>NC_055989.1:13842881-23842881 GCF_018446385.1 Zingiber officinale
AAAAAACCGGGAGGGGTTTCCCGGCGACGGCCCTCCGACGCTCAAGTCAGGCAACGAGAAATGAGAGAGGCAGCGTAACTGTGGCTACAGTGAGGATTGCGCATACCTTCGTCGACGTCTGGGGGTCCTTATATAGGACCCCGGGGAGGCGCGGGCACGCTTTTCGATGTGTGCATGCTTCCCCAAACATACCTTAACGAGCCCATGTCAGAAAAGTACCTCTGACGCCATTCCGCAATCGTCCGAGCATATCCCGGATGTGACGGTGGAAGCTTCCACCGTATGATCCTGTGTACGGCTCGACCGCTAACCCTGCTGCCTGTCGGCGGCAGACATCTCGAGGATGATGTTATCCTCTGTCTCCTTTATCCTCTTGCGCCTCCTGTCTGTTCCAAGGCCGAGCTATTAGGACGCTCGGCAGGCATATCACTCCTGTCCCGGTTGTAGGTATCGGTCCGACTGGGAGGACTCCCGGTCGTATGCTCGGATGAGATTACTCCTGCCTGTCTTCGTTGCCTTGTGCCCCGGCCGAACGGATAGCCCGCTCAGCCCTGAAACCTTTTTACCTTGAGCCTCGAAAACCTGACCCCTAGTCGGGTTGTCTTTTATTCGGCTCAGGGGATTCCCGGCCGGTCGGCCAACTCATTCCGGTCGGTCGGGTGACCGGCCGACCCTCTCAGTCCGATCGGTCGGGTCTCAGGGTTGAATCTCTTGACCTTTGACCCCCACGTGTCGTTAACCTTCCGGCAACGAGGGTCCCCCGTCCTTACCACCGGATCAATTGGGATAAAAGATAACCTTTTGGGGAATAAACGACCTCAATACCCAGAAAATAGCGTCGTATATCCAAGTCTTTCATGGCAAAACAACAAGTCAACTCAGACATCAAGGAGGCGATTCCATCATAATCATCACCAGTAATAATCATGTCATAAACATATAATGATAACGACCTATACTCATACATCTGACAAACAATGTTGAATCATGATTACTAGGATGAAAACTAAGTGAAGTATAATCACTATAGAAAACTTCTCAAACCAAGCATGAGGTGCATGTTTGATACTATAAAGTGCTTTACAAAGCCTGCAAACTTCACTAGGTTGATGTGAAATAATAAGAGGAGTGTCATATAAACTTCTTCATGAAGATCACTATTTAGAAATACATTTTTGAGATCTATTTGAGATATTCTCCATCGACAAATAGAAGCAACAATAATCAGAGTATGAACAGTCATCATTTTTTAAATGGGAGCAAATATTTCCTTATAATCCATGTCATATTCTTGAGAATAACCTTTAGCAACAAGATGAGCTTTATATCGTTCGATAGATCCATCAGATTTAGTTTTGATCTTATATGCCCAACGAGAACCAATAGTGTGTTTTCCTAGTGGCAACGGTACCAAATCCCATGTATGAGTCTGATGTAAAGCAGTTAGTTCCTCACTCAAAGCACTCTGCCAAAGTGGGTTACAAATAACTTTTTTATAAGATATAGGCTCAGAAAGAAAATGAATAGATGCAACAAATGAAGAAAAAGAATGAGAATAACAAGAGTAAGTAAAATTTGGTAGTTTAGTATACTTACAAACACGAGTGGATTGACGATGGTGGAGAGAATGATCATCCGAAACCTCAGGAGATGATTGGGTAGTGGCAGAAGGAGGAGCATGTGGAGTGAATATCTCAGGAACCAAAGTACCAGATTCAGTTGAGCTATCAGTAGGAGTTGTGAGTGAAGCTTACTCAGTGTTGGTATTGAATGGATCAATGCAAAGTAGATATAACTTTGTCATATTATACGAACTAGCCGAAATAGAAAAGAATGGAATATGCTCAAGAAATCCAACAGGACGAGAGACATATAATTTTTGACTAACTGGATTAAAGCAATGATATTCTTTTTGACTAACACCATAACTCAGAAAGACACAGAGCAGACTGAGAGGCTAACTTATTATGCTCTACACGTGGACGAAGGACGAAGCAAGTACAACCAAAAACAGGTAAAGAGGAAAAGATATGAGCATGCCTATACAATTTTTCAAAATGTGACAAGCCTGAATTGTATGAGGTTGGAATTATATTAATCATGTGAGCAGCAGTAAGGATTGCTTCCCCCCCCCCCCCAACCCAAAAGGTATTAGGAACACTGGTAGATAATTAAAATGAATTGGTTGTTTTAACAAGATGCTTATGTTTCAGTTCAGTCACACTATTTTATTCAGATGTATCTGTACACTAGGTTTGATGAATAGTATCATCAGAAACAAGTAAATCTGAAAAATGATTCGAAGTGTATTTGTAGGACCGTTGCGACCGGCTAGAAGGCGGGGTTGGATAGCCTTGTAAATACAAAAACAAGAATCAACCCTTCTCGAACTCTTAAGATAGCACTTACATAAATAGATAAACAGAAAATAACTCAGAAAAGTAAAAAGGCACAACGAGATTTACTTGGTTATAACCAGAGAGGTTGTTAATCCAAGGAAAGCGTAGCATTAGTATCTCCTTCAGGCGGAGAAGCCCTTTATAGCAATGAAGCGCACAATAGAAGCTAAACTACAGAAAAAACTCACAAGTGTAGAAAGAATGCTTGAGTTCTTAATTGATGAAAAGCTTCTGGACCAAGGTTATATTTATAGTCTTGGTCGGGGCGCCCTGAGGGTTCCGGGCGCCCTCGGGGGGATAAACTTTATCCCTCAATGTTCAGATTGAGTCAAAACTCGATCCTGTGAAAAAGTCAACTCCGGGCGTCCGGAAGGGTTCCGGGCGCCCCGGAGGGGTCCGGGCACCCCGGACAGCTCTGGGCGCCTCGGAGTGTTCCGGGCGCCCTGGTTCGAAAAGTCAACCCAATTGACTTCTTCCAGCCCGATTCTTCTGCTCCGGCTCCGTTCGCCTCAGACCGAGTCTTTCGCTCGCTTAGGTGATTTCTACCATTCGGAATAGGGCACACCCGAACCCAACTTCCGGTCTTCTCGAGCAGGCTTCCGCTCCGGCTTCTCATCCTTTGGAATAGTCGCATGCTTCCTTCTCGTCCGCCAGCGTACTCATCCGCAGTCTTCATCCCTCGGTCGCACCCCATGCCGACCTTCTCGCTAGCTGCGTCTCTTGCTCCTCGAGCAGTTTTCCGCTCTGGCTTCTCGTCCCTCGGAACCATCGCACGCTTCCTTCTCGTCCGTCGGCGTACTCTTCTGCAGCGTCTCGTCCCTCGGACGCACCGCATGCCGTCCTTCTCGCTAGCTGCGTATTCCGCTCGACTACCTATGTTCCTAAGTTCCTGCACACTTAGACACCAGGTTAAAAACACACATGACCTAACTTAACTTGTTGATCACACTAAAACAACCTTGGGGTTCCAACAATCTCCCCATTTTTGATGTGAGCAACCCAAGTTAAGATAGGATAAAATAGACATGAAAATAAACTAACTAAATTTTGCAATTAAGTGTAAAAAATAGAAAAATAATTTTGTCTACCTCCCCCTAGACTTATACTTTTTCTTCTCCCCCTTTGATCACATAAAAAATTGGGGTTCTGAAAAATCTAAGGGTTAAAAAAAAATTCTAAATAAATTCTAAGTTAGAGAATTTGTAAAAAAAAATTCTAACTTAAATTTTGAATTTTCCAAAAAAATTTACGCACGAAATTGTTTTTCTAAGTATAGAGATATTTTTTTTAAAAAAAATTCTAACTTAAAAAAAAAATTAAGTAAGAAAATTTTCTAAAAGAAATTCTAAGTAAAAAATTTGAAAAAAAAATGTTTAAAAGACTTTTTAAAGCATTATTAAATTTCCACCTTAATGCTTTTATCAGAAAGTTAATTAAATATTTTTATTTCAATATTTTGGCTTCTAGGTCGTGGTGAGGCATTAGACCTTCTTGGTTATTGGAGCAACAACCACTTTCTTAGACAAAGCCTTATAAAGAATTTCAATGCTTAATTTTCTCGCTGAAAAGCTCTAAGTCTAATCAATAGTTTAATTTAAATAGGACTTAGGAACCCAATATAGGTTCCAACCTACTTGATTGATTAAAAATTTCTTAGGGACATATTTTCTAGAAATATTCCTAATTTATCTCTGGTGATATCTATAATACCAATTCAAAATTTTAAATTTTCTAAAATTAGATGAGCATGCATGATTTTTCAAATTATCTACTTGAATTTTCAGATCTTTATTTTCTGATTTCAATTTCTCATTTTCTAATTTTGATTTATCTAATTCTTCTAAGGGACATGACTTAGCTAGAATTACTTTTAAATTTTTATTTTTATTTTCTAATTTGCAGCAATCTTTTGTTAAAAGTTTAACGAACTTAGGGGGTGTTTGGTTGATGGGTTTGGGAATGAGGGAATGAAATGATAGTAAAAGATAGTGTTTGGATTGTGGGTTTGGGAATGACATTTTGGGAATGATTACTAGATTTATGGGAATCAACCAAACTCATATAACTTGATGGGTTTCATTTCCATTCCTATTCCCATTCCACCCTACTATCAAACTCATACCCATAGTCATTCCCATCATTTAACCAAACACTCCCTTAAACATTTTGTTGGGAGGAAGAGATCGTACCTGACTTACCTTGTCGATCTCGTTGTCCGTTTCCCCCCCTGAATTGCTGCTTTCTTCCGACGTGGCTCCCCCTTCATCGATGCTCTTGATGCTCATTTCGGAAGAGCTTGACTCGCAGTCGTCATCTTGATGAATTTCCATTAGAGCAAGTCCAGAGAATGCCTCGACTTCCGACTCCAACGACGTATCGTCCCACGTTGCCTTTAGAGCCTTTCGCTTTTGGATAGACTTCTTACCCTTCTCCTTGTCCTTGTTCTTCAGCTTGGGGGCAGTTGTCCTTGACGTGCCCTTCTTCGTCGCAGTGGTAGCAACGGATCGCCCTTTTCTTTTTCCCTTGTGGATGGTTAGTAGATCTAGATTTACAAAGTTTCTTGAATCTTCTTACCATCATTATCATTTCTTCATCGTTGAGAGAAGATTCCGACTCAGGTTCGTCTCTCGAAGCTGTGAGGGCGACATTGTTCTTGGGCTCCTTCATTCCTGCACATCTTGACTCATGCACTTCAAATGTTGAAAAGAATTCTTCTAATGAAATTTTTTCTAAATCTTTCAAAATGTAAAATACATCTACTAGTGATGCCCATTTTAAATTTCTAGGAAAAGAATTCAGTGCGTACCTGAGCGAATCTTGATTACTTACCTTTTCTTCGAGATTTGAAAGTCCGGTAATGATTTCTTTTATTCTCGAGTGCAGATGTGCAACTGTCTCGTCTTCCCCAAGTCACAGGCTGGTGAGCTGATTGCGAGGCAGATCTCGTCTAGCGAGCTTGGCTTTAGAAGTTCCTTCGTGCAGCTCGAGGAACTTCTCCCAAAGTTCCTTTATGGAGTTGTAGTTGCCGATTCGATTGACTTCTTGTGGCGGAAGAACGCTTAATAGATGGTATTCTGTTTTGTCGTTCGCCACGTATTCAGCCTGCTCCTTTTTTGTCCATTGATATTTTTCCTTGCCCTCTGGAGTTACAAAGCCAAGTTCCATTGTTAAAATTAATTCAAAATATGTTGTGAAAAATATTTGCATCAGTTTTTTCCAGGTAGCGAAATCCCCTTCGTATTTCGGCGGGTGGATGCTTGGTCTGGCCATTATCTTTGTTTCGATTGACGGTTAGTCCTCCTGAAGCGCCTCGGCTCTGATACCACTTGTAGGATCGTTGCGGCCGACTAGAAGGGGGGGGGGGTTGGATAGCCTTGTAAATACAAAAACAAAAACTAACCCTTCTCGAACTCTTATGCTAACACTTGCATAAATAGATAAACAGAAAATAACTCAGAAAAGTAAAAAGGCACACCGAGATTTACTTGGTTACAACCGGGGAGGTTGTTAATCCAAGGAAAACATAGCACTAGTATCTCCTTCAGGCAGAGAAGCCTTTTACAGCAATGAAGCGCACAACAGAAGCTAAACTACAGAAAAAGCTTACAAGTGTAGAAAGAATACTTGAGTTCTTAATTGATGAAAAGCTTCTGGATCAAGACTATATTTATAGCCTTGGTTGTGGCGCCCTGAGGGTTCCGGGAGCCCTGGGGGGGTAAACTTTATCCTCCAATGTTGAGATCGAGTCAAAACTCAATCTTGTGAAAAAGTCAACTCCGGGCGCCCGGAAGGGTCCCGGGCGCCCCGGAGGGGTCCGGGCGCCCCGGAGGGGTCCGGGCGCCCCGGAGGGGTCCGGGCGCCCCGGCTGGAAAAGTCAGCCCCGTTGACTTTTTTCAGCCAGGGTCTTCTGCTCCGGCTCCGTTCGCCTCAAACCGAGTCTTCCGCTCGCTTGGGTGATTTCTGCCATCCGGAATAGGGCTCACCCGAACCCAACTTCCGGTCGAGCAAGTTTTCGCTCCGGCTTCTCGTCCCTCGGAATCGTCGCATACTTCCTTCTCGTCCGCCAGCGTACTCATCCGCAGTCTTCGTCCCTCGGTCGCACCCCGTATCGACCTTCTCGCTAGCTGCGTCTCTTGCTCCTCGAGCAGTCTTCCGCTCCGGGTTCTCGTCCCTCGGAACCACCGCACGCTTCCTTCTCGTCCGCTGGCGTACTCTTCTGCAGCGCCTCGTCCCTCGGACGCACCGCATGCCATCCTTCTCGCTAGCTGCGTATTCCGCTCGACTACCTGTGTTCCTAAGTTCCTGCACACTTAGACACAAGGTTAAAAACACACAGGACCTAACTTAACTTGTTGATCACACCTAAACAACCTTGGGGTTCCAACAGTATTCACCCTCAAATCACAATGACAACACTTTATGATTCTAGAATGTTGACTTTTCACAAGAGTTCTATAGTTGTTGAAAATTGTAAGACAACCAGACCTATGTTTCATAAGATAGACCCGAGAGTAACGAGTGCAATCGCCAATAAACGAAACATAATACCTTGATCCCCTTTTGTAGGAATAAGAGAGGGTCTCCACACATCAGAATGGATAAGATTAAATGGAGTAGAAGAAAAGGAAAGACTTTTAGAAAATGGTAAGGCAAAAAATTTGGCCAGTTTACAACCACTACAATAAAAAATATTAAAACTTTTTAAAGATCTTAATACTCCTGTAGAAGCTAAAAACTGCAAATGAGACGCTGAAACATGACCTAAATGAGAGTGTCATAAATAAAAATCAAAAGATAAACGACCCAGATGAAAAGATGATAAATCCACACTTGAAGTTACAAACTTCTGGTACTTTGAGTTGATCTAAAACATAAAGTCCTCCTTGCCTATAGCCTGCCCCAATTAACCTCTGAGATTGCGGATCCTGAATATAACAATTGGATGAAAAAAAAAACTAGGTATCTAGACTCACATAATTGAATAATGGAAATAAGATTTAAAGTAAAATTCAGAATATAATAAATATTAGTAAGAGTAAACAAGATATAACAATTGAACCAACACCTACTAATGACATAAGAGTATCATCAGCAGTCATAATAAATATAGATGAACTGAGAGAAAAAGAAATAAAAGGTGATAAATTAGATGACATATGATGGAAGACACCAGTGTCCAAAATCCATAAGGATGAAGATATACCTAAAATATTAGACAATGATAAACCTATATGAGAAGAAACTGACATGACAGAGGGTTGTGAAGCAAGGAACTGTTGAAACTACTCTAACATATACAGATCAGAATTTCATGAAGCATTTGTACGACTAGACATGATGACAGAACGAATAATGCTCAGATACCAAACTGTAAGGATACACATCTTATGATCTACAAAAACTGGTGTCAGGATGACCAGTAGTCACACGAAGAAGTTGAGGTAGAAAAAGATGTCGGTGTAGAAATCGGCAACACAGGGCGTTGATATCAAAATCAGCAGAAAAGGATGTCGGTGTTAAAATCAGCAACACAGGGCATCAACACGAAATCGGTAAAAAAGAGCATCGATGCCAAAATTAGTAGAAAAAAACGTCGGTGCTGAAATCGGCAGCACAGGGCATCGACATCGAAATCGACAACACAGGGCATCGGCGTCGAAATCGACAGAAAAGGATGTTGGCGTCGAAATCGACAACATCAATAGGAGACGACGACAACAATAGAAAGCAATAACCGGGGATGGCAGAAAAAAAAAATTAGGTCAGAGAAGAAAAATCGCTTTGATATTATGTAGAAATAAAAAAAAAAAAAAAAGAAAATGCTAATCATATTATTGAATCCTTATATAGTTAAATTAAAAAACCTTAAATACTAAATAAAAAAGGGAAAAAAATTAAATTATCTTAAAAATTATAAATAAATAAATATATATAATCTAACATTTAAAAATTATAAAATAAATAAATATATATAATCTAACATATCTAATTTTATGATGTAACTATTATGATTTTATAATTATTATAATATCAACTTATCTTATTCAATAATATTCATATCATATGGTGGTTATAAAATTATAACTACTATGACGAAGTATTTACAGTTTCATAATTAATATATCTTGTTTATATAATTAATCAATTGATTTAAAAATTTAATATGTGTGACAAATAATAATAATGTCCAACAATATATATACTTGAAAATAAATATGTTATTCTACAGGGGGTGATGGAATGGGATGAAAGGGTTCTTTTTAAATTTTGCCCTCGTCGTCTATAGTAGCATGCATGAAATTAGTCCGAATCAGGTGGATAAGATGATTGAAACTTTTTATTAACTAATTGATTAAATTTGACTAATGCTTGTAGGGTTCTTAACCCAAAGGATCCATTCAGATTAAATTAAGCTGTCTGTTTTGACTGGAGAAACATGAATTAACACATCCTTAATCACAAAAGCACTTGGCTTAGCAAATTGAACGGTGCAACCAGCTACAGGACACTTCATGCCTTGTGACTATTTTTTTTCCACAATTTTGAACCGCAACCAGCTACCGAATGAACCGGTCGAACTCAGCTGAGTAACTAGGTACCATGACTTTCACTTTCTGTTCGATCGGTCCGACTGTTAGGATAAGAAAATGGGTGTTGTGGACATCTGAATCACTATGCACCACTTCAAAAAAAAATATAGAAGGTTCTTCGTCATTGGATTGCTCTTGCTTTCTTCATCCACTCGACGTCTTCAAAACAAAAAAAAAAAAAAAAAAAAAAAAAAAAACCTGCCGGATGTGCATTAGTGAGCATGTTCGTAGCAATTGCCGAGTGCGCACTATAAATTATATCTTTAATTCTTTTTAATTTTAAAACAACATTTGTTTAGTCAAATTTTTCCTTATATTTAATCTTGAGAAAAAATAATGAGAAGGGCTCGTCATTTGATAAATCCTTGTCTTTTTGTTAAAAATAGATTTTAAGATTTAAATTGCAACAATACTAGTTATTATCTTCATGAGAATATTATCATTTTATATTAATTTTACTTATTGAAAGGGGTAATATGATTAAAATAATATTTTAATTAATAAAATAAACTAAACGAATTTTATGACATCCATTTTATTTCAAATAAATATTATCTTATTATAATCAAAGAAATTAACGATAGCTATTACAATGTGTAAAAATTGATTGTTAGTTTTTATGATTATAATAATTATCTACTATTTAAAGTTAGGAGTGTAATCGAGCCGAGTCGAGTTGAGCTGAGCCGAACTCTTGAATATTTGAATTTGACTCGTTTATAATCGAACTGAGATCGAGTTTTATTTAACGAATATACTTATGACTCATGAGCTTATTCGAACTTTTATCGAACCTAAATGAGCTTAATAAATATAAATTATAAATTTAAATATTTATTAAAAACTAAATTATATATTTAGAGAAAATTATAATATTTTTATTAAAATTTATAATTTTATTTTAATAAATAAATTTAATGCATTTGTCTATATTTTTTATAAGTAGAATGTAAAGTTTATAAAATTAATATCAAAATTATTATTTTTTATTTAAAAATTTATTCATAAATTTACTAACGAACATATTCATAAACTAACAAGTTGAATATTGTGAAGCTTGATTTTAATTTATTTATCTTAACGAATCTTATTAAACGAGCTCAAACGAATTTTTATCGAATTAAGTTTCGAATAGTTTATGAGTAGATTAATTCATTTACATCCTTATTTAAAGTCGGACCGAAAAGGATTTTAGATAATTTACATTAAATTTGATTTTAATTTGCAAAAAGGACGCCCATATGGGGATCTGTCCTTTTGTTTTTTTATCCTCCATGCATTTTTTAAGTAAATTAAGTAGACTTGTGTAAACTAATGGGTCATTGTGACATGTTTACCGAAAAGGATTTTAGATAATTTACATTAAATTTGATTTTAATTTGCAAAAAGGACGCCCATATGGGGATCTGTCCTTTTGTTTTTTTATCCTCCATGCATTTTTTAAGTAAATTAAGTAGACTTGTGTAAACTAATGGGTCATTGTGACATGCTTCAAACATATTTGTACACATGTAGCTGAGTCATATGGGACCCAACATATCGTCACTGTTGAATAAGATTTGTTTTTATTTTATTTTATTTATTTATTAATCTTATTTCAGTGTTCAATTGCATTATACTCGCCGAGGTAACTTCTAATAACTTTCATTAAGATGAATTTCCCTGTTCTAGAGGTAGAAGAGTGCGGTATATGATCCTTTAAACATACCCTCTTTTAACTTAACTGGTCAAACTTGTAAAACTCTCAAAATAAATAATAATTTCATTTCTTTAGATTCATATAATAATATTAATTAAAAATTGATCCATTTGTTTTCTTCTTTAAACCCCTACCTAAATTATTCAAATTTTTTAAAAATAATCTTTTTATTGTATATTTTAATCCTTCGATTTTGTTTTTTAAGGATTGTTATAAGTTTATTTTTTTTCACAATTAGACGGGATGATCTTTTGATAATAAATAAAATTATATACCCCTTTTTATAATTCAATAAAATATAAGTACCTTTTTGACTTTTGCCCCCATGATATTTTGTCGAATCACGGCGGAATCGAAAGGCAGTGGCCAGTGGATGCGAGTTATGGTTGGAATCCTTAAACTGGTATCTTTTCCTTTTCTTGTTTAAAATGAATCCTATGATTATAATAAATATATAATATTGCCCTTTTCTTTTCTTTGTTTATTTAAGCCAGCAAATTTGAGAACTACGAGGTTCGAATTCGAAAAATATATACGATTCACCGGGGCTCAGAGAGCAGAGGGGGTACGTGTACGCTTCTCGCCCTCGTCACCACGGACGCCAGCCCGTTAAACACGTGACGAAATCGTGTTTCTTACATTTTTACCCTTCCATTTCTATAAAATGCTCTCGAAACAATAACAAAATAGAATAGTTGGTATGCAGTAACATGAATAATTCAGGGGGGTGCGTGTAAAATAGACCGTTCCTTTTATGCATTTGCCGGAATTGGATTCGCGTCGCCCTCTGTCTGTGAGGCTTCTTGTTTCCGCTGCCGTTCGCGAGAGCAATAGCGAGAAGAGCAAACGGGAGTGGGAGGATAAAATAAACAAGAAAGAAGAGGAAAGGAACCCTCGGAATCTGCGATTCCTTGTTCTTTGGTATCCCCGAATCGATGGAAGGTTAGGTTTTTTTTTTTTAATCTTACTTTCAATGTTTGGATCGCGGATTTGCTTTGATTTTTATGATATAGTTGTAAATCTTTTGATTCTTTTGCCTCTTCCTGCTTAGTTCTTTGGCTTATGATATTTGAATGTGACTTCTAGCTCCATGCTTCTATTAGATTGGTTCTGCGCTTTGTTTGGGGAGTCTGTTAGTCGGAAAGTTTTTCAATTTGGAGAAGCAAAATGTTTCCATTAATTTTTTTTTACGAGTTCTCCTGGGTTTTGTTTTCTAGTTGGTTTTAATTGATCAAACTCCATCTCTTGGTATTCCGATCTGGGTTTCGCGGATGTCTCTTACTATTTTGGTTCTTCTTCATCTGTTATTCGGGTTTTGATTTGGTTTTATCTGCCAAAAAAAACAGAAATTACTTCATTTTATGGTTGAACTTGTTTTTAGTCTGGAACCGGGATCAGCAAATTATCTGTCTATGTAATGAGTTATATAGATATATTATTGGTCGTCTTCTACTTGTTTTGATGATGAACGAATCTAAAGTATTGATTTTCCCGTCCCACTGTTTTGTTTGTATTTGCACCAGATTTAATGCGCTGAAGTCTGGAACAATTAATTGCTTGTCAAGTCATCAAGTTTTCGAGGTTTGCTTATTTTCCTTAAGCTGGTTACGAGTTAATGTATTTATAGTTGCAGGACACTTGTTTCTTTTTTATTTTTGGTAAAGAAGAAAATCCTTGTGTTAGTTCGTAAACTAATTTAAATATGCATTGAAGGATCATAGGAACATTAGAAGTAGAAATTCAGTGACTTAAAATTAGTTTTATTAGAAAAAATACTTTTCATGTCGTATTATTTTTGTGATTTACCGGAGATTCTAGCACTCCATTTTTTAGAGATACCTTTAGTATGCTTTTTTTTCTCTAGGAATTCAACAGTGATGAGCATCATTTGTGTCATGCAATGTACAATTGGATACTCGTTACAAATTATCAGTTCCATTTAAAGCTAAAATTGGTAGTTTTAGAAGGTTGAACACTGTCAGGATTTTTAAACCTGAACTTTCTGTTCCCTTCTAATTTAGGACTTCCGCAAATAATTCTCTCAGTAATAGCATGTTGGATAATCTCATACAAGACATCCTATTTATTTGAAATTAGATAAGGACATGTGTGATGCTCCAGTTTTATAGGTTTCTAGAAATATGTCCTCAATTTTATTATACCTTCCAGCATTTTCTTAATGCATTGGAGAAGAAACTACTACAACATTTAGTAGTTTGAAATCTATGTTAGATTGACTATGTTTTTTATGAGTTAATCCAATTTTATACTATATTGTTACTCCAACAAGCCATAAAGTGTGACTATGGTTTGACTTCTAAATATTACCTGATACCACACAATCTAGCAGGAACTAACAATTCCAGCTAGTTGCTCACTGCCAAAAAGACCAGTTATGTCAGTAGGATTACTGAAAGCTAGGAGTTTTTTTTTTGCTCTTCTATTCTCCATTCTCTCTTTTTGCCTTCCCTTTCTTGTCTCTTCGTATTTCTATCTTCATTTCCCTTCTTTACACTTCTTCATTCTACTCATCTTGTGGAGTTGAGATCCTCTGTCCCAAAAATGTTATGTCCCCGTGTCCCCTCACCGATCGGAGGGGCTAGATCATATCTCAAGGATGTAGTGCACATCACGAGGATATCATGCTAGATTGGTTGATGCTAGTAAAAATTTTATCTGATCACTGACATTATCTGGAACATACTCAAACATTGGGTCCCAACCATTTCAAGTTTCTTTTCATTGAATTGTAATGCCTATGGTCTTAGCTGTCATTATCACTCATACATAATCATATAGGTGCAGAAATTCATTGAGACATGCCCCAACTTAATATCACATCCATCCCATAGATAATTGACTTATGAATGACTTTCTAACGTAACTAATTATTTTTTTAGCTCAATAATAACAGATTTTATAGACTGCAACAAACATGTTGGTGCCCTCAGTTTGTGTTTGAGTTGTTTCCTGTATATGACATTTTAAAGCTCTTGCGTCTTTTCAACTTGACATTGTAAATAAAAGGTTTTCTGATGCTTTATTTGTTCAGTAGTTAGGCTTCACTCACTTGAGACTTGGATGGTCTCTTAGTATTATTGCTCAGTCATGTAAAATTAGATCATTTTATGTTTGGCTTAAAGATGAAAATTAG
Organism: Zingiber officinale; assembly: GCF_018446385.1. NCBI lineage: Eukaryota > Viridiplantae > Streptophyta > Magnoliopsida > Zingiberales > Zingiberaceae > Zingiber > Zingiber officinale. The sequence continues at coordinate 13,856,724 of NC_055989.1, forward strand.
TAATCTTGTAGCAATATGATTGGCTTTGTGATTTTACTCTGCATACTGTGTAAATTCAATCTATAAAGATATTACACTTACATATAACTCACTATTTAAAAAAGAAGATGAAGTTTAACTTTGTTTACATATTATTCTAATGTGATGTGAGACAGGTTAAGCTTCTAGTGCATTGCTCTTTCCAACAAATAATGAATGCTTCTGATGTGGTGAAATTTCAAGTGGATAATTTAATGACTGTCTCTGATGTTCTTTTAAAGGGTAGTTTTCATGTTTTTTTTTTTCATTGTCTTTTATTTTGGAAGTTGTTAAAAATTTCTGGTGATTGTTATATTTATATTTGAGTCATATTTTTCTACAGAAATTTTTCACTTGAATTTATTCTATCTTGTTAGCAAGTTATGTTTCAAACAGTAGTTACTGCTTACTTGATCCTTACTGGTTTCAGTTTCCGTATGTTATAGCCTGGCAGCAATTCTTAGCCACAAATAAGCACATAAGCAGGCTGTAAAAAGTTTTAGCAAATGGATCGCAATGATACATCGGGTTTTGTTAGTGGAGGTTGCACTGGCCTTTCTTGAGTCTGAGCATATCACACATCCTTGGAAGTTAGGCAACTGGTTCACTTGTATGCAAATTTTGCTATAATTCTATTTTGCCAACATCTTTATGGATAACAGGCATGGTCATTTCGGGCTCAGTTTAAACTTCTCGTCTAGAAATGATTTCAAGGATTTGGCTCAATATCATACTGACACCTCATTATGGATTGGCTCTTCTCACTCTAGTTTGGATGCTCTGAAATTGAAAGGGACAAAGAGGAAGTTCTGTGATGTATATGACAGTGGTATTGAAGCTTCTTCACTGACACTTGGCTTAGGTCGGCCAGTAAGTTCTTCAGACAGCAGCAAGAAGAGCTCTGCAACAGCTTGTACCATGTCTTCAGCCAGGGAAACAGATGAAGGTTCATCCATGGATCTTGGACTAAATTTTGATCTCAACCTAGGTAATGAAAATATAGTTAGCTCAAAAAAACCTTCTCCTGATGTTCCAAAGGCTAAAGTTGATCTCCAGTTGAGTTTATCGATAGGTGGATCCAACTCTATTGTTACTAGTGTGACTCCAGTTTCAACTGATAACTATATTTTAGAAGGATCAACTTCATCTCTCCAGTGTGGTAACAGACTATTGCCATATTTAGGTAGCAACAGCAAACATGATATTATATTCCCTGACAAAGCATTCTCTAATGCATCTACTCAAGCTGGACCGTCAGATGCCTCTTTATCAGTAATCATCCAACCACAGAAAAGTTCAGATGCCACTTCTAAGTTAACTCAAACTCAACAACGCTATAGTAACACTAAAAATTGTCAGTTTCTAGGATGTTCTAAAGGAGCTAGAGGCGCTTCTGGTCTGTGCATAGCCCATGGTGGTGGCCGGAGGTGCCAAAAAGCTGGTTGTCAGAAGGGAGCTGAAGGAAGGACCATCTTCTGCAAAGCTCATGGTGGTGGTAAGCGATGCCAACACCTTGGCTGCACCAAGAGTGCTGAAGGTCGCACGGACTATTGCATTGCCCATGGTGGTGGCCGTCGTTGCAGCCATGAAGGCTGCCCTAAAGCAGCTAGGGGTAAATCTGGCCGATGCATAAGGCATGGTGGTGGCAAGAGATGTCAAAAGGAGTATTGCACCAAGAGTGCAGAAGGTCATTCTGGATTATGCATCGCCCATGGAGGTGGCCGGCGCTGCCAATATCCTGAATGTACAAAGGGTGCCCAAGGTGGTACCCATTTCTGCAAGGCACATGGTGGAGGAAAAAGGTGCTCATACTTGGGTTGCACAAAAGGGGCTGAAGGAAGCACACTATTTTGTAAAGCACATGGTGGAGGGAAACGCTGTGCTTTTCAAGGCGGTTGCACAAAGAGTGTGCATGGTGGCACTCAGTTCTGTGTTGCTCATGGTGGTGGAAAAAGATGCGCTGTATCAGAGTGCACTAAAAGTGCAAGAGGTAGGACAGATTTCTGTGTTCGTCATGGCGGTGGAAAGAGATGCAAAGTTGAGGGTTGTGGAAAGAGCGCTCAGGGCAGCACTGAATTCTGTAAAGCGCATGGGGGTGGTAAGCGGTGTTCATGGGGCCAACCTGAGTCAGGTCTTGGTATTAGTGGCCCTCCCTGCGAGCGTTTGGCTAGAGGAAAGAGTGGCCTTTGCACTGCACACACTGCTCTGGTGGATGATCAATGTGTTCATGGGGAAGGTCAACTTCTGGCATTTAGTTCGGAGAATCAAGGAATCACAAAACCTGAGAAGATGAAAGAGATTGTTGATCTAGATAGATATGTTGAAAAGGAAAATGGAAAGAACCTTATCCTCTCCTGGGGCCCAAACAATGCTAAGGAGCATGTGCATAGTGTAACATCTCTTAGTTCCAGGGTGGTTTCTCTTCCAGAAGGCAGGGTGCATGGTGGCAGTCTTATGGCTATGCTTGCTAGCAATTCAAGTAACGGTAGCACTTCTACAACTCCAGTTGATTCCAGCAACTCCACACTGGGCATACCATACCTTGTGGCTAGTAAGTAGCTTTAAGAGCTAAAGTTTGGGTCTTTGATGTTCTATTATCTGTGTGAATGACCTCTCCAGTACATTGTGGTATTTGGATTAGTGACCTAGTTATTGCAAAGCCTGGTTCCTCATCAACACTGGCAGAAAAGTTCCTGTAGCTTTAACTAGCCTTCTCATAAACTGTGTAAATTTATCTGGAATGTGAACTTTAGGGCAGGCAAATGGATGATTATAATTCCGTCAACATCGACCAGCTCTATAGGTAATCTCCCATCAGTCCGTGTTCAAGTGTAAATGTCATTGTTTTCGTGATGCTTATTTATTTCGGTTGTGATGTAAATATATTTAATTTTCTAGATGTAAAACCTGACATGGTCTGGCTATCACATGTAATCTGGTATAAACATGGTGTTTATGGTTGCAAAACTTTGTGCTCTCTTATTCATGGTTTATCTGTTCTACTTTTCATCTTTCTTCTATTTGACTCTGGTGTTTGGGCTTGTTAACAGCAAAACTATTTGATCCACTTCAATTGTGCCTTGTAAAATATGAACTTTTATTATCATAATGTAGAATTGTTGTAGTGTACAATGTGTACCAACTAAAGAGAGGATGAGTATAGTCGTGATCTAAGATGATTTAATTATTAGTATTCGTGTATGTGTTTGTGTGAGTTAGTTGATTGTTTCGAGTATTGTTCACAACGGAAATAGAATAAAATTAAAAACAATTCTAATACTATCAATATTATGTGCTTTAGGAACTTTGTTATTGCTTAATAACATATAACTCGTTAGATGAGTTCCTGTCAATCAATCCACTATAATTGCTCTTTTACAATAGATAATAGAGCAAACTTCTTTATAATCTCAATTATTTGTGATGATTGATACTCAATTCTCAAATACAAATGAAATGTTAAGCTTAAAGAGTAGAGATTACTAAGTAGTTATTATTATTTAATGTACCTATCAACCCTAGAGATGAGTGGTCGTATTCTTGATTTGTTCATCGAATAAATCCGGAAATACGAATGAGGTAAATTAAAAAGCAATCGTAATAAAAGGTCCATCAATTAAATATTTTTTAGATCAATTATACATTAAAAAAATTTATTAAAACTTACAAGCGGTACTTGGATGATTTAAAAAAAATTGAGCGGCATTCTAAACATATGTCGTCTTCCAAATCCTGTTAAACGGGTAAACGAGTTCAGTAAGCCCAAATATTTTTCAAAATCCGACCCGTTGACTGGGAATAGACCAATGGAGTGAGGAGGAATCGCGTTGAGCTTTTCCATTCTTCGCAGTGAGCTCCCTCAAGTCGTCGCCTCTCTCTCTATTTTTTCCGATCTCCTTCCCTCGATTCGTCGCCGGAGACGTCTTTCTCGTCTCAAGATCCGTTGGTTTAACAGGCCAGCCAAGCCCGATCGTTCATTCAAGACGGTTCTTATCCGTGATCTTGATCTGAATCCCTCCATCGGATTCGGAGCCGCTCGCGCTTGCCCTACCCTTCTCCAGCGACATGGGTACCTATCCTTGGATTTCTCTGCTTTTTGCGTTCGGGTTCTTGTTTAACCAGCTAGATGCCAGCGCCGGCGACGCGGATCCGCTCTATCGGTACGAGATGCTCTTAGATTTGTCTCAAGCTCTGATTCATTGAATGATCCAGTTATTCTTCCATAAAATGGACCTGAGTTTTCTCTAAGCCATTTCTTTTTATTATGAGGCAATAAATTAGGGGAGAAGGAGTGAACAAAAGGAGATATTAGCATCGTTCAGTTAGGGTTTCACTACCCATAAAATGACAACTTCGAAACAAATATAGCCGCTGAAATGATTTTTCACTTTAATAGCACGAAGATGCACAGAGTTTGTCAAAGTCTGCAAGAACTGATCACTTTGGCTCATTCCTAATCTAGCGACCTATGGCTCTAACACTGCTCATATTCAGATGTGTGGTATTTTGTACATCTAAGATTATAGCACTTCATTAGTTATTTTCTCATTAGGAATATCAACAAGTTACTTATGAATTAGTTCATTATATACAAGGTTTAACAAGATTATTGAACATTCTGAACCACTGTTCTTCCTGTGCACATGCTTGATGCAGTATACATCAAATTCAAAGACAGATAAACAAGTAAACAAGATAACACAGGTAAAAATAGGATGAGAGCAATGCATAATTAATGAACCTAACAGAATCATTGTTTACATTATTTAGAGATCTTTTTTGACTCTAATCTAATCTTTAGGTTTCACCACTGGTTGGTTGTTTTAGAAATTTGCCCAACCTATAAGAGTTTCATGTATTCGTGAATGAAAGGATTCTCACTTTCTCTTATTTGTAGATACTCACAGGATTTTCTCAATTTTTAACTCTCATAGTTAAAAATTTTGAAGCTTGTTTTATCAAGTCATCTTCCTTGTGAGTTGTGAGTAGTGATCGAGTTCTTGATTTACACATCCATGGATAGAATCTACCTTTTTCCTTCGCCTTCATCCTGTTTAAGACACATTATGATGTTTCTCTTGTTTTGAACTGCACAACTGGTTTGTCATATCAATCATTTTATACTTCAATACTTTCAAAAAAAAAAAATTCATCTCTTGAGATGAATAATTTGGACGTTGCATTAAAGGTTGCCCTATTTGCATTATTTCATGGATGAATGCATTGAGTTTGCAACCAGAAGCTCTATAGGGGAAACTTTGCGCTAGGGTTTGGTATGGTTGACCATCATCAGAGTTTTCAGATTCATTAACACAATGCATAATATTCTACCAAAGAAACTAATTTTTTTTAATATCAATATAAGAAAATTATTCTTAGGTTACTCTAAGCAGCTGCATTAATTCATGTTCTTATGTCTGGTTATTGGGAATTTCCTTGCAGATGTGACACACGAGGTAACACACCATGCCTCTCTGAAGTTAGAACCAAATAAATACTTTGTGGAATGTTTTAATAATGGTAAATAATAAACAATTAAAATAGCATGTTATTAGCTTGTCCCATTATCATATTTGTTTGAAGCTGTTGTTTAATTCACTTCAAAAGTTCAATATCTTGATTCTTGTTCAGCTAGTTAGTCACAGGACCTTGCAATAGAGGTGAGCATTAATTTTATCCTTTTAATTTTTTTGTAATGCATGTGCATTAGTGTGAACTTCATACTAACAAAATATGCAAAATCACAACTATCCAATTTAGGTACCACTAATTTTTACCCTGCACGGTAAAGTTGTTACTATGTGACCAAAAGGTCACGGGTTCGAATCTTCGAAACCTCTTGTAAAATGCAGGGTAAAACTGCGCACAATGGATTCTTCCCTGGGACCCTGCATGGCGGGAGCTTTGTGCATTGGGCTGCCCTTTTTTTTTTTAATATTTTTAAAAGTTGAATTATATATATATATTTCATATTTAATTATTTTTAAATATTATAAATTAGTGGACAAAAAGATTTGGATCATCTCAACTGAATCGGAAACGTTGTTATTCTCGTCAAATATGTCTAAAACATCTGCAATCTTTAAGTACTGATTATTGAGAGTTCCTCAATATTTAGTTCCAGATTCTTTCCTTAGTTTTTCCCTTTTTAAACTTTTATATGCCTGCCTTTAAATTGTTGAGGTTATGTTTTGTGTTTCATGTCATCCCTTTGTATCAGAAACTGTGTGGAGCAATGTGAAAGAACAGGAATAATTGGTGACCAAACAATCCAGCACTGCCAGTATTCCGGGAATGATATGCCTTCCAACAGTTCATGGTATATGCAAGAGCCACTTTATTTGCAGTGGAAGCAACTGAACTGCAGGAGTGACTGTCGATACTACTGTATGGTGCAGAGAGAAAATGAGCGGGAAAAACACGGCCTAAACCCTCACAAATACCATGGAAAATGGCCTTTTAAACGTGTTTCTGTTTTCCAGGTTTGTTAATTCATCATGGTTTACAGACTAAATTTCAGAATGGTACACTCAGTAAACACTACTGCTTTGTTGGTAACTTCCCCTTGCATGCAGGAGCCAGTTTCTGCTATCTTTTCAGCGCTCAACTTATTGACGCATTTCATTGGTTGGCTGACATTTTTCATCCTTGTGAATTACAAGTTGCCTCTAAGGCCTCAGAGTCGGAGGACCTATTATGAATACACTGGCTTATGGCATATATATGGCTTCTTATCGATGAACGCATGGTTCTGGAGTGCAATATTTCATACCCAGTATGTGATCTAACCTCACATATTTATAGTTGTTGATTACTCTGATGAATACCCACCTGATGATGTTGGCAATAAACTCATTGCAGAGATATTGACTTGACAGAAAAATTGGATTATTCGTCTGCAGTTGCAGTACTCGGATATTCACTCATTTTGTGTTTACTGAGGGTGTTCAATGTAAAGGATGAAGCTTCAAGAGTTATGTTTGCTGCCCCAATTTTAGCTTTTGTGACAACTCATATCTTGTACCTCAACTTCTATGAAATGGATTACGGTAATGTCTCCATGGTTTAAATTTAGCTTATGCCTTTCTGTCATTTTAACAGCAAACAGCTTTCCTTTTTCCCCTCATTTTTGTTATGTGAATCTATGACTATTTAACATGTCCTCAGATACATTCTCCTTTCAACTTAAAAAATAAAACTAGGGCATTCTTAGCTTCGCAGGAGATACTATAATAGTTTTTTCGACAGAAAAATGCATAGACAATAGTCAAAATCCAAATATTGGTGGCTCTGTTGCTAAGCATGCATTCCCTAAATGTTGAGTTCTTTGATTTTACTCTAAATAATCTCGGATCCACTTTGAGATTAGTTTTAGTATCACGTCTTTAGAAATTTGAACTGATTTCTCTAGATGCATAAGTTTGACTGTCAGATAGCAAATATCACCAACATGAGTGTTGCAATCATCAAATGTATGTATTTTTGTTTCAGTGTGCTTCATCTAAGCTTGTGTCACAGTAATCATCTCCAAATATTCAGAAAACTAGTGCATCAAAAGTAGTTTTATCCTTTAAAGTAGTCAATTCCAGACTTCATGCACGGGTCCATTTGCAAGTGTATCCCCATTTGCCTGATATCTCTTATATTGAGGTTGAAATATAAAATATGCAAACACATGCAGAACATATACATGTTATTCTCCCGATTGTCTGATCTCTTTCTATTCCATCAGGGTGGAACATGAAAGTGTGTCTTGTGATGGGCATTTCTCAGCTTCTGATATGGGCAGTCTGGGGCGGTGTAACTCGTCATCCCTCGCGCTTCAGGCTGTGGACGGCTGTATTCGGATGTGCTCTCGCAGTGCTTTTGGAGGTATATGATTTCCATCCATTTCATGGGTATGTCGATGCCCATGCGTTGTGGCATGCCACAACTATTCCTCTCACATATCTTTGGTGGAGCTTTGTCAAGAATGACGCTAAGTTCAGGACATCAACTCTCGTGAAGAAGGCTAAGTGATTTGCTCCAGTTGCCACCTTCGTTGAAGGTCTATGGAATCATGCAGGTAGGAGAAACTCATAATCTAGTGATTTGATGGATTTTAAAGTTTTATCACAGCTTCCTTTTCGTGTCAATGGCTGAATCTATTTCTTCCAGAGATTGTCCTGAATGAGCTTGACGCTATGGATTTATTTAGTTTTGTAGAGACGAAGTACATTTCTTCTTCAGCTGAAATTACGTATGTACAAGACTCTTTGTCCGATGCTTGCCTAACTAAAACAGGTTCAAATTACTGACTAGGAAACCAGTAGCAAAAAGTCAGCCAATAAATGTACGATTAAAAATAAAAATCCAACACAATGAAAATCCTCACGATACAAATTTAAATAATTTAAGACACATTTTTTTTCTTTCAAAAACCGCAACAAATTATGTAAATTTCTCCTCCCTCCGCTCTCCCTCACTCGCCATTGATTTTGAGGGCGCTTCCGCCGATTCGAATCCCTTACCTGACACCGACGCCGAGCCCTCCGCTGTCGAGCTTATGAATGTTCCCAGTCCGGAGGATGCCGACGTTGCTAACGGCTGCCGAGGGATCTCTTCCCACAGACCTCTATCCTGACCAACCTGACTATATACCCGACGCCGAGCATGCCGTAGTGGATCGGGTGAATTCTCTCGATCTCGAGGACGGCGGAGAAACCGCTGGCGCTGAAACGTAGGGAAGCAATGGATCTACGCCCACTGATTTTCACCAGCAGGCTGATCCGGACAGCTCTAATCCTAATTCTGTTGCTGAACTTGCCAAGGTCGAAAATATGAGTGCCCCTTCGGGCGCTGAACGACCTTCCGGTAACCGAACCGTGCCCTCGGATTTCTACATGGATGATACTGAGATCGAGGTCGCAGATGAGGGCTCTCCGGTAGCTGGGGATATGGCGGGGACTCCGTCTCTTGTTGGTCGTGATGCCTGGCGTGATGGTCCAGAGCAAGACTTAGATGTGCCGCCTAGTCCCAGAAGTAGTGGTTATGCTGGTGAGAGGGGGGAGCAGCGGAGGAGTGTCTAGCGGGATTGAGGAAACCGATCATCCAGGGGCTTTGCTAGATGATTGGAGTCGTAAGCGTCATCTTGATGAGGTATCTCTGTCTTGGTCTTGGGAACGTTTGACGGTCAATAGTTTTTTTTTAAGCTGAAGGTTGTTGGATGATTGAAAGCAAGTTATATGATTTTCCCTTTTTGGAATATAAAATTCAAAAGTTTTGCTGGCAAGCTATATATGGAAGTTTTTCTTCGTCTATCTGCTAATGATTGTTTGCATACTTTAGAATGTCAATTTTTTCCCCCTAGAATTGGTTGTTGGTTTTAGTTTACATGCACTTGAAATGTAGGACAGTGGATCATCTCATGGAGAAAGCGAAAGAAACACTACTTTTTACTGAGCCACTCTGGGAAGCCAATATTTTCTAGGTAGACTTAAATTTCTTTCATCTATTATTCAAAAATATATCTTCTATCTGCATGCCTTTGCACGGCAGTTTCTTTCAATTTAATAAAATCCCAACTCTTTCATATCATCTTGTTGCATTCAGGTATGGAAGTGAGTATAAATTAGCAGGATTTTCAGCAACCTTGCGGGCTATTTCAATTAAATAAAATCCCAACTGTTTCATATCATCTTGTTGCACTTTCAGGTATGGAGATGTGCATAAATTAGCAGGATTTTCAGCAACCTTGCTGGCTATTATCTCTAATGTAGAAAACAGGTGTGGCATTTTACTGTCAGCTTTAATGCTACCAATAATTTGAAATATAATTTCAATCAATTGATTTTTTTTTTTGACATGTTATGGTAGTGGGGATCATATCAAGTATGTAAGGACAGGGAATCATCAGGTTAGTTACATGTGTTTTCTTGCCTCTGTCCAACTAATGGTTGCTGAGATATCTTACATATAATTTTTATTGTCCATCATATTGTCTGTAACCTAACTTGTGTTTGCGAAATTTGTGAAAGTATGGATCACGCTCAAGATACGTGTCCCCTAGGGTCAATACAAACACAGATAAACCAATTTGAATAATACGATGCGATAGTCAGTTACAACCAAAAGAAAAATAATCCGTACTCCAACACATATAACCCTGGATGGAGGAACCACCCAAATTTTTCGTACCGGAATAATCAGGACCAAGGACCAGCAAAACAAAGCTATCAACCTGTGCAACAGAGTTACTCATCTAGACAACAAACTTATCAACAACAACAACCTTCACAACTATCCAGAATCAAAAAGATGCTTGAAGAAGCTCTCTCAGAGCAAAAAGAGATAAAGAATGACATCAAGCAATTGACTCAAAGACTGAAAAATTCTGAAAAATATCAAAAGATGCAAGATAGCCAGATAGCCCAGTCCTTTTCAAGAGTACAAGGAACATTTTCAGGAAAGCCCGATATAAACCCGGTGGAACACTGCAACCGCATCGAGTTGAGAAGCGGACAAACTTTGGGAGACCCCCAAATCACTACTCAAAAAGGACTTGATTCAGAGGAAGAGCCCTCTCCCCTCATGCCCAATCAGATCCATAACAAGGATAGAGAGGAGATCACCAAGAAGGTCGAAGGAACTCTTTAAATTCCCCCACAAAGTCAGACAATTCCTTTCTCTCAAAAACTGATAACATCCCAAAAGGATGAAGAGTTCAATCGATTCCTGAAGAAGATTAAGGAAATTTGCGTAGAAGTACCTCTGATAGATGTACTGCACCAAATGTCAAAGTTCACAAAAGTTTTAAAGGGTATTTTATCTGACAGGAGGCAGAAGGGCGACTTCGAGACCGTAGCATTAACGGAAAATTACAGCACTCTACTTATGGCAAATATTCCATCGAAACTTCAGGATCCAGGGAGTTTTTCCATACCTTGTAAAATTGGTTCTGGACTCATACAGAAAACTTTCTGTGACTTGGTAGCCAGCGTTAGCCTACTTTCGTACTCGTTATGTAAGAAGCTATGACTCCAGAACATTAAATTGACTACTATGACATTGTAATTAGCTGACCATTCATGTAGATACCCAATGAGAATAGTGGAAGACGTGCCAGTAGAAGTAGGCGGATGCATCATTCCCACATATTTCATTGTCCTGGATATGGAGGAGGATCCCAAAATACTAATCATCCTTGGGAGACCATTCCTTGCCATCGCTCTGATATCGGAACGAGGCAGAGAACACGACCGTGTAACCTCGCACGACCGTGTGGCCAAACAGAGGAAGAACAGTGCACGACCGTGCAACTCTTGCACGACCGTGTGACCAAACAGAGATGGATTCGTGCATGGTCGTGCAAACCTGCACGGCTGTGCCCCCCACGACCAGCAGCCAAGCCATACACAGTCGTGCGATCCTGCACGACCGTGTCCCAGGAGTAGTGCCCCAGATCAACACGGTCGCACCAATTGGCACGATCGTGCAGCGCGGCCAGAGGTAAAAGAAGGCACAGCCGTGCCACATCTGCACGGTCATGCCGCGGCGCCGTACCCTAGCCTATAAAAAGGGTTCTAACCCTTCTCGAGAGGAGGAGGCAAGTCGTCAAAGGGAGAATTGCCTTGGTGTCGTTCCATGCCATCCCGGACCTCCATCCAGTGATCCTTCATCACCACATCAACTCCAGAAGCAAAGGATTGGATCCGAAGATCACTCGTTATCGTTGGATAAGCATCCTTTCTCTTTCTCTCTTTTTGTTTGAGAATTGCATGTTTAATTACATTATGTCTTCGGATTTTTCTCCAGCGTCTATGGAGTAGATTCCTTGTTCTAGGATTAGAGAGTAGTTGTGGATTGGTTTTGATGTAAGACCCATGTTTATGCCTTTATTCATTGGATGATTTCGCTTGCTTTGTTTCAACTACTATGCATGAGACTTGTTGCTAGTTTTCCATATCGTATTAATTGATTATATAGGAATTGCTAATCTCGTAGAAAGAGTATCTTAGATCGTATACCCGAGGGGCCCTAGTGACAGGGGTAAGCCGTTCACAGACATCTAGGGTATTTCCTTGAAAGGAGAGGCAACTTCTCCACAAGGAAGTAAGAGACCAAACCAAACCCTTATTTCTATCCTTAATAACACCAATTAGAGTTGCGTTCTTGTGATCTACCGAGGCGCCCTAATGACAGAGGTTAACCGTAACAGGATTTCACAGGGATTTTCTTTATTTAGTTCTTAAGGATAGTTGCTTTAGCTTCCGGTGAATGCATATTGACGGACAATGAGTAAAGGATAGAACGTGATACATCAATACCACCATAATGAAACCGAACTCCTAGAACTCTTCATAAACCAAGTTAATTACTCTATCTTCACTAGTTCTTGTTTCCTCTTCCCAACCTCTTTTCTTTAGATAACTTACAATCATCAGTAGTTTAGCTAATCCTAAGTGAACCATTGCTAGTGCTTATAACCAGTCCTCGTGGGATCGATAATCTTTATTACTGACGATGAATCCGAGCACTTGTGGAATCGTAACAGTCAAGCCGTGAAGGGGATTGCACTGGCCGTGCCATTTGGCATGACCGTGTGGACACTCCCCAGAAGGAGAATGCAAGGCTCGTGTAATTTCACACGGCCGTGCTAAAAATCCATACACGGCTGTGTGAAAAGAAAAGCACGACCCAACTCAGCCTTTAAGGGTTAGGGCACGGGGGTGTATGTGCTACACGGTCGTGCCCGCCGCACACTACTCTTTTCTCTCTTCTTTTCTTCTCTTCAAGGGTTCTAAACCACTTCCACTCAATCCCTTCTCTCATCTTCCTTAAAAGTTCAACCTTTTTGGCTTCTACTATATCGAATGTAATCAAGGATACTTCATCAACAAGAAGAGGGAAAGAAAAGATGCTTGCCACAAAAAGGAAGGAACTCTTGTTTCAAAGGTATTTCCAATAATTTTGGATAAAATTCATAGTGATTTAGATTCGAATAACGAACTACTTACAAATAAAGCTTGCATGGGAGAGGAATAATTTAGGAAATTGCAAGAGTGTTTCAAGAGTGAGAGAGAGTTGTGTGATAAAATTTCTAGATTTATGAAATCTCAAAGAGCTCGAATGGAGTTTAATGAAGATTTTCGAGATTTTATGAGATATTTGCAAGATGATTTAGATAAATTGTTTGAATATCATAAATTTTTTTAGAGATGAAGTAAGATGGTTCATTAATGCTTTTCCTTTTTCTCTTCCTGAGTTCCCCAAACCACACCTCCACCACCATATTGATTTCATCGGGACGATGAAAGGTTTAAGTAGGGGGGGTTTGCAACATGAAATTTTTGCATTTTCAGTTTTCTGCATTTTGTGTGTTTTTGTCTCGCATTTGTTATGCTTATTTGGTTTGTTTTTGACTTTCATTTGATTGTCTTTTGAAACATTGTGGCATTCATTTTGGAAACATCAATCCTCACTTATATGCTTGTTTGTCTAAAAGTAAAAATTATTAGCACGTTTTTATCTTGATTCATGATGTTGTAAATGATGCTAGTATGTTTAGTGTACCTCTTTTCTCTATCTTAAGTAGCATGATGTGAGCTAAGTATCGTATGGAGATAAGTTTAAGTTTTGGCTTAACCTTAAGGATCTTACCCTCACTTACTTGAGCTTGAATAGTTGATATCATTGAAATAGTCATGATTCATCCTATTTGTTTAGTACTTGGTTTCCATGGTGATTTCTCAAACTTCATTTTGGTTACTGGATGAGGCTCGAATCATGTAAGCTCATTTGAAAAAAATCAAAATATCCCAACATTTGTCCTTATATACATATGTGTTAAGTGTTGCACCTTGCAATCACTTAGAAAAAAAATGAAAAAAAAATGAAAAGGAAATGGAAAAAAAAATGTTGAATAAGGGATATAAAAAATAGTTGTCGTGAGTAGAAACTAGAAAGATACCCCTTTGAGACCGAGTTAGGTTATTGGGGAAATAACTGCTATGATTCTCTTGATATCGAGCACACCTTTGAGACCTTGGGTTAATTGAGAAATATAAACCAAGTGTGTGGCAGATAACTGTCTATCACCAGAAACATTAGGAACTCAATTGGATGACGACTTGATTAGGATGAAGATTGAAACTCGAAGGGTTTGGGTTACTTATTTGCACTGTGCACAAGACTTAAGCCATACTTGGGTTATTTCTATGATCATGCTTATTAATGAAACTTGTAGATAGAGTTAGGAAAGTACATTAGGGATTATAATGCATTATTGAGCACGTGAGTCTAGATTACGACATTTTGTTTGAGAGCAAGCAAAAGTTTAAGTCTGGAGGTGTGATGTGCGTAGATTTTATACACTTGTTTAGCATGTTTTGACGCACATTCCTATATTTTATGCATGCTTTATCTATGCATTTTCATACTCCTTGTTTTACTTCTAGCATATTTACTCTTCATTGTTCGGAGATCTGCTCTTGTGCATTTTCTGTCTATAGGAGTCATATTTGGAGAAGAATTAATGTTCATGGGCAATTCAACAATCAAATAAAGGAAGAAGACACTAGCCATGAGTGCCACACGGCCATGCCAAAGAAAAATGACCTTGGCCGTGTGAAGCTGGCTGGCCGTGTAACTTCAGCAAAGAAAGAGAATGGCACGACCATGTGAGAGCCACACAGCCGTGCCACTTTTGAAGCTAATCCAGAACACGACCGTGTGGATCTACACGGCCTGTAAACCTTCCAGAGACTAAGCATTGCCTGGCTGTGTGTGCCACACGACCGTGTGACATTTCCAGAGGTAGAACATTGCTAGGTCGTGTGGATCTGTACGACTGTGCAAGGCATCCAGTGACAAAGCATGACACGACATTGTGAGAGCCACACGACCGTGTGACCTTGGCCGAGAGGAAACACTGCCAGGCCGTGTGAGATCCACACGGCCGTGACACAGGTCGTGTGGTGCCCAAACCCCCCTCTCTATATAAAGAGTTCTTCTCTTTTGAAAAAGGGGGGAGGCTCTCCCTTTGGGGAGATCCAATCTTGAGCCTTTCCTTCAACTTTTGGGCATTGATCCGGAGATTTCAAGACGTTTCCATCCAAGATTTGCCTCCGATAGCACGGATTGGTTCCGAAGACCACTCGTCATCTTTAGATGAGTATTTCTTCTTTATCTTCTTGATTGGGATCTAAATGTTTACGATCATCTTGTATTCGGTTCTTTTCTCTTGTTTCATGGAGTAGATGTCCTTGTTCTAGGATGGAGGGAGTATTTGTGATGTGAATTGATTTATGAATTCATGGATTTACCAACTTCTTGTTTCAATGATGTTGTTATGTTTTGTATCAATTCAATCTTGTGTGGATTGTTGTGTTTGGATCTAATTACCATTCTTGAGTGGATGTTTGTAATTCTTGTGGATCTTGTAAAGGAATTCTATAGATTGTGTGACCGAGGGGCGTCGTGACAGGGCTGCCCCGTTAAGGAACATTTAGGGGATCACCTTAAAGGGTGATGTAAGAATGTACTGTTGGTTGCTACTCGGAAAACCTATAGGTTCCACTGTACAAAATTTTGTACAAAGGTCTGAACCTTTTCCTAGCTACCATGTGTTCTTTTAAATTAAATTTTGGATCGCCTGCGGAACTTAACACGTTTGATCCAAAACTTAATCTATTTGTTCTTTTAGGTTTTGACTTGGATCTCCTGCGGAACTTAACACGTTCGACCCAAGTCTCCTTAAGTTATTAATTCCATTAAATATTAATTTCCATAATTGGTTCCCAGTACTGACGTGGTGAGGCACATGACCTTCTTGGATATGGGAGCAACCACCACCGACTAGACAAAACCTTTTATAGAAATCTAATATTTAATTTCCTAAAATAACTTTAGGTTAACCAAAGAGAACAATCAAATCACAAGGAAAAGAAAAAACAAAAGAACACAACATCGAAAAACATATTCGAAATTCTAGAACGTAAGCCTCTTGTATTTGGTATTATTTCCATAAATAACTAGCATGATGCGGAAAGAAAAAATTACTAGTTATACCTTGTAGAAAAACCTCTTGATCTTCTACCGTATTCCTCTTCTAACCTCGGACGTTGTGTGGGCAACGATCTTCCGAGATGAGAAATCACCAAGCACCTTCTTCTCCTCCTAGCTAGGTTCGGCCAAAACAAGAAAGCTTCACCAAGGAAGAAGAAAAACACCAACCAAGCTCTAAGAGATGCAAGCTTCCTCTCCTTCTTCTTCTTCTTCTCCAAGTAGTATCCGGCCTCCACAAGAGCTTCAAGCAATAGAAAGTTTCGGCCACCACAAAGAGGAAGAAGAGAAGAGATGATGGCCGGCCACAACACCAAGGAAAAGAGGGAGAGAAAATAATAGAGGTTGTATCTCATGAAGGCACCCTCACCCCTTCTTTTATATTCCTTGGCCTAGGCAAATTAGGAAATTTAATTACAATAAAATTTCCTCAATTTCCTTGACATGATTTAATTGAGAAAAATAAAATAAAATTTCCCAATTAAATCTACATTGGCCGGCCACATCATTGGAGAACAAATTGGACAAGTTTCAATCAACAATTAAAACTTCCTAATTTGTTTTCGGAAATTTTAAAAAATAAAATTTCTCTTTAAAAATCTCTTCATGGTTGATAAAAGGAAATTTCTATAATTTTAATTTTATCAACATGTGAATAATTTTAAAGAGAAAATAAAATATCTCACCAATCTACAAATAAGGAAAGAGATCTAATCTCTTTCTTTAATCTTCTGTAGATCTTTTATAAGAGAGATATTTTAATTTAAATTCTCTTTAATAAATTATTTCTTCTACATAATAAAAATTAAAATTAAAATTCCTTTTTAATTTAATTTGGCCGGCCCCCACTAGCTTGGGTTCAAGCTAGGGCCGGCCACCCAAATTCATACCTAGGCCGGCCCTAGCTTGTTCCCAAGCTAGCTTGGCCGGCCCCTATTGGGTGGGTATAGAAGGTGGGTATAGGTGGGTATAGAACTCTACAAATAAGAGGCTACGATAGGGACCGAGAGGAGGAATTGGTTTTGGTCTCCCGATAAAATTAAGCATCCCGTGTTCGCCCCGAACACACAACTTAATTTTATCAATGATAATTCATTTCACTAGAGAACTATCATTGAACTACCGCACCAATCCCAAATTACATTTTTGGGCTCCTTCTTATTATGAGTGTGTTAGTCTCCCTGTGTTTAAGATATCGAATGTCCACTAATTAAGTGAGTTACTGACAACTCATTTAATTAATATCTAAGTCCAAGAGTAGTACCACTCAACCTTATTATCATGTCGGACTAAGTCCACCTGCAGGGTTTAACATGACAATCTTTATGAGCTCCTCTTGAGGACATTATCAACCTAGTATCTCTAGGACACAGTTTCCTTCTATAATCAACAACACACACTATAAGTGATACCATTTCCCAACTTATCGGGTTTATTGATTCATCGAACTAAATCTCACCCATTGATAAATTAAAGAAATAAATATCAAGCATATGTGCTTGTTATTATATTAGGATTAAGAGCACACACTTCCATAATAACTGAGGTCTTTGTTCCTTTATAAAGTCAGTATAAAAGAAACGACCTCTAATGGTCCTACTCAATACACTCTGAGTGTACTAGTGTAATTATATAGTCAATATAAACTAATACCTAATTACACTACGACCTTCTAATGGTTTGTTCCTTTCCATTTTAGTCGTGAGCTACTGTTTATAATTTATAAGGTACTGATAACATCATCTTCTGCATGTGACACCACATACTATGTTATCTACAATATAAATTATATGAACAACTACAAACAAATGTAGACAATTTGACCAAATGTGATTCTTTATTCATAATGAATGTTTACAAAGCTTAGGCTTTCAGTATACACTCCAACATGTACAAAGAAGAGGGATAGATGAATGTGATGCACCCTATATCTTGATGTGAATTGATTAATGATGAGTTTATATGTTGTATGACCGAGGGACATCGTGATAGGGCTGCCCCGTTAACGGACTTCATAGGGATCATTTCTATTTAGTTTCTTAAGGTGTAGATTAATGTCCCTAGCTAGTGTTTTCTGCAAAAGATAATCGACAACTTCTTGCAAACGCATGACAATTGAGGATAGGGTTGGTAGACCATATTACATTTATAAGTACCACAAAAAAACCAAATATCCTAGAACTTCCATAAGACCTAGTTTCCTACATTACCTTTCTATTTCTATTTTCTAGTTTTGTCTTAGTTCGTGTAATTCTTGTTTGGTTGTTTAGCTAATTCGCTTTGAGACATCATTAGTGATTATAATCAATCCCTGTGGATACGATATCTTTTTATATTACTGACGATGTAACCATACACTTGCGATGACGTAACATGGTCCAGGAAGGAGTCTTGGTCTGAGCAGATACCC
The DNA here is from genome assembly GCF_018446385.1 of Zingiber officinale. Classification (NCBI taxonomy): domain Eukaryota; kingdom Viridiplantae; phylum Streptophyta; class Magnoliopsida; order Zingiberales; family Zingiberaceae; genus Zingiber; species Zingiber officinale. The sequence goes on from NC_055989.1 coordinate 13,875,193, forward strand.
ACAGCAATGGTGGCCTCTTGGGGGAGGACTAGACCAGAGGAGTCACACATCGCCTCTTACATTCAAGGCGCAAGGGGTGCTCGACCGCTAGAGAAGAAGTCCTCTCACTGGATGTAGCAGCGACAGAAGGTTCCACGAAAGGGAGAGATTCTTCTTCAAGAACCTCATGTTCTCTCGTTTGTTGGGATGAGGCTCTTGTTGAAGCACTGGCCTGGGGAACCTCCTGTCCAGACATAATCTCTCTTCTGTACTTCCATAAAATGTCACTGGGCAGCGTTGAGGAATCGAGGGCAAAACTCTGAACATGATGACTTCTGTAGATGAAAGAAGATACCTCAGTTAGTGAATATATGATGGAAGATTTGCTTGATCTTACTAAAAGGTGCAGTCAAGGGAGTCTGGATGGGACTCAGCCCAAAGGTATACAACACACTCTCCTGTAGCAAGGAAGGGAGTTGGAGCTGCACCCAGACCAATTTATCCGAAACAGTGAAGCAATTTGGCTTGTGTTGATGGTTGCTTAACCCAGAAGGAGGGGGAAGACCTGAGCACCACTCAATGGGCCAAGCAACAGGATCGGGTAGTTGCACATAGAAAACATGGGACTTCCAACCTTTATTAGAAGAAGGCATGTTTGTGAAGAACTTACACTCGGGCTGAGATTGCACTATAAAAATGTCGGGCTCTGATCGTTTGAGGGAATAGAAATAATGAAAAAGTTGAGAAGTCAAAGGAAGGTCATATAGATGGCATAGGATTACTATCCCACACATAGAACGAAGGGCATTGGGAGCAAACTAGGGCAAGAGGATACAAAAATACTAACTTAACTCTGAAAAGAAAGAGCGGATAGGGAAACGCAGACCACCAAGAAGCTGATTCCTGAAGAAGGTCACACAACTAGGAGGAGGATGACAGGGATGATCATCAGGCCCAGGAATGTGGAAGGTGTATGTTGGGTGCTACTCGGAATACCATTCTGTTTCCCCTGTACAAGAATTTGTACAAGCACAGAACATTTCCTAGCAACCCATGTGCTCCTCAGAAGTTAAACTTGGATTGGAAATGGAACTTAACATTTTTACTCCAAGTTCGTTCTTCAAAGTTAAATTTGGATTGGAAACGAAACTTAACATTTTTACTCTAAGTTCAACCCTTGTGTTCTTCAGAAGTTAAACCATATTACAGAAGTTGATTAAATTTTATTTCAAGAATTGACTTCCAGATCATTGGCGAGGCACTAGGCCTTCTTGGTTATGGGATCATCCACCACTTCCTAGACAAAGCCTTTCAAAGAAATTGAATATTTAAACTTCTCACAGTAACCTTAGGTTTAACTCCAGAGATCTCAACCAAAGCACAAGATCGAAACACAAAATAGAAACACAAAAATGAAAACACGAAATCGCTAGCCTCTTGTGTTGGTATTTCAGGATCCATACAAAGAAAACAAAACTAGTTATGTTGCGGAAAAAAATAACTAGTTGTACCTTTCTTCATAGATAAAGACCTATTGATCTTCTGCCGTATTCCTCTCCTCTTCTTGGACGTCGTGTGGACGACAATCTACCAAGACAAAAACACCCAAACCCTTTTTGTTTCCAAGCTGCCTACCACCAAAAGATGCAAAGAAAAGGGGCGCCTCCTCCTTCTTCTTCTCCTCCAAACCGCCGACCACCAAGGTGCTTCGTCTCTTTGTTTTATTTTCCTCCAAGCTCCGGCCACCAAGAGAAGATGGGGCACCGACCCTAGAGGGAAGAAAAGGGAAGAAGAAAAGAAGTGGGGCATTGGCCCTAGAGAAAAGAAAAGAAAAAATGGACGCCGACCTTAAGGGAAAGGAGAGGGTTTTTAGTTGTGGAGAACAACTTATCAATTCTTAATTGAATTCTTGATTTTTGTGGCACAATCTCCTCTCCTTTTATAACCCTTTGCCCTAGATAAAAAAGGAGAAAAAGTAATAGATTTGTGTTTAGAAAAAATCTCTAGAAAATAATTAACATAATTTTTTTAGAAAAATTTCTTAAGAAAGAATTAGTATAATTCTTTTTAGAAAATTTCTAAGAAAGAATCAACATAATTCTTTTTAGAAAAATATCTAGGAAAGAATTAACATAATTCTTTTTAGAAAAATTTCTTAGGAAAGAATTAATATAATTCTTTTTAGAAATTTTTTAAGAAAAAATCAACGTAATTCTTTTTAGAAAAATCTCTAATTCTGTTGAGAAAAAATCTCTTCTTTTTTTTCTTTCCTTTCTTTTTCTTTTTCTTTTCTTTTCTTTTGGTTTGGCCGCCCCCTTGCTTGGGCACCAAGCAAGGCTTGGCTAGCCCCTTTTTTGGGTAGGAAGTAAGGCTTGGCCGACCCCTTGCTTGGGCACCAAGCAAGGATGTGGCCGACCCCTTTCTTGGGTAGGAAGCAAAACAAAACGGGTGAATGAGAGGCTTTATAGAGGCTACAACAGGGATCGGGAGAAGAAATTGGTTTTGGCCTCCTAATGGACTTGAGCTTCCTGTGTTTGACCCGAACACCCAACTCAAGTTCATCAATAATAACTCATACCACTAAAGAGTTATTATTGAACTACCACACTAATCTCATATTACAATATGGACTCCTACTTATCATGAGTGCGTTAGTCTCCCTGTATTTAAAATATTTTATGTCCGTTAATTAAATGAGTTACTGACAACTCACTTAATTAATATCTAACTCCTCGAGTAGTACCACTCAACCTTATTATCATGTCGGACTAAGTCCACCTGCAGGGTTTACATGATAATCCTTATGAGCTCCTCAAGGGGGCATCATCAACCTAGATTACTAGGAAACAGTTTCCTTTTATAATCAACAACACACCATATAAATAATATTATTTCTCAACTTATCAGACCTATTGATTTAATTGAATAAATCTCACTCTTTGATAAATTAAGGAAATAAATACTAAGTATATGTCTTTGTTATTATATCAGGATTAAGAGTACACACATCCATAATAACAGAGGTTTTGTTCTTTTATGCAGTCAGTATAAAAAGAACAACCTCAAATGGTCCTGCTCAATTCACACATGGTGTACTAGTGTAATTATATAGTCAAGACAAACTAATTCCAAATTACACTACAATCGTTCCAATGGTTTATCCCTATCCATCTTGGTCGTGAGCTACTATTTATAATTTATAAGGAACTGATAACATGATTTTCTGTGTAACACTACACACCATGTTATCTACAATATAAATTAAATAGACAACTGCATTTAACTAAATATAAACATTTGGCCAATGTGATTCTCATTTCAAAATAAATGTTCATACAAAAAACTAAGCTTTTAGTATACATCCTAACAATCTCCCACTTATACTAAAAGACTATGCTGCTATATATGTTGCTATACATCTGATTCCCATCTCCTCAACATGTCCATCCAAAGCACTTGCCGGAAGGGCCTTAGTGAAAGGATCTGCTAGGTTATCTACTGATGAAATCTTGGCAACAACAGCTTCTCCTCGCTTTACGATATCTCGTATCAGGTGGTACTTGCGCTCAATGTGTTTACTTGCCTTATGGACTCGTGGTTCCTTCGAGTTTGCTACTGCACCACTATTATCACAATAAGTTGTGATAATTTTGGGCAAACAAGGAATCACATCTAAGTCCATCAAGAAGTTTCTGAGTCATGCTGCTTCTTTGGTTGTCTCAGAGGCTGCCACATATTCAGCTTCCATGGTGGAGTCCGAAACGCATTTCTGCTTAACATTCCTCCATGTTATGGATCCACCTCCCAAAGTAAACACATACCCCAAGGTTGACTTACTACTGTCCCTATCTGATTAGAAATCCGAATCCGTGTAACCTACAGGGAGCAAATCATCTTCCTAGTAAACCAACATATAATCTCTAGTCCTTCTCAGGTACTTTAATATATGCTTTACGACAGTCCAATGTCCCTGTCCTATATTACTTTGATATCTGCTAACCATGCTCACGATAAAATAGATATCCGGTCTCGTACATACCATCGCATACATTAGGCTTTCTACAGCTAAAGTATAAGGAACTGCCTTCATGTCCTCTATCTCCTTTGGTGTCTTAGGAGACATCTCTTTAGATAAAGGTACTCCATATCGAAAAGGTAGAAAACCTTTCTTGGAGTTTTACATGCTAAAACGAGCTAGGATACTATCGATGTATGAAGGTTGGGATACGCACAACATTCTTTTCTTGCGAGTCCTTATTACTTTGATCCCAAGAATATGTCCACATTCTCCCAAGTCCTTCATATTGAATTGCTTGGACAACCATACCCTTACGTCTGACAACACTTTGACATTGTCGCCAAGAGCAAAATGTCATCTACGTATAGTACAAGAATTACCATCACGTTTCCGTCACTTTTCTTGTATACACAAGACTCATCCAGATACTGAATGAATCCATAAGACTGGATCACTTCATCAAACCGGATGTTACAAGATCTCAAAGCTTACTTCAGTCCATAAATGGACCGATTGAGCTTGCATACAAGATTCTCTTTGCCCTTTACAAAGAATCCCTCTGGTTGCTTCATATAGATGTTTTCTTCAAGACTTCCGTTAAGGAAAGCTATCTTGACATCCATTTTCCAAACCTCATAATCCATATGAGCAGCTATAGATAAAAGAATCCGGATAGACTTAAGCATGGCTACCACCGAAAAGGTTTCCTCATAATCGATTCCCTCTTTCTGAGTATACCTTTTTGCAACAAGCCTTGCTTTGAAGGTTTCCACCTTCCCGTCTATCCATCTTTTTCTTTTGTAGACTCATTTACATCCAATGACTTTTATACCATTTGATGGTTCTACATGCTCCCAGAACTGATTAGAATACATAGATTCTATTTCAGAGTTCATTGCACTTTGCCCAAAAACCGCATCTTTATCTTGGAGTGCTTCATCATATGTCCAGGGATTAGGTTCATGTTCACCAGGGATCAAGTCCGAAGACTCTCCCAAAAACATGAATCTATCAAGTTGCCGAACAACCCTCCCACTATGACGAGGTACTACCTGTAATTGTGCATCATTTGTGACACGCGTTGCAGTTTCTTGTGGTATCTCATCTTGTACCGTTGGTACTAAATTAGACGTATCCTCTCTTATTTCCTTAATAATAATTTTACTCATGGGCTTGTGGTTCATCACGTAGTCCTCTTCTAAAAATCGGGCATTGGTGCTAGCAATGCCCTTCTGATCTTTAGGACTATAAAATAAACCACCTTTCGTTCCTTTAGGATATCCTACAAACAAGCGAACTTCTGTACGTGATTCCAACTTATTAGCATCTTCCTTCAGCACATGTGCTGGACTTCCCCAAATCTGAATGTGTTTCAAACTAGGCTTACGCTCATTCCATAATTCTATGAGAGTAGAAGGTACTGACTTAAAAGGTACCAGGTTCAGAATATTCACTACCATTTCCAGAGCATATCCCCTAAACGAATTTGGTAATTCTAAAAGGGAAAGATTAAAATCTCTCTTTTAAATTTCCTATTGTTGTATCGTGGGAGTTATTGGATTTAGAGTATACAAATTGTCAACCAACATACTAGAACAGACAACTACCCTATTTTTCTTGACAACTACTTTGTCATCAAAAGAAATAGAATATCCATCCATAAATAGTTTAGAAACTGAAATCAAGTTCTTTCTAAAACTTGGTACATAAAGACAATTTCTCAAAATCAATGTTTTATTGCTATCGAAAGATAATAAAACATCTCCCACTACAACATCCACCACTCTCGTAGCATTGCTCATGTAGTGGTGATTCCTCCTTCATGTAATCATCGGGTTTCCTGAAACCCCTGCAATGAATTGCAGACATGATCAGTGGCTCTCGTATCTACACACCAGGTACTGGTAGATAACACCGCTAAACATGTTTCAACAACTAATGAATAGGATATACCTTTATTGTTCTGCTTTCTGTGAGGACAATCCACCTTCCAATGTCCAGACTGCTTGCATGTGAAGCACTTGCCCTTCGGCTTCTTCACCCCTACTTACGGTCCAGTCCCTTGAGGTCGAATCACCTTCTTTGGTGAACCAACTTGTTTCTTTTTCTTCTTCCTGCCTTTCGGCTTAGAAGCAGAAACATTTTCAGCAATGTGAATTTGAGAACTTTGACAAAATAGTCCTTCTGTTGTTTGAAGTTCTATCAGAAGTTCCTCCAACAAATATGTCCTTTGTTCATATTATAGTTCAGGTGGAACTACTCAAAACTCTTGGGTAGTGTTTGGAGAATGATATTGACCTGAGTTTCCCCATCGATTTCAGCTCCAAGGATTTGTATTTCGTTCAAATGAGTCATCATCCTGAGGATATGATCCCTTATGGGTGTCCCCTCAGTCATGGTGGTTGTCATCAAGTTTCTCATAACCCCTTGTCTAGCAGCCCGATTCTGGTGTCCGAAGAGTTTTTTGAGATTGTACATCATGTCATAGGCAGTAGGTAAGGCCTGATGCTGATGTTGCAGCACATTTGACATAGATGCCAAAATTTAACATCACACCATCTCATCTACTTTGACCCATTTCCTATGCCCGTCAATCTCCTCTTCACTAGAATCGCTATTAGGTTCGTTAGGACAGACCTTAAAAAGTACGAACTTATATCCCTCAGTAGTTAAGGCAATGCCCAAGTTTCGTTTCCAATCAATATAATTGGGACCAGTAAGTTTGTTTTCTTTTAAAATAACAACGAGAATATTGAAAGTCATTTTGAAATTCTGAGAATCACAAAATAAGATATTTGGTCAAAACTTTAGAATTTAAAATAATATTGATCCCTCAAACAATATAATTTAAATTCACCAACACCTCAAAACACCGTGAATTCAGTATACCACGATAGTGGGGGCGTATACTAATTCAAATATTTGTAAGAGGAGGTTTTACCCATTAATTTTATTATTTTGTCAACCTAACTTTATGACAAATAAAATTAATAGTTGGTTTGTCTTCGATCACACAAAATAACAGCAGTGACTCCGATGGGGAGGATACTATTAAATGCGCCTAAGTGTATATCATTATTTGATACTTAGTCCATTAATTAGGATTGTGCCCCTTTAGATGGAGAAGATCACACAAAACTAAATAATTTCCTATAATCATTCATAGAGGAAGTTTGATCTAGTGATCTGCAAACAAACTCATCCGATGTGGAGGAAGGCACTTAAAGCCAACGCGCAAGTTTGAAGGCATCACTTACAAACTAGTAATGGAGACCGTGAAGTTTAAATAAATAAACTCTCTCCTACTTAGTTATTTAAACGAGAAATTTTAACATACACACATAACACACATGCACACAAAAGCATACACATCACAGCACATAAAGACAATAAATATGAAAAAATAATTTTCCAACTATTATGGCCTCATCCATAGCTGTCCTCCGTATGCCGCTGACCCTAGCTGTCGCCAACGGGTCATGTCATCACGTCTATCTTGCTTCCTTTTCCGCTGCACCTCTGGTCCTCAAATAACACCACGCCTTGTAAGGATACGATCTGCGACAAAAATAAAGTTTTACACTTATCGATCCTATATTCCACAAAGAAATGTACATGTAATCTAGATCGAACAGAATGTAAAACAACAATAATAATAATACGGCAACCAACCATATTTAATTATTACAATTATGCACACACAACAACCTCGACATGCCCGAGGGTTCAAATCACACACAAGCACAGAAAAGCCATAATAGTTGGATCTAGGATGCATGCAACCACAAAGTTAATCTATCTAGCACATCCTACTATTATCCGGCCTAAACTTATATATGAGCAGTGTATAATTTAACCGAAAACCAAACACACAAAGGCAGAAAACTAGCTCTGATACCACTTGTTGGGTGCTACTTGGAATACCATTCTGTTTCCCCTGTATAAAAATTTGTACAAGCACAGAACGTTTCCTAGCAACCCATGTGCTCCTCAGAAGTTAAACTTGGATTGGAAACGGAACTTAACATTTTTACTCCAAGTTCGTTCTTCAAAGTTAAACTTGGATTGGAAACGAAACTTAACATTTTTACTCCAAGTTCAACCCTTGTGTTCTTCAGAAGTTAAACCATATTACAGAAGTTGATTAAATTTTATTTCAAGGATTGACTTCCAGGTCATTGGCGAGGCACTAGACCTTCTTGGTTATGGGATCATCCACCACTTCCTAGACAAAGCATTTCAAAGAAATTGAATATTTAAACTTCTCACAGTAACCTTAGGTTTAACTACAGAGATCTCAATCAAAGCACAAGATCGAAACACAAAAATAAAAACACGAAATCACTAGCCTCTTGTGTTGTTATTTTAGGATCCATACAAAGAAAACAAAACTAGTTGTGCTGCGGAAAAAATAACTAATTGTACCTTTCTTCATAGACAAAGACCTATTGATCTTCTGCCGTATTCCTCTCCTCTTCTTGAACGTCGTGTGGGTGACAATTTACCAAGACAAAAACACCCGAACCCTTTTTTTTTCCAAGCCGCCTACCACTAAAAGATGCAAAGAAAAGAGGCGCCTCCTTCTTCTTCTTCTCCTCCAAACTGTCGTCCACCAAGGTGCTTCGTCTCTTCGTTTTCTTTTTCTCCAAGCTCCAGCCACCAAGAGAAGATGGGGTGCCAACCTTAGAGGGAAGAAAAGGGAAGAAGAAAAGAAGTGGGGTGTCGACCCTAGAGGAAAGAAAAGGAAAAATGGGTGTCGACCTTAAGGGAAAGGAGAGGGTTTTTAATTGTGGAGAACAACTTATCAATTCTTAATTGAATTGTTGATTTTTGTGGCACAACCTCCTCTCCTTTTATAACACTTTGCCCCAGATAAAAAAGGAGAAAAAGTAATAGATTTTTGTTTCGAAAAAAATCTCTAGAAAAGAATTAACATAATTCTTTTTAGAAAAAATTCTTAAGAAAGAATTAGTATAATTCTTTTTAGAAAATTTCTAAGAAAGAACCAACATAATTCTTTTTAGAAAAATCTCTAGGAAAGAATTAACATAATTCTTTTTAGAAAAATTTCTTAGAAAAGAATTAATATAATTCTTTTTAGAAAATTTCTAAGAAAAAATCAACGTAATTCTTTTTAGAAAAATCTCTAATTCCGTTGAGAAAAAATCTCCCCTTTTTTTTTCTTTTTTTTTCTTTTGGTTTGGTCGACCCCTTGCTTGGGCACCAAGCAAGGCTTGGCCGACCCCTTTCTTAGGTAAGAAGCAAGGTTTGGTCGACCCCTTGCTTGGGCACCAAGTAAGGATGTGGCCGACCCCTTTCTTGGGTAGGAAGCAAAACCAAAATGGGTGAATGCGATGCTTTATAGAGGCTACAACAAGGACCGAGAGGAAGAATTGGTTTTGGCCTCCTGATGGACTTGAGCTTCCTGTGTTCAACCTGAACACTCAACTTAAGTTCATCAATAATAACTCATACCACTAAAGAGTTATTATTGGACTATCACACCAATCTCATATTACAATATGGGCGCCTACTTATCATGAGTGCGTTAGTCTCCCTGTATTTAAAATATCATATGTCCGTTAATTAAATGAGTTACTGACAACTCACTTAATTAACATCTAGCTCCTCGAGTACTACAACTCAACCTTATTATCATGTTGGACTAAATCCACCTACAGGGTTTACATGATAATCCTTATGAGCTCCTCAAGGGGACATCATCAACCTAGATTACTGGGACACAGTTTTCTTTTATAATCAACAACACACCATATAAATAATATTATTTCTCAACTTATCGGACCTATTGATTTAATTGAATAAATCTTACCATTTGATAAATTAAAGAAATAAATACTAAGTATATGTGTTTGTTATTATATTGAGATTAAGAGTACACACACCCATAATAACAAAGGTTTTGTTCTTTTATGCAGTCAGTATAAAAAGAACAACCTCAAATGGTCCTACTCAATACACACATAGTGTACTAGTGTAATTATATAGTCAAGACAAACTAATTCCAAATTACACTACAACGGTTCCATTGGTTTGTCCCTATTCATCTCGGTCGTGAGCTACTATTTATAATTTATAAAGAACTGATAACATGATCTTCTATGCGACACCACACACCATGTTATCTACAATATAAATTAAATAGACAACTGCATTTAACTAAATGTAGACATTTGACCAATGTGATTCTCATTTCAAAATAAATGTTCATACAAAAAGCTAGGCTTTTAGTATACATCCTAACAGTGTAGTCGTCTGAAAGTTTTAGGCTAGACTGCACCAACTTAAGATCACTCCTATCAAAATTGGAGCGGAAGAAGGTATACCAGGGGACTAAAGTTTCTCCGGCCATAATATGAAAAATGTAGAAGCAAGAGAAAAGGAAAAGGAATACTTACGAAAGAAATGCACGAACGCTAAGTCAAGCAAGCAAGGAAGAAGAAGTATCGATGAACAACCGCTCGATGCCTTTAGGGTTTTTAAACTAAAACCACTAAGGGGCATAGGGATGCGAGCCGGACAATTGAAACGACGTTGTGAAGGATAACCGTAGGATAGCCAAAAGGGAGACGCTATCGAGTATCATACGAAAAGCGTGCGTTAGTCATCGTATCAAAGGAAATTAGTCAGATGTGTGTCATCTTCCTATGAAATGACATTTATGATGGAAAAGGGAAATCATGAGGCTGATTTGATGAAACTAGTGTCATGCCTCGAAGACCAAGAATTCCATGCAGTTACCTTGGGAATAGGAGTAGAAGGTGACGGGAAACGTTGATCAGAGCTTGGCACATCACCCCAACCTCAAAATCAGAGTTAGATTCAAATTTGGCCAAGGCCTGATGACCGAGTGGGAGCTATGACTACAGGTTTCTCCAAGGGCCACAGAAGATAAGTCCACAAGTGACCAACGACCTCTCAGATGACTTTCCAGAATCTCGCCCCAGTGCGAGTTATAAGTGAGCATACTCTCACAACCAACGACCTCTCGGTCGACGTTCTAGACTCTCACCTCAGTGTGAGTTATAAGTGAGCATGCTCTCACGACCAACGACCTCTCAGTCAGCGTTCCAGACTCTCACCTAAGTGCAAGTTATAAGTCAGCATGCTCTCACGACCAACGACCTCTCGGTCGGTATTCCAGACTCATCCCAGAGCGAGTTATAAGTGAGCATGCTATCACGACCAATGGCTTCTCGGTCGATGTTCCAAACTCTCACGTCAGCACAAGTTATAAATAAGCATGCTCTAACGACCAACGACCACTTGGTCAGCGTTCCAGACTCTCACGTCAGTGCGAGTTATAAGTGAGCATGCTCTCACGACCAACGACCTCTCGGCCGGCTTTCCAGACTCTTGCCCTAGCACGAGTTATAAGTGAGCATGCTCTTATGATCAACGACCTCTCGGTCGACGTTTCAGACTCTCACCCCAGCGCTAGTTATAAGTGAGCATGCTCTTATAACCAACGACCTCTCGATCGACATTCTAGACTCTCACCTCAGCACGAGTTATAAGTGAGCATTCTCTCACGACTAACGACCTCTCGGTTGGCTTTCCAGACTCTCGCCCTAGCGCGAGTTATAAATGAGCATGCTCTCACGACTAACGACCTCTTGGTCAGCGTTCCAAACTCTCGCACCAACGTGAGTTATAAGTGAGCATGATCTCATGACCAACGACCTCTCACTCAGCTTTCCAGACTCTCGCTCTAACGCGAGTTATAAGTGAGCATGCTCTCATGACCAACGACTGCTCAGTCAGCGTTCCATACTCTCGTCCCAGCGTGAGTTATAAGTGAGCATGCTCTCACGACCAACGACCTCTCGGTCAGCATTCCAGACTCTCACCCCAGCGCGAGTTATAAGTGAGCATGCTCTAATGACCAACGACCTCTCGATCAGCGTTCTAGACTCTAGCCTCAGCGCGAGTCATAAGTGAGCATGCTCTCACAACCAATGACCTCTCGGTAGGCATTCCAGGCTCTCGCCCCGGTACAAGTTATAAGTGAGCATGCTCTCACGATCAACGACCTCTCTATCAACATTCTAGACTCTCACCCCAACACAAGTTATAAGTAAGCATACTCTCATGACCAACGACCTCTCGGCCGGCTTTCCAGATTCTCACCCCAGTGCGAGTTATAAGTGAGCATAATCTCACGACCAATGGCCTCTCGTTCGACATTCCAGACTCTCACCTTAGCGCGAGTTATAAGGTGGCATGCTTTAACGACCAACGACCTCTCGGTCGGTGTTCCAAACTCTCATCCTAACGCGAATTATAAATGAGCATGCTCTCATAACCAACGACCTCTCGGTCGGCGTTCCAGACTCTCGCCTCAGTGCAATTAATAAGTGAGCATGCTCTCATGACCAATGACCTCTCGGTCGGCATACTAGACTCTCACCCCAGCGTGAGTCATAAGTGAGCATGCTCTCATGACCAACGACCTTCCGGTCAGCTTTCCAGACTCTCGCCCCAGCGCGAGTTATAAGTGAGCATGCTCTCATGACCAACGACTTCTCGGTCGACTTTTTAGACTCTCGTCTTAGTCAAGTTATAAGTGAGCATGCTCTTGCAACCAACGACCTCTCGGTCGGGCTACTGCCTCCCACCCCGGTGCAAGGTATGAGCCAGCACTGCTCTTGCAAACACTTGTCAACAACCTAAGAGTTCGATCGTCTTCATCTGTTCCAACATCACTGGGCCATGGCAATACTATGACTCGCCACCTTCACTAGGCCGATAGCAACACTGTGACAAGGATACAGGTTTTAGTCTTTGGAAAGATAATCAGCTACATGCCAGTCCCTTGTATGTAGGTAGAGTTGCAAGCATGCTAGAGTTGCTAACATTTTTTAACAACAAATAGGCTCTAAAGGTATGCAGCGTTATATAAATAGGGAGGTCCTCTTCCTTAGCCAATCAGGTTCACATACGCACTCATCTTCAATAGTTCTTTTTCCATCGTACACTATTCTTCTGGAGAAAAAGGTCCTGACTTGAGCGTCGGAGGGCCTGCGTCGGAGACTTTTTCCCTGATTTTTGATCTCTAACACTCCGAGTACTTGTCTGAGTGTGTGCAGAGTTCAGGTACTACCAGTTCTCATACTATAAATCAAGGAGTTCCACGTGGGGGTTTCCTTTTCGGACGTGCATACACTGTTAGTGCAGTTTGCACTAACGGTCTAACTTAGGCTTTGATGAATGACAAATAAGTGAAGTTAGGTATAATTGTGATCTAACCACTTTACCAAGTGTGCAGATAGGTCAACGGACCGACTGGATATATAGTGAGAAGTTCAAATAGGTCGACGGGCCGATCAAATATCTGGCGGAAAGTCCAAATAAGTCGACGGGTCGACCAGATATCTGGCGAGAAGTCCAAATAGGTTGATGGGCTGATTGGATATCTGGAAGGAAGTCCAGATAGTTTGATAAGCTGATCGGATATCTAGAAAACTGTTAAGTAAAGGTAAGTCACTAAAGGAGAGTGACTAAGTGAGGGCGCATCCCGATTGAGGGGATAGTAGGCGTCAGTCCAGGTTAGGTCCATTTCGGATCCCTAATCTCAAACCTTGACTAGTTCCTGGCCCTAGGAGGACAGGAACTAATTACTACTACTCATTATTATTATACTAACACTTGTCTTGTAGGGCATTACTTGGTTTATTGGACTAATGTTGTTTTGCATAACAAAGGAGCAAATTTGCATTCGGATGAACAGTGTTCGAAGGCGCCTTCAAGCAGCTGAAGGTGCCTTTATACTGCTCATCGAAGGCGCCTTCCATGGCTATGGAAGGCACCTTCCGTAGGATGAAATTTGGACGAAGTCACGGATAGAGGCCAAACTGTTCAGGATCAACTTTCTCAAGTTGGAGGCACCTTCAATGGGTATGGAAGGTGCACTCAATGCCCTATATAAGGCGGTCTCGAGGAAACTTCAAAATAGAACAAATATACGAGCTACTACGCATCCATTTGAGGTTCCGACTGCTCCAGGCTCCTGCTACGACTCTGCTACGAAGCTTCTGTGCTTGACGACTGCTCCAAGGACTTCTGATCTTGGTCGGCAGACCGACATCGACACATGAACAATCTACTTCATTCCGTAAGTGTCAGTAACATTTGTACTTAAATTCTACAAACGGGAAGTGTAGTCTGTTGCACTTCTCCGATCTTATTTGTACTTGATTCTCTCTTCCAGAGGTACCAGAATAGGTTTTTAGTGGATTACCCATCGATAGGTCCACGGGACCTGGGTCTTGGAGCAGGAGTCGCTGAAGGCTTCGAACCAAGTAAAACCACATATGTTTTCTTGTGTTGTTCTTTTTAGTTTTTGGGCTGCATATACTTTGATTTTAAAATGAGAAAACAAGTTTTAAAAAACCATGTGATTTACCCCTCCCCCCCTCTCACATGCATATTGATCCTACAAGTGGTATCAGAGCCAAGTTTTGCTCTGAATTGGTGCAACCACCAATCAAGCCAGGGGGATTTGTTTTCTTCTTAAATTTTAGTTTTTTGTATTCAATTTAAATTGGTAAAACTTTACTGATTCAGATAATATTTTTCTCATTTGGTTTTAACTTAAATCTGGTGCAACATCACTCAATTTCTTTAGATTTTTTTTATATATACTTCTTTTCAAACTCTGGGAACCCAAGACCAAGTCTTGGTACCTTTCTTTAGTTTTTTTTTACAACTCTAAAATGGCACAAAACAAAGGATACAACACCATTCGTCCCCCACTCTTCAACGAGGATGATTTCTCACACCAAAACAACCTTGGGGTTCCAACAATCTCCCCCTTTTTGATGCGAGCAACCCAAGTTAAGTTAGAGTAAATAGACATAAAAATAAACTAACTAATTTTGCAATAAAGTGAAAAAGAAAAAATAAAATTTTGGTCTACCTCCCCCTAGACTTATACTTTTCCTTCTCCCCCTTTGATTACATAAAAAAATAGGGTTCAAAGACAAACTCTAAGGGAAAAATTTGAAACTTTGAAAAAAAAATTTGTAATAATTTTCAACGAAAAAATATTCTAAGTTAAAAAAAAAAATTTAAGTAAAACTTTAAGTAAGAAAATTTTCTAAGTAAAGCTTTAAGTAAAAAAAAAAATCCTGACTTAGGAAATTTTGCAAAAAAATATTTTTGAAAATTTTTCTAAGTGAATATTTAAGCAGAAATTTCTAATTTTAGAAGAACTTTTAACTTATTTTTCTAAGTATAAGTTTTACGTAAAAAAATTTCTAAGTAAAAAAATATTTTAAAGACTTTTTAAAGCATTATTAAATTTCAACTTTAATGATTTACCAGAAAGTTAATTAAACATTTTATTTCAATATTTTAGCTTCCAGGTTGTGGCGAGGCACTAGACCTTCTTGGTTATTGGAGCAACAACAACTTCCTTAGACAAAGCTTCATAAAGAAACTCACTGTTTAATTTTCTCGCTGAAAGTTCTAAATCTACTTAGTTCAAGTTCAAGTCCGACAAGACCTCGGAACCCAATATAGGTTCCAACCTACTGGATTGACTAAAAATTTCTTAGGGACATATCTTTTTGAAATGTTCCTAATTTTCCCCTTATGATATCTAAAATACCAATTTAAATTGTTATATTTTTTAACATTGGTTTTAGATGAGCATGCATAGTTTTTCAAGTTATTTACTTGTACTTTTAAATTATCATTTTCTTCTTTTAATTTTTCATTTTCTAACTTAATTCTGTCGAATTCTTCTATTGGGCAAGATTTAGCTAATATTATTTTTAAATTCTTAATTTCTTTTCTAATTTATATCAATCCTTAGTTAACAATTTAACGAACTTAAATAATTTATTGAGAGGAAGAGATCGTACCGACTTACCTTGTCGATCTCGTTGTCCGTGTCTCCCCCTGAACTGCTGCTTTCTTCCGACATAGCTCCTCCTTCATCGATGCTCTCAATGCTCATTTCGAAAGAATTTGAATCACAATCGTCGTCTTGATGACTTACCATTAATGCAAGTCCGGAGAAAGCCTCGACTTCTGATTTGGACGACATATCGTCCCACATCGCTTTTAATGCCTTGCGCTTTTGAACAGACTTCTTGCTTTTATCCTTGTCCTTGTTCTTTAGCTTGGGGCATTTATCCTTGACGTGCCCTTCTTCGTCGCAGTGGTAGCGGCGGATGGTCCTTTTCTTTTTACCCCGCGGAGGGCTAGTTTTTCTAGACTTACAAAGATTCTTGAATCGTCTTACCATCATTACCATTTCCTCGTCGTCAAGAGAAGACTCCGACTCAGGTTCGTCTCTCGATGCTTTGAGGGCGATGTTGTTCTTGGGCTCCTTCGTATCTACACATCTTGATTCGTGCACTTCAAATGTGGAAAAAAATTCTTCTAATGTAATTTTTTCTAAGTCTTTTGAAATATAAAAGGCATCTACTAGTGACGCCCATTTTGAATTTCTAGGAAAGGAATTTAGTTCATACCTTAGCAAATCTTGGTTACTTACCGTCTCTCCGAGATTCGAAAGTCCAATGATGCTTTCCTTTATTCTTGAGTGCAGATGCGCAACTGTCTCGTCTTCCCCAAGTCGCAGGCTGGTGAACTGATTGCAAAGTAGATCCTCTCTAGCGAGCTTGGCTTCGGACGTTTCTTCGTGCAGCTCGAGGAACTTCTCCCAAAGTTCCTTTGTGGAGTCGTAGTTGTCGATCCGGTCGACTTCTTATGGTGGAAGAACGATTAGTAGATGGTACTATGTTTTGTCCTTTGCCACGTCGTCGGCCTGCTCCTTTTTCGTTCAGTGGTATTTCTCCTTACCTTCTGGTGCTGTAAAACCAAACTCCATAATTAACATTAAATCAAAATTGATTTTAAAGAATACCTGCATTCGCTTTTTCCATCTAGCGAATTCCCCTTTGAAGTTCAGTGGATAGATGCTTGGTCCGACCATTATTTTGTTGCTTCGTTCGGCGGTTAGTCCTCCTGAAGCGTCTTGCTCTGATACCACTTGTTGTATCGCAGCGGCCGGCTAGAAGGGGGGTTGAATAGCCTCAAAAATAAAAACACGAAAACCCTTCTCGACTTTTCTTAAACTAACACTTGCATAAAACAAATAAGCAGAAAGTAAAAGACGAGGCTCACAAAGATTTGACTTGGTTATAACCGGGGTGGTTGTTAATCTAAGGAAAATATCGCACTAGTACTCTTTCAGGCGGAGAAGCCTCTTACAGCAATAACGCACAGAGAAATAGAAGCTAAACTACAGCTGGAAGTGCACAAGTGTTGGAATACACAATGTCTGAGTTGATTAAAAGCTTCTGGACCAAGGCTGTATTTATAGCCTTAGTCGGGGTGCCCCGAAGGGGTTCCGGGCGCCATGGGGGGATAAAACTTTATCCACAACTCATAGATCTCGATTTGACCAAGATCTGGATATATTTTCGGTCCAAGCGCCCGGAGGGGTTCCGGGCGCCCTGGACAGTTTCGGGCGCCCCGGCTGGGAAAGTCAACCCTGTTGGCTTTTTTCAGCCCGGGTCTTCTGATCCGGCTCTGTTCGCCTCAGACCGAGTATTCCGCTCGCTTGGGTGATCTCTACCATCCGGAATAGGGCTCACCCGAACCCAACTTCCGGTCTTCTCGAGCAGGCTTACGCTCTAGCTTCTCGTCCCTCGGAATCGTCACGTGCTTCCTTCTCGTCCCTCGGAAATGTCGTCCTTCTCGCTGGCTACATCTTCCGCTCGACTACCTGTGCTCCTAAGCTCCTGCACACTTAGACACAAGGTTAAAAACACACAGGATCTAACTTAACTTGTTGATCACATCAAAACAACCTTGGGGTTCCAACACCAACTACATGCTCGCATACAAGATCTTCTGAACGGACTTCACACGATCGGACAGAAAGTGGAGAACCGCGACGTCATAAGGTATGCACTGAACACTTTTTCGAAGAACACCTTGTGAGCATCAATGGTAGATGCTTACAAGGTATCTAATGACCTTTCATCAATTAGACTAGATGAACTCTTTTCAGAATTTGAACTTCATGAATAGACTAATGTGTGCCCGGCTGAGCAAGGTATTGCTTTGATTATAAGTACAAGTAGAACGAGGGAACCAAAAAATAAACGCCGAACTGAACCTAAATCTGAAGACGAATTGGATCTTGAAGACTAAATCACCATCGAACTAGTCAAACTAGTTTAGAAAGCACTTAAGAAGAAGAAGGTGACTAAATCGAACTCGAAGACCAAGTCTGGAGTTATCTACTATGGCTGTAACCAGAAGGGACACTACAAGTTTGACTGTCCAAATTAAACCAGAAGCAAGGAAAAAGGAAGGCATTGAAGGCAACATGGTTCAAGTTATCGAAAGAGTCAGACGAAGAAGGACACAAAGAAGCGATCTTCCTTGCCCTAGCGGTACAAGCATATATTGTTGAAATCGAGTCCGAGTCTGAAACTGAGAGCGAATCAAAAACCAAGTCTGAGAGAAGCCATGGATCCGTATCCATTTTCGAAGGGCCAAACAACATTGTAAGTTCCCTAATTTCTCGTACTTAGATAGATGACTTACAAAATTTAGTTGCATATTTATTACAAAAGCTAGCCAAATCCAACGTCTAGGTCAAGTTACTCCAAAAGGAGGTAACAACCCTTAAGGAAGCGACTAACTCGAGCTCTTTGACTGAGCATGTTTAAGAAGAGAATTCCAATTTAAAAACTCAGGTCAAAGAACTCAAGGACTCATTAGAATAGTTTACTTTATGTTCCAAGAACCTTGATCTAATTCTTGGAAAACAAAGAGTCGTATACAATCGATCTGAACTTGGATTAAGGCTAACCGTAAGTTTAGATCTTATCTATCGCTTGTTAATTGAACACATAGAAGAATAGTCTAAGCATGGTTCCCAAAGTCTAATCTGACTAATCAAGTTGGGCTTGATCAATATTGGATCCCCAAGCATCAAATTCATTACCTTGATAGACCTTATTGGGGCTATGATCCAGGGGGAACCAACAAAAAGACCGTCTTTATCATAAAATAGAATTGTCTGATGTTTGTTTTACTGTATTTCATTATACATACTTAGATTAGGTTAGATAAGGACTTAGACTTGATCCACACTTGACTAGTTAGACCTAGGATTTTCAGAAAGGAAATTAAATATTTAATTTCTTTAAAAATCTTTATCTAGAAGTGGTGGATGATCTCATACCCAAGAAGACCTAGTGTCTCACCATAACCTGGAAGTCAATTATTGAAATAGATATTTAATTAACTGACTGTTAAACCTTAGTCTAACTCAAATGTTGATCAATTCTTAGATTGGAATTTAAATTAAAGATTAAATTAACTATCTCACAAAACTATTAAGGTCTCTGATAGAAAATCTAGAAAAAGGTGAGATGGACTTAGGTTTAAAGTAGTTAACCAAATCTAAATTAATTAAATTAAAGCTAACTCAATTAAAATTCATAATTAATTACAAAATCATAATTAATTTCAAAATCTAATTAATTACAAAAGTTTAATTAATTTCAAAATCTAATTAATTATAAAATCATAATTAATTTCAAAATCTAATTACTTACAAAAGTTTAATTAATTTTAAATAATAATTAATTTTCAAAATATTAATCATTTTTAAATCATTAATCATTTTCAAATCATAATTAATTTCAAAATTATTTTCAAATCTTAATTATTTTTAAATATTAATTAATTTTAAAATTATAATTAATCTTCAAAATTTTAATATTGTTAAATGTTTAAATCTAATTAAACTTATTCAAAATTTAATATTTTTAAAATCCAAATTTAACTTAAATTATTTTTTTTGAAATATTCTTCAATATCATAAATATTTAACTCCATCTCACACAAACTTATAAACTGAACATGCTTGATAACCTATAATATGTGAGATGAAAAATTAGGAAAATAAATAAGGTTGATTGAGCTTGTAGGAATGTTCTAAGTTGTATTAGGTAAAAGTCCTAGCAGATTCTAGGCAGGTGGAAAACCCTAGGGGAAGGTAACCCTAGGTGATGGAAAGTCCTAGCTGTAGTTAGGTAGGTGAAAAACCTTAAGGGGTGGTAATCCTAGGTTATAGAAAACCCTAGGGGGAGGTAACCCTAGGTCGTAGGGGGTGGTAACACTAGGTTATGGAAAACCCTAGGGGGAGGTAACCCTAGGTCCTAAGGGGTGGTAACCCTAGACGGAAAGTCTGGACGGGTCATAGAACGGACATCTAGCATAAAGTTAAGTCAGTCTGGAGGATCAGTCTGGCAATAGGTAATCACTCCTGAGAGGAGTAGGTGAGAATGCATTCCCCGTTGAGAGAACAGCAAGCGTCGGTTCGACCTAGGGTTTTCGGAGGAAACCCGAAGTCTAAACATGATAGTTCGAAGGTTGTCAAGCTAATAATGATTTATATATTATTTGCTATTTTGCCTAATTTTATTTTGCAGGAAACTAATAGTTTTACAAGGTCGGACTTAGCCTTGATTGGTCGACCGAACCGGGGATCAAACCAATCCTCCAAAGAAAATAGATAGATTTCCAGCCAGGTGAACGGGTTCAACCGAAGGATCGATCGACCAAACCTAGGGTTCGGTCGATCAGATAGTGGATATATGGTGACCAAAATCAGGTATGATTGATCGGATCAGACTAGATAACCTAGCGGGGATAATGGGATCGGTCGACCGAATGTCAGGATTGGTCAACTGAACGAGGATTCATCTGAGGCTGAATATTGAAGGGAAGATGGACCGATTCAGGCAGGGTCGGTCGATCGAACCATGGGATTGGTCGACCGATCAGTCGACGAATCAAACCTGATCCCAAGATTAGTGGATTTAGATTAGGCCTAGCTTGGCTATTTAAGGAGGGCTCGACCAGTTGTTTCAACTGTTAGTGAGAGCCCTAGAGCCAATCATATGATGATTGTTGTATGACCTCAATGTATCATATTCCTATATATATTAATAAAGACATTTCTTTATGGTTATTATACTTGTATTGGTGCCAAATAACTAAGTATAATAGCGTCCTTGAGTAGAAGGTTCATATCTATATCAATCGATTGGTTGAATTGATGATGAGATGATATAGAGAACACTACTCTTAATTATTCCTAGTCAAGTATTAACATTCGGGACAATGTTAATGCATTGAGACTAGCATGTAAGTCAACTGGATGACTTGATCTCACAAGTCACGAATATTAGATATCAAGTTGACACATGGGTAGGTATCGGAGAATGTCGACTGAATGAACCGTTATGAGAAAGTATCATGGATCGTTATATGAGTGTCATATACTTTCTCATGTGAATATTAGTATGACTATCAGTCCTTGGTCCTGAAGTCACCATGGTTCCCTACATAAGGAGTTACATACTTTGGCTTCGTCAAACGTCACCCGTAAATGGGTGGACTATAAAGGCGACTACTGGGTATGTAACAAATTATACGGAGGGATGTGACTGATGTAATGGGATCTATCCCTCCTATATGACAGGAGTGATATCATGATTCTTGATAGAGTGAGACCACTAAGTGCATGACCATGCCCAAATGAGTCAATATGAGATATTGAGCTCATTTGATTAGAGTGAGTCTACTTGGAGTTCAAGACATAGATTGATTAGAGGATGACACGGTCTATGCCTCAATTGATCAATCTAGATGTCTAGGATAGAAGGACATTGTCACATATTGTGAGAGTCACAATTAGTAGTCACAAAGGTGATGTTGGATCTCAACATTCTTGTAACTTGGGTAGTAATGATGTGTTGCTAGATACCGCTCATTACTTATGTTTCTAAATGGGTTTAGGAGCATTGCCAACGTTACAAGAACCTATAGGGTCACACACAAAGGATAATTAGATGGAGATTAAGTTCATATGATGGACCAAGAGGATTAGGTTCATGTGATGAACCAAATTAGATTAAGAGTAATCCAAATTAGACTAATTGAGTTGGACTCAATTTGATTCATGTGTCGAATGAGTCTAATTTAGATTATGATTCATTGAATCAATTTAAACCAATGAATAGAGATTCATTAAATTAAATTGACTTGAATCAAAGGTTAGATTTGATCGACCATGGGAGATAAGAGGTCAAGTTTGACTTGACTTGAGAGGGAAGATGAAGGGTCAAGTTTGACTTGACCAAATGCCACCTTTATGACTTGGCATGGGACCGCCAATGATGGTGTTCCACATCATCAAGGTCACATCATTGTGTGCCACCTCATGAGGAAAACCAAGAGCCATGACTCTTGGTATTACATGGAGGTATAAAACACACAATAAAGTGGTCGGCCACATGATGATGGAGTAAGTGCAATTGTGTGCTCATTGATTCTCCCTTCTTCTTCTTCCTCTCTTCTCTATTCTCCCTCTCCTCCATTGCCGAAACTACTCAAGGGTGCTAGCATACTCTAAGTGGTTTTTCTCCACCTTTTGTCCGTGTAGATACGTATAGAGGAGTGTACACTTGACACTCTACGAGATCCAGCAACCGTTTGGACGAGCGGGATAAGCGAAGGGCATCGCTACAAGGGTATACTTCTTTTTCATGTAGATCTAAGGTAGATCTAGTGTAGACAAACATGTACATGTATAATTTTATTTATCTTCGCACGAATCCATGGCTAGCTTCGGGGTTTCCGCAACGTAAAAAGCGATTTTTGCGGCTCGAATTGCTAACATCAACAATATAATTTCTGAGATCAAGAATGAACAACTGCTACTCTCTTCAAAGCTGCTTCGACAATCGACGAAAGACTTCTAATTCTATTGTACTTCAAGTTTTGTAATCTTTATTTAAACTATTAGTGATTGCCCATCGAAAGTGATCAACGATCGCAGGCCTTAGAGTGGAGTCGTCACAAGCTCCGAACCAAGTAAAAGAAATTGTGTTAGCATTTCTTTTGTCTTGTTCTTTATTCCGCTGCGTTACTTTGAGTTTTCTTAAATGAATAAATTAGCCACTAGTGTTATTTACCCCCTCTAGCACTTCATTGATCCTACATTAACCAATTAACTCAAACTAAAATTAATCAATTAACCTAATTCAAACTCAATCAATTAATCAATTAACTCAAACTAAAATCAATCAATTAATCAAACTTAAAATTAATTAAAAATTAAACTTAAATCAAACTTAAGTGAAAGGAGTTAAGGAACTAAAGTTTATTTGGGTTAAATATTCTCTAAAGTTTTTTCAAAATCTCAAATATCCTTTTAAGTTTTTTTTTAAGTGAAGTTTTTTTAAGGGTTAACTATTTTTTTAAAAAGAAAGTTTAACTATTTTTGAAGCAACTTTAAATATTTTATTTGAAAAAGGAAGTTCAAATATTTCTATCTAAAAAAATAAGTCTTTGAAAAAATATTTTTAACCAAGTTTTTATGTATTTAACTAAGTTTTAAAAGCTAAAGAATTTAGTTAAATTTTTTAAGAAAGTTCTTTTAAAAAGTTCTGTTTTTAGCTAACACTTTTTAAGGAAATCCTTTCAAAAGCTAAATTTTTTAAGTACTTAACTAAGTGTTTTAAATCCTTTTCAAAGCTAAGTAACTTATTTTTAAGCTAAATTTGTTTAAAGTGATGAATTCAAATAGAGCTTAAAATTAAAATTTTGAAAGAGATTAAAAGTTAGAATTTTTTTTAACTATCTTTACAAATTAATTTTCTCTCTACCTTAGTATCTTTTTGATATATGTCAAAAGGAGAGAGAAAGATTAAAGTTAAGTTAAACATATAACTTTTTATTAAGGAGGAGCATAAGAGATTTTTTTGTTATCAAATTATTTTTTTTGTCAAATTGTTTAACTTATGCTTATGCTCTAAATCCTAATGTTACATTAATTTTTATTATGCTTTACTTAACTTTGAACTAGGTTGTCATATTCAAAAAGGGAGAGATTGTTAGTGCAAGAAGCACCAAATGATCGAACCTGTGTTTTGATTATGACAAAGGGTTTAAAGTTAAGGTTACTTGTTGTCTAACAAGTGTGAATGAGCTTGCAGGAAAGTCCTAAGTTGTCTTAGACAAAAGTCCTAGTGGACTCTAGGCAGGTGGAAAGTCCTAGTTGTGGTTAGGTATGAAATCCGATCTGGGGGATTGGACGAAGTCTTGGCGGGTTGAGCACTTTGGATGAAACCCTAGAGTCGAGGACTCTAGATGAAAATCCTGGTGGTCGTGGACTAGGTGGAAGTCTGGACAGGTCATGGAGCGGACGTTCAGCGTGAAGACCTAAAGTCTCAAATGCTAAGCAAAAGTTCAGATGGTTTGGAGGACCAATCTGGCCAAAAGGTAATTTCTCCTCCAAGGAGTAGGTGAGGATGTGTTCCCCATTGAGGGAGTAATAGGCATCGGTTTGACATAGGATTTCCAGAAAATTCAAAAGTCAGAACCAGACAATCTGGAGGCTATCAAATAATTTAGTATTCATATTTTATTGTGTTAACTTTGTTTTGTATATTTTGTTTGTATACTAATATTCCTTGCAGGAAGGGAGATGCACAAGGAAATGTTCGGATGAACAGTGTCCAAGGCGCCTCCGAGGCTGTTGGAGGTACCTCAGGTGCCTTAGCCCAAGCTTCTCGCGGAAGGGAGTTGAAGGCGCCTTGGAACAGGGATGGAAGGTGCCTTCTAGGAGCTTGAAGGTGCCTTCGAATGGATGAAGTTTGCAGAAAGCGGAGATTATCGACACCGCGGATTTGGTGATAGAAATCCTAGTCGAAGCACCTTCAATGGGGTTGAAGGCGCCTTCAACAACCCATAAAAATAAACTTGTTAGCATTTTTTTTTCTTCTGCTTATTCTTGCTCTTCTGCTACATTTTACTCGATTGTGTTTTTCGAAAAAGCATGAAAAAAGTCACGAGTGTTATTCACCCCCTCCCCCTTAACATGCATCGATCCTACACAAACCTTACAAGATTTGCCTCTATTAGCATCCACGCCAAGTTGTCTTCAAGACAACTTCACAAGCCACAAGTTGTCTCTTTGTTTGGTACTAACCAAAATAAGGGAACGACATGAGAGAAGAGAGGAGGAAACCGGCAGCACAAGCTTGAAGTGGGGGCGCCAGTGGAAGGGGATGACTAATTAAGAGGCTCCAGCCAAAGGAAGGGTCGACCAAGGGAAAGGTTGACCAAAGAGGAAGCTTTGGCCTAGGAAGAGGCCAGCCAATCAACTTGGTGGTCGACATGTTGTTGTGTGGCAGCATGACAAAAAGGGGCGGCACAATGACAAGAGGAGGAAACAAAACCTTTGATTGGATTAATAATTCTCTCTTTCTCTTGTTCTATAAAGAGATATTTATAAACCTCTTCATTAAGGATTGAGAAGTAAAAATCCAAGCCCATGCCCAAGTCTAAACTCACATCATATTTGTTGGCTTAATTCACCTATAAGAGGTGTGAACTAAAACCAAACCCATGTCTCATGAGTAGGCCCAACTCGCCTACAAGAGGCATAACTTATTAGTGCTTCCATCATGGAAAGTATTTTCCATATTTGTCCTTTCCCTGTTTCAACCAGACTTAATCTCTTTTTCTTTTAGAGAATCTTTTTCTTTAACTTATTCTTAGGTCTTTAAAACATATTTTTAATGTGTGTGATCCAATAGATTCTTGATTATATTGGTCATCCATAATTAACCATTAATTATGAATCGGTCATGAGTGACACCTAGTAGTACATCATGACCCTCAATTGACCCAAAAATCACAGTTGATTTTAGAATATTTTCTAAATTCTTCAATAGCTACAGTTATCACTGTTTTTATTCCTTTCACTCATCTTATACCATTTCGTTCAAGACATGGTCTATGTGTTAGTCCCCACTAGGCTAACTACATCACACCTAGGCCAAGTTGTAGCTTCTTGTCTTATGGATTCAAATTACTCAAAAATACACGTCTAAGATAACCATCCTCTTGACGTGTTTACTTTGACCAAAGACTTATGAGTAGCAACTTTAGCAAGAGGTCATAGAATATATGTCTCCTTATAAAAGGACTGGTGAATCCTATGTGGGCTATTCAAACACCTTCGAGCATATTGACTTATACCGAATCATCTCAGATCTACATCTCCTAGGATATTTCCTATTAAGATGTCAAATTATAAGTCTTCATGACTAAGATGACTTGAATACCTCAAGTCTAAGAAAATTTACACTCGAGTTACAATGAGATCTTCATCGACATGTAAAGAACTATATGAAGTCTTATAGTAAGTCACATCCAATGAACTAGTTACCCATAACTAATATCTACATATTAACTCTTAACATCCCTATGTTTCCAGCCAACAAAGATTGGCTATTTGAATAAAATAAAGAGTATAACATGTGTTAGTCTCATAAAATTGACGAGATAACATTGACGATATTCAATTTCATCAATTCATCGACTAGAGAAAGTATCAATACATCAGAATTACACATGATGAATTACCTACTAATTATAATTCAATCACAATTTCTCTCATGATATGCATTGTATTGTGGACTTCATTAATTGAGTTTAAGATCAAATCACATATATATAGAAAGTATATTCAAATAGTGAATTTTATTTATTAAATAAATAATACAATGTTAAAGGCGATTGCTTTTAGGATACCTCTCAAATATAACATACTCCCACTTGGTCTAAAACTAATTGCCTTGGTATATAATACCATAGACCTCAACATGTCTCTCAAACTTATTTTGTGGTAGAGGTTTTGTTAAAGGATCCGCTAGATTCATTTTGTGGAAATTCTCTCAATTTGTATTTCTTTTCTACTAATGATCTTCTTGATCAAGTGATAGCGACGAAGCACATGTTTAGATTGTTGATGAGACCTAGGTTTCTTAGCTTGTACAATGACCCCATTGTTGTCATAGTAAATTGGTAATGCTTCAACAATACTCAGAACTACTCCAAGTTCAACAGTGAACTTCTTGATCCAAACCTCTTCCTTTGCCACCTCTGAAGCCATAATATATTATGCTTCAATGGTAGAATCAACAATGATTTTTTGTTTGGAACTTTTCCAACTTATTGCGCCTCCATTTAAGATAAATACATATCCAGATTGGGAATTGAACTCTTCCTTATCTGTCTAGAAGCTGGCATTGGTATACCCGCATATAACCTTATCATCTTCTCCATATACCAAGAACAAGTTCATAGTTCTTCTTAAGTATTTAAGAATTGTCTTAACAGTCACCTAATGATTCATGCCTAGATCCAACTATTATCTTCTCTTGACACTCAAAGCGTATGTTACATTAAGCCAATATATAACACAACATATATGACCGATCATATAGCTAATGCATATGAAATCTGACTCATGCGCATCCTCTCATCTTGTGTGCTCGAACACATAAACTTTGAAAGGTGAATTCCATGTCTCTTGGGAAGAAAATCTTTCATGGATTCTTCCACGCTAAACTATTTTAGTACTTTATCTATGTATATAGACTACGAAAGACCAAGCAACCTTCTTGATCTATCTCTATAGATTTCAATCCCTAGAATATAGGTTGTTTCTCCTATATCTTACATGGAGAATATTTTGGACAACCAAACTTTGACTAAATATAAAATAGACACATTATTTCCTATAAGCAATATGTTATCTACATATAACACTAGGAATATGACCGCACTCCTACTAATATTTACATATACACAGGGTTCATCAGGATTTTGTGAGAAATCTAACCTTTTGATTGTCTTATCAAAATAAATGTTCCAACTCCTGAATGTTTACTTCAATCTATAAATGGATCATTAAAGCTTACATAATATGTTTTTATCAACATATATGAAACTCTCAAGTTGTATCATATACACATCTTCGAATAAATTTTTATTGAGAAAAGCTATTTTTAATTCTATTTATCATATCTCATAATTATAATGAGCTTCTATGGGCAGGAGTATCTCAATGGATTTAAGCATAACTACTGGTGAAAATATTTTGTCATAGTCAATATCTTATTTTTGGTGATAACCTTTGGCCACTAGTCCTACTTTGTAGGTAATCATGTTATTATTCATGTCGATTTTCTTCATAAAACTCACTTGCACCTAATATGCGTTATGCCTTTGAGTGGGTTCGCTAAGTTTTAAACTTGGTTTTCATACATGAAATCCATTTTTTATTTCATATCTTTTAACCATGTATCATTTTCTAACTTTTAATAACTTTTTCATAACTAGTAGGTTCTTCATCCTCAATGAATATTACGCCTTTCAATTCACTTATGAGAAATCCATATTTCTCAGGAATTTAACGTGTCCTACTAGATCTATAAAGAAGTAGTGTACCAAAGAGTTCCATGCTAAATTGTTACTTGGTCACCGACAAAGGAGTTCTATTTTTGGCGTGTCAAACATTGTTTTACTTTTTTACCTTTAAGTTATATTTCCAACCAATGCATAATTGTTCATGAACACCACCCACATTTCTTGATCTAGTAATCTTTTATTTCCTTTGGTGTTTCCGTCATTATCATTGATTGTTTAAGCGGGGTATGGAATTGAATCGATTTTGTTACCCTATATGGGTCTTCATTGCATCATCTTGTGCTCCATTGATGCTATTGCCAAACTTTTGTGTCAAAGATTTGGTTTTGGTGAATGATGCAAGCAAAGGTGGCTTCTTTGTGAAGCATATGCAACACAAAGGTGAGGGAGAGAAGAATAGATGGAGCATTATCACAGAATATCTAGAGACACAAACAAGAACATCTGCATCATTCGATTAAGGTTTGTTTAAACAAACAGTAAAAAAATAGAGCAAAAAAAAAGTATTTTGAATCATAGCAAGTCAACATCATTAGTTCATGCCAAAGATTTTGTTTTTTCTTTTCATATGAATTGATTCAAACTTCGAAATGTTTGATCTCATTCAATGTTTGGATGTTGTTGTTACTTCTCTCAAGCTTATTCCAGCATACTCCCAGGTCTTTTCATGTTCCTTGTTCGAGCAAGAATTTCCTCGGTTCTTCCTCCTCCTTCTTTTAACAATCTTCTCAACTATATAGCATGACAAGTGCAAGAAGTAGCTGTAATATACTTAGCTTCACAACTAGAAAGTGTCATAATATCTTATTTTTTTGAACTCTAAGAAATTGTATTATTTAAAAAAATATATAAAACCAATTGTGCTTTTTTTCATCAATGTCTCCCACAAAATCACTATCACAATAGCTCGTCAACTTGTAGTTGCTAGAGGATGAATAAAGAATATCATAATCATGAGTACCTTTAACATAACAAAGTACCTCTTAGCTGCCAACATGTGAGACTTAGTTGAATTCTCCATAAATTGACTCACAACTCCAACTGCAAACCAAATATCGAGTCTTGTACAAGTCAAGTATCTTAAGCTCCCAATAAGACTTTTGAAAGCCGGATCAATCTTCTCTTCTTTTTTCTTCACTTGGGATAGTTTGCGCTCCAAATTACATAGGGGTATTAATTGGTTTGTAATTGAACATATTGAACTTTTTAATAACCTCTTTTGCATATCTTTTTTGTGAAATAAAAGTTCCATTCTCTATTTGCTTACTTGGATTACCAAGAAATAAGTCATGAGTCCCATGTTAATGACCTCAAATTCATGACTCATGGTCATCTTGAATTCTTCAATCATTTTTTGATTATTTCCTGTAAATATGAGATCATTCACATAAATGCAAACAAATAACAAATTGTATTCTTCTTCTTTCATACAGAGTGTGTATTTATGGGTGCATCTCAAGAAACCATTTTCTTATAAATACTTATCAAGTCGATTGTTCCAAACTCTTAGTGCTTGTTTAAGATCATAAACTACATTCTTTAGCTTCAAGACCTTGTTTTCATGCTCCTTAACCACATATCCAATAAGTTGTCAATGTAAACATTTTCATTAAAATAACCATTAAGAAAGACAGATTTAACATCTAATTGATAAATCTCTAATGATTTTGAACAACAAGAGATATTAACAAGCAAATTATCTCTAATCGAGCTACTGGAGTTTGACTCCAATAGTCTTATGATCTTTTGGAATAGATACTAACTCCAAGCATCATTCTTCACAATGACTTGAATTTCTTCATCCATAGCTCCTCTCCATTTCTTATCCCTTGTGCTTCTTCAAATCTCAAAGGTTCAACATCTACAAGAAAATAAAACAAACTCATTTCATCAATAGCATGAGTCTCATTGTAGATGCCATCAAGACTTAGATATTTTGGAGTCTTTTCTCCATAAGTTGATCTTGGTGTAATTGATAACCCAGGTGATGTGGAGTTGTTGGTGGAGTAGATTCCTCTTGGACTTCTTGCTCTACATTAAGGGAAGAAAATCATAAGACTCTTCTTCTTCCTTAGAGTTCCAGTCCCATAATGCATCTTCATTAAATTCCACATCTCTAATCACAATTCTTCTTTTGTGCTGATTGTACAATTTGTACCTCTTAAAATTTTCAATATATCAATGAAAATAAGTTTTTAATTTCGATCATCTAACTTGGATCTTTCTTGTTTAGGGACATGTGAAAATGCAATGGATCCAAATACTCGTAGATGTGATATAGTAGGCTTCCACACACTCCATGTTTCTTGAGGTGTTACATTCTTCAAGCTCTTTGTTGGAGATCGATTTGAAAGATACACAACACATGTCACAACTTCAACCCAAAATTTCTTAGGCATGTCTTTAGACTTTAACATACTCCTTGTCATATTAAGTATTGTCATGTTCTTCCTTTCAGACGGGCTGCAGGAGGCGCTAGGGGCGAGCGAATCATCTTTTGCTACAATGTTCTTCCTTTGAGCAATTCCATTTTACTAGAGTGATCTTGAAACTATCAAAAGATGATGAGTTCTATGCAACTCATAAAAGCTATTAAATTCATTAGATGTAAATTCACCACCCCTATCGATTCTTAATGCTTAAATTTGATATCTACTTTCTTTTTTAACAAAAGCTTTGAACTTTGTGAATATACCAAATATCTCATATTTTTGTTTCAAAAAATAAACACATGTCTTTCTACTGAAATCATCAATAAAGAGCATAAAGTAATAGCTTTTATCAAGAGATTCAGGATTGATAGGACCACAAACATCAACATGGACAAGTTGAAGTTATTTAGTTGCTCTTGAAATGGATTGCTTTGAAAAGCTCTTTCTTGGATGCTTGCCTAGTAAATATGCTTCACATAATTGATTAAGGTGATTAATTTCTGGAATCCCTTTCACCATCTTATGATCTCCTAAAGCTTTGAGTAGGGGGGATCACAGATCGCTGGTCGGTGTGGGGTAAAAAGTTATCTGGCTTTACTAGATCAGATAATGCAATATCATGACCTACATTCGACCCTATATCCGACGGTTCTTATGTATCAGATATCCGACGGGTTGTCAGTTATTTGGATATCCGACCCTATATCTAATGAAATATAAAATATAAATATAAGTACAACAAAAAAATAAAATATTTTAAAATGATAATAGACTTTACTCATTATACATTGTAGCAGCTAATCGGAAATAGTTACTATAACATGTAGCAGCTTATTGACAGTAGCTGCTACAACGTGTAGCAGCTTATCGAAAGTAGTTGCTACAAGTAAGGGTGATCGCGGATCGAGTTAGTTCGATTATTGGGATAAAAAATTATCTGACCCTACTAGATCAGATAATGCAATATTAGGACCCTACATCCGACGGATTATTTTTTTCGGTTCGGTTCGGGTCGGTATAAGCGGGTTGGTCGGTTTGACGGGTTGACTGCTCACCCCTAGCTTTGAGTCCACATCAAAATTCAAATGGGCAAATCTCATATGTCAAATCCATGATGGATCCTAGACACAAGTCTTCAAGCACATAGGTTCACAAATCTTCAAGTCCAATAAGACCATCTTGTTCTTAGTCATAGACAATCATTCATATCAATATTGTAATTTCTTTCCAAAAGTTTACTAATACATAAGATATTGCTAGTCAATTTTGGAACATAATAAACATCACAAAGTACTTTATGACCACTATTTTTTTGTTTCAAGAAGAATTGTACATTTGCCTTCAATTTTTACCTTTGTGTTGTCTCCAGACCTTACAAAGTTTCTTGTTTGTATCAAGCTCCACAAATTTACTTTTATCATCCATCATATGATTACTAGCTCCATTATCAAGGTACCATGTGTTTGCTTTTCCAATAGAGCTCCTTAAATGCAAGAAATAAAGATTGATCTATACATCATCTTCCTTGTCTTCCATTAGATTTGCCTCTTTCAAACTAAAAAGATTGCTCCTCTCTCACAAGTGGCCATGTATTGAACATCCGCCTCTACCTCGTCCTTGACCTCGACCTCTACTTGAAACACCTCCTTTGATCTTCAAATTGGTCTTTGCTTGTAATGCATGTTCTGATTGTTCTTTTTCCAAGGTTCATCCTTTTTTCATGACCCCGTAATGATCCGTTTAATTCATCAACGATTATAATCTCTAAATCTTCGGATTCTTCAACTGCAACAACATGATTGAGCTTTATGCTAAGAGAGTGTAGTACATTCTCAATTACTTAAACGTCAGGCACTATTTCTCGAAGTCTCTTCATTTCATTGACAACAACAAAAAATCTTGTAAGTAATAGGAGATATGTTCACTCTCCTTCATAAAGAGTGATTCAAACTCAACCCTTAAAGTTTGAAGTCACACCTTCTTCACCTTATCTATTCCCATAATAGAGTTGTGAAGCATCTCCAACATTTTCTTTGATGTTGTTTCATTGGCTATTTTCTTAAACATGTCTTCATCCAAACCTTGATGGATGATGGTAAGAGAACCTTGATCTTTCTTTCTTTCTTTCTTTCTCCAAAGTGCCTTTTTGGTTTTGAGGTAGAGTTGTCACATTTAAGGGCTCTTCAAAATTATTTTCAATGATATACTACACTCCTTGGGATCCAAAAATAGCTTTCATTCTAAGTGACTAATTCTCATATATATAGTTGAGTTTGGTAAGTTGGGGGTATTGGAAGGAAAAAGATTTTGATGTCATTGGCTCTATACCACTTTGTTGGAAGGTGGTGGGCTTTCAAAAGCTTTTTAGGAAGAGAATAGGTGTTATAGTATAATGACTTTGTATTGAAAAAAAAATCCTTATCTTGCAACTTCACATTACATGAGTATTTATAGTACTCAATAGAAACTCTTAGTCCATACATCATTAATTAGATACATGAACTTATTCTATCTAGATACATGAATTACAAGATTCAAGTTTCACTTGATTCATGTACATTACAGCAAAATCAAATCTAGGTTGTCCTTTAACCTATTGTTCCGGCCAAATATCGTACGTGGATGGTCAAGTCACCAATTAACGAACGGACTGACACATGCGCTCTCCAAAGATTGTCGGTGAAGAGGATGAAGGGACCTAAAAGACACTCCAAATGAGGTTTAGACTGCGTCGAGGAGTCCCAGCAGGTCACTCTAACGCTCAAGTTAGGGTTTGCTAGAGGTAGTATGTGGGAGGAAGAAGATGGAGAAGAAGGAGAAAACCGGGTGGAGTTATTGAGAGCCCAATATTCTTTGTCCTTACCTTCTCTAGGATTTATATAATTGTCAAAAGAGCATCTTCTCGTCTGATGATGCACTATGTACTCCTCCATCCATCACCCGTAAGGGGACCAAATCTGACAGTCATTACCTCCCCCCTATTTGTCAAATGCCACATGTTTGAAGGAGGATATCTAGGGGACCAGATCTGATAACCCCTTAATCGCCTTACTCATTCACCCTGGCCACGACTTCTAGAATATTCATCATCTTTGTTTGCACCTTCTGAGAAATTAACCTCGTTAATGAGGGAGTAGTGTGGTTCAATTTGAGGACGAATGAGGAAATTATGTCAATATGGAGTGGATTTGAGGATAGATGAAGTCAGGGATTGAGATCGAGATATGGGTGATGTTGGGATCTAAAACTGAAGTTGAGACTCGGGTGACGCTGAGATTTAAGATTGAGACTGAGATCCAGGTGATGCCGGGATCTAAGATTGATACCGTGGGTGTCGATAATTGCGGTCGAGACACGGGTGAGGCTGTGATCCGAGACTAAGACTAAGATCTGGGTGATGCTGAGATCTAAGACTAATGTTGAAGGTCTTGGCAGGTGCAGCCGAGACACAGGTGAGGTCGGGATCCAATACTGAGACTGAGATTTGGATGATGGAATTTGAGATAGGGTTATGTTGAGATTTAAGACTAAGACTCCGATATTCCAGGTGATGTCGGGATCTGAGACTGATGTTGAGGGTGTCGACAACTGCAGCCGAGACACGAGTGAGTAGGAAATTTCTATAGGACCGAATCAGTCATTCCTAAAATTAGTAAGTTAGAAAATTAGGTATCAGGTGCCAACTATAAAAGAAAAATCACTAGAGAACTTCTTAATTATCAACAAGCTTATTTTGCGCCCTCTACCAGTGTGGTGCAATGATAAAGCAAAGTTCGTATTTCAATAGAAATTAATATTGCATAAATTGTGTATCAATATTCAATTGAACTAAGGCATCAATGATCCCTTCTTCTTTTTTAATGGATTGTGATGGCATTAATAAGCTACCATTATGTCAAAATTCATTGAAACCGATGCCCTAGCTTTTGCAACAATATTAACTAACAGCAAATAATTAATTAGCTGTCGTAGAAGAGTGTCTTATATGATCCAAGTTTTCACATAATTCTTTTTAGAAAAATATCTAGAAAAAATTAACATAATTCTTTTTAGAAAAATTTCTTAGGAAAGAATTAATATAATTCTTTTTAGAAATTTTTTAAGAAAAAATCAACGTAATTCTTTTTAGAAAAATCTCTAATTCTGTTGAGAAAAAATCTCTTCTTTTTTTTCTTTCCTTTCTTTTTCTTTTTCTTTTCTTTTCTTTTGGTTTGGCCGCCCCCTTGCTTGGGCACCAAGCAAGGCTTGGCTAGCCCCTTTTTTGGGTAGGAAGTAAGGCTTGGCCGACCCCTTGCTTGGGCACCAAGCAAGGATGTGGCCGACCCCTTTCTTGGGTAGGAAGCAAAACAAAACGGGTGAATGAGAGGCTTTATAGAGGCTACAACAGGGATCGGGAGAAGAAATTGGTTTTGGCCTCCTAATGGACTTGAGCTTCCTGTGTTTGACCCGAACACCCAACTCAAGTTCATCAATAATAACTCATACCACTAAAGAGTTATTATTGAACTACCACACTAATCTCATATTACAATATGGACTCCTACTTATCATGAGTGCGTTAGTCTCCCTGTATTTAAAATATTTTATGTCCGTTAATTAAATGAGTTACTGACAACTCACTTAATTAATATCTAACTCCTCGAGTAGTACCACTCAACCTTATTATCATGTCGGACTAAGTCCACCTGCAGGGTTTACATGATAATCCTTATGAGCTCCTCAAGGGGGCATCATCAACCTAGATTACTAGGAAACAGTTTCCTTTTATAATCAACAACACACCATATAAATAATATTATTTCTCAACTTATCAGACCTATTGATTTAATTGAATAAATCTCACTCTTTGATAAATTAAGGAAATAAATACTAAGTATATGTCTTTGTTATTATATCAGGATTAAGAGTACACACATCCATAATAACAGAGGTTTTGTTCTTTTATGCAGTCAGTATAAAAAGAACAACCTCAAATGGTCCTGCTCAATTCACACATGGTGTACTAGTGTAATTATATAGTCAAGACAAACTAATTCCAAATTACACTACAATCGTTCCAATGGTTTATCCCTATCCATCTTGGTCGTGAGCTACTATTTATAATTTATAAGGAACTGATAACATGATTTTCTGTGTAACACTACACACCATGTTATCTACAATATAAATTAAATAGACAACTGCATTTAACTAAATATAAACATTTGGCCAATGTGATTCTCATTTCAAAATAAATGTTCATACAAAAAACTAAGCTTTTAGTATACATCCTAACAATCTCCCACTTATACTAAAAGACTATGCTGCTATATATGTTGCTATACATCTGATTCCCATCTCCTCAACATGTCCATCCAAAGCACTTGCCGGAAGGGCCTTAGTGAAAGGATCTGCTAGGTTATCTACTGATGAAATCTTGGCAACAACAGCTTCTCCTCGCTTTACGATATCTCGTATCAGGTGGTACTTGCGCTCAATGTGTTTACTTGCCTTATGGACTCGTGGTTCCTTCGAGTTTGCTACTGCACCACTATTATCACAATAAGTTGTGATAATTTTGGGCAAACAAGGAATCACATCTAAGTCCATCAAGAAGTTTCTGAGTCATGCTGCTTCTTTGGTTGTCTCAGAGGCTGCCACATATTCAGCTTCCATGGTGGAGTCCGAAACGCATTTCTGCTTAACATTCCTCCATGTTATGGATCCACCTCCCAAAGTAAACACATACCCCAAGGTTGACTTACTACTGTCCCTATCTGATTAGAAATCCGAATCCGTGTAACCTACAGGGAGCAAATCATCTTCCTAGTAAACCAACATATAATCTCTAGTCCTTCTCAGGTACTTTAATATATGCTTTACGACAGTCCAATGTCCCTGTCCTATATTACTTTGATATCTGCTAACCATGCTCACGATAAAATAGATATCCGGTCTCGTACATACCATCGCATACATTAGGCTTTCTACAGCTAAAGTATAAGGAACTGCCTTCATGTCCTCTATCTCCTTTGGTGTCTTAGGAGACATCTCTTTAGATAAAGGTACTCCATATCGAAAAGGTAGAAAACCTTTCTTGGAGTTTTACATGCTAAAACGAGCTAGGATACTATCGATGTATGAAGGTTGGGATACGCACAACATTCTTTTCTTGCGAGTCCTTATTACTTTGATCCCAAGAATATGTCCACATTCTCCCAAGTCCTTCATATTAATTGTGGACAACCATACCCTTACGTCCGACAACACTTTGACATTGCTGCTAAGAGCAAAATGTCATCACGTATAGTACAAGAATTACCATCACGTTTCGTCACTTTTCTTGTATACACAAGACTCATCCAGATCTTGAATGAATCCATAAGTGGATCACTTCATCAAACCGGATGTTACAAGATCTCAAAGCTTATTCAGTCCATAAATGGACCGATTGAGCTTGCATACAAGATTCTCTTTGCCCTTTACAAAGAATCCCTCTGGTTGCTTCATATAGATGTTTTCTTCAAGACTTCCGTTAAGGAAAGCTATCTTGACATCCATTTTCCAAACCTCATAATCCATATGAGCAGCTATAGATAAAAGAATCCGGATAGACTTAAGCATGGCTACCACCGAAAAGGTTTCCTCATAATCGATTCCCTCTTTCTGAGTATACCTTTTTGCAACAAGCCTTGCTTTGAAGGTTTCCACCTTCCCGTCTATCCATCTTTTTCTTTTGTAGACTCATTTACATCCAATGACTTTTATACCATTTGATGGTTCTACATGCTCCCAGAACTGATTAGAATACATAGATTCTATTTCAGAGTTCATTGCACTTTGCCCAAAAACCGCATCTTTATCTTGGAGTGCTTCATCATATGTCCAGGGATTAGGTTCATGTTCACCAGGGATCAAGTCCGAAGACTCTCCCAAAAACATGAATCTATCAAGTTGCCGAACAACCCTCCCACTATGACGAGGTACTACCTGTAATTGTGCATCATTTGTGACACGCGTTGCAGTTTCTTGTGGTATCTCATCTTGTACCGTTGGTACTAAATTGGACATATCCTCTCTTATTTCCTTAATAATAATTTTACTCATGGGCTTGTGGTTCATCACGTAGTCCTCTTCTAAAAATCGGGCATTGGTGCTAGCAATGCCCTTCTGATCTTTAGGACTATAAAATAAACCACCTTTCGTTCCTTTAGGATATCCTACAAACAAGCGAACTTCTGTACGTGATTCCAACTTATTAGCATCTTCCTTCAGCACATGTGCTGGACTTCCCCAAATCTGAATGTGTTTCAAACTAGGCTTACGCTCATTCCATAATTCTATGAGAGTAGAAGGTACTGACTTAAAAGGTACCAGGTTCAGAATATTCACTACCATTTCCAGAGCATATCCCCTAAGCAGATTTGGTAATTCTAAAAGGGAAAGATTAAAATCTCTCTTTTAAATTTCCTATTGTTGTGTCGTGGGAGTTATTGGATTTAGAGTATCTAATTGTCAACCAACATACTAGAACAGACAACTACCCTATTTTTCTTGACAACTACTTTGTCATCAAAAGAAATAGAATATCCATCCATAAATAGTTTAGAAACTGAAATCAAGTTCTTTCTAAAACTTGGTACATAAAGACAATTTCTCAAAATCAATGTTTTATTGCTATCGAAAGATAATAAAACATCTCCCACTACAACATCCACCACTCTCGTAGCATTGCTCATGTAGTGGTGATTCCTCCTTCATGTAATCATCGGGTTTCCTGAAACCCCTGCAATGAATTGCAGACATGATCAGTGGCTCTCGTATCTACACACCAGGTACTGGTAGATAACACCGCTAAACATGTTTCAACAACTAATGAATAGGATATACCTTTATTGTTCTGCTTTCTGTGAGGACAATCCACCTTCCAATGTCCAGACTGCTTGCATGTGAAGCACTTGCCCTTCGGCTTCTTCACCCCTACTTACGGTCCAGTCCCTTGAGGTCGAATCACCTTCTTTGGTGAACCAACTTGTTTCTTTTTCTTCTTCCTGCCTTTCGGCTTAGAAGCAGAAACATTTTCAGCAATGTGAATTTGAGAACTTTGACAAAATAGTCCTTCTGTTGTTTGAAGTTCTATCAGAAGTTCCTCCAACAAATATGTCCTTTGTTCATATTATAGTTCAGGTGGAACTACTCAAAACTCTTGGGTAGTGTTTGGAGAATGATATTGACCTGAGTTTCCCCATCGATTTCAGCTCCAAGGATTTGTATTTCGTTCAAATGAGTCATCATCCTGAGGATATGATCCCTTATGGGTGTCCCCTCAGTCATGGTGGTTGTCATCAAGTTTCTCATAACCCCTTGTCTAGCAGCCCGATTCTGGTGTCCGAAGAGTTTTTTGAGATTGTACATCATGTCATAGGCAGTAGGTAAGGCCTGATGCTGATGTTGCAGCACATTTGACATAGATGCCAAAATTTAACATCACACCATCTCATCTACTTTGACCCATTTCCTATGCCCGTCAATCTCCTCTTCACTAGAATCGCTATTAGGTTCGTTAGGACAGACCTTAAAAAGTACGAACTTATATCCCTCAGTAGTTAAGGCAATGCCCAAGTTTCGTTTCCAATCAATATAATTGGGACCAGTAAGTTTGTTTTCTTTTAAAATAACAACGAGAATATTGAAAGTCATTTTGAAATTCTGAGAATCACAAAATAAGATATTTGGTCAAAACTTTAGAATTTAAAATAATATTGATCCCTCAAACAATATAATTTAAATTCACCAACACCTCAAAACACCGTGAATTCAGTATACCACGATAGTGGGGGCGTATACTAATTCAAATATTTGTAAGAGGAGGTTTTACCCATTAATTTTATTATTTTGTCAACCTAACTTTATGACAAATAAAATTAATAGTTGGTTTGTCTTCGATCACACAAAATAACAGCAGTGACTCCGATGGGGAGGATACTATTAAATGCGCCTAAGTGTATATCATTATTTGATACTTAGTCCATTAATTAGGATTGTGCCCCTTTAGATGGAGAAGATCACACAAAACTAAATAATTTCCTATAATCATTCATAGAGGAAGTTTGATCTAGTGATCTGCAAACAAACTCATCCGATGTGGAGGAAGGCACTTAAAGCCAACGCGCAAGTTTGAAGGCATCACTTACAAACTAGTAATGGAGACCGTGAAGTTTAAATAAATAAACTCTCTCCTACTTAGTTATTTAAACGAGAAATTTTAACATACACACATAACACACATGCACACAAAAGCATACACATCACAGCACATAAAGACAATAAATATGAAAAAATAATTTTCCAACTATTATGGCCTCATCCATAGCTGTCCTCCGTATGCCGCTGACCCTAGCTGTCGCCAACGGGTCATGTCATCACGTCTATCTTGCTTCCTTTTCCGCTGCACCTCTGGTCCTCAAATAACACCACGCCTTGTAAGGATACGATCTGCGACAAAAATAAAGTTTTACACTTATCGATCCTATATTCCACAAAGAAATGTACATGTAATCTAGATCGAACAGAATGTAAAACAACAATAATAATAATACGGCAACCAACCATATTTAATTATTACAATTATGCACACACAACAACCTCGACATGCCCGAGGGTTCAAATCACACACAAGCACAGAAAAGCCATAATAGTTGGATCTAGGATGCATGCAACCACAAAGTTAATCTATCTAGCACATCCTACTATTATCCGGCCTAAACTTATATATGAGCGATGTATAATTTAACAGAAACCAAACACACAAAGGCGAAAACTAGCTCTGATACCACTTGTTGGGTGCTACTTGGAATACCATATTGTTTCCCCGATAAAAATTTGTACAAGCACGTAGCGTTTCCTAGCAACCCATGTGCTCTCGAAGTTAAACTTGGATTGGAAGCGGAACTTAACATTTTACTCAAGTTCGTTCTTCAAAGTTAAACTTGGATTGGAAACGAAACTTAACATTTTACTCCAAGTTCAACCCTTGTGTTCTTGAAGTTAAACCATATTCTGAAGTTGATTAAATTTTATTTCAAGGATTGACTTCCAGGTCATTGGCGAGGCACTAGACCTTCTTGGTTATGGGATCATCCACCACTTCCTAGACAAAGCATTTCAAAGAAATTGAATATTTAAACTTCTCACGGTAACCTTAGGTTTAACTACTGAGATCTCAATCAAAGCACAAGATCGAAACACAAAAATAAAAACACGAAATCACTAGCCTCTTGTGTTGTTATTTTAGGATCCATACAAAGAAAACAAAACTAGTTGTGCTGCGGAAAAAATAACTAATT
Organism: Zingiber officinale; assembly: GCF_018446385.1. NCBI lineage: Eukaryota > Viridiplantae > Streptophyta > Magnoliopsida > Zingiberales > Zingiberaceae > Zingiber > Zingiber officinale. The sequence continues at coordinate 13,916,295 of NC_055989.1, forward strand.
GTACCTTTCTTCATAGACAAAGACCTATTGATCTTCTGCCGTATTCCTCTCCTCTTCTTGAACGTCGTGTGGGTGACAATTTACCAAGACAAAAACACCCGAACCCTTTTTTTTTCCAAGCCGCCTACCACTAAAAGATGCAAAGAAAAGAGGCGCCTCCTTCTTCTTCTTCTCCTCCAAACTGTCGTCCACCAAGGTGCTTCGTCTCTTCGTTTTCTTTTTCTCCAAGCTCCAGCCACCAAGAGAAGATGGGGTGCCAACCTTAGAGGGAAGAAAAGGGAAGAAGAAAAGAAGTGGGGTGTCGACCCTAGAGGAAAGAAAGGAAAAATGGGTGTCGACCTTAAAGGAAAGGAGAGGGGTTTTAGTTGTAGAGAGAAACTTATCAATTCTTAATTGAATTGTTGTTTTTTGTGGCACAACCTCCTCTCCTTTTATAACTCTTTGCCCCAGATAAAAAAAAAAAGAAAAGTAATAGATTTTTGTTTAGAAAAAATCTCTAAAAAAGAATTAACATAATTCTTTTTAGAAAAAATTCTTAAGAAAGAATTAGTATAATTCTTTTTAGAAAATTTTTAAGAAAGAATCAACATAATTCTTTTTAGAAAAATCTCTAGGAAAAAATTAACATAATTCTTTTTAGAAAAATTTCTTAAGAAAGAATTAATATGATTCTTTTTAGAAAATTTCTAAGAAAGAATCAACGTAATTCTTTTTAAAAAAATCTCTAATTCTGTTGAGAAAAAAACTCTCTTTTTTTTTCTTTTCTTTTCCTTTTGGTTTGGCCGGCCCCTTTCTTGGGTAGGAAGCAAGGCTTGGCCGGCCCCTTTCTTGGGTAGGAAGTAAGGATGTGGCCGACCCCTTTCTAGGGTAGGAAGCAAAACTAAAACGGGTGAATGCGAGGCTTTATAGAGGCTACAACAAGGACCGAGAGGAAGAATTGGTTTTGGCCTCCTGATGGACTTGAGCTTCCTGTGTTCAACCTGAACACTCAACTTAAGTTCATCAATAATAACTCATACCACTAAAGAGTTATTATTGGACTATCACACCAATCTCATATTACAATATGGGCGCCTACTTATCATGAGTGCGTTAGTCTCCCTGTATTTAAAATATCATATGTCCGTTAATTAAATGAGTTACTGACAACTCACTTAATTAACATCTAGCTCCTCGAGTACTACAACTCAACCTTATTATCATGTTGGACTAAATCCACCTACAGGGTTTACATGATAATCCTTATGAGCTCCTCAAGGGGACATCATCAACCTAGATTACTGGGACACAGTTTTCTTTTATAATCAACAACACACCATATAAATAATATTATTTCTCAACTTATCGGACCTATTGATTTAATTGAATAAATCTTACCATTTGATAAATTAAAGAAATAAATACTAAGTATATGTGTTTGTTATTATATTGAGATTAAGAGTACACACACCCATAATAACAAAGGTTTTGTTCTTTTATGCAGTCAGTATAAAAAGAACAACCTCAAATGGTCCTACTCAATACACACATAGTGTACTAGTGTAATTATATAGTCAAGACAAACTAATTCCAAATTACACTACAACGGTTCCATTGGTTTGTCCCTATTCATCTCGGTCGTGAGCTACTATTTATAATTTATAAAGAACTGATAACATGATCTTCTATGCGACACCACACACCATGTTATCTACAATATAAATTAAATAGACAACTGCATTTAACTAAATGTAGACATTTGACCAATGTGATTCTCATTTCAAAATAAATGTTCATACAAAAAGCTAGGCTTTTAGTATACATCCTAACAGTGTAGTCGTCTGAAAGTTTTAGGCTAGACTGCACCAACTTAAGATCACTCCTATCAAAATTGGAGCGGAAGAAGGTATACCAGGGGACTAAAGTTTCTCCGGCCATAATATGAAAAATGTAGAAGCAAGAGAAAAGGAAAAGGAATACTTACGAAAGAAATGCACGAACGCTAAGTCAAGCAAGCAAGGAAGAAGAAGTATCGATGAACAACCGCTCGATGCCTTTAGGGTTTTTAAACTAAAACCACTAAGGGGCATAGGGATGCGAGCCGGACAATTGAAACGACGTTGTGAAGGATAACCGTAGGATAGCCAAAAGGGAGACGCTATCGAGTATCATACGAAAAGCGTGCGTTAGTCATCGTATCAAAGGAAATTAGTCGGATGTGTGTCATCTTCCTATGAAATGACATTTATGATGGAAAAGGGAAATCATGAGGCTGATTTGATGAAACTAGTGTCATGCCTCGAAGACCAAGAATTCCATGCAGTTACCTTGGGAATAGGAGTAGAAGGTGACGGGAAACGTTGATCAGAGCTTGGCACATCACCCCAACCTCAAAATCAGAGTTAGATTCAAATTTGGCCAAGGCCTGATGACCGAGTGGGAGCTATGACTACAGGTTTCTCCAAGGGCCACAGAAGATAAGTCCACAAGTGACCAACGACCTCTCAGATGACTTTCCAGAATCTCGCCCCAGTGCGAGTTATAAGTGAGCATACTCTCACAACCAACGACCTCTCGGTCGACGTTCTAGACTCTCACCTCAGTGTGAGTTATAAGTGAGCATGCTCTCACGACCAACGACCTCTCAGTCAGCGTTCCAGACTCTCACCTAAGTGCAAGTTATAAGTCAGCATGCTCTCACGACCAACGACCTCTCGGTCGGTATTCCAGACTCATCCCAGAGCGAGTTATAAGTGAGCATGCTATCACGACCAATGGCTTCTCGGTCGATGTTCCAAACTCTCACGTCAGCACAAGTTATAAATAAGCATGCTCTAACGACCAACGACCACTTGGTCAGCGTTCCAGACTCTCACGTCAGTGCGAGTTATAAGTGAGCATGCTCTCACGACCAACGACCTCTCGGCCGGCTTTCCAGACTCTTGCCCTAGCACGAGTTATAAGTGAGCATGCTCTTATGATCAACGACCTCTCGGTCGACGTTTCAGACTCTCACCCCAGCGCTAGTTATAAGTGAGCATGCTCTTATAACCAACGACCTCTCGATCGACATTCTAGACTCTCACCTCAGCACGAGTTATAAGTGAGCATTCTCTCACGACTAACGACCTCTCGGTTGGCTTTCCAGACTCTCGCCCTAGCGCGAGTTATAAATGAGCATGCTCTCACGACTAACGACCTCTTGGTCAGCGTTCCAAACTCTCGCACCAACGTGAGTTATAAGTGAGCATGATCTCATGACCAACGACCTCTCACTCAGCTTTCCAGACTCTCGCTCTAACGCGAGTTATAAGTGAGCATGCTCTCATGACCAACGACTGCTCAGTCAGCGTTCCATACTCTCGTCCCAGCGTGAGTTATAAGTGAGCATGCTCTCACGACCAACGACCTCTCGGTCAGCATTCCAGACTCTCACCCCAGCGCGAGTTATAAGTGAGCATGCTCTAATGACCAACGACCTCTCGATCAGCGTTCTAGACTCTAGCCTCAGCGCGAGTCATAAGTGAGCATGCTCTCACAACCAATGACCTCTCGGTAGGCATTCCAGGCTCTCGCCCCGGTACAAGTTATAAGTGAGCATGCTCTCACGATCAACGACCTCTCTATCAACATTCTAGACTCTCACCCCAACACAAGTTATAAGTAAGCATACTCTCATGACCAACGACCTCTCGGCCGGCTTTCCAGATTCTCACCCCAGTGCGAGTTATAAGTGAGCATAATCTCACGACCAATGGCCTCTCGTTCGACATTCCAGACTCTCACCTTAGCGCGAGTTATAAGGTGGCATGCTTTAACGACCAACGACCTCTCGGTCGGTGTTCCAAACTCTCATCCTAACGCGAATTATAAATGAGCATGCTCTCATAACCAACGACCTCTCGGTCGGCGTTCCAGACTCTCGCCTCAGTGCAATTAATAAGTGAGCATGCTCTCATGACCAATGACCTCTCGGTCGGCATACTAGACTCTCACCCCAGCGTGAGTCATAAGTGAGCATGCTCTCATGACCAACGACCTTCCGGTCAGCTTTCCAGACTCTCGCCCCAGCGCGAGTTATAAGTGAGCATGCTCTCATGACCAACGACTTCTCGGTCGACTTTTTAGACTCTCGTCTTAGTCAAGTTATAAGTGAGCATGCTCTTGCAACCAACGACCTCTCGGTCGGGCTACTGCCTCCCACCCCGGTGCAAGGTATGAGCCAGCACTGCTCTTGCAAACACTTGTCAACAACCTAAGAGTTCGATCGTCTTCATCTGTTCCAACATCACTGGGCCATGGCAATACTATGACTCGCCACCTTCACTAGGCCGATAGCAACACTGTGACAAGGATACAGGTTTTAGTCTTTGGAAAGATAATCAGCTACATGCCAGTCCCTTGTATGTAGGTAGAGTTGCAAGCATGCTAGAGTTGCTAACATTTTTTAACAACAAATAGGCTCTAAAGGTATGCAGCGTTATATAAATAGGGAGGTCCTCTTCCTTAGCCAATCAGGTTCACATACGCACTCATCTTCAATAGTTCTTTTTCCATCGTACACTATTCTTCTGGAGAAAAAGGTCCTGACTTGAGCGTCGGAGGGCCTGCGTCGGAGACTTTTTCCCTGATTTTTGATCTCTAACACTCCGAGTACTTGTCTGAGTGTGTGCAGAGTTCAGGTACTACCAGTTCTCATACTATAAATCAAGGAGTTCCACGTGGGGGTTTCCTTTTCGGACGTGCATACACTGTTAGTGCAGTTTGCACTAACGGTCTAACTTAGGCTTTGATGAATGACAAATAAGTGAAGTTAGGTATAATTGTGATCTAACCACTTTACCAAGTGTGCAGATAGGTCAACGGACCGACTGGATATATAGTGAGAAGTTCAAATAGGTCGACGGGCCGATCAAATATCTGGCGGAAAGTCCAAATAAGTCGACGGGTCGACCAGATATCTGGCGAGAAGTCCAAATAGGTTGATGGGCTGATTGGATATCTGGAAGGAAGTCCAGATAGTTTGATAAGCTGATCGGATATCTAGAAAACTGTTAAGTAAAGGTAAGTCACTAAAGGAGAGTGACTAAGTGAGGGCGCATCCCGATTGAGGGGATAGTAGGCGTCAGTCCAGGTTAGGTCCATTTCGGATCCCTAATCTCAAACCTTGACTAGTTCCTGGCCCTAGGAGGACAGGAACTAATTACTACTACTCATTATTATTATACTAACACTTGTCTTGTAGGGCATTACTTGGTTTATTGGACTAATGTTGTTTTGCATAACAAAGGAGCAAATTTGCATTCGGATGAACAGTGTTCGAAGGCGCCTTCAAGCAGCTGAAGGTGCCTTTATACTGCTCATCGAAGGCGCCTTCCATGGCTATGGAAGGCACCTTCCGTAGGATGAAATTTGGACGAAGTCACGGATAGAGGCCAAACTGTTCAGGATCAACTTTCTCAAGTTGGAGGCACCTTCAATGGGTATGGAAGGTGCACTCAATGCCCTATATAAGGCGGTCTCGAGGAAACTTCAAAATAGAACAAATATACGAGCTACTACGCATCCATTTGAGGTTCCGACTGCTCCAGGCTCCTGCTACGACTCTGCTACGAAGCTTCTGTGCTTGACGACTGCTCCAAGGACTTCTGATCTTGGTCGGCAGACCGACATCGACACATGAACAATCTACTTCATTCCGTAAGTGTCAGTAACATTTGTACTTAAATTCTACAAACGGGAAGTGTAGTCTGTTGCACTTCTCCGATCTTATTTGTACTTGATTCTCTCTTCCAGAGGTACCAGAATAGGTTTTTAGTGGATTACCCATCGATAGGTCCACGGGACCTGGGTCTTGGAGCAGGAGTCGCTGAAGGCTTCGAACCAAGTAAAACCACATATGTTTTCTTGTGTTGTTCTTTTTAGTTTTTGGGCTGCATATACTTTGATTTTAAAATGAGAAAACAAGTTTTAAAAAACCATGTGATTTACCCCTCCCCCCCTCTCACATGCATATTGATCCTACAAGTGGTATCAGAGCCAAGTTTTGCTCTGAATTGGTGCAACCACCAATCAAGCCAGGGGGATTTGTTTTCTTCTTAAATTTTAGTTTTTTGTATTCAATTTAAATTGGTAAAACTTTACTGATTCAGATAATATTTTTCTCATTTGGTTTTAACTTAAATCTGGTGCAACATCACTCAATTTCTTTAGATTTTTTTTATATATACTTCTTTTCAAACTCTGGGAACCCAAGACCAAGTCTTGGTACCTTTCTTTAGTTTTTTTTTACAACTCTAAAATGGCACAAAACAAAGGATACAACACCATTCGTCCCCCACTCTTCAACGAGGATGATTTCTCACACCAAAACAACCTTGGGGTTCCAACAATCTCCCCCTTTTTGATGCGAGCAACCCAAGTTAAGTTAGAGTAAATAGACATAAAAATAAACTAACTAATTTTGCAATAAAGTGAAAAAGAAAAAATAAAATTTTGGTCTACCTCCCCCTAGACTTATACTTTTCCTTCTCCCCCTTTGATTACATAAAAAAATAGGGTTCAAAGACAAACTCTAAGGGAAAAATTTGAAACTTTGAAAAAAAAATTTGTAATAATTTTCAACGAAAAAATATTCTAAGTTAAAAAAAAAAATTTAAGTAAAACTTTAAGTAAGAAAATTTTCTAAGTAAAGCTTTAAGTAAAAAAAAAAATCCTGACTTAGGAAATTTTGCAAAAAAATATTTTTGAAAATTTTTCTAAGTGAATATTTAAGCAGAAATTTCTAATTTTAGAAGAACTTTTAACTTATTTTTCTAAGTATAAGTTTTACGTAAAAAAATTTCTAAGTAAAAAAATATTTTAAAGACTTTTTAAAGCATTATTAAATTTCAACTTTAATGCTTTACCAGAAAGTTAATTAAACATTTTATTTCAATATTTTAGTTTCCAGGTCGTGGCGAGGCACTAGACCTTCTTGGTTATTGGAGTAACAACCACTTCCTTAGACAAAGCTCCATAAAGAAACTCACTGTTTAATTTTCTCACTGAAAGCGCTAAATCTAATTAGTTCAAGTTTAAGTCAGACAGGACTTTGGAACCCAATATAGGTTCCAACCTACTGGATTGACTAAAAATTTCTTAGGGGCATATCTTTTTGAAATGTTCCTAATTTGTCCCTTATGATATCTAAAATACCAATTTAAATTGTTAAATTTTCTAACATTGGTATTAGATGAGCATGCATGATTTTTCAAGTTATTTACTTGTACTTTTACATTATCATTTCCTACTTTTAATTTTTCATTTTCTAATTTAATTCTGTCGAATTCTTCTATTGGGCAAGATTTAGCTAATATTATTTTTAAATTCTTAATTTCTTTTTCTAATTTATATCAATCCTTAGTTAACAATTTAACGAACTTAAATAATTTATTGAGAGGAAGAGATCGTACCTGACTTACCTTGTCGATCTCGTTGTCCGTGTCTCCCCCTGAACTGCTGTTTTCTTCCGACATAGCTCCTCCTTCATCGATGCTCTCAATGCTCATTTCGAAAGAATTTGAATCACAATCGTCGTCTTGATGACTTACCATTAATGCAAGTCCGGAGAAAGCCTCGACTTCTGATTTGGACGACATATCGTCCCACATCGCTTTTAATGCCTTGCGCTTTTGAACAGACTTCTTGCTTTTATCCTTGTCCTTGTTCTTTAGCTTGGGGCATTTATCCTTGACGTGCCCTTCTTCGTCGCAGTGGTAGCGGCGGATGGTCCTTTTCTTTTTACCCCGCGGAGGGCTAGTTTTTCTAGACTTACAAAGATTCTTGAATCGTCTTACCATCATTACCATTTCCTCGTCGTCAAGAGAAGACTCCGACTCAGGTTCGTCTCTCGATGCTTTGAGGGCGATGTTGTTCTTGGGCTCCTTCGTATCTACACATCTTGATTCGTGCACTTCAAATGTGGAAAAAAATTCTTCTAATGTAATTTTTTCTAAGTCTTTTGAAATATAAAAGGCATCTACTAGTGACGCCCATTTTGAATTTCTAGGAAAGGAATTTAGTTCATACCTTAGCAAATCTTGGTTACTTACCGTCTCTCCGAGATTCGAAAGTCCAATGATGCTTTCCTTTATTCTTGAGTGCAGATGCGCAACTGTCTCGTCTTCCCCAAGTCGCAGGCTGGTGAACTGATTGCAAAGTAGATCCTCTCTAGCGAGCTTGGCTTCGGACGTTTCTTCGTGCAGCTCGAGGAACTTCTCCCAAAGTTCCTTTGTGGAGTCGTAGTTGTCGATCCGGTCGACTTCTTATGGTGGAAGAACGATTAGTAGATGGTACTATGTTTTGTCCTTTGCCACGTCGTCGGCCTGCTCCTTTTTCGTTCAGTGGTATTTCTCCTTACCTTCTGGTGCTGTAAAACCAAACTCCATAATTAACATTAAATCAAAATTGATTTTAAAGAATACCTGCATTCGCTTTTTCCATCTAGCGAATTCCCCTTTGAAGTTCAGTGGATAGATGCTTGGTCCGACCATTATTTTGTTGCTTCGTTCGGCGGTTAGTCCTCCTGAAGCGTCTTGCTCTGATACCACTTGTTGTATCGCAGCGGCCGGCTAGAAGGGGGGTTGAATAGCCTCAAAAATAAAAACACGAAAACCCTTCTCGACTTTTCTTAAACTAACACTTGCATAAAACAAATAAGCAGAAAGTAAAAGACGAGGCTCACAAAGATTTGACTTGGTTATAACCGGGGTGGTTGTTAATCTAAGGAAAATATCGCACTAGTACTCTTTCAGGCGGAGAAGCCTCTTACAGCAATAACGCACAGAGAAATAGAAGCTAAACTACAGCTGGAAGTGCACAAGTGTTGGAATACACAATGTCTGAGTTGATTAAAAGCTTCTGGACCAAGGCTGTATTTATAGCCTTAGTCGGGGTGCCCCGAAGGGGTTCCGGGCGCCATGGGGGGATAAAACTTTATCCACAACTCATAGATCTCGATTTGACCAAGATCTGGATATATTTTCGGTCCAAGCGCCCGGAGGGGTTCCGGGCGCCCTGGACAGTTTCGGGCGCCCCGGCTGGGAAAGTCAACCCTGTTGGCTTTTTTCAGCCCGGGTCTTCTGATCCGGCTCTGTTCGCCTCAGACCGAGTATTCCGCTCGCTTGGGTGATCTCTACCATCCGGAATAGGGCTCACCCGAACCCAACTTCCGGTCTTCTCGAGCAGGCTTACGCTCTAGCTTCTCGTCCCTCGGAATCGTCACGTGCTTCCTTCTCGTCCCTCGGAAATGTCGTCCTTCTCGCTGGCTACATCTTCCGCTCGACTACCTGTGCTCCTAAGCTCCTGCACACTTAGACACAAGGTTAAAAACACACAGGATCTAACTTAACTTGTTGATCACATCAAAACAACCTTGGGGTTCCAACACCAACTACATGCTCGCATACAAGATCTTCTGAACGGACTTCACACGATCGGACAGAAAGTGGAGAACCGCGACGTCATAAGGTATGCACTGAACACTTTTTCGAAGAACACCTTGTGAGCATCAATGGTAGATGCTTACAAGGTATCTAATGACCTTTCATCAATTAGACTAGATGAACTCTTTTCAGAATTTGAACTTCATGAATAGACTAATGTGTGCCCGGCTGAGCAAGGTATTGCTTTGATTATAAGTACAAGTAGAACGAGGGAACCAAAAAATAAACGCCGAACTGAACCTAAATCTGAAGACGAATTGGATCTTGAAGACTAAATCACCATCGAACTAGTCAAACTAGTTTAGAAAGCACTTAAGAAGAAGAAGGTGACTAAATCGAACTCGAAGACCAAGTCTGGAGTTATCTACTATGGCTGTAACCAGAAGGGACACTACAAGTTTGACTGTCCAAATTAAACCAGAAGCAAGGAAAAAGGAAGGCATTGAAGGCAACATGGTTCAAGTTATCGAAAGAGTCAGACGAAGAAGGACACAAAGAAGCGATCTTCCTTGCCCTAGCGGTACAAGCATATATTGTTGAAATCGAGTCCGAGTCTGAAACTGAGAGCGAATCAAAAACCAAGTCTGAGAGAAGCCATGGATCCGTATCCATTTTCGAAGGGCCAAACAACATTGTAAGTTCCCTAATTTCTCGTACTTAGATAGATGACTTACAAAATTTAGTTGCATATTTATTACAAAAGCTAGCCAAATCCAACGTCTAGGTCAAGTTACTCCAAAAGGAGGTAACAACCCTTAAGGAAGCGACTAACTCGAGCTCTTTGACTGAGCATGTTTAAGAAGAGAATTCCAATTTAAAAACTCAGGTCAAAGAACTCAAGGACTCATTAGAATAGTTTACTTTATGTTCCAAGAACCTTGATCTAATTCTTGGAAAACAAAGAGTCGTATACAATCGATCTGAACTTGGATTAAGGCTAACCGTAAGTTTAGATCTTATCTATCGCTTGTTAATTGAACACATAGAAGAATAGTCTAAGCATGGTTCCCAAAGTCTAATCTGACTAATCAAGTTGGGCTTGATCAATATTGGATCCCCAAGCATCAAATTCATTACCTTGATAGACCTTATTGGGGCTATGATCCAGGGGGAACCAACAAAAAGACCGTCTTTATCATAAAATAGAATTGTCTGATGTTTGTTTTACTGTATTTCATTATACATACTTAGATTAGGTTAGATAAGGACTTAGACTTGATCCACACTTGACTAGTTAGACCTAGGATTTTCAGAAAGGAAATTAAATATTTAATTTCTTTAAAAATCTTTATCTAGAAGTGGTGGATGATCTCATACCCAAGAAGACCTAGTGTCTCACCATAACCTGGAAGTCAATTATTGAAATAGATATTTAATTAACTGACTGTTAAACCTTAGTCTAACTCAAATGTTGATCAATTCTTAGATTGGAATTTAAATTAAAGATTAAATTAACTATCTCACAAAACTATTAAGGTCTCTGATAGAAAATCTAGAAAAAGGTGAGATGGACTTAGGTTTAAAGTAGTTAACCAAATCTAAATTAATTAAATTAAAGCTAACTCAATTAAAATTCATAATTAATTACAAAATCATAATTAATTTCAAAATCTAATTAATTACAAAAGTTTAATTAATTTCAAAATCTAATTAATTATAAAATCATAATTAATTTCAAAATCTAATTACTTACAAAAGTTTAATTAATTTTAAATAATAATTAATTTTCAAAATATTAATCATTTTTAAATCATTAATCATTTTCAAATCATAATTAATTTCAAAATTATTTTCAAATCTTAATTATTTTTAAATATTAATTAATTTTAAAATTATAATTAATCTTCAAAATTTTAATATTGTTAAATGTTTAAATCTAATTAAACTTATTCAAAATTTAATATTTTTAAAATCCAAATTTAACTTAAATTATTTTTTTTGAAATATTCTTCAATATCATAAATATTTAACTCCATCTCACACAAACTTATAAACTGAACATGCTTGATAACCTATAATATGTGAGATGAAAAATTAGGAAAATAAATAAGGTTGATTGAGCTTGTAGGAATGTTCTAAGTTGTATTAGGTAAAAGTCCTAGCAGATTCTAGGCAGGTGGAAAACCCTAGGGGAAGGTAACCCTAGGTGATGGAAAGTCCTAGCTGTAGTTAGGTAGGTGAAAAACCTTAAGGGGTGGTAATCCTAGGTTATAGAAAACCCTAGGGGGAGGTAACCCTAGGTCGTAGGGGGTGGTAACACTAGGTTATGGAAAACCCTAGGGGGAGGTAACCCTAGGTCCTAAGGGGTGGTAACCCTAGACGGAAAGTCTGGACGGGTCATAGAACGGACATCTAGCATAAAGTTAAGTCAGTCTGGAGGATCAGTCTGGCAATAGGTAATCACTCCTGAGAGGAGTAGGTGAGAATGCATTCCCCGTTGAGAGAACAGCAAGCGTCGGTTCGACCTAGGGTTTTCGGAGGAAACCCGAAGTCTAAACATGATAGTTCGAAGGTTGTCAAGCTAATAATGATTTATATATTATTTGCTATTTTGCCTAATTTTATTTTGCAGGAAACTAATAGTTTTACAAGGTCGGACTTAGCCTTGATTGGTCGACCGAACCGGGGATCAAACCAATCCTCCAAAGAAAATAGATAGATTTCCAGCCAGGTGAACGGGTTCAACCGAAGGATCGATCGACCAAACCTAGGGTTCGGTCGATCAGATAGTGGATATATGGTGACCAAAATCAGGTATGATTGATCGGATCAGACTAGATAACCTAGCGGGGATAATGGGATCGGTCGACCGAATGTCAGGATTGGTCAACTGAACGAGGATTCATCTGAGGCTGAATATTGAAGGGAAGATGGACCGATTCAGGCAGGGTCGGTCGATCGAACCATGGGATTGGTCGACCGATCAGTCGACGAATCAAACCTGATCCCAAGATTAGTGGATTTAGATTAGGCCTAGCTTGGCTATTTAAGGAGGGCTCGACCAGTTGTTTCAACTGTTAGTGAGAGCCCTAGAGCCAATCATATGATGATTGTTGTATGACCTCAATGTATCATATTCCTATATATATTAATAAAGACATTTCTTTATGGTTATTATACTTGTATTGGTGCCAAATAACTAAGTATAATAGCGTCCTTGAGTAGAAGGTTCATATCTATATCAATCGATTGGTTGAATTGATGATGAGATGATATAGAGAACACTACTCTTAATTATTCCTAGTCAAGTATTAACATTCAGGAGCAATGTTAATGCATTGAGACTGGCATGTAAGTCAACTGGATGACTTGATCTCACAAGTCACGAATATTAGATATCAAGTTGACACATGAGTATGTATTGGAGAATGTATACTGAATGACCCGTTATGAGAAAGTATCATGGATCGTTATATGAGTGTCATATACTTTCTCATGTGACTATTAGTATGACTATCAGTCCTTGGACCTGAAGTCACCATGGTTCCCTACATAAGGAGTTACATACTTTGGCTTCGTCAAACGTCACCCGTAAATGGGTGGACTATAAAGGCAATTACTGGGTATGTAACAAATTATGCGGAGGGGTGTGAGTGATGTAGATGGGATTTATCCCTCCTATATGACAGGAGTGACATCATGATTCTTGATAGAGTGACACCACTAAGTGCATGGTCATGCCCAAATGAGTCAATATGAGATATTGAGCTCATTTGATTATAGTGAGTCTACTTAGAGTTCAAGACATAGATTGATTAGAGGATGACACAGTCTATGCCTCAATTGATCAATCTAGATGTCTAGGATAGAAGGACATTGTCACATATTGTGAGAGTCACAATTAGTAGTCACAAAGGTGATGTTGGATCTCAACATTCTTGTAACTTGGGTAGTAATGATGTGTTGCTAGATACCGCTCATTACTTATGTTTCTAAATGGGTTTAGGAGCATTGCCAACGTTACAAGAACCTATAGGGTCACACACAAAGGATAATTAGATGGAGATTAAGTTCATATGATGGACCAAGAGGATTAGGTTCATGTGATGAACCAAATTAGATTAAGAGTAATCCAAATTAGACTAATTGAGTTGGACTCAATTTGATTCATGTGTCGAATGAGTCTAATTTAGATTATGATTCATTGAATCAATTTAAACCAATGAATAGAGATTCATTAAATTAAATTGACTTGAATCAAAGGTTAGATTTGATCGACCATGGGAGATAAGAGGTCAAGTTTGACTTGACTTGAGAGGGAAGATGAAGGGTCAAGTTTGACTTGACCAAATGCCACCTCGTTTATGACTTGGCATGGACCGGCCAATGATGGTGTTCCACATCATCAAGGTCACATCATTGTGTGCCACCTCATGAGGAAAACCAAGAGCCATGACTCTTGGTATTACATGGAGGTATAAAACACACAATAAAGTGGTCGGCCACATGATGATGGAGTAAGTGCAATTGTGTGCTCATTGATTCTCCCTTCTTCTTCTTCCTCTCTTCTCTATTCTCCCTCTCCTCCATTGCCGAAACTACTCAAGGGTGCTAGCATACTCTAAGTGGTTTTTCTCCACCTTTTGTCCGTGTAGATACGTATAGAGGAGTGTACACTTGACACTCTACGAGATCCAGCAACCGTTTGGACGAGCGGGATAAGCGAAGGGCATCGCTACAAGGGTATACTTCTTTTTCATGTAGATCTAAGGTAGATCTAGTGTAGACAAACATGTACATGTATAATTTTATTTATCTTCGCACGAATCCATGGCTAGCTTCGGGGTTTCCGCAACGTAAAAAGCGATTTTTGCGGCTCGAATTGCTAACATCAACAATATAATTTCTGAGATCAAGAATGAACAACTGCTACTCTCTTCAAAGCTGCTTCGACAATCGACGAAAGACTTCTAATTCTATTGTACTTCAAGTTTTGTAATCTTTATTTAAACTATTAGTGATTGCCCATCGAAAGTGATCAACGATCGCAGGCCTTAGAGTGGAGTCGTCACAAGCTCCGAACCAAGTAAAAGAAATTGTGTTAGCATTTCTTTTGTCTTGTTCTTTATTCCGCTGCGTTACTTTGAGTTTTCTTAAATGAATAAATTAGCCACTAGTGTTATTCACCCCCCCCCCCCCTCTAGCACTTCATTGATCCTACATTAACCAATTAACTCAAACTAAAATTAATCAATTAACCTAATTCAAACTCAATCAATTAATCAATTAACTCAAACTAAAATCAATCAATTAATCAAACTTAAAATTAATTAAAAATTAAACTTAAATCAAACTTAAGTGAAAGGAGTTAAGGAACTAAAGTTTATTTGGGTTAAATATTCTCTAAAGTTTTTTCAAAATCTCAAATATCCTTTTAAGTTTTTTTTTAAGTGAAGTTTTTTTAAGGGTTAACTATTTTTTTAAAAAGAAAGTTTAACTATTTTTGAAGCAACTTTAAATATTTTATTTGAAAAAGGAAGTTCAAATATTTCTATCTAAAAAAATAAGTCTTTGAAAAAATATTTTTAACCAAGTTTTTATGTATTTAACTAAGTTTTAAAAGCTAAAGAATTTAGTTAAATTTTTTAAGAAAGTTCTTTTAAAAAGTTCTGTTTTTAGCTAACACTTTTTAAGGAAATCCTTTCAAAAGCTAAATTTTTTAAGTACTTAACTAAGTGTTTTAAATCCTTTTCAAAGCTAAGTAACTTATTTTTAAGCTAAATTTGTTTAAAGTGATGAATTCAAATAGAGCTTAAAATTAAAATTTTGAAAGAGATTAAAAGTTAGAATTTTTTTTAACTATCTTTACAAATTAATTTTCTCTCTACCTTAGTATCTTTTTGATATATGTCAAAAGGAGAGAGAAAGATTAAAGTTAAGTTAAACATATAACTTTTTATTAAGGAGGAGCATAAGAGATTTTTTTGTTATCAAATTATTTTTTTTGTCAAATTGTTTAACTTATGCTTATGCTCTAAATCCTAATGTTACATTAATTTTTATTATGCTTTACTTAACTTTGAACTAGGTTGTCATATTCAAAAAGGGAGAGATTGTTAGTGCAAGAAGCACCAAATGATCGAACCTGTGTTTTGATTATGACAAAGGGTTTAAAGTTAAGGTTACTCGTTGTCTAACAAGTGTGAATGAGCTTGCAGGAAAGTCCTAAGTTGTCTTAGACAAAAGTCCTAGTGGACTCTAGGCAGGTGGAAAGTCCTAGTTGTGGTTAGGTACGAAATCCTGATCTGGGGGATTGGACGAAGTCTTGGCGGGTTGAGCACTTTGGATGAAACCCTAGAGTCGAGGACTCTAGATGAAAATCCTGGTGGTCGTGGACTAGGTGGAAGTCTGGACGGGTCATGGAGCGGACGTTCAGCGTGAAGACCTAAAGTCTCAAATGCTAAGCAAAAGTTCAGATGGTTTGGAGGACCAATCTGGCCAAAAGGTAATTTCTCCTCCAAGGAGTAGGTGAGGATGTGTTCCCCATTGAGGGAGTAATAGGCATCGGTTTGACATAGGATTTCCAGAAAATTCAAAAGTCAGAACCAGACAATCTGGAGGCTATCAAATAATTTAGTATTCATATTTTATTGTGTTAACTTTGTTTTGTATATTTTGTTTGTATACTAATATTCCTTGCAGGAAGGGAGATGCACAAGGAAATGTTCGGATGAACAGTGTCCAAGGCGCCTCCGAGGCTGTTGGAGGTACCTCAGGTGCCTTAGCCCAAGCTTCTCGCGGAAGGGAGTTGAAGGCGCCTTGGAACAGGGATGGAAGGTGCCTTCTAGGAGCTTGAAGGTGCCTTCGAATGGATGAAGTTTGCAGAAAGCGGAGATTATCGACACCGCGGATTTGGTGATAGAAATCCTAGCTGGAAGCACCTTCAATGGGGTTGAAGGCGCCTTCAACAACCCATAAAAATAAACTTGTTAGCATTTTTTTTTCTTCTGCTTATTCTTGCTCTTCTGCTACATTTTACTCGATTGTGTTTTTCGAAAAAGCATGAAAAAAGTCACGAGTGTTATTCACCCCCTCCCCCTTAACATGCATCGATCCTACACAAACCTTACAAGATTTGCCTCTATTAGCATCCACGCCAAGTTGTCTTCAAGACAACTTCACAAGCCACAAGTTGTCTCTTTGTTTGGTACTAACCAAAATAAGGGAACGACATGAGAGAAGAGAGGAGGAAACCGGCAGCACAAGCTTGAAGTGGGGGCGCCAGTGGAAGGGGATGACTAATTAAGAGGCTCCAGCCAAAGGAAGGGTCGACCAAGGGAAAGGTTGACCAAAGAGGAAGCTTTGGCCTAGGAAGAGGCCAGCCAATCAACTTGGTGGTCGACATGTTGTTGTGTGGCAGCATGACAAAAAGGGGCGGCACAATGACAAGAGGAGGAAACAAAACCTTTGATTGGATTAATAATTCTCTCTTTCTCTTGTTCTATAAAGAGATATTTATAAACCTCTTCATTAAGGATTGAGAAGTAAAAATCCAAGCCCATGCCCAAGTCTAAACTCACATCATATTTGTTGGCTTAATTCACCTATAAGAGGTGTGAACTAAAACCAAACCCATGTCTCATGAGTAGGCCCAACTCGCCTACAAGAGGCATAACTTATTAGTGCTTCCATCATGGAAAGTATTTTCCATATTTGTCCTTTCCCTGTTTCAACCAGACTTAATCTCTTTTTCTTTTAGAGAATCTTTTTCTTTAACTTATTCTTAGGTCTTTAAAACATATTTTTAATGTGTGTGATCCAATAGATTCTTGATTATATTGGTCATCCATAATTAACCATTAATTATGAATCGGTCATGAGTGACACCTAGTAGTACATCATGACCCTCAATTGACCCAAAAATCACAGTTGATTTTAGAATATTTTCTAAATTCTTCAATAGCTACAGTTATCACTGTTTTTATTCCTTTCACTCATCTTATACCATTTCGTTCAAGACATGGTCTATGTGTTAGTCCCCACTAGGCTAACTACATCACACCTAGGCCAAGTTGTAGCTTCTTGTCTTATGGATTCAAATTACTCAAAAATACACGTCTAAGATAACCATCCTCTTGACGTGTTTACTTTGACCAAAGACTTATGAGTAGCAACTTTAGCAAGAGGTCATAGAATATATGTCTCCTTATAAAAGGACTGGTGAATCCTATGTGGGCTATTCAAACACCTTCGAGCATATTGACTTATACCGAATCATCTCAGATCTACATCTCCTAGGATATTTCCTATTAAGATGTCAAATTATAAGTCTTCATGACTAAGATGACTTGAATACCTCAAGTCTAAGAAAACTTGCACTCGAGTTACAATGAGATCTTCATCGACATGTAAAGAACTATATGAAGTCTTATAGTAAGTCACATCCAATGAACTAGTTACCCATAACTAATATCTACATATTAACTCTTAACATCCCTATGTTTCCAGCCAACAAAGATTGGCTATTTGAATAAAATAAAGAGTATAACATGTGTTAGTCTCATAAAATTGACGAGATAACATTGACGATATTCAATTTCATCAATTCATCGACTAGAGAAAGTATCAATACATCAGAATTACACATGATGAATTACCTACTAATTATAATTCAATCACAATTTCTCTCATGATATGCATTGTATTGTGGACTTCATTAATTGAGTTTAAGATCAAATCACATATATATAGAAAGTATATTCAAATAGTGAATTTTATTTATTAAATAAATAATACAATGTTAAAGGCGATTGCTTTTAGGATACCTCTCAAATATAACATACTCCCACTTGGTCTAAAACTAATTGCCTTGGTATATAATACCATAGACCTCAACATGTCTCTCAAACTTATTTTGTGGTAGAGGTTTTGTTAAAGGATCTGCTAGATTCATTTTGGTGGAAATTCTCTCAATTTGTATTTCTTTTCTACTAATGATCTTCTTGATCAAGTGATAGCGACGAAGCACATGTTTAGATTGTTGATGAGACCTAGGTTTCTTAGCTTGTACAATGACCCCATTGTTGTCATAGTAAATTGGTAATGCTTCAACAATACTCAGAACTACTCCAAGTTCAACAGTGAACTTCTTGATCCAAACCTCTTCCTTTGCCACCTCTGAAGCCATAATATATTATGCTTCAATGGTAGAATCAACAATGATTTTTTGTTTGGAACTTTTCCAACTTATTGCGCCTCCATTTAAGATAAATACATATCCAGATTGGGAATTGAACTCTTCCTTATCTGTCTAGAAGCTGGCATTGGTATACCCGCATATAACCTTATCATCTTCTCCATATACCAAGAACAAGTTCATAGTTCTTCTTAAGTATTTAAGAATTGTCTTAACAGTCACCTAATGATTCATGCCTAGATCCAACTATTATCTTCTCTTGACACTCAAAGCGTATGTTACATTAAGCCAATATATAACACAACATATATGACCGATCATATAGCTAATGCATATGAAATCTGACTCATGCGCATCCTCTCATCTTGTGTGCTCGAACACATAAACTTTGAAAGGTGAATTCCATGTCTCTTGGGAAGAAAATCTTTCATGGATTCTTCCACGCTAAACTATTTTAGTACTTTATCTATGTATATAGACTACGAAAGACCAAGCAACCTTCTTGATCTATCTCTATAGATTTCAATCCCTAGAATATAGGTTGTTTCTCCTATATCTTACATGGAGAATATTTTGGACAACCAAACTTTGACTAAATATAAAATAGACACATTATTTCCTATAAGCAATATGTTATCTACATATAACACTAGGAATATGACCGCACTCCTACTAATATTTACATATACACAGGGTTCATCAGGATTTTGTGAGAAATCTAACCTTTTGATTGTCTTATCAAAATAAATGTTCCAACTCCTGAATGTTTACTTCAATCTATAAATGGATCATTAAAGCTTACATAATATGTTTTTATCAACATATATGAAACTCTCAAGTTGTATCATATACACATCTTCGAATAAATTTTTATTGAGAAAAGCTATTTTTAATTCTATTTATCATATCTCATAATTATAATGAGCTTCTATGGGCAGGAGTATCTCAATGGATTTAAGCATAACTACTGGTGAAAATATTTTGTCATAGTCAATATCTTATTTTTGGTGATAACCTTTGGCCACTAGTCCTACTTTGTAGGTAATCATGTTATTATTCATGTCGATTTTCTTCATAAAACTCACTTGCACCTAATATGCGTTATGCCTTTGAGTGGGTTCGCTAAGTTTTAAACTTGGTTTTCATACATGAAATCCATTTTTTATTTCATATCTTTTAACCATGTATCATTTTCTAACTTTTAATAACTTTTTCATAACTAGTAGGTTCTTCATCCTCAATGAATATTACGCCTTTCAATTCACTTATGAGAAATCCATATTTCTCAGGAATTTAACGTGTCCTACTAGATCTATAAAGAAGTAGTGTACCAAAGAGTTCCATGCTAAATTGTTACTTGGTCACCGACAAAGGAGTTCTATTTTTGGCGTGTCAAACATTGTTTTACTTTTTTACCTTTAAGTTATATTTCCAACCAATGCATAATTGTTCATGAACACCACCCACATTTCTTGATCTAGTAATCTTTTATTTCCTTTGGTGTTTCCGTCATTATCATTGATTGTTTAAGCGGGGTATGGAATTGAATCGATTTTGTTACCCTATATGGGTCTTCATTGCATCATCTTGTGCTCCATTGATGCTATTGCCAAACTTTTGTGTCAAAGATTTGGTTTTGGTGAATGATGCAAGCAAAGGTGGCTTCTTTGTGAAGCATATGCAACACAAAGGTGAGGGAGAGAAGAATAGATGGAGCATTATCACAGAATATCTAGAGACACAAACAAGAACATCTGCATCATTCGATTAAGGTTTGTTTAAACAAACAGTAAAAAAATAGAGCAAAAAAAAAGTATTTTGAATCATAGCAAGTCAACATCATTAGTTCATGCCAAAGATTTTGTTTTTTTTTCATATGAATTGATTCAAACTTCGAAATGTTTGATCTCATTCAATGTTTGGATGTTGTTGTTACTTCTCTCAAGCTTATTCCAGCATACTCCCAGGTCTTTTCATGTTCCTTGTTCGAGCAAGAATTTCCTCGGTTCTTCCTCCTCCTTCTTTTAACAATCTTCTCAACTATATAGCATGACAAGTGCAAGAAGTAGCTGTAATATACTTAGCTTCACAACTAGAAAGTGTCATAATATCTTATTTTTTTGAACTCTAAGAAATTGTATTATTTAAAAAAATATATAAAACCAATTGTGCTTTTTTTCATCAATGTCTCCCACAAAATCACTATCACAATAGCTCGTCAACTTGTAGTTGCTAGAGGATGAATAAAGAATATCATAATCATGAGTACCTTTAACATAACAAAGTACCTCTTAGCTGCCAACATGTGAGACTTAGTTGAATTCTCCATAAATTGACTCACAACTCCAACTGCAAACCAAATATCGAGTCTTGTACAAGTCAAGTATCTTAAGCTCCCAATAAGACTTTTGAAAGCCGGATCAATCTTCTCTTCTTTTTTCTTCACTTGGGATAGTTTGCGCTCCAAATTACATAGGGGTATTAATTGGTTTGTAATTGAACATATTGAACTTTTTAATAACCTCTTTTGCATATCTTTTTTGTGAAATAAAAGTTCCATTCTCTATTTGCTTACTTGGATTACCAAGAAATAAGTCATGAGTCCCATGTTAATGACCTCAAATTCATGACTCATGGTCATCTTGAATTCTTCAATCATTTTTTGATTATTTCCTGTAAATATGAGATCATTCACATAAATGCAAACAAATAACAAATTGTATTCTTCTTCTTTCATACAGAGTGTGTATTTATGGGTGCATCTCAAGAAACCATTTTCTTATAAATACTTATCAAGTCGATTGTTCCAAACTCTTAGTGCTTGTTTAAGATCATAAACTACATTCTTTAGCTTCAAGACCTTGTTTTCATGCTCCTTAACCACATATCCAATAAGTTGTCAATGTAAACATTTTCATTAAAATAACCATTAAGAAAGACAGATTTAACATCTAATTGATAAATCTCTAATGATTTTGAACAACAAGAGATATTAACAAGCAAATTATCTCTAATCGAGCTACTGGAGTTTGACTCCAATAGTCTTATGATCTTTTGGAATAGATACTAACTCCAAGCATCATTCTTCACAATGACTTGAATTTCTTCATCCATAGCTCCTCTCCATTTCTTATCCCTTGTGCTTCTTCAAATCTCAAAGGTTCAACATCTACAAGAAAATAAAACAAACTCATTTCATCAATAGCATGAGTCTCATTGTAGATGCCATCAAGACTTAGATATTTTGGAGTCTTTTCTCCATAAGTTGATCTTGGTGTAATTGATAACCCAGGTGATGTGGAGTTGTTGGTGGAGTAGATTCCTCTTGGACTTCTTGCTCTACATTAAGGGAAGAAAATCATAAGACTCTTCTTCTTCCTTAGAGTTCCAGTCCCATAATGCATCTTCATTAAATTCCACATCTCTAATCACAATTCTTCTTTTGTGCTGATTGTACAATTTGTACCTCTTAAAATTTTCAATATATCAATGAAAATAAGTTTTTAATTTCGATCATCTAACTTGGATCTTTCTTGTTTAGGGACATGTGAAAATGCAATGGATCCAAATACTCGTAGATGTGATATAGTAGGCTTCCACACACTCCATGTTTCTTGAGGTGTTACATTCTTCAAGCTCTTTGTTGGAGATCGATTTGAAAGATACACAACACATGTCACAACTTCAACCCAAAATTTCTTAGGCATGTCTTTAGACTTTAACATACTCCTTGTCATATTAAGTATTGTCATGTTCTTCCTTTCAGACGGGCTGCAGGAGGCGCTAGGGGCGAGCGAATCATCTTTTGCTACAATGTTCTTCCTTTGAGCAATTCCATTTTACTAGAGTGATCTTGAAACTATCAAAAGATGATGAGTTCTATGCAACTCATAAAAGCTATTAAATTCATTAGATGTAAATTCACCACCCCTATCGATTCTTAATGCTTAAATTTGATATCTACTTTCTTTTTTAACAAAAGCTTTGAACTTTGTGAATATACCAAATATCTCATATTTTTGTTTCAAAAAATAAACACATGTCTTTCTACTGAAATCATCAATAAAGAGCATAAAGTAATAGCTTTTATCAAGAGATTCAGGATTGATAGGACCACAAACATCAACATGGACAAGTTGAAGTTATTTAGTTGCTCTTGAAATGGATTGCTTTGAAAAGCTCTTTCTTGGATGCTTGCCTAGTAAATATGCTTCACATAATTGATTAAGGTGATTAATTTCTGGAATCCCTTTCACCATCTTATGATCTCCTAAAGCTTTGAGTAGGGGGGATCACAGATCGGGTTGGTTCGGTTATTGGGGTAAAAAGTTATCCGGCCCTACTAGATCAGATAATGCAATATCAGGACCTACATCCGACCCTATATCCGGTGGTTCTTATGAATCAGATATCCGACGGGTTGTCAGTTATTTGGATATCCAACCCTATATCCAATGAAATATAAAATATAAATATAAGTACAACAAAAAAATAAAATATTTTAAAATGATAATAGACATTACTTATTATACATTGTAGCAGCTAATCGGAAATAGCTACTATAACATGTAGCAGCTTATCGACAGTAGCTGCTACAACGTGTAGCAACTTATCGACAGTAGTTGCTACAAGTAGGGGTGATCGCGGATCAGGTTGGTTCAGTTATTGGGATAAAA
The DNA here is from genome assembly GCF_018446385.1 of Zingiber officinale. Lineage (NCBI taxonomy): Eukaryota > Viridiplantae > Streptophyta > Magnoliopsida > Zingiberales > Zingiberaceae > Zingiber > Zingiber officinale. Next base: position 13,939,571 of record NC_055989.1, read on the forward strand.
AACTATCCGGCCCTACTAGATCAGATAATGCAATATCATGACCCTATATCCGACGGATTATTTTTTTCGGTTCGGTTCGGGTCGGTATAAGCGGGTTGGTCGGTTTGACGGGTTGACTGCTCACCCCTAGCTTTGAGTCCACATCAAAATTCAAATGGGCAAATCTCATATGTCAAATCCATGATGGATCCTAGACACAAGTCTTCAAGCACATAGGTTCACAAATCTTCAAGTCCAATAAGACCATCTTGTTCTTAGTCATAGACAATCATTCATATCAATATTGTAATTTCTTTCCAAAAGTTTACTAATACATAAGATATTGCTAGTCAATTTTGGAACATAATAAACATCACAAAGTACTTTATGACCACTATTTTTTTGTTTCAAGAAGAATTGTACATTTGCCTTCAATTTTTACCTTTGTGTTGTCTCCAGACCTTACAAAGCCTTTCTTGTTTGTATCAAGCTCCACAAATTTACTTTTATCATCCATCATATGATTACTAGCTCCATTATCAAGGTACCATGTGTTTGCTTTTCCAATAGAGCTCCTTAAATGCAAGAAATAAAGATTGATCTATACATCATCTTCCTTGTCTTCCATTAGATTTGCCTCTTTCAAACTAAAAAGATTGCTCATCTCTTCCCTTGGCCATGGCCATGTATTGAACATCCGCCTCTACCTCGTCCTTGACCTCGACCTCTACTTGAAACACCTCCTTTGATCTTCAAATTGGTCTTTGCTTGTAATGCATGTTCTGATTGTTCTTTTTCCAAGGTTCATCCTTTTTTCATGACCCCGTAATGATCCGTTTAATTCATCAACGATTATAATCTCTAAATCTTCGGATTCTTCAACTGCAACAACATGATTGAGCTTTATGCTAAGAGAGTGTAGTACATTCTCAATTACTTAAACGTCAGGCACTATTTCTCGAAGTCTCTTCATTTCATTGACAACAACAAAAAATCTTGTAAGTAATAGGAGATATGTTCACTCTCCTTCATAAAGAGTGATTCAAACTCAACCCTTAAAGTTTGAAGTCACACCTTCTTCACCTTATCTATTCCCATAATAGAGTTGTGAAGCATCTCCAACATTTTCTTTGATGTTGTTTCATTGGCTATTTTCTTAAACATGTCTTCATCCAAACCTTGATGGATGATGGTAAGAGAACCTTGATCTTTCTTTCTTTCTTTCTTTCTCCAAAGTGCCTTTTTGGTTTTGAGGTAGAGTTGTCACATTTAAGGGCTCTTCAAAATTATTTTCAATGATATACTACACTCCTTGGGATCCAAAAATAGCTTTCATTCTAAGTGACTAATTCTCATATATATAGTTGAGTTTGGTAAGTTGGGGGTATTGGAAGGAAAAAGATTTTGATGTCATTGGCTCTATACCACTTTGTTGGAAGGTGGTGGGCTTTCAAAAGCTTTTTAGGAAGAGAATAGGTGTTATAGTATAATGACTTTGTATTGAAAAAAAAATCCTTATCTTGCAACTTCACATTACATGAGTATTTATAGTACTCAATAGAAACTCTTAGTCCATACATCATTAATTAGATACATGAACTTATTCTATCTAGATACATGAATTACAAGATTCAAGTTTCACTTGATTCATGTACATTACAGCAAAATCAAATCTAGGTTGTCCTTTAACCTATTGTTCCGGCCAAATATCGTACGTGGATGGTCAAGTCACCAATTAACGAACGGACTGACACATGCGCTCTCCAAAGATTGTCGGTGAAGAGGATGAAGGGACCTAAAAGACACTCCAAATGAGGTTTAGACTGCGTCGAGGAGTCCCAGCAGGTCACTCTAACGCTCAAGTTAGGGTTTGCTAGAGGTAGTATGTGGGAGGAAGAAGATGGAGAAGAAGGAGAAAACCGGGTGGAGTTATTGAGAGCCCAATATTCTTTGTCCTTACCTTCTCTAGGATTTATATAATTGTCAAAAGAGCATCTTCTCGTCTGATGATGCACTATGTACTCCTCCATCCATCACCCGTAAGGGGACCAAATCTGACAGTCATTACCTCCCCCCTATTTGTCAAATGCCACATGTTTGAAGGAGGATATCTAGGGGACCAGATCTGATAACCCCTTAACTGTCTTTAATTTCCATTCACCTGATGTCACGTATTCTAGAATATTCATCATCTTTGTTTGCACCTTCTGAGAAATTAACCTCGTTAATGAGGGAGTAGTGTGGTTCAATTTGAGGACGAATGAGGAAATTATGTCAATATGGAGTGGATTTGAGGATAGATGAAGTCAGGGATTGAGATCGAGATATGGGTGATGTTGGGATCTAAAACTGAAGTTGAGACTCGGGTGACGCTGAGATTTAAGATTGAGACTGAGATCCAGGTGATGCCGGGATCTAAGATTGATACCGTGGGTGTCGATAATTGCGGTCGAGACACGGGTGAGGCTGTGATCCGAGACTAAGACTAAGATCTGGGTGATGCTGAGATCTAAGACTAATGTTGAAGGTCTTGGCAGGTGCAGCCGAGACACAGGTGAGGTCGGGATCCAATACTGAGACTGAGATTTGGATGATGGAATTTGAGATAGGGTTATGTTGAGATTTAAGACTAAGACTCCGATATTCCAGGTGATGTCGGGATCTGAGACTGATGTTGAGGGTGTCGACAACTGCAGCCGAGACACGAGTGAGTAGGAAATTTCTATAGGACCGAATCAGTCATTCCTAAAATTAGTAAGTTAGAAAATTAGGTATCAGGTGCCAACTATAAAAGAAAAATCACTAGAGAACTTCTTAATTATCAACAAGCTTATTTTGCGCCCTCTACCAGTGTGGTGCAATGATAAAGCAAAGTTCGTATTTCAATAGAAATTAATATTGCATAAATTGTGTATCAATATTCAATTGAACTAAGGCATCAATGATCCCTTCTTCTTTTTTAATGGATTGTGATGGCATTAATAAGCTACCATTATGTCAAAATTCATTGAAACCGATGCCCTAGCTTTTGCAACAATATTAACTAACAGCAAATAATTAATTAGCTGTCGTAGAAGAGTGTCTTATATGATCTCAAGTTTTCTTCTCAGTGATCTCACTATATTAGCATTGCTGAAGAAAGTGAAAACTAATTAACCAATCGATTAATCAACCGCTATACGATGAGCAATTTGGGACCAAATCGATGGCGTTCGAGGAGCCTTCCTCTTCGCTAACGAATTGGAGCTGCAGCTCGCTCTCCAGCGGCGGCAAGTTCAAGTCCAGCCACTGCAGCTGCTTCCCCGCCGCCATCACGACTGCTCCGGCGGCGGCTGTCGTAGCTCCCGGCTTCGCTGCCGCAGCCGCAGCCGCAGCCGTCTTGTGGCGGCGCATGTGGCCTCCGAGGGCCTGCCCCATCGTGAACGTGACGCCGCAGACAGGGCAGGCGTGCGCCGTCCTACTGGGCTCCGCCCTTCTCTGCAGGCTCACCATCTGCCGCGTAGCAGCTTCGCCGCCGCCGCACCTCAGCCGGGCGTGGCCCGTCCGGTGCCCGCCTAACGCCTGGAACGTCGCGAACCTCCGGCAGCACGTCTTGCACTCGTACATCCGCTGCTCCCCCCGCTCTCCTCCGGCCATTAATTAATTAATTCCCCTCGCTAAATAATTAATTAAACTAATTAACCTCGTAGGAGGATTAAAAGAGGACCGCGTACATCTGCCGTTTGTACGTGCATGCACTCAACAAGGAGCAAGTTATATAACGACGAGGTCTTCGCGCCATGACTGGGAAGGAAGGGCAGAGGAGTCACGCCACGGAGTCCGCCTCCGCGTTTCCCGCACATCAGGGAATAGTAGTGCAGATCCTGCAGGATATATATTCTCTATATCATGTAATCTAGTACTGCAATAGATTGACCTAGTTGACCTTGTCCTCTAGGCCAATTATATATACAATAGGAAATCTAATCCATATCACTTTGAGAGCTAGTGAAGAACCCTAACTCGGGGCTGATCAGTAGTGCATGTGTTGACAGTTCATGCGTGACGAATTAAAGATTGTGTGTTGTTCTATAGCTGGATTTGTAGACCGATCGAATTGCTACAAGTCAACTTGAATGAGTAGTGGAGTGAGACCTGTGAACTGACTGCGTTCGAGCTGGAAACACACGGTCTGTGAGAACAGAAGGAAATTAATCCTTAATTATCAGATATTTATGTATCTTTATTAATTATATATGTTTCCATAATTTTTATTTATTTAATTTTTTAAAAACAAAATTTTTTTAGCTGATTGACAAGTGCCGTGATTGACAAGTTGTAAAGATGGTTTGAATGGTAGCAATTCGATCTACAATATGTGAAGGGAAATGAAAGGTATACTATAACAATAATAAGTTATACTTCGAATTTATCCTATAGTTAAAGGGTCCGTCGTCTACTTTAAGAATTAGTATATCAGACTCACGATTCAAACTATCATTCTAAGGTCAACTACATGTTCAAAAGGAGGTATTGGTGAGCTATTAGGAGTACTAATTATTGTAGGCTTATTAGAATTATAAAAATTCACTACGATCTCTTTGTTCCAAGAACGCTATCAGATACGGTAAATTTAATAATAAGTATTATTTGAGTAATAACCATATTAAATTTTTCAAAAAATTTTAGAAATTTTTCAAAATTTAATTGGAATCTGTATGATAAGTTTAGGATGATGAATTGATTAGCTTGTTTAGAATATCCATTTACTATGAGTTGATTGAGAAATCTACTTAAGGTTTAATTAATTAAAAGTAAGTTCTAATTATAAAGGATATTTTTATTTTATTTCCTTCTTTACCTCACATTGGCATCGATTCCTCCTCAATTACCCGATCCCCTTCTCCTCACCCGACGTCGACTCTCACCTCCTCCCCTCTATTGTCGGCATAGATTTGCACCATCGCCCAACGTCGTCACCTCCTTCACATAAGGCCAGATCAACGATGCTGCAATCATCATCATCGCGAGGGGTGAGCTGTCAGACTCTTCTCAATCTTGACAGACCGTCACCACCCTTCGGCTCTGCCCTAGCTTTACATCCACCGCTGCCCGATCGCTTGATGCCACTGGTCGACTATGGTCACTACAACAAAAATATTAAAAGACAACGGTTAAAAACCGTTGTCGTAGGCCCTTTAAAACCGTTGTAATTGGCAGTGTTGTTAAAAGTGGGGGGCTACGACAACGATTTTAAACCGTTGTCTTTGGATGAAAAGACAACAGTTTTGCAACGATTTTAAACCGTTGTCTTTGAATAAAAAAATAACGGTTTAAAACCGTTGTTATTTAGAGCATTTTTACTGCCAGTTACAATCGGTTTTGGAGCTACGACAATGATTTTTAACTGTTGTCTTTGAGTGTGATAGACAACAATAACAATTTTAAACTGTTGTCTTTAAATTATTATCTTTTAATACCAATATATCATATTTCAATTTAAATATATAATAAAGAATCATAATCAAGAAAGAATATTCCCCACATTAATATCATTCAAAATGTTACTTATACAAGAATTACAATCACAAAAGAAAAAACATGTCTCATATTCAAATAAAATTTATCACAATACAAATAAACAAATAAACAAATAAACTTCATTTGCAACTAATGAACAATAGCCAAAAGACTAGAAACTTGTGATGGTGGTTCATGTCATGTAGGATTGCACTTAATTATTGTCAACCTAAATCCCATCACAATCTTTAACTTGTAGGATTTCATTGGAATCCTCTTTCCAGCTTGCTGATTCTTTCATTCCAACTTTTTTCAATATTGTTGATCATTAGTTCCATAATAAATCTAGTCTTCCTCATACCAGCTCCATCAAAAAGTCCAATCTTTCTACCCCTTTGATAAGGCACTAGGAGATCAACAACCTATTGATATTAAAAGAAATACACTATTATATGTATGAAAAAGCTTGTTCTAAAAAAATAATAAACACACATATGTTTTTACAACAGTTACTTGAATAAGTACATCATACAAAAGGTATTAGTTGTGAGATGAGTTATTTGAATGCTTGCATGGCTGCACAAGTAGAAGTCAAATTCAGTAGGATGGTCTATCTTAGAATCGACAACAGTCCCTGGAATTTCAAGGATGGAAAGCTCCATTGAGAAAACAAGATTTAAAAAAATATACAAAATAGAATTATCTTGAAAATGATGCATCCATGCTATCAACTAAACTAACTAGGCAATATGTTTCCACTCTTATCAACAAATTAGTGGTCACCGTGATTGTTAGCAAACAGTATAATGTGATGACGTTTTTGGACCACCACAAAAGTCACTGGAGGTTGATAGTTTGGTTCTAGAGAGGCACAGGCATGAAACACAAATGGAATGTTGAGTACAAAAACACTGAAACAAGAATCGTAGTATAAATTCTTGGAAAATTTACTTTTCTGATCACATCTAGTTCATATAGTAGAACTAGGTAGAATTGACCCTCACTCACTAATGTACAACTTGCTATATTAATCTAAACAATCAAGTATTTTTTAAGTTTTCCAAAGATTCATACTTGTAGAATATAATCCGTTGAGGCTTTTATCTAGTAGCCTTTTTGAAGGAAATAAGTAGCTCCCTGGATATTGCATGGCAGATGTTCTACTTAGGCAGGTAAATTGGAAAAGAAAACCAACATTCTATTTAAAACTGATTTTAGATTGTATTTCATACTTTATCATGCCACCAGTAAGAGTTCCTTGCTGAGAATCTTGCCAGACCTTAAACATATCTTGAATTAATTCTTGACGGGCTTAAGCACAGACCAATCCAGCATATTTTGTCACCTCGAGCCAGTCTTAAGACGCAATAACCTGACAAACCAAATATAATCAAGATAATAAGGATACATCAAGGCAACTATACATAGAGCAAGAAATGAAGATTGGCAAAATTACTTACAACTGCGATAGAAGGGCTAGAATCTTCCCTAGGATGAGGATGTATTACGTCAGCACCAAATATTATAATTGGTTGGTCGCTAACAAGAGGAATGCGCCTTGACAATGCATCGACAAGAACTGTGTCCCTTCCTCCAACCTATGAATTAAGCCTTAGTAACACAAAGCAGAACAAGAAAAATAGATCCACCTTCCACATACTCACCTTTCCATTGATCTAGAGGCCAACATTGGCAAGGTACTGTTTACTCATCCTGAAAACATGCTTTGTCAAACAACATTATGAAACTAAACCAAGGCAGTCTCACATATCTACTTTTGATCACCTGTAATAACTATGACATATAATAATAAAGCGAACAAGGAAAGAAAAAAAATTAAAGCTAAAAGGTTCAACCAATTGATATTTATCAACAAACAAAAATATCAAGTTGTGCACAACACTTCGCTGTGAGACAACAAAGAAGTAAACAGAAATTATATACGTAGACAGTTTCTCTAATTTAATCCTAGACCACTAAAAGAAGAAAACAAAATTATATACGTAGTCGAATGAACAAGTCACGTTCTTGCATTAAAGAAAATGTTATCTTTCACATAATCAAATAAAACAGATGCAATGTGTTGACGATTGTTGCTCGTGAAACTTAGAAGCAAGGAAAGGCCTAGTCAAAAGAGAGCAAAGAGTCATGATCAAAGAGCACCGAACCAGACGAAAGCTTATTGTGCGCATTCTGAAATGCATTTGATATCTTAGGTAGTTCAACCCAGCGGACTGTTCTAGCAGCATTTTCCATTCACTCGAAAGGATCCTCTATCTGTAAAGTTGAAAGATCATCAACTAGCTATAGACTGCAAGTAATCATTCCAAGAAATTTCAGCAGAAACATCAACAATCTTACAATCAGGGGCAGCGATCTACAAAAACGATTGCTTTTTTGTCATCCTTCATATGTCGAGATGCTATAATCTGAACCAAAAGTTCTAATATCTGAAAACTGCGCATACAGATTAAAGACACAAATACCGAGATAAGTTGTTATACCACCCAAAACAAGCAGTATAATTGTTAAACTGTTGTTATATGGATATCAAAGATATTTTAAAAGTCATCAATTTGCTAAATCTCATCAGAGTCAACCATACACAAGCATAAATTTAGAGTGAATTGAATCTAATGGCATTTTTAATTTATTGGCTAAATACCAATTGACATCAAGCTTCATTTACCAGGACCCTTATCTTTTGGCAAGATTGTCATAGAAAATATACAATATATCTCTGAGGTCCAAAAAATGGTTGGCAAAGAAAAATATAACCTAACCCAACATGAACAGGAAAATTATATCAACCACAATACACAAAAAAATTAATTCACACTTCTACATGAGTTGTATGCGACAACAATGAAGACAGACCTGACTTTGGAGCAAAGAAACTTCTTCTTCGTCCATGATGGTTTTCCATTTTTCAACAAGCAGATTTCAACCTTGCATTGCAAAATTGTGGCAGAAAGATTCCAAAATAACCAAGAAGCATAGCAGAAAGAAGATATTACAAAGTTTTCAGAAAAGTCCAGATTACAAACCTCTTGATCACCCAAAAGATCATATATTGTTGGTTCAAAAGACTTCCCAAGGTATATGATCTAAACAAAGGTAGTAAAAGTAATGCATCAAAATCTTTGATCAAACAACACTATATTATCTTCTGGAAGCTTACTGAATCATGATCACATTCAAGAAAAATTTCATGGACATTTATGAAGTCCGTAGAGCTTGGTCCATTGTAGAAAGTTGCCTTCTGAGACACACTGGTAACTGCAACTGCTTCTTTGTCCACAAACCCCGACATCAGGATGGCATGTGAGGCCTGCTATATGGATACATCGGGTAGGGATTATGTCACGGAGGACGGAACTGCTTCAGCCCTGGAACGTTGGTTCATTTGGCGGCAACCTGAAACAAAGCATTCATCTTGTTGTTAGAAAAACCAACGTTGTTGTTAATAAGAATTTAAAAGTGTGCTGGTAAGAAAAATACTTGAGATTAAACAGACAAACCTTGATTGGACAACCATGAAGCTCAGACTCATGCAACCGAAAGGCTTCTTGGACTGCCTCAACTTCCAATAATTCGACATAAGCAAAACCCTTTGGCTGACCGTTTCTGTCAGTGAGAATGGTGACTCTGTTAACAGTACCACACGACTGAAAATGCTGTTGAACCTCTTCAGGGGTGCAAACATAATCAACCTACAATTCAATAGAAATATCAACATGAGTATCAATCTAGCAGTGGCTTTCCCAACTCAAGATGTTGCTACTAAATCACTTGTTGTTAGAGGTTTTAGAAGAATTCTATATGTATAAAACATAACAATCATTGACAAATAGTTACAGTGTGACTGTTGATGCTAAGAATAAGAAACCAAAATTCTCTAATAGAAGACAACGACCCTATCCAATTCGGAACAAGTATCAAACAAAAAAGATAGCCTTAGCATAGACTATATATTACAAAATTCTAATAAGGTGCAAGTCGAGAATCCTCAGTAACTTGGGCATCTATATATATATATATATATATATATATATATATATATATATATATATATATATATATATATATATATATTTCAAAAAATTATTTGTTTTAAATAATCTTTTTCCCTTTTTTTATTTGGTAATTTTTTCAAGTACAAGCTAACGGTAACTGGAGTTCAATGTTACTCTGTACAATCTTATAGGACATAACTTTTGTATGGATCTACTATAAAGATGAATTGAAGATGTCTGGTACAAGGACAATAATACCAAATTTTAATCTTTGAACCACTTAAATTCAGCCAAACCATAACAATGTTATTACAAATTATCAAACTTCTAATGAGCACAAACACAGTTTTGAGAACTTGAACATTATAGCAGGCACTCTTTGCATGTACCACATTTAAGTAATACGGCACCAAAAAAGAAAAAGAGGGAAGGTAAATCAAAGCATTAATATGCCAAATAATACCAGAATCTAACATCCACAGCAACATCATTACAGTTTGAAGTAGTGTATCTAAATAGAGGTCCCTAAGACAACATTTGTAGATATAGGAAAAATATTCAATAACCTGAAAAATAAACATTGTGAATTTAACTAATTTGATTAGTCCATAGAATTATGGATAAATAAGGCTCAAGGGTCCACTAAGAAACAATCCAAGATATAGAAGACAACAATATCAAATTATATGCAAATATCATGTGATGCCCACAGTAAACCAGTAGCAACAATTAGACAACAGAGAACTAAAAGCACAAACACAATCATATAACAAATACAGCAAAACTTACATTGCCAACAAATATCGAGTGGGAATCAGCCTCTTCTTTGCTTGATTGATTTGTTGCAGGTTCACTAGGCTCTATATAATGCAGAAGACAATTGGTCCAAGACTTTTCAGAAAAAAAAAGAAACAGAAACAAAATCTTAGACCTAGAAAGAAAAACTGGACTACATCATTTAACCAACGAAAAAAACCAAAATGCAATATAAATACTTCCTTATTGCCATGCTATACTAGAAAGATACAATGTTGAGATATATCAGGAAGAAAGTGAATCGCGAGTATGAGCACTAGTATAAAGAGGTTTAACACATGGAACTTGAGTCCCACATCAGAGGCCCCAACAGGGCAATGGTGTCCAAGTTGAGCACTTTGACAACCCCATCTTCTGCCAGCAACGCATAGCGCTGGGATCGTACGCCTAGGCCCATGGGCTTGTCTGACAGATCCAACTCCACCTCGAGTGCCAAGGTGAACTCCCTATTTCCGTTGGAGAGTAGCAAAACCTCGTCCCTAATGTTGAGATCCTTCTTCCAGGCATGCATCACGAAAGCGTCGTTGACCGAGATGCAGGCAATGGTGTCCACACCTTTGGCATGCAGCTCCCCATCCTTTTCCACAAATCCAGGGAGGTGCTTCTACGAGCACGTCGGCGTAAAGGCCCCGGGACAGTGAAGAAGATGGCTTTCTTGCTCTTGGTGAGATCAGAGATGGTGACAATCTGGAGCTCCCCATCGGAGCCGAAGTAGGAGAGGTTGGCATCAGGAAGATTGTCTCCGACGGAGATGGTGGTTGTGACAGTAGGGGCGGAGGCGGAAGAGGCGAAGAGGCGGGGGAAGAGGGAGGACCTACGAGTGTGCAGTAAGAGGTGTAGAGTGGTAGTGGAAACAGAGCGGTGGAAGAGGACGGCAGAAGGGAGGAGGCAGGGCAAAGAAGGGGCGACGGGTTTAGGGCTTGGAAAGGAAAGAAGAAGGGGCGACGGGTGGGCTTGCCGCTACGGTCTATGGGTTAGCTGAAGGGAGGTCAGGCGACCTATTTTCGATGGTTCGCCGGTGTGAAGAGATCGTAGGTTGGATCGAGAAGGTAAAGGGATGGAATACGGTGGCAAAAAATTTCAGGGAGAGGGAAAGAAAAAATGCCACGGCAAAAAATGGCGAAGGGGAAAAAGCGGCGAATGAAAAAACAACGGCATTCAAAAACACTTAATAGACAACGGTTTTTAAAAACCGTTGTCGTAATCCCAAAAAAAACACACATAGACAACAGTTTTAAAAAACTATTGTCGTAGCCTTTAAAAATCGTTGTCGTAGCTCCAAAAAAACATAAATAGACAACGATTTTTAAAAACCGTTGTCATAGGCTAAAAAAATTACTAAAGGACAACGATTTTTGTTAAAACCATTGTTAAAAGGCAAAAAGACAACAATTTGGTATAAAATCGTTGTCGTTTGAGTGTTGTTGAATGAGGTTTTTATTCTAGTGGGTGTGAGCATCACCACCGGTCCTTGTCCGACCATGAGCAAGGATGGATCTCCCGATCACCATCGGTCATCGCCCCTTTTCTTCTTGAAGATTCATTTCACCTCAGCCAATGCTGCCACTCTGATCTGGAGCCATCGCCATCTCTTTTTTTGTCGTCACTGCCCAGATGCGGCTAGCCAGCAGCAACCACTACAGCCCACGGGCGTGGCTAGCTCTGCAGTCAATGAAGTCGGTCCCTCTCTAGCCATAAGAGAATGAGAGAGCTGCCATCAGTCTATGATCAATCGTCGCCAACAGCCGCAGCTCCACGGCCATCCTACATCGACAAGCTACTGATCCTCAATAGCACATTCACCACATGCCGTGAGTAGCTACTTCTCGACCCAGTGCCATCATTAGTTGTATGGCTGCTATGAGATGATGCCAAAGTCAAAGTTGCTGGCATAGATTTGGCATAAATGCCTTTAATAGAGCGATTAATATGTTTAATTGATGATTAAGTGAATTTGTGTTAGTGGGATTTTGATCATGTAGGTGGATTAATAGTTGATTAGTTGATTGACTTGATTTAGATGATTACATAATTATTAATCAAAATTATTAAATTGATGTTGTGTTTAATTAGATTGATCTCCTATATGGGTGAAGGGCTTAATTGAGTCAACATATGTATCAATTAATGAATGGATTAGGGTTATTGTTATGATAAAACTCTATCCTAAGTAAAGGGAATAGATCATCTATTTGGATTTTGGATGTAGTTTAGCTAGTTGATGTATGATTTAATTAGCTAAACTGTACTATTGGTTATAGGACTCTGATTCTAAACGAGTACTTCGACATGGGGATTGTTTAGCTCTATCTACAATTAAACAGGGTATTTCTTCCTTGGCCTCTTTAGTTCATTAAAGTTAGTGCATGGTTGTTTTTGATTGATGGATTAGGTTGTTTTACCTTAAATATGTTCATTTGTTATCCTACTTGATACTTATCTGCTTGACCTTAGAGATAATCTAGTTAATTCATATACAGTCTTAGGTTAGATATCTATACTCTGTTATGTGTACACATGTAGAGTATGTACTATAGGAAATTTCTTGTTGACAACATGTTGATTATGCATATGATGTTGAGTGTATATATGATTGGTATGTGTTATAGGAGTGATCATGTTATCTATGTATTTGGATGTGTGTGCACACATATCCGGTGTTTACTATTGAAGGAGTTATGTTGATTATACCTATGTCGTATATGTACACGTGTCTGATGTGTACTATTGGAAGGATCATGTCGATAATACCTATATTGGGGATCATGTGTCTGGCATGATATTAGAGGTATCATATCGATTATACCTACGTTGTAGGTGTTGGGATGTGCCCGGCGTAATGTGTGCTAAAACACGCTTTGTAAACATGCGCAGCAAAAAATAAAACAATAATAATCACTAAATTATTACATTACACACACCACACACATACAAGCATACAGCATGTCAAACATGATCGCATAATTAAATTTTTTTTATGGAAAGTAAATTTACGTTAGGTGTACCTTACGGATGACCTGTAACGAAAAAGGTATCAACTGTAGCGACATTGTTGGATCTCGCCTCTATTCGTATCCAAGTCGAGCTCCTCAAGACAACTCCTTGAGTACAAACCTCTCCTTCAGAAGTTACTAGCCACGAGCGAAGAAGAGGGATCAAGAGGAAGAGGAAGAGAAGCACACAAGGAAGAGATTTATTCCTTATGGTGGTCACGGCAACAAGGGTAAGGGCTTACCCTTGTTGGTGGCGGCAAAGAGAGAGGGGAGAGGGAGAGGAGAAGGGAAATTGGGTTAAGGTTTTCTAAAAACCTTACAAGCCAATTAATGATTTCATATGTATAATTTTCTCTCAACCATATCAATATATAGCCCTCATTAATGAGTTGGATTAGAAATTCCAAATCCAACCCATTATCCCTTAACCAAAAATGAGTCCATTAACCCCTTGATTTGGTTGACAACTAAACCAAGTTGGTTCATGACTGATTCATGATTAAACCAAATGTGGTCCAACTCTTCCATAAGAGATGTGGCCCATTTGCACTTCCATAGCGATAAATGTTTCCATATTTATCTTATCTATGGTCCAACTAAATATTTATCTCTTGATCTAAGAATCTTATTCTTTAGCTTGTTTTAAGTCTTTTAGAGACTCGTTGGTGCGTGTGACCCAATAAGTTTCTAGTTTATCTTAGTCATCCATAATTAACTACTTAATTATAGAACGATCATGAGTGACACTTAGTAGTACATCATGATCCTCAATTAGTCAGAAAATCATAGTTGATCTTAGAATTAATTCTAAACCCTTCAACAACTATAGTGAGTTGTGTCTCGTTCTTTTCACTTGTCTTATACCCACTTGGTTCAGGACATGCCTTATGTGTCCTGTTCCTACTAGCATGACTACGTCACACCTAGCCCAAGTAATACTTTCTCATTCTATGGATTCAAATTACTTGTATATGTGTACAAGAGTCTCGTACTCTTAACATGCGATGTTTTGATCAAAGACTTTGAGTAATAATCCTAACGAGTGGTCATAGGGTATACGTCTCCTCGCAAGGAGCGGTGAATCCTCTATGGGCTATCCAAACACCTTCTTACACTTCAACTTATACCCAATCATCCCGGGTTCACACCTCAATGAGATGTTTACTTAAGATATCAAAATATAAGTCTCCATGACCAAGATGACTTGTATACCTCAAGTCAAAGGAAACTTGCACTCGTGTTATAGTAAGAACTTCACAGACATATCTATATATATGTAGAAAATCATATGAAGTTTTACAGCGAGTCACTCTGATGAACTAGTTACCATAACCATCATCCACATTTAACTCTTGACATCCCAATGTCTCCAGCCAGTGTGAAAATAGCTGCTTGGCTAAACCAAGGAGTATAACCCGTGCTAGTCTTACAGAATTGATGATATACGAATACATCAATTCGATGACTAGGGAAATTTCAATATATTCATAATTACACATGTAGAGATAATCACTAGTTGCGATCCAATCACAAATTCTCTCATGATATAAATTATATTAAGGATATTCAATAAATGAGTTTATGACAATCAAACATATAATATGTACTCAAATAGTGAATTTGTACTTATCAAATAAATAGAAAAAAAATTGTAAGGCAAATTCTAACACTCCCACTTGGCCTAAAGACAATCTCCACGGTGTCCTAAACTGTAAGCACAGATGTGACTCTCAAACTTGCTTTGTGGTAGAGCCTTTGTCAAAGGATCCGCTAGATTTCTTTTAGTGAGAATTTTCTCGAGTTGTATTTCTTTCCTACTAACGATCTCCCTGATCAAATGATAACGGTGAAGCATATGTTTTTATCGCTAATGAGATCTCGGTTCCTTTGCTAGCGCAATGGCTCTAGTGTTGTCATAGTAAACAGGTAATGTTTCAACAATGGATGGAACCACTCCAAGTTTAGTAACAAACTTCTTAATTTAAACCGCTTCCTTTGCTGCTTCCGAAATTGCAATGTATTCCACCTCACAGGTAGAATCTACAACAGTATCTTTCTTGGAACTTTTCCAACTAACTGCGCCTCCATTTAATATAAATATGAATCTAGACTAGGACTTGGAGTCATCCTTGTCCTTCTAGAAACTAGCATCTGTATATCCGCCTATGGTCATATCACCATCTCCATAAACTAAGAACATATCCTTAGTTCTTCTTAAGTACTTAAGGATCATCTTGATAGCCACCTAATGATCCATTCCTAGATCAGACTGGTATCTGCTCATAACACTTAGAGCACGCACTTCCATGATTAAGAGCACATACTTTCATAATAACAAAGGTCTTGTTCTTTTATTCAATCAGTATAAAAAGAACTTACCTTAAATGTTCCAGCTCAATACACTCTGAGTGTACTGGTGTAATTTTATAGTCAAGATAAACTAATACCAAATTACACTATGACTATTCCAATGGTTTGTTCCTATCTATCTTAGTCGTGAGCTGCTATTTATAATTTATAAGGAATTGATAACATGATCTTCTGTGTGTGACACCAAACACCATGTTATCTACAATATAAATTAATTGAACAACTACACTTAGCATATAGACATTTGACCAATGTGATTCTTTATTTCAAAATAATTGTTTACAAAAAGTTAGGCTTTTAATATACACTCTAACATCGTTGTCATTTATGATATTTAGCAGATATCAGATACCAGATACGAGATAGTAGATATTGGATATATGAATACTGGATACCATGTTTACCTACTTTGAATGTTGTATGTTTACATACCTTATTGAGCATGCTGGCTTCATGTAGCATACCTATTTTCTGTTTATATATATAATGACTACTGTATTTTACGCATCATGTCATTGCATGCATGTCAGCGACCATGTCTCCCTTATTGTTGAGAGGGTCATTGGCCAGGTCTGCACGCTCGGCCACTCATGGGTAGTGGTAGCTAGAGCGTATCGCTTGTCATGTCGTGTCGCACTCGGCCACTCATGGGTAGTGGCGGCTAGAGTTGCAAGCAGCAGGGACCCTATTGCTACATAGCTAGATAGTTACTATGCAAACTGTCCACTCAGTCACTCGAGAGTAGTAGCGGTTGGAGTATCGTACAATTGTCATTGATCTGGCCTCTCAACTATACAGGGGTCATGGTGTAGAGAGGTGGGTGGGGTGACCATCCGTGCATACGTTGTTGTTATTATACTTATGCTGTTGTTGCTTACTTATGCTGTTGTTGCTAGTTTATGCTATTGTTACTTACCTATACTGATATACTTACATATGTTGAGATATACATTTGTTGTATGTGTTTAGACACTGGTTTACTCATTGGTATTATGTATATACCTCACATGCTACCCCTGTAGTTATGAGCAGTACTGTAGCAGATCTTTGCTACTTCTGACCTTCTATTACTAGTCTAGGATATGGTTTCAAGTATGGACACTTTTTATGATATCACTGTAGTATCTGTTATTTTCCCTACAAGACTGTGTACCTTTGTATCTCTAGTTCTTTACTATACTTATGCAATATCTATCTCTTACCCGCTGAGTCTTTATACTCACCACCCCGTAAACTAGTTATTTTAATAGGTAGCAGGTAAACGATTTATGGAGTCGTCTGGAGATCCTATCTGTCAGTCCCATGTCACACCGAGCTTCCCATACCGTTAGTGCTCCTATACGCTTTATTTTGGTTTTGTACTTATTCGTGTATCTGTATCTTTTATATGGAGTTTGGTTTTGTAGTATTTTGTATGTGGTTTGATGTGGTGGTTGTCGTGTCAAACCGAGCCGCCTCACAATTGGTTGTATTGTGGTTTTGTGATCGTTATTTGTGATTTCCGCTATGTTTTACTTTCAGTCGTGTGGGTTGTTTAATATATATCTAACTGCGTGGTTATATTTATTCTTGTTCCAGCCGAGTGGGCTGATTATATAACTGTGTGGTTGTGTATATATTCCAGTCGTATGTGGTTGATGTATTTTGTATATATGTATATTTCATATTGTCACCGGTATAGGGAAGATGTTGCCGGATTTTTATCTGGCAGGGACTCCTCTGGGGGTGTGACACTTATATCAGTGTATCACTATAGGTCTGAGCGAAAAATATAACCTCAAATTGATCAAATTAAATAATTTTTTCATAGTAAATAACTAGTTGGATAATTTTACTTAATTTGGCTAAGTAAATGAACACTACTATCATTTGGTAGTTAGCTTTTAACTAGAGTTAGACATTTGACTAAGGACAAATTCTTAGATTATTAATTTTAAATTATAGTTTTTTTAGAAAATATCAAGCTAAAGGAGAGAATCTATTGAAAGACATCTTTGAAAATGAGTTTCAAAAATTACTTAATCTATACTTTTGAAAAATCCCCCTTGAAAAATATAGTTTTAAATTTTTTTAAGTTACTAAATCCTTTGAAATTTTCAAAAGTAGACTCATATGTTTCAGTAGAATAGAAATTCTTTTTCAAAACTTAAATTTTTTTCAATTGTTTTTCTTTAGAAAATTAAGTGAAAATTGTTTAAAACTTTTTTGAAACATTTTTTTTTTAAAAAAAATCATTCTTATATTTCAAACTTTTTTTAACTTATCTTATTCTATATGAAATTATTGATGTTTTACTTTCTACTTGTTCCTTATATTTATATTTTTTTTTAATGTATGTCGAAAGAGAAGGATATTGTGTTAGGTTAGAGAAATCATATTTCATGCATATATTTCCATTTTTTCTACTTATTGGTGTAGTTAGCACTAAATAATCAAACTCAAGTTTTGATAAATGACAAAATGTTAAAATTAGATATTGTATGTTCTAATTTATTTACTAAGTATGCAGGACTAAAAGACTTAATGGGACCTGAGGCTGAAATCTAGTTAGGTTTGGAGGACCTGATAACTAGCAAAATGTCAAATAAATTGATATATGACAGGAAGTCCAATTGGGTATGCAGGATCTGACAACTGGATAAATTCAGATGGGACATCTGACACCAAGAATACCTGATGAGTCAAGAGATCAAAGTCAAGTCTGTAATTAGTAAGTGGATATAAGCATTGGAGGAGAGATCTAGAGAGGACGCATTCTCTGTCAAGAGAACAATGGGCGTCGATTCGACATAGGGTTTCAACAAAATTCAAACTCAAAACCGGATACTCCCGAGACTGTCTAATTATTTAATACTTATACTTCATATTATGTCTATTTACTAACTCTGTGATGTAGGAAATCAAAGTTGGAGTTAGGACATTCCAGACGCCTAAAATGGCCTGATTCCAGCCACGCGAGCAGCTGAGTTGCCATGCTCTATTTAGCCGAAGCACGTTAGCTTCCAGGCGGCCAGGAGTGGTCCAGGCATTCGGGAAGGAATAGAGGCAACTTGGATAGAGCTTTGTTGAGACGCGGCCACATCAACAACCTAGGAGTCAGGAAGGGATCCAAGCGCCCGGAGATGGATAATCTCAACGATAAAAGTGGATCAGATATGCATCAATGGAGGTGTCTGGGATAATCCAGGCTCCTAGATAGGTTCGACCAGCACTTCAGAATCATCATTCCCTATGGCTTTCATAGTCATGCGTTGTTCTAAGAAGCTCTCTACAACACCGAAACACTGTTCTGACAACTAACACTCAAGCTACTACTCTACTTTGTTGTCGGTATAATTTGTTTATTGTCTTGTACTTAAATCTTTATATCCTTATTGAGGTTATAGTAATTTGCTCAACGCAAGCACTCAACAAATACGCGGCCTTGAAATAGAAGTCATTGAAGACTTCGAATTAAGTAAAAATAAAGGTGTCTTTGTTTCTCTCTCTTATTTCTGTTACTTTAATTTAACTCTCATTCTACGAAAAAGTGAAAAAAGTGATGTGCACTATTCACCCCCTCCCCTCTAGCATTTTTCAATCCTACACTTAATGCCTAAGGTTTTGAACTAAATGATTTTTACAATATGATACTTAAAAGTAAAACATATCTTGGCTCATGATGATCTTCAAGTATGAAGAAATTAAAACCCATTATACAATAGTGTTTCTTCTTCTTGACGTCTCTTCTTATTTAGTCTCTTTGATGGAGCAAAGACCTATATATTGGATAGAGGGAAGATCATTTTATTACTTTCATATACACATTTTGTCAATGCGTACATTCAATTGTTTCTTAATGAAATACGTTAATTCTCATATTGCATGAATATAAAAATGATCTTTTCATCTTTTTAAAATTCATTTGCATGAATACGAAGAGAATTGTCACTTTATTGGTCAATATAAATATAGTCATTAATAATAATTATGACTATTTAATCATATTATTCAATCATAATAAAATCAAGACATATGGAAAAATAAATCATATATATATGGACATTAATTAGAAATAAATAATTATTTCTAACAAATTAATCCACTTCTTAATTCCATTTTCTGAGCAATTGCTAACTTCCAATCTTCTTAATTCCATTTACATAAAATTTAAAAAGTTCTAAAACATCTATTTTTTAGTTCTCAAAAAAATAAACACATTGAACTTAATAAAAAAAAATATTCTCCTTTCCATAAGATTATAATACTTAGTAAAATAGATTCTATGTTGTTTAGCAACTAAATAATTTTCACATTTTGGCCTTTTTATCATATAAAAATAAGAGATTTATTTGCCAGGATTTAATTTTAATCTCTTTTATTATAGAAAACTAGTTACTCAACCAAAATTTCAAAGGAATATCTAACTAATTATCCTGACAAATATATCTAATCAATGTCTTAGGACTCCCCAAAAAAAGGCAATCAGTTAATTACTTACTGTTATCCCATCATCAACGTCCTTATCATGCACGGATAACAACACACTGCTACGACCAACGGAAACAGAAAGAAAGAAAAAGAAAGAGCACATTGCACTTGGCAAGTGGCAAGGAGAAGATTGTGCTTGATTTGGGTTAATCCACTTCGAGGAGATTAGGACTAATTAATACAAATCTCCACGCTTCTTTTGTCATCTTAATCGCTGTAATTAGGGAGATTAGGACGAGTGTTAAGGAGGCAGGTGTTTAATAGTTTAATTAATCTTGTAGGTGACGGTGATTATGAAGTCTTACTGTTGGATGGCGATGGGATAACCACTCTCACGCTAATTAATTAGATCAATTAATTAATTAATTAATTAATTGCTAGGTTTTGGTGGGTTAGGCCTAGCAAGGATGATTGGGATATTAAAATTATGTATAAGCGTAATAAATTGGTTGGTTATGATCAACTAAATAAGTAACTGCCCTTTTTTGGCATTTAAATAAATGTTTTTTTATTATTAATTAATAAATAAAAGAACATGAGAGAATAAAATAAAAAGACTTCCAACCAAAATATTTTGATAAGGATACATAGATGATGTCTATACATTAGTTTTTCTCATAATTGATCAAGAAATAACACCGCAAGATACATCGTAACAAACATCTATGAACATAAACATCTTCCTATCCTAGAATTGCACTACCACAAACAAGGTAGCTTGTTTTTGAGTGGAAAAGCAAATTGCTAGTAGTTAGAGTAGTGAGGTGTCTTTAAGGATTTACAATAAGAATTTAGTTAGCCTCCTAAGGCTCTCCTAGCTCCGATTTTATAGTCATCTAATAAACTACTAGAGCCTCAACTACCATCATTCTAATGATTGAGTTTTTTTTTTTTACGTAAATTGAGATTTACCAAGACTATCAACTCTCACAACTTACACCAAGAGCATATCTTTGATAGCTTGATTTCATCATCAAAATTATCTCTCATTGCATTACTCATTCCTTGAATGCATTGAGCTTACAGCTCACTCGGAGTGTTATCCTTCACTTACTTAATTTACCTTCTAATTTCCATCAATACCATGCTTCGATGTTCCTTGCGTTATGATCTCTCAAATATCTCGTATTATTCTTCTCTGATCTCCAACAAATAATTCACACTCGACCATCTCGAGTCACAAACACTACGAGCTTCATGTGTATTTTGCTAAATTCTTTCACAACTTATTAACCTATATATCAAATACATATACAACATCTAATTTAAATCTTTTTTCAAAATATTAAAATTTAAAATTAAATTTGACCATTTGATTAAGGATTAGTAATCTCTCCTCTTCCTTTTAATATTTGATAATTGATAGAAACGTTCTCTCTTCTTTCTCTTCAACGTACATTAAAAAAATTACACTAAACAAGGGTAAAACAATGACCATTTATATATTTATATATATGTTGTATACCTTTATCTTTATCTAATTTTATACTTTATGAAAAATTATTTAAAAAAAAAATCAAGTGACCCAAATGATCACCTGCATTTATGATGACATGACATCATAAAGCACAAATTACCATCTTTATTTATACTTTTTGTTAAAAAGTGTAAAAATAAATCTACATGTCAATCCAATCCGAATCGATTTTAAAAATATCGGATTAACATCTGGAGTTGCTAGATTTAGATCGTAGGTTTTTGAATTGTGTTAGGATGAATTGGATTGGCATTGATTTAAATTTAAAGTTTAGGATTTTTTTAGAATTAAATTAAATTATATTTTTAAAATTAAGATGTTTTATATAATAATAGAATATTAGTATGATAATGATAAAATATTAAGATTAAAAATGAATAATTGCAGGGAAAATAAAAAAAAAATTAAAGGTTGGTCCGGTTATACAATTCGGATTCAAATTCGAATTTAAAATTTTCGAATTGCGTTTGATTCGGATGATTAGAATATTTTTTATAATATTCTTATTTCGACCTTTCCAAATTAATTGACACGCCTATTTTGTAGCTTTCTTGGCCTCTTTCCTGGGACAGAATTAAGCAAGTCTTATCGGGCAGTGTCATGGTTAAAATATCGGATATTGTCAAAATATCGGATATTGTCAGGGTCGAAACTCGACCTGATTGAGCATAATCTTCTCCATGTCTTAATCATTTACACTAATAATTAGTAGTCACCCGTGATTTACCTCCTCCGTGTTGGCCTAGAGATGGATTGACCCGTGATTTATCTCCTCCGTATTGACCTAGGGACGAATTGACGGGGACGCTAGAGCACTGGGTGAGTAAATCACCTTTTTTACCGCATTGAAGAGAATTACGCAATAACAGAATTAAGACAGAGAACAAACGTGCTTCTTCTTCTGCTTATTATAATCCTTGCCAAATCCACTGACTTTCACGAACCTGATTTATGATCGGAAGAAAATTTGTATGTGACCGAACCGATACAGATTGGATGCGATCTGGTTTCACATGTTTTCATGACATCGTCGTCAACCTTTCTGCTGCATAAAAGCCACACCTCTGCCTATGCCGGCCTTCTTCCTCTTTCTCTCAGGTGGTCGCGGTGATAAACATTGAGAAACCTTTTTCGTATAATCAAGCTCGGTGAGTGTTCCTTATCCTTATTTTCTATATCGTTAACAAAATTAAGTCCTCTTAATTTGAACAGAGAAAAGGGGAGATCGATGATTCGCCAGATGAGTTACACCGACTGCAATGGCGGATTCCTTTCCGACGACTTCTCCGGTGAGATATCGGAACTCGAGAGCCCACTGGAAACCAACTCGGCAGCTGCTGCTACTGCCCCTGCTCCGATTGATAACCTCACGTACTTCAAAAATTTGAAGCTTAATTCTTAGAACAACTCTTGAAGCTGCTTCCCTTCGTAAGATCAGTAACTGCACAGTGCGTGCATGCGGCAGGCTGTTCGTGGGGACGTGGAATGTGGCCGGGAGGACTCCGGGAGGCCCAGGGAAGCTCCACCTGGGAGATTGGCTCATGCCCACGCCTTCTCCGGCCGACATGTTTGTACTCGGGTAGTGCACGTGATCCAGGAGAAAGACTGCTGAAGAATTTCCTAGTTGTAAAAGTAAAATGGCTGCACAAACTCACTGAGACATTGTGGCAAACAGGTTTCAGGAAATCGTCCGGTTAAGCGCCGGAAACGTGCTGGGGGCGGAGGACACGGGTCCGGCGCGCAAGTGGCTTAGTCTGGTTGACCAGGCACTGAACTCCACCCACGAGCAGGCGCCGGACTCCGCCGCGTATCGCCTTGCCGCGAGCAAGCAGATGGTGGGCGTGTTCCTGTGCGTGTGGGTGCGAGCCGGCCTCGCGCCGCTAGTCTCCGACGTCAAGGTTTCCTGCGTGCGGAGGGGCATCATGGGCTGCACGGGAAACAAGGTTGAACTCCCCGCACATCCTTCCTCTTCTCCACGCCGGCAATGTGTTCGCTGAAATGTTCCCTGAAGCAGGGGTCGATCTCGATCAGCATAACGCTCCAGCGGACGACGACGCTCTGCTTCGTTTGCACCCATCTGGCGTCAGGAGAGAAGGACGGCGACGAGCTCAGGAGAAACCTGGACGTCATAGAGATCATGAAAAGGACGCGATTTCCTCCTACCAGAGAAAATTGCTCGCCGGAGACGATTCTGGAGCACGAGTAAGCCTCCGTCACAATGTTCATGAGCCAATTGATTGCTAGTGGTAAGCTAAACGATCCTTGAACCGCATGCAGTAAGATCGTATGGTTGGGAGATCTCAATTACAGGTTGGCCGGTGATACTCGCCAACTGTTGCAGAAGAATGACTGGCGAGCGTTGCTAGAGAAAGATCAGGTCTGGAATCGACAATATATGAATGTTTATCAACGAAGATAATGGTTTAATCCATGAGCAACCCTTTCAGCTCCAGATTGAGAAGAGAGCTGGCCGCGTTTTTTCGGGATTTGAAGAAGGGCCGATAGAATTCATGCCAACTTACAAATACCTTACTAATTCGGATGTTTACACGATCAAACCTGCCAAATCAAGAGGAAAGAGGCGCACTCCGGCTTGGTAATCAAGATCTAATGCAATTCTGTTCGTGACCAAATGCTTTTGCACTGATGTGAAAATGGATGGGTTTAATGCATTCTAGGTGCGATCGTATCTTGTGGAGAGGGAAGGGGATGAAGCAAGTGTTGTACGGACGAGGAGAATCGCAGTTTTCCGACCATCGCCCGGTTTATTCCTTCTTTTCGTTGCAGATGAATTATGAACAGCCGGAGGTAGCAGCGGCCGGTGAATGTAGAGGAAGCAAGGACGGTGTTGGGAAGACGGCTGCTGCCATGGGCGATGGTGGTGACAGGAATTCCAAGAGTAGAAGCTCCTCCTCCTCCTCCTCCTCGTCGTCATGGACGAGAGTGCAGGCGGAGGAGCTGCTGCTCTGTTCAAGAACAAGAAGCTGACAGATCTCGTCTGTTACCTCTTTGAAAGCCTAAATAAACAGAATGACCACAGCTGCTTCTTTATCATCCAAGCATTCAAACCTTGATCCTTTGCAGACAACCAACACCTCATAATCAATCAGTGATATCAGGAATCACAACCAGAGATTCTTTCCAAAGTCTCATCATCCACCAAATTAAGAGAGTTGAACGCTGGCAGAGAATAGAGAACTTTATTGGAGGAAGCTGGAGAGTGATGGCTTCATTAGAACATTGCTTCTAAGAAACGGCTCTCTATTATAAGATTATGATAGAACAATCTAGCAAATTAACAATAGAAGAAGGGAACAGGGGACTCTTGACATGGAACCTTTTCCTTTAGCAGATCAACCTTCCCAACTAGTATTAGTTCTTCATGAGTTTTTGATTCTTGGCAAAGCATGTTGATCATGTCCGGGAGCTCAGCAGACGGGAACGAGGGCAGGAGCGTTGACAGAGAGAGGACTAGGCTCTATGACCTGAAAATGTGTGGTAGGCTTTAGGTCTTTGAGCGGAGCAGGGGGAGATAGTCGAAGATGGTACCAAGAGATCGCACAGGAGCATTAGGATGAGAACTAAGGAAGGGATCTCTGGCACAAGCATTATGACACTCAAGTCAATATGGTGGGCGAGTGAAAAGTGGAGAAGAAGATAGATAGTAGAACTGTAATAGATGTGTATGTGCGCGCGTACTTGGCCAACAAATATGACCTCTTTATATACTATATCTTATAACCTCCATGATAATGTGGCGTAAGAGAATGTCAGGTGATGAAGGAAGTACGGTGGACTTCCACTGGGTAGAGGAAGGTTCCATACCTTGTATGTGGCAAAGTATCGGAATATTTTCTTACAAATAGTCATTATTTTCTGACAAATTGTTACGATTCCTTAACAACGTTGTCCCCTGATGATAGCCAGACCAGCACTAGGGTTGATCGGGAGCAGACTGGATGTTGTACCCATGAGAAGTGAGGGGCTGAGCCCTGGGGATCCGGTCGGTTCTTGGGCCGATCGAGAATAGACTGAGAGTTGTGCCCATAAAAAGTGATGGGCTGAGCCTGGGGTTCCAGCCGACGCTTGAACTGACCGAGAGCAGACTGAGAGTTGTGCTCATGAGAAGTAAGGGGCTAAGCCCTTAGGGTCCGACCGACACTTGGGTCAATCGGGAGTAAATTGAGAGTTATGCCCATGATAAGTGATGGGTTGAGTCTTGGGGTCAGACCGACTCTTGGGCCAACCGAGAACAAACTGAGAGTTGTGGCCATGAGAAGTGATGGATTGAGCCCTGGGGTTTGACCAACGCTTGAGCCGCCCGGGAGGAGATTGAGAGTTGTGCCCATAAAAAGTGATGGGTTGAGTCCTATGGGTCTGGTCAACGCTTGGCCCAATTGGGAGAAGACTAGGAGCTACGCCCATGAGAAGTGAGTGACTAAGCCTTGGGGATCTAGTCGATGCTTGGGTCGATCGAGAGAAGATTGGGAGTTATGCCTATGAGAAGTGAGGGGTTAAGCTCTACAGGTCTGGTTGACGCTTGGGCCGCCAGGGAGGAGACTGAGAGTTGTACCCATAGAAAGAGATGGGTTGAACCTTGAGGGTCTGGTTAGCGCTTGTGTCGCCCAAGAGGAGACTGGAAGCTATACCCATGAGAAATGAAGAGTTGAGCCCTGGGGGTCCGGACGACACTTGGACTAACTAGGAGCAGACTGAGAGTTGTGCCCATGAAAATTGAGGTGTTAAGCCTTGGGGTTCGGGCGGCGTTTGGGCTGATCAGGAGCAGACTGAGAGTTGTACCTATGAAAAATGATGGGTTGAGCTTTGGTCCGGTCGACGCTTAGACCGACCGGGAATAGACTGGGAGCTGTGGCCGTGAGAAGTGATGGGTTGAGCTATAAGTACCTTATGGTAGTTTTGATGTGATCAAACTAAGTCAAGTTATGCCCTATTATGTTTTGATATCCTGTGTTTAAGTGTGCAAGAACTTAGGAACACAAAAAGTCGAGCGAAAGACGCAACTAGCAAGAAGGACGACACGGGAGAGAGTCGACAAGCTCGATGCATCCGAGGGACAAGGTGCTGCAGAAGAGTACGTTGGCGGAGGAGAAGAATGTGTGTGGCGTTTCCGAATGACGAGAAATCTAAGCGGAATGTTGCTCAAGAAGACCGGAAGATGAGTTCGAATGAGCCCTATTCTGGATGGCCGAAATCACCCAAGCGAGCGGAATCAGAATAAGAGCTCGGACCAAAAAGTCAACAGAATGTTGACTCATGGTCTGGGCCTCCCCCGGGCCGCCTCGCCCCGAGGGCTGTATCGGCACCATCCGGGTGTGGAATAGAAAGTTTATCAAAACACGTACTGTCATGATCTGGTGCGACGTGGATAAAATTCTATCCATATACAGGTGCCTGGAACCCTTCCAAGTGCCCCCGATCAGGGCTATAAATATAGCCCTGATCCCAGAAATTAAACAACACTAAAAAATACAGAGAAGAACACTTATAAATGCTCTATCTTGAGTTTAGCCTTGTAATTGTGAGCTTTGACTGCTGTAAGAGGTTTCTCCGCCCAAAGGAGATTTTAGTGGATTTTTCAACGTCTTAAATTAGCAATCACCTGATTATAAACCAAGTAAAAGATCTGTGTTTCTTTCTCTTTAATTAGTTTCTTAATTCCTTCTATACAAGTGTTTATTTTAATAAAACTGTAAAAGTTCGAGAGCGGTATTTCTATTTTTTATTTTAGGATATTCATCCCCTCTAGACAGCCGTCAGGGGACCAACAATTGGTATTGGAGTAAGGTTATTTCAGAAGGACTAACCGTCGACCGAAGCACAAGAAATGGCTGGAGCTAGCATCTACCCATCAGTATTTGAGGGAGAGTTCACGTTTTAGAGACGTCGAATGGAGGTATATTTTAAAACTGATTTCAATATTTTAGTAACGATTAAGTATCAAAGTATGGTCTTGATATGCCCGAAAGTGAAGAAGGAAAAGAACTTGAGGAGCATCGATGGACTGAGAAGCAATGCAACAATTTTATGACAAATGGCAAGACTAAGTTCCATCTTCTGAGTGTTATGTCTGTTAGGGTGTATACTAAATGCCTAGCTTTTGGTATAAACATTTATTTAGTAATAAGAATCACATTGGTCAAATGTCTACATTTATGATAAATGTAGTTGTTCAATTAATTTATATTGTAGATAACATGGTGTGTGGTGTCACACACAGAGGATCATGTTATCAGTACCTTATAAATTATAAACAGTAGCTCACGACCAAAATGGAAAGGAACAAACCATTAGAAGGTCGTAGTGTAATTAGGTATCAGTTTATTTTGACTGTATAATTACACTAGTACACTTAGAGTGTATTGAGTAGGACCATTTGAGGTCGTTTCTTTTATACTGATTTTATAAAGAAACAAAGACCTCGGTTATTATGGAAGTGTGTGCTCTTAATCCTAATATAATAACAAGCACATATATTTGATATTTATTTCTTTAATTTATCAATGGGTGAGATTTAGTTCTATGAATCAATAAGCGATAAGTTGGGAAATGGTATCACTTATAGTGTGTGTTGTTGATTATAGAAGGAAACTGTGTCCTAGAGATACTAGGTTGATAATGTCCTCAAGAGGAGCTCATAAGGATTGTCATGTTAAACCCTGCAGGTGGACCTAGTCCGACATGATGATAAGGTTGAGTGGTACTACTCTTGGACTAAGATATTAATTAAATGAGTTGTCAGTAACTCACTTAATTAGTGGACATTCGATATCTTAAACACAGGGAGACTAACACACTCATGATAAGAAGGAGCCCAAAATGTAATTTGGGATTGGTGCGGTAGTTCAATAATAGTTCTCTAGTGGAATGAATTATTATTGATAAAATTAAGTTGTGTGTTCGGGGCGAGCACGGGATGCTTAATTTTATCGGGAGACCAAAATCAATTCCTCCTCTCGGTCCCTATCGTAGCCTCTTGTATATAGAGATTTATACCCACCACATACCCACCTTCTTACCCAACCAATAGGGGCCGGCCAAGCTAAGCTTGAAGCTCAAGCTTAGGGCCGGCCAAGCCTAAAGGTTGGCCTTAAGGTGGCCGGCCAATAGCTTGGAGCCCAAGCTTAGGTGGCCGGCCACATCATATTAAAAAGGATTTTTTATTAAAATTATTTCTTATGTGGATATCATAGTTTTAAAAGAGAGTTTAAAAATTAAATCTTTCCTTTTAAAGCTTTCTACAAAAGATTAAGAAAAGATTTGAAATCTTTCCTTATTTGTAGATTGAAAGGAGATTTTATTTAAGAAAAACTTTCCTTTTTAACCATGATAATAATTTAAAAGAGAAGTTTAAAATTAAATATTCTCTTTTATTAGTTTCTATAAAAGATTAAGAAAAGATTTGATATCTTTCCTTATTTGTAGATTAAGAGAGATTTTAATTTTTAGAGATAACTTTCTTTTATCCACATGTTTAAAAGAAAGATTTTAATTTATTTCCTTTTTATAAACCATGAAGGGAAAAATTATTTGAGAAATTTTATAAATTTCTGAAAGCAAATAAGGAAGTTTTAATTCTTGTGTGAATTAAAATTTCCTTGATTAAAGGGATTAAGGTGGCGGACCATTACAAATAGAAAAGAAAATTTATTTTAATTAAATAAAATTTCCTTTTAATGGCAAAAGAATTAAGGAAGTTTTAATTAAATTTCCTTATTTGCCAAGACCAAGGATTATAAAAGAGGGGTAGAGGTGCCTTCATGGGTGATCAACTCTATTTTATTCTTCCTCTCTTTTCCTCCTTGGTGGCCGGCCCTAGATTCTTTCTCTTCTCTTCTTCTTGTGGCCGGTGGCAATCCCTCTTGGAGCTCTTGATGGTGGCCGGTTCTAGCTAGAAGAAGAAAGAGAGAAAGGAGGTTTTGTTTCTTGCATCCCTTGGAGCTTGGTGGTGGTGGCCGGACCTCTACTTCTCTTGGAGAATTTTGGTGGCCGAAACCTAGAAGGAAGAAGAAGGTGCTTGGTGGTTCTCATCTCGGAAGATCGTTGCCCACACAACGTCCGAGGTTAGAAGAGGAATACGGTAGAAGATCAAGAGGTCTTTCTAGAAGGTATAACTAGTATTTTTTCTTTCCGCATCATACTAGTTATTTTTGGAAATAATACCAAATACAAGAGGCTTACGTTCTAGTATTTCGAATATGTTTTTCGAAGTTGTGTTCTTTTGTTTTCTTTCTTTTCCTTGTGATTTGATTGTTCTCTTTGGTTAACCTAAAGTTATTTTAGGAAATTAAATATTAGCTTTCTATTAAAGGTTTTGTCTAGTCGGTGGTGGTTGCTCCCATATCCAAGAAGGCCATGTGTCTCGCCACGTCAGGAACCTTTTATGGAAATTAATATTTAATGGAATTAATAACTTAAGGAGACTTGGGTCGAACGTGTTAAGTTCCGCAGGAGATCCAAGTCAAAACCTAAAAGAACAAATAGATTAAGTTTTGGATCAAACGTGTTAAGTTCCGCAGGCGATCCAAAATTTATTTTAAAAGAACACATGGTAGTTAGGAAAAGGTTCAGACCTTTGTACAAAATTTTTGTACAGTGGAACCTCTAGGTTTTCCGAGTAGCAACCAACAATTGGTATCAGAGCTAGGGTTTTGCCTCTGTGTATTTGGTATTAGTTTAATTATGCACATGTCATACATAATTTAGGCAGGATAATAGTAGGATGTGCTAACTTTGTGGATGCAGGATCCAACTATTATGGCTTATAGTTTTATGTGTGTGACCCTTGGACATGTCAAGGGCATTTATATGTGTGTGCATGATTGTATTATAAAATACAGCAGGAGCTGTATTTAGTTTTATTAGGATTTTATTTTGATCTAGATACATGTACATTCCTTTTATGGAACATAGGATCAAAATTGTAAAATTCTATTTATGTCGCGGATCGAATCTTGCAAAGCGTGGAACCTTCTAAGGACCAGAGGCGCAGCGGAACAAGGAGCAAGATGGATGCGACAGCTAGACCCGGTGGCGGTGGCCAAATATGGCAGCAGCTTGGGATGACAACACACGGAGGACAACTAGAGATAAAAGCCATAATAGTTGAAAATTAGATTTTCTATTTATTGCTTTTATATTGTGTTGTGTGTGCATGTTAGTTTACAAGTTTAGTAGGCTAGCATAGTTAAAATTCCTCATTAATAAATAACTAAGTGGGAGAGGGATTTTTAAGTAAATCCCATGGTCTCCATTACTGGTTTGTAAGTGATGCAAACAAGCTTGCGCGTTGGCTCTGAGTGCCTTCCTCCATAACGGATGAGCTTGTTTGCGGATCACTAGAACAGACTTCCATTTTGGATGACTATAGGAAGTTAATTAAGAGCGTGTGATCTTCCCCAACGGAAGGGGCATAATCTTATTAATGGACTTAGTGTCAAGTAATGGTATACACTTAGACACATCTAATAGTATCCTCCCATCGGAGTCACTACTATTATTTGTGTGACCAAATGAAACCAACTATTAATTTGTCATAAAACTAGGTTGACAAGATAATAAAATTAAAGGGTTAAAACCCCTCTTACAAATGATTAATTTTGTATACGTCCACACTAACGTGGCATACAAAATTAACGGTGTTTGAGATAATTTTATTTGTCATAAAGTTACGTTGACAAGATAGTTAATGGGTAAAACCCTCCTCTTACAAATGTTGATTTTGTATACGTCCACACTAACGTGGCATGCAAAATTCACGGTGTTTTGAGGTGTTGGTAAATTTAAATAGTATTGTTAGAGGAATCAATATTATTTTAAATTTAGAGTCTTGACCAAATATTTGATAGACCAACTATTAATTTTATTCGTCATAAAGTAAGGTTGACGAGATAATAAAATTAAATGATAAAATTTCCTCTTTGAATTTGTATACGTCCACACTAACGTGGCATACAAAATTCATGGGGATTTTTAAGGAGTTGGTCTTAACCAAATATTTTTGTGATTCTTAGGAAGATGGTCAATCCCTAGCTGATATACTTTAGGATAGACTTAGTGGTCCCAATTATAATTGATTGGAAATAGAATTTGGACATGAAGGTAGACTGTCCTCTTAGAACTAAGAACAATATAGGTGTATTTTATTCATTAGTTGATACATGTCCAGTGGTGTTATCTACCAGAACCTGGAGTGTAGATACAAGATGCCATTAATCATGTCTGCAATTCATTGCAGGGTTCCAGGAAACCCGACAACTAAATGAAAGGTAAATCACCGTCCACATGGGCACTACTGTAAAAGTGGTAGCTGTTGCAGTGGGAGATGTTTATCCTTTGATAAGAATAAAATATGGATTTTAAGTAATTGTCTTTATGTACCAAGTTTAGAAAGAACCTGATTTCAGTTTCTAAACTATTATAGATATTGTGTCTATTTTGATAACAAAGTTGTTATCAAGAAAAATAGGAAAGTTATCTATTCTGGTATGATGGTTGACAATTTATAATCCAATAACTCCCATGATGCAACAAATGGAAATTAATAACACATCTTCTAACTTAAGAGAAAGCAACCTTCGAAAATGAACCAATTATATCTTTGACATCTAAGGCTAGGTTATATTAACTTAAGTAGGATTCATTGGTAGCTGATGAACTTTTGGGTTCATTAGTAGTGGAAATCTTTCCAACCTGTGAGTCTTACTTGGAAGGAAAATAACCAAGAAGTTTTTAAGTCCAAGGGGTATGGAGTCAAAGATATGTTGAAATCGGTTCATTCTGATTTATGTGATCCTATGACTATCCAGACAAGAGGTAGTATTGAATATTTCATCTATTTTATAGACAACTATTCAAGATACAAATAAATTTACTTAATGTACCGCAAGACTAAGTACTTTGATTAGTTCAAAGAGTACAAGGCTGATGCGGAGAAATGTTAAAGTAAATGTCACTATGGTAAGATCATAGTGGCAAGTACCTCTTGAGAGATTTTAGGAGTCACTTATCAGTAGTTGGATTTCAACCCCAACTAACTGCACCTGGTACACCCCAACGGGATGGTGTAGTAGAAAGAAGGTAAAGGACTCTTATGAAATAATTAGATAGATGATGAGTTATTCAGAAAATTACCAAATTTGTTTTAAGGATAAACTCTGATAACGAAAGTGAACATAGTACCTTCCAAGTTAGAACTCTCTACTCATATAGAATTGCTGAATAGGTGAAAACCTATTTTGAAGCATATTCGGATTCGGGTAATCCATCACATATGTTAAAGAGAGACAATGATAAGTTGGATAGGAGTTCACTTGTTTGTAAGTTATCCTAGATAAACAAAAGTAGGTTTATAGTCTTAAAAATCAGAAGGTCATTGTTAGCATCAATGACTGATTTTTTAGAAAAAGACTATATATAATGAACCACGTGCTCATAAGTAAATTTGTTCTTAAGGAAATAATAAAGGACATGTCTAACCTAGTACCAACTGTACAAGATGAGATACCACAAGAAAACTGCAACACGTATCACAAATTGAAACACAATTACAGAAAGTGTCTTGTTGTAGTGGGAGGGTTGTTATGCAATCTAAATAGGTTCACGTTTTGGGAGAGTTTTTGGACTCGATCCCTGGAGGACATGAACCTGATCTCCGGTCATATGATGAAGCACTCCAAGATAAAGATGCAGCATCTTGGCAAAGAGTAATGAATAAAAGAATTAGAATATATGTATTCTAATAAAATCTGGAAGCTTGTAGAATCACCAAATGGTGTAAAAGCCGTTGGGTGTAAAAAGGTCTATAATAGGAAAAGAGGGATAGACAGGAAGGTAGTAACTATCAAAGCAAGGCTTGATGAAAAAGGAAACTTTTTCACTGGTAGTCATGCTTAAGTCTATCCGGATTCTTTTATCTATTTGGCAAGTGGATGTCAAGACAGCATTCCTTAATGGAAGTCTTGAAGAAAACATCCATATAAAGCAACCAGAAGGGTTCATTGCAAAGGGCTAAGAGCATCTTGTATGTAAGCTCAATCAGTCTATGGACTGAGGCAAAGCTTCAAGGTCTTGGAATATCCGGTTTATCAAAGTAATCCAGATCTATGGATTTAGTAACCGGATAAGTCTTGTGTATACAAAAGATGTGATGGAAACGTGGTGGTATTTTTTGTACTATACTTAGATAACATTTTTGGTAGTTGGAAACAATATCAAAATGTTGTCAGAAGTAAGGGTATGGTTATCCAAACAATTCGATATAAAGGACTTGGGAGAATGTATATATTCTTGAGATCAAAGTAATAAGGGATCGCAAGAAAAGAATATTTTACTTATCCCAAGCTTCATACATCGGAAAAATCCTTGTTCGTTTTAAGCATACAAAACTCCAAGAAAGGTTTCTTACCTTTTCAGGATGGAGTAACTTTATCTAAAGATATGTCTCTGTAGACATCAAAGGAGATAAAGGAAATATAGGCAGTTCTTTATGCTACGGCTGTTGAAAGCCTAATGTATGCTATGCACGAGATCAGAAATCTGTTTTGCCAAAGGCATAGTTAGCAGATATCAAAGTAACCCTGGACAAGGACAGTGGACTGCAATAAAGCATATATTGTAGTACCTTAGAGGCACTAGAGATTATATGCTAGCTTACAAGACAGTTAATTTGGTCCTTGTGGGTTGCATGGATTTTGACTTCCAATCGGATAGGGACAATAATAAGTCAACCTCGGGGTTTTGTGTTTACTTTAGGAGGTAAAGTCATAACTATGGAAGAGTGATAAGCATAGGTGTTTTTCTGGACTCCACCATAGAAGCTTAGTATATGGCAAGCCTCTGAGGTAGCTATAAAAGCTGAATGACTCAATAATCTCAAGATAGACTTAGATATGATTTCTTATTTGTCCAAAGATTGTTACAATTTATTGTAATAATATTGGTGCAGTAGCAAACTCGAAGAAACCATAAGTCTATAAAGGCAAGTAAACACAAAAGAGCGCAAGTACCACCCAATACGAGAAATCGTATAAACGAGGAGAAGTTGTTGCTGCCTAGATTGCATCAGGTGATGACCTATAGATCCTTCCACCGAGGTCCTTAAGGTAAGAGCTTTTGATGGACATGTTGAAGGGTTAGGAATCAGATGTATGGCAGCAGATATGGCAGCTTAGTCTTTTAGTATAAGTGGGAGATTGTTAGGGTGTATACTAAATGTCTAGCTTTTGGTATAAACATTTATTTAGTAATAAGAATCACATTGGTCAAATGTCTACATTTATGATAAATGTAGTTGTTCAATTAATTTATATTGTAGATAACATGGTGTGTGGTGTCACACACAGAGGATCATGTTATCAGTACCTTATAAATTATAAACAGTAGCTCACGACCAAAATGGAAAGGAACAAACCATTAGAAGGTCGTAGTGTAATTAGGTATCAGTTTATTTTGACTGTATAATTACACTAGTACACTTAGAGTGTATTGAGTAGGACCATTTGAGGTCGTTTCTTTTATACTGATTTTATAAAGAAACAAAGACCTCGGTTATTATGGAAGTGTGTGCTCTTAATCCTAATATAATAACAAGCACATATATTTGATATTTATTTCTTTAATTTATCAATGGGTGAGATTTAGTTCTATGAATCAATAAGCCCGATAAGTTGGGAAATGGTATCACTTATAGTGTGTGTTGTTGATTATAGAAGGAAACTGTGTCCTAGAGATACTAGGTTGATAATGTCCTCAAGAGGAGCTCATAAGGATTGTCATGTTAAACCCTGCAGGTGGACCTAGTCCGACATGATGATAAGGTTGAGTGGTACTACTCTTGGACTAAGATATTAATTAAATGAGTTGTCAGTAACTCACTTAATTAGTGGGCATTCGATATCTTAAACACAGGGAGACTAACACACTCATGATAAGAAGGAGCCCAAAATGTAATTTGGGATTGGTGCGGTAGTTCAATAATAGTTCTCTAGTGGAATGAATTATTATTGATAAAATTAAGTTGTGTGTTCGGGGCGAGCACGGGATGCTTAATTTTATCGGGAGACCAAAATCAATTCCTCCTCTCGGTCCCTATCGTAGCCTCTTGTATATAGAGATTTATACCCACCACATACCCACCTTCTTACCCAACCAATAGGGGTCGGCCAAGCTAAGCTTGAAGCTCAAGCTTAGGGCCGGCCAAGCCTAAAGGTTGGCCTTAAGGTGGCCGGCCAATAGCTTGGAGCCCAAGCTTAGGTGGCCGGCCACATCATATTAAAAAAGGTTTTTTATTAAAATTATTTCTTATGTGGATATCATAGTTTTAAAAGAGAGTTTAAAAATTAAATCTTTCCTTTTAAAGCTTTCTACAAAAGATTAAGAAAAGATTTGAAATCTTTCCTTATTTGTAGATTGAAAGGAGATTTTATTTTTAAGAAAAACTTTCCTTTTTAACCATGATAATAATTTAAAGAAGTTTAAAATTAAATATTCTCTTTTATTAGTTTCTAAAAAGATTAAGAAAAGATTTGATATCTTTCCTTATTTGTAGATTAAGAGAGATTTTAATTTTTTAGAGATAACTTTCTTTTTATCCACATGTTTAAAAGAAAGATTTTAATTTATTTCCTTTTTATTAACCACCATGAAGGGAAAAATTATTTGAGAAATTTTTATAAATTTCTGAAAGCAAATAAGGAAGTTTTAATTCTTGTGTGAATTAAAATTTCCTTGATTAAAGGGATTAAGGTGGCCGGCCATTACAAATAGAAAAGAAAATTTATTTTTAATTAAATAAAATTTCCTTTTTAATGGCAAAAGAATTAAGGAAGTTTTTAATTAAATTTCCTTATTTGCCAAGACCAAGGATTATAAAAGAGGGGGTAGAGGTGCCTTCATGGGTGATCAACTCTATTTTATTCTTCCTCTCTTTTCCTCCTTGGTGGCCGGCCCTAGATTCTTTCTCTTCTCTTCTTCTTGTGGCCGGTGGCAATCCCTCTTGGAGCTCTTGATGGTGGCCGGTTCTAGCTAGAAGAAGAAAGAGAGAAAGGAGGTTTTGTTTCTTGCATCCCTTGGAGCTTGGTGGTGGTGGCCGGACCTCTACTTCTCTTGGAGAATTTTGGTGGCCGAAACCTAGAAGGAAGAAGAAGGTGCTTGGTGGTTCTCATCTCGGAAGATCGTTGCCCACACAACGTCCGAGGTTAGAAGAGGAATACGGTAGAAGATCAAGAGGTCTTTCTAGAAGGTATAACTAGTATTTTTTCTTTCCGCATCATACTAGTTATTTTTGGAAATAATACCAAATACAAGAGGCTTACGTTCTAGTATTTCGAATATGTTTTTCGAAGTTGTGTTCTTTTGTTTTCTTTCTTTTCCTTGTGATTTGATTGTTCTCTTTGGTTAACCTAAAGTTATTTTAGGAAATTAAATATTAGCTTTCTATTAAAGGTTTTGTCTAGTCGGTGGTGGTTGCTCCCATATCCAAGAAGGCCATGTGTCTCGCCACGTCAGTACTGGAAACCTTTTATGGAAATTAATATTTAATGGAATTAATAACTTAAGGAGACTTGGGTCGAACGTGTTAAGTTCCACAGGAGATCCAAGTCAAAACCTAAAAGAACAAATAGATTAAGTTTTGGATCAAACGTGTTAAGTTCAGCAGGCGATCCAAAATTTATTTTAAAAGAACACATGGTAGTTAGGAAAAGGTTCAGACCTTTGTACAAAATTTTTGTACAGTGGAACCTCTAGGTTTTCCGAGTAGCAACCAACAATGTCTGCTCAGGATCTCGACAAAATTGGCAAATACTATTAGAACCCTAAGGCTGTTTTGGTGTGATCAACAAGTTAAGTTAGGTTCTGTGTGTTTCTAACCTTGTGTCTAAGTGTGCAGGAGCTTAGGAGCACAGATAGTCGAGCGAAAGACGCAGCTAGCGAGAAGGACGGCACGCGGTGTGTCCGAGGGACGAGGCGCTGCGGAAGAGTACACCGGCGGACGAGAAAGAAGCGTACGGTGGTTCCGAGGGACGAGAAGCTGGAGCGGAAGACTGCTCGGGGAGCAAGAGACACAACTAGCGAGAAGGTCGGCACGGGGTGCGACTGAGGGACGAAGACTGCGGATGAGTACGCTGGCGGACGAGAAAGAAACATGCGGCGATTCCGAGGGACGAGAAGCCAGAGTGGAAGCCTGCTCGAGAAGACTGGAAGTTAGGTTAGGGTGAGCCATATTCCGGATGACAGAGATCACTCAAACGAGCGAAAGACTCGATCTGAGGCGAACAGAGCCGGAGCAGAAGACTCGGGCGGGAAAAGTCAACGGGGTTGACTTTTCCCTCTGGGGCACCCAGAGCTGTCCGGGGCGCCCGAAGTTGACTTTTTCACAAGATCCAGTTTTGACTCGATCTGAACATTGGGGGATAAAGTTTAGCCCCCCAGGGCTCCCAGAACCCTTAAGGCGCTTCGACTAAGGTTATAAATATAGCATTGGTCCAGAAGCTTTTTCAACAATCACAATGAACTCAAGAATTGTAATTCTAACGCTTGTGTGTTTTAAGTTTAGAGTTGAGATTATGTTTCTGTGCTTAATCGTTGTACGAGGCTTCTCCGCCCGAAGGAGTTTTTAGTGCGATCATCTTCCTTGGACTAACAACCTCCTCGGTTATAACCAAGTCAATCCCGGCGTGCCTTGTCTTTTCTGATTTATTTTCTTTTAGCTAATTTATGCAAGTGTTAGTATAAGAGTTCGAGAATGGTTTGTTTTTTATTTTCAGGTTATTCAACCCCCCTTCTAGACGACTACCGCGATCCAACAAATACAAGAGTGCAAAAGAATTTTAGGAGCAGGTCAGGATGACCGGATACTTGTGGAAAGTCCCCGAAGCATGTCAGAGTGACCGGATACTTGTGAGGAGCCGAGTAGGTCAGGGTGATCGAATACTCACGGGGAGACCCGAACCAGGTCACGAGTGACCGGATACTTATGGGGAGGTCCGAAGCATGTCAGGGTGATCAGATGCTTGCATAGAGGTGTGAAGCAGGTCAAGAGTGATCGGATGCGAATGCTTGCAGGGAGGCCCAAAGTAGGTCAGAGTGACTGGATTCGGATGCTCGTGGTGAGGCCCAGAACAGTTCAGGGTGACCGGATGCTCACAGGGAGACTCGAACCATGAAAGTAATTGTGGTCTTTCATTTGAGAGGAGGATTGTTGGGATTCAATCAAAGTCTCATATTGAAAAGATTAGGAAAAGATAATGGGTTTAAAAGGATGTAGGATATCTCCATTGGCATGAAGTCTTTTGGGGAGAGCACGAGAGTAAAGTCATGAGGGCTTAGGCTCAAAGTAGACAATATTATCTCATTATAGAGATATGTAAACATCCTTTGGGCATAACAGATGTTGTGCTTATGAGAAGTGATGGGCTGAGCCCTGGGGGTATGGTCGACGCTTAGACCGACCGGGAGAAGACTATGAGTTGTGCCCATGAGAAGTGAGGATGAGCCCGGGGGGTCCGGCCAGCGCTTGGGCCGCCCGGGAGGAGACTGGGAGCTGTGGCCATGAGAAGTGATGGGCTGAGCCTTGGGGTTTGGTTGGTGCTTGGGCTATCCGAGACTAGACTGAGAGTTGTGCCCATGAAAATGAAAGGTTGAACCCTAGGGGCCCAGTCAATTCTTGTGCAGCTCGAGAGTAAATTAGGAGTTGTACCCATGAGAAATGATGGGTTGAGCCTTGGGGTTCCGGTCGGCGCTCGAGCCATCAAGGAATAGACTAAGAGTTGTGCCCATGAGACGGAGAGTTAAGTCCTAGAATAAATGGTCTGTTTGGACACGTACTACCCGACCTTGACTGTCATCTCTTGACTTTTAGCTACCACATGCCCTTAACTATTGACCTCACACTATTCTTGGGGGTCATCCATTACATGCCATACCACAAGCCACCTCATGATCGACTGTCTAGACTCGAGCCCAACTGTTGTTTGGTCGTTCGACTAGGCGACAACTCTAATAGCCTTTCCTCGATGTTACCGGAAACTATCTTTTTTTTTAAAAAAAAACACTTGTCAGCCATTTTAAATGTAAAATAGGACACCGACAATAGTGTATCAGTGCAATGATTTGATTGTCCCATCCATCATAAATGTCGTAAATGTTATTTTATGTGCAATCACTATGTGTCTTACCAACTTCATTCAAATGTGATGGCTGACACACGTTTTTTCATATGGATTTTGAATGGTGATTCACCTCCCTAGATTTGATAGTTGCCCTTAACAGGACCGTTTTGATCGGACGATTCGAGCTTCAAAGAACCCTCAGGGCCCTTGTTAAAAACCTTAAGTGTTGCAAGAAACAATCTATTCACACTTCGTCTTCTTCAACTTTCGGCTCTAACAATTCTTACCGCCTACGATCCTTTCCCTAAGTGTTCTTTCTTAACCTTTCCCCCCTCTCTTTCTGTCTTCGATGGCTCAAGAAATTTTCGCTTCCTGGTATGCCACATTCCATTCTGATTTTGATAGTTGTGACCTTGAGTCAGCTCGGGTAAACCTAGAGATTCCCAAGACCTTCCGTATTCATATTCCTGACCTCCAAGACATCCCTCATCATTCTCCTCCCAACTTTGTCACCTTTTTCAAAGATCAACTTCATGTGGGTCTGCAATTTCCCATCCCCCAGTTCTTCTATGAGATAGTCCAATATCACCATTTCTCACTTTTTCAATTTGCTCCCAATGCCTTCCGCACAATGTATGGAATGACAATCTTATTCCCTTGTCCCCTCATACTTTCTATCATTTCTATTACCCAAAGAAGTCAGAGCTTGGGGTCTTTATGGTCTAATCTCGATTGAAGACATTTTTCTTTCAGAAAATGTCTTTCTTGAACAAGGGATGGAAATCCCACTTCTTTTTATC
The DNA here is from genome assembly GCF_018446385.1 of Zingiber officinale. Classification (NCBI taxonomy): domain Eukaryota; kingdom Viridiplantae; phylum Streptophyta; class Magnoliopsida; order Zingiberales; family Zingiberaceae; genus Zingiber; species Zingiber officinale. Next base: position 13,980,119 of record NC_055989.1, read on the forward strand.
AAAGTATCCAACCACATACTTTGGCTAACCAAGTGGTAACCGGATCTCCCTTCTTCTTTTGAGTTATGATACCATCACCATGCACCTGCATGCACTACTACTTTAGAGAAACTGATGGGCGTGTAGTTCCATATCCTATCACTACTACAAGAAAAGCCTTCTTTACACGTTTGGATTAAGTTCCGTCCGAACAGAGCTTCCCTCCTCCTTTGGTAAGCCTAGGTAACTTATTCCTTACATTTTCACTAACTAAGGTCTTTTTCTTTTTGCGCATAGGACATCATATTCAAGGTCTATGCCCTTGCATCTCTATGGCTAGGGAAGAGTGATTGACACGACATGGTCAGGCCCTACTGGTCAATTGAGAAACCCAGCCAGCCGACTCTTTTGAAGAGTCATCCCGCGGCCAAGCGGATAGTAGCGTTGAGGCTGCTACCAAGAGGGGAGTGTTAGTCGTCAATCTTATCGCCATCCACGAAGAAACTCCCGTCATGGATCCTCAGTCGCCCCTGCGACTTAGACACAAGAGGCGATGTGTTAACCCAGTTGTGCAGTCGTCCCCCGAACTACTGCCTTCAGCCCATTTACCCACTTAGGGATTTACCCTATCCCAAGAAAGCACTCTGCTTCCTCTGGGTAGGTTGCTTCTCTTCCGCACCCCAAAACCTTGATTCAAGGGGAAATGATTTCCATGGCGAGCGGATCTCTAGCCACCTCCTTGCCTCAGGTGCCTTCCCTGTCACCGATTATCTCACCCTTGGGGGTCCCCTCCCAGTCGTCTCGCCAACCAAAAGGTCACTTTCAATTCACGTATGCCTTTAATATGTCATCTGTTGGGATATGCCCGATGTAGTGTGTGTTAAAACACATTTCGTAAATATGCGTAGCGGAAAATAAAATAATAATAATTCCTAAATTATTACATTACACACACTACACGCATACAATGATACAACATTCTAAACATGATCGCATATTTAAATTTTTATGAAAAGTAAATTTATGTTAGGTGTACCTTACGAATGATCTGTAACGAGAATGACATCAACCGTAGTGATATTGTCGAATCTCGCCCCTATTCATATCCACGCCGAGCTCCTCAAGACAACTCCTTGAGTACAAGTCTCTCTTTCGGAAGTTACTAGCTACGAGCGAAGAAGATGGATCAAGAGGAAGACGGAGAGAAGCACACAAGGAAGAGATTTCTTCCTTATGGTGGTCACGACAGCAAGGGGGAGGGCTTCCCCTTGTTGGCAGCGACAAAGAGAGAGGAGAGAGAGAGAGGAGAAGAGAAGAGAGGAGAAATTAGGTTAAGATTTTTCAAAAATCTTACAAGCCAATTAATGATCTCATGTGTATAATCTTCTCTCAACTATATTAATATATAACCCTCATTAATGAGTTGGATTAGAAAGCCTAAATCCAACTAATTATCCCTTAATTAAAAATTAGTCCAATAACTCCTTAGTTTAGTTCACAACTAAACTAAATTGGTTCATGACTAATTCATGATTAAACCAAATATGGTCCAACTCTTCCATAAGAGATGTGGCTCATCCGCACTTCCAATTCGACAAATATTTCCATATTTGTCTTATGTGTGGTCCAACCAAATATTTATCTCTTGATGTAAGAATCTTATTCTTTAACTTGCTTTACGTTTTTTAGAGACTCGTTAGTGCGTGTGACCCAATAGATTCTCGATTTATTTTGGTCATCCATAATTAACTACTTAATTATAGAACGATCATGAGCGACACCTAGTAGTACATCATGATCCCCAATTAGCCGAAAAATTATAGTTGATCTTAGAATTAATTTTAAAATCCTTCAACAGTTACAATAAGTCATGTCTCGTTCCTTTCACTCGTCTTATACCCACTTGATTTATGACATGGTCTATATGTCTTGACTACGTCACACCTAGCCCAAGTAATACTTCCTCGTTCTCCAGATTCAAATTACTCGTATATGTATACAAGAGTCTCGCACTCTTAACATGTGATGCTTTGGCCAAAGACTTTGAGTAATAAACCTAATGAGTGGTTATAGGGTATACGTCTCCTCGCAAGGAGCGGTGAATCCTCTGTGGGCTATCCAAACACCTTCAAGCACTTCAACTTATATCCAATCATCCCAAGTCCACACCTCAATGTGATGCTGCTTAAGATCTCAATGTATAAATCTCTATGACCAAGATGACCTATATACCTCAAGTCGAAGGAAATTTACACTCGTGATGTAGTAAGAACTTCACAGTCATATCTATATATATGTATGTCATATGAAGTCTTACAGCGAGTTACTCCAATGAATTAGTTATCATAACCAGCATCCACGTTTAACTCTCAATATCCCAATATATATAGCCAGTGAGAAAATAGCTGCTTGGTCGAACTAAGGAGTATAACCCGTGCTAATCTTACAGAATTGATGGTGTCCGAATACATCAATTCGACGACTAGGAAAATTTTAATTTATTCATAATTGCACATGTAGAGATAATCACTAGTTGTAATCCAATCACAAATTCTCTCATGCTATAAATTATATTATAGATATTCAATAAATTAGTTTAAGACAATCAAACATATAATATATATTCAAATAGTGAATATATACTTATCAAATAAATAGAAAAATCGTAAGACGATTGCTTTAGGACATCCCTCAAATTCTAACACCATCCCTTCAAATGTTGACCCTTGCTTCATCTTCAGATCCATCACCTGACATGGATATGACAAAGCCGATATATTGTATTACGAGGATGATGAAGGAGAATACAACGTCTGATGTGGAGATGACAACTATATAAACCCCAGAGAAGGTAAATGCAAAGGGACTATCTTCATCTCCACTAAGCTCTCTCTTTCTTCTTCTTCCTCCTCTAATTTCATTCTTCATCTAACTTGAGTGTCGGAGTAGTTTTTCGGGATCCCTCCTCGGCGTCATTCTAACTTTTTGTTGAAGTGTTTTTCAAGTCCTCTCATCTAGGGTTGTAAATGAACCAAACATTCATAAATAAGCTTGGTGTTCAGCTTAGTAAGAGCTTGTTTATATTCGATCAATATACACCAAATCAATTAAATAAAAAAACTTAAATAACTCGTTAAATTAAACAAACAAGCTTGAACACATATGTGTTCAACTTATTAATGTTCGTGAACAACGTTCATGAACAATTTTCATGGATAACGTTCGTGAATAATATTCGTGGACAACGTTCGTGAACAATATTCACGAACCATGTTTATTAATAAAACTCTTGTTAATATGCTAACTAAATAAAAACTAAAATAAATCAATAAGTTTGAATTATCAAGTTAAATAACTAATCAAACAAGTAAAAGTTTTAAACAATCAAATAACTTGAATTGAGAGCTCAATAATATCTAAAGGAACCAAGCTCGAACTAAGGTTAAGTCAAGCTTGAATTGAAAGCTCAATAACATCTAAACAAACCAAGCTCGGACCAAGCTTCAAACAAGTTCAAGCTCATAAAAATAAACTAAGTCAAATTTCAACAATTATTTTAAAGGCTTGGTTGATTTTAAACTTGGCTCGGCTTGGCTCGGTTGCCTTATCAAGTATGCTTGAACATCCCAAAGCTCGGCTCGACTCAGCTTTATTTACTACAGCAATTTACCAAAAGGTGTATGGAAGTTTTCGAATTTATCAAAAGGCGCATGCTACTTTATTATTTACCAAAGGACATACCTTTTTGCAGTGTTCTTCCCATTCTACCCTCCTGACAAATTTGACTATTTTCTTTTTTATTTTTTGTCATTTCTCTCTATCTCCTATGCATGTAACATCTATTCTCTTTCGTCTCCTCTTTTTTCTTTCTTCTCTTTTACACGTCGATTCTTTCAAAAATATTTTAACACCCCTGAGAATCTAAAATAAATAATAGATATCATATTTGAACCCCAGAAATATATAGAAATTGAAATAGGTACAATTGGAGCTCTCTAGGTCCATCAGTAGATTTTAACTGAAACCCATTGATGGACTTAGAGAACTCTGAGTGCATCCATTTCATTTTCGGTGGATTTCTGGGGTTGCAAGAAGTTCAAATATGTTATTCATTGTTTATTTCAGCTTTGTAGAAGTGTTAAAATGTAATATAGAAGAATCATCAAAATTTTCCAATACTGGGCCTAATATGATTCTATATCAGGCCCGCGTTGGGCATGGTATGTTTCCATATCAAGCTCAATGTGGAGAATTTTGTCGATTCTTTATTATTATATTTTAACACTCTCGAGAAGTCGAAATACAATGGATAGCATATTTGAACTTCTTGTAACTCCATAAATCTACAATAACTTAAATGAGTGTAATCGGAGTTCTTTAGGTCCATTAATGAGTTTTGGTCAAAATTCACTGATAGATTTAGAGAGCTCTGATTTCATCCATTTTAGTTCTTGTAGACTTTCGGGTTGTAAGGAGTTCAAATATGTTATCCATTATTTATTTTGACTCTCAAGGGTATTAAAATATTTTTAGAAGAATCGACGTGTAAAAAAAGGAAAGACAAAAGAGGAGACAAAAGAGAATATATGTTGGGAGAGAAATGATAGAAAAAATAAAAAAAAATAATCACATTTATTAGGAGAGTAAAATGAGAAAAATAGTATAAAAAAATACATCATTGGATAAATAACAAATAGTATATATGTTTTAGTAAATTTTAAAATATACATAAATTATTATATTTACTACCTACTCTCATCCTCCTCATCCGATCTCCAGATAACACGCGTATCAATCCATTCAATCCATTTATTGACCGATGATTTATTCATCCACGGCATCTGACTGAAAGGATCAGTAAAATATTTTCACCTAAACTAGTTTAGAGTGCCGTTTTATTCCCCAAGTAGATAAAATCCCCAATTTGCTATAGACTTAAGGCGCACATTAATTTCATCAACGTTTATTTAATTAGGAATTTATTGATACGATATTATTTTAATCACAATTGTAATCCTGCAACAACCACTGGTCCCACGTAGACTAAGCCAACAAAATGTTAAAAACGTGGTTTTACTCTCACGCGTCGACACAGCCGCCGTCCAAATTTCCATTCGCATTCCATTCCATTCCATTCAATTTCAGTTGATCAATTCCCGGAGGTGGGCGGTCGATCCATATGCATTACGAACGGTTCAACTTAAAGACCAGTCGCCCAATTATCTTCTTCTAAATGCTTCTAGAAAGATCGCAGTTTTACTAATTCGTATAATAATGAATTCTAAGGGGCAGGAAATACAAACTGTAACGATGATTAAAGGTGAGCTGTATTAATTATATATATATTTTTTATTTTTAAAATAAATTTTATTAATTTAGTACTAACTGAAATAATTAATTTTTAATATGATTCTATTAATTTAATTTTAATAAATTTTTAATTTAATTTGGTTAGTTAATATTAAATAAATTTTTAATTAATTTATGAATTAAATTAACTGAATATTCACTATGATTGCTTAGCCTGGAAGCTATTTTATAATACCTTCTTTTGTAACGTTGCAGTCTCTAAAGTTTAATGTGATCTGACTCGATAAGTTCCTTGTTCCATTTTATCGTCAAAGAAATATTTATTTAAAAAAGAGAAAGTTCTTGCCTGCTCACGTCGCCCACGTGAGCAATGAAGTTCTAAAATCAATATAATTTCAAACCAAGAAATATGTGTTGCTGACAGCTGGATTGGTCTCCGGTTTAAGGGACCCACTGGGGTTCCCTCTCTGAACCGACACTTGAGTGAGCGTGGCGTCCAAGCGATGCGCTGGGTCTGCGGCACCGTCGGTTGAGAACTCTTGCACGGATCACGATGGCCTCGGGTCGGATCGAACGGTCATGCTTGGGCCTGCTGCCGAAAGCCAACTCGTCGTGACCGAAGATGGGTCCCCAAGGCATTTGGGCAGTGGGAAAGCGCCACGTCGAGTGCAAAAAGGAAAGGCATCTCGGGATGTGCTGATTCCGATCCGCAAGGATGTGCTTGATTATATGTAGGAGGTGAAAGGAGCGGGAAGGCAGACCCAAGCTCGCCTTTCTCTACCCTGCTACCGATCTCGTTTCTAGGTTTCTCGTGTCTCCTTCCTTCCCTTCCTTCGGCCTTCGCTTTGCGGAGATCTGGGAGGTGTAGCGGCTCTTCTTTGGCGTTTACAGGTATCTTTTTTCTTATGCCTTTCTCCGGAGATCATGGATCTACTTTTGTGGTTCTGCTTACTGCTTCTCGATTCCAGTTTTTTTTGCTTCTCGTATGAGATCGGATCTGTTAGGGACTCAGTTCGGCTGTCCAATGTGCGAGAGAGAGCCTGTGTCGGTTTAGATCTCATCTACGCTGCCGATTTCTACGCAGTAGAATAGGCTTTCTGCAGAGGAATCTAGAATATTTGGAAGTGTCTGTCTTTCGTTGGTTAATATTCTTTGGAGATCTCTCCGGAAGATGTTAACGGATCGATCACGCCGCCGGCGACCAAACCAAACTGGGTTTATGCCGCATGAGTGGCAGGGCTGATACAGAATAGGAAAAATATGATATATATAGTAAAAAAATGGGGAAATAATTTACTGTATTTATTATGCAGAAATGTAAACTTTAATATAACATTTGTAGGTCTGATATAGCTTTGATTATAAAATAGGTTTTCTGAGCTAAACTAAGTTCTCTGTTTTGGCTGAGCATCTTTTTATCTACCTTTCTAAAAAATATATATAATAATTTTTTTTTTGTCTTTTTCTATTTATAATTTCCCCCTTTTTCTTTTCCAAACTCTTAGAATATTTTTTTCTTCTACAGTGACAGTTGGTATCATGTTCATCATGCTCAACCTAGCATGACACGTATATGGCTGACTCCTAATTAGTCCATTTTAGTGAAAAATGAAAAAAATGGCAATACCCCCGCCCGAGAACCATCTTGAGAGATAAATCATGATAATTGAGAGATAATGAGAGATAATGTGGATGGAAGGGTGAATTATGCCAATTTGATTAGATTGCTAATATTATAATAGAATGCATTCAAAATCATAATATTGGAAATAGAGCTGCCTCAGCTAAGCACAATTCGGCCCGATTAGTTTCTTTTTGTTTTTTTTTTCTTGCCAAATCGGGGTTTGAAAATGGGCTGTGCTTGGCATGACATGTTCATCCACCGAGCTTGGGCTTGTGCACCTTAGGTCATGCCAGCTCAGATCTCGTGGGTGATTTATTTAAAAGAATAAAATAGAATTTAAATAAAAAAAATAAAAAAAATTCTTTTAGAAATGGTAATTTGTTAAATTTATAAAATTATTTATATTAATAATTAATTCTTTATCTTTTATATATAAAAAGAATGGACTAAACTGAATTTGAGTCTAATCTATGTCGGGTTAGGTTAGGCATGATCCATTTTGGGCCTGGGCCTACGAAGCGTGACGCATGCGCACGGTATTGCGCTTGCCATGACTTTGGTCATGCCACAGGTAGGCCTTGTCCATTGATACCTAATTGGAAAGAGTTGCTACAAGATGTTAATTTATGTGGATAGAAATTATGGTCTCAATTAACTCTATTTTCTTTGCACTTCTGTACTTGCAATCCGTTCCTTAACTTACCTAAATCGTCTAATCTGCAATGGAATATGTTTCTCACCTTTCATTCATAGCCTGCAATGTTGTTTTCATCGTTTCAAGCATTACATTTTCAGATGCAGTTTTGTTACTAACATCCTTGTTTGGTTTTTAGTCTATCACTATGGCACCAACTCAGGAAGTGGCAGCCAAGTCTTCTGATTTGAAACTCTCTCATCCACCTCTCAATGAACGAATACTTTCATCCATGACAAGAAGATCTGTTGCAGCACATCCTTGGCATGATCTTGAAATAGGTGAGGATAGTAATCTAAGTTTCATAATGTAGCGTTTTTCATTCTTTTCCTTGTTAATTCAAATATTTATTGAACATGGATGCTGCATGCAGGTCCAGGTGCCCCTACAATATTCAACTGTGTAAGAATCCATACTTTTTCTCAAAAGAATTCTCAATTGCCATTGGAATATTAGAAAAGTACAGTTAGTAACTTTAACTATTTATTTATTATTTTTATTTTGGCATGAATATATTACATCTAACCAGGTTAACATGCTTACCTTGTACTTTTTCTCAAAAAAAAAAAAATGGTAATTTAAACATTTTAATGCATTAGAGTTTTATATAATATATGAATTTTGTGGAGATTATTGTCATGGGAGTGAGAAGTCTACTTGTATCTGTGTTAAGAACAAGCAACAAAAATTCTTGCAGGTAGTGGAGATAAGTAGAGGAAGCAAAGTGAAATATGAACTTGACAAGAAAACTGGTCTGATAAAGGTGTGTATGAAAATTTATTATTTTTCCTTAATTTTTTCTACTGTTAATTTTGGTACTTGTTTTACTGCTATAGGTGGACCGTGTTCTTTATTCATCAGTTGTGTATCCTCACAACTATGGTTTCATCCCTCGCACTCTTTGTGAAGATAGTGATCCCATGGATGTGTTGGTCATTATGCAGGTTTGTTGTACAAAGATTCTGCAATACATTTTGATGCCTGCACCTGAATGTATTTGAAGTGTTTGAACCATACAATTCATCATCATTAATACTTAAAAATGAAATAGAACTCTGATTCATATAGATCTTTTATTCTAATTATTTCTCCTTGTTTTGCCCTCCATTTTTTCATTATTTGGTTCATCAAGTGAAACTTTCTAAAAATGGTTGTTGCTTGTGCTTATTTAACAGGAACCAATACTTCCAGGATGCTTTCTTCGAGCTAAAGCAATAGGTTTGATGCCTATGATTGATCAGGTTTCGTCTACTCACAAATAAGCTGGATTCCTTTATTTTATGCTAGACTATTCAAAGAACTCGTAAAGCTTCATATTCTACCGTGGTTATTTGACAGTTGTTGATTGGTCTGAGTTGTTTGAAACAGGGGGAGAAAGACGATAAGATTATTGCTGTCTGTGCTGATGATCCCGAGTACAAGCATTTTAATGATATCAAGGAGCTCCCACCACATCGTTTAGCTGAGATTAGGCGTTTCTTTGAAGATTGTATCCTCATATATCTGCAAATGCATTTTATATACAACAATTTGTTAACCACATCTGGTGACTAAGTCCTTGTGACACAAAATTCATTGATCATTTATCTCACATAGAAAGGGCAGTGTACATGCTCTTGCTAGTTGCTAGCAAATGACACATACACCTACTAATTGCTAGCAGAAGAAAGGATCTTTCCACTTTCCATACTAACTTGTTCAACCAAGTTACTAAAGGTAGACCTTGCAACAAATAGGAAAGGCACTTTTGGAGTTATGAATTGTGTGACACAAGCGTTGTGCTTCTTAGCCTTCGGAAATCAGATAAGAAAAATGAAAACAAGGATGTGGCTGTAGATGACTTCCTCGATGCATCAGCAGCAACCAAGGCAATCCAACGTTCCATGTAAGTATTTTGTCATTTTCTATGTTAAATAAATCTTCCCAAATTGTATTGCAAGACCTGCCTGAAAAGAGACTTATCTAAAATTTGGTAATTTCAATTTCAAAATGTATAAAATGTTTCTTACCCTCAAACTAGATACATTAGAAGATGAACTGCAAGCTATAGTTGCTTTATCTGCCACTCTTGGAACAGCACAAGGAAATTTGTTTCCAATGGTTGTGCCGTAACGGGTCCAAGAACAAATTACTACTCAAACAACGTTGCCTCTCTATTGATATCTTTTATTGCAATTGGATTTGATGTGTTTGCATAAATCATATCTATCCCTTCTGTATTTGCAGGGATCTTTATGCGAGTTACATTGTGGAAAGCCTGAGGAGGTAGAGCGGGTCATGAAGCATGGATGGATCTGGCCATCTGGGGACACGGGCGTTTGCAGTCAAACTACTTACTATACTGCTATCAGATTATTATATATACATATGAATTTAGCTTGTGAAAGATTCAAATGTCTGTCTTTAGGCCAAACAAGCACTAGTTTCTTAAGCGGATGCTCCCTGTTGATCGGAGCATGTTATCAATGGCTATTGTTAAATTTCCTACTGTTAATTTACTACTGTTTTTGTTTGCATTCTGTGAATTACCAGAGACATTTAACGATACTAATTATTTATATAAAATATTATTTCATACATGTTAACATTTGATACAATACGACTGTTCGAATTATATTTTGCAATCATTATACCAATTAAGCCTCATCTTATTAAATAGGATAGATCATATGAATATTTATATGTGTTATTAGGTTCTCTCTTTTATTATATTATTATTTATATTTAAATAAATTTTATTTTATTACTACTAATTAATTTTTATCCATCTATATTTTATTTTATAAGATTCAATACATTATTGTTTAATAAAACAACGCGAAGAATAGGTTATTTGGATTCGGTCAGATGAGTCTTTTTATATTATTTTGTTTAGGTCATTATTAAAAAAACACACATAACAAAATCTTTCTTAAAATTATACTTAATTAAGTTTAAAAATGTTTTTTTTATTATTTAGTAATTTTAAAATAAAATATTTTTTTTTTAAAAAAAACTCAGTCGAGCTGAACATAGTAACTCCATTTCCATGTTGGGCCGGACTCGTGAAAAGATGATTACATTCTTCCAAGATATCTTTCATAGTATAGTATGTATCTAGATTATATTAAGGGAGGCATGGCATGAGATCAATTTATAATCGATAGTCCAGTGACTTGATCTTTTATCTAATTATAATATATCTATTCTCCTCTAATTAATTAGGTATTCTCATGGGAGCATTAGGTCTGACCATGGTGGCATCATTAGGTCGGACCATGATTCTCTACATCATGACTCCTTATGGACGAGGTATGGACATCCTCTCAGACGGATAATTAACTAGAGTATGATGATATTATCAGTATAAGATTTGGAAATTAAGTTTTAGTTAGTAATTGAATGTTTATCTTTCTTATATATTATTCAATTATTTAAGATTAATAATCATCTATAATTTATTTTTTTAAAATAAATGGATAGAGATACCGACTTTCTGCAACGTGGACAGGAGCCCATTTTTCAGACCGCTCTTAGCCCATCACTATTTTAATCCTTCACCCAAACTTTTTAAAGGAACAAATTGCTGGTTCGTACCCGATAACTACTCATGACGCTCCTCCATCGTGTTCGCACGTTCCCTTAGCACAAGGTGTAGCTGTACAACACTAGTGCCTTTGAGGTGGGAAACCATGCAGCATGCAATAGCAAGTATAAGAACCCAGGGCCATACTAGTCTTTTTAACTAATTTCTTCGTATAAAATGCACATTGCCCTTTCCTCGTATACTGTTCAGAACAAATATCATTTTGACATGGGACTGTAGCGATAAGATATGTTTTTAATCAAATTTTAATTTTATAAAATAACGGTTAAATTTTTCTTAACGATCTAAAAATGTTAGATTGATGATCCGTTCATTATGAACATTGGCTGATGTATTTTGATGACCGATCAGTCCTCCTGAAATTAGTCGACATAAATTTAATGAAATAATAATAATAATAATAATTTTATCCCTTTAAAAATATATTTCGGCAACCGTTTATTCCATTTTTAATTTTCCTAAACAAACATAATATTTGAGGACATGCTTCAGACCAGCAGAATAAAGAACACAGCTCGGTCTCCGTGCGTGGCCTGCGCGTGGGAACTAAGCAGCTATATCCTGAAGGGGGGATAACGTCGTTACTTGACGGCGTAAGAGTTTACCGGGAGACGTGCCTTGTTGTAACTTGCAACTGGACGAAGCTCTCGTGCGTCGGTGCCTCCGTGAGACCGTGACGGCCGTTAAAAGCTAGAAAGGAAGAAGAGAATATGAGCACCTCCACCGTCGTCCTCACACGCCGCTTTCCTTTCCTCTTTATCTACCGCACCGCCTGTCTCCGATTTCGGAGCCCCGTGCCACGAGCCCTCCTAGCTTTCCTCCGCCGGTCTCTCCGCTACGATCGGCCTCGCCGCCTACGCCACCGAAATGGTACCCTCTCGGTTTCTTTCTTCGATCACTTCGATGCTAGGGTTCCTGCGGTTTACGTTTCTTCGTGTGATCGACCAATCTGCCCTACTTTATCAACCTGCCCGTGTCCGATCGTCCTTTAGTTGCTCATTTCCTTAATTTGGGATCTGATTTCGCGTTTAGCTGGTCTGTTTGACTTCGTTTGGCTAGGGTTTGGATGTGAAACATGCTGCTTGTTTTATGACGGTTGACTTGTGGAGCTACGGTAGACGGTTCCGCTGATCATTGCTTGTAGATTTTAGTGACTGGACCCTCTTCATTCTCCATAGCCGCTGCTTAGGTTAATTGAATGTTTAAAATTTCGGATCCTTCACGGGTGTTTTCTCATTCTGTTCTTTGGATTTACTCATTTTGCTCATGGTCATCGATAAATTCATGGATCTGACAGATTAGTTTGTTGTGCAAGAATTATTTAAATAGGGATAGGAGGTTCATTTCTCATGTCTTATTCGTTCATATTAGCAGACGGACTATGTTTTTCCTTCGCCAATTTTGTTCTTATTGTTCTATGTGACCTCTTATGAAGTTAAATTTTCTTTTCTTTGGTCTACATAGGGGATGGCTTGTGAAGTCACATTGTTTATGCTACTGAATCCCTGTCAATGAATCCGTAGTCCATAGTATTCAACATGTGCTTTGTCAACCTGGTTAAGATATACCTGCAATTTTTGTTTGAGTTTAACAGGAGCTTATGTTCCTAGAGGTTTCGTTGATGGAACAAAATTTCCACTGGATGCGAGGTAACAACTAACACACTTATTAGTATGATGTCTCCCTCATAAATATGCGAATATGGTCCCTTGGTCACACTTGTATTGAGTAAACAAACTAATCTGTGTATACTGGACTTAATCAACCCCTCTGTGTTGATCCTTCTCCTCCCCCCAGGATTAAGGTATGCCTGTTGATGAATGCATCTGATTTGCTAATATGACTTTTTGCATTTTGATATGGCAGGCCAACGCAGTATCAGGAATGGCAGTGAATGATGACTGCAAGTTGAAGTTCTTGGAGCTGAAAGCAAAGCGGACCTACCGATTCATAATCTATAAGATTGAGGAGAAGCAGAAGGAGATTCTTGTAGAGAAGCTTGGTGAACCCAACTTGACCTATGAGGACTTTACTGCCAGCCTCCCTGAAAATGAATGTAGATACGCTATATATGATTTTGACTTTGTGACTGAAGAGAATTTACAAAAGAGCAAAATTTTTTTCATCGCATGGTAAACTTTTTCTTCTTCTTTCTTTAGTTGGCTTAACCCAGACAACAACTTGACCTTTCCCTTCTGTTTGATACTAAAGGTCCCCCGACACATCAAGGGTGAGAAGCAAGATGCTTTATGCAAGCTCAAAAGAGAGGTTCAAGAGAGAGCTTGATGGCATTCAGGTCGAGTTACAAGCAACTGATCCTACTGAGATGGGCCTTGATGTCATAAGAGGCCGCGCAAATTGAGCATACGGCTGTGCGCCTCTAGTTTACGCAGTCAGGTTGTTCTCTATTATTTGGTGTGGTTCTGCTGGAATATTCATAACTCCAAGGGAAGGTTAGTTCCCTAGATATCATGTGAGCTTGTGATTGGCATTACTAAATAGAAACTATTCAAAGTATCTTCCCATTTCTACTTTGCTGTTGTCTATTTTGTACTTGGTACTCATTGCATTAGCATCTAATCATGTTCTTGTGTTTGAAAGCTAATGGTATTCGACATTTTGTTGTATGGCAACAAATGTAGTCACTCTTATTAATGACTTTACTCTTGTGATGCAAATCTACCATCCGAGTAAACTCCGCAATGCCCCTGGGGGGATTTATGACTTTACTCTTGACACTTGACCAAAATGCCTCCTTTTTCTAGGAAATAGGATGTCACAGATGAATGAGTTTGAAGTTGTGGTCATGTTGATTTTATTCTTGATTCAATTTTCTTTGAATATGGCAAGTTTCTGTATTAGTACAAGAGTTGCCAAAATCTCAAGGGCATGCCATTGAGCTGTGTTTTTCTAGTCTCAATTGTGAAATCAAGCCTGATGGTTTCTAGTTCTTGTAAGTGAATTATGAAAGAATGACGTTGTTGATGGACCCTGTAGCACATGACTATTAATTTTAGAATATATATTTTAAAAAATTAGAAATTTAAATATTTACCAAAAATATAATGTGAATTTATCATGAAAATTTCATATTTAACTTGCTCTCAAAGGCAAAGCTTGATATGCAATTTTTTTTATAGAAATTATATTTTAAAAATAAACAACTGAAATAAAATTGGTATATGGTAAGTAGTTTTTTTTTTTCAAGTTTGAATGTAAATAAATAATACATTTAAAAGTTATTTTATATTTTTATAATAAAATTTAATCAAAATTATTATATTTTATATGTTTTTAATTTTTTTTTAAATTTATAAAATTTATATCACTTTACGCTCTATTATTTTTTTTTAAAAATATATTCCATAATAACTTTTAATTTTTTTCATCAATTTTATATATATTTTAAATTTTTTTATAAAATTATAATAGTAATTTTTAAAAGTTGTAATATAATTCGAATAAAAATTAAAAGGTACTTATATCATTTTCATCGAGATGACATCTTTTTTAGAAAATATCAAAGCGAAAAAAATATTTTACTAACTTATTAATATTTCTTAAACAGAATCAAAATTTTATTCGTTAAATTAATTTAAATTAAGTTAAAATATTTTGATAATTGATAAAAATATTTTGATATAATAATAATTTTAATTAAATTGAATTAAAATACTATTTAATTAATTTACTTTAATATATTAGAGTAGCTACTATAATTTAAAATTAGAGTATATTTTAGATAAGCAATATGAGCGCAATTTTTTATTTTTAACGATAAAAATAATAAGGGTTATCTTTATTTTTATTCTAAAATATTCAGATAATTTACTCTAGCATATTTTAATAATTAAACCGTATTATAACACTAGATTGTTAAATTTTTTTAGAATTTCGGATTTAAATTTAGGATATAATATTTAGATTAAAGGAGTAAAAAAAAACAATAACATTAGGTGCCACAAACAACAAATCATCTCTCATATATATGATTGTTTTTTTTAATTATCATCCGTCGGAAAAGAGGAAAAAAAACGGGTCGTCGGTCGCAATTTTGACTTTTGACTAAATTAATCACGTATGCGGACTTGATGAAGTACCTTAACTGGGCAACGCCACAGGTTTTCGATTCCCCACTTTCCTCGAAACCCTACCCTCTTCGGCGCCGCCTCCTCTCTACGTCTCGCTTCTGACCACTTCGTCTTCTGAGATCCACTCTGGGAGTCTGCCGCCGCCGTTTATTGTGGATCATCGAAGATGTCGGGCGCCCTTGACATGTCCCTCGACGACATCATCAAAAACAACAAGAAGACTAACGGTGGAGGCCGTGGACGGGGCCGTGGCTCCGGCCCTGGTCCTTCCCGCCGCTTCCCCAACCGAGCAACAAACCGATCCGCCCCCTACTCTGTTGGGAAGGTATGCTCGTAGATTTTCCCCCAGCTGCCGGATCAGTGTTCCCTTCCGATCCGATGGAACCGTCCGTGGGTTTCTCACTTGATCTGCGATCCCAGGCTCCTGAATCGGCGTGGCAGCACGACATGTACTCGGCGGCTCCGCCAGGCGGGTTTCCTGTTCCAACGGCGAAGGCGTCCTCCATAGAGACCGGAACAAAGCTATATATTTCCAATCTGGAATATGGGGTCTCGAACGAGGACATCAAGGTTCTCTTCTTCCACATTTAATATTTTTTTCTTGTAATTTCTTGATCTCTGTAGTTGGTATTTTGAACTGGAAATCTAGCACATGTTGATTTTTTTAAAAGGAAAAGGGACGTTTTTTTTAACGCCTTCTTCTCTCCTACTAGTAATACAAAATTTATATATAGAGTGGATCTGTTCATTCTATTACAGAATTTACACAATGAATGTATTTTTCTAGTGTTTCTATCCAGGTTCTTCGCAATTCTTGTAAACAAATATTTCTTTAAGAGAAAAGAGGACTGAAATTTAATAACTCTGAACTTGATAATAAGATGTTACAAAAAAGTAAGAAGGAAGAAACAATTTAAAATTAGATTTAAATTATGCAAAACTTTTTTTAGTTTATAGTCGAAATCTTCTGTTCTACTTGTTATTTAAATATTGTTTTCCTAAGGCCCAACCATCAAATTTTGCAAAAACTGCAATTAAATTTGTATTAAACTTATTAAATTACTTTAATGAACTTTGCAGCTGCTTCTAAGAGCATGCCTACATGCACACATGGAACACACTTCTCATTTTTAGTTCTGATCTTAAATATGATCATATATGGCAGCTTTGTCTCTATGTTTGTTTCATAATACTCATAAGTTAAATCATTCTGGTTCAAAGAAGATGTTTGTATCTATATTAACATTTTTATTGATGATCATATCACTGGTAGTTCTTACTAAATTTTCTTATTTGATCTAAGATCTTTTTTGGTGTAAAAATATATATTAATATATTTTTGAATGTGTGTTCGGAATACTATTACTATTTCTTCCATGTATTTGTGTGATTTTTGTTCTTACAATTATATTTGATATTTCCAGGAACTTTTTTCAGAGGTTGGGGATATCAAGCGCTATTCTATTAATTATGATAGAAGTGGAAGGTCTAAGGTAGTTACTCAGCTAGAATGTGGTTTTTTAGTGCCATTGTATATATTTTATGTCCTCATCTTAATCTCTTAACTAAATAATTGAAGGGAACGGCTGAAGTAGTTTTTGCAAAGCGGACTGATGCTTTGGCAGCTGTAAAAAGGTACAACAATGTGCTGCTTGATGGAAAACCAATGAATATAGAAATTATTGGGACAAATATTCCAACACCAGCTGTTGTTCCTCAGCCCTCCAATGGTGTCATGGGAAATCCTATTGGTGGTTTAAGAAGGTTGACTTTGTCTTGCTTTTAGAGATGCATTCCTGTTATTTGTAATTGTTTATTTGGCTATGTTCTTATTGTTCATCATTGGATTTTATGCTTTTACCTGTTTCTTATTGGTATATGTTTTCTACATCAGTTGGTGCAATCATTTTAGACTTTCTTAATAGCCAATTTTGTTGGTGAAAATGCATTTCTATTTTTAATTTTCTTATTCCTTGTCTTACATCAAGCATCTATTTCTTATATGCATATATGATCCATACCTTAAAGTTGTCAAGTTCCATTTATTCTATATTTGTGTGTCATACATTAATGCAATCATGTAAACTTTTGTTCTTGCCAATTGTGCTGGCCAAAAGTGTATGGATGTTTGTATTTTCTTTGTTGATGTATGCGTGAGAATCTATTTGCTATCTGTGTTAGATTGACCTTGATTAAAGATGTCAGATTCCATATATTTATATTTGTTATGGTATCCTATTTCTAATTAGGTTCTGATTAGTCTCTCTATTGTATTATTATATCATTTTTTTTTCTCTTTTGTTCTTTCTTATGTTATCAATGCTGTATATCATTGAAGTATGGCAATATGATATATTTCAGAGTTAGTCACTCAATTCAACACATAATATCATGTAGATACTACTATCGTCTGCCCTAAGAGTGTTAGCTCCTAGGAAAATGTAAATTAATAGTTACTATATTTTTTACTACAATCATAAAATGGATATTATATGTGGACGAAATTAGTTTCTCATGGTGTCTAGTGTAAGTTGTCTTGATCTAACTCTGCTGCCTTAATGAGCTAAATGTGTATCTGTCAAATCTAATGTGTTCTATTTCCTAAAATTGTGTCACTTTCTAGTTAATGTATATAGCTGCCTTTTGATAACTTGTTTATGTATTTTGCTGCAGTGGTACAATTAGGGGTTCTGCAGGATGGCCACGAGCTGGTGGCCGTGGAAGAGGTCGGGGACGTGGACGAGGTAAAGGTCGTGGTGAACCAGTTTCTGCTGATGCACTTGATGCTGATTTGGATAAGTATCACTCAGAAGCGATGCAAACCAATTGAATAGTCCTTATTGGCTTCTTCAGCATACCACTGTTGCAACCATTGCATGCAGATCCTGCTCCACATCAATATCTATTCTGCAAACATGTATAATGTAGCTAATGGAAGATAGTACTGTTTAAGTACTCTGAGATTTTAGGCTTTCATTTTCGCTTTGTTATTTGTTTTGGTGTGAACTTCCTACTAGTACCTGGATTAAAGTGAACATCTGGTGCATGGCCTAGTCATCATTTCGTTTGGTTAGTCAACAGTCTTCTATTTCTTTATATTTGCGGCTTTGGCACTAGTGCGGTTAGACTGACTTCCCTCTGGAACATACATCCCATGTCTGAAGTTGTGATTCTGCTGCCGGAAGAATAAGGATATGCAGTAAGTTTCATATGCAATTCTTTATTGTGATTAGAACAAAGTCACAATGTTTATTTGCTGACCATTGTGCCATTTGGTTTTGACAGGTCAGTGGATAATCCCTTTCTTCGTGGGTGATCTAATTTTAATATACCAATCTTGAAGTTTCTTTTTAAGCTTGCAGCCTTTTGTGGTATTTGGGGTTTCTTTGGGCAATCAAAGGTTCACACGAGGTTTCTTCCTTTGCTCCTCAATTCTGTAAGCTTCTAAAACTGTTAACCACAGTGCTCTTTTCTTGGACTCGTTGTAGAACATCAGTGCAAATGCATGCTGCTTCTGCAATTGGTCAGCTTGGGCAGTTTGGGTGCTGGGGATTTTTTTTTATTATCATAGTGGTATAAGGAACTAAGTATTTTTTTGCTGCTTATGGATATACAAAGATCTTACAAATTACTGGGAAGCACCTCATGCTATCAGTACATAGAAGATAGATGAAAGGTATATTGACAGATGAGGCTTTCCCTTCTGGAAATAAATGTACGTTCAATCCTGCTCAAATAGTTCGTAAGTTCGTTTCAACATTTTGGTCATGCCTTGGTGTAATTGTATCATATGCCAAGTACAGCAAAGGAGTATAGTTCAATTTCTGAGCTGATTTATCAAGACTTTTTTTTTTTAAACTGCACATGCTGCGGCCGTGCCTATATGGTAACAAGCGATTAGCTGTGCAGAGGTGTGAATGGGATACAACCTTGTTCATGGTGCCTTCTTTTAACATGCTAGAACCAATCTGATCAGCACCACATCGAGGGATGAAAGTGGGTTTAGTGCAAATCTAGCTTGTACAATTATTCATGCATTATTATTATGTTGTTTCAGGAATTATATAGTTCCATGTGTCGAGTACAATTACTCGAGTTTAACAAGTGGTTACACCATGTGTTGGTGGGTTGAACATATATATTTTTGCTAAGCAGCTACTTTTAAGCTCATCTAATCATGTGGTATGATACATCACGTTTACATCAGACCATGGAAATTCAAATAGTCTGATGGTACTATGGAATTTTTACTAGGACAATTGGTTTTTTGCATTTAATTTAGTATTTTTCGTTTCTATAAAGCAAGCTAAGTTATGCCAAAGTTTGAATAAACCAGTTTCGTTCCTAGAATTGACTATTTAGACACTGAGTGACTTTCTTGTGTTATGAAAGAAGGCCGCAGACCCTCATTGCATGTCCCCAGGTTAGGTAGGCTCTACCTAACTCGTAACAATTAATGGGATCCTGTATAGCTACGGATAACAATTATTTGTAATAGATTTCATGGGTTGATGCAGTTGATACATACACGAGTGTTTGCTACACTAGGTCCGGGTCAATTCTTAACCGGTGTAAAAATATTTCGCCTGAGTGCCTCATCTTTCTCACATGAAGGTTTGCTGTATTAGGATAAATATTTTTTATTCCCTTTCAAAGTGAGTGGCTGTCTTCGAGGGGCTGTTAAGAAGGTGAAGATTTCATATTTGATCTTTTGTTGCAAAGATGACTTGTAGTAATAAGATCTGCAATTGCAATATGCATATCGGGATGACTTATTTTGAGCAATTGGATTCTTGGTGTCCATGATGTGGAAGGGAATTAGATATCCTTATTCTTAATTTTAGATTTTGTTATTCTTAATTTTGTAAATTAATGGAATGTTTGCGAGCACATTAATAGTTTATTTGTGTTAAATGAATAAGTTTGAAGAATTAGTTAAATTAAATAAATAAATTAAATATATATATATATGTTCAATTTGTTAATATTCGTCTAACTATTTTTATTTTTATTTTTATTTTTATTTGGTTTAGCAAACATACTTTTTCAAATAAGCGTTATCCTATTTACATTCAATGGTAGCCCTGCTCATTGCTCATTGCTCATTGCTCATTGCTCATTTTAGTAAAAAGGTGGGAAAAAAAAGTGATTATGTTTAGAGGGGTATTTATCTCGATTACGTTAAGATTGAAACTCTAGATTTTAAGTTGATATTATTTTATATTTTTATAGATTATATAAAGGGCGATAAATTATGAGGTTAGTTAATTGTCAAGTAATTAAGGGATGAGATCATTTTTTTTTTAAGCATGTGTTGATTTGATCATTTTCTCATTGTAACAAATTTATTATCCTGCTTATTTTTAATGGAAGCCTCTACTCATCTATTTGAATAGGTGTCTTTCTTGATCTCACGGGTCATCTGAGATGATAAATGATGGTATATTTGTTACATGAGGTCGCGGGGTTGAACCGTAAGATTGTCGGGACGTAAATCCCTGGATCTTGTGTAATTCATCCCACCACCACTTGTCCTCTCGGTTGTCATGATTTATCTCTCTTGTGATGACTTGGGGTCGGGTGCGGCGGGGACTCTGGGGGAGAGTAATTTCATCTTTTGCCACATATAGGTGTCTTTCTTGCCTTTGAGTTATGATGTAGTGGAAGGGTGTCAAGTTGTTACTTAGATATTCGTCGTTTGATCCTCAATTATGGTGTAATGATTTTCTTCAAATGAGATATGTAATTATCAGATGTTGAGCTTTTAGATTGTCTTTTGTGAGTATTTTTTGATTTATTTTGATGGTCATTTAGAAATTTTACAAGGTTCGATGGATCGTTTAAGATTCGAGGTTATCTAGTTTAATATGATGGTGTCTTTCTATAATACCCAAATATATGATTTTTTTTATATATGATCTAAAAAAAGACTCTGTTGTATGATTTCAAAATTCATATCTTGGGACTTCAAAAGCTTTAAAAAGATCAGAGATTTTTAGTCTCGTTAATTTTTGTAAAAAACTTGAAATGAAAAAATGTTGTATTTTTTAAGCATTGGAGAGACTTGAGTTGGTCGAGGCCAAAGGAAGAAAGCATGTCGTATTTTTAATCATTATTTAGTGCATTATTAATTATTTCAAAAGTTAATTAGTGGAATTTTGCGAAAATTACAGTTATTTAGCTGAGGTAATCATATTTAATTAGGTTTTGATTTAGTTAGATCATTTGATTGGTGCTTGAGCTAGACTCAAATTGATTTAGAATTAAGTAATGTGCAAAGAAAAAATTAAACTTGGTTTTCGTGACTTAAAAGGTTGCGTCCAATTGAAAGAGTTTGTACTGAACCGCTAACGAACCATATTTAAATGTGGTTCGGTTCAAGGAATTAGGTTTAACTCGAGTTGGTTGGAGCCGCTTGACTCTTCTCCTCTGGTATCTTCGAGATTTCCTCAATCGAACTCTTCTCAGTTCTCCCTCGATCTCTTGCCCTCCTCTCCTCTCCTCTCCTCTCCTAGGGTTGGCGGCCTTGTTCCTGATGGAGTTTCAGCGAGGGCGGCAGCCAGTCGGGTAGAACCGACCAAATCATTCTGTCGAGGGCTTGTATATGGTTTGCTCTTTATCTTATGTTTTATTCGATTATGGCTTGTTTGAGTAAAAGATTGGTAGAGAATTATTTCAAAGTGATCTTCCAAGTCCTACCTATTGAAATTTGTTTCCTTTCTTATGCTTGATTCGATCATGGATTGTTTCCCATCAAGAGAGGTAAAGCGAATTCAGATAAGATAACTCAGACTTGTCTGGAGGAGGATTTAGTGGTTTTTTTTATAGTAGTGAGACACACTGATCTGTGAAGCTTACCTGTGTTAGAGGCTTTCGGCCATGTCGAAGAAGAGTGACTGGGGCAAAGAAGAAGAAATTGTCACTGCTATGGATGTCAGAGTTGCTCTGATGCCATGTTGAATAGGGGATAGATCGCTCTACCTTTATGCATGTTAGATTGATTTGGTCTTCAACAACATAAATATCTACAAGGAAATTATTTGCTATATACACACAATCAATTTTCTTTCATAGTTGCCACTGGTTGCGCCACGACAGTCAGTTCATCTGCACAGTTAGCCATTGTACACTCATAGATCACCACTATAGATGATCATCAAATGACTCTGAATGCTCATTGTTCTTTGCTAGTTGGAGATATGAGAGCATCCACAGAAGTTTCCTTATCACTATATCTAAAATTTAGAGTAAATAACTCACTTTATTAAATTTAAATAATCACTTTTTACTACACACTGCATCAATTATCCTAAAATTTTTATTATCTTTAATTTTTTATTATTTTCTTCTTGTTCTTCTATTTTTTTATTATATTTATGGAATGAGTGGAAGGAGAGAGATTGAAAAGAATGAGTGGAAGGAGAGAGATTGAAAAATAAATGTTATTTTACTTTTATGGTAGAAGTTTCATTCCCTAAATTTAGAGAATCGCTATTCATCAAATCTAAATTTAGGGAATAGATAGTATAGTTGATGCAAAAGTTTTTTAGCTGCCCTATTCAAAATTTAAGATAAATTTTTTGAATAGGATAGTTGATGTGGATGCTGACAATTGACAATTCGCTAGATTGGAAGACAGGTGAACAAATGGTTGGGGAGATAGAGTGTGGCACCAAAGTGGCTAAAACAGGGACACGAGAGAGAAATGTAAGTTTAGGTTAAAATTATATTTGTACTTTGAACTTGAAGCAATTATTTGCAATCAATCTCATTTACTTGCTTCATGGAACTTTGTTAATTGAAAATATGGTTCAATCCAGTTTCCTTATTGGACTGGATTTGATTGATTTTCCAGTTCTACATTTTTTTGGGTGAACCAGACTTTGTTTGATATCCCTGAACTTTCTGTCTGATTCAAATTTAAAAAAATTGAAAGAATCCTTCTGCTGATTTTGGTCAAAATTGCCAAATTGTTGAACTTATTGACTGCTGGCATCTATTCTTGGGACAAGGATTGAATTTAGATGATTGTCCAACTTGGTCGATTAAATCTAAAGTTTATTTGATAACAAAATTCAGTGATGCTCTTCCAAACTCATGTGACGTTAATGGCACCATATTTTAGATTCTTGTTTGCTTGTATCTTATTATATCGATGTATTATCTTTCAAAAATGAACAATTTGGTGTAGTGCAAGCATTTCTGAATATTTTGTCTTCAATTTATTCTAGGATGATTTTGTTCATCTTAATTTGAATTGACAGAGCTGATATACTGGATGAAGCTCAAGGTGGTATGTCGTAAACTGTATGATTACGTTCGGTATAATTTGAAGGAAATCGCTTTCCCGTCATCTCTTCCTGATCCTCCACATATCAAGAAACGTAGGAAGCTCACATGGATAGAGCGCTGGTATGTTTTAAAGGAAGCAACTAGGCTTTATGCTGCCAGTTGGGTGCGGGACATTGGCCCTGATCTTAGGCCAAATGATTACAAAAAGAACAATGCTGATGATAGCGAATTTGATCGACAAAGTAGTCCATTTGACAAGAAAGAACCTTCCATGTTGGAAGATCTTGCTGTTGCAGCTAGAGGTGGAATGGAGACCCTAAGACCCGCTCTGCAGCACATATATATGGCGCGTGCATCAGCATACAGAGATGCTCTGATAGCTTTTGTAGAAGGGTATCAAGAAGAATTAAAAAAAGTCATGGAAGGAGAGAAAGTTGACAAAAAAAAAAAAATAATAAATAAATAAATGATAATCCCAGTTAGCCTCATTGATTATCCTTGGGGTGATCGGTCCGGTCTCACGGAAGTTTTCCACCGGCCATCAGGGTAAATCGGGAAGCGTACGCGGTAGCCAACCCAGACGCCCAACATCTTTTGATTGCGCTCCCCATTTGAAGGAAAATTTCTGCAAATACGCTGTAGCTGGGGATCGAACCGTAGGTACCTAGGTGGCAACTTTGATGTCCTACCGCGATACATGCCCCGGGGACAGGAGAGAAAGTTGACAAGCTCCATAGTCAAGATGCTGATGTAAAGAAACCAAACTGATATCTCTGCGGAAGAAAATTAATCATGGTATTCCATAACTCATAGTGTTCATAAATCTGTACCTAGTTGTCAGTTCCTTTTTCTTTTTGAAACACTATATATCGCTTATTTTAATTGTAGGTTTCTTTCTTGTCTTTAGAAATGACTTGTCCGTTGTTTGCTTTTTCTCTTTTTCTTTTGGCTAAAATGGAATAGTTATCGAGTTGTTCTGAAGGATGTATTGTTTAAAGTTTTGTAGTTTTTCTGTGATTTAAAATGATTGATATATTGATATGTACATAAAAAATCTTGTTGAACTTTGATCCACAGTGTAACACGGACACTCCAAAAAATATTTTTTTGGAGGTGTCGGGCACGGACACGACACGGACACGGACACGACACGCAAATACGTGTGTCGGACACGGCAAAAATCGTGTCGTTGACTTTTTACAAGTTTGACCAGTCAGACACGGCTAGGACACGGATGAGACACGTTTTCGGACACATTTGGACACAAATGCAAAAAAAAATAAAAATTTTGAGGGTAAAATTGAAAAATAATAAAATTACGAGGACTATTTATTCAAATGGAAAAAAGCCCTAACTTACTCTCCCCACTCCCGATTCTTTTTTTCCATTGCGACAGAACTGTTTCACACAACCATCTCCTGTGCTTTTGCCGCCAACGCTCTCCTCTGTCCGCTAGCGTCTTCGTCGTCTGCCACTGCTCGCAGAAGTCTACCACAGCGCCACTGCTCGCAGAACCCAGCAGCAAATCACCGCTGCTCGCAGAAGCTCGGCGTCGCCTATGCTCTCTTCAATAGAAGCCCAGTGTCGCCGCCGCTGCTCGCAAAAGCCCGGCGTCGCTTGCTCAACAGCAACCCTTGAAGAAGCCAGCAACAGCCCGGCGCTGCTCGCAGAAGCCTGCCGCTGCTCGCAACAGCCCGCCATCGATCGCAACGGATATTATGGTTGATCTAATATGAACATAGTTTTCTATTCTAGGATTTTTAATTTTGAATACAATATATATATATATATATATATATATATATATATATATATATATATATATATATATATATATATATATATATATATATATATAATATTTTTTATTTTTTAATAATCGTCGTATCCTAGCCGTATCGTGTCTTATATTTTTAAAATTTTTCGTATCGCCGTATCCGTATCGTATCCAATACGATACCCGTATCCGTATCCGTGCAACATAGTTGATCCATCTAGGATTTCATTCCATCTTATATCTCATGTGCATCAATGGAGTTTGCAACATCATGGTAGAGTGGTGATTAGTTTCTTGTCATGTCTACTACCTAAATCTAAGAAACTGTGCTGCCATCTCCGGCTTAAGGGTTGCTTGTTTCAGATGTGGAGTACTTGTTCTATCATTCCTATTTATCGACCAAACCAAATGTTTGGTTCTGCACTTTCTCTAATACATGACGTCTTTATTATTATGTAAACTTGTGTCCTTTATCACAGAAACTTGTTAATTTAGTTGAAGAAACAACATTTGATGGGAACACAATTTTGAAACCTTTCTAACATCTACAAGTACTTCCACAAAATTCCAACCAACAACTCAACCTCCATATAATGCAACATTCCAAAAGGAAGATGCCAAGTATTAAGTACTTCAGTAGCAAGACTCAGTGAGCCGATAAGCAACATCCTCAATATCCATATAACCTCCATCAAGGTAAGAACCTGAGCACCCCGCTTCCACTCAAAGGAGAAAGGTAGGTCTAAGACTGATTAAGCCTTACTAGCTACCAAGGTAAGAAAGTCTGATAAGAACATTCATCACCTTGGAGGTAAAGAGCATACAAGCTTCTAAAGTATGATATTTTGTATATGAGATTGAGTTTCAGGATTAGGATTCTCTGACTCCAACTCCAACTCCAACCTTAAGGTTTTGACCCTCACCATATCAAAGTGTCTCTATTCGATTCACTTCGAAGGTCTGAAACTTCATTAAAAATCAGGTCTTGATCATTGGCACTAGAGGAAAGGTTTTCTATGTATGGATCTAGACATATTTAACTCAATTGTTATTTATTTGAAATTCAAGCCTGCCTAGGCTAATGTCGATCTCGACAAGTTTTGGTCGTTCGAAGTGGCTTTGCTCTCTTGATAGTCTCTAGCTCTGAGAACTAACAAACCATTTACTGTTCTTCCTATCGACATCTGAATCTTTTGTGGTTAAGTTGAACACGAGGCCCTTTCAAGGGCCAAGCTGTGCGATTGCAACAAACATCTCGAGACCTACGAGCTCTAGCCTCTATACCTTTTCAAGGCTAAGTCATACTTTGATTATTGGTCTTCCTCTATCCTTCCATGGGCTACTTCAAAACTTTTATTATTTATCTTCTGGAGATTGATTTTTGAATGTGTATAAGTTATGATTTAAATTTATTCAAAAAACGAATTATGGAGAAAAGTCGGATAACGCAGAAGACCTCGACGACAATAAGAGTTGGTTTTTAAGGGATAGATTTTGTGGTTGAAGGCGTCTTCAATGGTGTTGAAGGTACCTTCTATCCCCCTTAAAAGGGCTACTCGATTAAGGCATTGAATACACCTCATTTACAAGTTTCTACGCGTTAATTCGACGTTCCGAGTGCTCCAGCTTCTTGTTGTTGCTCTACTATGACGTTGCTGCGCCCGACTACTACTGAGGAGCTGTCCAACACCGAGGTTGATCCGATCATCTACAAAGGTATTGGGTAACAAACGTTTAATATTGTGCTTAAATTATTGCATAAAGGAAAGTGTAGCGTATTACACTTGTCCTGACTTTTCCTTATACTCGATCCCCTTTTCTGGTGGTTCCAGAAGAGGTATTTAGTAGATTATCTGTCCATAGGTTCATAGGGCCTGAGTCTTGGAGTAGAAGTCGCCGAAGGCTCTCAACCAAATAAAATTGACCGAGTTTGCACACGTGTTCTTTTTCTATTTCTGTGCTTATTTTTGTTGTGTACTTTTAATTTCAAAATTCAAAAGATAATTTTTTTAAACCGCGTGATTCACCTTCCTCTCATGTGCATTTCGATCAAATAAGTGGTATTAGAGCCAAGTTCTGCTCTAAATTAGTGCAACCACCAATCAAGTTGGGGGAATTGTTTA
Organism: Zingiber officinale; assembly: GCF_018446385.1. Classification (NCBI taxonomy): domain Eukaryota; kingdom Viridiplantae; phylum Streptophyta; class Magnoliopsida; order Zingiberales; family Zingiberaceae; genus Zingiber; species Zingiber officinale. The sequence continues at coordinate 14,007,595 of NC_055989.1, forward strand.
ATTTTGTTTTGGGTGTCAGTTTTTAGTATCTTATTTGAATTGGTAAAATTTACCTCTTCAAAAATTCTTTCTCGTTTGGTTTTTACTCGAAGTTAGTGCAACACCATTCGAGTCATCGATATATTTTTTTCTTCAAACTCTGCTAATCCAAGGCCTAATCTTGGGATATTTTTTTCCTTATCTTCTTTTGCGAGATAATTCAAATAACCCAATTCAAGGATACAGTACCGCTCGCCCTTCTTTCTTCAACGAAAATGATTTTCCGTATTGGAAGAAGAGAATGAAGGTTTACTTGAAGACTGACATTGAGTAGTGTTCTCAATCCGACGCGGGTACCAGGCTTCGGTTGATGAAGCAACCAAAACATCTATCGACCCGGAGGAATGGAACCCGAATATGAAGAAGAAGGCCAAGACTGACAACAAGGCGCTGAATACGCTCCAATGCGAGCTGACTAAGGAAGAGCTGAATCGAGTTGGACCGTTCAACAACACAAAGGAGTTATGGAACAAACTAGTTGAACTACATGAAGGAACGACCAACTCAAGGGTAACGAAATGTGTTTGTTTATTAAATTCTTTATTTAATATCAAAATGCAAGTCGGAGAAACCACAAGCCAACTACATGCGAGGATCAAGCATATCCTCAACGACCTACGCATGACCAGACATCAACTCGAAAATCGTGACATTATTAGGTACACGCTTAATTCATTTCCTCGAAACACACTTTAGGCATCGATCGTAGATGCCTATAAAGTTTCGAGGAATCTTTCAAAGTTAAAGTTAGACGAACTAATTTATGAATTGGAACTACACGAACAAATTAAAACCACAAAGGTCGAGAAAGAGATCTCTTTTCTTGTAGGTACTTCAAAGAAGTCAAAGCACAAACCCAAACCAAACCAGAGCCGAAGACAGAGTCTGACTCAGAGTTTGACAAAGAAGAGCCGCTAGTGAACATGGTAAGAAAAATGTTCACTAGATGCAAGAGAAACTTCTCCAAGCACGACATGAAGAAGATGTCCAAGTTCACATCCAACAACCTAAAGGCGAACGTCGCGTGCTATGGTTGCAACAAGAAGGGGCACTTCAAACATGAATGCCCGAACGAAGACAAGACAAAGAAGACAAAGTAGAAGAAGATACTTTAAGCGACGTAGGATGAGCCCTCTTTAAATTGATTGGTTTAGTGGTTTGTAAATGAGTTGAAAGTAATTAGTAGTTTGTAATTCTTCATGAAAAGTATATATATATGAAGAGCAAGTTAAACTTGTCACACCCTTAACCCTTAAGAATTGATTGTACATGTACTGCTTGATCTACATCTATCTAATAATTAATTCTTTTCATTTTCTCTTCTGATAATTGTTGGACCCCGTGATTATTTAATATGATTAACCAAGTTAAGTTGGGTCTTATTTTGTTTTGATTCCTGTGTCTAAGTGTGCAGGAGCTTAGGAGCATAGGAAGTCGAGCGAAAGACGCAACTAGCGAGAAGGATGACACAGGAAGGGAGTCGACGGACTCGGTGCATCCGAGGGATGAAGTGCCGTGGAAGATTACACTGGTGGACGAGAAGAACGTACGTGACGTTCGATGGACGAGAAACCAGAGCGGAAGCTTGCTCTAGGAGAAGGTTGAAAATTGGGTTCAGGTGAGCCTTATTTCGGTTGGCCGCAATCACCCAGGCGATCAGAACAGCAGGAGAGCGAAAGGAGCTGAGCAAACCTACTGGAGTCGCCCTCAACAGAGGTTGAAGGCGCCTCCGAGGCACCCCATGCGAGCCCTCCATAAGCATGGAAGGCGCCATCCATGAGTATGGAGGGCGCCCTCGACCTGGCCAAAGTGGCCGTTAGCAGCGGATAAACCTTTATCTGCTGTTGCTTCACCAGAGGCGCCCTCAAGCTTTGGATGAGATTTTCCAAGGGCTATAAAAAGATCCCATTGACCTAGGAAATGTTTAACAAATGATGTAATCAATTTCCTAGTCTTTTATGAGCTTTTCATAGATTGTATGAGGCTTCTCCGCCTAGACGAAGGAGAAATTTCTAGTGGAGCTTTGCAACCGCCTTGGATTAACAACTACTTAGGTTGTAACCAAGTTAAACCTGCTAGCCTCTTTTAAATTGTATTAGTTGTTCATTTCAGTTTATAATTATTATGATAGTGCTACTAATCTTAGTTGGAAAAACAGAGAAAACTTTTTTTTAATAGACACTGCGCCCTCTTATCGGTCCCGCTGTGTCAACAATAACTAATTCCACTAAAGTTGTTTTGCCTAGTGAATATGGTGGTTTGTTTTGCCTAGTGCATACGATGAAGAGCAAGTCCTATTGCTAAAAACTTCATGCTAAAAACTTAACACTGCTTGCTGTATATGAGTAGTTTGTTTTGCCTAGTGCATACGGTGAAGAGCAAGTCCTATTGCTAAAAATTGCTTGCTAAAAACTTAACACTGTATGTTGTATACAAGTAGTTTGTTTTGCCTAAAGTCTTAACACTGCTTGCTAAAAACTTAACATTGCTTACTTTATATGATGCATGGAAAGTTAAACACTTTAACTTGGTAGCTGTTGGTTAAATCTAGGAAAACGTACTGGTTCCACTGTACAAATTTTTTTGTATAAGTGTCGAACCTTTCCTTAAATAACCTATTGTGCTCTTTAGAAGTTAAATTAGGAATCGCAGACGGAACTTAACATCATTGATTCCAAATTTAACTTATCTGTTCTTAATGGTTTAGATTTAAATCGCAAGCGGAACTTAACACTATTGATTCAATTCTACCTAGGTTATTAATTCCATAAATATTAATTTCCAAAATTGACTTCCAGGACTGCATGGCGAGACACATGACCTTCTTGGATATGGGAGCAACCACCACCGCCTAGGCAAAGGCTTTTAAGAAAAGCTAATATTTATTTCCTTAAATAACTCTAGGTTAACCAAAAGGAACAATCGAATCACAAGTTCGAAAAAGAAGAAAACACAAACTCGAAAAACTATTTTGAAAAACTAGATCTAATTGCCTCTTGTATTTAGAATTCTTACAAAGAGAAAAACTAGCATGATGCGGAAAATAATTGTTAATTATACCTTCTCTTTGTATGCTAATGACCTCGAGATCTTTTGCCGTATTCCTCGCCTCGCCTTGAACATCGTGTGGGCGACGATCCTCCAAGATGAACACCACCCAAAAGCTTCCTCCTCCTTCTTCTAAAATCCGGCCACCACCACCACCAAGGAGAAGAAAGCAAAGGGAGAGGAAGAAGGGAGAGGGCCAACCACACCAAGAGATCACCCAAGCAAAAGAATAAGAGTTGTGTCTCATGAAGCCCCCTCACCCCTTCTTTTATATTATTTGCCCAAGGCAAATAAGGAAAAACCTTTTACAAAAAATAAAATCATCCAAGAGTTTTTCCTTTTTCCTTTTTAGTTTTCCTTTTCTTTTCTCTTGATTGAATCAATCATCAATCAATGGTTGAGATCAATCCTATTTGGTTTAGGATTAAACTTGGCTGGCCCCTTGCTTGGGCACCAAGCAAGGTGGCCGGCCACCATGTGAAAGGAATAATAATTTTTTAAAAAATTTTTACAAGAGAATAACTCTTATAAAATTTTACAAGCTCTCTTTCCTAAAGTAGGAGTTAAAAAAAGAAAGTTTCTAAAAATTAAAACCATGTTTTAAATTTAAAAACTCTCTTATAAAATTTCCTTTTTTAACATGGTGATAGAAAATTTAAATTTTAAAACTTCTTTTCCTTTTTTTCTTAAACCATGAGGATGGTTAAAAAAGGAAAATTTTAAAATCTTTTAAACTCTCTATTTAAACATGTGACCTAATTCAAAAAAGAAAAATTTTAAAAATTAAAATCTCTCTTTTAAAACTTATAGTTTTCTACAAAGAGAAGATTTTAAAAATTCAAAACAACCCTCCATTTTTGAATTATTATGGCCGGCCCCTACAAGCTTGGTCACCAAGCTATAGGGCCGGCCCCTACAAGAGGAAGTGGTCGGCCATTGCTTGGCCACCAAGCAATGGTCCGACCCCCTTCTTGGACACCAAGAAGAGCCTTACATTTGGATGAACTTGAGGTTATAATGAGGCTACGACAGAGACCTAGAGGAGAAATTGATTTTGGCCTTCCGATGAGCTTGAGTATCCCGTGTTCACCCCGAACACACAACTCAAGTTCATCGATAATAACTCATTCCACTAGAGAGTTATTACCGCACTACCGCACCAATCCCAAATTACATTATGGGCTCCTTCTTATCATGAGTGTGTTAATCTCCCTGTGTTTAAGATTACGAATGCCCACTAATTAAGTAAGTTACTGACAATTCACTTAATTAATATCTAGCTCCAAGAGTAGTACCACTTAACTTTATTGTCATGTCGGACTAGGTCCACCTGCAGGGTTTAACATGACAATCCTTATGAGCTCCTTTTGGGGACATTCTCAACCTAGATAAGTAGGACACAGATTCCTTCTATAATCAACAATACACACTATAAGTAATATCATTTCCCAACTTATCGAGCATATTGATTTATCGAGCTAAACCTGACCCTTTGATAAGTCAAAGAAATAAATATTAAATATATGTGCTTGTTATTATATTAGGATTAAGAGCACACACTTCCATGATAACTAAGGTCTAGTTCTTTTACTAAGTCAGTACAAAAAGAACATACCTAAATGATCTTACTCAATACACTTAAAGTGTATCAGTGTAATTTATTAGTCAAGATAAACTAATACTTAATTACACTATGACTATTTTGATTTGTTCGTTTCCATCTTAGTCACGAGCAACTGTTTATAATTTATAGAGAACTGACAACATAATCTTCTGAGTGTGACACCACACTCCATGTTGTCTACTATATAAATTAATTGAATAATTACATTTAACAAATAAATGCAGATATTGATCAATGTGATTCTTTTATTTCAACAAATAAATGTTTACAAAAGCTAGACTTTTAGTATACACTCTAACAATCTCCCACTTATACTAAAAGACTAAGCTGCAATATCTGTTGCTTTACATCTGATTCCCATCCCCTCCACATGCCGATCAAAAGCTTTCGCCGGAAGGGCCTTTGTGAAAGGATCTGCTAGGTTATCTTCTGATGTAATTTTGGCGACGACAACTTCTCCTCGCTTGACGATGTCTCGTATCAGGTGGTATTTGCGCTCTATATGTTTACTTGCCTTATGAGCTCGTGGTTCCTTCGAGTTTGCAACTGCACCGCTATTATCACAATAAATTGTGATGATCTTGGGCAAACCAGGAATCACATCTAAGTCCATTAGAAAGTTTCTGAGCCATACAACTTCTTTGGCTGCCTCAGAGGCTGCCACATACTCAGCTTCCATGGTTGAGTCTGAGACGCATTTTTGCTTAACACTCCTCCATGCAATGACTCCACCTCCTAGAGTAAACACATAGCCTGATGTAGACTTACTATTATCCCTATCTGATTGGAAATCCGAATCCGTGTACCCCACAGGGATTAAATCGTCTGCTTGGTAGGCTAGCATCTTGTCCTTCTCAGGTACTTTAGTATATGCTTTACCGCAGTCCAATGTCCTTGTCCAGGGTTACTCTGATATCTGCTAATCATGCCCACGACAAAACAAATATCAGGTCTCGTACACAACATTGCATACATAAGGCTTCCTACAGCTGAGGCATAAGGAACTGCCTTCATATCCTCTATATCCTTTGATGTCTTTGGAGACATCTCTTTAGATAAAGCTACTCCATGCCTAAAAGGTAAGAAACCTTTCTTGGAGTTTTGCATGCTAAAATAAGCAAGGATCGTATCTATATATAAGTTTGGGATAGACACAACATTCTTTTCTTGCGATCCCATATAACTTTGATCCCAAGAATGTGTGCACATTCTCCTAAGTCATTCATATCAAATTGTTTGAACAACCATACCCTTACGTCTGATAATACCTTAACATTGTTGCCAATTAACAAAATATCATCTACGTATAGTATAAGAAATACCACCACGTTTCTGTTACACTTTTTGTATGCACAAGACTCATCCAGACACTGAATAAATCCATATGACTCGATTACTTCGTTAAATCGGATGTTCCAAGATCTTGAAGCTTGTTTTAGTCCATAAATGGACCGATTAAGCTTACACACTAGATGCTCTTTGTCCTTTTCGATGAATCCTTCTGGTTGCTTCATATGGATGTTTTCTTTAAGACTTTCGTTAAGGAAAGCTGTCTTGACATCCATTTGCCAAATCTCATAGTCCATATGAGCAGCAATGGATAAGAGTATCCGGATAGACTTAAGCATGACTACTGGTGAAAAAGTCTCCTCATAATAAATTCTCTCTTTCTGAGTATACCCTTTCGCAACAAGCCTTGCTTTGAAGGTTTCTACCTTCCCATCTATCCCTCTTTTTCCTTTTGTAGATCCACTTGCATCCAATGACTTTTACATCATTAGGTGGTTCTACAAGCTCCCAGACCTTATTAGAATACAGAGATTCTATTTCGGAATTCATTGCCTTTTGCCAAGATACTGCATCTAAATCTTGGAGTGCTTCATCATATGTTCGGGGATCTGGTTCATGTTTTCCTGGGATCAAGTCCGAACACTCACCAAAAACATGAATCTCTCAGGTTGCCTCACAACCCTCCCACTACGACGAGGCATTGTCGCTGGCTGTGTATCATGTGTGATACGTGTTGCAGTTTCTTGTGGTACTTCATCTTGTACTGTTGGTACTAAAGTAGACGTGTCCTCTCTAATTTCTTCTAGAACTATTTCACTCATGGGCTTATGGTTCATTACATAATCTTCTTCTAAAAATCGAGCATTGGTGCTAACAATGATTTTATGATTTTTAGGATTATAAAACAAACCACCTTTCGTTCCCTTTGGATATCCCACAAACAGACAAACTTCTGTACGTGATTCCAACTTGTCAGTATCTCCCTTCAGCACATGTGCTGGACTACCCCATATCCGGATATGATTCAGACTAGGCTTACGCCCTTTCCATAATTCCATGGGAGTAGAAGGAACTGTTTTAGAAGGTACCATATTCATAATGTACACTGTTGTTTCTAAAGCATATCCCCAAAACGAATTTGGTAATTCTGAATAACTCATCATCGATCTAACCATTTCCATAAGAGTCCTATTCCTTCGTTCTGCCACACCATTCTGCTGGGGTGTACCAGGTGCAGTCAATTGAGATTGAATCTATTCCTAAACTCTCCAAAGAGGTATTCGCCACCACGGTCAGACCGTAGTGTCTTGATACTTTTACCAAGACGTTTCTCCACATCAGCCCTATATTCTTTGAACTTGTCAAAGCATTCAGACTTGCGGCGCATCAGGTAAATGTATCCGTATCTTGAATAATCGTCTATAAAGGAGACGAAATATTCATAACCACCTCTTGCCTGGATAGACATAGGACCACACAAATCAGAATGAACCAGTTCTAACGCATCTTTGGCTCTATACCCCTAGGCCTTAAAAGGTCTCTTGGTCATTTTTCCTTCCAAGCAGGATTCGCATGTTGGAAAGTTTTCCAACTCTAATGAACCCAAGAGTCCATCGACTACAAGCCTTTGAATCCTACTTAGGTTAATATGTCCCAGTTTTAGATGCCAAAGATATGTTTGGTTCATTTCCGAAGGTTCTTTTCTCTTATTAGAGTTAGAAGATGTGTTATTAATTTTCATATTTTGCTTTGTGGGAGAAATTGGATTTAAAGTGTATATATTGCCAACTAATGCACCAGAACAGATAATCACTTTATTTCTCTTTATAACGACATTGTTACTAAAAGAGACTGAATATCCATCCAAATACAGTTTAGAAACTGAAATTAAATTCTTTCTAAAACTGGGTACATAAAGACAATTTCTTAAAATCAAATTTCTATTCCTATCAAAAGATAAGTAGACGTCTCCCACTGCAACAGCCGCCACCTTAGTAGCATTGCCCATGTAGACAGTTATCTCTCCATTAAATAGTCGCCGGGTTTCCTGAAACCCCTGCAAAGAATTGCAGACATGATCAGTGACTCCCGTATCTATACACCAGGTGCTGGTAGATAACACCGCTAAACATGTTTCAACTACTAGAGTATGAGATATACCTTTATTGTTCTGGTTCTTACGAGGACAGTCCGCTTTCCAATGTCCAGACTGCTTGGAGATGAAACACTTGCCCTTCGGCTTCTTTATTCCAGCTTTCTGTCCTGTACTCTGAGGTTTATTCACCTTCTTTGCTGAAAAGACCTGTTTCTTCTTCTTCTTGCCTTTTGACTTGGAAGTAGAACCATTTTCAGCATAATGAATATGAGAACTATGACGAAATATTCCTTCTGCTGCCTGTAGTTCTGTCAGAAGTTCCGCCAACGTATACTCTGGCGGAACTGCTTAAAACTCCTGGGTAGCGTTTGGAGAATTATATCGACCTGGGTTTCCCCATCGATTTCTCCTCCAAGGACTTGTATTTCATTCAGATAAGCCATCATTTTGAGGATATGATCCCTTACGGGTGTCCCCTCAGACATGGTGGCTGTCATTAGCTTCCTCATTGCCTCTTGCCTAGCAGTCCGACTTTGGTGCCCAAAGAGTTCTTTGAGATTGTTCATTATATCATAAGCTGTTGGTAAATCTTGATGCTGATGTTGCAATACATTTGACATAGATGTCAAAATGTAACACCGCGCCATCTCATCAGTTTTTACCCATTTCTTATGATACTCAATCTCCTCTGGGGTAGAGTTACCGTCAGGTGCATCAGGGCAAGCCTCAGTCAGTACAAACTTATAGCTTTCAGTAGTAAGAACAATATCCAGGTTTCTTTTCCAATCAATATAGTTGGGACCAGTAAGTTTGTTCTCTTTCAATATAATTGCTAGTGGGTTGAAAGTCATCCTAAGAATCACAAAAATAAACTTTGGTCAAGACTCTAAATTTAGAATAATATTGATTTCTCAAACAATACTATTATAAATTAACCACCACCTCAAATCACCGTGAATATTGCATGCTACGTTAGTGTGGACGTATACAAGTTTAACATTTGTAAGAGGAGGGTGTGACCCATTAATTTTATTATCTTGTCATCCTAACTTTATGACAAATAAAATTAATAGTTGGTTTCACTTTGGTCACACAATACAATAGCAGTGACTCCGTTGGGGAGGATACTATTGAATGCGTCTAAGTGTATACCATTACTTGATACTAAGTCCATTAAATATGATTGTGCCCCTTCAGTTGGAGAAGATCACACGCTCCTAAATAATTTCTTTAACCATCCATAGAAGGAAGTTTGATCTAGTGATCCGCAACAAACCCATCCGTTGTGGAGTGAGGCACTCAGAGCCAACACGCAAGCTTGTTCCATCACTTACAAATCAGTAATGGAGACCATGGGATTTATTAAAATCCCTCTCCCACTTAGTTATTTAGAAATGAGGATTTTAACCTATGCTAGCATACATCACATGCATATAAACATCACAGTAAATAAAAGCAATAAATTTGAAAATTAATTTTCCAACTATTATGGTCTTTTCCATCACTGTCTTCAGTATGCTCCAACCCTAGCTGTTGTCATCTTAAGCCACCGCCATCGGGTCGAGTTGTCGCATCCTTCTTGCTTCTTATTCCGCTGCGCCTCTGGTGCTCCGAAAGTACCTCGCCTCGTAAGAATTCGATCCGCGATAAAAATCGAATTTTACATATGTCGATCCTATATTCCACGAGGGAATGTACATGTATTCTAGATCGAACAAAAATAAAATTCTAAAAATAATACAGCTCCTGCTATATTTTATACATACAATCATGCACACAAATAATGCCCTTGACATGTTCAAGGGTCCAATCACACACAATATCAATAAGCCATAATAGTTGGAGCCTGCAACTAAAGAGTTAGCACATCCTACTATTTTCCTGCCGAAATTATGTATGATATGTGCATAACCTATTTGAATTCTAAAAATACACAGAGGCAAACCCTAGCTCTGATACCAATTGTTGGTTAAACCTAGGAAAACGTACTGGTTCCACTGTATAAAAATTTTTGTACAAGTGTCGAACCTTTCCTTAAATAACCTATTGTGTTCTTTAGAAGTTAAATTAGGAATCGCAGACGGAACTTAATATCATTGATTCCAAATTTAACTTATCTGTTTTTAATGGTTTAGATTTGAATCGCAAGCGGAACTTAACACTATTGATTCAAATCTACCTAGGTTATTAATTCCATAAATATTAATTTCCAAAATTGGCTTCCAGGACTGCATGGCGAGGCACATGGCCTTCTTGGATATGGGAGCAACCACCACCGCCTAGGCAAAGCCTTTTAAGGAAAGCTAATATTTATTTCCTTAAATAACTCTAGGTTAAGCAAAAGGAACAATCGAATCACAAGTTCAAAAAATAAGAAAACACAAACTCGAAAAACTATTTCAAAAAATTAGATCTAATTGCCTCTTGTATTTAGAATTCTTACAAAGAGAAAAACTAGCATGATGCGGAAAACAATTGCTAATTATACCTTCTCTTTGTATGCTAATGACCTCGAGATCTTCTACCGTATTCCTCGCCTCGCCTTGGACGTCGTGTGGGCGACGATCCTCCAAGATGAACACCACCCAAAAGCTTCCTCCTTCTTCTTCTAAAATCCGGCCACCACCACCACCAAGGAGAAGAGAGTAAAGGGAGAGGAAGAAGGGAGAGGGACGGCCACACCAAGAGATCACCCAAGCAAAAGAATAAGAGTTGTGTCTCATGAAGCCCCCTCACCCATTCTTTTATATTACTTGCCCAAGGCAAATAAGGAAAAACCTTTTAAAAAAATAAAATCATCCAAGAGTTTTTCCTTTTTCCTTTTTATTTTTTCTTTTCTTTTCTTTTGATTGAATCAATCATCAATCAATGGTTGAGATCAATCCTATTTGGTTTAGGATTAAACTTGGCCGGCCCCTTGCTTAGGCACCAAGCAAGGTGGCCGGCCACCATGTGAAAGGAATAATAATTTTTAAAAAAAATTTTACAAGAGAATAACTCTTATAAAATTTTACAAGCTCTCTTTCCTAAAATAGGAGTTAAAAAAGGAAAGTTTCTAAAAATTAAAATCATGTTTTAAATTTAAAAACTCTCTTATAAAATTTTCTTTTTTAACATGGTGATAGAAAATTTAAATTTTAAAACTTCATTTCCTTTTTTTCTTAAACCATGAGGATGGTTAAAAAAGGAAAGTTTTAAAAATTTTTAAACTCTATATTTAAACATGTGGCCTAATTCAAATAAGGAATGTTTTAAAAATTAAAATCTCTCTTTTAAAACTTATAATTTCTACAAAGAGAAGATTTTAAAAATTCAAAACAACCCTCCCTTTTTGAATTATTATAGCCGGCCCCTACAAGCTTGGTCGCCAAGCTATAGGGCCGGCCCCTACAAGAGGAAGTGGCCGACCATTGCTTGGTCACCAAGCAATGGTCCGGCCCCCTTCTTGGACACCAAGAAGAGCCTTACATTTGGATGAACTTGAGGCTATAATGAGGCTACGACAGGGACCTAGAGGAGAAATTGGTTTTGGCCTTCCGATGAGCTTGAGTATCCCGTGTTCGCCCTGAACACACAACTCAAGTTCATCGATAATAACTCATTCCACTAGAGAGTTATTACCGCACTACCGCACCAATCCCAAATTACATTATGGGCTCCTTTTTATCATAAGTGTGTTAGTCTCCCTGTGTTTAAGATTACGAATGCCCACTAATTAAATAAGTTACTGACAATTCACTTAATTAATATCTAGCTCCAAGAGTAGTACCACTCAACTTTATTGTCATGTCGGACTAGGTCCACCTGTAGGGTTTAACATGACAATCCTTATGAGCTCCTCTTGGGGACATTCTCAACCTAGATAACTAGGACACAGATTCCTTCTATAATCAACAACACACACTATAAGTAATATCATTTCCCAACTTATCGGACATATTGATTTATCGAGCTAAACATCACCCTTTGATAAGTCAAAGAAATAAATATTAAATATATGTGCTTGTTATTATATTAGGATTAAGAGCACACACTTCCATGATAACTAAGGTCTAGTTCTTTTACTAAGTCAGTACAAAAAGAACATACCTAAATAATCCTACTCAATACACTTAAAGTGTATCAGTGTAATTTATTAGTCAAGATAAACTAATACTTAATTACACTATGACTATTCTGATGGTTTGTTCGTTTCCATCTTAGTCACGAGCAACTGTTTATAATTTATAGAGAACTGACAACATAATCTTCTGAGTGTGACACCACACTCCATGTTGTCTACTATATAAATTAATTGAACAATTACATTTAACAAATAAATACAGATATTGACCAATGTGATTCTTTTATTTCAACAAATAAATGTTTACAAAAGTTAGGCTTTTAATATACACTCTAACCGTAGCAAATAAAATTGGAAATCAAAATTAAGATCAAAATAATATATGTTTAATGCATGTTGATAATTTTTCTTATTAAAGTTGGACTTGGTACATTCATATAAATTCTAATTAGGCACGAGCTATTGTTAAATTCAAAATACAATCCGTTTCTTTGATTCATGCAAATTCATGCAATTTTTCATATCTCTCACATTGAATTCAACTTTTTTAATTTGGTACAAGCTTTTGTTAAATATTTTTTTCATTATATATTGAAATTGTTGGTGCAACCTTAGGTCAAGGTTGACCTGGTTGACCCGACTCGAGTTGACCTGACTCGAGTTGTATTTTGATGTTTGACGAAAACAGAAGAGTTGTATTTTGATGGGAGATTGTTGGTGCAACTTTAGGTCAAGGTTGACCTGATTGACCTGACTCGAGTTGACCAGACTCAAGTTGTATCTTGATGTTTGACAAGAACAGAAACTTGGGAGGTTGTGGGTGCAATCCGTGGTCAAGGTTGACCTGGTTGACCCGAGGTGAGTTGACCTGACTCGGAAAAGTCCAAGTATGGAGACTTGGCACGGAAAAGTCCAAGCAGGGAGCTTGGCACGGGAAAAGTCCAGGTATGGAGACTTGGCCCGGAGAAGTCCAAGTATGGAAGCTTGGCATGGGAAGTCAGAGAGAGCTCGGTAGCTCGCTCTCCGGATTAGGTCAGAGAGGGCTCGGTAGCTCGTTCTCTGGATCGGATGAAGTCGGAGAGGGCTCGGTAGCTCGTTCTCTGGAGGAAGTCGGAGAGAGCTCGGTAGCTCGGTAGCTCGGTAGCTCTGACTATGGTCAGAGAGGGCTCGGGAGCTCGTTCTCTGGACCGGATGGAAGTCGGAGAGGGCTCGGTAGCTCGTTCTCTGAACTGTGGTTAGAGAGGGCTCGGTAGCTCGTTCTCTGGACCGGCAGTGGGAAAGTCCTGGTGAGTGAAGCCAGGCAGTGGGAAAGTCCTGGTGAGTGAAGCCACACAGTTGTGAAAACCCTAGTAAGTGAAGCTAGGTGAAAGTCCTGGTAAGTGAAGCCAGGCAGTGGGAGAGTCCTGGTGAGTGAAGCCAGGCAGTTGGAAAGTCCTGGTGAGTGAAGCCGGGCAGATTGGAAATCCTGGTGAGTGAAGCCAGGTGAAAACCCTAGTAAGTGAAGCTAGGTGAAAGTCCTGGTGAGTGAAGCCAGGCAGTGGGAGAGTTCTGGTGAGTGAAGCCAGGCAGTTGGAAAGTCCTGGTGAGTGAAGCCGGGCAGATTGGAAATCCTGGTGAGTGAAGCCAGGTGAAAATCCTAGTGAGTGAAGCTAGGTGAAAGTCCTGGTGTGTGAAGCCGGGCAAGGGAAAATCCAGATGGATCAAGGGTGATCGGACATCTGGTGTTGAGAAGGTCAAGTAGGTCAAGAGAGTGACCGGATACTTGACACGAAGAGAAAAGTCCAAGTGGGTCAAAGGGATTGACCGGACACTTGGTGGGGAGTCTTAGCAGGTCAAGGGAGTGACCGGATGCTAAGTATGATGTACCAAGAGGTCAAGGTTGACCGGATATTGGTTTGGACTTGGTTTGGGCAAAAACCAAGACCTGGATCGGTTTGGGGACCGATCAGCAGGAAGCCTGATCGGTCCCCGGGACCGATCAGGGTACGCACAGAGAGTTGGGCAACTCTCTGTGAAAGCTTTCTGATCGGTCTAGTAGAGCCTGATCGGTCCCCACGACCGATCGATCAGGCTTCAGCCTGATCGGTCCAGAACTATCCGTTGGCTCACAACGGTCTTCTGTCTTCTGCTGTCTTCTGGCTTCTTCTTCGTAGGAGGATGCAGGTATAAAAGAGGCTGAGGGCTTCTACAGTGGGGTTACTGCTTCTCTTCTTCTTCCTACTCCTGACTGTGATCGAGCTTTGCTGAGCTCCGAAGCTTCGTGTGAGCTTCTTTGACTGAGTTGCTTGTTGGCATTCGTCCGTGAAGTTGGTGCTTCATCCGGGACTTCAGTCGACGAGAAGGCAAGCGAGTATTCGTACATTCATTGTGTATTTTGTTCTTGCTCTTCTTTGTATTTCCATATTGCTGTTGCAAGCTATTGTGGCGAGGTTTCTCCACCCACAAGGAGTATTTATTAGCCGGTTCTCCGGGGACTCATCCACCGACGGATTGATAGGGCTCGTCCACCTTACGGACACGCCGAGGAGTAGGAGTATCACCTCCGAACCTCGTTACATCCATCGAGTTTGAGGTTTGTCTTTTTCCTTTTCGTTTCTACGGTTTCATTTCCGCTGCGCTAACCCTAATCGTAGGAAGAAACGAGCAATTTGGGGCGGCTATTCACACCCCCCCTCTCTAGCCGCGATCATCGATCCTAACAAGTGGTATCAGAGCGAGGTCGCTCTTCGCCGGATTAACACCCGAGGGAGCACAAGCTAGAGATGGATCAACTCGGAGAAGACATCACCATTCCACCTTTCTATGACCGCGACGACTTGGCGTATTGGAAGGTAAGAATGAGGTATTTTCTTATGACTAACCTTGAAAATTGGAGTTGTGTTCAATTAGGTTTCAAGCCTCCAATGGATAAGGAAGGAAAACCACTCGAGAAGAAGAAGTGGACAAGGGAACAAATCCACCATTCCACAATCAACGATGAGGTAATGAAAGTATTTGAATTCTCATTACCTAATGACATTCTATGTAAGATAGGTGGATACAACAATGCCAAGGAGTTTTGGAACAACTTGGCTAGGTTCCATGAGGGGAACTCCACTTCAAGCCATGAAGAGGAGTCAAGTGAGCCAAGGAGTTCACTTCATGAAGGAATGAATTTAGAAGTTGAGGGCCACTCAACATCTAAAGAAGAAGAGGAGGAGAGTTCTTCTTCAAGTTCGGAGCAAGAAGAAGAAGCTTCTACCTCCGGAAGGGATGAAGGAGAGAGCGTTCATCCATCCTCAACTCTAGGTAACTCAAGCCATTTAGTTTCTAGCAAATTACACATAATGTGCTTTGAGTGTAGGGAATTTGGACATTACAAGAGTAAATGTCCAAAGAGGGTTAGAAAGACTCCACCGGCGCCAAAGGTCAAGGAAGCCGGAGTCCCAACACGCAAGGGCAAGGAGCACGTGGTGTGCTTCCAATGCAAGCGAAGGGGACACTATAGGAGCCAATGTCCGAGGGGGAGGCAATCTCACAAGGACAAGAGACCAAGCACATCGATAGGGGGAGCTAAGGCAAACCCTATGGTAATCTCTAAGGCACATTATTGCAATACTAGTAAGATGCATGCTAGTAGTTTGATTGCAATTGACAATAATGATAAGCATGATAATTATAGAAATCGATACACATGCTTAGGTGCCAAACATGTGAGCCTAGATAAGGATAACACTAGGAAAGCCAACCCTAGGATCAACTCATCTAAGGTTAAGGATAACCTAGGTATAAATCCCAAATCAACTAGACACATGCCTAGGAATACCTCAAAGAAAAATGATAAATTAAAGCTTGAGGTATTAGAGAAAGAAAATCAAGTCTTGAGGTCAAGACTTGACTCTCTAGAAAAGGCTCTTGAGGACTTGACTCTAGGGTCTAGGGGTCAAAAACCCAAGTCCAAGGACAAGAAAGGTTTGGGTCACAAACCTAAGTCCCAAGTGGTCAAACCCACTTATCATAATGTTCCATTCGATTATGGAACAAGATCTAGGGTTAGGAAGACCATCACCAAGGTCACAAGGGGAGTCACCCCTAGAGTTGATCTTGATGAGTCCCAAATGACCAAGGCTTCAAAGCCTAGGAGGGTCATTAGAAGGGTTGCTAGGGAAGTCATCCCTAGTGAATATTTAGTGAACCCAATGAGCTCAAATAGGTATTGGGTTCCTAGGAGCGTGATTCCATCACGCTAGATGAGTTAGGGTGTGCCAACCTTACTTGAATAGGTAGTTAACCTAATCATAGCAAAAGGTGGCACTTTAGGATTTTTCAAGGTATAATCAAGTCTTGAAAATGAAATTAAGAATTATTCCTAAGGTGATTAGGATGTGCCAATCTCATTTGAGGAGTTTTCTAGAGTCAATCTAGTTGGCACATAGTGATTTAAAAGTCTTGAGGATATGATTTTAGGTCTATTACACTTAGGAATATAGAATTTATGGCAAAATGATCGAAATTATCAAAAATGGCAACTAAGGCTAGAATTAGGTATTTTCTATACCTTTATGTGCTATTTGCTATATATTGTTTGCCATATGCCATGTCATGACATCATATTTATTTTATGATCATTTAAAATGTCATGATAATGCTTAGGTTAGTCAAATGTCATGCTCTATTTAAGTTTCATACTTTATGCCATAACATCATGACATTGGCACATGTTTCATTTATGATATCATTATATGTCATGTCATCATCTCTTCTCTTGCATTTATAATCAATGAAATGGATTTAAGGTTAAAAACACAATTTGATATGGAGATCAAATTGATGTTTAGAAAATGCATGAGACCTTAGTCTAAGCTAACCTAAACCCATATCTCACATCAAAATTGACTTGAATGTGTTTGATACACCTTAGATGTGTGTGAGATATTAGGATGATGAGTTAGGATCAAGGTGCATAGTTCTTGTGCCTAGATGAGCCTAATTCGAAATTGGGGATCATAGGGAAAGCTTATGTACAAGTCATGTACATTTAGCCCAAAGATTGTGGTCCTAAATTAAAGGATTTAAAAACATTTCAAAATTGATTTGAAAAACCTTGATGAAGCTTTTCTAGTAATAGCCTTCATCATTGAACAAGTTGATACAAAGATGACTTAACTTTGAGCTATTTCAAAATCTTTTGAACTTTGTATCAAGATTGAAAAATGGAAGATATTTTCATAGAAAACTATTTTTCCATGATAGTATGTGGTATGAGGAATGTATCCTCAAAATTTCACAATTTTTCGAATTTTCTGTAATTTTCTAGAGGTTTCTGAATTTCATGGAGAGAAATCAGAACTTATCAGACCTTTATCAGGTTTGTGGACCGATCAGAAGGGTTTTTGATCGGTCCAGGGGAGCCTGGATCGGTCACTGTGACTGATCCAGAGGGAGCCTGATCGGTCCGGTGACCGATCAGGGCGTGCCAACCTGCTGAATTTCGACTGTTTGTCTGAAATTACAGCTATGGAAGTGGTGTTTTTAGAGTTCTAAAGGTTTGAAACTCTCCAAGACATTGTTGGTGCAATGGTCAAGGGGGAGTTGACCTTTAGGGGGAATTTTACCTATTAGTCAAGGGGAGTTGACTTTTAGGGGGAGTTTTTACTCCTAAAGACTTGAGTGATATGGGATTATCACTAAGTTAATTGTTGACCTTAGTATCAAGGGAGAAATTAAGAGTTTCAATGAAAGGCATGAGACTTTCATTAGGAAGAAACTCTTGACCTTGATTCACTCTTTTTGATGTGTGTCAAAAAGGGGGAGATTATAGGTTTGGGGAGAATGTTCAAGGAAGAACATTAGAAAACCTAAGTTAGGTTATGGTTTTGTCAAACATCAAAAAGGGGGAGATTGTTGGTGCAACCTTAGGTCAAGGTTGACCTGGTTGACCCGACTCGAGTTGACCTGACTCGAGTTGTATTTTGATGTTTGACGAAAACAGAAGAGTTGTATTTTGATGGGAGATTGTTTGTGCAACTTTAGGTCAAGGTTGACCTGATTGACCTGACTCGAGTTGACCAGACTCAAGTTATATCTTGATGTTTGACAAGAACAGAAACTTGGGAGGTTGTGGGTGCAACCCGTGGTCAAGGTTGACCTGGTTGACCCGAGGTGAGTTGACCTGACTCGGAAAAGTCCAAGTATGGAGACTTGGCACGGAAAAGTCCAAGCAGGGAGCTTGGCACGGGAAAAGTCCAGGTATGGAGACTTGGCACGGAGAAGTCCAAGTATGGAAGCTTGGCATGGGAAGTCAGAGAGAGCTCGGTAGCTCGGTAGCTCGCTCTCCGGATTAGGTCAGAGGGCTCGGTAGCTCGTTCTCTGGATCGGATGAAGTCGGAGAGGGCTCGGTAGCTCGTTCTCTGGAGGAAGTCGGAGAGAGCTCGGTAGCTCGGTCTCCGGATTAGGTCAGAGAGGGCTCGGTAGCTCGTTCTCTGGATCGGATGAAGTCTGAGAGGGCTCGGTAGCTCGTTCTCTGGAGGAAGTCGAAGAGAGCTCGGTAGCTCGGTAGCTCGGTAGCTCGGTAGCTCGGTAGCTCGGTAGCTCGGTAGCTCGGTAGCTCGGTAGCTCTGACTATGGTCAGAGAGGGCTCGGGAGCTCGTTCTCTGGACCGGATGGAAGTCGGAGAGGGCTCGGTAGCTCGTTCTCCAAACTGTGGTCAGAGAGGGCTCGGTAGCTCGTTCTCTGGACCGGCAGTGGGAAAGTCCTGGTGAGTGAAGCCAGGCAGTGGGAAAGTCCTGGTGAGTGAAGCCAGGAAGTTGTGAAAACCCTAGTAAGTGAAGCTAGGTGAAAGTCCTGGTAAGTGAAGCCAGGCAGTGGGAGAGTCCTGGTGAGTGAAGCTAGGCAGTTGGAAAGTCCTGGTGAGTGAAGCCGGGCAGATTGGAAATCCTGGTGAGTGAAGCCAGGTGAAAATCCTGGTGAGTGAAGCCAGGTGAAAGTCCTGAAAAGTCCTGGTGAGTGAAGCCGGGCAGATTGGAAATCCTGGTGAGTGAAGCCAGGTGAAAATCCTGGTGAGTGAAGCCAGGTGAAAACCCTAGTGAGTGAAGCTAGGTGAAAGTCCTGGTGAGTGAAGCCGGGCAAGGGAAAATCCAGATGGATCAAGGGTGATCGGACATCTGGTGTTGAGAAGGTCAAGTAGGTCAAGAGAGTGACCGGATACTTGACACGAAGAGAAAAGTCCAAGTGGGTCAAAGGGATTGACCGGACACTTGGTGGGGAGTCTTAGCAAGTCAAGGGAGTGACCGGATGCTAAGCATGATGTACCAAGAGGTCAAGGTTGACCGGATATTGGTTTGGACTTGGTTTGGGCAAAAACCAAGACCTGGATCGGTCTGGGGACCGATCAGCAGGAAGCCTGATCGGTCCCCGGGACCGATCAGGGTACGCACAGAGAGTTGGGCAACTCTCTGTGAAAGCTTTCTGATCGGTCTGGGGACCGATCAACATAGAGCCTGATCGGTCCCCACGACCGATCAGATCAGCCCCAGACCGATCAGGCTTCAGCCTGATCGGTCCAGAACTATCCGTTGGCTCACAACGGTCTTCTGTCTTCTGCTTTCTTCTGGCTTCTTCTTCGCAGGAGGATGCAGGTATAAAAGAGGCTGCGGGCTTCTACAGTGGGGTTACTGCTTCTCTTCTTCTTCCTACTCTTGACTGTGATCGAGCTTTGCTGAGCTCCGAAGCTTCGTGTGAGCTTCTTTGACTGAGTTGCTTGTTGGCATTCGTCCGTGAAGTTGGTGCTTCATCCGGGACTTCAGTCGACGAGAAGGCAAGCGAGTATTCGTACATTCATTGTGTATTTTTTTCTTGCTCTTCTTTGTATTTCCATATTGCTGTTGCAAGCTATTGTGGCGAGGTTTCTCCACCCACAAGGAGTATTTATTAGCCGGTTCTCCGGGGACTCATCCACCGACGGATTGATAGGGCTCGTCCACCTTACGGACACGCCGAGGAGTAGGAGTATCACCTCCGAACCTCGTTACATCCATCGAGTTTGAGGTTTGTCTTTTTCCTTTTCGTTTCTACGGTTTCATTTCCGCTGCGCTAACCCTAATCGTAGGAAGAAACGAGTAATTTGGGGCGGCTATTCACACCCCCCCTCTCTAGCCGCGATCATCGATCCTAACAGAAATATCTTGATAGAATATAGTTTGGTTGTTCTATTGAAGGTTGCTATTGAAGGTTGGGGCAAATGCCTTTTGTCGCTTGAAGTAAATGCTTTTTGTCGTTTGGAGCACATGCCTTTTGTCATTTGAAGCATATGCCTTTTGATACTTTTTTGGTGGAGAAAACTTGTTATTGAAGGTTGTATATATTTTGGAGATTGAAAAAAGTATTGTGTTAGTGTTATAGCGTGGAGTTAATCTTATGTGTTATGAATATTTTGAAATGAATTATAAATATTATGTGTTGATTTGGTAATCCAATTTATATTTATGTGTTATGAAAATAAATTAGGTTTGTGAAATGAAATATAAATATTGTCAGTTGATTTAATTTGAGCATTCGGTTTGGAATTCTATAGGTACAATAGGAAATAGGATCTTTTTTAAAATTGGTAATTCAATAATAGCAGTAGTTTTAACCGCTCTTATGACTAGACTTCTAGAAGCGGTTAAAACCGCTTCTAAAGATCAATTTTCTGAGTTGGAAAAATCTATAGAGTCGGTCATGACTGCTTCTAAAAGATATCCATTTGCATCGGTTATTAACCGCTTCTATAGGTATACATCAGAATCGCTTATTAACCGCTTCTATAGGTATCCATCAGAATCGGCTCTAAGTCATGAACCACCGGTTAGCTGTACCACTTCAGTTGGCTTTAGCGTTGCCAACATCTGCAATAGTTTTTATCCGGTGCAATAGGTATAGTAGCGCGTGAAAATCATTGCTATAGGTGTCATTAAATACAACTATATCACCAAATACATTGTATGTCATCCTTGATAGATGATTCACCCAAAAATATCTACTAAATTTATTGTTTGAATCAGTTTGTAATCAAAGAAAAAAGCTGAATTCTTCTCTTTCTAAGATGCAAATAACTCGATTAGTGTTTTGGTATCAATAATCTTTCGTTTATCCCTTAACTCTTTCTTAAAGTTTCTAATATCTCTTTCTATGCAACCTACCCACTCAGACTCTCCATGCTATATCTCTAATAATCGTATTTGTTGATAAGTTGACACATTGACCTCTGGAAACTGTTGAGTCAATGCTTTCTTTGTTATCGAAACATTACAATACGAGCGTAGCAAATACATCTTTGAAGGAGTTGAGAGTGGATGATTATGACCTTCCATGAAGTTAGTGACAACCCAATTAGGTCCAGTTTGTTTCTTAACAAGTGACATCTTTGACTTACAACTAGTTTTAACTTTGCCACGTGCTCTTTCCTTCGTTAGTTGATCATCTTTTGCTTGTCTATTTCGTTGATCATCTGTATGCCCTTCTTTAAAGCATACAAATATTTTCCACATAACTTTATTTGTCATTTTATTTTTCTTGCTATTATTTATCCTTGCACTAAATCTAGATTCTGGTGCATATTAGTTTAGAACGAAAATGTCTTCTCTATTGATGAGAATTCCATCTCATATTTTGGCTTTCGATCATCTATAATTTTGGGAATATATAACTGATAATTTTCTTCCATTGCTAGAGAATTTTAGATTTAGATGAAGTGAAGCTCTGTATATCACCATATAGCTACAAAAATATTCTAAATCAAATAAACATAAAAAAGAATGTTGCGGGATTGTGAATGTTTGATAAGTACCATATTCTAAGTGTATTGTTTGGTAGAATCATTAAAAATTGGTTAGTAATATGACATTATAGTATTATCATGTGGTTGTCATAGTGAAAGAGAAATGTTTACCTTCAGCATCAAAGAAACAAATAGAAGAGAGAAAAATTATAAATCATGAAAATTTTAGTATATGTATACATTTAGCATCAAAGAAACAAATCAAGTAGGATAATAACGACAAAACTTTTACCACTATAATGATATCCATGTGGTAAAAGATGATTTGTTCATCCTCAGCGCTCCCATTAATCCATCCTTAGGCTAACACAAAGGAGATAAATCATGGGTGACTACTAGCCATTAGTGTAAGTGGCCAAGATGCAGGAGAGGGCATGCTCGGATGCGCCGAGTTTCGATCCTAAGATCTCATATGGCAACACTGCATACCTCAATCGTCGTACTGCCCTGAGGGGACCACTATCATGATATCCATGAACAATGGGAAGTAGAATGGATGCATTATATCTTTCCAAATAAGCAATAAATCTATGATACTTCAACGAATGCAATTCTTAGCTTTATATACTATGCCCATTAAAAATTTAGATGTTTAGTACCTCATTTTCTATGAGTTCTAGGCATGATCAAGAGTAGGGGTGATCACAGATTGAGTTGGCTCGGTTATTAGGGTAAAAAACTATCCGACCCTACTATATCAGATAATTCAATATCAGAACCTACATCCGACCCTATATCCGACGGTTCTTATATATTAGATATCCGACGGATTGCCAGTTATTTGGATATCCGACCCTATATCTAATAAAATATAATTATAAATGCAATAAAGAAAATAAAATATTTTAAAATGATAATAGACATTACTCATTACACATTGTAGCAGCTAATCAGCAGTAGTTGCTATAACGTGTAACAGCTTATCGGCAGTAGCTACTATAGCGTGTAGCAGCTTATCGATAGTAGTTGCTATAAGTAGGGGTGATCATGGATCGTGTTGGTTCAGTTATTAGGATAGAAAACTATCCGACCCTTGTAGATTAGATAATGTAATATCAAGACCCCATCTGACCCTATATCCAGCGGATTTTATTTTTTGGTTCAGTTTGGATTGGTATGAGCGAGTTGGTCGATTTGACAGATTAACTGCTCGCCCCTAATTAAGAGAGGTGTCATTATTTGGTATGAAAGGTCAGTAACATTATTTTGGAAAATAATTTTTCTCTTGGTGTTTCAACAGAGTAATATTATTTTATAGTTAATTTTTGAGTCACAAAACTTGTCAACCGAGTGCATTGATATTATCCATTAACCTAATAAATTTATTATGTGCATATCCAACATATCAACTTTAGGAGAATTGCATAAATAAATAATTGGTATAATATTAATGCATTGATAGATTAAACCTAAATCTGTCCACCTTTATACAATCAAATTTCCAACAACTAAGCATCTATAATTGAAATAGTTGCATGGTGATAGATTATGAAACAGTCAAAGTTAACCTAATTTCAGACTTCTTAGCCATCCTATAGTTGAAAAAATAAATATTCATGTTGGATGAGAAGATGGTAACTGATGGACAAAGACAGGATGACAGAAATGGCAGAGGTGATGGAAACCTCTGCCTCGTTTGAATTGTTGTAGAGTGGCTAGGGAATGATTTAGGAAGGGGGATTAAAAATGTAAATATCAAAAATAGGGAGGGGAGGTCTCACGGAGAGGGACGTCGACAGGGATGACATCGCAATGATGGGTCAAGGTCGGTGGATTGAGATGGACGACGACATCAGTGATGAATGACGACGATAGTAGCCTCGAAGGATGGCGAGCGAGGATAGATGAGCGAGGAACAATGAGGCGAGCGAGGACGAAGTCGCGGAAATGACGTCACAAGAGAGGAAAAGTTAGGTTTTAGAAAATAAAATGTAAAACAATTAACGTGGAGAGAAAATGTTGAATTTTGAAAAAAAAAATCGTAGACCGTCACATTCGCAGTCACACACAGTAGCGGATGACAAGTCGCATCTCTCTCTCTCTCTCTCTCTCTCTCTCTCTCTATATATATATATATATATATATATATATATATATATATATATATAAAAGGCTTTGATAGTCTGGGCACCCACGATAGACGACTCTCGCATGCGGAGGCACCTTCCATATGAGAGGCGCCTACGATGGTCATTCATCGTTGACTATATATATATATATACGCTGTGAAATGTTTCTTCCGGACTACTGCGGACCTACACTCGTGGAAGGTCCGCGTCAGTTTTTTTTGTTAGAGTATATTAGTTTTTTTCCAATGTTTTCCGTAGCCCTAATTTCTCCTTCGTCCTTACTCCTTCATTGCGACGCGGCCGCAGAAGAGGAACACACACAGCCGCGAGGAAACTCCACAGATTTCTCCTTCCTCTTTCCTCGCGACGCAACCGCAGAAGAAGAACACCCACAGGCGCCTTCCTCCTTCGTCGCGCCAAGCTGAAGCAAGGGTTTCTGCCCCTTCCTCCTTCACCGCGCCAAGCTGAAGCTAGGGTTTCCGCCCCTTCCTCCTTCGTCGCGACGCAGCTGCAGAAGAGGAACACCCACATGCGCCTTCCTCCTTCGTCGCGCCAAGCTGAAGCTAGGGTTTTTCCACACCTCACTCCCCTCCATTTGTTCTCCTCAACGGTACATCCCCTTCCCATTGCTTGGGTTTTTTTTCTCCAATCATTTGTGACCTACAGTCTTGGTTTTCTTTTCAAAAATCGCTTGTGACCTATCTTGAATTTATGCATTTTGTAATGTACAATATCTTGAATATTTGTCTGGGAGATATTGATTAAACCCTAAGTGATATAGGATTCATTAAAAATATTCTAAACTGCTTGGTGTGTGTATATAACTGCTTGACGTCACTTTTTTTTTTCTCTTGCCCTCTATTGTTACAGGACTTTATATTTCATCTCTTACACTGTATTTATTTTAGCAGTAAATTATGAATTAACTTTGGGGAAGGGGTTGTAATAGTGCTCCTCACCTATATTGTAAAAATGGATTTGAGTAGGTTGTGCATTGGAGAAAAAACATGATCATATCCTTACCAAACACCTTATTTGAACCTCAAAGTACTTCAAAGCCTTAAAGCACTTTGTCAAAGCTCTCCTAAACTCACCTGTATACTGGTTCCTAAAGCTGTCTTATACTTGTGAAGTTCCGATTGATGGTTTTATAGGCCTATAAGTAACCAGTTGCTTTCTTATTTTTCATCTTTTTGGAGATTGAGGACTAAACTTTGGGAAATAAAGGGTAACACCAGTTTTTTGCTCGTCAAGATTGACAAAGGAAAAGAGTATATTTTAGGCATAACTGCATAAGATTTATTAGAATTTTGGAATCAAGAACTACACCTATGTGAGGGAGATATTAATTAAACCCTAAGTGATATATGATTCATTAAAGATATTCTAAACACTGTAATCTATTCTAATTTCTTGTAAATTGGATTAATTTTATCTCACTGCAAACACTGATATTTAGGTATTATAAAATATGATGTGTCATAAAATTTAGGTATTTTAATGTAAATTGTGGCTACTTTTAATGTAAATTGGTCAAATTTTTCATAAAATTGTATGATTTCCCATTACTTAAGCAAATTGCTATTGTTTAGCTTAATTTGGTCAAATTTTACTTTTTAGATTGTGCTTGAATGACATCATCAAGTAACAGCAACATCAACCATACCAAATATGAAACTGTGCAATGCAGGGACTGCGGACTAAGAGCATTGGTGCTAGTCTCTAGATCGATCAAGAACCCAAAAAGACTATATTATGGATGTAAAAATCATGGATGGTTAAAGTGGGTAAGGTCTGATACTGGAAATGAAGACACTAATGATATACATTTTAGGATGTTGCCAAGAGCGGAGTCAAGGGTGGGGAGTGAACACATTGCTTATCCTGGACATAATATGGGAAATTGGAATGTACCGTTTATGGTCTGGATATTAGTGATAGTGAACTTAATTCTTTTGACTATATACTTGTTTTGTTTGTTGGTTGACCTAGTTAAGTAGTACTAGTGTTGTAATGTGATAAAGAAATGTAATTATGGATGATGTTAATATTTATTTATTTTTATTTATGGATGGATATTAGTTTTGTGTTATGCTTATTACTAAACTTGTTGAAGAGATGAAATAGAACCAAGGTCTATCCTTTTATTTATGGATGTTTATGTTTGTCATGAACATCAAAATATTTCAATGGAACTATGGAATTTCATAATAGAAAGCCCAAACAAACATATTTATCTCAGTTTCAAATATACTTTTGTAACGTAATGCCATATGCCTCTTATTGTTTACTCCACCTGGCAAGTTTTTTTTACATGAAAAACCCAATAAAATGGTTACGGCAATTTACCAAAGGGCGCATGTAGAGATCTAAATTTACCAAAAGGCGTATGCTACTTTGAAAAGAAGTATGATTTTGAAACATGCTAAAGAATCAAAAAATAGTTGGAACAATTGAAAACACGAACCAATCTTGACCAGGGAACATTAAAAGGAGCCGAACAAAGAGCTGTGGATAACACCCTCTGAGCCACTGCCGGATATCATCACCAGTTCCACGATCAGAATTCGGATGAAGAGAAAGAAAAATCGACAGTACAAGGATATCTTGTTTTTCTGTTGTTAGGCCTGATATGAAGAGATATCAGGTCCACGTTGGGCCTGATATCTCTTCATATCAGACCCAATAAAAAAAAGAAAAAAGGAAAAAAAAAAGAAAAAAAAAGAAAAAATGAGAGATTTAAGTTTTTCAAAACCTCTGGTTCACCACTAGGAATGCCGAAAATAATAATGGAGAGTATATTTGGATTTCTTACAATTTTATAAATCCATAAGACCAGAAATGGCTGCAATCTGAGGTCTCTAGGTCGATCAGTGAGTTTCGGTCAAAATCCACTGATGGACCTAGAGAGCTCCGATTGCACCAATTTCAGTTCCTATGGATTTATAATATTGCAAGGAGTTCAAATATGCTCTCCATTGTTATTTTCGGCATTTCTAGTGGTGGACTAAAGGTTTTGAAAAACCTAAAACGTATAGGGATTATTTTATTGATTCTTTCTTATTATATTTCAAGATCTTTTAGAAGTTGAAATAAATAATAAATATCATATTTGAACTCCTTGAAGTATCAGAAATCCACAGGAACTGAAATGAGCTCAATTGGAACTCTCTAGGTCCATCAGTGGATTTTGACCGAAACCCACTGATCGACCTAAAGAGCTCAGATTTATGTCATTTTAGGTCCAATGGATTTCTAAAATTACAAGGAGTCCAAATATGCTCTCTATTGTTATTTTCAGTATTTCTAATGGTGGACCAAAGGTTTTGAAAAACCTAAATCTTTTTTTTTTTTTTCCTTTTTTCTTTTTTTTTTGCAAGGACCTGATTTGGGGAGATATTAAGCCCACGTTGGACCTGATATGAAGAGATATCAGGCCCAACGTGGGCCTGATATCTCCCCATTTCATGCCCTTGCAAAAAAAAAAAAAAGGAAAAAGGGAAAAAAAGAAAAAAAAAAGGTGAGATTTAGGTTTTTCAAAACCTCTGGTTCACTACTAGGAATGCCAAAAATAATAATGAAGAGCATATTTGGACTCATTGCAATTTTAGAAATTCATAGGACCTGAAATGATTGCAATCTGAGCTCTTTAGGTCGATCAGTAGGTTTCAGTCAAAACCCACTGATGGACCTAAAGAGTTCTGATTGAGCTCATTTCAGTTCCTGTGGATTTCTGATGCTACAAGGAGTTCAAATATGATATTTATTATTTATTTCAACTTCTAAAAGATCTTCAAATATAAAAAGAAAGAATCAACAAAATAATCCCTATACGTTTTAGATTTTTCAAAACCTTTAGTCCATCACTAGGAATGCCGAAAATAACAATGGAGAGTATATTTGAACTCCTTGCAATATTAGAAATCCATAGGAACTGAAATGGGTGCAATCGGAGTTCTCTAGGTCCATCAGTGGGTTTTGACCGAAACTCACTGATCGACCTAGAGACCTCAGATTGCAGCCATTTCAGGTCATGTAGATTTCTAAAATTGTAAGGAATCCAAATATACTCTCAATTGTTATTTTCGACATTCCTAGTAATGAACCAGAAGTTTTAAAAAACCTAATTCTCTCTTCTTTTCTTTTCTTTTTCCTTTTTTTTTCCCTCTTTTTTCTTTTTTTTTTGCAAGGGCCTGATATGGGGAGATATCAGACCCACGTTGGGCCTGATATGAAGAGATATCAGACTCACGTTGGGCCTGATATGAAGAGATATCAGGCCCAACGTGGGCTTGATATCTCCCCATATCAGACCCTTGAAAAAAAAAAAAAGAGAAAAAAAGAAGAAAAAAAAGAGAGATTTAGGTTTTTCAAAATCTCTAGTCCACCACTAGGAAGCCAAAAATAATAATGGAGAGCATATTTGGACTCATTGCAATTTTAGAAATCCATTGGACCTAAAATGACTGTAATATGAGCTCTTTAGGTTGATTAGTGAGTTTCGGTCAAAACCCACTGATGGACCTAGAGAGTTCCGATAGAGTCTATTTCAGTTCCTGTGGATTTCTGATGCTTCAAGGAGTTTAAATATGATATTTTTTTTATTTATTTTAACTTCTAAAAGATCTTAAAATATAAAAAGAAAGAATTAACAAAATAATCCCTATACGTTTTAGGTTTTTTAAAACCTTTAGTCCACCACTAGGAATGTCGAAAATAACAATGGGGAGCATATTTGAACTCCTTGCAATATTAGAAATCCACAGGAACTGAAATGGGTGCAATCGGAGCTCTCTAGGTCCATCAGTGGGTTTCGACCGAAACTCACTGATCGACCTAGAGACCTCAGATTGCAGCCATTTAAGGTCCTGTAGATTTCTAAAATTGCAAGGAATCCAAATATACTCTCCATTGTTATTTTCGACATTCTTAGTGGTAAATCAGAGGTTTTGAAAAACCTAAATCTCTCTTTCTTTCTTTTTCTTTTTTCTTTTTTTCTTTTGCAAGGGCCTGATATGGGGAGATATTAGGCTCACGTTGGGCCTGCTATGAAAAGATATCAGGCCCACGATATGGGGAGATATCAGGCCCATGTTGGGCCTACTATGAAGAGATATCAGGCCCAACGTGGGCCTGATATCTCCCCATATCAGGCCCTTGCAAAAAAAAAAAAGAAAAAGGGGAAAAAGAGAAAAAAAAGATATTTAGGTTTTTCAGGTCTAACAAAAGGAAAACAAGATATCCTTGTACTGTTAATTTTCCTTTCTCTTCGTCCGAATTCCAATCGTGGAGCTGGTGATGATATCCGGCGATGGCTCAGAGGATGTTGTTCCAGTGTTTTGCTCTAGTGTTTAAGAATTCACTAGTTAGATACATATACATTCTTTTTAATAGTGGTCCAGATAGAAAGGTTATATTCTTTTGCATTTACACAAGATCAGAAGATAGACATTCTTTCTCCTTTGGGATTCTTTATTTTTAATTTGATGCTGAGACTTAGCATATATACACTTACAGTAATTCAAAAGTGGTCATAGATTAGTATTTCTCGGTAGATTGTTTGTAGCTATTTTGATTACAAGTTGAAGATGTGTACTTTATTTATTGATCATTTACTACCGTGCAATGTAACTGGAGTACAACCAGAATAAACTCTCTCACAAGCACTATGCCACCTTGCACAGAATAAATTCTCTCACAAGTACTAAAATTAATAACCATGACATTGCACTAACAATTATCTCAACAAACAAAATAACTCAATTACATCTACTAAATCCAAATAAAATACATGCTATCAATTGTCCAGATTGTGACTGTGACTGATACAAGTGTGCATTAGTTGCTCTCAAATTAACATCGACCATGCCATTCTGCTTTTCTGAACAAAGGTTTTTCATCCCAGGCAAGCTAGCTGCAATATTCCGAAAGAGAGCCTAAAAAAGTATGCATTGTGAAACAATATCGGTTAGAAATATGCATTCTATACCAGATTCTTTAGAAGTATGCATTCAATCCAAAAAAATGTACTAAATCAATCAAACATACAAATAAAATAAAGGAAATAGATGAATACTAACCATAGATAATTGCAACATCCTAGCGCATGTTACTAGAACCTGTAACAATAAAGATAATTTATTAATCTCATTTTCTCAATACAATAAATCACTATAATTTAACAAATTAAAACTTTGATAGTACTCGCTATAGATCCCAAATCAAGTTCATATGTGTCGTCAAGATCGATATGATTATTATCTTCAATCGATCTGATAATTGACACATTATCATATAATAAATATAATAAAATAAATTTATTTGCAAGAAAACATATAAAAAAATGGAAAAAATGAATTGACACAGACCCTTGTTGCAAATTGGGGCAGTTACGCTTGTCATGTGATACTCCTCGTTGTCCACATCCACGACAAAACCTAGAATTTGATGTAGATTTCTCCTTTGATGATTTTAATCTCTTCCCACTTCCTTTTGTTCTTACTATAGAAGGATCAATAATACCAAGGCTCTCATCAATGGATTTTTTTCTTTGACTTCTATCAATGCATGTTGTACTAATGGACATCTCTTGAATTTATTGTAGATACAATCGAATTTTTCATCTAAGAAAGTTGTCCTTTCATTACTCAAAGATGCATCATCAACTAACACGGAAGCTTTATAGGATAACCTCGAATGCCTCGACATCAAATACCTTTCTGAATCTGGATCATCAATGACATTTTGCTCCCCTAAAGCATATATTGCTCCAACTTTTGCATCTCGTGTCCATCGTTTGAGTATATACGTATCAGGCAAATGAAATACTTGGTTGATACGAAAAAAAGCTAACATATGTCTGCATGGAATGCCCTCAAACTCAAATTTTGTGCACCTACATGATATGTAATCCCTTTGTTTGTCATGCATGAGCACTCTTGATTTTGAAGAAGAACTTTGAAATTTCATCACGTGGTAAACCGCTGAGGCAACTCCTATAAATGACTGTTGCACATAATAACTATGACTCTCGATCATTTCACTTTGAAACTCTAGCCATTTCTTTTTTGTGTACAGTTTAACCATTTGAGTTTTCATTGGCCAGGTTGTATTAACCCTGGGTTGCTCATTCATATCAATATGGTCCGCAACTAACTCATTGTGTCTTTGATGTCTCAATGCTCTATTAAAACGTATGATAAAAATCCATTAATGAGTACTTATTTGAGACATATTTCTTAAAAAAATGCATGTGAGCCTTCAGATCTTTGGCTACTTGACATTCCTATAGAAAATACATGACTAAAATATGTTGGCACCCATCTGTGTCTCAATTCATACATCAAGGACAACCAATCATTTTTCTCTAAGTTAGCATCCTTGATAGTCTCTTCCCATGACTTCTCAAAATCATCAAGTGTTGTAGAATTTACAATGACGTTTTTTATGCTGTGATAGTGGTTTCGAAAAGTCAAAGGATCTAATTTATCTGAGAATTTATTCAATATGTGCCACAAACAATATGGATGCACCATTTGAGGGAAAACTTGTGCAATTGCTTTTGTCATAGCAGGATCCTGATCAGTGATGATAATGTTTGGTGCACCTTTAGGTATGACTTCTGAAAACTTTGTAAGCAACCAAACAAAAGACTCAGTTTTCTCATCACTAAGAAACCCACGACCAAAAAGAATTGTTTGATGATGATGATTAACCCCTACAAATGGTGCCAAAATTAAGCCATATTTGTTGGTGTTATATGTCGCATCAAATACAACTACATCACTAAATACACTGTATGCCCTCCTTGATATATCATCAACCCAAAAACACATACTAAATCTGTTATCTGAATCTGTCTCATAATCAAAGAAAAAAGCTGAATTTTTCTTTTGATCGGATGTAAAAAACTCTATCAGTGTTTCGACATCAATACCCTTTTGTTCATCTCTTAGATTTTTCTCCAAATTTTTAATATCTCTTTCTGTGCAACCGACTCCCTCAGGCCCTTCATACTCTATCTCCAATATTCGCATTTGCTGACAAGTTGGTACATTGGCCTCTGAAAACTATTTTGTCAATGTTTTCTTTGCTGCTGAAACATTACGATGTGAGCGTAGCAAATGCACCTTTGGTGGAGTCGAGAGTGGATGATTATGAGTTTCTATGAAGTTACTGACAACTCAATTAGGTCCGGTCTATTTCTTTGCAAATGCAATATTCGACTTACAACCCGTTTTAATTGCGCCACGTGCTCTTTCCCTTGATACATGATCAACTTTTGCATGCTTATTCCACCGCATTAGATCTGTATGACCCTCTTTAAAGCAAACAATTTGTTTTCACGTCACTTCATTTGTTATCTTATTTTTCTTGCTTGTGTTTATCCTTGAACTAAATCTAGCTTCTCGTGCATATTGGTTATAGAACGAATATGTCTCCTCTAGTGATGAGAATTCCATTCCAATTTTTTGGCTTTCTATCATCTGCAACTTGCGGAATGAATTCTTGATCATCAACTCTATTTTCTTCCATTTCTGAGAGTCCTCACATTATATTTGACAGTAGATAAGTAGATAAATAAATAAAAACTATAACTTATTTTTTATAAAGTAAAAATGGCAAACAATTTGATAGAGAAAAGTCCTAAATTGAATAAGAAGAAATAAATAACCTCTATCTCTGTTGCATTGAAAAACTAAATAAGTCCTTAAAGATGTCCTCTAAGTTAAACACAGCAAAGTATAAGTCCTTAAAGATGTTACCCTAAGTTTAGCTTGTCACGACGAAGGAGGAAGGCGCCTGTGGGTGTTCCTCTTCGTAGTTGTGTCGTGATGAAGGAGGAAGGGGCAGAAACCCTAACTTCGGGCGGCCTATGGGTGTTCGTCTTCTGCGATCGCGTCGCGACGAAGGAGGAAGGAGAAATGAGGAAGGAGGAAGGAGGAAGGAGAAATATGTGGAGTTTCCTCGCGACTGTGGGTGTTCCTCTTCCACGGCCGCGTCGCGACGAAGGAGGAAGGAGGAAGGAGGAAGGAGGAAGGAGAAATCTATGGAGTTTCCTCGCGGCTGTGGGTGTTCCTCTTCTACAGTCGCGTCGCGAGGAAGGAGGAAGGAGAAATCTGTGGAGTTTCCTTGCGGCTGTGGGTGTTCCTCTTCTGTGGTCGCGTCGCGATGGAGGAAGAGCTGCGGAAAATAGTGGAAAAAAACTAATATACTCTAACAAAAAAAAAATGACGCTGACCTGTCATGAGGACAGGTCCGCAGCAGTCCGGAAGAAACATTCCGCAGCGGAACGTTTATATATATATATATATATATATATATATATATATATATCTATATATATATATATATATATATATATATATATATATATAAACTCTCAAATTATGTCAATGAGATTTCACTTTTTAAAATTTAAGAATTGGATTAGAGTAATAAATAAAAAATATAGATATAAACATGTTAGACTATTCGACAATCGTCTAAAGTTTAATTCTTTAGAACAAATTAGGATATTTAAGAGCATCAAAGAATTATATAAATAATCTTAATTGGGAAAAAAAAGGTACAAGTAGATATGAAAAATATGTAGTTGAAATCTGAAAAAGATCTTTCTTGTCCCCTTCACTCATATAAAATGCCACTTTAATTTTACTCATAAGAAATAAAGTACAAAAGAAACGAAGAAAAGAGACATGTGAAACGTGGAAGAAGAGAGTCCAGGAGCATGTGAAATATGTGAGAATTAGTCTTTAGCGTGGCCAATTCTTATAAGTAATCCAATTTAACCAATGAAATTATTATTCATTGAATTCTCACCCTCAGGATTAAATTATTATTCATTAAAATCTGAATTGTCGCCCTCGGGATAATTAATGATAGAAGATCTTTACAATTTTTTTAGTATTTAAAAATTAAGTCTCAATTAATGAATACGTTTTTTTAATAAATAATTGATAATCATTAATTATAAACACTGTCTGATTTATCTAGAAAATATTCAATTAAATCGGTCAATTGACATACGGTGCCAATGAAAATTAAATAAATGAGCGACCCATTTATAAAAATAAATTATTTAAAAAGTAAAATAATTAATTTTTGACCACGAATTGTCGCCCACCTCCGTGATGTCACAGTTAGATAGAGGATTACGTCCAATTTAGGGCTTTTGATTTTCGTACGCATTAATCGCACGAAGATATTAATTTGATTTTCGTACGTATATATACCATTAAAGAGTCGCTTTCAACCGCAAACTAAATAAATTATAAAGTACAATTAGCAAATGAAGTAAATATGAGGATCAAATTAATAAACAGCCAAAATATACTTGTTCTTGCCTTTTGTCCTCGTAAAGAAGCTTCCGAGTGAGATAGGTCCGTGGGACCGCCGCCCTCCCGCCCGCCATTGATGAGCGTCGCTCGAGCTTCGTGTGAGGGGTCAAATTTCTACACGAAGGTCTAAAAGGGCAGCGGGGCAGCAAGAGAGATCCAGGAAAGATCCGACAAACCTAAAAGCTGCTACCTTTCTCTCTTCCTTTTTCTATTCGGCTCCATTTAGCTGCTAATTGCTGATTAGGGCGATCGATATTCGAGCTCCGAAGTCGGAGAGTTGGGAGTAAGGTAGCCAGCTGTTGGTTGGTGAGCTTCATCTACCTTCTTCGCCAGCGCTCGCCTTACCTTTTTTTCCCTCGTCAGCTTTCCGGGCCGCAGGGTTTTCGATTTGATTCGCTTTTTATAGCGACGTGTTGACGAATTGGCCTCGCCCCCTTTGGCTCCTGAAACCTTGTTTTTGTGGTTGGTACTCTCTCGCGCTTGTGCTCTCTTGGAGGTCTGGGATGGGGAATTGCTGGGGAACCAAGATCAAGGCGGAGAGTCCTTCTCAAAGCGCCTTTGCCTCAGGTACCAAAATTTTCTCCTTTTTATCATCTTTGATTGTTCTGCTGATCTGAAAAATAAATAAAAGATTTCAAATTTTAGTAGTTTTTTTTAATCCTTTCAGTTTAGATTCGAATACTGAGTTTGTGTGGAAACTACAACTTTGTGGGATTTTTGCTATTTATTTGTTTCATCTTACAAAATTTGGTACATAAAAGGAACCGCTTGTCAGATCGAAATCAGTTGTGTTTATTCCAAGACATGTACTTCTGTTGGGAGATTAGATCATCGCTATTTTTCTTACTTATTTGTCGAGTAATCTGTTTTTTTGTATGTGCTGGGAATTCGAGTTCATCCATCGTTTCACTATACTCACGATTAATTCCTTTGTTGTATTACTTGAAATCGATCATTACTTGTTTAGAGAGATTAATACTAGACGCAGTTTGTCAGGATTGTCTGTCACTTGCTTGCTAGTTTGTGCATGTTATCTTAAACGAGTGAGATCTAAATTCCTCTTATTGGACGCCAGGTGTGAACTCTAAGCAGGGTAGCCGTGAGGGCAACACGTTCAGTAGTTCTAGCAGCAGATTTTCAGTGCCTCCAACTCCTCGGAGCGAGGATGAGATTTTGCAGTCATGTAATGTAAAGAGTTTTACCTTCAATGAGCTGAAAATTGCCACTAGAAACTTCCGTCCAGATAGTGTCTTAGGCGAGGGAGGATTTGGCTCCGTTTTCAAGGGGTGGATTGATGAGCACACATACGAACCAACCAAGCCTGGAACTGGTATTGTCATTGCAGTGAAGAAGCTCAACCAGGAAGGATACCAAGGTCACAGGGAATGGTTGGTTAGTATTATTTGCTTCTTGATCTCCATTACTCTGATTTTGTATCAAAGTAGAGGTTTAGATAAGCACATATGCATTGAAGATGGTACTTTGACATGGTATTTGCTAATGTGCTTACATTTTTGTCTATTTGGTTATGAATGTCTTTCCATTTTAACCTTAATTTTGATCAATAGTTCTTATGCTTTGCAGACAGAGGTTAATTACTTGGGTCAATTAACTCATCCTAATCTTGTAAAGCTAATTGGATATTGCTCGGAGGATGAGCAACGGCTCCTTGTCTATGAGTTCATGCAATGCGGCAGCTTGGAGAATCATCTTTTTAGAAGTATGTTCTTTGTGTACATGCAAACTATTGACATATTTCACCCGTCTTATTAATTGTTAATGAGATTTATGATTTTGGAAATGCTGCATTAGGGAGTTCAAACTTTCAACCACTATCTTGGAACACCCGTATGAAGATTGCTCTTGGGGCTGCTAAAGGACTTGCTTTTCTACATAGTGATAAAGCAAAAGTCATATATCGTGACTTTAAAGCCTCTAATGTGCTTCTGGACTCAGTAAGTTATATTATGGTTTCTTCTAGGTCATAGATTCAATGCTAATTCTGTTCGATAAGTAATCCTGCTGCTATATGCACAGAACTACAATGCAAAACTTTCAGACTTTGGATTGGCGAAAGATGGCCCAACTGGCGATAATACTCATGTCTCTACAAGGGTCATGGGTACCCATGGATATGCTGCCCCTGAATACCTTCAAACTGGTAAATGATAAAGTTTCCAGTAATCTCATGTACTGGTGGTTTTTTCTTTAGTCTTTCAGCAAAAAACATGCATCATTCTTATTGTAGATACATGTAATCGGGATATATATGCCAAATGGTCGAAACCTTTGGAGCTTCTGTTCGTTGATACACAACTAAATAATTTAGTCAGTTGTTCTACGATACTGAGTTTATCAAAAGTATGAAGAAATATTAACTTAATGGAACAGTTTGTTTTTAATTACTGTTCTGTATGAAGTGCTTTCTCACTTAAGAGCTTCAAAAATTTGGTGCTATACTATTTCTTTTGAATTTCTTGTTAGGTGGTTTTATTAGTGAAATGTAAGTTTACTTCCCGTTCAGGATAGTCAAATCGTGCATATGGAGTGGCAAAACACAAAAGACTAGGGTAATAAACGAACAGAATAACCGATCCATCTAGCATGGATAGCTGTAGGACCTATTGCACATTTCATATTGCTAATTTTAAACTGGCACTTGTTATCCTTTCATCTATTAGCATTCTGATAGTTGATTTGCAGTATCATGCTAGGATCTATCGTAAAAGAATTTCTAGTTACGATATTGTTTTGTTTTGAAACTGTCATTGAATAATCTAGACGTGTAGTGGCTGGAGAAGGTTATATTTCATCATCTTCTTACCTAAATCATTTGCAATGCAATTCTATTGATTTGTAGGTCATTTAACTCCCAAGAGCGATGTCTATAGCTTCGGAGTCGTCCTACTGGAAATGCTGTCTGGTTGCCGTTCCTTAGACAGGAACCGTCCTATTGGACAACACCATCTGGTCGAGTGGGCAAGGCCTTTACTAGCAAGCAAGCGAAAGTTTTTCCGTGTCCTGGATAGTCGATTGGGGGGACAGTATCCACTGCACGCCGCCCAAAATGCTGCGCATCTCGCCCTCCGGTGCCTATCCGGTGAAGCAAACAGACCAACCATGGACCAGGTGGTTTCTGCTCTAGAGGAGATTCAAAATGTTAAAGATCCCCGCCAAACCAAGGGTTCAGAACACAAATCAAGCAACCATAGCATGAAAAACAACCACGAACGGCCTCGGCCAAGAAGTATGGAAGTGCCCGGAAACAGAAAAGCTACTTATCCCCGGCCCTCGGCTTCCCCACTCTACACGTAGAGCATACCATACCCTGAAGCTGTAAGTAAACAAGTTGCTAGGAGGGCAACGTATAGATGAAAATAACAAATGCTGAGACATGCCTTCTTTTAGTTATGTTTTGTCTCTTGTTTTTGTATAGATTTGTCTTTTTTAATGATGGTTTTGACTTTCTCACAAACATCTTTCTTTTATAGTATTCCTTGAAACCTATGAAGTCTAAATACTCTCCTATTTTTGTATTGAGTCTTGAATATCAACTGAGCTTGAATTGATTCAATTTTAAAAATAAACCATCAATAAAAGATAGTTCTGTGTTTGAAATTCTCATCAACGTGGAGTCTCAGAAAAGTATTAAACTATATTAAATCTATCATATGCTGCTTATTTTGTAATACTTAGCATTGCAAAAGATTATATTACAAAAGATTATCTTATTTTGCATGGCAAAAGATTATCTCTCATTTATAAGGACGGATCCATATAATACAATGACCCTCTTTAACTCAGTCTTATTTAAAATGTTCAATTGTATCTCTAGATTATGATGTTATAATAGGATATTCAAATTATTATCTAGATATTTATAGTTTGATTTTTAATTATGGTGTATTTGTAAAAAAAATTTCTCCAAATATGAAACCTAACTAAAAGATATTAGGCTTCTATGTTGTCTGTCACATGTGTTTTTTGATTTATTTTGATGATTGATAAAATTTTTTTTATAGGATTGAATTTATTTGTTAGACAAATTAACTGAATTTATAATTATTTAAAACGTTGAATTGTACTTTTCTAATAGTACAATTACTTATATAAGTTTTTTATTTAATCTATTAAAGTCCTTCACTTTCACACCTAAATATTTAGTCCACTAAAATTTATCATTTTCACAGCTAAAGTTCAACTCACCTCTAATTCTATTAAATAAAAACAACCATCCATGGGTTTCATCTCATGCTGGTAAATACTCTCATATTCAATGTGATATTTTACGGTTATTTTTTTTTTTTAAAAAATAAATAACTAAAGAAGTTAATTTTAATCAGGGTTTAGATAAATTTATACGTAATATTATTTATTTAGTAAAAATAAATAAATTTAAATACTTTTATGTAGAAGCTAACTTAAATAATTTGTAGACTCTTGTAAAAAAATTTATCTGTTAATTCATACTCAATCAGTAAAAATAGAGAAACTTATTCTAAAATCCTCATATAAATCTAAATATTTGTATTCAGTCCTTGCATCAGACTTTCTTTCTTCCCGATATCTGACTAAATCAATTTATTTGTTTCAACTCCCTAACCCATGTAAAATTATCAACTTACCCTCTATTAAATTAAAACCCTCAAATATTTCTTATTTATCTCCAATTGCCCATGCACTCCCTCCCCTTACTTCGA
Source organism: Zingiber officinale (assembly GCF_018446385.1). Lineage (NCBI taxonomy): Eukaryota > Viridiplantae > Streptophyta > Magnoliopsida > Zingiberales > Zingiberaceae > Zingiber > Zingiber officinale. The sequence goes on from NC_055989.1 coordinate 14,046,659, forward strand.
GCCTTTGTGACTCCAAGGCATTGGTGACGCAATCCCCAACTTCCTCTTAAACCATTGGCGACGACCTGACCTCCCCTTACTTCGACCCTAAAGCATCTCCATCGACGTTGAAGGTAGAAACCGGAGAACCGGTAGAACCCTACTTTCACATTCAACCTAAGAATTATCAGTAAGTTATAATTTTCTGCCATAGATTTCAACTAATTTGTTATTCTTGTGAGAAAAATCGAAGCTTTAGGTCATGAGTGTTTTAGTTCATGGGTGTTTTCGATTTTGTGAGGTTGAATAAAATTTGGTTTCTATTTTGGAATTGCAAATTTATGAATGAGTTTGTATTGCATCTTCTTCAATTCAAGGAAAAAATGAGATATGTGGATATTTTATAGTGATTATCAATAAACAGAGTATTGTAACCAATTTAAGTAGTAATGCTCAAAATTTGTGAGGTTGAATAAAACTGGGTTTGTGAATAAGATAAGATTTGAGTTTAGTTTTCTAGTTAGGTTTGTGTTATTTAAAGACGAATTGATGGTAAATTTTTATTGTTTAGTTCTTGAATAGAAAAATTCTTAAATCATTAGGAAATCTCTGAAAAAAATCTTGAATTGTATATGAATGACGTTTTGATTTTTAGTTTTTATATGATTGAATCGAATGTTATGTTTTTATGGATCAGGTTAAAATGGATTCTAGAAGTGGGCCTAGCAACCTTGCATTTTTGGATAGTTGTAAGTGTAAGAATAAGTTGTTTGTAATTTCAATTTTTAGTGGTTGTAGTTTGATGGAAATATATGCGAGTCTTGGCAAAAATGTGCGGAGATTACTCCTGAATCTATGGTTTTAATATACCTAGCTCCACAACATAAGATGTATGTGACTTTGAACAATGATGATGATGTGCTCAATATGATACATTTTCATATGTGTATGAAGTTGAGCATGATCGATTTGAGGGTAGAGAGCAGAAACGAACATATCGATGACAAGCTAAATTTAAAGAGGTAACATATATTATATCCCTCTTCATATTGTGGTTTTGATAATATTATATGTTACATCTAGCACAAGTGCATATAATATAGTTAAGTTGACACTATTAATCATATCAAACTGATAAGGGTTGAGGAGGAACATACATAGTCAAGGAGTGATGAGGAGATCGAACAGGCCCCGTTGTTGAATACTATAGATGCTTGGATTAACTACATCCTTTCAAGGATGTTGCTGATTTTAGAAGATGTGTTAAAACTATGCTGTTGCTACAAGATGTTCATTTTTTTATAAAAAAAATGTCTATGAGAAGGTAATTGCTATTTGTAGTGAAAGGAGCTGTGAATGGAGAATTTATGCTTCAAAATATAAAGTAGATAGTATATTTGCGATCCAAAAATGCAACCTGTGACATACATGTGGTGGGAACAATCTGCGTAGTAGAGAGCATCCTAAAGCCGATGCAATTTGGATTGCTAAGATGGTACTATCGTGCTATTCGAGAAACAAATCCTGGCAATGTTGCTGAGTGCAAAATTGATCCCATAACATCTAAATTCAAATGGTTATTTATTTATTTCCATGCATGTGCAGTTGGTTTTCTTACTGGTTGTAGGCCGTTGATTTTTTTTTGGATAGAACTCATATAAAGAATAAGTATAAAGGTTGTTTTTTGTAGGCTTAGTTATTGTGTCAAAGGATGCCAATGATAATCTTTTCACAATTAGTTATTCTGTAGTGGATGCGGAGAATGCCACTAATTGGGAATGATTATGTTATCATTTGAGAAGTGTCCTAATTTAGTGTCAAAGCATTTTGTTCAATGAGTTTACTTTTTTCTCCTACAAACATCCTGGGATTATGAAAGCAGTTGAGCAATTATTTATAGGTAGTCACAATTCCTATTGTTTGAGACAATTACTAGATAATTTTGTGAAGTAGGTAAATAATTAATTACCTACTTTTGTCCAGATACATGTTTTGAATCTGAAATAATTTATTTGCCTCATTCTAGGTGTTGAGAAGTTATCCAAAATATAACAAAAAGCACTGGTTTTTGGTATTCAAGAAAACTGCCTATGCTCCATCTTTGCAAGAACATGAACAACATATAAATAATATCATCGACTCCATGCCACTTGCTAGAGGGTTTATTGTACAATCTCATCCTCAAAGTTGGGTAAATGCTTTGTTTCTTGGTGATAGATGGGGTGTTATAAATAATAACATAGCCGAGTGTTGGAATAATTGGGTTAAACAACTCATTAACTTCCTATTGTGGCTATGGTGGACCACATATGCATGCAGATCATGAACATAATGCACCGGCGACATGAATCAACATTGGCGATGGTTAAGGAGTTAAGTCCGAGAAAGGAGAAGACTATTTCTAGAGTATATCTTGAATCCTAAAATTTGAGAGTGCATTGGTCATGTAATTGGAGGTTTGAGGTAGTTGATGGTGAAAAATCCTTTGTTACTGATTTAATGGATAAGAACTGTTGATACAGAGCTTGGCAAATCAATAAGCTTCCATGCAAGCACACTTGCGCCGCTATTAAGTCGAGGTCATTATCGTTGTATGATTTTTGCTACAAGTATTTCAAGACTGGAATGTATCATCAAGTATACAAAGGAATTAATAATTCAATCCCAACTTTTGACATTAATGAGTCAAATCTTGATGAAAGAAATATAATCAACGCTCCTGATGTGTGTAGTCAGCCAGGTCGTAGGAGGACTAAGAGGATACCATCTCAAGTTAAAATACGTGTGTCAAAGTGTAGTCATTGTCATCAGAAAGACAACAACACACGTAACTGTAAAGAAGCTATAAACTAGTTATTGTTTCATTAAAATGGTGTTTAAGTATTTGATATGTCATTTGTTAGTAAATATATGACATTTAGTTTATTTGTGGGTAGCCTGACTAATACCTTTTTCTACACTTCCGCAGGAAAAAGAGATTATTAGAAGGGGAATCAAGCATGATCTTACAAACTATAAGGCCTACACCGAGTAGTATTATTGGTGATTTACGAATTGTATGATAGTTCTATTTTTGAAAACCTTGTGCAAGACTTGGTTTGTCTGTTTATTAGTATACTATGATCTATTATGTTTTTATATGTAAACATGTATGAGTTGTGTTTATGATTTATGTTGACTTTGTATCATGTAATAATTACTGTTGTGTGGGTGGACGATGTTAGGAACATGAATAATATATGTTTGTGTTTTGATATTTGATATGTGCTATTTTGGATACTTTGGTTCAAGTGGTGGGATTATGAATGACCATGTCCAATTTCGACATAAACTTGAGTATAAATGTTGATAAATTGGGTATATGATGTGAAAGGATAAGTACAAGTATTGAGAAATTAGGTATATAATGATAATGACCAATTAACTAAAATATGGTATTGTAGGCATGTTTAGTATTGACAAATTAGATATATGATATGTAATGATATTTTCTCAATAAATATCTAGGAACGTGTGATATGTAATGCACAATCCCTCATTCAACTTGAATTTGGATATATTATACCGAATCAAGTAGTGTTTTTAGTGGGATATTATAAGAGTGCCTAACCTTCATCCAAATGTACCTGATAGTTTGTAAATTGTACTGACATCGTGTAAATATATACCTAAATTAGAGTCAATTGTGCCTGAATTTTTTTAGATAATGAATTTTAAATGAGTTTACTAAGTATGATAAAATTTTCATAAGCAATGAGATGGTCATATTCAGCTCCCATAAGCAAGAAAGGAACAAGAAACATGTTCATACATAAAACAATTACGGGTACATTCATCCAACTATTTTTTATAAGAGATACATTCATCCAACTTAAACAAGTTAATTAATTAATCACTAATATGCGGAGAATCCAATTTGTTTATTAACTCTTCATATATGTCAGCGATCTTAGATGCATTTTTATGGTACTCATCAGTTAACTCTAGTTGAATATTGATTAACTTTGATAGTTCTTCAATTTGTTTCTTTTTTTTACTAGAACTTGAAGAGGCAGTTGAAGTTGACGTCGAGTTGGGCTCGAACCTCTTTTGGAAGTAGGGGTGAATAAAGCACGTTGTCTCTCCTTGTATGAATTAAAAGCTATCAATGCTTCCTCTTTACTGAGATATGATTTATGCAACGCACCGCTATATTTGTTAACTTGAGAATGACTTTCTTCCCAATTGTCTTAAACACCGGGGTTCTTTCCAATAAAAATAACATACGTTTCCCCCTATATTTACAATAAACAAACATTTTAATCATAAATCCCTTCTAAAATAGTATGTTGAAATAAAATCTTTGGGCTCACCATTTTAGTACTCAAATCTCTCTTACCGTCGTCACCTATCTTGCTGTCGCCACCTCTATTGTTGTCATCGCCGATTTTAGGATATAGATCGAAGTTTGCAAGAGAGAGTTTGGTGGGAGAAGATAGATTTTAGGGAGTTGGGTGGGAGATGAGAGATTAGGGTTTGGTAGGGTTTTACCGCCTTTGCTTCAACTTTTAAGATTTTTTACCCACGCATGTGAAGTTCACGTGCACAATAACTATTAAGTATTTTGCTTTAATAACGTGGTAGGGACATATTTTAGATGAGGGGGCTTTGTAGCTAGATACTCAAATCTTGTATAATTATACTCAATTAAACTACATTTATACTCAATTAAACTATATTTATACTTAATTTAGGATAATTTGCATATAATTAACTATACCTAATTTATACATATTGATGATTGATCAACCTATTGTAGATAGTGCTCAATTGAATATAAAATGTACTTGATTTAGTTTAAACTATGTTGAATTAAAGTGGAATTATACCTCTTTTTGGACTTTTTGTACCTAATTAAACTGTATTTATATGATCAATGACATATAAATTTGGACATTTAATTATACCAAATTAACATACAATTATACTTAATTTTGGAAAATTTGTACCTAATAAAGTGGAGCAATAGTGTCATTGACCCTAATCCACATTATATGATCAAGTATGTGCACAAGGTCATATAACCCAAACAACTCACAAACATTAACCTCTTCTAGAATTTGGTTATGAGTGTATATCACATCATGTGAATATGCCATACATTTTTCTCTTCTACTTATGAAGTATTGACTCTCATATTGGTTTGTCCATATTTATGTTAATATGAGTTTTGCCCTATTGATGGAAATAATCATCCCTAGCGATGCTATTGACCACACTAAATACGAAGTAGTTGTTGGATTGAGATGCACGTGAGAGGGGGGGGGGTCAATCACGTGGTTTTAAAAAACTTTTTCTTTTTGATGTTGAAAACAAAGTGTGCAGTAGAAAAGTTAAGTACGAAAATAGAAACTCGATCGGCTTTACTTAGTTCAAAGCTTTCGGCAACTCCTACTCCAAGACCCAGGTCCCACGGATCTATTGATGGGTAATCCACTAATAACCTCTTTCAGAACCGCCAGAAGAGGGGATCAAGTATAATAAAAAATTTAGGACAAGTGTAACATGCTATACTTCCCTTTTTTGCAAAAATTAAGTACAATAAGAACTTCGTTACCCAACACCTTCAAAGATGATCGGATCAAACTCGTTGTTGGACGACTCCTTAGTAGTAGCCAGGCACAGTAGTGTCGTAGCAAAGCAGTAGCATGAAGCCAGAACAATCTGAATGTCAAACAGACTCATAAAAGATCATAGTAGAAGTGTGTATGAGTGGCTGCTCTTTTATTGAGCGTTGACAGCGCCTTCCATAGCACTGAAGGTGCCTTCAACCCCAATAGTTTATCTTGTAATTTTAGCCTTTTATTATCGCCAAAGTCTTCTTTGTTATCCAACTGAAGGCGCCTTCCAAGCTCCCGAAGGTGCCTTCCATGAACAATACTCAAGACGTCTTTCGTCGCCTAACTAGAAGGCACCTCAGGTACTGTTCACTCGAGGTCTTTTGTGCTCCCTTTGCTCTGTAAAATGTGTTAGTCCAACATAAAAATATTTAACCAACAAAACAAGGTTAGCATAATAATAATATGATTAATTTATGCCTTAGATCCTATCCTCCAAACCAGGATCTAGTTAGGGTCTCAATTTAGATTTATGAAATGGACCTAAATTGGACCGATGCCCATTGTCCCTTCAACTAGGACATGCCCTCACTGAGTCACTCTCCTCCGATGACTTACCTGTATGTACCAAGTGTCAAGTCACCTCCTTGAAGTCCATTCTGACCCACCAGGTCTTCCTGTTAGAATTGCACATGCGAGCTTCACCAATCGAGAATCGAACATCCCGATTTTCTACCGAAATTGCACATCCAGACTTCCACCTGTCAGGAATCAAACATCCCGACCTCCTGCCAAAATTCCACATCTAGACTTCTTGCCTGGTGTCATATCCTCTTGACCCATCAAGTTAGTCAACACACTCGGTAACAAGGTTAGATCACAAATACTTCTAACTTTAATCCACTTATCATTCATCAAAACTCAGATTTGATCATTGATGCCAACTACACCAACAATCTTCCCCTTTTTGATGCAATGACAACTTGGGTTAAAGTTTTAAAAAAATATGCAAACATAAAAAGAAATGACTTTAAGAGAAAAAATGAAATAGATAAGTTTGTTCTCTTTATCATTTTAGTGTTAAGTTTTTCAGATTTTCGTTAATTTTCTTACTTAAACTCTAACCCTCCTCCTTTGACATTCATCAGAAAATATATAGATAAATGTACCAAATTATGAAAAATATAAATACACAAGTAAGCATGGCAAGTAATAAAACTTTCAAAGTAATCATAAAAATTTGCAATTTTTTTGGAGGGAGGAGTTAATAAAAAATTTTCTAAAGTATTTTGAAAGAAATTTTCAAACTTTTTAAAATATTTTCAACATTTTGAAATTTTATTTTGCAAAAAACAAACCATTTGAAAAAATAAATTTTGCAAGAATTTTACAAACTATTTTTCAAGATAAATTTCAAAACAATTGTTTTAAAAAATAATTTGTTGCAAAGTAATTTTTAGATTTCAATTGTTCAAGGTAACTTTTGAAAAGTTTTGCAAATTATCTTTTCAAAATATTTTTGAAAGTAGTTTCAAAGAATTTGCCCAAGTAAAATAATTTTGGAAATATTTAAAAAATAGTTCTCAAACACAATTTTTTAAAAGGTTTGTCAAAGATATTTTTCAAAGTGTTTAAGTAGTTTTTCAATGCAATTTTCAAAACACTGACATTTTATTTTTCAAAATGGATAATGAAGTTTTGAAAGCACTTTGCAAAATATATTTCAAAAATCAAAATAGGTTTGGAAATATTTCAGAATATTTTAGAAGTAATTGTTGAACTATTTTCAAAATAAGTTTAAGTAAGGTTTCAAAAGAATTTTTTAAACCAACACTTTGCAAAAATTGAAATAAAACTCTTTTGAAAGTAGTTTTCAAATGTCCTTCTTTTGAACCTAATATTATTAAAAAAATATTTATTTAAAAATTATCCTTAAATGTCTAGCCATTAGTTACTAACTAACTATCAGAAGATATTAGTGTTCACTTAGTTAGTCAAGTTAAGTAATAATATCCAGTTAGAGATTTGCTGAAAAAGGACTACTTAACTTGATCAATGTACTATTGTATTTATCGCCCAGACTTATGTTGATGCACTGATATAAACATCTAAAGTCCAGGCAAAAGGCCTACAGATGTCAAGCCATTTTAAGTTTTTGAATACCCAATCAAGGTAGACTTAGTGTGTTTGTGAGATGCTCGTTACTTAGATCTATAGGATCATACTTTCTAGAGGATTATCCTAGACTAAGGCCAAAATAAATTTTGAAATACTAGGAAAGATGAGAATTTTTAGAAAATATAAGTAACAAATTTTTCTAGAATTTGTAAATTACTTGAAAATTTATTTGATAATAACGTCCTAGTATATCGTACACATCCCTAATTTATGTCTTAAGTTGCTAAATTCGAGTTTTGATAACAGTTTAGTAAATATATCAACCAAATTTTATTTTGACTCAACATAGTTAAGTTCAATATCTCCTTTGGATATATGATCTCTTACAAAATGTTGTTTAACTTCTATATATTTAGTTCTTGAATGATACACTGGATTTTTGGTTAAATTGATTGAACTTATGTTATCAATAAATATTTTTATATTTTTATATTCTAAGTTAAAGTCTTGTAATGTGTGCATCATCCATAATAATTATGCTATATATTCACTCATAGCTATATATTCTGCCTCAGTTGTAGAAAAAGCAATATAATGTTATTTTCTACTGAACCAGCTGACAAGTGATGGTCCAAGTAATTGATATCCACCGCTTATACTTTTTCTATCTAATTTACAACTAGCATACTCTGAGTCAGAATATCCTAGAAGTTTAAAGTTGGTTGTCTTAGGGTACCACATTCCTATATTTTGTGTAACTTTTAGATATCTGAAAAATTCTTTTAACATTTTTTAGATGAGATTCCTTAGCACAGGTTTGATTGTTGGTTGCTACTCGGAATATCGTCCTAGTTCTCCTATACAAAAATTTATACAAGCATAGAACTATCCTAGCTACCCTTGTGCTCTACTGAAGTTAAATTTGGATTGCAAAGGATGCTTAACATTATTAATCCAAATTGTCCTTCAGAAGTTAAACTTGGATTGGAAACAATACTTAACATTTTTACTCCAAATTTAACCGATGTGATCTTCCTAAGTTAAACCATATTATAGAAGTTATCAAATATCTATTTCAAAAATTGGCTTCCAGGTTAAACATGGTGAGGCACTAGGCCTTTTTGGGTATGAGATCATCCACCACTTCCTAGACAAAGTCTTTCAAAGAAATTGGATATTTAACTTCTTACAGTAAACTAGGTTTAACTATAGAGACCTCAATAGAAACACAATATCGAAACATGAAATCAAACAATAAAATTGATGACAAAAACAATAACCTAAAACCGTTAACCTCTTGTGTTTGGTTTTCCAAGATCTATACAAAAGGATGAACTAGTCATGATGCGGAAACAAAAACTAGTTATACCTTTTATAGCTTATAGACCTCTTGATCTTCTATTATATTCCTCTCCTTCTCTTGGACGTCGTGTGGGCGACGATCTATCAAGATGAAATCCACCCAAGCCTTCTCTTCTTGCTTCCAAGTTTCGGCCACCAACAACCTCCAAAGAATGATGAGTTTCGGCCACCAACCAATCTCAAAGGGATGCTAGGAAACAATGCCTCCTTTCTCCTCTTCTTCTTCAAGCAAAATCCGGCCACCAAAGGAACTCCAAGAGATTGATGCCGCCGACCACCAAAGAAGAAGAGAAGGAGAATAAGAAGGGTCGACCACAAGGAATAAGAGAGGAGGAATAGAAGATGTCTACACTATTCATGAGGCACACCCTCCCTCTCTTTTATAATCCTTGGTCTTTCCAAATAAGGAAAGTTTTAAACATAATTAAAACTTCCTTATTTTCCTTGCCTATGACTAAAAAGGAAAGTTTTAAAATAAAAAAAAAATTAAAACTTCCTTTTCTTCTTGTCATGGCCGACCACCCCTATTGATCCAAACAAGGAAAGTTTTAAACATGAAATTAAAACTTCCTTATTTGTTTCCGATAAGAAAAATTTTTAAAATAAAAATTTCTCTTTTAAATCCCTTCATGGTTAGTTATAAAAGGAAAATTTTAGAAATTAAAATCTTTCTTTTAAAACATATGGATGATTACAAAAAATGAAAGTTTTATCAAAAATTAAAATCTCTTCCTTTTAAACTACAAATAAGGAAAGATTAAAAACTTTTCTATGAATCCTTTGTAGAAAGCTATAAAAGGAAAGATTTAAAATTTTAAAACTTTCTTTTAAAATCATGGCTTCCACAATAGGAAAATTTTCAAAATTTAAAACACCCTCTTAATTTCAATGTGGCCAGCCACCCTTGCTTGGGCTCCAAGCTAGGCCGGTCACAACATACCTCCCATCTTGGTTTGGTTTGGCCGGCCCTAGTTTGGTCTCCAAGCTAGGTTTGGCCGACCACTTCAAGATGGATAAGAAGTTGGGCTTTAGGTGGATATAAGACTTTATACATAAGAGGCTACAATAGGGACCGAGAGGAGGAATTAATTTTGGTCTCCCGATGAGCTTGAGCTTCCCGTGTTCACCCTGAACACCCAACTCAAGTTCATTAATAATAACTCATACCACTAAAGAGTTATTATTACACTACCGCACCAATCCCATATTACAATATGGGCTCCTTATCATGAGTGTGTTAGTCTCCCTATGTTTAAGATATTGAATGCAAACTAATTAAATGAGTTACTGACAACTCACTTAATTAATATCTAGCTCCAAGAGTAGTATCACTCAACCTCATTGTCATGTTGGACTAAGTCCATCTGCAGGGTTTACATGACAATCCTTATGAGCTCCTCAAGGGGACATCATGAACCTAGATTACTAGGACACAGTTTCATTCTATAATAAAAAATACACCATATAAATAATATCATTTCCTAACTTATCGGGCCTATTGATTTAACAAACTAAATCACACCCTTTGATAAATTAAAGAAATAAATATTAAGTATACGTGCTTGTTATTATATCATGATTAAGAGTACGTACTTCCATAATAATAGAGGTTTTGTTCTTTTATATAGTTAGTATAAAAAGAAACTACCTCAAATGGTCCTGCTCAATACACTCATAGTGTACTAGTGTAATTTTATAGTCAAAATAAAATAATATCAAATTACACTACAACCACTCCAATGATTTGTCCCATTCTATCTTGGTTGTGAGCTACTATTTATAATTTATAAGGAACTGATAATATGAGCTTCTGTGTGTCTCCTCACACCATATTATCTATAATATAAATTAAATGGACAACTACACTTAGCATAAATGTAGATATTTGACCAATGTGATTCTTATTTCAAAATAAATATTTACAAAAAGCTAGACTTTTAGTATACACTCTAACATTGATATCTAACACACATACTAACTGCAAATAGTATATCATGTCGTATTGTAGTTAGGTATAACAGACTATGTATGCCACTTCTATAATACTTTAGGTCTACTGGTATTCCATTTGGATCACTATCTATATTTTCATTTATTGTCATGGGTATTTTTATTTTATTTTTAGAATTATCCATTCCAAATTTTCTAAGTAATTCCTGTTGGAGTATGCCCGATGTGGGTGCGTGTTAGAACATGTTTCATAAACATGTGCAGTGGAAAATAAAATAATAATAATTCATAATTAATACATCACACACACCACACACATACAAGGATACAACATGCCAAACATGATCGCATATTTAAAATTTTACAAAAAGTAAATTTATGCTAGGTATACCTTACGGATGACCTATAGCGAGAAGGGCATCAGCTGTAGCGACATTGTTGAACCTCGCTTCTATTCGTATCCACGCCGAGCTCCTCAAGACAACTCCTTGAGTACAAGCCTCTCCTTCGAAAGTTACTAGCCACGAGCGAAGAAAAGGGATCAAGAGGAAGAAGAAGAGAAGCATACAAGGGAAAGTTTTTCTCCCTTGTGGTGGTCACAGCAACAAGAGGGAGAGAGAGGAGAGGGAAAGGAGGTTTGAGTTTCAAAAAGTCAATTAACTAAATAATGAAACGTGTATCTAATTCTCTCCTAATTACATCTATATATAATCCTCTTTAATGAGTTGGATTAGAAAGTCCAAATCTAACTCATTATTCTTTAACAAAAAATTAGCCCATTAACCCCTTGGTTTGGTTCACAACTAAACCAAATTGGTTCATGACTAATACATGATTAAACCAAATATGATTCAACTCTACCATAAGAGATTTAGCCCATTCACACTTCCATCATGACAAATATTTTCATATTTATCTTATGTATGGTCCAACCAAACATTTAGCTCTTGATCTAAGAATCCTATTCTTTAACTTATTTTATGTTTTTTAGATACTCGTTAGTGCGTGTGACCCAATAGGTTCCTGATTTATCTTGGTCGTTCATAATTAATTACTTAATTATAGAATGATCACGAGTGACACCTAGTAGTACATCATGATCCCCAATTAGCTGAAAAATCCTATTTAATCTTAGAACTAATTCTAAACCCTTCAGCAACTACAGTGAATCATGCCTTATTCCTTTCACTTGTATTATATTCACTTGGTTCAGGACATGGTCTATGTGTCTGTCCCCACTAGACCGATTATGTCACACCTAGCACAAGTAATATTTCCTCGTTCTACGGATTCAAATTACTTATACATGTGATAAGAGTCTCGTACTCTTAACATGTGCTTTGGCCAAAGACTTTGAGTAATAATCCTAACGAGTGGCCATAAGGTATACGTCTCCTTGCAAGGAGTGGTGAATCCTCTGTGAGTTATCCAAACATCTTTGGACATTTTGACTTATACCTAATCATTCCGAGTCCACACTGTTAGGATCGATGGATTGCGGCTAGAGAGGGGGGTGTGAATAGCCGCCCCCAAATTCGTTCGTTTCTTTCTACAAATCAAGGTTAGCGCAGAGGAAATAAACAATAGAAACGACAACGGAGAATAGCAAACCTCAAACTCGTCGATGTAACGAGGTTCGGAGATAAACTCCTACTCCTCGGCGTGTCCGTAAGGTGGACGAAGCCTATCAATCCGTCGGTGGATGAGTCCCCGGAGAACCCGACTAATAATCACTCCTTATGGGTGGAGAAACCTCGCCACAATGTCTGCAACAGCAAGATAAACAGGAGTACAAGAATACAGCAGGAAACTAAGTACAATACAAAAATGTAATAACCCTAGCTTGCCTTCTTGTCGACTGGATGAAGCAGCAACTTCACGGGAATCCAACCACAGCACCAACTATCCAGTTGAAGTCCCAGCCGAGGGAAGCTCACGCGAAGCTTCAGCGAAGAAGAGCTCAACAAAGCTCAAGCAGAAAATACTTCAGCAGTCAGTAGGAAGAAGAGGAAGAAGTAGAAGATGTTCTGTAGTGCCTCTCGATCCTTTTATAACCTCTGATATCCTGAGCCAACCTGCGAACCTGCAAGGCAAAAAGGCCAGAACACAGAAGCCCGAAATAGCCTAGCCGTTGAGTCACAACGGCTAGGCCTGGACCGATCAGGCTCCACCCTGATCGGTCCAGGGTGCTGCTGATCGGTCATGGGGACCGATCAGGCTCTATGCTGATCGGTCCCTAGACCGATCAGAATGCTTCACAGAGAGTTGCCCAACTCTCTGTGCGTACCCTGATCGGTCCCGGGGACCGATCAGGCTTCATGCTGATCGGTCCCCAGACCGATCAGTAAGCTGCTTTCTGATCGGTCTCCAGACCGATCAGGAAACCACAGTATCACTGGATCGCTTTCTGATCGGTCTCCAGACCGATCCAGGTCTTGGTTTTTGCCCAAACCAAGTCCAAACCAATATCCGGTCAACCTTGACCTCTTGGTACATCATGCTTAGCATCCGGTCACTCCCTTGACCTGCTAAGACTCCCCACCAAGTGGCCGGTCAATTCCTTTGCCCCACTTGGACTTTTCTCTTCGTGTCAAGTATCCGGTCACTCCCTTGACCTACTTGACCTTCTCAACACCAGATGTCCGATCACCCTTGATCCATCTGGATTTTCCCTTGCCCGGCTTCACTCACCAAGACTTTCACCTAGCTTCACTCACTAGGGTTTTCACCTTCACCTAGCTTCACTCACTAGGGTTTTCACCTTCACCTAGCTTCACTCACTAGGGTTTTCACCTGGCTTCACTCACCGGGACTTTCACTTTCACCTAGCTTCACTCACTAGGGTTTTCACCTGGCTTCACTCACCAGGATTTCTAATCTGCCTGGCTTCACTCACCAGGACTTTTCCGTCTGCCTGGCTTCACTTACCAGGACTTTCCAGTCAAGTATCCGGTCAACCTTGACCTACTTGACTCTTCTTCATTCAACCTGATCAGACCCTGATCAGTATCTCTCCGCATGGACAACTGCACCTGCATTGTCCATGTCTACATGTCTTTCTGTATTGTCAAACATCGAAACCATGACCAAGGTTTATGCTTGGTCAACTAGGTCAACCTTGACATACTGGAAATTGCACCAACAATTTCCCCCTTTTTGATATTTGACAATACCTTTAAGTTAGGCTAATCTAATAGCCTCAACTTTTTTCATGCCACTAGGTAATGAAACATAAGTTACAACCTTACATTCTCCTTCTAAGAAGGCAACCTCCTTCTTAGATAATGAAGGCCTAACTTAAACCCTTCATTCTCCCCCTATTGGCACACATCAACAAACTCTTCCCTTGAAGAGTAAGTTATCGTTGTTCACAACTTCATTTGTTGTGATCAACAAACTCTCCCACTAACTCCAATGTTCTTCCTTGAACATTCTCTAGACATTCTCTCCCCCTTTTTGATACACATCAAAAGGAGTAAATCAAGGTCAAGAGTTTCTTCCTAATGAAAGTCCCATACCTTTCATTGAAACCCTTAATTTCCCCCTTGAAACTAAATTCAACAATCAACTTAGTGATAATCCCATATCACTCAAGTCTTTAGGAGTAAAAACTCCCCCTAAAAGTCAACTCCCCTTGACTAATAGGTAAAATTCCCCCTAAAGGTCAACTCCCCCTTGACCATTGCACCAACAATGTCTTGGAGAGTTTCAAACCTTCAAAATACCAACTCCCGAGCTGAAATTTCAGACAACCAGTCGAATTTCAGCAATTTGGCACGCCCTGATCGGTCACCAGACTGATCAGGCTCCCTCTGGATCGGTCCAGTGACCGATCCACACAGACCTGGACCGATCAGGGAACCTCCTGATCGGTCCACGACCTCTGATTTCTGATTTCTGAATTTTTCTTCTCCCGAAATTCAGAAACCTCTAGAAAATCACAGAAAATTTCAAAAATTGTAAAATTTTGAGGATACATTCCTCATAACATATACTATCATGGAAAAATAGTTTTCTATGAAAATAAGTTCCATTTTCAAATCTTGATACAAAGTTCAAAAGTCTTTGAAATAGCTCAAAGTTAACTCATCTTTGTATCACTTTGCTCAATGATGAATGCTATTACTAGAAAAGATTCATCAAGATTTTTCAAATCAATTTTGAAATGATTTTAAACCATTTAATTTAGGACCACAATCTCTGGGCTAAATGTACATGACTTGTACATAAGCTTTCCCTATGATCCCCATTTAGAATTAGGTTCATCTAGGTACAAGAACCATGCACCTTGATCCTAACTCATCATCCTAATATCTCACACACATCTAAGGTGTATCAAACACATCCAAGTCAATTTTGATGTGAGATATGGGTTTAGGTCATCTTAGGCTAAGTTCTCATGCATTTTCTAAAACAACAACTTGATCTCCATATCAAATTGTGTGGTTTATCCTTAAGTCAATTTAATTGATCCTAAATGCAAGAAATGATGACATGGCATAAAATGATATCATAAATGAAAACATGTGCCAATGTCATGATGTCATGGCATAAAGTATGAAACTTAAATAAATCATGACATTTAACTAACCTAAGCATTATCATGACATTTCAAATGATCATAAATTAAATATGGTGTCATGACATGGCATATGACAAACAATACATGGCAAATAGCATATAAAGGTATAGAAAAGACCTAATTCTAGCCTTAGTTGCCATTTTTGATAATTTTGATCATTTTGCTATAAATTCTATATTCCTAAGTGTAATAGACCTAAAATCAAATACAAAAGATTTTTAGATCACTATGTGCCAATTAGATTGACTCTAGAAAACTCCTCAAATGAGATTGGCACATCCTAATCACCTTAGGAATAATTTCCCATTTCATTTTCAAGGCTTGATTACACCTTAAAAATTCCTAAAGTGCCACCTTTTGCCATGATTAGGTTAACTACCTAGTCAAGTAAGGTTGACACACCCTAACTCATCTAGCGTGATGGAATCACGCTCCTAGGAACCCAATACCTATTTGACCTCATTGGGTTCACTAAGTATTCACTAGGGATGACTTCCCTAGCAACCCTCCTAATGACCCTCCTAGGCTTTAAAGCCTTGGTCATTCGGGACTCAACAAGATCAACTCTAGGGGTGACTCCCCTTGTGACCTTGGTGATGGTCTTCCTAGCCCTAGATTTTGTTCCATAATCGAATGGAACATTGTGATAAGTGGGCTTGACCATTTGGGACTTAGGTTTGTGACCCAAACCTCTCTTGTCCTTTGTCTTTGGTTTTTGACCCTTAGACCCTAAAGTTGACTTCTCCAAATTCTTAAGGGTCTTTTCTAGAGTGTCAAGTCTTGACCTCAAGACTTGATTCTCCTTTTCTAATACCTCAAGTTTTAATTTGTCATTGTTCTTTGAGGTACTCCTAGGCATATGTCTAGTTGTTTTGGGATTTCTACCTAGGTTCTCCCTAACCTTAGATGAGTTAATCCTAGGATTGACATTTCTAGTATTTTCCTTACCTAGGTTAACATGTTTTGCTCCTAAGCACATGTATTGATTTCTAAGGTTATCATGCTTATTATTGTTAACAATTACAACAAAACTACTAGCATGTGTTCTATTTGAATTGCAAAAATGAGCCTTAGAGATTACCTTAGGGTTTACCTTAGCTCCCCCTATAGACGTGCTCGGGGTCTTGTCCTTGTGAGATTGCCTCCCCCTCGGACATTGACTCCTATAGTGTCCCCTTTGATTGCATTGAAAGCACACCACGTGCTCTTTGCCTTTGCGTATCGGGACTCCGACTTTCTTGACCTTTGGCGCCGGTGGAGACTTTCTAATCCTCTTTGGACACTTACTCTTGTAGTGCCCAAATTCCCTACACTCAAAGCACATTATGTGTAATTTGCTAGAAATTAAAATGCTTGAGTTACCTAGGTTTGAGGATGGATGAAAGCTCTCTTCTTCATCCCTTCCGGAGGTAGACGCTTCTTCTTCTTCTTGCTCCGAACTTGAAGAAGAACTCTCCTCCTCTTCATCCTTAGATGTTGAGTAGCCCTCAACTTCTAATTCAACACTTCCATGATGTGAGCTACTTGGCTCACTTGACTCCTCTTCATGGCTTGAATTGGAGCTCTCCTCATGGAACTTCGCCAAGTTGTTCCACAACTCCTTGGCATCGTTATATCCACCTATCCTACACAAAACATCATTAGGTAAAGAAAATTCAATGATTTTCATTACCTCATCATTGATGGTTGATTGGTGGATTTGCTCCTTCGTCCACTTCTTCTTCTCTAGGGTTTCTCCTTCTTTATCCAATGGAGGAGTAAAACCTAATTGCACACATCTCCAATTTTCTAGGTTAGTCATAAGAAAGTACTTCATTCTTACCTTCCAATACGCGAAGTCTTCGCGATCGTAGAAGGGTGGAATCGTGATGTCCTCCCCAAGCCGATCCATCTCTAGCTCGTGCTCCCCCGGGTGTTGATCCAACGAAGAGCGACCTAACTCTGATACCACTTGTTAGGATCGATGGATTGCGGCTAGAGAGGGGGGTGTGAATAGCCGCCCCCAAATTCGTTCATTTCTTTCTACAAATCAAGGTTAGCGCAGCGGAAATAAACAATAGAAATGACAACGGAGAATAGCAAACCTCAAACTCGTCGATGTAACGAGGTTCGGAGATAAACTCCTACTCCTCGGCGTGTCCGTAAGGTGGACGAAGCCTATCAATCCGTCGGTGGATGAGTCCCCGGAGAACCCGGCTAATAATCACTCCTTCTGGGTGGAGAAACCTCGCCACAATATCTTGCAACAGCAAGATAAACAGGAGTACAAGAATACAGCAGGAAACTAAGTACAATACAAAAATGTAATAACCCTAGCTTGCCTTCTTGTCGACTGGATGAAGCAGCAACTTCACGGGAATCCAACCACAGCACCAACTGTCCAGTTGAAGTCCCAGCCGAGGGAAGCTCACGCGAAGCTTCAGCGAAGAAGAGCTCAACAAAGCTCAAGCAGAAAATACTTCAGATGTCAGTAGGAAGAAGAGGAAGAAGTAGTAGTGGTTCTGTAGTGCCTCTCGATCCTTTTATAACCTCTGATATCCTGAGCCAACCTGCGAACCTGCAAGGCAAAAAGGCCAGGACACAGAAGCCCGAAATAGCCTAGCCGTTGAATCACAACGGCTAGGCCTGGACCGATCAGGCTCCACCCTGATTGGTCCAGGGTGCTGCTGATCGGTCATGGGGACCGATCAGGCTCTATGCTGATCGGTCCCTAGACCGATCAGAATGCTTCACAGAGAGTTGCCCAACTCTCTGTGCGTACCCTGATCGGTCCCGGGGACCGATCAGGCTTCATGCTGATCGGTCCCCAGACCGATCAGTAAGCTGCTTTCTGATCGGTCTCCAGACCGATCAGGAAACCACAGTATCACTGGATCGCTTTCTGATCGGTCTCCAGACCGATCCAGGTCTTGGTTTTTGCCCAAACCAAGTCCAAACCAATATCCGGTCAACCTTGACCTCTTGGTACATCATGCTTAGCATCCGGTCACTCCCTTGACCTGCTAAGACTCCCCACCAAGTGGCCGGTCAATCCCTTTGACCCACTTGGACTTTTCTCTTCGTGTCAAGTATCCGGTCACTCCCTTGACCTACTTGACCTTCTCAACACCAGATGTCCGATCACCCTTGATCCATCTGGATTTTCCCTTGCCCGGCTTCACTCACCAGGACTTTCACCTAGCTTCACTCACTAGGGGTTTCACCTTCACCTAGCTTCACTCACTAGGGTTTTCACCTGGCTTCACTCACCGGGACTTTCACTTTCACCTAGCTTCACTCACTAGGGTTTTCACCTGGCTTCACTCACCAGGATTTCCAATCTGCCTGGCTTCACTCACCAGGACTTTCCAGTCAAGTATCCGGTCAACCTTGACCTACTTGACTCTTCTTCATTCAACCTGATCAGTATCTCTCCGCATGGACAACTACACCTGCATTGTCCATGTCTACATGTCTTTCTGTATTGTCAAACATCGAAACCATGACCAAGGTTTACGCTTGGTCAACTAGGTCAACCTTGACCTACTGGAAATTGCACCAACACACACCTCAGTGAGGTGCTTGCTTAAAATGTCAAAGTATAAGTCTCCATGACCAAGATGACTTGTATACCTCAAGTCGAAGGTAACTTACACTCGAGCTACAATAAGAGCTTCACAGACATATCCATATATATAGATAACCATATGAAGTCTTATAGTGAATCACTCGAATAAATTAGTTACCATAATTAGCATCCATGTTTAACTCTTGATATCCTAATATCTTCAGCTAGTGAGAAAACAGCTGCTTGGCGAGCCAAGGAGTATAATACATGCTAGTCTTACAGAATTAATGATATTCGAATGCATCAATTCGATGACTCGGGAAATTCCAATACTTTTGTAATTGCACATGTAGAGATAATCACTAGTTGTGGTCCAATCATAATTTCTCTCATGCTATGAATTATATTGCAGATATTTAATAAATTAGTTTAAAAAAATCAAAGATATAATATGTACTCAAATAGTGAATCTATATTTAGTAAAAATCATAAGACAATTACCTTAGGACATGTAAAATACCGAAAATGGGGGAATCACCATAGGAGAATTTTTAGGAATTTTCAAAAATTTTCTGGAAATTTTTCGAAGACTGTATGGTGTAGGTTACGGGGATAAATATTGGGTCACGGAAAAATCTATTTAGGCTACCCCATTTAAACGAGGAAAAGATTGATTTTTCTTTTTTCTGTTCATTTTCTTTTCTTTTCTTTATTTCCTTCGTCATTCACCCGTGCCCTAAGCAACCCGACGGTTTCCATCTCCCCCAAATCGTCGACGTCGGTTCTCCTCCTACTCCTCCTATTTCTTCTCCCCTTTCCTCTTCTCCGCTGATCCCTTTCTTCTTCCCCGCACCCAATCGTCTCCCCCAACCGGCGCCGCTTCGCGCTTCCTCTCCCACACGAACAAAGCCTTGGCAAAGGAGGAAATCAAGTAGATCTCCTTCCCCTTCACTCTTCTTCAACGCCGACGCTCCTTTTCTCCTCGATTGGTCACCGTCGCGGCACTCGAGCATCACCCTATCGCGCCGACGCTGGTCAAGCGGCCTTCTCCCCCTCTGATCGCCGAGTTCAGTTTGTCCGTTCCCCAACTCCAGCCTCTACCGATCTCACGCCTCAGTGTCGACGCCCCTGTGCCCTAGCCAAACTAACACTGACCTCTGCCTCTTCTCCTCCATCGATGGAGCTCATCCAGTGGATGTTCTTCCTCTCAAATCACTGCACCTCCTTTCACCTAATCGACGCAGAACTATCGGGTGTTATGGTCACCGAAGAGGAGGATTGACGCAGGGGGCTAGGGTTAGCAGTCACTCTCGTGTGCGTACCTGAGCGACACTGCTTCCACCCGAGAGAAAATCTTCCTTCAACCGTGTTGCATGACATCGTGACATTGTCGATCACTGACACCGACTGAAGCATAGCTGTTGGACACCACCATCCGGTCACAAGAAGGGTAGGTTGTGCCATTGATCACTGTTCTTCTTCTCTGCATGGTTGCCTGTCATTGTGTTCCTTAGGTCGGCTTACTGATCGCAGTTCTAGGGTTATCGATTCTGACGTTTCTGATCTCGGTGATGCCCTTGTTGCATTGACCTATGCTGGAGCAGGTTGCAACTGCGACAAGCAGGATTGGCCACCGTTGATGATCACCAGGTTCTGCCGTGCCACCTATTTACTCTTCTTTTGGATCTGACCGGGTTGTAGATTATGGTTTCCTCAGTTTCGGCCACCCCATTGCTGATCGGATCTGTTGCCATCATAGACGGCTGAAGAGGTAAGAGAATTAGTGGGATACAAGTGTTTGGAATTTTGCTATGATAGTTAATGGGAAGGATTAGGGTTAATGGAGCTAACCCTAATTAACTTGTGAGTTATATTTAGTTAGGGATTAAATAATGGATTTAATCTAAGCTTCGGGTTAGATCCGATTAATGGATGAATTTGGATAAGTGGTTAGGTAATTGATGTTAACAAGAGGGATTAGCTAATCAAATTAGTTATTTCTTTAGGAATAGGATTTTTTGTTTAGCTATTTTGTTTACAATAAAACTTTGCTAAACCGTACGATTTATTACAAGATTTGGATTCGGGATGAGCACTTCGACATAAAGGTTGATTAGCTCGATCTACATTGGAGGCGGGTACCTTGACTTATCTTTTAGATAATGTCATGTTGATATGCTTAGTAGATTTTAACAAGTAGTAATAATTATGTTTATATCTGCATCGATATGTCACTATTTGTTTCCGAGCATGTTTTGTTTGTCACCTATTTAGCATTCATGCCCCTGTTTATTATTTATGTTATAGAGGTAGTGACATACCACGCCATGTGATATACCGGACTAGTCATTTACCATATCTGCCCTGTGTACCTAGATCTGATTATTTGATCTACGCATTTTAGTACATATTTTTTGAGGTAGATAGGATCAGGATATTTCCATGCTTAGTGTCATGCATTATCTCGCATGATTGTAAGCTGTTCGATTGTTGGCTCCATTATTATTGAGCACATCGTCAGTTACATGGATCTACACATACAACCACTCATGGGTTAGTAGTTTTTATCAGGCAGGGTGTGTTGCAGCAGGTTGCTCTGTCAAGGGCTCCGCTGGTCCACATATGGGTAGTGTGACGCAGCGTGGTAGCAGGACATGGATTCCTCTTCTGGATTGTATCAGGGAGATGAGAGCATTGAACTCCCCCACTTATGATTTGGGGTAAGGAGGATAGGTGTACTCCCATAGCATCCCATCCACTCAGTCACTCCGGAGTAGTGATGGCAGAGTGCACGGTTGTCACAGCCTTACCCACTCTGTATCACCATCGTGTGTGAGGCGACTGGCTGGCGTCAGGGGTGACCAGGACATGTTGCATCATATGCATTGACTGCATTTATTACTTGTGTTTGTTGCACTTTATATGCCGCATATTTGGTGGATGCATATGTTTGACATGCATACAAGATTTATGATACTCTCGGTCTGACGACCTTGTTATCTCTATACCCAGGTCCTGGTTAGTACAAATACTTCTGCTCCTTACAGTTTTGCATTTTTCATATGATATATATCTAGGAGACTGTACGCATATTTATTATTAGTTGTTATTTCTTACTATGTATGTCAGTAGTTACCCGCTGAGCAGTTGACTCACCCTGTTGATATTACCATTTTCAGGTTGAGGCTATCGGGAGGATTTCCAGTCGCTAGTTCCCCCTCCAGATTGCGAGGATTTCCATTTTGGATCTTTTCTTTGGTTTCCTCATTATGTTATCGTCTATGTTTTCAGACTTGTATCTTTTTGGCACTTTGGATCTTGAATGGTCCTTTGTTATCGATGGGTTTTCATTTGGTATATCTTCCTACATGCCTGCCTGGACGACAGAAGCGGTAGGTTTGGATGTATGCTGGTGATTTGAGTTTTATGGGAGTAGTTGAGTAGGATATTTGAGATGATTTTCTTATCGTTGCTTAGGTTTAGTTTTTATTATTAAACTGCGTGGGTGCTTGCGTTATATATATATATATATATATATATATATATATATATATATATATATATATATATATATATATATATATATATATATATATATATATATATATATACTTGTAGGTGTGTCTCAGATTGTCACCCGTACAGGGGAAATGCTGTCGAAATTTCTTCTGTTAGGGACTCCCCCGGGGCATGACAATTTATTTGGTATCAGAGCCAAGTTTATGATGCTTGGTTTTCGTATTTTAGTTTTTCTTGTTAATCTGATACCAATTTAGTTGGTATCAGAACGGGTTACGATACCTGCTTTTCGTGTTCTGGATTTGAGAGTTAGCCCAAGTTTGCTAGTTAACTTGGGTATTTTATTTTTCGGATTTGTACGAATTTCCATCGATTTTCTCGTCCTGAATTTTTAGGTCAAACTTGGGGACTGGATAGTGACGGAACATCTCTAGACGACAAATAGGTAAAAAGATAATTTTATAATTTTTGTTACTTGTAGTAATATCTGAGTTATAACTTAACAGATATGAGGATCTCTACACGTGCAGTATCGACGAGACGTGGTGCTGGATGGCCACTTAAGAGGACTTTGGAATCTCTGGCAACGGACTCGCCAGGGATGCCTACTAGGGTTGAGCCTGTCGGGCAGGGACAGACTCAAGATACCGCGGGCGCGTTGGGCTCTTAGACTCCGATGGCTTCGTTAGAGGTACCCACCCATACATTATACACTGTACCACCCGTGGCAAACCCGATACCTCCACCAGTAGAGGTTGCGGCGTACTCAACATCACCGTCACCTGGACCTACAGTGTACCTAGCACCCGCACCAGCGGTACCGGTTGCTCCATTTCCGGTACCACCACCTACCGTACCTTCAGCCGCGGCCACTCAGATTGACCCTGCAGTACCACCAGTGGTACATGATCCAACTTATGCAGCAGCACCGGGAGTACCTCCCCCTGTTTATCTAGCGGTACCACCTGTAGCACCAGCTCCAGTGATTCCGCCAGTTCCCGCGTTGATCCCTACCCAACTCACTGATATTGTCGCGACACGAGCCCGGATCCCAACATTGGCAGAGTCGATGAAGAGTCGATTCACACTATTTCTCGGAGAGACTGATCCAAGTGTGGCCCAGTCCTGGATAGAGACCATGGAGCGGACCTTCTTCTACATGGCTTGCTCCAAGTGGGAGAAAGCGGAGCTAGCTGCTTTCCATCTATGGGATGAGGCAGACACCTGGTGGGATACGCAACGTTCCATTATTGGCGAGCAGAATATTACCTGGGCGAGTTTCAGAGAGGCTTTTGAGAGCTGATATTACCCACGAGCATATCAGATGACTCACCGGTAGGATTTTCTGAGTCTGCGACAGAACAATCGCATGGTAGCATAGTACAATGCTGAGTTTAATCAGTTGGCCAGGTTTTGTCCAGAATTAGTTGCTGAGGACAGATCCCGCATGCTACAGTTTGTCCAGGGACTGGATGGACATATGCAAGTAAAGATTGCTGGTTTTGGTAATTCTTCCTACATAGAGACATTGGACAGAGCCCTGATGATAGAGTCAACTCACCAGAGAGCATACCTAGACAAGAAAAAGAAATAGACGAATCGGACATCTGGACAGATCCAGCAACCACAGGCTACACAGCAGCAGAGTGGTCGCAGTAGGACAGGCCAGGGTACTTCTGTGGTATCTGGTCAGCCTCAGAAGTCGAGGCGGTTTTCATCAGGACATTTCCGACCTCCTCAGCAGACCCAGAAACAACCCACCAGTGACATCCATTGCGCTCGGTGTGGGTCCAGAGAGCACACCACATCAGCCTGCACCCTGGGACAGTCAGTTTGTTATTATTGCAAACTGCCTGAGCACATGAGCCGAGATTGTTTGTTGAAGGCTCAGCATATTGCTTCGGAGTTTTTGGTTATGGAGTTCAACTCAGTCAGACAGGGACTCAGCGAGAAGGACACAGAGCCCAAACTTCTCATTGCCAATAGAGGATAGCTCCCCCTGTAGTTGTTGCTTATGGCATTCATGGACAGGAGCACCCCAGTGCCCTCATAGTACCACAGAGTTCTGTCGTGGGATCGCCATATCAGCTGCAGCCTCAACCACTAGTCCAGTATTTGTAACCCCATTCTCTGGTTTAGTACCAGACATAGTCACAACCACTAGTACAGTATTAGTCGCAACCCTCACTTCCACCTCTGGCCCCGTATCCAGCACTGCCTCAGTGGTCGGTCCTGCCAAGATGCAACCGCCGCTGGTAGCGCTACCACCTCCACCTCCGCTAGAGACTGGACGGATTCATGCGGTCACCAGAGAGGGTGCGCAGCGGGCCAACGGATCCATTTTCCGTGGTACGATTTTCATTTATGCCTTATCTGCTGATATGCTGATAGATACTGGTAGCTCACATTTTTTTATATCCTATACCTTTATGAGGGAGATTGGTAGATTACCCACTTTCAGATCATAGCGAATGACCGTCTCTCTACCGTCCGGTGATACTTTGGACGTCACCCAGGAGGTCAGAGGTTGCCCGTTAGATTTTGGCAACATGATACATACGATAGATCTTTTAGTACTGGAAATGGTCGAGTTCGATATTATTCTTGGCATGGATTGGCTGTCAGCATATCATGCCACTGTTGATTGCCAGATGAGGGTGGTCACATTCCGACCTCCGAACCAACCCTCGTGGGATTTCACTGGCATCAGAGACGATGACAAATCGACTATTTCGGTGATTCAGGCTCAGAAGCTGCTCTCACATGACTATCAAGATTTTCTATTATGTTTGATTACTATTGAAGACAACAGTAGTTCTCAACTCTCCTACGTTCCAGTAGTCCGAGAGTATCCGGATGTATTTCTAGAGGAGCTACCAGGGTTGCCTCCCAGAAGGCAAGTGGAGTTTGCTATTGAGTTGATTCTGGGAACCGCACTGGCATCGAAAGCTCCTTACCGTATGACACCAAAAGAGTTGAACGAACTGAAGGTTCAATTCTAGGAGCTTTTAGACAGGGGATTTATATGCCCTAGTGCTTCTCCGTGGGGTTCTCCGGTATTATTTTTCAAGAAAAAGGATGGTACTATGAGGTTATGCATAGACTATAGATAGCTGAATGCAATGACCATCAGAAATAAGTACCCCTTACCTCGGATCAAGGATTTATTTGATCAGCTCAGAGGTACATCAGTGTATTCTAAGATTGATCAGCCATCCGGATATCATCAGCTGAGAGTCAAAGAATCTGATATTTAGAAGACAGTATTCCGCACCAGATACGACCATTATGAGTTTTTGGTAATGTCATTTGGGCTTACCAATGCTCCAACCGTATTTATGGATTTGATGAACCGCGTCTTCCTGGAGTATCTTGATCAGTTTGTTATCATTTTTATAGATGACATATTGGTCTATTCGCGTTCCAAGGAGGAACACGCGCAACATCTTCGCACAGTCTTGGAGACTCTTCGACGACATCAGCTATATGCGAAGTTCAGCAAGTGTACATTCTGGCTATCTTCAGTCAGTTTTTTGGGTCACGTGGTCTCTAGCTGAGGTATTTCAGTAGCCCCTCAGAAGATCGAGGCTATCACCAGCTGGGAGCAGTCGAAATCAGTACAGGAGATCCGTAGTTTCTTGGGGCTGGCAGGATATTATAGATGTTTTGTCGAGGGGTTCTCCCGCATAGCTATGCCACTGACATGCCTGACCAGGAAAGGCGTGAAGTTCACATGGTCCGAGGCCTGTGAGACCAGCTTCCAGAGCTTAAGCGGAGATTAGTGTCAGCTTCGGTGTTGGATTTGCTCGCTGGAGAGGATGGATTCGTAGTTTACACTGACTCATCTCTTCAGGGTTTGGGTGTTGTTCTGATGCAGCACGACAGAGTAGTCTCCTATGCTTCTCATCAATTGAAGAAGCATGAGAAGAACTACCCTGTACATGATCTGGAGCTAGCCGCCATCATCTTTACTTTGGAGATTTGGTGGCATCATCTGTACGACATTATCTTTGAGATTCTCACGGATCATAAGAGTCTCAAATATATTTTCACCCAGGAGGAACTTAATCTCCAACAGAGGAGATGGATGGAGTTCCTGAAGGATTATGACTGTACCATTAGCTATCACCCAGGGAAGGCTAATGTGGTTGCCGATGCACTCAGCAGGAAGTCCAGAGGGACTTTGGCTTGCTACCAAGCTTCAGTCACAGACTTGATTCAGGATTTCTCCGAGTTGGGCCTTGAGGAGTAGGGACAGACAGAGCGAGGTGTTTTGATTACTATTGTTAGGATGTATACTAAAAGCCTAGCTTTTGGTATAAACATTTATCTAGAAATAAAAATCACATTGGTCAAATGTCTACATTTATGATAAATATAGTTGTTCAATTAATTTATATTGTAGATAACATGGTGTGTGGTGTCACACACAGAGGATCATGTTACCAGTACCTTATAAATTATAAACAGTAGCTCACGACCAAGATGGAAAGGAACAAACCATTGGAAGGTCGTAGTGTAATTAGGTATTAGTTTATCTTAATTATATAATTACACTAGTACACTTAGAGTGTATTGAGTAGGACCATTAGAGGCCGTTTCTTTTATACTGACTTTATAAAGGAACAAAGACCTCAGTTATTATGGAAGTGTGTGCTCTTAATCCTAATATAATAACAAACATATATATTTGATATTTATTTCTTTAATTTATCAATGGGTGAGATTTAGTTCGATAAATCAATAAGCCCGATAAGTTGGGAAATGATATCACTTATAGTGTGTGTTGTTGATTATAGAAGGAAACTGTGTCCTAGTGATCTAGGTTGATAATGTCCCCAAGAGGAGCTCATAAGGATTGTCATGTTAAACCCTGCAGGTGGACTTAGTCTGACATGACGATAAGGTTGAGTGGTACTACTCTTGGACTAAGATATTTATTAAGTGAGTTGTCACGCCCCAGAGGAGTCTCTGTCCGAAGAAATTTCGGCAGCATCTCCCCTGTACGACGGACAATCTGAAACTTTTCTACAAGCACTATATACCTCAGCCACATGCGGCTGGAATAATAACAATAAAAGAAAACAAACACCACGCAATTAATATCAAATTCAGCCTCTGGCTGACACAACCACGCAGTAAAAAAAAAAAGCAGCTCACTCGGCTGTACCAAAACCAAAACACCAAAACTGCTAGCCGGCTAGGCTTACACAACCAATAACAAATACAAAATACCACATAACAACATCAACACTCCAAAAATAAAACCAGAGTACAGAGCTAAACAAACTGATACATAAAACAAACAAAACATACGTGAAACCGATAAGTCTTCTGATGTGACGTGGGGACCAGCAGACATGATACTCCAAGCGACACCATAAATAACCTGGTACCTGAAAAAGATAGTGTCAACGGGGGTGAGTTCAACAACTCAGCGAATACCAATGGACATGAGTAGTAAGATATATCTAACAACAACAAACATGGAATACAGCTTCCTAATCATATATAGGGAATATGCAAAACTGAAAGGTAACTGAGGAAGCTGTACTCACCAGGAACTCCTATCCAGACAAAAGGGTCATCAAACCGAAAGTGTCAATAATCCTGTATGCAGGTCAAAGGTATGCATCCAACCAAAATGCAGCAACCAAATGCAGCAAACACAATCACAATAATATAAATACATCAATGCATATGATGCTAATGATGCGTCCTGGTCACCCCTGACGCCAGTCAGTCCTCTCACACACAAATGGCGAGACCGAGTGGGTAGGGCTATGACAACCGTGCACTCTGTCGTCACTGCTCCTGATGAGTGACCGAGTGGACGGGATGCTGTCGGAGTACTCCTGTCCTGTGACCCCAAATCATAAATGGGGGAGCTCAATGCTCTCAACTCCCGGTACACGATGACGGGGAGGTATCTCTGCCGGCTACCACGCTGAGTCACCTGACCAACGGAGCCAAACAGAGTCCACCGTCTGCCGGCTACTACGCTGCTACACTAAATGCCAGCGGAGCCAAACAGAGCGGAACTGTCTGCCGGCTACCACGCTGAGTCCTCAGACCAACGGAGTCAAACAGCAGAACCGCCACACACCTGTCTAATATACCACTAACCTATGAGTGGTGGTGTGTGCAGTACATGTAACTGGCGAGGTGCTCAACCATAGTGGAGCCGACAATCGCGCAGCATGCAATCATGATGCATGACACTAAGCATGGCAATAAACTGATCAGCATAACCATATCCATATACATAAAATGAGTATCATAATATCGATGGTCAAATACGAAGATCTAAAGTACACAGGTCAGATAGGATATCAAAAACCTAGGTCCTGAACATAACAAGCATGGTATGTCACTATCTCTCTGAGCATATATATATATAATCATGTGGGTACTAGCATAAAATGCATATAAGGTGAGCAAACAAGCATGAAACAGGTATCCCGTAGTGACGTACCGAAACAAGGACGAACATAATTATTACTAAAGGCTATAACCTACTAGACATATCAACAAGACATATCAAAAAGATAAGTCAAGGTACCCGCCTCCAATAGCAGGTCCAATCCAGTCCAATCCAACGTCGAGATGCTCGTCTCGAATCAGAGTCCTGTAATACATAATATCTAGATTTAGCTAATTTCATATAAATAAATTAGCTAAATCAAATCCTCGAGAAACTATCATAAATTCAGATCCAATTATAAACCCTAATTGGATCATCTAACTCCTCAATTGACTTAACTAATCCATTCGAATTTGGACTTGCAATAAGCATAACCAATCATAGTAATTGACCCAATTTAGCCCTGATTCAACACATATATCAAATTCAAACCTGAATTCAAATAACCTTTAAACTAACTTACCCAAATCCAATCGACTTTGCTGTTGACTCACTCGAAGATACTTGCCGCCATACGATCAAGCAAGATGGTGATTGTTGTCTTCCCAATCAAATACCCAAAATCATCAATTGTTGGTCGGCATTCAATAGGTCCATAATGCTACTAAATGGATCTGCAAACCCACTGCAAATCAGATGAGTACAACCATCGATCAGGTAGGAAGGAAAACAAAGACAAAAGAGTCTCACCATACTTGCTAAAAACCACCTATCTCACACTTACAAATCGGATCATGAAGAGGAAGTTCTAGCATCGATCCTTCTCCGGCGACCACAACCCCCAACGACAGATACAGGTGTTGGTGCATCTCACTGGTGGTGTCGGAAAGTGAACAGAATCTAGGGCATCTCTCCAAGCTTCGGTGAACAATGATGGAAGTAGACCCGATGCTACTGAAAGTGAGAGATCGGCTGGGGGTCTCGGGTGCCGGCGGCCGGCGCTCGAGCGTTGATCGGTGCCGAGAAGAACCAAGAGGAAGAGGAAATCAATTGCTCACCTCCAGAACCCTAACGACCTTTCTTCCCACCGGCGATCACTGGATCTGGCCCGATCCAACAGCGTTCATTGTTGGCGTGAGGAGAAGATGTTGGGATCGACAGAGGAGAGGGGCACGGGATCTGGAAAGTCGGGCTCAAATCGCCGGTGATCTGCCCTGCGGCGTCGGAGAAAAGGACGGAGGACGGCGCTAGGGCAGAGGAGAATCATCACCCGGCGGTGCTAGGGCACAAGTGAGGCGGCACTAGGTCAAAACTGGTGGCCGGCGGAGGTGCTGTGAAGAGGAAGAAGACAACCGGCGGAGGAGGAGAAGGGATCGGGCGGCGGTTTGAGGAGAGAAATCGCCGGGTTGGGGAAACAGAAGAAGTTCGGCGAAAACAAAAGAAAAAGAAAAAAAAGAAAGAAACAAATAAATTCAACTTTTCCTCGTTAAAACGGGGTAGCCCAAACAGGTTTTCACGGACCCCGTTTTTATCCCCGATAACTCGTCCGTACGAGCTCGGAAAAATTCCCCAAAAATTCCCAAAAATTCCCTTATCATTATTCGCCATTTTCCGGTATTTTACATTCTCCCCCACTAATAAAAATTTGGTCCCCAAATTTTATTATCTACCATCAGCAACCACTAACAATAGGTAAAGAGTATAAATGCTGAACGGTAAATTAAATCACACACCTCAAGTAAAAAGATGGGGTATCGAGCTCGGATAGTATCCTCGAGCTCTCAAGCAGCCTCCTCGTCCGTATGATGCTGCCATCCGACTTTAACCAACCGGTTTGTCTTGTTCCGCAACTGACGCTCTTTCCGGTCCTAAAATTCGTACCGGAATCTCCTCATAAGTGACATCAGGCTGAACTGGAACTGAGATATCAGTCAGCGCATGTGTCGGGTCGAGTATATACCTCCTCAGCATAGATACGTGGAATACGTCGTACACGCCTACCAAGGACAGTGGTAGTGCTAGCCAGTAAGCTACCGCTCCAATCCTCTCCAGGATCTGGAAAGGTCCAATGTATCGCGGAACTGGCTTACCTCTAAGGCCAATCTCTTCACCCCCTTTCGTGGATGAAACTCGCAGAAATACCTGGTCGCAAATGGAGATCTCTAAGAGTCTCCGACTCCAGTCAACATAATACTTCTGGCAGTCCTGTGCCTCTAACACTCTCCGTCTAATAGTACGGACCAACTCTGCCTCATGCTGAGTTCTATGAGGTCCCAACAATTGGGCCTCCACAATCTCATCCCAGAGGGTGGGTGTCCGACAAGGCCTACCATACAACGCTTCAACGGTGACATCTGGATAGTCAAATGCAAACCGTTGTTGTAGGCGAAATCTACCAATGACAAATGGTCCTCCCAACTGCATCCAAAATCCAATACACAAGACTTCAGCAAGTCCTCTAGAGTCTGAATGGTCCGCTGTGACTATCCATCTGTCTGAGGATGGAAAGCTGTACTGAAACAGAGCTGCGTGCCCAAGGCCTGCTGCAGACTCTGTCAAAAACGAGACGTGAACCGGGGTCTCTATCCGAAATAATAGTCAACGGAACATCACGTGATCTGATGATCTCCCAGCAAAACAGATCTACCAATCGATCCAGGAAATCTGTCATCTGAATAGCTAAAAAAAAAAAAAATGTGCGGATTTGGTTAATTGATCAACGATTACCCAAATCGCATCATAGTCTCGTCATGTCCTCGGTAAACTCACCACAAAGTCCATAGTAATATGTTCTCATTTCCACTCAGGAATAGAAATCTGCTGAAGTAAGCCGGCAGATCTCTAATGCTCGGCTTTCACTTGTTGACAGACGAGACATCTAGCTACAAAATCCGTGATGTCTTCCTTCATGTCGTTCCACCAATAGAAACACCTCAAATCATGGTACACACGGGTACCGCCTAGGTGGACAGCAAATCATGAGCGATGAGCCTCCGGAAGTAACTCTTATAAGACCGGATGAGACTGAGGTATGCATAATCTACCTCGGAAGTATATAATACCCTCCTCGTCTCGTGTGAACTCGGTCTGCTGTCCGGAAACTATCCGGCTGCAAATAAACTGTAAATACTGATCAGCAGCCTAGGGCTCTCTGATCCTGTCCTGATCGATGACTTAGCAACCCTGGTAACAATAATACCCTTCTCTGTCTGTCCCTTCTCCTCAAGGTCTAACTCGGAGAAGCCCTGAATCAAGTCTGTGACCACAACTCCGTGGCAAGCTAAAGTCCCTCTAGACTTCCGGCTAAGTGCATCGGCAACCACATTAGCTTTTCCCCATGTGTGATAGCTAATGGTACAATCAAAATCCTTCAGGAACTTCATCCACCTCCTCTGTCTGAGATTAGGTTCCTTCTAAGTAAAACAGATATTTGAAACTCTTATGGTCAGTGAGAATCTCAAATGTAACGTCATATAAATAATGTCGCCAAATCTTCATGGCAAAATTATGGCGACAAGCTTCAGATCATGTACAGGGTAGTTTTTCTCATGCTTCTTCAACCGACGAGAAGCATAGGAGACTACTCTATCGTGCTGCATCAAAACAGCGTACAAACCCAGTAGAGATGCGTCGGTATATAGCACGAATTCGTCCTCTCCGGAAGGTACAACCAAAAATCAGAGCCGACACTAAACTCCGCTTCAGCTCCTATAAGCTGGTCTTGCAAACCTCAGTCCAAGTGAACTTCACGCCTTTCCTGATCAGGCGTGTAAATAGCATAGCAATCCGTGAGAAACCCTCAACGTATCTTCGGAAATATCGAGCCAAACAAAGGAAGTTGCGAGCCTCTTATATCGACTTCGTCTACTCCCAACGGTAACAACCTCGATCTCCTGTGGAACCACGGTATACTCCTACTAGTGACCGCGTGTCCCAATCATCATCACATAAGACAATCCAAATAAGCACTACTGATCATCACATATAGATGTTCTCGTCGAAACATCTCTAGATCTAAGCAAAGGTGGTGTACGTGACTCACCGCGGATCTGAAATAGATCACAATATCGTCAACAAAGACAATGGAAACCGATCCAAACATTCTAGGGATACCCAAATCATCGAGTCCATGATAACATCTAGGGCACCGCAAGCACTAATGGTAAAACCAAGACACATAATGTCCGTATCACAGACATTCCTAACAATAAGATCCCCAACAATAAACAGATCTAATCACCAACGATATATAATCACCAAAGAATAGAACCTACGGTGTGAGAGCAATGATCTATCACACGGAATACCACATATGTGGGAGCAACGCTCTACCACAAGAAATCCTCCATATGTGGGAGCAACGCTCCACCACAAATAATCCAAAATATAAATATGGGAGCCGCTACAAACAATCCGCAATATGTAGGAGCAACGCTCCACTACAAACAATCCCTAAATATGTGGGAATTCAGAATATGTGGAAGCTACGCTCTACCACAAATGATCCATAACCTATGGGAGCTACGCTCTACCACAACAATACATAAGTGCCCAAAGCACCTAACTATCTAGCTAGAGACTGCACGAGATCTCTCTACCACAGATCATTGTGGGTAAGCCTAGGGTATAACCACCCAGTAAGCAAATCAAATCTATAGTCAACTCTATCATCCTCCTAGTGGGTCGGTCACCCACAAATGGGAGAATTAGTTGACAGGGTAAAACAACCAACATCATAATGTAGACATTTAATATTCTACATTTAACATAGGTAGAATCATCATGATGCTACCCACCATACTTCTGATACACATGCACACACAACATATGTATGATCGACATAATCCTCCAATTGGTTCACACAAAAAATACTCACATTATAGGTATAAATCACCATGATACCTCCAACAATGTATACCGAACCTGTGTGCACATATCATCGTAGGTAAAATCAACAATACCCTCAAACAACACTCACTTGACATATATAAACATATGCCAAGAGTATAACCAACGTAATACTTCCAACACGACATTCACACCCATGTGCACATACCACTACACATATTTAAATCAATAAGATACCTCCAATATGTCAATCAGACACGTACAACTAACTAAATAGCTATAATCCACAAGGAACCTACAATAACCACATCGAGATGGGAATACCCACACTAACAGCAAATGAACTATCCATCATAGAATTCCTTCAACTCATAACAATCATATCTACACACCACATAAATATGCATAATCAACATATTTTAAATCCAGTTTACCACACAAATCCTACGCCACCTTCTAAGTTATCCTACAAGGTACATACAGTCTAAATTTAAGGTACCCACGGAATAGGATAAATCAATCCTCTAAAGACTGACCAAAATCAACAATGATATACGATCAACTCAGTCTTTTCCACGTCAGTACAAAACATGTACTCAAATGTGCTCTAGATACCAAACTAAGCACAAACAACCCAAAGATCAGCATCTCCATAAAATAGGGTATGATGGTCCTCTACTGATCGGTCCAACAAAACTAAATCAGCCATCTACCAACTGATCAAGATTACATTAATCCCCTTCAAGCAACTATGGTAAATCAAACTTCTACTGACCGATCTCACATGAGTAGATCAATTATCTACTAATGAAATTAACTAAGATAACATGGTATACTACTGGCTAAGTCAACATAAAGATATAGATACTATCCACTACCCAGCTAATAAAAGCAGAGGCTGGTATGTGCCTCAATCTTCTTACCAACTAGTAATAACATAAGCTAAACACTACTGGTGTATGATATGATAAATCATCAGAAACTGTAACCCTTAATCTCTATCAAGGTCGATCATCATCAGGGTTTTACCTAATAAATAAAATATCTACTATCTCAACTAGACAGGTACTAGTAAAGAGTGCTAATACATGTCATAAACCATAATAGTCAACGGTGCATATACTAAAAAAAATGTAGGATAACAGTATACCAACATACCTCCTATAGCTTGGAGATGTCCTGCTGCTGCCAGGTCCCAAAATCTGAAAAGTCACATCGAGAAGACCAAAACAGAAAATCCGAAACACCGGGAAAATAAGACTCGTAAGTCGATCTCTGATACCAAATAAATTGGTATCAGATACATCTCGAAAATCCAGAACACATAGCAAGTATCGTATACTTGCACTGATACCACTAAATTGTCACGCCCCAGAGGAGTCTCTGTCCGAAGAAATTTCGGCAGCATCTCCCCTGTACGACGGACAATCTGAAACTTTTTTACAAGCACTATATACCTCAGCCACATGCGGCTGGAATAATAACAATAAAAGAAAACAAACACCACGCAGTTAATATCAAATTCAGCCTCTGGCTGACACAACCACGCAGTAAAAAAAAAAAAAGCAGCTCACTCGGCTGTACCAAAACCAAAACACCAAAACTGCTAGCCGGCTAGGCTTACACAACCAATAACAAATACAAAATACCACATAACTGTTGGATGCTACTCGGAAAACCTAGAGGTTCCACTGTACAAAAATTTTGTACAAATGTCTGAACCTTTTCCTAGCTACCATGTGTTCTTTTAAATTAAATTTTGGATCGCCTGCGGAGCTTAACACGTTTGATCCAAAACTTAATCTATTTGTTCTTTTAGGTTTTGACTTGGGTCTCCTGCGGAACTTAACACGTTCGACCCAAATCACCTTAAGTTATTAATTCCATTAAATATTAATTTCCATAATTGGTTCCCAGTACTGACGTGGTGAGGCACATGGCCTTCTTGGATATGGGAGCAACCACCACCGACTAGACAAAACCTTTTATGGAAAGATAATATTTAATTTCCTAAAATAACTTTAGGTTAACCGAAAAGAACAATCAAATCACAAGGGAAAGAAAAACAAAAGAACACTATATCGAAAATAAATTCGAAACTCTAGAATCGTATGCCTCTTGTATTTAGTATTATTTCCAAAAATAACTAGTATGATGCGGAAACAAAAATTACTAGTTATACCTTTTAGAAAGACCTCTTGATCTTCTACCGTATTCCTCTTCTAACCTCGGACGTTGTGTGGGCAACGATCTTCCGAGATGAGAACCACCAAGCACCTTCTTCTTCCTTGCAAGTTTCGGCCATCAAAACTTCTCCTAGGATGAAGAGGTTCGGCCACCACCACCATGCTCCAAGGGATGCTAGAAAAGAGGCTTCTTTTCTCTCATTCTTCTCCTTCTTAGATCCGGCCACCAAAGCTATCTCCACCATGAGAAGATTTCGGCCACACAAAGGAGAGGAGAGGAAAGAAAGGGCCGGCCACACCCAAGGAAGAAAAGAGGGAGAAAAATAATAGAGTCGTTAGCTTTGAAGCCTTCTCTACCCCCTCTTTTATAATCCTTGATCCTGGCGAATAAGGAAAATTTAATAAAAATTTCCTTAATTCTTTTTCCATTGAAAAAGAAAAATTATTTAATTAAAAACAATTTTCTTTCTCAATATTATTTGGCCGGCCACACCAAAGCTACAAACAAGGAGAGTTTTAATTAATTAAAACTTCCTAATTTGTCTCCAGAAATTTATAAAATTTCTCCAATAATTTAATCCCTTCATGATTGGTTTATAAAAAAGAAATAAATTAAAATCTTTCTTTTAAACATGTGGATAAAAAGAAAGTTATCTCTAAAAATTAAAATCTCTTTTAATCTACAAATAAGGAAAGATATCAAATCTTTTCTCAATCTTTTGTAGAAACTAATAAAAGAGAATTATTAATTTTTAAACTTTCTTTTAAATCATAAACATGGTTAAAAAGGAAAGTTTTCTTAAAATTTAAAATCCTCCTTTAATCAACAAATAAGGAAAGATTTCAAATTTTAAACTCTCTTTTAAACATGTAGATGATTTACAAATAAGGAAAGTTTTTACCAAAAATTAAAACCATCCTTTTAATTTACAAATAAGGAAAGAGATTAATCTCTTCTCTTAATCTTTTGTAGAAAGTTATAAAAGGAAATTTTTAATTTTTAAACTCTCTTTTAAAATCATGATATCCACATAAGAAATAATTTTAATAAAAATCCTTTTAATATTCTAGTGGCCGGCCACCTAAGCAATTGGGACCCAAGCTTTGGCCGGCCACCTACATGACTCATCCA
The DNA here is from genome assembly GCF_018446385.1 of Zingiber officinale. Lineage (NCBI taxonomy): Eukaryota > Viridiplantae > Streptophyta > Magnoliopsida > Zingiberales > Zingiberaceae > Zingiber > Zingiber officinale. Next base: position 14,083,843 of record NC_055989.1, read on the forward strand.
CTTGGTCTTGGCCGGCCCTAGCTTGGGTTCCAAGCTAGCTTGGCCGGCCCCATTGGATGGGTAAGAAGGTGGGTATGCGGTGGGTATAAATCTCTATATACTAGAGGCTACGATAGGGACCGAGAGGAGGAATTGGTTTTGGTCTCCCGATGAAATTAAGCATCCCGTGTTCGCCCCGAACACACAACTTAATTTCATCAATAATAATTCATTTCACTAAAGAACTATTATTGAACTACCGCACCAATCCCAAATTACAATTTGGGCTCCTTCTTATTATAAGTGTGTTAGTCTCCCTGTGTTTAAGATAACAAATGTCCACTAATTAAGTAAGTTACTGACAACTCACTTAATTAATATCTAGCTCCAAGAGTAGTACCACTCAACTTCATCGTCATGTCGGACTAAGTCCACCTGCAGGGTTTAACATGACAATCCTTATGAGCTCCTCTTGGGGACATTCTCAACCTAGATCACTAGGACACAGTTTCTTTCTATAATCAACAACACACACTATAAGTGATATCATTTCCCAATTTATCGGGCTTATTGATTCATCGAACTAAATCTCACCCATTGATAAATTAAAGAAATAAATATCAAATATATGTGCTTGTTATTATATTAGGATTAAGAGCACACACTTCCATAATAACTGAGGTCTTTATTTCTTTATAAAGTCAGTATAAAAGAAACGACCTCTAATGGTCCTACTCAATACACTCTAAGTGTACTAGTGTAATTATATAGTTAAGATAAACTAATACCTTATTACACTACGACCTTCCAATGGTTTGATCCTTTCCATTATGGTCGTGAGCTACTGTTTATAATTTATAAGATATTGATAACATGATCCTCTGTGTGTGACACCACACACCATGTTATCTACAATATAAATTAATTGAACAACTTTATTTATCATAAATGTAGATATTTTGACCAATGTGATTCTTATTTCTAGATAAATGTTTATACCAAAAGCTAGGCTTTTAGTATACACTCTAACAATAACAACATCAACACTCCAAAAATAAAACCAGAGTACAGAGCTAAACAAACTGATACATAAAACAAACAAAACATACGTGAAACCGATAAGTCTTCTGATGTGACGTGGGGACCAGCAGACAGGATACTCCAAGCGACACCATAAATAACCTGGTACCTGAAAAAGATAGTGTCAACGGGGGTGAGTTCAACAACTCAGCGAATACCAATGGACATAAGTAGTAAGATATATCTAACAGCAACAAACATGGAATACAACTTTCTAATCATATATAGGGAATATGCAAAACTGAAAGGTAACTGAGGAAGCTGTACTCACCAGGAACTCCTATCCAGACAAAAGGGTCGTCAAACCGAAAGTGTCAATAATCCTGTATGCAGGTCAAAGGTATGCATCCAACCAAAATGCAGCAACCAAATGCAGCAAACACAATCACAATAATATAAATACATCAATGCATATGATGCTAATGATGCGTCCTGGTCACCCCTGATGCCAGTCAGTCCTCTCACACACAAATGGCGAGACCGAGTGGGTAGGGCTATGACAACCGTGCACTCTGTCGTCACTACTCCTGATGAGTGACCGAGTGGACGGGATGCTGTCGGAGTACTCCTGTCCTGTGACCCCAAATCATAAATGGGGGAGCTCAATGCTCTCAACTCCCGGTACACGATGACGGGGAGGTATCTCTGCCGGCTACCACGCTGAGTCACCTGACCAACGGAGCCAAACAGAGTCCACCGTCTGCCGGCTACTACGCTGCTACACTAAATGCCAGCGGAGCCAAACAGAGCGGAACTGTCTGCCGGCTACCACGCTGAGTCCTCAGACCAACGGAGCCAAACAACAGAACCGCCACACACCTGTCTGATATACCACTAACCTATGAGTGGTGGTGTGTGCAGTACATGTAACTGGCGATGTGCTCAACCATAGTGGAGCCGACAATCGCGCAGCATGCAATCATGATGCATGACACTAAGCATGGCAATAAACTGATCAGCATAACCATATCCATATACATAAAATGAGTATCATAATATCGATGGTCAAATACGAAGATCTAAAGTACACAGGTCAGATAGGATATCAAAAACCTAGGTCCTGAACATAACAAGCATGGTATGTCACTATCTCTCTGAGGATATATATATATAATCATGTGGGTACTAGCATAAAATGCATATCAGGTGAGCAAATAAGCATGAAACAGGTATCCCGTAGTGATGTACCGAAACAAGGACGAACATAATTATTACTAAAGGCTATAACCTACTAGACATATCAACAAGACATATCAAAAAGATAAGTCAAGGTACCCGCCTCCAATAGCAGGTCCAATCCAGTCCAATCCAACGTCGAGATGCTCGTCTCGAATCAGAGTCCTGTAATACATAATATCCAGATTTAGCTAATTTCATATAAATAAATTAGCTAAATCAAATCCTCGAGAAACTATCATAAATTCAGATCCAATTATAAACCCTAATTGGATCATCTAACTCCTCAATTGACTTAACTAATCCATTCGAATTTGGACTTGCAATAAGCATAACCAATCATAGTAATTGACCCAATTTAGCCCTGATTCAACACATATATCAAATTCAAACATGAATTCAAATAACCTTTAAACTAACTTACCCAAATCCAATCGACTTTGCTGTTGACTCACTCGAAGATACTTGCCGCCATACGATCAAGCAAGATGGTGATTGTTGTCTTCCCAATCAAATACCCAAAATCATCAATTGTTGGTCGGCATTCAATAGGTCCATAATGCTACTAAATGGATCTGCAAACCCACTGCAAATCAGATGAGTACAACCATCGATCAGGTAGGAAGGAAAACAAAGACAAAAGAGTCTCACCATACTTGCTAAAAACCACCTACCTCACACTTACAAATCGGATCATGAAGAGGAAGTTCTAGCATCGATCCTTCTCCGGTGACCACAACCCCCGACGACAGATACAGGTGTTGGTGCATCTCACTGGTGGTGTCGGAAAGTGAACAGAATCTAGGGCATCTCTCCAAGCTTCGGTGAACAATGATGGAAGTAGACCCGATGCAACTGAAAGTGAGAGATCGGCTGGGGGTCTCGGATGCCGGCGGCTGGTGCTCGAGCGTTGATCGGTGCCGAGAAGAACCAAGAGGAAGAGGAAATCAATTGCTCACCTCCAGAACCCTAACGACCTTTCTTCCCACCGGCGATCACTGGATCTGGCCCGATCCAACAGCGTTCATTGTTGGCGTGAGGAGAAGATGTTGGGATCGACAGAGGAGAGGGGCACGGGATCTGGAAAGTCGGGCTCAAATCGCCGGCGATCTGCTCTGCGGCGTCGGAGAAAAGGACGGAGGACGGCGCTAGGGCAGAGGAGAATCGTCACCCGGCGGTGCTAGGGCACAAGCGAGGCGGCACTAGGTCAAAACTGGTGGCCGGCGGAGGTGCTGTGAAGAGGAAGAAGACAACCGGCGGAGGAGGAGAAGGGATCGGGCGGCGGTTTGAGGAGAGAAATCGCTGGGTTGGGGAAACAGAAGAAGTTCGGCGAAAACAAAAGAAAAAGAAAAAAAAGAAAGAAACAAATAAATTCAACTTTTCCTCGTTAAAGCGGGGTAGCCCAAACAGGTTTTCACGGACCCCGTTTTTATCCCCGATAACTCGTCCGTACGAGCTCGGAAAAATTCCCCAAAAATTCCCCAAAAATTCCCAAAAATTACGAAAAATTCCCTTATCATTATTCACCATTTTCCTGTATTTTACATGTGTTGTCAGTAACTCATTTAATTAGTGGACATTCGACATCTTAAACACAGGGAGACTAACACACTCATAATAAGAAGGAGCCCAAAATGTAATTTGGGATTGGTGCGGTAGTTCAATAATAGTTCTTTAGTGAAATGAATTATTATTGATGAAATTAAGTTGTGTGTTCGGGCGAACACGGGAAGCTTAATTTCATCGGGAGACCAAAACCAATTCCTCCTCTCGGTCCCTATCGTAGCCTCTTGTATATAGAGATTTATACCCACCACATACCCACCTTCTTACCCATCCAATGGGGCCGGCCAAGCTAGCTTGGAACCCAAGCTAGGGCTGACCAAGACCAAATGGATGAGCCAAGTTGGTGGCCGGCCAAAGCTTGGGTCCCAAGCTTAGGTGGCCGACCACTAAAATATTAAAAAAAATTTTTATTAAAATTATTTCTTTTGTGGATATCATTGTTTTAAAAGAGAGTTTAAAAATTAAAAATTTCCTTTTATAGCTTTCTACAAAAGATTAAGAGAAGAGATTAATCTCTTTCCTTATTAAAAGGATGGTTTTAATTTTTGTCAAAAACTTTCCTTATTTGTAAATCATCTACATGTTTTAAAGAGAGTTTAAAATTTGAAATCTTTCCTTATTTGTTGATTAAAAGGTGGATTTTAAATTTTAAGAAAACTTTCCTTTTTAACCATGTTCATGATTTAAAAGAGAGTTTAAAAATTAAATATTCTCTTTTATAAGTTTCTACAAGAGATTAAGAAAAGATTTGATATCTTTCCTTATTTGTAGATTAAAAGAGATTTTAATTTTTAGAGATAATTTTCTTTTTATCCATATGTTTAAAAGAAAGATTTTAATTTATAAAATTTCCTTTTTATTAACCAATCATGAAGGGATTAAAATTATTGGAGAAATTTTTATAAATTTTCGGAAACAAATTAGGAAGTTTTAATTCTTGTTTTAATTAAAACTTTCCTTGATTTGGGGCTTGAGGTGTCCGACCATTGTTATTAAGAAAAGAAAATTATTTTTAATTAAATAATTTTTCTTTTTCATGGCAAAAGAATTAAGGAAGTTTTTTTATTAAATTTCCTTATTTGCCAAGACCAAGGATTATAAAAGAGGGGGTGGAGGAGGCTTCATGGTTAACGACTCTATTATATTTTCTCCCTCTTTTCTTCCTTGGTGTGGCCAACCCTTCTTCTTTTCTCTCTTCCTCTTGTGTGGCCGAAATCCTTTATCTCTTGGAGCTTGGAGGAGGTGGCCGGATCTAGCTTGAGGAAGAAGGAGAGAAAGCTTGCATCCCTTGGAGCTTGGTTGGTGAAAAAAAGTTCTTCATCCTTTAGAAGATATGCTTGGCCAAAACTTGAAGGAAGGTAGAAGAAGGTGCCTTGGTGGTTCTCATCTCGGAAGATCATTGCCCACACAATGTCCGAGGTTAGAAGAGGAATACGGTAGAAGATCAAGAGGTCATTAAAAGTTCACAAAGAAAGGTATAACTAGTAATTATTTTCCACATCATACTTGTTTTATTTCTTTGTAAAAATACCAAATACAAGAGGCATGTGATTCTAGTTTTCGATTTAGTTTTCGATGTTGTGTTCTTTTGTTTTCTTTTCGAACTTGTTCTTCGATTGTTCTTTTTGGTTAACCTAGAGTTATTTAAGGAAATTAAATATTAACTTTCTTTAAAAGGCTTTGTCTAGGCAGTGGTGGTTGCTCCCATATCCAAGAAGGTCATGTGCCTCGCCATGTAGTCCTGGAAGCCAATTTTGGAAATTAATATTTAATGAAATTAATAACTTAGGTGATTTGGATCAAACGTGTTAAGTTCTGCAGGAGATCCAAGTCTAAACCTAAAAGAACAAATAAGTTAAACTTAGGATCAAACATGTAAAGTTTCGCAGGCGATCCAAGTTTAATTTAAAAGAACACATGGTAGCTAGGAAAAGGTTCAGACCTTTGTACAAAATTTTTGTACAGTGGAACCGTTAGGCTTTCCGAGTAGCAACCAACAGTTTTGATTACTATGGTTGCTCAGTCATCGATTAGGATGAGGATCCGGGAGGCCCAGGTCGGTGATCAGCATTTTCAGTTCATTGACAGCTAGATAGCTTCCGGGCAGCAGATAGAGTTCACCCGAGATGATGCGGGTATTATATATTTTTGAGGCTGATTATGCGTACCTCCATCTCACCCGGTCAGGGAGGAGTTACTTCAGGAGGCTCATCGCTCCCGATTTACTATCCACCCAGGCAGGACCCGCATGTATCGAGATTTGAGGCGTTCCTACTGGTGGAACGACATGAAGAAAGACATCGCAGAATTCGTAGCTAAGTGTCTTGTCTGTCAGCAGGTGAAGGCTGAGCACCAGAGACCTGCCGGATTACTTCAGCGGATTCCTATTCCTGAGTGGAAATGAGAACACATTACAATGGATTTTGTGGTGGGTTTGCCTAGGACACGACGAGGGCATGACGCGATTTGGGTAATCGTTGATCGATTAACCAAATTGATGCACTTCTTAGCAATCCGGAAGATTTATTCCCTGGATTGATTGGTAGATCTATATTGCCGAGAGATCATCAGATTACATGGAGTTCCTTTGAGTATTATTTCGGATAAAGACCCTCGGTTCACATCCCGATTCTGGCAGAGTCTGTAGCAGGCCTTGGGCACTCAGCTCCGTTTCAGTACATCCTCAGACTAATGGATAGTCAGAGCGGACCATTCAGACTCTAGAGGACTTGCTGAGGTCTTGTGTATTGGATTTTGGAGGCAGTTGGGAGGACCATTTGCCATTGGTAGAGTTTGCCTACAACAATAGCTTTCATTCGGCTATCCAGATTACACCGTTTGAAGCGTTGTATGGTAGGCCTTGTCGAACACCCACCCTCTAGGAGGAGGTTGGGGAGGCCCAGCTGCTAGGGCCTCATAGAGCTCAGCAGGAGGCAAAGTTGGTCCATACTATCAGACGGAGGATGTCAGAGGCGTAGGAGCGCCAGAAGAGTTATGCTGATCGTAGATGGAGACCCCTGGAGTTCTCTACTGGCGACCATGTTTTTCTACGAGTTTCACCCATGAAAGGGGTGAAGAGATTTGCCCTCAGAGGTAAGCTAGCTCCGCGATACATTGGACCTTTTCAAATCTTGGAGAGGATTGGAGCGGTAGCTTATCGTCTGGCATTACCACCGTCCCCGGCAGGTGTTCACGATGTGTTTCATGTGTCTATGCTGAGGAGATATATATTTGACCCAGCACATGTGCTGACAGATATCTAAGTTCCTATTCAGCCTGACATTACCTACGAGGAGGTTCTGGAACGAATTCTGGATCAGAAAGAGCGTCAGCTGCGGAACAAGACTATCAGACTGGTTAAAGTCAGATGGCAGCATCATTCGGACAAGGTGGCTACCTGGGAGCTCGAGGATACGATCCGAGCTCGATACCCCCATCTTTTTACTTGAGGTATGTAAGTTATATTTCCATTCAGTAGTGATACTTTTTAGCTTTTGCTAGTACTTGCTGATGGTAAATAACGAAAATTGGGGACCAAATTTTTTTTTGGTAGGGGAGAATGTAAAATACCAAAAATGAGCGAATCACCATAGGGGAACTTTTAGGAATTTTCAGAAATTTTTTGGGAATTTCTCGGAGACCGTATGGTGTAGGTTTCGGGGATAAATATTGGGTCACGGAAAAACCTGTTTAGGCTACCCCATTTAAACGAGGAAAAGATTGATTTTTATTTTTATGTTCCTTTTCTTTTCTTTTCTTTATTTCGTTCGTCATTCACCCGCGCCCTAAGCAACTCGACGGTTTTCATCTCCCCCAAACCGTCGACGTCGGTTCTCCTCCTACTCCTCCTATTTCTTCTCCCCTTTCCTCTTCTCCGTTGATCCCTTTCTTCTTCCCCGCACCTGATCATCTCCCCTAACCGGCGCTGCTTCGCGCTTCCTCTCCCACGTGAACAAAGCCTCGGCAAAGGAGGAAATCGAGCATATCTCCTTCCCCTTCACTCTTCTTCAATACCGACGCTCCTTTTCTCCCTGATCCGTCACCGTCGCGGCACTCGAGCGTTGCCCTGTCGCGCCGACGCTGGTCAAGCGGCCTTCTCCCCCTCTGATCACCGAGTTTAATTTGTCCGTTCCCCGACTCTTGCCTCTACCGATCTCATGCCTCAGTGTCGCCGCCCCTGTGCCCTAGCCAAACCGACGCTGACCTCTGCCTCTTCTGCTCCATCGATGGAGCTCATCCAGTGGACGTTCTGTTGGAACCCCAAGGTTGTTTTGGTGTGATCAACAAGTTAAGTTAGGTCCTGCGTTGTTTCTAACCTTGTGTCTAAGTGTGCAGGAGCTTAGGAGCACAGGTACTCGAGCGGAAGATGCAGCTAGCGAGAAGGACGGCACGCTGTGCGTCCGAGGGATGAGGTGCTGCGGAAGAATACACCGGCGGACGAGAAGGAAGTGCGCGCGGTGGTTTCGAGGTACGAAAGCCGGAGCGGAAGATTGCTCGAGGAGCAAGAGACGCAGCTAGCGCGAAGGTCGGCACGGGGTGCGACCGAGGGACGAAGTCTGTGGATGAGTACCCTGGTGGACGAGAAGGAACACGCGGCAATTCCGAGGGACGAGAAGCCGGAGGGAAGCACGCTCGAGAAGACCGGAAGATGGGTTCGGGTGAGCCCTATTCCGGATGGCAGAGATCACCCAAGTAAGCGGATCCGGAGCGGAAGACCCGGACCGAGGTGGGACTGAAACTGAGCAGAGGTCCCAGACGCAAAAGTCAACCAGAGTTGACTTTTGCTCCGGGGCGCCCGGAGCAGCCCGGGGCGCCCGGAACCTGAAGTTTGACTAGAACGCGTCTTTCGCATTCTGGACGTTGGGGGATAAAGTTTTATCCCCCCCAGGGCGCCCGGAACCCTTCCAGGCGCCCCGACCAAGGCTATAAATATAGCCTTGGTCCAGAAGCTTTTCAACAATCACGATCATTCTATTTCCAAACACTTGTATGCTTTAGTTGTAGTTAAGCTTCTGTTTTCTGTGTAAAAGGCTTCTCCGCCTGAAGGAGTTTTTGAGCTTAATCTTCCTTGGATTAACAACCACATCGGTTGTAACCAAGTAAACATCTGGTGCCTCATCTTTTCTTTTATGCTTCTATTTATCTGCTTAATTCATTTTACAAGTGTTAGCTTAATCGTTCGAGGAAGGGTTGTCTGTTTTTAATTGACAGATTATTTACCAACCCTTCTAGCCGGCCCAACGGTCCTACAAGTGGTATCAGAGCCGAGTACGCCTCAGAGGGACTAACCGCCGTCTGAAGCTACAAAACAATGGCCGGAGCTAGCAACTACCCACCAGCATTCGAGGGGGAGCTTGCTTCTTGGAAGCAACAAATGATGGTATTTCTTAACTCTGATATTGGTATTTCTCTAATAATGAAAACAGGTTATGAAGCACCGAAAGACACGAACGGAGAGAAAATCGGCATACGCCTCTGGAACGAGAAGCAACGTGAAGAGTCCATGGCAAATGCTCGGGCAGAGTTTCACATTCTAAGCGCAATACCAACTAAAGATTTCGACAGAGTCGGAGAGTACAAAAGCGTGAAAGAACTTTAGGAAAAGTTCTTAATGCTCTACGAAGAACCGGTTGAAGTCGTCTCCTCAATAGACATCGAGCCGTCATCAGAAGAATCCGAGACGGAAGAAATTACCAAGATAGCCCCAACAGCCGAAGTACATCCCGAGATCGATGAAGGGGGAGAATCTTCGGAAGAAATTAATTTAACAAGGGGAGAACCAACGGTCGACGAGGTAAGTAAGGTATGGCCTCTACCCTCTGAACAACTGATTCAATTAATCAAATTACCTGAAGATTTTTGCGAACCAAAATTTGAATTATCGAAAGAACTTTTCGGATTAGAAAATCTTCGGTCGAATAATTGTTGCAAATTACAAAATATTTTTACGAAAGAATTATGCAACTTAGAAATATTATCGAAAACTCTTTCCGGATCTAAAAATTTGTTCGAATTACAAAGTGTTTTGACGAAAGATTCTTGCAAATCACAAAGTAATTTTTCGAAAACTTTTTCCGGATCTAAAAATTTTTCCGAAGTACAAATTATCTCGTTGAAAGAGTTTTTCGAATCGCAAAATAATTTGACAAAAGAATCTTACAAATTACGAAACATTTTTTTAAACAAAGTTTGCAAATTAGAGATATTATCGAAAGAGTTTTTCGGAGTAGTAAATCTATTATCCACAGATTGTTGCAAATTTATGTTGTCAAAATACTTTTGCAAATTACAAAATATTTTGTCGAACGAAGTTTGAAAATCAGAAGTATTGTCGAAAAACTTTATCAAGTTTATATTATCGAAATATCTTTGCAAATTAGGAATTCAAAATGACATGTTACAATTTGCACAAATTTCTACATGCTCAAAATTTCTTGCTTCAAAGTTAAGAAATTATGATAAATTAAAATGGAAATTTAAAATTTTCTGATAAAAGCATTAGAATATATAAATTAATAAATGCATAGAAAATTTCTTTTAATGTTATCAATTCTCTTAAAATTTTCTTGCATAAATTTTTCGGCTTAGAAAGTGTTTAATTATTGATGACGAATACTTGAATTTTTTTTTTTTTTAAAAAGTTATTTCTTTACTTAGAAATTTTTCTTGACTTAGAAATATTTCCCTAAAAATTATTGAAATATATTTTCAAATTTTTTTAATGTCAACCCTTAGATTTTAGTTGTTCCCCATTTTTATTGTGATCAAAGGGGGAGAAGGAAAGTAGGAGGTAGAAAATTGAAAATTAAAATTTGGAATGTTTGAAATTTAATTTCTTCTATCATGTTGCATGTTATTGCAATAAACTGTTTAATTTCATATCTATTGTTGACCCTAGCTTAACTTGGGTTGATCACACCAAAAAGGGGGAGATTGTTGGAACCCCAAGGTTGTTTTGGTGTGATCAACAAGTTAAGTTAGGTCCTGCGTTGTTTCTAACCTTGTGTCTAAGTGTGCAGGAGCTTAGGAGCACAGGTACTCGAGCGGAAGACGCAGCTAGCGAGAAGGACGACACGCTGTGCGTCCGAGGGACGCGGAAGAGTACACCGGCTGACGAGAAGGAAGTGCGCGGTGGTTCCGAGGTACGAAAGGCGGAGCGGAAGATTGCTTGGGGAGCAAGAGGCGCAACTAGGTCACGGGGTGCGACCGAGGGACTAAGTCTGTGGATGAGTGGTGGACGAGAAGGAACACGCGGCAAACGAGAAGCCGGGAGGAAGCACGCCGAGAAGACCGGAAGATGGGTTCGGGTGAGCCCGATGGCCGAGATCACCCAAGTAAGCGGATCCGGAGCGGAAGACCCGGACCGAGGCGGACTGAAGCGGAGCAGAGGTCCCGGACGCAAAAGTCAACCGAGTTGACTTTTGGCCCGGGCCCTCTGCTCCGGATCACCCGGGCGCCCGGAACCTGAAGTTTGACTAGAACACGTCTTTCGCGTTCTGGACGTTGGGGGATAAAGTTTTATCCCCCCCAGGGCGCCCGGAACCCTTCCAGGCGCTCCGACCAAGGCTATAAATATAGCTTTGGTCCAGAAGCTTTTCAACAATCACGATCATTCTATTTCCAAACACTTGTATGCTTTAGTTGTAGTTAAGCTTCTATTTTCTGTGCCTAAACGCTGTAAGAGGCTTCTCCGCCTGAAGGAGTTTTTGAGCTTAATCTTCCTTGGATTAACAACCACATCGGCTGTAACCAAGTAAACATCTGGTGCCTCGTCTTTTCTTTTATGCTTCTATTTATCTGCTTAATTCATTTTACAAGTGTTAGCTTAATCGTTCGAGGAAGGGTTGTCTTTTTTTAATTGACAGGTTATTTACCAACCCTTCTAGCCGGCCCAACGGTCCTACACGTTCTTCCTCTCAAATCACTGCACCTCCTTTCACCTAATCGACACAGAACTGTTTGGTGTTGTGGTCGCCGAAGAGGAGGATTGACGCAGGGGGGATAGGGTTAGCACTCCCTCTCGTGTGCGTACCTAAGCGACACTGCTTCCACCCGAGATCAAATCTTCCTTCAACCGTGTTGCATGAGATCGTGACATTGTCGATCACTGACACTGGCTGCGACATAGCTGTTGGACGCCACCATCCGATCACAAGAAGGGTAGGTTGTGCCATTGATCACTGTTCTTCTTCTCTGCATGGTTGCCTGTCATTGTGTTCCTTAGGTCGGCTTACTGATCGCAGTTCTAGGGTTATCGATTCCGACGTTTCTGATCTCGGTGATGCCCTTGTTGCATTGACCTATGCTGGAGCAGGTTGCAACTGCGACAAGCAGGATTGACCACCGTTGCTGATCACCAGGTTCTGCCGTGCCACCTACTTACTCTTCTTTTGGATCTGACCGGGTTACAGATTGTGGTTTCCTCGGTTCCGGCCACCCCATTGTTGATCGGATATGTTGCCATCATAGACGGATGAAGAGTTAAGAGAATTAGTGGGATACAAGTGTTTGGAATTTTGCTATGATAATTAATGGGAAGGATTAGGGTTAATGGAGCTAACCCTAATTAACTTGTGAGTTATCTTTAGTTACGGATTAAATAATGGATTTAATCTAAGCTTCAAGTTAGATCAGATTAATGGATGAATTTGGATAAGTGGTTAGGTAATTGATGTTAACAAGAGGGATTAGCTAATCAAATTAGTTATTTCTTTAGGAATAGGATTTTTTGTTTAGCTATTTTGTTTACAATAAAACTTTGCTAAACCGTATGATTTATTACAGGATTTGGATTCAGGATGAGCACTTCGACATAAAGGTTGATTAGCTCGATCTACATTGGAGGCGGGTACCTTGACTTATCTTTTAGATAATGTCATGTTGATATGCTTAGTAGATTTTAACAAGTAGTAATAATTATATTTATATCTGCATCGATATGTCACTATTTATTTCCGAGCATGTTTTGTTTGTCACCAATTTAGCATCCATGCCCCTGTTTATTATTTATGTTATAGAGGTAGTGACATACCATGCCATGTGATATACCGGACTAGTCATTTACCATATCTGCCCTGTATACCTAGATCTGATTATTTGATCTACGCATTTTAGTACATATTTTTTGAGGTAGATAGGATCAGGATATTTCCATGCTTAGTGTCATGCATCATCTCGCATGATTGCAAGCTGTGCGATTGTTGGCTCCATTATTGTTAAGCGCATCGTCAGTTACATGGATCTGCACATACAACCACTCATGGGTTAGTAGTTTTTATCAGGCAGGGTGTGTTGTAGCAGGTTGCTCTGTCAAGGGCTCTGTTGGTCCACTCTTGGATAGTGTGATGCAGCGTGGTAGTAGGACAGAGATCCCTCTTCTGGATTGTCTCAGGGAGATGAGAGCATTGAGCTCCCCCACTTATGATTTGGGGTAAGGAGGATAGGTGTACTCCCACAACATCCCGTCCACTCGGTCACTCCGGAGTAGTGATAGCAGAGTGCACAGTTGTCACAACCCTATCCACTCGGGGCCACCATCGTGTGTGAGACGGCTGACTGGCGTCAGAGATGACCAGGACATGTTGTATCATATGCATTGACTGCATTTATTAGTTGTGTTTGCTGCACTTTATATGTTGCATATTTGATGGATGCATATGTTTGACATGCATACAAGATTTATGATACTCTCGGTCTGACGACCTTGTTATCCCTATACCCAGGTCCTGGTTAGTACAGATACTCCTGCTCCTTACAGTTTTGCATTTTTCATATGATATATATCCAAGAGACTGTACTTATATTTATTATTAGTTGTTATTTATTACTATGCATGTCAGTAGTTACCCACTGAGGAGTTGACTTACCCTGTTGATATTACCATTTTCAGGTTTAGGCCGCTGGGAGGATTTCCAGTTGCTTGTCCCCCCTCCAGATTACGAGGATTTCAGTTTTGGATCTTTTCTTTGGTTTCCTCATTATGTTATCGTCTATGTTTTCAGACTTGTATCTTTTTGGCACTTTGGATCTTGAATGGTCCTTTATTATCGATGGGTTTTCATTTGGCATATCTTCCTACATGCCTGCTCGGACGACAGAAGAGGTAGGTTTGGATGTATGCTGGTGATTTGAGTTTTATGGGTGTAGTTGAGTAGGATATTTGAGATGATTTCCTTATCGTTGCTTAGGATTAGTTTTTATTATTAAACTGCGTGTGTGCTTGCTTATATATATATATATATATATATATATATATATATATATATATATATATATATGTTCCGGCTGTGTTGGCCGAGGTTTGTGTGACCCATAGGGCTTATAGGTATGTCTCAGATTGTCACCCATACAGGGGATATGTTGTCGAAATTTCTTCTGTTAGGGACTCCCCCGGGGCGGGACAGGACATCTCTCAAAATCTAACACTCCCACTTGGCCTATTGCCAATTGCCACGGTGTCCTAAACCATAAGCATAGACGTGACTCTCAAACTTATTTTGTGGTAGAGTCTTTGTCAGAGGATCCGCTAGGTTCCTTTTAGTGGAAATTTTTTTGAGCTATATTTCTTTCCTACTAATGATCTCCTTGATCAGATGAGCGCGACGAAGCACATGTTTTGATCGTTGATGAGACATAGGTTCCTTTGCTTGCGCAATAGATCTGGTGTTGTCGCAGTAAACAGGTAATGCTTCAACAGCGGACAGAACCACTCCAAGTTCATCAATGAACTTCTTGATCCAAACTACTTCTTTTGCTCCTTCAAAAGCTGCAATGTATTCTGCCTCACAGGTAGAATCTGTAACAGTGTCTTGCTTGGAAATTTTCCAACTAACTGTGCTTCCATTTAATATGAATATGAATCTAGACTGAGACTTGGAGTCATCCTTGTCTGTCTGGAAACTTGCATCTGTATATCCGCGTATGATCATCTTGTTAGAGTGTATACTAAAAGCCTAGCTTTTGTAAACATTTATTTGTTGAAATAAAAGAATCACATTGGTCAATATCTGCATTTATTTGTTAAATATAATTGTTCAATTAATTTATATAGTAGACAACATGGAGTGTGGTGTCACACTCAGAAGATCATGTTGTCGGTTCTCTATAAATTATAAACAAGTTACTCACGACTAAAATGGAAAAGAACAAACCATCAGAATAGTTATAGTGTAATTAAGTATTAGTTTATCTTGACTAATAAATTACACTGATACACTTTAAGTGTATTGAGTAGGATCATTTAGGTAAGTTCTTTTTGTACTGACTTAATAAAAGAATTAGACCTTAGTTATTATGGAAGTGTGTGCTCTTAATCCTAATATAATAACAAGCACATGTATTTAATATTTATTTCTTTGACTTATCAAAGGGTGAGGTTTAGCTCGATAAATCAATATGCCCAATAAGTTGGGAAATGATATTACTTATAGTGTGTGTTGTTGATTATAGAAGGAATCTGTGTCCTAGTTATCTAGGTTGAGAATGTCCCCAAGAGGAGCTCATAAGGATTGCCATGTTAAACCCTGCAGGTGGACCTAGTCCGACATGACAATAAAGTTGAGTGGTACTACTCTTGGAGCTAGATATTAATTAAGTGAGTTGTTAGTAACTTACTTAATTAGTGGACATTCGTAATCTTAAACACAGGGAGACTAACACACTCATGATAAGAAGGAGTCCATAATGTAATTTGTTATTTGTGTGGTAGTGCGATAATAACTCTCTAGTGGAATGAGTTATTATCGATGAACTTGAGTTGTGTGTTCGGGGCGAACACGGGATACTCAAGCTCATCGGAAGGCCAAAACCAATTTCTCCTCTAGGTCCCTGTCGTAGCCTCATTATAGCCTCAAATCCATCCAAATGTAAGGCTCTTCTTGGTGTCCAAGAAGGGGGCCGGACCATTGCTTGGTGACCAAGCAATGGCCGGCCACATCCTCTTATAGGGGTCGGCCCTATAGCTTGGTGATCAAGCTTGTAGGGGCCGACCAAGATTAATTCAAATAGGAGGGGTGTTTTGAATTTTTAAAATCTTCTCTTTGTAGAAAACTATAAGTTTTAAAAGAGAGATTTTAATTTTTAAAACTTTCCTTATTTGAATTAGGCCACATGTTTAAATAGAGAGTTTAAAAGATTTTAAAACTTTCCTTTTTTAACCATCCTCATGGTTTAAGAAAAAAAAAGGAAAAGAAGTTTTAAAATTTAAATTTTCTATCACCATGTTAAAAAAGGAAATTTTATAAGAGAGTTTTTAAATTTAAAACATGGCTTTAATTTTTAGAAACTTTACTTTTTTAACTCCTACTTTAGGAAAGAGAGCTTGTATAATTTTATAAGAGTTATTCTCTTGTAAATTTTTTTTTTAAAAAATTATTATTCCTTTCACATGGTGGCCGGCCACCTTGCTTGGTGCCCAAGCAAGGGGCCGACCAAGTTTAATCCTAAACCAAATAGGATTGATCTCAACCATTGATTGATGATTGATTCAATCAAGAGGAAAGAAAAGGAAAAATAAAAAGGAAAAAGGAAAAACTCTTGGATGATTTTATTTTTTGTAAAAAAAATTTCCTTATTTGCCTTGGGCAAGTAATATAAAAGAAGGGGTGAGGGGGCTTCATGAGACACAACTCTTATTCTTTTGCTTGGGTGATCTCTTGGTGGCCGACCCTCTCCTTTCTCCTTTTCCCTATACTCTCTTCTCCTTGGTGGTGGTGGTGGCCGAATTCTAGAGGAAGAAGAAGGACTCTTTTGGGTGGTGTTCATCTTGGAGGATCGTCGCCCACACGACGTCCAAGGCGAGGCGAGGAATACGGCAGAAGATCTTGATGTCGTTAGCTTACAAAGAAAAGGTATAACTAGTATTTTTCTTCCGCATCATGCTAGTTATTTTTCTTTGTATGAATTCTAAATACAAAAGGCAATTAGATCTAGTTTATCGAATTTATTTTTCGATTTTGTGTTTTCTTCTTTTTCGAATTTTGTGATTCGATTGTTCTTTTCGATTAACCTAGAGTTATTTAAGGAAATAAATATTAGCTTTCCTTAAAAGGCTTTGCCTAGGCGGTGGTGGTTGCTCCCATATCCAAGAAGGTCATGTGCCTCGCCATGCAGTCCTAGAAGCCAATTTTGGAAATTAATATTTATGGAATTAATAATCTAGGTAGATTTGAATCAATAATGTTAAGTTCCGCTTGCGATTCAAATCTAAACCATTAAGAACAGATAAGTTAAATTTGGAATCAATGATGTTAAGTTCCATCTGCGATTCCTAATTTAACTTTTAAAGAACACAATAGGTTATTTAAGGAAAGGTTCGACACTTGTACAAAAATTTTATACAGTGGAACCAGTACGTTTTCCTAGGTTTAACCAACAATTGGTATCAGAGCTAGGGTTTTCCTCTGTGTATTTTTAGAATTCAAATAGGTTATCCACATGTCATACATAATTTAGACAGGAAAATAGTAGGATGTGCTAACTCTTTGGTTGCAGGCTCCAACTATTATGGCTTATTGATATTGTGTGTGATTGGACCCTTGGACATGTCAAGGGCATTATTTGTGTGCATGATTGTATGTATAAAATACAGCAGGAGCTGTATTATTTTTAGAATTTTATTTTTCGATCTAGATTACATGTACATTCCCTCGAGGAATATAGGATCGATATATGTAAAATTATTTTCTTGTCACGAATCGGATTCTTGCGAGGCGTGGTACATTTGGAGCACCAGAGGCGCAGCGGAATAAGAAGCAAGATGGATGCGACAACTCGACCCGATGGCAGTGGCTAAAGATGGCAGCAGCTAGGGTTGGAGCATACCGAAGACAGTGATGGAAAAGGCCATAATAGTTGGAAAATTAATTTTCAAATTTATTGCTTTTATTTACTGTGATGTTTATATGCATGTGATGTATGCTAGCATAGGTTAAAATCCTCATTTTTAAATAACTAAGTGGGAGAGGGATTTTAATAAATCCCATGGTCTCCATTACTGGTTTGTAAGTGATGCAACAAGCTTGCGTGTTGGCTCTGAGTGCCTCCCTCCACAACGGATGAGTTTGTTGCGGATCACTATATCAAACTTCCTTTTATGGATGATTATAGGAAATTATTTAGGAGTGTGTGATCTTCTCCAACTGAAGGGGTACAATCCTATTTAATGGACTTAGTATCAAGTAATGGTATACACTTAGACGCATTCAATAGTATCCTCCCCAACAGAGTCACTGCTATTGTATTGTGTGACCAAAGTAAAACCAACTATTAATTTTATTTGTCATAAAGTTAGGATGACAAGATAATAAAATTAATGGGTCACACCCTTCTCTTACAAATGTTGAATTTGTATGCGTCCACACTAACGTGGCATGCAATATTCACGGTGATTTGAGGTGTTGGTTAATTTAAAATAGTATTGTTTGAGGAATCAATATTATTCTAAATTTAGAGTCTTGACCAAAATTTATTTTTGTGATTCTTAGGATGACTTTCAACCCACTAGCCATTATACTGAAAGAGAACAAACTTACTGGTCCCAACTATATTGATTGGAAAAGAAACCTGGACATTGTTCTTACTGTTGAAATCTATAAGTTTGTACTGACTGAGGCTTGCCCTGATGCACCTGATGATGACTCTACCCCAGAGGAGATTGAGTATCATAAGAAATGGGTAAAAGCTGATGAGATGACGCGGTGTTACATTTTGGCATCTATGTCAAATGTATTGCAACATCAACATCAAGATTTACCAACAGCTTATGATATAATGGACAATCTCAAAGAACTCTTTGGGCACCAGAGTCGGACTGCTAGGCAAGAAGCAATGAGGAAGCTAATGACAACCACCATGTCTGAGGGGACACCCGTAAGGGATCATATCCTCAAAATGATGGCTTATCTTAATGAAATACAAGTCCTTGGAGGAGAAATCGATGGGGAAACCCAGGTCGATATAATTCTCCAAACGCTACCCAGAAGTTTTGAGTAGTTCCGCCTGAACTATAACATGAACAAAAGAGAGTATACGTTGGCGGAACTTCTGACAGAACTACAGGCAGCAGAAGGAATATTTTGTCACAGTTCTTAGATTTACTATGCTGAAAATGGTTCTACTTCTAAGTCGAAAGGAAAGAAGAAGAAGAAACAGGTCTTTTCAGCAAAGAAGGTGAATAAACCTCAGAGTACAGGACAAAAAGCTGGAATGAAGAAGCCGAAGGGCAAGTGCTTCATTTGCAAGCAGTCTGGACATTGGAAAGCGGACTGTCCTCGTAGGAACCAGAACAATAAAGGTATATCTCATACTCTAGTAGTTGAAACATGTTTAGTGGTGTTATCTACCAGCACCTGGTGTGTAGATACGGGAGCCACTGATCATGTTTGCAATTCTTTGTAGGGGTTCCAGGAAACCCGGAGACTATTTGATGGAGAGATAACTATCTACATGGGCAATGCTACTAAGGTGACGGCTGTTGCAGTGGGAGACGTCTACTTATCTTTTGATAGGAATAGAAATTTGATTTTAAGAAATTGTCTTTATGTACCCAGTTTTAGAAAGAATTTAATTTCAGTTTCTAAACTGTATTTAGATGGATATTCAGTCTCTTTTAGTAACAATGTCGTTATAAAGAGAAATAAAGTGATTATTTGTTCTGGTGCATTGGTTGACAATTTATACACTTTAAATTCAATTTCTCCCACAAAGCAAAATATGAAAATTAATAATACATCTTCTAACTCTAATAAGAGAAAAGAACCTTCGAAAATGAACCAAACATATCTTTGGCATCTAAGGCTTGGACATATTAACTTAAGTAGGATTCAAAGGCTTGTAGCCGATGGACTCTTAGGTTCATTAGAGTTGGAAAACTTTCCAACATGCGAATTCTGCTTGGAAGGTAAAATGACCAAGAGACCTTTTAAGGCCAAGGGGTATAGAGCCAATGATGCGTTAGAACTGGTTCATTCTGATTTGTGTGGTCCTATGTCTATCCAGGCATGAGGAGGTTATGAATACTTCGTCTCCTTTATAGACGATTATTCAAGATATGGATACATTTACCTGATGCACCGCAAGTTTGAATGCTTTGACAAGTTCAAAGAATATAGGGCTGAAGTGGAGAAACGTCTTGGTAAAAGTATCAAGACACTACGGTCTGACCGTGGTGGCGAATACCTCTTTGGAGAGTTTAGGAATTACTTATCAGAGGTCAAGATTCAATCCCAATTGTCTGCACCTGGTACACCCTAGCAGAATGGTGTGGCAGAACGAAGGAATATGACTCTTATGGAAATGGTTAGATCAATGATGAGTTATTCAGAATTACCGAATTCGTTTTGGGGATATGCTTTAGAAACAGCAGTGTATATTCTGAATATGGTACCTTCTAAAACAGTTCCTTCTACTCCCATGGAATTATGGAATGGGCGTAAGCCTAGTCTGAATCATATCCGGATATGGGGTAGTCTAGCACATGTACTGAAGGGAGATACTGACAAGTTGGAATCACGTACAGAAGTTTGTCTGTTTGTGGGATATCCTAAGGGAACGAAAGGTGGTTTGTTTTATAATCCTAAAAATCAGAAGATAATTGTTAGCACCAATGCTCGATTTTTAGAAGAAGATTATGTAATGACCCATAAGCCCATGAGTGAAATAGTTCTAGAAGAAATTAGAGAGGACACGTCTACTTTAGTACCAACAGTACAAGATGAAGTACCACAAGAAACTGCAACACGTGTCACACATGATACACAGCAAAAGACAGTGCCTCATCGTAGTGGGAGGGTTGTGAGGCAACCTGAGAGATTCATATTTTTGGGAGAGTCTTCGGACTTGATCCCAGGTAAACATGAACCAGATCCCCGAACATATGACGAAGCACTCCAAGATTTAGATGCAGTATCTTGGCAAAAGGCAATGAATTCCAAAATAGAATCTATGTATTCTAATAAGGTCTGGGAGCTTGTAGAACCACCTAATGATGTAAAAGCCATTGGATGCAAGTGGATCTACAAAAGGAAAAGAGGGATAGATGGGAAGGTAGAAACCTTCAAAGCAAGGCTTGTTGCGAAAGGGTATACTCAGAAAGAGGGAATCGATTATGAGGAGACTTTTTCACCGGTAGCCATGCTTAAGTCTATCCGAATACTCTTATCCATTGTCGCTCATATGGACTATGAGATTTGGCAAATGGATGTCAAGACAGCTTTCCTTAAAGGAAGTCTTGAAGAAAACATCCATATGAAGCAACCAGAAGGGTTCATTGAAAAGGGCAAAGAGCATCTAGTGTGTAAGCTCAATCGGTCCATTTATGGACTAAAGCAAGCTTCAAGATCTTGGAACATCCGGTTTAACGAAGTAATCCAATCATATGGATTTATTCAGTGTCCGGATGAGTCTTGTGTATACAAGAAGTGTAATGGAAACGTGGTGGTATTTCTTGTACTATACGTAGATGATATTTTGTTAATTGGCAACAATGTCAAGGTATTATCAGACGTAAGGGTATGGTTGTCCAAACAATTTGATATGAAGGACTTAGGAGAATGTGCACACATTCTTGGGATCAAAGTTATAAGGGATCGCAAGAAAAGAATGTTGTGCCTATCCCAAGCTTTATATATAGATACAATCCTTGCTCGTTTTAGCATGCAAAACTCCAAGAAATGCTTCTTACTTTTTAGGCATGGAGTAGCCTTATCTAAAGAGATGTCTCCAAAGACATCAAAGGAGATTGAGGACATGAAGTCAGTTCCTTATGCTTCGGCTGTAGGAAGCCTTATGTATGTAATGCTGTGTACGAGACCTGATATCTGTTTTGCCATGGGCATGGTTAGCAGATATCAGAGTAACCCTGGACAAGGACATTGGACTGCTGTGAAGCATATTTTAAAGTACCTGAGAAGGACTGGAGATTATATGCTAGTCTACCAAGCAGACGATTTGCTCCCTGTGGGTTACACAGATTCGGATTTCCTATCAGATAGGGACAATAGTAAGTCTACGTCAGGCTATGTGTTTACTCTAGGAGGTGGAGCCATTGCATGGAGGAGTGTTAAACAGAAATGCGTCTTGGACTCAACCATGGAAGCTGAGTATGTGACAGCTTCTGAGGCAGCCAAAGAAGCTGTATGGCTCAGGAACTTTCTAATGGACTTAGATGTGATTCCTGGTGTGCCCAAGATCATCACAATTTATTGTGATAATAGCGGTGCAGTTGTAAACTCGAGGGAACCACGAGCTCATAAGGCAAGTAAACATATAGAGCGCAAGTACCACCTGATACGAGACATCGTCAAGCGAGGAGAAGTTGTCGTCGCCAAAATTGCATCAGAAGATAACCTAGTAGATCCTTTCACAAAGGCCCTTCCGGCGAAAGCTTTTGATCGACATGTGGAGGGAATGAGAATCAGATGTAAGGCAACAGATATGGCAGCTTAGTCTTTTAGTATAAGTGGGAGACTGTTAGAGTGTATACTAAAAGCCTAACTTTTGTAAACATTTATTTGTTGAAATAAAAGAATCACATTGGTCAATATCTGCATTTATTTGTTAAATGTAATTGTTCAATTAATTTATATAGTAGACAATATGGAGTGTGGTGTCACACTCAGAAGATCATGTTGTCGGTTCTCTATAAATTATAAACAAGTTGCTCATGACTAAAATGGAAAGGAACAAACCATCAGAATAGTCGTAGTGTAATTAAGTATTAGTTTATCTTGACTAATAAATTACACTGATACACTTTAAGTGTATTGAGTAGGATCATTTAGGTAAGTTCTTTTTGTACTGACTTAATAAAAGAACTAGACCTTAGTTATTATGGAAGTGTGTGCTCTTAATCCTAATATAATAACAAGCACATGTATTTAATATTTATTTCTTTGACTTATCAAAGGGTGAGGTTTAGCTCGATAAATCAATATGCCCGATAAGTTGGAAAATAATATTACTTATAGTGTGTGTTGTTGATTATAGAAGGAATCTGTGTCCTAGTTATCTAGGTTGAGAATGTCCCCAAGAGGAGCTCATAAGGATTTCCATGTTAAACCCTGCAGGTGGACCTAGTCCGACATGACAATAAAGTTGAGTGGTACTACTCTTGGAGTTAGATATTAATTAAGTGAGTTGTCAGTAACTTACTTAATTAGTGGACATTCGTAATCTTAAACACAGGGAGACTAACACACTCATGATAAGAAGGAGTCCATAATGTAATTTGGGATTGGTGTGGTAGTGCGGTAATAACAATCTAGTGGAATGAGTTATTATCGATGAACTTGAGTTGTGTGTTCGCGGTGAACACGGGATACTCAAGCTCATTGGAAGGCCAAAACTGTTGGTGCAACCTTAGGTCAAGGTTGACCTGGTTGACCCAACTCGAGGTAACTTGACTCGAGTTGTATTTTGATGTTTGACTTGGGAAGATTGTCGGTGCAACCTTAGGTCAAGGTTGACCTAGTTGAGTTGCATGTTGATGTTTGACACTCGTGGAAGAGTTGTATTCTTGATATGGGACAAGAATAGATGTTTGGGAGATTGTAGGTGCAACCTTAGGTCAAGGTTGACCTGGTTGACCTGAAAAGTCCAAGTGTGGAGACTTGGCAACGGAAAAGTCCAAGCAGGGAGCTTGGCACGCGAAAAGTCCAAGTATGGAGACTTGGCACGGGAAAAGTCCAAGTATGGAGACTTGGCACTGGAAAAGTCCAAGTATGGAGACTTGGCACGGAGAAGTCCAAGCAGGGAGCTTGGCACGAGGAAAAGTCCTAACTGGGATGTTAGGCAATGGAAAAGCCCTAACTGGGATGTTAGGCAGTTGGAAAGTCCTGGTGAGTGAAGCCAGGCAGTGAGAAAGTCCTAACTGGGATGTTAGGCAGTGTGGAAATCCTGGTGAGTGAAGCCAGGTGGAAAGTCCTGGTGAGTGAAGCCGGGCAAGGGAAAATCCAGATGGATCAGGGATGATCGGACTTCTGGTGTTGGAAAGTCCAAGTAGGTCAAGGGAGTGATCGGATACTTGGCACGAAGAGGAAAATCCAGATGGATCAGGGATGATCGGACATCTGGTGTGGAAAAGTCTAAGTGGGTCAAAGGGATTGACCGGACACTTAGCGGGGAGTGCTAGCAGGTCAAGGGAGTGACCGGATGCTAGGCATGATGTACCAACAGGTCAAGATTGACCGGATGTTGGTGTGAAAGCCTTAGGTTTAGGGCTGAGAAGTTTGGATCGGACTGCAGACCGATCCAATGATACATGGCTCATCTGATCGGTCTGGTGACCGATCAGTGACCGATCAGTATGCTACTGATGGTTATCTGATCGGTCTGGTGACCGATCAGATACCGAACAGAAGCTCTCTGTTCGGTTACTGATCGGTCTGGTGACCGATCGGTCCACAGACCGATCAGGCCATGTCCTGATCGGTCTGTGGACCGATCAGAGACGAGCATCGCGAGAAGGGGAAAGGAAGGGGATCGGTCTGTGAACCGATCCACCTCCTCTCTGATCGGTCCACAGACCGATCAGAGACGATCCACCTCTTCCCTGATCGGTCTGCAGACCGATCAGAGTTCTAGCCGTTGCGACGCAACGGCTAGTTTCTTCGCTGTTTCTTCTTTGCAGGTATAAAGGGGCTGAGGGATTCTACAGGGCTTCTTCTTCTTCCTTCTGGAAGTACTCTTCTGCCTGAAGCTTCTGCTTCTTCTTCTTGCTGAGCTTTGTTGAGCTCGTTGGGTGCTAAAGCTTCGCGTGAGCTTCTTCCTGTTGCTGGTTTTCTAGCTAGGCTTGGATCCGAGAAGCTGCTGCTTCACCAGGGTTCCTGCTGACTTCAAGAAGGCAAGCAAGTGTTGTTTACATTTCTGTTCTTGTTTTCTTGTTCCTATTTGTACTCCTATTGCTGTTGCAAAGATTGTGGTGAGGTTTCTCCACCCACAAGGAGTATCTATTAGCCGGGTTTCCGGGGACTCATCCACCGACGGATTGGTAGGCTTCGTCCACCTTACGGACACGCCGAGGAGTAGGAGTTCATCTCCGAACCTCGTTATATGGTTTGTCTTTCTTCTCCTGTTTTCTTTCTACTTTGTATTTCCGCTGCGCTAACCTAATCGTAGGATGAAACGAGAAAGATTGGGGTCGGCTATTCACACCCCCCTCTCTAGCCGTACGAAGGATCCTAACAAGTGGTATCAGAGCAAGGTTGCTCTTCATCGGATCAACACCCGTGGGAGCAAAGCTAGAGATGGATCTCTATGGAGAAGACATCACCATTCAACCCTTCTACGAGTCTCACGACAACTTCACATATTGGAAGGTAAGGATGATGTATTTTCTTAGAACTAATATGTTAAATTGGTTTTGTGTACAAGAAGGGTTTTCCCCTCCGATGGATGAGGAAGGAAAACCTATCAAGAAGAAGGAGTGGACGAAAGAGCAAATCCGACAATCCGAAATCAATGACGAGGTAACAAAAATTATTGAATTTGCTTTACCTAATAATGTTTTGTGCAAGATAGATAGGTACAACAATGCCAAGGAGTTGTGGAACAACTTGGCCAAACTCCATGAGGAGAGCTCCACTTCAAGCCATGAAGAGGAGCCTAGTGAGCCAAGTAGCTCACATCATGGAAGAAGCGAATTGGGAGTTGAGGGCTACTCAACATCCAAGGAAGAAGAGGAGGAGAGTTCTTCTTCAAGTTCGGAGCAAGAAGAAGAAGCTTCTACCTCCGGGAGGGATGAAGAAGAGAGCTCGCATCCACCCTCAACCCTAGGTAACTCAAGCAATTTAAGTTCAATTAAATTACATATTATGTGCTTTGAGTGTAGGGAACGTGGACATTACAAGAGTAAATGTCCAAAGAGGGTAAGAAAGACTCCACCGGCGCCAAAGGTCAAGGAAGCCGGAGTCCCGAAACGCAAGGGCAAGGAGCACATCGTGTGCTTCCAATGCAAGCAAAGGGGACACTATAGGAGCCATTGTCCAAGGGAGGCAACCTCATAAGGGCAAGAGATCGGGCACATCGATAGGGGGAGCTAAGGCAAACCCTAAGGTATCTTTTAAGGCTCATTCGTGCAATTCTAGTAGGATACATGCTAGTAATTTTATTGCATTAGTCAATAATGATAAGCATGTTAACACTAGAAATCAATACATGTGCTTAGGTGCTAAACATGTCAACCTAGATAGGGATACTACTAGGAATGCTAACCCTAGGATTAACACTTCTAAGGTTAAGGAAAACCTAGGTAAAAACCCTAAATCAACTAGACACATGCCTAGGAACACCTCAAGAAAGAATGACAAATCAAAACTTGAGGTATTAGAGAAAGAAAATCAAGCCTTAAGGTCAAGACTTGACTCTCTAGAAAAGGCTCTTAAGGATTTGACTCTAGGGTCTAGGGGTCAAAAACCCAAGTCCAAGGACAAGAAAGGTTTGGGTCACAAACCTAAGTCCCAATTGGTCAAGCCCACCTATCATAATGTTCCATTCGATTATGGAACAAAACCTAGGGCTAGGAAGACCACTACCAAGGTCACAAGGGAAGTCACCCCTATAGTTGACCTTGATGAGACCCAAATGACCAAGACTTTAAAGTCTAAGAGGGTCATTAGGAGGGTTGCTAGGGAAGTTATCCCTAGTGAATATTTAGTGAACTCAATGAGCTCTAATAGGTATTGGGTTCCTAGGAGCATCTTCTCTACCCCATAGATGGGTTAGAGAGTGTCAACTCCAATAAGAAGGGTAGTTAACCCAACTTTGAGGAAATTGACACTCAAGGAGCATTTTCAAGGTGTTTGGGAACCTTTGAAAATGAAATGGAATAATCTTTGTCATTCACTCCTTGGAAGAGTAAGTTGTGCCAAAGTGAGAATATATTAATCTTACTTTAAATTGACACAATTTTGAAAAACCTAGAGAAATATCAAATTGGGATTTTGATATTCTCTTAGGTAATCAAGGCAATCCGGGCCTTAACTTAGAAGTGCTACTCTTGTAGAATTTTAAATGGTATAAATCAAACAAGAGATCAAGAAATGCCAACTTGGGTTTTGACATTTTCTTGGAGCACTTTGGGCAATCTAGGATTAGAATTTAAGTTAGCTAAGTGATTAAGGATACTTAGATAGGTAATCTAGGTATTTTATTTGTGTTAACTTACCATGGTTGTTTGCCATATGCCATGTCATGACACCATATTTAATTTATGATCATTTGAAATGTCATGATAATGCTTAGGTTATTATATGTCATGCTTTATTTAAGTTTTCAAGCTTTATGCCATGACATCATGACATTGGCACATGTTTTTACTTATGATATCATTTATGCCATGTCATCATCTCTTGCATTAATAATCAATGAAATTGATTTAAGGATAAAAACACATTTTGATATTGAGATCAAAGTGTAGTTTAGAAAATGCATGAGAACTTAGCCTAAGTTGACCTTAACCCATATCTCACATCAAATTGACTTGAATGTGGTTTGATACACCTTAGATGTGTGTGAGATATTAGGATCATGAGTTAGGATCAAGGTGCATAGTTCTTGTACCTAGATGAGCCTAATTCAAGAAATTGGGGATCATAGGGAAAGCTTGTGTACAAGTCATGTACATTTAGCCCTAAGATTGTGGTCCTAAATTAAAAGGTTTAAAATCATTTTGAAATTGATTTGGAAAACCTTGATGAAGCCATCTTAGTGATTGCATTCATCATTGAACATTGTGATACAAAGTTGAGTTAAAACTTGAACTATTTCAAAGTTTTTGAACTTTGTATCAAGATTGAAAAATGGAAGTTATTTTCATAGAAAACTATTTTTCCATGATTGTATATGTTATGAGGAGTGTATCCTCAAAGTTTCATAATTTTTGAAATTTTGGAATTGTTTATGGGTTTCTGAATTTCGGTAAAGGAAATTCTGAATTACGATAGGAGCTTGGATCGGTCACCGGACCGATCCAGAAAGGGTGGATCGGTCCGGACCGATCAGTGTGGATCGGTCCGGAGACCGATCCGAAAGCGAGGCAGTCCGATCCCAGTGAATGTGGATCGGTCCGGGACCGATCCATGGGATCTGATCGGTCCGGTGACCGATCGGGCGTGCAGCTATTGGTCTGAAATTTCAGCCGAAAATTGGTTTTGTGGATTTCTAAAGGTTTGAAACTCTCCAAGACATTGTTGGTGCAATGGTCAAGGGGAGTTGACCTTTAGGGGAGTTTTATCTAATTGTCAAGGGGAGTTGACTTTTAGGGGGAGTTTTTACTCCTTAAGACTTTTTGAGGATTAGTGATATGGGATTATCACTAAGTTGATTGTTGAGTTTAGTATCAAGGGGGAAATTAAGAGTTTCAATGAAAGGTATGAGACTTTCATTAGGAAGAAACTCTTGATCTTGATACTCTCCTTTTTCTTTTTGATGTGTGTCAAAAAGGGGAGAGTGTTCATTGGAGAATTATTGGAGAACCCAAGTTAGGTTATCGGGTTAACCTAAGCTAGGGGAAGAATGTCAAGGAATGTTCAAGGAAGAACATTGGAATTCTTTTTGATGTGTGTCAAAAAGGGGGAGAATTATTGGAGAACCCAAGTTAGGTTATCGGGTTAACCTAAGGGGAGAATGTCCAGAGAATGTTCAAGGAAAGAACATTGGGCATTGGAAGATGGTTGGAAAACCTAAGTTAGGTTATCGGGTTAACCTAACTTGATTATGGGTTTTGTCAAACATCAAAAAGGGGGAGATTGTTGGTGCAACCTTAGGTCAAGGTTGACCTGGTTGACCCAACTCGAGGTAACTTGACTCGAGTTGTATTTTGATGTTTGACTTGGGAAGATTGTCGGTGCAACCTTAGGTCAAGGTTGACCTAGTTGAGTTGCATGTTGATGTTTGACACTCGTGGAAGAGTTGTATTCTTGATATGGGACAAGAATAGATGTTTGGGAGATTGTAGGTGCAACCTTAGGTCAAGGTTGACCTGGTTGACCTGAAAAGTCCAAGTTGGGAGACTTGGAAAAGTCCAAGCAGGGAGCTTGGCACGCGAAAAGTCCAAGTATGGAGACTTGGCACGGAAAAGTCCAAGTATGGAGACTTGGCACTGGAAAAGTCCAAGTATGGAGACTTGGCACGGAGAAGTCCAAGCAAGGAGCTTGGCACGAGGAAAAGTCCTAACTGGGATGTTAGGCAATGGAAAAGCCCTAACTGGGATGTTAGGCAGTTGGAAAGTCTGGTGAGTGAAGCCGGTGAGAAAGTCCTAAGCGGGATGTTAGGCGGTGGAAATCTGGTGAGTGAAGCCGGTGGAAAGTCCCGTGAGTGAAGCCGGCAAGGGAAAATCCAGATGGATCGGGGATGATCGGACTTGGTGTTGGAAAGTCCAAGTAGGTCAAGGGTGATCGGATACTTGGCACGAAGAGGAAAATCCAGATGGATCGGGGATGATCGGACATCCGGTGTGGAAAGTTTAAGTGGGTCAAAGGGATTGACCGACACTTGGGGGAGTGCTAGCAGGTCAAGGGAGTGACCGGATGCTAGGCATGATGTACCAACAGGTCAAGATTGACCGGATGTTGGTGTGAAAGCCTTAGGTTTAGGGTTGAGAAGTTTGGATCGGACTGCAGACCGATCCAATGATACATGGCTCATCGATCGGCGGTGACCGATCGGTGACCGATCAAGATGTTATCGATGGTTATCGATCGATCGGTGACCGATCAGATACGAACAGAAGCTCTGTTGATTCTTGATCGATCGGTGACCGATCGATGTAACAGAGGCGGTGATCGGTCCACGCATCGACCGATCGGGCCATGTCTGATCGATGCGTGGACCGATCGAGACGAGCATCGCGAGAAGGGGAAAGGAAGGAGATCGGTCTGTGAACCGATCCACCTCCTCTCTGATCGGTCCACAGACCGATCAGAGACGATCCACCTCTTCCCTGATCGGTCTGCAGACCGATCAGAGTTCTAGCCGTTGCGACGCAACGGCTAGTTTCTTCGCTGTTTCTTCTTCGCAGGTATAAAGGGGCTGAGGGATTCTACAGGGCTCCTTCTTCTTTCTTCTGGAAGTACTCTTCTGCCTGAAGCTTCTGCTTCTTCTTCCTGCTGAGCTTTGTTGAGCTCGTTGGGTGCTAAAGCTTCGCGTGAAGCTTCTTCCTGTTGCTGGTTTTCTAGCTAGGCTTGGATCCGAGAAGCTGCTGCTTCACCAGGGTTCCTGCTGACTTCAAGAAGGCAAGCAAGTGTTGTTTACATTTCTGTTCTTGTTTTCTTGTTCCTATTTGTACTCCTATTGCTGTTGCAAAGATTGTGGTGAGGTTTCTCCACCCACAAGGAGTATCTATTAGCCGGGTTTCCGGGGACTCATCCACCGACGGATTGGTAGGCTTCGTCCACCTTACGGACACGCCGAGGAGTAGGAGTTCATCTCCGAACCTCGTTATATGGTTTGTCTTTCTTCTCCTGTTTTCTTTCTACTTTGTATTTCCGTTGCGCTAACCTAATCGTAGGAAGAAACGAGAAAGATTGGGGTCGGCTATTCACACCCCCCTCTCTAGCCGTACGAAGGATCCTAACAAAAACCAATTTCTCCTCTAGGTCCCTGTCGTAGCCTCATTATAGCCTCAAGTCCATCCAAATGTAAGGCTCTTCTTGGTGTCCAAGAAGGGGGCCGGACCATTGCTTGGTGACCAAGCAATGGCCGGCCACATCCTCTTATAGGGGCCGACCCTATAGCTTGGTGACCAAGCTTGTAGGGGCCGACCAAGATTAATTCAAATAGGAGGGGTGTTTTGAATTTTTAAAATCTTCTCTTTGTAGAAAACTATAAGTTTTAAAAGAGAGATTTTAATTTTTAAAACTTTCCTTATTTGAATTAGGTCACATGTTTAAATAGAGAGTTTAAAAGATTTTAAAACTTTCCTTTTTTAACCATCCTCATGGTTTAAGAAAAAAAAGGAAAAGAAGTTTTAAAATTTAAATTTTCTATCACCATGTTAAAAAAGGAAATTTTATAAGAGAGTTTTTAAATTTAAAACATGGTTTTAATTTTTAGAAACTTTCATTTTTTAACTCCTACTTTAGGAAAGAGAGCTTGTAAAATTTTATAAGAGTTATTCTCTTGTAAATTTTTTTTTAAAAAAATTATTATTCCTTTCACATGGTGGCCGGCCACCTTGCTTGGTGCCCAAGCAAGGGGCTGACCAAGTTTAATCCTAAACCAAATAGGATTGATCTCAACCATTGATTGATGATTGATTCAATCAAGAGGAAAGAAAAGGAAAAATAGAAAGGGAAAAGGAAAAACTCTTGGATGATTTTATTTTTTGTAAAAGTTTTTTCCTTATTTGCCTTGGGCAAGTAATATAAAAGAAGGGGTGAGGGGGCTTCATGAGACACAACTCTTATTCTTTTGCTTGGGTGATCTCTTGGTGGTCGGCCCTCCTTTCTCCTTTTCCCTTTGCTCTCTTCTCCTTGGTGGTGGTGGTGGCCGAATTCTAGAGGAAGAAGAAGGACTCTTTTGGGTGGTGTTCATCTTGGAGGATCGTCGCCCACACGACGTCCAAGGCGAGGTGAGGAATACGGCAGAAGATCTTGAGGTCATTAGCTTACAAAGAGAAGGTATAACTAGTATTTTTCTTCCGCGTCATGCTAGTTATTTTTCTTTGTATGAATTCTAAATACATGAGGCAATTAGATCTAGTTTATCGAATTTATTTTTCGATTTTGTGTTTTCTTCTTTTTCGAATTTTGTGATTCGATTGTTCTTTTCGGTTAACCTAGAGTTATTTAAAGAAATAAATATTAGCTTTCCTTATGTAATGCCCGAAAATTTCCAAATAAATTAGTAGAAATATTCTATTATTTTTCTGGAATTTCAGGATATTTTTATAGAATTTTTAGAGTAGCGGAAGTAGCAAAAATAAATAGAATCGTAAAATAGCCTACGCGGAAATTGAACCCGAGACCTATTGGGCCCTACGCCTTATATAGGACTCTAGTAACCAAGTGAACCCAGCAGGGCCGTGCTGAAAGAAGAGGGAACCAATTGTAGTTATATTTGAGTTGGACGAATTAACCATTTAATATAAATAGGAAAAATTAAGTGAGGAGTTATTAGTTTCATCGGAAGCTTTTCCTCTCCTCACCCTAATTCCGCCGAACCTCTCTCCCTTCTCTTCTTCTCTCGGCGCATCAAGCCAAAGAACCTAGGGTTCCATCCCTAGGGCCATAGGAGAATCGTCCGGCAACATCAAGGGTACGAGGACGCCCCTCTCCGCGAGAAGAACACATAGACACGAGAAGATCGTCGAAGAGATCCCTTCTCCGGAAAACCTAGCGTTTAGATTTGTAAGAAACTTCGAGCAGGAGGTAAGAAATCCCTCACCTGCAGTATAAGTAGTTCTCGTATGATTTCATGCTTTATTTTAGTAGTATATGGATTCTTGGCACATAGGGTGAGCAATAGCGCACACCAAGAGCTCGATAGTATGTGCAGCCCATTTAAAAATGCAACTTAGGTTTTGATACCATCTGGGTAATAGTCGACAGATTGACTAAATCAGCCCACTTCTTGGCTATCAGGATATCCTACTCCATGGAACAGCTAGCTCAGTTGTATCTCAAGGAGATCGTTAGACTACATGGAGTCCCATGAACCATTATTTCAGACAGGGACAGTAGATTCACATCACACTTTTGGGAGTGTATACAGTCAGCAATGGGCACCAAGTTAAAATTTAGCACAGCCTTCCATCCTCAGACAGATGGTCAGACGGAGCGAGTAAATCAGGTACTCGAAGATATGCTCCAAGCATGTGCCCTAGACTTCAAGGGTAGTTGGTGCAAATATCTGAGTTTAGCAGAATTTGCATACAACAATAGCTATCAGGCCACCATCGGCATGGCTCCTTACGAGGCTCTCTACGGGCGGAGGTGTAGATCTCCAATCTGCTGGTATGAGAGTGGTGAACAGAAAGAACTAGAACTTCAGACAGATCTAGTAGCAGATACCACAATAGCTATACAGCAGATCCGCCAGAGGATAGAGACAGCTCAGAGCCGCTAGAAAAGCTATGCTGATACATGGTGCAGACCCTTAGAATTTTCAGTTGGGGATACAGTGTTCCTCAGAGTAGCTCCCATGAAGGGAGTAATGCGTTTTGGGAAAAAGGGCAAGTTAAGTCCCAGATATGTGGGACCATACCTTATCATCAGAAGAGTTGGCAAGGTAGCATATGAGCTAGAGCTACCTCAGGAGATGTCAGCTATCCACAATGTATTTCATGTCTCTATGCTGAAGAAGCATATCCCAGATGTCACCCAGGTGATTGAGCCCCAGTCGGTACCAGTCCGCGAAGACCTCAACTATGACAGTCGGCCTATTCAGATAATAGACCGAGCAGTTAAGAAATTACGGAACAAGGAGGTACCATTAGTAAAATTATTTGGCAAAATCACACAACAGAAGAGGCAACTTTGGAGACAGAAGCCAGTATGAGACAGAAGTACCCAGAGTTATTCTAAGTTCGAGGACGAACTTTTTATAAGGTATTGGGGATTGTAACGCCCAAAAATTTCCAAATAAATTAGTAGAAATATTCTATTATTTTTCTGGAATTTTAGGATATTTTTATAGAATTTTTAGAGTAGCGGAAGTAGCAAAAATAAATAGAATCGTAAAATAGCCTACGCGGGAATTGAATCCGAGACCTATTGGGCCCTACGCCTTATAGAGGACTCTAGTAACCAAGTGAACCCAGCAGGGTCGTGCTGAAAGATGAGGGAACCAATTGTAGTTATATTTGAGTTGGGCGAATTAACCATTTAATATAAATAGGAAAAATTAAGTGAGGAGTTATTAGTTTCATCGGAAGCTTTTCCTCTCCTCACCCTAATTCCGCCGAACCTCTCTCCCTTCTCTTCTTCTCTCGGCGCATCAAGCCAAAGAACCTAGGGTTCCATCCCTAGGGCCATAGGAGAATCGTCCGGCATCATCAAGGGTACGAGGACGCCCCTCTCCGCGAGAAGAACGCATAGACGCGAGAAGACCGTCGAAGAGATCCCTTCTCCGGAAAACCTAGCGTTTAGATTTGTAAGAAACTTCGAGCAGGAGGTAAGAAACCCCTCACCTGTAGTATAAGTAGTTCTCGTATGATTTCATGCTTTAGTTTAGTAGTATATGGATTCTTGGCACATAGGGTGAGCAATAGCGCACACCAAGTGCTCGATAGTATGTGCAGCCCATTTAAAAATGCAACTTAGGCATTTAATAGCTTAGTTAAATGCAAGAGAAGCATTTATTTAGTGCAGTCAGTGTTATTACAGCTTATATGGGACTACGGTTCAATGGGTGGGCTCCCACAGTCGCCTCTAGGTTCAGACAACCTAGCTCTAGGTTCAGATAACCTAGAAATAGCAAGATAAGAAAAATTCAGCTATAACCAGTATTTTATTTTCAGCAATGGCACTGTACTGGATTAGATATCCATTGGGTTGGGCTCCCACAGTCATCCCTAGGTTTAGATAACCTAGTAAACCCTACTAAATTCGGGACTTGCAAACCCGGGTCTAGTTAGGGATGCGCGCATAGCAAGTACAGTTGCCGGGCCCAAACAGCAGCATGATTATTATTTTAACCTATTTATGAAATAGTTTTCAAAACTTCACAAATAGTTATGTGAATTCATTACATCTTTAGCATTAGTTTTGAATTAGCTCAGTTCAGTTTGTTTGTATCAGTTTAGTTTTCTATTGATACCATATGATAACATATGTTAGCACTTGTTGCCATGACTAGTTTGTTTGTATGCCATGCTATGCTTTTACATGTTCAGTATATATATATTTCAAATAGCATGCTTTAAAAATATAAATTGCATCGTATGCATGTTTTAGTGAGGTAGATGGTTTCTTACTAAGCTCTCAAGCTTACAGATACTCTTTTCCTTATACTGCAGATAAAGGTAAAGGAAAGATGGACCAGCGAAGGCTGGAGGACAATGCAATGAAGATGTGTGTGTGAAAAAGGAGTTTGGAATGAAGATCTTAGGGATTTAGCAAGTCTAACTATTAGAACCTTGTTACTTTTAGTTTTCGCAATTCAGTTTGCTTAAAAGTCATGAACTAGTGAAATATGCACCATGCCATGTTTAGAATGCTAGTTAATTGTTGTTAGAATGCATTTCAGTTAGTTTAGAGTTTGTATATGAGATTTCTGCTCGAACCAGGGCTGAAATCAGGTTCTGATATGAAATCAAAAACCTCGATCGATCAGCCGATCGATTGGAGGCTTCTCGATCGATCAGCTAATCGATTGGGCAGCTTATCCCGCGAACAAAATGCGTCTAGATCGATCAGTCGATCGATCCAGCCGAGTTTCGTCGCGAACAGAAGGTTTATGGATCGATCCGAGTTGAACCCGCGTACAGCGCGTCGTCGAATCGATCACTGGATCGATTGGACATACTGGATCGATCAGCCGATCGATCCAGACGTTAGTTCCCGCGTACAGTAGGGTCCTGAATCTATCACTGGATCGATTGCCCAACCGAGATCGATCAGCCGATCGATTCAAATTAGTCTCCGTGAACAGTAGCATGCTGGATCGATCCGTGGATTGATCAGAGGCCTAGTACTAGCTGAAAACACTTTAGTTCAGCTCCAGATGACAGCAAAGACCTAGAACACCCCTTCTAGTATAGCCACAGCAATTCAAGGGGTAGTTTAAACATTAAGTTCAGATAGTATAGCGATTAGTAAAAGCATATTCATTAGTTCAGCAAAATTTTCATCAGATCAGCTTTCCGCACATGAACTTGACAGCATAAGGTAACGATCGGCCTCACAGCCTAGTTAGTAGAAGGCGGGTCGTTACAGAGTGGTATCAGAGCAAAAGTTCCATACTTTCTACACACACATCAGAATTGAACCTGCAGCTTCCAAGTAAGAACATCTCTCACTTCATTTATGTTTTGCTTTCATGTTTATAGATAATTAAAGCATGCTTATGTATGATAGCCTCTAGTGTGATTATGGTAGCTAATTAAACATGATGGCAATAGTTATGCAATATGATTCTGTTAGTTATGTATGTCCTCTATTCTTTAGAAAATGGCACGAGGACGCCTAGCTAGAAGGGCACCAGCTACTGAGCCCCAGTATGAGGCAGGCAATTCAATGCCTCCTCCAGACCTTACAGCAGTAGTGGCTCAGTTACAGAAGCAACTAGCTGAACAGCAACAGGAGATAGCCACCCTTAGGGCTAATCAGCAGAACACTCCCACTGTCACCCCAGAACCCAATTTAGCAACCCCAGTGGTGATAGAGGTTCCACCAGTCCAACCTACAGCACCCATAGCCCCAGCAGTAGGGGCAAGGGGAGAAGCCTATCTGATCCAGTGGCAGAGAGTTAAGCCAGAGAACTTCTCAGGCACCAGTGAACCATGGGATGCTCAGGCCTGGTTCAAAACACTGGAGAGTACGATGGAGCTTCTGGACTGGCCAGAACATGAGAAGGTGAAGTGTGCCTCCTTCTGCTTGACAGGGGATGCACGCATGTGGTGGGAGAAAATTAAAGCGAAGCGCCCAGTGAACCAGATGACATGGGCTGACTTCGAAAAGGAATTCTTTGAGGAGTTCTTTCACATGCGGGTCACAAACCGCCACTACGACGAGTTCACTGAATTTCGTCAGGGCAACCTTTCAGTCGAGGAGGCCATGAGGAAATTCAACAGACTGGCTCGTCTATGCCCCGAACTAGTCAGCACTGAAAGAGAACGAGTCCAGCTGATGCTCAAGATGTTAAGGCTGGAAATAGCAATGAACATGACCAGCGGCGTCCATAGGCCGCAAACCACTGAAGAACTAGTAAGCAGTGCTTTGACCACCGAGCACTACCAGAACAATATCAGACAGCAGAAGCAAGTCCTCTCAGAGTCCAAAGGTCAGGGAGGCTCGGGTACTCAGAAACCCCAGGGCCACAGCTCCCACGACTCAAATTGGAAAGGGAACTCCAACAACAAACACAAACCAGGGAGTTACCCAAAAGGAGGACCAGCTAGTAAACAACCCAGCTATCCCAAGTGTTCTACTTGTGGGAGATTCCACCCAGGAGTGTGTCGCAAGGGCACACGGGGATGCTTCGAATGTGGACAAGAGGGGTATATGGCTAAGCAGTGCCCGAACAAGACCGATTTTCCTCAGCCACAACCAATTCAGCATGGAGGCCAGCCAGCCCAGTTATGCCAGACGCAGGCAGCTTTAGACGGTCCATCCATCAGCCAGGGCAGACTAGAAGCCCCCTCAGCCACGACGAATGCAAGGATCTATTCACTCACCAGAGAGGATATAGCGAATGCCTCGACAGTTGTTACAGGTCAGATTAGTATTTTACAGCAAAGTGCAACTGTCTTATTCGATACTGGGGCAACCCATTCTTATATATCCAGGGCATTCGCCGAAAAGTTAGCAGTACCTCCAGAGGTATTCAGTGGTCAGTTTCTGACGACACTACCTTCGGGAGAAATTATGGCATCCAAGTACTAGCTCAGAGTAGTGCCAGTCATGATAGCAGACAGAGAACTCTTTTGTGATCTGATAGTACTAGATATGACTGATTACGATGTCATTTTTGGAATGGACTTCCTGATGAAGTACGGCGCCTCTATAGAGTGCCGTAAACAGAGAATTGTATTCCAACCCGAAGCAGGAGTGCAGTTTGGGTTCGTCGGAGAACCAAAGAGAAAGGCCAAGAAGTTTCTCTCAACTCTGAAGGCACAGAAACTACTAGATTCAGGATGTACGGGATTTTTAGCGCATGTAGTCAATACCAGTCAGGACAAGGACTAAAAGCTAGAAGAGGTTCGAGTTGTATGTGATTACCCAGCAGTCTTCCCTGAAGAGTTACTAGGCCTAGCACCAGACAGGGAGATTGAGTTTGAAATAGAACTTATTCACGGTACAAATCCCATCTCCAAAGCACCCTACCGCATGACTCCAGCATAACTGAAGGAACTTCAGGAGCAACTATAGGAGCTGCTTGACAAGGGCTTCATACGTCCTAGTTATTCACCATGGGGAGCGCCTGTATTGTTCGTGAAGAAGAAGGACGGGAGCATGCGCTTGTGTATAGATTACAGGGCACTAAACCAAGTCACGATCAAGAACAGGTATCCTCTTCCCAGAATAGATGACCTGTTCGATCAGCTAAAGGGAGCAGCAGTGTTCTCTAAAATAGATCTCAGATCAGGATATCACCAGGTTAGAGTTAAAGAAGGTGATATACCTAAGACAGCCTTCAGGACCAGATACGGACACTATGAGTTCGTAGTCATGCCCTTTGGCGTGACAAATGCTCCAGCTACTTTCATGGACCTCATGAACAGAGTATTCAGACAATACCTAGATAAGTTTGTTATTGTCTTCATTGATGACATCCTTATCTACTCAAGAACTCAGGAGGAACATGCAGAGCACCTGAAAATAGTATTGTAGACCCTTCAGCAGAACCAGCTGTACGCCAAATTCACGAAATGTGAATTTTGGTTAGATCAGGTGTCCTTCCTGGGTCACATCATCTCGAAAGATGGTATTATGGTAGACCCCAGTAAGATAGAAGCTGTGAATAACTGGAAAAGACCCAAGAATGCCAGTGAGATCAGAAGATTTTTGGGACTAGCAGGTTATTATAGAAAGTTCATAGAGGATTTCTCCAGAATAGCCTCCCCACTGACAGCTCTTACCAGAAAGAACAGGAAATTTCAGTGGACAGAGGACTGTGAGAACAGATTCAGTGAGTTAAAAAGGAGATTGACCAGTGCACCTATTCTGACTCTACCAGAAAATACAGACAGTTTTGACATTTATAGTGATGCCTCTAAATTGGGATTAGGAGCAGTACTGATGCAAGAAGGTAAGGTGATCGCCTATGCCTCCAGACAACTCAAGGATTATGAGAGGAACTACCCTACTCATGACCTCGAGCTTGCAGCAGTCATGTTCGCCCTCAAAATTTGGAGACATTACCTGTATGGAGCTCAGTGTAGAGTGTTTACAGATCACCAGAGTCTGAAGTACTTCTTTACTCAGAAGGATCTGAATATGCGACAGCGTAGATGGCTCGAACTGGTCAAAGATTATGATGTAGACATCCTTTATCATCCAGGAAAAGCCAATAAGGTGGCAGATGCACTTAGCAGGAAGTCCAGGGCCACCTTACTATCACTAGCAGCCATGTCACCACCCCTACAGAAGGAGATCACAGATTTCAGCCTCGAACTTATAGTAGGACAGCTCTCTACTATGACATTAGAATCCACCGTTCTTTGTGACATCCAGACAGCTCAGGGACAGGATCCTGAAATTCAGAAAATCAAGCAAGGACTAGCAGAATCAGAAAGTGGAGAGTTTAGAGTGTCCGCTAGTGGGGTGTTGTATTTTGGTGATAGACTCTGTGTTCCAGATCAGGAGGAACTACGGAGGAAGATCTTAGACGAGGCTCACAGGACTCCTTATGCGATGCATCCGGGTTCCACCAAGATGTACCAGGACCTAAAGAAACATT
Organism: Zingiber officinale; assembly: GCF_018446385.1. Classification (NCBI taxonomy): domain Eukaryota; kingdom Viridiplantae; phylum Streptophyta; class Magnoliopsida; order Zingiberales; family Zingiberaceae; genus Zingiber; species Zingiber officinale. The sequence continues at coordinate 14,123,200 of NC_055989.1, forward strand.
TTTGGTGGCTTGGGATGAAAAGAGACATAGCTAGATATGTTAGTACCTGTCTGACTTGCCAGAGAGTCAAGGCAGAACACCAGAGACCAAGAGGAGTTCTGCAGCCTATCCAGATCCCAGAATGGAAGTGGGAAGACATTTCTATGGATTTCATAGTGGGACTACCCAGAACCACGAACGGTTTTGATACCATCTGGGTAATAGTCGACAGATTGACTAAATCAGCCCACTTCTTGGCTATCAGGATATCCTACTCCATGGAACAGCTAGCTCAGTTGTATCTCAAGGAGATCGTTAGACTACATGGAGTCCCACGAACCATTATTTCAGACAGGGACAGTAGATTCACATCACACTTTTGGGAGTGTGTACAGTCAGCATTGGGCACCAAGTTAAAATTTAGCACAGCCTTCCATCCTCAGACAGATGGTCAGACGGAGCGAGTAAATCAGGTACTCGAAGATATGCTCCGAGCATGTGCCCTAGACTTCAAGGGTAGTTGGTGCAAATATCTGAGTTTAGCAGAATTTGCATACAACAATAGCTATCAGGCCACCATCGGCATGACACCTTATGAGGCTCTCTACGGGCGGAGGTGTAGATCTCCAATCTGCTGGTATGAGAGTGGTGAACAGAAAGAACTAGAACTTCAGACAGATCTAGTAGCAGATACCACAACAGCTATACAGCAGATCTGCCAGAGGATAGAGACAGCTCAGAGCCGCTAGAAAAGCTATGCTGATACATGGTGCAGACCCTTAGAATTTTCAGTTGGGGATACAGTGTTTCTCAGAGTAGCTCCCATGAAGGGAGTAATGCGTTTTGGGAAAAAGGGCAAGTTAAGTCCCAGATGTGTGGGACCATACCTTATCATCAGAAGAGTTGGCAAGGTAGCATATGAGCTAGAACTACCTCAGGAGATGTCAGCTATCCACAATGTATTTCATGTCTCTATGCTGAAGAAGCATATCCCAGATGTCACCCAGGTGATTGAGCCCCAGTCGGTACCAGTCCGCGAAGACCTCAGCTATGACAGTCGGCCTATTCAGATAATAGACCGAGCAGTTAAGAAATTACGGAACAAGGAGGTACCATTAGTAAAAGTTATTTGGCAAAATCACACAACAGAAGAGGCAACTTGGGAGACAGAAGCCAGTATGAGACAGAAGTACCCAGAGTTATTCTAAGTTTGAGGACGAACTTTTTATAAGGTATGGGAGATTGTAACACCCAAAAATTTCCAAATAAATTAGTAGAAATATTTTATTATTTTTCTGGAATTTTAGGATATTTTTATAGAATTTTTAGAGTAGTGGAAGTAGCAAAAATAAATAGAATCGTAAAATAGCCTACGCGGGAATTGAACTCGAGACCTATTGGGCCCTACGCCTTATAGAGGACTCTAGTAACCAATTGAACCCAGCAGGGCCGTGCTGAAAAAAGAGGGAACCAATTGTAGTTATATTTGAGTTGGGCGAATTAACCATTTAATATAAATAGGAAAAATTAAGTGAGGAGTTATTAGTTTCATCGGAAGCTTTTCCTCTCCTCACCCTAATTCCGCCGAACCTCTCTCCCTTCTCTTCTTCTCTCGGCGCATCAAGCCAAAGAACCTAGGGTTCCATCCCTAGGGACATAGGAGAATCGTCCGGCAACATCAAGGGTATGAGGACGCCCCTCTCCGCGAGAAGAACGCATAGACGCGAGAAGATCGTCAAAGAGATCCCTTCTCCGGAAAACCTAGCATTTAGATTTGTAAGAAACTTCGAGCAGGAGGTAAGAAACCCCTCACCTGTAGTATAAGTAGTTCTCGTATGATTTCATGCTTTAGTTTAGTAGTATATGGATTCTTGGCACATAGGGTGAGCAATAGCGCACACCAAGTGCTCGATAGTATGTGCAGCCCATTTAAAAATGCAACTTAGGCATTTAATAGCTTAGTTAAATGCAAGAGAAGCATTTATTTAGTGCAGTCAGTGTTATTACAGCTTATATGGGACTACGGTCCAATGGGTGAGCTCCCACAGTCGTCTCTAGGTTCAGACAACCTAGCTCTAGGTTCAGATAACCTAGAAATAGCAAGATAAGAAAAATTCAGCTATAACCAGTATTTTATTTTCAGCAATGGCACTGTACTGGATTAGATATCCATTGGGTTGGGCTCCCACAGTCGTCCCTAGGTTTAGATAACCTAGTAAACCCTACTAAATTCGGGACTTGCAAACTCGGGTCTAGTTAGGGATGCACGCATAGCAAGTACAGTTGCCGGGCCCAAACAGCAGCATGATTATTATTTTAACATATTTATGAAATAGTTTTCAAAACTTCACAAATAGTTATGTGAATTCAGTACATCTTTAGCATTAGTTTAGAATTAGCTCAGTTCAGTTTGTTTGTATCAGTTTAGTTTTCTATTGATACCATATGATATCATATGTTAGCACTTGTTGCCATGACTAGTTTGTTTGTATGTCATGCTATGCTTTTACATGTTCAGTATATATATATTTCAAATAGCATGCTTTAAAAACATAAATTGCATCGTATGCATGTTTTAGTGAGGTAGATGGTTTCTTACTAAGCTCTCAAGCTTACAGGTACTCTTTTCCTTATACTGCAGATAAAGGTAAAGGAAAGATGGACTAGCGAAGGCTGGAGGACAATGCAACGAAGATGTGTGTGTGAAAAAGGAGTTTGGAATGAAGATCTTAGGGATTTAGCAAGTCTAACTATTAGAACCTTGTTACTTTTAGTTTTCGCATTTCAGTTTGCTTAAAAGTCATGAACTAGTGAAATATGCACCATGCCATGATTAGAATGCTAGTTAATTGTTGTTAGAATGCATTTCAGTTAGTTTAGAGTTGGTATATGAGATTTCTGCTCGAACCAGGGCTGAAATCAGGTTCTGATATGAAATCAGAAACCCCGATCGATTAGCCGATCGATTGGAGGCTTCTCGATCGATCAGCTGATCGATTGGGCAGCTTATCCCGCGAACAGAATGCGTCTTGATCGATCAGTCGATCGATCCAGCCGAGTTTCATCGCGAACAGAAGGTTTGTGGATCGATCAGCCGATCGATCCGAGTTGAACCCGCGTACAGCGCTTCGTCGAATCGATCACTGGATCGATTGGACATACTGGATCGATCAGCCGATCGATCCAGACGTTAGTTCCCGCGTACAGTAGGGTCCTGAATCAATCACTGGATCGATTGCCCAACCGGGATCGATCAGCCGATCGATCCAAATTAGTCTCCGTGCACAGTAGCACGCTGGATCGATCCGTGGATCGATCAGAGGCCTAGTACTAGCTGAAAATACTTTAGTTCAGCTCCAGATGACAGCAAAGACCTAGAACACCCCTTCTAGCATAGCCACAGCAATTCAAGGGGTAGTTTAAACATTAAGTTCAGATAGTATAGCGATTAACAGAAGCATATTCATTAGTTCAGCAAAATTTTCATCAGATCAGCTTTCCGCACATGAACTTGACAGCATAAGGTAACGATCGGCCTCACAGCCTAGTTAGTAGAAGGTGGGTCGTTACACCTTAAAAGGCTTTGCCTAGGCGGTGGTGGTTGCTCCCATATCCAAGCAGGTCATGTGCCTCGCCATGTAGTCCTGGAAGCTAATTTTGAAAATTAATATTTATGGAATTAATAATCTAGGTAGATTTGAATCAATAGTGTTAAGTTCTGCTTGCGATTCAAATCTAAACCATTAAGAACAGATAAGTTAAATTTGGAATCAATGATGTTAAGTTCCATCTGCGATTCCTAATTTAACTTATAAAGAACACAATAGGTTATTTAAGGAAAGGTTCGACACTTGTACAAAAATTTTGTACAGTGGAACCGGTACGTTTTCCTAGGTTTAACCAACACATCTCACCATCTCCATATACTAAGAACATATCCTTAGTTTTCTCAAGTACTTAAGGATATTCTTAACAGTCATCCAATGATCCATTCCTGGATCAGACTGGTATCTGCTTGGAACACTCAGAGCATATGATATATTAGGCCTTGTACATAACATAACATACATGATAGATCCTATTGTAGATGCATAAGGCATCTTATCCGTGCAAATCCTCTCGTCTTCTGTGCATAGGCACATAGACTTCGAAAGGTGAATTCCATGCCTCATAGGTATGAAACCATTCTTGGATTCGGACATGCTAAATCATTTTAGCACTCTGTCTATATATGTCGATTGTGAAAAACCAAACAATCTTTTCAATCTATCTCTATAGATTTTCATCTTGAGAATGTAACTTGCTTCTCTCATGTCTTTCATGGAATATTTTGGATAACCAAACTTTAACTGATTGTAGAATTGACACATCATTTTCTATAAGTAATATGTCATCAACATATAATATCAGGAATATAACCATACTCCCACTAACCTTTTGATACACACAAGGATCATCTAGATTTTGTGAGAAATTAAATTCTTTAATTGCCTTATGAAAATGGATATTCCAACTCTTGGATGCTTGCTTTAGTCCATAAATGGACCGTCAAAGCTTACATACTTTGTTTTTGTCAACAGATGTGAAACCTTTGGGTTGTATCATATACACGTCCTCGAGCAAATTTCCAATAAGGAAAGTTGTTTTCACATCCATTTGTCATATCTCATAATCATGATGAGCTGAAATGGTCAGGAGTATTTGAATGGATTTAAACATGACTACAGGTGAGAAAGTTTCGTCATTGACATGTCTTGCCTTTAACGATAGCCTTTTGTTACTAACCTTGCCTTGTAGGTAATTACATTACCATCCATGTTAGTTTTCATCTTGAAAACCCACTTACACCCTATAGGTGTAATGCCCTCAGGTGGGTCTACCAAATTCTAAACTTAGTTTTCATACATGGAATTCATTTCTGACTTCATAGTTGTAAGCCACTTATCCTTTTTTGAACTATTCAGAGCCTCTTTGTAATCATCAGATTCCTCATCCTCAATGAGTAACACATTATTCGATTTTATTACAAGAGATCCATATCTCTTAGGAATATTGCATGTCCTACCTAATCTACGAGGAAGTTATGTCATAATTGGTTGTGGTTCTTGACTAGGCATCTTGCTAGTGTTTATTGGAGTCTCTTGAACTTTATCAAGTTCAACCATACTCCCACTTGCTTCCTGTAAGAGAAATTCTTTCTCTAGGAAGGTAGCATGCCTTGAAACAAACACCTTGTGTTCCAAGAGGTGATAAAATTGGTAACCCTTAGTGTCCTTAGTGTACCTAATAAATAAATACTTATCAGACTTAGCATCCAACTTGTCTGATATAGTCCTCTTCACATAAGCAGGACATTCCCATATCTTCAAATAAGATACGGGGGGTTTCTTACTAGTCCATACCTTATATGGAGTAGTTAAGATTGCCTTCGATGGAACTCTGTTTAGCAAGTAAACAGCTATCATGACTGCATAACCTCAAAAGATTTTAGGAAGATTTGTACGATCCATTATTGACCTAACCATATCCAACAAGATTTGGTTATGCATTTACGATACACCATTATGTTGTGGTGTATATGTCGTAGTCCATTGAGACAATATATCATTGCCCCTTAGATAATCTTGAAACTCTTGGCTTAAATACTCACCATCTCGATCGGATCAAAGTATCTTGATATTTTTGTCAAATTGTTTCTCTACCTCATTTTTGAATTCTCTAAACTTTTCAAAAGCATACTTGTATTTCATTAGATACATATACCTATAATGAGAGTGATCACTAATGAAATTAATGAAGTAGTTATAACCTCCTAGTACATGAGTTGACACTGGTCCACATACATCGGTATGTATGAGCCCAAGTAACTCATCAACTCGTTCATCCTTTCCAAAAAAAGATAACTTTGTCATCTTGCCTTTTAAACATGAATCACATGTATTAAATGTATCTAATTCAAATGATTCAAAAACTACAATTTGGACATACATTTCTTGTTTATATGGTCAAGGCGACAATGTCATGAGTAAGAGGTTAATTGATTATCTAATCAAGCGTATTTATTGCTTATATCGATATTGAATGTGTCACTAGATGTATCTAACGCGTAGATGCCATAGTATAAAGTTTCAGTTCCATAAAGAATACCATTCAACATTATATAACAACAATTTTTACTAAAAGTCAAATGGAAACCTTTTCAATTTAAGTAAGAAATAGAAACAATGTTCTTTATTAATGCAGGAATAACATAACAATTATCTAGTTCTAAGACAAGTCCACTAGGAAGCTGTAACAAGAATATTCCGATGGTGACTGCAGCAACCTTTGCTCCATTCTCAACTTGCAAACTTGTTTCTCCCTTGATGAGTCTTCTACTATTCCTTAGCCACTGTATGCCATTACATATATGTGAGCCACATCCAATATCCAATATCCAAGTGTCTGAAGAAATAGCATGACAATCAATAACAAAAATACCTGAAGAGGATAGGGGCATCAGATGCCTTATTCTTCTTCACGGACTCAAGATAGATCTTACAGTTTCTTCGCTAGTGTCCCATCTTTCCACAATGATGGCATGAGCTCTTTTGTGTCGGTTCTTCTATCTTGGCTTTTTTGCTCTTCCCTTTAGCCTAATGTTTTGGCTTCCTCTTATAACCTTTTTTTGAGGAGTCTACTAACATCACAGTTTTCTATTCACCTTTAACAGAAGACTCTACAGTCTTGAGCGTATTAATCATCTCAGGAATGGTCGATTCCAAATTGTTCATCCGATAATTCATCACAAATTACGAATGACTTTTTGGTAAACTATGTAGAATTAAGTCAATATTTAACTCATGATCCATTGTTAAACCGAGTGATGCTAAACGTTTTATGTAGTTGTTTATCTTTAGTACATATTGTACTACGGATGAACCCTCCAGCATCTTTGAGCAAAAGAGAAGCTTAGAGATCTCGAACCATTCGGATCTAGCTTGCTCATCAAATAGCTCATGAAGATGATCGAGAACATCATAAGCATCCAAATGCTCATGTTGTTTTTGTAGTTCAGGAGTTATAGCAGCTATCAGAATACAACTTGTAAGTACAGAATCATCCTTATGTTTCTGAAAGGACAACACTTAGTCCGCAGTTGCATTGACATCAAGACTTGTGGGAAGAGGCTGATCAAGGACAAGCTAGTTTCTCAGCTTTGAGAATAATTCTCAAATTTTGAAACCAGTTTAAGAAGTTCGGCTCAGTCAGTTTATTCGAGTTCAAAATCGAATGCAGATTAACAGAAGTCATAATTAAATGATTAACTTAAAAATACAAAAATGAGAATGTATGAGAGATATGATATTATTTTTGTAAATAATTTACATAAAAGCCCTCTTATTTATCAAATTCAAATATTCTTATTTTTGAATTCGGGAGATGATAGGTTTTCTCCAAGTGAATTGATATCCACTATAGATAAGAATAACCTTGACTTTGGCCAATAAGCCATTCTTAGCTATAGCGATATATAACAAGTTTACCAATTGCATATCACTTATATGCAACTATCACATTATGCTAGCAACTGATTGATCTTCGCATAAACATCGAGTTGTTAACACATTAACAAGTATATATCAAATACATATCATCCAACTTCACCTTTATCCGCATTGATCATGGCTTTGACACAGCAAATCAATGCATTATGTTTAAAATTGACCCGTTAATCATGAGATTGCATCTCTATAGTTTGAACATATTTAATTTCAAGTTTGAGCTTGACTTTGACCAACAACTCCAACAAGAACTTAAACTCTGGTTCTTACCATATTAACAGAAGGTGTAGGTTTTAATATTGTGTAAGGGATTTGGTTTCATCTACATCATGCAAATATTCAATCTACATGACATTACACGCATGACATAAATGATGACATGACACGTCACACGTATGACATAATGACACATCGCACGCATGACATAGCATGACACATTACACATATGGTAAGATTTAATCATATCACACGCATGGTAAAATCTAATTATATCATAATTAATGCATCTATATGACATACAATTTGGTATGAACATGGCATAAATTTACATATGTTATAATTCTACTTTAGAAATAAAAATATGTTATAAATCTAATTTTAATAAATCAAGATTTATCTAATCAAATTAGGAAACCAATTTCTAAATTTAATTAACATATTTCATCTAGAATCTTTCTATCAATCAATAATTTTTAATTATTTTAGAAATAAAATTTTAAATTAATTTCCTAATAATTTAGAAAATAAATAATTAATATTTCTTAATTTATTACAGAATAATTAAAATCTAGATTTTTTATGATTTTCTAAATCTTTCCAAATTTGATATTTCCTAACAATTTAGGAAACTTTCCAAAAATGAAATATTTTAATAAATCTAAAAATTATAGAAAAAATTAATTCTATAATTTAATTTAGAATATCTCAAATTTAAATTTTTAATAATTTTTTAAATCTTTCTAAATTTGATATTTCCTAACAATTTAGGAAACTTTTTAAAAATAGAATATTTTAATAAATTTAAAAAATTTAGAAAAGATTAATTCTATAATTTAATTTAGAATATCTCATATCTAAATTTTTTAAAATTTCAAAATATTTCCATATTTGCTATTACCTACAAATTAGACAATTTTCAAAAAATAGAATATTTCTTAAAAATTTCAGAAAATTCCAGAAATGATAATTTCTAAATTAACAGAATATTTCTAAATTTATTTTTTCAAAATTATATCAGAAACTTTCTAAAAATAGAATTTTCTAACAATTTAGGAAATTTCTAAAAATAGAAAAAGTCTTAATAATTTGAAGAACATTCTAAAATTAATTACAACACTAAATACAAACCGTAAAATAATTTTATAATTATGTTGAAGCATGATCAGGCTCTGATACCATAGTTGGGGTATGCCCGATGCGGGTGCATGCTAGAATACATTTCCTAAACATGCACAGTGAAAATAAAATAATAATAATTCCTAATTATTACATCACACATACCACACATATATAAGGATACAACATGTCAAACATGATCATATATTTAAAATTTTACGGAAAGTAAATTTACACTAAGTATACCCTACGGATAACCTGTAATGAGAAGGGCATCAACCATAGTAATGTTATCGAACCTCTCTTCTATTCATATCCATGCCGAGCTCCTCAAGACAACTCCTTGCGCACAAGCCTCTCCTTTGGAAGTTACTAGCCATGAGCGAAGAAGAGGGATCAAGAGGAAGAAGAAGAGAGACACACAAGGGAGAGTTTTTCTCCCTTGTGGTGGTCACGACAACAAGAGGGAGCTGTTGGTGCGGGAAGCATCCGACAATTGAACCCAACTTTTGATAATGATAAAAGAATCAAAGTTAATCTTATCTGTGATCTAACATGTCTGATGGAGATTGCAGGAAAGTCCTAAGTATTCTTAGGCAAAAGTCTTAGCTGCAGTTAGGCAAGGTGAAAATCCCAAGGGGTGGTAACCTTAGGTCTTAGGGGGTGGTAACCCTACGTGGAGGAAAACCCTAAGGGGCGGCAACCTTAGGTCCTAGGGGGTGGTAACCCTAGGCGGTGAAAATCCTAAGGGGGGTAACCTTAGGTCCTAGGGGGTGGTAACCCTAGGTGGAGAAAAATCCTAGGGGCGGTAACCCTAGGTCCTAGGGGGTGGTAACCCTAGGCAGAAAGTCCAGTCGGTCTGGAGGACCGGACTGACATCAGGTAATCTCTCATGAGGGGAGTAGGTGAGGACGCATTCCCCGCAGAGGGAACAGTAGGCGTCGGGTCGACCTAGGGTTTCCGGTCGGAAATCCGAAGTCAGACCCGGATAGTACGATGACTGTCGATCACTTGATTTATCATGAATATGTCTGTTCTAACTTTGTATTGTAGGGTATGTTGTTGTTTTGGGACTAACGTGTCTTGCAGGTACAAAAGGAACAAGCTAAGCCTCGGATGAACAGTGTCCGAGGCGCCTCCATGGAGCTTGGAGGCGCCTCGAGTGCAAAACAAAAGTTGGTTGCGAAGAGGAGTTGGAGGCGCCTTAGATGAAGCTGGAGGCGCCTTGGAGCAGGGCTTGGAGGCGCCTTGGACTGGCCATGGAGGCGCCTCAAGCAGGGTAAGCGACGAAGGTGTATGTGCTGATCAACGCGGCTGACTTGGGAGGCTTGGAGATGCCTTGGATGAGGTTTGAGGCACCTCCAACAGTGTATAAAAGGGGTGTTCGAGAAGCAGCTTGAAACAATCAATTCTAAAGTGACCTTCTCTCGTGTGCTGCTAACAAGACGACCCAGAAGTGCTGTTGCAAGTACTCGACAACCCGAAGCTTCGTTTTCTTCATCTCTAGTTGTCGGTATAAGTTTTATTTTTAGTACATTTAATTGTAAACACTTATTGTACTCTTATCGATTTTATAGTTGTTGCCCATCGAAAAGTGATCAACGATCGCGGGCCTTGGAGTAGGAGTCACCATAGGCTCCGAACCAAGTAAACCCTTGGTGTCTTTGTATGTGTTTGTTATTTCTTTCTATTTTGCTTCTTACTCGTCGAATTTTTCAAATCCGAAACATGTGAAAACCACGAGCGCTATTCTCCCCCCCCCCCCCCTAGCGCATCTCGATCCAACAGGAGCACCCTGTTGTTGGCGGTGGGAGAGAGAGGAGAGGGAGAGGAGGATTAGGTTTCCAAAAGCAAATCAACCAAATAATGAAACTTATGTCTAATTCTCTCCTAATTACATCTATATATAAACCTCTTTAATGAGTTGGATTAGAAAGTCCAAATCCAACTCATTATCCCTTAACTAAAAATTAGCCCATTAACCCATTGGTTTGATTCACAACTAAACCAAGTTTCTTTATGACTAATTCATGATTAAATCAAATATGGTTCAACTATACCATAAGACATGTAGCCTATCCACACTTTCATCATGACAAATATTTTCATATTTGTCTTATGTATGGTCCAACCAAACATTTATCTTTTGATCTAAGAATCATATTCTTTAACTTGTTTTACATCTTTTAGAGACTCATTAGTGTGTGTGACCCAATAAGTTCTCGGTTTATCTTGGGTATCCATAATTAACTATTTAATTATAGAACGATCATAAGTGACACCTAATAGTACATCATGATCCCTAATTAGCTGAAAAATCATAGTTAATCTTAGAACTAATTCTAAATTCTTCAACAGCTACAGTGAGCCATGCTTTGTTCCTTTCACTCGTCTTATACCCACTTAGTTCAGGACATAGTCTATGTGTTTTTCACACCCCCAAAAGAGTCCCTACCGAAAAATTTCGACAGCATCTCCCCTGTACCGGTGACAATCTGAAGCATATATACACACAAAATACATCAACCACATACGACTGGAATATATACACAACCACACAGTTTATATTCAGCCCACTCGGCTGGAACATAATAAAACACAACCACGCAGTTATATATATACAATAAACAACCCACTCGGCTGTATTAAAACCCAACACAGCGGAAAAATGATAACGGGAAGCCTAATACAAAACAAATCAGCACACTGCTAGCCGGATATGCTTTATACAACAACAAATACAAACACACCAAATACAACAAATACCAAATACAAGTAAAGCATAAAACGAACCCAAAATGGTCTTCGGATGTGACGTAGGACTCGGCAGACAGGATACTCCAAGCGACACACCTACCATCTATCTGCTACCTGAAAACATAAAGGTATAAATGCGGTGGTGAGTATAGGTAACTCAACGAGTAATAGACAAGATAGTACATGGACCATAAATAATATGGAGATCAAAAGTATACAGTTTCAGTAGAGAATAAAGAACATGATCATACTAACATATCCAATAAACACAATTACCAGTACCAGCCTATCTCACATAGTATAACGAACATAACTGACATACAAAAAACTGCACATACTACAACTGACAAAATAATAAACACATACCCAATCTGGAAACGACACATGGTACAATGATCAGTAAACTCATCGAATCTGCAACAAACTCACTCATGACACTTGTGCAATATAAATACAACTACATATATATGTAAAATAAATGACATGTATGCAGCATGACAACCATATGCAACAATCATATCTCAAACAAGTGCAACACCTCACAATCACATGCAACTAGTATCTACTAGGCATGTATGCAAATATATCTCCAAAGATGCACCGCGCATCATATGCAAAATGCGTATGCATGCTCCATGGTCACCCCCGCCACCTCTCTAGACACCACGACCCCTGTATGGCTGAGAGGCTTGGGTCCGTGACAAACCGTACTAGCTTCTAGTACATGCACCGCTATAGGCGGCCGAAGCGGACGAACAGCTAAGTAGTTATCTAACTACATAGCTAAGGGTCCCTGACCACTCATATCTCTAGCCCTCTGACTACTGTACCTTCAAGACTCACTACTCCAGAGTGGTCGAGGCTGACAGAACACTGAGCGACTGAGTAAGCACGACAAGACTAGCTCCACTCCTAGCTACCACTTTCCATCAGTGGTCGAAAGTTCAGCTATAAACGACTGACAACCCTCTCAACCACAAGGGAGACAATAGTCGTCAGTATGCAATGAATAATGAACATGATATATATACATAATCATGATACAAACATCGTCATCATCCATGAAAACTCTAAATCCACCTAAGTACCCCACAACATGAGTATGATCATCATGATACCTCCACATATCCCACCAAACACGTATACACAACTACACATGTATAAGTACCCCAGAACATAGGTACAATCAATATGTATCCTCCAGTAAAACACATCAGACACGTGTATATACAACAAATATACAATCAACACAACTCCTCCAATCATTACATCAGACAAATGTATACACGACATACAAATGGACAATCATCATATGAACATCACCAACGAAGTATCCCCTACCATACATACTCTACATGTAAAAATACCACAGAGTATAGATAACCAAATTGCAAACTGTATAAGAATTAAATAGATCATCACAAAGATCAAGCATCAGTATCAAGCAGGAAAGCAACAAACGAACACGATATAAGATAAAGTTGTAACGACCTACCTTCTACTGACTAGGCTGTGAGGTCGATCGCTACATTATGCTGTGCTAAATTACTATTGTGGAAATCTGGATTGATTAAAATTTTACTAAACTGATTACTGTAAAATCTGAACTTAATATTCTAGGTGTACCTAGGAGTTGTACACATGCTAGGGAAGATAATCTATGCCTCTCGGATGTCCTGCTAGCTGTAATCAGGCATTTCAATCGATCCATGAATCGATTGGGCTGTCGGATCGATCCAGTGATCGATCCAGCTTGATACCGGCACGGAGAGAAACTCTGGATCGGTCGGCTGACCGATCCACAAGCCATCTCGCTTCTGTATGCGGCTGGATCGGTCTACCGACCGATCCAGGAGTACACTGATTGGTCGGCAGACCGATCCAGTGGCTCACTGATCGGTCGGCTGACCGATCAGTGAGCTTCTGTACTCACTGTTTTCATCTGGATCGGTCGGCTGACCGATCCATAACAGACGCTAACTCTCTGTTCGCGCCTGGATCGGTCAGCACCCCAATTCTGATCGATCTGTAGATCGATCTGGGTTTCTGATTTCGAACCAGAACCCCTGATTTCAGCACTATTTCGTGCCTCAATCACATTACATGTTCTAAGATGGCTAGGAAACACTCTAACAACCACAACTAACATTCTAACATCATAAAGAACAATGTTCTAAGCATAATAGGGTGCATGGTTAACTAATTCATAGCGATCAACAGACTAAAGTGCAAATTGCTAAAATACTAAAAAGTACTAATGTTTAAACAAAGCTTGCTAGAGTTCCCTAAGATCTTCTTTCCAAGTTCCTGCCCACACACATCTTCGTAGCATTGTCCTCCAGCCTCCGCTAGTCCATCTTTCCTTTACCTTTATCTGCAGTATAAGGAAAAGAAAGTATCTATAAGCTTTCGCTTAGTAAGAAACCATCTACCTCACTAAAACGTGCATTTGATGCAATATGCTTTTAAAACATGCTGTTTGAAAGTGCACTGATTAGACTGAAACATGGCATGTTATCATACATAGAAATCAAAGCTAGTCATGGCATACTATCATCTAAACATGTGTAATAAAAGCTGAACATGAACACTAAAGCATAGCATACAAAGCTAACCATAACTATCATGTGTAACAACAAGGAAAACTGAGCTGAACATGAATTAAACTAGTCTGGAACTGAATTCAAACTCAACTAACATAACTGATCTTTGTGAGTTTTGAAAAACTATAATATAATAGATTAAAATACATAATCATACCGCTAATGGGCCCGGCAACTGTACATGCTATGCGCGCATCCTCAACTAAACCCGTGGTTGCAAATCCCGAATTTAGCAAGGTTTACTAGGTTATCTAAACCTAGGGACCGACTATGGGAGCCCAACCCAATGGATATCTAATCCTGTACAGTGCCACTACTGAAAATAAAATACTGAATCATAGCTAATTAATTTACCTTACTTCTACTAGGTTATCTGAACCTAGAGGCGACTGTGGGTGCCCACCCATTGAACCGTAGTCCCATATATGTTGTGGCAAGGCTAACTAAACTATTTAAATGCTTCTATTGCATTTACTGAGCTATTAAAATGCCTAAGTTATATTTTTCTGTGCTAAATAATTTAATCGAACACTTAATATGCACTAATTCGCATCCTTGTGCCGAAAATCTACATATTACTAAACTAAAACATGGAATTCACACGGAAGCTACTTATACTGCAGGTGAGGGGTTTCTTACCTCGTACGCTAATTTTCTTACAACTCTATTCGCTAGAATTCCGGTGGAGACGATCCTTTCGATAATCTCCTCGCTCCAACGCGTTCTTCTCGTGGAGGGGAACGTTCTTGTGCTGGAATCGCTGCCGGAAGGTGCTCTTAGGGCCCTAGGGAGAGAACCCTAGGGTTGGCGCCGAGAGGAAGAAGGAGAAGGAGAGGGGGTGGCGTGTAAGGTGAGGTCTCGGTGGAGAATTCCCGAACCAAAGAAATAAACCAAACCCACTCAAGTTTTCTATTTATTTTAAGTGGATATTTCGGCCAATCTTAAACTTAAATATAAATGTTTCCCTTTCCTTTCAGCATGGCCCTGCTGGGTTCAACTGGTTACTAGAATTACCCGTAAACCATAGGTCTCGGGTTCAATTCCCGTTTAGGCCGTTTTCGTTTTCTATTTGTTTTTGCTACTTCCTCTACTCTAAAAATTCTGTAAAAATATCCTAAGATTCCAGAAAAATCATAGAATATTTCTAAAATAGTTTTGAGAATTTTCGGTCATTACAAAAGCAGCCTAAACCTGTTGGTGCGGGAAGCATCCGACGATCGAACTCGTGTTTTGATAATGGCAAAGGATTCAAAGTTAAGGTGTTTTGTATTCTAACAAGTCTACTTGAGGATTTCAGGAAAGTCCTAGCTGCGGTTAGACAAAGAGAAAAACCCTAGGGGATGGTAACCCTAGGTCATAGGGGGTGGTAACCCTATGCAGAAAGTCTTGACAGGTCGATGACTTCAAGCAAAAGTCCTAGGGGGTGGTAACCCTAGGTGAAAAAGTCCTGGTGTCGCGAACCAGGTGGAAGACTGGACTAGCCGGGAAGCGGATGTCCAGCAGAAAGTCCGGAAGCGTCGAGTGCTGAGCAAAAGTCTAGTCGATCTGGAGGATCGTACTGGCAACAGGTAAATCTCCTGAGTGGAGTAGGTGAGGACGTGTTCCCCGTAAAGGGAACAGTAGGCGTCGGGTCGACCTAGGGTTTCCGGTAGGAAACCCGAAGTCAGACTCGGACAGTCCGAAGACTGTCAATACTTCTTTTACCATAATTATTGTATTATGTGCTAACTTTGTGCTGCAGGGTAGTGTTTGGGATTAAAGTATCTTGCAGGTGAAAAGGAGCAACCTAAAGCCTCGGATGAACAGTGTCCGAAGCGCCTTCATGGAGCTTGGAGGCGCCTCAGGTGCAAGGCTGAAGCTGGCTGCGAAAATTTGTTCAAGGCGCCTTGATGAACAGTGGAAGGCGCCTTGAACATATGAAGGCGCCCTGTGAACAGTGGAAGGCGCCTTGAATCTGTGATAAGATTCGACCAGTTCGCTCCTTATCTCCGCGGCTGACTCGGCCTATTCAAGGCGCCTTGGGTAGCATTCAAGGCGCCTTGAACACTATTTATAAAGGGGGTTCGACCAGCAGCTTGCATAAACACATTCCAAGTCTTCCTTCTACATTCAGCTGCTAACGAACTCATCTCGAAGTGCTGCAACTTGACGCCGACAACCCGAACCTTCAATTTAGAGTTTCCTATTGTCGGTATAATTTATTTATTGCATTTCTTGTAAGTCATCTTTTGTAAATTTACGATATTATAGTTGTTTCCCACCGGAAGTGATCAAGGATCGCGGGCCTTCGAGTAGGAGTCGCCTCAGGCTCCGAACGAAGTAAATCCTCCGTGTTCTTCTGTGTGTATTTCTCTATCTCATTTCCGCTGCACTAACTTCTGAACGACGTTTTAATTACTCCGTTAGTTTTACGATTCGAAAATCGAACGATTTAGCCATGAGCGCTATTCACCCCCCCTCTAGCGCGGTCTCGATCCAACAATTGGTATCAGAGCGGGGTTGTTTTGAATTGGTACAACCACCATTCAAAACAGTTTTTTTTTCCGTGGTATTTTGTTTATTTTTCTTTCGGAGTCAATTAGAAATTAGCTAACTAGCTAACATTCTAATTTTTATCAAATCGGTGTTGCTCAACGTTGGTCAATACCACTTGAGCTCGTTATTTTTTCTTCTTCCCCCCGCACTACTAATTCAAGACTCAGTCTTGGAATAGATCTTCTTGTTTATGTTTTTCTCAGATCTAAATGGCCCAACAAGAAGACTATAGCACTGTTCATCCCCCACTATTTTCCGGAGAAGACTTCGGATATTGGAAGGGGTGAATGGAGATATATCGGAAGATCCAGCTCGACACCTGGATGATAGTCAAGACAGGACTGCAACTACCAACTGATACAGACGGTAAGCCTACATCCTGTGAGAACTGGGAGCCAGCCTTTATCAAAAAGGTGGAAGTCGACGCCAAAGCAACCTGCACCATCCAGTGCGGTCTTACCAAAGAAGAGCTCAACAGAGTCGGTCCGTTCTCTTCCGCAAAGGAGCTGTGGGAGAAACTGATCGAACTTCATGAAGGCACCTCGGAAACCAAGGTAAGTAAGCGTGATTTATTACTTAATAAACTATATAATTTAAAAATGCAGGAAGGCGAGACGGCAAGTTCGTTACACGCTCGAATTCAAGACATTCTGAACTCTCTTCATGGAATCGGGCAAAAGGTAGAAAACAGAGATATCATTAGGTATGCTCTTAACTCGTTTCCTAGGAGTACATTGTGGGCATCGATGGTAGATGCCTACAAAGTCTCCAAGGATTTGTCTTCTTTAAAATTAGATGAGTTGTTTAGTAAATTTGAACTTCATGAACAAACTAATGCACAGCCGTCCGAGAAGGGTATTGCTTTGGTTGCAGGTACAAGTCGAACACGGGAATCGAGAGTACGGCGAAAAATTGAATCTGAATCAGAAGATGAACACTACTCAGAAGATGAACTGACCAACGAACTAGTGAATCTCGTGAAGAAGCTCTACAAGAAGAAGAAGAGCTTCAGCAAGAAAGATCTGAAGAAGGTAGTTCAATCCAAGGAGGCCCAACCGAACTCAAAGGTAAAGTTTGAAGTCACCTGCTACAGGTGTAACCAGAAGGGGCACATCAAAGCAAACTACCCTAACCAAAAGGAAGCCAAAAAGCAAAGAAGAAAGAAAGCCCTGAAGGCAACGTGGGACGAATCTTCCTCGGAAGACGACGATGACGAACTCGATCAGACGAGTCTACTCGCACTGATGGCCCGGGACTAGATCGTCGAGGGCGAAAGCGAATCAGAGACCGATTCCGAGCAAAGCCACGGATCCGCATCCGTTTCAGAAGGGCCAGACTCCACTGTAGGTATTCCAAGGCTCAATAATTTAGTTAATTACTTATTACGCAAGTTAGCTAAATCAAACATTAGGATTAAATCACTTCTAAAGGAAGTAGCTGTCCTTAAAGAAGTGACTAACACTAATCCCTTACCTGATCAAGTTCAAACTAGAAATTCAACTCAAGTTCATAAACTTGAGGAAGAAAACTCTAGTTTGAAAAATCAGGTAAAAGATTTAAAAAATACTTTAGAACGGTTTTCTCTGGGCTCCAAGAATTTGGACCTAATTCTTGGGACACAAAGAGCCGTCTACAACAGAACTGGGCTAGGATATAAAAGTAAAAAAGAAATATAGATCTTATTTATCCTTAATAAACAAACAAAGTAATAAATCAGTCCAAGCATGGGTCCTCAAGTCCAAATTGATCAACCAAGTTGGACTTGGCCAATACTGGGTTCCGAAGGATCAAATACACTACCTCGATAGACCATATCGAGGCCATGATCCAGGGGGAGCAAAAACAAAAATGGTTTTCAAAATTTAAAAATAAAAAATTCAAAATTAAAATATAAATTCAAAATTTAAAATTCAAAATCAAATCAAAAATTCGAAATTAAAATATAAATTCAAAATTTAAAATTTAAAATTCAAAATCAAATTCAAAAATAGATGGAGGATCCAAACTAGCTGGCACCTCCAACTGAACTACCCGACAGGGTAACTGAACCTAATTTACCCGAAATGGGTAAAACAAGAATAGATTACCCGGCAGGGTAATTAAGGTTAGATTAAAACGGGCTAAGTTTAACTTGAACCACAGTACTGGTGAAGTTTTTGGATGATAGTATGTTAGGGAAGCTTGGGCATCGCATGTCTAGGAAGATATGACTTCGACCTGGTGCATTTGACCAAGTGGAACTGACCGAAGCTACCCTTAAATGGATCCTAACTAGTTAGACCAAGGATTAGTATTAAGTTCAATGGGTAGGACTATTTGGAAAACCTCGAAGGCATGGTTACTTTAATGAGCTCCTTGTGACTCACCATAGCCCAGAAGTTTATCCAAAGAATGCTTACTTGTTGAACCCAAAGCTAAACCTGAATCTAACACAAAGTTAAACCAGACCCTTAAATTCATCTCACAATAATTATAGGGTTCTCTGATTGACAATTTAGATCGGGTGAGATGACTAAGAAATTAAATTAACTTGGATTATTCTTTAAATTTCAAAATTATTTTAAAAACTTTAATTTCAAAATTATTTTAAAAACTTAGATTTCAAAATTATTTTAAAAACTTAAATTTCAAAATTATTTTAAAAACTTAGATTTCAAAATTATTTTAAAACTTAAATTTCAAAATTATTTTAAAAAACTTAAATTTCAAAATTATTTTAAAAACTTAAATTCAAAATTATTTTAAAAACTTGAATTTCAAAATTATTTTAAAAACTTGAATTTCAAAATTAGTTTAAAAACTTGAATTTCAAAACGATTTTAAAAACTTAAATTTCAAAATTATTTTAAAAACGTAAATTTCAAAATTATTTTAAAACCTAAATTTCAAAATTATTTTAAAAACTTAAATTTCAAAATTATTTTAAAAACTTGAATTTCAAAATTATTTTAAAAACTTAAATTTCAAAATTATTTTAAAAACTTAAATTTCAAAATCCATTAACTTTAAAGTTTTTTTTTTGTTAAAACCTTTATTTAAAAAAAAAAAGGAGACAATTGTTCATGTGCCAAAACTAGATTGCCCTCTAAACGCTCCAAGAAAGTGCCAAAACCTAAATTGGCATTTCTAGTTCTCTTGATTAACTTATGCCAAATGAAATTAAGCTTATTCCTCAAATGTTGACATATTTCGTTCTTCCACAAGGGTAACACTAAGAAAATACCAAAATCTCAACTTGGTATTGTTGGTGCAACCTTAGGTCAAGGTTGACCTGGTTGACCAGACTCGAGTTGACTTGACTCGAGTTGTGTTTTGATGTTTGACGAGTTATGTTTGACAATGTTTGACGTGAACAGAAAAGTTGTATCTTGATGATTGACAAGGATACAAGCTTGGGAGATTGTGGGTGCAACCCGTGGTCAAGGTTGACCTGGTTGACCCAAGGTGAGTTGACCAGACATCTGGTGAAAAGTCCAAGCAGGGAGCTTGGCACGGGAAAAGTCCAAGTATGGAGACTTGGCACGGAGTAGTCCAAGTATGGGAACTTGGCAAGTGAAAGTCGGAGAGGGCTCGGTAGCTCGTTCTCTGGACCGGATGTGGAAAGTCCTGGTGAGTGAAGCCAGACAGACGGATAAGTCCTGGTGAGTGAAGCCAGGCAGTTGTGAAAACCCTAGTGAGTGAAGCTAGGTGAAAGTCCTGGTGAGTGAAGCCAGGCAGTGGGAAAGTCCTGGTGAGTGAAGCCAGGCAGTTGGAAAGTCCTGGTGAGTGAAGCCGGGCAGATTGGAAATCATAGTGAGTGAAGCCAGGTGAAAACCCTAGTGAGTGAAGCTAGGTGAAAGTCCTGGTGAGTGAAGCCGGGCAAGGGAAAATCCAGATGGATCAAGGGTGATCGGACATCTGGTGTTGAGAAGGTCAAGTAGGTCAAGGGAGTGACCGAATACTTGACACGAAGAGAAAAGTCCAAGTGGGTCAAAGGGATTGACCGGACACTTGGTGGGGAGTCTTAGCAGGTCAAGGGAGTGACCGGATGCTAAGCATGATGTACCAAGAGGTCAAGGTTGACCGGATATTGGTTTAGACTTGGTTTGGGCAAAAACCAAGACCTGGATCGGTCTGGTGACCGATCCACTGATACTGTGGTTTCCTAATCGGTCTGGAGACCGATCAGTGTGCCTCTGTGAGCTTACTGATCGGTCTGGGGACCGATCAGCATGAAGCCTGATCGGTCCCCGGGACCGATCAGGGCACGAGTTGGGCAACTCTCTGTGAAAGCATTCTGATCGGTCTGGGGACCGATCAGCATAGAGCCTGATCGGTCCCCACGACCGATCAGATCAGCCCCAGACCGATCAGAGTGATGCCTGATCGGTCTGGCCCTAGCCGTTGAGAGACAACGGCTAGATTCTTCTGCTGTCTTTGGCCTCTGTTCTTCTCGCAGGTGGATGCAGGCTATAAAAGGGCTGAGGGCTTCTATAGTGGTCTCGCTCTCTTACTCTTCTTCTGGTCCGAAGCTTCTCTTCTTCTTCCTACTCCTGACTGTGATCGAGCTTTGCTGAGCTCTTAGCTTACTGAGCTTCGTGTGAGCTCCTTCTTGAAGCTTCAGGTGAGCTTTCCTTGACTGATCAACTGCTGCTGTGAGTTTCCTGAAGTTGCTTCTTTGGATTCCAGTCGACAAGAACAGTAGGCAAGCTTTGTTTTGTACATTCATATTGTCTTCTGTTTTGTGCTGTATTTTTGTACACCTTTCTTGCTGTTGCAAGAAGTTTCTGTGGCGAGGTTTCTCCACCCAGAAGGAGTGTTCTTATTAGCCGGTTTTCCGGGGACTCATCCACCGACGGATTGATAGGCTTCGTCCACCTTACGGACACGCCGAGGAGTAGGAGTTTCATCTCCGAACCTCGTTACATCGACGAGTTTGAGGTTTGCTATTCTCCGTTGTCGTTTCTATTGTTTATTTCCGCTGCGCTAACCTTGATTTATAGAAAGAAACGAACGATTTGGGGCGGCTATTCACACCCCCCCTCTCTAGCCGCGTCCATCGATCCTAACAAGTGGTATCAGAGCGAGGTCGCTCTTCGTTGGATTAACATCCGAGGGAGCATAAGCTAGAGATGGATCGGCTTGGGGAGGACATCACGATTCCACCCTTCTACGATCGCGACGACTTCGCGTATTGGAAGGTAAGAATGAGATATTTTCTTATGATTAACCTTGAAAATTGGAGTTGTGTTCAATTAGGTTTCAAGCCTCCGATGGACAAGAAAGGAGAAACCCTAGAGAAGAAGAAGTGGACAAAGGAACAAGTCCACCAATCCCTAGTCAACGATGAGGTATTGAAAATTTTTGAATTTTCTTTACCTAATGATGTTTTGTGTAGGATAGGTGGATATAACGATGCCAAGGAGTTGTGGAACAACTTGGCGAAGTTCCATGAGGAGAGCTCCAATTCAAGCCATGAAGAGGAGTCAAGTGAGCCAAGTAGCTCACATCATGGAAGTGTTGAATTAGAAGTTGAGGGCTACTCAACATCTAAGGATGAAGAGGAGGAGAGTTCTTCTTCAAGTTCGGAGCAAGAAGAAGAAGAAGCGTCTACCTCCGGAAGGGATGAAGAAGAGAGCTTTCATCCATCCTCAAACCTAGGTAACTCAAGCATTTTAATTTCTAGCAAATTACACATAATGTGCTTTGAGTGTAGGGAATTTGGGCACTACAAGAGTAAGTGTCCAAAGAGGATTAGAAAGTCTCCACCGGCGCCAAAGGTCAAGAAAGCCGGAGTCTCGATACGCAAAGGCAAAGAGCACGTGGTGTGCTTTCAATGCAATCAAAGGGGACACTATAGGAGTCAATGTCCGAGGGGGAGGCAATCTCACAAGGACAAGAGACCGAGCACGTCTATAGGGGGAGCTAAGGTAAACCCTAAGGTAATCTCTAAGGCTCATTTTTGCAATTCAAATAGAACACATGCTAGTAGTTTTGTTGCAATTGTTAACAATAATAAGCATGATAACCTTAGAAATCAATACATGTGCTTAGGAGCAAAACATGTTAACCGAGGTAAGGAAAATACTAGAAATGTCAACCCTAGGATTAACTCATCTAAGGTTAAGGAGAACCAAGGTAGGAATCCCAAAACAACTAGACATATGCCTAGGAATACCTCAAAGAAAAATGACAAATCAAGTCTTGAGGTATTAAGGAAGGAAAATCAAGTCTTGAGGTCAAGACTTGACACTTTAGAAAAGACCCTTAAAAATTTAGAGAAGTCAACTCTAGGGTCTAAGGGTCAAAAACCCAAGTCCAAGGACATGAAAGGTTTGGGTCACAAACCTAAGTCCCAAGTGATCAAGCCCACTTATCACAATGTTCCATTCGATTATGGAACAAAATCTAGGGCTAGGAAGACCATCACCAAGGTCACAAGGGGAGTCGCCTCTAGGGTTGATCTTGATGAGTCCCAAATGACTAAGGTTTTAAAGCCTAGGAGGGTCATTAGGAGGGTTGCTAGGGAAGTCATCCCTAGTGAATATTTAGTGAACCCAATGAGCTCCAATAGGTATTGGGTTCCTAGGAGCGTGATTCCATCACGCTAGATGGTTTAAGGTATGCCAACCTCACTTGAATAGGTAGTTAACCTAATCATGGCAAAAGGTGGCACTTTAGGAATTTTCAAGGTGTAATCAAGCCTTGAAAATGAAATGGGAAATTATTCCTAAGGTGATTAGGATGTGCCAATCTCATTTGAGGAGTTTTCTAGAGTCAATCTAATTGGCACATAGTGATCTAAAAATCTTTTGTATTTGATTTTAGGTCTATTACACTTAGGAATATAGAATTTATAGCAAAATGATCAAAATTATCAAAAATGGCAACTAAGGCTAGAATTAGGTCTTTTCTATACCTTTATATGCTATTTGCCATGTATTGTTTGTCATATGCCATGTCATGACACCATATTTAATTTATGATCATTTGAAATGTCATGATAATGCTTAGGTTAGTTAAATGTCATGATTTATTTAAGTTTCATACTTTATGCCATGACATCATGACATTGGCACATGTTTTCATTTATGATATCATTTTATGCCATGTCATCATTTCTTGCATTTAGGATCAATTAAATTGACTTAAGGATAAACCACACAATTTGATATGGAGATCAAGTTGTTGTTTTAGAAAATGCATGAGAACTTAGCCTAAGATGACCTAAACCCATATCTCACATCAAAATTGACTTGGATGTGTTTGATACACCTTAGATGTGCGTGAGATATTAGGATGATGAGTTAGGATCAAGGTGCATGGTTCTTGTACCTAGATGAACCTAATTCTAAATGGGGATCATAGGGAAAGCTTATGTACAAGTCATGTACATTTAGCCCAGAGATTGTGGTCCTAAATTAAATGGTTTAAAATCATTTCAAAATTGATTTGAAAAATCTTGATGAAGCTTTTCTAGTAATAGCATTCATCATTGAGCAAAGTGATACAAAGATGAGTTAACTTTGAGCTATTTCAAAGACTTTTGAACTTTGTATCAAGATTTGAAAATGGAACTTATTTTCATAGAAAACTATTTTTCCTTGATAGTATATGTTATGAGGAATGTATCCTCAAAATTTTATAATTTATGGAATTTTCTGGAATTTTGTAAGGGTTTCTGAATTTCGGAAGGAAATTCAGAACTGATATCAGAGGTTGTGGACCGATCAGAAGGGAGTCTGATCAGTCCAGGCAGTTGTGGATCGGTCACTGTGACCGATCCAGGGAAGACCTGATCGGTCCGTGCCAGTTTCGACTGTGCTGTCTGAAATTTCTGAAATTTTAGCAATGAAGTTGGTGTTTTGGATTTCTAAAGGGTTGAAACTCTCCAAGACATTGTTGGTGCAATGGTCAATGGGGAGTTGACCTTTAGGGGGAATTTTACCTATTAGTCAAGGGGAGTTGACTTTTAGGGGGAGTTTTTACTCCTAAATACTTGAGTGATATGGGATTATCACTAAGTTAATTGTTGGACCTTAGTATCAAGGGGGAAATTAAGAGTTTCAATGAAAGGTATGGGACTTTCATTAGGAAGAAACTCTTGACCTTGATTCACTCTTTTTGATGTGTGTCAAAAAGGGGGAGAGTAGAAAGGAGAATGGAGAATGTCTAGAGAATGTTCAGGGAAGAACATTGGAAAACCTAAGTTAGGTTATCGGGTTAACCTAACTTTATTATGGGTTTGATTATGAGTTTTGTCAAACATCAAAAAGGGGAAGATTGTTGGTGCAACCTTAGGTCAAGGTTGACCTGGTTGACCAGACTCGAGTTGACTTGACTCGAGTTGTGTTTTGATGTTTGACGAGTTATGTTTGACAATGTTTGACGTGAACAGAAAAGTTATATCTTGATGATTGACAAGGATACAAGCTTGGGAGATTGTGGGTGCAACCCGTGGTCAAGGTTGACCTGGTTGACCCGAGGTGAGTTGACCAGACATCTGGTGAAAAGTCCAAGCAGGGAGCTTGGCACGGGAAAAGTCCAAGTATGGAGACTTGGCACGGAGTAGTCCAAGTATGGGAACTTGGCAAGTGGAAGTCGGAGAGGGCTCGGTGTTTCTGGACCGGATGTGGAAAGTCCTAGTGAGTGAAGCCAGCGGATAAGTCACGGTGAGTGAAGCCAGAAAACCCTAGTGAGTGAAGCTAGGTGAAAGTCACAGTGAGTGAAGCCAGGCAAGGGAAAGTCCTTGTGAGTGAAGCAGGCAGTTGGAAAGTCCCGGTGAGTGAAGCCGATTGGAAAACTGTGAGTGAAGCCAGGTGAAAACCCTAGTGAGTGAAGCTAGGTGAAAGTCCTGGTGAGTGAAGCCGGGCAAGGGAAAATCCAGATGGATCAAGGGTGATCGAACATCTGGTGTTGAAAAGGTCAAGTAGGTCAAGGAAGTGACCGGATACTTGACACGAAGAGAAAAGTCCAAGTAGGTCAAAGGGATTGACGGGACACTTGGTGGGGAGTCTTAGCAGGTCAAGGGAGTGACCGGATGCTAAGCATGATGTACCAAGAGGTCAAGGTTGACCGGATATTGGTTTGGACTTGGTTTGGGCAAAAACCAAGACCTGGATCGGTCTGGTGATCGATCCACTGATACTGTGGTTTCCTGATCGGTCTGGAGACCGATCAGAAAGTGATCAGTGTGCCTCTGTGAGCTTACTGATCGGTCTGGGGACCGATCAGCAGGAAGCCTGATCGGTCCCCGGGACCGATCAGGGTACGCACAGAGAGTTGGGCAACTCTCTGTGAAAGCATTCTGATCGGTCTGGGGACCGATCAGCATAGAGCCTGATCGGTCCCCACGACATATCAGATCAGCCCCAGACCGATCAGAGTGATGCCTGATCGGTCTGGCCCTAGCCGTTGAGAGATAACGGCTAGATTCTTCTGCTGTCTTTGGCCTCTGTTCTTCTCGCAGGTGGATGCAGGCTATAAAAGGGCTGAGGGCTTCTATAGTGGTCTCGCTCTCTTACTCTTCTTCTTGTCCGAAGCTTCTCTTCTTCTTCCTACTCCTGACTGTGATCGAGCTTTGCTGAGCTCTTAGCTTACTGAGCTTTGTGTGAGCTCCTTCTTGAAGCTTCGGGTGAGCTTTCCTCGACTGATCAGCTGCTGCTGTGAGTTTCCTGAAGTTGCTGCTTCGGATTCCAGTCGACAAGAACAGTAGGCAAGCTTTGTTTTGTACATTCATATTGTCTTCTGTTTTGTGCTGTATTTTTGTACACCTTTCTTGCTGTTGCAAGAAGTTTCTGTGGCGAGGTTTCTCCACCCAGAAGGAGTGTTCTTATTAGCCGGTTTTCTGGGGACTCATCCACCGACGGATTGATAGGCTTCGTCCACCTTACGAACACGCCGAGGAGTAGGAGTTTCATCTCCGAACCTCGTTACATCGACGAGTTTGAGGTTTGCTATTCTCCGTTGTCATTTCTATTATTTATTTCCGCTGCGCTAACCTTGATTTGTAGAAAGAAATGAACGATTTGGGGCGGCTATTCACACCCCCCCTCTCTAGCCGCGTCCATCTATCCTAACAGGTATTTCCTTATGTTTTCCTAATATGTGTCATTTTAAAATAAAATCAATACTTCTCAAATTTGGCACATTTTACTTTTTCAAAGAGTAATCCTTTATCCTTTTCATTTTCAAAGGTTAATAATAACCTTGAAAATGCTCCTTGAGTGTCAACTTCATCATGATTGGGTTAACTACCCTTCCACTTAGAGTTGACACTCTCTAACCCATCTATGGGGTAGAGAAGATGATCCTAGGAACCCGAAACCTATTGGTGCTCCTTGGATGCTCTAGGTACTCACTAGAGATAACTTCCCTAGATACCTTCCTAGTGACCTTGTTTGACTTCTTAGAAGCCTTGGTCACATTTTCTAGGTCAACCTTAGGGATTGCCTCCCTTGTGACCTTGTTAGTGACTTTCTTAGACTTCTTAGAAGTCTTAGTCACGTTTGTTGCAAAAATACTTCTAGGGATAACTTCCCTTGTATCCTTGACTTGACCTCTAGACTTAGGGTTTGTTCCATAGCTATATGGAACCCTATGATAGGAAATTACATCCTTCTTGGCCTTTGGTTTGTATCCCAAACCTCTATGGCCATTGAATGACTTTGATACTCCTAGCCCTAGATTTTTACCCTTAGACCCTTGTGTTTCATTTTTGATTTTTCTAAGGGTTTTCTCTAATTTATCAAGTCTTGTCCTCAAGACTTGATTTTCCTTCCATAATCCCTCAACCATAGATTTTTCACTAAAAACATGACTTTTCTTTTTCTTAAGCAAATACCTAGAATCCTTAGGGTTCTTGCCTAAATTCCTATCTACCTTTTTAAACCTAGGTTGAGAGGTTTTAGCATGTAGAGCCATATGATTTTCATTAATGTCTCCATGCTTCCTATTTTTATGGTAAATAGCATTAAAATGATATAAGTTAGAACTAGCATGCTTTTTACCATAATTTAAAGGGGTAGGCTCAATAAATGATACCTTTCTTTTTACCTTGGAGGCTCCCCCTTGAGTTGTGCTTCATCCATGAGCCTTGACCGCTTTCTTCCCCTTGGGACATTAACTCCGGTAATGCCCCTTTTGATTGCAAGAAAAGCACACAATGTGCTCCTTGCTCTTCTTTGTTCCGGGAGCGGTCTCCTTGGGCTTCTCCTTGCCCTTTTGTGCCACTTGGCCCTTCTTCTTGGCCAATTTAGGGCATTTGCTCTTGTAATGTCCATGTTCCCTACATTCAAAGCATATAATATAATTTTTAATTTTATTTGAGCTAGTTATACCTTCATGTGTAGGGGTGGCTTCCTCTCCTTTTGATTTCGATGTAGAGGCTTCCTCTTGATCCAAAAATGATGCTCCTCCAATAGATTTGTCTTAACTTGTGGAGGTGGAAACTTCTTCATCCTCTTCTTCTCTTGACCCGGATGTGGAAAATTCTTCTTGCTCCGGGGTCAATGATCTACACTCCCCCTCAATCCTAGAGGTGGAGACTTCATCATCTTGTACATGGAACAAGGAGTATGCTCCCTCCTTGTTCCCTTCATTGCATTCCCTCGAAGATGAAGCTTCTTCTTGGACTTCTTCTTCGGAAGTTGAGCATCTCTCAACTTCGGAGTCCTCCTCTTGGTCTTGCTCCAATGAGTCATCCTCTTTGGATTCTTCTTGATCTTGTACAGTGGAGGGGATCTCATGAATCTTGGCCAATTTTCTCCATAGCTCTTTGACATCTTCAAACTCTCCAATTTGCTCCAAGATGTTGCTCGGCAATAAATTGACCAAAAGCTTGGTCACTTTGTCGTTGGCCTCACATCTTTGGATTTGTTCTTGGCTCCACTTGCTCCTCTTGAGAACTTTGCCCTTGGAATTTGTTGGATCTTCAAATCCTTCCATTAGAGCAAACCATTGCTCTATCTCCATCATCAAGAAGTTTTCGATTCTTGATCTCCAAGAATCGAAGCTTGTCATTGTGAATGGTGGAGGCACCCTCGTATCGAATCCAAGTCCATCTTGGAATTCCATTTGAAGTTGAGCCTTTTGTTGAAGTCTTCGACTTGTAGAATTTTGCTCCAACTTCTAAACCCTCTAGCTCTTTGCCCCTTCCGGCGATGATTCCGGTGAAGAGCGGCCTCGCTCTGATACCAATTGTTAGGACTGAATGTGTAGCTAGAGGGGGGGTGAATAGCTCGTCGCATGCTAGGTGCTCATCATTGCTTGTTTCTTTGATGATGTGCAGCGGAAATACAAGAAACAACTACAGCAGTGCTAACAAATGGATTTTACTTGGTATCCACCTCACAAGAGGTGACTAGTCCAAGGATCCACGCACACACATACACAACTCCACTAATAAACACTCCTTTTCGGTAACTACCAAAGGCGGAGAAGCCCTACAAGACTCTCAATACAGAAAGAAAGGAAAGGGAACAAAAGTATAAGCAAAGCTTACAATGAATGCAAGAAACCCTAACCCTAGCTTTCTTCTTCTTGCTTTTGATCCGCCTCTTGACTTGGAAGAGCCTCCAAGAACCTTCAAGAACTGGCGATCTAGAGCTTAGAGAGAACTGTGGAGTTGCTGTTGAGGATCTGGAGTGAACAGTGCAAGTTCTGTCGAAGGAATCGAACGCCTGCAGCTAAATACGATGTCAACGGTCGGATCCCGATCGATTGGATTACTCCCAATCGATCGGGGAGGCTTTGGATCGATCGATTGATCGATCCAGAGTGCCTCTGTGCTCTCTGGAATAGCCTGGATTGATCGGCTGATTGATCCAGCCTTTATCGCGTAAAAACGCGCCACCCCAATCGATCCACTGATCGATTGGGGTCTCTGGATTGATCGACCGATCGATCCAGAGACATTTTGTGCGCTCTGTGACTTGCCCACTCGAGGCTTGTCGCGGGGACCTTCCCAATCGATCGGCCGATCGATTGGGCATCAGCCAATCGATTGGCTGATCGATCCAGACATTGGTTTTTGCCCAAAATCAAGTCACAAGCCCCCTAAACCAGCATCCGGTCAACCATGACCTGTTGGTACATAATGCCTAGCATCCGGTCACCCTTGACCTGCTAGGACTCGCTCACCAAGTGTCCGGTCAATCCCTTTAACTCACTTGGACTTTTCTCCTCTTGCCAAGTATCCGGTCAATCCCTTTGACCTACTTGGACTTTTCTTCCTTGTGCCAAGTATCCGGTCAATCCCTTTGACTTACTTGGACTTTCACCAGATGTCTGGTCAACCTTGATCCATCTGGATTTCCCCGTGCCTGGCTTCACTCACCAGAACTTCCCTTCTGCCTAGCTTCACTCACTAGGACTTCTCTTCTGCCTGGCTTCACTCACCAGGTCTTCCCTTCTGCCTAGCTTCACTCACTAGGACTTCTCTTCTGCCTGGCTTCACTCACTAGGTCTTTCACCTAGCTTCACTCACTAGGATTTTCACCTGGCTTCACTCACCAGGATTTTCTTCTGCTGCCTAGCTTCACTCACTAGGACTTCCCATCTGCCTGGCTTCACTCACCAGGACTTTCCATCTGCCTGGCTTCACTCACCAGGATTTTCTTCTGCTGCCTAGCTTCACTCACTAGGACTTCCCATCTGCCTAGCTTCACTCACCAGGACTTTCACCGTCAAGTATCCAGTCAACCTTGACCTACTTGACTCTCCTTCACACATGAACAATTGCACCTGCAATCTTCATGTATTGTCAAACATGTATTGTCAAACCATCAAAACATAAACATTAAGACTCGAGATTGAACCAATTCAAGCTTAGTCAAACTAGGTCAACCTTGACCTAGGGAATATTGCACCAACAATCTCCCAACATAACTCATGTGAGAAAACTCGGCGTAGAAGAAGACGGTGCAATGACATTACCGCTAGGAGTAGAGCACGGTGTCGATGATCGATCAACAACGATAGAGGATCGGGAAAACTCCCGCTCAGAGAAATCGCAAGCATGATCGGGATTTGTGGCGTCGAGATGCGTCGGCTGGAGATGGCAGAGGACAAACAACCACCAGGCGAGCTCGATCGATGGAGGAGATAGCGTGCTCAGCAGATGGAGGGTCGATCTGCGCTGGCGTGATCATCTCCCCTGTAGCGTCGGCGTCGGGGAAGAGGATGTCACGCGCAAGAATGGGGGATCGGGAGAGCAAATCGGGGATTTAGATATTAGGTTTTTAATTAAATACATAGGTTATATTTAATTAAGCCCTAAGTTAGTTTCTCAATCAATTCCCAACTTAATTGGGTATCCAAACAGACCTCCACCTAGCCCCCACCGATTCATCCCCTCAAAACGAGTCGTACGAGCTTTGAAAAATTCTCAGAAAATTTCTAAAAATTTCCAAAAAAATCCAATAAGGCTATTTCTCCAATAACCTTATTATTTAATTATTATTTGAATGCCGTATTTTACATTCTCCCCCAATAATAAAAAATTTGATCCCCAAATTTCATGCTCAACTCAGGGATCTTCATCTAAGAGCAATAACCAACCAACATCCTCATATACCACTCCACCCTAGCATCCTAGACATATTTCCAAGCATGACAATTCACCTCCAAGTGAATAGTGATGACTCTGTGGGTTATGAGCTCACCCTACTTCTGCTACTCCCATATTGTTACCTAACCAACTATGGATAAATCGATTACCTATGAAATCCATAATCCACTAACAATAGATCCTCCAACATCTGTAAAGGGCGCTCAAACTATCCATCAGTCTGAGGGTGAAAATCTATACTAAAGCGAAACTCTGAATCCAAAGTTTGCTGAAATCTCGATCAAAACTAAGATGAAAAATCGTGGATCTCCATCCAATACAATACTCAGAGATATAACATAAGATCCGATAATCTCTCTACAGTATAATCCTGCTACTCAATCCAAAAAAAATCATCCTACAAATCGATAGCTAGGGAGCAAAGTCGTCACCCAACAATGATTACCCAAAGCATCATATCCTCTCCATGTCTTGGGTAATCCCACAACAAAATCCATTATATCATACTCCCAACTCTACTCTAGTACCTGAATCAACAGAGACATCCCGACTAGTCTCTGATATTCAGCCTCCACAATCTCCTATGGAAATAAGAAATCTCATTCTCATTATACGAGAATTCTAACTACTAGCACGAGCCTACCCCGCTCATGCTACATCGGAACTGCACCAAACTCTAGATACACCACATCTGTGTAGAGTACAAACCCGTCTACACCAAAAGCACAACTAAGATGGTGCAGTTAACAACTTTTCATTTCAACACCTGAAACTGATCTCGTAAGCCATACCCTTCCTAGATAGTCCAGTCAACGACATATTAATGCTAGAGAAACCTTCAACTAATCTCCGATAATATCCCACCCGACCAAGGAGACTGCGAGTCTCCTGTATAGACTACGACTACTCCTAACTGGTAACAACCTCTATCTCCTGTGAATCCACTAATATCCCTCTACTAAGACAATGTGTTCCAGAAATCTCACAAAGGGCAATCAAAATACGCACTACTGAACTTTGCATATAGATGTTCCTGTCGAAACATCTCTAGAACTATGCGAAGATAGTGTACATGATCCACCTTGGATCATGAATAGATCACAACATCGTCAATGAAGACAATGAAAACTGATCCAATCACCCTAGGAATACCAAGTACATCGAGTCCATGAACACATTTAGGCCAATGTAAGCCTACATGATAAAACTAAGGACTCATAATATTCATGCAATAGACTCACTCAATCGTAAGATCCCCAACAACAAGCCTATGATTGGACCACCAACTACAAATAACAAAATCCATAAATATCCCACATGTGCTACTCCTCATGTCGCTATCAACTTCAAACACTAGATAGTATATCATCAAACCAAATGTTGACCAATAGATCATCAACAAAAGAACATATCACCACACCTGATTTCACAATATCCACCAAATCTCCAATCGTCCTCAACATCAATCAAACCTGATAACTTCATGTACAATGATAGCGAAAAAGGAAATCATCCAACCATTTAACACTCACTGCCGACAAACTAGCTGTATCCCAAAAATCTGCCAAATCTCATCATCTCATCCTAATACAAAGAATGGAAAAACCGACCTCTGTTAACTCAAATTCAACCAGGTGAATCAATCCTAAACTAATCGAACTAACAGGAGTAAACCGGTACTCTACTAACTGAGTCAACATGAATATACAGATACAATCCACTACCCAGCTAATAGTAACAAAGACTGGTATATGACACTAACTATCAACCAACAGTAGTAGAAGAAGCTAAAACTACTACTAGTATGATATGACGAATCCCCTGAGACTGTAATCCTTGATCTCCAGTAGGGTCAACCGTGATCAGTGATTGACCCAACACATGAAATGCATAATACAAACAACTAGAGAGGTACTAATAATTGTCGTAACTAACTATCATGGACAACAATACATATACCAACAGAAATGTATGATAACAATATGCAAACATACCTCCAATAGCCTGGAGATGTCCTACTGCTACCTGGTCCCAAAACCCAAAAAGTCACACCAAGAAAATCAAAACACGAAAGCCCAAAACACAAAAAATAGGCATCGTAAGCCTTGCTCTGATACCACTAAATTATCACGCCCCCAAAGGAGTCCCTACCAAAAAATTTCGGCAGCATCTCCCCTGTACTGGTGACAATCTGAAGCATACATACACACAAAATACATCAGCCACATATGGTTGGAATATATACACAACCACGCAGTTTATATTCAGCCCACTCGGTTGGAACATAATAAAACACAACCACGCAGTTATATATATAAAATAAACAGCCCACTCGGCTGTATTAAAACCCAACACAGCGGAAAAATGAAAATAGAAAGTCCAATACAAAACAAATCAGCACACTGCTAGTCGGCTAGGCTTTATACAACAACCACAACAACAAATACAACAACACACCAAATACAGCAAATACCAAATACAAGTAAAGCATAAAATGAACCCAAAACGATCTTCAGATGTGACGTAGGACTCGGCAGACAGGATACTCCAAGCGATACACCAACCATCTATCTGCTACCTGAAAATATAAAGGTATAAATGCGGTGGTGAGTATAGGTAACTCAGCGGGTAATAGACAAGATAGTGCATGGACCATAAATAACATGGAGATCAAAAGTATACAGTCTCAGTAAAGAATAAATAACATGATCATACTAACATATCCAATAAACACAATTACCAGTACCAGCCTACCTCACATAGTATAACGATCATAACTGACATACAAAAAACTACACATACTACAACTGACAAAATGATAAACACATACCCAATCTGGAAACGACACATGGTACAATGATCAGTAAACTCATCGGATCTGCAACAAGCCCACTCATGACACCTGTGCAATAAAAATACAACTACATATACATGTAAAATAAATGACATGTATGCAGCATGACAACCATATGCAACAATCATATCTCAAACAAGTGCAACACCTCACAATCACATGCAACTAGTATCTACTAGGCATGTATGCAATTATATCTCCAAAGATGCACCGTGCATCATATGCAAAATGCGTATGCATGCTCCATGGTCACCCCCGCCACCTCTCTAGACACCACGACCCCTGTATGGCTGAGAGACTTGGGTCCGTGACAAACCGTACTAGCTTCCAGTACATGCACTGCTATAGGCGGTCAAATCGGACGATCAGCTAAGTAGTTATCTAACTACATAGCTAAGGGTCCCTGACCACTCATATCTCTAGCCCTCTGACTACTGTACCTTCAAGACTCACTACTCCAGAGTGGTCGAGGCTGACAGAACACTGAGCGACTGAGTAAGAACGACAAGACTAGCTCCACTCCTAGCTACCACTTTCCATCAGTGGTCGAAAGGACAGATATAAACGACTGACAACCCTCTCAACCACAAGGGAGACAATAGTCGTCAATATGCAATGAATGATGAACATGATATATATACATAATCATGATACAAACACCGTCATCATCCATGCAAACTCTAAAGTACCCCACAACATGAGTATGATCATCATGATACCTCCATATATCCCACCAAACACGTATACACAACTACACATGTATAATCAACCAAGAATCTCCAATAATCCCCCTAGACACATGTACACAGAACATAGGTACAATCAACATGTATCCTCCAGTAAAACACATCAGACACGTGCATATACAACAAATATACAATCAACACAACTCTTCCAATCATCAAACCAGACAAATGTATACACGACATACAAATGGACAATCATCATATGAGCACCACCAACGAAGTATCCCTTACCATACATACTCTACATGTAAAAATACCACAGAGTATAGTACCAAATTACAGACTGTATAAGAATTAAATAGATCATCACAAAGGTCAAGCATCAGTATCAAGCAGGAAAGCGACAAACGAACACGATATAAGATAAAGCAGCCTAAACCATCACATAATAACCATGCACTAAGATCAAGAAAAACTACGTAGAGGCCAAGGAAGAAATACTCGCCTTTATCTATCGACTGTGTCAGATAAACCAATCCCACGTCGAGATGCTTGCCTCGAAATAAAGTCCTGCAATCACATAATATATTTAGCTAATTACATAGGTAGCAAATAGCTAAATAAACTCCCCAATCTAATTAGGGAAAACCCCTAAATAAAATAATTTAACTAATTCCTTAATCCAACTCCTTCTAGATCCAAACATAATCCACAATCTCTTAATCAATCCAAAACTCACTAATCAACACATCTTAAATCCAACTCACATAATTCATCATCAATCAAACACTAATCCAAAACTCATCATAAATTCTTCTAAATCCACTAATCGATCCAATATAACTTGATTAATTCCCACAATCCATTAAACCATCTACTAGACATCATGAATCAATCCTACAACATTCATCCACCCTAATTAATTCATCATTTAATCCATGACTTAGCACAACTAAACACTCATCAACCAAACTACATAGATTACAACCTTAATGAAATCTGATACACGTCCATATTAACCCAATACCATCATAAATTACACGCTAGGCACAATCTAACCAACTCTGTAATCAAATAATAAATATGAAATAGAAATGGAATAACACTGTGATAATAATACACTAATCAGATCTTACCTCCAAATCCAATGTACTACTCACGGTCGGAACAACTCACTATCGATGACGGTGACCTAGACCAAGTGAAGTCGCTGCCTTCTGCATTCATCATCCCCAAATCAATATTTAGTATGGTTCCTACACTCCAACAAGATCCACAATAGAAATATGCCCTGCATCAATCTATATCTTAATCATTTACCCCTTACTCTACAGATCTCTTACCTCTATAGCATGAATCCTTGGCACCTTCTCCGTGATGAATCCATCCAACATCCTAACCACCACAAGGATGCCAGAATCCTGTGGTGAAAATCTAAAATCCCGAAAATACTGATCTGATGATAAACTACAGCAACAAATGGAACAGCAACAGAGCAAGAAGAGGTAAGGAGACAACCATACCTTCTTGTGGCAGAAACCCCTCGTCAAGCCATAGAATGGCTGGGATCAGATGTCCCGGTGATCAGAGACGATTGGTGGCAACCGGCTCATACTCACAGTCGAAACAGACCAAGAAGAGGGAAGCTAGGGCTCGGCTGAAGGGAGATGGTGGCGCTGCCCAAAGCTAGGGCATGGGATCCCCCTGGTTGAAGACCAACTAATGTGAGAAAACTTGGCATAGAAGAAAACGATGCAATGACATTACCGCGAGGAGTTGAGCACGGTGTCGATGATCGATCAACAACGGTAGAAGATCGGGAAGACTCCCGCTCGGAGAAATCACAAGCGTGATTGGGATTTATGGCATCGAGATGCGTCGGCCGGAGATGGCAGAGGACAAACAACCACAAGGCGAGCTCGATCGATGGAGGAGATAGCGTGCTCAGCAGATGGAGGGTCGACTGGCGTTGACGCGATCATCTCCCCTATGGCGTCAGCGTCGGGGAAGAGGATGTTGCGCGCAAGAATGGGGGATCGGGTGAGGAAATCGGGATTTAGAGATTAGGTTTTTAATTAAATACTTAGGTTATATTTAATTAAGCCCTAAGTTAGTTTCTTAATCAATTCTCAACTTAATTGGGTATCCAACAGGCCTCCACCTAGCCCCCACCGATTCATCCCCTCAAAACGAGTCGTACGAGCTCCGAAAAA
This sequence comes from Zingiber officinale, assembly GCF_018446385.1. Classification (NCBI taxonomy): domain Eukaryota; kingdom Viridiplantae; phylum Streptophyta; class Magnoliopsida; order Zingiberales; family Zingiberaceae; genus Zingiber; species Zingiber officinale. The sequence goes on from NC_055989.1 coordinate 14,160,254, forward strand.
TTCTCAGAAAATTTTAAAAAATTTCTGAAAAATCCAATAAGGCTATTTCTGTAATAACCTTATTATTTAATTATTATTTAAATGTCATATTTTACAGTGTCTATCCTCACTAGACTGACTATGTCACACCTAGCCCAAGTAATACTTTCTCGTTAGTGATGCTTTGGTCAAAGACTTTGAGTAATAATCCTAACGAGTGGTCATAGGGTATACGCCTCCTCATAAGGAGCGGTGAATCCTCTATACGCTATCCAAATATCTTTATGCATTTTGATTTATACCCAATCATCACGGGTCTACACCTCAATGAGGTGCTTGCTTAAGATATCAAATTATAAGTCTCTATGACCAAGATGACTTGTATACCTCAAGTCGAAGGAAACTTGCACTCGAGCTGCAATAAGAGCTTTATAGACATATCTATATATATAGATAACTATATGAAGTCTTACAGTGAGTCACTCTAATGAATTAGTTACCATAACTAGCATCTATGTTTAACTGTCGATATCCGAATGTCTCCAGCCAGTGAGAAAATAGTTACTTGGTGAACTAAGGAGTATAACCTGTGCCAGTCTTATAGAATTAATGATGTTAAAATGCATCAATTCGACGACTAGAAAATTTTCAATACATTCATAATTGTACATGTAGAGATAATCACTAGTTGTGATCTAATCACAATTTCTCTCATTCTATGAATTGTATTACAGACATTGAGTAAATGAGTTTAAGACAATAAAATATATAATATGCACTCAAATACTGAATTTATATTTAGTAAAAATCACAAGGCGATTGTCATAGGACATCCCTCAAAATCTAATAATTCCTTTGTATATTTTCTTGATAGATATAATTGCCTTCATTAGTTTATTTAATTTGTAAGCCTAAGAAGAAGGCTAACTTACCTACTAGACTTATTTTAAATTCTTGTTCCATTATGTTTATAAATTCTTGTAGAAAGTCTGAGTTTGTAGATATAAAAATTATATCATCGACGTAAACTTGGGCGACAAAAGTATCAAATTTAAAGATTTTGTATGATTGAGATGCGCTAGAGGGGGGGGGGAGGTGAATAGTACTCATGACTTTTTCACACTTTTCTAAAAACGTTAGCGTAAGAGTTCGTATAGTGGAAATAAAAGAAAGAAAAGCAAGCAATCGAAAACCAAGCTGACACCTTTGGTTTTACTTGGTTCGAAGCCTGTGATAACTCTTATTCCAAGACCTATACTCATTGAGTGTTTATTTTGGGTAATTCACTATTAATTCATAGGATTACAATGACAAGTACAATTATAATGGAGCAGATTAAGTGCAATAAATGGAAATTATACTAACGACTTAGAGGGTTATGGATGCGAGCTTTCAGTCGTCTGAATAGTATTACGATTTCATTGACTTATCTTTGGAATAACACATAGGAATAGAAGATTGTTATGAATGATGATTTGAAGTGCTGGTTGAGGCCTCCTTTTATAGCCGAGTTAGATTTGATCTAGATTCATTGATCTCGGGATCAGTGTTTGACTCAATGCTGATTAGTAGACTGATCCCCCTGATCTATCAACTGATCCTGCCTGAATCAGCCCGCTTCCTGTCTAGATACTGCCGCTTCGGATGAGTCTTCGTTCGATCGACCGATCCCTCCATTCGATCGATCGATTCCACCGTTCGATCGATCGATTCCACCGTTTGATCGATCGATCTATCAATGATACCCAACTTATCTGATCTGGTCAACCCGGTCTGATTAGTCCACTGCTTATCCATTGTTTGGTCAACTAAACCTGACGTTTGGTTGACCGATCCCTTGGTCGAGGTTGGTCGTGAGCTGATTTAATCACTAGGGTTTGGTCGACTGATCATAATGTTCGGTCGACCGATGAAGGCAAAATCCTAACATGCAAAATGTTAGTTTTCCTGCAAAACAGAGTTAGAATAATAAGCAAATAGTATATATAAAAATTAACTTTTGATAGCCTCCAGACTGTCAGGTCCCGACTTTGAGTTTCACTAAAACTTTAGGTCGAATCAACACCTAATGTTCCCTCTTAGGGGAATGCGTCCTCACCTATTCCTCTCAGGAGAGTTTACCTTTTGCTAGATCGGTCCTCCAGATCGTCTGGACTTTTGTTCAACATCCGAGACTTTAGGACTTTATGCTGGATGTTCGTTCCATGACCCATCCAGTCTTTCACTTGGTGTCCATGACCCCTAGGATTTTCACCTAGAGTCCTTGACTCTAGGATTTCGCCTAAAGTCCTTGACTCGCCAAGACTTCGCCCAGTCCTCCGGACCAGGACTTTGTTACCTAATCGCAGTTAGGACTTTCTACCGGCCTAACAGTAGTTAGGACTTTCCTTTACCTAAGATCACTAAGGACTTTCCTTTACCTAAGATCACTTAGGACTTTCTTGCACACTTAGTTCAACTTGTTAGACAACAAGACAGCTTAACTTTGAACTCCTTTGTCATTATCAAAACACAAACTTAATTGTCTAGTGCTCCCTGAACCAATAATCTCTCCCTTTTTGATTATGACAACCTAGTTCAAAAGCTAAGTAAAAATATACAAAATAGTAAGACATGAAGAACAAGTAACAAGTAATTTTTCTAGTAACAATTTTTCAAGGAAAAAATCAAATGTTACTCACTCCCTTGAAATGTTATCTTTTTTCTTAGCATAAAGCTTTTTACCTTATTTTTAACACCTTTCTCCCCCTTTGACATATATCAAAAACTATTGAGTAGAGAGAAAAGTTGTAAAAAAACTTTAAGCCCCCTAAAGATATCACTTAACTTTTCAAAAAATGTGTTTAGCTTAAAAAATCTTAGATAAATACTTAGCTTTGAAAAGGACTTCTTTAAAAAATACTTTAGCGAAACACTTAGCTTTAAAAGGAGTTTCTTTGAAGAAAAAGCATAGCTAAATACTTAGGTTTAAAAAGAATTTCTTTGAAAAATACTTAGCTTTAAAAAAAACTCTTTTAAAATTTTGAAGAAGTAATTAATTTTGAAAGATCTTTACTTATAAACATTCTTTTGAAATATAACCCTAAAAGAAAACTTAATTTTTGAAAATATTTTTAAAAAATTAACTTCTTATTTCACTCTCTTAAAATGTTTAAGTAATTTGTAGAGGATAGTGAGCTTAAATAATTTAATTAATACCTTGATTAAAGACTATGACCCTAGAGTCCAAGAATGAAAGTAATTATCTATTTTTCTAATTTTCAGTTTGAAAATATTATCTCTGACTTTGAAAAATATTTAAGTTTGAATTTTAAAATATTTAAGTTTGAAAAATATTTAATTTTGAATTTTAAAATTGTTTAAGTTTGAATTTTAAAAAATATTTAAGTTTGAATTTTAAAATATTTAAGTTTTAATTTGAAAATATTTAAGTTTGAATTTTTTAAAATATTTAAGTTTGAATTTTTTAAAATATTTAAGTTTGAATTTAAAAATATTTAAGTTTGAATTTTGAAAAATATTTAAGTTTGAATTTTAAGATATTTAAGTTTGAATTAAAAAATATTTAAGTTTGAATTTTTAAATATTAAAGTTTGAAACATATTTAACTTTGGATTTTGAAGTTGTTTAAGTTTGAATTTTGAAAAATATTTAGTTTGAATTCAAAATATTTATGTTTGAATTTTGAAAAATATTTAAGTTTGAATTCGAAAGATTTATGTTTGAATTTTGAAAAATATTTAAGTTTGAATTTTGAAAAATATTTATGTTAGAATTTTAAAATATTTAAGTTTGAATTTTAAAATATTTAAGTTTGAAAAATATTTAATTTTGAATTTTAAAATTGTTTAAGTTTGAATTTTGAAAAATATTTAAGTTTGAATTTTAAAATGTTTAATTTTTAATTTTAAAAATATTTATGATTTAATTTCAAAATATTTAAGTTTGAATTTTAAAAAATATTTAAGTTTGAATTTTGAAAAATATTTAGGTTTGAATTTTAAAAATGTTTAAGTTTAAATTTTAAAAATATTTAAGTTTAAATTTTAAAAATATTTAAGTTTGTATTTTAAAAATATTTAAGTTTGAATTTAGTTTGGATTTTAAAATATTTAATTTTGGATTTCAAAAATATTTAAGTTTGGATTTTAAAATATTTAAGTTTGAATTTTGAAAAATATTTATATTTGGATTTTAAAAATATTTAAGTTTGAATTTTGAAAAATATTTAAGTTTTAATTTTAAAAATATTTAAGTTTGATTAGATTTAAATTTTAATTAATTAATTTTAAATTTAAGTCCATCTCACTCTTTTTCTAAATGGTTAATCAGGAACCTTATTTGTTTTGTGAGATAATTAATTTTATCTTCAATTGAGATTTAAATCTAAGGATTGATTTATACTTGAGTTAGACTAATATTTAATAGTTATCCAATTAAACATTCATATCAATAATTGACTTCTAGGCTGTGGCGAGATATTAAGCCTTCTTGGATATTGGAATAACAACCACTTCTAGACAAAGCCTTTTATACAAATTTAATATTTAATTTTCTTTTTGAGAATCCTTGGTCTAACTAAACAAGTGTCGATCAAGCTTAAGTCCTTATCTATCCTAATCTAAGCATGTATAAAGAAAAATAGTAAATCAAGCATCAATCAGGTTTATGTAATAATAAAGATGATCTTTCTATTGGCTCCCCATAGATCATAGCATCGATAAGTTCTATCAAGATAGTGGATTTGATCCTTGGGGATCCAATATTAATCAAGTCTAACTTGATTAGCCAGGTTAGACTTGGGGACCCATGCTTGGGCTAGGCTCTTAGTTGATCGATTCACTGAAGGCAAGTAAGATTTGAATCGACGTTTGTCCTTATATCCGAGTTCGGATCGGTTGTATATGACTCTGCTTTCCAAGGATCAAATCAAGATTCTTGGAACCCAAAGTGAACCATTCCAACGAGTCCCTAAGTTCCTTGACTTGACTTTTCAAGTTGAAATTTTCTTTCTCAAGTTGTTGGACTTGAGTTGAAGTTCTAGCTTGAACATATTTGGTCAAGGAGCTTGGGTTAGTCATTTCCTTTTGGGTTGTTACCTCCTTTTGTAGTGACTTAACCAGGATGTTGGATTTTGCCAGTTTACTAGACAAGTATGAAACTAAATTCTATAATCTAATTATTGACGGACTTATAGTGGAATCATCTTCTAAGCCGAATTTGGATTCTGATTCATCTCTAGTTCCATACTCGGACTTAGTTTTGGCAACGTAAGCTTGTACTGGTAGAGGAAGGAAGCTCGCTTGCTCGTGTTCTTCGTCAGGGTCTTCCGAGGATTCGGACCACATTGCTTTCAATGTCTTCCTTCTTTGCTTCTGGTTTGGGCATTCAAGCTTAATATGCCCCTTCTTATTATTGTCACACCCCAAAGAAGTCCCTGCCAGACAAAAATCCGGCAATATCTCCCTTGTACCGGTGACAATCTGAAGCATCAATACATACAAAATATACATCAGCTACATATGGTTGGAATATATACACAACCACGCAGTTATAATCACAGCCCACATGGCTAGAATGAAACAATCACAACCACGCAGTTATATATAAAGCAGCCCACACGGCTGTACTAGAAACACAGCGGAAAAACGAAGGAAAGCCCACACAAACCAAATAAATACAATGCATGCCAGCATGGCTTAAACACAAATACAACACCAAAACCATAAGATAGCCACATGGCTACACACAAATACAATGCCAAAAATAATAAAAGGATATACAAAAAGAAAACAAACACTAGATGAAATCGTCTTCGGATGCGACGTAGGACCCGGCCGGCATACAGGATACTCCGAGTGACACTCTACCATCTACCTGAAAACATAAAGATATAAATGCGGTGGTAAGTATAGGTAACTCAACGGGTAATAGACAAGATAGTGCATGACCCATAAATAAAACATGGAGATCAAAAAGTATACAGTCTCAGTAGGGAATAAAGAAACATGATCATACTATCATAATCAAAGCAGCTAATTATATCTAACATACCGACATAGCCAACAAATACAACTACCTGTACCAGTCTATCCCACAAGATATAATGATCATAGCTGACATACAAACTGCATGGACCACAACTACCATAATGATAAATACATACCCAATCTGGAATCGACGCAAGGTACAAAGATCAGTAAACTCACCGGATCTGCAACAGACATACCCGTGACACCTGTGCAATATAAATACGACTGCATATACATGTAAAATAAATGACATGTATGCACAAGCATATCTCAAACAAGTGCAACAACCACAATCACATGCAACTAGTATCTACTAAGCATGTATGCAAATATATATCCACAGATGCACCGCGCATCATATGCAAATGTGCATGCATAATCCATGGTCACCCATGCAACCTCTCCAGACACCACGACCCCGGTATGACCGAGAGGCTTGGGTCCGTGACAAACCGTACAAGCCTCACGCACGTAACCGCTATAAAGCGACTGAGGCGACAGTATACTATGTAGTTATCTAACTGTTGGTTGCTACTCGGAAAACCTAGAGGTTCCACTGTACAAAAATTTTGTACAAAGGTCTGAACCTTTTCCTAGCTACCATGTGTTCTTTTAAATTAAATTTTGGATCGTCTGCGGAACTTAACATGTTTGATCCAAAACTTAATCTATTTGTTCTTTTAGGTTTTGACTTGGATCTCCTGCGGAACTTAACACGTTTGATCCAAATCACCTAAGTTATTAATTCCATTAAATATTAATTTCCAAAATTGGTTTCCAGTACTGACGTGGCGAGGCACATGACCTTCTTGGATATAGGAGCAACCACCACCGACTAGACAAAACCTTTTAAGGAAAGCTAATATTTAATTTCCTAAAATAACTTTAGGTCAACCGAAAAGAACAATCAAATCACAAGGAAAAGAAAAACAAGAGAACACTATATCGAAAACAAATTCGAAACACTAGAATCGTATGCCTCTTGTATTTAGTATTATTTCCAAAAATAACTAGTATGATGTGGAAAGAAAAATTACTAGTTATACCTTTTAGAAAGACCTCTTGATCTTCTATCGTATTCCTCTTTTAACCTCGGACGTTGTGTGGGCAACGATCTTCCAAGATGAGAACCACCTAGGCACCTTCTTCCTTCTTCCTTCAAGTTTCGGCCAAGCACAAGAACTTCCAAAGGATGAAGAATTTTCCACCAACCAAGCTCCAAGGGATGCATGCTTTCTCTCCTTCTTCTCCTTCCTTGATCCGGCCACATCCTCCAAGCTCCAAGAGATGATAGATTTCGGCCACAACAAGAGGAGAGAAGAGAAAGGGAAGGGTCGGCCACCACACCAAGGAAAAGAGGGAGAAAAATAGAATAGAGTCCTTTTTCTTGAAGCCTCCTCTACCCCCTCTTTTATAATCCTTGGTCTTGGCAAATAAGGAAAATTTAATAAAAACTTCCTTAATTCTTTTGCCATTGAAAAGGAAAATGTATTTAATTAAAACAATTTTCTCTTTTCAAATTACAATGGCCGGTCATAACAAATAAAATCTCCAAGCAAATAAAATTTTAAACACCAATTAAAAATTCCTTATTTGCTTCCGGAAATTTATAAAAATTTCTCCAATAATTTTTATCCCTTCATGATTGGTTTATAAAAAGGAAATTTAATAAATTAAAATCTTTCTTTTAAACATGTGGATAAAAAGAAAGTTATCTCTATAAATTAAAATCTCTTTTAATCTACAAATAAGGAAAGATATCAAATCTTTTCTTAATCTTTTGTAGAAACTTATAAAAGAGAATATTTAATTTTAAACTCTCTTTTAAATCATGAATATGATTAAAAAGGAAAGTTTTCTTAAAATTTAAAATCCTCCTTTAATCAACAAATAAGGAAAGATTTCAAATTTTAAACTCTCTTTTAAACATGTAGATGATTTACAAATAAGGAAAGTTTTTACCAAAAAATTAAAACCATCCTTTTAAACTACAAATAAGGAAAGAGATTAATCTCTTCTCTTAATCTTTTGTAGAAAGTTATAAAAGGAAATTTTTAATTTTTAAACTCTCTTTTAAAATCATGATATCCACATAAGAAATAATTTTAATAAAAATCCTTTTTAATATTCTAGTGGCCGACCACCTAAGCTTGGGACCCAAGCTTTAGCCGGCCACCTACATGGCTCATCCACTTGGTCTTGGCCGGCCCTAGCTTGGGTTCAAAGCTAGCTTGGCCGGCCCCATTGGATGGGTAAGAAGGTGAGTATGCGGTGGGTATAAATCTCTATATACTAGAGGCTACGATAGGGACCGAGAGGAGGAATTGGTTTTGGTCTCCCGATAAAATTAAGCATCCCGTGCTCGCCCCGAACACACAACTTAATTTTATCAATAATAATTCATTCCACTAGAGAACTATTATTGAACTACCGCACCAATCCCAAATTACATTTTGGGCTCCTTCTTATCATGAGTGTGTTAGTCTCCCTGTGTTTAAGATAACAAATGTCCACTAATTAAGTAAGTTACTGACAACTCACTTAATTAATATCTAGCTCCAAGAGTAGTACCACTCAACTTCATCGTCATGTCAGACTAAGTCCACCTGCAGGGTTTAACATGACAATCCTTATGAGCTCCTCTTGGGGACATTCTCAACCTAGATTACTAGGACACAGTTTCCTTCTATAATCAACAACACACACTATAAGTGATATCATTTCCCAACTTATCGGGCTTATTGATTCATCGAACTAAATCTCACCCATTGATAAATTAAAGAAATAAATATCAAATATATGTGCTTGTTATTATATTAAGATTAAGAGCACACACTTCCATAATAACTGAGGTCTTTATTCCTTTATAAAGTCAGTATAAAAGAAACGACCTCTAATGGTCCTACTCAATACACTCTTAGTGTACTAGTGTAATTATATAGTTAAGATAAACTAACACCTAATTACACTACGACCTTCCAATGGTTTGTTCCTTTCCATCATGGTCGTGAGCTATTGTTTATAATTTATAAGGTACTGATAACATGATATTCTGTGTGTGACACCACACACCATGTTATCTACAATATAAATTAATTGAACAACTACATTTATCACAAATGTAGACATTTGACCAATGTGATTCTTATTTCTAGATAAATGTTTTATACCAAAAGCTAGGCTTTTAGTATACATTCTAACACTAACCACATAGCTAAGGGTCCCTGGCTACTCATAACTCAAGCCCCCTGACTACTGTACCCTCAAGATCCACTACTCCAGAGTGGTCGAGGCTGACAGAGTAAAAATACTGAGCAGCTGAGTAAGCGCGATAGGACATGACATAGCTCCACTCCTCAGCTACCACTCTCCATCAGTGGTCGAATGGACAGCTATAAAAGACTGACGATCCTCTCAACCACAAGGGAGACAATAATCGTCAGATGCAATGAATGATGAACATGATATATATATAATCATGATACCAATACTGTCATCATCAATGCAACCTCTAAACCACATAAGCACTCCACAACATGAATATAATCGTCATGATAAATCCACACATCCCACCAAACACATGTACACAACTACACACGTATAATCAACCAAAAATCTTCAATAATCCCACTGGACACATATGCACAGAACATAAGTACAATCAACATGTATCCTCCAATAATCAACACATCAGACACGTGTATAAACCACAAACATACAATCGACACAACTCCTCCAAAAGTACATAACCAAACACGTGTTTACATACAACATGCAAATGTACGGTCAACATGATGACTCCTAAAACACATACCAAGCTACGTACAATCCACATTATATTCAAAATCAGCATGGTAAATCCAACCACTCGACAATCCCTGTAACGACCCGCCTTCTACAGACTAGGCTGTGAGGTCGATCGCTACATTATGCTGTGCTAAATTACTATTGCAGAAATCTGGATTGATTAAAATTTTACTAAACTGATTACTGTAAAATCTGAACTTAATATTCTAGGTGTACCTAGGAGTTGTACACATGCTAGGGAAGATAATCTATGCCTCTTGGATGTCCTGCTAGCTGTAATCATGCATTTCAATCAATCCATGAATCGATTGGGCTGTCGGATCGATCCAGTGATCGATCCAGCTTGATACCGGCATGGAGAAAACTCTGGATCGGTTGGCTGACCGATCCACAAGCTATCTTGCTTCTGTATGCGGCTGGTGTTCGCATCTGGATCGGTCGGCTGACCGATCCATAACATACGCTAACTCTCTGTTCGCGACTGGATCGGTCAGCTGACCGATCCAGTGACACAACCCAACTCTGATCGATCTGTAGATCGATCTGGGTTTCCGATTTCGAACCAGAACCCCTGATTTCAGCACTATTTCGTGCCTCAATCACATTACATGTTCTAAGATGGCTAGGAAACACTCTAACAACCACAACTAACATTCTAACATCATAAATAACAATATTCTAAGCATAATAGAGTGCATGGTTAACTAATTCATAGCGATCAACATACTAAAGTGCAAATTGCTAAAACACTAAAAAGTACTAATGTTTAAACAAAGCTTGCTAGAGTTCCCTAAGATCTTCTTTCCAAGTTCCTGCCCACACACATCTTCGTAGCATTGTCCTCCAGCCTCCACTAGTCCATCTTTCCTTTACCTTTATCTGCAGTATAAGAAAAAGAAAGTATCTATAAGCTTTCGCTTAGTAAGAAATCATCTACCTCACTAAAACATGCATTCGATGCAATATGCTTTTAAAACATGCTGTTTGAAAGTGCATTGATTAGACTGAAACATGGCATGTTATCATACATAGAAATCAAAGCTAGTCATGGCATACTATCATCTAAACATGTGTAATAAAAGCTGAACATGAACACCAAAGCATGACATACAAAGCTAACCATAACTATCATGTGTAACAACAAGGAAAACTGAGCTGAACATGAATTAAACTAGTCTGGAACTGAATTCAAACTCAACTAACATAACTGATCTTTGTGAGTTTTGAAAAAACTATAATATAATAGATTAAAATACATAATCATACCGCTAATGGGCCCGGCAACTGTACATGCTATGCGCGCATCCTCAACTAAACCCGGGGTTGCAAATCCCGAATTTAGCAAGGTTTACTAGGTTATCTAAACCTAGGGACCGACTATGGGAGCCTAGCCCAAGGGATATCTAATCCTGTACAGTGACACTACTGAAAATAAAATACTAAATCATAGCTAATTAATTTACCTTGCTTCTACTAGGTTATCTGAACCTAGAGGCGACTGTGGGTGCCCACCCATTGGACCGTAGTCCCATATATGCTGTGGCAAGGCTAACTAAACTATTTAAATGCTTCTATTGCATTTACTGAGCTATTAAAATGCCTAAGTTGCATTTTTCTGTGCTAAATAATTTAATCGAACACTTAGTATGCACTAATTTGCATCCTTGTGCCGAAAATCTACATATTACTAAACTAAAACATGGAATTCACACGGAAGCTACTTATACTGCAGGTGAGGAGTTTCTTACCTCCTGTTCGGATTTTCTTACGATTCTAATCGCTGGATTTCCGGAGGAGACGATCCTTTCGACGATCTTCTCGCGTCTATGCGTTCCTCTCGCGGAGGGGAGCGTCCTCATGCCGGAGTTGTCACCGGAAGATGACCTTGGGGCCCTAGGGAGGGAACCCTAGGATTGGCGCCGAGAGGAAGAAGAAGAGGGAGAGGTGCGGCGTGAGGTTAGGGTGAGGAGGAGAAATTGTCGAACCAATTAAAAATAAACCAAACCCCACTTAAATTTTCTATTTATATTAAGTGGGTAATTTCAACCCAACTCTAATATAAATTTAATTGCCTCCCTTTCCTTTCAGTACGGCCCTGCTGGGTTTAACTGGTTACTAACATTATCCGTAAACTGTAGGTCTCGGGTTCAATTCCCGCTTAGGCCGTTTTCATTTTCTATTTGTTTTTGCTACTTCCGTTACTCTAAAAATTCTGTAAAAATATCCTAAAATTCCAAAAAAATCATAGAATATTTATAAAATAGTTTTGAGAATTTTCGGGCGTTACAATCCCCCATACCTTATAAAACGTTCGTCCTCGAACTTAGAATAACTTTGGGTACTTCTGTCTCATGTTGGCTTCTGTCTCCCATGTTGCCTCTTCTGCTGTGTGACTGTGCCAAATGACTTTGACTAATGGTACTTCCTTGTTCCGCAATTTCTTAACTGCTCGGTCTATTATCTGAATAGGCCGACTGTCATAGCTGAGGTATTCGCGGATCTGTACCGACTGAGGCTCAATCACCTGGGTGGCATTTGGGATATGCTTCTTCAGCATAGAGATATGAAATACATTGTGGACAGCTGACATTTCCTGTGGTAGCTCTAGCTCATATGCTACCTTGCCCACTCTTCTACTGATAAGGTATGGTCCCACATATCGGGGACTTAGCTTGCCCTTCTTCCCAAAACACATTACTCCCTTCATAGGAGCTACTCTAAGGAACACTGAATCCCCAACTGAAAACTCCAAAGGTCTGCGCCGTATATCAGCATAGCTTTTCTGGTGGCTCTGAGCTGTCTCTATCCTCTGGCGGATCTGCTGTATAGCTGCTGTGGTATCTGCCACTAGATCTGTCTGAAGTTCTAGCTCTTTATGTTCACCACTCTCATACCAGCAGATTGGAGATCTACACCTCCGCCCATAGAGAGCCTCATAAAGTGCCATACCGATAGTGGCCTGATAGCTGTTGTTGTATGCAAATTCTGCTAAACTCAGATATTTGCACCAACTTCCCTTGAAATCTAGGGCACATGCTCGGAGCATATCCTCGAGTACCTGATTTACTCGCTCCGTCTGTCCATCTGTCTGCGGATGGAAGGTTGTGCTAAACTTTAACTTCGTGCCCAAAGCTGTCTGTACACACTCCCAGAAGTGTGACGTGAACCTGCTGTCTCTGTCTGAAATAATGGTTCGTGGGACTCCATGTAATCTAACGATCTCCTTGAGATACAACTGAGCTAGCTGTTCCATGGTGTAGGATATCCTGATAGCTAAGAAGTGGGCTGATTTAGTTAATCTGTCGACTATTACCCAGATGGTATCAAAACCATTCGTGGTTCTGGGTAATCCCACTATAAAATCCATATAACGTCTTCCCACTTCCATTCTGGTATCTGTATGGGCTGCAAAACTCCCCCTGGTCTCTGATGTTCTTCCTTAACCCTCTGACAGGTTAGGCAGGTGCTGACATATCGAGCGATGTCTCTCTTCATCCCAGGCCACCAAAATTGTTTCTTCATGTCCTGGTACATTTTGGTGGAGCCAGGATGCATCGCATAGGGAGTCTTGTGAGCCTCGTCTAGGATTTTCCTCTGTAGTTCCTCCTGATCCGGAACACATAGCCTGTCACCAAAATACAACACCCCGCTATCTGATATTCTGAACTCTCCACCTTTTGATTCTGCTAAACCTTGCTTGATTCTCTGAATTTCAAGATCCTGCTCCTGAGTTGTCTGGATGTCACCGAGCAAGGTAGACTCTAATGTCATAGTAGAGAGCTGTCCGACTATGAGCTCGAGACCGAAATCTGAGATCTCCTTCTGTAGGGGCGGTGACATGGCTGCTAGAGATAATAGGGTAGCGCTGGACTTCCTGCTGAGGGCATTTGCTACCCTATTCTCTTTTCCTGGGTGGTAGAGGATATCTATGTCGTAGTCTTTGACCAGTTCTAGTCATCTGCGCTGTCGCATATTCAGATCCTTCTGAGTGAAGAAGTACTTCAAACTCTGATGATCTGTATACACTCTGCACTGAACTCCATACAAGTAATGTCTCCAAATCTTGAGAGCGAACACCACTGCTGCAAGCTCAAGGTCATGAGTAGGATAGTTCTTCTCATAATCCTTAAGTTGTCTGGAGGCATAGGCGATCACCTTGCCATCTTGCATCAGCACTGCTCCTAGTCCCAACTTCGAGGCATCACTATATATGTCCACTACAACAAAAACTGCAAACGACAACGGATATTATCCGTTGTCGTAGGGTCAAAAAACCGTTGTAACTGAGGGTGTTGTAGAATGTATTGCCCTACGACAACGGTTTTGAATCCGTTGTCTTTGTAGACATTTGACAACGGTTTTTATCTGTTGTTATTTATATGCTCAAAATTTGTTTACGAAGGATACGACAACGTTTTAAAACCGTTGTGGTAGATAATTTCAACAACAGAATAAAACCGTTGTGGAAGATAATATTTACTCATTTTACTTTTTTTACAACAGTTATAAACTATTGTGGTATATAATTTTAATATATTTTACAACGGATAAAACCGTTGTCTTTTATCACGTTTTACAAAAAAATTCCGTTGTGGTTTACATAGTTTTTACAACATTTTTAACTGTTGTCTTTAATGTTCATTAATACCAAACAACCAATCTTATTTTTATATAAGCAAACCACCAATACAAAACTAAATATTTACTACATTAAATCCAAAATAAACATTCATCTTGTAGCCACACATATACAAGATAAGTAGTATCAAACCATGCATAAATCACATGTTTTCTAGTATTGTTCTTCATATGACTTTTACACATTAGCAAGGCAATTTACAACCTAACAAAGCTCACTCCTTGCATCAAAAGTCTCAAGCTACACGAATTGATTGAGTTACGTACCTGCAACAGAAAAATTAAACAAAACTTATCAATTCCAGATTTAGATTTATTCATATAAATCTACATAAAAAACAAGCAATATAACCAACTTATGGTCTAAGAAATAAAACTTATGCAATACAAACTTATGCAATACAAGCAATTTTAGGATTTCACATAGCTCTAATATAAAACAATTCCATGACAATAGGCAATACCAGAATTCCAGAATTCTGATTTAGACTTATTCATATAAATCTACATAAAATACAAGCAATATAACCAAATTATAGTCTCAGAATTTAACTTATGCAATACAAGCAATTCTAGGATTTCACATAGCTCTAATATAAAGCAATTCAATGACAACGGTCAATACCAGAATTCCAGAATTTTGATTTAAATTTATTCATATAAATCTACATAAAATACAAGCAATATAACCAACTTATAGTCTCAGAATTTAACTTATGAAATACAAACTTATGCAATACAAGCAATTCCATGATTTTGCATAGGTCTAATATAAAGCAATTCCAGGACAACACTTATTTCTAGAATTCCAGAATTAGATTTATTCACATAAATCTACATAAAATAAAAGCAATGTAACCAACTTATAGTCTCAGAATGTAACTTATGCAATACAAACTAATACAATACAAGCAATTTAACCAACTTAGAGTTGTCTTGGTAACTTCAATTTCATTGGAAAACTTATGCACATAGATTTAAATTCACAGAATAAGTTTACTCTGCCTGTGCCTGTCTATTAGATCAATGAATGTCATTGACCTTACCATTGAGTTTCTAAATAATTAGTCAAAAATATTCTTAAAAGATACTCATGGCAATAAGAAATTAACTAAACCTACGGAAAATGCATCTAAACATTGATTTAGGATGCAGACTTGTTGAGTTATAGGCAGGATTGACAAAATGACAAGAACTTGTCTAGGCAAATGCTGAAAACAGACAAGGAATTTGATATATGCTTTGTTCCTAGAAAAATGTCTTTATATACAAAACATGCTCATAATTCCAGTCAGTCAACATGCTATAAACTCCATCTACTAACTCAACCGAATTTAATCACTAAACGACGAGCTTATTTCCCAGAGGCAAAGTTTAATAGACAAAACAAAAACAAAATTATAAGGACACCACGACAATACCTGTAACTAAATTCACAAAATGTTCAATCAGCAAGATAACACATGGGTGTATATTAGGTATTGACATATCAAAGCAAAAGATGATAACAAATTTGTTATCATCTTGGATAATGACACTCAAACAGTGACACTAAGAGTGAACAATCACTAATCCTATTGAACACATGTACAATTTGTAAAAATAGCCATGTCAGAGATTGCGATCATACTCATGTTGAACACTATATCAAGTCTAAGTAACATAGACATGGAACAGTTGCAGCACTGACATCATATTCAACTACACAAGCATTATCATACTAGAGATTTGAATGAACATTAGTTATCAAATTTCGTAAATAGTAAGCAGTAGAGTACTAGCCTTGTATGTTAAACTTGTTGAATATACAATATCTCATAAGAAAGTTTACCTTTAATGCTATCACAATAATCACATTAGAGAGAATACACAAATCAATGAACTGATCCATAGTGAGTCTTAGCTCTTCAAGAACCTGAAAAATAAGGATGAGAATAAATACAGTAATTCAATTAGCAATAAGCAGAATAAATATACCTTTGAAACTTCAAATTCCATCACAGAGATTTTTTTGGAACTAGGATCCATTAAATGACGGAAAAACCTCGGTGCCTCAAAAGTTAAAGTATCCATGTCTTCTGAGGCAACCGCAAACACCTAGAGATTGATAACAAACAAATATGTTTAGGATATTAAAATTACAAAAATAAAACAAATTGTGTTACATTGTATCATTTTACCTTGTCACTTTTGCAAAGAGTTGTGCATCATAATCAATAAGATCCTGATGATAATTTCCAATAAAATAGCAATATCAAAGATTACCTTGACAGTCCTTTTGCTGTACTTTTCAGTTCCCTCCAGATCACCAGTTTGCAAACAGCAAATGTAACCAACTAAGACAGCAAAAGAAATTCTAGCACACTAAAGAGTCCCAATAAAGGTACTTGTTATGCATAAGCAATTACCTCAATTGTTGTGTTCAGGTCATTAGTTGCATCTTCCTTCTTTGAATATCTAAAGAATAAAATAAGCTTAAAGATTATCATTATCTTGCAACAAAAAAAAAAGAAGGGGGACAATGACAAAACTGTAAAGACTAACTTTTTAGCAAGTTCTTGTTTCTTCAGCTCTGGAGGTTGACCGTTAAATGCATATTTGGCATCAAAAAGATAATAAAATATGGTGGATGAATGAGAAATAAAATGATATTTAGACATGCAAATGGACTTACATTGGCTCGATACCTGCTTCTAATAATCTGATAGTTCGATTGAACATCCCTTGCAAATGACTTATCAGCCATACAAAATGTCGAGAGTTAGAAGAAGAAATAAAGAAGCCCAAGTCAAGCATGGATTTTTCTCAAAATTAGAGCACTTTTAACATTTATCATCAACAACAAGATGGAATAGAAGTGTAAGATTACCTTGTAACTTCGCCAATTTGGTTAGTGAGAGTATTCATGCAGTTCTTCCGACAATGATCTGGGCGCGAGAAAATGGCATCAAGTTATAAATTTGAGGGAGGGAAGTGTGGGTACAAATAGGAGCTAAAAGCTCAACATCCACTATCTAAAACCTTAAACCTTAACTCGAGAAGAGGATGGCATATCCAAAAGCATAATTTAAAAAATAAGAAGAAAAAAAAGACTAAACATAAGTCACGGACAAGGAACTGGTACTGCCGACTTGTTTTGAGTCTCTGATATTAGCAGCTAACAATAGCAATAAAAGAAACCATCACAAATCTACCTAGACAAGATAACATGTTATTACGTTATTAATAGACATCAACTTATGCCCTTGAGAAACATAGGATCACATTATTACCTTAAAGAAAATCCAATTATATGCACATCTTATTAAAATTCTAGTTTTTTTTAAAATCAGGAGAGCTGGTTAATGGTATACAGGACCATGATTAATGAATTAAAATCAGAACTTCTTATCTTAATACTGACTAAACAACAAAAGGAGTATAGAAGAGGTCACATGCTAATTTTATGGTGGAAAGTAGATCAAACTTGGATCATTTGTCATCTTTTCATAATCTTCCTAATGTAAGACCGACTTGGACATCAAAGATTCTGCTGCCTTCTCCAGGCATGGAAAAATTAGCCTATTTTGACTAAAACTTGTTGACTCTCTTTGTTAGAAAATGGACAATCTTCTTGGAGCATATAATGTAGAAATATGCATCTCCGACTCTACTATAGTTCTATAGACATGAACAGAAACAACAATAAACAAGGATGCCATAGCTAAGAAAGCTCCAATCCATCATCAAGCTGTAAATTTTGCAAACAAGATGTAGCCAGATAAGAAACATGCCATTTTTTTACAGTAAACAAAAAGAGAGAATATATATTGATTTAAGTACATTTTAACAGGAAAACAAAATCAACTCATAACACCTTGGTCACCTGTTCAATATGGAATTGTCCTTAAAAAATCAAAATGAAAAAGCATCCATTGATACAAGTAGACCCCTCAGTGGATCGTGGTGCCAAAACCATGCAGCAACACAGAATGACCCTATGCCTTAGATAAAATCAATCATACTAGAAACTGGAATTCTAGTTTTTTTTGTTGCATTTTCAATGGCATGGTTTTCCTATATATATATATATATATATATATATATTTCTTTTTTTGAATGAACAAATTAACAATACCTACTGAAAATTACTTAATATTTGTATTGATAGTGGATTATATCTTAGTTGATCAGAAAGTTATCAAGCAAGTCCGTATGTTTTGCTATAACAATTTGTTAGAGCACATTGAGTTAATATGGATTGGTAAACGACTTTGTACTGAAGTTGACATGGGTATATCAATTTCAGTTTTAAGAAGTATATATACCAATCAAGTCAAATAATATCACTTCAAAGGCTCGTCAAAAATTTCTTCTCTTTACAGACAAGAATTTAATGAGCATCCCAGTTCTAGTTCAGTTGTTTGTCGATGAAGACACTGACGTAACACAGTTAAGCAACACAAAATTATCTTAATGAGGTTGCAGAAGTTCAGAGCGCTCTACTTTACACAAAATAAGAATTACATCTTCGTTTAACTACTCGCATAAAGCAAAAGAGAGAATGCACAGAATAATCAGGGTAGGAGGAAAATGATGGAGAGGAAGAAGTCATACTTTAAGCAACACTTTAGAGTTTTGAAGGCCATTCATCCGCATCGCTTACCGCAGACCTAAATGCAACAAAGAAGACGTAAAGTAATAACAACTTCAAACTTCGTCGCTGCTTGGATATGATGATCCAGATGCGAGGAAAAAAGTAAAACCTTTTATACTTTGTCAGCGTCATGCCTTTAATGTAGATAGCCCCTGCCATACCTAGAATCGAACAAAGCACACCACTAAAGTTGGCGTAATGATCTAAAGGGCAAATATTTTAGCGTGACGAAATACCGACCGAACTGGAATGTAGGGAAGGGCAGGGAATCGAGGCGGAGCCATAGGTTATTTCCCATGCGGAGGGCTAGGACGATGGTCTTGCCAACGAGGGCGGATTCTAGATCTGAGGGCGTGACACCGTCAATGACCTTAGGGTTGTCGGCAACTGAGCATTAGACGATCCTCTTCCCTACACAATGCTCCTCAATCGCCCTCCATGCCACCTCCACCTCCGGCAACTCTGGCATCCTTGGAGATCTACCTTCCCCGTCGTAGAGGAAGATCCAGTGGTCGACAGGATGGCGTGAAGAGATTGTATGGGGAGAGGGAAAGAAAAATGGCTTAGGGTTTGGGAATGCGAAGGGGAAAACACGGCACCGAAAAAATATTCAGAGAGAAGGAAAGCAAAATTGCGCGCGAGGGGAAAAAAAGACCAAAATCAAATGCGTAGCCCCTAAAAACGCGCTTAAAGACAACGGTTTAGAAAACCGTTGTAAAAAGTGTTGTTGATTTAAAAACAAGTCGCTCAATGACAACAGTTTTGACAAAACCGTTGTCTTTTATATTTAATGGGGGGTTCAAAGACAACGGTTTTGGCAAAAACCGTTGTCTTTGAGCAAATACGCAACGCTTTCTCTTAAAACCGTTGTCGTAGGGGTGTTGTCTTTTACCATTTTTGTTGTAGTGATCAAAGCTATCTGCGTTCTCTGGTAGAGTCAGAATAGGTGCACTGGTCAATCTCCTTTTCAGCTCGCTGAAACTGTTCTCATTTCTGGTAAGAGCTGTCAGTGGGGAGGCTATCCTGGAGAAGTCCTCTACGAATTTCCTGTAGTAACCTGCTAATCCCAGAAAGCTTCTGATCTCACTGGCGTTCTTGGGTCTTTTCTAGTTGCTCACAGCTTCTATCTTACTGGGGTCTGTTGGTGCAACATCCCTCAGGTCAAGGTTGACCTGGTTGACCAAGCTGAGTCTTGGTTTGAGTTTAGATGTTTGACAATAAGATGTTAATTGAAGAAGAGTCAAGTAGGTCAAGGTTGACCGAATACTTGACTGGGAAGTCCTAACTGGGATGTTAGGCAGAAGGAAAATCCTGGTGAGTGAAGCCAGGTGAAAGACCTAGTGAGTGAAGCTAGGCAGATGGAAAACCTAGTGAGTGAAGCTAGGTGAAAGTCCTGGTGAGTGAAGCCAGGCAAGGGAAAATCCAGATTGATCAAGGATGATCGGACATCTGGTGTTGGGAAGTCCAAGTAGGTCAAAGGATTGACTGGATACTTGGCACGAGGAAATACAGATAGGTCAAAGGGATTGACCAGACATCTGAATAGGAAAGTCCAAGTAGGTCAAGGGAGTGACCAGATACTTGGCATAACGAGAAAAGTCCAAGTGGGTCAAAGGAATTAACCGGACACTTGGTGGGAAGTCCTGGCAGGTCAAGGGAGTGACCAGATGCTAGGCATGATGTACCAACAGGTCAAGGATGACCGGATGTTGGTTTGGGAGTCTTGGAACTTGGTTTTGGGTAAAAACCAAGTGCTAGATCGATCAGGGGATCGATCCAGGAGCTGGATCGATCAGTGGATCGATCCAGGCTTTTCCCAACGAACAGAAAGCCTCTGGATCGATCCGTGGATCGATCCAGATATCCCAATCGATCAGTGGATCGATTGGGACGCGGCTGCTTCGCGCGATCGATCCGTGGATCGATCCAGGCGTTTTTCCTAGAGCACAGAGGCGCTCTGGATCGATCCGTGGATCGATCCAAAGCCTCCCCGATCGATTGGGAACATTTGAATCGATCGGGTTCCGACCGTTGGCGTCGATTTAAGCTGCAGGCGTGCGATGGCTGCGGCATCTCTTCACCGATTCACTCCAGATCTCTCGCCAACTTCTCCACAGCGCTCTCAAAGATCAGATCGCCAGTTCTTGAAGGATCTTGGAAGCTTTCCAAGTCAAGAGGCGGATCAAAGGCAAGAAGAGAAGCTAGGGTTAGGGTTTTCTGTACTCATTGTAAGCTTTGCGCTTGTGTTTTGTTTCCCTTTCCTTTCTTCTTGTACTGAGAGTCTTGTAGGGCTTCTCCGCCCTCGGTAGTTACCGAAAAGGAGTGTTTTCATAGTGGAGGGTGCGTGCGTGGTGTGGATCCTTGGACTAGTCACCTCTTGTGAGGTGGATATCAAGTAAACCAACCTTGTTAGCGTTGTGTGATTTGTTTCTGTATTTTCCGCTGCACATCTTAGAAGAAACGAGCAATGCCGAGAAACGAGCAACGCCGAGCAACGAGCACGCGACGAGCTATTCACCCCCCCTCTAGCTACTTTTGGTCCTAACAAGTGGTATCAGAGCAAGGCCGCTCTTCACCGGAATCATCGCCGGAAGGGTCAAGCATAACAAGAAAAGCTAGAGGGTGAAGAAGTTGGAGCAAATTCTTCAAGTTCAAGACTTTATCAAGCTCAACTTCAAGATGCAATTCCAAGATGGACTTAGATTTGACACAAGGGTGGCTCCACCATACACTTCTACGAGTTTCGATTCTTGGAAATCAAGAATCAAAAATTTTCTTATGATGGAGATAGAGCAATGGTTTGCTCTAATGGAAGGCTTCAAGGCTCCAAGAAATTCAAAGGGCAAAGTTCTCAAGAGGAGCAAGTGGAGCCAAGAGCAAGTCCAAAGGTGCGAGGCTAATGACAAAGTGACCAAGCTTTTGGTCAATTTATTGCCAAGCACCATCCTTTGCATAATTGGAGAATTTGAATATGCAAAGGAATTATGGAGCAAATTGGACAAGCTTCATGAAGAGATCCCCTCCACTGTACAAGATCATGAAGAATCCAGAGAGGGTGACTCTTTGGAGCAAGACCAAGAGGAGGACTCCGAGGTTGAGAGATGCTCAACCTCCGAAGAAGAGGAAATCCAAGAAGCTTCATCCTCAAGGGAATGCAACGAAGGGAACAAGGAGGGAGCATACTCCTTGTTTCATGTTCAAGATGATGAAGCCTCCACCTCTAGGATTGAGGGGGAGCAATCTTTGGTGACGCCGGATCAAGAAGAAGGAGAAGCTTCGACATCCAGGTCAAGTGAAGAAGAAGAAGGTGGTGCCACCTCCGAAATTCAAGAAATAGCAAATGGAGGAGGAAGTGCCATCCCTACACAAGAAGGTATAAATGTTTCAATTAAAAATAAAAATCATATAATATGTTTTGAGTGTAGGGAAAGTGGGCACTACAAGAGCAAGTGTCCCAACTTGGCCAAGAAGAAGGACCAAGTGGCAAAAAAGGGCAAGGAGAAGCCCAAGGAGATCATCCCCGGAACAAAAAGGAGCAAGGAGCACATTGTGTGCTTTTCTTGCAACCAAAAAGGGCATTACCGAAGTCAATGCCCCAAGGGGAAGAAGATGGTCAAGGCTCAAGGAGGCATTAGTCAAGGGGGAGCCTCCAAGATAAAGAAGAAGGTAACATTTATTGAGCATACCCCTTTACATTATGGTAAAAAGCATGATAGTTCTAACTTTTATCATTTTAATGCGATTTACCATAAGAATAGGAAGCATGAGGGCTTTAAGGAAAAGCATGTGGCCCTACATGCCAAAACTACTACACCTAAGGCTAGGAATGTAGGTAAAAGTCTAGGCAAGAACTCTAAGGATTATAGCTACAAGCCTAGAAACAAAAATGCTCATGAACTTAATGGAAAAACAAAAACTAAGGACTTAGTGATGGAAAATCAAGTCTTGAGGTCAAGACTTGATAAAATGGAAAAGACCCTAAAAAGGATGGAAAATATCCTATTAGGGCAAAAAGAGCATAACCTAGGTTTAGGGGTACAAAAGCCATCCAATGGCCATAGAGGTTTGGGATACAAACCAAAGGCTAAGAAGGATGTGCCCTCTTACCATAGAGTTCCATATAGTTATGGAACAAACCCTAGGTCTAGTGGTCAAGCCAAAAATACTAGGGAAGTCATCCCTAAGAGTGTTTTTGCAACAAATGTGACTAAGGCTTCTAAGAAGTCTAAGAAAGTCACTAACAAGGTCACAAGGGAGGCTATCCCTAGAGTTGACCTAGAAAGTGTGACCAAGGCCTCCAAGAAGCCAAACAAGGTCACTAGGAAAGTATCTAGGGAAGTTATCCCTAGTGAATACCTGGAGCATCCAAGGAGCATCAATAGGTGTTGGGTTCCTAGGAGCATCTTCTCTACCCCATAGATGGGTTAGAGAGTGTCAACTCCGATTAGAAGGGTAGTTAACCTAACTTTGAGGAAATTGACACTCAAGGAGCATTTTCAAGGTTTTTGTTAACCTTTAAAAATGAAATGGAATTATTATTTACTCCTTGAAAGAGTAAAATGTGCCTAATGGGGAAAAATTGATTTTAATCTTAAATGGCACATATTGGGAAATTCATAAGAACTACCAAGTTGGGATTTTGGTATGTTCTTAGTAAATTTAAGGCAATCCGGGCCTTAATTTAAAAGTGCTACTCTTGTGGAAAAATGAAATATGTCAACATTTGAGGATATGCTTACTTTCAATTGGCATACATTAATCAAGGGAATTAGAAATGCCAATTTAGGCTTTGGCATTTTCTTGAAGCACTTTAGGGCAATCTAGGTTTAAGTTGTAAGTTTAGCTAAGATTTTAAGGATACTTAGATAGTTAATCTAGGAATACTTTATTTATGCTAAATCTTGCCATGATTGTTTGCCCATCATATGCCATGACATCATGTCTATTTTTGCATTCATGTTTTATTATGCAAAATCCAAAAATACCATGTCATGACATTCATACATCATGTAGTTATAGGAATCTTTCTTTTGAAAGTTATTTTATTTTGATGTATGCCATAACATTATCATGCATTAGTTTATTTCCTTGTAATTGAGGACAAATGGCATTTAACAACAATTATTGACAAGTGACATCCTAGGTGGATGTCTAATATCTCTAGAATGCCTAGATAGATATGCATGATCCCTAGATTAGGGCAAAACCAAAATCTCACATCTCACAAGGACTATAAGGTGACTTGTACGTGTTTTAGTGTACATTAGATACAAGTGAGATGTTAGGAAGATGAACAACACTCAAGATGTTGATTTAGTGCATTCTTTTGAGTTTTAAGTTTCATCAAAACACATAGTTATGTGTTTTCCCATCATTGGGAAAGCTAATGTACAAGTCATGTGCATTATGCCCAAGGAACATGATGGGATATTGGTTTTGAAAATGTTTTTAAATGTTTTTGGAAAACCTTGGTGAAGGCTGTCTTTTGATAGTAATCACCATTGAATAGTTAGACACAAACTTGAAGAAAACACTAAAGTTTTTGCAAGTTTTCAAGTTTGTGTCAATCTTTGAAAATATGATGTATTTTCATAGAAAACTATTTTTCCATGATTAAGTATGCCCTAAGTAAAGTCTACACAAAATTTCATGATTTTTGGATTTTTGTAGAATTTTCTAGGGGTTTTTGAAGTTGGCTGAATTTGAAATTCAGCAACTATCAGAGGCTCCGATCGATCCGTGGATCGATTGGAGTTCCTGAATCGATCCGTGGATCGATTCAGAAGGCAACTCTTGCGAGCAGAAGCTTGCTGGATCGATCAGCCGATCAATCCACACATCCTGAATCGATCAGTGGATCGATTCAAATAGGTTGAATCGATTGGAACCCAACTCCAATCGATCCAGGATGCTGATTTTGGCTGGGAAGGTCTATTTCAGCACTCTAAACCTAATTGAGTCTAGGTAACCATTCCAAACCCCTAAAAATACATTTGTATACATAAAACGGGTGTTTTCGTGTGGAAAACAAGGATGGATTGGTTAAGGAAGGCTAAGTTGAAGTTTAGGTTGAGGTTTGTTTCAAATTTTGAATATTTGAACCTCAAAACTTCTAAATTTGGGTTTCCTAAAGGTTTAGGGATTCCAAGTCATTGTTGGTGCAATGACAGAAGTTACCACCATGTCTTTAGGGGGAGGGACTCTTTAAAGACATGAAAAATTATTTTTCATGAACCTTGGAAGGTGGTTAACCTTCTTTAAAGAAAATGCTCTTGTATGAGCTTTTGAACTTGAAATGGGGAGTGGATATCCTTATTATTTCAAGTAGGAACTCACGTGGTTAGAAAATGCTCAAGGTTGAGTATTTGTCTACAATGAGGGAGAAGTTAAGGATAAATGAAGGGTATGAGACCTTCTTTATCGTGTTGATCACAACGAGTGATGTTGTGAACAACGATGAGCAACTCTTCAGGGGGAGAGTCTTTCAACAATGGATTTGTTGAAGTATACCCGATCTTGAGGCATGGGTTGATGTGTGCCTAAAGATGGGTTGAGTGTGCCCTACAGGGGAGTTTGATGTGTGCCAATAGGGGGAGAATGAAAAGACTAGTGAAAGGGAGTCAGTTAGGCTTTCATTATCTAAGAGGGAGTTTGTCCTCTTAGGGGGAGAATGAAGAGCTTAACTTATACTTTCATTACCTAGTGGCATGAAGAATGAGGCTATGGGATTAGCCTAACTTACATGTGGTATTGTAAGTGTTATTGTGGTATTGTCAAACATCAAAAAGGGGAAGATTGTTGGTGCAACATCCCTCAGGTCAAGGTTGACCTGGTTGACCAAGCTGAGTCTTGGTTTGAGTTTAGATGTTTGACAATAAGATGTTAATTGAAGAAGAGTCAAGTAGGTCAAGGTTGACCGAATACTTGACTGGGAAGTCCTAACTGGGATGTTAGGCAGAAGAAAAATCCTGGTGAGTGAAGTCAGGTGAAAGACCTAGTGAGTGAAGCTAGGCAGATGGAAAACCTAGTGAGTGGAGCTAGGTGAAAGTCCTGGTGAGTGAAGCCAGGCAAGGGAAAATCCAGATTGATCAAGGATGATCGGACATCTGGTGTTGGAAAGTCCAAGTAGGTCAAAGGATTGACTGGATACTTGGCACGAGGAAATACAGATAGGTCAAAGGGATTGACCAGACATCTGAATAGGAAAGTCCAAGTAGGTCAAGGGAGTGACCAGATACTTGGCATGACGAGAAAAGTCCAAGTGGGTCAAAGGAATTGACCGGACACTTGGTGGGAAGTCCTGGCAGGTCAAGGGAGTGACCAGATGCTAGGCATGATGTACCAACAGGTCAAGGATGACCGGATGTTGGTTTGGGAGTCTTGGAACTTGGTTTTGGGCAAAAACCAAGTGCTGGATCGATCAGGGGATCGATCCAGGAGCTGGATCGATCAGTGGATCGATCCAGGCTTTTCCCAGCGAACAGAAAGCCTCTGGATCGATCCGTGGATCGATCCAGATATCCCAATCGATCAGTGGATCGATTGGGACGCGGCTGCTTCGCGCGATAAGCGCTGGATCGATCCGTGGATCGATCCAGACGTTTTTCCTAGAGCACAGAGGCGCTCTGGATCGATCCGTGGATCGATCCAAAGCCTCCCCGATCGATTGGGAACATTTGAATCGATCGGGTTCCGACCGTTGGCGTCGATTTAAGCTGCAGGCGTGCGATGGCTGCGGCATCTCTTCACCGATTCACTCCAGATCTCTCGCCAACTTCTCCACAGCGCTCTCAAAGATCAGATCGCCAGTTCTTGAAGGATCTTGGAAGCTTTCCAAGTCAAGAGGCGGATCAAAGGCAAGAAGAGAAGCTAGGGTTAGGGTTTTCTGTACTCATTGTAAGCTTTGCGCTTGTATTTTGTTTCCCTTTCCTTTCTTCTTGTACTGAGAGTCTTGTAGGGCTTCTCCGCCCTCGGTAGTTACCGAAAAGGAGTGTTTTCATAGTGGAGGGTGCGTGCGTGGTGTGGATCCTTGGACTAGTCACCTCTTGTGAGGTGGATATCAAGTAAACCAACCTTGTTAGCGTTGTGTGATTTGTTTCTGTATTTTCCGCTGCACATCTTAGAAGAAACGAGCAACGCCGAGCAACGAGCACGCGACGAGCTATTCACCCCCCCCCCCCTCTAGCTACTTTTGGTCCTAACAGGGTCTACCATGATACCATCCTTTGAGATGATGTGACCCAGGAAGGACACCTGATCTAGCCAAAATTCACATTTGGTGAACTTGGCGTACAGCTGATTCTGCTGAAGGGTCTGCAATACTGTTTTCAGGTTCTCTACGTGTTCTTCCTGAGTTCTGGAATAGATAAGGATGTCATCGATGAACACGATAACGAACCTATCTAAATATTCTCTGAATACCCTGTTCATAAGGTCCATGAAAGTAGCTGGAGCATTTGTCACGCCAAAGGGCATGACTACGAACTCGTAATGTCCGTATCTAGTCTTGAATGCTGTCTTGGGTATGTCCCCTTCTTTAACCTTCACCTGATGATAACCTGATCTGAGGTCTATTTTAGAGAACACTGCTGCTCCCTTTAGCTGATCAAACAGGTCATCTATTATGTGAAAAGGATACCTGTTCTTGATTGTGACTTGGTTTAGTGCCCGGTAGTCTATACACAGGCGCATTCTCCCGTCTTTCTTCTTCACGAACAATACAGGTGCTCCCCATGGTGAGTGACCAGGACGGATGAAGCCCTTGTCAAGCAGCTCCTGTAGTTGCTCATGAAGTTTCTTCAGTTCTGCTGGAGCCATGCGGTAAGGTGCTTTGGAGATAGGATTTGTACCGAGAATGAGCTCTATCTCAAATTCGATCTCCCTGTCTAGTGCTAGGCCTGGTAACTCTTCAGGGAAGACTACTGGGTAGTCACATACGACTCGGACCTCTGCTAGCTGTTGGTCCTTGTCCTGACTACGTGTGCTAAGAACCCCGTACATCCTGAATCCATCAACCTCTGTGCCTTCATAGCTGAGAGAAACTTCTTGGCCTTTCTCCTGGGTTCTCCGACGAATTCGAACTATGCTTCCGCTTTAGGTTGGAATATGACTTTCTGTTTACGGCACTCTATGGAGGCACCGTATTTGATCAAGAAGTCCATCCCGAAGATGATGTCGTAGTCGGTCATATTAATCACTATCAGATCGCAAAAGAGCTCTCTGTCTGCTATAGTGACCGGCACTGCTCTGAGCCAGTGCGTAGACGCCATGATTTCTCCTGAGGGTAACATCGTAAGGAACTGGCTACTGAGTACCTCTGGAGGTACTGCTAACTTCTCAGCAACTGCCCTGGATATGTATGAATGGGTTGCCCCAGTATCGAATAAGACAGTTGTACTTTGCTGTAAAATACTAATATGACCTGTAACAACTGTCGAGGCATTTGCTACGTCCTCTCTGGTCAGTGAATAGATCCTCGCATTGGTCGAAGCTGGAGGGGCTTCTAATCTGCCCTGGCTGATATGTGGACCATCTAAAGCGGCCTACATCTGATGTAACTGAGCTTGCTAGCCTCCATACTGAATCGGCTGTGGCTGAGGAAGACTGGTCTTGTTTGGACACTGCTTGGCCATATGCCCTTCCTGTCCGCATTCAAAGCATCCTCGTGTGCCTTTACGACAAACTCCAGGGTGGAATTTCCCACAAGTAGCACACTTTGGATAACTGGGCTGCTTGCTGGCTGGTCCTCCTTTTGGGTAACTCCCTGGTTTGCGCTTGTTGCTGGAGTTCCCTTTCCAGTTAGAGCCATGGGAGCTGTGGCCCTGCTGTTTCTGAGTGCCTGAGCCTCCTTGACCTTTAGCTTCTGAGAGGACTTGCTTCTGCTGCTTGATGCTATTCTGGTAATGCTCAGTGATTAGAGCACTGCTCACTAATTCTTCTGTGGTTTGTGGCCTATGAACGCCACCAGCCACGTTCATTGCTATTTCCGGCCTCAGCATCTTGAGCATCAACCGGATTTGTTCCCTTTCTGTGCTGACTAATTCAGGGCATAGACGAGCCAACCTGTTGAATTTCTTCACGGCTTCCTCAACTGATAGGTTGCCCTGACGAAACTCAGTGAACTCGTCGTAGTGACGGTTGGTGACCCGCATGTGAAAGAACTCCTCAAAGAATTCCTTCTCGAAGTCAGCCCATGTCATCTGGTTCACTGGGCGCTTCGCTCTGATTCTCTCCCACCACATACGTGCATCTCCGCCGATGTAAGGAGGCGACTTCACCTTCTCATGTTCGCCACCCGTAAGCTCCATCGTATTTCGGTGTTTTGAACCATGCCCGAGCATCCCATGGTTCATTCCGAGAAATTCTCGGCTTGACTCTCGCCACCGGATCGATAGGCTTCTCTCTGCGTTCTTGCTGCTGTGTAGGCTGGGATGGTGGAACCTCTAAGACCACTGGTGTCGCTAAGTTAGGCTCGGGGTGATAGTGGGAGTGTTCTGCCGACTAGCCTTTAAGGTGGCTATTTCTGTCGCTCAAATGTCAGAATCGAGCCACTAGTCTTTGTAGGTCCGGGAGGCATCGAATCGCGCCCATGCCGGGGCTCGGTGGTGCCCTTCTAGTCGGGCGTCCTCGTGCCATTTCTAAAGGCATGCAGACATACATGACTAACACAAGCATAATAGAGAAACTATTGTTATCATGTTAACTATTATCATAAACAAGCATGCTTTAGTTATCTATAACAGAAAAGCAATAAACATACAAAGTGAGAGGTATTCTTACTTGGAAGCTGCAGTATGATGATGTGTGTGTAGGAAGTATGGAAACCGCTCGATACCACTGTAACGACCCACCTTATATTGACTAGGTCGTGAGGCCGATCGCTACATTATCTGTGCTAAATTATTGCGTAAATCTGGATTGATTAAAATTTTACTAAACCGATCATTGTAAAATCTGAACTTAATATTCTAGGTGTACCTAGGAGTTGTACACATGCTAGGAAGA
Source organism: Zingiber officinale (assembly GCF_018446385.1). NCBI lineage: Eukaryota > Viridiplantae > Streptophyta > Magnoliopsida > Zingiberales > Zingiberaceae > Zingiber > Zingiber officinale. The sequence goes on from NC_055989.1 coordinate 14,190,350, forward strand.
TAATCTATGCCTCTGATGTCCTGCTAATCAAGCATTTCAATCGATCCATGAATCGATTAGGCTGTCGGATCGATCCAGTTGATCGATCCGAACAAACTCAGAGAAAACTCTGGATCGGTCGGCTGACCGATCCACAAGCTATCTTGCTTCTGTATGCGGCTGGATCGGTCTACCGACCGATCCAGGAGTACGCTGATCGGTCGGCTGACCGATCCAGTGGCTCACTGATCGGTCGGCTGACCGATCAGTGAGCTTCTGTACGCTCTGTTCGCATCTGGATCGGTCAGTTGACCGATCCAGTGGCACAACCCCATTTCTGATCGATCTGTAGATCGATCTGGGTTTCTGATTTCGAACCAGAACCCCTGATTTCAGCACTATTTCGTGCCTCAATCACATTACATGTTCTAAGATGGCTAGGAAACACTCTAACAACCACAACTAACATTCTAACATCATAAAGAACAATGTTCTAAGCATAATAGAGTGCATGGTTAACTAATTCATAGCGATCAACATACTAAAGTGCAAATTGCTAAAACACTAAAAAGTACTAATGTTTAAACAAAGCTTGCTAGAGTTCCCTAAGATCTTCTTTCCAAGTTCCTGCCCACACACATCTTCGTAGCATTGTCCTCCAGCCTCCGCTAGTCCATCTTTCCTTTACCTTTATCTGCAGTATAAGGAAAAGAAAGTATCTATAAGCTTTCGCTTAGTAAGAAACCATCTACCTCACTAAAACATGCATTCGATGCAATATGCTTTTAAAACATGCTGTTTGAAAGTGCACTGATTAGACTGAAACATGGCATGTTATCATACATAGAAATCAAAGCTAGTCATGGCATACTATCATCTAAACATGTGTAATAAAAGCTGAACATGAACACCAAAGCATGACATACAAAGCTAACCATAACTATCATGTGTAACAACAAGGAAAACTGAGCTGAACATGAATTAAACTAGTCTGGAACTGAATTCAAACTCAACTAACATAACTGATCTTTGTGAGTTTTGAAAAAACTATAATATAATAGATTAAAATACATAATCATACTGCTAATGGGCCCGGCAACTGTACATGCTATGCGCGCATCCTCAACTAAACCCGGGGTTACAAATCCCGAATTTAGCAAGGTTTACTAGGTTATCTAAACCTAGGGACCGACTATGGGAGCCCAGCCCAAGGGATATCTAATCCTGTACAGTGCCACTACTGAAAATAAAATACTGAATCATAACTAATTAATTTACCTTGCTTCTACTAGGTTATCTGAACCTAGAGGCGACTGTGGGTGCCCACCCATTGGACCGTAGTCCCATATATGCTGTGGCAAGGCTAACTAAACTATTTAAATGCTTCTATTGCATTTACTGAGCTATTAAAATGCCTAAGTTGTATTTTTCTGTGCTAAATAATTTAATCGAACACTTAGTATGCACTAATTCGCATCCTTGTGCCGAAAATCTACATATTACTAAACTAAAACATGGAATTCACACGGAAGCTACTTATACTGCAGGTGAGGGGTTTCTTACCTCCTGTTCGGATTTTCTTACGATTCTAATCGCTGGATTTCCGGAGGAGACGATCCTTTCGACGATCTTCTCGCGTCTATGCGTTCCTCTCGCGGAGGGGAGCGTCCTCGTGCCGGAGTTGTCACCGGAAGATGACCTTGGGGCCCTAGGGAGGGAACCCTAGGATTGGCGCCGAGAGGAAGAAGAAGAGGGAGAGGTGCGGCGTGAGGTTAGGGTGAGGAGGAGAAATTGCCGAACCAATTAAAAATAAACCAAACCCCACTTAAATTTTCTATTTATATTAAGTGGGTAATTTCAGCCCAACTCTAATATAAATTTAATTGCCTCCCTTTCCTTTCAGCACGGCCCTGCTGGGTTCAACTGGTTACTAACATTATCCGTAAACCGTAGGTCTCGGGTTCAATTCTCGCTTAGGCCGTTTTCGTTTTCTATTTGTTTTTGCTACTTCCGTTACTCTAAAAATTCTGTAAAAATATCCTAAAATTCCAGAAAAATCATAGAATATTTCTAAAATAGTTTTGAGAATTTTTGTACGTTACAATCCCTACAATACATACTCTACACACGTAATCACAGCAAAGTAGAAATCAAGAGTAGAGACTGTATATGATATAACCAGGACATCTCAAAGATCGATCTTAAGTATCAAGCAGGAAGGCAACCAACAAATACTATATAAGGAAAAACAGCCTAATCCATCACATAAAACCATGCACTAAGCTCAATAAAAATCTACATAGAGGCAAGGAAGAAATACCCGCCTTAATACGTAAATTGTGTCCGGAAATCCCACGTCGAGACGCTCATCCCGAATCCAAGTCCTACGATCAATCAATAGATATATTTTATTTAGCTAAATTCATATGAATTAAATAGCTAAATAAAAGCCCTAACCCAATTAAGATCACTCTAATCAATTCTGATCTCCGATTAATCCTCCAAATCAATAATCTAATTCTATCAAACATCATAATAACACCTCCCAATTCGATAATCATGCAATCAACCTATCAACCAAATCATCAAACCTCAATCAATCACAAACCCCAACATGATTCACCTTTAAATTCTCACCCATATCCATAGTTTCCAATCCAAAATCCCTAATCCAAAATCAACATGGATTCAACAATACATGCTAATATATCTAAGCATGAACAAAACCCTACAACCCATAGAAAACCTAATTATGTAACATACTACTATGAATCAGAAGTGCATCACTGAATTCACTCACCTTGAGATAGGGCAGCCAATTCCAGTACCTAACAGCGCTACACTCCACTGTCCGGAAACTACACAAGAACACCCACACACAAAATCTTCCAAAAATCAGTCCAGAACTGATCCATAAAGCAATACATTGCTAAACCCTAACAAATAGGATAATAGTTACCTCAATCAAACCCCTACCTCATCACCCGTGACCTCCACATCTTCAAGATGTGAAGAAACAGTGATCGGCAACAGGGGGAATTCCACAACACATTGATCAGATGCTTCCTCTAATCCAGAATAGGAAGAACAACTAAATGGAAACAATTGAGCAAGATCTAGAATTAAAATAAATCCAAATGAAACTTACCTAGACTGATCGTCCCCTGGTGGTGGCACTCGATCGAGACTCCAGCACACGGCGAGGCAGCGAGGTCGTGGTAGTGTGACCAGCAATCAGAAGAGGTTGCGAGAGAAACACATCGGGTGGGGGAAAGAGTGGTTGCCGGCGACGAATCTGAGCTAGGGCATAGCTTCAAGAACAGCTCCGGCGTCCCGTGGGTCGATGGATTACAGCATCACGAGCGGGAGAGGGAGGAGGGAGGCGCGACATCAGCGATCGGGATGGAGAAGGAAGGCCCAGTGGCGATGGCCGGACATCACTAGCGCGATCAAGAATCGTAGGCATCAGGGCGGAGATGCGATGGGAACCGAGAAAGGGAGAAAGAAAAGAAACGCCCGTAGCTTGTCTTCCCTCCTAAACACTCCACCATCAGCCACGTCGGCGACACCGAGAGAAGAAGAAGGAGAAGAATCGCTGATGAGGATCGGGACGAAGTGGACAGGGGAGGAAGAAGAATCGGGGAAAAAGAGGGTTCTCGGCGCTTAGGTTACTGTAGCATTAATCCCCAAACCTAGGTTTATTTTAATCAAAACCTAAGTCCGCTCCTTAATCAATTCCCACCTTTGGGTATTCCAAACAGACCTCCTTTGTACCCCGAATCCATCCCCTTAAAACGGGTCATACAGACTACGCTTAAATCTCGAAAAATTTCTAAAAATTCCTGAAAAATCCAATAAGATTTTTGGTCCAATAATATTTATTATTTTAATTTTACGATATCTTTCAATTATAGTCATAGCAGGTGACTTCAGACTTGGCCTTTGCGTTTGATTTTGGACTTGGTTGCGTCATCTTTGACTGAATCACCTTCTTGATCTCTCTTTTGGTGAATCCCTTCTTCTTCTTGTATAGTTTCTAAAATAGGTTCATGAGTTTGGCGGTAATTTCGTTGTCTTCTTTCGAGTCAGATTTGCCTTCAGACTCGTGTTCGATTTCGTACTTCTTCCTAGACTCTTTTGTCTTGCTTGTACTTGCAATCAACGTAATACCTTTTTTGGCTGAAAGTGCATTAGTCTGTTCGTGCAATTGAAATTTTGAAAATAGCTCATCTGGTCTAATTAAAGAGAGATCCTTAGATACTTTGTAAGTGTCTACCATCGATTCCCACAAGGTATTCCTCAGAAAAGCATTTAGTGCATACCTGATGATATCACGATTCTCCACTTTTTGTCCGATCGCATGGAGACTGTTCAGAAGATCTTGGATGCAAGCATGTAACTAGCTCAGCGACTCACCTTCCTGCATTTTAATGTTATACAATTTATTAAGAATTAAATCTCCCTTACTGGCCCTTTTCCGATTTCCATACCACAGCAAACCTGGGTCGATTTGGCCGGTTGATCTGGATTGCAAAATCACAGAATTCTCCTCTGTTTCTTTGGATGGTGAGATTATCAGTGGATGTGAGCTTCGAGGGAGGTCTCCAGGAGCTGTGAGCATTTTCTGATGATAGTTGGAAGCTTGGTTTATTGCTCGTTGGGTGTTTAAGGGAGGTTTCCGAAACATATCTGTTTCTGGCAGATTGATGAAGTTTGGCTACGGGACTTGAATTGTGGAATGTTAGGGTTTAATTTTCTTTGCTTTTGTCTTTGATTTGTTGATGAACCAGCTCAGATCTGATGATCTGATTCTGTTCTTGCTATTTCGTTTTGTTAGAGTTTAATTCCTGCAAATCTGTTCCTATTTTCCTACTTGAAATCCCTGATTTTGTTGCAGCTTTTACAATTCAATTCTTGCTTCAGATACTAACTTAGTCTAGCAATCTAGTTTTGTTTTTTAATTCTTCATTTCAGTTTATACCAGTTAGTGTTTAGTTTAGATTTTTGAATGTGTGTTCTTGCTTAACATTTCAGATTTTAAATGAATGTGAACTAGGTTGAATGTTGAATGGATCACTTAACCTTTTCATTGTTGACCTCCTTGATTATTCTTGATTGAAGTTGTAAATGGGAGTTTTGATAGTTGATGAATTAGTTTCAATTGTGCAAGAATAAGATGTGAATGAATTGTTTGATTTATGAGTGTGATCTGGATGTAGCATGTTATTTTGGTTAATGCAAGACTAAATTTAGACTCAGCCTTAATTGTTGAGTTCTTATTTTAGCTATTATATCTGAAGTTACTGTGGTTGTAGATTGGAAATACAGCAATTGATTCATTTTACTCAATGGTGCATTTAAATCCGAATTAGTTGTTGTAAGCTTGATATGGTGGAGTTTAATCATGTTTAGATGAGAATGAACCTTCCTATATCATATTTTTTATTGTTCTAGTGCACTTGTGGAAATTTTAATGTATTCAAGTTGAAATGAGATTTTGAATTAATTCTAGAATTAACACACATTTACTAGTTAACCTTGGAAAAATACGACTTGGGACTCGTTGCTACAACATTTGTTTTAATTTTAATGAGTTTCAATCTTTATTAATTTGGAGCGCCACGTGACATGAAAATGGCCAACACCATCCTACAAGACCAAATTCAAATTGTGAGGAATATTGTCATAAATCAAGGAAGAAAATACAATGATGTTCAAAATAATCTTCAACTCATAAACAGGGCTTAAGGTGTACTTTAACTATGTAAATGGATAGAAAACACCAAATCACCACCTAAAATAAAGTATCAAATAATGGCATATCAAATTTCTCACACTTATTCTTGCATGTCTCGTGTAAGTGAACAAAACTAGAGAAACAACTAAGGTTGTACCCCCTAACAATTCTCATTCATGTATAGAAAATAATGAAAGAAAATTACCTAGGATTGTCAAGTTTCAACAATTCAAGCATTCATGGTTTCAATTCTTACCTTCGTTAACAACCTAATGACTTCAATACATCATGAATAAACTATGAATGATATCAATAAACTAATCCTCAAAAGGAAATTTTTGGTGCCTCTCAATCCTAATCTCAAATGTAAGCAATAGTAGAGATCACTCAAGCTACTCATGTTTCATGCACTACCATATGCTTGCTTATCTTCTACTCTCCACCACTAGCCAAAGTATTAAAATACATAATTATGAAGGCTTATCATGATAATAAGAAAACATGAATTAAATCAAAGGAGAGTTTGTATGTAAGAAAAGAAATATGGAGAATAGAATTCAAAGTTATAGTGGAAGACATGGACACAAAAGAATGCTATATAGATGAATTTCTTGACCATGCTCCCCTCTTTTCTCTTCTTGCTGAATTTGCTTCCCAATGAAAAACAACTATTTCCCAAATTTTCAGCTTCTTTTCAGTTCATAACAGTTTGATAAATCTCCAAAAACTCAAAGAATGAAGCTGATTTTTCGCTTAATGTTTCAGAATTTTGAATAGTGAAGTGTCTTGGTTTGCATCTTGAAGTTTTGAGCCTAGGTGAAAGTTCCATTTAGTACTCAATTGGAAAAAGCTTCACTCACTTCATTTCTGATTAGAATCATTTTTAATGTTGGCCCAAAATTCTGCATAGTGACAGATTTTAGTTGCATTGCATTTCTTCAACTCATTTCAATTATAATTCTTTTCTTCCAAATTCTTTTCCAATTGTTCCTTTGATCAATGACTCATGGACATGTATTCCCTTCTAATTTTCAACTAATCCTTCTCAAATTGACACAATTGAGTCAAAATTTCCATTTCTGAATTTTGCAACAGCTTATATGCCGAGAGTGTTATGTTCTTTCACTTGTTTTTCTGGGATCAACTTGATATGTCTCTCACAATTTGAGAGTATAGCCCTTATTTACTTCTTCATTCATTTAGGTAAATTTCCTGAGCATTTAAGATGCTTATCATATAGATTCCATCTCAAATTGAACTCTCTCAGATTTTGAAAATATGGAATTTCTAAACATCAATTCAAATTTTGATCTCCCTGATTTCCTGATGATCAAGCTTTAACCTTTAAGTTCTGTAGTGGCATCTCATTTAACACTCAATAAATACCATCTTGAATACAATTAGTTTCAAATCAAGAAAATAGTATAGCAAATTGGTATAGAATTTTGAAGTTTAAGCAGTTTCCAACTTCTAACATCTTCTATATGTTTCTGTTTTATCAAGATTTCAGCTTCCAATCTAGAATTTCAATAACTGTTCTTTATCTATATGTAGTTTATTCCTTTGGTTAGCTGGAAGATGATCTTCCAATGGGTTGCATGATAAAGAAACCAACAGATTTAAATTTCTCAATCATTTCTAGCAGCTTAATAGATTCAAAGTTTCAACAAAAGCTCTTCTTATTAAGCTACTACAGGTTCCAGGATTCTAAAACTTCACAAGGCAATCATATTCAAAGAAGTTCAAGCTTCAGGGGTTCTACATTTATGAAATTCCAAAATTTTTGGAATGATTTCTGAATTCCTGTTAATTTCTATCCATAGCTTTCTTATGGAATTCAAACTCGACAATACTCCCCCACACTTAAACTTTTGTCCGTCTCGGACAATTAAACTCAAATGCAAACACAATCAAGGACTATTAAGAGGGATCCACCAACAATGCCAAGCCTTCCAAGCAGTTTTTAGTTTCTGAAATTCTGCTTGTACATGAAATTGTCACAGATTCCAGCAATTAAGTTTGATACCAATCTATTTTCAGATTTACCTTAATCCAACTTGGTGTTTTCCCAACATTTAGAGAGTAAGTCCCTTGTATGTTTTTTTTTATTCTCACAAAATTCTATAGCTAAAAGGCTGCTGATCACTTCAGATTCCATCACAGATTTGTAAACCATATAGTATCTGGAATTCTATAATTTTATTTAATTTCAGTTCAGATTTTTCTCTTCTTTTATAGCTAACACTCAATGTCGTTCAGCTTGAGATCTACCCTTTCTATTGCATTAGCAGAAAACCAAATCAAGTTGAATGTGCCAACAGTAAAGAAGCAATTCAGAAATACAAGGGTTCGAACTCAGCTACTACCTGGAATAACAGTTTTAAGGAAGGTTTCAATTCAGTTCCTTAAAATGAAATAGACAATTTCTCTTCTCTTTTTCCCTTCTTGAAGTTGCATTCATATCAAAAACAGCTAAAAGATGACTTCCAATGTGTCGTGTAGTTAAAACCCCAACAAGTTTGTTCTCCAACACAATTGATATCAAAAATAGCTTCCAGCAGATTTCACAATCTAGTATTCAAATTCAGTATTTACAATGCAATTTCTAGCAAAATAGAACCCAGATTCAAATTCCATTTCTTGAATTCTTTTAAAACATGAGCTAAGCTTCACAGTAGAAGTTAGGTCCAAGAAAATTGGCACACAATTGAAACTAACTTCCTGTTCTGCCCTTGCTGCCTTACTACATTTCTGAAGCTAATTCCCAATGATAGTCTCTTAAATATGTTTCTTCTTTGTTTCTAATAGAATTCTGAATTTGAAAGATCAATGCTTACTTAGACTTCAGTTTAAATTCAAAATTCATAAAAAACTGGAGTTCGAGATTCTGGAATTAGCTTCAATGAACAGGACAATTTACAATTCTAAAATTCCTGCATTTCTGTTTAGTGCAAATTCAATTTCTAGCAATTTGAGAGTTTCAGAAATCACAAATCAATACCATCCAAATTGTAGAGGACCTGGAAATAAATGAACTCCATTTGTTGATAAAAAATATGCAATCTTCACTTAGTTCTCACTAATTTGAGGGTACAACTCCTCAAACAAAATTACATTCTGTTTAGTGCAGATTTCAATTTCTTCAATGCTTATAGTTTCTAATGGCTGCAATTTCCTTCAAATTCACATGGTTGTGTTACATTCTGAAGTACTTCATGAATAATACTCACCATTCAATCATCTAGCAACATTGAAAGGTATACTGTTGAGATCCTTCCATCAAATTCAGTTTACTAAACACCGAATTCCAGAATTAATTCCAGATTCTAAATTGCACTCTATTTCAATTTGAAACTTTAAGAACTTAGTTTAAGTGAAGGGTTCATTTGGCACTTGAATGCTAAACAAGACTACATAAAAATCTGGAGCTGTAAAATTTCACCTTCATTTCTAAAACTCTTCTTGTCACTACACTTTATTGCATTCCAACAGCATTGGTGATACTTCTTATGCACTCATTTTCATTAAATCTAACTTAATGTCGTTCAACTTAGAGAGAATTTTATAAACTTTCCATTACTATGGGATTTCTGCATTTAATTCTTTCCAGATTTGCAACACACAATTATGAATTTCTGAAACTAATGGTTTCAATTTCACTTCTTTTGATTCCCTTTGAATTCCTGACCAATCCTTGCAGTTTAAATCTCAATAGATTATCTTATTTACCATTCCATCAAAATCATCTTGCCTTCAATTCCTTTCTAATAAGAAGAATCAGTAAGAATGCTGATACAATTTCTGCACAGAGAACAATTTCAGCTTCCATTTCATTCTATTTTGTCACTGTTCTCACACTTAAAATTCCATCTTCTTCCCCTCAATTTCACTTGTAGCTATTCCTTTATTGCATGTGGCATTGTCTCCTTTTCTTCAAAAATAATATTTCAATTTAAAGTACTTCATAAATGGAACAGTGCTCACTACTTGGATTTTGAATTCTGACCATAATGATCAAATTCTAGTATCTATCAAAGCTCACTACTTCTTGATTTCAGTGTTAGCAGTTTTAACACTTCTTATATCTTGTCCAAATTAGCTTGATCCTTTGTTGAACATTCCAAAAATTTTAGTGATCTACAATAGCTTCACATGCAATTGCTACTAATCCAGTAAGTTGTTGTTAAAAATCAGAATTCAACTTGAGCGACAATTCTATTTAGAAACGGTAATAAAGCTAAGGTTTATACAATCTTTTCATAGCTTCATCAAATTCTGCTCCACACTACATGTTTCCAGCTTCAGTAACTTCATTAGCATTCCAAAGTATTTCTACACCATATATCTTATAGTGTTTTGAGTCAAGTTAGCTCTTGAAATTCTGTACACAGAATGCACATTTCAGATTCAGCAAATCTTTTCTGCATTACTGATAATGAACTCATCTTTTGTATCCAGATTTAGCAGTCACTCAATAGTTTCAATCCCTTAATTTCAAAATAATTCCAACTTGCTTTATAACTTGAACTCCACACACTACATTCCACTTCTAAGTCTACATTTATCACTGCTTTGACAGATTTCTACATTTATCACTGCTTTAATAGATTTCAGCTTGAACTCTTGATCTTCCATTTACTTTTTTTTTTCATTTACAATTGACTTCCCTCTCTTGATTAGCTGGAAAATGATCACAATTTTCATTGTTCATAAATCAAACAACTTACATTCCATCATAGCATCCTGCACAGTTCATCACAGACTCCTTTTTCAGATTTAAAACTCACAGAAACTGGAACTTTGAATTTCTGAACATTAATTCAAACTCTGTCCAATTTTATAATTTGAGAAATTAGCATCTGTCTATTCAATTTACAAACACCATTAGTGTAAAATACCGAAAATAGGCGAATATTAATAAGGGAATTTTCAGGAATTTTTGGAAATTTTTCGGGAATTTTTCGGAGCTCGTATGGACGAGTTAACGGGGATGAATACGGGGCCCGGAAAAGCCTGTTTAGGTTATCCCATTTAAGCGAGGAAATGTTTATAATTACATTTCCTTTTTCTTTTATTTTCTTTATTTGTTTTCGTTTTCTTTTATTCTTATTCCTCTCTCGACGCCGACCCGTGCCCGAGCCTTGCCGCGCGCCCGACTCCTCCGAGCCCTAACCGCCGGAGTTCTAACCGCCGGCCGCTGCGGTTTTCCTCATCTCCCTCACGTGCAAAAGGCCGAGACCAAGAGGTGCTGGCATTTCTCTTCTCCCTCTTCTCAGCCGAGCGATTCCTTGCCCTAGCGCCGGCCCGCCGCCGAGCCCTAGCATCTCCGCCGAAGCCGAGCAGTGCCGGCGACTCATCCTCTGCCTGGACTCACTCAGCACCGCCGGCCTTCTCCACGCCGAGCTCTGCACAGAGCCACCGCCGACCCGAGTAGCACTGCCGCACCCTTCGCCTTACCGTGGAGATCTCAGTCGCCCTTTTTGTTGGAGCAGATCAAAGGGTGGTGCCGCATCAGTCGGCTGCCTCCCGCGCCTGGTATAGTCTGTGGATTCTTCCTGTTGCCGACCACTGAAGAAGGATCACTGTTTTATTCTTTCTTAAAGCTGTGGGGGTCTTGGAGTAAGGTAGGATCGAGGTATATTCTTTGATTTGTAATCGTCACTGCTTGATCTCTTCTTTTGGTCCCAACCAGTGAGGATTTGTTGGAAGTGATCTTGGTTCTAGTGGTGTTTCTTGCCGGCAGCACTCAAACAAGCATTGTCAGGGGTTTTGGATCAAGAGCAAAGGTAAGAATGTGTACTGTGAAGAAAAGAAAGAATTTGTTACTAGAATTAGTTTTAGGTTTAACTTTAAACCTAATTGTGTAGTGGATTTAAGTTTGGATTTCTAATCTAATGAGTTGATTGGGGATTAAGTTACTAACCCTAGTTAACTATTAGATTTAAATAGGTAATTGAGGTTATGTGATTAGGGTTTTACCCTAAATTAGTTTTGGGGATTTTATTTAGCTATTTTTATGAATGTAGCTAAATAAAATATATGTGCTTTGGTGACACAGGACCTTGATTCGAGACGGTATCTCGACGTCGGATTGGACATTTCTTTTGTCGGAGGCGGGTACTTTTGACTTATGTCATTTGATATACATAGTAGTGAATTTAACAAGTTGCATTAATTATGTCCTTTATTTCTTTCGGTTAGTCACTACCCATTATCTGATACATGATTGATTGATTGCTTGATTTGCATCCCATGTATACTTTATTTGTTTATACATGCTTATAGGGGGTAGTGATTGTTGGAGCAATCCCAATGGTTCGTGGGACCATGTGTTTTGGTGTTTGGGCAAAGGGTTTAAGTTAGGTTTACCCTTGTTATTTGATATGTGTACTTGAGTTGTGCAGGACTGCAGGTGACACATGTGACTCAGGTTGACGGCTTCGGGTCCGGTGAAGGATGGAGCATCCGGGGGACCGTGGACAAGGCAGCGAGGACAAGGGCCGAGGGAAGCGACTTCGAGGCATACGCGAAGGATGGCATTAAGAACGAGCCGCGGGCTTGGATGCATCCGAGGGACGAGAGCCAAAGGAAGTAGGCTTGAAGGCAAGAGGTCAAGGCTGCAAAGAAGAGTCAAATGAGTCCTGAGGGTACGAGTGCATGAGAGATTGTACTCGGAGTAAAATTCTAGTTTTAGAGTTTTACTGTAGCGGCACTGTAGCAGTACTGTAGCGTACTGTAGAAGTTACTGTAGCGTACTGTAGCAGTCGACTGGTGTATGGACCAATCGACTGATGCACTATAGCAGATAGCCGTTGAGAGAGCCGTTGGGCTGGCATCAGTCGACTGGTGCAAGGACCAGTCGACTGGTAACGGGCAAATCAGGTTCTGATTTGTTCCAAGCTCTATAAGAAGGAGCTTGGTATGGCCGGCCAAGGCGACGAAATTAGACTTGGTTAAGGTCTAATTAGTAGTCTACAAGTGCTCAAGTGTTTGTGGAATCCAAGAGGTCTTGGTGTGTTGTGGTGAGGTTTCTCCACCCACAAGGAGTGACTTGAGATAGCCGGAGTTTACGGGGGCTAATCCACCAAAGGATCGGGATCGTCCACCTTACGGACATCCGTGGAGTAGGAGCATCATCTCCGAACCACGTTACATCGACGTGCATTGGTTTGCTTGTTCTTTTCTTTGTCTTGTATTTAGTTTAGCTTGTTTGTTTTTATTTGTATTCCGCTGCGCAAGCTAACAATAGTGTAGGAAGCGAGATTTGGGGGTGCCGTCTATCCAACCCCCCTTCAAGCCGGCCACCGATCCTCCAACAGTGATATACCATGCTTCACCATGTTCAGGACCTAGGTTTTTATACCTTCTGTGTACCTTTGATTCGATATGATCCGTTGACCTAGGGTGCACTTTTCTATATATATGGATTAGGTCAGGATGTTTTTATGGTTATTGTCATGCACCATTTGCATGATTGCATGCTGTGCGATAGTCCGCTCCATTATTGTTGAGCACATCGCCAGTTACATGGATCTGCACACACCACCACTCATGGGTTAGTGGTCGATTCAGGCAGAGTGTGTTGCAGTAGGGACTCTGTTAGGCACCGTTGGTCCACTCATGGGTAGTGAGACACAACGTGTTATCCGGCAGGGATTCCTCCCCGTCACTGTGTACCGGGAGTTGAGAGCATTGCGCTCCCCCATTTATGATTTGGGGTAGGAGGATAGGTGTACTCCGACAGCATCCCGTCCACTCGGTCACTCATCAGGAGTAGTGACGACAGAGTGCACGGTTGTCACAGCCCTACCCACTCGGCCTCACTATTGTGTGAGATGATCGACTGGCGTCAGGGGTGACCAGGACGCATCATTGGCATCATATGCATGATGCATTTATTGCTTGTGCTTGTGTTTGCTGCATTTATATGCTGCATATTGTTTGGATACCTATGTTTGACATGCATACAGGATTTCCTTATCCCTCGGACTGTTTGACCTTATACTCAGGACCTGGTTAGTACAGTATTCTCCTGTTTACTTCAGATGCATTTTTATCTTTCTTATCAGGAGACTGTACGCATGATTAGTGCTAGGTGTTGTTTCCCTACTTTGTATATCAATTGTACCTGCTGAGTGTTGGACTCACCCCGCCTCCATTGTTGTTATTTTCAGGTTGATGCTGTCAGGAGGGAGTTCCAGTCGCTAGTCCTCACTGCACGTAGTGCTAGATCCCTGCAGACCTCGAGGATTTATTTACCATTTGGTTTGGTTTTTATTTGCTTATGTGTGTACTTGGTTATTTGGATACTTGGACATCGTATGTTTTTCTTTGATATTGATGGATGTTCTATTCGATATGTTTTTACTACATGCCTGCCTGGACGGCAGAAGAGGTGAGTTTCGTCGGATTTGAGTTTTACGAGTGTAGTGGAGTAGGGTGGATTTCGAGTCAGTGTAGTATTGTGATTACTATTATTAACTGCGTGGTTGTGACAGCCAGAGGCTGAATATCTATATAAACTGCGTGGTGATTGTTTTTTATTATTTGTTATTATTCCAGCCGCCTGTGGCTGAGGTATATGGGTTATGTAGAAGTTTCAGATTGTCCGCCGTACAGGGGAGATGCTGCCGAAATTTCTTCGGACAGGGACTCCTCTAGGGCGTGACAATTTAGTGGTATCAGAGCACAGGTATACGATCTTTTGTTTTCGTATTTTTGATGTTTGGGATAACCTGATACCAATTTATTTACTTAGTATCAGAGCGCCAAGTTTGGCGATACTTGTTGGATTTTTTTGTATTTTGAATTTTCGAGATTTATCTGATACCAATTTATTGGTATCAGAGCTGGTTATGGATACCTGCTTATGGTGTTCTGGATTTTTGGATGTCTATTTCGGTTTGTACGGATTTCCGTTATGTTATGTTTCGGACTTCCGTTTCGGATTTATATGGATTTCCGGCGATTTTCTAGTTCGGAATTTTGAGGTCAGAAGTTGGGGACTGGACAGCGATGGAATATCTCCAGACGGCAAATAGGTATGATGTTTTGTTTTATGATAGTTAGGACATCTATTAGCACTTTATCTTTATTACCTGGTTGTTGTAGCCATATTACATGTGATGGGTTAGCCACTGATCTGGGTCGACCCTCATAGAGATCAAGGATTATAGTCTCTGGTGATTTTTCATATCATACCATCAGTAGTTTTAGCTTCTGTTACTACTCGTAGGAGATGGAGGCACATACCAGCCTCTGCTATTGTTAGCTGGGTAGTGGATGATACCTACATATTCCTGTTGACTTAGCCAGGAGAGTTTTATACTCATATCTTTTGGATATTAGGGTACCAGGTACGATGGAAATTGGTCATTGGGGGTTACCATGTTTGATCATTGTTGAGAATGGTTTGAGGTTGAGGGATATTGTGATATAAGATATTATGATATGTTGATTTCTAATGATTTATGAGAGTAAATGTTATGTGGTTGTCTGATGATCAATTACTAGATATTTATTTTGATGATCTATTAGTGGATAACTATTTTGATGATTTATATTGGGGTTGTCATTGATGGTGACATAGTGAGTGTCATTTATGATATTCACAGGTTTGATGATTATGGTTGGTGATCAGATTATAAATTGGGTGCTGGAGAGTTTTACGGTTGAATGTGCCTATGAGATTTTAATAAACCTGGTTGGTTATGGATAGTTAACAGGATGATATAAAAAAAAAATGATATATATGCTTCCTCTGATATGGGACTATGTGGATAAATAATGATTGATGTTTTGAATGCTAACTTGCCCTCATGGGGAGTAGAGATTTATTCATCTGATATAGTGTGGGCTGATGTTTTTGAGGATGAAGATGAGAGTGTCTTGATGTTCTTAAATTCTGACTTTTTCTTTTGGGTCGTACACATTTATACATATGATATTATGTGGTTGGATATACCTTAGTTGCTTGTGGAGGATTAAGGTATTCTTGATTAGTTAGTAGTTGAATAATTTAGTTTTGTTGGTTGATCAGTAAAGGATTGCCCTACTCTATTTTTAGAGGTTCGAACCTTTAGGTTATTTGTGCTTAGTTATGTATCTAAAGCACCTTTGAGTACATGTTTTGTACTGACGTGGGAAGGACTGATTTAGTCATAAATCATTTTCAGCTTGGATACTTTATAAATGATCGATGTATCCTATTCCATGAAGACTTTGACCGTGGACTGTATATACCTGGTTGGATATCTTAGAGGGTGCATTGGGATATGTGACCCCGCTGGTGTAAGGAAGTGTAGAGCTAATTGCTTAACACTTATGGGATACAATCGTTACTAGTGTATACTGGGAGAGTACATCTGGATTTATGATGATAAAATTTTTCCCATTGGATATAGTCTTGGTAGTGTATGACATTGACTGGCAATGTTATACCACGGTGTGTATATCGTTCTTGTCCGATACCAGTTCCTTTGAAACTAGAGTAGGGTTGTTACTGGATGATTAGGCTGCTTTATTTTGGGTTGCTTTTGATTGATGTATTCATGCTTGATACATATGCATGAATTTTGTTTAGATATACCGGTAATCCATGAGTGTTGGTAGCATAAGGTTGGTCTCTTTGATTGAGCTGATATGCTGATTTTGCATGTACATCATGATTGTTTTGGGTTGTAGGAGTCCTGTGGTAGACTGTCCATTTGCAAGTAGTATATGTATCCATGTTCTGATATGATTTGAAGGTTCCTTGTGGATCATAGATATGTAGTTCGGTGTATGTATCTGGAGGTATTATTGAAGATAGCTTGTTGACTAAATCCGAGATGTAGTATAAGTACATCGGTGGTGTTTTGATGGAGGCATTTTGTCGATTTAATCTGAGTTGTGATATGTACATCTGTGTTTGGTGTGGTGTCTGAGGTAACTTTCTGATTATGTTTGATTTGTGAGTGCACATGAGTTTAGTATGCTTTATTGGAAGTATATGTTGGTTATACTCTTGGCATAGGTGAAGATATGTCATGTGAGTGTTGTTTGTGGTGTATTGTTGATTTTACCTACATTGATTTTGCACACGTGTTCGGTATGTATTGTTGGAGGTATCATACTGAATATACCTGAGTTGTGAGTATGTTTGGTGTATACTAATTGGAGGATTTTGTTGATCATACATATGTTGTGTGAGCATGTGTGCTAGGTGTATACATTGGTAGCAGTATGATGATTCTACTTATACTGAATGCAGAATGTGGAGTGACTGCATTATGTCATTTGTTGAATTAACCCATCAATTAATTTTCCTATCAGTGGATGACCCACTAGGATGCTGATAGAGTTGATGATGGATTTGATTAGTTACTAGGTTGTTATAGCCTAGGCTAACCACAGTGAATTGTGGTTGTTGCTCCCACATATCACGGATTGCTGGTAGCGGAGCATTGCTCCTATATTTATTGCAGATACATATTTCAGATTATTTGTGGTGGAGTGTTGCTCCCACATATTGATGATTTCTTATGGTAGAGCGTTGCTCCCACATATGTGGTGTTTCCTGTGATGGAGCGTTGCTCTCACCCTGGAGGATTTATTCTTTGGTGATTTATGTTATTGATGATCAGATTTTTCGATTTATTATTGGAGATCTTATGGATAGGAATGTCTGTGATACGGACATTATGTGTATTGGTTTTTGCCATATAGGCTTACAGTGCCTTAGATGTTTTCAGGGACTCGATGATCCTGGTATGTCGAGGATGTTTGGATAGGTGTCCATTATCTTTGTGGACGATGTTGTGATCTATTACGGATCCGAAGTGAGTCACGTACACTACCTTTGCATAGATCTAGAGATGATTCGACGAGAACATCTATATGTGATTATCAGTAGTGCTAGTTTGGATTGTCTTTTGTTATGATGTTTGGGACACACGGTCACCAGTAGGAGTGTACCGTGGTTCCACAGGAGATAGAGGTTGTTGGAAGCAGCCGAAATCAGTGTAGGAGATCCGCAGTCTTTTGTGACTCGCAGGATATTACAGACCTTTCGTCGAGGGTTTCTTCTGCATAGCTATGCTACTTTCACGCGTGACCATGAAAGACGTGAAGTTTACTTGGACTGAGGATTGCAAGACCAGCTTCTAGGAGCTGAAGCGGAGACGAGTGTCGACTTTGATTTTTGGTTTTTACCTTCGGAAGAGGACGAATTTGTCCTCTACACCGACGCGTCTCTACAAAGTATGGGTGCTGTTCTGGTGCAGCACGGTAGAGTATTCTTATATGATTCTCGATAGTTAAGGGAGCCTGAGAAGAAAATACTCAGTTCATGATCTGGAGTTGGCCGCTGTTATTTTTGCCCTGAAGATTTGGCAGCAGTACCTGTATGATATTACATTGAGATTCTCACTGACCATCGGAGTCTCAAATATCTGTTCACTCAGAAGGAACTTAATCTTCGACCGAGGAGATAGATGGAGTTCCTGAAGTATTATGATTGTACCATTAGCTATCACCTGGGAAAAGCTAATGTGGTTACCGATGCACTTAGCTAGAGCTCCAGAGGGAATTTAGCTTGCCACCGAGTTGTGGTCACAGACTTGATTTAAGGTTTCTCCGATATGGGCCTTGAAGGGTAAGGACAGACAGAGCAGGGTACTCTGGTTACCATGGTTGCTCAGTCGTTGATCAGGACGAGGATACGAGAGCCCTAGGCTGCTGATCAGTATTTGCAGTCTATTTGCAGCCAGATAGTTTCCGGGCAGCAGACCGAGTTCACACGAGACGAGGAAGGTGTTATACACTTCCGAGGCAGATTTTGCCTACTTCAGTCTCATCCGGTCTTATAGGAGTTACTTCCGGAGGCTCGTCGCTCATGAATTGCTGTCCACCCAGGCGGTACCTGTATGTACCAAGATTTGAGGTGTTTCTATTGGTGGAACAACATGAAGGACGACATGAAGAAAGACATCGCATAATTTGTAGCGAGATGTCTTGTTTGTCAGCAAGTGAAGGCTGAGCATCAGAGATCTGCCGACTTACTTCAACAGATTTCTATTCCTAAGTGGAAATGAGAACACATTACTATGGACTTTGTGGTGAGTTTGCCGAGGACATGACGAGACCATGACACGATTTGGGTAATCGTTGATCAATTAACCAAATCCACGCATTTCTTAGCGATCCGAAAGACTGATTTCCTGGATCGATTGGCAGATCTGTATAGCCGGGAGATCATCAGATTACATGGTGACCCTTTGACTATTATTTCGGATAGAGACCCCGGTTCACGTCTTGTTTTTGACAGAGACTACAGCAGATCTTGGGCACGCAGCTCTGTTTCAGTACAACTTTCTATCCGCAGACAGATGGACCGTTAGAGCGGACCTTTCAGACTCTAGAGGATTTGCTGAGGTCTTGTGTATTGGATTTTCAGAGGCAGTTGGGAGAACCATTGGACATTTGTAGAGTTCGCCTACAACAACGGTTTGCATTCGGCTATCCAAATGCCACCGTTGAAGTGTTGTATGGTAGGTCTTGTCGGACACCCACCCTTTGGGATGAGGTTGGGGAGGCCCAGTTGTTGGGACCTCAAAGAGCTCAGCATAAGGTAGAGTTGGTCCGTACTATCAGACGGAGGATGTCAGAGGAACAGGACCGCCAGAAAGGTTAGGCTGATCGGAGACGCAGACCACTAGAGTTCTCTGTTGGCGACCATGTATTTCTGCGAGTTTCACCCACGAAAGGGGTGAAGAGATTTGGCCTCAGAGGTAAGTTAGCTCCGCGGTACATTGGTCCTTTCGAGATCTTGGAGAGGATCGGAGCGGTAGCTTACCGACTGGCACTACCACCGTCCCTGTTAGGCGTTCACGATGTTTTTCACGTATCTATGCTGAGGAGATACGTACCTGATCCGACGCATATGCTGACAGATGTCTCAGTTCCAGTTCAGCCTGACATTACATATGAGGAGATTCCGGTACGGATTCTGGACCGGAAAGAGCGTCAGTTGCGGAACAAGACTATCCGGCTGATTAAAGTCGGATGGCAGCATCATTCGGACGAGGAGGCTGCTTGGGAGCTCGAGGATACGATCCAAGCTCGATATCCCCATCTTTTCACTTGAGGTATGTGATTTATTTACCGTTCAGCATTTATACTCTGTATCTGTTGTTAGTACTGGCTGATGGTAGATAACGAAATTTGGGGACCAAATTTTTATTAGTGGGGGAGAATGTAAAATACCGAAAATAGGCGAATATTAATAAGGGAATTTTCAGGAATTTTTGGAAATTTTTCGGGAATTTTTCGGAGCTCGTATGGACGAGTTAACGGGGATGAATACAGGGCCCGGAAAAGCCTGTTTAGGTTACCCCATTTAAGCGAGGAAATGTTTATAATTACATTTCCTTTTTCTTTTATTTTCTTTATTTGTTTTCGTTTTCTTTTATTCTTATTCCTCTCTCGACGCCGACCCGTGCCCGAGCCTTGCCGCGTGCCCGACTCCTCCGAGCCCTAACCGCCGGAGTTCTAACCGCCGGCTGCTGCGGTTTTCCTCATCTCCCTCACGTGCAAAAGGCCGAGACCAAGAGGTGCTGGCATTTCTCTTCTCCCTCTTCTCAGCCGAGCGATTCCTTGCCCTAGCGCCGGCCCGTTGCCGAGCCCTAGCATCTCCGCCGAAGCCGAGCAGTGCCGGCGACTCATCTTCTGCCTGGACTCACTCAGCACCGCCGGCCTTCTCCACGCCGAGCTCTGCACAGAGCCACCGCCGACCCGAGTAGCACCGCCGCACCCTTCGCCTTACCGTGGAGATCTCAGTCGCCCTTTTTGTTGGAGTAGATCAAAGGGTGGTGCCGCATCAGTCGGCTGCCTCCCGCGCCTGGTATAGTCTGTGGATTCTTCATGTTCCCGACCACTGAAGAAGGATCACTGTTTTATTCTTTCTTAAAGCTGTGGGGGTCTTGGAGTAAGGTAGGATCGAGGTATATTCTTTGATTTGTAATCGTCACTGCTTGATCTCTTCTTTTGGTCCCAACCAGTGAGGATTTGTTGGAAGTGATCTTGGTTCTAGTGGTGTTTCTTGCCGGCAGCACTCAAACAAGCATTGTCAGGGGTTTTGGATCAAGAGCAAAGGTAAGAATGTGTACTGTGAAGAAAAGAAAGAATTTGTTACTAGAATTAGTTTTAGGTTTAACTTTAAACCTAATTGTGTAGTGGATTTAAGTTTGGATTTCTAATCTAATGAGTTGATTGGAGATTAAGTTACTAACCCTAGTTAACTATTAGATTTAAATAGGTAATTGAGGTTATGTGATTAGGGTTTTACCCTAAATTAGTTTTGGGGATTTTATTTAGCTATTTTTATGAATGTAGCTAAATAAAATATATGTGCTTTGGTGACACAGGACCTTGATTCGAGACGGTATCTCGACGTCGGATTGGACATTTCTTTTGTCGGAGGCGGGTACTTTTGACTTATGTCATTTGATATACATAGTAGTGAATTTAACAAGTTGCATTAATTATGTCCTTTATTTCTTTCGGTTAGTCACTACCCATTATCTGATACATGATTGATTGATTGCTTGATTTACATCCCATGTATACTTTATTTGTTTATACATGCTTATAGGGGGTAGTGATATACCATGCTTCACCATGTTCAGGACCTAGGTTTTTATACCTTCTGTGTACCTTTGATTCGATATGATCCGTTGACCTAGGGTGCACTTTTCTATATATATGGATTAGGTCAGGATGTTTTTATGGTTATTGCCATGCACCATTTGCATGATTGCATGCTGTGCGATAGTCCGCTCCATTATTGTTGAGCACATCGCCAGTTACATGGATCTGCACACACCACCACTCATGGGTTAGTGGTCGATTCAGGCAGAGTGTGTTGCAGTAGGGACTCTGTTAGGCACCGTTGGTCCACTCATGGGTAGTGAGAAGCCGGCAGGGATTCCTCCCCGTCACTGTGTACCGGGAGTTGAGAGCATTGCGCTCCCCCATTTATGATTTGGGGTAGGAGGATAGGTGTACTCTGACAGCATCCCGTCCACTCGGTTACTCATCAGGAGTAGTGACGACAGAGTGCACGGTTGTCACAGCCCTACCCACTCGGCCTCACTATTGTGTGAGATGATCGACTGGCGTCAGGGGTGACCAGGACGCATCATTGGCATCATATGCATGATGCATTTATTGCTTGTGCTTGTGTTTGCTGCATTTATATGCTGCATATTGTTTGGATACCTATGTTTGACATGCATACAGGATTTCCTTATCCCTCGGACTGTTTGACCTTATACTCAGGACCTGGTTAGTACAGTATTCTCCTGTTTACTTCAGATGCATTTTTATCTTTCTTATCAGGAGACTGTACGCATGATTAGTGCTAGGTGTTGTTTCCCTACTTTGTATATCAATTGTACCTGTTGAGTGTTGGACTCACCCCGCCTCCATTGTTGTTATTTTCAGGTTGATGCTGTCCGGAGGGAGTTCCAATCGCTAGTCCTCACTGCACGTAGTGCTAGATCCCTGCAGACCTCGAGGATTTATTTACCATTTGGTTTGGTTTTTATTTGCTTATGTGTGTACTTGGTTATTTGGATACTTGGACATCGTATGTTTTTCTTTGATATTGATGGATGTTCTATTCGATATGTTTTTACTACATGCCTGCCTGGACGGCAGAAGAGGTGAGTTTCGTCGGATTTGAGTTTTACGAGTGTAGTGGAGTAGGGTGGATTTCGAGTCAGTGTAGTATTGTGATTACTATTATTAACTGCGTGGTTGTGACAGCCAGAGGCTGAATATCTATATAAACTGCGTGGTGATTATTTTTTATTATTTGTTATTATTCCAGCCGCCTGTGGCTGAGGTATATGGGTTATGTAGAAGTTTCAGATTGTCCGTCGTACAGGGGATATGCTGCCGAAATTTCTTCGGACAAGGACTCCTCTGGGGCGTGACAATTAGTTAATGAAAATACAAGAACTGCACTTGAGTTTCTTAATGATTTGAGAGCTGCTGATAAAAGTTTGGTACACACTAGCTACAACTCAAGAACTGACTTCTATTTTTCATCTTACACCTCACTGTTTTAAGTATCAATTACTACCATTTTCTTCAACTTTTCAAAGTTTATGATACCATCTTGAAGTGCTTCATCAATAGAATGATACTTCCCAATTGTAGTTCAAATTTTGATCATTAATCAAGTTACCAGCAGCTCTAACAACTCACTGTTTCTGCTTCTGTTTCTGAAATTTCCTACATTTGTTTCATTTCCCCATTGCAATTCAGATTCATTGAGCTTGTACGAACTAGATGCTGTCTAGATTTTCAATAACAACAAGTTGTATATTCTGCTGAACAAAAATCCAGCATCTCTAGAGTTGAATTTTTAATAATGTATATTTCAAAAACTTTGTGTTGCTGTAAAAATTGAACTCATCTTTGAATGGCTGAAGAAGAAACAAAATTTGTATCACAATGTAGTTCCAAACTCTTCTTGGTATAGAACTCAAAAATCCATTTTGCAACTTCTCATTCTTGTAGAACTTCTGGAGTTAAAAGATTACTGATCACTTAGATTCCATCTCAGATTCAAAAACCAAACAGAATTAGAAATTTCTGTTTCCGAAATCTGATCTCACTGAATTCTAATTAAGCTTTAACATTTAATTTCTGTAAGACATTATCTCATTTAACACTCAATAAATAAAAACTTGAGTTCAATTTGTTTCAGCTCAGAAAGATCAAATCAAATTGCAGATTGGCACAACACCTACAACCTTCAAAACTGCAGTCCTCTTTGTAGAGATTCCAACTTCTATATTCATTTCTGTAGAGCATCCATTTAACATTTAATCAATAATATCTTGATTCCATTTTGTTTCAGCTACCAAAGATTAATTTAAAAGTTTTATACAGCTTCAGTGAGTTGGGCAGTTTTTAGATTTTGCATCTCTGCATCTTTGTCAGCTTATTGCCTTTCCTGCCATTAAAATTCGTCCTTCATTTACCTTTAACACTTGCTTCATGATCAATCAAAGATATCTTCCAATGTTAGTGTATTTAAGGAACTAACATATTTAATCTCCAATTCAAACAACATTTTCATCTCTGAATTACTGCACTAAAGAGCCACGTTAGTTTCCATTTTATTTCTGTCACAACTGTAATTTTGGATTATGCTTGCCTTCCAGCCTCTATAAAGTTTTGTTTTGTTCATTTGCAATTAGAAGTCATTCCTTAGTTAGCTAGAAAATGGTCTAATTTCGTGTAAATGGCAAGTACTAACAACTTCCATTCAATCAGCACTCTTTTTGATCAAACAATTTCAGCAACCAAGACCTCATTATCACTGTTTTCCCATGCCAAGTGACTACCTTTGTCTTAATCACTACCTTCTAAAATTTGTAATACATTTAAATATGCGACTGGAATGGACTAGTACTTGTCCAATTCAAATCCCAGTCAGCGGCTCACAGTTTG
This sequence comes from Zingiber officinale, assembly GCF_018446385.1. Classification (NCBI taxonomy): domain Eukaryota; kingdom Viridiplantae; phylum Streptophyta; class Magnoliopsida; order Zingiberales; family Zingiberaceae; genus Zingiber; species Zingiber officinale. The sequence goes on from NC_055989.1 coordinate 14,214,570, forward strand.
CAACCCAGCAACTTCTGAAATTAGCAATCTGTCCAAATCAAATTGTGGAAGACAAAGAAAGAAGAGAACACCATTTGTTTTAGATAATGCAAGTTCTTTACTGCTTTTCCTAACTGTTTTGAGAGGTACTGATCGAAATTGGTACAACTGATACAAACTTTTAAACCTCTTCATTTCTTTTCATCTTTCTTCTTATTTCCTCTTTGTCATTTCTATTTTGGCACTTTCTTAGTGATGATATCATTTCATTCTTTGTTGATGTTTTGTGCCGAAATGCATCTATTTGAAATCATCCAAAAATTGAATAGCTTCCAATACTCATCCAACATTTGAATCCGAGTTCAAAGTTAGAGATTTCTAAGCAATTTCATATTGAATATTGAGAACTTAACTCAAGTAATCCTCAAAAACTTCCACAAAAGCTAATGCCACCATAGGTTGTAAATGAATTTCCATACAATAAAGAACCAATCCAAAGGCTCCAAAAACACTATTCAATTGATTCAAAAAATCTAAACCCAAGCATTCAAACAATGAAACTCATCCAATAGAAACGAAATGATCTCAAAGTATATTCCATACTCCCCCACACTTCAACTTTATCCATCTTGGCCAAATAATTCATCATATAACAAACAAGGTATCCACATCCAAAGTATTCAATAAGAAAAGATAAATGATATGATGATTGACGAGAATTTGCAAGAAATTGTGTGGAAGAACGAGAAAAAATAGATTCACTTTCATAAGAATGATTCAATTTAATGTAATGTGGTTTTAAAAGAATTAAAGCAAGTTCTAGAGTAACAATCACACAAGTGCATCACACAAATAAGCTAAATCCTCACTAGGTATTCAAATTATCATCTCAATTCATCAATCTAGAATCTATCACTAAGTAGTAACTTTATACAATCCAAGATTCCATTCATGACAATAAATTTCAAAACTTAATAATCAAATTTAACTAGCTTCCAAAATCTCTAAAATGACATAGAGAAATGTAGGGGTACATTTTATTTCCGAAAACCAACAAGATAACTCAAAATCCAACAAGATTGCTAAAGTAAACTAAGAGATTATTCATACAACAAAATAAAGACATGGTATCTATAATGATAAATAAAAGGTGGAATGGAACAAACTCCCCTGAATTTCTTCTGGTCAAATACAATTCAGTAATAGGAGCCAATGCGGAAGTGGAGTGATCCTAATGGAAGTGAGCGTCTTCTTCATGTGATCAATATAATCAAGTTCAGCTCCCTCCATCATCAAAGCCTCAAATGGATCCATGGCAACTGAATACATATCTTGGTCTTACCTGAAATAATGATACAAACAAAATTACCAAACACAGGAAGCTTAAAATACTAAACACATGGATATATTAAACATTCAAAAATCAAGGCACCAAACAATTTAGTAAAACAATCCTAAGATCACCAAACACCGTACAGTCTTCCCAGTAATGGTGCCAAAATTTGATAAGCCCAAAACTAAGTGTCACGAGTGGCCTTCAAATTAACAATTTATAATGAATTTAAACCCCTTAACTACACATGGAGGTACATCATAGAGCCTGAGTCGAATCTCTCAAGGAACTAATAATGAAATGTTTATCTTAGACTTAAAATTATTTTTGAGATTTTCATCATGAAAATAGGAATTGTTTGGTGCAAGTAGAGGGAAGCTAAATTTCAACTACATAAATTTTGAACTAAAGCAAGAAACTAATCCTGATGGCAGCTAAAACTCAACATGATTCAACTACTTTAGATGCTCATTAACAAGAAACTAAACTAAACAGAATGAAATTAACGCTTACACTAACTAACTAGAATTAAAAAACACTTAAGAACACTTAAGATCAAGAATCAAACTAACCAAATGCAACAAGAACTATTTTGAAATCAACAAGAAATGTAGAGTTAAAATGCAGTAAATAGAACTAAGAATTGAAATGCAATAAAGAAAATGCAATAAAATAGAGTTGGATTTTTAGAAACTAAACTACAAAATCTTAACTACAGAATTGAGCATTGACGAAACAAGAAAATTAAGAACAAGAACTACAGAAATGATATTGCATAAATATAGAAATTGTAGAATTGAAATCTAAATTATCCACACTCAAACACAATCAACTTCACAAAACCACACTTGTTGCCGTCACATAAGAGGCCAAAGATGAAACCCTTAGCTTCGGAAATCAGAGAAAAAGAAGAAGAAGAACAGCTACTGCACTTGATATCAATCTAAATCTTGTAATTTACAATGAAGAAACCCTCTATGCTGCTGAAAACAGAATCTAAATTGAAACTGTAATGCTAGAATCTGAAACTGCAAATCTGAACCAATCTACACAATGGAGGGCCGATGATGGTCGGATGGACGTCGGAGATCACCGGAGAACCCCTCCAATGATCACTAATGAAGAAGTGGAAAGAAATCAGTGAGGAGGCGAAAGTAGCAGAGAAGTGCATAAATGTAGTAAACTCGCCGTTGAAACCCTCTCCGACGAGATTCCAATTCCTTGAAGGATGTCCAACAATTGCTTAAAGCTTCATTTCCAACTCTATAGCTTGTGAAGATGATCGGAGGAAGAATGGGGAGCTGCAGATGAAGAAACACACGATGAACAGTAGTGCAAGCCACTATTCATCCGCTAGAAGTTTGGATTTTTTTAAACCTTCTTTTGAACCAGGTTCAATTATGGAATTGGGTTTGGTTCAAATGAGATTTTAGGGATTTGTTGAGGGAGTTTGACTTGGGTTAAGCTCAAGAAGTAAGCTCATTTTGATGGCTGAGATCAATTTGAACCCAAGTAGGGTTTTGGTTTCTTCACTTGGTTGGATGAACAAAGCCTCCTCTTGAATTATGTATAAATTTCAATGTCCTACATGACCAAATTCAAATTGTGAGGAATATTGTCATAAATCAAGAAAGAAAATATAATGATGTTCAAAATAATCTTCAACTCATAAACATGGTTTTAAGGTGCACTTTAAGTATGTAAATGGATAGAAAATACCAAATTACCACCTAAAATAAAGTATCAAATAATGACTTATCAAGCAGCGCGCAAGAGTAGAAGATTATTCTAAATTATGATTTGAAGTGCTGGTCGAGGCCTCCTTTTATTGCCGAGTTAGACTTAATCCAGATCCACTGATCTTGAGATCATTGTTTGACTCGATGCTGATCGGTCGACCGATCCCCCTGATCGGTCGACTGATCCTGCCTGAATCAGCCCGACTTCCTGTCTAGATGTTGTCACTTCATATGAGTCTTCATTTGGTCGACTGATCCCGTTGTTTAGTCGACTGATCCACTGATGATCCCCGGCTTATCTAATTCGATCAACCTGGTCCTATTAGTCCACTGATTTTCCACTGTTCGGTCGACTAAACCTAATGTTCAGTCGACCGATCCCTTGGTCGAGGCTAGCCGTGAGCCGATCTGAATACTAGGGTTCGGTCGATTGATCACAATGATCGATTGACCGATCAAGGTAAAATCCTAACTTGCAAAATGTTAGTCTTCCTACAAAATAGAGTTAGAATAATAGGCAAATAGTATATATAAAAATTAACTTTTGACAACCTCCAGACTGTCCAGTCCTGAGTTTGAGTTTCGCTGAAACTTTAGGTCGGATTGACGCCTAATGTTTCCTCTTCGAGGAATGTGTCCTCACCTACTCCTCTTAGGAGAGTTTACCTTTTTCTAGATCTATCCTCCAGACCATCTGAACTTTTGCTCAACATCCGAGACTTCAGAACTTCATGCTAGATGTCCATTCCATGACCCATCCAATCTTCCACCTAGTGTCCGTGACCCCTAGGATTTTTACCTAGAGTCCTCGACTCTAGGATTTTGCCCAATGTCCTCGACCCACCAAGACTTCGCCGAGTCCTCCGGACCAGGACTTTGTTACCTAATCATAGTTAGGACTTTCCACCTGCCTAACCGTAGCTAGGATTTTCTTGCATACTTAGTTCAACTTATTAGACAACAAGATAGCTTAAATTTGAATCCCTTTGTTATTATCAAAACATAGGTTTGATCGTCTAGTGCTCCCTGCACTAACAAATTTTTACGAAAAAGGTTAAATTAATTCAACCTTGTTTGAATTCTTTCAAAATTAGATGAGTGGTGTTATGCTTCCGCAAGTGCACAAATACGTCGTCAGTAATAAAAGATTATCGATCCCACGAGAACTGGTTATAAGCACTAGCGATTGTTCACATAGAATTAGCTAAACTACCGTTGGTTGTAAGTTAACTATTTCTTAGGAAGAAAGGAAATGGGGAAGTAGATGTGAGAACTAGCAAAAGAGAGAAAGGTTAACTTGGCTTGGGAAGAGTTCTAGGAGTTCGGTTTCGTTGTGGTGGAACCTGATGTATTATGTTCTATCTTTTCCTCATTGTCAATCAACATGCATTCGTCGGAAGTTCAAGCTACTATCCTTAAGCACTAAACAGAGAAGATCCATGTAAAATCCTATTACGGTTAACCCCTGTCACTAGGGCGCCTCGGTAGTGTAACACCAATAAAATTCTTCTATTTAAATACAGCAAAAAGAAGTAGAAGAAGAGATAAAAGAAATAAAAATAGATTAATAAATGGCCTTGGACTAGGATTGAACCCAAGACCTCTTAGTTATGATTGGTTAAAGTTGTCATTAGGGTGGTGGTAAAGCATCACATGAGCAATAGGAAACAATTCATTATATGTAGAATATATGTGAAGCGATGTTTCAACTTCCACTTGGTATAAAAGGGAAAGGATGAGATGGAAACCTAACTTTTCATCTCCCTCTTCCTCTCCTCCTCTCTAGCCGAAATCCTCTCTTTCACCTTGTGGTTTTCTGCCAAGATCTAGGACTAAGGTTTCTAAAATTCTAAGTCTTCAAGGGAAGGATCTAAGAGGATAATTCCACAAGGTTCATATGAACATGAAGGGTGTTTTGGAGATCAAGGCATACAAAAGAGAGGATTTTCTTCCCTACACCCTCCATAATAGTAAGATCTAGCGAAAGGATGTAAGTATCACTCACCTGCAGTATAAGTTGCTTCGATTACGCATGTATGAACCTTCTTGTTGTGGGTTATTATGGTTGTATGCATGATTAAGAGATATGCATGTAAAGAAGATATAAGACATGTTATGTAAGATGCCCTCTACAATTTTTGGGATTAAGAGCATGTTTAGAGGGTCTTGGATTGCTTCCCATGTAGTTTGGAGCTAAGAAGTATATTCCAGTGCCCTACAGTGCTTCCCTATAAGTGTGAGGGATTAAGTGCACACAAGGTGTTTGTTGAAATAACAAGCTAGTGCAAGTATAAGAAAGCGATATTTAAATAAAGTATTTTACTTTGATGTGACATTGTACTGGACACAAGGTCAATGGATGGGCTCCTAGATCGCCCCTAGGCTCCTAGACTGCCTAGTACTACCTTAATGGGTTCGGGATTAGCTACCTCGGATCTTATTAAGGATGCGCGCAAAGTGGTACAATGTCGGGCCCAAAGCAAGTTGATTATTATTTTTACTAGTATGTAAGATAAAGTTTTCAAAGCTCATTGATTTCGTAAAGTGAAAACATTATTAAGTTGAGAACTTGAGTTAGAGAGTGCAGGGTCCGATCTCTATAGCACAGCAAATTTTATGTTTTCATTGCATTGTTTTAAGTAGATATTGTGCATGATAAACTGATTTTAAAATGCATGTTATATACATATTTTCGAGTTATGTAGTACATGGTGATTTATGGACAAGTGCATGTTTTGTGTTTCCGCAAGCAATTTGGAAAGCATGTTCTCTTTTAAAAAGCATGATAACTTTTAATGCATTGTTTTGTGAGTAGACGGTACTTACTAAGCATCCACTTATAGATTTGCATTACCTTATACTGCAGATAAAGGTAAAGGAAAGCTCGAGTAGGAGGAGGCAGCAGGAGCGGTGCTTGGGGGTGTGCGTGTGTGTGGCGATTTTAAAATGCATGCTATATACATATTTCTGAGTTATGTAGTACATGGTGATTTATGGACAAGTACATGTTTTGTGTTTCCACAAGCAATTTGGAAAGCATGTTCTCTTTTAAAAAGCATGATATCTTTTAATGCATTATTTTGTGAGTAGACGATACTTACTAAGCATCCGCTTATAGATTTGCATTTCCTTATACTGCAGATAAAGGTAAAGGAAAGCTCGAGTAGGAGGAGGCAGCAGGAGCGGTGCTTGGGGGTGTGCGTGTGTGTGTGGCGGAACAATGGAAAGAGATCCGAGATTTGGTTATTTTGGGGAACATGTAGAACTTTGATTTTGTTTCCTTACTCCGCTTTACTTAAGATACTGGCACTAATTGGTTGGAATGAATTTTGAATGGCAAGAAAAAGTAAATAAGAGGAGAACGAGCTTTTCCGGTGGAGAAAGGGGGGTCTTCCGCACGGCCTTGTGCTGTCCCCTCTCGGCCAAGGTGACACGGCCGTGTGAAAACACACGGCCGTGCACCTCCTCCTCTCGGCCAAGGCTACACGGCCGTGTGAGAACACACGACCGTGTCTCTCTCCCTCTCGGCCGAGGTGACACGGCCGTGTAGATTCACACGACCGTGCACCTCCTCCCCTCTGTCAAGGGGACACGGCCGTGTGATCCTCACACGGTCGTGCGCTTCTAGGTGACACGGTCGTGCGACTCCTTACACGACTGTTCCCTGTGTCAGTTGAGAGCACAAAACCTGTCAAGGCTACACGGCCCAGACCCCTCAACAAGTTCAGACTAGATTTCTGAATCGAGCGAGCTGCAAATAACAATGTCCTTAGAAGGTATAAAAAAAAAAGAAAAAGAAAGAGTAAAGTAACGCCCGTGCTCTAAGGAGAGCCCTAGTCAGGCGGTCGTTACAGTTTGGTATCAAAGCCAGTTCCATCCTTCTGTCACACACCTCAAGCATTGATCCTGTAGCCTCCAAGTAAGAAATTCCAGTTTTCATAACTTTTATGCATCTAGTTCTGTTATAATTAATAAGAATGCTTGTTCGGATTTAGCATGCTTATACATGAAAATGCTATCAAGTGCTTATGATAGGAAGTAGTATGCTTATACAGGGAAGTGCCAATAATAGTAAATAAGAATGATAATAGGCCGATGAAATATCTTAATGGTTGGTCTATGGATGTGTAGAATGGCTAGAGGACGACTAGCCAGACAGCCGAGAGTGAATGAACCTTAACCGGTGGGAAATGAGTCTGCACCCCAGCCGAACCTGTTAGAAGTAGTAGCTCAACTGCAAAGACAATTAGCGGAGCAGCAGCAGGTCATTGCCACCCTGACTGCTAATCAGCAAGCCCCTCCTGTAGTCCCATCGGAAGTCAATATGGTAACACTACTATAGCTGAAGTACCATCCGTTACACCTGTAGTCCCAGCAAAGGTGGTGAGGCAAGAAGCATACCTCATCCAGTGGCAGAAACTGAAACCAGAGAATTTCTCTAGCACCAATGAACCATGGGATGCTCAGGCATGGTTCAAAACCCTGGAGAGTATAATGGAGCTACTGGACTGGCCGGAGGTAGAAAAGATTAAGTGTGCCTCCTTCTGCTCTACTGGGGATGCAAGAATGTGGTGGGAACGAGTCAAGGCAAAATGAAAAGTAGATCAAATGACCTGGTCTGACTTCGAGACTGAGTTCTTCGAAGAGTTCTTCCATATGCGAGTCACGAACAAACATTACGATGAGTTCACGGAATTCCAACAAGGAAGTTTATCAGTAGATGAAGCCGTGAAGAAATTCAATAGGTTGGCTCGCCTATGTCCCGAGCTGGTCAGCACAGAAAGAGAAAGGGTAAGACTAATGCTCAAGATGCTGATGCCTGAGATAGCTCTGAATGTAGCTAGCGGAATTAACAGACCGCAGACTGCAGAAGAACTGATTAGTAGTGCCTTGATCACGGAGCATTATCTGAACAGTATCGAGCAGCAGAAGCCAGTACTGATGGAGAACAGAGGTCAAGGGAGTTCTAACACTCAGAAACCCCAGAGTCATGGGTCAACCTGGAAAGGGAGCTCCAAGAGGAAGCAGTGGAGTAATAAGAAGGGAGGATCTGTAAACAAGCAACCTAAGTATGCCACATGTTCCACCTGCGGAAAGATGCATCCTGGAATCTGTCGCAAGGGCACGAGTGGCTATTATACATGTGGTCAAGAGGGGCATATGGCCAAGAATTGTCCGACCAAGATCAACCTTCCTCCTGCACAACCTGTGCAATATGGAGGCCAGCAGGCACAGCTACACCAAATGCAGGCCGCGTTGGAGGGTTCTCATATTAGCCAAGGTAGACTGGAAGTTCCACTAAGTTCTACAAATGCTCAAGTTTTCTCCCTTACCAGAGAGGAGGTAGCAAATGCCTCCACCATTGTCACAGGTCAAATATGTGTTTTTAGTCAATATGCAATTGTGTTATTTGATACCGGGGCAACCCATTCGTTTGTCTCCAAAGTATTTGCTAGAAGAATAGATATACTCCCGGAGGTCCTAAGCAGACAATTCTTGATGACACTACCCTCAGGAGAGATAATGACATCTACGCACTGGCTGCGAGCTGTCCCAGTCAAAATTTCAGACAGAGAACTGTACAGCGACCTGGTCTTGCTGAACATGTCTGATTATGATGTTATTTTTGGGATGGACTTCCTGAGCAAGTATGGTGCTTCCATTGAGTGCCGTAGGCGAAGGGTTCTATTCCAACCTGAGGCAGAGTCTAAGTTTGAGTTCATCGGAGATTCAAAAAAGAGAACCCAGAAGTTTTTATCGGCCCTGAAAGCTCAGAAGATGTTAGCCGATGGATGTGTTGGGTTTCTAGCTTAGGTGATTAATACCCAGCAAGAAAGAAATAAAGAGCTAGAGGGAGTTAGAGTTGTGTGTGACTACCCGGAAGTGTTTCCCCAGGAGTTGCCAGGTTTAGCGCTGGATAGGGAAATTAAATTTGAGATTGAACTCATCCCTGGTACCCATCCAATCTCAAAAACACCCTACTGCATGGCTCCGGCAGAATTAAAAGAACTTCAGGGACAGCTACAGGAGCTACTCGACAAGGGCTTCATTCGCCCTAGTCACTCACCATGGGGAGCTCCGGTGTTGTTCGTAAAGAAGAAGGGCGGGTCCATGCGAATGTGTGTGGACTACCGAGCGTTGAACAAAGTAACAATCAAGTGCTGGTGCAATTAGCACTAACGGTCTAACCCAGGTTTTGATGAATGATAAAATAGGTTAAGTTAGTTTTGTTGTTGATCTAACACTCTGACCGAGTGTGCAGGAGAAACCCAGATAGGTCGACTGGCTGATCGGATGTCTGGCACGAAGCCCAGCTAGGTCAACGGGTCGACCGGGTAGCTGGCACAAAGTCTAAACGGGTCGACGGGCTGACCGGACGTTTGGCATGAAGTTCAGCTAGGTCGACGGGCTGATCGGATAGCTGACGCGAAGTCCAGACAGGTCGAAGGGCTGACCGGACGTCTGGCAGGTAAGTGAAGGTAAGTCACTGGAGGGGAGTAACTGTGAGGACGCGTTCTTGGGAAGGGAACTTAGGCGCCGATCCGACTTAGAACCATTTCGGAAATCTAAGTCGAGATCGTGACTAGACTCCGGTATCGGAAAGACGGAATCTAAGTCATACTCTTTCTATTTTGAATTATGAACTGTGCTAATAATCTGTTTTGCAGGAGATATGAGTGTCTCGGACTAACGTTTTTCTTGCAGGAAGGAATCTACTGGAAAACAGGGTCCGAGCGCCCGGGAGGTACCCGGGCGCCCTGAGGCAGAATTTTATCCCCAACGTTGCTGTGCGACGTGGAGTTCACTAGTTGGCTCGACTACGTCATGGTCGAGGCGCCCTGAAGGTTCCAGGCGCCCCGAACCTCCTATATAAGGAGGGTCAAGGCTAAAGCTCCAACAACAACTCAGAATTTACTCTCTTGTGCTCTTGCAACGCTGCGAAAAGTTCTCTGACAAGTGCGAGTTTGTTTTTAATTTTTATTCTATTGTCGGTTCTTTCTTTCCTAATTAATTCTGTACTTAGTCTTGTAATAATCCTTCGAATTAATTAGTGATTGCCCAACGAAAGCACCCTTATGTGCGGGCCTTGGAGTAGGAGTCGATAAAGGCTCTGAACCAAGTAAATCGACTGTGTTAGTCGTGCTCTCTCTTTTTATTTTCTGCTGCGCACTCATACTTGAAATTTTTTTTGATATTCACCCCCCCCTCTATCGACTTTCACGATCCAACAAGTGGTATCAGAGCAGGTACCGCTCTGATTTGGTGCAACCACCAATCAGACAAGGGGGTGAAACTTTTCTTTTATTCATTTTCGGCTTTCAATTTTTCGCATAATTCCAAACTGGTATTATTACCTTTTTGGAAATTTTTTTCATTGCAATTAAATCTAAATTGGTGCAACACCAATTTAGTTCTTTTTTCTTAATTCTTCCTGCACTACTAATCCAAGACCAAGTCTTGGGATTTTGTTTGTCGTTGCTTTATTGTGTGCAGGGTCATCATGTCTCAGATCGAAGGTTTCAGTACGGTACGTGGATGCTTTATTGTTTGTCGTTGCTCTAGAGATGTTTCGACGGGAACATCTACATGTGAAGTTTAGTAGTGCGTATTGTAATTGTTTTCTGCAAGATTTCTAGGACACATTGTGTTTGGTAGAGGATATCAGTGGATCTACAGGAGATAGAGGTGGTTATCAGTTGGGAGTAGGCGTAGTCGATACCGGAGATTCGCTGTTCCTTTTGTGGTCTGGCTGGATATTATCGGAGATTAGTTGAGGGTTTTCTCCAGCATTTATGCAGTTGACCGGATTGTCTAGGAAGGGTATGAAATTTTTCTGGATAGATGCCTGCGAGATCAGTGTAGATAGCTGCATCTGTCTTAGCGATGCTTTCTAGTGTAGACGGATTTGCACTCTACACAGATGTATCATACCTGGGGTTAGGTGCAGCTCCGATATAGCAAGAGCGGAGCAGTCTCATGCCAGTATACTGAATTATCGTGTGATGGGAATGAGATTATTTGATTTTCATGGAAGATTATGTGTGTTTCCGAGTCACTTCTTATCCGGGAGAAGTTACTGCAGGAAACACATTGATCTAGATTTGTGATACATGTTGTATAGAGATTTGGAGTGTTCTTATTGGTGGATTTTCATGAAGGAAGATATCGTGGATTTTGTAGCTTGATGTCTAGTATGTCAGCAAATGGAGGCTGAACATCGGAGATCAGTAGGATTGTCTTTGTTGATTTGGATACTAGAGTCGAGTTGGGAGCATGCTATGACGGATTTTGTTGTGGGATTACCCAAGACTCGGAGAGGATATAATGGTTTGGGTAATCATTGATTGGTTGATGACTTCACTTCCTAGTTATCTATTCGTAGGACGAATTCTTTTGGATTGAGTATTAGGGTTATACTGTAGAGAGATTATCGGACCTTATGGTATTTTTGAGTATTGTTTTGAATGGAGATCAGTGATTTTACATCATGGTTTTGACTGTGATTACAGCAGACTTTGGATTAGGAGCTTTGTTTTAGTATGAATTTTTGCCCTCAGATTGATGGATAGTTTGATCGCCCTATATAGATATTGGAGGATCTGATAATAATGGATTTTGAATTTCAGAGGTAGTTGATTTAGCCACAGTTGGTTAGACAGTAGTGTGGGAGTAGTGGAAGTAGCGAAAGTAGGGTGAGCTTATAACTCACAGAGACATCCTTTAGAGTTGGAGATTTGTTCATGATACTTGGATGGAGCGGTATATGAGTATGTTGTTAAGTTGTTACCCTTGGATGAGGATCCCTAAGTTGACTAGTAAATTTGGGGACCAAATTTTTATTAGTGGGGGAGAATGTAAGATACCATAAAATTAAATAATAAACGTTATTAGACGAAAAATCTTATTGGATTTTTCAAGAATTTTTAGAAATTTTTCGGGATTTAAATGGAGTCTGTATGACTCGTTTAGACGGGATGGATTCGAGGTACAGTGAAGGCCTGTTTGGAACACCATTTAAGTGGGAGTTGATTTGGGAATGAACTTAGAGTTTAATTAGTCTAACCTAAGTTTAAATCCCATCTCTTTATTTTCTTTCCCCGATTCATTTTCCTCCCTCGTCAACTTCTCTGCCCGAAACCCACACTCCGGCGATTCCTCACCTCATCGACGCCAACGGCCATCTCCTCGCGCTACCGCCTCCTCTCCACTCTCCCTCCTTAGGCGTGGAATCTTCCTCCCTCTCCCTCTCAAGGTGTGGAGCCTCTTCCCCCTCACGCTGACTCCTCTCCCCTCTTTTGCCCGATCGATGTCGGTTATCTCAGATTCTCGGCGCGGACCACTCGAGCTCTGATCTGGCGGTTGTCTTTCCAGCCTAGTCGGGGACACCAAGAAATCGCCGGAAACCGAGCGCGTGAGCCGGTGACAGTAGGTTTCTTGAGCCTTTTGCCCTTTCTTTGCGATTTCTCTGATTCCCGATTCTTGGTTTTGGTTGGTCGCCATCTCTCCCGATTGATCGAGGTTGAAGCAGCTTGACCTCGTCGTCACCTCTTTCCCAATCGCAGTGGAGATTATCCAATGCTGAGGTCCGTGCCCTACTCATCCACCTTTGTTCCTCCTTGCCATTGGTCGAATAGCCATTGCGTCTTCACTGCCGATCCATCATCTGGTCGCTGTGAGCACAGGCGATGTTGCCCCTTTGATGGTGTCAATTCCAGCCGTCGGCGTTCCTTCTCTGCCCTGGCTCACTGCCATCATAGCATCTTGATTTCCTCTGAGAGGGATCATGGAGATTGTTCAGGGGTAAGTGCTTCTCGGTATGGATTAGTATAGTTGTGATTTCATATTTGTTTGGGGATATGAAGATTTGCTGATTGAATTATTGGGTCAACCGGTAGTAGCTTCACTGTGGCAAGTTTCTCCGTCCGTGGGTTTAACAACAGTGCCATCAGATTTGGATAAGTCATGGAGGTAATTTCCTATATGAATTGGATTCGATTTTAGTTGTGGAATAATTATGATTTGTGATATAGGGTGTTAGATTTGAAGACTATGTGATACTTTAGTTCCAGCCACAGTTTTCTAGCAGTGGGTGCTCTATCGGTGAGTTAACAACAAGTACACGGATATAGGTGAGTTTTTAAGTCGATTTTATATCTACTTTGGATTGGATTAGTTGATGATTAATGGGCGGTTGATCGATTGATGATGAATTATGTGAGTTGGGTTCAAGATGTGTTGATTGAACATTATTGGAATTATTGTTATGATGTTGGATAAAATTAGATTATTGTTTTGGAGGAGTTTTGGTGATGTATCATGCACAACCTAATCTAATTAGGTTATATTATGATTAAGGTTAGTTGGAGGATTAATCCATAATCATGTTTGATTAGGGTTATCCTAATTAGGTGGGGGGGAAGTTGTTTTGTTATTTACTTCATATGTAACTAGCTAAATACATTATATGATTGCAGGATTTTGGTTTGAGACGAGTGTCTCGACGAGGGATTTCCGGATCACGATCGACAGATTTAAGGCGGGTATTTCTTCCTTGGCTCTATGTAGATTTTCTTGTACTTAGTGCATGGTTATTGTTGGATGAATTAGGCTGCTTTATCTTATATCATGATCGGTTGTTGTTTTCCTGCATGATACTTATGCTTGACCCTTGTGATGATCTATTTAATTCATATACAGTCTCCACTCTTGATATCTATTCTGTTGTGATTACACGTGTAGAGTACGTCTTGTAGGGATTGTCGGGTTGTTGGTATTCCCATGCTGATTGAGTATATGATGTGGACTGTACATAGGTGGGTATGTGTTATAGGAGTCATCTTGTTGACCTTGCATTTACATGTGGTGTGTACATACGTATTTGTCATGTACTTTTGGAGGAGTTGTGTTGATTGTATGTTTGGAGCGGTGTTTTAAATTGCGTAGCGTTGGTTCATAGCGTTTTTGTCTTGTCATTGCGTAGCGTATAGCGCAAGCTTTTCGTGCACGTCAATGTTTAAATTTTAAAAAATAAAATATACTTATATAAGTAAAATAAAAATAACATAACCTAAAATTAATCATAATAATTCATTACATGTCAAAATATCCCATACCAACAATTTAAAAAGTCTTATAATTAAAACAACATAACTTAAAAATAATCAGTATCATCCAACTCTATATCACTATCATCATCAATAGTGTCTATGGTTGGAAATTTTCCACTATCAAAAGTTGGAATTACTCCATAATTTTCAGCATCAAGATGATTATCTTCCACATCAACAAGACTCAACCTTGCTTGTTTGTCTTTGCTTCCACCTATTATATAAGAGATACAACATTTAAGAATCAATTATAGATGAAGTAGATATAAATAAATAATTTGCATTTGCTTAGTGCTTACTTGAATTTTCAGCAACTCTTTTTTTTGAATTCGTAGGAGGAACTTCAACTATATCCTCAACATCTTCGACTCGCTTATCTGAGTCGAAAAGACTTTCAAAAGTAGCAGATGGCACACTCACAATAGGATCACTTTCAAATAATTCATCATCTTCAAGCCATTTAGTAGTTACGGGGAGAACTGGACCTTCTTTCTCAGTTATCCATTCATCATCTGAATTAATTTCATCAACTATAATGGGATCAATCTTGTCTCTCCTCCTAATACTTCTCTCCCTAAGCTTGAAGTTATATTTCACAAACACCAACGCATTCAACTTTGCATGTTCAAGCCTATTTCTCTTTTTTGTATGAATCTAATATTACAAAAAAGAAAACATATATATATAAAAATAAACAATGATATGAAAATTATAAAACAATTAAAATTCAAGTAGAGTTAGAAACTTAGAATACTCACCGATTCAAAAGTGCTCCAATTTCTTTCACATCCCGAAGCACTACAAGTGAGACCAAGCACTCGAATTGCAAATGTAGTAAGCTCGGGTGTCTTACTTCCAAAACGTTCCCACCACGAGACTAATAAGTAATAAAAAAAATTACAAGAATGTATATAATTTTAAAATATGAATGCTAGTATAATTTTACAAGAACGGTTACAAGAAGAAAATTTTACCCGGAGTTCGCAACATTCTTGTTCGTTTTGCTATTGGAGTTCCAAATTCTCCTTCAGCTTTATTATATAAGTCCAATTGGATGTCTGCTTTAAGACGATCATCAGAAGACAACATCCTATCCATGCAAGTATACAATCCATCTCTAACTTCATCACAATAAGAAAATCTTTCTTCATAACGCAATTGCGGATTCAAATAGTACTCGGCCGCGTGTAGAGGATGATGAAGTTGTGGAGTCCATCGTGAATCAATTTTTTTCCAAATGGGTTTGTATTTTCTGTCAACTCCCCCACAATTAAATTTTATTGTCTCTTTTGCCTTATCCATAAGTTCATAAATATATCCCATGGCCGATCTCTCCTCCGAATCAACTTCCCTTAACACACTTACAAGAGGAACAACACTCTTAACACAAAATGCAACATGTGGCCAAAAGTTGGGATCGTTAATAACAATTCTCTTCACGACCTTCCCCTGAGTTGTTTGAGATAGTGGTGAACTAACCCAATCTTCGGAAGCAAACATTTGTTCAAGTGGCCTTTTAACCTTATACATACTCTGAAGAGTGAGAAATGAAGTAGCAAAGCGAGTAACAACGGGACGGAGAATTTCTTTACCGTTTGTATACTTTCTCATTAAAGAAAGTATAGTCTCATGACCATAAAGGAACTTCACAACCATCTTAGCATGCTCAATTGTGTCAGAAAAAATCTTCAACTTTGCAATATCCTCCAACATTAGATCAATGCAATGCGCCGCACAAGGTGTCCACCAAATTCTATGTCTAGTCTCCATAATTTATTTCCCCGCCTTAATGCAATTCGAAGCATTATCCGTGACAATTTGAATTACATTTTCCTCTCCCACCTCATCAACAACATCATTAAGATATTTAAAGATCAATTCCCCATTTTTAATAGAATCTGATGCATCAATAGATTTCAAAAAGAAAGTGCCGGCGGGACTATTTACTAAAAAATTGATCAAACTTCTATTCTTTCCATCCGTCCAACCATCGGACATAATAGTGCATCCATATTTTTTCCATGCCTTTTTATGCTCCTCATATATTAGGTTGATGCCATCAACCTCAGCTTTAAGTATCCAAGTTCTTAACTCATGCATTGAAGGAGGCTTGAACCCTCTTCCATATTCCGCAATGCCCTCAACCATAGGCAGCCAATAAGGATCATTCACAACATTAAACGGAAGTGCGGCAGAGTAAATAAAATGACCAATTCTACGCTTCACATCAACCAACAAATCTTTTTTGTATGTCGAATTTAGGGTTGTTTGTCGAGGTTCGGAACTAACAAACCCATGAAGAGTACCTTTACCTTTTGATTCACCACTACCAGATCCAGAACATCCAATTGAATTTCCCCCTACACTTCCAACTTTCGATGATTGTGTACTCATACTTTGGGGACCTTCACCGATCTCTCGTAATAATTCAGTTTGTTTACTTTTAGATGCTCTAATTTTGTCAAGTGATTCTCTAATTTCTTTCTTAATATCATCCGGAACACTAACACAAGGTGCAACCCCTTTATGAGTTTGAGCTAAATGTTCCTTCAAGCGAGTAATCCCTCCATTCGATATATGATGACAAAATTTGCACCGAACAGATTTTTTCCCTTCATTTTGATAACAATACTTCCAACCAATATCTTTTATCTTTTTTGATAAATTCGTAGACATTGCAAATTCTAACTAGACAATCAAAATCCTAGAAAAAAAATCAGAATAATTAATTAATTAATTAGAAAAAAAAAAAATCAATCCAGGCATCGGATCGATCATTACATCGATCCAAGGAATTGGATCGATCAGTGATCGATTGAGATCCTTCTGTTCGATCAGAAAGGGTCTGGATCGATCCGGGCGTCTGGATCGATCCGGATCGATCCAGCGATCGATCCAGGGTCCGGATCGATCCAGCGACCGATCCAGATTTCGAACAGAAAGGATCTGGATCAGTCGCTGGATCGATCCAGATCCTTTCTGTTCGACCCTGGATCGATCGCTGGATCGATCCAGATGCCCGACTTCTGGAAATCGCGAAATCATTTTTGCTCCTTCGAGAAAAAAAAACGAGAAGGAAAACCTAAACGAAGAAAACGAAAGGAAGGAGAAAAGCTTACCTCCAATCGCTGTCCCTCGCCACCACTCACAGGTCACCGCTCGCTGCTCGCCGATCGCCGCCTGTCGCCTCTGCAGTCTGCCCTACCTTCGCCTCTGCCACAGTCACGATTCGACTCACCTTTGCCCTAGCTATTGGTCAGCAATTTGTAATTTTAGTGCCCGCTATGGGGCACTAGGGCATGATAGCGCACGCTATGTGCGCTATCGACGCTTTTGTCCTGAATAGCGTGGGCTATTCGGGACAATCGTGATTCAGCGAACGCTCTGCAGCGTTCGCTGGTCGTAGCGCGCTATTCGCCGCTATTGAATACACTGGTTTGGAGAATATACACATGTCCGTTGTGTTTTTATTGGAGGATACATGTTGATTGTACTTATATTTTTGTGTACATGTGTCTGGTGGGATTATTGGAGATTTGTGGTTGATTATACATGTGTAGCGGGTACATATGTTTGGTGGGATACGTGGAGGTATCATGACGATTATACTCATGTTGGAGGTATTTATGAGGTTTGGGGTTGTTGCATGGATGATGATTATATATATATATCATGTTCATCATTCATTGCATCTGATGACCATTGCCTCCCTTGTGGTGAGAGAGTCATCAGTTGGTTTAGTTTAGCACCTCACACTCGGCCACTCATGGGTAGTGGTAGTTGGAGTAGTTGCTGCTAGTCCTGTCGTGCCACCCGGTCACGAGGTTTAGTGAGATCCGGCGTTGTGAGCAGTCAGGGACCCTGATACTATGTAGCTAGATAGTTACTAGTGGACTGTCCGCCTCGACCACTATATAGTGGGCTGGAGGGTAGTACAGTCGTCACAGACCCAAGCCTCTCGGTCATACAGGGGTCGTGGTGTCTGGAGAGGTGGCGGGGGTGACCATGGAGCATGCATTCGCAGTTATTATTCTTGCATTTGATGCGCGGTGCATCTGCATTTGCATACATGCCTAGTAGATACTAGTTGCATGTGATTGTCGTTGTTGCATTTGATTGTCATACTGCATACATGTCATTTATTTTACATGTATATGCAGTCGTACTTATATTGCACAGGTGTCACGGGTATATCTGTTGCAGATCCGGTGAGTTTACTGATCATTGTACCATGTGTCGATTCCAGATTGGGTATGTATCTGTCATTATGTTAGTTGTGGTTTGTACAGTTTTTATGTCAGGTTATTATGTCAGGTATGTTCAGATGCATTGATTATGATAGTATGATCATGTTCTTATTCCCTACTGAGACTGTATACTTGTGATCTCCATGTTTGTTTATGGACCATGCACTATCTTATCTAGTACCCGCTGAGTTACCTATACTCACCACCACATGTATACATTTATGTTTTCAGGTAGCTTGTAGATGGTTGGTGTCGCTCGGAGTATCCTGTCTGCCGGGTCCTACATCACATCCGAAGACCGCGCTTGTTTTCTTTTGTATATCTTTTTATTATTTTTGGCATTGTATTTATGTGTAGCCATGTGGCTATCTTGTGGTTTTGGTGTTGTATTTGTGTTTAAGCCGTGTCGGCATGCATTGTATTTATTTGTGTTGTGTGGGCTTTCCTTCGTTTTTTTCCGCTATGTTTTAGTACAGCCGTGTGGGCTGTTTTATATATAACTGCGTGGTTGTAATTGTTTCATTCCAGCCGAGTGGGCTGTTATTATAACTGCGTGGTTGTGTATATAAATATTCCAGCCGCATGTGGCTGATGTATATTTTGTTTGTAGTGATGCTTCATATTGTCACCAGTACAGGGGAGATGTTGTCGGATTTTTGTCTGGCAGGAACTCCTTTGGGGGTGTGACAATTTAGTGGTATCAGAGCGGGTACGATACCTGTCTTGCTATGTGTTCTGGTTTTTCGAGATTTATCTGATACCAATTTAGTGGTATCAGAGCAGGTACGATGCCTGTTATTCGTGTTTTTGGATTTCGGGATTCGATTTTTGTTGATGTGACTTTGGGTTTTGGGATCAGGCAGCATCAGGACTTCTCCAAGCTATAGGAGGTATGTTTGCATATGATTATCATACATTTCTGTTGGTATATGTACTATTGTTCATGATAGTTTCTTAGGACATATGTTAGTACTCTTCTGTTAGTACTTGTCTATTTGTTTGTACCATGCATGTCATGTGTTGGGTCAATCACTGATCACGGTTGACCTACTGGAGATCAAGGATTACAGTCTCAGGGGATTCATCATATCATACTACCAGTAGTTTAGTGTCTATTACTACTAGTTGGTTGAGAGTTAGAGTCGTATACCAGTTTCGGTGATCATTAGTTGTGTAGTGGATGATATCTGTATACCCATGTTGACTTAGTTAGTAGAGTACCGGTTTACTCCTGTGAGGATTGATTTACTTGGTTAACTTGTGTAATTATGGTTTGACTTACTTTAGTCGGCTTCGTGCTCCTGTTAGTTCGGTCAGTAGAGGATTATTTTAGATTCTTTTTGGTTATGTCTGTAGAGGACCGAGGACTGATTTACCCTGGTTGACTTGTGTAGTTGGGTATCGATTTACCTTAGTTTCAGCAGTGGATGATTGGTTTACTCTTGTTGGATTGGATAGTAGTTGATCGATTTATTTTATTGGTCCGACTAGTAGGGGGCTGACTTACTCTATTTTTAGAGATTCCTATCTTTGGGATGTTTCATACTTGGTTAGATATTTTGACTTGTACCAGTTTAGAAAGGACTGAATTGGCCGTATACCATTATCGTCTTAGTCAGTCTATAGGATCGATGTATCCTATTCCATGGGAACTTTGACTATGGATTGTCTGTACCTGGTTGGGGGGCTTAGAAGGTACATTCAGATAGGATACCGCACGGTGTGGAAAAGTATAAAGCTACGTGCTTAACACTTTGAGATACAACCGTTACAAGGGTATACCTTGGAGAGTACATTCGGATATGATGATCTTCGAGGGGTAGAGCGTCGATTGACAGATATTTTGATCAGTTGTTTAGTGGTAGCGTTCCTCTATCTTTGTGTTCATTGCTTGATACTGGAGGTTACTGAACCTCAGATGGAGCGATCACAGTATGATGGGGGTACAAGACAATGGTTAGACGACTCAGCTAACATTGTCTCTATCAGGTGATTCAAGACCTTGACCACGTGATCATTTTACCATATATTATAGTCTATATCCCATATTAGAGGGTTTGACCTTTTATCGATATTTGTCGAGGGACATATATAGGATGATTATGAGGGTGGTGGAGATACTCTCTTGATAGGTAGACTCTTAGTCAGGAGATTGTGTGACCCTTTGACTTTGGATTGATATTCTTTTACTATGGATATTTGATTATCAGAAAGGATGAGATGATGAGATTTGACAGACTTTATGGATACATTTAGGTTGTTGGCAATAGGTGTTGAGGGTTGGATGCTTTTCTTTTACTCTATCTTTGTTTAGAGGACTATCTGGTATGATTGATTGATGTTGAGGATGATTAGAGTTTGGTGGATATTGGGAGATCAGATGTGGTGATATGTTATCTTTTGATGATCTATTAGTGGATATTTGATTTGATGATCTATTATTTAGTATTTGATGTAGATAGAGACATGAGGAGTAGCACTTATGTGATATTTATGGATTTGATGATTTGTAGTTGGTGATCCGATCACAGACTTGTTGTTGGGGATCCTACGATTGAGTGAGCCCGTTGTACGTATATTCTGAGACTTTGGTGTTACCATGTAGGTATAATGTGCCCTAGATGTTTCATGGACGATGTTGTGATATATTTCTGATCCGAGGAGGATCACGCACACTATCTTCGCATAGTTCTAGAGATGTTTCGACGGGAACATCTACATGTGAAGTTTAGTAGTGCGTATTGTAATTGTTTTCTGCAAGATTTCTAGGACACGTTGTGTTTGGTAGAGGATATCGGTGGATCTACAGGAGATAGAGGTGGTTATCAGTTGGGAGTAGGCGTAGTCGATACCGGAGATTCGCTGTTCCTTTTGTGGTCTGGCTGGATATTATCGGAGATTAGTTGAGGGTTTTCTCCAGCATTTATGCAGTTGACCGGATTGTCTAGGAAGGGTATGAAATTTTTCTGGATAGATGCCTGCGAGATCAGTGTAGATAGCTGCATCTGTCTTAGCGATGCTTTCTAGTGTAGACGGATTTGCACTCTACACAGATGTATCATACCTGGGGTTAGGTGCAGCTCCGATATAGCAAGAGCGGAGCAGTCTCATGCCAGTATACTGAATTATCGTGTGATGGGAATGAGATTATTTGATTTTCATGGGAGATTATGTGTGTTTCCGAGTCACTTCTTATCCGGGAGAAGTTACTGCAGGAAACACATTGATCTAGATTTGTGATACATGTTGTATAGAGATTTGGAGTGTTCTTATTGGTGGATTTTCATGAAGGAAGACATCGTGGATTTTGTAGCTTGATGTCTAGTATGTCAGCAAATGGAGGCTGAACATCGGAGATCAGTAGGATTGTCTTTGTTGATTTGGATACTAGAGTCGAGTTGGGAGCATGTTATGACGGATTTTGTTGTGGGATTACCCAAGACTCGGAGAGGATATAATGGTTTGGGTAATCATTGATTGGTTGATGACTTCACTTCCTAGTTATCTATTCGTAGGACGAATTCTTTTGGATTGAGTATTAGGGTTATACTGTAGAGAGATTATCGGACCTTATGGTATTTCTGAGTATTGTTTTGGATGGAGATCAGTGATTTTACATCATGGTTTTGACTGTGATTACAGCAGACTTTGGATTAGGAGCTTTGTTTTAGTATGAATTTTTGCCCTCAGATTGATGGATAGTTTGATCGCCCTATATAGATATTGGAGGATCTGATAATAATGGATTTTGGATTTCAGAGGTAGTTGATTTAGCCACAGTTGGTTAGACAGTAGTGTGGGAGTAGTGGAAGTAGCGAAAGTAGGGTGAGCTTATAACTCACAGAGACATCCTTTAGAGTTGGAGATTTGTTCATGATACTTGGATGGAGCGGTATATGAGTATGTTGTTTAGTTGTTACCCTTGGATGAGGATCCCTAAGTTGACTAGTAAATTTGGGGACCAAATTTTTATTAGTGGGGGAGAATGTAAGATACCATAAAATTAAATAATAAACGTTATTAGATGAAAAATCTTATTGGATTTTTCAAGAATTTTTAGAAATTTTTCGGGATTTAAATGGAGTCTGTATGACTCGTTTAGACGGGATGGATTCGAGGTACAGTGAAGGCCTGTTTGGAACACCATTTAAGTGGGAGTTGATTTGGGAATGAACTTAGAGTTTAATTAGTCTAACCTAAGTTTAAATCCCATCTCTTTATTTTCTTTCCCCGATTCATTTTCCTCCCTCGTCAACTTCTCTGCCCGAAACCCACACTCCGGCGATTCCTCACCTCATCGACGCCAACGGCCATCTCCTCGCGCTACCGCCTCCTCTCCACTCTCCCTCCTTAGGCGTGGAATCTTCCTCCCTCTCCCTCTCAAGGTGTGGAGCCTCTTCCCCCTCACGCTGACTCCTCTCCCCTCTTTAGCCCTATCGATGTCAGTTATCTCAGATTCTCGGCGCGGACCACTCGAGCTCTGATCTGGCGGTTGTCTTTCCAGCCTAGTCGGGGACACCAGGAAATCGCCGGAAACCGAGCGCGTGAGCCGGTAACAGTAGGTTTCTTGAGCCTTTTGCCCTTTCTTTGCGATTTCTCTGATTCCCGATTCTTGGTTTTGGTTGGTCGCCATCTCTCCCGATTGATCGAGGTTGAAGCAGCTTGACCTCGTCGTCACCTCTTTCCCAATCGCAATGGAGATTATCCAATGCTGAGGTCCGTGCCCTACTCATCCACCTTTGTTCCTCCTTGCCATTGGTCGAATAGCCATTGCGTCTTCACTGCCGATCCATCATCTGGTCGCTGTGAGCACAGGCGATGTTGCCCCTTTGATGGTGTCAATTCCAGCCGTCGGCGTTCCTTCTCTGCCCTGGCTCACTGCCATCATAGCATCTTGATTTCCTCTGAGAGGGATCATGGAGATTGTTCAGGGGTAAGTCCTTCTCGGTATGGATTAGTATAGTTGTGATTTCATATTTGTTTGGGGATATGAAGATTTGCTGATTGAATTATTGGGTCAGCCGGTAATAGCTTCGCTGTGGCAAGTTTCTCCGTCCGTGGGTTTAACAACAGTGCCATCAGATTTGGATAAGTCATGGAGGTAATTTCCTATATGAATTGGATTCGATTTTAGTTGTGGAATAATTATGATTTGTGATATAGGGTGTTAGATTTGAAGACTATGTGATACTTTAGTTCCAGCCACAGTTTTCTAGCAGTGGGTGCTCTATTGGTGTGTTAACAGCAAGTACACGGATATAGATGAGTTTTTAAGACGATTTTATATCTACTTTGGATTGGATTAGTTGATGATTAATGGACGGTTGATCGATTGATTATGAATTATGTGAGTTGAGTTCAAGATGTGTTGATTGAACATTATTGGAATTATTGTTATGATGTTGGATAAAATTAGATTATTGTTTTGGAGGAGTTTTGGTGATGTATCATGCACAACCTAATCTAATTAGGTTATATTATGATTAAGGTTAGTTGGAGGATTAATCCATAATCATGTTTGATTAGGGTTATCCTAATTAGGTGGGGGGAAAGTTGTTTAGTTATTTACTTCATATGTAACTAGCTAAATACATTATATGATTGCAGGACTTTGGTTTGAGACGAGTGTCTCGACGAGGGATTTCCGGATCACGATCGACAGATTTAAGGCGGGTATTTCTTCCTTGGCTCTATGTAGATTTTCTTGTACTTAGTGCATGGTTATTGTTGGATGAATTAGGCTGCTTTATCTTATATCATGATCGGTTGTTGTTTTCCTGCATGATACTTATGCTTGACCCTTGTGATGATCTATTTAATTCATATACAGTCTCCACTCTTGATATCTATTCTGTTGTGATTACACGTGTAGAGTACGTCTTGTAGGGATTGTCGGGTTGTTGGTATTCCCATGCTGATTGAGTATATGATGTGGACTGTACATAGGTGGGTATGTGTTATAGGAGTCATCTTGTTGACCTTGCATTTACATGTGGTGTGTACATACGTATTTGTCATGTACTTTTGGAGGAGTTGTGTTGATTGTATGTTTGGAGTATATACACATGTCCGTTGTGTTTTTATTGGAGGATACATGTTGATTGTACTTATATTTTTGTGTACATGTGTCTGGTGGGATTATTGGAGATTTGTGGTTGATTATACATGTGTAGCGGGTACATATGTTTGGTGGGATACGTGGAGGTATCATGACGATTATACTCATGTTGGAGGTATTTATGAGGTTTGGGGTTGTTGCATGGATGATGATTATATATATATATATATCATGTTCATCATTCATTGCATCTGATGATCATTGTCTCCCTTGTGGTGAGAGAGTCATCAGTTGGTTTGGTTTAGCACCGCACACTCGGCCACTCATGGGTAGTGGTAGTTGGAGCAGTTGCTGCTAGTCCTGTCGTGCCACCCGATCACGAGGTTTAGTGAGATCCGGCGTTGTGATACTATGTAGCTAGATAGTTACTAGTGGACTGTCCGCCTCGACCACTATATAGTGGGCTGGAGGGTAGTACAGTCATCACAGACCCAAGCCTCTCGGCCATACAGGGGTCGTGGTGTCTGGAGAGGTGGCGGGGGTGACCATGGAGCATGCATTCGCAGTTATTATTCTTGCATTTGATGCGCGGTGCATCTGCATTTGCATACATGCCTAGTAGATACTAGTTGCATGTGATTGTCGTTGTTGCATTTGATTGAGATATGGTTGTTGCATTTGATTGTCATACTGCATACATGTCATTTATTTTACATGTATATGCAGTCGTACTTATATTGCACAGGTGTCACGGGTATATCTGTTGCAGATCCGGTGAGTTTACTGATCATTGTACCATGTGTCGATTCCAGATTGGGTATGTATCTGTCATTATGTTAGTTGTGGTTTGTACAGTTTTTATGTCAGGTTATTATGTCAGGTATGTTCAGATGCATTGATTATGATAGTATGATCATGTTCTTATTCCCTACTGAGACTGTATACTTGTGATCTCCATGTTTGTTTATGGACCATGCACTATCTTATCTAGTACCCGCTGAGTTACCTATACTCACCACCGCATGTATACATTTATGTTTTCAGGTAGCTCGGAGTATCCTGTCTGCCGAGTCCTACGTCACATCCGAAGACCGCGCTTGTTTTCTTTTGTATATCTTTTTATTATTTTTGGCATTGTATTTATGTGTAGCCATGTGGCTATCTTGTGGTTTTGGTGTTGTATTTGTGTTTAAGCAGTGCCGGCATGCATTGTATTTATTTGTGTTGTGTGGGCTTTCCTTCGTTTTTTTCCACTGTGTTTTAGTACAGCCGTGTGGGCTGTTTTATATATAACTGCGTGGTTGTAATTGTTTCATTCCAGCCGAGTGAGCTGTTATTATAACTGCGTGGTTGTGTATATAAATATTCCAGCCGCATGTGGCTGATGTATATTTTGTTTGTAGTGATACTTCATATTGTCACCAGTACAGGGGAGATGCTGTCGGATTTTTGTCTGGCAGGAACTCCTTTGGGGGCGTGACACTATTGTCGGTTCTTTCTTTCCTAATTAATTCTGTACTTAGTCTTGTAATAATCCTTCGAATTAATTAGTGATTGCCCAACGAAAGCACCCTTATGTGCGGGCCTTGGAGTAGGAGTCGATAAAGGCTCTGAACCAAGTAAATCGATTGTGTTAGTCGTGCTCTCTCTTTTTGTTTTCTGCTGCGCACTCATACTTGAAATTTTTTTTGATATTCACCCTCCCCCTCTATCGACTTTCACGATCCAACAAGTGGTATCAGAGCAGGTACCGCTCTGATTTGGTGGAACCACCAATCAGACAAGGGGGTGAAACTTTTCTTTTATTCGTTTTCGGCTTTCAATTTTTCGCATAATTCCAAACTGGTATTATTACCTTTTTAGAAATTTTTTTCATTACAATTAAATCTAAATTGGTGCAACACCAATTTAGTTCTTTTTTCTTAATTCTTCCTGCACTACTAATCCAAGACCAAGTCTTGGGATTTTGTTTGTCGTTGCTTTATTGTGTGCAGGGTCATCATGTCTCAGATCGAAGGTTTCAGTACGGTACGTCCTCCCCTATTCAACGGGGATGACTTTTTGTACTGAAAAAAAAGGATGGAAGTCTACCTGAAGACGGACTTCGACCAATGGCTCAGCGTCACAAAAGCCTAAAAAACACCAGTCGACAACTCTGGAAATCCACTAGATCCGGAACAGTGGACTTCGGACATAAAAAGAAGAAAGCATCGACGAAGAACAAGGTAATCAACACGCTACAATGCGGACTAACAAGGGAAGAGCTGAACCGGATAGGACTGCACCAGAACGCAAAAGAACTGTGGGACAAGTTGATCGAGCTGCATGAAGGAACCAGCGACGCAAGGTAACGAAACGAGATTTGCTATTAAATAGAATTTTTAATATAAAAATGCAAGAAGGAGAAACGGCAAGCCATCTTCACGCGAGGATCAAGGACATCCTCAACGAGCTCCACGCGATAGGCCACCAGATGGAAAACAGGGATCTAATAAGGTACGCGTTAAACGCTTTTCCGCGTAACTCTTTGTGGGCATCTATCGTGGATGCCTACAAAATTTCTAAAAATTTATCGAAATTAAAATTAGATGAACTATTTTGCGAATTAGAATTACACGAGCAAATTAACGCTAGGGCTGAGAAAGGTATTGCTTTATTTGCAGGTTCCTCCAAAGAAAAGAAGAACAAGCCTGAACCTGAAGAAGATTCTGATCAGGATTCTGAAGACGAAGAGTACCTGGTGAACCTAGTAAGGAAAATGTTCACCAGGAGGAAGAAGAGCTTCAGCAAAAAGGATCTACAAAAGATCAGTTCTCCAACCGAACCGAGGACCGTGACGTGCTTCGGATGCAACAAGAAGGGGCACTACAAGAACGAGTGTCCGAGATTGAAGAATGACAAAACGAAGCTACCAAAAAGAAGGCCCTCAAAGCAACGTGGGACGACTCGTCTTCGGAAGAATCGGAGGACGAAGTTCAGAAGAACCAGAGTTACCTCGCGTTGATGGCCCGCGAAGTAGAGTCGGAGGACGAATCGGAAGACGAGTCTGAACCCGAATCGAGCCACGAGTCCGTACTCATTTCCGAAGGTCCCGAAGAGGTATACCTAAAGTTAAATAAAAAGTTCTTTAAAACTATTTCTTGCTTAAATAGTAAATTAGTTAAATTAGAAAATGAAAATAAATTGCTCCTTGAGGAGAATCAAAACCTCAAGGAACAAATTACAAATAATAATCCAACTCAAGATCTAACACTTGAGGAGGAAAATTTGACACTAAAATTAGAAATTAACAAATTAAAAGATATGTTCAAAAAATTTACAACAAGATCTAAGAACTTAGATCTAATCTTAAATAATCAAAAAGCAACTTACAACAAAACCGGACTTGGCTATAAGGCAAGTTCAAATAAAACATTTAATTCATTAATAGCCCAACACAAACCAACAAGAAAAGCTTGGGTTCCGAAAGAGTGCTTAACCACGCAAGTAGGACCAATACTACATACCTAAAGAAAAAATATACTATATAAAATCAGATAATTCAAAAACTAAACATTTTAAAACCCACCAAAATTTAGAATACCATGAAGTTAAATATCTATAAAAGAAATAGACATAAACCGAGAATTAAAAACCAAAAATAAAGGGCAATAATTCAGGGGGAGGCTCCAGAATAGCTGACACCTCCAAAACTAACCTACCCGGAAGGGTAACCCAAACCAATCTACCCGGCAGGGTAATAAAGAGTAATTAGAAAAGGTTCAAGTTTAACTTGACCCATGGTACTGGTGAAGTTTTGGATGATAGTACATTAGGGAAGCTTAGTCTATGCATGTCTAAGAAGATACGGCTTCGACCTGGTGCATTTGGCTAAGTGGAACTGACCGAAGCTACCATTTATGGATCCTAACCAGTTAGACCAAGGTTTAGTACTAAGTCCAGTGGATAGGACTATTTGGAAAACCTCGAATGCATGGTTACTCTAATGATGTCCAAGTGACTCACCATAGCCCAGAAGTTTATCCAAAGAATGCCTATTTGTTGGACCCAAAGCCAAACCTGAATCTAACACAAAGTTAAATTAAACCCTAAAATTGAAACAAATTCATCTCACAAAATTATAGGATTCCCTGATTGAAAACATAAATCGGGTGAGATGATTAAGGACTCGATTAAAATTTTAAATTAAATTAAAATTTAATTTAATTAAAATTAAAATATTAAAATATTAAATTAAAATATTAAAATATTAAATTAAAATTAAATTAAAAATAAAATATTAAAATACTAAATTAAAATTAAAATATTAAATTAAATTAAATTAAAATATTAAAATATTAAATTCAATTAATATTAAATTTGAAATATTAAATTAAATTAAAATTAAAATATTAAAATATTAAATTCAATTAAAATTAAATTTAATATATTATATTAAATTAAAATATTAAAATCAAAATTAAAATTAAACTTATTTTTTAAACTTAAAAAGTTATTTTAAAATTAAACTTATTTTTTTAAACTTAAAAATTTATTTTAAAATTAAACTTATTTTTTTAAACTTTTAAATTTATTTTAAACTAATTTTTTTAAAAATAAATTAAATTTTTTTTAAACTTAAAAATTTATTTTAAAATTAAACTAATTTTTTTAAACTTAAAACTTAATTTTTTTAAACTTAAAAATTTATTTTAAACTTAAAAAGTTATCTTAAAATTAAACTTATTTTTTTAACTTAAAAATTTATTTTAAAATTAAACTTATTTTTTTAACTTAAAAGTTTATTTTAAATTTTTTTATAAAACTTAAAAAATTATTTTAAAATTAAACTTATTTTTTTTTAACTTAAAAAATTATTTTAAAATTAAACTTAATTGTTTTTAAAACTTAAAATTTTATTTTATTTTAAACTTAATTTTAAAAAAAAAACTTAAAAATTAAACTTAAATTCTGTTTGCTTGAAAATTAACTTCTTACATAAAATAATCAACCTTGAAAATTATTCTAGAAGACTAAAATTAGAATAACCTTAATTCCTACGTATTGTAGGAAACTAGGTGGATTTTGGACAGTGGTTGCTCCAAGCATATGACTGGAGATCACACCAAGTTCACCCAACTCACTTACAAAAGTCTAGGAACAGTTACCTTTAGAAACAATGGCAAACTCAAGGTAATTGGTATAGGTAATATTGAGCTAAAAACTGACTTTATTATTACAAATGTGCTACTGGTTGAAAATTTCAAGTACAATCTTCTTAGTATTAGCCAATTGTGTGACACAGGATACAAAGTTAGGTTCTTAGCTTCAGAATGTTCAATCAAGCACCTAGAAAATCCTAAGATAAACCTAAAAGGATTTAGGAAAGACAACATCTATGCAATTAACTTAACCACTTCTTCAGTTAAATATTATTTAACACAAAAAGAAGAAACTTGGTTATGACATAGAAGAATGTCACACACAAATTTTAGAAATATAAGCAAATTAAATGGATTAGTTAGAGGCTTACCAAAATTACCTAACTTAGACTCAGCCATATGTAATGCTTGTCAACAAGGCAAACAAATAAAATCTACCCACAAACCAATCAATCATTCTCAAACTAATTCAATATTAGAACTTTTACATCTAGACCTGTTTGACTCCCATGGGGTCAAATCGATAAACGGTAGTTTATATTGTCTAGTAATAATAGATGACTATTCTAGGTTCACTTGGGTCAAATTCTTAAAAAATAAAGATGAAACTTTTGAAATATTTACAAACTTTTGTAAACAAGTTGAGAATGAAAAAGACCTTAAAATCAAAAGAATTAGAAGTGACAATGGGGGAGAATTTAAAAATCATAACTTTAATAAATTTTGTCTCGACAACGGCTATCATCACAAATTCTCATGCTTTAAAACTCCCCGACAAAATGGAATTGTAGAAAGAAAGAATAGAACTCTGCTTGAAGCATCTAGAACAATGCTGAATGAATACAACCTACCTAAGTACTTTTGGGCAGAAGTTGTTAGTACAGTCTGTTACGTGCAAAATAGAACAACACTAAACAAAATATATAATAAAACCTGTTTTGAACTCTATTATAATAGACAACCCAATATAAAATACTTTAAAGTATTTGGGTGCCCAGCCTTCATCTTAAATACAAGAGAACACTTAGGAAAATTCACATCTAAAGTAGAGAATGGAATTTATGTAGGATACTCCCTAAATAGTAGAGGTTACAGAGTTTATAACAAGGTTACCTTAAAAATTGAAGAAACTACTAATGTAAAATTTGAAGAATCCAAACAAAACCAAGAACAAACCCAACTTCAACCAATTGAATTTGTTCAAGAAAATACTAATTCTGAGGGAACCAATCAATTTCTAGATCACGAAGAGGAAGAAGAACATCAAGAGAGTCAACCTCCCAGAACCATTAGAGTCAACCCAAATCATCCAACTAGTCAAATAATTAGTGACCCAGATCTAAGGGTTCAGACTAGGTCATCCTTTAGAAACCTAAGTCAAATTTTATTAATTTTAAAAATTGAACCCAAAATAGTGGCTGAATCATTACTTGACCCAGACTAGGTAATTGTCATACAAGAAGAACTAGCCCAATTTGAAAGAAATGAAGTTTGGGATTTAATGCCACCACCCAAAAATAAAAAGATAATAGAAACAAAATGGGTATTTAGAAATAAATTAAGTGAAAATGGGGAAATCACAAGAAATAAAGCTAGACTGGTTGCTAAAGGGTTCAGTCAAGTAGAAGGACTTGACTATGATGAAACATATGCCCCAGTGGCTAGACTAGAGTCCATTAGAATATTACTTAGTTATGCAACCCACAAAGGGTTTAGACTGTACCAAATGGACGTTAAGTCAGCCTTCCTAAATGGACTAATAAAAGAAGAAGTCTATGTAGGACAACCGCCTGGGTTTGAAAATCTAGAACACCCTGATTATGTCTTTAAATTAAAGAAGGCTTTATATGGACTTAAGCAAGCCCCCAGGGCATGGTATGAAAGACTAACTTCTTACCTAATTTATAAAGGGTTCAACCAAGGTCAAATTGACCCAACCCTATTCGTTAAGTTAATACAAAATGATATTTTCATAGGATATCATCTTTGGGTCAACAAATTCAGAATTTTTAGATGAATTCACAAGTCTAATGGAACAAGAATTTGAAATGAGTTTAGTAGGAAAACTAACTTATTTTTTAGGATTACAAATCAAACAAACAAATGAAGGAAACTATATTTATCAACAAAAATATACTAAAGAATTACTTAAAAAATTTGGAATGGAAAATACTAAACAAATAAAAACGCATATGGCTGTGAACACAATCCTAGACAATGACCCAAATGGAAAATCGGTTGACTTAAAATATTATAGGAGCGCCATAAGGAGCCTATTGTACTTAACTGCAAGTCGACCTGATATTTTATTTGCAGTTAGTATGTGTGCTAGATACCAAACCTGCGCTAAGGAATCACATTTAACTTAGGTTAAAAGAATCTTTAGGTACTTTAAAGGAACAACAAATGTAGGTAGTTGGTATCCTAAAACTAATAATTTTGAATTAATAGGGTATTCTGACTCAGATTATGCTGGGTGCAAGTTAGACCGCAAAAGCACAAGTGGGGGTTGTCAACTACTAGGTCCATCACTTGTTAACTGATTTAGTAGAAAGCAACACTATGTTGCGCTATCTACAACTGAGTCAGAATATATAGCCATAGGAGAATGCGTTGCACAATTATTATGGATGATGCACACGTTAAAAGATTTTAACTTAAACCTTACAAATGTAAAATTGTTAATTGACAATATTAGTTCAATTAATTTAACAAAAAATCTAGTGCATTATTCTAGAACCAAACACATTGAAATTAGACATCACTTTATCAGGGATCATGTCACTAAAGGAGACATTGAACTCAAATACATTGAGTCAAAGTCCAATTTAGATGACATATTTACTAAACCCCTCCCTGAAAGTGAATTTGGCAATCTACGTAGAAAATTAGGGATGTTCCTAATAGATTAGAAATTTTAAAAATTGTTTTCAAAAACGGTTATTTTTCAAATTCTAAGGTAAAACGCTTTTATGATTTCAAAACCTCCTATTTTTAGAATTTCAAAAAGGTTAAACTAGAATAATTCCTTAGAAATCATGTTCCCCTAGGGCTAGTACTTGAGCATCTCACCAACACCGTAGGACTCCCTCGTTTGTGATTGCCAAACATAGAAAGGGGTGAGATGCATAGGCAGATTACCTGGACTTAAGATGCTTATGTCAGTGCATCGATATAAGTCTGAGCGTTAAATACCAAACAGATATTAATCAAATTAAGTCAATCAGTATAGTCAAACATTAATTGATGCTTAGACTTAACTTGACTAACCAAGTGAAAGTTGTTATCTTCTGAATAGTCAGTAAGTAACTAACCGGTTAGACAGATTTAATAATGTCAAGTTCAGGGGGAGCAATAACTCTTCTAAAAATGTTTTAGAAATGTGTTTATGAAACCTAACATTTGAAAAACTAAGTTTTATGTTAAATTTTTTTAACTTGGCGTTGAAAATTATATGTTATAAACTTGGTTTTGAAAATCGAATGTTACAAACCTAGTTTGAAATTACGATTTTTCAAACTTAATGTTGAGAATTAATTTAAGAAAATAAAAACTTAATTTTGCAAATTAGATTTCATAAACTTAACTTTGAAAAATTAGATTTTGAACATTGAATTTTACTTGGTTTTGAAAATTTTACTTTTGTAAAATTATCCTTATAGAATTTATGTTTGAAAAATATCTCAAGTTCAAGTCTATTTTGAAAATTTTTGAAACATATAAACTTATGTTTGGAAGTTTGGATTTTTTTGGTTAACGTTAAACTTATACTAGAAAAATTAGCTTTTTTAAATTTATGATTGCAATAGTTATCGTTTGAAAATTAATCTGCAAACTTACTACTAAGATATGCTGCTAAATTAGTTATCTTTCTAACTTAGTCATTTTTCAAAACTTAGCTATTTTGGAAAAGTTAAAAATTACTATTTCTAAGTTATCTTTCTTAGCTATTTTGAAAAAGAAAAGAGAAACTCTTTAAAGCAAAATTTCTAATTATTTAAACTCCCCTGAATCGATCTGATTTGTGTTTGCATTCTTTTTGCAATATTTTTGTATTTATGTTTATTTGATCCATGTTTACATTTGATGAATGCCAAAGGGGGAGGGTTAGGTGGTTAAGTTAGCTAAAACAAAATTGAAAATGAAAACTAACTTAAAAACCTGTTAATGCTTGTTTTACTTGCATTTTATACCAACTTAACCAAGTTGTCATTCCATCAAAAAGGGGGAGATTGTTGGTGCGGTTAGCACTAACGGTCTGACCTAGGTTTTGATGAATGAAAAAATAGGTTAAGTTAGTTTTGTTGTTGATCTAACACTCTGACCGAGTGTGCAGGAGAAGCCCAAACAGGTCGACGGGCTGAACGGATGTCTGGCACGAAGCCCAGCTAGGTCAACGGGTCGACCGGATAGCTAGCACGAAGTCCAAACGGGTCGACGGGCTGACCGGACGTTTGGCACGAAGTCCAGCTAGGTCGACGGGCTGACCGGATAGCTGGCGCGAAGTCCAGACGGGTCGAAGGGCTGACCGGACGTCTGGCAGGTAAGTGAAGGTAAGTCACTGGAGGGGAGTGACTGTGAGGACGCGTTCTCAGGAAGGGAACTTAGGCGTCGATCCAACTTAGAATCATTTCGGAACTCTAAGTCGAGATCGTGACTAGACTCCGTTCTCGGAAAGAAGGAATCTAAGTCATACTATTTCTATTTTGAATTATGAACTGTGCTAATAATCTGTTTTGCAAGAGATATGAGTGTCTCGGACTAACGTTTTTCTTGCAGGAAGGAATCTGCTGGAAAACAGGGTTCGAGCGCCCGGGAGGTACCCGGGCGCCCTGAGGAGGAATTTTATCCCTAACGTCGTTGTGCCACGTGGAGTTCACTGGTTGGCTCGGCTACGTCATGGTCGAGGCGCCCTGAAGGTTCTAGGCGCCCCGAACCTCCTATATAAGGAGGGTCAAGGCTGAAGCTCCAACAACAACTCAGAATCTACTCTCTTGTGCTCTTGCGATGCTGCAAAAAGTTCTCCGACAAGTGCGAGTTTGTTTTTAATTTTTATTCTATTGTCGGTTCTTTCTTTCCTAATTAATTCTGTACTTAGTCTTGTAATAATCTTTTGAATTAATTAGTGATTGCCCAACGAAAGCACCCTTATGTGCGGGCCTTGGAGTAGGAGTCGATAAAGGCTCCGAACTAAGTAAATCGACTGTGTTAGCCATGCTCTCTCTTTTTGTTTTCCGCTGCGCACTCATACTTGAAATTTTTTTCGATATTCAACCCTCCCCCCTCTATCGACTTTCACGATCCAACATCAAGAACAGGTATCCCTTACCGAGGATTGATGATCTATTTGACAAGTTAAAGGGAGTCACAGTCTTTTCCAAGATAGATTTGCGGTCCGGATATCATCAAGTGAAAGTGAGGGCAGATGATGTACCGAAGACGACATTCCGAATGAGGTATGGACATTACGAGTTTGCAGTCATAACTTTTGGAGTGACGAACGCTCCGGCTACATTTATGGATCTGATGAACAGAGTGTTCAAAGCGTATTTGGATATGTTTGTAATCGTCTTTATAAACGATATTCTTATATACTCCAAAAGTCAGGAAGAACATGCTGAACATCTGAAGACAGTGTTATAGATTCTTCAGCAGAGACAGTTGTACGTGAAGTTCTCCAAGTGCAAGTTTTGACTCGATCAAGTGTCCTTCCTAGGTCACATTATTTCCAAGGATGGGGTCATGGTAGACCCGACAAAAATAGAAGTCGTAAGTAACTGGAATAGACCCAGGAATGTCAGTGAAATCAGAAGTTTCCTTGGATTAGCAGGCTATTATAGGAAATTCGTTGAGAACTTCTCAAGGATTGCCTCTCCACTGACAACACTTACCAGAAAGAATAGAAAATTTGAGTGGACATAGGATTGTGAGAAGAGTTTCATTGACCTAAAAAGGAGACTGACCAGTGCTCCAATCCTAACTCTTCCAGAAAATGGCGAGAGCTTCGATATGTATAGCGACGCTTCTAAATTGGGACTCGGAGCTGTACTAATCCAGAATGGCAAGGTCATCGCTTATGCCTCGAGGCAACTCAAGGATTATGAGAAGAACTATCTTACTCATGACCTTGAGTTAGCAACAGTAGCCTTCGCTCTTAAAATCTGGAGGCATTATTTATACGGAGCAAGATTTACACCGATCACCAGAGCCTGAAGTATTTCTTCACTCAGAAAGACCTAAACATGAGACAACGGAGATGGATTGAGTTAGTCAAAGACTATGATTGTGAAATCCTCTACCATCCAGGGAAGGCGAACAAGGTGACAGATGCGCTAAGTAGAAAATCTTGCGCAACTTTATTGTCCTTATCTGCCATGTCCCAACCTCTACGGAACGAAGTAGTAAATTTTAGGCTAGAAATTATTACAGGGCAGCTCTCCACTTTGACACTAGTGTCAACCTTGCTTGACGATATACAGAAAGGGCAGGATGAAGATCCTAATATTCAGAAGATCAAGCAGGGAATACAAGAAGGAGAAAATGGGGAGTTTCGAATATCTGACCGTGGAATGCTATATTATGGTAATCGTCTTTGTGTCCCTAATCAAGAAGAACTGCGAAAGAAAATTCTAGAGGAAGCCTATAGAACACCCTATGCGATGCATCCTAGTTCCACCAAGATGTACCAAGATTTAAGGGAACGCTTCTGGTGGTCGGGAATGAAGAGAGATGTTGCTAGATACATCAGTACCTGTTTGACATGTCAACGGGTTAAAGCAGAACATCAGAGATCAGGCGGAGTTCTGCAGCCTATCCAGATCCCAGAGTGGAAGTGTGAGGATATATCTATGGATTTTATAGTAGGATTACCCAGAACTACGAACGGTTATGATGCTCTCTGGGTAATAGTAGACAGATTGACCAAGTCTACTCATTTCCTAGCAATCAGAACATCCTACTCTATTGAGCAGTTAGCACAATTGTATATGAAAGAGGTTATTAGATTACATGGAGTTCCTAAAACCATAATTTCTGATAGAGATGGTCGTTTTACTTCACACTTCTGGGAGTGTGTTCAGAGAGCTCTTGGCACTAAGCTGCGGTTTAGCACTACCTTTCATCCTCAAACTGATGGGCAAACAGAACGGGTGAACCAAGTTTTAGAGGATATGCTACGGGCTTGTGCCTTAGATTTCAAGGGGAGCTGGTGTCGATACCTATGCTTAGCAGAATTCGCATACAATAATAGCTATCAAGCTACTATCGGAATGGCACCCTATGAGGCTCTATATGGGAGGAGATGTAGATCTCCTATTTGTTGGTATGAAGGTGGTGAAAAGAAGGAAATGTGACTCCAGGCAGACCTCATCGAAGACACCACCAAAGCTATTCAGAACATTCGTCAGAGAATAGAAACCGCTCAGAGCGGAAGAAAAGCTATGCGGATGTGCGCCGTAGACCGCTAGAATTTGAGGTTGGGGATTCAGTATTTCTCAAAGTAGCTCCTATGAAAGGAGTGATGCGGTTTGGGAAGAAAGGAAAGTTGAGTCCACGGTATGTGGGGCCATACATGATCACCAAAAGAGTTGGCAAGGTAGCTTATGAGCTGGAACTACCGCAGGAAATGTCAGCTATTCATAATGTCTTTCATGTCTCAATGCTGAAGAAGCATGTTCCCGATGCAAATCAAGTGATTGAGCCGCAGACGGTACAAGTTCAAGAGGATCTCAATTTTGAAAGTCGACCTATTCAGATAATAGTTCGAGAAGTTAAGAAGATGAGGAACAAAAAGATACCGTTAGTAAAAGTGTTGTGGCAAAGTCAATAGTATGAAGAAGCAACATGGGAACGCGAGGATGACATGAGACAGAAGTATCCACAACTGTTTTAAGTTCGGGGATGAACTTTTTATAAGGTATGGGGGATTGTAACACCCATAAAAATTCTTCTATTTAAATACAGCAAAAAGAAGTAGAAGAAGAGATAAAAGAAATAAAAATAGATTAATAAATAGCCTTGGGTTAGGATTGAACCCAACACCTCTTATTTATGATTGGTTAAAGTTGCCATTAGGGTGGTGGTAAAGCATCACATTGGTAATAGGAAACAATTCCTTATAAGCAGATTTTGGATGAAGAGATGTTTCAACTTCCACTTAGTATAAAAGGGGAGGGATGAGATCAAAACCTAGATTTGATCTCCCTCTTTTCCTCTCTAGCCGAATTCCCTCTTTCCCCCTTGCAAGTCCGGCCAAGAACCCTAGGGTGTCAAGTCTTAAGGCTTTTCAAGGGGAGAAACCAAAGGGAAGGCATTCCCCAAGGAGGTAGTTCGCGCGGGAAGGGTACCTTGGAGATTAAAGCGTACGAGAGAGGTTGTCTTCTCCACATCTCGAATAGTAAGATCTAGATCTAGCGAAAGCAAGTAAGTATCTCTCACCTGCAGTATAAGTTGCTTCGATGTTACTTAGAATGATACGTTTTAAGCATGTAAAGGAAGATGCATGTTATGAGATGTTTATTGCATGTAAAGAAAAGATAGATGCTATGATATATGTGATGCCCCTAAAAGTTTTGGGATTAAGATCATGTTTAGATTATCTTGATTTGCTTCCCATTAAGTTTTGGGACTAAGAAGTATAATCAAGCGCCTAAAGTGCTTCCCTATAAGTAAGGGGGAAATAAGCGCACATAAGGTGTTTAGTTAAATGCCAAGCACATGCAAGTACAATAAATTAAAGGTAAAGGAAAGTATTTTACTTTAGAAAGGCATGTACCGGACACAAGGTCCATGGGTGGGCTCCTAGATCGCCCCTAGGCTCCTAGACTGCCTAGTAGTACCTTAATGTGTTCGGGATTAGCTACTTCGGATCTTATTAAGGATGCATACCAAGTGGTACAATGTCGGGCCCAAAGCAAGTTGATTATTATTTTTACTAGTATGTAAGATAAAGTTTTCAAAGCTCATTGATTTCGTAAAGAGAAAACATTATTAAGTTGAGAACTTGAGTTAGAGAGTGCAAGGTCTGATCTCTATAGCACAGCAAATTTTATGTTTTCATTGCATTGTTTTAAGTGGATATTGTGCATGATAAACTGATTTTAAAATGCATGCTATATACATATTTCCGAGTTATGTAGTACATGGTGATTTATGGACAAGTGCATGTTTTGTGTTTCCACAAGCAATTTGGAAAGCATGATATCTTTTAATGCATTATTTTGTGAGTAGACGGTACTTACTAAGCATCCGCTTATAGATTTGCATTTCCTTATACTGCAGATAAAGGTAAAGGAAAGCTCGAGTAGGAGGAGGCAGCAGGAGCGGTGCTTGGGGGTGTGCGTGTGTGTGGTGGAACAATGGAAAGAGATCCGAGATTTGGTTATTTTGGGGAACATGTAGAACTTTGATTTTGTTTCTTTACTCCGCTTTACTTAAGATACTGGCACTAATTGGTTGGAATGAATTTTGAATGGCAAGAAAAAGTGAATAAGAGGAGAACGAGCTTTTCTAGTGGAGAAAGGGGGTCTTCCGCACGACCCGTGTCACGACTGTGCGGATTCGCACGGCCTTGTGCTGCCTCCTCTCGGCCAAGGTGACACGGCCGTGTGAAAACACACGGTCGTGCACCTCCTCCTCTCGGCCAAGGCTACATGGCCGTGTGAGAACACACGAACGTGTCTCTCTCCCTCTCGGTCGAGGTGACATGACCGTGTAGATTCACACGGCCGTGCACCTCCTCCCCTCTGTCAAGGGGACACGGCCGTGTGATCCTCACACGGTCGTGCGCTTCTAGGTGACACGGTCGTGCGACTCCTTACACGACCGTGCCCTGTGTCAGTTGAGAGCACAAAACCTGTCAAGGCCACACGACCCAGACCCCTCAACAGGTTTAGACTAGATTTCTGAATCAAGCGAGGTGCAAATAACAATGTCCTTAGAAGGTATAAAAAAACAAAAGAGAAAGAGAAAAGTAACACCCGTGCTTTAAGGAGGGTCTTAGTCAGACAGTTGTTACAGGAGGTATACTAGATGTTTGACCTTTTATACCTATAAATTGTGTGCTCAGGTTGTCATCACTTAATAGAATTTCTACAGAATAAAAACCATTATGTTTGTCATTATTACAGCATAAAAACCAACAGTACGAGAAAAATTAGCTAGCACATTTGTTTTTCCATAAACAACACAAAGGAAGAAAAAAATAGCCAAATATTTTTTTTTCAACAATTCATTATCATCTGATAATATCATTGATGCAACATGCGCCCGATAATTGTTCATCTTCACATCATTGGCAAACCTCCAAAAATCATCAGTGTCACAGGATAGACACTTGACCTGCATAGATACCACAATCAAGAGTGACACCTTGATGACGATAATCTGCTCTAATCACCTCCTGATTGCCTATGGCTAAACTTGAAAGATGAGCAATGCAACTAGCCAAAAACTGTGCCTACAAAATAGAAAATGCTTTAATACTCGATCTTAAGATTTATTGGAGTAGAATATTGTCAAACTCACATATACTCTGGTTGTCCCAGCTAAAAAGAAATCATGGTTTGAATTCCATAGTTTGAATTTTCCTTCAGATGCTTCAAAAATCAACAGATACCAATGCCACCTATCATTAATAGGGAAAATTATATATATGTATCTTGTAAATATATCTTCATTTAGATCCTATAGTCTTCCCCTGGTGGTCCATGTCAACCTGGCAAGAAAAGGTTTATATTCCATGTTATGTAACTGCTTCTATTTTCCATATACCTCCAAATGCAACAACACTTCTTGCTAGATATTTAAAACAAGAGTACAAATGTTATCTTAATCCATCTTAATCTAATAAGAAGTACAATTAAATATCAACTGTGCTACAAACTTGTACAGTAGCATCCATACAGTATATCTCAAATCCATAAGTCAGACTTTGTTTTTTCATAATCCTCATGTAAACGTTTATGATTTGACTATCAACAAGCTTACCAAACAAAAAAGGACAGAATATATGTCCAGTCAAGCTCAAGAAGCCAAATGACAATACTACATGGATAGAAAAATTATTTCCATTGCAAATATTGAGAAAGAAGTGTTAAGAAAAAATTTAACATCTTCAAATTAAACTTACTTCAATTCATCTCTAGATAGAAATTCTATCAACACATTTCTCTCTTCTTCTAATCCTTTTTCATTGCCACAGAAATCACCTCTCCTTATATATGGATCCATTTTATTCTTAGTAGGATTCTTGCTATCCTTCTCAACATCTACGATGGATTCTATCTATGTGGCAACATATTTAGTAATATAAGTTAAAATTCATACATGTTTAGCAACAATATATAATAACACACAAACACTATTAGACTTCAAAATAATCATTCTATGTTATATTCCATCTAGCTGTTTTATTCCCTTCCTCCTTCATTTTGGTGTTGAGCTAGGGGGAGTCACAAACATTGACGCTTTTCTTTTTGCCACACGATCAATCCTAGTCCTCACAGTATCTACAATAGAAGATTGAAAAAGACTGATCTTCTCTATTTTTGAAGTAGCAACGTCACTACCAGAAACATACTCT
Source organism: Zingiber officinale (assembly GCF_018446385.1). NCBI lineage: Eukaryota > Viridiplantae > Streptophyta > Magnoliopsida > Zingiberales > Zingiberaceae > Zingiber > Zingiber officinale. Next base: position 14,255,756 of record NC_055989.1, read on the forward strand.
TCACTTGAACCACTATTCTTTTCTACTTCTAATCTATCACCATCAGATCCTACCAATCCAGTGTTTTCTTTATTCAATTGAGAAATAACATCTTTTACCATCAAATCAACATTATCATCCAAGTTAGGAGTTAGATCTTCATTCACTTCCACATTCAACTCAAATAACTCGACAAGTTCAGTATCACCACCGACTTCAACTTCAATATTCTTATTCTCTTCAAAATTAAAATTTTCTTTCTCACAATCTATTTTTTCACTAACTGGTTCTGCCTCCACATTATCATTACTCTTTTCTTCACAGCTTAGTTCAGTCAGCATCTTCTTATTAGCTAATTCATGACATCTCACACAATGCTTTTACCATCAAAATAAGAGTAATGTAGTCAAAAAAAAATCTTATCATCATTATTTAACATAAATAATTTCACATCATTATTTAACATAAATAATTTTATTATTTTTATATTTACCAAAGAAATTCCTTGTTTGTCACTTAGCATAATCTCCTCATTTGGAAATGCTACTATATCCAATACATTTTCATAATTATAAAAAAAACATCAGTTATACAATCATATTTAGAAAAAACATACTAAAAATATAGTAACTTACCTTGCTTAAATCAATGTTGGTAAATAATTTCTCTGCAATATCACGTTGGATGGAAATCTTACTCTTTTCCCAATGAAACAACCGGGGAAAACGTCATAAAGACTGTGCTTGTCCAAATGAAGGTATTCTTTCATATAACCAAACCTAAATTCACAAAGATATTATTACAATAATATGAAATATATCACAATCACACTTCAAAGATTAAAAACTCACCATTAGGCTAATAGTACAACCATCTACATACTTTTTGCTTCCTTCCAACCTATTGCCATTACCGGTATGTAAAATAAGTTGGTGGCACACAAATCTGTATGCTGCATCTCCCTACGAGTAATCAAAGAACCTCGTTAGGTTATCAATGTATGACATAATAAATCGAGGAGTGAAATAGTTACCAACAGAAAAAATAACATAATTAAATATAAGATAAATAAACAGCCTAGAAAAACCATCCACTTTAGAATCCTTCTCTGATCTAGCTAATACAAGCATTTTATCATGAATTGTAGTCCTATTTACATTGCCGACTTTTCCTTCAAATAGTCAAGCTACAAATTTGGACTCCATGCTGACATCCAAATCAATATATTGCCCCATATGGGGCAAATCAAGGATGATGTAAAACTTGGTCAATGTGAATGGAACTACAATGTTGTCACCAAATAAGAAAGAACGCCAAAACTGCTGGAATCTATTTAGTACTAAATCTATTCTAATGCTACTAATTGATATCTCAAAAATCTCGAGCCATGGAGCAAGTGGAGTGTTTTTGATCCTCTCTTTTTTGCTTATTACCCAGATTAGGTAACACTTCATCCAATACAGCTTTGAAATATGTCGGTGAACAACATGAACATGATTATTTGTTGCTCTTGCTCATCTCCACAAATTTCCCCTTAACCTCCTTTAATTTTATAGCTCTGGTTTTCTTTCCCATTTGTGCATAAAAATAAATTATTTAACAATTCATACCATAAATTACAATTCTTGAAAAATATGGGCATCAAAGACAATCATCCATAAACTATAGTTTATTGATAATCACTACACAACAATCACATATCTCATTCAATCATTCAATTGAAGAAGATAAAATACAAACATGTTCATAAAACATGTTGCAATTAGAAATCTAGAATCCATTTTTATTCAAATAGACAAAATCAACCACACTTAAACAATAAGAACAATTTATAATTCATGCCATAAAGTACAAATCATGAAAAATATGAGCATCAAATCACTTAAATTGAGTATATTATTCGATTTTTTGCTAATTAATACACAAACGTAACATATATCTTTCAATTATTCAATTGAAGAAGATAAAACACAAATACAGTCATAAAATTACAATCATCAAAACTAATTTTATTCTAGCTAGCAGATTGGACAACATCAAAAATTTGAACTATTTACCCATTCATACCCTAAAATACAAATCCTAAATATTTTGGGCATTAAAGCGCTTAAATTGAGTATATTATTCAGTTTATTGATAATCAATACCTAAAACTAACATATATCTTTCAATTTTTCAATTGAAGAAAATAAAACACAAACACACTTATAAAAATACAATTAGAACATCAAAACTAATTTTATTCGAGTCAGTAGAATGGACAACACCAATAATTATAACAATTTATCCTTTCATATCCTAAAGTACAACCTTGTAGATTTTGGACATCAGAGTGCTTAAATTGAGTACATTACTCAGTTTATTGATAATCACTACCAAATTTATACATACCTCACGTTCCTTGAATTGAAGAATATGCAATACAAACTCATTCATAAAATTACAATGCGGACACTTAAATCTAATTTTATTGAAAACACTCATGAACTAAAGCCCTCATGAACTAATGCACTCATGAATTAAAACACCTATGAACTAAAGCCCTCATGAATTAACGCACTCATGAACTAAAACACCCATGAACTAAAGCTTCAACTTTTCGCAGAGGAATAACAAATTAGTCGAAATCGAAGGCACACAAATTTTATTTACCGATGATTCAAGGGTTTAAGATGGTTTAGTCGAGTTCTGCCGTCTCTCTGATTTTTGCTTTTAACGTTGATGGAGATGGTTTAGGGATGAAGTTGGGGAGTGCATTGTCGATGGTTTAGAGTCGCGGAGGTGGAGTGTGTCGCGAGGTTTTGAGTTGCAGAGGCAGGATGCGTTGCCAAGGTTTGGAGTCACGAATTCGAAGAATGATGCGTCAGATGTTGAAAAATAAAGGAGCAGTTGTGCATTTTAAATTTAAATGAGGGTAATATGATAATTTATCAGGATTAGAAAGTTGAAATAAATAAATTAATTTGATCATAAATTTATATTGATAAGGGAAATGAATACAAATGTTGAAATTTGTACGGAGGTTTAAAACAATTTCCTGTAAAAAAAAATCAAATTTGCTTCTAATCATTATTTTACCTGTATTTAACGTACGTGATCGAAGAACTCGCCGCCTTGAGAATATCGCCGTTCGAGTAGAATCTTTCGGTCAAGCTAAAGCAAGCCCTAGGGGGGCTTGCCATATCCCCGGAGATCCGATCCAGGCGAGAAGGCCACCTTTTTCTTGATCATGAAGAAGACGAAATCGAACAAGGCTTCTTCGCAGGAATTACAGAACGGCCATACTCCATCCTCTAAATTCCTCAAATTGCTCGATCCCCAGGCTTCGTGGGATAAGGTATCCAGGCCGACTTGCCGTCGAATGGTTCCCTTCTTTTTGGCTTCGAGAAACTAACTAATCGCGTGAAATTTAGGGTTGTCTTTCGTCAGATCTGGTCTAGATCGATCCTTAACTATGTGCTTCTTTTTGTTGTTGTTGTTGTTGTTGTTGTTGTTATAGGATAATTTGGGGGATACGCTGCATTGGATCCGGCAGGGATTGGGTCTTTCCTGCGGGTTGTTCTGCGGCGCAGTACCTTTGATTGGGGCTTTCTGGATTGTAGCGTAAGTTCTGCCATTACCCACCCCCAGAATGGCTTGCTTTGGTTTTCTGCAATTGAAAATTTCAACTTTCCTACTGTATTTGTCTATGAAGCCTTTTTTGTTCTCGCTCTATTAGCCTTTTATTAACAGTTTTTGGTAGATCTAACGATATTTAGTTCACTCTTCCCCAACCCACAAATAGTTCATTCTTTTCTAAGGATGACAGTAGTGGAATATATGTGAATTCCCCAATCCTATTATTGCATCACATTCGGGTATTCATATTATATTTGTAATTGGGTTCAGGCTCTGTAGTATTATTTGTAATCAGACTTGGTTCAGATTTAGGTTTGCTTAACATTGTGACCTACCTGCATATTCTATCCATTTAGATGGTTACATAGTTATGGACACTTTTTAACATATGAGAAGTAAGTACTCAAAGAGAGCCTTGAAACGGATTTGGAGAGTAAGTAGTTATTTAGGTGCAGCTAGTACTCACAAATGTTGGTTTTGAACTCTGCATCATCATCATCGATAGGATTGGCTGTATGAATCAAGAATGTGTCATTTGTGGGTCAAGATGATCTGTCAGTAAAAGCCCCCGAGGCAATGGTGTAGTGGCATAACACTTTCTTAGTTTCCAGACATCTAAGAATCGAGTCCTAACTTTGACGAATTAATGGATGAATTTACCTTAATAGGCGGTTGACCTTAGAACGATAGGCTGATGGGCCGCTCGTTGCGAGCGCTTCTCGATTTATCCTGATTTATCCTAGTGGTCAGTGGAAAACATTTGTGGGGCGGAACCGGTCACCTTCAGAATTAGTCAGCATAAACTAGATATCTGCTGCCAACTTAAAAAAAAACAAAAATATATCATTTGTAATATTCAAATGAGAAATAGAGAAATGTCATCAAGAAGATAATTCTTATTTAATTCGGACAAGGGAGATAGTTGAGCACTTCTATTACTGAACCTTCTTCTCTTGGGTCTGATCATGTTTTAGGTTTTGATATTCATCTAAAAAATACTTTAAAATTGTGAAAATTCAAGAAAACTTGATTGATTCTTAATCTAATATCAACCTAATTAGATTTAACTCTGTCAAACCCTAATTTGAATTACCAATTATAAATTATAAAAAGCTCTAAGAAAATGAGAATAAAAATCCAAAACTGACATGAATGTGCCAAACCCAAAAACATAGTACTATTCATTTCTTTAGTATTTATGAATGTTAATTATATTGTTTGAATAGTCGTTCTTATTCCAATAACTTTTTTACCGTGCATATTTAAGCAATTGTATATCAAGTGAATGCTAATCTTAGTTTTCCATATAAATTAGTATAGAAGTTTATCTCGGGTAACCTCGATTACTCAGCGAGACTGATTTTACTAAATTCAGTGGAAATAAAACAGATTAATATAGCTGCAGCAATAGCTAATAAACAGAGTTAACTATGAGTTGGCACGAGTCGGGTTTGCTCAGGTTTTAAGAAAATTCTGACCCATCCTGATGTCGCTTGGCGGATAACAAAGTTCCCTAATTCGAACATGGATGCAATTTTATTAAAAAAAAAATCTGAATCTTAAATTTTCATGTTGGGTCAGGGATTTGGAGTTTTTTGGGATTCCAGAATTTTTTTTTTGGATTTTATACTTGCAAAATTATGTAAAAGCTTAGAACTTTTACAATGTGGGTGAGCTACAATCAATACATGAGTCATTTATTTATTTATTTATTAATCTTACTTAATAAGAAGTAACTACATTGTATATGATTTTATACTTAAATGTCTTATGTAATAATTAAATACTAGTTGGGGTTGTTTTTTTTTCCTTCCAGTTTTAGTACAAAACCCAAATCCATCCATGAACTCAAAATAATATTTTGTATCCCAAAAACCTTAAAAAATCACAAGTTGGTTAAGTATGGTCTTCAGTTTCGGATCAGATATGTTGATTTTTTTTGTGCACTCCTGTTAATAGCAATGATTACATCTTTATATGGAACCGATGCGGCAATCATAATATGTGGCAATCAGTATATCCATCCACACCAGGTAAAATGTACTGCTTCAATTTAGTTTACTAACTTGCATTGGGCTATTGACCTAGCTACTAGTTTCGTTTTCATGCATATTCCTTCATTCCTTAAAACATGGATTTTTTTTCCACATCTATAGGCAAATAGAATTATGCCTCAACCACCTCTAGCAGTGATATATTACCATTTTTTTCTCTTATCTAGTGAATCTCTTAACTTACCTCTACTTTCTGCAGATTTATGGTGCTATCAACCAGCATTATATATGGCTATTACACGTATGTACTAAAAGTAGATGAAGAAGATTTTGGAGGTCATGGAGCATTACTTCAGGAGGGTCTTTTTGCATCATTTAGCCTGTTTTTGGTATAAATTCCTTGACCATTGCTTGTGTTCACGATTAAGTGCAATGACGTTTTAAAGGCATATGATTTTTCCAATTTTATGTTGGATAGAGCAATAACAGTATCCTGACTAATGCAATAATGTTTTTGCCGGACGCAGCTTTCGTGGATTGTCATATACAGTTTATTACACTTTTAAAGACGGTCATCACGTTTGAATTCCTCTCTGAAATCCAGATGCAACCCGTGGAGTTTAATGCCCATCAGTTTGGTGTTGAATGGATTGGAATCTGTTAGTTTCTTTTTTATCTAGAATTATATGGACAGCGGAATGCACCACTGCTTAAAGTTTTTCTTGTTCAACTATCCTTGACACATGATTTTGAGCAGTAATAAGGTGCGAGAGTATTTCACTGATGGCTCATGAAGGAGAACGAGAACCGTGTGCAAATCATATTCGAATTGTCGTCATTTGGATCATCTTAGTTTTAGTTTTTTTAATTGGGCAAAGGTAAATTCATATTTGAATTGTGGTAGGCAATATCTTTATTCATGCATAATTTGGTCTCGATGAATATGATTTTTTTTAAAGATGATTCCGTGCTTGGATCAATCCCGGACGCCCCATTGACACTGTCATGGATAAATATGGTAAAAGATGATTTGTTCGTCCTCTCTCCGTAGCATGTTTAGAATGTTTCCTCAACCAGTGATCATCAATGTTATCCTTCGATAAGTATGCTTATTGTACATGTTTATCAAATAGATTCACGTTAATAGATCAAAAGACTTGTAAACGTCAAGGATCGATGCACATTTATCCACGGGATCGACAGATTTAAAGCTCGAGCAAACCATACAACACTTCCATATGAGAACACAACAGAATTTTAAGTTTTTAACAATGTCTGAACACGAAATAAACTACCGCCTCATCCAAATTGTAGAGAAGCTCGCCGATGTCAGATCCATGTTGCTACTAAATTTTGTTACAAATGAGTACACTGAAACTATGGAAAAAAATAACAAACGACAGCCAATGGGGGGAGAAATAAACAAATACATTTGAATGTATGTGCTAACCCTATTGATCATATTTTGGGGGGTCTTAGAACATTCCAGTCAAGTTTTCCCCGTTTCTGTTGCTTAAGAGAACCTGTTCTATTGTTAGAGGATGACTGTTTACCTTGGTCACTATAGATTGTAAGCATCTCCTCAGGAGTTGTGTTGTCGCTATCCACTTCAGGTTGCTTCCTCTTGAGGCCAACGTCTGAACCATTGTTTGATCTTCCTATTCTCGGCTCCCTGGAGCCTATGGCCGTGGCTTCACCTACTCTGCATCAGCAAAAAAACACGAAGCTACTGATTTTATTCATAGAGAAACAAAAAAAGCACCATCAAATGCCGATCTCAAGTCCGGATGGAAAAAAAAGAGTTTAAAATTCAATTAGATCCTGAGTCTTGACCATCAGTATAAAAGAATGCAAATCTTATGAGCATGAATCTCAATGGTACTCAATCGGAGGATACCATCCATACTACATGTCCTAAATTATTTTCGATGAGTAAAAATGACTGGAGTTCATTTTACGACTTCGAACGGCTATCCGACTCTGTTATGTTTGAAGCTTCATTACAAATGCATGATGTAAAATCAAAATATCCGTGAGCACCAGAGCCTATGAATTCCTTCGTTCATGGAGATATTCTGAGCACTGTTTGTTCTGATTGAACATTACACAAATAAATTGAAAGAAGTTTTACAGAGACTTCTAGCAAACAAATTTCTAGGTCCTTATTAATAATTTTACCAAAGACACAGCAGAAAAAAAAAGACAATGAAATAGTTGACAAAAAAATAGCAAATGCAGAACTGAGAAGTATGAAATGGAAAGACCAAGATTAAAACCTAGATGAATCTCCATAGCTATTTGAAGCAGTAGCAACATTTTGTTGGTTATTTGCAGCCTCTTCATTTAGTTTCTGCAAAGAGAAAACCTTTAAGCAAGGTAGTGAAAGGCCTAGAACTTGACAACATGTTTATATATATACTGTAACTCACATCTATTGAGGGATTGAAACTCTGAAAGGACATCCGACCTTTTAAAGCTCCTGGATGAGGATCACCTTCCATTATAACAATGCTGTGGGAAGAAATATGAAGTAGAAGTGGATCTTCAAAATGTTAAATAAAGAGGATGACGGTACATCAAAAATATGGATAACTCAACCTCAGAAATGAATAAGTAAATATAGTAAGTCCTGAAGACTAGAGAGCATAAATACCTTAGAGCGACCAGAATTAAACAAACAAAAAGGTTAGAATGACTATAATCAAAGTATGATGGAAATATATAGTTAACTAATGAATTGGAATAATATACAACTAGCTATTATAATGCCATAAGTCACATTATCTGAAAGCATGTTTAATCATTTCATTATTGATGAATTCTAAAAGAATAATTATTCCTAGCCTCCTGCATCTAACTAGGAGATGAGACAAATACCAGTTCCGACAGAACTGTTATTCCTTCATAATAGTGTTCAGCTATCTCTTTTATCGTTTTAGAAATACTTATCTATTCCTTTTGTCAGTCTCAGAAATATTTATTCTGATATGACCTAAAGTTACATTTTGATCTTACCAGACATGGGAATGGGAACACATGAGAATGAGAACAGAGCATCAATTCCATGCACAAAAGCAAACCAAACTAAGAAGGATAGTGTTATTCTCTTCCTATTCTATTCTACTCTCCAACTATTATATTGTGTCAATTTCATTTCATAAATGAAACATATTATAAAATAACTAATATCATATGTTACACTTATCCATACTTAAATAGCAAGTCGTTTCACTAACTTTGCCAGCACAACTAGCATACACTAATAGTGAGAGTTACTTCAATAAAATTAAAGCAACATTAACCAACAAGACATTATTAAAATTTTCAGCAATGTAACATGCCCAAACGATTGCATCATCTCCATCCAATGACATAAGAATTATGAAAAGCTTAAGTAAATGAATTAGTGTGATGGGAATCCTTGCGAGCCACTCAAACTATCATCATAAGTTAATTATTAGCCTAGTTGGCTAGAGGGTGCTAGACTTGTTACAATGGGGCAAGGGATCAATTTCCAGCGGCACATGCCTAGGAAAAAAAAATCCTCTCACTTTGACCAACTCGGCTATAAGTTGACCCTGTGATTTACCACCATTCACATAACCTGGGGACATACTGTGAGGGGCACTTGGGATGAGCGTAATTACCTTTTGCTATAATAAATTAATTATTAGCCATTATTTGCATCAAAACTTGAACTTCATCCATCAAAACCTTGCAAGATATAGTAGATGGGAAGAGGAGATGACATCAAATACTGACAGGTAAGTCTAGCTCCAGTTTAGTCAAAAGTACAAGGTGCTACAATCTTGTCTAATGTCTAATCATAGACGACCAAATGAACTTAAAGTAGCATAAAATTTTCACAGACGGGGAAAGTTCCTGGGTGATGTAACTATCATTTTCTGCAATGAGAGATGCAAGGTCATAGCTTACGTTATCTGGGGAGGACACTAACTTATTTTCACATTCTTTTCCCTATTATGCTATTTTTTCACCAAAATTAAACTGCTACCATCATGCATGCATAAATTTATAGACAAAAGTCAGTCAATATACTACATCATGCATGCATAATATAAAAGTATATGTCACTAACTTGAAATTTGAAAAGGAAAAACATAATTGTAATGTCACTGTTTTGTTTATTGTCTACTGATATTTTATTCATGAAGGAATACTTCAATAATTATAGAGGAATAACTATAATACAGTTCTGCTTGATGAAAAGCTCGACACCTCTTGTATCATGAGCAATTATTGGATCAGTTTTGTTACAAAAGAAGCTACAATATCATCACAATCTGAGTCAGCTAAATGAACCTTTAACCACCACCAAGCTTTATTTAAGCCAATATCACCAGTGGAATTATGGTATACTAGAACTGCTCTCAGCCCTCTTCAATCTCAGAAACAAAACTTAACTGAGTCATTTTTCTAAATGGTAATAGACATCATACTATTATTTCTAGAACTCTAATGTCTCAAATTCATACCTAATATTCAGGCTAATGAACCAATGTTCTTGCTCATTCGGTCATTCCTTTGTAAAAAATTTGATCGGCCATGTGAAACTGAATCCAACAAGGCAACAAGAGATAAATGATTCAAACATGTTTCATGACTAGGCAACATCATAATAATTGCAAATGCACCTCACTGCTCACTGATTAGCCAGGAGAAGAAAAGGGATAATTTTCCCTTTTTCTGTTCAGGCAGCTCTGGCATGTGATTACCCATCTCATATACCCTTGACCAAAGACCAGCATTGTTAATTTGAACTAGATATTCAAAATTCAATTATCGGTCCATAAGATGAGCTCTAAAGACTATCAACATACAGTAATGTCAGCTGAAATGCAGCATCACCCACTCAAACCATATTAGAATCGATGCTCATGATTCTTAGTTCAGGAAGCAGCCAAGTCTATATTCCCATGAAAAGCCCACAAATGAGACGCCCTTAACATGTTGATACGGCTACAAAAAAAGCCCTAAAGGATAAATATACACGGTAAGGTTCTTCCAGATGGTGAAGAATAAAAAAGCATAAATATATCAGCTACTGTAACAACATAAGTCTGGCGAGTGCGCAAAAAAACAAAGCCTAAAAAGAAGCACAATTTGACATCCCAGCGATAAAATACTCCAATACAAGCCTAATAAGATCAATTCATACGCAATATATATATATATATATATATATATATATATATATATATATATATATATATATATATATATATATATATATATATATATATATATAACAAGCAAGGGAACCCCCTAAAATTGCATAGTGAAGCGCACCATCTTCTGGCAGGGGCCGGGACAACGTCGAAGTTTGCCAAGGGCTTATCCTTCTCAACTTCCTTGACCTTATCCTCCTTGAGGGATGCCCGTTGCATGAACTGGGAACACGAGAAAATAGACCCATTATTTTGTGGAAGGGATGTGAAAGAGGTAGAGAGAGAGCTTGGTGGTGGAGGTGGAGGAAGATATCGAGGTCTCACCTTTAAGTTCTTAAGGGTGCTAGAGAGCTGGCGGTTAGCCATCAGTTTTCACGCCGCCGGCGATAACCACGACGGCGAGGAGAGGGGCGTTGGGTAGAATCGGCGGAGAGGTCACAACCCACCCAATTTCGCCCAAGAGACGCCCAGCCCCTCTCTCTTTTATAGTCCTAACAATCATTTTTTATTATTTTTATCATCGCTAAAATATTATTTATTTTTCAATAAAAAAAGACCTTTTGACAAACCCTAAATATTCTATTGGTTGCTCTCTAGAACAACGCTAAAATATAAATAAAATAGTATTTTAAATACTATTTTAGATCTGAGTTTTTAGGAGATTCTTAAAGTAAAATTTTTATTGAAGTATCAGAAATATTTCGAATCAAATTTATTATATTTCTTACATCCAATTTAGTGTAACTATACCATACATAAATTTCATAATTTAGATAGAGAATTATGAATTCTTAAAATTGATATAATTTTGAAATATTTTGAGAGTTATATAATGATCCTAATAGTCACTAAAAAAGTAATCAGCTTTATTGATGGAATATACCGGCGAAATCTTATTTCTATCATGAATCTTCAACGGAAATTAGATTTCATCGAAAATCTTTCGATAATAATTAGTTTCTATTATTTTATCGATGAAAATTTAATTCCATCGGAAATATTACCGATGGAAATTTATTTCCATCGGTAATATTGGAATATTACCGAAGAAATTAAATTTGTGTCGATAATATTTTCAATGGAATTAAATTTCCGTTTATAAAATAATGGAAATCATTTATTATCGGGAAACATAACAGAATTTTCGATGGAATCTAATTTCCGTTGGAGATTCTTGACAGAAATTAAATTCCATCGGTAATTTTGAAAAATAAAATTAGGGCATTGGCTCTTCTCCTCTCGTGTGCTCGTCTTTCTCCTTTTCGACGATCCTGGCACGATCTCTCCTCTTCGGTGATCTTCGGATAAGTTCTCTCCTTCCCAAGCCCTTTTCTCCCCTTCCCGAACTCCGCCAATCGCCAACACGCGGCTAGCGGCTTTGCTGGTCGCCATTCGCATGCTGGTGGCTGTGTTGGCTGCTAACAATCAGCTGACGGCTGTGCCGGTCGCCAGTTGTTAGAATTTGAGAGATGCCCTAAGACAATCGCCTTACGATTTTTTTCTATTTATTTGATAAGTATAGATTCACTATTTGAGTGCATATTATATATTTGATTGTCTTAAACTCATCTATTAAATGTCCGTAATATAATTCATAGCATAAGAGAATTTATGATTGGATCGAAACTAGTGATTATCTCTACATGTGTACTTATAAGTATATTAAAATTTCCCTAGTTATCGAATTGATGCATTCAGACATCATCAATTCTGTAAGACTAGCACGGGTTATATTCCTTGGTTCGGCCAAATAGCCGTTTTCTCACTGGCTGGAAACATTTGGATGTTGAGAGTTAAACGTGGATGTTGGTTATGATAACTAGTTCATTGAGTGACTCGTTGTAAGACTTTATATGGTTCCCCCCTCTCTCTCTCTCTCTATATATATATATATATATATATATATATTTATTTATACATGTTTGTGAAGTTTTTACTGTAGCACGAGTGCAAGTTTCCTTCGACTTGAGGTATACAAGTTAGCTTGGTCATGTAGACTTATACTTTGACATCTTAAGCAAGCATCTCATTGAGGTGTGAACTCGGGATGATTGTGTTTAAGTTGAAGTGCCCGAAGGTATTTAGATAGCCCACGGAGGATTCACCGCTCCTTGCGAAGAGACATATACCCTATGGCCACGCGTTAGGATTATTACTCAAAGTTTTTTGCCAAAGCATCACATGTTAAGAGTGTGAGACTCTTGTATACATGTATGAGTAATTTGAATCCGTAGAATAAGGAAATTATTACTTGGGCTAGGTGTGATGTAGTCAGCCTAGTGAGGACAAGACACATAGACCATGTCCTAAACCAAGTGGGTATAAGACGAGTGAAAGAAATGAGACATGATTCACTGTAGCTGCTAAAGGGTTTAGAATTAATTCTAAGATCAACTATAATTTTTCAGCTAATTGGGGATCATGATATACTATAAGTGTCACTCATGATCGTTCTATAATTAAGTAGTTAATTATGGATGACCAAGATAAACCAGGAACTTATTCGGTCACACGCACTAACGTGTCTCTAAAAGACGTAAAACAAGTTAAATAATAGGATTCTTAGATCAATAGATAAATGTTTGGTTGGACCATACATAAGACAAATATCGAAATATTTGTTGCAATGGAAGCACGGATGGGTCACATCTCTTATGGAAGAGTTGGACTATATTTGGTTTAATCATGAATTAGTCATGAACCAACTTGGTTTAGTTATGAACCAAATCAAGGGATTAATGAACTAATTTTTTATTAAGGAATAATGAGTTGGATTTGGGCTTTCTAATCCAACTCATTAATGAGGGATATATATTGATATGGTTGAGAGAAAATTATACACATGAGATTATTAATTGGCTTGTAAAGTTTTTAGAAAACCTTAACCCAATTTCTCTTCTCCTCTCCCTCTCCCCTCTCTCTTTGCCACCACCAATAAGGGGGGCCCTTCCCTTTGTTGCAATGACCACCACAAGGAAGAAATCTCATCCTTGTGTGTTTCTCTTCCTCTTCCTCTTGATCTCTCTTCTTCGCTCGTGGCTAGTAACTTCCGAAGGAGAGGCTTGTACTCAAGGAGTTGTCTTGCAGAGCTCGGTGTGGATACGAATAGAGGCGAGGTTTGACAACATCGTTACGGTTGATGCCCTTCTCGTTACAAGTCATCCGTAAGGTACACCTAGCGTAAATTTACTTTCCGTAAATATTTAATTATGCGATCATATTTGACATGTTGTATCCTTGTATGCATGTGATGCGTGGGATATAATAATTTAGGAATTATTATTATTTTATTTTTTGTTGCGTATGTTTATGAAACATGTTTTAGCACACACCGCATCGGGCATATCCCAATAGTGGAATTAGAGCCTGATCATGCTTCGACATGATTGTGCCTTTGTCAAAGGATCTGCTAGATTCCTTTTAGTGGAAATTTTCTCGAGTTGTATTTCTTTCCTACTAATGATCTCCCTAATCAGATGATAATGACGAAGCACATGTTTTAATCGCTGATGAGACCTCGGTTCCTTTGCTTGCACAATGACTCCAGTGTTGTCGAAGTAAACAGGTAATGTTTCAACAATGAATGGAACCACTCCAAGTTTAGTAATGAACTTCTTGATTCAAACTGCTTACTTTGCTACTTCTGAAGCTACAATGTTTTTCGCATCACAGGTAGAATCTGCAACAGTGCCTTACTTGGAACTTTTCCAACTAACTGCGCTCTATTTATATGAATATGAATCCAGACTGGGACTTGGAGTCATCCTTGTCCGTCTGAAAACTAGTATCTGTATATCCACGTATGATTATATCACCATCTTCATAAACTAAGAACATATCCTTAGTTCTTCTAAAGTACTTAAGGATCATCTTGACAGCCAACCAATGATCCATTCCTGGATCAGACTGGTATCTGCTCGTAACACTCAGAGCATATGATACATCGGGTCTTGTACATAACATAACATACATAATAGATCCTATTACGGACACATAAGGTATCTTATCCATGCAAATCCTCTCGTCTTCTGTGAGTGAGCACATAGACATTGAAAGTTGAATTTCATGCCTCATAGGTATGAAACCTTTCTTGGATTCAGACATGCTAAATTGTTTTAGCATTCTATTTATATATGCCGATTGTGAAAGACCAAGCAACCTTTTCGATCTATCTCTATAGATTTTCATCCTGAGGATGTAAGTTTCTTCTCCCATGTCTTTGATGGAGAACGTATTGGACCACCAAACTTTAATTGACTGTAGAACGGAGAAATCGTTTCCTATAAGCAATATATCATCAACATATAATATTAAGAATATGACTATACTCCTACTAACCTTTTGATACACATAAGGTTCATCTGGATTTTGTGAGAAATCAAACTGTTTGATCGCCTCATCAAGACGGATATTCCAACTCCTGGATGCTTGCTTTAGTCCATAAATGAACTGTTGAAGCTTGCATACTTTATTCTTGTTGACAGATGTGAAACCTTCGAGTTGTGTCATATACACATCCTCGAGCAAATTTCCATTAAGGAAAGATGTTTTCTGTAAAATACTGAAAAAATGGCAAATAACCATAAGGAAATTTTTTTGAAATTTTTTTAAATTTTCTGGGAATTTTTTGGAGCTCGTATGACAAGTTTAAGGGGATCAAATATTGGGCTCCGGGAAAGCCTGTTTAGGATACCCCATTTAAACGAGGAAAAGTTTAATTTTTTTTCTCCTCCCACGTGCCCTAGCCTCCCACTTTTCTCAACGTCATCTCCTCCTTTTCCTAACTGGCGCTGCACGCGACGGTTTCTTCTTCCTCGCGGTTTAAAGCCGTGGGCGAGGATTTTGCATCTTTTTCTGCTTCTTTCCCTCCTTCTTCCCTGTCTCCGCCACTTCCTTCTCTTCCCCAACCGACGCGCCACTACCGCCGCCACTCGTGTCCCTTCCTGTCCTCCCCTTTCCTCTTCCTCACGAGTTAGCTGTCTCCACCGCCACCCTTCTCCTTGCTCGAGCCGTGATTGCGGCGACGAGATGAGGCCGAGCGCTGGCGCCGATCGATCACCTACTCGTCGCAAAGATCTCAGCCACCGCAGGTCTATGCCCTAACCTCCACCTTTCTCATCTCTGCCGATCTCACGCCTCAGTGCCACCTTCTCTCTGCCCTAGCCATCCCCGATGCTGATTTCCTCCAGCCGAACTTCCCTCTGTGCCTTAGATCGCCGACTCTTGGTGTCTCTTCATCGCGGCACCAGCCGATCTTCTCTCACCGCTGCTCGCTACTCTGTGCTCTGGTTCACCACCACATTGCCTTTGTGGAGGAGGTTACGAAGTTGGTCTTGGTAAGAAATACTTGGTATTAGATGTAGCTTTGATCTGATTTCGTATGTTGTTTAGGGAGGTTAAGCAGAATGATGCATTCTATTATTGTAGTTCTGTCAAGGAGATTGGCCTTTGGTGGATACCCACTGCCACTAGCTCCTTTGCTCTGGCTGATTCCCTAGCTCTAGGGTCGATGCTGGACTTCTCCTTTGCTTTGACGTGAACCATCAGCCAAATTCCCAAACTACACTATTTGGGCCAGCATCCTTGCAAAAGGCAGCAATTCCAAACAGAGATCAGTGGTAACGTGAAGGTAAGATCTCTAAATTAAGAGGTTTGGTGTTGAGGTAAGAGTAGAGGAATTGTTTCATTTGCTGTTGCATACGTAGGTTGAAGCTTGGAAACGTTAAGCATGAATTCTACTAGAATTTATTTAATTTAGGTTGATTTAAATATAGATTTAAATCTAAATGGAATAATTAGGGTTAAGGAAACTAAACCTAATTGAACATGGAGTTATAATTAATTAGGTTAAAATATTGGATTTAATCTAAGCTTCTGGTTAGATCCGATTTATTTAGTTTAGCTAGTTACATTTGGAATTAGCTAAAATTATATGCTTGATATTACAAGACTTTGATTCGAGATGGTGTCTCAACGAGGGATCTATTTCGGATACGATCCTCTTATTGGAGGCGGGTACTTTGACTTATCTTTTAAGATATTATCGTTTGATATGCATAGTAATATTTACCGAGTAGTAATATTTATGTTCATTTCTGCATTGATATGTCATTATCTATTACTTGAGCATGCTGTATTTATTACCTGCTTTTGAATTCATGTTCCTTCGATTATTTATGTCCTTAAGGTAATGTCATACCATGCCTGATTATGTTCAGGACATTGATTTATTTTACCTGACTTGTGTACCTAGGATACTTTATTTGATCCATATACCGTTTTGGTACACATTATGTAGAGGTCGATAGGATCAGGATATTTCCATCCTTAGTGTCATGCATCATCTCGCATGATTGCATGCTGTGTGATTGTTGGCTCCATTATTGTTGAGCACATCGCCAGTTACATGGATCTGCACACACAACCACTGATGGGTTAGTGGTTTTTATCAGGTAGGGTGTGTTGCAGCAGGTTGCTTTGTCAAGGGCTCCGCTGGTCCATTCATGGGTAGTGTGGCACAGTGTCGTAGCAGGACAGGGATCCCTCCTCTGAACTGGCTCAGGGAGATGAGAGCATTGAGCTCCCCCACTTATGATTTAGGGTAAGGAGGATAGGTGTACTCCGACAGCATCTCATCCACTCGGTCACTCAGGAGCAGTGATGGCAGAGTGCACGGTTGTCACAACCCTACCCACTCAGTCTCACCATCGTGTGTGAGATGACTGACTGATGTCAGGGGTGACCAGGACATGTTCCATCATGTTGGATCGAGATGCGCTAGAAGGGGGGTGAATAGCACTCGTGACTTTCACACGTCGGATTCATAAAACGATCAAGAATTACGCACAGCGGAAATAAAAGAAAGACAACAAACACACAAGAGAACACCAAGGTTTTACTTTGTTCGGAGCCTAGGGCGACTCCTACTCCAAGGCTCGCGATCATTGATCGCTTTCTATGGGCAACAACTATATCACGTAAAGATAGTACAAATATGTATTATAATAAGTGCAGTAATAATAAAAATTCTACCGACTACAGAATTGAAATCTCGGAGCTCCGGGTCATCGGGGACTTGTAGCAGCACTTCAAGACGTCTTTTGGAGTAGCACATTGTAGTAGAAGCACTTTAGAATTGATGATTTTCACTGCTGCTAGAACACCCCTTTTATGCATTGCTGGAGGCGCCTCCAACACCATCCAAGGCGCCTCCAAACCTCCCGAGTCAGCCGCGTGGATCAGCGCAGAAACCTTCGTCACTTATCCTGCTTGAGGCGCCTCCATGGCCAGTCCAAGACGCCTCCAAGCCCTTCTCCAAGGCGCCTCTATCTCCTCTTCGCAGCCAACTTCTATTTTGCACCCGAGGCGCCTCCAAGCTCCATGGAGGCGCCTTGGACACTGTTCATCCGAGGCTTAGTTTGTTTCTTTTGTACCTACAAGACACGTTAGTTCTGCAACACCAACATACCCTGCAAGGCAAAGTTAGAACATATATAAACATTATAAATCAAGTGATCGACAGTCATCAGACTGCCCGGGTCTGACTTTAGATCTCTGACCAGAAACCCTAGGTCGACCCGATGCCTACTGTTCCCTCTGCGGGGAATGCGTCCTCACCTACTCCCCTTAGGAGAGATTACCTTATGTCAGTCCGGTCCTCCAAACCGACTGGACTTTCTGTAACACCCACGAATTTCTTAAGCTAAGTATGTGAAGATTTTCTCTTAGAATAAAAGAAGACAAGATGGAACCAAAAATATATATATATATAAAAGAGAATTGGTCAAGGAATGAACCTTGAACCTTCTTAAGCTAAGGATTTTGGAATTACCACTAGACCATCATGAGTTATTGTTGAATAAAGAATGGATATTGTAGATAAAGATAACACCATGATTAAGAGAAGGAAGCAAGAAAACATCAAGTAGCTTTCTTCCTCCTTCTCTTGATTAAGAAGCAAGACAAGTTGTCTTTTCCTTCCTCACTCTTTCCCATTTTCGTGAAGATCCAAGAGGGAAGGAGAGGAGAGGAAGTAAGGGGATGAATGAAGACATTTCTTCATCATTAAGAGAATAAAAGATGAGTTAAGAATAGGGGAAAGCAAAGTCTCTTTTTGCTTCTTACTTCCACCTAGCATAAGAGGAAAAACCAGAAGGGATTTCATTTTTTCTTCCCTTCCCTCACCATTGCCGTGACCTAGAGCATCCTCTCTTCTTTCCTGAAAATCCAACTAAAGTTTTCTACCTAAGAAAACTAAACCTCAAGAAGGAACCCTCAAGATCTACCTCCTACAAGCAAGAGAAGCACAAAGGAACACTAGGAGGAGAAGCTCTCTTCCTTCTTTTCACAAAGGGTACTTTCTTTTAGGAAAAGACCAAGCAAGAGGATGTGAGTATCCCCTCACCTGTGGTACAAGTTGTTATATGATTTTTATTCGAGTTTAGATGAATTTACAACCTAGAGTTTCCTTTAGAAATTTTGGTCATGATACTTGTAAAGTTTATGGAAGCTTAAAATCAAAACCAATATGTTTAAGTTTTTCCTCATGACATGCTATGAATATGACCTTGATATTTCATGCTTGTACAAGGCTTGGAGTTAGGTAATATCCTACCTTAGGGTTCGGCCATGAAGAGTCTTAAAACCTAGGGAAGCTCAATTTAAAAACTAACATGCCTATGATCTCTTCTATGATGTTATATGAATGTTTTCCTTGATGTTTATACTTGAATGTTGCTTGGAACTAGTAAGATCCTGCCTTAAGGTTTCGGCCATGAATGGATTTAATACCTTAAGGAAGCTCAACCTCAAATCTAGCTTGCTCATGTTTTACCTTATGAAAAGATATGAGAATACCATAATGCACTTAAGATTTCATGTTGCTTAGGGTTAGGTTTCACATGATAAACTTTCGGCCAACATAAAATATAAGGCTTAGGCAAGCCTAAATTTCAACCCTAACATGTTTATGTTCCTCCCTATGATATGCTATGAAAATTTATAAGTACTCACATGCTTGTGAATTCTAGAAGAAGTATCAAGTATGAAGTTTTCCTTAAGATATTATGAATGTTCTCTTGATATTTTATACTTTTAGGTTGCTTAGAACTAGCAGAACCCTACCTTAAGGTTTCGGCCATGAAGGGATTAAATACCTTAAGGAGGCTCAACCTCAAATCTAGCTTGTTTATGTTTTATCTTATGAAAAGATATGAAGATAACATAATGCACTTGAGATTCCATGTTGTTTAGAGTTAGGTTATCATATGATGAACTTTCGGCCAATATGCAATGTAGGGCTTAGGCAAGCCTAAATTCAACCCTAACATGTTTATGTTTTTATCTATGATATGCTATGAAATTTATAGGGTACTCATATGCTTAGAACCTATGCTTTTGTAGCATTCGGCCACTTACACTTGGTGAACTTAGGAAGCTTGAACTTTAACCTAATATGCTCATGTGAATGCCTATGATAAATGCATGGAAATTGATTAGGATCCACATGTTTACATGCTATTTGTAACTAAGTTTTGGACCTTGTATGTTTCGGCCAAGATGGATTTAAAACCCTAGGAAGCATAGAACCTAAATCAAATATGCTTATGATATTCCTTATGATAAATGTTATAGAAATGAATGTGGGTTCATATGCTTGTATGATTTCATGTAACCTAAATGAGCCTATGTATGTTTCGACCACCCTTAGTGGGTTGTGGATTTAAACTAAATTATGACCCAATATGTACTTTCCTTGCCATGATATGAATTAGAAGAAGTCAACTTGTGATCCATGCATGATTATGTTTTCTTTTTCCTTCCATGGTGTATTATATTGCTAGTTTAAATACGCTTATGAACCATGCATGAGAATGATACCTATAATGGCTATGTGCCCAAATATGATGGCTATGTGCCCAAGACAAGTATGATGGCTATGTGCCCAAGTATGCATGGCTATGTGCCCATTTATGCATACCTTATGAATGACATGAATGATATGAACATGATATGCTATGAATGACATGAACTTGATATGTTATGAATAACATGTACATGATATGCTATGAATGACATGAACATGATATGTTATGAATGACATGTACATGATATGCTATGAATGACATGAACATGATATGCTATGAATGACACAAATAGGATATGTTAAGAATGACACGGATATGTTATGATATGATAAAGATATGATATGACATGTACTTTACTTTGAATGGCTTGTACCAAAAGGGTGGGCTCCTTATGCGCCCCTAGGTCGAATTACGGGCCTAGTAAAGGGTGGGCTCCTTACGTGCCCCTAGGCCGAGCTACGGGCCTAGTTTCCTAGTAGGTTCAAGACTAGCTACCTTGGGTCTACTTAGGATGCGTGCATTATGTATGTATGTGGTACTAAGCCGGGCCTCTTTCATGTTGAGATTATTTTCAAGTACTATATGATATTGTTTAAGACATCTCACCCATGACATAAATCATGTTTTGAAAGGCATATTGCACATGACATTACCCATGTTTTAAAGGACATCTTGCATCCATGCTTACGAAATGATGTGAAATGATGCTTACAGTTATGCTATGATATGATACCTTGATGTTATGAAAAGAAATGTCATGATGTTTTCACTTATGCTATGATGAACACTTATGTTATAATATGATCTATACCATGATGTGATGATTTCCTATGCTATGATATGACCTATGCCATGATATGATGATTACTTATGTTATGATATGATTTATGCTATGATATGATGATTTCTTATGTTATGATATGATTTATACTATGATATGATAATTACTTATGTTATGATATGATTTATGCTATGATATGATGTTGCTTATATCATGATAAGATTTATGCCATGATATGTTGTTCACTTTATGTTACGATATTATTGGAATTCATGCCATGATATGATATGTTTTAATTATATGATATGAGTGTCATCTATTCCATGATGTATGATATGATGGTTTTAAATGATATATTGGTTTTTGTGAGTAGGAAAGGATCTCACTAAGCCTTGAGTGCTTACAGATACTTTTCGTTGTACCACAGATAAAGGTAAATGATGGATAAACTAGGGGAGCAAGAGGAAGGGGCAAGAGATGTGTGATGGTGACCTGGCTAAAGAAATAAAAGGACCTGCTGAAATGAATTTAGAATAATATGTTATGTTATGTGATGTCTTTTATGATTCCCTATGCACGTGTTAGAAAGGAACACTATGACTATTGAAGTTGAACCATGTTATTTCATGCTTCTATGCTTAATATGATTCTAGGCAAACATAGATATGCTTCCGTTGTATGTAAGTATGAATGTTTTAAGTTTACTAAGTCTAAGGGTAAGAAAGTAACCCCACCCTCACTAGGCAGGAGTGTAGTTAAAGGGGCGGGCGTTACACTTTCTGGCTAGGGTTACCACCCCCTAGGACCTAAGGTTACCGCCCCGTAGGGTTTTTCTCCACCTAGGGTTACCACCCCCTAGGACCTAAGGTTACCCCCCCCCCCCTTAGGGTTTTTCTCCACCAAGGGTTACCACCCCTAGGACCTAAGGTTACCCCCCTTAGGATTTTCCTCCACCTAGGGTTACCACCCCCTATGACCTAAGGTTGCCGCCCCTTAGGGTTTTCCTCCACCTAGGGTTACCACCCTCTAGTTCCTTCACCTAGGGTTACCATCCCCTAGGACCTAAGGTTACCATCTCTTAGGATTTTCACCTTGCCTAATCGCGGCTAGGACTTTTGCCTAAGAACACTTAGGACTTTCCTGCAATCTCCATCAGACATGTTAGATCACAAATAAGCTTAACTTTGACTCCTTTGCCATTATCAAAACTTGGGTTCGATCGTCGGATGCTTCCCGCACCAATAATCTCCCCCTTTTTTATTATGGCAACTGAAATTCAAAGTTAAGTAAAATAGATGCATAAACGATCTTCAAAGTTTAAGTAAGAAACATAAACAAGCTTAAGCAAACAAGCATAACTTAAGCTAAAACATACTTAAACTTTTAAGGCTCCCCCTTAATAAGAGAGCTCTTTTTAAATTTTGTGAATTGAATTTTGAATTTTCCCTTGAATTTTCCCTACTCTCCCCCTTTTCCATATATCAAAACAAACAAGGGAGTAAGAAGGAACAGTGATTAATGGCCTTAGCTTGTTTTTAACTTTTCAAAAAATATTTAGAAAATATTATTGTAAAACTTATAGCTAAGTGAAACCTTTAACTTGTAGAAATTAATATTCTTGATTAAGTTTGAAAGATGACTTTAGCCAAGTAAAATTATTTTGACTTTGAAAAGTAACTCAGCTAAATTTGAAAAAATATTGAAAGGTTTAACAAGCTAGGTAAGCTTGTAAAATACTAAATTTGAAAGGCTTTGACGAAATCTTTTGTTAAATTCTTAAAGCCTTTTTAAAAGACAAAAAAATTTTCAAAAAAATACTTAGCTTAATTAAAACAATATTTAGCTAAGTTTTGAAAGAAGTAAAAGATACTTAGTTTAGAAAGCTTTTTGCAAAAAGAATTGAATTTTGAAAGTACTTAGCAAAAAACTTTAAAACACTTAGTTAAATTTGGAAACCTTGTAAATGATATTTATCAATTTTTGAAATATTTGGTAAAGTAGTTTGAAAATTTGGATTTTGAAAGGTCTTCGAAAAAGACAAAGTTAAAAAGTTTTTGAGACAACATAAGCTTGTAAAGTTGCAACTAAGGCCATTTTCACATAAGTTCAAGAAGTCCTAAAGTCCAAGCATGAGTAACTTAAAAATGTTAAAATTTATCACTTAATCCTCGTGACCGCATGTCTAACCATTTAGCTACTAGCTGATTACCTAGAGGGCAACAACTTTCACTTGGTTAGTCAAGTTTAAGTCAATTGATCCAGTTAGATTTGTCTAGGTCTAGATGACTTAACTTGATTAATGTAAATTTTGGTATTTAACTCCCAGACTTACTGCGATGCACAGAAATAAGCATTCTGAAGTCTAGGCCGTACCCTATGCATCTCACTGTTCTAAGTTCTTCAACCACAAACAAGGTAAGCCTAGTGTGCTTGTGAGATGCTTTAGCTAAATCTAGGGGAACATGATATCTAAAGGTAAGCCCTAAGCTAAGTCCAAATTTAGAAAGTCTAATAAAATTGGAATTTTGAAAGCATTATTTTTCCTAGAATTTTGAAAAACAATAAAAGCAAGTTGATTTGACAAAAATAAGTTCTATTCTACTAAACACATTCCTATTTGTCTTCTAAGTACACTGAACTCAAGTTCAGGTAAGGGCTTTATGAATATATCGGCTAGGTTTGATTTGGACTCAACATAGTTAAGTACATTATCACCCCTAGCTACATGATCCCTTACAAAATGGTGTTTTACTTCTATGTGTTTAGTTTTTGAGTGGTGAATTGGATTCTTGGTTAAATTAATTGAACTTATGTTGTCAATTGAAATTTTAGTGTTATGATATTCTAGTTGGTAGTCCTTTAGGGTATGCATCATCCATAATAATTGAGATACACATTCTCCTAGGGCTATGTACTCAGCTTCAGTGGTAGATAGGGCAACACAGTGTTGCTTTCTTCTTGACCAACTTACTAGGCTCTGACCTAGAAATTGACAGCTACCACTTGTACTTTTTCTATCTAGTTTGTACCCGACATAGTCTGAATCAGAATAGCCAGTTAGATCAAGGGTACAAGTCCTAGGGTACCATGGTCCTACATTTAGGGTTCCCTTAATATACCTAAGTATTTTTTAACATAAGTTAGATGTGACTCTTTTGCACAAGATTGATATCTTGCGCACATATCTACTACAAAAAGAATGTCTGGTTGACTTGCAGTTAGGTACAGTAGACTTCCTATCGCACTTCAATAGTATTTCAAGTCTACTGGTTTACCTTCTAGGTCTGAGTCAATTTTGATATTAGTGGCCATAGGTGTATTAATATTTTTTGAGTTTTTCATTCCAAACTTTTTAATTAACTCTTTAGCATATTTGGTTTGGAAGATGTGAATTCCATCTTTTGTTTGCTTTATTTGTAAACCTAAGAAAAAATTAAGTTCTCCTACTAAACTCATTTCAAATTCATTTTCCATTAGGTTTGTAAATTCTTTTAAAAATTTTGAATTTGTTGATCCAAATATTATATCATCTACATAAATTTGGCCTATGAAGAGGTCTTTTTCTAAGGTTTTCACAAAAAGGATTGGATCTACCTAACCTTGGTGAAATCCTTTTTCTAATAAATAATTAGACAACTGTTCATACCAAGCCCTAGGAGCTTGTTTTAATCCATATAGTGCCTTTTTCAGTCTAAAGATATGACTTGGATGTTTTAAGTCCTCAAATCTTGGGGGTTGACCTACATTTACCTCTTCTTTAATAAATCCATTTAGAAATGTGGATTTCACGTCCATTTGGTATTAGCTTGAATCCTTTGTGCGCTGCATAGGCCAACAACATCCTAATGGATTCAAGTCTGGCTACAGGGGCATAGGTCTTATCATAGTCTAACTCTTCTACTTGGTTGAACCCTTTGGCTACTAATCTAGCTTTGTTTCTAATTATATTACCCTGATCATCTAATTTGTTCCTAAAAACCCATTTAGTATCTATTATTATTTTGTTAATGGGTTTAGGTACTAATTCCCAGACATGATTTCTTTCAAATTGGGCTAACTCTTCCTACATCGCTAAAATCCAGTCTGGGTCTGGTAGGGCCAATTGTAGGATCAAAAAGAATTTAGATATCTCCATAATTGTATGATATTATCCACTTTAGGCCTAAGCCCTCATGGTTTTACTCTTGGACTCTACCCAAAAGGTCTCATCTACAGTTTTTGGTTCAATTTTAGAAATCAGGGCTATTTGGCTTAGGTTCCTGTAAGATGACCTAGTTCTGACTCCTGGGGTTGGATCACCCAAAATTTGGTCAGATGGGTGATTGATTCTTGTTATTGTTGGTCTTACACTTGGGTTAGGAATTGGTTCTTCAGATTCATTAGGTTCAGGTTGAATTCTGTCATCATCTTCTGCATTTCTTGAGTTAATATTTTTTGTATTATTATTTTCATTTCTTATATCGGATAGTTTATTTTATTCATCAAATATTACATTCATTGTTTCTTCAACTTTTAGGGTATTTTTGTTATAGACTCTATATGCTCTATTGGTTGTTGAGTACCCTAAAATTATTCCTGGGGTTGTTTTTGATGAAAATTTCCCTAAGTAGTCTTTAGTGTTTAAAATGAAGACTTTACACCCGAATACTTTTAAATAGTTTAAGTTAGGAATTTTATTATAGTATATTTCATAGGGTGTTTTATTCTGAAATTTGTTAATTAAAATTCTATTTTGTATATAACAGGCTGTGTTAATTGCTTCAGCCCAAAATTGATTCGATAAATTGTATTCATTTAACATGGTTCTAGCGGCCTCTTATAGGGTTCTGTTTTTACGTTCTTCTAGACCATTTTGTTGGGGGATTCTAGGGCAAGAATATTCATGTTGATATCCATTAATTTCATAAAATTCAATAAACTTATAATTTTCAAATTCTCCTCCATGATCACTTCTTATTCTTTTTATCTGAGTATCTTTTTCATTTTCTATTAGCTTACAAAAGATTTTGAATACTTCAAAAGTTTCATCTTTGGTTTTTATGAATTTTACCCAAGTAAATCTTGAGTAGTCATCGATTATTACTAAGCAATATTGGTTTTTTCTTAGTGACTTGGCTCTGTGTGAATCAAACAAGTGTAGGTGAAGGAGCTCAAGTATTGAGGTAGATCTGTTTAGATTAGTTAGCTTATGGTTTGACTTGGTTTGTTTACCTTGTTGACAAGCATCACAAGTTGAATTTTCAATAAACTTTAGTTTGGGCAGACCTCTAACTAGACCATTTTGATTCATTTTTGAAATGAGTCTTGCATGAGTGTGACCCAGTCTCCTGTGCCACAACTCAGTTTCCTCTTGTTGTGTCAGAAAATACTTTATTGAGAATGTTGGTAGGTTAATTGTATAAACGTTATTTCTCCTAATGCCCTTAAGAATGATTTCAGGGTTCTCAACATATTTAACTATACACTCAGATTTGGTAAAGTTTACTGAGTAACCATTATCACATAATTGATTGATGCTGAGTAAGTTAAAGTTAAAATTTTCAACTAATAACACTTTTTATATAATAAAATCGGAACTGAGTTCGATGTTACCTCTTCCGATTACCTTTAGTTTACCGTTGTTGCCGAATGCAATTGATCCTAATCCTTTTAATTTGAGCTTTGTGAACTTCAATCTATCTCCAGTCATATGTCTGGAGCATCCACTATCCAACTTCCATTGATCCAATTCCTACACAGAAAGTATTTGAATTGGAATATATTTAATGGAACAGATAGTTTGATAAAGTTGACTCCTTAATTTTTTAATTATTAATTTAATTTAATTATTAATTATTATTTTGATTTAATTATCAATTTGATTTAGTTTTTAATTATTAATTTGATTTAGTTTTTAATTATTAATTTGATTTAATTTTTAATTATTAATTTAATTTTGAATTATTTCATTTAATTTAGTTTTTTTTTAATTTTTAATTATTAATTTGATTTTTAATTTTTAATTATTAATTTAATCTGATTTTAAATTTTTAATCCTTAGTCATCTCACCTGATCTAAATTTCAAATCAGGGAATCCTATAATTTTGTGAGATGAGTTGAGTCTAATTATAGGGTTTGGGTTAACTTTGTGTTAGATTCAGGTTTAGTTTTGGGCTCAACAAATATGTATTTTTTGGATAAACTTCTGGGCTATGGTGAGTCACTTGGACATCATTAAAGTAACCATGCCTTCGAGGTTTTTCAAATAGTCCTATCCACTGAATTTAATACAAAACTTTGGTTTAACTGGTTAGGATTCATAAATGGTAGCTTCGGTTAGTTTCACTTAGCCAAATACACCAGGCCGAAGGCATATCTTCCTAGACATGCATAAACTAAACTTCCCTAACGTACTATCATCCAAAATTTCACCAGTACCATAGGTCAAGTTAAACTTGTTCCCTTTCTAATTAGTTATAATTGTAACGACCACCCTTCTTACTACTACTACTCTCTAAAGATGACCGTTACTTAACTACTAACTCTACTTAACCGGTATGATTAAATATCACATGGAAACCCTACCGAAAAATTTCGGCAGAGTCTCCCCTGTACCGGTGACCAAATCTATAATACAAACATGGTATACGCAGCCACAGACGGCTGGAACATATTTTCCACAACCACACAGTAATAAAAATCACAATAAAAACAAAGAAACTACTCTAGCAATAGCAATGACTACAACACTCCACAAATAATAAAAGAGACTAGCTAGACATGCGGAAATAAACTCAACTACAATCCCAAATGTAATACAACATCAACAGAGGACTAAAAGAAAGTCTAGACAAGTTTGCCAGCTACTTCTGGATCTCTCCACAGTCCAGACATCACACACCTTCATCACCACCACCATCCTGTCGCCTTCCTTTCCTATCTTAGCTTTTCCTTTATCTGCGGTAGGAGGAAAAAAAACAAAAGATCTATAAGCGAAAACGCTTAGTAAGTACTAATCTATCTCACAAAAACATCGAAGTGCATAAAAAGAATGCAACAATACTAAAACTGAAATGTTAAAAGCAAAGCTGCATGTACTCATGGTATACAGAAATAAAACTGAATACTAAACATGCTCACTAACTGACAGGAAAGTAATGAAACAACTACTGTAAGCTTAGAATTAAAGAACTAAACTTTTATTGATTCTAAGCATAAAACTTGTTTCATTTTCTTATATCTTTATACCAGAAATTAATCTTTTAATTTCTCTTTTACTTTCTTCTTCTTTTCTTTTTTTCTTTTCTTATGCTAGAAATTAATCTTTTAATTTCTCTTTCACTTTCTTCTTCTTGTTCTTCTTTTCTTCTTTGGGCCCAGGCTTAGTACCATCTTTGTTTTGCGCGCTCTCTAATAGTGACTGGGGTAGCAAGCCTCCAGCCCTATGAGTATAAAGACCTCGGTCTTACCAGGGCCAAGACCTCGGAATTGGTCACCTGGATTTGTTTAACGACAACCTCGGAAGTCGGGTACTAGCCTCTTACTTTAATTTACTTGTTATCTCTTTTTAACTAGACTTTAGCCTTCTTCTTTACTCATGCTTCTTATAATTCTTTATTGGAGCCTATTAGAATCCTATAGATATATCTAACAAATATAGGATTACAACTAACCAAGCACGCTATATAAAAATAACATAAGGGAAAGCAAATCTGAACTCTCTCTAAGCATGTTATCAACAAGGCAAGAGAAAAGCAAAATCTGAACTTCTAACATGCTGTAAATAAAGGAAAAGAAAGCACATCTGAACTTACTAATCACGCTATAGAATAGGGCAAAAGAGAGCTAGTTTGAACTTTTAAAACATGCTGTGATAAGAGCAAAGAAAGCTAATCTAATCTTACTAATCATGCTACAAATAGAGCAAAGGAAGACTAATTTGATCTTACTAATCATGCTATAGAATAGAGCAAAAGAGAGCTAGTTTGAACTTTCAAAACATGCTGTGATAAGAGCAAAGAAAGCTAATCTAATCTTACTAATCATCCTATAAAATAGAGCTAAGAAAGCAACTTCAAGCCTACTAACCATGCTATAAAATAGAGCAAAGAAAGCAACTTTAAGCTTACTAACCATGCTGTAAAATAGGGCAAAATGAACTAACTTTGAACTGTTATAACAAGGTTATTCTTGCCCTTAAAACAGTAACAAATAATCTATCCAAACTTACTAGTATACTAAGTTGTGCATGTTCATTAAGTGGCAGTGAATGCTACTGCTGCTCCACTAATCTCAATAAAAAGCTGTACATGTCCAACTAATAGCAAATAAAAGCTACCTTTGTTCCACTAATAGCATTGAAGACTGTACTCGTGCACATGATAACAAATAGAAGTTACTGGTGTTCAAATAATGGCATTGTAGGACTGTACACACACAGAAATAGCAAAGAAAAGCTACTGATAAGGAACTAGATCATAGGAATTCAGCTACTATGACTACTGTAAGCTACCATCTAGTACACAGAATCATAGATCATGAAATCGTTAAGGAACTAGATCATGAAATTGGTTATTCCAGCTGTCACTAGAATAGTTCAGTTAAGGAACTGGATCATTGAATTACTATATTCTTAGCAAAACCCGGATCATAAAAATTTGCACAGCAACCCTAGTTTATCAAAAACTCGGTACAGCAAATCTTAACAGATTGGAGCATATGATTCTGTACAATGGCAAAATCCGAGAAAGGCATCTCAACAAACAAGGAGGAAACCGAACAAGCAAAACATGGCAGCAAACCCTAACTCCACTACCTTCTCTGAAAATTCGGAACCAAAATTAATAGGAAATTCCGAAACAATCCTACCGCAGGTGAGTAGTACTTACCCCTTGTTCTTGCACTTACAACCGAGAAGGAGGTTCTAGGGTTCGGATAGCTTGGATTCCGGCTCTTCCTCGTGCCCACAATCTCTCCTCGACAAGAGGATCACCACAGCGTGAAGAATCCCTCGGAGAACACCCTCGCCGGCCACCGGAGATGATGCCCTACCCTCGTCTCTATTTTCCGCCCGAGCTGTGAAGTCGCCGCCGCCATTCGCGAGAGAGGAGGAGAGGGATCGAGAGGTTAGGGTTCGGGAGAAGGAAATAACCCATCTTATAATACTTAGGGCATTTCTGTTATTAACTACAACTTATATACATCTCGCTTCGTACTTGGTTAACAAAACGAGCGCAGCTCAGTTGGTTGGCCGCGTCTAGTTAGGTCGGGTTCGGCCGGAGGTCTTGGGTTCGAGTCTCACCTTCAACGATTTTTGGTCAAAACTTCTTTCTTTTTGTAAACCTACTAAACGACCTCCAAAAATTACGTAAAAATACTCTAAAAATTCCTAAAAATCTCTAGAATATTTTAAAAGTATTTCCAAATATTTTTATGGACTTTTAGAACTTAAAATGAGGAAAATTGGATCGTTACAATAAATTCATTGCCGGGTAGCTTATCTTGGTTTGGGTTACCCTGCCGGGTAGGTAAATTTTGGAGGTGGCTGTTATCCCATAGTCTCCCCCTACATTATTGATAATTTCATATAGATTTTTATTTAATTTTATAGATTTGAGTTTTAATTTAATTTAATTTAATTTTTAATTAATTTAATTATGTTCTTTTAATGGTTTATCTTTTTATTAATATAGTTTTTCTTTTGGCTCCCCTTGGATCATAGCCTCGATATGGTCTATCAAGGTAATGTACTTGATCCTTGGGAACCCAATATTGACCAAGTCCAACTTGATTGACCAGGTTGGACTTGGGTACCCATGATGGGACCATCTTACTATTTGGTCTATTAATAAGCGATAGATATGAACGAAATTTCTTTTTAGCTTTAAATCCTAGTCTGGATCGATTGTATACGGCCTTTTGTTTTCCAAGAATCAAGTCAAGATTCTTGGAACCCAGTGTAAACCATTCCAATGCGGTCTTCAAATCTTTGATTTGAATTTTCAGGCTAGAATTCTCTTCCTCAAGCTTTTGGACTTGAGTTGAGGTTCCAGTCTGAACAGATTCAGTCAAAGATTCGGTATTAGTCGCTTCTCTGAGGGATGTTTCCTCCTTTAGAAGTGGCTTGATCTGAACATTGGACTTAGCTACTTTTACACATTAAATAATTAATTAAACTGTAAAGATGATTCGTACTTACAGAGGGGTTTGGCCCTTCAGAAACGGATACAGATCTGTGGCTTCTCTCAGACTCAGCTTCCGATTCATCCTCGCTTTCAGATTCATTGGTGTAGTCCCGGGCCGTCAACGCGAGGAAGCTTGCCTGCTCGAGTTCTTCGTCGTCAGACTCCTCGGAAGAAGACTCTTCCCAAGTCACCTTCAAGGCCTTCTTCCTTCTTGGCTTCTTCGGATCCTTCTGGTTTGGACAGTTCACCTTGATATGCCCCTTCTGATTGCACCAGTAGCATGTCACCTCGAATTTCACTTTTGAGCTTGGTTGGGCTTCTTTGGACTGGATGACCTTTCTGACATCCTTTTTGTTGAAGCCCTTCTTTTTGTAGAGTTTCTTCACCAGGTTGACTATTTTGGTTGTGAGCTCATCGTCGTCCTCGTCTGAATCTGGTTCTTCTTCTGACTTTGGTTCAGTTATGCGTTTTGTTTTAGATTCGCCCGCTCTTCCTGTACCTGCAACCAAAGCCAACCCTTTCTCGGCCGGACGTGCATTAACCTGCTCATGCAACTTAAATTTGGAGAATAACTCATCTAATTTAATATAAAAAAAAAGTCCTTAGAAACCTTGTAAGCATCTACCTACCCACAAGGTGTTCCTCGGAAAAGCATTTAAGGAATACCTGATGATGTCCCAGTTATCTACCTTCTGTCCGATCGCATGAAGTCCGTTGAGTAGGTCTTGTATCCGGGCGTGGATCTGGCTGGTTGTTTCACCTTCCTGCATTTTTAAGTTATACAATTATTTGAATAACAAATCGCGCTTGCTTACTTTGGTATCGGAGGTCCCTTCGTGAAGCTCGATCAGCTTCTCCCATAGCTCCATGGCGCTCGAGAATGGGCTGACGTGGTTTAACTCCTTCTTCGTCAATCCGCACTGGAGGGTGCACGTTACTTTGGCATTTGCTTCCACCTTCTTGATTAATGCTAGATCCCAGTCTTCGCAGGGTATTGGTTTGCCGTCTCTGTTAGTCGGCAGTTCAAACCCGGTCTTGACGATCATCCACATCTCGAACTGGATCTTCAGGAAGATTTCCATCCTGCCCTTCCAGTAGCCGAAGTCTTCTCCGGTGAAGAGCGGGGGACGGACAATGCTGTAGCCTTCTTGTTGGTCCATTTAAAGGATATGCACAACAAAAAATAAAAAGATGTCTCAGGACTTGGTCCTGGATTAGTAGTGTGGTATGGAAATAAGAATAAATTACGTTCTCGAGTGGTGTTGCATCAGCTTCGAGAAAGGAATACGATTACGAAAAGAACTAGATCAGAATGTAGCAATTATGCTAATTCCAATCGACTCCAAAAATTGGAAAAACACCACGAAAAGAATGCTTGATTGGTAGTTACACCAAATCAAAATTACCCCTCTCTGATACCAATTGTTGGATCGAGATGCGCTAGGGGGGTAAATAGCGCTCGTGGCTTTCACACGTTGGATTTGTAAAACGATCAAGAATTACGCACAGCGGAAATAAAAGAAAGACAACAAACACACAAGAGAACACCAAGGTTTTACTTGGTTCGGAGCCTAGGGCGACTCCTACTCCAAGGCCCGCGATTGTTCATCGCTTTCTGTGGGCAACAACTATATCGCGCAAAGATAGTACAAATATGTATTACAATGAGTGCAGTAATAATAAAAATTCTACCGACGACAGAATTGAAATCTCGGAGCTCCGGGTCGTCGGGGACTTATAGCAGCACTTCAAGGCGTCTTTTGGAGCAGCACGTTGTAGTAGAAGCACTTTAGAATTGATGATTTTCACTGCTGCTCGAACACCCCTTTTATGCACTACTGGAGGTGCCTCCAACACCATCCAAGGCACCTCCAAGCCTCCCGAGTCAGCCGCGTGGATCAGCGCAGAAACCTTCATCGCTTATCCTGCTTGAGGCGCCTCCATGGCCAGTCCAAGATGCCTCCAAGCCCTGCTCCAAGGCGCCTCCATCTCCTCTTCGCAGCCAACTTCTATTTTGCACCCGAGGCGCCTCCAAGCTCCATGGAGGCGCCTCAGACACTATTCATCTGAGGCTTAGTTTGTTTCTTTTGTACCTACAAGACACGTTAGTTCCGCAACACCAACATACCCTGCAAGACAAAGTTAAAACAAATATAAACATTATAAATCAAGTGATCAACAGTCATCAGACTGTCTGGGTGTGACTTCATATTTCCGACTGGAAACTCTAGGTCGACCCGACGCCTACTGTTCCCTCTGCGGGGAACGCGTCCTCACCTACTCCCCTCAGGAGAGATTACCTGATGCCGGTCCGGTCCTCCAGACCGACTGGACTTTCTGCCTAGGGTTACCACCCCCTAGGACCTAGGGTTACCGCCCCCTAGGGTTTTTCTCCACCTAAGGTTACCACCCCCTAGGACCTAAGGTTACCCCCCCTCCCCCGTAGGATTTTCCTCCACCTAGAGTTACCACCCACTAGGACCTAAGGTTGCCGCCCCTTAGGGTTTTCCTCCACCTAGGGTTACCACCCCCTAGGACCTAAGGTTGCCGCCCCTTAAGGTTTTCCTTCACCTAGGATTACCACCCCCTAAGATCTAAGGTTACCACCCCTTAGGATTTTCACCTTGCCTAACCGCAGCTAGAACTTTTGCCTAAGAACACTTAGGACTTTCCTGCAATCTCCATCAGACATGTTAGATCACAAATAAGCTTAACTTTGACTCATTTGCCATTATCAAAACTTGGGTTCGATCGTCAGATGCTTCCCGCACCAACATATCATATGCATTGACTGCATTTATTGCTTGTGTTTGCTGCACTTTATATGTTGTATATT
Organism: Zingiber officinale; assembly: GCF_018446385.1. Classification (NCBI taxonomy): domain Eukaryota; kingdom Viridiplantae; phylum Streptophyta; class Magnoliopsida; order Zingiberales; family Zingiberaceae; genus Zingiber; species Zingiber officinale. The sequence goes on from NC_055989.1 coordinate 14,290,183, forward strand.
TGGTGGATGCTTATGTTTGACTTTCATACAGGATTTATGATACTCTCGGTCTGATGACCTTGTTATCCCTATACCCAGGTCCTGGTTAGTACAGATACTTCTGCTCCTTACAGTTTTACATTTTTTTATATGATATATATCTAGGAGACTGTACACATATTTATTATTAGTTGTTATTTATTACTATGTATGTCAGTAGTTACCCGTTAATGAGTTGACTCGCCCCGTTGATATTACTATTTCAGGTTGAGGTTGTCCAGAGAATTTCTAGTCGCTAGTTCCCCCTCCAGATTGTGAGGATTTTCGTTTTGGATCTTTTCTTTGGTTTTCTTATTATGTTATCGTCTATATTTTCAGACTTGTATCTTTTTGTCACTTTAGATCTTGAACGATCCTTTATTATCGATGGGTTTTCATTTGGTATATCTTCCTACATGCCTGCCCGAACGGCAGAAGAGGTAGGTTTGGATGTATGTGGTGATTTGAGTTTTATGGGTATAGTTGAGTAGGATATAAGATTTGAGTTTTATGGGTATAGTTGAGTAAGATATTTGAGATGATTTCCTTATCGTTGCTTAGGTTTAGTTGTTACTATTAATCTGCGTGAGTGCTATATATATATATTTCGGCTATATTGGCCGAGGTTTGTGTGGCCCAGAGGATTTGTAGGTATGTCTCAGATTGTCACTCGTACAGGGGAGATGCTACCGAAATTTCTTTTGGCAGGGACTCCCCCGGGGCGTGACAATTTATTTGGTATCAGAGCCAAGTTTCTGATGCTTGATTTTTCGTATTTTTAGTTGTGGCGAGTCAAGTTTTTTTGTGTTGGATTTTCGAAATAATCTGATACCAATTTATTTGGTATCAGAGTGGGTTACGATACCTATTTTCGTGTTCTAGATTTGAGAGTTAGCCCAAGTTTACTAGTTAACTTGGGTATTTATCTACGGATTTGTACGGGTTTTCGTCGATTTTCTCGTACGAGATTCCTAGGTTATATATGGGGGCTGGACAGCGACGGAACATCTCTAGACGACAAATAGGTAAAAAGGTAATTTTAATAATTTTTGTTACTTGTAGTAATATCTGAGTTATAACTTAACAGATATGAGGAGATCTACACGGGCAGCATCTGCGTTGAGACGTGATGCTGGACGGCCACGTAAGAGGACTGATCCGGTGGTAAGGACGGGGGACCCTCATGGGCGGAGGGTCAAAGACACGTGGAGGTCAACCCCAAGTTCGCGCCGAACGGAAGCATGCCGGGCCGAACGGAAGGATGCTGGGCCGAACGGAAGGATGGCGCACCGAACGGAAGCATGCCGGGCCGAACGGAAGGATGCTGGGCCGAACGGAAGGATGCTAGGCCGAACGGAAGGATGACGCGCCGAACGGAAGGGTGCTGGGCCGAACGGAAGCATGCCGGGCCAAACGGAAGCATGCCGGGCTGAACGGAAGGATGCTGGGCCGAACAGAATGGTGCCGCGCCGAACGGAAGCATGCCGGGCCGAATGTAAGGGTGCCGCGCCGAACGGAAGCATGCCGGGCCGAACGTAAGGATGCCGGGCCGACCTGACATTCGGCCAGGAGCTTCCCGGGCCGGACAGAAGGCAACCCGACCATGGGCGGGTTTCCGACGCTCATAGTGAAAAGGGTCACCGGGCCGAGCGGATAGCCCGCTCGGCCGAAGCATAAAACATCGTTGCTGTGGAACACTCTCAGCTGAGCACCCGGTCGGACCGATACTTACGCCCGGTCGGACCTATGCCTACCGAGCGGATGAATGCTTGGCGTCAAGAAAAAGGAGACAAGGGCAAGGGGACATTAGGGAACATCATTTTCTGATAGCAGGCATGTTCGACGACCAGGCCATACATAGAATCGTACGACAGAAGGACCTGCTGTCCCATCAAAGAGGTGATCAGACTGTATAGTATGGTGTCAGGCATGTTCCTCTGACAAGCCCATGCTAAGGTATGGTACCAGGACACGTGTATGCCTTGGTAGGTGTGCCCGAGCCTCCCCACAACTCTATATAAGAGCCTTCATACTTCGCCGGAGGTATGCGTTCTTAGATATTCGAAGCCACCTCTTTGTTGCCCACTTGCCTGACTTGAGCGTCGGAGGGTCGTCGCCGGGAACCCCTTCCCGGCCCGACTTCTTTGCAGGTTCGCCGGAGAGCCGTCCGACCGACCGAAGATCTACGTCAGCGACAAGGAGAGCACAACGTGCCCAGCGTCCGTTGATTCAGCGATTCAGACAGGATCAATTTGGCGCCGTCTGTGGGAACGCACCTGCATCCGAGCGGAAGCAATGGACGAAGCTGGACGACCGCATACGGTGATGCTCTCCACGGAGGAGCTCGACGCTCTGATCGAGGAAAGAGCGGTTAAACTTGTGGAGCAACAGAAACAGAAGGCGCAAGCCGAGCGGATGGAGCAACAAGCGACGTCAGAGTCAGGAGGCCGAGCGGAAGCCGAGTTTCAACCAGAGAACATCTCACCAAGGGGCCGAGATAACGATCCGATCGGCATTCAAGGGGAAAGAGGATGGCCGAGCGAACCACCTCCAGCCGAACCGAGCTGGGTGAAAGGTGCGCCGATGTAATTCATTTTATGTATGTCTTGGTCGCCTGTGTCCTTTTAATGCAGGAGGCAAAGTGATAAAACGCATTTTGGAATTATTGGCCGAACGGCCAACTACACGAAGACCACGTGCCGCTCGGATCGTGTTGAAATTAGCCTTGGAAGACCGTCGAGCTCCGACGTTAAAAATCGAGAGACGAGCCGGCGTCTATAAACCCCCCGAGCGGAAGACCGTCGAGCTCCGACGTTAAAAATCGAGAGACGAGCCGGCGTCTATAAACCCTCCGAGCGGAAGACCGTCGAGCTCCGACGTTAAAAATCGAGAGACGAGCCGGCCCAGCGGAAGACCGTCGAGCTCCGACGTTAAAAATCGAGAGATGAGCCGGCGTCTATAAACCCTCCGAGCGGAAGACCGTCGAGCTCCAACATTAAAAATCGAGAGACGAGCCGGCGTCTATAAACCCTCCGAGCGGAAGACCGTCGAGCTCCGACGTTAAAAATCGAGAGACGAGCCGGCGTCTATAAACCCTCCGAGCGGAAGACCGTCGAGCTCCGACGTTAAAAATCGAGAGACGAGCCGGCGTCTATAAACCCTCCGAGCGGAAGACCGTCGAGCTCCGACGTTAAAAATCGAGAGACGAGCCGGCGTCTATAAACCCTCCGAGCGGAAGACCGTCGAGCTTCGACGTTAAAAATCGAGAGACGAGCCGGCCTCTATAAACCCTCCGAGCGGAAGACCGTCGAGCTCCGACGTTAAAAATCGAGAGACGAGCCGACGTCTATAAACCCTCCGAGCGGAAGACCGTCGAGCTCCGACGTTAAAAATCGAGAGACGAGCCGGCGTCTATAAACCCCCGACCGGAAGACCGTCGAGCTCCGACGTTAAAAATCGAGAGTCGCGCCGGCGACTATAAACCCTCCGAGCGGAAGACCGTCGAGCTCCGACGTTAAAAATCGAGAGTCGAGCCGGCGACTATAAACCCTCCGAGCGGTCTTAGATATATTCAGCCGAGCAGACTAGCTATACAAAATACTTCGTGAGAAATCCCTTGCAAAACGCAAGAGAGATGGGATGAGAGGCGATTAACGAGGAGAAGCGGAGGATGATTTCTTGGATGCGCCGCTCGGCACTACGGGCGTCCAGTCAGTCGGACTATGCGCCTCCTTCGACTAGACTTGAAGGGGAGACATGTGATCCGGTGGTAAGGACGGGGGACCCTCATGGGCGGAGGGTCAAAGACACGTGGAGGTCAACCCCAAGTTCGCGCTGAACGGAAGCATGCCGGGCTGAACGGAAGGATGTTGCGCCGAACGGAAGCATGCCGGGCCGAACGGAAGGATGCTGGGCCGAACGGAAGGATGACGCGCCGAACGGAAGCATGCCGGGCCGAACGGAAGGATGCTAGGCCAAACGGAAGTTTGACGCGCTGAACGGAAGCATGCCGGACCCAACGGAAGGGTGCTGGGCCGAACGAAAGCATGCCGGGCCGAACGGAAACATGTCGGGCCGAACGGAAGCATGCCGGGCCGAACGGAAGGATGCTGGGCCGAACGGAAGGGTGCCGCGCCGAACGGAAGCATGCCGGGCCGAACGTAAGGGTGCCGCGCCAAACGGAAGCATGCCGGGCCGAACGTAAGGATGCGGGGCCGACCTGACATTCAGCCAGGAGCTTCACGGGCCGGACAGAAGGCAACCTGACCATGAGCGGGTTTCCGACGCTCATAGTGAAAAGGGTCACCGGGCCGAGCGGATAGCCCGCTCGGCCGAAGCATAAAACATCGTTGCTGTGGAACACTCTCAGCTGAGCACCCAGTCGGACCGATACTTACGCCCGGTCGGACCTATTCCTTTCCGAGGGGATGAATGCTTGGCGTCAGGAAAAAGGAGACAAGGGCAAGGGGACATTAGGGAACATCATTTTCTGACAGCAGGCATGTTCGACGACCAGGCCATACATAGAATCGTACGACGGAAGGACCTGCTGTCCCATCAAAGAGATGATCAGACTGTATAGTATGGTGTCAGGCATGTTCCTCTGACAAGCCCATGCTAAGGTATGGTACCAGGACACGTGTATGCCTCGGTAGGTGTGCCCGAGCCTCCCCACAGCTCTATATAAGAGCCTTCATACTTCGCCGGAGGTATGCGTTCTTAGATATTCGAAGCCACCTCTTTGTTGCCCACTTGCCTGACTTGAGCGTCGGAGGGTCATCGCCGGGAACCCCTTCCCGGCCCGACTTCTTTGCAGGTTCGCCGGAGCGCCGTCCGACCGGCCGAAGATCTACGTCGGCGACAAGGAGAGCACCACGTGCCCAGCGTCCGTTGATTCAGCGATTCGGACAGGATCAAGGACTTTGGAATCTCTGGCAATGGACTTGCCAGAGATGCCTACTAGGGTTGAGCCTGTTGGTCAGGGACAGACTCATGATACTGCGGGCGTGTTGGGCTCTCAGACTCCGATGGCTTCATTAGAGGTACCCACCCATACATTATACACTGTACCACTCGTGGCAAACCCGATACCTCCACCAGCAGAGGTTGCGGCATACCCGACACCACCGCGACCTAGACCTACCGTGTACCTGGCACCAACGGCACCCCGCGCCCCTAGTGCCTACAGTGTACCCAGCACCCTCACCGTGGTACTGGTTGCTCCATTTCCGGTACCACCACCTACCGTACCTCTAGTCGCGACCACTCATATCGACCCTGCAGTACCACCAGTGGTATATGCTCCAGCTTATGCAGCAGCACCGGGAGTACCTCCCCCTGTCTATCTAGCGATACTACTTGTACCACCAGCTCCGGGGATTCCGCCAGTTCCTGCGTCGATCCCTACCCACCTCACTGATATTATCACGACACGAGCCCGGATTCCAACATTGGCAGAGTCGATGAAGAGTTGATTCATACTATTCTGTGGAGAGACTGATCCGAGTGTGGCCCAATCCTGGATAGAGACCATGGAGCGGACCTTCTTCTACATGGCTTGCTCCGAGTTGGAGAAAGCGGAGCTAGCTGCTTTCTATCTACAAGATGAGGTCGACACCTGGGGGGATATGTAGCGTTCCATCATAGGCGAGCAGAATATTACCTGGGTGAGTTTCAGAGAGACTTTTAAGAGCTGGTATTGCCCACGAGCATATCAGATGACTCGCCGGCAGGATTTTCTGAGTCTGCGGCAGAACAACTGCTCGGTGACAGAGTACAATGTTGAGTTTAATCGGTTGGCCAGGTTTTGTCCAGAATTAGTTGCTGAGGACAGATCTCTCATGCTACAATTTGTCCAGGGACTGGATGGACATCTGCAAGTAAAGATTGCTGATTTTGGTAATTCTTCCTACATAGAGACATTGGACAGAGCCCTGATGATAGAGTCAGCTCACCAGAGATCATACCCGGACAAGAAAAAGAAACAGATGGATCATACATCTGAACAGATCCAGCAGCCACAAACTACACAACAACAGAGTGGTTGCAGTCGGACAGGTCAGGGTACTTCTGCGGCATCTGGTCAGCCTCGGAAGACGAGGCGATTTTCATCAAGACATTTCCGACCTCCTCAGCAGACCTGGAAACAACCTGCTAGTGACATCCATTGCACCCGGTGTGGGTCTAGAGAGCACACCACATCAGCCTGCACCCTGGGACAGTCAGTTTGCTATTATTGCAAATTGCCTGGGCACATGAGCCGAGCTTGTTCGCTGAATGCTCAGCATATTGCTTCCAGAGTTTTTGGTCATGGAGTTCAGCTCAGTCAGACAGGGACTCAGCGAGGTGGGCATAGAGCCCAAACTTCGCATTGCCAGCAGAGCATAGCTCCCCCTGCAGCTGCTGCTTATGGCATGCATGGACAGGAGCACCCCAATGCCCTCATAGTACCACAGAGTTCTGTCGTGGGATCGCCATATCAGCTGCAGCCTCAACCCCTAGTCCAGTATCTACAGCCCCAGCCTCTAATTCAGTACTAGACGCAGTCACAGCCACCAGTACAGTATCAGTCGCAACCTTCACTTCCACCTCTGGTCCCGTATCCAGCACCGCCTCAGTGGTCGGCTCCTGCCTAGATGCAACCGCCGCTGGCAGCGCTACCACCTCCACCTCCTCCAGAGACTGGATGGATTTATGCGGTCACCAGAGAGGATGCGCAGCGGGCCGACAGATCCATTTTCCATGGTATGATTTTCATTTATGCCTTATCTGCTGATATGCTGATAGATACTGGTAGCTCGCATTATTTTATATCATGTACCTTTATGAGGGAGATTGGTAGATTACCCACTTTCAGACCGCATCGACTGACCATCTCTCTACCGTCCGGTGATACTTTGGACGTCACTCAGGAGGTCGGAGGTTGCCCGTTAGACTTTGGCAACATGATACTTACGGTAAATCTTTTAGTACTGGAAATGGTCGAGTTTGATATTATTCTTGCCATGGATTGATTGTCAGCATATCATACCACTGTTGATTGCCAAATGAGGGTGGTCACATTCCAGCCTCCAAACTAACCCTCGTGGGAATTCACTGCATCAGAGACGACGACATATCGACTATTTCGGCGATTCAGGCTCAGAAGCTGCTGTCACATGGCTGTCAGGGTTTTCTGTTATCTTTGATTACTATTAAAGATGGCAGTAGTTCTTAACTCTCCGATGTTCCAATAGTCTGAGAGTATCCGGATGTATTTCCAGAGGAGCTACCAGGGTTGCCTCCCAGAAGACAAGTGGAGTTTTCTATTGAGTTGATTCTGGGAACCGCGCCGGCATCGAAAGATCCTTACCGTATGACACTAAAAGAGTTGAACGAACTAAAGGTTCAACTCCAGGAGCTTTTAGACAGGGGATTTATATTCCCTAGTGCTTCTCCGTGGGGTTCTCCGGTATTATTTGTCAAGAAAAATGATGGTACTCTGAGGTTATGCATAGATTATAGACAGCTGAATGCAGTGGCTGTCAGAAATAAATACCCCTTACCTCAGATCGAGGATTTATTTGATCAGCTCAGAGGTATATCAGTGTATTCTAAGATTGATCTGTGGTCCGGATATCATCAGCTGAGAGTCAAAGAATCTGATATTCAGAAGACAACATCTCGTACCAGATACGACCATTATGAGTTTTTGGTAATGTCATTTGGGCTTACCAATGCTCTAGCGGTATTTATGGATTTGATGAACCTCGTCTTCCTGGAGTATCTTGATCAGTTTGTTATCGTTTTCATCTATGACATATTGGTCTATTCGTGTTTCGAGGAGGAACACACGCAACATCTTCGCACAGTCTTGGAGACTCTTCGACGACATTAGCTATATGCGAAGTTCAGCAAGTGTGCCTTCTGGCTATCTTCAGTCGGTTTTTTGGATCACGTGGTCTCTAGCTAAGGTATTTTAGTAGACCCTCAGAAGATCGAGGCTGTCACCAGCTGGGAGCAGCCGAAATCGGTACAGGAGATCCGCAGTTTCTTGGGGCTGGCAGGATATTACAGATGTTTTGTCGAGGGTTTCTCCTGCATAGCTATGCCGCTGACACGCCTGACTAAGAAAGACGTGAAGTTCACATGGTCCAATGCTTGCGAGACTAGCTTCCAGGAGCTGAAGCAGAGATTAGTGTCGGCTTCGGTGTTGGTTTTGCCCGCTAGAGAGGATGGATTCGTACTTTACACTGACACATCTCCACAGGGTTTGGGCGTTATTCTGATGCAGCACGGCAGAGTAGTCTCCTATGCTTCTTGTCAGTTGAAGGAGCATGAGAAGAACTACTCTGTACATGATCTGGAGCTAGCTGTTGGATCGTGAAACGTCGATAGAGGGGGGGGGGTGAATATCGATTCGAAAAACAACGAGTATAAGAGAGTTAAGCGCAGCAGAAATAAAACAGCTTAGACAGATGAACACGATGTTTTTTACTTCGTTCGGAGCCTGTGTCGACTCCTACTCGAAGGCCCGTACTCCGTGAGTACTTTCGTTGGGCAATCACTAGCAGTTCGAAAGATGATTACAATTTAAAGTACAGGAATGCTTAGCAAAATAAAGAAAATACCGACAAGAATTAAAGAAAAGGAAAGAAGCGTATTGTCGGAGCGTCGCTGGAGCGCAAAGCAGTAGAGCAAGCAGTAGAAGACTTTCTTTTTCGTTGTTGTAATGAAGCTCCCCTCTGACCCTTCTTTTATATGAGGCTCGGGGCACCCCGGATCCCTTCCGGGCGCCCTGGTGGGACGTGGCAGGTCCAACCAGCAAGCTCCACGTGGCGACGCGCAAGCTTGGATAAAACTTACCTCCGGGCGCCCGGATCCCTTCCGGGCGCCCGGACCTCCTATTTCTAGGAACTCCTTCTCCTGCAAAATAGAGTTAGTCTGAGGCAAATATAAATCCTGTAAAACAGATTGTTAGCACAGTTAAAGTTTAACAATGTAATAGAAAAGAGTATGACTTAGATTCCGTCTTTCCGAGACTGGAATCTAGTCACGATCTCGACTTAGATATTCGAAATGGATCTAAGTCGGATCGACGCCTAATGTTCCCTTCTCGGGAACGCGTCCTCGCAGTCACTCCCCTCCAGTGACTTACCTTACTTACGTCGACCCGTCTGGAATTTGTGCCAGCTATCCAGTCAGTCCGTCGACCTAGCTGGACTTCGTGCCTAAGCGTCCGGTCAGCCCGTCGACCCGCTTGGACTTCGTGCCAGCTATCTGGTCAGCCCTTCGACCTAGCTGGGCTTCGTGCCAGACATCCGGTCAGCCCGTCGACCTGTCTGAACTTCTCCTGCACACTTGATCAAAGTGTCAGACAACGACAAACTAACTTAACCTGATTTGTCATTCATCAAAACCTGGGTTAAATCGTTAGTGCTAACCGCACCAACAATCTCCCCCTTTTTGATGGAATGACAACCTGGTTAAGTTAGTGAAAACATATGCAAGAAACAACATGCATTTATGTGGTTTTAAAGTTAGTTTGTATTTTTAAATTGGTTTAGCTAACTTAACCACCTAACTTAACCACCTAACCCTCCCCCTTTGGCATTCATCAAAAAAATAAGTATGGATTAAGTGAGCATCAACATAGACTTCAGACAAAGTAAGAAATAATGTCAAGTTAATCTGGGGGAGTTAAACTTTTAAAAACTTGTTTAAAGCATTAGCTGTTTAGAAAAATAGCTAAGTTTAGATAGTCTGATTTTCAAACATAATTGTATAAGTTCTAAATTTCAATATCAAGTTTAAATTTTCAAAACAAGTTTCAACTTTGAAACGCTTTTCAAACATAAGTTTACAAATTCAAAATTCTAAAACTAAGTTTTTGATTTAAGGAAACAATCAGTTTTAAAACTTTGAAATTTATTTTTCAACAAAAAGATTCAATTTTCAAAATTAAGGAAAAATGATTTTGTAAACTTAAGTTTTTTTTAAAAAAAAAAATCTAATTTTCACAATTTTCAATATCAAAGCAATTTTTACAACTAATTTAAATCAAATTGTCAAAATTAAGTAAAATCAAATTTTAAGAACTAGATTTTTAAATTCAATTTTCAAAACTAAGTTAAATCTAATTTTCAAAATCAATTTTCAATAAAATGTAAAACCCAATTCTTAGAAACAACTTAGTTTTATAAGAGTTAGTTTTCAAAAATAGGTTTAAGAAATTTTTTAAGAAAACATTTTTCAATATGAACATAAAAAGTATTTGCTAAAAATATTCAAAGTAGAATAATTTTTAAAACAAAGGAGTTTTCAAAATAATTTTGTAAAATTCTTTTTCAGAAATTTTCAAAAATAAGTTGAGTTTAAACTTTTGATGAAAAAATAAGTTTAAAATTCAATTTGAAAAACTGAAGTAGTTTTATATCTCCCCCTGAATCTGACATTAAATCAAATGTCTAACCAGTTTGTTACTGACTGACTTATCATAAGATAGCAGCTTTCACTTGGTTAGTCAAGTTAAGTTCAACCTTAACTTGATTAATGTATATTTTGTATTTAACGCCCAGACTTATATCAATGCACTGAAATAAGCATCTTAAGTCTTAGGCAAGTGGCCTATACATCTCACCCCTTTCTATGTTCGTCAAACACAAGCAAGGTAAGCCTAGGGTTTTGGTGAGATGCTCAAAACTAGTCCTATGGGTACATGCTTTCTAAGGATTTTGAACTAGTCTAAGGCTAAAAATATGTTTAAAAATCTAAAAATAGGAAAGTTTTGAAAATGAAATATGTTTTAACCTATAATTTGAGAATAACCATTTTTGAAAACATTTTTGAAATTTGAAACTCCTAGTCTATTAAGATCAAACATAATCAATTCATATCAGAAAGAACACTAGATAGATCAATAAGTATTCTACAAGTGATGTAGATAACTGAAGTGTCACAACTAGAGCTACTGAGATGAGGAAGGGGGTGGTCTAGATCCCAAGGAGCGGAGTAGTGTCATCAGCTCAGTGTGTCGGGTCTGCCCGTCAGCTCGTAACTCGGAGACCTCTCGCCGCATGTCACGCTGAAAGTCAGAGTTCTCCTGCTGGAGACTCGTCATGGCTCTCTCAAGTCCAGTCATGCGGTCGGCTAGAGTGCGTGGTGCGTGACGTGGTGCTCGAGCTGGTGGTGGAGGTGGAACGGCCTCCTCCGGAAACAGTGCAAGCATGAACTCATCCTGCTCGGCCTCCCCCTGTGCGTCTGGATCGTGCTGGTGTCGTGCCCCCCTCCGCCAAGACATAATACCGTCACCCTCATCTATGTGGATACTAGCTAGAGAGAAGTTCCTAGCTGCTATGACGTCAAACTCAGTCATATAGCGAATGTCTCCTCTAGTGACATCAATGTGCAACGAGGACATATATGCTGTCAGAATGTGACAGAAAGGCATGTGGACTCGTCTATTAGTCACGTATCCAGCAGAGTAGATAATAGTGGAGAAGATATGTAAGCTGATGTCAATATCTAACCTATGACTCAGGGCATAGAGTAAAAATGAATGGAATGGGCGCATCACAGCGATGTTCCGTGTAGTCAGTGGTAAAATGCAGAAGACTAAGACCCTATAAAGAGCGTAGTCCTGGACTCGAAGTTCTACCGACCTAAACTGGATCACAGTGGGATCTCGCTCTCCCCCCAAAAAATACGAATAAATCGTATCAAGAGTGATATGTGAGTAGGGATCCCCGAATGGTAGATCCCCGGGAGGATAGCACAAAAAGGAACAAGTGGATGGACGTAACCCTAAAAACTCCCGGATCGTCGTAGGGGATAGCGTGATATTAGTACCCGCTGCCCTAGTAGTATAGGTAAGGTCCTCTACTTTCACTAGGTTGTTATAAAATTCAGCACACAGACTTATTTTTACCGGACTAGTACATTCAACAAGGTTCCATAAGTTATAGTGGTTTATAACCTCCATAACGGGAGCACAAGAAACTAGAAAGAACAATCTATCTATACATTTAGTCCTAATGGCCATATAAATGGTTGACTCAAACTTGACTCTAAGTTCATCTGTGGGAAACCTAGGGTCAGTACTAGCGTTAGAGGGCCCAGCACCAGTATTTGTTCGTTTCCTACTATTATATCAAAGAGATATTCTAAATAAAAATATCAAGACAAATTTAAAGAATTTTTAGACAAGGAAAAGGATTTACCGAGGAGCCATCGTAAAATATAGAACTGATGACCTTGGTTGAGTTGCGGCAGCGTCTTCACCGCAAGAAAATTTAATTTTAGAACACTCTCACACTGAGGTTCGGATAGAACCTTGGTAAGAGTGAAGAGATTTGGGGCAAGTGTTGGGGGCGCCTGCTGCCCCCTATTTATAGGGAACTCCGGGCGCCCGGAGCCTTTCCGGGCGCCCGGGGTTGATTTCGGGCGGGGCGCCTGGATCCCCTCCCGGGCGCCCCCGAAGGGAATACTAGGGGCGCCCGCCCCTGGTTTTTGACCCTTTAAATGAATTTTTTTTTAAGTTTAATTTAATTTTTAAAATAACTTTTAAAGATAATTTAATAATTTTAAAAGGGTTTTTAAGGTTAATAGTTTTTAAAGTTAATTTAATAATTTTTAAAATAGTTTTTAAAGTTAATTTAATAATTTTTAAAATAGTTTTTAAAGTTAATTTAATAGTTTTTAAAGTTAATTTAATAATAATAATTTTTTTTAAAGTTAATTTAATAATAATTTTTTTTAAAAATAGTTTTTAAAGTTAATTTAAAATAATTTTTAAAATAGTTTTTGAGGTTAATTTGGTTTAAAATTAAAAATAAATTAATCGTAATTCATTTTAATTATTTAATTCGAAATTTGATTAGTTCAAAATTTAACTTAACTAATTCAGTTTGAATTTTAATTTGATTAATTTAATTTGAAATTTAATTTATATTTGAAATTCAAATTTTAATTTTAATTTGATTTTGATCCTTAGTCATCTCACCCGATCTAAGTTTTCAATCAGGGAATTCTATAATTTTGTGAGATGAATTGGATTTTTAATTATGAAGTTTGGTTTAACTTGGGTTAGATTCAGATTTAGTTTTGGTCTCTACAAATAGGCATTCTTCGGATAAACTTCTAAGCTTGGTGAGTCACATGGACGTCATTAGAAGTAACCAACCTTTCGAGGTTTTCCGAATAGTCCTATCCACGGAGCTTAGTACTAAATCTTGGTCTAACTAGTTAGGATCCATTTAAGGGTAGCTTCGGTCAGTTCCACTTGGCCAAATGCACCAGATCGAAACCATATCTTTCTAGACATGCGATGCCCAAGCTTCCCTAACGTACTATCATCCAAAAATTTCACCAGTACCATGATTCAAGTTAAACTTGATCTCTTTTTAACTAATCCTAATTACCCTGCCGGGTTAGTTTGTTTAGGTTACCCTGTCGGGTAAGTTAGTTTTGGAGGTGCCAGCTATTCTGGAGCCTCCCCCTGAATTATTGGCCTTTAATTTAAATTTTCGTTTTAGGTTTGTGTCGATTTCTTTTATAATTATAATTAACTTGGTGATAATTTATATTTTGTTGAATTTCTGATTTCTTTGACTTGTATTTTGGTTTTTGATTTTGTTTATTCGAGTTTATATAATGTATTTTTTCTTTAGGTATGTAATATTGATTAATTCCTACTTGCGTGGTCAAACACGCTTTCGGAACCCAAGCTTGATTGGTTGATTTGTATTGGGTTATTAACGATTTAAAGGTTTTATTTGAGTTCAACTTGTATCCAAGTCCGGTTTTATTATAACATATTTTTTGATTGTTCAGGATTAAGTCTAGATTTTTTGATCTTGTAGTGAATTTTTCTAGTATTTCTTTTAAGTTATTAATTTCTGATTTTAGTGATGAATTCTCTTCAAGTATTAGATCTTGAGTTGGATTTAAATTTTTTATTTGTTCCTTGAGGTCTTGATTTTCCTCAAGGAGTGATTTGTTTTCATTTTCTATTTTAATTAACTTACTATTTAGGCAGGAAATAATTTTAAAAAACTTTTTGTTTAAATTAAAATGTACCTCATCCGGGCCTTCGGAAACGAGTACGGACTCGTGGCTTGATTCGGGTTCAGACCCGTCTTCATCTTCCGACTCGTCTTCCGTTTCAGCTTCGCGGGCCATCAGCGCGAGGTGGCTTTGGTGTTTCTGCTCTTCTGCCTCCGATTCGTCCGAGGAGTCGTCCCAGGTTGCTTTGAGGGCCTTCTTTTTGGTTGGCTTCGGTTTGTCAAATTTCAGTCTTGGGCATTCGTTCTTGTAGTGTCCTTTTTTGTTGCATCCGAAGCACGTCACGTTCTTTTGTTCCGAGGGAGAACTGATCTTTTGAAGGTCCTTCTTGCTGAAGCTTCTCTTTCTCCTGGTGAACATTTTTCTTACCAGGTTCACCAGGTGTTCTTCGTCTTCGGAATCTTGATCAGAATCTTCTTCAGATTCAGGCTTGCTCTTCTTTTCTTTGGATGAGCCTGCAAATAAAGCAATATCTTTCTCGGCTCCAGCATTAGTTTGTTCATGTAATTCTAACTGACAGAAAAGCTCGTCTAATTTTAACTTAGATAGATTTTTCAAAATTTTGTAGGCATCTACGATTGATGCCCACAAGCTATTACGAGGAAAGGCATTTAGTGCGTACCTTATTAAATCTCTGTTTTCCATCTGGTGGCCTATCACGTGGAGTCCGTTGAGGACGTCCTTGATTCTTGCATGCAGTTGACTTGCCGTCTCCCCTTCCTGCATTTTTATATTAAATATTTTATTTAAAAGTAGGTCTCTTTTTGTTACCTTCGCGTCGCTTGTTCCTTCGTGCAACTCGATCAGTTTGTCCCACAATTCTTTAGCATTCTGATGTGGTCCGACGCGATTCAGTTCTTCTAGTGTTAGGCCGCAATGTAGCGTGTTGATTGCCTTGTTTTCTGTTGATGCCTTTTTCCTCATGTCCGGAGTCCACTGTTTCGGGTCTAGTGGATTTCCGGAGTTGTCGACTGGAGTTCGGTACTCCTTTATAACGCCGAACCATTGATCGTAGTCTGTCTTTAGGTACACCTCCATTCTTTTCTTCCAGTACGAGAAGTCATCCCCGTTGAATAGGGGAGGACGTACTGTGCTAAAGCCTTCTAGTTGAGACATCCTGCACACAAGTAAACAAGAAAAAAAAATACTCCAAGACTTGGTCTTGGATTAGCAGTGTTGGAGAAAAATAGTATTTCACTGATTTAAAAAAATATTAATATTAATAAAATATTAATAAAAAATATTATTTCAAATTTTTGAAAATGTAATATTTTGTCAATATTAAGCACTGGTGAAAAGATGACGATGTATTTTTCAAAACCAGTTTTGGAGGGAAAAAAAACGAAAGGCGTAAGGTTTTATTTTAAGAACGAACGATATCTAATTTTTCTTTTAAAAGACCCCCCTTTGTTTGATTGGTGGTTGCACCAAATCAGAGCGGTACCTGCTCTGATACCACTTGTTGGATCGTGAAACGTCGATAGAGGGGGGTGAATATCGATTTGAAAAACAACGAGTATAAGAGAGTTAAGCGCAGCGGAAATAAAACAGCTTAGACAGATGAACACGATGTTTTTTACTTCGTTCGGAGCCTGTGTCGACTCCTACTCGAAGGCTCGTACTCCGTGAGTACTTTCGTTGGGCAATCACTAGCAGTTCGAAAGATGATTACAATTTAAAGTACAGGAATGCTTAGCAAAATAAAGAAAATACCGACAAGAATTTAAGAAAAGGAAAGAAGCGTATTGTCGGAGCGTCGCTGGAGCGCAGAGCAGTAGAGGAAGCAGTAGAAGACTTTCTTTTTCGTTGTTGTACTGAAGCACCCCTCTGACCCTTCTTTTATATGAGGCTCGGGATGCCCCGGATCCCTTCCGGGCGCCCTGGTGGTGTTGGTTGCTACTCGAAAAACCTAATGGTTCCACTGTACAAAAATTTTGTACAAAGGTCTGAACCTTTTCTTAGCTACCATGTGTTCTTTTAAATTAAACTTGGATCGCCTGCGGAACTTAACACATTTGATCCAAAGTTTAATCTATTTGTTCTTTTAGGTTTAGACTCGGATCTCCTGTGGAACTTAACACGTTCGATCCAAATCACCTAGGTAATTAATTTCATTAAATATTAATTTCCAAAATTGGCTTCCAGTACTGACGTGGCGAGGCACATGACCTTCTTGGATATGGGAACAACCACCACCGACTAGACAAAGCCTTTTAAGGAAAGTTAATATTTAATTTCCTTAAATAACTTTAGGTTAACCGAAAAGAACAATCAAATCACAAGGAAAAGAAAAAACAAAAGAACACAACATCGAAAACAAATTCGAAATACTAGAATCGCATGCCTCTTGTATTTGGTATTATTTCCAAAAATAACTAGTATAATGCGGAAAAGAAAAATACTAGTTATACCTTTTAGAAAGACCTCTTGATCTTCTACCGTATTCCTCTTCTAATCTCGGACGTTGTGTGGGCAACGATCTTCCGAGATGAGAACCACCAAGGCACCTTCTTCTTCTTTACAAGGTTCGGCCACCACATGACTCCAAGAAAGGATGAGGTTCGACCACCACCACCAAGCTCCAAGGGATGCAAGAGCGAAGCCTCCTTTCTCTCCTTTTCTCCAAGCTAGATCTGGCCACCACAAGGACTCCAAGAGAACAAGATGGTTCGGCCACAAGAAGGAGAAGAGAGAAGAGGAAGAGGTCGGCCACCAAGGAAGAGAGGGAGGAAAAGAATAATAGAGTTGTCTTGCATAAAGCCTCCTCTACCCCCTCTTTTATAATCCTTGATCTTGGCAAATAAGGAAATTTAAATAAAAACTTCCTTAATTCTTTTGCGATGAAAAGGAAAATTTTATTTAATTAAAAATAATTTTTCTTTTCATTATAACATGGCCGACCACTTATTTCCCCAAATCAAGGAGACTTTTAATTAAACAAGAATTAAAACTTCCTAATTTGTTTCTAGAAATTTATAAAAATTTCTCCAATAATTTTATCCCTTCATGATTGGTTTATAAAAAGGAAATTTAATAAATTAAAATCTTTCTTTTAAACATGTGGATAAAAAGAAAGTTATCTCTAAAAATTAAAATCTCTTTTAATCTACAAATAAGGAAAGATATCAAATCTTTTCTTAATCTCTTGTAGAAACTTATAAAAGAGAATATTTAATTTTTAAACTCTCTTTTAAATCATGAACATGGTTAAAAAGGAAAGTTTTCTTAAAATTTAAAATGCACCTTTTAATCAACAAATAAGGAAAGATTTCAAATTTTAAACTCTCTTTTAAACATGTAGATGATTTACAAATAAGGAAAGTTTTTACCAAAAATTAAAATCATCCTTTTAATCTACAAATAAGGAAAGAGATTAATCTCTTCTCTTAATCTTTTGTAGAAAGCTATAAAAGGAAATTTTTAATTTTTAAACTCTCTTTTAAAATCATGATATCCACATAAGAAATAATTTTAATAAAAATCCCTTTTCATATTCTAGTGGCCGACCACCTAAGCTTGGGACCCATGCTTTGGCCAGCCACCAACTTGGCTCATCCACTTGGTCTTGGCCGGCCCTAGCTTGGGTTCCAAGCTAGCTTGGCCGGCCCCATTAGATGGGTAAGAAGGTGGGTATGTGGTGGGTATAAATCTCTATATACAAGAGACTACGGTAGGGACCGAGAAGAGGAATTGGTTTTGGTCTCCCGATAAAATTAAGCATCCCGTGTTCGCCCCGAACACACAACTTAATTTTATCAATAATAATTCATTCTACTAGAGAACTATTATTGAACTACCGCACCAATCCCAAATTACATTTTGGGCTCCTTCTTATTATGAGTGTGTTAGTCTCCCTGTGTTTAAGATGTCGAATGTCCACTAATTAAGTGAGTTACTAACAATTCATTTAATTAATATCTTAATCCAAGAGTAGTACCACTCAACCTTATCGTCATGTCGGACTAAGTCCACCTGCAGGGTTTAACATGACAATCCTTATGAGCTCCTCTTGGGGACATTCTCAATATAGATTACTAGGACACAGTTTCCTTCTATAATCAACAACACACACTATAAGTGATATCATTTCCCAACTTATCGGGCTTATTGATTTATCGAACTAAATCTCACTCATTGATAAATTAAAGAAATAAATATCAAATATATGTGCTTGTTATTATATTAGGATTAAGAGCATACACTTCCATAATAACTGAGGTCTTTGTTCCTTTATAAAGTCAGTATAAAAGAAACGACCTCTAATGGTCCTACTCAATACACTCTAAGTGTACTAGTGTAATTATATAGTTAAGATAAACTAATACCTAATTACACTACGACCTTCCAATGGTTTGTTCCTTTCCATCTTGGTCGTGAGCTACTGTTTATAATTTATAAGGTACTGATAACAAGATCTTCTGTGTGTGACACCACACACCATGTTATCTACAATATAAATTAATTGAACAACTACATTTATCATAAATGTAGACATTTGACCAATGTGATTTTTATTTCTAAATAAATGTTTATACCAAAAGCTAGACTTTTAGTATACATCCTAACAATATCTCACTTATACTAAAAGACTAAGCTACCACATCTGCTGCCATACACCTGATTCCCAACCCTTCAACATGCCCATCAAAAGCTCTTGCCTTAAGGGCCTTAGTGAAAAGATCTATAGGTCATCATCTGATGTAATCTAGGTAGCAACAACTTCTCCTCGTTTATACGATTTCTCGTATTGGGTGGTACTTGCGCTCTATTATGTTTACTTGCCTTATAGACTCATGGTTTCTTCGAGTTTGCTACTGCACCACTATTATTACAATAAATTGTAATAATCTTTGGACAAACCAGAAATCATATCTAAGTTTATCTTGAGGTTATTGAGTCATTCAGCTTTTATGACTACCTCAGAGGTTTGCCATATACTCAACTTCTATGGTGGAGTCCAGAAAAATACCTATGCTTATCACTCTTCCATAGTTATGACTTTACCCCCTAAAGTAAACACAAAACCCCGAGGTTGACTTACTATTGTCCCTTTCCGATTGGATGTTAAAATCCATGCAACCCACAGGAAACAAATTATCTGCCTTATAAGCTAGCATGTAATCTCTAGTGCCTCTAAGGTACTTCAATATATGCTTTACCGCAGATCAATGTCCTTGTCCAGAGTTGCTTTGATATCTAATAACTATGCCCACGACAAAATAGATATCCAGTCTCGTACACAGCATTACATACATTAGGCTTCCCACAGCCGAAGTATAAGGAACTGCCTTCATGTCCTTTATCTCCTTTGATGTCTACGGAGATATTTCTTTAGATAAAGTTACTCCATGCTAAAAAGGTAAGAAACCTTTCTTGGAGTTTTGCATGCTTAAAATGAGCAAGGATTTTTTTTTCGATATATGAAGCTTGGGATAATTAAAATATTCTTTTCTTGCGATCCCTTATTACTTTGATCCCAAGAATATATTCATTCTCCCAAGTCCTTCATATCGAATTGTTTGGACAACCATACCCTTACTTCTGACAACATTTTGATATTGTTTCCAACTATCAAAAATGTTATCTACATATAGTACAAGAAATATCACCACGTTTCCATCACACCTTTTGTATACACAAGACTTATCCGGTTACTAAATAAATCCATAGGTCTGGATTATTTTGATAAACCAGATGTTCCAAGATCTTGAAGCTTTACCTCAGTCCATAGATTGATTGAGCTTGCACACAAGATGCTCTTTGCCCTTTGCAATGAACTCTTCTGGTTACTTTATATGGATGCTTTCTTCAAGACTTCCATTAAGAAATGCTGTCTTGACATCCACTTGCCAAATAGATAAAAGAATCCAGATAGACTTAAGCATGGCTACTAGTGAAAAAGTTTCCTTTTTCATCAAGCCTTGCTTTGAAAGTTTCCACCTTCCTGTCTATCCATCTTTTCCTATTGTAGACCTATTTTTACCCAATGGCTTTTACACCATTTGGTGGTTCCACAAGTTTTCAGATTTTATTAGAATACATATATTCTAATTCTGTATTCATTGCTCTTTGCCAAGATGCTGTATCTTTATCTTGGAGTACTTCATCATATGTCCGGGATCAGACTCATGTTCATTTGGGATCAAGTCCAAAAACTCTCCCAAAACATGAATCTTTTAGGTTTGCTTGACAACCCTCTCACTACGATGATGTACTGTCTATAATTGTGTATCAATTGTGATACGTGTTGCAGTTTCTTGTGATATTTCATCTTGTACAGTTGGTACTAGATTAGACATGTCCTTTATAATTTCTTTAAGAACAAATTTACTTATGGGCTTGTGGTTTATTACATAGTCATTTTCTAAAAATCGATCATTGATGCCAACAATGACCTTCTGATTTTTAAGACTATAAACCTACTTTCATTTCTCTAGGATAACTTACAAACAAGTGAATTCCTATCCAACTTATCATTGTCTCTCTTCAGCATATGTGCTGGACTACCCGAATCCGAATATGCTTCAAAATAGGCTTATGCCTATTTAGCAATTCTATATGAGTAGAGAGTTCTGACTTTGGAAGGTACTATGTTCACTTCTGTTTCCAGAGTATATCCTTAAAATGAATTTGGTAATTTTTCAAATAACTCATCATCAATCTACTTATTTCCATAAGAGTTCTATACCTTCCTTTTTCTACACCATTCTGTAGGGGTGTACCAGGTGCAGTTAGTTTGGATTGAATCCCTACTTTTGATAAGTGACTCCTAAATTCTCCCAAGAGGTACTTGCCACTACGATCTCACCGTAGTGTCTTGATAATTTTACTTTGACGTTTCTCCGCATCAGCCTTGTACTCTTTGAACTAATCAAAGTACTTAGTCTTGCGGCACATTAAGTAAATGTATTTGTATCTTGAATAGTTATCTATAAAATAGATGAAATATTTGATACTACCTCTTGCCTGGATAGTCATAGGATCACACAAATCAGAATGAACCAATTCCAACATATCTTTGGCTCCATACCCCTTAGACTTAAAAGCTTCTTGGTTATTTTTCCTTCCAAGTAAGACTCGCAGGTTGGAAAGATTTTCACTACTAATGAACTCAAAAGTTCATCAGCTACCAATGAATCCTACTTAAGTTAATATAACTTAGCTTTAGATGCCAAAGATATAATGGGTTCATTTCCGAAGGTTGCTTTCTCTTAAAGTTAGAAGATGTGTTACTAATTTTCATTTGTTGCATCGTGGGAGTTATTGGATTATAAATTGTCAACCAACATACCAGAATAGATAACTTCCCTATTTTTCTTGATAACAACTTTGTTATCAAAATAGACACAATATCTATTCTATAATAGTTTAGAAACTGAAATCAGGTTCTTTCTAAACTTAGTATGTATAGACAATTTCTAATAATCCATATTTTATTCCTATTAGAGAATAAACCTCTCCCACTGCAACAGCTACTACTTTTGCAATAATGCCCATGTGGACGGTGTTTTTATTTTCATTTAGTTGTCGGGTTTCCTGGAACCCTGCAATGAATTGCAGACATGATTAATGGCATATGTATCTACACTCCAGGTTCTGGTAGATAACACCACTAGACATGTTTCAACTAATGAATTAAATATACCTAAATTGTTCTTAGTTCTAAGAAGACAGTCTACCTTAATGTCCAAGTCCTATTTCCAATCATTACAATTTGGACTACTAAGTCTTTTCTATAGTATAACAACTAGGGGATTGACAAACATTTTAAATCCTAAGAATCACAAAAATATTTGGTCAAGATCAATTCTTTTAAAATCCCTATGAATTTTGTATGCCACGATAGTGTGGACGTATACAAAATCAAAAAACAGATTTTATCCATTAATTTTATTATCTCGTCAACTTTACTTTATGACGAATAAAATTAATAGTTGATCTGTCTTTGATCAAATATTTGGTCAAAACTTTTTGAATTTAAAATAACATTGATTCCTCAAACAATATTATTTAAATTCACCAACACCTCAAACACCATGAATTTTGCATGCCACGATAGTGTGGACGTATACAAAATTTAAACATTTGTAAGAGGAGGGTTTTACCCATTAATTATCTTGTCAATAAATCTTTATGACAAAATAAAATTACCTCAAACACTGTGAATTTTGTATGCCACGATAGTGTGGACGTATACAAAATCAAACATTTGTAAGAAGAGTTTTTAATTTTATTATCTTGTCAACTTATTTATTTGACAAATTAATAGTTGGTTTTCTTCGGTCACACAAACAATAGCAGTGACTCCGATGGGGAGGATACTATTAGACGTGCCTAAGTGTATACCATTACTTGACACTAAGTCCATTAATAAGATTGTGCCCCTTCCGATGGGGAAGATCACACGCTCTTAATTAACTTCCTATAGTCATCCAAAATGGAAGTTTAAGCTAGTGATCTGCAAACAAGCTCATCCGATATGGAGGAAGGCACTCAGAGCCAACGCGCAAGCTTGTTGCATCACTTATAAACCAGTAATGGAGATCGTGGAATTTATTTAAAAATAAATCCCTCTCCCACTTAGTTATTTAAAGTGAGAAATTTTGACTATGCTAGCCTACTTAGCATGCATACTAACAAGCACACACAACACAGCATAAAAAAGCAATAAATAGACAAATTAATTTTCAACTATTATGGTTTTTATCTATTGTTGTCCTCCATGTGTCACCAACCCTAGCTGCTGCCATCTTTGACCACCGCCACCGGGTCTAGTTGTCGCATCCATCTTGCTCCTTGTTCCGCTGCGCCTCTGGTCCTCAAAAGGTTCCACGCCTTGCAAGATTCGATCCGCGACATAAATAGAATTTTACATTTTTCGATCCTATATTTCTCGAAGGAATGTACATGTAAAATAGATCGAACATAAAATAAAATTTACATCCATCGATCCTATATTCCATAAAAGGAATGTACATGTAACTAGATAAAAAAATAAAATCCTAATAAAACTAAATACAGCTCCTGCTGTATTTTATAATACAATCATGCACACAGAATAAAATGCCCTTGACATGTCCAAGGGTCCAATCACACACATAATAACTATAAGGCATAATAGTTGGATCCTGCATCCACAAAGTTAGCACATCCTACTATTAACCTGCCTAAATTATGTATGACATGTGCATAATTAAACTAATACCAAATACACAGAGGCAAAATCCTAGCTCTGATACCAATTGTTGGTTGCTACTTGAAAAACCTAATGGTTCCACTGTACAAAAATTTTGTACAAAGGTCTGAACCTTTTCTTAGCTACCATGTGTTCTTTTAAATTAAACTTGGATCGCTTGCGGAACTTAACACGTTTGATCCAAAGTTTAATCTATTTGTTCTTTTAGGTTTAGACTCGGATCTCCTGCGGAAATTAACACGTTCGATCCAAATCACCTAGGTTATTAATTTCATTAAATATTAATTTCCAAAATTGGCTTCCAGTACTGACGTGGCGAGGCACATGGCCTTCTTGGATATGGGAACAACCACCACCGACTAGACAAAGCCTTTCCTGCGGAAATTAACACGTTCGATCCAAATCACCTAGGTTATTAATTTCATTAAATATTAATTTCCAAAATTGGCTTCCAGTACTGACGTGGCGAGGCACATGGCCTTCTTGGATATGGGAACAACCACCACCGACTAGACAAAGCCTTTTAAGGAAAGTTAATATTTAATTTCCTTAAATAACTTTAGGTCAACCGAAAAGAACAATCAAATCACAAGGAAAAGAACACAACATCGAAAATAAATTCGAAATACTAGAATCGCATGCCTCTTGTATTTGGCATTATTTCCAAAAATAACTAGTATAATGCAGAAAAGAAAAATACTAGTTATACCTTTTAGAAAGACCTCTTGATCTTCTACCGTATTCCTCTTCTAATCTCGGGTGTTGTGTGGGCAACGATCTTCCGAGATGAGAACCACCAAGGCACCTTCTTCTTCTTTACAAGGTTCGGCCACCACATGACTCCAAGAAAGGATGAGGTTCGGCCACCACCACCAAGCTCCAAGGGATGCAAGAGCGAAGCCTCCTTTCTCTCCTTTTCTCCAAGCTATATCTGGCCACCACAAGGACTCCAAGAGAACAAGATGGTTCGGCCACAAGAAGGAGAAGAGAGAAGAGGAAGAGACCGGCCACCAAGGAAGAGAGGGAGGAAAAGAATAATAGAGTTATCTTGCATAAAGCCTCCTCTACCCCCTCTTTTATAATCCTTGATCTTGGCAAATAAGGAAATTTAAATAAAAACTTCCTTAATTCTTTTGCGATGAAAAGGAAAAATTTATTTAATTAAAAATAATTTTTCTTTTCATTATAACATGGCCGGCCACTTATTTCCACAAATCAAGGAGAGTTTTAATTAAACAAGAATTAAAACTTCCTAATTTGTTTCTAGAAATTTATAAAAATTTCTCCAATAATTTTATCCCTTTATGATTGGTTTATAAAAAGGAAATTTAATAAATTAAAATCTTTCTTTTAAACATGTGGATAAAAAGAAAGTTATCTCTAAAAATTAAAATCTCTTTTAATCTACAAATAAGGAAAGATATCAAATCTTTTCTTAATCTCTTGTAGAAACTTATAAAAGAGAATATTTAATTTTTAAACTCTCTTTTAAATCATGAACATGGTTAAAAAGGAAAGTTTTCTTAAAATTTAAAATCCACCTTTTAATCAACTGATCCTGTCCGAATGTTGAATCAACGGACGCTGGGCACGTGGCGCTCTCCTAGTCGATGACGCATGTCTCCGTCTGGTAGCACGAATCTCCGGCGAACCTGCACAGAAGTCGGGCCGGGAGGGGGTTCCCGGCGGCGACCCTCCGACGCTTAAGTCAGGCAAAGCTCGACAACAAGAAGGTGGCTCCAAGAATTGTAGAATGCGTACCTCCGTCGAAGGATGAGAGCCTTTATATAGGGCTGTGGAGAAGCGGGTACACGCATACCGAGGTGTACACATGTCCTTAGCCCATACCCAAGTAAAGGCCTGTCAGTGAGCTTACCTGACCCCATACTGCTACAGTCCAAGCACGTCTTCGATGGGACAGCGAATCCTTCTGCTGTAGGATTTTGAGTATGGCCTGAACGTAGAACATGCCTGCTGTCAGAACAAGATGTCCCTTGTCCTTTTCCCCTTACCCCTTGCCTAACATCCGGCCGGACAGCCTTCGACTTACGTCTGGCCGGCCGGATATGTATGGTGGTTGGGAGATTCTCAGTCATATGCTTGGTGGATACTGCTAGCAGCATGCTACCTCCTGTCTTCGGCCGAGCGTGCCCTCCGCTCGGCCCTGCGATCTTTGTCCAATGAGCGTCGGAATCTTGCCTTTCGCCAGGGTGCCTTTGACCATCAACTAGACACCGGCCGGCCGGCCGGTCGCCCCCCTCTCCGGCCAGCCACCTGCCCTTTGACTTTCACGTGGCGTTGACTCCACAGAACGGGGGTCCCCTGTTCTTACCGCCGGATCACTTGCCTCCTCTTCAAGTCTAGTCGAAGGAGGCGATTAGTCCGACTGACTGGACTGCGAGTTTAGCCGGGCGGCTCCTTCGTGCCAGTACCCTCCGCTCGGCCTCCCGTAGTGATGGCCTTGAGGTTATTCCACAGCAACATCCCTTTAACCTCCTCGTACGCCCGGTCGCATTCTTCATCCCATTGGAATTTAGTGGCCTTTCGCAAGATTTTGAAGAATGGGAGGCTCCGGTCAGCAGTCTTGGATATGAATCTTGATAAGGCAGTTATCCGACTGGTCAAGCGTTGTACTTCTCTTAAGTTTCTCGGAGGCAGCATGTCTTGCAACGCTTTCACTTTACTTGGATTTACTTCGATTCCCCGTTCGGTTACAATATAGCCCAGGAAGCGTTCACCTTTGGCTCCAAATAAACATTTTTGCAGGTTCAACTTCACGCCATATTTCCTCAGCGTCTGGAATGTCTCTTCCATGTCCGTATAAAGATCGGCCGCTCGGACGAATTTGATGAGAATGTCGTCCACATATACTTCTAGATTGCGTCCGATCTGCTCTTTGAATACTTTATTCATCATGCGCTGGTAAGTTGCTCCTGCGTTTTTTAATCCGAACGGCATTACATTGTAACAGTAAGTGCCGTCGGCGGTGATGAAGCTGACCTTTTCTTGATCATCTCGGGTGAGCGGCACCTGATGATAACCCTGATATGCGTCCAACATGAAGATGAACTCGTAGCCGGCCATGGAATCCACTAGTTGATCAATCCGAGGCAAAGGATAGAAGTCTTTCGGGCAGGCTTTGTTGAGATCCCGAAAATCTATGCATACTCTCCACTTGTTGCATGGCTTGGAGACTAACACTACGTTCGCCAGCCAGTTCGGGAACTGAACCTCGCGTATATGGCCGGCCTCCAAAAGCTTCTCAGCCTCCGCCCGGATGATGACGTTCTGCTCGGCGTTGAAATCCCTTTTTCTCTGCTTCACTGGTCGAGCGTCCGGTCGGACATGTAGCTCGTGCTGCGCTATGCTCGGCGAAATTCCGGGCAACTCATGCGTCGACCAAACGAAGACATCACAGTTTCTTTGGAGGCATTTGATCATTTCCTCTTTCTGTTGGCTTCCAGATCGGACGCAATAAAGGTTGTGGCCTCCGATCGGGTTGGATGAATCTGCACTTCCTCTTTTTCTTCATAAACTAAAGAGGGAGGTTTTTCAGTTATAGCGTTCACCTCGATCCGTGGCGACTTCCGAGCGGAATTGGCTTCTGCTCGGACCATCTCGACGTAGCATCGTCGAGCTGCTAGTTGATCTCCCCATACTTCTCCCACTTTGTCCTCGACGGGGAACTTGATCTTCTGATGGAAGGTGGAGACAGCCGCGCGGAACTCGCTGAGCGCCGGTCATCCCAAAATGACGTCGTATGAAGAGGGAGAGTCGACCACCATGAAGTTTGCTGTCCGCGTCCTCCTGAGCGGCTCTTCTCCCAGCGAGATAGCCATTCAGATTTGTCCGACCGGCAAGACTTCATTACTCGTAAACCCATAGAGGGGGGTTGTCATGGGCAACAGCTCGGCTCGATCAATTTGTAGTTGGTCGAATGCCTTTTTGAAGATGATGTTGACCGAGCTTCCTATGTCAATAAATACGTGATGAATAGTGTAATTGGCTATTACCGCTTTGATGAGCAGAGCATCGTCGTGGGGCACTTCAACTCCTTCCAAGTCCCCGTGTCCGAAACTGATTTCGGGTCCGCTCGCACGCTCTTGGCTGCAGCCGACTGCATGGATCTGGAGTTGCCGGATGCTTGCCTTTCTTGCTCGATTAGAATCGCCTCTGGTCGGACCACCAGCTATGATATTGATCTCGCCCCGTGAAGTGTTGTTTCTATTCTCTTCCTCCCGGACGGACGGCCTAGATCGCTCCCTGGACATCCGAGGATTGTCTTCACGCCTGAGAGTATGCTGCCGTTCGAGAGACCGTCTTTGATGGCGATCAGATATAGTCCGATCGGCTCCATGAGTTCTCTGTCGCCTGTCAGACGATGGTGATTGACGACCACCACTTCGAGGAACGGGATGGGCGATCAGGGGAAGACTCCGACAATCTCTGGTATTGTGCGTGTCCGTCCGGTGGAATGAGCAAAACATGGGCGTCCATTTCTTCTTTGGCTTGGGCCGCTCGGCTGCTACTTCTTGCACGTGGGACCTCACATGGGGGGAGTGGACTGCTTCAGCCCTTGGTCCTCTTGGTGGTTGATGAGCGGTGTGAGGCTTCCGCTCGGCAGGGGGAGCCCGATCAGTTGGAGTTTCCTTTCTTCGAGCCGCCTGGGCTTCCTCCACGTTGATGTACTCATTAGCTCGGTGTAGCATATGGTCGTAGTCTCGAGGCGGCTTCCGAACGAGCGAGCGGAAGAAGTCCCCGTCCACTAGGCCTTGTGTAAATGCGTTCATCATTGTCTCTGAGGTGGCGGTCATGGCCACCTGATTGAACCGCTGAATATAAGTCCTGAGCGGCTCTCTTGGCTCTTGCTTGATGGCGAACAAGCTGACACTCGTCTTCTGATAACACCGACTGCTTGCAAAATGATGGAGAAAGGCCGTTCGGAAGTCCTTGAAGTTTGTGATGGACCCGTCCGGCAGCCTCCGAAACCACCGTTGAGCCGATCCAGAGAGGGTGGTTAGAAAAACTCGACACTTCACCCCATCCGTATATTGGTGAAGGGTAGCAGTGTTGTCGAATTTACCCAGATGATCTTTCGGATCGGTGGTCCCATTGTATTCGCCGATCGCGGGGGGCACATAGTGCTTTGGCAGAGGATCCTTTAAGATGGCTTCTGAGAATTGACGATTGACCCGCTTGGGCAAGGCGTCCGATCGGGGGGCTTTTCCTTTTCCGTTATCCGGCATTGGCACTTCATCTGACGAAGAGCCTCTATCCCGATTAGCTGCTGCGGCTTCAGGAGGAGTGCGGAAGAGAGCTCGATGGAATGGAACTGTGGCTGGGGGTGCTTCCGCTCGGCCACCAGATGCTGACGTTGCTTGCTGCTCAGGCCGTTCGGCTGGTGCCTTCTATTTTTGTTCCACCAACTTAGCGGCTCTCAACTCGATAAGAGCGTCGAGTTCCTCCATGGAAAGCGTCACCGTGTGCTGTCGTCCAGCCTCGTCCATTGCTTCCGTCCGGATGTAGGAGCGTTCCCACAGACGGCGCCAAATTGATCCTGTCCGAATGCTGAATCAACGGACGCTGGGCACGTGGCGCTCTCCTAGTCGATGACGCAGGTCTCCATCTGGTAGCAAAAATCTCCGGCGAACCTGCACAGAAGTCGGGCTGGGAGGGGGTTCCCGACGGTGACCCTCCGACGCTTAAGTCAGGCAAAGCTCGACAACAAGAAGGTGGCTCCAAGAATTGTAGAATGCGTACCTCCGTCGAAGGATGAGAGCCTTTATATAGGGCTGTGGAGAAGCGGGTACATGCATACCGAGGTGTACACGTGTCCTTAGCCCATACCCAAGTAAAGGCATGTCAGTGAGCTTACCTGACCCCATACTGCTACAGTCCAAGCACGTCTTCGATGGGACAGCGGATCCTTCTGCTGTAGGATTTTGAGTATGGCCTGAACGTAGAACATGCCTGCTGTCAGAACAAGATGTCCCTTGTCCTTTTCCCCTTACCCCTTGCCTAACATCCGGCCGGACAGCCTTCGACTTACGTCCGGCCGACCGGATATGTATGGTGGTTGGGAGATTCTCAGTCATGTGCTTGGTGGATACTGCTAGCAGCATGCTACCTCCTGTCTTCGGCCGAGCGTGCCCTCCGCTCGGCCCTGCGATCTTTATCCAATGAGCGCCAGAATCTTGCCTTTCGCCAGGGTGCCTTTGACCATCAACTAGACACCGGCCGGCCGGCCAGTCGCCCCCCTCTCCGGCCAGCCACCTGCCCTTTGACTTCCACGTGGCGTTGACTCCACAGAACGGGCTGGAGAGGGGGGCGACCGGCCGGTCGGCCGGTGTCTAGTTGACGGTCAAAGGCACCCTGGCGAAAGGCAAGATTCCGGCGCTCATTGGACACAGATTGTAGGGCCGAGCGGAGGGCACGCTCGGCCGAAGACAGGAGGTAGCATGCTGCTAGCAGTATCCACCAAGCACATGACTGAGAATCTCCCAACCACCATACATATCCGGCCGTACACCTCGGGATGCGTGTACCCGCTTCTCCACAGCCCTATATAAAGGCTCTCATCCTTCGACGGAGGTACGCATTCTACAATTCTTGGAGCCACCTTCTTGTTGTCGAGCTTTGCCTGACTTAAGCGT
The DNA here is from genome assembly GCF_018446385.1 of Zingiber officinale. Taxonomy (NCBI): domain Eukaryota; kingdom Viridiplantae; phylum Streptophyta; class Magnoliopsida; order Zingiberales; family Zingiberaceae; genus Zingiber; species Zingiber officinale. The sequence goes on from NC_055989.1 coordinate 14,320,090, forward strand.
CGGAGGGTCACCGCCGAGAACCCCCTCCCGGCCCGACTTCTGTGCAGGTTCGCCGGAGATTCGTGCTACCAGACGGAGACCTGCGTCATCGACTAGGAGAGAGCCACGTGCCCAGTGTCCATTGATTCAGCATTCGGACAGGATCAATTTGCTTAAGTCAGGCAAAGCTCGACAACAAGAAGATGGCTCCAAGAATTGTAGAATGCGTACCTCCGTCGAAGGATGAGAGCCTTTATACAGGGCTGTGGAGAAGCGGGTACACGCATACCAAGGTGTACACGTGTCCTTAGCCCATATCCAAGTAAAGGCCTGTCAGTGAACTTACCTGACCTCATACTGCTACAGTCCAAGCACGTCTTCGATGGGACAACGGATCCTTCTGCTGTAGGATTTTGAGTATGGCCTGAACGTAGAACATGCCTGCTGTCAGAACAACATGTCCCTTGTCCTTGTCCCCTTACCCCTTGCCTAACATCCGGCCGGACAGCCTTCGACTTACGTCCGGCCGGCCGGATATGTATGGTGGTTGGGAGATTCTCAGTCATGTGCTTGGTGGACACTGCTAGCAGCATGCTACCTCCTGTCTTCGGCCGAGCGTGCCCTCCGCTCGGCCCTGCGATCTTTTTCCAATGAGCGCCGAAAACTTGCCTTTTGCCAGGGTGCCTTTGACCATCAACTAGACACCGGTCGGCCGGCCGGTCGCCCCCCTCTCCGGCCAGCCACCTGCCATTTGACTTCCATGTGGCGTTGACTCCACAGAACGGGGGTCCCCTGTTCTTACTGCCGGATCATCAACAAATAAGGAAAGATTTCAAATTTTAAACTCTCTTTTAAACATGTAGATGATTTACAAATATGGAAAGTTTTTACCAAAAATTAAAATCATCCTTTTAATGTACAAATAAGGAAAGAGATTAATCTCTTCTCTTAATCTTTTGTAGAAAACTATAAAAGGAAATTTTTAATTTTTAAACTCTCTTTTAAAATCATGATATCCGCATAAGAAATAATTTTAATAAAAATCCCTTTTCATATTCTAGTGGCCGGCCACCTAAGCTTGGGACCCATGCTTTGGCCGGCCACCAACTTGGCTCATCCACTTGGTCTTGGCCGGCCCTAGCTTGGGTTCCAAGCTAGCTTGGTCGGCCCCATTGGATGGGTAAGAAGGTGGGTATGTGGTGGGTATAAATCTCTATATACAAGAGGTTACGGTAGGGACCGAGAAGAGGAATTGGTTTTGGTCTCCCGATAAAATTAAGCATCCCGTGTTCGCCCCGAACACACAACTTAATTTTATCAATAATAATTCATTCCACTAGAGAACTATTATTGAACTACCGCACCAATCCCAAATTACATTTTGGGCTCCTTCTTATTATGAGTGTGTTAGTCTCCCTGTGTTTAAGATGTCGAATGTCCACTAATTAAGTGAGTTACTGACAACTCATTTAATTAATATCTTAATCCAAGAGTAGTACCACTCAACCTTATCGTCATGTCGGACTAAGTCCACCTGCAGGGTTTAACATGACAATCCTTATGAGCTCCTCTTGGGGACATTCTCAACCTAGATTACTAGGACACAGTTTCCTTCTAAAATCAACAACACACACTATAAGTGATATCATTTCCCAACTTATCGGGCTTATTGATTTATTGAACTAAATCTCACCCATTGATAAATTAAAGAAATAAATATCAAATATATGTGCTTGTTATTATATTAGGATTAAGAGCATACACTTCCATAATAACTGAGGTATTTGTTCCTTTATAAAGTCAGTATAAAAGAAACGACCTCTAATGGTCCTACTCAATACACTCTAAGTGTACTAGTGTAATATTATAGTTAAGATAAACTAATACCTAATTACACTACGACCTTCCAATGGTTTGTTCCTTTCCATCTTGGTCGTGAGCTACTGTTTATAATTTATAAGGTACTGATAATAAGATCTTCTGTGTGTGACACCACACACCATATTAGCTACAATATAAATTAATTGAACAACTACATTTATCATAAATGTAGATATTTGACCAATGTGATTCTTATTTCTAAATAAATGTTTATACCAAAAGCTAGACTTTTAGTATGCATCCTAACAGGTGGGACGTGGCAGGTCCAACCAGTAAGCTCCACGTGGCGACGCGCAAGTTTGGATAAAACTTACCTCTGGGCGCCTGGACCTCCGGGCGCCCGGATCCCTTCCGGGCGCCCGGACCTCCTATTTCCAGGAACTCCTTCTCCTGTAAAATAGAGTTAGTCCGAGGCAAATATGAATCTTGTAAAACAGATTGTTAGCACAGTTAAAGTTCAACAATGTAATAGAAAAGAGTATGACTTAAATTCCGTCTTTCCGAGACCGGAATCTAGTCACGATCTCGACTTAGATATCCGAAATGGATCTAAGTCGGATCGACGCCTATTGTTCCCTTCCTGGGAACGCGTCCTCGCAGTCACTCCCCTCCAGTGACTTACCTCACTTACCTGCCAGACGTCCGGTCAGCCCATCGACCCGTCTGGACTTTGTGCCAGCTATCCGGTCAGCCCGTCGACCTAGCTGGACTTCGTGCCTAAGCGTCCGGTCAGCCCGTCGACCCGCTTGGACTTCGTGCCAACTATCCGGTCAGCCCGTCGACCTAGCTGGGCTTCGTGCCAAACATCCGGTCAGCCCGTCGACCTGTCTGGACTTCTCCTGCACACTTGATCAAAGTGTCAGACAACGACAAACTAACTTAACCTGATTTGTCATTCATCAAAACCTGGGTTAAATCGTTAGTGCTAACCGCACCAACACTAGCCTCCATCATCTTTGCTTTGAAGATTTGACGGCATCATCTGTACGACATTACCTTTGGGATTCTCACTGATTATAAGTGTCTCAAATATATTTTCACCCAGAAGGAACTTAATCTCCGACAGAGGAGATGGATGGAGCTCTTGAAAGATTATGACTGTACCATTAGCTATCACCCAGGGAAAGCTAATGTGGTTGCCGATGCACTCAGCAGGAAGTCCAAAGGGACTTTGGCTTGCCACCGAGCTTCAGTCACGGACTTGATTCAGGGTTTCTCTGAGTTGGGCCTTGAGTATCAAGGACAGACAGAGCGAGGTGTTTTGGTTAGTATGGTTGTTCAGTCGTTGATTAGGATGAGGATCCAGGAGGCCCAGGCCGGAGATCAACATTTTCAGTTCATTGGCGGCCAGATAGCTTCCGGACAGCAGATAGAGTTCACCCGAGATGATGCGGGTATTATATATTTCCGAGGTCGATTATGCGTACCTCCATCTCACCCGGTCAGGGAGGAGTTACTTCAGAAGGATCATCGCTCCCGATTTGCTATCCACTTAGGCGGGACCCACATGTATCAAGATTTGAGGCGTTCCTACTGGTGAAACGACATGAAGAAAGACATCGCGAAATTAGTAGCTAGATGTCTTGTCTGTCAGCAGGTGAAGGCGTAGCACCAAAGACCTGCCGGATTACTTCAGCGGATTTCTATTCTTGAGTGGAAATGGGAACACATTACCATGGATTTTGTGGTGGGTTTGCCTAGGACACGACGAGGCCATGACGCGATTTGGGTAATCGTTGATCGATTAACCAAATCGACACACTTCTTAGCGATCCGGAAGACTGATTCCCTGGATTGATTGGTAGATCTGTATTGCCGAGAGATCATCAGATTACATAGAGTTCATTTGAGTATTATTTCGGATAGAGACCCTCGGTTCACATCCCGATTCTGGCAGAGTCTGCAGCAGGCCTTGGGCACTCAGCTCTGTTTCAGTACAGCTTTCCATCCACAGACTGATGGATAGTCAAAGCGAACCATTCAGACTCTAGAGGACTTGCTGAGGTCTTGTGTATTGGATTTTGGAGGTAGTTGGGAGGACCATTTGTCATTGGTAGAGTTCGTCTATAACAACAGCTTTCATTCGGCTATCCATATGGCACCGTTTAAAGCATTATATGGTAGGCCTGGTCGGACACCCACCCTCTGGGAGGAGGTTGGAGAGGCCCAGCCGCTAGGGCCTCATAGAGCTCAGCAGGAGGCAGAGTTGGTCCGTACTATCAGATGGAGGATGTCAGAGGCGCAAGACCGCCAGAAGAGTTATGCTGATCGGAGATGGAGATCCCTGGAGTTCTCTATTGGTGACCATGTTTTTCTACGAGTTTCACCCACGAAAGGGGTGAAGAGATTTGGCCTCAGAGGTAAGCTAGTTCCGCGATACATTGGACCTTTCCAAATCTTGGAGAGGATTGGAGCGGTAGCTTATCGTCTGACACTACCACCGTCCCTGACAGGCGTTCACGACGTATTCCATGTGTCTATGCTGAGGAGATATATATCTGACCCGACATATGTGCTGATAGATATCTCAGTTCCTATTCAGCCTGACGTTGCCTACGAGGAGGTTCCAGTACAGATTTTGGACCAGAAAGAGTGTCAACTGCGAAACAAGACTATCAGGATGGTAAAAATCGGATGGCAGCATCATTAGGACTAGGAGGCTACCTGGGAGCTCGAGGATACGATCCGAGCTCGATACCCTCATCTTTTTACTTGAGGTATATGAGTTAATTTCCATTCAGCATTTATACTATCTATTTATTGTTAGTACTTACCGATGGTAATAACAAAAATTTGGGGACCAAATTTTTATTAGAGGGGATAATGTAAAATACCAAAAAAGGGCGAATAACCATAAGAGATTTTTTTCTAAATTTTTAGAAATTTTCTGAAAATTTATCGGAGTTCGTATGACGAGTTTAAGGGGATCAAATATTGGGCCCCAGGAAAGTCTATTTAGGCTACCCCATTTAAACGAGGAAAAGTTTGATTTTTCTTTTTCTTTATTTTCTTTTCTCCTCCCGCGTGCCCTAGCCTCCCACTTTGCTCGATGTCGTCTCCTCCTTTTCCTAACCGGCGCCGCACGCGACGGTTTCTTCTTCCTCGCGATTTAAAGCCATGGCCGAGGATTTTGCATCTTCTTCTGCTTCTTTCCCTTCTTCTTCCCTGTCTCCGCCGCTTCCTTCTCTTCCCCAACCGACACTCCACCGCCACTGCTGCTTGCGTCCCTTCCTATCCTCCCCTTTCCTCTTCCTCACGAGTTAGCCGTCTCCACCGCTGCCCTTCTTCCTACTCGAGCCGTGATTGCGGCGACGAGATGAGGCCGAGCGCCGGCGGCGATCGATCACCTACTCATCACAGAGATCTCAGCCACCGCCGGTCTGTGCCCTAACCTCCACCTTTCTCATCTCTGTCGATCTCACGCCTCAGTGTCGCCTTCTCTCTGCCCTAGCCATCCCCGACGCTGATTTTCTCCAGCCGACCTTCCCTCTATGCCCTAGATCGCCGACTCTTGGTGTCTCTTCATCGCGGCACCAATCGGTCTTCTCTCGCCGTTGCTCACTGCTTTGTGCTCTGGTTCACCACCACAGTAGCTTTGTGGAGGAGGTTACGAAGCTGGTCTTGGTAAGAAATACTTGGTATTAGATGTAGCTTTGATCTGATTTCATATGTTGTTTAGGGAAGTTAAGCAGAATGGTGAGTTCTATTATTGTAGTTCTGTTGAGGAGATTGGCCTTTGGTGGATACCCGGTGCCACTAGCTCCTTTACTCCGGCTGATTCCCTAGCTCTATGGCCGGTGCTGGACTTCTCCTTTGGTTTGACGTGAAGCATCGGCCAAATTCCCAAACTGCACTGTTTGGGCCAGCATTCTTGCAAAAGGTAGCAATTCCAAACAGAGATTAGTGGTAACGTGAAGGTAAGATCTCTAAATTAAGAGGTTTGGTGTTGAGGTAAGAGTAGAGGAATTGTTTCATTTGTTGTTGCATACGTAGGTTGAAGCTAGGAAAGGTTAAGAATGAATTGTACTAGAATTTATTTAAGTTTAGGTTGATTTAAATATAGACTTAAATCTAAATGGAATAATTAGGGTTAAGGAAACTAACCCTAATTGAACGTGGAGTTATAATTAATTAGATTAAAATATTGGATTTAATCTAAGCTTCGGGTTAGATCCGATTTATTTAGTTTAGCTAGTTACACTTGGAATTAGCTAAAATTATATGTTTGATATTGCAGGACTTTGATTCGAGACGGTGTCTTGACGAGGGATCTATTTCGGATACGATCCTCTTATTGGAGGCGGGTACTTTGACTTATCTTTCAAGATATTGTCATTTGATATGCATAGTAATATTTAACGAGTAGTAATATTTATGTTCATTTCTGCATTGATATATCATTATCTATTGCCTAAGTATGTTGTATTTATTACTTGCTTTTGCATTCATGTTCCTTCGATTATTTATGTCCTTAAGGTAATGACATACCATGCCTGATTATGTTCAGGACATTGATTTATTTTACCTGACCTGTGTACCTAAGATATTCTATTTGATCCATATACCTTTTTGATACACATTATGTAGAGGCGGATAGGATTAGGATATTTCCATGCTTAGTGTCATGCATCATCTCACATGATTGCATGCTGTGTGATTATTGGCTCCATTATTGTTGAGCACATCGCAGTTACATGGATCTGCACACACAATCACTCATGGGTTAATGGTTTTTATCAGGCAGGGTGTGTTGTAGCAGGGTGCTCTGTCAAGGGCTCCGCCGGTCCATTCATGGGTAGTGTAACGCAGCGTGGTAACAGGACAGGGATCCCTCCTCTGGACTGGCTCAGGGAGATGAGAGCATTGAGCTCTCCCACTTATGATTTAGGGTAAGGAGGATAGGTGTACTTCGACAGCATCTCATCCACTCGGTCACTCAGGAGCAGTGATGGCAGAGTGCACGGTTGTCACAGCCCTACCCACTCGATCTCACCATCGTGTGTGAGACGGCTGATTAGCGTTAGGGGTGACCAGGACATGTTGCATCATATGCATTGACTGCATTTATTATTTGTGTTTGCTGTACTTTATATGCTGCATATTTGGTGGATGCATATGTTTGACATGCATACAGGATGTATGATACTCTCGGTCTGACTACCTTGTTATCCGTATACCCAGGTCCTGGTTAGTACAGATACTCCTGCTCCTTACAGTTTTGCATTTTTTTATATGATATATATCTAGGAGACTGTACGCACATTTATTATTAGTTGTTATTTCTTACTATGCATGTTAGTAGTTATTCGCTGAGGAGTTGACTCACCCCGTTGATATTACTATTTCAGGTTGAGGCTGTCCGGAGGATTTCCAGCCGCTAGTTCCCCCTCCAGATTGCGAGGATTTTCGTTTTGGATCTTTTCTTTGGTTTCTTATTATGTTATCGTCTATGTTTTCAGAATTGTATCTTTTTGGCACTTTAGATCTTGAATGGTCCTTTATTATCGATGGGTTTTCATTTGGTATATCTTCCTACATGCCTGCCCGGACGGCAGAAGAGGTAGGTTTGGATGTATGCTGGTGATTTGAGTTTTATGAGTGTTGTTGAGTAGGATATAAGATTTGAGTTTTATGAGTGTAGTTGAGTAGGATATTTGAGATGATTTCTTTATCATTGCTTAGGTTTAGTTTTTACTATTAAACTGCGTGGGTGCTTGCTTATTTTATATATATATATTCCGGCTGTGTTGGCCGAGGTTTGTGTGGCCCAGAGGGTTTGTAGGTATGTCTCAGATTGTCACCCGTACAGGGGAGATGCTGTCGAAATTTCTTCTGGCAGGGAATCCCCCGGGGTGTGACATTTTCTCATCCATCTTCCATATCTCATAATCATGATGAGCTGATATGGTCAAGAGTATCCGAATGGATTTTAGCATGGCCACAGGTAAGAAAGTTTTATCATAGTCAATGTCTTGCCTTTGATGATAGCATTTCACCACCAACCTTGCATTGTAGGTAATAATATTACCATCCATGTCGGTTTTCTTCTTGAAAACTCATTTGCACCCTATAAGCATAATGCCTTCAGGTAGGTCCACCAAGTTCCAAACTTGGTTTTCGTACATGGAATCTATTTCCGACTTCATGGTTGTAAGCCACTTGTCATTTTTGAACTATTCAGACCCACTTCATAATCAATAGGTTCCTCATCCTCAATGAGTAACACATCATTCGATTCTCTTATAAGAGATCCATATCTCTTAGGAATATTGCATGTCCTACCTAATCTACGAGGAGGTTGTCTTATAATCGGTTGTGATTCTTGACTAGGTATCTCATTAGTGTTTATTAGAGTCTCTTGAACTTCATCAAGTTCAACCTTACTCCCACTTGCTTCTTGTAATGGAAATTCTTTCTCTAGGAAGGTAGTATACCTTGAAACAAACACCTTTTGTTTTAAGGGGTGATAGAATTGGTAACCGTTAGTTTTCTTAGGGCATCCAATAAATAAACACTTATCAGACTTGACATCCAACTTGTCTGATATAGTCCTCTTCACATAAGCAGGACATCCCCATATCTTCAAATAAGATATGAGGGGTTTATTACTAGTCCATATCTCATATGGAGTAGTTGAGATTGTTTTCATCGGGACTTTGTTTAGCAAGTAAATAGCTGTCATGAGTGCATAACCCCAAAAGGTCTTGGGAAGATCTGCACGATCCATCATTGATTTAACCATGTCTAACAAGGTTCGATTACGCCTTTCCGATACACTATTATGTTGTGGTGTATAAGGTGGAGTTCATTGAGACAATATATCATTATCCCTTATATAATCTAGAAACTCTTGACTTAAATATTCACCACCTTGATCGGATTGAAGTATCTTAATATTTTTACCAAGTTGTTTCTCTACTTCACTTCTGAATTCTCTAAACTTTTTAAAGGCTTTAGACTTGTGTTTAATTAGATACACACACCCATAATGAGAGTGATCATCAATGAAAGTAATGAAGTAGCTATAACCTCTTAATGCATGAGTTGTCATTGGTCCACATACATTAGTATGTATGAGTCCAAGTAACTCATCAACTTGTTCACCCTTTCGAGAAAAAGTAACTTTGTCATCTTACCTTTTAAACATGAATCACATGTATTAAATGTATCTAATTCAAATGATTTGAGAACTGTAATCTTTTGTAATTCAGACATGCGTTTCTTGCTTATATGGCCAAGACGACAATGCCACGAGTAAGAGGTTAATTGATTATCTATTCAGGCGCGTTTATTACTCTTTTCGATATTGAGTACGTCACTAGATATATCTAACACATAGATGTCATTACATAATGTTCCAGTGCTGTAAAAAATGCCATTTAAGGTTATATAACAACAATTGTTACTAAAAATTAAATGGAAACCTTTTCTATTTAAGCAAGAAATAGAAACAATGTTCTTTATTAATGCTAGAATTAAATAACAATTATCTAGTTCTAAGACAAGTCCACTAGGAAGTTTTAACAAGTATGTTCTGATGGTGACTACAACAACCTTTGCTCCATTCCCAACTCGCAGACTTGTTTCTTCCTTGACGAGTCTTCTGCTATTGCTTATCCCCTGTATATTATTACATATATATGAGTCACATCCAGTATCCAATATCCAAGTGTCTAAGGAAATAACATGACAATCATAATGAAAATACTTAAAGTGGATGGGGCATCAGATGCCTTATTATTTTTCACGAACTCAAGATAGATCTTACAATTTCTACGTAGTGTTCCATCTTGCCACAATAATGGCATGGACCCTTTTGTGTCGGTTCTACTATCTTGGTCTTTTTGCTCTTCCTTTTAGCCTGATATTTTGGCTTCCTCTTAAAACCTTTCTGGGAGGAGTCTACTACCATCACAGTTTTCTATTCACCCTTAACAGAAGGCTCCACAGTCTTGAGCATATTTATTATCTCAGGGATGGTCAATTCCAAATTGTTCATCCGATAGTTCATCAAAATTGTGAATGCCTTTTCGATAAACTATGTAGAATTAAGTCAATACTTAACTCATGATCCATCGTAAAATTGAGTGATGCTAAACACTCTATGTAGCCATTCATCTTTAATACGTATTGTACTACAAACGAACTCTCCTGCATCTTTGAGCAAAAGAGAAGCTTGGAGACCTCAAACCTTTCGAATCTAGCTTGCTCATCAAATAGCTCACGAAGATGATAGACAATATCATAAGCATCCAAATGCTCATGTTGTTTCTATAATTCAAGAGTCATAGTAGCTAGCATGATGCAACTAGCAAGAATAAAATCATCCTTATATTTCTGAAGGGCCAACAGTTAGTCTGCAGTTGTATCGACATCAAGACTAGTGGGAAGAGGTTGATTAAGGACATAAGCTAGCTTCTCAGCTTTGAGAACAATTCTCAAATTTTGAAACCAGTCCAAGAAGTTTGGCCCATTCAGTTTGTTTGAGTCTAAAATTGAACATAGATTAACATAAGTCATAATTAAATTATTAACCTAGCAATACAAAAATGAGAATGTATAAAAGACATGATTTTATTTATGTAAACAATTTACATAAAAATCCGCTTATTTATCAAATTCAAATACCCTTATTTTGAATTCGAGAGATGGTAGGTTTCTCCAGGTGGGCTGATATTCATTGTAGATAAGAATAACTTTGATTTTGGCCAACAAGTCATTCTTATCTATAGCGGTAAATAATATATTTACCAATTGCATATCACTTATATGCAACTATCACATTATTCTAGCAACTAATTGATCTTCGCATAAATATCAGGTTGTTAACACATTAACAAGTATACATCAAATGCACATCACCCAACTTCAGCTCTATCCACATTGATAATGGCTTTGACATAACAAATCAACGCTTCAAGTTTAAAAATAACCCATTAATCTCAACATGTTTAATTTCAAGTTGAGCTTGACTTTGACTAACAACTCAAACAAGAACTTAAACTCTGGTTCTTACCATATTAACGAAAGGTGCAAGTTTTAATATTGAGTAAGGGATTTATGTCTCATCTACATCATGTAAAATTCTATCTACATGGCATTACACGCATAATATAAATGAAGACATGACACATCATACACATAGCATAAATGATGACATGACACACCACACGCTTGACATAGCATGACACATCATACATATGGTAAGATCTAATCACATCACATGCATGTCAAAATCTAATCATGTCATAATTAATGCATCTACATGTTAAATTTACATATGTTATAATTCTATTTTAGAAATAAAAATATGTTATAAATATGATTTTAATAAATCAAGATTATCTAATAAATCAATTTTCAAATTTAATTAACATATCTTATCTAGAATCTTTCTATAAATTAAGAATTTTTAATTATTTTGGAAATAAATTTCTAAATTAATTTACTAACCATTTAAGAAATAAATAATTAATATTTCTTAATTTATTACATAATAATTTAAATCTCAATTTTTTGTTATTTTTCAAATCTTTCTAAATTTGGTATCTTCTCACAATTTAGGAAAATTTCTAAAAATAGAATATTTTAAGAAATCCAAAAATTCCAGAAAATATTAATTGTATAATTTAATTTAGAATTTTAAAATTTTGGTTTTTTGTGATTTTTTAAATCTTTCCAAATTTGGTATTTCCTAACAATTTAAAATTTTTTCAAAAATATAATATTTTAATAAATCTGAAAATTCCAGAAAATATTAATTTTATAATTTAATTTATAACATCTCATATCTTAATTTTTATTAAAATTTTCATAATTTTTCTATATTTGATATTACCTAACAAATTAAGAAAATTTTCAATAATAGAATATTTCTTAAAATTTCATAAAATTTCAGAAATGATAATTTATAAATTAACAAAATATTTCTAAATTTAATTTTCTGAAATTATATCAGAAACTTTCTAAAAATGGAATTTCCTAACAATTTAGTAAACTTTCCAAAAATAGGAAATCTTAATAATTCCAGAAAAATTCCAAAATTAATTACAAACTATAAAATAATTTTACTATCATGTTGAAGTACAATCAGACTCTGATACCACTGTTGGGATATGCCCGATGCAGTGTGTGTTAAAACATGTTTTGTAAACATACGCAGCGGAAAATAAAATAATAATAATTCCTAAATTATTGTATCACACACACCACACACATACAATGATACAACATGCCAAACATGATCGCATAATTAAATTTTTATGGAAAGTAAATTTACACTAGGCGTACTTTACGAATGATCTATAACGAGAAGGGTATCAATCGTAGCGACGTTGTCGAACTTCGCCTCTATTCATATCCATACCGAGCTCCTCAAGATAACTCCTTGAGTACAAGTCTCTCCTTTGGAAGTTACTAGCCATGAGCGAAGAAGAGAGATCAAGAGGAAGAGAAAGAGAAGCACACAAGTAAGAGATTTCTTCCTTGTGGTGGTCACGACAACAAGGGAAAGGGCTTCCCCTTGTTGGCGGTGGCAAAGAGAGAGGGGAGAGGGAGAGGAGAAGAGAAATTGGGTTAAGGTTTTTAAAAAACCTTACAAGCCAATTAATGATCTCATGTGTATAATTTTCTCTCAACCATATCAATATATATCCCTCATTAATGAGTTGGATTAGAAAGCCCAAATTCAACCCATTATCCCTTAACTAAAAATTAGTCCATTAACCCCTTGGTTTGGTTCACAACTAAACCAAGTTAGTTAATGACTAGTTCATGATTAAATCAAATATGGTCTAACTCTTCCATAAGAGATGTGGTCCATTCATGCTTCCATTGCGACAAATATTTCCATATTTGTCTTATATATGGTCCAACTAAATATTTATCTCTTGATCTAAGAATCTTATTCTTTAACTTGTTTTAAGTCTTTTAAAGACTTGTTAGTGTATATGACCCAATAGGTTTTCAGTTTATCTTAGTCGTCTATAATTAATTACTTAATTATAGAACGATCATGAGTGGCACCTAGTAGTACATCATGATTCCCAATTAGCTGGAAAATTATAGTTGATCTTAGAATTAATTCTAAACCCTTCAGCAGCTACAGTGAGTCGTGCCTCGTTCCTTTCACTCGTCTTATACCCACTTGGTTCAGGACATGGTCTATGTGTCTTGTCCCCAATAGCCTGACTACGTCACACCTAGCCCAAGTAATACTTCCTCATTCCGAGAATTCAAATTATGTGTACAAGAGTCTCGCACTCTTAACATGTGATGCTTTGGCCAAAGGCTTTGAGTAATAATTCTAATGAGTGGTCGTAGGGTATACGTCTCCTCGCAAGGAGCGGTGAATCCTTTGTGGGTTATCCAAATACCTTCGGGCACTTCAACTTGTATCCAATCTTCCTGGCTCCACACCTCAATGAGATGCTTGCTTAAGATGTCAAAGTATAAGTCTCTATGACCAAAATGACTTATATACCTCAAGTCGAAGGAAACTTATACTCATGCTACAGTAAGAGCTTCACAGACATATTTATATATATGTAGAGAACAATATGAAGTCTTACAACGAGTCACTCCAATGAACTAATTACCATAACCAGCATCCACGTTTAACTCTCGACATCCCAATATCTCCAGCCAGTGAGAAAATAGCTGCTTGGCCGAACCAAGGAGTATAACCCGTGCTAGTCTTACAAAATTGATGGTGTCTGAATACATTAATTCGATGACTAGAGAAATTTTAATATATTCATAATTACACATGTAGAGATAATTACTAGTTCTGATCCAATTACAAATTCTCTCATGCTATGAATTATATTACAGTCATTCAGTAAATGAGTTTAAGACAATCAAACATATAATATGCACTCAAATAGTGAATCTATACTTATCAAATAAATAATAAAAATCATAAGGCTATTATCTTAGGACATCCCTCAAATTCTAGCATAGGAGGCATAGTGTTTGAATCTTGTGAGAAGGTGAAATCCTTAAGAGAAAAGAGGGAAAAAGGGAGAATCGGCAAGGGAGGTGCCTCTATTCTTGTTGGTGGCGGTGTGAACAGAGGCGATATATCGCTTATGTGAATTTATGATTTTAGGACTGGAGGTGCCTCCGTTGAAGGAGGCGCCTCAGTTGGTTTTAAAGGAGGCACCTCTATTGGTATGAGGCGTCTCATTTGGCTTTGAGTAGGAAAGTTACCGCCTTAGTGGGAGGCACCTTGCTTGAGGTACCTCTGACGGGTTGATTTCACAAATTTAATTAAGTTTACCATTTCAAACTATTTTGATATTTTTTAACTTAAGTTTACTTAACGTTTAAGTTTATAAAATTAGGTTTTAAGGATAAAATAATTTTAAATTTATTTTTAAATTTTAATTGACAAAATATTAAAGTGTTTTAATAATTTATATTTTGAAAATAATTAAGTTAAATGATTTTTTTTTGAAAAATGATTTTTAATTTTTTTTACATATTTTAGAAATAATTTTAAAAATATTATTTAAAAAAAATAATTTTAATTAAACTTTTACTTAAGCTTAATTAGTTTTAATTAAATTTAATTAAATGTTAATTTAAGTTTGAGTTTAATTTGATTTAAAGTTTTAATCTTTTATTCATCTCATCTGGTCTAAGTGTTCAACCAAGGTATTTCTATAGTTTTTTTAGATGAGTTAGTTAGGTTTTGAAGATGATTTGACTTTGTGTTAGATTCAGATTTTAACCGTCAGTTAATTAAATGCACATTTCTAAAATTGGTTTCCAGGTAGTGGTGAGGCAAAGAGATCTTCTTGGGTATCGGGCAACAACCACTTTCTAAAATAAAGTCATTATTAGAAATTAGATATTTAATTTTCCTATTAATAAACCTTGGTCTAACTAGTGTAGGATGTGGTGAGGTAACTTTGGTTAGTTCCACTTAGCTAAGCTTACCAACAAGGGTATGCCTTACCCCACTTGACTCCCTAGACCAAGATTCCCTAATGTACTATCATCTCGCCTCTCCTTGGTACTAGGGTGGACAAAAGTCAAATTATCTTTTTAGTCTTGTCCTAATTACCTAACTGGGTAGACTATTGTTTTAGAGGTGCCATCTAATTTGGTGCCTCTCCTTAAATCATAGAATTTTTGTTTATTATTTATATAATAAATTTTACTTTTTGGTACATAGTATTGATTCAGTTCTACTTGCTTAGTCAAATAAACTTTTGAAACCTAAGTTTTAGTTAGTTTCTTATTTTGAGTTATTAATAAGATAAAGATTTTATTTGTTGATCTGAATTTTTATCTAATTCTAGATCTATTGTAAATAACCCTTTATGATCCAAGTATCATATTCAGGTACTTGAATCTAGTTGTGAACTTTTCTAATAATTCTTTTAAATTTTCAACTTCACCCTTAAAGTTGAAATTTTCTTCTTCATGTTTTGCAAGTTGAGTTGAATTTCCAGATTGAACTAGTTTAGTTGTTTGATTTAAGTTTAGTTGTTCCTTGAGGTATTGGTTTTCCTTAAGGATCACATTTAATTGAGTTTCGGGTTTTCTTAGTTTTCTATTTAAACAAGAAATAATTTTAAAGAATTTAGAGGTAAGTTGAGATTCAACCTCATTGGAATCTTCGAAAATGGATACAAATCTGTGGCTAGATTCGCTTTCAAACTCACATTCTTCGTCTTGTTCGTTGTCCGATTTGGTTATGGTAACTATCAACGCGAGGTAGTTCTGATTTGGTTCATGGTTGTCTGATTCGTAGGATGACTTGTTCAAAGTGGCTTGAAAAGCCTTCTTCTTCTTTAGTTTCTTAGACTGGTCTTGATTTGGACACTCATGCTTATAATGTCCTTTCTTGTTGCAGCCATAGCATGTGACGTTTGCTTTGGTGGATGTATACTTGACCATTTTTTGCAGGTCCTTCTTGGATAAGTCCTTAATTTTCCTTTTAAATATCTTCCTTACTAAGTTCACTAGGTATTCTTCTTAATCTGAGTCCGAGTCAGACTTAGTCTCTGGTTCATGTTGAGTTATGGTCTTAATTGTTGGTGCAATACCCCTTAGGTCAAGGTTGACCTGGTTGACCAAGTTTGAGTCTTGGTGTGGGTTTCGATGTTTGACAATATATTGGGTTTAGATGATATGGACAATGCAGGTGCAGTTGTTCATTTGGGGAGATTGTTGATACAATTCCCGTTTGGTCAAGGTTGACCAGTTGAGATGTGAAGGAGAGTCAAGTAGGTCATGGTTGACCGGATACTTGATTGGAAAGTTCTGGTGAGTGAAGCCAGGCAAAAGTAAAGTCCTAGTGAGTGAAGCTAGGCAAAAGGAAAGTCCTAGTGAGTGAAGCTAGGCAGAAGGAAAGTCCTGGTAAGTGAAGCCAGACAAAAGTAAAGTCCTAGTGAGTGAAGCTAGGCAGAAGGAAAGTCCTGGTGAGTGAAGCCAGGCAAAAGTAAAGTCCTAGTGAGTGAAGCTAGGCAGAAGGAAAGTCCTAGTGAGTGAAGCTAGGCAGAAGGAAAGTCCTGGTGAGTGAAGCCAGGCAGAAGTAAAGTCCTGGTGAGTGAAGCCAGGTAGAAGAAAATCCTAGTGAGTGAAGCTAGGTGAAAGTCCTGGTGAGTGAAGCCAGGCAGTTGGAAAGTCCTAGTGAGTGAAGCTAGGCAAATAGAAATCCTAGTGAGTGAAGTTAAGTGAAAGTTCTGGTGAGTGAAGCTAGGCAAGGGAAATCCAGATGGGTCAAGGTTGACCAGACATCTGGTGGAAGTCCAAGTAAGTCAAAGGGATTGATTGGATACTTGGCACAGGGAAATTCAGATGGGTCAAGATTGACCAGACATCTGGTGGAAGTCCAAGTATGTCAAAGGGATTGACCGGATACTTGGCACGAGGAGAAAAGTCCAAGTGGGTCAAAGGGATTGACCGGACACTTGGTGAGGGAGTCCTAGCAGGTCAAGGGAGACCAGATGCTAGGCATGATGTACCAACAGGTCAAGGTTGACCGGATGTTGGTTTGGGGGGCTTGTGACTTGGTTTTGGGCAAAAACCAGCAGCTGGATCGATCAGCTGATCGATTGGCTGGAGCCTAATCAATCGGCCGATCAATTGGGGAGTCCCCGCGATAAGCCTTCGTCCCAATCGATCAGTGGATCGATTGAGAGGCAGTCGCGAGCGCACAGAAGCCTGCTGGATCGATCGGTTGATCGATCCAGAGGTCCCAATCGATCAGTGGATCGATTAGGAAGCTGCGAGTTGTCGCGATAAGCCCTGGATCGATCGGCCGATCGATCCAGGCAAATTCCCAGAGCACAAAGGCGCTCTGGATCGATCGGTTGATCGATCCAAAGCCTCCCCGATCGATTGGGAGCAATCCAATCGATCGGGATCCGACCGTTGGCGCAGATAAAGGTCGTTGGCATGCGTCTTCTTCGGTAGACTTTGCACTGTTCACTCCAGATCCTCGACAGCAACTCCACAGCTCTCTCTAAGCTCCAGATCGCCAGTTCTTGAAGGTTCTTGGAGGCTCTTCCAAGTCAAGAGGCGGATCAAAAGCAAGAAGAAGAAAGCTAGGGTTAGGGTTTCTTGTATTCATTGTAAGCTTTGCTTATACTTTTGTTCCCTTTTCTTTCTTTCTGTATTGAGAGTCTTGTAGGGCTTCTCCGCCTTCGGTAGTTATCGAAAAGGAGTGTTTATTAGTGGAGGTGTGTGTGTGTGTGTGCGTGGATCCTTGGGCTAGTCACCTCTTGTGAGGTGGATACCAAGTAAAATCCATTTGTTAGCGCTGTTGTAGTTGTTTCTTGTATTTCTGCTGCATATCTTTGAAGAAACAAGCAACGTCGAGCACCTAGCACGCGCCGAGCTATTCACCCCCCCCCCCCCTCTAGCTACATTTCGGTCCCAACATTAACTTCTTTTAAGGAACTTGCAAGAAGAGCAATACCTTTCTTAGACTTTTTGGAGTTTGTTTGTTTGTGTAGTTCTAGTTCACAGAATAATTTATCTAATTTTAACTTGGATACATTTCTAGAAACTTTATAGGCATCTACTATCAATGCTCACAGTGCATTATGGGGAAATGAGTTTAGGGTATACCTTATGATGTCTTGGTTCTCCATCTGATGGTCGATCATGTGGAGTCTGTTGAGGATGTCCTTAATCCTCACGTGTAGTTGGCTCATCGTCTCTCTGTCCTGTATTTTAATATTAAATAAATTATTTAAGAGGAGGTCATATTTCATTACCTTAGCATCATTTGTTCCTTCTTGTAGTTCAACGAGTTCCCATAGCACTTTTGCATTCTCGTGCGGGCCAACATGGTTCAGTTCTTCCTTTGTGAGTTTGCACTAGATTGTGTTTATTGGCTTCGAGTCGACTTGTACTTTCTTCTTTATTTCCGAATTCCACTTTAGCAGGGCAAGTGGAATTCCACTGTTGTCATTGATCGGGGTTGTATATCCTCTTCGGATGCTAAACCATTGGTCGATGTCGATCTTTAAGTACACTTCCATCTGCTTCTTCTAATACAGAAAGTCATCCCTGTTTAGGGGAGGGAGACGAGCAGTGTTGTATCCTTCGATTTGGGCCATCTAATTCTGAAAGCTCAAACTTTTACAGAAAATTCCAAACTAAGTCTTGGGATAAGTAGTATGGAAGAATAATAGTAAAGAGAAAAGTCTCGAGTGGTGTTGCACCAATTTTGAAAAAAAAAATACAAGCGAAAAAATTAATTAAAAGGGGTGATTGCATCGATTCTGATTATTAACAAAAAGACTGAAATCACAAAAAATTACTTTAATGGCTGTTAAACCAATTTAGAGTGACCCTGCTCTGATACCAATTGTAGGATCAATGGACGCACATGAGAGCAGGGGTGAATCATGTGCTAAAACTTTTTGTAGAATGAAAGTATGCAGCGTAAAATTAATTTTGAGTGATTGAAAGACAAGAACACAAGTCGATTACTTGATTCAGAGCTTTCGACGACTCCTATTCTAAGATCCACGATCTCTTAGACCGTATAAATGGACAATTCACTATACTTCTCTTCTAGAAAACCACTGAAAGAGTAAATTGAATACACAAGATCAGAGAAAGTGTAACAACTCTACACTTTCTTTAAACAATAATTAAAGAATTAACAATAAATTTGTTACTCAACACTTTTTGTAGATCACCGGATTGGGCTCGGGTGTTGGGCGGAGGAGTGTCTTAGCAAAACAGCAGAGTGTTGGCGCGAAGACGGAGCAGCAGAATGGGCGTTGTAGCGTATAACAAAGTTGTACTTTGGCTGCAACTCGACACTATCTTTTATAGATGATCTGAGGCGCCTCCTTCCCTTTGAGGCACCTCCGGTTGATATGATCCTCACCGAAAATAGCTGCTCTTATTCACACGAAGGTGCCTCGACTCACCGAGGCTTTATCCTTCAAGGTCGCAATCCTTATCTGCACAGTGAGGCACCTCCTTCCACCTGAGGTGCCTCCACGCCTTCTACACTGAGCCACTAAGGCACCTCCAGCGCAGAGGCTTCGACCAACTGTTCTGAGACTTCTTTTGCTTCCAACTCCTACATAGACATATTAGTGCACAGAAAAATAATAGAACCTGTAAAATAGAGTTTGCACCATTTATAAGCATTATTAATTAGATCATATCCTTCATATCAAGATTTAGTCTTGGTCTCAGCTTAGACTTCTAAAATAGATCTAAACTAGACCAGCACCAAACGTCCTTAATTGGGATTCATTCTCACTATATCACTCTCTTCTAGTCACTTACCTCATTTATCATGCAGAATCGCTTGATTTTTCTTTGACCCACCAGATCTTCCTGCCAATTGTCAGGTCCATAAATCTAACTGGATTTCGGCCCGCTATCAGATCTCGTGGGCCTAACTGGACTTCATGCCAGATATCAGATTCTCCAGACTTATCTGGACTTCCCACCAGCTATCAGGTCCAACAAACTTAACTAAATTTCAACCTGATGATATCCTCTGGACCAATCAGGTCCTCCAAACATCAACACAATATAACCTTAATCATTTTTCATACATAAAAAACTAAGTTAGATTATTAATACCAACTGTACTAACATTCAGCATACGCAGACTCACGTCGATTAAATGTACATTACAAATTCAAGCTTATCTCTTAGGACTGTAATCAAGCAACCCTCAAAAAGTGTAATCGTCAATGGCATGAATCATCATGTGGTAGATTTACAATATGGAGCTAGGGCCGAATCCCGATGAAGTCATTAAAAAATACCTTCCCACATAGAAATCTAATTGACATCTAATTTACTTCCTTCCAATAAAATGGAACAGCCATATTGGGGCTGTAAGATGATGAATTTTACCTTTTGCAACATGTGAATGACATGAGTCACTGAAGCATAATGACAGTGAAGAAAAGACTAATTTATTTATAAATTAGTAGTTCACTTATCATAGCAAAATGTAATTATATTTACTCCAGATGTCCTTTATATATGTTTTCTTGAAAGAAGGTAAATTATGAGATCAGATCATCAAATTAGCTAGGGGATGAGAGAAGTATTTTCTTCTCTTGAATTAATTGTTCAATCATTGTAACAAAAAGATGATTATACTCATCTCAAATACCTTTCACGGACCACCATCCTCAAATTATGTGAAGAAATATAAATCACAAAATATAATAATTGACAAGTTAAACATAGTTGGTAGAATCATGATCTCATGCATAATTGATTTGGGATCAAGATCAAATCAGTAAAATCAATCAAGATTTGGGATAGGTAGGATACCTATTAATTTAGCAAAATATCAAAAAAAAAAAAAAAAAAAAAAAAATAGAAACCAAAACTCATAATTTTAGAAAAAGAATGAAAGAAAAGATTGTCAAAACTCACAAATATCAACTATATAAATATTTTAAATTATCTCAAAATTATAACGATGTATAAGATAAAAAAAACTCTAATACAATGATAAAAATTATTTGAAATATTCAAAATAATTTCAAACGATATTTTTTTAACATAAAACTAGGTGATTATAGATTACACCCAATAATAAATATAAATTTTTTAATAAATTTTGATTTGATATATTGTACACTTCCTAATTTAATCTGAATAAAAAATTATAATATTTCAAAGTATAAAATGATAGATCATAAAATCATACAGATCCCAATGATCATGTATACGATCCCAATGATCTTGTTTCGATTTCACTAAAAAACCAATTCCAATTAATCCCAGATCAATTTAGTACTTCTGGGTGATCCTACAATCCAGATAGTGATTTTACAAACAATCGTTCAACCTTTATCATTGGCCTCGGAGAGCTAGATTTTATATACAATTATTGCAGCAGGCATCACATTTAAAATAAAGAAAAATGAAAGTACAGAGCATGAAAGGATTCTAGCAGAATATCCAATGCCATCTTTAGAGAGCTACGAGGCGATGTTTCATCCATAAACCCAAGCTATGGGCTACTGTTTTTATTGATTAAAGAATATGATGGCAATCAGCTAAGTTTGTGCAGGAAAAATATATTAAGAATGGATCTTATCTTGGTCATATTACAATGAAGACAAGCAGCCGCTCCAAAACATTGTGTTGGAACTACAAGCAAGGACAAAAACTAGCATAAGCAATCAAACCAAACATGAATTCTATAGAGAAAGATGCATTGAATGATTTGACCAAAGTAATGCAAAAAAAAGGGGCACCAAGCATAAAGTATCATGTTGAAGAACCACATGGAGAGGAACATTTGTAGTCATATTCCAGTGAGCACACCATCAGTGGGAGATAGTGCAAAGAATCATGTTTCCACCAGTGAACTCGAGCATGAGCACAAGGCTCCATATAGATCCAGATGTCCAACCAATCATTTTATATGTCTTTATAGGGCAAATAGTCAATGAAATTGTTCATGTTCAATTTGCTTAAAAAATAAAAGTAGACGGTCAGAATATAGAACCTCTGAAAAATACTTGGGAAAAAAGAAGTTCAATGCACATTGTTCTTCAACATAGAAAGGAGAATCATTTTCACACTCGACCAATATCAAATCTTTACCTTGTGAAAAAGATACTTTTTGTTGTCTCTGCTGGAGGCCTTGAAATCTGTAATTTCCTGTTGCTCTAGCTCTCTATATTCCCAGTGACAATAGCATGCTACTGATTCAAAATTTCCATCATTATATGAGCAGCCTCCTTTGCAGCTTAAGCACAACAAACTAACAGTCAAGAGATAACTCTTGAAAATTAAACCAAACTTGTTGCAACAGACAGAGGCCAATCAATCCCTTAAATGACGAGAAAAGGGACAAGAGAGTATTAAAAACCAACAAAGTGACGAGGAGCAACCACCGGCCTTCAGCCTGCTAATACTATATCTGCATAAATATTTGGATAGAAAAGCTTCAACATTGCTTCAAGAAGGTCCCACCAACAAGAAAAGGAAGAAAGAGTTTGTCATGCAGGCAACTCTACACAAGCAAAGGCCAATGGCTGATGAGAATGTACCATTAGGTAGATTCCATAGCATGCCAGAGAAAATCTCAACCAAGACGAGAACAAAAAATCATAGGCTGATAGATTTGTGTTTATACAATTGATTGACAAGAAGTTACAGAATATGACAAGAAAAATGGAACTATGAACCTTTTAGTGTGACTCAGCAACCTACAATAACGACGACTTCAAGGTAAAATATTCAACATCTTGAATTACACAAATTATAAAATTCAAACACAAGTAAAAGACAAATTATAGAAGAAATTGTGCGATGCAATCTCAGAACATGATATGAAATACAAATATCACCTGTAGAGTTAAAATGACATGGCATGCCAAGCTTGAAGCTTTGATAACTAGGATTAAGATTTAGAAACCGAAACACAACAAGATAATAAGGTTTCTTCAAATAGGGGAACTTCATCTTTTGCTAACAATGCTAAAAGGTTCATCAGGAGATGAAAACAGCAATCAGTTATTATCAATGCAATAGATACATTATGGATGGTTAAGACGTTCCACAGTTGGCTATTATTTCTTTAACACAAAATCCTAAATCAAGTAGATGAATCTTAGTTCTGAGGTCATGGTTATAAATTTGGAAAGCTAAATTATGCAAATCATTCACCAGATAAGAGCGTCTTAAAAGATAAGGAACGAATTCAGCTTTACACCACTGACTAAACCAATTTTATATGTGTAGAATAGCATTGTTTCTACAATCCATATGATGTTAGAATCAACTGAAACCAGAAAAAATAAAGACATTATTTATTAACATTGTAGCAAAAGGTGATTACGCTCAGACGTCCCTCACAACCTATCCTTATGTGAAGGGAGGTAAATCACAAAGTCAGCTTATGCTGACCGCTAAGTGATTAGAGGGTGGGAGAAGTTTCCCTGAGTGCATGCGCTCGCCGGGATTTGATCTCTGCCAATTATCTATTAACATGATATACTACAAGTCATGGTTCTCAGATAAAAAACATGAGATAAACACTGATGATAGTAGTTTCCATGTAAACCACAATTCCATTTTGGAACAAATAAAACAAATGCATATATGGAATTTTTTTTCTCTTCTAAAGTGAACACATACAAGTAGATAATATTGAATGGCTAACCTAAAACAATACAAAGCCTCTTCTGTGACTATAAGAGCAATAGAGGCTGTGAAGTGTGATTGGGGATAGATAATAGAAGATGCTACATTTTTTTAGGTTGTTCCTATTCACAGTGGAACTACATGTAGTGGGCAAACCATCAGCTAGCCATATGTTGTACAAACATTTTCCATTCTTCTTGCAGGATTAGTACTGCAGTTTCGTAGAAGCACCAAACTGGAGAAAAGGTTCATCTTCCTAAATTAGTTCTCATAATTACCATCTTGCTGCATTGACAGTTCCATCATTTGATGCCCAACTTGAACTACGTCTTCTTGATCTCCTATTGAAAATGGAAGATCGCCTGTATCTAACAGAAAGGTTTGAGGAAGACTGGGAATTGGAATTTAACCTTGATGAAGATAATGGAGTAGAAGACCTCAAACGCCTGAAGAATGAAAACATATTGCGGAGGGTCCGGCCAATTCCTCCACGATGATGCGACCGGTTCTCTCTCGTGGACCATGCTATCCTTCTTGGTGCCCCATTAGTATTGAATCTGCCATCCATCTCTGTGTAAACGGTTGGAAACTCCCTTTCAGCAGCTCTCCTGTCACCTGTGAATCTTCCTACAGCAAACCCACCTCCCGGAAGTCTCCATATGGTAAGCCCAACCATCTCGTCCTCGTTCCCAGCCATGGAAGCATCTTCGTCCCCATCTGGTTGCTGCACATCCGTTGGCATTTCCTGTCGGCAAACAGGACAGGAATTTCTCAGCGAGAGCCAAGGCAAGATGCAATCGTGATGGTAGATATGCTTGCAGGGCATTTCGCGCGCCTCAGCTCCAAGCTCGAAAGGGTCTTTGCAGACGGCGCAATAGAATTCCAGGGCAACATGACGGTCAGCAATTTCGACCATGGGCATAGACTCGATGGCAGCCTTTGAAGCAGGCGGGTGATCAAACCCATACCTGCTGCCTATTTCATTGGTCTCAATCCGAGTAAGGTGATCGAGAATCCTCTCAAACCCAGAGCTCATCAAGAAATTAGACATGCTTTCCGGCAAGGGACGGAGGTCTGATCCTGTACCTTCGTAGTAGTATAGTTCGAAGCTGTTGGTGGTGGCCCGATCCGTATCGGTTCGTGCGCCTTCACGAGGACCGGGGAGGACGATGACGGGGTTGAAGGGAGAACGGTCGCTAGTGGACGGGCGGCTGTTACTACGGAACCTAATCTCTGAGGGCCGGCTAGGCCGCCCATCGGCGGCGGCAGAGTCGACCACGGCGGAGGGGACCCGTCCTCGACGAATCTCGTCGGCAGTCAAAGAGGACGAGTGAAATAGGCTAGGCACATCCACAAAACCGCCGCCGCAGTCCGGGCAGACGCCAGCGTCCTGCCAAACGGAGATGAAGCGACAGCAGCGGTGGCACCATTGCGGCGACGACCTCTCCATGCTCCTGGACGCAGTATCCACCAACAGGAATTCCACCGCAGCAACAACGAAGGAAGAAGATCCTTACAGAAGATCCAGGTTTGAGCCCAAAGACAAACCGATCTGGAATTGATGCCCTAAAAATCGAATCTTTCCCAGCCAGAAAGAATGGAAACTTACAAATCCACCGAAGAAATCAAAATCAAAGCTCAATTTGCATTTCTAAACTGAAGATTTGGAGGTTTCTGCAGGCAGAGGGAGGATGTTAAGGTAGCTGGAAAGCGAGAAAGGGAAGGGGAGGTTTTAAGCGGTCGACGAAGCTTCAATGGCGGACGCTTGTTCGATTGACGGCGTCATCGAACGGTCATCGGACACTAGTGATTTCGTTAACGTTCGATGGACGGCGCTGATAAACATTAGATCAGGCCGGATAAAACTGAACCAGATCACGTTGAGCCGGAACCGTCGGTCGGTGTGAAGAGTTGTCGGCCGGGTCGATCTCATTTAAATAGTCCGGTCGGCCGGAAGAGCTTATAATTACAGAAAAAGTCCTTAAGGTAAATGATTGGACAGGCTGACCCACTGGGCAGTGGCCCTTGCACAATTTCGAGTACAATTATTGAAGAGATAGAAATTTGAATAAGAAAAAGAAAAAAAAAAAAGGGAGAGGCAAATAAAACATGCTTTTAAGAGTCTTCGTAAGAAGATTGTTTTAAAATTTAAATTCACAAATGATATTCCAATAAGAAAATTTATGTGAGAATTTATATTTGATAAATAAATAATTTAAAATATTTTTTGAAAAATTATAGAATGATGCCATTAATCTTCTTTAAAATTTAGGACACTTGTGCATTGTTGGATCCATCCAAATTGCTCCTCCATTGTAGGTCATTGACCTTCCGCCGCTATACTTCCTCCGCCTTGGCATCCATGGAAGCTCAGCAGTGTCACCCTCCGGTGTCGCCACTTTCGCCTCCTCCGTCCTCGGCAGGGCCACTCAACCTCGAGGTCACCGTTGTCTCCGCCAAGCACCTCAAGAATGTCAACTAGCGCAGCGGCGATCTCAAGCCTTACGTCGTCACCTACATCGATCCCGATCGTCGCGCTGCAACAAGCTCGATGACGTCGGCTCCACTTGCCCCGTCTAGAACGAGCGCCTCGCCCTCTCTCTTCCGCTTTCATCTCCGGAAACCCTCCTTTTCCTCACCCTCGATGTCTTCCACTCCAGACCCTCAGAGACGCTCAAACCCCTTGTCGGCACCGCCCACTCTCCGCTCAAGGAGCTTCTATGACTCGAGGCCTTCGCGACCTACGCTTCCAGAGGCGGCAACAGTGGCTTCCCACCTTCCCTGATCCGGACCCTCAACCTGCGGCGTCCTTCGGGCCGCCCTCAAGGAAAGATCAGGATCAAGCTGACCTTACGAGAGCAGCCCTCTCTCCCACCAGAACCCAATCCCAGTATCCACTTCCCTCCTCTACCTCCTTCTTCTGGCAATTTTTACTCGAACACTATTAACATTTCGAGTCGCAAAAATCACTTTTTGCGTTGCGGAAACCCCGAAGCTAGCCACGGATCCGTGCGACAATATATAAAATAATCTTGTGCATGTTTGTCTACACTAGATCTACCTTAGATCTACATGAAAAGAGCGTTACCCTTGTAGCGATGCCCTTCGCTTATCACGCTCGTCCAAAGGTTGTCGGATCTCATAGAGTGTCAAGTGAACACTCCTCTACACGTATCCACACGGACAAAAAGGTGGAGAGAACAACTTAGAATGTGCTAGCACCCTTGAAAAGTCTCGGCAATGGAGGATGAGAGGGAGAGAAAAACTAAAGAGGAAGAAGAAGAAGTGAATGAGCACACCATGCAATTCATTCACACATCTAAAGTGGTCGGCCACTTAATGGAGGTTTAATACCTCCATGGAACACCAAGAGTCATGGCTCTTAGTCTTCCTCATGAGGTGGCACACAATGATGTAGCCTTGATGATGTGGAACATCATCATTGGCCGCCCCCATGCCAAGTCACAATAAGGTGGCATTTGGTTAAGTCAAACTTGACCCTTCATCTTCCCTCTCAAGTCAAGTCAAACTTGACCTTTTTATCTCCCATGGTTGATCAAACCTAACCTTTGATTCAAGTCAATTTAATTTAATGAATCTCTATTCATTGAATTAAATTGACTCAATGAATCATAGTCAAAATTAGACTTATTTAACACATGAATCAAATTGAGTCCAACTCAATTAATCTAATTTGGATTACTCTTAATCTAATTTGATTCATCATATGAACCTAATACTCTTGGTCCATCATATGAACTTAATCTCCATCTAATTGCCCTTTGTGTGTAACCTATAGGTTCTTGTAACGTTGGCAATGCTCCTAAACTCATTTAGAAACATAAGTAATGAGCGGTATCTAGCAACATATCATTACTACCCAAGTTACAAGAATGTTGAGATCCAATATCATCTTTGTGACTACTAATTGTGACTCTCACAATATGTGACAATGTCCTTCTATCCTTGACATTTAACTTGATCAATTGAGACACAGACCGTGTCATCCTCTAATCAATTTATGTCTTGAACTCCAAGTAGACTCACTCTAATCAAATGAGCTTAATATCTCATATTGACTCATTTGGGTATGACCATGCACTTAGTGGTCTCACTCTATCAAGAACCATGATGTTACTCCCGTCATATATGAGGGATAGATCTCATCTACATCACTCATATCCCTCCGCATAATTTGTTACATACCAAGTAGTCGCCTTTATAGTCCACCCATTTACGGGTGACATTTGACGAAGCCAAAGTATGAAACTCCTTATGTAGGGAACCATGGTGACTTCAGGTTGAAGGACTGATAGTCATACTAATAGTCACATGAGAAAGTATATGACACTCATATAATGATCCATGATACTTTCTCATGGCGGGTCATCAGTATACATTTTTCAATGCATACTCATGTGTCGACTTAATATCTAATATCCATGACTTGTGAGATCAAGTCATCGAGTTGACCTACATGCTAGTCTCAGCGCATTAACATTGGCCCTGAATATTAATACTTGACTAGGAATGATTAAGAGTAGTGTTCTCTATATCATCTCACTATTAATTCAATCAATCAATTGATATAGATAAGAACCTTTCACTCAAGGACACTATTATACTTAGTTATTTGACACCAATACAAGTAAATATAATAACCATAAAGAAATACCTTTATATATATAGGAATATGACACATCGAGTCCATAAAACAATTATCACATAATTGACTATATGGCTCTCACTGACAAACACCCTCGTCATTTTCTTCTCCTTCGCCCTCTCCTCCTCATCATGCTGCTAGAGATTATCGTGCCTTCTCTCCTCCGCCCCCTTCTCTCTCTCTTTATGGCTATCTTCCCCCAGCCCCAACCCCAGCCTTACCCTTATGGAAGCTACTTCGCTTCCTTCTCATCTAGACACTACTCCCCTGCTTCTTCCACCTACTATTCTACCCCACCGTCTCCTCCCCCTGCTCCAGCCCCAGCCCCAGCCCCAGCCCCAATCCAACCATACTACGACCGGGCATCTGGTTATGGTGCCCCATCAGCGCCTACCAGCTACTTAACTGGGTCTTCCACTTATGATAATAATCCAAAAGGAGGCTCAGGCAAAATTGGAACTGTGACAGGATTGGTAGTCGGGTCGGTGGATGGAACTGCTGGAGGTTTGGTACTCGAGGAAAGACTGAAACATGAGGAGGAGAAGATCCCAAACAGAGTGCAGAACGATTACTCAGCGAGAGGTGATTACACTAACTATCGTGCTGATTACTAAATGACTTCACTCTCCAGTTTACAACATTTTCCTCTTGATTGGCGAGGACTTGGTACTGGAACAGGCGCACAGATGAATAAAGGCACTACTTCAGTGTTAATGGTTTGATCTCTCTTGCACTTATCTATATGTTTTCTTCATGATTAATTTCAGTGAACTACAGCCAAAGGTATGAATGTGAAGCTTGTAATTAATAGCATGGTTGCTGATGTCTTTGTTGTTGATCTTGGATCAGTGTTGTTGAATTTCCGGTTACTAACTGGATATCGTGTCTCCTATTATTCTCCTTAAATATTATAGCTTAATGCATTTTGTGTGGGAGATATTGCCGGAGATACAAGAATTTGTTCCGAATTGAACTTAAAATCTTAAGCTGTTAGCCTATGCTGATTAGGCAGATCTAGACTTTCAGAGTTTGAGTGGGATGTTGTTCAAATGCACCTGTATGGTCCCAAGTGCTCCGAGATCTGAGTGATTAAGTGCTTCCCGAGTTGGGACACAGAGTGCCCAAGCTACCAAGTGGAGTCGGGAAGTTGAGTACCCAAATTGTCAAGTGAAGTTGGAACGTTGAGTACTCAAGATGTTGAGTGCAGTCGGGACGCCATCGAGTCAATGTGTTGCTCGACTACCAAGTTGGCTAAATCTGAGTGGGTCACCACTGCTTGAGCACCAAGGCGGGAGGCCAATCACCTGACTGTCGAGTCTGAATAGGTCGTCCAGTTGGGAAAAGGAGACGTTGAGGTCTGTGTTTGACACAGTTTTTGTTAAAATAAATCCGTCCCCTTCGGCGATGTTTCAAGGTAACATCAGATGTCTATTTCTTAGAGTACAATGGTAAAATTACAGACACAATTTAGTACATGTTGTTTGTGACGAACTGAGAGAATACCAACACTTTATCACAGTGGACCTACTGAGCAAATTACCTAGCAGGGAGGATGAGAATAGGTGATGAAGTGGATGGAATTTCTTGCTTTGCTTATGCCCTCTCATTCTGTTCAAGGGCTTAGGCTTTATTTATTTGGGAGGACAGATTCAGAAAGTAAAGAAAGTTTTCCGCACAAAAAACTTTCCTCCATTTATTTCATATAAGAGGATGGATTTTTTATCGTTTTCGTTGTTTACTTGATTAAAATAATGGATAGATGAATTTATAAATCCATTTGCTAATTCATTTGTGAATAAAATTTTATTATTGTCCTCAACCACATGTGCGGGCTACGTTGTGTGATCGTTAACCTTACGTAACCTGGTGTGGATAAGCGGTTGATCGCCCTACCTGACCCCACATGGCCACGTCACTAGGTCATCTACCATGGAGGGCGGTCTCACGCTTGTCATCCTCGCTCCCGAAGATGCCCATCCCAAGGTAGAGCAAGCCTCGAGCAGAGGCTTCACGGATACGACACTCGGTGTTCTTGTACCACTCGTTACCTCCGTTGATGATGGCTTCGCTGGGCTCTAGGTAGAGGGAGAGCATGTCGATAGTTTGACCAATGGGGGTGCTAGCCTTCATGAGGATGAACAGTGGCGGAACAAGAAATTCAAGCATGGAGGGGCGATTTTTACACAGAACAAGGGGTGATATTCTCTATCTCCATTGGTGGAATCCTATAATACTAGGGGTTCCACCTACACTGCCCCTGGCTCAACTTCAGGTCCCGAGTTCTTCTATTTCTAAGGCTACTTTGAAATAACTTTATCTCCTCGTCTCCCCATCTTTATATTCTGTCTACATCGCACATTCGCATGTTATTTGCTTAAAGAACTTGAAGAGCAGTGCAACCCGCTCAACACTAGGATCATCCCTTCGTGGATATTCCAAGGCATGTAGCACCGGTTGAATGAAAAAAAAAAGTTACTAAGTTATTAGAATTGGTCTCTTAGATGTTCTTCTACGAACACATGTCGTTTTGTGAAAAGAATGATGACTAACAATTGTCATATCTAGTTACCTCGTCAGCTAATATGAGGGTAGGGGAGCATGCAGCTTGGAGGTGCTCTCCTAACAATTATATAGACACCATGAAGGTAATGATGGTAGGATTGGAAAGAACGCTAGAGGGGAGGGGGTGAATAGCGATCGTCAAAAATTTGATTTTAAAAATAGATATGCAGCAGAAGAATAGAAAGCAATGCTAACACGACCAAGTTTTTATTTGGTTCGGAGCCTTCGATGACTCCTATTCCAAGGCCCACACTCGTCGAGTACTTTTGCTAGGTAATCCACTAATAGTCTGAAATGGTTACAAATTGTAAGTACAAGAACTATAAAAAAAAATTACCAACAATAAAAAAACTAATTAAAGATGAAGTCCTGTTGTCGGTGGAGCATAGCAGCATTGCGAGAGCTTTTTTGGAGCATCAAACAGAAGAGAAAGTCGTCACAGTTGTTGTTCTGAAGCTCCGAGTCGAAGGCCTTTAAATAGGTCCATTCCGGGCGCTTGAACCACGTGGCTCGGCCAATCAACACGCTCCACATCAGCTTGTGGATGAAGTTTCGGGTCCAGGTGCTTGGATCGACTCCGAATGCCTGGACCGCCTGGGCACCGACGGCCCGCTCGGGCAAGCTTGGTCTGGGCGCTCGGGTGAGCTTGGTCTGGGCGCCTAGACTAGCTTGGTCCGGGCACCCCAGACCCCTTTTCTTCAACAGCTTTCCCTTGCAGAAGAGGTTAGTCCCGGGTAACCAAAAATAGATTTTTCTCTGCAAAATAGAGTTAGCACAACATAATAAAATATGAGTAGTAATTAGATCATGTCTCCCTGAAACTAGGATCTAGTCAAGGTCTCAGCTTAGGTTTTCCAAATGGACCTAAGCTGGACCGATGCCTATAGTTCCATCAATGGGGAACGCGTTCTCACTGGATCTCTCATCCAGTTTCTTACCTTTACTTACCCCTTGCAGTCTCTCGACTTGCCTCTGACCCTCCAGGTCTTCCCGCCAGTTGTCAGGTTCATAAACCCAACTGGACTTTGGTCGATTGTTAGATCCCGCGGACCCAACCGGACTTCCCGTTAGATATCGGGCCCCGTGGACCTATCTAGACTTTCCATCAGTTATCAGACCTCACAGACATAGCTGGATTTCCCATCAACTATCATGCCCCGCGGACCTAGCTGGATTTCAGCCTGGTCTCAAGTCCTTCAAGGTAGTCAACTCCAGCACACTTGGTAGAAACATTAGACAAACAATCAATCTAACTTTAACCTATTTGTCATATATCAAAACCAGACTGTTAATGCAACCTGCACCAACAATCTTCCCTTTTTTGATGTAATAATCTGGGTTAAAGTTAGAAAAATAATAATAAAGCATAAAGTGTTTTAAAAGTGAGTTCAAAATTTCTAAATTAGCCCACTATCCTCCCCCTTTGGCACACAAAAAAAATTAAGGCATAATGCATAAAAAAAATAAGTAAGAAAATATTGCAAGCTGAGATCTCCAAGCAAGTTTCAAAGAATTATGGCAATATAAGAAATTTTGAACACTAATTACTTTAAATAATTAGGGGTTAGGGTTAATTGGAGGGAGGAATAAATATTTTGAGAAATTTTGCAAATAAGATTTTCAAAAATATTTTGAGAAATTTTACAAGTAAGATTTTCAAAAGTAATAACTTTTCAAAAATAAATTAAAGTTATTTTTAAAAATGATTTTCAAAAATTCAAAGTTTTCTAAGTAAGACTTTCAAAAAAGATTTTGGAGAGAAATGTCTAAGTAATATTTTCAAAGGAAGTTTATGTTAGTAATTAGCCCTAAGAGCTAATCATGAGATGATTAGGCCTTTTGGTTACTAATTGAGTTAGACTAAAATAAACCCACTCATTAGATTGAGTCCAATCCAAATTAGACACATTGGATTAATGAGTTAGACTCAATGAGTTAGAATTATTGAGTTATTGGATTAATGATTAATCCAATATAATAAATCCAACCCATTAAGAGGAATACAAAGAGACAAAAGACCCTTGGTATTCATGGGATGAATATAAATAATTTTTTGTCATTTATTTTTGATAAGATGAATTAGATGAGAAAAAGGTGTCTCTTGAGATTCCATCTTCTTCCTCCTCCTTCCATGGCCGATTCTTGATGTTTGGCCGAATCATACTTCTTGCTAGCACAAGAAGATGGTTCTTCTCTGAAGGCTTTGTTCGTGCGATGAACGAAGGATATGTTTGTGTGGATACCATAGAGGCGTGGACACTTGAACCCGCTGAGATATGGATCCAGAGGAAAAGGTTGCTGTCAGGATTGCGAAGGGCACGCAACAAAGGTATAATCCTATCATGTACCTTAGTATATATTATGAATAGAAAATGTTTCTTTCCTTCGCATGGATTTGTTGGATAAGAGGATCTAGTATTTTTCCGCTGCGTTTTCGCGTCTTTGGTGCACTAGATCCCAACAGTTTAAAGCAAAACTTCTAAGGAGTTATGTATATTGTTGAAGTAAAGGTTCGAAAAAACTTCTTTAAAAAAAGTTTCAAAGTGGAATAACTTTTCAAAATATTCTAAAAGTACTTTTCAAAACATTTGACTAAAGTTTTTCAAAGTAAGTTTGTTAAGAATTTTTAAATAAATAAATTATATTTTTCTTCAAAAATCCAAAGTACTTTGAAAAATATAACTATGTAAGGCTAATTTTGAAGGTACTTTCAAAAAAATTGAGAAAAATTTTCAAAGCAAAAAACATAGAGAGATCAATTTTTGAAATCATTTTATATATAAATTCTCCCCCTTAATCTGATAGCATTAAGAAAGTAATCATTCAATTTTCAATATATCTAACCGTTAGTTACTGACTAGCAGTGTTCACTTGGTTAGTCAAGTTAAGCAAGATTTGATCCAACTCATTGTTTGCTAAAAAGGATTGCTTAGCTTGATCACTGTAGTTTGCTATTTTACGCCCAGACTTATGTTGATGCACTAATATAAGCATCTGAAATCCAGGCAAGTGACCTATGCATCTCACACCATTCTATGTTTATGAATACACAATCAAGGTATACCTAGTGCGTTTATGAGATGCTTGTTTCTTAGATCTATAGGTTCATGTTTTCTATGAGTTTGTTCTAGATTAAGACCAAAATAATTTTTCAACACTAGAGGAATGGAACATTTTTTTTTGAAAACATAAATAAATGATTTTCCTAGGATTTGCAAAATATTAGAAAAGTTTCCAAAGAAAATCCTAGCCTATCGTGCACATTCCGAGTTATCTTTGTAAACTGTTGAATTTAGATCCAGGTAGTGGTTTGGTGAAGATGTTAGCTAAATTTGACTTGGACTTAATATAGTTGAGTTCAATATCTCCTTTGGCAACGCGATCTCTAATAAAGTGATATTTTATTTTAATATGTTTGGTTCTTGAATGATGCACTAGATTTTTGGTTAAGTTAATTGAGCTGATGTTATCAATATGAATTTTTACATTTTTATATTCCAAGTTAAAGTTTTTTAATGTGTACATCATCTATAACGATTGTGCTACACACTCACCCATTGCTATATATTCGGCTTCAGTAGTAGATAAAGCAACACGGTGTTGTTTCTACTAAACCAACTGATAAGTAATGGTCCAAGTAATTGACATCCACCACTTATACTCTTATGATCTAGTTTACAGCTGGTATAATCGGAGCCGGAGTAACCTATTAGTTCAAAATTGGGTGTTCTGGGGGTACCATATTCCTACATTTATTGTACATTTTAAATATCTAAATATTCTTTTTACATTAGTTAAGTGGGATTCCTTAGCACAGGTTTGATATCTAGCACACATACTAACTACAAATAAAATATCAGGTTAACTTGCAGTTAGGTATAAAAGATTGTCTATGACGCTCCTATAGTATTTTAGGTCTATGGGTTTTCCATGTGGGTCACTATCTAAGATTATGTTAGTTGATATTGGTGTTTTTAATTCTTTAGTATTTTTCATTCCAAACTTTTTAAGTAATTCTTTAATATATTTTTGTTGGTAAACATAATTTCCTTCATTAGTTTGTTTAATCTGTAATCCTTAAAAATAAGTTAGTTTATCTACAAGACTTATTTCAAATTCTTATTCCATTAAAGTTATAAATTCTTGCAAAAATTCTGAGTTGGTTGAGCTAAAGATTATGTCGTCTACATATACTTGGGCTATAAAGATGTCTTTTTTAACTGATTTTACAAATAAAGTTGGATCAATTTGACCTTGGTTGAACTCTTTAGAGATTAGGTAGGAGGTCAGCCTTTCATATCAGACCCTAGGAGCTTTTTTAAGACTATACAATGCTTTCTTGAGTTTAAAGACATGGCCAGGATGATCTATATTTTCAAACCCAAGAGGTTGACCTACATAAACTTCTTCTTTTATTAACCCATTTAGGAAGGTGGATTTAACATCCATTTGATAAAGCTTAAAACCTTTATGGGTTGCATAGCTCAGTAGCATTCTAATAGACTCAAGTCTAACCACCGGAGTATATGTTTCATCATAGTCAAGTCTCTCTAGTTGACTAAACCCTTTGACTACTAATCTAGCCTTGTTTCTAACAATTTCCCCATTTTCACTTAGTTTATTTCTGAATACCCATTTTGTTTCTATTACCTTTTTATTATCAGGTAGTGGTACCAAGTCTCAGACTTCATTTCTCTCAAATTGGGGCCAGTTCTTCCTGCATGACTATGGTCCAGTCTGGGCCGAGTAGGGATTCTTCTATTGTTTTAGATTCGATTTTAGAAATTAACGATATTTGATTTAGATTTCTAAAAGATTATCTAGTTTGAACTCTTAGGTCTGGGTCACCTATAATTTGTTTAACTGGGTGATCTAAGCTAGTTCTTGTTGTTCTAGCATCAGTTTATGTTTGTTCATTTTATTGTGGTATATTTTGTTCAATTTCATATTCGTCAATTGGATTTTCACTTGCTCCCCCTAGATCAGTGCTAGCCCTAGTGAAATCAATTGGTTGGTATTGCGGTTGAGTTGAGTTAGTTTCTTTAGTAATTTCATTGAATTTTACATTGGTTGTTTCCTCAATTCTTAGGGTAGTTTTATTGTAAACTCTATATCCTCTATTGTTTAAGGAGTACCCTACAAAAATTCCATTTTATACTTTTGATGTGAATTTTTCTAAATGTTCTCTTATGTTTAGTATGTATATAGGGTATCCAAATACCTTAAAGTATTTAATGCTTGGTAATTTATTATAGTAGATTTTGAATGGAGTTTTATTATATTTTTTATTTATTGTTGTTCTATTTTAGACATAGTAGATTGTACTAATAGCTTCTACCCAAAAGTATTTTGGTAATTGATATTCATTAAGCATTGTTCTAGTGACTTCTCGAAGAGTTTTATTTTTTCTTTCTACTATTCCATTTTGTTGAGGTGTATAAGGACATGAGAATTTTTGATGGTACCCATTTTCTAGGTAAAATTTTGTAAACCTATGATTTTTAAATTTCCAACCGTTGTCACTCCTAATTCTTTTGATTTTTGAGTCTTTTTCATTTTCAACTTGTTTACAAAAGTTACTAAATATTTCAAATGTTTTGTCTTTATTTTTTAAGAATTTTACCTAAGTAAATCTTGAGTAATCATCAATTATTACTAGACAATGTAGGTTTCCATTAATAGATTTAACCCCATGTGATTCAAATAAATCTAGATGTAATAACTCAAGTGGTGAGTTGGTTTGAATTTGATTAATTGGTTTATGAGTTAATTTGTTCTGTTTTTCTTGTTGACAAGCATTACAAATTGTTGAGTCTAAGTTAGGTAGTTTTGATAGTCCTCTAACTAACCCATTTAGTTTAGTGAGGTTTCTAAAGTTAGTGTGGGACATTCTTCTATACCATAGCTAGGTTTCCTTTTTTTATGTCAGGTGACACTTATGTAAGGGGCTGGCTAGGTAAATTGTATAAATATTATTATTCCTAAGTCCTTTTAGTTTTATTGTAAGGTCTTTCATATGTTTAATCAAGCATTCATTGGATGTAAACCTAACCTTATATTCTGAGTCACACAATTGACTGACACTGAGTAGGTTAAATTTAAAATTCTCAATAAGGAGTACTTTCTTAATAACGAAATTGGACTCTATCTTAATGTTACCAATTCCAATTACCTTCAGTTTGTCGTTATTTCCAAAGGCTACTGTTCCTAGTCTTTTGAAGGTTAGCTTTGTGAACATTGTTTGATCGCCTATCATGTATCGAGAGCAACCACTGTCTAATATCCATTTAGATTCCTAAAATATTTAGGAGAAACAAAAAATTTAGCTTAAGTGTGAACTTATTTTAACTTGATTGATTTTATTTTAATTTGAACTTAATTTAATTTAATTTAAATTTTATCCTTATTCATCTCACCTAGTCTAAGTTTTTAGACAAAGGAATCCTATGATTTTGTGAGATTAGTTTAAGTTGAATTTTAGGGTTTGGTTTAAACTTGTGTTAGATTCGAGTTTAGTTTTGGGTTCAACAAATAGGCATTTTTTGGATAAACTTCTGGGCTATAGCGAGTCACCTGGACATTATTAGAGTAACCATGCCTTCAAGATTTTTCAAATAGTCCTATCCACTGAACTTAATAAAAAAATTTTGGTCTAACCAGCTAGGATTGGTAAGAAGTAGCTTCAGTTAGTTCTACTAAGCCAAATGCACCAAATTGAAGCTAAATCTTCCTAGACATGCATAAACAAAGCTTCTCTAACGTACTATCATCCAAAACTTTTTCAGTATTATTTTTCAAGTTAAATTTTTATCTCTATTTGATCTAATTCTACTTACCCATCTAGGAAAACTACTATTTTGGAGGTGCCAACTAATTTGGAGCCTCCCCTGAATTATTGAGTTTTTATGTTTTAGGTTTATGTTGTTTATTTTTATAGTTATAATAAACTTGATGGTAATTATTTGATTTATTTGAATTTGACTTGTCTGACTTCATTTTATTATTTGATTTATTTGATTTGATTTGATTCTTTAGTATTGAGTTAATGGATTTAGTTGGATTTAGTTTTAGATAATGAATTTCAGTTTTGGGTACATAGAATTTATTGAGCCCTACTTGCATGGTAAGGCACGCTTTCAGAATCTAAGCTTTAGTTTGTTTCTTATTTTGGCTTATAAGTGATATAAATGTTTTATTTGTTGAGCTGAATTTGTATCCAAGCTTAGATTTATTGTATATAGCTTTTTGGGAATTAAGAATTAAATCCAAGTTTTTAGATCTAGTGGTGAAGGTTTCTAACAATTCTTTAAGTTTGTTAATTTCATTCTTTAATATTGTATTTTCCTCCTCAAGTTTTACAACTTGATTTGGTTTTGTACTTTCAATCTGTTCCTTGAGGTGTTGATTTTCCTCAAGGAGTGTTTCATTTTGTTTTTCATATTTAATTAATTTCTTATTTAAAAACATAATTATTCTAAAGAATTTTGAGGTTAGGATAGAAGATACCTCATTCAAACTTTCAGAAATGAGTACGGACTTGTGACTTGATTAGTCTTCGGACTCATCGTCTTGTTCTGTCTCACTTTTGTATTCTGGTCTGGATGTTATCAACGCGAGGTAGTCGTGATGTTCCCAATCTTTGACGTCCGATTCTTCGGAGGACGCTTCATCCCATGCCACCTTCTCTTCTTCCTGTTGGTGCAATATCTCTAGGTCAAGGTTGACCT
The DNA here is from genome assembly GCF_018446385.1 of Zingiber officinale. Lineage (NCBI taxonomy): Eukaryota > Viridiplantae > Streptophyta > Magnoliopsida > Zingiberales > Zingiberaceae > Zingiber > Zingiber officinale. The sequence continues at coordinate 14,358,520 of NC_055989.1, forward strand.
GGTTAACTAAGCTTGAATTGACTCAAGCTTGAGTCTTGATGTTTGAATTTCGATATTTGACAATACATAGAGATTACAGATGTAATCGTCTGATTGGGGAGATTGTTAATACAATTTGAGGACTGACCAGTTAGTTGTGAAGAAGAGTCAAGTAGGTCAAAGGATTGACCGGATACTTGACTGGTAAAGCCCTAATTGGAGGTTAGGCAAAGGCAAGTCCTGGTGAGTGAAGCCAGGCAGTTGGAAAATTCTAGTGAGTGAAGCCAGGTGAAAGACCTAGTGAGTGAAGCTAGGCAGTTGGGAAATCCTAGTGAGTGAAACCAGGTGAAAGACCTAGTGAGTGAAGCTAGGCAAGTGAAAGTCCCGATGAGTGAAGTCGGGCAGTGGGAAAATCCTAGTGAGTGAAGCTAGGTGAAAGTCCTGGTGAGTGAAGCCAGGCAGATGGAAAGTCCTGGTGAGTGAAGCCAGACAGATGAAAAGTCCTAGTGAGTGAAGCTAGGCAGATGGAAAGACCTGGTGAGTGAAGCCAGGCACATAGAGATCCTGGTGGGTCAAGGTTGACCGGACACCCGGTGTTGGGAAGCCCAAGTAGGTCAAAGGATTGATTAGATACTTGGCATGAGGAAATCCAGATGAGTCAAGGATGACCGGACATTTGGTGGAAGTCCAAGTGGGTCTTGGAGGACCGGACACTCAACACGAAACGGTAAGTCTAAGTGGGTCAAGGTTGACTGGACACTTGACACGAGGAGAAAAGTCCAAGTGGGTCAAAGGATTGACCGGACACTTGGTGAAGAAGTCCCAGTGGATCAAGATTGATCAGATGCTAGGCACAAGTAGTTCCAACAGGTCACGATTTACCGGATATTGGGTTTGGGAACCTTGGACTTGAGTTTAGGTAAGTCAAGGTTGGGGCAATCGATTAGCTGATCGATTGATTCAAGCCTCCCCAATTGATCGACCGATCTATTGGGATATGACCGTTGCACAGGATGCAGGTTTTAGACTACTGGGATCGCGCTGATCTGACGTGACAATTGATTGGGAGTAAGCCCAATTGATTGGGAGCCTTAGAAGCACAAGGCATAAAGCTGTGGCGAGCCTTCATCTTCGCATCTCTTCTCCCGATTCACAGATGTTCTTCCTCGACACTCATTGCCAGTTCTTGGAAGCTCTTGGAGACAAGTGCAGGTGCACTTCTAAGGTTTATGAGGCATCAACAAGTAACAAGTGAGCAAGAAGAAGGTTTTTTATTTTTATTCTTGTATTTTTCTTCTTGCGTGTGTTGTATCTTATTGTGTGAGTGTTGTACGAGGTTTCTCCACCTCCGATAGTTACGTAGATGACATTTTGTTCATTGGCAACAATGTCAAAGTGTTCTCAGACGTAAGGGTATGGTTGTCCAAGTAATTTGATATGAAGGACTTGGGAGAATGTGGACATATTCTTGGAATCAAAGTAATAAGGGATAGCAAGAAAAGAATATTGTGTTTATCCCAAGCTTCATACATCGATACTATCCTAGCTCGTTTTAGCATGCAAAACTCCAAGAAAGGTTTTCTATCTTTTCAGCATGGAGTACCTTTATCTAAAGAGATGTGTCTTAAAACATCAAAGGAGATAGAGGAGATGAAGACAGTTCCTTATGCTTCGGCTGTAGGAAACCTAATGTATGCAATGCTATATACGAGACCAGATATCTGTTTTGCCGTGAGCATGGTTAGTAGATATCAAAGTAATCCAGGACAGGGGCATTGGACTACCGTAAAGCATATATTAAAGTACCTGAGAAGGACTAGAGATTATATGCTAATTTACCAGGCAGATGATTTGTTCCCTGTGGGTTACACGGATTCGAATTTTCAATCAGATAGGGACAGTAGTAAGTCAACCTCGGGGTATGTGTTTACTTTGAGAGGTAGAGTCATAACATGGAGGAGTGTTAAGCAGAAATGCGTTTCAGACTCCACCATGGAAGCTGAATTTGTGACAGCCTCTGAGGCAGCCAAAGAAGCAGTATGGCTCAGAAACTTCTTGATGGACTTATGTGATTCCTGGTTTGCCCAAAATTATCACAATTTATTGTGATAATTGTGGTGCAGTAGCAAACTTGAAGGAACCACGAGCCCATAAGGAAAATAAACACATTGAGTGCAAGTACCACCTGATACGAGATATCGTAAAGCGAGGAGAAGTTGTTGTCACCAAGGTTGCATCAGCAGATAAACTGGCAGATCCTTTCACTAAGGCCCTTCTGGTGAGAGCTTTTGATGGGTATGTTTAGGGGATGAGAATCAGATGTATAACAACATATATGGCAGCATAGTCTTTTAGTATAAGTGGGAGATTGTTAGGATGTATACTAAAAGTCTAGCTTTTTGTATGAACATTTATATTTTGAAATGAGAATCACTCTGGTCAAATGTTGCATGTTAATGCAGTTGTCCATTTAATCTATATTATAGATAACATGGTGTGTGGTGTCACACAGAAAATCATGTTATCAGTTCCTTATAAATTATAAATAGTAGCTCACAACCGAGATGGATAAGGACAAACCATTGGAATAGTTGTAGTGTAATTTGGAATTAGTTTGTCTTGACAATATAATTACACTAATACACTATGTGTGTATTGAGCAAAACCATTTGTGGTTGTTCTTTTTATACTGACTGCATAAAAGAATAAGACCTCTGTTATTATGGATGTGCATACTCTTAATCTCTATATAATAACAAACACATATACTTAGTATTGATTTCTTTAATTTATCAAAGGGTGAAATTTATTCAGCTAAATCAATAGGCCCGATAAGTTAGGAAATAATATTATTTATATAGTGTATTGTTGATTATAAAAGGAAATTGTATCCTAGTAATCTAAGTTGATGATGCCCCTTTGAGTAGCTCATAAGGATTATCATGTAAACCCTGTAGGTGGACTTAGTCCGACATGATAATAAGGTTGAGTGATACTACTCTTGGAGATAGATGTTAATTAAGTGAGTTGTCAGTAACTCATTTAATTAATAGACATACGATATCTTAAACACAGGGAGACTAACGCACTCATGATAAGAAGGAGCCCATATTATAATATGAGATTGGTGCGGTAGTTCAATAATAACTCTTTAGTGGTATGAGTTATTATTGATGAACTTGAGTTGGGTATTCGGGTCGAACACAGGAAGCTCAAGTCCATCAGGAGGCCAAAACTAATTCCTCTTCTCGGTACCTGTTGTAGCCTCTATAAAGCCTCGCATTCACCCGTTTTGATTTTGCTTCCTACCCAAGAAATGGGTCAACCACTATTGGATCGAAAGCGCTAGAGGGGGGTGGGTGAATAGAGCTCGCGACTTTCACAATCGATTTCGGAATCGTAAAAGTAAATGCAGCGGAAAAGAAATAACACAAACACAGAAGACACGAGGAGTTTACTTCGTTCGGAGCCTATCTCGACTCCTACTCGAAGGCCCGCGGTCGTTGACCACTTTCGGTGGGCAATAACTATATGTCGAAAAGATGATTACAATTTGGAGTAAAATTAAGTGCAATAAAGAAACTATACCAACGAAAAGAGAACAGAGAACTTTGGAGTGATTCGTTGGAGTAGCCAATCGTTGTTGAGGCGTTAGCAGCAACACACGGAAGAGCGCAGTGTTCTGTTCGAGAGTTGATCATCTGAGCTGCACCTCGAGGCCTCCTTTTATAGCTCTGTAAGGTCTGATCCAGATCCCCAAGCTTCGGGATCAAGTTTGACCTTACGCGGATCGGTCGACCGATCCCAAGGTTCGGTCGACCGATCAGGCGATCTCCTCCCATCTGATCCGCCCGATCTTCTCGCTCAGCTTTGATCCGGTCAAAAACTCCATCCGAGGTTCGGTCGACCAATCACCATGTTCGGTTGACCGATCAGCTGTCCTGACTCTGTCAACCTGGCCTGATCCAGTCGACGCCCAACCTTGGTTCGGTCGACCGATCCCCTGGTTTAGCCTCGTCCAACCTCTGGAGATCTGATCTGATCTGCCGACTTGTGGGTTCGGTCGACCGATTCCAAGGTTCGGTCGACCGATCCCAAGGTTCGGTCGACCGATCTCAGTCACTTCTAACTCTGCATAAAATTGTTAGTTATCTGTAAAACAGAGTTAGAACACAATGAAATATATAAAACGAATAAACTGACAGCCTTCAGACTGTTCGGGTCTGACTTCGAGTTTCTGACCGGAAACTCTAGGTCGACCCGACCTACTGTTCCCTCTACGGGGAACGCGTCCTCACCTACTCCACTCAGGAGATTTACCTGTTGTCAGTGCGATCCTCCAGATTGATTGGACTTTTGCTCGATGCTCGATGCTTCCGGACTTTCTGCTAGACTTCCGCTTCCCGGCTGGTCCAGTCTTTCACCTGGTTCGCGACACCAGGACTTTCCACCTAGGGTTACCCCCCCGCCTTAGGACTTTTGCTTGAAGCACTCGACCCACCAAGACTTTCCGCATAGGGTTACCACCCCCTAGGGTTTTTACCTTGTCTAACCACAGTTAGGTCTTTTCCTGAAACGCTTAACAGACTTGTCAGATCGCAACACACCTTAACTTCGAATCCTTTGCCATTATCAAAACTCAGGTTCGATCGTCGGATGCTTCCCGCACCAACAATCTCCCCCTTTTTGATTATGGCAACCCAAATTCAAAGTTAAATAAACAAATGCATGAATATATTAAAAGATTTTAAGTGAGCAAGCTTAAGTATATAAATTCAAATAAAAGCATAACTTAAGCTAACACTTAAACTTTGTGAAACTCCCCCTTAATACAGTGCTTTCTTTTTTAATTAGACTTTCTTTTACTTTTGAATTTCCTACATTTTACTTTTGAATTTCCTACTCTCCCCCTTTACCATTTATCAAAAATAAGTCAATTTTAAGCAATTTTTAATTTTTTCTTATTAAAAAACAGATTAGGCTTTGAAAGACGAGATAAATGGTAAATTGACTTCGGGAAAATTTTCACCTAAGTTTAAAAGGCATTATAGTGGGCTGTGAAGGACGATTTTAGCCACTTTTGAAACTTAGTTGTTTTTGAAATATACTTAACTAAATTTTGAAAATCTTAAAGGAAATTGAAATCTCTTTTTACTTAGCAAAAAAAATTTTGAAAGCAATGAGTAATAATTTTACAAAACTATGATTTTTAATACTTTTAGGTAAGTAAAAATATCTTAGCAAGAATTTACAAAAAGTTAGATTTGAAGGTTGACTAAGTTTGAAAAAGTTTGAAGGTTTCTATATGAACCACTTAGCTTAGTCTTTTGCAAACATTGAATTTTGAAAATATAGCTTAAGTTAAAATGACACTTAGCTTAATTTGAATAAAACAATACTTATTGTTGAAAACATAGGAGTAAGAACTTGTTAATTTTTAGGACGAAGAGGGAGAAACTAACTATTTAATTTAGTTTATTTAATCAAATTGGTTGGTCCTTAAGTCCAAGCATGAGTCAAGTAAAACAGTATTCAAAGATATCTAATTTGTTTTGATCAGGTAGGACAAGCGTGCTTAATCTTAATATTTCCTTCACCAACTGTCTAACCTTTAGCTACTTGCTGATTGCCTAGAGGGTAACAACTTTTACTTGGTTAGTCGAGTTAAGTCATTTAGTCCAGTTAGATTTGACTAAGACTGGAAGACTTGACTTGATTACTGTTAATAAAGTATTTAACGCCCAGACTCATATTGATGCACAGAAATAAGCATTCTTGAGTCCAGGCTGTACCCTATGCATCTCACACCATTCTATATTTTTCAAACACAAGCAAGGTATGCCTAGGTGTTTGTGAGATGCTCTGGCTTAAATCTAGGGGAACAGGATTTCTAGGGGAAAACCTAAACTAAGTCCAATTTTTGAAAATTCTAAGAAAAGGGGATTTTAAAATCATTATTTTTCCTAGATTTTTAAAAGAATAAAAGAATGAGTTTTGAAATAAGATAATGAATTTTGAAAATTAACATTATTCTACCCAGCACATTCCTATTTGTCTTCTAAGTGCACTGAACTCAAGTTCAGGTAAGGGTTTTGTGAAATTGTCAGCTAGGTTTGATTTGAACTCAACATAGTTGAGTGCAAGTTCACCTTTAGCTACGTGATCCCTTACAAAGTGGTGCTTTATATCTATGTGTTTAGTTCTAGAGTGGTGAATTGGATTTTTTGTTAGATTAATTGAGCTTATATTATCAATTAATATTTTTATATTTTTGTATTCTAATTGATAGTCTTTAAAGGTATGTGATCCTGTCTGAACGCTGAATCAACGGACGCTGGGCACGTGACGCTCTCCGAACTGATGACGTGGATCTCCGGCCGGTAGTAGGGATCTCCGGCGAACCTGCAAAGAAGTCGAGCCGGGAAGGGGTTCCCGGCGACGACCCTCCGACGCTCAAGTCAGGCAAGAGGAAACTAAGAAGTGGCTCCTAAGATGCGAGAATGCGTACCTCCGGCGAAGTATGAAAGCTCTTATATAGAGCTTGTTGGTGCAACCTTAGGTCAAGGTTGACCTGGTTGACCCGACTCGAGGTGACTTGACTCGAGTTGTATTTTGATGTTTGACTTGGGAAGATTGTCGGTGCAACCTTAGGTCAAGGTTGACCTAGTTAAGTTGCATGTTGATGTTTGACACTCGTGAGAGAATTCTATTCTTGATATGGGACAAGAATAGATGTTTGGGAGATTATTGGTGCAACCGTAGGTCAAGGTTGACCTGGTTGACCTGATTCGGGAAAAAGTCCAAGTATGGAGACTTGGCACTGGAAAAGTCCAAGCAGGGAGCTTGGCACGCGAAAAGTCCAAGTATGGAGACTTGGCACGGGAAAAGTCCAAGTATGGAGACTTGGCACTGGAAAAGTCCAAGCAGGGAGCTTGGCACGCGAAAAGTCCAAGTATGGAGACTTGGCACGGGAAAAGTCCAAGTATGGAGACTTGGCACTGGAAAAGTCCAAGTATGGAGACTTGGCACGGAGAAGTCCAAGCAGGGAGCTTGGCACAATGAGAAAGTCCTAACTGGGATGTTAGGCAGTGTGGAAAGTCCTGGTGAGTGAAGCCAGGCAGTGGGAAAGTCCTAACTGGGATGTTAGGCATTGGAAAGTCTGGTGAGTGAAACCTGGCAAGGAAAATCCAGATGGATCGGGGATGATCGGACTAGGTGTTGAAAGTCCAAGTAGGTCAAAGGGATTGACCGACACTTGGTGGGGAGTCTTAGCAGTCAAGGGAGTGACCAGATGCTAAGCATGATGAACCAATAGGTCAAGGTTGACCGGATATTGGTTTGAAGTCTTGGGACTTGGTTTGGGCAAAACCAAGCTCTAGATCGGTCACCGACCGATCCGGATACTTTGTTTGCTCGATCGGTCCGTGACCGATCGATATCGGTCAAGCTCGCTCGTGACCGATCATCGCAACGAGGCGAAAAGAGGCAGCTGATCGGTCCACGCATCGATCAGTCATGTCCCGATCGGCCTGGGACCGATCAGAGACGATGTCGTGAAAGCACAGCCAGAGTTGGGATCGGTCCGGGACCGATCCCAGGTTCCCGATCGGTCCACGCATCGACGTAGTACGCACGAGGTTTCGTAGACCGATCGATCGGCCGGGACCGACAAGACAGTCCCGATCGTCCGTAGACCGATCGAGTTCTAGCTGCGACGCAACGGCTAGTTTCTTCGCTTTCCTTCGCGGTATAAAGGGACCGAGGGCTTCTGTATGCCTTCTTTTTTTTCATCAAGCTTCGCTTCTTCGGTGCTCCGAGCTTTGCTGAGCTCAATCGCTGCTGCTTCGCGTGAGCTTCCCCGACAGTTTTCTCGACTGGCTTGCTGTTGCATCTGTCCGTGGAGTTGCTACTTCATCCGGGACCTCAGTCGACGAGGAGGCAAGCTTGTTTGTTTTACATTCATTTTGTTCTTGCTATTCTCTTGTACTCTTAGCTTGCTGTTGCAAGTGATTGTGGCGAGGTTTCTCCACCCACAAGGAGTTGATATTAGCCGGTTCTCCGGGGACTCATCCACCGACGGATTGATAGGGCTCGTCCACCTTACGGACACGCCGAGGAGTAGGAGTATCATCTCCGAACCTCGTACATCGCTGTGTTAAGGTTTGATTTTCTTCTCTTTCGTTTCTTTGTTGTATTTTCCGCTGCGCTAACCTAATCGTAGGAAGAAACGCGATCGATTTGGGCGGCTATTCACACCCCCTCTCTAGCCGTACGAAGGATCCTAACAAGTGGTATCCGGAGAGCCGCTCTTCGACGGATCAACACCCGGGGGAGCACGGGCTAGAGATGGATCTCTATGGAGAAGATGTCACGATTCAACCCTTCTACGAGTCTCACGACAACTTCACATATTGGAAGGTAAGGATGATGTATTTTCTTAGGACTAATATGTTAAATTGGTTTTGTGTACAAGAAGGGTTTTCCCCACCGATGGATGAGGAAGGAAAACCTATCAAGAAGAAGGAGTGGACGAAAGAGCAAATCCACCAATCCACAATCAACGACGAGGTAACGAAAATTCTTGAATTTTCATTACCTAGTGATATCTTGCATAAGATAGGTAGATACAACGATGCCAAGGAATTGTGGAACAACTTGGCAAAGTTCCATGAGGAGAGCTCAAATTCAAGCCATGAAGAGGAGCTAAGTGAGCCAAGTAGCTCACATCATGGAGGGAGCGAATTGGGAGTTGAGGGCTACTCAACATCCAAAGAAGAAGAGGAGGAGAGTTCCTCTTGTTCAAGTTCGGAGCAAGAAGAAGAGACATCTACCTCCGGAAGGGATGAGGAAGAGAGCTCACACCCATCCCCAAACCTAGGTAACTCAAGCATTTCAATTTCAAATAAGTTACATATAATATGCTTTGAGTGTAGGGAACATGGACATTACAAGAGTAAGTGTCCAAAGAGGGTAAGAAAGACTCCACCGGCGCCAAAGGTCAAGGAAGCCGGAGTCCCGAAACGCAAGGGCAAGGAGCACATCGTGTGCTTCCAATGCAAGCAAAGGGGACACTATAGGAGCCATTGTCCGAGGGGGAGGCAACCTCACAAGGGCAAGAGACCGGGCACAACGATAGGGGGAGCTAAGGCAAACCCTAAGGTAACCTCTAAGGTTCATTATTGCAATTCTAATAAAACTCATGCTAGTAGTTTTGTTGCAATTGTTAATAATGATAAGCATGTTAACTTTAGGAACCAATACATGTGCTTAGGAGCTAAACATGTTAGCCTAGGTAAGGATAACACTAGAAATACCAACCCTAGGATTAACGCTTCTAAAGTTAAGGAAAACCTAGGTAGAAATCCCAAGAAGACTAGACACATGCCTAGGAATATCTCAAGAGAAAATGACAAATTAAAACTTGAGGTATTAGAGAGAGAAAATCAAGTCTTGAGGTCAAGACTTGATAATTTGGAAAAGGCTCTTAAAAACATAGGGAAGTCATCTCTAGGGTTTAAGGGTCAAAAACCAATGTCCAAGGACAAGAAAGTTTTAGGTCACAAACCTAAGTCCCAATTGGTCAAGCCCACCTATCATAATGTTCCATTCGATTATGGAACAAAACCTAAGGCTAGGAAGACCATTACCAAGGTCACAAGGGGAGTCACCCCTATAGTTGACCTTGATGAGACCCAAATGACCAAGGCTTTAAAGCCTAAGAGGGTCATTAGGAGGGTTGCTAGGGAAGTCATCCCTAGTGAATATTTAGTGAACCCAATGAGCTCAAATAGGTATTGGGTTCCTAAGAGCGTGATTTCATCACGCTAGATGAGTTAGGGTGTGCCAACCTTACTTGAATAGGTAGTTAACCTAATCATGGCAAAAGGTGGCACTTTAGGAATTTTCAAGGTGTGAACAAGCCTTGAAAATGAACTTAACAATTATTCCTAAGGAGATGTGCCAACTACATTTGAGGAGTTCTCTTAAGTCAATCTAATTGGCACATAGTGATCTAAACATCTTTGATATATGATTTTAGATCTATTACACTTAGGAATATAGAACCTATGGAAAAATGATCAAAATTATCAAAAATGGCAACTAAGGCTAGAATTAGGTATTTCCTATACCTTTACATGTTACTTGCCATATTTTGTTTGCCATATGCCATGTCATGACATCATACTTAATTTATCATCATTTGATATGTCATGATAAAGCTTAGGTTCTTTATATGTCATGCTTTAGTTAAGTTTCATACTTTATGCCATGATATCATGACATTGGCACATGTTTTCATTTATGATATTATGTCATGCCATGTCATCATCTCTTGCAGTAATAATCAATGAAATTGATTTAAGGATAGAAACACAATTTGATATTGAGATCAAATTGGTGTTTAGAAAATGCATGAGAACTTAGCCTAAGATGACCTAAACCCATATCTCACATCAAAATTGACTTGGATGTGTTTGATACACTTTAGATGTGTGTGAGATATTAGGATCATGAGTTAGGATCAAGGTGCATAGTTCTTGTACCTAGATGAGCCTAATTCAAGAAATGGAGGATCATAGGGAAAGCTTGTGTACAAGTCATGTGCATATAGCCCTAAGATTGTGGTCCCAAATTAAAGAGTTTGAAATCATTTCAAAATTGTTTTGAAAAACCTTGATGAAGCTTTCCTAGTGATAGCATTCATCATTGACCAAAGTGATACAAAGTTGGACTTAACTTTGAACTATTTCAAAGTTTTTGAATTTTGTATCAAGATTTGAAAATGGAAGTTATTTTCATAGAAAACTATTTTTCCATGATAGTGTATGATATGAGGAATGTATCCTCAAAGTTTCGTAATTTTTGGAATTTTCTTGAATTTATTAGGAGTTTCTGAATTTCCGGAAGGAGAAATCAGAAATTCTGATTTCAGTGTCTAGATCGGTCCGGGGACCGATCCAGGGAAGCTCTGATCGGTCTGCGGACCGATCCAGAGTGTTGTGGATCGGTCTGCAGACCGATCCAGTAAGATCCAGAAAGCTTGATGCGATCTGGTGAAGGACGGATCGGTCTGGGGACCGATCCAATGGGATCCTGATCGGTCTGGTGACCGATCAGGGCGTGCCAGAAGCTGAATTTCGACTGTTGGTCTGAAATTTCAGCTGAAAATTGGGTTTTGTGGATTTCTAAAGGTTTGAAACTCTCCAAGACATTGTTGGTGCAATGGTAAAGGGGGAGTTGACCTTTAGGGGGAGTTTTATCTAATTGTCAAGGGGGAGTTGACTTTTAGGGGGAGTTTTTACTCCTTAAGACTTTTTGAGGATTAGTGATATGGGATTATCACTAAGTTGATTGTTGAGTTTAGTATCAAGGGGGAAATTAAGAGTTTCAATGAAATGTATGAGACTTTCATTAGGAAAAAACTCTTGACCTTGATACTCTCCTTTTTCTTTTTGATGTGTGTCAAAAAGGGGAGAGTGTTCATTGGAGAATTATTGGAGAACCCAAGTTAGGTTATCGGGTTAACCTAAGCTAGGGGAAGAATGTCAAGGAATGTTCAAGGTAGAACATTGGAATTCTTTTTGATGTGTGTCAAAAAGGGGGAGAATTATTAGAGAACCCAAGTTAGGTTATCGGGTTAACCTAAGGGGAGAATGTCCAGAGAATGTTCAAGGAAAGAACATGGAAAACCTAAGTTAGGTTATCGGGTTAACCTAACTTGATTATGAGTTTTGTCAAACATCAAAAAGGGGGAGATTGTTGGTGCAACCTTAGGTCAAGGTTGACCTGGTTGACCCGACTCGAGGTGACTTGACTCGAGTTGTATTTTGATGTTTGACTTGGGAAGATTGTCGGTGCAACCTTAGGTCAAGGTTGACCTAGTTAAGTTGCATGTTGATGTTTGACACTCGTGAGAGAATTCTATTCTTGATATGGGACAAGAATAGATGTTTGGGAGATTATTGGTGCAACCGTAGGTCAAGGTTGACCTGGTTGACCTGATTCGGGAAAAGTCCAAGTATGGAGACTTGGCATGGAAAAGTCCAAGCAGGGAGCTTGGCACGGAAAAGTCCAAGTATGGAGACTTGGCACAGGAAAAGTCCAAGTATGGAGACTTGGCACGGAAAAGTCCAAGCAGGGAGCTTGGCACGGAAAAAGTCCAAGTATGGAGACTTGGCAAGGAAAAGTCCAAGTATGGAGACTTGGCACGGAAAAGTCCAAGTATGGAGACTTGGCACGGAGAAGTCCAAGCAGGAGCTTGGCACAATGAGAAAGTCCTAACTGGATGTTAGGTGGAAAGTCCCGTGAGTGAAGCCGTGGGAAAGTCCTAACTGGATGTTAGGCATTGGAAAGTCCCGTGAGTGAAACCAGCAAGGGAAAATCCAGATGGATCATGAGGACATCTGGTGTTGGAAAGTCCAAGTAGGTCAAAGGGATTGACCGACACTTGGTGGGGAGTTCTAGCAGTCAAGGGAGTGACCGGATGCTAAGCATGATGAACCAATAGGTCAAGGTTGACCGGATATTGGTTTGAAGTCTTGGGACTTGGTTTGGGCAAAATAGCTTCGGATCGGTCACCGCACCGATCCGGATACTTTGTTTGCTTCGATCGGTCCGTGACCGATCGATATCGAAGTAAGCTCTGCTCGTGACCGATCGCCAGTAACAGAGGCGAAAGAAAGGCAGCTGATCGGTCCACGCATGATCAGTTATGTCCCGACGGCCTGGGACCGATCAGAGACGATGTCGTGAAAGCACGGCCAGAGTTGGGATCGGTCCGTGGACCGATCCAGGTTCCGATCGGTCCACGCATCGACGTAGTACGCATGAGGTTTCAGACCGATCGATCGGTCCGGGGACCGACAAGATAGTCCCGATCGGTCCGTAGACCGATTGAGTTCTAGCTGCTACGCAACGCTAGTTTCTTCGCCGCTTTCCTTCGCAGTATAAAGGGACCGAGGGCTTCTGCGTATGCCTTCTTTTTTTCACCAAGCTTCGCTTCTTCCGTGCTCCGAGCTTTGAGCTCAATCCGCCGAAGCTTCGTGAGCTTCCCGGCGCTTTTCTCGACGCTTGCCGTTGCATCTGCCGTGGAGTTGCTACTTCATCCGGGACCTCAGTCGACGAGGAGGCAAGCTTGTTTGTTTTACATTCATTTTGTTCTTGCTATTCTCTTGTACTCTTAGCTTGCTGTTGCAAGTGATTGTGGCGAGGTTTCTCCACCCACAAGGAGTTGATATTAGCCGGTTCTCCGGGGACTCATCCACCGACGGATTGATAGGGCTCGTCCACCTTACGGACACGCCGAGGAGTAGGAGTATCATCTCCGAACCTCGTACATCGCTGTGTTAAGGTTTGATTTTCTTCTCTTTCGTTTCTTTGTTGTATTTTCCGCTGCGCTAACCTAATCGTAGGAAGAAACGTGATCGATTTGGGGCGGCTATTCACACCCCCCCTCTCTAGCCGAGTACAAAGGATCCTAACAGAGCTGTGGGGAGGCTCGGGCACACCTACCGAGGCGTACACGTGTCCTGGTACCATACCTTAGCATGGGCTTGTCAGATGAACATGCCTGACACCATGCTATACAGTCTGATCACCTCCTTGATGGGACAGCAGATCCTTCCGTCGTACGATTCTATGTATGGCCTGGTCATCGAACATGCCTGCTATCAGAAAATGATGTTCCCTAATGTCCCCTTGCCCTTGTCTCCTTTTTCCTGACGCCAAGCATCCAAGCGCTCGGTCATCTATAATCATCTGACCGGGCCTAAGTATAGGTCCGACCGGATGCTTGGCTAAGACGGCTTCCAGTCTGGATGTTTTACGATTTGGCCGAGCGGGTCGCCCGCTCGGCCAGGCGACCCTGTTCCCATGAGCGTCAGAACCCCGAGTCCTCGTCGGGTCGTCTTTGATTCCGCTAGGATCTCGCTCGTCCGGTCGGTATCCCCTTCTCCGGTCGGCTGTTTGACCTTTGACCTCCACGTGGCGTTGACTTCCCTCCAAGGGGGTCCCCCGTCGTTACCGCCGGATCACTTGCCTCCCCTTCAAGTCTAGTCGAAGGAGGCGATTAGTCCGACTGACTGGACCATTAGTTTCGCCGGGCGGCGTCCATAAGCAACTATCCTCCGCTCGGCCCCCATGGGAGCAGCTAAAATGCCAGTCAACGCCAATCCTCCTCAGTATCTTTTCAAAGTTTTCGCCAATCTTCATCATTAAGGTCGAGCACGCGCTCTGTGCCTCGTTAAGGCGCTCCTTAAATGCTCCCCCGTGATGGAATGCCACGTGGCCTTGCTAACGTCATCGTACGGTGCGGCGCCGCGGGTGACGAGACCGAGGCGGTTCGAAATGGACGGTGCGATGCGTGCTCCGATTCTCGCGACCTGGATCCAACGATGAAGGTCGCTCGGGTTCCACCCTATAAAGGCTTTTCTTCTTTCCTTCGCCTCACTTCTGCTGTCGCGTGCTCCGACGATCCCGACTTTCCGTCTTCTGGCGATTCCCTGCCTCTTCCTCGATCCTCCTCTTCGTTGTAAGGTTCTCCTTCTTTTTCTCTTTGGTTCTTGTGTTTTCTTTGCATTTCTTTCCCGAGTTTTGATCCTCGGGGCATCGTTTCGTTTGCTGTCTTCTTTCTCCTATCCTCTACCTTTCTTTGCCATTTTTGATTTCATCCGTTCGAACAATGGCTAGCTCCTCCCAGCCACAAGACCAAGCCCTCGGCCCATGGTATACCACCATGGGGTCGCGCTTCGATCGGCGCGACGCCGATACTCTGATTAATAATTTTGACATCCCTTCCGACCTTGAAATTATTTTACCCACACCCTCCGCTCGGCCACACAAACCGCCGCGCGGAGCCTTTTGTGTTTTTCGCGACCAGTTCACTGCCGGTCTGCGACTTCCAATTCATTCCTTTATCATTGACGTTTGCAATTTCTTCGGCATTCCGCTCGGAAGCCTAGTTCCCAACACTTTTCGCCTTCTATGCGGCATTGTCGTCCTATTCAAAATCCATAACATTCCTCTCCGACCGGAGGTTTTCTTCTATTTCTACTACCCTAAATAGTCTGAGCCGGGCACTTACATGTTCCAAGCTCGGCCCGGTTTAGTTTTCTTCAATAAACTACCTTCTTCCAATAAGCATTGGAAAGAATTCTACTTTTATATTCGCCTTCCCGAACGGGCTCCCTTCTGAACCCAATGGCAGACCGGACCGCCAATCTCCCCTGAGCTCAAAAGGTTCAAGACCAGACCGGACTACCTTCATGCTGCCAACATGCTGGCCGGTCTGAGGGTCGACATCAACAAGTTCTTATCAGAAGGGGTGATGTACATATTCGGCCTGAGTCCGATCAGGACCCCCCTCTCGAGCGGCTTCGGTAAGAATCTTGCTTGTACATTTGCCTTGATTGCTAACTGATTTTCTTCTTTTTCCTTTGCAGCGGACATTGTCATGGAGTCGATGATGGCTGGCATTTTGAAAAGGAAGGCGGCGGCGCTCGAGGCCGCGGCTGCCAAAGAGATGGAGACGCTTGGCATTGAGCCGGTCGGCTCACATGAAGGGGAAAGCGAGACTCAACAGGAGTCGGCTGCTCAACCCTCTCTCCCGGAGCCAGCAGTGGGAGCAACTGTTAGCCAAGAGCCTTCAGTTTGGGAGGAAGGCTCCGCTCAGGAAGAAGAGCGGCCTCTCCGACAAAAGAGGCGCCGAGTGGAGACTCCCCTTCGATCGGCCACGTCCGCGGTCCAGCCGTCCGAACGGGCCATCGCATCTGCTCGCGGCAAAGCTCCAGAGGTCGAGGCGATTTCGTCCGATCGGACCCCACCCCAACTGGGTGCGCCTGCAGACCCTCTCGAGGCCATTCCGGTCAGCGCCCTTCCGCCCGCTCCTCACCGAGTCCAACGTTCGACAATCCTGTCCCAGTTTTCTGCGCCGGCTTCCGATCCTTCTCCGGCTTCCGCCCAGACAACCCCCGGTCGGCGTCGCACCGTCCGGGTTTCTCTTCACCTCCCAACCGAAGAACTGATGCCCGAGGCCGATCGACCAACCGCGCCCGAGCACACGATCACCTTAAAGGGGCCCCTAGCCGAAATGTGGGCCGACGCTCGGGCCCGCGTCGCTATGATTCCACTGAGGAACCTGGCCAATAGCCACATGCAGCAGGCCACCGGGGTAAGTGCATTTTCTCCCGAAGTTTTTTATGCATTCTTTCCGATCGGCTATTAATGAATTTGTTAATTACAGAGATGGGTAGAGGAGATTGCTGTCTCCAATCGTCTAGCGATGGTAGACGAAGAATTGAGAAGGCTGAAAGCTCCGGGCGGCCCGTCCAGCTCCCAAGGCCCTTCCTATGCCGAGCTACAGAAAGAGCTCAAAAAGGCCCAAGACTTGCTGGCAGCCGAGCAGAAGAAGACGGCCGATCAGACTCACAATCTGGCCGAACTTGATCGCCTGAACAAATCACTAGATCGCAAGATAAGCCTGGCCACCGAGCGGAAGAAAACGGCTATCTCCGATCTGGAGAAGAAGAACGTAGAGGCTCGGGGCCTGGAGAAAAAAGTTAAAGAGCTGATGAACCAGCTGGCCGGTGAGAAGGTGGCCCGATCGGACGAAGTTAAGAAACTTGAGGCTGCCTTGCAAGAACACCAGGTCGCCGCCGATGCCTCCCGAGCGACCTTCAAAGAATACCAGGAGGCTGAGCCTGGTCGGGTCGCCGCCCTTCGGCAGAATTACATCCGTTCGGCCGAATTTTCGGAGAAGGTTTGCGAACGGATGTACACTGCTTTTGATCTTGCTATGACAGCTACCACAGATTACCTGAAGTCCAAGGGTCATCTTTCCAACTCTGTCCTCATCCCGGCCCAGGACCAAGCGGCGCTGCTCGACAACATCCCGAAGGACCTTTACGATTATCTAGAGTAGAAATTTTTATGTAACTGGGCCGCTCGGCCGTAATTTCTTTAATGTTATCCTTTCTTGTTTTTTCTTTTGCTAATCAATATGAGTGCTGGCCGCTCGGATTGCCAATTACCATTGTTCATATTCCCTTAATTCTCCTCGTTATTTGCCTCTTTTCCCACATTTCTTGTGTTCGAAAGGGATTTTTACAAGTGTTTTGCATATCTGGTCCGCTCGGGTCTTCTTCCGGCCGGAGGGTTTATTGTCGCCGGCGCGACTCAGGATTTTTAACGTCGGAGCTCGACGGTCTTTCGGCCGGAGGGTTTATAGTCGCCGGCTCAACTCTCGATTTTTAACGTCGGAGCTCGACAGTCTTCCGCTCGGAGGGTTTATAGTCGCCGGCGCGACTCTCGATTTTTAACGTCGGAGCTCGACAGTCTTCCGCTCGGAGAGTTTATAGTCGCCGGCGCGACTCTCGATTTTTAACGTCGGAGCTCGACGGTCTTCCGCTCGGAGGGTTTATAGTCCCCGGCTCGACTTACGATTTTTAACGTTGGAGCTCGACGGTCTTCCGCTCGGAGGATTTATAGTCGCTGGCTCGACTCTCGATTTTAAACGTCGGAGCTCGACGATCTTCCGCTCGGAGGGTTTATAGTCGCCGGCTCGACTCTCGATTTTTGACGTCGAAGCTCGACGGTCTTCCGCTCGGAGGGTTTATAGTCACCGGCTCGACTCTCGATTTTTAACGTCGGAGCTCGACGGTCTTCCGCTCGGATGGTTTATAGTCGCCGGCTCGACTCTCGATTTTTAACGTCGGAGCTCGACGGTCTTCCGCTCGGAAAGTTTATAGTCGCCGGCGCGACTCCCAATTTTTAACGTCGGAGCTCGACGGTCTTCCGCTCGGAGGGTTGTAGTCGCCGGCTCGACTCTCGATTTTTAACGTCGGAGCTCGACGGTCTTCCGCTCGGAGGGTTTATAGTCGCCGGCTCGACTCTCGATTTTTAACGTCGGAGCTCGACGGTCTTCAAGCCTAATTTTAACACTGTCGTTCGGCGAAGCTTGGCAGATGCCTCTTTTTATCATTTTGCTTCCTGCATTACAAGGACATAGGCGACCAAAAGATACACAAAATGAGTTACATCAGCGCACCTCTCACCCAGCTCAGTACGGCTGGAGATGATTCGCGCTCTATGGTCGATCCAGCTGCCATCCATCTTCATCTTCCAAATAATAAGCACCCGAGCGGAGCTTTTCAGTTATTTTGAAGGGGCCCGCCCAAGGAGCCTCCAGCTTGCCAACGTCCCCGACCGGCTTTAACTTTTTCCAGACTAAGTCGCCGACTTGGAATGCTCTAGGGATCACGCGTCGGTTGTAGTTCTGCTTCATTCTTTGCCGGTACGCCATCAGCCGGACGGTCGCCTTGGCTCGCTCTTCGTCGACCAAATCCAGTTCCATGTTCCTCCTCTCGGCGTTATCATCATCATAATTCTGGATCCGGATGGACTCGACGGCGACTTCAACCGGGATAACCGCTTCGCCGCCGTACACTAAATGGAACGGCGTGACGCCCGTTCCCTCTTTTGGAGTCGTGCGGATGGCTCATAGGACGCCTGGCAGCTCGTCCACCCAACTTCCTCCTATATGGTCAAGTCGAGCTTGGAGAATTCTGAGTATTTCTCTGTTGGTTACTTCCGCTTGGCTGTTACTCCGGGGATATGCTACGGAAGTGAAGTGTTGTTCAATGCCATAACTTTTGCACCATTCTTCGAGCTGCTTCCTGACGAACTGCCGCCCATTATCAGATACGAGCCGACGAGGAATGCCGAACCGACAGATTATATGTTGCCAGATAAATTTTTTGATCATTTGCTCTGTGATCTTTGCCAGCGGCTCGGCCTCCACCCATTTGGAGAAATAGTCGACCGCCACCAGTAGAAACTTCCACTGACCGGTCGCCATAGGGAATGGACCCACGATATCCATTCCCCACTGATCGAACGGACAGGCTACCGTAGACGCTTTCATCTCCTCTGTCGGTCGGTGGGAGAAGTTGTGGTACTTCTGGCAGGAGAGGCACGTCGCGACGGTCCGAGCGGCGTCTGTTTGCAGGGTTGGCCAGAAGTATCCGGCCAGCAGGATCTTCTTGGCCAGCGATCATCCGCCCGGATGTCCCCCACACGATCCTTGGTGCACTTCATGGAGGATGTACTCCGCATCCTCCGAGCTTACACACTTCAACAGTGGGCGAGAGAAAGCCTTCTTGTAGAGTTGGTCTCCAATGAGCGTGAACCAACCGGCTCTCCTCCTTAATAGCTGGGCTGCTTCCCGATCGGATGGTGTTGCCCCCCATCGAAGAAACTCCATGATGGCCGTCCTCCAATCGCTCGGAAATGCGAGACCCTCCATCTGGTCGACGTGAGCCACCAAAGCTACTTGTTCAATTAGCTGCTGGATGACGACCGGTGATATTGAACTTGCTAGTTTGGCTAATTCATCTGCCTCCTGATTTTCCGCTCGGGGTATCTTCTGGATAATAACTTCTCTGAAGTTGGCCTTGAGCTTTTCGAAGGCTTCAGCGTAAAGTTTGAGCCGAGCGTTGTTAATCTCAAAAGTGCCCGAGAGTTGCTGAGCGGCCAACTGGGAGTCCGAATGGATTATCACCCGACTGGCTCCTACATGGCGGGTTGCCTGCAAGCCAGCTATGAGGGCTTCGTACTCCGCTTCGTTATTTGTGGCTCTATAGTCCAGCCGAATGGATAAGTGCATCCTTTCTTCTTGGGGAGAGAGTAATAGCACGCCAACCCCGCTCTCGAGCCGAGTGGACGATCCATCCACAAATATTTTCCACATAGCTTCGGGTTCTAACTTTTGCACTTCGGTGACAAAATCTGCCAAGGACTGCGCCTTTATCGCCGAACGGGGTTGATACTGAATGTCGAATTCGCTCAACTCCGTGGTCCATTTGATGAGCCGTCCGGACGCTTCTGGGTTCAACAGCACTCTTCCCAAGGGGCTATTTGTCCGGACGATGATAGTATGAGCCAAGAAATAGGGACGAAGTCGCCGAGCGGCGAGGACCAAAGCAAAAGCCAGCTTCTCGAGCCCGGTGTAGCGAGATTCAGCGTCTTTTAAAATATGGCTCAAGAAGTACACTGGTTGTTCTTCTCCACTCATCCTCACTAGTGCCGAGCCTACTGCCTGCTCGGTTGAAGATAAATAGATACAAAGCGGCTCACCCACAGCTGCCTTGGCTAGCACAGGCAAAGAGTTCAGATATGTCTTCAGTTCTTCGAACGCCCGATCGCATTCTTCATCCCAATGAAACTTAGTGGCTTTGCGCAAGATTTTGAAAAATGGGAGGCTCCGATCGGCTGTCTTCGAGATGAATCTGGACAATGCTGTTATCCGACCGGTCAAACGCTGTACTTCCCTCAGATTTCTTGGGGGCGGCATATCTTGTAATGCTTTCACCTTGCTGGGATTTGCCTCGATGCCCGGCTCGGTCACTATATAGCCCAAGAAGCGCCCGCCTTTTGCCCCGAACAGACACTTTTGAGGGTTCAGCTTAACTCCATACTTCCTCAGCGTTCGGAAAGTCTCCTCCATGTCTTTAAAGAGATCGGCCACTCGGACGGATTTGATGAGAATATCATCCACGTACACTTCCAAATTTCGTCCGATCTGCTCCTTGAACACTTTGTTCATCAAGCGCTGGTAAGTTGCTCCAGCGTTCTTCAGTCCGAACGGCATCACATTGTAGCAGTAGGTGTCGTCGGCTGTAACGAAGCTGACCTTCTCTTGATCTTCTCGGGCGAGCGGCACTTGATGGTATCCCTGATAGGCGTCGAGCATGCATATCAACACGCAGCTGGCTGTGGAGTCCACCAGTTGATCGATCCGGGGTAGAGGATAAAAATCCTTTGGGCATGCTTTGTTGAGATCCCGGAAATCGATGCAGACGCTCCACTTGTTGCCCGGCTTGGAGACTAGTACCACGTTCGCCAGCCAGCTCGGGAACTGTACCTCGCGTATGTGGCCGGCCTCCAGGACCTTTTCAACCTCCGCTCGGATGATTGTATTTTGTTCGACGCTGAAGTCCCTCTTCCTTTGCTTCATCGGCCAAGCGTCCGGTCGGACGTGGAGCTCGTGCTGCGCTATACTTGGCGAAATTCCTGGCAGCTCATGTGTCGACCAAACGAAGACATCGCAGTTTTTCTGGAGACATTTGATCAGTTCCTTTTTCTGGCTCGCCTCCAGATCGGCCGCAATGAAAGTGGTGGCCTCCGATCGGGTTGGGTGAATCTGCACTTCCTCTTTTTCTTCATACACCAAAGAGGGTGATTTTTCGGTTATGGCGTTTACCTCGATCCGTGGCGCCTTCCGAGCGGAATTAGCTTCAGCCCGGACCATCTCGACGTAGCATCGCCGAGCCGCCAGCTGGTCTCCTCGTACTTCTCCCACTTTATCTTCCACCGGGAACTTGATTTTCTGGTGGAAAGTGGAGACGGTCGCTCGGAACTCACTGAGCGCCGGTCGCCCCAAGATAACGTTGTATGCTGAGGGAGAGTCGACAACGACGAAGTTTGCAGTCCGCGTCCTTCTGAGCGACTCCTCTCCCAGCGAAATAGCCAGTCAGACCTGTCCGACCGGCAGAACTTCATTGCCCGTAAACCCGTAGAGGGGGGTTGTCATGGGCAGCAGCTCGGCTCGATCTATTTACAGTTGGTCGAAGGCCTTCTTGAATATAATATTGACCGAGCTTCCTGTATCGATGAAAACGCGGTGAATAGTATAGTTAGCTATTACCGCTTTGATGAGGAGAGCGTCGTCATGTGGCACTTCGACTCTTTCCAAGTCCCTGGGTCCGAAACTGATTTCGGGACCGCTCGCCCGTTCTTAGCTGCAGCCGACCGCATGGATCTGAAGCTGTTTGACGCTTGCCTTCCTTGCTTTATTGGTGTCACCTCCGGTCGGCCCCCCAGCGATGATGTTAATTTCGCCTTGGGAAGTGTTACTTCTATTTTCTTCTTCCCGAGCGGACGGCCTAGGCCGCTCCCTAGACACCCGGGGATTGTCCTCGTGCCTTTGAAGGTAATGTCGTTCGGGAGACTGATGCTGTCGCCTGTCGAGTATCCGCCGATCGGTCTCATGATGTCGTTGTCTCCTGTCGGATGATGGTGATCGACGGTGGCCACCCCGGGGCATGGGGTAGGCGATTAGGGGAAGGCTCCGGCAATCTCTTGTATTATGCGTGTCTGTCCGGTGAAATGAGCAAAACATTGGGGTCCATACCTTCTTTTTAGGTTTGGGCTGCTCGGCCGATACTTCTTGAATGGCGTGGGATCTTGCATGTTGCTAGGGGCGGACTGCTTCAGCTCGCGGTCCTCTGGGCGGCTGATGAGCAGTGTGCGGCTTCCGCTCTGCAGTGGGCGCCCGCTCGGTTGGAGCTTCCTTCCTTCGGGCCGCTTAGGCTTCCTCCACATTAATGTATTCATTGGCCCGGTGTAACATATGATCGTAGTCTCGGGGTGGCTTTCGAATAAGTGAACGGAAGAAGTCACCGTCCACGAGGCCCTGTGTAAACGCATTCATCATCGTTTCTGAGGTGGCCGTTGGAATATCCATGGCCACTCGGTTGAACCGTTGGATATAAGCTCTGAGCGGCTCCTTGGGCTCTTGCTTGATGGCAAATAGGCTCACGCTAGTCTTCTGATAACGTCGACTGCTTGCAAAATGGTGGAGGAAGGCCGTGCGGAAGTCCTTGAAACTTGTGATGGATCCGTCCGGCAGCCTTCGAAACCACCGTTGCGCCGATCCCGAGAGAGTGGTAAGGAACACCCGGCACTTTACTCCATCTGTGTATTGGTGTAAGGTAACTGTGTTGTCGAACTTACCCAGATGATCGTCCGGGTCGGTGGTTCCATTGTATTTCCCGATCGTCGGGGAAACATAATGCTTTGGCAGAGGGTCCCGCAGGATGGTCTCTGAAAATTGTCGGTTGATCCGCTCGGGGGAAGCGTCCGTTCGGGGGGACCTTGCCTTTTCTATTGTCTCGCATAGGCGCCTCGTCGGATAAAGATCCTCGGTCACAATTGACTGCGGCGGCTTCGAGAGGCATCCGAAATAGGGCCCGATGAAATGGAACTGTGGTGGGGGGTACTTCCGCTCGGCCTCATGACGCGGACGTCGCTTGCTGCTCCATCCGCTCGACTTGCGATTTCTGCTTCTGTTGTTCCACGAGTTTAGCTGCTCTTGCCTCGATTAGAGAGTCAAGCTCCTCCGTGGAGAGCATCACCGTATGCGGTCGTCCAACTTCGTCCATTGCTTCTGCTCGGATGCAGGTGCGTTCCCACAGACGGCGCCAAATTAATCATGTCCGAACGCTGAATCAACGAACGCTGGGCATGTGGCGCTCTCCGAACTGATGACTTGGATCTCCGGCAGGTAGTAGGGATCTCCGGCGAACTTGCAAAGAAGTCGAACCAGGAAGGGGTTCCCGGCGACGACCCTCCGACGCTCAAGTCAGGCAAGAGGAAACTAAGAAGTGGCTCCGAATATGCGAAAATGCGTACCTCCGGCGAAGTATGAAAGCTCTTATATAGAGCTGTGGGGAGGCTCGGGCACACCTACCGAGGCGTACACGTGTCCTGGTACCATACCTTAGCATGAGCTTGTCAGAGGAACATGCCTGACACCATACTATACAGTCTGATCACCTCCTTGATAGGACAGCAGATCCTTCCGTCATACAATTCTATGTATGGCCTGGTCATCGAACATGCCTGCTGTCAGAAAATGATGTTCCCTAATGTCCCCTTGCCCTTGTCTCCTTTTTCCTGATGCCAAGCGTCCAAGCGCTCGGTCATCTACAATCGTCCGACCGGGCCTAAGTATAGGTTCGACCGGATGCTTGGCTAAGACGGCTTCCAGTCTGGATGTTTTACGATTTGGCCGAGCGGGTCGCCCGCTCGGCCAGGCGACTCTGTTCCCATGAGCGTCGGAACCCCGAGTCCTCGCCGGGTCGTCTTTGATTCCGCTAGGATCCCGCTCGTCCGGTCGGCATCCCCTTCTCCGATCGGCTGTTTGACCTTTGACCTCCACGTGGCGTTGACTTCCCTCCAAGGGGGTCCCCCGTCGTTACCGCCGGATCAGTATGCATCATCCACAAAAGTTGAGAGGCACACTCTCCTAGGGCTATGTATTCAGCTTCAGTGGTGGATAGAGCAACACAATATTGCTTTGTGCTTGACCAACTTACTAGGCATTGACCTAGAATTTGACAGCTACCACTTGTACTTTTTCTGTCTAATTTACACCCGGCATATTCTGAGTCAGAATAGCCAAACAGGTCAAAGGTGCTAGATCTAGGGTACCAAAGTCCTATATTGAGGGTGCCTTTTATATATCTAAGTATTCTTTTAACATATGTTAGATGTGATTCTTTTGCACAAGATTGGTATCTTGCGCACATGCCAACTGCGAATATTATATCTGGTCGACTTGCAGTTAGGTAGAGTAGACTTCCTATTATACTTCTATAATATTTTGGGTCTACTGTTTTTCCTTCTGGGTCAGAGTCAATGTCGATGTTAGTGGTCATTGGGGTATTTATGATTTTTGAGTTTTCCATGTCAAATTTTTTAATTAGTTCTTTAGCATATTTAGTTTGGTAAATATAGATTCCATCTTTCGTTTGTTTAATTTGTAAACCTAAGAAAAAATTTAGTTCCCCAACCATACTCATTTTAAATTCATTTTCCATTAACTTAACGAATTCTTTTAGAAATTTAGAGTTAGTTGAGCCAAAAATTATATCATCAACATAGATTTGTGCTATGAAGATGTCTTTTTCTATAGTTTTTACAAATATGGTCGGATCTATGTGGCCTTGGTTAAAACCTTTGAATGTTAAGTAATTGGTTAACCATTCATACCATGCTCTAGGAGCTTGTTTAAGTCCATATAAGGTCTTTTTCAATTTAAATACATGATTAGGGTAGTCTAAGTCCTCAAATCTTGGGGGTTGGTTTACATATACCTCTTCTTTAATGAACTCATTTAGGAACACGGATTTTACATCCATTTGGTACAATTTAAACCCTTTATGTGCTGCATAGGCTAGCAGCATCCTAATGGATTCGAGTCTAGCTACTGGTGCATAGGTTTCGTCATAATCTAAACCTTCAACCTGACTGAATCCTTTGGCTACTAGTCTGACCTTGTTTCTAACTATTTCACCCTGATCATCCAATTTGTTCCTAAATACCCATTTGGTGTCAATTATGAACTTATCTATGGGTTTAGGTACAAGTTCCCAGACTTGGTTTCTTTCGAATTGTGCTAACTCTTCCTGCATAGCAATGATCCAGTCTGGGTCGGGTAGGGCTTCTTCTATAGTCTTAGGTTCAATCTTTGAAATAAGGGCAATCTGACTTAGGTTCCTATATGAGGATCTAGTTCTGACTCCTAGGTTTGGATCACCCAAAATTTGGTCAGGTGGGTGAGAGGTACTTTCTCTAGTTGGTCTTATATTTGGGTCAGAAATTGGTTCCTCTGGTTTATTAGTGTTGGGATGAATTTCATCATCTTCAATAATTCTTGGATTAATG
Organism: Zingiber officinale; assembly: GCF_018446385.1. Classification (NCBI taxonomy): domain Eukaryota; kingdom Viridiplantae; phylum Streptophyta; class Magnoliopsida; order Zingiberales; family Zingiberaceae; genus Zingiber; species Zingiber officinale. Next base: position 14,384,002 of record NC_055989.1, read on the forward strand.
TCAACATTTTCATTTAAGTTAGACATATTATTTTCATCATCAAATATTATATTAGTTGTTTCTTCAACTTTTAGGGTATTTTGGTTATAGACTCTATAGGCCCTACTGGTTGTGGACCCTAAAAAGATTCCTTGATTTGATTTGGGTGTAAATTTTCCTAAGTAATCTTTAGTATTTAAAATATGAACTTTACATCCAAAAACTTTTAAGTAGTTTAGGTTGGGAATTCTATTATAATACATTTCATAAGGAGTTTTATTGTGATATTTGTTAATTAGAATTCTATTTTGAATATAATTTGCTGTATTTATGGCTTCGACCAAAAATTGATGACTTAAATTATATTCATTTAGCATGGTTCTAGCGGCTTCTTGTAGGGTTCTATTTTTACGTTCCACTAGGCCATTTTGTTGGGGGGGGGGGGGGGGGGGTTCTAGGACATGAAAATTCATGTTGGTATCCATTGATTTTACAGAATTGGGTAAACCTATGATTTTCAAATCCCCCCCCCCCCATGATCACTTTTTATTCATTTAATTTTAGTATCTTTTTCATTTTCTGTTAACTTGCAAAAATTACTAAATTCTTCAAAAGTTTCATCTTTTGTTTTTAGAAATTTTACCCAGGTGAACCTAGAGTAGTCATCAATTATTACTAAGCAATACTGGTTCTTACTTAGTGACTTGACTCCATGTGAATCAAATAGGTCAAGGTGAAGGAGTAAAGAGTTAGTTCTTTCTAGATTAGTTGATTTGTGGGTTGACTTTGTTTGTTTTCCTTGTTGACAAGCATTACAGATTTGGTTTTCAATAAATTTTAATTTGGGCAAACCTTTAACTAGACCATTTTGACTCATTTTTGAAATGAGTCTGGTTTGAGTGTGACCCAGTCTTCTGTGCCACAAGTCAGTTTCTTCCTCTTGTGTTAGAGAACACTTTATTGAGTAAGTGGGTAGATCAATTGAGTACATGTTATTTTTCCTAAGCCCTTTAAGTGTGATTTCAGGGTTTTCAATATTTTTAACTAAACAACTAGATTTGTCAAAGGTAACTAAGTATCTACTGTCACACAATTGGCTTATACTTAGAAGATTAAAATTGAAGTTTTCAACTAGTAGAACTTTTCGAATAATAAAATCGGAACTCAGTTCGATGTTACCTCTTCCGATTACCTTAAGTTTGTCGTCGTTGCCGAACATTGCCGAATGCAACAGACCCTAAATTCTTTAGTTTGAGCTTTGTGAACTTCAATTTATCTCCAGTCATGTGTCTGGAGCATCCACTATCTAACATCCACTGATCTAATTCTTTATGTTCCTACACATAAATTGTTTGAATTGGACTCTACTTGAAGAAAAGAAAGTGAAGTGATTAAGTTTGAGTTAGATTGACACATAAGTGTAACACTATGTTAATTTTAAATATTAACACCATTTTAGTTTAATGATGAATTTTAAAAACTATAATTTTTTTTATTTAACTTTTAAATTATGTTTAGCACTTAATTTAGATTAATTGAGTTTGATTAATTTTGAAAACAATTTAAGTTAATTCATTTGAAAAAATAATTTTAAGTTAATAAATTTGAAAAATAATTTTAAAAGATTTTTTCAAATTAAGTTTTAAATAATTTTGAAATTAAGTTTTAAAAGATTTTTAAAATGATTTTTCAAATAATTTCGAAATTAAGTTTTAAAAGTTTTTTAAAATGATTTTTAAATGATTTTACAAATAATTTTGAAATTAAGTTTTAAAAGATTTTAAAATATTTTTTTATATGATTTTTCAAATAATTTTGAAATTAAGTTTTAAAAGATTTTAAAAATAATTTTTAAAAGTTTTTTTAAAAGATTTTTCAAATAATTTTGAAATTAAGTTTTAAAATATTTTTAAGATGATTTTGAAATTAAGTTATAAAAGATTTTTAAAATAATTTTTAAAATTTTTTTTAAAAAAGATTTTTAAAAGATTTTTCAAATAATTTTGAGATTAAGTTTTAAAAGATTTTTAAAATGATTTTGAAATTAAGTTTTAAAAGATTTTTAAATTGTTTTTTAAATGATTTTTCAAATAATTTTGAAATTAAGTTTTAAAAGATTAAGTTTTTAAAAGGGTTCTAAAATGTTTTTTAAATGATTTTTCAAATAATTTTGAAATTAAGTTTTAAAAGATTAAGTTTTTAAAAAGGTTCTAAAATGTTTTTTAAATGATTTTTCAAATAATTTTGAAATTAAGTTTTAAAAGGGTTTTAAAATGTTTTTTAAATGATTTTTCAAATAATTTTGAAATTAAGTTTTTAAAAGATTTTTAAAATGTTTTTTAAAAGATTTTTCAAATAATTTTGAAATTAAGTTTTAAAATATTTTTAAAATATTTTTTAAATGATTTTTCAAATAATTTTGAAATTAAGTTTTTAAAAGGTTTAAAAGAATTTTGAAATTTTATGAATTATTTAATTTGAAATCCTTAGTCATCTCACCCGATCTAAATTTTCAATCAGGTAATCCTATAATTGTTGTGAGATGAATTGAGGTTCAATTTAAGGGTTTAGTTTAACTTTGTGTTAGATTCAGGTTTAGCTTTGAGTTCAACAAGTAGGCGTTCTCTAGATAAACTTCTGGGCTATGGTGAGTCACAAGGGCATCATTAAAGTAACCATGCCTTCGAGGTTTTCCAAATAGTCCTACCCATTGAACTTAATACAAAACCTTGGTCTAACTGGTTAGGATCCATAAAAGGTAGTTTCAGTCAGTTCCACTTAGCCAAATGCACCAGGTCGAAGCCATATCTTCCTAGACATACGATGACTAAGCTTCCCCAACGTACTATCATCCAATACTTCACCAGTACCGTGGGTCAAGTTAAACCTAACTCCTTTTAATCTAACCTTAATTATCCTGCCGGGTAGTCTACTCTTGTTTACCCATTTCGGGTAGATTAAGTTCGGTTACTCAGTCGGGTAGTTTAGTTGGGGGTGCTAGCTATTCTGGATCCTCCTTCTATTTTTTTATTTGATTTAAGTTGAGTTTGAATTAATTTCGAATTGAATTTTGAATTTAATTTTTAATTCAATTTCGAAATTTTAATTTAATTTTGAATTTTTTGAATTTTAATTTAATTTTGAATTATTAATTTAATTTTAAATTTTGAATTTTAATTTAATTTCGAATTATTAATTTAATTTTGAATTTTGAATTTTAATTTAATTTCGTTAATATTATTTTTCTTTTTGCTCCCCCTGGATTATAGTCTCGATATGGTCTATCGAGGTAGTGTATTTGATCCTTCAGGATCCAATATTAACCAAGTCCAACTTGATTAATCAATTTGGACTTGGGGACTCATGCTTGGACTGTTTTTCTATTTGTTCTTTCTACAAGAAATAAGTAGGATTTATATTTTCTTTTTGGTTTAAATCCTAGACCAGTTCTATTGTAAATGACTCTTTGTGTCCCAAGAATTAGGTCAAGATTCTTGGAACCTAAAGAAAATCGTTCTAGTGTTTTCTCCAGATCCTTGACTTGAGTTTTCAGACTGGAGTTCTCTTCTTCAAGTTTTTGAACTTGAGTTGAGTTTCCAGTGTGAACTGGTTCAGTCAAAGATTTGGAGTCAGTCACTTCTTTAAGGACAGCTACTTCCTTTAGAAGTGACTTAATTCTAAGATTCGACTTAGCTAATCTTCGTAATAAATAATTGACTAAGTTATTGAGTCGAGGGATACTTACAGAGGGATCGGGCCCTTCGGAAACGGATACGGATCCGTAGCTTCGCTCGGACTTGGCCTCCGACTCGATCTCGCTCTCGGATTCGTCGATCTGGTCCCGGGCCATCAGCGTAAGTAAACTCGTCTGATCGAGTTCGTCGTCATCGTCTTCTGAGGAAGATTCGTCCCATGTCGCTTCCTTCTTTGCTTCTTTGCATCCTTTTGATTAGGGCAGTTGGCCTTGATGTGCCCCTTCTGGTTGCACCCGTAGCAGATCACTTCGAACTTTACCTTAGAACTTGGTTGGGCCTCCTTGGATTGGACTGCCTTCTTTAGGTCCTTCTTGTTGAAGCCTTTCTTCTTCTTGTAGAGTCTCTTCACAAGGTTCATGAGCTCGGTTGTTAGTTCTTCATCTTCATCATCTGAGTCGGGTTCTTCTTCTGACTCTGGTTCAGTTCTTTGTCGTGATCTCGGTACCTGGAACCAAAGCAACCCCCTTCTCGGTTGGCTGTGCATTAGTCTGCTCATGTAATTCAAACTTACAGAATAATTCATCTAACTTTATTGAAGATAAATCCTTGGAGACTTTGTAGGCATCTACCATTGATGCCCACAATGTGCTCCTCGGAAACGAGTTTAGTGCGTACCTTATGACGTCCCGATTCTCTATCTTTTGCCTGATTCCATAGAGGGAATTGAGGATGTCTTGAATTCTTGCGTGCAGTGAACTTGTCGTCTCACCTTCCTGCATTTTCAAATTATATAATTTATTAAGTAAGAGATCTCTTTTACGGAAGGTCGATCAGCTTCTCCCATAGCTCCTTGGCGCTTGAGAATGGACCGACGCAGTTTAGTTCCTCCTTTGTTAGTCCGCACTGGAGGGTACAAGTTGCTCTGGCATTTGCCTCCACCTTCTTGATTAATGCAGGTTCCCAGTCCTTGCAGGTTGTAGGATTGCCGTCTTTATCCGTTGACAAATCCAAACCAGTCTTGACGATCATCCATGTCTCGAATTGGATCTTCAGGAAGTTCTCCATTCTGCCCTTCCAGTAACCAAAGTCCTCTCCGGTGAAGAGCAGGGGACGGACAGTGCTATAACCCTCTTGTTGGCCCATTTTAGATCAACTATGAAGAAAATAAACAACAAGAAAATTCAAGGACTTGGTCCTGGATTAGTAGTGCGGGAAGTATTTAAAAGAAAACGGACTCGAGTGGTGTTGCACCAACTTCGAGCAAAAATCGATTCGAGAAAAGAATTAGAATATAGCTATAAAGCTAAATTCTAATTGACTCCGAAAAATCTGAAAATACCACGAAATATTGTTTTGAATGGTGGTTGCACCGATTCAAAACGACCTCGCTCTGATACCAATTGTTGGATTGAAAGAGCTAGAGGGGGGGTGAATAGCGCTCGCGACTTTCACAATTGATTTCGGAATCGTAAAAGTAAATGCAGCAGAAAACAAATAACACAAACACAGAAGACACGAGGAGTTTACTTCGTTTAGAGCCTATCTCAACTCCTACTTGAAGGTCCGCGGCCGTTGACCACTTTCAGTGGGCAATAACTATATGTCGAAAAGATGATTACAATTTGGAGTACGATTAAGTGCAATAAAGGAACTATACCAACGAAAAGAGAACAGAGAACTTTGGAGTGATTTGTTGGAGTAGCCAATCGTTGTTGAGGCGTTAGCAGCAGCACACGGAAGAGCGCAGTGTTCTGTTCGAGAGTTGATCATCTGAGTTAGACCTCAAGGCCTCCTTTTATAGCTCTGTAAGGTCTGATCCAGATCCCCAAGCTTCGGGATCAAGTTTGACCTGACGTGGATCGGTCGATCGATCCCAAGGTTCGGTCGACTGATCAGGCGATCTCCTCCCATCTGATCCGCCCGATCTTCTCCCTCCACTTCGATCCGGTCAAAAAATCCATCCGAGGTTCGATCGACCGATAACCATGTTCGGTCGACCGATCAGCTGTCCTGACTCTTTCAACCTGGCCTGATCCAGTCGACGCCCAACCCTAGTTTGGTCGATTGATCCCAAGGTTCGGTCGACCGATCCCCTGGTTTAGCCTCTTCCAACCTCTGGAGATCTGATCTGATCTGCTGACTTGTGGGTTCGGTCGACCGATCCCGGTCACTTCTAACTCTGCATAAAAATGTTAGTTACTTGCAAAACAGAGTTAGAACATAATGGAATATATAAAACGAATAAACTGACAGCCTTCGGACTGTCTGGGTCTGACTTCGGGTTTCCGACTGGAAACTCTAGGTCGACCCGACCTACTGTCCCCTCTACGGGGAACGCGTCCTCACCTACTCTACTCAGGAGATTTACATGTTGCCAGTGCGATCCTCCAGATCGATTGGACTTTTGCTCGGTTGACAAAGAAAAGGGGAGATTTTTTTTCTCAACAGAATTAGAGATTTTTCTAAAAAGAATTACGTTGATTCTTTCTTAGAAATTTTCTAAAAAAAATTATATTAATTCTTTCCTAAGAAATTTTTCTAAAAAAACTTATGTTAATTCTTTCCTACAGATTTTTCTAAAAAGAATTATGTTGATTCTTTCTTAGAAATTTTCTAAAAAGAATTATATTAATTCTTTCTTAAGAAATTTTTCTAAAAAGAATTATGTTAATTCTTTTCTAGAGATTTTTTCTAAACAAAAATCTATTACTTTTTCTTCTTTTTTATTTGGGGCAAAGGGTTATAAAAGGAGAGGAAATTGTGCCATAAAAAAACAATTCAATTAAGAATTGATAAGTTGTTCTCCACAACTAAAACCCCTCTCCTTTTCCTTAAGGTCGGCGCCCCATCCTTTTCTTCTTCCTTTTCTTTCCTCTAGGGTCGGTGCCCCACTTCTTTTCTTCTTCCCTTTTCTTCCCTCAAGGGCTGGCGCTCCATCTTCTCTTGGTGGCCGGAGCTTGGAGGAAAAGAAAACGAAGAGACGAAGCACCTTGGTGGCGAGTGGTTTGGAGGAGAAGAAGAAGGAGGAGGTGTTCCTTGCTTTGCATCTTTTGGTGGTAGGCGGCTTGGAAACAAAAGGGGTTTGGGTGTTTTTGTCTTGGTAGATTATCGCTCATACGACGTCTAAGAAGATGAGAGGAATACGACAGAAGATCAAGAGGTCTTTGTCTACAAAGAAAGGTACAACTAGTTATTTATTCCACAGCACAACTAGTTTTGTTTTCTTTGTATGGATCTTGAAATACCAACACAAGAGGCTAGCGATTTTGTGCTTTCATTTTTGTGCTTTGATTGAGGTCTTTGTAGTTAAACCTAAGGTTACTGTGAGAAGTTTAAATATTCAATTTCTTTGAAAGGTTTTGTCTAGGAAGTGGTGGATGATCCCATAACCAAGAAGGCCTAGTGCCTCGACAACGACCTGGAAGTCAATCCTTGAAATAGATATTTAATCAACTTCTATAATATGATTTAACTTCAGAAGGACACAAGGGTTGAACTTGGAGTAAAAATATTAAGTTTCATTTCCAATCCAGGTTTAACTTTGAAGAACGAACTTGGAGTAAAAATGTTAAGTTTCATTTCCAATCCAAGTTTAACTTCTGAAGAGCACATGGGTAGCTAGGAAAAGTTCTGTGCTTGTACAAATTTTTTTACAGGGAAAGCAGAACGGTATTCCGAATAGCACCCAACACTTACAGTAAACCCTAGGTTTAACTACAGAGACCTCAATCGAAGCACAAGATCGCTAGCCTCTTGTGTTGGTATTTCAGGATCCATACAAAGAAAAACTAAACTAGTACACCGCGGGAAAAATTAACTAGTTATACCTTTCTTTGTATCTTAAAGACCTCTTGATCTTCTGCTGTATTCCTCTCCTCCTCTTGGACGTTGTGTGGGCGACGATCTTCCAAGACAACACCACCCGAACCACTTCTTTTCCTCCAAGATTTTCGGCCACCAAGGCTCCTTCTCTTCTTCTTCTCCTCCAAGTATCCGGCCACAAGAAGATGGAGCCTCTTCTTGATGTCACCGGCCCTTGGTGAAAGAAACAAGGGGAGAAGAGAAAAAGAAGAGGGCCGGCCACAAGAGAATAGAAGAGAGTCTTAGGTTGTGTTCTCCCATAAGGCACCATCTGCCTCCCTTTTATAATCCTTGGTGAATGCAAAAAAAGAAAGATTTAAAATTAAAACCTTCCTATTATATGTGGTTGGCCCTTATTTGGGCAATCAATTAAGGAAAAATTTTAAATTAAAATCTCTCTTTTAAACCATTGTGGGTTGCTACAAAAAAGGAAAGATTTTAAAATTAAAATATCTCTTTTAAATCTCTTTGTGGATGACTATAAAAGAAAAGTTTTAAAAATTAAAATCTCTCTTTAAATCCCTTGGAGGATGGCTATAAAAGGAAAGATTTAAAAATTAAAATCTCTCTTTTAAATCCTTATGGTCGGCCCCTTGCTTGGGCACCAAGCAAGGCTTGGCCGGCCACCTCTTGGGCTCCAAGCAAAGCTTGGCCAACCCTTGCTTGGGAACCAAGCAAGGATGTGGTCGGCCCTATTACTTGGGTAAAAAGTGGACTTGGTTGGATACGAGGCTTTATACATAGAGGCTACAACAGGAACCTAGAGGAGGAATTGATTTTGTCCTCCTGATGAGGTTGAGCTTCTTGTGTTTGACCCAAACACCCAACTCAAGTTCATCAATAATAACTCATACCACTAAAGAGTTATTATTGAACTACCGCACCAATCCCATATTACATTATGGGCTCCTTCTTATCATGAGTGTGTTAGTATCCCTGTGTTTAAGATATCAAATGTCCATTAATCAAATGAGTTACTGACAACCCACTTAATTAACATCTAGCTCCAAGAGTAGCACCACTCAACTTCATTGTCATGTCAGAACTAAGTCTACCTGCAGGGTTTACATGACAATCCTAATGAGCTCCTCAAGGGGGCATCATCATCCTAATAAATAGGACACAGTTTTCTTCTATAATCAATAACACATCATATAAATAATATTATTTCTCAACTTATCGAACCTATTGATTTAACGAATAAATCTCACTCTTTGATCAATTAAAGAAATAAATACTAAGTACATGTGCTTGTTATTATATCGGGATTAAGAGTACGCACATCCATAATAACATAGGTTTTGTTCTTTTATGCAGTCAGTATAAAAGGAACAACTTCAAATGGTTCTACTCAATATACCCTGTTGGTTAGTCCTAGGAAAACGTGTCGATTCCACTGTACAAAATTTTTTTGTACAAGTGTCGAACCTTTCCTTAAATAACCTATTGTGTTCTTTAGAAGTTAAATTAGGAATCGCAGATGGAACTTAACATCATTGATTCCAAATTTAACTTATCTGTTCTTAATGGTTTAGATTTGAATCGCAAGCGGAACTTAACACTATTGATTCAAATCCACCTATGTTATTAATTCCATTAAATATTAATTTCCAAAATTGGCTTCCAAGACTGCATGGCGAGGCACATGGCCTTCTTGGATATGGGAGCAACCACCACCGTCTAGACAAAGCCTTTTAAGGAAAGCTAATATTTAATTTCCTTAAATAACTCTAGGTTAACCAAAAAGAACAATCGAATCACAAATTCAAAAAATAAAAGAAAAAAAACACAACCTCGAAACAAATCTAAAAACTCTAGAATCATATGCCTCTTGTGTTTGGTATTTCCATAAATAACTATACAAAGAAAACTAGTATGATGCGGAAAATAATTACTAGTTATAACTTTCTTTGTAAGCAAAAATAACCTCTTGATCTTCTACCGTATTCCTCTTTTTATCCCGGACATTGTGTGGGCAACGATCTACCGAGATGAGAACCACCCAAACCCTTCTTCTCCAAGCAAGTTTCGGCCACCACATAAGCTCCAAGAGATGTGAGGTTCGGCCACCACCACCAAGCTCCAAGGGATGCTAGAAACGAAGCCTTCTTTCTCTCCTTCTTCTCCTAGCTAGAACCGGCCACCATGGACTTCCCTTATGTTGATGCCGCCAGCCACAAAGGAGGAAGAGAAAAGAAGGAGAAGAGGAGACCCTAGGGCCGGCCACACCAAGGAAGAAAAGAATAGAGTCGTTCGCCATGAAGGCACCTCTACCCCTTCTTTTATATTCCTTGGTCTTGGCAAATAAGGAAATTTTAATAAAAACTTCCTTAATTCTTTTTCCATGAAAAAGAAATTTTAATTGATTTAAAATCAATTCCTTTTTTCAATTTCAATGGCCGGCCACTTATTTCCCCAAAACAAGGAGAGTTTTAATTAAAATAAAAATTAAAACTTCCTAATTTGTTTCCGGAAATTTATAAAAAATTTCTCCAATAATTTTTCCCTTCATGTTGGATTATAAAAAGGAAATTTTATAAATTAAAATCTTTCTTTTAAACATGTGGATAATTTTCAAAAAGGAAAGTTATCTCTAAAAATTAAAATCTCTTTTCAATATACAAATAAGGAAAGATATCAAATCTTTTCTTAATCTTTTGTAGAAACTAATAAAAGAGAATATTTAATTTTTAAAACTCTCTTTTAAATTATGATCATGGTTAAAAAGGAAAGTTTTCTCAAAATTAAAATCTCCTTTCAATCTACAAATAAGGAAAGATTTCAAATCTTTTCTTAATCTTTTGTAGAAAGCTATAAAAGGAAAGATTTAAATTTTAAACTCTCTTTTAAAATCATGATATCCACATAAGAAATAATTTTAATAAAAATTCCTTTTTAATATGATGTGGTCGACCACCTAAGCTTGGGCTCCAAGCTATTGGCCGGCCACCTTAAGGCTCAACCTTTAGGCTTGGCCGGCCCTAAGCTTGAGCTTCAAGCTTAGCTTGGCCGGCCCCTATAGGTTGGGTAAGAAGGTGGGTATGTGGTGGGTATAAATCTCTATATACAAGAGGCTACGATAGGGACCGAGAGGAGGAATTGGTTTTGGTCTCCCGATGAAATTAAGCTTCCCATGTTCGCCCCGAACACACAACTTAATTCCATCAATAATAATTCATTCCACTAAAGAACTATTATTGAACTACCGCACCAATCCCAAATTACATTTTGGGCTCCTTCTAATTATGAGTGTGTTAGTCTCCCTGTGTTTAAGATGTCGAATGTCCACTAATTAAATGAGTTACTGACAACTCACTTAATTAATATCTTAGTCCAAGAGTAGTACCACTCTACCTTATCGTCATGTCGGACTAAGTCCACCTGCAGGGTTTAACATGACAATCTTTATGAGCTCCTCTTGGGGACATTATCAACCTAGATCACTAGGACATAGTTTCCTTCTATAATCAACAAGTCACACTATAAGTAACATCATTTCCTAACTTATCGGGTATTTTGATTTATCGAACTAAATCTCACCCTTTGATAAGTCAAAGAAATAAATATTAAATATATGTGCTTGTTATTATATTAGGATTAAGAGCACACACTTCCATAATAACTAAGGTTTAGTTCTTTTATTAAATCAGTATAAAAAGAACTTACCTTAAATGATCCTGATCAATACATTTAAAGTGTACTAGTGTAATTTATTAGTCAAGATAAACTAATGCCTAATTATACTACGACTATTCCAATGGTTTGTTCCTTTCCATCTTAGTCGTGAGCTACTGTTTATAATTTATAAATAACCGATAACACAATCTTCTGTGTGTGACACCACACACTATGTTATCTACAATATAAATTAATTGAACATCTACATTTGGTATATATAAATGTAGACACTTGACCAATATGATTTTTATAAATGTTTATACAAAAGCTAGGCTTTTAGTATACACTCCAACATACTCATAGTGTACTAGTGTAATTTTATAGTCAAGATTAACTAATACCAAATTACACTACAATCATTCCAATGGTTTGTCTCAATCCATCTTGGTTGTGAGCTACTATTTATAATTTATAAGGAACTGATAACATGATCTTCTGTGTGACGCCACACACCATGTTATGTACAATATAAATTAAATGGACAACTGCATTTAACTAAATGCAGACATTTGACCAATGTGATTCTCATTTCAAAATAAACGTTTATACAAAAAGCTAGGCTTTTAGTATGCATTCTAACAAGAGTGACATTTGCTCTTATACCTCTCACACGCCCACCATGTTTGTAAGAATTCAAGGCCTTCGTGAGAATATCTTCAAATGATTTGGTAAAGGACATCTTACCATCCTTCTTTTGCACAATATAATCATCCTGTCTTGCATCCAAATACAATAACTTTAAATATATACATATATCATATATGTACAAACAAGCAATTTATGTCTACTTTTTCTTACAATCTTATTCACTATTTGCTTCAACTCATCGCCAACAAACTCCTCTTCTTTGTTGAGTCGTCCTCTCTTCTAAAGAATGGCTCTGTTTATCTCATCGTCATCACATAAGTCACTAGACTGCATGCAAAAAACCACATGAAGCCAACGTACTTAACACCAACTTCAACCAACCATAAGTAGGAATTTAATATTTACTAAATACTTACTATTTCTTTAGACAAATCCGCATATCCTTTTCTATAAAGTCGGTGAGGGTATAAGCTTACCTTGCCTCTTGCACTTTGTAGTTCACTTTTTTTCTACAAAGTGATAGATGAATAATAACCACAGTTAAATAATACACATATATCAACTAGAGTTTAAAAAGACCACATTAAAAAACTTACTATAAAGTCTTCAGACATCCGATTAATCACAAAACTACTACAATGTTCAAGTGAAATACAATGCCCTTGAGGTACCTTGTTCAGAAGCTTTGGATTATTTCTATTTGGTTGGATGAATGTCCTAGTGAGGTGAGTTTTATACTGACGTTACTTTGAATTTGCAGAGCTCAAACATTCATTCCTCCATTTTGGGTCCAGTTTGTATGTCAACTACACAAACAAAAATCTTCAGTAAATAAATAAAAGAAAAGAAAAAAATACATCACATAAGAAAGTGTCATATTACTTACATTGACGGATTCCCATATCATGTTAACTTCATCCGGCACCTGCTTCCAAGAGTGATAATTAATATTAACTTTTTCCTAAGCAAGGACGCCAATAAAACTCTACAATTCAGAAATCTTTTGCCCCACTGTCTGTCCATACACATTAAATCTCATACTCTATTTAACTCCCTGAACCCTTTGAACAACAAGCTTATTCATTTGAGTATGACCTCTCTTTGATCTTGTTGTTTGAGTCATCCCGTTTGATCCTACCTCTTGGCTATCCTCAGCACCCTCATGATCTTAAGCAACAGACATCATTTTACCTTTACCCTTATTGTCTTTTGCATTTTTTTGTGAATTCTTATCTTGTTGAACTATCTCATCACTATGATTATGCGTTGATTTGCCCTTTTTTCTAGTGGTCATAGTGTCCAAAAACCTGGTCATAACAATAGAAATTTGAAATAGTTAGCACAAGCATCAAGCATATGCAGAAATAGTTAGCACAACTATAGAGCATATCATTCAAAATCACAACAAAATAAACATTTGTATATTCAACAAAAAAACTACTAATAAACAATGAACCAAAATTTTATATGAAATATTTTAGTGTAACATTATTCAAGATCATAAACTTTGATCAAGTAAATAGTCACATATATAAACTATAAATAAAGTTACCAAACTAAAAATTCTCATTATCAACCCAAATCTCATCACAATCTGCACCAATACAGGGTGGTTAATTGTCATTAGTTTTGTCAATATCCATTGATTACATCCCTTTTGTGAAGCATGGGTAGTAGATTGAAGTGTCTCCCAACTTATCATCAGTGATACATTCTGATCCTGTCCGAACGCTGAATTGACGGACACTGGGCACGTGGCGCTCTTCCAACGGATGACGTGGATTTCTGACCGGCCGTATGGATCCCCGACGAACCTGCAAAGAAGTCGGGTCGGGAAGGGGTTCCCGGCGACGACCCTCCGACGCTCAAGTCAGACAAGAGGAAAATGATAGTGGCTTCGAAGATGTGAGATCGCGTGATTGCCTACCTTCGCCGAAGTCTGAGAGCTCTTATATAGAGCTGTGGGGAGGCGTATGCACACCTACCGAGGCGTACACGTGTCCTTTACCATACCGTAGTATGGGCTTGCCAGAGGAACATGCCTGACACCATACTGCTACAGTTCGAGCACCTCTCTGATGGGACGGTAGAACCTTCTGTCGTGAGATTCTGCGTATGGCTTGATCGTCGAACATGCCTGTTGTCAGAATATGTCTCCCAATGTCCCCTTGTCCTTGTCTCTTTTTCCCCGAGCCGAGCGTCCATCCGCTCGGCAGGCATCGACCCGACCGGGCGTGGATATTGGTCCGACCGACAAGCTTCCACTCCCTCGCGTGCTCAGCTGAGACTGTTCCTTCACATCATTGCTGCTTTACGCCTTGGCAAAGCGGGCTTCCCGCTCGGCTCGGCGACCCTGTTTACTATGAGCGTCGGAAACTCGACTCCCTGTCAAGTTCTTTGATTCCGCTTGGACCCGTTCGGCCGGTTGACCCCTACTCTTCTCCGATCGGCCGTTTGACTTTTGACCTCCACGTGGTGTTAACTCTCCTCAAAAGGGGGTCTCCTGTCTGTACATCCAGATCACTTGCCTCCCCTTCAAGTCTAGTCGAAGGAGGCGATTAGTCCGACTGACTAAACCATTAGTTGAGCCGAGCGGCGTCTCCGTGAAACTATCTTCCGCTCGGCGCCCACGGGGGTAGCTATAACGTCAGTCAACGTCAACATTCCTCGGATCTCTTCGAAGTCTGCGCCAATCTTCGATATTAAGGTCGGGCACGCGCTCATTAAATGCACCCAGTGGCTGGCTGCCACATGTCAATGCTGCCGTCATCGTATGGCGGTGGCGTCACGGGCGACTAGACCGAGGCGGTTTAAAATGGACGGCCCGATGCGTGCTCCGGTTCCCGTGACCTGCATCCGACGGTGGAGGTCGCTCGGGCTCAGCCCTATAAAGCCTTCGCCTTCTCCGCCTTCTCACCCCATTTGCGTCTTCGCGTGTCCCGTAACCTCCTTTGGCGTTTCAGTGCTTCGGTGATCTCGTTGCTACTTCTTCCGGCGACTCCGTGTTCCTCGTCGATCTCTATTCTTCTCTGTAAGGTTCCTCTTCTTTTCTGTCTTTGGTTTTCTTTGCGTTTCTTTCCCGAGTTTTGGTCCTCTGAGCGCTGTTCTCGTTAGTCGTCCTCTTCTTTCTATTATCTGCCTTTTGTGGTTTCGTCCGCTCGGACAATGGCCAGTTCTTCTCAACCTCAAGACTCAGCCCTCGGCCCACGGTATACCACCATGGAGTCGCGCTTCGATCGGCGCGACGCCGATATTCTGATGGATACTTTTGAAATCCCTTTTGATTTTGAACTTATCTTACCCTCCCCCTCCGCTCGGCCACACAAACCGCCGCGCAGAGCTTTTTGTGTTTTCCGCGACCAGTTCACAGCCGGTGTGCGATTTCCAATTCATCCCTTCATCGTTGAAGTTTGTAATTTTTTCGACATTCCGCTCGGAAGCCTAGTCCCTAACACTTTCCGCCTTCTGTGCGGCGTCGTCGTCTTGTTCAAAATCCACAACATTCCCTCCGACCGGAGGTCTTCTACTATTTCTACTATCCTAAACAGTCCGAGCTGGGCACTTACATGTTCTAGGCTCGACCCGGTTTAGTTTTCTTTAATAAAATGCCCTCTTCTAATAAGCATTGGAAAGAATATTATTTCTACCTCCATCTTCCCAAGCGGGCCTCCTTCCGAACCCAATGGCAGATCGGACAGTCAACCTCCCCTGAGCTTAAGAGGTTCAAGACCCGACCGGACTATCTTCACGCTGCCAACATGCTAGCCGGTCTGAAGTTTGATATCAACAAGTTCTTACCTGAAGGGGTCATGTACATATTTGGCCTGAATCCGATCAGGACCCCCCTCCCGAGCGACTTCGGTAAGAACTTTACTTGTGCATTCGCTTTGATTGCTAACTGATTTTCTCCTTTTTCCTTTGAAGCGGACATTATCATAGAGTCCGTGATGGCCGGTATTCTGAAGAGGAAGGCGGCGGCGCTCGAGACTGCGGCTGCCAAGGAAATGGAGGCTCTTGGCATTGAGCCGGTCGGCTCACGTGAAGGAGAGAGCGATACGAATGCGAGGGAGTCGGCCGCTCAGGCTTCTCTTCCGATGTCGGCTGGCGCAACTGCTAGTCGAGAGCCTTCCGTCCGGGAGGAAGGCTCTGCTCAGGGGGAAGAGCGCCCTCTCCGATAAAAGAGGCGCCGCACGGAGACACCACTCCGCTCGGCTACTTCAGCAGTCCATCCGTCCGAGCGGGCCACCACCGATTCTCGCGGCAAATCTCCAGAGGTGGAGGCGATCTCGTCCGATCGGACTCCATCCCATCTGGACGCGTCCGCGGACCCCCTCGAGGCTGTTCCGATCAGCGCCCTTCTGCCCGCTCCCCGCCGAGTCGAACGTTCGGCCATTTTGTCCCAGTTTTCTGTGCCGGCCTCCGACCCTTCTCTAGCTTCCGCTCAAACTACTCCCGGTCGGTGCCGTACCATCAAGGTCTCTTTGCATCTCCCCACTGAAGAATTGATGCCAGAGTCCGATCGGCCAACCGCGCCCAAGCACCTGATCACAATGAAGGGGCCCCTAGCCGAAATGTGGGCCGACGCTCGGGCACGTGTCACGCTGATTCCGCTCAGTAATCTGGCCAATAGCCACATGCAGCAGGTCACTGGGGTAAGGACGTTTCCTTCCGAAGTTTTTTATGCATTCTTTCCGATCGGCCATTAACAATTCTTGCTTATGCCAGAGATGGGTGGAGGAGATCGCCGTATGCAACCGTCTGGCTATGGTGGACGAGGAATTAAAGAGGCTGAAGGCTCCGGGCGGCCCGTCCGGCTCCCAAGGTCCATCATACGCCGAGCTGCAAAAAGAGCTCAAGAAGGCCCAAGACTTGTTGGCAGCCGAGCAGAAGAAGACGGACAATCAGACCCACACTTTGGCTGAGCTCAATCGACAGGTCAAGACGCTCGACCAAAAAATAAGCATAGCCACCACTCGGAAAAACACTGCTATCTCCGATCTGGAGAAAAAGAACGTCGAGGCTCGGGGCCTGGAGCAAAAGGTTAAAGAGCTGATGGACCAGCTGGCCGGCGAGAAGGTTGCCCGTTCAGATGAGGTGACAAAACTAGAGACTGCTTTACAAGAACACCAGGTAGCTGCCGATGCTTCCCGAGCGGCCCTCAAAGAATATCAGGAGGCCGAGCCAGGACGGGTTGCCACCTTAAGGCAGAATTACATCCGTTCGGCCGAATTCTCGGAGAAAGTTTGCGAACGGATGTACACTGCCTTTGAACTTGCCATGGCTGCCACGACAAACTACCTGAAGTCCAAAGGGAAACTTTCCGATTCCGCCACCATCCCAGCCCAAGACCAGGCGACGCTCCTTGGCACCATCCCGAAAGATCTTTACGATTATCTAGAATAGAAGTTTATATGTAATTCGGCCGCTCGGCCTTAATTCCTTTGTTTTCCATGAAAAATTTATCTGCGTTGTGCGTCTTCGTTTTTACTTTACATGCTTGTGGGTGATTCCCGAGCGGGCGTAGGTGACATTCGCCTTCACTACTTTCCATCGCCGCTTATCTTCAAACGTCTTTCGTTCCGGCCGGAGGGTTTATAGTCGCCGGCGTGACTCTCGATTTTTAACGTCGGAGCTCGACGGTCTTCCGGCCGGAGGGTTTATAGTCGCCAACGCGACTCTTGATTTTTAACGTCGGAACTCGACGGTATTCCGGCCGGAGGGTTTATAGTCGCCGGCGTGACTCTCGATTTTTAACGTCGGAGCTCGACGGTCTTCCGGCCGGAGGGTTTATAGTCGCCGGCGCGACTCTCGATTTTAAACATCGGAGTTCGACGGTCTTCCGGCCGGAGGATTTATAGTCGCCGGCGCGACTCTCGATATTTAACGTCGGAGCTCGACGGTCTTCCGGCCGGAGGATTTATAGTCGCCGACGCGACTCTCGATTTTCAACGTCAGAGCTCGACGGTCTTCCGGCCGGAGGGTTTATAGTCGCCGGCGCGATTCTCGATTTTTAACATCGGAGCTCGACGGTCTTCCGGCCGGAGGGTTTATAGTCGCCGGTGCGACTCTCGATTTTTAACGTCGGAGCTCGACGGTCTTCCGGCCGGAGGGTTTATAGTCGCCGGCGCGACTCTTATAGTCGCCGGCGCGACTCTCGATTTTTAACGTCGGAGCTCGACAGTCTTCCGGCCGGAAGATTTATAGTCGCTGGCGCGACTCTCGATTTTTAACGTCGGAGCTCGACGGTCTTCCGAACGGAGGGTTTATAGTCGCCGGCGCGACTCTCGATTTTTAACGTCGGAGCTCGACGGTCTTCCAGTTCGGCTGACGACGCCCCTACTTGCGCTAATATTCTGATTTTTTACTCCTGCATTTCAAGTATACAGTCGAACGGAAAGTATACAGCATACATTACATTGGCGCACCTTTCACCCCGCCCGGTAAGGCTGGAGGTGGTTCGCGCTCCTTGGTCGATCCAATTGCCGTCCGTCTTCATCCTCCAGATAATAGGCACCCGAGCGGAGCTTTTCGATGACTTTGAAGGGGCCCGCCCAAGGAGCCTCCAGCTTGCTAACGTCTCCGACCGGCTTTACTTTCTTCCACACTAGGTCGCCGACCTGGAATGCTCTAGGGATCATGCGCCGGTTGTAGTTCTGCTTCATTCTCTGCCGATACACCATCAGCCGGACGGACGCCTTGGCTCGCTCTTCGTCGATCAAGTCCAATTCCAGCTGCCTCCGCTCGGCGTTGTCATCATCATAGTTCTGGAACCGGACGGACTCTATACCGACTTCAACTGGGATAACTGCTTTGTCGCCGTACACCAAATGGAATGGCGTGACGCCCGTTCCCTCATTTGGGGCCGTGCGGATAGCCCATAAGACACCCGGCAGCTCGTCCGCCCAGCTTCCTCCTATATGGTCGAGCCGAGCCCGAAGAATACGAAGAATCTCCCGATTGACTATTTCGGCTTGACCATTACTCTGGGGATAAGCCACGAAAGTAAAGTGTTGTTCGATGCCATAACTTTTGCACCATTCTTCGAGCTGCTTCCCAGCGAACTGTCGCCCGTTATCAGATATGAGCCTGCGAGGAATACCGAACCGACAGATTGTATGCTGTCAGATAAACTTTTTGACCATCTGCTCGGTGATCTTGGCCAGTGGCTCGGCCTCCACCCATTTAGAGAAGTAGTCGACTGCCACCAGTAGAAACTTCCGCTGACCGGTAGCCATAGGGAACGGACCCACGATATCCATTCCCCACTGATCGAACGGACAAGACACTGTAGATGCCTTCATTTCTTCCACCGGTCGGTGGGAGACGTTGTGGTACTTCTGGCAGGAGAGACACGTCGCGACGGTCCGAGTGACGTCTGCTTGTAGGGTTGGCCAGAAGTACCCGGCCAGCAGGATCTTCTTAGCCAGCGATTATCCGCCCGGATGTCCTCCGCACAACCCTTGGTGCACTTCATGAAGGATGTACTCTGCGTCCTCTGAACTTACGCACTTCAAAAGCGAGTGGGAGAAAGCCTTCTTATAAAGTTGGTCTTCGACGAGCGTGAACCGACCGGCTCTCCTCCTCAATAGCTGGGCTTCCTCCACATTAATATATTCATTGGCCCGGTGTAACATATGATCATAGTCTCGGGGCGGCTTTCGAATGAGTGACCGGAAGAAGTCACCGTCCACGAGGCCTTGCGTAAACGCATTCATCATTGTCTCTGAGGTGGCCGTTGGAATATCCATGGTCACCCGGTTGAACCGCTGGATGTAAGCTCGGAGTGGCTCTCTGGGCTCTTGTTTGATGGCAAACAGACTGACACTGGTCTTCTGGTAACGCCGACTGCTCGCAAAATGATGGAGAAAGGTGACGCGGAACTCTTTAAAGCTGGTGATGGATCCGTCTGGCAGCCTCCAGAACCATCGTTGCGCCGATCCCGTGTAAAATATCGAAAATTTGGCGAAACGCCATAAGAGAATTTTCTAGAGTTTTTAGAAATTTTCTGGAAATTTTTCAGAACTCGTATGGACGACATTATGGGGATAAAAGTGGGTCCCGGAAAAAAGCCTGTTTAGGCTACCCTGTTTGAACGAGGAAAAGTTGGTTTTTCTTTTCTTTTTATTTTCTTTTCTTTTAATCCCCCGTCGCCCTTCCTTCATCCTCACGCGTGCCCTTCCTTCCTCTTCCTCAGCCGTTCTCCACAAAAATCGCATGCGGCAGTTTCTTTCCTCTCCTCATCTCGAGCCCCTCTTCTGCGATTTTCCCTCTTGTGCCGCTGCTGATCACCACCACTCCACGGTCGGTAGCCACTGCCCTGGCCGACGTTGCCACTTGGTTTCGTCGCACCCCAGCGCCTGATCAAGTTGTGCCCTAGTGCCGACACTATGCCAAAACACCGCCGGCCGCACGAGCAGAATCTCGGCCAAGAGAGGAAGGCTGAGGCATTGCCGATCACCGGCCAAAGGAACCCCAGAGCCGATCGCCGTTCCCTCGCGACGCCTCTGCCCTGGATCCCTGCCGCACGGAGCAATGTCGACCCACCACAGATCGCCTCCCCTGTGCCCTAGCGCCGGCTGCCTTCACGTTGTGCCCTAGTTCACCACCGCCGCAGCCACCTAGCCTCACTGTGCCACCTCTCCTCTGCCCCTACCGGATTCCCGATCATTTCCCTGGCTGACGATGTGAGCACGAGGTCGCCTAGTAGTGATCTTGGAGGTAGAGGATCCATTTGATTTCCAGTCATCTTCTTACTTGACTCCTCCTTGATTCGAATGATTCTAGTAGCTGGTGTTGTTCGGTGGATTTAGAATTTGGGTGTGGTGGGCTGTTCCTAGTTCCGACAGCAACTTTGTCCAACAACAACCTTTGATTACCATCAGCGGCTGAATTGAGGAATTGTGTATTGTGGGGAGTTCATGGTTACGGTAGCAAACTCTACAGCATTTTCTTGTTCCAGCAGCAAAAGCACGACTGTATATTGAGGTAAGGGTTTTGGTGTATGGATTGAGTTGGCACGCTCTTGATACATGTTGTTTTAGGTATGAATTGTTACATATATAATTGGATTTGGATTTAGGTTAATTTCTCGGGGATATGATTTAGCTAATTAATTTATATGTAATTAGCTAAATCCGTATATCATGTTGTTACAGGACTGTGATTCGAGATGGGCGTCTCGACATCGGATTGGTTCGATTCGATCTATATCGGAGGCGGGTACCTCTTGACTTATCTTTTATGATATTGTCTTTGGATATGCATAGTATTTTATAACTACAAGCAATGAACATGTTTGTCTTTGGTATGTCACTGTTTGATATCCATAGTATGTTAGGTTTATCGCCTGTGACGTATCCGTGCTTATATCATGTGATTTATTACCATGAGTACTGTATTACCATGAGTATCTTAGTTTCTAGAATAAGTGACATACCCTGTTTTACTGAGGTTAGGACTAGGTTCTGGACTTTTGGTTTTAGTCATGTGTATCGAGATTATCTGATACTTAGGTTTTTATGCCATGACTGGCTTGTGTACCTCTATTTGTATATCATATATGATTCGTGTACCTAGACCTTGATTCTTGATATGTGCATATAGTTGGTACATATGTTATGGAAGGAGATATGTTTAGGATCTAGGTTGCTATACCATAGAGGACCTGTATGTTCTAGATCCGTGGATTGACCTACTGATACTGTGGTACCCATATTATGTATATATGGATTTTTTCTATGTTGATCAGTTTTTGTTATGCATAGTGACATGCATCATGATTGCATGCTGTGCGATTGTCGGCTCCACTATGGTTGAGCCTATCGCCAGTTACATGTACTGCACACACCCCCACTCATGGTTTAGTGGTATATCAGACAGGTGTGTGGCGGTTCTGCTGTTTGGCTCCGTTGGTCTGAGGACTCAGCGTGGTAGCCGGCAGACAGTTCCGCTCTGTTTGACTCCGCTGGCATTTAGTGTAGCAGCGTAGTAGCCGGCAGACGGTGGACTCTGTTTGGCTCCGTTGGTCAGGTGACTCAGCGTGGTAGCCGGCAGAGATACCTCCCCGTCATCGTGTACCGGGAGTTGAGAGCATTGAGCTCCCCCATTTATGATTTGGGGTCACAGGACAGGAGTACTCCGACAGCTCATTAGGAGCAGTGACGACAGAGTGCACGGTTGTCATAGCCCTACCCACTCGGTCTCGCCATTTGTGTGTGAAAGGACTGACTGGCGTCAGGGGTGACCAGGACGCATCATTAGCATCATATGCATTGATGTATTTATATTATTGTGATTGTGTTTGCTGCATTTGGTTGCTGCATTTTAGTTGGATGCATACCTTTGACCTGCATACAGGATTATTGACACTTTCGGTTTGACGACCCTTTTGTCTGGATAGGAGTTCCTGGTGAGTACAGCTTCCTCAGTTACCTTTCAGTTTTGCATATTCCCTATATATATGATTAGGAAGCTGTATTCCATGTTTGTTGCTGTTAGATATATCTTACTACTCATGTCCATTGGTATTCGCTGAGTTGTTGAACTCACCCCCGTTGACACTATCTTTTTCAGGTACCAGGTTATTTATGGTGTCGCTTGGAGCATCCTGTCTGCTGGTCCCCACGTCACATCAGAAGACTTATCAGTTCACGTATGTTTTGTTTGTTTTATGTATCAGTTTGTTTAGCTCTGTACTCTGGTTTTATTTTTGGAGTGTTGACGTTGTTATGTGGTATTTTGTATTTATGTTATTGGTTGTGTAAGTCTAGCCGGCTAGCAGTTTTGTGTTTTGGTTTTGGTACAGCCGAGTGGGCTGCTTTATTTTTAATTGCGTGGTTGTGTCAGACAGAGACTGAATTTAATATTAACTGCGTGTTGTTTGTTTTCTGTTATTGTTATTATTCCAGCCGCATGTGGCTGAGGTATATAGTGCTTGTAGAAAATTTCAGATTGTCCGCCGTACAGGGGAGATGCTGCCGAAATTTCTTCGGACAGAGACTCTTCCGGGGCGTGACAATTTAGTGGTATCAGAGCAGGTATACGATACTTGCTATGTGTTCTGGATTTTTGAGATTTGTTCTGATATCAATTTATTTGGTATCAGAGATCGATTTACGAGTCTTATTTTCTCGGTGTTTCGGATTTTCTGTTTTGGTCTTCTCGATGTGACTTTTCGGGTTTTGGGACCTGGCAGCAGCAGGACATCTCCAAGCTATAGGAGGTATGTTGGTATACTGTTATCCTACATTTTTGTTAGTATATGCACCGTTGACTATTATGGTTTATGACATGTATTAGCACTCTTTACTAGTACATGTCTAGTTGAGATAGTAGATATTTTATGTATTAGGTAAAACCCTGATGATAATCGACCTTGATAGAGATTAAGGGTTACAGTTTCTGGTGATTTATCATATCATACACCAGTAGTTTTTAGCTTATGTTATTACTAGTTGGTAAGAAGATTGAGGCACATACCAGCCTCTGCTTTTATTAGCTGGGTAGTGGATAGTATTTATATCTTTATGTTGACCTAGCCAGTAGTATACCAGGTTATCTTAGCTAATTTCATCCGTAGATAATTGATTTACTCTTGTTAGATCGGTCAGTAGAAGATAGATTGATGTTTGTTGACTTGGGTAGTCGTGATCGATTTACCTTAGATGCTTGTAGAGGCTTTATTTATTCTTGATTAGTTAGTAGATGACCGATTAGTTTTGTTGATCCGATCAGTAGGGGATTGACCTACTTTACTTTTAGATGTTTGAATCTTGGGTTATTCGTGCTTAGTTGGATATCTTGAGCACATCGAGTACCTAGCTTATACTGACGTGGGAAAGGATTGAATTAGCCATATACTAATGACAACTTGGTCAGTCGATAGAGGATCGATGTATCCTATTCCATGAGTACTTTAATTTTGGACTGTATGTACCTAATTGGATAACTTAGAAGGTGGTGTAGGGTTTGTGTGGTAGATTGGATTTAAAATATGTTGATTATGCATATTTATGTGGTGTGTAGATATGATTGTTATGAGTTGAAGGAGTTCTATGATGGATAGTTCATTTGCAGATAGTGTGAGTATTTCCATCTTGATGTGGTTATTGTAGGTTCCTTGTGGATTATAGCTATTTAGTTAGCTGTACGTGCCTGATTGACATGTGGGAGGTATTATACTGAATATACCTGAGTTGTGTATATGTTTGGTGTACAATAATTGGAGGATTATGTCGATTATATCTATGTTGTGTGTACACGTGTGCCAGGTGTATTGTTGGTAGTATCATGAGGATTCTACTTATGTTGAATGCAGGATGTGGAGTGTCTGCATTATGTCATTTGTTGGACTACCTTGTCAACCCATTTTCTTATCGGCGGGTGACCCACTACGATATTGATTGAGTTGACTATAGATTTGATTTGCTTACTGGGTGGTTATACCCTAGGCTTACCCACAGTGATCTGTGGTAGAGAGATCTTGTGCAGTCTCTAGCTAGATAGTTAGGTGTTTTGGGCACTTATGTATTGTTGTGGTAGAGTGTAGCTCCCACATGTTATGGATCGTTTGTGGTAGAGCATAGCTTCCACATATTCTGAATTCCCACATATTTAGGGATTGTTTTGTAGTGGAGCGTTGCTCCTATATATTGCGGATTGTTTGTAGCGGAGCATTGCTCCCATATTTATTGTGGATACATATTTTGGATTATTTGTGGTGGAGCGTTGCTCCCACATAGGGAGGATTTCTTGTGGTAGAGCGTTGCTCCCACATAGGGAGGATTTCTTGTGGTAGAGCGTTGCTCCCACATAGGGAGGATTTCTTGTGGTAGAGCGTTGCTCCCACATTTGTGGTATTTCGTGTGATAGAGCATTGCTCTCACACTGGAGGTTCTATTCTTTGGTGATTATATATCGTTGGTGATTAGATATGTTTATTGTTGGGGATCTTATTGTTAAGAATGTCTGTGATACGGACGTTATGTATTTTGGTTTTACCATTAGTGCTTGCGGTGCCCTAGATGTTATCATGGACTCGATGATTGGGGTATCCCTAGAATGTTTGGATCAGTTTCCATTGTCTTTGTTGACGATGTTGTGATTTATTACGGATTTGAGGTGAGTCACGTACACTACCTTTGCATAGGTCTAAAGATGTTTCGACGAGAACATGTATATGTGATTATCAGTAGTGCTGATTTAGTTGTCTTCTGTGATGATGATTTGGACACACGGTCACCAGTAGGAGTATACTGTGATTCCACAGGAGATCGAGGTTGTTACCGTTGGGAGTAGACGGAGTCGATATAAGAGGCTCGCAACTTCCTTTGTTTGGCTCGATATTTCCGGAGATACGTTGAGGGTTTCTCACGGATTGCTATGCTACTTACATGCCTGACCAGGAAAGGCGTAAAGTTCACTTGGACTGAGGATTACAAGACCAGCTTCTAGGAGCTGAAGCGGAGACTAGTGTCGGCTCCGATTTTGGTTTTACCTTCTGGAGAGGACGGATATGTCCTCTACACCGACGCATCTATTCAGGGTTTGAGCGCTGTTCTGATGCAGCACGATAGAGTAGACTCCTATGCTTCTCGTCGGTTGAAGGAACATGAGAAGAACTACCCTGTACATGATCTGGAGCAAGTCGCCATTATTTTTGCCATGAAGATTTGGCGACATTATTTATATGACGTTACAGTTGAGATTCTCACTGACCATAAGAGTCTCAAATATCTGTTTTCGTAGAAGGAACTTAATCTCCGACAGAGGAGATGGATGGAGTTCCTGAAGGATTATGATTGTACCATTAGCTATCACCGATGAGAGCTAATGTGGTTGCTGATGCACTTAGCAAGAAGTCCAGAGGGACTTTAGCTTGCCACCGAGTGGTGGTCACAGACTTGATTTAGGGATTCTCCGAATTGTGCCTTGAGGAGCGGGGACGGACAAAGCAGGGTATTTTGGTTACCATGGTTGCTCAGTCGTCGATCAGGACGAGGATCCGAGAGCCCTAGGCTGTTGATCAGTATTTGCAGTTTATTTGCAGTCAAATAGCTTCCGGACAGTAGACCGAGTTCACACGAGACGAGGAGGGTATTATATACTTCCGAGGCAGTTTATGCGTACCTCAGTCTCATCCGGTTTTACAGGAGTTACTTGAGGAGGCTCATCACTCCCGATTGGCTATCCACCCAGGCGGTACCCATATGTACCGAGATTTGAGGCGTTCCTATTGGTGGAATGATATGAAGAATGACATCGCGGATTTTGTAGCTAAATGTCTTGGTTGTCAGCAGGTGAAGGCTGAGCACTCGAGACATGCCAGATTTTTTTCAGCAGGTTCCTATTCCTGAGTGGAAATGAAAACCCATTAATATGGACTTTGTGGTGGGTTTGCCGAGGACACGACGAGGTCATGACGCGATTTGGGTAATCGTTGATCAATTAACCAAATCCACGCACTTTTTAGCGATCCGGAAGACTGATTTCCTGGATCGATTGGTAGATCTGTTTTGCCGGGAGATCATCAGATCACATGGTGTCCCGTTGACTATTATTTCGGATAGAGGCCCCTGTTTCACGTCTCGTTTCTGGCAGAGTCTACAGCAGCCTTTAGGCACTGAGCTCTGTTACAGTACAGTTTTCCATTCGCAGACAGATGGACAGTCAGAGCGGACCTTTCAGACTCTAGAGGATTTGCTGAGATCGTGTGTGTTGGATTTTGGAGGCAGTTGGGAGGACCATCTGCCATTTGTAGAGTTCGCCTACAACGACAGCTTTCTTTTGGCTATCCGGATGGCACCGTTTGAAGCGTTGTAAGGTAGGTCTTATAGAGCACCCACCCTCTGGGATGAGGTTGGGGAGACCCAGTTGATGGGACCTCATAGAGCTCAGCAGAACGAAGAGTTAGCCCGTATTATCAGACGGATGATGTTAGAGGTATAGGCTCGCCAGAAGTGTTGTGCTGATCGAAGATGCAGACCCCTAGCGTTCTCTATTGGCGACCATGTATTTCTGCGAATTTCACCCACAAAAGGAGCGAAGAGATTTGGCTTCAGAGGTAAGCTAGCTCCGCGATACATTGGACATTTCCATATCTCGGAAAGGATTGGGTGGTAGTTTACCGGTTGGCACCACCATCGTTCCTGGCAGGAGTTCATGACGTATTCCATGTGTCTGTACTGAGGAGATATATATATATCCGACCCGACACATATGCTGACAGATAATCTCAGTTCCCGTTCAGCCTGACGCTACCTACGAGAAGGTTCCGGTACGGATTCTAGATCGGAAAGAGCGTCAGTTGCGGAACAAGAATATTCGGCTGGCTAAAGTCGGATGACAGCATCATTCGGACGAGGAGGCTACCTAGGAGCTCGAGGATATTATCCGAGCTCGATGCCCCATCTTTCACTTGTGGTATGTGATTTAATTTACCGTTCAGCATTTTATACTCTTTACCTGTTGTTAGTATTTGCTGATGGTAGATAACGAAATTTGGGGACCAAATTTTTATTAGTGGGGGAGAATGTAAAATATCGAAAATTTGGCGAAACGCCATAAGAGAATTTTCTAGAGTTTTTAGAAATTTTCTGGAAATTTTTCAGAACTCGTATGGACGAGATTATGGGGATAAAAGTGGGTCCCGGAAAAAAGCCTGTTTAGGCTACCCTGTTTGAACGAGGAAAAGTTGATTTTTCTTTTCTTTTTATTTTCTTTTCTTTTCTTTTAATCCCCCGTCGCCCTTCCTTCATCCTCACGCGTGCCCTTCCTTCCTCTTCCTCAGCCGTTCTCCACAAAAATCGCATGCGGCGGTTTCTTTCCTCTCCTCATCTCGAGCCCCTCTTCTGCGATTTTCCCTCTTGTGCTGCTGCTAATCACCACCGCTCCACGGTCAGTAGCCACTGCCCTGGCCGACGTTGCCACTTGGTTTCGTCGCACCCCAGCGCCTGATCAAGCTGTGCCCTAGTGCCGACACTATGCCAAAACACCGCCGGCCGCACGAGCAGAATCTCGGCCAAGAGAGGAAGGCTGAGGCATTGCCGATCACCGGCCAAAGGAACCCCAGAGCCGATCGCCGTTCCCTCGCGACGCCTCTGCCCTGGATCCCTGCCGCACGGAGCAATGTCGACCCACCACAGATCGCCTCCCCTGTGCCCTAGCGCCGGCTGCCTTCACGTTGTGCCCTAGTTCACCACCGCCGCAGCCACCTAGCCTCACTGTGCCACCTCTCCTCTGCCCCTACCGGATTCCCGATCATTTCCCTGGCTGACGGTGTGAGCACGAGGTCGCCTAGTAGTGATCTTGGAGGTAGAGGATCCATTTGATTTCCAGTCATCTTCTTACTTGACTCCTCCTTGATTCGAATGATTCTAGTAGCTGGTGTTGTTCGGTGGATTTAGAATTTGGGTGTGGTGGGCTGTTCCTAGTTCCGACAGCAACTTTGTCCAACAACAACCTTTGATTACCATCAGCGGCTGAATTGAGGAATTGTGTATTGTGGGGAGTTCATGGTTACGGTAGCAAACTCTACAGCATTTTCTTGTTCCAGCAGCAAAAGCACGACTGTATATTGAGGTAAGGGTTTTGGTGTATGGATTGAGTTGGCACGCTCTTGATACATGTTGTTTTAGGTATGAATTGTTACATATATAATTGGATTTGGATTTAGGTTAATTTCTCGGGGATATGATTTAGCTAATTAATTTATATGTAATTAGCTAAATCCGTATATCATGTTGTTACAGGACTGTGATTCGAGATGGGCGTCTCGACATCGGATTGGTTCGATTCGATCTATATCGGAGGCGGGTACCTCTTGACTTATCTTTTATGATATTGTCTTTGGATATGCATAGTATTTTATAACTACAAGCAATGAACATGTTTGTCTTTGGTATGTCACTGTTTGATATCCATAGTATGTTAGGTTTATCGCCTGTGACGTATCCGTGCTTATATCATGTGATTTATTACCATGAGTACTGTATTACCATGAGTATCTTAGTTTCTAGAATAAGTGACATACCCTGTTTTACTGAGGTTAGGACTAGGTTCTGGACTTTTGGTTTTAGTCATGTGTATCGAGATTATCTGATACTTAGGTTTTTATGCCATGACTGGCTTGTGTACCTCTATTTGTATATCATATATGATTCGTGTACATAGACCTTGATTCTTGATATGTGCATATAGTTGGTACATATGTTATGGAAGGAGATATGTTTAGGATCTAGGTTGCTATACCATAGAGGACCTGTATGTTCTAGATCCGTGGATTGACCTACTGATACTGTGGTACCCATATTATGTATATATGGATTTTTTCTATGTTGATCAGTTTTTGTTATGCATAGTGACATGCATCATGATTGCATGCTGTGCGATTGTCGGCTCCACTATGGTTGAGCCTATCGCCAGTTACATGTACTGCACACACCCCACTCATGGTTTAGTGGTATATCGACGTGTGTGGCGGTTCTGTTGTTTAGCTCCGGTCTCGAGGACTCGGCTGGTAGCCCGCTCTGTTTGACTCACGGCATTTAGTGTAGCGAGTAGCCGTGCAGACGGTGGACTCTGTTTGGCTCCGTTGGTCGTGTGACTCAGCGTGGTAGCCGAGAGATACCTCCGCTCTCGTACCGGGAGTTGAGAGCATTGAGCTCCCCATTTATGATTTGGGGTCACGGGCGTGAGTACTCTGACAAGATCCCGTCCACTCGGTCACCATTAGGAGCGATGTGACGAGTGCAGTTGTCATAGCCCTACCCACTCGGTCCTCGCCATTTGTGTGTGAAAGGACTGACTGGGTGACCAGACGCATCATTAGCATCATATGCATTGATGTATTTATATTATTGTGATTGTGTTTGCTGCATTTGCTGCATTTTAGTTGGATGCATACCTTTGACCTGCATACAGGATTATTGACACTTTCGGTTTGACGACCCTTTGTCTGGATAGGAGTTCCCGGTGAGTACAGCTTCCTCGATTACCTTTCGTTTTGCATATTTCCTATATATATGATTAGGAAGTTGATTCCATGTTTGTTGTTGTTAGATATATCTTACTACCATGTCCATTGGTATTCTGAGTTGTTGAACTCACCCCGTTGACACTATCTTTTCGGTACCGAGTTATTTATGGTGTCGCTTGAGCATCCTGTCTGCTGGTCCCCACGTCACATCGAAGACTTATCGGTGTCACGTATGTTTTGTTTGTTTTATGTATCAGTTTGTTTAGCTCTGTACTCTGGTTTTATTTTTGGAGTGTTGACGTTGTTATGTGGTATTTTGTATTTATGTTATTGGTTGTGTAAGTCTAGCCGGCTAGCAGTTTTGTGTTTTGGTTTTGGTACAGCCGAGTGGGCTGCTTTATTTTTAATTGCGTGGTTGTGTCAGACAGAGACTGAATTTAATATTAACTGCGTGTTGTTTGTTTTCTTTTATTGTTATTATTCCAGCCGCATGTGGCTGAGGTATATAGTGCTTGTAGAAAATTTCAGATTGTCCGCCGTACAGGGGAGATGCTGCCGAAATTTCTTCGGACAGAGACTCCTCCGGGGCGTGACATCCCGAGAGGGTGGTAAGAAACACTCGGCATTTCACTCCATCTGTGTATTGATGTAGTGTAGCTGTGTTGTCGAACTTACCCAGATGGTCATCCGGGTCGGTGGTTCCGTTGTATTCCCCGATCGCCGGGGGCACATAATGCTTTGGTAGAGGGTCCCGCAGGATGGCCTCTGAGAATTGTCAGTTGATCCGCTCGGGGGAGGCGTCCGTTTGGGGAGCCTTGCCTTTTCGGTTGTCTCACACGGGCGCCTCGTCAGATGAAGATCATCGATCACGGTTAATCGTTGCGACTTCAGGAGGCGTACGGAATAGGGCCCGATGAAATGGAACGGTGGCAGGCAGTGCGTCCGCTCGGCCTCCTGACGTTGACGTCGCATGTTGCTCCAGCCGCTCGGCTTGCGCCTTCTGTTTCTGTTGCTCCACAAGCTTAGCTGCTCTTGCCTCGATTAGAGCATCGAGCTCCTCCTGGGAGAGCATCACGGTGTGCTGTCGTCCAGCTTCGTCCATCTCTTCCGCTCGGATGCAGGTGCGTTCCCACAGACGGCGCCAATTTGATCCTGTCCGAACGCTGAATTGACGGACACTGGGCATGTGGCGCTCTTCCAATCGATGACATGAATCTCTGACCGGCCGTATGGATCCCCGGTGAACCTGCAAAGAAGTCGGGCCGGGAAGGGGTTCCCGGCGACGACCCTCCGACGCTCAAGTCAGACAAGAGGAAAATGATAGTGGCTTCGAAGATGTGAGATCGCGTGATTGCCTACCTTCGCCGAAGTCTGAGAGCTCTTATATAGAGCTGTGGGGAGGCGTATGCACACCTACTGAGGCGTACACGTGTCCTTTACCATACCGTAGTATGGGCTTGCCAGAGGAACATGCCTGACACCATACTACTACAGTTCGAGCACCTCTCTGATGGGACGGTAGAACCTTCTGTCGTGAGATTCTGCGTATGGCTTGGTCGTTGAACATGCCTGTTGTCAGAAGATGTCTCCCAATGTCCCCTTGTCCTTGTCTCTTTTTCCCCGAGCCGAGCGTCCATCCGCTCGGCAGACATCGGCCCGACCGAGCGTGGATATTGGTCCGACCGACAAGCTTCCACTCCCTTGCGTGCTCAGCTGAGACTGTTCCTTCACATCATTGCTCCTTTACGCATTGGCCGAGCGAGCTTCCCGCTCGGCTCGGTGACCCTATTTACTACGAGCGTCAGAAACTCGACTCCCTGTCGAGTTCTTTGATTCCGCTTGGACCCGTTCGGCCGGTTGACCCCTACTCTTCTCCGATCGGCCGTTTGACTTTTGACCTCCACATGGTGTTGACTCTCCTCAAAAAGGGGTCTCTGTCTGTACATCCGGATCACATTCAAAATCATCTCTATTTGGAGTTGAAAGTACAATAGACCATGTGGGATCTTGAGGGTCTTCTACATAAAATACTTACTTCGCTTGAGTGCCCAAGATAAATGGGTCAG
Source organism: Zingiber officinale (assembly GCF_018446385.1). Classification (NCBI taxonomy): domain Eukaryota; kingdom Viridiplantae; phylum Streptophyta; class Magnoliopsida; order Zingiberales; family Zingiberaceae; genus Zingiber; species Zingiber officinale. The sequence continues at coordinate 14,415,843 of NC_055989.1, forward strand.
ATTTGAATCTCATTCTCTTGAGATTTACAAAGGTAAAACCATTATCTTCTACTTTAATACCAGTGTTATTCTCTACCCAATTACACTTAAACATTGGAACTTGAGAATCATGGTAATTGAGCTCCCATATTTCTTGTATCACACCATAATACATCATGTCTTTTATAATTGGATTTTTATCCTTTGCACTTGCAACTCGCATTGTTTGTGCGAGCAAGATTACACTCGAGTTTTGAACAACTCATGCATTATCACGTTCTTTCATGTAATAAGTGACCCCATCAATCATATAACTAGAGTATTTTAGCACTTGCTTGCTAGGTCCATGTGCCAACAACTTCACTTTTTTTTATAATTGATTGGAGGAAGAGGATGTTGTATTTGTAACCTATAATTCTCATAAGGGGGTTAAATTATTAAATTTATTAAAGTTCGTATGTTCAATAATAAACATGTTTTCGTATGTTCAATAATAAACATGTTTTCGTATGTTCAATAATAAACATGCTAATATTTATGGTACTTACATGTTCATGGAACCAAGGAATAAAACTTTGGTGGTGCTTATCTTGTGACCACTTTACACCTTTAATAGGAAATTTTTACTTCAAGTGTGTCATATGTTCCCTAATGAAAAAATTATAAAGAAATTAAGAGGATATTTTTCTTAACAATTTCATGAGATTATTACTAAACTAGAGGGCTTACACAATGCAAGAATCAACCTCTGCGTCATTTTCCAATACATAATGATGTGCTTGTTCCCATTCCTCGTGACAACAGAAGTGCACCTTGTCACCTAACAAGGACTTAGTGAGTACTATTTCATGATATTTTGATGGAATCCCTATCATGTTCATATTAGACAAAAATTCTGAGCAAAACTCTACAGCTTCAACAATATAACATTCAGCCATACATCCTTCTAATCAATTTCTGTTCTGCACATAACCTTTCAATGTTCTCATGTATCTTTCAAATGGAAACATCTATCTATACCAAACTGGTCCACACAACTTGACCTCACACACGAGATGAATTGTTAAGTGAACCATTATATCAAAAAATGAAGGCAGAAAATACTTTTCAAGTAAACACAACGTTGTCACAATTTCTATTTGTACATTATCCAACTTTGAGACATCTATCACTTTGTTGCATAACACATTGAAGATGAAACAAAACCTTGTGATAGCATTTCTGATATGCTTGGGTAGAACACCACGGATGACAACTGGAAGTAACTGTTGCATTAAGGTGTGACAGTCATGTGATTTAAGACCAACCAGTTTTAGGTCCTTCATTGAGACAATATTTTTAATGTTAGAGGAGTAACCCATGGGAACCTTAATTCCGAACAATGAATTACAAAGTTTTCTTTTCTCATCCTTGCTTAATGTATAACATGCTGGGGGTAAAAATGTCCTCTTCTCCCCTTTTTTAGTGCTAATTCTCTCCTAATTTTCATCTCCACTACGTTGTTTCTTGCTGCAATTTCATCTTTTGTTTTTCCTTGCATGTCAAGTAATGTACCAATTAGACTTTCACACATGTTTTTCTCTATGTACATTACATCAAGAATATGTCGAACATGCAGATCTTTCCAATACTCAAGTTCAAAGAATATCGATTTCTTTTTCCAGTAGGAATTACCATCATTTTTCTTTGATTGAATATTTGCTCTCATTTTTCCCCATTGGCATGTAATTCCTTCAACCTTTTTTAAAACTTCATCGCCGCTTAGTGATTTTGGAGTTGTAGTAAAGTCTTGTGTCCCATCAAATGCCTTATTCTGCATTCGATAAGGATGATCTCCACAAAGAAATCGTCTATGGCCTGTAAATGATATTTATTTTTACTATGTTTCAACCTTTTTGCATAAGTTTTCTCAGCACAAATAGGACATGCTTAATATCCTTTTACAGTGCATCCTGATAGGTTTCCATATGCTAGAAAATCATTAATTGTCCATAATAGGACAACTCTAAGCAAGAATCTTTCTTCTCAGTGTGCATCATATGCTTCAACACCAACTTCCCATAATTCTTTTAAATCATCAATCAAAGGTGCCAAGTACACATCAATGGCATTTCCCAATTGTTTAGGACCAGAAATCAACAACGTGAGCATCATATATTTTCTCTTCAAACACAACCATAGAAAAAGATTATAGGTGATCATTATTACTGACCAATAACTATATGTAGAAGTCATCAAATTATGAGGATTGATCCCATCAGCTGCTATGGTCAATCTTAGATTTCTCATCTCAGAAGCAAAATCTGGCCAATTATGATCCACAAGTCTCCAACAAGGTGCATCAGCTAGATGTCGTATATAGGCATCACATACTCTTTTATCAGCATGCCAAGTTAACTCCTTAGATATTTCCTTACTTTGAAACATTCTTTGAAATCTAGGAAAAAGAGGGCAGTACCATAAAATCTTTGCAGGGACTCCTTCAATTATCCTAAAATTCTTGGCCAACTTCCACCTTGACATCTCACAAGTAGGACAATCAGTAAAATCCTCATACTCCTTCCAATATAGAACACAATCATTAGGACAAACATGTATTTTCTTATAAGTCATCCCCATCGCACATAAGCTTTTCTTTGCATCATATAAAGATAAAGGCAATTCATTGTCACTAGGAAGCATTTCTCCAAATAAGACAAGTAGTTCAGTAAAACTATTATCACTCCAGCTGTATTTCGCCTTCAAGTTATATAACTGCACAATTGCAGATAGCTTTGTAAATTTAGTACACCCAGGATATAGAGGTTCCTCAGCATCCTCAAGTAATTTTATAAATTGATCTGAATTCTCTGAACTTTCATATGCAGCATGTACCATATCTATAGGTTTATTAGCAGAAAAATAGTTTTCACATTCTCTAGCTACATCATTCTCTTTATTTAAATCCCCTAATACAGATTCTTCCCCATGTCATATCCGTTTTTTGTATGTTAAGTCTATACCATTGCAGTACACATATGCCCTTATGCTGTTAATATTATTATTCCATAGATTACCACATTTTGTACAAGGACAAAGTATACTCGTAGGATTAGCAGCATGTTGCAACATAAATTGTAAAAAAAAACTCTAGTCCAAGTTTAAACTCATGTGATAATTTATTCTTTGACATCCATGCTTTGTTCGTTTTGTTGTACTAATGAATCAAAAATCAATCAAAATATCTAGACAATTACAACAATGAGCCATATTACATACTATTTCATATTGCCAGAATCAACAATTAACTTAGTATGACAAACAAAATTTGCACTTCATCATTATACCAATAAATAAATTTATCAATCATTCATGAATTATCAACAAAAGGCCCTATTTGAAACTGTTCACATGCATTCAGAAACTCAAATCATAAATATTAAAAAAATTTGGGAATTTGGTGATCAAACATTCTTATGCTTGTAGATCGGAAGATCACATGATATGCTTATAAAATATAGTGGTCTATTAATTAACATGGTCATGAATCGATTTAACAAGAAGATCAAAAGAAAATACTCACTTAATGATCCAAGCCTTTAAGTTGTATATGTAGCTTGTCTAAGAAGCCCAACACACAAATCCTGTAGAAACAACAACAAAAATGAGGTAAATTTATATGCCAGAAGACATGATAGACAATAACATGTTACAAGACAAGTTCACAACATAAGCATGTTATAAATTTTAAGATGCTATGTATAGTTATAGAATGAAAACAAAAACATGTTATAAATTTCAAGATAAATTGCATGTAAGACAATAAAGATATCATGCCTATATAAAAGGAAAAATATTGGTAGTATCCACTTGATCCTGGTGGCTAATTCTTGAATTAAAAGAGCACAAAGAAAAGTGTCAAATTTTCTATATTTAAGCAATTGATTTACTCTGCAAATGAAAATACCATTATTGAATACCCAAATGGGGGATGCACCAATGTCCTCAGTAAGCTACAATAAACCATCAAGATAATAAGATAAGAACCTTAGGTGAATTATGGAATTTATTTCCTTTATATTGTAACTTCTAGTAGACCATCAAGAAATATCTTTAGCTTATGCTTCGTACAAACTAGCGGTGATAAACGTCTAAGGAACTCATATTTTTTTATTAACACTAGGAATGCTTACAAAATCTCGACCATAAAATAGAATAGCATTAGTAATGAAATCTGAAGTTTTATTCACATCGTGAAAGTTTTCTATAACCCAACAAGGGTTCTGAGAATGACAAGAGAAGCAAACAACCAAATGCATGTCACGCCCTAGGAAAGATGGACAACCCAAGTCAGAAAGTTTGCATCTTTAGGACTCAAGACATAGCAAGAAAACAAAATCCAAGTTAGAAAATCAAGAGAGAAAGCCACCTTTTGCAAGTCAATGCAGAAGCTAAGAAGTAAATGCAGTCAATATTCTTCTTTAGCGCTTCCTCCTCTGCCATCACATGCCAAATCCCTTTTCTCCCTCCATCAGACTTGATACTCTAATTCCCTCCCCTTACCAGAGAACAAGCACTGACGGATCCCAACCTCCTCACCGTCAATCAAAGTTGAGGTGACAAAGACAAAACCTCAAACGGAAAGTATAAATACAAAATTTAGCAACGACCTGAGGGGTTGAAGAACAGAGAAAGGATCAAGTAAACCGAAGGGGCCAGTCGAGACTAGGGTTGTGGTTGGGTTTGAGGATGCAAAGTGTGAGAGCGTCGAAAAGAGGGAAGAAAGGGCTCACGGGGTGGCGAAGGTTTCGGCGAAGGAGCTTTCTGAGCGACGAAGGTTTCAACGAAAACTCCTCGAGCAACTAAGGTTTCGACGGAGTGGGTTTGGTGCGAAAACCACAATATAGGTTTAGGTTTGCAGAGAAGAGTAATGTTGAAAAATTTTTCTAAGTGTAGGTGGAAAAAATTAATTGGTTTTTGTTAATTAACATCAATTTTAACATTTTTTAATATATGATGTTATAGATAGGACAAGGAAGCGCTCATAGACACTGAGTTTTAAAAATCACTGTTAAAATCAATATCTTTTATCAATAAAAGGGTGCTCATATACATTGGCTAAAAAAATCGGTGTCTATGAGCGAAAATATGCGCTCATAGACACCAATTTTTGAAAAATCAATTTAAAATACTCAAAGACATCGAAAATTACTTAAAACTATTGTTGTTCCACCGGTGTCTATGAGCTTTTTTCTTGTAGTGTAGTTTAGGAAGTCTGATCCAACTAAGAAGGAACCCATTAAAATCATAATGCAAGAAATTGATCTAAGTTTCACAACATGTTCATGTGGTCCTTGGGTTACCTTCCACTATGCTAGTTAAGGGTAGTTCTTAGGGATATTTGATAGCAAGTTATAACGACACAAAACTTTGGTTTTCAATACTTTATGACATTTTGTCAAGATTATTACTCTTAAGTCTTTAACAAAATCAAATACGTCAAGAGAATGATATTTTTGGACATGTGTTTTTGAGAATTCTAATCCTTCATACACAGAACTATTACTTGGATAAGTATGATGTAATTAGCATAATAAAGACTGACATATAGGTCATGCCATGAACCAAGTAGGTATAAGATGATTATAAGGAACAGACATACTAATAATTGTAGCTACAGAAGGGTTCAGAAGATGTAAAGAAATTAATTGTGATTTTTCAGTCAATTGAGAATCACGGTGTAATACTAGATGTCACTCATGATCGATTCATAATTAATAGTTAATTATGAATAACCAACATAACAGGAAACATATTGGGTCACACATACTACGAGCATGTCTTAGAGACCTAAGAGTGAGTCGAGAATAAAATTCTCAAAGAGAGAAAAAGATTAAGTTTAGTTAGACCAAACAAAGGGCAAATATGAAAAGTATTTATCACCATGGAAGGGATAATGGGGCATGTCTCTTGTAAGGAAATTGGACCTACTCATGAAACATGAGTTTGGTTTTGGTTCACACCTCTTGTAGGTGGATTAAGCCAATACATACGATGTAGGCTTAGGTTTAGGCTTGGGCTTGGGTTATGACTAGTTCCCCAAATCTTAATGAAGAGTTTTATAAATATCGCTTCATAGAACAAGAGAATTAAGATTGTCTTAAGGGTTTTGTTCCTCTTATTTTGGTTTGTGTCGCTCCCTCCCAAGGAGTTACCGCCACCCTCTCCACAAAATAGTCGCCGCCTTTGTAAGCTCTAGCCAAAGCTTTAGCCAAACCTTTCCTTGGTGTCATCTTGTTCCAAGAGCCAACCAAAGGTTAGCCGACCTTCCCTATTCATTCGTTCATTCAAACAAAAGGTGATCGGACCTCCTTTTGGTGCCGCTGAGATGCAATTGTCGTCGGGCACCAAATTGAGTTCTAGGTTTTTTTCCTCTCTCACGTTGTCTCCTTTGGCTAGTACCAAATGGAGAGAAACAACTTGTGGCTTATTAAGTCATCTTGAAGACAACTCAGCATGGATATAGATAAAGGCAAATCTTGCGAGGTTTACTAGTTGATGCTATTTTCGTTAAACATCATCTGACAGGTATAATTTATAAACAAAGTTTTAATCTATGATTATATCTTGCACATGTGTGTGTTTGTGGTTGCATGTGATGTGTGTTGTAATAATTTAGAAACTTATTTTGTTTTTGCTGTATGTTTTTCAAAAACATGTTTACACACGCATAGATTCACACGTAGAAAATCCAACATAGATAGTAAACTGCAAGAAGCTTGATAGTTGGTCTTGAAAACAGGTGATATAATCAGGAGTGACTCATGTGGTCAATGCTCCGGTATTGGAATCTTGATCCTATGATTTGTTGGGATACCGTAGGATTGCTGGAGTTGCGCTTCGATGCCATTGGTGTACATGGTTCAGTGGATCTCATACAATCGATTTGAGGGATTGACAATGGCCATTGAGTTGCAAGGAAAGACATGGATGGTAGAGAAAGGATCAAAAAGCAGAAGGGAAAAGAACAACGAACTTACTATGTTACTAAACTCAAAGAAGGTGTAGGCGAAGATAAAGATGCTAAAGACGAAGGGAAGCAAATGAATGCAGTGTTGCTTTCGGATGACCTAATATGCCTTAATGACAACACAGTAGAATTATCGTATCGGTTCACTAAATCATTAGATGAAAAGTTGAGATCTCTTCGAAGGTGTCAGATCACTTGGCTGGATAATCATGATCAAGACACAATCTCTGCCAATAAACATAGCAATAGCAAGTCATGAGACAACACATCAATCTTAGAGATGGTTCAAACATTGTCATCAGATGTAAAGATTATGAAGGCACCAACGCATCCCCACCATCAAATATAGAGTTGAGTCAACAACGACATCATCTCATGTCATTACATTTAATGTGGTAAAGCGTTCTCACTACCTGAGGAGGATACCGCATGCTGCCCATTAATGTAGCAGTTTAGGGTGCCAATTATCAGCATGATACATGAGCTCGCATATCTTGTCCTTCGCATGTGAAGTTTTCTCTTCCCAATGACCTACATTCAGCTAGTTGTTCTTGTGAAATTCGACCACCTCAATTCAACATTCTAAGAAGATAATCTCAAAGAGCGAGTGACAACTCATTACAGTATAGTTAATCAGACTATACCTCTTTCAACTAGACTTGAAGGGGAGGTCTATTATTTGGCAATTTTTTGCAGCCCCCAAATGTCCCATGGGATAAGAGTCAGTCAAATTCAAGATGAGGTGGAAACACATGGGGAGCAAGACTTATCTTAGGGGGAACTCAGATCTAACCCACCTGGACCTATGCACCCATTCCTAAAAAACTCAAAGTTTGATTAAACACTAATTTAACATCTCAGTCTCAGATTCCAATATCCTAGCTCAGGTTAAGTTGTCGATATCCTCCATGACTCTATCTCAATCTTAGATCCTAGCATCCTAGCCCGGCTTCAGCTGTCAATATCCTCCATGACTCTATCTCGGTCTCAGATTCTAGTATCCTGGGTCGACCTCAGCTGTTGACATCCTCCATGACACTTTCTCGGTCTCAAATCCCAGCATCCTGGCTCGGCTTCAACTACCAACATCCTTTATGACTCTATCTCAGTCTTGGATCCCATCATCCTGGCCTGGCCTCAGCTGCCAATATCCTTCGTGACTCTATCTTAGTCTCAAATCCCAACATCCTGGCTCAGCCTCAACTATCAACATCCTCCATGACTCTATCTCAGTCTTAGATCCCAACATCTTGGCTCAGCTTCAGCTACTAATATTCTCCATGACTCTATCTCGGTCTCAGATCCTAGTATCTTGGCTCACCTTTAGCGACCAACATCCTCTATGACTCTATCTCAGTCTCAGATCTCAGCATTCTAGCTCGGCCTCAGTTGCCGACATCCTTCATGACTCTATCTCAGTCTAAGATCCCGACATCCTCCATGATTCTGTCTCATTATCAGATCCCGCATCCTGGCTCGATTTCAATTGCCGACATCCTCCGTGATTTTATCTCATTCTCAAATTTCGACATCATCTAGTTGGTTCAGCCTCAGCTACTAACATCCTCCATGACTCTATCTCAGTCTCAGATCCTAGCATCTTGGCTTAACCTTAACTGCTGATATCTTCCATGACTCTATCTCGGTCTTAAATCCTAGCATCCTAACTTGGCTTCATCTACCGACATCCTCCATGACTCTATCTCAATCTTAGATCCCAACATCCTGGTTTAACCTCAACTACCAACATCTTCCATGACTTTATCTTAATCTTAGATCTCAGCATTCTAGCTTCGTCTCAGTTGTCGACATTTTCTATGATTTTATCTCAGTTTTAGATCCCGGTATCCTCCATGATTCTGTCTCATTCTCAGATCCCGGTATCCTAGCTCGACCTCAGTTACCGACATCTTTTGTGATTCTGTCTCATTCTCAGATTTTGACATCATCGAGTTGGCTCAACCTTAGTCACCTACACAGCCCCTAACTCAACCTTGGGTCCTAGCTTCATCTCCTCGTCTTCTCATCTTCATATCTAGTCTACATCGCACATTCACGCATGGTTTGCTTAAAGCACGTGAGGAGCAGTGCAACCCCTAATCACTAGGATCATTCCTCCTCGAATATTTTAAGGCACGTAGCGTCGGTTGAATGGAAAAGTAATTACTAGGTTATCAAAATTGGTCTCCTAGATTCTCACCTATGAACACATGTTGCTTTGTGAAAGGAAGGGTAGCTAACAATTGTGAGATTTGGTTCGCTTGTCAGCTCATACGAGGACAATGGCCAGGGAACATACAGCGTGTAGGTGTTCTCTTAACAACTATGTAAACACTCACGAATGTAATAACAAGGGGATTCCATTCATTCAAAACCATAGACCAGGTTTTCTCTATCTTTTTCTTCTCGCATATCACCTCAAGTAAATCTAAACTTGAGTATCAGAGTGACTCCGAGATCTGTCCCATGATCAGTCTGACCCTATTGTGGAGTACATTTCAGACTTGTTCATCTCAATCATCAGCGGTCTTTGGAGAAAGTGGACGTTAGCAAGTTCATTTACCAATAGCTGCACCCTTTGTGGTATTTGATCGGAACACTAATGAAAAAGATTTTTAAGATCATGACTCGAGTGATCTCTACAACTCCACTTGATAAGTTATTGAGCTGAATAGTAATATTCTAATCAACTTGGAAAATCCATCCAGATCGAGTCAGTATACTCATCCTAATAATGAGTTCTTAATTATTTCTTCCAAAGAAGTCAACGGCGTACAAAGGGACTGAAGAATTATGATAACTGAGCATCAAGTCAACGAATAGAGTAAAATTAAGCAACTTGGATCATCCAAATTCCAACGTAAAATTGGATTTATTCCTTTGTTCTCTGCTCTGCATTAGAGTGAAATGATCAAGCTGCCTTGTCCTGGTTTTGCTTCCCGTCGTGCCTTTCCTTCTTGGAGGTGACGATGCCGTCGGTGCCGGCGAGCAAACCGTACTTGTCCTTCCTGGTGTAGATGGTGCACTCGAAGCCAAGGGTGACGGCGAGCACCCGCTGAACGTAGTTGGCGACGTCGATGGGCGACTTGCCGCCGGCGCAGGTGAGCTCCCTCGGCAGCTGGTTCAAGAACGTAATCTCGTACACCGGCCGCGGGTTCATGAAGAAGAAGTAAGGGTCGAAGAGCTTCCACCCCCTGGCGCTGGTGCCGTGGAACATGCTCTGCTTCGTGTTGATGGCGACGGGGACGATGCGGTCGGTGAGCTCCGCGAAGAGGGCGGAGAAGCGAAGCAGGAAGGGCTCGCGGCAGGTGGTGCCCTCGGGACAGATCACCAGGTCGCCCTCCTCCAGCAGCCGCCGGATGTGGGCGGCGTCCTTGTCGCGCTCCCGCGTCAGCGCCACGGCCTTGATTGGCGAGATCAACTCCGAGAACTTGCTGATGCTGTAGGTGACGCAGCTGATCTTGCGTCGAAGAGCGACGGCGGTGACCACTGGATCCAGCACCGTGCGGTGGTTGCAGACGAAAAGCACGCCCGGGTGGCCCTTCTTGGGCGGCGGCGGCGGCGTGCCCTTCACCACCAGCTTGATGCCCATGAGGCGGTAGTTGTGGAAGACGATGCGCTCGGGGAGTGGAAGGTTGATGTAGACGCGGAGGAGGGAGAGGAAGAAGCCAAACGGAATCCACAGGAAGGTGAGCAGGGCCACCATCGGCGCCGGCTTCTGGACGAACCGGCCGTCGTGGAGGATCACCCGGTTCAACAGCTGGTTCTTAGGAACCGGTTTGAGTTTGCTGTGCGGCACCATGTAGGCTTCCTGAACCGTAATAAACCGCCCAATTCAAATTTAGGAATTGAACCGTACTAATGATACGAGTTTTATCGATTTAATTAAATATATATTGGATTTTATTAATATAATTGTTTTTTATTTAATTATTTGGATAATTTGTGAGGAATAATTTTGATCGAACCTTGCAAATGGACATGAAATCGTGGTCGGTCTCGCGGTCGCCCATGCCGACGTCCGGCGGGGCCGCTCCGAACTCTCTCTCCACCGCCTTCCTCTTGAGGTCTCCGAGGAGCACGCCGGGGTTCTTAACGAAGCCGGTGGCGCGGCCGGACTTGGTGACCTCCAGCTCCGTTCCCAGTACGGCGTCGGCCCCGAGGAACCCCCGCACGAAGGGCTCCACCATGACTGTGGGGTTGGCGGTGACGACACAGCGCCGGCCGCCGCAGGCGTTGAAGACGCGCCACGTCTCCGGGTGCACGTCGTCGGCGTAGAAGCGGGGGAGCACGGAGCGGGCCACCATCTCGATGTCGCGGAGCCTGAGGCGGGCGACGGCGATGAAGACGAGCGTCTTGATGGCGAGCGACTCGGAGAGGAAGATATAAGTGAGGTAGACGAACGGCACGGAGAGAAGGAGGAGGACGCCGCGGAGCAGGCTGCCGGCCTCCACCGCCACCAGCATGAAGTACGGGAAGGCGCTCCGCGAGAGCAGGAGCGTGCCGTCGAGGTCGGCCGCGACGGAGTGCGCGGAGCGCCCGCGCAAGCCGCATTGCTCGACGCCCTTGAAGCGAGACGACCCCATCGCGACTGATCTCTCCGGCACCGGTAGTAATGGACTTGATGGTGGCGAGAAGAGGAGTTTATAGAGTGGCGATCGATGTAATGAATTGAACGACGACCTCTATCTCTTTGCTTTCTTCTTCTGACGTACGGTGGCTTCAGTGCGCAGGAATTGAATTGTGCCTTAAGATCACCGGCCGATCGCATCCCACTAATTTAACACTGTCGTCCCCACGGTGCAGTGTGGAATATCTCTTGCATGTGCTGTGATAAAGAAGCCGGCCCGTGATTTATCTCATTTTTCAGATAGTGAGGGTCATCCTTCTCGAGCCTGTGATCTATCTCCTTTTTCAGATTGTGAGGGCTATCCTTCTAAACCGAGATGAGGATTTCATCCTTTTTAATGCCAACACTGTCCCTTCAATCCAACCAATTCAACTATAGCAAAGTACTCCGGTGATTTACATTCCTATATTTTGTTACACGACTGATAATACTAAATCATTTGAGATGAACATTGATCATGTTCAAAAGTTGAGTAAATGAGCAACTAGTGAGGTGGCAGGAGTGTTAACGGATAAAAGGCTTTGAGTTGGGAGATACAAACCTTGAGCTGGAAGTTATGTGATCTCGTCCGGAAGTTGAGTCAGATGAAGGCGAACCTTGTTGTGCGGAAAGTTAACGGAGAGTCGTTGAAGTCTTGAATCTGCCTGGTACCCCCCAGAAAGGTTCGCATGGACAACCGACGGAGAGAGATGACAGGGACGATGACGCTGTCACTCTGCACACACTCGGACGAATCCACCAATCGTTAGAGACCAGAAACCAGAGAAAAAGTCCCCGGGTCATGCCCTCCGACGCTCAAATCAGGTACTTTTTCCCCAGAAAATACAGAGAAAGGACGAAAGATAGAAACTAGTGAGAAATGACGAGTGAGCGTACCTGCATAAGGGACAAGGTATCCCTTTTTATATTGCAACGGAAGTTTCTGGGTCTGACGGGTGTCAGGGAATATCGGCTGTTAGGTTTTGTCTGCCGGTAATTGACACGTGACTTTCCTTGATATGCTGGCGGCAAAACCAAAGGTGTGTGGAGTCCCGACTGTTGGCATATTCCCTGACACTTTGATTATCCTCTCTGACAAGCAGTTACGATTCCTTTGCTGATTTGTCCTGTAGTGTCTGACCGTTGAGCCTGTGTTCCGAGATCTGGGCTCGCCCTGCTTTTATATACTATTACCCTTGACTTGTATGCCCCGATTCGTATTAAGCTTGTATCCAGATCTGCCTTTGTCTGCTATCTCTGGTCTGCACATCTCGATCTGCACCCTGGGTTTGTATCCAGACACGTCTCCTGCTCACGGCTATCCTTAGCTTACACGTCCTGACCTGTATGCTGGGTCTGTCTAGCATTCTGCCCCTTGACTTGGATGTCTCGACCTGCATGCCAGGTCTGTAACCAGACCTCTGATCCTTGGATTGGATGTCCCGAACTGCATTCCAGGTCGGTAACCAAACCTGTGATCCTTGGATTGAATGTCCTGACTTGCACTCCAGGTCTGTAACCAGACCTGTGACCCTTGGCTTCGATGTCCCAACCTGCACTAGGGGTCTGTAACCAGACCTCTACTCCTTAGCTTGAATGTCCCGACCTGCACGCTGGGTCTATACCAGACCTCTACTCCTTGGCTTGGATGTCCCGACCTGCACTCCAGGTCGGTAATCAGACCTGTGATCCTTGTCTTGAATGTCCCGACCTGAACGTTGGGTTTATGCTAGACCTGTTTGTTTGTAGTCTCCGTCCTTAGCTATTCCTGGCCCGTGGGCCCGGTCCTTGACCGCTTGCCCAGCTTATAATTCCCTCCTTCGACTGCCTTGTCAGCTGCGACTTTGACTTTGGCCATGTAAGTTTGATTTCTGACCTTCCTGACCTCCACGTCCGCTTGACTGTTGACCGGCCACGAAGGCTTGACTTCTGACCTTCCTAACCTCCACGTTAGCTTGACTGTTGACCGGCCACGAAGGTTTGACTTCTGACCTTCCTGATCTCCAGGTCAGCTTGACTTCTGACCCTCTTGTGACTTTGACTCGTAACCACATCATCCTACCGACCCCACAAAACATGCACCGTATCACAAGCCTCCCCCTCAAGTCTAGTCGAAGGAGGCTCTAGTCCGACGGACTAGACCCCCACTCTTTGTGTTAACTGTCCTGGTTCCCGCCTCCTTTGTCGACCTGCCTTTCATCTCTATGCTGTAAAGTTTCCTTGCATTTCGAGAGAGGAACAATCTCCTTCTGAACTCATAAGGACTCCTCAACTTCTGGGCGCACTTTCTTCCCATAAATGTTATGCTGTTTTCCGAGCACCGCCTCAAGTTCCGAGGAAACTCCTTCACTTTCTCCTTCCTTATAAAAAGTTTGCCTCTCTGCAACAACACCCATATCTCTATCTGTTCTATTTCCCTGCGATCCCTGTATAACCTATGGAGCCAACTGAGCTATCTTCCTTACGACTCAGCTAGCTCTTAAGGAAAAAGCTCTGCATGACATGACCCTGAGTAGGGATCTACAGACTTCCCTTCGCTGCGAAATGGAGGAGCTCTGGCAAGCAGCCAAATACAAGACCAGGGCTGAAATAGCCCTCAAGATGAAAGCTCAAGCGGATTATCAGAGTCAAATTCATTATATCATGTATTTGAAGATAAAACATGAGGATGAACTGACCTTGCTGAAGGAGGAGAGCCGGCTAAAGGACGAGACCATCTACCAATTGAGGCACACTCTTAAAAGTGTCAAGGAAGAACTGGCTCAAGCACAAGCCTTTTTGAGAGAAAAGGGGACAGCTTCTATATCTGACAGTAATTGAGACCTTTGCTGAATGTACCTTTGATGTTACCAAAATAAAAACTTGTCTTCTGCTTTCCACTTTCATTATCGTCCCCCTTACATTGTTCATGTGTTCTTGTATTTTTATAGAGCTCCTGCATTTCTATAACATTCCTAAAAAATAATTAACACCATAAAAACCTTCGGCTTACCCCTTTTTATATCACCTCATAACCTATGAGTATTTAGACGCAGCAAGTGAAACGCTTGAGATGTGTCTATGGCTTGCGACTGTGCTTATACCTTCTCGCTTTTATCAAAACCCTTCAAAAGATGATCTATTGCCAGCCCGTCAGGAGCTTGGCTTGCTGCCTTTTGCGTCGAAGGATATAAGGAGTACCAATCAAGAAGTTTATCACACCGACCCGGAAGGTCGTTGGGCGTGAGAGCCTTGCTCACTTATAACTCGCACTAAGGTGAGAGTCTGGGACAGCCGACCGGGAAGGTCGTTGGTCGTGAGAGTCATGCTCACTTATAACTCGCACTGGGGTGAGAGTCTGGGACAGCCGACTGGAAAGGTCGTTGGTCGTGAGAGTCATGCTCACTTATAACTCGCACTGGGGCAAGAGTCTAGGACAGCCGACTGGGAAGGTCGTTGGTCGTGAGACTCATGCTCACGTATAACTCGCACTGGGGCGAGAGTCTGGGACAGCCGACCGGGAAGGTCGTTGGTCGTGAGAGTCATGCTCACTTATAACTCGCACTGGGGCGAGAGTCTGGGACAGCCGACCGGGAATGTCGTTGGTCGTGAGAGTCATGCTCACTTATAACTCGCACTGAGGCGAGAGTCTGGGACAGCCGATCGGGAAGGTCGTTGGTCGTGAGAGTCATGCTCACTTATAACTCGAACTGGGGCAAGAGTCTGGGACAGCCGACCGGGAAGGTACATCCCGACCAAGATATATGTTACAAACCTGGAGAGTGACCTCCTGGCCAAGATAGATGTTGTTGACCTGGGGCTCGATCTCCTGATCAGGATATATGCTGCCGACCTGGGGGTCGATCTCCCGACTAGGATATATGCTGCTGACCTGGGGGTCAATCTCCCAACCGAGAATTGCTTGAAAGGCTTCGACTTCATCTGTCATCAAGAAATATACCATTAGTGGTATTGTGAGGATAACCATATTAAAATCTTACTCAGCCTTGGCATTGCTGCATTTGAATTTCTTTCCCGCTTCTTTTCTTCGACGATTCCCGAGAAAATCGTGTGGTAAGCGTTTCCGTACTTTCTTTTCATATCATGATTTCCTTATCACGTCCATCATTAATACGGCTCCTAGGAGATCGACACCTGTCCCATGCCTTTATTGCTTATGCATGATGACGCCGCCCACGCCACTCCTTTTGGGTACACGCTTTCCCACACGAGCATGTCCCTCGGCAATCAAACGGCTTTAGGCGCTTCACCCAAAAAGATACTCGACATCTCTTTTCGATATTCCCAAGGAGAACTCCCTTTATAAACCCTAAAGGCAGCCCATAGTCATTACCTTGCGCATTTTGACTGCCTTCCTCATTCTGTTGCTTCAACTTCTCCGGCGTCCCTTCCCCTTCTGGGCTCTTCCCGTCTGGTGCTCTTCTTCTTCTCGACTATCCTCTTCTCCAACCTTCCTCATATCGATAATGGCTGATGGTAAGGCTACCTTTTGTTATTCATGTTTCCTTTCTGACATAGACCAACACGACCTATCAATGATTCGGTCTGACTTTAGGCTTGACAAAGAATACGTACTTCGCATCCCCACATCCACTTAGCATCCTTCATCCCCTCCAGAAGGCTTTATGACTGTTTCCGGGATCAACTGATGGGGGGCCGCCGTTTTCCTATCCATCCTTTTATTTCTTCCCTGAGCAAATATTTTGGCATCTGCATATCTCAATTTGCTCCCAACTTCTTCAGAGCCGTTTGCGGCACAGTCATTCTATGTCGCATATACCGACTTCCGCTGACAGTCCAACTGTTTCACCATTTTTACTCCTTTAAACACTCGGAATCGGGAGTGTTTATGGTACAGGCGAGGCCGGGTCATAAATTTTTCTCGGACATGTCTTCTTCCAATAAGGGGTGGAAATCTCGTTTCTTTTTTATTAGGTCCCCTGAGCCCCTGGTTGGGCCCGCCCAGTGGTGCTCTGACCTCCCTTCCAACCTCCCTGTACATCAACACCAACCCTCTTGTAACGCCGCCTCAGAAGCACTACAGGGCGTGAGCGTTAGCCTTTCTATATTACTATTGGAAGGCATTCTGTATTTGTTTGGGCTCAGCCCCGTTCGGGCAGACATCAGAGCTCCGTTTGGTAAGACCCAGTTTTCCTCTCTACTACTCTTCGCTAACTGAGGTATCTTTCTTTTTTATTGCAGAGGCTGCCATGTTCCGAGCGTACTCCTCCGATGTTAAACACCAATCTACCTCCTATTTGAAAACTTTAAGTGCGGAACTTACGCAAGGTTTAGCAGCTTCTTCCCGATCTGGCCCTTCTGCTTCACAGTCCGCTCCTTCCGCTCCACCACCTATCCTGCCGGTGACGGCCCAGGAGGAAGCTTCTTCGGCCATTCACATGGATGTGGCTCCAGTGACAGACCTGGCCGTTGTAGGACAGGTTGATCTGCCCACTGCAGAGTAGATTGAGGAGGCCACTGAAGAATAGGTAGGGGAAGCTGCTAAAGAGCAGGTCGAGGAAAGGTGGTCTGTATCACCCCGGCCAGCTAAACGCCTGAAACTTCAATGCAAGAGGAAGAAAATGACTCCAGCTATTCAAGCATCACCTCCACCTCTTCCTTCCAGCCGTCGCTCATCCGCTGCCCTACGTTCTTTGGAAACCAAGACTGCTACTCCCGCCCGGGAGATTAATATGGGGCCTGAGGTTCTCGTCGCGTTGCCCCACCTATCAGTCCTGGCTCCCAGTCGAGTTACAACTCCCGAGCAGGCTTCTTTTCCCGCTCAAGCTTCTTCTCCCGGTCAGCTACCCTTACCTTTAGTGGATCAGCCCGAGAGCTCTGCGACTCAATCTGCCTCCCTCCCTTTAGCTATTCCTGCGTCGACTTCTAGATCCCAGAGGAAAAGTCATAAGAAGTATTCCTTTACTGACTAATGGCGCCTGCCTTCCTCCACAGGATCAGATGCCGCCGCCGCCGCAGAAACTGCTGAAGGGGTTCCTCCCCTTGTTGCCCAGGTTGAATTAGAGGGAGACTTAGCGGCCTCCTGACGCTCAGGCCATCGAAAGTTTTGGAAGAATCCCCCGGTGGAAGGGCTAGATCAAGCGGCTTGCCAAATTGTTTCTGTAAGTCTTCTTGTCTCTATGTTCCTCTACTGAAATCCTTCATAATTTTTTCTCTGTTGAAATCTTTCTTAATTTTTCTTCCTATATCTAATGCAGGCCTGCTCCGGCAACCTCAGTGCCATTCAGTACGCCTACAGCTTACAGAGGG
The DNA here is from genome assembly GCF_018446385.1 of Zingiber officinale. Classification (NCBI taxonomy): domain Eukaryota; kingdom Viridiplantae; phylum Streptophyta; class Magnoliopsida; order Zingiberales; family Zingiberaceae; genus Zingiber; species Zingiber officinale. The sequence continues at coordinate 14,433,710 of NC_055989.1, forward strand.
AAAATGAAGTGCTAAAGGCTCATTTTGAGGAAATAGAGCTACCCCTAACTCCCCGCGATCCTCTCAACCCGACTCTTGGAGACCTAGCGCATTATCTTCGCTTGATTGGGGAGTCTGCAGAATCTGCCTGCAATATTTCTCATGCGGCTTTTGACAAGATAAGGGCTTTGGAAGCAGCTCTTCAGACAAGCGAGTCGAAATTGGCTTCTGAAGTGGAGAAACGTCAGGCGCTAGCAGTTGAGCTAGATAAAAAGGATACTCAATTGGCTAGCCTGCAAGAAACCCGGGAGAATCTTTAGAAGACTATAACAGAAGTCTAGGGTCAATTGGCTTCCAGTTCTGACCAGGAAAAAACCCTTCAAAGCCAGTGGGAGGCCGGCCAAGCGTCTCTCAAATCTATATAGGCCGACCTTCTGAAAGCTCAGGAGGACGTTTCCCAAAGTCAACAAGCCTTGACTATGGCCCACGCTGACAAGGAGAAGGCCGAGACTAAGCTGACAGACTATCAGGCAGGTGAAGTAGGTCGTCTGAGAGCCTACAGGCGAGCCTATGTTACCTCCCCTTTCTTCATGAGGAAAATGGGAGATCTGATGAATTTCCTGGTCTGCTGTGGCGCCGGTGGAGGAGCTCGCCAAATGTTTGAACAGAATTTGCTTCGGGCTGCCCCTTCGGAAGATTTCCTAGATATAGGTCGCATCATGAACGAGATTCCTGATGGGTCATTCCCTTCTTTTAAAGTTGATGACGACTTCTTCCTTCTTCCCGAGCCTCCTGCTGGCCCTGCTGATGATAATCCTGCCCCTGCGGACGATAATTCCTAAGATGGCAACATGTATTGCATTTTTTGATGTAAAACTGTAGCTAACCAACTCCTTTTCAACTTATTTGTTGACTTATCTTCATTTTAGCGTGTTTGTTCTTCTCGTGATACCACTTGACCGCAGGCTTTTGCTTGTCTCTTAGCATATTAATCTTCTAATAGTAGGTTTGCTCCATTGTTGATAGTCTTGCATACTTCCCTCCTGGAATGCCCCAAAGCCTTGTGTGTAACTTGGCCACCTATTTTAGGTCTTATTTACCCCTGATCGGGGATTCTTCTATTTCCCCGGCCTGCTCTCCTTGTCCTTCTCCGTTGATCCCCCGCCTCGGTCTTGTTCCTCGATCTATCCTTTGCCTCGTATTACAGGTCTGGATAACCGAAGACCGGGAAATTAAGAGTTAAGCACAGACCGGGGCCCCTCGTGATCCAGGTCTGTATAGACGAAAGTCGGGGTATTTAAGAGCTAAGTCTAGACCGGGAAAGCGTGGGCACTTTTCTAAGACAACTGTTCATATCTTTTCCCAAGATCCGCCTCTTCGTACTTCGCGTCGGTACTTTTCCAAATATGCCCTTGGGCATTATTTCCGAGGAAGATCCTTCGGCTCTCGTTGTTCTCGCCCATTATTTTGCTCCGATGGATGATAATCTGACGAAATTGCCCCTTTGCTTGGCGACTATAAATATTCTCCTTGCTTTCAACTTTACGCGCTTCATATCCTTTTCTTCTGCCTTTTGCTCGAATCCCTTCTTACTTCTAATCCTTCTGCTTTTGCATTGATAGCTTTCTGCTTGATCTTTCTTCTTTCTGTTTCTTTTTCTCATGGCCTCCCCCTCCTTCCTGCCTTCTTTGGCGGCAGTGTACTATCCTGGCTCATCCACCTTCGACGAACTGGACCGAAATGACCTACGATACACCTACGGAGTTGAGGATGACGCGCAAGTGATTATCCCCACTGGGATACATCAATTCTTCAACCCCCGTACTGGCTCTAGCACATTCTTTAAAGAGAAATTCGTGGCGGGCCTTCGTCTTCCTATCCACCCTTTCTTCTCCAACGTATACCGCTACTTTCGAATTCCCCTGGGGCAACTGACACCCAACTCCATCAGGATCCTCTATGGCTTTGTAGTACTGTGTGATGTGTGTGAGTTATCCTGGTCCGCCCACCTATTCCACTGCTTCTTCACCCTTCGGCGCTAGGAAGAGGGCACATTCCGTTTTCAGCCCCGTCTCCGAACTACTTTTTTCTCATCCTTGCCTACTTCTGACCCGAGCTGGAGGAACAAATTTTTCTTCATTATCTTTCCCCACGAGGTGGAGTGGCCCCTCCGATGGCAACAGTCACTTCCTCCCTCTCCCGAGCTAGGGGAATTTCATCTTGACTCTTCTTACACAGAAGCCTCGTCTCGCTTGGTCGGCCGGCAGCTGAACTTGACACATCTATTATTTGCGGAGGAATTGTTGTCATATTTTCGCTTGAATAATCTGACCCTTGATATGCCTTGCTTCCTGGGTAAGCCTCTCTTTCTTTTCTGTTATCACTTCATGGGCACTTTATTTTTTCTACGGCCACTAATTTCACACTTTATCTGGTGCAGCTGAAGTCTTAATCCACGCTTCAGAGGTTCGGCCCCTTCCTCTGAGCGATATGGAAATAATGAGGCGTGGCCGAGTTATCTTGCAGAGGAGAGCACTCCCCTACTCGTCTTCGACTTCAATCGGCGGGGCTTCCCGGGCCAATCCTCCGCCCCGACCTGCTCGGCGAGGGTCTTCTGTTGTCCGCCTTGCTCCCTTGGCTCGTCCCACTCGCCCCTGTACTGCACGTCCACCTCGGCCATCCGCTCCTGCTCGCTCCCGGGCCGCTCGTCCACCTCGGCCGACCGCCCCTGCTCGCCCCCGGGCTGCTCGTCCACCTCGGCCTACTACCCCAACACCCCTTCAATCGGTTAGTCCTCCCAGAGCCACTTATATCCTTGGTCTGGGCCTTGATGGAAGACGTATGAGCCTTGGTGGAGGAACATGCAATGTTTCCTTCACCAACCCCGCTTTCAGAGAGGCTTCTCAAGCAGCTCGCAAGGCCCGCTCCACAAATGACTGCCTGAACCAGGATACCCCTTCTCCCTCTAGACGCAGGGTTCGGTCACCCTCCGATGATTCTGATTTGGATGACCAGCCGCTGGCTCAGAGACGTCGGCGCCGAGCCCCTCGTTTGGTGTCCGACTCAGGCCCGTTGTCTATCCCTTCTCCTCCCCCAACTGCAGCTGCCTCTCCTCCACCTCCCAGTGTGACTCCGCCTCCAATCCCGAGCCATGTAAATGATCCCCCTACTCCGTCCAATATTCAGGTCAAGCCTCCGCTGGCTCAACCTTCCGCATTACAGCAACCTCAAGGCGGTGAAGTTGGCCCCTCAGAACGCCCCTTAGTTACCCCGCCAGCAGCACCTCCTTAGGGGCCTTCTTCAACTCCTTCTAGCTCAACTGCTGAGCCCTCAGCTCCTCTTGGCTCAGCCGCGGGTCCCTTAGAACCACCCTCATTTACTTATCACTGTTATTGTACTAGTATCCCTTCCGAGGGGATGTTATGGTCCCGAACAGATGTTCCCACCAGCTCCCTCAAGATAAAAGGTCGTCTAGCCGCTTTATGGGAAGAAAGAATACAACACATGGACTCCTTGCCTCCTCTGGCCCAGATGGACAAATTCGCAGAGTTGTATATCAAGGTAAATCTTGAAGATTTCCCAACTATTGTTTTTCCCGCTCTTATCAGATATTTCCTGTATGCCCCAGGCCTGTGCAGAGTCCCTGGCAATGAACAATTCCTTCCATGCTATGCATTATCAAAATAAGGTGCTGCGGGACCAAGTTGCTGAACTGGAATTGTAATTGAATGATCCTGCTCAAGCCAGCCATTCTTTGCGGGCCGAGGTAAAATATTTGACCAGAAAGAATACCAGTCTGGAAGTATCCCTAGCGCTGGCCAACCGTGCACTTAAAGCTCTCCAGGAAGAACAAAGCCAAGTCAATATTGTGCACCAGCAGAGTATAGATCAACAAACTTTAGAGCATCAACGAGCTATGGAACAATTGACTCAGAAGCTGCGTGCTGTCAAGACTCTGGCGCAAGAGCAAGAGCAAGACAAGAAGTTGAAATCTCAGGAGGCTCAATTGACCTCCTAAACAGTAGAGCTGACCACGACCCGGAAGGAACTGGCGCATGCTCGGGCTACCACAGAGGGTGTATCAACAGCTCTGGCTATTTACAGAGATGGGGAGAACGATCGCTCTCTACAGAACCGTGTTCTGTATTTGCGTTCTCCAGAATTCTGTGTACAGGTGGGATAGCGTTTCTCTACGTCTGTTATCTACAAGGCGGGCGGAGCTCTGCGCCAACTTTATGAGCAAGACTACTTAAAGTCACTTCTGCCTCTTGAATTTTTAGACCATGACCGGATCCTTAAAGAGATCCCGGATGAAATTTTTACTCCTTTCAAGTGATATTTCTTGGCTGCTTGTATATAATGACTTGAGAATTTCTTGTAAAGTACTTTGTTGTTTCTTCATTTGCATTCTAAGGCTTGCTTTTGCTAAAATTACTTAGCTTTTGTCATAAAAAGTATTAGGACATACAATTTCTGCTTTCACATCTTCTTTTGCTTTTTTCCGATCTACTTTTCCCTGGTATGTTATCTTGGTTTGGGGGATAAGTGACAGCCCGGCATATCACCCAGCTTACACTTATCGACCTGCCTCTTCAAACTCGATAAGGTCGCAGGTAATTAGCACTCCATGGCCGATCTAGCCTCTTGCCCCGTTCATCTTGTAAATAATAAGCTCCGGATGCTAACTTTTTAATGACTTTGTAAGGCCCGTCCCATTGAGGTGCTAGCTTAGTCACGTCCCCCACTGGCTTGATTTGCTTCCAGACCAGATCTCCTTCTCCAAAGAAATGAGGAATTACTCTTCTATTATAATTTTGTCTCATTTTTTGTCGATAGGCCTCCAACCAAGCCGTCGTTCTGTCCCGAGTTTCACTAATAAGATCCAGCTCAGCTAACCGCTGCCCTATGTTTCCTTCATCATATAGTGTCCGCCTGACCGATGGCACTCTAATTTCTATGGGTACAACTGCTTCATTGTCATAAACCAGGTGGAATGGTCTCAGACCTGTACTTTCCTGAGGTGTTGTACGGTAGACCCACAGAATGCTTGGCAGCTCTTCTACCCAATTGCCTCCAACATGATCTAGCTTGACCTTCAGACCTCGTACTATTTCTCTGTTGATTACCTTGGTCTGACCATTGCTTTGTGGATAGGCTACTGAAGTGAAGGCTTGCGTTATGCCAAATCCCTTACACCAGGCCTGGATTCTTTGTCCTTGAAATTGCCATCCATTGTCAGATACCAGCTTGTGGGGAATACCAAATCTGCAAAGAATGTTCTTCCACAGGAATTGAATGATGACATCTTCTGTGATCCGGGCCAGGGCTTCTGCTTCTACCCACTTAGAAAAATAATCCACTGCCACCAATAAGAAACGCCTCTGACCAGGCGCCATCGGAAATGATCCCACGATATCCATGCCCCATTGATCAAAAGGACATGAAACTATAGACGTTCTCAACAGGGTCGTAGGTCGATGTGTCAAGTTTTGATGTTTCTGGCAGTACAAGCATGTGTTCACCAGCTTGTGAGCATCCCTCTGTAAAGTAGGCCAGAAATACCCGGCCAAGAGTACCTTACGAGATAATTTCTGACCGCCAACATGATTGCCACAGCATCCCAGGTGTATTTCTCGCAAGGCCTGGTCAACTTCCTCTACCCCCAAGCATTTGAGTAAAGGTCGAGAGAAGAACCTCTTGTAGAGCTGATCTCCAATCATTACATAAGCATGCGCTTGCTTCCTAATCAGCCGTGACTCTTTTGGATCGGTTGGTAAGATACCTTGCCTGAGATAATTGATCATGGGTGCCCACCAATCAATAGTTGCTTCTATATTATTTTGCAGATCTATCTGAGCTATCAGAAAAGTTTTTGCTGTTGACCGATCCAACACTCAAGTAGTCAAGGAACTAGCCATCTTTGCTAGCTCATCTGCCCTTTCATTATCTGACCTGGGAATCTTGGTCACTGTGACCTCTGCGAATTCCCCTTTCATTTTCTCATAGGCTTCTTGATATACTTGTAATTTGTCACAATTTATCATGAAGTTGCCATTCACCTGCTGAGTTACCAGCTGCGAATCAGAATAAATTATTACCCGGGCTGCCCCCACATGCCGGGCTGCTTGTAGTCCTGCCAACAAAGCCTCGTATTTTGCTTCATTGTTTGTAGCTCGAAAATTCAATCGTACTGCCAATTGGAGTATATCTCCCTGGGGAGATATTACCAAAACCCCAACCCCGCTTCCCTGGTGATTAGCAGACCCATCCACCCATCCACATAGACTTTCCAGGTTTCTTCAGAGTTGGTCTGATGAATTTCTGTTAAGAAATCTGCTAAGGCCTGCGCATTAATGGCGGTGTGCGACTGATACTGTATGTCATATTCTCCCAACTCCGTTGCCCACTTGATAAGTCGACCCGCAACTTCTACATTAGTTAGCGCTCTTCCCATGGTGCTATTGGTTAGGACTGTGATAGGATGCGATAAGAAATAGGGTCTCAACCGCCGAGCCATAAGGACCAATCCATAAACCAACTTTTCTAGGGTCATGTATCGAGACTCGACCCCTTTCAATAAATGGTTGAAGAAATACACTGGCCGTTGTACATTATCATGTTCTTTAACGAGCACAGCCCCTACAACCTCAGGGGTAGCCGACAAGTAGACCCATAAACTTTCTCCTACAACTGGCTTAAAGAGAGAAGGAAGAGTCTCCAAATACTTCTTCAGTTCTTCGAAAGCTCTGGTGCATTCTTCATCCCATTGGAATTTGGAGGCCTTCCTTAGCACCTTGAAGAAAGGAGCAGCTCGGTCTGCAGATCGGGAAATAAATCTTGACAGGGCTGTTATTCTGCCGACCAGCTTTTGGGTTTCTTTTAAATTTTGAGGAGGCTGCATATCCTTTAGTACTTGAACTTTTTCAGGATTGGCTTCTATTCCTCGCTCAGTCACCAAGTAACCCAAGAATTTTCCTCCTTTAGCTCCACATAAGCACTTCAAGGGATTCAGCTTCAGCCCATATTGCTGGAGAGTCCTGCATGTTTCTTCCACATCTTTGATCAAGTTTACGGCCAGCGGGGATTTGATGAGTATATCATCTACATAGACCTCCATATTTCGCCCGATCTGTTCCCGGAAGAACTTATCCATCATTCGTTGGTAGGTGGCTCCAGCGTTCCTGAGACCAAAGGGCATGCCAGTATAATAGAAAGTACCGTCAGCCGTAATAAAACTAACTTTTTCTTGATCCTCCCTTGCTAAAGATATCTGATGATACCCCTGGTAGGCGTCCAGCATACATATCCTCTCGCAGCCAGCCGTGGAGTCCACCATTTGATCAATCCGGGGCAAAGGATAGCAGTCTTTAGGGCTGGCCCGGTTGAGGTCCCGGAAGTCTATGCACACTCTCCACTTATTATTGGGCTTCTTCACCAAGACTACATTGGAGAGCCAGGATGGGAACTGAACCTCCCGAACATGTCCTGCCTTCCTGAGCTGATCCACCTCGGCTCTTATTATTTTATTCTGATCGGCTGAGAAATTCCTTTTCTTTTGCTTTACAGGTCGAGAATCAAGTAATAAATGCAGCTTGTGTTCAGCTACTTCCGGCTTGACCCCGGGCAGCTCCTCAGTAGACCAGGCAAAGACATCCCGATTGCGGATCAAGCATTGAATTAACTCTTCTTTGAGGGGAGAGGGCAAGTCGCTTGCCACCTGGGTCAAACTTTCAGGTCACTCGGCGTGTAATTGTACTTCTTCCCAAGGGATGGGTTCTTCGGCTATAGGCAGAGTCTCCTCCTGCACAGCATGAACACCTCCATCTTGTATCCTTTGATTTTTTCGAGCCTCTACTCAGACCATGTCAATATAGCATCGGCGAGAAACCCTTTGTTTTCCTTTAACTTCCCCAACCTGCTTGCCCACAGGAAATTTGATTTTTTGATGGAAGGTCGAGACAGCAGCTCTAAATTCATGCAGGGCGAGCCTTCCTAAAATGACATTGTAAGAAGAAGGGGAGTCCACTACTATGAAAGTGCTCCTCCTGGTACGCACCAACGGCTCAGTGCCTAAAGATATGGCCAGCTTAATCTGACCCATAGGATTCACTTCGTTGCCTGTAAATCCGTATAGAGATGTGGCCACCGGCTGGAGTTCAGCAGCATCAATTTGCATTTCTTCGAATGCAGTCCTGAATAGAATGTTGACCGAGCTCCCGGTATCGACGAAAACCTGAGACACTCGGCTATTAGCAATGATAGCCTTGATGATGAGTGCATCGTCATGAGGCAACTCCAGGCCCTCCAAGTCTGCTGGCCCGAAGCTAATAATAGGGTCGGCGACTTGCTCTTGACTGCATCCGACGGCGTGAACCTCTAAGCGACGAACATGAGACTTGCGTGCTCTCCCTGAATCTCCGTCAGTTGGCCCTCCAGAGATCATGTCGATCTCTCTGACAGCAGCATTACCTCTGTTCTCAGCCTCCCGTGATCCTTCTGGCTCTTTTCCCCGGTTAGGCTGATGAGTACTGGGTCCTGCGAGGTCGGGGCGAGATTGCCCGGCCTGTCCAGTTACCCCTCTTTGCTCCTCTATCATCTTGATCAATTAAGGAGCTAGTTCAGGCGGAGGTAAACCCATCTCGGCAGCCCACTTGGAGTCTCGAGCGAACTGAAAACAATGATTAGTATCATGTGTATGTGACCGATGATAAGTACAGTACCGATTATTCCATGGCCCTAGTCGGGGAACATGCACGGCGGAAACTCGAGGTGCGGGTCTGACTTCTGGCCCGGGATGAAATGCAGGTCTGGCCTCCTGGGCTCGCGACAGAGGTTGAGGGGGTGGATGAGGCACCCTTCTTTCTTGCTTGTTGGCGGAGGGAGGTGCTCTTTCGGCCTTCCTCCGAGCTACTTGTGCTTCTTCCACTTTGATGTAGGAAGCAGCTTTTTCCACCATCTCATCAAAATTTCGAGCTGGATTTTTGATGAGATCTCTGAAGAATTCTCCCTCTCCCAATCCATGAGAGAAGGCGCTCATCAAAATCTCTGAAATGGCAGTGGGGATATCAGAATCTCTGAAATGGCAGTGGGGATATCTTGAGCCACTTGATTAAAGCGGTTAATATAACTTCTTAAGGGCTCAGTCGGCCCTTGCTTCAGAGTGAAGAGACAATGATCCGTCTTCTGATACTTCTTGCTGCTAGCAAATCGGCCCAGAAAAGCCGTTTGAAGTCCAAAAAACAGGTAATGGACCCTTGAGGTAGCCCATCGAACCACTTTAAGGCCGAGCCAGCTAAAGTGTTCAAGAAAACTCTGCATTTGACGGCATCGCTATATTGGTGCAACAGGGCTGCATTTTTAAATTTTCGCAAGTGCTCCTCTGGGTCCTTGCTTCCGTTATATTCTCCGATCGACGGGGCTCGGTAACCCTTAGGCAGTCTCTCATTTAAAATTCTGGCCGAGAAAGGTATTTTCTCGTCCGGATCTTCGGGAAACACCTCAGGTACGATAAGGGCCTTCCCTTCTTCGAATCTCGTGGCAAGGAACTTTCAGCCATGGAGGCTTGAGGCTGTTCCTTCTTGAGCCTTTGCCCTTGAGGCTCCGACTGATAATATCCCACGCCAGGCTCACGATAAGGAATTTGAGGAAATACCTCAGGCTGCTTTATTTTAGAACCCCGATCTGAAACAGGGAGGGGCTCCTTGGAAGCCTCAGCAGGAACTTGTCGCGGTCGTGAAATAGTTGCCTGCTTCTCGGAGGCTGCAAACCTTTTGGCCTCCTTGAAGAGCTCGTACTCTCCGGCGGTCATAGTGACATGAATACGGCCAGACTCCTCCATCGTCACATTCCAGAACAGGTTGTTGTGTTCCCACAGACGGCGTCACATTTGATCCCGTCCGGAAGCTGAGTCGGATGAAGGCGGGCCTTGTTGTGCGGAAAGTTGACGGAGAGTCGTTGAAATCTTGAATCTGCCTGGTACCCCCCTGGAAAGGTTCGCATGGACAGCCGACGGAGAGAGATGACAGGGACGATGGCGCTGTCGCTCTGCACACACTCGGATGAATCCACCAGTCGTTAGAGACCAGAAACCAGGGAAAAAGTCCCCGGGTCAGGCCCTCCGACACTCAAGTCAGATATTTTTTCCCCAGAAAATACAAAGAAAGGACGAAAGGTAGAAACTAGTGAGAAATGACGAGTGAGCGTACCTGCATAAGGGACAAGGCATCCCTTTTTATACTGCAACGGAAGTTTCTAGGTCTGACGGGTGTTAGGAATGTCAGCTGTCAGGCTTTGTCTGGCGGTAATTGACACGTGGCTTTCCTTGATAGGCTGGCGGCAAAACCAAAGGTGTGTGGAGCCTCAACTGTTGGCATATTCCCTGACACTTTGATTATCCTCTCTGACAAGCAGTTACAATTCCTTGGCTGATTTGTCCTATAGTGTCTGACCGTCGAGCCTGTGTTCCGAGATCTGGGCTCGCCTTGCTTTTATATACTATTACCCTTGACTTGTATGCCCCGATTCGTATTAAGCTTGTATCCAGATCTGCCTTGTCTGCTATCTCTGGTCTGCACATCTCGATCTGCACCCTGGATCTGTATCCAGACACGTCTCCTGCTCACGGCTATCCTTAGCTTACACATCCTGACCTGTATGCTGGGTCTGTCTAGCCTTCTGCCCCTTGACTTGGATGTCCCGACCTGCACGCCAGGTCTGTAACTAGACCTCTGATCCTTGGATTGGATGTCCCGACCTGCACTCCAGGTCGGTAACCAGACCTGTGATCCTTGGATTGAATGTCCTGACCTGCACACCAGGTCTGTAACCAGACTTGTGATCCTTGGCTTCGATGTCCCAACCTGCACTAGGGGTCTGTAAACAGACCTCTACTCCTTGGCTTGAATGTCCCGACCTGCACGCTGGGTCTATACCAGACCTCTACTCCTTGGCTTGGATGTCCCGACCTGCACTCCAGGTCGGTAACCAGACCTGTGATCCTTGTCTTGAATGTCCCGACCTGAACGCTGGGTTTATACCAGACCCGTTTGTTTGTAGTCTCCGTCCTTAGCTATACCTGGCCCATGGGCCCGGTCCTTGACCGCTTGTCTAGCTTATAATTCCCTCCTTCGACTGCCTCGTCAGCTGCGACTTTGACTTTAGCCACGTAAGCTTGATTTCTGACCTTCCTGACCTCCACGTCCGCTTGATTGTTGACCGACCACGAAGGCTTGACTTCTGACCTTCCTAACCTCCACGTCAGCTTGACTGTTGACCGGCCACGAAGGCTTGACTTCTGACCCTCCTGATCTCCAGGTCAGCTTGACTTCTGACCCTCTTGTGACTTTGACTCATAACCACATCATCCTACCGACCCCACAAAACATGCACCGTATCACTATTGATCCGGCAGTAAGAATGGAGGACCCACTTCCTGAAGGGTCTCAGCTTGAGGACAGATGGAGGGCTGACTAAGCGATTAATGGCCGCGCCGAGCAGCTGAGTAGGTCCGAGCAGAACCAAAGATAACCCAGTCATGGGCTTGGGTTTCCGACGCCAAGGCGGGAGAACCGAATGGCCTAGCGGGGAGTCTGCCCGGCTAGGACCGAAGGGTCGAGCGGGTGGTCCGTTCGGCCAGGATAAGGGCGAGGGTACAAAGGTTAGCCGAGAGGCCTATTCGTTCGGCTCAGGATATGGGATGTCAGCAAAGGCATGTCTGATGATTACGCCGTACACAAGAGTGCACGATGGAGGATCTCGCCGTCACATCATAGAGAGGTTGGTACAGTAACGGTATAGCCTTATGGACGTCTTTCTGACAGACTCATACCTGGGCATGGCCGAAAGCAGGTGATTGCTTTGATTGGCGCGCCCAGGCTCCTTCGAGAGGTCTATATAAGGTCTCCATTTCTTCACCGGAGGTACGCGAGTCTTGATCCTGAGGACACCTTTTTGTTATTCCTCGCCTGACTCGAGCGTCGGAGGGCCGTCGCCGGGACACCCCCACCGGCTCGGTTTTGTTGCAGGTTCACCGGAGCACTCGAGGATCCAGCAAGAAGCGCCACACCCCTAGCTTCCGTTGACTCCTGGTTCGGACAGGATCAACTATGGATACGCACACCACAAACAAAGCAAACAGGGACATTGGAATGAAAACTAGGGAGGGCGTCGCTAACACAGGCACTCCGACGCTCAAGTCGGAATCGAAAATGGAGAAGATGATGAACAGTAGAATAGTAGTATGGATGAGTGTTCTCATGTACATGTACCTGACTAACAGAAATGACCTCTTTCATACAACTTTTTATAATCTCCGCAAGAAAGAGACAATAGAAAATGTCTAACGTTAGAATATAATGTACAGCAGCCTTTCTCTGTATATGTCAATAATGAAATATTCTCTGATAAATAGTTGTTATTCTATGATATGTTGTTACGATTCTATGACAATGTTGTCTCCTAGAGGGGATCCGATCGGTCTGGAGCCAATCGGGTTTAAGCTGAGAACCATACCGGTGTGCAGAGTGGGGAGCTAAGTCTCGTACACCCGACCGGCTCCGTGTTAGCCCAAGTTTATGTTAGAAGTCCTGCTCATGAGAAGTGGGGAGTTGAGCATCGTAGGTCCGGCTGACTCTGTGTCCGCCCGGGTTTATGCTATAAGCCCTGTTCATGAAGAGTGAGAATCTGAGCCTCGTAGATCTGGCTGACTCTGTGACCGTCTAGATTTATACTGAGAGCCTTAATTTTGAGAGGTGGTTCGGTCAGATATGTACATCTTAATTTTGACTACAACCTCATTTTGACTTTGACCGTCACATCATCTTGATCCCATATTACTCTTACGGTGCGTTTGGTTGGGGGTTATCGTTGATAACCTTGGTTATCCATTCAAGGTTATCAACAAAAATCATGTTTGGTTTAGGTAATCTATGATTCCCGAGTAATGTCTCATGCCCGACACATCAGCAAAAGGGACATGCAACCAGGAATCGGAAAACCTCGGAAAACTGAGGTTTTTCTTGATTCCGGGGTTATCAATTTTTTTTTACCCAAAATATCCTCGGATAAAAGAAAAATGTGAAAAAAGTAAAATGTAAAGGAAAAAATGGAAAAAAATAAAAAATAAAAAAAAACATAATTTTTTTTTAAAAAATAAAAAATATTAAAAATAATTAAAAAAAATGGTAATTTTTTTTTAAAAAAATTTAAAAAATAGAAAAAACATTAAAAAAATTTCTAAACAAATACAAAAAAAAGTAAAAAAACTTAAAAAAAAATTTATAAAATAAAAAATAAATAAAAATTAAAAAACATAAAAAAAACAAAATAAAAAAAAATAAATATAGATATATATAAATTAAAAAAACATGAAAATATAGTAATAAAGAATAGAGTTTAAATAATAATAATAATAATAATAATAATATTATTATTATTATTATTATTATGTATAGTTGGTTTTGTAACTAAGGGTAATCTAGTAAAATACTAAACTAGGTTGTTCATTAAAACCTTCCAACAAACATGTTTTTGTTGCATTATCTAGATAGAACCAAACAACATTTGGTTATGTTTTATTCCCCATAATCTTAGTTATGTGATTACCTGATAATCACATAACCAAAATTATACATGATAACTTGAACCAAACGCACCTTTAGAGTTATTCACACCACACCGTATCAAACAATATCACGTTCTACTTCGACTGCCTCTTCAATCCAACCAATTCTTTCATAAGACTAACCTTTTTTAATCGGAAATTTGAAGAAATGGACCACCATTTTGGCTGATCGAGATGCAGGAATAGGCGCAATGTCGGAAGAAATGCCGCATTAAGTCGCTACCACCCGACACACGAGAAAGAGAGGGAGACAGAATTATTTGGCTGGCAGGCGAGTAGATGCAGAGGTGCAACTTAATTTCTTTCACCCATTTAATTTAATTGATTACTCCACATGCCTCCCATGGACTTGTCTCCTACCTTTCTCACTGATTGATTAATTTCATTTGCTAGGTTACAAAAAGTGGAGTGGAGTGGCGTGGAGTAAATGAAAATTAGATCGAATCAGCTACTCCTCATTATTCCTCGTACGTCTGAACATTTGATTGCAGTGATAAAAAGTATGGATTAAAAAAGTTCACACGCACCATAATGAATTATCTCGCTCTCATGCTTTAGTTAACCAGAAACTCGGCAACCAAATGCGAGAGGGACACTGGATTTAAAAAACAGCAGATAAAATACGATATGCTTGTCGAAATCCAAAGTGCATGCGTCGATGGAGAACCTTTACGTGGGCTGGCTCTTTAATCGAGGGTTAGGTGAGGATGCATTTGCATTAAATGTAAATTAACCAGTGGTCCAAGCAGAGGGAGATGAACGCCATCACTGTTGGATGCCGACTCGAGATGTTTCCGCGACGAGGTAAAAACACCATTTTTGTGGATCTACCTCGACTGCCATTGAAGAGAAGGAAAAGATGCGAGGAAAGGAAAAGGAGGTTGAATTGAAGAGGAATGCAACTAGCTGGGCGTGTCTTCCAACTGGTGCAACAGCCAGTGAGGCTGCAAAATACTGATATAATCGAGCGACTGATCAGTGCCATGCTTCTGATGAAGAACTACCTTAAAATGCATGCAGATTGATTTGTTCGATAATTGGAGTTGAAATAAGTAGCCACATCTATTAGAGCATTCACTACTCATTTTCATTATAATATTTATCACTTATCAAAAATATGGATCCACTATAATAAATTCATTATATATTTTTTTATTCATATTTTTTTTAACATTAATCCTCACTATTTATGAATCTCATAGTCCACTCAACCATCTTAATATTATATCATATTAAATAAATATATTTTAAAATATTTAAATTATTATTTTTTAATATAATCTTACTTTATAAAAAAATAATCTTACTGTTTTTAAAAAATAATATTGAAAATTTTTAATATACTTTTTACCGTTTAAAAAAGAAAGAAAATAAATAAAATAAAATAAAATAAAAAAGAGAGAGGGATGAATGTTTGTATATACCTCTTAACACTCCCTCTCTCTCCTGTCACGATGAAGAGGGAGTATTAAATGAGCAGTATAATATTCATTTAACATGCCATTGAGGATGCCCTTAGTGCTAGGATCAGAAATATGTGGGGGAAATGTTTCTGTTTCTTTTTGAAAAACACTCATAATTGGTATTGATTTGTCCATATGGGATGAAATGACTCGATAAAGTAACTATGACCAAGTACTTTTGATCAGTGGTCAGTATCGACTTATCGGATCAGACTTCAAGATTTTCTTACTTTAGGTCGGCTTTCTTCTATATGGTTGGGCATTACTAAGTGTAGAGTGTTAGTGTTAGTCCTTTGGCGACTGACTAGAGGAGGGTGAATAGTCTGCACAATAAAAATAAACAAAATCCCCTTTCTCGATCTTATAGCTCAATTAGAATAGACACTTGCATAAAAAGAAATAAGAGATTGATTTAAAAAAAGAGGCAAAAAATATTACTTGGTTTACAATCAGGGGATTGTTAATCGAAGGAAGTTGAAGCTCACTAAATAATCTCCTTCGGGCGGAGAAGCCTCTTGCAGCAGTTAAAGCTCTTAATTACAGAACAAAACTAAAGAGGAATCGTTTACAAGTGTTGTTCTGACTTATTAGGATCATGACTGTATTTATAACTCTGATCAGGGCGCTTGGAAAGGTTCCAAGCACCTGTAGGGAGATAAAACTTTATCTCTGTGGCAACGGAACGTGTCACATTGCGTTTTGTTGAGATTTTAGGTCTGGGCGCTCGGAGGGGTTCCGGGAGCCCGGACTGAAAAGTCAACATTTTGTTGACTTTTGGCCTAGGTCTTCCGCTCTGGTTCCACTCGGGTTGGTCCGGGTCTTCCTCTCTGATTCCACTTGCTTGGGTGATTTTGATCATCCAGAATAGGGCTCACCCGAACCCATTTTTTGACCTTCGAACAGTCTTCCGTTCCAACTTCTCGTCCCTCGGAAACGTCGTGCACCTCCTTCTCGTCCGCCAGCGTACTCTTCCGCAGCGCCTCGCCCCTCGGACACACCGTACGCTCCCTTCTCGTCTGCTGGTGTACTCTTCCGCAATACCTCATCCCTCAGACGCACCAAGCACGTCGGCTCTCTCTCGTGCAGTCATTCTCACCAACTGCATCTTTCTCTCGACTTCTTGTGCTCCTAAGTTCTTGCATACTTAGACACAAGGCATCAAAATAATAATAGGACCTAATTTGACTTGGTCGATCACATCAAAATCATCACAGGGTACTTACAATCTCTCTCTTTTTGATGTGGATCAACCCAAGTTAAGTTAGGGTAAACTAAGAAATAAATAGTAATAGGAATAGCAAGTACATATTTTGCATATAAGAAAAACATGTGCAAAAATAAAAAAATGTACCCTCCCCTAGACTTAATCTCTAGTTCTCCACTTTGATCATATTAAAATGGGGTAGTCTATGCAAAGTCTAAGGAATAAAATCAAGAAGTTTTTAAGTTTTTAAAAATCTAGATTTTCAATTTATAAACCATGTTTGGAAACTTAAAAACACTTTCAGTTTTGAAAAAAAAAAAATTAGTTTTGAAAAAAAAAATTCTTTAGATAGAGAAAATGAAAAAGTTCTATAGAAAAATAAATTTAGTAGAAAATAACATTGCAAGACCAATTTAAGTGAAAGCATTAGATAATTTTATAACAGTAAAATGCTTTAGTAGTTAGTCAATTAAACATTCATTTCAGTAATTAGCTTCCAGGCTGTTGCGAGCCATTAAGCCTTCTTGGTTATTGGAACAATAACCACTTCTAAATAAAGTCTCTTAAAGAAATTAAATATTTAATTTTCTTTCTGAAAGTTGTTGGACTAACTTTAAAAAATTAAAAAATATACACAAAATGATAATTTTAACTTAAACATGATTTTAGAACCCAAAATAGATTCCTTCCAACTGGATTAATTAAAAAATTTCTTAGGGATGTATCTATAATATTTTTCTAATTTTGCCCTTATGGTATTTAAAATGTCAATTTAGTCCATTATACTTTCTAACTTGTGGGTATGCATTGTTTTTAATTTCTTCTTTCAATTTTTTATTTTTTATTTTTATCTTAACAAAATCCTCTAGTCGACAAGATGTTGCTAAGGTTAATTTTAATTCTTCATTTTCTTTTAATATTTTTAATTTTCTATCTCTAATTTGTAGGAACTCTTTGACAGTATTTTTATAAATTCAAATAATTGGTCAGGAGGTAGGGACTGTGTCTGACTTATCTTGTCAATTTCTGATGCTCCCCTATAGTATTGCTTTCCTCTGACGATGCTCCCCCTTCATCGATGCTCTTGATGCTTATTGAGGATGAGCTTGCTTCATCTTCACTTTCTTGGTGACTTTCCACTAGCGAAAGTCCGGCGATGCCTTCGATCTCCGATTCGGACGATATTTTGTCCCACGTCGCCTTTAGATTTCGATGCTTTGTCTAGACTGGTCTTTTGTCTTTGTTCTTGTCCTTGCTCTTCAATTTAGGATAGTTGTCTTTCATGTGCCATTCTTCATTGCAGTGGTAGCATCTTATCTTTCTTCTTCTTCTTTTATCTTGCACTTGATTAAATTTATTAGTTTTAAATAATTTTTTAAATTTCTTTACCATCAAGCAGCTTGAGCTTCCTCCTAAGTCTAGTCAAAGGAGACTTGAGTCTGATTGACTGGACTGTTGTGTTTTAGGTCAGACTTCCCACTCGAAATTTAGTGTTGGCATGGACAAGTAACCTTACCACAGTACCATTGTATGCTTCGGGAATCTACAAGTCAGACACCATTAATGTGGGCGATATGTGTGATGACATATCCGGATAATGATTGGCACATCTTATCTTGCAATTAATACTAACAAGTTGATGGTCACCACGTGTCAGGACCATGCCAGGAGATCGGTTCGAGATGACTGTTGAGATTTCATGGATTCGATCATATGATCCAACGACTCATAACGATAGCCCTCCTTTTCGTCTCCCAGATTTGACAGTTGAACTTTTGATCCCTGACTATATTAGGGCTAGCAACAGAAAAATGTCATCATTTTCTTTGCCTTCGTCTTCTTTGCACTCTGGCCATCCCTTTGTTTCTCCGATAATTTACAACGTAAGGCTTTGTCTCTTGTTTTGTTTTCGTGTTCTTATCGCATCGCTTCCCATCTCCTTTATCTCTAAGATTAGCCATGACCTCTGCAACCTCCTCCACTTTCTAGTATGAGTTCATGATATCAGACATTAACAAAGGTGACTTAAACCAAATAAGGTTGCAATTTGAGATTACTGCAGACCACCACTTAATAATCTTGAATCCTCTCAATTGATCTTCTCTTCCAATTACGGGTTTGTAACCTTCTTTCGGTGTCAGATGCTAGACGACCTTTGATTTCCCATCTCGATTTTCTTTGTCAAGGTCTCCTAATACTTCAACATTCTCGTTTAACAACCGACTTCCAACTCTTTCTGACTACTCTGCAGAATAGTTATCATATTTTGCTTGTATTGAATACCCCTCATACCCCGAGGCTTTCATTATTTCTTTTATGCAAAGAAAATGAGGGTCGGGGTCTTCTACTTCATGGAGACACCCTCCTATAGTTTTAAGGAAGATTCCAACTTCGAAGAAGGGATGGATATCACATTACGTATTTTTTTTGACCTCCCACTCCATTCACATGGTCAACTAATTGACAAATGGAATTACCGAAGTCATTGAGTTTGAGCCAACTTATCACATAGCAACAAACATTCTATCCGGCCTTTTGTTTGATGTCAAATACCTACTTAAGGAGGGTCTTCTCTTCTACTTTAGATTGAGCCCTATTGATGCTGAGCTTGAGTCTTGCTTTAGTAAGAGTTTGTCTATCTTTGTCTTATATGATGGCTAATTGAACATTCTCTTTTGTATGCAGCTCCAACAATGTTTAAATCCTCCATGAACAAAGTCTTAAAGCTGAGCAAGTCTGAGTTGGAGGAGTGTCGTGCTCCTCCCACTAGCTCTTCGTGCGATGTTGCGGCTAACATGGAGGAGTTGCTACCATCTCGCCCTTCAATGAGGTCGTGCTTGTTTCCTCTGAGGAGTCAAGGGATCCACTTAGGATAAATAAAAAAATTTATCAACCTAAGAGGCCTTTGACTAACCTAAGCTTGTTGGCTATGGCAAGGATGCCTCCACGTTCTCTCAGACGACGTTAATTTATTCCTCTCTAACATAGCTGCCAAGTGAATCAGCAAAGAGCAACTATCGTGGAAAAGGTTGTAGATAACACGGTGGCAAAGGGGAATCACAACTTTCTTACAAACACACATCAAGAGATTAGAGTGGACATAAAAATTAAACTTGACATGACCACTCCAATGCTCAAGTTAGCACATGGACTAGGGAAAAGTAAAAAACAATCGAGCAGTAAAACATTTTAGATGACTATATTATTAGAGGAATTAATTTATTGTGTATATCAATAATTATTTAGTTTTCTATATTGATTTTGTAAATATTTTAAGATAACAACAAATCTCATTGATTAGACAACTAATTAAATTTAAAATATTTGATTAATTATTTACTATGATTGGAAAATTAATCCGATCTCATCTTGTACTTGTATATATCTAATCTTTATAAAGAAAAATACGAGTCATTATTCTCAAATCTTATATGGTATCAGAGCGACGACTTTGACATGTCTCTCTCCCTCTCTCAAAACTCTTTATGTTTTCTACAATTATAATGACTTTCAAAGGCATCTTTGCATCTTCCACTACTCATACCAGCATTCAAATACTCAAGAACCAAATAATCCTCTTGTTACTATCAACACTAGAAACATCACAAAATTGACCGCCTCCAATTACATCACGCGGAGCCTTCAAATCCGAAGTCTACTAGAAGGATATGATTTCTATGGTTTTCTTGATGGTTCTCATCCTAGTCTCGTAACAATTGTCACTATTAATGATAACTTGATTGCAAATCTTACATGCTCAACATGGATGTGCTAGGATTGTCATATTTTCAATGCACTCCTTGGTGCAATATCTCTATCCATCCAACCTCTTCTTGCCCGCACTACCACCTCTCGAGAGGGTTGGACCACTTTGGATAATACCTATGTCAAACCATCCCGTAAGAACATCAAGCAAATCAAGGATCAATTGAAAAAATTGTGTTAATGGCTCCAAGACGATTTCTAAGTATATGTAATTCATAAAAAATCAGACCAACGAACCTTCTTGGAAACCTATTGATGATGAAGATCTCATTAATAAGAATCTTGATGGCCTTGGGGAGGAATACAAAGAAATTGTTGACCCAATTAATGCTCGTGAAATACCTATCTCCTTTGATGAAATTCATGAAAAGCTCATCAACAAGGAGGCATCTCTCCAACAATCACAAGCATCACCGTAACCCTTTTTAGCTACCGCTAATCCTTTCAATCAATGCAACAATCAATCTTAGCAGCCACCTCCTCCCTCTTGGCACCCTTCCATAACCATTGTTCACAGTCAAAGACAACAATCCAATGCTCGGCGCAATGACTGACCTCTACCATGTCCATATCTTGGGTATTGCCAAGGATGTGGTGCTCAAGGGTATATTGCCAAACAGTGTTCTCTTTTTCAACTTGTCATCATTCAGCTCTCATTGGCTCCAACAACACAATCACAGACTCCACATCTTACTTCACCACGGCAACCACGTGCACCCTTTGCATCTCTTGAGACAACCAACACCCATATGGCTGCTTAACAATGGAGCATCACACCATGTCACCACAAACTTGAATAATCTATAGCTTCATACTCCTTATGTAGGATCTAATGACTTATGATCGATGATGGCTCGGGTCTTCAAATCACCCACACCGGTTATACTACAATTCCTACTCCTACTCACACTTTTAATTTACAAAACATTCTTTGTGTGCCGAACATGAAAAACAACCTCATTTCAATCTATCAATTTTGCAATACTAATCACATTTCTATTGAATTCTTATCTACTATTTTTCATGTGAAGGATTGGGGCAACCCTTTTATGGATAATATTAAAGATGGCATCTATGAGTGACCAACCTTCTCTCCAAAACTACCTTCTCCTCTTATTGTCTTTCCAGAATGAGGACTACATCGTCTGAGTAACATTCTAGATTAGGACACACATCATCATCTATTCTTCAACATATTATGCCAACCTTTTCTTTACCTTATTCTATGTCACAAAACTCTCATTGCAATGCATGACTAAGCAATAAAAGTCACAAATTTCCTTTTTCTATATCTACAATTGTTTCATCTCACCCTTTACAAGTTATATTTTCTAATGTTTGGACCTCTCTTGTTTATTTTGTTGATGATTTCAAATATTATATTATTTTCATTGATCATTTCACACGTTACATATGATATTATCCCTTAAAAAGAAATCTTATATCTATAATGTTTTTCTCCGCTTTAAGGCACTAGTAGAAAATTACATTAAATTTTCCATTGTCACTCTTTACTCTCATAACGGGGTAGAATATCAAACTTGCATTAGATCACTTTTTATCTCTTAATGGAATTTCTCATCTTACTTCTTCCCTACATATGCCTGAATATAATGGTCTCTTTGAATGTCGACATCGACATATTGTTGAAATCAACCTTTCTCTCCTCACTCATGCCTCACTTCCGATAACATACTTGAATTATGCTTTTACCACTCCTATATATCTCATTAATCGCATGTCCATATGTACACTCTCTTTCCCCTCCTTATGAGTCTCTCTTACACTCCCCACCAAACTACACAGAGCTTTGTAGCTTTGGTTGTTTATGTTATATATTGTTTTGTCCCTGTTTTAGTCACAAACTTGAGTCTCAATCGATCCCTTGTATGTTTGCTAGGTACTCCCTCACCCAAAGTGTATATCTCTATCTTGATCCTTTCAAAATTTACATATTTCGTCATGTCAATTTTGTGGAATCTATCTTTCCATTCAAACTCATCTTCGTCGTCCTAGTCCAAAAATACTTTAAACTTTGTTTCCATCAGCATCATTTCTTCCCACTAAGGTTGTTCTACTCACCATGCCCTCAACCACCTTGCCCCTAGCTTGGCTCTATCTCCTTGTCCATCTCCCATCAACCATTCCGCAACCTCAGTCAACCACACGCTATCTAAAATTTCACATCCCATTACCGAAAACCCATTTGATCTTGGCCAAACTTTCATTGACTGAACCCCTTCCTCCAATTGCCTTCAACATTCGAGTGTAGGATCAAGACGTGCTAGAGGGGCGGAGGAGTGAATAGCACTCTTGGCTTTTTCACGTTTTCACAAAACATAGAATGCACAGCAGAAATAAAGAAACAACAAGCAATCGTAAACACTAAGATTTATTTAGTTCAGAGTCTATGGTGACTCCTACTATAAGTCCAACACTTGAGAGTACTTTCGTTGGGCAATCACTATAGTTTCAGAAATTTAAGTACAGAGATGAAGTACAATGATAATGTAATTAAAATACAATGAACAATTATACCGACGACTCTAGAGTTCGGAGATGCATGCTTTCAGTTGTCAGGGTTACGTTATAGCTTCGTAGACTTGTCTTTGGAGCAGCACGCAAGAGCAATAGATGTTCTGAATGTTGTTAATTGAAGTGCTTGTCCGAGGCCTCCTTTTATAGCCAAGTTGAGTCTGCTTCAAATCCACTGATCTCGGGATCAGGTTTAACTCGACGCTGATCGGTCGACTGATCCTCCCTATCAGTCAACCAAACCTTCTGCATCTATCTAGCTTCCCGTCTATAAGTTGTTGCTTCGGATAAAGCCTTCATTTGGTTGGTCGATCCCATCGTTCGGTTGACTGTTCTCGTCGTTCGATCGACCGATCCTGTTATCCTCACTAGCTTATCTGGTATGATCAACTTAGTCCGATCAAGTCGCTGCTTATCCACTGTTCGATTGACTAAACTCGAGGTTCGATCTACCGATCCCTTGGTTGAAACTTCACTTTGAGCTGGAATTTGATTTGTTTGCTTAGGGGTTCGGTAGACCGATCCAGACGTTTTGTCGACCGAATAAGGCAAAATCCGAACTTGTAAAATTTTTAGTTTCCATTAAAATAGAGTTAGAATAATAGGCAAGCAATATATAAAAAGTAACTTTGATAGCCTCCGAACTATCCGGTCTTACCTTTGAGTTTTGCAGAAACTCTAGATCGAATTGACGCCTACTGTTCCCTCTTCTGAGAACGTGTCCTCACCTACTCCTCTCAAGAGAGTTTATCTTTTGCCAGATTGGTCTTCCAGATTGTTTGGACTTTTGCTAAGTGTCCAAAACGTCAGGATTTCATTTTGAACGTCTGATCTTGACCCGTCCAGTCTTCCACATGGTGTCCATGATGCATAGGATTTTTACCTAGAGTCCTTGACTCTAGGATTTCGCCCAACATCCTTGACTCGCCAATACTTTGCCCAATCCCCTGGATCAGAACTTTGTTGCCTAACCACAGCTAGGACTTTCTATAACCTACGGTTATCTCCCCTAGGACCTAGAGTTACTTCCCCCTAGGGTTTCTACTTGCCTAGAATCTACTAGGACTTTTACCTAAGAACGCTTAGGACTTTTCTATAAGCTCAGTCACACTTGTTAGATCACAAGACATCTTAACTTTTGACTCTTTGTCATTATCAAAATTCAAGTTCGATTGTCTGGTGCTCCCTACACAAATAATCTCCCCTTTTTTATTATGACAACTTAATTCAAAAGTTAAGTAAAATATATAGCAACATATAGTAAAAGTTAATAGATTCATTCATAAATAAAATAATTAACTTGTTAGCTCCCCATTAGTCCCTTAACTTTCTCTCTCCTTATTAACTTTTGAATATTCTCTCCCCTGTTCACATATATCAAAAATAATTTAGGGAGGAAAACACATAATTTCAAAATAAAACATTTTAGTTTTCTTTTAAATACTTTGAAACAAATTTTAATAGTAGAATTTTTCTTTGAAAAACTTTTGAAAAGAGAGAGTTAAAAATAATTTCAAATAGACTATGTTTTGAAAATACTTAGTATTTTTGTAAAAGCCTTGAAGAAGAACTTGACTTTTAAAAATACTTTATTTTTGAAAGATATCTTTTGCAAGATTTAGTTTCTTTGAAAGTATACTTAAAATCTTTAAAGAAAAAAATAGCTTTTTCTTTAAAAACTTAGCTAAAATCTTAGATTTGAAAAACACTTTGTCAAGTACTTAGCTTTTAAAGAATTTCAAACAAACTAAGTACTTAGCTTTTTGAAAAACTTAGTTAAGTAAAAGATTACTAAAAAAACTTATTTAAGCTTTTTGAAAAGATTTCTTAAGAACTTAGAAAAAAACTTTTTCAAAAATTTATTTTTCCAAAAAACTATTTAAACTTGTCTTTTAAAAAAAATTAAGGTTATTTTTCAAAAATGGTTAAACTTTCAAAAAATAATTGAACCAAAGAAAAACTTAAATTCCTTTTGAAAAATACTATGACATTTGAAAATAAAAATATTTAACTTAACTCCCTTTTTCTCCCCTTTGATTAATGCCCAAAAACATTTAGATAACTTATTTAAGTTTGAGAATCCTAGAGTCCAAGCACAAAAAATTAAGAACATATTTAAAATAATCATTTATTTTCTTGATTTTCCATCTCACCCTTTCTAAGTTATCAAACAAGTTAAGTTTATGAGTTTGTATGAGATGGAGTTAAGTTAATTTCGAATTTGAAGTTGATTTTAAGTTTGAATTTTTGAAAAAAAATTTAAGTCTAAATTTGAATTATAAAATAATTAAGTTTAATTTTAAAATATTTAAATTTAAAATTTGAAAATATAATTAAACTTAAATATGAAAATTGAAGTTTGAATAAGAAAATTTAAGTCTGAATAATTAAATTTGAATTTAATAATTTAATTTTGAATAAGAAAATTTAAGTTTGAATAATTAAATTTGAATTTTGATATTTATATTTTCTTTGTTTTAAATATTAAGTTAGGTTTAAGCTTTAATTAACTAATTTAAATATAAATCCATCTCACCCTTTTCGAGATTGTCAATTAGGGAACCTTATCTATTTTGTAAGATGATTAATTTTATCTTCAATTTAGATTCAAATATAAGGATTCATGTACACATGAGTTAGACTAAGATTTAATAGTTAGTCAATTAAACATTCATTTCAATAATTAGCTTTCAAGCTGTGGCGAGACACTAGACCTTCTTGGATAGAACAATAACCACTTCTAGACAAAGCCTTTTAAAGAAATTAAATGTTTAATTTTTTATTTTTGAGAATCATTGTTCTAACTAAATAAGTGTCAATTAGGCCTAAGTCCTTATATATCATAATCTAAGCATGTATAAGGAAAAAGCAGTAAATCAAGCATCAAATAAGTCTATTTAATAATGAAAATAGTTTTTTTTATTGGCTCCTCCTGGATTATAGCCTCGATAAGGTCTATCAAGATAATGAATTTAACTTTGGGGATCCAATATTAATCAAGTCCAACTTGATTAGTCAGATTAGACTTAAGGACCCATGCTTGAACTAGGTTCTTAGTTGATCGATTCACTAAAGATAAGTAAGATTTCAATCGATGTCTAGCCTTGTATCCGAGTCCGGTTCGGTTGTATACAACCCTTTGTTTTCCAAGAATCAGATCAAGGTTCTTGAAATCCAAAGTAAATCATTCCAACGTGTCCTTAAGTCCTTTGACTTGAGTTTTCAAATTAGAATTTTCTTCCTCAAGTTGTTGGACTTGGGTTGAATTTCTACTTTGAACTGGTTTTTAGTCAGAGGACTTGGGTTAGTCTCCTCTTTAAGGGATTCAATCTCCTTTTAGAGTGACTTGACCCAGATATTAGACTTAGCTAATTTTCTCAACAAGTATACAATTAAGTCTTATAATTCATCTACTTGAGTACTAGCGACCAGAGAACTTATAATGTTGTTTGACCCTTCAAAAATGGATACAGATCCATGGCTTCTTTTGAACTCGGTTTCTGATTCAGCTTTGGTATGTAAAGTTTTTGGAGGCTAATTCAAGACATCCGGAGCCCTGAGATAACTCTAGCCTTTCCAAAAGAATAGTTTGATAAGATAAATCTAAAAGAGCTTTGTCTTTTAGAGCTTTCTCTACTTGAAGTTGGGACTCACTTCGTTGTAATTGGAGCTCCAAGTTTTTCATTTCTTCTTCTCGGGATTGTAGCAAGTGACGATAATCTTGTAAAGCCTTCTCTAGGCTAGCAATGAGCTCAGCTTGTGAATTCAATTTTCCTTGTAATTGAGTGAGTTCATCATTAGGAAGGTTGGGAGTGGTCTGTAATTCCTCCACTTTATCTTTCAGAACTCTGTTGACTCTTTTTAGATCCACAACTAGTCGGCTTAAGTGTAAGCTTGAGGCATAGAATTGGGTAAGATAACAATATAATTACACTTTGTAGCCATAAACCAAGGAAATTTAATCAGAAACTTACTGCAATAGCTTAATGGTTGTGGTCATCAGCACATTCAGAGATTGTATTCCTTTTCATGTGTGCTTGTGAGTGTAGCCATGACTCAGGTAAGGAACCTTTTAGCTGGAGTAGCCCATATGAGGGAGGAGTAGATGTTTGTCCTAATTGGGATGGTAGCCCATGGATTTGTTTAAAAAGGAGGGAGGAATTGGTAGAAGTTGGGGGCCTTGGGGAAGGAGTAAGAAGAAGTTTAGGTGCTGGCGGGAGAACCTGAGAAGGTGGATCAGGGGGTGTATGACTAACCAACATGGGATCTTGCTCAATGGGTGTTTTGGTGGGTATAGGAATAACTGATCTCTTACAAGGTGCTCTCTTAGCATGTGGCCTAGTTGGAGAAGAAGTAAAAGTCTGAAGAAGGGGTAGTGAAGTCATAGGGACGTTTGGTGCCATCTCTAAAGTAGAAACGACTGAAGGAATAGTACAAAACATAGGGATAAGGAGGTCGGGTCTTATCATATTGGGTGTAGAATAAAAACGAACATGTGTAGAAGATGCAGGCTCCTTACCTCTAGCATAGGAGATTTTGGAGGAAGTAATAAGAATCTACTCAATAGTAGGTATGGTGGATATAAGTGGACCTGATGCTTCAGTACGAGGTTTTATATGCCTAACCATGAAGGGATTTTCTTGCTTGAGTGAGCTGGAGGGTTCTTTGGTTGGTGCAGCTGGAGGGAGTAATCTAAGAGAGGAGGAGGGACGGTTAAGACGACGATCTCTTAGTAGGTATTCTCCTAGTTTAATCAAAATTGCTCTGGTCAGGCGAGTATTTCTGTATATGAAAGCTGGGAGGATAACTTCAGCTAGAAAAACAAGAGTCATAAATTCCTATTAGGAACGATCTGAAAGTGACAAATAAATATTCATAAGGAAAGTAAACTTACCAAAGGAGACATCCAATGCTGTTTCGGTTGGACTAAGACTGAAAGTGAATAATGAACCTTTTGTGATCAACGCATGTAGGTTAAACTTCACACCCTTCAATTTTTCTATAAAAGAGCGAAGAATAGGGTCTATAAAAATATCACCAAAATGGGGAAGAGGAGGAAGGTTCTGCTTCCAAGTTACTAGATATGGCGATGGAAAGGGAAGGCGTATGAAAAAGAATCTATCCCTCCACTCTCCTTGAGGTGGAATTCTAGTGAACAGAATGGTTTTATGGCATGATTAAAACTTAAATAAACTATCCTCTATTTGATGGGGAAGGAAGAAATGGTGAAATAGGCGAGGAGATAGAGAGAAGTCAAGTAAGAGAGAAATAACAACAAAGTCAACCATAATAAAGAAGGATTAGGGAATGAGTTGATGTAGAATAAAGTTAAAATATCTACTAACATCAACGAAAAAGGGTGAATGGGAAATCAAAAATCGGATAAGGCTTGTTCCCAGAAGATCGCAAGGCTCTCCGAAGGAGGACGGTGAGGACGGTCCTCTGGAGTAGGGATGTCTTTGTATGAAGGAAACCCGTAGTTTCACTGAAGTTCATAGGCCTCTTGGGCAGTAAAAGTGGAGGAGCATCGAGTGTACCACTCTTTGGATGTTGACATTGTTAGAAGAAAGGATTAGTAACGACGAAAAGAGAAGCAAGTAAAAGGAAGAGAATGATAGATAAGCAAATTAGAGGAAGAAGATGATGCGTTAACATTTTTTTTCCTCCTTTTCTCTTTAAAAGCCTTAGCCAAGTACCAAAAAAGGTGTTTTAAGTGGAAACATTAGATCAGGGCAATGGAAAAAGCGGGATCAGTTGTAAGCTGTTAGATGGATAAGTAAGTGGTGGGTATAGTGAGACAAGTACCTTTAGGAGGTAAGGTGTACAAGTGTTGCTAATAAGAAACCATCATAAGCAATTGACGCAATGGGTTACTTCCCCAAGAAGTGGATGTTGTTGCCAAAATCAAGCTCAAAAGTTTTGGAATCCCAAGGAGTAGTGGAACAGGGCGAGAATATTCTATAGTAAATACAAGGCAGGATTTGTATTCTTTTTGCATTAATTATTCTTGAACTTGCGTAGGCATACGTGAACTTAATCGACCGTCAAAGGTCAGACGAGTATTAAAGCTGAGCAAAAATAGGCACATGAGCTAACAAACCCGGTCAACCTATAAAGGTCGAGCGAGTGTTATGTACGGGCGATAGTAAATGTGAGTTAGAGTAAATGTGACTATCCTCCAGAAGATGAGTAAGTGATAAACCCAATAAGGATTAAACAAATCCCAATCCTGTTAGACATTAAAAGTTAAATGAAAATCAATTCTGATTGAGGGTAAATAGGAGTTCGATCAGGCAATAATAGAATCAAACTAGCTTTAGAAAAATTCAACATAGCTTCACTTGATTATATAGATTTTCATTTATGAGTAGCTTAAACTAGTGATAAATTGTATAAGTACTTGAAGCATCCTAAGAAAATGTTGGTACTTAGAATTGTTAAAAGGATTCTCCAATACAATGATAAGTCAGAGGTCACATTAACTTAGGAAATAGATCAGGGGGTCTGCTCCTGAGCAACCTCCTATGGTCAAGGAAGTTGGCAGGGGGATCGGAGGCTAGATATCTTTTCTCTTTTAGTTGTGTTGGGACCTTGATGTCCGCTAGAGGGGGGGGGGGGTGAATAGCGTTTCGTCGCGCTTGTCAATTGCTTCGTCTTGATAATATGCAGCGGAAATAAACACAAGACACACACAACGCTAACACTAAGGATTTACTTGGTATCCACCTCAAGAAGAGGTGACAAATCCAAGGATCCACATGACACACTCACTCCACTAATGAAAACCTCCTTCTCGGTCGTAGCCGGAGGCGGAGAAGCCTCGTACAGTACTCACACACAAACACGAACACGAACACAAGAAGAAGAAACAAAAATACAATGTAATACATCCTCCTTCTTGCTTACTTGTGCTTGTCGTCGCTCTTGAACCTTGGAGAAACTCTCCAAGTGCCTTCAAGAACTGGCGTGAGTAGATCGGAGAAGCTCGCTGTGAATTGCTGAAGACCGGCGCAAAAGATCTCAAGAGATCTGCTGAGAAAAAGCTTCGCCTGGGCTTTATACAGTAACTCCAATCAATTGAATTCATCCCCAATCGATCGCCACGTCACATCCGGACAATCCTAGCCATCCATCACCTGCATCCTACGCAATGGTCGAATTCCAATCGATCGACCGATCGATTGGGAACATCTGGATCGATCGGTGGATCGATCCAGAAGCATTCTGTGCTTCTCGCGATCGCGCGAGAACACCCCTGCCCAATCGATCGACCGATCGATTGGCAGCTCACAATCGATCGCCCGATCGATTTGGAGAGCTTCTTCTGTGCTCGCGATTTCCTGACCCCAATCGATCGGCTGATCGATTGGGTCATTCCAACAATCGAGCACACTCCAATCGATCGACTGATTGATTAGAGCCTGTTCAATCAATCGCCCGATCGATTGAACACCCTGGACTTGACTCAAACTCAAGTCTAGCTTCCCAAACCTAACTCCCGGTCAACCGTAACCTATTAGGTTTGCACGCCTAACATTTGACTTCTCCCGACCAACCTCGAACTAGCCTTCTAGCCTCTTCTATCAGCCTTGCGTCCCTCGGATATCTCCCCATCTTTCACGCCTTGCCTTTTGGAGCTTCCATCGGCCTCATCCTAGTTGTCAGGTTCTCTTCGCCAAGTCACACTAGGACTTACCTTGCCAAGACCATATGCTTGGACTTACAACCTTTGCCAAGATCACACTTGGACTTTTCAATTGCCTGACTCACTTATCAGGACTTTCACCACCAAGTCTGGTCAACACTGACCTACTTGGATTTTCACCCTTGCCAACCTTCCTGTTGGAATTATCTTTGCCTAATCTCCAATTAGGACTTTCTCAGTCAAGTCTCTTGTCAACTTTGACCTACTTGACTTCTCTCTTGCCTAACCTCTAGTTAGGACTTTTCCAGATGCCTAATCTCCAGTTAGGACTTAGCCGGTCAAGTCTCCGGTCAACACTGACCACTTGACTTGTCTTTTCATCAACCTGGTCAATCCCTTGACCATCTCCACAATCGGACAATTGCTCCAGCAATCTCCATACATTGTCAAACGGACGATTGCCCTAACAATCTCCATATATTGTCAAACATTAAAACTTAAATCTTGACTCAAGCTTGACTCAACTCAAGCTTAGTCAAACTGGTCAAACTTGACCTAGGGAAATTACCCCAACAATCTCCCCCTTTTTGATGTTTGACAATTCTTCTTAGTTAATACCTCTAAGTTATGCTAAATCCCATAGCCTTAACTTCTTCTTTATCACAAGACTAAATCTCATAGCCTTAACCTTTCCATGACAAAGTATGAATGAAGGTCTAACTTAACCTTCAATTCTCCCCCTTTGTCACACATCAAAAATAGAAAACAACTCTTCCCCATAAGAGTTAACCTCACAATGAAGATCACATACCCTTTATTGTCTCCAAAGCTCCCCTTTGAGCTCTACTTAACTCCACAATGCTCAACCTAGAGCATTCACCATTTGACCAATGAAAATCCCATTCATTGTATCCAATGCTCCCCCTTGAGCAAACATCTACTCCAAAATGCTCATCCAAGAGCATTTAACATCCTAGCAATGAAGATAACCAACCTTTCATTGCTCTCCAATACTCGGCCCGGAGTATTAATTCATCATGAAGGTTTAACCCACCTTCCAAGGTCTTTAAAAATATTTTTATGTTTTCAAAGAGTAACTCCCCCTAAAAACATGGTCAACCTTCTATCATTGCACCAACAATGACTTGGGGTTTCTAAATAATTAGGAAAACCAAAACTCGAAGTTTTGAGGTTCAAAATTCAATAATGAAAATGTAGGACCGTTGGGCCAGCTAGAAGGGGGGTTGAATAACCCTAAAAAAATAAACAAGAACCCTTCCCGACTTTTCAAACTAACACTTGTAAAATAATCAAAGCAGTAAATTAAAAGCAGAAAAGAAAGAGTCATAATTGTTTACTTGGTTACAACCGGGGAGGTTGTTAATCCAAGGAAAGGATGAAGCGCACTATCAATCTCCTTCAGGCGGAGAAGCCTCTTACAGCGTTGAAGCACAAAAAGAGAGAAGCTAATCTAAACAGTGGAAAGCGCACAAGCATTGTTACAATTTCTGAACTGATGAAAAGCTTCTGGACCAAGGCTATATTTATAGCCTTGGTCGGGGCACCTGGAAGGGTTCCGGGCACCCTAGGGGGGATAAATTTTATCCCCCAACGTTCAGATCGAGATAAATCTCGATCTGGTCAAAACCTTTGGTCCGGGCGCTCGGAAGGGTTCCGGGCGCCCCGGGCTGCTCCGAGCGCCCCGGACCCAAAAGTCAATAGTGGTTGACTTTTTCATCTGGCACCTCTGCTCCGGTTCGGTTCGGTTCGGCTTGGTCTGGGTCTTTTATTCTGGATCCGTTCGCTTGGGTGATCTCTGCCATCCGAAAAAGGGCTCACCCGAACCCAACTTCCAATCTTCTCGAGCGGGCTTCCCTCCGGCTTCTCGTCCCTCGGAATCGCCGCGTGTTTCCTTCTCATCCGCCGGCGTACTCATCCGCAGTCTTCATCCCTCGGACGCACCGCATGTCGTTCTTCTCGCTAGCTGCGTCTCTTGCTCTCCGAGCAATCTTCCGCTCCAACTTTCATCCCTCGGAACCACCGCACACTTCCTTCTCATCCGTCGGTGTACTCTTCGGCAGCACCTCGTCCCTTGGACTACCGTTCTTCTCGCTAGCTGCGTCTTCCGCTCGACTACCTGTGCTCCTAAGCTCCTGCACACTTAGACACAAGGTTAGAAACACACAGGACCTAACTTAACTTGTTGATCACACCAAAACAACCTTGGGGTTCCAACAATCTCCCCCTTTTTGGTGTGATCAACCCAAGTTAAGTTAGGGTTAAAAAAGATATAAAATAAATTTAACTAAATTTGCAATTAAGTGAAAAAAAAAACAAGTTAAATTTTGGTCTACCTCCTCCTAGATTTATACTAATTTTTCTCCCCCTTTGATCACAAAAAAAAACGGGGTTCAAGAAAAAATCTAAGGGTAAAAACTTAGAAATTTTGAGTTTCTTTAAAAAATTTACAATAATAAGCAGTATCTAAAAAAAATTTAAGTGAAATTATAAGAAAAACTTCTAAGTTAGACAGTTTTGCAAAAAAAAAAATTTCTAAAAACTTTAAGTAGAAAATTTTCAATTTCATAATAACCTTTAACTTAAAACATATCTCCTGAGTATTTTTCTAAGTATTAAAGAAAATTTTCTAAGTCAATTTCATGTAAAAGTATTTTTCAAAAAAAAATATTTTGAAAAAATGTTTGAAAAACTTTGAAAGCATTAATTAATTCTAATTTTAATGCTTTGACAGAAAGTTAATTAAACATTTATTTCAATATTTTGGCTTCCAGGTCGTGGCGAGGCACTAGGCCTTCTTGGTTATTGGAGCAACAACCACTTCCTTAGACAAAGCCTCATAGATAAATTCATTGTTTAATTTTCTCACTGAAAAGCGCTAATTTTAATTTTAAAACTTAGACTAAGCAAGATTTAGGAACCCAATAAAGGTTCCAGCCTACTAGATTGATTAAAAATTTCTTAGGGACATACTTTCTTGAAATATTCCTAATTTGTCCCGGGTGATATCTAAAGTACCAATTTAAATTATTAGATCTTCTAAAATTTGTTTTAGATAAACATGCATAATTTTTCAAGTTATCTATTTGAAGTTTCAAATTTTGATTTTCTAATTTCAATTTTTCACTTTCCAATTTTGATTTGTCTAATTCTTCTAAGGGACAAGATTTAGTCAAAATTATTTTTAAATTTTTGATTTCCTTTTCTAATTTACAGCAGTCTTTAGTTAATAACTTAACGAACTTAAAAAGTTTATCGGGAGGAAGAGAACGTACCTGACTTACCTTGTCGAGTTCGTTATCCGTGTCTCCCCCTGAACTGCTGCTTTCTTCTGACAAAGCTCCCCCTTCATCGATGCTTTCGATGCTCATCTCGGAAGAGCTTGAATCATAGTCGTTGTCTTGATGACTCGCCATCAGTGCGAGTCCGGATAATGCTTCGACTTCCGATTTGGACGACGTATCATCCCACGTCGCCTTTAGGGCCTTTCGCTTTTGGATAGGCTTCTTACCCTTCTCCTTGTTCTTCAGCTTGGGGCAGTTGTCCTTGACGTGCCCTTCTTCGTCGTAGTGGTAGCAGCGGATCGTCCTTTTCTTCTTCCCCTGCGGATGGTTAGTAGATCTAGATTTACAAAGTTTCTTGAATCTTCTTACCATCATTACCATTTCCTCGTCGTCGAGAGAAGATTCCGACTCGGGTTCGTCTCTCGAAGCTTTGAGGGCGACGTTGTTCCTGGGCTCCTTCATTCTTGCACATCTTGACTCATGCACTTCAAATGTTGAAAAGAATTCTTCTAATGAAATCTTTTCTAAATATTTAGAAATGTAAAAGGCATCTACTAATGATGCCCATTTGGTATTTCTAGGAAAGGAATTCAGTGCGTACCTGAGCGAATCTTGGTTACTTACCTTTTCTCCGAGATTCGAAAGTCCGGTAATAATTTCTTTTATTCTCGAGTGCAAATGTGCAACTGACTCGTCTTCCCCAAGTCGCAGGCTAGTTAGCTGATTGCGAAGCAGATCTCTTCTGGCGAGCTTGGCTTCGGACGTCCCTTAGTGCAGCTCGAGGAACTTCTCCCAAAGTTCCATTGTCGAGTCGTAGTGCCCGATCCTGTTGACTTCTTAAGGTGGAAGAACGCTTAGCAGATGATATTCTGCTT
Organism: Zingiber officinale; assembly: GCF_018446385.1. Taxonomy (NCBI): domain Eukaryota; kingdom Viridiplantae; phylum Streptophyta; class Magnoliopsida; order Zingiberales; family Zingiberaceae; genus Zingiber; species Zingiber officinale. The sequence continues at coordinate 14,468,099 of NC_055989.1, forward strand.
TGCCGCTCGCCACGAATTTAGCCTGCTCCTTTTTTGTCCATTGACATTTTTCCTTACCTTCTGGAGCTACAAAGCCAGATTCCATTGTTAAAGTTAATTCAAAGTCTGTTGTAAAAAATACCTGCATCAAATTCTTCCAGGTAGTGAAGTCCCCTTCATATTTCGGCGGGTGGATGCTTGGTCCGGCCATCTCGTTGCTTCGTTCGGCGATTAGTCCTCTTAAAGCGCCTCGGCTCTAATACCACTTGTAGGACCGTTGGGCCGGCTAGAAGGGGGGTTGAATAGCCCTAAAAAAATAAATAAGAACCCTTCCCGACTTTTCAAACTAACATTTGTAAAATAATCAAAGCAGTACATTAAAAGCAGAAAAGAAAGAGGCACAATTGTTTACTTGGTTACAACCGGGGAGGTTGTTAATCCAAGGAAAGGATGAAGCGCACTATCAATCTCCTTCAGGCGGAGAAGCCTCTTACAGCGTTGAAGCACAAAAAGAGAGAAGCTAATCTAAACAGTGGAAAGCGCACAAGCGTTGTTACAATTTCTGAAATGATGAAAATCTTTTGGACCAAGGCTATATTTATAGCCTTGGTCGGGGCGCCTGGAAGGGTTCTGGGCACCCTAGGGGGATAAATTTTATCCCCCAACGTTCAGATCGAGATAAATCTCGATCTGGTCAAAACCTCTGGTCCGGGCGCCCCGGAGCCAAAAGTCAACAGCAATTGACTTTTTCGTCCGAGACCTCTGCTCCAGTTCGGTTCGGCTTGGTCCGGGTCTTCTATTCCAGATTCTTTCGCTTGGGTGATCTCTGCCATCCGGAAAAGGGCTCACCCGAACCCAACTTTCGCTCTTCTCGAGCGGGCTTCCCTCCGGCTTCTCGTCCCTTGGAATCGCCACTTGTTTCCTTCTCATCCGCCTACGTACTCATCCGCAGTCTTCATCCCTCGGACGCACCGCGTGCCGTCCTTCTCGCTAGCTGCGTCTCTTGCTCCCCGAGCAATCTTTCGCTCTGGCTTTCGTCCTTCGGAACCACCGCACGCTTCCTTCTCGTCCGTCGGTGTACTCTTCCGTAGCACCTCGTCCCTCGGACTGCCGTCCTTCTCGCTAGTTGCGTCTTCCGCTCGACTACCTGTGCTCCTAAGCTTTTGCACACTTAGACACAAGGTTTGAAACACACAGAACTTAACTTAACTTGTTGATCACACCAAAACAACCTTGGGGTTCCAACAACCTTGGGGTTAAACCTTGGAAGGTTTAACCCACCTTCCATGGTCTTTGAAATTATTTTTATGTTTTCAAAGAGTAACTCCCCCTAAAAATATGGTCAACCTTCTATCATTGCACCAACAATGACTTGGGGTTCCTAAATAATTAGGAAAACCAAAACTTGAAGTTTTGAGGTTAAAAATTCAATAATGAAACTAACCTCAACCTAAACTTCACCTAAGTCGACATTAACCAAACCATGCTTGTTTTCATCATGAAAACTCCCCTTAAGTGTATACAGATGTATTCCAAAGGGTTAGGAATGGTTAATGACCCTTGAAAACCAAAACTTAAAGTTTTAAGGTTCCAAAATTCAGAATTGGAACTAAACCTTATCCTACACTTCACTTTGGTATTTCTTAACCAATCCATACTTGTTTTCACATGAAAACTCCCCCTAAATGTATACAAATGTATTCCAAGGGATTTGGAATGGTTAACGTGACTCGAAGTGACTTGAAGTGATGAAATTAGGCTTTTTCAGCCAAAAATAGACTTCCCAATCGATTAAAGTTGGGACTCAATCGATTGAAATCACTTCAATCGATCCATTGATCGATTTCGCAAGCTACTGCTCGCAGAAATTCCCTCTGAATCGATCGACTGATCGATCCAGACTGGGTCAATCGATCGGCTGATTGATTCACTACCTTTCTGTTCACGAGAATTGGTTTCCCAATAAATCGGCTGATCAATTGAACCAATCCAATCGATCGGCTGATCGATTGGGTTTCTGATTTCCTGAAATTCAATTTCAGTGAGCTTCAGAAACTCTCCAAAAATTCTACAAAAATATAAAAAACATGAAAATTCATGTAGACACTACTTAGGGTATATACTATCAAAGAAAAATAGTTTCTATGAAAATACTTCCTATTTTTAAAGATTGACACAAACTTTGAAACTTGTAAAAATTCTAGTGTTTTCTTCCAAGTTTGTGCTCAACTATTCAATGATGATTACTATCAAAAGATAGCTTTCATTAAGGTTTTCTAAAGTACATTTAAAATTATTTTCAAAACCAATATCCAACCATGTTCTTTGGGCTCAATGCACATAAATTGTACATTAGCTTTCCCAATGATTGGAAAACAGATAACTATGTGTTTTGATGAACCTAAAACTCAACAAGATGCACTAAATCAACATCTTGAGTTTTGTTCACCATCAAAACATCTCACTTGTATCTAATGTGTACTAAAACACATACAAGTCACCTTATGATTCTTTGTGAGATGTATATTTAGTTTTGTCCTAAACTAAGGGATCATGTATATCTATCTAGGCATTATGAGACTTATGATCATCCACCTAGGATGTCATTTTAGTAGAATCCCACTTGTTGGGATATTCACCATTCATAATAAATGCCTTTGTCCTTAATTACAAGGAAATTAACATAATGCATGATGATCAATGACATACATCAAAATAAGCAATTTTCAAAAAAAAAACATGTTATAGCTACATGATGTATGTATGACATGACATGATATTTTTATATTTTTCATAATAAACATGAATGCAACACATGATGTCATGACACATGAAGAGCAAGCAATCATGGCATTTTAGCGTAAATAAAATATACCCAGATAATCTATCTAAGTATCCTTAAACCTTACCTAAGCCTTAAACTTAATCCTAGATTGCCTATGCCTTCCTTAAGAGAATGCCAAAACCAACTTGGCAATTCTTTTGCCTTTATTCTATTTGTGCCAATTGAAATTAAGACTTCAATACTCAAGTATTTATTTGGCACATATTACTCCTTTTAAGGATTAAATGTTTAGATTGAGACTTAAATTTGCCCTTAATCCCTTAAGAACATACTAATATCTCAACTAAACAATTCCTTATCCTGTCTCCAAGTGTGCCAACTTATATTAGATGTGATTCCTCAAGGTTTGACACAACTTACTCCTCCAAAGAGTAAATGAAATCAAAGTAAGACTTAGATTTGCCTTTAACCTTCTAAGAAAATGACAAACTCCAACTTAGCATTTCTTATCCTTTTCTACATTGTGCCAATTTAATTCAAACATAATTCCTTAAGATTTGGCACATGTTACTCTTTCCAAGAGTGACAATTTGGATTAAGGTTTACATTCCCTTAATTCCATAAGAAAATGTCGAATTCCAAATTTGACATTACTTTTGCTTCTCTCAAGTGTGTCAATTAAAATTAATTTCAAATCCTCAACACTTGGCATCTTTTTGCCCTTCAAGGCTTAATCACATTTGATTAAAGCATGAGTTTTCTCTTAATTCCTTAAGAAAGTATTAAGATTTTAACTCAATTTTTCTTATACTTTTCTTAAGTGTGCCAATTTAGATTAAGTTCAACTCTTCAAATTTTGGCACATATATTACTCTTTCAAAGAGTAACCCTACAATCCTTTTCATTTTCAAAGGTTAACAATAACCTTGAGAATGCTCTCAAGTGTCGACTTTAACAAGGTTGGGTTAACTACCCTTCCAATTGGAGTTGATACTCTCTAAACCCATCTAGGGTGTAGAGAATATGCTCCTAGGAACCCAAAACCTATTGGTGCTCCTTGGATGCTCTAGGTACTCACTAGGGATAACTTCCCTAGATACCTTCCTAAGGACCTTTCTAGGCTTCTTAGAATCCTTGGTCACTTCTACTAGGTCACTCCTAAGGCTAACTCCCCTTGTAACGTTATTTGTGACTTTGTTTGGCCTCTTTGGAGCCTTAGTCACCTTTACTATGTCAACTCTAGGGACGACCTCCCTTGTGACCTTCTTTGTCACTTTGTTAGACTTCTTAGAAGTCTTAGTCACATTGGTCTTACCAAAAGGACATTTAGGGATTCCTTTCCTATTATCCTTGACTTGACCTCTAATCCTAGGGTTGGTCCCATAACTATATGGAACCCTATGAAAGGAAGTCACATCCTTCTTGGCTTTAGGTTTGTATCCCAAACCTCTATAGCCATTGGATGACTCTTGCCTAGTTCTCCCTAGATTAAGCTCATTTTGACCCTTAAGCATATTTTCTATTTTTACTAGGGTTCTTTCTAAGTTATCAAGTCTTGATCTCAAGACTTGGTTCTCCGTGACTAAATTCATAGATTTGGATTTTTCTTGACTCCTATGAGCATTGCTAGCCTTAGGCTTATATCTAAAATCTTTAGAATTATTGCCTAAGTAGTTATCTACCTTCCTAACCTTAGGTATGGTAGATCTAGCATGAGGAGGTATGTATTTTCCCTTAAAGCTATCATGCTTTCTATTTTCATGATAATTTGCATTAAAATGATGAGTGTTATTTCTAACATGCATTTCATCATGACTAAAAGGAATTGCACTATTAAAGGTTACCTTGGGTTTGCTTTTAGAAGCTTCCTCTTGATTTGCGTTTCCTCCTTTAACTTTGATTGGCTTCTTCCCTTTAGGGCATTGACTCCGGTAATGCCCATTTTGATTGCATGAGAAGCACACAATGTGCTCCTTACTCTTGCGTTTTGTGGGACCAATCTCCTTGGGCTTCTCCTTGCCCTTGGGTACTACTTGGCCCTTCTTCTTGGCCAATTTGGGACACTTACTCTTGTAGTGCCCATGCTCCCTACATTCAAAGCAAATGATATGATTTTTATCTTTAATAATTGAAATCTTTATACCTTTGCTTGTAGGATTGATGCTTGATCCTCCATTTGATTTTTCTTGTAATGTAGAGATGGCATCATCTTCTATTTCTTCCTCTTCACTTGAGGATGTGGAGTCTTCCACTTCTTCATCTCTTGAGGATGTGGAAGATCTCTCCTCTTCCACCTCTTCCTTCTCTTCCTCTTCCTCCTCCTCCTTTTCTTCCTCGAATGTTGACTTCTCGTCAACATTGGATTGCATCTTTTCTTCCTCCTCTTCTTCGGATGTTGACCTCGTGTCAACATCGGATTGGTCCTTCTCTTCTTGCACCAATGAGCCCTTTTCCTTAGGCTCTTCCACTCCTTGGACTTGTGTAGAGTCTTCATGATAGGCAATGATCTTTTTCCAAAGATCACTTGCATTTGTGGTTTCACCTACACTCAACAAAATATTAGAAGGTAGTAAATTATGCAAAATTCTCGTTACCTCCTTGTCCTCCTCCGATTGCTCTCATTGCTCTTCGGTCCAATGCCGAGTTCGGAGGCGTTTACCCTTCTTGTCCATAGGAGCTTCAAATGGGTCACTCAAAACAACCGATTGGTTCCAATCCATTTGGAACCATGTCTCCAGCCGATTCCTCCAAAAGGCGAAGTCTTCCTTGTCGTATAGAGGAGGAATCCGGATGTCCCATCCAAGTGGACCTCCCAAGTCCATCTTCTTCTTCCTCTAGTTTCTTGCTCTCTTGGCGGTTAGTCCGTAGAAGATCGACCTCACTCTGATACCAATTGTTGGGACCTTGATGTTTGCTAGAGGGGGGTGAATAGCGTTTCATCGCGCTTGTCGGTTGCTTCGTCTTGATAATATTCAGCGGAAATAAACACAAGACACACACAACGCTAACACTAAGGATTTACTTGGTATCCACCTCAAGAAGAGATGACTAATCTAAGGATCCACACGACATGCTCACTCCACTAATGAAAACCTCCTTCTCGGTCGTAGACGGAGGTGGAGAAGCCTCGTACAGTACTCACACACAAACACAAACATGAACACAAGAAGAAGAAACAAAAATACAATGTAATACACCCTTCTTCTTGCTTACTTGTGCTTGTCATCTCCTCTTGAACCTTGGAGAAACTCCCCAAGTGCCTTCAAGAACTGGCGTGGGTAGATCGGAGAAGCTCGTTGTGAATCGTTGAAGACCGGCGCAAAAGATCGTAAGAGATCTACTGAGAAAAAGCTCCACCTGGGCTTTATACACTAGCTCCAATCGATTGAATTCATCCCTAATCGATCGCCACATCACATCCGGACAATCCTAGCCATCCATCACCTGCATCCTATGCAACGGTCGAATCCCAATCGATCGACCGATCGATTGGGTACATCTGGATCGATCGGTGGATCGATCCAGAAGCATTCTGTGCTTCTCGTGATCGTGCGAGAACACCCCTGCCCAATCGATCGACCGATCGATTGGCAGCTCCCAATCGATCACCCGATCGATTGGGAGAGCTTCTGTGCTTGTGATTTCCTGACCCCAATCGATTGACTGATCGATTGGGTCATTGCAACAATCGCACACACTCCAATCGATCGACTGATCAATTGGAGCCTATTTTATCGATTGCCCGATCGATTGAACACTCTGGACTTGACTCAAACTCAAGTCTAGCTTCCCAAACCTAACTCCCGATCAACCGTGACCTATTAGGTTTGCATGCTTAGCATTTGGCTACTCTCGACCAACCTCGAACTAGCCTTCTAGCCTCCTCCATCAGCCTTGCATCCCTCGGATATCTCCCCATCCTTCACGCCTTGCCTTCTAGAGCTTCCATCGGCCTCATCCTAGTTGTCGGGTTCTCCTCGCCAAGTCACACTAGGACTTACCTTGCCAAGACCACACGCTTGGACTTACAACCTTTACCAAGATCACACTTGGTCTTTCCAATTACCTGACTCACTTATCAGGACTTTCACCACCAAGTCTGGTCAACACTGACCTACTTGGATTTTCACCCTTGCCAACCTTCCTGTTGGACTTACCTTTGCCTAATCTCTAATTAGGACTTTCCCAGTCAAGTCTCCTGTCAACCTTGACCTACTTGACTTCTCTCTTGCCTAACCTCCGGTTAGGACTTTCCCAGATGCCTAATCTCTAGTTAGGACTTACCCGGTCAAGTCTCCGGTCAACACTGACCCACTTGACTTGTCTTTTCATCAACCTGGTCAATCCCTTGACCATCTCCACAATCGGACGATTGCTCCAGCAATCTCCATACATTGTCAAACGGACGATTGCCCTAGCAATCTCCATATATTGTCAAACATCAAAACTTAAATCTCGACTCAAGCTTGACTCAACTCAAGCTTGACTCAACTCAAGCTTAGTCAAACTGGTCAAACTTGACCAAGGGAAATTGCCCCAACAAGTTGGTCTATGACCCCCTCAACCCCATGATTAAAAGGTTTGATAATAGATGCCGCAATAGGATTATTGAAATCAGCTGATTAAAGAAGTATCCTTTTTCTCTCGGCCAACTACTCGTCTTCACCTGCTTGATAGTTTTTTAAGGCATCTTGAGATGCTTTCAGTTCAGCCTCTTTAGTGGAAGTATCTGCTTGAGCTTTGGCTAAGGACAAACATAAAGAGGCTATTTTGGTATCCTTAGAATTTAAATCGGAGGCTTTAGCAGCTAACTCAAGAGCATGGGCATCTTTCAGCATCTACAGTTAGGAGGATAACTGAGTATTCTCTGTAATGTGCTTATCCAATTTTACTGTTATCTCAGCACGAAGATTGATCTCTGATTGAACCTGAGATTCAAGGTTTCTTGCAGTAGTTTTCCACTGGCTCAAGCTTTCAGATTCAACCTTGAGTAGTTTGTGAGTCTTTTGTAGCTGTGCAGATAACTCAGCTAGTTGTTTAAAGGCTTGGGTGGAAGACACTTCAGGAGCTGGTTGCTTCAGCGTCTCATTTTCTTGAGCTAAATCATATAGTTGGCGGGCCACGCTCATGTTGGTGACCCAGCGCTGTGGAATGAAAGTCATTAGTAAGGTACCTAGAGGGGAATAATTAAATAAGAGATATCTTACCTTAGTTTCTTCAAGAGAAAATTTATCCGCTAACTCGGTAGAAGTGAGTCCTTTAAATTTTTTGACGAGTCTCTGCCCAAGCCGTTGTTAAAGAACCTACCAGTAGTATAGGGAAAGTGGAAGAAGGTGTGGATGAGGAAGACAAGGAGGTTTGAATTTAAGGTGGAGAGAAAATAAGAAAAGGAGGATCCTGAGTTTCTTGGCGAGGTAAACGGATCTGCTCCTAAAAAGTCATGACAAACCCAAGAACTGAGCTAGTGCTTTGTGTTGAGTGGTCTTTCTAAAACTAGACAGGTGGTGAAGCAAGAATAGGATATAAGCAAGATAATGTAAGTTCAGGGGAAGTAGTAGGGATATCTCCTTGAACCGTACTGTCAGGGGTAGAAATGGCTCATCTTTTGGGAGAGGGCGCTAGAGTCAATTTGTGCCCTGGATGTTTTCCCATAGAAGCAATCTCTTGCACCCTCTCTTGCATCTCTAGAGGAGCGACTTCTGGCAATAAAGGTGAATTTGTAGGTATTTCTTCCGGAATGGCTTGTGAGCTTGATGCAGCCACTTGATGGACGGAGGTCTCATTTGAAGGGATAGCAGGAGGCTGATTTTGCTTGGCTTGGAGTTCTTGCTCTTTGGCCAAAAGTGCCTCCTCTGCCAGACTAATTTTCTTGTCAACTAAAGCTTCATATATAGCATCCACTACATCAAATAAAGAATATTTTAGTTAGTAAAAAATAGTGATGAAGGCTTCATAACTTACGAAAGGAGTAGCGTAATTTTTTTTTAACAGGGTTTAAGCCAAAAAGGTATAAAAGGTCACTGTGTATCCATTTGTGAATGTAAAAATGATGACCAAGTAGTTTATTGGAATAAGCAGAGAAGGTTGGTTGTTGGTGAAGTTCTTTTATGTCAGGTAGAGGGGGGAAAGAAGATTACCATGAAGTAGTCCATGTAACGGGTCCAAGAAATTTGATGAAAAAGAAGTGTGACTTCCAACCCTTGAAGGACGAAGGAATCTCCTCAAAGAAAATCATTTTTGGGAAGGATTGGAAAATAAACACTCCCGGTTCTGATTTTTAGGGTAGGAGAACATGAAAAATCTCTGAGGCGTAAGAGGGATGTTAAAGAGACGAAATAATATGTATAGCCCACATAGATATCGAAAAGTATTTGGGGTGAATTGTTGCAAAGGAATGCTAAAGTACTGGCTTATCTCTGCTAAGAAGGGAGGAAGATGAGGATAGGCATCGGAGCAGGGAACCTTAATATGATACTCTTTAGGAATTTCATACTGAAGATGAATGGAAGTCCTATCGGCGATACCAAAAGATGAATGAGTCTAAGCATACCAAGGAACCAATGATTCCTTAGCCATGGTGAAACACGGAAACAACTAAGGGATAAGCGACTTACTGAGTCCTTACGGAAAGGAGGTAGCAGAAGAAGGTCGAGAAAATGAAGGGGCACCGGGTGTTAGAAAGGGTCGAGAAAAGGAATCATTGGGAAATAAGTTGAAGAAGACGAAGGGTAAAGAAATGAAAAAGGATTAGGGTTTTAGTGTACTGGCATAGCTAATAAGGATCGTTGTTGGATTGAAATGGCTTGTTTAGGGAAAGTCATTGATTTGCCGAGGAAAATATGTGATATGACATTGGTAAAGAGGCATGTGAATGGTTGCTTCAAGAAATAGAAGAAAATGTTATGTGGCGCTCACCTTTAAATGGACATTTATGATGGACATGACAGACCAAATCATGTTTGGGCTGAGGCATTATATCTTCATGCGCCTCCAAGATTCTTTCTCAGTTAAAAGATCAATTACCAATGAAAGAATTTCAAAAAGTTGCTTAACTCTATAGGCGTGAAAATAAAATATAAAATAATAAGGTAGATGAGTAAGTAGATAGAACTAAAACTGGTATCTAGTCAGTCAGCTACACTTCCTTCGACTAGATTTGAAGAGAAGGCTACTGATATGGGTTATGATAAGTCAGGCCCTCGAAGTGGAAGTCAAGGATGAGAGGAAGAAGGGGATGCTCATAGCTGGTTGAGTGTATGATCAGTAGGGCACAAGTCGACCAAATAAAAGGCTGAGCAAGCACAAATGTGTGTGTATACGCTTGGATGGGCAAAGCCCGATCGAGCTTACAGGCGCTCAACCTTATAAAACTTCTATTATATGAGCGACTGAGCGAAGGACGAACAAGCACCAATGTGCTTATATGTGTTCGGATGGGCAAAACCCGACCGAGCTTAGAGGCACTCGACCTTATAAAGCTTCTAGTATATGGTATATGAATGATTGAGCGAAGGTCGAATAAGCACAAACATGCTTGTATTCACTTGGACGGGTAAAGCCTGATCGAGCTTAGAGGCGCTAGACCTTATAAAGCTTCTAGTATATGAATGACCGAGCGAAGGATGGACAAGTATAAATGTGCTTGTATTTGCTCAAACGGGCAAATCCTGACTGAGCTTATAGGTGCTCGGCTTTATAAAGCTTCTAGTATATGAATGACTAAGAGAAGGCTCAACAAGCACAAACGTGCTTGTATGCACTCGGACGGGAAAAGCCTAACCGAGCTTAGAGGTGCTCGACCTTATAATGCTTCTAGTATATGAATGACTGAGTGAGGGTCGAACAAGCACAAACGTGCTTGTATGCGCTCGGGCGAGCAAAGCCTAACCGAGTTTATAAGCACTGCGCCTTATAAAGCTTCTAGTATATGAATGACCGAGCGAAAGCTGAACAAGCACAAACATGCTTGTATGCACTCAAACAAGCAAAGTCCAACCGAGCTTAAAGGTGCTCGGCCCTTTAAAGCTTTTAGTATGTAAATGACCAGTCAATATATGCTTCAAAAAAGGTATTCTTAATATGTCATCGGCATAAGTGACCAGTCAAAATACATGTAGATTATTTTATGACAGCCTGACAAGTTTGGCGAAAAATATTCTCTCAAAACTTCTTCAGTTGTAGGGGTACATTCTTCTGCATATTTCATCAAAATGAGGTGTCATAAACGACAACAGAGGTACATCTGGGGTATAAAAAAAATATTTCTTAAAGAATTATTGAGAGAGGTTCAGGTTGTACTTTCTCCATCTTCTAACAAACTCTAACAAATCGGGGACCACCTTATGATTTCAAAGGTTATATGAGGTAGTATAAAAAGGGGAGTCTTGTCCGCTGACAAGGTATGCTGATGCTCACAAACTTTGGCATCTAAAACTCTACTTCTTCGTACTTTCATGATTGTACTTCTGCTTCTTCCACTTTGAAGAGAGAGAACTGACTTGAGCATCGGAAGGTCTAGCTAGGGATTTCTACCCTAGTCTTAGGTCGCTAACACTTTTTTGGCTCGTCTCACTGTATGCAGGATCATTGAGAAGCTTCTCTGGATCTCCAAAAGTTTATCTTTCTTGGAGTCACCGTTCATCGGAGCCAGTACGCCTTCTCGTAGATTTTAGACAGGATCAACAACAAATAGAGGCAAACTCTGTTCACATTTTCTTATCGTTCCAAGCACCTTCTAGCAGCAAATCTTCACCATTTTCTTCCTTTTTTTTCCTCCCAAACATCAACAATGCCTCCTTGGTACACTCTAACTTAATATATCTAGTTAGTTTTGTCTATTTCTATGTTTCTTTTATAAATTTTTGTGTGTATATGCTACTGTGCTCCTTTAGGAAACCATGAAATGTTACTCCTAGCTTGAGTAGTACCCCATCTACTAATGCTAAATTTCCCACTGAGCGACTTAGGCTAAATTTTCTATAGCATACATATATTACACTTAAATGTAGGTTTTAAAGTAGGTCCTTTTTCACCCAATACTATGCCCCCATTATAGAGGTCATTGACTATTACCAGTTAGATAGGTTAGTTTACTGTAGTCATTTAGTAAACCAAATCTTGTGTGCCTAGTTTTATAATAATCTGATTAAGATTGATGACTTGACTAACTCCACTAGAGTTGGTGGAAAAGACTTTAGCTTTTCCCCCACTCTATTGTATGATAGCTTAGGACTTACTAGGTCTGCCTATTCTTTTTTGTGTTATCCTAGTAGGGATTTACCATTTGGTGAGCCCTACTCTCATATTATATTAGATACCATCTGTAAGTACCCCAGGGTAGTTTTGATGTGATCAACCAAGTTCAGTTAGATCTTGTAGTATTTTGATTCTTGTGTCTAAGTGTGCAGGAGCTTAAGAACACAAGAAGTCGAGTGGAAGACACAGCTAGCGAAAAGGATGGCACGGGAAAGGAGCTAACGGGCTCAGTGCATCCGAGGGATGAAATGCTGCGGAAGAGTACACCGGTAGACAAGAACAACGTGCGTAGCTTTCGAGGGACGAGAAGCTGGGGAGGAAGGTTGCTCGAGGAAAAGGCCTAAGTTGGGTCTAGGTGAGCTCAATTACAGACGGTCAGAGCATTACCCAAGTGAGCAGAGCAAAAATGGTTAACAAGGGAAGCTAACCATTTTCGGATGAACAATGTCGAAGGCGCCTTCCAAGCCTTCGAAGGTGCCTTCAAAAGGCTTGGAAGGCGCCTTCCATGAACAATATGAAGGCGCCTTCAAAAGACTTGGAAAGCGCCTTCCATGAACAGTATAAAGGTGCCTTCAAAAGACTTGGAAGGTACCTTCAGTGAACAATACCAACCTAAAGTAACTGTTTGTTGCCGTTGAGTTGTGGATAAAACTTTATCCACTTGAAGGTGCCTTGAACCCTTTTGAGGGTGCCTTCCACACACGAATAGGATTTTCTTAGAGCTATAAAAAGACCCCTGGAGATAGAAAATATTCAATAACTTCTGTATTAGCTTCCTAGCAACTTTTTGATCTTTTCAAAGAGTGTAAGAGGCTTCTCCGCCTTGATTAAAGGAGATATTTTTAGTGGAGCTTTACAATCGCCTTGGATTAACAACCATCTACGTTGTAACCAAGTAAAAGTCGTAGTCTCTTACTTATTTCCCATTTAAGTTGTTATTTTCTTTATTGTTGTTGCTTAATTAGAATTATGCTACTAATCTAAGTCTAAAGAACGAGAAATGTTTGTTTTATTTTTAATAGGCAATTCACCCCCTCTTGACGACCCCGCTGTGCCAACAAGTGGTATCAGAGCCCAACCACCTCAGAAGGACTAACCGTCGACTGAAGCATCGAAACGATGGTTGGACCAACGATCTTTCCATCGAAGTTATGAGGGAGAATTTGCGTCTTGGAAGAAATGCATGGAGGTATTTTTCAAAACTGATTTTGAAAATTATTAATCATTAAATATGATTTTGTAGCTCCCAAAGACTCCCAAGGAAATGAAAAGGAAGAACATCAATGGACCAAGAAGGAGCAAGCAGACTTCGTGGTAAATGGAATAGCCGAGTTCCACCTACTCAGCGTACTTCCACCCGAGGAAGTAAATCAAATTGAAGATTACGACTCAGCAAAGGAACTTTGTGAGAAGTTCCTGGAGTTGCACGAAGGAACTTCCGAAACAAAGCTTGCGAGATGGGACCTACTTCGGAACCAGCTGACAAACCTCCGGATGGAAGAAGGTGAAACAGTCGCACATCTGTACTCGAGGATCAAAGAACTCATTACCAGACTAACGAATCTCGGAGAAAAGGTAACGAACCGAGATTCATTAAGGTACGTTTTAAATGCATTTCGTCGGACACCTAAGTGGACCTCTATAGTCGACTCATTTTATATATCTAAAGACCTCAAAGTCAGTTCATTAGAAAATCTTTTTTTTTTCCACATTTGAACTTCACGAATCTAGATGTACAGAGACGAAAAGGGAGCCTAGTCAGAACATTGCCATGATGGCAAGAACAGACAATCCAGACTCCGAAGCGTCATTTGATGAAGATGAAATGGCTCTAATGGTAAGAAAATTTAGTAAATTCATTAAATCTAACAAATTTAATAAGTCACAGGCAAAGAAGCACTTTTAGAGCAAGAGAAAGGTCTGATGCTACAACTGTCAAGGGGAAGGGCACATCAAAGATGATTGCCCAGAACTAAATAAAAAGGAGAAGGACAAGGAAAATAGACCAACAAGATCCAAGCACAAGAATTTGAAGGCCATATGGGATAAATCATCGTCCTCTGAGTCCGAGATCGAAGCGTTCTTGGGACTAACCTAACTGGCCGACCATAAAGAAGAAGATGAAAGTAGCTTTGAGATGAGTATCTATGAAGGAGAAGGATCATCAGAGGGAGGAAAGCTGCAATGAAGGGGGAGCATCATATCACGAGGTAAGTGAGGTACGTGCACTATCTCCAGAACAGTCTTTTAATTTTATCAAAATGCTTTCTAAAAATTTGTGCAAATTAGAAAAAGAAAATGTGGATGTAAAAAGAAAATTAGCTAATGCTTGTCCACTAGAACTGTTTGACAATTTGAAAATAGAAAACGTTAAATTAAAAGAATAAATAGAATCTTTAAAAAGTGACTATGCATGTTCATATCCAAATTTAAATTTTAGAAATTACATATAACTAAATTAGTATAAAAGGAACCATAGGGGTCAAATTAGGAAAATCTCTAAAAATTATGTTCCACCAAAATTCTTAATAAATCCCGTAGGTAGGAACCTATATTGGATTCCAATTTTTTTTTTAGATTAAATTTTCAAATCTTTTTGGTTTAACTAGAAAAATATTTTTTGGTTGGAAATTTTTACCGTGCTATTTGATAATTTGATCTACTAATAGAAAATTATTTCAAAAATTTTCTTATTTTTGTTGAATATTTTTTTTTACAAAAAAAATTATTATATTGTTCGATCTAAAAAATATTTTGTAGAGTTTCATTTTTCAAAAATTTATTTTTCTATGAAATAGTATCATCTTATTTAACTATGAAAAAATTTTCAAAATTTTTTGACCGTTGGATAATTTTCTATGAATTTATTAACAAATATAGTATTTTGAGTATTAAAAATACTTCTCTAAATTATCTTTGAAATCTTTTATTTTTTAGGATAAAGCATGATGTCTTTTATCATAACAAAAATGTTTGACATTTTTCAAAATTTATCTGATTTATTATGAATTATTTTTCAAAAAGTTAGTTTTTAATATTAAAAATTCAAGGAAATAGAAATAGAGAACTTTAATTTTTTTAATGTTAGACAATCTATTTACCATATCTAAGAAATATTTACAAAATTTTTAGAAGTGAAAAATTATTTTTGAAAGAATTATTTTTTAAAATTAGCTACTTTACTAAAATAAATTATTTTTGTTAGACTGAATAATATCTTTTTGTGAAAATTCTTCTACTAGTCTATCTTATTCTTCTTAAATTTGGAAAAAATGTTTAAGATTTTTTGAAACCTAAAAGTAATTATTAAATTATATTTTGTCAAAACAGATGCTTAGTTATTAAAAATAGAATATATTTGAAAATTAATTATGAAAAATACTAGCATACTAGATATTAGTAATGTACCCCTAGAATTTTTTCAAATTTGTTTATCTATTTTTGTATTTTTTTTTCTATTTTTTTATGTGATCAAAGGGGGAGAGATAAGTACAAGTTAAGGGAGAGTAGGGGGAGTTAGAATATTTTTCTTTGCAAATCGTTAATTCATTGAATTTACAATGGACTTTACTTATAATCAATTTCTTTCTGTTTAACCCTAACTTGAATTTAGGTTGATGCACATCAAAAAAGGGAGAGATTGTAAGTACTCCAGGGTAGTTTTGATGTGACCAACCAAGTTCAGTTAGGTCTTGTTATATTTTGATACTTGTGTATAAGTGTGTAGGAGCTTAGGAACACAAGAAGATGAGTGAAAGACACAACTAGCGAGAAGGATGACACAGGAAAGGAGCTGACGGGCTCGGTGCATTCGAGGGAAGAAATGTTGCAGAAGAGTACATCGGTGGATGAGAAGAACGTGCACGACATTCGAGAGATGAGAAGCTGGGGAGGAAGGCTACTAGAGGAAAAAGCCAGAGTTGGATTCGGGTGAGCTCAATTACGGGCGGTCGGAGCATCACCCAAGCGAGCGGAGCAAAAATGGTTAACAAGGGAAGCTAATCATTTTTGGATGAACATTGTCGAATGCGCCTTCAAAAGTCTTGAAAGGTGCCTTCCATGAACAGTACAAAGGCACCTTCAAAAGGCTTGGAATGCACCTTCAGTGAACAGTACTAGTCTAAAGTAACCATTTGTTACTGTTGAGTTGTGGATAAAACTTTATTCACTTAAAGGCGTCTTAAACCCTTTTGAAGGTGCCTTCCACCCACGGATAGGATTTTCTTAGAGCTATAAAAAGGCCCCTAGAGTTAGGAAATATTCAACAACTTTTGTATTAACTTCCTAACAACTTTCTGAGCTTTTCAAAGAGTGTAAGAGGCTTCTCCGCTTTCATCAAAGGAGATATTTTTAGTGGAGCTTTACAACCACCTTGGATTAACAACCACCTAGGTTGTAACCAAGTAAAAGTCATAGTCTCTTACTTATTTCTCTTTTAAGTTGTTATTTTCTTTATTGTTGTTGCTTAATTAGAATTGTGCTACTAATCCAAGTCCAAAGAACGAGAAAGGTTTGTTTTATTTTTAATAGACAATTCATCCCCCTCTTGACGACCCCGCTATGCCAACACTATCCACATATATTTTTTTGGGGAGGAGAGACTACCTACTATGACTGACTTTAGACCTCTCTCTCTTAGGGTTTAGGACTATGTCTTGTATAGAGTTCTAACCACCTATATTTTGCCAATCACATCAGATGCTTGTAATACAAGTCTGGATGAAAAATACCAAAACGATAGTGATTAGGTTAAGTAATCTATTTTAATCAAACACTAACTGGATACATTAACTTAACTTGACTAATCAAGTGAACACTACTATTTGCTGATAGTTAGTTAGTAACTAATAGTTAGACATTTAAGGATAATTTCTAAGTGAATATTTTTGTTAAATAATATCAGGTTCAAAGGGAGGACATTTGAAGAATAATTTCAAAAATGTATTTTTGAAACTTCCTAAAATTCTATTTTTGAATTTGAAAATTATGTTTGGAAATTGTTTTTATTTAGAAATTTTTTTCTCAAAGTAACTTAACGTATTTTAAAAATATTTCTAAGTTAAAAACTCTTAGTTAAAGGATTTTGAAAATATTTCTAAGTTAAAAATTTTTGTTTAAAGTATTTTAAAAATATTTCTAAATTAAAAATTCTTGTTTAAAGTATTTTAAAAATATTTCTAAGTTAAAAAAAACACACAAATTAGTATTTTGCAAAAGTTAGCTTTTAAAATCTATTATGAATTTTGAAAACTTTTTCCAAATTAAGTGGAAATTTTTCCAACATTAAACTCCTCCTTACAATTAACTTACAAGTTCTTATGCTTAATTTTGAAAAGTTTATACTAACTTGTGTGTTTCCATACTCTGGCATACTTACTTGCAAATTTTTTTGATGAATATCAAAGGGGGAAAGTAAGGGTTACGTACTAAAAACTGAAAACTTAAAAATCGTAACCCTAAAATGCTCAAGAGAATGAAACATAACTTACTTAATTTTTATTTCTATTTCTTCTACATTATTTTTCTAACTTTAATTATTTTTCTAACTTTAACTCAGGTTGTCATTACATTAAAAAGGGAGAGATTGTTAGTGTAATTTGCACCAATGGTCAAACTTGAGTTTTGATAAATGACAAATAAGTTAAAGTTAGATGTATTGCGATCTAAACTTGTTACCGAGTGTGCAGAGTTAACTAACCCCAGTCAGGATGTTCGATTCTTGATTGATTAAAGACTGAATGTGTGATTCCGACAAGTCAGGATGTTCAATTCCCGATAGGTTGAAGTTCAGATGTGGGATTCCGACAAGGGTCGAGATGTTAGATTCCTTATTAGAGAAGACTGGATGTGCGATTCCGTTAGGTCGGGATGCACAATTCCCGATTGGAGAAGATCCTATATGTGATTCTGATAGGTCGAGATGTTTTATTCCCAAAGTCCAAATGTGTGATTTCGGAAGGTAACTCTACACCTGGTAAGTAGAGGTAAGTCATTGGAGGAGAGAGACTAAATGAGGACGCATCTGTAACGACCCGGCCCCTCGGCCCCTTGGGCGGCCCATTTGGTGGCCCCTTGGCGGTCCCTTGAGCGACCCAACTGGCAGCCCAACTGGCGACCCCTTATGTCATCGACGGAAGACCCTCGGTCGTGCCGTTACTCACTAGGACTTCCCACCCTTGGCCAGTGGATTTTTGCCTTCCCCAGGATTCGAACTCTAGACCTCCAGGCTAAGTACAAGAGTTTATGAATCCTAGTAGCCAAGTGAACGACGCTCACTTGACTACCAGGATTCATAAAATCTAGTACTTAGCCTGGAGGTCTAGATTTCAAATCCTGGGGAAGGCAAAAATCCACTGGCCAAGGGTGGGAAGTCCTAGTGAGTAACGGCACGGCCGAGGGTCGTTGGCCAACGACATAAGGGGTCGCTAGTTGGGCCGCCCAAGGGGTCGAGGGGCCGGGTCATTACAACATCCTTGTTTAAAGAGACAGTAAGCGTCGTTCCAATTTAGCTCCATTTTGAAAACCTAAATTGAGACCTTGACTAGATCTTAGTCTCAGGGAGACAGGATCTAATTACTACTCATTATTATTACTATGCTAACATTGTCTTGTAGGTTATTGGACTAACACTTTTTATAGGGCAAAAGGAGAAAAATGGTCTCAGGTGAACATTACACGAGGTGCCTTCAAGCATTGGAAGGTGCCTTCATACTGTTCACGGAAGGTACCTTCCGCATGATAAACTTCAGACTTCGTCACAGATAAGGAGCAAGAAGTTTAGAATCATACTTTATGGGTTGGAGGCGCCTTCAAGGCTATGAAAGGTGCTTCCACACCCTTTATAAGGGTATCTCGGCCAAACTCCAAGAATCAACTTCTACACGAGCTCCTACGTGCCTGATTTGGCTTTCAGACTGCTCCGGCTTCCTACTGCTGCACTATTGCGACTCTAATATGCCTGACTGCCGCTAAGAAGCCGTCCAAACACTGAGGTCAAGAAGACCATCTATAAAAGTTTTTGGTAACATAACATAATTTTTGTTCTTAATTTTTGCAAATGGAAAGTGTAGTCTATTATACTTTCAGACTCTTTTGTACTCGATCCCCTCTTCTAGCAGTTTTGAAAGAGGTTTTTAGTGAATTATCCATTGATATGTTCATGGGACATGGGTCTTGGAGTAGGAATTAGAAGACTTCGAATTAAGTAAATCCTTGTGTTTGTGTCTTTTTTTCATTTCTGTCTATTTCTTTTTCCGCTGTGTACTCTTGTTTTTAAAATGAAAAAGACAAGTTTTTCAAAACCATGTGATTCACCCCCTCCCCCCTTTCCTCCCTCCTACGTGCATCTCGATCCAACAAGATTAACTCGGTCAGTTGGAGAATGTTGACATGCCTTGTGAAGTCTATATTGACCAAGTCTTCAATCACACCACACCAACTCTTTCTTGACATAGTCAAGGGATCTCCTGCTTAGCCTTCCTATTGACCGAATCAAAGACTCGCTTAAGTGAATCCTTACTGACCTCCTCGTTGGGTATTATCCAACATTTCTAAGTAATTTCCTTGGCATTTTATTTGAACATGTATCCAATTTAAGCAGGACATCTTATTCAAAAATTTAGTGAAAAGCCTATTAATTTATTTTCAAAAATATCTCTCCATTGAATGTTGATTGGACAAGATTCTAGAATATTAGGTGGCTCAAAGTTAAGTAAAAAGGAATATAAACTTTACTTGGGAAATTACTAAAAGTACAACGATACCCATTTGATATGAATTGGGATCTTTTTATATTTGCCTTCATGGTCTAGTCGAGTTGTTACTCGGGCAGAGTTTGCAATCAAAGAGAAATGGTTTGATGCTTAATAGGTGTAAATAGTATTTTAGATGATCTCATGTCTCTATCTAAGAAAGTAGCTTGGCTAAAGTTAAATATGTCTCCGTGATTTATCTCTTTTCAGAGTGTATGGGGCCCAAGAAGAGTCGCTAAGGTGACGACTGTAAGTACCCCAGGTGAGTTTTGATATGATCAACCAAGTTAAGTTAGACTTTGCATTTCTTATGTCTTGTGTCTAAGTGTGCAAGGACTTAAAAACACAAGAAATCAAGCGAAAGATGCAGCTAACGAGAAAACTAACATGAGAAGCAAGTCGACAGACTCGGTACATATGAGGGATGAGGTGTTGTAGAAAAGTACGCTGGCGGATGAGAAGGATGCACACGGCGTTTCTGAGGGACGAGAAGCCGGGGAGGAAGGCTGCTCGAGGAGAAGGTCGGAGTTGGGTTTAGGTAAGCTCAACTCTAGATAGCCGGAGAATCACCTAAGTAATCAGAGAAATAGCCGGATAAGTCAACATGAAGTTGACTTGTCCAGGCTCCTGGATTTTGGGCACCCAAACCAGGTGCGGGCACTCAGAATACTGGTGCTCGAACCAGGTCTGAGCGCCCAGACAAGCTTGGGCCAAGGATAGGTGCCTCGCTCGTTGAGTCGTTACAGCGAGGGTCAGATTTCGAGTTTACGTCAGCAGCCTCTAGGTGCCCGAATAGAGTCCAAGCGCTCAGGTACTGATAAGGAGCTTATCACGAAGTCATTAGGAAGTGGAATAAGGCGACCAGTGGAGGCGCTTGGACTTGGTCCAAGCCCCTAGAAGCTACCATATCAACAAATGGCTACTTTCGACCAATATACTATAAATTGAGCCCTGATCCTCTTAGTTTGAATAACACACTCACTTTTAATTTCAATATTCTATATTTCATTTTCTATTTTTTAACATTTGTAAGAGGCTACTCTATCTTTGTCAAAAGGAGATCTTTTAGTAAGCTTGCATTTGTCTTGGATTAACAACCACCTCGGTTGTAACCAAGTAACTCTTTGTCTTTTTTTTTTTTAATGTTTATTTCAATTAACTAATATGTGTTTGTCTTTGCTAAGTTTATAAGCAAGAGAATTGTGAAACTTTTTATTATAGGCTATTCACCTCCCTCCCCCCCCCCCCCCCCCCCTACGCCGGCCTATCAAGACCTACAAGTGGTATCAGAGCCAAGTTAGATTTAGAAAGACTAACCGTCAACTAAAGAAAAAGAAAGATGGCTAGATCTAGCATCTATCCAACAATATTTGAGGGGGAGTTCACATTCTAGAAATGAAAAATGAAGGTATTTTATCGAACTAACTTTGATATAATGTTTTCAATTAAATTTGTTTTTGAAATGCCTAAAAGCAAAGATGGAAAAGAACACGAGGAGCATCTTTGGACTAAGAAGCAATGCAAAGAATTCATGACAAATGGTAAGGTCGAGTTCAACCTTCTAAGTGCTCTACCTCCTCAGGAACTCGATAAAATTGACAACTACCACTGTGTTAGGACCACTAGCGGCCAACTAGAGAGGTGTTAATAGCCCTGCAAAATTAAATGAACCTTTCTTGGACGTTATAACTTAATTAAACACTTGCATAAAAATTAAGAAAGTAAAATTAACAAAAAGAGGCATGATGAGCTTTACTTGGTTACAACCGGGGAGGTTGTTAATCCAAGAAAGATGAAAAACACACTAAATTCTCTTTCAGGCGGAGAAGCCTCTTTACAGTAATTAAAGCACTCAACAAGCAAAGCTAGACAGAAGAAGTTGTTTACAAGTGTTCTGTTTTAGCTTCTAGAACCAGGGTTGTATTTATAGCTCTGGTCGGGGCACCTGGAAGGGTTCCATACACCTGAAAGGGGATAAAACTTTATCCCTGTTTTAATAGATCGCATTTGATGTGATCCGGATAACAATCTAGGTTCGAGCTCTCAAACTAGTTCCAGGCGCCTAGAGTCTGTCCAGTCCGGGCGCCTAGAGTCTGGCCAGTCCGGGCGCCCGGACTCCGACGACGACTCCGGGCTCCTGGACTGGGTTCGAGAGCCCGGACCAAGAAAGTCAACCTTCTGTTAACTTTTGGTCCTAGTTTTCGTCTCCGGTTCCGCTTGCTTGAGTGATATCGACCATCTAAAATAGGACTCACCAGAACTCAACTTTCAGCCTTCGAACAATCTTCCGCTCCAGATTCTCGTAACTCGGAAATGACTCGCGCTTCCTTCTCGTCCGCCTGCGTACTCTTCCACAGCACCTCGTCCCTCGGACGCACCGAGCCTGTCTGCTCTCTCCTATGCCTTCCTTCTCGCTAGCTGCATCTTTCGGTCGACTTCCTGTGCTCCTAAGTTCTTGCACACTTAGACACAGGGTTAAACATCAACAAGACCTAACCTGACTTGGTTGATCACATCAAAACTACCTTGGAATACTAATAATCTCCCCCTTTTTGATATGATCAAATCCAAGTTAAGTTAGGGTAAACCATAAACAAATAATTATAATTTTTTGCAAAAAAAAGAAATTGCAAGTACAAAAATTAAAAATTGTACTACCCTCCCCCTAGACTCAACCATTACTCCCCCTTTTGATCATATTAAAAATTGGGGGAAAAATCTACTTAACAATGATAAAAAGTCTAAGGAACATTAAAATTAAGGTAGAAAAATAGATTTCATATAATGGGAAAAAATTCTAAAAAAACACCTTTAATGTTTAGAAAATTTTAACATATGAATTTTTTCTTAAAGTTAAGTGAAAAAGTTCTTGAAAAGTTAATTTTTAAATAATTTCTAAAAATTTTGACATACATTTTAAATCATTCTTATAGCCACTAATTGCTTAACAATAAGTCAATTACATATTCAATTCAGTAATTGACTTTCAGGCTATGACGAGGCACTAGGTTTTCTTGGTTATTAAAGCATTAACCACTTCTAGACAAAGCCTCTTAAAGAATTTTAAATATTTAATTTTCTTTCTGAAAGATCCTAAAAAAATAATTAGTCTAAATGTGATTCTAGAATCCAAAATAGGTTCCTTCTTACAGGATTAATTAAAAATTTCCAAGGAATGCATTTTCTAGGTAATTTTCTAATTGTCCCTTTGTAATATCTAAATTGCCAATTTGATCCTTTATAGTTCCTGAAAGTTGAAGCAGACAAATTTAAACATGCAGAATATTTTAGATTTTCTACTTGATCCTTCAAATTTGTATTCTCAATTTTGAATTTTTCATTTTCAATTTTGATTTTGTCGAGATCTTCTAATCGACAAGATATAGCTAATGTTGATTTTAACTTTTTTATTTTCATTTTCTAATCTATAGCAATTTTTCGATAATAGTTTTATAAACTGAAATGACTTGTTAGGAAGAAGCAACCATACCTGACTTACCTTATTGATCGTGCAATCTGAAGCTCCCCCTGAAGTGTTGCTTTCTTCTGATGTCTTTCCCCCTTCATCGATACTCTCGATGCTCATTTCAGACGAGCTTGCTTCATCTTCGTTTCTTGGTGAGTTGCCACTAGCGCAAGTCCAACAATTTCTTCGATCTTTGATTCGGATGACATGTCATCCCACATTGCCTTTAGATTATGCTTGGGCCGGGCTAGTCTCTTGTTCTTTTCCTTGTCCTTACCCTTGTCCTTTAATTTTGGATAGTTATCTTTGACGTGCCCTTCTTCATTGCAGTGGTAGCATCTTATCTTTTTTTTTTGTACCCTACACTTAATTAAGTTTATTAGATTTAAATAATTTTTTAAATTTCCTTACCATTAAGGTCGTTTCGTCATCATCTAGTGATGCCTCGGGATTTGGTTCGTCGATTTTTTCTTTTAAGGCAATGTTTTGCCTCGATTCCCTTTTTAGATCTGCACATCTTGACTCATGAATTTCAAAGGTTGAAAAAATCTCTTCTAAAGTGCTTACCTCTAAATCATTAGAGATGAAGTACACATATACTAAGGTCGATCATTCCAGAGTCATAGGAAATGCGTTGAGCGCATGCCTTAGTGAATCTCGGTTGGTTACCTTTTCTTTGAGATTCGTGAGTCCGGTGATGAGCTCCTTGATTCTTGAGTGGAGGTGTGCGACAGTTTGCCTTCTTCTGGCCGGGGGTTGCTGATCTGGTTCCAGAGCAGGTTCCGTCTCGCTAGTTTTGCCTCTGAAGTCCCTTCATGTAGTTCTAGGAATTTATCCTAGAGCTCCTTGGCTAACTTGTAGGCTCCGATACAATTGACTTCTTGAGGTGGTAAAATGCTAAGAAGATGAAACTCTGCTTTACCGTTTGCCACGAAGTTTGCTTGCTCCTTCTTCGTCCACTAATATTCTTCTTTGTCTTTCAGAGCTGAAAAACTATATTTCATAATTATTAATAGTTCAAAGTCTGTCTTAAAAAATACCTCCATATATTTCTTCCATCTCGAGAATTCTCCCTCAAATTTCGGTGGGTAGATGCTCAGTCCGTCCATCTTGTGTGCTTCGTTTGGTCATTAGTCCTCTTGAAGTGAACTTGGCTCTGATACCAATTGTTAGAACCACTGGCAGATGGATAGAGGGGTATTAATAGCCCTACAAAATTAAATGAACCTTCCTCTGACATTATAGCTTAATTAAGCACTTGCATAAAAATTAAGAAAGTAAAATTAACAAGAAGAGGCACGAAGGGTTTTACTTGGTTACACCGGGGAAGTTGTTAATACAAGAAAGTTGAAAAGTGCACTAAATTCTCCTTCAGGTGGAGAAGCCTCTTTACAGCAATTAAAACACTCAACAAGCAAAGCTAGACAGAAGAGGTTATTTTCAAGTGTTCTGTTTTAAATTCTGGAACCAAGACTGTATTTATAGCCCTGGTCAGGGCGCCTAGAAGGGTTTTAGGTGTCTGGAAGGGGATAAAACTTTATCCCCATTGTAATGGATTGCGTTTGATGCAATCCGGATAACAATCTGGGTTCGGGCACCCGAACTAGTTCCGGGCGCCCGGAGTCCGACGAGTCCGGACCAAGAAAGTCAACCTTCTGTTGACTTTTGGTCCTGATCTTCCACTCCGGTTCTGCTCGTCTTAGTCTAGGTCTTCTTCTCCGGCTTCGCTCGCTTGAGTGATCTCGACCATCCGGAATAAGGCTCACTCAAACCCAACTTTTGGCCTTCGAGCAATCTTTAGCTTTGGCTTCTCATCCCTCGAAAATGTAGCGTGTCTCCTTCTCGTTCGCCCGCATACTCTTCCAAAGCACCTTATCCCACGGACGCGCCAAGCCTGTCAGCTCTCTCTCGTGTTGTCCTTTTTGCTAGCTGCGTCTTTCGCTCAACTTCCTGTGCTCCTAAGTGTCTGCACACTTAGACACAGGATTAAACACCAACAGGACCTAACCTGACTTGGCTGATCACATCAAAACTACTTTAGGGTACTAACACACTGTGCAAAAGAACTTTAGAAAAAGTTCTTGGAGTTCTATGAACAATCAAAAGAAGAAAAATCTGATTCTACAATGGATATTGATTCATCTTTAGAAGAGTTTGAGACCAAGGAGATTACCATAACAATACTAATTGTTGAGTACCTACCTGAAGATGATGAAAGTGCTTCAGGAGAGAGCATCGATGAAGGCGGAGTTTTGTTAGAAGACAGTAGCAATGAAGAGGGAGAATTCAGTTTCAGATCAGACATGATAAGTGAGGTATATCTTCTACCTCCTCATGAATTATGTGAAGGTATTAAACTTATGTCTAAATCTTTATGTAAACTTAGATCTAAGAATATTAAATCAAAAAATGATAATATGGATTTGAAAATGATCTTAGCTAGAACATCTCCACTACAAGAATTCGATAAAATTAAAAATATAAATATAAAATTGAAAGAACAGATATTTTTTAAAAGAATTATGCATGTTCAAATTCTGCTATTCTAAATTAAAGAAATTATAAAGTCTTAACCAGTATATTAGGAATTATGGAGGTCAAATTACAAAATTGGATAGAAAATTTATTCCATGAATATTTTTGATAAATTCAATAGGTAAACATTTATTTTAGATTCATAAATCATGCTTAATCTCATTAGATTAATTTTCCTATTATGCATGCTTCAAATTTGCTTCCATTTTTAACATTATCAAATTAATTATTTAGCATATCTACTATTCATATTTTTCGGTGCAAAAAAAAAAAATTATCTACTCACATGAATATTTTTAAAATTTTCTATGTGTTATATTATTTTTTAAAAATTTTCTTTTGAAAAATTACTTATAATGATTAAAAATGTTTTAAAAATTAATTTTTCAAAAATTAATTTTTTTATATAATATTAAATCATGCTCTCTCTAAAGTAAATTTTTTTGAGATTTTTCGATCATTATCTATTTTTTATGAATTTTTTATTAAAAAAATATTATTTAAAATTTAAAATTATTTTGGAGATGAATTTAATAAAAAAAACTGATTTTCAGGAGTTTACCGTTGAATTATGAATGTTGAGAAAAATCAACCATACTTTAAACTCAAAAAGAATTTTTAAAAAGTATTTTTTCAAAAATAACACTATCTACTCTAAAAGATTTATTACCGGTAAAATACATATTTATTTTTTTGTAAAAATGTATTTTCTAATTGGACTATTTCTACTTGATCATGACAAAAAATTTAAGGATTTTCTTAACTAAAAAGTAATTTTTAATTTATTTTTACCGAAATAAAGAATTAATTAATAAAATTAGTACTTAAAAATTAATTTCTGTAAAAAGATAAATTACTAAAAATACTGTTTCAAATCCCCGTAAAAAATTATCAAAATATTTAAATATTTTTTTTTTTTTTTTATGTGATCAAAGGGGAAGAAGATTAGAGATTAAGTTTAGGGGATATATAAAATTTAATTTATAAATTTTCTTTATCTGCTTAATTGCTAAATTATTGTATTTACTTGCAAAAATTACTTATTTTATTGTTTGTTTTATCCTAACTTAATTTGAATAGATGTACATTAAAAAAGGGGAGATTGTAAGTACTCGGATAAGTTTTGATGTGATCAATTGAGTTAAGTTAGACTCTGCATTTTTGATGTCTTATGTCTAAGTATGCGGGGACTTAGGAACACAAGAAGTCGAGCAGAATATGTAGCTAGCGAGAAGGATGACACAGAAAGTGAGTCGATGGGCTCAATGCATCCGAGAGATGAGGTGCTACAAAAGAGTACACCGATGGAAGAGACAGATACGCTGAACGTTTCCTAAGGACAAGAAGCTAGAGCAAGACTACTCGAGGAAAAGATCAGAGTTGAGTTTGTGTAAACTCAACTTTGGATGGGCTGAGAATTACCCAAGTGATCAGAGAAACAGCTGGATAAGTCAACACTAACTTGACTTGTCCAGTCGCCTGGACCAAGTCCAGGCTCCCGGAATCTAAGCGCCTTGACTAGGTCCGAGTGCCTGTACAAGCTTGGGCGAAGGACAGGCGCCTCGTTGAGTCGTTGCAGTGAAGATCATATTTGGAGTCCACGTCAACAGCCTCTAAGCGCCCGGACCGGGTCCAAGTGCACGGGTAGCGATAAGGAGCTAATCATGAAGTCATTGCAAAGTGGATCAAGGCGACAAGTGGAGGCGCACGAAAGTTGCCACATTAGCAAATGACTACTTTTGATCAGTAGGTTATAAATTGAGCCTTAGTTCTCTTAGTTCGGATAACACACTCGCTTTTAACTTTGATTTTCTGTATTTTATTTTCTGTACTTTCGATGTTTATAAAAGGCTACTTCACCTTCGTTAAAAGGAGATATTTTAATGAGTTTGCATTCGCCTTGAATTAAAAATCACTCCTATTGTAACCAAATAACTCCTTGTCTTTTATTCTATTTTCTTTATGTTTATTTCAATTAACTAATATGTATTTGTCCTTGCTAAGTTTAAAAGTAAAAGAATTGTTAATTTTTTTTTACAAACTATTCACCCCCCTAATCAATCTATCGGGACCTATAACGATTTCACCTTTTACCACCAGAGATCTTTTTATATTTATCTAATACTTTAAGGTACTCATTTATTGTAAATTCGAAGTCTTTAGGGCTTTCAAACTTGTGAGCTTGCAACTAAGTCTAACCTATGTAAAGTTGCATCAGCTTCTGGTGGTCTTGCGGAGAGCTGTAGCCAAGTTTGGTCTCCACAAAGTCATCACAAGTTTGTGGTGGCCTCACAAAGAAAATATGGACTCCTAAGATCGCTGATAACCATGATTTTAGCTATATTATTTTGAATCATAATGTATGTTTTTATTGGTTTATTCATAGTTTAATCTCACATTAGCATCATATCTCAATATTGCATTTGATTTTGAACCTAATTGCAAATTAGCTAATTTTCATGGTATTTGGTGCTAATATTTGATTCTTATTTTGTAGGCATCAAAAGGGTCATGAACCCAATCAGATTGAACCGCACTTGGGCTCAAATCAAAGGCTAATCAAGTTGATCAAGCCTCGGAGCATTATGAGCCGTTCATCTAAGATTGAGCAGATCTGAGCAATCCGATGAGGATCCGGTCCATCCGACCTAATGAGGAGCAGATCTGAACCATTGATGAAGATCCAGAGGTTTTTAGTCCGATCTGAAGATGTCTCCACCGTTGATCGAGATCAGAGCATTCTTGGCCGTCGGATCAAATCTGAGGAGATTTAAAAGGCAGTGAGGAACTACAGTGTTCCTTGGCTCGGCGATCTCGCGATTTTGCTACTGTGCATCCTTCTTCTTCTCCGCGACGCCGAAGTCCCGTTCCTTAATTCCAGATCCGATGAGCAAGCTTCTCCTCCGACGGCGTTCCTAAGCTTCCGGCGTCCATCTTCCGGTGATCAGAGAGTGTTTGAGGGAGGTTTCTCGGCACGTCTTGGTTCTGCTCACTGTCGCGATCTTGTTTGAGGGAGGTTTCTCGTCCAACGATCTTCGCAGTCAACAGATGCTTCAAGGGAGGTTTCTTGAGGTTTCTGAGTGTTTTCCGATCTCCATTTCATAGCTAAATTGGATCGAATTGGCCGTTCGATCTGGTTTGCGATTTCCAGAATTTGAGCTCTGTTCTTCGGTCGATGGGATTATCAGATGGTTGTGAGCTTGCGGGGAGGTTTCCAAGAGCTGTGAATGTCCCCTGGTGATAGTTGGAAGCCTTGTTTATTGCTCGTTGGGTGTTTGATGGGAGGTTTCAGATAGCGACTCTGCTTCATGGCAGATTGTTGAGGATTGTTCCCGGATTTGGTCTAAGGAATGCTTAGGGTTTAGATTTCATTGAATTTGTCTTTGAATTGTACTCGAATTTGCTTAGATCGTTGGATCTGATAGTTTTCGTTCCATATCTTCCTTGTTTCAGTTTATTACATTCCTTTCCCTGTTTTTCTTTGCTGCAAACCCCATTTCTGATTTCTTACTTACTTTCTCATCTTGTTGAATCTTTACAATTTGAATCTGATGTAGTTAATTAACTAAAGCTAACTAATTAATTTGTTACTTAGTATTTGCCTTGGATTCAATGTTTCGAATTCCACCACTTTGAATCAGTTTTAATGCTTGAATTGGAGAAACTCTTGCTCTGTTCATTGAATATGCTGTCAATGAGATTTAGTTTTGATAGTGAAAGGATTACTTGATTACGAATGTGATTATAAGTTGAATGCTACATTGATTCATGCAAAATTAAGATAGGTTTCAAGCCTTGAACGTAGAAACTCTTCTTTTAGCTAATGTAGCTATGGTTTATGTGGATGAGAATTATGGATATAGTAGTTGACTCATTTGATTCAATGTTGTGGTTGATGTTGTTCTTGATTTAGCTGAACTTAGGTTTTAATTGGGATCTCTTCTAGAATTCATACATTTACTCACTAGTTACCCTTGGAAAAAAAAAATACGACTTGGGACTCGTTGCTACAACGCTTGTATTAATTTTAATGAATTTCAATTTTAATTAATTTGATGTGCCACGTGACATGAAAATGACTAACACCAATCGCCACTAGCTTATGGTGGCCTCGCACAGAGTTCGCAGCTTAGCTTAACTTAGCTCGATTTGACTTAATTTGACTAGTTTAGCTTGACCTCTATGAGTTCACAATAGCCTCATAGAGAGCTAGTGGGCAGGTCTGGTCTTCGCACACCCTCATTGGCTATTGTTAGAGATGAAGTTAGAAATTTTATATTAGAGGGTGAAAGATGTGTATTTCCGTTGAAGTGAGTTGATTGTGTCATTTTTCTCCCATTCACACTCCATTTTTATATTTTACATCTCTTGCATTAGAAAATTGATGGGCTGAATAATGAGATCCTATTTATTGCTTTACACTGTTTCACAAATTTTTTTTTAAAAAATAACAAATTAATAAACACACGATGTAGTGATTTAGATCTCCTTGCAAAGATACCCTCTTTTTATAACACTTTCAATAGTTGTACCCTTTCACGAGAGTTTTCTAAGTAGGGATGGTAATGGATCGAGTTTAGGTCTGATTCTATATTCTCCATATCTATATTTATCGTGTATAGGATATCCAATGGGTATATCCATACCCATTAAAGGACCGAATATATTTTATATGTGTAATTTTTCTTCTTTCTATCGAGCTATTATCATTCAAAAAAACATATTAAAATTAACATTCTATTAAAAAATATATATATAATTAAAAAAATAGATTAAACATCTATATAGGCCTACTAATATCAACAAAAAATTGTAAGTTGATTTTAGAAAAAGAAAATTTTCTTTAATATATGTATATATATTATTTAATCAGGTATTCGGGTTAGGTTTCGGGTATTGATAGTCTCTCCATACCCTTCTCCATTCGGGTCGGATGTCAAATCCTCTGTCGAGTTCGGGTGAAATTATCATCCCTATTTCTGATGCTGTTTCGTTCCGAGAAAGAGAAAGGAGGAGCGGCGGGGAAGATGGATGATTGAGCCAGCTGCCATGGATGGGAAGCAGAGCGTGGCGATATTAGATCTGCCGACTACTCCTCCAACTAGTCCCATCACTCAGCTGCGCAGGTTCGAATTAAGGAACTCGAGACCGGGCTCCGTGCCTACCTGGCGAAGCAACTGACGACTGTGGAGACTGCCATCGTCACTGCCATCGTCACCGCCCATGGTGCCTTTATCAGAGCCCTCATGATCTCTCACGTCGGACACTGTCATCTCCACCCCTTGTCTTAATGTGTCAAGTCCTGAGGATATATTTATCAGTCAAATGTACCCTAGTGACAATATATAAAATAATTGATATTAAATCAATTAAAATTAATACAACATCAATGTAATACAAATCAACCAGATATAAAAATCAATGTGTGTATGAATATATGTACATGAGATCATACTATAAAATAAAAATCATATTATTCTAATAAAACTCAACATCGATACAGAAAGAAAATTATAAACGCCAGCAGCGAAAAATAAACCAAACAACTCGAAGGAAAATCCAAACTCGAATGGGACTGGCAGCTAGGATCTCTGAGTGACACATCACATCCTCTATCTGCTAACCTAAAAGTCAAAGGAGAAGTGAGGGATAGTGAGTACAACAACTCAGTGAATATAAGAAGATAGTGCATAAATAATATAGTGTAAGGAGATCAAAGAATGTAGTCTCAGATAATAATACTTATTAAAAAAAATAAGAGTATCGACATAAAATCATCTACTAAACAAATCATAACTAATAATACAACCCTTTACTAATCTGCTCCACCAAGTATAACTAATAAATCGGAAGTACATACAGTACATCCAAAATCACCAGCATAAACTTAGCACATAACAAACATATAACAAGTCCCGACTGCACACAACAACATGCTACCACGAATGAGTCTCATGGGCAGCCAGGGTATCCACTATCTACGAGTGACAATACACCCTACTATCATCTGGTCTAGTGGGCAAATAGGATGAGATAGCTATCTACCTCCTCAGCTACTGACTGCGGGCGATAATACACACTACTACCAACTGGTCGAGTGGGCAATCAGAACACATAAATGTCACTATCTGTAAGCAATAATACATGCTGCCACTACCTAGTATAGTGGGCAAAGAGGATGTGTAACTATCTAACTACAAACTGTGGGCGATAATATGTTACCATGGATGGTCCTGTGGGCAGTCGTATGTATTATGATCGCTGATAATTCTCTCAACCACGAATGTGAGATAATTCTCAACAGGATATACCAACAGTCACTAACGACTCTCTCAACTACGAATGAGAAATAATGGTCGTCAGGATATAACAACGTAATGATAAACAAAAAATGATTAATCACATCGAATATAATACTCTATAACCACATCTCGATCTAACCTCACTTACATATAGACATGAGCCTAAATAACAAACAAGAATCTAGTAGGATACTCGATATCCTACACTACAGTATGATCTTATGAATGTATAGGTATAAGCCTATGTAACAAACAAAGATTTAGTAGGATACTTGATATCCTATACTACAGTATTGCTACATAAAGGCACAAGTATAAATATCAATAAATAGCATGGATAGCAAACGAAACTGTATAGATATCAAATAAATCAAACTAAGTACAAGCAACTAAATATCAACGAAGAAGTAAATAGAGTGGAGTCAAGATAAACAGTAACTACTGTCGAATAATAAATGTCAATAAATAATCATGTCTTAATACATGATTCACTTTTTGTCACGAAGGAACTTTAACAGAGACGTTTTGTGTTCCATGTTGACTCTTTAGATACGTGCTCAAGAACATGTTCTTCTTGCATGAATTGCAGGCTTTTGCAGGTGGCCCCTTAGTGCAAGCTCGAAATTTTGTTGTCATGACAGGTACTAATGCAGGCATATCATGCGTGATGAAAAGGATAAGAGGAGTGGAGGATATGCATAGTAGGTGAGATCGCTGAATTCACACTGTGCCTTCTGTTCTCTCGACATTACTAGAATCATATTAAGTTTGATGGAAGTAAAGATTTCTTGTCTTTGATATTCTGGGCCTCATCTACTTTAGCTACCAGGATACAAAGACAAAGACCTTTGTGGACCATTTGAGATCCATGTTGGTTCTAGCTACTGCAATGCATAAATGCTTACCCTAGAGAGTCCCATACATGAGAAATGCCGCCATCGCTTACATACGAAATGAGGAGTAGGCATCCTGTTAGTGCTTGGAGTCTCGACTCATGTCTGTTTGCTTGATGGCTCATCCTAGGTGTGCTTAGTGTGTCAACCTGTTTCTTGGCCCATTGTCTCATAGTCCAACATAGCCAAGTGGGAGCATCTTGAATGTGCTTATATTAGGAGGGAATCTCCTTCCCAAGCCATTAGTCATTTTTGAATGGAATGCTCTCACTTGTTCACCAACATTTTGTATTCTAATAGTTTAAGATTTAGCAACCTTTGTTACTTGGGTGGTATCAGATACAGATACGTACACTACGAATAATGAAACATTTGAAGAGAAGCAACATATATCATGCAATTTTACTTTTGGGTCATCTGTTGGTGACATTCAGGAAATACCATGATAATCCTGACTGATGCACTAAATACCTTGTTGGTAACATTCATCCCATTCCAACATCTATTAAGCTTTTCTTTTCTGTCATCTCGACTCACTTGGTCTTTATCTATTTCACTTGCAATATCAATTTCAAGTAACATGCACTTGGTCTTTATCTATTTCACTTGCAATATCAATTTCAAGTAACATGCACTTGACACACTTCATTAGTGATAGGAATAAAATCATACTGTCGGACTCTACCATCTGGTGATTGCACCAACAAAAATTCCCTAAAATACTTTAATTCATTCTTCTGTATTCATCAATAATCCATTATCCATCCATCGACATTCTGCCAAAGCTCTCATAACAGAATGGTTCCTTCTTATAAGTTCTCAGATTAAAACCTCATGGATCATATTGCTTAAACTAAGATAGAAAGGTCTCTTGAGTTTAACCTATAAGAGAAGAATTATTCATTCTAATTATATAATGCACTGCACAAAACCAGTTTTCTATCAAAATTGACTTACTATTCAGCTACTCTGATTTATCTTGCAGTATGGTTGCAGCATTTGGTTCTGGTGCGATGTTTTCATTGGTCAGTGGCATTGGAGGTTCAAACCAGGCTGTGAATGCGGTTACCTCAGGATTATTTTTTGCACTAATTCAAGGTGGTATTTCAAGGTAAATAAAGCGTCTTTTAGATTATGTTAACCCTTATGATGTCTTACATTTTGGCTAGATTATCAGTATTTGCTTGTATAATGACCAAGCTACAATTCATGTAGAAATTTAGTTTTCCACTTGCCACAGTACTTTGCTTTGTCATCTTCACATATGATTTTCCTACAAATAAAATACAAATAATGGGAGTATATTTCTCATAACTAGTGGGTTTGTCGTGACAATCTGAAGTTGAGCTTCTCTTAG
The DNA here is from genome assembly GCF_018446385.1 of Zingiber officinale. Lineage (NCBI taxonomy): Eukaryota > Viridiplantae > Streptophyta > Magnoliopsida > Zingiberales > Zingiberaceae > Zingiber > Zingiber officinale. Next base: position 14,502,422 of record NC_055989.1, read on the forward strand.
GATGGCCATTGTAATGCAACAAACAGCGTCAGTCCGAACCATAACAATTGTTTAATTCTGTGAAGACTCAAGAGGCAACTAAATAGCTTCACAAATGTTTTATAATTTAAAATTGTTACATTCTTCCAATGCAACAAATCAAGACTTTGGAATTGGCCTAAACTGAAGCGCTATAAATATTTTTGTATAATATTTCCTATACCTGCAAAAGAGCAAAGAACATGTAAAAAAATCATATCTTTACTGAATGAAATGCTATATATATATATATATATATATATATATATATTAGCTGTATATATAGCCGTGTATATATATGTCCATTATGTTAGATGTTAATTAGCTTTCTAATTGTAGATAGTTTTTTATTCTGTCCAGAATTTAAGTCAGACAAAGGTTGACTGAGATAGTGTCGGTGTTGACGGAAAGACAACTTAGACACACCTATCATATCTATACCAGAAAGGCGAACCCCCACGTGGAGCTCAAGGACAGTGGTGACGAGACCGGCGATACTTAGACTTTGTGCACACTAAGACAAGCACACGGAACATTAGAGACCAGAAACCAAAGGAAAAATCCCCGACACAGGCCCTCCGACACTCAAGTCAGGTCATTTTTCCCCAGAAGAACAGTGTACGAAGGAAAAAAGAAGTGTAGAAGACGAGTGCGAATGTGCGTGCATACCTAGCTAAGGGAGAGAACCTCCCTTTTATATGACAATGCATACCTCTGGAACCTGACCGATGTTAGAAAATGTCGGGTGTCAGAACCTATCGGGTGATGGAGGACACGTGGTAACCTCTCATTGGTTAAAAGAAGGTTCCATTTGCAGATGATAGCAGACCATTAGGATATTCTCTGACGTATGACATTTATTCTCTAACAGGAGGTTATGATTCCCTAATATTGTTGTCACCTAGTGCTTTCTATCCCGCCCGGGTTTAGCTACAGACAGCTCGAGATGACCGTTCGGGTGTGGCACCTGGTTCGAGTCTTGATAAGGGAGATGAGTTGTGACGAGGGTCCCATCTTTCACGCTTGGATCATTGAAATACGGATCAAGAGTTATCTTACTCAAAGTATCAGGCCTGGCTATGCGGATCGAGTTGAGGAAACCCGACCAGTCGGAGCAGGTTAGGCATTACCTCGAGCTGTACCTTATGTCTCAAATCTAGGACCCTGATCTGTCTGTACCTGATCGGGAATTATGTGACTGATGACTTCAAGCAGTCTAACTCCTTTCCTCTCATAACTACTGGCTGCCACATTCCCTTGACTTCTGACTGGCATGTCCCTTTAACTTCTTATTGCCACGTCCCCTTGACTTTTGACTGTCACGTCCCCTTGACTTCTGACTGCTCGGCCTTATCAGGCCCTACATTTATGCACCGTATGATGAGCCTCCCCTCCAAGTCTAGTCGAAAGAGGCTCAAGTCCGACTGACTAGACCCAAACTCGAGTTTCATTTATTTTGTCATAATAAATGCTGCTTCTCCTCCCAGACCAATGGTATTGTAACATGTTTAATTGCTCAATCAACCTCGAGAGGAGGACCACTTGAATCTCTATAGAAGCTGACTGCTCCCCTCTTCCTCTTTCTCTTTAAAAGGGGTTGACCTCCACTCGTGGAGACATACTTTCCTTTAATTGTCATCCCCTAATCATGGAGTTGAACTCCGAGTCTGATGAACTGCAACATCTTCGCTAGCAACTGGCTCAAATAACCCAACTGCTTGCCCAGAAGGAGATGACCTTAGCCGAGATGATGCAAGACCCTACCTTCAGTCTTCCATTCGTAAGGAAATTGAAGAACTCTGGCTAGCTACTAAATCGCGGACTCGTGTTGAGGTAGCGTTGAAACAGAAAGCTTATTCAGACTTGGAGAGTCAAGCCCAATTCATAATCTATTTGAAAGAGAAACACGCCTCCTTAATGTCCTTTTTGCAAGAAAAGGCAAAGATTAAAGATGAAACAATTGCTCAACAATGGTGCATCCTTCAGTTGACTCAAGCTGAGCTAGAACAAGCTCGAACCCATCTAGGGAAAGCAGGTCAAGCAGAATGCTTTTGCCCGAGGTGCCGACTCACAGCTAACATTGGAAGAGAATTTTGAGCACTTAGATGACCTCTATGTCTTTAGAGATTTAAGAATGAAATTTTGAGGGGCATTCCCCTTTAATTTAACAATTAAGTGTAAATTTGCTCGGGTTTCAGTCTTTATTCCTGTCTCTTTATTCCTTTCCTAAGGGAACTTCCCTGGTTTATGCAGACCTCTTTAACAGAAAGGGTGTTTTTGAATATTCACGAATTACGTGACCATAGCGATGCTAATTGCCCTTAGAAAAGCTACTTCTCTGCGCCATGGCAAGGGCCCTGCCCGTCTATCACCCCTGATGGGGTGAGTTTAAAATGCTGACCGAGAGGTAGTTAGTGAAAGCCTTGATTGCTTATAACTCATGCAGGGATGAGGTCGTTGGTCGTGAGGGCATGCCCATTTATAACTCACGCTGGGGTGAGAGTCTGGAATGTCAACCAAGAGGTCGTTGGTCGTGAGAGCATGCTCACTTATAATTCGTGTTAGGGCGAGAGTCTGTAATGCCGACCAAAAGGTCGTTAGTCATGAGAGCATGCTCACTTATAACTTGCGCTAGGGCGAGAGTCTGTAATGTCGACCTAGAGGTCATTGGTCATGAGAGCATGCTCACTTATAACTCGCGCTAGGGCGAGAGTTTAGAACGCTGACCGAGAGGTTGTTGGTCGTGAGAGCATGCTCACTTATAACTTGCACTGGGGAGAGAGTTTGGAAGGCTGACCAAGAGGTCGTTGGTCGTGAGAACATGCCCACTTATAACTCGCGCTGCGGCGAGAGTTTGGAATCCTGACCGAGAGGTCGTTGGTCATGAGAGCATGCTTACTTATAACTCGCGCTTGGACGAGAGTCTAGAATTCCGACCGAGAGGTCGTTAGTCGTGAGAACATGCTCACTTATAACTCGTGTTGGGGCGAGAGTCTGGAATCCCAACCGAGAGGTCGTTAGTCGTGAGAACATGCTCACTTATAACTTGTGTTGGGACGAGAGTCTGGAATCCCGACTGAGAGGTCGTTGGTCGTGAGAGCATGCTCACTTATAACTCATGCTAGGGCAAGAGTCTGGAATCCCAATCGAGAGGTCGTTGTTCGTGAGAGCATACTCACTTATAACTCGTGCTGGGGCGAGAGTCTGGAATCCCGATCGAGAGGTCGTTGGTCATGAGAGCATGCTCACTTGTAACTCGCATTTGGGCGAGAGCTTGGAACGTCGACCTAGAGGTCGTTGGAGTTGGAGTTTGAATGAAATGCCTCCGTGGATTTAGACCCATTCACCTGTGATCATGAAGCGTATTGCAAAAGACAATAGTTAATTTTAAATCTTAGTTTGATTCTGAGGCTAGGGTGAGGCCTCAAATTTTGATCAACGCTTCCTGTCACCTCCTACTCCATTTTCCGAGATAGTCGCATGGAATTTTCGATCCTTGAGGAATGGCCCCCGGTGAGGCATGGTGCCAATGTTCGCATATCAACTCCATGATTTCCCTATCCTTTCCATCATAAATGCTACTTCATAGGAAGCTGACATGTGTCCCATGAACTTCTCTTGATATGATAATTGACACACGCTTTCTGCAGGCAACCTGATAGTGCTTCTCTCCCTTGATCCGACGGTTCTCGTGCGCCCCTCTATTTTGATTGTCTGGCTTAAATCCCCATGCTCCTTAAGGGTTTTGGTTTAAAAACCCTAAAGGCCTCCAACAGCTGTTCAACAGCGCTTCGTCTTTGTTACATCACCGCAAGTGCACGGGTACGTCGTCAGTAATAAAAAGATATCGAATCCACAGGGACTATTGATTAAGCACTAGTTAACTTCGCACGGTGAATTATCTAGACAAACGTAAGATTGGTTGGAAAAGAGAGTAAGAGAAAGAGAAGAGAGAAGAGATGGTGGATCTTGAGAGGGGTTGAGCTAAGAGGATATGAGAGATAGTTTGAGGTGTGATTCTAGGATTTTGGTTTTCTTGTGATGCTAGGCGAGATTACATAGATTGTTTAGTTCCTATCCTCTATGTTCATGCTCTTGTAGGAAGTTAAATGCATTATCGACTCTCCCCTGCAGTGAATAATCCGGCATGATCTCCTATTCCATGTCCTATGCTACTAAATGGAAGTGATTCCTATGAAGTCCGTTAGCGGGACAACTTGTCACTAACACTCCTTTGTCATACAACACAGAAACACACTAACACATAATAACATAGAAATAAAAATAGTGATTATGCTCGATCCCCTACTTCCTTGTGGAGATTTGCTTCTCCTTTCAAGGTGATACCCTAGACGTCCATAAGTGGGGCAGCCTATCACTAGCGCCCCTCTATCATACGATCTAGGATATCCCCTCTACGGGATTAACAATTCTACACAGCCATTTAATAAAACATGCAAAAAAATATATATAAGTTTCACACACACATTTCATCAAACATGAACAAGGCATTAACAAATCATTGAATAGAAACATGGCAAATTCACATAGTTTTACATCTCCATCACATCACAAATACTCTCTGATAATAGAAAGGAGATCTACTCCATTGTAAAGGAAGAACAACCCCAAAACATAAAGTAAACATACTTACAACCCTAGATGTGAGAAGAAGGGGAAGAAGAGATGCTTGCTGATGTTTCCGATGTCTTGGGGATGTCTTCTTGCTCCGGAGATGGACGGATCATCAAGGGATGGAGGTGAATGAAGCTATAGGGTTTCCCCCTTAGGGGAGAACCCTTCCTCCAAGGAAAGGGATGAAGTCCCAAACCCAAGATGTGTCAAAGAATGAGGTTCTTGACCTTTTTATACCTCCTCCAAACTGCCCAGAAAAACCAGGATGATAGGGGCCCGGTAAAATAGATTTTTCACCATTAAACTAGGTTTTCTCGTGGTTTACCCTAAATCAAAGTTGTAGATCTTGAAATTATCTACAATATGATATTTGGATCAAGCCCTGGCTCTAACTTAACCGAAAGTTATGGCGGTTCAAAGTTTGGTCTGCAGTCTCAGCGAAGGTCCAGATGAATTCGCGGTTGGGAGGCACGGATGTGCCATTTAGCACGGGTAGACAATGCTATCTCTCTGTTGGATCTGAAGCAAAGTTGTATACCTTGAAGTTAGCTATGTTTCAGTATAAAGAATAGCCCAAAACTCTAACCGAACGCCCAGAATTCAGCACAACTCTGTTTTGGCGTGGCACGACCGTGTGAGATCTACACGACCTCACCGGACTTCCTCTCAGGTTGAGCCACATGGTCGTGTTGGTCACATGGTCGTGCCCTTCTTCTTCTCTGCCACGGTCACATGGCCATTTGGATTCACACTGTTGGTTGGTCCTAGGAAGATCGTACCGGTTTCACTGTACAAAAATTTTGTACAAGTGTCAAACCTTTTCTAACAACCTATTGTGTTCTTCAGAAATTAAATTCGGAATCGCAAACGGAACTTAACATTATTGATTCCAAATTTAACCTCTGTTCTTAGTGGTTTAGACTTGGATCGCAAACGATACTTAACATTATTGATCCAAATCTACCTATGTTACAAATTCAATTAAATATTAATTTTAGAAATCGGCTTCTAGGTTAAACATGGCGAGGCACTAGGCCTTCTTGGATATGAGAGCAACCACCACTTCCTAGACAAAGCCTTACAATGAAATCTAATATTTAATTTTCTTATATAACCCTAGGTTTAACCAAAAAGAACAATCGAATCACAAATTCGAAAAAACAAAACAAAACATAAACTCGAATCACAAATTTGAAACCTAGAATTATATGCCTCTTGTGTTTGGAATTCATACAAAGAAAAACTAGTATGATGCGGAAAATAATTACTAGTTATACATTTCTTTGTATGCAACGACCTCTTGATCTTCTACCGTATTCCTCTTCTTATCTCGGACGTTGTGTGGGCAACGATCTACCGAGATGAAAACCACCCAAACCCTTCTTTTTTCCTCCTTGCAAGTTTTGGCCAAGCTCCTCTCCTTGAGATGAAGAGTTTTGACCACCACCACCAAGCTCCAAGGGATGCTAGAAACAAAGTCTCCTTTCTCCCCTTCTTCTCCTAGCTAGAACCAGCCACCAACAAGGGCTCCAAGAGAGGGATGAAACCGGCCACTAAAGAAGAAGAAAAGAGGAGAAGAGCAAGGTCTAGGGTCGGCCACCACCAAGGAAGAGAGGGAGGAAAAATAGAATAGAGTTGTGTCTCATGAAGTCACCCCTACCCTCTCTTTTATAATCCTTGGTCTTGGCAAATAAGGAAAATTTAAATAAAACCTTCCTTATTTCTTTGCCATGAAAAATAAAATTTTAATTGATTAAAACCAATTTCCTTTTCTTAAACAATATGGTCGGCCACCTCATAGCTCCAAACAAGGAAAGTTTTAACAACACAAGAATTAAAACTTCCTAATTTGTTTCTGGAAATTTTTAATAAAAATTTCTCTAATAATTTTTCCCTTCATGGTTGGTTATAAAAGAAAATTTAATAAATTAAAATCTCTCTATTAAAACATGTGGATGATTTCCAAAAAGGAAAGTTTTCTACAAAATTAAAATCTTCCTTTTAACTACAAATAAGGAAAGATATCTAATCTTTCTCTTAATCTTTTGTAGAAAGCTATAAAAGGAAATATTTAATTTTTTAAACTCTCTTTTAAATCATGGCTTCCACATTAGGAAATATTTTAAAATAAAAATCCTTTTAATTTTTTATATGGCCAGCCACCAAGCTTGGGCTCCAAGCTAGGGCCGACCACTTCCAACTTGGCTCAACCCTTTGCTTGGCTGACCCAAGCTTGGACTCCAAGCTTGCTTGGCCGACCCCTTTAGGTTGGGTAAGGAGGTGGGTATAGATAGGTATAATTCTCTATATACAAGAGGCTACGATAGGGACCGAGAGGAGGAATTGGTTTTGGTCTCCCAATGAAAATAAGCTTCCCATGTTCGCCCCGAACACCCAACTTAAGTTCATCAATAATAATTCATACCACTAAAGAATTATTATTGAACTACCGCACTAATCCCAAATTATATTTTGAGATCCTTCTTATTATGAGTGTGTTAGTCTCCCTATGTTTAAGATGTAGAATGACCACTAATCAAACGAGTTACTGACAACTCACTTTAATTAATATCTTAGTCCAAGAGTAGTACCACTCAACCTTATCATCATGTCGGACTAAATCCACCTGCAGGGTTTAACATGACAATCCTTATGAGTTCCTCTTGGGGACATTATCAACATAGATTACTAGGACACAGTTTCCTATTATAATCAACAACACACACTATAAGTAATATCATTTCCCAACTTATCGGATCTTTTGATTTATCGAGCTAAATCTCACCCTTTGACAAGTTAAAGAAATAAATACTAAATATATGTTCTTGTTATTATATTAGGATTAAGAGCATACACTTTCATAATAATTAAGGTCTTGTTCTTTTATCAAGTCAGTATAAAAAGAACTTACCTTAAATGGTCCTACTCAATACACTCAGAGTGTACTAGTGTAATTCATTAGTCAAGATAAACTAATACCTAATTACACTATGACTATTCCAATGGTTTGTTCCTTTCCATCTTAGCCGTGAGCTACTGTTTATAATTTATAAAGAACCGATAACATGATCTTCTATGTGTGACACCACACACTGTGTTATCTACAATATAAATTAATTGAACAACTACACTTAGCATATAAATGTAGACATTTTTCACCAATATGATTCTTTATTTCAAAATAAATATTTACAAAAGTTAGGCTTTTAGTATACACTCTAACACACACGACCATGGCCTTCTTCGCCTCTGGAAAGTTGGCACGGTCGTGCCATTTGGCACGGCCGTGTGCTGCCTGGCCATAGGATATTGACACGATCGTGGCTTGATTTGCCTCTAGTGGGAGAGCACGGTCATGTGGGTCACACAGCCTTGGCCTAATTTCTTCCAAAGTTGTTCTCGTGTGCGTTTTTTACTCCATTTTCGCTCCAATATGCATTCTGTCAATCAAAATATACAAAGAGCATATCTCCGAATAGAATATAATAGAAATATGACATTATAATAAAATATGATTTAATAAATATAAATTATGCTCATAAAATATAAGTAGATGTGCGTCAAAACATGCATAAAAGTGTATATAATCTACGCACATCAATCTTCATTCAACATTCCCTTCTCTGCTCATTTCTGCTCGTTCACTTTCACCTTCGTGAATCTCCCTTGTAAGTGCTTCTCCTTCCCCATCTTCTGCTCCTTCGCTTCTCGATTCAATAATGGTCAGAGAAGCACTAGTACCGTGGTATACGTACTTTCATCCTGATTTTGATAGGAGTGACATCAGAGCGGTGCAATCTAGCTTGCAGCTTTCTGAAGCATACCAGCTTCACGTTCCAGGGCCCAATGACCATCCTTATCCTCCTTCCATCGGCTTCGTGACCTTCTTCAAAGACCAGCTTCTCGGCGGTCTCTGTTTTCCTATCCCTTCTTCTTTTCCTCCTTGAGTCGGTATTTTGGTATCCCCTTATCCCAGTTTTCCCCCAATGCCTTCCGCGCCATGTGTGGAATGATAATTCTATGTTTCTTGTATGAAATTCCTTTGACTCCTTGACTTTTCCACCACTTCTATTCCCTTAAGCGATCGGAGTCGGGTGTCTTCATGGTGCAATCCAAGACTGGGTATAAATTTTTTTAGGGCATGCTTTCTTCAAATAAGGGATGGAAGTTTCATTTTTTCTATGTCTAGTTGCCTGATTCCGTGACTTGTTCTGTTAAATGGCGTCCCAATCTTCCCTCTCCTTTTGAGTTGAGCGATCATTAGCACTGGCCTGCCTATTTCCTTGCTTTTGAGAAATTGGATGGGGTGCAACTTCGACTCTCTTCTTTGCTATAGAAGAGCATGTTGTACACTTTCAGCTTGAGCCCCATTCAGACACTTTTAAGCACACCTTTCGGTAAAATTACCCGACTCTCCTTTCATATCTTTACTAACTGAGGTGTTTTCGTTTGCATACAGAAGTCATCATGTTCCGAGCCTTCGCCCTTGACTCCTCTATAATGCCCAGTGAAATCCTGCAGAAGCGAGGCAGAGATTATGTCTGGCTAGGAGGTTCCCTAGGCCAGCGCCTCAGCAGGGGTCTCTTCTTAACAGTAGGGGAACCCTGAAGCCCCCGAAGATGAATCACTTCTCATTGAGGCAACTGCCGGTGAGCAGGCTTCCTCTCCGACTTCTGAGCAGCGTTTGCGCCTTCAACGCAAGAGACGACGCATTACTCCATCAATCCAATCTCCCCCCCCCCCCAAGGCCTCCTATGTCGCAGGCATCCTCTAAGGTAGAAACTCCCACCTGAGTAAGCACTCCAGCTTCGTCAGAAGCTACAGCCTCCCATCCTATCCCTGTCCCAGTCCAAGAGCAAACAGCCTCGCGAGCAGAAGGCCAGCCCGGGACTTCTACACCCTCTGCTCCTCCATCCTCGAGCCAGCAACCACCTTTAGCTCCTGCTTCCTCTTCTCGCCCAAAGGAGTGACTCAAATGATGGTATGTCTCTACTTCTTCATTTCAGCTACCATCCTTATAAGTTCTAGGTCCAATCCCTTCCTCCAGCACCTCCCCCAACTGCGGGCAGGTGCAACTTCATGGTGCCCTGGCTGATTTATGGAAGACTATCACCGACTAAATTTTGGAATACCCCAACTAGATTTGGTTGACCAATTTTCTCAACGAATAATGTCGGTAAGCTTTATATGCCCCCTCTCCACGCCCTTAATACATCGCTAATCCTTCGTTCTTTGTAGACCTGTGTCATGGGGGTTGAGCCTATCCCAGTATGCAGCTGGTCTGCATCGAGAGAACGAGTCCTTGAGGGTTTGAATTCAAGGGTTAGCCTCTCCCACCTCCCTGGGTTGCTCCTTTGACCTAATGACCCCTTAGAGCCTGATTCAATCTTACCTGCAGATGGCGGAGGAGCAAGCTCGAACTGCCCAAGACCTGGCCTAAGCAGAGTCGAAGAAGGTATAGTCCTTGAAGACTGCCCTGAAGACCAGTGAGTCCAGGCTCAAGTCCGAGGGCCAAAGGCGTATCTAGATCCTAGCTGACTTGGAGGCGAGGGATTCAAAGATTACCTACCTCTCCTCACAACTGTGGGAGCTCTAAGAGGCACATGCCTCCCTGAGGACAGACCTGGCGGCTAGAACAATCAACTTGTCTACGAGCGTCGATCGCGAGACTGTCCTTCAAAAGCAGGTGGATGCAGCTCAGACTACCCTCAAATCGGTGCAGGCGGAGCTCTCAGTGGCTAAGTCAGAGATAGCGACACGCGTCAGGAGTTGGCTAAGGCATGAGACGACACAAACAAGACCAGGGAAGAGCTAAAGGACCGCAAGGCAGGCAAGGACTCTCGTCTAGAAGCTCATATGACCTCCTTTCTAGCCTCCAAAGATTTTAGATTTAAGATAGGCAACCTCATCGACCAAATGCATTGTTATGGCGGCGCAGGGGATTTGTTGCAGCTACAAAAGAAAGGCTCACTCCGGTCGACACTCTCTAAAAACTTCCTGGACTGGACCCGTCATAACAATGCAAGGCTCCACAACTTTTGAATAGTCTGTGTCCCTTTGTAACTATCTTCCTCCCTTTCTACGACCATGTAAGGCTCCACAACTCTTTGTGACTTTGAACTTGACCTTTCTTTAAGATGTGGGTAAGTGCTGTGTAAGCGGACTTGCTATCAGTGTACAATGTGGTGCTCATATATCTACTAGGCTCGTCCAGGATCCTAGGACATTTCCCCTTCCAGGATCCTGGGACATTTACCCTTGTATGCGTAAGTGACCTGTTAAGTGTTTGACCCCTCCATGGATGCCTGGTCGGCTTATTACCCAAACAGGCATCAGTAGGGGTCATTTCACCTGATTGAGCATTACTCCTTACTAGCCACTTCATCTCCCCGAATGGACTACATAGTCCAACTACTCGATTGGTCGCGGGCCACAATGATTCCAGGGTCCTCTTACTTGCCCGAGTAGGGATTACTGTAGCATCGCCTATCTCCAATATCATACAGGCTTTCAACCCTTTTTTTCCACATGTTCTTCGACTCGGCTTTTTCTGACAAGATCTTTCTGTATGATTTTCTAAGGCTATCGAACGACCCACATCCCTTACGCGCCTACCCCTGTCGCCACACACATTGTTTACGGATCACATGATTGGCACTGATATCAAGGCACTTCTTCGGGCGTCCCTCCTGATAGCTATAAATAATCTACTCCACATCTCCTTCAGACTTCTTACTACTACTATCTTGGGCCCTCCTCCCTTCTCTTCTTCCTTCCGCTCTCTTGCCTTCTCATTTTCCTTTTGCTCTCCATGGATCCTTCAACACCTAGGCCTGCTACTAGCGTATCAACCTTTAGCGGTATAGATCTAGACAATCTTCACTTTAATTATGAAGTGTCTATAGCTATGCATATCATCATACCCTCCGAGATTCACCAATTCTCCCGGCCTCCTCAGGGTTATATAACTTTTTTCAAAGAACAGATTGTAGCCGACCTCCGTTTTCCTATTCACCCTTTCCTCTGTGACGTGAGTTGCTATTTTCACATTCCCCTTTGTCAACTCACCCCTAACTCCATCCGGATGTTGTGTGACTTTGTTCTTGTTTGCGAGTTATGTGTTCTCCATTGGACCCCTTGCCTGTTCCACTACTTCTTTTCCCCCTCAACGCCCTACCGAGGGTTTTTTCCACCTCCAGGCTCGCTTCAGGACCACTCTTTTTGCTCCCTTACCCTCTTTAGGGACCAAGTGGAAAGCAAAGTATTTCTTCATTCGCTTTCCCTCTGTCATAGACTGGCCCACTGAGCGAAGGTCCACGCTTCCTTCAACGTCTTTCCTGGGCAATTATCGCGCGGACCATATGTTTATAGAAACAGAGACGCAACTGGCGGGCTGGCGCTTGGACCTACGCATGCTACTCACGGAGGATGTGTTGTACCTATTTAGGCTGAGCATCGTTCCTTCGAAGCTTCTACATTCCCTTGGTAAGTAATACCCTTGTCCTAATTTGTTTTGGCCTTCTTATTCTAACTCTTATTTTGCAGCAGCGGACACTATTACTAGGGCATCTCTGATAAGGTCTCTTCCAATGAGAGATATGGAATAAATCGTTGAGGCCGCATAATCCTAAGCAAGTGATGCCCTCATCTTCGAATCTGACCACTCCCGAGATGGCCGCGGATAATACTGCATCTCATTCTACCACCTCTCTCGTGACACATCCTGGTAGCTCTATCCCCCAACCCATTCAACAAAATCCTCGTGTTCCTCCTGCTCATCGCCCTCTTCCTTCAGAAGAAGGGTCAGACTTAGACGACCAACCACTTTTGCATCGGCCGAGGCACAGGCCAGTTGAGGTCGGCCATGGTGCCCGGGCCTCCCCTATGACCCAGGTGCCTCGGTCAGCGAAAACCTCTATTCTAGGACAACAACCCCAGAGCGGCCCTTTCACTCCTTCAGATGCTCGAACAGGGCTTGACCGAGGGAAAACCCCTATCGTTAAGGAAGAGATTGATCTGAAGGGGGGATCCACACCAGCTGCATCGGTCGGGCCTTCCTCTCCTCGACCATCTACCTCCACTCGTCCTGCCCCCAGCGGAACTGCTCTCAAATCCTCCAGGTACAGTGTGTTCCACTTTCACGCCAATATACCTTCTAAGCGGGGGATGTGTCATGACCCTTCTTCTTGTGCCGGTACTGTCCTACTTTGGGGGAAACTAGCAATAGCCTGGAAAGATGCTATGGATTAAACAGTCTCTCTCTTAATTCATGGTCTAGTGGACTTGTTCGCTGAAGATGCTACTACAGTCAGTCCTTGACTACTTTTATTGCTCCTCCCTTCCAATTCTGATTGTCCTTTTCTATGGTCAATTCTATGCCGCAATGTTGCGCATGAGTCAGACAGTCGCGGACATGTATTAGCAGAATAAGATCTTGAAGGAGCGCATTGAAGACCTGGAGTCTCCTCCTTCTGACCCCCCCCCCCTTTTCAAAGTTGGGTCAACTAAAGGTGGAGGTGGCATCCTTAGAAAATTTGAATGCTTCCTAGGAGCAGCACCTCGGTGAGGCCTTACTGGAAGTCCAATAGTTATGGGATGACAAGAAGAAGCTTGAGGCCCTCCATCAATCAGCAGATGCTAAGTATCAGGAGGAGCTGACCCTCAAGGAGAATGCCCGATCAAAGCTGGCTCAACAAACTACAGCTCTGGAGAACTATAAGCTCATGCACAAATAAGAGATGGATCACCTGACCAAGGAACTTAACTCCAAGGACGTGCTTCTCATAGACCATAGGAGGAATCTAGAATCTTAAGCTACAGAGCTGGGCTCCTTACAGGCAGATCTATCTCAAGCTCAATCAGCATTGTCTCAGTCAGCCCAGGCCTTAGAAACTTATAAGGTGGGAGAGAACGAGCGCCGCTTGACTGATCGGGCAGAGTACTTGTACTCTCTGGAGTTTGGCTCTCAGGTAGGAGATTGCTTCATTCAATCGTTGGCCTATGGAGCAGTAGAAGCAGTCCAATAACTTCAAGAGGGAGGATACTTTTCGTCCAACCCTCCTGAAGACTTCCTAGACCATCATCGGATCATTAAAGAAATGTCCGATGATGTTTTTTCCAAATTTAAGTGATTCCTTGTCTAGAACATTTATTGTATTTTTTTCTTTTTACTTTCCCTATTTATAAAAGCTTGCCTCTCGCTTTTTAGTTCCTGCTTTCCATCAGGATTTTCCTACTTTCCTTAGGCTAGATTGGCTGGGATAGTCAGCCGGGAATTAGAAGATCTTCATTCGAGGCTTGCACAAGGGGCATAGTAGGACTTAACTAAGTCCTGTGTCTATGACTTGGGACTTCCGAAGTGCCTCGTGGAAAGAATTAAACTTAATCCAAGTTGGGATTACGTGGCCGGGTTTTCTTGTGCATATGCTTGTATTGCTCATTCCCTGGCCTTAGATCTTTCTCTCAAACAACTATTGTTACAAAAAATAACACCCTCACACATGGTAAGGTTGGAGGTAATTAGCACTCCATGGATGATCTAATTTTCTACCTTGAACATCCTGCAGGTAGTAGGCACCAGATGCTAGCTTCTTGATGACCTTATAGGGGCCATCCCACTGAGGTACTAACTTAGTTACCTCTCCTACTAGTTTGATCCTTTTTCATATGAGGTCCCCTTCTCCAAAGAAGCGGGCAATCACCTTCTTATCATAGTTTTGCCACATCATTTGTCGATAGGCGATTAACCTCGCGGTCATCCTCTCATGAGTTTCACAGATAAGATCTAGCTTTAGAAGCCACTGCTCAGCATTCTTGGGGGCATACAGTAAATGCTGGATGAATGGAATTCCCACCACGACCAGCATGACTACCTTGTTGTCGTAGACGAGATGAAAAGGAGTGAGCCTTGTACTTTCCCGAGGAGTCGTTCAGTGTAAATACCCCGGGGTAGTTTTGATTTGGTCAACCAAGTTCAGTTAGGTCCTGTTGTGTTTGATCCTTGTGTCTAAGTGTGCAAGAGCTTAGGAACATAAGAAGTTGAGCGAAAGATGTAGCTAGCGAGAAGGATGACACGGGAAGGAAGTCAACGGGTTGAGCTACCTCGGGCTTCACCCATGGTAGCTCCTTGGGGGACCAAGTGAAGACATCCCTGTTGCGCGTCAGACATTCGACCAAATCTGTCTTGATTTCGATCGGCAGGTCACTGGATATACGAGTGATGCTTTTCGAACACTCAGGGTAGAGTTGGATCTCCTCCCAAGGGATGGGTTCCTCGGTTATAGGAAGAGGCTCCTCTTGTATGACATGGATTCCCTCATCCTGGGTTCTTTGAGCCTCGCGAGCCTCGACCTTCACCATGTCGATATAACACCTACGAGAGACCAGTTGCTCTCCTCTGACTTCCCTAACCTAGTCTCCCATAGGGAATTTAATCTTCTGATGGAAGGTGGAGACTGTCGCTCAGAACTCATGCAGTGCAGGTCTTCCCAAGATGACGTTATAGGAGGATGGAGAATCCACTATAATGAAAGTGCTCCTCCAACTCCTCACCAATAGTTCGCTATCTAAAGATATAACTAGCTTGATTTGACCCATTGGTCATACCTCATTGTAGTGAACCCGTACAAGGAAGTAGCTACCGATTGGAGCTCACTAGCGTCTATCTGCATGCCTTCGAAGGCATTATTGAATAACACGTTAACAGAGCTTCCGGTGTCAACGAAAACTCTGGCCATATGGATATTAGCAATAATGGTTTTGATTATGAGGGCATCATCATGAGGGAGCTCCAATCCCTCCAAGTCTTGTGACCCGAAGCTGATTACGAGTCCTACAGCTTGTTCTCAGTTGCATCTTACCGCATATATCTCCAAGCGGTGTTCATGAGATTTCCAAGCTTTAGTGGAATCTCCATCCGTGGGTCCTCCGGAGATTATGTCGATCTCCCGGATGGTGATGTTTCCCCTATTCTCCTCCTCAGAGGATTCCATCGGCTCCTTGCCCCGAGTTGGCTACTGGATTCCCTGACCTGCATTATCGAGCAGGGGTTTACCTGTTTGCCCTATGACAGTAGGCGAGTGGGCTAATAGCTTCTGAAGCTTGGGCACGATCTCCAGCAGGGGCAAGCCCAGTTCAGCTGCCTTCCGAGAATCTTGAGAGAACTGGATGCCCTCTCCAGTGGAATGGGTGTGGCACCTATGGTAGGTGCAATAACAAGGCCTCCACTGACCCGGTCTGAGGGCTGAGACATCTTTGACTCGTTACGCTGCCCTGGATTCCTAACCGGTCAGATACCCCGGTCGAGCATCCTTAGAGCAGGGAAAGGGTCAAGCTGGAGGTTGGGGCAGCCTTTTCTCTATTTTGTTAGAAGGAGAAGGCGCCTTGTCTGCTTTCCACCGAACCGCCTGGGCTTCTTCTACATTGATGTAGCTGGCTGCCTTCCCTGACATCTCATCAAAATTCTTTACTAGTTCCTGGATGAGAGATCGGAAGAACTCCCCCTCCACTACACCATGGGAGAAGATGCTCATCAAGATCTTCGAGGTGGCGGACGGGACATCCTAGGCCACCTAGTTGAAGCGCTTGATATAACTCTCAAGGGTTCTGCAGACCCTTGCTTGAGGGCAAAGAGACAGTGGTTTGTCTTCTAATACTTCCTGCTACTGGCGGAATGGCGCAGGAAGGCATTTTTGAAGTCTTGAAAACAGGTGATGGATCTATTCGACAATCCATCGAACTACTTTTGTGCCGAGCCAGACAGAATGTTTAAAAACACTCGGCACTTGATGGCGTCGCTATATTAGTGCAGCAATGCAGCGTTCCAAAATTTTTGGAGATGATCCTCTGGGTCCTTGCTACCATCGTATTCTCCAATAGCTGAGGGCTTATACTCCTTTCGTAGCTTCTCCTTGAGTACCCATAGAGAGAAAGACACTTGCTCCTCAGGCATCTCCCTCGGCTCCTCCCTAAGAACTATAGCTTTCCTATTCTTCAGATCTCTAGGCGGGGAACTCTCGGCCGTGGAGGCCTAGTGATGCTCTTTTTTATTATAATAGTTCGTGCAGGGCTCGCGATAAAAGGCTTGGGGGAAATTCTTGGGTTATTTCCTCTTAGACCCCTTGTCGGAAACGTGGGTCTGGTCCTTTGAAGCTGCAGACATTTTGGGTGGTTGTGAAGCAATAGTCTATTTTTCGAAAGTTACTCGCCTTTTGGTCTCCTTGAATAGTTCGTACTCTCCTACTATCATGATGATGTTGATCCTTTTGGTATCCTCCATCATCATGCTCCAGAACAGATGAAGGAAGTGTTGGGGATCGGTCGGCCGGCTTGAAGGGGGGTTGGATAGACGGCACCCCCAAATCGATTGATCTTCCTACACTTGTTAGTATGCGCAGCAGAATATACAAAACAAACAAGCTAAAGGAAATTAAACTAAAGATAAGAAAGAATGCAAACCAAGCTACACGATCATTTATGTGGTTCGGAGATAAAGCTTCTACTCCATGGCGTGTCCTTGAGGTGGACGATCCCTATCTGTTGGTGGATTACTCCCCGGAAGACCTCCGGCTAGCTCACGTAGCTCCTTGTGGGTGGAGAAACCTCACCACAACTCTCACCAAGGACTCTTTACAAGCTAGGGCACAAGTAGACTATTAATAGAGATTAATCACCTCTATTTCATCAGGGATAACCAAACTTCCAAGCCTTGGTTATATAGGACGTGGGTTGAAAACCCCGCATACCAGTCGACTGCCAAAACATGCAGTCGACTGCCCTCTGTGGAAATTCGACCGTTACATCCCAACTGCTCGATACCAGTCGACTGCTAAAACTAGCAGTCGACTGCCCCACACTAGTTGAGCGAACAAAAGCATTCTGTTCGCTCCCAGTCGACTGCTCCAGTCGACTGCACCAGTCGATTGATGAAACATGCAGTCAACTGGTACCGAGTACATTCTCTCACAGCACTCGGACCCTCACCCTTACGACTCATTTGACGCTTCCTTCGCAGCCTTGACTTTTTACCTTCAGGCCTACTTCCTCTTTGGCTCTCGTCCCTCGGATGCATATAAGCCCGCGGCTCATCCCCAATGTCATCCTTCGCGTATGTCTTGAAGTCGCTTCCCTCGGCCCTTGTCCTTGTTGCCTTGTCCACAGTCCCTCGGATACATACAAGCCCGCGGCTCGTCCCCAATGTCATCCTTCACCGGACCCGAAGCCGTCAACCTGAGTCTCATGTGTATCCTGCAATCCTGCACAACTCAAGTACACATATCAAATACAAGGGTGAACCTAACTTAAACCCTTTGCCCAAACACCAAAACACATGGTCCCACGGACCATTGGGATTGCTCCAACAATCTACCCCTTTTTGGTGTTTGGCAATACGTTTAAGTTAGGGAAAACATAATAGCAAATAAACATGCTAAAGCAAATGGACTTACGTTGCCAAGGCTACACACTTGGACTTACACCGCCGAATGGACTTATGTTGCCAAGGCTACACACTTGGACTTACACTGCCGAATCAATGCACCATGCATTAGAACTTATCCAAGGCTCCCCCTACACCTAAGCTCCCCATTGAGCTAGGATTTTACCACAGGGTTTTTTAAGAACCTATCCCAAGGCTTCCCCTACGCAAAGGAATTTTCAGGTTTTCCCAACTAAACCTTACTTCTCCCCCTTTGCCTAACATCCAAAAAGATTTCCAACAATATCCCAATTGTTGAAAATTTATCATCCAAATTGACCCTAAACTCATGTATTCATCCTCCATGGATCTCATACACCTCAATGAGTTGACCCGGTCACAACCAAAGCTGAAAACAGAATCAACCTGGTATCAGTCGACTGCCCCAGTTGACTGGCCTCATCGAAACAGCACACAGAACCATTCTGTGTTCGATTTTTACTATTACCAGTCGACTTGCACACTATTTCGACCCTTTTCAGTATTTTTGACCCAAATTCAAAAATGTACCAAATATTCCACAGACATCCAAAAATCTCCAAATTTTGTGGAGAGGTCTGTTTTACCCATGTCTACTTGGAAAAAATATATCTAAAAATGTATCTATCACCAATCCCAAGATTGATACAAAACCTAAAACTAGCTAAATGGTTCAATTGAACCTTGACCTAAAGTCCTAGTTTTGGCTTCCTCTTGATGTATTTGCCCATACTAACCCATAATGCATCCCTAGCATTGGTTTATATGGTATTTATACATCCAAAACTAATTTTCATGCTATATAACCTCAATTGTCATATTTCTTGCATGAAACATAAACCAATTGTGCAAAATCCCTAGGTTTGAGACTCAAGTCCGTCTCCAAACCACTTGGCACATTCCATGACCCAACCTAGACTCCCAAGTAAAACTCACTTGAAATTCATTGACCATGGGTCCCAACTTGACTCTTGGACCTCCTCCTAGAGCCTTTAGTCTTAGCCACCTCCCTAGGTGACTCATCCACAATGACTAGGCCACATCGGTGCACTTCCGATGACATTTGGCCTACAAATCTAACCTTCTTAACCTTGGACACCTTGTCCTTGGTTAATTTCTCCTTACCTTTAAATGACTTTCCCTTGCCATTTATTGGCTTCTCCTTGCTATAGTCATATGCAACCCTAGCATAAGACTTTCCCTTAGCTTTGGAGACACTAGATCGGTATCCTAAACCTGATCTATCATTGTTGGGTCTTTGGCTACCCAACACCATACCTAAACCCTTAGATCCAACATTGAATCTTTCTAGGATTTTCTCCAACTTATCAAGCTTTGCCTTCAAAGCTTGATTTTCCCTTTCTAGGTTCCTAACCCTTGAATCAACATGTCCACCATGGACATTCCTAGACCTACCCTTTCTAGGCATGTGTCTCCCCTTCTTAGGATTAATGTCTTGGGTTTTCTTAGATTTATCATTTCTAGATTTATCATGAATAGACACCTTAGGGTTATGATCTACAATTACCATATTCCTATCATGATATTTGAAACCACAATTTTGCATGGGCATATAATGAGAATTATTTCTAGCATGCATGGAGGAATTTAAATTTGACTTCAAATTTAAATTAGGGTTTACCTTACCCTTTACCTTTAGAGCTCCCCCTTGACATGAGCCTCCATTCTTCCTCCACTTCTTTTCCCACATCCTTAAATGCCCCAACCTTTTGAGCTCTCTCTTCCTTGGGCATTTGGTGTGGTAGTGCCCTATTTTACCACAAGTGAAGCGTCTAATGTGCTTCTTCTCCTTCTTCTTCTTGGCACCATCATTCCTACAACCAAAATTAGTATCTAAAATAATTTTAGTGGGTTTAGGAGTTACCTTCTTACCCATTGGACAACTACTTTTGTAGTGTCCCCTTTCATTGCATCCGAAGCACACAATGTGATCTTTTGACTTTGCTTCGATGGAGGTGCTCACTAGGTTGACTTCTTCCAAGATTTCTTCTTCTTCTTCTTCACTTGTCTTGGATTCTTCTTCAACCTTTGAGGATGCAGATGCTATATCTTCCTCATCCACACTTGTGGATGGCCTTTCTTCATCCTTTTCCTCAAATGTGACCAAATTCACTTCCTCTTCTTCTTTTGATGTTGAATTGGTCTCCACATCCGATTGATCCTTCTCTACTTGAGCTTCTTCATCCGTTTCTTCGGATTTTTCCTCCTTTTGTGTAGACAAAGGTTCTTCCCATGGAACCTTCTTTATCTTGCTCCACAAATCATGGGCGTTATCATATTCACCTACATGACTCATCATGTCATTAGGTAAAATATCAATTAAAATCGATATTACCTTTGAATTTGCCTTTGACCGTGAGGTTTGCTCCTCAGTCCAATGACGTGGTCGGAGTCTCTTTCCCTTCTTGTCCTTCGAAACTTCGAACGGCTCTTGGACCACTATCATGATGTCCCAATCCGTGTTGAAGAAGACCTCCATCTTCATCATCCAATATGTGAAGTCCCATAAGCCTCCGCCTTCTAACTTTGGCGGTTCTATCAAGCCGGTCATCTTTGCTTCCTCGACGGTTAGTCTGACAAAGAGCGGCCTTGCTCTGATACCACTTGTTGGGGATCGGTCGGCCGGCTTGAAGGGGGGTTGGATAGACGGTGCCCCCAAATCAATTGATCTTCCTACACTTGTTAGTATGTGCAGCGGAATATACAAAATAAACAAGCTAAAGGAAATTAAACTAAAGATAAGAAAGAATGCAAACTAAGCTACACGATCATTTACGTGGTTCGGAGATAAAGCTCCTACTCCACGGCGTGTCCTTGAGGTGGACGATCCCTATCCGTCGATGGATTACTCCCCGGAAGACCTCCGACTAGCTCACGTAACTCCTTGTGGGTGGAGAAACCTCACCACAACTCTCACCAAGGACTCTTTACAAACTAGAGCATAGGTAGACTACTAATAGAGATTAACCACCTCTATTTCATCAGGAATAACCAAGCTTCCAAGCCTTGGTTATATAGGCCGTAGGTTGAAAACCCCGCCTACCAGTCGACTGCCAAAACATATAGTCAACTGGCCTCTATGGAAATTCGACCGTTACATCCCAACGGCTCGATACCAGTCGACAGCTAAAACTAGCAGTCGACTGCTCCACACTGGTTGAGCGAACAGAAGCATTCTGTTCGCTCCCAGTTGACTGCTCAAGTCGACTACACCAGTCGATTGATGAAACATGCAGTCAACTGGTACCAAGTACATTCTCTCACAACACTTGGACCCTCACCCTTACGACTCATTTGACGCTTCCTTCGCAACCTTGACTTTTTTCCTTTAAGTCTACTTCCTCTTTGGTTCTCATCCCTCGGATGCATACAAGCCCGCGGCTCGTCCCCAATGACATCCTTCGCGTATACCTTGAAGTCGCTTCCCTCGGCCCTTGTCCTTACTGCCTTGTCCATGGTCCCTCGGATGCATACAAGCCCGCGGCTCGTCCCTAATGCCATCCTTCACCGGACCCGAAGCCATCAACCTGAGTCTCATGTGTATCCTATAGTCCTGCACAACTCAAGTACACATATCAAATACAAGGGTGAACCTAACTTAAACTCTTTGCCCAAACACCAAAACACATGGTCCCACGGACCATTGGAATTGCTCCAACAGGAAGTTCCCATAGACGACGCCAAATTGATTCTGTCTAGAATCTGAGTCAGACAAAGGGTGGCTAAGATGGCATTGGTATTGATGGAGAGGCGACTTGGACACACCTAGCATATCTGTACCAAAAAGGCGAACCCTCACGTGGAGCTCAAGGATAGTGGTGATGAAACTGATAGTACTTAGGCTCTGCATACACTCAGACAAGCACACAAAACATTAGAGACCATAACCAAGGAAAAGGTTTCTGGCCCAGGCCCTTCGACACTCAAGTTAGGTCATTTTTTCCCAGAAGAGCAGTATACGAAGGAAAAAAGAACTATAGAAGATGAGTAAAAATGTACGCGCGTACCTAGCTAAGTGAGAGGACCTCCCTTTTTATATGACAATGCATACCTCTGGAGTCTGACCGATGTCAAAGAATGTTGGGTGTCAATGCATGTTGCGTGATGGAGGACACGTGGTGACCTCTCATTGGTTGAAAGAAGGTTCCATTTATAGATGATAATGGACCATTGGGATATTCCTTGACGTATGATAGTTATTTTCTAACAGGAGGTTACA
Organism: Zingiber officinale; assembly: GCF_018446385.1. NCBI lineage: Eukaryota > Viridiplantae > Streptophyta > Magnoliopsida > Zingiberales > Zingiberaceae > Zingiber > Zingiber officinale. The sequence goes on from NC_055989.1 coordinate 14,524,768, forward strand.
ATTCCCAGACATTGTTGTCCCCTAGTGCTTTCTGTCCCGCCCGGGTTTAGCTACGGATAGCTTAGGATGACCGTTCAGGTGTGGCACCTAGCTCGAGTCTTGATGAGGGAGACAAGCTGCGATGAGAGTCCCATCTTTCACCCTTGGATCACTGAAAGGTCGACCAGGAGTTGTCTTACTAAAAGTACCAGGCCTGGCTATGTAGATTGAGCTGAGGAAACCTGACCAGTCAGGGCAGGTCAGGCATTACCCCCGGTTGCACCTTATGTCTCAGATCTGAGAGATCCTGATCTGTCTATACCTGACAGGGAATTATGCGGCTAATGACTTCAGGCGATTTAACTCCTTTCCTCTCCTAACTGCTGGCTGCCACATTCTCTTGATTTCTGATTGCCACGTACTTGACTTCTTACTATCATATCCCCTTGATTTTTGACTGTCACGTCCCCTTTACTTCTGACTGCTCAGCCTTATCGGGCCCTACCTTTATGCACCATATTAGTTTCCTAAATAGATTCCAAGTCTTGTATACAAATATACCTCATCTTTCAATAAAGAGATATTATTCTTTCCATCTCAATTAACATGGTATCATAGCATTAGAAAATTTAGAATTAGGGTTCCATCTCCATCAGAACCTTTATCAACTCACTGCCCATCAACCGTTGCGTTTCAGTCAATCTTCTCTTCACCCTTCTTGGTCTTCATCTCCATCACCTCTAACAGCCTTCTTCGTTGCAGCCTTCTAAAACTTCCTTTGGATTCCAGTAGCCTTCTTCACTACAGCCTTCTGAAACTTCCTTCAGATTCTAGCAGCCTTCTTCGCCGCAGCCTTCTGAAACTTCCTTGGATTGGATTCCAACAACCAATTACCGTGCTACAAATTCTTCTATTTTGTATCCTCTATTTGGTCTTCCGCTATTTTTTCAAGATTTAAAGGTCTTATGGCTGAAAATAAGTCGTCTAATATGGATGTGGTTCTTGTGATGTCTAAAATCATGGACCATAAGCTAAATGGTTCAAACTACTTAGATTGGAGTAAGAATGTTCGCCTCTATCTATAAAGTATTGACTGATAATCCTCTTTAAGATGATTCAAATTAGATATGACTTAAAGAGAATGCTTGTTTGTTCCTTTAAATTCAGAATTCTATTGATAATGAGGTAATTGGTTTGGTCATTGTGAATTTATGAAAGAACTGATGGATTATATTTTTGTTCTCTGAAAAGGGAATCTCTCTAGTATGTATAAGGTTTGCAAAGCCTTTTACCGTGTGGAAAAACAAGATGAGTCCTTGATCAATTATTTTATGATATTCAAGAAGATATATGAAAAGCTTAATAAGTTACTATCATTTGGCCTTGATATGAAGGTTAAACAATGCCAACTAGAGTACATGACTATCATGAGTTTCTTCGTTGGCCTATCTCCTAAATTTGAGTTTATTAAATCATAAGTTCTATCTGGTTTTGAGGTCTCATCTTTACAAGATGTATTTAGTCACATTATCTGAACAGAAAGTACTACACCCATTCTGCTTAGTAGTATTTTGGTAAGTTGTAATACAAATTATATGCCTAGGAGATCAACTAGTTATAGTGGAAACAAAGGTGGCAATCAGAACTTTGAAACTCGAATGCCAAATTCTGGTATTGTGTGTAACAACTATCGTAAGTCAGGCCATTTGAAGTTTGAGTCTAGAAAGTTTTAGTTAAAAAATCAATAAAAACACTTGGCCCATGTTGTTTCCACTAATGATGCCTCCGATAAATCTGTTCTTATCTCTGCAGATGAATTTGTCAAGTTCTCACAATATCAAGAATCACTCAAGTCTTTATCATCTTTTATCACTACTATTGTTGATTCAGGTAAGCACAATGCATGTCTCTTTCCTCATCCTCCAAATGGGTTATTGATTCTGGTGTTACAGATCATATCATAGGTAATTCTAGTCATTTTTATACTTTTTAGTACAAATCTAATAAGTCTACCATTACTTTAGCTGATGGGTCTCCATCTTGTGTTTGTAGGTCTGACACTATCAACCTTAACCCTTCGCTTCCTTTATCTTGCATTTACCTAATTTATCCTTTAATTTGCTCTTTGATAGCCAACTAACTTGTAATTTTAACGGTTGCATCTCATATTTTAGTGATCATTTCAGGATCTTATGACGAAGAAGATTATTAGTAAATGACATGAATTTGGAGGCCTCTACATTCTTGACCCACCTCTCCCAAATTATTTTTGCTTGCTTGAGTGTCACTTCTCCCTTTGATACTCATTATAGATTAGGCCATCTATCTCTCCCTTTGCTTAAGAAGCTTTGTCCTTGATATAGTAAGGTGTCTTCATTAGATTGTGAGCCACGTTAGTTTGCAAAACATTGTCGTCTTAGTTTAAGCCCTAGAGTCGATAAACGTGCTATTGTTTCTTTTGAATTAGTTCATTCTGATATCTAGGGTCCTTGTCCTTTTTTGTCTAAACTTAGATTTAGGTACTTTATTACTTTTGTGGATGGTTATTCTTATATAACTTGGTTATTGTTATCTGTATATATTAGTTACCATATTATCTGTATATATTAGTTAATATATTTGTCAATTAGCTAATTGTCGATTAACCTAATTATAGTTTCCTAAGATAGATTCCTAGTTTATATATAAATATACCTCACTCTTCAATAAAGATTATGAATTCTTTTTTATCTTAAATAGCATGGTATCAGATTTCGAAATTAGGGTTCCATCTCCGTCTCTTCTACCTCTCACGTACTTTCATCTTCGTAGTGCGTCACTGCCTCACCGTCACCCATGTGCACGCGCCTCCACCAGTTGGCCATGATCACCTCGTTGGCACTCATTTTTTCCCTATGTCCGCACACAAAGTCGAGTATTTCTCATCATCCTACCGATCACTACTGCGCCTCTCCTTCCCCAACGTACAACACACGGGGTTGCACTTATGTCGATCCACTGCCACACTAGGTGGTGGCTCTCCTTCCACGACACTACAACAACAACAACAACAACCAAGCCTTTTCCCACTACGTGGGGTCGGCTATATGAATCCTTTTACGCCATTGAGCTCTATCTCCTATTATATCATCATCTATATTTAAATAAATTTTATCTTGTTTTATTGTTGCTAACCAAGTCTTTTTTGGTCTTCCTCTTCCTCGTTTTATATGCATGTTTATCATAGTTTCACATCGCCTAACTGGAGCATTTATTGGTCGTCTAAGTACATGTCCGTACCATCTTAAACGTGTCTCTCTGAGTTTTTCCTCAATAGATGCAACTCCTACTTTCTCTCTAATGCTCTCATTTCTTATTTTGTCCATCCTCGTATGTCCACACATCCACCTTAACATCCTCATCTCTGCAACTCTCATCTTCTGCTCATGTGCTCGAGTCATAGCCCAACATTCAGCTCCATATAACATAGCAGGTCTAACTGCGATTTTATAGAACTTACCTTTAAGTTTAAGAGGTACTTTACGGTCACATAAAACACTCGACGCTCCCCTCCATTTCACCCATCCTGCTTGTATTCTATGTAAGACATCTCTCTCAATCCCTCCATCATTTTGTAAAAATGATCCTAAATATTTAAATCTCTCGATTCCGGGCAACTCGTCCTCTCCTATCTTAACAATTGTTTCATTACTTCTAATATTGCTAAACTTAAATTCCATATATTCTGTCTTTAATCTACTAAGCTTAAAACCTTTCCCTTCTAGTGTTTTCCTCCAAGATTCTAGCTTAGCATTTACTCCTTCACGTGTCTCATCTACCAAAATAATATCATCTGCAAACAACATGCACCACGGTACTGTGTCTTGAATGTGCACAGTGAGTTCGTCCATAATTAATGTAAAAAGATAGGGACTTAGAGCTGATCCTTGATGTAACTCTATCTTTATTGGAAATGCTTCAGTTACTCCCCCTGAAGTCTTTACTCTGGTCGTTACATCCTCATACATATCATTAATTAGTTCAATATATGTTACGCTAACACCTCTCTTTTCTAAAATTCTCCATATAATTTTTCTTGAGACTCTATCATAAGCTTTTTCTAAGTCAATGAACACCATGTGTAGATCTTGTTTTTGCTCCCCATATTTTTCAATTAATTGTCTAAGAAGATGTATAACTTCTATTGTCAACCTTCCAGGCATTAACCCAAATTGATTTTCTGTGTGGTCTCCTTCCTTAATCTTTTTTCTATTACTTTTTCCCAAAGTTTCATAGTATGACTCATTAGTTTAATACCCCTATAGTTTGCACAATTTTGTACGTCTCCCTTATTCTTATATAAGGGAACTAGAGTACTTATCCTCCATTGATCAGGCATTTTTTTCATTTTCAATATCATGTTAAATAATTTTGTAAGCCATTCAATACCTTGTTTCACTAAGCACTTCCATACCTCTATTGGAATATCATCTGGTCCAACGGCTTTTCCATTGTGCATCTCATTTAAAGCTTGTTTTACTTCTGAAGTTTGAATTCTACGATAAAAATTAAAATTTCGATGCTCATTTGACCTAATTAAATTACCTAAGTTAAGTTGGTCTCCTAAACCTTCATTAAAAAGTTGATGAAAATACCTCTTCCACCGCTCTTTTATTTCTCCATCGCTTACTAATACCCTATTACATTCATCTTTAATACATTTTATTTGGCTAAGATCTCTTGTTTTTCTTTCTCTCACTTTAGCTATTCTATAGATGTCTTTTTCCCCTTCTTTTGTATCCAATTTTTGATATAACCGTTCAAAAGTTTCATTTTTTGCTTCACTCACTACTTTCTTAGCTTCTTTCTTGGCTATTGTATATTTTTTTAAATTTTCCTCGTTCTTACAAATATATAATTCCTTATAAGCTATTCGTTTTTCCCTCACTTTCTCTTGTACTTTCTCATTCCACCACCAAGATTCTTTACTTAGCGGTGCATGCCCCTTTGACTCACCGAGGACACTCTTAGCTACTATTTTCAACTTTGATACCATCTTATCCCATGTTGTATTAGAGTCATCGTATATTTCACCTAATGCTTGTACTTCTACCTTCTCCTTAAATATATGTTGCTTCCCATCCTTTAACTTCCACCACTTAATTCTAGGAATTGTATATATTTTCTTTCTATTGATACTATGTTTGAAGCGTATATCCAACACTACTACCCTATGTTGGGTAGTTAAGCTTTCTCCAGGGATGACTTTGCAATCTTTACAAATCTTTCTATCCTTCTTCCTAACCATAAGAAAGTCAATTTGCGATTTATTATTCCCACTTTTGAATGTGACTAAGTGTTCTTCTCTTTTCTTAAAAAACGTATTAGCTAATATAAGGTCATATGCTATCGCAAAATCTAATATAGTTTTCCCTTCCTCATTTCTCGTTCCAAACCCATAACTCCCATGTACTCTCTCATATTCCTCATTTTTCACTCCGACATGGCCATTTAGATCACCTCCTATTAAAATCCTTTCATTTGGTGGAATATTTTGTAATATTTCATCTAAGTCCTCCCAAAACCTTAATTTGGTAGCTTCATCTAATCCTACTTGTGGTGCATATACGCTAATTATGTTCATAGTTTCTTTCACCACTATTATCTTAAGAGTTATAATTCTATCCCCTTTTCTAACTACTCCTACAACTTCATCCTTTAACAAACTATCTACAATAATACCCACTCCATTTCTTGTTTTACTTTTTCCAGTGTACCATAACTTAAAACCCGAGTTCTCTATCATCTTTGCCTTCTCACCTGTCCATTTTGTCTCTTGTACACATAAAATATTAATTTTTCTCCTAATCATCATATCTACTACCTCCATTGATTTACCAGTGAGAGTTCCTATATTCCATGTTCCAAATCTTAGATTATTAGTTTTCCTATCATATTTGTTCTTATCTAACCTATGGTGTGAGAACTCTTGCCTATTTAACACTACACCCAAGTTCTCATGGAGATGTAGCGGTCCTTGCTGAGACGTTACAGTCGGACCCTGTAACGCGAACTCTTGCATATTTATCACTACACCCGAGTTCTGGAGATGTAGCGGTCCTTGCCGAGACGTTACAGTCGGACCCTGCAACGCGTTCCTTCCGGGGAACAACCTAGCATTAGCACAATAGTTTAATGGATTCATTCATGAAATTTTGCCATAGTTTGACGCTGGCTGGCAACCTAACGCAACCCTCCTCCTTTATCCGGGCTTGGGACCGGCCATGACTGGTCATCATGGGCGGAGTTCTCCTTCCACGACACTATCGTCTCAAATTTTGACTGCCAAGCAGCCACCCATCAGCCCTACTCCTAGCGAGTGTCGCCGATGCTCTCCGAATATGCATTATCAGAAGCATCACCGGCGTCACCCAATCTCAACCACCAGCGATCATTGCCGCTAGCCTAAATATGTCGGCTTACTTTCCTCAACATGAGCAGCACCTAAGTGCGCGTGGGTTTATCTATACTTGTTGGTTTGGATCTTCTTTCAGATTCTTCTCTTATTTGACTTCCTTTAGGATAAAGTCTTATGATTAAAAATAAGCCTTCTATTGTGATGAATGTGGTGCCTATAATGTCTAAAATCATGAACTATAAGCTAAATAGTCCAGACTATTTGGATTAGAGTAACACTGTTCATCTTTATCTATGAAGTACTGACAAATAACCCTCAAGATGTTTAAAGTAGACATGAATTAGAGAGGATGCTTGCTTGTTCCTTCAAATTCAGAATTATATTGATAGTGAGATAATTGGTTTGATCAATCACCGTGAATTTATTAAAGAACTACTAGATTACTTGGAATTTTAGTACTCCAGAAAAAGAAATATTTTCTTCATGCATGCAGTTTGCAAAGCATTTTACCGTATGGAAAAATAAGATTAGCTTCTGATCAATTATTTTATTACATTCAAGAAGACATATGAGGAATTTAATATGCTACTACCCTTTAGCACTGATTTGAAGGTTCAACAACGCCAATGAGAGCATATGACTATCATAAGCTTTCTTGCTAACCTATATCCTGACTTTGAGTCTACTAAGTCATAAGTTTTCTTTGGTTCTGAGATCTCCTCTTTACAAAATCCATTTAGTCATGTTCTCCGTATAGAAAGTAATGCACCAGTTCTGCTTAGAGGTGCTTTGGTGAGTCGTAATACTACTTATGTGCCTAGAAGATCAACTAGTCAAAGTAGAAACAAATGAGGTGGTTTACAGAACTTTGAAACTCGAACACTGAATTCAGATGGTATTATGTGCAACTACTGTTGTAAGCCAAGTCATACGAAGTTTGAGTATATAAAACTTTAATATAAAAATCAGCAAAAATACTTAGCCCATATTTCATCCACTAATGATGCCTCTGATAAATCAAACTTTAACAGATGAATTTTCTAAGTTCGCAAAATATCAGAAATCATTCAAGTCTTCATCTCCTTCTGTCACTACTATTGTTGATTCAGGTAAATAAAACGCATGTCTTCTTTCCTCATCCTTTAAATGGTTCATTGATTATACCGCCACGAATCATATGACTGTAAATCTAGTTTTTTTTCTACTTTTAGTCCAAAGCTAACACTCCTACCGTTACTTTAGCTAATGGGTCTCAATCTTGTGTCTATGGGTCTGACACTATCAATCCTACCCCTTTACTTCATGTGTCTTCTGTCTTATATTTACCTAATTAATCTTTTCATTTGCTCTTTGTCAGTCAACTAACTCATAATCTTAATTGTTAGATCTCATTCTTTTCCCAATCATTGCTTATTTCAAAATCTTTTGACAAAGAAGATTATTGGTAAAAGACATAAGGCTGAAGGCCTCTATATTCTTGATACATTGCTCTCAAATTCTTTCACTTGCTCGAGTGTCACTTCTCATTGTAGGTTAGGACATCTAACTCTCTCTTTGCTCAAAAAACTTTGTCCACAATATGATAAGGTGTCTTCATTAAATTGTGAGTTGTCTCAATTTGTTAAATATTATCGTCTTAGTTCAAGTCCTATAGTAAATAAACATTCTACTATTCATTTTAAATTAGTTCATTATGATATTTGGGGTCCTTGTCCTATTTTATCTAAACTTAGTTTTAGGTATTTTGTTACTTTTATGGATGATTATTCTCATATAACTTGATTATATTTAATGAAAAACTATTCTGAGTTATTTTCTCTGTTTTGTACCTTTTGTGTTGAGATTAAAACTCACTCCAATGCGTTCATCCATACTCTGCGAAGTGATAATGCTAAGGAATATACATCCAGTTTATTCTAATCTTATATGGGTCAGAATTACATGCTTTGTAAACCTTTTGTGTTGATACTCCATCCCAAAATTGTGTGGTTTAACGTAAAAATAAACATCTTGAAACTACACGGGTCCTTTTATTTCAAATGAATATTCTCAAACCTTTTTGGGCTGATGCAGTTTCTATATTATATTTTATCATTAACCGCATGTCATCCTCTATTCTTCAAGGTGAGATTTCTTACAAAATCCTTTTCGATATTTGGTAGCACTTATTTTTTTCTATGATGTTCTTCTACATGTCACTAAATTAGATCCCAAGTTTTTAAGGTGTATCTTCCTTGGTTATTTTCATCTTTAGAAAGGTTATAGATATTATTGCCCCATTATTAACAAATATCTTATCTCATTTGATGTTATATTCATGGAAAGCACACCTTATTGCTCATCCTCACCTATTCTAACCCGTCAAAGGGAGGAGGAGGATTTGTTGGTTTATTCTATCACATCCTCTGCACTCATCCAAGAATCGGCTCCTATCAAGTCTCCTATTATTCAAGTCTACTCCAGGTGTCAATCTCTTGATTCATGCCCTGCACCTACTACTTCATTATTAGATCAAATCTTGAGCGATGATATTCCTATTGGGTTACATAAAGGTAAACACCAGTGCACATATCCTACTTTTTTTATTTCTTATAATGGCTTGTCGTCTTCCTCTTGTTCTTTTATTGCTTCACTTGGTTCTATCTCTATTCCTAAAACTATTTATGAGGTCATATCTCATCCTAGTTGGAAAGATATAATGATAAAGGAGATGAATGTTTTAGATGACAATGACACTTGGGATTTGGTCTATCTATCGTCAGGGAAATGAGCTATTGGATGCAAATGGGTATTCACAATTAAAGTCCATCTAGATGGGTCAGTTGCCAGATTAAAAGTTTGTCTTGTTACTAAAGGCTATGCTTAGACCTTTGGTGTGGATTATTTTGATACTTTTTCTCCTATTGTAAAGTTGACATATGTTCGATTATTTATTTCAATGGTTGCTACTTATCATTGGCATTTACATTAACTTGATATCAAGAATACTTTTCTTCATGGTAATCTTCAGGAGGAGGTGTATATAAGGCAACCTCCTAGTTTTGTTGCTCAGGGGGAGTCAAGGTGAGTTTGTCGTCTTCGTATATAGAGCAACCTCTTGGTTTTGTTGCTCAAGAGGAGTCAGGGAAATTTTGTCATCTTCAAAAATCTTTGTATGGTTTGAAATAGAGTCTGTTGGGGATCTTGTATAGCCAGCTAGAAGGGGAGTTGAATATACATTGTCCCCAATTTATCGCTTCTTTCTACAATGTTAGTGCGCAAGTGGAAATACAAATAAAGCAAGTAGAAAGTTAAACTAAAGAAAGAAAATGCAAACCACAACACGTCAATTTACGTGGTTCAGAGATTAGGGCTCCTACTCTATAGCTATCCGTAGGGTGGATGATCTCTCAATCCTTAGGCGGATTAACCCCCTGAAACTCTGGCTATCTCAAGTCTCCTTGTGGGTGGAGAAACCTCACCACAACACTCACCAAGACCTCTTGGATTACACAAGCACTTGAGAACTAGTTGACTACTAATTAGGCTTTAACCAAGTCTAATTTCATTAACCTTAACCAAACTCCAAAGCCTTGGTTATATAGGCCATGGGTTGAAAAACCCCGCCTACTAGTCGACTCGTGAAAGTGTCAGCCGACTACCCTTTGTGGAGATTCGACCATTATATCCCAACGGCTTGATACCAGTCGACTGGTGAAAGTACCAGTCGATTGCTCCACACTGGCTGAGTGAACAGAGACATTCCGTTCACTCCCCAGTCGACTGGTGTAAGTACCAGTCAACTGGTACCCCGAGTACAATCTCATGCATTCAGACCCTCACCTTATGACTCACTTGACTCTTCATTGTAGTCTTGACCTCTTGCCTTCAAGCCTACTTCCTTTGACTCTCGTCCCTCGAATGCACCCAAGCTCGCGACTCTTCCCAATGTCATCCTTCACGTAGCTTCAAAGTCGCTTCCCTCAGCCCTTGTACTTGCTACCTTGTCCACGGTCCCTCGAATGCTCTATCTTTCACCGGACCCGAAGCCATCAAGCTAAGTCATATGTGTATCCTGCAAACCTGCACACTCACATACATATATCAAATAACAAGGGTAAACCTAACTTAAATCCTTTGCCCAAACATCAAAACACATGGTCGCACAGACCATTGGAATTGCTCCAACAATCTCCCCCTTTTTGATATTTGGCAATACATTTAAGTTAGGAAAAATATAATAGCAAATAAACATACTAAAACAAATGGACTTATGCTGCCAAGACTACACACTTGGACTTACACAACTGAATGAATTTATGTTGCCAAGGCTACACACTTGGACTTACACCGCAGAAAAGACTTACATTGCCAAGGCTACACACTTGGACTTACACCACCGAATGCACTTACGTTGCCAAGGCTACACACTTGAACTTACATCACCGAACGGACTTACGTTGCCAAGACTACACACTTGGACTTATACCGCCGAATGAAAAATGCAAACATGCATTAGAACCTATCCCAAGGCTCCCCCTACACCTAAACTCTCCATTGAGCTAGGAATTTTACCACTGCAAAGGTATTTCAAGTTTTCCCACTTAAACCTTATTTCTCCCCCTTTGTCTAATATCAAAAAGCTCCAACAATATCCCAATTATCAAAACTTATCATCTAAATTGACCCTAAACTCGTGTATTTATCCCTTTAAGGATCTCATACACCAATGCGAGTTGACCTAGTCACAAACTAATGCTGAAAACAGTTTCAGACTTGTATCAGTTGACTGTCAAAAGTACCAATCAACTGCCCTCATCGAAACAAACCCACAGAACCATTCTATGTTTAATAAACACTGTTACCAGTTGACTAGTAACTGCATCAGTCGACTGGCATACTGTTTTCAGCCCAAATAACATTCTGAACCCAACTTCAAAAATGTGCCAAATATTCTACAGACATCCAAAAATCTCTAAATTTTATGGAGATGTCTGTTTTACCCGTGTCTACTTGAAAAAATATATTCAAAAATATATCTATCACTAATCCCAAGATTGACATAAAACTCAAAACTATCTAAATGGTTCAATTGAACCTTGACCTAAAGTCTTAGTTTTGACTTCCTCTTGATGTATTTGTCCATACTAAGCCACAATGCATCCCTAGCATTGATTTATATGACATCTATACATCCAAACCAATTGTCATGCCATATGGCCCCAATGTCATATTTTCAAGCTTGAAACACAACCCAATTGTACCAAATCCCTAAATTTGAAACTCAAGTCTGTCTCCAAAATCCCTTGGCACATTCCATGACCCATCTAGAATCCTAATACCCACTTGAGATCCATTGGTCATGGGTCCAAAATTAACTCTTTGAGCTTCCCCTAAAGCTCTTAACCTTAGTCACCTCACTATGTGACTCATCCATAATTACTAGGCCACATCGGCGAACCTTCGGTGACACTTAGCCTACAAACTTAATCTTTTTAACCTTAGACACTTTGTCCTTGGTTAAATTATCCTTACCTTTAAATGTCTTCCCCTTGTCATTTCTTGACTTCTCTTTGCTATAGTCATATGCAACCCTAGCATAAGACTTTCCCTTAGCCTTAGAGACCTTAGATCGGTATCCCAAACCCGTTCTACTATTGTTGGGTCTTTGACTACCCAACACTATATATAACTCCTTAGATCAAACATTGAATCTCTCTAGGGTTTTCTCCAAATGATCAAGCTTTGCCTTCGAAGCATGATTTTCCTTTTCTAGGATCCTAAACCTAGAGTCAACATGCTCACCTTGGATATTCCTAGACCTACCCTTTCTAGGCATGTGTCTCCCCTTCTTGGGATTAATGTCTTGGTTCTCCATTACCTTCTTCTCCTTAGGTAATGAGAATCTAACATGTCTAGGTTTATCATGCATAGGTCTGCAAGGATTGTGATCTACATTGACCATATTTCTATCATGATATTTAAAACAAAATTTTTTTATTGCTACATAATAATTATTTTTCCTAGCATGCATGGGAACATAAGAATTTGAATTATAATTCAAGTTGGGGTATACCTCCCTTAATCTTGAAGCTCCCCCTCGACTTGAGCTCCTCTTCTTCTCCCATTTCTTTAAATGCTCCAACTTCTTGAGCTCTCCCTTCCTTGGGCATTTTGTGTGGTAGTGTCCCATTTCACCACATATGAAGCATCTAATGTGTATTTTTCTCCTTTAAGTTTCTTCATTCCTACAATCCATGTTAATATTTAAAATAACTTAATTGGGTTTAGGAGTTACCTTATGTTGGATCGAGACGCGCTAGAGGGGGGGTGAATAGCGCTCGTGGCTATTTGTTCGATTATCGGAATCGTAAAGCGTTCGTAGAGTAATTAAAGGAGCGGAATAAAGGAAACAAATACAAGAACACAGTTGTTTACTTCGTTCGGAGCCTAGGTCGACTCATACTCGAAGGCCCGCGATCCTTGATCGCTTTCCGTGGGCAACAACTATAATTTCATATGAATATTACAGATTAATTACAAAATGTAACTGCAATTAAAATTATACCGACAACAGTAGTAGAAAAGAAATCTGAGCTCCTGGTCGTCGGAATGTTGCAACAGCACTTCGGAAGCAGCACTTGAGCAGAACACAGCAGAATGGAAGCTTGGAAGTTGTGTTTTGAAGCTGCTGGTCGAGACCCCTTATAAAGGGGGTTCAAGGCGCCTTATACTGTTCACCAAGGCGCCTTGAACGAGCCGAGTCACCCGCGTGGATCAGCACGGACCTGGTCGAACTCTATCTGGTTCAAGGCGCCTTCAGCCTATCCAAGGCGCCTTCAACCTCCGGTCTAAGGCGCCTTGGACTCCATTCAAGGCGCCTCCAGTCTACTGCGCTACCCGAGGCGCCTCAAGCTCCATGGAGGCGCCTCACTGTTCATCCGAGGTCTTTTTTCCACTTTGGTCCTGCAAGATATGTTAATCCCAAAAATATCCTGCAGCAACAAAACAGTGATATAAGTATTGAAATATTTGATAGTCTCTGGAGTCTGACTTCGGGTTTCCCACCGGAAACCCTAGGTCGACTCGACGCTGTTCCCTCTACGGGAACGCGTCCTCACCTACTCCACTTAGAGATTTACATTGCCGACGATCCTCCGGATCGGACTTTTGCTCGACTTTCGATGCTTCGGACTTTATGAACATCCGCTTCACCGGCGAGACTTTCACCGTTCGCGACACCAGGACTTTCCACCTAGGGTTACCACCCCCTAGGACTTTTGCCTGAAGCCATCGACCTGCCAAGACTTTCCGCATAGGGTTACCACCCCCTATGACCTAGGGTTACCACCCCCTATGACCTAGGGTTACCACCCCCTAGGGTTTTACCTTGCCTAACCGCAGTTAGGACTTTCCTGAAACACTCAGCAAAAGCTGTCAGATAACAAAGCACCTTAACTTTGAATCCTTTGCCATTATCAAAACTTAGGTTCGATCGTCGGATGCTTCCCGCACCAACAATCTCCCCCTTTTTGATTATGGCAACACGTAATTCAAAGTTTAAGAAAAACAACATATGTAATAACTGCATAAAGTTAACCAAGCTCAAGTAAGTAAACTTCAAATGCAATAACAGTTAAGCTGGAAACTTTGTACTTTGTAATATTAGACTCCCCCTTAATGAAAGCCCTCCTTTTATTAAATACTTGAATTTAACTTTAATTTACCTACTCTCTGCTTTGAATTTTCCTTTAACTTTAATCTTTAACTTTAATTTACCTACTCTCCCCCTTTGCCATATATCAAAAATAAACCAGTTTGAAAGTAGATTTGTATTTTTTGAAGGAAAATTTTCAAAGAGGGAAAAAGATAAATTTTCTTCTTAGCAAAAACGACTTAGCTTTTTGAGTTTTGGAATTTGCCAAATTTGAAAATACTTAGCTATATATTCAGCTTCGAAATGATTTGTATTGAGAAAATATTTTGCCAAATAGCTAAGTTTAGAGTACAATCTAACTAAGTCTAGTTAAAATAGTCTTAAAATTAACTAAGTTTGAAAATATGAGTATTTGAATTTTTAAAAAAAGGATTTGCTTAGAAGTTATAAAATATAAGGTCACTTAAAAAAATAACTTTAAAACGTTATAAAAAGATGACTAGATTTGAATACTCAATTACACGGACAAGTTTTTTGAAAAACTGTAATTAAGTTTTGAATACTCATATTGAAGAAACTTTGATATTAAAGAAAAATATTTAGTTTTAGGACAGAGGGAGTAGCAGTAGTTTGTTTTCTAGTCCAAGCATGAGTCAAATTAAATTATTGAGTTTAATTTGATTAAGTATCAGAGCCTTAAAATAATCAGGTAAGGTAATTTGATTAGAACCTTAAAGTACAATCATGCTTAAAAAAATTGAAACACACTTTTCCCAATTGTCTAACCTTTAGCTACTTGCTGATTGCCTAGAGGGCAGTAGCTTTCACATGGTTAGTCAAATTAAGTCCATTTGGTCCAGTTAGAGTTGGCTAGAGCTGGAAGACTTGACTTGATTATTATTTATGATGTGTTTAACGCCCAGACTCATATCGATGCACAAATATAAGCATTCCTGAGTCCAGGCTGTACCCTATGCATCTCACGCCATTCTAAGTTTGTCAAACACAAGCAAGGTATACCTAGGTGATTGTGAGATGCTCTGGCTTTAATCTAGGGGTACATGATATCTAGGGGAAAACCTAGGCGTAATCCGAATTTTTGAAAATTCTAAGAAATTGGAATTTTGAAAACTGTTTTTCCTAGAATTTGAATGAGTGATAAGTAAACTCAGATTTTGTGAAACTGAATAAGTATATATTACTTCAGATTTTGTGAAACTGAATAAGCATGCAAATAAGTATATATTACTTCAAGGAAGTCTAAACAAGGGAGACAACAATCCACAGAAAAATGCATAACAGAGTCATATCAAATAGCAGGGTCATCTGCTCGAGGAGAAATAGCTGGAGGATCATGGGGCTGCTCTGGTGCTGGCTGACCTAGCCGTCGTATCTCGTCACAAAGGGACGTAAATCCGGCAGCCATCTCGGATCGAATAGATAGAACTATCCGTCGTGTCTGGATGGACTCGACCTCGAGTCGAGCAAGTCTGTCCTCGATGGAGAGTGAGGAAGAGGTCGAAGGTCCAGCTGAGGTGGATGGTTTGGCAGACGGGGAGGGATCTGCGAAAAGATCCTCAGCTAAGAAATCAGCCCACTCCTCTCCCTCGCCTGGTAAATCCTAGGCTGCTGGAGCGATAGGGGCAGCTGCCTGCCGTGGTCGGCCTATCCACGCTAGAACTCCATCAGCTGTGATATCGGCACTGGCTAGTCTACAACTACGGGATCCTAGCTCATCATATATAGTAAGAGGAATGACTGTTCCTCTGGTCACATCTATACCCTCTATGGTCGAAAAGAAGCGTGTCAGAATATGACAATAGGGCATGTGGACTATCTTGGAGGTGACTGTCCCAGATGCACAGATAATGTTCTGGAACATATGCATCTTCGGGACACAGGGCATGTGCAATATCGATATCAAATCGATGACACAGGGCGTACAAGAAGAATGAGTGTGAAGATCTCATCTTCGGGACATCCCGAGATGAGATCGGCAGAATGCATGCTGTCAGGACCCTATACACCACGTAGTCCTGAACCTGAAGAGTAACTGACCTGACCTCAGTCAAGTCAGCAGGTCTCGCTTCCCCGAGGAAATACGTATAGATAGTATCTAACGTAATGTGGGAGTAAGGATCGCCAAATGGCAGATCCCTACCGGGGTAGCATAGAAAGGTAGACTCAGAAGCCCTAAGTCCTAGGGTGGTGCGTAGCAGAGTGGGAGTAAGCTCAATGTCCACGCCAGAAACTCTAGTGCTGTACCTATTATCATCAACCCTCTCAAGGTTGTGATAAAACTGTGCACATAACTCCTGGTTTACCGTATCGGTGCAGTAAACCAATTGATCCAGTTGATAGTGCTCTATCATTTGAATAGTTGGTTGACAATACTGGGTATAAAAAGTCTTATTTACATATCTAGGTTTGATAGGTTCAAAGATGTAATTAGCAAAGGTATCCCTAAGATGTATAGTCGGGAATCTGATATCTGCTGATGGAATTCTAGCTGGATTAAGGTCAACATGTCGGCGTTTCCTATTTTTAACGATTTTGCCAAAAATTGACAGAAATAAGCAAAAATTCTAAATAAAATTGAGGAAGGATTAAAAAGGAAAAAGGCGCCTTAGTTGGGAAGAAAACGCACGAGTATCGCGTGCTCGGCGTCGGCAGAAAACGAACAGAAAGGCTTCTGTTCGTTTTGATATAAAGTGTTGAAGGCGCCTTAAAACAAGGTTTAAGGCGCCTTATATACGTTGGAGGCGCCTTGGATTGATCCGAGGCGCCTTAAGACGAAGCGGTGGGAATTTTCCCGCCGCTTGCTAGGGCGCCTCCTTTTGATGGGAGGCGCCTTCGATAAGTTCCACGCGATTTTTTTTTTTAAATTTAATTTAATTAATAAATTTTGAAGAGGTTTTAAAAATAATTTTAAAATTAAAAAAATTTAAGGAATTTTGAAATTGAGTTTTAAAAATAATTTTGAAATTGAGTTGTAAAAATAATTTTGAAATTGAGTTTTTAAAATAATTTTGAAATTGAAATTGAGTTTTAAAATAATTTTGAGTTTTGAAATTGAGTTATGAAATAATTTTGAAATTGAGTTTTAAAAATAATTTTGAAATTGAGTTTTAAAATAATTTTGAAATTGAGTTTTAAAAATAATTTTGAAATTGAGTTTTAAAAATAATTTTGAAATTGAGTTTTAAAAATAATTTTGAAATTGAGTTTTAAAATAATTTTGAAATTGAGTTTTATTATAATTTTGAAATTGAGTTTTAAAATAATTTTGAAATTGAGTTTTAAAAATAATTTTGAATTTGAGTTTAAAAATAATTTTGAAATTGAGTTTTAAAATAATTTTGAAATTGAGTTTTGAAATTGAGTTTTAAAAATAATTTTGAAATTGAGTTTTAAAAATAATTTTGAAATTGAGTTTTATAAATAATTTTGAAATTGAGTTTTAAAAATAATTTTGAAATTGAGTTTTAAAATAATTTTGAAATTGAGTTTTATTACTTAGTCATCTCACCCGATCTAAATTTTCAATCAGGGAATCCTATGATTGATGTGAGATGATTTATTGTTGAATTCAGGAGTTTTGGTTTAACTTTGTGTTAGATTCAGATTTGGCTTTGGGTTCAACAAGTAAGCATTCTTTGGATAAACTTCTGGGCTATGGTGAGTCACAAGGAGCTCATTAAAGTAACCATGCCTTCGAGGTTTTCCAAATAGTCCTACCCATTGAACTTAATACCAATCCTTGGTCTAACTAGTCAGGATCCATTTAAGGGTAGCTTCGGTCAGTTCCACTTGGCCAAATGTACCAGGTCGAAGCCCAAGCTTCCCTAACGTACTATCATCCAAAAACTTCACCAGTACTGTGGTTCAAGTTAACCTTAGTCTGTTTTAATCTAACCTTAATTACCCTGCCGGGTAATCTACTCTTGTTTTACCCATTTCGGGTAGATTAGGTTCAGTTACCCTGCCGGGTAGTTTAGTTGGGGGTGCCAGCGAGTCTGGATCCTCCATCTTTATTTTGAGTTTTAATTTAATTTCGAATCTTGAATTTATAACTTAATTTTAAATTTTGAAGTTGATTTTAATTTTGAGTTTTGAATTTATACTTTAATTTTTAATTTCAATTTCGAATCTTGAATTTAACTTTAATTTTTAATTTCAATTTCGAATTTAATTTTTAATTTTTAATTTTTAATTTTAATTTCGAATTTTGAATTTTAATTTTAATTTTGAATTTTGAATTTAATTTTTAATTTCGAATTTTGAATTTTGAATTTTAATTTTTAATTTTAATTTTGAATTTTGAATTTTGAATTTTAATTTTAATTTCAAATTTTGAATTTTGAATTTTGAATTTAATTTTTAATTTTTAATTTTAATTTCGAATTTTGAATTTTGAATTTAATTTTTAATTTTAATTTTGAATTTTGAATTTAACTTTAATTTCAATTTAGAATTTTAAATTTTAAATTTTTAGGATTGTTTTTCTTTTTGCTCCCCCTGCCTCGATATGGTCTATCGAGGTAGTATATTTGATTCTTCGGAACCCAGTATTGGCCAAGTCCAACTTGATTGACCAAGTTAGACTTGGAGACCCATGCTTGGACTGATTTAATACTTTGTTTGTTTATTAGTGATAAATAAGATCTATATTTACTTTTGTATCTCAACCCAGTTCTGTTGTAGACGGCTCTTTGTGTCCCAAGAATCAAGTCCAAATTCTTGGAGCCCAAAGTAAACCGTTCTAAGGTATTTTCTAAATCTTTAACCTTATTTGTTAAACTTGAATTTTCTTCCTCAAGTTTTTGAACTTGAGTTGGATATTCAGTCTGACTCTGGTCAGGTAAGGGTTTGGTGTTAGCCACTTCTTTAAGGACACTTACTTCCTTTAGAAGTGACTTAACTTTCAGGTTTGACTTAGCTAATTTGCGCAATAAATAGCTAACTAAAATGTTCAACCGGGAGATACTTACAGCGGGGTCTGGTCCTTCGGAAACGGATACGGATCCGTGGCTTTGCTCGGACTCTGCCTCAGACTCGCTCTCGCATCCGTATTCGACGACTTGGTCCCGGGCCATTAATGCGAGTAGACTCGTTTGTTCGAGCTCATCGTCGTCGTCCTCCGATGAAGATTCGTCCCATGTAGCCTTAAGGACCTTTTTCCTTCTTTGCTTTTTGACCTCCTTCAGGTTAGGGCAGTTGGATTTGATGTGCCCTCTTTGGTTACACCCGTAGCATGTAACTTCAAACTTCATCTTTGTATTTTGTGGGCCTTCCTTTGATTTTACTGCCTTCTTTAGATCCCTTTTGTCGAATCCTTTCGTCTTGTAGAGCTTCTTCACGAGGTTTACCAGCTCGGTTGTAATGTCACCTTCTTCATCGTCAGAGTCTGGTTCAGCTTCCGATGCTGGTTCGGTTCTCCGTCGTGGTCTCGGTTCCCGGGTTCGGCTTGTACCTGCAACCAACGCAATACCTTTCTCGGTTGGCTGTGCATTAGTCTGCTCATGAAGTTCAAATTCACTAAAAGTTCATCTAGTTTTAAAGAAGATAAATCCTTGGAAACTTTGTAGGCATCTACCATTGATGCCTACAATGTATTCCTTGGAAACGAGTTTAAGCATACCTTATTACGTCCCGATTTTCTATCTTCGGCCAATTCCGTGAAGAGAGTTAAGGATGTCTTGTATTCTCGCGTGAAGAGAACTCGTTTCGCCTTCCTGTATTTTTAGATTATATAATTTATTAAGTAAAGATCTCTTTACTTACCTTGGTGTCGTCAATGCCTTCGTGGAGTTCGATTAGCTTTTCCCGAGCTCCTTTGCGGAGGAGAATGGGCCAACTCTGTTGAGTTCTTCCTTGGTAAGACCACACTTGGAGGGTGCAGGTAGCTTTGGCGTCGGCTTCCACCTTTTTATTAGAGAAGCGTCCCACTTCTCGCAGGTGTAGTTTTGCCGTCATCATCGATGGCAGTTTCAGTCCCGTCTTTATGATCATCCACGTTTCGAATTGTATCTTTAGATACGTTTCCATTCTTCCCTTCCAGTAGCCAAAATCCTCTCCGGAGAATAGCGGGGGGCGTACAGTGCTGAAACCCTCTTGTTGGGCCATTTATAATATGTAACAAAAGAAAACAACAGAATATGTTCCAAGACTAAGTCTTGGATTAGTAGTGCTGGAATAAAGAATAATAAAAACGAACTCGAGTGGTGTTGCACCTACTTCGAGCAAAAGTCGATTCGAGGGAAACAAAAATTAGAATATAGCTATAAGGCTAAATTCTAATTCGACTCCGAAAACGAAAAAAAAAACTGCGAAAAATTTGTTTTGAAAGGTGGTTGCACCAATTCAAAACGACCCCGCTCTGATACCAATTGTTGGATCGAGACGCGCTAGAGGGGGGGTGAATAGCGCTCGTGGCTATTTGTTCGATTATCGGAATCGTAAAGCGTTCGTAGAGTAATTAATGCAGCGGAATAAAGGAAACAAACACAAGAACACAGTTGTTTACTTCGTTCGGAGCCTAGGTCGACTCCTACTCGAAGGCCCGCGATCCTTGATCGCTTTCCGTGGGCAACAACTATAATTTCGTATGAATATTACAGATTAATTACAAAATGTAACTGCAATTAAAATTATACCGACAACAGTAGTAGAAAAGAAATCTGAGCTCCTGGTCGTCGGAATGTTGCAACAGCACTTCGGAAGCAGCACTTGAGCAGAACACAGCAGAATGGAAGCTTGGAAGTTGTGTTTTGAAGCTGCTGGTCGAGACCCCTTATAAAGGGGGTTCAAGGCGCCTTATACTGTTCACCAAGGCGCCTTGAACGAGCCGCGCGTGGATCAGCACGGACCTGGTCGAACTCTATCTGGTTCAAGGTGCCTTCAGCCTATCCAAGGCGCCTTGAACTCCATTCAAGGCGCCTCCAGTCTGCTGCGCTGGCCTTTTCCTGGCTCGCACCCGAGGCGCCTCCAAGCTCCATGGAGGCGCCTCGGCACTGTTCATCCGAGGTCTTTTTTTCACTTTGGTCCCTGCAAGATATGTTAATCCCAAAAATATCCTGCAGCACAAAGTTAGCACAAAACAGTGATATAAGTATTGAAATATTTGACAGTCTCTGGACTGTCCGAGTCTGACTTCAGGTTTCCTACCGGAAACCCTAGGTCGACCCGACGCCTACTGTTCCCTCTACGGGGAACGCGTCCTCACCTACTCCACTCAGGAGATTTACCTGTTGCCAGTACGATCCTCCAGATCGACTGGACTTTTGCTCGGCACTCGATGCTTCCGGACTTTCTGCTGAACATCCACTTCACCGGCCAGTTCAGACTTTCACCTGGTTCGCGACACCAGGACTTTCCACCTAGGGTTACCACCCCCTAGGACTTTTGCCTGAAGCCATCGACCTGCCAAGACTTTCCGCATAGGGTTACCACCCCCTATGACCTAGGGTTACCACCCCCTAGGGTTTTACCTTGCCTAACCGCAGTTAGGACTTTCCTGAAACACTCAGCAAAAGCTGTCAGATAACAAAGCACCTTAACTTTGAATCCTTTGCCATTATCAAAACTTAGGTTCGATCGTCGGATGCTTCCCGCACCAACACCTTATTCTTACCCAATAGACACCTACTCTTGTAGTATCCCTTCTCATTGCACCCGAAGCAAGTGATGTGGTCCTTTGACTTCACTTTAGTGGAAATACTCACTAGGTTGACTTGTAAGACTTCTTCTTCTTCTTCACTTATCTTGGATTCTTTTTCAACCTTTAAGGATGTCTCCTCATCCACACTTGTGGATGACATTTCCTTATCCTTCTCCTCCTCAGATGTTAAACATGGCTCAACTTTCGGTTGCTCCTCCTCTACTTGAGCAATTAAACCCATCTCCTTGGGCTCTACCTCTTCATGTGTAGGGATATGTTCTTTACTTAGAACCTTCTTCAATTTGCTCCACAAATTGTGAGCATTCTCATATTCACCTACACGACTTACAACATCATTAGCCAACAAATCGATCAAAATTGATATTACCTTATCATTTACCTTTGATCCTGATGTTTGCTCCTTTGTCCAATAGCGTGATCGGAGTCTCTTCCCATTCTTATCTCTTGGAACTTTAAACGGTTCCTCCATCATCATCATCATCGTGTCTTAATCCGTCTTGAAGAATACCTCCATTTTCACCATCTGAGAGGTGATATCCCATAGACTTCCTCTTTTGAATTTCAACGGGACAATCAAGCCAGTCATCCTTACTTTCCTCGGCAATTAGTCCAATGGAGAGTGCCCTCACTCTGATATCACTTATTGGAGATCTTGTATGACCGGCTAGAAGAGGAGTTGAATAGATGTTGCCCCCAATTGATCGCTTCTTTCTACAATGTTAGTGTGCAAGCGAAAATATAAATAAAGCAAGTAGAAAGTTAAACTAAAGAAAGAAAATGCAAACCACAACATATCGATTTAAGTTGTTCAGAGATTAGGGCTCCTATTCCACGGTTGTCCATAAGGTGGATGATCCCTCAATCCTTCGATGGATTAACCCCCGGAAACTCCGACTATCTCAAGTCTCCTTGTGGGTGGAGAAACCTCACCACAACACTCACCAAGACCTCTTGGATTATATAAGCACTTGAGAACTAGTTGACTACTAATTATGCTTTAACTAAGTCTAATTTCCTTAACCTTAACCAAGCTCTAAAGCCTTGGTTATATAGGTCATGGGTTGAAAAATCCCGCCTACCAGTCGACTGGTGAAAGTGTCAGTCGAATACCCTTTGTGGAGATTCGACCATTACATCGCAACGACTCAATACCAATTGACTGGTGAAAGTACCAGTTGACTGCTCCACACTGGCCGGGCGAACAGAGACATTCCGTTCACTCCCCAGTCGACTAGTGAAAGTACTAGTTGACCGGTACCCTGAGTACAATCTCATGCACTCGGACCCTCACCCTTATGACTCACTTGACTCTTCATTGCAGTCTTGACCTCTTGCCTTCAAGCCTATTTCCTTTGGCTCTCATCCCTCAGATGCACCCAAGCCTGTGGCTCGTCCTAATGTCATCCTTCGCGTATGCCTCGAAGTCACTTCCCTCGGCTGTCACGCCCAGGTAGTCCCTGTCCGAAGAAATTTCGGCAACATCTCCCCTGTACGGGTGACAATATGAATCCAGAATACATATATCTATACCTCGGCCACACACGGCCGGAACAATACAATACAAATAAGAAACCAACCACGCAGCTTATATCAACATTCCACACAGTTCAACATATAATCAATCCACGCAGTTTAATATAGAAAGACGATAAAGAATCCTCGAAGATATATGTAAACATTTTACTCCACTACAACGAAGAAAACAAATCCACGAAGTAATGGGAAAATCCGCAGCGGAAAACAAAAGTAGCAAACCCGAATGTTCAATGTCCACAATACAAACCCACATCATCAGTATATGCGTAGAAACAATAACAGAAATCTAAAATAAGAAATCCTCATAACGAAGGGGTTAGCGACTGGAATCTCTCTTGACGGCCTCAACCTGAAAAAAGATAGTAACAACGGGGTGAGTTCAAAGAACTCAGCAGGTAATCCAATAGATATGTACAGCAACATATAACCACCGGTAACATCCTATGGTACAGTACACTAAATCATAGAGCCTACAGTACAGTTTCCTAACAGTACAACCTACGGTACAGTCTCCTAACAGTATAACAGATATGCATAGCTGAAATAAACTGTAATAACCAGCAATAGACATAAGGTACAGTCTATAGCAAGAATAATAAGAAAATGCATAACTGAAATAAACTGTACTCACCTACGAGGTTTGGGCAAATGACTGTGGACATACACAGATAAAGATAGTCAGAGCAAATAAGCATGTATCCTGTATGCATGTCAATCATATGCAGTCACTCAAGTGCAGCATCCAATATGCAACAATCACAATAAATGTAATATGTGCATATGATGCAATATGACATGGTCACCCCTGACGCCAGTCAGTCATCTCACACATAATGGTGAGACCGAGTGGGTAGGGCTGTGACACCGTGCACTCTGTCGTCACTACCCCTGAAGAGTGACCGAGTGGACGGGATGCACCGGAGTACACCTATCCTCCAACCTCAAACATAGTGAGGGAGCGTAACGCTCTCATCTCCCGGTACGCAATGACGGGAAGAGACCCCTGTCCTACTACTACGCTGCGTCCCACTAACCCATGAGTGTACCAGCGGAGCCCTCGACAGAGCAACCTACCATACACACCCTGAGTGTTGTGCCACTACCCATGTAGTGATCACGTGTGTAGAGGTCCATGTAGCCAGCCGACAAGCTCAATAATAATGGAGTCGTCAATCGCCCAGCATGCAATCATGCGATATGGTGCATGCGGCTACAGTATGTCATTCCTGAGCATATCCTCCATATGTGTAGGTGCCAAAAAGATAAACACATATATAACAAGGATAGTAAACAACATGAATCCAACATAACATATCCAACATATCTATCAACTAATCCAGTATAGAGGGAAGCACAATAAAGACCTCTATCTCTATGAACACAGATAAACATAGCCAGAAAGAAAAGCATGCCAGACTAATGTATAGCAGCTAACAGTAAAAGCATGTATCAGGTATCAACTAAACTAAACCCAGGAAAATACTAACTACCAACACTAGTAAGTATATATAAACTGCACATATCATAAGACACTATCAAAAGATAAGTCAAAGGGTACCCGCCTCAAATAGCAGTAGTATCACGCCAAAGCCAACGTCGAGACGCCTGTCTCGAATCAGAGTCCTGTGTCAAACAAACAAACAATATATATATTTTATGTAGCTAAATCCAATGAATAGCTAAATAAAATCCCTAATACTAAATTAGGGCAAAACTCTAATCACATCAATCACAACTTACCTAATTAAATCTAACGGTCAATTAGGGTTAGTTACCTAATCCCTAATCACCAATTAGATTACTCTAAGCAGATAATTCTAATCACAATCACTAACCATTTAGTAATCATGTAATCCAACTATCTCCAATTCAACACACAAACCTAAATTAATCTACCCATGACCAACAACTAATTACACTAATCATGTATCAATTCCCTGTTCCTTACCTCAATCCCAGTTACAGGAGAAAATGCTGCCGGAAGGAAACACTGTTGGATTGTAGAACACCACAGCAAGACACCTCCCTGTTGGAATTCCTTCCCTACCGTTCGGATCAAGGTGAGATCACGGTTCAGATCAAGGAATAAACATCACTAGTCAAACAATAACCTAATTCCGGAACCAAATCTTACCTCAACCGATTGTCTCCAAAAGGTGTCGCTCGATTAGATTCTGCACACCAGGGACTTCTCTGACCTTCAATCAACAACAACAAGGAAGAAATCCCTGACCTAACCTGAGATCGCCAACCATCAGCAAGAAGGCGAGCAAGAACCAGAGAAGAAGACTCGAACTAGGGCACAAATCAAAGAATAGAAAAGAGGAAAGATCGGTCGTTTACCCTCAAGGCCCTAATGGTCTCTTCACACCGGCGATCGGATGGCAAAGACTCGACCCAGTGGCTTCTAATCGAGGAAGAAAGGTCGGCAGTCCGCTAGAGGAGACGCGACGCCGTGTCTATGATCCGGAGAGAAATAGCGCCGCCCGGATCTGAGCGCAACGGCCACCGATGCCGGTAGAGGAAATCGCCGGAGCTGGAAACCCTAATCTCTTCGGCGCCGCCCGTCCGCGAGAGAGAGAACAGAGGAAGAAGAGAGTGCGCATGGGATCGGGGAAGGAAAAGGGTGGATCGGCGTTTTAGGGAAAGGCTTGGCGTTTAGAAGAGAATAAGAAAAGGAATTTTAAAATAAAAACTTTTCCTCACTTAACCGGGTATCCCAAACAGGCTTTATCCGTGCCCGCCGATCGATCCCCTCAAAACCCTCCGTACGAGCTCCGAAAAATTTCCAGAAAATTTCTAAAAATTTAATAAGGCTATTTCTCCAATAACCCTATTTATTTAATTTTCCGATATATTACATCCTCCCCTACTAATAAAAATTTGGTCCCCAAATTTCGCTATAACCAACAGCAAACACTATAATATAACCAAACAGTATAAATGCTGAAAGAACTCTAACCCACATACCTCAAGTAAACAAATGAGGGTATCGAGCTCGAATCGTATCCTCCAGCTCCCAAGAAGCCTCCTCGTCAGAATGATGCTGTCATCCGACTTTAACCAGCCGGACCGTCTTGTTCCGCAGCTGACACTCTCTGTGGTCCAGAATCCGTACAGGAACCTTCTCGTAAGTGACGTCAGGCTAAATAGGAACTGATATATCTAACAGAATATGCGCTGGGTTGGATACGTATCTCCTCAGCATAGATACATGGAATACATCGTGAATGCCAGCTAGAGATGGTGGTAGCGCCAGACGATAAGCTACTGCTCCAATCCTCTCCAAGATCTGGAATGACCCAATATATCGTGGAGCTAGCTTACCTCGAAGACCAAATCGCTTCACCCCTTTCGTGGGTGAAACTCTCAGAAACACATGATCACCAATAGAGAACTCTAGGGGTCTCCGTCGTCGATCAACATAACTCCTCTGACGGTCCTGAGCCTCAGACATCCTCTGTCTAATAGTACGAACCAACTCTGCCTCCTGCTGAGCTCTCTGAGGTCCTAACAGCTGGGCCTCCCCAACCTCCTTCCAGAGGATGGGTGTTCGACACGGTCTACCATACAACGCCTCAATCGGTGCCACCTAGATAGACGAATTATAGCTGTTGTTGTAGGCGAACTCCACCAATGGCAGATGGTCCTCCCAACTGCCTCCGAAATCCATAACGCAAGACCTCAGTAAGTCCTCCAAAGTCTGAATGGTCCGATCTGACTGTCCATCTATCTGCGGATGGAATGTCGTACTGAAACGGAGCTGTGTGCCCAAAGCATGCTGTAGACTCTGTCAGAACCGGGACGTGAATCGTGGGTCTCTATATGATATAATACTTAACGGAACACCATGTAACCTGATAATCTCATGACAGTATAACTCTGCTAATCGATCCAGAGAATCAGTCCTCCGGATCGCTATAAAATGTGCGGATTTGGTTAATCGGTCAACAATTACCCAAATCGCATCATGGTCTCGTCGAGTCCTAGGCAATCCTACCACAAAATCCATAGTAATATGCTCTCACTTCCACTCTGGAATAGGGATCCTCTGAAGTAAACCAGCAGGTCTCTGGTGCTCAGCCTTAACCTGCTGACAGATAAGACATCTAGCTACAAACTCCGCGATGTCTTTCTTCATGCCGTTCCACCAATAGGAACGCCTCAAATCACGATACATACGGGTCCCACCTGGATGGATAGCAAATCTAGAACGATGAGCCTCCTGAAGTAACTCCTCCATGACCGGGTGAGACCGAGGTACACATAATCTGCCTCGGAAATAAACAATACCCTCGTCATCTCAGGTAAACTCGGTCTGCTATCCGGAAGTTATCTGGCTGCCAATGAACTGTAAATGCTGATCTCCGGCTTGGGCCTCTCGAATCCTCATCCTGATCGACGACTGAGCAACCATGGTAACAAGAATACCCTGCTCTGTCCGTCCCTGCTCCTCAAGGCCCAACTCGGAGAATTCCTGAATCAAGTCCGTGACTAAAACTCGGTGACAAGCTAAAGTCCCTCTGGACTTCCTGCTCAGTGCATCAGTAACCACATTAGCTTTACCCGGATGGTAGCTAATAGTACAATCATAATCCTTTAGGAACTCCATCCATTTCCTCTGTCGGAGATTGAGTTCCTTCTGTGTGAAAATATATTTGAGACTCTTATGATCAGTAAGAATCTCAAAAGTAATACCATAAAGATGATGTCGCCAAATCTTCAAAGCAAAGATAATAGCGGCTAGCTCTAAATCATGTACTGGGTAGTTCATCTCATGCTCCTTCAACTGACGAGAAGCATAGGAGACTACCCTACCATGCTGCATCAAAACAGCACCCAAGCCTTGAAGAGATGCGTTTGTGTAAAGTATGAATCCGTCATCACCAAAAGGTAAAACCAAAACTAGTGCTGATACTAATCTCCGCTTCAGCTCCTGGAAGCTGGTCTCGCAAGCCTCTGACCACGTGAACTTCACGCCTTTCCTAATCAGACGTGTCAATGGCATAGCAATATTGGAGAAACCCTCAACGAATCGTCTGTAATATCCAGCCAGTCCCAAGAAACTACGGATCTCCTGAACTGACTTCGGCTGCTCCCAGCTAGTGATAACCTCGATCTTCTGAGGATCTACTGAAATACCTCGGCTTGACATCACGTGTCCCAGAAAACCAACTGAAGATAGCCAAAATACACACTTACTGAATTTCGCATACAGATGATGTCGTCGCAGAGTCTCCAAGACTATGTGAAGATGCTGTGCATGTTCCTCCTCGGAACGTGAATAGATCAATATGTCATCGATAAACACAATAATGAACTGATCTAGGTACTCCAGAAAGATGTGGTTCATCAGATCTATAAATACTGCAGGAGCATTGGTAAGCCCAAATGGTATTACCAAAAACTCGTAATGTCCGTATCTGGTACGAAATGCTGTTTTCTGAATATCAGAATCTCTAACTCTCAGCTGATGATATCCAGACCGTAGATCAATCTTAGAATACACTGATGTATCTCTGAGTTGATCAAATAAATCCTCAATCCATGGTAAGGGGTACTTATTTCTGATAGTCACTGCATTCAGCTGCCTATAATCGATGTACAACCTCAGAGTATCATCCTTCTTCTTGACGAATAGTACAGGAGAATCCTAAGGCGGAATACCGTGGGGTTCTCCACAAGGACACCAGAATGCTCCTGCCCGTGCATGTCATATGCAGCTGCTACAGGGGGAGCTGTCCTCTGCCGACGCTGCAAAGATTGGGCTTTCGGCCCACCTCGCTGAGTCCCGGACTGACCAAACCGTCCTCGCGGAATAGAAATCCCGGAAGCTACATGCTGAGTCTTCAGCGAATAGTCTCGGCTCAAATGTCCAAGCAGTTTGCAATAATAGCAAACTGACTGTCCCAGGGTGCATGCAGAGATGATGTGATCTCGGGATCCGCATCAGGTGTAGTGAGAATCACCGGTGGACAGTTTCCGGTTCTGTTGAGAAAATCGGGAATGTCCTGATGAAGATCATCCTGACTTCTGGGGTCAGCCAGATGACCCAGAAGTATCCTGACCCGTCTGAGTACGACTGCTCTGCTGCTGTCCAGTAGTCTGTGGCTGCTGGATCTGTCCCGAAGTTCGGTCAGACTGCTTCCTCTTCTTATCAGTATTTACTCTATGATGAGTAGACTCAATCATAAGAGCTCTATCCAATGTCTCGGTGTATGATGAATTCTCAAAATCGGCAATCTTCACCTGAAGATGCCCGTCCAGTCCCTGGACAAACTGGAGCATACGAGATCTGTCCTCGGCAACCAACTCAGGACAGAATCTAGCCAACCTATTAAATTCGGCATTATACTCCATCATTGAGCGGTTATTCTGCCGAAGACTTAGAAAATCCTGCCGACGTGTCATCTGATATGTCCGGAGAAAATACTGACTCTCGAATGCCTCCCTAAATCTCATCCAGGTAATATGCTGCTCGCTTATAATCGAGCGCTGTGTCCCACTAGATCTCTGCCCCATCTCGTATGTGGTAAGCAGCCAGCTCAGCCTTCTCCCACTCGGAGCAACCATGTAAAAGAATGTTCGCTCCATAGACTCTATCCAAGATTGAGCCACGCTCGGATTAGTCTTCCCGCGAAATAGCGTAAATCGATCTTTTCACCGACTCCGCTAAGGTTGGGATCCGTGCCAGTGCCGCAACCATATCCGTAGATATCACTACAGAACTGGACAAAACCACTGGAGCTGATCCTGTGGGTGGTACTACTGGATAAGTCGGAGGAGGTACTACTGTTGCTGCCGCATAAACTGGGGTGGGTACTGCTGGTGGAACTACAGGGTAGACATAAGTACAAAAAGTACGATGGGCAGTACCGGGTAAGAAGTAATCGGTACTACCGATGTGGGTGCCTAGTATATAGTAGCCGACACAGGTATCTGCAGTAATACCGGGTACGCAGTAATAGGCATGGCCAGAGAGGGTGCCGAGTATACCGCGAGTACTACTGATAGGGGAGGTGCTTGATATGCCGACGGTGGTACCACTAATGGTACAGTCGAGGTATGTACCTCTGAAGTCGGAATCGTCGGGGTCTTATAATCCGACGTGCCTATAATATCCTGATGAGTCTGTCCCTGACAGGCAAGCTTGATCCTAGCAGATCTCTCTAGAGACTCTATCTCCGGAGAATCTATCGCCCTCTTATCGGGGCGACCACATCTCAGTATCGGAACACCTGTATGTGTCGTATCTATAAACAAAATGTTACCTAGATATCACTACATGTATAAAAACTATAAAATTACCTGTTTTACCTAATTGCCGTCTGGAGATGTCCTGTCGCTGCTTAGCCCCAAATAGAACCAATAAAACTTCGTCAAAATATCTCGGAATTCCGAAACGATAAAATCGACGGAAATCCGTACAATCCGAAATACCGAAATATCCAAGCTAAATAAAAAATTTAGCTCTGATACCAAATAAATTGGTATCAGATAAACCTCGAAAATCCAAAACGAAGAGCAAGTATCGTGTAACCTCACTCTGATACCAAATAAATTAGTATCAGATAAACTCACAAATCCATAACACAGAAGCAGGTATCGTAAACCTGCTCTGATACCAAATAAATTGGTATTAGATAAAATCCCAAAAAATTCAGATACGTTCGTAAACTATAGGACACAAAAATCCGAAATCGGAGCCTAGCTCTGATACCAAATAATTAAATTGTCACGCCCCAAGTAGTCCCTGTCCGAAGAAATTTCGGCAGCATCTCCCCTGTACGGGTGACAATATGAATCCAGAATACATATATCTATACCTCGGCCACACACGGCCGGAACAATACAATACAAATAAGAAACTAACCACGCAGCTTATATCAACATTCCACACAGTTCAACATATAATCAATCCACGCAGTTTAATATAGAAAGACGATAAAGAATCCTCGAAGATATTTGTAAACATCCTACTCCACTACAACGAAGAAAACAAATCCACGAAGTAATGGGAAAATCCGCAGCGGAAAACAAAAGTAGCAAACCCGAATGTTCAATGTCCACAATACAAACCCACATCATCAGTATATGCGTAGAAACAATAACAGAAATCTAAAATAAGAAATCCTCATAACGAAGGGGCTAGCGACTGGAATCTCTCCTGACGGCCTCAACCTAAAAAAAAAATAGTAACAACGGGGTGAGTTCAAAGAACTCAGCAGGTAATCCAATAAATATGTACAGCAACATATAACCACCGGTAACATCCTATGGTACAGTACACTAAACCATAGAGCCTACAGTACAGTTTCCTAACAGTACAACCTACGGTACAGTTTCCTAACAGTATAACAGATATGCATAGCTGAAATAAACTGTAATAACCAGCAATAGGCATAAAGTACAGTCTATAAAAAGAATAATAAGAAAATGCATAACTGAAATAAACTGTACTCACCTGCGAGGCTTGGGCAAATGACTGTGGACATACACAGATAAAGATAATCAGAGCAAATAAGCATGTATCCTGTATGCATGTCAATCATATGCAGTCACCCAAGTGCAGCATCCAATATGCAACAATCATAATAAATACAATCTGTGCATATGATGCAATATGACATGATCACCCCAGTGGTAGGTTGCTCTGTCGAGGGCTCCGCTGGTACACTCATGGGTTAGTGTGACGCAGCGTAGTAGCAGGACAGGGGTCCCTTCCCGTCATTGCATACCGGGAGATGAGAGCGTTACGCTCCCTCACTATTTTTGAGGTTGGAGGATAGGTGTACTCCGGTGCATCCCGTCCACTCGGTCACTCTTCAGGGGTAGTGACGACAGAGTGCACGGTGTCACAGCCCTACCCACTCGGTCTCACCATTGTGTGTGAGATGGCTGACTGGCGTCAGGGGTCACCATGTCATATTGCATCATATGCACAGATTGCATTTATTGTGATTGTTGCATATTGGATGCTGCACTTGGGTGACTGCATATGATTGACATGCATACAGGATACATGCTTATTTGCTCTAACTATCTTTATCTGTGTATGTCTACAGTCATTTGCCCAAGCCTCGCAGGTGAGTACAGTTTATTTCAGTTATGCATTTTCTTATTATTCTTTTTATAGACTGTACCTTATGCCTATTGCTGGTTATTACAGTTTATTTCAGCTATGCATATCTGTTATACTGTTAGGAGACTGTACCGTAGGTTGTACTGTTAGGAAACTGTACTGTAGGCTCTATGGTTTAGTGTACTGTACCATAGGATGTTACCGGTGGTTATATGTTGATGTACATATCTATTGGATTACCTGCTGAGTTCTTTGAACTCACCCCGTTGTTACTATTTTTTTCAGGTTGAGGCCGTCAGGAGAGATTCCAGTCGCTAGCCCCTTCGTTATAAGGATTTCTTATTTTAGATTTCTGTTATTGTTTCTACGCATATACTGATGATGTGGGTTTGTATTGTGGACATTGAACATTCGGGTTTGCTACTTTTGTTTTCCGCTACGGATTTTCCCATTACTTCATGGATTTGTTTTCTTTGTTGTAGTGGAGTAGGATGTTTACATATATCTTCGAGGATTCTTTATCGTCTTTCTATATTAAACTGCGGGGATTGATTATATGTTGAACTGTGTGGAATGTTGATATAAGCTGCGTGGTTGGTTTCTTATTTGTATTGTATTGTTCCGGCCGTGTGTAGCCGAGGTATAGATATATGTATTCTGGATTCATATTGTCACCGTACAGGGGAGATGTTGCCGAAATTTCTTCAGACAGGGACTACCTGGGGCGTGACAATTTATTCTGGATTCATATTGTCACCCTCACCCTTATGACTCACTTGACTCTTCATTGCAGCCTTGACCTCTTGACTTCAAGCTTTTTTCCTTTGACTCTCATCCCTCAGATGCACCCAAGCCTGTGGCTCGTCCTAATGTCATCCTTCGCATATGCCTCGAAGTCGCTTCCCTTGGCCCTTGTCCTTGATGCCTTGTTCACGACCCCTCGAATGTTCCATCTTTCACCGGACCCAAAGTCATCAAGCTGAGTCATATGTGTATCCTGCAACCCTACACACTCACATACATATATCAAATAACAAGGGTAAACATAACTTAAATCCTTTGCCCAAACATCAAAACACATGGTCACACAGACCATTGAGATTGTTCCAACAGAGTCCTCATGCTTGGTTTGGAAAATTTACTCAGGTTGTCAAAAAATTTGGTATGATGAAAAGTACGTCTGACCATTTTGTATTTTACATTTACATGTAGTCAGAAGCTCGCATAATTCTGTTAGTTGTGTATGTGGATGATATTGTTATCACTGGAAGTGATACTAGGAATTTCATCTCTTAAAATTTTCATTCATACTCAGTTTTACACAAAAGACTTTAGAGTGCTAAAGTATTTATTAGGTGTTGAAGTTATGAGGAGTAAAAAAGGTATATTTCTATTTTAGAGAAAATATGTCCTCAACTTATTATCTAAGATAGAAAAATTAAGGACAAATCCTTGTAGTTCTCCAATGACTCAGAACATGCACATTACATGAGATGGGAAACTATTTGAACATTCTAAGAGATATCGAAGATTAGTTAAGAAGTTGAATTACTTTACTATCACTTATCCAGATATTGCATATCTAGTTAGTGTTGTCAGTAAGTTTATGTCATTTCCAACAGTTCATTATTAGGTAGCGTTAGAGTAAATTTTGTGTTACTTGAAGGGAATATTCAGATGAGGTATCGTATATGCAAATCATAGGCATGCTCATATTGAATATTTTTTAGATACAAATTGAGCAATTCCAAAATGGATATATGATCTACTTCAGGTTATTGTATCTTTGTTAGAGGAAATTTAGTCTCATGGAGGAGTAAGAAGCAAAATGTTGTGTCACAATACAATGCAGAGTCAGAATATAGGGCAATGATATAGTCTGTGTGTGAGATAATATAGATACATATCAACTCTTGATTGAAGTAGGTTTTAAAATTTCAATACCGACAAAACTGTGGTGTGATAACCAAGCTGCTTTTTATATTACATCGAATCCTATGTTTCATGAGCAAATTAAGTGCATTGAAATTGATTTCCATTTTGTTCATAAAAGAATTCAACAAAGCTTGATTTCTATAAGATATGTGAAGAATGGAGAACTAGGTGGCATCTTCACAAAATCTTTAAGTGGGATTCAGGTTGATTATCTTTATAACAAGTTGGTTATGATTAATATCTTTGCTTCAACTTGATGAGGAGTATTATCTGTATATATTAGTTACCATCTTATCTACATATTATTTGTATATATTAGTTAATATATCTATCGATTAGTTAATTAGCAATTAGTCTAATTATAGTTTCCTAAAATAAATTCCTAGTTTGTATATAAATATGCCTCACTCTTCGATTATCTATCCTTTTTATCTCAAATGATAGTTATATTTAATGAAAGGTCATTCTGAGTTATTTTCTCTATTTTGTGCATTTGTGTTGAGATTAAGACTCAATTCAATGTGTCCATCCATATGTTGTGAAGTGATAATGCCAAAGAATATATGTTTGATTTATTTCAATCTTATGTGAGTTAGAATGACTTGCTTCATGAAACCTCTTGTATTAATACTTCCATCCTAAAAATGGTGTGCCAGAACGTAAAAATAGACATCTTCTTGAAATTGCACAAGCATTTTTATTTCAAATGAATGTTCCAAAAGTATTTTGAGTTGATGTAGTTTCGACAACATGTTTTCTCATTAACTGCATGTTATCCTTTGTTCATCTTGGTGATACCCCTTTCAAAATACTTTTTCCCAATAAGGCATTTCATGTTAAGCCTAGGATAGTTGGTAGCATCGGTTTAGTTCAGGATGTTTGTCCGCATATCACTAAATTAGATCACAATTCTTTGAAGTGTGTCTTCCATGGTTATTCTCGTCTTCAGAAAGGATATAAGTGTTATTGTCCAATATTAACAAATATCTTGTTTTAATTAAAGTTATATTTACGGAAGACACACCTTATTTCTCGTCATCTATTCAAACTCGACAGGAGGAGGAGAAGGATTTGCTGGTATATTTTGTCAAATCTGTTGGATCGAAAGCGATAGAGGGGGGTGAATAGCGCTGGTGGCTATTTCGTTCTTTTCGTAAAACTGTCGAAGTGAAACACGCAGCGAAAATAAAGAAAAAGGAACAACACAATAACACGGTCGTTTACTTGGTTCGGAGCCTGTGGCGACTCCTACTCCAAGGCCCGCGATCGTTGACCGCTTTCGGTGGGCAACAACTATAAGCTCGAAAGATTGTTACAATTAGAACTATAAAAGAAAACAATACCGACAGTAAGAATATCAAAATCTGGAGTTCCGGGTCGTCGGTATGTCGTCACAGCACTTCGGGATGAACTCGTTAGCAGTTGAATGCAGAAGGATCGCTTGCGAATTCTTGTTCTAAGCTGCTGCTCGAAGTCCCCTTTTAAACAGTGCTGGAGGCGCCTCCAGGCTGCCGAGTCACACGTGTGGATCAACTCTGATCTGGTCGGGCCTTATCCCACTGAAGGCGCCTCCAAGTTGCTCCAAGGTGCCTCCAACGCCTGGTCCAAGGTGCCTCCAGTGACCTCCGAGGTGCCTCCAGGGTCTCTGGGCAGCTGGCTTCGGCTAGCACCCGAGGCGCCTCCTAGCCCCATGGAGGCGCCTCGGACACTGTTCATCCGAGGTCTAAGTTGCTCCTTTGTTCCTGTAAAATGTGATAGTCCAAAACACAAACCCTGCAAAACAAAGTTAGCACAGAAACAGTATGATAGACATACTTAACAGTCGCCAGACTGTCCGGGTCTGACTTCGGATTTCCAACCGAAAACCCTAGGTCGACCTGACGCCTACTGTTCCCTCTACGGGGAACGCGTCCTCACCTACTCCACTCAGGAGATTTACTTGTTGCCAGTGTGATCCTCCAAATCGAATGGACTTTTACTCGGCATTTGAAGCTTTCGGACTTTCTGCTGGACTTCCGCTTCCCGGCTGGTCCAGTCTTTCACCTGGTTCGCGACACCAGGACTTTCCACCTAGGGTTACCCCCCCCCCAGGACTTTTGCATGAAGCTCTCGACCCGCCAAGACTTTCCACATAGGGTTACCACCCCCTATTACCTAGTGTTACCACCCCCTAGGGTTTTCCACTTGCCTAACCGCAGCTAAGACTTTTGCCTAAGTACACTTAGGACTTTTCCTACAAGCTCATTCATACACATTAGATAACTATTAAACTTAACTTTGAATCCCTTTGCCATTATCAAAACTTGAGTTCGATCGTCGGATGCTTCCCGCACCAACAATCTCCCCCTTTTTGATTATGACAATCGAAATTCAAAGTTAAGAAAAAAAAATGCAATAATAGATAAGAATAAATTTGCACAAGCATAATTAAAACACAAGCACATTAAAGCTCCCCCTTTATAGAAGCTCCCCCTTAAAATAATTTCTTTTTATTTTAAATTTTCTTTAATTGAATTTCCTTATACTCTCCCCCTTTACCATATATCAAAATAAACAAGAGAGTAAAATTAGTATGGACATAAACACATAGCTCTTTTAAAATAAGTTTTCTTATAAATGTTTAGCTAAGTTAGAAAATTTGACATAAGTTTAGAACCACAATTTTTTCAAAGATTTTAAAATTTAAGTTTGAGAAGTAATGTTTAAATTTTTCAAATAATTTCCAAAGTATGCTTTTAAAAGATTTTTTAAATGATTTTTCAAAGCATTTTGAAAGATTTAAGTGAATTTTTTTTTAAATAAGTTTTTGACAAAATTTTCCAAAGGATTTTAAATTAAGTTTTTGAAATAATTTTGAAATAATTTTCAAAGGATTTTTTAAAATTACTTTTTGAAATAATTTTCAAAGGATTTTTAAAATTAGATTTTGAAATAATTTTCAAAATATTTTTAAATAAGTTTTTGAAATAATTTTCAAAGGATTTTTAAATAAGTTTTTGAAATAAGGTTTTGAAATAATTTTCAAAGGATTTTTAAATAAGTTTTTGAAATAAAGTTTTGAAATAATTTTCAAAGGATTTTTAAATAAGTTTTTGAAATAATTTTCAAAGGATTTTTAAAAGAATTTTTAAAATTATTTTTCAAAGATTTTTAAAGAATTTTTCAAAATATTTTTAAATAATTTTTAAAAGAATTTTTAAAAATATTTTTAAAAATATTTTCAAAGAATTTTAAAGAATTTTTCAAAAGATTTTTAAATATTTTCTAAAAGAATTTTTAAAATTATTTTTCAAAGATTTTTAAAGAATTTTTCAAAAGATTTTTTAATAATTTTTAAAATGATTTTTCAAAGATTTTTAAAGAATTTTCCAAAAGAAATTTTTAAAAGAATTTTTAAAATGATTTTTCAAAGATTTTTAAAGAATTTTTCAAAAGATTTTTAAATAATTTTTAAAAGAATTTTTAAAATGAATTCTCAAAGACTTTTAAAGAATTTTCCAAAAGAAATTTTTAAAAGAATTGTTTAAATGATTTTTCAAAGAATTTTAAAGAATTTTTCAAAAGATTTTTAAATAATTTTTCAAAAGATTTTTAAATAATTTTTAAAAGACTTTTTAAAATATTTTTCAAATAATTTTTAAAAGAGTTTTTTAAATAATTTTTAAAAGAGTTTTTTAAAAAATTTTAAATAATTTTTAAAAGAATTTCTAAAATATTTTTTAAAGGATTTTTAACGAAATTTTCTTTTTTTAAATGATTTTTTTATATATATAATTTTTAAAAGAATTTTTTTTAAAAAAAAATAAAGGTTGATTGGGTTTAGTTGATTTTAATTAAATTTGCTTAAATTTTGAACAATTTGAACTTATTTGAACTTAGATCCATCTCACCCGATTCTAAATTATCAATGAGGTAATCTTAAGTAATTTTGTGAGATGGTTATCTTTAATTTAGGTTATTTGTAAGGATTAATTTACATTTGAGTTAAACTTAGGTTTTCCAATTAGTCAATTAAATATGTCTTTCCATGATTGATTCCCAGGTCAGGGCGAGGCTCTAAGTCTTCTTGGGTATGGAATCATCCACCCCTTCCTAGACAGAATCGCTCAAAGAAATATATATTGAATTTTCTTTTTGAAACTCCTAGATTTAACTAGCAAGTGTAAATTACGCCTAGATTCTTAAGCTATCCTAGTCTAAGCATGTATATTGCAAGGAAAATAAATAAACAAGCATCAATCAATTTTATCTATTTATTGAGATAGTTTTTCTATTAGCTCCCCCTGGATCATAGCCTCGATATGGTCTATCAAGGAAATGGATCTTATCATTGGGGACCCAATAGTGACCAGGTCCAACTTGATTAACCAAGTTTAACTTGGGGACCCATGCTTGAATTATGTTTCTATTATTTCTATTTATTAGAGATAGGTATGATTTATATTTTCTTTTGGTTTTAAATCCAAGTCTGGATTTATTGTAAACGTCTCGTTGTTTTCCAAGAATCAGATCCAGATTCTTTGAACCCAAGGTGAACCGTTCCAACGTGTCCTTGAGTTCTTTAATTTAAGTTTTCAAATTGAAATTTTCTTCCTCAAGTTGTTGGACTTGAGTTGAACTTCCAATTTGAACTGGTTCAATTAAAGAACTCGAGTCAGTCGCTTCCTTAAGGGCTATTACCTCCTTTTGGAGTGACTTGACCCGAACGTTGGATTCAGCCAACTTTTTTAGCAAGTAAGGAACTAAATTCATTAATTCATCTATTTGAGTTTCGGCGAGCAAAGAACTTACAGTGGGGTTCGGCCCTTCGGAAACGGATGCGGATCCGTGGCTTCGCTCGGACTCGGTTTCTGATTCGCTCTCGATCTCGGATTCGGACTCGATCTCAACAATATTTGCTTGTATTGGTAGAGCTAGGAAGCTTGTTTGTTCAAGCTCTTCATCGGAATCTTCGGAGGAGGACTCATCCCACGTCGCCTGCAACACCTTCTTCTTTCTAGCTGTGAGATATCGGAAAATTAAATAAATAGGGTTATTTCAGAAATAGCCTTATAAAATTTTTTCTAAAATTTTAGAAATTTTCTAGGAATTTTTCAGAGCTCGTACGACGGATTTTGAGGGGATCAATTTCGAGTTAAGATAAAGCCTGTTTGGGATACCCATTTAAGTGAGGAAAAGTTTAAATTATATATTCCTTTTCTTTTATTCCTTCTCTCCCAAAGCGCCATTTCCCCCAAACCCGAGCCTTCTTCCCCGATCTCTTCTCCCCTCTCTGCCCGACTCAAATTCTCGATCTCCTCTCCCCCGATCTTCCTCCGCTCGACGCGCTCTCTCTCTCGCGGACGACTCGGCGCCGAGACTGGAGGAGCACATCACCGGAGCTCGACAGTGCTGAGGAAGACAAGCTGGATCTGGCCGAGGGATCTCTATCTCAGTGGCTTCTTGCGCCGGTCATCGGCGATTCCTTGGTGGCTAGGTCACGGTGAGGAGCAAGATTCGCGTCGACTCCCAACCAATCATCCACCGCAGCTTGGAGAGGTGCCCTAGTCTGGATTTTTGCCACTCGATCGCCGGCGTGGTAAGCTAGCCTTAACCGAAAACCCCTCTTCTCGAATTGCCTCTTGATTCATCACTGGATCCTTGTTGATTCAAGGGTTTAGCTGGATTAGGGTTCTCCTTTTGGAATTGACTCTTCTTGTGCTGGATTCTTTCCCTGATCAGATTGGTCATCTTCTTGTGGTTGTTTTAGGTTTCAGTTGAAGATGATGGGATTAATAGAGTTGTCGAGCAGAGGCTTGAAGGTTTATTGTGTGATCCGTGATCTCCATTGATTGATTCTTCGTGATCCGGTTGTTTCCAGTAGGTGATGAGGTTCTGTTCTGTGGTGTTCTTGATCTCACCTTGAACCCAATTGAGTAGGGAAGGATTTCAGGAGGATTACATTCTGTGGAAAGCAGTGAGGATTTGAGAAGGTGATCTTGGTTCCGATAGCAATAACCATTTGATCCAGCATCAATAGCAGCTGAGATTGAGGTATGAGTAGGGATTTTGATACATGATGTATTGATGAATTAGGTTTGATTGGAGGTTCTAGTTAGATCTTGATTGTGATTAGATATATTTACTTAGATTTAATCTAATGGAATGATTAGGGTTAAGACAATTAACCCTAGTTAACTATTGGATCTAATCTAAGTTTAGATATCTAATCTAATTGGTGATTAGGGATTAGATAACTAATCTTAATTAACCATTAGATTTAATTAGGTATATTGAGGTTGTGTTGATTAGGGTTTTGCCCTAATTTAGTTTTAGGGATTTTATTTAGCTATTCATTTGGATTTATCTAAATAAAATATATATGTATTGCTTGTTGACGCAAGACTCTGTTTCGAGACGGGCGTCTCGATTTTGGATTGCTTGATTGTACCTTCTATTTGAGGCGGGTACCCTTTGACTTATCTTTTCGATATTGTCTTATGATATGTATAGTTTATATATAATTACTAGTGAATGGTAGTTTAGCACTTTCCCTGGGTTTAGTTTAGTTGATACCTGATACATGCTTCTACTTTTAGCTGCTATACATTAGTCTGGCATGCTTTTCTTTCTGGCTATGTTTATCTGTGTTCATAGAGATAGAGGTATTTATTGTGCTTTCCTCTATACTGGATTAGTTGATAGATATGTTGGATATGTGATGTTGGATTCATGTTGTTTATTATCCTTGTTATATATATGTTTATCTTTTTGGCACCTACACATATGGAGGGGGATATGTTCAGGTATGATATACTGTAGCCGCATGCACCATATTGCATGATTGCATGCTGGGCGATTAACGACTCCATTATTGTTGAGCTCGTCGGCCGGCTACATGGGTCTGCACACAACGTGACCACTGCATGGGTAGTGGCACAACACTCAGGGTGTGTATGGCAGGTTGCCCGGTGGTGCTCCGCTAGGACGCTCATGGGTAGCGTGACAAGA
Source organism: Zingiber officinale (assembly GCF_018446385.1). Taxonomy (NCBI): domain Eukaryota; kingdom Viridiplantae; phylum Streptophyta; class Magnoliopsida; order Zingiberales; family Zingiberaceae; genus Zingiber; species Zingiber officinale. Next base: position 14,566,004 of record NC_055989.1, read on the forward strand.
GCGTAGTAGCACGCCAGGGTCCCTCCCCATCATTGTGTACCGGGAGATGAGAGCATTGCGCTCCCTCACTATGTTTGAGGTAGGAGAATAGGTGTACTCCGACAGCATCCCGTCCACTCGGTCACTCATCAGGGGTAGTGACGGCAGAGTGCACGGTTGTCACAGCCCTACCCACTCGATCTCACCATTGTGTGTGAGATGGTTGATTGGTAGTAGGGGTGACCAGGACATGTCATTTGCATCATATGCACAGATTGCATTATTTGTGATTGATGCATTTTGGTGATTGCATATGATTGACATGCATACAGGTTATATGCTTTTGCTCTGACTATTTTTATCTGTGTATGTTCACAGTCAGTTGCACAAGCCTCGCAGGTGAGTACAGTTTATTTCAGTTATGTAGTTCTTATTATTATTGCAGTAGACTGTATTACATGCTTATTGTTGGTTACTGCAGTTTATTCAGTTATGCATACCTGTTATACTTTTAGGAGACTGTACTATATGTTATATTCTTAGGAGACTGTACTATATGTTATACTGTTAGGATACTGTACCGTAGGATTGTTACTGATAGTTATATATTGTTGTACATATCTATTGGATTACCTGCTGAGTTCTTTGGACTCACATCGTTATATTACTACCTTTCAGGTTGATGCCGTCGGGAGATATTCCAGTCGCTAGACCCCCTTGTCGCGAGAATTCCTTATTGTTGGTTTTTGTTATGATTTCTATGCATATACCGGTGATGTGGGTTTTGTATTGTAGACTTTATGTTGAACCTTTGGGTTTGCTACTTTTTTTTCCGCTGCGAATATTTTCATTACTTCGTGGATTTCGTTTTCTTCATTGTAGTGGAGTAGGATGTTATACATATATCTGCGATTATTTCTATATCATCTTTTCTTCATATTAAACTGTGTGGAATGTTGATATAAACTGCGTGGTTTGGTTATTATTTGTATAGTATTGTTCTGGCCGTGTGGACCGATGTATGGATATATGTATTCTGGATTCATATTGTCACCCGTACAGGGGAGATGCTGCTGAAATTTCTTCTGGCAGGGACTACCTGGGGCGTGACAATATTTTTGGTATCAGAGCAGGTTACGATACCTATTTTGCTAGTTTTGGATTTTTTTTTTACTTTATCTGATACCAATTTATTTGGTATCAGAGCAGGTTACGATACTTGCTAGGCATTCTGGATTTTCGAGATTTTATCTGATACCAATTTATTTGGTATCAGAGCAGGTTATGATACCTGTTTTCCGTGTTCCAAATTTTTTGAGGTAATCTGATACCAATTTATTTGGTATCAAAGGTGGTTTACGATACTTGTTTTTTGTTTTGGATTTTGGACTTAGTCTGATACCAATATTTTTGGTATCAGAGCATGTTACGATACTTGCTAGGCATTCTGGATTTTTGGGGATTTTATCTGATACCAATTTATTCGGTATCAGAGCAGGTTTGCGATACCTGTTCTGGATTTTTGAGTTTATCTGATACCAATTTATTTGGTATCAGAGCAGGTTACGATACTTGCTAGGCATTCTGGATTTTCGGGATTTTATCTGATACCAATATTTTTGGTATCAGAGCTAGGCTCCGATTTCGGATTTTTATGTCCTGGAGTTTGTGAGCGTATCTGGATATTTTCAGATTTGTACGGATTCCGTCGATTTTTCTCGTTTCAGAATTTCGAGGTGTTTTGACGAGGTTTTATTTGGGTGACTAAGCAGCGACAGGATATCTCCAGACAACAAATAGGTAAATTAGGTAATTTTATAGTTCTCATACCTGTAGTGATATATGGGTAACATTTTGTTTATAGATATGACATATACACGTATTCCGGTACCGAGACGTGGTCGTCCACGTAAGAGGACAATAGATTCTCTGGAGATAGAGTCTCTAGAGAGATCTGCTAGGGTCGAGCCTGTCCGTTAGGGGCAGACTCGTTAGGATATTATAGGCACGTCGGATTATAAGATCCCGACGGTTCCGACTTCAGAGGTGCATACCTCGACTGTACCACTAGTGGTATCACCTTCAGTATACCCGACACCCCCTCCAATCATGCCTACTACTGCGTACTTGAGGTACGAGATGAGGCAGAGATCTAGTGGGACACAACGCTCCATTATAGGCGAGCAGCATATTACCTGGACGAGATTTAGGGAGGCATTTGAGAGTCAGTATTTTTTCCGGGCGTATCGGATGACATGTCGGCGGGATTTCCTGAGTCTTCGGCAGAATAATCGCTCAGTTATGGAATATAATGCCGAATTTAATCGGTTGGCCCGATTCTGTCCTGAGTTGGTTGCCAAGGACAGATCTCGTATGCTTTAGTTTGTCCAGGGACTAGACGGGCATCTTCAGGTGAAGATTGCCGGTTTTTGTAGTTCATCATACACAGAGGCATTGGGTAGAGCTCTTATGATTGAATCTGCTCATCAGAGTGAATGCAGACAAGAAGAGGAAGCAGACTGATCGAACTTCTAGACAGATCCAACAGCCACAGACTATGGGATAGCAGCAGAGCAGTCACACTCAGATGGGTTAAGGTACTTCTGGGTCATCGGGACGACCCCTGAAATCAGGATGATCTTCATCAAGACGTTCCCGGTCTTCTCAGCAGAACCGGAAACTGTCCACCGGTGACTCTCACTGCACCCGATGTGGATCCCGAGATCACATCATCTCTGCATGTACCCTAGGGCAGTCAGTTTGCTATTATTGCAAACTTCCTGGGCACTAGAGCCGAGACTGTTCGCTGATAGATCAACATGTAGCTTTCGGGATTTTTGTTTCGGGAGGATAGTTTGGTCAGCCCGGGACTCAGCGAGGAGGGTCGAAAGCTCAATCTTCGCATCGTCAGCAGAGGACAGCTCCCCCTACAGCAGCTGCATATGGCATGCACAGGTAAGAGCATTCCGGTATCCTTGTGGAGAACCCCACGGTATTCCGCCTTAGTGTTCTCCTGTACTATTCGTCAAGAAGAAGGATGATACTCTGAGGTTGTGCATCGATTATAGGCAGCTGAATGCAGTGACTATCAGAAATAAGTACCCCTTGCCACGGATTGAGGATTTATTTGATCAACTCAGAGATACATCAGTGTATTCTAAGATTGATCTGCGGTCTGGATATCATCAGCTGAGAGTTAGAGATTCTGATATTCAGAAGATAGCATTTCGCACCAGATACAGACATTACGAGTTTTTGGTAATGTCATTTGGGCTTACCAATACTCCTGCAGTATTTATGGATCTGATGAACCGTATCTTTCTGGAGTACATAGATTAGTTTGTTATTGTGTTTATCGATGATATATTGATATATTCGCGTTCTGAGGAGGAGCACGCACAGCATCTTCGCATAGTCTTGGAGACTCTACGACGACATCATCTGTATGCGAAGTTCGGCAAGTGTGCATTTTGGCTATCCTCAATTGGTTTTCTGGGACATCTGGTGTCAAGCCGAGGTATTTCAGTAGATCCTCAGAAGATCGAGGCTATCACTAGTTGGGAGCAGCCGAAGTCAGTCCAGGAGATCCGCACTTTCTTGGGACTGGTTGGATATTACAGGCGATTCATTGAGGGTTCTCTAGTATTGCTATGTCGTTGACACGTTTGACTAGGAAAGACGTGAAGTTCACGTGGTTAGAGGCTTACGAGACCAGCTTCCAGGAGTTGAAGCGGAGATTAGTATCAGCACCAGTTTTGGTTTTACCTTCTGGTAATGACGGATTCGTACTTTACACAGATGCATCTCTTCAGGGCTTGGGCACTGTTTTAATGCAGCACGGTAGGGTAGTCTCCTATGCTTCTCGTCAGTTGAAGGAGCATGAGAAGAACTACCTAGTACATGATTTAGAGCTAGCCGTTATTATCTTTGCTTTGAAGATTTGGCGACATCATCTTTATGGTATTACTTTTGAGATTTTTACTGATCATAAGAGTCTCAAATATATTTCCACATAGAAGGAACTCAATCTCCGACAGAGGAGATGGATGGAGTTCCTGAAGGATTATGATTGTACTATTAGCTACCATCCGGGTAAAACTAATGTGGTTGCTGATGCACTTAGCAGGAAGTCCAGAGGGACTTTAGCTTGTCACCGAGTTTTAGTCACGGACTTGATTCAGGGATTCTCCGAGTTGGGCCTTGAGGAGCAGGGACGGACAGCAGGGTATTCTTGTTACCATGGTTGCTCAGTCGTCGATCAGGATGAGGATTCGAGAGGCCCAGGCCGAAGATCAGCATTTACAATTCATTGGCAGCCAGATAGCTTCCGGACAACAGACCGAGTTTACACGAGATCACGAGGGTATTGTTTATTTCTGAGGCAGATTATGTGTACCTCAGTCTCACCCGGTCATGGAGGAGTTACTTCAGGAGGCTCATCGTTCTAGATTTGCTATCCACCCAGGTGGGACCCGTATGTATCGTGATTTGAGGCGTTCCTATTGGTGGAACGGTATGAAGAAAGACATTGCAGAGTTTGTAGCTAGATGTCTTATCTGTCAGCAGGTGAAGGTTGAGCACCAGAGACCTGCTGGTTTACTTCAAAGGATCCCTATTCCAGAGTGGAAGTGGGAGCACATTACTATGGATTTTGTGGTAGGATTACCTAGGACTCGACGAGGTCATGATGCGATTTGGGTAATCGTTGACCGATTAACCAAATCCGCACATTTTATAGCGATCCGGAAGACTGATTCTCTGGATCGATTAGCAGAGCTATATTGTCGTGAGATTATCAGGCTGCATGGTGTTCCTTTGAGCATTATATCATATAGAGACCCACGATTCACGTCTCGGTTCTGGCAGAGTCTGCAACAAGCTTTGGGCACACAACTCCGTTTCAGTATGGCATTCCATCCATAGACAGATGGACAGTAAGAGCGGACCATTCAGACTTTGGAGGACTTGCTGAGGTCATGCATTATGGATTTCGGAGGCAGCTGGGAGAACCACCTACCCTTGGTGGAGTTCGCCTATAACAACAGCTATCATTCGGCTATCCAGATGGCACCGTTTGAGACGTTGAATGGTAGACCTTGTCGGACACCCACCCTCTGGGAGGAGGTTGGGGAGGCCCAGCTGATAGGACGTCAGAGAGCTCAGGAGAAGGCAGAGTTGGTTCGTACTATCAGACAGAGGTTGTCAGAGGCTCAGGACCGTCAAAAGAGTTATGTTGATCGGAGACAGAGACCCCTAAAGTTTTCTATTGGTGATCATGTATTTCTAAGAGTCTCACCCATGAAAGGGGTGAAGAGATTTGGTTTTTGAGGTAAGTTAGCTCCACGATATATTGGGTCATTCCAGATCTTGGAAAGGATTGGAGCAGTAGCTTACTATCTGGCGCTACCACCATCTTTAGTGAGCATTGACGATATATTTCATGTATCTATGCTGAGGAGATATGTATCCGACCCAGCACATGTTTTTTCAGATATATCAGTTCCCATTCAGCCTGACTTTACTTACGAGGAGGTTCCTGTATGGATTCTGGACCATAGAGAGAGATAGTTGCGGAACAAGATTGTCCGGCTGGTTAAAGTCGGATGGCAGCATCATTCTGACAAGGAGGCTACTTGAGAGCTGGAGGATACGATCCGAGCTCGATACCCTCATCTTTTTACTTGAGGTATGTGAGTTAGAGTCCTTTCAGCATTTATACTGTTTGGTTATATTCTAGTGTTTGCTGTTGGTTATAGCAAAATTTGGGGACCACATTTTATTACTTGAGGAGAATGTGAGATATCAAAAAATTAAATAAATAGGGTTATTTCAGAAATAGCCTTATAAAAATTTTTCTGAAATTTTAGAAATTTTCTGGGAATTTTTCGGAGCTCGTACGACGGATTTCGAGGGGATCAATTTCGGGTTAAGATAAAGCCTGTTTGGGATACCCGTTTAAGTGAGGAAAAGTTTAAATTATATATTCCTTTTCTTTTATTCCTTCTCTCCCAAAGCGTCGTTTCCCCCAAACCCGAGCCTTCTTTCTCGATCTCTTCTCCCCTCTCTGCCTGACTCAAATTCTCGATCTCCTCTCCCCCGATCTTCCTCTGCTCGACGCGCTCTCTCTCTCGCGGACGACTCGGCGCCGAGACCGGAGGAGCACATCACTGGAGCTCAACGGTGCTGAGGAAGACAAGCTGGATCATGCCGAGGGATCTCTATCTCGGTGGCTTCTTGCGCCGGTCATCGGCGATTCCTTGGTGCTAGGGCATGGTGAGGAGCAAGATTCGCGTCCACTCCCAACCAATCATCCACCGAAGCTTGGAGAGGTGCCCTAGTCTGGATTTGTGCCACTCGATCGCCGTCGTGGGTAAGCTAGCCTTAACCGAAAACCCCTCTTCTCGAATTGCCTCTTGATTCATCACTGGATCCTTGTTGATTCAAGGGTTTAGCTGGATTAGGGTTCTCCTTTTGGAATTGACTCTTCTTATGCTGGATTCTTTCCCTGATCAGATTGGTCATCTTCTTGTGGTTGGTTTAGGTTTAGGTTGAAGATGATGGGATTAATTGAGTTATCGAGCAGAGGCTTGAAGGTTTATTGTGTGATCCGTGATCTCCATTGATTGATTCCTTCGTGATTCGGTTGTTTCCAGTAGGTGATGAGGTTCTGTTCTGTGGTGTTCTTGATCTCACCTTGAACCCAATTGAGTAGGGAAGGATTTCAAGAGGATTACGTTCTGTGGAAACCAGTGAGGATTTGAGAAGGTGATCTTGGTTCCGATAGCAATAACCATTTGATCCAGCATCAATAGCAGCTGAGATTAAGGTATGAGTAGGGATTTTGATACATGATGTATTGATGAATTAGGTTTGATTGGAGGTTCTAGTTAGATCTTGATTAGATATATTTACTTAGATTTAATCTAATGGAATGATTAGGGTTAAGACAATTAACCCTAGTTAACTATTGGATCTAATCTAAGTTTAGATATCTAATCTAATTGGTGATTAGGGATTAGATAACTAATCCTAATTAACCATTAGATTTAATTAGGTAGATTGAGGTTGTGTTGATTAGGGTTTTGCCCTAATTTAGTTTTAGGGATTTTATTTAGCTATTCATTTGGATTTAGCTAACTAAAATATATATGTATTGTTTGTTGACGCGGGACTCTGATTCGAGATGGGTGTCTCGACTTTGGATTCCTTGATTGTACCTTCTATTTGAGGCGGGTACCCTTTGACTTATCTTTTCGATATTGTCTTATGATATGTATAGTTTATATATAATTACTAGTGATTGGTAGTTTAGCACTTCCCCTGGGTTTAGTTTAGTTGATACCTGATACATGCTTCTACTGTTAGCTGCTATGCATTAGTCTGGCATGCTTTTCTTTCTAGCTATGTTTATCTGTGTTCATAGAGATAGAGGTGTTTATTGTGCTTCCCTCTATACTGGATTAGTTGATAAATATGTTGGTTATGTGATGTTGGATTCATGTTGTTTATTATCCTTGTTATATATGTGTTTATCTTTTTGGCACCTACACATATGGAGGGGGATATGTTCAGGTATGATATACTATAGCCGCATGCACCATATTGCATGATTGCATGCTGAGCGATTGAAGATTCCATTATTATTGAGCTCGTCGGCCGGCTACATGGGCCTGCACACAACGTGAACACTGCATGGGTAGTGGTACAGCACTCAAGGTGTGTATGGCAGGTTGCCCGGTGGTGCTCCGCTAGGACGCTCATGGGTAGCGTGATAGGAGCGTGGTAGCACGCTGGGATCCCTCCCCGTCATTGTGTACCGGGAGATGAGAGCATTGCGCTCCCTCACTATGTTTGAGGTAGGAGAATAGGTGTACTCCGACAGCATCCCGTCCACTCGGTCACTCATCAGGGGTAGTGACGGCAGAGTGCACGGTTGTCACAGCCCTACCCACTCGGTCTCACCATTGTGTGTGAGATGACTGATTGACAGTAGGGGTGACCAGGACATGTCATTTGCATCATATGCACAGATTGCATTATTTATGATTGATGCATTTTGGTGATTGCATATGATTGACATGCATACAGGTTATATGCTTTTGCTCTGACTATTTTTATCTGTGTATGTTCACAGTCAGTTGCACAACCCTCGCAGGTGAGTACAGTTTATTTCAGTTATGCATTTCTTATTATTCTTGCAGTAGACTGTATTACATGCTTATTGTTGGTTACTGCAGTTTATTCAGTTATGCATACCTGTTATACTTTTAGGAGACTGTACTATATGTTATACTGTTAGGAGACTGTACTATATGTTATACTGTTAGGATACTGTACCGTAGGATTGTTACTGGTAGTTATATGTTGTTGTACATATCTATTGGATTACCTGCTGAGTTCTTTAGACTCACATCGTTATATTACTACCTTTCAGGTTGATGCCGTAAGGAGATATTCCAGTCGCTAGACCCCCTTGTCGCGAGAATTCCTTATTGTTGGTTTTTGTTATGATTTCTATGCATATACCGGTGATGTGGGTTTTGTATTATAGACTTTATGTTGAACCTTTGGGTTTGCTACTTTTTTTTTCCGCTGCGGATATTTTCATTACTTCGTGGATTTCGTTTTCTTCATTGTAGTGGAGTAGGATGTTATACATATATCTGCGATTATTTCTATATCATCTTTTCTTGATATTAAACTATGTGGAATGTTGATATAAACTGCGTGGTTTGGTTATTATTTGTATAGTATTGTTCCGGCCGTGTGGACCGATGTATGGATATATGTATTCTGGATTCATATTGTCACCCGTACAGGGGAGATGCTACCGAAATTTCTTCTGGCAGGGACTACCTGAGGTGTAACACTAGCTTCCTTAGTTTTGATTGTACCTGCAACTAACACAACACCTTCATCGGCCAAAGTAGTATTAGTATGTTCAAATGATTTATCTATTAAATTGTGCTTACTTACATTGGCATTGGAGTTATCTTTGTGTAGCTCAATCAGTTTTTGCCACAACTCTTTTGCACTTGCGAAGGGGCCGATGCGGTTCAGTTCTTCATTGGTTAGGCTGCATTGTAGCATGCAGGTCACTTTGGCTTCGGCTTCAACTTTTTTCATTGTGCTAGATGATAGATCGTTTGAAGCGATAGAGGGGGGTGAATATCGCGCTTTTTAAAACTATTCTTTTCGTATTTTGAAACCAAAGTTGTGCAGCGGAAATAAGAAAAAGAGACAAGGTATTTACTTCATTCGGAGTCTAGCTCGACTCCTACTCGAAGGCCCGCGGTCCTTGACCGCACCGATGGGCAAAGCACTATAATCCTTCTTTCTGAAATCCTCGAAAAGAAGTGAATCGTACAAGTACAAATATGTAAGATAGTAACACTTCTACTATCTTACAGAAATTAAGTGCAGTACTAAAAATATATACCGACAATAGAAGTAGTAAATTGTTGCTTGGTCGGCACTGTTGGATGAAGTCACTTGCAAACTTGATGACGACGTGTAGAGTGAGCAGCTAGCAGAAGAGCACAAGAGTTGATCAGAAATTTCTACCTGGCCTCTGACTTCAAGCCTCAATTTATAGGTATGATGGATGTTCGGTCGACCGATCCCTCTGTTCGGTCGACCGAACCAGCTCCGATCCCTTCCAGCTGGAGTCTGACGCTGGCTCGATATTTTTCATTAATTGGACTTCAATGGTTCGGTCGACCGAACAGGCTCCTTCCCTGTTTGTCGAGATTTGTCATAATCTGCATTTACTGCGCCTTTAATATTGATGGTTCGGTCGATCGATCCTCGGGTTCGGTCGACCGATCAGTGTAGTTTCCTTCTGCATCTGATCGTTGCTGATTAAACTGATCTGTGTTGAGTCATCTTGGTTCGGTCGACCGATCCTCTAGTTCGGTCGACCGATCCGGCCAAACCTGCAACACAATATTAAGCAAAGTATCCCTACAACACAAATGGTAGCACAGTAATATATAAGGCATGAGTATGACAGTTAGGACTGTCTTGATCTCAACTTGGAAACCTTCTCAGTTTTTTTAGTTGGATCAGCGACCTTAGGTTGTTCCCTGTAGGAACCCGAACTCACTGTCGCTCTTCCAGTTGCATACCTCAACTTACCTACCAAACATGATCCTCCAGACATGTTTGGTCTTTTGTCTGCTCAGTGTCTGATCACCTGATCCACTAAGACTTTTCCTGCAATACCATATTGGCCAACAACAATAATAGTAATACAGAAAACAATGGTAAACCTAAACCTAGATTTACCGAGATCCGCTGGACCGGAAACCACCCGATCAACCTTGCTTGGAGTTCATTCCTCCAAGACTTCTCGTTACCTAAGATTACCATCCCCTAGGATTTTCTCCACTTGGCTTCACTCACCAAGACTCAGTATTCGGCTACCCAGGGATCAAGTCCTCCAGACCTATCCACCTGGCTTCCACGACATACCGAGATTTCCCTTACCTAGCCTACAACTAGGACTCAGTATTCGGCTACCCAGGGATTAGGTTCTCCAGACCTATCCACCTAGCTTCCACGATATACCGAGATTTCTCTCCTTGCCTAGCCTCCAACTAGGACTTCCCTAGATCAAACTTCATACTTAAACATACTTAAGCATACTTAAACATATTTGTCTGACATTAAAACATTGGAGGTCAATTGCACCAACACTAGAATCCCAGTTGATGCATGAGATAAGTTTTCCGGTGTCGTCACGAGGAAGCTCGAGTCCGGTCTGGATAATGATCCACATCTTGACTTGCGTCTTGAGGTGGTATTCCATCCGGTTCTTCCAATATCCAAAGTCCTCGCCAGAAAAGAGTGGTGGGCGGACGGTGCAAAATCCTTCTTGGAATGCCATTTAAGATCTAGCACACAAATAAACAAAAAAACTTGTCCCAGGACTTAATCCTGGATTAGTAGTGGGAGAGAAGGATAAAAATAGGAATTCACGAATTTTGAAAAAAATAATAAAATAATAATAAAATATTATTAAAAATTATTATTTTAAATTTTGCCAAATTCGATATTTTATCAATACTAATAAATGGTGAAGAGATGAGAATGAATTTTTTGAAAATAATTTTGGAGGGAAAAAACGAAAGGCGTATAAGAACGAGAAAGTGACGAAAAAAATGCTCAAACAGTAGTTGTACCAATTCAGAGCAACCCCGCTCTGATACCAATTGTTGGATCGAAAGCGCTAGAGGGGGGGTGAATAGCGCTCGTGGCTATTTCGTTCTTTTCGTAAAACTATCGGAGTGAAACACGTAGCGGAAATAAAGAAAAAGGAACAACACAATAACACGGTCGTTTACTTGGTTCGGAGCCTATGGCGACTCCTACTCCAAGGCCCGCGATCGTTGACCGCTTTCGGTGGGCAACAACTATAAGCTCGAAAGATTGTTACAAGATTATTAAAATTAGAACTATAAAAGAAAACAATACCGACAGTAAGAATATCAAAATCTGGAGTTCCGGGTCGTCGGTATGTCGTCACAGCACTTCGGGATGAACTCGTTAGAAGTTGAACGCAGAAGGATCGCTTGTGAATTCTTGTTCTAAGCTACTGCTCGAAGTCCCCTTTTAAACAGTGCTGGAGGCACCTCCAAGCCTGTCCTAGGCGCCTCCAGGCTGCCGAGTCGCACGCTTGGATCAACTCTAATCTGGTCACGCCTTATCCCACTGAAGGCGCCTCCAAGCTGCTCCAAGGCGCCTCCAATGCCTGGTCCAAGGCGCCTCCAGTGACCTCCGAGGCGCCTCCAGCGTCTCTGGACAGCTGGCTTCGGCTAGCACCCGAGGCGCCTCCAAGCCCCATGGAGGCGCCTCGGACACTGTTCATCCGAGGTCTAAGTTACTCTTTTGTTCCTACAAAATGTGTTAGTCCCAAACATAAACCCTGCAAAACAAAGTTAGCACAGAAACAATATAATAGACATACTTGACAGTCGTTGAACTGTCCGGGTCTGACCTCCGATTTCCAACCGGAAACCCTAGGTCGACTTGACGCCTACTGTTCCCTCTACGGGGAACGCGCCCTCACCTACTCCACTCAGGAGATTTACCTGTTGCCAGTGCGATCCTCCAGATCGACTGGACTTTTACTTAGCGTTCGAAGCTTCCAGACTTTCTGCTGGACTTCCGCTTCCCGGCTGGTCCAGTCTTTCACCTGGTTCGCGACACCAGGACTTTCCACCTAGGGTTACCCCCCCCCCCCCCCCCGGACTTTTGCCTGAAACTCTCGACCCGCCAAGACTTTCCGCATAGAGTTACCACCCCCTATGACCTAGGGTTACCAACCCCTAGGGTTTTCCACCTGCCTAACCGCAGGTAGGACTTTTCCTACAAGCTCATTCATACACATTAGATAACTATTAAACTTAACTTTGAATCCCTTTGTCATTATCAAAACTTGAGTTCGATCGTCGGATGCTTCTCGCACTAACAAAATCATCCACACCCATCTCGGAACCAAATCCTGTCAAGCCTCCTATTATTCAAGTCTACTATAGGCATTAACCTCTTGATATAGGTCCCACATCTCCTTTGTTAGCATATCCATCCCCGAGCGATTATCTCCCTATTGCGTCACGCAAAGGTAAACACCAGTGTACCTATCCTACTTCTTTTATTTCTTATAACAGCCTGTCGTCTTCCTCTTATTCTTTTATTTCTTCACTTGACTCAATCTATATTCTTAAAACTGTCTGTGAAGTCATATCTCATATTGGTTGGTATGATGCAATGATAGAGAAGATGAATGCTTTAGATGACAATGGTACTTTGGACTTTTTCGATTTACCTTTAGGGAAATGGACTATTGGATGCAAATGAGTGTTTGTAGTTAAAGTAAACCCGGATGGGTCAGTTTCCATATTGAAAGCCCGTCTTGTCGCAAAGGGCTTTGCTCAAACCTATGGTGTGAACTATTCTAACACTTTTTCTCCTATTGCAAAATTGACATTTGTTCGATTGATTATTTCAATGGATGCTACTTATCATTGACCTTTACATCAACTTGATATTAAGAATACTTTTCTTCATGGAGATGGAAAAGTGTATATGGAGCAACCTTCTAGTTTTGTTGCTAAGGAGGAGTCAGGGCGAGTTTGTCATCTTCGAAAGTCTTTGTATGGTTTGAAATAAAATTCTTGTGCTTGGTTTGGAAAATTTAGTCAGGTTGTTGAAAATTTTGGTATGATGAAAGCAAATGACACTTTTTCTTTTATTGCAAAGTTGACATCTGTTTGATTGTTTATTTCAATGGTTACTTCTCATCATTGGCATTTATGTCAACTTGATATTAAGAATGTTTTCTTTCATGGAGATCTTCAAGAAGAAGTGTATATAGAGCAACCTCCCGATTTTGTTGCTCAAGGGGAGTCAGGATGATTTTGTCGTCTTCAAAAGTCTTTGTATGGTTTGAAATAGAGTTCTCATGCTTGGTTTGAAAATTTTAAGGTTATTGAAAATTTTGGTATGATGAAAAGCAAAGCTAACCATTCTATGTTCTACAAACAATCAAGAGTTGGTATCATATTGTTAGTTGTGTATGTGGATGATATTGTTATCACTGGAAATGATGCTACATGAATCTCATCTCTTAAGTCTTTTATTTATACTCAGTTTCACATGAAGGACTTGGAGTGCTAAAGTATTTTTTGGGTGTTATATTTCTATCTCGGAGAATATATCTTCGACCTATTAATTGAGACAGGAAAATTGAATGCAAAGCCTTCTAGTGCTCCAATGACTCAGAACATGCTATTGGTGCAGGAAACAACAAATGATCAAACCTGTGTTTTGATAATGACAAAGGATTCAAAAGTTAAGATGTCTTGTTGTCTAATAAGGTTGATTGAGCTTGCAGAAAAGTCCTAAGTTGTCTTAGGCAAAAGTCCTAATGGATTCTAGGCAGGTGGAAAACCCTAGAAAGTGGTAACCCTAGGTCTTAGGGGGTGGTTGTTGGTGCAGGAAGCATCCGACGATCGAACCTTAGTTTTGATAATGGCAAAGGATTCAAAGTTAAGTTAGTGTGTGATCTAACATGTTTGAATGAGTGTTTCAGGAAAGTCCTAGCTGTGGTTAGGCAGGTGAAAAACCCTAAGGGGGTGGTAACCTTAGGTCCTAGGGGGCGATAACCCTAGGTGGAGGAAAACCCTAAGGGGCGGTAACCTTAGGTCCTAGGGGGCGGTAACCCTAGGTGGAGAAAAACCCTAGGGGGCGGTAACCCTAGGTCCTAGGGGGTGGTAACCCTAGGTAAAAAGTCCAGTCGGTCTGGAGGACCGGACTGGCATCAGGTAATCTCTCCTGAGGGGAGTAGGTGAGGACGCGTTCCCCGTAGAGGGAACAGTAGGCGTCGGGTCGACCTAGGGTTTCCGGTTGGAAATCTGAAGTCAGACTCGGACAGTCCGAAGACTGTCAGTTATTACTTACTGTGTTTTATCAAATTCTAACACTGTCTTGCAGGGTATTTTGCTCGGACTAACCTTTGTTTGCAGGTGAGGAACCTGCTAGAAGAAGGTGGTCCGGGCGCCCGGGACCAACTTTTATCCCCTGCGCGACTTCGCCACGTGGAGCATCCTGGTTGGTTGGCCACGTCACACTCCAGGCGCCCGGAAAGGATCTAGGCGCCCTGAACCTCATATAAAAGGAGGGTTGAGGTGCAGCTTCAAAGATAACTATTCGACAAGCTTTCCTTCTGCTGTGTGCTGCTCAAGAAACGACTCTAAAGTGCTGTTACAGTCGCCGACGACCTAAAGCTTCAGTTATTATTTTGTTGTCGGTATTGTTTCAATTCCAGTTGTACTTATTTCCTTGTACTTATTCACGATATTATAGTTGTTGCCCACCGGAAGCGATCAAGGATCGCGGGCCTTCGAGTAGGAGTCGCCTTAGGCTCCGAACGAAGTAATTCCCTGTGTCTCTGTGTTTGACTGTCTTTATTCCGCTGCTTATTACTCTATTAGTTTCACGTACGATTTACGGATTTTGAAAAATGAAATAGCCACGAGCGCTATTCACCCCCCCCCCCCTCTAGCACTTTCGATCCATCAATTGGTATCAGAGCGGGGACATTTTGAATCGGTGCAACCACCATTCAAAATAATTTTTCGTGGTATTTTTTTTTTCGGAGTCGATTAGAATTTAGCCTCATAGCTATATTCTAATTCTTTTTCCCTCGAATCAGTTTTTCTCGGAATTGGTGCAACACCACCCGAGTTCGTGATCCTTTTTTTTTCCTTCCGCACTATTAAGCCAGGACCAAGTCCTGGGACATTTTTTTGTGGTTGTTTTTTCGCTTTAGGTAAAACTGAAATGGCCCTTCAAGAAGGCTACAGTACTGCCCGCCCTCCGCTATTCACCGGAGACGACTTCGGGTACTAGAAGGGTCGGATGGAGGCATATCTCCAGACTCACTTTGAAGTCTGGATGATTGTCTAAACCGGATTCAAACTGCCAACTGACACCACCGGCAAACCACTACCGTACGAGGACTGGGATGCATCCTTAATCAAGAAAGTGGAAGCTAATGCCAAGGCAACCTGCACCCTCCAGTGTGGCCTATCAAAAGAAGAACTCAACCGCATCGGCCCCTTCAACAGCGCCAAAGAATTGTGGGAGAAGCTAATTGAACTTCACGAAGGGACATCCGACACCAAAGTAAGTAAAAGAGACTTAATTTTTAATAAATTATTTAACATCAAATTGCAGGAAGGTGAAACAGTTGCACAACTCCATGCCCGGATTCAAGATCTGCTCAATGGACTTCATGCGATTGGACAGAAGGTAGACAACCGGGACATAATAAGGTATTCTCTAAACGCCTTTCCAAGGAACACCTTGTGGGCATCCATGGTAGATGCCTACAAGGTCTCCAAGGACTTATCCACCATTAAATTAGATGAACTGTTTGCAGAATTCGAACTTCACGAACAGACTAATGCACGCCCGACCGAGAAAGGGTTGGCTTTGGTTGCAGGAACAGGGAGATCGCGCGAATCAAGAATCAAGCGGAGAACCGAACCTGAATCAGAAGAAGAACCAGATTCAGAAGACGACGATGAACTTACAACCGAGATAGTCAACTTAGTTAAGAAGCTCTGCAAAAAGAAGGGTTTTAACAAAAAGGATCTCAAAAAGGCCATCCAGTCTAAAGAAGCCCAACCAAGCTCGAAGGTTAAATTCGAAGTGACCTGCTATGGGTGCAATCAGAAGGGTCACATCAAGGCAAATTGCCCGAACCAGAAGGATTCAAAGAAACCCAAAAGAAAGAAGGCATTGAAGGCAACATGGGACGAGTCTTCTTCCGAGGAATCCGACGACGAAGAACAAGAACAGACGAACTTTCTTGCCTTGACAGCCAGGGACTTCACCGACGGATCCGGAAGTGAGGACGAATCGGAAGCCGAGTCCGAGAGAAGCCACGGATCCGCATCCGTTTCCGAAGGGCCGAACCCCTCTGTAAGTAAAAGTCGTTTATACAGTTTAATTAATTATTTAATGCATAAAGTAGCTAAGTCCAAGATTCGAATCAAAGCGCTTCTGAAGGAAGTAACACTCCTTAAAGAAACGCCAAACAACGAATCCTTAACTGATCAAGTTCAGACTGGAACCTCAACTCAAGTTCAAAAACTTGAGGAAGAGAATTCCAATCTGAAAAGTCAGGTAAAGGATTTAAAAACTACCCTAGAACGATTTTCCTTAGGATCCAAGAATCTTGACTTGATTCTTGGAACACAAAGGGCAATCTACAATCGAACTGAACTAGGATATAAAAAGAAATATAAATCTTAACTATCCTTAATAAACAAACCAAATAGAAAAGTGGTCCAAGCATGGGTTGCCAAATCCAACCTGATCAATCAAGTTGGACTTGGACATTATTGGGTTCCTAAGGATCAAATACATTACCTCAATAAACCTTATCGAGGCTATGATCCAGCGGGAGCTAAAACAATAAAAATTCAAAATTAATTTAAAAACTCAAATTTTAAAATTCAAAATTAATCTAAAAACTCAAATTTAAAAATTCGAAATTAATCCAAAACTCAAATTTAAAAGTTCGAAATTAATCCAAAACTCAATTTAAAAATTCGAAATTAATCTAAAATTTAAAAATTCAAAATTAATCTAAAACTCAAATTTAAAAATTCGAAATTAATCTAAAACTCAAATTTAAAAATTCGAAATTAATCCAAAACTCAAATTTAAAAATTCTAAATTAATCTAAACTCAAATTTAAAAGTTTGAAATTAATCTAAAAACTCAAAGTTAAAAAAAATCGAAATTAATCTAAAAATTAAAAATTAAAAAATTAGAAATTAATCTAAAACTTAAAGATTAAAAAATCGAAATTAATCTAAAACTCAAGTTCGGAATTAAAAATTCAAAATTCAAAATTAATTCAAAACTCAAGTTCGGAATTAAAAATTCAAAATTCAAAATTAATTCAAAACTCAAAATTCGTAATTAAAATTTAAAATTCAAAAATCAAATAGAAGGAGGGTCCAGAATAGCTGGCAACTCCGAAATCTATTTACCCGACATGGTAACCGAACTTAATCTACCCGAAATGGGTAAACAAGAGTAGATCACCCGGATGGGTAAATAGGGATAGATTAAAAAGGGTTAAATTTTAACTTGAAGCACAGTACTGGTGAAATTTTTTGGATGATAGTACGTTAGAAAAACTTGGGCATCGCATGTCTAGGAAGATATGGCTTCGACCTGGTGCATTTGGCCAAGTGGAACTAACCGAAGCTACCCTTAAATGGATCCTAACTAGTTAGACCAAGGTTTAGTATTAAAGCTCAATGGGTAGGACTATTTGGGAAACCTCGAAGGCATGGTTACTTTAATGAGCTCCTTGTGACTCACCATAGCCCAGAAGTTTATCCAAAGAACGCTTACTTGTTGAACCCAAAGCTAAACCCGAATCTAACATAAAGTTAAACAAAATCGTATAAATTGAACTAATTCATCTCATAGAATAATAGGAGCCCCTGATTGAAAACATAAATCGGGTGAGATGACTAAGCAAACTCAATTTTAAATCTTACTTAAGTTAAGTTAAACATTTTTCAAAATTAAATTAACTCAAAAATCTCCAAACTACTCAACTTAAACATTTTTAAAATCAAATTAGATCAAACGTTTTTTTTCTAAACATTTTTGATAAATTTAATCAAATTAAATGTTATTAATAAATTAAATTAACTTTTAAAAAAAATGAACGAAACAAGGTCAAAAACCGGGGGCGGGCGCCCCCGGTATTCAGACTCAGGGCGCCCGCAGAGAACCCGGGCGCCCCCCTTATAAGGGGCAGGAGGCGCCCCCTACCTTTGCACCCAAGTCTTCCTTAAGCTTCTTCTTAGCTTCCCTGCGAAGACTTTCAAAATTAAATTTTTCCGCGGTTGATACGAAGTCGTAACTCAACCGAGGTCGTCAGTTCTAAAATTTCTAACAATGGCTCCTCGGTAAAATTTCTATCCCCTCCTAAACTTTATTTCTTATAATTTTTTTCCTTTTCTTAGTGTAATATTAGTTTCAAATTTAGGAAGCGTACTAAATCTGGTGCTGGACCCTCTACACCTAGCATTGACCCTAGGTTTCCCACCGACGAGCTTAGGATTAAGTTTATGTCAACCAATTACATGGCCATTAGAACCAAATGTATAGATAGATCGTTCTTTCTACGCTCTTGTATTCCAGTCTCCGAGGCCATAAACCACTATAGGTTGCGAAACCTTGTTGAGTGCACCAGCCCAGTAAGCATAAGTTTATGTGCCGAATTTTACAACAACCTAGTGAAAGTAGACGACTACTCCTATACCACTAGGGCAGCTGGCACGGATATCACATTATCTCCCACTACCATTCGTGAGTTTCTAGGGTTACGAGAGTCACCCTGCACCTTTTTATGCTATCCTCCTAGGGAGCTACCTTTTGGAGATCCCTACTCACATATTACCCTTGATACAATCTATTCGTATTTCTTTGAGGACCAGCGTGATGCCACTGAGACCCAGTTTAGGTCACTTAACCTTAGAATTCAGGACTACGCCCTTTATAGGGTTCTAGTGCTTTGTGTTCTACCGCTGACCACTCACGACATTGCGGTGATGCGTCCATTTCACTCCTTTCTTCTCTATGCCCTGTGTCATAGGTTAGACATAGACATCAGCCTACACATCTTTTCCACTATTATTTACGCAGCTGGATACGTGACCAGCAGACGAGTACATATGCCTTACTGTCACATTTTGACAGCTTACATGTCCTCATTGCACATTGATGTCACCGGAGGTGACATCCGCCACATGACCGAGTTTGACATCATAGGAGCTAGGAACTTTTCCCTAGCAAATACCCATATAGACGATGAGGGTACCATGTCCTGGCGTAGGGGGGCACAGCACCAGCAGGCGGGGGAGGCAGAGCAAGATGAGTTCATGTTGGCACTATTTCCTGAGGAGGCTGCTCCTGCCCCACCACCACCTCGAGCACCACACCCAGCTCCCCACACTCTAGCTGATCGAGTTTCCGGACTAGAGAGGGCTATGTCGAGTCTCCAGCACGAGAGCTCCGAGTTTCATCAGTCCATGCGGCGAGAGGTCTCCGATCTTCGACGAGAGGTCCGACAGGAGGTCTCCGACTTACGACGAGACGTACGGCAGGAGCTCTCCGACCTGCGCCGAGATCTACGAGAGGACGATCGGGCTCGTCACACTGAACTCCTGACACTACTCCGGTCGCTGGGTTCCGGACCACCTCCCTCATCATCTCAGTAGCTCTGACTGTAGCTCTATTATGACTCTAGTACAGCATGTAGCAGCTCTATTATGACTCTGTCATCTATGTCGACTATTTAATCTAATAGACTGTTTTACTTCAGACTTAATTGACTATACCTTAATCTAATAGATCAATCTTTTAATAACATTTTCAAAATTCTAGGCAAAACTTCATTTTTCAAAATCCCTACTTTACTAGACTTTCAAAAATTGGGTTTAGCCTAGGATTTCCCCTAGAAATCATGCTCCCCCAGGACTCAGCCAGAGCATCTCACAAACACCTAGGTTTACCTTGATTGTGTTTGTAAAACATAGAACGGTGTGAGATGCATAGGGTACAGCCTGGACTCGAGAATGCTTATTTCTGTGCATCAATATGAGTCTGGGCGTTAAATACATGATTAACAGTAATCAAATCAAGTCTTCCAGCCTTAGTCAAATCTAACTGGATCAATTGACTTGACTTGACTAACTAAGTGAACACTGTTGCCCTCTAGGCAATCAGCAAGTAGCTAAACGGTTAGACAGTTGGTGAAGGAAATAAGAAGTTTAAGCATGTCTGTACTTAAAAGATCTGATACCTGATCAAAACAAATCTTGACTCATGCTTGGACTTTAGGGCTCTGATACCTTACTAAAACAAAGGGCAAGCTATTTAAAAATAAGGTCATCCCTTCTCCTTTGCCTTAACTATTCTTGAAATACATTTCAAAAACATGTCTTAAGCAGCTTTCTCAAAAACTTTCTCCAAATTTAAAACTTTCAAGTGTTCTCTAAAACTTTAAAGTTTTTAAGTATTATTTTCTTTAAAACTTTTTTAAAAAAAAATTAAGTTAAAAATTTCTTTTAAAGCAGTATTAATTAAAACTTAGAAATTTTTAAGTTAAAAATTTTTCCTTGGAAATTTTCCTTAAAACACCTGAATATTTTTGAAGATAAAAATTTTGTTAGGAAATTTCTGAAGCTGAAAATGTTGTTTGAAAATTTGCTGAAATTGAAAATTTTGTTTGAAAATTTGCTGAAATTGAAAATTTTTGTTTGAAAAATTGCTAAAATTGAAAAAAAAATTTAAGTTGAAAATCTTGTTTGAAAATTTTTAAAGTTGAAAATTTTGGTTGAAAATTTCTCAAGTTGAAAATTTTGGTTGAAAATTTTTGAAGTTAAAAATTTCTCAATTGATAAAATTTTGAAAACTATTGCTATTTTAAGGTGTTGCCTTTCACTTGCTCCTTGACTAAGTTAAAACATTTTTCTGCTAATTTCTATCTTGAAAAATTAAGTTTTTTTTCAAAACTAGCTTATTTTTGATATATGGCAAAGGGGGAGAGTAGAGAAATTCAAAGAAAGAAATAAAAATTCAAATTCAAATTCAAAGAAAGAGTAGAGAAATTATTTTAAAGGGAGCTTATATTAAGGGGGAGCTATGTTTATGCTTATCTTGCTATCACGCTTATCTTGTGTCTTGTGCTTATATATAACTGCATATTTTTTTACTTAACATTGAATTTCGGTTGCCATTATCAAAAAGGGGGAGATTGTTGGTGCAGGAAGCATCCGACGATCGAACCTTAGTTTTGATAATGGCAAAGGATTCAAAGTTAAGTTAGTGTGTGATCTAACATGTTTGAATGAGTGTTTCAGGAAAGTCCTAGCTCTGGTTAGGCAGGTGAAAAACCCTAAGGGGTGGTAACCTTAGGTCCTAGGGGGCGGTAACCCTAGGTGGAGGAAAACCCTAAGGGGCGGTAACCTTAGGTCCTAGGCGGCGGTAACCCTAGGTCCTAGGGGGTGGTAACCCTAGGCGAAAAGTCCAGTCGGTCTGGAGGACCGGACTGGCATCAGGTAATCTCTCCTGAGGGGAGTAGGTGAGGACGCGTTCCCCGTAGAGGGAACAGTAGGCGTCGGGTCGACCTAGGGTTTCCGGTTGGAAATCTGAAGTCAGACTCGGACAGTCCAAAGACTGTCAGTTATTACTTACTGTGTTTTATCAGATTCTAACACTATCTTGCAGGGTATTTTGCTCGAACTAACCTTTGTTTGCAGGTGAGGAACCTGCTGGAAGAAGGTGGTTCGGGCGCCCGGGATGGATCCGGGCGCCCGGGACCAACTTTTATCCCCTGCGCGACTTCGCCACGTGGAGCATCCTGGTTGGTTGGCCACGTCACACTCCAGGCGCCCGGAAAGGATCCAGGCACCCTGAACCTCATATAAAAGGAGGGTTGAGGTGCAGCTTCAAAGATAACTATTCGACAAGCTTTCCTTCTGCTGTGTGCTGCTCAAGAAACGACTCTAAAGTGCTGTTACAGTCGCCGACGACCTAAAGCTTCAATTATTATTTTTTTGTCGGTATTGTTTCAATTCCAGTTGTACTTATTTCCTTGTACTTATTCACGATATTATAGTTGTTGCCCACCGGAAGCGATCAAGGATCGCGGGCCTTCGAGTAGGAGTCGCCTTAGGCTCCGAACGAAGTAATTCCCTGTGTCTCTGTGTTTGACTGTCTTTATTCCGCTGCTTATTACTCTATTAGTTTCACGTACGATTTACGGATTTCGAAAAACAAAATAGCCACGAGCGCTATTCACCCCCCCCCTCTAGCGCTTTCGATCCATCAGTGGTAACCCTAAGTGATGAAAAGTCCTAGCTACGGTTAGACAGGTGGAAAACCCTAGGGGCGGTAACCCTAGGTGGAAAGTCTTGGTGGGTCGAGCGCTTCAGGTAAAATCCTAGAGTCAGAGACTCTAGGTTGAAATCCTAGTGGTCGCGGACCGGGTGGAAGTCTGGGCGGGTCATGGAGTGGACGTCTAACATGAAGACCGGAAGTCTCAGGCGCTAAGCAAAAATCCAGTCGGTCTGGAGGACCGGTCTAGTAACAGGTAACTTCTCCTAAGAGGAGTAGGTGAGGGCGCGTTCCCCTGTGAGAGAACAGTAGGCGTCGGTTCAACCTATGGTTTTTGGAGGAAATCCAAAGTCAGAACTAGACAGTCTGAAAGCTGTCAAAAGCTGTCTTACTTAATTAATTGTTATTTATCTAACTCTATTTTATAGGAGACTAACACATTGTTATAGGGTTAGATTTGACTAAGTTTGATCGACCGAACGTTCAGTTCAGTCGACCGAACCTCCAAGCAGTAACATCAGAGTTCCAACGAGTGGATCGGGTTCGACCGAGGGATCGGTCGATCGAACTTTAGGATCGATCAACCGAACCAAGGATAAGTGGTGACGTGGTCGAGCTGAGTTGATCGGACCAGATGAGCTGGGGATCGGTCGATCGAACGGCGGGATCGGTAGACCGAACGAAGAAAGTATATCCAAGTAACAAAACTGAGAGGCGGACCTATTCAGGCAGGATTAGTTGACCGAACCTGGGAATCGATCGACCGATCGACAGGGTCAAACATGATCCCGAGATTAGGGGATCTGGATCAGGTCAAGCTCGGCTATAAAAAGGAGCCTCGACCAGCACTTTAGAGCAACTGAAAATCAGACTACTTGCGCTCCTGTGTGCTACGACGAAACGCTTCAACAACGCTCAACTGCTATGCCGACAATTGACGTTCCTTTCCAACATCTTTGTAGTGTTGGTAACTTAGTTTTAATATTGCAATTGTAATTGATCTCGTAAATATTTCTCGAGCTTATAGTGATTGTCCATCGAAAGCACTCTCACGTGCGCGCCTTGGAGTAAGAGTCGCCACAGGCTTCGAACAAGTAACTCTTGGTGTTTGTGATTGTACTTTTTGTCTCTTTACTTTTCGCTGCATTTCTTACTCTGTGTTTTCCGAAACAAACATGAAAGTCACGCGTGCTATTCACCCCCCTCCCTCTAGCACGTCTACGATCATACACATGCACCTTACAAGAAATAGGGAACTATTTGAACATCTTGAAAGATATCGAAGATTAGTTGGGAAGTTGAATTACCGGTAACTCATCCGAATATTACATATCTAGTTAGTGTTGTCAATTAGTTTATGTCATCTCCAATAGTTTATTATTATGCAGTGGTAGAGTAAATTTTGTATTACTTGAAAGGAGCATTCAGATGGAGTATCATGTATGCAAATCATGGAGACACTCATATTAAATGTTTTTCAGATATAGATTGAGCAAGTTTGAAAATGGATAAAAGATCTATTTCAAGTTTTTGTATCTTTGTTGGAGGAAATTTAAGAGTAAGAAGTAAAATGTTATATCATGATCCAGTGCAAAGTCAGAATATAGGACTATAACACAATCTATGTGTGAGATAATATGGATATAACAACTCTTAACTAAAGTAGAACTTAAGCCTTCAGTACTAGCAAAAGTTTGGTGTGATAATCAAGTTGTTTTTCATATTGCATCGAATCTTGTGTTTTATGAGTAAATTAAGCACATTAAAATTAATTGTCATTTTGTTTATGAGAAGATTCAACAAAACTTGATTTCTACTAGATATTTGAACAACTAGGAGACATCTTCATAAAAACTTTAAATGAGATTTAGATTGATTATATTTGCAACAAATTAGGCATAATTAATATATATGCTCCAACTTAAGAGGATACATACACACATACAAAGAGACACAAGCATGATAGCCTGGCGACCACCGTGGACGCCTCTCACATGCGAGGACGCCTCCGCATGTGAGAGGTACCCACGGTGGTCACCCACCGTATGTGTGTGTGAATTATGTTAGCTCATGAAGACACACCTAAGAACATGTAAACAATCATATCTATGCTGGATGAATTTGCTGCACTCATTTAGGTACTAATATAGAACAAGTTTGTGATCACTAATAAGAGAAATTTTGTTGTCTCCGGGTAGCTTCTGGAGTATGCAAACTGATCGTCGAGGCTAGTGTTCGACACTATCTCCGTAAACGATATTGCTCCGCTACGGTGCTTAACGGATTGTTACAATTCGTTCCCAAGATACAACGACGACGAACGTCTCGGAATCGTAGCACTCCGACTTCCGAGACCAGCGAACCTTTTAGTAGACTTCTTGGACTCTTGAATGCACAAGATGAGATGAATGCTTGAGGAAGAGAAGAGAAGATTGAGTTAGTATTCCATCATCTGGAGGGTTCTATTTATACTGAACGAAGAGGTTGAGTGTCCTTTGGGTGAGTGGATGTGTTCCTTGGGCTGGATCGATCTAGATCATCTATTCTGAAGGGTTGTAACCCTTCACCAAGCCCACTTCAATCTCATCCATCAGATCTGAGGAGTTGTGACCCTCAGATCCCGCCTATTGTCATCAGCCATCGGATCTGGATCCATTGATTCGATGCTTCAGATCAAGTCTCATCCCAGGCCGTCAGATCGTTACTCTTTGCGATCCAACGCTCTAGATCGCATCACAAGCGATCCATCATATCTATTTGATCAACGTTGATCAACGGTAGCCATCCTTCCCTAAGTCAACTGTCCAGTCATCTCCCTTTGCCCACGAGGATGCCGCATAGGCACTGCCACGTCAAGTAAGAGCCTGACACGTCATCCGAGTGTCACGCAGGCACTGCAATGTCAGTGCAAAGTGCGCCTACAAAGCGCCCATTGCGCACGTGCGCACGTGGCGGGTGGCGGGCTCACAGGTGCGAGCACCTGCTCGCCCTAGGCTAAGGGGTCACCTGTCCTTTTATTTTTTTTTGTTAACTTCATTAACACATCTTCATTAATAAGTAGAGAATACACATCGAGAATTTCCGATGTGGGACTATTCTCCTATGTACTTTATTAATGAATAACAAATGTTATTTTGGGTTGACTTTAAACATTAATTTCTCATTCACCCTTAATCGGTTTTGAGCAAATTAATAGTCTAAATCTATCTATGTGAATCGTAGATTTCAATTTTGAAGTCAATTACGACTTTCAACAATTGATGGCTTCCTTCCTCTAAATCGTTTTGGTCCATTTAAGGCCCCAATATCCAACAATCCCCCACATGAATGGAAATTAATGCAATGCGTGTATGCATGCTGACATTTTACAAGAGTCCAATCGATAAGTCACTGCATCGGGAGAGGTAGCTTGTGGCTTTGAACCTTCCGTAGTGAAATGCTATCGAGTATACTAGGCTGCGCAGTGAACGTGGAACTGCTCACTGTTGGTGTATACTTAGACAATAACACCCACACAGAGATCTATCTCACCTACTTTAGGTTCTCATGGTTGGTTCCGTTTCGGCCATGGATATCATCTTGGATTCATGAGTGTTTCATTGAAGCGGCCTGTCTTCACACTCACATAGGTGACACTTCTATCAAGAGTATCCTACCATACTCCACCTTATCAGGTATAGAAGTCACTAAAAGCATAAGCTTAACCTCACTACATGAGGTAGGACAGCACAAATTCATCCTAGGATTGGGATAGAGATAAACTATCTAATCTGCTGGACCACAACTTGTGTAACTTCGTTGTCCCATTGAACCAAGATCTTGGGATCTCCAGTCAATTAGGTAGGGTTACCGCTACAGTCGTTTTCAGTTGTAGATTTTTAATCTCATTCCTCTTGATGAGCAGTATACTTGATCTCGACTCAACCCCTTCGTTAGAGGATCTGCCAAATTATCTTTGGACTTAACATAGTCGATTGCAATCACTCCATTCGAGATCAACTGCCTAATGGTATTATGTCTACGACGTATATGTCGTGACTTCCCATTATACATATTACTCTGTGCTCTTCCAATCGCCGATTGACTATCACAGTGGATTAGTACGGCAGGCACAGGTTTCACCCAGCTAGGAATATCTTCCAAGAAATTCCGCAGCCATTCAGCTTCCTCAGCTGCTTTGTCTAGTGCTATAAACTCGGATTCCATAGTTGACCGAGCAATGCAAGTCTGCTTAGTGGATTTCCAAGATACTGCTCCCCCACCGATCATGAATACATATCCACTAGTGGATTTGGAGTCTTTTGTATCTGATATACAATTAGCATCACAATATCCTTCCAATACAAGGGGATATTTTCCATAATGTAATCCATAGTTCATAGTATATTTCAAATATCTGAGAACTCGCATCAATGCTTTCCAATGAGTGTCGTTTGGATTACTCGTAAAACGACTCAGTTTGTTGACCGTACAGGCAATATCCGGACGTGTGCAGTTTGTGAGATACATCAAACTGCCTATTATCCGAGAATATTCCAACTGCGATATGGTCTCACCATGGTTTTTTGCTAAGTGTTGACTTAGATCCATAGGTGTTTTCACTGTAGAGAGATCGTACGCATTGAATTTTTTCAATACAGATTCTACATAATGGGATTGTGTTAAAACTATCCCTTCTGATGTCCTGAGAATTTTAATTCCCAATATAACATCTGCTTGACCCATATCTTTCATATCAAAATTTCTGGTCAACATTTTCTTTGTAGTCATGATTACATCATGATTACTGCCCATTATTAGCATGTCGTCTACGTATAGACAGACAATTACATAGCCTTCAGGTGTGTTTTTGACATAAATGCATTTGTCACATTCATTTATTCTGAATTCGTTTGACAGCATTACTTTGTCAAATTTTTCGTGCCATTGTTTAGGCGCTTGCTTAAGTCCGTACAATGACTTAACAAGTCGACACACCTTTTTCTCATTTCCAGGAGCCATGAACCCTTCGGGTTGCTCCATATAAATTTCTTCTTCCAACTCACCATTTAAGAATGCAGTCTTAACATCCATTTGATGTATTTCAAGGTCATACAGTGCTGCAATGGCTATTAGCACTCGTATGGACGTAATCCTTGTCACCGGTGAGTATGTATTGAAGTAATTAAGGCCTTCCTCTTGCTTGTACCCCTTGGCTACAAGTCTGGCCTTATACTTGTCAATTGATCCATCAGCTTTATACTTACGTTTTAGTATCCACTTACAACCTACTGGTTTATTACCATAAGGAAGGTCTACTAATTCCCAAGTATGATTATTCATGATAGACTCAATTTCACTATTGACAGCTTCTTTCCACATTGGAGCATCGGGTCTAGAGAGAGCTTCACTTAATGTTCTTGGTTCCATTTCTGACATGAAAGTCATGAAATCTGGCCCGAACGATTTCTCAACTCTAGCCCGTTTGCTACTACGTGGCTCTTCACTTTGATCGTCAATAGTCCTTTTATAACAGCTAAGTTCGGTAACGTCATTTTTGTTTGAACTTCCGTTGTTATCACTTTCAACGTTTCCCTTTTTATTTGGGAATACGTTTTCAAATAATATCGCATTTCGAGATTCTATGGTTGTTCCCACATGTATATCAGGAATATCTGATTTGTGAACTAGGAAACGATATGCACTACTATTATGGGCATATCCGACAAATATCGCATCGAACGTTTTAGGTCCGATCTTTACTTACTTTGGTTTAGGTACTTCGACCTTTGCCAAGCACCCCCACACTTTCAGGTATTTGTACGATGGCTCGCGGCCTTTCCATAGTTCATATGGAGTTTTATTATTTTTCTTATGAGGGATTCTGTTGAGAATGTGATTTGCCGATAATATTGCTTCCCCCCACAAGTTTTGAGGTAAGCCTGAATTTATCAACAAGGCATTCATCATTTCTTTTAGTGTCCGATTTTTATGTTCGGCAACACCGTTTGATTGAGGTGAGTAAGGTGCCGTTGTTTGATGGATAATGCCAGATTCTGTACAAAATTCATCAAACGGTGCACCATATTCTCCACCTCTATCGCTTCGAATTATTTTAATTCGTTTGTCAAGTTGGTTTTCAACTTCTGTTTTATAGGTTCTGAATGCCTCTAGGGCTTCGTCTTTACTTCTTAAAAGAAAGACATAACAGAACTTTGTGCAGTCATCGATAAAAGTAATAAAATATTTTTTACCTCCTCTAGTTTGCACAAATTTCAAGTCACATAGATCACTATGTATTAACTCTAGAGGAGTTGTCGTCCTTTCCACCGAATGAAAAGGTAGTTTCATCATTTTCGCTTCCACGCACACTTCACATTTGAGTGTTCCGTCAACATTGACGTTTGGTAATAAATTTAATTTGACGAGACGTTTGAGAGTATTATTATTCACATGTCCGAGTCGATCATACCATAAATTAAAACACTCAACAACATAGCTGGAAGCATTTATTTTATTACCATCAAAATTTCGGAGTACAGGCATTACAACCATTTTGAATAGACCCTTTTCTAGGTACCCCTTTCCTACGAAGACATCATTCTTCGTAAGTACAAAGTTGTCTGACTGGAACACTAGCCTAAATCCGGCCTTGACCAATGCCGCTCCAGAAACTAGGTTCTTACTGATGTCGGGAACATGGAGTACATCAATGAGTGTTAGCTCCTTTCCAGACGTCATCTTCAGAACAACTTTTCTGAGTCCAACAATTGGCGACGTCGTGGAATTACCCATATAGAGCTTCCTGCCATTTATCGGAGTATACTTGGAGAACATCGCTTTATCGGAACAGATATGACGAGTTGCTCCAATATCAATGAACCACTGCTTCGGGTTGGTATCCACCAAGTTGGCTTCAAATACAACCGCAGTGAGATCCAAGTCCTCAAGAGAGGTTGCGACATGATTCGCAACATCCTTTGGCCCTTTGGTTGGCTTCTTTGGGCGTCTGCAGTCCTTGGATAGGTGTCCTGCCTTTCCACAGTTGTAGCAGGAGCCTTTGAACTTCTTTGCTTGAGCCTTCCTTTTGAACTGCTTCGGCTTTTTGGCGTTCGACTCGACCAGGTTGGACATTTCGTCTATAGTCCGCTTGGTTCCTCTGGAGTCAGATAACTTTCGATTATCCTCTTCTATTCGTAGCCTCAGGATCTTTGCTTGTGCTTTAGGTAATTCTTGAAATCCTTCCATGACGGAGGGAGCTTCTCAATTACCGCAGCAACTGCGAATGTCTCGTTCAGCTTCATGCCTTCGGCGTCCAGATCATGCATTATTAATTGCATATCTTGGACTTGAGATGAGACGCTTTTTGAGTCCACCATCTTGAAATCCAGAAATCGACCGACGATGAATTTCTTCAATCCAGCATTTTCGGTCTTGTATTTCTTCTCAAGGGATTCCCACAAAGATTTTGCCGTCTCCAGAGAACAATATACGTTATATAACGTGTTGTCCAAGGCGTTGAGTATATAATTGCGGCACAGAAAATCTCCATGAGACCACGCATCGCTAGCAGCCTTACTTCCTTCCGTAGCGGCTGGCGTGTCTTCGTGCAAAAACCGTACAAGGTTTAGCGTTGTTAGATAAAACAACATCTTCTGTTGCCATCTTTTGAAGTCGGTTCCGGTGAATTTCTCCGGCTTTTCTCCGTGCGGAATGGTTGTCGGAATGGCGGTCGGAACGACGGTCGGAACGGCCGTCGGAATGTCGTTGGTAGCCATATCAGTTTGCAGGAAATATCGTTTACGACTGTTGTCTCCGGGTAGCTTCTGGAGTATGCAAACTGACCGTCGAGGCTAGTGTTCGACACTATCTCCGTAAACGATATTGCTCCGCTACGGTGCTTAACGGATTGTTGCAATTCGTTCCCAAGATACAACGACGACGAACGTCTCGGAATCGTAGCACTCCGACTTCCGAGACCAGCGAACCTTTTAGTAGACTTCTTGGACTCTTGAATGCACAAGATGAGTTGAATGCTTGAGGAAGAGAAGAGAAGATTGAGTTAGTATTCCATCATCTGGAGGGTTCTATTTATACTGAACGAAGAGGTTGAGTGTCCTTTGGGTGAGTGGATGTGTTCCTTGGGCTGGATCGATCCCTTTGCCCACGAGGATGCCGCATAGGCACTGCCACGTCAGGTAAGAGCCTGACACGTCACCCGAGTGTCACGCAGGCGCACTTTGCGTACGTGCGAAGTGCAAAGTGCGCCTACAAAGCGCCCATTGCGCACGTGCGCACGTGGCGGGCTCACAGGTGCGAGCACCTGCTCGCCCTGGGCTAAGGGGTCACCTGTCCTTTTATTTTTTTTTGTTAACTCCATTAACACATCTTCATTAATAAGTAGAGAATACACATCGAGAATTTCCGATGTGGGACTATTCTCCTATGCACTTTATTAATGAATAACAAATGTTATTTTGGGTTGACTTTAAAAATTAATTTCTCATTCACCCTTAATCGGTTTTGAGCAAATTAATAGTCTAAATCTATCTACGCGAATCGTAGATTTCAATTTTGAAGTCAATTACGACTTTCAACAATTGATGGCTTCCTTCCTCTAAATCGTTTTGGTCCATTTAAAGCCCCAATATCCAACAAATTCAACCTGAACAAGTCTAAATAATTAAATATAAATTAAATGATCTGTCATCTATTTAGTATTTTATCTAATGCTGAAAAGAAAATTCTTCAATGAAATAGGATTATAGGAATGAACATAAATGGAAAGCCCCCCTCCCTTCCTTTTGCAGAGCTTTGTAGAGTAGATGTCCAACCTGTTCACCGCATATGCTTGAATCGCATTGATGTGCTCCTGGTTCCTCAGCAGGCATTTTAGAAATGGAAAATGAATCAATTGTTACAAATATTATTATCAATAAAAGTATTAGAGTCCAAGTCATTCACTCATACATCTATATTTGTCAGTTAATACATTTCTGTTCATATCTTCTTGTTTGTTACAATTTCAGGAAAGCGAAAGATTCACAAAGCCACCAGCTGATGACATGTTCTACTCCCGCACAAAAGGAATGTTAACATGCCTCGGCCTTCAGAACTATGAGAAGAACTTCAAGAAAGGCATTTTCAATGATGCTACTCTTCCCCTTCTCACAGATAGGTAAGGGTTTTGTAACCCTCTATGAAGTGTAGTCTTTTGAACAAAACCCCTGCATTGCACCAAAGTAATCCGTTTTACAAATAGTTGATATATATATGAAAAGCAATCATACTCTTCCTAGATCCTTTTTTAGATTTTTTTTTTTTTTTGTCATGTTGCAGTGCTCTTCGAGATGTCAATATTCCTCCTGGGCCTAGGCTTCTCATTCTTGATCACATACAAAGGTAAACAACAGTTCCTACTCAATCACGTTGCTTCCAAATCTTTAAATTTTCATCATATTTATTGACAGTTCCATTTGTATCCAACAGGAACCGTGATTTGGTCTAACGATGAAGATGATGGACAAATATTAATTGACTTCAAAGTTAATGTGACAAGCAATGAGAGCAAATCTGGTCGTCCGTGCCAGTTTAGATGCACTTTGTGCTTTTGAGACACTCTCCTTAGAGCATCTCTAATCCATCACTAAAATACTAAATTCAGTTTAAAATTAACATCAAAATGCTCTAATCTATACACCAAATTCAACACTAAATATGATGATATAAATAATACAATGCCAAAGATGGTTCATCATACTATATTTGATGTGGGAGAGGATTTTTATTGTTTAATTTTATTATATAATTAATAAAATCAAATATAATTAATTTATAATTATTATTTTCTTTGTCTTTACTTATGGGATATTTAAATGTAATCATTATTTGTTATAAATTTAAATTAAGTATATTAATTTAGTAGCATATTTAAATTTTATTAGGTATATTTATAAAGATTTAATTTATTAAAATTATTATTTTTAATTTATTTAATATATTTAATTATAATTATCCTATGAAGTATCAATTTTAAATATAATAATTATCATATAAAAATATTAATAAATTTAAATGTATATTGATAATTAAATTATGAATAAAAATAGAATATTTTAAAGAATTTTTTTTTGTGTGTGTGTAGGTGTGGGTGGATTGAAACTAAAATATTATTTGATAAATTGTATTATTTTAATGTAAAAACTGCACTATGGTGTTATGGGTTATGAATCGGAGATGGTCTTATAGTTTTCATCTTATCCAAATTTTGCTCCAAAATACGTTTTATTATAACAGGGATCATCTTGTTTTCATCTTGGAAATCATAGTTCCACTTCCTCTGTGTTTTATTTGCGTCTTCATATGCAGAAGGTGGTTGACTATTTCTCTGTAGATGAATTGAAAATGGCAGCTTAAAATTGAGTCAACGCAGTTCGACGTCATCATCGACTTTGTTCTGACTATCAGTGGTCTTCTTGTAGGTGTACCATTTGGCGATGAAAAGGTAAGCGCCGAAGTTGAGCAGGCTCAAGATCGCCAACAGCCAGAAGAAGTAATCGAGGTGGCCGCGATTAAGATTGTCGGGAATCCATCCGAGATTCTCGTTCTTGGTGGTGATCCCGGTGACGATGGTGACGAGCAAGGCGCTGAGGTAGTTCCCGAGCGCCGTCGTGGTGAGCGAGAGAGCGGAGCACATGCTCCTCATGGCGTCGGGCGCCTGGTCGTAGAAGAACTCCAGCTGCCCGATGAAGGTGAACACCTCCGCCGCCCCCACGATGAAGTACTGCGGCACCTGCCAGAAAACAGAGACGGGCACTGCTCCGCCGCCGGCATCGTCGTACAAGCCGTACCGCTTAACGGCGCTCAGCCTCGTGAGCTCGAGGACGCCGGCGGCCAGCATGGCGAAGATGGAGATGACGAGACCGACGCCCATGCGGGTGAGCTGGGTGAAGCCGCGCTCCCGGCCGGTGAACCGCCGGGCGATGGGGACGACGAGGCGGTCGTAGACGGGGACCCAGGCGATGACGCTGAGGGTGTCGAAGAGGGAGAGGGACGCGGAGGGGATCTGGAAACGCCGGCCCAGGCGGCGGTCCAAGGTGTTGCCTTGGAGGACGAACATGGTGCCCATCTGGCTGTACACGGCCGAGAACACGATGCCGCTGGCCCAGACGGGCAGAAGCCGCACCAGGCTCTTCAGCTCCTCCACCTGCGTGACGGTGCACAACCTCCACGGGTTCGCCTGCCCATCTTTCGTCGCCTCATCTCCGGCCGTCTCCACGGCTGCTCTGTCCAAGAATCTGGAGGAAACAGAAACGTGAATTACGAACCCTAGATCGTTACGTTAATCTAACCAAATCAGAATTGACGTGCTCGAATTGATCCGTGTGGTCGAGTTTCCGGCTCCCTCGGATGGCAGAAGCTTCCCGTGCAGTCTCGTGCAGCAGAGATTTATCTTCCGGCACCTCCACTCGAATCTTCCGCAGCGCCGCCACGATCACCTGCGCCACCCTCGTGATGGGGCTCCCTCCGGGCCTCTGGTGCCGGTACAACGGCGTGCCCAGGAAGAAGCTTCCCACGGCCAGCGCCATGGCGGCCGCAGGGATCCCGAATCCCCACCCCCACCCCACGTCGGTCTGAACCCAAACCAGCACCGAGGAGGCGACCAGGGAACCGATGTTGATAGAGAAGTAGAACCAGTTGAAGAAGGAGGTCTTCCTCTTCTTCTCCGACGCATCTGATTCGTCGAACTGGTCGGCGCCGAAGGAGGAGACGCACGGCTTGATTCCGCCGGTGCCGAGCGCGATCAGGTACAGAGCCGCGAACACCGCCGCCGTCTGCGACCGCGACGCGTCACAGACGCCGCCGTGGCAGCGGGGTTCAAGGCCCCTCACGGACGCCGTCAGCGTCAGTAGACTCAGACCCTGATTGCAGAACACGAGCACAAGAGACATAAATTGTTTTCCCTCTCTTTCACTTCAAAACCATCAATTTCCTTCTAGAATCGCTTTGACTACCATGATGTAGACGATCATGAAGCTTGAAATCGTCCAGTATCTGCCGGCGTAGGCATCGGCGACGAACGCACCGAGCAGCGGCATGACGTAGCAAGTGCCGGACCAGTTGCTGACGTTCTTCGCGGCGGCGGCATTTCCCTGGTGGAGACGATCCTTCATGTAGTTCACCAGGTTGGTGCTCATCCCATAATACGCCAGCCTTTCGCAGCATTCGTTTGCTGAAATTGATATCGTCCGACCAGAAATCACGCAATGAGGAAGAATCGATATATCTCGAGAATCCATTATTAGTATCTACGGCGTTACCGAGGATGTAAGGGCATGCTCTCCAATTCCCAGAGCTTTTCTTGACTGCAGGGTTACCATGGAAGTCGACTGTCCCATCCTCGGTGTATGGATCTTGGCCATTGTTCGTGCTCCTCATTGTGAGTCGGAGGTGAAGATGTGGGATGTGTCTGTTTATATAGATCGAGTAAAAGAAGCTTGCACTTGCCAGCAACTGCGTGGTGGATGATGCTGGGATATTTGGCACGCCTTCCTACGTGCAGATATAGAAGAGATGGGATTCCAATTTGCTTCTCCATAGTGATTTTGTGACAAACTTCCTGCCCAATGGTGTAGATATGAATACAACATTCATGCATTTAAAATATCGTAATTTATCAAATCACACACCTATAAATATGAATTCATCAAAAAAACCTATGTTATTTTACTATTTACCAAAAGATATTTTTTCAAGTGCACTTTCTTTTTTACCCTTATGACAAATCTATTTTTTTTTTGTCATTTTTCTTCGGGTAATTTTGCATGCAGTCCCTATTGGCAAACAAATCTTTGCATGCAGTCCCCATCCATGAAAATCTTTGTTTTCACTCCTCAGTCAAACATATTTACCTAATTATCATGATATTTTTAGGTACAAAAAGTCTAAAAATCAGTATAAATCTTCTTAAATTGAGTATATTAACTTAGAATCTAGTATATTTTCTATCAAATTGAGTACGATTCTTTTTTCACCTCAAAATATACTCGATTTTAGTTTAATATGCTGAATTTAATAGGAATTATACTCATTTTTAGACTATTTGTATCGAAAAAATATGAGGGTTAATTTCGATAGAAAATATACTCGATCCTAGTATAGAGTGCTGGATTCTAGTGTAAAGTGCTGAATTTAACCGGAATTATACTTGTTTTTAGACTTTTTATATCTAAAAAATAAGAGGGATAATTTTGATAGAAAATATACTCGATTTTAATATAAAATGCTGACTTTAAGAAAAATTATACTCGTTTTTGAACTTTTTGTATTCAATTTTGGACTTTTTGTACCTAAAAAATCTGAGGGGCAATTTAGGTAACAATATTTGCATGAGGGAGTTGAAATAAGTAATACTTTGCATACATGGAGTGAAAACAAAGTTTTTTGGACATGGGGATTGCATGCAAAGTTAACATTGTGATTGAGGATTTTTCTCTAATTTACCGTTTTTCTTTTCTCCCGCTTCTCTTTCCTATCTTAGTTTCTTTTATTTTTATTTTTCCTTTCCTATCTTTCCTCTTTTTTAGTCCAACGACATAGAAGATTTAATTAACTTTTTAATAACATTTTAATATATTTAGATAAACAAAAAAAAACATGAATAGTAAATTTAAACTCCTTGTAATCTCAGCAATCCACAGGAATTGAAATAAGTGCAATCGGAGCTCTCTAAGTCTATCAGTGAGTTTGGTCAAAACCTACTGATGGACCTAGCGACCTCAGATTGCACCCATTTCAGTTCCTGTGAATTTCTGATATTGCAAGGACTTCAAATATAATATCCATTGATTATTTTGGCTTATCAAAGGTGTTAAAATATAATAAGGTAAAACTGGTAAAAATCTCCACGTTGGGTCTGATATGTATCATATCAAGCCCAACGTGGGCCTGATATGATTCAATATCAGGCCTAATGTGGAGAGAATTAATGTACAATGTCTAATAATGAAAAATTCTATTTTACTTCTTTGAGGATACAACAATGAAAAGAGACTTAAATAAACCAACAAGTTTATCATCTGGACCAGCTAAGACCCATGATGATTTGAAGTATAGAAGGATTAAGTGCAAATATAAGGTTCTTCATTAGAGAAACAAAGACAATTAACTGACAATGAAATACTCTAAAATACCAAGCTAACAGGTTTGTGTTGAAATTGCAGATTTTATGCAAAGCAAACAGTATAGAATCACTCATGGTCTACTAAGGGTTAATGGCACAAATTTTAGATAAGAGCAACTTGTTAAAAGTAGGTGGGTATCAATAAAATAACAAAATTATGCAAATAAATCAAAGTTATTTAATCACTAAAAACTATAAAATATCTATAAAGAAACCTTATGTGATTAGAGAAATCCAATCTCTCAATATGGTAAGCTCAAAGATTATCACTTTTGATCAAAACCCATATTGGGCCTGATATGATTTGGTAAGCTCAAAGATTATCACTTTTGATCAAAACCCACATTGGGCCTGATATAAAATCATATCAGGCCCACGTTGGGCCTGATATGGAATCATATCAGGCCCAACATGAGCCTGATATGATTCATATCAGGCCTAATGTGGAGGTCTTTTGTTGATTTTTTTCTTATTATATTTTAACATCTTATAAAAGTCAAAATAAACAATGGATAGCATATTGAACTCCTTGCAATATCAGAAATCCACATGAACTGAAATGGGTGTAATCGGAGCTCTCTAAGTCCATCAGTGGGTTTTGGACCTAGAGAGCTCCGATTGCAGCTATTTCAGTTCCTGTGGATTTCTGATATTGCAAGGAGTTCAAATATATTATTCATTGTTTATTTTGATTTTTATAAGATGTTACAATATAATAAGAAAAAATCAACAAAAGACCTCCACATTAGGCCTGATATGAATCATATCAAGTTCATGTTGAGCTTGATATGACCTGATATGATTCTATATCAAGCCCCATATGGATCACACTCTATTAGAAATGCTCAACTATTTTAGAAACTTTTTATTTCATAATACGAATCATACCAACTGTTTTAGGATCATTTTACAGCAAAATTCTAACCAAATAGAGAAAAAAACATTCTTATAAATTTATTAGGAAATCGACAAATATTTAGTACCAATTTTCAAGCATTGATGTGCATGACACACTTCCACTTTTCTCCTCTTTCCTTGTACTTCAACAAGGATGTCACAACCATTTTCAACGCCCCGTTCTCATTATCTCCTTTTCTTCTTATCCTAGTTCTCAAAATTGTTTTTTCATCTTTTTCATAATTATGCATTTTTTTAACTAGTAGGCTGCTAGTGCACTAGAATGCCAACAGTCATTGTGCCAATTGCCAGCAAGAATGTTTCACAGAATTAGGACTGTAAATGAATCAAGTATTCATGAACAAGTTTGGTGTTCGACTTGGTAAGAGCTTGTTTATGTTCGTTCAATATACATAAGATTAATTAAACAAACAAGTTTGAACAGCTCGTTAAACTAAACAAACAAGCTTGAACACATTTGTGTTCAGCTCGTTAACGTTCGTGAACAACGTTCGTGAACAATGTTCGTGAACAACGTTCATGAACAATGTTCATGAACCATATTCATTAATAAAGCTCTTTTCAATATGCTAAATAAACAATAAAATAAATAAATAAATTTAAATTATCAAGCTCAATATTCAATCAAACAACTAAAACTTTCAAACAATCAAACAAGCTTGAATTGAGAGCTTGATAACATCTAAATGAACCAAGCTCAAGCCAAGCTTGAACCAAGCTCAAGCCAAGCTCGAACCAAGCTCAAGCCAAGCTTGAATTGAGAGATTGATAACATCTAAACGAACCAAGCTCAAGCCAAGCTTCAAACAAGCTCAAGCTCATAAAAAATAAACCAAGCCAAGCTTGAACACTCATTTCAAAAGTTTGGTTCATTTTAAGCTCGGCTCAGATCGGCTTGGTTACCTTATCAAATAAGCTTGAATACCCCAAAGCTCGACTCGGTTCGACTTATTTACAGCCCTATACAGAATGATATTCAAATATTGGTGTGCAGGTTTACCAACAAAGATTTAAGTGCGCGAATGATCTTTCTAGTAAAGTTAATTCACATCAATGATAAACACTAAACAATAAAACTAGTCTATAAAACCGTTGGTCAAGAAATAAAGTTGTTGCTAATTCATAGGTCAGTAAAAGGTTCTCTTAACCTCCAGAGATTTTAATAAAAGGTTCTCATAAACTTGAGAATGTGGTTAAGCTTTCAATATTACACAATCTTTTCAATTTAGATGATTCGTATTATCCATCAAAGAGTGAACACTCACTTGATTGTGTGGAATATATATACTTACTTGCTTGAGATGTCAAGTATAGTTCTTCTATGAACTGAAAAGTTCCTAAAATAATTGAGCATTCCTAATAGAGTGAGATTCACATGGGACTTGATATGGAATCATATCAGGTCCAACGTGGGCCTGATATGATTTTATATCAGGCCCAATGTGAGTTTTGATCAAAAGTGATAATCTTTGAGCTTACTAAATCATATCAGGCCTAATGTAGGTTTTGATCAAAAATGATAATCTTTGAGCTTACCATATTGAGAGATCGGATTTCTCTAACCACATAAGGTTTCTTTATAGATATTTTATAGCCTTTAGTGATTAAATAACTTTGATTTATTTGCATAGTTTTGCTATTTTATTGATACCCACCTACCTTTAACAAGTTGCTCTTATCTAAAATTTGTGCCATTAACCCTTAGTAGACCATGAGTGATTCTATACTGTTTGTTTTGCATAAAATCTGCAATTTCAGCACAAACCTGTTAGCTTGGTATTTTAGAGTATTTCGTTGTCAGTTAATTGTCTTTGTTTCTCTAATGAAGAACCTTATATTTGTACTTAATCCTTCTATACTTCAAATCATCATGGGTCTTAGCTGGTCCAGATGATAAACTTGTTGGTTTATTTAAGTCTCTTTTCATTATTATATCCTCACAGAAGTAAAATAGAATTTTTCACTATTAGGCATTGTACATTAATTCTCTCCACGTTAGGCCTGATATTGAATCATATCAGGCCCACGTTGGGCCTGATATGATTCAATATCAGGTCCACATTGGGTCTGATATGATACATATCAGGTCCAACATGGAGATTTTTACCAGTTTTACCTTATTATATTTTAACACTTTTGATAAGCCAAAATAAACAATGAATAACATATTTGAAGTCCTTGCAATATTAGAAATCCACATGAACTGAAATGAGTACAATCTGAGGTCTCTAGGTCCATCAGTAGATTTTGACCAAAACTCACTAATGGACTCAAAGAGCTCCGATTGCACTTATTTCAATTCTTGTGGATTGCTAAGATTACAAAGAGTTCAAATTTATTATTCATGATTTTTTTTTGCTTCTCTAAATATATTAAAATATTATTAAAAAAAATAATTAAATCTTAAAAGTTGCATGCATAGAAGATAAGAAAGAGAAGGAGAAAGAAAAATGATAAAAAAAATAAAATAAAATTTGTTAGAAGAGTAAAAAGGAAGTGTATTTGAAAAAAATATATTTTTTAATAAATAGTAAAGTAACATACGTTTTTGATCAATTCAAATTTATAGGTACGTGATTTGATAAATTACCGCTTAAAATAACTTGACTT
The DNA here is from genome assembly GCF_018446385.1 of Zingiber officinale. Lineage (NCBI taxonomy): Eukaryota > Viridiplantae > Streptophyta > Magnoliopsida > Zingiberales > Zingiberaceae > Zingiber > Zingiber officinale. The sequence goes on from NC_055989.1 coordinate 14,606,112, forward strand.
TCCCAAACAAAAAAATATTTGAGCATGCCCGAGCCTTGTAACTTTAGCAGGGAGTCACTGTACGTTTTTTCCCTTCTCAAGAAACAGACATAAAACTTAGAAGTAATGAAATGATATAGTACGACATTTGAGTTTTCCTAATTTGATGATTCAACCGAGCTGGCAATTAGTGAAAATTGATAAATTCTATGTTATAGAAAGTTCGGAAAGGTGTTCCAACTCGCAAACATTAATCTCTGTTCCTTGAAAAGGATGGTAAAGGGGCACTTTCTTGAGGCCGAAGGATAACTAGGATGCCAAACATCCCAAGCATTGGCAACACTAAAAGCCACTTCAATAGCTTATAGTAATGCATATGGAACGTAAGGGAAAACTCATCGGAGAAGTAAATCCCATTCTTGTCCACCATCTCAACCACTACTGTTCCTGTTGTTCTGACAGGGACTGTCGGAAGCTTGATCCGCTGTTTCCCAGGACGATCGTAGACCTGATTTACAACAATACGCCTCTCTCCTTGGTAATTTCCAGGCACTAACAAAGTTGTCTGAGAGTTCAATAAAGGGTGGAAATAAAATCAATGATTATCCATTGAGTTCTAGATTATAAGAAACAGAGTGAAAATGTCTTACTGTAACATTATAAGGTCCTTGAAACCCTGAAGGCACCCTGTATTTGTCAATGATCTCCATCTCCACCCAGAAGTGTTTACCTTCTTCATCACGGAATGCTCTGGATGCATGGGAAATAAATATACCTTCACGGTGATTGCGAACTGCAACATTGTTTCTACCTTGGTTTGGCAACCTCCATTCCTGCGATGAAGGCCAGAAAATCTCAGTGACACATTGCAAGATGGAGAAGATTAAAAAAGCAACTGCTATAACAAATTTAGTATGAATATCATCATTGCAAACAATGGTTTTTCATTTCCACTCAAATACACATGCTATACAGGATAGGTAATGGATTTCATAATATTAACACAGTTCACACAACTTCCAGATGAAATACAAACAAAAACCCTCCAATTCATGAGAACTATTAAAATTCTGCCAGTAGAATACAATGCAAACTGGAGCACCTTAATAGGATGATGCGGTGAGGGAGTGGAAAAGCAAAAAACATTGCCATTCATGGTTGTCACAATAAGATCAAGGTCATCCCCACCATCAACATTACCAGCCAAGACCATGCTATATCTGTAGATAAAAGAACAATTATAAATAAAAGGTAAGAAAATTATATTATATAATGATTACAAGGTATCATGGTCAATAACATACGAAGTCTCGCCAATGTCAATAACATCTGGACAACCTGTGGCTCCATCAATCAGGTACAAATAGCCATCAAAGGAAGTGGTAACTAGAGTTAACCCTTTGGATTTCTCATTTCGTTTATCGAGATCAACTAAAAGAATCTGACTCATCACTCTTCCATGGGTTCGGTAGGGGAAAGGTCTAACATGTGAACCATCACGGCCACTTAGAACATAGATGTTCCCTGATGCTGTTGGGATCACTATATCAGTGCGACCATCTCCATCAACATCACCAATAGTTGGACTCTGGAATCAAATCTCAAAGTCACTTCAGCAACTGATAAATAAATGTTAATACCTAGTAACATCCTTATGAGACTTGTCACATGTGACTAACACAATTGCTTGCCACAAAAATGGGCATAAATACAGATACAATTCAAGATAAACAGAACTGAAACTGCACATGTATCAGAAGCAGTTAAACAAGAATCGAACTTTTGATAATTCAAAACAGAATGGAACAGATTAGATGTGCAATGAGCCAAGAAGACAGCTTGCCAGCTTTGTAGCTCAAAGTTTCACATTCTCATCGGAATGTATCACAAAAAAACTAAAGTTAGAGCATGGTAGGAAAAGCATTTCACTTTGTCAAAAGTTAATCTCATTATCAATGAAGAGAGAGATATTTGTAGACAATCATTTCACTCTATGGTCTTCCATATAAGTTTGATCAGGTTCGGAATTCTCTCTCTATCTGTCTCTGTTCAAGATAAAGAATATTAAGTATTGCTATTTATCCTAGCATGGAGTATATAACAAATTTGCCATCAAAGTTGCATAAATCTGTACAAGCACATGTAAGGCCATCCTAAGTCATAAATCACATTAAAACTGCATCCAGATATATCATATAAAACATGCCTGTGGAATTAGGCTTTTAAGATGCACTTCCCAAATTTCTTCTCCCTGTGCAGTCCATGCTGCAACATTTCCATGAGCGTCAACGGTCACTATTTCAATTTTGCCATCATCATTAATATCAGCTGCCACAACTGGTGCTTGAATCTCAGCCATCTCGAGAGGAAATTTGTTTCTCACTTTGCCTAACAGAAATTGTTTTAAAAAAAAAAAAGAATCAAGAAATTCAAGCCTTGTACTGGATTCCTATAATTTAAGATTGCATAATTGAATATTTATGTGCATGAGCATAATTACATGTCTTCATGAAAATGAAATACAAACCAAAAGTTTAATCTAGGAAAGTTCAAGAAAACAAAGGCAATAGTTTGGCATGAGACCTAGTCTGTTTCAGTTCAATATTAGTGGCACTGGTCTTGGATGACCAACTCTAATGTCAGCAACTAAACTAAAATCCACCTTTAAGATAGACAACCACAAGGTTTGATCTCATGCAAAATTCCTACTATGTAGAATGATTAATTTTGGAAAACTTTTTCAGGGATATAATTTACTGGCTTCTATTCAGTGAGGTTTGAAATTGTATTGTAAATCTCAACAGATTAACAGGAATCCTTCCCATACAGAAAAAATGCAAGATTTCTTATGATAGAGAAGCTGCAAATTTCCTCAAATATATATTGGGTAAATTGCAGTGAAGATATCACAATTAACAGCATACAGAGAACCCATTGATTTAACAAAGATAATAACTACAAATATAAAATGAAAGAAACTCGGATTACCATGATGATCCAAAATATAAAACAAGCCATAGGAAGTGCCAACAAGAATGTCCAATGTTCCATCACCATCCAAGTCAACCACAGTGGGAGAAGAATAAACATAGGCACGGAAATTTCCCGAATCAACACTTAAATCAAGATCTGCATTCCATTTGACTTGCTTTGTATCAAGGTTAAACACTACAATCCCACTGGCTACATACTTTTCAATGTTGATTCCCCCTAACTCTGCTGAATGTTCCGGATTTTCATAATACCTGCCAACTTATCAATGGTAATGAGAAGGATTCAAATGCATGATAAACCTTAAATAAATGGCATTGACCAAGAAAATCAATGCCTGATGAAACACATTACATTCAAGAACTAAATGATAGTTAAAGCACAATCATATTGTGGGCAGATGAAGAATCAATTAGACAAGCTAATTCTGTTAGAACCGTGACCTAAGACTTGTACAAGTATTCCACATGGTTCATGTGCATTAGGATTGCATCAACAAAAACATAGCAAAGAATGCTACTCACTGCATTCATGTAATAAACTTCCACCAATACTGAGATTTTATTGTAATAATGTGACCTACATAAGATTAATATCTCATATGATAGATGCAGAAAGTATCATACTAATCTGACTTCAGCATCATTTTTCGTTTCTGGAAACAAGAAATGGCTAGGAAATTGATATGATTGGGTAAAGAAGATTTCTTAAAAAATTGCTGAGAAAAATTTTATCAAAAAAAAATTAAGAATATATCCAAAAGAAAATCAGAAGTAGCTTTGAAGATCATTGTTGGCAATTTTTCAAGTAAAAGTACAATCACAGCTGGGAAAAGGACAAATGCTTACTCGCGGTCAAAGAAGTATGAAACAGCCACTACCATTTCTTGAGTACCATCATTATCTATGTCAGCAATTACCTTCATACAAAATACAAAAAAAAATGTGTTTTTTTATCAAATCTATAGAAATTGAAATCCTTTTTCCCCCTGTATGCTCAACACCAATGGAAAATAAATTCAAAAACATCAGTTTGTGGAACTTACTGGAGTGCAAAGTATGTGAGAATCTATGCTTACATAATCTTCTGCTTTCTGATGATTCTCTTCTGTCCAATTTTCATCCCCCCACATTGACTCATCAACATAGTCATCATAGTCATAATTATATTCATCAGCTAACTCATTTGTATCTCTAAGTAAATCAAAAGATGAATCAGCTTCTTCTTCCAGGTCTTGATCATTTTCCACAGTTGCTCCTTGCACTCCAGTATTGTCATCTTCAGAATGTTCATCTTGAGAGCTTTTATTATCAGTTTCTTCAAGGAGCCTTCTTTGAATTCGTGTTTGATTGTCCTCCATAACATTTCCCAATGAAACATTCTGTGTGACTGCGTCATTAAGATTGCTTGACAATCCATTCTTTTCTTTGTCCTCTAGCTTAGATGTATTCATTGAGGGAGTATTCACAATGTTTGGAGAATCAGAATTATTCAACCCATTCATACTCCCATTTATATCTGGATACAAAGCAACAAAAATTTTCTAACTTGATACACAACTCATAATTTCAAAAAAGAACATCAAAAAATATGTGATACTTGGAATATTAGTTTATCCGTTATGCTAAATTTCTCAATGTATGGCATACTTACAAAATTTGATCCGCGAATCCTAATGGCTAATGTAATTATCATAGCAAAGTTATTTAAGACATTTTAAACATGTTGTCAAAAATAAAATGCGGAAAGTTACTAACAAAAGAGCCCACAACATCAGGCACAAACATAATATGGTTGATTGCAGAAGTTTTGTGATCACATACGAGATACTGAATTCATAGCAGAGTTCTCCTGGGCAATTAAATCATCATGAACATCTGGATGTGAACGATCCACTGGGTCTGGATCCAAGCCAACATACCAGTTTTTATGAACTTTTCTTCGAGGTACTTCTAATTTATCCATCATCAGATAGCCAGAAACCCTAGTATAACCACCACATTTATATCAACCTGCACCAAAACACCAAAAAATTGTCGAAGGCACTTACCTGAAAAAATTCACAACTCCATTGTAGGTAGCTAACGCTATTTCTCGTGTACCATCCTTGTCTATATCATATAAGAGAGGGCTAGAATGGACTGTTGATTGGTGGAAAGCAGGCCATCCTGATGAATTTGCATTTTTCACATCAATGAAAACTGAGATGTTATTTTGTGTTCAATAACCTATAAGATATAAAAATTTCCAAATACAAAACTAGATGAAACAAATAATAATGTTAAAGAAATAGGTTCCCTCAGAGTTTCTAGAAGATAAATTGATGATTTAATTAAAAATTCAATTGCATTTAACACTCACTAAGAGAAAATTATCAAATCTAAACATATGAGATGAATCAACACAAAGTACCTGGCATTTTATCACCATCAGGACCTTCGAGTACTTCAAGGTAATGGACAAATGATGGTACCACTATCTCTAGCTTGCCATCACTAGAGTTGCAAGAATACAACAATAAATGAAAGTAAACTTTGCTAAAATAAGAAAAACGACCTGGAAATTCTACATATGCTAATAGAATTAAGCAATAAGTACTGGCAAGATTTGGTTCTAAGATCAGGTTTTGCCTTTACAAGCTGCATATATACAATGAAGCCATGGAAAAAACATCCCAGCTAGCACATATGATTGGTATGTCCCATTGTGGTGCCAGTTTAAATTAGAAGGATATTAACAGTGCACGAGGCAGTAAGTAGGGTAAGGCAAAGCACAATGTCGGAGGCAATAAAAGCCCAGAAAAGACAGATGTCTAGCAATCAGGTACTGTTATTCTTAAAAGTTAAGCCACAAACACCAAAGAAAAATTTAGACTAAACACATGTTACACAAGCATAAACAAGAAACAGACCTTATTCTTTGAATTGACTTCATGGCTAGACCACAGTTAATATTCCTTGAATTTTTATTAGTAAATGTGTAGGAAGTGTTAATGGTTCTAGCTATTCAAAAGGCTTATTTCAGCTTCAATTTGAATTGAAAGAATACATATAATATGGATGCATGCACGGATGGATAGAAAATAAGCCTTATTTTTATTAATTTAACCTTATTTTAATTTACATATTTTTATAGAGAGAGAAGAGTAATTAATTTAACCTTATTTCAAATTCTATGAATTTGATTGACTGGTTGACATATTCAAACTTATCTCAGCATAAATATTGATGAAGATTAAGAAAAAAGATCCACTCCTACTTTCCAGTAACATCACAACTTTAAAAGTCCCACCACATATGGTTCACTACTACACCCAATTTATACAATTGAGTCAATGATTTATCTTCAATATTTGTTAGGACAACAATTTAACTCACTCACAGCTAGTACAAGAAATTAGGCACAAAATCCAAAGTTTGCGCATCTTCAGCCTTGAATGATGATATGACAAATCCTTTAAACCCAGTGATCCTGTCACTTTGTTTGTTGACATCCTAAATTTATTAACCTTCCCCAAACAAATGCTGTAGCAACATCATATTCTCCACATAGCAGCATTCAGTGGCATGGTATAAGAATTTAGAAAAAATAAATAGCCCAATTTGATCTTGAATTCTTTAAGAATAGATATTCGAAATCCAGAAACTCGTGTAAAATTTCCTAATATGAATTTTCATGTAAGTTGTTTTATAAAATTCATACAAAAACATGCACTTATTCCAGTGAAGCCATGCACAAAAAAGTTAATTAGTTCAGTCTTGTCATGCATCTAAGGATTTGATAGATTGATTGATGGATACCACTTACCTGTTGATATCAGCAATTAGTGGAGTTGCATATATACTGGAGCTAACCTCAGTTTGCCATCTCAGTTCTATATGCTTGGGACATTTGGTATTCAGCAACGCATCTTCATCTCTACAATAAAACAACAAGAAATTGAAACACCCATTAGTACCAACATGCTCAAAGCAGAACCTAGAATTACTTAAAAGGACCTATTTTCTATATTGAGTCATGCATGGCATAGATATACTGTAATTAAGAAACTACCAATACGGGCACTGTCATGTAGCTAGATAAAAATGAATATCATGATTGTTGTTAAGGTTTACTTTGTATGTTGAAAAGTTTAAGGCCGTATTTCTAATATAACTGTATGTTACTATCTAATGGAATAAGGGAAAAATAAGGATCCCTATTTACAAGTTGGTATCAAACCACTCGGTTCTGGTGCCCTTTGCAATGCACAGATCAGAGGAGGCTCTTGTGAAATCAGCTTCACAAGCAAGTTCTCATTATGGACCTGGAAGACACCTAACTGAGCTGTAAGAACTGGTGGAGTTGCAAAAATGGAAGAAGTGATGAGTGCTTCCCTTGTGTCGTGTAGGCACACTTTCATTACAGATCTGTGACTGGTGAGGTGCACCGGCTTCTATCCTGCTTCCTGAAGGCATTGGCTTTCAAGTGCAAACAGTTGCTCCTGGGCGATTGAGAGGAGAGTTATTGTTTGGCTCACCAAATAACTCTGGATCAAAGTAGATGCCTATTCATCCTGAAGATGGTCATGCACGGGATAATTGTTGAAATTACATGGTAAACATTTTCATAGTGGTGGGCGAGGTCAAGGCGGTCACCTAGGAGGAGGACGGAATGATAGTCATGGTTTTGGACAAGTTCACTACTCCAAGCACAATGATAGTCCTTAACAGGTTACTTCCATATCATCAGATGAGATTCAAACTCTTATGGCTAAGTTAGGTTACATTTCTACTGGACCTCCATCCTCTACCACAGTCGAAGTTTCATCCTCCTCTTCGGTGGACAATTCTCATTGCTTAATCAGGTGTCTTGTGTAGCTAATTCCTTGCATAACTTTTCTAGGTTTTCTTGGAATATTGAGTTTATCATCTACTCATATATATGGTTCGTCAAAACTCTTTTGTATCATATGCTCCATGTTCAGGTAGAGAAAAAGTGAGCATAGTTGATGGCTCTTTTTCATCTAAGTCTGGTTATATTACTTTCATCTCTCTAACTCTCACATGTTACTTTCAAGTACAATAAGCAAATACTATTCCAAAATTAGCATTTGGATCTTTCGTTACTTTGATCTTTCACAAATTAAAAGACAAACATAAATAAGATGAAAATAATTAGAGGAAATCAATGACGGGGACAAATATTGTAGAGCTTACAGATGGGGATATCCAGTCATATCGTCAGTTGCTTTGCGGTCGCGGAATTTGTTGGTTCCGTTGGAGGAGGCACCATCCACCGCGAGCGATTGCCGAGCAACCAGGAGCGCTAGGATGAAAAGACCCACAAGGAGCCCCATCGGATCCGGAGTTTTCCCTCCAGGTACTTGATAGAACCCTAACGCCGTAAACTATGGAAGCAAAAGGCGAGAAGAGAGCAAACCGGCGCTGGAAGATGATCAACACGGAGGATCGCCTGGCATCGCCTCCCACCGCCGTCGATAAAAGAGACGATGCAGCGGAATGGAAAAAAACAACAAACCGAGAACTCGCTCGGTCCTTCGTCGGCCGTAGTTCACTTGTCGAAGACCGGAAGTGACCGTTAGATGGGTTGGCTGTGGCTGCTGGGCTGTTGATTGTGGCCCATTTTTGTTACCTTGATAACTCAGGTAAATACAGAGTTACCAATCGATTTAAAATTGAACCGATTGAACATAAAAAATAAAAATAAATTAAATCAATCAAACTTTGTCAAAAATCGAATAAATCCAACCTATTTTATATCAACATTGCTATTGGCCTATTGCTAATATTGGACAATTTAATTCATCATCATCAATCGAGAGTCGAGTCACGATTTAAATTTTTTTGAAATAATACATTAATCAATTTTTAAATTTTAAAACTAAGATTAAAATCAAAATAACTGATTTATTTTTAAAATGGCAATAATAAAATTCTAAATTAAAAATCTCAGCTGCAATACATTATGATCATGTCTAAAAACAATAAAAAAAAATAACTAAGGAGGTAGGTTCTATGTTGATCTCATGAACATTCCACTATAATATGTAACACAAAGAATATTAGTATTTGGTCAGGAAAGGGATCTCCGGCTTTGACCTTCCGACGCTCAAGTCAGTCATTAGAATAGTAGAAAGATGGCGAAGCAACAATGAAAGAACAAGTGCAAATAATAGATGTCACATACCGTCGTCAGTACAAGACCCCCTTTATATAGTGCTACAGTAGGCAACGTGCACGCTCCTCAAGGTGTGTGTACGTTCTCTAAACTGTCCTATGAAAGGACATATCAGAAAAGTGCCTCTGATATCATATTTTAAGAGGGCATGTGACAAGACAATAGAAGTTTTCGTTGTATTATTCATCTATTGATCATGTCCTATTGTCAGTGGCATTACCTCTCAAAGAGATATTAAGAGATATGAGAGGGGTCCACTGTTTGGTTAAGTGGGATAGCCGCTCGATCAGGTACTTTCTTCGTAGTACCTCGGTTCGACAGATTGATTATTGTTTGACCGGACACGAGCTTCAATCGACCCACACTCACTCGGTCAATTGTGTGACATCTAATGTTATGTCTATATGACCTCGTCCGGCCGAGCATTCTACTTTGATGAATTTCCTGGCCGATCGGACCATTAAGCTCGATCGGTAGTTGAAGTTGACCTCCACTCAGTCTACTTTTGATGAGTCCGTTAGTTCTTTAATGTTGATCATTTTGACTTTGATCTCCATATCAGTTAATATCTCTGCCCTTGATCCTTGATCCTTGATCCTTGATCCTACTTGATGGACCCTTCTTATCACTCATTACATTATATAAATTTTCTTCTCATCAAATGATAAATTTAAGAATATTATATTTAAGAATGCTATTCATTTCAATGGATGAAATGGATTTCTACTAATACTTTCTGATTTCGGTGGTTGTTAAAAAAATTTTGTGAATAAAAATATCAGCAGCTTGAGTGGACCTTTGTGAGTACTTCCTTCTTGATTTATCCTGTTGGTTGATCAAAATGATCAACTCGATAAAAATGCCAGTCGCTTGAATTGATTCAATGAAATTAAACCAGGAAGCAGTTTCTCCCCATGCTACTAAATACCCAAATTTATGCCTCTAACGCTTCGCTTCGGTAGGTTACTGGAAAATAAATATTTCTTGCCTGTGGTTGCACAAATAAATATTTAGAATTTGGTTGGCAGCCAGCCAGAGAACGTTGTCCCGTCGGCTATATAAGCACCATCGTCTCCCTGCTCGATCGATATATCGATAGCACCGACGATGGCTTCTCCGGTGTCTTCCGATATGGCCCTGGCCTTCATCCTGCTCTCTCAATTTTTCCTCTTCTTCCCCTACGCTTTAGGTTTGCCCGCCACCTGTTCGACGTAATGGTAAGGTTAATTTAATTTGCTCTGTTGTTGATGGATTACTGCTGCGTATATGTGCGGCGGCTTGGCAGGGGCCGTGACCTGCGAGGAGCTGCCGAAGGATGCGTGCGCTTTTGCCATTTCGTCGGCGGGGAAGCGGTGCCTGCTGGAGAGCATTCAGCGGGGCGGCGGGCCGACGGAGTACCAGTGCAGGACGTCGGAGGTGGAGGTGGAGCGGAGGATGCGGGACTGGGTCGAGACCGACGAGTGCGTGCGGGCGTGCGGCGTCAGCCGCGACGCCGTCGGCCTCTCCTCAGACTCCCTGCTGGAGCACGAGTTCGCCGGGAAGCTCTGTTCCGCCGCGTGCTACCAGAACTGCCCCAACATCGTCGACCTCTACTTCAATCTCGCTGCCGGGGAAGGTGTTGTATATATATATGCATTTTCCGATCATGAAGCCTCAAGAAATCGCGGAATCTGATATTCATTTTGTGAAAATGGCGCAGGAGTTTTTCTACCGGGTCTGTGCGCGGAGCATAAAGTGAATCCTCGGCGAGCCATGGCGGAGCTTCTCAGTTCCGGCGCCTCGCTTGGCGGCGCCGTGGCGCCTGCCCCGACTTCCTATTGATTGCTTCTCCATGCACTATGTCATCAAAATTAACAGTGATTTTCTCATTTATATTTAGATTAATTGTTAAAGTTCAATAGATTATTTTTAAGAACTGTGACGTGGAGGTCATGCCAAGTTTTTAGTTAAAGTTGGATAAACTTATAATAAATCTTAGATTTGAAAATTGTGTAAACGTTTTGATAGATTAATGTATTAGTCTTGGTTTAAGGAAAATGTAATAACTCCATGTTAACATCCACATATAAACCGAGAGCAGAAGATGAACCATTTATATTTACGATCGGATCGTGATCGTGATCCGGTCATAATTAGTTATGATCCCTTTTCAGGTTCATCGTTCCCACCAGGTTATAGCTTGATTCGGAATGGGCGGTCGGAGACTGTCCGGAGGACACCGGTGGTGGATAAGTGGCCAGATTACTGGGTGTCGAGCGAGGGTCTCCTCTGGGCGGCCTCCAACAGCTCACTCCGAACCAAAACTATAATCTGATGGGGATGATAAATCCAAAAAGATATCATAACAAATTACGGTCAATTCGTGACTACAATCCGATCGCAAATATGAGTAGTCCATCCCCTGGACCACAAAAAGTGGTCAAGGAGATCCTGGCTCCATATAAACCAGTGCAAAAAATTAAGGGATCCCCACAAAAAGTGATCAAGAAGATCCTGGCTCCATATAAACCAGTGCAAAAAATTAGGACAGGGATCCTCTAGTCTAGGATCCCTGGACCATTCATGACTCTCTATTCATTTATTGGTTGGATGAACTGAATTCCACCTGTTTAACAGGTGGGGTCTAGTTCATCCAACCAATGAATGGACAGGACCTCTTCTGGTCCAGAAAATTTAGGACCTCTTCTGGTACAGAAAATTCTGGATCAGAGGATCTGGCCTAAAAAAAAAAAAAATTAAAGGGACTTTTTATATTAGAATTTCAAAAGGACATTTTTTTATTTATTATAAAAAAGTTTCCTATTTCACCTTACATATATTTTTTTTAAAATTATATTTATTTTTAACGTAGGTATGCAATTATAATAGCAATTATAACATGATATTTGCTACAATAGATTGCTATTAGTGTTGAGTACTGTTATAACATAATATTAGCTAGTAATGATATGAAATACTCTTATTGTAACAACTATAAATTATAATTGTAATATAATTTATTTGTGTTGTCAAAATTGAAATGTGAATAGTTATAAATTCATAAATAAGAGTGAAAAATAAAATATACTGAATAAGACACCTTTGGATAATAAATAAAAACGGAACATACCTATGACATTCCAATTAAAAGAAATAGCTTTTTTATTGTTGCCTAAACTAGCATGCTAAAATATGACATGTATATCAAGTCACATTTTAAATAGTAATTAAAACAGAGAGCGTGTCGAGCTCAAATTTTTTAGTCCGCTTTTCTATGATCTCCTTTTACTCTCTTTCACAATTGTAATGAGTTTACATTTCCATCTAAATTATAATTTAGATCGAAATAGAAATGCACTCCTCAACAACCCGTTCACTGCCAGTAACCTCCAGGCAGTCTGTGACCATTTGTCCAAATCCAAACTATTTAACCTGGATAATAATATAAACTCAAGAAATGATCACAATTAATCACGACCAAATTCTAATGATCATCCAACAACAATTACGAAGAGGACCAGACAAGAATCATGAAAAAATGGACTAAGGATCCGTGCTCATTAAAACATTTTAAAAAGAAGAGAATAGTTTTAGATTCTTTTAAAAATTTAGAAATATTTTTAAGAAAAACATGTAAATAATTTTACATTGGACAAATTTATATATATTAATATCACATTTAACCATTCACCCTTGGATTTGCTCGTCTAACTGAATGGAAGGAGTGGTCGGAATAAAAGACTCTTGGCGAAGAGGAATCGTGAAAGAGAAAAAGATATTGAAAATATACAGAGAATGGTTTGAATCAGTAGTCAGAAAATGCATAATGCTGAGGAACTTTGAAGCTTTCGACCGAGTTTAAAGCGTTCGTAAAACAGTAGTAGGCAAAAGGGCTGTTGTTGAAATGCAGTAATGGAGAGGTGTCAAACAAATTCTGATGGATTTTCCAACATAGAAAATAAGTATGGCAGGAACTCCTGAAACAAGAACATTACCGGCGACAGCACATCAGATTTCAACAAATGAACTGCAAGTCAGAACATTTTCTTTTACTGCAGGATAAAGAATTGTTGAAGATAGAGACATAATACATATGAACATTCTTGATGCAAGGAGTGAAAGAAGTAACATGCTCAGTTGTCATATGGGGTGTGGAGATAGCTTAGGGCTTCCCTGTCGGCTTCAAGTTGATTAAGTACAGGGTGTTTTCCATGTTGATTGCTTGTATTCCCTGTGTACAGCTGAAGCCTTTGGATGTCCGGGATCATCTAAGCACCGTTTGCTAACGATTCAGAATGATTGTGGTTGGCATCTTCTCCATGCTTCCCATTCATTTGCAGTCTCTGCCTCTGGTTGGGAAGAAAAACAGACATTTGCACTCAAGTCGACAAAAGTAATTTTGTAGGATACTCTGTTAATAATACATTATGATAACTCCATGAGTTAGTAGACAGTTCCTCTTTAATGCATGTAACTTGCAATTCTTATCTACTTGTTCAACAAATCAAGTAAATATTCATGTCGATCATCCTGATGTGTTCAGGTTTAGTTAACAATGCTTTAGTGAGATGGTATATTCAAATTAATATGAAACTAGAGCTAATGAACCACATGATAAAAAAGCAACAAATCACAAATAATATTGTACCCGATCAGCAGCATCAGCTGAATTTCCATTCAATAGTTTGTGGTTCTCTTCTCTGGATTTTCCATCTTTCTCTTTAGCAGTTAGTGGTAGCAATGGTTGTGCACTAGAACGTTCAGGCATTTCTGTAATAAATAAAAGAAAATTCAAATCTCAAAGATGTTGTATAGGATATAATTTTTGAGAAAAATCTCATGCATTATTTACACACACCTGGTAGTTTTTTGTCGATAAAGAATACCACTAAATTGACAGTGTACCTGATAGTAAATAATCAAAAATATCATACAAATGCTACAATTAAAGTACCAAGTTTAAGGAAAATACTGGCATGCAAATCCATCTCACCATGCAACAACTACATCAACAGTGTAATGTTTGCGAGAAGCTACTATAAGTAAACTCTGAATAATAGCAATAACCCAGGCAATGAACTTGATAAACCTGCAGGAATTTAAACAAATTATGACAATTTTTTCCAAAGAAGTAAGCAGCTAAAGATGTGAACCCAATTTAAGGGTAAAATGTACCTTCTAGATCCATATTTATGGTAGGTAAGGACAAAAACAAGCGTAAATATCATGTGGGATGAAAATATGAGATCACCACAACCAAAAAGGACTCCGCGAGGAACTGCAAACAAGTTAAATAATGAAAACTCAAAATTCGAAACTATACCATTTCACTATAATGAGCTAATATCAAAAAAGGATCTCACAGTTAATCAACAGCACTTCGGCTATAGTATCTGGTGGGGGGAGTCTGGCAAGCTTTGATCCCTACGTGGAAAGGAAAACAAGTGTTACAGTGAATCATGACAAGAATTAGTTGATCAGATAAACTGAGACAGAAAATTAGAAATTAGCACAAAATTTTGGAAAAACCTCTCGGCAATGATAGTTAGGACCAGGAAGTTGAGTAGAATAAAACGTAATGATCCTCAAAGTTTGACAAGCCTGAAAAGACCATTGAGCATTTAAAAACCAGAAAAATTGCAAAAAAGAAGCATAGAGCATTACGAAACAAGAATAGTTCAACAAAATCTTACAACGAGAAAAGCTAAAACTCTTCTCCAGAGCAGGACAGTGTAGAAGCGCTTGCTATGATAAACAAAAGGATGAAAAGTCCACTGCAATAGTAAATGCACAGTGGCACATCATCAAATAATCAATAAATGGTATTAATAATAAACTAATAACAGTAACTTGTCAATACAAATAAGAGAGTACAAAGCACAATGCCTGCCCCAAGTTATAGTTTATAACAAGGTGCATAACAGCATATGCAATGGATGCACATGAACACAAATACATCACAAAGAGAAGGAACCAGTGGAAGAGGCAGAGGGAGAGATATAAGTAACAAAAACTGGAAGTGTCTTATTTGATATGAGTAGATATCTAATGCTTCGGAACAACAATCCAAGAGTCACTTACATGAATGATGAGCCCGGTTGCTTACATAATCATGTTTGGAACAGCTAAGAATTAGACAACCCAGTATAGTACATTCAGGTGACATTGAGCTGAGAGAAAAATCAACATTCTAGTTCTTCGTTGATATCCTATGTTTATGGAAAACTGAAAACTAAGATGCAAGTATCCAGCTTCAATACATTGATTGAGGATTATAATTCGATTTTTAAATTTTCCCTCCCTACCATCATTTGGAAATTAAAAGCATCTCTACCACTGTAAACGATGACCATGTGAAATTATGATGCCATAATTAGACGATAAGTGTCATGAGAATAAAATAATTATAGAACATGAGCAAAGTAGAAAAAGCATATGACACAAAAAGATGGAAAGTCTGCAAATCATGAAACTACCATGGCATTTTTTGGCATTAGCTTTTAACGAGTTTTATATTTGAGTTTGAACTAACTTTGGCATTTCTGCTGTTAATAGTTACTCATTTCTTAGTTCAATGCATCAATTAGAAAAATCATAAGACAACAATGACAAAAAGATGGAGGTGGACAAAGTTAACTTACATAATAGAACTCTATGTTTTTCCAAACAAAACTGTGATTGCAGAAAACAGTCATAAAACAACAGATAGACAAATCATACCACTACAAAAGACAAAAAGATGAAGGTGAATAGACTTTCACTGAGGTAGCCACGTTCTTTCCCAAGTTCCTAGAAATATAAAGCAAAATATAAGGAAAAAATCTCAGATGCCCCCTAAAATCTTACTGGCATTCAATTTTCTAGATCACAGTTAATCCCAGTAAGTAGAACACACCGGAAGGAGCATAAAGCCAAGATCTTGAAGAGTTGGACCAGGTCGATGTAGATAATGAACTCCTCGTGCAGATAGCCCATGAATATACTGGAGACAAGGTATTCTTGCATGATTAATCAACAGAATTTCTAAGTTAAGAATTAAGTAAATAATGCTGACAAAATTATTGCTAACAAAACTTAGCAAATGGTCATAATTAAAAGCACAGCACAAATTTCAACAATTACAAAATATTTGACTAAATAACTTGTCAAGTATTAAAAAGAGAAGTAATCCCTTTCTCCAATCATTATTCCAAGCATATGTAGTCGCTAATAGCTCTATTAGATGCTAAGAGAAACATAATAATAAAAAAATTGATCAATTAACTAGTGTAAGTTTATACTGCCAAACCTATAGATAAGTACATAACTTATAGATTTTTTTGTCTGAACTATAAGCTAATAAGATGTTCAAGAATTATTGATTACTTTTGCATGGGGTATTTTGTGGTTAACTGTTAGTTTATCCATTTCAAATGTTCCTACTGTCATATACAAGACAAAAAATTTCAAATATTATGACCACATAGATAAGTAAAATGATGCATCGACAATAAATCATTCTAAAACATTTGATATGGACAGAGACATCAGTTGAAATAATGAAAGTGGATTTTTCATTCGAGAAAAGGATAGACGAAATTCATAATCAACCTTACAAACTAAAAGTTTTTCCATGATCAAAAACAACTAAAGTACTTCTGAACGGGAAGTTGTGTGTGCCACTTTTCTCTTTAGTCCTCAAAAAGCATTCCAGAATAACCCTACAAAAAGCACAACTCTACAAAATAATGAGTTTTGAGGAGAAGTATCATCAACATACCTGGAAAATCAGTCCTGCGAGCAGAAGTTTCCACTTCTCCATAAGAAGTTGAAGTTCCACAGATGTTTCCATGTAAATCTTCCTCCATAGCTGCAACAGGAAACCCATAACCCATATCAAAAAGCGTTAAGAATTAAAATAAGTAAAAAAAGGAAAATCAGAAGATTAACCAAAACAGATGAATCCTGTGAAAGAAAAAGAAAAAGGAACACCTTGGAAGACTCGCGAGCAATGTACATCGTCATCACTGATAACCAGAGGCCCATTCACTCCCATACTCCTTCACCATCCACCCTCCTTTCTTTTCCACATGGCCCCTCTTCGTTCCTCTGTAGTCAACCCGACCGATCGGAGCACGCAGATAAAAAAAAAACAAAACCTTATTCACCGGACGGAGACCGAATTCGCACTCCGTCAGTCCAAATCCCAAAGGCGACCTCGATCTGAAACAAACAAAGAAAACAGAATCCTGATTAAAAAAAAAACTATTTCTATGATTCCCCTGCGCTAACAAATACCTACGAGATTATGTAATTTGTCGTTGAGAAGTGATCAGGGTTAAATAAGAATGAAAAATTGAGAATCCCAGATTCCCCCCTCTCCCTTCTCCTCGCCTCGTAAAAACGCGGCCTTCACACGGATCTCCGGCGACTAGGAGAGGAGACCAAGGGGAGCAGAGAAAAAGGACCGCCACCGAAGGTCAAGAACAGATTTAAGAATTAATAGAAAGCAGAGAAGAGAGAGAGAGACGCTACTCTTTTACCCCTTCTTGTCTAACAAAATTATTTAATCATAAAAATGGAATTTCTTAATACGATTCGAGTCATATTTAATTCTTCAGGGGCGTAACTGAAAACAGGCTGTCGCACTGCCCGATCCGCTGCCCGCCGGAAACAGACTGGGCCCCGCGGTGGTGGCCCGCGCCCACTGGACGAGAGGGAGAGGGAGAGGGAGAGTGAGGGGGCGTCAGGATCCAGGTCACGTTGGCTGTCACCTCGTGGCTTGCACTCAAAACTTCGACCCACCCCCGCCCGTTACCAAACAGCACGACGCGCAGCTGGAAAACGGCCGCCCTCGCGCTACGCTCGTGCTACTGCTGGTTCCGCGCGACGCGGCGAGCCACGTGAGGGCTCAGACCGTTGCGAGCCGCGCGTAACGGAAGAGGCAAGTTGATGTGGGAATCCGCTGCCTGCGCGTCTGCTGCGCTGTTGCTTGCGCGTGTTCGAATTGTCAACGTCTCCGCTGGCCTGCGCACTGCGCAGCACAGGAGGCTGTCTGGAGCGGGACAGGGCGGATAGCAGAGAGGGAATCGGAGGGAGACGAAGATAAAGCAGAGGAAAGGAGAGAATATCGAGAAAAGTTTGGGCGTGCTCGACCAGTCCCATGCAGCTTTATAAAATACACAAGCACCGTTCGAGTGAAACAGAGGGTCACTAGATTGTGTTGGTTAGCTAGAGAGATTTCGGGTCAGAAAGTCAAAGCATAGGAAGCTTTGAATCGATCGAAAAGAAAAGAGCGTAGGACGGCCGAGGGCGGCTTCTGTAATCGATGCAAACAAATTTTATTGGAACGATCGGCAGCAAAAGCAAATTCTATTGAATAAGAAAATATGGACATTAAAATATTCTCAGTCGAAGAAACACTGAGTCCAACTTGACAAAGGACGAGCTTCTGGTCAACCCGAACTAAATCTTAACATAACAAAAAAACACCTAAACCAAAAATCTCTAACGTGAATCTATTATTTTTTGGATCGATTCCGGTTGATTTATCTAATCGGATTCAATTTTAACACCTAGAGGTTGAAGATGCTCATCCACACTTATTTCCTTATCGAAAATATATAATTTAAAGTAACAAATTACTTTACTTAAACTGTTTCATTATTAAAATGTATAATTTAAAATAAAAAATATTTTATTAAATTTAAATATTTTCTTCTTATATCAATTTTTTAATTTTTTTCTTTCCTCTATAATATTTAAAGAATGTAATTCATAATCAAATTTAAAATAAAATTTTTAATAGGATAACTGATGTGACTCTCATAATGTTGACTTGGAAGAAAATGGTTTGGATTGATTAGGTTGATTTTAATATAAATTTTTTTCATAATAATATTAAATATTTTTTAAAATGTTTTTTTTTAAATATTTTATTTTATTTGTTTAGATTTATTTTTTAGTAATTCTAAAAAAATTAAAATAGATATATGAACAAAAAAGATATTTAACACCAGACGCCCTCACATATTTTTTATTTTATTTTATTTTTTTGAATGAGTAACATCAACCATGTTGGTTCATCAAATAATTTAAGGTTAATGACCCTTCAAATCCACAAATCAAAACACTACAATTCTCCATACCTCTAGACCATGAATGCCTATATAAGCAGTGTTCAAAACTATTTGATAATCTTTCATATATATATATATATATATATATATATATGAAAAGATGATATTACTTATCTCAAACGGTCCAGTATTATTAGCTTAACGGTTAAATATAGACACGCCGAACAAGTCCTCATATAGGAGGACATTTTTCATGACTTCACCGTTATTCAATCCTTATCTCATGCTGTAAAGCTCGTTATTCAACCCTTATCTCATGCTGCAAATCCATGATATGATTATCAGCTCAACTACGTCTTATTCATTCCTTATCTTAAGTTGTATATCTATAATATGATTACTAGCTCGGCTAAGGCTTTAGAACTGATAACCTTTTATAGCACCTATACAAAAATTAATACAAAGTTGTACATCCTACACTCCCAAGTCCATATTATCGCGATGACAATGACAATTACAAGATAAATATCATCAATGCTTTTTTTTGTTTAGCATAAGTGCTCAGTTGTCTTCTAAGTATCCTGGTTTAATTCCCAGCATAGAGATTTTTTTTTTTCTAAATAAAACTTACAACTAAGAGATGTTGAACTTATGAACCATCTGCCGACTCTCAAAGTCTCAATTGCACAGAAAGCCGAGTGAATAATTAACAGACCAAGAATTAGAGTATACAAAAGTAAATGCATAGCATGAAGATGGAACGTAATTTCTTCTGTTTTTTTACCCATGCACCTAATTAAACTATGACAAGTCAATGTATACAAATAGTGGCTAATCCAAGCAGGATCAGAAAAAATGTCATAAAGCATGTTTCCTCATTAACTTACCTCCTCCACCCACAATGATTCAGAGACAACTACGCTCTCCCGACAGGAGACAGAGGGGGGCAGTGAAGTTGATAACTAGTGGGAGGAGATCTTTTATCTGGCAGTGACAACTTTCTTAACGCAGCAGAATGAATGGCAGGGCCCAACAGTGCAGAGCTGCTAAGCAAATTGCAAAAGCTTGAATACAAGAAATGAAAGACGAGATCATGTGGAAGGCGTGATGAGCATTTGCCCGTGATCCGCCCTGAGAAAAGCCACACCATTATTTGAAAAAAGGTGGAGCAACTTTTTTCAAGTCTAACAACAATTGATCCAACAACGGAAACAAATTGGATATTAGAGGAGCATATGTACCTGAAGGAACAGCTTTAGTCGACCACACTGTTCCCCAGTGTTGAGGTTTGGACAGTCCCTCGGTCACATTTTCCTCCTGGTTTCCATCTTTGGATCATAGGTGGAGGTTTGCCATCAATTGACGGACCATGAACTCCACTTGGAAGTCGAATTACCATAATGCATAGATCTGAGTTACTACTGTCCCGATCACCTTGCAGTCTTACTTCTCTCTTCAAAAGAATCACTGAGGTTGCTGGGGTGCAGCACAGAATCACAACTTTCTGGCGTTTCTTCAGGAACCTTGAAGAATGAGCACAAGTAGATGAAATGGTGTTGGTTCAGCACCATACACAACACAAACTCTCCTGTGAAATAATGATTTTTTAGGTCATGATTCTTCGTTCTGGAAATATTCATCCTACCAATGATATTATTAGATACCAACCAGTGTTTATTACTCCTTTTTCCCATATTAGCCCAGGCATCAATCTTCTAAACTTCATTAAGACTAAATATTGTACAAGTGCACTCGGAATCATACTTGTGTGCATGCTGCAAGAGTATCACCATGTGAGGATGAGAACATAAACAAAGGCACTCCATTTTTCCAGGAAATTTGAAGAATAGCTTTCCAAATCTTAGCATCATGATTGTCATTGTGAGTAATCTTTGTTTTCAACAGGATTCGTCATTTGAAGTATATGTTGTTTTTCAGACATCAGAACTGTTTCATTTTCATATATAAAATAACTCTGAGCAGGTGAAGAGGAAATTAGGCATCAGCAAAGGGTTAAATACCATCCTCAATGGATTCCACCTCACTTTATAACTTGACATCCACTGTTTTCAGCTTTACGGGAGAGGAACCATCCTTTAAACATCACATCCACTGTTTTTTTTTCTTCTTTACCTGCAAGGATTAAAAAATGCTGGAGACTATTTTGAGAAATTTGCTTCTGGCTACCAATTTGGGTTTTTGATTTTTCAGTTGAGATCTCAGTCTCAGCTTGCAAAGTATTAGATGCTCTGCTGAGACTGACACAAGGGAAAGGACATGAGCTGGAAAGGCAAGGAGATTCATCAATGAATTTGTCATCCACAAAATGGAAAATTGAAATTTCACAATTATTTCCTTCCATTAAAATGGTGTCATCAAAATAAGACTCAAAACGGTTCCTCGCATAGATGATTGTGTATGTTGCTGCCATGATGTAGCTGCCACAAACAATATGTTAAACCTTGATTATGAGGATAATCTTGGAACTCCTTTCCAATTTGCAATCTAGTGGCTTGAATCTCTGTGGTATCATGTGTGGCAGCTGAAGTATTATAGAGAAGATTGGAAGTTGGAGCTGAAGTTCCACAATCCGAATGCATGGACAAACTCAGCCCATGCGGTTTTCAATTCTGAACAGGACTCATTGTATATATATGACTATCAGCAGCATGTTTATTAGAATCATTCAATTGTTCAAAATGTTCATCCACAGTTAGCTGTTTCATTTCGAGATTAAGAGAACCAAAGCTTTCAGATTTGAGACAAGCTTTTCCTCTAGTGTGTTGTGCGGATGTGTCAAATGTATAAAGCACTGGAGACTTGTTCTTGATTGATTTGGGTCTATTGGTTCCTTCATGAACCACACATTTCTGATGATACTTCAGTCTCTCGAGCAATCCCCAATCAATGACGCCAGATTGGAAAGCCTCAGCCAGGATATTATCAGCTTCCTCCAAATTCTGACTGATCGGCATGAATTTCAACTGCTCCTCTTCAATAATAGTTGGCTTGATTTCAAATGATACTCTGATAGAACCGAACTGGAACTGAAACGTGAGTGGCAATCTGAGCCTCTTGTAGCTGCAAGCTATTTGGTTTCTATAAGCTCTTGCTCTTCCAAATTGGCAGTTTTAATTCCTTTGCGAGAGTACATGGCTGCACTAGAGGGAAAATCTCCCCACAGTACATGACTTTTGGTAATAGAGAGGATTGACAGCTAGTTGAAAATTTTCTGACATGGGCTGCAGATTTACTTCCCATTTTTTCTTGATCATCCTTTTCATAGGCTAGAAATTTAGATGGCATGACTCAACTCTGCTTTGTAACTATCGTCTTCTCTGCTTTGTAACTAGAAGTTTTTACTATATGTTCACCAGCTACCTCGGCGTCGGCGGGTAGTGCCGTACCCTCTTTCTCTCTCTCTCTCTCTCTCTCTAAAGGCGTGCTCCTTTGTGGGCCGCTTTGATCACATGCAACCCTAATTGCCTAATCGGGCTTCAACTCGAAAACCCTAATTCCGAATGTCCCACGCGAACGCGATCACGATCGAAATAAAAAATCTTCAAGGAAATAATACAGAACAGCACCAAAGCAATCGAATATGAGAAAAGGAGAGCGCAGACGCACTACGGAGCCATGGCCAGCCGAATCCGAAGCGACGGACAACCGAAGAACAAACAACGACCACCAAGTCGACCAGAGGGTCGCCATCCGCCGCCTCTTCGAGTCGAATAAGAAGCCTTCTGGATCGGAGAGGGTCGAGGAACGCAAGCTGCGGATGGACGAACGGAGAAGGGAATGATAGCGCGGTCGGTGGCTGGCGGAGGAGTCAATTGAGGGGAGCTGCTTCGAAGATTGAAGCCAATAAAAGACAGAGGAGGGAGGGGGGCGACGGGACTCGGCGGATCGATTAAAATTTCGTTCAATGTCTTAAAATTATAGTTAAGACATTGTTGTCCAGCTAATCATTAGTTTTGCGGGTTAAGAATTAAGATGATGGTCTCCTTTCAAATCAAAATTCCCTTAGTTTTTAAAATTTTATTTCTGGTTAAGTAGATGCTCGGTTTTAAAACAAATTTCACCTTTTGTGATGCAAAAGATGATAATACTCATCGCTCTTTCATTATTCACCTCCTACCTTGTAAGTTAGAATAATTTATTCTTTAAGGAATGACCTAGGAGATTTTCTAAGAAAATCAACCCATGAAATTCTACCATATGATTATTGATACGGTGCATAAAGGTGGATCCGATAAGGTTAAACAGTCAGAAGTCAAGAGGACGTGACAGTTAGAAGTTAAGAAGACGTGACAGTTAGAAGTTAAAAAGACGTGACAGTTGATAGTCAAAAGAAGGAGCAAGTTATACCGTCTTACATCATCAGTCGTATAATTCCAAGTCAGTCACAAGTAGGGCAGGTCCTCAGATCTGATGCGTGAGACAAAGCTTGGACTAGTTCCTAACCTGTCCTTGACTGATCGGACTTCTCCAACTCGGGTCGTGTAGACAGGCCTGATATATTCACTAAGACAACTCCCGGCCAGCCCTTCAGCGATCAAGGCGTGAAAGATGGGTCCCTCGCCATAGTCTCAAATAAAGCCCGGGCGGGTTGCCACGGCTCATCCTCCGCATCAAGACTCAAGCTGGGTGGTACATCTGAACGGTCATCCCGAGCTGTCTATAGCTAAAACTCGGGTGGTACAAAAAGCGCTAAGCGACAACAATGTAAGGGAATCGTAACCTCTTGTCAAAGAATAACTATCATACGTCAGGAAATATTCTCATGGTCGGCTATCACCTGTGAATGGAACCTTCCTTCCACTAATAGGAGGCCACCGTACATTCTCTTTCACCTGACAGGCTCTGACACCCGACATTCTCTGATAATCGGCATACTCTGAAGGTATGTAGCGTCATATAAAAAGGGAAGTCCTCTTCCTTAGCTAGGTATGCGCATATATACACTCGTCTTCAACAATTCTTTTTCCATCGTACATTGTTCTTCTGGGAAAAAGGACCTAACTTGAGCATCGGAGGGCCTCTACCGGAGACTTTTTCCATGGTTTCTGATCTCTAATGTTCTGGGTGCTTGTCTGAGTGTGTGCAAAGTTCGCTTACCATCAATTCTGGTACTATAGATTAGGGAGTTCCACGTGAGGGTTGACTTTTCGATCATGTATACACCGGGTGCACCAAAGTCGCCTCTCCGTCAAACACCAACGCCATCTCCGGTGGCCTCCGTCTGACTCAGATTCCGGACAAGATCAATTTGGCGTCGTTTGTGGAAATCTCCTTCACATGTTCTGGAACATGACGATGGAGGACACTGGCAAGATCAACGTCATCATGACAACCAGAGAGTACGAACTGTTCAAGAAAGCTAAGAGGTGAGCGGCTTTCGAAAGGCACACCACTGCTTCAAAATCACACAAGATGCCTGCAGTTTCAAAGGACCAGACCCACGCCTCAGACAAAGAGTCTAAGAGGAAATAGCTAGAGGATTTCTCCCGAGCTTTCTATCGCGACCCTTGCCAGAGTATTACAACAAAAAAGAGTAACACCAGGCCTCCACAATTGAAAGTTCCCCACCCAGAGATTCTAAGAAGGGCAAGGCCAAAGTCGTCAGGGAAGAGCCGAGGGAGTTGCCCGAGGAATTGCAAGTACCCTTCTCTTTGAGGGTGCTTGAGGAGAAATTGTCGAAGGGGTATAAGCCCCCAGCCATCGGAGAATATGACGGTAGTAAGGATCCAGAAGATCACATTCGCAAATTTCGGAATGTTGCACTGTTGCACAAGTACAATGGCGCTATTAAGTGTCAGGTGTTTTTAAACACTCTGTCTGGCTCGACACAAAAGTGGTTCGACGGATTGGCTGTCGAATCCATCACCTACTTTCAGGACTTCAAGAACACTTTCCTGCACCATTTCTATTGGACGTTGCATCAGTTGCAATGTTAGGAAGATGAAGGGATGCCCATTCACCTTCATCTTCCTCCATTGAATGCCATCAAAGCATCGGTTTGTAACCGATGCTTGCTTCCTATTTATACTGGTGTCCAAGAGCAATCGGAGAGAGTGAGTGCGATGGTGATCAGCGTGCATAGTGGAGGCGACGGTGGGCAAAGTGAACATCCTATGGTCGGGATTTGATTCATGAAAAATTTGAGGAGGTTCCAAACGGTGATCTTCTCGGCGACAGCAGTAGCGTCTTCGTCGACATCTTCTTCGATTTCTTCTCAGGAGATCACTGTGAGTATTTACAGTTTTATTTCATGTTTGATTTATGCTGTCAAAAAGACAACAATGGTATTGGAGCATTTTTAAAAGCATGAATATCAATGCGCGGAACTGAGAAATTGCGACGTTGCGATTTCACTCAATCTCTACGAGAATCGGCATCCCAAAGTCGCGATTTCCACCTGGCTACTTGGAAATCGTGTAGTCCTCGACGGCATAAAGTCGCGGCAGAGGAGCACCGACGACCGTGTTTAAATACCGGTGAAAGTCGACCGAGGGAAGCCTCGCGTTTGTCGCGAGATAGAAGATGAACAGTGCTATTTGACGACACCATTTTTTTTCCTGTTTTAATTAATTACTCAATCGATTCATTCATTTGAATCGATTGATAAGAAAATTGAATCGATTAATTTCATGGTACAATGATTCATGTACTTAATCGATCATCAATAGATTGAATTCATTTTAATCAATTAATCAATCGATTCGATTAAATCTTAATCAATTCAATAGGGAAAAAATGAGATGAACAATGAAGTGCTGTTGATGAAGCATAATAGAAAAAAAAACATAGGTTTTACACGAAAATGTTTAATTAAATGCATCTATTAATTAATTACATGTATGTAGAAATATTTTGTTAATTAATAAATACATATTTAATTAATTTATGGTTCAATTAATTAAAATTAAACTATACTAGCTTAGTCTAATTAGATCCTAATTTGGTTCAAACCATTGGTTGGTTTAACCAGACCAGTTAAATTCAATAATAACCAGATCTGGTTCAATCCATTGGTTGGTTTAACCAAATCAGTTTATTATTAATTGGGGTAGTTTTGATTACATGAATTGGGTTGTCCGATCATACCAAAAGTTGGTTCAAATCATTAGTTGATTTAAACAGATTAGTTTGACCAGATTAGTTTGGTCAAATATGACCTGGTCTGTGATTTAAACCATTAGTTGGTTTAACTAAACTAATTAGATTTGCTTTAATGAATTAGACTTAATCCAATAGACATTGATTTGATCAAATGGACATGAGTTTGATCAATAAGTCTGATATTTACTTAAATGGGTCAGAACAAACATAGATAAAACATCCTTTTCCAATTAGATTAGTTTTGACTGGAAAATGGACTGAACACAGGAGCTAATCAAAAGATCCAATGTGTCAGTCACATGAGACTCCCCAAATAAAGAAAATTTGTTTTTCTTATTTGCTTGTGTATTCTGTATATATTTGTTCTATATGTGGGAATTGAATATGACCGATTTTGTTACTGGTTTGTCAGTTTTGTACTGACATCATTATTTTCAATTCTAGATACCATGAACAATATATATGATGACTGGTTATTATGAACGACAGCATGAGCTTTGGGAGGAGATCAAGAAGCTGAAATATGACCTGGATCATGGAGTCGGTTGGCTTATTGGTCGGCTCGATTAACTGTTTTAGAAACTCAAGCGGGAAGGGTATCCAGTCTAGGACAAAGAAAGAAGATGGACTCTGGTTTATTCATTGTCAGAACATCTTAGGTAGATAGCATTCCAGCTATGGGATGATTCTGAAGGGCACATCTCATATTCAGAGATGTATAGGCAGTTACTTCAATTGGAATGAGGTCCTGAAGAATCTGAAGAGGATCCAGATCTTGAACAAATGGACCTTGAAGAATTTGAGGAGGATCTAGAAATGGATCCTGAAGATTTTGAGGAGGATCCAAGTCCCGCAGAATTTGAGAACGATCAAGAAATGGACCTTCAAGAATTTGATGAGGATCCAAAAATGGATCCTGAAGATTTTGAAGAGGATCCAAAGATGGATCTTGAAGATTTTGAAGAGGATCCAGAGATAGATCCTGAGGAGGATCTAGAGATGGATCCCGAAGAATTAGAGGAGGATACTGAAGAGTGTGTAGAAGATCCAGAAATAGATCTGATGGATACATCTGAGGCTGATCCACTCATCATAGAGTCCGGGATAAATGGGATACATTTGCCCACTGCTCTAGTATTTATCCTAGTGGGAGTTGTGCTAGCTTATCTATGTTACTAGTGTTCTGTTTACTGTCGTTATGTACGAATAGTGTTAGCCCATTTAGTTTTTGAATAATGTAATAATTCCTGTCATGTACGAATAGATATATAAAAGTTATGTTATATGTTAACAAACTTGAAAATGATTAGTTCATTTCATGATTCGTTCATTTCATGATTTGTTCATGTTCAATGAAATGATTAGTTCATACATATATGATTAGTTCATATGAAAATGATTAGTTCATTTCATGATTTGTTCATGTTCAATAATATGATTAGTTCATATATATATGATTCGTTCATATTAAATGATTCGTTCATTATATGTGATGTGTGTGCACTATGTGAAAATGTGAAATAGACTTCGGATATTATCCGAATAATAGGTAGATAATTACCGAAGTAGACGCACGTGAAGTAAAAGAGTCAATTTTTTACTTCACCACACGTTTACCGAAGTCTATCACCGGTCCAAAACCGGTTCAAAATCAGACCATTTTCGAAGTAAAAAAGCTCTATTACTTCGTCGAGACTTGTAAAAAGACCGAAGTAGTTGATGATTTATGACTTCATAGGTTTCGTTGCTTGACGAAGTAAAATAGGTCTACAACTTCACAATTTTTGAATTCTGGTGTAGTAAATGTTTAATTTTACTTCTGCATAATTTGGCTTGGTCGAAGTATTTATTATTATATTACTTCATAGTAGTATAAAAGTAATAGAGTATATTTTACTACAACAAAAAATTCAATGTAGCGAAGTAATTTATACGAACTACTTCATAAATTTAATCAGTAGTGAAGTAAATAGTTTCTTTAACTACACCACTATTTAAATTTAGCAAAGTCTTTTTTGTTGTATTACTTCATCATTTATTTATAGTATCAAAGTAATTGATGATATTTTACTACAATACAATTTTAATTGACAACAATTTATATTATAATATTTTACTACAACACAATATTTTTTATCACCAAAATTAAACAAATATGTATCAAATACAATCCAAAAGTGTATTCATAAAAGACATGTTTAACCATAACCCAAAAACTTTTGTATCCATAAATCTCTAAATACATGTCTAAAATTTATATCATAGCCTACACTTAGGCACCCATATAGAAGTAGACGAATTCGCTCCATTCACTTCTGACTTCATCATACTGAGATTGATTGTAATACTGTTTATTTTTTGATGCTGCAAACTGAAACATTAACAGAAGTTTGAGGATCAATAAAAAATGACTCAATATTTTATAAAGAAAATATTTCATAAAGAAGAAATTCACCTTTCTCTCCAATTGTGGATCTTCATCCAAGACTATCTCTTTCATGTATCGCATCACACAATATCCACATTCAGTAAACATACCAATTCACAAGGACCTTCCCATATCCAAAACCTACATAACCTAACAATACACAATATAGATCATGCCTATCAAAAATGGAGAACAGATTACACTATACATTATACATATCAAAACAGAGAATATTTTACCAAACATATACATGGACAGATGTTACTGGAAATTAAGGAAATTGCACAAGTTAATCATAAAACTTAGAACCCAAACAACTTTCATTTTCAATAGCAAAGAAATCTTCAGCAAGCACGTGCATTTTTCTTATAAATAATAATGAAAATTTGGAAAACTGAGATCAGCAAAGGGACCTTTGTTATTACTAGCTATTTAATTATTTGAACTATTAATAAACTTCTAAAGTTGGATTCTACAAACTATCATTCCTGCTTAACTCTAAAATTCCTGCTTAACTCTAATAGATTATCTCCATCAATGTCATATGAGCCCTGCTTAACTCTAAAATTCCTAAAAAAATTCTATAAAATTATTTCTTAATAAACTGAAATTATTTCATATTTTATTATATTATTATTATCACCATCGAAAATATTCAAAATACTTAATTTAATCATTCGATGCTAGTAGGACCTTACAATTCTCCCATTCTTAAAAGAATTTCGTCCTCGAAATTTTAGCTTATCAAGTAGCTCTGGGTAGCAGTGTCAATTTTGTCTTACCACATTTGAACCATGGTAGTGTATTTTCATTCTTAAGGAATGTGCACTTGATTGTAGAGAACTTGGAAATATTTTATCCCATCTATACCACCTT
Source organism: Zingiber officinale (assembly GCF_018446385.1). Classification (NCBI taxonomy): domain Eukaryota; kingdom Viridiplantae; phylum Streptophyta; class Magnoliopsida; order Zingiberales; family Zingiberaceae; genus Zingiber; species Zingiber officinale. Next base: position 14,635,725 of record NC_055989.1, read on the forward strand.
ACCATAGCCACCTCAGTGAATCAATTGCAAACAACTTGAAACATTTGATTCTATATATATGTCCATTAACCAATCTATAGGATTAAGTGCAGGTTCTTACCCTCACAATGCATTTGTAGATTGCGCAACCTAGCATATGTATTTTCTGACCATAATGACCCATCTTTATAATTTTATCCGCGATGTACAATTAAACCTGATACCACCAGAGAACAAGTTTTACTTCAATCCAAACCACATGTCATGCTTCTTAACATGTAGCTCAAATAATCACTCTAAGTTGACTTGGACACTGTGTTAGAATTTCAAGGGCTCCAACAAGCTTCATTTAGGTAAATTGTGCTTGTTAGTGATATTCTCGATGGTAATTTGTTTGGGTTGAACTCTTTTCTTGTAAATCAGGTAGTAGTCTATTAGTAGGCATTCCAATCCAACTAACTATTAATTTTAGCTCTTCTTGATCTATGTATCAAGGTAATTGATAATGAGATTCTCACATCTATCATCCATATTTTCACATTGATGGCATTATTTATTTAATGTGTGTGAACAGGGGTATAACAAAATTTTCTTTTAGGATTGCTTGTAGAAGGTTCGGTTAGAGTCGGAGAGGATGGTGCACCTATATCAATTTGAATCACCAAAACACGTTAAAACCAACAACCTAATTCCCCAAGCTATTCAAATTAATCTAATACACATTGAAGGCATCAACAAAACTTGGTATCAAATCCAAATCAAAACAATCACCAATTCCTTTTAAGCTAACTCACCTAAAGAACGTAGTATCAAATCCTGGTTCAATTACACCCATCTAGTTCACCTTCAAGAATGGTTACACACACAGAAAATATAATATCAACATATGAATTCAGTTATAACAACCTAGAACTCCTCAAAGAAATGAGTTATCAACAATCGAATCCAAAGTTACAATAAGAGGTAAGTACACAACAAAACTCCGAACCCCTTCTTCTAATCTGCACTTAGAAGCTCGCCACCATCAGGAAAGAAAACGAGATGACCACGGTGACACTCACAAATCACTCATATTGTTTCCAAAACCTCGAACCCATCAAGAACAAGAACTCATCATATCAAAGAATGTAAATTGGCAATCCACACCTTACCGAAACAAATCATAGGAACTTACTCCAAATCAAATAATGATGCGAGTGAAATTCAAAGGAATGCTGCAAGAAACCATGGCAATAAAGAAAAGAAAAATGAAACATCCCCACAGTATTCTTTTATCTCTGCTTTAGATTTTGTATTGCCTCTTCAGACTATCCCGGAAGTTCTATCTATTCAAAGTCAAGACAGACGATAATAACCAGATGACAACATTACATTCTACGAGTACAAGAACCTTGGCACTCCTTCCTTTGGTAAGTCTACTGTTGGCTTCAAATGGTTGTGCAGTATTAAGTAAAGTTTTTTTTCTCTACCTAACCTTGCCTATCCCACCTCAGTTGTCTTGCTTAAATACATAACTTGTTACAATTATCAACTTCAAGTCACTAGAAAAACAAGAGATGCCAGAAACTAACCTAGTTGATGAGTTGTTAGGGCTGCAGGACCAGATCTGTTAGGGACAACGATCTCTAGCTCAAACTTCTACAAAGAACTTGCCTTCTTCCCGTGGCCAGGAAACCTCAAAGAGGGCGACCTATCGAAGGTCAATTCCCTCTGATAGTGCTGCAAAGATGAAGAACGCTAAGGCACAACAGAAAGTAAAGGAAAGAAGGGGGTGGGTGGAGAGGGAAGAAACCTACCGTCGATAGAAAATGCGAAGGAGAATCCTTCTGTCAGGGGGAAAGGGGAAGGAGAAGCTGCCGTCAAGGGGGGATGGGAAGGAGAAGCTACCGTCGGCTACCGTTATTGGAGGGGAACGCAAAGGAAAAAACCTAAGTTTTCTTTCGGCGGAACAACGCCGAAGGAGAAGGCTGCCGTCGTGCTTCAGGGAGAAAACGTCGAAGGCAAAAGCTGCCGTCAGGTGAACACAAAAGAGAAGGTTGCCGTCAAGTGGTTGTCGGGGAGAAAACGTGAAGGAGAAAAATGAGATGGGATCGAAGTGCTTTGATCGGCAGAATTAGGTTTTAGCAGGGGTTGGGAAAAAAAGTAAACCGGTTCAAGATCTACCACAAATTTTAATCCATTCACTTATTACTTCAACACTTAGACATATAAATTTTATTTTATAATTTATTACTTCATCGAATATATATTATGAAGTAAAATATCAGATAAAATTAAAGCGAGACTCATATTTTTAAACCTACGAAGTGTAAAATCAAATTTACTGTATTAAATTTATTATCGAAGTTGATTATCATATATTACTTCGTAATTACTAATTGCCGAAGTAAACAGTGGCGAAGTCTATTTCACATTTTCACATAGTGGTGATATAATTGATCAATGTTGATTAGATTGTCACATACAAATGATGAGTGGAAACCTAGTTATCACTTGATTTTGTAAACTAATTCTAATTTACACCGAGTTAATAATTAATTGCATACATATGAATTACATTGAAATAATAAATAATGTGTTTATTTATGTAGATCATGGCAACTAAAAACATCATAGCTAAACTCAATAAAGGAGAAAAATTATATGGGGATAACTACAAAATATGACACCTCAATATACAATATATTCTTGAAGAACAAGAAGTTCTAGAGGCAGTAAATCAATTCATAGAAGAACTAGCTGATGGTTCAACAGCACAACACAGACGTGACCTTGATGCCTATAAGGCATGGAAAAGGAAGGACTCCATTGATAAGAGAATATTGATTAGTTCAATAGTGGATGACCTAATATTTGAGTATGAGCCATTACCATCAGCTCATGTTGTCTGGGCAGCCCTTAGAGAGAAGTACAGTGGAGTAAGTCTGAATAAGCTCCATCAGCTAACTATCAAGTTTGATAGCTGTAAAAAATTCTCGAATGTTACCATGGCCCAATATCTCAGGGAAAAGGGTAACATGATTCGAGAGCTTAAGACTGCTGGTCATGCTTTGACCGATGAACAACAGGTTCAGGAAGTTATTCATTTCCTTCCTGATTCTTGGGAAATGATGAAACAGAATCTAACCCACAGTGAGAGTATTAAGACTTTCACTGATGTCTCACGCCATGTAGAACTTGAGGTGAAGAGCATTGAATCCATAAGGATTTCTGGTCAAGCTTTTGTAGCTGAAGGTTCTGGTTCCAAAAATAAGAAGAAATGGTTTAAGAAAGGAAAGGAAAAAAGGAAAGGAGGCTAGTGCTGTTGCTGCAAAAAACCAAATCAAGAAGAAAGGAAAGAAATATGAGCAAATACCTAAGAGCAAGTTGACTTTCTATACATGTGGCAAGAAGGGCCATTTCGCTCGAGATTGTACGGAGCCTAAAAAGGTAGATACATTTTTATCTTCTTTTCACGAGCATTATGTTGTAATTACAATGTTGTTAGTTGATTCTTATTCTTTGTGGATTATAGATTCGGGAGCAATGAACCATGTAGCACGTAATCGAGCTACATATGTAGAGTACCGTCGGGTACCAGCTAACAACAAATGGATATATGTGGGAAATAATGGAAAAATTGAAGTCAAAGGAATTGACACTTGAAAGCTCAACCTACGTGGTGGGCGTACCTTGTTTCTACATGATATCCTGTGTGCTCCTGAGATTTGACAGAATCTGGTTTTCGTCATTTGTCTTCTTGATTTCGGTTATTGTGTAAATTTTTATAGTCGTTGTGTGAAACTTCGAAATAACTCTGTGTTAATTGGGCATGGTTATGTAATAAATGATTTTATGGTTCTTGATGTAGAACCAAATAATAATGATGGTTGTTTTTCAAACATTGCTTTTACTAGTAATGCTGATGTTAATGATGAAATTTGGCATGCTAGAATAGGACATATATGACAAGAATGAATGAATATATTAGCTAAGGAGGGTCTTTTAGGCACTCATGATAAGATTAACTTATCTATATGTGAGCATTGTTATACTGGAAATGCAACTAGGAAACCATTTGGTAAGACTATTAGAGCTGAATCATCATTGTAATTAATTCATTCGGATATTTGTGGTCCAATGAATGTGAAGGCTAAAAATGAGAGTTCTTATTTCATTACATTTATTGATGACTTCACTCATTTTGATCATGTGTATTTGATTTCTCATAAAAATGAAGCATTAGATTGCTTCATTCGTCACCTGAACGAAGTTGAGAATCAATTAGAACATAAGGTTAAAACCTTGTGCACTGACCGTGGAGGTGAATATTTGTCTGATCAATTTAAGACAATGTGTAATGAGAAAGGAATTATTAGACAGCTAACTATCCCTGAAACTCCACAGTAAAATGAGGTTACTGATAGAAGAAATAGGACTCTTCTTGAAATGGTTATGTTTATGATGGCGCAGGCTAATTTGCCAATCTCCTATTGGGGAGATGCATTATTAGTTGCAGCCTATATACTTAACAAAGTACCTTCAAAGTTAGTTTCATCTACCCCACATGAACGTTGGACAGACAGAAAGTCGGATTTGAGTAATCAGAGACCTTGGGAGTCAGCTACCTACGTTCATGATAAGACTCACAAACATGGAAAATTAGGACCCAGAGGTAAGAAGTGTATCTTTATAAGGTATTCTGAGACTTCTAAGGGTTTTGTTTTTATTGGTAAGCAACAAGATAGAACCATCTCTGAAATAGAGTCAAGAGATGCTACTTTTCTTGAAACTAAGTTCCCAACATGAGGTGGAGTTGATAAGATAATTCCTCTATATGAGATAAAGGCAAAGGGCAATGTTCCTTTATCAACAAATCGGGAGATGCCTGAATCTAGTCAACCTAGTGAGAGTAATTTGCCACTGAATGAGTTAATTTCTCAACAGTCTAACCTATGAAGAAATAGTCATCAGATTATTTCTTGGAGAAGGTTTGATATTGAGAATGAGGCATTGATGATTCTCCCAGTTGACGATGAGGAACCTCGAACAGTTGAGGAAGCTTTGAGATGCTTAGTTAGAAAAGAATGGAAACTTATAATGAATGAAGAAATGAAGTCAATGAAAAAGAATCAAGTTTGGGATTTAGTCGATCTTCCTCCGGGCCGAAGGGCTATTAGGAATAAGTGGATTCTCAAAACAAAGAGAAAAGTAGATGGATCGATTAATCGATACAAAGCTTGATTAGTTGCAAAAAGATATACCCAAATGGAGGGTATTGATTTTGAAGAGACATTCTCCCCAGTTATGAAGTTTATGTCAATACGTGTCATCCTAGCTATAGTAGCACTATTTGACATGGAATTATATCAGATGAATGTAAAAATGACTTTCCTTAATGGTAATCTTGACGAAGATGTTAGGATATATACTAAAAGTCTAGCTTTTGGTATAAACATTTATCTAGAAATAATAATCACATTGGTCAAATGTCTACATTTATGATAAATGTAGTTGTTCAATTAATTTATATTGTAGATAACATGGTGTATGGTGTCACACACAGAGGATCATGTTATCAGTACCTTATAAATTATAAACAGTAGCTCACGATCAAGATGGAAAGGAACAAACCATTGGAAGATCGTAGTGTAATTAGGTATTAGTTTGTCTTAACTATATAATTACACTAGTACACTTAGAGTGTATTGAGTAGGACCATTAGAGGTCGTCTCTTTTATACTGATTTTATAAAGGGACAAAGACCTCAGTTATTATGGAAGTGTGTGCTCTTAATCCTAATATAATAACAAACACATATATTTGATATTTATTTCTTTAATTTATCAATGGGTGAGATTTAGTTCGATAAATCAATAAGCCCGATAAGTTGGGAAATGATATCACTTATAGTGTGTGTTGTTGATTATAGAAGGAAACTGTGTCCTAGTAATCTAGGTTGATAATACCCCCAAGAGGAGCTCATAAGGATTGTCATGTTAAACCCTGCAGGTGGACTTGGTCCGACATGACGATAAGGTTGAGTGGTACTACTCTTGGACTAAGATATTAATTAAGTGAGTTGTCAGTAATTCATTTAATTAGTGGACATTCGACATCTTAAACACAGGGAGACTAACACACTCATAATAAGAAGGAACCCAAAATGTAATTTGGGATTGGTGTGGTAGTTCAATAATAGTTCTTTAGTGGAATGAATTATTATTGATGAAATTAAGTTGTGTATTCGGGGCGAACACGGGATGCTTAATTTCATCGGGAGACCAAAACCAATTCCTCCTCTCGGTTCCTATCGTAGCCTCTTGTATATAGAGATCTATACCCACCACATACCCACCTTCTTACCAATCCAATGGGGCCGGCCAAGCTAGCTTGGAACCCAAGCTAGGGCCGGCCAAGACCAAGTGGATGAGCCAAGTTGGTGGCCGGCCAAAGCTTGGGTCCCAAGCTTAGGTGGCCGACCACTAAAATATTAAAAAGGATTTTTATTAAAATTATTTCTTATGTGGATATCATGGTTTTAAAAGAGAGTTTAAAAATTAAATATTCTCTTTTATAAGTTTCTACAAGAGATTAAGAAAAGATTTGATATCTTTCCTTATTTGTAGATTAAAAGAGATTTTAATTTTTAGAGATAACTTTCTTTTTATCCACATGTTTAAAAGAAAGATTTTAATTTATAAAATTTCCTTTTTATTAACCAATCATGAAGGGATTAAAATTATTGGAGAAATTTTTATAAATTTCCGGAAACAAATTAGGAAGTTTTAATTCTTATTTTAATTAAAACTTTCCTTGATTTGGGCCTTGAGGTGGCCGACCATTGTAATTGAAAAAAGAAAATTGTTTTAATTAAAATATTTTTTCTTTTTCATGGCAAAGGAATTAAGGAAATTTTTATTTAAATTTCCTTATTTGCCAAGACCAAGGATTATAAAAGAGAGGGTAGAGGTGCCTTCATGGTGAACGATCTCTATTCTATTTTTCCTCTCTGTTCTCCTTGGGTGTGGCCGACCCCTTCTTTTTCCTCTCCTCTCCTTTGTGTGGCCGAAATCTTCTCTTGGTGGAGATAGCTTTGGTGGCCGGATCTAAGAAGGAGAAGAAGGAGAGAAAAGAAGCCTCTTTTCTAGCATCCCTTGGAGCATTGGTGGTGGTTGAATCTCTTCATCCTTGGAGGTGCTCTTGTTATAGCCGAACCTTGCAAGGAGGAGAAGAAGGTGTTTTGGTGGTTTCTCATCTCGGAAGATCGTTGCCCACACAACGTTCGAGGTTAGAAGAGGAATACGGTAGAAGACCTAGAGGTTTTTGCTTGCAAAAGAAAAGGTACACTAGTATTTAATTTTCGCATCATACTAGTTTTATTTCTTTGTAAAAATACCAAATACAAGAGGCATGTGATTCTAGTATTTCGAAGTAGTTTTCGATGTTGTGTTCTTTTGTTTTTCTTTTCCTTGTGATTTGATTGTTCCTTTTGGTTGACCCAAAGTTATTTAAGAAAATTAAATATTAACTTTCCTTAAAAGGCTTTGTCTAGGCGGTGGTGGTTGTTCCCATATCCAAGAAGGCCATGTGCCTCGCCATGCAGTCCTGGAAGCTAATTTTGGAAATTAATATTTAATGGAATTAATAACCTAGGTGATTTGGATCAAACGTGTTAAGTTTCGCAGGAGATCCAAGTCTAAACCTAAAAGAACAAATAAATTAAACTTAGGATCAAACGTGTTAAGTTCCATAGGTGATCCGAGTTTAATTTAAAAGAACACATGGTAGCTAGGAAAAGGTTCAGACCTTTGTACAAAATTTTTGTACAGTGGAACCATTAGGTTTTCTGAGTAGCAACCAACAGAAGAAATTTATATGGTACAACCAGAAGGTTATGTTGCCGAAGACCAAGAGAATAGAGTATGTAGATTTAAGAAGTCTATATATGGGTTAAAGTAAGCATCAAAACAATGGAACATAAGATTTATGAAGTCATTTTGTCTTATGATTTCGAAATGATCAATGAGGATCATTGTGTTTACCTAAGAAAAGAAAAAGGGAAGTTTGCCATTTTATCATTATATGTTGATGATATGCTAATAGCTGGAAGTGATATAAAGTGTGTGATAGAAATCAAATCCTGGCTTTCATCATAATTTGACATAATAGATATAGGAGAAGCAAAGTACATCTTAGGAGTGAAGATCATTAGAGATTGATCAAAAAAGCTTTTGGATTTGTCTCAATAAGCTTATATCACTAAGATTCTTGAACACTTCAATATATCAGATTGCAGCATTGAAAAGACGTCTATAGCGAGAGGTACTATTTTGAGCAAAAGTATGTATCCTAAGACTCTTGAGGAAATAGCCGAAATGAAGAAAAAACTATATGCCAGTGCTATTGATAGTTTAATGTACATTATGTTATGTACTCGTCCTGATATAAGCTATGTTGTTGGCTTAGTTAGTCGATTCTAGTTAAACCTAGGATCAAGACACCGGAAAGCGGTGAAGAGGATATTCAGATATCTCAAAAGAACAGCAGATTATTGCCTCTATTTCTAAGGATCAGATATGAGTCTAAGTGTCTACACAGATGCAAATTGGGCATGGGACCTTGATGACAGAAAATCTACATCTGGCTATACCTTCTTGCTGAATGGTGACGTTATCTCATGGAACAACAAGAAGCAGACTTGTGTAGCCTTGTTGACAATAGAAGCTAAGTATGTGGCTTGTGCAGCAGTTGTGCAAGAGGCTGTCTGGCTAAGAAGGTTCCTGAAGCATCTGAAGATTGCTGAGGATAGTGGGAGTCCTGTTACAGTATACTATGATAGTCAAGCTGCAATAGCTTTTTCCAAGGATCCTAAATATCACAACAAATGCAAGCATATAGAAATTAAGTATAATTTTATAAGGGATATTGTTGACAAGAAAAAGATAATTCTTGAGTACATTCCTACACGAAATATGCTTGCTGATTCTTTTATTAAGCCATTGACTAAAGAGGCATTTCATGGATATGTGAAGTCTTTGGGACTTCGAAGAATGTAACTTATTGTAAAGATACTTTGATAAATGAAAATGCCATGATCTATTCAGTGTATATGTCTTTGTCGCATTTGAATAAAAGTCTTGATAAGCATGTTGGCAGATTGAGATTGGTCCACTCACATGGACAATCATCTCTATTTGTTAAGCATAAATAGAGGTATGACCATTGCTTATGAGACAACTTATGTAGCTATGTATAGAAACATACCCATAAGTTAAGGCCGCCTTGATAATTATGTCAAAATGAGATCATTTATGTAATGATTGGAGTAAATGCACCCATGATTTATTAATCTGTTTAAAGTCATATTGGAATTCATATGTTGAATTTAGGATTAGACATTAGGTATGTCTAGATCAAAATTTGTACAATGTTAAATTTTAGAGAAAACACACGCTCTTTTTAGTAAAGAGAATAACATCATCGTATGTGATTCATACCACATGTGCTATGATGACAAGAATGGTAGTAGGAGAATGGATCCCTGCTTCTCTACTACGTGAAAAATATGAGGAGGTTCCAAATGGTGATCTTCTCAGTGATAGCAACAGTGTCTTCGCCGACATCTTCTTTAATTTTTTTCTCGGGAGATCACTGTGAGTGTTTACAGTTTTATTTCCTATTTGATTCATGTTGTCAAAAAGACAACAATTTCGCCAGTAGCAGGAAATATCAAAAGACTAACCATTGCCTATTCACCTTCAGACAGGGCTTGCAGAGTCCCTGAGGGCTTACATAAAATGCTTCAATCAGGTAGCCCAGGACATCCCGTCAGCTACCTCAGAGATCTTGATGAGCGCCTTCTCCTATAGTCTGGTGGAAGGAGAGTTCTTCCGAGCGCTCATTCGAAGTCTGTAAAGAATTTTGATGAGATGCTGGGGAAGGCAGCAAGCTACATTAATGTAGAAGAAGCCTAGGCAGCATGGAGGAAAGCAAACAAGGCACCTACTCCGGCCAACAAGTCGGAGAGAAGGCCGTCCCAACCTCCAGCTCGACCCTTTCCCCGCTCCAACAATGCCCGACAAGGATTTCCTCTTGGTCAGGAATCCAGGGTGGTGCAACGAGTCGAAGCTGTCCAAGCCCCAGACCTAGTCAGTGGGGGTTGCGTTATTGCACCTACTATAGGTCCCATACCCATTCCACAGGAGATTTTGTCCAATTCGCTCGAGATTCTCGGCTGGCAGCCGAATTGGGCCCTCCTGCACCCGAGATCACTCCCAAGCTTCAGAAGCTGCTGGCTAGCTCGCCTACTGCAGCAGGGCAATCAAGTAACCCTGTCTAAGAGCGAAGGTCAGGGAACTCAACAGCCAGGCCAGTGTAAGGAGCTAATGGAATCCCCTGAGGAAGAGAATAGGGGAAATGCCATTATCTGGGAGATTGGCATGATCTCCAGGGGCTCCACAGATGGAGACTCCGCTAGAGCCCGGAAGTCTTATGAACGCCGCTTAGAGATACACGTGGTAGGGTGCAGTCGGGAGCAAGTTGTAGGGCCCGTAATCAATTTCGGGCCACAAGACCTAAAGGGAGTGGATCTCCCTCATCATGATGCCCTCATAATTAAAGTCATCATCGCCAACAACCACGTGGCTAGGGTTTTTATTGACACCGGAAGTTCTGTCAATGTGCTGTTCAAAAATGCGTTCGAGGGCATGCAGATCGACGCTAGTGAGCTCCAACACGTAGCCACCTCCTTGTAGGACTTCACGGGCAATGAAATGAGACCAATGGGTCAAATTAAGCCAGCCATATCTTTGGATAGTGACCCATTGGTGAGGACATGGAGGAGCACCTTTATTGCAATGGATTCTCCATCCTCCTACAACGTCATCTTAGGGAGACCTGCCCTGCACGAATTCTAATCGACAGTATCCACCTTTCATCAGAAGATAAAATTTCCTGTGGGAACCCAGTTCGGGGAGGTCAAAGGCAAGCAGTTGGTCTCCCGCAGGTGTTATGTTGACATGGTGAAGGTCGAGGCCCGTAAAGCTCAAAGAACCCAGGATGAAGAAATCCACGTCATCCAAGAGGAGCTGAAGAACTCATTCCTTGGGAGGAGGTTCAGCTTTATCTTGATAGTCCAGAGAGCATCACTCGCATATCAACCGACCTGTCGATCGAAATTAAGATGGAGTTGGTTGAATGTTTGACGTGCAATATGGACGTCTTCGCCTGGTCCCCCAAGGAGCTGGCAGGAGTCAAGCCCGAGGTAGCTAAGTACAAGCTGCATCTCCTACCTGATTCCCGGCTGATCAAGCAGAAGAAAAGAAACTTCTTGGCTGAATAAAATAAGATCATCCGAGCTGAAGTTGATCAGCTCTTGAAAGCAGGGCACGTTAGAGAAGTACAATTCCTACCCTGGCTCTCTAACGTGGTCCTAGTGTCCAAACTCAATAATAAGTGGAGGGTCTGTATCGACTTTCGGGACCTCTATTAGGGTCAAAATGTGCTAGAGGGGGGGGGGTGAATAGCTCGTCGCGCTCAGTGATGTGCTTCTTCGATGATGTGCAGCGGAATAAACAATTAGAAACACACTCACAACGCTAACGCTAAGGATTTACTTGGTATCCACCTCAAGAAGAGGTGACTAATCCAAAGATCCACACACGAATCACTCTCCACTAATGAAATACTCCTTTTCGGTCACAGCCGGAGGCAGAGAAGCCTCATACAAGCCCACACAATAAAAATGCAACACGCGCAAGAAGAAAATACAAAGATACAAAGAAAACTCTTTCTTCTTACTTACTTGTTGCTTGTTGTTTCCTCTTGAACCTTGGAAGTGTAACTACATTTATCTCCAAGAGCCTTTAAGAACTGGCTGTGGAAGTGTGGAGAAGCTTGTGAGAATCGACGCTGAGATCGTCTTCTTGTCGCTGGAGAAAAATGCACGAAGAAGACGCTCGCTAACGGCTGCACAACGGTCGGATCTCAATCGATTGAATGACTCTCAATCGATTGGGGAGGCTTTGAATCGATCGGCTGATCGATTCAAAGTGCCTATGTGCTCTCTGGAAAACACCTGAATCGATTGCCCGATTGATTCAGCCTCTATCGCGTGATTTCCAGCTTCCCAATTGATCGACTGATCAATTGGAGGTTTCAATCGATCAACTGATCGATTCAGAAGCTCACTATTCACTCAGAAACTCTCCAAATTGATTACCAATTGATTGGGGAAGTTTTGATCGATTACCCAATCGATCAAGAAGGTTTTTCATAAAATCACGTCAACCAATCGATTGAACCCCCCAATTGATTGGATAATCAATTGGAAAGCATAAAACTGTGTAGAGCTTGAAATGAGCTTTGTTTCACATCCGAGATCACCTCATTCCGATATCCGAGTCAAAAGTTATGGCCTTCGGAAGTTTAATATGTCCGAACTTCCTAGTGTCATGTCAACTCCCTATTGGACTTACGACCGCTAAGTGTTCGGTCAACTTTTGACCCATCAGGACTTTCTCTTTGCCAACTTCTCGTTGGACTTTTGATCACCAAGTGCGGTCCTCATTGACCCACTTGGATTTACCGTCTCGTGTCAAGTGTCCAATCCTCCATGACCCACTTGGACTTCCTTCCACCAGATGTTCGATCACCCTTGATCCATCTGGATTTCCTTGTGCCAAGTATCTGATCAATCCTTTGACCTACTTGGACTTTTCAATACCCGGTGTCCGGTCAACCTTGACCGACTTAGATTTCCACGTACCTGGCTTCACTCACCAGGTCTTTCCATCTGTCTAGCTTCACTCACTAGAACTTCCCATCTGTCTGGCTTCACTCACCAAGACTTTCACCTGGCTTCACTCACTAGGGGGTTCATCTGGCTTCACTCACTAGGATTTTCCCATCTGCCTAACTTCCAATTAGGACTTTCCCAATCAAGTATCCAGTCAACTTTTTGACCTACTTGACTCTTCTTCACATTTAACTGGTCAACCTTGACCAGAAGGGAATTGTATCACAATCTCCCCAAACGGACGATTGCATCTGCAATCTCCATAGATTGTCAAACATCGAAACTCAAACATCGAAACTCAAACCTAAGGATATTGCACCAACAATCTCCCCCTTTTTGATGTTTGACAATACCTTTAAGTTAGGCTAATCCCATAGCCTCAACGTCCTTTCATGTCAAGGCATGAATGAGGATTACCTTCATTCTCCCCCTTTCCTAGAGGGTAAACTCCCTCTTTAGGTAATGAAGGCCTAACTCCTTAAACCCTACATTCTCCCCCTATTGGCATACATCAAAAACTCTCCCCCTGAACAGTTACGCACCGTTGTTCACAACTTCACTCGTTGTTCACAACACCACAATGAAGGTCTCATACCCTTCATTATCTCCAATGCTCACCCTTGAGCATTAACCAATCCAACAATCCAAATGAAAGTCTTATACCCTTCATTTGCATCGAATGTTCATCCTTGAGCATTTACACTAAGGAAGGTTAATCACCTTCCGAGGTTTATGAAAACTTAATTTTCATGTCCTTAAAGAGTAACTCCCCTAATGACATGCTCGTAACTTCTGTTATTGCACCAACAATGACTTGGAATCCATAAATCTTTAGGAAATTCAAATTTAGAAGTTTTGAGGTTCAAAACTTCAATATTGAAACCAAACCTCAACCTAAACTCCTACTTAGTCTCCCTTAACCAATCCATCCGTGTTTTCATCATAAAAACTCCCCCTAAATGTATACAAATATGTGTCAAGGGGTTAGAAATGATTATCTAGACTAAAAATGGTTTAAAATGCTGAAATCAGACTTTTCCACCCAAAATCAGCATTTTCAATCGATTGAAACCATTTTAATCGATCCACTGATCGATTCAGAGAGGTTCTATTCGCAGATCCTGCCTCTGAATTGATTGCCTGATCGATCCAAGAGAGAATGGATCGATCAACTGATCGATTCCGTGAGCTACTGCTAATGGGAAATACCTTCCAATCGATCGACTGATCGATTGGGGCACTCCATACGATCAGCTAATCGATTGGAGCTCTGATTTGTTGAAATAAAATTTCAGCGAAATTTAGAAACTCCTCAAAAATTCTACAAGGTTCTGAAAATCATGAAAATTGTTGTAGACATTATTTAGGGTATATACTGTCATGGAAAAATAGTTTTTTATGAAAATATTTCCTATTTTCAAGAGATTGACATAAACTTGAAAACTTGTAAAAACTTTAGTATTTTCTTCTAGTTTGTGTCTAACTTTTCAATAATGATTACTATCAAAAGATAGTCTTTATCAAGGTTTTCCAAAAATATATTTAAAATGTTTTTCAAATCCAATTTCCAACCATGTTCTTTGGGCTCAATGCACATGAATTGTACATTAGCTTTCCCAATGATTGGAGTACACACAACTATGTGTTTTGATGAATTTTAAAAACTCAATAAGATGCACTAAATCAACATCTTGAATTTTATTCATCATCCTCACACCTCACTTATATCTAATGTGTACTAAAACAATACAAGTCACCTTTGTTAGGACCTTGACGTTCGCTAGAGGGGGGGTGAATAGCGTCTCACCCAAATCGTCGCTTCCTACAATGGTTAGTGTGCACAGCGGAAATACAAGATAAACACTAACAATAGAAAGCAAACCTAACACGTTGATTTAACGTGGTTCGAAGATAAAGCTCCTACTCCACGGCTGTCTGTAAGGTGGACGATCCCGATCCGTCGGTGGATGATTCCCCGGAGAACTTCCGGCTAGCTCGTGTAGCTCCTTGTGGGTGGAGAAACCTCGCCACAACCTCGTACAAGCACGCTAGATCACTTGGGCACTTGGAGACTCTAATTAGGGTTAACCACCACTAATTTTGTCAACTTCAACCAAGCTTCCAATGCTTGGTTATATAGGCCACGGGTTAGAAAACCCCGCCTACCAGTCGACTGCCAAAACATGCAGTCGACTGCCCTTCGTGGAAATTCAACGGCTCAATTCCACACATTCTGTTCGCTGCCAGTCGACTGCACCAGTCGACTGCTACAGTAACGCTACAGTACTGCTACAGTAACGCTACAGTAAGCCCTAATTTTGGGATTTTACCCCGAGTACATCCACTCAGCACTCGTTCTCGTCCGACCAACCTAGACCTAGCCTTCTAGCCTCCTCCATCAGCCTTGCGTCCCTCGAATGCCTCCCCATCCTTCACGTCTTGCCTTCTGGAGCTTCCATCGGTCTTGTCATTGTTGTCAGGTCTTCCTTTGCCAAGAGGTCGCGCCTCCGGAACTTCATCCATTGCCAAGTCACACTTGGACTTACGTTGCCAAGACTACATGCTTGGACTTACACCGCTAAGACTCATCCTTGGACTTTCCTCCTTTGCCAAGATCACACTTGGACTTACGTTGCCAAGACTACATGCTTGGACTTACATTGCCGAGACTCATCCTTGGACTTTCCTTGTTGTACCTGTATCTTGCACACTCACAATGCATATCAAATACAACAATAAATCTAACTTAAACCTTTGCTCAAACATCAAAACCTAGGGTACCCAGATTGCTCCAACAATCTCCCCCTTTTTGATGTTTGGCAACCCGTTTAAGTTAGGGAAACAATATAGCAATACATATGTAAATAAATATATGTAATCTACACATGCATAAATCATGGAACCTAATCCTAGGCTCCCCCTTCACCTAAGCTCCCCCTTGAGCTAGGATTTCTTGCAAAAGTAAACTTCTCCCCTTTTGCTAATAAATGAGCAATCGCTCCCCCTTCACCTAAGCTCCCCCTGGAGCTAGGATTTCTTGTAAAGGTATGTAAGTTTCTCACTTAAACCTAAACTTCTCCCCCTTTGCCATACATCAAAAAAGAGCTTCAAAAATATCCCAATTATTGGACTCTTTGACCTCTAATGACCATAAACATCATGTATTAATCCCCCATAAGATTACATACATGTTCACCACTCTTTTGGTCATTTTCTAATACTTGAAAAATATTTTCAGACCGTATCAGTCGACTGAAAGAAGTACCAGTCGACTGCCCCCATGAAAACGAGCTTACAGAGACATTCTGTGCTCGTGAACAGTGTTACCAGTCGACTGGTAACTGTACCAGTCGACTGGTACACTATTCATGAAAAAATCAACCTTTTCTGGCCAACTTCAGAAATACGGCAGAAATTCCACAGACCTCTAAAAATCCCCAAATTTTGTGGGGAGGTCTATTATATCAATATCTACTTGGGAAAAATATATATATAAATATATCTATAACCAATCCAAAGATTGACACAAAACACAAAACTAGCTAAAAAGTTCAATTGAACCTTGACCTAAAGTCCTAGTTTTGGCTTCCTCTTGATGTATTTGCCCATACTAAACCATAATGCATCACTAGCATTAGTTTATATGACATATATACATCAAAAACTAATTTTCATGCAATATGAACCCAATTCATATTTCTATGCATGAAACTCAACTCAATTGTGTCAACCCACTATGTTAGAGACTTAAGTCCGTCTCCTAACCACTTGGCACATTTGATAACCCATCTACCATGGGTCCCAAAGGCTCTTCCTAACCTTAGGAATCTTAACCTTAGTCACCTCCCTTGGTGACTCATCCACTATGGCTAGGTCACTTCGATGCACCTCGGGTGACACTTGGCCTACTAAACTCACCTTCTTAACCTTAGACACCTTGTCTTTGATTAATTTCTTCTTGTCCTTAATCTTGGACACCTCATCCTTAATATAACCCTAGCATATTCCTTCTTATTGGCCTTGGATGACTCTCCCTTGTCCTTGGTAACACCTCTCATACCAATGTCATGTGCTACCTTAACACTTGACTTCCTTTTAGTCTTGGAAAAGATTTTTATGTTTCCAAAGCGTAACTCCCCCTAAAAATATGGTCAAACTTCTATCATTGCACCAACAATGACTTGGGGTTCCTAAATAATTAGGAAAACCAAAACTCGAATTTTTGAGGTTCAAAATTCAATAATGAAACTAAACCTCAACCGAAACTTCACTTTGGTTTTTCTTAACCAATCCATACTTGTTTTCATCATGAAAACTCATGTAAACATTATTTAGGGTATACTTTATCAGGGAAATATAGTTTTCTATGAAAATACTTCCTATTTTCAAAGATTGACACAAATTTGAAAACTCTTGAAAACTTCAATGTTTTCTCCTAATTTGTATCTAACTTTCCAATGATGATTACTATCAAAAGATAGTCTTCACCAAAGTTTTTCAAAAGTATTTTGAAATCTTTTTCAAAATCAATATCCAACCACGTTCTTTGGGCTCAATGCACATGACTTGTACATTAGCTTTCCCAATGATTAGAAGACACATAATTATGTGTTTTGATGAACCTAAAACTCAACAAGATACACTAGATCAACATCTTGAGTTTAGTTCACCATTTTAACATCTCACTTGTATCTAACATGTATTAAAACACATACAAGTCACCTTATAGTTCTTTGTGAGATGTATATTTGGTCTTGCCCTAAACTAAGGGATCATGCATATCTATCTAGGCATTATGAAACTTGTGATCATCCACCTAGGATGTCATTTGTTATAATCCCACTTATTAGGATATTTACTATTCTTAATAAATGTCTTTTGTCCTTAATTACAAGAAAATTAAAATAATGCATGATGTTTTATGGCATACATCAAAATAAGCAATTTTTAAAAGAAAAACATGCTATAACTACATGATGTATGTATGACATGACATGATATTTTTATGTTTTTCATAATAAAGATGAATGAAAAAATAGATATGATGTCATGACATATGATGGGCAAACAAAACATGACAAATTAGTATACATAAGATACCTAGATTACCTATCTAAGTGTCCTTAAACCTAGCTAACTTAAAATTTAACCCTAGATTGCCCATGATTTCTCATGAAAATGCCAAAACCCCAACTTGGCATTAAATTAAGTTCAAATTCTCAACGTTTGACACATTTTACTCTTCCAAAGAGTAAACATTTTACATTAGGACCTAGATTTCTCTTAAATCACTAAGAAGATACCAAAATCCCAACTTGGTATTTCTTATGATTCTCCAAATTGTGCCAATTTAATTCAAAGATAATTCCTTAAGATTTGGCACATGTTGCTCTCTCCAAGAGTGATAATTTGGATTAAGGTTTACATTTCCCTTAATTCCATAATGAAATGTCGAATTCCAAATTTGGCATTACTTTTGCTTCTCTCAAGTGTGTCAATTTAAATTAGATTCAACTCCTCAAACTTTGACACATTTTACTCTTTCAAAGAGTAACACTTATCATCCTTTTCATTTTCAAAGGTTAACAATAACCTTGAAAATACTCTCAAGTGTCAACTTTAATAAGGTTAGGTTAACTACTCTTCCAATTTGAGTTGACACTCTCTAAACCCATCTAGGGTCTAGAGAATATACTCCTAGGAACCCAAAACCTATTGGTGCTCCTTGGATGCTCTAGGTACTCACTAGGGATGACTTCCCTAGATACCTTCCTAAGGACCTTTCTAGGCTTCTTAGAAGCCTTGGTCACTTCTACTAGGTCACTTCTAGGAATAACTTCCCTTGTAACCTTCTTTGTGACTTTGTTAGACTTCTTAGAAGTCTTCGTCACATTGGTCTTGCTAAAAGTACTTTTAGGGATTCCTTCCCTAGTATCTTTGACTTGACCTCTAAGCCTAGGGTTGGTCCCATAACTATATGGAACCCTATGAAAGGAAGTCACATCCTTCTTGGCTTTAGGTTTGTATCCCAAACCTATATAGCCATTGGATGGCTCTTGTCTAGCTTTTCCTAGGTTATGCTCATTTTGACCCCTAAGAATATTTTCTATTCTTGCTAGGGTTCTTTCTAAATTATCAAGTCTTGACCTCAAGACTTGGTTTTCCGTCATTGAATCCATAGACTTGGATTTTTCTTGACCCCTATGAGCATTTCTATATCTAAGCATATATCTATAATCCTTAGAGTTATTGCCTAAATTGTTATATACCTTCCTAGCCTTAGGTGCGATAAATCTAGCATGAGGAGGAATATATTTACCCTTAGTGTCATCATGCTTCCTACTTTCATTATAATTAGCATTAAAACGATTTAAATTTGAACTAGCATTCAAATTAGGGTTTACCACCCTTACCCTTGAAGCTCTCTTCTTCTCCCACTTCTTCAAGTGCACCAATTTCTTGAGCTCTCCTCTCCTTGGGCACTTTGTGTGGTAGTGGCCCCACTCACCACATGTAAAGCACCTAATATGCTTCTTCTCCTTCTTCTTCTTCTTCCTACAACTCACATTAGTTTCTAAATTAACTTTAGTGAGTTTAGGGTTTACCTCCTTTACCTTCTTGAGCGAAGGACACCTACTCTTGTAGTGCCCCATCTTACCACACTCAAAGCATTTGATGTGGTCCTTTGTGCTCTTCTTGGTAGTTGAGGTGGAGGGTTGAGCTTCCAAGATCTCCTCTTCCTTGGATTGCTCTTCTTCCTCTTCACTTGAAGATGTGGACGGTTCCACTTCTTCCTCCCTTGATGATGTGGATGATACCTCCTCATCTTCCTTCTCCTTCTCGGATGTTGAGCTCGTGTCAACATTCGATTGGTCCTTCTCTTCTTGGACCAATGAACCCTTCTCCTTGGGCTCTTCCACTCCTTGGATTTTTGTAGGGTCTTCATGATAGGCAATGATCTTTTTCCAAAGATCACTTGCATTTGTGGTTTCACCTACACTCAACAAAATATTAGAAGGTAGTAAACTATGTAAAATTCTCGTTACCTCTTTGTCCGCCTCCGATTGCTCCCGTTGCTTTTCGGTCCAATGCCGAGGTCGGAGGCATTTACCCTTCTTGTCCGTAGGAGCTTCAAATGGGTCACTCAAGACAACCCATTGGTTCCAATCCATTTGGAACCATGTCTCCAACCGCTTCCTCCAATAATTAAAGTCTTCCTTGTCATACGGAGGTGGAATTCGGATATCCCATCCGAGCGGTCCTTCGGACTCCATCTTCTTCTTCCTCTAGCTTCTTGCTCTCTTGGCGGTTAGTCCGTAGAAGAGCGACCTGGCTCTGATACCACTTGTTAGGACCTTGACGTCCGCTAGAGGGGGGGTGAATAGCGTCTCACCCAAATCGTCGCTTCCTACAATGGTTAGTGTGCACAGCGGAAATACAAGATAAACACTAACAATAGAAAGCAAACCTAACACGTTGATTTAACGTGGTTCGAAGATAAAGCTCCTACTCCACGGCTGTCCGTAAGGTGGACGATCCCGATCCGTCGGTGGATGATTCCCCGGAGAACTTCCGGCTAGCTCGTGTAGCTCCTTGTGGGTGGAGAAACCTCGCCACAACCTCGTACAAGCACGCTAGATCACTTGGGCACTTGGAGACTCTAATTAGGGTTAACCACTAATTTCGTCAACTTCAACCAAGCTTCCAATGCTTGGTTATATAGGCCACGGGTTAGAAAACCCCGCCTACCAGTCGACTGCCAAAACATGCAGTCGACTGCCCTTCGTGGAAATTCGACCGTTGCAGCCCAACGGCTCAATACCAACCCTCTGTTCGCTACCAGTCGACTGCACCAGTCGACTGATGAAACCACCAGTCGACTGCTACAGTACTGCTATAGTAACGCTACAGTACTGCTATAGTAAGCCCTAATTTTGGGATTTTACCCCGAGTACATCCACTCAGCACTCGTTCTCGTCCGACCAACCTAGACCTAGCCTTCTAGCCTCCTCCATCAGCCTTGCGTCCCTCGGATGCCTCCCCATCCTTCACGTCTTGCCTTCTGGAGCTTCCATCGGCCTTGTCATTGTTGTCAGGTCTTCCTTTGCCAAGAGGTCGCGCCTCCGGAACTTCATCCATTGTCAAGTCACACTTGGACTTACGTTGCCAAGACTACATGCTTGGACTTACACTGCTAAGACTCATCCTTGGACTTTCCTCCTTTGCCAAGATCACACTTGGACTTACGTTGCCAAGACTACATGCTTGGACTTACATTGCCGAGACTCATCCTTGGACTTTCCTTGTTGTACCTGTATCCTGCACACTCACAATGCATATCAAATACAACAATAAATCTAACTTAAACCTTTGCTCAAACATCAAAACCTAGGGTACCCAGATTGCTCCAACAACCTTATGGTTCTTTGTGAGATGCAAAGTTTGGTTTTTCCCTAAACTAGGGATCATGCATATCTATCTAGACATTTTAGAAATTTTGAACATCCACCTAGGATGCACTTATTAGTCAATGTCATTTGTCCTTGATTTCAAGGAAATTAAAATAATGCATGATGATTTATGACATACATCAAAATGAATAATTTTTCAAAAGAAAATTTGTTGTAACTACATGATGTATATATGGCATGACATGATATTTTATATTTTGCATAATAAGCATGAATGCAAAATATGATGTTATGACATACGATAGGCAAACAATCATGGAAAATTAGCACAAATAAAATATACCTACATTACTTATCTAAGTATCCTTAACCTTACCTAACTTAACATTAAGCCCTAGATTGCCCACTTTTTCTCAAGAAAATATCAAACTCTCAATTTTGACATTTCTTTTACTTTTATTAATTTGTTTCAATTCAAATTAAGCATAATTCCTCAAGGTTTGGAACATTTTACTCTTTCAAAGAGTAATCATTTTAAATTAAGGCCTAAATTTTGCCCTTAACTTCTTAAGAAAATACCAAAATCTCAACTTGACATTTCTTTTACTCTTAATTTGTTGTGCCAATTAAAATTACATCAAATCTCTTAAATTATGGCACATTTTTCTCTTACAAAGAGTAAATAAATAATCTACTTCATTTTCAAAGGTTAATAATAACTTTGAAAATGCTCTCCGAATGTCAACTTCATCAAGGTTGGATTAACTATCCTTCCAATTTGAGTTGACATTCTCTAACTCATCTAAGGGGTAGAGAAAATGCTCCTAGGAACTCAAAACCTATTGGTGCTCCTTGGATGCTCTAGGTACTCACTAGGGATAACCTCCCTATTTACCTTCCTAATGACCTTCCTAGACTTCTTAGAAACCTTGGTCACCTCCTCTAAATCAACTCTAGGGATTGCTTTCCTTGTGGTATTCTTAGTGACTTTCTTAGACTTCTTAGAAGTCTTAGTCACATTTTTCGTTGGAAAAATACTCCTAGGGATAACTTCCCTTGTATCCTTGACTTGACCCCTAGACCTAGAGTTGGTTCCATAGCTATATGGAACCCTATGGTAAGAAGTTACATCCTTCTTAGCCTTAGGTTTGTATCCTAAACATCTATGCCCATTGGATGACTTTTGCACTCCTACACCTAAATTATGTTTGATCCGGCGATAAGAAGGGGGCCCCCCCCCCCCCCCCCCCCGCTGAGGGAAGTCAATGCCACGTGGAAGTCAAAGGGTCGAACGGGCGACCGGAGAAGAGGAGACCGGTCGGCCAAGCGAGGTCCCAGCGGAATCAAAGGCACCTGGCAAGGAGTTAGGGTTCCGACGCTCGTCGAACAGGATTATAAGGCTGAGCGGATGGCACGCTCGGCCGAAGACATAAGGTAGCATACTGCTAACAGTCTCCACAAAGCACATTACCGAGTATCTCCCAAGTAGATCACTATATATGGCCGGCCGGACGTAAGGCAAGTGCTGGCCGGCCGGACGCCCGACAGGGAGTAAGGAGAAAAGGACAAAGGACATATTCTGACAACGGGCATGCTTTATAATCTGGCCATACTCCAAATCTGACGACAAGGGGTTCCGCTGTCCCATCGAAGACATGCTTGGACTGTAGCAGTATGGTGTCAGGTAAGCTTGCTGACAGACCCTTACTAAGGTATGGGCTGAGGACACGTGTTTGCCTAGGTATGTGTGCCTGAGCTCCTCCCCATCTCTATATAAGGAGCTTTGCACTTCACCAGGGGGGGCATTCTTTGATATTGGTAGCCACTTCTTTGCTGTCCACTTGCCTGACTTGAGCATTGGAGGGTCGTCGCTGGGAACCCCTTCCCGGCCCGACTTCTTTGCAGGTTCGCCGGAGCGTCGTACGTCCGGTAGGGAATCTACGCCAGCAACCAGGAGAGCGCCACGTGCCCAGCGTCTGTTGATTCAGCGATTCGGACAGGATCAATTTGGCGCCGTCTGTGGGAACACTCCTGCATCCGATCGGAAGCAATGGACGAAGCTGGACGACAACACTCGGTGATGCTCCCCACAGAGGAGCTCGATGCTTTGATCGAGACAAGAGCCGCCAAGCTTATGGAACAGAGACAAAAGTCACAAGCCGAGCGGGCGGAGCAACAAGCAACATCAGCATCAGGCGGCCGAGCGGAAGCACCGCAGGCCACAGTTGCATTCCATCGGGCCCTATTCCGCACTCCTGAAGCCGCAGCAACTATTCGTGATCGAGGATCTTCTTCGGATGAAATGCCAAGACGAGACAACAAAAAAGGGAAAGCCCCCCAAGCGGACGCCTCTCCCGAGCGGATCAACCGTCAATTTTCAGAGGCTATTCTACGAGACCCTTTGCCGAAGCACTATGTGCCCCCGGCGATCGGTGAATACAATGGAACCACCGACCCGGACGATCATTTGAGTAAGTTCGATAACACGGCTATCCTTCATCAATACACAGACGGAGTAAAGTGTCGAGTTTTTCTGACCACCCTCTCGGGATCGGCTCAACGGTGGTTTCGGAGGTTGCCGGACGGATCCATCACAAGTTTCAAAGATTTCCGAACGACCATCCTCCACCACTTCGCAAGCAGTCGGCACTATCAAAAAACTAGTGTTAGTCTGTTTGCCATCAAACAAGAAACCCGCGAATCGCTCCGAGCCTATATCCAGCGGTTCAACAGAGTGGCCATGGATATTCTAACGGCCACCTCGGAGACAATGATGAATGCCTTCACACAAGGCCTCGTGGATGGGGATTTCTTCCGATCACTCATTCGGAACCCGCCCCGAGACTACGACCACATGCTACACCGAGCCAACGAATACATCAACGTGGAGGAAGTCCAAGAGGCCCGAAAAAAAGAAACTCCAACCGAGCGGGCTCCTCCTACCGAGCGGAAGCCGCACGCTGCTCATCAGCCACCCAGAGGACCGAGGGCCGAAGCAATCCGCTCCCCCTCATGCTAGACCCCACGTGCAAGAGGTAGCTGCCACGCAGCCCAAGCCAAAGAAGAAATGGACCCCAATGTTTTTCTCCTTCCACCGGACGGACACACATAACACCAGGGATTGCCGGAGTCTTCCTCTAATCGCACACCCCATTCCCAGGGGTGGCGGTCGTCGATCGCCATCAGCCGACAGGCGACAGAGGCCTCGTGAAGCCGATCGGACGATAGCTGACAGGCGACAACAACAGACTCCCGAGCGACATCGCTCTCCGAGGCGGGAGAATCTCCGGATATCTAGGGAACGGCCCCGACCGTCCGCTCGGGAAGAAGAAAATAGAAGTAATACTTCCCGAGGCGAGATCAACATTATTGCTGGCGGACCGACCGGAGGCGAGCGTCCGACAGCTCCAGATCCATGTGGTCGGCTGCAGCCAGGAATGGGCAAGCGGACCCGAAATCAGTTTCGGGCCCAGGGACTTGGAAGGAGTTGAAGTTCCCCACGACGACGCTCTTCTCATCAAAGCGGTAATAGCCAATTACACTATACACCGCGTTTTATTGACACAGGAAGCTCGGTCAACATCATGTTTAAAAAGGCCTTCCAGCAACTACAAATTGACCGAGCCGAGCTGCTGCCCATGACAACCCCCCTTTACGGGTTTACGGGCAATGAATTTCAGCCGGTCGGACAGATCCGACTGGCCATATCGCTGGGAGAGGAGCCGCTCAGAAGGACGCGGACTGCAAAGTTCGTCATATTGGGATGACCGGCTCTAAGTGAGTTCCGAGCGGCCGTCTCCACCTTCCACCAGAAAATCAAGTTCCCAGTAGAAGACAAGGTGGGAGAAGTACGAGGAGATCAACTGGCAGCTCTGCGATGCTACGTCGAGATGGTCCGAGCTGAAGCCAATGCCGCTCGGAAGGCGCCACGAATCGAGGTGAACGCTATAACTGAAAAACCTCCCTCTTTGGTTTATGAAGAAAAAGAGGAAGTGCAGATTCACCTGACCCGATCGGAGGCCACAACGTTCATTGCGGCCGATCTGGAGGCCAACCAGAAAGAGGAAGTGATCAAATGCCTCCAGAGAAACCGTGATGTCTTCGTCTGGTCGACGCATGAGTTGCCCGGAATTTCACCGAGTATAGCGCAGCATGAGCTACACGTCCGACTGGACGCTCGGCTGGTGAAGCAGAGAAAGAGGGACTTCAGCGCCGAACAGAATGCAATCATCCGATCGGAGGTCAAGAAACTCTTGGAGGCCGGCCACATACGCGAGGTCCAGTTCCCTAGTTGGCTGGCGAACGTGGTACTAGTCTCCAAGCCGGGCAATAAATGGAGAGTGTGCATCGATTTCCGGGACCTTAACAAGGTGTGCCCAAAAGATTTTTATCCTCTGCCCCGGATCGATCAACTGGTGGATTCTACAGCCGACTGCGAGTTGATATGCATGCTCGATGCATATCAAGGCTATCATCAAGTGCCGCTCGCCCGAGAAGATCAAGAAAAAGTCAGCTTCGTTACAGCCGACGACACCTATTGCTATAATGTGATGCCGTTCGGACTAAAGAACGCGGGAGCCACTTATTAGCGATTGATGAACAAAGTGTTCAAAGAGCAGATCGGGCGAAATCTGGAAGTATACGTGGACGGCATTCTCATCAAGTCCGTCCGGGCGGACGATCTCTTTGAAGACATGGAAGAGACTTTTAGAACGCTGAGGAGGTATGGAGTTAAGCTCAACCCCCAGAAATGTCTGTTCGGAGCCAAGGGCGGGCGTTTCTTGGGCTACATAGTGACAGAGCGGGGCATCGAGGCAAATCCCAGCAAAGTGAAAGCCCTACAAGATATGCCGCCCCCAAGAAATCTGAGGGAAGTGCAGCGCTTGACCGGTCGGATAACTGCTTTGTCCAGATTCATCTCCAAGACTGCCGACCGGAGCTTACCTTTTTTCAAAATCTTGCGCAAAGCCACTAAGTTTCACTAGGACGAAGAGTGCGATCGGGCGTTCGAAGATCTGAAGACGTACCTGAACTCTCTACCTGTGCTAGCCAAGCCGACTGTGGGTGAGTCACTTTGTATCTATTTATCTTCAACTGAGCAAGCAGTCGGCTCGGCACTAGTAAGGGCGAGCGGAGAAGAGCCTGTATATTTTCTAAGCCATATTTTAAAAGATGCTGAATCTCGCTACACTGGGCTCGAGAAGCTGGCTTTCGCTCTGGTCCTTGCCGCTCGGCGCCTCCAGCCCTATTTCTTGGCTCATACTATCATTGTCCGGACGAATAGCCTATTGGGAAGAGTGCCGTTGAATCCCGAAGCGTCCGGATGGCTCATCAAATGGACCACGGAGCTGAGCGAATTCGACATTCAATATCAACCCCGCTCGGCGATAAAGGCGCAGGCCTTGGCAGATTTTATCATTGAAGTACAAAGGCCAGAGCCCGAAGCAATGTGGAAATTATTTGTGGACGGATCGTCCACCCGGCTCGGTAGCGGGATTGGCGTGCTGTTGCTCTCTGCACAAGAATAAAAGATGCACTTATCCGTTCGGCTGGATTATAGAGCTACAAATAATGAAGCAGAGTATGAGGCCCTTATAGCAGGCTTACAGGCCGCTTGGCATGTGGGTGCTGGTCGGGTGACGCTGCATTCAGATTCACAGCTGGCCGCGCAACATCTCTCAGGTACTTTTGAAATTAACAACGCTCGGCTCAAACTCTACGTGGAA
Source organism: Zingiber officinale (assembly GCF_018446385.1). Lineage (NCBI taxonomy): Eukaryota > Viridiplantae > Streptophyta > Magnoliopsida > Zingiberales > Zingiberaceae > Zingiber > Zingiber officinale. Next base: position 14,662,619 of record NC_055989.1, read on the forward strand.
GCCTTCGAAAAGCTCAAGGCCAATTTCAGAGAGGTCATTATCCAGAAGATACCCCGAGCGGAAAACCAGGCTGCAGATGAGTTAGCCAAACTCGCAAGTTCAATAACGTCGGTCATCATCCAGCAGCCTATTGAGCAAGTATCTTTGGTGGCGCACGTCGATCGGATGGAGGGCCTCGAGTTTCCGAGTGACTGGAGAATAGCCATCATGGAGTTTCTTCGATCGGGGGCAACATCATCCGATCGGGAAGCAGCCCAGCAATTAAGGAGGAGAGCCGGTCGGTTCACGCTTATTGGAGACCAACTTTACAAGAAGGCTTTCTCCCGCCCGCTGTTGAAATGCGTGAGCTCGGAAGACGCGGCGTACATCCTCCAAGAAGTGCATCAAGGATCGTGCGAGGGGCATCCGGGCCGACGATCGCTGACTAAGAAGATCCTGCTGGCCGGATACTTTTGGCCAACCTTGCAAGCAGACGCCGCTCGGACCGTGGCGACGTGCCTTTCTTGCCAGAAGTACCATAACTTCTCCCACCGACCGGCGGAGGAAATGAAGGCAGCTACAGTGTCCTGTCCGTTCGACCAATGGGGAATGGATATTGTTGGTCCGTTTCCTATGGCGACCGGGCAGAGGAAATTTCTACTAGTGGCGGTCGATTATTTTTCCAAATGGGTGGAGGCCAAGCCGCTGGCCAGGATCACCGAGCAGATGGTCAAGAAGTTCATTTTGCAACATATCATCTGCCGGTTCGGCATCCCCCGCCGACTCGTCTCCGACAATGGGCGGCAATTCGCGGGAAAGTTGCTCGAAGATTGGTGCAAAAGCTATGGCATCGAGTAACACTTCACATCCGTGGCGTATCTCCAAAGTAACGGTCAAGCCGAAGTAGCCAATCGGGAAATTCTTCGCATTTTGCGCGCTCGGCTCGACCATTTGGGAGGAAGCTGGGTGGATGAAGTACCAGGCGTCCTATGGGCCATCCGAACGACCCCGAAGGAGGGCACGGGCGTGACACCATTTCACTTGGTGTATGGCGGCGAAGCAGTTATTCCTGTCGAAGTCGGCGTAGAGTCCGTCCGGATCCAGAATTATGATGATGATAACGCCGAGCGAAGGAACATGGAGCTGGATCTGGTCGAAGAAGAGCGAGCCAAGGCGTCCGTCCGGCTGATGGCGTACCGACAACGGATGAAGCAAAATTACAACCGGTGCGTAATTCCTCGATCGTTCCAGGTTGGTGACCTTGTCTGGAAGAAAGTAAAGCCGGTCGGCGACGTCAGCAAGCTGGAAGCTCCTTGGACGGGCCCCTTCAAAATCATCGAAAAGCTCCGCTCGGGCGCTTATTATTTGGAGGATGAACACGGGCGGCAGTTAGATCGACCATGGAGCGCGAATCATCTCCAGCCATACCGAGCTGGGTAAGATGTGCGCTGATATAATTTTGCATATGCTTTGGTCGCCTATGTACTTATAATGCAGGCAGCAAAAATGATAAGGATGTCAAATAACTTCGCCGAACGACAATGTTCAAATTAGCCTTAAAGACTGTCGAGCTCCGACGTTAAAAATCGAGAGACAAGCCGGCGTCTATAAACCCTCCGAGCGGAAGACCGTCGAGCTCCGACGTTAAAAATCGAGAGACGAGCCGGCGTCTATAAACCCTCCGAGCGGAAGACCGTCGAGCTCCGACGTTAAAAATCGAGAGACGAGCCGGCGTCTATAAACCCTCCGAGCGGAAGACCGTCGAGCTCGAAGGTTAAAAATCGAGAGACCAGGCGACTGCAAACCCTCCGGCGGAAGACCGTCCGAGCTCCGACGTTAAAATCGAGAGACGAGCGTCTATAAACCCTCCGGCGGAAGACCGCCGAGCTCAGACGTTAAAATTGAGAGACGTCGGCGTCTATAAACCCTAAGAGCGGAAGACCGTCGAGCTCTTAAAAATCGAGAGACGAGCAGGCGTCTATAAATCCTCCGAGCGGAAGACCGCCGAGCTCGGAGTTAAGAGACGAGGAGGCGTCTATAAACCCTCGAGTGGAAGACCGCCGAGCTCCGGCGTTAAAATTGAGAGGCAGGCTATAAACCCTCCGAGCAGAAGACCGTCGAGCTCCGACGTTAAAAATCGAGAGACGAGCCGGCGTCTATAAACCCTCCGAGCGGAAGACCGTCGAGCTCCGAAGTTAAAAATCGAGAGACGAGCCGGCGTCTATAAACCCTCCGAGCGGAAGAGGGCAATAAGGACGGCAAGTGTCCAAGGAATTCTGCTATCAAAGCGTCAATATCGTTCGACCGCTCCTGTATCCGATCCGCTCGGCTCTGTACCCAAAGGTACTTCATCGGCCTATAGCGAGCGATCTCTGCTATCAAAGCGGAATATTACATATTTAGCCAAGCGGAAGGGTCACGCCAAATACTTAGGGATTTCAGATATTAGAGGTGTGATAATAGATGAGCAGACAACACACATTGGCTAGCAAAGGGGCAAAGTACGCGAAAGGAAAGCATTGCATTAAAAATAAAACTTTGAGCCGAGCGGCCTAAGTACAAAAAAGGATCATTTTTTGGCCGAGCGACCTGATTACATATAAAAACGTCTACTCAATATAATCGTAAAGGTCCTTGGGAATGTTGTTCAGGAGCGCCACTTGATCGCCGACCGGAATAGTAGTGGAATCCGGAAGAAGACCCTTAGACTTCAGATATGTGGTGGTGGCGGTCATGGCAAGGTCAAAGGCAGTGTACATCCGATCGCAAACCTTCTCTGAAAATTCGGGCGAGCGGATGTAATTTTGTCTCAGAGTAGCGACCCGGCTCGGCTCGGCCTCTTGGTATTCTTTGAAGGCCAATTGAGACGCAGTGAGGGACTCCTGCAGAGTTTTCAGCTCGTCTGTATGCTTGACTGCATCAGCCAAGCGGCCTGCCTTCTCGCCGTCAAGCTGGTCCATCAGCTCCTTTACTTTCTGCTCTAGACCCCGAGCCTCCACATTCTTTTTCTCCAAGTCGGAGATAGCCGTGTTTTTACGAGTAGTGGCCAGGGTTATTTTTGTGTCGAGCGATTTGACCTGTCGCTCGGACTCGGCCAAGGCGTGGGCCTAATCGGCCGTCTTCTTCTGCTCGGCCGCCAGCAAATCTTGAGCTTTCTTCAGCTCCTTTTGTAGCTCGGCATACGAAGGGCCTTGAGAGCCGGACGGACCGCCAGCCGCCTTCAGTTGTCTTAATTCCTCGTCCACCATCGCCAGGCGGTTGGAGATAACTATCTCCTCCACCCATCTCTGGCGAGAGAAAATTAGAAGTTGTTAGTGGCCGAGCGGAGATAATGCATATCAAACTTCGAAGAAAACAAACTTACCCCCGTGGCCTCCTGCATGTGGCTATTGGCCAAATTTCGGAGGGGGATCAGCGCGACGCGCGCCCGAGCGTCGGCCCACATCTCAGCTAGGGCCCCTTCAAGGTGATGGTGTGCTCGGGCGGGTTGGGCGGTCGGCCTCTGACAGCAGCTCTTTAGTCGGGAGATGAAGAGTGACTCGTACAGTGTGGCCATGACCGGGGGTCGTCCGACCGGCGGTCGGAAGAGGATCAGAGGCCGGCGTCGAAAACTGAGATCGGATGGTTGAACGTTGGACTGGTTGAGGAGCGGGCGGAAAGGTGCCGACCGGAGTAGCCTCAATAGGAGCTGCCGGCTCGTCCCATTCAGAGGGCGTCTGGTCGGAAGAAATAGCTTCGACCTCTGGAGCCTTGCCACGAGCCCGTGCAGTAGCTCGGGCAGATGGTTGGACCGCAGATCCAGCTGATCGAAGGGGAGTCTCCGCTCGGCGCCTCTTTTGTCGAGGCTGCGACGAAGTGAGAAAACGAAGCTTTTTATAGGATGGAGCCCGAGCGACCTCCACCGTTGGATCCAGGTCGCGAGAATCGGAGCACTCATCGCGCCATTCATTTCGAACCGCCTCGATCCCATCAGGACACCATGCCGCCGCCGTACGATGACGACAGCATCGCCACGTGGCATTCAACCACGGGAACACATTTAATGCGCGCATGCTAGACCTTAATGATGAAGATTGGTGGAAAATTCGAAGTGATGCTGAGTAACGGTGGCGTTGACTGGCGTTTTGGCTACCCTTGGTTTCCAAGCGGATGGTTGTTGCAGCGCGCCGCTCGGCTCAACTGACGGTCCAGTCAGTCGAACTAATCGCCTCCTTAGACTAGACTTGAAGGGGAGGCATGTGATCCGGCGATAAGAAGAGGGACCCCTGAGGGAAGTCAACGCCACGTGGAAGTCAAAGGGCTGAACGGCCGACCAGAGAAGAGGAGACCGGTCGACCGAGCAAGGTCCCAACGGAATCAAAGGCACCCGGCGAGGAGTTAGGGTTCCGATGCTCGTCGAACAGGATTGTAAGGCTGAGCGGATGACACGCTCGGCCGAAGACATAAGGTAGCATACTGCTAACAGTCTCCACAAAGCACATTACCGAGTATCTCCCAAGTAGATCACTATATATGGCCGGCCGGACGCCCGACAGGGAGTAAGGAGAAAAGGACAAAGGACATATTCTGACAACGGGCATACTTTATAATTTGGCCATACTCTAAATCTGACGACAAGGGGTTCCGCTGTCCCATCGAAGACATGCTTGGACTGTAGCAGTATGGTGTCAGGTAAACTTGCTGACAGGCCCTTACTGAGGTATGGGCTGAGGACACGTGTTTGCCTAGGTATGTGTGCCTGAGCTCCTCCCCATCTCTATATAAGGAGCTTTGCACTTCACCAGGGGGGGGGGGGTATTCTTTGATATTGGTAGCCACTTCTTTGCTGTCCACTTGCCTGACTTGAGCGTTGGAGGGTCGTCGCCGGGAACCCCTTCCCGGCCCGACTTCTTTGCAGGTTCGCCGGAGCGTCGTACGTCCGGTAGGGAATCTACGCCAGCAACCAGGAGAGCGCCACGTGCCCAGCGTCTGTTGATTCAGCGATTCGGACAGGATCAATGTTCATTTTGCCCTTTTAGGATATTTTCCATCCTTTTTAGGGTCTTTTCCATTTTATCAAGTCTTGACCTCAAGACTTGATTTTCTTTCCATAAATCCTTAAATTTTGGTTTTTCATTTTATCCTTGAGCATTTTTATTTTTAGGTCTATAACTAAAATCTTTAGAGTTATTGCCTAAATTTTTATCTACCTTCTTAACCCTAGGTGTGGTAGTCTTAACATTAAGAACCACATGATTTTCATTAATTCTATCATGTCTCCTATGTTTATGATAAATAGCATTAAAATGATATAGGTTAGAACTAGTATGCTTTTTACCATGATTAAGAGGGCTATGCTCAATAAATGATACCTTGGGTTTTACTTTGGAAGCTCCCCCTCGACTTGTGCTTCCTCCCTTAGGCTTGACCGATTTCTTCCTCTTAGGACATTGACTTCGATAATGTCCTTTTTGCTTGCACAAGAAGCACATAATGTGCTCCTTGCTCTTCTTCATTGTGGGGGCGGTCTCCTTGGGCTTCTCCTTATCCTTTGGTGCTACTTGACCCTTCTTCTTGGCCAATTTAGGGCACTTACTCTTGTAATGTCCTTTTTCCCTACACTCAAAGCAAATGATATAATTTTTATTATTAATAATTGAAACCTTTATACCTTCACATGTAGGAGAGACACTTGATTCTTTTGATCCGAATGTAGAGGCTTCTTCTTGATCCGGCAATGATGGTCCATACTCCCCCTCAATCCTAGAGGTGGAGAATTCTTTCTCTTCATCCTCGGATGTTGAGCATCTCTCAACTTCCGAATCCTCATGCACATGAAATAAGGAGTACACTCCTTTGCCTTTATCTTCGTGCCCTCGTGAGGATGGACTTTTCTCTTATTCTTCCAATGTTGAGCACCTCTCAACCTCGGAGACATCTTCCTCTTGGTCTTGCTCCAATGAGTTGCATTCTTTGGATTTATCTTGATTTGGTACAGTGGAGGGTTCTTCATGAAGCTTGGCCAATTTTCTCCATAGTTTTTTGGCATCTTTAAATTCCCCAACTTGAGCCAAAATATTGTTTGGCAATAAATTGACCAATAGCTTGGTCACTTTGTCATTTGCCTTGCTCCTTTGAATTTGCTCTTGGCTCCACTTGCTCCTCTTGAGAGTTTTGCCCTTTGAATTTGTTGAAACTTCAAAACCTTCCATTAAAGAAAACCATTGCTCTATCTCCATCATAAGAAAAAATTTATCCTTGCTTTCCAAGAATCGAAGCTTGTGGATACAAATGGTGGAGGCACCCTTGTGTCGAATCCAAGTCCATCTTGGAATTCCATCTTGAAGTTGAGCTCTTGATGAATTCTTTGACTTGATGAATTTTGCTCCAACTTCTTCACCCTCTAGCCTTTTTGCCCCTTCCGACGATGATTCTGGTAAAGAGCGACCTCGCTCTGATACCACTTGTTAGGGTCGAAATGTGCTAGAGGGGGGTGAATAGCTCGCCGCGCTCGGTGATGTGCTTCTTCAATGATGTGCAACGGAATAAACAACAAGAAGCACACTCACAACGCTAACACTAAGGATTTACTTGGTATCCACCTTAAGAAGATGTGACTAATCCAAGGATCAACACACGACTCGCTCTCCACTAATGAAATACTCCTTCTCGGTCGCAGCTGGAGGCAGAGAAGCCTCGTACAAACCCACACAACAAAAATACAACACACGCAAGAAGAAAATATAAAGATACAAAGAAAACTCTTTCTTCTTGCTTACTTATTGCTTGTTGTTACCTCTTGAATCTTGAAAGTGTAACTACACTTGTCTCCAAGAGCCTTCAAGAACTGGCTGTGAAAGTGTGGAGAAGCTCGTGAGAATCAGCGCTGAGATCGTCTGCTTGTCGCTGGAGAGGAATGCACGAAGAAGATGCTCGCCAACGGCTATAACCTGCGCAACGATCGGATCCCAATCGATTGAATGACTCTCAATCGATTGGGGAGGCTTTGAATCAATTGGTTGATCAATTCAGAGCACCTCTATGCTTTCTGGAAAACACCTAAACGATTGTAGCCTCTATCGCACGATTTCTAGCTTCCCAATCGATCGGTTGATCGATTGGAGGTTTCAATCAATCAACTGATCGATTTAGAAGCTCACTATTCACTAATAAACTCTCCCAATCAATTGAAAAATCGATTGGGAAAGTTTTAATCTATCACCCAATCGATTAAGAAGGTTTCTGCATAAAATTACGTCAACCAATCGATTGGCTGATCGATTGAGCCCTCAAATCGATTGGTCAATCAATTGGAAAGTAGAACACTGTGTAGAGCTTGAAACGAGCTTCATTTCGTATCCGAGATCATCTCATTCCGATATCCGAGTCAAAAATTATAGCCTTTGGAAGTTTACTACGTCCGAACTTCCTAGTGTCATGCCAACTCCCTATTGGACTTACGACCGCTAAGTGTGTCGGTTGCTACTCGAAAAACCTAACGGTTCCACTGTACAAAAATTTTGTACAGAGATCTGAACCTTTTCCTAGCTACCATGTGTTCTTTTAAATTAAACTTGGATCGCCTGCGGAACTTTACACGTTTGATCCTAAGTTTAATTTATTTGTTATTTTAGGTTTAGACTTGGATCTCCCGCGGAACTTAACACGTTCGATCCAAATCACCTAGGTTATTAATTCCATTAAATATTAATTTCCAAAATTGGCTTCCAGGATTGCATGGCGAGGCACATGACCTTCTTGGATATGGGAACAACCACCATCGCCTAGACAAAGTCTTTTAAGGAAAGCTAATATTTAATTTCCTTAAATAACTTTAGGTCAACCAAAAGGAACAATCAAATCACAAGGAAAAGAAAAAACAAAAGAACACAACATCGAAAACTAATTCGAAATACTAGAATCGCATGCCTCTTGTATTTGGTATTTTTACAAAGAAATAAAACTAGTATGATGCGAAAATCAAATACTAGTATACCTTTTCTTTTGCAAACAAAAAACCTCTAGGTCTTCTACCGTATTCCTCTTCTAATCCCGGACGTTGTGTGGGCAACGATCTTCCGAGACGAGAACCACCAAGGCACCTTCTTCTTCCTTCCTTCAAGTTTCGGCCAAGCATATCTTCTAAAGGATGAAGAACTTTTTTTCACCAACCAAGCTCCAAGGGATGCAAGCTTTCTCTCATTCTTCCTCAAGCTAGATCCGGCCACCTCCTCCAAGCTCCAAGAGATAAAGGATTTCGGCCACACAAGAGGAAGAGAGAAAAGGAGAAGGGTCGGCCACACCAAGGAAGAAAAGAGGGAAAAAATAGAATAGAGTCGTTCAACATGAAGGCACCTCTACCCCCTCTTTTATAATCCTTGGTCTTGGCAAATAAGGAAATTTTAATAAAAACTTCCTTAATTCTTTTGCCATGAAAAGGAAAATTTATTTAATTAAAAATAATTTTCTCTTCTCCAATTTATTTGGTCGGCCACTCTTCTCCCCAAAACAAGGAAAGTTTTAATTAATTAAAACTTCCTAATTTGTCTCCAGAAATTTATAAAAATTTCTCCAATAATTTTAATCCCTTCATGATTGGTTAATAAAAAGGAAATTTTATAAATTAAAATCTTTCTTTTAAACATGTGGATAAAAAGAAAGTTATCTCTAAAAATTAAAATCTGTTTTAATCTACAAATAAGGAAAGATATCAAATTTTTTCTTAATATCTTGTAGAAACTTATAAAAGAGAATATTTAATTTTTAAACTCTCTTTTAAATCATGAACATGGTTAAAAAGGAAAGTTTTCTTAAAATTTAAAATCCACCTTTTAATCAACAAATAAGGAAAGATTTCAAATTTTAAACTCTCTTTTAAACATGTAGATGATTTACAAATAAGAAAAGTTTTTACCAAAAATTAAAACCATCCTTTTAATCTACAAATAAGGAAAGAGATTAATCTCTTCTCTTAATCTTTTGTAGAAAGCTATAAAAGGAAATTTTTAATTTTTAAACTCTCTTTTAAAAACATGATACCCACATAAGAAATAATTTTAATAAAAATCCTTTTTAATATTCTAGTGACCGACCACCTAAGCTTAGGACCCAAGCTTTGGCCGACCACCAACTTGGCTCATCCACTTAGTCTTGGCCGGCCCTAGCTTGGGTTCCAAGCTAGCTTGGCCGGTCCCATTGGATGGGTAAGAAGGTGGGTATGTGGTGGGTATAAATCTCTATATACAAGAGGCTACGATAGGGACCGAGAGGAGGAATTGGTTTTGGTCTCCCGATGAAATTAAGCATCCCGTGTTCGCCCCAAACACACAACTTAATTTCATCAATAATAATTCATTCCACTAAAGAACTATTATTGAACTATCGCACCAATCCCAAACTACATTTTGGGCTCCTTCTTATTATAAGTGTGTCAGTCTCCCTGTGTTTAAGATGTCGAATGTCCACTAATTAAATGAGTTACTGATAACTCACTTAATTAATATCTTAGTCCAAGAGTAGTACCACTCAACCTCATCGTCATGTCGGACTAAGTCCATCTGCAGGGTTTAACATGACAATCCTTATGAGCTCCTCTTGGGGACATTCTCAACCTAGATTACTAGAACACAGTTTCCTTCTATAATCAACAACACACACTATAAGTGATATCATTTCCCAACTTATCGGGCTTATTGATTTATCGAACTAAATCTCACCCATTGATAAATTAAATAAATAAATATCAAATATATGTGCTTGTTATTATATTAGGATTAAGAGCACACACTTCCATAATAACTGAGGTCTTTGTTCCTTTATAAAGTCAGTATAAAAGAAACGACCTCTAATGGTCATACTCAATACACTCTAAGTGTACTAGTGTAATTATATAGTTAAGATAAACTAATACCTAATTACACTACGACCTTCCAATGGTTTGTTCCTTTCCATCTTGGTTGTGAGCTACTGTTTATAATTTATAAGGTACTGATAACATGATCCTCTGTGTGTGACACCACACACCATGTTATTTACAATATAAATTAATTGAACAACTACATTTATCATAAATGTGTCACTTGACCAATGTGATTCTTATTTCTAGATAAATGTTTATACCAAAAACTAGACTTTTAGTATACATCCTAACAAAGTGTTCGGTGAACTTTTGACCCATCAGGACTTTTTCTTTGCCAACTTCTTGTTAGACTTTTGATCACCAAGTGCGGTCCCCATTGACCCACTTGGATTTACCGTCTTGTGCCAAGTGTCCGGTCCTCCATGATCCACTTGGACTTCCTTCCACCAGATGTCCGGCCACCCTTGACCCATATGAATTTCCTTATGCTAAGTATCCGTTCAATTCTTTAACCTACTTGGACTTCTCAATACCAGGTGTTCGGTCAACCTTGACCGACTTAGATTTCCACGTGTCTGGCTTCACTCACCAGGTCTTTCCATCTGCCTAGCTTCACTCACTAGGACTTCCCATCTGCCTGACTTCACTTACCAGGAATTTCACCTAGCTTCACTCACTAGGATTTTCACCTGGCTTCACTCACCGGGATTTTTCCATCTGCCTAACTTCTAGTTAGGACTTTCCTAGTCAAGTATCCAGTCAACCCTTTAACCTACTTAACTCTTCTTCACATTTAACTGGTCAACCTTGACCAGAAGGGAATTGTATCACAATCTCTCCAAATGGACGATCGCATCTTCAATCTCCATGTATTGTCAAACATCGAAACCCAAACATCAAGACTCAAGTCTAGGGATATTGCACCAACAACCTCAACCAAGCTAGCCCTAAAGACTGCCATCCACTATCGAGGATCGACCAGATGGTAGATTCAGCCTCAGGCTGTGAAAGGATATGCATGCTCGATGCTTACCAAGGATACTACTAGATTCCGCTAGCCTAGGGAGACTAGGTGAAAGTTAGCTTCATCACGGTCGACGGTACTTTCTATTATACGGTCATGTCATTCGGTCTACGGAATGCAGGAGCTACTTATCAGAGGATGATGGACAAGATCTTTCAGGAGCAAATAGGATGGAACGTGGAGGTCTATGTAGACGACATACTGATCAAGTCTACTATGACAATAAACTTAATTGCTGATGTGGAGGAGACTTACGGAATGCTGAGGCAGTACGGGCTAAGGTTAAATCCCTTGAAGCGCTTGTTTGGAGCTCGAGGAGGAAAATTCCTGGGATACCTCATTACCAAGCGGAGGATTGAAGCCAACCCGGAGAAGGTTCAGGCACTCCGAGACATGTAGGTGCCTCAGAATATGAAAGAAGCCCAAAAGTTGGTGGGTAGAATTATGACACTCTCCAGGTTCATATCCCGATCTGCAGATCGAGCGCTCTCCTTCTTTAAGGTACTTCGAAGAGCTACTAAGTTTTAGTGGGATGAAGAATGTAGTAAAACTTTCGAGGAACTGAAGTAACACCTGGAGACCCTACCTTCATTATTTAAACTTATTGCTAGGGAGTCGCTCTGGGTGTATTTGTTAGCTACCCCTGAGGCCATGAGGGCCGTTCTGGTGAAAGAGCAAGACGATGCACAACGACTAGTGTATTTCTTCAACCATCTATTAAAAGGGGCCGAGTCTCGATACATGGCGTTAGAAAAGTTGGTTTACAGGTTGGTTCTCATGGCTCACCACCTAAGACCTTATTTTCTAGCATAACCAATTACTTTCCTGACCAATAGTACCATGGGGAAGGTCCTTACCAACATGGAAATAGCCGACCGTCTCATTAAATGGGCAACCGAGCTGGGAGAGTATAATATACAGTATTAGCCTCGAACAACGATCAAAGCACAAGCCCTGGCCGACTTTTTGATAGAGATCCATCAGCATGATTATGAGGAAACATAGAAGATATATGTAGATAAGTCGTCCACTCAACAAGGAAGTGGAGTGGAGATACTTTTTATATCCCCTCAAGAAGATATCATGCAACCAGCCGTCAGGTTAAACTTTAGAGCTATAACAATGAAGTGGAATATGAGGCACTTTTGGCTAGACTATAGGCATCTCAGCATGTAGGAGCCACACGGGTAATTATTTACTTAGATTCTTAGTTGGTGGCTTAGCAGGTGGCCGATAATTTTGAAGTCAATAATAAGAAGCTACAGCTTTATAGAGAAGCATATGAGAAAATGAAGGAAGACTTCAAGGAGGTCACAGTAACCAAAATTCCTAGGGCAGACAATCAGATGAATTAGCCAAGATGACCAGCTCTTTGACCACTTGGGTCCTGGATAAGTCGATAGCCCAGAGTTTCCCGATAGCTCAGATCGAGCTACAAAACAACTTGGAAGAACTCATCAATTCGAGAGCCCCAATGATCATTTATCTTCAACAAGGTGTCTTACCCGCCATGCTGAAGCAGCTAGATCGATTAGAAAAAGAGTTCATGCGTATACATTGATCAGGGATCAATTATACAAGAGGGCATTCTTCGACCACTACTCAAATGCTTAGGCCCGGACGAGACAGAGTATGTCTCGCAAGAAATTCACTAGGGATGTTGCGGTAGTCACGTAGGAGGAAGGACTCTAGCCTGCAAAGTATTGCTGGCCGGCTATGTTTTGGCCCACCTTATAGAGAGATGTCCAACGGTTGGTGGCCACTTGCCTCTCTTACAAAAAACATCAGAACCTGACTCATCAGCCGACCAAGATTTTAAAGACCTCAATAGTCTCTTGTCCGTGGGACCTTTCCCCATGACCCCCAGGCAAAGGCGATTTTTACTCGTCACAGTGGATTACTTCTCCAAGTGGGTGGAGGCAGAGGCCCTAGCCAAGATAACGGAAGGAGCCATTATCTAGTTTATATGGAAGAATATCTTATGCCGATTCGGAGTCCCGCATAAATTGGTCTCAAACAATGGGAGATAGTTCCAAGGATGCAAGTTCCAGGAATGGTGCAGGGGCTTGGTATCACTCAGGCCTTCACTTCTGTGGCATATCTTTAGAGAAATGGACAGACCGAGGTGACCAACATTGAGATAGTCCGAGGGCTAAAAGTCAAGTTGGACCATGTGGACGACAATTGAGTGGAAGAGCTTCCTAGCATCCTTTGGGCGTACCGAATGACTCCACGAGAAAGTACAGGGCTTACTCCCTTTCATCTCATCTACGACAATGAAGTAGTCATGCCGATCGAGGTTGAGGTTCCGTCCGTCCAGTGGTTATTGTATGACCCTGAGAATACCGAGCGGCGGCTTTTAAAGTTGGATCTTATCAGTGAAACCCGCGAGAGGACAACCACCTGGTTAACCGCCTACCGACAATGGATGCGACAAAACTATAATAAGAAGGTGATCCCACGCTTCTTTAGAGAAGGAGATTTGGTATGGAAAAGGATCAGACCGGTAGGAGAGGTAACTAAGCTAGCACCTCAGTGGGACTACCCTTATAAGGTCATTAAAAAACTAGCGTCCAGTGACTATTACCTACAGGATGCTCAGGGTAGAAAGTTGGACCACCTATGGAGTGCTAATTACCTTCAGCCTTTTCATGCCTGAAAATGTTAGTCTTTGTACTAACAGTTGTTTGAGAGAAAGATCCATGGTCGGGGAATGAGTACTATAGCCATATGCGTAAAGTATCCGGTTGGGTAAATCAAGCCAGGATTATGTTTAAATCTTTTAGGAAGTCATGAAAACTGAGGCACTCTTGATGAAGTCCTTAAGGGCCTAATTGGGTCCTAGTGCCTCTCTCCTAGTGAAATCTGTCAGCAAGATTTCTCTAGACTTAGACTAACAACTCGGGCCTAGTTAAGCAGAGATTTGAAAATCTCACTCGTGAGTAGCTCGCGCAGCTCTTAGTATAATAAGTGCCACCTTAACTTACGCTCACTCGAGGACCCGAGCTAGAAAGCATCCTCATGATGGGACCTGACCTAAGGAAAAGTCAGGAGGCATGTATAGAAAGTAGGAACGCGAGAGGCAGAAACATGCTTTCATAAATAAGTAATGGATGCACTATACAGAGAATCATTTGAATTATGAAAAAATATCATCGGACATTTCTTTAATGATTCGATAATGGTCTAGGAAGTCTTCTGGAGGGTCAGACGATAGATACCCTCCTTCCTTAAGCTGGTGGACTGCTCCTATTACCCCATAAGCAAGCGATCAGACAAAGCGATCTCCTACTTGGGAACCAAATTCTGGAGAGCACAGGTACTCCTCTTGATTGGTCTGAAGATGATCACTCTCCTCCACTTTATAAGATTTCAGGGCAATAGCAGAGTTAGACAGGGCAGAGCGGGCTTGAGATAGCTCCATCTGTAAGGAACCTAATTCTGTGGTTTGGGATTCCAAATCTTTCTGATAGTCCATCAGGAGCAGCTCTTTGGCATTGAGCTCATTGGTCCAGTAGTCCATCTCTTACTTGTGCATGAGCTTGATGTTGTCCAGAGCCTCTGTCTGCCAGGCTAGCTCTGACAATGCCTTCTCCATGAGGGCTAGCTCCTCATGGTACCTAGTATCGACTGTCTGATGGAGGGTTTCAAGCTTTTTCTTACCGTCTCGTAAAAGATTGGACTCCAGTAAGGCTTTACTGAGAGTTTATTCTTGGATTGTATTTAACTTCTTTAAAGACTCCACTTTCGCCTTAAGTTAGCACACTTCTGGAGTGGAGTCAAAAGGATGAGATTCTAGGTCTTCAATGCGATCTTTCATGATTTTATTTTACCGGCACATGTTCATGGACACATGGCTTAAGCGCAACCCCTTGGAAAAAAGCTAGCCATAAAGAAGATCAGTCGAAATCAGAAGGGAAGAGCAGTAAAGGAAGGTGAAGGCTTACTGCAACATAGTTTTCAGAGAATAGGTCTACTTGGTCGGGAAGTGAAATGACATCTAGTTGCTGAACAGATTCCTTCCAAGATTTTGTCAGTTTTCCCCACAGCAAAATGGTGCCAGCAGGAGGAAGGGGGTCTTCATGCAGACCCTACTGGGAAGGCGTAGTGGCATGAAAGAAAAATAGTCGCGACCTCGAAGATCTAGGAGCAGTCTCGCCGATAGAAGGACGGGTGGAAGTGGAAGGTTGAGAAGAGGCAGGCATGACAGGGGTAGCTGGTGAAAGTCGCCTCTCTGAAGCGCTCTTCTACTGATTGATCGGGGCTTTCCCTCAGTCAGGCAATATTTTTTCTTCTGGAAGAATAGTAAGTCGGTCTGAGGTCTGAACTTTGAAGCGAGGGCGGAAGCAGGTCGGGGTAGCTGGGTAGCCAAGGAGGCTTCCATAGGCCTATGCCTCGGTCGACGCATGAGCGGCTACTCCTCTGAATTTGACTCCTCCTCCGGGGTTCGGGGACGACAAGCACGAGAAGCAAGTGGAGTTTGCCGAGTAAGAACAGGAGCACAATGGATGGGCTGTGTCGCTTGGGGGTCGGAAGGACAAGAGGTAGAAGTACCTAGGGCCACCCAGATGGCCTTCAAAATGGAGTGTCAGGCACTTTGATCAAACAAAATTATTCACTCTGTGATTTATTTCTAGAGCACTCAATGGAAGAGGTCTAATCGTATATGCTCGGGCAATAGTATCTGCTGCAGAGAAGTAAGGATCAGAATAAGAAGACATAAGAGGACTAAAGTTGCGATGGTACTTACCAGAGAGTGCGGCAGCTCTGATAGTATGAAGTTTATCCCAAATAGATACAGGACGTCCTCCTTCAGTAGCACACGTAAATCAAAGCGTCAGCTCGCTAGTTGCGTCGATGCCTCCATGAATGTTGGGTCTGAGTGATAGTCTCCCAGAAAGGGCATAGAAGGGAGAGCGGTCTGGTACTTGGTCGACCACTCTACAACAGAGGGAAAGCGGAGGAAGAAATATCTCTCTTTCCACTTTGGCTCCGAGAAGGGTAAAGGAGTGAAAAAGGTAATCCTGGGGTAAGCCTAGAAGTGAAAGAGGCCTTCACTGTGGCGACGAGGGGTGAAAAATAGTGAAATAGGTGAGGAGTCCAGCGGAAGTCACACAAGTTACAAATAAGAACGAATCCGCATATAATTAGGATGGAATTAAGAGTGAGATAATAAAGGGAAATGCGAAAATAGTGGCTCACGTTGGGTGGATGGGAAAACGAAGACCTACTATGATCTGCTCCTTAAAGAAAGTCACATAACCTTGAAGAGACTGGAAAAAGTGATGGATCTCGAAGGGTATATAATATGCATGATAGTAGACACTTCGTACGCGAAACGAAGATCGTCTAGATCTACGCCGCTAAAGGTCGACACTCCAAGAACGTATCCAAACTCTAGCAGGTCCATGAAGAATTTACACGAGGGAGTAAGGAAGGCAAAGTCAAAAAAAGAGTAAGGAAGGGAAGACACCTCTGGCTGTCACCGACAAGTCCCAAAGAGAAGGCGAAGGGGACTATTTATAGCCAGAAGAAGGGGCGAAGATGGGGGGGGCCTCGACATTAGCACCAATCATACGATCATAATAGAAGTGGATGGCATCAGGTGGTTATGTCAGTCGTTGGATCATCATAAACAATCACGCCAAAGTTTGTCTTGATTAGAAAAAGGGAAGTAGATAGTCACGTGGTAGAAGGAGAATAGAAGCCTTTATGACATCGGAAATATGCGAGGCAATAGTAATTCTGCTCGGGCAAGTAGCTCTGGAGTCGCGAGACTTCACGACCAGACAGGCGGTTGATAGTAATATAGGGCGACCTGCCCGGGAAAAGAGAGTGATTGATGTTCCTAGTCAGGCGCGACCAAGAGGAGCGAGCCTCCCTTGAAATAGTACCTACGCAGGCAGACGGGCCGACCAGGCATTCATTGAGTGGTTAGACACTTAGCTTATCACTTAGCCATAAAAGGGGTAATGCTAAAGGGCCTTAGGTAGGCCTCGCGGACATTAAAGAAACACAGTTCGCTAACAACATATCCATCCAATACAATAACCACAGTGCAAAGGTTCAATAGAAAATCCAATACATTACATCATTAAGTAGAGGAAGATAGATACAGGATGCTTTAGACTATTTTAAAATGGGAAAAGCCTCCTCAGGTAGCTCTTTAAGACGGGTGCGGTCCAAGAAGTTTTTAGGCGAAGGGGATTGGAACAGACCTTTCTCTTGTAGTTGCACTAGGGCGGTAGGGCCCCTTTGCCGCCATAACATATCATTTGATCGATGAGGCGGTCTACCCTAGCCCCAAAATCCTTGGAAGCTAAGAAGGAGGTCTTATGGGCCGTGAGACAAGAGGCCTCCCCCACCTGGTAATCCTTCATCTATTCCTGGGCCTTACACTCCTCACCTCGAGCTCCAGCCAACTCTTGGCTGGCAACCGTCGTCTCAATCTTAGCTGTCGAAAGTTCCACCCGCAAAGACTTGAGTGCAACCTGAGCTACATCCACTTGCTTCTGAAGGGCGGCTTCCCGATCAGCACTGGCAGATAGGTCAGTCGTTTTACCTGCCATCTCTGTCCGTAGGGAGGCATGTGCCTCCTGGAGGAATAGTAGTTGTGAGGAGAGGTTGGTAACCTCTGTTTCTTTCGCCTCCAAATCGGTCAAGATTTTGACGCGCGTCAGACCCTCAGACTTAAGTTTAGCCGCACTGGTCTTCAGGGCGGCCTCTAGGGATTTTACCTTATTAGACTCAATGCAGGCCAAGTCCCTGGCGATTCAAGTTTGATCCTCCACTGTTTGCAAGTGAGATTGTACCAAACTCTCCGGGATCATGAGATCAAAAATTCGACCCGCTGTCGTAGGGGACGCCAGTTCTTGAATATGAGCCCTTAAGGACTCATTTTCTCAACACATGCCGTTGAGAAATGCTTAGCCCCATGACGTAAGTCTACAAATAGCACCAGAAACAATTCGAGGAAATGAAAAAGGAAGTAGCTAAAACTTACCAACACCATCTATTGGGAAAATGTGTCAGACAGATCCAACTGTGGACTTTCCAAAATCTGGTTGGCCGTGTTCTTCCAGGAGTTAGCCAGGTGCCATATAGCTATACCTGGCCGCAGTTGGGGGGAGTGATGGAGGAAGGAGTTGTGCCCAGCACTTGGATGGATGGTAGCTGGAAGGAGGAGGTAAACGCATACCACCCCTTTGAGCGGTCCTTGGAGCGGGAGGAAGGCGTAGGAGCCGCTGACGACGATTGAATCATGAACGTTGGAGGTAGAGAGGGTGTGGAAGTCGCGAGCTGGCCCCCCGGTCGGGAGGATGTCTGGTCCGTGACTTGAGCAGGGACTGGTGAGGAGGTTGCAACCTCCGAGGAGGCAGGAGTGCTAGTCTAGGAAGGAGTCGTGGTCTGGATAGATACCCACAACAATGGTGGCCTCTTGGGGGAGGACTGGACCAAAGGAGTCACGTGTCATCTCTTGTGTTCAAGGCGTAGGGGGTGCTCGGCCGCTGGAGAAGAAGTCCTCTCACTGGACGCAGCGGCGACCGAAGGTTCCGCTGAAGGGTGAGATTCTTCTTCAAGAACCTCATGTTCTCTAGTTTGTTGGGATGAGGCTCTTGTTGAAGCGCTGGCCTAAGGAACCTCCCGGCCAGCCATAATCTCTCTTCCGTGCTTCCGTAAAATGTCACTAGACAGCGTGGAGGAATCGAGGGCAAAGGCTCTGAACATGATGACTTCTACAGATGAAAGAAGATACCTCAGTTAATGAAGATAGGAGGGAAGAGTTGCTTGATCTTATCGAAAGGTGCAGTCAAGGGCGTCCAGATGGGGCTCAATCCGAAGGTGTACAATACGCTTTCCCATAGTTGGGAAGGGAGTTGGAGTTGCACCCTATCTAATTTCCTGGAAGTCGTGAAACAATCTGACCCGTGCTGGTGGTCACTTAACTCAGAAGTAGGGGGAAGGCTTGAACGCCACTCATTGGGCCAAGCTACAGACTCATGTAGTTGTATATAGAAGAAACGAGATTTCCAGCTTTTATTAAAAGAAGGCATGCCCTGGAAGAATTTGTACCCAGTCCTAGACTGTACCATAAAAACAGCCGGCTCTGATCGGTTGAGAGAATAGAAATGATGAAAGAATTGAGGAGTTAAAAGAATGTCGTACAAATGACACAAAATTACCATCCCGCACATGGTACTGAAGGCATTGGGGGCAAACTTAGACAAGGAGATACAAAAGCATTGACTTAACTCTGAAAAGAAAGAGGGGATAGGGAAGCGCAGACCACCAAGAAGCCGATCCCTGAAAAAGGTCACACAACTAGGAGGAAGATGGCAGGGATGATCATCAGGCCCAGAAATGTGGAAGGTGTAGTTGTCAGAAAGTTTCAGGCTAACCTGCACCGACTTAAGATCTCTTCTATCAAAATCGGAGCTGAAGAAGGCATACGAGGGGACTAAAGTTTCTCCAGCCATAATCTAAAAAATGTAGAAGCAAGAGAAAAGGAAAAAAGAACACTTACGAAAGAAATGCACGAACGCTAAGGTAAGCAAGTAGGGAAGAAGAAGTATCGATGAACAACCGCTAGATGACTTTAGGGGCTTTAAACTAAAACCACTAAGAGGCATAGGGATGCGAGCCAAACAATCTAAACAACACTGTGAAGGATAACCATCGGATCGCCAGAAGGGGAGCACTATCGAGTCTCGTGCGAAAAGCGTGCGTCAGCCGTCGTATCAAAGGAAACCAGTCAGATATGTGCCATCTTCCTATGAAATGACATTTATGATGGAAAAGACAAGGAAATCATGAGGTTGATTTGGTGAAAATGGTGCCATGCCTCGAAGACCAAGAATTCCATGCGGTTATCTTGGGAATAGGAGTAGAAGGCGGCGGGAAACGCTGATCAGAATTTGACATTTCACCTCAATCTCGAAATCATAGTAAGATTCAAATTTAGCCAAGACCTAATGACCGAATGGGAGCTCTGACTACAGGTTGCTCCAAAGGCCACAGAAGATAAGTCCACAGGTGATCAACGACCTCTTGGTTGGCTTTCCAAACTCTCGCCCCAGCACGAGTTATAAATGAGCATGCACTCACGACCAACGGCCTCTCGGCTGGCGTTCCAGATTCTCTCCCCAGTGCAAGTTATAAGTGAGTATGCTCTCATGATCAACGACCTCTCAGCCGGCGTTCCAAACTAGGGGTGCAAATGAGCCGAGCCGCTCGCGAGCGGCTCGGTCAAAGCTCGACTTGAGCTTGAATTTGATTGAGCTCGAGCCGAGTTCGAGCTGCTCGTTTAACATTCGAGCCGAGCTCGAGCTCATTTAACACTGGCTCGAGGGCTCGTCGAGCCTATTCGAGCCAGGCTAAAATTCAATATTCTAATATTTAAAATAATTATTACTTCAAAACAATCTAAGTTGACGAGGTGTTTGTGGCTAGAGTGTTCTATTGGGTTGCTAGAGGTTGAAGGTTCAAATCCTAGTTTCCACAACTTGTTTTTCCATTAAAATTCATTTTCGAGTCGAGCTCAAGCCGAGCTCGAGCCGATCATTAAATGGTCGAGCCGAGCTCGAGCTTAAATTTTGAAACTCGCTCGAGCTCGAGCTCGAGCCAAGGCTCTTCAATTTTCTCGAGCTTGAGTTCGAGCCGACCCAAGCTTGAGCTCGGCTCGGCTCATTTGCAGCCCTATTCCAAACTCATGCCTCAACGCGAGTTATAAGTGAACATGCTCTCACCACCAATGGATTCTCGGTCGCTGTTCCATACTCTCGCCCTAGCACGAGTTATAAGTGAGCATGCTCTCACGACCAACGGCCTTTCGGCCGGCGTTCCAGATTCTTACCTCAGCGCGAGTTATAAGTGAGCATGCTCTCACGACCAACAACCTCTCAGTTAGCGTTCCAGACTCTCGCCCCAACGCGATTTATAAGTGAGCATGCTCTCATGACCAACTGCCTCTCGGTCGACATTCTAGACTCTCGCCCCAGCACGAGTTATAAGCGAACATGTTCTCGCGACCAACGACCTCTCGGTCGGTATTCCAGACTCTCGTCTTAGTGCGAGTTATAAGTGAGCATGCTCTCACGACCAACGCCCTCTCGACCAGCGTTCCAGCCTCTCGACTGGCATTCCAGACTCTTGCCCCAGCGCGAGTTATAAGTGAGCATGCTCTCACGACCAACGGCCTCTCGGTCAGCTTTCCAGACTCTCGCCCCAGCGTGAGTTATAAGCATGCATGCTCTCGTGATCAATGACCTCTCGGTCGGCATTCCAGCCCCTCTCCCTAGTGTGAGTTATAAGTGAGTATGTTTTCATGACCAACGACATCTCAATCAGCTTTCCAGACTCTCGCCTCAGCGCTAATTATAAGCGAGCATGCTCTCGCGATCAACGACCTCTCAGTCGGTGTTCCAAACTCTTGCCCTAGCGCGAGTTATAAGTGAGCATGCTCTTATGACCAATGGCCTCTTGGTTAGCTTTCCATACTCTCGCCCTAGCGTGAGTTATAAGCGACCATGCTCTCGCGACCAACAACCTCTCGGTCGGCGTTCCAGACTCTCGCCCTAGTGCGAGTTATAAGTGAGCATGCTCTCACAACCAACGACCTCTCGGTCAACTTTCCATACTCTCGCCCCAGCGCGAGTTATAAGTGAGCATGCTCTTACGACCAACGACCTCTCGATCGGCATTCTAGACTCTCGCCCCAGTGCGAGTTATAAGTGAGCATGCTCTCACGACCAATGACCTCTCGGTCAGCTTTCCAAACTCTCAACTCAATGCGAGTTATAAGCGAGCATGCTCTCGCAACCAATGACCTCTCGGTCGAGCTACTGACTCCCACCCTGGCACAAGGTATGAGCCAGCACTACTCTTGCGAACACTTGTCACCAACTTGAGCGTTGGATCGTCTGCATCTATTCCAACATCATCGGGCCAATGGCAATACTATGACTCGCCACCTTCACTGGGCTGATAGCAACACTGTGACAAGGATGCATGTTTCAATCTTTGCAAAGATAATCAACTACACGCCAATCCCTTGTACACAGATGGAGTTACAAGCGTGCTAGGATCTAGTAGGTCGGACTTAAGCCTCCTTCGACTAGACTTGGAGGGGAGGCTTGTGATAGGGTGTATAAAGGTGGGGCCCGATAAGGCCAGACAGTCAGAAGTCAAGGGGACGTGACAGTTGACAATCAAGAGAAGAAGGAAGTTAGACCGCTTCACATCATCAACCGCATAATTCCAGGTCGGTCACAAGCAGGGGCAGGTCCCAGATCTGATGCGCGAAACAAATCTTGGACTAGTTCCTGACCTGTCCCCGACTGATCGGACTTCCCCAGCTCGGGCCGTATAGACAGACCGGTACTTTCACTAAGACAACTCCCAGCCGACTCGTCAACGATCAAGGCATGAAAGATGGGCCCCTCGCTACAGTCTCAGATAAAGCCTGGGCGGGTCGCCACGGTTCATCCTCCGCATCAAGACTCAAACGGGGTGGTACATCTGAACGGTCATCCCGAGCTATCTATAGCTAAAACTCAGGCGGGACAAAAAGCGCTAAGCGACAACAATGTCAGATAATCATAACCTCCTGTCAGAGAATAACTGTCATACGTCAATGAATATTCCTATGGTCGGTTATCACTTGTGAATGTAACCTTCCTTCCACCAATAGGAGGCTACCGTACATTCTCTCTCACCCGTAATTCTCTGACTTGAGCGTCGGAGGATCTGCGTCGGAGACTTTTTCCCTGATTTCTGATCTCTAACGTTCTGGGTGCTTGTCTGAATGTGTGCAGAGTTCGCTTACCATCAATTCTCGTACTATAGATCAGGAAGTTCCACATGAGAGTTGGCTTTTCGGATGTGTATACACCGGGTGCACCAAAATCGTCTCTCCGTCAACACCAATGCCATCTCCGCCGGCCTCCAGATTCCGGACAAGATCAAATATCAACTCAGCTACTAGTCATGGACATATAACAAGCTTCACTTGATCCATACACAGATCAGAAAAATAATGAGAAACAAAACAATATGCTCATTGAAAACTTTCACCAACCAAAACAACGCAACATTAAAACAACAATCACTTACAGAATGGTACCAGAAGAAATTCTAGTTCGCCTGTACATATTGAAAGGTATTTATAGGGACACTCCGTCGATTTTCTTTAGGAAAAAATTTATACGATTCAGTGGTAGTGTAAATCAACACTACTGAGAAATTAAAGTTCGTTACATATGGGGCTACAAAATAATGTGTGTTCCAATAAATGGGAGCTTTTAAAAGCTCAATCTTTCTAGGAAGTGACGTGAAAAATTTGGCAGCTTGGTTTGTACGAATTTTTTACTGAAGCTTCCTCGAACTTCTTTATAGCCATTTCATTCTCTTGTAAACCGGTCTGGACAAAATATCGAATCCACCAGGATGAACTCCTAAGTTTGGCCTACAAATCAACTAGAGATGTCAGAATTCAGCAAGAGTAATAATCTTGAGCTCCATGTTAGCTACTTGAAGAAATTGGCAAATAATACACACACACACATATAAGAATCCATTTCAGACATAAATAGAAAACAAAAACACTAAAACCAAAAATATCTACAAACAAGCAAAACGGGAATCAATGTTCATTCAACTACTACTGTGCCAATCAATTCAGAAAAATATTGGAACTGATCAACAAAAAAAAAATGCAGAGATCTTAGTACACTTGTTAAGAATGCTAAAAATAAAATAGTAGCAAAAAAAGGAAGATTTTTTTTGCAGTTTAAATGAGAATGCTAAAAATAAGAATGCTAGAATGCTAAGAATGCTACCACATCTTAGTACTTTCTTGCAGTTTAAATGAAATAAAACACTAATTTTTCTGATGCAAACACAATAATAATAATAATAATAATAATAATAATAATAATAATAATAATAATAATAATAATAATAATAATAATAATAATAATAATAATAATAATAATAATAATAATAATAATAATAATAATAATAATAATAATAATAATAATAATAATAATAATAATAATAATAATAAAAGATAATAAAAAAGTAATAAGTCCATAAAAGATGCCGATATATAGGAAATAACTTCTAAAAAGAATATAATGACAAAAGAAATGCACATTTAGTTGCAGAACATACAGGTCTTCCAAATTTTGCCAGCTCTGAAACCTTGGCTCTTTGTTTTCCTGGATAGCCTGAAGAAATTATGGGCTAAAATGAGAAAGAGAAGATTTTTTTTTTTCACAAAATAAAGAATTGTATAAGTTTGTGATATAACAAATAGAAAGGTAAGCACTTGCAGTAATAAGCAAGATCTTTATGGGAAACTGAAAAAAATATGGACTATTTCTGTTACTCCAATCTATTCTATTTCAGGCAGAACAGGAGTCTATTTTGATCATACAAGAATGACAAAGTCATGCACAAAACTAGTGTGGTATATTTATGAGACCAGCCAAAATACTAATATGAAAAATATTAAGTATTTACATACTCATATGGACATTCACAATCAGTTTCCAGTATAATAACCAAGTTGATGCCAACGGCCAACCCTTAAAGGTAATACAATCTAACCCATTTAGCTATTCAATGCGATTATTCTTCCTTTTAGAACAAATAGTTCTCAGTGCCCAAAATGGGATTATAAGGTCATCTGGAGGTGGTTTGAGAATTCAATAAAATAAATAAGAAAAAAAAATCACAAAAAACAGTGTTAGTGAGGTAGTAACGAAGCAAGTAGTACCAGCAAATATGACAAGACCATCTGCTGATACTCTGGCAAGATCTGGAAGGGTCTTGTTGAGGTACTTGGAAGACAGATAATCCAATGAATCAGAAACGATAACAAGGGAAAATGATTTTGGTTGGTATGGTAGGGGAAACTTGATGTCAGCTACGCGCACGAAACCTTTGCGCACGAGGCTCTTGCAGCTACTATCTGTATCTTCTAAATCGTATGGTTCCACGCCCCAAGCTTCAGAGTCTTCTTTTAATAATTTGGAAACAACTGCACAAGAGTCAGGACCTACATGCAAAACCTTCCTCATGCTATCTCCATAAGCTTTCTTGAGAATAGGCATAGCCTGTATAACATCCAACGAGCAGGAAACACCTGTGGACATAGAATTTTGAATAATATTAAGCAACAAAGAGCATTCAAATGAATCTTTGTATACTTGGTTAATTCAATGGTTATAGTATAAATTATCCTGATAAAATCAGAGCATCATCAACGTGTTATAATCATCAAGACACCCTAGTTATTCTGAAATCATCATTAAGAGTGGATTTTGAACCAAGTGAAGTTCATTCTTCCATTTTACCAACTTGGTAGCAGCCACCTTCTCTTTTCATTTATATTATTGAAACCATATTTCAAATGTTCAATCTCCATGACACAACATAAATATTTTGTTTTTAAAGTTTATCTCCATAAATCAAAATTTGAGCTAAATTTATTTACACTCGTCAATTTCCATAGCGTCTACAAATAAAATGTGGCAACCAAAACATGAACTCAAAAATTTCTAGAACATAGAATTTTATGTTTCATAAAATATTTTAGGACCATGAATAAGATAATGAGATGGAGTTAAACACCAAAATATTCCACCAATGTTTCCAAGAATGAAAGAATTTATGGTTTACATGTTCTTGTTTGTCCATTTCCAACAGAACATATCTCTTCATCTCTTCTTTCCAAATCTTCACAAGGTTCTGAGACAACTAGAAAGTTTCCTAGTGATTGCATGAACTAGCTTCTCAAGTTTTCCCATCAATTCTCTCTTTTCTTTAGTTGCTTTATTTGAAATTGGAATGCAGCTACAGTGTCTTGATCAGATCCATTTATCTTTAGTTACACATATTTTTCAAACTATCCGCAATTCTTTGATCAGATCCAATATGCGTTGAGGAAGGACAATCTTCAAGGATCTAAATAAAGGAGATCTGATTTAACAAAATGCGCTTTAGTCAGTAAGCAGCTTAGTTCGTGAAGGCAATCATCATTAAGTTGCTGAAAGTGGTTTTGAGAATGTAGACAGTGCATTCGAAACCTTGGCACAAAGGGGAAATGAGGGGGGAAAAACAACACGCCTAGTTTAAGCCATCGGAGTTTCTCAAAACCAATAATTTAAGTAGCAGTAGGACAATAATAAGATAAAGCAACTCCAGAGAAGATTCATCAATAATCACGAGTCCGAAAAGAAATTTATCTTCATTAACAATAATCTTCAAAAAAAAATATGATACGTACCTTGCCCAATACTTATGGCTTCCTTCTCACTGGCAAATCCACCTTCAACGACAAAATTTAGTTGAGTTTAATTGGCAAAAGAACTAAAAATGGAATACACCAATAATCGAAATAAAGAAAACAACTGCTTTTCACCGAATCAAGCATCTGGTTCAGTTCATATTTAAACACAAGATTCTTACGTACCTGAACCTCTCAACGAGTAACCAATGAGAAAAAAGGCAGCCTAAAATTTCACAAAACGGGGGAAAAATATTGCATCAAAAAGTTTGTAGAATCCAAATAGTGCATCTTCATCGACTGATGATGCAATTGACACCCACAATCTAAAAGACGCACCACAACAACCAATCCGATGGACAAAAGGGGCGAACTCCGCGACTTCTGGTGCAGTGAGCCGACGAGCGGAAGGCTTCCGCTATCCGAAGCGCGCCGAGACGGATTAATCAGTCGTCTTGACGCCATAACTTCGCTTCTTTAAATCCACAAAGACCGCAAACCCTACGCCGATCGTAATAACAAAACAGAAAAAAAAAAATGTCAGATCAATCACACAAAATTCACAGCAACAACAGATTCATCAGCGATTCCGGCATCTTCCCGGAGATGGCACAGAGTCTCGAATTCAAGAAGCAAAAAAATCAAACAAAGATCCCAAACCTTCCGCGATTATAAGTAGGATCCAGTCGGCCAAAAAAACACAGAAACAGATTAATACTTGGCAGAACGAAATCGGCGAAGCGAGATCTAAGAGGAGGAGGAGAAGAAGAAGAAGAAGGGAGAGCTACCTGTAGACGGCGAACGCCGGATCTGAAACCTCTACCTGTCTAGCACTATTCTTGTTGTGGAGGAGGAGAGAAAAGTGAGGAAGAGCATTTAAAATGCTACAGCTTTCAGCATCACCTCACACACGGAAGAGATCTGCCGATCAATCTCATCCTGTGTTCTTATAAAATAAAATAAAATAAAATAATAAATAAATAAAATGGATAATAAAAACATAACTCATATAGATATAGTCTTTAATTTACTTAACATATTGCATAAAAAATAAATTTTAAAATATATATAAAAAATCATTTAATAATAATAATAAAGGCAGAGGAATTGGAGGCTTAGCGTTGTGATATCGTTCGAGCTGTAGTAGGGCGGATGGCCAACAAGGTCACCACCATCTCCAATCTGCTTCAACGCGTCGCCTCCTCCTGCCTCGTGCACCGGCTCCCGGGAGGCCACGCGCTCGATGACTGCAACTGCGGCAGCGAAGAGGGGGAAGTGGATTGGAGCCAGGTGGAGAAGGCGGTGGCTGAGGAGAAAGATGAGGCGGGCGAGGAGGAGGAGGGACTTAGGATCTGGGAAGAGGACGGCGGCCATCGCGTCGACGCCGCTCCTGAGGATTCCCATAAGGTTAGGGTCAGGGAGATGGAGGCGTTCGTGCACGAGGTGTTCGACGCGGTGTCCGCGGTCAAGCGAGCCTACGTAGGCCTCCAGCAGGCGCACAGCCCGTGGGACTTGGACAAGGTGCGGAAGGCGGACGCGGCGGTGGTGGTCGAGCTCCGCGAGCTGGGGAGGCTCAGGGATCGATTCCGCCGGGAATGCTTCACTCCCCCAGCTACCGCCCAGACGGCTGCGCGGCTGAAGGACTCGGTGGCACCCCACGAGGCGGCGATCGACGATCTGAAGCGGCAGCTGAAGGCCAAGGAAGCGGAGGCGGAGATCCTGAAGGAGAAGCTCCACAATTCCATCGCGCTCAGCCACTCGGCAAGCAAAGGGCGTCACCATTCGAGCAATTGGCTTGGACACGCATCCGCCATCGGTTTGTGGAAATAGATCATTTTCTACGCAATCCGCAGTCACCGCCTCTAATTAGGGTTTTGGTCGCTTGAACAGGGGCACCGGACGCACCTAAGCCCACGCCGGAGCTATTCGAGATGTGCATGGAGCGGGTGAAATCGGCGTTCAAATCCTTCACAGCTCACCTCCTCTACCTCATGTGCTCCGCCCACTGGGACGTCAGCGCTGCCGTCCGATCCGTGACCCAAGGGGGCAGCGACGGCGCGGAAGACCACGCTCCATCCATCCCCAATTTGGAGCCTCGCCACACCAAGTACGCCCTGGAGTCGTACGTGAATCGGAAGGTGTTCCACGGGTTCGAGAACGAAACCTTCTATCTGGAGGGTTCGCTGAGCTCGCTGATCAAGCCGGCCGAGTTCCGGCGCAACTGCTTCGCGCAGTTCCGGGACATGCGGGGGATGGAGCCGGAGCAGCTGCTAGGCATTCTCCCGGGCTGCCCGTTCGGCCGCTTCGCGGCCGCCAAGTACCTGGCGATCGTGCACGCCAAGATGGAGGAATCTCTGTTCCACGGCGAGTCGGAGCAGCGGCGGCAGGTTATAGCCGGGGCGCACCCACGGACGGAGTTCTACAGGGAGTTCCTCCGCCTGGCCAAGGCGGTGTGGCTGCTCCACCTGCTTGCCTTCGGGATGGACCCACCGCCGGCACACTTTGAGGCGGCGCGGGGGGCGGAGTTTCACCCGCATTACATGGAGAGTGTCGCACGGTTTTCCCTGGCGGGCGGGTTCCGGCTGGGTCTGTCGTGGGATTCCTGGTTAGCCCCGGGTTCAAGCTGCCGGACGGGTCGGTTGTGCGGACGAGGGTTTACCTCGTTCCATGTGTTTAACCTCGACTTCTCATGTGATGCCCGCCCATATGCGGCGGATGGATAAGCAGATCTGATCCGTCCATTCCATCATTCAATTTTAAGTGTTTATTTTTTATTATTATCATTGTCATCAACCTCCAGATCCACTAATCAGATCCTCCATCACACATGGCGGCATGTCAGCAGATTCACATATCTATTTTAGTTTATCTGTAGCACAAACTATCGGTAGTGTGCCTATTGTCCAGTTATTTAGAATTTAGGGCGTAGACATTCGGCACAACTGGGGAAGTTGATTATTAATTCTTTCATTTGATTAGTAATTTCTACAAGTTAATCTTTAGACTATCTCAAGCAACGTTAACGATTAATGGAGCAGTATTTGGTTAATTTAATATTATTTTTATATAATTTTTTAAATTATTTTAAAAATAATTTTGATTAATTCAATGTTAATCGAAATAATTAATTTTTAATTTAATTTTGATAAAATTTTAATTTGATTTTATTAGTAAATATTAAATTAATTTTTAATTAATTTATAGATTGAATTAATCAAATACCCATTCCTAACTTTAGTATTTCAAGACCATTTCTTTGAACAAGCTCTTTTGTCAAATGGAGCCAAGCCGCATGAAGAGTTAAACAAAACACCAACAGAAAGTAAGAAGGGGATAACATTTGTGGCACAATAAGAAAGTGAAGAGGATAGTTCACTATTATCATCGTTATTCTTTTGCACTTCATCATTGAGTAGTGATGAAAACACTCATGTGGCATGGTGTTAGCCCCTTAACTTTAGACAACACAAGGCTATCCAAGTCAAGTCTTGCAAGAAGGAGACTTGGCATTCTACGGGCGTGGCATGAGTGCTAGCTATGCTAAGCAGCGGACTGGCAGTAGGCAGGACATTGTCCAAGCCGAAGTATGTAGGAGGCAGATTTGACATTCTAGCAGACGTGGCATGGGTGTAAGCTATGCCAAGCAACGGAGCATTTGGGCGGAGCAGGGATGTCCCAGCCCAAGTCTGGTAGGAGGCAGACTTGGCATTCCAGCGGGCGTGGCATGGACGCAAGCCATGCCAAGCAGCGAACCGGTAGTGCGCGGGCATTGTCCATACCCATGTCTGCAGGAGGCAAACTTGGCATTCCAGCGGGTGTGGCATGGGTGCAAGCCATGCCAAACAACGAACTGACAGTGTGCGGGGCACTGTCCATGCCCATGTCTACAGGAGGCAGACTTGGCATACATCCGAGCCGGACATGCGCAGAAGACATGCTAAGCAGCGACAAGGATCTTGACAACACGTGGGGTGTTGTCCAAAGCCCAAGTATGCAGGAGGTTGACTTGGCAATGAAGCGGGTGTGGGATGTGCGGAAGACATGCCAAGCAGCCAGTGGATCAGCAGCGCGGGGCTGCCAAAACCCAAGTCATGCAGAAGGCAAAGACTTGGCAATCCAGCGAGCATGACATGTGCACAAGGCATACCAAGCATCAGAGCGGTGTGCGGGGCGCTGCTCAAGCCCAAGTTTGTAGGAAGCAAACTTGGCAATCTCCGGAGCATGACCTATGCGCAAGGCATGCCGAATAGTGGAGACTTGTGACAGTACGCAGGGTGCTGTCCAATGCACTAGACATGCAAGGACAGACTTGGTGATCATGCGAGCAAGGCATGTGTGCTGGGCATGCCAAGCAGCAAAGAAGTGGACAGATGGACTTGTCCATAGCGCAGATAGATGGACTTGTCCCTGTTGCCGAAGGAGCAGATAGATGAACTTGTCTGTGGCAACAAAGGTGTGGGCAGATGGACTTGCCTGTGGCGCCAAGGGAGCGGATAGATGGGCTTGTCCATGGCACTAAACAAACGGAGCCGTGGGCCTAGCACGTGGTGTGCATACAGACTTTAGCGTGAGGCCAAAGAAGCGGAGCCACGGACTGAAGCAGACAGATGGACTTATCCGTGGTGCCAAAGATACAGAGCCGTTGTGAGAACACTGGTGGACAGATGGATTGTTCGTGGTGCCAACGAAGCCAGATCGTGGTCAAGCACAAGGTGTGCAGATTTTACACTTGGCATGGACTAATGTAGTGAAGCCATGGGGGTGAAGCACAAGCGGTGGATGCTGACAGTTGGCAGGGCCAATGCAACATGATGATGGAGCAAAGCCCAAGGTGTGCAGGCTGTCACTGTTATTGCAATCGACCTCTAGGGTTTCGATGTTTGATAATATGACTAAGGGTTGGGAGAGAGAGAGAAGTCTAGTTAGGACTAGATGACTAGCAAAGGTAAGTCCTAACCAAAGGTTAGTGGAAGTCCCGGTGAGTGAAGCCGGGCCCTAGTGAGTGAAGCTAGGTGGTGGAAGTCTCGATGAGTGAAGTCGGGTCCTAGTCAGTACTTCGAGTCTCAATCTTGATGAATTAACAGATAAATTTTTCGTAATGTGCAATTGACCTAAAACTGTTAGAATGATGGGTCAACTACTACGAGCGCTTTTTGATTTATCTTAGTGGATGATGGAAAATTTTCGCAAGGTCAAGCTGTCACGCCCAAGATTAATCGACGTAAACTGAATACCTAATGCCAACAAAAAAAACAACAGGTGACATTCAGGCACCACATCAGAAATCACTCGCTTTCTGAATTTACTTAGTATGCACATGCAGGTTCGGAACATACATCTTAGGATTAATTAGTTTCTAAGATCTAGATATCGGCTATAAAAAAAAATCAAACATCGAGCATAAAAAATTTAGAAAGCATGAAATGTATTTGATGATATTAAAAAAATCTTAGGGTATGTTTGGTTAACGTATTTTTTATTTTCTGAAAAATATGTGTTTCTGAAAAATGATGTTTAATTTGTATTTTTCATGCATATTTTTTTTTTTAAAAAAATAGATAGCATTTTCTAGAAAAATAAAAATATTTAAAAATTATTTTTTCTCAAAAATATGTATTTTTCAGAAAATAAAAATAAAAAATACACAAATCAAATGCATGAGAGCATTTTTAAAATTCTCCTTTTCTTAACATTTCCATAAGTAGTTATAATTAACCTTCATAATATTAAGATATCTAAGAATATTTTGAGAAAATAGTTCAAACTGTGGGAGAAACATTTTAAAATTTACTTTGATCACTTTTAGCCCGAAAAAAAAACTTATTTTTCCTCAGAAAAATAGATTGTGCCGTCACGAATTAGTCTCGGAAGAAACAGACTGTACCAGTCGGCGGGTCATTGGGCCGATCGGACGGGGAAGCCAGGATTATCTCATGGTCAGAGGGAAGGTCAAAGGCATTTATAAGGCTCGCGGTGTTGCCCGCGTCGAACCGAATCTCCATGGTGTTGTACTAGAGGCCGGGAGCGGGGTCAGATGGCTGAGAGGAGCCCGCCATCGCTGGAAAGCCGAAAAACGAAAAGCTCGATAGACGAAAGGAAGGAAAAACGCAAAACGATCACCGGAACAGTGGCGTGGCGGAGAAAGAACAGTGGAAGATCAACGAGAGGTTTTGGGGAGGCTTACAGGGAAGAGAAAGACGTCCGCAGAGAGCAGTGGATCACCGCCGAGAAGCGCAAGGTCGCCGGAGCACTGGCCGCTCAAGGCCGCTGACAGCTGCAGGAAAAGGAGACGGATAGTGGGGACGAAGGCGGTGCTGCGGTTTTTTATAGGTCGGACTCAACCGACTGGAGCCGTCCGATCTAGGTCACAAACATCGAAGCGCAAATCCAACCGTTGAATTCAAACCGTCAGGCATCACATCAACAGCTGTCACCTCGGACGTGCGACGGTGACACGTGGCAGGCTCCCACAGGGCGGCTGTCGCCTCGGACGTACGACGACTGCAGCGGTGACACGTGGCACACCCTCACAGGGTGACATTTAATGGGCGCTATCATTAGACGTGGGCGCGCGCTCAGCCTTAATGGGGGTGATTTGCACGAATTTCGAAGAGATTCAGATTGCGTTAGCATTGACCGAGCAGTCCGCACTCATCCAAAGACGCCGAAGGAAGAATCTTGCAAGTGCAAACCCTCAAAACGTCGAGCGGCCCAGAAGATCAGTCCTGCACAGATCGGTTGGGGTCCAACTAGCCTCATAACCGATCGGCCAACCGATCTCCAGACTATTTGTCCAGTCAGTCGGACTTGCAGCCTCCTTCGACTAGACTTGAGGGGGAGGCACGAGATCTAGTGGTAAGGTAGGGCCCCACCCCGCAGAGAGGTCGACGCCACGTGGAAGGTCAAAATCAAGGCGGTCAACGCCCCGGGCTAGCATCCGATCAAGCGACCTCATCTGCCAATCGGGCTAGGGAATGGTCGGTCCGACATTATTACAGCTCGGTCTCGCATCAAGCTTCTGACGCTCAAAACTATCACCAAAGCAGACGTCGACCAGCAAGTCATTTGTCGAGTGGCTGGGTGGGTGCCGGGCGAACATCCGGATCAGCCATAGGTCAGATCACAACCATCAAAGCGCAATCCCAACCCAGCAAACTTGGACAATGGAGGTAGCCGAATGGTTGTCCCGCTCGGGCCAGACAACAAAAGTAGCCGAGCGGCCCACCCGCTCGACCCACTAGCAGACAGAGGCAGGATCAACTGGTATCCTCCTCGAGACCCGTGTCGTAGACAGACAGCATGGTCGGCAGCATGATCAGGCAAAGAATCGTATGACAGAAACTTCCATTGTCTTGTCAGGATATGCTCGGTCTATTGAGGTATTGTGTCAGGTATACTTTTCTGACACATCCTATCAGGGAGAGTTTTGAGATATGTGCACACCTCGAGGAGCGTGCACGCGCACCACTGAGAGCCCTATATATAGGACCCCAAGCTTCGACGGAGGTATGCGCATTCTACTGTAGCCACAGTTACGCTGGCACTTTCGTTTCTTTACTTGCCTGTTACTTTCGCCGGAGATTTGACTTGAGCGTTGGAGGGTCATCGCCGGGGAACCACTCCTTAGCTTGGCACTGACGCTTTGTGCTTGCAGGCCAGTCTCATCGAAGGTCCACGCGCGATCAACAGGAGCGTCACATCCCCAGCATCCGTCACCCTCGACTCTCGGACAGGATCAACTTGTATTTTCGTTTAGCCTTAAATCTAAGTCCGGATCGGTTGTAGACGGCTCTCTGTTTTCCAAGAATTATATCAAGATTCTTAGAACTCTAAGTGAACCGTTCCAACGTGTCTTTAAGTTCTTTGGACTTGAGTTTTCAAATTGGAATTTTCTTCCTCAAGTTGTTGGACTTGAGTTGAACTTTCAATTTGAACTGATTCAGTCAAAGAACTTAATTTAGTCTCCTCCTTAAGGATTGTTACATCTTTTTGTAGTGATTTGACTCGGAGGTTGGATTTGGCTAACTTGTGTATAAGGTAATTAACTAAATTACGTAACTTAATTAAATAAGAATTTCTTACAGTGGGATTAGGCCCTTCAGAAATGGATACGGATCCGTGGCTTCGCTCGGACTCGGTTTCCAATTGGCTCTCGGTTTCTGATTCTTCGAGTTATTCCCGGGTCGTCAGTGCGAGGAAGTTCGTCTATTCGAGTTCTTCGTCGGAGTCTTCTGAAGAAGACTCATCCCATGTTTCTTCTTCCTTTGCTTCTTTGCTTCCTTTTAGTTCGGATAGTTGGCTTTGATGTGTCCCTTTTGGTTGCAACTGTAGCAGGTTACATCGAACTTGACTTCTGGACTGGCTTGCACTATCTTGGACTGAATTACCTTCTTGATGTCATTCTTCGTGAATCCTTTCTTCTTTTTATAGAGTTTGCGTACTAGGTTGACAATCTCCTCCGTGATCTCATCGTCGTCATTTTCTGAGTCCGATTCGTCTTCGAACTCGGGTTCGGTTCTGCGATTTACTTTTGTCTCCTGGGTTCTGCTTGTACCTGCAACCAAAGTAATACCTTTCTTGGCTGGACGTGCATTAATCTGTTCATGTAACTCAAATTCTGAAAATAACTCATCTAACTTAATTAATGAAAGATCCTTGGATACTTTGTAAGCATTTACCATGGATGCCCACAGAGTATTCCTCGGGAAAGTGTTTAGTGTATACCTGATTATGTCTCGATTCTCTACCTTCTGTCCAATCGTGTGGAGTCCGTTCAATAGATCTTGAATTCGTGCATGAAGTTGGCTAGCCGTCTCACCTTCCTTCATTTTTATGTTATATAATTTATTCAAAATTAAATCGCGCTTTCTTACTTTTGTATCGGAGGTGCCTTTGTGCAGCTCGATCAGTTTTTCCCACAATTCTTTCGTGCTTGAGAAAGGGCCAACTCTGTTCAGTTCTTCTTTTGTCAGCCCGCATTGTAGCATGCAAGTTTCTTTGGCATCAGCTTCAATCTTCTTCATTAAGCTAGTGTCCCAGTTCACGCATGAGACTGGTTTTCCAGTGCCGTCTCATGGAAGCTCGAGTCTAGTTTGGATAATTATCCACATCTCGACTTGCGTCTTGAGGTGGTATTCCATCCGACTCTTCCAGTAGCTAAAGTCCTCGCCAGAGAAAAGAGGCGGGCGGGTTGTACTGTAACCTTCTTAATGGGCCATTGAGGAAGAAAATCTCGCACAAACAAAAACAAGAAACTTTGTTCCAAGACTTAATCTTGGATTAGTAGTGCGAGATTAAAAATAAACACACGAACTCAAGTGGTGTTGCACCAGTTTCGAGCAAAAATTCCGATTGCGATAAAAACATATTAAAAGGCGGCAATTATACCGATTCCGATCGACTCCGAAAATTAAAAAAAAATTACTACGAAAAGCTGCTTGAATTGTGGTTTCACCAATTCGAAGCGACCCCGCTCTGATACCAATTGTAGAATCGAATGCGCTAGAGGGGGGGGGTGAATAGCACTCGTGACTTTCACTTTCGTTTCGTAAATATGCGCGGAAATAGAAGTAAACGAAAAACTAATTGTTGGAACCTTAAGGTTGTTTTGGTGTGATCAACAAGTTAAGTTAGGTCCTGTGTGTTTTTAACCTTGTGTTTAAGTGTGCAGGAGCTTAGGAGCATAGGTAGTCTAGCGGAAGACGCAGCTAGTGAGAAGGACGGCATGCGATGCGTTCGAGGGACGAGGCGCTGTGGAAGAGTACACCGGCAGACGAGAAGGAAGCATGCGGTGGTTCCGTGGGACGAGAAGCCGGAGCGGAAGACTGCTCAAGGAGCAAGAGACGCAGCTAGCGAGAAGGTTGGCATGGGATGCGACCGAGGGACGAAAACTGCGGATGAGTATGTTGGCAGAC
This sequence comes from Zingiber officinale, assembly GCF_018446385.1. Lineage (NCBI taxonomy): Eukaryota > Viridiplantae > Streptophyta > Magnoliopsida > Zingiberales > Zingiberaceae > Zingiber > Zingiber officinale. The sequence goes on from NC_055989.1 coordinate 14,698,663, forward strand.
GAGAAGGAAGCACGTGGTGATTCCGAGGGACAAGAAGTCGGAGCGGAATCCTGCTTGAGAAGACCGGAAGTTGGGTTTGGGTGAGCCATATTCCGGATGGCAGAGATCACCCAAGCGAGCAAAAGACTCGGTCTGAGGCGAACGGAGCCGGAGCAGAAGACCTGGGCTGAAAAAGTCAACGGGGTTGACTTTCCCAGTCGGGGCGCCCAGAACTGTCCGGGGCGCCCAGAACTGTCCGGGGCCCCCGGAACCCTTCCGGCCTCCCGGAGTTGACTTTTTTACCAAATCGCGTCAATCATGATTTGAATGTTGGGGGATAAAGTTTTATCCCCCCCAGGGCGCCCGGAACCCCTTCGGGGCGCCCCGACCAAGGCTATAAATACAGCCTTGGTCCAGAAGCTTTCAATCAATATAAGCAATTCATTTTGCAACACTTGTACGCTCAATTTCTAGATTAGCTTCTTTGTTTTACGCTTCAACGTTGTACAAGGCTTCTCCGCCTGAAGGAGTATTTAATGCTACATTATCCTTGGATTAACAACCTCCCCGGTTGTAACCAAATAAATCTCGGTGTGCCTCATCTTTTCTATTTAAGTTATAATTTATGCAAGTGTTCTGTTAAAAGATCGAGAAGGGTCATGTTTTAATTTTGCAGGCTATTCAACCCGCCCTTCTAGCCGACCCAGCGGTCCAATAAGTGGTATAAGAGCCAAGGCACCGCAGAAGGACTGACCGCCGACTGAAGCAACAAAACGATGGCCGGAGTTAAAGTCTACGCACCAGCATTTGAGGGGGAGCTTGCTTTTTGGAAGTAATAAATGGAGGTATATCTTAACACAGATATTTCATTAATAATTAAATTTGGTTATGAAGCACCAAAGACAACGAATGGAGAAGAACTCAAGATTCACCTCTGGACCAATAAGCAACGTGACGAGTCTATGGCAAACGCTCGGGCAGAATTTCACCTTCTAAGCATGATACTAGATCAAGATCTCGACATAATCGGAGAATATAAAAGCGCAAAAGAACTTTGGGAAAAGTTCTTGAAAATCTACGAAGAACCAACTGAAGTCGAATCCAACTCCTCGACGGACACCAAGTCACCGTCAAAACAGTCCGAGAATGAGGAAACTACTGACACAGCCGAAGTCCATCCCTAGAACACAGAAAGCTCATCCCAGATGAGGATCAATGAAGGAGGAGAGTCTTCAGAAGAAAGCAACTCAACAGGGGGAGAATCAACAGCTGACAAGGTAAGTCAGATATGGTCTTCACCTCCTGATCAATTGAGTGATTCAATAAAAATATCATCAAAAGAGTTTTTCGAATTACAAAATATTTTGTCAAATGAATTTTGCAAATTAGAAATATTGCCGAAAGATTTCTGTGAATTACAAATTATGTTGTCGAAAGAATTTTACGAACCTAAAAAATTATTAACTAATAGTGAATTAAAAGAAACTCAAACACTAGCTTGTCGATTAAAGAATCTCGACAAACTAATAAGAATTAACATGATAGACTTCTCTGCATGCTTAATATTGTTTGATTTAAATCTGAAAAATTATGATAGACTAAAATGAAAATTTAGATATCATAATGATATTAAAGAAATGACAGTAACTTGAGAACGGATTTTTTTTATAAAAAGAAAATAAACTAGTATTATTCTTTTACAATTTGTTAATTAAACTATGAAAATTTCATTTGAGTTATCCTTTCCCATAAATTTTTTGGTTAAAATATTTTTCTAATGCTTATCTAAAGGCAAATTTTTTTCTTGAAAATGCATGCTTTATTCTTTCAAGATCTCAAAAATTGCTTTTGACTTAGAAATTTTGAAATTTTCTTTTACTTAGAAATTGTTTAACTTAGAATAACTTTTTTTTTTTGCTGAAAATTATTGCAAATTCTCTAACTTAGAATTTATTCAACTTAGAAGTTTTTAAGAAACTTAGAAACCTTGTTGAAAATTATTGCAAATGTTTAAAAGTATTTTCAAAAATTTTCTAAGTTTGAACCCTTAGAGTTTTTCTTTGAACACTAATTTTTATGTGATCAAAGGGGGAGAAGGAAAAGTATAAGTCTAGGGGGAGGTAGACCAAAATTTAAATTTTCTATCTTTTTGCACTTTATTGCAAAGTTAGTTAGTTTATTTTTTATGTCTATTTACCCTATCTTAACTTGGGTTGCTCACATCAAAAAGGGGGAGATTGTTGAAACCCCAAAGTTGTTTTGGTGTGATCAACAAGTTAAGTTAGGTCCTGTGTGTTTTTAACCTTGTGTCTAAGTGTGCAGGAGCTTAGCAGCACAGGTAGTCAAATGGAAGACGCAGCTAGCGAGAAGGACGACACGCGGTGCATCCGAGGGACGAGGCACTGCGGAAGAGTACACCGCGCGGGCGAGAAGGAAGCGTGCGGTGGTTCCGAAGGACGAGAAATCGGAGCGGAAGACTGCTCAAGGAGCAAGAGACGCAGCTAGCAAGAAGGTCGGCACGGGGTACGACCGAGGGATGTGTTAGGACCAAAAGTAGCTAGAGGGGGGGTGAATAGCTCGTCGCGTTCGCTCGTTGCTCGGTGTTGCTTGTTTCTTCAAGAATGCGCAGCGGAAAATACATAAACAAACACAAACACGCTAACACTAGGAGTTTACTTGGTATCCATCTCCAACGGAGATGACTAATCCAAGGATCCACACCACGCACGCACCCTCCACTATGAAAACACTCCTTTTCGGTAACTACCGAGGGCGGAGAAGCCCTACAAGACTCTCAGTACAAGAAGAAGAAAGGGTAGTAAAGAATAAGCAAAAGCTTACAAGAAATGCAGTAAAAACCCTAGCTTCTTCTTCTTCTCGTTGCAACTCGCCTCTTGACTTGGATGAACCTCCAAGAACCTTCAAGAACTGGCGGTGAGGAGCTTAGAGAGTGCTGGGGAGGAGCTGTGTTGAATCTAGAATGAATCGGTGAAGTGCTGCCGAAGGAAATGAACGCCTGCGGCTTAAATCGACGCTAACGGTCGAATCCCGATCGATTGGAATGCTCCCAATCGATCGGGGAGGCTTTGGATCGATCCAGAGCGCCTCTGTGCTCTGGAAAAATGCCTGGATCGATCCACGGATCGATCCGGCACTTATCACGCGAAGCGGCGGCGTCCCAATCGATCCACTGATCGATTGGGAACTCTGAATCGATCCACGGATCGATCGGGAGATCGATCCAACTCTACCGGATCGATCGGTGGATCGATCCAGATCTTCTGGATCGATCCACGGATCAATCCAAACCTGCTGGATCAATCCACGGATCAATCCAAACCTGCTCGATCAATCCACGGATCAATCCAGATATTGGTTTTTGCCCAAAACCAAGCCCAAAACCCCCTAAACCAACATCTAGTCAACCATGACTTGTTGGTACATAAGACCTAGCATCCGGTCACCCTTGACTAGCTAGGACTCTCTCACCAAGTGTCTGGTCAATCCCTTTGACCCACTTGGACTTTTCTCTTCTTGCCAAGTATCCGGTCACTCCCTAAGACCTACTTGGACTTTTCTTCCTCATGCCAAGTATCCGGTCAATCCCTTTGACCTACTTGGACTCTCACCAGATGTCTGGTCAACCTTGACCCATCTGGATTTCTCTTGCCTGGCTTCACTCACCAGGACTTTCCCAATTGCCTAGATTCACTCACTAGGTCTTTCACCTGGCTTCACTCACCAGGATTTTTCTCCTGCCTAGCTTCACTCACTAGGACTTCCCAATTGCCTAGCTTCACTCACTAGGTCTTTCACCGGGCTTCACTCACCAGGATTTGCCTCCGGCCTAGCTTCACTCTCTAGGACGCCCCAACTGCCTAGCTTGACTCACTGGACTTCTTCAATCAATATCTTGTCAAACATCTAAACCCAAACCAAGACTCAGCTTGGTCAACCAGGTCAACCTTGACCTGAGGGATGTTGCACCAACAATCTCCCCCTTTTTGATGTTTGACAATACCACAATAACACTTACAATACCACATGTAAGTTAGGCTAATCCCATAGCCTCATTCTTCATGCCACTAGGTAATGAAAGCATAAGTTAAGCTCTTCATTCTCCCCCTAAGAGGGCAACCTCCCTCTTAGATAATGAAAGCCTAACTTACTCCCTTTCACACGTCCTTTCATTCTCCCCCTATTGGCACACATCAACCTATGCCCCCTCTTTGGGCACACTTCAACAAATCCATTTGTTGAAAACTCTCCCCCTGAAGAGTTGCTCATCATTGGTTACAACTTCACTCGTTGAACCAACACGATAATGAAGGTCCCATACCCTTCATTTATCCTTAACTTCTTCCTCAATGTAGACAAATACCCAACCTTGAGCATTTTCTAACCTCTTGAGTTCCCACTTGAAATAATGAGGATATCCACTCCCCATTTCAAGTTCAAAAGCTCATCCATGAGCATTTTCTTTAAAGAAGGTTAACCACCTTCCAAGGTTCATGAAAAATAATTTTCATGCCTTTAAAGAGTCCCTCCCCCTAAAGACATGGTGGTAACTTCTGTCATTGCACCAACAATGACTTGGAATCCCTAAACCTTTAGGAAACCCAAATTTAGAAGTTTTGAGGTTCAAATATTCAAAATTTGAAACAAACCTCAACCTAAACTTCAACTTAGCCTTCCTTAACCAATCCATCCTTGTTTTCCACACGAAAACACCCGTTTTATGTATACAAATGTATTTTTAGGGGTTTGGAATGGTTACCTAGACTAAAATAGGTTTAGAGTGCTGAAATCAGACCTTCCCAGCCAAAATCAGCGTCCTGGATCGATTGGAGTTGGGTTCCAATCGATTCAACCTATTTGAATCGATCCACTGATCGATTCAGGATGTGTGGATCGATCGGCTGATCGATCCAGCGAGCTTCTGCTCGCAAGAGTTGCCTTCTGAATCGATCCACGGATCGATTCAGGCACTCCAATCGATCCATGGATCGATTGGAGCCTCTGATAGTTGCTGAATTTCAAATTCAGCCAACTTCAGAAACCCCTAGAAAATTCTACAAAAATCTAAAAATCATGAAATTTCGTGTAGACATTATTTAGGGCATACTTAATCATGGAAAAATAGTTTTCTATGAAAATACTTCATATTTTCAAAGATTGACACAAACTTGAAAACTTGCAAAAACTTTAGCGTTTTCTTCAAGTTTGTGTCTAACTATTCAATGGTGATTACTATCAAAAGATAGTCTTCACCAAGGTTTTCCAAAAATATTTTAAAAACATTTTCAAAACCAATATCCCATCATGTTCCTTGGGCATAATGCACATGACTTGTACATTAGCTTTCCCAATGATGGGAAAATACATAACTATGTGTTTTGATGAACCTAAAACTCAAAAGAATGCACTAAATCAACATCTTGAGTTTTGTTCATCATCATAACATCTCACTTGTATCTAATGTGTACTAAAAACACATACAAGTCATCTTATAGATCTTTGTGAGATGTAGATTTTGGTTTTGCCCTAATCTAGAGATCATGCATATCTATCTAGGCATTTTGGAGATATTAGACACCCACCTAGGATGTCACTTGTTAATAAGTGTTGTTAAATGCCTTTTGTCCTTAATTACAAGGAATTAAACTTAATGCATGATAATGTTATGGCATACATCCAAAAGAAATAATTTTCAAAAGAAAATATCCTATAATTACATGATGTATGAATGTCATGACATGGTATTTTTGGATTTTTCATAATAAAACATGAACGTAAAAATAGACATGATGTCATGACATATGATGGGCAAACAATCATGGCAAGATTTAGCATAAATAAAATATACCTAGATTAACTATCTAAGTATCCTTAAAACCTTAGCTAAACTTACAACTTAAACCTAGATTGCCCTAAAGTGCTTCAAGAAAATGCCAAAGCCTAAATTGGCATTTCTAATTCCCTTGATTTATGCCAGTCGAAATTAAGCATATCCTCAAATGTTGGCATATTTCATTTTTCCACAAGAGTAGCACTTCAACATAAGGCTTCAATTTTCTTTAATTTTCTAAGAACATACCAAAATCCCAACTTGGTAGTTCTTATGATTTCTCAATATGTGCCATTTTAAGATAAAATCAAATTTTCAACCATTAGGCACATTTAACTTTTTCAATTTGTGTCACTTAAAATATCATCCAATTTATCAAATTGTGACACATTTTACTCTTCCCAAGAGTAAACATAAATCCACTTCATTTTCAAAGGTTAAGAATAACCTTGAAAATGCTCCTTGAGTGTCAATTTCTTCAAAGTTGGGTTAACTACCCTTCTTCTTAGAGTTGACACTCTCTAACCCATCTATGGGGTAGAGAAGATGCTCCTAGGAACCCAAAACCTATTGGTGCTCCTTGGATGCTCTAAGTATTCACTAGGGATAACTTCCCTAGATACCTTTCTAGTGATCTCGTTTGGCTTCTTAGAAGCCTTGGTCACTTTTTCTAGGTCAACTCTAGGGATAGCCTCCCTTGTGACCTTGTTAGTGACTTTCTTAGACTTCTTAGAAGTCTTAGTCACATTTGTTGCAAAGATACTTCTAGGGATGACTTCCCTTGTATCCTTGACTTGACTTCTAGACTTAGGGTTGGTTCCATAGCTATATGGAACCCTATGATAAGTAGGTGCATCCTTTTTGATTTTAGGTTTGTATCCCAAACCTCTATGGCCCTTGGATGACCCTTGTTGTCCTAAACCTAGATTTTGCTCATTTTGCCCTTTAAGGATATTCTCCATCTTTTTTAGGGTCTTTTCTAGTTTGTCAAGTCTTGACCTCAAGACTTGATTTTCTATCATTAAATCCTTAGATTTTGATTTTTCATTACACCCATGAGCATTTTTGTTTCTAGGCTTGTATCTATTATCCTTAGTGTTCTTGCCCAAATCTCTATCTACCTTTCTAGCCTTAGGGGTAGTAGATTTGGCATGTAGGGCCACATGCTTTTCCTTAATGCCCTCATGCTTCCTATTCTTATGATAAATCGCATTAAAATGATAAAAATTAGAACTATCATGCTTTTTACCATAATGCGAGGGAATAGGCTCAATAAAAGATACCTTCCTTTTTACCTTGGAGGCTCCCCCTTGACTAATGCCTCCTTGAGCCTTGACCATCTTCTTTCCCTTGAGGCATTGACTCCGGTAATGCCCCTTTTGATTGCAAGAGAAGCATATGATATGCTCCTTGCTCTTCTTTGTTCCGAGAGTGGTCTCCTTTGGCTTAACCTTGCCCTTTTGTGCCACTTGACCCTTCTTCTTGGCCAATTTAGGGCATTTACTTTTGTAATGCCCAGGTTCCCTACATTCAAAGCATATGATATGATTTTTATTATTAATTGAAATGTTTATACCTTCTTGTGTAGGGATGGCACTTGCTCCTCCATTTGATATTTCTTGAATTTCGGAGGTGGCACCATCTTCTTCTTCTTCACTTGGCCCGGATGTAGAAGCTTCTCCTTCTTCTTGATCCGGCGTCACCAAGGATTGCTCCCCCTCAATCCTAGAGGTGGAGGCTTCATCATCTTGAACATGAAACAAGGAGTATGCTCCCTCTTTGTTCCCTTCGTTGCATTCCCTTGAGGATGAAGCCTCTTGGATTTCCTCTTCTTCGGAGGTTGAGCATCTCTCAACCTCGGAGTCCTCCTCTTGGTCTTGCTCCAAAGAGTCACCCTCTCTGGATTCTTCATAATCTTGTACAGTGGAGGGGATCTCTTCATGAAGCTTGGCCAATTTGCTCCATAGCTCCTTTGCATCTTCAAACTCTCCAATTTTGCAAAGGATGGTGCTTGGCAATAAATTGACCAAAAGCTTGGTCACTTTGTCATTTGCCTCGCACCTTTGGACTTGCTCCGGGCTCCATTTGCTTTTCTTTAGAACTTTGCCCTTTGAATTTCTTCGAGCCTTGATGCCTTCCATTAGAGCAAACCATTGCTCTATCTCCATCATAAGAAAATTTTCGATTCTTGATTTCCAAGAATCGAAACTCGTAGAAGTGTATGGTGGAGCCACCCTTGTGTCAAATCCAAGCCCATCTTGGAATTGCATCTTGAAGTTGAGCTTGATAAAGTCTTGAACTTGAAAAATTTGCTCCAACTTCTTCACCCTCTAGCTTTTCTTATTTATGCTTGACCCTTCCAGCGATGATTCCGGTGAAGAGCGGCCTCGCTCTGATACCACTTGTTAGGACCAAAAGTAGCTAGAGGGGGGGGGGGTGAATAGCTCGTCGCGTTCGCTCGTTGCTCGGTGTTGCTTGTTTCTTCAAGAATGCGCAGCGGAAAATACATAAACAAACACAAACACGCTAACACTAGGAGTTTACTTGGTATCCATCTTCAACGGAGATGACTAATCCAAGGATCCACACCACGCACGCACGCACCCTCCACTATGAAAACACTCCTTTTCGGTAACTACCGAGGGCGGAGAAGCCCTACAAGACTCTCAGTACAAGAAGAAGAAAGGGTAGTAAAGAATAAGCAAAAGCTTACAAGAAATGCAGTAAAAACCCTAGCTTCTTCTTATTCTCGTTGCAACTCGCCTCTTGACTTGGATGAACCTCCAAGAACCTTCAAGAACTGGCGGTGAGGAGCTTATAGAGTGCTGGGGAGGAGCTGTGTTGAATCTAGAATGAATCGGTGAAGTGCTGCCGAAGGAAATGAACGCCTGCGGCTTAAATCGACGCTAACGGTCGAATCCCGATCGATTGGAATGCTCCCAATCGATCGGGGAGGCTTTGGATCGATCCACGGATCGATCCAGAGCGCCTCTGTACTCTGGAAAAACTTCTGGATCGATCCACGGATCGATCCAGCACTTATCGTGCGACACTTATCGTGCGAAGCAGCAGCGTCCCAATCGATCCAGAGAGGTTCTGTTCGCGAGGACTCACCGGATCGATCGGTGGATCGATCCAGATCTTCTGGATCGATCCACGGATCAATCCAAACCTGCTGGATCAATCCACGGATCAATCCAGATATTGGTTTTTGCCCAAAACCAAGCCCAAAGCCCCCTAAACCAACATCTAGTCAACCATGACTTGTTGGTACATAAGACCTAGCATCCGGTCACCCTTGACCAGCTAGGACTCTCTCACCAAGTGTCTGGTCAATCCCTTTGACCCACTTGGACTTTTCTCTTCTTGCCAAGTATCCGGTCACTCCCTAAGACCTACTTGGACTTTTCTTCCTCATGCCAAGTATCCGGTCAATCCCTTTGACCTACTTGGACTCTCACCAGATGTCTGGTCAACCTTGACCCATCTGGATTTCTCTTGCCTGGCTTCACTCACCAGGACTTTCCCAATTGCCTAGATTCACTCACTAGGTCTTTCACCTGGCTTCACTCACCAGGATTTTTCTCCTGCCTAGCTTCACTCACTAGGACTTCCCAATTGCCTAGCTTCACTCACTAGGTCTTTCACCTGGCTTCACTCACCAGGATTTTCCTCCTGCCTAACATCCCAGTTAGGACTTCCCAGTCAAGTATCCGGTCATCCTTGACTTACTTGACTCTTCTTCAATCAATATCTTATTGTCAAACATCTAAACCCAAACCAAGACTCAGCTTGGTCAACCAGGTCAACCTTGACCTGAGGGATGTTGCACCAACAGGATGAAGACTACGGATGAGTATGCTGGCGGACGAGAAGGAAGCATGCGGCGATTCCGAGGGACGAGAAACCGGAGCGGAAGCCCGCTCGAGAAGACCGGAAGTTGGGTTCGGGTGAGCCATATTCTTGATGGCAGAGATCACCCAAGCGAGTGGAAGACTCGGTCTGAGGTGAACGTAACCAGAGCAGAAGACCCGGGTTGAAAAAATCCAACGAAGTTGACTTTCCCAGTCGGGGCGCCCGGAACTGTCTGGGGCGCCCGGAACCCTTCCGGGTGTCCGAAGTTGACTTTTTGACCAGATTGCGTTAATCGCGATCTGAACGTTGGGGGATAAAGTTTTATCCCCCCAGGGCGCCCCGACTAAGGTTATAAATACAACCTTGGTCCAGAAGCTTTCAATTAATACAAGCAATTCATTTTCCAACACTTGTACGCTCAATTTCTAGATTAGCTTCTTTGTTTTACGCTTCAACGTTGTACGAGGCTTCTCCGCCTGAAGGAATATTTAGTGCTACATTATCCTTGGATTAACAACCTCCCCGATTGTAACTAAGTAAATCTCGGTGTGCCTCATCTTTTTTGTTTAAGTTATAATTTATGCAAGTGTTCTGTTAAAAGATCGAGAAGGGTTGTGTTTTAATTTTGCAGGCTATTCAACCCGCCCTTCTAACCGACCCAGCAGTTCAACACTAATCGCTAACACTTTTTGGTTACTTGGTTCGGAGCTTTTGTCGACTCCTACTCCAAGGCCCGCACATAGAGTGCTTTCGATGAGCAATCACCAATCAATCGAAAGATTACAAATTGAGTCTTACAAATAAGCTATTTAAAGAATACCGACAACAACAAATCTTCGGTGGAACAGTCGTCGGAGCTTTCGGGAGTCGTAGAAGCATTTTCTGAGCAGCTCGAAGAAGCAGAAATTGTTCGTTATGTTGTTCTGAAGCTTTTGATCGAGGCTCCTTATATAGGCTGTTCTGGGCGCCCGAAACCCCTCTGGGCGCTTGGACCATGTGGCTCGGCCACTCCACACGCGCCATGTCAACTTCCCAATAACTTTTTGATTCCGGGCACCTGGACCGACTCCGAGCGCCCGGACCAGCTCGGGGCTCCCGGACCTCTTTCGGGCGCTCGGACCAAGTTTCTCCGGCTCCTTGTTTTCTGCAAAACAAAGTTAGTTCAGATAAAAACAATATAATATAAAATTATGACAGCCTCTGACTGTCTGGTTCTAACTTCGAATTTCCATATGAAAATCCTAGGTCAAATCAACGTCTATTGTTCCCTCATAAGGGAACGCGTCCTCACCTACTCCACTTAGGAGAATTTCCCTGTTGCCAGATCGGTCCTCCAGACCGATTGGACTTTTCGCCTAGGGTTACCACCCCCTAGGGTTTTCCTCAGCCTAGGGTTACCGTCCCCTATGACTTAGGGTTACCACACCCTAGGATTTTCCTTCACCCAGGGTTACCACCCCCTGGGACGTAAGGTTGCCGCCTCTTAGGATTTTGACCACCTAGGGTTACCACCCCTAAAACCTAGAGTTATCACCTCCTAGAGTTTTACACCTGCCTAACTTTTGCCTAAGTACCCTTAGGACTTTTCTGCCTTTTGCCTAAGTACCCTTAGGACTTTCCTGCAATCTCATTGTAATTCGTTAGACCATAAATAACCTTAACTTTGAACTCTTTGTCATTATCAAAACTTGAGTTCGATCGTCGGATGCTTCCCGCACCAACATAAGCTACCTTTCTCTTCATCCGATCATGTTTCTAATTTTCCACTTGAAATAATTTATTCAGATGTTTAGGACCTTGCACCTATTTTGTCTAACCAAGGTTTCTAATATTATATTATCTTCATTAATCATTTTAGTAAATGTACTTGGTTCTATCCTATGAGAAGGAAATCTAATTTATTGGATATATTTTATAATTTTCAAAATCAAGTTGAACGATATTTTAATCGTAAAATACTTTTTTTCATTCTGATTAAGGAGGGGAATATCAAGCTCTCCATTATCATCTTGTCTTCTGTAGAATTATTTATCGAGTCTCTTGTCTTCACACTTCAGAACAAAATGACTTTGCTAAGAGAAAATATAGACATATAATTGAAACTACCTTAGCTCTTCTTCATCATGCATCAGTTCCGCATAAATTTGGGATGAAGTTGTTAGCATTACCATATATCTTATAAATCTTCCTACTCAATTGCTCAATTATAAGTGCCCTTTTAAAAAACTTTATAATCAAACTCCTAATTACACTTTCCTTCGAATTTTTGGTTGCGCATGTTATCCGTGGTTATACCCCAACTCTAAACATAAATTTGTCTCTCGTTCACTACAATGTGTTTTCCTTGGTTATAGCAATTTGTACCATGGTTATCGTTGCTTGCATATACCAACAGAATGAATTTATATTTCACGGTATGTTACTTTTGATGAGTTTCTATTCTCTTTTTAGTAGCTTCTTCAATCTCTCCTCTAGATACAAGTGACACATTCTTGATGTCACCTAATATTATCAGAAGTGATTGCATCCTAGGTCCTGCTCCAGAGCTCCCTAATAACTCACATATACCATCAGAATTACCTCAAGTTGCTGATCCAATCTATGAAGCTTCACCAGTAGAAAACAATACAAGTCCATCATCAAAATCATCATGTCAGTCTACTTCCTCGTCACCATCAACAAATGATTCAGATAATAATCCTCATTATCGCGTGCTTCCCTTAAGTGACATATATACACGATGTCCACCGATAACAACTCAACATCCGCTTCCACGAGCTCTAGTGGTCTCTTTAAAATCTATTGAACTAACTTTTTTTACACAAGCAAATAAGGATCCAAATTGGAATAGTGCAATGGCTACATAATTTAATGCACTTTTTCGCAATGGAACATGGAGCCTAGTTCCTCACACACCCTCCATGAATGTTGTGGGCTCTAAATGGGCATTTCGTCTTAAGCATCGAGATAATGGTTCTCTTGAACGACACAAAACTCGACTTGTTACCAAAAGATTTAGTCAACAACTAGGTATTGACTTTAATGACACTTTTAACCCAGTCGTCAAAATTACATATGTCAGACTACTACACTTTTAGCCCAGTCATCAAAATTACATATGTTAGACTATTATTATCGATAGATATTAGTTCTAATTAGCCTATATGACAATTAGACATTTCAAATATGTTTCTCCATGGTCATCTTGAGGAAACTGTATTTATGGAGCAACCACCTGGGTTCATTTATCCATAATTTTCATCTCATATTTGTCAACTCAAGAAATCCTTATATAGTCTTCGATAAGCTCCTCGTGTATATTTCATCGATTATCTAATTGGTTACAAGCTCAAGGATTTTCTAGATCAAAGACTGACTCGTCTCTATTCCACAAATATAATGATGGATTTATAATATTTTTTTTATGTAGATGACATCCTAATAATCGGTAATAATCACAATGGTATCACAACTTTATTAAGTCTTCTCAATCAAGAATTTCCTATTCGAGATTTGGGTATTGCTCATTTTTTTCTTGGTATTGAACTTATTCCACACGAGGATGACTATCTTCTCTCTTAGAGTAAATATATTACTGGGCTTCTCCAAAGAGCAAAAATGGATGGAGCACGTTCGGTCTCTACACCAATTGCTATAAACAACTCTACAACTTCATCCTCTCTTACTCTGTCTGATCCACAGATTTATCAAAGTATTGTTAGAACCTTACAATATGTCACTATCACATGCCTTGATATTACCTTGCAGTAAATCATGCTTGTCAATTCATGCATGCTTCAACTGAACAAAATTGGAATATTGTAAAAGAATACTTCGTTATCTCAAAGATACTATTCTACATGATCTTCTTTTATATCACTAATCATCTCGAGATTTTCATGCCTATAGTGATGCGGATTGGCCAAGTTCTCCGTGTTGGTTCCTTGCGGTCGACAAAAGGGGAGTGAATTGCTCTACGAAATATAAAACAAATAAAATACCTTTCTCGACTTTTCAAACTAAATTACAACACACTTGTCTAATAGTAAACTAATTAAAAAGAAAGAAAGTAGAGGTAGATCTTTTTTACTTGGTTTGCAATCAGAAGATTGTTAGCCCAAGACGTTGAAAACTCACTATCAAATTTATTTCTGGAGGAGAAGTTTCTTATAGCAATTTAAGCATTAGATCACAAAGTAGAATAGAAGAGAAGATTGTTAACAAGTGTTGTGTAGACTACTAAGATCAGACTTGTATTTATAGCCATGTTTCGGGCGCTTGGAAGAGTTTCAGGCGCCTAGGTGTGGATAAAACTTTATCCACATTATAACAGATTGCAATAGCTCGGCGAAGATAGGGTTTTCTGGTCCGGACGCCTGGACCAGGTCCGGGTGCCCGGACTGGGCTGAACCAGCCCTCGAACAAGGCGCGTGCCCGGGCCCCCCTGGCTACCCGGGGGTCGAGTGCTTGGACCAAGTCCGGGCGCCAAGACCACCAGGACAGTCGACATTCTATTGATTATTCGATTTCTCCCCATTTCAGCTCCGATCGATTGGGTGATTTCGGCCATCCAGAATAGGGCTCACCCGAACCTATTTTCTGGCATTCTAGAGCAATCTTCCGCTTCGACTTCTCGTCCCTCGGAATGCCGTGCACCTTCTTCTCGTCCGCCAGCGTACTCTTTTGCAGCGTCTCGTGCCTCAGACGCACTGAGCCCGTCGACTCTCTCATATGCCGTCCTTCTCGTTAGCTACGTCTTTCGCTTGATTTCTTATACTCCTAAGTTCCTGCACACTTAGACACAAGGCATCAAAAGATAATAAGACCTAAGTTTGATTTGGTTGATCACATCAAAACTATCACGGGGTATTTGTTGGTGCGGGAAGCATCCAACGATCAAACCAAAGTTTTGATAATAGCAAAGAGATTCAAAGTTAAGATTCCTTGTTATCTAACTTGCTTAAATGAGGTCTCAGGAAAGTCCTAACTACGGTTAGACAGGTGAAAACCCTAGGGGGTGGTAACCCTAGGTCCTAGGGGGTGGTAAGCCTAGGTGAAGGAAAACCCTAGGGGGTAGTAATCCTAGGTCCTAGAGGGTGGTAACCCTAGGTAGAGGAAAACCCTAAGGTCTCAGGGGGTGGTAACCCTAGGTAGAGAAAAACCCTAGGGGGTACTAGGGAGTGGTAACCCTAGGCAGAAAGTCCAGTCGATCTAGAAGACCAAACTGGCATCAAGTAATCTCTCCTGAGGGGAGTAGGTGAGGACGCGTTCCCCGCAGAGGGAACAGTAGGCGTCGGGTCGACCTAGGGTTTCCGGATGGAAATCCGAAGTCACACCCGGACAGTCCGATGACTTTCGATCACTTGATTTATCATGTTTATACCTGGTCTAACTTTGTCTTGCAGGGTATGTTGTTGTGTTGGGACTAACTATCTTGCAGGTACAAAAGGAATAAACTAAGTCACGGATGAACAGTATCAGAGGCGCCTCAATGGAGCTTGGAGGTGCCTTGGGTGCAAAGCAGAAGTTGGCCGCGAAGAGCAGCTGGAGGTGCCTCGGACCAAGGCTTACGGATGCCTTGGGCTTGAAGGCGCCTTGGAGTGACCATGGAGGCGCCTCAAGCAGGATAAGAGGAGAAGATTTCAGCGCTGATCCACGTGGCTGACTCGACAACTTGGAGGCGCCTTGAATGGGGTTTGAGGCGCCTCAAGCAAGCTATATAAGGGGGCTCGAACAGCAGCCTTAAAATAACTAGATACAAGTGATCTAGCCATTGTTCGCTGCTCAAGAGACGCCCTGAAGTGCTGTTACAAGTCACCGACGACCCAGAGCTTCGAGATTCCTAATTTGTGTTGTCGGTATAACTTTTTATTTGCACTTATTGTAATACACACTTGTAACCATTTTTGCGCCATTATAGTTATTGCCCACCGAAAGCGATCAACGATCGCTGGCCTTGGTGTAGGAGTCGCCCTAGGCTCTGAACCAAGTAAACCCTTGGTGTCTTTCTGTGTTTGTTTTTATTTCGTTTATCATTTCTGCTGCTCTAACTCGAACATTTTCCGAATATGAAACAAGTGAAAGCCATGAGCACTATTCACCCCCTCTAGCGCGGTCTCGATCCAACAATTGGTATCAGAGCTGGGTAGCTTTGATTTAATGCAACCACCAATCAAGCATTCTTTTCGTGGTACTTTTTATTTTTCGGAGTCAATTGGAATTAGCATAATTGCTACATTATGATCTAATTCTTTTTGTAATCGTATTCTTTTCTCGAAGTCGGTGCAACACCACTCGAGAACGCAATTTAGTCTTATTTCCATACCACACTACTAATTCAGGATCAAGTCCTGAGACATCTTTTTGTTTTTTCTATTGTGCATATCCTCTAAATGGCCCAACAAGAAGGCTACAGCACTATCCGCCCCCCGCTCTTCACCGGAGAAGACTTCGGTTACTGAAAGGGCATAATGGAGAATTTCCTAAAGATCCAGTTCGAGATGTGGATGATCGTCAAGACTGGGTTTGAACTACTGACTGACGGAGACGGCAAACTAATACCCTACAAAAACTGGGATCCAACATTAATCAAGAAGGTGGAAGCAAATGCCAGAGCAACTTGCACCCTCTAGTGTGGACTAACAAAGGAGGAACTCAACCGCGTCGGCCTTTTTTCCAGCGCCAAGGAGTTGTGGGAGAAGTTGATCGAACTTCATGAAGAAACATTCGACACCAAGGTGAGCAAAAGGGACTTAATATTTAATAAATTATATAATATTAAATTGCAGGAAGGTGAGATAGCTACCCAACTTCACGCCTAGATACAAGACCTACTCAACAGACTTCATGCGATCGGGCAAAAGGTAAACAACTGGGACATCATCAGGTATTCCTTAAACGTCTTTCCGAGGAATACTTTGTGGGCATCCATGGTAGATGCCTACAAGGTTTCTAAGGATCTTTCCTCTGTTAAATTAGATGAGTTGTTTACTGAGTTTGAGCTTCATGAACAGATTAACTCATGTCCGGCCGAGAAAGGTTTGGCTTTGATTGCAGGAACAGGAAGAGCACGCGAGTCAAAATCAAAGCGCAGAACCGAATCAAAGTCAGAAGAAGAACCGGATTCGGACGATGACAACGACGAGCTCACAGCCGAACTCGTCAACCTGGTGAGGAAACTCTACAAGAAAAAGAAAGGCTTCAACAAGAAGGACCTCAAGAAGGAAATTCAATCCAAGGAGACTTAAGCAAAGGTAAAGTTCGAAGTGACGTGCTACGGGTGCAATCAAAAGGGGCACATCAAGGCGAACTGCCCAAACCAGAAAGATCCGAAAAAGCGAAGAAGAAAGAAGGCCCTGAAGGCAACTTGGGACGAGTCTTCTTTCGAGGAATCCGATGACGAAGAACTCGAGCAGGCAAGCTTTCTCGCATTGACAACCCGAGACTACACCAACGAATCTAGAAGCAAGGACAAATCGGAAGTTGAGTCCGAGAGAGGCCACAGATCCGTTTCCGAAGGGCCAAACCTCTCTGTAAGTACGAATCGTCTTTATAATTTAATTAATTATTTAATGCATAAAGTAGTTAAGTCCAATGTTCGGATCAAGTCGCTTCTAAAAGAAGTAACATCCCTTAAAGAAGCGACTAATACCAAATCTTTGACTGAATCTGTTCAGACTGGAACCTCAACTCAAGTCCAAAAGCTTGAGGAAGAGAATTCCAGCCTAAAAATTCAAATAAAAAAATTTAAAGACTGCATTGGAACGGTTTACACTAGATTCCAAGAATCTTGACTTGATTCTTGGAAAATAAAAAGTCGTATACAATCGATCCGGACTAGGATTTAAAGCTAAAAAGAAATTTCGTTCATATTTATCGCTTATTAATAGATCAAATAGTAAGATAGTCCAAACATGGGTACCCAAGTCCAACCTGACAAATCAAGTTGGACTTGGTCAATATTAGGTTCCCAAGGATCAAGTACATTACCTTGATAGACCAAATCGAGGCTATGATCCAGGGGGAGCAAATAGGAAAAATATCCAAATAAAAAGATAAACCATTAAAGGAATATAACTCAAATCTAATTTATAAAATTAAATAAAATTATCAATAATGTAGGAGGAGGCTCCAGAATAGCTGACACCTTCAAAACTAACCTACCCGGTAGAGTAACCCAAACCAAGCTACCCGGCAGGGTAATTAGGACTAATTAGAAAGGGAACAAGTTTAACTTGACCTATGGTACTGGTGAAATTTTGGATGATAGTACGTTAGAGAAGTTTAGTCTATGCATGTCTAGGAAAATATGGCTTCGACCTGGTGCATTTGGCTAAGTAGAACTAATCGAAGCTACCCTTTATGGATCCTAGCCAGTTAGACCAAGGTTTTATATTAAGTTCAGTGGATAGGACTATTTGGAAAACCTCGAAGGCATGACTACTTTAATGATGTCCAAGTGACTCACCATAGCCCAAAAGTTTATTCAGAGAATGTCTATTTGCTAAGCCCAAAGCTAAACCTGAATCTAACACAAAATTAAACCAAACCCTGTAATTAAACCCAATTCATCTCACAAAATTATAGCATTCCTTGATTTAAAATTTAGATCGGGTGAGATGACTAAGAATAAAAAAATTAAATAATTAAAATCTAATTAAATTATTTAAAAATCTTATTTAAAAATCCTTTTAAAACTTATTTAAAAAACCTTTTAAAAACTTATTTTTAAAAACCTTTTAAAAACTTATTTAAAAATCCTTTTAAAAACTTATTTTAAAAACCTTTTAAAAACTTTATTTAAAAAAAAACCTTTTAAAAACTTATTTAAAAAATCTTTTAAAAACTTATTTTAAAAAAGCCTTTTAAAAACTTATTTAAAAATCCTTTTAAAAACCTATTTTAAAAATCCTTTTAAAAACTTATTTTAAAAATCATTTTAAAAACTTATTTAAAAATCTTTTAAAACTGATTTTAAAAACTTTTAAAAACTTATTTTAAAAATCCTTTTAAAAACCTATTTTAAAAACTTATTTAAAAATCTTTAAAAAACTTATTTTAAAAATCCTTTTAAACTTATTTAAAAATTCTTTTAAAAACTTATTTAAAAATCTTTTAAAAAAAACTTATTTTAAAATCTTTTAAAAAACTTATTTTAAAAATCCTTTTAATTTTTTTTTTTAAATCCTTTTAAAACTGACTTAGAAATCTTTTTAAAATCTTTAAAAATTGATTTTAAAATCTTTAAAAGAAACTTATCTTAAAAAAACTTTTAAAAACTTATTTTAAAAATCCTTTAAAAACTTATTTAAAAATCCTTTTAAAACTGATTTAAAAATATTTTTAAAATATTTTTAAAATCCTTTTAAAACTGATTTAATTTTTTTTAAAAAATCTTTTTAAATTGATTTAAAAATCTTTTAAAAATTTTTTTTCTAAAGGGACTGAACGAAGGCGCCTCTGCTATTATAGAGGCGCCCTCCAAAATCAGCGAAAAAAATTCCCGCCGAAATCCACTAAGGCGCCTTGGACCGAGTCCGAGGCACCCTAAACGTAACATTGAAGGCACCTTCAAAGAGCTTGAAGGCGCCCTCAATGCCAACATATGCAGCGAACAGAGAGTTCGCTGCAAGCCATTTCTCGCTGAAAATCGACGATCCAAGGCGCCTTCGACCCCCATTTTCTACCTTCGACCTCCGTTAAAACCTCAGGATGCCTCATAGGTATAACCTTAACTTATCTATTGTTTGCACATATTACTTTTGTCCATTACTTTGTTGTATGAATTGCTTGAATCAAAATAGGAAACGCCGAAACATTAATCCTGCTCCCGTTAGCATACCTTCCATCGATCCTAGGTTCCCCTCAGAGCTGCATAGGATTGAGTTCACCAGACATAAGTTTACCCCTATTAAACCTAGGTACTTGAGTAGGTCATTTTTTGCTCAGTTTTGTCAGCCTACAGTCTAGATGATAGAGCACTATCAGCTTAGTAAACTGGTTTATTGCAGCCTTGCAATAAATCAGGACCTATGTGCTCAGTTCTTCAATAACCTCGAGAAGGTTGACGACCTGACCTACTCCTCCAGAGTAGGTGGACAGGATATCCAGTTTACCCCTTCTTTGATTTGCACTAGTCTAGACCTTAGATCATCCGCATGCCCCTTTTTGTGTTACCCGGCTAGGGATTTGCCATTTGCTGACCCCTATTCCCACATCACATTAGACACCATCTACATGTATTTCTTTGGGGAGAAGAGACCAGAGATCCTGACTGAGTTCAGGTCACTCTTCCTTAGGATTCAGGACTATGTTATGTACAGAGTCTTGACAGCATGAATTTTGTCGATCACATCTCGGGATGTCCTGAAGATGCGACCTTCACATTCCTTTTTCCTGTATGCATTATGCCAGCGCTTAGACATCAATATAGCATTACATATGTTTCATAACATCGTTCATGCATCCAGTCTAGTCACGTCCCTTGAGATCCACATGCCCTACTGTCACATCTTGACATCTATTTTTTTGACCCTTGGGATTGATACCACCCAGGGGACAGTTGTCCCTCTGGGACATTATGATGTATTAGGGCAGTGTAATCTCATATTAGCCCGCATTGACATCATCGATGAGAGGATCCTAGCTTGGAAAGGTAGACCACAACCAGCCATTGCTCCGATAGAGCCCGAGGCAGACGACGAGTTTGTTGCCTTCTTTGCTCCAACCGAGGGAGAGGACTGGTTAGAGTTTACAGCCGAGGATATTCATGGGTAGCCCTCCACTTCGGCAGGGCCCTCGACCTCGACACGTCCATCCACCTCCTTATCGGTCGAGGACCGACTTACACGTCTCAAGATTCACTCCGCACAGACACGACGACTTATCCTGGATGAATTTCGCATGCTTCGCACAGAGATAGCCTCCGACTTTTCCTCTCTTCATCAGGGATAGTCTGCACCCGAGCAGCCTCTTGCACCACCTCCAGCTGATGACCCTCCAGCTGATGATCCTACTCATTGATGTTATCTTTTTATGCTTTGGACTTTGGACACAAACACTTCCATCTACAATTCTATCATTGCCTAGTTAATTTAGTTACTCAACTTATTTTTCTGCTTACTAGTTTTTGTTATATTTAAGTTGCTTAGTTATGCATAAATTAGACTTTTGCTTAGTTTCTTTTAAAAATTCTAGGAAATATGTCTTTAAAATCCCAGTTATTGTTAGATTTTTAAAATTTGGGCTTAGCCTAGGGTTTACCTTTAGATATCATGTTCCCCTAGTTTCAGCCAGAGCATCTCACAAGCACACTAGGCATAACTTGTTTATGTTCGAAAAACTTAGAACAGCGTGAGATGCATAGGGTACTGCCTGGACTTCAGAATGCTTATGTCTGTGCATCGACATGAGTCTCGGCATTAAACCAATATTACATTAATCAAGTTAAGTCATCTAGCCCTAGTCAAATCTAACTGGATCATTGACATAACTTGACTAACCAAGTGAAAGCTGTTACCCTCTAGGTAACCAGCTAGTAGCTAAATGGTTAGACATTTGGCCCTAGGAATTAAATGATTAATTTTAATTTTCAAATTACTCATGCTTGGACTGTAGGATTTTTTTAAAAAGAATAGATCTTCTTATTTCGAGAGTGAAAAGGGCCTTAGTTAAAATTTTCAAAATTCAGTTAAGTATTTTTCAAAAGTTTTAAAATTTAACTAAATATTTCTCAAAAAGCTTTTCAAACTTACCCAAGTGTTTTTCAAAACGACTTAAAATTTTAGTTAACACTTTCATACTTAAGCTAAGTATCTTTCAAAACATTTCCACTTTTGTTAAAGTGTGTTTCAGAATTTCAAAATTGATTAAGAATTTTAAGTTGACAAATCTAAGTGCTTTCACAAAAGCTTAACAAATATTGCTAAATATTTACATTAAAGCTTTTTCACAAAAGCCTTTTGATTTAAGCTAAGTATCTTTTTCTCCAAAAAGCTTTTCAAGTTTCGCTAAAATTTTAAGCTAATTATTTTGTTAGCTAAGTTCCCTTTCAGAGTCAAAATAATTTTTCACTTGGCTAGAATATTTTCTTCATCTCTCTGTTTTAGAAAATCTTTCTTGTTCTAAACATATCTGAAAAAGTTAAAAACAAACTAAGGTCATTAATCACTCTTACTCCTCCTTTTACTTTGATGTATACCAAAGAGGGAGAGTATAAGGAAGGCAATTCAAAGAAAATTCAAAAATTTGGAAAATTCAAAGAAAAAAAGGGGGAGTTTTTATAAGCTTCTATTTAAGGGGAGCTTTGTATGTGTATGTGCTTATCTATGCGTGTGCTAAATTCATACTTGTCTTGTCATACTTTTCTTTTTTTTATTGTCTTTTTACTTAACTTTGAATTTTGATTGTCATAATCAAAAAGGGGGAGATTGTTGGTGCGGGAAGTATCCGACGATCAAACCCAAGTTTTGATAATAGCAAAGGGATTCAAAGTTAATATTCCTTGTTATCTAACGTGCTTAAATGAAGTCTCAGGAAAGTCCTAACTGCGGTTAAGCAGGTGAAAATCCTAGGGGGTGGTAACCCTAGGTGAAGGAAAACCCTAGGGGGCAGTAATCCTAGGTCCTAGAGGGTGGTAACCCTAGGTAGAGGAAAACCCTAAGGGGCGGCAACCTTAGGTCCTAGGGGGTGGTAACCCTAGGTGAAGGAAAATCCTAAGGGGGGGTAACCTTATGTCCTAGGGGGTGGTAACCCTAGGTGGAGAAAAACTGTAGGGGGCGGTAACCCTAGGTCCTAAGGAGTGGTAACCCTAGGTAGAAAGTCCAGTCGATCTGGAGGACCGAACTGGCATCCGATAATCTCTCCTGAGGGGAGTAGGTGAGGATGCGTTCCCCGCAGAGGAACAGTAGGCGTCGGGTCGACTTAGGGTTTCCGGACGAAAATCCGAAGTCAGACCTGGACAGTTCGATGACTGTTGATCACTTGATTTATCATGTTTATACATGGTCTAACTTTGTCTTGCAGGGTATGTTGTTGTGTTAGGACTAACTATCTTGCAGGTACAAAAGGAACAAACTAAGACTCGGATGAACAGTGTCCGAGGCGCCTCCATGGAGCTTGGAGGCGCCTCGGGTGCAAAGCAGAAGTTAGCTGCGAAGAGGAGCTGGAGGTGCCTCGGATAAGGGCTTGGAAGCGCCTTAAGCAGGATAAGAGGAGAAGATTTCAGTGCTGATCCACGCGGCTGGCTCGGCAACTTGGAGGCGCCTTGAATGGGGTTTGAGGCGCCTCAAGCAGGCTATATAAGGGGGCTCGAACAACAGCCTTAAAATAACTATATACAAGTGATCTAGCCATTGTTCGTTGCTCAAGAGACACCCTGAAGTGCTGCTACAAGTCACCGATGACCCGGAGCTTCAAGATTCCTAATTTGTGTTGTCGGTATAACTTTTTATTTGCACTTATTGTAATACACACTTGTAACCATTTTTGCGCCATTATAGTTGTTGCCCACCGAAAGTGATCAACGATCACGGGCCTTGGAGTATGAGTCGCCCTAGACTCCAAACCAAGTAAACCCTTGGTGTCTTTCTGTGTTTGTGCTTATTTCGTTTATCATTTCCGCTGCTCTAACTCGAACGTTTTCCGAATATGATACAAGTAAAAGTCACGAGCGTTATTCAGCCCCTTTTCGAGCGCGGTCTCGATCCAATAGTACTTACAATTTCCTCCTTTTTATGTGAGCAATCCAAGTTAAATTAGGGTAAACAAAAAACAAATAACAATAAGGTAATATATATAAATTTTACAATTAAAAAAAATATAAAAATAAAGATGTATCCTCCCCTAGACTTAACTTCTAAGTCTCCCCTTTGATCATATTAAAAATAAGGGTATAATATGAACATAGTTTAAGAGATAAAAACATAGTGACAATCATTCAAAAAAAAAAAAAAAAAATCATGAACTTTAAATTTTAAAAATTTAAACTTTTACCATTTATAAAGAATTTTGAAAAAATATTTTTAATTGTGACAAAATTATGAAACATTTTATTACAGTAAACAGCCATATCATAAACTAGAGATAAATTTTTTTAAAAAAAATTAAATTAATTTAAACAATAATAAATTCTTTTATATGTAAGAATGTATTTTGCCATCCATCTCAAAAAATACCTCATCGCCACCTCTCTTTCCTTTCCCATTAACATCGATACGTCTCTCCCTCCAGTTGATTCCAAATGAACAAGATTGCCGAGGCATACGCCATGGCCATCATCTTATTGCTCGCTCTCCCGGCCGTTTCTCCGGTGCCGAGGGGAGTGAGCCGTCTGTTGGCTCAACACGGTCCGATCGAGGAGTTCCATGACGTGCGACAGTTTCCGAGGGTGTGCCAGGCGGCGGGCGGCCCCGGGTCGGACTGCTGCCGGAAGCATTGCTTGGAGGTGGCGAGTGACCGCCAGAACTGCAGGGAGTGCGGAAGGAAATGCCGGTACGGCGAAGCGTGCTGCGGCGGAAGGTGCGTCAGCGTCATGTACGACGGCAAGAACTGTGGCGGGTGCAAGAGGGGGTGCAAGAAGGGCAGTTTACGCAGCTACGGGATGTGCAGTGACGCGTCGTAGATCGACGACCAGTTTTCTGTCAATATTGTGTAGAACCCTGCAATATTTTGATCATTTTGCAATTTGTTCGATTCAGCTTTGTAAATGAAGATCTAATCTAAAATCACAGTCCGTTGTTATTATTTTTCAGCGAGCAATTAAAACAGAGGAAAGCACATATGATATATCAATCTTCCATTGTTGAGACATATTGGGTAGCTAGATGATGGGAAAGGAAGCTCTAATGGCGAGACCACAGAGCCCTTCCTTTCGATCGACATCCTTCTCGAGTAATATGTAACCCTGATCACCCCACCCCGTGCCCCACGAGTTCTTGGCTATCCAATACTTGGTCCCGTTTCCATCGGTTCCATAGCCGACGAGTGTGACTTCGTGATTGAGATTGGCCTCGCAAGGCCCGTCGAAGATCCCACCGGCGTACAGCATGAACTCGCTCGCGTCGATCGACACGGAAACCGGCTGGTTTGCCACGGCCTTCATGAGCGACTCCTCGCTATTGCTCGGCACGAGGCTGTAGCTCGTCAGGGAGACTGCGTTGTCTGCTAATTTGCTCGAGTCACAAGCAATATTCTGATTTGGCTGGTAAGGATAGTTCGCTTCGGTGGTGATGCCTCCGTTGGCGACGACGAAGGAAAAGGCCTGGTAATGCAGTCCGCCGTCGCACCCTGAGTCGTTCTTGTCGCAGGCGACGAGTTCTTGCTCTGACAAAGATATCAGTTCCCCCTTGGCAATCTGGTTGATGCTTTCGATCGATGCTACGGCAGAGAATGCCCAACACGAACCTACACATCGAGAAATCAAAAGAATTAATTACTAGCTCGATCAAGCAAACTCGTTCTGATTTCGAATTAACGTTTACGTACCACAATTGCCTTGGTCCTTGATCGGGGTCACTGCTCCTCTGTCACGCCAATCGATGCTGGAGGGGGCAGTCGTGTTTGCATACTTGAACGGGGCCGGCACCGGAACCGAGGCGACTGACGGAGGGTTTCCGCCGGTGTAAGTCGCGAGGAATTCTTCTTTGGTGTGGTCGGCAAAGCGGTTGAGGCCGACGGTGTAACTGCGCCGTTGCCCTTTGGCTCGACGGAAGGCAGTCACGTACTCCGAGTTCCTGGCGAACACCTCGCGCCGGTAAACTTTCTCGGCTTCGTCTCTATATGTGCGGCCGTGGTCAGCCATCCACTTCTCGAACGTGTCCGACGAGGGACTCCCTCCGGTACCTGGCGCCGGCAGGCAGACCCAGACGACGACGGAGAGGAACATCGCAAGGTTAATCGGTGGCGACATGAGCTGCTGCCGATCGATCGACAGCAAATTGGATTGCGATCGATATAATTTGATCGATGGAGTTCGATGATCAAAATCTCTGGATTTGAGGGAGTATATATACATTAATGTTTTGGCTATATATATATGTTGTTCATGGGAAGCATCGTCCCAGATGTTTGTTAGTGGTCAAGCACAGGAGGATCCAGAGCAGCATGATCAGTCAGCTTGCGGCTCCTTCGAGGTTACAGGCCGAGCATGGGCGTACTCTCCCAGAAGAACCGAATAATCGATATTCAGCTCATTCTGTGATTCAATAGAGTGTTCGAAGTGCTAATTTGTAGTTGGCTCAGTCCATATTTACATGGCTATTTATTTCAATAGATTTTAGATTAAATTTCAGTAGATGTAAAATATTATATTGGGTGTTGATCTCTTCAATCTAAAGGATCATTATATTAAGATAAAATATTTTTTATAATTTATTTATTTATATTTTATTATGAAACTGATGATACTAAGTCATTTGAGATGAATAATTTCATCTTTTACTCTAATTAATACTAATTTAAATCGCCACTGTGTTTTGAGAATGCCTGACTGTTGATTATCAAGTCGCTCACACTTCTGGATGTACCTAATGGGTGAACAAAGATAAGATCGTCCACCTACTAATCCGGCTGAAAAGCTTGGATAAGTGGTTTAATATAAAAATATAATAAATAAATAAATAAATAAAATGCTAATTTGTAGATAAAGGATTATATAAAAACCTGATTCCCTGTTAGTCTCCTATTTAGATTAAACGGTCGAGTGAACTTAATAAATAAACCTTTATTTACTTGATTTCGTTCATTTGTTAAACTTGAGATACTTCAACCATTACTTGAGATAAAAATTTCAATACAAGTAACATAGGAGAATATTACCTTAGACATCCACCCGTGAGCACCGCATGAGCACCTATTATTATTATTGATGAGGTTGGCAATGGAGGAGCCCAAGAAGAAAGGATGAGAAGGGTCAAGGCCATATAGCGGTCAAAAGTCAAGAGTACTTGGCAGTCAATAGTCAAGGTGACTCGGCAGTCAATAGTCAAGCTGACTAGGCAGTCAGACGCAAGCATATGGGGTAGGGTCAGGCAGACTTGTCGATCAAGGGGGCAAAGTAGTTGAAAGACAAAGGGAGACGACAGGCGGAACACCGGGCACAGGTCGGGATCGGCAGAGCTGGGGTAGAGGCAGCTCGATCTACAGGCCTGCGATTCGAAGGCCCGGAAGTGCAAGTCACAAATCACAGATCGGAATCGGCAGAGCTGGGTAGAGGCAGCTCGATCTACAGGCCTGCGATTCGAAGGCCCGGAAGTGCAAGTCACAAATCCCAGATCGGAATCTGCAGAGTTGGGTAGAGGTAGCTCGATCTACAGGCCTGCGATTCGAAGGCCCGGAAGTGCAAGTCACAAATCACAGGTCGGAAGCAGCAGAGCTGTGTAAAGACAGCTCGATCTACAGGCTTATGGTCGAGCGCCAGGAAATACAGGGTACATAGTACAGACCGTGATCGACAGGGCTATTCAGGGTTAGCCCGACTGACAAGTAACGCTTAGAGGCTAGATCTGGTCGAGGGGTGTGAGGTAGATGCAGACCGCGATAAATAGGATGAGCTAATTAAGCTGTGTAGGAGTCGAAGGATCACAATTGTCCGTCAAGGGTAATCATTACATACCAGTGAGATGTGCGAAGGCGGAGGTTCCTAAACGAAAAGATGCCCTCATGACCAATAGTAGCCTGACAGATGTCCTTCGCTACAAGACAAAACTCATGTGTAAAGGCGGAGGTTCCTAAACAAGAAGATGCCTTCACGACCAATAGCAGCACGACAGGTGTACGGGATATACGACAAAGCCCAGCGTCTAACGTTGTCGGAGGGGGGCAGGTTCTGGAAGCGAGGCGGGTGTATAAAAAGGAGGGGATTCCTCGTACGCGGGTACGCTCTCTGGTCACTTTTTCCACAACTTTTCATTTTCAGTCATTTTTTGGGCTCTCTGTTTTTTCTGGCGAAAAAGGACCTGACTTGAGCGTCGGAGGGCCTGATCCGGGGACTTTTTCCCTGGGTTCTGGTCTCTAACGTGAGGAGGGAGATCGTATGAGTGTGTGCAGGATCCTGCAGCCTCGTCAGCCGCTCGTGGGAGCCGAATCACCCACGACTTTCCGTCAACAACCAGGCCGTCGCGACTAGCCTTCGTCCGACTCAGCTTTCGGACAGGATCAAATTTGGCGCCGTCTGTGGGAACACAACAGCCTGTTCTGGAACGTGAAGATGGACTACGTCGGGAGGTTCTCTGCTATTATCATAATCCCGGAGGATCTCGATGCACATATTATTTTCTATCCTCACTCCACCGGTATTCGGGAGTCGAGGGATCGAGTGGAGCTTCAGCTAGCTGACAGATTAGTTTTTCCGTTATGTTTTTTCCCTGACTCCACGGGTATTCGGGAGTTAAGGGACCGAGACAAACCCTTAGCCGGTTGGCATGGCTTCCCGATCAGGCTCTGCACCCTTCGCCACGAGGCCCTGCATCCTTTTACTGTTACAGGCTCTGCACCCTTCGCCATGAGGCTCTGCATCCTTTTACTGCTACGGGCCCTGCACCCTTCACCGCTCTGCTTCCTTCAACCACGGTACTCTGCTTACCTCTACTTTTATGAAATCTGCTCCCCTATATTACCATGGGTTTCATTCTCTTTGACGGTCGGGGCTCATATTATCATCTTCTCCCCACGCTCCACGGGTATTTGGGAGTTGAGGGATCGAGACAGATCCATAGTCGGTTGGCACCACACCGCTGTCAGGTATGACATAAGATTTATTTCCTCATGCTGCTACATGCTTCGCTTTTACTAGCTTCAAAGCTTATCCTTCCCCGTTCGGGGTTGAGTGGTTTTCACTGGTCTCAGACCAGCTTATTGGATTTCATATTTCCCCCGTTCGGGGTTGAGCGATTGTCACTGGTCTCAGACCAGCTTATTGGATTTCATATCTCCCTCGTTCGAGGTTGAGCGATAGTCACTGGTCTCAGACTAGCTTATTGGATTCTTATCTCCCCCGTTCGGGGTTAAGTTATCGCCACCGGTCTCGGACCGGAGTATCATTACTGGTCTAGGACCAGCACCATCGCCACCGGTCTTGGACCGGAGTATTATTACTGGTCTCGGACCAGCGCCATCGCCACCGGTCTCAGACCGGAGTATTATTACTGGTCTAGGACTAGCGCCATCGCCACCGGTCTCGGACAGGAGTATTATTACTAGTCTCGGACCAACGCCATCGCCACCGGTCTCGGACCGGAGTATTATTACTGGTCTAGGACCAGCGTGTAAGACCGTTAGATTCGATAGAGGCGGGGTGAATATCGATTCGAAAATCTCGAGTTAAAACGCAGCGGAAAAGTAAAGAAATAAAGAGATGACACTGTTGATTTTTACTTCGTTCGGAGCCTGTGACGACTCCTACTCGAAGGCCGTACTCCTTGAGTACTTTCGTTGGGCAATTAACTAGCAATTCGGATAATTACAATTTACGTACAAATATTGCTAATGAAAAAGAAAGAAAACAAAGCTAACCGACAAACAATGAATTAAAAAAAAGAGCCGGAGTGAGTCGTCGGAGCTTTGTGAACGTTGTTGGAGCGCAGAGCAGCAGAGTGATTGGACTCAGAGTTCTCAGCAGACTTGTATATTGAAGTTCCTGCCTGGGGCTTCTTTTATATGCTCCGGCGCTGGATCCTTCCGGCGCTCGAATGTGACGAACACTCCCAACCAGCATGCTCCAAGTGTCAACGTCGTCACGGGATAAAACTTGCCTCCGGGCGCCCGGATCCCTTCCGGGCGCCCGGAGCCATTCCGGGCGCCCGGACCCTCACTGTTCCCTACCTGCAAAACAGTGTTAGTCCGAGGCAAATAAACCCTGCAGCACAGTTTGTTAGCACATTTTTACAGATACGCTAAGTAATAAAAATTAGCATCCAGAGTATGACTTAGATTCCGTCTTTCCGAGACCGGAATCTAGTCACGATCTCGACTTAGATATCCGAAATGGATCTAAGCCGGATCGACGCCTAATGTTCCCTTCCCGGGAACGCGTCCTCGCAGTCACTCCCCTCCAGTGACTTACCTCACTTACCTGCCAGACGTCCGGTCAGCCCGTCGACCCGTCTGGACTTCTTGCCAAGCGTCCGGTCAGCCCGTCGACCCGCTTGGACTTCTCGCCAGCTATCCGGTCAGCCCGTCGACCTAGCTGGACTTCTCGCCAAGCGTCCGGTCAGCCCGTCGACCCGCTTGGACTTCTCGCCAGCTATCCGGTCAGCCCGTCGACCTAGCTGGACTTTTCCTGCACACTTGATAAAAGTGTCAGACAACAACACAACTAACTTAACCCATTTGTCATTCATCAAAACTTGGGTTAGACCGTTAGTGCTACCCGCACCAACAATCTCCCCCTTTTTGATGGAATGACAACCTGGTTAAGTTAGTGAAAGCATATGTACGAAACAACATGCATTTGTGTGGTTTTAAAGTTAGTTTGAGTTTTCAAATTGGTTTAGCTAACTTAACCACCTAACCCTTCTCCCCCTTTGGCATTCATCAAAAAAGAACAAGGGTAAATAAGCATAGTGTTTAAGTTACCTAATCATGAAAAGTAACTGAGTTTGGTTCAAAATTCAAGGATAAAAGTACACTCTTTAAATCCAAGAAAAATCAATTTGACTTTGGGGGAGTTTTTAAAAAACTTGTTTAACGCATTTGTTTTTTTTTTTTTGCTTTTGAAAAAATTGCTAAGTGTAGATTGTCTAATTTGCATTCATAAGTGTATAAGGTCTAATGTTTCAAACCAAATTTCCAAAACAAGTTTGAGAAAATATATTTTTCAAAACTGATTTATTTTTCAACACTAAGTTTGTAAAAGATTCAATTTTCAAAATCAAAGAAAATGATTTTGAGAAGCTTAGTTTGTAAAATTTAGCTTTGAAATTAAATTGTCAAACTCAAGTTTTAAGGATTAGATTCAGTACCAGTTTTCAAGGTAAAGTTACAAAAATTGTCAAACTCAAGTTTTAAGGATTGAAAAGGTCAGTTTACAAAAATTAGGAAAAAAGTTTGTGAGGTAAAAGAATTTCACAATTTTAAACAAGTTGTTTTTAAACTTTGATTTTCAAAATTAAGTTTAAAATTCAATTTGGAAAACTAAAGTAGTTTTATTTCTCCCCCTGAAATTGATACTTAACTCTAACCAGCTGTCTAACCAATTAGGTACTAACTAACTATCAGAAGATAGTAGCTTTCACTAGGTTAGTCATATTAAGGAAATTATAATCAGTCAGTGTTTGACTTGACTGATGAACTTTAATCTGATTAATATCTGAATTGTATTTAACGTCCAAACTTATGTTGATGCACTGAAATAAGCATCTTAAGTCTGGACAGTTGGCCTATGCATCTCACCCCTTTCTATGTTTGTCAAACACAAGCAAGGTAACCCTAGGGTGTTGGTGAGATGCTCAAAAACTAGTCCTATGGGTACATGCTTTCTAAGGATGTAAGCCTAGTCTAAGGCCAAAACTGTTTTTGAAAATCATTTTTAAGTTAAAAGTTTAAGTTAAAATTTTGAAAATAATTTTTAAGTTAAAAATTTAAGTTAAAATTTTGAAAATAATTTTTAAGTTTAAAATTTTGAAAATAATTTTTAAGCTTAAAATTTAAGTTAAAATTTTGAAAATAATTTTTAAGTTTAAAATTAAAGTTTAAAATTTTGAAAATAATTTTTAAGTTAAAAATTTAAGTTAAAATTTTGAAAATAATTTTTAAGTTAAAAATTAAGGTTTTTAAGTTAAGATTTTGAAAATAATTTTTAAGTTAAAAATTAAGGTTTTTAAGTTAAGATTTTGAAAATAATTTTTAAGTTTAAAAATTAAGGTTTTTAAGTTAAGATTTTGAAAATAATTTTTAATTTTAAAATTTTAAAAATTATTTTTAAGTTTAAAAATAAAATTTTGAAATTAATTTAAAGATTAAATTTTGAAATTAATTTAAGTTTAAAATTAAAATTTGAAATTAATTTAAGTTTAAAATTAAATTTTGAAATTAATTTAAGTTTTAAAATTTAAAATTTTGAAAATAATTTAAAGATTAAAATTAAATTTAAATAATTTTTTAAGTCTTATTCATCTCACCCGATCTATATTATCAATCAGGGAAACCTATGATTTTGTGAGATGAAATTGGTTTGATTATAGAGTTTTGGTTTAACTAGTGTTAGATTCAGACTTAGCTTTGGTTTCCACAAATTGACATTCTTCGGATAAACTTCTAAGCTTGGTGAGTCTCATGGACATCATTAGAAGTAACCAACCTTTCGAAGTTTTCCGAATAATCCTATCCACGGAACTTAGTACTAAATCTTGGTCTAACTGGTTAGGATTCGTTTAAGGGTAGCTTCGGTCAGTTCCACTTGGCCAAATGCACCAGATCGAAGTCATATCTTTCTAGACATGCGATGCCCAAGCTTCCCTAACGTACTATCATCCAAAAACTTCACCAGTACCATGAGTCAAGTTAAACTTGGTCTCTTTTTAACTAATCCTAATTACCCTGTCGGGTTAGTTTGTTTTGGGTTACCCTGTCGGGTATGTTAGTTTTGGAGGTGCCAGCTATTCTGGAGCCTCCCCCTGAATTATTGGCCATTAATTTAGATTTTGGGTTTGTGTCGATTCTTTTTATAGTTATAATCAACTTGGTGATAATCTAAATTTTGTTGAGTTTTGAATTTTGATTTTAAGTTAAATTTATTCAAGTTTATATAATGTATTTTATCTTTAGGTATATAGAATTGATTAAGTCCTACTTGCGTGGTTAAGCACGCTTTCGGGACCCAAGCTTGTTTAGTTGCTTTGTGTTGGGTTAATAATGATTTAAAGGTTTTGTTTGAGTTTGACTTATATCCAAGTCCGGTTTTATTATAGCATGCCTTTTGGTTATTTAGAATTAAATCTAAATTTTTAGATCTTGTTGTGAATTTTTCCAACAATTCTTTTAACTTATTAATTTCATTTTTTAATGATAAATTCTCCTCCTCAAGTGTTCGATCTTGAGTTGGATTCGAATTTTTTAATTGTTCCTTGAGGTTTTGATTTTCCTCAAGAAGCGATTTATTTTCATTTTCCAATTTAACTACTTCTTTATTTAAACACGAGATAATTCTAAAGAATTTACGATTTAAGTTTAGGTATACCTCTTCGGAACCTTCGGAAACGAGTGCGGACTCGTGGCTCGATTCGGGTTCGGATCCGTCTTCCGATTCCTCTGATTCGTCTTCCGTTTCAGCTTCGCGAGCCATCAGCGCGAGGTGACTTTGGTGCTTTTGCCTTTCTCCTTCCGATTCGTCCGAGGAGGAATCGTCCCATGTTGCTTTGAGGGCTTTCTTTTTTGTTGACTTTGGTTTGTCAAGTTTCAATCTTGGGCATTCGTTCTTGTAGTGCCCCTTTTTGTTACATCCGAAACATGTGACATTTCTTGAGTCGGCTGGCGAACTGATCTTCTGAAGATCCTGTTTGCTGAAGCTTCTCTTTTTCCTGGTGAACATTTTCCTTACCAAGTTCACCAGATGTTCTTCGTCTTCCGAGTCTTGATCGGAATCTTCTTCGGATTCGGGCTTGTTCTTCTTTTCTTTAGAGGAACCTGCAAATAGAGCTACACCTTTCTCGACCCCGGCATTAGTTTGCTCATGAAGTTCTAATTCACAAAAGAGTTCGTCCAATTTTAATTTAGATAAATTTTTTGAGATTTTGTAGGCATCTACAATTGATGCCCACAAATTGTTTCGCGGAAAAGCATTTAATGCGTACCTGATTAAGTCTCGGTTCTCCATTTGGTGGCCTATCGCGTGGAGACCGTTGAGGATATCTTTGACCCTCGCGTGGAGCTGACTTGCCGTTTCTCCTTCCTGCATTTTTATATTAAAGATTTTATTTAACAGCAAATCTCTTTTTGTTACCTTCGCGTCGCTTGTTCCTTCGTCAGTTTATCCCAAAGCTCCTTAGCGTTTTCATGTGGTCCGACCCGGTTCAGTTCTTCTCGTGTTAGTCCGCAGTGTAGAGTATTGATGGCTTTGTTTTCAATTGATGCCTTTTTCTTCATATCATTTGTCCATTCTTCAGGGTCTACTATTTTCCCGGAGTTGTCTACTGGAATTTTGTAAGCCTTTGTGACGCTCATCCATTGGTCGTAGTCTGTCTTCATGTAGACCTCCATTCTCCTCTTCCAGTACGAAAAGTCATCCCCGTTGAATAGGGGAGGACGTACTGTGCTGAAGCCTTCTTGTTGAGACATCTTAACTGGAAAAAAAAAAAATCCCAAGACTTCGTCTTGGATTAGCAGTGCGGGAGAAATAGAAACTCTAAGTTGGTGTTGTACCAATTTTGATTTTAAATGCAACGAAAAAAAAACTTCCAAAAAGATAATAATATCAGTTTGGAATTGTTAAAAGAAATGATTTCACTCCCTGTCTGATTGGTGGTTGCACCAAATCAGAGCGGTACCTGCTCTGATACCACTTGTAAGACCTTTAGATTCGATAGAGGGGGGGGTGAATATCGATTCGAAAATCTCGAGTTAAAACGCAGCGGAAAAGTAAAGAAATAAAGAGATGACACTGTTGATTTTTACTTCGTTCGGAGCCTGTGACGACTCCTACTCGAAGGCCCGTACTCCTTGAGTACTTTCGTTGGGCAATTCACTAGCAATTCGGATAATTACAATTTACATACAAATATTGCTAATGAAAAAGAAAGAAAACAAAGCTAACCGACAAACAATGAATTAAAAAAAAGAGCCGGAGTGAGTCGTCGGAGCTTTGTGAACGTTGTTGGAGCGCAGAGCAGCAGAGTGATTGGACTCAGAGTTCTCAGCAGACTTGTATATTGAAGCTCCTGCCTGGGGCTTCTTTTATATGCTGCTCCGGGCGCCTGGATCCCTTCCGGGCGCCTGGAATGTGACGTAACACTCCCAACCAGCATGCTCCAAGTGTCAACGTCGTCCTGGGGATAAAACTTGCCTCCGGGCGCCCGGAGCCATTCCGGGCGCCCGGACCCTCACTGTTCCCTACCTGCAAAACAGTGTTAGTCCGAGGCAAATAAACCCTGCAGCACAGTTTGTTAGCACATTTTTACAGATACGCTAAGTAATAAAAATTAGCATCCAGAGTATGACTTAGATTCCGTCTTTCCGAGACCGGAATCTAGTCACGATCTCGACTTAGATATCCGAAATGGATCTAAGCCGGATCGACGCCTAATGTTCCCTTCCCGGGAACGCGTCCTCGCAGTCACTCCCCTCCAGTGACTTACCTCACTTACCTGCCAGACGTCCGGTCAGCCCGTCGACCCGTCTGGACTTCTTGCCAAGCGTCCGGTCAGCCCGTCGACCCGCTTGGACTTCTCGCCAGCTATCCGGTCAGCCCGTCGACCTAGCTGGACTTCTCGCCAAGCGTCCGGTCAGCCCGTCGACCCGCTTGGACTTCTCGCCAGCTATCCGGTCAGCCCGTCGACCTAGCTGGACTTTTCCTGCACACTTGATAAAAGTGTCAGACAACAACACAACTAACTTAACCCATTTGTCATTCATCAAAACCTGGGTTAGACCGTTAGTGCTACCCGCACCAACACAGCGCCATCGCCACCGGTCTCGGACCGGAGTATCATTACTGGTCTCAGACCAGCGCCATCGCCACCGGTCTCGGATCGGAGTATTATTACTGGTCTCGGACCAGCACCATCGCCACCGGTCTCAGACTAGCGACATCGCCACCGGTCTCGGACCGGAGTATCCCAAACTCTCGTCTCAGTGCGAGTTATAAGTGAGCTCTGCTCTCACGCCCAACGACCTTTCAGGTCGGCTCCCATGCGAGAATTAAAAGTGAGCCTTGTGCTCACGCCCAACGACCTTTTAGGTCAGTATCTCCAGACTCTCGCCCCAGTGCGAGTTATAAGTGAGCTCTGTTCTCACGCCCAACGACCTTTTAGGTCGGCTCCCATGCGAGAATTAAAAGTGAGCCTTGTGCTCACGCCCAACGACCTTTTAGGTCGGTATATCCAGACTCTCGCCCCAGTGCGAGTTATAAGTGAGTTCTGTTCTCACGCCCAACGACCTTTCAGGTCAGCCCCCGTGCGGGAATAAGACATAGAGATAGGCTGAGGTCATAGAGATATGCTGAGGTGACGGAGATATGCTGAGATCTTAGAGATGTGCTGAGGTCTAGTCAGTCAGAATGTTGTCCTCCTTCTACTAGACTTGTGAAGGAGGCTTGTGATGCGGTTGGCAATGGAGGGGCCCAAGAAAAAAGGGTGAGAAGGGTCAAGGCCATATAGCGGTCAAAAGTCAAGAGGACTTGGCAGTTAATAGTCAAGGTGACTCGGCAGTCAATAGTCAAGCTGACTAGGTAGTCAGAGGCAAGCATATGGGGTAGTCAGAGGTCAGGCAGACTTGTCGATCAAGGGGGCAAAGTAGTTGAAAGACAAAGGGAGACGACAGGCGGAACACCGGGCACAGGTCGGGATCGGCAGAGCTAGGTAGAGGCAACTCGATCTACAGGCCTGCGATTCGAAGGCCCGGAAGTGCAAGTCACAAATCACAGATCGGAATCGGCAGAGCTGGGTAGAGGCAGCTCGATCTACAGGCCTGCGATTCGAAGGCCCGGAAGTGCAAGTCACAAATCCCAGATCGGAATCGGCAGAGCTGGGTAGAGGTAGCTCGGTCTACAGGCCTGCGATTCGAAGGCTCGGAAGTGCAAGTCACAAATCACAGGTCGGAAGCGGCAGAGCTGTGTAAAGACAGCCCGATCTACAGGCTTATGGTCGAGCGCCAGGAAATACAGGGTACAGAGTACAGACCGTGATCGACAGGGCTGTTCAGGGTTAGCCCGACTGACAAGTAACGCTTAGAGGCTGGATATGGTAGAGGGGTGTGAGGTAGATGCAGACCGCGATAAATAGGATGAGCTAAGTTGTGCAAGAGTCGAAGGATCACAATTGTCCGTCAAGGGTAATCATTACATACCAGTGAGATGTGCGAAGGCGGAGATTCCTAAACGAAAAGATGCCCTCATGACCAATAGTAGCCTAACAGATGTCCTTCGCTACAAGACAAAACTCATGTGTAAAGGCGGAGGTTTCTAAACAAGAAGATGCTTTCACGACCAATAGCAGCACGACAGGTGTCCGGGATATACGACAAAGCCCAGCGTCTAACATTGTCGGAGGGGGGCAGGTTCTGGAAGCAAGGCGGGTGCATAAAAAGGAGGGGATTCCTCGTACGCGGGTACGCTCTCTGGTCACTTTTTTCACAACTTTTCATTTTCAGTCATTTTTTGGGCTCTCTGTTTTTTCTGGGGAAAAAGGACCTGACTTGAGCGTCGGAGGGCCTGATCCGGGGACTTTTTCCCTGGGTTCTGGTCTCTAACGTGAGGAGGGAGATCGTCTGAGTGTGTGCAGGATCCTGCAGCCTCGTCAGCCGCTCGTGGGAGCCGAATTACCCACGACTTTCCGTCAATAACTAGGCCGTCGCGACTAGCCTTCGTCCGACTCAGCTTTCGGACATGATCAATTATAATTATTATTATTATTTTTATAGGATTTAGATTTTAAAATTTAGGATTCAGTGTTTATAGTATAGTATTTAGGTTAAAGAAAGTGAAAATAAAAATAAATAAATAAAAACTAAATGCTCATGGGTGTTCACTGATGGATAGAGTAACAAAACTCCAAATAACATACACTTTTACACTTGAGTGTATTAGTAACAATATTATAAATCTAACTTATAGTTAGTTAACCCAAGTAGGAAATTATGATCTATCCAAATTAATCAGTCAATGATATATATAATTGACTAAAATAATTAAATATTGTATGAAAAAAAATTCTTACATATATGACTTCTCCCCTAAACCCTAAAACAGGACTCGGGCTAACCCCAAGTAGACTAACTCATGCTTCCTCTCTTGGCTAACCCGTTTAAATGCACAAGAATGCTTTTAGCGTTTGCCAACATAAGGTTTTAAATTTTATTAAATGGATATCAAATTTAGCATTTCTAAATGGAGGAGGTATATTTGAAGATCAAACACCATAGTTTAAACACTTAAGTTATCTAAATCACGTGTATAAACTTAAAAATTTCTATATAACTAAACTAGCAGCTTGTGTTTGGAATGATATATTGTCAAACTAATCTATCGTATAGCAAAGGATCTTAAAAAAAATAAAAATTGGTCCCATTTTATCCATAAAATCATGAGAAAAAGATATATTCATTGCATAAATTTATATTGATGATATAATCTTTTGAAAAACAAATAAAGAATTACTTAATGATTTTATAATCCTTATAGAAAAATAATTTGAAACTAATCTAATAGAAAAATTAC
Organism: Zingiber officinale; assembly: GCF_018446385.1. NCBI lineage: Eukaryota > Viridiplantae > Streptophyta > Magnoliopsida > Zingiberales > Zingiberaceae > Zingiber > Zingiber officinale. The sequence continues at coordinate 14,736,708 of NC_055989.1, forward strand.
ACTTTTTCTTAAGAGGATTCATATTCATGAAATTAAATATACAAGAGAACTCATTAGAAGATTTAGAGTAGAAAACACCAAGTTGTCCATAGCCACAAATATTAATATGCATAGTGATCCCAAAGGCAAACAAATTGACTTAAAATTCTCTAGGAGCATATTTGGCAGTTTACTCTATCTAATTGCTAGTAGATCTAAAGTTTTATTTGTAGCTGGACCATACACAATGTATCAATCATGTTCTAAAGAATCTCACTTTATTCTTGTCAAAAAAAATCTTAAGATATCTAAAAGGCATTACTAACGTAGAACTTTGTTATCTAGAGACTAATAGGATGCTTTAATTCTGATTACATGAGAAGCAAATTAGATATTGTTCTGGGGTGTTTGGTAGAATTCTCTATTACAAAAAATAGATAAGTGGGATATGCTAGTCGGACAAAAGATTGATGTGTGGCAAATCCACAAGTATACAGAGATGTCATCAAGTAATAAAAAATATCGATCCCACGAGAATTGTAAATCAAGTACTAGTCAGAATTACAAAATAGGTTATCTAAATAATCAAGGGTTTGTGTATGTGTCACTAGAACAAGAGAGAAAGTTAGAGTTGAGAAAGCAAGGGAGAGAGAGAGAGAGAGCAAGAGAAGTGAGGGGGAGACAAAGATCGCAAAAGGAAGGTAGAGTGATCTAGATCAAAAAATAGAGAAATCACAAGAAGTGGCAATGAGATCACAGTGAGAAGGCAGTAGGATCTCAATCAGAAGGTAGAGATGATCACAATAAGAGGCAGTGGGTGAAGGCAATTCTAGGACTTCGGTTTCACCCAAATGATTATAAACACCTAATCTATGTTTGCTTTCCTATCCTCAATGGGTATTTATGTAGTTAGACCATCATATGGTATCCGATATGAATTTTTATTTCTACAACGGCATATCATCCCTAATTATTATCTACAACGAGTTAGATTTGATCCATTAAGCTCTATGATGACCTAGGGCTCCTCACGACATATCAAGTTGCACTTTCGTATCTGACTCTCTGCGTCTTAGCTTTCTACATGTTGGAGGGTTAGGTTCTCCTTTCGGTTCATCCTCAAACTCTTATGGGATACAAATCTCATGCTTTGGACATCAAGATCGTGTTAATACAATAGATCCGGACCATAAACACACATTTCATCAAACAAAAAATATGCAAACATATAAATTAATTGAAAAGATGTTCACATAACAAAAGGGCTACTTCCTACATCCTAAAATTATGAGAACTACTCCATTACAAAGGAATTACAATCCAAAGACACAAATGAAAGCATTCATATAGATGAAAATAATGAATAGAGATAGCGAGATGCTTAGGGAGAAGATTCCCAGTGTGTTTGGATGTAGTTCCTTGTGCCAGAGGTGGAAGGATCGTCGGATTTGATGAAGATAATGACCTTTATGGTCTCCCTAGGAGGGGGAGGAAGTCCCCTGGTCCAAGCTCTCAAACCTAATGGGTGGATCCCCATTTTAGGGGTTAAAATTGGATGCTTCAGATATGTGAGGCACGACCCATGTCACTGGGCATGGGCGGTCGTGACAAGGCTTGATAAGGTCATATTTGTCACATGCATAAATCAAATTAACCTATAATTAGTTAGAAGCTGCTACATTTTGTAGCAGCTACTGCAGCACATTGTAGCAACTAGTTGTCCAAAGCTGCTACAATGTGTAGCAGCTTCTCAAGAGTAGCTGCTACACTATATAGAAGTTACTATGGATTAGCTACTACACATTTGCGGAGAAACTCTAGACACGTAGCTACCACATCGTGTAGCAGTTACTGCAGATTAGCTGCTACAACGTGTAGCAGCTACTCTAGAGTTGTGAGCTGTCACAACATGTAGCAATTACTGGTGATGCAACAAATAAGCTCTACTCTCTATTAAAAATTCTATGGTCAGTTATTTATTGTAAAAATAATAAATTTATATAGACACATCAATTAATTAATGGTGACCTACGACATCTGGTCCATTGATCCGTAACATCCATAGAATGACCACTCATAGCTGTCATTTAGTCATACCTCTCATAAACCATGACTTGTGAAAAATTCAAAAACCTGCTTTGTTAGAAGCCCAGCTGTGGATGTGTGAATACAACTATTCCCATATTGAATACTAAGCGCTCCTATTTTCCTATATAATAGAGGTAGCTAGGCTCATTTCATGACATCGAAAGATAAAATGAGTAGCATGTAAATGGATTGGTGGTATTTTCCCCACACCACCTTCATCATTTCTTTCATGGCATCTAGTCTACATCTTCAAGTGTTTCTTGCTCTGGAAGCAGGAATGAGAAAGCGGCCATGTTGTTTTCCATGGTCTAGTGTATGCTCCCATATTCGTAAAGGAATTTCTTTAATGCGAACACCATTGTCTGGGTCGGATCAACGTACGTGCCTAAGTTTAGGCCGCTCAAGGAGTGGTCTAAAATCTGTACAATTTCCTATGTTCGCAACAAAGAGCCTCGGGAATTTGAGGAATCCTCATGGAGTAACCATAGGATTCTGGCCTCGACGGACTTCTCCCATCCCCGAGCAGATGACGTGAGGGAAATGTAATCTTTAATTGACAATATTACATCTACTATGTAATCTCTGACATATTGACAATAAATGTATTATTCTAATTTTTTTTTCATAGCTATGTTGTGATATGATGATACGGTAAATTAAAATAGACTCATAAGTCATTAGCAAACTCACAAATAAGGAATATGAGGTCCATATTGTAGCAGCCATAATGTGGTAGCTGCTACACCCATGTAGCAACAGGTGGGGTCGGTGAAATTTAATTATACTTAAGTTGATGGTGTAGCAGTTACGGGTCTGCAACAACATATGACTTCATGTTGTAGCAGCTATCTATCTATAGCTGCTACAACACAGAGAGAGGCATTATGCAAGACATCTCAGATTATTAATAGAATAATAGCATAGAAATCGGAGTAGTAGTATAAATTCAACCAACGTGTAGCAGCTTCTCAAGAGTAGAAAATGCAGAGACCATCTTGTTGAGCATAAATGAAAAAATATTTGGAGACTATAGTTGGGGTTGATATACTTGAATGGAATAATATTAATATTCTAAATAAAGATAATAACATAACACAAACAAGAAGATCTTAAGCCAACAAGTTAATACAAACACTCAAGATTTTCCTGTCAATATAATGGAGGTATTCTCTAGATTTTTGTCAATGTACGCTTCAAAAGGTCTTATTACATTCTGTTTACTTACGAAGGATTGGTGTATAGCGCCCCCTAACCCAATTAACATATGTTTTCCCTATATTAATTAAATAGATCATTTATAATCACGAACAAAAATAATGTAGTAGGATGAGAGAGAATTAAAACTTAAATTAAAATAACTTGCCAAGTAACTGCTCTACGTTGTAGCAGTTTTTTGTTAAAGTAGCTGCTTCAACGTGTAGCAGCTGAATTTCCAAGTAGCTGCTCCACGTTGTAGCAGCTAACGATCCAAGTTTCTTTAATAGCATGTTGTAGTTAGGACGTGTACATTATAGCATAAATCTTTGATTATCCCTAAAATAACCACTCATAGTAGCCATAACCCATATGACTATCATGACCCGTGACTACTTGTATAATTTTGCTTTGTCAGAAGGGCAACTGTGGGCTCGTAACTACACCTATTCCCAGATTGAATAGTATATGCCACTGTTTTCCTATATAACAGAGGGTCACAGTGTTCATGACATCCAAAAGAAAATGAGTAGCTTATTCATGGATTGGCGATATTTTCTCGACACCACCTTCATCATTTCTTTCATGTCATTCTCTGTAAATCTTGAAGTGTATCTTGCTCCCAAATAGGGAAGGAGAAAGCGGTCTTGTTGCTTTGCACCGTCTAGTGAAAGTTTTCATGTTCGTAAAGGAATTTCTTTAAAGCAACCACTAGTGTCTAGCCCTGATCAACATACATGGATGAGGTTAGGCTGCTCATGCAATGGTCAAACTTCTGCCCAAAATCATGTGTTCGAGACGAAGAGCATCTACAATGCCTTGAGGAATCCTCTTGGAGTAACCATAGGATGCTCGCCTGTACGAATTTTTCCCATCCCCGACCAAAGGACATGAGGGAGATGGAAAATAATACATGGTGTATGGTATTCAGAACACTGAGTACGTTGATCAAGGGTGATCGCTCATGGAGAATACTGTGAACGCAACTCGACCAATACGAAATGGCACAACTTGTGAAAACAATGTGAGCGCTCATAGGGGATCATATTTAGAAAAAAAACTAACACAAGCATGACATTCACCAGCTATAATATTCTAGGATCGAGTTGAGGCTTTGATTATAGCATACACCTCGTCTGAATCATAATTGTCACCTCGGTCCTTTGTCTTTATGGAGGTGGGTGGAGGAGCATGGATCTCCTCCTGGACCCCTTCCATGAAGGCATTGAGCAGGTCGATCTCACTGTCATCTTTGCCATCACCTCCTTCATCAACAACTTTATCCATCTCATCATCGTCATAAATTGGATCATCAAATATTTCAATCTTGTCGTTGTCTCTCTCATTGTTAAATCGACAATCTCCCAATGCTTGTGAGCCTCCTCTACTATTGCTCTGCATTTCCTGTGAAAACTTCTTCTTCATAAGCATCCTCCTCCTCTACATCACCTATTTCGACATCCAAGTTTGTTCGATGATGGTGTTAGACCATGTTGATGGATGGCTCATATTTAGATGAAGGTCAATGCGAGCGATGTCATAGACTATGTTAAGATTTCTCATAATAAAATTTTGTTACAATTTTATATAACAGAATTCTGTTACGATTGATCATAATTAATAGAATTTTATTGTGAATTTTCATAACAAAATTTTATTACAATTTTATCGAGTCTAAGATTTATGTACTATTTACAGGGAGCATTGTAAACCTATTATACAATCACAAGAATCAATGAATATCATTTAATTATGTAGAGACAATTCTAATAAAGCTTCAACCTTTTTTGTGGAGTAAGCATGCTGCCAAACCATGACAACTCTTCTTCTTTCTCTTCTTCATCTTCGTCCTTGTGTTGCTCTTTGTTTCGTAGCTCTGTGCGATTTCTTTCTCTCTTCCTCGTATTTTGCATTAGAGGTTGAGAGGTGCTACCCACCCCCCTTTACATAACAATTTGTATTAGAGCAAGGTTTTGACAGATTTCTTCAACATGTTGGGGATAACTTCTGTGAAGTTTGATATGGTAAAGTTTGACTGAATCAGGAACTTCGGATTATGGCATAGAATGGTCAAGTATTTGTTGGTGCAACAAAGTATGGTGAAGGCGCTAGGAGAAAGGAAACCGGAAGCATGGAGAGATCAGATTGGGAAGAACTTCATGTAAAGACAGCAACAATAATCAAGTATTATTTTATGAATGATGTGATGTACCAAGTCATGGACGAGGAGTCACCGATGGTAGTTTGGCAAAAGTTGGAAAGTCGATATATGTCAAAGTCATTGACAAACAAGTTGTATCTTAAGTAGAAATTATTCAGACTGAAGATGATAGAAGTAACTAATCTGAGTCAGCACATCAATATATTCAACCAGATTATGAGTGACCTGAAGTGGGTTGATGTGAAAAATCAAAGATGAAGATATGACATTGATGTTGTTGAATTCTCTACCTTTATCTCCTATGTATGAGAATTTCGTTACTACTTTGATGTAGGGTAAGGAAACTTTCAAATTGGAGGAGATCATAGGTGTATTTCTAAATTTTCACTAAAGAAAGAAAATAAGTGATGAAGTTTTTCAGAGAGAATGACTTGTGGTAAATAGCAACTGATGTGAACCTGCAAGTTCACGGGCGTCGTTAAGTAATAAAATTTATATAAGTGGATCTCATGAGAACTGAGGATCAAATGCTAATTGTCTTTGAACCCGCAAGTTCCCCTACCAGTAACTAAGTATGACATCAAGTGAAGAAGTTGAAGGTGTTGGAATTTCGTTCTGTTTAAATTTCCCTGTACAAAAATTGTACAAGTACAGAACTTTTCCTGGCAACCCGCATGCTCGATCAGACATGTGTTTAATCAATCAAGCAAGTTCTTGACGGATCAAAGCACACCTTGATCAAAGTACAAGATCACTAGCTTCTTGTGTTGGTATTCAAAATTGATACAAAGAAAACTCGACTAATTACACAGCAAAATTAAAGAACTAGTTGTACATTTCCTTTGTAGCTAAAGACCTCTTGATCTTCTGTCGTATTCCTCTCCTCTTTTTGGACGTCGTGTGGGTGATGATCTACCAAGACAAAATCACCCTTCTTCTCTTCTTTTTTTCCAAACCGCCGGCCACAAAAGGAGCCCTAGGATGGGGCACCTTCTCTTCTTCTTCCTTCTTGTCTTCTTCCTCTTCTCCAAGCCGCCGCCCACCAAGGAGGATAAGCAAGAGCCGCCAGCCCCTAGCAAGGAAGGGGCATCGGCCCTAGCAAGGAGAGATGAGGGGGCACTGACCCTTAGGAAGGAGAGATGACGGGGCGCCGACCCTTAGGAAGGTGGAGGAGGCTTGTAAGAATTATGTGTCGCCGGCCCTAGTAAGGGAAGAGAGGCGCCGGCCACAAGGAGGGAAGAGGATTGTAGAAAATTAGGTTTTTGGGGTCATCACCTACTCCTTTTATAGCCTTGCCGCCGACCCTAGGAAGGTAGAGAGAAACCAAACAAAACCAAGTTATGGATGGGTGGATGCGAGGCTTTATATAGAAGTTACAACAGGGACCTAGAGGAGGAATTGGTTTAGGTCTCTTGATGGGCTTGGGCTTCCTGTGTTCGGTCCGAACACCCAACCCAAGTCCATCAATAATAATCCATACCACTAAAGGGTTATTATTGAACTACCGCACCAATCCCATATTACAATATGAGCTCCTTCTTATCATGAGTGTATTAATCTCCCTGTGTTTAAGATATCGTATGTCCGTTAATTAATTGAGTTACTGACAACCCAATTAATTAACATCTGATTCTAAAAGTAGTACCACTCAACTTTATTATCATGCCAGACTAAGTCCACCTGCAGGGTTTACATGATAATCCTTATGAGCTCCTCAAGGGGGCATCATCAACCTAAATAATTAGGACACAGTTTTCTTCTATAATCAACAACACACCATATAAACAGTACTATTTCCCAACTCATCAGACCTATTGATTTAATGAATAAAACTCACCCATTGATAAGTTAAAGAAATAAATACTAAGTATACGTACTTGTTATTATATAGGGATTAAGAGGGCGCACATCCATAATAACAGAGATTCTATTCTCTTATGTAGTCAGTACAAATCGAACAACAGTCCTGCTTAATACACACATAGTGTACTAGTGTAATTTTATAGTCAAGACAAACTAATACCAAATTATACTACAACCGTTCCAACGGTTTGTCCTAATCTATCTTGGTTGTGAGCTACTATTTATAATTTATAAGAAATTGATAACATGATCTTCTGTGTGGTATCACACATCATGTTATCTATAATATAAATTAAATAGATAACTGCATTGACATATATATAAATATAAAATATAGATATTTAACTAAAGTGATTCTCATTTCAAAATATTTCAAAACAGATATTCATACAAAAGCTAGGCTTATAGTATACTTCCCAATAATCTCCCACTTATACTAAAAGACTATGCTGCCATAAATGCTGTCATACATCTGATTCTCATCCCCTCAACATGCCTATCAAAAGCTCTCATCGGAAGGACCTTAGTGAAAGGATCTATCAGGTTATCTACTGATGTAATCTTAGCGACAACAATCTCTCCTCATTTTATGATGTCTCGTATCAGGTGGTACTTGCGCTCATTGTGTTTACTTGCCTTATGGGCTCGTGGTTCCTTCGAGTTTGCTACTGTACCACTGTTATCACAATAAATTGTGATAACTTTGGGCAAACCAGGAATCACATCTAAGTCCATCAAGAAGTTTCTGAGCCATACAGCTTCTTTGGCTGCCTCAAAGGCTGCCACATACTCAGCTTCCATGGTGGAGTCTGAAACGCATTTTTGCTTAACACTCCTCCATGCTATGGCTCCACCTCCCAAAGTAAGCACATACCCCAAGGTTGATTTACTGTTGTCCCTATCTGATTGGAAGTCCGAAATGTGTGTAGCCCACAGGGAGCAAATCATCTGCCTAGTAAACCAGCATATAATCTCTAGTCCTTTTCAAGTACTTTAATATATGCTTTACGGTAATCTAATGTCCCGATCCTGGGTTACTTTGATATCTGCTAACCATGCCCACGGTAAAATAAATATCTGGTCTCGTATATAGCATCGCGTACATTAGGCTTCCTACAGCTGAAGCATAAGGAATTGTCTTCATCTCCTCTATCTCCTTTGATGTCTTAGGATACATCTCTTTAGATAAAGGTTCTCCATGCCGAAAAAGTAGAAAACCTTTCTTGGAGTTTTGCATGCTAAAATGAGCTAGGATAGTATCGATGTATGAAGCTTGGGATAAGCACAATATCCTTTTTTTGCGATCCCTTATTACTTTGATCCCAAGAATATGTCCACATTTGCCCAAGTCCTTCATATCAAACTACTTGGACATTCATACCCTTACATCTGACGACACTTTAACATTGTTGCCAATGAGCAAAATGTCATCTACGTATATTACAAGAAATACCACCACGTTTTCGTCACTTTTCTTGTATATACAAGACTCATCCGGACACTGAATGAATCCATAAGGCCGGATCACTTCATCAAACTGGATGTTCCAAGGTCTCGAAGCTTGCTTCAGTCCATAAATGGACCGATTGAGCTTACATATAAGATGCTCTTTGCTCTTCGTAATGAATCCCTCTGGTTGCTTCATATAGATGTTTTCTTCAAGACTTCTGTTAAGGAAAGATGTCTTGACATTCATTTGTCAAACCTCATAATCCATATGAGCAGCAATAGATAAAAGAATTCAGATAGACTTAAGCATGGCTACCAGCAAAAAAATTTTCTCATAATCAATTCCCTCTTTCTGAGTATACGCCTTCGCAACAAGTCTCGTTTTAAAAGTTTCCACCTTTCCCGTCTGTTCCTATTTTCCTTTTGTAGATTCATTTACATCCAATGACTTTTACACCATTTAGTGGTTCTACAAGCTTCCAGACCTGATTAGAATGCATAGATTCTATTTCAGAGTTCATTGCACTTTACCAAGATGTTGTATCTTTATCTTGGAGTGCTTTATCATATGTCCAGGGATCAACTTCATGTTCACCAGGGATCAAGTCTGAAGACTCTCCCAAAAATATGAATCTATCAGGTTGCCTAACAACTCTCCCACTACGATGAGGAACTACCTGTAATTGTGCATCATTTGTGACACGTGTTGCAGTTACTTGTGGTATCTCATCTTGTACCGTTAGTACTAAAGTAGAAGTGTCCTCTCTTATTTCCTCAAGAACAATTACTCATGGGCGTGTGGTTCATTATATAGTCCTCTTCTAACAATCAGGCATTGATGCTAACAATGACCTTTTGATCTTTAGGACTATAAAATAAATCACCTTTCGTTCCTCTAGGATATCCCACGAACAAGTGAACTTCTGTACGTGATTCCAACTTATCAGTGTCTCCCTTCAGCACATGTGCTGGACTACCCCAAATCCGAATGTGTTTCAAACTAGGCTTACGCCCATTCCACAATTCTGTAGGAGTAGAGGGTACTGACTTAGAAGGTGCCAAGTTCAGAATGTATGTTGTCGTTTCCAGAGCATATCCCCAAAATGAATTTGGTAATTCTGAATAACTCATCATTGATCTAACCATTTCCATAAGAGCCCTATTCCTTCATTCCGCCACACCATTCTGCTGGGGTGTACCAGGTGCAAATAATTGGGATTGAATCCCGGCCTCTGATAAGTAACTCCTAAACTCCCCTAAGAGGTATTCGCCACCACGATCGGACCGTAGTGTCTTGATACTTTTACCATGACATTTCTTCACATCAGCCTTATACTCTTTAAACTTATCAAAGCACTTAGACTTACGGTGCATCAAGTAAATGTACCCATATCTCGAATAGTTGTCTATAAGAGAGAAAAAATATTTGAAACCGCCTCTTGCCTGGATAGTCATAGGCCAGCACAAATCAGAATGAATCAATTCCAACACTTCTTTGGCTCTATACCCCTTTGCCTTAAAAGACCTTTTGGTCATTTTTCCTTCTAAGCAAGACTCGTAGGTCGAAAAGTTTTCCACTACCAATGAACCCAAAGGTCGATCGGCTATTAACCTTTTGTAACGCCCGAAAATTCTCAAACTTGCATTAGAATTATTCTACGATTTTTCTGGAATTTCTAGATATTTTTCCGGAATTTTCCGAGTAGCGGAAGTAGCAAAAATAAATATAAGCGTAAAACGGCCTAGGCGGGGATTGAACCCGAGACCTATGGTTTAGTGGACAAGGCTAGTAACCAGTGGACCCAGCAGGGCTGTGCTGAAAGGAAAGGGGAACAATCCTAGTTAAGTGGGATTTGGGCGGAACTTATCACTAAGTATAAATAGGAAACTTAAGTTGGGTTTGGGTTAATTTGGTTCTGCAGCCATCTCCTCATAAACCCTCACCGTGACCTATCCCTCTCCCAAAAAAACCGGCACCGCCGCCCACACCTCTCCCTCCTCTCTCGGCGCCCAAGCCCCAAGGGCTCTCGGATCACTTTCCGGCGACGACTCCAACACGAGAAGGGTTCTTCTCCGCGAGAGGAACGCAAAGACGTGAGCGGATCGTCGAGAGGACCATCTCCACCGGAGTTTTAGCGAATAGAATCGTAAGAAATTACGATTAGGAGGTAAGAAACCCCTCACCTGCGGTATAATAGCTTCCGTTTGAGTTTTTATGCTTTAGTTAGGATGTATGCGGATTGTTTTATCGATATCTAGGGTGTATTTAACTCTCTTTTCAGATTAGGGTCTTAGTTGAACACCTTTAGAGGGGCCGGGCATGTCTTCCCTCTTCAGATAGGAGGTTAGATGTTGTCGGGTGCCTAGAGGTGGTCTCCCTAATAGAGAGGAGAGTTAGGGCACGCTAGGTGTTCGATAAAATAGCTAGTTTAGTAAAAATGCACCCTAGGCATCTTTAACAAGCTCAGTTAGATACATTAGAAGTATCTATTCAGTATACTCAGTTTATTACAGCTTATATGGATTAGATATCCAATGGGTGGGCTCCCATAGTCGCCTCTAGGTTCAGATAACCTAGTTCTAGGTTCAGATAACCTAGTTTCAGCAAGGTAAGAAATTTTACTTTCAGTTGGCACTGTACTGGATTAGATATCCATTGGGCTGGGCTCCCATAGTCGGTCCCTAGGTTTAGATAACCTAGCTAGGTTTAGATAACCTAGTTAACCCTACTAAATTCGGGACTTGCAAACCCGGGTCTAGTTAGGGATGCGCGCATAGTAAGTATAGTTGCCAGGGCCCTACAGCAGCATGTTTAGTATTTTCACTTACTATGTATTAGTTTTCAAAACTCAAAAATCAGTTATACCAGTTGAGTTTGATTGCAGCTTCAGTTTAGTTTAGCTTAGCTCAGCATTATGCTTCAGTGTAATTTTCCATGTTAGCTCTATGTTCAGCTTATGTTATGCCATGCTTGTATGACACTATGCCATGCCATGCTTGCATATTCAGTAGGTTTTCCAAAAGCATGTTTTAAAAGTATATTTGCATCGTATGCATGATTTAGTGAGGTAGATGGTTTCTTACTAAGCTTTTTAGCTTACAGATACTATTTTCCTTATACTGCAGATACAGGTAAAAGGAAAATGGACTAGCAGCGGAGGCTGGAGGACAATGCGAAGATGGTGTGTGTGTGTGGAACTGGAATCAAAAGTCCTTAGGGGACTTAGCAGGATAAACATTAGACTCTTTAGCATGTTTACCTTAGCACTTTACAGTTTATGGTTTAATACTTTCATCTTTATGCACCTTTAGTTTTGGAACGTACTAAACTATGAAAGAATGAGTTAGATTGTTAGTAGTCATTATGGGAATGCTTGTTAATGCATGTTAGAAGTAGCTTCAATTGATTTAGAACTCATGTGTGAGGTTTTGCACGCCAAAGTGCCGAAATCGAACTTCGGTAAATCGACTACGACGGTCTCCGCACCGATCAGGTTCTGAAGTCGATCGGCCACCGACCGATCCAGTGAGATAAGATGTTATCAGATTCTCCGGATCGGCCACCGACCGATCCAGCGATGATAGAGCGATCCTGTGTATTCAGTGCTCGGATCGTCACCGACCGATCCAGATACTGGATCGGCCGCCGACCGATCCATCATCGACGAGCGAACCCAGATTCGCAGCCGGATCGGTCACCGACCGATCCAGATACCTGGATCGGTCCGTCGACCGATCCAGACAGGTGCAGCAATGGATCGTTCCACGGACCGATCCAAAGCTCCAATTTTGTCTCCTCAGCCTAGCTATGAATATCTAGAAGGTAGTGGGACATGAAATCTCACTCTCACAGAGTTAACAGAGACAACTACAATAGTTTAGTAAAATTTTTATTCAGCCCAGTTTTTCCGCATTAGAAATTTAGCTGCAGTTAGCAAAGAAACTGTAGCGGTCCGCCTTGCAGCCTAGCAGTAGAAGGTGGGTCGTTACAGAGTGGTATCAGAGCCGTGTTCCATACTTCCTACACACACATCAGCATTGTACCTGCAGCTTCCAAGTAAGAATACCTCTACTCTCTATATGTTCCTTGCTTTCTTATTTCAGTTCATGTTTATATATACCTGAAGCATGCTAGTATATGATAGTTTTTAGACATGATATCAGTAGTTGTGAAACTATGAATGCTTTAGTTATGTATGTTCTCTATGTCATTAGAAATGGCACGAGGACGCCCAGACTAGCGGGCACCACCATCGAGCCCAAACAGAGGCAAAGGCCTGCCCCTCCAGATCTTACATGGTGGCTCAATAAAGCAGCGAACAGAAATAGCCACCTTAAAGGCTAACCAGAAGATACCCCCACGTCACCCCGGAACCGAACTTAGCAACCCCAAAGATTTATAGAGGTTCCACCGCCACCAACAAGACTAATACCAAGACCAAAGAGTCCCAAGAATGAGCTAAGGAAAGAAGCTTACCTAATCCAGTGGGCGAGAGTTAAGCCCGAGAATTTCTCAGACACTAGCGAACCATGGGATGCTCAAGCATGGTTCAAAACATTGGAGAGGATAATGGAGCTTCTAGACTGGAACAGGAGAAGGTTAAATGTGCTTCCTTCTGCCTGACAGGGGACGCTAGCATATGGTGGGAGAGAGTTAGAGCGAAGCGCCCAGTGAATCAGATGTCATGGGCTGACTTTGAGAAAGAGTTCTTCGAGGTATTCTTTCACATGCGAGTTACAGACCGCCGCTATGACGAGTTCATTGAATTTCGCCAGGGCAACCTCTCGGTGGAGGAAGCCGTGAAGAAATTCAACAAGTTGGCTCGCTTATGCCCGGAGCTAGTCAGCACAGAAGGAGCGAATCGGTTGATGCTCAAGATGCCGAGGCCGAGATAGCAGTGAACGTGGCTGGTGGCGTACATAAGCCACAAACCACAGAGGAGTTAGTGAGCAGCGCCTTGACCACAGAACATTATCAGAATAGCATAAAGCAGCAGAAGCAGGTCTCCTCAGAGTCCAAAGGCCAAGGAAGCTCTCACACTCAAAAACAGCAAGGCCACAGCTCTAACTGGAAGGGGAACTCCTACAGCAAGCGCAAATCAGGGAGTGACTCAAAAGGAGGACCATCTAGCAAGCGACCCAGTTATCCAAAGTGTGCTACTTGTGGGAAATTCCACCCTGGGGTTTGCCGCAAGGGCACGCGAGGATGCTTTGAATGTGGACAAGAAGGGCACATGGCCAAGCAGTGCCCGAACAAGACTGGTCTTCCTCAGCCACAGCAGATTCAGCATGCAGGCCAGCCAGCGCAGTTATATCAGATGCAGTCTGCTCTAGAAGGTCCCCTTATCAGCCAGGGCAGATTAGAAGCCCCTCCAGCTATGGCGAATGCGAGGATCTACTCACTCACCAGGGAGGACGTAGCAAATGCCTCGACAGTCGTCACAGGTCAGATTAGCATTTTTCAGTATAGTGCTACTGTTCTATTTGATACTGGGGCAACCCATTCATACGTAGCCAGGGTGTTCTCCGAAAGATTAGAAATACCATCAGAAGTACTCAGTGGTCAGTTTTTGACGACACTACCTTCGGGAGAAGTTATGGCATCCACGCACTGGCTCAGAGCAGTGCCAGTCATTATAGCAGACAGGGAACTCTTCTGTGATCTGATCCTGCTAGAAATGACTGACTACGACGTCATCCTGGGAATGGACTTTCTGATCAGATACGGTGCTTCCATAGAGTTCCAGAATGTAAAGTCGATTCCAACCCAAGGTATACGCTTGAATACATCGGCGAATCAAGAGAAAAGCCAAGATTTCTCTCAAGAATGAAGGCCCGTGGTTGATGGATTCGGATGTACGGGTACCCAGCACATGTAGTCAAGATTAGTCGTGGCAAGGACCAATAGCAGAGGTCCGAGTCGATGTGACTACCAGCCTTTCCCCGAGGAATTACCGTGCTTAGCACCGCATGTGAGATTGAATTTGAGATAGAGCTCTTCCCCGGTACTAATCCCATTTCCAAAGCGCCTTATCGCATGGCTCCAGCAGAACTGAAGGAACTTCAGGAGCAATTACAGGAGCTGCTCGACAAGGGTTTCATACGCCCGAGTCACTCACCATGGGGAGCGCCTGTATTGTTCGTGAAGAAGAAGGATGGAAGCATGCGACTGTGTATAGACTACAGATCCCTGAATCAAGTCACGATCAAGAATAGGTATCCTCTTCCCAGAATCGATGACCTGTTCGACCAGCTGAAGGGAGCAGCAGTGTTCTCTAAGATAGATCTCAGATCGGGTTATCATCAGGTGAAAGTCAAGGAAGGGGATGTACCTAAGACAGCATTCAGGACCAGATACGGACACTACGAGTTCGTAGTCATGCCCTTTGGCGTGACCAATGCTCCAGCTACATTCATGGACCTCATGAACAGAGTATTCAGGGAATACTTGGACAAGTTTGTCATCGTGTTCATAGATGACATCCTTATCTATTCAAGTACTCAGGAGGACCATGCAGAGCATCTGAAGACAGTTTTGCAGATCCTTCAGCAGAACCAGTTGTACGCCAAATTCACGAAATGTGAATTTTGGCTAGACCGGGTAGCCTTTCTCGGTCACATCATCTCCAAGGATGGTGTTATGGTAGATCCCAGCAAGATAGAAGCAGTAAGTAACTGGAAGAGACCTAAGAACGCCAGCGAAATCAGGAGCTTTCTGGGATTAGCAGGATATTACAGGAAGTTTGTAGAGGACTTCTCCAGGATAGCCTCCCCACTGACAGCTCTTACCAGGAAGAACAGGAAATTTCAGTGGACAGAGGACTGTGAGAACAGCTTCAGCGAGCTAAAAAGGAGGTTGACCAGTGCTCCCGTTTTGGCTCTACCAGACGACACCAGCAGCTTTGACATCTACAGTGATGCCTCTAAGTTGGGACTAGGAGCAGTACTGATGCAAAACGGCAAGGTGATCGCCTATGCCTCCAGACAACTCAAGGATTATGAGAAGAACTACCCTACTCATGACCTTGAGCTTGCAGCAGTAGTGTTCGCTCTCAAGATTTGGAGACATTACTTATATGGAGCTCAGTGCAGAGTATATACAGATCATCAGAGTCTGAAGTACTTCTTCACTCAGAAGGATCTGAATATGCGACAGCGCAGGTGGCTAGAGCTGGTCAAAGATTACGACATAGACATCCTCTACCACCCAGGGAAAGCCAACAAGGTAGCAGACGCACTCAGCAGAAAATCCAGTGCTACCTTGTTATCTCTTACAGCCATGTCACCACCCCTACAGAAGGAGATCGCGGATTTTGGTCTCGAACTCATCGTCGGACAGCTCTCTACTATGACCTTAGAGTCTACCTTGATTGGTGATATTCACCAGACTGTGACCACAAATTCGTAAAATCAAGCAAGGGCCAATGTAATCGAAGTAGAGAATTGAGTGTCCGATAGCGAGTGTTGTATTTTGGTGATAGACTCGTGTTCCGGATCGAGGAGCTCGGAGGAAGATTTTAGATGAGGCTCACAGACTCAATGCGATGCATCCGGGCTCCACCAAAATGTATCAAGACCAAGAAACGTTTTGGTGGCACGATGAAGCGAGACATCGCCAGATATGTTAGCGTCTCACCAGAGGGTCAAGGCGGAACATCAGCGACCAGGAGGAGTCTTGCAGCCTATACTGATTCCGGAATGGAAGTGGGAGGATATCTCTATGGATTTTATAGTGGGACCGCCCGGAACCACGAATGGGTTCGATGCCATCTAGGTAATAGTCGACAGTTGACCAATCAGCCCACCTTTTAGCCATCAAGATATCCTACTCCATGGAGAAGCTAGCTCAGATGTAGATCGTCCGACTACATGGAGTCCCACGAGCCATCATTTCAGAGACAACAGATTCACATCACACTTCTGGACAGTCAACATTGGGTACAAAGCTAAAGTTCAAGACAAGATTCCATCCTCGCATGATGGATGCAGAGTGAGTAAATCGTGCATCAAGATATGCTCCGAGCTTGGCCCTAGACTTTAAGGGAAGTTGGTGCAAATATCCGAGTTTAGTAGAGTTTGCATACAACAACAGCTATCATGCCACTATCGGCATGGCACCTTACGAGGCTCTCTATGGGCGGAGGTGTAGATCTCCAATCTGTAGGTATGAGTGGTGAACAGAAGGAACTAGAGCTTCAGATGATCTAGTAGCAGATACCACAACAGCTATAACAGATCCGCCAGAGGATAGAGACACCTCAGAGCCGCAAGAGCTATGCTGATACGCGGCACAGACCCTTAGAGTTTTCAATTGGGGATTCTGGTTCCTCGAGTAGCTCCCATGAGGGGAGTCGTTTTGGGAAGAAGGGCAAGCTAAGTCCCGATATGTGGGACCATACCTTATCGATGAAAAGTGGGCAAGGTAGCATATGAGCTAGAGCTACCTCAGGAGATGTCACCGTCCATGTATTTCATGTCTCTACTGAAGAAGCATACCCCGATGCCACCGGTGATTGAGCCCCAGACAGATCCGCAAGACCTCAATGATGATAGTCGGCCTATTCGGATAATAGACCGAGCAGCTAAGAAATTGCGGAACAAGGAAGTACCATTAGTCAAAGTTATTTGGCACAATCACACAGAAGAGGCAACTTGGGAGATGGAAGCTAGTAAGTATACGACTGTTCTAAGTTCGAGGACGAACTTTTATAAGGTATGGGGATTGTAACCAAAATTCTCAAACTTGCATTAGAATTATTCTACGATTTTTCCGGAATTTCTAGATATTTTTCCGGAATTTTCCGAGTAGCGAAGTAGCAAAAATAAATATAAGCGTAAAACGGCCTAAGCGGGATTGAACCCGAGACCTATGGTTTAGTGGACAAGGCGAGTAACCAGTGGACCCAGCAGTGCTGAAAGGAAAGGGGAACAATCCTAGTTAAGTGGGATTTGGGCGGAACTTATCACTAAGTATAAATAGGAAACTTAAGTTGGGTTTAGGTTAATTTGGTTCTGCAGCCATCTCCTCATAAACCCTCACCGTGACCTATCCCTCTCCCAAAAAAACCGGCACCGCCGCCCACACCTCTCCCTCCTCCTCTCTCGGCGCCCAAGCCCCAAGGGCTCTCGGATCACTTTCCGGCGACGACTCCAACACGAGAAGGGTTCTTCTCCGCGAGAGGAACGCAAAGACGTGAGCGGATCGTCGAGAGGACCATCTCCACCGGAGTTTTAGCGAATAGAATCGTAAGAAATTACGATTATGAGGTAAGAAACCCCTCACCTGCGGTATAATAGCTTCCGTTTGAGTTTTTATGCTTTAGTTAGGATGTATGCGGATTGTTTTATCGATATCTAGGGTGTATTTAACTCTCTTTTCAGATTAGGGTCTTAGTTGAACACCTTTAGAGGGGCCGGGCATGTCTTCCCTCTTCAGATAGGAGGTTAGATGTTGTCGGGTGCCTAGAGGTGGTCTCCCTAATAGAGAGGAGAGTTAGGGCACGCTAGGTGTTCGATAAAATAGCTAGTTTAGTAAAAATGCACCCTAGGCATCTTTAACAAGCTCAGTTAGATACATTAGAAGTATCTATTCAGTATACTCAGTTTATTACAGCTTATATGGATTAGATATCCAATGGGTGGGCTCCCATAGTCGCCTCTAGGTTCAGATAACCTAGTTCTAGGTTCAGATAACCTAGTTTCAGCAAAACAGTATTAGCTACTTCAGTATTTTACTTTCAGTTGGCACTGTACTGGATTAGATATCCATTGGGCTGGGCTCCCATAGTCGGTCCCTAGGTTTAGATAACCTAGCTAGGTTTAGATAACCTAGTTAACCCTACTAAATTCGGGACTTGCAAACCCGGGTCTAGTTAGGGATGCGCGCATAGTAAGTATAGTTGCCAGGGCCCTACAGCAGCATGTTTAGTATTTTCACTTACTATGTATTAGTTTTCAAAACTCAAAAATCAGTTATACCAGTTGAGTTTGATTGCAGCTTCAGTTTAGTTTAGCTTAGCTCAGCATTATGCTTCAGTGTAATTTTCCATGTTAGCTCTATGTTCAGCTTATGTTATGCCATGCTTGTATGACACTATGCCATGCCATGCTTACATATTCAGTAGGTTTTCCAAAAGCATGTTTTAAAAGCATATTTGCATCGTATGCATGATTTAGTGAGGTAGATGGTTTCTTACTAAGCTTTTTAGCTTACAGATACTATTTTCCTTATACTGCAGATACAGGTAAAAGGAAAATGGACTAGCAGCGGAGGCTGGAGGACAATGCGAAGATGGTGTGTGTGTGTGGAACTGGAATCAAAAGTCCTTAGGGGACTTAGCAGGATGAACATTAGACTCTTTAGCATGTTTACCTTAGCACTTTACAGTTTATGGTTTAATACTTTCATCTTTATGCACCTTTAGTTTTGGAACGTACTAAACTATGAAAGAATGAGTTAGATTGTTAGTAGTCATTATGGGAATGCTTGTTAATGCATGTTAGAAGTAGCTTCAATTGATTTAGAACTCGTGAGGTTTTGGCACGCCAAAGTGTCAAATCGAACTTCCGGTGAAATCGATCGACGGTCTCCGCACCAATCGTGGTCTCGAAGTTGGTCGATCGGCCACCGACCGATCCGTAGAGATAGATGCTATCAGATCCTCCCGGATTGGTCACCGACCGATCCAATGCCATAGAGCTATCCGAATTGCAGTCACTGATCGGTCTCACCGACCGATCCAGACATACCTGGATAGGTCTGCCGACCGATCCATCACCGGACGATAGCGAACCCAGGATTCTGCACCGATCGGAGCCGATCGAGCCACTAGATCGGTCCGTCGACCGATCAGCTTCCACGGATCGTCACCGACCAGTGTTCGCGTGGGGGTCAATGGATCGTTCCACGGACCGATCCAAAGCTCCAATTTTGCCTCCTCAGCCTAGCTATGAATATCTAGAAGGTAGTGGGACATGAAATCTCACTTTCACAGAGTTAACAGAGGCAACTACAATAGTTTAGTAAAATTTTTATTCAGCCCAGTTTTTCCGCATTAGTAATTTAGCTGCAGTTAGCAAAGAAACTGTAGCGGTCCGCCTTGCAACCTAGCAGTAGAAGGTGGGTCGTTACACCTTTGAATCCTACTCAAGTTAATATAACCCAACCTCAGATGCCAAAGATATGTTTGGTTCATTTTCAAAGGTTGCTTTCTCTTATTAGAATTAAAAGATATGTTATTAATTTCCATTTATTACATCGTGAGAGTTATTGGATTAAGAGTATACAAATTGTCAACCAACGCACCAGAACACATAATCACCCTATTTTTCTTGACAACCACTTTATCATCAAAAGAAACAGAATATCCATCCATAAATAATTTAGAAACTGAAATCAAGTTCTTTCTAAAACATGGTACATAAAGATAATTTTTCAAAATCAAAGTTTTATTCCTATCAAAAGATAAATAAACATCTCCCACTGCAACAGCCGCCACTCTCGTAGCATTACCCATGTAGACGGTGATCTCCCCTTCATATAGTCGTCTGGTTTCCTGGAACCGCTGCAATGAATTGTATACATGACTAGTGGCTCTCGTATCTACACACCAGGTACCGTTTGATAACACTGCTAAACATGTTTCAACAACTAATGAATAAGATATACCTTTATTGTTCTCCTTTCTACGAGGACAATCCACCTTCCAATGTCCAGACTGCTTGCATGTGAAGCACTTGCCTTTCAGCTTCTTCACACCTGCCTGCGGCCCAGTCCCTTGAGGTCGAATCACTTTCTTTTCAGAACCAACTTGTTTCTTCTTCTTCTTTCCGCCTTTCAGCTTAGAAACAGAAATGTTTTCAGTAATGTGAACTTGAGAACTTTGACGAAATAGCCCTTCTATCGCTTGGAGTTCTATCAGAAGTTCTGCCAACAAATAAACCCTTTTGTTCATGTTGTAATTCAGGTGGAACTGCTCAAAATTTTTGGGCAGTGTTTGGAGAATGATATCGACGTAGGTTTCCCCATCGATTTCAGCTCCAAGGACTTCCATCTCATTCAAAAGAGCCATCATCTTGAGGATATGATCCTTCACGGGTGTCCCCTCAATCATAGTGGTCGTCATTAAGTTTCTCATGGCCTCCTACCTGGCAGCCCGATTCTAGTGTCCGAAGAGTTCCTTGAGATTGAGCATCATGTTATAGGCAGTGGGTAGAGCCTGATGCTGATATTGCAACACATTTGACATAGAAGCCAAAATGTAACATCACGCCATCTCATCTGCCTTGACCCATTTTCTATGTCTCTCTATCTCCTCTTCACTAGAATCGTTATCAGGCACGCTAGAACAGACCTCAAGAAGTACGAACTTGTATTCTTCAGCAGTTAAGACAATGTCCAAGTACCGTTTCCAATCAATATAATTTGGACCAGTAAGTGTGTTTTTTTTTAAAATAATAGCAAGAGGATTGAAACCTATTTTGAAATCCTAAGAATCACAAAATAAAATATTTGGTCAAAACTTTAGAATTTAAAATAATATTGATTTCTCAAACAATATAATTTAAATTCACCAACACCTCAAAACATCGTGAATTGCGTATGTCACGATAGTGTGGGTGTATACTAATTCAAATATTTATAAGAGGAGGTTTTACCCATTAATTTTTTTATCTTTCCAACCTAACTTTATGACAAACAAAATTAATAGTTGGTTCATCTTCGGTCACACAAATAATAGCAGCGACTCCGATGAGAAGGATACTATTAAATGAGCCTAAGTATGTACCATTACTTTATACTTAGTCCATTAATTAGGATTGTGCCCCTTCAGATGGAGAAGATCACACAAACCTAAATAATTTCCTATAATCATCCATAGAGGAAGTTTAATCTAGTGATCTGCAAATAAACTCATCTGATATGGAGGAAGGCACTTAAAGTCAACGTGCAAGTTTGAATGTATCACTTACAAACCAGTAATGGAGACCGTGGAATTTATTTAAATAATCTCTCTCCTACTTAGTTATTTAAATTGAGAAATTTTAGCATGCACACACATCACAACACATAAACATCTCATCACAGCACATAAAACAGCATATAAAGGCAATAAATATGAAAATAAAATTTTCAACTATTATGGCATCATCCAACGTTGTCCTCCAATATGCCGCCAATGGATCAAGTCGTCGCGTCTATCTTGCTTCCTTCTTCGCCGCACCTCCGGTCCTCAAAATAGCACCACGTATAGCAAGGATACAAGCCGCAACAAAAGAAATAAAAAATTATATTTATCGATCTTATATTCCACAAAGGAATTTACATGTAATCTAGATCGAACAGAATGTAAAAAAAAAAAATAATATGACAACCGACCGTATTTAATTATTACAATCATGCACACACAAACGACCTCGACATGCCCGAGGGTTCAAATCATACACAAACACACAAAAAGCCATAATAGTTGGATCTAGGATGCCTGCAACCACAGAGTCAATCTTTCTAGCACATCCTACTATTATCTGGCCTAAACTTATATATGATCAGTGCATAATTTGACCGAAAACCAATCACACCGAACCAAAAAACATGCTCTGATACCACTTGAAGGCGCTGGAATTCCATTCTATTTAAATTTCCTTATAAAAAATTGTACAAGTACAGAACTTTTCCTAGCACCCCGCATGTTCGATCAGACATGTGTTTGATCAATCAAGCAAGTTCTTAACGGATCAAAGAACACCTTGATCAAAGTACAAGATCGCTGGCCTCTTGTGTTGCTATTCAAAATCGATATAAAGAAAACTCAACTAATTATGCAGCGGAATTAAAGAACTAGTTGTACCTTTCCTTTATAACTAAAGACCTCTTGATCTTCTGCCATATTCCTCTCCTCTTCTTGGACGTCGTGTGGGATCTACTAAGACGAAACCACCCTTCTTCTCTTCTTTATTCCCAAACTGCCGACCACAAAAGGAGCTCTAGGATGGGGCACCTTCTCTTCTTCTTCCTTCTTGTCTTCTTCCTCTTTTCCAAGCCACCGCCCACCAAAGAGGATAAGCAAGAGCCGTCAGCCCCTAGCAAGGAAGGGGTGTCGGCCCTAGCAAGGAGAGATGAGGGGGGCGCTGGCCCTTAGGAAGGTGGAGGAGGCTTGTGGGAATTATATGTCGCCGGCCCTAGCAAGGGAAGAGAGGTGCCGACCACAAGAAGGGAAGAGGATTGTAGAAAATTAGGTTTTTGGAGCCACCACCTACTCCTTTTATAGCCTTGCCACCAGCCTTAGGAAGGTAGAGAAAAACCAAACAAAACCAAGTCGTGGATGGGTGGATGCGAGGCTTTATATAGAGGCTACAACAGGGACCTAGAGGAGGAATTGATTTAGGCCTCCTGATGGGCTTGGGCTTCCTGTGTTCGGTCCGAACACTCAACCCAAGTCCATCAATAATAACTCATACCACTATAGGGTTATTACTGAACTACCACACTAATCCCATATTACAATATGAGCTCCTTCTTATCGTGAGTGTGTTAATCTCCCTATGTTTAAGATATCGTATGTCCATTAATTAATTGAGTTACTGACAACCTAATTAATTAACATCTGATTTCAAGAGTAGTACCACTCAACTTTATTATCATGCGGGACTAAGTCCACCTGCAGGGTTTACATGATAATCCTTATGAACTCCTCAAGGGGACATCATCAACCTAATTAGGACATAATTTTCTTCTATAATCAACAACACACCATATAAACAGTACTATTTCCCAACTCATCAGGCCTATTGATTTAACGAATAAATCTCACCCATTGATAAGTTAAAGAAATAAATACTAAGTATACATGCTTGTTATTATATAAGGATTAAGAGGATGCACATCCATAATAACAGAGGTTCTGTTCTCTTATGTAGTCAGTACAAATCAAACAACCTCAAATGATCCTACTCAATACACACATAGTGTACTAGTGTAATTTTATAGTCAAGACAAACTAATACCAAATTATACTACAACTGTTCCAATGGTTTGTCCCAATTCATCTTGGTTGTGAGCTACTATTTATAATTTATAAGGAACCGATAACATGATCTTCTGTGTGGCACCACACACCATGTTATCTGCAATATAAATTAAATGGACAACTGCATTGACATATATATAAATATAAAACGCAGACATTTGACCAAAGTAATTCTTATTTCAAAAGAATTCAAAACAGATATTCATACAAAAGCTAGGCTTATAGTATACATCCCAACAGAAGTAACTTAGAGAGTCTGAGTTTTTAGTAGAGTGCCTCCTGTTATTAGGCCTCTCCCGAGTTTACATCTCTAGATTACGTAGGTCACTTGTGTAACATATGATTAGGGAAAGCTCATTAGGTCAAGTGATAGATCCATCCATACATAGAATTGTTCTCCCATAAGAGGTTACGTTCCATAAAGAAAGATAGTTACCTTAGATACTCAACGTTAAACAAATATGCTAAAGTCATGCCAAGCTATATTGGAGCATGCACTCAAAAGAGGTAGCAATCTATGTTTTTATTCAATGAGAATTCAGGTTCATGCTTAGATATAAACACACAGTCATGTATCTAGTTCAAAAATTAGATCTATACATACAGAAATACAATCTAGATAGATAAATTTATGTTTATAGAGAACCCAACTTGCAAGTATTTCATCAAATAGAACATGTACCATACAAGCTTCATCAAACAAGAAAATTGGTAATTTAATAGAGTTTACATCATCCACACATTACAATTACTTTCTATGTCCTAGAACAATACAAATCTACTCCATAATTGGAAGAATATAATCCAAGAACTCAAAATCATAGAAACTTCAAAAATCCTAAGGAAGGGGATAAGAAACTTATCCTTTAATGTCAAGTGAAGCCCTTGGATGTAGATCTTAGAGTGTCGATGAGGATGGAGCAGTAGAACGACTTCAAATCACCCAGATGACATCTCCAAATGTAAGGATTTGACCTAGAGGGTCTCCTCCTATTTTGAAACTTCCTCCTTTCAAAATAGTAATTATGCTAAAATTAACATGATAAAAGGTGTGAAAGCATAGATCATAGGTAATGAATACAGCAAGATGTGCGTTAAACGATATAAAATAACATAAATAATCTACACACATCAACAACCAAGAGCGTGGTAGGAGCAGATCTCGACATGGATATGGTAACGACAACAAGGATCGTTCTAAGTCGAGAAGGAAGAAGGTGATCATGTACTACAAGTGTGGAGGCAAAGGTCATATGAAGAGAGATTGTCCAAAGATAAAAAATTATATTGCAGAGAACAAAGTAGTTTGGCAAAGTCTGCAGATATAGTTGAAGAGTAAAATTCAGAGAGCAATGATGGAAATATGCTATCAGTTATGTCGAATTTAGAGCAACTGACAGATGCATGGATTTTAGACTTTGTATGTTTATATCATATGACTCCAAACAAGGAGTGGTTTAACACCTATAGGGTAGTGGATTCTCGTTCAATGTTGATGAAAAATGATACATCATACAAAGTTATCGGCATAAGGAACGTCAGAATCAAAATGTTTGATGGTGTGATCAGAACCCTATGTGATGTCAGATATATACTAGAGCTAAAGAAGAACTTGATCTCCCTAAGCACACTAGATGGTATTAGTTGTAGTGACAAATCAATGAGCGGGGTGATAAAAGTCAGCAAGGAAGCTCTGACGGTGATGAAAGGATAAAAGTTAACAGGGAACATCTATAAGTTAATAGGAACTACAGTTGTAGGTGGAGTCACATCGGTGGAGTCTGAATTAGACAGTACTATCTTGTAGCATATGTAGCTAGGGCATATAGGTGAATGTAAGATGCTAGAACTTTACAAGAGAGATTTGTTGAAAGGTGTCAAGATGTGCAAACTTGAATTCTACAAATTCTATGTTCTTGGGACACAAAGCATGCAAAGTGCAATTAAAGATGGCAACAAACAAGATGGAGAAAATTCTGGACAACGTACATACGAATCTCTAGGGACTTGCTAGTGTAGCATCAAGTGGAGGGCACTTGTATTTTATGAGTTTTACTGATGATTATTCATGAAAGGTTTGGGTATATTTTATGTGTCACAAGTTGAAAATGTTGGGATCGCGGTGACCGACTAGAATGGGGGTTGAATAGCCCTGCGAAAAAACAAAAACAAACAACCCTTCTCGGACTTCTTAAACTAACACTTGTATAATAATTAAATAAATAGAAAGTAAAAGAAGAGGCAGAAGGATTTTTACTTGATTACAACCGAGGAAGTTGTTAATCCAAGAAATGTGTTGCACTAGTATCTCCTTGGGTGGAGAAGCCTCTTACAGCAATGACGTACAAAAATAGAAGCTAAACTCTAAAAGAAAGTGCACAACTGTTGGAATACATAATTCTTGAATTGATGAAAAGTTTCTGGACCAAGACTATATTTATAGTTTTGGTCGGGGCGCCTGGAAGGGTTCCAGGTGCTTGGGAGAGGATAAAACTTTATCCCCGACGTGACAGTCAGCGTCCACATCAGATCTGATAACTTTTGGGTTTCGGGCTCCCGGAAGGGTTTCGGGTGCCCGGACCCTCAAAGCAGTCCAGGCGCCCAGAATGGTTCCAGGTGCCTGGACCCTCAAGTCAACATAGGTTGACTTTTTCGGTCTGTGCCCTCTGCTCCGGTTCCGCTCACCTCGGTCCGGGTCTTCCGCTCCGTCTCCGTTCGTTTAGGTGATCTCTGCCATCCAGAATAGGGCTCACCCGAACCCAACTTCCGACCTTCTCGAGTAGGCTTCCGCTCCGACTTCTCATCCCTCGGAATTGTCGCTTGCTTTCTTCTCGTCCACCAGCATACTCATCCGCAGCTCTTCGTCCCTCAGTCGCACCCCGTGCCGACCTTCTCGCTAGTTGCGTCTCTTACTCCTCGAGCAGTCTTCCGCTCCGGCTTCTCGTCCCTCGGAACCACCGCACACTTCCTTCTTGTCCGCCGGTGTACTCTTCCGCAACGTCTCGTCCCTCAGACGCATCGAGCCCATCGACTCTCTCCAGTGTCGTCCTTCTCGCTAGCTGCGTCTTCCGCTCGACTCCCTGTACTCCTAAGCTCCTGCACACTTAGACACAAGGTTAAAATACCACAGGACTTAACTTAACTTATTGATCACACCAAAACAACCTTGGGGTTCCAACAATCTCTCCCTTTTTGATGTGAGCAACCCAAATTAAGATAGGGTAAATAGACATAAAAATAAAATAACTAATATTGCAAGAAAGTACAGAAAGATAGAAAATTTTGGTCTACCTCCCCCTACACTTATATTTTTCCTTCTCCCCTTTGATCACATAAAAAAATGGGGTTCTAAGACAATTCTAAGGGTAATAATTTTGAAAACTTTGAAAAATTATTTTGATATTACCAAAAATTTACAATAATTTTCAAAGAAAATTTCTAATTAAAAAAAATATTTTTTTTCAAAATTTTTTTTAAAGTTATACAAGCAAAATTATTTTTGAGAATAAGTAACAATTTTAAGCAAGAAAATTTTCTAAGTAAAAGAAAATTCTAACTTAGACAATTTTAGACAATTTTGAGAAATTTTCTAAAACAAATTGAGTAACCCTTTAAAGCATTATTTAATTTCAAATTTAATACTTTTTCAGTTAGTCAATTAAACTTTTTATTTCAATACTTAGCTTCCAGGCAGTGGCGAGACACTAGGCCTTCTTGGTTATTGGAACAACAACCACTTTCTAGACAAAGCCTCATAAAGAAATTAAATGTTTAATTTTCTCGCTGAAAGTGCTAAGTCTAAATTTTTAATTTAGATCAAATTCTCTAATTTTTACATTGTGATATTTAAATTTTCATTTTAGTTTATCATAATTTCTCAAATCTAAAGCAGAAAATTTTGAACTTGCAAAAAATTGTATAATCTATATTTGTTCCTCTAACATGTCATTTTCTATTTTTAGTTTGTCTAAACCTTTTAATCAACAAGCTGTTGCTAGAGATTCTTTTGTTTCACTATTCTTTGTTTTATTTTGAATTTCTAATTCACAAAAATGTTTCGATATAAATTCTAACTCACAAAAATCTTTCGACAACGTCTCTAATTCGCAAAAATCTTCCAGCAACATTTTTATTGACTTAATCAATTGGTCAGGAGGTGGAGACCATACCTGACTTATCTTGTCGTATTTTGATTCTCCCCCTATTGAGTTGTTTCTTCCGAAGAGTTTCCCCCTTCATCGATGCTCATCTAGGATGAGCTTTCTGTGTCCTCGGGATGGAATTCGGTTGTTAGGGCTATCCCGATAGTTTCCTCGATCTTGGACTCTTCTGACGGTAACTTGGTATCCATCGAGGAGTTGGATTTGACCTCAACAGGTTCTTCGTAGAGCTTCAAGAACTTTTCTCAAAGTTCTTTTGCACTTTTATATTTTTTGACTCTATCGAGATCCTTGGCAGGTAGTACGCTCAAAAGACTGGACTCGACCTTACCATTTGCCATAATATTGTTACGTTGCTCGTCAGTCCACTGATGCTCCTCAAGTTCTTCTCCTTCTTTGCTTTTGGGCATATCAAAACCATACGGCATAATTAATAACATATTAAAATAAGGTTTAAAATAAACCTCCATTCGTCGCTTCCAAAAAGCGAACTCTCCCTCGAAAGTTGGTGGGGTAGATGTTAGCTCTGATCATCTCGTTGCTGCAATCGGCGGTTAGTCCTCCTAAGGCATCCTAGCTCTGATACCACTTGTTGGGATCATGGCGGCCGGCTAGAAGGGGGGTTGAATAGCCCTGCGACAAAGCAAAAACAAACAACCCTTCTCAGACTTCTTAAACTAACACTTGCATAATAATTAAATAAACAGAAAGTAAAAGAAGAGGCAGAAGGATGTTTACTTGATTACAAGCGGGGAGGTTGTTAATCCAAGGAATGTGTTGCACTAGTAGCTCCTTCGGGCGGAGAAACCTCTTATAGCAATGACGTACAAAAATAGAAGCTAAACTATAAAAGAAAGCGCACAAGTGTTGGAATACATAATTCTTGAATTGATGAAAAGCTTCTGGACCAAGGTTGTATTTATAGCCTTGGTCGGGGCGCCTGGAAGGGTTCCAGGCACCTGGGAGGGGATAAAACTTTATCCCCGACGTGACAGTCAACATCCACGTTAGATCTGATAACTTTTCAGTTCCGGGCACCCGGACCCCTTCCGGGCGCCCGAACCCTCAGACAGTCTAGGCACTCGGACCCTCAAGTCAACATAGGTTGACTTTTTTGGTCCGAGCCCTCTGCTCCGGTTCCGTTCACCTCGGTCCGGGTCTTCCGCTCCGGCTCCATTCATTTGGGTGATCTCTGTCATCCGGAATGGGGCTCACCCGAACCCAACTTCCGTCCTTCTCAA
This sequence comes from Zingiber officinale, assembly GCF_018446385.1. NCBI lineage: Eukaryota > Viridiplantae > Streptophyta > Magnoliopsida > Zingiberales > Zingiberaceae > Zingiber > Zingiber officinale. The sequence goes on from NC_055989.1 coordinate 14,765,872, forward strand.
GCAGGCTTCTGCTCTGGCTTCTCGTCCCTCAGAATTGTCGTGTGCTTCCTTCTCGTCCGCCAGCATACTCATCCACAGCTCTTCGTCCCTCGGTCGCACCCCCGTGCCGACCTTCTCGCTAGCTGAGTCTCTTGCTCCTCGAGCAGTCTTTCGCTCTGGCTTCTCGTCCCTCGAAACCACCGCACGCTTCTTTCTTGTCCGCCGGTGCACTCTTCTGCAGCGTCTCGTCCCTCAGACGCACCGAGCCCATCGGCTCTCTCCAGTGTCGTCCTTCTTGCTAGTTGTGTCTTCCGCTCGACTCCCTATGCTCCTAAGCTCCTGCACACTTAGACACAAGGTTAAAATACCACAGGACCTAACTTAACTTGTTGATCACATCAAAACAACCTTGGGGTTCCAACAGAAAACTTTTACAAAGTTTAAACTATGGAAAATTGAAGTGGAGAACCAAACCGGAAGGAAAATCAAATGCCTTAGGTCAGATAATGAGACTGAGCACACAGATTCAAAGTTTCAGAAATTTTATGAGTAACATGGGATAATGGGCATTTCTTAATTCGCAAGACATCTCAGCAGCATGGGGTGTCAGAAAGGTTGAACAAGGCAATCATTGAGAAGGCAAGATGTCTTAGGATGAATGCAGGGCTAGCAAAGAATTTTTGGATGGAAATGATTAACATGGCATGTTATCTAATTAATAGATTGCCAAGGGCAACACTAAAAGGTAAAGTATCAGAGAAAGTATGAACAGGGAATCAAATAAATTACTCTCATCTTAGAGTTTTTAGATGTTTAGCCTATATACACATATCTAGTGAGAAAAGATCAAACTGGATGTGAAACTTAAAGTAGTGTATTTTTCTAGTGTATCAGAAAGGAATTAAAGGCTTCAAGCTTTGGGATCCTAAGGAAAACAAGGTGGTGATCAACAAAAATGTGGTGTTTGACAAGAATGTTGTGCTACAGTGTACTCAAGAAGAAGGAAAGGAAACACCACAGAGCAACATAGAGAAAGATATTATGCAAGTGAAGCTAGAGACTCATGACTCTGATGATTCTAGCTTAGAGCACACGGGGCATCACACTAAGCTGGTGGCAGAACTAAATGAGTCGTAAAATCACCCACTAGATACGGATTAGAAAACTTGGTATCTTATGTGCTTATCACTAGTAGTGGAGACCCTATATCTTTTCAGGAGGTGATACATAGCTCTGAGAATGACAAGTAGGCAGGTGCTATGGTGGAGGAGATGGAGTCGTTACATAAGAATCAAACGTGAGATCTAGTTGAACTTCTTGAAGGAGAGAAAACATAGGGTACAAGTGTATATTCAAGAAAAAAGAAGTAATGTTAGAGAAAGAAGTGAAGTTCAAGACTTGGTTGGTAGTAAAGAGGTATTCATAAAGAAAGGAGATTGACTATGAAGAAATTCTCTCCAGTAGTAAGGCATATATCAATTAAAGTGGTGTTGGCTTTGGTAGCACATCACAATTTACAGTTGGAGCAAATGGATATGAAGATGACATTTCTTCATGGAAATTTAGAGGAGCAGATTTTTATGTCACAACCTAAGGGATTTAGTCAGCTTGGACAAGAGCGGTTGGTTTGTAAGTTGAAGAAATCACTCTATGGATTGAAACAATCTCCTAGGCAATAGTACAAATAGTTTGATTCATACATAATTCAAAATTGATATAGGAGATGTGAGTATGATTATTGCATATATGTGAAGAGTCTTAAAGATGAATCACTAGTTTTCTTACTACTATATGTAGATGACATGCTCATTGTTACAAAGAAGATGAAAGAAATTGATAAATTGAAGATACTATTGAGCAAGAAATTTAATATGAAAGATTTTTGAAAGATCAAAAAGATTCTTGGGATAGAGATTCACAGGGATAGAGCTACAGGGAGATTATGATTGTCTCAACATAGCTATATGGAGAAGATGATGAATAGGTTCAACATGAAGAATGCAAAGTTGGTGAGCATACCCCTGACGCATTACTTCAAGTTATCTAGTACATAATGTCCAAAGACGGATGATAAGATCCAAGAGATGTCAAAAGTTCCTTATGCTAGTGCAGTTGGTTGTCAGATGTATGTCATGGTTTGCATGAGATCAGATTTGGCACAAGCAGTTAGTATTGTAAATAAGTTTCCCTCAAATTCTAGTCGGCCGGATTGGGATGCAGTGAAGTAGATTTTCATATACTTGAGAAATACAACTGATTATGATATCATATTCAGTAGACAATCGAAAGATCCTTCAATTGCTAGGTACGTAGATGCAGACTATGCAAGAGATTTAGATGACAGGAGGTCTACTATAGGATATATGTTCACAATGGTAGAAGGACATATCTGTTGGAAATCTATAATACAATTTATTGTTGCATTGTCTACTATGGACTCAGAGTACATGGTATAAGTTAAAGTAGCAAAGGACACTTTATGGCTTACAAAGTTGGTCAGAGAACTAGGTGTTCAATAAGGTGGAGTCAAGCTATTATGTGATAGTCAGAGTGTTATCTATTTGGTGAAGAATCAGGTGTATCATGTGAGAACCAAATACATTGATGTAAGGTTTCACAATATCAGAGAGCTGATTGCTTCCAAGGAAATTCAACTTGAGAAGCTTCACACTACAAATAATGTTGCAGACATGCTGACAAAGCTAGTGACCACAGAGAAGTTCAAGCATTTATTGAACTTGATCCATATCTCTAAATGCTAGAGGAAGGAAGCCCAGACCTAGATATCTAAGTGGAGTTTTGTTTAGATACTTGAATTCTTCGAAGGGGTGAAGATTCACCAAGGTGGAGATTGTTGATGGGTGACTCATATTTAGATGAAGGCCAATGTGAGGGATGTCATAGAAGAAAAATCTATTAAGATTTTTTTGTAATAAAATTCTATTATAATTTTATATAATAGAATTCTATTACGATTTTTCATAACAGAATTTTGTTATAATTTTTTATAACAAAATTCTGTTATGATTTTACCTGGTATGGGGTTTATGTACTATAGGGATCATTGTAAATTTATTGTACAATCACAAGAATCATTGAATATGATTCAATTGTGTAGAGAGAATTCTAATAAAGTTTTGGCCATTTTTATGGAGTAGGCATGCTGTCGAATCACAGTAAATCTTCTTCTTTCTCTTCTTCATCTTTTTCCTCGTGTTTTCTCTTTCTTGTGTGTCTTTGTCTCGTTGTTCCGTGCAATCTCTTTCTCTCTTTCTCTTCTTCTACGTTAGAGGTTGAGAGGTTTTGCCCTCCCCCTCTTTGCGCAATAGACCAAATGTCTTCTATTTTAATTTTCAAACCTCGTTGTCATTCTTTCAACAAGCTATTCCACAAACCCTATCATTTGTTCCATCCATTCATCAATAACTCAAACATGCTACTCCATATCATGATCAAAAGCATAGTCGGTGTGTTGCTGTCTTCTTGGCGACATGCTTCTACAAGATCAACTCGACTTGATATCAAACTAATGCAGCGGATAACTATCAAATCTGTTGATTCATTCATGAATACTGGAAGCGATCTTCTAATCATGAGATGACGACTAAAAATAATATTAATAAAAAAACTCTTTCAAAATATTAAACAAGACATTTATATAAACAAACCCTAAGACATAAACAAAGGAAAGAAATACTAATAGAAAAGAAAATTTTAAACATACTAAAACTTCAAAATATACTAAATAGACTTAAAATCCAAAAATATAAAGACAGAAACTAACAAAAATATCCTAAATACCAAACTCGACTAAATAATAAAAGAGACTAAAAATACTCTTATGTTCTCGCATTGCTTTTTGACAACCCTGTCGGGATCGACATAGAGGTGGTTCAGCCAATTCCTGCCCACTTCTATTTGCTCCTTCAAGGAATTCTAGACCATTTTTTGCATCACTTCACCAGTAGTAAACGGTATCATAAGACCTCTCTCAAACCGTTTGCTATAAAGTAGAAGGCCTGAACAATATTGAAGATGTATGTCCACTGTTTTGACTAAGTCTCCCTTGACATCCCCTCCATCACCTCGGAGGTGCTGATGAGCGTCTTCTCTCAAGAGTTTCTAGAAGGGGATTTCTTCAGGTCCCTGATGAAGAGACCTCTGATTGATTATGACAGTCATAGAAGAGGTGCAACTAGCATGAAGAGATGATATCAACCCTTACAAGGGATCTAGACTTCTACTCTCCACTTTTCTTCTCCTTCTCTGACCACCGAATTTTGACTTGAGTATCGGAATAGTTGTGCCAAGGTCTATCTTGGCGTCAATTCTAACTCTTGTTGAGTGTTTAACGAATCCCCTGAGCTCATTCATCATCAAACCATTTGAAGCCAATTCACCCCAAGTACAGCTCAACTCTGGTGGTTCACTAGTCCACGATCTCAAATTGAATCAGATATAATATATATATATATATATATATATATATATATATATATATATAGAGAGAGAGAGAGAGAGAGAGAGAGAGAGAGAGAGAGAGAAATGCTCTCCTGCGGTGCATTTCGTGCGATTTTGGTGCGGTTACCTTCCTGATCGGTCTGGTGACCGATCAGGGAACCTCCTGATCGGTCTGTAGACCGATCAGGAATTTCCCTGATCGGTCAGGAGGTTCCCTGACCGATCAGGAGTTTCCCTGATCGGTCTGGAGGTTCCCTGACCGATCAGGAGTTTCCCTGATCGGTCTGTAGACCGATCAGGAGGTTCCCTGATCGGTCCAGAGACCGATCAGGAAGACAACCGCACCAAAACCGCATGAAATACATCGCAGACTAACATTCTCGTATATATATATATATATATATAAAGGATGCTTATTTCATGAATCTTTACTTTTTATTTGAAGTATCTCTAAGAAACATTGTGTTTTATTATCTTTTACTATAATCAAATACATAACTATAGATGTATATATGCAAAATTGTTTGGATGATTCATACTATTGTATCCAAAGAATATTCACTTATCTTCACAATGAGATAGTATTGTCCACTTTGAGTTTAGACTCTCATGACTTTGCTCTTGGGTTTACCCAAAAGGCCTCATACTAATGGAGATATCTTATATCTTTTTAAACCCATGATTTTTTAAAAAAAATCTTACCAATATAGGACTTTTATTGTATCCCAACAATCATCCCCTCAAACGAAGGACCACAATACTCACAAGCATCCGGTCATCCTGACCCGCTCCGAGTCTCCCCATGAGGATCCGGTCACCCTGACCTACTCCGGGCCCTCCCCGAAAACATCTAGTCACCCAGACCTGCTCAAGGACTCCCGTAACTTCATTTAAGGTCACCCGATAGCATCCGGTCACCTTGACCGGCTCTGAGCCTTCCTCGTCTAATGGAGAAGGACAAATGGAAGGGTGATATGGTGGAGGAGATGGAATCGTTGTATAAGAACCAAACATGGGATCTAGTGGAACTTCCTTAAGGAGAAAAAGTTATAGGATACAAGTGGATATTCAAGAAGAAATAAACAATGTCAAAGGGAGAAGAAGTGAAATTCAAGGCTCAGTTGGTAGCAAAGAGGTATTCACAAAGAAAATAGATTGATTATGAAGAAATTTTTTCTCCAGTAGTAAAACATATGTCAATTAAAGTGGTATTGGCTTTAGTGGCATATCACGATTTGCAGTTGGAGCAAATAGATGCGAAGACGACATTTCTTCATGAAAATTTGGAGGAACAGATTTTTATGTCACAACCTGAGGGATTTAGTTAGCCAAGACAAGAGCGGTTGATTTGTAAGTTGAAGAAATTGCTCTATGGATTGAAACAATCTCCTAGGTAATGATACAAACGTTTTGATTCAAAACGGATATAGAGATGTGAGTATGATTGTTGTATATAAGTGAAGAGCCTTGAAGATGAATCGCTAGTTTTCTTACTATTATACGTAGATGACATGCTCATTGTTGCGAAGAATATGAAAGAGGTCAACAAATTGAAGAGGCTACTAATTAAGGAATTTGACATGAAAAACTTAAGCGAGGTCAAGTGTTGGTTGCTATGCGGAATATCATACCGGTTCCCTTGTACAAAAATTTTATACAAGTCCTGAACCATTACTAACGACCTATTGTGTTCTTTAGAAATTAAATTAGGAATCGCAAACGAAACTTAACATTATTGATTCCAAATTTAACTTATCTATTCTTGATGGTTTAGACTTGGATCGCAAATGATGCTTAACATTATTGATCCAAATCCACCCATGTTACAAATTCAATTAAATATTAATTTCTAAAATTGGCTTCCAGGACTGCATGGCGAGATACTAGACCTTCTTGGGTATGGGATCATCTACCACCGCCTAGTCAAAGCCTTTTAAAGAAATTTAATATTTAATTTCCTTCTAGTAACCTTAGGTTTAACCAAAAAGAACAATCGAATCACAAATTCGAAAAAACAAAAGAAACACAAAATCAAAAACATAAATTTGATTGCCTAGATTCATTAGCCTCTTGTGTTTGGTATTTCAAGATCTAAATAAAAGATGAACTAATTATGATGCGGAAACTAATAACTAGTTATACCTTTTATAGCTTATAGACCTCACGATCTTCTTTCGTATTCCTCTTCTTATCTCGGACGTCGTGTGGGCGACGATCTACCGAGATGAAAATCCACCCAAGTTACCTTCCTCTCCAAGCAAGATTCGACCACCTTAATAACTCCAAGAAAGGATGAGGTTCGGCCACCACCACCAAGCTCCAAGGGATGCTAGAAACAAAGTCTCGTTTCTCTCCTTCTTCAAGCAAAATCCAGCCACCACAAGAGCTCCAAGAGATGATGTGGTTTGGCCACAAGAAGAAGAAAGGAGAAGAGGAATAGGGTCGGCCACACCAAGGAAGAAAAGAGAGAGGAATAATAGAGGATATGTTCTAAGGTGAGGCACATCTACCCTCTCTTTTATATTTCTTAGTCTTGGCAAATAAGGAAAGTTTTATAAATAAAAACTTCCTTATATTCCTTGCCATTGTTTAAGAAGGAAAATTTAATTAAAATCTCCTTATTAAACCTCTAATGGTCGGCCACCTTAATCCCTCCAAATAAGGAAAGTTTTAAATATAAAATTAAAACTGCCTAATTTGTTTCCAGAAATTTTTAAATAAAAATTTCTCTTTTGAAAATTCCCTTCATGGTTGGTCATAAAAGGAAACTTTTATAAATTAAAATCTCTCTATTAAAATATGTGGATGATTTCCAAAAAGGAAAGTTTTCTTTAAAATTAAAATATTCCTATCAATCTACAAATAAGGAAAGATATCGAATCTTTCTCTTAATCTTTTGTAGAAAACTATAAAAGGAAATATTTATAATTTTAAAACTCTCTTTTAAACCCATGAGGATGGTTAAAAAAAGGAATGTTTTATCAAAAATTAAAATCTTCCTTTTAACTACAAATAAGGAAAGATATCAAACCTTTCTCTTAATCTTTTGTAGAAAGCTATAAAAGGAAAGATTTAAATTTTAAACTCTCTTTTAAAACCATGGCTTCCACATAAGGAAAAATTTTAAAAATTAAAATCTCTTTTAATTTAATTGTGGTCGGCCACCTAAGCTTGGGTTCAAGCTAGGGTCGGTCACCTACTTGACCCATCCAACCTTGGTTTGGCCGGCCCTAGCTTGGGCTCCAAGCTAAGCTTAGCCGGCCACCTTAAGGTGGGTAAGAAGGTGAGTATGGGTGGGTATAACACTTTATAATTAAGAGGCTACGACAGGGACCGAGAGGAGGAATTGGTTTTGGTCTCCCGATGAACTTGAGCTTCCTGTGTTCACCCCAAACACCCAACTCGAGTTCATCAATAATAACTCATACCACTAAAGAATTATTATTGAATTACCACACCAATCTCATATTACTATATGGGCTCCTTATCATGAGTGTGTTAATCTCCCTATGTTTAAGATATAGAATGTCCACTAATTAAATGAGTTACTGACAACTCACCTAATTAATATCTAGCTCCAAGAGTAGTATCACTCAACCTTATCGTCATGTCGGACTAAGTCCACCTGCAGGGTTTACATGACAATCCTATGAGCTCCTCTTAAGGACATCATCAACCTAGATTACTAGGACACAGTTTCATTCTATAATAAACAACACACCATATAAATAATACCATTTCCCAACTTATCGGGTCTATTGATTTATCGAACTAAATCGCACTCTTTTATAAATTAAATAAATGAATATTGAGTATATGTGTTTGTTATTATAGCATGATTAAGAACACACACTTCCATAATAACAAAGGTCTTGTTCTTTTATGCAGCCAGTATAAAAAGAACTTACCTTAAATGGTCCTGCTCAATACACTCAGAGTGTACTAGTGTAATTTTATAGTTAAGATAAACTAATACCAAATTACACTATGACTATTCCAATGGTTTGTTCCTTTCCATCTTAGTCGTGAGTTTCTGTTTATAATTTATAAGGAATTGCTAACATGATCTTCTGTGTGTGACACCACATACCATATTATCTACAATATAAAATAATTGAACAACTACACTTAGCATATAAATGTAGACATTTGACCAATGTGATTCTTTATTTCAAAAATAAATATTTACAAAAAATTAGGCTTTTAGTATACACTCTAACACCAAGAAGATTCTTGGGATGAAGATTCATAGGGTAGAGCTGCAGGGAGATTCTAATTGTCTCAACGTAGGTATATGGAGAAGGTGCTAGATAGGTTCAACATGAGAATGCAAAGTTAGTGAGCACACCCCTGGCATATCACTTCAAGCTATCCAGTACATGGTGTCCAAAGATGGATGACGAGATCTAAAAGATGTCAAAGGTTCCTTTTGCTAGTACAGTTGATTGTCTGATGTATGTCATGGTTTACATGAGATCATATTTGGCGCAAGCAGTTACTATGGTGAGCAAGTTTCTCTCAAATCCTGGTCGACCAGATTAGGATGCAATGAAGTAGATTTTCATATACTTGAGACATACAACTAATAATGACATTATATTTAGTAGACAATCGGAAGATCCTTCAATTGTTGGGTGTATAGATGCAGACTATGCAGGAGATTTAGATGACAAGAGGTCTACTATAGAATACGTGTTCACAATGGCAGAAGGACCTATCTGTTGGCAATCTATAATATATATTGTTGCATTGTCTACTATGAAGTCAGAGTACATGACAGCAGCTGAAGCAGTAAAGGAAACTTTATGGCTTATAGAGTTGGTCAGAAAATTAGGCGTTCAATAATGTGAAGTCAAGTTGTTATGCGATAGCCAGAGTGCTATCTATTTGACGAAGAATCAAGTGTATCATGCGGGAACCAGGCACATTGATATAAGGTTTTACAAGATCAAAGAGCTTATTGCTTCCGAGGAAATTCAACTTGAGAAGGTTGACATTGCAAATAATGTTGCAGGCATGCTGACAAAGCCAGTGATCATAGAGAAGTTCAAGCATTGCTTGAACTTGATCCATATATCTAAATGTTAGAGGAAGGAAGCTCAGACCCAAAGATCCAAATGGAGTTTTATTTAGATATTCATGTTCTTCGAATGGCTGAATATCGCTAAGATGGATATTGTTGACGAGTAACTCATATTTGGATGAAGGTCAATGCAATGGACGACATGGAAAAAAATCTGTTAAGGTAGCTGACTCCATGTCTCATGGATTTAAAAGGATATAAGATATCTCCATTGGTATGAAGCCTTTTGAATAAAGTTCAAGAGCAAAGTCAGAAGGGGTTAGGCCCAAAGTGGACACTATCATGTCATTGTGAAGATTATGTTAGGCCCTAAATGGACAATATCATATTATTGTGGAGATATATGAATATTCTTTGGGCACAATAAATAGGGTTTGGATCATGATGTTAATATCATTTGTTATGTCCAAAGATTATTCAAATATCTTTATAATGACATGATATTATATCTTTTGAAATTAGATCCTCATGCCTTTACTCTTAGATTCTATCAAAAAAAAAAAAAAAAAAAAAAAATTATGTCAATAAAGATATCTAATATTTTTTTAAATCTAATATTTCCTAAATATATATATCCCAAGGCTCTCTCAGCTATATACCATTCCTAACCGCACTGACAGCGAACCCATCGTCATCATCTCCAACTTCCCTTCCTTGTTCTCTCTCTCTCTTCTTTCAATTACCAACAAAAAGAAAGACCTCCACCAGACGTCAAATACGTCACGCAAATTCCCGAGTAAACGATCCTAAGAAACATAGAGTCGCCCGTCAAATCGTGCTTTGACGGGGTCTGCATTCGATCGCCTTCAAGGCTTCCCATACTGAGCCATCCATCCTCGTTTGCTTCACGTGCCTGGACGCAATCGTTGACCTCCAGCGACGACGTTGGAACGCCGGCGAAGAGCCCCACACGTAAACCCAACCGCACAGGACCACACACTCTTTTTTTTCTTTCGGGAATTAAACTCCCAACCACACTCGATGTTGAAAGAAGACGAACGCCTAATGAGATAATCGAGAAAGGTTACGTCTTTATTCCACCGCTTAAAATAACAAACGAACAAAATCAATCTAAAAGTGTGAAGCTGGAACTTTGCTTTGCCGTAAATCGATGATTTTCTTGTAGTATAAGTTTCAGGATAATTTGCTCGGTCCGTGCTCGTTGCCGTTGTCGATAGGTTGGTTGCCGCTGAGGATGGACTTGATGGCGGCGGTCAGGGCCGCCGTGAAGTTCGGGTCGGACGTGATGGCGGCGGTCGCCGCGCTCACGGACTCCGCGATAGCCGGCGGCACGCCGGAGTGTTCCTTCTGCGGCGCCACCGAATATGACTGCTGGCCGAAGACTTGCGGAAGGGACGGCGGCTGCGGCGGCAACACGGGGAATTGAGCCTGGAAAGGCACTGCCGCTACCGGTGGCGGCGGCCGTTGGTACTGCAGCGGGTTGGGGCTCTTGGTCAGGTCCAACGTGACGGTCGGGAATGGAGCCGACGCCGATATGCTCGTCATGCTCGACGAGCAAGCTCCCGGCAGAATGGACCTCGCGAGGAAATGATGATTCATGAGCGCGTCGGCGCTAGTCATCGAACCCGACAGGAGCATCGACGCGGCGGCTGTAGTGGTCGAAGCCATGGCCATAGCCGCCGGCGGGAGGGAGTGGTTGTGGGCCCCCTCGTAGGTCGTCACTAGGATCGACCGGTCGTCGGCGCACCGTTGCACCTAATTAATTAATAGAATCGCGTCAAACACGATTAATTAAGTCATAATTACTACTTAATTGAGCTATTAATTAAATCGATAAAATAGAAATTATCGGGTGTTGAATCAATTACTTGTTTCCTGACTGGGCATCCGGCGGCCATGGTGCATCTGTAGTAAGCTCTGGGGCATGGATTTCCCTTGGCCATCTTCTGTCCATACTTCCTCCATTGGCATCCATCACTAATCTACAATAATTAAGATTAATCAGATTAAACAATTGAGATTAATCGATCAGTAATTCAGTTTTTTTTCCCCTTCCATTTAATTAAAATTGACAGCTGTCATTACCATGGGCGCCTCAGATCGAGCTCGCACAGAGACACGCGTCTTCCTCATGCTGGCCTCTTGGGCTTGCTCCTGAGCAGCCGTCGCCGGGGTCAACTTAGGCGCTTTGCTGAGGTTCACTTCTGAGGTCTCAGACGGCGGCGGCGGCGGCGACAACGTCAACGACTGATCTGGGCTGGAGGTCGACGAGTTAGACGGCTCGTTATCACTGGTCGCCGGGCCTAAATCCATAAACTGCCTGATCGGAACGATAGCCCTGCTTTCGTCGACAGATTTGTCATCAGTGTTATTATTTCTTCCGTCCTCGACCTCTCGCGATCGAAGGGCGGTCTCGGCTGTGTTTCCCGGAACTCGATCGCGGTCCTGCAGCAGATGGATGACTTGCATGTGAAGGGACGTGTACTTGGCCGTCATTTGGTTGAGAAATTCTCTCAGTTTCTGGTTCTCCTCGTTCATGCGGGTCAGCTCCAGTTTCACGACCGCCAACTGATGAAAGAAATTCAGTTCGTTTAATAAAACTACAACAGGTCGTCGTCGATCGAACTCCCTGAAATCGATCGGTCAGACGGAGCTCGTCTTGATTATATACCTCATCGCACTTATCGTCGTCGATCCGCGACGCCCCGTCGTCCACCGTTGACTGGTCGCTGCGCGTATTCGCAGCGTGAAGTTGCATTAAGAATCCAGCCGTCTAGAAAGAAAGAAAAAATAAACTGATAATTATTAATTATTATATAATATAATTCCACCTACTGATCGATCGATATAGTTTTCGATCGAATTAATTCCAATATATCACAAACCTGAACGGCGACTTCTTCCTTCTTTACGGGGGTGAGATCGGATTTCGTCTTCTTGGCCGGAAACAAATCCATCTCGCAGACATCGGCTCGCCGGTCGCTGCTCGGCGCCCTCGGTCGCCGTACGTCGAGAGGGAGCTCCCCGAAGCCCATGGAAGCAGAAAGAAAGAGCGGATCCGATGTGTCGAAAGTGAGAGGTCGCCGTTTATCCATAGCTTAGCCGGGAGGAAGATGAAGATGAAGAAGAGACGACGAAGTCCAAAGTTTGAAACGATGAGATGGGGAAGGGCAATATATGAACGGCAAGGGGAGCAGAGATGGCATCACACGGTGCGTCAGCGTGAGGTCAGCTAGAGAGATACGTTGTTCTACCGCAATGACTTCCACGCTTCGGGAAACCCTAACTTTTAACAAGGTCGCGGTATCGACCTACCCACCACCCTACCGATGTCTCTATTGATTGGGGAAATGGGTAACCGAGGGCTGACGCGGCGATGTGACCGTTTCAATGCAGATCCGCTTGCGGTCGCTGCGATTGGGCAGGCGGAGTCCACGTGAGGGAAATAGAATCCGTCAACCGCTCCTTTTGGACTGGGGCCACCGAGGCCGGCCGGCAGAGGCTCTCCGACCAGCAAACAGGAAAGTCCCCCGCGCGTGGCGGAGAGAGGGACGCGTTTCGAGTTTCGGGTGGGTGGATTTTACTATTCCCTGTTTAGAAGTGAATTGTATCTGCAGTTTCTCCGGCGGTCCCGGTGGGAATGGCGTTTGGAGATTTGACCCGCTTCGTCGTCCAAAGGATTTTTTTTTAAAAAAAAAAATGTTTGTAATTATTTTAATTATTACTTACTCAAATGTCTTCTCTTCGTTTTTAAGCTGTTCGACTGTCTCATTAAAAAAATGCAATTTATTTCGTCTCATATTTCAAATGGCGATTTTCCAAATTTATTATTTGATTATGCAATTTATACAAAATTACTTAGATAATTTTGGGATGATCCAAATCACATAGTTTGGTATAGGTTCATTCCTAAAAATCATGAGCACACGTGAACATCTAAAATAGGAATCAGCCAAACTAGAAACCCTAATTTTCACCGGTAAAATTGACCTAAAACCCTATTTTTATTTCACCGACCAACCTCATTTAGTGTTCACGGGTACTTTTACTAGCCTCACTCATACCTCATCAACGAAACCAAGAACAGTAACTCTCAATGTTTCATCGACGACCGCATGATCTCCTTTTAGCATAAAGCTTTCATCCTTTCAATTGATGTTTATTCTTGGGATGAATTAACTTTAGTAAGGATTGACCCCAAAACTATATAATCATTAATATTCAAAATATTAAAAAATCTATCATATTTTTTTAATTATATGTTTTAAAAAAATTATGTAAAAATGTATGTTTAGTTTAACTTAATTTGCTTTGAATTAACTTAATCAATCTCGAATTTCAAATGTCTTGTAGTTATTTCTTTTTAAAAAAATATTTAAAAATTAAAATTATCCATATAATAATTTTACTATTTTATTATGAATTTGAATTTTAACTAACTAATTTTGGTAGAGCCCAAAATAAAATTATGTTAATATTTTTTTCTTTTCTACTGAAAATAATTTTTAAGATTTATTAATATTTTTTTAAATTATTTTTTATATAAAAAATATGTATTACCATGATTCATTGTCTCTTTTGGCTAAAATCAATTTAATGCAGGTATGAACTTCTACTGTTTCCATTTATCTATCTGATTTTTTTTTACAAAAAAATAAAAAATGTCATGACTATTTTGAGTTTTTTTATTCACCTTGAAATGAAAAACATACAGAACCTATAAGTGGAATAAATTTATTTTATTTTGTTAAAAAAATAAAATATAGATTAAAATAATATATTATTAGATTTTTGCCAAGTAATAATTTTACCAAAATTATTATATGAATATTTTAATTTCAAAATAAAAACTAAATAAATAAATGTATATATAAGAACATTTAATATTATTCATACTTTTAAAATCATCAAAATATTAAAAATAGTCACGTACTACAAATGTTCTATTGTCATGCAATTTTAAATAAGACCACTTGGAAAAGCTATTATATAGTAAGCTTTAACCAAAAATATCATATTTTTATTTGTACATATTTATTTAAAATTTATAACTAGTATTTTATTATCAATTTATTCAATATATTAATTTTAAAGAAAACAATTATTTTTGAAATAATTCTTAATATATAATTTTAAATTTATAACTAATGTGTCTATTTAATGTTCTAATTTTCAAGATGAGTAGATAAAAGTTCAGCAATATAAGTCATCTAGAAAGGTAAACTTAGTAAAATGATTCAATAGAGACCCCATTCAATTATGAAAAAAAAAATCTATTTGATGATCCAAAAAATACACCCTTTTAATTAATTTATTTTTTCCTTAGGGTTTTGAACATTATCACGCACATTATTTTGACCGAAAAGAGGAGCTTCGGAATTTCGTTCTTAAAATAAAAATCTTAAACCTCGTGGTCACAATTGTTCAAATTTTTTATTAATTTCATAAACCCCTTGAAAAATCTTCCCTTAAAAATAAGGATGTAAATGAATCAAGTCGTTCATGAGCTATTCGAAACTCGATTCGATAAAAGTTCATTTAAGCTCGTTTAATGAGATTCGTTAAGATAAACAAACTAAACTCAAATTTTATAATACTCAACTCGTTAGCTCATGAATACGTTCGTTAGTAAATTCATAAATTAACTTTTAAATAAAATATAATAATAATTTTGATATTAAATTTATAGATTTTACACTCTACTTGTGGAAAATATAAATAAATATATTAAATTTATTTATTAGAATAAAATTATAAATTTTAATAAGATTATTATAATTTTTTCTAAATATATAATTATAATTTTTAATGAATATTTAAATTTATAATTTATATTTATTAAACTCGGTTAGGGCTCTATAAAAGCTCGATTAAACTCGTGAGCCATGAATATATTCGTTAAATAAATTTTGAGCTCGGCTTGATTACACCTCTACGTAGAAATCTATAGGTTTTGCGAACTTATTCAACGTGGGAAAAGGGTGCATATGTAGACAGCAATACATTTTCTCTGGATTCTTTGAAACTGCTCCTAATGCGTGCAATCACCGCCAGCGGCCGGCGAATGAAGTGTGACCTTCTTTTTCCTTCCTGTGGAAAATTTAATCTCTGATTTGATACACGAGGAACTCCAGCTTTCTTCTTTTAGAACACTCCTAGACTTTTCAATAGATTCTTTTCCGTTTGACTTTATCCGAAACATGTTCTTTTTTAGATGCCTGGAAATAGAAAAGAAGTCAAACATTCACGCTAGCTAGCTGGTAATGTAGATGAATGAACGATTTGGAACCTCAGGCTAAAAGCCAAAGTATGTTCAAAAGTCTACATGGAAAAGAAAAAGAAGAAGGTAATTTGAGAAATGAATCGATCTAGTTTCAGAAGACAGTCGACTTTTTCTCAACCAAATGTTCAAACAATGGGAAGAGAACTGTGTGCTTTGATTCTATACTACAAGCAAGGAAGTGATTTGAATATTGTTGACAAAGTACTTGATATGTCAAGGAAAATTTTTGCATTGATCTGGTGTTATTGTAGATAGAGAGAAGGTTTGGTTATTGTGTTGAAATAAATCAATTAATTTTTCATCGAGATATTATAGATCTATTACTCGTATTGAATTATATATTGAGAATATTAAATCAGAAGATAGATTTGGGTTCGAGAAAGGATAGATAGATTATCGACTAAACGTCTACTAAATTGCATCCATGCATGGAAAACAGACCATTTTATATTATTGTTCGAATCCAGAAGAATGCATAAAAAACTTGGCTTGAGTGTAATAGGAGTGTGACATTAATGTTTCTGATTTTCTCTTTTTTGGTAGTAAAAAAGGTGAATACGTTCGCCCTCGTTAATTCGTCCCAGGGTCAACACGGAGGAGGTAAATGATGGGGGGCTACTAGTCTTTGGAATAGTGACTAGCACATAAGGGAGACATTTACCTCGGCTTTGTCGATATTCGAAACCCAGACCTCATTGGTGGCAACACCTCATGTGCTAGCCACTAGACCCATCCGAGGGGACTTGATTTTCTCCTTTTTGGTGCATGGCATCATGGGCAACATAAAAGAATTAAATCTTTAACGGGTCATAGTTTTTGAGGAAGCCGAGCATTGTGATCATAATAATTAGGACATGATGATGCTTGAGGATTACAAAAGCAAGTCACAGATTTAACTCAGCATTTAGCAGAAGTGGTACGCAATCTTGAAGATCGTGAGATCTTAGAGCGTGGATCTAAGTTTACCTTCAAGAACTCATATCACTATTGGGTCATATACCAAGAACGCTGAGATCGGGAGGAGCCTTATGGAGACCTCAGTTTTGGGTTGATTTGCATGAATTTTTTGGTACATTACAAGAAGAGGAATTCAATGATTGGATCAATAAAGTGGATCGAATCTTTTACTATTATAAGCAAGTTCTAGATTAGATGAAGGTAAAGTTGAGCGCCATCAGACTCAAGGGTTGAGCATCGGTGTTGTGGGAGCAGTTACAGCACTCACGAGATAGACATGGAAAATCTCAAATTACTGACTGGGAAAAGATGGAAAAAAAAGATGAGAGAGCACTTCCTTTCTTTCGGCTACACCCAAGTTCTGTTTCAGCAACTTCACATGTCGAGACAATGTGCAAGATCGATCGACCATTATATGGATGAGTTATGTCAGTTAGTTGCATGGAATGACTTATTTGAGATTGAGGAGGAGATGGTTGCTCAATACTTAGAGGGTTGAACCAATCCTTTCAAGATGTCCTCAACCTTCATTCATTGTGAACATTTCCAAGGCCTACTATAGCGTGCTCTGACTGTTAAAAACTAGCATAATCGGAATCCAGTTGTTAGAGGCAACCAAAACAATCGGTCCATTCATGTTAGAACCCATGCGAGCTAGAGGGGGTGAATAGCTTCAATCGCTTTTATTCGTTGCTTTATGCTCATCGTTGAATGCGCAACAAAAATCTTGCTTCATACTCAACTCCACATGCACAACACCTTGGTTTATTTGGTATCCACCTCCTTGAGGTGATTAATCCAAGAGTCTACTCCAACAATCACTTCCACTATGAACACTCTCCTTCTCGGTAACTTTTTGTAGGCAAAGAAACATCTACAAACACGTTCTTTCAAGAACACAACAAGAAACAAGAAAGCAAAGACAAATGAAATAAAAAATAATTTTAAAAATCAAAACCTTGCTTCCTTAATATCTTGTTACTTGAAAATGTCTCTAGTTGACTCAGAAATGCACCATCACTTCGCCTCAGAATCTCCAAGAACCTGCGCTGAAAATCCTCTTTATAAGGCTGTTGTTTGGGTGATTATCGCCTACCACTTCACCAATCTATTGACATTGAATCCGAACATTTAAATGTGCAGAACAACTATTTTGTTTGCCTTACCAATCAATTAACATTGAAGCCAACCGTTTAAACGTGAAAAGGGCTATTTTTACCTTACCAATCGATTAGTGTTGCTTCCAATCGATCAGGTCAATCAATTCTGCAACATTCTATTCGATGCTATAGTGTACCAATTGATTGCTCTAATCGATTGAACCACTAATTGATTGAACCAATCGATTAGTGGGTAGTAAAAGTATAGATCTTTGAATGAACTTCATTTTGCATAAAAAATTACCTCGTTTTGATATCCAAGTGAAAAAATATGACTTTCAGAAGTTTACTTTGTCAAAACTTCCTCATTGCCTAACATTAGATCAATCTTGACCTGTCGAGACTTCACGTCTCATCACTAAGTGTCTGGTCACCCATGACCAACTTAAACCTTCCATCTCGTGCCAAATGTCTAGTTATCTATGACCTACTTAAACTTTTCATCTCATGCCTAGTGTTCGGTCATCCATGACCCACATGAACTTCCCTATTGCTAACTCTCCATTAGACTTTCGATCACCAAATGACTTTTCTCTTATCAACTTTTCGTTGGACTTCCGATCACTAAGTGTCCGGTCAAGCTTGACTCACTTGGACTTTTTTCTTGCCAACTTCCTGTTGAACTTTCGATCACCAAGTATCCAATCAATTGTAACCTAGTTAGACCTCTTGCCTCATGTCAATGCCATGTTGAACTTATGACATCATCAAGTATCCAGTTAACCTTAATCTACTTGACACTTTACTAATATATTGATCAAACATTGAAATCCAAACTCGAGTCAACCCGAGCTTAGTCAACCTAGTCAACCTTGGCCTGAGATAGATTATACCAAAGTTCGCCCTTAGGATTCTCGTCCTTCATGGCAACAACCACCATAGATTCATTATATGGTTCCTATCAGGTGTTATCGTTGTGATGAACAAGGGCATAGGGCACACCATTATAGGAAACTTGCTCCTGGTGACAAGAAAGGTGAAAATTTATTGATCGAGGAAGACGCGAAAGAAGAGATGGCAGCAATTGGTAATCTGATGTATGAACCTGGCGGTGTGTTGTATGGTAATGGCCATGAGAGTTTGGTCATTTATAAAAGGTTGATAATTCCCAAGGGCAATTCAGAGGATAAGTAGTTGAGAATTATTATTTTTCACACTACCTGCAACATCGTAGATAAAGTCTGCAAGATAATTATTGACAGAGATAGTTGTGAGAACGTAATATCCGAAGAGGCCATCCAAAAATTATAGTTGAAGATGGAACGTTATTCTAAGTCGTATAAGTTGTCGTGACTAAATAAAGACAGTGATGTAGCAAGTAGACAGGCGATGCCTCATACCTTTTTCAATTGATAGTAAATATTTTGATAGTGATTAGTATGATATGGTGACTATGGATTCATATCATGTATTGTTGGAGAAACCTTGGTAGTATGATCATTGCATTATCCATGATGAATGGAAGAATACTTATACCCTTCACATAAAAAGAAAGAAAATTTTGTTGGTATCATGGCGAGAAAGAACCACTCCAGTTCCGGAAGACAAACTACTAATCTGGTTTCTATATCCAAGTTTTAGATAAGATGGAGCATGAAGACGTTATCTGTACTTTGCTCTCTTGCTAGAACGATGTCATAGCCATAGATGTTGTCTTACCAACTAAAGTACAATAGATGCTACCGAACTTTGCCGAATTGATGCCAAAAGATTTTCCTATTGGGATGTTACCAAAGAGAAGATATCCAATATTAAATTGATCTTATCTAGGGTTGAGTTTGGATAATCGACTAGCATATCATCTCAGCCCCAAAGTGGTCAAAGAATTGCAGTGGCAGGTGCTAGAATTATTAGAGGACTATATCAGTGATAACATAAGCCCATATGTAGTTCCTGTCCTACTAGTATTGAAAAAGGATGGTTCGTGACGTATCTGTTGATAGCCAAGTCATTAACAAAATTATAGTTAAGTATAAATTTTCAATTCTCCTCTTGGATAAAATATTGAATCGACTATCCAGTTCTAGGGTCTTCTAAAAAATTGACCTTAAAAGTGGCTACCACCATATCAGAATAAGGTCTGGAGATGAATGAAAGACAGTATTCAAGACGCAATATAGGCTATATGAGTTAATGATTATGCCTTTTGGATTGCCTAACATGCTCAGCATGTTCATGAGGTTTATGTATCAGATCTTGTGATTTTTTATAGAAAAGTTTGTGGTGATTTACTTTGATGGCTTCCTCGAATATAGTTCGATAGAGGCATCCCACTTTGATTATCTTCGTGTTATTTTTGAGAGGCTGAAGACAGGATGCTTATTTATCAACAAGAAGTGTTCCTTTTTTCACGATAACTTTTCTAGGTTTTATTGCGTTTACTGATGGTGTTCACGTAGATCAATCGAAGATAGATGTAATCTTGAAGTGATCTTAGCCAAGGACCTTGTAAGATATTATAAGTTTCTATGGATTGACTTCTTTTTACTGTCGATTTATCAGAAATTTTAGTACTTTGATTGCTCCCATCATCGAGTGTCTCAAGAGATGCGATTTCAAGTAGTCTGAAACACCAGAGGATGACTTTCAACTAGTTGAGCAAAAGATGAATGAGGCATGTTGGTTGCTACTCGGAATACTGTTATAGTTCTCCTGTACAAAAATTTGTACAAGCATAGAACTATCCTAGCTACCCATGTGCTTTACTGAAGTTAAATTTGGATTACAAATGATGCATAACATTATTAATCCAAATTGTCCTTCAGAAGTTAAACTTGGATTGGAAACGATACTTAACATTTCTTTTACTCCAAGTTTAACCGATGTGTTCTTCATAAGTTAAACCATATTACAGAAGTTAATTAAATATCTATTTCAAAGATCGACTTCCAAGTTAAACATGGTGAGGCACTAGGCCTTCTTCGGTATGGGATCATCCACCACTTCCTAGACAAAGTCTTTCAAAGAAATCGGATATTTAACTTCTTACAGTAAACTAGGTTTAACTATAGAGACCTCAATAGAAACACAATATCGAAACATGAAATCAAAAAATAAAATCGATAACAAAATGATAACCTAAAATCGATAACCTCTTGTGTTTGGTTTTTCAAGATCTATACAAAAGGATGAGCTAGTTATGATGCGGAAACAAATAACTAGTTATACTTTTTATAGCTTATAGATCTCTTGATCTTCTGTTGTATTCCTCTCCTTCTCTTGGACGTCGTGTGGGCGACGATCTACCAAGACGAAATCCACCCAAGCTTCTTCCTTTGCTTCCAAGTTTCGACCACCTTCCACCAAAGGATACTAAGATGCAATACCTCCTTCACTTCTTTCTTCTTCTTCTCCAAGCAACTGGCCACCAATGTCTCTCCAAGGCTTGATGCCGCTGGCCACAAAGAAGAGGAAAGGGAGAAGAGGGAGAACCGACCACAAGGAATAGAGAAGAGGAATAAGAGATGTGTTCTACCATAAGGCACCACCTCCTCTTCTTTTATAATCCTTGGTGATTAAAAAAAAGGAAAATTTTATAACAAAAAATAAAACTTCCTTTTCTATCATGGCATGGCCGATCACAAGCTTGTGCTCCAGGCAAGGAAAGATTTTAAACAAAATTAAAATCTCTCTTCTAAAATCCTTTTTGTGGATAGTTATAAAAGGAATGTTTTATAAATTAAAATCTCTCTCTTTTAAATCCTTTTATGGATATCTATAAAAGAACAGATTTTAAAATAAAACTTCTCTTTTAAAAAACATGGTTACAAAAAAGGAAAGTTTTATCAAAAATTAAAATCTTTCTTTCACATTATAGATAATTACAAATAAGTAAAGATTTCAAATCTCTCTTTTTTAATCCTTTGTAGAAAAACTATAAAAGGAAAGATTTTAAAATTTAAAACTCTTTTTTAAAACCATATGGATGACATCATAAAAGGAAAGACTTTATCAAAATTTTATTTTTAATAAAACTTCCTTTTCTCTTATGATATGGTCGGCCCCTTGCTTGGGCACCAAGTAAGGCTTGGTCGGCCCTAGCTTGAGCTCCAAGCTTGGCTTGGCCGACCCCTTGCTTGGGCTCCAAGCAAGGATGTGGCCGGCCCTTAAGCTTGGTTAAGAAGCTGGGCTTTGGGTAGATATAATGCTTTATAAATAAGAGGCTACAATAGGGACCAAGAGGAGGAATTGGTTTTGGTCTCCTGATGAGCTTGAGCTTCCCATGTTCGCCCCGAATACCCAACTCAAGTTCATCAATAATAACTCATACCACTAATGAGTCATTATTACACTACCGCACTAATCCCATATTACAATATCAGCTCTTTCTTATCATGAGTGTGCTAGTCTCCCTGTGTTTAAGATATCGAATGCCCACTAATTAAATAAATTACTGATAACTCACTTAATTAATATCTAGCTCCAAGAGTAGTATCACTCAACCTTATTGTCATGTTGGACTAAGTCCGCCTGCAGAGTTTACATGACAATCCTTATGAGCTCCTCAAGGGGACATCATCAACCTAGATCACTAGGACACAGTTTCATTCTATAATCAACAACACACCATATAAATAATATCATTTCCCAACTTATCGGGTCTATTGATTTAATGAACTAAATCTCACCCTTTGATAAATTAAAAAAATAAATATTAAGTATACGTGCTTGTTATTATATCATGATTAAGAGTACACACTTCCATAATAACAGAGGTCCTGTTCTTTTTTACAATCAGTATAAAAAGAACAACCTCAAATGGTCCTGCTCAATACACTCAGAGTGTACTAGTGTAATTTTATAATTAAGATAAACTAATACCAAATTACATTAAAATCATTCCAATGGTTTGTCTCATTTCATCTTGGTTGTGAGCAACTATTTATAATTTATAAGGGACTGATAACATGATCTTCTGTGTGACACCACACACCATGTTATCTTCAATATAAATTAAATGAACAACTACATTTAGCATGTAGACATTTGACAAATGTGATTCTTATTTCAAAATAAATGTTTATACAAAAACCTAAACTTTTAGTATACATTCTAACAAGGCACCAGTTCTAGCACTTCCTAATTTTGACAAAGTGTTCGAGGTCAACTGTAATACATCTAACATTGGGATAGCAGTGTTTTGAGTCAATCTGGACATCCGGTTGCTTTCTTCAGCGAAAAACTATCTAGATCCAAGAAGAATTATTCTACCTACGACTTAGAGCTCTATGTCATTGTTCAGTCCTTGAAACATTGACGTCACTACTTAGTACAGAAGGACTGCATTCTATTTACTGATTATAAAGCCTTGAAGTACATCAATGGTCAACACATTTTGAGTAGGCGGCATGCCAAGCGGGTGTCTTATTTGCGCTAAAACACCAAGCCAAGAGCCTGAATCGTGTCACAGATGTCCTGAGCCATCGCTCTTCATTACTTACCATCCTAAGTACCAAAGTGATAGGCTTCGAGGTTTTAACAGATATACGTACATAGTTAGCCTTTTATTTGGAAGGATATTCCAGAAGGTACATGACGGTCGTCATCGTGATTTTATTTTACCTAATGGTTGCCTATTTCATAGATTACAGTGTGTTCTAGATTTTGCACTGAGGCAGCAGATTATCAGTGAACTTCATAATGAGGGGCGCTTCAGTCATGACAAAACACTAGCTCTCATCTCTATTGATTTTTATTGACCCAAGTTAACCAGTAATGTAGCTCACTTTGTAAACTGATGTTATGTATACCAACGATCTAAAGATATTCTCACCAATGTATGCTTGTTCACTCCCTTATCTGTTCCTAAAGCTCCTTGGTTCGATGTCAACATGGATTTTGTATTGGGATTATCCCTAACCCAACGAACCTCGGATTCTATTCTAGTTGTGGTTGACAAGTTTTCAAAGATAAGATATTTTGTAGCTTACAAGAAGTTATGGATGATATCCGGATTGCCTATCTTTACTTCAAGGAAATCGTGCATTTACATGACGTTCGTCGACCAATGACTTCAAACGGTGATACCAAGTTCATCAACCATTTCTAGAAGAGCTTATGAGGAAAACTACGAACACAATTGAACTTTAGCAATACTTACCACCCCTAGACAAATGGTCAGACTAAGGTGGTAAATTAAAGTTTAGGCAATCTTCTGAGGTGTCTAATAGGAACTAAACTAAAGTAGTGAAATTTGATGTTATCTCAAGCAGAGTTCGTCTACAACAGATAAAGAAACAGGACCACAAGTTTGAGTTCTTTTGAGAGTATCTATGGGTAGAACCCATCCTCTCGATTTAACCCCTGTTCCATGTGTAGGACAATTTAATCCTAAAGCAAATGAAATGGCAGAGCATCTTCGAAGCATTCATGAGCAGGTGTAACATACAATTCTTGAGAGCAATATCAAGTATAAGACTTGGGTTGATAGTCATCGTCGTCAAGTACTTTTTGAGGTCAGAGATTTTGTCTGGGTTGTATTAACTCATGATTGTTTCCCTGTTGGTGAGTATAATAAATTTAGGGATCGAAAAATTAGACCGTGTGAGATACTATATAAGATTAGCGATAATATCTACAAGTTACACTTTCCTAGTCATTTGAAGACTTCTGATATCTTTAATGTGAAGCACTTGACTCCTTATTTTGTGGATACTGATGATACTACTACGAACTTGATGACGAGTTATGTTCAAACCAAAGCGATTAATGCAGGACCAACATAGCTAATCTTCAGCGACTCGTAACTTTTGACTCAGATATCATATTGAGGCTCTGTCTATGTTGATGAGTAGCTCTTTCATATATCTACATTTGTTGTCAGGTGGAACCCATAATCGACAAGTTTCGAGTCTGAAAAACATTGTTTAGTACATTTTTAGAGTCACAAAATGTTTTTTAAATTATTTTATGTAATTTATATTTTTAGGATATTTAGGGTATTTTTGGTATGTCAGTTATTTATAATTTAAGATTTGTCTATATAAGTGTCATGTTTAGCTATTTGAGGGATTATCTTTAATATTGAATAAAGTTCTCTTTTTTTTTGTAAAACCTAGAGACCGGCGGATTTCTCTTATTTTCAGTGATTTCTCTTTTGTCTTCTCCTCAATTCTACTTTCTCATCAACTCATAGGATAATTGTTATCATGTCCGACGTCACCTTTAATGTATGTGATAAAAATTTGATAAATTATTTTTAGAATAGGGGGAATGATGAAGTCAAAGATGAAAAACAAATTGCAGCCCAACAAGATAAAGATGGGGATCAAGTTAAGGTCATGGAAAGAAAAGGGCAACTCATTCTAGATCTTCTTGATGATCGGTTACATATCAATGGGGACCCAATTACCTCTTATCAGTTGGGATCGATATATTAAAGTTACCATTAAGATAATTAAAACAGGGTAATTCTGATCAACATTCTATAACAAAACAGGTTTATTAAGAAATGTGAGATTCCTCAAAATATTCTAAAATTCCTCGGTAATTAACGGTTGAATTATCATTATTTGTTGGACTGTAAGATGATCCTTTTATTGAATAAGCATTAAATTTAGTGTTGGATATAAGTGATGTGAATGGATAAGAGGTGAAAGAGGAAAGAGACTTCATTATGAATGAGACCTTAGTCCGACATTGGGAGTCCCGTAGCATGTTGGTTGGTTTATATTGATTCACATGAATTGAGGATGTGAATAAATGCATGGGGAGAAACTCTCTTTCATGCATGGATACGCAGGGGGTGCAAATCCAAGGTGCACTGAACCATGTTGACTCGTGTGCGAGCACGACCTACGCACGCTAAATGCTAGACCGGTCGGGACAAAATTTGCCTAAGTGAAACAATCAATATTTTACCACGCAAACCTTTTTGTTGCTTGTGTAATGGATGTCATATGTTTACAAACACAGAAAAGTAGCAGGAGCTCTCCACCCGCGTTCCCTCTTCCTCTGTCGTGCAACTCCTACTCGACAGAGTGCTCATGATAGTAGTCGAGTACCACTCAGTTTGCCATAACCACCAGTGCTTGGTGACCGGCCAGGGCAAAATTTGCTTAAGTGGAACAACCAATATTTTACCAGGCAAACCTTTTTGTTGCTTGTGTAACGGATGTCATATGTTTACAAACACAGAAAAATAGCAGAAGCTCTCCATCCGCGTTCCCTCTTCCTCTGTCGTGCAACTCCTACTCGACAGAGTGCTCATGATAGTAGTCGAGTACCACTCAGTTCTCTATAACCACCAGTGCTTGGTGGAATCATGGTTAACCGTTGTATCGTGGGAAACAAATGACCCGAGTAAACCTCAAAGCACTGCCAGAGGTGGGGCGAATCTATTTCAAGAAAACTGCATCAATCGTTGGCCTTAGTCAGCTCACTCGGTCTCTACATCCGCTTGCCCGGTTGGTCTCCTCATCCGCCCGGTTGACCTCTTCGTCTGCCCTGTCAGCCTCTCCGATCGGCCTCTTTGCTCGGTCGACACCAACTCGCTCGGCATGCCTGTTTGCCCGATCAACCTCTCACTCAGCTTGTCTGTTAGCCCGACCAGCTTCTCACTTGGCTTGTCTATTAGCCCAATCGGCCTCTCACTCGGCCTGTCTGCTTGCCCGGCCAGCCTCTCGCCTGGTCGGCTCTCTGTTTGGCCGAACTTACTTGACCTTACTGCCCGATCGGCCAATCTACTGCTTGCCCTCCCGGCCATTAAGTCCGCTCGAACTTTGCTGCTTGGACTCGGAGCTCGATCTGTACTCAGCAATTAGCAGAAATCAACCTCTGCTGCTAGTATAAAATTATCAGCTCAGGTTATTTCAACAGATAAGTAAATTTAATTCGGAATATTTAAATTCAACTAATATTTCGTAAATCTCCGATAACAAATTGTTTTCTCCGCATCCAAAGTTAATTAAGAGGAATGAAGCTCACAAAGTAACACTAATTAAGTACAAGAGAGCTAGGCTAACTGCTGCTCAAATTAATTTGTAGATAAATAAACTGAAATCTAAAGTCCAAAACACGAGCCAAATTTGACCAAAAATATCCTACATATCAAAAATATAGAAATTATAAAAAAAATGATAAAATAGATATTTAGAACCTCTCACAAAAGACACTAAACGTTATTTTTCAAATCCAAAATTTGACAATTACATATTTCACTAGACAACAAATATAAATTTTTAAAAGAACTACAAATGATAAAAATATAACCTCATTCTAATTTCTAAGTTAAAAGTTATATGATCCTTTAAAATTCAAAAAGTCTACTCTTCTTAATCCTGATTAGGATTCCTTTCATTTCTTTAATTATACTGTCCTTCTGTAATTAAGCTATGATTCCCTCAGCTTCCTCACCATTTCTTCTTCCATTACCTGTTCAAACATAAATGAATAAGACATATAGAAATTAAGATCACTGAAGAACTGATCGTCTTCTTCCTGTTCGTCTGAAACCACAGACTTGAGACTGGTTTCTGTTAACTAAAACAATTAATTAAGTAAAAACTAGTAGGTGGCCGACGACGATGGCAATGCCATGGCAACATCATTGGGTCATCCATCCTTCCCAGTACAAAAAAGTCAGAATATATAGCGTGTTACACATGCTACACGACTGGCCTTCTTCATTATATGTTATATATTCAAGGACTACTTAGACTCATCGACTTATAGTTTGCTGTCTGTCCTAGTGTTGTTTAAATTAGGGTTTTCAGAGTAGAATATAGTATCTCAGTCAACCAAATAACCCTCTTTATTTATAATTTAACTCCTCTTTTGTCCATGCCCTCCCTACCTTCTTGGAAGCTTCTTTCTTCTAGTTGAATATTAAAATCAAGGGGACTCCTGGGCTCGTGATCTTCTAACGCCACCATAGAAACAGCTGGCCGGCTTGGAAGTTTAAAATTAGAAATACAAGGATGATATTTCTGTTTGCTGGACAAGAAGTTAAAGCGAGTAGGCAATTTTTTTTTATTGAATTAGATAGCTATACTGAAGTCACAGTGAGAATAGGCATCTTTAGATCTTTCTATACTTGCAGAACTTTGAACAAGAAATTATGTTGGTCAACAGATCTAGACGACGTAATGAAGGAGAAAGAAGAGATTCAAGTTGCTATTACTATTAATAAAGAATAAAAAATGCCTAAATTTCATACTGTAGAGACAGACACACAATTGGGCACCAACTCGTGGAGATGAGTAGTTGGAGTCAAGGTCATTAGGGTTGCTGGCCCAGAGGCTTGAATGATTGATCAATCAATGAGAGAGGCGAAGAAGAAAAAGAAGAAGAAAGAGAGAAATCCATTAAGGTTGTAGTGTTTTGTACGTTATGTTAGATTTTTGCATATCTACATTGCTTTATTTGATGATGCTTGCATTATAATCTAGGGGTTTTCACAATGTCGATCGAAACTTCATAATTGTACCACTATCAAAATCGCATAGTTCTTTTTGACAATTGCATAGCCAAGGGGATGTAAATTCTTTAACTAGATTGATAAGATCATGTGTGATCGAGCACTAGAAGTGAGTTGTAGTATTCGTCAAAAACCTGAAGAGGTCCAGATAGAATTCAAAGATATTAAAAGACTAAAATGACTAAGAGAAGATCCTAAAGTCCTCGGGCCAATGGTGCGCACTAAGACACTCTTGCGATTAACAAGACATTGAAATTTGAATCTTAACTACAACATATTGTAGGACATGTTTCTCTAATGAGATTATAAACCTAAAAACATTGGTTGCTCTAGATGAATAACCGTAAGCAATTTCTAATTTATTCTAATGATCGATGAAAAATTTTATGAGATCAAATCGATCATTTTTAAAAATAGTCGTATCAACGAGCTTGATACTTATATTATATCAAAATTTTAAAAATCTATACTTATGCAAAAACAATCTATGATTGATTTGATACAACTATATTTAATAAAATTTACAAACCAAGTAAATTAAATGGACTCAAACTAAATCAATGTCATATAGAAATTCTAATGAGTAATTTATTGAGTTGGCAAAGTGCTATATTATTATTATTATTATTATCCTATGTGGCCATGTTATATAGGAAGAAAAGTAAATTTATAAAATTAACTTATAACCAACTATCAAATAATTAGGAAGTAGAAAACAAATTTCCCCAAAAATATATACAGATCAAAAATTAATCTTTATTACCTTCTAATGAATAGGACATCATATGAGGACTGAAAAGTACGGTACTAGATTTTAAGCATTACGCTAATTAGATACATTTGATATTTAATGGATATGCATGGTGACGAAAATGAGACTTGAAATGAATATATTTACATGATAGGGAGAAGGAAACACCCAGTTATTGTGGAACTTGAAAAAGATCAAGAAAACTTGGTGTTTGGATTTTTCAGAACCAGATGACCAAATATCTGACTTACAAATATTCAAGAATATTAACCATTTAAACAAACTAAACTAATTGCATTTGCCTAGCCACTAGTTATACAAAGTGGTGTCATTATCATGGAGATTTTATGACACCAAAGGGCTCAAGAAAAGTTGATGCTCCAACTTTCTGTTAGAGATGACCCAGATACTTGTGTTAGTGTTAACTTCTGCTTCTTAGTAAGTCTGTTTGGTATTCCAATCCCTTTACCGAGGGATTCCCGTCCATAATCAACAGCTTTTCGTCTCAGAGAGCACAATAAAGCAGAAGGCTTACTTTCAGCATCATTATCCTCTGCACCAGAATCAGGGTCTTCATCATCATTTGATAGTTCTTGCATTTCCTGATTCTCATCCTTTTCAACTGCTGTTTCTCCCGGTAGAGAACCATCAGCATCTTCATGCCCGCTAACTCCCCACCATTTGACTGAATGTGATGATAAACCATTGGTCGGAAACCCATATTTGAATTCATCCATGAAGGTGGGGATATGTTTTGATTGGTTCATAGGCAATCCATTTTGTATAAACCTATTTCCTTGTGGCGAAGCATTCACAGTAAGTGAAACTTGCTGCATTTTGGACGGATCCTGGGCAGGGTATCCTGTCCTGTACTCAGAAGAGACAAAATTCGATTAGGCAAAACTAGTTAACTGAACCCGTTCAACCAATTAAACTTAGGAACTAGAAGTCAAACCAGTCCAGTTGCATTAATAGACGGTTCGGATACCAAGCACATGGTTCATACTTCTTATACAAGAGATTATTTCATACAAGTAAGCCATAAACAGAGATCAACACATTTTCCAAATGAGAGATGGTGAACACACAGTGTGAGAAAGTTTGCACATTTGAGCGATAGCGCCCTCGCCAACCTTGCGCTTCACCAGCATCTCTCATGTATATTCTCAAAACATAAAATATCTCATACATAGAAATATACCTAGTAAGAAATGTATGTTTCATCTGTAAATCAAAGTCCATTGCACCTAGGATACAAGCTGAACTGGATTTTGTGACTAAACGAAAAAAAATAAAAGCAACATGTTAGCTTTTTTACTTGAACATTAAACTAAAAGGCATTTCGTATGTTGCATAAGCCTATGAAGCACTGGATCATGAATACCATATATCCATAGGCTGCACGCATGGCAATTATATGCCCCAGATGGTGCATGTTACAATAATCATTAAGTGGATCAGCTGAACCGAATTCAGGATTGGAACCACCATTGCATATAAGATCTATGATCTACCACTAGCCCATATCAGTTAAGTTCATCATGTGATAGACATTATCTCTAGTTGGCTTAATTGAATTGATTATGTTCATTTATATTCAAATTATGTTGTTCTATGACTAGTTAAATTTGAGAAACTCCTGAATAAGAAAAGCACATGCTTGATTGTCTATAAAGTATTATTTGCATCAAAGCATTTAGGTTAGCAAACCACTTACAAAGCAGGATGAATCACTTTGTTTGAAAATGCACCCTTGTGCATTTAGGGGAGAATGAATCAGAAAGCTACTTCATTTACTCAAGTTTGGAAGGAAAAAAAATAACAGTACCTAGAAAAGTATAATTTAAAAATTGTCGGTTACTAACATAAACCCAATAGTTGGAGGTAACCATAGAATACAGGAAGAAGAAATGGTTCTTTTAATGAAGAAAAGAATATCAAATTAGTTTAAAACTGCATCCAAGGACCAAGGTATCTATGTAATCAGCACAAGTGCATATAAATTTCTGAAGGCAGTCTGATTTATTAAAAAAATGATCATTAAACTATTAGTCCACAAGACTACAAGATGAAGACATTTGCCTAATTAACATCAATTATATCAGATACCCTGCTACAGTGTTTTTCGAAGATACTAACTCTTGGTTTAAAGTGTCATGCCGAGTTAATCAAAACAGGTGAAACATCTCGTTCCACTCGACAATCGGCACCGGCACTAGACCCGCAATGGTTGCGACGTGTTGCGTGACTCCGTGGCCGTAGCGGAGGGGTCGCTCGACCCCACAACAGCAACGGAGGGGTCGCATAACCATTCCGTTGCCGCCTCGGAGGCGTTGTGTGACCCTACGGCCGCTGCAAAGGGGTCGCACGACCACCACGGTCGCGCTGGAGGAGTAATGCAATCCTTGTGGCCATGGCTGAGGGGTCGCGCAACCCCGTGGCAGCGCCGAAGTCGCGCGAGCTCGCGAGTGTTGTCGGATTTCACTTTTTTTTAATTAAACTTAGGTTAATTATTTTAATCAACTCATAGATAATCTAAAGAGACTTTATTAAACCCTAATAAAATTATCTAATCAATTTTATATTTATTTATTTTAATTTAAAAATTAAAATAAAATTTTTATTTATTTATTTATCTATTTTCATATCTTTTCCTTTTTTAAGATTATTTTTTATATTGTTTATTTTTTAAAATATTTATGTTAAATATTTTATTTTTTAATTAATATATTTTCTATTTTAAAAATACCAAAATTATATTGGCATGACACGATAAAAAAAAAAAAAAGGGCAGCCCGGCACGATACGGTACTAAAATCATATCGTTCCGGTTCATTGTCGAAATCTCGGCACAGGTCGAAATTTTAAACCTTGTACTAACTAGCTGCCTTTGTCTATAAATTCCCGAAGTCAGTAAGCTTAACCCATTCCACAACTAGTTTGTATCATTCATAGATCAGTCAGTTCTAGCCTCAGTATCATTATCAGGTCAGTTGAACAATTTGAGCCCAGCCAATTTCCTATACATTCAGTGTTCAGATTTGCACTGAAACAATCTCATGATTAAAAATGGATAGCTATCGAGGCAGATAATTTGTGAAATTTGACACACAAAAATTTGCCTATTTTCTCCAAGTACTCATCCATGAAGAAATGAGGTTCTGAGAAAATTAAGGGAATGAAAAAGTTGTGAGAAAATTAAGCTTATCATTTTTATGTTTTCTCTAAATACAACACATACAAACTAAAAAAAAAAATCATGCCTTCCAATTCAAGCACAATATTTAACAAGCTTGTTTTACATTCATGGCAATACACTTACCGTTTAAAAAGTTCAGATAAATATTTGGTTAACAAGGCTAAAAAGGAAAAAATGCCTGATAATGCTTGCATTAGATGACAAAATTATGGCTGAACAAGGATTAATCTCAATGAAACAGAAAGGAACTACACTCACGAGGTTGATAAGGAACCACTGGGAGAAGAAATCACTTTGGAAACAAGATTTCTTTGGTTGGTTGTCTTTGATACATCAAGTATCTCAGGCCTCTCTTTAGCAACATCCCTTCTAATATCATCCACGGTTTTCCCAGCAAGGAACTATAAAGAACATTAGATGTCCAAATATTTGTTCAGTTGAAGATAAAGAAGCACAGAAAAGTTATAATGCACAAGTTGCACTTCCCTATTTCTATTGTTCAGGCTTATTGAACAAAAAATAAGTATGGCCAAGAAAGACGATTACTTGTGATGTCAGAAATCACGGAAAACTTTTTATATGATTAATCATAATGACAGTATGCCTAACTCTATCCTAATGAAAAGATCTTGTTTTTTCTCACTTCATAGCAGCAAATATCTCCATTGTTCGATTGAAGTTGACATAATCAAGTACCCTTGCAAGAAATCACTGAAAACTTTTTATATGGTTAATCATAATGACAATATGCCTAACTCTATCCTAATAAAAAGATCTTGTTTTTTCTCACTTCGTAGCAGCAAATATCTCCATTGTTCGATTGAAGTTGACATAATCAAGTAACCCCTTGCAATCATCTCTATGCATACAAATAATTCTTAATACCAAGGTTCCCTTTCAAAAGATTAAGAAAAAAGAAGAATTTTAAAAGGTAGTGTAGAATCAACTAGCAGTAAAAGTGGTTGGACCAAAAAATATATATGATATGTGATGAATTTAAGGAAATATTAACTGCCCTCTGAAACAGTCTTACTCCTACCTAAAAAATAAAATCTCCCCTTGAAATAGGGTTCAAAGCCAAATAGAAAGTTGGAATGTTGGTCAAAGGAGAAAAAGAAATACTTCTTTTTTATCCTTGAGTTAGATAGCATGGCAAAAAGCACATATTTAAAATCTAGATCCAGCATTCTTGAAGCATGCATGGACATACCAAAAAAATATAAAATTTACACAAGGAACAGAAAGATATGCAACAGAAAAAGAAAACAATACAGGATTGGAGATTGAAAACTGATTTCATCAATCTACCTTGCGATAAGGCCACCGTACGATGCCATAGTCACGGCATACCTTCTTCAAGACACTTGTACAAACTCCTATACAACACATAATGCAACCATCAGATATAAATTATGATCATTCTTAATGCCTAATTCTCAAGGAAACTTTTTTTAAAAGAAAATCTTAATTATCAAAATCCCAAAAGTAGAAACTAGGAAGTACCTACTACTGTTGGTACTGCAGTTGCTATCTCTTAATACTAACTTTGCTATCGATTATATCCTGATTTAGTAACCAACATAGATTTCCTGCATCTATTGTTTCCCAATATTTTATAGCACTATAACTCTGGGTGTATTATTCAAAGAGTTGATGTGAAAATTTCTCATTTATGTGCTTAAACATCAATTAATTAATCTCATCCACTTGATTCATATCAAATTCTTTTGCAGCCTCTTTAATTTATAAGTGCTTTAACCTGTTGTTGTCAAGGTGTGTTTAAGCACCAAGGTAGGCAACAAAAACACCAAGGTAGCAGGCACTTTCCTTATAGCGGGATTTGGGAGGAATAGGAACCAACCTGGTTTTTAACTCCAGCCCATCTTTTAAATTTCATTTGTATGGTTCCAGCAATATCTAACTTCACTTACAGAACCCTAGGAACCTAGGGTGAATATGAAATAAATATCAGATTGGGAAACCTATATAAAATCAAATATCATGCTCCCAAGAGTATGCATAACCCAACAAATATGTAACAAACCAATCAGACTCCACAATCCTGCAACATGTTTTTACCAAACACTGTACCTCCTTATGAGCGCACAAGAAAAGTCTTCTCAGCAATAAAATACTGTATATGTGAAACTAGTGAACTTTTTCACAGCATTAATAATTCTTTTTCCTCTCTATTTTTAGGAAATAAATGTTGTCAATACTAAGTACACACACATACATGTAATTTAATAGTTATTAAATAGAAACTTATAATTTAATTGCTATTATATATAGTTATAGTGAAATAATAGGCGCTAATAAAAAAAGGATAAGGATAAAGAAAAGATACACTAAATTAAAATGCGACATTCCTCTTGTTTGATTTGGAAAGGGAAGAGATAGGATGAGAAAAAATGAATGAATATCAACTCTTCCACTCTTTAAAGTCATACTGTAAAAATGAAAGGTTGGGGGTAAAGCATATATGTTGGATTTATCTATCCATATCATATTGCAGATACATCAATGATGGAATTATTTCTTACTGAAACAAGGTTCATCCAATAAAAATATATAAATGTGGTCTCCTCTTCTTCTTAGTGGCGGTCGTTGATGGTCTCTCTCTAGTGGTTTTGGGTGGATTTGGAGGGTGCAGAGAGGATATCCTACTGCCTATATCGGAGTGTTCTTCTCCGGCATAGGAGTTATCTTCCCACTGGTGTTACAGTTTATCCCACCCCCTCTCCTTGTTTCCTCGGTTTTCCTCCTCCCCCCTACTTCTCCTCTATACTGGTGCCTGGAACAAGGCCTCTGATCAGTAAAATTCCCATTGCTTCACACATTGTCGGAGGTTTGCTAGCGTTTTCAAATTCTGTGAAAATTCAAGCCGGCAGGTTCCATAGAAGGAATTTCTTGGAGCAATTATTCAGCATTAATGGACATTAATTCCAAAGATATTGGCTTTAATTAGCATGGTACTTAATTGGAAGTCTTTGGTGACATTTCTAATTTGGTTTTGGCGGAGACCACGTATTTTGCTTGGACGGTGCTTCCAAATTATTGGTTACACATTACTCTTTCATTCGATTTGGATTGACTTTGGTTTTGCTTTTCTTACTTTAAATCTCCACATGGAAACATCAAGATAGGAAAGAAGAAAAAAGACCTTAAATATTCTCCTTTGAGTCTCACCAAGGGCCCACATGCTCTTTTATTTGAAGAATCTAGATTTGCCAATGCAGAGGCTGCAACACACCTGACAAAAAAGGGATTCAATGATGGTTGCGATGGGGACACGCCAAATCATGCTAAGGTAGCGGACCAAGCCTCCAACGTGGTTAGACACGAGCACGTTGACTTGGAACACCAAGATGAGGTGGACAATGCAGCTGATGTGGCTAACTTGCCACATGGGTCAACTGAACCTCCCCCTCAAGATCAGGTACAAGTTGAAGCAAATCAACAACCGGTGGTGGAGGAGGTTCTGGTGAGAAATTAGCCAACTCTGACTGTGGACAACTGTCAGGCTGAAGCTAATGAAACAGCAGCTACTGGTGGGCAGGGGAATCGTCCACCACAAAAAAAGTCTTGGGCAACTCTTTTCAAAGCCAACAGGAAGACAAAGCTTGCTATGTCACTTGATCAATATGAAGCTAAAGGAGAAAGAATATCTTTTGACTATGATGACATTGATGGCATGGAGGACGCGATGAGTTTCAATCTAGTTGATTGCTTCATGGGACGACATCCAGCCATAGATGGGGTCAGAATTATAAGTGCTCGTTGGAGGATTCCTCACAAATTTTTCTTGCATAAAAGTGATTGGGAGGGTATACCGTTTTGACACAGAGGAAGAACGGAAAAAATCTTACAAGGACCCTACTTTGTCTTCGGAATTCCAATCTTTTTGAAGATCATGCCAAGATGTTTTCTTTACAATGAAGATGGAAGCTTGTCCCTGCTTGGATCCAAATTCATGGTCTACCACGAAATTGTTGGACTCAAAAAGTATTAAGCATGATTGGATCAGAAGTAGGAAAGCCGTTGTACACCGACAATCTAACACAAACAAGAGAATGCTTGGAGTATGCGCGACTCTTGGTGGAGATTCCAGCCTTTGGGGAAAGAGTTCATGAGGTGCCTATTACTTTGCCCATTGGAGTACAAGTAGATCTACGTGTTATCTATGAAATGGTACCAGATTTTTGACAAATCTGTAAGAAGGTTGGCCACCAATCGGAAACTTGCCGAGGAGGTGTTGGCTAGTCTGAACAGCAACACAACCGGCCGGCACAGAATATACAAAATGATAGGAATGGCCAAGGCCTTGGAAGACAAAGATCACAATCAGTAAGAGGTCGAGGAAGGACAAGGGCTAAGGACCGTACTCGGCAACAATGGAGACAAACACATCAACGAACAAATGTTGGAATTCTGATAGTGCATAATGAATTGGCAATAGTAGAACTTCAGCCCGATTTCTGTGGTTATTGAACCACCCATCAACCACAACGTTGGAGTTCAAAGAGCTATTGACCAAGTTAGAGTCCAAGGTGCTGTTGACCAACACGTCCAAGGAGTTGTTGACCACAATGTTGAAGTCTAAGATGTTGGAGTCCAAGTAACTGTTGACCATGTTGGAGTCCAAGTTGTTGACCGCGTTGGCATCCAAGGGGTTGCTGAGATACAACCTATACCCACACGGGTTAGAGAGGAGGCAACACAGACTACAGAGGAGCAACCACCGCATGCTGCCCATTCTGCACGTTCCAACTTAGGAAGTTCGTCTTCTTCGTCCTCTTCGGTTGAACAAAGCACCATAGCAGCAAGCGAGACAATCAAGAACACATCTGAGGCGTCAACATCATCCTTACCATCAGCCCCATCTCCGAGTGCAAGTGGGACTGCAGGTGGTGACACAATGATACCAAAGAGTGAGCGACAACTTAGGGAGAGAGCAGCCGGCCGAGGTGGTCAATAAAGGTAGCCACTTATAACATTAGGGGCTTTAACAAGTCCCTAAAGCATGGAGGAGTGCAGCACCTCCTTCAACACAAAGATATTCACGTTATTGCACTATTGGAGACAAAGCTTAATGAGAACTCTTTAGAGCCGATTCTGGGGAGAAGATTTTCAGGTATGGGACATGCACACAACTTTAATTTTTCTAACCATGGCCGTATACTGGTTCTTTGGGACTTGCAGAGGGTGGATATGAATGTTATTATGACTACTGATCAGTACATACATTGCTATGTTCGATGTCGCATCTCCAATAAAGGCTTCTTAGTGACTTTTGTCTATGGGTTGCATTCAATAATCTCACGAAAACCTTTATGGGAAGCACTCACTGATCTAGGAGGTATCATTTCCGATGCATGGATGATTATGGAAGACTTCAACTCTTATTTATCTATTCATGAAAAGCAAGGAGTATCTCCAGTTACAAATCAAGAAATGTGGGACTTACAGATTTTTGCACAAACTTGTGATTTGGTGGATCTCCAATCCATTAGATGTCGCTTTACATGGTAACGTTTCTTGCAAGCTAGATAGAGCTTTGGTTAACTCCTTTTGGTTGATAGCAGATTTTGATGTATATGCGGAGTTTATGGCACCGAGATGTCTCTCGAATTACTCATGTACCATTATGCACACATTAGCCAAGGATCGGCCACCAAATAGAGCCTTTAAATTCAATAATATGTGGTCATTGTATGAAGATTTTGAGAAGGTTGTGAAGGACTCATGGGCAACCCCGGCAATGGGAAATGCCCAATATGTTCTCAAGACAAATATGTTCCGTTTGAAAGGATGCTTGAGAAAGCTAAACAAGAAAAAATTTGGGCACATTTCGAAGAAGGTAAGAAGGGCAAAGTAAGAGTTGGAGGAGCTGCAAAGAGGCATTCTAGATGGTGGTCCTTCTATGGAGTACAATCACATAAGGAAGTAAGTCAACCTACTAGTTGACGCGGAAAGACAATTTTATCATATAAAGGGCAAAGAATGTCTACTTAAAGAGTGTGGACAAATATACAAAAAATTTTCATAATGTGATGAAAAGGAATAACAAGAGAAATGCAATCATTACACTCAAGAAACAGAATGGGGAACAAACCACAAGTATAGATGAAGTTGTAGAGGAATTTGTTGACTACTTTCATGTCTTACTCGGTTAAAAGGAGGCGTGCAAAATTCAGGACAGCAATGAGCTCATGGGAAGGAAGCTAACCATGGGGCAATCTGAAAATTTATGCAAGCCGGTTGCAATGAAGAAATAAAGGCTGCGTTATATGATATTGGGTAGAAAAGCCCCGAGCCCGGACGGCTACGGTTCGAAATTCTTTACTTCATCTTGGGATATTGTTGATAATGATCTTATTGCTGTAGGAATTTTTTTAAAATGGTTGTCTACTAAAGCAATGGAATCACTCTTTGATCTCACTCGTGCCAAAAGGTGACCATACTGTGGGGATTTCAAATTATAGGGCAATTTCTTGCCAATGTATTCTACAAAGTCATTTCGAAGATACTTACTGGGCGGTTATCGGAGGTCTTGGATTTCTTATTAGATCCAGCTCAAGTAGCATTCATCAAGGGGCGTTCTATAGGTGATAACATATATTTGACCCAAGAATTACTCTGAAAGTATGAACGCAAAAGGGTTTCTCCTAGATGCATGATCAAAGTGGACTTAAAAAAAGCTTTGATGTGGTGCATTGGGATTTCCTTATGTCGGCACTCATTGGTTTTGGTTTTTCCCAATGATATTGCAATTGGATAAAGGAATGTGTCACTGCGGTATCTTATTCAATTTCTTTAAATGGTAGCATATATGGTTTCTTTAATGGTAAAAGAAGACTTAGGCAAGGGGATCCCCTCTCTCCCTTGTTGTTTGGCTTATGTATTGAAGTGTTATCGAGGAAGCTCAAGATCACCGCAACATTGCCATCTTTTCATTATCACCCAATGTGCAAGGAGGTGGCCATTACACATCTTGTTTATGTGGATAATTTAATGTTGTTTTGTCGAGCGGATATATCATCTACACAACACATAGTGGAATGTTTATACCACTTTGGAGGGATTTCGGGACTATGGGCAAACCCTCAAAAGACACAAGTTTATATGGTCGGAGTGGATGCAAGTTTAAAGAGAACTTCTTGATCTCATGGGGTTCCAAGAAGGTTCATTTCCTTTCCGATACTTGGGTATCCCATTGGCGGCGTAAAAGCTAAGGATTGCTAATTATGGGTCTCTCCTAGATGCTATCACAAGAAGGATAAATGCTTGGCCTAAGCATACTTTATCATACGTCGGACGTTTGGAATTAGTAGGTATGGTTCTTCAAGGTATGACATGTTTTTGGCTCTCAATGCTTCCAATTCCTAATGGAGTACTTGACAAGATCAAAGCAATTTGTCGTATGTTTATTTGGTCTTCAAAGCACCCACCTATATCTTGGTCCAAAATTTGTTTATCAAAACAAGATGGGGGTAATGGATTTAGGGACCTTCTTGCATTGAATGAGGCTTTGTTAAGTAACAAACTATAGGATGTCAATGCCAAAATGGATTCCTTATAGGTCAAGTGGGTGCATCAATACTATATCAAATGGGCTGATTTTTAGGCATGAAAAATCAAGGCTTCAGACTCGCCCTTGATCAAGAGACTTATAGAAATCCGGAACAAGATCTTAAGAGCCTCAA
Organism: Zingiber officinale; assembly: GCF_018446385.1. NCBI lineage: Eukaryota > Viridiplantae > Streptophyta > Magnoliopsida > Zingiberales > Zingiberaceae > Zingiber > Zingiber officinale. The sequence continues at coordinate 14,805,829 of NC_055989.1, forward strand.
ATGGAATTGGTGCAAACATGACACTGATGGATTGGTTTGTTGGTGAAGGAAAAGGAGTTGCAAAAGGTTATCAATTCTTCATACCAAGGGATCCGGAGGTGGCTTGGATTTCTATAGTATAAAGGCCGGAGATCATGCGAAAGCATCGATTCATCTTATGGATGCTAGCAAATGGTAAACTAAAAACCAATGATAGAATGGAATATCAATCAAACAAAGAATGTATATTGTGCCGGCATCAAGAAGAATCAAATCACCACTTGTTCTTTGAATGCTCTATGGCTTGTGGTTTGTGGAGCAAAGTGAAGCAATGGTTGGACATTAATTTGATTTTCCACTCCTTTGATGAATTATAGCAAGTCCTTGGGCGGAACTACCAAGATGGTAGCCGGAAAACAAAGGCTCGATACCTAGGCATCTTAAGCATGATCTATTTCATATGGGAAGCTAGCAATAAAAGTCAGTATCAAGGGGTTGCTCCAGATGTTGATTGGATTTTCCGCAAAATTCATATTCATGTTCATCGTTTTGTAGATCTGAAGCCAACATAATGCTTCTTATTTGACTTTGCACTTTGCATGGTTTTGGTTGGTGATAGCTATATCATGAGGTGAAAATGGCTGATTTGAGTTTGTGATTGTTGTTCATGTTTTGTAACTGTCAACATGTTCTGTTAGTATCTGTGAATGAGCTCTCAATGTTGTTTATTCGAAGCTACTCGAATTGTCCGTGTTATTGCCTAAGGAAGACACTTGTCGTTGCATTGTTGATTGGCTCTGGATTTCATCGTGTTATGGTTGTCCGTGTAAGCTTCATAGTGTTTGGTTTGTGTAAGTAAGATGCATTGCTGTAGCTTTTGGTGTGGATGCAAAGGTTAATATGGACTTATGTCCATGTAATGACACTTCTGGAATGGATTGACTATATTGTTACATGCAAGATAGATGGTGTGGACATCTCAATGGGTGACGTGTGCCATGATGTTTGATTATAGGCAAGTTTTGAGTGTTGAGTGTGCATTATCGAGTTTATCTCGCTGTAGAGGCTTAACTCCTTGACATTTTGTATGCCTGATATGTTGTTTGAGAGTTTTTACCTCTCAAACTGACTTTATATGCATGTACCTTTTTCAAAAAAAAATAATAAAAATATATATATAAATGTTGGATATACCGATCCATATGCAGATACATCCATGAAAGAAATATTTCTTATTGGACAAGGTTAATCCACGATATATATATATATGAACTGATAGGGAATAGAAAACAAACCTAGATAGAAGCATGCAATTTACTTTTTCAATATACAAAAAAAAATCTAACAAATTAAACAAAGTCCAAACAAACAAAAGCAATAGAAAAGCAAATTCCATTGGATGCCTCTTATAAGGATTTACTAAATTCATCGAGTTGTTCCAAAGAATCAATACAGTTAATTATCAATGAAATCCCTTGTTGGCTCTCTATGAAATATTAGTTTGGAGGATTTCTATGTTATATTTGAGAGGCGTCTTAATGCAATCGCTTTAGATATTGTATTATTTATTGGATAAATAAATTCACTATTTGAGTGTACATTTACTATGTATATGATATTGATCTTAAACTCAATTAATGAAGTCCACAATATAATGCATAGCACAAGAGAAATTGTGATTAGACCACAATGAGTGAGTATCTCCATATGTGTAATTATGTACGTATTGAAATCATGGTTTAAAGTGTCGTGACGAGACTGTCGAAACGGGCGAAACATCTCATTCCGCTCGGTGACCGGCACCGGCATGACCCCGACACCTGACCCACGACAATTGCGACGTATTGTGTGACCCCATGCCCAACACCATACCCACGACAGTTGCGACGTGTTGCGCAACCTCGTGGTCGCAGCGAAGGGGTCGGTCGACCTCGCAAAAACAGCAGAGGGGTCGCATAACCCTTTCCCTACCACTACGGAGACGTTGTGCGACCCTGTGACTGCTGTAGAGGGGTCGCACGACCACCGCGGTCGCCTCGGAGGAGTCACGCGATCCCCGTAGCCATGGTTGAGGGGTCACGCAACCTTGCAGCACCGCCGAAGTAGCGCGAGCTTGTGAGTGGTGTTGGATTTCGAATTTTTTTAATTAAACTTAGGTTAATTATTTTAATCAATTCCTAGTTATGATGGAGATAATCTAAATAGGTTTTATTAAACCCTCATAAAACTTTTATTTATTTATTATCTATTTTTATATCTTTTCCTTTTTTTAAAGATTATTTTTTATATTGTTTATTTTTAAATATTTATGTTAAATATTTTATTTTTTAATTAATATATTTTATATTTAAAAAACACCGAAACTATATTAACATGTATCGTGCCGAAACTGTATCGTTCCGATCCAACACCGAAATCTCGGCACGAGTCGAAATTTTAAACCTTGATTGAAATATTCCCTAATTGATGAATTGATGAGATTGGACATCATCAATTCTGTAAGACTAGCATAACATCCTTGGTTTATCCAAACAGTTGGTCCTGCTGAAAATATTGTGATGTTGAGAGTTAATATATGGATGTTGGTTAAGGATAACTAGTTCATTGGATGTGACCTGCTATGACTTCATGTGGTTTTATATATGTCTATGAAGATCTCATTGCAGCTCAAGTGCAAGTTTCTTTCGACTTGAGGTATTCAAATCATCTTGATCATGGAGACTTATAGTTTGGCATCTTAAGTAAGCATCTCCTTGGAGATGTGACCTTGGGATGATTGGGTATAAGTCAAAATATCCAAAGGTAATTGAATAGCCCACAGAGGATTCACCACTCGTTTAATAATGAGGCATATACCAAGCTCTTTGTCAGGATTCTTACTTGTAAAGTTTTTGCCAAAGCAATACACATCAAGAGGATGGTTTTCTTGGATACGTGTTTGAATTATTTGAATTAATAACAAGAAACTACTACTTGGGCTAGGTGTGACGTAGTTAGCTTAGTGGCGACTGATACATAGACCATATCCTGAACGAAGTGGGTATAAAATGAGTGAAAGGAATATGCGCACTAATTATTATAGTCACTGAAGGGTTCAAAATTATTGAATTGTTCAGGAATGAACTATGATTTTCCGGTTAATTGGGATCATAATATACTAATAGGTGTCACTCATGATCAATCTATAATTAATGGATGATTTTGGACGCCAACATAAATCAAGAATTTATTGGGTCACACGCACTACGAGTATATTTGAAAGACTTAAAACAAGTTTGAGAATTAGATTCTCAAATTGAGATAGACAAAATTTGGTAAGACCAAACAAGGGGTAAATATGAAAGATATTTATTGGTTCAACACCTCTTGTAGACATGGTTAAATCCCTTTTCGTTTAGTTATGAATCAAAGTTGGTTTAGTTTAAAACCAACCTTAATTAATCAATTGTTGATAAGAGAAGAACAACCTAATGGGATTAGGTTTTTCTCTCCTCTCTCCTCCTCTCCTTGTCGCTGCTGACCACAAGAAACACTGCCGACTCTTGTGCCACCGGAAGTCCAAGCTGCCGGCAGCCAGCCCCGCTGTGCCTCCCCTTCCAGCTGGCCATCCCACTGCCGTCTTAATTGCTGGACAGCACCTTGCTGTCTTCCAAACAGTGGTGGACAGCAAGCAATTCTAGACGGACAGCAACATGATCTTGCTGTCCTCTTGCTGCCGGTTGCATCCACCTTGCCGCCGGCCATTCCAGCCGCCGGCAGCAGCCCCAAATCCAGCCGGACAGCAACTTTGTTGAAGTTGCTATCCCGCCGGAACAGCAAGGAGAAAGAGCTACTTCCCTTGTCCTCTTTGTCCCCCTTTTGTGCCGTCAAGTTGCCTATGATGTCGGGCACAAATAAGGCTGTGGGTCTCTCTTGGATCGTGTCGTTGCTCTTCCTTTGGCTAGTACCGAAGAGGAGACGAAAACTTGTGGCTTAACAAAGCGGTCTAGAAGGTATCTCGACATGGATATCGATAGAGGCTAGCTAAACACTCTCTACAAAGTTTGATTACAAACTCGCATGTATAATTTCATTATGAAATTTAATTCTACAATTATGTTTACACATGTGTTATATCCTATATGTATGTGATGTACGTGTTGTAATAATTTAGGAAATTATTATGCTTCCGTTGTTTGTTTATGAAACAAATTTTAAAAACGTGCAATAAGACACCCAATAATGGTATCAAAATCACTGTGTGTTTCGACATAGATGCGCAGGTTGTCATAAATGCTATTTATGGAAATTTAGGAAATTCCATATATAGAAATTGTTTCCTAATCCAATGTAAAATTTCTAATTTTGGAAATTATTTCCTAATTTGTTAGGAAATCCAATTTTGGAGATTGATTCCCAATTTGTTAGGAAATTTCAATCTTGAAAATTTATTTCTAAATTTATTAGGAAATCCAATCTTGAAATTTTTTTTCCTAATTTAATTAGGCACTTCCTAGTTTGGAAATTGTTTCCTAATAAAATATTAAATTAGAATTGAAAATTGTTTCCTAAAAAATTATTAAATTAGAATTGAAAATTGTTTCCTAATCTAATTAAGGAATTTTGGTTTATGGAAATCAAATTCTTTATTATATTTAATTTCCTAATTAATTTATGACAACTATGTCATGATATCATATGATGCCATGATTATGTTATGTTATACCATGTAAATAGCTTACATACTTTTGTAACTTACAAATTTTTGTATACCTCTTTGCATGTAATTGGTGATACCTAAATTAAAACTTACAGATTTTTGTAAATAGTTTACAGATTTTTATATAAAGCCCTTATAAAAAGTTTAAAACTAACACCTTTTATTAATATGGTAAGAACCAGAGTTTAATTTTATGTTTAGATTGTTGGACTCTCTCCAAACCTAACTTGAAATTAGATAGGTTCGATTAATGTGTTAACTTTAACTTGAATCATTGATTCGTTGGACTCTCTAGGTTAATGTGAATAGGGGTGATATTGGATGATATGCATATGATATATATATGTTAATGAGTTAACAATCCGATATTTATTGATAACATAATGTGATAGTTATATATATGCGATATATAATTGGTATATGAGATACCTACCACTAGAAATAAGAATAACTTGTTAGACTCTCTCCAAAGGTTGTTCTTATCTATAGTGGACATCACTTGGAGAAAACCTATCATCTCCCGAATTCAAATTAAGGGCTCTTGAACTTGATAAGCAAGTGGGACATCTTTTATGTATGTAAATTGTTTGTATTACATAATTAATTCATCTCTCTTATATGCTCAATTTTGTATTTCTAGTTTAATATAATCAGAATGTTTTCTTTGAATTTGCGCTCAATTTTGGAAATAAACTAGCTAACCAAGCCGAACTTCTTGGATTGGCTTCAAAATCTGAGAATTATTCTTAGGGACAAAAAAAGAAGAATCCGCTCCAAAGGGCTCATGTTACCATTGTGGTAAAGTGGGACATGGAGAAAAACTGCTAGATTTATCTTAAGTTCATAAAGAAGAGAAAGACATCTGATGCCCCATTTCCCTTGGGTATCTTCATTATTGAATTTCATACTATTTCTTTAAACATTTAGGTATTAGATATCGGGTGTGCCTCACATATATATGTAATGACAGAAGTGGGCTAAAGAATAGTGGATGACTAGTCAAGAGAGATTCAAATTTGCAAGTTGACAATGAAGCAAAAGTTACAGCCATAACCATAGGAACTTATTTGTTGAAACTCCCTAGTGGACTAGTTTTGGAATTGGATAATTGTTATTATATTCCTTCGTTAATAAAGAACATTGTTTCTATTTCTTGTTTAGATAGAAAAAATTTCCATTTAACTTTTAGTAATAATTGTTGTTACATAACTTTAAATGGTGTTCTTTATGCGATCGGAACGTTATGCAATAGTATCTACGCGCTAGATATATCCAATGACATATTCAATATCGAAACAACCAGTAAACGTGCTAAACGAGACGATCAGTTAACTTCCTACATGTGGCATTGTCGCCTTGGGCATATAAGAAGAAACGCATGTCCAAATTACACAAGTGTTGAATTATGGAATCATTTAAATTAGATTCATTTTATACATGCGCTTTATGCTTACAAGGCAAGATGAACCTTTTAAGGGAAAAGGTGAACGAAAGAATTATGCATTAGCCCTCATACATACCAATGTACGTGGACCTATGCCAACTCATGCATGGGGAGGTTATAGCTACTTCATTACCTTCATCGATGATCACTCACGATTTGGATATATATATCTCTTGAGACACAAATCTAAAGTCTTTGAAAAGTTCAAATAATACAAACATGAAGTAGAGAAACAACTAGACAAAAGTATTACAATAGTTCGATCGAATCGAGGTGGCGAATTGTTGGGTTCAATCAAAGTCTCACATTGGAAAGATTTGGTAAAGATCATCTGTTTAAAATGATGTAGGATATCTTCATTGGCATGAGACTTTTTGGGGAGAGCCCAAGAGCAAAGTCATGAGAGCCTAAGCCCAAAGTGGACAATATCAAGCATTGTGGAGATAGATTTGGTAAAGATCATCGGTTTAAAAGGATGTAGGATATCTTCATTGGCATGAGACCTTTTGGAGAGAGCCTAAGAGCAAACTCATGAGAGTCTAGGCCCAAAGTAGACAATATCATGCATTGTGGAGATATGTGAACATCCTTTGGGCACAACAATTGGTACCAGAGTCATGATCCAGACCAGATACCATGTGGGGTGGCCTTGAACGAAATTGAGAGTGGGTCCGGGATAGGTCAGGTTGACCGGATGCTTGTGAGAAGACCCCGGAGCAGGTCAGGGTGACCGGATACTTGTGGGGAGGTAAATAGGTCAAGGTGACTGGATGCTCACAGGGAGGCCCGAAGCAGATCATGAGTGACCGAATGCTCATGGGGAGGCCCAAAGCAGGTCATGAGTGATCGGATGCTCGTGGGGAGGCCCGAAGCAGGTTAGGGTGACCGAATGCTTGCAGGGAGGCGCGAAGCAGGTCAAGAGTGACCGGATGCGGATGCTTGCGGAGAAGCCCAAAGCATATCAGGGTGACTGGATGCGGATGCTCGCAGGAAGGCCCAGGACAGGTCAGAGTGACTAGATGCGAATGCTTACGGGGAGGCCCAGAGCAGGTCAGGGTGGCCGGATGCTCGCGGGGAGGCCCGGACCATGAGAGTAATTATGGTCCTTCGTTTGAGGGGAGGATTGTTGGGTTCAATCAAAGTCTCACATTGGAAAGATTTGGTAAAGATCATCAATTTAAAAGAATGTATGATATCTCCAATGGCATGAGGCCTTTTGGAGAGAGCTCAATAGCAAAGTCATGAGGGTCTAGGCCCAAAGTGGATAATATCATGTCATTGTGGAGATATGTGGGCATCCTTTGGGCACAACACGAATACTTGAGAGTTTCAAAATTATCTCAGGGACAATAGCATATTGTCTTAATGGACTCCGTCATACACACAACATAATGGTATGTCTAAGAGGCGAAACCGAACATTGTTGGAAATGGTTAGGTCGATGATGAATCATGCAAGTCTTCCCAAATCATGTTGGCCTTACATACTCGAGGTAGCTATTTACTTGCTAAAATGAGTCCCGACTAAGACAGTCTTACTACTCCATATAAGATATTGAATGGTAAGAAACCTCATATGTCTTATTTGAAGATATGTGGTTGTCCTGTTTATGTGAAGAGGACTATATCAGATAAGTTAGATGCTAAGTCTGATAAGTGTCTATTTATTGGTGACCCTAAGAAAACTAGAGGTTACCAATTCTATCATCCCTTGGAACAAAAGAAAAAGATGTTTATTTCAAGTCATGATGTATTCCTGGAAAAAGAGTTTCTCTTATTGGAAAACAATAGAAGTGAGGTTGAACTAAGGGCAGTTCAAGAGATTCCAATAGACACAGAAGAGATGTTTAATCAAGAACCACAGTTGATTACTCATAGGGATATGAACTTGTTGATACACCACATCTTCGTAGATCTAGTAGGACACGTCTAATTCCTGAAAGATATTAATTTCTCATAAGTGAATCGAGAGACGTATTACTCATTGAGGATAAGGAGCCTACTAATTATGAAAAAATTCTTAATAGTTCCGAAAGGGACTTATTGTTAGAAGCCATGAAATCAGAAATGGATTTCATATATGAAAACTAAGTTTGCAACTTGGTGGACCCACCCGAAGGTATAACGCCTATAGGGTGCAAATGAGATTTCAAGAAAAAAACCGACATACATGGTAATTTGATTACCTATAAAGCAAGATTAGTAGCAAAAGACTATCGTCAAAAATATGGTATTGACTATGACGACAGTTTCTCACTAGTCGTCATGTTTAAATCCACTCAGATGTTGTTAGCCATAGCAGTTCATCATGATTATGAGATATAGCAAATAGATGTAAAAATAATTTTCCTTAACGGGAATATATTCGAGGATGTGTGTATGATACAACTCAAAAGTTTCACATCTGTTGGCAAAACCAAACAGTCCATTTATGGACTGAAGCAAGCATCTAAGAGTTGGAACATCCATTTTGACGAGGTTATCAAAGAGTTTTATTTCTCACAAAATCCAGATAAACCTGTGTGTACATGAAGGTCAGTGGGAGTGCGATCATTTTTCTAGTGTTATACGTTGATGACATATTACTTATAGGAAACGATGTGCCTCTTCTATGGCCACTTAAATCTTGGTTGTCCAAAACATTCTCCATGAAAGACATAGGAGAAACAACCTATATTTGGGATTAAAATCTATAGAGATAGATCGAGAAAGTTGTTTGGTCTTTCACGGTCTACATACATAGATAAAGCACTAAAACAGTTCCACTTAAATCACAAACACTATCAATATTTGGATCCACCCGAAGGTATAACGCCTATAGGGTGCAAATGAGATTTCAAGAAAAAAACCGACATACATGGTAATTTGATTACCTATAAAGCAAGATTAGTAGCAAAAGACTATCGTCAAAAATATGGTATTGACTATGACGAAAGTTTCTCACCAGTCGTCATGTTTAAATCCACTCGGATGTTGTTGGCCATAGCAGCTCATCATGATTATGAGATATAGCAAATAGATGTAAAAATAATTTTCCTTAATGGAAATCTATTCAAGGATGTGTGTATGATACAACTCAAAAGTTTCACATCTGTTGGCAAAACCAAAGTATGCAAGCTTCAACAGTCCATTTATGGACTGAAGCAAGCATCTAAGAGTTGGAACATCCATTTTGACGAGGTTATCAAAGAATTTTATTTCTCACAAAATCCAGATAAACATGTGTGTACATGAAGGTTAGTGGGAGTGCGATCATTTTTCTAGTGTTATATCTTGATGACATATTACTTATAGGAAACGATATGGCTCTTCTACGGCCACTTAAATCTTGGTTGTCCAAAACATTCTCCATGAAAGACATAGGAGAAACAACCTATATTTGGGATTAAGATCTATAGAGATAGACCGAGAAAGTTGTTTAGTCTTTCACGGTCTACATAGATAGATAAAGTACTAAAACAGTTTAACATAGAGGAATAAAAGAAAGATTTTCTTCCCATGAGGCATGGTATTCATCTTTTGAAGTATGTGTCCGAGCACACATAAGCTGACATTGACATTGTTCATAAAAATTTACCAAGGACTCCGGCAGACGCATGCCCGGAAAAAAACTCCTCCCACCTCTTAGTCGCTTGAGTATTCCATTTGGACAAAAGAAAAAACCAAGTTCAATAGCTTTCAATTGAGCTAAATTTATTGAAATACTAGAACGTAGAATAAAAAAAATGTACAAATACCTGCATTTTTGTATTTGTATACATAAGTTTGTACAAATGATTATTAGTTATGATTTTTTTGTGTATATAAGAAGCTGTGTCTCCGTTTTATGATTTGTTCTGCAGAGAAAGGTCTAATTCTTCCAATTTGTTTTCTTTTATAGATGCAAGTCACCATAACATAATAAATAGATTGGTTATTCAATATTTGGAGAAAACGAGGAGAGAGACTATCAATCACAAACACATAAAAAAAGATTTAAAAAATCATGTTAACACAAGTATCTCTGGATCTTGTAGTACCTACAATTTTACCACTATTTGTCTTATTCCAATAGAGTTTGGATTATTAATTTTGTTTTTTTCCTAGTGTAAATGCTTCTTAGCTGTTGATTCTTGCATCTCACGCAGGAACTTTCATGTCAAAAACAAACAAGTCATATATAATTGGATTAGTATGGATAGAGAAGAACTCTTTGTCACAAATTTCTAATTGTCCAATCTGAATATTAGGCTCTCATGTACCTCCACAACGCAACTATCTAATCTAATATCATACTGTAATTCTCTATCTCTTCATGATCAAGCTTTTCATGCATGATCATTGGATGAACATCACTGGCCGATTCAAATCTCTGTACGTAGACATGGTTTAAGGACACCACCTAAGTGGTCAAAGACCCAAATTAAAACGATAGGAGTTAACTGCCAGATAAAAAAATAAACTCCTTTCGGATCACAATGAACAAATACCAAAGTGGAAGGACGACAAGCGCGGTCCCCAATTCGAATGCTCAAAGCTACACAGCAAACAATTAAGAAACAAAAGCGGGGGCTCACAGGAGGTTTTCTTGTGGCATTACCTAAGATAGGAGCGGCCTCGGCGATGGGAAGCGAGAAAAGCTTGGAGATCTCGTCGAAGATCAGCGTTGCGCTCTTTGTCTGCGGCTTCTTCGGAGGCAGTATCTGGTGCTGCCTCTGAGATTGGGCGGAAGAAGCGTCCAACGGGGGCGCGGAGGTCATTTAGAGTCCAACCACGAGGAAGATGATCCAAACGCAAAATCAAAATCAAAATCAAAATCAAATCTACGATGGGAAGGTGTGAAACGGAAGCAAGAACAGGTCTCGATCAGGATTCGAGCGAGGATTTGTAGGTAACAGACGGGTTCGGTTCCTCTTTTTCTCTCGTCGACAGATTGAAGCCTAGGGTTCGCCTGACGGTATATATTAATTAATATTATAACAGAAACAGACAAATAAATAAGGAAAAGTATTAAAATATTTTTTATTAAAGAAAAAAAATCAAAATAACTCTCTATTTTATATTATTGTAACAATTAATGTGATAAAATAAATCAATGTAAATAATAAAAATAAAATAGATAGAATATTTTTATATAATTTTTTTTAACTTAATCAGTACTATTTTAACGTGGAATGAAAAATGAAAAAAAAAATCAAATGATCACCATTTTGGTCATATGATATCCTATTTTTAATTAAAATTAAATGAGCATCTAATTTAAAATAATTTATTAAAAATACATTTACATTATATGATCATTCGACCATGTAGTGTTAGTGCAATAATTGTCTTCAGGTCGTCCCCTCTGATAGGTCTAATGGCTAGCGCATGAGGTGTTGTCATAATGAGGTCTGGGGTTCGAATCTCGGCAAAGCCGAGGGAAATACCTCTCTTATGTGTTAGTCATTATTCCAAAGGCTAGTAGCCGCCCGTGATTTACCTCCTCCGTGTTGACCTTGGGGCGGGTTGGCGGGGGCGCTGAGGGCGAGCGTATTCGCCTTTTGCCATAATAATCGTATTCAGGTCAAAGTTGACTAGTTTGATTAAACTCGAGTTGATCTATGTTTGAGTTTCGATTTTTGACACTATATGTGTGAGAAGTCAAGTAAGTCAAGGGAGGATTAGATACTTGACTTGCAAAATCCTAACTAGAAGTTAGCCAAGGTAACGGAAAGTCCTAGCAACACTAGGCAGTGGAAGACCTAGTTGGAAACTAAGCAAATGGAAGTCCTATCAGGGCTAGACAGTAGAAGACCTAGTCAAGAACTAGGCAATGGAAGTTTTAGCAGAGCTAGATAGTGGAAGACCTAATTAGGAACTAGGCAAAGAGAAGTCTTAGTGGGGCTATACAGTGGAAGATCTAGTTAGGAATAAGACAATGGAAGTCATAGCGGATTAAGTAATGAAAGACCTAGTTGAGAACTAAGCAATGAAAGTCCTAACATAGCTAGGCAAGGGAAAAGTTTAAGTAAGTCATAGAGATCTGGGCATTTGGTGATCAAAAGTCCAACGGGAAGGTTAGCAAGGGAAAAGTCCAAGTGGATCAAGGAGTACCGAACACTTGGTTACGAAGCCCTGACAGGTCAAGATTGATCGGATACTAAGTAACAAGAAGTCCCAATAGATCACGGATGACTAAATATTGGGCAAAGGAAGTCATGGTAGGTTGAAGTCAACCAGATACCTGGCAAGACACAAATGCAGCCTTGGAAAGGTTAAATTTAGGGTTATCAATCGATTAGGGTGATGTGTCAATCGATTGGCAAACTCTAAATCCAAAATTTCAAATTTGCTGCTTAGATCAATTAACATAATCGATTGAAGCAGTGTCAATCGATTGGTGGGTTGATTAACAAAAACAAAAGAGGTTGGAATCGATTGAGGCAATCGATCCAAGCAATGTCAATTGATTAGAGCATTCGATTAGGTAGTGTTCTCTCCGTGAACAAGAAGGTCTAAAATCAATTGGGGCAATTGATTAAGGGTTAATACAATCGATCAGGTTAATCGATTGGAGGTATTTTGTGTAAGAACAGAAAGTCTTGGAATCGACTAGGGCAATCGATTAGAGAGAGGTTAACCAATCGATTGGTATGACTCACCAATCAATTGGTCGGGCCAAAAAGAGTTGTTCTACAAGTTTAAACGGTCTGATCCAACATGACAATCAATTAGGGGTAAGGTCAATCAGTTAAGAGGCATTTTCCCGCCCGAGAGAAATCCTAGAAAAGGGGGTTCCGTGAAGTTTTGAAGAGGATATTTCTTGAGAAGTTAGAAGCAAAATGTTGCTACATTTCCAACCAAGCAAGAGGCATTTCCAAGCAACAATATAGTAAGCTAAGCAAAATCTCATTGTAAAGTGTTTACTTTCATTTTCACTTATGTATCTTGTTGTGCTTGTTGTGTTCTTGTGAGAACAAGTGTACGAGGCTTTTATGCCTCTAAAAGGTTTCCGAGAATGAGACATTCATAGTGGAGCTGTGAGTGTGAGGAGTGGACCCTTAAATTAGTCACCTCAAGGAGGCGGATACCAAATGAAATCCAAGTGTTAGGATTGTGGAGTATTTGTTTTAAGTTTTTCATTGCAACATCAAGTTTGAAGAAGTGAACGTAACTATTCACCCCCTCTATCTCATTTGTGTCCTAACAATTTGTATCAAAGTGAGGTCACTCTTCATTGGACTAATCGCTGGAAAGAGTAACAAGTTAGAGGAAGAAGAAGTTATATTCTTGAAGACCTTCAATATTATTAAGTCATTAGACTAATCTTCAAAGGTGCTTAAGTGTGCAAATAGATCCCCGAGATTCAGATTTGACATCCGAGTACCTCTATTATTCAGAATGGGATGCTTCGATCTTTAGAAATCAAGGATGGAGAACTTCTTGATGATAGACATACACTACAACAAATATGACTTTTCCCAGAGTGCAATTATGTTATCCGCAACACACATTACACGCTGCACAACTCCAAGCTGCTAAAAGTCATAACACTTCTGCAACATGTGGCCGTGTGTTATGGAAAATTACATCCACAGTGTGCAGTCGTGCATTGCAGATACACTTAACCGCAACATGCAGCCACACGCTACGGATGTAATTTTCCGCAGCATGCGGCCGCACGTTGCGAAAAAATACACTTTTCCACATCATACAATCGCGGGCTGCAGTCAAGTGCATCCGCAATGTACGGTCGAACACTGCGGTTGCATTTTATAGCAATAATTATAATACAATTCTTATACAACCATATATACAAATCTTGTACAATTATAATACAACAAATATGCATCCATAACTACATCACAAATAAATACCACAAAGAACTATAATACTACATACACTCAATTATAAAACTAAAACATTATAATATCACAAATAATCATCAATACCACAATTTAACAAAATAACAATTCACTTAGTAGTAAACATTCCAAACCAGTAACATAAATTCACTTAATAACATAAGTATTTTCCTAAAAAGTATAAAATCGGTAACTCAATCACACAAAAACTATAAACTTAGATAACCAAGCAACTGTGCTTCCTATTGCATCTTCGAGAAAAACAATTTCATCATTTGGCTGAATTAGGTCCACCTTGTTCACAAACTATCAATCCAAACTTTCCAACAAACTCCACCAAGAGGAGCATGATGAGCTTTTACTTTTGGATTTGTGGATACAATTCGACCTTCACTCCATCAACATTCCAATAAAGCAACTTACATTAGTATTATCAATGATATCTCCACAACTCAAATTCTTTAGTTGTGACTGTATAAGAAAGAAAATTTTGTAAGTTATATAGAGTTGATTCCAAGTAATAATTAAATAGAAATAATATAGAGCTTTAAATAATACAATTTACAAATGACACAAACATATAGACACAGTCCGAGTCACAAGATGCATATATACTTTCAAGCAATTGAATTTTCAGTTATTAATTGCTTGTTCTCACTTTGTTTTTCAGTTCTCTTCTACCAATCCCTCATGAATTAATTATTTTGGTCCATAAACACAACCTTACTTAACTTTGAAATTATCAAAGTTAATGTCAATGTCAAATTGGTCCTAATTCTACCACCCGTCAAACTTGTTACAAGAACAAGAAGAAAACAAAAATAATAAACATGTCTACTATCACATGCAATTACAACATGTATTTACTCTACTATCACATAACTTGTTACAACAACATGCATTTACTCTACTATCACATAATTTGAGTATCAGTAGATGACACATGTATTTATGTCTAAGTACAGTAAGTTAGTTACCTGAGTTGCAGCTTGTTGTTAGCTAACATTACAAACATTGACATCAATATCGCCACAAACATAATTGCCAATACCGCTACCAACGCCACCACTAGCAACCTAATTTAAAAACAAATTGTGTAAGTAATATCATCATAATATAATTACACTAACATGAATATAAAAATAATCATAATAATTAAGAGTAAATGCATGTTGTTTAATTACTAACTTGTTCTTGTTTATTTTGTTGCCTCTGATTTTGTAAAAATATGCTCCGAATTTCTTACATTTCTTGTTGAAGATTATACATCATATTTTCAAGATGTTTAATGACTCCATTTTGTTGCCCAGACATTCCAACTTTTGATGGTGTAACTCCAAATCACATCTCTCGCACTCTTCCTCGAGATTCCATGCCAAATACAAGGCTAGTTGCATCATCAGCAATGTTAGTTATGTTTAGAGATTCGAGTAGACATTCTTCTATTTCTTTCTGCAAATAACAAGATACAAGCTTTGTAAAAAAAAGAAGCTTAAGTTAATAGTGACAATTGTGTGAAAACTTTTAGATATAATAACAAGAGATAACTTTATTACTATTTTCTCGGCAACAACTTGACTAATAAGTTGTCCATTTTTCTTTGTGTGACCTTCAATCCAAACTTGTGATCTTGTAATTGGTATATCAGGATTTGCTTTTTCCTAAATATATTGTGTTTTATAAAAATAGTTAGGAATAAATAATAATGTTAAGTATATTCACATAACTTTACATAACATTTAAAAAACTAATACTTACCATCATGTTAGCCAAACGAGCACAACCTCTCCAACTCATCGTGTGGATGTGGTCTTAATTTACCTTGATTCTTCTAAATTTTTTACTCTTTTCCTAATAAGAAAAATATATTTAACATATTCAATTTGAATCCACCAAATATTTTTAATACAGCAAAATTCATTAAGTGACTAATATTAGCAATTAATATTTACTTGAAATTCAGGTGATAGTGTCCTCTTTATAAACAATTATCACTACTCTTGGTCCATAAATTCAAGCTTCAAATATTAAGATTTCGTGAAGCTACTTTACCAATATCAGCTTCTCATACAAGTATTTGCAATTTGGACTTTTTATCACGCCATAACTTAGCTAACCTTTGAAAGATAGTTTTCTTTTCATACTCGTCAACATTATAATTCACCTATATATTAAGAAGCATAAAATTATATCTACTATATATTATAGAATCTAACTTTAAAAATTCAATAACTCTTTACATTGCATGAAGACAACTCCACATCCTATTCTTCAATTCTTCATCTATGTCATTCCACCCATCTAATGTATATGGTACAAATTCTTTTACCATGCAACCTAGAAAAGAAAAATATTTCACAGAATGAACTCCAATTAGTTGTCCAAACTCATTACGTTTCAACTCTTTTGGCTTTTGATGATCACTAGACAAATTCAACTTCGATGGACCCGTCCTTTTTTCTTATCATTTTTGGCATCATCAATTGACTCTTTACTATGAAAATCTTGTGAAATATTAGGTGAAGAGTTAAAGTCCACTCCTAATAGCCTCTTACCTATATTTTCTTACAAAATAGCATAAAGAGATCAAAATGTATAAGTATACTTTATTAAAATAAACCAAGATTTTAAGAATAATACAATATCACCTAAATTTCAACTACAACTGCTTTGTTGCATTTTTTTCCAATTTTTTACATCTTTTGAATGATATATAATAACCTGTCATAAACAATATTACATGTTATATTGTTGAAAATAAACCTGCCAAATAAATATAGAAACAATAAAAATATAATGGAACTTAAGAACATTTGTTATTGCATTAAGAGTACTATAAAATCTACATCTTAAAAGTTAAGTCATAGATCTGTCACATCAATTTCATCATGTTGGATCCCGTGGTTATTTTGATGTGATCAACCAAATTAGGTTAGACCCTGTTTAGTTTTGATCCCTGTGTCTAAGTGTGTAGGAGCTTAGGAGCGTAGGAAGTCGATCGGAAGACGCAGCTAGTGAGAAGGATGACACAGGAAGAGAGTCGACGGGCTCGGTGGGCCCGAAGGACGAAAGAGTTGCGGAAGAATACTCCGGTGGATGAGAAGAACGTGCACGACGTTCAAGGGATGAGAAGCCGGGACGAAAGTCTACTCAAGGAGAAGGTCGAAAATTAGATTCGGGTGAGCCCTATTTCGGTTGGCCGCAATCACCCAAGTAATCGAAACTTCGGAAGCTGAAAAGAAGAAGAAAGAAGCTGGAAAAATAGCTAGTCAACAGTCGTTGGAGGCGCCTCCAACATCAAATTGATGAAGACGCCCTCAATAGCATTGAGGGTGCCCCCTTGGAGGCGTCTTCTGTTGAGATGTATACTATAAGCCTAACTTTGTATGAACATCTGTTTTAAAATATTTTGAAATGAGAATCACCACTCAAGGAGTAAACATAAGTTCCATCAATTTAACTAGAAACCCAATCCACCACTGTAATGCCCGAAAATTCTCAAAATTATTTTAGAAATATTCTATGAATTTTCTGGAATTTTAGAATATTTTTGTGGAATTTTTAGAGTAGCGGAAGTAGCAAAAATAAATAGAATCATATAATAGCCTACGCGGGAATTGAATCCGAGACCTATTGGGTCATACGACTTATGTTAGAGAACCCAGCAGGGCCGTGCTGAAAGGAAAGGAAATCAATTATATTTATGTTAGAGTTGGGCCGAAGTTACCACTTAATATAAATAGGACAATTAAGAGAGGAGTTAATTATTTTATTTGTAACTTTCCTCTCCCAAAACCCTCACACGCCGCCCTCTCCCTTTTCTTTCTTCTCTTCTTTCGACTCTGGCACGAGGACGCTCCCCTCCGCGAGAGGAACGCATAGACGCGAGAAGATCGTCTCCACCGGAAAACTAGTGACTAGATTTGTAAGAAAACTAGCACAGGAGGTAAGAAACCCCTCACCTGCAGTATAAGTAGCTTTCGTATAATTTCATGCTTTAGTTTAGTAGTATATGGATTTTTGGCACATAGGGTGAGCAATAGCGCACACCAAGTGCTCGATAATAGGTGCAGCTCATTTAAAATGCAACTTAGGCATTGTAATAGCTCAGTAAATGCAATAGAAGCATTTTTATAGCATGTCCAGTTTTATTACAGTTTTTATGGGACTACGGTCCAATGGGTGGGCTCCCACAGTCGCCTCTAGGTTCAGACAACCTAGCTCTAGGTTCAGATAACATAGAAATAGCAAAATAAGAAGAATTTAGCTATAACCAGTATTTTATTTTAGCAGTGGCACTGTACTTGATTAGATATACATTGGGTTGGGCTCCCACAGTCGTCCCTAGGTTTAGATAACCTAGTAAACCCTACTAAATTCGGGACTTGCAAACCCGGGTCTAGTTAGGGATGCGCACATAGCAAGTACAGTTGTCGGGCCCATCAGCAGCATGATTATGTATTTTTAATCTATTTATGATAAATAATTTTTAAAACTCACAAATCAGTTGTGTATTCAATTTAATTTCAGTTCTAGCTTAGTTTTAGTGTAGCACAGTTCATGCTTTAGTTTAGCTCTTTCTTATTGATACATGTGACAGTTCTATGATCAGTTTTGATTCTCTGTTTTGTATGATAGTATGCCATGCCATGCTTTAACATATTCAACATAGATTTCAATAGCATGTTTTAAAAAGCATACATTGCATCGTATGCATGTTTTTGTGAGGTAGATGGTTTCTTACTAAGCTCTCAAGCTTACAGATACTCTTTTCCTTATACTGCAGATAAAGGTAAAGGAAAGATAGACTAGCGGAGGCTGGAGGTCAATGCAACGAAGATGTGTGTGTGAAAAAGGAGTTTGGAATGAAGATCTCAGGGATTTAGCAAGTCTAACTGTTAGAACCTTGTTATTTTTAGTTTTCGCATTTCAGTTTGTTTAAAAATCATGAACTAGTTAAATATGCACCATGCCATGTTTAGAATGCTAGATAATTGACGGTAGAATGCATTTCAGATAGTTTAGAGATGGTATATGAGATTTCTGCTCGAACCAGGGCTGAAATCAAGTTCTGATATGAAATCAGAAACCCCGATCGATCAGCCGATCGATTGGAGGCTTCTCGATCGATCCGTTGATCGATTGGGCAGCTGATCCCGCGAACAGAATGCGCCTGGATCGATCAGCCGATCGATCCAGCCGAGTTCCGTCGCGAACAGAAGGTTTGGGGATCGATCAGCCGATCAATCCGAGTTGAACCGCGTATAGCGCGTCGTTGAATCGATCATTGGGTCGATTGGACATACTAGATCGATCAGCCGATCGATCCAGATGCTAGTTCCCACGTACAGTAGGGTCCTGAATCGATCACTGGATCGATTTTCCAACCTGGATCGATCAGCCGATCGATCTAAATTAGTCTCCGTGCACAGTAGCAGGCTGGATCGATCCGTGAATCGATCAGAGGCCTAGTACTAGCTGAAAACACTTTGGTTTAGCCCCAGATGACAGCAAGGACCTAGAACACCCCTTCTAGCATAGCCACAGCAATTCAAGGGGTAGTTTAAACATTAAGTTCAGATAGTATAGCGATTAACAGAAGCATATTCATTAGTTCAGCAAAAAATTTCATAAGATCAGCTTTCCGCACATGAATTAGTTAGCTTAATGTGATGATACGACCTTACAGCTTAGCAAGTAGAAGGCGGGTCGTTACAACCACTCAAGAACTAAACACATAAAGGAAAAACATCACTTTTTAGGGGATCATGTAGCAATGGGTGATATTATACTTGACTATGTTGAGTCCAAGTCAAACCTAGTAGATATTTTCACAAAGAGCAATGATATGCACAAGGAAAAAAACTCAATGAAAACCTCAAGGATAGACACATAAAGTCATGGCCCACCATTTCACTTTTTGTGGGCCCCATCACTTTATGTGTCTATCCTTGAGGTTTTCATTGAGTTTTTTCCCTTGTGCATATCATTTTTCTTTCACAAAATCCTTACCTGAACTCAAGTTCAGTACACTCAGAAGATAGTTAGGCATGTGCTTAATAGAATAGATTCAAAATAAAATATTCTTCAAAATCATGTTGTTGTTGTTGTTTTTTTTTTAAAAAAAAAAGGTTATGATTTTTTCAAAAGTATTCTTCAAAATTAGTTTGATTTTAAAATTTAGGATAAATCATTTTACTTTCTTCAAAATTCCCAATTTTACTAGTACTTTCAAAGATTGGACTTAACCGAAGTCTTCCCCCCTAGAAAGCATGTACCCATAAGGTTCAGCCAGAGCATCTCACAAGTACACTAGGAATACCTTGCATGTGTATAAAAACACTTAGAATGGTGTGAGATGCATAGGGTATTGCATGAACTTTAGAATGTTTATATCTGTGTATCAATATAAATCTGAGGTATAAATACCAACTCAAATTGATCAAGTTGAGTTATCCTTTTTAGTCAAAACTAACTGAATCACATACTTAACTTGACTAATCAAATGAGCGTCACTATCTTATGGTAAACAACTAGTAACTAAAGATTATAAATTTATTGTAAGGAAAGTAGATAAATATTTTAAAGTTTTCTTTCAAAATTTTTTTACATGCTTGGACTCTAGGATAAGAAACAAGAACATCTCCCTCAAACTTAAAAGCATTCACTTAAAATTTGACATTAAGAGGAAGATTAAATTTTTTTTCTAAACTCTAAGATTATTTTTGATATATGTCAAAGGAGGGGGAATAATAGAAGTTTAGTTAAATAAAAACTAAATCAAGTTTTTTTTCAAAAGCTAAGTACTTAAAGTTTTTATTAAAATCTTTTTAAAGCTAATTAAGTACTTAGAGTGTTTATAATTTTTTTTAAAAGCAAAGTACTTAACTAAAGTTTTTATCAAAATCTTTTTAAAGCTAATTAAGTACTTAAAGTGTTTATAAATTTTTTTTTAAGCTAAGTACTTAACTAAAGTTTTTATCAAAATCTTTTTAAAGCTAAGTACTTAACTAAAATGTTTATTAAGAAACTTCTTAGAGCTAAGTACTTAACTAAAGTTTTTATCAGAATCTTTTGAAAGCTAAGTACTTAACAAAGTTTATATAAGAAATCTTTTTCAAAAGTTCAATACTTAACAAAGGTTCTGAATTAAGTTTTTTTTATTAAAGAAAAAGTTAAGAAAATGTAATATTTCAGAGGGAATTTTTTTTTAATTCTTTAAAGAATTCTTAGTTTTTGAAAAAGTTTTTTCTATTTACTTGTTCTTAATGTCTTATTATTTTGTATGTTTTTACTTAACTTTTGAACCAAGTTGTCATAATAAAAAAGAGGGAGATTGTTGGTACAGGAAGCATCAAATGATCGAACCTGTGTTTTGATAATGATAAAGGGGTTCAAAGTTACGTTGTCTTATGATTTACAAGTTGAACTAAGTGAACAGGAAAGTTCTAAGTGATCAGTCCTACTTGCAGTTAGGCAATGAAGTCTTGGTCTAAGGGACTGAGCGAAGTCTTAGCAGGTCAAGGACGTCAGACGAAATCCTAGGATCGAGGATTCTAGGTGGAAGTCCTGAGGGTTGTGGACATCAGGCAAAAGACTGGATGGGTCGAGGTTCGGACGTTCAACAAAAAAGTCCTGAAGTCTCGGATGTTAAATAGAAGTCCAGATGGTATGGAGGACGGATCTAGCAAAAGGTAATTTCTCTTGAGTGGAGTAGGTGAGGACGTGTTCCCTGAGAGAGAACAGTAGGTGTCAGTCCTAGAGTTTTAGCGAAACTAAAAGTTAGGACTGGACAGTCCGAAGACTGCCAAAACTTATATTTCATTAGATATTATTGGTTGGACTAACTTTGTTTTAAGAAAAATTGAAGTGTTGGAAATTTATGGTCCGTGCGCCCAGGAAGCTTTCGCTCGAGAGAGGCATCTGGGCAGGAGCCTTCGTGATTCGGACGCTCGGAGCTGGTTCGAATGTCCGGAACGCTAAAGTTTATCTGGTCACCAAGCTGGAGCATGCTGATTGGACCAGGTGCTCGGAATGGGCTATATAAAGAGCCTTCAACTTGAGGCTAAAATAAAACATTTCAAACAACTTTCGCTTCTGCGTGCTGCTTAGAAAATGCCTCTTTGACCCCTGAAAGCTGCTCCGACGATGACTATATTCAAGATCTATTTCTAAAGTCGTCAGTATTACTTAATTATCAAGTTACTTGTACTAAATTACTTATTCACATTTGTAACTTATTCAAATTAATGGTATTTTCCCATTGAAAGCACTCTCACGCGCGGACCTTGGAGTAGGAGTCGTCACAGGCTTTGAACCAAGTAAATCAAAGCATTAGCATTGTCTTGTTTTCTTTTTGTCTTTATTCCACTGCCTTTATCTCTTTTTGATTGGTTTAAAATGAACGTGAAAGCAACAAGTACTATTCACCCCCCCCCCCTTAACGTACAATGATCCTACAATAACTCGTCTGATCGGATTCAGAGTTTGGAACTTAGTTGTGAGAGCAAGCTCACTTATAAATCATCCGATCAGAGTGAGAGTCTGGGACTTGGTCGTGAGAGCAAGCTCACTTATAACTCAGTCGAACAGCATGAGAGTCTAGGACTTGGTTATGAGAACAAGCTCACTTATAAGTCGTCCGATTGGAGCGAAAGTATGGGACTTTCATGAGAGCAAGCTCAATTATAACTCTGTCAAATGATACGAGAGTCTGGAACTAAATTGTGAGAGTAATCTCACTTATGACTTGCCTGATCAGAGCGAGAGTCCAGGACTTGGTCATGAGAGCAAGCTCACTTATAACTCATCTGATTGGATCAAGAGTCTAGGACTTAGTCATGAGAGTAAGCTCACTTATAACTCATCCAATCGGAGCGAGAGTCTGGGATTTTGTCGTGAGATCAAACTCACTTATAAACGGTGTAAGACTCTGACACTTAGTCATGAGAGCAAGCTCATTTATAACTCGGTCGAATGACGCGAGAGTTTGGGACTTAATCGTGACAGCAAACTCACTAATAACTTGTCCAATCAGAGCAAGAGTCTAGGATTTAACCGTGAGAGTAAGTTCACTTATAACTCGTCCAATCAGATCGAGATTTGGACTTAGTCTTTTAATTTTAATTTGCCTAAATTTATTGAGTATGAATTTTTAGAAGCTACATCAATTCAATACAAATGTACCCTCAGGCCTAATACGGTTGATTCACACTCCATGGACGATTCAGGTCCTTTTCTTCTGAGTCTTGTAGATAATAAGAGTCTGAGTCGAGTTTTCGCACCACTTTATACAACCCACCCCACTATGGCTCTAGTTTGCTGACCTAATCGACCGACTTAATCCGTTTCCAGACTAGATCACCGACCTAGAAAAATATAGAAATAACCCTTCGATTATAGTTCTATTTCATTCGCTGCTGATATATCATCAGCCAAGCGACTGCTTTATCTCGTATTTATTCTATAAGATCAAGTTCCATAAGACACCGATCAAAATTATCTTCATTGTATAATTATCACCGATCGAACTTTACTCTAACTTCTACAAGCATGACAGCTTCTCCACCATACACCAAATGGGAAGGGGTTATCTCTATGGCCTCCTAGTGTTGGTGCAATATCCCTTAGGTCAAGGTTGACTGGTTTGACCAAGCTTGAGTCTTGGTCATAGTTTCAATGTTTGACAATACATGTAGACACATGGACAATGCAGGTGCAGTTGTTCATATGGGGAGATTCTGATCAAGAACTGATCAGTGTGAATGAAGAGAAGTCAAGTAGGTCAAAAGTGATCGGATACCTGACTGGAAAGTCCTAGTGAGTGAAGCTAGGCAGAAGGAAATCCTGGTGAGTGAAGCCAGGTGAAAGTCCTAGTGAGTGAAGCTAGGCAAAAGGAAATCCTGGTGAGTGAAGCCAGGTGAAAGTCCTAGTGAGTGAAGCTAGGTGAAAGCCCTGGTGAGTGAAGCCGGGCAAGGGAAAATCCAGATGGATCAAGGATGATCGGACATCAGGTGTTGGGAAGTTCAAGTAGGTCAAAGGATTGACTGGATACTTGGCACGAGGAAATCCAGATGGGTCAAGGTTGACCAGACATCTAGTGGAAGTTTAAGTAGGTCAAGGGAGTGACCGGATACTTGGCACGAAGAGAAAAGTCCAAGTGGGTCAAAGGGATTGACCGGACACTTGGTGGGGAGTTCTGGCAGGTCAAGGGAGTGACCAGATGCTAGGTATGATGTACCAACAGGTCAAGGTTGACCGGATGTTGATTTGAGAGGCTTGGGACATGGTTTTGGGCAAAAACCAAGAGCTGGATCGATTCAGGCCTTTCCTAGCGAACAGAGAGCCTCTAAATCGATCAGTGGATTGATCCAGAGGTCCCAATCGATCAGCCGATCGATTGGGACGCTGCTGCTTCGCACGATAAGCGCTGGATCGATCCGTGGATCGATCCAGGCATTTTTCCAGAACACAGAGGTGCTCTGGATCGATCCGTGAATCGATCCAAAGCCTCCCCGATCGATTGGGAGTTTTCAAATCGATCGGGATCCGACCGTTGCGTCGTATTTGAGCTGCAAGCGGGCGTCTCCTTCAGCACCTCTTCATCGATTCATCTCAGATCTCTCGCCAGCTCCTCCACAGCTCTCTCAAAGCTCAGATCGCCAGTTCTTGAAGGATCTTGGAGGTTTTCCAAGTCAAGAGGCGGATCAAAGGCAAGGAGAAAAGTTAGGGTTAGGGTTTTCTACGCTTATTGTAAGCTTGTGCTTGTATTCTTGTATCCCTTCCCTTTCTTTTGTACTGAGAGTCTTGTAGGGCTTCTCCGCCTTCGGTAGTTACCGAAAAGGAGGTTGTTATTAGTGGAGGGTGCGTGAGTAGGTGTGGATCCTTGGACTAGTCACCTCTTGTGAGGTGGATACCAAGTAAACCAACCTTGTTAGCGTTGTGTGATTTGTTTCTGTATTTTCCGCTGCACATCTTCGAAGAAACAAGCAACGTCCACCACGAAGCACGCGACGAGCTATTCACCTCCCCCCTCTAGCTACTTTTCGGTCCTAACACCTAGGACATGGTGTGATAAGCCCACAATATACTGGGTAACTCATCAACTCAACTTCCACCCGTATGACCAAGTCTGGTTTGAAGTCCCTTATTGACCTCCCTATTGGTGACTTCCACTTGGCCATTACTTTGAGGATAAGCCACAAAAGTAAAGGCTTGGAGAATATCATAACTGGAACACCATTCTTAGATCTTCTGTCCTTAGAATTGCCTTCCATTATCCAATACAAGCTTATAGGGAACCTCGAGCCAACACACAATGTTTTACCATAAGAGCTTGATTGTCATCCATTCGGTTATCTTGGCTAGTGGCTCAGCTTCCACCCATTTGGAGAAATAATTTATAACTATGAGAAAGAACTTTCTTTGACTGGACACCATTAGAAAGTGTCCCATAATATCCATATCCAATTGGTCTAACGGACAGGAGATAATTGAGGTCTTCAATAATTCCGTGGGACGGTGTGGAATATTTTGATATTTTTTACAAGATAAACAAGTTGATACGAGCTGAGTTGAGCCCGTTTGTAAAGTAGGCTAAAAATATCTGGCTAGTAAAATCCTTTAAGTAAGTGACCGACCGTCCGGATGACTTCCACATAAACTTTGATACACTTCTTGTAAAATGCAGTGTATGTCGTTGGGTACGACGCACTTGAGAAGTGGACAAGAAAATACTCACTTGTATAAATGATCTCCCACCAATGTTAACCAACTGACTTTCTTTTTTATCATGAGTACTTGCTCGCAGTCAGCCAATAAAATTCCTTGTTGGAGGAATAAAATCAAAGGCGTTCGCCAATCACTTTGTATTTCTTCTTCAACTTATCGTTCAATGTGGGCTACCAATAACATTTGCTTGACCAGCTTATCAAGTTTCCAGGGGCTTAGGGAACTAGCCAATTTGGCTCACTCATCAGCATATTGGTTATCGAACCAAGGAATTTTCTGTAGCACTACCTCTAGAAACCCCCCTTTTAGCTTGTCAAATGCCTCCGCATATAACTTCAACTGATCATTATTTATTTTGAAATTGTTCGATAGTTGCTAAACTACCAGTTGAGAATCCAAGTAAATCAAGACTCTAGAAGTCACCACATGTTTTGCAGTCTGCAGACTGGTTATTAGTGTTTCATATTCCACTTCATTATTGGTGGCATGTGTTGGATCGAGACCGCGCTAGAGAGGGGGGGTGAATAGCGCTTGTGTCTTCCACGCGTTTCGGATTCATAAAACGATCGAGAGTTAAGGACAGTGGAAATAATAAAAGAAACAATCACACAGAAGACAAGGACACCAAGATTTACTTGGTTTGGAGCCTTGGGCTACTCCTACTCCAAGGCCCGCGATCGTTGATCGCTTTCGGTGGACAATAACTATAATATCGTTAAAGTGTTACAATTTAAAGTACAAGTAAATACAGTAATTAAATATACCAACGACAAGAGAAATGGTAAATTCTGAGCTCTGAGTCGTCGGTGTCAAGTTATAGCTTTGTCAGAATTTCTCGTTAACAGCTGGTTGCAGAAAGATCGCTTCGAAGAAGATTTTCGTTGTGTTTTGAAGTTGCAGCCCGAGGCTCCTTTTATAGCCTTTACAGATCTGATCCAGATCCAAGAAACCTGGGATCAGGTTTGACCCGAAGCGGATCGGTCGACCGATCCCCGGTTCGGTCGACCGATCAGATGAACTCCTCCTCATCCGATCCGCTTGCTCCGCTTCGATCTGGTCAACCCCTATCTCCGGTTCGGTCGACCGATAACCAGGTTCGATCGATCGATCCCTTGGTCAAGCCCGGTCCACTCGCTGGATATCTGATCTGCGGCTTGGGGGTTCGGTCGACCGATCCAAGCGTTCGGTCTACCGATCCCGGTCAGTTCTACCCCTGCACAAAATTGTTAGTTTCCTGCAAAATAGATTTAGAACAGAACAGATAATATATAAGAAACTTAAGTTTGACCGT
Source organism: Zingiber officinale (assembly GCF_018446385.1). Lineage (NCBI taxonomy): Eukaryota > Viridiplantae > Streptophyta > Magnoliopsida > Zingiberales > Zingiberaceae > Zingiber > Zingiber officinale. The sequence goes on from NC_055989.1 coordinate 14,832,797, forward strand.
CTACGGACTGTCCGGTTCTGACTTCGGATTTTCAACCGGAAACCCTAGGTCGTACCGACGCCTACTGTTCCCTCTTTCGGGGAACGCGTCCTCACCTACTCCACTCAGGAGAAGTTACCTTTTTCCAGTTTGGTTCTCTAGACCGACTGGCTTTTGCTCGGTGCTCGAGTCTTCCAGTTTTCATGCTGGACGTCCGCTCCACGACTCGTCCAGACTTTCACCTGGTTCGCGACACCAGGATTTCCACATAGGGTTACCACCCCCTGGGACTTTCCGCCTAGGGTTACCACCCCCTAGGACCTAGGGTTACCACCCCTAGGGTTTTTCCTTTGCCTAACCGTAGCTAGGACTTTTGCCTAAGTAACTTTAGGACTTACCTGCAATCTCAATCAACATATTAGATAACAAAACAACTTAACTTTGAACCCTTTGACATAATCAAAACACAGGTTCGATCGTCGGATGCTTCCCGCACCAACAATCTCCCCCTTTTTAATTATGTCAACATGGTTCAAAGTTAAGTAAAAATAAGACATTTAAACATGAGCATAAATGAAATAATTGGAATTGAAAATTGAATCTTACGCTCCATGTTTAAATTATTAATTCTTAGTTTAACTTTAACTTTTCTCTCCCCCTTTGACATAAATCAAAAATAATAAGTAGAGAAAATACTTACTTTTTCAAAAATTTGGTACAACTTAGCATTTGAAAATAATTACTTTGGAAAACACTTAACTAAATTTGAAACACCTTTAGAAGATTTTGACAAACCCTTACAAGTATTGATAAATACTTAACTTTTTAAACGGGTTTTCTTTTAGTTTGAGTACTTAACTCTGAAAACATTTATACTCTCATCAGAGACTTTATACTAAAATTTTTGCTTTGGAAATACTTTTATCAAAAAACTTAGCTAAACTTTTGAAACTAGTTGTTTTGTCAAGTGTATAGCCTTAAAAAGACTTAGTTTTGAAAAAGACTTAGGGGGCGTTTGGTTTAGGGGAATAGGAGTGGGGAATGAGAATAAGAATCATTGATTACCATTGTTAATGTTTGGATTATAGGAATAGGAATGCAAATAAGGGAATGAATCCTTGAAATTGGGTAATAACTCATTCCCATGTACCTCCCCTTCAATGAGTCATTACCCTATTTTCATCAATCAAAATATTCCCTTATTCCAAAAATATCCTTGACCTAAAATTAAAATTTTCTCCCTTAATACCAAATATCAAAATATATTTATTTATTTTTTTCTTTCATATCACTTCTCTATCCTTGTTCTCTTTCATCATATTTTCTCTCTCATCATTTTATCACACACTTTCTCTCTCCTTAATCTCTCCTATCACACTCTCTTTCCTCTTTTTTTCTCATTACACTTTCTCTCTCATCATACTTTCTCTCTCCTCAATCTCTCCCATCACACTATCTTTTCTCTTTTTTTCTTATCACACTTTCACTCTCATCACACTTTCTCTCTCCTCAATCTCTCTTGTCACACTCCCTCTTTTTTCCTCAACATACTTTCTCTCTCATCATACTTTCTCTCTCCTCAATCTCTCTCATCATACTTTCTCTCTCATCACACTCTCTCCCCTCATTTTTCTCATTACATTTTCTCTCTCTTCATCCTCTCCCATCATACTTTCTCTCACATCATATTTTCTCTCTCATCTTCTCTCATCATAATCTCTCCTATCATACTCTCTTTTTTCATTTTCTCTCATCACACTTTCTTTCTCTTCATTCTTTCTCATCACACTTTCTCTCTCATCAAACTTTATCCCTCATCATTTTCTTTCATCATATTTTTCTCTCACATTCATCTTTCTCTCACATCTAATTTTTTCTCTTATTTTCCTTTAAGGGTAAAAAGGGAAATTTTGATTTATTCCGATAGAAAATATACAACTAACCAAACATTGCTTTTAAGAGTGATATTCATGCTCATACTCATTCCCATTCCACAATACAATGATTCACATTCCGATTCCTATTCCTAGGAAAGAACCAAACGCCCCCTTAGTTTAAGACTTAGCCTCTTTTAAAACTTTGAAAAAGTTCTCAACTTAAACCAGATTTTGGAAAAAAATAGAATTTCAGAAGAAATTATTTTCTTGAACAACCTACTTAAGTGATTTTCAAAAATACTTAGTTTTTGTAGATAATAATAATTTTTTTTTATTTTTGAAAATATTAAAAAACTTTGCTCGACTCCCTTCACTCCCTCTTGATTCATGCCTTAAAAGTTTTGAGGATCCTAGAGTCCAAGCATGTCTTTAAAAGTAATTATTTTCCTAATTTACTATCTCACCTATTCTAGATTATCAAGAAAGTTCAGTTTATGAGTGAGTGTGAGACAGAGTTATCTTTGGTTTTATATAATTTTCAAATAATATTTAAAAAGATTTTTAAATAATTTTTAAAATTATTTTTAAATAATTAATACTTTTTAAAAGGACTTTTAAATAATTTTTAAAAGGATTTTTAAATAATTTTTTAAAGGATTTTTAAATAATTTTTAAAAGGATTTTTTAAAATAATTTTCAAAAGATTTTTTAAATGATTTTTAAAAGATTTTTAAATTATTTTGAAATGATTTTTAAATAATTTTGAAATAATTTGAAATGATTTTTAAATGATTTTTAAATAATTTTTAAAAGATTTTGAAATGATTTTTGAAATGATTTTTAAAATATTTTTAAATGACTTTGAAATGATTTTTAAATAATTTTGAAATGATTTTTAAAAGATTTTGAAATGATTTTTTAAATGATTTTTAAAATTTTTTTAAATGATTTTAAAAAGATTTTAAAAAGATTTTTAAATGATTTTTAAAAGATTTTTAAATGATTTTTAAAAGATTTTTAAATGATTTTTAAAAGATTTTTAAATGATTATAAAATATTTTTAAATAATTTTTAAAAGATTTTAAAATAATTTTTAAAATATTTTTAAATAATTTTGAAAATATTTTAAAATATTTTTAAATGATTTATCCTAGATCCATCTCACTCGATTCTAAGTTAACAATCAGGGAACCTTATGTAATTTTGTGAGATGGTTATCTTTAATTAAGATTCTTTCTAAGGATTAACTTACATTTGAGTTAAACTTAGGTTTTCCACTTGGTTAATTAAATACATATTTCAAGGATCGGCTCCCAAGCTGTGGTGAGGCACTAGGCCTTCTTGGGTATGTGATCATCCACCACTTCTAGACAGAGCCTTTCAAAGAAATTATATATTTAATTTCCTTTTTGAAACACCTAGGTTTAACTAAACTAGTGTAAATTACGTCTAAGTCCTTAATCTACCCTAGTCTAAGTATGTATAATAAAGAGCAGAAAAGGCAAGCATCAAATAGTTCTATCTATTGATAAAAATGGTCTTTCTATTGGCTCCCCCTGGATTATAGCCTCGATTTGATCTATCAAGGTAATGAATATAATCCTTGGGGACCCAATATAGTCCAAGTCCAACTTGATTAACCAAGTTCGACTTGAGGACCCATGTTTGGACTATGTTTCTATTATTTCAATTAACTAGGGATAAATATGATTTATATATTCTTTTTGTTTTAAATCCAAGTCCGGATTTGTTGTACACGGCTCGCTGTTTTCCAAGAATCAGATTAAGATTCTTGGAACCCAGGGTGAACCGTTCCAACATGTCCTTGAGTTCTTTAACTTGAGTTTTCAAATTAGAATTTTCTTCCTCAAGTTGTTGGACTTGAGTTGAACTTCCAATTTGAATTGGCTCAGCCAAAGAACTTGAGTTAGTCGCTTCCTTAAGGGTTGTTACTTCCTTTTGGAGTGACTTAACTCAGATGTTGGATTTAGCCAATTTCTTTAACAAATAAGGAACTAATTCTTGTAAATCGTCTAATTGAGTCTCGGCGAGTAGAGAACTTACAGCAGGGTTAGGTCCTTCGGAAATGGATACAGATTCGTGGCTTCACTCGGACTCAACTTCTGATTCACTCTCGGTTTCGGACTCAAACTCGGGCTCGGTTTCGACGATGTTCGCTTGTACCGGTAGAGCGAGAAAGCTCGTTTGTTCTTCTTCGTCAGTCTCGTATTCATCTGAAGACTCAGACCAAGTTGCCTTTAATGCCTTCTTTCTTCGTTGCTTTTGATTTGGACAATCCGGCTTGTAGTGCCCCTTCTGGTTACAGCTATAGCAGGTGACTCCACTCTTGACTTTCGTGATTGTTTGAGTCACCTTTTTCTTTTTGCATATTTTTCATACAAGCCTTACTAGTTCGGAGATCACCTTGTCGTCGTCTTCTGATTCAGATTCATCTTTGGATTCGGGTTTGGTTTTTGCTTTGTTTTAACTTCCCGAGTTCTGCTTGTACCTGCAATCAAGGCAATACCCTTCTCGGCTGGATGTGCATTAGTCTGTTCATGCAATTCGAATTCGGAAAATAGTTCATCTAGTTTAATTAAAGATAAGTCCTAGGATACCTTGTACGCATCTACCATGGATGCCCACAAGGTATTCCTAGGAAAGGCGTTGAGTGCATACCTTATTACGTCCCTGTTCTCCACTTTCTATCCTATTGCGTGGAGTCCATTCAGCAGGTCTTGAATTTTGGCGTGAAACTGGCTTGCTGTCTCTCCTTCCTGCATTTTGATATTATATAATTTATTGAAAAGCAAATCTCGTTTACTTACCTTGGTGCCTAGTGTACCCTCGTGTAGTTCGATTAGCTTTTCCCACAGCTACTTTGCACTTGAGAAGGGGCATACTCTGTTGAGTTCCTCCTTTGTCAGACCACACTGGAGTATGCAGGTTGCCTTTGCGTTCACTTCTACTGTCACTACAACAAAAACTGTAAACGACAACGGATATTATCCGTTGTCGTAGGGTCAAAAAACCGTTGTAACTGAGGGTGTTGTAGAATGTATTGCCCTACGACAACGGTTTTGAATCCGTTGTCTTTGTAGACATTTGACAACGGTTTTTATCCGTTGTTGTTTATATACCCAAAATTTGGCTACGAATGATACGACAACGTTTTAAAACCGTTGTGGTAGATAATTTCAACAACAGAAATAAACCGTTGTTGTAGACATTTTTTACAACAAATATAAATTGTTGTGGTAGATAATATTTGACACGTTTTATTTTTTTACAACAGTTTTAATATATTTTACAACGGATAAAACCGTTGTCTTTTATCACTTTTTACAAAAAAAATTTCGTTGTGGTTTACCTAGTTTTTACAACATTTTTAACTGTTGTCTTTAATGTTCATTAATACCAAACAACCAATCTTATTTTACTAAGCAAACCACCAATACAAAACTAAATATTTACTATATTAAATCCAAAATAAACATCCATATATAATTCATCTTGTAGCCACATATACAAAAATATATAAAATGAGTTGTTACTCATCAAAATACACATGTTTTCCATTACTCTCCATATACATTAAATCACATGTTTTCCATTTGTTGTTCTCCATATGACTTTTAATTTACAAATCATCAAGGCAAGCTGCATCCTAACAAAGCTCACTTCTTACATCAAAAAAACTCAAGCCTCACGAATTGCCCGACCTGCAAGAGAAAATTTAACAAAACTTATCAAATTCCAGAATTTCAAAAGGAGAATGTAATTAACCAATCTGTAGTGCATAGAAGGCAAAAACAAACCAAATGAAGGAAACAAAAAGAGGTGTTTATTAGAGAATAACAGTACATGGAATCTACTAGGAGCAGTGATACCTAGCTTAGCATAGTTTATTAAATAATTAGCACTGCATGCAGCTAACATTATTTAAGTGAACTATCATCCAAGATCAATAGAATCCATGCAAAGCGCATTACATCCATTAACATCTTGAAACAAAATATTCATGCAATTTTCTATGCCATTTTCCAGACTGCATTACCTTTGAGACCTGGTAGGCACAATATGCTTTTCCATTTTGCAAGTAACAAGTTTCCAGGAGCTGCAAATTGATCTGCAATAAATAGACCCATCACAAAAGCATAAGTGAAATAATTGAAGGAGGATGTTTGTGAGTGCATATATAGGAGAGGAAGGGGGGTGGTTTCAGTTTGACCATGGATTTACAGTGACAACTCATAAATGGATGGATTTGTTCAACTCTTAACCATGGTTAAAGAGTGTTGTTGTCAGATGGAGCCAAGTGGCTTGAGTTAGAGCTCATGGAGGTGGTGAGAGAACACTTGGCTCAAAGGGCGGGCATGCCTCCCAATACAACTTGGACTCCACAGCGCACACTTTGTGTCAGTTTAGATGCTCTGAAGAGGCGGAACCTTTCTCATGCCATTGTACTCATTTAACTCCATATGAGGAAAAGACAAATTAAAGAAAAATCTTGTTTTTATAATTGAGATCATTTTGAAAGTTAAAAAAAAAACCGAGGTTGGTCAGTGGATGCAAACAAGTTAATCAGCTTGGAGATCCAAAGAGCAAGTCATTAAAGACATTCTCCAGGAAGGTAAATTTGAACTGTTTCAAAGTCGCATCGCAATAACTCAAGGAAAATAAATAAATAAAGAGAACGCAAAAACATGTTTAGCAAGTCACAAGATTAAAGACTGATTCTTTTGTTCCCAAGATTGTGCATACCAAAGTTGTTGTGAACCGGACCAACCAACCAATTCAACAACCCGAAAACCGCAGCTTGAACTCACTGAACGAGTCGGGAGCATCTTACCTTTCCTATCTACCTTTTTTTCCTCTCATCCCAAACTTGTTTCCTTTTTTGCTTGGATAAGTAGGTTGCCCAATTGTAGGACTAGGAGTGTACCATGCCTTTCAATATCCTCCTATCTAACCTCACTCATATTTTCCTTTTCTTTTCCTTACAAGATATCATATGAGAAAAAAAACAAATGTGCAGTAATGCAAGAGTCAAATCTGAATGGCTCAACTTCTAACCAAAATGAAGGGCTCTCACAGCTGCATGAGAAACCATGAAGCATCTATGAAACTTTTTTATATTTTCCTGTAGTCAGAACAATTCTAGGAGAGTTGTCACAAATCGACAGAAAATGCAATTGCCCATGACGTATTCAGTCAGATGAAAGATTCACCTAAATCTGTGACTTCAGCAATCCATCAATGGGCAGGTGATGCGCCAGAATCTCGTCCGACCAACACTTACCTGATACTCCAAAGAAGAGGGCAACATCACCATCTTTGCCCATATTGTTTCTAGAGTGCAGGGAGAGAATGTTTCTTTTAGGCATTAGATAGTGCATCACACCGAACAAACCCTTCTTCATCTCCCCGGCATACTGTGTGCCAAGGATGACCATTTCTTTCCTATCAAGATTAAGATCAATGCTGGTGGAGGTAGTCATGTAGTGTGTGTATCGATTACATGGAAACTGGCCAGCATTGTAAATTGTGAAGTCCGGAGTACTGAAATCCTCCAGTTCTTCAGGCGTAGGACGGATGCACCTGCGATCCTTCCAATTATTTCATGCAAAAGAGAGTTTTTCTTCTTCTAGTTTACATGTTTTCCCTTGGTATTAAGGAGAGAAAGAGGAGCTAGTTAGCTCACTAACACTAATATATGCATATGTATGATCCAGCCTGCTACTAACACAACTATGATTCACTACTAGAGATCAACAGAACCAACGCAAAGATGACTTATCTAGATAACTGTCGAACTGTAGAATTGAAGAGCATCTTTAGCATTCTTATTAGTAGTATTTTTCACTTACATGTTGTGCATGAACAGGGAATGATAGGCCCTTGCAGAGACAATTTGAACTTTGATTCGATGCTCGGGATCCCAGTTGAGGAATTGGTCATTCACAAATACCTTGTATCATTCAGATGGCATATTAGGATCTATGAGGAATTACATCAAACACTTGATGTGCATGTGTACCTTATCCAAAGAGTTGAGGTAATCGACAACCCTCTCCATGTTCACCAGGAAGGTGTGCTCATCCATCTCTATGTTCGGTGAGTCTTTGCGTGAATAGTGCACATACATTTTGAGAAGGAACCATCAATGGAAGGATCATGAATTAGTTGTGTGGACTTACTTTCCCCACCAAAGCTCATTGGCAGTGGTTTCATCCTTGACGACGCGCTTGTCCCTCGGCGAACGACCAGTCTTCGTGCCGGACAAGGTAGCCAAGGCTCCGGTCGATGTTATGAATGATCCATGTTCATGTTTTATGGCTTGCTCGTAGAGTTCAACAAGGAATTCGTGATTCTTTCAATGAGAATGAAATGTGCTGATTTGAGTGATGAAGAGGAGATGAGAGCAGATACTGGGTGGGGAGAGGTTGTAGAGGACATGGGTAAACTTGAGGGCGTTGTCGCTGTCACTGACGCTGATGGTCATCGTCAAGTAGTGGTGGTGCTCGGCGGCGACCTTGGTCACCTCCGCCTTCCTGGCCGGATCGCCCCTCACAACCTTCGACCCTGTCTCCCTCGTCAGCAACGCCAATGAATCACTGCGCATAGCACGATTTCATTACAAGAAACGCGGGAGAAAGATTAGATTCCACCTTCTTGTTCTCAAGATTTGTTTCCTTTTAGGTTTAGAAAAATCAATCTGGCGGTAGCCCACCAGTATCCGGCAAGGAATCTGGATGTTTCCCCCTTTTTTATTATTGAGAAAGAGATGTTTGTTTGGAGATTAAATATTGACCTGATGGATTGGAGCTGGAGCTTCTGGCACTCCTCCTCTGAGATGGTGGCGAAGGCAGCGTTGCCTTGCTGCGCGCCGTCCTTCTGCAGGGAGTGCAGTTCGTCGATGGTCTTCGCCTTCACCGGCGGCGCGCTGTCGTCGTGGCAGATCTCGTTCTCCGGTTTCTCCCTCCCGTGCGTCTGGATCTTCGGCAGCCCATTGGAGAACACCGCCGCTCACCAGGAAACGAGAAGGAGCGCAACGTCGTATGAGGAGAGGGAAAGATAAATGGCTTAGGTTTGGGAACACGAAAACACGGTGCCGAAAAGAAAACAGCGATGGAAAGGAAAACAGCGAAGGGGGGAAATGACCAAATTCAATTACAACGGTTTTTTCAAAATTGTTGTCGTAGCCGCTAAAAACGCGGATAAAGACAATGGTTTATAAAACCGTTGTAAAAAGTGTTGTCGTTTAAAAAAAAAGTCGCTCAATGAAACAGTTTTGCTAAAACCGTTGTCTTTTACATTTAATGGGGAGTTCAAATACAACGGTTTTGGCAAAAACCGTTGTCTTTGAGCAAATACGCAACGCTTTCTCTTAAAACCGTTGTCGTAGGGGTGCTGTCGTTTGCAGTTTTTGTTGTAGTGTTTCTTGATTATGTTTACGTCCCAGTTCTCGTAAGGTACCGGTTTGCCAGCGCCGTCAAGTGGGAGTTCGAGGTCTGTCTTGGTGATCATCTAAACTTCAAACTGGGTTTGCATGTACGACTCCATTCGGCCTTTCCAGTAACTGAAGTCTTCGCCGGAGAAGAGCGGGGGACGGACTGTGTTGTAGCCTTCTTGTTGGGCCATTGAAAAACTTGCACACACAAAAATAAAAAGATCTGTTCCAAGACTTGGTCTTGGATTAGTAGTGCGGGATGTATAATAAAAAGAAAACTAACTCGAGTGGTGTTGCACCAACTTCGAGCAAAAATCGATTCGAACGAAGAAATAGATCAGAATATAGCAATTATACTAATTCCGATCGACTCCAAAAAACTAAAAATACCACGAAAAAGTGCTTGATTGGTGGTTGCACCAAATCGAAGCTACCCCACTCTGATACCAATTGTTGGATCGAGACCGCGTTGAAGGGGGTGAATAGCGCTCATGGCTTCCACGCGTTTCAGATTCGTGAAACGATCGAGAATTAAACATAGCGGAAATAATAAAAGAAACAATCACACAGAAGACAAGGACACCAAGATTTACTTGGTTCGGAACCTTGGGCGACTCCTACTCCAAGGTCCGCGATCGTTGATCGCTTTCGGTGGGCAATAACTATAATATCGTTAAAGTGTTACAATTTAAAGTACAAGTAAATACAGTAATTAAATATACCAACGACAAGAGAAATAGCAAATTTTGAGCTCCGGGTCGTCGGCATCAAGTTGTAGCTTTGTCGGAACTTCTCGTTAACAGCTGGTTGCAGAAAGATCGCTTTGAAGAAGATTTTTGTTGTGTTTTGAAGCTGTAGCCCGAGGCTCCTTTTATAGCCTTTACAGATCTGATCCAGATCCAAGAAACTTGGGATCAGGTTTGACCCGTAGCGGATCGGTCGATCGATCCCCGATTCGATCGACCGATCAGATGAACTCCTCCTCATCCGATCCGCCCGATCCGCTCACTCCGCTTCGATCTGGTCAACCCCTATCTCCGGTTCGGTCGACCGATAACTAGATTCGGTCGACTGATCCCCTGGTCAAGCCTAGTCCACTTGATGGATATCTGATCTGCGGCTTGGGGGTTCGGTCGACCGATCCAAGCGTTCGGTCGACCGATCCCGGTCAGTTCTACCCCTGCACAAAACTGTTAGTTTCCTGCAAAACAGAGTTAGAACAAAATAGATAATATATAAGAAACTTAAGTTTGACAGTCTACAGACTATCCGGTTCTGACTTCGGATTTCCAACGGGAAACCCTAGGTTGTACTGACGTCTACTGTTCCTTCTTCCAGGGAACGCATCCTCACCTACTCCACTCAGGAGAAGTTACCTTTTGCCAGTTCGGTTCTCCAGACCGACTGGACTTTTGTTCGGCGCTCGAGTCTTCCGATTTTCATGCTGGACGCCCGCTCCACGACTCGTCCAGACTTTCACCTGGTTCACGACACCAGGATTTCCACCTAAGGTTACCACCCCCTAGGATTTCTGCCCGAAGTTTCGACCCGCCAAGACTCTCCACCTAGGGTTACCACCCTCTAGGACCTAGGGTTACCACCCCCTAGGGTTTTTCCTTTACCTAACCGCAGCTAGGACTTTTGCCTAAGTAACCTTAGGACTTACCTGCAATTTCAATCAACACATCAGATAACAAAACAACTTAACTTTGAACTCTTTGACATAATCAAAACACAGGTTCGATCGTCGGATGCTTCCCGCACCAACAACATGATACTCCAGCCGAATGGGCAATTGCATTTTGTCTTCAAGTGGTGATACTCAACTCCACTGCTCTGTCGGGTGGACGATCCGCCCACATAAGCCTTCTAAGTTTCGCCTAGTTCGGGACTTTGTATCTTTGTTACAAAATAGGCTAAGGCTTGAGATTTGATGGTCGATTGGGGTTGATACTATATATCATACTTACTTAGTTCCATGGTCCACTTGATCAATCTTCCAGACACTTCTGGGTTGATGAATACTCGACCCAGTGTACTGTTAGTCAAAATAATTATGGGATGAGAAAGAAAATAAGAGCGTAACCTCCGAGCGGCTAAGACCAGTGGCATTCAACATCTTTTAATAAATGACTTAAAAAAATACATGGGTTCCTGCTCATTGTCATCCTATCATACCAACGTAGACCTAACAACCCTCATAGTGGAAGACAAATATATCTACAGTGTCTCACCAACAATGGGCTTAGCAAGCACAGGTAAAGAAGACAAATAATTTTTAAGATCCTTCAGTGCATTGTCACACTCGGTGTCCCACTGGAATTTGATGGCCCAACGAAGTATCTTGAAAAATGGTAGACTCCAATCAAATGACCTTGATATAAATCGGGATAAAGTCATGATTCATCCGGTCAAGTGTTATGCTTCCTTCAGAATACATGGCAGGGGCATATCTTGGAGGTTCTTCACTTTACTTGGGTTGGCTTCAATTCCCTGCTCGGTCATGATATAACTGAGGAATCATCCACTCTAGGCCCCAAATAAACATTTGTTAGGGTTGAACTTGACCATGTACTTCCTTAGGGTTTATCACATCTCCTCTATATTTGTACATAAATCAGCAGCTTGGAGGGATTTGATTAGTATATCATCTACATATACCTTCAATTTCTGTCGATCTACTTTCGGAACACCTTGTTTATAAGTCATTAGTATGTTGCTCACGCATTCTTCAGTTCGAACGACATACCGTTCTAATAGTATGCTCCTTTAACAGTGATAAAGCTAATATTTTCTTGATCTTTCTATAGGTCCCTTGGCAAATAGCTAGAGGGGGGTGAATAGCCTCAAATAAAATTAAAACTTTTCTCATCTTTTCAGGCTAAATTAAGAAACACTTGCATAAAAATAAACTTAATTAAAGAAAGAAAAAGGTAGATTGTTTACTTGGTTACAACCTAGGTGGTTGTTAATCCAAGACAAGTAAAGCTCACTAAAAGTCTCTTTTAGACCGAGAAGTCTTTTACAACAGTTGAAGCACTCAATTACAAAGCTAAATAGAAAGAGAATTGATTACAAGTGTTGTTAGTTAGCTTTTGGGATCAGGACTATATTTATAGCCCTGATCAAGGCGCCTGGAAGGGTTCTGGGCGCTTGGACGTGGATAAAATTTTATCCTCGTAGCAACAGATCATGCCACATTGTGATTTGATAGAATTTTTGGTCCAAGTCTTCCACTTTGGTTTCACTCTCTTTGGTCTGGGTCTTCCACTCCGGTTTCACTCGCTTGGGTGATTTTGTCCATCCAGAATATGGCTCACCTGAATCCATCTTCCAACTTTCTCGAGTAACCTTCCGCTTCGAATTCTCGTCCCTTGGAAATGTCGTGCGTCTCCTTCTCGTCCGTCAGCGTACTCTTCCGCAGCACCTTGTCCATCGGACGCACCAAGCCCATCGACTCTCTCCTGTGTCATCCTTCTCACTAGCTGTGTCTTTCGCTCGACCTCCTGTGCTCCTAAGTTCTTACACACTTTGACACAGGGCATCAAAACATAACAGGACCTAACCTGACTTGGTTGGTCACATCAAAACTACTACAGAGTACTTATAATCTCTCTCTTTTTGATGTGAGCAATCCAAGTTAAGTTAGGGTAAACCAAATATAAATAACTATAAGATAATAATTTTTGCAAATACAAAATGTACAAAAAAAATTAAATAAATTTATCCTCCCCTTAAACTTAATCGTACTTCTCCCCCTTTGATCACATTAAAAACATGGGTACTTTAAAATGACTTGAAAATAAATTTAAACCAAAGTCCAAGGGAAAATACTATCATGAACTAATTCTAAAAGTAATTTTAGAATTTGCTCAAAAATTTTAATTTTTTTTTCAACAATGAAGTAGAAATATCCAAAGATGTGAAAAAAAATTTCACGAAATTATAAAATTGATCTAATCAGTAATAAGTTATTTTCTTAAAAATTTAAAATTTTTTAAAAAAAAACCATAGGAAAATAATACAACGGTAAAAAATATTCAAGTTTCCATTTGATTGATAACATGATAAGTGTTTATAGAAAAATAAAGTTTACGAAAAATACTTTGAGAATTATTTTTAAATTGGCAACTATAATTTTTGTTAAAAAATTCATAAAAATAATTTAGGGGTCAGAAAAATTTAAAATTTTTCTTAGAGATAAGTGATGAAATTCTTTTTCTTAGAAAAATCAAATTCTAATTAATTTCTAATAGATATTATGTATGAAAAACAATTTATTTTATAATTATAAGCAAGTAACAAAAAATAAATCAATTCAAAGTACAATATGCAAAAAGAGTTAATTTAAATATGATTTTGGAATCCAATATAGATTCCTTCCAACTAAATTTATCAAAAAAATTTTAGGAATTAATTGTCTATCTACTTTAACAATTTGACCCTTATAGTATCTAAAATATAAGTTAAGCATTCGATAATCTTTGAAATTTTACAGAATATTAGAACATGCATAATCATTTTTCAATTTGTCTATTTGTGCTATTAATTTTTTATTTTTTATTTTAAATTATCAAAATCTTCTAGTCTGCATGCATTTACTAAAGTCAATTTTAACTTTGCATTTTTTTTCTAAATTAACCATACTTTTAGAAAGTATTTTGATAAACTTAAATAGTTCTTCAAGGGATAAACTTATTTTGATAAACTTATTTCATTGTCCGATGCTCCCCCTTCATCGCTGCTTTCTTTCGAAGTCTCTCTCCCTCCATCGATGTTCATCTTGGATAAACTTTCTTTGTCTTCAGGTAGATATTCGGCTATGAGAGCTGTTCTAGCAATTTCCTCGATCTCGGATACTTCTAGTTCTTCATAGAGTTCCAAGAACTTTTCCCAAAGTTCTTTTGTACTCTTGTATTTACCGATTTTGTCGAGATCTTGGGCAGGCAGAACTCTCAGAAGGTGGAACTCAGCCTTACCATTTGTCATGAAATCGTTGCGTTGCTTTTTAGTCTATCGATGCTCCTCAAGGTCAGGGATGTAAATGAACCAAGCCGTTCGTGAGCTATTCGAAGCTCGATTCGATAAAAGCTCATTTGAGCTCGTTTAATGAGGCTCGTTAAGATAAACAAACCAAGCTCAAGCTTCGCAATACTCAGCTCGTTAGCTCTTGAACACGTTCGTTAAGCTCATGAATCAACTTTTAAATTAAAAAAATAATAGTTTTGATATTAAATTTATAGATTTTACACTCTATTTATGAAAAATATAGACAAATATATTAAATTTATTTATTAGAATAAAATTATAAATTTTGATAAGAATATTATAATTTTCTCTAAATATATAATTTAATTTTTAATGAATATTTAAATTTATAATTTATACTTATTTAGCTCATTTAGGCTCGATAAAAGCTCGAATAAGCTCGTGAGCCATGAATATATTCGTTAAATAAAACTCAAGCTCGACTCAATTATAAACGAGCCAAGCTCAAACATTCAAGAATTCGACTCTGCTCGGCTCGATTACATCCCTACTCAAGGTCTTTTCCTTCTTCGCTTTTGGGCATATCAAAACCATACTTTATTGTTAGGAAAATATTGAAATTGGTTTTAAAATATATCTTCATTCGATGTCTCCAAAACGTGAACTCCCCCTCGAACACTAGTGGATAGATGCTTGCACCGGCCATTTCTTGTGCTTCAGTCGGCGACTAGTCCTTTTGGAATGACCTTGCTCTGATACCAATTGTAGGTCCCTTGGTGGCCGGCTAGAGAGGGGGTGAATAGCCTGAAATAAAAATAAAACCTTTCTCATCTTTTCAAGCTAAATTAAGAAACACTTGTATAAAAAAAACTTAATTAAAAAAAGAAAGAGGTAGATCATTTACTTGGTTAAAACCTAGGTGGTTGTTAATTCAAGATAAATAAAGCTCATTAAAAATCTCCTTCAGGTGGAGAAGCCTCTTACAGCAGTTGAAGCACTCAATTACAAAGCTAAATAGAAAGAGAATTAATTACAAGTATTGTTATTTAGCTTCTGGGAGCAGGGTTATATTTATAACCCTGATCAGGGCGCCTGAATGGGTTCCAAGTGCCTGGACATGGATAAAATTTCATCCTCATCGCAACGGATCTCGCCACACTGGGATTTGATAGAATTTCTGGTATGGGCGCCCGGACCCAAAAGTCAACATCTTGTTGACTTTTTAGTTTAGGTCTTCTGCTTCAGTTCTGCTCACTTGGGTCCAGGTCTTCCACTTCGGTTCTTCTCGCTTGAGTGATTTCAGCCATCCAGAATAAGGCTCACCCGAACCCACCTTCTGGCCATCCAGAACCTTCCGCTCCGGCTTCTCGTACCTCGAAAATGTCGCGCGCCTCCTTCTCGTCAGCCAGCATACTCTTCCGTAGCACCTCGTCACTCGGACGCACCGATCGACTCTCTCCTGTGCCGTCCTTCTCACTAGATACATCTTTCTCTCGACCTCTTGAACTCCTAGGTTCCTGCACACTTAGACACAGAGCATCAAAACATAACAGGACCTAACCTGATTTGGTTGATCACATCAAAACTACCACGGGGTACTTACACTTTCTTGTTAGGGGACTTAATGATAACCTTGAGACATATGCGGCATGCATATCACCTCACAGCTAGTTGTTGAGTCAACCACCTGATCGATGCGCGACAAAGGGTAATAGTCTTTTGGGCATGCCTTGTTTAAATCTCTGAAGTCCACTCAGGCCCGCCATTTGTTACCGAGCTTCAACATTAGCACAACATTTGCTAGCCATCTTGAGAATTTAACTTCACGAATATGTCCTGCTTCAAGCATCTTATTCACCTTCCTTAGATAATTTGATTCTACTCAGCCCCAAAGTCTTTTTTCCTTTGCTTAACTGACTAAGCATCTGGATGGACGTGAAGCGCGTGCTCCATCACTGTCGGTGAGATACCCATGAGTTCCTGGGGTGTCTAAGTAAATACATCATTATTGTGTGTCAAACAGACAACTAATTCTGCTTTGTTCTTCGGGTTCAGATCAGTCACTACTTGAGTGGCAACCTCTGATTGGCTGGGATAGATTTGTACTTCTTCATAAACTAGGGTTAGGGGAGCTTCCTAAATGGTGTTAACCTCTACCCACTGAGTTTTTCAAGTGGCATGAGCTTCAGTTTTCACCACTTCTACGTAGCACTTCCGGGCTACCAGTTGATCTCCTTTAACCTCACCGACCGAGATGTCTACCAGGAATTTAATCTTCTGACAGAATGTGGAAACGACTGCTCAAAATTCATTTAGTCCTGGTCAGCCCAATATTACATTATAATCCAAAGGTGCGTCTACCACATTGAAATTTGAGCGACGGGTCCTTATGAGTGGCTCCTCCCCAAGAGAGATAGCTAATCGGACTTGCCCGATCGGCTGTACTTTATTTCTAGTGAACCCATAGAGAGGAGTTGTTATTAGATGGAGCTCACTCTTATCCATTTGAAGTTGCTCGAACGTCTTCTTGAAAATAATATTGATCAAGCTGTCTATGTCAATAAAAGTACAATGAATATTATAATTGGCAATCACACCTTTAATAATTAATGCGTCATCATAGGTATTTCCACCCCTTCTAAGTCTTTAGGACCAAAACTGATCTCTAGTCCTTGTACTTTCTCATGGCTACATCTGATCGTATGGATCTCCAATCGGTGTGTGTATGATTTTCTACTCAATTGGAATCACCATTGGTTGGGTTGCCCACTATCATACCAATGGCATCCCGAGTGGCATTGCTACAATTGTCTTCCTCTCGAGTGGGTCAGCATGACTGTTCTGCAATAGCCTGAGCCAGCGCTTGGTTATTTCTTTGTTGAGGCCTTTATTGGTTCCGATCCACCCTCGCACGCAGGGCTCCAACCTGGGGGTCCATTCAGTTGGCGATGATGCTGACAATTAGGAGAAGGGGATCGCTGGCGAAACCCCTGATTGGCTGGTCAGTGTTGCTCTTGATTAAAATGACAGCAATCTTTTGTATTATGGGTTCTTGAGCGGTGGTAGATATAAAATATAGGAGTCCATTGTTAGGGCTTAGGGAAGTGTGTCCACTCTACTTCCACATGTTGAACCACCTGCGGTCTTGGCTCACGATGTTGTGGCTGATGGCTCGGTCGAGGCCCCTTAGGCAGCAAAGTAGGGGAGGCACTTGGCGCTCGAGCACAATGGCTGGAGCAGAAGGAGTCACCTCCTTCTTCTGAGTGGATTGAGCTTCTTCGACGTTGATGTATTTGATGGCTCGTCTGAGTAGATCAAAATCCCTTGGAGGTTTCTTAACGAGGGATCAGAAGAACTAGCCAGTTGTGAGCCCTTGAGAAAAGACAACTTACTAAAATCTTCGGGGTGGCTGAGGGGACGTCCATGACTACTTGGTTAAATTTTTTTATGTATGCCCTTAGCAGCTCATTGGACCCTTACTTGAGAGAAAAAAGGCTTAATTTCATCTTATGATAACGACGACTGCTAACAAAGTAATGTAGAAAAGCTTTTCAAAAGTCTTTGAAATAGCATATGGACTCGGTCGGTGGTCGCTTGAACCACCTCTGCACACTGCATAGAGCCAGACAAGGTCATGAGAAACACTAGGCACTTGACCTCATCCGTATACTGATGGAGAATAGCCGCCTTTTTAAATTTGAGTAAGTGATCCTCCGGGTCAGTCGTCCTTCCGTATTCTCTAATCGTGAGAGGTCAAAAATGAGTCGGCAGTTTATCCTCCAAGATTTCATGGGAGAACGGCATGGTCGCCCATTCAAGGGAGCTACTGGTCATCACTGGGGCTTTTCCTTTTCGATGGTCCCAAGTGGGTGCATTTTCAAAAGACCATCCTTGAAGCTGCTCTGCTTGGCCTATATCGTCAAGGGGTGTACGAAATAATGCCCGGTGATATGCTATCGATGATGGGTGCACAACCGAGAGGTTGGTTGGATGTATAGGTACTTGCAGGAAGGCAGCAGGGGAGACTAAATCGGCTAGAACCCGGTTAGGCCTTCCACTCGAGTAGCTCGCTCCGTCTGATGATCAGTCGCAGACACGATAGGCTCGTTCAGAAGATGGCCATCAGTCGCTGCTTGCTACTACTGCACCATTCCAACAGCTTGGGCGGTTATCAATAGTTCTAAATCTTCCTACTACAGTATTACAGTGGTGAGTCATCCAGTCTCATTCATCCTCACGTTTTAGATGCAGGCGAATATGTTCCCATAGACGGCGCAAAATATGATCCTGTTTGAAATTGGTGAAGATAGAAGGCTAGATACGTGGTTTAGATATTGATTTCTTGAATATTTCAATTTATCAAAAGCGGCTTCAAGCGGTCCTACATGTCATAAGGAACGTTAGTGATCGAGCCAGGGAAGGAGTCCCCGACATAGACCCTTCAACGCTCAAGTCAATGATCGAGTCGAGTAGAGGAACAGTAGCTATGAGTGTGTAAAAATACGTAGCATCGTGTATCTCCGTCTGTAGAAGGAGACCCCTTTTATAGTGTTACTATTTGCCTGTGTACAAATCTCAAAGGGTGTCCAAAAAAGGACAAATCATAAAGATACTCTGACACCTTTTCCAAAATTAACCCATAATCTTTGAGTTTGGCAAAGAGGAAGCTTCTGATATATAGATTACATATAAAATATTCGTTGTCCTTCATGGCATAAAACACCAAAAAGGAATATGAGGCCGTTGGAATGAGAGTCACTACCGGCTTACCTGTCCAACTGACAGAGCCTTCCCCATAACCCGATCGACAGCCGCTTGGCCGATTGGACATATAGAAAGTCGTCGGGGACCCGTCCCTTATTTGGTCTATTAGTTTTAATGAAAGAGTTCAATCAGTTAAGACGTCCATTCCTTCCGATCGGACCCATTTTCGATCGATTGGACTGATTAATCAAGCTATCTTAGAGAAATTTTAACCCTAGAGAGTGCTAACTCGTCTTGAGCTATTCATCCATATTGAGAGACTTAGTGTCCTACCAGCCGGATGATTCGATCGGATAATCTCTTGGCCCAATGGTCCGACTGACTAACCTCCGGGTCGTGATGATTGACTACGCTGGTTTCAAATCTTGACTTTGATCGCCATGTCAGTCGATCCCCTAGACTTTAATCCAACTCGGGAAGTCCCACCTCAATCGTCGTATCAATGATATAGCAAAAGAAAACTATTGATTAGTTATAAAATAATTAACTAAGACATACTTAGGTGGCGTTTGGTTCACTCATAGGAATTGAAATGGGAATGAGCATTATAGTATTATAGAATGGGAATGAGTATGAGCTTGGGTATCATTCTTAAAAATAATGCTTGGTTAGTTGAATATTTTCAACGGAATGAACCTAAATTTTTTTTTTACCCTTAGAGGAAAATAAGAGAAAAATAAAATGTAAGAGAAAAATATGATGAGAAAAAAAGTATGATGGAAAAAAATGAAAAAAGAAAAACTGTGGTGAGAGAGAGTGTGATAGGAGAGATTGAGAAGAGAAAAAGTACAATGAAAGGGGAAGTGTGATAAGAGAAAATGAGAAGAGATTGAGGAGAGATAAATTATGATAAGAGATAATAATGGGAGAGAAAGTGTGCTGAGAGAGAAAGTGTGATGGGAAAAAATGAAGAGAGAGAAAGTGTAATGAGAGAAAATGAGAAAAGAGTGTGTGATGGGAGAGAATGAAGAGAGAGAAAGTGTGATGAGAGAAAATGAGGAGAGAGTGTATGGTAGGAGAGAGAATGTGTGATGAGAGAGAAATTGTGATGAAAGAGAATAAAGAGAGAGAAAATAAGGAAAGAGAGTGTGTGATGGGAACGAGGAGAAAATGGTAGAGATTGTGTGATGAGAGATAATGAGGAGAGAGTGTGTGATGGGAGAGAATGAAGAGAGAGAAAGTGTGATGAGAGAAAATGATTAGAGAGAGTATGGTAGGATAGATTGAGGAGAGAGAATATGTGATGAGAGAGAAAGTGTGATGAAAGAGAATAAAGAGAGAGAAAATAAGGAAAGCGAGTGTGTGATGGGAAAGAATACAGGGAGAAAATGGTAGAGATTGTGTGATGAGAGAGAATGAGAAGAGAGAAAGTAGGATGAGAAAGAACAAGGAGAGAGAAAGTTAAATGAAAGAAAAATTGAACAAATATATTAAAAGATATTTTTGTCCAAAACTTAATTTTCATTCTTATTCCTATCAAAACCCAATGAAAAAGATGAATTTCATCAATACCCAAGTTTTTAGGTTTCATTCTAAAATCTTGATTTTATTCTCATCAACCAAAATACAAGATCTAAGAATGAATCTATTTATTTATTTTCAAACCTCTAAATCAAACGTCACTTTATAATTTACTGGTTAGAATATTAAAATGTTTATATATATATATATATATATATATATATAAACGACAGTGCTATCCGTTCAATGATTTTATTGGAAAGGAATCGTAACTGACATGGCCTCTATCCGAAAACTAGATCCATGGTACACAACTAGGTCCTTTTCTTGGGGACCGGATGTATTTGGCCTGTTGACAGGATTTTGTATCCGGATCCGTCACGGGTAGGTCTAGGTGATTTTATTTTTTCTATTTAAGCATGGATCGATCTCCCGATGAGTCCTTATCACTCCGTCATTCCAAGTGGGTATTATGTGTGCCGTATCAGACATAATACCATTTCTTTGCCATCATGTTAGCTTCCGTCTATCATCATTATCATCGGCCGATGAGTCCTTATCACTCCGCCGTTCAAATTAGGTAACAGTGTTAAGACTGGCCCTCACATTGTCATCCTTGCAGACATCATAAACAACATTTTTGCAGTCTTACAGATAGCTGCTCCACAAGTCTTGAGACTGTTACATACTTGGCTGCAAGTTAATTATTGATTGGAACGTGGCATCAACTAAACTAAACGAGTGGGAGTAGGTTGTGAGACTTGGTCCAAGTAATTAATGGTTCGATTATCATTAAAGCTAGGAGAAAGAGCACCGCACACGACTTTGAATATCCCTGAGATCAATTCCGAGGAAAACACGTTATCGGAACAAAAAATATTCTGGCGAACAAGGCAGGCCCCATGTGCGAGGGTGTAAGTCAAGAGAGTTAGTTAATCTGACGGTTAAAATTAAGAAGGGTCAATATTCAGAGTTAATATAAGTGTTCGGATCAATCGAATTTTTAGTTGATCTGATCGGATTTTCAAATCCTCCCGGCTCAACACAATCCCAAGCAGAGTCTTCAAAAGGGTCATCAATTGAACCTTTTATCCGATCAGATTTTGAGTTCTCCTGGTTCGACGGAATTCCGACCCGAGTCATCAGAAGGGCCGAATCCTCAAAAAAGCTGAGTCCTCCAAGGGGCCGAGTTATTGGGATGGTCAACACTCTTTAGCTAACCCGATCCATTCGAAAATAAGGTCTGAACGAACGTTAAAGGGGACTCGGCCAGTCTATCGGCAAAGTGTATTAATAACCTACCAAATCAACGGCATAATATTCATTTTTGACATCTTGTGCAACTATTGTTAGAGAATCAAGGGAATATGCTTCGCTCCTATTTCAGAAAGATTGTCAGAAGTCTATCATATTTTGATAATGTATTAATATTCGTGTAGATAAAAAAAGTAACACTATATAAGAGGTCTCTACGAATAAGCACAGGTAAGTTTCATCATCAGAGTTCACTGTTCATCATCTCTGCTCTCCATTTTCTTCTTCCATCACTTGTCTGACTTGAGTGTCGAAATTCCTACATCAGGACCCTTCCCTGGCCTAGTTATGAACGCTTTCTTCTCTAAGTTCTTATTTTTACTACAACACCAAATTCTTCTTGCTAGGAGTCTTCTCACAGTCTATATCAAAATCATCTAACTAGCGTATTATCTTTCTCGCCTTCAGACATAATCATTATCTTATAATTAACGGTTTACTATAAATTAATCCTATAATTTAATTTTATTTACTTAATTAATTCAGGGGACAGGAGGTTAATCATTTTTTACTAAAGTCTGACTAGAATTTCTGGTCAGATTCCAAAACAAAGTTTCCTCTACGTAGACTTTGAACAGGAACAATTCGAGAGTCAAAATCAGAACAAAGATTCTGAATAAACTGCTCTATCTTTTTTATGAAATCTTCCCATATCTAACTGTAACAAGAAAAGAAAAGATTGATTAAACTGCACAGAATCGAACCAGAAATTTTCTGATTAACAAGGAAAAGAGAATAAAAGAAAAAAAAACTCTCCATCTGTCGTTGCAGAGAAGAGAAGAATCTCTGTAACCAAAATTTCTGAAATTGGCCGCCTACATCTCAGCGCACCTCGTCGGCGCGAAGCCCAGCCGGGAATTCTTCATGTCGTATAGGATGTGGAAGTTCTGCTGCAGGTAGTTTCCCAGAATGGAAAGCGGGGACTGCGGCATCGGCAGCACGGCGAGGCACATGATTTCCTCTGGCTCGAGCCGGATGAAGTAGTTCTCCGGCGGGAAGTTCCATACCGCACCGTCCGCGAAGAGGATGGCGAACTCCGGCACCTCCACCTTCCCCGCCCCTGACACGTTGTAGCAGGGGTCGAGCACCGGGAAGTCGGTCGCCGCTGGGTATTTCACCTGCTTCGTGAAGGCTTCTTTTATCCTCTCGTACGCCGGAGCGGCGAAGTAGCTCAGCGTCGTGCCGGAGTCTACGATAGTTCCGCCGCTGCTGTCCTTAGCTATGTCCCATGTCGTCGGTGGGATTGCCAGTTCCTCCCCGCCGACGAGGATGGACTTGATCTGGACGTAGTAGAAGGTTTCGACGGGGCTGTCCTTGCCGGCGACGAAGGTGGTGTAGTTCAAGAGTGGGTTGCGGGCGACGGTGTCGTCCTCGCCGAAGATGAGCTTGCTGCTGACGCTGAGGTCGCTGTTGCGGTCGACGAGGCAGTAGGAGAAGATGTTGCCGTAGAGCGAGCGGAGTTGGGAGGCGAAAGAAAGTTGGCCGCGGCCGAGGCCCAGCAGCCCCGCCGCGCCGTGGAAGAGCCCGCGGTTCCAGTGGCCGCACCCGAAGATGACGTCGTCCACCCGCCGGAACTCGCCGACGCCGGTGAGGTTCATGGTGAAGGTCTCGAGCGCGAGGTCCCCGGTCGTGTTGGAGCGGTCTCCGTACCAGTAGAAGTAGGGGCAGGGTCGGTCTTGGCCTGTGGCGGCGAGGCAGGGGCGGAGAGGGTCAGGCGAGGAGACGAGACCGCAGCGGCTGTCGCCGCAGCTGACGTTGCGGTAGGAGGAGGAGGCGGCGGGGTCGTAAACAGGGCCGTGCTGCTCGAAGCAGTCGTAGCACGGGAGGCACTGAATCCAGTTGAGGTCGCTGCCGGTGTCGAGGATGAGCGAGAAGTGGCGCGGCGGCGTGCCGACGAACACGTCGATGAAGTACTCGCCGGAACCGAGGGTGACGCCCGACTCGACCTGAGCCATCAGCCTCCCGGCGAGCTCCGGCGACTTCGCTAACGTCTCTTTCTGTCCGACCTCGATGCGGCTTTGGTCAGCGGTGGCGGCGGCGGCGGCGATGCCGGACGCGGCGATTCGGTTCTTCTTCTCGGTAATCCTCCTAAAGAGGGTCTGAATCCTGAGACTGTCTCTAAGGCTGGAGTCTTCCAGCGCTTCCTTCTTGCTCCTCTCCGCCGCCTCCGCATCCCGGTGCTTGAGGTGAAGCTTCAAGGCCGGCGCCGCGCCGTCGCGCTCATCGACATGCGGCGCCCTGCTTTCTCCCCTGTCCCGGTCGCAGCTCGAGTCGCCGGAGGATGCGGCGGAGCCGAAACTCATGAAGTTGGCGGGCAATTCGATCCCATGAAGAGGCGTCCTATACGAAGCGGAGGAGCTCCGGTTGTAGACAATAGCGGACGAGTTCAACGGCTGCAGAAGACAACAGCAGCAAAATAGGAACCAAACGAGGATCCGACTGTCACAGGGAGCCATTTCAGACCTCAATGAGGGTTGCAGAGACGGGAAGAAGCAGAGCCGGAATTTATATCCCTTCTCTCATTCTTCCACAAAGTCAGAATAAGGGAACATGGCAGGAAACGTAGATCTTTGAAAACGCGGATACGAAGAACGATAGTAATTTCCCCTGCCTCAGGCAAAGTATAATCTGGGTGTTCTTTGCTGATGTTACAGATTGTTATACTTTAATTCTTGATGCTTGAACTTTGAATCTTCTGCAAGTAAAAGCTTAGTTTAAAGGATGCGACCCAGAGGCTGCTGACTTGGTCATGGCTGACCACCGGCTTTGATTCCACCATTGTTTGTTCCTTTCTTTGTTTCTTTCAGTCGCCAGCGGTATCATGTGCGAGACTAGTCTCTTCTGTCATGAAACAGTTTAGTTTTAGTTCGGGTGAATAAAAATTAATTCTGTTAAATGGATCGAAATAAAAAATTCTGCTCCGTTAATTTGAAAATTTGCTTTTTTTAAAATATATATATATATATATTAATTATTTTAATTTGGTCTTCGATTTTAATATTAAAAATCCCAACATGATTAAATTGATTGGAATTTTAAAATTCATAATTTCCGGTAATCCCTCCTAGCCTCTCCTTTTCTCCTACTCCCGGTGATCTCTTGAAGTCACTTCTTCTTCTGACTTCTGATCGTCTCTCAAAGTTGAAGACCCTACTGACAGCCATTGCTGCCTTCAACTTGGCTTGCCTTTTCCCTGTGACTGTGTTCATTCCCGATGAACAAGATGAGTATTCGGTTAATTTAATTAACTCTTTAATTTAATATTAATTTTGTATAAATTTTTTATTGTTATTATAAATAAATTTAATTAATTCAGTATTAACCGAAATAATAGATTCGATTAATTTAATTTTAATAAAATTTTAATTTGATTTAATTAATAATACTAAATCAATTTTCAATTAATTCATGAATTAAATTAATCGAATGCTCACCTTTATCAATAAGTACTAACAAGACGAGTCTCGCAGGACATCTCCTAGTTCAACACGAGAAGGGAAGCTGAGATGGGCGTGAGGCTGTAGGCCTCTTCTACCTCGAGGAGATTTGATCTCATGCAGAGGCCAGAGTGGAGGAGGAGGTGTTTGCGGTGGCAGAAGGGGATATTTTTGGCCGGCGGAATACAGAGTTGGGAGAAAAGGAGAGCAGATAGAGGGTATTATGGGCTGATGGTGATTGCTGGTATCGTTGTGATAGAGGTTGTCGGCAATTCTGAGGTCATAGGCACACTTCAGAGCAATGGAGTTGATGTGATGTGGGCGAGCGCAGTGTTCAAGAGATAGACATGGACTTCTTGCAACTCCTGCTAATCATTTTCATCACCATATTGTGTTGCTCTGTTGAAATATAGAAACAAACTCTCATTTTGCTTGTCTAAATGTCGTTCTCTCTCTAGATTTAGGTAATTCCTCTTCTTGCATGTAATTTGAGTTTAATCTGAAAAAAAAATAATTTTGATTAATTCAGTTCAGTTTTAATTAAATATTCAGTCATGCTACCAACACCAAGTTCAAGGGGTTTTGGGGCTAATAGAGCTTAGGTGATGACCCAAACGTGCATTTACACACCAGCACTAGGCTAAGTTTGGACTTCAAAGGAGGTCTTTATTTAATCTGTATACGGTAAGATCAAAAGAAGAAACTCAATTTTAAAAATCCTTGAAAAAAAAGATAACGTTAAAAAATAGTTGAAATCCCAAAGTAGAAGATCCAAAGTTTAGAAGCAAGTAGGCCCAAATGATTGAAAAAATATTAAAGACTTGAGAAGATGACTGGTACCACAGACCATACATAAACCAACAATGAGGCAAAAAGATGAAGCCTTGGATTTTTAAGGTAAGGCCGTAGTAGAAGAGTGAAGTTCTAGAATTGATCAATAGCTGATGCTAGCAGACAAGGACCAACATATATATAAACATGAGCATAATAAATACTAGATTGAATCCTATTGTGATCATAGACTAGAGGAAAAGAAGGCAAGCATTTGCTAAAGAACAAAAATGTGTAATAGAACAAATTATGACAATTTTATCCTTTTTTCTCAAAAATTCTCAATGGCAAGGCTGAAAAAGAAATTGATCCCAATATCATAGGGTCATGAGAGGACCACTAAACCCTAGTCGACACATCTATAGGGCAATCAATCCAACTTGTACCTTAACTTAGAGACCAAGGTATTGAGATGGGCCTTAACTAGACCCCATTGCACTACACCCTTATTTACAGCATTAATCCACCAACATCAAAATCAATTTCCTGTCCTACGGCTTACACAACCCACTTCCCACAAATGATAGCTCAATTTATTGGTAGAATCCTTTTGTAAAACAATTTAATAGAAAATTAAATAAGATATTTTTTTAATAATAAATAGAAAGGACATAGGAGTTATTAACCTGTACCATGTTAAATTTGAGTGGTCAAAATGTTGGGGGAAAAGTAGAGCACTGCAACTCAGCCTCCACACCGTGTAGCCCTGCCGGCCATCAACCTGGCCCACGTTGTCGCCTATTGTTGTTGGACTTGGAAGCATATCCCAGCACTACTGTCCTTTCAATTGGCTGTAGCACTTTAAAACTCAAAAGGGAGTGAGATGGGCAACTTAATTTGTCGTTCAAAAAAAACATGCAAATTTGAGGGTTGGTCATGAAGCAATCGGTGGAAATTGTTGCATGGCCGGTCAATTTTTGTTGGCAAATGAAGCATTCACTTCAGGTCTGATGGTGGTCAAATGCCATCTTCCCGGAAGCTACTCGTGCCGACGCGAGTCACGTTTCAAGATGCATGAATAATGAACGGGGCTCAAAGTCTACGTAGGCACGTCAAGTGGCAGAAGATTTTACTCAAAATGAAACATTTTGATTGTTAAAGTGGCTTTGGCATATATCAATGGTGACATTGTAGTAATTATATAACTTGGCACAAATTTTGAATCCCATGATGCACAAATATAATAGTACATTGGTATAAGGTAAAGATATTGATTAATGCATGGATGACAGAATCAATGAAAGCAAATTTATTCTTCTTTGTGATGACATTTTACCAGTAAATAGCGACAATCTTTTTAAATGATTTTGAAATAAGAGATTTTGTTAGGGTCCAGATTCACCGAGATCATTTTAGTTGTATACTTGACTCTTCACACGAGAGAAAATAAGAGTTGCAGAAATAAAGTTGTCAAGATAAATGTGGAACATAAGAGTATCATCAAGGATTTTGTAGATTCTATATTTAATGTTCGGATTATTGTTGTGGTGTAGGTTATATGAAAACATTCTTAGTACATGCTCACATTCTTATTTTTACATGTAGGATAATTTCAATGCATAATTAAAGATCACTTTTCTCATTTCCTTTGTTCTTTAGAGGCTCTTTCTTAAATGCCATTATGATGATTTTTCTCTAAAAAATATCAGTACGATGGGAGATTGATTTAGCAACAATGCTAGCAGATGGGAAGTTATTGGTTTGACAAAAAGCGAAGAGATAGTAGTAGTTTTCCACTGATCCGTAATTGTCAGTAAAGGTGTTTTTTCATCTACTTCACTCCTCTTTTCCTTTTTGCATTGTTAAAACAACCAAAAAACTCAGATTTGACTGTTCTCACTAGTTCTGGACTGTTAAGCAAGAAATTGGCTGAGATGTCGTTGATATTATGGTACAAATGCAAGTGCTAACTATTTTGAGGATTCACTTATTTACTGGAAGTAAATGGTGGGAGATTTTGAACACTGGACACATTTATTCAATCTATTTTGGTATCAGTTAGTTGGGCTTCCATTTAGTTCCTCTTGAATTCCTCAAGCACTCTAATTGTTTAATTGATAGACAAGGTGTAATTTGTAGGTTGGTTCTACATTTCGAATTTAATTGGACTTCCAC
This sequence comes from Zingiber officinale, assembly GCF_018446385.1. Taxonomy (NCBI): domain Eukaryota; kingdom Viridiplantae; phylum Streptophyta; class Magnoliopsida; order Zingiberales; family Zingiberaceae; genus Zingiber; species Zingiber officinale. Next base: position 14,861,017 of record NC_055989.1, read on the forward strand.
TGTTTACTTTAAGGAATTACCCTGGAAAGGAAGGTACAATGTGTGTTTAAAATTTCATTTATATACTTCCCTTCAAATTTTCCTGTTGTTTTATTAGAAATATCAGATTTGTTTGCCTACTTTTCCTGAGTTACTACATTCTAAAAGGATAAGTACATTATCTCAGGTTCCTATTTGATTGGATATAATCTTTATTTACTGAAAAATGAAACATCCCGCCAGTTTTGGAACGTTTACTGGATTAGGTTGTGCAATAATGTAATTATTGGTCTTCAAGTAAACCAACTTATTTATGCAAATATTCGAAAGTTGTCAGTTATTATTTTAGAATACTTATAGTTTACAGATACTAAGGGTGTGTTTGGTTTGTGTATTTTTCATTTTCTAAAAAACATGTGTTTCTAAAAAATGATATTTGGTTTGCATTTTTGTGTCTGTTTTCTAAAAAAATAACTAAGGGTGCGTTTGGTTTGCACCATTTTCATTTTTTGAAAAACGCGCGTTTTCTAGAAAACAGAAAACGACTTTTTGTCATTCTCTGTTTTTCTAGAAAACGATAGCCAATTTTTTAGAAAACGCGCGCGAAAAACGCAAACCAAACACCGTTTTTCATAAAACGCGCGTTTTCCAGAAAATGAAAAACGCGCGTACCAAACACCCCCTAACATTTTCTAGAAAAATAGAAAATGACAAAAAGTCATTTTCTAGAAAACGTGCATTTTCCATAAAATGAAAAACGTGTAAACCAAACACACCCTAAATTTTATGTGTGTATAATTGTTGGCCTTCAAGTTTTACGTGAATAGTCGAAGGTTGTCCACTGCCATTTACAATTACATTAGGTTTAGAAATACTAAAGTGTCTGTGCATGCCCGTGTGTTATAAAAACAGTTTGGTGTTGACAATTTGTGTTGGGTCAAACTAAAATTTGAAGGAAATTGATTACTTAGTTTGCAAACTGAACCATGGTTTGGATTGATTTGGTTGTTTATTTAATTGGTTATGCCTACCCTTATTGCTTTCCCAGTGCACTGTTTTTTAAATTACAAAGGGAAACAAAAAGGAAGAATGCTGATATTTATAATTCAGCATGAGGTGGAAAGCTCTGGATTTAAAATCTGAACCACTTATAGTTTAGCTTTTGTTAACTTAATACTTCATACCTAGCTTAGAATAGTGTACTTTGGGTACGAAACTTATTTGTTTCTGTTGTTGCTTATTTGATTATTATTTTTTATTTGTTTTCTTATAAAAATCTTGAAGAAAATGGTGCACATCACATATTCGATTCCTTGCGCTAACAAACTCTACTTAGCTATATATGTTGCCTCTTCAACGAACTTATATAAAACTGTATTGCCCATATTTTGATGATATTTTTTGAGGTAAAAATTAAAATACCTCTCTTTTTTATTAAATCATCAAAAAGATATTCCTTAGGGTCTTTTTTTGGCTTATCATTACAAGTGCCCATTTTGTCTTATCATTAAAAGAGTGGTTATATTTCTTCAAAACTTTTACAAGAAAACAAATAAAAAATGATAATCAAATAAGCAACAACAAAAACAAACAAATTTCATACCCAACGTACAGTATGCTAAGCTAGGTACAAAGTATTAAGTTAACAAAGCTAAAACATTAGTGCGTTCAGATTTAAAACCCAGAGCTTTCAACCTCATGCTGAATTATAAATATCAGCATTCTTCCTTTTTGTTTACCTTTGTAAGTAAAGAAACAGTGTTCTGGGAAAGCAACAAGGGTAGACATAACCAATTAAACAAACAACCAAATCAATCCAAACATGGTTCAGTTTGCAAACAATCAATTTCTTTCAAAAATTTCAGTTTGATCCAACACAAATTGTTAACACCAAACCAAACCATTTAGGTTTTTATAATACACGGGCACGCGCACACAACTTAGTATCAGTAAACTAGATGTAATCAAAAATGGCAATGGACAACCTTCGTACTAGAAGTAATCTAAAATGGCAACCGACAACCTCCGAATATTTACATAAACAAGTTGGTTTACTTGGAGACCAACAATTGCATTATTGCACCTAATCCAACAAACATATGTTGTGGTTTTCAAGACCGGTTGAATGTTTCATTTTTCAGTAAATAAAAATTATATGCAATCAAATATGAATCCGAGATAATGTACTTATCATTTTAGAATGTGGTAAATCATGAAAAGTAGGCAAACAAATCTAATATTTCTATAAAAAATAAGAAATCATGAAGGGAAGTATATAAATGAAATTTTAAACACAGTATCTTCTTTTCCGGACTAATTCCTTAAGGCAAACAGTGGAAGTCCAATCAAATTAAAAAATGTAGAACCAAGTAACCAACCTACAACATACATCATGTCTATCAATCAAACAACTAGAGTGCTTACCTGATTGACAAAAGGAGGAATGCAAGAGGAACTGAATGGAAGCCCAACTAACTGATACCAAAATCGAATGAATAAATGTGTCCAGTGTTCAAAATCTCCCACCATTTACTTCTAGTAAAGAAGTGAATCCTCAAATCAGTTAGCACGTCTCAACAAAATTATATCAGTTCACATTTCCCATACAAATACTGGTAACCCAAATGCAACTTGAGGTGTTGAGAAATTCTAATTCCATGCATTTGTACCATAATATCGACGGCATCTCAGCCAATTTCTTAGCTTAACAATCTGAAACTAGTGAGAACAGTCAAATCTGATTTTTTTTGGTTGTTTTGACAACACAAAAAAAAAAGAGCATACGGTAGAAAAGAGGAGTGAAGGTAGAGGAACTCCGGAACAAAGAAAAACTGCTACTATCTCTTCACTTTTTGTCACCACCAATAGCTTCCCATCTACTAGCATTGTTGCTAAATCAATCTCCCATTTTGGAGAAAACCCATCATAATGGCATTTAACAAAGAGTGTCTAAAGAACAAAGGAAATGAGAAAAGTGATCCTTAATTATGCATTGAAATTACCCTACATGTAAAAATAAGAATGTGAGCATGTAGTAAGAATGTTTTCATATCACCTGTACCACAACAGAAATCCAGACATTAAATATAGAACTACATTATATGCTCTAGAATGTACAAAATCCGTGATGATACTCCATATCAAGCTGAACACTGACAGCAAAGTTACAAGTAAAAAAGGGAAGCATGTTCAGAAATGTCTGAATTATGATGCTTAAATTCTCTGGAATTGGCAACCAAATATTTGCTAGAAACTGATGTTTAATATGGAAAACTATTGTAATTCAACAACATTACCAATGTGCATGCCCAACTATATGTATGAAAGCAAATTACAGGAAGCAATTATCATTAAGCAAACAACTAAAATGTATAACCTCATTGTCATATTCTTCCAGAAAACCAAAACTCATTAGAGAATTTAGAAATAATAGCTTAAGATACTTTACTATGTTCACTGTTAACGTGTGCAACATCCACAAAAGCAACCAGTTAATGTTGTATCCTCCTAACAGAGTTAAAAACACACACACACATACTTAAATTCAGCTCATACAAGGAATGTAATGATCCTTTCTTGGCTTGTCTGAGAGGTAAACCAACTCATTCAGCTAAATATCCATAATTTTTGTAACCTCTCCAGAAATACTAGTCTCAATAAAACTCATGAGTTCTGACAAAAACCTAATATTAGTTGAGTGGAACATGAACCTTTAGAATCTCTAGGCTGCAAACATGTTCTCCCTTGAAGCTTCTTGATTTGCTGATGGCAACAGTAAAGAACCACAATAATGAAAAAGTATGAATCTGACATTTGAAAACCCCAGCCCAAAGTGAAAGGATTGTATGACAAGAAATGCATGGTTTTTCTCCACAAAACTCAAATTTTATTTTAAAAGGAAGGAAGCTTATTGAAGGTAAAGCAGATTGAACATAAAAGAAATATTAATAAAATAAAATAAAAATCACCTCAAGATTTAGCTGATTCTATGGAACTAGTTTCACTCATCACAAAAGCTTGGATGAGACTTTGAGCAGCATGGGTTTGTTCTGGTGTCCCAGCTATTATGATCACTGTTTCAGTTGCCTCTGATCTGGGTTCAGTAATTGTAATTTTTGCTTCTGAGATCTGAAAACAAGACAAAAATGTTAGCAATAAAACAATCTGGTTTAATGCACAATACAATAGATATTGATCCAACCTCACGGATCCGCCTTAGGCAACCACCATCTTCACCATACAAGTTGGGTACAAGAGACCGTGGAACCACAACATCTACACTTGCAATAGGAATTAGCTGGTTTCCACTGCATGAACACCAAAAGAAAGTGGGCTTACAGCTTAAATATAAAAATACGACAAGTAGGAAATTATGCTGGATAAAAGAAACCAGACCTAGCAAATCCACCCATCCGTCTGTGTGGACCTCCTCCAGGGTAATCAGGTAAAGGCAATGGGCCACCAGAATCCCTCATTCCCTATCAAGTCAACAGATGATATTTAGTTAAAAATAAATAAAATCTGTAAGATGTTAGATACTAGATTATTCAGCAAATTGACAATAAAAATGAGCATTTGATAAATATTATAAGGTAGAGACTTAGAGAGGGATTAAAACTAATTTACAGAGATAGACTTAATTAAAATTTTAGCAGTAATTCTTCAATTACCAAAAAAATGAAGCCACCACAATCACTTACATGGGCCATTATACGTGACAAGGAAATTATAAATGTAATGCATGTTACCATTTACAAATGTAAATCCCAAATTAAGGGCATTGCTTCGGGTGCATGGGTTAAATGATCACTCGAGCTACTTGGCATATCAGAGATAATAGGTTTAATACTAACAATAGAGAGTGATGCTCAAAAGGTTGAAATTATAATGTTCTGCGTCTATTTTCTTAATCAAATAACTAAAGAACGCAAATACCTGAGGTAGCCATGGTCCAGGTCTCTTAACACCAAAAGAAGGAATACCTGAACCATGCATTTGATGAGCAAAGGAAGCTCTTTCTTCAAATGGGTGACCAACAAAATCTTTCTGAAATGGGGGCAAATTAGAGTTCAACCTGGAGGGTGAAGATTCCCTCCTTCCCATGTGTAAGCCATATTTAGGCATTTGCTCAACAAAAGAAGGATGCATGTTGGGATCCATGGCAGGCAACTTATCACGGAAAAGATGTTGCTTCAGCCTAAAAGTTATTTGCAACAAAGCATCCTGAACTGCTCCAAATTCTCCAGATATCTACCAAAAAGGATTCAAAAGAAATTTTGTGCTAAGACAAATCTAAAATACCAACAGGCAGTATACATGCAAAAGAAAGAAAAGAAATACTTTCAAATCAAATGATTTTATACAAACCAAGGTTTGAAGTGCCGTTCCGTGCTGCCCGGCACGGACAGTTTTTACCGTTCCGCCGGGCGGCCGAAACCGGCACGGGAGGCGTCCCCGTCTCGGCGGCACCGGAGGAGACGCGGAACGCCTCCTTCAGCGCTGGAGGAGACGCGGGACGCCTCCGGCGGCGTCCCGCGGCACATTCGGCAGCGAAGGCGTCGTGCACGACGCCTTCGGTGTGCAGAAGGTGTCGCCGGCAGGGTCGCCGGAAGCACGACGCCTTCGGCGTGCAGAAGGTGTCGCCGGCAGGGTCGCCAGATGCTTCCAGCGACCCTTCCGGCGCCGCCGGAGGCGTCCGGCGACGCTTCCAGCGTCGCCGGACGCCCCCCGCGAGATCGCGATGATCGATCGCGAGCGGGCGCGATATCGTGTACGCATTTTTTTTTTTCTATTTTTAATAATTATTTATTTTATTTTATTAATTTAAACAATTCCTAAGGAGGATGGGTAGAGGATGTGTGATATTTCGAAGAGGCTTTTATAAATCTAGTTAAATTATCCTAATAAAATATATAAAAAATATATTTAAAATTAAAATAAATTAAATAAATTTTATTAATTAATATACTGAAAAAAGAATATTTTAAATTTCATTTAAAAATTTTAAAAAATATATAATAATTCTTATTTATATTCTAATATATTTTTATTATTTTAAATTTCATTCAAATTTTTTAAAAAATGTAAAAAAAATCTAAAAAAAATTTAAAAATTCTAATAAATTATATTTATATTCTGATTTTTTTTAATTTTTTACTTGATATTTTTTACTATTTAAAATATATATTATTTAATTAATAATTAATTAAATGAATAAATAGTTAATTTATATAATTATTATTAATATAAAATAATATCTTGTATTATTATTATTATTATTATAGATACTTCCATTTTAATTTGAATTATTGATATATCAATTCTATTTAAATAAAATTATTTTTAATTATTTTTTCTAACAATATTAAATTATTCAATAATTGAGAACTTATAATAAATCAATATACAACTTATTTTTATATACGCAATAAACATATTTATCTTATCATTATTATAGATAAATAAAAAATACCGAAACTATATCGGCACGGCACGATACGATACCGAAACCGTATCGTTCCGGCCTGAGACCGAAACCTCGGCACGAGTCGAAATTTTAAACCATGATACAAACTACACAGAAAAAACAAAAGGACGAAGTAGCTAGAATACAAAACCTGAGACAATCGAAGCATACCTGGACCATTCCATAACTTTCAGGCACACCCGTCGGGATCTGATCTTTACCAAGAATACGTACCTGAGCTCCAGAAAGCTTCCTTATTTCAGTTATTACAGCCCCGCCTTTACCAAGAAGACAACCAATTTGGTTGGAAGCAACAATCAGCCTAGACAAGACAGTACTCTCTTTAGGATCAGGTACACCCATTACTATCCTTTGTTGCACACGGAGAACAGCATCCTGTACTGGTGCAACCTCATCAGATGGAAGCTACAAAGATGAGAAGTATATTATCAGACCTTGAATTTTCAATAACAAAAGTATATTTTGCTACAACCAGAAGTGACAAAATAAAATGGCTTGAAAGCAATCATTCTACAGACATGTTTTCTTCTTTTAAAGACAATGTATGACAGACAACAATTAGTAACAATGATAGAAGGCCATAAGGGTGCTTTTGTTCGGAAGCTTTTCCAACTTTTCCAGATTTTTTTCAGTAAAAATAAAAGGTTTTTGGCGAACATCAATCATCTTTCATGAAACAAAAAAGAATTTTTTTATTTTATAGAGAAAACAAAAGGAGATGATAACAAATGTTTTTAAATTAGTAGAACTACACACTATGTATTGCAGCAAATAAGCAAACAAATAAGAAGGAAGATCTGCAATCTATACGTCAAAACTAAGAAAAAAGTGGCCTAGAGAAGAGCTAAAGCAAGGTTTAAAAGCCAAATCTTGCAGTCATGATCCTATATACTGGAGATTATTCCATAATATAAACTGAAGACCAAGTTGCAAAGGAATGCCATATCATGGCAGCAACATCTGGAAAATGAAACCAAAAATATACATTCAAATTTGTTTTCTTTTTCAACTCTTCTTAGAATGTAAAAAAAAAAAAAAAAATGCAGCCCGGCGCACGAAGCTCCTACCATGCGGGGTCCTGGGGAAGGATCCATTGTACGCAACCTTATCCTACTTCATAGAATGTAACTAAAGAAAATATAATAAATCTTGCATACAAGCACCAATAAAAGCAACAATTGTGCACTGAATTTCTAAAGCCACATCTTAATGCTGACAGTAAAACATTTTGAAATAAGGTATACCAGAAGAACCTTCCAAATTCCCATCATAAACTAAATATTTATTGTAGATCAATTTAACATACTGCAAAAGAAAGAACATAGCCGTGAAGCAAAAAGTACCAGGACAAGAAGGATAAATGCTAATAAGCAAGATAGCAGCATATCCCAACTTGCAAAATTATTGTTAAGAAAATATATTTGGCATTTATGACATCAAATGTATCAACTTTCTTGGACATGTTTAATTGCATCATTCTAGTATTGTGGCACATAACAAAAAATTAATCATATTGTAAATATATGAAAAAAGCATATAATTGATAAGGTGTGGCACTCTATGTAGTAAAAATGTTCATAGGTGATATCATGCCAAGCTAATGCACAAAGCAAAATTACAAATAGTCTATGTTAACATATATGCAGAAACATATTTCTTTTTTTTAAAAAAAAAAAGTGTTACTTGTATTTGCAAATTTAATATTGTAGGTAAAAAAAATACCATAGGCAAATGTTCACTTAAAAATTAATCAATCATCCTAAGCAATCAATAATTTCATTAAAAAATATTTTGCATAATCAAAACAAAACTACTAATGCACAATATATAATATAGATAAGTGGATGTTAACCAAGAGATAAAATACAGATCAAAGAAAAATTTTATGTGAACCTAAGGAATAAAAGCATAAGAATATGCTTCTCATATATTTATTTGACACTGCTCATTTAATCATGCCAATCATGAACATTTATTTCAACATGACTTGGACTTTAACAATTTAGGAATTGATTAAGTCCACATAATCCATACGCAGCCACAAGTGGATACAATGGAGTCCCTCACAGCATAAGCTTAGTGTAGTGACTAATGCAAAGACCTTGAAAACGTAAATCTATAACAGTCAAAAATGAGGCTCTACACCAATCAGTATGTTATACTTTTAAAAAGTGGCCCCTCTAGGTGGATTTTGACAGGAACGACATAAGGACACATGCTCAAAATGGCACATGTTGCCTGCCTATGCAATGGGGAGAAAAGACTACTTCTAATTTGAACTTGTTTCAACTAAACTAAATACCTAAACTACCTGAATTTATAGCTTATAAGTGTTAACTTAAAAACTTGTTTTTTGCAAGTAATTAATTATATGTGTTGTGCTTTTATATTTATAATTTATTTTAATTGTTAGTTAATATTGATTGTTATGCTTTATGTATGCTGCATTGTATGGTAGGTATATTTTTTTCTATATGGAAAAAATATGTATTACATGTGTCAATTAATATAGTTTATTATATATTGCCAATCCATGTCTTAGTATTTCACATACTTGTTATATAAATATGAGGCGGGCCAATGGCATATGGCCTTGGGATTAACTGAAAGTTTTGCACTTAAAAATCCAATCGATTAACTTGAACATCCTTATCATGTACAATTTTGTTGGTTAATCCACTGACTAAATTTTAATATTCCTAACCAAAACTCATATGCAAGCTAACAATCATAAAAAGAATTTAGCAACGTAGGGAAAATTAATGGAAATGAATAGGTAATAAAATGTCAAAGCTAGCATCACATTTAACTTTCTAGGTAACAAAATAAACTACACCTCAAACTTTCTTAGACAAAAGTTAAGGTAGCTAAATTTACAGTGACAGCAAAATTGTAATGAATCTAAGTGCTTAGCTTTACCTATACCCTCAAATTGCACAATAACAATGTAATTCACAATAAGACCTGTGTATCTAAACACTTGTGAAACATCATACAAGTTACAACAAGAAGATTGGATCAATTTAATATTTAAACATGAAAAGAGAATATCAGTCTTTATTCACTAACTTAATAACCAGCGTGCTATTAAAAAGAGTAGGGACAAAGGAGCTTACCACAACACCAGATATGATTATAATACGATTCTCTGATTCAGGAATTGTCTCTGTAACTTTAACTTCACAACCAGTTTCACTTTGAAGAGTTTTCACAATGTTCCCTCCCTTCCCTATCACACTCCCAACCTTCTCAGCAGGGCAGAGTAACCTGAAAGTGATGGGCTCTGGAGAGATTTGAGGATGTATGGGTGGTCCACTTTCATGAAATTTAGGAAAAGGTGGGCCCATGCCTGGATGGAAGTCAGGCATGTCATGGGGCCTGTTGGAGAAAGGTGGTCCTTGAGGAGGATAATGAAAATTTGGTGGTGGAAGACCTTCTGACCGAGGAATAGAAGCGAATGGATGTGACAAGGGACCAGAAGAATTTGCCAGAGGAAAAGAATCACGTTCACGTGTTGGGTTATCTAGGAGTTGCTGACCAACTAAATGCAGAGCTTTCTTCACTGAATCGACCCCTCCAATTATCTGCAATGTCATATGACAAGGTTTCAAATATTTAACTATTGAACCAAAGGATAATCATCATCGTTAAGCCATGTTTGTCCCAACTATATAGGGTTGGACAGTGTATCTCCTAGATCTTGAATCTAAAAATGAATTTTTAAAAAAAAATAAAAGAAGATAATTACAATATAATTTGCAGCAGAAGCATCAAATAAGTATAAGAATGGGAAAGAAAGATTAATGTAAGTGGAACCAACAACTAATGCATTGTCTGAGGAATGATATTTGCTTCTCGATAAATAAAAAAATAAATAACAATGCAACTCATAGAAACATGTTAAAATATCTCCAAACACTCTTACCTGGACAATTTCATCCTGCTGTGTGCCGCACAAAGGAAGTTTCTCTTTAGGAAGTATGCGAATCTGGGCCCCACTGTCTGCTGATATTTGCTTAATAACACTCCCACCCTTCCCAAGTAGACAACCTACCTGGTTAGACAGAATTAACAATCTTGCAGAAACAGTAGTTTGCTTCTTATTTTCTTCTTCATCCACCTCATTGTCGGGCTCATTTTCAATAATTCTCTCAAAAATAAGTAAGAGAGCATTAACTAATAATGGTGGTCCTTCATCTACCTTTGTGCTTTCTGGAGCAGAAGAGTCCTCGGACTCACCAACATTCTCAGCACTTTCCTTGAGATTATCACCGCCTTCAGAAACTTCATCTTCTTTTTTAGGCTCATTGCCAAGTTCTGCATCTTTCTCTGATCCAGTGATAAGAATAACTCTCTCATCACAGCCAGAAACAATTTCTTCAAGTCTAATTTTGGCACAAGTCTCTTTCTGTATCCTTGCAACAATTTCTCCACTGTCACCAATAAAACTGCCAGATTTTGATGCAGGGCAAAGAATACGGAACATGGTAGCCCCAGGAGGAGCTTTTATCTGTTTCTGCTTTTTTGAATGAGGTCCTGTCTTTTGCCATTTTCCCCTCCCATTCAACTCAAGGGGATTTCTTTCATAAGAACGCTTGGAAGGTAAAAATGGAAATGACATGCTCTTCTAAACTACTGTAAACACCAAGAGTAAGGAAATGTAAAACACACTGCAAATGAAATATACATACGAAGCATAAAGAAACCAGCACACTTTGAAAGAAGGCATTTAACATGAAAAGAAGGTACAAAGGTAAATTTAAAAAATGAAAACAAATAGAAAATTATTTCCTGTATACTAGTAATTATTGTCAGTTTTTTTCAGGTGGTTTAGTACGCTGTTGACCTTCTAGAGAACAAAAAAAAAAGGCTGAACTCAACCATGCTAAAATTAAAATAAGGGCGTCATTAAGCAACACATAATAGTCCCCATAAGAAGATGCCAATAAATTGTGAATTACCAACACAAGTATCAAATTTTCACTCTTTGAAAAGACAATAAATTAAAGAGAAATGAGGGGAGTACAAATAATATTCCAAGCCTGCATGCAGTTTCATTCATGTGTAGTAAAAACTTAATAAGTGAACAAGTGAAAGTTGCCTTTTTGCCTTTCCATATTTCATGATCAAATAAGCCATTTGATCAACCTCTTCTATCCTTATATCATCAAAACAGAAGTGTGCATGACAAATTTTTCCGGCAACTATGTGAATTGGGTTTGCTGGTAAATGTACACGATCAGTATGACAAAACACTCATAAACAACATACAGACTGACATCCTTTGCAGGAATAAATGAATAAATCCCTTGTACATCACTAGACAGACTCAAATATGGTCCATATCCATGACAAGTTGAATGTTCCACTTCCAAGTAACAATAATTTGGTTAAACAAAAATGCTCACACATGCCAGTCTAAAATGTGAATTAATGAACTCAGCTTATCTGCAAAATGCTAATTTGGTAAACCAAAATGCTCAGACATGCGAACCTACAGTTTAAACAAAGTAATGTATAAAACGTGTGGGATTTGGCATATTGCATAATACTCTCTTAGCTACTTGTTAGAAACAAATTCAAGAGCATGGTTCACAGATACCTCTCCTGCCTAAAACTGAGTAACATTGATCCAGTAAACAACTGGACAGTTTCTCAAAATCAGAATCATGCTGCCATCCTTGCAAAGTAATTACTTTATTTAGATTGAAGCTGATTCAACAGAAAAAACAAAATTGCTCTCAAAGAATCTGAGTGACATGTCTGGCCTTGATAGTTGTATAGGCGTGGTAACCAATTCTTTTTTGCTTGTGATAACATCCAATGGAAGGGAAATACCTTTCCCAAAGAATACTTTCTATAGATTACCAAGTACCAGGAATAGTTTCTTGTTTCTACAAAAATAAGATAACATATTGAGCCCCATTAAGCAAGGTTGGCAAATCAAGGTTCCTATCATAACTCACTTTGATCTTCAACAGAATCGTGAATTATACTGAATCATGAATTGCAAGGTTCAGTTCTATAAAATATGTTCAAAAACTATTTTTATCTTGGAAGGGATAACATCTAGCTTCAAATGCAATGAAAATAATGTAAAATGTTACTACCATATATCTATATGGATCATACTCAACGCCCACTAGTTTTATATGTTGGTATCTATAACAGTGTAATCACACTATATGTTGGTATCTATAACAGTGTAATCATACAGTGTGAATGTGTAATTGTGCCATAGAAGCAAGAAGCAAAGAAGAAACCTACAATAGATGTTTGTTGAAGAGCTCTACCAATGATGCTTCTCACAGAAAAAGAATTGAAAAACAGCAGAGTTTACGGAGAGATAGACGAAACTGGGAGGTCAGTGCTTTGAAGGTTGTTGGCTGCAGATTGTAGGGAGGTTTGTTTGGTGCAGAAGCTGAGAAGACTACAGGTTGCAGTGGACGTTGGTACTTTGAAGAGGATGTCAGTAATTTAAAGAGGTGTAAAGCGGAGGTGTCAGTTGGTGCAAAAGGTGTAGAGGACATCAACTTCCCCAATCAAGATGGAGAGGAGGTGTTCTGCACTGTGGAGAAGCAGTTAATTACGCTGGCCCATTGCGCTGGCCCATTGCGCTGGAAGACAATGTATCATTGGCCAACAATGCAGGTCAGTGGCCTACCAGTGTGGGTACAATGCTTTGCTGGCTGAGACAACGAGGACAGCAGGAGGAAGATGCAAAGGTGGAGATGATTTCTCTGGTCCCTACATGAAGGTTGAAAGTTGTCGATGCTTTGAAGATCACAGCCTACTGGTGTGGAGGAGCTTGTCACAGTGGTGAAGATGTTTCAAATGGCACAGACAACAGGAAACAAAGGGAAGTGAATCGACCCTAGTTAATTATTGCAATTTTTTTATTCTTTTGCACACGTTTCAACAGAGAAACAGAATCAGAAGAAAACTGATCTGATAGAAACTGGACCGATTCGGATGCAAGTCCAATTCACACCAGGATCTCTGGGAAGCTGAATTGAATTGTGTTGTGAGAAACAAGGGTAGATAAGTCTTTTTATCTTTTGTAAATAAGTTGATGCTTAGGGTTGTGTGGTTATATAAACGATGTATTTCTCCTAAAATATGTATGATTTAAAAATCTCTTTATTACAACATGGTATTAGAGCAAAGTTTCTGATCCCTAACCCTAGCCGCCGCCACCGGCGCATCTTCTTCCTCTCTGCCCTAGCGCCGACCAAGCTTTCCTCTTCCCTTCTTCATCGCTGCCTACTGGCCGCGCGTTTGGCCTCTGGTTTCCTGCTGCCGACCACAAGAGGCGCCTCTTGCTTCGCCAATCGCCTGCCGGTGGAACTGGAGAAGGCGAGAAGGGGAACGGCGCTCTCTCTGCACGCGGACGCTCTCTCTGCTCGCGCACGCGGACGCCCTCTATGCTCGCGCACGCTCTCTCTTCTCGCGCACGCCCTCTCTGCTCGCGCACGCCGTCTCTGCTCGCGCACGCCGCAGACGCCTCCCGTCCACCCAACGCCGCGGACGCTGCCATCGGCCAGAGCCACCAGCAGTTGCCTCCAGCAGTGTCGGACAGAAAGCACAAGAAGCTGCCTCCTGTTCCAGAGTTCTCTGCCTCCTGCACTTCCCCTTTCCTCTTCTCTTCAGCCTAGTCTGCTGCCGCCGCCCTTCCAGAAAAAAAAAACATTTTTTTTTTCTGTGATCTTAATGGCGGACAACGCTAGCGAATCCTCTGGGATTTCTGTGAACCCTATGTCTTCTTCAGGACAGGTACAACCGATTTTCACAATGACAAGCACTGGAGGATCCGGTCTTCAGATCGTATCAGAAAAATTGTCTGAGACAAATTATGCATCTTGGGCAGTTGCTGTTGAACTTTATGTCGAAGGCCATGATAAACTTGATATTCTTCATGGCACTAAAGTAAAACCAGATGAGAAGGATCCTAGCTTTCGCACTTGGCGGCGTGACAATATTCAATTAATGACTTGGATGCTTAACTCTGTTAATTCTGGCATCAAACAAGTCATTCTTCATAACAAAACAGTGTACGACATGTGGAAGACACTAGAGCAGATGTATGGACGTCGACATGATATGCTGCGTACTTATCAGATCAGCAGTCAAATTTTCAAACTTGAACAAGGTTCTATGTCCGTCACCAATTATTTTGCTACTCTGAAGGGGCTGTGGGATGAGTTTGACAACTACCGGATGGAAAATTGGAGTTCCACGGATGATCATCAGGAGAAATACATCGTTTATATAACCACACAACCCTAAGCATCAACTTATTTACAAAAGATAAAAAGACTTATCTACCCTTGTTTCTCACAACACTCCCCCTCAAGTTGAACATATATATCAAACATGTTTAACTTGCTAAGAGAAGAGTCGAACACAGCTTGGGGTATAGCTTTTGTAAACATATCAGCAAGTTGGTCCTCAGACTTAACATAAGGCAGACATAGCTCTCCAGAATCAAGTCTCTCCCGAATAAAGTGACGATCAATCTCAATGTGTTTAGTCCGGTCATGCTGTACTGGATTATTTGCAATATTGATTGCTGCCTTGTTGTCGCAATACAGCTTGAGAGGTAATTCAACCTTTAATCCTATGTCTGTCAACAGAAAACTCAACCACAACATCTCTGCAAGACCATGTGCCATGGCTCGATATTCTGCTTCAGCACTGGACCGTGCACAAACATTTTGTTTCTTACTCCTCCAAGTTACCAAGTTTCCTCCCAAAAAAGTGCAGCAACAGCCCAAGATGCATAATTTGTCTCAGACAATTTTTTTGATACGATCTGAAGACCGGATCCTCCAGTGCCTGTCATTGTGAAAACCGGTTGTACCTGTCCTGAAGAAGACGTAGGGTTCACAGAAATCCCAGAGGATTCGGTAGCGTTGTCCGCCATTAAGATCACAAAAAAAAAAAAAATGTTTTTTTTTCTGGAAGGGCGGCGGCAGCAGACTAGGCTGAAGAGAAGAGGAAAGGGGAAGTGCAGGAGGCAGAGAACTCTGGAACAGGAGGCAGCTTCTTGTGCTTTCTGTCCGACACTGCTGGAGGCAACTGCTGGTGGCTCTGGCCGGTGGCAGCGTCCGCGGCGTTGGGTGGACGGGAGGCGTCTGCGGCGTGCGCGAGCAGAGACGGCGTGCGCGAGCAGAGAGGGCGTGCGCGAGCAAGGCGTGCGCGAGCAGAGAGGGCGTGCGCGAGAAGAGAGAGCGTGCGCGAGCAGAGAGGGCGTCCGCGTGCGCAAGCAGAGAGGGCGTCCGCGAGCAGAGAGAGCGTCCGCGAGCAGAGAGAGCGTCCGCGTGCAGAGAGAGCGTCGTTCCCCTTCTCGCCTTCTCCAGTTCCACCGGCAGGCGATCGGCGAAGCAAGAGGCGCCTCTTGTGGTCGGCAGCAGGAAACCAGAGGCCAAACGCGCGGCCAGTAGGCAGCGATGAAGAAGGGAAGAGGAAAGCTTGGTCGACGCTAGGGCAGAGAGGAAGAAGATGCGGCGGCGGCTAGGGTTAGGGATCAGTAACTTTGCTCTGATACCATGTTGTAATAAAGAGATTTTTAAATCATACATATTTCAGGAGAAATACATCGTTTATATAACCACACAACCCTAAACATCAACTTATTTACAAAAGATAAAAAGACTTATCTACCCTTGTTTCTCACAACACTCCCCCTCAAGTTGAACATATATATCAAACATGTTTAACTTGCTAAGAGAAGAGTCGAACACAGCTTGGGGTATAACTTTTGTAAACATATCAGCAAGTTGGTCCTCAGACTTAACATAAGGCAGACATAGCTCTCCAGAATCAAGTCTCTCCCGAATAAAGTGACGATCAATCTCAATGTGTTTAGTCCGGTCATGCTGTACTGGATTATTTGCAATATTGATTGCTGCCTTGTTGTCGCAATACAGCTTGAGAGGTAATTCAACCTTTAATCCTATGTCTGTCAACAGAAAACTCAACCACAACATCTCTGTAAGACCATGTGCCATGGCTCGATATTCTGCTTCAGCACTGGACCGTGCACAAATATTTTGTTTCTTACTCCTCCAAGTTACCAAGTTTCCTCCCAAAAAAGTACAATAGCCAGAAGTGGACCTTCTATCATCTCGAGAACCAGCCCAGTCTGCATCAGAATAGCATTCCACCTTCAGATCACCACCTCCTTTAAACAGCAAGCCTTTTCCACGACATGATTTCAAGTACCTTAAAATCCTGTCAATGGCCTTCATGTGGATAGTCTTAGGAGCATGCATGTACTGACTTACTACACTAATAGCATAGGTGATGTCAGGCCTAGTCATAGATAAATAGAGTAATTTTCCAACCAGCCTTTGATACGTTCCCTTTTCCAGACTTGTAAGATCTTCCCCACTAGAACTAGTAAGATCATGATTTACTTCTATAGGAGTAGACGCTGGCCGAGAACCCAGCTTCTCTGACACACATAGATCCCTTTTTTTGATCGAGCAACTTCAATGCCCAGGAAGTACTTCAATGACCCAAGATCTTTAATTTCAAATTCTGATGTTAACTTGGACTTAAGAGTCTGGATTTCTACCTCATCATCACCTGTAACTATCATATCATCAACATAAACCAAAAGAATGGTAGTGTTGTCCCCTTTCCTTTTTATAAAGAGTGTATGATCAGCATTCCCTTGTTTAAAGCCAAACAATATCATGACTTTGCAAAACCTATCAAACCATGCTCTGGGAGATTGTTTAAGCCCATACAAAGCTTTTCTTAGCTTGCAAACCTTTCCTTTTGTTTCAATTCCAGGAGGTGGCAACATGTATACTTCTTCACAAAGGTCACCATTCAAGAAGGCGTTTTTGACATCTAACTGAAATAGAGGCCAATCATATTGAGCAGCAAGAGAAAGAATTACCCTGACAGAGTTCAGCTTTGCAACTGGTGCGAAAGTTTCCAAGTAATCTACCCCATATGTTTGGGTGAATCCCTTGGCAACAAGTCTGGCTTTATATCTAATCACTTCACCATGGCTTTACATCTCGAGCCATGGCACATGGTCTTGCAGAGATGTTGTGGTTGAGTTTTCTGTTGACAGACATAGGATTAAAAGTTGAATTACCTCTCAAGCTGTATTGCGACAACAAGGCAGCAATCAATATTGCAAATAATCCAGTACAGCATGACCGGACTAAACACATTGAGATTGATCGTCACTTTATTCGGGAGAGACTTGATTCTGGAGAGCTATGTCTGCCTTATGTTAAGTCTGAGGACCAACTTGCTGATATGTTTACAAAAGCTATACCCCAAGCTGTGTTCGACTCTTCTCTTAGCAAGTTAAACATGTTTGATATATATGTTCAACTTGAGGGGGAGTGTTGTGAGAAACAAGGGTAGATAAATCTTTTTATCTTTTGTAAATAAGTTGATGCTTAGGGTTGTGTGGTTATATAAACGATGTATTTCTCCTGAAATATGTATGATTTAAAAATCTCTTTATTACAACAAATTGTATGATCAGAACAGAGAATCATACAATTTTAATAGTACTGAAAAGAAGCACTTTCCTATGATTACAATAATAAATTATCATTTAGCTGGCTTTGCAACCTTCAACAAGATATACTACCACAAATCATTAGTTATTTCACCTCAGCAATTCATATATAAGAACTTATCCAAGAAGCCTAAGATATTAGGATTTAGGAGAAATCAGTCAAAAAATATTCTGTTAACAGATAAATCACATCTAAGAACAGGAAAAAAACTGGGATTGTCTAGACAGTCTTAAAAGAGCATGTGGACATAACTCTGGGGAAGAATATTTTCTTAACTAATATTTCTAACAAGCACGAACCTCCTCCTCAGGTACAAAGTTAACATTGATAGGATGGCCACTTCAAAAGTTTAAGCTATTACTAAAGAGACCAACCATGACTTGCATGTGAGGATAAAAAAAAATGGTTTGGTATGAAACAAAGAATTATTAACCATTTCCATGAAAATGATTGAAATTTTAATTTCAGAATACATAGATTCGAAGCAAATTTTACTGCAGAATACCCAACAACAACTAAAACATCTTAATATCTCAATTACTTGAGTGGGATTATGGAAGAAAAATACATGCCAGCATTTCCCACTATTTTTCATGTCAGCTATATATTTATATATCATACATTTGAAGATTCAAGAAATACAATCTGGACTGCTTGCACCACTTATCCATCCAATAACACACAAGAAGTTCTAACAATTCATTATGCAATGTCAAGTGCCTGTGATTGCAATGATGTATATGTCACTTGGAGCATGCATGATCTCACAATAACTTTCCCATTCTATATCTCACATTAGTCACTCAAAAGATATGATGCCAAAGAGCATGAAGAAATAAATGTTATTAAAGAAACATAAAAGAGAAAAAAACATCATAAGTTTTGCATCCACATGTATCTTTCTGAAGACAAACAAACATAAAGGTTCCACTTTCAGATCTATATAATACCTTCTGAAGAAGGCCAGAAAGCTAAGCTTAGCAAAAATTAAATAATAGAATTTTGAAAACTTCATCTCACAATTCCACTCAAAAGTTTTGGTTGGCATTTATGTTTATGATATGCATATGGTGTAAAAAAAAACATAATTCTTAGTAGTCAATATCATAAAGTTATATAAAATGTTTCCAAGGTATAAAAGATGGAAGCAATAGGCGGTTAGCTAATAACCATGCACCTAGGCATTACATGGGTACCTATGATGACAATCTTACAGGTAAGCATTAAAATGTATTAAAATAAATAAGAAAAGCAAATAAAAATGACTAATATTAAAGTGTGTGTGTATACCAATTGCATCCCTAATCAATCAAAACAAATTTATAATTTATAAGCAAATACTAACAAATAAAATCAATAAACCATTTCACATTTCATTTTGCAACCAAGACAATAAAACCACAAAAAAAACAGGACTTCATAGTCTAAATCCAAATGACAAGAAAACATGTAACTAACTTATAATTAAATTTATGATACAATATCAAAATATAGATAAAATACCTAATGTCAAATGAGCCAAAAACTTATAAAAATATTTATTTTCCTTATACCCACTTGGATTGCCTAGGAGAGGGATGGCAATAGGCAAGACAATGTAGGTTTTTTAAGTTCTCATCCCTTCCCCGTATAGGAAGCAAAGTGAGTCAAGGAGGTGAAAAAAAAATCTTCCCCGTCCCCACCCCGCTTCTCAGGCAAAGCGAGTTCAAGGTGAAGCGATAAAATATAAAGTAAAATACATATTCAGGATGTGATAAGGAGTAAGGGGGCAAGGTAAAAGGAAACTACCTCATACTCACCACACACTATTGTGTTTTTTTTGACATCCCTGTCAGGCTTACAGGTTGGCTAGCATCCATTGGTTGGGGCATAGTGGGACTTAAAGGGGCAACGCAAATTGTCATCCCTACTACCAAGGTCATCTAGCAATCCACATCGATTGCTTTTCAAAAGGGCCGCCTAACAAGGGTTGCCTAGCAACTAAACAAAATGACCATTTGGCAAAACCTCCTATGTGGACGCTATTCAAAGCATTCCTATTTCTATCAATGCCAACTCAATTTTGCACCGGCGAGATAAGTGGGAAGAAATAGAGAAGATTAATGATCGCATTTTCACAGTTCACAGTCCATCAAATAAAATCCAAGGTGATAATAGCAAATGGTCATCCTTAAATCTAACCAGAAGGCCTGGCTCACAAAACCCTAATTTGACACTTGACAGGAAAGAAGAAACCGATCTGATGGATACACCAACCTTCATATGAATCACTAAGTACCTTTACGATCGCTATGATGAAGTTCCGGCGAATATGAAGGGGGCATAGGCAGAAGAGACAACAATGGTTGCTGTCACCTGCGACGCAGTCGATACAAAAAGAGCTTGCTGCATAGGGAGAGCGCAGTTGTGCTTCACTTCGAAAGATAACGAGGGCGCGGCGCGGCGAGCGTCTTCGTATGATCGTCGCCTACAACGGACGATGGTCGGACGAAGGAGACGATTGGGACGGCGGCGGAATCGTGAGGATGAAGAATGGGCGTGGGGGTTGTAGTGACGCTGGGTATAGAAACTTTTCACGTGTAATTCACGTGAGACCAGTCTCATCCCCTAGAAGGCTAGAACGCCGGTTGGGGCCCCTTCATTGCGACGTAGACAGATCTCTCGGGCCTCACTCGTTCTGGGCCGTCGAATCCCAAACGAACGCAACGCAGCATCCCACGAAACGGCAGAGAGAAGACGTTTTTTATTGTTTTTATATAATTGAGGTATCCATCTCTTCCAACTCATTAATTTTCCATATACCATCAAGTATGTATATATTACAACAGTCATCAAATAGGCAGTTTATTCTATAATTAAATATTTGAAATTAAAAGGATGATTCTTTTATTATTTGTTTACGAGAATGCCTTCTTTGAAATTAAAAATAAAATAAAAAATGCCCCTGCTTTATTTTCCTATACCAAACTATCTTAAATTTAGCAAGACTAAGGGGGCGTTTGGTTCTTTCCTAGGAATAGAAATCGGAATGGGAATCATTGTATTGTGGAATGGGAATGAGTATGCGCATGGATATCATTTTTAAAAGCAATGTTTGGTTAGTTGTATATCTTCTATCGGAATAAATTAAAGTTTCCTTTTTTACCCTTAAAGGAAAATAAGAGAAAAAATTGGATGTGAGAGAAAGATGAATGTGAGAGAAAAATATGATGAAAGAGAATAATGAGAGAGAAAATATTATGAGAGAGAAAGTGTGATGAGAAAGAATAAAGAGAGAAAAAATGTGATGAGAGAAAATAAAAAAGAGAGTGTGATTGGAGAGAGCATGATGAGAGAAAATATGATGTGAGAGAAAGTATGATGGGAGAAGATGAAGAGAGAGAAAATATAGTGAGAAAAAAATGAGGAGAGAGAGTGTGATGAGAGAGATTGAGGAGAGAGAAAGTATAGTGAGAGAAAAAGAGAATAGTGAATATGATGGGAGAGATTGAGAAGAGAGAAAGTATGTTGAGGAAAAAAGGAGGAAGTGTGATAAGAGAGATTAAGAAGAGAGAAAGTATGATGAGAGAGAAAGTGTGATGAGAAAAAAAAGAAAAGAAAGTGTGATGGGAGAGATTGAGGAGAGAGAGAAAGTGTGATGAGGAAAAAAAGAAGGAAGAGAGTGTGATGGAAGAGATTGAGGAGAGAGAAAGTATGATGAGAGAGAAAGTATGATGAGAGAGAAAGTGTAATGAGAAAAAAAAAGGAAAGAGAGTGTGATAGGAGAGATTAAGGAGAGAGAAAGTGTGTGATAAAATGATGAGAGAGAAACTATGATGAGAGAGAAAATATAATGAGAGAGAACAAGGAGAGATAAGTGATATAAAAGAAAAAATAAATAAATATATTTTGATATTTGATATTAATGGAGAAATTTTCGTTTTAAGTCAAGGGTATTTTTGGAATAAGGGGATATTTTGATTGATGAAAATAGGGTAATGACTCATTGAAGGGGAGATACATGGGAATAAGTTATTACCCAATTTTAAGGATTCATTCCCTTATTTGTATTCCTATTCCTATAATCCAAACATTAACAATAAGAATCAATGATTCTCATTCTCATTCCCCACTTCTATTACCCTAAACCAAATGCCCCCTAAGTTAACCCTAAATCAACTAAAAACTAGAGCAAGTACATCCATTGGTTAATATTTTAGGTGGCGTTTGATTTAGGAATGAAGGAATGGATTCATTCCCAAACTTTTATGTTTGATTGATGGGAATAGAATCAAAATTTTGGAATGAAATTCGAAAATTTAGGTATGGATGAAATCCACCTCTTCCCTTAGGTTTTGATGAAATAGGAATGTGAATTAAGTTTTGGACAAAAATACCCTTAGTATATTTGTTCAATTTTTCTTTCATTTCACATTCTCTCTCCTTATTCTCTCTCATCATATTTTCTCTCTCCTTATTCTATCATTGTACTTTCTCTCTCAACATACTTTCTCTCTCTTCATTCTCTCTCATCACACATTCTCTACCATTTTCTCTCTATATTCTCTCCCATCACACACTCTCTCCTCATTTTCTCTCTCGTCATTCTCTTACATCACACTTTCTCTCCCATTACACACTCTCTCCTTATTTTTTTATCATACTTTCTCTCTCCTCAATATCTCTTGTCATTATCTCATCACACTTTCGTCCCCAAGGTGTAGCACAGTTGGGGACACATGGTTTCGTGCCGAGAGGCCCAGGGTTCGATCCTCGGGGTGTCATTGTCTGGGGCTAGCGTCCCGGCTATGCGCTTTCAGCTGTGTACCTACATTTACCTCCCTCCATATCCGTGGGACCGACTCTAGGGGGGTCGCTGATGTGGCGGTTCCACATTCTCTCATCACACTTTCTCTCTGTTCATTATCTTCCATCACATTCTATCTCCTCATTTTATCTAATCACACTTTCTCTCTTAACACACTTTCTCTCTCATCATATTTTCTCTTTCCTCAATCTCTCATTTTCTCTCATCACTTTCTCTCTCTTTATTTTCCCCATTACTCTTTCTCTTTCAACCCACTTTCTCTCTCATCATAATTTCTCTCTTTTCATTTTTTCCATCACTCTTTCTCTCTCATCATACTTTCCCTCTCTTCATTTTTTTCCATCACACTTTCTCTCTCATCATATATTTCTCTCACATTCAACTTTTCCTCCCATTTAATTTTTTTCTCTTGTTTTCCTCTAAGGGTAAAAAATAAATTTTATGTTCATTCTGATTGAAAATATTCAACTAACCAAACATTATTTTTAAGAATGATACCCAAACTCATACTCATTCCATAATACTATGATACACATTCCCATTTCGATTCCTATGAGAGAACTAAACGCCACCTTAATGTCAAAATACTAAAAAATTCCATTCAAGATTATTATTTATCTGTCTATTTTTTTTAATAATTCATGTGTCTAAGCCAATCAAACTTAGGCTGAACCTTTTATGAGGCTAGGCAAATAGCTACCTCAGGGACCAGCTTAGAAAGGGGTCTAAGTTTATATATATATATATATATATATATATATATATATACCTAGTCATTATCCTTTCCATTCTACTAACACCTCATCATCGCCAGTTGACTCTACTCCTACCGCCAACCACCACCGAAACTGTCATTCTCCTTGAGTTTAAACTATTGTCCACCTTCCTCACGAACAGATCCCTCCACCTTTGTTTCTGCGAAATACCTCTACACGATCAAAGCGTAAAAGCTATGGAGAAGCAGCGGAACTGGGCGTTCTAGGGTTCCTACTTTGGATATCTTCCGGCGGAATGGTTTGGTCTTTGGATTTTGGCAAGCGCCGAGCTGATTCCACCCAGCACTCGGCTCCGCCTCCTCCGGCGATGAAGTTGGAAGTGGAGGAACCATTCGACGAGAAGTGCGTACGTCTCCACAAGAGGGCTATGGACGCGAGCACTTCGTTGGAGCAGGATCTGTACAACAATATGCTTGGGGAAACTAGACCATTGGATCTTTGCCTAGGAAGAGTCAGTCTCTAGCTGATATGATTCAGATGATGCTTTCTTAGACAAATGCAGGTAAAACTTTATGCTTCACTAGCTCAAAGGGCTCGGAAGTTGGTGAACAATCAGACGTCTCAGCTTCTTCGAGCTCATTGAGCAAGATCAAAGCTTCGAATTTTCCTGCCACATTATAGAGAATTGGGGCATGGGAGTGTGTGTCTAGATATGAAGGTGATTTAATGGCAAAATGTTACTTCGCCAAACATAAACTAGTATGGGAAATTCTCGAAGGTGGCTTGAAGAGCAAGATTGAGTTTCACTAGTCATTATTGCAATTAAGGCAATATTTTTTGAAGGTGGTCATGGGACTTTGGATATTGTGTTGGCAAGACCACCTCTTTTCTTCCGAGCGGCTGATCCTCAACCAAGGAAGCATACACCGTGACAAGCAACTAGAGATTTTACCAATGGCCAAGCATACAAACACAAGAGGCATCTACTTCAATGTCCCCAGACCTTATTGAGCAAGAATTTTGAGAAATTGATCGACTGTGATCCTCAGTTGAAGCTACTTAGTCAACAACCTGATATTATATTAGAATCGCCTTACTTTAATCCTCAGTACTCAGTTTTAGAGGATCAAAGTGATTCTAAAAGCCATATTAATGATTTTATTAAGGATAATTCTTGAACCACTTTCTCCGGCTTTTATGAACCTGGTCCCCCTTGTGCAATATCATCAATCTCCAATAAGACGGAAACACGGGATTCTTTCGGGAGGACACTTGATTTTGATTCACAAGACACTCCTTCACCATGCTCAGTTGAGGAGCTGGCTTCAGGAAATACATCATTGTCTTGCGACACTCTATTCGACAAAGAGATAATGGACTTTATACCACAATTCTTTGACAATGATTCCCAGTCTTTTGCTGCTTCTGATGAACAATCCATCATCTCGAGGGGCAATTCCCTTTACTACCTACTCCAACAAAATACAGTGGGTGAAATGGTTTGGACTTCAAATTCCGACAAGCGCCGAGCGGATTCCACCTAGCACTCGGCTTCACCTCCTCCGGCGGTGAAGTTGGAAGTGGAGGAACCCTCGGACGACAAGCGCGTACGTCTCCACAAGAGGGCCAGGGACGCGAGCACTTCGTGTGAGCAGACTCTATACAACAATGTGCTTGGGGAACCTGGACCATTGGGTCTTCGCCCCAGGAAGAGTCGGTCTATAGCTGATATGATTCAGATGATGCTTTCTCAGGCAAAGGCATGTAAAACTTTATGCTTCACTAGCTCGAATGGCTCGGAAGTTGGTGAACAATCAGACTTCTCGGCTTTTTCGAGCTCATTGAGCAAGATCAAAGCTTCGAATTTTCCTGCCTCATTATTGAGGATTGGGACATGGGAGCATGTGTCTAGATATGAAGGTGATTTAGTGGCAAAATGTTACTTCGCCAAACATAAACTAATATGGGAAGTTCTCGAAGGTAGCTTGGAGAGCAAGATTGAGTTTCACTGGTCATTACAGCAATTAAGGCAGTATTTTTTGAAGGTGGCCATGGGACTTTGGATATTGTGTTGGCAAGACCACCTCTTTTCTTCCGAGCGACTAATCCTCAACCAAGGAAGCATACACCGTGACAAGAAACTCGAGATTTTATCAACGGCCAAGCATACATACACAAGAGGCCTCTACTTCAATGTCCCCAAACCTTGTTGAGCAAGAATTTTAAGAAATTGATCGACTGTGATCCTCATTTGAAGCAACTTAGTCAGCAACCTGATATTATGTTAGAATCGCCTTACTTTAATCTGCAGTACTCAGTTTTGAAAGATCAAAGTGATTTTAAAAGCCATATAAATGATTTTATTAAGGATGATTCTAGAACCACTTTCTCTGGCTTTTATGAACCTGGTCCCCCTTGTGCAACATCATCAATCTCCAATAAGACGGAAACACGGGATTCTTTCGAGAGGACACTTGATTTTGATTCACAAGACACTCCTTCACCATGCTCAGTTGAGGAGCTGGCTTCAGGAAACACATCATTGTCTTGCGACGCTCTATTCGACAAAGAGATAACGGTTTTATACTGCAATTCTTTGACAATGATTCTCAGTCTTCTGCTGCTTCTGATGAACAATCCATTATCTCGAGGGGCAATTCCCTTTGCTGCCTACTCCAGCAAAATACAGTGGGCGGAATGGTTTGGTCTTTGGATTCCGGCAAGCGTCGAGCTGATTCCACCCAACACTCGACTCCGCCACCTCCTGCGGTGAAGTTGGAAGTGGAGGAACCCTTGGACGAGAAGCGCGTACGTCTCCACAAGAGGATCAGGGATGCGAGCACTTCGTGTGAGCAGGCTCTGTACAACAATGTGCTTGGGGAACCTAGACCGTTGTGTCTTCGCCCCAGGAAGAGTCGGTCTTTAGCTGATATGAGTCAGATGATGCTTTCTCAGGCAAATGCAGGTAAAACTTTATGTTTCACTAGCTCGAAGGGCTCGGAAGTTGGTGAACAATCCGACTTCTCAGCTTCTTCGAGCTCGTTGAGCAAGATCAATGCTTCGAATTTTCCTACCTCATTATTGAGGATTGGGACATGGAAGTGTGTGTCTAGATATGAAGGTGATTTAGTGGCAAAATGTTACTTCGCCAAACATAAACTTGTATGGGAAGTTCTCGAAGGTGGGTTGAAGTGCAAGATTGAGTTTCACTGTTCATTATTGCAATTAAGGAAGTATTTTTTGAAGGTGCCCATGAGACTTTGGATATTGTGTTGGCAAGACCACCACTTTTCTTTCGAGCGACTGATCCCCAACCAAGGAAGCATACACCGTGACAAGCAACTCGAGATTTTACAAACTGCCAAGCATGCATACACAAGAGGCATCTACTTCAATGTCCCCAAACCTTGTTGAGCAAGAATTTTAAGAAACTGATCGACTGTGATTCTCATTTGAAGCTGCTTAGTCAGTAACCTGATATTATATTAGAATCGCCTTGCTTTAATCCTCAGTACTCAGTTTTGGAAGATCAATGTGATTCTAAAAGTCATATTAATGATGTTATTATGGATGATTCTAGAACCACTTTCTCTGGCTTTTATGAACCTGGCCCCCTTGTGCAACATCATCAATCTCCAATAAGACGGAAACACAAGATTCTTTCGGGAGGACACTAGATTTTGATTCACAAGACACTCCTTCACCATGCTCAGTTGAGGAGCTGGCTTCAGGAAACACATCATTGTCTTGTGTCACTCTATTCGACAAAGAGATAACGGACTTTATACCACAATTCTTTGACAATGATTCTCAATCTTCTGCTGCTTCTGATAAATAATCCATCATCTCGAGGGTCAATTCCCTTTGCTTCCTTCTCCAACAAAATACAGTGGGCAGAATGGTCTGGTCTTCGGATTCCGGCAAGCGCCGAGCTGATTCCACCCAGCACTCGGCTCCACCTCCTCGGCGGTGAAGTTGGAAGTGGAGGAATACAAGAATTCTGACTTTAGCGACGCATAGCACGGTCAACGTCACAAAATATGACTTTTTGGCGATGCATGGAATGTTTTGCGTCGCTAAAAGACAGAACATTAGGAAAACATTAGGAGGGAATTTTCCCACATTTATTTTGCATCATTTAGCGACGCATTAAACAATACACGTCGTCAAATGAAGGCCTTTGGCGACACGCACATCACTCCACGTCGCTAAAAGGCAGCAAAATTTTCCCTGGATCATTTAGCGACACGACATAGATAACGCGTCACCAAATGTGACACTATTGCGACGCATTTTGCACTCAACGTCACTAATAGTAGTGGAAATTTTTTCGTACTCAAATTATGGTCATTTGGCGACGTAGATACATTAAGCGTTGCTAAAATTAAATTCGAGATTAAAATTTTTTAAATTTTTTTATAAATTATAAATTAAAATAAATATCATTTGAAAACGTATTAGAAAGAAATTTATTAAATAATTAATATTTTAATTTATTTTAATAAATTAATTGCTCGTATTCTCTTTTAACAAAATTATAAATCAAAATAAATATCATTTAAAAACAAATTAAATAAATTATTAAATAATTAATATTTTAATTTATTAACTACTCGTATTCTCTTTTAACAAAATTACAAATCAAATTAAATATCATTTAAAAACAAATCAAACAATTATTAAATAATTCTTATTTTATTTTATTTTAATACATTAAAACCCTACCCTATTCTCTTGTTCGTTCACGCAATCCCATTTTCACCAAAAAGTCTTCTCGCCGTTGCCTCCAAATCATTGTTAGTAAAAAAGCAAATTTGGAGCTAATAGGGCGCTTATGAATAGAATTTCCATTTCTTCGTTCTAGCACTTTCACCATTGCTGATTTCTTCTCTCCTGTGCATCTTGCTCGCCGAGCATCTCCTGCTCTCTCTCAACAGGTAATCCTTGGTTTATCCTTATACTGTATTGTTGCATGCCCTTGTTGTCGGTCGTAGATGCGCACGACCAATAGCATCTTTGGCGGTACACGATCAAATCGCAACGACCTGTTGCCGCCTCCTTGGCCGTAGATGCGTGCGACCATTGGCCTCTTTAGCGGCGAGTGACCTGTGGTCTCTTTGGCGATGTGCGACCAAATCATAGCAACTTGCTACCGCCTCTTTGGCCACAGCTGCTGCCACCGTTAGCTTTTGCCACCGTGAGGAACATTGCCACAATTTTGAAAGAACTTACAAAAAAAAAAATAATTTGTTGCCTAACTACATCATATTTTGCATAATAATTACAACTAAGATTAACTCATACAGTCTCAATGACTTTCCTTAATTATCTCTCTACCTTTGTTTTGAAAACTTTAAAATTCTTTAATGAAAATTTCTTCTTCTATTTGAATCAAGAAATCATCAAGAATGCAACAAGATATTGATTTTCACATGAGGCAAGTGACGACATAGTAAAGTTAATTTCTAGGAGGTCATAAATTATGCACCTTTGGACTTGGGATTTGTTAGCTTAGCTCTTATATAGTCAAAACAAGTTTTAAAAATTTGAAAAATTATTGAAAACAAATGTTCTAGCAAATTTTCAATTCTTTCTTTAGCAATGTATGCGGGCATAGTAGCCCTCCTAGAGCTCAATTCTAATTATTAAATAGGATGCCACCAACTTATGGCTTAATGATTCAAATTGAACCAATCAAACCATTATGGTTTAGTATGAACAACCATTTGCTTAAATAGTACCTGCGGTTGCTACAATTACCAGCCTTGCTTAATCTCATATATTGGTTTTTCTACTAAATTAATTTACAAAAATAGAACTATGAATGCATTTTGTGCAATGCGATTGTTCGTGTAACATAAGTAATACTTTATCATTTGATCCATGTTTGACAAATTAGTGATATACTTAAGTAGGTATTTATGAAACAACTAAGAAAATAGTTTAAAATTAGTTAACTAAATCTATGTCATGTCATCATACTGAAATTGTGTCACTCTCTCTTTTCTCTTGGCAATTTGTATTTTAAGTTGGATGATATTTATGGTGTTCTCTACAATTACCCGCCTTGCTTAGTCGTGCATATTGATTTTTCTACTAAAATTTGTATTGAATGCTCTTCCGTTTGTGTACAGATTAGATGTTACCTGCATCTTAACATTTTTCAATTGTTTTATATATTTTGAATTGGCTCCAGTTTCACAAAATGATGATTGACAAAAGTTGGATGAGTTTGACGAATCGAATCTCTCGTCAATATAAAAATGGTGTTCGGATGTTTGCAGCACGTGCTGTCGAGTACACCAATGAAGAGGGGAAAATAAGATGTCCTTGTAATAATTGTTTGAATCATCGGCTACATCCACCGGGCTTAGTAGAGATACACCTAGTACGATATGACATACAACAGTCATACAAAGTGTGGGATTACCATGGTGAGCAATATCAACATCCACCAATAAAGCATGAAGTTTTTTCTGATATTGATGCCCCAGATGAAATGACAAATGTTCTAGCTGATTTGACGGGACCAGTAGAGATTGGAGAAACTAGTGAGCCTATTCAACAAGAAGGTTTCCAAACTGAGAATTTCGATGATATATTGGAGGAAATTGAAAAAGAACTATATCCGGGATGTGTAAATTTCTCGGCACTTAATTTCTTGGTAAAATTAATGCAATCTGAAAGTACTCAACAAGTGGAGTAACAAGTCTTTTGATATGTTACTTAAGTTAATGAAGCAAGCATATCCTCAAGCAATATTACCCGACTCACACTATGAGGCAAAGAGAAAGCTCCGTGAATAGGGTACGAGTCAATCCATGCCTGTGAACATGATTGTGCTCTTTTCTAGAAAGAAAATGTTGGGTTTGAGAATTGTTCTATATGTGGCTCAAGTAGATGGGTTGACAAAAATACAAAACGGAAAAAGGTACCAAAAAAGGTGCTGCAATACTTTCCCCTAACTCCTAGATTAAAGCTTTTGTATAGTTCTAGGCATACCACAACAAATATGAGATGACATGATGTTGAGCGACATAATAGTTGCATGTTTCTTAATATTTTATTTTAAGAATTATGTTTAATGAATATCTATACACATAGTCGCTACTTGATCCAATTGTATTTTGATTGTGTTGTCTGCATATATAATTGATACGTACTTCACATAATTCCTTCCGCTTCATTGAATTAATGTAAAATGAAATAGCATTTGGTTATTTATTTGTATATTTTGTGATTAATTTGTTTATAATTTTTTTACATATTGTTGATGTATTTATTCGTAAAATTTTAATTCATTAATCTATTTTTTTTATTCTAATATTTATTTTAGGCTGAAATGGTAGATCTTCGATTGACTCAATCAAAAAGTGAAGTGTTCACCTCTACTGTTGATAATGTGTAGCAGCCAAAGGATGTCAATATCTTGACGCAAGTCTTAGGCTCACGATCTCGTTACGTGAAGGGTTTAGTCCCATTACCTAAACTATCTGTAGTGGGTGGTTCTAGAGTCACAAACATCAGTTCAAAACATCATGATGATTATGGAAAATTTGCAACTATGCAAAAAACAATCAATGAACAGAATCTGACTATACATGAGCAACATCAAAAATTTGAAGCATTATTGCACCAACTTCAACAGGTCATTCCTGGCTTTTCATTCTAGCCTCCACCAATATGCTCTTCAATTCAACCTCCTCCACCACCTCCCCCGCCTCCATCATCAACTATGTAGTTTTTTATTTTGCAACATTATGTAATGCGCATTTCACTACTTATGTTCTTTTGGATAATATTTGACTAGTTGTATTCATGTTTTAAAAATATTTGACTAATTAATAGTAAATTGCACTTTTATGATGTATTTTAGACACATTATGATGTTGTGAATGAATGAGCAATATATTTTATAATGCATAGACTGCGTCACAAATAATTAAAGAAAAAATATAGAAAAAAATACATTTCGCGACGCAGTTCATGCGTCGTGACATGATAGAACCTTTTCGCGATGCATAAAAAAAGGTGTCGCCAATATTAGTGTTGCGAAATGACATCACCTTTGGTGACGTCATTTGGCGACGTAATAAAAGAAGGTGTCGCCAATACTTACGTCGCAAATTGATGTAACCTTCAGCAATGCGTACCGTAATGCGTCGCCAAAGATCATATTGACATTTGCATACGAACCAGTTGCGACGCATGCCGGCGACGCGTGTTTGCGTCGCAAAATGTTCTGCGACGCATTTTACGTACATATGGCGACGCTTAAATGCGTAGTTAAAAGTTTGAATTCTTGTAGTGGCGCAAACCCTTGGACGAGAAGTGCGTACGTCTCCAAAAGAGGGCCAAGGATGTGAGCACTTCGTTTTAGCAGGCTCTATACAACAATGTGCTCGGGGAACCATGACCATTGGGTCTTCGCCCCAGGAAGAGTCGGTCTCAAGCTGATATGAGTCAGATGATGTTTTCTCAGGCAAAGGCAGGTAAACTTTATGCTTCACTAGCTCAAAGGGCTCGGAAGTTGGTGAACAATCAGACTTCTCAACTTCTTCAAGCTCATTAAGCAAGATCAATGCTTCAAATTTTCCTCCCTCATTATTGAGGATTGGGACTTGGGTGTGTGTGTCTAGATATGAAGGTGATTTAGTGGCAAAATATTACTTCGCCAAACATAAACTTGTATGGGAAGTTCTCGAAGGCTGCTTGGAGAGCAAGATTGAGTTTCACTGGTCATTACTGTAATTAAGGCAGTATTTTTTGAAGGTGGCCATGGGACTTTGGATATTGTGTTGGCAACACCACCTCTTTTCTTCCGAGCGACTGATCCTCAACCAAGGAAGCATACATCGTGACAAGCAACTCAAGATTTTACCAACGGCCAAGCGTACATACACAAGAGGCATCTACTTCAATGTCCTCAGACCTTGTTGAGCAAGAATTTTGAGAAATTGATCGACTGTGATCCTCAGTTGAAGATACTTAGTCAACAACCTGATATTATATTAGAATCGCCTTACTTTAATCCTCAGTACTCAGTTTTAGAGGATCAAAGTGATTCTAAAAGCCATATTAATGATTTTATTAAGGATAATTGTAGAACCACTTTCTCCGGCTTTTATGAACCTGGTCCCCCTTGTGCAACATCATCAATCTCCAATAAGACGGAAACACGGGATTCTTTCGGGAGGACACTTGATTTTGATTCACAAGACACTACTTCACCAAGCTCAGTTGAGGAGCTGGCTTCAGGAAACACATCATTGTCTTGCGACGCTCTATTCGACAAAGAGATAACGCACTTTATACCGCAATTCTTTGACAATGATTCTCAGTTTTCTGCTGCATCTGATGAACAATCCATTATCTCGAGGGATAATTCCCTTTGCTGCCTACTCCTGCAAAATACAGTGGGCGGAATGGTTTGGTCTTCGGATTTTGGCAAGCGCCGAGCTGATTCCACCCAGCACTCGACTCCGCCACCTCCGGCGGTGAAGTTGGAAGTGGAGGAACCCTTGGACGAGAAGCGCGTACGTCTCCACAAGAGGATTAGGGATGCGAGCACTTCGTGTGAGAAGGCTCTGTACAACAATGTGCTTGGGGAACTTGGACCGTTGGGTCTTCGCCCCAGGAAGAATCGGTCTTTAGCTGATATAAGTCAGATGATGCTTTCTCAGGCAAATGCAGGTAAAACTTTATGCTTCACTAGATTGAAGGGCTCGGAAGTTGGTGGATAATCCGACTTCTCAGCTTCTCCGAGCTCATTGAGCAAGATCAAAGCTTCGAATTTTCCTACCTCATTATTGAGGATTGGGACACGGAAGTGTGTGTCTAGATATGAAGGTGATTTAGTGGCAAAATGTTACATCGCCAAACATAAACTTGTATGGGAAGTTCTCGAAGGTGGGTTGAAGTGCAAGATTGAGTTTAACCATTCATTATTGCAATTAAGGAAGTATTTTTTGAAGGTGCCCATGGGACTTTGGATATTGTGTTGGCAAGACCACCTCTTTTCTTCCGAGCAACTGATCCCCAACCAAGAAAGCATACAACGTGACAAGCAACTCGAGATTTTACCAACGACCAAGCATACATACACAAGAGGCATCTACTTCAATGTCCCCAGACCTTATTGAGCAAGAATTTTGAGAAATTGATCGACTGTAATCCTCATTTGAAACTACGTAGTCGGCAAACTGATATTATATTAGAATCACCTTACTTTAATCTTCAGTACTCAGTTTTGGAAGATCAATGTGATTCTAAAAGTTATATTAATGATGTTATTATGGATGATTCTAGAACCACTTTCTGCGGCCTTTATGAACCTGGCCCCCTTGTGCAACATCATCAATCTCCAATAAGACGGAAACACAAGATTCTTTCGAGAGGACACTTGATTTTGATTCACAAGACACTCCTTCACCATGCTCAGTTGAGGACACATCATTGTCTTGCGACGCTCTATCTGACAAAGAGATAACGGACTTTATACCGCAATTCTTTGACAATGATTCCCAATCTTTTGCTGTTTCTGATGAACAATCCATCATCTTGAGGGGCAATTCCCTTTGCTGCCTACTCCAGCAAAATACAGTGGGTAGAATGGTTTGGTCTTAGAGTTCCGGCAAGTGCCGAGCTGATTCCACCCAGCACTCGGCTCTGCCTCCTCGGCGGTGAAGTTGGAAGTGGAAGAATACAATAATTTTGACTTTAGCGACGCATAGCACGGTCAACGTCACAAAATATGACTTTTTGGCGACGCGTGAATGTTTCGCGTGGCTAAAAGACAGAACATTAGGAGGGAATTTTTCTACATTTCTTTTGTATCATTTAGCGACGCATTAAACAATACGCGACGTCAAATGAAGGCCTTTGGCGACACGCACGTCACTCCACGTCGCTAAAAGGCAAATTTTCCCTGGATCATTTGGCGACACGACATAGAAAACGCGTCGCCAAATGTGACATTATGACGATGCGTCATTTGGCGACATAAATACATTATGCGTCGCTAAAATAAAATTCGAGATTAAAAATTTTTAAATTTTTTTATAAATTATAAATTAAAATAAATATCATTTGAAAACGTATTAGAAAAAATTTATTTAATAATTTATATTTTAATTTATTTTAATAAATTAACTGCTCGTATTCTCTTTTAACAAAATTATAAATCAAAATAAATATCATTTAAAAACAAATCAAACAAATTATTAAATAATTAATATTTTAATTTATTAACTACTCGTATTCTCTTTTAACAAAATTACAAATCAAAATAAATATATTTTTAAAACAAATAAAACAATTATTAAATAATTCTTATTTTATTTTATTTTTATACATTAAAACCCTACCCTATTCTCTTGTTCGTTCATGCAATCCTGTTTTCAGCAAAAGTCTTCTCGTCGTTGCCTCCAAATCGTTGTTAGGAAAAAAAAACAAATCTGGAGCTAATAGGGCACTTATGATTAGAATTTCCATTTCTTCGTTCTAGCACTCTCACCATTGCTGATTTCTTCTCTCCTGTGCATCTTGCTCGCTGAGACAAGCTTGATAATGTGCGCCAGCCAAAGGATGTCAATATCATGACGCAAGTCTTAGGCTCATGGTCTCGTTATGTGAAGGCTTTAGGCCCATTACCTAAACTATCTGTAGTGGGTGGTTCTAGAGCCACAAACATTAGTTCAAAACATCATGATGATTATGGAAAATTTGCAACTATGAAAAAAACAATCGATGAACAGAATCTGACTATACGTGAGCAGCATCAAAAATTTGAAGCATTATTGCACCAACTTCAACGGGTCATTCCTGGCTTCTCATTCTAGCCTCCACCAACATGCTCTTCAATTCAACCTCCTCCGCCACCTCCCCGGCCTCCATCATCGACTATGTAGTTTTTTATTTTGCAATATTATGTAATGCGCATTTCACTACTTATGTTCTTTTGGATAATATTTGACCAGTTATGTTCATGTTTTAAAAATAGTTGACTAATTAATAGTAAATTGCACTTTTTTGATGTATTTTAGACACATTATGATGTTGTGACTGAATGAATAATATATTTTGTAATGCATAGACTGCGTCACAAATAATTAAAGAAAAAATACATTACGCGACGCATTTCATGCGTCGTGACATGATAGAACCTTTTCGCGACGCATAAAAGAAGGTGTCGCCAATATTAGTGTTACGAAATGACATCACCTTTGTCGACGTCATTTGGCTACGTAATAAAAGAAGGTGTCGCCAATACTTACGTCGCAAAATGTTGTAACCTTCAGCAACACATACCTTAATGCGTCGCCAAAGATCATATTGACATTTGCATACGAATCAGTTGTGACGCATGCCCGCGATGCGTGTTTGCGTCGCAAAATGTTCTGCGACGCATTTTACGTACATATGGCGACGCTAAAATGCGTCGTTAAAAGTTTGAATTCTTGTAGTGGCGTACCCTTGGACGAGAAACGCGTACGTCTCCACAAGAGGGCCAGGGACGCGAGCACTTCGTGTTAGCAGGCTCTGTACAACAATGTGCTTGGGGAACCTGGACAATTGGGTCTTCACCCAAGGAAGAGTTGGTCTCTAGTTGATATGAGTCAGATGATGTTTTCTCAGACAAAGGCAGGTAAAACTTTTTGCTTGACTAACTCGAAGGGCCCGGAAGTTGGTGTACAATCAGACTCCTCAGCTTCTTCGAGCTCATTGAGAAAGATCAAAGCTTCGAATTTTCCGCCCTCATTATTGAGGATTGGGACATGGAAGTATGTGTCTAGATATGAAGGTGATTTAGTGGCAAAATGTTACTTCGCCAAACATAAACTTGTATTGGAAGTTCTCGAAGGCGGCTTGGAGAGCAAGATTGAGTTTCACTGGTCATTACTGTAATTAAGGCAGTATTTTTTGAAAGTGACAATGGTACTTTGGATATTGTGTTGGCAACACCACCTCTTTTCTTCCGAACGACTGATCCTCAACCAAGGAAGCATACATCATGACAAGCAACTCGAGATTTTACCAACAGCCAAGCATACATACACAAGAGGCATCTACTTCAATGTCCCCAGACCTTGTTGAGCAAGAATTTTGAGAAATTGATCGACTGTGATCCTCAGTTGAAGCTACTTAGTCAACAACCTGATATGACATTAGAATCGTCTTACTTTAATCCTCAGTACTCAGTTTTAGAGGATCAAAGTGATTCTAAAAGCCATATTAATGATTTTATTAAGGATGATTCTAGAACCACTTTCTCTGGCTTTTATGAACCTGGTCCCCCTTATGCAACATCATCAATCTCCAATAAGACGGAAACACGGGATTTTTTCGGGAGGACACTTGATTTTGATTCACAAGACACTACTTCACCAAGCTCAGTTGAGGAGCTGGCTTCAGGAAACACATCATTATCTTGCGACGCTCTATTCGACAAAGAGATAACGAACTTTATACCGCAATTCTTTGACAATGATTCTCAGTCTTCTGCTGCTTCTGATGCACAATCCATTATCTCGAGGGATAATTCCCTTTGCTGCCTACTCCAGCAAAATACAATGGGCGGAATGGTTTGGTCATTGGATTCCGGTAAGCGCCGAGCTGATTCCACCCAGCACTCGACTCCGCCACCTCCGGCGGTGAAGTTGGAAGTGGAGGAACCCATGGACGAGAAGCGCGTACGTCTCCACAAGAGGATCAGGGATGCGAGCACTTCGTGTGAGTAGGCTCTGTACAACAATGTGCTTGGGGAACTTGGATCGTTGGGTTTTCACCCCAGGAAGAGTCAGTCTTTAGCTGATATGAGTCAGATGATGCTTTCTCAGGCAAATGCAGGTAAAACTTTATGCTTCACTAGCTTGAAGGGCTCGGAAGTTAGTGAACAATCCGACTTCTCAGCTTCTCCGAGCTCATTGAGCAAGATCAAAGCTTCGAATTTTCCTACCTCATTTTTGAGGATTAGGACACGGAAGTGTGTGTCTAGATATGAAGGTGATTTAGTGGCAAAATATTACTTCGCCAAACATAAACTTGTATGGGAAGTTATCGAAGGTGGGTTGAAGTGCAAGATTGATTTTCACTGTTCATTAATGCAATTACGGAAGTATTTTTTGAAGGTGCCCATGGGACTTTGGATATTGTGTTGGCAAGACCACCTCTTTTCTTCCGAGCGACTGATCCCCAACTAAGGAAGCATACACCGTGACAAGCAACTCGAGATTTTACAAACTGCCAAGCATGCATACACAAGAGGCATCTACTTCAATATTCCCAGACCTTGTTGAGCAAGAATTTTGAGAAATTGATCGACAGTAATCCTCATTTGAAACTACTTAGTCAGCAAACTGATATTATATTAGAATCACCTTACTTTAATCCTCAGTACTCAGTTTTGGAAGATCAATGTGATTCTAAAAGTCATATTAATGATGTTATTATGGATGATTCTAGAACCACTTTCTGCGGCCTTTATAAACCTGGCCCCCTTGTGCAACATCATCAATCTCCAATAAGACGGAAACACAAGATTCTTTCGAGAGGACACTTGATTTTGATTCACAAGACACTCCTTCACCATGCTCAGTTGAGGACACATCATTGTCTTGCGACGCTCTATTTGACAAAGAGATAACGGACTTTATACCGCAAGTCTTTGACAATGATTCCCAATCTTCTGCTGTTTCTGATGAACAATCCATCATCTCGAGGGGCAATTCCCTTTGCTGCCTACTCCAGCTAAATACAGTGGGCAGAATGGTTTGTTCTTCGAATTCCGGCAAGCGCCGAGCATATTCACCCAGCACTCGGATCTGCCTCCTCGGCGGTGAAGTTGGAAGTGGAGGAATACAAGAATTCTGACTTTAGCGACGCATAGCACGGTCAACGTCACAAAATATGACTTTTTGGCGATGCGTGGAATGTTTCGCGTCGCTAAAAGACAGAACATTAGGAGGGAATTTTCCCACATTTATTTTGTATCATTTAGCGACACATTAAACAATACGCGTCGTCAAATGAAGGCCTTTGGCGACACGCACGTCACTCCATGTCGCTAAAAGGCAGCAAAATTTTCCCTGGATCATTTGGCAACATGACATAGAAAACACATAGCCAAATGTGACATTATGGCGACGCATTCTGCACTCAACGTCACTAATAGTAGTGGAAATTTTTCCGTACTCAAATTGTGGTCATTTGACGACGTAAATACATTATGCGTCGCTAAAATAAAATTTGATATTAAAAATTTTTAAATTTTTTTATAAATTATAAATTAAAATAAATATCATTTGAAAACATATTAGAAAAAATTTATTTAATAATTTATATTTTAATTTATTTTAATAAATTAACTGCTCTTTTAACAAAATTATAAATCAAAATAAATATCATTTAAAAACAAATCAAACAAATTATTAAATAATTAATATTTTAATTTATTAACTACTCGTATTCTCTTTTAACAAAATTATAAATCAAAATAAATATATTTTTAAAACAAATAAAACAATTATTAAATAATTCTTATTTTATTTTATTTTTATACATTAAAACCCTACCCTATTCTCTTGTTCGTTCATGCAATCCTGTTTTCACCAAAAAGTCTTCTCGCCGTTGCCTCCAAATCGTTGTTAGGAAAAAAAGCAAATCTGGAGCTAATACGGCGCTTATGAATAGAATTTCCATTTCTTCGTTCTAGCACTCTCACCATTGCTGATTTCTTCTTTCCTGTGCATCTTGCTCGCCGAGACAAGCTTGATAATGTGCGCAAGCCAAAGAATGACAATATCATGACGCAAGTCTTAGGCTCACGGTCTCGTTACGTGAAGGGTTTAGGCCCATTACCTAAACTATCTGTAGTGGGTGGTTCTAGAGCCACAAAGTTCAGTTCAAAACATCATGATGATTATGGAAAATTTGCAACTATGAAAAAAACAATCGATGAACAGAATCTGACTATACGTGAGCAGCATCAAAAATTTGAAGCATTATTGCACCAAGTTCAACGGGTCATTCCTGGCTTTTCATTCTAGCCTCCACCAACATGCTCTTCAATTCAACCTCCTCCGCCACCTCCCCGGCCTTCATCATCGACTATGTAGTTTTTTATTTTGCAATATTATGTAATGCGCATTTCACTACTTATGTTCTTTTCGATAATATTTGACCAGTTATGTTCATGTTTTACAAATAGTTGACTAATTAATAGTAAATTATACTTTTATGATGTATTTTAGACACATTATGATGTTATGACTGAATGAATAATATATTTTGTAATGCATAGACTGCGTCACAAATAAATAAAGAAAAAATACATTTCGCGACGCATTTCATGCGTCGTGACATGATAGAATCTTTTCGCGACTCATAAAAGAAGGTTTTGCCAATATTAGTGTTACGAAATGATATCACCTTTGGTGACGTCATTTGGCGACGTAATAAAAGAAGGTGTCGCCAATACTTACGTCGCAAAATGTTGTAACCTTCAGCAACACGTACCTTAATGCGTGGCCAAAGATCATATTGACATTTGCATACGAATCAGTTGCGACGCATGCCGGCGACGCGTGTTTGCGTCGCAAAATGTTCTGCGACGCATTTTACGTACATATGGCGACGCTAAAATGCGTCGTTAAAAGTTTGAATTCTTGTAGTGGCGTACCCTTGGACGAGAAGCGTGTACGTCTCCACCAGAGGGCCAGGGATGCGAGCACTTCGTGTTAGCAGGCTCTGTACAACAATGTGCTTGGGGAACCTGGACCATTGGGTCTTCTCCCCAGGAAGAGTCGGTCTCTAGCTGATATTAGTCAGATGATGTTTTCTCAGACAAAGGCAGGTAAAAGTTTTTGCATCACTAGCTCAAAGGGCTCGGAAGTTGGTGTACAATCAGACTTCTCAGCTTCTTCGAGCTCATTGAGCAAGATCAAAGCTTCGAATTTTCCTCCCTCATTATTGAGGATTGGGACATGGAAGTGTGTGTCTAGATATGAAGGTGATTTAGTGGCAAAATGTTACTTCACCAAACATAAACTTGTATGGGGAGTTCTCGAAGGCGGCTTGGACAGCAAGATTGAGTTTCACTCGTCATTACTGTAATTAAGGCAGTATTTTTTGAAGGTGGCCATGGGACTTTGGATATTGTGTTGTCAACACCACCTCTTTTCTTCCGAGCAACTGATCCTCAACCAAGGAAGCATACATCGTGACAAACAACTCGAGATTTTACCAACGGCCAAGCATACATACACAAGAGGCATCTACATCAATGCCCCCAGACCTTGTTGAGCAAGAATTTTGTGAAATTGATCAACTGTGATCCTCAGTTGAAGCTACTTAGTCAACAACCTGATATTATATTAGAATCGCCTTACTTTAATCCTCAGTACTCAGTTTTGGAAAATCAATGTGATTCTAAAAGTTATATTAATGATGTTATTATGGATGATTCTAGAACCACTTTCTGCGGCCTTTATGAACCTGTCCCCCTTGTGCAACATCATCAATCTCCAATAAGACGGAAACACAAGATTCTTTCGAGAGGACACTTGATTTTGATTCACAAGACACTCCTTAACCATGCTCAGTTGAGGACACATCATTGTCTTGCGACGCTCTATTCGACAAAGAGATAACGGACTTTATACCGTAATTCTTTGACAATGATTCCCAATCTTTTGCTGTTTCTGATGAAATATCCATCATCTCGAGGGGCAATTCCCTTTGCTGCCTACTGCAGCAAAATACAGTGGGCAGAATGGTTTGATCTTCAAATTCCGGCAAGCGCCGAGCTGATTCCACCCAGCACTCGGATCTGCCTCCTCGGCGGTGAAGTTGGAAGTGGAGGAATACAAGAATTCTGAGTTTAGCGTAGCATAGCACGGTCAACGTCACAAAATATGACTTTTTGGCGATGCATGGAATGTTTCGCGTTGCTAAAAGACAGAACATTAGGAGGGAATTTTCCCACATTTATTTTGTATCATTTATCGACGCATTAAACAATACGCGTCGTCAAATGAAGGACTTTGGCGACACGCACGTCACTCCACGTTGCTAAAAGGCAGCAAAATTTTCCCTGGATCATTTGGCGATACGACATAGAAAACGCGTCGACAAATGTGACATTATGGCGACGCATTCTGCACTCAACGTCACTAATAGTAGTGGAAATTTTTCCGTACTCAAATTGTGGTCATTTGGCGACGTAAATACATTAAGCGTCGCTAAAATAAAATTCGAGATTAAATTTTTTTATAAATTATAAATTAAAATAAATATCATTTGAAAATGTATTAGAAAAAATTTATTTAATAATTAATATTTTAATTTATTTTAATAAATTAACTGCTCATATTCTCTTTTAACAAAATTATAAATCAAAATAAATATCATTTAAAAACAAATCAAACAAATTATTAAATAATTAATATTTTAATTTATTTACTACTCGTATTCTCTTTTGACAAAATTACAAATCAAAATAAATATCATTTTAAAACAAATAAAACAATTATTAAATAATTCTAATTTTACTTTATTTTTATACATTAAAACCCTACCGTATTCTCTTGTTCGTTCACGCAATCCTGTTTTCACCAAAAAGTCTTCTCGTCGTTGCCTCCAAATCGTTGTTAGGAAAAAATGCACTTGATGGAAACACGGGATTCTTTCAGGAGGACACTTGATTTTGATTCACAAGACACTACTTCACCAAGCTCAGTTGAGGAGCTGGCTTCAGGAAACACATCATTGTCTTCCGACACTCTATTCGACAAAGAGATAATGGACTTTATACCGCAATTCTTTGAAAATGATTCTCAGTCTTCTGCTGCTTCTGATGAACAATCCATTATCTCGAGGGGCAATTCCTTTGCTGCCTATTCCAGCAAAATACAGTGGGCGGAATGGTTTGGTCTTCGGATTCCAGCAAGCGTCGAGCTGATTCCGCCCAGCACTCGACTCCGCCACCTCCAGCGGTGAAGTTGGAAGTGGAGGAACCCTTGGACGAAAAGCGCGTACGTCTCCACAAGAGGATCAGGGAAGCGAGCACTTCGTGTGAGCAAGCTCTGTACAACAATGTGCTTGGGGAACTTGGACCGTTAGGTCTTCGCCTCAGGAAGAGTCAGTCTTTAGCTGATATGAGTCAGATGATGCTTTCTCAGGCAAATGCAGGTAAAACTTTATGCTTCACTAGCTTGAAGGGCTAGGAAGTTTGTGAACAATCTGACTTCTCAGCTTCTCCGAGCTCATTGAGTAAGATCGAAGCTTCGAAATTTTCTTACCTCATTATTGAGGATTGGGACATGGAAGTATGTGTCTAGATATGAAGCTGATTTAGTGGCAAAATGTTACTTCGCCAAACATAAACTTGTATGAGAAGTTCTCGAAGGTGGGTTGAAGTGCAATATTGAGTTTCACTGTTCATTATTGCAATTAAGTGTTGGTTGCTACTCGGAAAGCCTATAGGTTCCACTGTACAAAAATTTTGTACAAAGGTCTGAACCTTTTCCTAGCTACCATGTGTTCTTTTAAATTAAATTTTGGATCTCCTGCGGAACTTAACACGTTTGATCCAAAACTTAATCTATTTGTTCTTTTAGGTTTTGACTTGGATCTCCTGCGGAACTTAACACGTTCGACCCAAGTCTCCTTAAGTTATTAATTCCATTAAATATCAATTTCCATAAAAGGTTCCCAGTACTGACGTGGCGAGGCACATGGCCTTCTTGGATATGGGAGCAACCACCACCGACTAGACAAAACCTTTAATAGAAAGCTAATATTTAATTTCCTAAAATAACTTTAGGTTAACCAAAGAGAACAATCAAATCACAAGGAAAAGAAAGAAACAAAAGAACACAACTTCGAAAAACCATATTCGAAATACTAGAACGTAAGCCTCTTGTATTTGGTATTATTTCCATAAATAACTAGCATGATGCGGAAATAGAAATTACTAGTTATACCTTGTAGAAAAACCTCTTGATCTTCTACCGTATTCCTCTTCTAACCTCGGACGTTGTGTGGGCAACGATCTTCCAAGATGAGAAACCACCAACCACCTTCTTCCCCTCCAAGCAAGGTTCGGCCACAAAGGGAAACTTCACCAAGGAGGAAAAACAAAATACTAACCAAGCTCCAAGAGATGCTAGCTTTCTCTCCTTCTTCTTCTTCTTCTCCGAGTAGTATCCGGCCACCACAAGAACTCCAAGGGAGAGGGAGAGGTTCGGCCACCACAAGAGGAAGTGAAGGAGATGATGGCCGGCCACACCAAGGAGCAAAAGAGGGAGAGGAATAATAGATGTTGTGTCCTGTGAAGGCACCCTCACCCCTTCTTTTATATTCCTTGGCCTAGGTAAATTAGGAAATTTAATTACAACAAATTTTCCTTAATTTCCTTGACATGATTTAATTGAGAAAAATAAAATAATATTTCCCCAATTAAACAATGATGGCCGGCCACATCAAGAGGAAACAAATTGGACAAGTTTTTAATCAACAATTAAAACTTTCCTTATTTGTTTCCAGAAATTTAAAAAAAATAAAATTTCTCTTTAAAAATCTCTTCATGGTTAATAAAAGGAAATATCTATAATTTTAATTTTATTAACATGTGAATAATTTTAAAGAGAAAATAAAAACTCTCCAATCTACAAATAAGGAAAGAGATCTAATCTCTTTCTTTAATCTTTTGTAAAACTTTTACAAGAGAGATATTTTAATTTTAATTCTCTTTAAAATATATCTTCCACATAATAATAAAATCTAAAATTAAATTTCTTTTTTATTTAATTATGGCCGGCCCTACTAGCTTGGGTTCAAGCTAGGGCCGACCACCTTAGGCCGGCCCTAGCTTGGTTCCCAAGCTAGCTTGGCCGCCCCTTTAGGTGGGTATAAAAGGTGGGTATATGTGGGTATAGTACTCTATAAATAAGAGGCTACGATAGGGACCGAGAGGAGGAATTGGTTTTGGTCTCCGATAAAATTAAGCATCCCGTGCGCCCAACACACAACTTAATTTTATCAATGATAATTCATTCCACTAGAGAACTATCATTGAACTACCGCACCAATCCCAAATTACATTTTGGGCTCCTTCTTATTATGAGTGTGTTAGTCTCCGTGTTTAAGATATCGAATGTCCACTAATTAAGTGAGTTACTGACAACTCATTTAATTAATATCTAAGTCCAAGAG
This sequence comes from Zingiber officinale, assembly GCF_018446385.1. Classification (NCBI taxonomy): domain Eukaryota; kingdom Viridiplantae; phylum Streptophyta; class Magnoliopsida; order Zingiberales; family Zingiberaceae; genus Zingiber; species Zingiber officinale. The sequence continues at coordinate 14,905,771 of NC_055989.1, forward strand.
TAGTACCACTCAACCTTATTATCATGTCGGACTAAGTCCACCTGCAGGGTTTAACATGACAATCTTTATGAGCTCCTCTTGAGGACATTATCAACCTAGTATCACTAGGACACAGTTTCCTTCTATAATCAACAACACACACTATGAGTGATACCATTTCCCAATTTATCGGGTTTATTGATTCATCGAACTAAATCTCACCCATTGATAAATTAAAGAAATAAATATCAAACATATGTGCTTGTTATTATATTAGGATTAAGAGCACACACTTCCATAATAACTGTGGTCTTTGTTCCTTTATAAAGTCAGTATAAAAGGAACGACCTCAAATGATCCTACTCAATACACTCTGAGTGTACTAGTGTAATTATATAGTCAAGATAAACTAATACCAAATTACACTACGACTTTCTAATGGTTTGTTCCTTTCCATTCTGGTCGTGAGCTACTGTTTATAATTTATAAGGTACCGATAACATCATCTTCTGTATGTGACACCACATACTATGTTATCTACAATATAAATTAAATGAACAACTACAAACAAATGTAGATAATTAGACCAAATGTGATTCTTTATTCATAATGAATGTTTACAAAGCTTAGGCTCTCAATATACACTCCAACACTATCTTCCCATTCTCAATGAATAGCTCTCACCATATGATTCATTCCACCCTAAAGCTAGTCAAATTGCAAGGATTGGTAGCTCCACTCACTACCAAGATGCACGATGACACTTCGTCCTCCCTTATCAAGTGGTCGATCATACGTTATACGTTCTCCTTATGCTCGTGGTTCCTTCGAGTTTGCAATGCACCGCTGTTATCACAATAAATTGTGATGATTTTGGGCAAACCAGGAATCACATCTAAGTCCATTAGAAAGTTCCTGAGCCATACTGCTTCTTTAGCTGCCTCAGAGGCTGCTACATATTCAGCTTCCATGGTTGAGTCCGAAACGCATTTCTGCTTAACACTCCTCCATGAAATGGCTCCACCTCCTAAAGTAAACACATAACCTGATGTAGACTTACTGTTATCCCTATCGATTGAAATCAATCTGTAACCCAGGGAGCAAATCATCCGCTTGGTAAACTAGCATATAATCCCTAGTCCTTCTCGTGTACTTTAATATATGCTTCCGCACCAATGTCCTTGTCCAGGTTACTCGATATGTCACGACCATGCCTACCAAGAAAATGGATATTAGGTCTCGTACATAGCATTGCATACATTAGGCTTCCTACCGAAGCATAAGGAATTGCTTTCATGTCCTCTATCTCTTTTGATGTCTTTGGAGACATCTCTTTAGATAGAGCTACTCCATGTCTAAAAGGTAAGAAACCTTTCTTGGAGTCTTGCATGCTAAAACGAGCAAGGATTGTATCTATATATGAAGCTTGGGATAGACACAACATTCTTTTCTTGCGATCCCTTATAACTTTGATCCCAAGAATGTGTGCACATTCTCCTAAGTCCTTCATATCAAATTGTTTGGACAACCATACCCTTACATCCGATAATACCTTGACATTGTTGCCAATTAACAAAATAGCATCTACGATAGTACAAGAAATACCACCACGTTTCCGTTACACTTCTTATATACACAAGACTCATCCGGACTTTGAATAAATTCATATGACTGGATTACTTCATTAAACGGATGTTCCAAGACCTTGAAGCTTGCTTCATCCATAAATGGACCGATTGAGCTTGCATACTAGATGCTCTTTGCTTTTTCAATAAATCCTTCGCTTCATATGGATGTTCTCTTCAAGACTTCCATTAAGGAAAGGCCTTGACATCCATTTGCCAAATCTCATAATCCATATGAGAAAGAATGGATAAGAGTATCCGGATAGACTTAAGCATGGGTACCGTGAAAAGGTTTCCTCATAATCGATTCCCTCTTTCGAGTGTACCCTTTCGCAACAAGCCTAGCTTTGAAGGTTTCTACCTTCCCGTCCCTCTTTTCCTTTTGTAAATCCACTTGCATCCAACGGCTTTTACACCATCGGTGGTTCTACAAGCTCCCGCACCTTATTAGAGTACATGGACTCTATTTCGAATTCATTGCCTTTGCCAAGATGCTGCATCTATATCTTGGAGTGCTTATCATATGGGATCAGGTTCATGTTTACCCGGATCAAGTCCAAGACTCTCCCAAAACATGAATCTTTCAGTTGCATTACAACCCTCCCACTACGACGAGGCACGTCTGTTGTGTATCATGTGTGACACGTGTTGCCTCTTGTGGTACTTCATCTTGTCTTGTTACTGAAGTAGACATGTCCTCTCTAAGTTCTTCTAAAACAACTTTGCTACTGGGCTTGTGATCCATTATATAGTCTTCTTCTAAAAACTGGGCATTGGTGCTAACAATGACCTTCTGGTCTTTAGGACTATAAAATAAACCACCTTTCGTTCCTTTGGGATATCCTACAAACACGCGAACTTCTGTACGGGATTCTAACTTATCAGCATCTGGTTTCAGCACATGTGCTGGACTACCCCAAATCCGAATATGTCTTACACTGGGCTTTCGCCCATTCCACAATTCTATGGGAGTAGAAGAAACTGATTTAGAAGGTACTAAGTTTAGAACATATATTGCTGTTTCCAGAGCATATCCCCAAAACGAATTTGGTAATTCTGAATAACTCATCATTGATCTAACCATCTCCATAAGAGTCCTATTCCTTCGTTCTGCTACACCATTCTGTTGGGGTGTTGGGATTGAATCCAGCCTCCGATAAGTAATTCCTAAACTCTCCTAAGAGGTATTCGCCACCACGATCGAGTAGTGTCTTGATACTTTTACCTAGTCGCTTCTCCACATCACCTTGTATTCTTTGAACTTATCAAAGCACTCGGACTGCGCATTAGGTAAATGTATCCATATCTTGAATAATCGCCCATGAAAGAGACAAAATATTCAAAACCTCCTCTTGCCAGGACGGACATAGACCACATAAATCGAGTGAACCAACTCTAACACTTCTTTGGCTCTATTCCCCTTGGCCTTGAACGGCCTCTTGGTCATTTTACCTTCTAAGCAAGATTCACAAGTTGGAAAATTTTCCAACTCTAATGAGCTTAAAAGTCCATCAGCTATAAGCCTCTGAATCCTACTTAAGTTAATATGACCAAGCCTTAGATGCCAAAGATATGCTTGGTTCATTTCAAGGTTCTTTTCTCTTATTAGAATTAGAAGATGAATTATAAATTTCCATGTTTTGCTTTGTGGAAGAATTTGGATTTAAAATATACAAATTGCCAACTAATGCACCGTAACAGATAATCACTTTATTTCTTTTAATAACTACATCGTTCAAAGAAACCGAATATCCATCTAAAAACAGTTTAGAAACTGAAATTAAATTCTTTCTAAAACTGGGTACATAAAGACAATTTCTTAAAACCAAATTTCTATTTCTAAAAGATAAGTAGACGTCTCCCATTGTTGCCACCTTAGTAGCATTGCCCATGTAGACAGTAATCTCCCTTGAGATAGTCGTCGGGTTTCTGGAACCCTGCAAGGAATTGCAGACATGATCGATGGCTCCCGTATCTACACACCAGGTTTTGGTAGATAACACCGCTAAACATGTTTCAACAACTAGAGTATGAGATATACCTTTGTTTTGGTTCTTACGAGGACAGTCCGCCTCCTGACTGCTAGATGAAGCACTTGCCCTTCTTCTTCATTCAATCCGTACTCCGAGATTTATTCACTTTCTTTTCTGAACCATTTGTTTCTTCTTCTTCTTACCTTTCGGTTTAGAAGTAGAACCATTTTCAAGATAGTGAATTTGAGCATTGTGACGAAATAACCCTTATGCTGCTTGAAGTCAGTAGTTTCCTAATGAATAAATCCTTTTATTCATATTATAGTTCAGTGAATCGCTCAAAACTTCTAGGTAGGGTTTGGAGGATCATATCGATCCGGGTTTCCCATCAATTTCTCCTCCAAGGATCATTTTTCAGATAAGCCATCATGTTTAGGATATGATCCCTTACGAGTACCCTCTTGCATGGTGGTCATTATCTTCTCATAGCTTCTTGTCTAGAAGCCCTATCCGATGACCAAAGAGTTCCTTGAGATTGTTCATAATATCATAAGTTGTTGGTAAATCTTGATGTTGCAATACATTTGACATTGAAGCCAAATGTAACACCGCGCCATCTCATCCTTTTACCCATTTCCTATGATATTCAATCTCCTCTTGGGTAGATTCACCATGGGTGCATCAGGGCAATGCTCAATCAAGACAAATTTATAGCAGAAGAACAATATCCGTGTTTCTTTTCCAATCTATGTAATTTGGTCCAAGAAGTCTATTTTGTTGAAGTATGATGGACATGGGTTGAAAGTCATCCTTAGAATCACAAATAACTTTTGGTGAACTCTAAATTTAGAATAATATTGATTCCTCAAACAATACTATTTTAAATTAACCAACACCTTAAACCACCGTGAATTTTGTATGCCACGTTAGTGTGGACGATACAAATTCAACATTTGTAAAGGAGGGTTTTAACCCATTAATTTTATTATCTTGTCAACCTAACTTTTTGACAAATAAAATTAATAGTTGGTATTATTTGGTCACACAAATAATAGCAGTGACTCCGTTGGGGAGGATACTATTAGATGTGTCTAAGTGTACACCATTACTTGACACTAAGTCCATTAATAAGATTATGCCCCTTCCGTTGGGGAAGATCACACGCTCTTAATTAACTTCCTATAGTCATCCATAAATGGAAGTCTGTTCTAGTGATCCGCAAACAAGCTCATCCGTTATGGAGGAAGGCACTCAGAGCCAACGCGCAAGCTCGTTTGCATCACTTACAAACCAGTAATGGAGACCATGGGATTTACTTAAAAATCCCTCTCCCACTTAGTTATTTATAAATGAGGAATTTTAACTATGCTAGCCTACTAAACTTGTAAACTAACATGCACACGACAATATAAAAGCAATAAATAGAAAATCTAATTTTCAACTATTATGGCTTTTATCTTTAATTGTCCTCCGTGTGTTGTCATCCGAAGCTGCCATGTTTGGCCATCGCCACCGGGTCTAACTGTCGCATCCATCTTGCTCCGAGTTCCGCTGCGCCTCGGTCCTTAGAAGGTTCCACGCTTTGCAAGATTCGATCCATGACATAAATAGAATTTTACATTTTGATCCTATATTCCATAAAGGAATGTACATGTACCTAGATCACAAATAAAATCCTAATAAAACTAAATACAGCTCCTGTTGTATTTTAATACAATCATGCACACACATATAAATTGCCCTTGACATGTCCAAGGGTCCAATCACACACATAATTAACTAAAAGCCATAATAGTTGGATCCTGCATCCATAGAGTTAGCACATCCTACTATTAACCTGCCTAAATTATGTATGACATGTGCATAATTAAACTAAATACCAAATGTATGGAATAAATAGCTCTAATTGTTGGTTGCTACTCGGAAAGCCTATAGGTTCCACTATAAAAAATTTTGTACAAAGGTCTGAACCTTTTCCTAGCTACCATGTGTTCTTTTAAATTAAATTTTGGATCTCCTGCGGAACTTAACACGTTTGATCCAAAACTTAATCTATTTGTTCTTTTAGGTTTTGACTTGGATCTCCTGCGGAACTTAACACGTTCGACCCAAGTCTCCTTAAGTTATTAATTCCATTAAATATCAATTTCCATAAAAGGTTCCCAGTACTGACGTGGCGAGGCACATGGCCTTCTTGGATATGGGAGCAACCACCACCGACTAGACAAAACCTTTAATAGAAAGCTAATATTTAATTTCCTAAAATAACTTTAGGTTAACCAAAGAGAACAATCAAATCACAAGGAAAAGAAAGAAACAAAAGAACACAACTTCGAAAAACCATATTCGAAATACTAGAACGTAAGCCTCTTGTATTTGGTATTATTTCCATAAATAACTAGCATGATGCGGAAATAGAAATTACTAGTTATACCTTGTAGAAAACCGCTTGATCTTCTACCGTATTCCTCTTCTAACCTCGGACGTTGTGTGGGCAACGATCTTCCAAGATGAGAAACCACCAACCACCTTCTTCTCCTCCAAGCAAGGTTCGGCCACAAAGGGAAACTTCACCAAGGAGGAAAAACAAAATACTAACCAAGCTCCAAGAGATGCTAGCTTTCTCCTTCTTCTTCTTCTTCTCCGAGTAGTATCCGCCACCACAAGAACTCCAAGGGAGAGGGAGAGGTTCGGCCACCACAAGAGGAAGTGAAGGAGATGATGGCCGGCCACACCAAGGAGCAAAAGAGGGAGAGGAATAATAGATGTTGTGTCTCTGAAGGCACCTCACCCCTTCTTTTATATTCCTTGGCCTAGGTAAATTAGGAAATTTAATTACAACAAATTTTCCTTAATTTCCTTGACATGATTTAATTGAGAAAAATAAAATAATATTTCCCCAATTAAACAATGATGGTCCACATCAAGAGGAAACAAATTGGACAAGTTTTAATCAACAATTAAAACTTTCCTTATTTGTTTCAGAAATTTAAAAAATAAAATTTCTCTTTAAAAATCTCTTCATGGTTAATAAAAGGAAATATCTATAATTTTAATTTTATTAACATGTGAATAATTTTAAAGAGAAAATAAAAACTCTCCAATCTACAAATAAGGAAAGAGATCTAATCTCTTTCTTTAATCTTTGTAAAACTTTTACAAGAGAGATATTTTAATTTTAATTCTCTTTAAAATATATCTTCCACATAATAATAAAATCTAAAATTAAATTTCTTTTTATTTAATTATGGCCGGCCCTACTAGCTTGGGTTCAAGCTAGGGCCGACCAAACCCAAGCTTAGGCCGGCCCTAGCTTGGTTCCCAAGCTAGCTTGGCCGGCCCCCTTTAGGTGGGTATAAAAGGTGGGTATATGTGGGTATAGTACTCTATAAATAAGAGGCTACGATAGGGACCGAGAGGAGGAATTGGTTTTGGTCTCCCGATAAAATTAAGCATCCCGTGTTCGCCCCGAACACACAACTTAATTTTATCAATGATAATTCATTCCACTAGAGAACTATCATTGAACTACCGCACCAATCCCAAATTACATTTTTGGGCTCCTTCTTATTATGAGTGTGTTAGTCTCCCTGTGTTTAAGATATCGAATGTCCACTAATTAAGTGAGTTACTGACAACTCATTTAATTAATATCTAAGTCCAAGAGTAGTACCACTCAACCTTATTATCATGTCGGACTAAGTCCACCTGCAGGGTTTAACATGACAATCCTTATGAGCTCCTCTTGAGGACATTATCAACCTAGTATCACTAGGACACAGTTTCCTTCTATAATCAACAACACACACTATGAGTGATACCATTTCCCAATTTATCGGGTTTATTGATTCATCGAACTAAATCTCACCCATTGATAAATTAAAGAAATAAATATCAAACATATGTGCTTGTTATTATATTAGGATTAAGAGCACACACTTCCATAATAACTGTGGTCTTTGTTCCTTTATAAAGTCAGTATAAAAGGAACGACCTCAAATGATCCTACTCAATACACTCTGAGTGTACTAGTGTAATTATATAGTCAAGATAAACTAATACCAAATTACACTACGACTTTCTAATGGTTTGTTCCTTTCCATTCTGGTCGTGAGCTACTGTTTATAATTTATAAGGTACTGATAACATCATCTTCTGTATGTGACACCACATACTATGTTATCTACAATATAAATTAAATGAACAACTACAAACAAATGTAGATAATTAGACCAAATGTGATTCTTTATTCATAATGAATATTTACAAAGCTTAGGCTCTCAGTATACACTCCAACATTAAGGAAGTATTTTTTGAAGGTGCCCATGAGACTTTGGATATTGTGTTGGCAAGACCACCTCTTTTCTTCCGAGCGACTGATCCCCAACCAAGGAAGCATACACCGTGACAAGCAACTCGAGATTTTACCAACGGCCAAGCATACATACACAAGAGGCATCTACTTCAATGTCCCTAGACCTTGTTGAGCAAGAATTTTGAGAAATTGATCGACTGTAATCCTCATTTGAAACTACGTAGTCGGCAAACTGATATTATATTAGAATCACTTTACTTTAATCCTCAGTACTCAGTTTTGGAAGATCAATGTGATTCTAAAAGTCATATTAATGATGTTATTATGGATGATTCTAGAACCACTTTCTGCGGTCTTTACGAACCTGGCCCCCTTGTGCAACATCATCAATCTCCAATAAGACGGAAACACAAGATTTTTTCGAGAGTACACTTGATTTTGATTCACAAGACACTCCTTCACCATGCTCAGTTGAGGACACATCATTGTCTTGCGACGCTCTATTCGACAAAGAGATAACGGACTTTATACCGCAATTCTTTGACAATGATTCCCAATCTTCTGCTGTTTCTGATGAACAATCCATCATCTCGAGGGGCAATTTCCTTTGCTGCCTACTCCAGCTAAATACAGTGGGTAGAATGGTTTGTTCTTCGAATTCCGGCAAGCGCCGAGCATATTCCACCCAGCACTCGGCTCTGCCTCCTCGGCGGTGAAGTTGGAAGTGGAGGAATACAAGAATTCTGACTTTAGCGACGCATAGCACGGTCAACGTCACAAAATATGACTTTTTGGCGATGCGTGGAATGTTTCGCGTCGCTAAAAGACAGAACATTAGGAGGGAATTTTCCCACAATTATTTTGTATCATTTAGCGACGCATTAAACAATACGCGTCGTCAAATGAAGGCCTTTGGCGACACGCACGTCACTCCACGTCGCTAAAAGGCAGCAAAATTTTCCCTGGATCATTTGGCGACATGACATAGAAAACGCATAGCCAAATGTGACATTATGGCGACGCATTCTGCACTCAACGTCACTAATAGTAGTGGAAATTTTTCCGTACTCAAATTGTGGTCATTTGGCGATGTAAATACATTAAGCGTCGCTAAAATAAAATTTGAGATTAAAATTTTTTTAAAATTTTTATAAATTATAAATTAAAATAAATATCATTTGAAAACGTATTAGAAAAAATTTATTTAATAAAAAATATTTTAATTTATTTTAATAAATTAATTGCTCGTATTCTCTTTTGACAAAGTTATAAATCAAAATAAATATCATTTAAAAACAAATCAAATAAATTATTAAATAATTAATATTTTAATTTATTAACTACTCGTATTCTTTTTTAACAAAATTACAAATCAAAATAAATATCATTTTAAAACAAATAAAATAATTATTAAATAATTCTTATTTTATTTTATTTTTATACATTAAAAACCTACCCTATTCTCTTGTTCGTTCATGCAATCCTGTTTTCACCAAAAAGTATTCTCGCCGTTGCCTCCAAATCGTTGTTAGGAAAAAAAGCAAATCTGGAGCTAATACGGCGCTTATGAATAGAATTTCCATTTCTTCGTTCTAACACTCTCACCATTGCTCATTTCTTCTCTCCTGTGCATCTTGCTCGTCGAGACAAGCTTGATAATGTGCGCCAGCCAAAGGATGTCAATATCATGACGCAAGTCTAAGGCTCACGGTCTCGTTATATGAAGGGTTTACACCCATTACCTAAACTATCTATAGTGGGTGGTTCTAGAGCCACAAACATCAGTTCGAAACATCATGATGATTATGGAAAATTTGCAACTATGAAAAAAACAATCGATGAACAGAATCTGACTATACGTGAGCAGCATCAAAAATTTGAAGCATTATTGCACCAACTTCAACGGGTCATTCCTGGCTTCTCATTCTAGCCTCCACCAACATGCTCTTCAATTCAACCTCCTCCGCCACCTCCCCGGCCTCCATCATCGACTATGTAGTTTTTTATTTTGCAATATTATGTAATGCGCATTTCACTACTTATGTTCTTTTGGATAATATTTGACCAGTTATGTTCATGTTTTAAAAATAGTTGACTAATTAATAGTAAATTGCACTTTTTTGATGTATTTTAGACACATTATGATGTTGTGACTGAATGAATAATATATTTTGTAATGCATAGACTGCGTCACAAATAATTAAAGAAAAAATACATTACGCGACGCATTTCATGCGTCGTGACATGATAGAACCTTTTCGCGATGCATAAAAGAAGGTGTCGCCAATATTAGTGTTGCGAAATGACATCACCTTTGGCGACGTCATTTGGCGACGTAATAAAAGAAGGTGTCGCCAATACTTACGTCGCAAAATGTTGTAACCTTCAGCAACGCATACCTTAATGCGTCGCCAAAGATCATATTGACATTTGCATACGAACCAGTTGCGACGCAAGCCGGCGACGCGTGTTTGCGTCACAAAATGTTCTGCGACGCATTTTACGTACATATGGCGATGATAAAATGCGTCGTTAAAAGTTTGAATTCTTGTAGTGGCGTACCCTTGGACGAGAAGCGCGTACGTCTCCACAAGAGGGCCAGGGACAAGAGCACTTTGTGTTAGCAGGCTCTGTACAACAATGTGCTTGGGGAACCTGGACCACTGGGTCTTCGCCCCCGGAAGAGTCGGTCTCTAGCTGATATGAGTCAGATGATGTTTTCTCAGACAAAGGCAGGTAAAACTTTTTGCATCACTAGCTCGAAGGGCTCGGAAGTTGGTTGACAATCAGACTTCTCAGCATCTTCGAGCTCATTGAGCAAGATCAAAGCTTTGAACTTTCCTCCCTCATTATTGAGGATTGGGACATGGATGTGTGTGTCTAGATATGAAGGTGATTTAGTGGCAAAATGTTACTTCGCCAAACATTAACTTGTATGGGGAGTTCTCGAAGGCGGCATGGAGAGCAAGATTGAGTTTCACTGGTCATTACAGTAATTAAGGTAGTATTTTTTGAAGGTGGCCATGGGACTTTGGATATTGTGTTGGCAACACCACCTCTTTTCTTCCGAGCGACTGATCCTCAACCAAGGAAGCGTACATCTTGACAATCAACTCAAGATTTTACCAATGACCAAGCATACATACACAAGAGGCATCTACTTCAATGTCCTCAGACATTGTTGAGCAAGAATTTTGACAAATTGATCGACTGTGATCCTCAGTTGAAGCTACTTAGTCAACAACCTGATATTATATTAGAATCGCCTTACTTTAATCCTCAGTACTCAGTTTTAGAGGATCAAAGTGATTCTAAAAGCCATATTAATGATTTTATTAAGGATGATTCTAGAACCACTTTCTCCGGCTTTTATGAACCTGGTCCCCCTTGTGCAACATCATCAATCTCCAATAAGACGGAAACACGGGATTCTTTCGGGAGGACACTTGATTTTGATTCACAAGACACTACTTCACCAAGATCAGTTGAGGAGCTGACTTCCGGAAACACATCATTGTCTTGCGACGCTCTATTCGACAAAGAGATAACGGACTTTATACCGCAATTCTTTGATAATGATTCTCAGTCTTCTGCTGCTTATGATGAACAATCCATTATCTCGAGGGTCAATTCCCTTTGCTGCCTACTCCAGCAAAATACAGTGGGCGGAATGGTTTGGTCTTTGAATTCCGGCAAGCGCCGAGCTGATTCCACCCAGCACTCGACTCCGCCACCTCTAGCGGTGAAGTTGGAAGTGGAGGAATCCTTGGACGAGAAGCGCGTACGTCTCCACAAGAGTATCAGCGATGCGAGCACTTCGTGTGAGCAGGCTCTGTACAACAATGTGCTTGGGGAACATGGACCGTTGGGTCTTCGCCCCAGGAAGAGTCGGTCTTTAGCTGATATGAGTCAGATGATGCTTTCTCAGGCAAATGCAAGTAAAACTTAATGCTTCACTAGCTTGAAGGGCTCGGAAGTTGGTGAACAATCTGACTTCTCAGCTTCTCCGAGCTCATTGAGCAAGATCAAAGCTTCGAATTTTCCTACCTCATTTTTGAGAATTGGGACACGGAAGTGTGCGTCTAGATATGAAGGAGATTTAGTGGCAAAATGTTACTTCGCCAAACATAAACTTGTATGGGAAGTTCTCGTAGGTGGGTTGAAGTGCAAGATTGAGTTTCACTGTTCATTATTGCAATTAAGGAAGTATTTTTTGAAGGTGCCCATGGGACTTTGGATATTGTGTTGGCAAGACCACCTCTTTTCTTCCGAGCGACTGATCCCCAACCAAGGAAGCATACACCGTGACAAGCAACTCGAGATTTTACCAACGGCCAAGCATGCATACACAAGAAGCATCTACTTCAATGTCCCCAGACCTTGTTGAGCTAGAATTTTGAGATATTGATCGATTGTAATCCTCATTTGAAACTACTTAGTCAGCAAACTGATATTATATTAGAATCACCTTACTTTAATCCTCAGTACTTAGTTTTGGAAGATCAATGTGATTCTAAAAGTCATATTAATGATGTTATTATGGATGATTCTAGAACCACTTTCTGCGGCCTTTATGAACCTGGCCCCCTTGTGCAACATCATCAATCTCCAATAAGACGGAAACACAAGAGTCATTCGAGAGGACACTTGATTTTGATTCACAAGACACTCCTTCACCATGCTCAGTTGAGGACACATCATTGTCTTGCGACGCTCTATTTGACAAAGAGACAACGAACTTTATACCGCAATTATTTGACAATGATTCCCAATCTTCTGCTATTTCTGATGAACAATCCATCATCTCGAGGGGCAATTCCCTTTGCTGCCTACTCCAGAAAATACAGTGGGCACAATGGTTTGGTCTTCGAATTCTGGCAAGCGCCGAGCTGATTCCACCCAACACTCGGCTCTGGCTCCTCGGCGGTGAAGTTGGAAGTGGAGGAATGCGACGCATAGCACAGTCAACGTCATAAAATATGACTTTTTGGCGATGCGTGGAATGTTTCGCGTCGCTAAATGACAGAACATTAGGAGGGAATTTTCCCACATTTATTTTGTATCATTTAGCGACGCATTAAACAATACGCGTCGTCAAATGAAGGCCTTTGGCGACACGCACGTCACTCCACGTCGCTAAAAGGCAGCAAAATTTTCCCTGGATCATTTGGTGACACGACATAGAAAACGCGTCGCGAAATGTGACATTATTGCGAAGCATTCTGCACTCAACGTCACAATAGTAGTGGAAATTTTTCCGTACTCAAATTGTGGTAATTTGGCGACGTAAATACATTAAGCGTCGCTAAAATAACATTCGAGATTAAAATTTTTTAAAATTTTTTATAAATTATAAATTAAAATATATATCATTAGAAAACGTATTAGAAAAAAATTATTTAATAATTAATATTTTAATTTATTTTAATAAATTAACTGCTCGTATTCTCTTTAAATAAAATTATAAATCAAAATAAATATCATTTAAAAACAAATCAAACAAATTATTAAATAATTAATATTTTAATTTATTAACTACTCGTATTCTCTTTTAACAAAATTACAAATCAAAATAAATATCATTTTAAATCAAATAAAACAATTATTAAATAATTCCTATTTTATTTTATTTTTATACATTAAAACCCAACCGTATACTCTTGTTCGTTCACGCAATCCTGTTTTCACCAAAAAGTCTTCTCGCCGTTGCCTCCAAATCGTTGTTAGGAAAAAAAGCAAATCTGGAGCTAATAGGGCGCTTATGAATAGAATTTCCATTTCTTCGTTCTAGCACTCTCACCATTGCTGATTTCTTCTCTCCTGTGCATCTTGCTCGCCGAGACAAGCTTGATAATGTGCGCCAGCCAAAGGATGTCAATATCATGACGCAAGTCTTAGGCTCACGGTCTCGTTACGTGAATGGTTTAGGCCCATTACCTAAACTATCTGTAGTGGGTGGTTCTAGAGCCACAAACATCAGTTCAAAACATCATGATGATTATGGAAAATTTACAACTATGAAAAAAACAATCGATGAACAGAATCTGACTATACGTGAGCAGCATAAAAAATTTGAAGCATTATTGCACCAACTTCAACGGGTCATTCCTGGCTTCTCATTCTAGCCTCCGCCAACATTCTCTCCAATTCAACCTCCTCCGCCACCTCCCCCACCTCCATCATCGACTATGTAGTTTTTTATTTTGCAACATTATGTAATGCGCATTTCACTACTTATGTTTTTTTGGATAATATTTGACCAATTGTGTCCATGTTTTAAAAATATTTGACTAATTAATAGTAAATTGCACTTTAATGATGTATTTTAGACACATTATGATGTTGTGACTGAATGAGCAATATTTTGTAATACATAGACAGCGTCACAAATAATTAAAGAAAAAATATAGAAAAAATACATGAAAAAATACATTTTCCGACGCATTTCATGCGTTGTGACATGACAGAACCTTTTCGCGACGCATAAAAGAAGGTGTCGCCAATATTAGTGTTGCGAAATGACATCACCTTTGGCGACGTTATTTGGCGACGTAATAAAAGAAGGTGTCGCCAATACTTACGTCGCAAAATGTTGTAACCTTCAGCAACGCGTACCTTAATGCGTCGCCAAAGATAATATTGACATTTTCATACGAACCAGTTGCGACGCATGTCGGCGACGCGTGTTTGCGTTGCAAAATGTTCTGCGACGCATTTTACGTACATATGGCGACGCTAAAATGCGTCGTTAAAAGTTCGAATTCTTGTAGCGGCGTACCCTTGGACGAGACGCGCGTACGTCTCCACAAGAGGGCCAGGGACGCGAGCACTTCGTGTTAGCATGCTCTGTACATCAATGTGCTTGGGGAACCTGGACCATTGGGTCTTCACCCCAGGAAGAGTCAATCTCTAGCTGATATGAGTCAGATGATGTTTTCTCAGACAACGGCAGGTAAAACTTTTTGCTTCATTAGCTCAAAGGGCACGGAAGTTGGTGTACAATCAAACTTCTCAGCTTCTTCGTGCTCATTGAGCAAGATCAAAGTTTCGAATTTTCCTCCCTCATTATTGAGGATTGGGACATGGAAGTGTGTGTCTAGATAAGAAGGTGATTTAGTGGCAAAATGTTACTTCACCAAACATAAATTTGTATGGGCAGTTCTCGAAGGCGGCTTGGAGAGCAAGATTGAGTTTCACTGGTCATTACTGTAATTAAGGCAGTATTTTTTGAAGGTGGCCATGGGACTTTGGATATTGTGTTGGCAACACCACCTCTTTTCTTCCGAGCGACTGATCCTCAACCAAGGAAGCATACATCATGACAAGCAACTCGAGATTTTACCAACGGCCAAGCGTACATACACAAGAGGCATCTATTTCAATGTCCCCAGAGCTTGTTGAGCAAGAATTTCGAGAAATTGATCGACTGTGATCCTCAGTTGAAGCTACTTAGTCAACAACCTGATATTATATTAGAATCGCCTTACTTTAATCCTCAGTACTCAGTTTTAGAGGATCAAAGTGATTCTAAAAGCCATATTAATGATTTTATTAACGATGATTCTAGAACCACTTTCTCCGGCTTTTATGAACCTGGTCCCCCTTGAGCAACATCATCAATCTTCAATAAGACGGAAACACGGGATTCTTTCGGGAGGACACTAGATTTTGATTCACAAGACACTACTTCACCAAGCTCAAGTTGAGGAGCTGGCTTCAGGAAACACATCATTGTCTTGCGACTCTCTATTCGACAAAGAGATAATGGACTTTATACCGCAAGTCTTTGACAATGATTCTCAGTCTTCTGCTGCTTCTGATGAACAATCCATTCACTCGAGGGGCAATCTCTTTGCTGCCAACTCCAGCAAAATACAGAGGGCGGAATGGTTTGGTCTTTGGATTCCGGCAAGCGCCGAGCTGATTCCACCCAGTACTCAACTTCGCCACCTCTGACGGTGAAGTTGGAAGTGGAGAAACCCTTGGACGAGAAGCGCGTACGTCTCCACAAGAGGATCAGGGATGCGAGCACTTCGTGTGAGCAAGCTCTGTACAACAATGTGCTTGGGGAACTTGGACCGTTGGGTCTTCGCCCCAGGAAGGGTCGGTCTTTAGCTGATATAAGTCAGATGATGCTTTCTCAAGCAAATGTAGGTAAAACTTTATGCTTCACTAGCTTGAAGGGCTCGGAAGTTGGTGAACAATCTGACTTCTCAGCTTCTCCGAGCTCATTGAGCAAGATCAAAGCTTCGAATTTTCCTACCTCACTATTGAGGATTGGGACACGGAAGTGTGTGTCTAGATATGAAGGAGATTTAGTGGCAAAATGTTACTTCGCCAAACATAAACTTGTATGAGAAGTTCTCGAAGGTGGGTTGAAGTGCAATATTGAGTTTCACTGTTCATTATTGCAATTAAGGAAGTATTTTTTGAAGGTGCCCATGGGAATTTGGATATTATGTTGGCAAGACCACCTCTTTTCTTCCGAGCGACTGATCCCCAACCAAGGAAGCATACACCGTGACGAGCAACTCGAGATTTTACCAACGGCCAAGCATGCATACACAAGAGGCATCTACTTCAATGTCCCTAGACCTTGTTGAGCAAGAATTTTGAGAAATTGATCGACTGTAATCCTCATTTGAAACTACTTAGTCAGCAAACTGATATTATATTAGAATCACCTTACTTTAATCCTAAGTACTCAGTTTTGGAAGATCAATGTGATTCTAAAAGTTATATTAATGATGTTATTATGGATGATTCTAAAACCACTTTCTGCGGCCTTTATGAACCTGGCCCCCTTGTGCAACATCATCAATCTCCAATAAGACGGAAACACAAGATTCTTTCGAGAGGACACTTGATTTTGATTCACAAGACACTCCTTCACCATGCTCAGTTGAGGACACATCATTGTCTTGCGACGCTCTATTCGACAAAGAGATAACGGACTTTATACCACAATTCTTTGACATTGATTCCCAATCTTCTGCTGTTTCTGATGAACAATCCATCATCTCGAGGGGCAATTCCCTTTGCTGCCTACTGCAGCAAAATACAGTGGGCAGAATGGTTTGATCTTCGAATTCCGGCAAGCACCGAGCTGATTCCACCCAGCACTCGGATCTGCCTCCTCGGCGGTGAAGTTGGAAGTGGAGGAATACAAGAATTTTGACTTTAGCGTAGCATAGCACGGTCAACGTCACAAAATATGACTTTTTGGCGATGCGTGGAATGTTTCGCATCGCTAAAAGACAGAACATTAGGAGGGAATTTTCCCACATTTATTTTGTATCATTTAGCGACGCATTAAACAATACGCGTCGTCAAATGAAGGACTTTGGCGACACGCACGTCACTCCACGTTGCTAAAAGGCAGCAAAATTTTCTCTGGATCATTTGGCGACGTATTCTGCACTCAACGTCACTAATAGTAGTGGAATTTTTTCCGTACTCAAATTGTGGTCATTTGGCGACGTAAATACATTAAGCGTCACTAAAATAAAATTCGAGATTAAAAAGTTTTAAATTTTTTTATAAATTATAAATTAAAATAAATATCATTTGAAAACGTATTAGAAAAAATTTATTTAATAATTAATATTTTAATTTATATTAATAAATTAACTGCTCGTATTCTCTTTTAACAAAATTATAAATCAAAATAAATATCATTTAAAAACAAATCAAACAACTTATTAAATAATTAATATTTTAATTTATTAACTACTCGTATTCTCTTTTGACAAAATTACAAATCAAAATAAATATCATTTTAAATCAAATAAAACAATTATTAAATAATTCTTATTTTATTTTATTTCTATACATTAAAACCCTACCCTATTCTCTTGTTCGTTCATGCAATCCTGTTTTAACCAAAAAGTCTTCTCGCCGTTGCCTCCAAATCGTTGTTAGGAAAAAATGCACTTGATGGAAACACGGGATTCTTTCAGGAGGACACGTGATTTTGATTCACAAGACACTACTTCACCAAGCTCAGTTGAGGAGCTGGCTTCAGGAAACACATCATTGTCTTGCGACGCTCTATTCGACAAAGAGATAATGGACTTTATACCGCAATTCTTTGACAATTATTCTCAGTCTTCTGCTGCTTCTGATGAACAATCCATAATCTCGAGGGGCAATTCCCTTTGCTGCCTATTCCAGCGAAATACAGTGGGCGGAATGGTTTGGTCTTAGAATTCCGGCAAGCGCCGAGCTGATTCCACCCAGCACTCGACTCCGCCAACTCCGGCGGTTAAGTTGGAAGTGGAGGAACCCTTGGACGAGAAGCGCGTACGTCTCCACAAGAGAATCAGGGATGCGAGCACTTCGTGTGAGCAGGCTCTGTACAACAATGTGCTTGGGGAACTTGGACCGTTGGGTCTTCACCCCAGGAAGAGTCAGTCTTTAGCTGATATGAGTCAGATGATGCTTTCTCAGGCAAATGCAGGTAAAACTTTGTGCTTCACTAGCTTGAAGGGCTTGGAAGTTTGTGAACAATCTGACTTCTCAGCTTCTCCGAGCTCATTGAGTAAGATCGAAGCTTCGAATTTTCCTACCTCATTATTGAGGATTGGGACATGGAAGTATGTGTCTAGATATGAAGCTGATTTAGTGGCAAAATGTTACTTCGCCAAACATAAACTTGTATGAGAAGTTCTCGAAGGTGGGTTGAAGTGCAATATTGAGTTTCACTGTTCATTATTGCAATTAAGGAAGTATTTTTTGAAGGTGCCCATGGGACTTTGGATATTGTGTTGGCAAGACCACCTCTTTTCTTCCGAGCGACTGATCCCTAACCAAGGAAGCATACATCGTGACAAGCAACTCGAGATTTTACCAACGGCCAAGCATACATACACAAGAGGCATCTACTTCAATGTCCCCAGACCTTGTTGAGCAAGAATTTTGAGAAATTGATCGACTGTAATCCTCATTTGAAACTACGTAGTCGGCAAACTGATATTATATTAGAATCACCTTAGTTTAATCCTCAGTACTCAGTTTTGGAATATCAATGTGATTCTAAAAGTCATATTAATGATGTTATTATGGATGATTCTAGAACCACTTTCTGCGGCCTTTACGAACCTGGCCCCCTTGTGCAACATCATCAATCTCCAATAAGACGGAAACACAAGATTCTTTCGAGAGGACACTTGATTTTGATTCACAAGACACTCCTTCACCATGCTCAGTTGAGGACACATCATTGTCTTGCGACACTCTATTCGACAAAGAGATAACGGACTTTATACCGCAATTCTTTGACAATGATTCCCAATCTTCTGCTGTTTCTGATGAACAATCCATCATCTCGAGGGGCAATTCCCTTTGCTGCCTACTCTAGCTAAATACAGTGGGCAGAATGGTTTGTTCTTCAAATTCCGGCAAGCGCCGAGCATATTCCACCCAGCACTCGGTTCTGCCTCCTCGGTGGTGAAGTTGGAAGTGGAGGAATACAAGAATTCTGACTTTAGCGACGCATAGCACGGTCAACGTCACAAAATATGACTTTTTGGCGATGCGTGGAATGTTTCGCGTCGCTAAAAGACAGAACATTAGGAGGGAATTTTCCCACATTTCTTTTGTATCATTTAGCTGTTAGAGTGTATACTAAAAGCCTAGCTTTTGGTATACACATTTATAAGAATCACATTGGTCAAATGTCTACATTTATGATAAATGTAGTTGTTCAATTAATTTATATTGTAGATAACATGGTGTGTGGTGTCACACACAGAAGATCATGTTATCAGTACCTTATAAATTATAAACAGTAGCTCACGACCAAGATGGAAAGGAACAAACCATTGGAAGGTCGTAGTGTAATTAGGTATTAGTTTATCTTAACTATATAATTACACTAGTACACTTAGAGTGTATTGAGTAGGACCATTTGAGGTCGTTCCTTTTGTACTGACTTTATGAAGGAACAAAGACCTCAGTTATTATGGAAGTGTGTGCTCTTAATCCTAATATAATAACAAGCACATATATTTGATATTTATTTCTTTAATTTATCAATGGGTGAGATTTAGTTCGATAAATCAATAAGCCCGATAAGTTGGGAAATGATATCACTTATAGTGTGTGTTCTTGATTATAGAAGGAAACTGTGTCCTAGTGATCTAGGTTGAGAATGTCCCCAAGAGGAGCTCATAAGGATTGTCATGTTAAACCCTGCAGGTGGACTTAGTCCGACATGACGATGAAGTTGAGTGGTACTACTCTTGGAGCTAGATATTAATTAAGTGAGTTGTCAGTAACTTACTTAATTAGTGGACATTTGTTATCTTAAACACAGGGAGACTAACACACTTATAATAAGAAGGAGCCCAAAATGTAATTTGGGATTGGTGCGGTAGTTCAATAATAGTTCTTTAGTGGAATGAATTATTATTGATGAAATTAAGTTGTGTGTTCGGCGAACACGGGATGCTTAATTTCATCGGAGACCAAACCAATTCCTCCTCTCGGTCCCTATCGTAGCCTCTAGTATATAGAGATTTATACTCACCGCATACCCACTTTCTTACCCATCCAATGGGGCCGGCCAAGCTAGCTTGGAACCCAAGCTAGGCCGCCAAGACCAAGTGGATGAGTTATGTAGGGTCGCCAAAGCTTGGGTCCCAAGCTTAGTGGACCACTAGAATATTAAAAGGATTTTTATTAAAATTATTTCTTATGTGGATATCATGATTTTAAAGAGAGTTTAAAATTAAAATTTCCTTTTATAACTTTCTACAAAAGATTAAGAGAAGAGATTAATCTCTTTCCTTATTTGTAGATTAAAAGGATGGTTTTAATTTTTGGTAAAAACTTTCCTTATTTGTAAATCATCTACATGTTTAAAAGAGAGTTTAAAATTTGAAATCTTTCCTTATTTGTTGATTAAAGGAGGATTTTAAATTTTAAGAAAACTTTCCTTTTTAACCATGTTCATGATTTAAAAGAAAGTTTAAAAATTAATAATTCTCTTTTATTAGTTTCTACAAAAAGATTGAGAAAAGATTTGATATCTTTCCTTATTTGTAGATTAAAAGAGATTTTAATTTTTAGAGATAACTTTCTTTTTATCCACATGTTTAAAAGAAAGATTTTAATTTATTAAATTTTCTTTTTATTAACCAATCATGAAGGGATAAAATTATTGGGGAATTTTTTATATATTTCTAGAAACAAATTAGGAAGTTTTAATTTTTGTTTTAATTAAAACTTTCCTTGATTTGTGGATTGTAGGTGGCCGGCCAAATAAGTTGGAAAAAGGAAATTAATTTTTAATTAATTTTTCTTTTTCATGGCAAAAGAATTAAGGAAGGTTTTATTAATTTTTCCTTATTTGCCAAGACCAAGGATTATAAAAGAGGGGGTAGAGAAGGCTTCATGGGAACAACCTCTATTATTTCTCTCCCTCTTTTCCTTGGTGTTGTGGCCGGCCAACCTCTCTTCCTCTTGGTGGTGGCCGAACCTTCTCTATTGGCTTGGAGCTCTTGTGGTGGCCGGATACTACTTGGAGAAGAAGAAGAAGAAGGAGAGAATGTTTATATCCCTTGGAGCTTGGTTGGTGTTTTGTTCTTCGTCCTTGGTGAAGCTTCTTTGTGTTGGCCGAACCTAGCTAGGAGGAGAAGAAGGTGTTTGGTGGTTTCTCATCTCGGAAGATCGTTGCCCACACAACGTCCGAGGTTAGAAGAGGAATACGGTAGAAGATCAAGAGGTCTTTCTAAAAGGTATAACTAGTAATTTTTCTTTCCGCATCATGCTAGTTATTTATGGAAATAATACCAAATACAAGAGGCTTACGATTCTAGTATTTCGAATATGTTTTTCGAAGTTGTGTTCTTTTGTTTTATTTTTCCTTGTGATTTGAATGTTCTTTTCGGTTAACCTAAAGTTATTTTAGGAAATTAAATATTAGATTTCTATAAAAGGTTTTGTCTAGTCGGTGGTGGTTGCTCCCATATCCAAGAAGGCCATGTGCCTCGCCACGTCAGTACTGGGAACCAATTATGGAAATTAATATTTAATGGAATTAATAACTTAAGGTGATTTGGGTTGAACGTGTTAAGTTCCGCAGGAGATCCAAGTCAAAACCTAAAAGAACAAATAGATTAAGTTTTGGATCAAACGTGTTAAGTTCCGCAGGCGATCCATAATTTAATTTAAAAGAACACATGGTAGCTAGGAAAAGGTTCAGACCTTTGTACAAAATTTTTGTACAGTGGAACCTCTAGGCTTTCCGAGTAGCAACCAACAATTGGTATCAGAGCTAGGGTTTTGCCTCTGTGTATTTGGTATTAGTTTAATTATGCACATGTCATACATAATTTAGGCAGGATAATAGTAGGATGTGCTAACTTTGTGGATGCAGGATCCAACTATTATGGCTTATAGTTATTATGTGTGTGATTGGACCCTTGGACATGTCAAGGACATTTTATTGTGTGTGCATGATTGTATTATAAAATACAGCAGGAGCTGTATTTAGTTTTATTAGGATTTTATTTTTGATCTAGTTACATGTACATTCCTTTTATGGAATATAGGATCGATGGATGTAAATTTTATTTTATGTTCGATCTAGTTTACATGTACATTTCTTCGAGGAATATAGGATCAAAATGTAAAATTCTATTTATGTCGCGGATCGAATCTTGCAAAGCGTGGAACCTTCTAAGGACCAGAGGCGCAATATGGCAGCAACTTGGGATGACAACACACGGAGGACAACAAGAGATAAAAGCCATAATAGTTGAAAATTAGATTTTCTATTTATTGCTTTTATATTGTGTTGTGTGTGCATGTTAGTTTACATATTTAGTAGGCTAGCATAGTTAAAATTCCTCATTTATAAATAACTAAGTGGGAGAGGGATTTTTAAATAAATGGCCTCATGGTGCCTTCATGAGAAACAAGCTCTATTAGTTTCTCTCCCTCTGATGTGCTTGTTTGTGGATCACATGAGCATTACTTCCATTTTGGATGACTATAGGAATATTAAAGGCGTGTGATCTTCCCCAACGGAAGGGCATAATCTTATTAATGGACTTAGTGTCAAGTAATGGTATACACTTAGACACATCTAACAGTATCCTCCCCATCGGAGTCACTGCTATTATTTGTGTGACCAAAGATAACCAACTATTAATTTGTCATAAAGACTTATTGACAAGATAATTAATGGGTTAAAACCCTCCTTTTACAAATGTTGAATTTGTATACGTCCACACTAACGTGGCATGCAAAATTCACGGTGTTTGAGGTGTTGGTGAATTTAAATAATATTGTTTGAGGAATCAATGTTATTTTAAATTCAAAAAGTTTTGACCAAATATTTGATCAAAGACAGATCAACTATTAATTTTATTCGTCATAAAGTAAAGTTGATGAGATAATAAAATTAATGGATAAAATCTCCTCTTTGATTTTGTATACGTCCACACTATCGTGGCATATAAAATTCATGGGGATTTTAAATAATTGATCTTGACCAAATATTTTTGTGATTCTTAGGATTTAAAATGTTTGTCAATCCCCTAGTTGTTATACTATAGAAAAGACTTAGTAGTCCCAATTGTAATGATTGGAAATAGGACTTGGACATTAAGGTAGACTGTCTTCTTAGAACTAAGAACAATATAGGTGTATTTAATTCATTAGTTGAAACATGTTTAGTGGTGTTATCTACCAGAACCTGGAGTGTAGATACAAATGCCATCAATCATGTCCGCAATTCATTGCAGGATTCCAGGAAATCCGGCAACTAAATGAAAAATTAAAACACCGTCCACATGGGCACTACTGTAAAAATGGTAGCTGTTGCAGTGGGAGATGTTTATCTTTTGATAAGAATAAAACATGAATTTTTGAGTAATTGTCTTTACGCACCAAGTTTAGAAAGAACTAGTTTTCAGTTTCTAAACTATTCAAAGAACTTGATATTCTGCCTCTTTTAATAACAAAGTTGTTATTAAGAAAAAGAGGGAAGTTATCTGTTCTGGTACGTTGGTTGACAATTTATAAATCCAATAACTCCCACGATGCAACAAATGAAAATTAGTAACACATCTTCTAATTTTAAGAGAAAGCAACCTTCGGAAATGAACCATTAATATCTTTGGCATCTAAGGCTAGGTTATATTAACTTGAGTAGGAGTCATTGGTAGCTGATGAACTTTTGGGTTCATTGGTAGTGGAAATCTTTCCAACCTGTGAGTCTTACTTGGAAGAAAAAATAACCAAGAAGCTTTTAAGTCTAAGGGGTATGGAGTCAAAGATATATTGAAATTGGTTCATTCTGATTTGTGTGATCCTATGACTATCCAGACAAGAGGTAGTATTGAATATTTTGTCTATTTTATAGACAACTATTCAAGATACAAATAAATTTACTTAATGTACCGCAAGACTAAGTACTTTGATTAGTTCAAAGAATACAAGGTTGATGCGGAGAAATGTTAAAGTAAAAAGTCACTATGGAAGATCGTAGTGGCAAGTACATCTTGAGAGATTTTAGGAGTCACTTATCAGAAGTTGGATTTTAATCCCAACTAACTGCATCTGGTACACCCCAACAAAATGGTGTAGTAGAAAGAAGGTAAAGGACTCTTATGGAATAATTAGATAGATGATGAGTTATTCAGAAAATTACCAAATCTGTTTTAAGGATAAACTCTGAAAACGAAAATGAACATAGTACCTTCCAAGTTAGAACTCTCTACTCATATAGAATTGTTGAATAGGTGAAAACCTATTTTGAAGCATATTCGGATTCGGGTAATCCAGCACATATGTTAAAGAGAGACAATGATAAGTTGGATAGGAGTTCACTTGTTTGTAAGTTATCCTAGATAAACAAAAGTAGGTTTATAGTCTTAAAAATCAGAAGGTCATTGTTAGCATCAATGACTGATTTTTAGAAAAGGACTATATAAGGAACCACGTGCTCATAAGTAAATTTGTTCTTAAGGAAATAATAAAAGATATGTCTAATCTAGTACCAACTGTATAAGATAAGATACCACAAGGAAACTGCAACACGTATCACAAATGATACACAATTACAGAAAGTGTCTTGTCGTAGTGGGAGGGTTGTTAAGCAACCTAAAAAGATTCATGTTTTGGGAGAGTTTTTGGACTCGATCCCTGAAGGACATGAACCTGATCTCCGGTCATATGATGAAGCACTCCAAGATAAAGATGCAGCATCTTGGCAAAGAGTAATGAATAACAGAATTAGAATATATGTATTCTAATATAATCTGGAAGCTTGTAGAACCACCAAATGGTGTAAAAGCCTTTGGGTGTAAAAGGTCTATAATAGGAAAAGAAGGATAGACAGGAAGGTAGAAACTTTCAAAGCAAGGCTTGATGAAAAAGGAAACTTTTTCACTGGTAGCCATGCTTAAGTCTATTCGGATTCTTTTATCTATTTGGCAAGTGGATGTCAAGATAACATTCCTTAATGGAAGTCTTGATGAAAGCATCCATATAAAGCAACCAGAAGGGTTCATTGCAAAGGGCTAAGAGCATCTTGTGTGCAAGCTCAATCAGTCTATGGACTGAGGCAAAGCTTCAAGGTCTTGGAACATCCGGTTTATCAAAGTAATCCAGACCTATGGATTTATTGAGTAAACGGATAAGTCTTGTGTATACAAAAGGTGTGATGGAAACGTGGTGGTATTTCTTGTACTATACGTAGATAACATTTTTGATAGTTGGAAACAATATCAAAATGTTGTCAGAAGTAAGGGTATGGTTGTCCAAATAATTCGATATAAAGGACTTGGGAGAATGTATATATTTTTGAGATCAAAGTAATAAGGGATCGAAAGAAAAAAATATATATTTTACTTATCCCAAGCTTGATACATCGGAAAATCTTTGCTCATTTTAAGCATGCAAAACTCCTCGAAAGGTTTCTTACCTTTTAAGCATGGAGTGTCTTTATCTAAAGAGATGTCTCCGATGACATCAAAGGAGATTAAGGACATGTAGGCAGTTCTTTATGCTTCGGCAGTTAGACAACCTAATGTATGCTATACACGAGATCAGAAATCTGTTTTTCCAAGGGCATAGTTAGCAGATATCAAAGTAACCCTAGACAAGGACATTGGACTGCAGTAAAGCATATATTAAAGTACCTTAGAGGCGCTAGAGATTATATGCTAGCTTACAAGGCAGTTAATTTGGTCCCAGTGGGTTACACGGATTTTGACTTCCAATCGGATAGGGACAATAATAAGTCGACCTCGGGGTTTTGTGTTTACTTTAGGAGGAAAAGTCATAACTATGGAAGAGTGATAAGCATAGGTGTTTTTCTGGACTCCACCATAGAAGCTGAGTATATGGCAAGCCTCTGAGGTAGCCATAAAAGCTGAATGACTTAATTACCTCAAGATAGACTTAGATATGATTTCTAGTTTGTCCAAAGATTATTACAATTTATTGTAATAATAATAGTGCAGTAACAAACTCGAAGAAACCATGAGTCTATAAGACAAGTAAACACAATAGAGCGCAAGTACTACCCAATACGAGAAATTGTATAACGAGGAGAAGTTGTTGCTGCCTAGATTGCATCAGATGATAACCTAAGGTCCTTAAGACAAGAGCTTTTTGAAAGGCATGGGAATCAGATGTATGGCAGCAGATATGGCAGCTTAGTCTTTTAGTATAAGTGGGAGATTGTTAGAGTGTATACTAAAAGCCTAGCTTTTGGTATAAACATTTATAAGAATCACATTGGTCAAATGTCTACATTTATGATAAATGTAGTTGTTCAATTAATTTATATTGTAGATAACATGGTGTGTGGTGTCACACACAGAAGATCATGTTATCAGTACCTTATAAATTATAAACAGTAGCTCACGACCAAGATGGAAAGGAACAAACCATTGGAAGGTCGTAGTGTAATTAGGTATTAGTTTATCTTAACTATATAATTACACTAGCACACTTAGAGTGTATTGAGTAAGACCATTTGAGGTCGTTCCTTTTATACTGACTTTATGAAGGAACAAAGACCTCAGTTATTATGGAAGTATGTGCTCTTAATCCTAATATAATAACAAGCACATATATTTGATATTTATTTCTTTAATTTATCAATGGGTGAGATTTAGTTCGATAAATCAATAAGCCCGATAAGTTGGGAAATGATATCACTTATAGTGTGTGTTGTTGATTATAGAAGGAAACTGTGTCCTAGTGATCTAGGTTGAGAATGTCCCCAAGAGGAGCTCATAAGGATTATCATATTAAACCCTGCAGGTGGACTTAGTCCGACATGACGATGAAGTTGAGTGGTACTACTCTTGGAGCTAGATATTAATTAAGTGAGTTGTCAGTAACTTACTTAATTAGTGGACATTTGTTATCTTAAACACAGGGAGACTAACACACTCATAATAAGAAGGAGCCCAAAATGTAATTTGGGATTGATGCAGTAGTTCAATAATAGTTCTTTAGTGGAATGAATTATTATTGATGAAATTAAGTTGTGTGTTCGGGGCGAACACGGGATTAATTTCACCTGGAGACCAAAACCAATTCCTCCTCTCATCCCTATCGTAGCCTCTAGTATATAGAGATTTATACCAACCACATACCCACTTTCTTACCCATCCAATGGGGCCGGCCAAGCTAGCTGGAACCCAAGCTAGGGCCGCCAAGACCAAGTGGATGAGTCATGGTGGTCGCCAAAGCTTGGGTCCCAAACTTAGGTGGCCGACCACTAGAATATTAAAAGGATTTTTATTAAAATTATTTCTTATGTGGATATCATGATTTTAAAAGAGAGTTTAAAAATTAAAAATTTCCTTTTATACCTTTCTACAAAAGATTAAGAGAAGAGATTAATCTCTTTCCTTATTTGTATATTAAAAGGATGGTTTTAATTTTTGGTAAAAACTTTCCTTATTTGTAAATCATCTACATGTTTAAAAGAGAGTTTAAAATTTGAAATCTTTCCTTATTTGTTGATTAAAGGAGGATTTTAAATTTTAAGAAAACTTTCCTTTTTAACCATGTTCATGATTTAAAAGAAAGTTTAAAAATTAATAATTCTCTTTTATTAGTTTCTACAAAAAGATTGAGAAAAGATTTGATATCTTTCCTTATTTGTAGATTAAAAGAGATTTTAATTTTTAGAGATAACTTTCTTTTTATCCACATGTTTAAAAGAAAGATTTTAATTTATTAAATTTCCTTTTTATTAACCAATCATGAAGGGATAAAATTATTGGAGAATTTTTTATATGTTTCTAGAATAAATTAGGAAGTTTTAATTTTTGTTTTAATTAAAACTTTCCTTGATTTGTGGATTGTAGGTGGCCGGCCAAATAAGTTGGAAAAAGGAAATTAATTTTTAATTAATTTTTCTTTTTTATGGCAAAAGAATTAAGGAAGGTTTTATTAATTTTTCCTTATTTGCCAAGACCAAGGATTATAAAAGAGGGGGTAGAGAAGGCTTCATGGGAACAACCTCTATTATTTCTCTCCCTCTTTTCCTTGGTGTTGTGGCCGGCCAACCTCTCTTCCTCTTGGTGGTGGCCGAACCTTCTCTATTGGCTTGGAGCTCTTGTGGTGGCCGGATACTACTTGGAGAAGAAGAAGAAGAAGGAGAGAAAGCTTATATCCCTTGGAACTTGGTTGGTGTTTTGTTCTTCGTCCTTGGTGAAGCTTCTTTGTGTTGGCCGAACCTAGCTAGGAGGAGAAGAAGGTGTTTGGTGGTTTCTCATCTCAGAAGATCGTTGCCCACACAACGTCCGAGGTTAGAAGAGGAATACGGTAGAAGATCAAGAGGTCTTTCTAAAAGGTATAACTAGTAATTTTTCTTTCCGCATCATGCTAGTTATTTATGGAAATAATACCAAATACAAGAGGCTTACGATTCTAGTATTTCGAATATGTTTTTCGAAGTTGTGTTCTTTTGTTTTATTTTTCCTTGTGATTTGAATGTTCTTTTCGGTTAACCTAAAGTTATTTTAGGAAATTAAATATTAGATTTCTATAAAAGGTTTTGTCTAGTCGGTGGTGGTTGCTCCCATATCCAAGAAGGCCATGTGTCTCGCCACGTCAGTACTGGGAACCAATTATGGAAATTAATATTTAATGGAATTAATAACTTAAGGTGATTTGGGTTGAACGTGTTAAGTTCCGCAGGAGATCGAAGTCAAAACCTAAAAGAACAAATAGATTAAGTTTTGGATCAAACGTGTTAAGTTCCGCAGGCGATCCAAAATTTAATTTAAAAGAACACATGGTAGCTAGGAAAAGGTTCAGACCTTTGTACAAAATTTTTGTACAGTGGAACCTCTAGGCTTTCCGAGTAGCAACCAACATTAGCGACGCATTAAACAATATGCGTCGTCAAATGAAGGCCTTTGACAACACCCACGTCACTCCACGTCGCTAAAAGGCAAAAAAAATTTCCCTGGATCATTTGGCGACATGACATAGAAAACACATCGCCAAATGTGACATTATGGCGACACATTCTGCACTCAACGTCACTAATAGTAGTGGAAAATTTTCCATACTCAAATTGTGGTCATTTGGCGACGTAAATACATTAAGCGTCGCTAAAATAAAATTTGAGATTAAATTTTTTTAAAAATTATAAATTAAAATAAATATTATTTGAAAACGTATTAGAAAAAATTTATTTAATAAAAAATATTTTAATTTATTTTAATAAATTAACTGCTCGTATTCTCTTTTGACAAAATTATAAATCAAAATAAATATCATTTAAAAACAAATCAAATAAATTATTAAATAATTAATATTTTAATTTATTAACTACTCGTATTCTCTTTTAACAAAATTTCAAATCAAAATAAATATCATTTTAAAACAAATAAAACAATTATTAAATAATTCTTATTTTATTTTATTTTTATACATTAAAACCCTACCCTATTCTCTTATTCGTTCATGCAATCCTGTTTTCACCAAAAAGTATTCTCGCTGTTGCCTCCAAATCGATGTTAGGAAAAAAAGCAAATCTGGAGCTAATACGACGCTTATGAATAGAATTTCCATTTCTTCGTTCTAGCACTCTCACCATTGCTCATTTCTTCTCTCCTGTGCATCTTGCTCGCCGAGACAAGCTTGATAATGTGCGCCAGCCAAAGGATGTCAATATCATGACGCAATTCTTAGGCTCACGGTCTCGTTACGTGAAGGGTTTAGGCTCATTACCTAAACTCTCTGTAGTGGGTGGTTCTAGAGCCACAAACATTAGTTCAAAACATCATGATGATTATGGAAAATTTGCAACTATGAAAAAAACAATCGATGAACAGAATCTGACTATACGTGAGCAGCATCAAAAATTTGAAGCATTAATGCACCAACTTCAACGGGTCATTCCTGGCTTCTCATTCTAGCCTCCACCAACATGCTCTTCAATTCAACCTCCTCCGCCACCTCCCCCGCCTCCATCATCGACTATGTAGTTTTTTATTTTGCAACATTATGTAATGCGCATTTCACTACTTATGTTCTTTTGGATAATCTTTGACCAGTTGTGTTCATGTTTTAAAATATTTGACTACTTAATAATAAATTGCACTTTTATGATGTATTTTAGACACATTATGATGTTGTGACTGAATGAGCAATATATTTTGTAATGCATAGACTGCGTCACAAATAATTAAAGAAAAAATATAGAAAAAATACATGGAAAAATACATTTCGTGACGCATTTCATGCGTTGTGACATGATAGAACCTTTTCGCGACGCATAAAAGAAGGTGTCGCCAATATTAGTGTTGCGAAATGACATCACCTTTGGCGACGTCATTTGGTGACGTAATAAAAGAAGGTGTCGCCAATACTTAAGTCGCAAAATGTTGTAACCTTCAGCAACGTGTACCTTAATGCGTCGCCAAAGATCATATTGACATTTGCATACGAACCAGTTGCGACGCATGCCGGCGAAGCGTGTTTACGTCGCAAAATGTTCTGCGACGCATTTTACGTACATATGGCGACGCTAAAATGCGTCGTTAAAAGTTTGAATTCTTGTATTGGCGTACCCTTGGACGAGAAGTGCGTACGTCTCCACAAGAGGGCCAGGGACGCGAGCACTTCGTGTTAGCATGCTCTGTACAACAATGTGCTTGGGGAACCTGAACCATTGGGTCTTCACCCCAGGAAGAGTCGGTCTCTAGCTGATATGTCACGCCCCAGAGGAGTGCCTGTCCGAGAAAATTTTGGCAGCATCTCCCCTGTACGGTGGACAACTGAAACTTTTCTACATCCTCACATACCTCAGCCACAGGCGGCTGGAATAATAAAAATAATAAAAATACAACCACACATTTCACGCAGTTTATATAACAAGTAAACAGATAGATAATACCCTGACTCGAAATCAACCCTACTCCACTACACTCGTAAAGCTCAAATCCGATGAACTCACCTCTTCTGCCGTCCAGGCAGGCATGTAGTAGAATAAATCCAAATCCAAATCCATCGACATAAAAAAAATCCATACAATGTCCATAAGTAAAATAATCCAAAACATAACAAGTTCAAAACAGTCTAGAACAGAAAAGAAACCAAAAGCAAACCAATCATATCCTCGAGGTCTACAGGGACCAGCAACTGGAACTCTCTCCTGACAGCATCAACCTGAAAATATCAACAATGGAGGCGGGGTGAGTCCAACACTCAGTAGGCACAACTGATATAAAAAGTAGGGAAATAACATCTAGCACTAATCATGCGTACAGTCTCCTGATATAAGAAAGATAAAAATGCATCTGAAGCAAACAAGAGAGATATTGTACTAACCAGGACTTGGGTATAAGGACAAACAGTCCGAGTGGTATAGGGAAATCCTGTATGCATGTCAAACATAGGTATCCAAACAATATGCAGCATATAAATGCAGCAAACACAAACACAAACAATAAATGCATAATGCATATGATGCCAATGATGCGTTCTGGTCACCCCTGACGCCAGTCGATCCTCTCACACAACAGTGAGGCCGAGTAGGTAGGGTTGTGACAACCGTGCACTCTGTCGTCACTACTCCTGATGAGTGACCGAGTGGACGGGATGCTGACCTATCCTCCTACCCCAAATCATAAATGGGGGAGCGCAATGCTCTCAACTCCCGGTACATGATGATGGGGAGGAATCCCTGCCGGATAACACGTTGTGTCACACTACCCATGAGTGGACCAACGGTGCCTAACAGAGTCCCTGCTGCAACACACTCTGCCTGAATCGACCACTAACCCATGAGTGGTGGTGTGTGCAGATCCATGTAACTGGCGATGTGCTCAACAATAATGGAGCGGACTATCGCACAGCATGCAATCATGCAAATGGTGCATGACAATAACCATAAAAACATCCTGACCTAATCCATATATATAGAAAAGTGCACCCTAGGTCAACGAATCCTATCGAATCAAAGGTACACAGAAGGTATAAAAATCTAGGTCCTGAACATGGTGAAGCATGGCATATCACTACCCCCTATAAGCATGTATAAACAAATAAAGTATACATGGGATGCAAATCAAGCAATCAATCAATCATGTATCAGATATTGGGTAGTGACTAACCGAAACAAATAAAGAACATAATTAATGCAATTTGTTAAATTCACTACTTTGTATATCAAATGACATAAGTCAAAAGTACTCGCCTCCGATAAGAAAAGTCCAAATCTGACTCCGAGATACCCGTCTCGCGTCAAAGTCCTGTATCCAATAGATATACAATTATTTAGCTAAATTTATATAAATAGCTAAATAAATTTTTTAACCCTAAATTAGGGAAAAACCCTAATTTCAAAAACACATAAACCTAATCAACATACACATGATTGTCCAACTACAAAACATATTAAATTCCTGTGTACGCTACTACAACTGAAACAAGTCCTCTATTCCTTACCTCAACACATTACCTTTAAAATTTCAATTTCCTCATAATACTCATAACCAGCTAATGATACCATTCAAAATCATCATTAAATTACATGTTGATCTCTAGCTTACCTTAAATCACAACTTTGTTCTAGAATAAGAAGCTGCTGGAATTAGTGATTGAAAATCACCACTGTTGCCGGATCCAAGAACAACCCACAGCACACTATACCCACTGGAAAACTTCACTACTAAACATTAGATTAAAATTACTAATGTATAATCCTCTAAACCAACTACTTACCCTCCAAATCGATACTCTTCTTCTAGCCGGATCAAGCTTGTTTGGCCGGTACAACTTGTCTAGAAACTCCTGGCCGAAACAAAGGAAAAGATCTAACATCAGGTGGCAGCACTGCTCCCTGTGGCGGCTGCGGCAGAAGGAAGGTCGGCGGTATCTCGTCGGACCAAAGGAAGGAAGGGAAAGTCGTCGGTCGGCCGGGGCTAAGACAAAGGAAGCCACGGCACTGGGACCTCCACGGCGAGACAAGGCAGAAGAAGAAGAAGGGACCTCGGCTGTGATGTCGGCAGTATGGTGCAGAAGCCGATCTAGGGCAAGGTGAGGAGTGTCTGGCGACCGGCGCCTTCGCTAGGCGAGGAGGAAGAGAAGGGGGTCGCAGAGGGCGTCGGCGGCGTCGACACCTAGGGCTCGGCGCTGCTCGGCGTCGGGAGAAGGAGAGAAATCGACTCGGGGAGGAAGAATGAGAAGAGAAGAAGAAGTGCCGAGGGGGACTGGTATGCTCGGGGAGGAACCGCCGCGGCGCGTGCAGTCACGCGGTTAGGGCAAGGTCGCGACGGGGAAGGAAGAG
This sequence comes from Zingiber officinale, assembly GCF_018446385.1. Lineage (NCBI taxonomy): Eukaryota > Viridiplantae > Streptophyta > Magnoliopsida > Zingiberales > Zingiberaceae > Zingiber > Zingiber officinale. Next base: position 14,939,443 of record NC_055989.1, read on the forward strand.
GGGCGCGCGGGTTTTCGGCGAGGAAGAGAAAAAGAAGAAAATAAAGGAAAAGAAATTATTTATAAAATAAACAATTTCTCTCTTAAATGGGTAGCCCAAACAGGCTTTCCCAGACTCCGTTTTAATCCCCGTTAACTTGTCCGTACGAGCTCCGAAAAATTCCCGAAAAATTTCCTTAAATTCCGGAAAATTCCCTTATTAATAGTCGCCTATTTCCGGTATTTAACATGATATAAGTTAGATGATGTTTTCTCAGACAAAGGCAGGTAAAACTTTTTGCTTCACTAGCTCAAAGGGCTCGGAAGTTGATGTACAATCAGACTTCTCAGCTTCTTCGAGCTCATTGAGCAAGATCAAAGCTTCGAATTTTCCTCCCTCATTATTGAAGATTGGGACATGGAAGTGTGTGTCTAGATATGAAGGTGATTTAGTGGCAAAATGTTACTTCACCAAACATAAACTTGTATGGGGAGTTCTCGAAGGCGGCATGGAGAGCAAGATTGAGTTTCACTGGTCATTATTGTAATTAAGGTAGTATTTTTTGAAGGTGGCCATGGGACTTTGGATATTGTGTTGGCAACACCACCTCTTTTCTTCCGAGCGACTGATCCTCAACCAAGGAAGCATATATCGTGACAAGCAACTCGAGATTTTACCAACGACCAAGCATACATACACAAGAGGCATCTATTTCAATGTCCCCAAACCTTGTTGAGCAAGAATTTTGACAAATTGATCGACTGTGATCCTCAGTTGAAGCTACTTAGTCAACAACCTGATATTATATTAGAATCGCCTTACTTTAATCCTCAGTACTCAATTTTAGAGGATCAAAGTGATTCTAAAAGTCATATTAATGATTTTATTAAGGATGATTCTAGAACCACTTTCTTCGACTTTTATGAACCTGGTCCCCCTTGTGCAACATCATCAATCTCCAATAAGACGGAAACACGGGATTCTTTCGGGAGGACACTTGATTTTGATTCACAAGACACTACTTCACCAAGCTCAGTTGAGGAGCTGGCTTCAGGAAACACATCATTGTCTTGCGACACTCTATTCGACAAAGAGATAATGGACTTTATACCACAATTCTTTGACAATAATTCTCAGTCTTCTGCTGCTTCTGATGAACAATCCATTATCTCGAGGGGCAATTCCCTTTGCTGCCTATTCCAGCAAAATACAGTGGGCGGAATGGTTTGGTCTTCGGATTCCGGCAAGCGAAGAGCTGATTCCACCCAGCACTCGACTCCGCCACCTCCGGCGGTGAAGTTGGAAGTGAAGGAACCCTTGGACGAGAAGCGTGTACGTCTCCACAAGAGGATCAGGGAAGCGAGCACTTCGTGTGAGCAAGCTCTGTACAACAATGTGCTAGGGGAACTTGGACCGTTGGGTCTTCGCCCCAGGAAGAGTCGGTCTTTAGCTGATATAGATCAGATGATGCTTTCTCAGGCAAATGCAGGTAAAACTTTATGCTTCACTAGCTTGAAGGGCTCAGAAGTTGGTGAACAATCCGACTTCTCAGCTTCTCCGAGCTCATTGAGCAAGATCAAAGCTTCGAATTTTCCTACCTCATTATTGAGGATTGGGACATGGAAGTGTGTGTCTAGATATGAAGGTGATTTAGTGACAAAATGTTACTTCGCCAAACATAAACTTGTATGGGAAGTTCTCGAAGGTGGGTTGAAGTGCAAGATTGAGTTTCACTGTTCATTATTGCAATTAAGGAAGTATTTTTTGAAGGTGCCCATGGGAATTTGGATATTGTGTTGGCAAGACCACCTCTTTTCTTCCGAGTGACTGATCCCCAACCAAGGAAGCATACACCGTGACAAGCAACTCGAGATTTTACCAACGGCCAAGCATGCATACACAAGAGGCATCTACTTCAATGTCCCCAGACCTTGTTGAGCAAGAATTTTGAGAAATTGATCGATTATGATCCTCATTTAAAGTTAATTAGTCAGCAACCTGATATTATATTAGAATCTCCTTACTTTAATTCACAGTACACAGTTTTGGAATATCAAAGTGATTCTAAAAGCCATATTAATGATTTTATTAAGGATGACTCTAGGTCCACTTTCTCCAGCTTTTATGAACATGGTCCCCCTTGTGCAACATCATCAATCAACAATAAGATGGAAACACAGGATTCTTTCGGGAGGACACTAGATTTTGATTTACAAGACACTCCTTTATCATGCTCAGTTGAGGACCTGGCTCCAGGAAACACATTATTGTCTTGCGACGCTCGATTCGACAAAGCGATAACGGACTTTATACCACAATTCTTTGACAAATATTCCCAATCTTTTGCTGCTTCTAATGAACAATCCATCATCTCGAGGGGAAATTCCCTTTGTTGCCAACTCCAGCAAAATACAGTGGGCGGAATGGTTTGGACTTCGAATTTTGACAAGCGCCGTGCAGATTCCACCCAGCACTCGGCTTCACCTCCTCCAGCGGTGAAGTTGGAAGTAGAGGAACCCTTGGATGAGAAGCGCGTACATCTCCACAAGAGGGTCAAGGACGCGAGCACTTCGTGTGAGCAGGCTCTGTACAACAATGTGCTTAGCGAACCTGGACCATTGGGCCTTTATACCAGGAAAAGTCGATCTCTAGATGATATGATTCAGATGATGCTTCTCAGGCAAAGGCAGGTAAAACTTTATGCTTCACTAGCTCGAAGGGCTCAGAAGTTGGTGAACAATCAGACTTCTCAGCTTCTTCGAGCTCATTAAGTAAGATCAAAGCTTTGAATTTTCCTACCTCATTATTGAGTATTAGGACATGGGAGTGTGTGTCTAGATATGAAGGTGATTTAGTGGCAAAATGTTACTTCAACAAACATAAACAGGTATGGGAAGTTCTCGAAGGTGGCTTGAAGAGCTAGATTGAGTTTCACTAGTCATTACTGCAATTAAGGCAGTAATTTTTGAAAGTGGCCATGGGACTTTGGATATTGTATTGGCAACACCAGCTCTTTTCTTCCGAGCGACTGATCCTCAACCAAGGAAGCATACATCGTGACAAGCAACTCGAGATTTTACCAACTACCAAGCATACATACACAAGAGGCATCTACTTCAATGTCCCCAGACCTTGTTGAGCAAGAATTTTGAGAAATTGATCAACTGTGATCCTCATTTAAAGCTACTTAGTCAGCAACATGATATTATATTAGAATCGCCTTACTTTAATTCACAGTACTCAGTTTTGGAATATCAAAGTGATTCTAAAAGCCATATTAATGATTTTATTAAGGATGATTCTAGGACCACTTTATCCGACTTTTATGAACTTGGTACCCCTTGTGCAACATCATCAATCTCCAATAAGACGGAAACACAGGATTCTTTCAGGAGGACACTAGATTTTGATTCACAAGACACTCCTTTACCATGCTCAGTTGAGGATCTGGCTCCAGGAAACACATTATTGTCATGCAACGCTCTATTCGACAAACCAATAACGGACTTTATACCACAATTCTTTGACAATGATTCCCAATCTTCTACTGCTTCTAATGAACAATCCATCATCTCGAGGGGAAATTCTCTTTGCTGCCTACTCCAGTAAAATATAGTCGGCGGAATGGTTTGGACTTCGAATTCCGACAAGCGCTGAGCAGATTCAACCCAGTACTCGGCTTCGCCTCCTCCGACAGTGAAGTTGGAAGTGGAGGAACCCTTGGATGAGAAGCGCGTACGTCTCCACAAGAGGGTCAGGGACGCGAGCACTTCATGTGAGCAGGCTCTGTACAACAATGTGCTTAGGGAACCTGGACCTTTGGGTCTTTACCCCAGGAAGAGTCGATCTCTAGCTGATATGATTCAGATGATGCTTTCTCAAGCAAAGGCAGGTAAAACTATATGCTTCACTAGCTCAAAGGGCTCGGAAGTTGGTGAACAATCAGACTTCTCAGCTTCTTCGAGTTCATTAAGCAAGATCAAAGCTTCGAATTTTCCTGCCTCATTATTGAGTATTAGGACATGGGAGTGTGTTTCTAGATATGAAGGTGATTTAGAGGCAAAATGTTACTTCACCAAACATAAACATGTATGGGAAGTTCTCGAAGGTGGCTTGAAGAGCAAGATTGACTTTCACTAGTCATTACTGCAATTAAGGCAGTAATTTTTGAAAGTGGCCATGAGACTTTGGATATTGTGTTGGCAAGACCACCTCTTTTCTTCCGAGCAACTGATCCTAAACCAAGGAAGCATACACCGTGACAAGCAACTCGAGATTTTACCAACGACCAAGCATACATACAAAAGAGGCATCTACTTCAATGTCCCCAGGCCTTGTTGAGCAAGAATTTGAGAAATTGATCAACTGTGATCCTCATTTGAAGCTACTTAGTCAGCAACATGATATTATATTAGAATCGCCTTACTTTAATCCTCAGTTCTCAGTTTTGAAAGATGAAAGTGATTCTAAAAGTCATATTAATGATGTTTTTAAGAATGATTCTAGAACCACTTTCTTCGACTTTTATGAACCTTGTCCCCTTGTGCAACATCATCAATCTCCAATAAGACGGAAGCACATGATTCTTTCGGGAGTACACTTGATTTTTATTCACAAGGCAATCCTTCACCATGCTTAGTTGAGGAGTTGGCTTCAGGAAACACATCATTATCATGCGACGCTCTATTCGACAAAGAGATGACAGACTTTATACCTTAATTCTTTGACAATGATTCCCAGTCTTCGGCTGCTACTGATGAACAATCCATCATCTCGAGGGGAAATTCCCTATGCTGCCTACTCCAGCAAAATACAGTGAGCGGAATGGTTTGGTCTTCGAATTCCGACACGCACCGAGCAGATTCCACCTAGCACTCGGCTCCGCCTCCTACGACGGTGAAGTTGGAAGTGGAGGAACCCTTGAACGAGAAGCGCGTACGTCTCCACAAGAGGGTCAGGGACGCGAGCACTTCATGTGAGCATGCTCTATACAACAATGTGCTTGGGGAACCTGGACCATTGGGTCTTTACCCCAGGAAGAGTCGGTCTCTAGCTGATATGATTCAGATGATGCTTTCTCAGGCAAAGGCAGGTAAAACTTAAGGCTTCACTAGCTCGAAGGGCTCAGAATTTGGTAAACAATCAGACTTCTCAACTTTTTCGAGCTCATTGAGCAAGATCAAAGCTTCGAATTTTCTTGCCTCATTATTGAGGATTGGGACATGGGAGTGTGTGTCTTGATATGAAGGTGATTTAGTGGCAAAATGTTCCTTCACCAAACATAAACTTGTATGGGAAGTTCTCGAAGGTGGCTTGAAGAGCAAGATTGAGTTTCACTAGTCATTACTGCAATTAAGGCAATATTTTTTTAAGGTGGCCATGGGACTTTGGATATTGTGTTCGCAAGACTGCCTCTTTTCTTCCGAACGACTGATCCTCAACCAAGGAAGCATACACCGTGACAAGAAACTCGAGATTTTACCAATGGCCAAGCATAAATACACAAGAGGCATCTACTTCATTGCCCCCAGATCTTGTTGGGCAAGAATTTTGAGAAATTGATCGACTATGATCCTCATTTGAAGCTACTTAGTCAGCAACATGATATTATATTAGATTCATCTTATTTTAATCCTCAGTACTCAGTTTTGGAAGAACAAAGTGATTCTAAAAGTCATATTAATGATGTTATTAAGGATGATTCTAGAACCACTTTCTTCGGCTTTTATGAACCCGGTCCCCCTTGAGCAACATAATCAATCTCCAATAAGACGGAAACACAGGATTCTTTCGGGAAGACACTTGATTTTGATTCACAAGGCAATCCATCACCATGCTCAGTTGAGGAGCTGGCTTCAAGAAACACATCATTATCATGCGACGCTCTATTCGACAAAGAGATGACAGACTTTATACCACAATTCTTTGACAATGATTCCCAGTCTTCTGCTGCTTCTGATGAATAATGAATCATCTCGAGGGGAATTTCCCTTTGCTGCCTACTCCAGCAAAATAAGTGGACGGAATGGTATGGACTTCGAATTTCGACAAGCGCCGAGCGGATTCCACCCAGCACTCGACTCCGCCTCCTCCGACGATGAAGTTGGAAGAGGAGGAACCCTTGGACGAGAAGCGCGTACGTCTCCACAAGAGGGTCACTGATGCGAGCACTTTGTGTGAGCAGGCTCTGTACAACAATGTGCTTTGGGAACCTAGACTATTGGGTCTTTACCCCAGGAAGAGTCGGTCTCTAGCTGATATGATTCAGATGATGTTTTCTCAGGCATAGGCAGGTAAAACTTTATGCTTCACTAGCTCGAAGGGCTCCGAAGTTGGTGAACAATCAGACTTCTCAACTTCTTCGAACTCATTGAGCAAGATCAAAGCTTCGAATTTCCTGCCTCATTATCGAGGATAAGGTGATTTAGTGGCAAAATGTTACTTCGCCAAACATAAACTTGTATGGGAAGTTCTCGAAGGTGGATTGAGGAGCAAGATTGAGTTTCACTAGTCATTAGTGCAATTAAGGCAGTAATTTTTTAAGGTGGCCATGGGACTTTGGATATTGTGTTGGTAAAACCACCTCTTTTCTTCCGAGCAACTGATCCTCAACCAAGGAAGCATACATCGTGACAAGCAACTCGAGATTTTACCAATGACCAAGCATACATACCCAAGCGGCATCTAATTCAATGTCCCCTGACCTTGTTGAGCAAGAATTTTGAGAAATTGATCAACTGTGATCCTCATTTAAAGCTACTTAGTCAACAACCTGATATTATATTAGAATCGCCTTACTTTAATTCACAATACTTAGTTTTGGAGTATCAAAGTGATTCTAAAAGTCATATTATTGATGATTCAAGGACCACTTTCTCTGGCTTTTATAAACCTGGTCCCCCCTCTGCAACATCATCAATCTCCAAAAAGATGGAAATGTTGGTTGCTACTCGGAAAGCCTAGAGGTTCCACTGTACAAAAATTTTGTACAAAAGTCTGAACATTTTCCTAGCTACCATGTGTTCTTTTAAATTAAATTTTGGATCGCCTGCGGAACTTAACACGTTTGATCCAAAACTTAATCTATTTGTTCTTTTAGGTTTTGACTTGGATCTCCTGCGGAACTTAACACGTTCGACCCAAATCACCTTAAGTTATTAATTCCATTAAATATTAATTTCCATAATTGGTTCCCAGTACTGACGTGGCGAGGCACATGACCTTCTTGGATATGGGAGCAACCACCACCGACTAGACAAAACCTTTTATAGAAATCTAATATTTAATTTCCTAAAATAACTTTAGGTTAACCGAAAAGAACAATCAAATCACAAGGAAAAATAAAACAAAAGAACACAATTTCGAAAAATATATTCGAAATACTAGAATCGTAAGCCTCTTGTATTTGGTATTATTTCAAAAAATAACTAGTATGATGCGGAAAGAAAAAATACTAGTTATACCTTTTAGAAAGACCTCTTGATCTTCTACCGTATTCCTCTTCTAACCTCGGACGTTGTGTGGGCAACGATCTTCCGAGATGAGAATCCACCAAGCACCTTCTTCTCCTTCTATCAAGTTTCGCCAAGCACAAAGCTTCCAAACGATGAAGATCTTTTTCCCCCAACCAAGCTCCAAGGGATACAAGCTTTCTCTCCTTCTTCTTCTTCTTCTCCAAGTAGTATCCGGCCACCACAAGAGCTCCAAGCAAATAGAGAAGGTTCGGCCACCACCAAGAGGAAGAGAGGAAGAGAGGTTGGCCGGCCACAACACCAAGGAAAAGAGGGAGAGAAATAATAGAGGTTGTTCACCATGAAGCCTTCTCTACCCCCTCTTTTATAATCCTTGGTCTTGGCAAATAAGGAAATTTAATTAAAAACTTCCTTAATTCTTTTGTCATGAAAAGGAAAAATTTATTTTAATTAAAATAATTTTTCTTCTCACTTAAACATGGCCGGCCACTTATTTCCTCAAATCAAGGAGAGTTTTAATTAAACAAGAATTAAAACTTCCTAATTTGTTTCCAGAAATTTATAAAAATTTCTCCAATAATTTTATCCCTTCATGATTGGTTTATAAAAAGAAAATTTAATAAATTAAAATCTTTCTTTTAAACATGTGGATAAAAAGAAAGTTATCTCTAAAAATTAAAATCTCTTTCAATCTACAAATAAGGAAAGACATCAAATCTTCTCTTAATCTTTTGTAGAAACTTATAAAAGAGAATATTTAATTTTTAAACTCTCTTTTAAATCATGAATATGTTTAAAAAGGAAAGTTTTCTTAAAATTTAAAATCCTCCTTTAATCAACAAATAAGGAAAGATTTCAAATTTTAAACTCTCTTTTAATTATGTAGATGATTTACAAATAAGGAAAGTTTTTACCAAAAATTAAAATCATCCTTTTAAACTACAAATAAGGAAAGAGATTAATCTCTTCTCTTAATCTTTTGTAGAAAGTTATAAAAGGAAATTTTAATTTTTTAACTCTCTTTTAAAATCATGATATCCACATAAGAAATAATTTTAATAAAAATCCTTTTTAATATTCTAGTGGCCGACCACCTAAGCTTGGGACCCAAGCTTTGGCCGGCCACCTACATGGCTCATCCACTTGGACTTGGCCGGCCCTAGCTTGGGTTCCAAGCTAGCTTGGTCGGCCCCATTGGATGGGTAAGAAGGTGGGTATGCGGTGGGTATAAATCTCTATATACTAGAGGCTACGATAGGGACCAAGAGGAGGAATTGGTTTTGGTCTCCCGATGAAATTAAGCATCCCGTGTTCGCCCCGAACACACAACTTAATTTCATCAATAATAATTCATTCCACTAAAGAACTATTATTGAACTACCGCACCAATCCCAAATTACATTTTGGGCTCCTTCTTATTATGAGTGTGTTAGTCTCCCTGTGTTTAAGATAACAAATGTCCACTAATTAAGTAAGTTACTGACAACTCACTTAATTAATATCTAGCTCCAAGGTAGTACCACTCAACTTCATCGTCATGTCGGACTAAGTCCACCTGCAGGTTTAACATGACAATCCTTATGAGCTCCTCTTGGGGATATTCTCCACCTAGCTCACTAGGACACCGTTTCCTTCTATAATCAACAACACACACTATAAGTGATATCATTTCCCAACTTATCGGGCTTATTGATTCATCGAACTAAATCTCACCCATTGATAAATTAAAGAAATAAATATCAAATATATGTGCTCGTTATTATATTAGGATTAAGAGCACACACTTCCATAATAACTGAGGTCTTTGTTTCTTTATAAAGTCAGTATAAAAGAAACGACCTCTAATGGTCCTACTCAATACACTCTAAGTGTACTAGTGTAATTATATAGTTAAGATAAACTAATACCTAATTACACTACGACCTTCCAATGGTTTGTTCCTTTCCATTTATGGTCGTGAGCTACTGTTTATAATTTATAAGGTACTGATAACATGATCCTCTGTGTGTGACACCACACACCATGTTATCTACAATATAAATTAATTGAACAACTACATTTATCATAAATGTAGATATTTGACCAATGTGATTCTTATTTCTAGATAAATGTTTATACCAAAAGCTAGGCTTTTAGTATACACTCTAACAGGAAACACAGGATTCTTTCGGGAGGACACTAGATTTTGATTCACAAGACACTCCTTTTCCATGCTCAGTTGAGGACCTGGCTCCAGGAAACACATTATTGTCTTGCGACGCTCTATTCGACAAAGCGATAATAGACTTTATACCACAATTTTTTGACAATGATTCCCAATCTTCTGCTGCTTCTGATGAACAATCCATCATCTCGAGGGGAAATTCCCTTTGCTGCCTACTCCAGCAAAATGCAGTGGGCGGAATGGTTTGGACTTCGAATTCCGACAAGCGCCGAGTGGATTCCACCCAGCACTAGGCTTCACCTCCTCCGACGGTGAAGTTGGAAGTAGAGGAACCCATGGAAGAGAAGCGCGTACGTCTCCACAAGAGGGTCAGGGACGCGAGCACTTCGTGTGAGCAGGCTCCATACAACAATGTGCTTAGGGAACCTAGATCATTGGGTCTTTACCCCAGGAAGAGTCGATCTCTAGTTGATATGATTCAGATGATGCTTTCTAGGGAAACGACAGGTAAAACTTTATGCTTCACTAGCTCGAAGGGCTCGGAAGTTGGTGAACAATCAGACTTCTCAACTTCTTCGAACTCATTGAGCAAGATCAAAGCTTCGAATTTTCCTGCCTCCTAATCGAGGATTGGGACATGGGAGTGTGTCTAAATATGAAGGTGATTTAGTGGCAAAATGTTATTTCGCCAAACATGAACTTGTATGGTAAATTCTCGAAGGTGGCTTGGAGAGCAAGATTGAGTTTCACTAGTCATTAATGCAATTAAGGCAGTAATTTTTTAAGGTGGCGATGGGACTTTGGATATTGAGTTGGCAAGACCACCTCTTTTCTTCCGAACAACTGATCCTCAACCAAGGAAGCATACACCGTGACAAGCAACTCGAGATTTTACCAATGACCAAGCATACATACCCAAGAGGCATCTAATTCAATGTCCCTAGACCTTGTTGAGCAAGAATTTTGAGAAATTAATCGACTGTGATCCTCATTTAAAGCTACTTAGTCAGCAACTTGATATTATATTAGAATCGCCTTACTTTAATTCACAGTACTTAGTTTCGGAATATCAAAGTGATTCTAAAAGTCATATTAATGATTTTATTAAGGACGATTCTAGGACCACTTTCTCCGGCTTTTATAAACCTGGTCCCCCTTGTGCAACATCCTCAATCTCCAAAAAGACGGAAACACAGGATTCTTTCGGGAGGACACTAGATTTTGATTCACAAGACACTCCTTTACCATGCTCAGTTGAGGACCTGGCTCCAGGAAACACGTTATTGTCTTACGACGCTCTATTCGACAAAGTGATAATAGACTTTATACCACAATTTTTTGACAATGATTCCTAATCTTCTGCTGCTTCTGATGAACAATCCATCATCTCGAGGGGAAATTCTCTTTGCTGCCTACTCCAGTAAAATACAGTCGGCGGAATGGTTTGGACTTCGAATTCCGACAAGCGCCGAGCAGATTCAACCCAGTACTCGGCTTCGCCTCCTCCGACGGTGAAGTTGGAAGTGGAGGAACCCTTGGATGAGAAGCGCGTACGTCTCCACAAGAGGGTCAGGGACGCGAGCACTTCATGTGAGCAGGCTCTGTACAACAATGTGCTTAGGGAACCTGGACCTTTGGGTCTTTACCCCAGGAAGAGTCGATCTCTAGCTGATATGATTCAGATGATGCTTTCTCAAGCAAAGGCAGGTAAAACTATATGCTTCACTAGCTCGAAGGGCTCGGAAGTTGGTGAACAATCAGACTTCTCAGCTTCTTCGAGTTCATTAAGCAAGATCAAAGCTTCGAATTTTCCTACCTCATTATTGAGTATTAGGACATGGGAGTGTGTGTCTAGATATGAAGGTGATTTAGAGGCAAAATGTTACTTCACCAAACATAAACATGTATGGGAAGTTCTCGAAGGTGGCTTGAAGAGCAAGATTGACTTTCACTAGTCATTACTGCAATTAAGGCAGTAATTTTTGAAAGTGGCCTTGGGACTTTAGATATTGTGTTGGCAAGACCACCTCTTTTCTTCCGAGCAACTGATCCTCAACCAAGGAAGCATACACCGTGACAAGCAACTCGAGATTTTACCAACGACCAAACATACATACACAAGAGGCATCTACTTCAATGTCCCCAGACCTTGTTGAGCAAGAATTTTGAGAAACTGATCAACTGTGATCCTCATTTGAAGCTACATAGTCAGCTACATGATATTATATTCGGATCGTCTTACTTTAATCCTCAGTATTTAGTTTTGAAAGATGAAAGTGATTCTAAAAGTCATATTAATGATGTTTTTAAGAATGATTCTAGAACCACTTTCTTCGGCTTTTATGAACCTTGTTCCCTTGTGCAACATCATCAATCTCCAATAAGACGGAAACACATGATTCTTTTGGGAGTACACTTGATTTTGATTCACAAGGCAATCCTTCACCATGCTCAGTTAAGGAGTTGGCTTCAGGAAACACATCATTATCATGCGACGCTCTATTCGACAAAGAGATGACGGACTTTATACCTTAATTCTTTGACAATGATTCCCAGTCTTCGGCTGCTACTAATGAACAATCCATCATCTCGAGGGGAAATTCCCTATGCTGCCTACTCCAGCAAAATACAGTGAGCGGAATGGTTTGGTCTTCGAATTCCAACAAGCACCGAGCGGATTCCACCCAGCACTTGGCTCCGCCTCCTACAACGGTGAAGTTGGAAGTGGAGGAACCCTTGAACGAGAAGCGCGTATGTCTCCACAAGAGGGTCAGGGACGCGAGCACTTCATGTGAGCATGCTCTGTACAACAATGTGCTTGGGGAACTTGGACCATTGGGTCTTTACCCCAGGAAGAGTTGGTCTCTTGCTGATATGATTCAGATAATGCTTTCTTAGGTAAAGGTAGGTAAAACTTAATGCTTCACTAGCTCGAAGGGCTCAGAAGTTGGTAAACAATCAGACTTCTCAACTTTTTCGAGCTCATTGAGCAAGATCAAAGCTTCGAATTTTCCTGCCTCATTATTGAGGATTGGGACATGGGAGTGTGTGTCTAGATATGAAGGTGATTTAGTGGCAAAATGTTCCTTCTCCAAACATAAACTTGTATGGGAAGTTCTTGAAGGTGGTTTGAAGAGCAAGATTGAGTTTCACTAGTCATTACTGCAATTAAGACAATATTTTTTTAAGGTGGCCATGGGACTTTGGATATTGTTAGACCGCCTCTTTTTTTCCGAACGACTGATCCTCAACCAAGGAAGCGTACATCGTGACAAGCAACTCGAGATTTTACCAACGACCAAGCATACATACATAAGAGGCATCTACTTTAATGCCCCCAGACCTTGTTGAGCAAGAATTTTGAAAAATTGATCGACTGTGATCCTCATTTGAAGCTACTTAGTCAGAAACATGATATTATATTAGAATCGTCTTACTTTAATCCTTGGTACTCAGTTTTGGAAGATCAAAGTGATTTAAAAGTCATATAAATGATGTTATTAAGGATGATTCTAGAACCACTTTCTTCGACTTTTATGAACCTGGTCCCCCTTGTGCAACATCATCAATCTCCAATAAGACGGAAACACAGGATTCTTTCGGGAGGACACTTGATTTTGATTCACAAGGCACTCCTTCACCATGCTCAGTTGAGGAGCTGGCTTCAGGAAACACATCGTTATCATGCGATGCTCTATTCGACAAAGAGATGACGGACTTTGTACCATAATTATTTGACAATGATTCCCAGTCTTCTGCTTCTTCTGATGAACAATCCATCATCTCGAGGGGAAATTCCCTTTGCTGCCTACTCCAGCAAAATACTGTGGGTGGAATGGTTTGGACTTCGAATTCCGACAAGCGCCGAGCGGATTCCACCCATCACTCGGCTCCGCCTGCTCTGGCGGTGAAGTTGGAAGTGGAGGAACCCTTGGATGAGAAGCGCGTACATCTCCACAAGAGGGTCAGGGACGCAAGCAATTCGTGTGAGCAGGCTCTGTACAACAATGTGTTTTGGGAACCTGGACCATTGGGTCTTTGCCCCAGGAAGAGTTGGTCTCTAGCTGATATGATTTAGATGATGTTTTCTCAGGCAAAGGCAGGTAAAACTTTATGTTTCACCAGCAGGTTCCGCCTATATCCCATCAGCCACGCATGTCTACTCCTAGGCTATCTGTGCGTCCTCTTGCACATCCAGTTGTGTCCAGTCTCTATCGTTATCTTGAGCGTTGTCAGATTTGTGGTGTCTAAGGTCACTCTGCTCACCAGTGCAGTCATTTGACTGCCTCGATGCTTGCTCTGCTTCCGTCGGCTCCTCCGCGTGCTTCGCGTCCCATGTATAGTGCGTCGTTTGTGCACACAGCCGTTCATTATATACCTTCGTCTCATTCTCGGAAATGGGTTGTTGACTCTGGCGCCTCTCATCTTGTCACCACTAATCTTGCTACTCTCTCACTGCATGAGCCTTACTCTGGAAATGATATCGTCGTCATTGGTGATGGTTCTAGACTACCTATTAGAGACACTGGTTCTTTCTCTTTCTCTACTCCATCTTTCCCGTTAGTTTTCTCCAATGTTTTATTTGTGTCATCTATGTTAAAAAATTTGATTTCTATTGCAGCACTTTGTGCTATTAATCCTGTTACATTTCTTTTCTTTGATTTCTATTTTCAAGTGTTAGATCGTCGTATGGGGGTGACACTGGTCAATGGGGTCAATAGAGATGATGTCTATTATTGACCAAAATTTATGTCTACGCTATCAATGCCTTCCTCCTTTTCTATGTCTGTCTCGTCATCTATTTCATTATGGCATATCGTTTAGGTCATTCGTCATTAGATGTTTTGCAACATTTTTTTTTATCCTTGGGTCTTTCGTTTCCTGCGAATACTTTGTCTAATTTTTCATGTACTTCGTTCAATATTAATAAGAGTCATAAATTGCTCTATCATAAATATAGTATTTCGTCTCGTGATTCTTTGGATATTATCTTTTTTGATATTTGGACATCTCCTATATCATCATTTGATGGCCTCAAATATTATGTTATCTTTGTTGATCATTTTACAAAGTATATATGGCTTTATCCTTTACGCAATAAATCAGATGTATAGTCTACCTTTATTGCATTCAAAACTCTTGTTGAAAATTGGTTCTCGATGACTATCAAAATACTATTGACTGATAATGTAGGTGAATTCTTAGCCCTTCACTCATTTCTTACTACTCATGGTATTAGTCATCTTACCACTCCTCCATACACTCTTGAACACAATGGATACTCTGAACATCGTCATCGTCATATAGTTGAAACTTGTCTCACTTTGTTGCATCTATTCCACTCACTTTCTGCCTTATGCTTTTGCTACGGTAGTCTATTCGATTAACTGCATGCTTAAGGTCGGTCTCTCCCATATGTCCTCTTTTGAAAAATTATTCACCACCATTCCTGATCTTTCTAAGCTTCGAGTTTTCGGGTGTCTATGCTTTCCGTGGTTGCGCCCCTACTCTTACCACAAGCTTGATCCCAAGTCAACCTCTTGTGTCTTCCTGTGCTATGATGTAGCTCTTAAAAGAGTCTTTGTATCTCGTCGTGTTAAGTTTGTGGAGCATGTTTTTCCATTTGCCATCACCTCCTCCTTGGATTCCACGGTAATAGACACTGACTCTGATTTCTCTGCTGCACCAGTTCTCTCGTGGGACCCTCCGATATCGATGTTGCAACCTGCCACTAATCGTAGTCATCCGTAAGTGACTTCTTCACCGCTGTCATCATCACCGCCATCATCATCTCTTGTTGTTGGGTCATCCACGCTGCCTGGTGGCAACCGACTCTCTAGCCCACCGACTCTTTCTTCCTCTCTCGCTTCCCTAAACCAACATCTCATATAAACTCGCTCCAAAAATGTCATCTACAAACTCAATCCGAAGTATCTTCTTCATACTAGTCTTCCACAACCTTGTGAACCCTCATCTCTCACACAGGCACTCAAAGATCTGAATTGGGTACAAGCCATGCATGAAGAGTATTATGCTCTTCTCCGTAATCAGACTTGGGCTCTTGTCCCACCTTCGTCAGACCAAAATCTTATGGGTAATAAGTGGGTGTTTCGCATTAAGCGTAATTCTGATGGCTCAATTGATCGGTATAAGCTTCGCCTTCTTGCCAAGGGTTTTCATCAACGCCCTGGTGTTGACTTTCATGATACATTCAACCCTGTTATTAATCCACTAACAATGCACATTGTTCTTAGTTTGGCTGTGAATCGGAGGTGGTGTCTTCGGCAACTTGATGTAAACAATGTATTTCTTAATGGTCATCTTGCAGAGGAGGTTATATGGCGCAACATTCAGGTATGCGCAGTGTTGAGTTTTCGGATCATGTGTGACGTTTGCATAAGGTGCTTTATGGTCTGAAGCAGGCTCCACACGCTTGGTATTTGGAGCTTCGTGCTTTCTTGGTCTCTCTTGGCTTTATCGCATCCCGAGCTGACACCTCCTTATTTGTTTATTCTCGGGATGATACTATTATCTATTTTCTTCTGATGCTTTTTCTGTTGACGTCATAGTATGTAAACTTCATACAAAATTTGCGATTAAGGATCTTGGGGCTTTTTACCTCTTCTGCGGTATTGAAGTTCGCCTAACCTCAAATGGACTTCTCTTGTCTCAACAAAAGTATGTCACTGATATTCTCTCCAAACACAACATGCTTGACTCCAAGTCGGTCTCCACTCCTATTGCTGCTAGCTCTCGTCTTACTTTGCATGATGGGTCTTCATCTTTTGATACGACTAAGTTCCAACAAGTGGTTGGAGGCTTAAAAGATATCTGTATGACTCGTCCTGATATTTTCTTTGCGGTCAATAAGCTTTTACAGTTTATGCATGCTCCTTCAGAGATGCATTAGGGTGTTGTGAAGCGTCTACTTCGGTATCTCAATGATACTAGGGATCTTGGCATTCATCTTCTTGCGGATACACCTTTTACTCTTTATGGTTTCAGTCTGGAGATCCAGATGATCGACGTTCTATGAGTGCATTTATTATTTTTCTAGGTGCTATTTGGTTTCCTAAAAATCTATCAAACAGCGCACGGTTGCACGCTCTTCGACTGAGGCTGAATATCGTGTCATTGCCTTTACAGCAATTGAGATCCAATGGATTAAGTCACTTTTGACAAATCTACTTCTTCCGGTTACTACTGTTAGAAAGTATACTGAAAGCCTAAGCTTTTGTAAACATTTATTTTGAATAAAGAATCACATTTGGTCAAATTGTCTACATTTGTTTGTAGTTGTTCAATTAATTTATATTGTAGATAACATAGTATGTGGTGTCACATACAGAAGATGATGTTATCAGTACCTTATAAATTATAAACAGTAGCTCACGACCAAAATGAAAAGGAACAAACCATTGGAAGGTCGTAGTGTAATTAGGAATTAGTTTATCTTAACTATATAATTACACTAGTACACTTAGAGTGTATTGAGTAGGACCATTAGAGGTCGTTTCTTTTATACTGACTTTATAAATGAACAAAGACCTCAGTTATTATGGAAGTGTATGCTCTTAATCCTAATATAATAATAAGCACATATATTTGATATTTATTTCTTTAATTTATCAATGAGTGAGATTTAGTTCGATAAATCAATAAGCTCGATAAGTTGGGAAATGATATCACTTATAGTGTGTGTTGTTGATTATAGAAGGAAACTGTGTCCTAGTGATCTAGGTTGATAATGTCCCCAAGAAGAGCTCATAAGGATTGTCATGTTAAACCCTGCAGGTGGACTCAGTCCGACATGACGATAAGGTTGAGTGGTACTATTCTTGGACTAAGATACTAATTAAATGAGTTGTCAGTAACTCACTTAATTAGTGGACATTTGACATCTTAAACACAGGGAGACTAACACACTCATAATAAGAAGGAGCCCAAAAATATAATTTGGGATTTGTGCGGTAGTTCAATAATAGTTCTCTAGTGGAATGAATTATTATTGATAAAATTAAGTTGTGTGTTCGGGGCGAACACGGGATGTTTAATTTTATCGGGAGACCAAAATCAATTCCTCCTCTCGGTCCCTATCGTAGCCTCTTATTTATAGAGTACTATACCCACCTATACCCACCTTCATACCCATGATGTAGGGGTCGGCCAAGCTAGCTTGTGGATCAAGCTAGGGTCGGCCAAGCCTTGGTTCATGGGTGGCCGGCCCTAGCTTGAACCCAAGCTTAGGTGGCCGACCCCCATTAAATTAAAAAGAATTTTAATTTTAAATTTTTCTTATGTGAAAGATATAATTTATTGGAGATATTAAAAATTAAAATATCTCTTTTAAAAGGATCTACAAAAGATTAAAGAAAGAGATTAGATCTCTTTCCTTATTTGTAGATTGGAAAGATATTTTATTTTTCTTCTTTGTAAATTATTCACATGTTGAAAAATTAAAATTATAGAAATTTCTTTTTATTAACCATGAAGGGATTTTAAAGGGAAATTTTATTTTTAAAATTTCCGAAGACAAATAAGGAATTTTAATTGCTGATTGAAATTGCCTTGTTTCCTCTTAATGATGTGGTCGGCCATGACATGAAGGTTTAGGAAATTTTGTTTAATTTTTCTTAATTAATTCATGTCAAGGAAAGTTAAGGAAATTTTATTATAATTAAATTCCCTTATTTGTCAAAGCTAAGGATTATAAAAGAGGGGGTTTTGGGAGCCTTCAAGGTGAACAACCTCTATTATTTTCTCCCTCTTTTTCTTCCTTCTTGTGGCCGGCCCTTCTCTTTTCTCTTCTCTCCATCCTTGTGGCCGAACCTCTCATCCTCTTGGAGATCAAGTGGTGGCCGGATTCTAGCTTGGAGAAAAAGGAGAGAAAGCTTGTATCCCTTGGAGCATTGATGGTGTTTTCTCTTCATCCTTGGAGGTGCACTTGATTTGGCCGAACCTTGCAAGGAGGAGAAGAAGGTGCTTTGGTGGTTTCTCATCTCGGAAGATCGTTGCCCACACAACGTCCGAGGTTAGAAGAGGAATACGGTAGAAGACCTAGAGGTTTTTGCTTGCAAAAGAAAAGGTATACTAGTATTTAATTTCCGCATCATACTAGTTTTATCTTTATGTAAAAAATATCAAATATAAGAGGCATGCGATTCTAGTATTTCGAATTTGTTTTCGATGTTGTGTTCTTTGTTTTTCTTTTCCTTGTGATTTGATTATTTTTTTCGGTTGACCTAAAGTTATTTAAGGAAATTAAATATTAGCTTTCCTTAAAAGGCTTTGTCCAGGCGGTGGTGGTTGTTCCCATATCCAAGAAGGTCATGTGCCTCGCCATGCAGTCCTGGAAGCCAATTTTGGAAATTAATATTTAATGGAATTAATAACCTAGGTGATTTGGATCGAACGTGTTAAGTTCCGCGGGAGATCCAAGTCTAAACCTAAAAGAACAAATAGATTAAACTTTGGATCAAACGTGTTAAGTTCCGCAGGCGATCCAAGTTTAATTTAAAAGAACACATGGTAGCTAGGAAAAGGTTCAGACTTTTGTACAAAATTTTTGTACAGTGGAACCATTAGGTTTTTCGAATAGCAACCAACAACTACACCTGCTGTGCATTTTACTGATAATTTGGATGTCACATATCTTTCAACTAATCCTGTTTTTCACTCTCGGATGAGACATCTGATTATTGACCATCACTTTGTTCGTGATCTGGTGCAGGTCTCCGAACTACGAGTTACTCGTATTCCTGCTGAGGATCAGTTGGTTGATACACTTACAAAGTCGCTTTCTCGACCTCGATTGTTTGTTATTTGTAGTAAAATTAGTGTCATTTCTGGGGCACTATCTTGAGAGGGTGTATTATGAAATAATTATTATAAGTAAATAGTTATTTGTTTCCTAGTTATTATGAAATAAGTATTATTAGAAAATAGTTATTTGTTTCTTAGTTATTAGAGAATAATTATTATTAGGAAATAATTATTATTTTCCTAATTTATGTATTTTCCTATTTTCACTTGTAATAATATTTATATATACCATATGCAATCATTAATAATATATTACCTCTATCATCAATATTTATTACTTGAATTATTGGTCCGTTCAATCGAATCCGAAGGGAGTAAAATCTAATCTTTGATTTTAATTCAATTTTAAAAATAGATATTGATGAATTTTGTAGATTTTGGGTAAGAGCTGGAATTTTGAGAATTTGCGGTAAAAATTTGAAAACCCCTAAATTTAGATTAAAGTCCTAATTTTCTAAAATTGAGATTGAAGATGAGTAAGTAATCATCATCTCTTAATTAAAAATATTTAAATTTGAAGAATTTATTTATTCAATTTTTTATTTTTATCAAATGCTAATTCTCTAGCTAATTAATTTTTCCATTTTTTCTGTGTGTATGGGCTTCACGAGGAAAATCACAAAAGATATAAACCACAAATTGTTAAAAATGAAAGTACATGCTCCACGAACCACGATAATATATTGAGTCCTTTGGTCAAGTCGACTTGTGTTTTGTAATCTAGAAAAGAATGTTTAATTATTTAATTATTACTCTATTTAGATGAATTCATATATACGGACAATTTTTTTAAAATTACATACAGATTGTGCATTAAATAACGAGATTGATATTATTTTTTTTAATATGTAGAGCTATATATGGTTAAATAAGAAACTTTAAATTAAATTCATTATAAATTATTGATAAAATTGAATCATTTATTCTTAAAATTTATATTGTCTATAAAATTGTATTAATTATATTGTAACAGTTGCATTGAAAAAAAATGAAGTTTCTCGAAATTAAAATTAATTAAAAATTATCTTAGATCAATAATATTATAGGATAGCCGAGAAAAAAATAATCCCATAATTAAACTATACAAATTTAATAAATATTTTTTTTCTAAGATAGTTAAATGAGTAGTATTTATGTAATTATTTTAAGTAGTATGTATTAACTTTTCATTGATATAATATATTTTTTGATTTATTTATATATTTAGTGTATTTATTATTTGTAAATTGAATTTTAATGGACTAATAGAGATTATTTTTTATTATTCACATCACATCATCAAACATAATAGTTCGAGGTTGATGGTCGACCTTCACATATTGGCTATTAAATAAATTTAAAAGTGCGAATGACTTCTCCAAGTTATTTATCTATCTAAATGATATTATTTATATTATATTATCTATCCATCTTTAAACCTCCATTCTCGGTAAGGTGCTAGAGAATCTTCTTTTCCTTTGTTTTTTCTATCATCTCTCGTATGTTGTTATATGGGTGTTTTATTGTTTTTTTAAATGTTTGGTTTTCCATTTTAAAGTTTTTCGATTTTCAGTATCTTTATAATTTTTGGTTTTTTTATAATCCAATTATTGAGTTCTCTCTAATTAATTTTAAAAGTGATTATCCCAACCCATAAAATTTTTTTGTCGGCCACCAAAGTGATCCTCTGAAAATTTTTTATTGATCATCATAATAACTCATAATGCAAACAGATGGCTCTTAATGGACGACCTAAAGTCATAAAATTTTTACATTGTCAAGATGCAGTATGTTTTGGGTGGAGATTTAAACACATGTAACTTATAAAGTCTGACCCATTTATTGATATCACACCTTAGGTTTGAGGGCTATTTTTTTTTTAACATTTTCACAAATAAAATTCATATATCTCTTGGGTGCGTAAGTTAGCATAATACTCAGTTTTTTCTAATATTCTTTGCACATAGTTAAATATATGATTTTTCTAATAGCTTTTAATCTAGGTATCTAATTTTTCGAACCGATTAATTCTAGAGATGACGTTTTATCTCATGCAAGTTTTTCATCGGCCACAGGATAAATCAGGAAACATTTGTTGAAATTTATAGGGATGAAATTAGCTGTTGGAAATGTAAATGGAATAAAAAAGGTGGAGATGAAGAGATTCTATTGTGCATGGGTTGTTAGTCCCGTATTAAAAGTCTCTTAACTTTATTGTTGGTTTAAATTATGATACATGCATTGATATTGTAAATATATGCATGGGGAGAGACTCTCTCACACGTGGATGCGCAGGAGTGGGTGCAAATCTAGGACCCCAATTGTACTGAACTAAGGTTGACTTGTGTGAGAGCACGACTTGCGCATGTTGAATGTTGGACCGGTCAAGGCAAGATTTGTCCAAGTGAATAGACCAATATTTTGCCATCTGAATATCTTTTTGCTACTTGCTTAAGAGTGTAACGGAAACATTAATATGAAATTAATGGTGATTCCGTAACGTTTCAACATTAATGACGACATTAAACTCATTAATGATGATTTCGTAATGTTTCAACATTAATGACGACATTAAACTCATTAATAATGATTTCGTAACGTCTCAGTATAAATAAAGATATTAAATCCATTAATGATAATATTAAACTTAACATTAAATGACCATATTCATTGCAGACAAGGTGAGGGCTCTTATATAAAGAGGCTGGATCTTGAACAAAGTGAAAGCGAAAACAAAAGAATTCCTCCACCTTCATTCCCCGATTCTTTTTCTCTTAGCCGTGCATCCGTTCGGCTGAACTACTCATGATAGCACTCGAGTGAATTCTCAGTTCACTACGAACAACCAGTGTTTGGTTGCGTGCATAGTTTTGTCATTGTATCCTGGGAAACAGATGACCTAAGAGAACCTCAAAGCACAGCCGGAGGAGGGATGAATCTACTTCAAGGAAACTGTGTTGAACACGGGCCTCGTATCTTAGTCAGCGAATTCTCTTCCCGATTCGACGATCGACTCCCATTCTGCTACGCACCGCATCAACTCCGCAACTTGGACTACCAGAAACTTGGCATAACCAACCCGCTGGCAGCCTGAGATTATCTGCTCAGGTCATCTCAACAGATAAGTTAGAATTAATTTTATGTAATTTTAATTGTGTAATTTTTCTAATATCTCCGACAACAGATTGTCCAACAATCTTGAAACAGATTTCAATTATGTTGAGATGGCCACAAAACAAAGTATGAGGTGCAACAGACTCAACACATTAAGGCCCCTCCACCTCGATTGGAATTGTGCCAATCAGCCATAGGGAAAGGCCAAAGAAGTTCACTAGATTGAACTTCAAGAGATGGTAAAAGAAGATGATCTTTTACTTGATCACGCTCAATCTAATTCGGTTCTTAACAGAGGATCCTCCCAAACGTGCTAAGGATGCTGATGCACAGTGGAGGCATGAACTCACTCTGAGTTCCTTTGCCGAAACTACATCCTCAACTGCCTTGCAAACTTGCTATAAGCTATGTATAGCACAAAGAGAATGACTAAGGAGCTATGGGAGTCCCTGGACAAGAAGTACAAGACGGAAGATGCAAGAGTCAAGAGATTCAGCGTGGGTCAATTCCTAAATTACAAGATGGTTGACTCCAAGATAGTGATCAGCCAAGTCCAGGAGCTTCAGGTGATCTTACACGAGATCCACTCAGAAGGGATGATTCTAAGTGTAATCTTCCAGATGGCTACTATCATTGAGAAGTTGTCCCCCGGCTGGAAGGACTTCAAGAACTATCCGAAGCACAAGCAGAAGGAGATGAATGTGGAGGAACTTATTGCTAGACTTCGTATCGAAGAAGACAACAAGAGTTCAGAGATAAAGTTATTCTCTCAGGTTATTGTGAAAGCTAATATGATCGAGCACGGTCAAAATTCAAAATAGAAGAACCACACTATAAAGGAGATAATGAACACTCTTATATTAAACTCAGGATTGCGAGAGTTCATATGGGGGAAGTTATGTTAACAGGTAATTACCTTTTAAATAAAGTGTCTCGAAAAAAATATATAAGAGCCCTTATGAGTTATTGAATGGAAGACAATCATCCTACAAATATTTATGAATATGGGGGTATCTTGCCAAAGTTTTTGTCCCTGATTCGAGAAGGATTAAGATAAGACCGAAGGCAGTTGATTGCATATTTATTGAATATGCATATAACAACAGTGTGTATCAATTTTTTATGTATGAGTCACAAGTACAGGATATACACAAGAACTCGATAATAGAATCAAGAAATGTCTCATTCTTTGAGCATTTATTTTCTTATAAGATCCTAGAAGAAACTAGCTCCTCAAAACGGGCATATGAAACACAAGGTGAAGATGATGATAAGAAACCAGCCAAGGTTGAGCTTAGACAGAACAAAAGAGCTCGGGTAGAAAAAACCTATGGATCGGATTTTATCACTTTCAAAATATGTTACAAAATTAAATATACCGAAACCTTAATATGGTTTAAGAGGGAGTGTTAACTTAAGGGAGAAAAAGAGTTCAACTAGTTTGAATTTCTTTGAAACATTGATTTGAATTTTTTTAAAAATTTGTAAATTACAATCAACATATCTTGAAAAAATTATTTGCTTTTAGAATGTTTTTAAAAATTAAATCATTTTTAACTTGAAAAATTATTTCTTACCTAAAATTTTTTTTTAAAGTAATTTTTAAGAAAAACTTTCTTCCACTTCGAAAATTTTTCTGTAAAATTACATTAATTTTTTTCAAACTTATATTGAAAATCATTTTTAGAAAATCTTTTGTTAAAATTATTTTGAAAATATTTTTTAAGAATTTTTTTTCAAAGGTTTATTTAGAAGTTTATGAAATAGTTTATTTTGATATTTTTGAAAATGTTCACTTAAGAATTTTTTTCCCCTACTTTGAAAATTTGACTTAGAAAATTCCTATGAAAAGAGATTTCTTAACAATTACGAAGAAATTTTCTTGAAAATTTTTTTTTCAAAGTCTTACTTGAAAAATAATTTTACCAAAATTTTACTTAGCAAATGCTTTTAAAAAATTATGCATTCACACTTATTTTTTACACTTATTGAAAACTTCTTGAAAATATCTCAAAACCCTCTTGAAAAGCATTTGAATCTCCTTCGTTCTTTGAACATTATTTGAAATTTTTTAACTTACTTGTAAAATTGACTTGTAAAATATTTGAAAATACTTTACAAAATTTAGCTTTGCAAAATATTTTTCAAAACTCAATTTTCATATTTTAAAAATCTTTCAAAAATTTTAAGAAGACTAGTTTAAACTATTTTAATTTTTTATTCATTCGTTCCTATAATAAACGTGAGTTTTTTCCTAAACAAAAACTTCCCTTTGTTTACTTGAAAATATTACTTGCAAAAGTTATTTTAAAAAGATAACATTTTCTATTTGCAATGGTTGTTTCAAAATTTAAGAACTTAAAATCATTATTTGAAAACTTGTTTGAAAAATTTAGTTTGTAAAATTTATTCATTTTGCTAAGACTTCACTGAAATTGATCAAAAAATTTCTAAATATTAGTCAAATACACCTTCCTTGCAAATAGATCCCTCCACCTCTGTTTCTATGAAATACCTCTACGAGATCGAAGCGTAAAAGCTGCGGAGAAGCAGCGGAACTGGGCGTTCCAGGGATCCTATTTTGGATATCTTCCGACGAAATGGTTGGATCTTCGGATTTCGGCAAGCGCTGAGCTGATTCCACCCAACACTCGGCTCCGCCTCCTCCGGCGGTGAAGTTGGAAGTGGAGGAACCCTTGGACGAGAAGCGCATATGTCTCCACAAGACGCGAGCACTTCGTGTGAGCATGCTCTGTACAACAATGTGCTTGTGGAGCCTGGACCGTTGGGTCTTTACCCCAGGAAGAGTCGGTCTCTAGCTGATATGATTATTAAAATATGGCTCTTTTCTGATATTTGGACATCTCCTATATCATTATTTGATGGTCTCAAATATTACGTTATCTTTGTTGATCATTTTACAAAGTATATATGACTTTATCCTTTATGCAATAAATCGGATATATACTCTATCTTCATTGCATTCAAAACTCTTGTTGAAAATTTATTCACGATGACTATTAAAATACTATTCACTGATAATGGAGGTGAAGTTTTAACCCTTCGCTACTTTCTTACTACTCATGGTATTAGTCATCTTACCACTCCTCCACACACTCCTGAACACACTGAATACTCTAAACATCGTCATTGTCATATAGTCGAAACTGGTCTCACTTTGATGCACAAAACATCTATTCCACTCATTTTCTGGCCTTATGCCTTTGCTGCGGCAGTCTATTTGATTAACCGCATGCCTAAGGTCGGTCTCTCCCATATGTCCTCTTTTGAAAAATTAATCACCACCGTTTCTGATCTTTTTAAGTTTCGAGTTTTCGGGTGTCTGCTTTCCAAGGTTGCGCCCCTACCCTCACCAAAAGCTTGATCCCAAGTCAACCTCTTGTGTCTTCCTTGGCTATTCTCTCACCCAGAGTGTCTCCTGTGCTATGATGTAGCTCTCAAAAGAGTCTTTGTATCTCGTCATGTTAAGTTTGTAGAGCATGTTTTTCCATTTGTCATCACCTCCTTCTTGGATTCCACAGTAATAGACACTGACTCTAAGTTCTCTGCTGCACCAGTTCTCTTGTGGGGCCCTCCAGTACCGATGCTGCAACCTGCCACTAACTGTAGCCGCCCGCAAGTAACTTCTTTGTAAGGGATCGGTGGTCGGCTAGAAGGGGGGTTGGATAGCTAGGTCACCCCCAACTTCTTTTCTTCTCTACAAAAGAT
The DNA here is from genome assembly GCF_018446385.1 of Zingiber officinale. Lineage (NCBI taxonomy): Eukaryota > Viridiplantae > Streptophyta > Magnoliopsida > Zingiberales > Zingiberaceae > Zingiber > Zingiber officinale. Next base: position 14,965,702 of record NC_055989.1, read on the forward strand.
TAGTGCACACGCGGAAATACAACTAACTAATGAAAACAATAAAGAAAGAATACCAAATCGCTAACAAGCTCGATGTAACGTGGTTCGGAGATTACTTGCTCCTACTCCACGGCGTGCCCTTGAGGTGGACGAGCCCTTGATCCTTCGGTGGATCAATCTTGAGCAATCTCCGGCTAGAGCTTTCTCCTTCTCGGTGGAGCAAACCTCTCACAAAGGATCTCTTCCTCTTTACAATTATGAACTTAGGTTTAGGAGGAAGAGAATAGGCTTGGAAGCTTTGGGCAATGTCAAGGAGTTATTCAACAAGCATGAGTAACCTCCTTCAAGCCCCAAAGCTTCCCTTAAATAAGAGGAGAGAGTTGATCATCATATCAACTCATCTAGGCACCAGTCGACTGGCAAAACCATCAGTCGACTGGTGTTACCGTTAGAGGTAGCCAACGGCTACTTTCCAACACCAACGGTCATTTACCAGTCGACTGCTAAAACTAGCAGTCGACTGGTGCAGTCGACTGCTAAAACTTGCAGTCGACTGATCCACACCGATCGAACGAACAGAACCAATCTGTTCGCGCCCAGTCGACTGCGCAGTCGACTGCACCAGTCGACTGCGCAGTTGACTGCACCAGTCGACTGCTAAAACATGCAGTCGGCTGCTACAGTACTGGTACAGTACTGCTACAGTACGCTACAGTAAACCCTAAAATTTATGCTTTTGCTCCGAGTACAATCTCTCGTGCACTCGTACCCTCACCCTTACGACTCTTTTGACGCTTCCTTTGCAGCTTTAACAGAACCTTCAAGCATACTTTCTTTGGCTCTCGCCCCTTGGATGCATTCAAGCATGCGGCTCGTCCCCAATGCCATCCTTCACGTATGCCTCGAAATTGCTTCCCTCGGCCCTTGTCCTCGCTGCTTTGTCCACGGTCCCTCGGATGCTTCATCCTTCACCGGACCCGAAGCCATCAACTTAAGTCGCATGTGTATCCTGCGAACCTGCACAACTCAAATACACATATCAGATACAAGGGTGAACCTAACTTAAACTCTTTGACACACACATCAAAACTATGATCGTACCGATCAAAACCTAGGTCGATTGCACCAACATTCTTCACCACTATCATCATCGTCGCCATCATCACCTCTTGTTGTTGGGTCGTCCACGCTGCCTAGTGGCAACCGACCCTCTAGCTCACCGACTCTTTCTCCCTCTCTCGCTTCTCTAAACCAACATCCCATGCAAACTCGCTCCAAAAATATCATCTACAAACCTAATCCAAAGGATATTCTTCATACTAGTCTTCCACAACCTTGTGAACCCTCCTCTGTCACACAGGCGCTCAAAGATCTGAATTGGGTACTAGCCATGCATGAAGAGTATAATGTTCTTCTCCGTAATCAGACTTGGACTCTTATCCCACCATCGCCAGATCAAAAACTTGTGGGTAATAAGTGAGTGTCTCGTATAAAAAACTCAGTACTACGCATACTCGAAGGTGGTGTCTTCGCCAACTTGATGTAAACAATGTGTTTCTTAATGGTCATCTTGCAGAGGAGGTTTATATGGCGCAACCTTCGGGTATGCGTAGTACTGAGTTTCCGGATCATGTGAGCTATTTGCATAAGACACTTTATGACCTGAAGCAATCTCCACACGTCTGGTAATTGGAGCTTCGTGCTTTCTTGTTCTCTCTTAGCTTTATCGCATCCCGAGCTGACACCTCCTTATTTGTTTATTCTCAGGATGATACTGTTATCTATTTCCTTTTATATGTTGATAATCTAATCATTACAGGGAGTGATGCTTCTTCTATTGACGTCATAGTATGTAAACTTTATACAAATTTTACGATTAAGGATCTTGGGGCTTTCCCTCTTCTGCAGTATTAAAGTTCGTCCAACCTCAAATGATCTTCTCTTATCTCAACAAAAGTATGTCACTGATCTTCTCTCCAAACACAACATGCTTGACTCCAAGCCGGTCTCCACTCCTACTGCTGCTGGCTCTCGTCTTACTTTGCATGATGGGTCTTCCTCCGTATGACTCGTCCTGATATTTCCTTTGCGGTCAATAATCTTTCACAGTTTATACATGCTCCTTCAGAGACGCATTGGGGTGCTGTGAAACGTCTACTTCGGTATCTCAATAGTACTAGGGATGTTGGCATTCGTCTTCTTGCAGATACACCTTTTACTCTTTATGATTTTTCCAATGCAGACTGAGCAGGAGATCCAGATGATCGGTGTTCTACGGACGTATTTATTATTTTTTTAGGTACTAATCTGATTTCTTGAAAATCTATAAAACAGCGCACGGTTGCACGTTCTTCGACTGAGACTAAATATCGTGTCATTGCCTCTGTAGCAACTGAGATCTAATGGATTAAGTCACTTTTGACATATCTGCTTCTTCCGTTTACTACGCTTGCTGTGGTCTTTACTAATAATTTGGGTGTCACGTATCTTTCAGCTAATCCTGATTTTCACTCTCGGATAAAGCATCTGGCTATTGACTATCACTTTATTCGTGATCTGGTGCAGGCCTCTGAACTATGAGTTACTCATATTTCTGCTGAGAAACGGTTTGCTGATGTACTTATAAAGTCGCTTTCTCGACCTCGGTTGTTTACTATTTGCAACAAGATTGATGTCATTTCTGAGACATCTTCTTGAGAGGGAGTATTATGAAGTAATTATTATAAGTAAATAGTTATTTGTTTATTAGTAATTAGAAAATAATTATTATTAGAAAATAGTTATTCGAGAATAACTATTATTAGTAAATACTTATTATTTTTTTAATTTATGTATATTCCTATTTTCACTTGTAATGATATTTATATATACTATATATTATCATTAATAATATGTAAATTATATCATCAATATTTATTAATTGAATTATTGGTCCATTCAATCGAATTCAAAGTGAGTAAAATCTAATCCAATTGTTGTTTGATTTTAATTCAATTTTTTAATTAGATATTGAAGAATTTTATAAATTTTGGGTAAGAGCTGGAATTTTGAGAATTTTCGGTAAAGATATGGAAATCCCTAAATTTAGATAAAGTCCTAATTTTTGAAAATTGAGATTGAAGATGAATGAGTAATCATCATCTCTTAATTAAAAATATTTAAATTTGAAGAATTTAATTATTCAATTTTTTATTTTTAACAAATGCTAATTATCTTGCTAATTAACTTTTCCATTTTTTTTCTGTGTAGGATTCACATGGAAAATCACAAAAGATATAAAAAATAAATTATTAAAAATGAGAGTACATGCTCCACAATAATACATTGAGTCCTTTAGTCAAATCGACTTATGTTTTATAATCTAGAAAAAAATATTTAATTATTTAATTCTTACTTAGATGAATTCATATGTAGAGCCATATATGGTTAAATAAGAAACTTTAAATTAAATTCATTATAAATTATTGATATGCTATAAGGTCGTGTAAAATTAAATCATTTATTTTTAAAATTTATTATCTATAAAATTTTATTAATTATATTATAACAGATGCATTGAAAAAAAAATTCAAAGTTAAAATTAATTAAAATTATTTTAGATCAATAATATTATAGATAGTCGAGAAAGAAATTATGACTTAAAAGCAATCATTCTTGAAAGTATATTTTGCTATAACCAGAAGTGACAAAATAAAATGGCTTGAAAGCAATCATTCTATATACATGATTTCTTCTTGATAGAAGGCCATAAGGATGCTTTTGTACGGAAGCTTTTCCAACTTTTCCATTTTTTTCAGTAACCATAAAAGGTTTTTAGCAAACATCGATCATCTTTCATGAAACAAAAAAGATTTATTTTTATTTTATAGAGAAATCAAAAGGAGATGGTAACAAATGTGTTTAAATTAGTAGAACGAACTACACACTATGTATTGCAGCAAATAAGCAAACAAATAAGACGGAAGATCTGCAATCAATACGTGAATGGCCTAGAGAAGAGCTAAAGCAAGGTTTAAAAGCCAAATCTTGCTGTCATTATTAATTAATTAAGCTGCTGGGTAACGTAGAACCTAGGGTAACCGATCCCATAAAAAAATTTCACCAACCACCAAGATAAATCGGGAAGCGCACGCAGCGGGCAACCCAAGAGCCCAGCATCTTTTAGTTACGTGTCCCATTTGAAGAAAAAATTCTTATAAATTCACCATAACTAGGGCTCGAACTATAAATACCTGAATGACAACTTGGATACCCTACCGTTACAAAAAATATACATTCAAATTTGTTTTCTTTTTCAACTCTTCTTAGAATGTAACTAAAGAAAATATAATAAATCTTGCACACAAGCACCAATAAAAGCAACAATTATGCACTGAATTTCTAAAGCCACATCTTAATGCTGACAGTAAAACATTTTGAAATAAGGTATACCAGAAGAACCTTCCAAATTCCCATCATAAACTAAATATTTAATGTAGATCAATTTAACATACTGTAAAAGAAAGAACATAGCCGTGAAGCAAAAAGTACCAGGACAAGAAGGATAAATGCTAATAAGCAAGATAGCAACATATCCCAACTTGCAAAATTATTGTTAAGAAAATATATTTGGCATTTATGACATCAAATGTATCAACTTTCTTGGACATTTTTAATTGCATCATTCTAGTATTGTGGCACAGAACAAAAAATTAATCATATTGTAAATATATGAAAAATGCATACAATTGATAAGGTGTGTCACTCTATGTAGTAAAAATGTTCATAGGTGATATCATGCCAAGCTAATGAACAAAGCAAAATTACAAATAGTCTATGTTAACATATATGCAGAAACATATTTCTTTTTTTTTTAAAAAAAAAAAAGTAAAAAAGTGTTACTTGTATTTGCAAATTGAATATTGTAGGTCAAAAAAAAAATACCATAAGCAAATGTTCACTTAAAAATTAATCAATCATCCTAAGCAATCAATAATTTCATTAAAAAATATTTTGCATAATCAAAACAAAACTACTAATGCACAATATATAATATAGATAAGTGGATGTTAACCAACAGATAAAATACAGATCAAAGAAAATTTTATGTGAACCTAAGGAATAAAAGAACAAGAATATGCTTCTCATATATTTATTTGACACTGCTCATTTAATCATGCCAATCATGAACATTTATTTCAACATGACTTGGACTTTAACAATTCAGGAATTGATTAAGTCCACATAATCCATACGCAGCCACAAGTGGATACAATGGAGTCCCTCACAGCATAAGCTTAGTGTAAGGCCTTGAAAACGTAAATCTATAACAGTAAAAAATGAGGCTCTACACCAATCAGTACGTTATGCTTTTAAAAAGTGGCCCCTCTAGGTGGATTTTAACAGGAACGACATAAGGACGCATGCTCAAAATGGCACATGTTGCCTGCCTATGCAATGGGGAGAAAAGACTACTTCTAATTTGAACTTGTTTCAACTAAAGTAAATACCTAAACTACCTGAATTTATAGCCTATAAGTGTTAACTTAAAAACTTGTTTTTTGCAAGAAAACTTGTTTTTTGCAAGTAATTAATTATATGTGTTGTGCTTTTATATTTATAATTTATTTTAATTGTTAGTTAATATTGATTGTTATGCTTTATGTATGCTGCATTGTGTCGTAGGTATAGTTTTTTCTATAAGGAAAAAATATGTATTACATGTGTCAATTAATATAGTTTATTATATATTGCCAATCCATGTCTTAGTATTTCACATACTTGTTATATAAATATGAGGCGGGCCAACTGCATACCAATGGCATATGGCCTTGGGATTTACTGAAAGTTTTGCACTTAAAAATCCATTCGATTAACTTGAACATCCTTATCTTGTACAATTTTGTTGGTTAATCCACTGACTAAATTTTAATATTCCTAACCAAAACTCATATGCAAGCTAACAATCATAAAAATAATTTAGCAACGTAGGGAAAATTAATGGAAATGAATAGGTAATAAAATGTCAAAGTTAGCATCACATTTAACTTTCTAGGTAACAAAATAAACTACGCCTCAAACTTTCTTAGACAAAAGTTAAGGTAGCTAAATTTACAGTGACAGCACAATTGTAATGAATCTAAGTGCTTAGCTTTACCTATACCCTCAAATTGCACAATAACAACGTAATTCACAATAAGACACTGTGTATCTAAACACTTGTGAAACATCATACAAGTTACAACAAGAAGGATTGGATCAATTTAATATTTAAAGGTGAAAAGAGAATATCAGTCTTTATTCACTAACTTAATAACCAGTGTGCTATTAAAAAGAGTAGGGACAAAGGAGCTTACTGAAACACCAGATATGATTATAATACGATTCTCTGATTCAGGATTTGTCTCTGTAACTTTAACTTCACAACCAGTTTCACTTTGAAGAGTTTTCACAATGTTCCCTCCCTTCCCTATCACACTCCCAACCTTCTCAGCAGGGCAGAGTAACCTGAAAGTGATGGGCTCTGGAGAGATTTGAGGATGTACGGGTGGTCCACTTTCATGAAATTTAGGAAAAGGTGGGCCCATGCCTGGATGGAAGTCAGGCATGTCATGGGGCCTGTTGGAGAAAGGTGGTCCTTGAGGAGGATAATGAAAATTTGGCGGTGGAAACCTTCTAACTGAGGAATAGAAGCGAATGGATGTGACAAGGGACCAGAAGAATTTGCCAGAGGAAAAGAATCACGTTCACGTGTTGGGTTATCTAGGAGTTGCTGACCAACTAAATGCAGAGCTTTCTTCACTGAATCAACTCCTCCAGTTATCTGCAACGTCATATGACAAGGTTTCAAGTATTTAACTATTGAACCAAAGGATAATCATCATCGTTAAGCCATGTTTGTCCCAACTATATAGGGTTGGACAGTGTATCTCCTAGATCTTGAATCTAAAAATGATTTTTTTAAAAAATAAAAAAAGAAAATTACAATATAATTTGCAGCAGAAGCATCAAATAAGTATAACAATGGGAAAGAAAGATTAATGTAAGTGGAACCTACAACTAATGCATTGTCCGAGGAATGATATTTGCTTCTCGATAAATAAAAAAAATAAATAACAATGCAACTCATAGAAACATGTTAAAATATCTCCAAACACTCTTACCTGGACAATTTCATCCTGCTGTGTGCCACACAAAGGAAGTTTGTCTTTTGGAAGTATACGAATCTGGGCCCCACTGTCTGCTGATATTTGCTTAATAACACTCCCACCCTTCCCATGTAGACAACCTACCTGGTTAGGCAGAATTAACAATCTTGAAGAAACTGTAGTTTGCTTCTTATTTTCTTCTTCATCCACCTCATTGTCCGGTTCATTTTCAATAATTCTCTCAAAAATAAGTAAGAGAGCATTAACTAATAATGGTGGTCCTTCATCTACCTTTGTGCTTTCTGGAGCAGAAGAGTCCTCGGACTCACCAACATTCTCAGCACTTTCCTTGAGATTGTTGGTTGCTACTCGAAAAACTTAGAGGTTCCACTGTACAAAAATTTTGTACAAAGGTCTGAACCTTTTCCTAGCTACCATGTGTTCTTTTAAATTAAATTTTGGATCGCCTGCGGAACTTAACACGTTTGATCCAAAACTTAATCTATTTGTTCTTTAAGGTTTAGACTTGGATCTCCTGCGGAACTTAACACGTTTGATCAAAATCACCTAAGTTATTAATTCCATTAAATATTAATTTCCATAATTGGTTCCCAGTACTGACGTGGCGAGGCACATGGCCTTCTTGGATATGGGAACAACCACCACCGACTAGACAAAACCTTTTATGGAAAGCTAATATTTAATTTCCTAAAATAACTTTAGGTCAACCAAAAAGAACAATCAAATCACAAGGAAAAGAAAAATAAAAGAACACAACTTTGAAAAACATATTCGAAATACTAGAATCATAAGCCTCTTGTATTTGGTATTATTTCCATAAATAACTAACATGATGCGGAAAGGAAAAATTACTAGTTATACCTTCTAAAAAGACCTCTTGATCTTCTACCGTATTCCTCTTCTAACCTCGGACGTTGTGTGGGCAACGATCTTCCGAGATGAGAACCACCAAGCACCTTCTTCTTCCTTGCAAGTTTCGGCCACCACAATTCTCCAAGAGAAGTAGAGGTCCGGCCACCACCACCAAGCTCCAAGGGATGCAAGAAACAAAACCACCTTTCTCTCCTTCTTCTCCTAGCTAGAACCGATCACCATCAAGAGCTCCAAGAGAGGTTGCCGCCGGCCATAAGAAGAGGGAAGGCCACCAAGGAGGAAAAGAGAGGAGAAGAATAATAGAGTTGATCACCCGTGAAGGCACCTCTACCCCCTCTTTTATAATCCTTGGTCTTGACAAATAAGGAAATTTTAATAAAAAATTCCTTAATTCTTTTGTCATAAAAAAGAAAAATTATTTTAATTAAAAAATAATTTTCTTCTTTTAATAATAATGGCCGGCCACTTCTAATTCCCCAAAACAAGGAAAATTTAATTCACACAAGAATTAAAACTTCCTAATTTATTTCTAGAAATTTATAAAAATTTCTCCAATAATTTTTATCCCTTCATGATTGGTTAATAAAAAGGAAATTTTATAAATTAAAATTCTTCTTCTAAACATGTGGATAATTTCCAAAAGGAAAGTTATCTCTAAAAATTAAAATATCTTTTCAATCTACAAATAAGGAAAGATATCAAATCTTTTCTTAATCTTTTGTAGAAACTAATAAAAGAATATTTAATTTTAAACTTCTCTTTAAATTATTATCATGGTCAACAAGGAAAGTTTTCTTAAAATAAAATCTCCTTTCAATACAAATAAGGAAAGATTTCAAATCTTTTCTTAATCTTTTAAAAGCTTTAAAAGGAAAGATTTAATTTTAAACTCTCTTTAAAACTATGATATCCACATGAAATAATTTTAATAAAAATTCTTTTTAATATGATGTGGTACCACTTAAACTCAAGCTATTGGTTGGCCACCTTAAGGCCAACCTTTAGGCTTGGCCGACCCTAAGCTCTTGCTTGGCCGACCCCTATGGTTGGGTAAGAAGGTGGGTATGTGGTGGGTATAAATCTCATATACAAGAGCTACGATAGGGAGAGGAGGAATTGGTTTGGTCTCCCGATGAAATTAAGCTTCCCGTGTCGCCCCAACACACAACTTAATTCCATCAATAATTCATTCCACTAAAGAACTATTATTGAACTACCGCACAATCCCAAATTACATTTGGGCTCCTTCTTATTATGAGTGTGTTAGTCTCCTGTGTTTAAGATGTCAAATGTCCACTAATTAAGCGAGTTACTGACAACTCATTTAATTAATATCTTAGTCCAAGAGTAGTACCACTCAACCTTGTCGTCAAGTCCACCGGGTTTAACACGACAATCCTTATGAGCTCCTCTTGAGGACATTCTCAACCTAGATCACTAGGACACGGTTTCCTTCTATAATCAACAATACACACTATAAGTGATATCATTTCCCAACTTATCGGGCTTATTGATTCATCGAACTAAATCTCACCCATTGATAAATTAAAGAAATAAATATCAAATATATGTGCTTGTTATTATATTAGGATTAAGAGCACACACTTCCATAATAACTGAAGTCTTTGTTTCTTTATAAAGTCAGTATAAAAAAAACGACCTCTAATGGTCCTACTCAATACACTCTAAGTATACTAGTGTAATTATATAGTTAAGATAAACTAATACCTAATTACACTACGACCTTCCAATGGTTTGTTCCTTTCCATTATGGTCGTGAGTTACTGTTTATAATTTATAAGGTACTGATAACATGATCCTCTGTGTGTGACACCACACACCATGTTATCTACAATATAAATTAATTGAACAACTACATTTATCATAAATGTAGACATTTGACCAATGTGATTCTTATTTCTAGATAAATGTTTATACCAAAAGCTAGGCTTTTAGTATACACTCTAACAATTATCACCACCTTCAGAAACTTCATCTTCTTTTTTAGGTTCATTGCCAAGTGCTGCATCTTTCTCTGATCCAGTGATAAGAATAACTCTCTCATCACAGCCAGAAACAATTTCTTCAAGTCTAATTTTGGCACCAGTCTCTTTCTGTATCCTTGCAACAATTTCTCCACTGTCACCAACAAAACTGCCAGATTTTGATGCAGGACAAAGAATACGGAACATGGTAGCCCCAGGAGGAGCTTTTATTTGTTTCTGCTTTTTTGAATGAGGTCCTGTCTTTTGCCATTTTCCCCTCCCATTCAACTCAAAGGGATTTCTTTCATAAGAACGCTTGGAAGGTAAAAATGGAAACGACATGCTCTTCTAAACTACTGTAAACACCAAGAGTAAGGAAATGTAAAACGCACTGCAAATGAAATATACATACGAAGCATAAAGAAACCAGCACACTTTGAAAGAAGGCATTTAACATGAAAAGAAGGTAAAAAGGTAAATTTAAAAAAGGAAAACAAATAGAAAATTATTTCCTGTATACTAGTAATTATTGTCAGTTTTTTTCAGGTGGTTTAGTACGCTGTTGACCTTCTAGAGACCAAAAAAACAGGCTGAACTCAACCATGCTAAAATTAAAATAAGGGCGTCATTAAGCAACACATAATAGTCCCCATAAGAAGATGCCAATAAATTGTGAATTACCAACACAAGTATCAAATTTTCACTCTTTGAAAAGAGAATAAATTAAATAGAAATGAGGGGAGTACAAATAATATTCCAAGCCTGCATGTAGTTTCATTCATGTGTAGTAAAAACTTAATAAGTGAACAAGTGAAAGTTGTCTTTTTGCCTTTCCATATTTCATTCATCAAATAAGCCACTTGATCAACCTCTTCTATCCTTATATCATCAAAACAGAAGTGTGCATGACAAATTTTTCCAGCAACTATGTGAATTGGGTTTGCTGGTAAATGTACACGATCAGTATGACAAAACGATCATAAACAACATACAGACTGACACCCTTTGCAGGAATAAATGAATAAATCCCTTGTACATCACTAGACAGACTCAAATATGGTCCATATCCATGACAAGTTGAATGTTCCACTTCCAAGTAACAATAATTTGGTTAAACAAAAATGCTCACACATGCCAGTCTAAAATGTGAATAAATGAACTCAGCTTATCTGCAAAATGCTAATTTGGTAAACCAAAATGCTCAAACATACGAACTTACAGTTTAAACAAAGTAATGTATAAAAAGTGGGGGATTTGGCATATTGCATAATACTCTCTTAGCTACTTGTTAGAAACAAATTCAAGAGCATGGTTCACAGATACCTCTCCTGCCTAAAACTGAGTAACATTGATCCAGTAAACAACTGGACAGTTTCTCAAAATCAGAATCATGCTGCCATCCTTGCAAAGTAATTACTTTATTTAGATTGAAGCTGATTCAACAGAAAAGTCAAAATTGCTCTCAAAGAATCAGACTGACATGTCTGGCCTTGATGGTTGTATAGGCGTGGTAACCAATTCTTTTTTGCTTGTGATAACATCCAATGGAAGGGAAATACCTTTCCCAAATAATACTTTCTATAGATTACCAAGTACCAGGAATAGTTTCTTGTTTCTACAAAAATAAGATAACATATTGGGCCCCATGAAGCAAGGTTGGCAAATCAAGGTTCCAATCATAACTCACTTTGATCTTCAACAGAATTGTGAATTATACTGAATCATGAATTGCAAGGTTCAGTTCTATAAAATATGTTCAAAAACTATTTTTATCTTGGAAGGGATAACATCTAGCTTCAAATGCAATGAAAATAATGTAAACTACAATGTTACTACCATATATCTATATGGATCATACTCAGCGCCCACTAGTTTCATACGTTGGTATCTATAGCAGTGTAATCATACAGTGTGAATGTGTAATTGTGCCATAGAAGCAAGAAGCAAGAAGCAAAGAAGAAACCTACTATAGATGTTTGTTGAAGAGCTCTACCAATGATGCTTCTCACAGAAAAAGAATTGAAAAACAGCAGAGTTTACGGAGAGAGAGACGAAACAGGGAGGTCAGTGCTTTGAAGGTTGTTGGCTGCAGATTGTAGGGATGTTTGTTTGGTGCAGAAGCTGAGAAGACTACAGGTTGCAGTGGACGTTGGTACTTTGAAGAGGATGTCATTAATTTAAAGAGGTGTAAAGCGGAGGTGTCAGTTGATGCAAAAGGTGTAGAGGACATCAACTTCCCCAATCAAGATGGAGAGGAGGTGTTCTGCACTGTGGAGAAGCAGTTAATTCTGCTGGTCCATTGCGCTGGAAGACAATGTATCATTGGCCAACAATGGAGGTCAGTGGCCTACCAGTGTGAGTACAATGCTTTGCTGGCTGAGACAACGAGGACAGCAGGAGGAAGATGCAAAGGTGGAGATGATTTCTCTGGTTCCTACATGAAGGTTGAAAGTTGTCGATGCTTTAAAGATCACAGCCTACTGGTGTGGAGGAGTTTCTCACAGTGGTGAAGATGTTTCAAATGGCACAGACAACAGGAAACAAAGGGAAGTGAATCGACCCTAGTTAATTATTGCAATTTTTTTTATTCTTTTGCACACGTTTCAACAGAGAAACAGAATCAGAAGAAAACTGATCTGATAGAAACTGGACCGATTCGGATGCAAGTCCAATTCACACCAGTGATTTGGATCTCTGGGAAGCTGAGTTGAATTGTATGATCCGAACAGAGAATCATACAATTTTACTAGTACTGAAAAGAAGCACTTTCCTATGATTACAATAATAAATTATCATCCAGCTGGCTTTGCAACCTTCAACAAGATATACTACCACAAATCATTAGTTATTTCACCTCAGCAATTCATATATAAGAACTTATCCAAGAAGCCTAAGATATTAGGATTTAGGAGAAATCAGTCAAAAAATATTCTGTTAACAGATAAATCACAATCTAAGAACAGGAAAAAAACTGGGATTGTCTAGACAGTCTTAAAAGAGCATGTGGGCATAACTCTGGGGAAGAATATTTTCTTAACTAATATTTCTAACAAGAACAAACCTCCTCCTCAGGTACAAAATTAACATTGATAGGATGGCCACTTACTTCAAAAGTTTAAGCTATTACTAAAGAGACCAACCATGACTTGCATGTGAGGATAAAAAAAAATGGTTTGGTACGAAACAAAGAATTAACCATTTCCATGAAAATGATTGAAATTTTAATTTCAGAATACATAGATTCGAAGCAAATTTTACTGCAGAATACCCAACAACAACTAAAACATCTTAATATCTCAATTACTTGAGTGGGATTATGGAAGAAAAATACATGCCAACATTTCCCACTATTTTTCATGTCAGCTATATATTTATATATCATACATTTGAAGATTCAAGAAATACAATCTGGACTGCTTGCGCCACTTATCCATCCAATAACACACATGAAGTTCTAACAAGTCATTATGCAATGTCAAGTGCCTATGATTGCAATGATGTATATGTCACTTGGAGCATGCATGATCTCACCATAACTTTCCCATTCTATATCTCACATTAGTCACTCAAAAGATATGATGCCAAAGAGCATGAAGAAATAAATGTTATTAAAGAAACATAAAAGAGAAAAAAACATCATAAGTTTTGCATCCACATGTATCTTTTTGAAGACAAACAAACATAAACTTTCAGATCTAAATAATACCTTCTGAAGAAGGTCAGAAAGCTAAGCTTAGCAAAAATTAAATAATAGAATTTTGAAAACTTCTTCCACAATTCCACTCAAAAGTTTTGGCTGGCATTTATGTTTATGACATGCATATGGTGTAAAAAAACATAATTCTTAGTAGTCAATATCATAAAGTTATATAAAATGTTTCCAATGTATAAAAGATGGAAAGCGATAGGCGGTTAGCTAATAACCATGCACCTAGGCATTACATGGGTACCTATGCTGACAATCTTACAGGTAAGCATTAAAATGTAAAAAAAAATAATAATAAGAAAAGTAAATAAAAATGACTAATATTAAAGTGTGTGTGTATACCAATTGCATCCCTAATCAATCAAAACAAATTTATAATTTATAAGCAAATACTAACAATTAAAATCAATAAACAATTTCACATTTCATTTTGCAGCCAAGACAATAAAACCACAAAAAAAGGACTTCATAGTCTAAATCCAAATGACAAGAAAACATGTAACTGACTTATAATTAAATTTATGATACAATATCAAAATATAGATAAAATACCTAATGTCAAATGAACCAACAACTTATAAAAATATTTATTTTCCTTATACCCACTTGGATTGCCTAGGAGAGGGATGGCAATAGGCAAGACAATGTAGGTTTTTTAAGTTCTCATCCCTTCCCCATATAGGAAGCAAAGTGAGTCAAGGAGGTGAAAAAAAATCTTCCCCGTCCCCACCCTGCTTCTCAGGCAAAGCGAGTTCAAGGTGAAGCGATAAAATAAAAAGTAAAATACATATTCAGGATGTGATAAGGAGTAAGGGGGCAAGGTAAAAGGAAACTACCTCATACTCACCACACACTATTGTGTTTTTTTTTGACATCCCTGTCAGGCTTACAGGTTGGCTAGCATGCATTGGTTGGGGCATAGTGGGACTTAAAGGGGCAAAGCAAATTGTCACCCCTACTACCAAGGTCATCTAGCAATCCACATCGATTGCTTTTCAAAAGGGCCGCCTAACAAGGGTTGCCTAGCAACTAAACAAAATGACCATTTGGCAAAACCTCCTATGCGGACGCTAATCAAAGCATTCCTATTTCTATCAATGCCAACTCAATTTTGCACCGGCGAGATAAGTGGGAAGAACAAGAGAAGATTAATGATCGCATTTTCACAGTTCACAGTCCATCAAATAAAATCCAAGGTGATAATAGCAAATGGTCATCCTTAAATCTAACCAGAAGGCCTGGCTCACAAAACCCTAATTTGACACTTGATAGGAAAGAAGAAACCGATCTGATGGATACACCAACCTTCATATGAATCACTAAGTACCTTTACGATCTCTAGGATGAAGTTCCGGCGAATATGGTTGATGTCACCTGCGACGCAGTCGATACAAAAAGAGCTTGCTGCATAGGGAGAGCGCAGTTGTGCTTCACTTCGAAGGATAACGAGGGCGCGGCGCGGCAAGCGTCTTCGTATGATCGTCGCCTACAACGGACGACGGTCGGACGAAGGAGACGATTGGGACGGCGGCGGAATCGTGAGGATGAAGAATGGGCGTGGGGGTTGTAGTGACGCTGGGTATAGAAATTTTTCACGTGTAAGTCACGTGAGACCAATCTCATCCCCTAGAACGCCGGTTGGGGCCCCTTCGTTGCGACCTAGCCAGATCTCTCGGGCCTCACTCGTTCTGGGCCGTCGAATCCCAAACGAACGCAACGCAGCTTCCCACGAAACGGCAGAGAGAAGACGTTTTCTATTGTTTTTATATAATTGAGATATCCATCTCTTCCAACTCATTAATTTTTCATATTATAAATAAGAAAGTACAATCTCTATGACATATTAGAGATATATTTATAGGATTTTTTTTTTAAAATAAGGGGCATAATCTAATTAATCAATCGCCCCTTGCTGTTTTTTTTATTTTTATTTTCAAATATTCTCGTATGAGAAAATGTATAATTAATCAGCATTTTCAATTAAGCCAATAGATTTCAATTAATTACAGAAAAATAATAATTTATTCACTTTGCAAATAATCCATTGGCCATCAAGTGTGTATATATTACAACAGCCATCAAATACACAGTTTATTCTATAATTAAATATTTGAAATTAAAAGGATGATTCTTTTATTATTTGTTTACAAGAATGTCTTCTTTGAAATAAAAAATAAAAATAAAAAATGCCCCCGCTTTATTTTCCTTTACCAAACTATCTTAAATTTAGCAAGACTAAGTTAACCCTAAATCAACTAAAAACTAGAGCAAGTACATCTATTGGTTAATATTTTAGGTGGCGTTTGATTTAGGAGTTTAGGAATGAAGAAATGGATTCATTTCCAAACATTTATGTTTGATTGATGGGAATAGAATCAAAATTTTGGAATGAAATTCAAAAATTTGGGTATGGATGAAATCTACCCCTTCCCTTGGGTTTGGATGAAATAGGAATGTGAATTAAGTTTTGGACAAAAATACCCTTAGTATATTTGTTCAATTTTTCTTTCATTTCACATTCTCTCTCCTTATTCTCTCTCATCATATTTTCTCTCTCCTTATTCAATCATCACACTTTCTCTCTCAACATACTTTCTCTCTCTTCATTCTCTCTCATCACACATTCTCTACCATTTTCTCTCTATATTCTCTCCCATCACACATTCTCTCCTCATTTTCTCTCTCGTCATTATCTTACATCACACTTTCTCTCCCATTACACACTCTCTCCTCATTTTTTTATCATACTTTCTCTCTCCTCAATCTCTCTTGTCATTCTCTCATCACACTTTCGTCCCCAAGGCGTAGCACAGTTGGGGGCACATGGTATCGTGCCGAGAGGTCCAGGTTTCGATCCTCGGGGTGTCATTGTCTGGGGCTAGCGTCCCAGCTATGCGCTTTCAACTGTGTACCTATATTTACCTCCCTCCATATCCGTGGGACCAACTCTAGGGGGGTCGCTGATGTGGCGGTTCCACATTCTCTCATCACACTTTCTCTCTGTTCATTATCTTCCATCACATTCTATCTCCTCATTTTATCTAATCACACTTTCTCTCTCATCATATTTTCTGTCTCCTTAATATCTCATTTTCTCTCATCACTTTCTCTCTCTTTATTTTCCCCATTACTCTTTCTCTTTCAACCCACTTTCTCTCTCATCATAATTTCTCTCTTTTCATTTTTTTCCATCACTCTTTCTCTCTCATCATACTTTTTCTTTTTTCAATCTCTCTTATTATGCACTCTCTCCTCATTTTCTCTCATCATACTTTCCCTCTCTTCATTTTTTTTCCATCACACTTTCTCTCTCATCATATATTTCTCTCACATTCAACTTTTCCTCCCATTTAATTTTTTTCTCTTGTTTTCCTCTAAGGGTAAAAAATAAATTTTAGGTTCATTCTGATTGAAAATATTCAACTAACCAAACATTATTTTTAAGAATGATACCCAAGCTCATACCCATTCTCATTCTATAATACTATGATACTCATTCCCATTTCGATTCCTATGAGAGAACTAAACGCCACCTTAATGTCAAAATACTAAAAAAATTCATTCAAGATTATTATTTAATTGTCTATTTTTTTTATAATAATTCATGTGTCTAAGCCAATCAAACTTAGGCTGAACCTTTTATGAGTCTAGGCAAATAGCTACCTAAGGGACCAGCTTAGAAAGGGGTCTAATTATATATATATATATATATATATAATTCAACTTTTGGTGGCTCCTAGTCGTTAACCTTTCCATTCTACTAACACATCATCATCGCCAGTTGATTCTACTCCTACCGCCAACCACCACCGAAACTGTCATTCTCCTTGAGTTTAAACTATTGTCCACCTTCCTCACGAACAGATCCCTCCACCTTTGTTTCTGTGAAATACCTCTACACGATCAAAGCGTAAAAGCTATGGAGAAGCAGCGGAACTAGGTGTTCTAGGGTTCCTACTTTGGATATCCTCCGGCGGAATTGTTTGGTCTTCGGATTCTGGCAAGCGCCGAGCTGATTCCACCCAGCACTCGGCTCCGCCTCCTCCGACGATGAAGTTGGAAGTGGAGGAACCCATCGACGACAAGCGCGTACGTCTCCACAAGAGGGCCAGGGACGCGAGCACTTCGTTGGAGCAGGATCTGTATGCTTGGGGAAACTGGACCATTGGATCTTTGCCCCAGGAAGAGTCAGTCTCTAGCTGATATGATTTAGATGATGCTTTCTTAGACAAATGCAGGTAAAACTTTATGCTTCACTAGCTCAAAGGGCTCGGAAGTTGGTGAACAATCAGACGTCTCAGCTTCTTCGAGCTCATTGAGCAAGATCAAAGCTTCGAATTTTCCTGCTACATTATAGAGAATTGGGGCATGGGAGTGTGTGTCTAGATATGAAGGTGATTTAGTGGCAAAATGTTACTTCGCCAAACATAAACTAGTATGGGAAGTTCTCGAAGGTGGCTTGAAGAGCAAGATTGAGTTTCACTAGTCATTATTGCAATTAAGGCAGTATTTTTTGAAGGTGGCCATGGGACTTTGGATATTGTGTGGCAAGACCACCTCTTTTCTTCCGAGCGGCTGATCCTCAACCAAGGAAGCATACACCGTGACAAGCAACTTGAGATTTTACCAACGGCCAAGCATACATACACAAGAGGTATCTACTTCAATGTCCCTAGATCTTGTTGAGCAAGAATTTTGAGAAATTAATCGACCGTGATCCTCATTTGAAGCTACTTAGATAGCAACATGATATTATATTAGAATCACCTTACTTTAATCCGCAGTAATTAGTTTTGAAAGATCAAAGTGATTCTAAAAGCCAAATTAATGATTTTATTAAGGATAATTCTTGAACCACTTTCTCTGGCTTTTATGAACCTGGTCCCCCTTGTGCAATATCATCAATCTCCAATAAGACGGAAACACGGGATTCTTTCGGGAGGACACTTGATTTTGATTCACAAGACACTCCTTCACCATGCTCAATTGAGGAGCTGGCTTCAGAAAACACATCATTGTCTTGCGACGCTCTATTCGACAAAGAGATAATGGACTTTATACCACAATTATTTGACAATGATTCCCAGTCTTTTGCTACTTCTGATGAACAATCCATCATCTCGAGGGGCAATTCCCTTTACTGCCTACTCCAACAAAATACAGTGGGCGGAATGGTTTGGTTTTCGGATTCCGGCAAGCGCCGAGCTGATTCCACCCAGCACTTGGCTCCGCCTCCTCCGGCGGTGAAGTTGGAAGTGGAGGAACCCTTGGACGAGAAGCGCGTACGTCTCCACAAGAGGGTCAGGGATGCCAGCACTTCGTGTGAGCAGACTCTATACAACAAAGTGCTTGGGGAACCTGGACCATTGGGTCTTCGCCCCAGGAAGAGTCGGTCTATAGCTGATATGATTCAGATGATGCTTTCTCAGGCAAAGGCAGGTAAAACTTTATGCTTCACTAGCTCGAATGGCTCGGAAGTTGGTGAACAATCAGACTTCTCGGCTTCTTCGAGCTCATTGAGCAAGATCAAAGCTTCGAATTTTCCTGCCTCATTATTGAGGATTGGGACATGGGAGCATGTGTCTAGATATGAAGGTGATTTAGTGGCAAAATGTTACTTCGCCAAACATAAACTAATATGGGAAGTTCTCGAAGGTAGCTTGGAGAGCAAGATTGAGTTTCACTGGTCAGTACAGTAATTAAGGCAGTATTTTTTGAAGGTGGCTATGGGACTTTGGATATTGAGTTGGCAAGACCACCTCTTTTATTCCGAGCGACTAATCCTCAACCAAGGAAGCATACACCGTGACAAGAAACTCGAGATTTTATCAACGGCCAAGCATACATACACAAGAGGCCTCTACTTCAATGTCCCCAGACCTTGTTGAGCAATAATTTTGAGAAATTGATCGACTGTGATCCTCATTTGAAGCAACTTAGTCAGCAACCTGATATTATATTAGAATCGCCTTACTTTAATCTGTAGTACTCAGTTTTGAAACATCAAAGTGATTTTAAAAGCCATATAAATGATTTTATTAAGGATGATTCTAGAACCACTTTCTCCGGCTTTTATGAACCTGGTCCTCCTTGTGCAACATCATCAATCTCCAATAAGACGGAAACACGGGATTCTTTCGAGAGGACACTTGATTTTGATTCACAAGACACTCCTTCACAATGCTCAGTTGAGGAGCTGGCTTCAGGAAACACATCATTGTCTTGCGACGCTCTATTCGACAAAGAGATAACGGATTTTATACCGTAATTCTTTGACAATGATTCTCAGTCTTCTGCTGCTTCTGATAAACAATCCATTATCTCGAGGGGCAATTCCCTTTGCTGCCTACTCCAGCAAAATACAGTGGGCGGAATGGTTTGGTCTTCGGATTCCAGCAAGCGCCGAGCTGATTCCACCCAGCACTCGACTCCGCCACCTCCGGCGGTGAAGTTGGAAGTGGAGGAACCCTTGGACGAGAAGCGTGTACGTCTCCACAAGAGGATCAGGGATACGAGCACTTCGTGTGTGCAGGCTCTGTACAACAATGTGCTTGGGGAACCTGGACCATTGGGTCTACGGCCCAGGAAGAGTCGGTCTCTAGCTGATATGAGTCATATGATGCGATTTTAGGCAAATGCAAGTAAAACTTTATGCTTCACTAGCTCGAAGGGCTCGGAAGTTGGTGAACAATCAGACTTCTCAGCTTCTTCGAGCTCATTGAGCAACATCAAAGCTTCGAATTTTCCTGCCTCATTATTGAGGATTGGGACATGGAAGTGTGTGTCTAGATATGAAGGTGATTTAGTGGCAAAATGTTACTTCGCCAAACATAAACTTGTATGGGAAGTTCTCGAAGGTGGCTTGAAGTGCAAGATTGAGTTTCACTGTTCATTATTGCAATTAAGGAAGTATTTTTTGAAGGTGCCCATGGGACTTTGGATATTGTGTTGGTAAGACCACCTCTTTTCTTCCGAGCGACTGATCCTCAACCAAGGAAGCATACACCGTGGCAAGCAACTCGAGATTTTACCAATGGCGAAGCATGTATACACAAGAGGCATCTACTTCAATGTCCCCAGACATTGTTGAGCAAAAATTTTGCGAAATTGATCTACTGTGATCCTCATTTGAAGCTACTTAGTCAGCAACCTGATATTATTTTAGAATCGTCTTACTTTAATCCCCAGTACTCAGTTTTGGAACATCAAAGTGATTCTAAAAGTCATATTAATGATGTTATTATGAATGATTCTAGAACCACTTTCTCTGGCTTTTATGAACATGGCCCCCTTGTGCAACATCATCAATCTCCAATAAGACGGAAACACAAGATTCTTTCGAGAGGACACTTGATTTTGATTCACAAGACACTCCTTCACCATGCTCAGTTGAGGAGTTGGCTTCAGGAAACACATCATTGTCTTGCGACGCTCTATTCGACAAAGACGTAACGGACTCTATACCTCAATTCTTTGACAATGATTCTCAATCTTCTGCTGCTTCTGATGAACAATCCATCATCTCGAGGGGCAATTCCCTTTGCTGCCTACTCCAGCAAAATACAGTGGGCAGAATGGTTTGGTCTTCAAATTTCGGCAAGCACCGAGTTGATTCCACCCAGCACACGCCTCCGCCTCCTCGGCGATGAAGTTGGAAGTGGAGGAATACAAGAATTCTGACTTTTAGCGACACATAGCACGGTTAGCGTCGCAAAAATATGACTTTTTGGCGATGTGTGGAATGTTTCACCGAGGATCTCCTGCTCACGGTTAACGTCAAAATACAGTGGGCAGAATGGTTTGGTCTTTGAATTTCGACAAGCACCGAGCTGATTCCACCAGCACACGGCTCCGCCTCCTCGGCGGTGAAGTTGGAAGTGGAGGAATACAAGAATTCTGACTTTTAGCGACGCATAGCACGGTAAACGTCGCAAAATATGACTTTTTGGCGAAGTGTGGAATGTTTCGGCGAGGATCTCCTACTCTCTCTCAACAGGTAATCCTTGGTTTATCCTTATACTGTATTGTTGCATGCCCTTGTTATGGGTCGCAGATGCGCGCGACCAATAGCATCTTTGGCGGCACACAACCAAATCGCAATGACCTGTTGCCGCCTCCTTGGCCGTAGATGCGCGCGACCATTGGCCTCTTTAGCGGCGAGAGACCTGTGTTCTCTTTGGCGGCGTGCGACCAAATCGCAGCGACTTGCTACCGTCTCCTTGGCCACAGCTGCTACCACCGTTAGCTTTTGCCACCGTGAGGAAGATTGGCACAATTTTGAAAGAACTTACAAAAAAAAAATAATTTGTTGCCTGACTACATCATGTTTTGCATAATAATTACAACTAAGATTAACTCATACAATCTCAATGACTTTCCTTAATTATCTCTCTACCTTTGTTATGAAAACTTTAAAATTCTTTAATGAAAATTTCTTCTTCTATTTGTATCAAGAAATCATCAAGAATGCAACAAGATAGTGATTTTCACATGAGGCAAGTGACAACATAGTAAAGTTAATTTCTAGAAGGTCATAAATTATGCACCTTTGGACTTGGGATTTGTTAGCTTAGCTCTTATATAGTCAAAACAAGTTTTAAAAATTTGAAAAATTATTGAAAACAAATGTTCTAGCAAATTTTCAATTCTTTCTTTAGCAATGTATGCGGGCATAGTAGCCCTCCTAGAGCTCAATTCTAATTATTAAATAGGATGCCACCAACTTATGGCTTAATGATTCAAATTGAACCAATCAAACCATTATGGTTTAGTATGAACAACCATTTGCTTAAATAGTACCTGCGGTTGCTACAATTACCAGCCTTGCTTAATCTCACATATTGGTTTTTTTACTAAATTAATTTACAAAAATAGAAATATGAATGCATTTTGTGCAATGCGATTGTTCGTGTAACATAAGTCATACTTTATCATTTGATCCATGTTTGACAAATTAGTGATATACTTAAGTAGGTATTTATGAAACAACTAAGAAAGTAGTTTAAAATTAGTTAACTAAATCTATGTCATGTCATCATACTGAAATTGTGTCACTCTCTCTTTTCTCTTGGCAATTTGTATTTTAAGATGGATGATATTTATGGTGTTCTCTACAATTACCCGCCTTGCTTAGTCGCGCATATTGATTTTTCTACTAAAATTTGTATTGAATGCTCTTCCGTTTGTGTACAGATTAGATGTTACCTGCATCTTAACATTTTTCAATTGTTTTATATATTTTGAATTGGCTCCAGTTTCACAAAATGATGATTGACAAAAGTTGGATGAGTTTGACGAATCGAATCTCTCGTGAATATAAAAATGGTGTTCGGATGTTTGTAGCACGTGCTGTCGAGTACACCAATGAAGAGGGGAAAATAAGATGTCCATGTAATAATTGTTTAAATCATCGACTACATCCACCAAGCTTAGTAGAGATACACCTAGTACGATATGACATACAACAGTCATACAAAGTGTGGGATTACCATGGTGAGCAATATGAACATCCACCAATAGAGCATGAAGTTTTATCTGAGACTAATGCCCCAGATGAAATGACAAATGTTCTAGCTGATTTGACGGGACCAGTAGAGATTGGAGAATCTAGTGTGCCTATTCAACAAGAAGGTTTCCAAACTGAGAATTTCGATGATATGTTGGAGGAAACTGAAAAAGAACTATATCCGGAATGTGTAAATTTCTCGGCACTTAATTTCTTGGTAAAATTAATGCATCTGAAAGTACTCAACAAGTGGAGTAACAAGTCTTTTGATATGTTACTTAAGTTAATGAAACAAGCATATCCTCAAGCAATATTACCCGACTCACACTATGAGGCAAAGAGAAAACTCTGTGAATAGGGTACGAGTCAATCCATGTGTATGAACATGATTGTGCTCTTTTCTAGAAAGAAAATGTTGGGTTTGAGAATTGTTCTATATGTGGCTCAAGCAGATGGGTTGATAAAAATACAAAACGGAAAAAGGTACCCAAAAAGGTGATGCGATACTTTCCCCTAACTCCTAGATTAAAGCGTTTGTATTGTTCTAGGCATACCACAAAAGATATGAGATGGCATGATGTTAACTGACATGATAGAACCTTTTCGCGACGCATAAAAGAAAGTGTCGCCAATATTGGTGTTGCGAAATGACATCACCTTTGGCGACGTCATTTGGCGACGTAATAAAAGAAGGTGTCGCCAATACTTACGTCGCAAAATGTTGTATCCTTCAGCAACACGTACCTTAATGCGTCGCCAAAGATCATATTGACATTTGCATACGAACCAGTTGCGACGCATGCCGGGCGACGCGTGTTTGCGTCGCAAAATGTTCTGCGACGCATTTTACGTACATATGGCGACGCTAAAATGCGTCATTAAAAGTTTGAATTCTTGTAATGGCGTCCCCTTGGACGAGAAGCGCGTACGTCTCCACAAGAGGGCCAGGGACTTGAGCACTTCGTGTTAGCAGGCTCTGTACAACAATGTGCTTGGGGAACCTGTACCATTCGGTCTTCGCCCCAGGAAGAGTTGGTCTCTAGCTGATATGAGTCAGATGATGTTTTCTCAGGCAAAGGCAGGTAATACTTTATGCTTCACTAGCTCGAATGGCTTGGAAGTTGGTGAACAATCAGACTTCTCGGCTTCTTCGAGCTCATTGAGCAAGATCAAAGCTTCGAATTTTCCTTCCTCATTATTGAGGATTGGGACATGGGAGTATGTGTCTAGATATGAAGGTGATTTAGTGGCAAAATGTTACTTCGCCAAACATAAACTAATATGGGAAGTTCTCGAAGGTAGCTTGGAGAGCAAGATTGAGTTTCACAGGTCATTACTGTAATTAAAGCAATATTTTTTGAAGGTGGCCATGGGACTTTGGATATTGTGTTGGCAACACCACCTCTTTTCTTCCGAGCGACTGATCCTCAACCAAGGAAGCAAACATCGTGACAAGCAACTCGAGATTTTACCAATGGCCAAGCATACATACACAAGAGGCATCTACTTCAATGTCCCCAGTGATTTTATTAAGGATGATTCTAGAACCACTTTCTCCGACTTTTATGAACCTGGTCACCCTTGTGCAACATCATCAATCTCCAATAAGACGGAAACACGGGATTCTTTCGGCAGGACACTTGATTTTGATTCACAAGACACTCCTTCACCATGCTCAGTTGAGGAGCTGGCTTCAGGAAACACATCATTGTCTTGCGATGCTCTATTCAACAAAGAGATAACAGACTTTTTACCGCAATTCTTTGACAATGATTCTCAGTCTTCTGCTGCTTCTGATGAATAATCCATTATCTCGAGGGGCAATTCCCTTTGTTGCCTACTCCAGCAAAAAATAGTGCGCGGAATAGTTTGGTCTTCAGATTCCGGCAAGCGCCGAGCTGATTCCACCCAGCACTCGACTCCGCCACCTCCGGCGATGAAGTTGGAAGTGGAGGAACCCTTGGACGAGAAGCGCGTACGTCTCCAAAAGAGGATCAGGGATGCGAGCACTTCGTGTGAGCAGGCTCTGTACAACAATGTGCATGGGGAACCTAGACCGTTGGGTCTTCGCCCCAGAAAGAGTCGGTGTTTAGCTGATATGAGTCAGATGATGCTTTCTCAGTCAAATGCAGGTAAAACTTTATGTTTCACTAGCTCGAAGGGCTCGGAAGTTGGTGAACAATCAGACTTCTCAGCTTCTTCGAGCTCATTGAGCAAGATCAAAGCTTCAAATTTTCCTACCTCATTATTGAGGATTGGGACATAGAAGTGTGTGTCTAGATATGAATGTGATTTAGTGGCAAAATGTTACTTCGCCAAACATAAACTTGTATGGGAAGTTCTCGAAGGTGGGTTGAAGTGCAATATTGAGTTTCACTGTTCATTATTGCAATTAAGGAAGTATTTTTTGAAGGTGCCCATGAGACTTTGGATATTGTGTTGGCAAGACCACCACTTTTCTTCCGAGCAACTGATCCCCAACCAAGGAAGTATACACCGTGACAAGCAACTCGAGATTTTACCAACGGGCAAATATGTATACACAAGAGGCATCTACTTCAATGTCCCCAGACCTTGTTGAGCAAAAATTTTGCGAAATTGATCTACTGTGATCCTCATTTGAAGCTACTTAGTCAGCAACCTGGTATTATATTAGAATCACCTTACTTTAATCCCAGTACTCAGTTTTGGAACATCAAAGTGATTCTAAAAGTCATATTAATGATGTTATTATGGATGATTCTAGAACCACTTTCTCTGGCTTTTATGAACCTGGCCCCCTTGTGCAACATCATCAATCTCCAATAAGACGGAAACACAAGATTCTTTCGGGAGGACACTAGATTTTGATTCACAAGACACTCCTTCACCATGCTCAGTTGAGGAGCTGGCTTCAGGAAACAAATCATTGTCTTGTGACGCTCTATTCGACAAAGACATAACGGACTTTATACCACAATTCTTTGACAATGATTCTCAATCTTCTGCTGCTTCTGATAAAAAATCCATCATCTCGAGGGCCAATTCCCTTTGCTGCCTACTCCAACAAAATATAGTGGGCAGAATGGTTTGGTCTTCGAATTCCGGCAAGCGCCGAGCTGATTCCACCCAACACTCGGCTCCGCCTCCTCGGCGGTGAAGTTGGAAGTGGAGGAATACAAGAATTCTGACTTTAGCGACGCATAGCACGGTCAACGTCACAAAATATGACTTTTTGGCGATGCGTGGAATGTTTCGCGTCGGTAAAAGACAGAACATTAGGAAAACATTAGGAGGGAATTTTCCCACATTTATTTTGTATCATTTAGCGACGCATTTAACAATACACGTCGTCAAATGAAGGCCTTTGGCGACACGCACATCACTCCACGTCGCTAAAAGGCAGCAAAATTTTCCCTAGATCATTTGGCGACACGACATAGATAACGCGTCGCCAAATGTGATACTATTGCGACGCATTCTGCACTCAACGTCACTAATAGTAGTGGAAATTTTTCCGTACTCAAATTGTGGTCATTTGGCGACGTAGATACATTAAGCGTCGCTAAAATTAAATTCGAGATTAAAATTTTTTAAAATTTTTATAAATTATAAATTAAAATAAATATCATTTGAAAACGTATTAGAAAAAAATTATTAAATAATTAATATTTTAATTTATTTTAATAAATAACTGCTCGTATTATCTTTTAACAAAATTATAAATCAAAATAAATATCATTTAAAAACAAATTAAATAAATTATTAAATAATTAATATTTTAATTTATTAACTACTCGTATTCTCTTTTAACAAAATTACAAATCAAATTAAATATCATTTTAAAACAAATCAAACAATTATTAAATAATTCTTATTTTATTTTATTTTAATACATTAAAACCCTACCCTATTCTCTTGTTCGTTCACGCAATTCCGTTTTCACCAAAAAGTCTTCTCGTCGTTGCCTCCAAATCATTGTTAGGAAAAAAGCAAATTTGGAGCTAATAGGGCGCTTATGAATAGAATTTCCATTTCTTCGTGCTAGCACTCTCACCATTGCTGATTTCTTCTCTCCTGTGCATCTTGCTCGCCGAGGATCTCTTGCTCTCTCTCAACAGGTAATCCTTGGTTTATCCTTATACTGTATTGTTGCATGCCCTTGTTGTCGGTCGTAGATGCGCACGACCAATAGCATCTTTGGCGGCACACGATCAAATCGCAACGACCTGTTGCCGCCTCCTTGGACGTAGATGCGCGCGACCATTGGCCTCGTTAGCGGCGAGCGACCTGTGGTCTCTTTGTCGGTGTGCGACCAAATCGCAGCGACTTGCTACCGCCTCTTTGGCCACAGCTGCTGCCACCGTTAGCTTTTGCCACCGTGAGGACCATTGCCACAATTTTGAAAGAACTTACAAAAAAAAATAATTTGTTGCCTAACTACATCATGTTTTGCATAATAATTACAACTAAGATTAACTCATACAATCTCAATGACTTTCCTTGATTATCTCTACCTTTGTTTTGAAAACTTTAAAATTCTTTAATGAAAATTTCTGCTTCTATTTGAATCAAGAAATCATCAAGAATGCAACAAGATAGTGATTTTCACATGAGGCAAGTGACGACATAGTAAAGTTAATTTCTAGGAGGTCATAAATTATGCACCTCTGGACTTGGGATTTGTTAGCTTAGCTCTTATACAATCAAAACAAGTTTTAAAAATTTAAAAAATTATTGAAAACAAATGTTCTAGCAATTTTTCAATTCTTTCTTTAGCAATGTATGCGGGCATAGTAGCCCTCCCCGAGCTCAATTCTAATTATTAAATAGGATGCCACCAACTTATAGCTAAATGATTCAAATTGAACCAATCAAACCATTATGGTTTAGTATGAACAACCATTTGCTTAAATAGTACCTGCGGTTGCTACAATTACCAGCCTTGCTTAATCTCATATATTGGTTTTTCTACTAAATTAATTTACAAAAATAGAAATATGAATGCATTTTGTGCAATGCAATTGTTTGTGTAACATAAGTCATACTTTATCATTTGATCCATGTTTGATAAATTAGTGATATACTTAAGTAGGTATTTATGAAACAACTAAGAAAGTAGTTTAAAATTAGTTAACTAAATTTATGTCATGTCATCATACTGAAATTGTGTCACTCTCTCTTTTCTCTTGGCAATTTGTATTTTAAGTTGGATGATATTTATGGTGTTCTCTACAATTACCTGCCTTGCTTGGTCGCGCATATTGATTTTTCTACTATAATTTGTATTGAATGCTCTTCCGTTTGTGTACAGATTAGATGTTACCTGCATCTTAACATTTTTCAATTGTTTTATGTATTTTGAATTGGCTCCAGTTTCACAAAATGATGATTTACAAAAGTTGGATGAGTTTGACGAATCGAATCTCTCGTGAATATAAAAATGGTGTTCGGATGTTTGTAGCACGTGCTGTCGAGTACACCAATGAAGAGGGGAAAATAAGATGTCCATGTAATAATTGTTTAAATCATCAGCTACATCCACCGGGCTTAGTAGAGATACACCTAGTACGATATGACATACAACAATCATACATAGTGCGGGATTACCATGGTGAGCAATATGAACATCCACCAATAGAGCATGAAGTTTTATCTGAGACTAATGCCCCAGATGAAATGACAAATGTTCTAGCTGATTTGACGGGACCAGTAGAGATTGGAGAATCTAGTGAGCCTATTCAACAAGAAGGTTTCCAAACTGAGAATTTCGATGATATGTTGGAGGAAACTGAAAAAGAACTATATCCGGAATGTGTAAATTTCTCGGCACTTAATTTCTTGGTAAAATTAATGCATCTGAAAGTACTCAACAAGTGGAGTAACAAGTCTTTTGATATGTTACTTAAGTTAATGAAACAAGCATATCCTCAAGCAATATTACCCGACTCACACTATGAGGCAAAGAGAAAGCTCCGTGAATAGGGTACGAGTCAATCCATGTCTGTGAACATGATTGTGCTCTTTTCTAGAAAGAAAATGTTGGGTTTGAGAATTGTTCTATATGTGGCTCAAGTAGATGGGTTGACAAAAATACAAAACGAAAAAAGGTACCAAAAAAGGTGATGCGATACTTTCCCCTAACTCCTAGATTAAAGCTTTTGTATAGTTCTAGGCATACCACAAAAACTATGAGATGGCATGATGTTGAGCGACATAATAGTTGCATGTTTCTTAATATTTTGTTTTAAGAATTATGTTTAATGAATATCCATACACATAGTTGCTACTTGATCCAATTGTATTTTGATTGTGTTGTCTGCATATATAATTGATACGTACTTCACATAATTCCTTCCGCTTCATCGAATTAATGTAAAAGGAAATAGCATTTGGTTATTTATTTGTATATTTTGTGATTAATTTGTTTATAATTTTTTTACATATTGTTGATGTATTTATTCGTAAAATTTAAATTCATTAATCTATTTTTTTTATTCTAATATTTTTTTTTAGGCTGAAATGGTAGATCTTTGATTGACTCAATCAAAAAGTGAAGTGTTCACCTTTACTGTTGATAATGTGCAGCAGCCAAAGGATGTCAATATCTTGACGCAAGTCTTAGGCTCACGATCTCGTTATGTGAAGGGTTTAGGTCCATTACATAAACTATCTGTAGTGGGTTGTTCTAGAGCCACAAACATCAGTTCAAAACATCATGATGATTATGGAAAATTTGCAACTATGTAAAAAACAATCAATGAACTGAATCTGACTATACATGAGTAGCATCAAAAATTTGAAGCATTATTGCACCAACTTCAACATGTCATTCCTGGCTTCTCATTCTAGCCACCACCAACATGCTCTTCAATTCAACCTCCTCCACCACCTCCCCCGCCTCCATCATCAACTATGTAGTTTTTTATTTTGCAACATTATGCAATGCGCATTTCACTACTTATGTTCTTTTGGATAATATTTGACTAGTTGTGTTCATGTTTTAAAAATATTTGACTAATTAATAGTAAATTTTACTTTTATGATGTATTTTAGACACATTATGATGTTATGACTGAATGAGCAATATATTTTATAATGCATAGACTGCGTCACAAATAATTAAAGAAAAAATATAGAAAAAATACATTTCGCGACGCATTTCATGCGTCGTGACATGATAGAACCTTTTTGCGACGCATAAAAGAAGGTGTCGCCAATATTGGTGTTGCGAAATGACATCACCTTTGGCGACGTAATAAAAGAAGGTGTCACCAATACTTACGTCGTAAAATGTTGTAACCTTCAGCAACGCGTACCTTAATGCGTCGCCAAAGATCATATTGACATTTGCATACGAACCAGTTGCGACGCATGCTGGCGACGCATGTTTGCGTCGCAAAATGTTCTGCGACGCATTTTACGTACATATGCCGACGCTAAAATGCGTCATTAAAAGTTTGAATTCTTGTAATGGCGTCCCCTTGGACGAGAAGCGCGTACGTCTCCACAAGAGGGCCAGGGACTTGAGCACTTCGTGTTAGCAGGCTCTGTACAACAATGTGCTTGGGGAACCTGTACCATTGGGTCTTCGCCCCAGGAAGAGTTGGTCTCTAGCTGATATGAGTCAGATGATGTTTTCTCAGGCAAAGGCAGGTAATACTTTATGCTTCACCAGCTCGAAGGCTCGGAAGTTGATGAACAATCAGACTTCTCAACTTCTTCGAGCTCATTGAGCAAGATCAATGCTTCAAATTTTCCTCCCTCATTATTGAGGATTGGGACATGGGTGTGTGTGTCTAGATATGAAGGTGATTTAGTGGCAAAATGTTAATTCGCCAAACTTAAACTTATATGGGAAGTTCTCAAAGGCGACTTGGAGAGCAAGATTGAGTTTCACTGGTCATTACTGTAATTAAGGCAGTATTTTTTGAAGGTGGCCATGGGACTTTGGATATTGTGTTGGCAACACCACCTCTTTTCTTTCAAGCGACTGATCCTCAACCAAGGAAGCATACATCGTGACAAACAACTCGAGATTTTACCAACGGCCAAGCATACATACACAAGAGGCATCTACTTCAATGTCCCCAGACCTTGTTGAGCAAGAATTTTGAGAAATTGATCGACTGTGATCCTCAGTTGAAGCTACTTAGTCAACAACCTGATATTATATTAGAATCGCCTTACTTTAATCCTCAGTACTCAGTTTTAGAGGATCAAAGTGATTCTAAAAGCCATATTAATGATTTTATTAAGGATGATTCTAGAACCACATTCTTCGGCTTTTTTGAACCTGGTCCCCCTTGTGCAACATCATCAATCTCCAATAAGACGGAAACACGGGATTCTTTCGGGAGGACACTTAATTTTGATTCATAAGACACTACTTCACCAAGCTCAGTTGAGGAGCTGGCTTCAGGAAACACATCATTGTCTTGCGACGCTCTATTTGACAAAGAGATAACAGACTTTTTATCGCAATTCTTTGACAATGATTCTCAGTCTTCTGCTGCTTCTGATGAACAATTCATTCTCTCGAGGGGCAATTCCCTTTGCTGCCTACTCCAGCAAAATACAGTGGGCAGAATGGTTTGGTCTTCGGATTTCGGCAAGCGCTGAGCTTATTCCACCCAACACTCGACTCCGCCATCTCCGGCGGTGAAGTTGGAAGTGGAGAAACCCTTGGACGAGAAGCGCGTACTGTTAGAGTGTATACTAAAAGCCTAGCTTTTGGTATAAACATTTATCTAGAAATAAGAATCACATTGGTCAAATATCTACATTTATGATAAATGTAGTTGTTCAATTAATTTATATTGTAGATAACATGGTGTGTGGTGTCACACACAGAGGATCATGTTATCAGTACCTTATAAATTATAAACAGTAGCTCACGACCATAATGGAAAGGAACAAACCATTGGAAGGTCGTAGTGTAATTAGGTATTAGTTTATCTTAACTATATAATTACACTAGTACACTTAGAGTGTATTGAGTAGGACCATTAGAGGTCGTTTCTTTTATACTGACTTTATAAAGAAACAAAGACCTCAGTTATTATGGAAGTGTGTGCTCTTAATCCTAATATAATAACAAGCACATATATTTGATATTTATTTCTTTAATTTATCAATGGGTGAGATTTAGTTCGATGAATCAATAAGCCCGATAAGTTGGGAAATGATATCACTTATAGTGTGTGTTGTTGACTATAGAAGGAAACTGTGTCCTAGTGATCTAGGTTGAGAATGTCCCCAAGAGGAGCTCATAAGGATTGTCATATTAAACCCTGCAGGTGGACTTAGTCTGACATGACGATGAAGTTGAGTGGTACTACTCTTGGAGCTAGATATTAATTAAGCGAGTTGTTAGTAACTTACTTAATTAGTGGACATTTGTTATCTTAGACACAGGGAGACTAACACACTCATAATAAGAAGGAGCCCAAAATGTAATTTGAGATTGGTGCGGTAGTTCAATAATAGTTCTTTAGTGGAATGAATTATTATTGATGAAATTTAGTTGTGTGTTCGGGGCGAACACGGGATGCTTAATTTCATCGGGAGACCAAAACCAATTCCTCCTCTCGGTCCCTATCGTAGCCTCTAGTATATAGAGATTTATACCCACCGCATACCCACCTTCTTACCCATCCAATGGGGCCGGCCAAGCTAGCTTGGAACCCAAGCTAGGGCCGGCCAAGACCAAGTGGATGAGCCATGTAGGTGGCCGGCCAAAGCTTGGGTCCCAAGCTTAGGTGGCCGACCACTAGAATATTTAAAAGGATTTTTATTAAAATTATTTCTTATGTGGATATCATGATTTTAAAAGAGAGTTTAAAAATTAAAAATTTCCTTTTATAGCTTTCTACAAAAGATTAAGAGAAGAGATTAATCTCTTTCCTTATTTGTAGATTAAAAGGATGGTTTTAATTTTTGGTAAAAACTTTCCCTATTTGTAAATCATCTACATGTTTAAAAGAGAGTTTAAAATTTGAAATCTTTCCTTATTTATTGATTAAAGGAGGATTTTAAATTTTAAGAAAACTTTCCTTTTTAACCATGTTCATGATTTAAAAGAGAGTTTAAATATTAATAATTCTCTTTTATTAGTTTCTACAAAAGATTGAGAAAAGATTTGATATCTTTCCTTATTTGTAGATTAAAAGAGATTTTAATTTTTAGAGATAACTTTCTTTTTATCCACATGTTTAAAAGAAAGATTTTAATTTATTAAATTTCCTTTTTAAACCAATCATGAAGGGATTAAATTATTGGAGAAATTTTATAAATTTCTGGAGACAAATTAGGAAGTTTTAATTAATTAAAACTCTCCTTGTTTGTAGCTTTGGTGTGGCCGGCCATGTAAATTGAGAAAAGGAAAATTGTTTTTAATTAAATAAATTTTTCCTTTTCATGGCAAAAGAATTAAGGAAGTTTTTAATTAAATTTCCTTATTTGCCAAGACCAAGGATTATAAAAGAGGGGGTAGAGAAGGCTTCATGGTGAACAACCTCTATTATTTCTCTCCCTCTTTTTCTTGGTGTTGTGGCCGGCCAACCTCTCTTCCTCTCTTCCTCTTGGTGGTGGCCGAACCTTCTCTATTTGCTTGGAGCTCTTGTGGTGGCCGGATACTACTTGGAGAAGAAGAAGAAGAAGGAGAGAAAGCTTGTATCCCTTGGAGCTTGGTTGGTGGAAAAAGATCTTCATCTTTTGGAAGCTTTGTGCTTGGCCGAAACTTGAAGAAAGGAGAAGAAGGTGCTTTGGTGGATTCTCATCTCGGAAGATCGTTGCCCACACAACGTCCGAGATTAGAAGAGGAATACGGTAGAAGATCAAGAGGTCTTTCTAAAAGGTATAACTAGTATTTTTTCTTTCCGCATCATACTAGTTATTTGTGGAAATAATACCAAATACAAGAGGCTTACGTTCTAGTATTTCGAATATGTTTCTCGATGTTGTGTTCTTTTGTTTCTTTCTTTTCCTTGTGATTTGATTGTTCTCTTTGGTTAACCTAAAGTTATTTTAGGAAATTAAATATTATCTTTCTATTAAAGGTTTTGTCTAGTCGGTGGTGGTTGCTCCCATATCCAAGAAGGTCATGTGCCTCGCCACGTCAGTACTGGGAACCTTTTATGGAAATTAATATTTAATGGAATTAATAACTTAAGGAGACTTGGGTCGAACGTGTTAAGTTCCGCAGGAGATCCAAGTCAAAACCTAAAAGAACAAATATATTAAGTTTTGGATCAAACGTGTTAAGTTCCGCAGGCGATCCAAAATTTAATTTAAAAGAACACATGGTAGCTAGGAAAAGGTTCAGATCTTTGTGCAAAATTTTTGTACAGTGGAACCTATAGGTTTTCCGAGTAGCAACCAACACGTACGTCTCCACAAGAGGATCAGGGATGCGAGCACTTCGTGTGAGTAGGCTCTGTCCAACAATGTGCATGGGGAACTTCCACCGTTGGTTCTTCGCCCCAGGAAGAGTCGGTCTTTAGCTGATATGAGTTAGATGATGCTTTCTCAGGCAAATGCAGGTAAAACTTTATGCTTCACTAGCTTGAAGGGCTCGGAAGTTGGTGAACAATCCGACTTCTCAGCTTCTCCGAGCTCATTGAGCAAGATCAAAGCTTCGAATTTTCCTACTTCATTATTGAGGATTGGGACACGGAAGTGCGTGTCTAGATATGAAGGTGATTTAGTGGCAAAATGTTACTTCGCCAAACATAAACTTGTATGGGAAGTTCTCGAAGGTGGGTTGAAGTGCAAGATTGAGTTTCACTGTTCATTATTGCAATTAAGAAAGTATTTTTTGAAGGTGTCCACGGGACTTTGGATATTGTGTTGGCAAGACCACCTCTTTTCTTCCGAGCGACTGATCCCAAACCAAGGAAGCATACACCGGGACAAGCAACTCGAGATTTTACCAATGGCCAAGCATGCATACACAAGAGGCATCTACTTCAATGTCCCCAAACCTTGTTGAGTAAGAATTTTTAGAAATTTATCGACTGTAATCCTCATTTGAAACTACTTAGTCAGCAAACTGATATTATATTAGAATCTCCTTACTTTAATCCTCAGTACTCAGTTTTGGAAGATCAATGTAATTCTAAAAGTCATATTAATGATGTTATTATAGATGATTCTAGAACCACTTTCTGCGGCCTTTATGAACCTGGCCCCCTTGTGCAACATCATCATTCTCCAATAAGACGAAAACACAAGATTCTTTCGAGAGGACACTTGATTTTGATTCACAAGACACTCCTTCACCATGCTCAGTTGAGGACACATCATTGTCTTGCGACGCTCTATTCGATAAAAAGATAACGGACTTTATACCGCAATTCTTTGACAATGATTCTCAATCTTCTGCTGTTTCTGATGAACAATCCATCATCTCGAGGGGCAATTCCCTTTGCTGCCTACTCCAGCAAAATACAGTGGGCAGAATGGTTTGGTCTTCGAATTCCGCAAGCACCGAGCTGATTCCACCCAGCACTCGGCTCTGCCTCCTCGGAGGTGAAGTTGGAAGTGGAGGAATACAAGAATTCTGACTTTAGCGACGCATAGCACGGTCAACGTCACAAAATATGACTTTTTGGCGATGCGTGGAATGTATCGCGTCGCTAAAAGACAGAACATTAGTAGGAAATTTTCCTACATTTATTTTGTATCATTTAGCGACGCATTAAACAATACGCGTCGTCAAATGAAGGCCTTTGGCGACACGCACGTCACTCCACGTCGCTAAAAGGCAGCAAAATTTTCCTTGGATCATTTGGCGACACGACATAGAAAACGCGTCGCCAAATGTGACATTATGGCGACGCATTCTGCACTCAACGTCACTAATAGTAGTGAAAATTTTTCCGTACTCAAATTGTGGTCATTTGGTGACGTAAATACATTAAGCGTCGCTAAAATAAAATTCGAGATTAAAATTTTTTTTAAAATTTTTAAATATTTTAAATTAAAATAAATGTCATTTGAAAACGTATTAGAAAAAATTTATTTAATAATTAAATATTTTAATTTATTTTATTAAATTAACTGCTCGTATTCTCTTTTAACAAAATTATAAATCAAAATAAATATCATTTAAAAACAATTCAAACAAATTATTAAATAATTAATATTTTAATTTATTAACTACTCGTATTCTCTTTTAACAAAATTACAAATCAAAATAAATATCATTTTAAAACAAATAAAACAATTATTAAATAATTCTTATTTTATTTTATTTTTATACATTAAAACCCTACCCTATTCTCTTGTTCGTTCACGCAATCCTATTTTCACCAAAAAGTCTTCTCGCCGTTGCCTCCATATCGTTGTTAGGAAAAAAAAGCAAATCTGGAGCTAATAGGGCGCTTATGAATAGAATTTCCATTTCTTCGTTCTAGCACTCTCACCATTGCTGATTTCTTCTCTCCTGTGCATCTTGCTCGTCGAGACAAGCTTGATAATGTGCGCCAGCCAAAGGATGTCAATATCATGACGCAAGTCTTAGGCACACGGTCTCGTTACGTGAAGGGTTTAGGTCCATTACCTAAACTATCTGTAGTGGGTGGTTCTAGAGCCACAAACATCAGTTCAAAACATCATGATGATTATGGAAAATTTGCAACTATTAAAAAAAACAATCGATGAACAGAATCTGACTATACGTGAGTAGCATCAAAAATTTGAAGCATTATTGCACCAACTTCAACGGGTCATTCCTGGCTTCTCATTCTAGCCTCCACCAACATGCTCTTCAATTCAACCTCCTCCGCCACCTCCCCCGCCTCCATCATCGACTATGTAGTTTTTTATTTTGCAACATTATGTAATGCGCATTTCACTACTTATGTTCTTTTGGATAATATTTGACTAGTTGTGTTCATGTTTTAAAAATATTTGACTAATTAACAGTAAATTGCACTTTTATGATGTATTTTAGACACATTATGATGTTGTGACTGAATAAGCAATATATTTTGTAATGCATAGACTGCGTCACAAATAATTAAAGAAAAAATATAGAAAAAATACATTTCGCGACGCATTTCATGCGTCGTGACATGATAGAACCTTTTCGCGACTCATAAAAGAAGGTGTCGCCAATATTATTGTTGCGAAATGACATCACCTTTGGCGACGTCATTTGGCGACGTAATAAAAGAAGGTGTCGCCAATACTTACGTCGCAAAATGTTGTAACCTTCAGCATCGCGTACCTTAATGCGTCGCCAAAGATCATATTGACATTTGCATATGAACCAGTTGCGACGCATGCTGGCGACGCGTGTTTACGTCACAAAATGTTCTGCGACGCGTGTTTGCGTCGCAAAATGTTCTGCGACGCATTTTACGTACATATGGCGACGCTAAAATGCGTCGTTAAAAGTTTGAATTCTTGTAGTGGCGTACCTTCGGACGAGAAGCGCGTACGTCTCCACAAGAGGGCCAGGGACGCGAGCACTTCGTGTTAGCAGGCTCTGTACAACAATGTGCTTGGGGAACCTGGACCATTGGGTCTTCGCCCTAGGAAGAGTCGGTCTCTAGCTGATATGAGTCAGATGATGTTTTCTCAGACAAAGGCAGGTAAAACTTTTTGCTTCACTAGCTCGAAGGGCTCGGAAGTTGGTGTACAATCAGACTTCTCAGCTTCTTCAAGCTCATTGAGCAAGATCAAACCTTCGAATTTTCCTCTCTCATTATTGAGGATTGGGACATGGAAGTGTGTGTCTAGATATGAAGGTGATTTAGTGGAAAAATGTTACTTTACCAAACATAAACTTGTATGGGAAGTTCTCGAAGGCGGCTTGGAGAGCAAGATTGAGTTTCACTGGTCATTACTGTAATTAAGGCAGTATTTTTTGAAGGTGGCCATGGGACTTTGGATATTGTGTTGGCAACACCACCTCTTTTCTTCCGAGCGACTGATCCTCAACCAAGGAAGCATACATCGTGACAAGCAACTCGAGATTTTACCAACGGCCAAGCATACATACACAAGAGGCATCTACTTCAATGTCCCCAGACCTTGTTGAGCAAGAATTTTGAGAAATTGATCGACTGTGATCCTCAGTTAAAGCTACTTAGTCAACAACCTGATATTATATTAGAATCGCCTTACTTTAATCCTCAGTACTCAGTTTTAGAGGATCAAAGTGATTCTAAAAGTCATATTAATGATTTTATTAAGGATGATTCTAGAACCACTTTCTCCGGCTTTTATGAACCTGGTCCCCCTTGTGCAACATCATCAATCTCCAATAAGACGGAAACACGGGATTCTTTCGGGAGGACACTTGATTTTGATTCACAAGACACTACTTCACCAAGCTCAGTTGAGGAGCTGGTTTCAGGAAACACATCATTGTCTTGCGATGCTCTATTCGACAAAAAGATAACGGACTTTATACCGCAATTCTTTGACAATGATTCTCAGTCTTCTGCTGCTTCTGATGAACAATCAATTATATCGAGGGGCAATTCCCTTTGCTGCCTACTCCAGCAAAATACAGTGGGCGGAATGGTTTGGTCTTCGGATTCCGGCAAGCGCCAAGCTGATTCCACCTAGCACTCAACTCCGCCACCTCCGACAGTGAAGTTGGAAGTGGAGGAACCCTTGGACGGGAAGCGCGTACTGTAATACCCACTAAACTTGTAAGATAAATATATGAATGTGGGATTTTTCCTTAGAAAAATAATAGGAAGTGAGTTGAAGCAAAAAGAAATAAAATGAAATAAAAAGAAGAGGAGGTCAAGGATTGAACCATAAACCTCTTATATTATTTCATAGAATTAATTAGTAGAAACCAATTGGGATAGAGAGAAGATATTGATAGTAAAGGAGGGAAACTCATGATAAAGGTAAGAGTAAAAGCTAGCCAAAAGAAAATAAGAAAAGAGCAAGAGAAGGGCAACTTGCCTTCCTCCCTTTCTCTCCCTCTTCCTCTTTGATTTTGCCGAAAACTTAAAGAGGAATTAAGGGGATTCATTCCCCCTTATTTTATCATGAATGGTGAGAATAAATAGAAAATAAAATAAATGTAAGAAAAATAGAAAATGGGTTAAGGGAGAAGGAAAGCAAAAATCAATTTTGCTACCTCTTCCCCCTTAACATAAAAGAGAGCAAGAAAAGAGAAAATTATTTTTCTCTCATTTTCTCTCATTCATCCTCTCCCTCACCGAGAACACCTCAGTCCCCTCTCCTCCACCTTTGGCCCCAAAGCCAAGGTTTTCTCCTAGGAAGCCTAAGATACAAGGAGGACTAAGCAAGGGAATCAAGGGAAAAGGAACTAGAAGAAGAGGCTATTTCTTCTCCACCATACCTTAGATCCACAAGCGAAAAGGATATAAGCTTCCCCTCACCTGTGGTACAAGGCTTTTTATGTGATTTTTGGATTTTATGAGGATTAGAAAACCTAGAATAGAATTTAAGAAAATTCGGCCAAAGAAGAGTTTCAAATCTAGGAAGGTTTAAACAAGTCATCATTTCATGATATTTTACTATGCTATGTAGGAAGGTTTTTCTTCATGTTTTTATACCTATATGATGCTTGGTCAGAGGAGTACCTAACCCTAGAATTTCGGCCAAAAATGTTTTAAAGAGGTTAGGGAAATCATTGTTTAACCAAACTAGTACAAGATTCCCTCCATGAATTACTAAAGATCTTTTATTGGTTTTCTTGCTTGAAAGTTACTTGGAACCAAAGGAAATCCCCTCATATGTTTCGGACAAGAAAAGAACTGAGGGTTAGGAAGACCTTTAAATTTAAGTAACCATGTTTATATGATAGAATATAGAGTTCTCTTAAAGAATTGCATGTTGAATATTGCTAGAAATTCATGAACTCTTCATTAAGATTTTCGGCCATGTTAAGATGGATAGCTTAGGAAAGCTTAAACAAAATTTTAACATGCTCAAGACCTCTGTGATATTAAGATATGAAAGTGGTTTAATGCTCTCATGCTTAATTAGGGTATAGAGAATTTAGTTACATGATATATGGCTTGTAAGGTCACAAGGGTCCTAGCTTGTTTATGAACCAAATTTGTATATGATGTTCTTAGTAATTTTTGCCATGAAACTTACTTAGGTTTTCCATGCTTTAGTCCACTTAAAACCTAGTTTAGAGAATGGTAGGTTTCGGCCATGAGGAAAAATAAAAGAAAAAGGAAAGAAACCTAGGAAGCCTAAGACACAATGCACATGTATGTTTATTATGCTTGTCTTTATACATGCTATGAAACTTGTATGACTTCCTATGCTTTTAGGCTATTTGAAGCAAAGTTAACCACTGATGGGTCTCGGCCAAGTAGGGTTTAAATGACCTAGAGGCCTTAGAATTGAAACCAATTGTGTTAAAAATGCTTCTTATGGAAATATGATAATGTGTTGATTGTGTCGCATGCTTGTATAATTTTTCCATGACCTAAATGGACCATTGTAGGTCTCGGCCATGAAGGGATAGATGCCCTAGAAACCCTAGAACAAAATTTAAATATGCTCATGTCACTCTACATGAAATATGATAAGTAGAAAGCCAAAGTTCTCATGCTATATGTTGCTTAATGACCTAAAATGAGGCTAGGGTAAGTTTCGGCCATACCCTTTGTATGATACCTTATTATGAATTTATACATGATGTTAGTTCAAGTTCACATGCTTGTATTCTTGTTTTTTTAGCCCTAATGAATACTTGTGAAATTTTGACCATGACATATGTTAAGGGCTTGAGGAACTTAGGAATTAGCTCAAATATGATTACTATGTTACTTGGAAGAAAAATGCTATAAATATGGTTTAAGGTTTCCATGCTTTCATGACAATTGGGACCTTGTTTTACACCTGATAAGGTTCGGCCACATGAAGTTTAGGGAATCGGAGAACTTAGAAACCAAGTTAATCATGCTTATAATGCTTCCTATGAAATTTATGTGATGATGATTTAGGTTTCACATGCTTGGAGGTTGTTTTTACCTAAATTGAGACCTAAGGGGGTTCGGCCATGATAGGAACCCAAGGGTTTAGGAAGCTTAGAACCCAAGTTAACTATGTTACCATGTTTCTTATGATAGTATAATCACATGATACACCCTTATGCTTAAACATGTATGCTTGTGATTTATACTTTCTATGATATGATATGTGTTTAGAATATGCATGTTTCTATGATATGATATGTGTTTAGAATATGCATGTTTTTATGATATATGTGGTTAGAGATATGCATGCTTGATGATATGCTATATGCTTAGAATATGCATGCTTTTATGATATGCTATGTGGATAGAAGTGATGCATACTTTCTTAAGACATGATGTATGCCTAAGTGATGCATACTTTTTATGATATGATGTATGCCTAAGTGATGCATACTTTCTTAAGACATGATGTATGCCTAAGTGATGCATACTTTTTATGATATGATGTATGCCTAAGTGATGCATACTTTTATGACATAATGTATGCCTAAGTGATGCATACTTTTATGCTATGCTATGTGACTAAATGATGCATTTTTATACATGCTATTTTACTTTGTAAGGCTTGTACCAAGGGTGGACTCCTAATCAGTCTCTAAGCCTTGCTTTGTGATCTAGGCTAAGCCTTGCTTTGTGATCTAGGCTAATAAGGGATGGGCTCCTTAGTACACCCCTAGGCCTTGCTTTGTGATCTAGGCTAAGCCTTGCTTTGTGATCTAGGCTAATAAGGGATGGACTCTTCAAGTACGCCCCTAGGCCATGCTTTGTGATCTTGACCTAGTTCCTAGTATGATTCAAGACTTGCTACCTTGAATATACTTAGGACGCGCGCATCTATGTTATGTATGTATGGTACAAGCCGGGGCCCTAATTATGTTGATATTATGTTCAAGTATATATATGTAAGAAGAAAATGGTTTTAAAAGATCATGAGACATACACATGTTTTTCGGATACATGTTTTTAAAATCATGATGCATATGATCTATGATTATGTTGTGTTGAGGCTATGATTTAAGATATGCCATGATATGATTATGTTATGTTTCATGCTATGTTTTAAGAGATGATATGCCATGATATGATTATGTTATGCTTCATGCTATGTTTTAAGAGATGATATGCCATGATATAATTATGTTATGTTTCATGCTATGTTTTCAGAGATAATATGCCATGATATGATTATGTTATGTTTCATGTTATGCTTTAAGAGATGATATGCCATGACTAGTTACAATGTTAGTTATGTTGCATGATAAGCTTAAAGAGTATGATATGTTATGCCATGACTAGTTGAGATCATGTTAAGTTGAGACATTATTTGATTATGTGTTGATTGTTGGTTTTAGTGAGTAGGAAAGGAACTTACTGAGCAATGAGTGCTCATAGCTTACTTTCCTTGTGCCACAGATAAAGGAAAAAGTTGGATGAGTTA
Organism: Zingiber officinale; assembly: GCF_018446385.1. Classification (NCBI taxonomy): domain Eukaryota; kingdom Viridiplantae; phylum Streptophyta; class Magnoliopsida; order Zingiberales; family Zingiberaceae; genus Zingiber; species Zingiber officinale. The sequence continues at coordinate 15,008,308 of NC_055989.1, forward strand.
AAGGAGCAGCAGGAGGGGCAACGAAGATGTGTGTGGCGGTGGCTAGGCAACTAATTAAGAACCTGCTTTAAAACCTTTAAGAACTATGCTTTGGTTTTGTGAAATGTAATACAATATGGGTGACTTGATGTTGAGTTTTTATTTATTTTGTTATCATGTTATGAAACTATGTTAGTATAGTTCGGTTTTAATTAAGTTAAGAAAAATAATTTTAAGTCTTCCGCTGTAATACGTACGTAGAGTATCGTAGCCCTGTCCCTTGTTGACAGTAGGGAGGGCGGGCGTTACACGTACGTCTCCACAAGAGGATCAGGGATGCGAGCACTTCGTGTGAGCAGGCCCTGTACAACATGTGCTTGGGGAACTTGGACCGTTGGGTCTTCGCCCCAGGAAGAGTCGGTCTTTAACTGATATGAGTCAGATGATGCTTTCTCTGGCAAATGCAGGTAAAACTTTATGCTTCACTAGCTTGAAGGGCTCGGAAGTTGGTGAACAATCCGACTTCTCAGCTTCTCCGAGCTCATTGAGCAAGATCAAAGTTTCGAATTTTCCTACCTCATTATTGAGGATTGGGACACGGAAGTGTGTGTCTAGATATTAAGGTGATTTAATGGCAAAATGTTACTTCGCCAAACATAAACTTGTATGGGAAGTTCTCGAAGGTGGGTTGAAGTGCAAGATTGAGTTTCACTGTTCATTATTGCAATTAAGGAAGTATTTTTTGAAGGTGCCCATGGGACTTTGGATATTGTTTTGGCAAGACCACCTCTTTTCTTCCGAGTGACTGATCCCCAACCAAGGAAGCATACACTGTGACAAGCAACTCGAGATTTTACCAACGGCCAAACATACATACACAAGAGGCATCTACTTCAATGTCCCCAGACTTTGTTGAGCAAGAATTTTGAGAAATTAATCGACTGTAATCCTCATTTGAAACTACTTAGTCAACAAACTGATATTATATTAGAATCACCTTACTTTAATCCTCAGTACTCAGTTTTGGAAGATCAATGTGATTCTAAAAGTCATATTAATGATGTTATTATGGATGATTCTAGAACCACTTTCTGTGGCCTTTATGAACCTGGCCCCCCTGTGCAACATCATCAATCTCCAAAAAGACGAAAACACAAGATTCTTTCGAGAGGTCACTTGATTTCGATTCACAAGACACTCCTTCACCATGCTCAGTTGAAGACACATCATTGTCTTGCGACGCTCTATTCGACAAAAAGATAACGGACTTTATACCGCAATTCTTTGACAATGATTCCGAATCTTCCGCTGTTTCTGATGAACAATCCATCATCTCGAGGGGCAATTCCCTTTGCTGCCTACTCCAGCAAAATACAGTGGGCAGAATGGTTTGGTCTTCGAATTCCGCAAACACCGAGCTGATTCCACCCAGCACTCGGCTCTACCTCCTCGGCGGTGAAGTTGGAAGTGGAGGAATACAAGAATTCTGACTTTAGCGACGCATAGCACGGTCAATGTCACAAAATATGACTTTTTGGCGATGCGTGGAATGTTTCGCGTCGCTAAAAGATAGAACATTAGGAGGGAATTTTCCCACATTTATTTTGTATCATTTAGCGACACATTAAACAATACGCGTGGTCAAATGAAGGCCTTTGGCGAAACGCACGTCACTCCACGTCGCTAAAAGGCAGCAAAAGCTTCCCTGGATCATTTGGCGACACGACATAGAAAACTCGTCGCCAAATGTGACATTATGACGACGCATTCTGCACTCAACGTCACTAATAGTAGTGGAAATTTTTCCGTACTCAAATTGTGGTCATTTGGCGACGTAAATACATTATGCGTCGTAAATTAAAATTCGAGATTAAATTTTTTTTTAAATTTTTAAATATTATAAATTAAAATAAATATCATTTGAAAACGTATTAGAAAAAATTATTTAATAATTAATATTTTAATTTATTTTAATAAATTAACTGCTCGTATTCTCTTTTAACAAAATTATAAATCAAAATAAATATCATTTAAAAACAAATCAAAAAAATTATTAAATAATTATTATTTTAATTTATTAACTACTCGTATTCTCGTTTAACAAAATTACAAATCAAAATAAATATCATTTTAAAACAAATAAAACAATTATTAAATAATTCTTATTTTATTTTATTTTATTTTTATACATTAAAACCCTACCCTATTCTCTTGTTCGTACACGCAATCCTGTTTTCACCAAAAAGTCTTCTGGCCGTTGTCTCCAAATCGTTGTTAGGAAAAAAAACAAATCTGGAGCTAATAGGGCGCTTATGAATAGAATTTCCATTTCTTTGTTCTAGCACTCTCACCATTGCTGATTTCTTCTCTCTTGTGCATCTTGCTCGCCGAGACAAGCATGATAATGTGCGCCAGTCAAAGGATGTCAATATCATGACACAAGTCATAGGTTCACGGTCTCGTTACGTGAAGGGTTTAGGCCCATTACCTAAACTATCTGTAGTGGGTGGTTCTAGAGCAACAAACATCAGTTCAAAACATCATGATGATTATGGAAAATTTGCAACTATGAAAAAAAACAAACGATGAACAGAATCTGACTATACGTGAGCAGCATCAAAAATTTGAAGCATTATTGCACCAACTTCAACGGGTCATTCCTGGCTTCTCATTCTAGCATCCACCAACATGCTATTCAATTCAACCTCCTCCGCCACCTCCCCCGCCTCCATCATCGACTATGTAGTTTTTTATTTTGCAACATTATGTAATGCGCATTTCACTACTTATGTTCTTTTGGATAATATTTGACCAGTTGTGTTCATGTTTTAAAAATATTTGACTAATTAATAGTAAACTGCACTTTTATGATATATTTTAGACACATTATGATGTTGTGACTGAATGAGCAATATATTTTGTAATGCATAGACTGCGTCACAAATAATTAAAGAAAAATATAAAAAAAATACATTTCGCGACGCATTTCATGCGTCGTGACATGATAGAACCTTTTCGCGACTCATAAAAGAAGGTGTCGCCAATATTATTGTTGCGAAATGACATCACCTTTGGCGACTTCATTTGGCGACGTAATAAAAGAAGGTGTCGCCAATACTTACGTCGCAAAATGTTGTAACCTTCAACAACGCGTACCTTAATGCATCGCCAAAGATCATATTGACATTTGCATACGAACTAGTTGCGACGCATGCCGGCGACGCGTGTTTGCGTCGCAAAATGTTCTGCGACGCATTTTACGTACATATGGCGACGCTAAAATGCGTCGTTAAAAGTTTGAATTCTTGTAGTGGCGTACCCTTGGACGAGAAGCGCTTACGTCTCCACAAGAGGGCCAGGGACGCGAGCACTTCGTGTTAGCAAGCTCTGTACAACAATGTGCTTGGGGAACCTGGACCATTGGGTCTTCGTCCCAGGAAGAGTCGGTCTCTAACTGATATGAGTCAGATGATGTTTTCTCAGACAAAGGCAGGTAAAACTTTTTGCTTCACTAGCTCGAAGGGCTCGGAAGTTGGTGTACAATCAGACTTCTCATCTTCTTCAAGCTCATTGAGCAAGATCAAAGCTTCAAATTTTCCTACCTCATTATTGAGGATTTGGACACGGAAGTGTGTGTCTGGATATGAAGGTGATTAAGTGGCAAAATGTTACTTCGCCAAACATAAACTTGTATGGGAAGTTCTCGAAGGTGGGTTGAAGTGCAAGATTGAGTTTCACTGTTCATTATTGCAATTAAGGAAGTATTTTTTGAAGGTGCCCATGGGACTTTGGATATTGTCTTGGCAAGACCACCTCTTTTCTTCCGAGCGACTGATCCCCAACCAAGGAAGCATACACCGTGACAACCAACTCGAGATTTTACCAACGGCCAAGCATGCATACACAAGAGGCATCTACTTCTATGTCCCCAGACCTTGTTGAGCAAGAATTTTGAGAAATTGATCGACTGTAATCCTCATTTGAAACTACTTAGTCAACAACCTGATATTATATTAAAATCGCCTTACTTTAATCCTCAGTACTCAGTTTTAGAGGATCAAAGTGATTCTAAAAGTCATATTAATGATTTTATTAAGGATGATTCTAGAACCACTTTCTCCGATTTTTATGAACCTGGTCCCCCTTGTGCAACATCATCAATCTCCAATAAGACGGAAACACGGGATTCTATCGGGAGGACACTTGATTTTGATTCACAAGACACTAATTCACCAAGCTTAGTTGAGGAGTTGGCTTCAGGAAACACATCATTGTCTTGCGACGCTCTATTCGACAAAAAGATAACGGACTTTATACCGCAATTCTTTGACAATGATTCTCAGTCTTCTGCTGCTTCTGATGAACAATCCATTATCTCGAGGGGCAATTCCCTTTGCTGCCTACTCCGGCAAAATACAGTGGGCGGAATGGTTTGGTCTTCGGATTCCGGCAAGCGCCGAGCTGATTCCACCCAGCACTCGACTCCGCCACCTCCGGCGGTGAAGTTGGAAGTGGAGGAACCCTTGGACGAGAAGTGCGTACGTCTCCAGAAGACGATCAGGGATGCGAGCACTTCGTGTGAGCAAGCTCTGTACAACAATGTGCTTGGGGAACTTGGACCGTTGGGTCTTCGCCCCAGGAAGAGTCGGTCTTTATCTAATATGAGTCAGATGATGCTTTCTCAGGCAAATGCAGGTAAAACTTTATGCTTCACTAGCTTGAAGGGCTCGGAAGTTGGTGAACAATCCGACAACTCAGCTTCTCCGAGCTCATTGAGCAAGATCAAAGTTTCGAATTTTCCTACCTCATTATTGAGGATTGGGACACGGAAGTGTGTGTCTAAATATAAAGGTGATTTAGTGGTAAAATGTTACTTCGCCAAACATAAACTTGTATGGAAAGTTCTCGAAGGTGGGTTGAAGTGCAAGATTGAGTTTCACTGTTTATTATTACAATTAAGGAAGTATTTTTTGAAGGTGCCCATGGGACTTTGGATATTGTGTTGGCAAGACCACCTCTTTTCTTCCGAGCGACTTATCCCCGACCAAGGAAGCATACACCGTGACAAGCAACTCGAGATTTTACCAACGGCAAAGTATGCATACACAAGAGGCATCTACTTCAATGTCCCCAGACCTTGTTGAGCAAGAATTTTGAGAAATTGATCGACTGTAATCCTCATTTGAAACTACTTAGTCAGCAAACTGATATTATATTAAAATCACCTTACTTCAATCCTCAGTACTCAGTTTTGGAAGATCAATGTGATTCTAAAAGTCATATTAATGATGTTATTATGGATGATTCTAGAACCACTTTCTGCGGCCTTTATGAACCTGGCCCCCTTGTGCAACATCATCAATCTCCAATAAGACGGAAACACAAGATTCTTTCGAGAGGACACTTGATTTTGATTCACAAGACGCTCCTTCACCATGCTCAGTTGAGGACACATCATTGTCTTGCGACGCACTATTCGACAAAGAGAGAACGGACTTTATACCGCAATTCTTTGACAATGATTCCCAATCTTCTGCTATTTCTGATGAACAATCCATCATCTCGAGGGGCAATTCCCTTTGCTGCATACTCCAGCAAAATACAGTGGGCAGAATGGTTTGGTTTTCGAATTCCGGCAAGCGCCGAGCTGATTCCACCCAGCACTCGGCTCTGCCTCCTCGGCGGTGAAGTTGGAAGTGGAGGAATACAAGAATTCTGACTTTAGCGACGCATAGCACGGTCAACGTCACAAAATATGACTTTTTGGCGATGCGTGGAATGTTTCGCGTCGCTAAAAGATAGAACATTAGGAGGGAATTTTCCCACATTTATTTTGTATCATTTAGCGACACATTAAACAATACGCGTGGTCAAATGAAGGCCTTTGGCGAAACGCACGTCACTCCACGTCGCTAAAAGGCAGCAAAAGCTTCCCTGGATCATTTGGCGACACGACATAGAAAACTCGTCGCCAAATGTGACATTATGATGACGCATTCTGCACTCAACGTCACTAATAGTAGTGGAAATTTTTCCGTACTCAAATTGTGGTCATTTGGCGACGTAAATACATTATGCGTCGTAAATTAAAATTCGAGATTAAAATTTTTTTTAAAATTTTTAAATATTTTAAATTAAAATAAATGTCATTTGAAAACGTATTAGAAAAAATTTATTTAATAATTAAATATTTTAATTTTTCCGTACTCAGTCTTCTGCCGCTTCTGATGAACAATCCATTATCTCGAGGGGCAATTCCCTTTGCTGCCTACTCCAGCAAAATACGTACAGTGGGCGGAATGGTTTGATCTTCGGATTCTGGCAAGTGCTGAGCAGATTCCACCCAGCACTCGACTCCGCCACCTCCGGCGATGAAGTTGGAAGTGGAGGAACCCTTGGACGGGAAGCGCTTACGTCTCCACAAGAGGATCAGGGATGCGAGCACTTCGTGGGAGCAGGCTCTGTACAACAATGTGTTTGGGGAACCTAGACCGTTGGGTCTTCGCCCCAGGAAGAGTCGGTCTTTAGCTGATATGAGTTAGATGATGCTTTCTCAGTCAAATGCAGGTAAAACTTTATGTTTCACTAGCTCGAAGGGCTCGGAAGTTGGTGAACAATCAGACTTCTCAGCTTCTTCGAGCTCATTGAGCAAGATCAAAGCTTCAAATTTTCCTACCTCATTATTGAGGATTGAGACACAGAAGTGTGTGTCTAGATATGAAGGTGATTTAGTAGCAAAATGTTACTTCGCCAAACATAAACTTGTATGGGAAGTTCTCGAAGGTGGGTTCCGCAGGAGATCCGAGTCTAAACCTAAAAGAACAAATAGATTAAACTTTGGATCAAACGCGTTAAGTTCTGCAAGCGATCCAAGTTTAATTTAAAAGAACACATGGTAGTTGGGAAAAAGTTCAGACCTTTGTACAAATTTTTTGTACAGTGGAACCATTAGGTTTTTCGAGTAGCAACCAACAGGATATTGTGTTGGCAAGACCACCACTTTTCTTCCGAGCGACTGATCCCCAACCAAGGAAGCATACACCGTGACAAGCAACTCGAGATTTTACCAACGGCCAAGCATGTATACACAAGAGGCATCTACTTCAATGTCCCCAAACCTTATTGAGCAAAAATTTTGCGAAATTGATCTACTGTGATCCTCATTTGAAGCTACTTAGTCAGCAACCTGATATTATATTAGAATCGCCTTACTTTAATCCCCAGTACTCAGTTTTGGAACATCAAAGTGATTCTAAAAGTCATATTAATGATGTTATTATGGATGATTCTAGAACCACTTTCTCCGGCTTTTATGAACCTGTCCCCCTTGTGCAACATCATCAATCTCCAATAAGACGGAAACACAAGATTCTATCGGGAGGACACTAGATTTTGATTCACAAGACACTCCTTCACCATGATCAGTTGAGGAGCTGGCTTCAGGAAACAAATCATTGTCTTGTGACCCTCTATTCGACAAAGAGATAACAGACTTTATACCACAATTCTTTGACAATGATTCTCAATCTTCTGCTGCTTCTGATAAACAATCCATCATCTCGAGGGTCAATTCCCTTTGCTGCCTACTCCAACAAAATATAGTGGGCAGAATTGTCTGGTCTTCGAATTCCGGCAAGCGCCGAGCTGATTCCACCCAGCACTCGGCTCCGCCTCCTCGGCGGTGAAGTTGGAAGTGGAGGAATACAAGAATTCTGACTTTAGCGACGCATAGCACGGTCAATGTCATAAAATATGACTTTTTGGCGATGCGTGGAATGTTTCGCGTCGCTAAAAGATAGAACATTAGGAAAACATTAGGAGGGAATTTTCCCACATTTATTTTGTATCATTTAGCGACGCATTTAACAATACACGTCGTCAAATGAAGGCCTTTGGCGACACGCACATCACTCCACGTCGCTAAAAGGCAGCAAAATTTTCCCTAGATCATTTGGCGACACGACATAGATAACGCGTCGCCAAATGTGACACTATTGCGACGCATTCTGCACTCAACGTCACTAATAGTAGTGGGAATTTTTCCGTACTCAAATTGTGGCCATTTGGCGACGTAGATACATTATGTTGGACCCCGTGGTAGTTTTGATGTGATCAACCAAGTTGGTTAGGTCCTGCTGTGTTTGATCCCTGTGTCTGAGTGTGCAGGAGCTTAGGAGCACAGGAAGTCGAGCGGAAGACGCAGCTAGCGAGAAGGACGGCACGGGAAGGGAGCCGACGGGCTCGGTGCGTCCGAAGGACGAGAGAGCTGCGGAAGAGTACTCCGGTGGGCGTGAAGAGTGTGCGCAGCGTTCGAGGGACGTTAAACCGGGACGGAAGGCTGCTCGAGGAAGGCCGGGAATTGGGTTCGGGTGAGCCCTATTCCGGTTGGCCGCAATCACCCAAAAGAACGGAGCGAAGGAAGCTGAAGAAACTAAGCTGGAAGCTTGGAGGCGCCCTTGAAGGCGCCCTGGAAGGCGCCCATGAAGGCGCCCTTGAAGGCGCCTTCAAGCCTGTTGAAGGCGCCTTCAATAGGTCAGTTTTGACAGTTTGTGTGCGGATAAAGTTTTATCCGCTGACCGAGCTGGAGGCGCCTTGAACCTTGTTGGAGGCGCCTTGGACCCTCGGGATAGACTTTCCAGGAGCTATAAAAAGGCCCCTGGAGCTAGGAATTCAACAACAACTCAAGCAATCAATCTGTAAGCAATTCCTAGCAGTAGGTCTGAGCAATTAGAGTGTAAAAGGCTTCTCCGCCTTCAGAGAAGGAGAATTTTCTTAGTGCGCTTTTCACTGCCCTGGATTAACAACCTCCTTGGTTGTAACCAGGTTAAATTCCTGTTTCTGTTTTGAGTTTCTGTCTTTATTATTTTACTACTGCGTTTATTCTGAGTTGAAATCCGAGGAGGGTATTTTCGTTTTTGTTTTCAGCAATTCACCCCCCTCTTGCCGGTCTACGCTGCACCAACACATTAAGCGTCACTAAAATTAAATTCGAGATTAAAAATTTTTAAAATTTTTTATAAATTATAAATTAAAATAAATATCATTTGAAAACGTATTAGAAAGAAATTTATTAAATAATTAATATTTTAATTTATTTTAATAAATTAACTGCTCGTATTCTCTTTTAACAAAATTATAAATCAAAATAAATATCATTTAAAAACAAATTAAATAAATTATTAAATAATTAATATTTTAATTTATTAACTACTCGTATTCTCTTTTAACAAAATTACAAATCAAATTAAATATCATTTTAAAACAAATCAAACAATTATTAAATAATTCTTATTTTATTTTATTTTAATACATTAAAACCCTACCCTATTCTCTTGTTCGTTCACGCAATCCCGTTTTCACCAAAAAGTCTTTTCGTCGTTGCCTCCAAATCATTGTTAGGAAAAAAGCAAATTTGGAGCAAATAGGGCGCTTATGAATAGAATTTCCATTTCTTCGTTCTAGCACTCTCACCATTGCTAATTTCTTCTCTCCTGTGCATCTTGCTCGCCGAGGATCTCCTGCTCTCTCTCAACAGGTAATCCTTGGTTTATCCTTATACTGTATTGCTGCATGCCCTTGTTGTCGGTCGTAGATGCGCACGACCAATAGCATCTTTAGCGGCACACGATCAAATCGCAACGACCTGTTGCCGCCTCCTTGGCAGTAGATGCGCGCGACCATTGGCCTGTTAGCGGCGAGCGACCTGTGGTCTCTTTGGCGGTGTGCGACCAAATCGCAACGACTTGCTACCGCCTCTTTGGCCACAGCTGCTGCCACCGTTAGCTTTTGCCACCGTGAGGAACATTGCCACAATTTTGAAAGAACTTACAAAAAAAAATAATTTGTTGCCTAACTACATCATGTTTTGCATAATAATTACAACTAAGATTAACTCATACAATCTCAATGACTTTCCTTAATTATCTCTCTACCTTTGTTTTGAAAACTTTAAAATTCTTTAATGAAAATTTCTTCTTCTATTTGAATCAAGAAATCATCAAGAATGCAACAAGATAGTGATTTTCACATGAGGCAAGTGACGACATAGTAAAGTTAATTTCTAGGAGGTCATAAATTATGCACCTTTGGACTTGGGATTTGTTAGCTTAGCTCTTATACAATCAAAACAAGTTTTAAAAATTTGAAAAATTATTGAAAACAAATGTTCTAGCAATTTTTCAATTCTTTCTTTAGCAATGTATGCGGGCATAGTAGCCCTCCCCGAGCTCAATTCTAATTATTAAATAGGATGCCACCAACTTATGGCTTAATGATTCAAATTGAACCAATCAAACCATTATGGTTTAGTATGAACAATCATTGGCTAAAATAGTACCTGCGGTTGCTACAATTACCAGCCTTGCTTAATCTCATATATTGGTTTTTCTACTAAATTAATTTACAAAAATAGAACTATGAATGCATTTTGTGCAATGCAATTGTTCGTGTAACATAAGTCATACTTTATCATTTGATCCATGTTTGATAAATTAGTGATATACTTAAGTAGGTATTTATGAAACAACTAAGAAAGTAGTTTAAAATTAGTTAACTAAATTTATGTCATGTCATCATACTGAAATTGTGTCACTCTCTCTTTTCTCTTGGCAATTTGTATTTTAGGTTGGATGATATTTATAGTGTCCTCTACAATTACCCGCCTTGCTTACTCGCGCATATTGATTTTTCTACTAAAATTTGTATTGAATGCTCTTCCGTTTGTGTACAGATTAGATGTTACCTGCATCTTAATATTTTTCAATTATTTTATATATTTTGAATTGGCTCCAGTTTCACAAAATGGCGATTGACAAAAGTTGGATGAGTTTGACGAATCGAATCTCTCGTCAATATAAAAATGGTGTTCGGATGTTTGCAGCACGTGCTGTCGAGTACACCAATGAAGAGGGGAAAACAAGATGTCCATGTAATAATTGTTTGAATCATTGGCCACCTCCCCCGCCTCCATCATCGACTATGTAGTTTTTTATTTTGCAACATTATGTAATGCGCATTTCACTACTTATGTTCTTTTGGATAATATTTGACTAGTTGTGTTCATGTTTTAAAAATATTTGACTAATTAATAGTAAATTGCACTTTTATGATGTATTTTAGACACATTATGATGTTATGACTGAAGAGCAATATATTTTATAATGCATAGACTGCATCACAAATAATTAAAGAAAAAATATAGAAAAAATACATTTCGCGACGCATTTCATGCGTCGTGACATGATAGAACCTTTTCGCGACCCATAAAAAAGGTGTCGCCAATATTAGTGTTGCGAAATGACGTCACCTTTGGCGACGTCATTTGAGGAGCTGGCTTCAGGAAACACATCATTGTCTTGCGACGCTCTATTCTACAAACAGATAACGGACTTTATACCGCAATTCTTTGACAATGATTCTCAGTCTTCTGCTGCTTCTGATGAACAATCCATTATCTCGAGGGGCAATTCCCTTTGCTGCCTACTCCAGCAAAATACGTACAGTGGGCGGAATGGTTTGATCTTCGGATTCTGGCAAGCGCTGAGCAGATTCCACCCAGCACTCGACTCCGCCACCTCCGGCGATGAAGTTGGAAGTGGAGGAACCCTTGGACGGGAAGCGCTTACGTCTCCACAAGAGGATCAGGGATGCGAGCACTTCGTGTGAGCAGGCTCTGTACAACAATGTGTTTGGGAAACTTGGACCGTTGGGTCTTCGCCCCAGGGAGAGTCGGTCTTTAGATGATATGAGTCAGATGATGCATTCTCAGGCAAATGCAGGTAAAACTTTATGTTTCACTAGCTTGAAGGGCTCAGAAGTTGGTGAACAATTCGACTTCTCAGCTTCTCCGAGCTCATTGAGCAAGATCAAAGCTTCGAATTTTCCTACCTCATTATTGAGGATTGGGACACAGAAGTGTGTGTCTAGATATGAAGGTAATTTAGTGGCAAAATTTTACTTCGCCAAACATAAACTTGTATGGGAAGTTCTCGAAGGTAGGTTGAAGTGCAAGATTGAGTTTCACTGTTCATTATTGCAATTAAGGAAGTATTTTTTGAAGGTGCCCTTGGGACTTTGGATATTGTGTTGGCAAGACCACCTCTTTTCTTCCGAGCGACTGATCCTCAACCAAGGAAGCATACACCGTGACAAGCAACTCGAGATTTTACCAACGGCCAAGCATGCATACACAAGAGGCATCTACTTCATTGTCCCCAAACCTTGTTGAGCAAGAATTTTGAGAAATTGATCGACTGTAATCCTCATTTGAAACTACTTAGTCAGCAAACTGATATTATATTAGAATCACCTTACTTTAATCCTCAGTACTCAGTTTTGGAAGATCAATGTGATTCTAAAAGTCATATTAATGATGTTATTATGGATGATTCTAGAACAACTTTCTGCGGCCTTTATGAACCTGGCCCCCTTGTGCAACATCATCAATCTCCAATAAGACGAAAACACAAGATTCTTTCGACAGGACACTTGATTTTGATTCACAAGACACTCCTTCACCATGCTCAGTTGAGGACACATCATTGTCTTGTGACGCTCTATTCGACAAAGAGATAACGGACTTTATACCGCAATTCTTTCACAATGATTCCCAATCTTCTGCTATTTCTGATGAACAATCCATCATCTCGAGGGCCAATTCCCTTTGCTGCCTACTCCAGCAAAATACAGTGGGCAAAATGGTTTGGTCTTCGAATTCCGCAAGCACCGAGCTGATTCCACCCAGCACTCGGCTCTGCCTCCTCGGCGGTGAAGTTGGAAGTGGAGGAATACAAGAATTCTGACTTTAGCGACGCATAGCACGGTTAACGTCACAAAATATGACTTTTTGGTGATGCGTGGAATGTTTCGCGTCGCTAAAAGACAGAACATTAGGAGGGAATTTTCTGTTGGTGCAACATCCCTTAGGTCAAGGTTGACCTGGTTGACCAAGCTTGAGTCTTGGTTTGGGTTTCGATGTTTGACAATGCAAGGTTGATTGAAGAAGAGTCAAGTAGGTCAAGGTTGACCGGATACTTGACTGGGAAGTCCTAACTGGAATGTTAGGCAGAAGAAAGTCCTAGTGAGTGAAGCTAGGCAGAAGGAAATCCTGGTGAGTGAAGCTAGGTGAAAGTCCTAGTGAGTGAAGCTAGGCAGAAGGAAATCCTGGTGAGTGAAGCCAGGTGAAAGTCCTAGTGAGTGAAGCTAGGCAGATGGAAACCCTAGTGAGTGAAGCTAGGTGAAAGTCCTGGTGAGTGAAGCCAGGCAAGGGAAATCCAGATGGATCAAGGATGATCGGACATCTGGTGTTGGGAAGTCCAAGTAGGTCAAAGGATTGACTGGATACTTGGCAAGGAAGGAAAACCAGATGGATCAAGGATGATCGGACATCTGGTGTTGGGAAGTCCAAGTAGGTCAAGGGAGTGACCGGATACTTGGCACGACGAGTAAAAGTCCAAGTGAGTCAAAGGGATTGACCGGACACTTGGTGGGGAGTCCTGGCAGGTCAAGGGAGTGACCAGATGCTAGGCATGATGTACCAACAGGTCAAGGTTGACCGGATGTTGGTTAAGGAGGTTTGGGACTTGGTTTTGGGCAAAAACCAAGTGCTGGATCGATCCGTGGATCGATCCAGGCTCTGGATCGATCAGTGGATCGATCCAGATTCTTCCCAGCGAACAGAAAGCTTCTGGATCGATCCGTGGATCGATCCAGAGGTCCCGATCGATCAGCCGATCGATCGGGACGATGCTGCTTCGCGCGACAAGCGCTGGATCGATCCCTGGATCGATCCGGGCGCTATCGCGATAGGCGCTGGATCGATCCGTGGATCGATCCAAAGCCTCCCCGATCGATTCAGAACATTTGAATCGATCGGGATCCGACCGTTGGCGTCGATAAAAGCCGCAGGCGCTCGATTCCTTCGGATCACTTCTCCGATTCACTTCAGCTCTTCGCTAGATTCAACACAGCTCCTCCCCAGCACTCTCTAAGCTCCTCACCGCCAGTTCTTGAAGGTTCTTGGAGGTCATCCAAGTCAAGAGGCGAGTTGCAACGAGAAGAAGAAGAAGCTAGGGTTTTTACTGCATTTCTTGTAAGCTTTTGCTTATTCTTTACTACCCTTTCTTCTTCTTGTACTGAGAGTCTTGTAGGGCTTCTCCGCCCTCGGTAGTTACCGAAAAGGAGTGTTTTCATAGTGGAGGGTGCGTGCGTGGTGTGGATCCTTGGATTAGTCATCTCCATTGGAGGTGGATACCAAGTAAACTCCTAGTGTTAGCGTGTTTGTGTTTGTTTATGTATTTTCCGCTGCGCATTCTTGAAGAAACAAGCAACACCAAGCAACACCGAGCAACGAGCACGCGACGAGCTATTCACCCCCCCCTCTAGCTACTTTTGGTCCTAACAAGTGGTATCAGAGCGAGGCCGCTCTTCACCGGAATCATCGCCGGAAGGGTCAAGCATATTAAGAAAAGCTAGAGGGTGAAGAAGTTGGAGCAAATTCTTCAAGTTCAAGACTTTATCAAGCTCAACTTCAAGATGCAATTCCAATATGGGCTTGGATTTGACACAAGGGTGGCTCCACCATACACTTCTACGAGTTTCGATTCTTGGAAATCAAGAATCGAAAATTTTCTTATGATGGAGATAGAGCAATGGTTTGCTCTAATGGAAGGCTTCAAGGCTCCAAGAAATTCAAAGGGCAAAGTTCTAAAGAAAAGCAAATGGAGCCCGGAGCAAGTCCAAAGGTGCGAGGCAAATGACAAAGTGACCAAGCTTTTGGTCAATTTATTGTCAAGCACCATCCTTTGCAAAATTGGAGAGTTTGAAGATGCAAAGGAGCTATGGAGCAAATTGGCCAAGCTTCATGAAGAGATCCCCTCCACTGTACAAGATCATGAAGAATCCAGAGAGGGTGACTCTTTGGAGCAAGACCAAGAGGAGGACTCCGAGGTTGAGAGATGCTCAACCTCCGAAGAAGAGGAAATCCAAGAAGCTTCATCCTCAAGGGAATGCAACGAAGGGAACAAGGAGGGAGCATACTCCTTGTTTCATGTTCAAGATGATGAAGCCTCCACCTCTAGGATTGAGGGGGAGCAATCCTTAGTGACGCCGGATCAAGAAGAAGGAGAAGCTTCTACATCCGGGTCAAGTGAAGAAGAAGAAGATGGTGCCACCTCCGAAATTCAAGAAATAGCAAATGGAGGAGCAAGTGCCATCCCTACACAAGAAGATATAAATGTTTCAATTAAAAATAAAAATCATATAATATGTTTTGAGTGTAGGGAAAGTGGGCACTACAAGAGCGAGTGTCCCAACTTGGCCAAGAAGAAGGGTCAAGTGACGCAAAAGGGCAAGGAGAAGCCCGAGGAGACCATCCCCGAAACAAAGAAGAGCAAGGAGCATATCATATGCTTCTCTTGCAATCAAAAGGGGCATTACCGGAGTCAATGCCTCAAGGGGAAGAAGATGGTCAAGGCTCAAGGAGGCATTAGTCAAGGGGGAGCCTCCAAGGTAAAGAAGAATGTAACATTTATTGAGCCTACTCCTTTACATTATGGTAAAAAGCATGATAGTTCTAACTTTTATCATTTTAATGCGATTTACCATAAGAATAGGAAGCATGAGGGCTTTAAGGAAAAGCATGTGGCCCTACATGCCAAAACTACTACACCTAAGGCTAGGAATGTAGGTAAAAGTCTAGGCAAGAACTCTAAGGATTGTAGCTACAAGCCTAGAAACAAAAATGCTCATGGACTTAATGGAAAACCAAAAACTAAGGACTTAGTGATGGAAAATCAAGTCTTAAGGTCAAGACTTGATAAAATGGAAAAGACCCTAAAAAGGATGGAAAATATCCTATTAGGGCAAAATGAGCATAGCCTAGGTTTAGGGGTACAAAAGTCATCCAATGGCCATAGAGGTTTGGGATACAAACCCAAAGCTAAAAAGGATGTGCCGAGTTATCATAGGGTTCCATATAGCTATGGAACAAACCCTAAGTCTAGAGGTCAAGTCAAAGATACAAGGGAAGATATCCCTAGAAGTATTTTTGCAACCAAAGTGACTAAGACCTCTAAGAAGTCTAAGAAAGTCACTAACAAGGTCACAAGGGAGGCTATCCCTAGAGTTGACCTAGAAAAAGTGACCAAGGCTTCTAAGAAGCCCAACAAGGTCACTAGGAAGGTATCTAGGGAAGTTATCCCTAGTGAGTACCTAGAGCATCCAAGGAGCACCAATAGGTGTTGGGTTCCTAGGAGCATCTTCTCTACCCCATAGATGGGTTAGAGAGTGTCAACTCCGATTAGAAGGGTAGTTAACCCAACTTTGAGGAAATTGACACTCAAGGAGCATTTTCAAGGTTTTTGTTAACCTTTGAAAATGAAATGAAATTATTATTTACTCCTTGAAAGAGTAAAATGTGCCTAGTGGTGAAAAACTGATTTTATCCTAAAATGACACATATTGGGAAATTCATAAGAACTACCAAGTTGGGAGTTTGGTATGTTCTTAGGAAATTTAAGGCAATCCGGGCCTTAATTTAAAAGTGCTACTCTTGTGAAAAATGAAATATGCCAACATTTGAGGATATGCTTAATTTCGACTGGCATAAATTAATCAAGGGAAGTAGAAATGCCAATTTAGGCTTTGGCATTTTCATGAAGCACCTTAGGGCAATCTAGGTTTAAGTTGTAAGTTCAGCTAAGATTTTAAGGATACTTAGATAGTTGATCTAGATATTTTATTTATGCTAAACCTTGCCATGAGTGTTTGCCCATAATATGCCATGACATCATGTCTATTTTTGCATTCATGGTTTATTATGCAAAATCCAAAAATACCATGTCATGACATTCATACATCATGTAGTTATAGGAATCTTTCTTTTGAAAGTTATTTTATTTTGATGTATGCCATAACATTATCATGCATTAGTTTAATTCCTTGTAATTAAGGACAAATGGCATTTAACAACACTTATTAACAAGTGACATCCTAGGTGGATGTCTAATATCTTTGAAATGCCTAGATAGATATGCATGATCCCTAGATTAGGGCAAAACCAAAATCTACATCTCACAAAGACTATAAGGTGACTTGTATGTGCTTTAGTGCACATTAGATACAAGTGAGATGTTAGGATGATGAACAAAGCTCAAGATGTTGATTTAGTGCATTCTTTTGAGTTTTAAGTTCATCAAAACACATAGTTATGTGTTTTCCCATCATTGGGAAAGCTAATGTACAAGTCATGTGCATTATGCCCAAGGAACATGATGGGATATTGGTTTTGAAAATGTTTTTAAAATGTTTTTGGAAAACTTTGGTGAAGGCTATCTTTTGATAGTAATCACCATTGAATAGTTAGACACAAACTTGAAGAAAACGCTAAAGTTTTTGCAAGTTTTCAAGTTTGTGTCAATCTTTGAAAATATAAAGTATTTTCATAGAAAGCTATTTTTCCATGATTAAGTATGCCCTAAATAATGTCTACACGAAATTTCATGATTTTTGGATTTTTGTAGAATTTTCTAGGGGTTTCTGAAGTTGGCTGAATTTGAAATTCAGCAACTATCAGAGGCTCCGATCGATCCATGGATCGATTGGAGTGCCTGAATCGATCCGTGGATCGATTCAGAAGGCAACTCTTGCGAGCAGAAGCTCGCTGGATCGATCAGCCAATCGATCCACACATCCTGAATCGATCAGTGGATCGATTCAAATAGGTTGAATCGATTGGAACCCAACTCCAATCGATCCAGGACGCTGATTTTGGCTGGGAAGGTCTGATTTCAGCACTCTAAACCTATTTTAGTCTAGGTAACCATTCCAAACCCCTAAAAATACATTTTTATACATAAAACGGGTGTTTTCGTGTGGAAAACAAGGATGGATTGGTTAAGGAAGGCTAAGTTGAAGTTTAGGTTGAGGTTTGTTTCAAATCTTGAATATTTGAACCTCAAAACTTCTAAATTTGGGTTTCCTAAAGTTTTTGGGGGATTCCAAGTCATTGTTGGTGCAATGACAGAAGTTACCACCATGTCTTTAGGGGGAGGGACTCTTTAAAGACATGAAAATTATTTTTCATGAACCTAGGAAGGTGGTCAACCTTCCGTTAAGAACATGCTCAAGGTTGAGCGTTTGAACTTTAATGGGGAGTGGATATCCTCATTGTTCAAGTGGCTTCAAGTGGATAATGCTCAAGGATGGGCATTTGCCTACATTGGGGGAGAATGTAGGGTTAAGGTTAATGAAGGGTATGGGACCTTCATTATCGTGTTGGTCACAACGAGTGAAGTTGTGAACAACGATGAGCAACTCTTCAGGGGGAATTTGTTGAAGAGTGCCCAAAATTGAGGCACGGGTTGATGTGTGCTCAAAGATGGTTTGATGTGTGCCAATAGGGGGAGAATGAAAGGGAGTAAGTTAGACTTTCATTACCTAGAGGGAGTTTGCCCTCTTAGGGGGAGAATGAAGGGCTTAACTTATGTGTTCATTACCTAGTGGCATGAAGAAGGTTTAGGCTATGGGATTAGCCTAACCTACATGTGGTATTGTAAGTGATAGTATTGGTATTGTCAAACATCAAAAAGGGGGAGATTGTTGGTGCAACATCCCTTAGGTCAAGGTTGACCTGGTTGACCAAGCTTGAGTCTTGGTTTGGGTTTCGATGTTTGACAATGCAAGGTTGATTGAAGAAGAGTCAAGTAGGTCAAGGTTGACCGGATACTTGACTGGGAAGTCCTAACTGGAATGTTAGGCAGAAGAAAGTCCTAGTGAGTGAAGCTAGGCAGAAGGAAATCCTGGTGAGTGAAGCTAGGTGAAAGTCCTAGTGAGTGAAGCTAGGCAGAAGGAAATCCTGGTGAGTGAAGCCAGGTGAAAGTCCTAGTGAGTGAAGCTAGGCAGATGGAAACCCTAGTGAGTGAAGCTAGGTGAAAGTCCTGGTGAGTGAAGCCAGGCAAGGGAAATCCAGATGGATCAAGGATGATCGGACATCTGGTGTTGGGAAGTCCAAGTAGGTCAAAGGATTGACTGGATACTTGGCACAGAGAAAAGTCCAAGTAGGTCAAAGGGATTGACCGGATACTTGGCACAGAGAAAAGTCCAAGTAGGTCAAAGGGATTGACCGGATACTTGGCACGACGAGAAAAGTCCAAGTGAGTCAAAGGGATTGACCGGACACTTGGTGGGGAGTCCTGGCAGGTCAAGGGAGTGACCAGATGCTAGGCATGATGTACCAACAGGTCAAGGTTGACCGGATGTTGGTTAAGGAGGTTTGGGACTTGGTTTTGGGCAAAAACCAAGTGCTGGATCGATCCGTGGATCGATCAGTGGATCGATCCAGATTCTTCCCAGCGAACAGAAAGCTTCTGGATCGATCCGTGGATCGATCCAGAGGTCCCGATCGATCAGCCGATCGATCGGGACGATGCTGCTTCGCGCGACAAGCGCTGGATCGATCCCTGGATCGATCCAGACGCTATTTCCAGAGCACAGAGGCGCTCTGGATCGATCCGTGGATCGATCCAAAGCCTCCCCGATCGATTCAGAACATTTGAATCGATCGGGATCCGACCGTTGGCGTCGATAAAAGCCGCAGGCGCTCGATTCCTTCGGATCACTTCTCCGATTCACTTCAGCTCTTCGCTAGATTCAACACAGCTCCTCCCCAGCACTCTCTAAGCTCCTCACCGCCAGTTCTTGAAGGTTCTTGGAGGTCATCCAAGTCAAGAGGCGAGTTGCAACGAGAAGAAGAAGAAGCTAGGGTTTTTACTGCATTTCTTGTAAGCTTTTGCTTATTCTTTACTACCCTTTCTTCTTCTTGTACTGAGAGTCTTGTAGGGCTTCTCCGCCCTCGGTAGTTACCGAAAAGGAGTGTTTTCATAGTGGAGGGTGCGTGCGTGGTGTGGATCCTTGGATTAGTCATCTCCATTGGAGGTGGATACCAAGTAAACTCCTAGTGTTAGCGTGTTTGTGTTTGTTTATGTATTTTCCGCTGCGCATTCTTGAAGAAACAAGCAACACCAAGCAACACCGAGCAACGAGCACGCGACGAGCTATTCACCCCCCCCCCCCTCTAGCTACTTTTGGTCCTAACATTTTCTACATTTATTTTGTATAATTTAGCGACGCATTAAACAATACGCGTCATCAAATGAAGGCCTTTGGCGACACGAACGTGACTCCACGTCGCTAAAAGGCAGCAAAAGCTTCCCTGGATCATTTGGCGACACGACATAGAAAACGCGTCGCCAAATGTGACATTATGGCGACGCATTCTGCACTCAACGTCACTAATAGTAGTGGAAATTTTTCCGTACTCAAATTGTGGTCATTTGGCGAGGTAAATAAATTATGCGTCGCTAAAATAAAATTCGAGATTAAAATTTTTTTAAAAATTTTAAATATTATAAATTAAAATAAATATCATTTGAAAACGTATTAGAAAAAATTTATTTAATAATTAATAATTTAATTTATTTTAATAAATTAACTGCTCATATTCTCTTTTAACAAAATTATAAATCAAAATAAATATCATTTAAAAACAAATCAAACAAATTATTAAATCATTAATATTTTAATTTATTAACTACTCGTATTCTCTTTTAACAAATTACAAATCAAAATAAATATCATTTTAAAACAAATAAAACAATTATTAAATAATTCTTAGTTTATTTTATTTTTATACATTAAAACCCTACCCTATTCTCTTGTTCGTTCACGCAATCCTGTTTTCACCAAAAAGTCTTCTCGTCGTTGCCTCCAAATCGTTGTTAGGAAAAAAAGCAAATCTGGAGCTAATAGGGTGCTTATGAATAGAATTTCCATTTCTTCGTTCTAGCACTCTCACCATTGCTGATTTCTTCTCTCCTGTGCATCTTGCTCGCCCAGACAAGCTTGATAATGTGCGCCAGCCAAAGGATGTCAATATCATGACGCAAGTCTTAGGCTCACGGTCTCGTTACGTGAAGGGTTTAGGCCCATTACCTAAACTATCTGTAGTGGGTGGTTCTAGAGCCACAAACATCAGTTCAAAACATCATGATGATTATGGAAAATTTGCAACTATAAAAAAATAATCGACGAACAGAATCTGACTATACGTGAGCAGTATCAAAAATTTGAAGCATTATTGCACCAACTTCAACTGGTCATTCCTGGCTTCTCATTCTAGCCTCCACCAACATGCTCTTCAATTCAACCTCCTCCGCCACCTCCCCCGCCTCCATCATCGACTATGTAGTTTTTTATTTTGCAACATTATGTAATGCGCATTTCACTACTTATGTTCTTTTTGATAATATTTGACTAGTTGTGTTCATGTTTTAAAAATATTTGACTAATTAATAGTAAATTGCACTTTTATGATGTATTTTAGACACATTATGATGTTGTGACTGAATGAGAAATATATTTTGTAATGCATAGAATGCGTCACAAATAATTAAAGAAAAAATATAGAAAAAAATACATTTCGCGACGCATTTCATGCGTCGTGACATGATAGAACCTTTTCGCGACGCATAAAAGAAGGTGTCGCCAATATTAGTGTTGCGAAATGACATCACCTTTGGCGACGTCATTTGGCGACGTAAGAAAAGAAGGTGTCGCCAATACTTACGTCACAAAATGTTGTAACCTTCAGCAACGCGTACCTTAATGCGTCGCCAAAGATCATATTGACATTTGCATACGAACCCGTTGCGACGCATGCCGGCGACGCGTGTTTGCGTCGCAAAATGTTATGCGACGCATTTGACGTACATATGGCAACACTAAAATGCGTAGTTAAAAGTTTGAATTCTTGAAGTGGCGTACCCTTGGACGAGAAGCGCGTACGTCACCACACGAGGGCCAGGGACGCGAGCACTTCGTGTTAGCAGGCTCCGTACAACAATGTGCTTGGGGAACCTGGACCATTAGGTCTTCGCCCCAGGAAGAGTCGGTCTATAGCTGTTATGAGTCAGATGATGTTTTATCAGAAAAAGGCAGGTAAAACTTTTTGCTTCACTAGCTCGAAGGGCTCGGAAGTTGGTGTACAATAAGACTTCTCAGCTTCTTCGAGCTCATTGAGCAAGATCAAAGCTTCGAATTTTCCTCCCTCATTATTGAGGATGGGGACATGGAAGTGTGTGTCTAGATATGAAGGTGATTTAGTGGCAAAATGTTACTTCGCCAAACATAAACTTGTATGGGAAGTTCTCAAAGGCGGGTTGGAGAGCATGATTGAGTTTCACTAGTCATTACTGTAATTAAGACAGTATTTTTTGAAGGTGGCCATGGGACTTTGGATATTGTATTGGCAACACAACCTCTTTTCTTCCGAGCGACTGATCCTCAACCAAGGAAGCATACATCGTGACAAGCAACTCGAGATTTTACCAATGGCCAAGCATACATACACAAGAGTCATCTACTTCAATGTCCCCAGACCTTGTTGAGCAAGAATTTTGAGAAATTGATCGACTGTGATCCGCAGTTGAAGCTACTTATTCAACAACCTGATATTATATTAGAATCGCCTTACTTTAATCCTCAGTACTCTGTTTTAGAGGATCAAAGTGATTCTAAAAGCCATATTAATGATTTTATTAAGGATGATTCTAGAACCATTTTCTCCGACTTTTATGAACCTGGTCCCCCTTGTGCAACATCATCAATCTCCAATAAGACCGAAACACGGGATTCTTTCGGGAGGACACTTGATTTTGATTCACAAGACACTACTTCACCAAGCTCAGTTGAGGAGCGGGCTTCAGGAAACACATCATTGTCTTGCGACGCTCTATTCGACAAAGAGATAACGGACTTTATACCACAATTCTTTGACAATGATTCTCAGTCTTCTGCTGCTTCTGATGAACAATCCATTATCTCGAGGGGCAATTCCCTTTGCTACCTACTCCAGCAAAATACAGTGGGCGGAATGGTTTGGTCTTCGGATTCCGGCAAGCGCCGAGCTGATTCCACCCAGCACTCGACTCCACCACCGCCGACGGTTAAGTTTGAAGTGGAGGAACCCTTGGACGAGAAGTGCGTACGTCTCCACAAGACGATCAGGGATGCGAGCACTTCGTGTGAGCAGGCTCTGTACAACAATGTGCTTGGGGAACTTGGATCGTTGGGTCTTCACCCCAGGAAGAGTCGGTCTTTAGCTGATATGAGTCAGATGATGTTTTCTCAGGCAAATGCATGTAAAACTTAATGCTTCACTACCTTGAAGGGCTCGGAAGTTGGTGAACAATCCGACATCTCAGCTTCTCCGAGCTCATTGAGCAAGATCAAAGCTTCGAATTTTCCTACCTCTTTATTGAAGATTGGGACACGGAAGTGTGTGTATAAATGTGAAGGTGATTTAGTGGTAAAATGTTACTTCGCCTAACATAAACTTGTATGTGAAGTTCTCGAAGGTGGGTTGAAGTGCAAGATTGAGTTTCACTGTTTATTATTGCAATTAAGGAAGTATTTTTTGAAGGTGCCCATGGGACTTTGGATATTGTGTTGGCAAGACCACCTCTTTTCTTCCGAGCGACTGATCCCCAACCAAGGAAGCATACACCGTGACAAGCAACTCGAGATTTTACCAACGGCCAAGCATGCATACACAAGAGGCATCTACTTCAATGTCCCCAGACCTTGTTGAGCAAGAATTTTGAGAAATTGATCGACTGTAATCCTCATTTGAAACTACTTAGTCAGCAAACTGATATTATATTAGAATCACCTTACTTTAATCCTCAGTACTCAGTTTTGGAAGATCAATGTGATTCTAAAAGTCATATTAATGATGTTATTATGGATGATTCTAGAACCACTTTCTGCAGCCTTTATGAACCTGGCCCCCTTGTGCAACATCATCAATCTCCAATAAGACGGAAACACAGGATTCTTTCGAGAGGACACTTGATTTTGATTCACAAGACACTCCTTCACCATGCTCAGTTGAGGACACATCATTGTCTTGTGACGCTCTATTCGACAAATGGAGAACGGACTTTATACCGCAATTCTTTTACAATGATTCCCAATCTTCTGCTGTTTCTGATAAACAATCCATCATCTCGAGGGGCAATTCCCTTTGCTGCATACTCCAGCAAAATACAGTGGGCAGAATGGTTTGGTCTTCGAATTCCGGCAAGCGCCGAGCTGAGTCCACCCAGCACTCGGCTCTGCCTCCTCGGCGGTGAAGTTGGAAGTGGAGGAATACAAGAATTCTGACTTTTGCGACGCATTGCACGGTCAGCGTCACAAAATATGACTTTTTGGCGATGAGTAGAATGTTTCACGTCGCTAAAAGACAGAACATTAGGAGGGAATTTTCCCACATTTATTTTGTATCATTTAGCGACGCATTAAACAATACGCGTCGTCAAATGAAGGCCTTTGGCGACACGCACGTCACTCCACGTCGCTAAAAGGCAGCAAAATTTTCCCTGGATCATTTGGCGACACGACATAGAGAACGCGTCGCCAAATGTGACATTATGGCGACGCATTCTGCACTCAACGTCACTAATAGTAGTGAAAATTTTTTCGTACTCAAATTGTGGTCATTTGGCGACATAAATACATTAAGCGTCGCTAAAATAAAATTCGAGATTAATTTTTTAAAAAAAATTTTATAAATTATAAATTAAAATAAATATCATTTGAAAACGTATTAGAAAAAATTTATTACATAATTAATATTTTAATTTATTTTAATAAATTAACTGCTCGTATTCTATTTTAACAAAATTATAAATCAAAATAAATATCATTTAAAAACAGATCAAACAAATTATTAAATAATTAATATTTTAATTTATTAACTACTCGTATTCTCTTTTAACAAAATTACAAATCAAAATAAATATCATTTTAAAACAAATAAAACAATTATTAAATAATTCTTATTTTATTTTATTTTTATACATTAAAACTCTACCCTATTCTCTTGTTCGTTCACGCAATCCTGTTTTCACCAAAAAGTCTTCTCGCCGTTGCCTCCAAATCGTTGTTAGGAAAAAAAGCAAATCGGGAGCTAATAGGGCGCTTATGAATAGAATTTCCATTTTTCGTTCTAGCATTCTCACCATTGCTAATTTCTTCTCTCCTGTGCATCTTGCTCGCCGAGACAAGCTTGATAATGTGCGCCAGCCAAAGGATGTCAATATCATGACGCAAGTCTTAGGCTCACGCAGAGACGGATCTACGTTGGGGCTCTCCTAGGCTGTAGCCCACCCCTCAAAAAGAAAAATTATCAAGCTACCACAACGAGGAAGGAAAGAACACCAAGTTTCTGAACAATATCTGTTTAGAATTGAAGTTTATCAGAGCAAGAAGATTATCTTCTTTCACAGTCTCAAGCCTGGGAAGGACTGAGGAGGTTGACCAATATTAGAAATAACCCAAAGAGAAACAATGATCTCACTACCAAATATGGATTCTCAGAACTCATGGCTAGCAAAGGAAGGATGCAAATGGAAGAACAAACTTGCTGCTCCTCATGAACCGATGGAGGAAGACTTAGCTGTAAGAGTTGATCTCTCCTAAATCTCCTTCCCCTCAAGGCGACGGAGACAACAATCTTCCCAAATCAAGCAACAGCTGTGATGGTCGATTCCCTTCCAATTCGGTAGCCCCACGTATAACAAATCGACAATCCTAATCCCTAAATCACTTGCTTGAAAAATCTTCATTCATTACCTCTGCTTCAAATAGTGCATGAGATTTTGTGAACCACATAAAATATCTTATATCAATTATTCAATTCGTGAATTAGAAAGATATCTTATCACATTTTTAATATTTCTATTTTTATTTTCGTTTGAATATACGTATCCTATGTAATTATTATTTATTTATTTTTAAATTTAAAATACTATCATTGCTAAAAAATGATGTTTTTTAAATTAATATTTTATTAATACATAAATAAATTAATATTTTGAATCAATCATATATTATAAACCCATTTTTTTTAATTACATTTAGACAACCAATCTAAATTAAATTTGTCAAAAATAATTTTTAATAAACGTAAAATATAGATAAAATAATATCATTTTATCACATAAGAGAATATAAAAAAATAATAAGAAAGATTTAATGGATCGAAGTAATCATATGTATTAAAATAAATAGGTCGCAATACGTTTGAGACGACGTATTTGTATATATTGTATATTGAGAAAAAGATTTTATACTTATTACCGTGTATAAAATGCATATTACCCATGCAATCTATCTTATTGTTTTAGAAAAATAGATAGGTATTTTATAATTGTAATTTGACATTAAAGAAAAATAATTAATTTATTTTTATTTATTTTATTTTGATACTTAATTCATAATTGTTTCATATTCATAGCCTAGTCCATCTATAAATCTTAAATTCGTCCCTGGGCTCACGGTCTCGTTACGTGAAGGGTATAGGCCCATTATCTAAACTATCTGTAGTGGGTAGTTCTAGAGCCACAAACATCAGTTCAAAACATCATGATGATTATGAAAAATTTGCAACTATGAAAAAAATAATCGATGAACAGAATCTGACTATACGTGAGCAGCATCAAAAATTTGAAGCATTATTGCACCAACTTCAACGGGTCATTCCTGGCTTGTCATTCTAGCCTCCACCAACATGCTCTTCAATTCAACCTCCTCCGCTACCTCCCCCGCCTCCATCATCGACTATGTAGTTTTTTATTTTGCAACATTATGTAATGCGCATTTCACTACTTATGTTCTTTTGGATAATATTTGACCAGTTGTGTTCATGTTTTAAAAATATTTGACTAATTAATAGTAAATTGCACTTTTATGATGTATTTTAGACACATTATAATGTTGTGACTGAATGAGCAATATATTTTGTAATGCATAGACTGCGTCACAAATAATTAAAGAAAAAATATAGAAAAAAATACATTTCGCGACGCATTTCATGCGTCGTGACATGATAGAACCTTTTCGTGACGCATAAAAGAAGGTGTCGCAAATATTAGTGTTGCGAAATGACATCACCTTTGGCGTCGTCATTTGGCAACGTAATAAAAGAAGGTGTCGCCAATACTTACGTCGCAAAATGTTGTAACATTCAGCAACGCGTACCTTAATGCGTCGCCAAAGATCATATTGACATTTGCAAACAAACCGTTGCGACGCATGCCGGCGACGCGTGTTTGCGTCGCAAAATGTTCTGCGACGCATTTTACGTACATATGGCGACGCTAAAATGCGTCGTTAAAAGTTTGAATTCTTGTAGTGGCGTACCCTTGGACGAGAAGCGCGTACGTCTCCACAAGAGGGCCAGGGACGCGAGCACTTCGTGTTAGCAGGCTCTGTACAACAATGTGCTTGGGGAACCTGGACCATTGGGTCTTCGCCCCAGGAAGAGTCGGTCTCTAGCTGATATAAGTCAGATGATGTTTTCTCAGACAAAGGCAGGTAAAACTTTTTGCTTCACTAGCTCGAAGGGCTCGGAAGTTGGTGTACAATCAGACTTCTCAGCTTCTTCAAGCTCATTGAGCAAGATCAAAGCGTCAAATTTTCCTCCCTCATTATTGAGGATTGGGACACGGAAGTGTGTGTCTAGATATGAAGGTGATTTAGTGGCAAAATATTACTTCGCCAAACATAAACTTGTATGGGAAGTTCTCGAAGGTGGGTTGAAGTGCAAGATTGAGTTTCACTGTTCATTATTACAATTAAGGAAGTATTTTTTGAAGGTGCCCATGGGACTTTTGATATTGTGTTGGCAAGACCACCTCTTTTCTTCCGAGCGACTGATCCCCAACCAAGGAAGCATACATCGTGACGAGCAACTCGAGATTTTACCAACGGGCAAGCATGCATACACAAGAGGCCTCTACTTCAATGCCCCCAGACCTTGTTGAGCAAGAATTTTGAGAAATTGATCGACTGTGATCCTCATTTGAAACTACTTAGTCAACAACCTGATATTATATTAGAATCGCCTTACTTTAATCCTCAGTACTCAGTTTTAGCGAATCAAAGTGATTCTAAAAGCCATATTAATGATTTTATTAAGGATGATTCTAGAACCACTTTTTCCGGCTTTTATGAACCTGGTCTCCCTTGTGCAACATAATCAATCTCCAATAAGATGGAAACACGGGATTCTTTCGGGAGGACACTTGATTTTGATTCACAAGACACTACTTCACCAAGCTCAGTTGAGGAGTTGGCTTCAGGAAACACATCATTGTCTTGCAACGCTCTATTCGACAAAGAGATAACGGACTTTATACCGCAATTCTTTGACAATGATTCTCAGTCTTCTGCTGCTTCTAATGAACAATCCATTATCTCGAGGGGCAATTTCCTTTGATGCCTACTTCAGCAAAATACAATGGCTAGTACAACGACAAATGGCCAAGTGAATGATCAGGACGGTAGTGTCGACGATGCACAAGCTGGTGCTGTATCTGACGATGAACCTTATTCAACACTAGAGGCCAAGCTATCATTCGTGGAATTTCTAATAGTTCCTCATTGCCACGAGTTCTTTCTCAATCCTACTTGAAGTAGAAAAATAACCAGATAAATCTCTTGCCCTTAACTTCTTGTACATATTTGAAGGAAAACTATTGTTTTGCTTTCTGTAGGCTCTAAGAGCTTCAACTTTTTATCAGTGAATTCTATCGTCAATATGGTATCAGAGCTGATATCGCCAACTTTATGAATGTCAAATTTGACTTTGATGAGCTCTCTATTCGTGTCCTCAATGGTCTTAGCCAAGATTACTGCAGTATCTCACATGCTCTACAAGTTCATGACGTTCCTATTACCTTTGATGAGTTATTCGAGCAGCTTTTCAGCTATGAAGCCCAGTTAAAAGTCTCAACACCATCTCCATCTTCGACGCCAATGACTGCTCTTGTGGCTCCAATAGGGAATTCTCGTAATCGGAATTCAAATTATCATGGTGGTCGCCAGCAGGTTCCGCCTATATCCTATCAGCCACGCATGTCTACTCCTGCGCTATCTGTGCATCCTCCTGCACATCTAGTTGTGTCCAGTCCCAGTCGTTATCTTGGGCGCTGTCAGATTTGTGGTGTCCAAGGTCACTCTGCTCGCCAGTGCAATCATTTGACTGCCTCGATACTTGCTCTGCTTCCGTCGGCTCCTCCGCGTGCTCCGCGCCCCACGTATAGTGTGTCGTTTGTGCACACTGTCGTTCATTATACACCTTCATCTGATTCTCGGGAATGGGTTGTTGACTCTAGCGCCTCTCATCTTGTCACCACTAATCTTGCTACTCTGTCGTTGCATTGGCCTTACTCTGGGAATGATAGCGTTGTCATTGGTGATGGTTCTTGTCACGCCCCAGGTAGTCCCTGTCCGAAGAAATTTCGGCAGCATCTCCCCTGTACGGCGGACAATATGAATCTCAGTATACATATATCTATACCTCGGCCACACTCGGCCGGAACAATACAATACAAATAAGAAACAAACCACGCAGTTTATATCAATATTCCACCCAGCTCAACATATAATCAATCCACGCAGTTTAATAAGGAAGAACGATATAAAACCAACGAAGATATACGTACACATCCTACTCCACTACAACGAAGAAAACAAATCCACGAAGTAGTGTGAAAATCTGCAGCGGAAGACAAAAGCAGCAAACCCAAAGGTTCGACATAAAGTCCACAATACAAACCCACAATACAAGTATATAAGATGCAAAAGCAAAATATAATCCGACAAAGGAAATCCTCGCGATAATGGGGCTAGCGACTGGAATGTCTCCCGACGGCCTCAACCTGAAAAATAGTAACAACGGGGTGAGTTCAAGAACTCAGCAGGTAAACCAATAGACATGTACAATAATATATATCCACCAATAATAACCTAAGGTACAGTCTCCTAAACCATAGAATCAATAGTACAGTTCTCTAACCATACAACCTACGGTATAGTACACTAAACCATAGAGCCTACAGTACAGTTTTCTAATAGTACAACCTACAGTACAGTTTTCTAACAGTACAACCTACGGTACAGTCTCCTAACAGTATAACAGATATGCATAGCTGAAATAAACTGTAATAACCAGCAATAGGCATAAAGTACAGTCTATAGCAAGAATAATAAGAAAATGCATAACTGAAATAAACTGTACTCACCTGCGAGGCTTGGGCAAATGACTGTGGACATACACAGACAAAGATAGTCAGAGCAAATAAGCATGTATCCTGTATGCAGGTCAATCATATGCAGTCACCCAAGTGCATCATCCAATATGCAACAATCACAATAAATGCAATCTGTGCATATGATGCAATATGACATGGTCACCCCTGTCAACCAGTCAGCCATCTCACACACAATGGTGAGACCGAGTGGGTAGGGCTGTGACACCATGCACTCTGCCATCACTACCCCTGAAGAGTGACCGAGTGGACGGGATGCTGTCGGAGTACACCTATCCTCCTACCTCAAACATAGTGAGGGAGCGCAATGCTCTCAACTCCCGGTACGCGATGACGGGGAGGGATCCCTGTCTGCTACCCCGCCGATCACACTACCCATGAGCACCCAGCGGAGCACCACAGAGTAACCTGCCATACACACCCTGTGCCACTACCCATGCGGAACACGTTGTGTGCACCTATGTAGCCACCGACGAGCTCAACAATAATGGAGTCGTCAATCGCGATGCAATCATGCGATATGGTGCATGCGGCTACAATATGACATACCTGAACAAAGCCTCCTCCATATATGTGCGTGTCAAAAAGGTAAACACATATAACTATAAACATGATATAAACAGCATAAATCCAAAGACATCACATATACAATGATGTAAGTATCATGAAGCCAAGAGCATGTATCACACATGTGAAGCAACTAATCCAGTAGAGTAGAGCACTATAGATATGCACCTCTATGAACATATATACACATGGCAAGAGATAAAATATCCAATCCTGAAGTAAAGCAACTAGCAGATGAAGTAGGTGATAGGTATCAACTAACCCTAAATCCAGGGGAAGTGTTGAACTACCAATCACTAGTAACCGTCTACAAGTATCGAATAACCTATAACCAGGGAAGTGCTAAATCTACCAATCACTAGCAAGTATATATAGACTGCACATATCAAAAGACACTATCAAGAGATAAGTCAAAGGGTACCCGCCTCCAATAGAAGGTACAATCACGCCAAATCCAACGTCGAGACGCCTGTCTCGAATCAAAGTCCTGTATCCATAATGTATACATTTTATTTAGCTAAATCCAAATGAATAGCTAAATAAAATCCCTAAACTAAATTAGGGCAGAACTCACAACCTACCTAAATAAATCTAACGGTCAATTAGGGTTAATTATCTTAACCCTAACCATTCCATTAGATTAATTCTAAACTAAATAAATCTACACACCATCAACAACTAATTACAACATGTATCCACTAATCAAACACACTTAACCTGATTCATCTAGAACATGTATCAATTACTCCTACACATACCTCAATCAAGCTACTGTTGATGTTGGTTTTGTGTGCTGCCGGCAAGGAAACACCATTGGAACAGATCCTCACCTCAACAGCCCCTCACTGATGAATTCACATAACATAATCCTGCTGAAATCCCGAGCACATCTCACTGATCAGAATAGAACTTCACCCTTCTTCTCTAATCTCGTGCCTAAATCAACACCCGAATCACAATAACACCAGAACAGAGCATAAATCCGTGAATCACAAGAATCCGACAACGAATCAAAATAGAAGTCGGGAAGAAGGGTTTCGGTTGCTTACCTTCGAAGCCCTAAAGTAACCTCACACCGGCGATCAGATGGCTCTAGCTCGATCCCACGGCCCTAGAACAAAACTAAGGCTTGGCAAGAACCCTCGAACAGAATCGGGATGAAGGGAACTAGAAGAGGGGAAAGGAAGGTCGATTGATTGGGAGACGACGCGAATCTTGCTCCTCCCCGTGCCCTAGCCACCAAGAATCGTTGTTCGGCCGCGGCACCACCATAGCAAAGAATCCTCGGTAGAAGACGACTTGGAGAGGAGAAACACCGGCCGAAGCTGAGCATAGGGTGTCGATGCCAGCAGAGGAAGGTCGCCGGAGGTTGAAGCCCCATTCCTGTCGCCGTCGCTCGTCCGCGAGAGAGAACAGAGAAGAGTCGGGTGGAGAGGGCAGAATGGGATCGACATTTGGTTGGGGAATTAAAAGGGATATTTAAACTTAGGGTTACTTCATTAACTCATAAGTCATAATCTCAATCAAGTCCCACTTAAAAGGATATCCCAAACAGGCTTTATCCGAACCCAAAATTGATCCCCTTCAGACCCGTCGTACGAGCTCCGAAAAATTCCCAGAAAATTTCTAAAAATTCCGGAAAAATTTTATAAGGCTATTTCCAAATAACCCTATTTATTTAAATTTTCCGAGATCTCACAGTTCTAGACTACCTATTACACACACTGATTCTTTCTCTTTCTCTACTCCATCTTTCCTGTTAGTTTTCTCCAATATTTTATTTGTGTCATCTATTGCAAAAAATTTAATTACTGTTGTAGCACTTTGTGCTACTAATCCTGTTACATTTCTTTTCTTTGATTCCTATTTTCAGATGTTGGATCGTCGTATGGGAGCGACACTAGTCAGCAGGGTCCATAGAGATGGTGTCTATTACTGTCCAAAATTTATGTCTACGCAATCAATGCCTTCCGCCTTTTCTATGTCTGTCTCATCATCTATTTCATTATGGCATAGTTGTTTAGGTCATCCGTCATTAGATGTTTTGCAATGTTTTTTTTATCCTTGGGTCTTTCGTTTCCTGCGAATACTTTGTCTAATTTTTCATGTGCTTCGTGCAATATTAATGAGTCATAAATTGCCCTTATAAATATAGTATTTCGTCTCATGCTCCGTTGGATATTATCTTTTCTGATGTTTGGATATCTCCTATATCATCATTTGATGACCTCAAATATTATGTTATCTTTGTTGATCATTTTACAAAGTATATATGACTTTATCCTTTAAGCAATAAATCGGATGTATAGTCTACCTTTATTGCATTCAAAACTATTGTTGAAAATCGGTTCTCGATGACTATCAAAATACTATTCACTGATAATGTAGGTGAATTCTTAGCCCTTAGCTCCTTTCTTACTACTCATGGTATTAGTCATCTTACCACTCCTCCACACACTCCTGAACACAATGGATACTCTAAACGTCGTCATCGTCATATAGTCGAAACTGGTCTCACTTTGTTGCACAAAGCATCTATTCCACTCACTTTCTGGCCTTATGCTTTTGCTGCAGCAGTCTATTTGATTTACCACATGCCTAAGGTCGGTCTCTCCCATATGTCCTCTTTTGAAAAATTATTCACCACTGTTCCTTATCTTTCTAAGCTTCGAGTCTTCAGGTGTCTATGCTTTCCGTGGTTGCGCCCCTACTCTCACCACAAGCTTGATCTGAAGTCAACCTCTTGTGTCTTCCTGTGTTACGATGTAGCTCTCAAAGGAGTCTTTGTATCTCGTCATGTTAAGTTTGTGGAGCATATTTTTCCATTTGCCATCACCTCCTCCTTGGATTCCACAGTAATAGACACTGACTTTGATCTCTCTGCTGCACCGGTTCTCTCGTGGGACCCTCCAGCACTGATGTTGCAACCTGCCACTAATCGTAGTCGTCCGCAAGTGACTTCTTCACCGCTGTCATCAT
The DNA here is from genome assembly GCF_018446385.1 of Zingiber officinale. NCBI lineage: Eukaryota > Viridiplantae > Streptophyta > Magnoliopsida > Zingiberales > Zingiberaceae > Zingiber > Zingiber officinale. The sequence continues at coordinate 15,042,003 of NC_055989.1, forward strand.
CGCCGCCATCATCATCTCTTGTTGTTGGGTCATCCACGTTGCCTGGTGGCAACCGACCCTCTAGCCCACTGACACTTTCTCCCTCTCTCGCTTCCCTAAACCAACATCTTATGCAAACTCGCTCCAAAAATATCATCTAAAAACCCAATCCAAAGTATCTTCTTCATACTAATCTTCCACAACCTTGTGAACCCTCCACTGTTACACAGGCGCTCAAAGATCTGAATTGGGTACAAGCCATGCATGAAGAGTATAATGCTCTTCTCCGTAATCAAACTTGGACTCTTGTCCCACCTTCGTCAGACTAAAATCTTGTGGGTAATAAGTGGGTGTTTCACATTAAGCGTAATTCTGATGGCTCAATTAATCGGTATAAGGCTTGCCTTGTTGCCAAGGGTTTTCATCAACGCTCTGGTGTTGACTTTCATGATACATTCAACATATTATTAATCTAGTAACAATGCGCATTGTTCTTAGTTTGGCTGTGAATCGGAGGTGGTGTCTTCGCCAACTTGATGTAAACAATGCATTTCTTAATGGTCATCTTGTAGAGGAGGTTATATGGCTCAACATTCGGGTATGCGCGGTGTTGCAGAAAATAGTTATTTGTTTCCTAATTATTAGAGAATAATTATTATTAGAAAATACTTATTATTTTTCTAATTTATGTATTTTCCTATTTTCACTTGTAATAGTATTTATATATATCATATGCTATCATTAATAATATGTGAATTCTATCGTCAATATTTATTACTTGAATTATTGGTCCGTTCAATTGAATTCGAAGTGAGTAAAATCTAATCTTTGATTTTAATTCAATTTTCGAATTAGATATTGATGAATTTTGTATATTTTGGGTAAGAGCTGGAATTTTGAGAATTTGCGGTAAAAATTTGAAAACCCCTAAATTTAGATAAAGTCCTAATTTTTTAAAATTGAGATTGAAGATGAGTAAGTAATCATCATCTCTTAATTAAAAATATTTAAATTTGAAGAATTTATTTATTCAATTTTTTATTTTTATCAAATGCTAATTATCTAACTAATTAACTTTTCCATTTTTTTCTGTGTGTATGGGCTTCACGAGGAAAATCATAAAAGATATAAAACACAAATTGTTAAAAATGAGAGTACATGCTCCATGATAATATATTAATTCCTTTGGTCAAGTTGACTCGTGTTTTATAATCTAGAAAAGAATGTTTAATTATTTAATTATTACTCTATTGAGATGAATTCATACATACGGACTATTTTTTTTAAATTACACACAGATTGTGATTAATCTGTGTTTTAAATAACGAGATAGATTTTTTTTTTTAAATATGTAGAGCTATATATGGTTAAATAAGAAATTTAAATTAAATTCATTATAAGTTATTGATATGCTATAAGGTTGAGTAAAATTGAATCATTTATTCTTAAAATTTATATTGTCTATACAATTTTATTAATTATATTGTAACAGTTGCATTGAAAAAAAAAATTCTCTAAGTTAAAATTAATTAAAAATTATCTTTGATCAATAATATTATAGATAGTCGAGAAACAAATAATCCCATAATTAAATTATACAAATTTAATAAATATTTTTTTCTCTAAAATAATTAGACGAGTAGTATTTATGTAATTACTTTATGTATGTATTAAATTTTCATTGATATAATATATTTTCTAATTTATTTATATATTTAGTGTATTTATTATTTGTAAATTGAATTTTATCGTACTAATAGAGATTACTTTCTATTATTCACATCACACCATCAATCATACTAGTTCGAGTTTGATGATCTACCTTCATATATCGGTCATTAAATAAATTTAATAGTGCGAATAACTTCTTCAAATTATTTATATATCTAAATGATATTACTTATATTATATTATCTATCCGTCTTTAAACCTCTCTTCTATGTAAGTTGCTAGAGAATCTTCTTTTCCTTTATTTTTTCTATCATCTCTCGTATGTTCTTATATGGGTATTTTATGGTTTTTTAGATATATGGTTTTCCATTTTATAGTTTTTCTATTTTCAGTATCTTTATAATTTTTGTTTATTTATAATTCAATTATTGAGTTCCCTCTAATTAATTTTAAAAGTGATTATCCCAACCCATAAAATTTTTTTGCCGGTCACCTAACTGATCCTATAAAAAAATTTTATTGATCATCATAGTAACTCATAAAGCAAACAGATGACACTTAATGGACGACCTAACGTCATAAATTTTTTAAATTGTCAAGATGTAGTATGTTTTGGGTGGAGATTTGAACACTTGTTATTTATGAAGTTTGTCCCATTTATTGCTATCGCACCTTAGGTTTGATGGCTATTTTTTTTTTTACATTTTAACAAATAAAATTCGTATGTCTCTTAGGTGCATAAGTTAGCTTAATACTTAGTTTTTTTCTAATATTATTTGCACATAATTAAATCTATGATTTTTTTTATACCTTTTAATCTAGGTATCTAATTTTTCGAACCGATTAATTATAGAGATGATGTTTAGTCTCATGGAAGTTTTTCATCGGTCATAGAATAAATCAGGAAACATTTGTTGAAATTTATAGGGATGGAATTGGCTGTTGGAAATGTTAATGGAATAAAAAGGTGGAGACGAAGAGATTCTATTTTGCATGGGTTGTTAGTCCCGTATTAGAAGTCTCTTGCCTTTATTGTTGGTTTAAATTATGACACATGCATTGATATTGTAAATATATGCATGGGGAGAGACTCTCACGCGTGGATGCGCAGGAGTGGGTGCAAATCTAGGGTCCCAAATGTACTGAACTAAGGTTGACTCATGTACGAGCATGACCTGCGCATGTTGAATGTTGGACCGATCAAGGCAAGATTTTCCCAAGTGAATAGACCAACATTTTGCCACCTAAATCTCTTTTTGCTACCTGCTTAAGAGTGTAACGAAAACATTAATATGAAATTAATGGTGACTCCATAACATTTCAATATTAATGGCAACATTAAACATATTAATGGTGATTTCGTAACGTTTCAACATTAATGAAGACATTAAACCTATTAATAATGATTCTATAACGTCTCAACATAAATAAAGACATTAAATCCATTAATGACAATATTAAACCCAACATTAAATGACCATATTCATTGTAGACAAGGTGAGGGCTCCTATATAAAGAGGCTGGATCTTGAGCAAAATGAAAGCGAAAGCAAAAGAATTCCTCCAACATAAATAAACAGGCTTGGTGTTCGACTTGATAAGAGCTCGTTTACGTTTGTTCAATATGCATCAAGCCAATTAAATAAACAAGCTTGAACAGCTTGATAAGCTAAATGAACAAGCTTGAACACATATGTGTTCGGTTTGTTAATGTTCATGTACAATGTTCGTGAACATGTTCATGAACATGTTCGTGAACGATGTGTATGAACGATGTTCGTGAACATGTTCGCGAACCATTTATAAGCTTGTATATGTTCTAGCTTGTTTATGAGCTTGTTTGTGGACTCGTTTATGAGCTTGTTTGCGGGCTCGTTTATGAGTTTGTTTATAGTTATTAGTTGAGTTTGTTAGGACTTAGGATATGATAATATATATGTCAACTTAAATAAATAGTAATAAAAAAGTGGATGAATTATAAGTTTATTAATATTAATTATGTTTTTATTGGAGTACTAGAATATGAATAATTAATTAAATTATATGACAATTAACAAATAAATTTTATACAAGAATTTGCTAAAATTATAATTTTAGGAATTAGAATTAACTAAGATAATTATAATTTTGAATGCATTAGATAATATGTAAATCAGTTTATATTTTAAAAATTGACACTTACATACGGATCCAGAAATTAGAGTTAAGGGAGGCTGAATATAATACATTTATACAATAAAAAAAGTTATTATTCAATGAAGTGCTTGTTATATTTTGAAATATAAAATTTATCTATAATATAATATAATATATTATATATCTATCTTTTTAGTTAAATCTTGTTTAATAAAAGATTAAACAATTAGTAAGAAAGTTATTTTCAATTTTATTATAAAATATCTATCTTCATAGGTTTCATTATTAAAAATGCTCGTTTGGTAATGCCGTAATGATGGTAAAAATAAGTTAAAAAATTTCCATTATGCTTGATATTATTTTATCAAACATGGTTAGTAGAAAGTAATTTTTTTTACAGGATTTTCTCTTTAAAAGTTCTTTTCGATTAACATTTTAAATTTTAAAATAAATTTATTAAGTTTTATTCCTCTATTGATTATTAATATAATTATTTAATCTATTTATAATAATATATTGTGTATATATTTATTATCTGTCATGTTATTTTTCTATTAAAAAATTTAAAATTTGTGTAATCCAATATATTATATCATTCAAGATGAATTAGACTAGCTAAAAAAATTAAATTGTGTTATATAACTAATTGTTAAAGTTATTAAAATTAATTTTAATCTATACAATCCATAAATATTTTCAGATAGTGTATATTAATTTCAAATGTTATCGTCTTATATTAATAATTTCATTGAATTAAGTTATTTGAATTATATTTTTAAATATTTACCGATGTAGTGATGTTTGAGACAATAAAAAAAAATGAGTATCATAAAATACTATATCTCAATTTTCAAATTTTACAATTCCACCGACACGATGGTAGCGTTGAATACACTAAGAATGATAATGGTAAATGAGTCAGATTCTATATACTTCACCTTAATTTATTATATTTACTTTATCTTCATTGAGTATTAAACTTTCATCCTCATCAACATCCTCATCCATATACCTGTCACCCGTCGAAGCCCCCCAACCACGCAGGACGCACAAGGGAGGGACCCATGGGATCATCCCCATATATAATCGGGTATTTGAGAAAAAATCCCTTCATATACCATCATCCATTCGGATTATTATCCTCCATTGGGTTCTTTGCAATCCCTAAAGCACACCATGGGTTATCTTGAGCACCAAAAGTTCAAATCTTCGGGATTGCAATCTCTACAGCCCTAGAGCCTACATTCAAACTACTATAACAATCTGGTTACTGTGTGGACTGTTTTTTGTGCTTTCAGATTTATTCGATAGGCGAGCCAATAGAAGAGTGTCCACCTTTAAGATTAATCGAACCGAAGACTTAGATACCTAGATTATCAAAATATATATATATAAATTTAATAATTCATCTTCATCTCTATTGATTTTTATTTATTTTTAACAAAAACAAAAAATATTAAGTAGTAACATATTTACATATATCACGTTGATAAAAGTGTCTTTGAGTCTTTGATTTTATTTCTAACAGAATATATAGGTTAAGTCTCATATTAATTCGATTACTTAAAAATAATTAATTAAATATAGATTTATTTAAATAAATCATATATATAATTGGATTAATCAAATAAATTATATTAATTATTATTCTTATAATTATTAATTTATTTATTTTGAACTAAATATGAAAAAACTCAATTTAAATTTTAAAATATATAATATTAATTTTCAATAATATTATTAGTTATTTTTCTCAAATATTAAATATATTTTAAATTCTAAGAGGGATATAAGAATTTTAAATTATTAGTTTTCTATTTTTAAATGATTATTTTTTTTAAGTATTATCAACTATTTTTTAATCAATTTTCTAGATTGGTAATCAATTCCTCTTTACGCGACATCGCCCATTCGCCCCATCGAGACCGAGGCGTCGGCGTTACTTTGCAGCATCCCAATGTCTTCTTCCCGAATCTCGACTTTTTCCTCTTCGGCTTCTAATCCAGCCAAAAACCTAAATTGGTTTCCAAGGTTCGTTCTGGTTTCCATTGCTTCCTTTATTTTTCTTCTTGTTTCTACTTCTTTCTGTTTTTTCTCCTCACAAATCACAACTCGCTTTCACACAATCATACTTCTCTTTAGTCTTCTTCGACGGACGACGATCGTGCACTTCCAAACTCGTTTTCCTGGCCACACTCAACACCGGATGCTCTTTGCCCTAACTTCCAGTAGCGATCTACCATGCTCCTTCCAATAGCGCTTTGCCTTGCTCCATAAAAGATTGGTAATTTTTATTTTTTCTTCTTTTTTCAATGGTTACTTCATTGTTTTGTTTAATTAAGTTTGATATGTCTTATTAACTCTATATGATATCATCAGTTCACTTTTATTCTAATTAGTGACAAATTTTCAATATCATTTGTTTGGATTTACTTAGGGTTTTTATCTTCTTTGGTCATATATGGAGGAGACAAATGTTTCTATTATTGAGGCAAATATTGATCAAGAAGTTGAAGAAAGTAAGGATAGTCCATTTGATAAAAAGAAACGGAAAAAGACTTCAAAGGTTTGGGATGACTTTAGTGAAGTCAGTCTTGCTAATGGCATAAGAAAAGCCAAATGCAACCACTGTTGCCAATTATTTTCAAAGAATAAGGATGGTGCCACAACACAATTGTTTAGACATCTAAAAAGTTGTACAAAACGCCAAATTTTATTAAACAAGGGTCAAAAACAACTTCATCTTGCTCAAACTGCAACTTCTATGAGTACGAGTGAATTAACAAACTTCAAATATGATCAAGGGAGAATTAGAGAAGTTATGTCTCATATGATTATGGTGCATGAGTTACCATTTAATTTTGTTGAGTATGATTTGTTCAATGCCTTAATGAGAACAGCTACTCCAAATTATCAAAGTATTTCGCGTGCAACAGCTAAAGCAGATTGTATAATGAGCTATGAGATGGAGAAAAAAAGGATCAAGTCCATGTTGAAAGATACAAATAGAGTTAGCATCACAATAGATTTATGGAGATCAGGGCAGAAACTCAAATACATGGTTTTAACATGTCATTTCATAGATTCTGATTGGAGATTGCAAAAGAGGATCTTAAATTTTTGTAATGTTCCACCTCCTCATACTGGAATTGTCTTACATGATGCTTTATATAAATGTTTGCAAGAATGGGGTATAGAAAGTAAAGTGTGGACAATCATTGTTGATAATGCCTCTAACAATGATTCTGCAGTAAGAATTTTAAGAGAAAATCTTTTGTTCCAAAAGAAACTTCCTTTAAATGGACAACTATTTCATGTTAGATGTTGTGCTCATATTTTAAATATTTTAATTCAAGATGGATTATCTGAAATTCAGAGTATAATTGAAAATGTTCGAGAAAGTGTAAAGCACATTTCAGCTTCTGAGGCACGCCTTCACATTTTTTCTGACATAACCAAACAATTGAGGTTATCATCAAAAAAGTTGATTTTGGATTGTTGCACTCGGTGGAATGCTACTTACGCCATGCTTGCCTCGGCTTTGGAGTTCAAAGATGTATTTCCTCGTTATCAACAAAGAGATTCTGATTATCAATATTTACCAAGCGAAGAGGATTGGATTCGTGTTCAAGAAGTTTGTTCATTTTTGCAGCTTTTTAATGAACTCACAAAAATCATCTCAGGTATCAATTTCAATTAGTTAAATATTTATTTTAATAGACTCATGTGAATGTTCTTATCTAGGTATTCTCTCAGCTTATTTATAGCCTTAACCTTCACTTATTTATTTGATACTAAATCTTCCAATTTCATATGTATTACAGGTAGTGAATATCCTACTTCAAATTTATTTCTTCCTGAACTTTGGCAAGTGAAAGAGATACTAGATCAACAAATTTTAATTGGGAGTTCATTCATGAAAGCAATGACTATAAAGATGAAGACTAAATTTGATAAATATTGGAGTCAATGCAATTTGGTAATCTCTATAGCTGCTATTTTAGATCCTAGGAACAAAATGAAGCTTATTGAGTTTGCTTTTCCTATAATTTATGAGCATGAAGTTAGTGCCAATCAAATTGTTTTAGTGAAGAATAGTTTGTATGAGTTATACAATGAATATGTCACTGCACATGAAGAAAAAAAATCCAACAAAAATCTCAATGGTGATTCAAATGGTGATGGTTTTGACCCCACTTCAAATGCAAATAATGAGAAAGGAAAAGCTATTATGACAGGACGGTCAAAGTTTGATAATTTTATTAGAAATATTGATACTGTTCAACATGCCAAATCTGAATTAGACATATATTTAGATGATGGTATTTATATATGTCAAAATGATGAAACTCACTTTGATGCATTAGAGTGGTGGAAAACAAATAATCTCAAATATCGAATTTTGTCAAAGATGGCTTGTGACATATTATCTATTCCCATTACTACTGTTGCTTCAGAATCAACTTTTAGTGCTGGTGGTAGGGTGATCGATAATTATCGTGCTTCATTAGGAGTTGAAACAGTTCAAGTTCTACTTTGTGGTGAGGATTGGTTTCGTCATCTTTATGGTATCAAAAGAAAGAAAAAGGTAATTCATTATTTATTTTTATGATTTTTGTTTGTAATTTAGTATTTAACTTATGATACTTTAATTTTGAATAGGATCACAAGGAAGATGTCAAGGAGTACAATTTATCTTAGCCATTTTCATATGCTAAAGTAATGGTTCTTGACGGTATGTTTTTATTAAATTATTGATTCTTTAATATTGTTTGCTCATCTCATTTTGATGCTAACCCTTCTTGATGATCTTTATTTAGTATGCTAATATCAGTAACTGGACTAAATTCTATTAACTCCTTATACTTTGCCTCTCACTATTGTATAAAATGACATTGCAATCTTAATTGATGATTTTTTGTTTTCTTTTTAGGATGAGAAAGGCTGAAAGGGTTAAGGTGAGTGTTTGCCTCTTTGGTATTTGGAGATGGGAAAGTTGCATTCTGGAGACTCCACAGCAATTTAGTAATATTTTTGTAATGAAGTATGACTTTTTATTTTAAAGTTATGAATTAAAAGTTGGATACTCTATATAATTGTTATGGTTTTGGTACAAAGTTGTATTCTCATGTGGTTTATTTATTTAAGTTCTGAATTATGGATATTATTTGCCTATTTGGTGCCTTTTTAAAGTTTTTATAAATAATATTTCTTTATTATGATAACTAAAGAATATTTATCTTACAGATTTTGAGTAATGAAGTTTATGACCAGCTTTATTAAGCTTATGAATAAACAAATAAGTTCTTATAAAATAATACTTATAATTATTTTTTAAAACAAACAAGCAAGCTCGACTTAAAGCTTGGTAATGGATAAACAAGCCGAGCTTCTTAAAGCCTGAACAAGCCGAGCTTGTTAAAGCCTGAACAAGCCGAGCTTGTTTCGAATCCGAACCAAGCTCGATTCGAGCTTGTTTAAAAGCTCGATACAAGTTAAACGAGCCAAGCTCGATTCAAGCTCGAACCAAGCTCGATTCGAGCTTGTTTAAAAGCTCGATACCAGTTAAACGAGCCAAGCTCAATTCAAGCTCGAACCAAGCCCGATCTTAAAAAATATAAACCAAGCCAAGCTTAAACAGTCATTTTAAAAGCTTGGTTAATTTTAGGCTCGGCTTGGCTCGGCTCGATAATCTTAACAAACAATCCTGAACACTATAAAGCTTGGCTCGGCTCGACTCGTTTACAACCCTACCTCCACCTTCATTCCCCGATTATTTTCTCTTAGTCGTGCATCCATTCGACTGAACTACTCGTGATAGTACTCGGGCGCATTCTCAGTTCACCACGAACAACCAGTGTTTGGTTGCGTGCATGGTTTTGTCGTTGTATCCTGAGAAACAGATGACATGAGAAAACCGCAAAGCACATCCGGAGGAGGGATGAATCTCCTTCAAGGAAACTGTGTTGAACACATGCCTCGTATCTTAGTCAGCGAATTCTCTTCCCGATTCGGTGATTGACTCCCATTCTGCTACGCACCGCATCAACTCCGCAATTCGGACTACCAGAAGCTTGGCAGAACCAACCCCGCTGAAAGCCTGAGATTATATGCTCAGGTCATCTCAACAGATAAGTTAGAATTAATTTTGTGTAATTTTAATTGTGTAATTTTTTTCTAATATCTCCGGCAACAGATTGTCCAACAATCTTGAAACAGATTTCGATTCTGTTGAGATGGCCACAGAACAAAATATTGATGTGCAACAGACTCAACACATTAAGGCCCCTCCACCTCGATTGGACTTGTGCCAATCAACCATAGGGAAAAGTCAAAGAAGTTCACTAGACTGAACTTCAAGAGGTGGTAAAAGAAGATGATCTTCTACTTGACCACGCTCAATCTAACTTATTTCTTGACCGAGGATACTCCCAAGCGTGCTAATGATGCTGATGCACAGTGGAGGCATGAACTCACTCTAAGTTCCTTTGCCGAAACTACATCCTCAACTGCCTTGCAAACTTGCTATAAGCTATGTATAGCACAAAGAGAATGACTAAGGAGCTATGGGAGTCCCTGGACAAGAAGTACAAGACGGAGGATGCAAGGGTCAAGAGGTTCATCATGGGCCAATTCCAAAATTACAAGATGGTTGACTCCAAGACAATGATCAGCCAAGTCTAGGAGCTTCAAGTGATCTTGCACGAGATCCACTCAGAAGGGATGGTTCTGAGTGAAATCTTCCAGTTGGCTGCTATCATTGAGAGGTTGTCTCCCTGTTGGAAGGACTTCAAGAACTACCTGAAGTACAAGCGGAAGGAGATGAATGTGGAGGAACTTATTGCTAGACTTCGTATCGAAGAAGACAACAAGAGTTTAGAGATAAAGCTATTCTCTCAGGCTACTGTGAAAGCCAATGTGATCGAGCATGGTCAAAACTTAAAATAAAAGAACCACACTCTAAAAGAGATGATGAACGCTCTTCTATTAAACTCAGGACTGCGAGAGTTCATATGGGAGAAGTTGTGTTAACATGTAATTACCTTTGAAATAAAGTGTCTCGAAAGAAAATAGATAAGAGCCCTTATGAGTTGTGGAATGGAAGACAACCATCCTACAAATATTTATGAATGTGGGGGTATCTTGCCAAAATTTTTGTGCCTGATTCGAGAAGGATTAAGATAGGACCGAAGGAAGTTGATTGCATATTTATTAAATATGCACATAACAGCATTGCGTATCGATTTTTTGTGTATGAGTCACAAGTACTAGATATACACAAAAACTCGATAATAGAATCAAGAAATGTTTCATTTTTCGAGCATGTATTTTCTTATAAGATCCGAGAAGAAGCTAGCTCCTCAAAACGTACATATGAAACACAAGGTGAAGATGATGATAAGAAACTAGCCAAGGTTAGGCTTAGATAGAACAAAAGAACTCGGGTAGAAAAATCATATGGATCGAATTTTATCACTTTCAAAATATGTTACAAAATTTAATAGACCCAAACCTTAATATCGCTTAAGAGGAAGTATTAACTTAAGGGAGAAAAAGAGTTCAACTATTTTGAATTTCTTTGAAACAATGATTTGAATTTTTTTAAAAAATTGTAAATTATATTCAACATATCTTGAAAAAAATTATTTGCTTTTAGAATGTTTTTAAAAAATCAAATCATTTTTAACTTGAAAAATTATTTCTTACCTACAAACTTTTCTTAAAGCATTTTTTAAGAAAAATTTTCTTTCACTTTGAAATTTTTTCTTAAAACTTTTCTGTAAAATTACTTTAATTTTTCTCAAACTTATATTGAAAATCTTTCTTGGAAAATCTTTTGTTAAAATTATTTTGAAAATATTTTTTAGAATTTTTTTAAAATATTTACTTAGATTTTTTTCAAAGATTTATTTAGAAGTTTATGAAATAGTTTATTTTGATATTTTTGAAACAGTTCATTTAAGAATATTTTTCCCCCTACTTTGAAAAAATGACTTAGAAAATTCCTATGAAAAGATATTCCTCAACCATTATGAAGAAATTTCTTTTAAATTTTTTTTTCCAAAATCTTACTTGGAAAATAACTTTACCAAAATTTTACTTACCAAATGCTTTTAAAAAATTATGCATTCACACTTATTTTTTACACTTATTGAAAACTCCTTGAAAATATCTAAAATCCCTCATGAAAAATATTTGAATCTCCTTCGTTCTTTGAACATTATTTGAAAATCTTTGACTTACTTGTAAAATTGACTTGTAAAATATTTGGAAATGCTTTACAAAATTTAGCTTTGCAAAATATTTTACAAAACTCAATTTTCATAATTTAAAAATATTTCAAAAATTTTAAGAAGATTGCTTTCAAACTATTTTAATTTTTTATCCATTCCATCCATAAGCCTGAATTTAAACTTCACTTTGTTTACTTGAAAATATTACTTGCAAAAATTATTTTAAAAAGATAACATTTTCTATTTGCAATGGTTGTTTCAAAATTTAAGAACTTAAAATAATTATTTGAAAACTTGTTTGAAAAACTTAGTTTATAAAATTTATTCATTTTGCTAAAACTTCACTGAAATTGTTCAAAAAATTTCTAAATATTAGTCAAACACACCTTCATCGCGAACAGATCCCTTCACCTCTGTTTCTGTGAAATACCTTTACGGGATCGACGCGTAAAAGCTGTGGAGAAGCAGCGGAACTAGGCGTTCTAGGATTCTTATTTTGGATATCTTCCGGCGGAATGGTTTGGTCTTCAGATTTCGGCAAGCACCAAGCTGATTCCACCCAGCACTCGGCTCCGCCTCTTCCGGCGGTGAAGTTGGAAGTGGAGGAACCCTTTGACGAGAAGCGCATACGTCTCCACAAGAGGGCCAGGGATGGGAGCACTTCGTGTGAGCAGGCTCTGTACAACAATGTGCTTGCGGAACCTGAATCGTTGGGTCTTTACCCCAGGAAGAGTCGGTCACTAGCTGATACGATTCAGATGATGCTTTCTCATGCAAAGGCAGGTAAAACTTTATGCTTCACTAGCTCGAAGGGCTCGAAAGTTGGTGAACAATCAGACTTCTCAGCTTCTTCGAGCTCATTGAGCAAGATCAAGCCTCATTATTGAGGATTGGGACATGAGAGTGTGTGTCTAGATATGAAGGTGATTTACTGGGAAAATATTACTTCGCCAAACATAAATTTGTATGGGAAGTTCTCGAAGGTGGCTTGAAGAGCAAGATTGAGTTTCACTGGTCCGACATTACTGTAATTAAGGCAGTATTTTTTAAAGGTGGCCATGGGACTTTGGATATTGTGTTGGCAAGACCACCTCTTTTCTTCCGAGAGACTAATCCTCAACCAAGGAAGCATACACAGTGGCAAGCAACTCGAGATTTTACCAACGACCAAGCATAGATACACAAGAGGTATCTACTTCAATGTCCCCAAACCTTGTTGAGCAAGAATTTTGAGAAATTGATCGACTACAATCCTCATTTGAAACTACATAGTCTGCAACCTGATATTATATTAGAATCGTCTTACTTTAATCCTCAGTACTCAGTTTTGGAAGATCAAAGTGATTCTAAAAGCCATATTAATGATGTTATTAAGGATGAATCTAGAACCACTTTCTCCGGCTTTTATGAACCAGGTCCCCCTTGTGCAACATCATCAATCTCCAATATGACGAAAACACAAGATTCTTTTGGGAGGACACTTGATTTTGATTCGCAAGACACTCCTTCACCATGCTCAGTTGAGGAGCTGGCTTCAGGAAACACATCATTGTCTTGCAGCGCTCTATTCGACAAAGAGATAACGGACTTTATACCACAATTCTTTAACAATGATTCTCAGTCTTCTGCTGCTTCTTATGAACAATCCATCATCTCGAGGGGCAATTCCTTTTGTTGCCTGCTCCAACAAGATACAGTGGCTAGTACGACGATAAATGGCCAAGTGAACACATCATTGTCTTGTAACGCTCTATTCGACAAAGAGATAACGAACTTTATACCACAATTCTTTGACAATGATTCTCAGTCTTCTGCTGCTTTTGATGAACAATCCATCATCTCTAAGGGCATTTCCTTTTGCTGCCTGCTCCAACAAGATACAGTGGCTAGTACGACGATAAATGGCCAAGTGAATGATCAGTATGGCAGTGCCAACGATGCACAAGCTGGTGCTGGATCCGACGATGAACCTTATTCAACACCAGAGACAAAGCTATCATTCATGGAATTACTGATAGTTCCACGTTGGCACGAGTTCTTTCTCAATCCTACTTGATGTAGAAAAAAAACACATAAACCTCCTGCCCTTAACTTCTTGTACATATTTTAAGGAAAACTATTGTTTTGCTTTCTATAGGCTCTGAGAGCTTCAACTTTTTATCAGAGAATTATATCGTCAATATGGTATCAGAGCTGATATCGCCAACTTTATGAATGTCAAAGTTGACTTTGAGGAGCTCTCTATTCGTGTCCTGAATTGTCTTAGCCATGATTACTGTAATATCTCATTAAGTTGTGTCCAATCCCAATCGTTATCTTGGGCCCTGTCAGATTTGTGGTGTCTAAGGTCACTCTGCTTGCTAGTACGATCATTTAACTGCCTCGATGCATGCACTGCTTCCACCGGCTCCTCCGCGTGCTCCGCGTCCCATGCATAGTGCGTCGTTTGCGCACACTGTCGTTCATTATACACCTTCGTCTGATTCTCGGGAATGTGTTGTTGACTCTGGCGCCTCTTATCATGTCACCACTAATCTTGCTACTCTCTCGTTGAATGAGTCTTACTCTGGGAATGATAGCGTCGTCATTGGTGATGGTTCTAGACTACCTATTACACACACTGGTTCTTTCTCTTTCACTACTTCATCTTTCCCTTTAGTTTTCTCCAATGTTTTATTTGTGTCATCTATGTCAAAAAATTTGATTTCTGTTGCAATAATTTGTGCTACTAATCCTGTTACATTTCTTTTCTTTGATTCCTATTTTCAGTTGTTGGATCATCGTACGGGAGCGACACTGGTCAGCGGGGTCCATAGAGATGGTGTCTATTACTGGCCAAAATTTATGTCTACGCTATCAATGCCTTCCGTCTTTTCTATGTCTGTATCGTTATCTATTTCATTATGACATAGTCGTTTAGGTCATCTGTTATTAGATGTTTTGCAACGTTTTTTTTATCCTTGGGTCTTTCGTTTCTACGAATACTTTGTCTAATTTTTCATGCACTTCGTGCAATATTAATAAGAGTCATAAATTTTCCTTTCATAAATCTAGTATTTCATCGTGCAATATTAATAAGAGTCATAAATTTTCCTTTCATAAATCTAGTATTTCGTCTCGTGCTCCTTTGAATATTATCTTTTCTGATATTTGGGCATCTCCTATATCATCATTTAATGGCCTCAAATATTATGTTATCTTTGTTGATCATTTTACAAAGTATATATGGCTTTATCCTTTACGTAATAAATCGAATGTATACTCTACCTTTATTGCATTCAAAACTCTTATTGAAAATCGATTCTTGATGACTATTAAAATACTATTCACCGATAATGGAGGTGAATTTTTAGCCCTTCGCTCCTTTCTTACTACTCATGGTATTAGTCATCTTACCACTTCTCCACACACTCCTGAACACAATGGATACTCTGAACATCGTGATTGTCATATAGTCGAAACTGATCTCACTTTGTTGCACAAAGCATCTATTCCACTCACTTTCTGGCCTTATGCATTTGCTACAATAGTCTATTTGATTAACCGCATGCCTAAGGTCGGTCTCTCCCATATATCCTCTTTTGAAAAATTATTCACCACCGTTTCTGATCTTTCTAGGCTTCAAGTTTTTTTGTGTCTATGCTTTCCATAGTTGCGCCCCTACTCTCACCATAAGTTTGATTCCAAGTCAACCTCTTCTGATTTTCTTGGCTATTCTCTCACTCAGAGTGTCTTCCTGTGCTATGATGTAGTTTTCAAAAGAGTCTTTGTATCTTGTCATGTTAAGTTTATGGAGCATGTTTTTCCATTTGTCATCACCTTCTCCTAGGATTCCACAGTAATAGACGCTGACTCTGAGCTCTCTGCTGCACCAATTCTCTCGTGGGACCCTCCAGCGCCGATGCCGCAACCTGCCACTAACTATAGTCGTCCGCAAGTGACTTCTTCACCGCTGTCATCATCGTCGCCATCATCTCCGCCATCATCACCTCTTGTTGTTGGGTCGTCCATGCTGCCTAGTGGCAACCGACCCTCTAGCTCACCGACTCTTTCTCCCTCTCTCGCTTCTCTAAACCAACATCCCATGCAAACTCGCTCCAAAAATATCATCTACAAACTTAATCAAAAGTATCTTCTTCATACTAGTCTTCCACAAACTTATGAACCCTCCTCTGTCACGCAAACACTCAAAGATCTGAATTGGGTACAATTCATGCAAGAAGAGTATAATGCTCTTCTCCGTAATCAGACTTGGACTCTTATCCCACCTTCGCCAGACCAAAATCTTGTGGGTAATAAGCGGGTGTTTCGCATTAAGCATAATTCTGATGGCTCAATTGATCAGTATAAGGCTCACCTTCCTGCCAAGAATTTTCATCAGTGCCCTGGTGTTGACTTTCATGATACATCCAGCCCTGTTATTAATCCAGTAACAATGCGTATTGTTCTTTGTTTGGTTGTGATTCGAAGTTGGTGTCTTCGCCAACTTGATGTAAACAATGTGTTTCTTAATGGTCATCTTGCAGAGAAGGTTTATATGGTGCAACCTTCGGGTATGCGTAAAGCTGAGTTTCCGAATCATGGAAGTTATTTGCATAAGGCACTTTATGGCCTGAAACAGGCTCCGCACGCCTAGTAATTGGAGCTTCGTGCTTTCTTGGTCTCTCTTAGCTTTATCGCATCCCGAGCTGATACCTCCTTATTTATTTATTCTCAGGATGATACTGTTATTTATTTCCTTTTATATGTTGATGATCTAATCATTACAGGGAGTGATGCTTCTTCTGTTGACGTCATAGTATGTAAACTTCATACAAAATTTGCGATTAAGGATCTTGGGGCTCTTTCCCTCTTCTGCGGTATTAAAGTTCGCCAAACCTCAAATGATCTTCTCTTGTCTCAGCAAAAGTATATCACTGATCTTCTCTCTAAACACAACATGCTTGACTCCAAGCCGATCTCCACTCCTATTGCTGCTGGCTCTCGTCTTAATTTGCATGATGGGTCTTCATCTTTTAATACGACTAAATTCCGACAAGTGGTTGGATGCTTACAATATCTCCGTATGACTCATCCTGATATTTCCTTTGCGGTCAATAAGCTTTCATAGTTTATGCATGCTCCTTCGGAGATGCATTGGGGTGCTGTGAAGCGTCTACTTCGGTATCTCAATGATACTAGGGATCTTGGCATTCGTCTTCTTGCGGATACACCTTTTACTCTTCATGGTTTCTCCGATGCAAACTGGGCAGGAGATCCAGATGATTGGTGTTCTACGGGCGCATTTATTATTTTTCTAGGTGCTAGTCCGATTTCCTGGAAATCTACGAAACAGCGCACGGTTGCACGCTCTTCGACTGAGGCTGAATATCGTGTCATTGTCTCTGCAGCAACTGAGATCTAGTGGATTAAGTCACTTTTGATAGATCTGCTTCTTCTGATTACTACGCCTGCTGTGCTTTTTACTGATAATTTGAGTGTCACGTATCTTTAAACTAATCATGTTTTTCACTCTCGAATAAAAGCATCTGGCTATTGACTATCACTTTATTCGTGATCTGATGCAGACCTCCGAACTACGAGTTATTCATATTTCTGCTGAGCATCAGTTGGCTGATACACTTACAAAGTCGCTTTCTCGACCTCAGTTATTTGCTATTTGCAACAAGAATGATGTCATTTCTGGGACACCAACTTTAGAGGGCATATTAGGAAATAATTATTATAAGAAAATAGTTATTTGTTTTCTAATTATTAGGGAATAAATATTATTAGAAAATAATTATCCGCTTTCTATTTATTAGAGAATAATTATTATTAGTAAATACTTATTATTTTTCTAATTTATGTATTTTCCTATTTTCACTTGTAATAATATTTATATATACTATATACTATCATTAACAATATGTAAATTATATCGTCAAAATTTATTACTTGAATTATTGGTCCGTTCAATCGAATTCGAAGTGAGCAAAAACTAATCCAATTGTTGTTTGATTTTAATTCAATTTTCAAATTAGTTATTGATGAATTTTGTAGATTTTGGGTAAGAGCTAGAATTTTGAGAATTTGCGATAAAAATTTGAAAACTCCTAAATTTAGATAAAGTCCTAATTTTTTAAAATTGAGATTGAAGATGAGTAAGTAATCATCATCTCTTAAATAAAAATATTTAAATATGAAGAATTTATTTATTCAATTTTTTATTTTTATCAAATGCTAATTATCTAGCTAATTAACTTTTCCATTATTTTCTGTGTATGGGATTCACAAGGAAAATCACAAAAGATCTAAAACACATATTGTTAAAAATGAGAGTACATGCTCCACGATAATACATTGAGTCCTTTGGTCAAGTTGACTTGTGTTTTATAATCTAAAAAAGAATATTTAATTATTTAATTATTACTCTATTTAGATGAATTCATACATACAGACTTTTTTTTTAAAAAAAATTACACACAGATTGTAATTTAAATAACGAGATAGATATTTTTTTTAATATGTAGAGTTATACATGGTTAAATAAGAAACTTTAAATTAAATTCATTATAAATAATTGATATGCTATAAGGTCGAGTAATATTGAATCATTTATTCTTAAAATTTATATTATCTATAAAATTTTATTAATTATATTAAAAAAGTTGCATTGAAAAAAAAATCTCGAAGTTAAAATTAATTAAAAATTATCTTAGATCAATAGATAGTCGAGAAAGAAATTATGACTTGAAAGCAATCATTCTTGAAAGTATATTTGGCTACAACCAAAAGTGACAAAATAAAATGGCTTGAAAGCAATCATTCTATAGGCATAATTTCTTCTTTTAAAGACAATGACAGACAACAATTAGTAACAATGATAGAAGGCCATAAGGATGCTCTTGTTCGGAAGCTTTTCCAATTTTTCCATTTTTTTAAGTAACAATAAAAGGTTTTTTAGCAAACATCGATCATCTTTCATAAAACAAAAAAGAATTTTTTTATTTTATAGAGAAATCAAAAGGAGATGATAACAAATGTGTTTAAATTAGTAGAACGAACTACACACTATGTATTGCAGCAAATAAGCAAACAAATAAGGAAGATCTGCAATCTATACGTGAAAACTAAGAAAATAGTGGCCTAGAGAAGAGCTAAAGCAAGGTTTAAAAGCCAAATCTTACCGTAATTATTGATTAATCAAGCTGGGTAACCTCGAACTTGAGATGACCGACCCCACGAAAAAAATACCATAAGCAAATGTTCACTTAAAAATTAATCAATCATCCTAAGCAATCAATAATTTCATTAAAAAATATTTTGCATAATCAAAACAAAACTACTAATGCACAATATATAATATAGATAAGTGGATGTTAACCAACAGATAAAATACAGATCAAAGAAAAATTTTATGTGACCCTAAGGAATAAAAGAATAAGAATATGCTTCTCATATATTTATTTGACACTGCTCATTTAATCATGCCAATCATGAACATTTATTTCAACATGACTTGGACTTTAACAATTTAGGAATTGATTAAGTCCACATAATCCATACGCAGCCACAAGTGGATACAATGGAGCCCCTCACAGCATAAGCTTAGTGTAAGACCTTGAAAACGTAAATCTATAACAGTACAAAATGAGGATCTACACCAATCAGTATGTTATGCTTTTAAAAAGTGGCCCCTCTAGGTGGATTTTGACAGGAACGACATAAGGACACATGCTCAAAATGGCACATGCTGCCTGCCTATGCAATGGGGAGAAAAGACTACTTCTAATTTGAACTTGTTTTTTGCAAGTAAACCTGTTTTTTGCAAGTAATTAATTATATGTGTTGTGCTTTTATATTTATAATTTATTTTATTTGTTAGTTAATATTGATTGTTATGTTTTATGTATGCAGCATTGTATCGTAGGTATAGTTTTTTCTATATGGAAAAAATATGTATTACATGAGTCAATTAATATAGTTTATTATATATTGCCAATCCATGTCTTAGTATTTCACATACTTGCTATATAAATATGAGGCGGGCAAATTGCATATCAATGGCATATGGCCTTGGGATTTACTGAAAGTTTTGCACTTAAAAATCCATTCGATTAACTTGAACATCCTTATCTTGTACAATTTTGTTAGTTAATCCACTGACTAAATTTTAATATTCCTAACCAAAACTCATATGCAAGCTAACAATCATAAAAAGAATTTAGCAACGTAGGGAAAATTAATGGAAATGAATAGGTAATAAAATGTCAAAGTTAGCATCACATTTAACTTTCTAGGTAACAAAATAAACTACGCCTCAAACTTTCTTAGACAAAAGTTAAGGTAGCTAAATTTACAGTGACAGCACAATTGTAATGAATCTAAGTGCTTAGCTTTACCTATACCCTCAAATTGCACAATAACAACGTAATTCACAATAAGACACTGTGTATCTAAACACTTGTGAAACATCATACAAGTTACAACAAGAAGGATTGGATCAATTTAATATTTAAACGTGAAAAGAGAATATCAGTCTTTATTCACTAACTTAATAACCAGTGTGCTATTAAAAAGAGTAGGGACAAAGGAGCTTACTGCAACACCAGATATGATTATAATACAATTCTCTGATTCAGGATTTGTCTCTGTAACTTTAACTTCACAACCAGTTTCACTTTGAAGAGTTTTCACAATGTTCCCTCCTTTCCCTATCACACTCCCAACCTTCTCAGCAGGGCAGAGTAACCTGAAAGTTATGGGCTCTGGAGAGATTTGAGGATGTATGGGTGGTCCACTTTCATGAAATTTAGGAAAAGGTGGGCCCATGCCTGGATGGAAGTCAGTCATGTCATGGGGCCTGTTGGAGAAAGGTGGTCCTTGAGGAGGATAATGAAAATTTGGTGGTGGAAACCTTCTGACTGAGGAATAGAAGCGAATGGATGTGACAAGGGACCAGAAGAATTTGCCAGAGGAAAAGAATCACGTTCACGTGTTGGGTTATCTAGGAGTTGCTGACCAACTAAATGCAGAGCTTTCTTCACTGAATCAACCCCTACAGTTATCTGCAACGTCATATGACAAGGTTTCAAATATTTAAGTATTGAACCAAAGGATAATCATCATCGTTAAGCCATGTTTGTCCCAACTATATAAGGACAGTGTATCTCCTAGATCTTGAATCTAAAAATGAATTTTTTAAAAAATAAAAGAAGATAATTACAATATAATTTGCAGCAGAAGCATCAAATAAGTATAACAATGGGAAAGAAAGATTAATGTAAGTGGAACCTACAACTAATGCATTGTCCGAGGAATGATATTTGCTTCTCGATAAATAAAAAAAGAAATAACAATGCAACTCATAGAAACATGTTAAAATATCTCCAAACACTCTTACCTGGACAATTTCATCCTGCTGTGTGCCGCACAAAGGAAGTTTGTCTTTTGGAAGTATACGAATCTGGGCCCCACTGTCTGCTGATATTTGCTTAATAACACTCCCACCCTTCCCAAGTAGACAACCTACCTGGTTAGACAGAATTAACAATCTTGCAGAAACTGTAGTTTGCTTCTTATTTTCTTCTTCATCCACCTCATTGTCCGGTTCATTTTCAATAATTCTCTCAAAAATAAGTAAGAGAGCATTAACTAATAATGGAAACTGAAGTTTGCTTCTTATTTTCTTCTTCATCCACCTCATTGTCCCATTCATTTTCAATAATTCTCTCAAAAATAAGTAAGAGAGCATTAACTAATAATGGTGGTCCTTCATCTACCTTTGTGCTTTCTGGCGCAGAAGAGTCCTCGGACTCACCAACATTCTCAGCACTTTCCTTGAGATTATCACTACCTTCAGAAACTTCATCTTCTTTTTTAGGTTCATTGCCAAGTTCTGCATCTTTCTCTGATCCAGTGATAAGAATAAGTCTCTCATCACAGCCAGAAACAATTTCTTCAAGTCTAATTTTGGCACCAGTCTCTTTCTGTATCCTTGCAACAATTTCTCCACTGTCACCAACAAAACTGCCAGATTTTGATGCAGGACAAAGAATACGGAACATGGTAGCCCCAGGAGGAGCTTTTTATCTGTTTCTGCTTTTTTGAATGAGGTCCTGTCTTTTGCCATTTTCCCCTCCCATTCAACTCAAAGGGATTTCTTTCATAAGAACGCTTGGAAGGAAAAATTGGAAATGACATGCTCTTCTAAACTACTGTAAACACCAAGAGTAAGGAAATGTAAAACACACTGCAAATGAAATATACATACGAAGCATGAAGAAACCAGCACACTTTGAAAGAAGGCATTTAACATGAAAAGAAGGTAAAAAGGTAAATTTAAAAAATGAAAACAAATAGAAAATTATTTCCTGTATACTAGTAATTATTGTCAGTTTTTTTCAGGTGGTTTAGTACGCTGTTGACCTTCTAGAGAACAAAAAAACAGGCTGAACTCAACCATGCTAAAATTAAAATAAGGGCGTCATTAAGCAACACATAATAGTCCCCATAAGAAGATGCCAATAAATTGTGAATTACCAACACAAGTATCAAATTTTCACTCTTTGAAAAGAGAATAAATTAAAGAGAAACGAGGGGAGTACAAATAATATTCCAAGCCTGCATGTAGTTTCATTCATGTGTAGTAAAAACTTAATAAGTGAACAAGTGAAAGTTGTCTTTTTGCCTTTCCATATTTCATGCATCAAATAAGCCACTTGATCAACCTCTTCTATCCTTATATCGTCAAAACAGAAGTGTGCATGACAAATTTTTCCAGCAACTATGTGAATTGGGTTTGCTGGTAAATGTACACGATCAGTATGACAAAACGATCATAAACAACATACAGACTGACATCCTTTGCAGGAATAAATGAATAAATCCCTTGTACATCACTAGACAGACTCAAATATGGTCCATATCCATGACAAGTTGAATGTTCCACTTCCAAGTAACAATAATTTGGTTAAACAAAAATGCTCACACATGCCAGTCTAAAATGTGAATAAATGAACTCAGCTTATCTGCAAAATGCTAATTTGGTAAACCAAAATGCTCAGACATATGAACTTACAGTTTAAACAAAGTAATGTATAAAAAGTGGGGGATTTGGCATATTGCATAATACTCTCTTAGCTACTTGTTAGAAACAAATTCAAGAGCATGGTTCACAGATACCTCTCCTGCCTAAAACTGAGTAACATTGATCCAGTAAACAACTGGACAGTTTCTCAAAATCAGAATCATGCTGTCATCCTTGCAAAGTAATTACTTTATTTAGATTGAAGCTGATTCAACAGAAAAGTCAAAATTGCTCTCAAAGAATCTGACTGACATGTCTGGCCTTGATGGTTGTATAGGCGTGGTAACCAATTCGTTTTTGCTTGTGATAACATCCAATGGAAGGGAAACACCTTTCCCAAAGAATACTTTCTATAGATTACCAAGTACCAGGAATAGTTTCTTGTTTCTACAAAAATAAGATAACATATTGGGCCCCATTGAGCAAGGTTGGCAAATCAAGGTTCCTATCATAACTCACTTTGATCTTCAACAGAATCGTGAATTATACTGAATCATGAATTGCAAGGTTCAGTTCTATAAAATATGTTCAAAAACTATTTTTATCTTGGAAGGGATAACATCTAGCTTCAAATGCAATGAAAATAATGTAAACTACAATGTTACTACCATATATCTATATGGATCATACTCAGCGCCCACTAGTTTCATAGGTTGGTATCTATAACAGTGTAATCATACAGTGTGAATGAGTAATTGTGCCATAGAAGCAAGCAAAGAAGAAACCTACTATAGATGTTTGTTGAAGAGCTCTACCAATGATGCTTCTCACAGAAAAAGAATTAAAAAACAGCAGAGTTTACGGAGAGATAGACGAAACAGGGAGGTCAGTGCTTTGAAGGTTGTTGGCTGCAGATTATAGGGAGGTTTGTTTGGTGCAGAAGCTGAGAAGACTACAGGTTGCAGTGGACGTTGGTACTTTGAAGAGGATGTCATTAATTTAAAGAGGTGTAAAGCGGAGGTGTCAGTTGGTGCAAAACGTGTAGAGGACATCAACTTCCCCAATCAAGATGGAGAGGAGGTGTTCTGCACTGTGGAGAAGCAGTTAATTCTGCTGGTCCATTGCGCTGGAAGACAATGTATCATTGGCCAACAATGGAGGTCAGTGGCCTACCAGTGTGAGTACAATGCTTTGCTGGCTGAGACAACGAGGACAGCAGGAGGAAGATGCAAAGGTGGAGATGATTTCTCTGGTTCCTACATGAAGGTTGAAAGTTGTCGATGCTTTGAAGATCACAGCCTACTGGTATGGAGGAGCTTCTCACAGTGGTGAAGATGTTTCAAATGGCAAAGACAACAGGAAACAAAGGGAAGTGAATCGACCCTAGTTAATTATTGCAATTTTTTTATTCTTTTGCACACGTTTCAACAGAGAAACAGAATCAGAAGAAAACTGATCTGATAGAAACTGGACCGATTCGGATGCAAGTCCAATTCACACCAGTGATTTGGATCTCTGGGAAGCTGAATTGAATTGTATGATCCGAACAGAGAATCATACAATTTTAATAGTACTGAAAAGAAGCACTTTCCTATGATTACAATAATAAATTATCATCCAGCTGGCTTTGCAACCTTCAACAAGATATACTACCACAAATCATTAGTTATTTCACCTCAGCAATTCATATATAAGAACTTATCCAAGAAGCCTAAGATATTAGGATTTAGGAGAAATCAGTCAAAAAATATTCTGTTAACAGATAAATCACAATCTAAGAACAGGAAAAAAACTGGGATTGTCTAGACAGTCTTAAAAGAGCATGTGGACATAACTCTGGGGAAGAATATATTCTTAACTAATATTTCTAACAAGCACGAACCTCCTCCTCAGGTACAAAGTTAACATTGATAGGATGGCCACTTACTTCAAAAGTTTAAGCTATTACTAAAGAGACCAACCATGACTTGCATGTGAGGATAAAAAAAAATGGTTTGGTACGTAACAAAGAATTATTAACCATTTCCATGAAAATGATTGAAATTTTAATTTCAGAATACATAGATTATAAGCAAATTTTACTGCATAATACCCAACAACAACTAAAACATCTTAATATCTCAATTACTTGAGTGGGATTATGGAAGAAAAATGCATGCCAACATTTCCCACTATTTTTCATGTCAGCTATATATTTATATATCATACATTTGAAGATTCAAGAAATACAATCTGGACTGCTTGCGCCACTTATCCATCCAATAACACACATGAAGTTCTAACAAGTCATTATGCAATGTCAAGTGCCTATGATTGCAATGATGTATGTCACTTGGAGCATGCATGATCTCACCATAACTTTCCCATTCTATATCTCACATTAGCCACTCAAAAGATATGATGCCAAAGAGCATGAAGAAATAAATGTTATTAAAGAAACATAAAAGAGAAAAAAACATCATAAGTTTTGCATCCACATGTATCTTTTTGAAGACAAACAAACATAAAGGTTCCACTTTCAGATCTAAATAATACCTTCTGAAGAAGGTCAGAAAGCTAAGCTTAGCAAAAATTAAATAATAGAATTTTGAAAACTTCTTCTCACAATTCCACTCAAAAGTTTTGGTTGGCATTTATGTTTATGATATGCATATGGTGTAAAAAAACATAATTCTTAGTAGTCAATATCATAAAGTTATATAAAATGTTTCCAAGGTATAAAAGATGGAAAGCGATAGGCGGTTAGCTAATAACCATGCACCTATGCTGACAATCTTACAGGTAAGCAATAAAATGTATTAAAATAGATAAGAAAAGTAAATAAAAATGACTAATATTAAAGTGTGTATGTGTATACCAATTGCATCCCTAATCAATCAAAACAAATTTATAAGCAAATACTAACAATTAAAATCAATAAACAATTTCACATTTCATTTTGCAACCAAGACAATAAAAGCACAAAAAAAAGGACTTCATAGTCTAAATCCAAATGACAAGAAAACATGTAACTAACTTATAATTAAATTTATGATACAATATCGAAATATAGATAAAATACCTAATGTCAAATGAACCAACAACTTATAAAAATATTTATTTTCCTTATACCCACTTGGATTGCCTAGGAGAGGGATGGCAATAGGCAAGACAATGTAGGTTTTTTAAGTTCTCATCCCTTCCCCGTATAGGAAGCAAAGTGAGTCAAGGAGGTGAAAAAATATCTTCCCCGTCCCCACCCTGCTTCTCAGGCAAAGCGAGTTCAAGGTGAAGTGATAAAATAAAAAGTAACATACATATTCAGGATGTGATAAGGAGTAAGGGGGCAAGGTAAAAGGAAACTACCTCATACTCACCACACACTATTGTGTTTTTTTTTGACATCCCTGTCAGGCTTACAGGTTGGCTAGCATCCATTGGTTGGGGCATAGTGGGACTTAAAGGGGCAACACAAATTGTCATCCCTACTACCAAGGTCATCTAGCAATCCACATCGATTGCTTTTCAAAAGGGCCGCCTAACAAGGGTTGCCTAGCAACTAAACAAAATGACCATTTGGCAAAACCTCCTATGTGGACGCTATTCAAAGCATTCCTATTTCTATCAATGCCAACTCAATTTTGCACCGGCGAGATAAGTGGGAAGAAATAGAGAAGATTAATGATCGCATTTTCACAGTTCACAGTCCATCAAATAAAATCCAAGGTGATAATAGCAAATGGTCATCCTTAAATCTAACCAGAAGGCCTGGCTCACAAAACCCTAATTTGACACTTGACAGGAAAGAAGAAACCGATCTAAACCGATCTGATGGATACACCAACCTTCATATGAATCACTAAGTACCTTTACGATCGCTATGATGAAGTTCCGGCGAATATGAAGGGGGCATAGGCAGAAGAGACAACAATGGTTGCTGTCACCTGCGACGCAGTCGATACAAAAAGAGCTTGCTGCATAGGGAGAGCGCAGTTGTGCTTCACTTCGAAGGATAACGAGGGCGCGGCGCGGCGAGCGTCTTCGTATGATCGTCGCCTACAACGGACGATGGGCGTGGGGGTTGTAGTGACGCTGGGTATAGAAACTTTTCACGTGTAATTCACGTGAGACCAATCTCATCCCCTAGAACGCCGGTTGGGGCCCCTTCTTCATTGCGACCTAGCCAGATCTCTCGGGCCTCACTCATTCTGGGCCGTCGAATCCCAAACGAACGAGATATATTTATAGAATTTTTTTTTAAAATAAGGGGCATAATCTAATTTATCCAGATGATTTATAAACAAATTTTATAGGATTAAATCAGTCACCCCTTCTTTTTTTTTATTTTTATTTTCAAATATTCTTGTATGAGAAAATGTATAATTAATCAGCATTTTCAATTAAGCCAATAGCTTTCAATTAATTACAGAAAAATAGTAATTTATTCACTTTGCAAATAATCCATTGGCAATCAAGTGTGTATATATTACAACAGTCATCAAATACGCAGTTTATTCTATAATTAAATATTTGAAATTAAAAGGATGATTCTTTTATTATTTGTTTACAAGAATACCTTCTTTGAAATAAATAAAAAATAAAAAATACCCTCACTTTATTTTCCTTTACCAAACTATCTTAAATTTAGCAAGACTAAGTTAACCCTAAATCAACTAAAAACTAGAGCAAGTACATCTATTGGTTAATATTTTAGGTGACGTTTGATTTAGGAGTTTAGGAATGAAGGAATAGATTCATTCTCAGACTTTTATGTTTGATTGATGAGAATAGAATCAAAATTTTGGAATGAAATTCAAAAATTTGGGTATGGATGAAATCTACCCCTTCCCTTGGGTTTTGATGAAATAGGAATGTGAATTAAGTTTTGGACAAAAATACCCTTAGTATATTTGTTCAATTTTTCTTTCATTTCACATTCTCTCTCCTTATTCTCTCTCATCATATTTTCTCTCTCCTTATTCTATCATCGCACTTTATCTCTCAACATACTTTCTCTCTCTTCATTCTCTCTCATCACACATTCTCTACCATTTTCTCTCTATATTCTCTCCCATCACACACTCTCTCCTCATTTTCTCTCTCGTCATTCTCTTACATCACACTTTCTCTCCCATTACACACTCTCTCCTCATTTTTTTTTATCATACTTTCTCTCTCCTCAATCTCTCTTGTCATTCTCTCATCACACTTTCGTCTCCAAGGCGTAGCACAGTTGGGGGCACATGGTTTCGTGCCGAGAGGTCCAGGGTTCGATCCTCGGGGTGTCATTGTCTGGGGCTAGCGTCCCGGCTATGCGCTTTCAACTGTGTATCTACATTTACCTCCCTCCATATCCGTGGGACCGACTCTAGGGGGTCGCTGATGTGGCGGTTCCACATTCTCTCATCACACTTTCTCTCTGTTCATTATCTTCCATCACATTCTATCTCCTCATTTTATCTAATCACACTTTCTCTCTCAAACACTTTCTCTCTCATCATATTTTCTCTCTCCTCAATCTCTCATTTTCTCTCATCACTTTCTCTCTCTTTATTTTCCCCATTACTCTTTCTCTTTCAACTCACTTTCTCTCTCATCATAATTTCTCTCTTTTCATTTTTTTTCCAACACACTTTCTCTCTCAACACACTTTCTCTCTCATCATACTTTTTCTTTTTTCAATCTCTCCTATTATGCACTCTCTCCTCATTTTCTCTCATCATACTTTCCCTCTCTTCATTTTTTTTTCATCACACTTTCTCTCTCATCATATATTTCTCTCACATTCAACTTTTCCTCCCATTTAATTTTTTTCTCTTGTTTTCCTCTAAGGGTAAAAAATAAATTTTAGGTTCATTCTGATTGAAAATATTCAACTAACCAAACATTATTTTTAAGAATGATACTCAAGCTCATACCCATTCTCATTCCATAATACTATGATACTCATTCCCATTTCGATTCCTATGAGAGAACTAAACGCCACCTTAATGTCAAAATACTAAAAAATTTCATTCAAGATTATTATTTATCTGTCTATTTTTTTTTAATAATTCATGTGTCTAAGCCAATCAAACTTACGCTGAACCTTTTATGAGGCTAGGCAAATAGCTATCTCAGGGACCAGCTTAGAAAGGGGTCTAATTATATATATATATTCAATTCAACTTTTAGTGGCTCCTAGTCATTATCCTTTCCATTCTACTAACACATCATCATCGCCAGTTGACTCTACTCCTACCGCCAACCACCACCGAAACTGTCATTCTCCTTGAGTTTAAACTATTGTCCACCTTCCTCACGAACAGATCCCTCCACCTTTGTTTCTGCGAAATACCTCTACACGATCAAAGCGTAAAAGCTATGGAGAAGCAGCGGAACTAGGCGTTCTAGGGTTCCTACTTTGGATATCTTCCGTTGGAATGGTTTGGTCTTCGGATTCTGGCAAGCGCCGAGCTGATTCCACCTAGCACTCGGCTCCGCCTCCTCCGGCGATGAAGTTGGAAGTGGAGGAACCCTTCGACGAGAAGCGCGTACGTCTCCACTGTTGGTTGCTACTCGGAAAACCTATAGGTTCCACTGTACAAAAATTTTGTACAAAGGTCTGAACCTTTTCCTAGCTACCATGTGTTCTTTTAAATTAAATTTTGGATCGCCTGCGGAACTTAACACGTTTGATCCAAAACTTAATCTATTTGTTCTTTTAGGTTTTGACTTGGATCTCCTGCGGAACTTAACACGTTCGACCCAAGTCTCCTTAAGTTATTAATTCCATTAAATATTAATTTCCATAAAAGGTTCCCAGTACTGACGTGGCGAGGCACATAGCCTTCTTGGATATGGGAGCAACCACCACCGACTAGACAAAACCTTTAATAGAAAGCTAATATTTAATTTCCTAAAATAACTTTAGGTTAACCAAAGAGAACAATCAAATCACAAGGAAAAGAAAGAAACAAAAGAACACAACTTCGAAAAAACATATTCGAAATTCTAGAACGTAAGCCTCTTGTATTTGGTATTATTTCCATAAATAACTAGCATGATGCGGAAATAGAAATTACTAGTTATACCTTGTAGAAAAACCTCTTGATCTTCTACCATATTCCTCTTCTTATCCCGGACGTCGTGTGGGCGACGATCTTCCGAGACGAGAACCACCACGCACCTTCTTCTTCTCCAAGCAAGGTTCGGCCACAAGAAGAACCACCTCCAAGGAAGAAGAACTTGATCACCACCAATGCTCCAAAGGATCTTCAAGATGAGGCTTCCTCCTCTTCTTCTTCTCCTTCCTAGGTCCGGCCACCAACAAGAGCTCCAAGAGATGTATAGTTCGGCCACCAAAAGAGAAGAAAGGAGAAAGGCTAGGGTCGGCCACAAGAAGAAGAAAAGAGGGAGAGAAAAATAAAATATTGTCTACCTTCAAGGCACCTTAACCCCCTCTTTTATAATCCTTGGCCTTGACAATTAAGGAAACTTATTAAAAATAATATCAATAGCTTTCCTTAATATGAATTAATGAGGAATTAATAAAATAAAAACTCCCCATTAAATTCATATGGCCGGCCACAATTTAAAGAGAAGAAAAAATTTCCAATCAACAAAAATTTCCTTATTTGTTCTTGTAAATTTAATTTCTCTTCAAAATCCCTTCATGGTTGATAAAAAGGAAATTTCTATAATTTTAATTTTATCAACATGTGGATAATATTTAAAGAGAAAATAAAACATCTCTCCAATCTACAAATAAGGAAAGAGATCTAATCTTTTTCTTTAATCTTTTGTAGATCTATTACAAGAGAGATATTTTAATTTTAATTCTCTTTAAATTATATCTTCCACATAATAATAAAAATTAAAATTAAATTTCTTTTTTAATTTATTTTTGGCCGGCCCTACTAGCTTGGGTTCAAGCTAGGGCCGGCCACCCAATAGGCCGGCCCTAGCTTGTTCCCAAGCTAGCTTGGCCGGCCCCTATTGGGAAGGTTTAGAAGGTGGGTATAGGTGGGTATAGAACTCTATAAATAAGAGGCTACGATAGGGACCGAGAGGAGGAATTGGTTTTGGTCTCCCGATAAAATTAAGCATCCCGTGTTCGCCCCGAACACACAACTTAATTTTATCAATGATAATTCATTCCACTAGAGAACTATCATTGAACTACCGCACCAATCCCAAATTATATTTTTGGGCTCCTTCTTATTATGAGTGTGTTAGTCTCCCTGTGTTTAAGATATCGAATGTCCACTAATTAAGTGAGTTACTGACAACTTATTTAATTAATATCTAAGTCCAAGAGTAGTACCACTCAACCTTATCGTCATGTCGGACTGAGTCCACCTGCAGGGTTTAACATGACAATCCTTATGAGCTCCTCTTGGGGACATTATCAACCTAGTATCTCTAGGACACAGTTTCCTTCTAAAATCAACAACACACACTATAAGTGATACCATTTCCCAACTTATCGGGTTTATTGATTCATCGAACTAAATCTCACCCATTGATAAATTAAAGAAATAAATATCAAATATATGTGCTTGTTATTATATTAGGATTAAGAGCACACACTTCCATAATAACCGAGGTCTTTGTTCCTTTATAAAGTCAGTATAAAAGAAATGACCTCTAATGGTCCGACTCAATACACTCTGAGTGTACTAGTGTAATTATATAGTCAAGATAAACTAATACCTAATTACACTACCACCTTCTAATGGTTTGTTCCTTTCCATTCTGGTCGTGAGTTACTGTTTATAATTTATAAGGTACTGATAACATCATCTTCTGTATGTGACACGACATACTATGTTATCTACAATATAAATTAAATGAACAACTACAAACAAATGTAGATAATTAGACCAAATATGATTCTTTATTCATAATGAATGTTTACAAAGCTTAGGCTTTCAGTATACATTCCAACATCCACAAGAGGGCCAGGGACGCGAGCACTTCGTTGGAGCAGGATCTGTACAACAATATGCTTGGGGAAACTGGACCATCGGATCTTCGCCCCAGGAAGAGTCAGTCTCTAGCTGATATGATTCAGATGATGCTTTCTTAGACAAATGCAGGTAAAACTTTATGCTTCACTAGCTCAAAGGGCTCGGAAGTTAGTGAACAATCAGACGTCTCAGCTTCTTCGAGCTCATTGAGCAAGATCAAAGCTTCGAATTTTCCTGCTACATTATAGAGAATTGGGGCATGGGAGTGTGTGTCTAGATATGAAGGTGATTTAGTGGTAAAATGTTACTTCGCCAAACATAAACTAGTATGGGAAGTTCTCGAAGGTGGCTTGAAGAGCAAGATTGAGTTTCACTAGTCATTATTGCAATTAAGGCAGTATTTTTTAAAGGTGGCCATGGGACTTTAGATATTGTGTTGGCAAGACCACCTCTTTTCTTCCGAGCGGCTGATCCTCAACCAAGGAAGCATACACCGTGACAAGCAACTTGAGATTTTACCAACGGCCAAGCATACATACACAAGAGGCATCTACTTCAATGTCCCCAGACCTTGTTGAGCAAGAATTTTGAGAAATTGATCGACCGTGATCCTCATTTGAAGCTACTTAGTCAGCAACATGATATTATATTAGAATCACCTTACTTTAATCCGCAGTACTTAGTTTTGAAAGATCAAAGTGATTCTAAAAGCCATATTAATGATTTTATTAAGGATAATTCTTGAACCACTTTCTCCGGCTTTTATGAACCTGGTCCCCCTTGTGCAATATCATCAATCTCCAATAAGACGGAAACACGGGATTCTTTCGGGAGGACACTTGATTTTGATTCACAATACACTCCTTCACCATGCTCAATTAAGGAGCTGGCTTCAGGAAACACATCATTGTCTTGCGACGCTCTATTCGACAAAGAGATAATGGACTTTATACCACAATTCTTTGACAATGATTCCCAGTCTTTTGCTGCTTCTGATGAACAATCCATCATCTCGAGGGGCAATTCCCTTTACTGCCTACTCCAACAAAATACAGTGGGCGGAATGGTTTGGTTTTCGGATTCCGGCAAGCGCCGAGCTGATTCCACCCAGCACTTGGCTCCGCCTCCTCCGGCGGTGAAGTTGGAAGTGGAGGAACCCTTGGACGAGAAGCGCGTACGTCTCCACAAGAGGGCCCGGGATGCGAGCACTTCGTGTGAGCAGACTCTATACAACAATGTGCTTGGGGAACCTGGACCATTGGGTCTTCGCCCCAGGAAGAGTCGGTCTATAGCTGATATGATTCAGATGATGCTTTCTCAGGCAAAGGCAGGTAAAACTTTATGCTTCACTAGCTCGAATGGCTCGGAAGTTGGCGAACAATCAGACTTCTCGGCTTCTTCGAGCTCATTGAGCAAGATCAAATCTTCGAATTTTCCTGCCTCATTATTGAGGATTGGGACATGGGAGCATGTGTTTAGATATGAAGGTGATTTAGTGGCAAAATGTTACTTCGCCGAACATAAACTAATATGGGAAGTTCTCGAAGGTAGCTTGGAGAGCAAGATTGAGTTTCACTGGTCATTACAGTAATTAAGGCAGTATTTTTTGAAGGTGGCTATGGGACTTTGGATATTGTGTTGGCAAGACCACCTCTTTTCTTCCGAGCGACTAATCCTCAACCAAGGAAGCATACACTGTGAGAAGAAACTCGAGATTTTATCAACGGCCAAGCAAACATACACAAGAGGCATCTACTTCAATGTCCCCAGACCTTGTTGAGCAAGTATTTTGAGAAATTGATCGAATGTGATCCTCATTTGAAGCAACTTAGTCAGCAACCTGATATTATATTAGAATCGCCTTACTTTAATCTGAAGTACTCAGTTTTGAAAGATCAAAGTGATTTTAAAAGCCATATAAATGATTTTATTAAGGATGATTCTAGAACCACTTTCTCCAGCTTTTATGAACCTGGTCCCCCTTGTGCAACATCATCAATCTCCAATAAGACGGAAACACGGGATTCTTTCGAGAGGACACTTGATTTTGATTCACAAGATACTCCTTCACCATGCTCAGTTGAGGAGCTGGCTTCAGGAAACACATCATTGTCTTGCGACGCTCTATTCGACAAAGAGATAACGAATTTTATACCGCAATTCTTTGACAATGATTCTCAGTCTTCTGCTGCTTCTGATGAACAATCCATTATCTCGAGGGGCAATTCCCTTTGCTGCCTACTCCAGCAAAATACAGTGGGCGAAATGGTTTGGTCTTCGGATTCCGGCAAGCGCCGAGCTGATTCCACCCAACACTCGACTCCGCCACCTCCGGCGGTGAAGTTGGAAGTGGAGGAACCCATGGACGAGAAGCGCGTACGTCTCCACAAGAGGATCAGGGATGCGAGCACTTCGTGTGAGCAGGCTCTGTACAACAATGTGCTTGGGGAACCTGGACCATTGGGTCTACGGCCCAGGAAGAGTCGGTCTCTAGCTGATATGAGTCAGATGATGCTTTCTTAGGCAAATGCAGGTAAAACTTTATGCTTCATTAGCTCGAAGGGCTCGGAAGTTGGTGAACAATCAGACTTCTCAGCTTCTTCGAGCTCATTGAGCAAGATCAAAGCTTCGAATTTTCCTGCCTTATTATTGAGGATTGGGACATGGAAGTGTATGTCTAGATATGAAGGTGATTTAGTGGAAAAAAGTTACTTCGCCAAACATAAACTTGTATGGGAAGTTCTCGAAGGTGGCTTGAAGTGCAAGATTGAGTTTCACTGTTCATTATTGCAATTAAGGAAGTATTTTTTGAAGGTGCCCATGGGACTTTGGATATTGTGTTGGTAAGACCACTTCTTTTCTTCCGAGCGACTGATCCTCAACCAAGGAAGCATACACTGTGACAAGCAACTCGAGATTTTACCAACGGCCAAGCATGTATACACAAGAGGCATCTACTTCAATGTCCCCAGACCTTGTTGAGCAAAAATTTTGAGAAATTGATCTACTGTGATCCTCATTTGAAGCTACTTAGTCAGCAACCTGATATTATATTAGAATCGCCTTACTTTAATCTTCAGTACTCAGTTTTGGAACATCAAAGTGATTCTAAAGTCATATTAATGATGTTATTATGAATGATTCTAGAACCACTTTCTCCGGCTTTTATGAACATGGGCCCCTTGTGCAACATCATCAATCTCCAATAAGACGGAAACACAAGATTCTTTCGGGAGGACACTTGATTTTGATTCACAATACACTCCTTCACTATGCTCAATTGAGGAGCTGGCTTCAGGAAACACATCATTGTCTTGCGACGCTCTATTCGACAAAGACATAACGGACTTTATACCACAATTCTTTGACAATGATTCTCAATCTTCTGCTGCTTCTGATGAACAATCCATCATCTCGAGGGGCAATTCCCTTTGCTGCCTACTCTAGCAAAATACAATGGGCAGAATGGTTTGATCTTCAAATTTCGGCAACACTGCAAACGGCTCCGCCTTCTCGGCGGTGAAGTTGGAAGTGGAGGAATACAAGAATTCTGACTTTTAGCGACGCATAGCACGGTTAACGTCACAAAATATGACTTTTTGGCGATGTATGGAATGTTTCGCCAAGGATCTCCTGCTCACGGTTAACGTCAAAATACAGTGGGCAGAATGGTTTGGTCTTCGAATTTCGGCAAGCACCGAGCTGATTCCACCCAGCACACGGCTCCGCCTTCTCGGCGGTGAAGTTGGAAGTGGAGGAATACAAGAATTCTGACTTTTAGCGACGCATAGCACGGTTAACGTCGCAAAATATGACTTTTTGGCGATGTGTGGAATGTTTCGATGAGGATCTCCTGCTCTCTCTCAACAGGTAATCCTTTGTTTATCCTTATACTATATTGTTGCATGCCCTTGTTGTGGGTCGTAGATGCGCGCGACCAATAGCATCTTTGGTGGCACACAACTAAATCGCAATAACCTGTTGCCGCCTCCTTGGCCGTAGATGCTCGCGACCATTGGCATATTTAGTGGCGAGTGACCTGTGGTCTCTTTGGCGGCGTGCGACCAAATCGCAGCGACTTGCTACCGTCTCCTTGGCCACAGCTGCTACCACTGTTAGCTTTTGCCACCGTGAGGAACATTACCACAATTTTGAAAGAACTTACAAAAAAAAATAATTTGTTGCCTAACTACATCATGTTTTGCATAATAATTACAACTAAGATTAACTCATACAATCTCAATGACTTTCCTTAATTATCTCTCTACCTTTGTTATGAAAACTTTAAAATTCTTTAATGAAAATTTCTTCTTCTATTTGAATCAAGAAATCATCAAGAATGCAACAAGATAGAGATTTTCACTTGAGGCAAGTGACAACATAGTAAAGTTAATTTCTAGGAGGTCATAAATTATGCACCTTTGGACTTGGGATTTGTTAGCTTAGCTCTTATACAGTCAAAACAAGTTTTAGAAATTTGAAAAATTATTGAAAACAAATGTTCTAGCAATTTTTCAATTCTTTCTTTAGCAATGTATGCGGGCATAGTAGACCTCCCCGAGCTCAATTTTAATTATTAAATAGGATGCCACCAACTTATGGCTTATTGATTCAAATTGAACCAATCAAACCATTATGGTTTAGTATGAACAACCATTTGCTTAAATAGTACCTGCGGTTGCTATAATTACCAGCCTTGCTTAATCTCACATATTGGTTTTTCTACTAAATTAATTTACAAAAATAGAAATATGAATGCATTTTGTGCAATGCGATTGTTCGTGTAACATAAGTCATACTTTATCATTTGATCCATGTTTGACAAATTAGTGATATACTTAAGTAGGTATTTATGAAACAATTAAGAAAGTAGTTTAAAATTAGTTAACTAAATCTATGTCATGTCATCATACTGAAATTGTGTCACTCTCTCTTTTCTCTTGGCAATTTGTATTTTAAGTTGGATGTTATTTATGGTGTTCTCTACAATTACCCGCCTTGCTTAGTCGCGCATATTGATTTTTCTACTAAAATTTGTATTGAATGCTCTTCTGTTTGTGTACAGATTAGATGTTACCTGTATCTTAACATTTTTTAATTGTTTTATATATTTTGAATTGGCTCCAGTTTCACAAAATGATGATTGACAAAAGTTGGATGAGTTTGACGAATCGAATCTCTCGTGAATATAAAAATGATGTTCGGATGTTTGTAGCACGTGCTGTCGAGTACACCAATGAAGAGGGGAAAATAAGATGTCCATGTAATAATTGTTTAAATCATCGGCTACATCCACTGGGCTTAGTAGAGATACACCTAGTACGATATGACAAACAACAGTCATACAAAGTGTGGGATTACCATGGTGAGAAATATGAACATCCACCAATAGAGCATGAAGTTTTATCTGATACTAATGCCCTAGATGAAGTGACAAATGTTCTAGCTGATTTGACGGGACCAGTAGAGATTGGAGAATCTAGTGAGCCTATTCAACAAGAAAGTTTCCAAACTGAGAATTTCGATGATATGTTGGAGGAAACTGAAAAAGAACTATATCCGGAATGTGTAAATTTCTCGGCACTTAATTTCTTGGTAAAATTAATGCATCTGAAAGTACTCAAGAAGTGGAGTAACAAGTCTTTTGATATGTTACTTAAGTTAATGAAGCAAGCATATCCTCAAGCAATATTACCCGACTCACACTATGAGGCAAAGAGAAAGCTCCGTGAATAGGGCACGAGTCAATCCATGTGTATGAACATGATTGTGCTCTTTTCTAGAAAGAAAATGTTGGGTTTGAGAATTGTTCTATATGTGGCTCAAGTAGATGGGCTGATAAAAATACAAAATGGAAAAAGGTACCCAAAAAGGTGATGTGATACTTTCCCCTAACTTCTAGATTAAAGCGTTTGTATAGTTCTAGTCAATCCACAAAAGATATGAGATGGCATGATGTTGACTGACATAATAGTTGCATGTTTCTTAATATTTTGTTTTAAGAATTATGTTTAATGAATATCTATATATATAGTTGCTACTTGATCCAATTGTATTTTGATTGTGTTGTCTGCATATATAATTGATACGTACTTCACATAATTCCCTACGTTTCATCGAATTAATGTAAAATAAAATAGTATTTGGTTATTTATTTGTATATTTGGAGATTAATTTGTTTATAATTTTTTTACATATTGTTGATGTATTTATTTGTAAAATTTAAATTCATTAATCTATTCTTTTCATTCTAATATTTTTTTTAAGCTGAAATGGTAGATCTTCGATTGACTCAATCAGAAAGTGAAGTGTTCACTTCTATTTTTGATAATGTGCAGCAGCCAAAGGATGTCAATATCTTGACGCAAGTCTTAGGCTCACGGTCTCGTTACGTGAAGGGTTTAGGTCCAATACCTAAACTATCTGTAGTGGGTGGTTCTAGAGCCACAAACATCAGTTTAAAACATAATGATGATTATGAAAAATTTGCAACTATGCAAAGAACAATCGATGAACAGAATCTGACTATACGTGAGCAAAATCAAAAATTTGAAGCATTATTGCACCAACTTCAACAGGTCATTCCTGGCTTCTCATTCTAGCCTCCACCAACATGCTCTTCAATTCAACCTCCTCCACCACCTCCCCCGCCTCCATCATCGACTATGTAGTTTTTTTATTTTGCAATATTATGTAATGCGCAATTCACTACTTATGTTCTTTTGGATAATATTTGACTAGTTGTGTTTATGTTTTAAAAATATTTGACTAATTAATAGTAAATATTACTTTTATTATGTATTTTAGACACATTATGATATTGTAACTGAATGAGCAATATATTTTATAATGCATAGACTGCCTCACAAATAATTAAAGAAAAAATATAGAAAAAATACATTTCGCGACGCATTTCATGCATCGTGACATGATAGAACCTTTTCGCAACGCATAAAAGAAGGTGTCGCCAATATTGGTGTTGCGAAATGACATCACCTTTGGTGACGTCATTTGGCGACGTAATAAAAGAAGGTGTCGCCAATACTTACGTCGCAAAATGTTGTAACCTTCAGCAACGCATACCTTAATGCGTCGCCAAAGATCATATTGACATTTGCATACGAACCAGTTGCAACGCAGGCCGGCGACGCGTGTTTGCGTTGCAAAATGTTCTGCGACGCATTTTACGTACATATGGCGACGCTAAAATGCGTAGTTAAAAGTTAGAATTCTATTAGTGGCATACCCTTGGACGAGAAGTGCGTACGTCTCCACAAGAGGGCCAAGGACGCGAGCACTTCGTGTTAGCAGGCTCTGTACAACAATGTGCTTGGGGAACCTGTACCATTGGGTCTTCTCCCTAGGAAGAGTCGGTCTCTAGCTAATATGAATCAGATGATGTTTTCTCAGGCAAAGGCAGGTAATACTTTATGCTTCACTAGCTCGAAGGGCTCGGAAGTTGGTGAACAATCATATTTCTCAACTTCTTCGAGCTCATTGAGCAAGATCAAAGCATCAAATTTTCCTCCCTCATTATTGAAGATTGGGACATGGGAGTGTGTGTCTAGATATGAAGGTGATTTAGTGGCAAAATATTACTTCGCCAAACTTAAACTTGCATGGGAAGTTCTCGAAGGCGGCTTGGAGAGCAAGATTGAGTTTCACTGGTTATTACTGTAATTAAGGCAGTATTTTTTGACGGTGGCCATGGGACTTTGGATATTGTGTTGGCAACACCACCTCTTTTCTTCCGAGCGACTGATCCTCAACCAAGGAAGCAAACATCGTGACAAGCAACTCGAGATTTTACCAACGACCAAGCATACATACACAAGAGGCATCTACTTCAATGTCCCCAGACCTTGTTGAGCAAGAATTTTGAGAAATTGATTGATTGTGATCCTCAGTTGAAGCTACTTAGTCAACAACCTGATATTATATTAGAATCGCCTTACTTTAATCCTCAGTACTCAGTTTTAGAGGACCAAAGTGATTCTAAAAGCCATATTAATGATTTTATTAAGGATGATTCTAGAACCACTTTCTCCGGCTTTTATGAACCTGGTCACTCTTGTGCAACATCATCAATCTCCAATAAGACGGAAACACGGGATTCTTTCGGCAGGACACTTGATTTTGATTCAAAAGACACTCCTTCACCGTGCTCAGATGAGGAGATGGCTTCAGGAAACACATCATTGTCTTGCGACGCTTTATTCGACAAAGAGATAACGGACTTTATACCGTAATTCTTTGACAATGATTCTCAGTCTTCTGCTGCTTCTGATGAACAATCCATTATCTCGAGGGACAATTCCCTTTGCTGCCTACTCCTGCAAAATACAGTGGGCGGAATGGTTTAGTCTTCGAATTCCGGCAAGCGCCGAGCTGATTCCACCCAGCACTCGACTCTGCCACCTCCGGCGGTGAAGTTGGAAGTGGAGGAACCCTTGGATGAGAAGCGCGTACGTCTCCAAGAGAGGATCAGGGATGCGAGCACTGTTGGTGCAACCTTAGGTCAAGGTTGACCTGGTTGACCCGACTCGAGTTGACGTGACTCGAGTTGTATTTTGATGTTTGACTTGGGAAGATTGTCGGTGCAACCTTAGGTCAAGGTTGACCTAGTTTTGTTGCATGTTGATGTTTGACACTCGTGAGAGAGTTCTATTCTTGATGTGGGACAAGAATAGATGTTTGGGAGATTATTGGTGCAACCGTAGGTCAGGGTTGACCTGGTTGACCTGATTCGGGAAAAGTCCAAGTATGGAGACTTGGCACGGAAAAGTCCAAGTAGGGAGCTTGGCGGAAAAGTCCAAGTATGGAGACTTGGCACGGAAAAGTCAAGCAGGGCTTGGCGAAAAGTCCAAGTATGGAGACTTGGCTTGGAAAAGTCAAGTATGGAGACTTGGCATGGAAAAGTCCAAGTATGGAGACTTGCACGGGAAAGTCCGGTGAGTGAAGTCGAGCAGTGGGAAAGTCCTAAGTGGGATGTTAGGCGGTTGGAAAGTCACGTGAGTGAAGCCGGTGAGAAAGTCCTAAGCGGGATGTTAGGCGGTGTGAAAATCCCGGTGAGTGAAGCCGGTGAAAGTCACAGTGAGTGAAGCAGGTGAAGGAAAATCCAGATGGATCGGGGATGATCGGACTTACGGTGTTGGAAAGTCCAAGTAGGTCAAAGGATTGACCGGACACTTGCGAGGAGTTCTAGCAGTCAAGGGAGTGACGATGCTTGGGATGAAGTACCAATAGGTCAAGGTTGACGGATATTGGTTTGAAGTCTTGGAACTTGGTTTGGGCAAAACCAAGCTGGATCGGTCACCGACCGATCCAGGATATGTTTGCTCGATCGGTCGGTGACCGATCGATACAAAACTCTGTTGATTATCGATCGGTGGCCGTCGAAGCAAGGCGAAAAGAAGCGGTGATCGGTCTGGACCGATCAAGGTCCCGATCGGTCCGGGACCGATCGAGACGATGCGATCGGTCCACATCGATCTGCGAAGGTTCTCGTGCACTAACCGATCGGTGCGGGACCGATCGGCCTGATCGGTCCGTAGACCGATCAGGGTTCTAGCCGTTGCGACGCAACGGCTAGTTTCTTCGCTGTCTTCTTCGCAGGTATAAAGGGGTCGAGGGCTGCTGCTGCGCGAGAACTTCTTCTTCTTCCTTCCTGTTGCGAAGTGTTGTTGTGCTTGAGCTTTGTTGAGCTCCTCCTTGTCGAAGCTTCGCGTGAGCTTCATTCCACGACTGGATCAGCTGCTGCTGAGTTGCTTGTTGCATCTGTCCGTGAAGCTGCTACTTCATCCGGGACCCCAGTCGACGAGAAGGCAAGCTACTGTGTTTACATTCCTGTTGTATTTTGTTCTTGCTATTCTCTTGTACTCTTAGCTTGCTGTTGCAAGTGATTGTGGCGAGGTTTCTCCACCCACAAGGAGTTGATATTAGCCGGTTCTCCGGGGACTCATCCACCGACGGATTGATAGGGCTCGTCCACCTTACGGACACGCCGAGGAGTAGGAGTATCATCTCCGAACCTCGTTACATCCTTGCGTTAAGGTTTGATTTCTTCTCCTATTTTCTTTCTGCATTTAGTTTCCGCTGCGCTAACCCTAGTTTGTAGAAAGAAACGCGAGCAATTGGGGTAGGCTATTCACACCCCCCTCTCTAGCCGTACGAAGAGATCCTAACAAGTGGTATCAGAGCGAGGCCGCTCTTCGACGGATCAACACCCGTGGGAGCAAAGCTAGAGAATGGATCTCTATGGAGAAGATGTCACCATTCCACCTTTCTACGAATGCGGCGACTTCGCGTATTGGAAGGTAAGGATGAAGTATTTTCTTATGACTAACATAATGAATTGGTTTTGTGTACAAGAAGGTTTTACTCCTCCGGTGGATGAAGAAGGAAAACCACTTGAGAAGAAGGAGTGGACGAAGGAACAAGTCCACCAATCCACGATCAACAATGAGGTAACTAAAACAATTGAATTTTCATTACCTACTAATATTTTGTGTAAGATAGGTAAATACAACAATGCCAAGGAGTTGTGGGATAACTTGGCCAAGTACCATGAGGAGAGCTCCACTTCAAGCCATGAAGAGGAGCCTAGTGAGCCAAGTAGCTCACATCATGGAGGGAGCGAATTAGAAGTTGAGGGTTACTCAACATCTAAGGACAAAGAGGAGGAGAGTTCTTCTTCAAGTTCGGAGCAAGAAGAAGAAGCTTCTACCTCCGAAAGGGATGAAGAA
This sequence comes from Zingiber officinale, assembly GCF_018446385.1. NCBI lineage: Eukaryota > Viridiplantae > Streptophyta > Magnoliopsida > Zingiberales > Zingiberaceae > Zingiber > Zingiber officinale. Next base: position 15,084,708 of record NC_055989.1, read on the forward strand.
GAGAGCTCGCATCCACCCTCAACCCTAGGTAACTCAAGCAATTTAAGTTCAATTAAATTACACATTATGTGCTTTGAGTGTAGGGAACATGGACATTACAAGAGTAAGTGTCCAAAGAGGGTAAGAAAGACTCCACCGGCGCCAAAGGTCAAGGAAGCCGGAGTCCCGAAACGCAAGGGCAAGGAGCACATCGTGTGCTTCCAATGCAAGCGAAGGGGACATTATCGGAGTCATTGTCCGAGGGGGAGGCAACCTCACAAGGGCAAGAGACCGAGCACTTCTATAGGGGGAGCTAAGGCAAACCCTAAGGTATCATTTAAGTCTCATTCGTGCAATACTAGTAAGATGCATGCTAGAAATTTTATTGCACTAGTCAATAATGATAAGCATGATAACATTAGAAATCGATACACATGCTTAGGTGCCAAACATGTGAGCCTAGATAAGGATAACACTAGGAAAGCCAACCCTAGAATTACCTCATCTAAGGTTAAGGAGAACCTAGGTAGGAATCCCAAATCAACTAGACACATGCCTAGGAATGCCTCAAAGAAAAATGACAAATCAAAAATTGAGGTATTAGAGAAGGAGAATCAAGTCTTGAGGTCAAGACTTGATACTTTAGAAAAGGCTCTTAAAAACATGGAGAAGTCATCTCTAGGGTTTAAGAGTCAAAAACCCAAGTCCAAGGACAAGAAAGGTTTGGGTCACAAACCTAAGTCCCAAATGGTCAAGCCCACTTACCACAATGTTCCATTTGATTATGGAACAAAACCTAGGGCTAGGAAGACCATTACCAAGGTTACAAGGGGAGTCACCCCTATAGTTGACCTTGATGAGACCCAAATGACCAAGGCTTCAAAGCCTAAGAGGGTCATTAGGAGGGTTGCTAGGGAAGTTATCCCTAGTGAATATTTAGTGAACCCAATGAGCTCTAATAGGTATTGGGTTCCTAGGAGCATCTTCTCTATCCCATAGATGGGTTAGAGAGTGTCAACTCCAATTAGAAGGGTAGTTAACCCAACTTTGAGGAAATTGACACTCAAGGAGCATTTTCAAGGTCTTGATAACCCTTGAAAATGAAAAAGGATTATTATTTACTCCTTAAAGAGTAAATTGTGCCATATTTGAAAAATATCGATTTCAATCTTATTTGGCACAATTTAAGAAAACCTAGAGAAATACCATAATTGGGATTTTGGTTTTCTCTTAGGGATATATGGGCAATCTAGGGTTAGATTCTAAGTTAGCTAAGGCTAAGGATACTTAGATAGGGAATTTAGGTATTTTATTTGTGCTAACTTACCATGATTGGTTGTCATATGCCATGCCATGACATCATATTTATTTTATTATCATTTGAAATGTCATGATCATGCTTAGGCTAGTTTTTATGTCATGTTTATTTAAGTTTCAAACTTTATGCCATGACATCATGACATTGGCACATGTTTTCATTTATGATACCATTTTATGTCATGTCATCATCTCTTGCATTAGTAATCAATTGAATTGATTTAAGGATGAAAAACACATTTTGATATTGAGATCAAATTTGTGTTTAGAAAATGCATGAGACCTTAGTCTAAGATACCTAAACCCATATCTCACATCAAAATTGACATGGATGTGTTTGATACACTTTAGATGTGTGTGAGATATTAGGATCATGAGTTAGGATCAAGGTGCATAGTTCTTGTACCTAGATGAGCCTAATTCAAGAAATGGAGGATCATAGGGAAAGCTTCTGTACAAGTCATGTACATTTAGCCCTAAGATTATGGTCCTAAATTAAAAGGTTTAAAATCATTTTGAAATTGATTTGTAAAACCTTGATGAAGCCATCTTAGTGATAGCATTCATCATTGAACATTGTGATACAAAGTTGAGATAAACTTGAAATATTTCAAAGTTTTTGAACTTTGTATCAAGATTAAAAAATGGAAGTTATTTTCATAGAAAACTATTTTTTCATGATAATATATGATATGAGGAATGTATCCTCAAAATTTTACGATTTTTGGAATTTTCTGGAATTTATTAGGAATTTCCGGAAGGGAAATCGAAATCTCTGATTTCGAGTATGGATCGGTCACCGGACCGATCCGGAAGTTCTGATCGGTCCGGTGACCGATCTCTCGACCGATGGGTGAATGTGGATCGGTGCGGGGACCGATCAGGTGAGCCTGGCACGCAGAGCCCGCTACTGATCAAGCAGTTGGTCCGAAATTTCAGCTGGAAGTTGGGTTTTGTGGATTTCTAAAGGTTTGAAACTCGCCAAGACATTGTTGGTGCAATGGTCAAGGGGGAGTTGACCTTTAGGGGAAGTTTTACCTAATTGTCAAGGGGGAGTTGACTTTTAGGGGGAGTTTTTACTCCAAAAGACTTTTAAGGATTAGTGATATGGGATTATCACTAAGTTGATTGTTGAGTTTAGTATCAAGGGGGAAATTAAGAGTTTCAAATGAAAGGTATGGGACTTTCATTAGGAAGAAACTCTTGACCTTGATACCCTCCTTTTTCTTTTTGATGTGTGTCAAAAAGGGGAGAGTAGTCATTGGAGAATTATTGGGGAACCCAAGTTAGGTTATCGGGTTAACCTAAGCTAGGGGAAGAATGTCAAGGAATGTTCAAGGAAGAATATTAGAATTCTTTTTGATGTATGTCAAAAAGGGGGAGAAATATTGGGGAACCCAAGTTAGGTTATCGGGTTAACCTAAGTTTGGGGGAGAAACGTTCAAGGGAGAATATTGGAGTTTGGAAAGAATGTTCAAGGAAGAACATTGGAAAACCTGAGTTAAGGTTATCGGTTTAACCTAACTTGATTATGGTTTTGTCAAACATCAAAAAGGGGGAGATTGTTGGTGCAACCTTAGGTCAAGGTTGACCTGGTTGACCCGACTCGAGTTGACGTGACTCGAGTTGTATTTTGATGTTTGACTTGGGAAGATTGTCGGTGCAACCTTAGGTCAAGGTTGACCTAGTTGTGTTGCATGTTGATGTTTGACACTCGTGAGAGAGTTCTATTCTTGATGTGGGACAAGAATAGATGTTTGGGAGATTATTGGTGCAACCGTAGGTCGAGGTTGACGGTTGACCTGATTCGGAAAAGTCCAAGTATGGAGACTTGGCACGGAAAAGTCCAAGTAGGGAGCTTGGCCTTGGAAAAGTCCAAGTATGGAGACTTACGGAAAAGTCAAGCAGGGAGCTTGGCATAAAGTCCAAGTATGGAGACTTGGAAAAGTCAAGTATGGAGACTTGGGAAAAGTCCAAGTATGGAGACTTGGCACGGGAAAGTCCGAGTGAAGTCTCGAGTGGGAAAGTCCTAACGGGATGTTAGGCGGTTGGAAAGTCTGTGAGTGAAGCCGGTGAGAAAGTCCTAACGGGATGTTAGGCGGTGTGAAAATCACAGTGAGTGAAGCCGGTGAAAGTCCCGTGAGTGAAGCCGGGAAAATCCAGATGGATCGGGGATGATCGGACTTCTGGTGTTGGAAAGTCAAGTAGGTCAAAGGATTGACCGGACACTTGGCGAGGGAGTTCTAGCAGTCAGGGAGTGACCGGATGCTTGGGATGAAGTACCAATAGGTCAAGGTTGACGGATATTGGTTTGGAAGTCTTGGAACTTGGTTTGGGCAAAAACCAAGCTCGGATCGGTCACCGGACCGATCGGTGTCCTGTTGCTCGATCGGTGCGGTGACCGATCGATCAACGAAACTCTGTTCGATTCTTGATCGATCGGTGACCGATCGAAAGCAACAGAGGCGAAAAGCGGTGATCGGTCTGCGGACCGATCGAGGCCATGTCTGATCGATCCGGGACCGATCGAGACGATGTCAGCTGATCGGTCCACGATCGATCGAGTACGCAAGGTTCGTGCACTAACGGTCGATGCGGGGACCGATCGATAGCCTGATCGGTCCGTAGACCGATCGGGGTTCTCTTCGCGGCTAGTTTCCGCCTCTTAAGGGTGGAAAATGCAGCAGAACTCTTCTTCTTCCTTCCTGTTGCTAAGTGCTGTTGTGCTTGAGCTTTGTTGAGCTCCTCCTTGTCGAAGCTTCGCGTGAGCTTCATTCCACGACTGGATCAGCTGCTGTTGCTTGCTCTTCCGTGAAGTTGCTACTTCATCAACGGACCCCAGTCGAAGGCAAGCTAGCGTGTTTACATTCTGTTGTTTTGTTCTTGCTATTCTCTTGTACTCTTAGCTTGCTGTTGCAAGTGATTGTGGCGAGGTTTCTCCACCCACAAGGAGTTGATATTAGCCGGTTCTCCGGGGACTCATCCACCGACGGATTGATAGGGCTCGTCCACCTTACGGACACGCCGAGGAGTAGGAGTATCATCTCCGAACCTCGTTACATCCTTGCGTTAAGGTTTGATTTCTTCTCCTGTTTTCTTTCTGCATTTAGTTTCCGCTGCGCTAACCCTAGTTTGTAGAAAGAAACGCGAGCAATTGGGGTCGGCTATTCACACCCCCCTCTCTAGCCGTACGAAGAGATCCTAACAAGCACTTCGTGTGAGCAGGCTCTGTACAACAATGTGCTTGGGGAACCTAGATCGTTGGGTCTTCGCCCCAGGAAGATTCGGTCTTTAGCTGATATGAGTCAGATGATGCTTTCTCAGTCAAATGCAGGTAAAACTTTATGTTTCACTAGCTCGAAGGGCTCAGAAGTTGGTGAACAATCAGACTTCTCAGCTTCTTCGAGCTCATTGAGCAAGATCGAAGCTTCAAATTTTCCTACCTCATTATTGAGGATTGGGACACAAAAGTGTGTGTCTAGATATGAAGGTGATTTAGTGGCAAAATGTTACTTTGCCAAACATAAACTTGTATGGGAAGTTCTCAAAGGTGGGTTGAAGTGCAAGATTGAGTTTCACTGTTCATTATTGCAATTAAGGAAGTATTTTTTCAAGGTGCCCATGAGACTTTGGATATTGTGTTGGCAAGACCACCACTTTTCTTCCGAGCGACTGATCCCCAACCAAGGAAGCATACACCGTGACAAGCAACTCGAGATTTTACCAACGGCCAAGCATGTATACACAAGAGGCATCTACTTCAATGTCCCCAGACCTTGTTGAGCAAGAATTTTGAGAAATTGATCTACTGTGATCCTCATTTGAAGCTACTTTGTCAGCAACCTGATATTATATTAGAATCACCTTACTTTAATCCCCAGTACTCAGTTTTGGAACATCAAAGTGATTCTAAAAGTCATATTAATGATGTTATTATGGATGATTCTAGAACCACTTTCTCCGGATTTTATGAACCTGGCCCCCTTTTGCAACATCATCAATCTCCAATAAGACGGAAACACAAGATTCTTTCGGGAGGACACTAGATTTTGATTCACAAGACACTCCTTCACCAGGCTCAGTTGAGGAGCTGGCTTCAGGAAACAAATCATTGTCTTGTGACGCTCTATTCGACAAAGAGATAACGGACTTTATACCACAATTCTTTGACAATGATTCTCAATCTTCTGCTGCTTCTGATAAACAGTCCATCATCTCGATGGCTAATTCCCTTTGCTGCTTACTCCAACAAAATATAGTGGGCAGAATGGTCTGGTCTTCGAATTCCGGCAAGCGCCGAGCTGATTCCACCCAGCACTCGACTCCGTCTCCTCGGCAGTGAAGTTGGAAGTGGAGGAATACAAGAATTCTGACTTTAGCAACGCATAGCACGGTCAACATCACAAAATATGACTTTTTGGCGATGCGTGAAATGTTTCGCATCGCTAAAAGACAGATCATTAGGAAAACATTAGGAGGGAATTTTCCCACATTTATTTGGTATCATATAGCGACGCATTTAACAATACACGTCTTCAAATGAAGGCCTTTGGCGACACGCACATCACTCCACGTCTCTAAAAGGCAGCAAAATTTTTCCTAGATCATTTGGCGACACGACATAGATAACACGTCGCCAAATGTGACACTATTGCGACGCATTCTGCACTCAACGTCACTAATAGTAGTGGAAATTTTTCCGTACTCAAATTGTGGTCATTTGGCGACGTAGATATATTAAGCGTCACTAAAATTAAATTCGAGATTAAAAATTTTTAAAAAATTTTATAAATTATAAATTAAAATAAATATCATTTGAAAATGTATTAGAAAGAAATTTATTAAATAATTAATATTTTAATTTATTTTAATAAATTAACTGCTCATATTCTCTTTTAACAAAATTATAAATCAAAATAAATATCATTTAAAAACAAATTAAATAAATTATTAAATCATTAATATTTTAATTTATTAACTACTCGTATTCTCTTTTAACAAAATTACAAATCAAATTAAATATCATTTTAAAACAAATCAAACAATTATTAAACAATTCTTATTTTATTTTATTTTAATACATTAAAACCCTACCCTATTCTCTTGTTCGTTCACGCAATCCCGTTTTCACCAAAAAGTCTTCTCGCCGTTGCCTCCAAATCATTGTTAGGAAAAAATCAAATATGGAGCTAATAGGGCGCTTATGAATAGAATTTCCATTTCTTCGTTCTAGCACTCTCACCATTGCTGATTTCTTCTCTCCTGTGCATCTTGTTCGCCGAGGATCTCCTGCTCTCTCTCAACAGGTAATCCTTGGTTTATCCTTATACTGTATTTTTCATGCCCTTGTTGTCGGTCGTAGATGCGCACGACCAATAGCATCTTTGGCGGCACACGATCAAATCGCAACGACCTGTTGCCGCCTCCTTGGTCGTAGATGCGCGCGACCATTGGCCTCTTTAGCGGCGAGCGACCTGTGGTCTCTTTGGCGGTGTGCGACCAAATCGCAGCGACTTGCTACCGCCTCTTTGGCCACAACTGCTACCACCGTGAGGAACATTGCCACAATTTTGAAAGAACTTACAAAAAAAAAATAATTTGTTGCCTAACTATATCATGTTTTGCATAATAATTACAACTAAGATTAACTCATACAATCTCAATGACTTTCCTTAATTATCTATCTATCTTTGTTTTGAAAACTTTAAAATTCTTTAATGAAAATTTCTTCTTCTATTTGAATCAAGAAATCATCAAGAATGCAACAAGATAGTGATTTTCACACGAGGCAAGTGACGACATAGTAAAGTTAATTTCTAGGAGGTCATAAATTATGCACCTTTGGACTTGGGATTTGTTAGCTTAGCTCTTATACAGTCAAAACAAGTTTTAGAAATTTGAAAAATTATTGAAAACAAATGTTCTAGCAATTTTTTCAATTCTTTCTTTAGCAATGTATGCGGGCATAGTAGCCCTCCCCGAGCTCAATTCTAATTATTAAATAGGATGCCACCAACTTATGGCTTAATGATTCAAATTGAACCAATCAAACCATTATGGTTTCGTATGAACAACCATTTGCTTAAATAGTACCTGCGGTTGCTACAATTACCAGCCGTGCTTAATCTCATATATTGGTTTTTCTACTAAATTAATTTACAAAAATAGAACTATGAATGCATTTTGTGCAATGCAATTGTTCGTGTAACATAAGTCATACTTTATCATTTGATCCATGTTTGACAAATTAGTGATATACTTAAGTAGGTATTTATGAAACAACTAAGAAAGTAGTTTAAAATTAGTTAACTAAATTTATGTCATGTCATCATACTGAAATTGTGTCACTCTCTCTTTTCTCTTGGCAATTTGTATTTTAAGTTGGATGATATTTATAGTGTTCTCTACAATTTCCCGCCTTGCTTAGTCGCGCATATTGATTTTTCTACTAAAATTTGTATTGAATGCTCTTCCGTTTGTGTACAGATTAGATGTTACCGGCATCTTAACATTTTTCAATTGCTTTATATATTTTGAATTGGCTCTAGTTTCACAAAATGGTGATTGACAAAAGTTGGATGAGTTTGACGAATCAAATCTCTCGTCAATATAAAAATGGTGTTCGGATGTTTGCAACACGTGCAGTCGAGTACACCAATGAAGAGGGGAAAATAAGATGTCCATGTAATAATTGTTTGAATCATCGGCTACATCCACCGGGCTTAGTAGAGATACACCTAGTACGATATGGCATACAACAGTCATAGAAAGTGTGGGATTACCATGGTGAGCAATATGAACATCCACCAATAGAGCATGAAGTTTTTTCTGATATTGATGCCCAGATGAAATGACAAATGTTCTAGCTGATTTGACGGGACCAGTAGAGATTGGAGAATCTAGTGAGCCTATTCAACAAGAAAGTTTCCAAACTGAGAATTTCGATGATATGTTGGAGGAAACTGAAAAAGAACTATATCCGGAATGTGTAAATTTCTCGACACTTAATTTCTTGGTAAAATTAATGCATCTGAAAGTACTCAAAAAGTGGAGTAACAAGTCTTTTGATATGTTACTTAAGTTAATGAAGCAAGCATATCCTCAAGCAATATTACCCGACTCACACTATGAGGCAAAGAGAAAGCTCCGTGAATAGGGTGCGAGTCAATCCATGTCTGTGAACATGATTGTGCTCTTTTCTAGAAAGAAAATGTTGGGTTTGAGAATTGTTCTATATGTGGCTCAAGTAGATGGGTTGACAAAAATACAAAACGAAAAAAGGTACCAAAAAAGGTGATGTGATACTTTCCCCTAACTCCTAGATTAAAGCTTTTGTATAGTTCTAGGCATACCACAAAAAATATGAGATGACATGATGTTGAGCGACATAATAGTTGCATGTTTCTTAATATTTTGTTTTAAGAATTATGTTTAATGAATATCTATACACATAGTTGCTACTTGATCCAATTGTATTTTGATTGTGTTGTCTGCATATATAATTGATACATACTTCACATAATTCCTTCCGCTTCATCGAATTAATGTAAAATGAAATAGTATTTGGTTATTTATTTGTATATTTTGTGATTAATTTGTTTATAATTTTTTACATATTGTTGATGTATTTATTCATAAAATTTAAATTCATTAATCTATTTTTTTATTCTAATATTTTTTTTAGGCTAAAATGGTAGATCTTCGATTGACTCAATCAAAAAGTAAAATGTTCACCTCTACTGTTGATAATGTGCAGCAGCCAAAGGATGTCAATATCTTGACGCAAGTCTTAGGCTCACGATCTCGTTACGTGAAGGATTTACGTCCATTACCTAAACTATCTGTAGTGGGTGGTTCTAGAGCCACAAACATCAGTTCAAAACATCATGATGATTATGGAAAATTTGCAACTATGCAAAAAACAATCAATGAACAGAATCTGACTATACATGAGCAGCATCAAAAATTTGAAGCATTATTGCACCAACTTCAACAGGTCATTCCTGGCTTCTCATTCTAGCCTCCACCAACATGCTCTTCAATTCAACCTCCTCCACCACCTCCCCCGCCTCCATCATCAACTATGTAGTTTTTTATTTTGCAACATTATGTAATGCGCATTTCACTACTTATGTTCTTTTGGATAATATTTGACTAGTTGTGTTTATGTTTTAAAAATATTTGACTAATTAATAGTAAATTGCACTTTTATGATGTATTTTAGACACATTATGATGTTGTGACTGAATGAGCAATATATTTTATAATGCATAGACTGCGTCACAAATAATTAAAGAAAAAATATAGAAAAAATACATTTCGCGATGCATTTCATGCGTCGTGACATGATAGAACCTTTTCGCGACTCATAAAAAAGGTGTCGCCAATATTAGTGTTGCGAAATGACATCACCTTTGGCGACGTCATTTGGCGACGTCATTTGGCGATGTAATAAAAGAAGGTGTCGCCAATACTTACGTCGCAAAATGTTGTAACCTTCAGCAACGTGTACCTTAATGTGTCGCCAAAGATTATATTGACATTTGCATACGAACCAGTTGCGACGCATGTCGGCGACTCGTGTTTGCGTTGCAAAATGTTCTGCGACGCATTTTACGTACATATGGCGACGCTAAAATGCGTAGTTAAAAGTTAGAATTCTATTAGTGGCATACCCTTGGAGGAGAAGTGCGTACGTCTCCACAAGAGGGCCAAGGACGCGAGAACTTCGTTTTAGCAGGCTCTGTACAACAATGTGCTTGGGGAACCAGGACCATTGGGTCTTCGCCCCAGAAAGAGTCGGTCTCTAGCTGATATGAGTCAGATGAAGTTTTCTCAGGCAAAGGCAGGTAAAACTTTATGCTTCACTAGCTCAAAGGGCTCGGAAGCAGGGATGGCAATGGGTCCGGGACGGGGCGGGTTTGGCCAATCCCAGAACCCGCCCCGCCTCCCTTTGGACCCGCCCCGCCCCGTGAACCCGGCGGGGCGGGTCTGAGTTAGACCCGCTAGATCCGCCATATTTAAAATATATTTATTTTAATATTTAAATATTATAAAATAAAATTTTAATTAAAATATTAATTATTAAATATAAGAAAAAATATAATTATATTAATCAACTATATATATATATAGGTCCGGGGCGGGTTCGGTTAAACCCAGGACCCGCCCCAGACCCGCCTTAGACCCGTTTAGGCGGGTCTAAACCCGCCCCGCCCGGGCGGGTTTATTATGGGGTCAGGTTTGAACCCACCCCATTGTCATCCCTACTCGGAAGTTGGTGAACAATCATACTTCTCAACTTCTTCGAGCTCATTGAGTAAGATCAAAGCTTCAAATTTTCCTCCCTCATTATTGAGGATTGGGACATGGGTGTGTGTGTCAAGATATGAAGGTGATTTAGTGGCAAAATGTTAATTTGCCAAACTTAAACTTGTATGGGAAGTTCTCGAAGGCGGCTTAGAGAGCAAGATTGAGTTTCACTGGTCATTACGGTAATTAAGGCAGTATGTTTTGAAGGTGGCCATGGGACTTTGGATATTGTGTTGGCAACACCACCTCTTTTCTTCCGAGCGACTGATCCTCAACCAAGGAAGCATACATCGTGACAAGCAACTCGATATTTTACCAACGGTCAAGCATACATACACAAGAGGCATCTACTTCAATGTCCCCAGACCTTGTTGAGCAAGAATTTTGAGAAATTGATCGACTGTGATCCTCAGTTGAAGCTACTTAGTCAACAACCTGATATTATATTAGAATCGCCTTACTTTAATCCTCAGTACTCAGTTTTAGAGGATCAAAGTGATTCTAAAAGTCATATTAATGATTTTATTAAGGATGATTCTAGAACCACTTTCTCCGGCTTTTATGAACCTGGTCCCCCTTGTGCAACATCATCAATCTCTAATAAGACGGAAACACGGGATTCTTTTGGGAGGGACACATGATTTTGATTCACAAGACACTACTTCACTAAGCTCAGTTGAGGAGCTGGCTTTAGGAAACACATCATTGTCTTGCGACGCTCTATTTGACAAAGAGATAACGGACTTTTTATCGCAATTCTTTGGCAATAATTCTCAGTCTTCTGCTGCTTCTGATGAACAATCCATTATCTCGAGGGGCAATTCCCTTTGCTGCCTACTCCAGCAAAATACAGTGGGCGGAATGGTTTGGTCTTCGGATTCCGGTAAGCACTGAGCTGATTCCACCCAGCACTCGACTCCGCCACCTCCGGCGGTGAAGTTGGAAGTGGAGGAACCCTTGGACGAGAAGCGCGTACGTCTCCACAAGAGGATCAGGGATGCGAGCACTTCGTGTGAACAGGCTCTGTACAACAATGTGCTTGGGGAACTTGGACCGTTGGGTCTTCACCCAAGGAAGAGTCGGTCTTTAGCTGATATGATTCAGATGATGCTTTCTCAGGCAAATGCAGGTAAAACTTTATGCTTCACTAGTTTGAAGGGCTCGGAAATTGGTGAACAATCCGACTTCTCAGCTTCTCCGAGCTCATTGAGCAAGATCAAATCTTCGACTTTTCCTACCTCATTATTGAGGATTGGGACACGGAAGTGTGTGTCTAGATATGAAGGTGATTTAGTGGCAAAATGTTACTTCGCCAAACATAAACTTGTATGGGAAGTTCTCGAAGGTGGGTTGAAGTGCAAGATTCAGTTTCACTGTTCATTATTGCAATTAAGGAAGTATTTTTTGAAGGTGTCCATGGGACTTTGGATATTGTGTTGGCAAGACCACCTGTTTTCTTCCGAGCGACTGATCCCAACCAAGGAAGCATACACCGTGACAAGCAACTCGAGATTTTACCAGCGACCAAGCATGCATACACAAGAGAAATCTACTTCAATGTCCCAAGACCTTGTTGAGCAAGAATTTTGAGAAATTGTTCGACTGTAATCCTCATTTGAAACTACTTAGTCAGCAAACTGATATTATATTAGAATCACCTTACTTTAATCCTCAGTACTCAGTTTTGGAAGATCAATGTGATTCTAAAAGTCATATTAATGATGTTATTATGGATGATTCTAGAACCACTTTCTGTGGCCTTTATGAACCTGGCCCCCTTGTGCAACATCATCAATCTCCAATAAGACGGAAACACAAGATTCTTTCGAGAGGACACTTGATTTTGATTCACAAGACACTCCTTCACCATGCTCAGTTGAGGACACATCATTGTCATGCGACGCCCTATTCGACAAAGAGATAACGGACTTTATATCGCAATTCTTTGACAATGATTCCCAATCTTCTGTTGTTTCTGATAAACAATCCATCATCTCGAGGGGCAATTCCCTTTGCTGCCTACTCCAACAAAATACAGTGGGCAGAATGGTTTGGTCTTCGAATTCCGGCAAGCGCCGAGCTGATTCCACCCAGCACTCGGCTCTGCCTCCTCGACGGTGAAGTTGGAAGTGGAGGAATACAAGAATTCTGACTTTAGCGACGCATAGCACGGTCAACGTCACATAATATGACTTTTTGGCGATACGTGGAATGTTTCGCGTCGCTAAAAGACAGAATACTAGGAGGGAATTTTCCCACATTTATTTTGTATCATTTAGCGATGCATTAAACAATACACGTCGTCAAATGAAGGCCTTTGGCGACACGCACGTCACTCCACGTCGCTAAAAGGCAGCAAAAACTTCCCTGGATCATTTGGCGACACGACATAGAAAACGCGTCACCAAATGTGACATTATGGCGACGCATTCTGCACTCAACGTCACTAATAGTAATGGAAATTTTTCCGTACTCAAATTGTGGTCATTTGACGACGTAAATACATTAAGCGTCGCTAAAATAAAATTCGAGATTAAAATTTTTTAAAAAATTTTATAAATTATAAATTAAAATAAATATCATTTGAAAACGTATTAGAAAAAATTTATTTAATAATTAATATTTTAATTTATTTTAATAAATTAACTGCTCGTATTCTCTTTTAACAAAATTATAAATCAAAATAAATATCATTTAAAAACAAATCAAACAAATTATTAAATAATTAATATTTTAATTTATTAACTACTCGTATTCCCTTTTAACAAAATTACAAATCAAAATAAATATCATTTTAAAACAAATAAAACTATTATTAAATAATTCTTATTTTATTTTATTTTTATACATTAAAATCCTACCCTATTCCCTTGTTCGTTCACGCAATCCTGTTTTCACCAAAAAGTCTTCTCGCCGTTGCCTCCAAATCGTTGTTAGGAAAAAAACAAATCTGGAGCTAATAGGGCGCTTATGAATTGAATTTCCATTTCTTCGTTCTAGCACTCTCACCATTGCTGATTTCTTCTCTCCTGTGCATCTTGCTCGGCGAGACAAGCTTGATAATGTGCGCCAGCTAAAGGATGTCAATATCATGACCTAAGTCTTAGGCTCACGGTCTCGTTGCGTGAAGGGTTTAGGCCCATTACCTAAACTCTCTGTAGTGGGTGGTTCTAGAGCCACAAACATCAGTTCAAAACATCATGATGATTATGGAAAATTTGCAACTATGAAAAAAACAATCGATAAACAGAATCTGACTATACGTGATCAGCATCAAAATTTTGAAGCATTATTGCACCAACTTCAACGGGTCATTCTTGGCTTCTCATTCTAGCCTCCACCAACATGCTCTTCAATTCAACCTCCTCCGCCACCTCCCCCGCATCCATTATCGACTATGTAGTTTTTTATTTTGCAACATTATGTAATGCGCATTTCACTACTTATGTTCTTTTGGATAATATTTGACCAGTTGTGTTCATGTTTTAAAAATATTTGACTAATTAATAGTAAATTGCACTTTTATGATGTATTATAGACACATTATGATGTTGTGACTGAATGAGCAATATATTTTGTAATGCATAGACTGCGTCACAAATAATTAAAGAAAAAATATAGAAAAAATACATTTCACGATGCATTTCATGCGAAATGGCATCACCTTTGGCGACGTCATTTGGCGATGTAATAAAAGAAGGTGTCGCCAATACTTACGTCGCAAAATGTTGTAACCTTCAGCAACGCGTACCTTAATGCGACGCCAAAGATCATATTGACATTTGCATATGAACCAGTTGCGACGCATGCCGGCGACGTGTGTTTGCGTCGCAAAATGTTCTGTGACGCATTTTACGTACATATGGCGACGCTAAAATGCGTCGTTAAAAGTTTGAATTCTTGTAGTGGCGTACCCTTGGACGAGAAATGCGTACGTCTCCACAAGAGGGCCAGGGACGCGAGCACTTCGTGTTAGCAGGCTCTGTACAACAATGTGCTTGGGGAACCTGGACCATTGGGTCTTCGCCCCAGGAAGAGTCGGTCTCTAGCTGATATGAGTCAGATGATGTTTTCTCAAACAAAGGCAGGTAAAACTTTTTGCTTCACTAGCTCGAAGGGCTCGGAGGTTGGTGTACAATCAGACTTCTCAGCTTCTTCGAGTTCATTGAGCAAGATCAAAGCTTCGAATTTTCCTCCCTCATTATTGAGGATTGGGACATGGAAGTGTGTGTCTAGATATGAAGGTGATTTAGTGGCAAAATGTTACTTCGACAAACATAAACTTGTATTGGAAGTTCTCGAAGGCGGCTTGGAGAGCAAGATTGAGTTTCACTGGTCATTACTGTAATTAAGGCAGTATTTTTTGACAGTGGCCATGGGACTTTGGATATTTTGTTGGCAACACCACCTCTTTTCTTCCGAGCGACGGATCCTCAACCAAGGAAGCATACATCGTGACAAGCAACTCGAGATTTTACCAACGGCCAAGCATACATACACAAGAGGCATCTACTTCAATGTCCCCAGACCTTGTTGAGCAAGAATTTTGAGAAATTGATCGACTGTGATTCTTAGTTAAAGCTACTTAGTCAACAACCTGATATTATATTAGAATCGCCTTACTTTAATCCTCAGTACTCAGTTTTAGAGGATCAAAGTGATTCTAAAAGCCATATTAATGATTTTATTAAGGATGATTCTAGAACCACTTTGTCCGACTTTTATGAACCTGGTCCCCCTTGTGCAACATCATCAATCTCCAATAAGACGGAAACACGGGATTCTTTCGGGAGGACACTTGATTTTGATTCACAAGACACTACTTGACCAAGCTCATTTGAGGAGTTGGCTTCAGGAAACACATCATTGTCTTGCGACGCTTTATTCGACAAAGAGATAACGGACTTTATACCGTAATTCTTTGACAATGACTCTCTGTCTTCTGCTGATATGATGAACAATCCATTATCTCGAGGGGCAATTCCCTTTGCTGCCTACTTCAACAAAATACAGTGGGCAGAATGGTTTTGTCTTCGGATTCCGGCAAGTGCCAAGCTGATTCCACCCAGCACTCGACTCCGCCACCTCCGGCGGTGAAGTTGGAAGTGGTGGAATCCTTTGACGAGAAGCGCGTATGTCTCCACAAGAGGATCAGGGATGCGAGCACTTCGTGTGAGCAGGCTCTTTACAACAATGTGCTTGGGGAACTTGGACCGTTGGGTCTTCGCCCAAGGAAGAGTCGGTCTTTAGCTGATATGATTCAGATGATGCTTTCTCAGGCAAATGCAGGTAAAACTTTATGCTTCACTTGCTTGAAGGGCTCGGAAGTTGGTGAACAATCCGACTTCTCAGCTTCTGCGAGCTTATTGAGCAGGATCAAAGCTTTGAATTTTCCTACCTCATTATTGAGGATTGGGACACGGAAGTGTGTGTCTAAATATAAAGGTGATTAAGTGGTAAAATGTTACTTCGCCAAACATAAACTTGTATGGGAAGTTCTCGAAGGTGGGTTGAAGTGGAAGATTGAGTTTCACTGTTTATTATTGCAATTAAGGAAGTATTTTTTGAAGGTGCCCATGGGACTTTGGATATTGTGTTGGCAAGACCACCTCTTTTCTTCCGAGCGACTGATCCCCAATCAAGAAAGCATACACTGTGACAAGCAACTCGAGATTTTACCAACGACCAAGAATGCATACACAGGAGATATCTACTTCAATGTCCCCAGACCTTGTTGAGCAAGAATTTTGAGAAATTGATCGACTGTAATCCTCATTTGAAACTACTTAGTCAGCAAACTGATATTATATTAGAATCAATGTGCTTGGGGAACCTGGAGCATTGGGTCTTCGCCCCAGGAAGAGTTGGTCATTAGCTGATATGAGTCAGATGATGTTTTCTCAGAGAAAGGCAGGTAAAACTTTTTGCTTCACTAGCTCGAAGGGCTCGGAAGTTGGTGTACAATCAGATTTCTCAGCTTCTTCGTGCTCATTGAGCAAGATCAAAGCTTCGAATTTTCCTCCCTCATTATTGAGGATTGGGACATGGAAGTGTGTGTCTAGATATGAAGGTGATTTAGTGGCAAAATGTTACTTCGCCAAACATAAACTTGTATGAGAAGTTCTCGAAGGCGGCTTGGAGAGCAAGATTGAGTTTCACTGGTCATTACTGTAATTAAGGCAGTATGTTTTGAAGGTGGCCATGGGACTTTGGATATTGTGTTGGCAACACCACCTCTTTTCTTCCGAGCGACTGATCCTCAACCAAGGAAGCATACATCGTGACAAGCAACTCGATATTTTACCAACGGTCAAGCATACATACACAAGAGGCATCTACTTCAATGTCCCCAGACCTTGTTGAGCAAGAATTTTAAGATATTGATCGACTGTGATCCTCAGTTGAAGGTACTTAGTCAACAACCTGATATTATATTAGAATCGCCTTACTTTAATCCTCAGTACTCAGTTTTAGATGATCAAAGTGATTCTAAAAGCCATATTAATGATTTTATTAAGGATGATTCTAGAACCACTTTCTCCGACTTTTATGAACCTGGTCCCCCTTGTGCAACATCATCAATCTCCAATAAGACGGAAACACGGGATTCTTTCGGGAGGACACTTGATTTTGATTCACAAGACACTACTTCACCAAGCTCAGTTGAGGAGCTGGCTTCAGGAAACACATCATTGTCTTGCGACGCTCTATTCGATAAAGAGATAACGGACTTTATACCGCAATTCTTTGACAATGATTCTCAGTCTTCTGCTGCTTCTGATGAACAATCCATTATCTCGAGGGGCAATTCCCTTTGCTGCCTACTCCAGCAAAATACAGTGGGCGGAATGGTTTGGTCTTCGGATTCCGGCAAGCGCCGAGCTGTTTCCACCCAGCACTCGACTCCGCCACCTCCGGCGGTGAAGTTGGAAGTGGAGGAACCCTTGGACGAGAAGCACGTACGTCTCCACAAGAGGATCAGGGATGCGAGCACTTCATGTGAGCAGGATCTGTACAACAATGTGCTTGGATAACTTGGATCGTTGGGTCTTCGCCCCAGGAAGAGTCGGTCTTTAGCTGATACGAGTCAGATGATGCTTTCTTAGGCAAATGCAGGTAAAACTTTATGCTTCACTAGCTTGAAGGGCTCGGAAGTTGGTGAACAATCCGACTTCTCAGCTTCTGCGAGCTTATTGAGCAGGATCAAAGCTTTGAATTTTCCTACCTCATTATTGAGGATTGGGACACGGAAGTGTGTGTCTAAATATAAAGGTGATTAAGTGGTAAAATGTTACTTCGCCAAACATAAACTTGTATGGGAAGTTCTCGAAGGTGGGTTGAAGTGGAAGATTGAGTTTCACTGTTTATTATTGCAATTAAGGAAGTATTTTTTGAAGGTGCCCATGGGACTTTGGATATTGTGTTGGCAAGACCACCTCTTTTCTTCCGAGCGACTGATCCCCAACCAAGGAAGCATACACCGTGACAAGCAACTCGAGATTTTACTAACGGCCAAGCATGCATACACAAGAGGCATCTACTTCAATTCCCCCAAACCTTGTTGAGCAAGAATTTTGAGAAATTGATCGACTGTAATCCTCATTTGAAACTACTTAGTCAGCAAACTGATATTATATTAGAATCACCTTACTTTAATCCTCAGTACTCAGTTTTGGAAGATCAATGTGATTCTAAAAGTCATACTAATGATGTTATTATGGATGATTCTAGAATCACTTTCTGCGGCCTTTATGAACCTGGCCCCCTTGTGCAACATTATCAATCTCCAATAAGACGAAAACACAAGATTCTTTCGAGAGGACACTTGATTTTGATTCACAAGACACTCCTTCATCATGCTCAGTTGAGGACACATCATTGTCTTGCGACGCTCTATTCGACAAAGAGATAACGGACTTTATATCACAGTTCTTTGACAATGATTCCCTATCTTCTGCTGTTTCTGATGAACAATCCATCATCTCGAGGGGCAATTCCCTTTGCTGCCTACTCCAGCAAAATACAGTGGGCAGAATGGTTTGGTCTTCGAATTCCGGCAAGCGCCGAGCCGATTCCACCCATCACTCGGCTCTGCCTCCTCGGCGGTGAAGTTGGAAGTGGAGGAATACAAGAATTCTGACTTTAGCGACGCATAGCACGGTCAACGTCACAAAATATGACTTTTTGGCGATGCGTGGAATGTTTCGCGTCACTAAAAGACAGAACATTAGGAGGGAATTTTCCCACATTTATTTTGTATCATTTAGCGACGCATTAAACAATACGCGTCGTCAAATGAAGGCCTTTGGCGACACGCACGTCACTCCACGTCGCTAAAAGGCAGCAAAATTTTCCCTGGATCGTTTGGCGACACGACATAGAAAACGCGTCGCCAAATGTGACATTATGGTCGTACTCAAATTGTGGTCATTTGGCGACGTAAATACATTAAGCGTCGCTAAAATAAAATTCGAGATTATTTTTTAAAAAAAAATTATAAATTAAAATAAATATCATTTGAAAAAATATTAGAAAAAATTTATTAAATAATTATTATTTTAATTTATTTTAATAAATTAACTGCTCGTATTCTCTTTTAACAAAATTATAAATCAAAATAAATATCATTTAAAAACAAATTAAACAAATTATTAAATAATTAATATTTTAATTTATTAACTACTCGTATTCTCTTTTAACAAAATTACAAATCAAAATAAATATCATTTTAAAACAAATAAAATAATTATTAAATAATTCATATTTTATTTTATTTTTATACATTAAAACCCTACCCTATTCTCTTGTTCGTTCACGTAATCCTGTTTTCACCAAAAAGTCTTCTCGTCGTTGCCTCCAAATCGTTGTTAGGAAAAAAAGCAAATCTGTAGCTAATAGGGCGCTTATGAATAGAATTTCCATTTCTTCGTTCTAGCCCTCTCACCATTGTTGATTTCTTCTCTCCTGTGCATCTTGCTCGTCGAGACAAGCTTGATAATGTGCGCCAGCCAAAGGATGTCAATATCATGACGCAAATCTTAGGCTCACGCAGAGACGGATCTACGTTGGGGCTCTCATGGGCTGTAGCCCACCCCTCAAATAGAAAAACTATCAAGCTACCACAACGAGAAAGGAAAGAACACCAAGTTTCTGAACAATATCTGTTTAGAATTGAAGTTTATCAGAGCAAGAAGATTATCTTCTTTCACAGTCTCAAGCCTGGGAAGGACTGAGGAGGTTGACCAATATTAGAAATAACCCAAAGAGAAACAACGATCTCACTACCAAATATGGATTCTCAGAACTCATGGCTAGCAAAGGAAGGATGCAAATGGAAGAACAAACTTGCGGCTGCTCATGAACCGATGGAGGAAGACTTAGCTGTAAGAGTCGATCTCTCCTAAATCTCCTTCCCCTCAAGGCGATGGAGACAACAATCTTCCCAAATCAAACAACAGCTGTGATGGTCGATTCCCTTCCAATTCGGTAGCCCCACGTATAACAAATCGATAATCCTAAAAATCTTCATTCATTACCTCTGCTTCAAATAGTGCATGAGATTTTGTGAACCACATAAAATATCTTATATTAATTATTCAATTCGTGAATTAGAAAGATATCTTATCACATTTTTAATATTTCTATTTTTATTTTCGTTTGAATATAGGTATCCTATGTAATTATTATTTATTTATTTTTTAATTTAAAATACTATCATTGCTAAAAAATGATGTTTTTTAAATTAATATTTTATTAATACATAAATAGCTTAATATTTTGAATCAATCATATATTATAAACCCATTTATTTTTAATTACATTTAGACAACCCATCTAAATTAAATTTGTCAAAAATCATTTTTAATAAACGTAAAATATAGATAAAAAAAATATCATTTTATCTCATAAGAGAATATAAAAAAATAATAAGAAAGATTTAATGGATCGAAGTAATCATATGTATTAAAATAAATAGGTCGCAATACGTTTGAGACGACGTATTTGTATATATTGTATATTAAGAAAAAGATTTTATACTTATTATCGTGTATAAAATGCATATTACCCCTGCAATCTATCTTATTGTTTTAGAAAAATAGATAGGTATTTTATAATTGTAATTTGACATTAAAGAAAAATAATTAATTTATTTTCATTTATTTTATTTTGATACTTAATTCATAATTATTTCATATTCATAGCCTAGTCCATCTATAAATCTTAGATCCGTCCCTAGGCTCACGGTCTTGTTACGTGAAGGGTTTAGGCCCATTACCTAAACTATCTGTAGTGGGTGGTTCTAGAGCCACAAATATAAGTTCAAAACATCATGATGATTATGAAAAATTTGCAACTATGAAAAAAACAATTGATGAACAGAATCTGACTATACGTGAGCAACATCAAAAATTTTAAGCATTATTGCACCAACTTCAACGGGTCATTCCTGGCTTCTCATTCTAGCCTCCACCAACATGCTCTTCAATACAACCTCCTCCGCCACCTCCCCCGCCTCCATCATCGACTATGTAGTTTTTTATTTTGCAACATTATGTAATGCGCATTTCACTACTTATGTTCTTTTGGATAATATTTGACCAGTTGTGTTCATGTTTTAAAAATATTTGACTAATTAATAGTAAATTGCACTTTTATGATGTATTTTAGATACATTATGATGTTGTGACTGAATGAGCAATATATTTTGTAATGCATAGACTGCGTCACAAATAATTAAAGAAAAAATATAGAAAAAATACATTTCGCGACACATTTCATGCGTCGTGACATGATAGAACCTTTTCGCGACCCATAAAAGAAGGTGTCGCCAATATTAGTGTTGCGAAATGACATCACCTATGGCGACGTCATTTGACGACGTAATAAAAGAAGGTGTCGCCAATACTTACGTCGCAAAATGTTGTAACCTTCAGCAACGCGTACCTTAATGCGTCGCCAAAGATCATATTGACTTTTGCATACGAACCCGTTGCGACGCATGCCGGCGACGCGTGTTTGCGTCGCAAAATGTTCTGTGACGCATTTTACATACATATGGCGACGCTAAAATGTGTCGTTAAAAGTTTGAATTCTTGTAGTGGCGTACCCTTGGACGAGAAGCGCGTACGTCTCCACAAGAGGGCCAGGGACGCGAGCACTTCGTGTTAGCAGGCTCTGTACAACAATGTGCTTGGGGATCCTGGACCATTGGGTCTTCGCCCCAGGAAGAGTCGGTCTCTAGTTGATATGAGTCAGATGATGTTTTCTCAGACAAAGGCGGTAAAACTTTTTGCTTCACTAGCTCGAAGGGCTCGAAAGTTGGTGTACAATCAGACTTCACAGCTTCTTCAAGCTCATTGAGCAAGATCAAAGCTTCAAATTTTCCTACCTCATTATTGAGGATTGGGACACGGAAGTGTGTGTCTAGATATGAAGGTGATTTAGTGGCAAAATGTTACTTCGCCAAACATAAACTTGTATGGGAAGTTCTCGAAGGTGGGTTGAAGTGCAAGATTCAGTTTCACTGTTCATTATTGCAATTAAGGAAGTATTTTTTGAAGGTGCCCATGGGACTTTGAATATTGTGTTGGCAAGACCACCTCTTTTCTTCCGAGCGACTGATCCCCAACCAAGGAAGCATACACCGTGACAAGCAACTCGAGATTTTACCAACGGCCAAGCATGCATACACAAGAGGCATCTACTTCAATGTCCCCAGACCTTGTTGAGCAAGAATTTTGAGAAATTGATCGACTGTAATCCTCATTTGAAACTACTTAGTCAACAACCTGATATTATATTAGAATCGCCTTACTTTAATCCTCAGTACTCAGTTTTAGAGGATCAAAATGATTCTAAAAGCCATATTAATGATTTTATTAAGGATGATTCTAGAACCACTTTTTCCCGCTTTTATGAACCTGGTCCCCCTTGTGCAACATCATCAATCTCCAATAAGATGGAAACACGGGATTCTTTCGGGAGGACACTTGATTTTGATTCACAAGACACAACTTCACCAAGCTCAGTTGAGGAGCTGGCTTCAGGAAACACATCATTGTCTTGCAACGCTCTATTCGAAAAAGAGATAACGGACTTTATACCTCAATTCTTTGACAATGATTCTCAGTCTTCTGCTGCTTCTGATGAACAATCCATTATCTCGAGGGGCAATTTCCTTTGCTGCCTACTCCAGCAAAATACAGTGGCTAGTACGATGACAAATGGACAAGTGAATGATCATGACGGCAGTGTCGACGATGCACAAGCTGGTGCTGGATCTGACGATGAACCTTATTCAACACTAGAGGCCAAGCTATCATTCGTGGAATTTATAATAGTTCCTCATTGCCACGAGTTCTTTCTCAATCCTACTTGATATAGAAAAATAACCAGATAAATCTCTTGCCCTTAACTTCTTGTACATATTTGAAGGAAAACTATTGTTTTGCTTTCTGTAGGCTCTGAGAGCTTCAACTTTTTATCAGTGAATTCTATCGTCAATATGGTATCAGAGCTGATATCACCAACTTTATGAATGTCAAAGTTGACTTTGATGAGCTCTCTATTCGTGTCCTGAATGGTCTTAGCCAAAATTACTGCAATATCTCACATGCTCTGCAAGTTCATGACGTTCCTATTACCTTTGATGAGTTATTCGAGCAGCTTCTCAGCTATGAAGCCCAGTTAAAAGTCTCAACACCATCTCCATCTTCCACGCCAATGACTGCTCTTGTGGCTCCAATAGGAAATTCTCGTAATCGGTATTCAAACTATCATGGTGGTCGCCAGCAGGTTCCGCCCATATCCTATCAGCCACGCATGTCTACTCCTGCGCTATCTGCGCATCCTCCTGCACATCTAGTTGTGTCCAGTCCCAATCGTTATCTTGGGCGCTGTCAGATTTGTGGTGTCCAAGGTCACTCTTCTCGCCAGTGCAATCATTTGACTGCCTCGATACTTGCTCTGCTTCCGTCGGCTCCTCCGCGTGCTCCGCGCCCCACGTATAGTGTGTCGTTTATGCACACTATCGTTCATTATACACCTTCATCTGATTCTCGGGAATGGGTTGTTGACTCTAGCGCCTCTCATCTTGTCACCACTAATCTTGCTACACTGTCGTTGCATAGGCCTTACTTTGGGAATGATAGCGTCGTCATTGGTGATGGTTCTAGACTACCTATTACACACACTGATTCTTTCTCTTTCTCTACTCCATCTTTCCTGTTAGTTTTCTCCAATATTTTATGTAGGACCGTTAGATTCGATAGAGGGGGGGTGAATATCGACTCGAAAAATAAGAGTATAAACGCAGCGGAAAAGTAAAATAGACACAATGGTTTAATTCGTTCGGAGCCTGTGACGACTCCTACTCGAAGGCCCATGGTCCTTGACCACTTTCGTTGGGCAATCACTAGCAATTCGAAATGATGATTACAAAAGAACCGTACAGGGAATGCTAATGAAAACTAAAAACAAATACCGACAAAAAGGGAAAAGAACGGAGCGTAGTGTCGGATCTTTGTTGGCGTCGCACTGAATGTCGAGCAGCAAGACCAGCAGCAGAAGAGTTCTCAGCTTGATTTTTTATAATCTGAAGTTCCTGTCTGGGGCTTCTTTTATATGTTGTTCCGGGCGACTGGATTCCTTCCGGGCGCCTGGAATGTGACGTAACTGCTCAAATCGAGATGCTCCACGTGGCGACGACTTGGCTGGATAGAATTCGCCTTCCGGGCGCCCGGACCACCTTGTTCCAGAAAACTCCCTTTTCCTGCAAAACAAAGTTAGTCTGAGGCAAATATACATCCTGTAAAACAGATTGTTAGCACAGTTAAAGTTCAACATATGGATAAAAAGAGTATGACTTAGATTCCGTCTTTCCGAGACCGGAATCTAGTCACGATCTCGACTTAGACATCCGAAATGGATCTAAGCCGGATCGACGCCTAATGTCCCCTTCCCGGGAACGCGTCCTCACAGTCACTCCCCTCCAGTGACTTACCTCACTTACCTGCCAGACGTCCGGTCAGCCCGTCGACCCGTCTGGACTTCTCGCCAAGCGTCCGGTCAGCCCGTCGACCCGCTTGGACTTCTCGCCAAGCGTCCGGTCAGCCCGTCGACCCGCTTGGACTTCTCGCCAGCTATCCGGTCAGCCCGTCGACCTAGCTGGACTTCGTGCCAGACATCCGGTCAGCCCGTCGACCTGTCTGGACTTCTCCTGCACACTTGATCAAAGTGTCAGATAACAACAAAACTAACTTAACCTATTTGTCATTCATCAAAACCTGGGTTAAATCGTTAGTGCTAACCGCACCAACAATCTCCCCCTTTTTGATGGAATGACAACCTGGTTAAGTTAGTGAAAACATATGCAAGAAACAACATGCATTTATGTAGTTTTAAAGTTAGTCTGTATTTTCAAATTGGTTTAGCTAACTTAACCACCTAACCCTCCGCCTTTGGCATTCATCAAAAATAAGCAAGGGTAAACAATTATAGTGTAGAGTTAAAAAGTAAACAGCTTTTGCAACATATCTAAGTTTGGTTCAATTTTTAACACCAAGTTAAAAAATAGTCAAGTTGACTTGGGGGAGACAAGTTGAATTTTGAAAAGTATAAATTTAAAGTTAATTAAGTTTAACTTTTCAAGTGTGTAAAAATTTTCAAATCAGGTTTTTCAAATTTACTTAACATTTATTTTTCAACAAGGTAAATTTTCAACTTCGATTTTTTTTTTAAAAAAAAAAACAAAGCAAAAATTTAAACAAGTAAGAATAAGTTTTCAAGAAGTAAAATTTTTGCCAAAGTAAATTTTTAAGGATAATTTGTTTTAACTTTTAAACTCAGGTTTTAAAAAAATTAGGTGGGATTAAACTTAGTTAATTTTAACTTTTTGAAAATTAATGTTCAAACATAAGCTAGTTTTTTTTTTAAAAAAAACATTTGTCAAACACATAAAATTTTGATTAATTTCTCCCCCTGAACTTGACATTTAGAATTAACCAGCTGTCTAACCAATTAGGTACTAACTAACTATCAGGAGATAGTAGCGTTCACTTGGTTAGTCAGATTAAGTTGATTATAACCAGTCAGTGTTTGACTTGACTGATGAACTTAATCTGATTACTGTCTGATTTGTATTTAACGTCCAGACTTATGCTGATGCACTGAGATAAGCATCTTAAGTCCAGACAGTTTGCCTATGCATCTCACCCCTTTCTATGTTTGTCAAACACAAGCAAGGTAAACCTAAGGTGTTGGTGAGATGCTAAAAAACTAGCCCTATGGATGCATGCTTTCTATGGATTCCAAGCTAGTCTAAGGCCAAAACTGTTTTTGAAAGTCTGAAAATGGAAGGTTTTGAAAACAAACAAATTTGACTTATAATTTGAAAGAGTGATTTTTGAAAACAATTTTGAAATTTAAAATTCCTAGTCTATTGAGCACATTCCTAATTTTCGGCATAAGTTGCTAAACTCACTTTCAGGGAGTGGTTTTGTGAAAATGTCAGCTAAATTTGATTTGGACTCAATGTATTTGAGTTCAATATCACCTTTAGTAACATGATCCCTGATAAAGTGGTGCCTAACTTCAATATGTTTGGTTCTTGAATGATGCACAGGGTTCTTGGTTAAGTTAATTGAACTTATATTATCAATTAATACTTTTACATTTGTAATGTTTAAGTTGAAATCTTTTAGAGTATGCATCATCCATAGTAATTGTGCAACACATTCACCTATAGCTATGTATTCTGACTCAGTTGTAGATAGAGCAACACAATGTTGCTTTCTACTAAACCAGCTAACAAGTGATGAACCTAATAATTGGCATCCTCCACTTGTGCTCTTGCGGTCTAATTTACATCCAGCATAATCTAAGTCAGAATACCCTATTAGTTCAAAATTATTGGTTCTAGGATACCAAATTCCTACATTTATTGTTCCTTTAAGATATCTAAAAATTCTTTTAACTTGTGTCAAGTGGGATTCCTTAGCACAAGTTTGGTATCTAGCACACATACTAACTGCAAATAAAATATCAGGTCGGCTTGCAGTTAAGTACATTGCACTCCTATAATATTTTAGGTCAACTGATTTTCCATTTGGGTCATTATCTAAGATTGTGTTCACTGCCATAGGTGTTTTTATTTCTTTTGTATTTTCCATTCCGAATTTTTTAAGTAATTCTTTAGTGTATTTGTGTTGATAAATGTAATTTCCCTCATTTGTTTGTTTGATTTGTAATCCTAAGAAATAAGTTAATTTTCCTACTAGGCTCATTTCAAATTCTTTTTCCATTAGATTAATAAACTCCTCTAAAAAATCTGAATTTGTTGAACCAAATATTATATCATCTACATAAATTTGTGCAATAAATATGTTTGAATTCAATGATTTAACAAACAAGGTTGGGTCAATTTGACCTTGTTTGAATCCTTTAGATGTTAAGTAGGATGTTAGTCTTTCATACCATGCCCTGGGTGCTTGTTTAAGTCCATATAATGCTTTCTTTAACTTAAATACATAATCAGGGTGTTCTAGACTTTCAAACCCAGGAGGTTGACCTACATAAACTTCTTCTTTTATTAGTCCATTAAGAAAGGCAGACTTAACATCCATTTGGTATAGTTTGAACCCTTTATGGGCTGCATAACTTAGTAACATTCTAATGGATTCTAATCTGGCTACTGGGGCATATGTTTCATCATAATCAAGTCCTTCAACTTGACTAAATCCTTTGGCAACCAGCCTAGCCTTATTTCTAGTAATTTCCCCAGTTTCACTTAGTTTGTTTCTGAATACCCATTTTGTTTCTATTATTTTCTTATTCTTAGGTGGTGGAACTAGGTCCCAGACCTCATTACGCTCAAATTGGGCTAGTTCTTCTTGCATAGCTACAATCCAATCTGGGTCTTGTAGGGATTCATCCACAGTTTTGGGTTCAATTTTTGAAATTAATGAAATTTGACTTAGGTTTCTAAAGGATGATCTGGTTTGAACTCTTAAGTCTGGGTCACCGATTATTTGATCAATTGGATGATTTAGGTTAACCCTTATTGTTCTAGTAGGTTGATTCTCTTGATGTTGTTCCTCTTCTTCATGACTTAGAGTTTGGTTGGTTTCTGGATCAAACTCAGGTGTTTGTGTAGATCCTATGTCTTGTTTAGTTTCTTCAAACTTTACATTAGTAGTTTCTTCAATTTTTAAGGTAACCTTATTGTAAATTCTGTAGCCTCTACTATTTAGGGAATATCCTACAAAAATTCCATTTTCAATTTTAGAGGTGAATTTTCCTAAATGTTCTCTTGTATTTAAGATGAAAACTGGGCACCCAAATACCTTAAAATATTTTATATTTGGTTGTTTATTATAAAACAATTCGAAGAACGTTTTGTTATGAGTTTTATTTATTGTTGTTCTGTTCTGTACATAGCAGGCTGTACTAACGGCTTCTGCCCAAAAGTATTTAGGTAGGTTATACTCATTTAACATTGTTCTAGAAGCTTCAAGTAAGGTTCTATTTTTTCTTTCTACAATTCCATTTTGTTAGGGGGTTTTAGGGCATGAGAACTCATGATGGTAACCGTTTTCTAGACAAAAACTGTTAAAGTGGTGATTTTTAAATTCTCCCCCGTTGTCACTCCTAATTCTTTTAATTTTAATATCTTTTTCGTTTTCAATCTGTTTGCAAAAATTTGAAAAAATTTCAAAAGTTTCATCTTTATGTTTTAAGAATTTGACCTAAGTAAACCTAGAATAATCGTCTATAATTACTAAGCAATATAAGTTTCCATTTATAGATTTGACTCCATGGGAGTCAAAAAGGTCTAAATGTAGACGTTCTAAGATTGAGTTAGTTTGTGGTTGATTTGTTTGTTTGTGGGTTGATTTAGTTTGTTTGCCTTGTTGACAAGCATTACATATGGTTGAATCTAAGTTAGGTAACTTTGGTAAGCCTTTTACAAGTCCATTTAGTTTACTTATATTTCTAAAGTTGGTGTGAGACATCCTCCTATGCCATAACCAAGTTTCTTCTTTTTGTGTTAAATAACACTTAATGGAAGAAATGGTTAAGTTGATGGCATAAATGTTGTCTTTTCTAAAGCCTTTTAGACTTATGGTAGGATTATCTAGATGTTTGATTAAACACTCTGTAGATAGAAATTTGACCTTATACCGAGTATCACATAATTGACTTATACTTAGAAGATTATATTTAAAATTTTCAACAAGTAAAACATTTGTAATTATAAAGTCTAATTTTAATTCAATATTACCTATACCAATTACCTTGAGTTTGCAGTTGTTTCCAAAGGCAACTGTTCCTAGGCTTTTGTAAGTGAGTTGAGTGAATTTGGTGTAATCTCCAGTCATATGTTTGGAGCAACCACTGTCCAAAATCCACTTGGTTTCCTACAGTAAGTAGGATTTAAAGTTAGTCTTTTGAGCATGCATTATTTAAGTTTAAAATTTTGAGATAAATTAAAATTAATTTAAGTTTAAAATTAAAATTTGAAATTAATTTTTAAGTTTAAAATTAAAATTATGAAATTAATTTTTAAGTTAAAATTAAAATTTGAAATTAATTTTTAAGTTTAAAATTAAAATTTTGAAATTAATTTTTAAGTTTAAAATTAAGATTTGAAATTAATTTTTAAGTTTAAAATTAAAATTTGAAATTAATTTTTAAGTTTAAAATTAAAATTTGAAATTGATTTTTAAGTTTAAAATTAAAGTTTGAAATTAATTTTTAAGTTTGAAATTAATTTTTAAGTTTAAAATTAAAATTTTGAAATTAATTTTTAAGTTTAAAATTAAAATTTGAAATTAATTTTTAAGTTTAAAATTAAAATTTGAAATTAATTTTTAAGTTAAAATTAAAATTTGAAATTGATTTTTAAGTTTAAAATTAATTTTTAAGTTTAAAATTAAAATTTTGAAATTAATTTTTAAGTTTAAAATTAAAATTTGAAATTAATTTTTAAGTTTAAAATTAAAATTTTGAAATTAATTTTTAAGTTTAAATTAAAATTTTGAAATTAATTTTTAAGTTTAAAATTAAAATTTTGAAATTAATTTTTAAGTTTAAAATTAAAATTTTGAAATTAATTTTTAAGTTAAAATTAAAATTTTGAAATTAATTTTTAAGTTTAAAATTAAAATTTTGAAATTAATTTTTAAGTTTAAAATTAAAATTTTGAAATTAATTTTTAAGTTAAAAATTAAAATTTTTAAATTAATTTTTAAGTTAAAATTAAAATTTTGAAATTAATTTTTAAGTTTAAAATTTAAGCCTTATTCATCTCACCCGATCTATATTATTAATCAGGGAATCCTATGATTTTGTGAGATGAAATTGGTTTGATTACAGAGTTTTGGTTTAACTTGTGTTAGATTCAGACTTAGCTTTGGTTTCCACAAATAGGCATTTTTCGGATAAACTTCTAAGCTTGGTGAGTCACATGGACATCATTAGAAGTAACCAACCTTTCGAGGTTTTCCGAATAGTCCTATCCACGGAACTTAGTACTAAATCTTGGTCTAACTGGTTAGGATTCGTTTAAGGGTAGCTTCGGTCAGTTTCACTTGGCCAAATGCACCAGATCGAAGCCATATCTTTCTAGACATGCGATGCCCAAGCTTCCCTAACGTACTATCATCCAAAAACTTCACAAGTACCATGAGTCAAGTTAAACTTGGTCTCTTTTTAACTAATCCTAATTACCCTGCCGGGTTAGTTTGTTTTGGGTTACCCTGTCGGGTAGGTTAGTTTTGGAGGTGCCAGCTATTCTAGAGCTTCCCCCTGAATTATTGGCCATTAATTTAGATTTTGGTTTTAGGCTTGTGTCGATTCTTTTTATAGTTATAGTTAACTTGGTGATAATTTTGTTGATTTTTAAACTGTTTAGATTTTGAATTTGATTTAGGTTTGTATTTTGGATTTTGGTTTGGTTTATTCACTTTTCTATAATGTATTTTTTCTTTAGGTATATAATATTGATTAAGTCCTACTTGCGTGGTCAGACACGCTTTCAGAACCCAAGCTAGATTGGTTGACTTGTATTGGGTTATTAATGATTTGAAGGTTTTATTTGAATTCGACTTATATCCTAGTCCGGTTTTATTATAACATGCTTTTTGATTATTTAGGATTAAGTCTAAATTTTTTGATCTTGTTGTGAATTTTTCTAACATCTCCTTTAAATTGTTTATTTCATTTTTTTAATGATAAATTTTCTTCCTCAAGTGTTAGATCTTGAGTTGGATTCGAATTTTTTACTTGTTCCTTGAGGTTTTGATTTTCCTCAAGAAGTAATTTGTTTTCATTTTCTACTTTAGTTAATTTACTATTTAGACAAGAAATGATTCTAAAAAACTTTTTGTTTAAATTAAAATATACCTCATTCGAGCCTTCGAAAACGAGTACGGACTCGTGGCTTGTTTCGGGTTCAGACCCGTCTTCATCTTCCGACTCATTTTCTGTTTCGGCTTCGCGGGCCATCAGTGCGAGGTGGCTCTGATGTTCCTGCTCTTCTTCCTCCGATTCGTCCGAGGAGTCATCCCACGTTGCTTTGAGTGCCTTCTTTTTGGTTGGCTTTGGTTTGTCGAACTTCAGTTTTGGGCATTCGTTCTTGTAGTGTCCCTTTTTGTTGCAGCCGTAGCAAGTCACGTTCTTTTGTTCTGAGGGAGAGCTGATCTTTTGAAGGTCCTTTTTGCTGAAGCTCCTCTTTCTCCTGGTGAACATTTTTCTTACCAAGTTCACTAGGTGTTCTTCGTCTTCGGAGTCTTGGTCAGATTCTTCAAATTCAGGCTTGCTTTTCTTTTCTTTGGAGGAACCTGCAAATAGAGCTATACCTTTCTCGGCTCCAGCATTAGTTTGTTCGTGTAATTCTAATTCACAGAAAAGCTCGTCTAATTTTAATTCAGAAAGATTCTTAGAAATTTTGTAGGCATCCACTATTGATGCCCACAAACTATTACGTGGAAAGGCGTTTAATGCGTACCTTATTAAGTCTCTGTTCTCCATCTGGTGGCCTATCGCATGAAGCCCGTTGAGGATATCCTTGATCCTCGCGTGGAGTTGATTCGCTGTTTCTCCTTCCTGCATTTTTATATTAAAAATTTTATTTAAAAGCATGTCTCGTTTTGTTACCTTAGCGTCGCTCGTTCCCTCGTGCAGCTCGATCAACTTGTCCCACAGCTCTTTAGCGTTTTTGTGTGGACCGACTCTGTTCAGTTCTTCTCTTGTCAATCCGCACTGTAGAGTGTTGATCGCTTTATTTTCTGTTGATGATTTTTTTTTCAGATCTGCTGTCCAGTCTTCAGGATCCACTAGATTCCCGGAGTTGTCCACTGGAGTTTTGTAGGGTCTCGTAATGCTCATCCACTGGTCGAAGTCTATTTTGAGGTAGACCTCCATGCGCTTCTTCCAGTACGGGAAGTCGTCCCCGTTGAAGAGTAGAGGTCGCACTGTGCTGAATCCTTCTTGTTGGGACATTCTGTGCACAGGTAAATAACCAAAAAAATATCCCAAGACTTGGTCTTGGATTAGTAGTGCGGGAAGAGAAAAATAGAAAAAAAATCTAGATTCGTGTTGCACTAATTTAAGTTAACGATACACCAGTTTTAGAATTAATTGAAAGAAAAAAAAATCACCCCCTGTCTGATTGGTGGTTGCACCAAATCAGAGCGGTACCTGCTCTGATACCACTTGTAAGACCGTTAGATTCGATAGAGGGGGGGTGAATATCGATTCGAAAATATCGAGTATAAACGCAGCGGAAAAGTAAAATAGACACAATGGTTTTACTTCGTTCGGAGCCTGTGACGACTCCTACTCGAAGGCCCGTGGTCCTTGACCACTTTCGTTGGGCAATCACTAGCAATTCGAAATGATGATTACAAAAGAACCGTACAGGGAATGCTAATGAAAACTAAAAACAAATACCTACAAAAAGGGAAAAGAACGGAGCGTAGTGTCGGAGCTTTGTTGGCGTCGCACTGAATGTCGAGCAGCAAGACCAGCAGTAGAAGAGTTCTCAGCTTGATTGATTGATTTTGAAGCTCCTGCCTGGGGCTTCTTTTATATGCTGTTCCGGGCGCCTGGATTCCTTCCGGGCGCCTGGAATGTGACGTAACTGCTCAAATCGAGATGCTCCACGTGGCGACGACTTGGCTGGATAGAATTCGCCTTCCGGGCGCCCGGACCCCTTCCGGGCGCCCGGACCTCCGGGCGCCCGGACCTCCGGGCGCCTGGATCCCCTCCGGGCGCCCGGACCACCTTGTTCCAGAAAACTCCCTTTTCCTGCAAAACAAAGTTAGTCCGAGGCAAATATACATCCTGTAAAACAGATTGTTAGCACAGTTAAAGTTCAACAGATGGATAAAAAGAGTATGACTTAGATTCCGTCTTTCCGAGACCGGAATCTAGTCACGATCTCGACTTAGACATCCGAAATGGATCTAAGCCGGATCGACGCCTAATGTTCCCTTCCCGGGAACGCGTCCTCGCAGTCACTCCCCTCCAGTGACTTACCTCACTTACCTGCCAGACGTCCGGTCAGCCCGTCGACCCGTCTGGACTTCTCGCCAAGCGTCTGGTCAGCCCGTCGACCCGCTTGGACTTCTCGCCAGCTATCCGGTCAGCCCGTCGACCTAGCTGGACTTCTCGCCAAGCGTCCGGTCAGCCCGTCGACCCGCTTGGACTTCTCGCCAGCTATCCGGTCAGCCCGTCGACCTAGCTGGACTTCGTGCCAGACATCCGGTCAGCCCGTCGACCTGTCTGGACTTCTCCTGCACACTCGATCAAAGTGTCAGACAACAACAAAACTAACTTAACCTATTTGTCATTCATCAAAACCTGGGTTAAATCGTTAGTGCTAACCGCACCAACAATTGTGACCCTTTGTTTGAGGGGAGGATTGTTGGGGTTCAATCAAAGTCCCACATTGGAAATATTTGGTAAAAATCATGGGGTTAAAAGGATGCATGATATCTCCATTAGCATGAGACCTTTTGGGGAGAGCCTAAGAGCAAATCCATGAGGACCTAGGCCCAAAGTGGATAATATCATGTCATTGTGGAGATATGTGGATATCCTTTGGGCACAACAGGTCCAATTTAAGTCTATTTTAGAAATCTAAATTATCACCCTGACTATATTCTGATCTCGGAAAAACAAGATCTAACTCTTAAATCTTTATAAATTGTTCATGTATATATTTTCTAACTCTATTTGTAGAGATAAATGAAGACCTTCGAATTCTACACACGTGGCAACTGACAGAACTTGATTATGAGTTCGGAGTCAAAAGTTATGGTCTTCGGAAGATTGCTATGTCAAACCAGCAGTTAAAGGTGCCTTGAGCTTGCCGAAAAGTGTCTTGAAGAGTTTTGAAGGCGCCTTCCAGAGGATAAAACCCGAAGTTTATATATTTTATCATCATCAAAGATTGGGGGATAAACTTTATTTGTAGAGGCACCTTGGAAGAGGTTGAAGGTGTCTTGCACAACCTATATAAGCCCCTATTTGAGCAACATTCAAGACACAACTCTTCTATAAGCTAGTACGGGTTCGTTTGGAGTTCTGACTGCTCTGGCTTCCTACTGCTGCTAAGGAGCTATCCAACACTGAGCTTGATCCAATTATCTTCAAGGGTGTTGGGTAACAAAATTTTAATATTGCACTTAATTATTGCATAAAGAAAAGTGTAGCGTGTTACACACTTTTTTATTCTTTCATTGTACTCGATTCCCTCTTCCGGTAGTTCCGGAAGAGGTATTTTAGTGGATTATCCATCGATAGGTCTGAGGGACCTAGGTCTTGGAGTAAAAGTCGCTGAAGACTGGAAACCAAGTAAAACCGACCGTGTCTATTGTTGGTGCGGGAAGCTTCCGACGATCAACCGTTGTTTTGATAATGGCAAAGGAATTCAAAGTTAAGTTGTTTTGTGATCTAATGCACTTAACTGAGTGTTTCAGGAAAGTCGTAGCTGCGGTTAGGCAGGTGGAAAACCCTAGGGGGTGGTAACCCTATGCGAAAAGTCTTGGCGGGTCGAGAGCTTCAGGCAAAAGTCCTAGGGGGAACCCTAGGTGGAAAGTCCTGGTGTCGCGAACCAGGTGAAAGACTGGACCAGCTGGGAAGCGAAAGTCCAGCATAAAGTCCGAAAGCTTCTAACGCTGAGCAAAAGTCCAGTCGATCTGGAGGATCGCACTGGCATCAGGTAAATCTCCTGAGTGGAGTAGGTGAGGACGCGTTCCCCGCAGAGATAACAGTAGGCGTCGGGTCGACCTAGGGTTTTCGGTTAGAAATCCGAAGTCAAACCCAGACAGTCCAACGACTATCAAGTATATCTATTATATTATATCTGTGCTAATTTTGTTTTGCAGGGTTTATGTTTGAGACTAACACATTTTGCAGGAACAAAGGAGAAACTTAGACCTCGGATGAACAGTGTCCGAGGCGCCTCCATGGGGCTTGGAGGCGCCTCGGGTGCTAGCCGAAGCCAGCTGTCCAGAGACGCTGGAGGCGCATAGGAGGTCACTGGAGGCGCCTTGGACCAGGCGTTGGAGGTGCCTTGGAGCAGTTTGGAGGCGCCTTCAATGGGATAAGGCACAACCAGATCAGAGTTGATCCACGCGTGTGACTCGGCGGCTTGGAGGTGCCTCAGACAGGCTTGGAGGCGCCTCAAGCACTATTTAAAAGGGGACTTCGAGCAGCAGCTTAGAACAAGAATTCACAAGCGATCCTTCTGCGTTCAACTACTAACGAATTCATCCCGAAGTGCTGTGACGACATACCGACGACCCGGAACTCCAGATTTTGATATTCTTACTATCGGTATTGTTTTCTTTTATAGTTCTAATTGTAATAATCTTGTAACAATCTTTCGAGCTTATAGTTGTTGCCCACCGAAAACGGTCAACGACCGCGGGCCTTGGAGTAGGAGTCACCACAGGCTCCGAACCAAGTAAACGACTGTGTCCTTCTGTGTTTGCTTTATTTTTCCTTACTTAATTTCGCTGCGTATTTTCGACTCTGTTTTAAATCGAACGAAATAGCCACGAGCGTTATTCACCCCCCCCCCCCTCCCCTCTAGCGCTTTTGATCCAACATCTATCTCTATCTTCTTGTACTTTGATTTATGTATTTTTCTACTACGTACTTTGTTTTGAAAATCTAAAAGAACAAGTTTTTCAAAATCACATGATTCACTCTCCCTTCTCATGTGCGACTCAATCCAACACGAAGAAATCTGGTTGGAAGAAGGAGGAGTCGGCAGGACAACCTCCCTCTAAGGAATCGCAGAAGTGGAGGATTCCCCTTGCTCGGAAGGAGGTCGGGAAGTCATTGCTAGAGCACAAGCCTGCAAAGCCAAAGTTGTCAAGTGAGAAGAGGATTCCTCTCGGTGCCACTTGCGGTGTTGGATCAACAACTCGCCCAACATAGCCGATTCAGACGAAACAGTAATCGACGCTAGGGAGGGGCGTTCGGGTAGCTCGCCAGTGGTGGCTGCTGTGTCGCTAGCCGCCACTCGGCGTCCCCTTACTTCGTCGGTCGACTCGTTGGAATGCTTGATTGGCAACAAGCCACGTCTCTCCAGCTCAGGCACTCCTTTAGCGTTGATATCCGCATTGGCAAGCTTACACTTGTCGCTCAGCAACGCTCGATTCATGACTTGATTTGTAAAGATGAAAGAGAAATCAATTAAATTCAAAGATGACAAAGAAAAAAAGGCATACCAAGAGGGATGGGCAGCTGTGTTCGGATAAGGCTTAGCCCAAACACATACAATACTCCCTCCAAAAGCAGCCTGTATATATGATACTTCTAACCGACTAGGCTTGCAACTACTTGGAGGTAAGCCGTTTGGCCTCGGTATCTACCGGTCGGAGGGGGTTTTGACAATTCTATCTGCTAGCCAGTCGAAAAGTCGGGTTGGTCGGGGAGACAAACAAAGAAGTAATGCTCTTTTCAATGCTTATTGAAAGTGGACATTTTTGTCAAACTAAACAGCGCCCACTCGGGCTTGAAAAAGAAAAGTGTCCAACTCGGAAAGATTTGGATAATAGAAGTAGTGAAACATGCGGGGTAAAATGCGAATCCTGTACAAATAGAATAAGACAACAATCCCTCATAGTAATCTAAAGGAATTAGGCACTAATTGATGCAGTCGAATGTGAAAATATCTACAAACTTCCAGGAAGAAGGGATGAATGGAAAAGCGTAGGTCGGAAAGAAACTGATTTTTAAAGGAGGGAAGAAAGTCATCTGGAGGCATATGAGGATGAGCATAGGCAGATAGAATGACAATTTACTAATCGTCGGAGAAATGATTAGTTAGTTTCATTTGGTCGACCTCATGACCGTTAAACTTGGACTTGGTGGAGGTGTACCATAGTCCAGAGATAGTCGGAGGGGGAGAAGGCGAACACGCCATGAAATGAAAGAGAGAAACCGAAGATCGAAAGGTAAAAAGAGAGGAAGCTTACTGAAAAAGAAAGTACCGGTGATGAACTTGGGTTGAGAAGCAGGAAAGAAGAAGACGAGGACGAGGAAGACGATGAGGCGAAGGGAGAAGTTAAGGGTTTAAAAACCTCGGGGATGGCTTCTCGGAGCCGTCTGATTCACGGCTTTGGAAAATGAGGTTGGATCTTGTCGTTGATTTTGAAAAGGCATCCATTGCATCAAATCTAAATAGTCACCTATCACATCACACATGCAGTAGCGGAAAGAGGCGACGTGTGACATTCAATTATAGGTGGCATTAATGAGGAAGGAGAAAGCATGATTACATGTATGACCAAGCGTGCTTTGCATTAATGGACGGGGATTTGAATGATTTTCTAGAAATTTGGGTGACGTCTGTGATAATTAAAAGACACTACGTGGGGGTGAGAGGGCGGAGCAGAGATTAGAATGAAGTTAGAAAATGACTAAGGTTTGTCCACGATAGATCTGAGCGACACTGACTCGGACCGTACATAGTCGATGAGAAGAAGGACCAAAAGAAAATTCAAAGTTAGCTAAAGCACACGTGATAGTCAAGCGGCGGCTCTAAATCCCAGCATCTCCGCTCGGATAAAAGGCAACTTCTCGACAAATGA
Organism: Zingiber officinale; assembly: GCF_018446385.1. Classification (NCBI taxonomy): domain Eukaryota; kingdom Viridiplantae; phylum Streptophyta; class Magnoliopsida; order Zingiberales; family Zingiberaceae; genus Zingiber; species Zingiber officinale. The sequence goes on from NC_055989.1 coordinate 15,122,426, forward strand.
CATGAGGCGAGTGGAAGGAATGACATAGCCGAGCGACAGCTATAAACCCTTGAGCAATAAACGACACAGTCGAGCGACGTCTATAAACCCTTGATCAATGAATGACACGGCTAAGTAGCAACTATAAACCCTTGAACAGTGAGGATTATAGTCGAGTGATGGTTTTAAACCCTAGAATAACTGATCGGGAAGAAGACTTTTAGAACATTCTAACTGTCTAGTCAGTCGAACTTGCAACCTCCTTCAACTAGGCTTGAGGGGAAAGCTTGTGATGCGGTGATGAAGAGGAACATCACCAAAGATAAGTCAAAGTAAGGAAGACTGGCTGACATGGAAGTCAAAGTCAAGGAAAGTAAAAAGACGCTATCCACAAATCAGGCGAGGTCAGTCGTTCGGCTGAGTTATGCCCAGACAAACAACACACTCGAACGGGCGAGCAGAGCCAAGTAGACAGTATAAGGTTACGAGATAAACAGACAGTACATTCCTCAGCCACCGTCCCTTCTGAGCGGGCGGTGTGTCCATTCAGGGGAGGATCCCTCCGATTATGTGAAAACTAAGTGAAGGGAGATTGCTCTGTTCAGCACAACGGAGTAGGGCGCGCCCCTATCGAGCGGCCACTGGTTAGTCTATAGCAGGACCCACCTACATATCTCCTTGCACCCTTTTGGAGGTTTGTGTCACTGACAATAAAGCATGTTCCCCAGGCAAGTCGCACGATAGAAGCTTCCAGCCTGTCACATCAAAGATTTGCATGCTCGCTTAAAGAAAGATGTCAGAGGCACTTTTGGACTTATGTGTTTCCTAGGATGCTTGGAAAAATGTGTGATTGCTTTGAAATACGTGCACAGACACTACAGTGACATTATTAAAGGAGGTTCCCATCTACAAGCGGAAGTATGCGCAACTTCATTATTTAACATGCTCTAGCTACAATTTTCTACTATTCTCCACTTATAGAAAATTGACTTGAGATTCGGAAGACCAACACAGAGAACCCCTTCTCATCCTGGTACTAACACCTCTTGTGTTGTAGGACCGCGTGGAGTCTTCACTTCATCAACCTTCAAGCCACATCCCCCAGCTTGCGATCTTCTTTGCTTTCGAACAAGATCACTACCCATGTACTCGAGTAATAATCTAACATTCAGTACTGATGTGGAGGTTTGAAGAGGGTGTCACGTGGTGACAATAAGTCAATAAAAGGGATGATGTGATAGTCAAAGTCTAGGTGAACATGTGAATAAATATGGTTTCTGACTGGCCAAATAGCTATATGTTCTTCCGATCGGGCTCGTATATAGGCCACTTGGTGATTTCATTACCGATTGAGCTATAAACTATGGCAGACTGAACATAAGATATATCTTGGATGCTATCGATCTACCACTCTGCTTTAATCACTTAAACAGCTGAGTCACTTTCATTTTATCATTTTAGATACAAGGGTCGAGATAATATAATAACCGATCAGGAGCTTAGACTTTCTTTGTCTCAGTAGAATAGTGTTTTTATGGTATTGCTAATTTATATCTTAGCAATCTAGCACATTTTATATTAATGTCCATCATTGGTCCATGAGTGCATGGGGAAGAAGAATAGTAGGAAGTAAGAGAGCATATTTCCTCATTTAATATTGTTTCATTCATTATGCAATTATTATAGCCTCATTAAGGAGGAAGACAAAATGAAACACTCATTAATATCATTAAAGAAGAGCACGAGAAAGCTCCCTCGGGTATAAAAGGATTGTGAGGGAAAAGAATAAGGGGATCTGGAGTTGAGGACTATTAAGGGTGTCAATTCAGGTGAGTCGGGTCGGGTTAATTTTTTTTGTTAACCCAACCCAAATCCGACCCGAACCTGAATTCAATCCAAAACCTCTAAATCCGAACCAAAATCCGACCAACCTGAACTCGATCCGAATAACCTGAAAATCTGATTCATTTTTTTTTTGCTATTTCCCTATAATTCTTCACTTTTATTTCAATACTCCATTATTATCATATAAACATCATATTAATATACATTAAAATATCTTAATTTTCAAAATAAAATTCGATTTAACAAAAAAAAATCCTATATTTAGGTCAACCCGAACCCGACCTGACCCAATCTGAATATTTTTAACTCTCCAACCCGAACCCAAAAATGCCTTCTGAATATTTTTAACTCTCCAACCCGAACCCAAAAATGCCTAATTCGAACCTGATTTTTTTCGGATCAACTCATATTGAGTCGTTAGGTCAGATTCATCTTTAACACCCATAAGGACTATTCTTCTAGTGAAAGTCAGTTTTTTTGTCGGTATAGAAATAATGTCACAATAATATTTCTCCTAATTAAATAGGGTAAATCGATAAGTCAACTTCGAATATCTCAATTCAAGATCAAGGTGGCAAAAGGCGAATACGCTCGCCTCCAGCGCCCCCGCCAACCCGTCCCAGGACCAACACAGAGGAGGTAAATTACGGGCGGCTACTAGCCTTTGGAATAGTAACTAACACATAAAGGAGATATTTACCTCGACTTTATCGAGATTCGAATCTCATACCTTATGATGACAACACCTCATGTACTAACCAATAAACCCATCCGAAAAGATATCTCAATTCAAGATCAAGTACCATATAATATAGCACATCTAATTATCAATTTTTTCCCCACGTCTAAAGACAAACAAAAAACCTCGTTTGGCTTTTCTCCATGCGGAACACAAACAATGCTTCAATGCATTGAGAGGGACTCCACGTACCTGGACTCTACAGTGTCCAAATTGACATTATCCACCTCCATTCCTTCCTCTACCAATCAACTTCTCTATCATTTGATCCAACGCTTTGTCCAATGCCCACCCATCCATCATCCTCTCTTCTTTCTCAATCGCCACTCACTTCGACCTCTATATCCACTCAATCTTCACTCTTATCATTTGTTTTTTTCTCAGGATATGGTAAATCGGTAAAGATAATCAATTATTTCTTAGCTATTTATTATTTGATTTTTACAATTAAATGATATTAAACTTCTAGATTGTACGATACTTTTTGATTTATCCTGATGATTGATAAAAAATTTTCATAAAACCAAATTGATTAATTTAAGATTAATCATTTTTTTCATATTTCTTTCATATTTTTGAAAGCCAAAAACACATGATAACTAGATTTACTTTTTTCCCCTTCAAATTTAATTAGATTAATATTTTTTAAAATATCTACTAATTGTAGGACACATTTGACCATAAAATACGATCCTAAAAATGGACCACTATGAATATTATTTATAGATGGAATTTCATAAACCCCACCTATTACACAGGTAAAATTTATAAAATCTTACCTATGAACAATCCCTAGTCAAGAATAAATTAAGGATTGTGGTCCAGAAGATTTGGGTGCTAATTGTAACCAGTTTTATGGTTAATTTAATAAGAATTTATATATATCGTTTAATATGCCTAAAGTTTATATAGTTTATTAAATAAAATAAAATAGATACATAACCATTAATTAATACGTCTGAATAAAATATGAATAGTTTGTAAATAATATTTTGAATAATATTCATGAATACATTAATAAAATTCATCAATAAATTGTTATCAAACATATAAATAAATAAATTTTTAATATAAATAAATACGTTCTAAAAAAATTAAATTAATTAAATTTAATAATTTAATAGTATCTATAAAACAAGTTCAACTGAAACTCGAAGCAAATTCAGTGTTAGACAAAAGAAGTTAAGTTAAATTTGAATACACATTTAAGTAATTTAATTAATTTTAAATTCAACTTTATTAAATATGTTTAAAGAACAGGAACTTTAGTTGCATTTGACTTTTTTTTTTTTTATTTTTTATAATATCTTTAAAATTTAAAATTTAAGATAAATTATTTATTTTAATAAATTTAAATAATTATTTTTCACTATACACTATATCAAATTATCATAAAAATTTCATTATATTTAATATTTATTTTTTATTATCTAATTTTTTTCTTTTATTTTTTGAAAAAAATTAAATAATATTTTAATATTTTCATTCTTTACATTTAGAGAGTAGTATTTATGAAATTTAAATTTAAAAAATGATAAGCTATTTAATGTAAAAGTTTTTTTATTTAAAATATAAAATTTAAAATAAATTATATATCGAGTAAAGTTAATATGAATACTCATGGTTAGGCCGTGAAAAATATATCTCTATTTGGTATCTAATTTGTCCCTGAGTTATAATATCGCAGTAGAATATCTAAGTTGTCATTCAAATATTCACGATTCGAACACCAACTACGATGTATTTATAGAAATTTTTTCCTCCAAATAAAAGGACGTAATTAAATGTTGGATTTCTAGATTGATTGTTACGTACACTTCTCGATTTATCCTGATGATCAATAAAAAATTTTCATGGGAACGAACACATCTCAGAAATAATTAATAAGAATAATTAAAATTATCATTTTTTTTCTATTTGATATCTAATTTATTATTTAACCGTGGGACCATAGTTTGCAAAATCACGATCCGGATCGTAGGATCGTACGATCCTACGATCCGGAAACCCAAAATCGATCCAAGATCGTGCAGAATCGTTTTTGCAGTAGGATCGCAGCAGGATCGGAGCAGAATCGGTAGAATCGGAGCAGGATCGGAGCAGAATCGGAGCAGGATCGGTAGGATCGGAGCAGAATCGGTAGAATCGGAGCAGAATCGGAGCAGAATCGGAGCAGGATCGGTGGAAGCTTTGGGAGGTCATAACTTTTGACTCGGATTGAACCGCGGGGCCTATAATATATCAAATTAAAGCTCGTTCAGAGATCTTTAATAAATTTCAAAGTTTATCCTTAACCATTATCTTTTTTTCATCTTATTAGAGTTTTAAATTATTTAAATATATGTTTAATTATTTTTGAGTTAGTTTTTTTTATCAATAATATTCTGTCATTTATTTTTCTCAAAATAATAAGTTTTTGGATGTCTATTATCTAGTATTGTGTGACATCAACTAGTCTTTAGAAGATTATTTCCGGCATTCATATTTGAATCAAAGGATTCAATAGCTTCTGTTATATACGTTAGATGCTTTGTTGACATTTAAATTGAATTATCTTATAAATCAAGGAAATATTTTTGACATTGTATGTGTTATTATTATTGTGTTAATAGATATTTTATATTCTTTCATTTTATGATATGAAAATATAAATATTATTACTATGCGAGAATGATAGTTGAATTACAAGTTAATTTAAATTTGTACATGTAGTAATATAATTTGATGTGTTGAGTATAAATAATTGCATATATATACAAAATTAGTTATTTATTTATATGTAAATGAGTTTTTTAGGTATTTTTTCTAATTATTAATCATGTATGATAAAATTTTAAGGGTTTTTGGTAGGATCGTACGATTCTACGATTCGATCCTGACCGATCCGATCCTGACCCTAAATCGATCCTGCGTAGAATCGTGATTCTACCAACTATGCGTGGGACTATATTACTGCTTGGGTGAGTAATACCAATATAAAGCAAAGTTTGTAGGAGTTAATTTGAGATTTCAAAACATATACGGGAGCAAATGCAAATGAGGCCGTGCCTAGAAATATTACTATATTAGCGAACTGAGAGAGGGGAAGGGCCTTAGTAGGGACCGCTGGGATTCCTCTTCGGCCCCGATACCATCGCCATCCGTCCTAGGGTTCGCCGTCCGGCACCTACTTCTTGGTACAGCGGCCCTCCCGGCCCTTCCTCCGCCTGCGTAACTGCCCTCCTTGATGCAGGACAGCGCGGCTGCGGAGGACGGCGACAAGGAGACTTTCGCGAAGAAACCGCGGCACTGCGAAGCAAAGATGCCCCTTGCTGATTCCAACGAAGACTCCTTCCTCTTTCCCGTGGAGGAGATCGTCCAGTACCCGCTGCCGGGATACGTCGCCCCCTCCGCCATCAGCTTCAGCCCTGATGGGCGCCTGATCTCCTATCTCTTTAGCCCCGATGGTACCCTCCATCGTAAAGTCTTCGTCTTTGACGTTGCTTCGCGGCGGCAAGAGTTGGTGTTTAGCCCACCTGATGGAGGCGGCCTCGACGAGAATAATCTCTCGGCTGAAGAGAAGCTGAGGCGGGAGAGGTCAAGGGAGAGGGGATTGGGTGTCACGAGGTACGAGTGGAAGGCGAGGTCAACGCCCTCTTCTTGCTTTCCTCCAGGGAAGCCCACTATCATGGTGCCATTGCCAAATGGGGTCTGTGCGCTGCTCTATTTCCTGATTTGATTGGCTAGTGTTGAAATTCAGCTAGTAGGCCGATTGTATTCGAAGTAGTTTCGGTTTGATCATTAAAATGCTTCATCAGAAGTAGTTATCTTATGTGCTGCTGAACTGGCTGACCTTAAACTTTCTTTCTTTGAGACAGAGATATCAAGTGATCATTATCTGTTTCATCAGGTATATTTCCAGGAAATATCAGGCTCAGAGCCAGAGCTCAAGCTGACATGTTGTGCTGGTTCGCCAATCATTGACCCACATCTGTCACCAGATGGAAGCAAGCTCGCATATGTCAGAGATGATGAACTCCACGTTTTGAATCTGTCTGGTGGGGAACCTAACCAATTAACTTTTGGAGCAAGTGAAAACCAAAAGGTTGGATGTTCATATCTTGTTACTGCGTTACACATGGTTGAATTTACCTTTCTAGTTTTGGTGTTTGGAAAATAAAATCATGTGCTTGTGGTATGTATCCAATATTATCCTATCTTTTGCTCTGGTAACCTTAAGTACTTTGGTTTGTCTTGTAACTTGGCATTTAACCATTTGGACGAGTTCCTTTTAGTATGCCAAATAATGAGCAATGAAGTGTACGTGTAGAAGCTCATGGTTCAATGTTTTCTTTAAGTTCTCTCCTGTTGCTTATGTAGCTTGGTTGTCTCATCATAAGACGTATCAGGTTACTGAAACCTGTTTTCTATTCAAAGGAAATTGATCTTTCTGCAGTTCCTTAGAAAGAAGCTTTCAGTGGGTTTCACAGATCGAGGTGGTTGCGGGGTAGCAAATGTTGATTCCTTACTCATTATATGGTATATGTGCAATTTCCTTGCACATTATATGGACTAGATGGCATAACTAGGTTTTTCTTTTTGGTAGGGGACAACAACAAATATAATTAAAAGAACCACTGAAAAAAGATAAATCTCAAATTCGTATTTAAAAATAAAAATGATGTTTTCTTTGAAATCTTGTTCTCATTGCATTAATTAGGAAAATCTAAGATATATGTGCAACATATTTCCCTTTTGTTCGGCATTGAACAATCGATGGACAACTTGTTTTATCATTGCTTTGGATGTGAAGCACAAACACACTCAAGCTCTACTGCTTTTAGCAGACATATTTTTTTGTTCTTCCAATAATATGTTTGTGAAGTTTAAACTATTGCAATTCCCCTAGCTACAAACAGAAATAATTTCAGGTGACCATTCTTTGAGTACTGTGCTTGAATTTAGATCTATTTCACATCTACTCTAATTTGTAGGATTCTTCTATTCTTGGTAGTTGTCATATTGGCATAGAATGAAATAAGTATAGTAGGATAAACTTTGAAATGCATTAATCTAACCAAACTACATATCTTAGAATACAAGAACCACTTCCTTTTACTTCCTAATGGTTGTTTTTATTTAAAATAAGTGAAAAATTATCAAGAGACGTAATGAAACTATAGTTTTGAGGTTGTACCATGCTCGTGGAAGATTAATGGTGGAAGTTGAAACTATTCAATATTTTTTTCATACAAGAAACTAGTATAGTGATACATAAATAATAAAATAGGCAATGCACTTTCTCAAAAGACCGAGTTTCTTTTTTCCCCGAAGATATCAAAGGCCAAAATTTATTGTTGGATTCATGCATATCAAGCGAAGTTAGGTGAGAAGTGATGTCAACTTTATGGTCTCAGAGAACTTCTGATAGAAGGAAGATATAGTAAGTAGCCTCAGAGAGCACATAACTCGAGCAAGATCATGGATAGAAGTTGGAAAAGCTTAGAAAGGACCAAGGAAGAGGTCTAAGGAAAGGAAGTGATGGGGTTTGGAAACATTCTAGGAGATCTTGATATGCCAACTAAGTGCATGGGATACTGATTTAGGTCCCGGAGACAAGGAAAATGGAGGTGGTCATTGCAATTACAATACAGTAAGAGGGGACTGCAATACGAGCAGGAATCAAAGGGATGACCATGATTTTTTTTTCCATATTCTTAGGGGAACACCTGTATTATTCTGTGGATTGTGTTGAGGCAGCTCTCTATTTTATGAAAAGGTCACCACTTACCTTCTGAAAAATTATGTTATGTGCATGGATTGCAGGTGCAACAAATATAGTTTGTTTTCCAACCAGGCTCAAATTTGCCAATTTCTCACTTCTGGTCCAATTTATTCGGTTGGATTTTATTGTGTTGTAAAACTTGTTCTGTTGTTGTTCAATGCACTGTTAATGTCAAATTGAAGTTGGGTGATTGGGAGGTCCATATCCATACATGCAAATTTTGCTAGACGATGGAAGTTTCTGCTAATCCTTGTGTCCAACAAGGATTATGCTAGAGAAATTGTAATGCAACACAAAAGAAGCCCGATACTCTACATATCTCTGTAACGACTGTTGAATGAAATACAGTGGCAATGTGTGAGCTCCTAGAATTTCTTATCAGCATAGTCATGACAAGGCACCTGGTTCTTTTAGTTACAGTACTTCTGGGAGTTGGGAGGTATATTAGTGATAAGGCTGTCTATATCCTTGGAATATGCTGATCATCCTGAGTTTGCTAAAAAAACCTCATTGGTAAAACCCTCTCTTACTGTATTCTATGAGCTCATTAGATTGTCTATAGATATTATTGAAATACTGTCTTCAGAAACAGATGTTAGGAAAATATTCCTTCAGAAAAAAGATCAGACATAGTACTATTATATTGAAGCAACATAGCATGTCACTAACTGATTTGGAGTTAACTCTTTGCAATGTCTGTATTTGGGTTCACTATGCACAAAGCAGTGCATCTCTTGATATATTTTTTTTCCTGATTTTCTTATAAACTAGGATTATTTCTATACAAATTTTGCAGATTGTATATGCTGTGAGCTTGAATTTATATGCACACATTTTCATGGTTGCTACCACACCTATGCTTGTTTTTGTTAATAAACTTATTGTATATATGAATCTCTTATTTGATGTCTTCATTCAGAGTATCTAACAGTTCTGATCTGTTCTGTTTTCAGACTTATGGTCTTGCTGAATACATTGCTCAGGTGCAACTTTTCTCCGCTCTCTGAAATTATAAATATTCTCATGCTAGACCACTGAAAATAAATTTATTGTTCTGCCAATTATTTCTTTGGCCCTAGGAAGAGATGGATAGGAAGACTGGATTTTGGTGGTCTCTTGATAGCAAGTATATTGCATTTGCTGAGGTTGACTCAGCTGAGATCCCTCTTTTCAGAATCATGCACCAGGGGAAAAGTTCAGTTGGCGTAGATGCACAGGAAGACCATGCATACCCTTTTGCTGGAGCTGCTAATGTAAAGGTTCGACTCGGAGTTGTTCCTGCCTCTGGTGGTGAAGTTACTTGGATGGACCTTATTTGTGGATTATCAGGTGAAGCTGGTGGAGATGCAGAATATCTAGCTAGAGTCAATTGGATGCCAGATAATTCTCTTATAGCTCAGGTCCTCAACAGGTCCCATTCCAAATTAGAGATTTTTAAGTATGATATTCAAACTGGACAAAAGGAAATTTTACTTGTAGAAGAGCACGATATCTGGATAAACTTGCATGATTGCTTCACACCTTTAGATAAAGGAGTGAATAATTTTTCTGGTGGTTTCATTTGGGCAAGTGAAAAGACTGGTTTTAGGCACCTCTACCTTCATGACAAGAGTGGGGCTTGCTTAGGACCCATTACACAAGGTAATTGGATGGTTGAGCAAATCGCCGGTGTAAATGAAAATGCAGGTCTTATTTACTTCACTGGCACCATGGATGGGCCATTGGAATTTAACTTATATTGCACTAGCCTTATTCCAGACTGGACTATTCCTTTAAAACCACCAATGAGGTTGACTCATGGCAGTGGAAGACATGCAGTTATCCTTGATCATCAGATGCAGAGATTTGTCGATGTCCATGATTCTCTTAACTCTCCTCCCAGAGTAACCCTTTGTTCCTTGCATGATGGGAGTCTGATATTTCCGTTGTATGAGCAGCCTCTTACTGTTCCTCGTTTTAGAAAGTTACAACTTCTATCGCCGGAGATTGTGCAAATATCTGCTAAAGATGGTACAACTTTGTATGGGGCTTTATACAAACCTGATGCAAAAACATTTGGGCCACCTCCCTATAAAGCATTGATTGGTGTTTATGGTGGTCCTAGTGTTCAGCTTGTGGTTGATTCATGGATAAATACAGTTGACATGAGAGCGCAATACCTACGGAATAAGGGAATCTTAGTGTGGAAGGTAAATCTGTTTGCTATTGTCTTTTTTTTTTTAAGTTTCTAACTAAAATATACTCTCTATGCACTGCAATCTGATTTATTTTTTAATTAATACATTTTTGTTAAAGATGCATATCCAATAGCAGGGTAAGATAAAATGGGAACTGTATATATTACTGGTGTTGATTTCTAGTACCATGTATTCTTCCAAAAACACAATTAGCTTCTTTTATTTATTTGTCATTTTTTATACTTGTTCTTCATGGATTCTTGAAATTGTTGGGTATATACTAAAGTTCTATTTCAAAATCAAAGCACTTTAAAGTTATAGTTGTTAATTCTAGATTTTTTGAGTAAATTAGTTTGAATATGGTGAACTATATAACTTCAGTTTGTGAATATTTCTTTGTGTAGTTCATATATATATTTTATACCGTATATTTTTCTAATTTTATTTGCTGAAAAATATAAAAAACTTAGCGTTTAGTTTGCGCACTTTCCATTTTCATTTTTTGGAAATCCGCATTTTCCCTTTTCTTAGAAAATGACTTTTAGACATTCTCTACTTTTCCAGAAAACGTCGTCTCTTTTTCTAGAAAATAGACGTGAAAAATACAAACCAAACATTATTTTTCAGAAAGCGCATGTTTTCCTAAAAATGAAAATGGAAAACACTCAAACCAAACACTCCCTCAGTTTGCAAAAATAAAATATTGCTGTTGTATCTCTTATTACAAGGTTACAACCAATATTAGGATGGGGCTAGAGTTTGTGTCTCTTGAGCGCATGGAAGCTTGCATTCTTACTGTTCCGATCTCATTGGTTACCTGCAGTGTGCATGGTTTATATGCTTTTTCACATATTTTAGTTACTATTTTGAGCAGAAGTCCAATCAATGGGAAGAACTGATGATAGAATGGTTCAATATGAGATAGAAGAGTCCCAACAAACTCTAATAATAACCAATTTACCCTTTTCACTTCACATTTACTTTTTTTTTTCTTTCTTTGTTGCTTGTTTGTGTACAGTTGTTTCTTCCTATGTCGACTTCCAAGCTACAAAATAGGCTCAATCTTTAGCACTCACTTCCCTTTGCAAGCTAGCCTGGTGCCCCATGAACCAACTCTTCTCAGAATCTAGGATAGAGAGTCAAACCTGTCTCTTGAGCTTGGTTAGCTCCTTTTGTTCAGATGCTGTTCTCTTTTCTTCCTGCAGTAGATACAAAATAACTCAATCTTTATGATTCAACTTCTCTTTCCAAGCTAGTCCCAGTGTCCCATAAACAAGTTCTTCTCAGAAACTGGGGTAGAGACTCAAAGCTGTCTCTTGAGCTTCGATAGTTTCTTCAACATTGATTACCAAATCAGCATGGAATTACCAATCAATTCTCTTTATTGCGCGGTTAGCTACTTAGTTTTGTAGCATTTTAACCTCTCAATTAATTGACAAAGTAGAGCCAAACTTCATACCCTCTGTTGACAAACTTACATTCTAGGAATCTGTTTCCAGCTTTCATTTTGGCCCTATTTGACATCCAGATTTTTAGCTTTTAAACCCCTTAACTAATTGACAAAGTAGATCCAAGATTCATAACCTTTGTTGATTGACATTCTATGGGGATCTAGTCCCACCTTTCATTTTGGCCCTATTTGACCTCCCTGAGTCTGGATGTGCTAACTGGAACTGGTTTGTGGCAATATTCCCACAATCATGAGATACTATGTTGAATCTAGTTAGATTCTTCTTCTTCTGATTGAATTCAACTTATCTTTTCAAATTTTGTTTTCTTAAGTTGGGTGCCTACAATTACCTGTATTACAATCATTTCTAGTTAAATAAGTATTATTTAGCTCACGCAATGTGTATAAACTTATGTCAAATTTGATTAAATTGGCCAGGTTACAAACTGAATTGGAGATTTTAGAGAAAATAGGAGGCACATGTATTTACAAGTAAACTGCCGGGTTGTATATATAATTAACCCTTTTTATTGTACATCCAAATGAATCATATTCTTGTTAGCTGACCAGGTTATGTCACAATGGATAGGAGAGGAATTGTACAATGCCATTAACTTTATGGTTTAAGTGCAGATTGATATTGGTTGGCATGACTGGGATGTACCATTTTGATCACTGACTGATAATGAATGGGTAAATGTGGTTATGTTGTTCGTGCCCAACACAAGTTCAGTGGTATATACCGAGATAGACATATCTCATCTTGTTGCTGCATAAAAACCTGATTGGGATGCTGCTGATGCTTCAATTATTGCAGCCAATCATGGGAAAGAGATTGAATACTAACCAAAAAAAAAAAAAGAGGGAAAAGTGAAGCAGCAATTTCTAAGTTCAACTTTCACCAATTAATGGCATTATTTATGGAAATGGAGAAACTAGTTTGTGGAAGATGATGATAAAAATTTAAACCTAATTAAATTGATCTTGGCATGCTTTAATATGTGCCAAAGCTTTTTGTGTGTGCTGTGTTGGCATGACAGAAGAGTACCTAAACTGTATTGTTCTGGTTGGAGTCAGAATGATATTTCATTGCTTAACTGTATTAATGAATCTCTATGCCATGTCATAGTAGATAGTCATATGATTGTTTGTCATTAATGGTCCATGAAAAAACTACTGCTTGCATCTGACCTCTTTTCCTATTGCTATCAATTATTGTTTTGCTTATCTCTGCTATAATTGGTACAGTTGCTCTATAATAAAATGATTATGGTGCAGAACATGATAAGGACAATTTTTCCTTCTATAATGCAGCTAGATAACAGAGGGACTGCAAGGCGAGGATTGAAGTTTGAGGGCCATCTGAAGCATAACTTTGGCCAGCTAGACGTGGAAGATCAAGTGACAGGTGTAGAGTGGCTTGTGAAGCAAGGTCTTGCCAAAGCAGGCCATATTGGTATATATGGTTGGAGCTATGGGGGCTTTCTGTCAGCAATGAGCCTGGCAAGGTTTCCCAACACTTTCTGCTGTGCAGTATCAGGTGCCCCAGTGACTTCATGGGATGGATACGACACATTCTACACCGAGAAGTATATGGGCTTGCCGGATGAAAACCCTGAAGGCTATGAGTACGGATCAATAATGCACCATGTGGACAAGCTGAAAGGGAAGCTACTCCTTGTTCATGGAATGATCGACGAGAATGTGCACTTCAGGCACACAGCTAGACTTGTAAACTCACTCATTGCCGCTGGCAAGCCGTACGAGCTTCTGCTTTTTCCAGATGAAAGGCACATGCCGCGTCGGCTACGAGATCGTGTTTACATGGAAGAGAGGATCTGGGAATTCATAGAGAGAAATTTGTGAGAGGTGCAGAATTTTTCCTCCTTTGCTAGTTGAATTGGTATATGTGCCATTACCATCAGTCTGGTTGAAGGTCCAGTTATGGAAGCCTTGAACTGGAAGGCCGGTCCAAACCCTTCAGATTTTCTCAAATAAAAAAGATTTGAGGATCAGTTTCCTCGTAGGGTTTCCTTGGAAATAAGTTAAGTGGGAGCTTTTGTTGGATTGATGTTATCCGGACAATTTGGACAATGGAGATTGAGTGGTTACCTTCATGTATTTATTGTATGACCAGCAACAAATTCCCGTCTGATTCGAGATGAGTTCTGAAGGCATTCTTTCTGTTTAACCTAGCAATGGTTGAATCTCCCAGAGTATGCTTGAAGTCACTGCTATTGCTACGGAGATTTGACAAATAATAAATTTTGGTAGAAATTTTTGTCAGTGGACGCACCAACTCCCTAGTTCTCTCCGTGTCATCCGATCCTCTACCTTGCGAGCCCACCTTATTTCAATCTCAGATCTAAGAAACTCACTTTCTCCAAGGTGTGACTCCATTTCTATCATGTTGTTCTTCCTCTGCTCCTTACCCTCATTCATTGGCCATGGCAAATGCGAAATGCCAGGAAACACGTTGAAAAGAATACGCACGCATAGTGACGTGAGGTCAGACATTAATGGCAGTGCGTAACCCCACCGTTCAATTTCACTCACCCTCATCAATTCCACCACCACCCTTGAAACCTCTCCGATCCATAAATTTTCCAATTAATTCTCCAGCCCTGAGCTGCCTCTCACCGACACTTCCACGAGCCACGAAGCAGTGTATCAGCAGGAAGAACCTTCTTCCTCTGCTTTCTAAATTGCTCTCATCGTGCTGTTTTGGTCTCCTTGGCAATCAGCAGCAGCAAATTGATTGATTGCTGACGAATCCTGGGAATTGAGTTGCTAGAGGACAGCGTGGTCCTACTCGCAGCTGTTCTTAGCTATCGCCCTTAATTGAAGTCGCTATCATTAGATACAAATCTTCGACAGAATGTTAGGAATTCGTAAAATGTATGGTTGTAAGAACTTGAAGGATCGGAGTTGCGATCGATCTGTTTCTGAAACAAAATTGAGGAAAAAATAAACTACACCATGCACAGGAAGAGGGATCACATATGATAGAACAAAGGCAATGGAATCAAGGAGAGAAGGAATTATTTTTTTTATACGGATAAGCCGGCCAAGAAGGTGACTCCGGTGGATGGCAACCATGAGGAGCCGAAGATGAATTGCGCCACCGTGTACTTGCTGGCCTCCTCCGGCAGCGTGATCACCCGGAACCCCGGCCATTGCACCCTCTTGCCGATGGCAGCTCCCGGGCCGTAGTTCATGTACTCGCCGTAGTACAAGGTGTCGAGGGCGAAGGTGGCGTTCCACTCCAGCCACCCCGCTGGGTGGATGTGGTCCTCGATGTACGACATCATGAACACCGTCCTGGAGTAGAGCTTCCACGGCCGACCGAGATAGGTGGAGTAGTTGGCCTTCGCCGGCTCCAAGTCCGCCGCCGCTACCACCCGGCATGCGTGGATGGAGATGCCGGTGTTCTGGTTCGGGTCCTTCCGGTTCTGAGCGGTGATGGTGTTCTTCTGCATCGGCATTGGCCGGCGCGACCACAGGCTGCAGTTTTGCAGCACCACCGCCGCGTTGCCGAAGATGAAGTCGACGGTGCCATAGACGTCGCACTCCCGGAAGAACTGCCGCTGAGAGTGCACGTACAGAGTGTCCTGGTATCCGATGACGTTGCACCTGTAAACCACTGCGTGGTCCGCCCCCACCCGCAGCGCCACCGCCTGGTGCTTCTCCGGCCCCGCCCAGTTCTGCACCGTGATGTCCCTCATTATAAACCCCGTCCCCGTCGCCGCTGCAAACACCAAATTCACCACCCAAATATCATTCTCTGTTTCGTTAAAAGTCAGTAATTCCCTAACAATAATTAACAAATACCGAAAGTGGCTGTGTGGAAGGTGGTGAAGTTGTCGGACGCGCTCCGCGATCCGGCGATGATGGTGTTGCTTCTGCCGTCGCCGATGAACATGAGATTCGTCTTCTTCAGTCCGACCTTGATGTTCTCGTAGTACTGGCCGGCCTTGATGTAGATGATGATCCGGCGGGTGCTGTAGTCTGGTGCCGCATTCACTGCGTCGGCGATGGAGGTGTAAGTGCCGTTTCCGTCCTTGGAAACGACCATGTCCGCCTGGATGCTCGCCGCCGGCAACTGGAGCAGGCGTCTGTCCTTCTTCCGCACCCACGACGGGAACTCTAGTAGCTTCCTCCTCCTCCTTTTGTCGTGGATAGGAATGCCGGCGAAATCCTTATTGCGGCCCAAACCAGAGAAGATGGCGAGGCAATTGCTGACGAGCTCGCTGAGGTCCTTGGTTTGGCTCTCCATGTGCCGCTTCACGCGGAGGTCGGCCACCTGCTGCAGCCCCTCGTCGCAGGTGTCCTGGTTGGTGAGCGCGGCGCTGAGCCAGGTGATCACGTCCTCGTCGGAGAACCCCCTGACTCGGGCTCGCGACGCCGGCGAAGCACCGGCGGTGGCCACCGCAAGAAGTGAGTTGGAGAGCTGCTCCTGCGAGTGGTCGAGCAGCTCCATGCAGTCCTCGTAAGCGGAGCGGGCGAGCTGGTCCATGGCAGCGCCGGAAATCGCGGAGGCACCGTGTATGGCCGCGCTGACGCGGCTGAGCGTCATGTTGAGCGACACATGGACGAGGTCACGCTCCCGAGCCGCGTCGAGGGCGCCCGGGAAGTCGAGCATCGAACGCACGCAGAGGACCGGGTACCGTGTCAGGCCGCAGGCCCGCGATATGGCCTGGCTCATCGGCCGGCTGCGATCCGGCCGAGGCGTCGTCGTCTCAGCCGAGTCGCGGCGGAGGACAATGTGCGCCACCTGGAACCCGACGAGCAAAAGCACGCCGATAAGACCAAGGCAGAGTGACAGCCGACGGCGTGCCCTGGTCCTGGACGCGTCGCGACTCGCTTGCAGTTGCAGATCGGATAAGGAGGGTAGTGACTCGGACGAGTCGACTCGGCCGTAGCCCATGTGGTGGGAAGGAAGGAGTTGGAGCGTGTGTTAGGAGGGCCAGTGTTCTTGGTCTATAAGTAAACGAAGGGAAGAGTAGTTACTAACAACAACTAACTGGAGTTGGGTGGGAGGTCTTTATCCTACCGTCTTCTACTTCCTCGCTGCTCTTGCTTCATCTCACCGCACTACCCCCAACAACTCCTTCCTTATTTATTTTAATCTAGATATCTTAATTTTAGACTTAACTAGTTAATTGGTGGTAAAAGATGAATACATCAATAGCTTCACTAATTCATCCCAGGGCCAACACAGAAGAGTTAAAAGGCTTAACTAGTTAAGGTCTTTATCCTACTGTTAACGATTAATTTTGGAGATGACTAATCTAACCTTGTGAAAATATTTTAAGTGGACTATAGTTGCCTTACGCAGTTAGAAATTGACTAATAAATATCTGATTAACTAAACTTTAGCTTGGAACCTTTTAATTTTTATGGCTAATTTGAGTGACATCATTTACTGTATATTAAGATTGATTTCAGGGTTTGCACATTCAAGGCTGAAAGATAAGGATGATTAAGAGGCGGGCAACAGGGCATGTGAGACATAATGAGGAAATATTTAATTAAAGTGGGCTAAGAAGATAAGGGAAAGGTGGACCCTTGGCTAAAAATTGAGGGAGTTTGTATTTTTTTTTTAAAAAAATCATTTAATTTCGTTAAACCGATGCATCTTTTCATTTTCCTACCAATGTTCTTGTTCTTGTTCTCACTGCAAATCTCTTGGTCTACTTTAGTACTTATCTTCTTTATTCTCCTTTTTTTTTTTAAAATTTTTTCTTTTAGCATTCAAGTTTGTTGTGTGTTACTCATTCAGAAGCATTTTCTATCCTATAAATCTTGCAAAAAATCTTAAATCTCATATCTCATAATAGTACATTCTAACTCTCTCACTCATAATTTATTCTTTTCCTATTTCTCTAAGACATGATCCGGTCAGAGATCAAGGGATAGGATGACTTGATCAAAGTAGTTACAATCGAGTAATTTCGATCTACTAGATACAAATTAGATCGTCTTTCTTCATGTCAGACCTCAATTGGGTCAAGCTTTTATCAAGTCGGCTTCTCAAGAGGATGATTTGCTTAGGAGGTCAGACTTTATTAAAAAACTTCCTTGGGAGGTCATCTTTGTTGGGAAGATTGCTCAGAAGGTCGACCTTTAATGGGAAGACTTCTAAAGACGGCTTAAGAGGTTGGTCTTCCAACTGCCGAGTACTATAGGAATCTTCGGATAGAGGTTTGAAAAGTCTCGACAAAAATGTTAGGAGGGCGGCCGGGTTAAGGCTTGGCAAAGATCCTTTGACGGTCAGATAAGACCTCAGAAAAAATATGAAGAAAATGACAGACGAAAATGAATAATAAAAAAAATAAGAATAATGGAACTTGCTTATTTCTGCTCGCAATTTAGTTATCTTTAAATAGAGAGTGAAAGGACAAAAAGACATACGTCTTTCCTCTTTAGTGAGAAGTCACACCTCTTCCCTTTCTATATTGAGAGATACCTCTATTTGATGATCGATACTTTAACAACCATTGAGGTGAATCAGGGTGTGACTCATATGGATTTTACTGGAGGTCTTCTTGTAAGGGCCAACTTGACCTGAACTCAGTTTGACTTAATTTGACTTAAGCTTGTCTTGCTTGACCCGACCCAAGCATATCTTGACTTTATATTCCAATTCAATTTAACTTTTGACTTGATTATGTCACGTGGGGTTGATTATCTCCATCAGTACCCATACTCAAAATTCTTACAATATCTCATGATAAGGTAGGGCTCGCTCGGCAGAAGGTTAAAGTGGTCAACGTCTTGAGCAGGCTTCCGATCGGGCGAACTACCTTCCCGATCAGCAGGAAGAGTAGTCGGCCCGACAGTTCTACAGTTCGGTCGGACACCGAGCTTCCGACGCTCATGAAACTCAAGCATGGAAAGACAAGGGCTGAGCGTCCGCCCCGCTCGACCGAGCAGTGGACGCAGCCTCGACCCGGCAGGCAAAGAAGCCTTAGCCTGACAAGGCGGAGCCGGACATCAAATCACTGGTCGAGCGAGCGTTCGGCCCGACCGTTGCATCACTTTGGTGGCAAAGTGGCCGAGTGGATCTCCCGCTCGACCCAATAGCAGACAAAAGGAGCAGTTGGCAGTATTTTCCTAGGGACCAGTAGCATCGGCAGGTAGCATGGTCGACAACATGGTCAGACAGAGGATCGTACGGTGGAAGCTTCTACTGTCATGTCAAGAATATGTCTGAGTTGTTAAGGTATGACGTCAGACACACTTTTCTAACACGACCTCTCTAGGTATGCTTTGAGAAGCGTGCGCGCCTTGGAAAGCATGCACGCGCCCCCTGGTAGCTCTATATAAGGAGGACTAGAGCTTCATTGGAGGTATGTTTTCACTACTGTAGCCACAGCTTAGCTTGTCGGAGGTCCACGCCATCTTCAGTCGACATCCAATCAACATGAGCGCCACCTTCTCAGGGTCCGTCTACTCACGCTCGGACAGGATCAAATTTGGCGTCGTCTGTAGGAACGCACCTAAATTCGAGCTGAAGAGATGGAAGAAGCTGGACGTCTCCACACCGTGACGCTCACTCCAGAGGAGCTCGATGCACTCATTTAGGTACGAGCGGCGAAAATGGTCGAGCAACAGCAACAAAAGGCGCTAGCCGACCGGATGGCGTAGCGAGCAACATCGGCTTCGAGAGGCCGAGCGGCACATGAAGACCGGCTGGAGCAACTCTCCATATGGGGACAGAACAAGATGCCGACTGGCACTCCAGGAGAAGTTCCACCAGCGCCGATTCCGTTTCACCGGGCGTTATTTCAGACGCCCTCGGAAATTACTCAAGCCAACCAGGACAGAGATTGTTCGAACGAGGCTCCCATGCGGGACGCAGGAAAGGGCAAAGCACCCCGAGCTGATTCGTGGCTCGAGCGGATCAACCGGCAATTCTCCGAAGCCATCCTACAGGATCCGCTACCAAGGCACTACGCTCCCTTGGCGATCGGAGAATATAATGGGTCGACCGACCCAGACGGACATCTCGGTAAGTTTGACAACACCGCTACTCTGCATCAGTATACAGATGGAGTCAAGTGTCGAGTGTTCCTCACCACTCTCTTTGGCTCGGCACAACGGTGGTTTCGGAGGTTGTCGGATGGGTCGATCAGAAGCTTTAAGGACTTCTGAACGGTTTTCCTTCACCACTTTGCGAGTAGCAAACGCTATCAAAAAACAAGCGTCAGTCTGTTCTCCATGAAGCAGGGTCAGAGGGCTCCGAGCTTACATCCAGTGCTTCAACCAGGTGGCAATGGATATCCCCTCGGTATCGTTCGAGACCATGATGAACACGTTCACGCAGGGACTCGTGGACGGAGACTTCTTCCGATCGCTCGTCCGGAAGCCACCCCGCGACTACGATCACATGTTGAAGAAGGCCAATGAGTACATAAACGTGGAGGAAGCCCAGGCGACCAAAAGGAAAGAGGCTCCATCCAAACCATCGGCGCCGATCGAGCACCAGTCGTTGTCCAGCCATCAGCTGCCAAGAGGACTACGGGCCGAAGGGGAGCGGCCACACCAGGAAGCAAGGCCACACGCCGTTCAGCATGTTGCCGCAGAACGACTGAGACCCAAGGGGAAGGTATGGACCCCTTTGTTCTGCTTGTTCCATCAGTCTGCAACACATAACACCCACGACTGTCGTGGGTTCAATCCGATTGTCCAACTAGCGCCCAGGAGTTATCGTCGTCGATCCCCCTCTCCTGATCGGCGACACGAGTATCATTGTTCTGATCGGCGCATCGGAGGAGCGCAGAGTCGGTGAGAGCCAAACGTGAACAAAATAGGTCGTCCGCTCGGGAGGAGGAGAATAGGAGCAATGTTGCTCGAGGGGAGATCAACATCATAGTTGGCGGGCTGACCGGCGGGGATTCCAACCGAGCTAGGAAGTAACATGCTCGGCGACTGGAAATCCATGCGGTGGGTTGCAGCCATGAGTAGGCCAGCGGGCCCGAGATCAGCTTCGGCCCCCGTGATCTCGAAGGAGTTGAAGTGTCGCACGACGACGCACTCATTATTCGAGCGGTAATAGCCAATTACACTATTCATCGTATATTCGTTGACACAGGCAGCTCGGTCAATATCATTTTCAAGAAGGCATTCGACCAGCTCTAAATTGATTGGGGTGAGTTGTTGCCAATGATGACCCCTCTATACTAGTTCACCGGCAATGAAGTCTTGCCGATTGGCCAGGTCAAGATGGCCATCTCTTTCGGGGAGGAACCACTTCGGAGGACAAGAGCCACCAACTGTTGGTGCGGGAAGCATCCGACGATCGAACCCAAGTTTTGATAATGGAAAAGGATTCAAAGTTAAGTCTTGTTGTTATCTAACATGTTGAATGAGTGTTTCAGGAAAGTCCTAGCTGCGGTTAGGCAAAGGGAAAACCCTAGGTGGTGGTAACCCTAGGTCATAGGGGGTGGTAACCCTATGCGGAAAGTCTTGGCAGGTCGATGGCTTCAGGCAAAAGTCCTAGGGGGTGGTAACCCTAGGTGAAAAGTCCTAGTGTCGCGAATCAGGTGAAAGACTGGACTAGCCGGGAAGCGGATGTCTAGCAGAAAGTCTGGAAGTGTCGAGTGCTGAGCAAAAGTCCAGTCGATCTGGAGGATCGTACTGGCAACAGGTAAATCTCCTGAGTGGAGTAGGTGAGGACGCGTTCCCCGTAGAGGGAACAGTAGGCGTCGGGTCGACCTAGGGTTTCCGGACGGAAATCCAAAGTCAGACCCGGACAGTCCGGAGACTATCATAACATTCTTTATCATATTCATACTGTTGTTTTATGCTAACTTTGTGTTGCAGAATATTGTTTGGGACTAACATGTCTTGCAGGTACAAAATAATGAAGTTTTCCCTCGGATGAACAGTGTCCGAGGCGCCTCCATGGAGCTTGGAGGCGCCTTGGGTGCAAAAGCTGACCTGGCTGCGAAGCATCCATGGAGGCGCCTTGAAGGGAGTATAAGGCGCCTTGGAAGGCGCCTTGGAAGGCGCCTTGGGGAGGATATAAGGCACCTTAAGCAGATGAACTTCGACCAGTTCAAGCTTGATCCACGCGGAGGACTCGGCAGCATGGAGGCGCCTTGAACAGCCTTCAAGGCGCCTTGAACACCCTTTATAAGGGGGTCTCAACCAGCACTTCAGTACAACAACTTCCAAGCGATTGCTTTGCATTTAGCTGCTAATGACACGATCCAGAAGTGCTGCAACAACCTCCCGACGACCCGGAGCTCTGTTCTCTTCTTCCTTAGTTGTCGGTATAAAGTTGTTATAATATTTTCATTGTAATTTGTAATTCTTATCGAGCTTATAGTTGTTGCCCACCGGAAGCGATCAAGGATCGCGGGCCTTCGAGTAGGAGTCGTCTTAGGCTCCGAACGAAGTAAATCCCTTTGTGTCTCTGTGTTTATTTATTTTATTCCGCTGCATTTTAATTACTCCGATAGTTTTCCGATAATCGAACGAAATAGCCACGAGCGCTATTCACCCCCCCTCTCTAGCGCTTCTCGATCCAACACCAACTTCATCATAGTAGATGCCCCCTTAGCCTATAATGTCATTTTGGGTTAACCGACCCTCAATGAATTTCCAGCGGTCGTCTCGACCTTCTGCCAGAAGATTAAGTTCCCGGTAGAAGATCGAGTTGGAGAAGTAAAGGGTGATCAGCTGACCGCTCGGAGATACTATGTCGAGATGGTCAAGACCGAGGCAAAGTCCGCTCGAAAAACACCCAGAATGGAGGTGAGCGCAATAACCAAGAAGCCCCCTACTTTGGTTTATGAGGAGAAAGAAGAGGTGCAGATACATCCGGGCCGAGCAGAGGCGACAACCTTCATAGCGTCTAACCTAGAGAACGGGCAGAAGGCCGAACTGATCAGTTTTCTTCAGCAGAACCATGACATGTTCGCATGGTCTATCCACGAGTTGCCCGACATTTTCTCGAACGTCGCGCAACATGAGCTCCACGTCCGACCAGACGCTAGGCCAGTGAAGCAAAGGAAGAGAGACTTTAGCGCTGAGTATAATCTAATCATTCGGGCGGAGATCGAGAAGCTGTTGGAGGTCGGACACATACGCGAAGTTTAGTTCCCGAGCTGGCTCGTCAATGTGGTGCTGGTCTCCAAATCGGGCAATAAATGGAGGGTCAGCATCGACCTCTAGGATCTCAACAAGGCGTGCCCGAAGGACTTCTACCCCTTGTCCAGGATAGATCAGATGGTAGACTCCACGGCCGGGTGCGAGCTGATATGCATGCTGGACGCGTAGCAGGGGTATCATCAAGTGTCGCTCGCCCGTGAAGACCAAGAGAAAGACAGCTTCATTACCGCCGACGGTACGTACTGCTGTAATGTAATGTCGTTCGACTTGAAGAATGCAGGAGTCACCTACCAGAGGCTGATGAACAAAGTCTTTCGGTGGCAGATCGGTCGCAACATGGAGGTATATGTCGACAACATATTGATTAAATCCCTCCGAGCCGCTGATCTCTGCGCAAATATCAAGGAGACTTGTCAGACCCTTCGAGCGTAAGGCATCAAGTTGAATCCCCAGAAATGTCTATTCGGCGCAAAGAGTGGGTGCTTCCTGGGATACATCATCACCGAGCGGGGCATTGTGGCAAACCCCAGCAAGGTAAAAGCACTCCAGGATATGCCACCACCAAGAAATTTGAAAAAAGCTCAGCGCCTCACCGGGCGGATAACAACATTATCTCGATTCATTTCCAAGTCGTCCGACCGGAGTCTTCCTTTCTTCAAGATCCTGCGCTAAGCCACCAAGTTCCAGTGGGATGAGGAGTGTGACTAAGCCTTCGAGGAGCTTAAAGCATATCTGAACTCACTACCTATACTAGCTAAGCCTATTGCCTGTGAACCACTCCGAATCTATTTGTCTTCAATCGAGCACGCTGTCGGCTCGGCATTGGTTCAGCAGAACGGCGAAGAGTAGCCAATGTACTTCTTGAGTCATATATTAAAGGATGCTGAATTTCGCTACACCGGTCTTGAGAAGCTCGCATTTGCATTGGTACTCGCCGCTTGGAGGCCCCGTCCTTACTTTCTCGCGCACACTATCATTGTGATGATCAACAACCCTTTGGAAAGAGTCCTGCTTAACCCAGAGGCGTCCGACCGGTTAATTAAATGGACGATGGAGCTCAGTGAGTTCGATATCCGATATCAACCCGGAACAGCAATTAAGGCGCAGTCCTTAGCTGATTTTGTCACAGAGGTACAAAACCCTGAACCCAACTTGGTCTGGAAAGTATATGTGGATGGGTCGTCCGCTCGTCAGGGTAGCGGGATTGGCATGCTGCTTGTCTCCCCAGAAGGAGAGCGGGTGCAGTATCCCGTTCAACTAGATTACCGGGCAACTAACAACATAGCCGAATACGAGGCTCTTATAGCCGGCCTACAAGCCGCCCGTACGTCGGCGTTAGTAGAGTTCTTATCCATTCTGATTCTTAGTTAGTCACTCAGTAGTTGGTGGGAGCATTCGAGATCAGTAATACGCGGCTCAAGTTGTACGCCGAAGCTTTCGAAAAGCTGAAGGCAAACTTTCAGGAGGTAATCATCCAGAAGATCCCCCGAGTGAAGAACCAAGCGGCAGACGAGCTGGCCAAATTGGCGAGCTCACTCTCGCCGATCATCAATACTCAGCCGATCGAGCAAGTATCCTTGGTGGCGCACGTTGATCGGATAGAGGGTCTCACCTTCCCTAGCGATTGGAGAACGATCATAATAGAGTTCTTTCGATCAGGAGCTACGCTGTCCGATCGAGAGGAAGCCTGTTTATTGAGAAGAAGAGCCGGTCATTTCATCCTAATCGGGGACCAACTCTACAAGAAATCCTTCTCCAGGCCATTGCTTAAATGCGTTGGATCAGAAGATGCCGAATATATACTACAAGAGGTACACCAAGGCTCCTGTGGAGGGCATCCGGGCGGTTGGTCACTAGCAAGGAAGATTCTGTTGGCCGGGTACTTCTGGCCAACTCTATAGGAAGATGTCGCTCGGACAGCGGCTAACTATCTATTCTGTCAGAAGTATCACCACCTCTCCCATCGATCGACTGAAGAGATGAAGGCTTCCACTATGTCTTGCCCGTTCGACCAGTGGGGCATGGATATTGTGGGACCCTTTCCCATGGCGACCGGACAGCGAAAGTTTTTGCTTGTTGCGGTAGACTACTTCTCCATGTGGGTTAAAGTCGAACCGCTGGCAAAAATAATCGAACAGATGGTCAAGAAGTTCATCTGGCAACATATCATCTGTCAATTCGACATTCCGCGTCGACTCGTCTCAGACAATGGCAGACAGTTCACCAGATGGAAACTCAAAGAGTGGTGCAAGGAATATGGCATCTAGCAGGCCTTCACCTTCGTCACATTCCCTCATAGCAACGGACAGCCTGAAGTCGCCAATCAGGAGATCTTGCGAATTTTACGAGTTCGGCTCGACCACATCGGAGGAAGTTGGGTGGACGAACTCCCTGGCGTGTTATGGGCAATCTGCACAACCCCCAAAGAAGGCATGGGTGTAACCCCGTTCCACCTTATATACGGCGGTGAAGCGGTTGTCCCGATCGAGGTCGGAGTCGAATCTAGTAGAATACAGCACTACAGTGAAGACAATGTTGAGCGGAGGCTTCTGGAGTTGGACTTCGTGAATGAGACGTGCAACAAAGCAGTCGTTCGGCTGATGACTTACATGCAAAGGATGAGACATAACTACAATCAACGAGTAATCCCGAGGTCATTCCAGGTCAGTGACCTTGTGTGGAAGAAGGTGAAGCCAGTAGGCGATGTCACCAAATTGGAGGCTCCCTGGGCCGGACCCTTCAAGGTCGTGGAAAACCTTCGCTCGAGCGCCTACTACCTGGAGGATGAAGATGGGTGGCGGTTAGAACGCCCTTGGAGCGCGAACCACCTCCAGTCGTACCGAATTGGATGAAATGTGTGCCAATGTAATTGAGGTGTACTTTCCATTTTTCCTGTGCCCTTTTGATTGTAAGATTGAAATGAAAAATGAAAGGTTACCCAAATACTCGTTGAGCGACGACGTTAAACTCATGTCTCCATTGACGATCGAGCGACGACATTAAACCCCAATCTTCATCAAATCGTCGAGCGACGACGTTAAACCCATGTCTCCATCGACGGTCGAGCGGCGACCTTAAACCCCGGTCTTCACCAAATCGTCGAGCGGCGACGTTAAACCCATGTCTCCATCGACGGTCGAGCGATGACCTTAAACCCCGGTCTTCACCAAATCGTCGAGCGACAACATTAAACCCATGTCTCCATCGACGGTCGAGCGGCGACCTTAAACTCCGATTTTCACCAAATCGTCGAGCGGCGACATTAAACCCATGTCTCCATCGACGGTCGAGCGGCGACCTTAAACCCCGGTCTTCACCAAATCGTCGAGCGGCGACATTAAACCAATGTCTCCATCGACGGTCGAGTGGTGACCTTAAATTCTTGCCTTAGAAGATCGTCTAGCGGAAACGTTAAAACCCAGAGTCGTGCGACGATTATAAACCCCGGAGGTATGATCCTAGCGAATCTTTCAGTAATGAAAGTACGATCGTAACAGTCGATCAGAACTATACAACCAAATACTGGCAAAAAGATAGCATATGAGGAAAGAGCACAAACAGATTTCATTGATGATAAATTAAACACTGCCGAACGACAAGAGTACATTCAAAGCTTACAAAAAATATGCTCTCTACAAGCCCCTCGCTCACTCAATGTAATCAAATGCTTTGTCAGGAATGGGCTCGAGAAGCTGGACGTGGTAGACATCCTTGTCGGGCAGAGCTTCAGAAATATGGTCGTTCGTCCTAAGCTGGAGGAGCGTAGCTTCGATTGCCAGCTCAAACGAGTGGACAATCCGGTTGGTCGCCTTCTCCAAGAATTGGTCCGAGTGGAGGTATTGTTGCTTCAGGACCGCGAAGCGACCCGGCTCGACCTCTTGATGAGCAGTACAGGAGGCCGCTAGCTCCTCTTCAAGGCGCTTCACTTGGTCTTGCAGCTCCTCCTCCTTGGCTGAGCGGCTCTCCCGCTCGGTAACCAAGAAGTCCTCTGCCTTCTTAAGCTTCTCGGCCAACTGCCAAGAATCCTGGTTTTTCTGCTCCAGGTCGGTAATGGCTCGTTGTTTCCTCTTAGAAGCCAGCTCGAGTTTGTGATCATATGTCTTCAATTGTGCCTCCATCTAGCCCATCCTACTGGCCTGTTCGATTGACTTCTGCTGCTCCTTGGCGAGGAGTTGTTGGGCCTTCTTCAGGTCGGCCTGCAGACGGGCGACTGGTGGCCCCTGGGAGGAGGAGGCTTCTTCGGAAATTTTGAACTTCTTCAGCTCGTCCTCCACTTGTGCCAACCGCCGGCACATGGCGATGTTCTCCACCCAGAACTGCAATCAAACATTAGTGCCGATCGGAGGTAAATCATAAGTTGATAGTTGAGAATACTAACCCCGGTGGACATTTCTAGATGGTTGTCGGCGAGCGCGCTAGGAGGTTTCTGTTGGACCCCGTGGTGTTTTGATGTGATCAACCAAGTTGGTTAGGTCCTGCTTTGTGTTTGATCCCTGTGTCTGAGTGTGCAGGAGCTTAGGAGCGCAGGAAGTCGAGCGGAAGATGCAGCTAGCGAGAAGGACGACACGGGAAGGGAGCCGACGGGCTCGGTGCGGCCGAAGGACGAGAGAGCTGCGGAAGAGTACTCCGGTGGAGCGAGAAGAACATGCGCGACGTTCGAGGGACGAGAAGCCGGACGGAAACCTGCTCGAGGAGAAGGCCAGGAATTAGGTTCGGGTGAGCTCTATTTCGGTTGGCCGCAATCACCCAAAAGAATGGAGCTTCAGAAGCCAAAGCGAAGAAGAAAAGGAGTCAAAAGAGGCTGGAAATTACTGTAGCAGGAAGTTATTGTAACAGGAAGTTACTGTAGCAGGAACTTGAAGGCGCCTTAAACATGCATTGAAGGCGCCTTCAACATTGAAGGCGCCTTCATTGCTTGTTGAAGGCGCCTTGAACCAGGTCAGAATGACCGTTCGAGCACCGGATAGAATTCTATCCACTCACCGAGCTGGAGGCACCTTGGACCTTGTTGGAGGCACCTTGGACCCTCGGGATAGAATTTTCAGAGGCTATTTAAAGGCCCCTGGAGCTAGGAATTAAACAACAACTCAAGCATCCAACTTGTAATCAATTCCTAGCAACTAAGTGAGCGTTCTAAGTGTAAAAAGGCTTCTCCGCCTACAGTAGAAGAGATTATGCTAGTGGAGTTTTTCATCGCCATGGATTAACAACCTCCTTGGTTGTAACCAGGTTAAAATTCTGTTTTACTTTACTTTCCTGTTTTATTTGTATAGTTGTTATTTATTGAGTTGAAATCCGAGGAGGGTATATTTTATTTTTGTTTTCAGCAATTCACCCCCCTCTTGCCGGCCTCCGCTGCACCTACAATTGGTATCAGACCCTGACCGCCTCAGAAGGACTAACCGCCGACTGAAGCACGAAGATCAAGACGATGGCCGGAGCGAACATCCATCCCCCGAAGTTTGACGGAGACTTCGCCACATGGAAGCGCAAAATGGACGTATTTTTTAAAACCGAATTTGACATTCTTTTAATAATGAAATATGACTATGCAGTTCCGAAAGATAAGGAGGAAAACATTTGGACAAAAAAGGAGCAAGCATATTTCGTCGCCAACGGAAAGGCTGAGTTCCACCTGCTCAGCGTTCTACCGCCTCAGGAGGTAAATCGGATCGGAAGCTACGACTCCGCGAAAGATCTCTGGGAAAAATTTCTGGAGCTTCACGAAGGTACCTCCGAAGCAAAGCTAGCAAGGCGCGACATCCTCCGGACCCAATTGACGAACCTCCGGATGAACCAAGGCGAGAAGGTAGCGCAACTCCAAGCGAGGATTAAAGAGCTGATCACTCAACTCAACAACCTTGGAGAAAAAATAATGAACAGGGACTCAATCTGATACACGCTCAACACCTTCCCGAGAACTCCCGATTAGGCCTCCTTAGTAGATGCTTACTACATCTCTAAGGACTTCGAGGTAAGTACATTAGAACAATTGTTTTCAACCTTCGAACTTCTCGAATCTTGACTTGCAGAAACTCTAGTAGAGAAGTCGAACCTCAACATTGCCCTACGAGCTGAAAAGGATAATCCTGACTCCGAAGCGACAATCGAGGAAAACGAAGTTGCATTAATGGTAAGACGTTTTAATAAGTTTTTTAAATCTAAAAATTTAGATCGCAGTCAAGTAAACGTCATCAAAAGAGAAGAATAGTCCGTTGCTACAATTGCAACGAAGAAGGGCACATCAAGGAGGACTGCCCAAAATTGAAGAGCAAACAGAAGGATAAGGAAAGGAGCAAGAAGCCAGCTCGACCCAAACACAACCTAAAGGCCACGTGGGATGATTCATCGTCCTCCAAATCAGAAGTCGAAGAATTCTCAGGACTAGCACTGATGGCCAACCATCAGCTAGAAGAAACGTCTAGCTCAGAGATGAGCATCGATGATGGGGGAGGAACATCAGAAGAAGAAAGCAGCCGTGAAGGGGGAGCATCATCGAGTCAGGTAAGTAAGGTACGCAATCTAACCCCGACTCAGTCTTTTAAATTTATTAAAGCACTTTCTAAAGAGTTAGATAAATTTGAAAAGGAAAATGAAAATTTGAAATTAGAAAATATAAAATTAAAAAATGAAATTGAAAAATTGAAAAATGATGCATGCTTAAAGAAATTTCCGAATTCAAAAATTAGAATTTATGGAAAATTAAATTGGTACATTAGAAATCATCAGGGTCAACTTAGAAAAGTACCAAGAAACTATGTACCCCCTAGATTTTTGAATAACCCTGTAGGAAGGAACCTTTATTGGGTTCCAAAATCTGTGCTAAATTAATCTTTTAAAATTAAAAGCTTCAAGAGAGAAAATTAAACATTGATTTTCCTTATGCGGCTTTGACTAGAAGGTGGTTGTTGCTCCAATAACCAAGAAGGCCTAGTGCCTCGCCACCAACTGAAAGCCAAATATAGAAATGAAAGGTTTAATTAAACTTTCTGAAAAAGCATTTAAACTAGAATTAAATAATGCTTTGAAAGGTTATCAAACATTTTTTTTAAAATTATAAAATAAACAAAAAAAAATACTTTTTCTTGAAAATTCTAACTTAGAAATTTTTTCCTGAAAAATTCTAAAAACTTAATTTTCTTTTTGACTTGCAAATTTTCTTTGGAAAATTCCAAAAATTCAGTTTACTTAGAAATTCTTTTTAAATCCTTATAAATTTTTTTTTCCTGGAAAATACTAAAATTCATTTGTGTTATCCCATTTTTGCTGTGATCAAAGGGGGAGAGAAAGGTACAAGTTTAGGGGGAGTTAGGAAAATTAAATTTTAACTTATTTTTGAAAATGTGTTGCAATTTTATTTATTGCAAAAGTTATGCTTAACTGGTTAGTTTAGTAATTTTTCTTTAAAATTATTTTTATGTCTATTTTTTCCCTAACTTGAACTTGGATTGATGCACATCAAAAAGGGGGAGATTGTTGGACCCCGTAGTGTTTTGATGTGATCAACCAAGTTGGTTAGGTCCTGCTTTGTGTTTGATCCCTGTGTCTGAGTGTGCAGGAGCTTAGGAGCGCAGGAAGTCGAGCGGAAGACGCAGCTAACGAGAAGGACGACACGGGAAGGGAGCCGACTGGCCTGATGCGTCCGAAGGACGAGAGAGCTGCGGAAGAGTACTCCGGTGGAGCGAGAAGAACGTGTGCGACGTTCGAGGGACGAGAAGCCGGACGGAAGCCTGCTCGAGGAGAAGGCCGGGAATTGGGTTCGGGTGAGCCCTATTTCGGTTGGCCGCAATCACCCAAAAGAACGGAGCTTCGGAAGCCAAAGCGAAGAAGAAAAGGAGTCAAAAGAGGCTGGAAATTACTGTAGCAGGAAGTTACTGTAGCAGGAACTTGAAGGCGCCTTAAACATGCATTGAACGCGCTTTCAACATTGAAGGCGCCTTCATTGCTTGTTGAAGGCGTCTTGAGCCAGGTCAGAATGACCGTTCGAGCACCGGATAGAATTCTATCCACTCACCGAGCTAGATGCACCTTGGACCTTGTTGGAGGCGCCTTGGACCCTCGGGATAGAATTTCCAGAGGCTATTTAAAGGCCCCTGGAGCTATGAATTAAACAACAACTCAAGCATCCAACTTCTAATCAATTCCTAGCAACTAAGTGAGCGTTCTAAGTGTAAAAAGGCTTCTCCACCTACGGTAGAGGAGATTCTGCTAGTGGAGCTTTTCATCGCCCTGAATTAACAACCTCCTTGGTTGTAACCAGGTTGAAATTCTGTTTTACTTTACTTTCCTGTTTTATTTGTATAGTTGCTATTTATTGAGTTGAAATCCGAGGAGGGTATATTTTATTTTTGTTTTCAGCAATTCACCCCCTTCTTGCCGGCTTCCGCTGCACCTACAGTTTCATCGCCGCTCGTGCCCTAGGTTCCTCCCAGACGTGGGCGAGCTGACCTTGAATGTAAACTTGATGCTGAGGAGAGCTGGGCTGGTCGCCTGGCGCGAGAAAATCCTCAGTCGACAGGCGAAGGGTGACAGTGATGGATCGTTTCCCGCTCGGCACCGATTGAGCGAAGGTCGACGGGCCGGAAGCTTGAGCAGGGGGAACTGGAAGAATGGCGGATCGTGTTATCCTCCACCTAGCCGGAGGAAGGGAGGTGATCGGCTGAATGAGGAGCTGCTCCTGCAGCTCAGCCACGAGCGGAGTTCGATCGGAGGAAGTAACCTCCACTATTACGGGAGCTGGAGACGGGGTCCTCCCCTCGCAGAGGCTTGGACGGCTGAGGTGGCGGATCGGGAAGGCGCGTCCGTTCAGCGCCTCTTACAGGTGAGCGGCACTTCATCGCCTGAGGAGCCCAAGCCCTCAGCAGGGATGATGGGTGGCACTTCTCGGACCAATCCTGGGTCGCGCTCCTCCTGTGCTGGGCGTTCGCTCGGCGGTCCCGTCACCCACAGCTGCGGTCTCCTCAACTGTGCCCTCTTGCGAGCCGACCGGGGTCAAGCCAAGGCGCCCCATCTCCTTGGCAGCAGCTGCTTCGATCTCGGCTTGCTTAGCCTTCATTATGTCTACCGCCCGGGCGTGCATCATGATATCGGTTGCAAAAGAAGAACAGAATAAGTTAGACTCAAAGGAAGAAAGTTAGAGAAATTTCATACCTAGGCTGCTCGGGAGCTTCGTTCGGATCGGACTTAGCCTGAATGCGTACATCACCCCCTCCGGCAACAACTTATGAATGTCAAACTTCAGGCCAGCCAGCATATTAGCAGCGTTGAGGTAGTTCGGCCGGGTCTTGTATTTCTTCAAATCGGGTTGAGTAGGAAGTCCGACTTGCCATTTGGACCAGGAGCTTGGCCGCTTGGGGAGTCTCAAATAGAAGAAGTACTCTTTCCAGTGTTTGTTGGAGGAGGGCATCTTGTTGAAGAAGACCAGACCGATACGGATTGGAACAGGTAAGTGCCTAGCTCGGACTGTTTGGAGTAATAAAAGTAATGGAAGACCTGAGGGGTCAGTGGAATGTTGTGCACTCGGAACAACACTACCACGCCGCACAACACGCGGAAAGAGTTAGGGACAAGCTGGGCAAGCAGGACACGGAAGTAGTTACAAACCTCGGTTATGAAGGGGTGAATGGGAAACCGAAGACCAACCATGAATTGGTCTCAGAAGAAGAAAACCATGTCGTTCGGCGGGTCATTGGGCCGTTCGGATGGGGAGGGTAAAATTATTTCGTGGTCAGAAGGGATGTCGTAGGCATTTATCAGACTCACGGCGTCGCCCGCGTCGAACCGAGTCTCCATGGTGGCGTACCAGAGACCGAAAATGGGGTCGAACGACTGCGAGGAGCTCGCCATTACTGGGAAATGAAAAGGCAGAGGATACGAAGGGAAAGATGGCCGGAAAACACAGAAAGCTGGAAAATACAGTGGCGAAAAAGAAGCGGCGGGAAAGCAGCAATGAGGAGTGAAAGCTTACGAGGGAGAGGAAACCACCGCAAGGAGCAAGAAATTGCCACAGTGGACAACCGGGGATCGCCGAGGCACTGGACGCAGAGTAACCATCGGAGCAGAGTTGTCGAAGAGCACAAAGAAAATGCAGAGGAAGAAACGGCAACGCTGAGGCTTTATAAAGATGGGCGCGGCCGACCGTAGTCGTCCAATCTAGGGCACGGGAATCGAAGCACACATCCGGCCGTTGAATTCGAACCGCCAAACGTCACATCAACAGCTGTCACCTCGGACATGCGGCGGCTGCACCGGCAACATGTGTCGTCCTCCCACAGGGCAGCATTTAATGGGCGTGAGCGCGTGCTCGGCCTTAATAGGGGTGATTTGCGCATATCACGAGGAGATTTGGGCGACGTCAGCATTGACAGCCCGACTCGTGCCCTTCCGAAAGCGATGAGGAAAAAATCCAAGTACAAAGGCTCAAAGAGTCGGTCGGCCTAGAAAAAGCAGTCCTACACGGGCCGATCGGGATCCAACCAGCCCATTGACTGATCGGCCAATTGGTCACCAGACTACTTGTCCAGCCAATCGGACTTGCAGCCTCCTTCGACTAGACTTGAGGGGGAGGCACGTGATCTAGTGATAAGATGGGGCCCGTCCGGTAGGAGATCAAAGTGGTCAACGTCCTGAGCAAGCGTCCGATCGGGCGAACTACCTTCTCGATCAGCAGGAAGAGTAGCCGACCCGACAGTTCGACAGCTCGGTCGAACACCGAGCTTCCGACGCTCATGAAACTCAAGCAGGGAAAGACAAGGGCCGAGCGTCCGCCCCGCTTGGCCAAGCAGTGGACGCAGCCTCGACCCGGCAGGAGAAGAAGCCTTAGCCTGACAAGACGGAGCCGGACATCAAATCATTAGCCGAGCGGACGTTCGGCCCGACGGTTGCATCACTTTGGCGGCAGAGTGGCCGAGCGGATCTCCCGCTCGACCCAATAGCAGACAAAAGGAGCAAGTGGCGATATTTTCCTAGGGATCAATAGCATCGGCAGACAGCATGGTCGACAACATGGTCAGACAAAGGATCGTACGGTAGAAGCTTCCACTGTCACGTCAGGAATATGCTTGGGTTGTTAAGATACGACGTCAGACACACTTTTTTGACACGACCTCTCCAGGTATGCTTTGAGAAGCGTGTGCGCCTTGGGAAGCGTGCACGCGCCCCTGGTAGCTCTATATAAGGAGCCCTAGAACTTCATTGGAGGTATGCTTTCACTACTGTAGCCACAGCTTAGCTCGTCGGAGGTTCACACCATCTTCAATCGATATCCAGTCAACGTGAGCGGTATCTTTTCAGCGTCCGTCTACTCATGTTTGGACAGGATCATAATGATATAAATTGAAAAAGAAAGAAATTGAATAATTGTAGATGGTTAACGCACATACAAGAGATGTTGATGTGAAATTTAGCTATTTTAGTTTTATATTGCATGAAATTTGAAAAGGAATAAATTATTCATTTAGAAGGTTAACTGTAGCAAAAAAAACTTACCAAAAATAATAATTTGCTGACTTCGGATGCTTGGTAATTAGTTTCCAGATTATAAAGGAGATATAAATTGCTAGATTAATTTATAGTCAGTTGCTAAGTTAGTTAGGGATGAAAGGAATTTTTTTTCCGAGAATATGTATCGATTGGAGATTAATCTCTTATTTTACTATAACAAATCTGTGATCTTCTAATCAATTAGACATAATGTGAAAAAAAAAATTGCAACGCAACACGAGGACTTCCCAGGATCATCCATCCTAGTATTGTTCCTCTAGTCAACTTGAGATCATGTGGGAAAAAAATATATAACACGAGGACTTTCCATGAGTTATTCATCTTAGTATTATTCTCGTCTAAGCACGCTTGATTAAGAATGTTTATAGGAGTAGTATTTATGTATGTTAATCATTTAGTTTTATTTAACAGTTTTATCAAAAATTGCTACATTAATAGAATTATTGTATAAACCTAAACTAATTTAACTTATAAAGGGAACGCATTGTATTAGTTTAGAAGGACTAAGGAACACAGAAGTTTTTGCTTGTAAAATTTGACAAGTTTAGATCAATATAGTAGTTTTATCGAAATTTATCATATGGGCCTTAAATTAGTCTAAATTATAAAATAAATGCATTATACGAGTTTAGAGGGTTCATGAAAGATAACAGAATTCTTTATCATTTTTTTTTTCTAAAATTGTTTTTTATATTTAAATTATACCAGAATGTAAACACTATACCACGAGAAATTGTAACATGAGAAAAATTATAATTATATAGCATTAATATAATCTCAAAGGATGGAATTGTAACTTTTCTAACTCAAATTGCTACGATGTAATCAAAATATATTTATGTATCTATAATTTCAAATTTATCAATATTTTTCTATTCACTCACAAGAATGATCAACTTATCTCATATGCCTATATAATAAATTTGACAACATAATTTTTTATTTTTTTTATAATTGAGATCGGATATTCAGTTTATGTCGATTAATCTTATGCCGATTGATTCGATATATAAAAGTTTCATACTAATCACTAGGGTAAATCGAGAGTACTCATGGATAATTCATCAATCTACCGTTTTTAGATCAACCACCTATTAAAAAAACATATGTAACCACGTAATTATTACATATGATGTTTTAGCTCAAATGATGAAGAAACATATTATAAAGAGTCCTCCAGAGTGTATCAATTCTTTTAAGGGATGTTTGATTAAGGGTATCCTTGATAACCTTGGTTATCCATCTAAAGTTATTAACCAAAACCTTATTTGGTTTAGGTAATTGGTGATTCCCAAGTCATGATGCATGTCTGACACGTCAGTAATTTAGACATATAATCTGAAATCGGAAAACTTCAGAAAAGTGGGATTTTCTTGATTCCAGGGTTAACGAAATTTTTTTAATCAAAATTAGCTTTCAATATTTACCCATTGAAACAAAAATAACCCTACAGGTTTATCAAATCTCAATTTTCCCTTAGATATAATCAACCCGAGTGTATTCCCAATTCACAAAAAACCCTAGCATACGCAACGTTCTCCGTGGTGATCCTCCCTCTCGCGTACACGCAGTGTTCCTCCCTGTCGCAGCGATCCTTCCTCTCGCGGTGACCTAGCGGCATTCCTCCCTGTCATGAAGGCATCCCCATTCGTAACACCCTAGCTGCGTTACTCCCTCTCGCTAAGGTGTTCCCTACTCTCGCGAGGGCTTCTCCACTAGCGAAGAACCCTAGCACCCCCCAACCCCCGCGAAGAACCCTAGCGGCTCCCTCCCTGCTCAAAAGGTATCCCATTCGCGAACATCCCCACTCGCCTTCTTGGAAAAGGTATGATCTTCAACCCTGTTAATATGTACCTTAGACTTTTAATCATTTTTTTACAGTATTATGGGGTAGAGCTCACAAATATTGGTAAAGGGTGAAGAGCTCATGAACGGGCAAGAGTGTAGAGCCTGTGCATGGGTGTGAAATAATTCTAGCTAAAATAGTTTTCTTTAAAAAGTTCACATTTAATTGTTGATCATAATAAGGGGTTGCTTTTACCTGTATTTATTTCCATAGCAAATCCCATGATGAATTTTGTTGTAAGGTTGCATTGAACAAGTTCAACAGTTCAAAATCTGGTCTACTTATTTTTCCCCATGAAAGAACCCTACCGGCATTCTTCATGTTTGCTTTAGCATTATCTTGTTGCCCTTTTGTTTTAGGTTCTATTTAGTTCTTGATGTTTAGTTGCTATTTAGTTTTTGTTTAGATCTTGCTATTTAGTTTTTGTTGTTTAGTCGATGTTTAGTACTTGTTTTGGTGTTGTTTAGTTGTTGTTTAGTTCTTGCAACTTGTAAGTTGAACCTACAAATTTTATTTCAACCGATCCGTAGGTATCTATTCAGTATTATTAGTTTTCCAATTTTATTGGAATTTGAGATTTTCTACCTTGTTAATTTACTGTTTAGTTCATTGCCCTATTTACATGATAGGCCGATATGGCTCGGTTAGCAATAAGACAGGAAGTGAAAATGATTTATGTACTCATTATGCACATGAAGATAATGGAAAGCAAGTTATATGCTTTTATTGTTGGCGATTGTCTTAGCTATTAAGAGGAGTGCTAGATTGAGGACGAGCATATCATATGCTTATCAGACATTGTCTAGATATAATATTATAGATCTATAAACATAAATAAGATGACTTTTCATAGTTATCAACAATGTGTTGATAACTGTAGGATGGATAGAAGGTCTTTAAGCAAACTTTGTTATTTTCTAACGACGCATACAAAATTGAAAGAAAACATAAATATCTCAATTGATGAATTTGCAATATCTTTTCTTCACATTATTGCACAAAATATGAAGAATAAGGTGGAAACGCGCGGCCAAATCCGGGGAGACATTAGTAGACAATTTCATTTAGTTTTGAACTCTGTCTTGCGGTTACACAAAATTTTGCTTAAGGAGCCAAAACCATCCCAAAAAATTAAGGTGGAAATGGATCAAGGTACAAGTATATAATTTGGGAGACTAACACAGGGAGACTAACACACTCATGATAAGAAGAAGCCCATAATGTAATTTGGGATTGGTGTGGTAGTGCGGTAATAACTCTCTAGTGGAATGAGTTGTTATCGATGAGCTTGAGTTTGTGTTCGGGGTGAGCACGGGATACTCAAACTCATCGGAAGGCCAAAACCAATTTCTCCTCTAGGTCTCTGGCGTAGCCTCATTATAGTCTCAAGTCCATCCAAATGTAAGACTCTTCTTGGTGTCCAAGAAGGGGGTCGGGCCATTGCTTGGTGACCAAGCAATGGCCGGCCACATCCTATTATAGGGGTCGGCCCCACTGCTTGGTGACCAAGCTTGTAGGGGCCAGCCAAGATTAATTCAAATAGGAGGGGTGTTTTGAATTTTTAAAATCTTCTCTTTGTAGAAAACTATAAGTTTTAAAAGAGAGATTTTAATTTTTAAAACTTTCCTTATTTGAATTAGGCCACATGTTTTAATAGAGAGTTTTAAAAGTTTTAAAACTTTCCTTTTTAAACCATCCTCATGGTTTTAGAAAAAAGGAAGATAAGTTTTAAAATTAAAATTTTCTATCATCATGTTAAAAAATGGAATTTTATAAGAGAAGTTTTAAATTTTAAAATATGGTTTTAATTTTTAAAAAGCTTCCCTTTTTTAACTCTAGAAAAGAGAGCTTGTAAAATTTTATAAGAGTTTTTTCTCTTGTAAAATTTTATAAAAAAAATTATTATTCCTTTCCTAAATATGGTGGTCGGCCACCTTGCTTGGTGCCCAAGCAAAGGGTCAGCCAAGCTTAATCCTAAACCAAATAGGATTGATCACAACCATTGATTGGTGATTGATTCAATCAAGAGGAAAGAAAAGGAAAAATAAAAAGGAAAAAGGAAAAACTCTTGGATGATTTTATTTTTTGTAAAAGGTTTTTCCTTATTTGCCTTGGGCAAGTAATATAAAAGAAGGGGTGAGGGGGCTTCATGAGATACAACTCTTATTCTCTTGCTTGGAAATCTCTTGGTGGCCGGCCCTCTCCCTTCTCCCTTTCCCTTTGCTCTCTTCTCCTTGGTGGTGGTGGTGGCCGAATTCTAGAGGAGGAGGAAGGACTCTTTTGGGTGGTGTTCATCTTGGAGGATCGTCGCCCACATGACGTCCAAGGTGAGGCGAGGAATACGGCAGAAGATCTCGAGGTCATTAGCTTACAAAGAGAAGGTATAACTAGTAGTTTTCTTCCGCATTATACTAGTTATTTTCTTTGTAAGAATTCTAAATACAAGAGGCAATTAGATCTAGTTTTTTGAAATAGTTTTTTGAGTTTGTGTTTTCTTCTTTTTCAAATTTGTGATTCGATTGTTCTTTTTGGTTAACCTAGAGTTATTTAAGGAAATAAATATTAGCTTTCCTTAAAAGGCTTTGCCTAGGCGGTGGTGGTTGCTCCCATATCCAAGAAGGCCATATGCCTCGCCATGCAGTCCTGGAAGCCAATTTTGGAAATTAATATTTATGGAATTAATAACTTAGGTAGATTTGAATCAATAGTGTTAAGTTCCGTTTGTGATTCAAATCTAAACCATTAAGAACAGATAAGTTAAATTTGGAATCAATGATGTTAAGTTCCATATGCGATTCCTAATTTAATTTCTAAAGAACACAATAGGTTATTTAAGGAAAGGTTCGACACTTGTACAAAAATTTTTGTACAGTGGAACCAGTATGTTTTCCTAGGACTAACTAACAATTGGTATCAGAGCTAGGGTTTGCCTCTGTGTATTTTTAGAATTCAAATAGGTTATGCACATGCCATACATAATTTAGGCAGGAAAATAGTAGGATGTGCTAACTCTTTGGTTACAGGCTCCAACTATTATGGCTTATTGATATTGTGTGTGATTGGACCCTTGGACATGTCAAGGGCATTATTTGTGTGCATGATTGTATGTATAAAATACAGCAGGAGCTGTATTATTTTTAGAATTTTATTTTTTCGATCTAGAATACATGTACATTCCCTCGTGGAATATAGGATCGATATATGTAAAATTCTATTTTTGTTGCAGATCGGATTCTTGCGAGGCGTGGTACTTTTGGAGCACCAGAGGCACAGCAGAATAAGAAGCAAGATGGATGCGACAACTCGACTCGATGGCGATGGCTAAAGATGGTAACAGCTAGGGTTGGAGCATACTGAAGACAGTGATGGAAAATGTCATAATAGTTGGAAAATTAATTTCTAAATTTATTACTTTTATTTACTGTGATGTTTATATGCATGTGATGTATGCTAGGATAGTTTAAAATTCCTCATTTTAAATAACTAAGTGGGAGAGGGATTTATTTTAATAAATTCCACGGTCTCCATTACTGGTTTGTAAGTGATGTAAGCAAACTTACGCGTTGGCTCTGAGTGTCTTCCTCCATATCGGATGAGTTTGTTTGTTTGCGGTTCACTAGATCAAAATTCCATTTAGGATGACTATAGAAAATTAATTAAGAGCGTGTGATCTTCCCCATCGGAAGGGGCACAATCTTATTAATGGACTTAGTGTCAAATAATGGTATACACTTAGGCACGTCCAATAGTATCCTCCCCATCGGAGTCACTGCTATTATTTGTGTGACCGAAGAAAACCAACTATTAATTTGTCAAAAAGATAAGTTGACAAGATAATAAAATTAAAACCCCCTCTTACAAATATCGAGTTTTTGTATACGTCCACACTATCGTGGCATACAAAATTCACGATATATGAGGTAATTTTATTTGTCAGGATGACAAGAAAATAAAATTAATGGGAAAAACTCCTCTTATAAATGTTTAGTTTTGTATACGTCCACACTATCGTGACATACAAAATTCACGGTGTTTGAGGAAATTTTATTTGTCAGGTTGACAAGATAATAAAATTAATGGGTAAAATTCCTCTTACAAATGTTTGAATTTGTATACGTCCACACTATCGTGACATATAAAATTCACGGTGTTTGAGGTAATTTTATTTGTCATAAAGATAGGTTGACAAGGTCATTAATGGGTATAACCCTCCTCTTACAAATGTTCAATTTTGTATACGTCCACACTATCGTGGCATGCAAAATTCCCAGTGTTTGAGGTGTTGGTGAATTTAAATAATATTGTTTGAGGAATCAATGTTATTTCAAATTCAAAGTTTTGACCAAATATTTGATAGACCAATTATTAATTTTATTTGTCATAAAGTTAGGATGACGAGATAATAAAATTAATGGATAAAATCTCCTCTTTGATTTTGTATACGTCCACACTATCATGACATACAAAATTCATGGGGATTTTAAGGCGTTGGTCTTGACCAAATATTTTTGTGATTCTTAGGATTTAAAATGTTTGTCAATCCCCTAGTTGTTATACTATAGAATAGATTTAGTAGTCCCAATTGTAATGATTGGAAATATGACTTGGACATTTAGGTAGACTGCCCTCTTAGAACTAAGACCAAAATAGGTGTATTTCATTCATTAGTTAATACATGATTAGTGGTGTTATCTACCGGTACCTGGTGTGTAGATATGGGAGCCACTGATCATGTCTA
Organism: Zingiber officinale; assembly: GCF_018446385.1. Classification (NCBI taxonomy): domain Eukaryota; kingdom Viridiplantae; phylum Streptophyta; class Magnoliopsida; order Zingiberales; family Zingiberaceae; genus Zingiber; species Zingiber officinale. The sequence goes on from NC_055989.1 coordinate 15,163,587, forward strand.
CAATTCATTGCAGAGGTTCCAGGAAACCCGATAACTATATGAAGGGGAAATCACCGTCTACATAGGCACTGCTGCAAAAGTGGTAACTGTTGCAGTGGGAGATGCTTATCCTATGATAGGAATAAAATATGGATTTTTAGAAATTGTCTTTACGTACTAAGTTTAGAAAGAACCTGATTTCGATTTCTAAACTATTAAAGAATAGATATTCTGTCTATTTTGATAACAAACTTGTTATCAAGAAAAATAGGGAAGTTATCTGTTCTAGTGCGTTGGTTGACAATTTATAATCCAATAGCTCCCACAATGCAATAAATGAAAATTAATAACACATTTTCTAAATAAGAGAAAGTAACTTTCGGAAATGAACCAATCATATTTTTGGCATCTAAGGCTAGGTTATATTAACTTGAGTAGGATTCAAAGGATAATAACCAATGAACTCTTGGGTTCATTGGTAGTGGAAATCTTTCCAACCTGCGAGTCTTACTTGAAAGGAAAAATAACCAAGAAGCTTTTAAGTCTAAGGGGTATGAAGCCAAAAATATGTTGGAATTGGTTTATTCTAATTTGTGGAGACCTTTGACTATCCAGGCAAGAGGTTGTTTCGAATATTTCATCTCTTTTATAGATGACTATTCGAGATAAGGATACATTTACTTAACGCGCCACAAGTCTAAGTGCTTTGATTAGTTCAAAGAGTACTAGGCTGATATGAAGTAACGTCAAAGTAAAAGTATCAAGACACGACGGTGAAATCGTAGTAGCGAGTACCTCTTAGGAGAGTTTAAGAGTCACTTATTAGAAGACGGGATTTAATCCCAACTAACTGCACATGGTACACCCCAATAGAATGGTGTAGTAGAAAGAAGGTATAAGGCTCTTATGGAATAATTAGATCGAAGATGAGTTATTCAGAAAATTATCAAATTTATTTTAAGGATATACACTGGAAACGGAAGTGAATATAGTACCTTCTAAGTCAGAACTCTCTACTCCCACAGAATTGCAGAATGGGCGTAAGCCTAGTCTGAAGCATATTCAGATTTGGATGGTCTAGCACGTGAGAGACACTGATAAGTTGGACATGAGTTCACTTGTTGTGAGTTATCCTAGAAAAACGAAAAGAGGTTTTTAGTCCTTAAAATCGGAAGATCATTGTTGGCACCAATGCCCGATTTTAGAAAAAGGACTATACTATAAACCACAAGCCCATGAGTAAAAATTGTTCTTAAGGAAATTAAAGGGCATGTCTAACCTAGTACCAACCGTACAAGATGAAATATCACAAGAAACTGCAACACGTATCACAAATGATACACAATTACAGAAAGTGCCTCGTCGTAGTGGGAGGGTTGTTAGGCAACCTAAAAGATTCATGTTTTGGGAGAGTCTTTGGACTCGATCCCTGGTGGACATGAATCTGATCCCCGAACATATGACGAAACACTCCAAGATAAAGATGCAGCATCTTTGCAAAGAGCAATAAATATAGAATTAGAATATATATATTCTAATAGAGTCTGGGAGCTTATAAAATCACCAAATGGTGTAAAAGCCATTGGGTGAAAATAAGTCTACAATAGGAAAAGAGGGATAGACAAGAAAGTAGAAACTTTCAAAGCAAGGCTTGTTGGAAAAGGAAACTTTTTAACCGGTAGTCATGCTTAAGTCTATCCGGATTCTTTTATCTATTACTTCTCATATGGATTATGAGATTTGGCAAGTGGATGTCAAGACAGCTTTCCTTAATGGAAGTCTTAAAAAAAAACATCCATATATAGCAACCAGAAGGGTTCATTGCAAAGAGCAAAGAGCATCTTGTGTGTAAGCTCAATCAGTCTATGGACTGAAGTAAAGCTTCAAGGTCTTGGAACATCTGGTTTAATAAAGTAATCCAAACCTATGGATTTATTTAATAACCGAATGAGTCTTGTGTATACAAGAAGTGTGATGGAAACGTGGTGGTATTTCTTGTACTATACACAGATAATATTTTTGGTAGTTGGAAACAATATCAAAGTATTGTCAGAAGTAAGGGTATAGTTGTCCAAACAATTCGATATGAAGGACTTGGGAGAATGCATATATTCTTGGGATCAAAGTAATAAGGGATCACAAGAAAAGAATATTTTACTTATCCCAAACTTCATATATCGAAACAATCCTTGCTCATTTTAAGCATGCAAAACTCCAAGAAAGGTTTCTTACCTTTTCAGCATGGAGTAGTTTTATCTAAAGAGATGTCTCCGAAAACATCAAAGGAGATTGAGGAAATGAAGGCAGTTCCTTATGCTTCGACTGTCGGAAGCCTAATGTATGCTATGCACGAGATCAGAAATCTGTTTTGCCGAAGGGCATAGTTAGCAGATATCAAAGTAACCCTGGACAAGGATATTGGACTGCAGTAAAGCATATATTGAAGTACCTTAGAGGCACTTGAGATTATATGCTAGCTTACAAGGCAGATAATTTGGTCCCTGTGGGTTGCACGGATTTTGACTTCCAATCAGATAGGGACAATAGTAAGTCGACCTCAGGGTTTTGTGTTTACTTTAGGAGGTGAAGTCATAACTATGGAAGAGTGATAAGCATAGGTGCTTTTTCGGACTCCACCATAGAAGCTGAGTATATAGCAGCCTCTTAGGTAGCCATAGAAGTTGTATGGCTCAGATACTTCAAGATAGACTTAGATATGATTTCTGGTTTACCCAAAATAATTTGGTGCAGTAGCAAACTCGAAGAAACCATAAGTCCATAAGGCAAGTAAACACAATAGAGTGCAAGTACCACCCAATACGAGAAATCGTATAAACGAGGAGAAGTTGTTGCCGCCTAGATTGCATCAGGTGATGACCTATAGATCCTTTCACTAAGGTCCTTAAGGCAAGAGCTTTTAATGGATATGTTGAAAGGTTGGGAATCAGATGTATGGCAGCTTTAATGGCAGCATAGTCTTTTAGTATAAGTGGGAGATTGTTGAAGTGTATACTAAAAGTCTAGCTTTTGTATAAACATTTATTTAGAAATAAAGAATTACATTGGTCAATATCTGTATTTATTTGTTAAATGTAATTGTTTAATTAATTTATATAGTAGATAACATGGAGTGTGGTGTCACACTCAGAAGATCATGTTGTCGGTTCTCTATAAATTATAAACAAGTTGCTCATGACTAAGATGGAAAGGAACAAACCATCAGAATAGTCGTAGTGTAATTAAGTATTAGTTTATCTTAACTAATAACTTATACTGATACACTTTAAGTGTATTGAGTAGGATCATTTAGGTAAGTTCTTTTTGTACTGACTTAGTAAAAGAACTAGACCTTAGTTATTATGGAAGTGTGTGCTCTTAATCCTAATATAATAACAAGCACATATATTTAATATTTATTTCTTTGATTTATCAAAGGGTGAGGTTTAGCTCGATAAATCAATATGCCCGATAAGTTGAGAAATGATATTACTTATAGTGTGTGTTGTTGATTATAGAAGGAATCTGTGTCCTAGTTATCTAGGTTGAGAATGTCCCCAAGAGGAGCTCATAAGGATTGCCATGTTAAACCCTGCAGGTGGACCTAGTCCGACATGACAATAAAGTTGAGTAGTACTACTCTTGGAGCTAGATATTAATTAAGTGAGTTGTCAGTAACTTACTTAATTAGTGGACATTCGTAATCTTAAACACAGGGAGACTAACACACTCATGATAAGAAGGAGCTCATAATGTAATTTGGGATTGGTGCGGTAGTGCGGTAATAACTTTCTAGTGGAATGAGTTGTTATCGATGAACTTGAGTTGTGTGTTCGGGGTGAGCACGGGATACTCAAGCTCATCGGAAGGCCAAAATCAATTTCTCCTTTAGGTCCATATCGTAGCCTCATTATAGCCTCAAGTCCATCCAAATGTAAGGCTCTTCTTGGTGTCCAAGAAGGGGGGCGGACCATTGCTTGGTGACCAAGCAATGGCCGGCCACATCCTCTTATAGGGGCTGGCCCCATTGCTTGGTGACCAAGCTTGTAGGGGTCGGCCAAGATTAATTCAAATAGGAGGGGTTTTTGAATTTTTAAAATCTTCTCTTTGTAGAAAACTATAAGTTTTAAAAGAGAGATTTTAATTTTTAAAACCTTCTTTATTTAAATTAGGCCACATGTTTTAATAGAGAGTTTTAAAAGTTTTAAAACTTTTCTTTTTTAACCATCCTCATGGTTTAAGAAAAAAAGGAGATAAGTTTTAAAATTAAAATTTTCTATCATCATGTTAAAAAATGAAATTTTATAAGAGAAGTTTTAAATTTTAAAACATGATTTTAATTTTTAAAAAACTTTCCTTTTTTAACTCTAGAAAATAGAGCTTGTAAAATTTTATAAGAGTTTTTTCTCTTGTAAAATTTTATAAAAAAAATTATTATTCCTTTCCTAAATATGGTGGTCGGCCACCTTGCTTGGTGCCCAAGCAAAGGGTCGGCCAAGCTTAATCCTAAACCAAATAGGATTGATCACAACCATTGATTGGTGATTGATTCAATCAAGAGGAAAGAAAAAGAAAAATAAAAAGGAAAAAGGAAAAACTCTTGGATGATTTTATTTTTTATAAAAGATTTTTCCTTATTTGCCTTGGGCAAGTAATATAAAAGAAGGGGTGAGGGGGCTTCATGAGATACAACTCTTATTCTCTTGCTTGGAGATCTCTTGGTGGTCAGCCCTCTCCCTTCTCCCTTTCCCTTTGCTCTCTTCTCCTTGGTGGTGGTGGTGGTGGCCGAATTCTAGAGGAAGAGGAAGGACTCTTTTGGGTGGTGTTCATCTTGGAGGATCGTCACCCACACGACGTCCAAGGCGAGGCGAGGAATACGACAGAAGATCTCGAGGTCATTAGCTTACAATGAGAAGGTATAACTAGTAGTTTTCTTCCACATCATACTAGTTATTTTCTTTGTAAAAATTCTAAATACAAGAGGCAATTAGATCTAGTTTTTCGAAATAGTTTTTTGAGTTTGTGTTTTCTTCTTTTTCGAATTTGTGATTCGATTGTTCTTTTTGGTTAACCTAGAGTTATTTAAAGAAATAAATATTAGCTTTCCTTAAAAGGCTTTGCCTAGGCGGTGGTGGTTGCTCCCATATCCAAGAAGGACATGTGCCTCGCCATGCAGTCCTGGAAGCCAATTTTGGAAACTAATATTTATGGAATTAATAACTTAGGTAGATTTAAATCAATAGTGTTAAGTTCCGCTTGCGATTCAAATCTAAACCATTAAGAACAAATAAGTTAAATTTGGAATCAATGATGTTAAGTTCCGTCTGCGATTCCTAATTTAATTTCTAAAGAACACAACAATTTATTTAAGGAAAGGTTCGACACTTGTACAAAAATTTTTGTACAGTGGAACCGGTACGTTTTACTAGGACTAACCAACAATTAGGTCGTGTGAGCGACTGACGTCATGTACAACAGCCACCGCACGATTAGGTCACACGAATGACCTCGATCGCATGAGTAGGACGCAACTGGTGTTGCGCGTTCTAGAACAGAGAAGAAGGCTGGAAATGAAGATTAGGATTACCTAAGCTTAAGCTTGTTCGGTGGATCGTGGAAAGAACGTCGGAGAAGAAGATTGTGTGCGCCTTAAGTCGGAGGGTTGCGCGCCTTAGAGTCGTGCGTGATTTGGAGTTAGAGAAGAAGATCGCTTGCTCCTTAAGTCAGAGTCGTGCTTGATTTGGGACCGGAGAAGAAGATCGCGTGCAAGCCGGAGAAGAAATCGAGTGTGCGCCGACGAAGAAGAAATCGCGTGTGCGGGTTTGGGAGAGAAAAAGTGAAGTTAATCTCAAATTGGGTTTAGGGCTTTTTTTTATTATTTAAAATAAAATATATTTATAATTACTTAATAATTTATTTCTCATATTATATAATTTATAAATAGATTTATTTTCTGTTTACAACATCTTTAAACAGATTTACAAACAAAAAAAGGTTTCGTATCAAATTTCGTTACTAATTCGTATTTATTTTTGTTTATAAAAATTAATTTATAAATTTTGTTTCTAATTTATTTTAAAATCCATTTTAATTTTTTTTCTATATTATTTGTTTAAGTTAAACGAATTAATAATTCTGTAGCAAATTCGTTTATAATTTATTAAAATTTCAAACGGATTTTTTTTTCGTGTTAAAATTCTGTTTCTGATGTCCTATTTTCTTGTAATGATGCAGATCAGCTCACAGCCCACCATAGAGTCCACCATCTAGTCTATCCGGGGTCACGAATAGAAATCCATTAGGCATGCCTTATTCAAGTTACGGAAGTCAATGTAGACCCTCCAGTTGTTACCGGGTTTGGAGACTAACACGGCATTAGCGAGTCAACTTGGGAACCAGACTTCCCATATGTGACCAGCCTCCAGTAATTTCTCGACTTTTGCTCAGATGATCTGGTTCTGCTCCACGCTGAAGTCCCTTTTCCTCTGATTCACAGGTCAGACGTCCAGTCGGATATGAAGCTCATGTTGGGCGACGCTCGGTGAGATTCCGAGGAGTTCATGGGTCGACCAGGCGAACACGTCATGATTCCACTTGAGGCATAGGGACAACTCCACCTTTTCCTCTCTCTCCAGATCGGCAGCAATAAAGGTGGTCGCATCCAATCGATTCGAGTCAATCTGGACTTCTTTCTTTTCTTCATAAACCATCGCTAGGGGCTTCTCAATAATGGCATTAACCTTCAGGTGCGGGTTTTTCTGGGCGGTCCTTGCTTCTGATCTAACCATCTCGATGTAGCATCGCCGAGCGGCCAATTGGTCACCTTTGACCTCTCCCATCTTGTCGTCCACCGGGAACTTAATCTTCTGGCAGTAGGTGGACACCACCACTCGATTTAAGGCCCGTTGGCTTAATATAACGTTGTATGCTGACGGTGCGTCTACCACAATGAAGTTTATGGTCCTTATCCTCTTCAGGGTTCCTCGCCAAGTGAAATGGCTAGCTTGGTCTGACTAATCAGCAACACTTCGTTGCCCATGAAACCGTAGAACGGGATCGTCATGGGCAGCAGTTCGCTCTGGTCGATTTGCAACTGGTCGAATGCCTTTTTGTATATGATATTCACTCAGCTCCCTATATCAATAAAAGTTCGATGGATTGTATAATTGGCAATTACCGCTCGGATGATCAGTGCATCATCGTGAGACATCTCTATTCCCTCTAAGGCTTTAGGGTCGAAGCTAATTTCGGGTCCTTTCGCTTTCTCCTTGCTGCAGCCAATAGCATGGATCTCGAGTCGTCGAGCATGCGCCTTCCTTGCTCGGTTAGAATCTCTGTCGGTCGACCCGCCTGCAATCATACCGATCTCCCCCCAAGTGGCGTTACTCCAATTCTCTTCCTCTTGTGCCAACGGTTCGTTCTACTCAGCGAAGCCTCAAGCAATACTTGGATTGTTCCCACGCTGAGGCCGATGGTGGCGTGGTTCGGGCGTTATCCTTTCTCCCTCCCTTCAGACGGTTGATCGGCACCTTTATCGTCGATCAGGCGACGATGATCGATGGTGATATCCTCGATGGGTTGGCCTGCTAGCTGTCAGGTCATAGTAGTCCCGAGTGTTGTGCGTCGTTAATTGGTGGAAGGAGCAGAACATCGGCATCCACACATTTCCTTTTGTAGCCTTTGGACGAGCGGCCTCCACATGTTGTACAACATGTATCCTAAGCTCATGTGACGGGGCTCCTCCTGATCGAGGCCCCTTGGGAGGTTGATGGCTGCTCGACTGTCGCCGTTTAGCTACTCATGCAGGCTCGACATGCATCTCCTTTTTCCTTGTCGTATGGGCTTCTTCCATGTTGATATATTAGTTGGCCTTTTTCTGTAAGTGGCCAAAGTCCTTCGGCGGTCTCCGGATGAGCGAACGGAAGAATTTTCCTTCGGTGAGCCCTTGGGTGAAGGTGTTTACCAACATGTCCGAGGAGACCAGCAGGATACCCATCGCCGTCTGATTGAAGCGTTGGATATAGGCCCTTAATGGCTCTTAGGGCCCCTGCTTCAATGAGAATAGATTCACACTTGTTTTCTAGTGGTGGCGACTGCTAGTGAAGTGATGCAGGAAGGCTGCTCGGAAGTCCTTAAAACTGTGGATCGAGTTGCTCGGTAACCATTTCAACTAGCGTTGTGCCGATCCAGATAACGTGGTGAAGAAGGCTCGGCATTATCCCATCCATGTACTGGTGAAGTGTGGCTACGTTATCAAACTTGCCCAAGTGGTCATCGAGGTCGGTCGCTCCATTATATTCCCCGATTGTCAGTGGAGTGTAATGTTTCGGCAGAGGGTCATTTAGAATCTCCTCTGAAAATTGTTGATTGACCCGCTCAGGCGAATTATCCTCTTTGGATGCCTTTCTTTTCCATATATCTCGAGCGGGTGCTTCATCCGAGGAAGATTTCTAGTCTTTGTCCGCTCAGGCCCTCTCTTCTGTTGGAATCCATAACAACACTTGGTGTAAGGGGACCAACGCATAAGGTGCTTCCTCATAGGTGTTGATCAACCTCTTGTTCGGGTTCCGAATGGAAAGTTGTTTCGTTCGGTCTCCTCACTCAACCTGGCAACCTACCGTGGAAGCTGCAGGCTCCTGCACTTGTTGATCAGCCAGCGCTTATTGTTGTTGTTGCTCCAATATCTTCGTCACTCGAGCCTGTATTAGTGTGTCGAGATCCTCTTGTGCCAGCGTCACAAGACGACGCCAAAATGATCCAACGTCTTCCATCTTCTCGTTCGGATGCAGGCTACGTTCCCACAGACGACGCCAAAATGATCCTGTCTGAAGGCGTGAAGCTGGAAAGCCGAGGAGGTAGTAGTGCCGCTGATTGGATGAAGATCTCACTCCTCTCTGCAAAATAAAACCAAACCAGGAAAGAAGTCCCTGCGTTGGCCCTCCGACGCTCAAGTTAGAAATAGAAGAAGAAGAGAAAGCGAAAGTACTAGGGATAAAGATTCAACTTGCCTTTCTTGATACTTGGCATACTCTTTCATACCTTTCTCGGTGACCCTCCATCTTCCTCGGTTTAATGATATTAATTACTGACGGAAGATATATTTATCTTGGCTGCTTCTCATTTAATGATAGATGGAGTGCTCTCTTTTATCTTCTTTTTCCCATATTAATTATCTGTCTTTTCCTCTTTTATTATTTTATTGGTTCATTATGTGTATAATGCCAACGACATACCTCGAGTCGGACAGGTGGCCCACTCGGCTTGGGCTTCTAGCCCGCTCAACTTGCTCTCTTGCCGCCCGGGTTGACTAGAAACTGGTTTACTCAGATAGTCGATCAGACAATGATCCCTCTGATCGACAGATGAACCGCTTCCCGCTCGGGTGAGGTCGAGCCTTACTTAAGCTCCGGCATTGACTGCCTTGACTTTGACCTACATTGTCACAATTGACTGGTGCTAGGTAAGCTCTTCCTTATCGCCGCTGATGATGATGATGATGATGATAATGATAATGATGATTTGATTAGGCATTGTGAGACCAATTCTGCTTGAACCGAATGGAGAGACAAGTTTGTAGATGATATGTTCATGAGTTGACAATCATCAGTTAATTAAATTTAATGTTCTTTCTTGAAATTTAGGTTTCATTTCCATGTACTGAACTATTTGATTATGTTGTATTTGAGTTTATTATCCATTTGAATCATTTGAACAATTTGATTAAGTTTGAACTATTTAATTGTATCAGCATTTTGTATGTTAGTCATTTGAACAATTTGATTATGCTTTATGCAAGAACAATGTGTTATTTGGATGGTTTAATTTCAGTTTTCAATGGAAGAAAAGAGCCAAAAGATGCCAAAAGTAGTTGAACAAGTAGAAAGTTCAATGCCACCGAAGTTCAAAAGAAAAACTCAAAGCACCAAATACTCGTGGACAAAAAAAGAGGATGCTGCATTAGTTGATTGCATTGTTGAGTTGAGCAAAGATTCAACTTGGAAGAGCAAGAATGATTTTCGAACTGTGTACTTAGTGCATTTGGAAAAACTCATGGTTGCTAAATTGTCATCAAGCAATTTGAAGGCTACCCCTCATATCGAGTCAAGGTAAAAGCTACTAAAGAGGATTCCATGCTATCAACAAGATGTTGAATCATAGCAGTGGATTTGGGTGGAACGATGTTGAAAAGTGTATGATTACAACAAAATATGTCTTTGATGATTGGATTAAGGTAACTTTTTCTATTTTGTGTTTTTCCATTTCTTTGATGATTGTGAGTTTTTTTACTAATGATATATTTTTAATTTAGAGTCATCCAGCTGCTATTGGTTTAATGAACAAAGAGTTCCCCTACCTTTATGACTTGATGTCTGTGTGGGGGAAAGATCGTGCCACAGGAGCTAATGCAGAAACCCCTGCTGATGCAGTAGAAGAGATAAATTTATGCGATGAAGAGGTTGACACGTTTAATACAGAACCCCCTGTTGAATGTTACAAAGATGAAGAATCTAATGATATCAACCAAGCAATAAGAAAATCTGAGACTCCAGATTCACCAATTTATCCGTCAAACAAGAAGTTAACCACTAGAAAGAGAAAGGGAAGGCTGATGATGTTCTAGGTGACTCGGTGAGAGAGATTCATAAATATGTTATTGTTGTTAATGAGGTTAATGAGAAGATGAAGGGAATTTTCACCTACTTAAAAAAACAAACTGAGAGTAGTGATAGAAAAATAAAGATATATGATGAGTTAATAGAACTTTCTGAATTCTTTGAGTAAGAAATTATGGATGTTGGGGAGTATATTTTTAATGATGAACACAAGGTTAACAACTTCTTTGCATTGCCAAAGGCATTTAGGAGAAATTATGTGGTGAATTAGCTCAATGAAATCCATCCAAAATGTATTAGATATTTGAATTTGGTTGTTGGTACTTATATTTTGATATACTTTTGGACAATCATGATACAGTTTTGAACAAAACTTATTGGATGAATGTCATTTTTTATTGAACTTGGATGATATTTTATTTTATATTTATCAAAATTACTGATTGAATTAGTTCAGAAATAAAAATTTTATTAAGTTTTGTTGATAGTATGTCATTTTCTATTTGTATTGCTGGTTAAATCGAATACAATTTTTGTTTGTATTGATGATAGTATGTTATTAAGTTTTGTTGTTATATTTATGTTTTTCAGTATAGTTCTTTTACTTTGACAATGTCCTTACCGGCTTACCCAACATTGGTGATTGGTACATTGCATTTTAACATGTTTGTTATTAAGTTGAATTGGTTATCATTAAAGGGGCGAAAGAATGGGAGATGGAGAACTCTACTTAATATATTTAGAATTGATTTTTATGCCTCAGGCATTATTTGCAACATAATCTTATATTTAACTCTATGTTATGACAAGATGCATGTAGCCAACCTTAAGTACTTGGGATTTATGATGTTGTTTCTTCATACTTGTTGGCAGCTGAATATGGTTACTTGACATTTGACAATATTGGATTGATACAATCTGCTTCATGTATGTGTAGGACAACTTATGGAATAATTATTTAGATGGTAAAGATAACTAAGCTTGTGAGATTAATAATTATGAAAATTATATTATAATGAATCACATTGATAAAAAAGAAGATGTTTTCCAGTTTTTTCTCTATGAAGCAGTGCTTTTTTTGCTTGATTTGTTTTCCATTTATTTAGATATGTATGGACTTTGCACCTCATGATTGTTGCTCTCTAATTATTGCAGCAAATGAAGGAGCAACAATCATAGAGCTGATTGAATTAGTTTAAAAATAAAAATTTTATTAAGTTTTAACAATAGTATGTCATTTTCTGTTTGTATTGCTCGTTAAATCAGATACAATTTTTGCTTATATTGATGATAGTATGTGATATGGTATATGATGGTAGGTTTCGATCATTGAAAGTCAAGGGGACGTGACAATCAAAAGTCAAGGGGATGTGACAGTCAGAAGTCAAGGGGGCGTGACAGTCAAAAGTCAAAGAGATGTGACAGCCAGAAGTTAAGGGAACATGATAGTTAATATACGGAGTGGGACCTCTGAGGGGGCAACCGGCGTATAAAGTCAGGGCGATATCTAACGGTCAGGAAACCAGATATACAGCAAGACGCGGGATCAGAGCAAAGCTCGACCTGGCTTTACTGGTCGGTTTTCTCAAGCTAACTCGCGTAAACAAACTTGTTATTTTCGGTCAGGCCTGAATCACAAAAATTGGCAGAGACGGACTCCGATTGCACCCCCCCCCCCATTCGTCCAGCCTGTTCATTAGCACGTAGCAGATCAGCCAACGCGACCTCGACCATACCCCGGCAAGATAGTAAGCATTACGCGACAACAGATCAGGGAATCACAACCACCTGTCAGAGAATACTTGCTGCATGTCAGGAAATATACTAGCGGTTCGAGTCATCTGCAAGAAGAACCTTCCTCCAGTCTATAGGAGAAGGTCACGTGTCCTCCGTCACCCGACAAGTCCTGACACCCGACACTCTCTGACATGAGTCAGTCTCCAAAAGGTACGCACTGTCATATAAAAAGGGATGCACTCTCCCTTGTTGCGTATGCTCACTCGCACACTTATCTACTTTTCTTCTTCCTTCGTACACTGTTCTTCTGGGAAAAAAGTACCTGACTTGAGCGTTGGAGAGACTGATCCGGGGACTTTTTCCTTGGTTATTGGTCTCTAACGTTCCGTGTGCTTGTCTGAGCGTGCGCAGAATTCTAGTGCCGCCGGCTCAGGCCTAGTAGTCCTTCAAGGCCACGTGGGGGTCTGTTCGCCAAAGTTTGCACGATTGCAATATCACAATCTCTCCTTCGTCAGTACCAGCAACACCTCATTCGGACTTCACCTGACTCATAGATTCCCGACAGGATCAGTATGCTATTAAGTTTTGTTATACTCATTTCAGTTTTGAAGAAGTTGCTGGTTTTTTAAGAAGTTAGTACTACTAATTGTTGTCTTGTACAAATTCTAGGATAAGCACTAGTTTGGTTACTTTACTAGAATCACATGTTCTTTTTCTTTTTGAGAAAGAAAACAGGTGGAGTCTATTTCTTCACATCAGAAAAGGACTAGCAGCTCAGTCTCTCTTCATGATTTCAGCCAGTGGTGAGTTTGATTGCCATTATGCAATCCTCATCTTTCACTCGCCGGTGCCGGTTGCTAGTAAGTGAGCAGCGAGCAAGGTTCTACATCCTTCGGTGATGCATCATGATGCTGAACAGCTGGAGTGAGAGTAAAGATCATTGAGCTCAAATATGCATAGAAAAGATAGAGCCTGGTGTAATTTACTGCTTGATATATGTAGTTAAGCTTTTAGCTCTAGGAAATTTAGGTCTGAAGCCATTCAGCTAGTGTATATCATGAAACAGAATCATCCAGAAATTTGTTTGTGATGATTATGTCATGCTTAAACCTTCATCACTTTTTTTTGGGTGAAATCACCTTCAACCTTATGATCTTGATAAGGAGTGCCAAATATGACTTCTGTTCTTTCTTCTCCACACACTTGCATTGTATAATAATGAAGAGATTCAATATTTTATATTTTGTAGGAATACTTTCTTTGGAAAAGTTGAGTTATTTTGCATCAGTATCTATCTGCTTGCCCGTGGGAGTGGACTAGTTGAATCGTAAGTTTAATTGATGTAACAGTGAAATAAAATTGGAGAAGACTTGAACCTTGATGGAGACTTTGGAGAATCTTTACTTTGTTTTTTTTTTTTTTCCAAAAATGTACTTTTTTATCTTGAAAATTTGTTTGCTGGTACATTTTTTACTTTGCCTTATAAAATAAAGAAAAATATTAAATTAGGTGAAATCCATGTAGCTCACGATCAATCTATTATTATAATTACTATTATTTTATTTTATTTAAAAAAATTAACTAAATATCAAATTAATTTTGTTAAAAAGATATCTAGATTGAATAGGGGCACTATAGTAAATGTATAACTAGCTTAAACATTAAAAACTCCAAATAAATATTTTTTTTACAAAATAATATTAAGTTATATTTTATTTCTCATAATTTTTATTATATGATAACTTGATAATTACATAACTAAAATTACAACTAATAATTTGAATCAAATGTGCCCTTGGTATTGTCCAAATCAATGTAAATTTTTAAAAAGAAACCATTAAACATATCCATAGTGTCCAAGTATGAATTTAGACTAATTTATGCTCGTATAATAATTCTGGATAAAAATGATTAAATAAATCATAAAGTGGATATTTTTTAAATTTAAACTAACTCAATTCATTAATAAACTTAAACTGTTAAATTTTGTCTTGGCTTAGCTCATTTACTTCTTTTTTTATTATTATTATTATTTCGAGGAGCTTAGGGATTAATTGTAGTCGTGAGTGAATTCTAGTAGGACTCATGGGCTTAATCCACCCATCAGATAATTTAAATAGATTATATTAAAATTTTATCAATCTATTTAAAGATGGACTTAGACAAATTGACTAGTGTGATCATGGATCCTATATATAATCTGATCACGATTCGGAACCGCCGATTCGATGGTCTTGACAAGTTGACCCTTAACTGTAACTATCTAAGACGGTTAAAGTTCATGGTTCAGTATCGCCGATTCACTATTTGATTCACGATTCACAACGGTTCAAGATTATTATATAAAAAATTAAAATTTGTTTAAAAATTATTTGTATTTATTTAAGTTGTCTACGTATCCCGTTAGGGTATTCGGAAATTAAAACCTACGTAGTTCTTTTATAATTTTACCCTTTTACATTAGGAGGTGACATTGTTACTCGTTTCCATTTTTCTGTTCCCATTATATTTATTTTTTCAATATAAAAATCTTTGACTTCGTAATCAGAAAGTTACATTTCTTAGATTCTTTTCTCAGCTATGGTTAAATTGTCGAGTATGCTTAAACTTCCAATTAGTTGGGAGACAATTGATCGTCGTTCATCTAATATGTTATCGCCAACATTAAATGTCTACTCCACAGCAATAGTTGACACTGGATAAGCTAAAATTTCTTTAGCGGTCATAGAGAGGATGAGAAATCTTTGAGTCTTCTGTGACCACCACTTTATGATATCAAAATTTTCACTATCTGTTTCACTAAAATCAAAATAAGTCGTAAAATAATTTTCAAGTTATTGTATGGAACTTGAGGATCCTCGTGAATACTTCATCCATTCTGCTTTTATAAATTTTAAATTACTACTACTAGTTAGTTGTATTTCATAAATATTAGGTTGTATTCTATATTTTACATAATCTTACTATTTTATTAAAAATCTCCCCCCTTTACTAACTAACTTTGGTGAAGTCTAAAATGAATTTACGTTAATATACTTTTTTCCATTCACACTAAAAATAATTCCAAGGTTTATTAGTAATTCCACAAGCGCAACAATCAGTGATCTAGAGTTCGAGACTCAGCTGCGGCATATTATTATGAATTTTTCTCATCATTAATTTTCTCTGGTTCTTTTATATAAAAAAAATATAGTTCTTTTTAGTCCCACATATTAGAATTGACAACACTATGATCAAAGAACCTTCTATAAATATTTTAGCCTAACAATGTTAAAAAATATACTTTTCTTAATTTTTTTACTAAGATAAATATAATATTAAATTAAATTAATTTTTTTCATAGGGAAGCCGTAAGGGTGACACTTGAAAATCTAAATACTTTACCCTAATGATTTTACCAATGACTCTACTTTTAATGTATTATATTACACACGCGACGCGTATGCACGATTACTAGTATTGATTATAAATATCATATAAATAAAGTCTAACGTTATATATAATATTAACGGGATGAAGAGAAGAATAATCTTTAATTAGAATTAAAGCGTCATAATACAAATTAACAATTTTTTAACTTTTAATTAAATTTAGGATATAAAGTAAATAAAATTAAATAAATTTTAGGAATAATATAAAAATATTTTTTTCCATTTAATTTTCATATTTAACATAGATAAAAATTTATTATTAATATATTCATTTAAAACTAATATTATATTATTATTATTTTTCTAAAATTAAATAAGTAATGAGATAATAAGTATCAAAAGTTGTACTTTTAAAATTTTACATATATTACTATAAATATTTCATTATTGTGAAAATAAATTTATATTAATATTGGTATTTTATGTTAAAAATAAACGTAATAATTTTTTATATTAAAATGAATCTTGTAATAATTGATATTTTGAATTTTAACGTGTTGGTCGTAAAAATTTTTTAGTCTCATTTCATTAGTTTCATTATAGATGGATGCAACAATAAATAATAAATTACAGTTTTAATTGGTTTGATATGATTTTCTAAAATTTTTAATATATCTTGAACACATAAATTTAAAACATGATATAGACAATGAATATAAAAAAATTAATCACCAATAACAGGTTGATAGATAAATTATAGTTCTGGTATACAAGCGGTATTAAAACTAGCATTATCTAATAATATTGAAAATATTTTATTAGTTAATCCATATTTTTCTAAAATTAAATATAATAATTGTGTAATGTTATGAACAGTATACGATTCGTTAAAAATTCTATAAACTAACAATTTTTTTTTTGAGGTCCAAGAGTTATCGATCTAATGACAAGTCATACCCATATATGAATATGTTTGCCAATAATCACTCCAAATATGGGAACATAAAAAAAAACTTTATTATTTAATTTACTATATTTATTAATTAATTTTTTTTTCTTTATTTTACTATTTTTTTAGTGTACTAGTAAGTGTAGTCCTAGGAACACGTTTAGTACATGAATTAAGAGATTCTTTACAAAAAATATTTAAATGTGCATTTAATTACAAAGAAAGATGTTATATGAAAATAAATTTAGCTAATGATTCTCTTAATTTATTATTATAATATAAAATAAATCGGAATCAGTACTACCGCTAGTTGAAAAAATTAGATAATTGTGTTTGAGAATGATCGAGTCTATATTTTATCGGGTCCTTCGTTTCTATGTGTCATTTCAATGACCCATAGCCGCCGCCGATTTAGAATTTATAGGAAGCATTACAATGCTTATATTTTACACACAAATCTCTTGATGGAAGAGTGATTTTCTTAAAATGTTTAGTGTAAATAGAAAATTTGAGAGAAGGAATTTTTCGAACCTTAAAAGTAATTACATCGGTACTTCCTTATGTTTCAGGTGTCGGAATCGAAAGACTCTCAATCTCATCATCGGTTGATTGAATGTTGAGGTTCTCATGCATATTTACTATTTCTTTTCCCCTATGAAATCGAGATAATGAATCTTCACGACCTTCTTTCATTGTAGTTGAAAATCGAAAATGAAAGTGCATAGAAAATAGAACTTGGAGTCGAAAACGTTTAGAGAATACAAAGTTAAAAATGCAAGTAAAGAAAATATGTATGAAAATTATGAAATGAACTCTCTTTTTAAATAGTTTAGATAATAACGAATTCTAAATTATAGTCATTCATAAAAAAATGGTCAAATAATCTTAACCGTTAAAAAAAAATCCAAAAAATCATCTCCACCCTCCCTCAACAATTAGGAACTGCCGGTTAACTGGCGGTTCCAACGGCTGAACTGCTGGTTCCAACTACCACAAAAAAAAAGAAGTAAAATCGACGATTCATCGAATTTGGAGGCCTAGAATCGGAACCGACCCTGTATCCTATCGGGCAGGTTCTGGTTAGACCTGGCGACCTAGGTCAACGGACAATCGACTCGTTGATCCAATTACAAGCCCGGATTGAATCCAGGTCTAGGTCCAAGCAGGACTCCGTCCGAGGTCAAGTTAAGTCTAACCCACAATTCCTTTTGGATCATTGGATGAGTTGGAAATTTTACAACTCCACAGAACGGTGGACCGCCCCGTTCTTTGGATTCGCCCGTTGGACCCACTAACTGGAGCGAAATATTACGTAAGGTGTGGAAATAATTTATCTATTTTTTAATACATTTTCCCTTTTATAATCAATTATACAGAGTGACTAACTGCCTACCAGTATCATTGGCAAATGGGCAGGCAGAGATAGTGGGCCCCACTTTGTGTAGTGCAGTTAGTGGCTCTTCATGGTGCTCCGTGATCCCTATCACGCAGCTGAATCCCCGATTCAACGCGCGCAGGTTCGTTTCTTGGCGCCAATTCCTACTTTTCCCGCCAAAATCTGCCCCCATTATTTCCCTTTGTCATCTCCGAGCACCGAAGAAAAGAGAGAGAGAGAGAGCGCTCGCTCGCCTGTAATCGAAAGAAGCGAGATGGATGCCTTCGGAGGATTCTTCGTGGACGAGAAGGCGGTGCGGGTGGAGAATATCTTCCTTGAGTTTCTCAAGAGGTATTTCGATGTCATATTTTTCTTGGTTTTTTTCTCCCTTTCAATTTGGGCTTCCGTTTGATTTGGTCTATGTCTGTTCTACGCCCTCCCCAAGATTCAAGCTTGATACCAACGCGGTGGATCCCTATTATGAGGCGGAGATTGAGGCCATGCGCCACAAGGAATCGACCACAATGTACGTGGATTTCTCCCATGTCATGCGCTTCAACGATGTCCTTCAGAAAGCTATCTCAGAGGAATACCTCAGGTAGGCCATCGTCAGACGCCCCTTCCTATTGATCCTGACTACACAAATCGATAAAGTCGTGACTTTTGCCAGATTCGAGCCCTATCTAAGAAATGCTTGTAAGAGATTCGTAACGGAGCATAAATCGAGCGAGAATAGACAACCCATCATAACTGATGACAATCCTAATCGTGATATAAATGTTGCGTTCTACAACATTCCGCTGTTAAAGAGGTATTGTATGTTCTTTAAGTTTCGTTCTCTCGTTAATTTGATGCATTGCCTTGTATATTTTAGTCCAAGAGATGATTTTTCCTCTGCACTCCACATGATTGATGAAAATGCACACAATTAGGTTAAGGGAACTGACGACGTCAGAGATTGGGAGGTTGACTTCTGTAATGGGAGTCGTAACTCGGACGAGCGAGGTCCGGCCTGAGCTCCTGCAGGGAACCTTTAAGTGCCTCGAATGTGGAGGAGTCATTAAGAATGTAGAACAGCAGTACAAGTACACTGAGGTGAGGGATACTCGTTTTTCTCTTGCTTGAACATCATTCCAATATTCTTTTACTGCAATTTCATTTCCATTCTCTCTCTTTTAGTCATTGTATGATGAAAGATGCTTTTGTTAAACACAATTTTGATTGCTATTCTATATAGCCTATTATATGCATGAATGCTACATGTGCATCGCGGAATAATTGGGCGTTGCTTCGGCAAGAGAGCAAGTTCACAGATTGGCAGAGGGTAAGAATGCAGGAGACTTCTAATGAAATACCTGCTGGGTCTCTTCCTCGTTCCTTGGATGTTATTCTGCGGCATGAGATTGTTGAGAAGGCAAGGGCTGGAGACACGTAAGCTTATCTGCAAACTTTAGTCTGATGCATTGCAAATAGAAATGTGGTCATCTTTTAGTTATCCTTGTTCTTGGTGTTTCCAGTGTTATCTTCACAGGCTCTTTGGTTGCTGTGCCGGATGTAATGGCGTTGACTTCACCCGGTGAAAGAGCAGAATGCAGGCGTGAAGCTCCTCAGCGTCAGAATATAACTAGTGGTCATGGAGGTGTCAAAGGTCTTAAATCTTTGGGCGTGAGGGATCTGTCATATCGCCTTGCTTTCATTGCAAACTCAGTGCAGGTTACAATCCGTTCTGAGCCTTTGAAAATTGTTTGCTCCTATGTCCTCATATATCCAAGCATTGCTAAAAAGCATTTCATGCTCGCTTTGTTTAGATAGCAGATGGTAGAGGGGATGGAGACATTAGAGACAGGAAGATGGACATTGATGATAGTGATAAACAGGAGTTCACAGTAAGTTTCTTGTTTTAAGTAACTATTAGCTTATTAAGTTTCCCATGTTGAGTATGTGTTACATGAATGATGATGATATGTTCACGCAACAATGAAATAACCATTTTCATACATTGCTTGCTACTTGAATATGATTTTGTTACTCAAGTTTTCCTTCCATTGCTTCCAAATTTTGTGTAGTCTAATGTTTTACTTGCTACCTTACCAATAAAAAAAGCATGAATATTGATTCTTCATTCTTAACAAAAGTAATTGAAGATGACGGTGTCATTCTCATCTATTTGACTTACAGTCAGCCTTTTCTAACAATGGTATATGTTGTAGCCAGAAGAAGAAGAAGAGGTGATGCAGATGAGGGACACCCCTGATTTTTTCAATAAATTAGTTGATAGCATATGCCCCACAGTTTTTGGTCATCAAGAAATAAAGCGAGCCGTTCTTCTTATGCTAGTAGGCGGCGTTCACAAGTTAACCCATGAAGGAATTAACCTTAGAGGTGATATCAATGTGTGCATAGTAGGAGATCCGAGCTGTGCAAAGTCTCAGTTTCTGAAGTATGCTCTAACTTTTGCTTATTTTTATTAAATTGAATTTGCAATGGAAAATATTGATTTTTCCCATCCATCTATAGTTTGAAAGCTTAATTTGCACATTCTCAACTAAACAGGTACACCGTTGGTCTCGTATCCCGATCTGTTTATACATCTGGCAAATCCTCTTCGGCTGCTGGTCTAACGGCAACAGTGGCAAAGGAGCCCGAGACTGGGGAATTCTGTATTGAGGTATTGATGGTTTTACTCTTTTACAAGAGAAACATTAAAATAGTTTACTGATGATCATTCAACAATTGCTTAGTACAACTCTCCAACTGCTTCATAACTTAAAATACTGGATTTTGTTTCCATCATTTTAAATAATTACTCTTGCATAATTGTTTGAATATTCTGCATTGCCAACACTTTGTTAATTTCCTTGCATGATTTAGAAACACTTGACATTTGGGCATCTCTAAGAGAAACAAACCAATCTTATTTTGGATCCAATAGTTTGACTTTTTTCTCAATTTTCCTCCTATTTCTGTCTCAATTTCATTTATATTTGCAACAGTGCATTTTCAAGTATTTACCTTTTTAAAGAATATGATTTCAATAAATTTGATTTGGTATATTGTTTATCTAAATAAAATGAAACATTTCATTTGTTGAAGGGAAACAGTAGCTGGGCTTGGAAGCATTTGAATTGTGCCATATTGTTTGTGAAACTTTAGGGTTCATATTGAAGCCAAAAATTTGATGAACAAACTAAGAAATATAAATTAACTGGTACCAAAATGGAATTAATCAATGAAAAAATTTGGCATTGTTGCCGCATTGTGGGGCAGATCTCTAGCTATTACAGTTAGTGTACTCTTTCAATAAACAGAAAAAAGTTCAATTGGACTAGTTTTTAGTATCTGGAATATCTTGTTCAGGAATACACTGAGAATTTGCGCTCAATATTTCATGAAATTGTAAATCATGACTTAATTTTGAATTTCTGGTTGGCTGGTGGTTCTGACTAATATTTGTGAAACATCAATTGGAATTTAATGAGCAGGACTTTTAAGTATAAAATTTGGAAGAGTTAATTCTTTCTATTGTCCTGCATCAGTTGAAGTCCTACATTGAACAACCGATGTTGATAATGGAAATAAACATTGTCAAAGATCAATTTGCTGATACTTGACATTGCTCAATCTCATTATTTCTCATCATTTGCTTTTCAAATGATCTCTCTTTTCCCTTTGCAGGCTGGAGCTTTAATGCTTGCAGACAATGGTATATGTTGCATAGATGAATTTGATAAAATGGACATCAAGGACCAGGTAGATCTTTTCCAGTTCCTATATTTGTATGGCAGTCTAAATATTTGAAGCACTAACTTGAGTACACTCAAGGTTGCTATACATGAAGCAATGGAGCAGCAGACTATAAGCATCACAAAAGCAGGTATACAAGCTACACTAAATGCAAGAACATCAATTTTGGCAGCAGCGAATCCAGCTGGAGGGCGGTATGACAAGTCAAAACCTCTCAAGGTGAATTTCCCTTTTTGAAATTCTGAAATTTTGTTCGAAATGTTGGTACAGTTGGTAGTTTATTTGTTACCTTGCTAGGATGGTAATTTAACCAGTCATGTTGGTTCAACATTATATCTACGACTCAAGACTTTTTCATCTTTTCTTATCTCAAATAATGAAAGCTAATATTTGTATTCATATCAACTTTTCAGTATAATGTGGCTCTTCCTCCTGCTATTCTCTCGCGTTTTGATCTGGTGTACATAATGATCGATGATCCAGACGAGAACACAGATTATCACATTGCCCATCACATTGTGAGAGTTCGTCAGAGGCGTGAGGATGCGCTTGCTCCTGCATTCACGACTGCACAGTTGAAGCGATATATAGCTTATGCCAAGTCTATAAAACCTCAGGTTCATGAACTTACTAAGTGTTACCTTTGTATCGCAAAAGTGAGCATCATCATTTGATTCTTAAGTGGGCTACCTGAATGCAGCTTAGTTCAGAAGCAAGAAAGGTACTCGTACAATCATATGTAGCACTGCGGAGAGGTGATAGTACACCTGGAACCAGAGTTGCTTACCGAATGACAGTTAGGCAGCTCGAGGCATTGATCAGGCTTTCTGAAGCCATTGCTAGGAGCCATTTGGAGAAAGTGGTAAGCATTTATCCATGGTGTATCAAACTAACTTTCTCTGCCAACTAATGCAAAGTTGCTAACTCTTTCTTCTAAAGCAACAAAGGCACATATGTGATAATAATCTAATTTGGTAAGATAATATATGTTTTATGTTCGTAGGTTCTTCCAGCCCATGTTCGCATGGCAGTAAAACTACTAAAAACATCCATCATCAGGCAGGTTTTTTTTTTCAGATATACAAAAACAATGCTTTAGTTTCTTTATGTTTTTTTTTTAAATAAATCAATGCATATGCAGTGTTGAATCGAGTGAGATTGATCTTTCTGATTTTCAAGAGAATGAAGATAGTACTCCAGAGAGAGTTCCTGACCAAGATGCTAATCTGCCAGCGCCTGAAGAGAATATTCAAACACCTGACAAGAAAGGTAATATGTCCTGTAATTCAATTAGCAAGAGAATCTATCTCAGTTAACCGGATGAATGACAAGCAGGTCACGAACAACAATCTGACAGTCATCAGAAAAAGAAACTTGTTATCACCGAGGAGCATTTTCAGAGAGTTACTCAAGCTCTTATTATGTGCTTACGACAGCATGAGGAATCAGTTTCCCGGGAAGGTAAAATTGCTTAATATTAGCATTCAAACTCTTGTTTTGTTTGTAGGATCAAGATGTTAAGCCTAGAATCATTCCTGTTAGCCTACAATTTGGTTACAAAAACAGTCCACTGTTCCTATTTTCGATTTCTAAAATTTCATTTCTCAACACGTTTCACAAAAAAATTTATTATTTTTGAGAAAGACCTGAAATCCTTTGCACAAAACAAATTTAATTATACAATGATTTAAAAAAGCTGACTACATTAGGCTCAGAGTCCTCACTCAGATGCATGGAAGAATGATGACTACCCTGAGTGGTTATAGAATGAAATGTGAGGTAATTTCTGAATTGTAAACCAACTTGAGCCAGAATAACTGATGGATAATTTGTGACTGTTACGAGATCCATTTTTCAATAGATACTTAGTTCAATCACCTAGAGAACTACATGTATTCCTTGAAAATGTAAACTCGATGCCTACTTGCAAGCTTGGCCTTGCAGGAAGTGGTTTAGCAGGAATGAAGCAAGGAGATCTAATTATATGGTATGTAGAGCGGCAGAATGCTCAAGGTGCTTATCAGAACACTGACGAGGTGCGTGAGGAGGTTAAGTGCATCAAAGCCATAATTGAGGTAAAGCCAGACATTATAGGAGGTTTCAGTTTGCTCCTTACTCCTAAGTTGACTTAGTTCTCAATTCTATACAATAACACATCCTTTTTCCAAAATGAAAAATACTCAATGTTACCCTAATGGTTGGGAAGAGTTTCAGAGATGTTCTTTCCATGTCATGCAGAGATTGATACAAAGGGAAGGTCATCTGATTGTCATTGATGATGGAGAAGCAGCAGCTTCTGCTGAGGGTGATGGCCAAGCAAAAAGATCATCAAGTGAGAATCGAATTATAGCAGTGGCTCCAAATTATGTTGTTGATTAGAAACCGACACTGCCGCCTCTGCATCTGTTAAATTTCTGTATGCAGAAGGTTTAATCTAAGTCTTCATTTTGTACTAACTTTTTAGTGTCTAATTGCTTTATAAGATTTGGAGAGAAAAAACAAATTTATATTCATTTTACAAGTTTTTTTTCTTAGATAAAATATGCCATGAGCAAAAGTAAGTTTTTCATGATGAAAATAATATAA
The DNA here is from genome assembly GCF_018446385.1 of Zingiber officinale. Classification (NCBI taxonomy): domain Eukaryota; kingdom Viridiplantae; phylum Streptophyta; class Magnoliopsida; order Zingiberales; family Zingiberaceae; genus Zingiber; species Zingiber officinale. The sequence goes on from NC_055989.1 coordinate 15,187,938, forward strand.
AAAAAATTCATAGTTTAAAGTGTTGTGTCGAAATGGTCGAAATGGATGAAGCATTTCGTTTTGCTTGGCGACTAGTATCGGCACGACCTTGGCACCATATTCACGACAAGTGTGACATGTTGTATAATCTTGTGGTCACAATAGAGGGGTCGTGATCTTGCAACAGTAGCGGAGAGATTGTATAATTCTTTCGTTGTCGTCGTGGAGACATCGTGTGATTTTGTGATCATTACAGAGGGGTTGTATGATCAACGTGGTCACATCGAAGGAGTTATGCAATCCTTGTGGGCATGGTTGGTCGTGCAATCCTGCGACAACACCGAAGTCGTGCGGGTTCGCGAGTGGTATCAGATTTCAGATTTTTTAAAATTAATTTTAGGTTAATTTTTTTAATCGACTTATAGTTATGATAGAGATAATCTAAAGAGACTTTATTAAACCCTAATAAAATTATCTAATTAATTTTATATTCCATTTATTTTAATTTAAAATTTATAATAAATTATTTATTTATTTATCTATTTTCATATTTATTTTTAAATATTTATGTTAAATATTTTAATTTTTAATTAATATATTTTATATTTAAAAAATATCGAAATTATATCGACACGGCACGATACGGTACCAAAATCGTATTATTCCGATCCAGGATCGAAGTCTCGGCACGGATCGAAATTTTAAATCTTGAAAAAGATTATTAAAATGTTTATTTACTTTCTTCATTGGTTCAAAGGAATGTAGTGAAAGTATTGCTTGGAAATTTTTTAACCGAGAAAATTATGTTTTTAATCCTGTAACTTACACTTTTTTCAATTTTAGTCTTGTTATGAGTCAATTTATATTTTTAGTCCTGTAACTTATAATATTTTTCAATTTCAGTCTTTTTTCCTCTAAAATTGAAATTTTTCAACAGAAAATGATGAGTTGTAAATTGAATTTGAAGATTTTAATTTGTTATGACCTATGTGCTTTTTATATTTCAACTACAAACTAGATATTTTTCGTTGAAAAATTTCAATTTTAGAAGAAAAAAGATTGAAATTGAAAAATATTACAAGTTACAGGACTAAGAACATAAATTAACTCATAATAGGACTAAAATTAAAAAAAGATACAAGTTACATGATTGAAAATGTAATTTTCTCTTTTTTAACCCATCTTACTTTTTTCATTTGTAAGAAGGAAATAAAAAAACAGAAGAAGATAGTTACAAAGCTTCAATCAATGCATTCCGGAGAAGGACAAGATCTTTAAACAAGTCAAACACAGTGCTTTCGAGCATTTAAAGATTGGAAGATTTGTTTGCACACACATTTGTATATGTGCTGCCTGTCTGCCTGTCTTGTACAAATGTAACAATACTCAACAAAAGACTTGCGCTTTTAGTTAAAAAGATAATATATCACACGACAAAGCTACATTACAACGTATAATTCGGTTTCGTAATCTTATACATGAGTTCGTATTTAATACTGAATGCCATAGAAGAAGATTTTTGTTTGGAGATTATACATTTCAAAACTATATATATATGTATATAACAGGATTCACAAATCATCATAACCCATCTGCTTGCAGTCTTATTAACAGCTAAAAACTAGTACACCTCCATTATGTATCGCTCTACGAATGAATCTAAATCCTTGGTAAGTTTGGGTTACCTGGAACATGACTCTGAAGCGGAGATTGAGATTTGAAATGTTAGCTGCAGGAAGATACGGACGAGGAGCATGATCATCTGCAGCCGATGGATCATTTGAAAAATGGTCCAGGAAATCCGGCTACGAGTCGAAGAATTGGATGAGACCTGTTGCGAAAGCTTCACCAACCCTCCAGCCACTCTGGAGTATTGAGATCAGCTAGATCATGAGGGGAGGACACAGGAAATGTAGCAGCCTCTGCATGGGTTTCGATGTACGAATTGGCACGAGTAATAACTTCATCTGGCACTGGGAAAGTGCCATCTGCGATTAATTTCCAGTCGATGTCATTAAACCAAGAATGGCTCTTGATAGAGGTTGGACCATCACTTCCTAATCGTGCAGCTTCGTCAACTTCAAGTAGCTGATGAAAAGTTCTTATTAAAGTACAAAATATGGCTAAAAAACAACTTGGATAAAAAAACAAGTTGAAAAAGAGGGAAACCTTAGTGATAAGGTCAACTACTTCTATGCTGAAAGATTGAGGTAAAGTAAGTTGACCCTTGGCGATCTTTGCGAATGTCTCGAGTTCACTTTCTCTCCATGAGCCAAATGGCATTTCAGCTTGAAGCATGTAATAGATCAGTACTCCCAAAGCCCACCTGAGTGCATCACAAAATTGAGGCCAGAATCGTGAAACGCTGAGACATTAAGAGTATCTTACCAGTCGGCGGCGAACTTGTGTCCTTTTCCCAAGATAACCTCTGGCGCTAAGTAGTCTGCATTGCCACATATAGTGAAAGTTCTTTCTCCATCTAACTTCTTTGAAAATCTGAAATCTACAAGCTAAGGACAAATGGAATAGTGTTAAATGTCATACATTGAGCGACTTATTCATCATAGAGAAAAAAAAAACTACCTGCAAACGCCCTGATTGATCGAGCATTAGAACGTCCGGCGAAACACCTCTATAGAGGATAGACTTCTGATCTTCAATATCGGATATTATTAATATTCTATTTATTCTAACTTTAAGATAAAATATTTAATAGGCAAAAACAAAAGGAGGATCCTTTTAATTGATAAAAATACTTTCTACTAGGAAAGAAGTGTCTAACCATGTGTAATTCTTCTAGTGCGACAATAACTGAAGCTGCAAAATATTGTGCTGATTGTTCATCCAAGGGTGTGTTAATTACAGAAGCTAACGGGCACGCGAGACAGCAATCGAGCAGTATCCCAACATGTGAGTCATCAGCACATGTACATAAAACCTTTGGCACAAATGTCAATAAGCTCAAACTCTTCAGTAGTTCTCTCTCTTTCAAGACACATTCTTCCTTCCCAAGATCTTTGATCTTCCTCGTAGAGAACATTTTTAAGCTTCGCATAGTATCTGATAGGAGCTCAAACATAGAATTACCATAGTTAAATCCACTTTGTTTTGACACAAATTGGTGATCAACAGAAAAGGAATATCTACAATAATTACTTCTTTTTTTTTTTGCAAAAAAGATGCCTACCAGATGAATTTAAAATGACGAGGCCAATCTCACAACAGTCAGTGGAGTATATGCTCATCTTCCATTCCTATATAACATGCCGTTATCAACTTCAACATTCAAACTTTCCATTTTGTCTACAATTTCCTTCCAAGATTTATTTATTGATGGCTTACCAAATCAGAGAACTGAATATTGTGTGCACCAGAAGCAGAATTTGGTTCGACTTCTTTCATAGAATCTTGGAAATCCTTCGACCTAGAAGCCATAACACAATTCGTATAACCAGGTAAAAGAATTTCAAAATTTTTATTTTGTTAAATACGTACTTGCGATGATTGTTTTGAGTTTTTGTCAAAGGAGCAACTATCAAATCGAAGTTTTCCTTTGTAAAAACTGAACAGACCACCTTACCAACTGAAACTGCAGTGAGAGAATTAATATGCTCATCAAGAAGAGTCCACTGTCCAAAATGGCTTCCCTCCGAGATCTCAACTACATGTTCACCATTTTCTTGAAAGTGACAACCCTGATCAAAAAGAGTGGAAAGAAGACTGCATGCGTTTGGACTCAACAGCTCTGGTCTGTATGTCAGCCTCACCTTACCTTTTTGGATTAGATACAGTGAAGAGAGATGTTGATTCTGCAAGATATATAATTGTATTGAGACGATGAGTAAACAAAAAATATACTAAAGGTGCGGGAGCAAATCAGATCTTGGGGAATAGATGGATGAGAGAAAAAGAAAAAGGAGATTGAATAAGCGTTTTGTGTCCTTCAGCTTGGTGTACAAGTTAAACCATCTATCATCTGCTTACAGATTCGTATAGCCATGATTAAGACATAATTGATGCAGGCTCATTCCCCAAAGAATTTAACTCACAACAAGAGAAAAAATAGATGCACTTTAGATCAAAAACTATGGACCTTGTCCACTATTTGTTGTCCATCTGAGAAAGAAACTTCGATAAGAGCCTCCGCAATGTGGCTTAGTTGTAAGATTGTCAATTTGGAGAATAGGTCAACCGATCGGAGCAACTTTAGCGATGACAAATTGGAGAACTCTGACATAAGAATTCCTCGGAAGTCTTCCCTCTTCAAGCACCAAAGAGTTCCAGCAGTAACTGCATGAACTGATGCCTGAAGTGGCTTGTTGTACCTATGAGAGAACAGTTAAGCACAAAATTGGGTTATATCCTAATTAAATATATTTTGATGGTTAGCACATGAAGTATCAAAGACATATCCAGCTAATATGATGAATGACAATGAGAAGCAGTCTTGGTTAACAAAAATGTCTTGATTATCCACACAATTCTTGAATACAAAATTATTCCAAAAATGAAAATTTTCCAGGTGAAATTCAATAAAAATTTATTAAGATGAGTTGCATAATTGTGCATAGTCCCCAGACAAATGAATATGACACCATGTCCAACTTCCAAGCAAGCACCAATTAGCATAATATAGCAAAATTCTAGAAATTAACAATGCAATGAGACATGGAAAATATGATCATGTGAGGCCACAATCTAAAATTTAGCAGTGCTTACTGTCAAGATTTTAACAAGTAGTCAATTCAGTCACCAATGCAGCAGCTAGGCAGATTGGAACTGGATTCCAGTGGTTGCTCATGCAGATTAAAAAGTGTGACCACATATAGCCATATGTGGTGTAAAAAATATATCATAATTTCCATTGGGACCAATTTAGAGGGAACCAAATTGATTTAAAACCAAAGTGTGTCCTATTCGGTAGCTCATAACTTGTAAGTGTTATTCTAAACACATGTTTTGCAAGTGATAAGCAATCTATATTTTAAATAAATGCATCACGATTGATAAACATTGATTGTATATTTTGTGTTTTGCATTGTATGATGAATATAATTTTTATTTAAAAAGGACAGTCCGGTGCACGAAGCTCCCGCTATGCAGGGTCTCGGGAAGGATCCATTGTAAGCAGTCTTACCTGCTTTTTGAAAGAGGTTGTTTGCAGGGGATATAATTTTTATTTGATTGACATAATTTTCTGTGGAAGAATGAAATTAGTATTATTTAGGTTATGCTAGTGCAATCCTGTCCTATGTTGCCAATATCAACCTTTGGTTTGGATATTTATGCAAAGATTTTAAATTAGTCTTGCATTTGTACTTCACATGTGTGTTAAGTTGTGCACGAACTTGGTAAGACACACGTAGAGCTTGCAAAGCTCATGATCCAACGAGGTCAAGTGTTGATGATGATTTGGTATGGCCGAGACAACACGCTCAATGACTTCGAGTTCAGATGAAGTTTGGAGGAGAGTGCATGAGGTATCCAAGAGACTGCAAGATAAGAAGCATTGAGATGATATTGGAGCATGACTTGGAACGCCAAGTTGGTCGGCTTAATGGCTCAGGGTCTACTAGAGATCGGGGAAGGATGGTACGAGGAACAACAAAACGAGGAACATTGAGGCGTAGTGTTGATAGCAGATGGAAGAAGGCAAACTAAGTAGAGAAAGAGTGAAAGGAAGTGAACAAAATGTTTTTATTCATGCCTCAATCAACTAGATAGTTGACATATCTAAGGTTAGTCAATTTATGGTAAATTCTAGTCGAATGATCTTACAACAAGAAAGCCAGTTTAGTAGTTTAACGAGCATTATATTGCAAGCTTGTTTGTTTCTTTTGAGAGTTTCTTTATTTATTTACAAGTATATTTATAAGCTTAATTTGAGCTTTGTTGATAAAAATGGTACATAGGCTTTGTTTGTGGACATTTCTTATGAACATTTTATCATTTTACAATATCTCTTCACAATCATCGACATGCTGAACATATATGTATATATGTGTCCAAGCTTGTTCATTTATTTAATAAATTATTCAAGCTTGTTCATTTAGTTGACTTTATTTAATGAGTTGTTCAAGGATATTCATTTAGCTCACCTTGTGCATATTGAACTAACTTAAACAAGTTCTTACCAAGCCAAATACTAAACTTTCTCATGAACCTTTAGTTCATTTACGACTCCATAGAAGACAACACAGAAGACCTTTATTTAATGGTGGATAACATAACAAAATATTGGATTTGTTTCATGCTCTCATTACATCATATTAATAGCAAAACACGTGCACCTCCAACAAGAAAAAAAAAATAAAATAATTGCCAACCATATACATATTTTTTTATAGTTCCAACCATGTGCTTTCCTTCTGTAATGATGGATAAAAGTTTTATCTTCTTTAAGTAATTCAGCAGGCTGTTTTATTTATTAAAGGTTGTAATCTTCTTCAAAATCCTAGTCATATAATCTTGCTCAAGTTTATGAATAAGAATTTTATTGTAATTGCACTAGTTGGTGAAAGGCTACATAAGTCTCATGGGGGCTTATGACAGTTATTGATCATATACTAGTGTGAATCTACATCTCGAAAAAGCAAAATGTTTCATGTTTCTTTCTTATGGACAATTGAATAACATGATTGCCTAATAACTAGATATTGGGAGTATGTTGTGAAAAATGCATTTATGTGAGAATTTCAGTAATATCCCTAGAGGATGTTGATACTATTTTATCATCCAGATGGGAGTGGAAATGATTTTAGAAGGATACATTAAACTATAGCTGCAACGTACATTAGAGCTAGTTCTCCAAAGGATGACAGTTTCTCTGCTGTATATCGATGTAGAACTTTGGTGACTTCTTTCCCTTCTTCTTCCTGCTTACAATATCTGATTAGAGCCTACCCTAATTTCAATATTAAAATCACAAGAAAAATAACTTCTAAATATTCATTGCATACAATTTTAAGTAAATATGCCACATTAATACTGCAAGAATAATGTTAGCTGATCATGAGAACCCTACAATCTAGAAATTCAGAAAAACAAAAATTAGAGTTTACCTATCGTTATAGTCAGGTTCCTTTTGCACTTCTCCTTGGTAATAAATATAGGGCACTATGAATGTTTTTATGAAGGAAGGCCCGAAGCCTACCCATTAGGATAACTAATAGATATGTACAGGATGGTGTTTACAGTGGAGTAGTTAACAATGGGAAGCAAAAAAAATGTTTTAATCCTTCAAAATATTGTAATTTTTCAGCCACATCCAATCACATTTTCTTGCTATTATGATCCAAGTAATATGTAATCACTTTATCAAAGAGACAAAGAACCTGTGCAAGAAGGTGAGAATTGAATTGCCACAACCAAGGCTTAGTAATGGGTGCATCTGTAACCAGTTATAGCATTGATGACCAAGTTGTAAGTTTGAACACATGAAATAAAGAAGAATGGATGAGGGAACACTTGATCAACAAAATGCAGTCTGCAAGGGGGGAGTGTATCACTTTAAAAGGCAAGTCTGTCGTTTGCCCTATTCTTTTTTGAGATGATGATGAAAGTGATAGACCCAGATTTTGTGGAAGACTTAACTAAACAAACAAAATGGATGATATTTTGTTGCATCATCAATCCTTCTTATCAAGTGTAATTACACATGCTCTTGGCGTAGTTTATTTGTAACCTAGTAGCCATATCAAAGATTTTAAGCATCATATTGGTTCTTTTTATAATGACAGAGTAAAAGAGCAACACTTAACATTAGAAATGTCAATCCCTCTATCTCTGCAACAATGAATAAATACTTAATGTTGACAACAAATCTAAGGGATGCAATGAACAGTGGAAATAAGAACATGAAAAGGTAGCCCCCAGGACAATGGTGTAGCGGCAGAGCACTTTCTTAGTTTCCCAGGCATTTAAGGATCAAGTCCTAGCTTTGGCGAATTAGCTAATGAATTTCCCTTAATGGGCAGTTGACCTAAGAATGCTTGGCTTATGCGCCGCAAGTGCTTCTCGATTTACCTTGGTGGCCGGTGGAAAACTTCCGTAGGGTCGGGTTGGTCACCTCCAAGATTAGTTAGCATAAGTTGGATAGCTGGTGCCAACTAACAAAAACAAGAACATGAAAAGGTAGAAGTATATAGCTGGTGTCTGAAAAGTCCTTTTTAACTAGTGTGCCATTATCCCACCTATTTGCTGATGTGCAACTGATTTACTAATTTGAAGAGCGAGAGGATTTGCAAACACAATCTTGTCCCATAGTCCAACATTCACAAAGATACTAAGACTGCATCCAAGAAAAGATATGTATAGCCATGACAAAGTCTGCTATTAAGCAAAGCATGGAGGTGAATTTTCTTTGCATAGGTGTAGTACCATGAGAGATATTTTGAAAGCCTTGCCAATCCACATGCGCTTGATGAATGTTGATTGGAATCTTTCAACAATCTAAGTAAATAAGGTTTCATTTTGTTTGTCGAAACTTTAAGGTGATCTTACTACAAAATGAATCAAATAGAGGTTTAAATTGTAATTCTTTTTCAGGATAGGAAACTCTGCTATTTGGGTAGGTAGTTCATTTTTGCAATCAAAGGGAGCAATTGTGAAATCAAATCACCACCAGATTTTTTGATAGAAAACCATCTGAAACTGTAGACATTGTTTTTTTCCAAATTCCAAAGTGGAAGACTGCTGATTAAATCTTTACATGAGATAATGGATCCTCTAAGTGAGACATCTTTTTAGAAAAAAAAAAAATCTAATTGATCTCTACCATTTGAATGAATGTAGCCATTATGTAAATGAAATGATCCATGAAAGCATCATTAATCCTTGCTAAGGAAGGAGGCATTGAAGGTTTTCATTTTTAGTCCATTTGCTTTGGTATGGAAGAACAATGGGTCTGTCACCCAGCTTGATCCACTTTATTTTTGCAATCTTTATAGCCAATAGATTGATGGATTCATACATAAATATCTAGGATTGTTAAGCTAGGAGATGAGTGCAAAAAAAATGGAGGGGTTGATAGAGATGCTTTATATAAGATAGGATGATTGAAATAGAGGACGTCAAGTGTTTTTTGTGATTGTAAGATACCTCCAAAGTTTAAAGGAAAGTTTTACAAAACGATAATTAGACTTGCTATGTCATATAGAGTTGAATGTTAGGCTTTAAAGCGAGCACAAAAGTAAAAGATGAGACTTGAAAAGATGAAGATGTTAATGTGAATGTGTGGACATACGAGAATGGACAAGATAAGAAATGCGAATAATAAAAAGAAAATCGGAATTACGCTTATTGAGGAAAACCTTCAAGAGATACATTTAAGATAATATGGACATGTACTTAGGTGTCCAATAAATGTCCCAATTAAGCGATATAAAATCATGAAAAATATATACATTTAGTTAGCAACGATAATATAAGATAAAATTCATTTAAATATAAATAAAAATATAGTAGGGGATCAAGTCCATATAATCGACCCCATTTAGTGGGATAAAGACTTGGTTGTTGTTGTATAGCTAATAGATTCTTTTGGCAGTCCAATGATTGTCTAGGGCTTGAAGGAGGTCGTTCACTACTAATTTTATTGAAGTGATATTGTAGATTCTTCAATGCTTTCTAATGAGTGAAGTTCTTGTAGTAAAAATGCATTTTCTCTTGTTTGGGTGGGTTAACACATGAGTCTTCTCCCACTCTTTAACTAGCTGGTGCAATAGAATGTTGCTTTAGATACTAGGTGCAGCCTATTTAGATGGCAGGTAGGACAATGGGTATCGCCACTTATGACCAGGAAGATGCCCCTGGCTAAAAGTTCTCAAAATGAATAAATTTGTCACCGGACAAATGAGATTTCATCGAGTCTAGACAGATACACGATTGCACCAAGTGTATTTCCTTCTAGTTAAAGGAAGGTTCCAGTTCATGGATGACCTCACCAAGAAATAGAGATCCATGAGGATACATCTGAAATTTAGTCTCTCTTTTTGGCTAAGATACATGCTAACTTAAAATTTCCCACTAAGACTGATAAGACTTGAGTAAATAGAAGAGACCATGGGTATTTCATGACATAAGATTGATGGACATGTCATGTCAAATTTATTCTGCAAGGTTTAGAAATGAATAAATAATAAGTCGAGGAGATCCATCTGATTTCATTTCGTTGCAGTCTGTGAGGGAGTGTGAGGTTAGAAGTAATCCCATCCTCAATGTACAACTATGATAAGGTCTGTTTTGTTTACTAATCCTGCCCTGGTGATGACATTTTGCAGCTTAGTCATGATAAAAGAACAATGAATTAAGGAACTTCCTACGGTAAGGTGAAACAGAGGAAAGGATTTTTCCAATTGCAGAAGGAGAAGAAAAAGGCTGTAGTAAGAGTTCAGGTATGGAACTTATAATTTGAACATTGTACTTTTGACTCTACATCCAGTTTTACAACTGCATGTATTTCTCTTTGAATTCCAACATATTATGTTTCAATTTTGATAGTTCGATAGTCATTTAAGATCTCCTCTCCCATGCTCACTTTATTACGTATTTCTTCCATTGCTCGGTTAATTGAGAACTCTCATCAATGCCCTTAGTTTCTAGATTTCATTTTTTTGATTCACCCTTGATATTCATAAGAGAAACTTGGACTATGCCTAGTGTGTTATAGAAATGGATAAATTCTGAACAAAAGAGAGAGAAACTAAAAAAATGTCCAAATTATAAAGAAAAGAAAGTACTTATCATGACATCATAGATTCATAAACTTGAACAAGCACCTGAATTGCTACAACTTCAAACTCTCCAGTTCCAACAACATAGAAGCAATCACCTTCCCCACCCTGTATTAATGAAGACACATCATTAAGTTATCTGAAAACTATAATTTTTCTTCCAAAAGTTCAATTCAAAAGTTTCAGTTATTTTTCACTGAGATAGAAAGACTACCTGTTGCACGACAACATCTCCTGGCTTCACATCAACTCTTCTCATGCAGTCAAGCAAAACATGTCTTTGTGAATCTGTAAGCTTTCGAAAGAGAAAGTGATCATGCAATGCCTGCTCAATATGCGCCTGAATAGAAGTATTGACAACCCAACTATTAAGCAAGTTTCACCTTACAATGAAGTGATATCTATTTTTATGGCAAGCATATAGATGTTACCTCTTCTTCCCACGTTTTTCTATTTGATGGAGAGGGAGGGGCCCAAGCATATCCATTCTCAAGATAACTCTCAATAGCTTTTAATCGTGTGCGTGACGGATCCTGTTTTGCACGATGAGTCCTGGCGTTCCAATTTAAAGTGAGTGGGGATTCAGAACCTATATCTTGAACATGTTCTGAAGGATTCAGAGGCATATCAGCTCCAGTTTTAGGTGACATTGCCTGAAAAAAATAGAGATGAAAGCAGACATTCAAATTAAAATACAAATTGTCCAACGAGCATTAGTTCACAAATGACTAATGAAAGACATCCTCATACATTAGGAATCCCACTTATATGAACAACAATGATAGTAATGTCATCTGTACGAGTTTCAAACTGTAGCCAAAGTCGATAAGATTCAGCAACAATTGCTGCACATGCATCACGAGGATCCTTAAACTTGGCAACCTGAAAATTTAATCACATTCACAATAAAGGAAAGAGACTGTAAGAAATTGATGAAACATGAGCAAAAATATTTAAGGGTATGTACAAAGGAGAAAACTACAGTGAGTATTGCTATTAGAATAATGCCACAACCTGAATGATCAAAGGTTCTTTGTACAGGAAATTATCAGACATGTTACTGAATGGTCTTACTTCTTAATAATCAATTACATTTCCATAATATGCAAGCAATAAAATCAGAAGACCTTGGCTATTGTGGACCACGCTGCTGGTAGAGTAAAATGATTGTCATTGAACAACACATGGGCTTGAGTTTTAGAAAGTTTCAACTTACTCATTAAATAACTAAAGTTGAGGCCTGATGACGCAGTGGATCAATTTAGAAATTTAATTTAAACTTTCATAACCATACAACTAACTTTTGATTCTCACTAACAAAGATAACATTTAGACGTTACCATTCTTGATGATAACAAATTCACAAATGCAAGTTGGAATCTGCAAGTAACTAAGGCTCAGAAAGAATTACTCACCATATCAACTACAGTTTGACTGGAAAGGAACTCAAAGACACCATCGCTAGCAATCACAAAGAAGGGATGGAGTGGAGTAAGCTCCATGACAAATATCTCTGGGGCTGCAACAACACCAATAGATTCTGCAACAGAATCTCCAATACTTCGTGTGAATGCTGTTCCAGGATACATTGCATTTTGAACCCACAGCCGCGGGGGATCACCATCATCGCCTTCTTCAGTACCCCAACACTGCACATCTGGGTTTTTTAGGCCCTCTATCTGATCCAACGTCAGCACCCTGGCTCCACAATTCTTGACTCTCTCAAGTTCATCATTCCTAAATGGAGTCTGATCTAATGAGAGATCCACAGCTACAATATCCTTCCCTCTCTTCTCTGCAATAACAGCCCTAGAATCACCTGCATTTGCAACATAAATTGTTCTACCCCTAACCAAAATTGTAATTGCAGTGGTTCCGCTCATTGAATCATCCAAACTATCTGCATGCAACTGTGAATTGGTTGCAAGAAAAGCCGCATGGATAGCCTTGAAGGCATCTGTCTGAAACTTGTTACTCCGAAGCAAGTTTTCACACAATTTCCGCTTCACAAATTGCGAGCACTGAGCTCCATTTTCTCCATGCCCATCAAACACGCCAAAGAAATGATCATCCAGATTTGTACCAAATGGAGTGTGAATGCAAAAACTGTCCTGATTGGCCTTATCCAATGCCTCCGGATAGTATCCTCTCTGAGATAGGTAAGAGTATCGCAACTCAAAGTTACCTCCAGGAACTCTAACTTTCCTTGACCCTTCAGGGGGGAGAAATTGTGATGAAACCCTCGAGAGACGATTGATGCCCACATCAGAATCTCTAGTTATGCTCAGTTGGTTCAATTGATCTTCACTTTCTGCATCACTATCTGAAGAAGTATCACCAGTTTCCACACCCTTTATTCTATTTCCCTTGCTATAAGATGTTGTCGGGGAGTGAGGCACTTGCCCAAGACAGCCTCTCGAATAGAAACACCCCATTACAGAGTCAATCAAGAACAAATACCTGCTTTCTCTACAGCATTCTCAAATGTGAACTTTCAGAGCTCAGCACAACTGAAAACAACAGCAACAAATCAATAAATACGAAAGCACTTAGAAACCCCCAGATCTGGTGTTTATGTAGGTCTTCAGATATGATCCCCAAAATCAATCTTTGGCATAACCTACCCAAGTTTTCACGCTAGGAGCATCAAGCAGGCCTGAAACGAATTGGTACGACAATATAAGAATCGGAAGCAAGATAATTCTTCACAATCTGTAATCTTTCAACAAAACGAAAAGCAAAACCAGATAGAATTATCTTTCGGCGAAAGCAGAACCAGATAGAAGGGGGGAAAGGAAGAGAAACGAATAAAAAAGGCAGCTTTCCAAGATCTCGTGACCTAGGCGAGCAGCAGTTACTGCAAAGCACACTGAGACGGATGCACAGAAAGAACGCTCTAATAGGACAGAATATACGGTCGGGGGAAGGAGAGAAAAAAAAAACCCCATTTCCCACCGCTGCCGCGTTGTCATCCATATCGCCTCCATCCCTCATCTGATTCCCGGCCTTTCGATCATCGGAAGGAGAGGCGGCGCGAGCAAGTGCAAGAATGCTGAGATGGACAAACCCGGCGCTATCTTTCCCTCTCCGCGGCCACGATCGTGCTAAAGGTGGACTGACTTTACCTCTCGCCCTGAAACAGACTCGCCAATGATGATGAATGGCTGAGGAAGCTGATTCGCTGCGGCCTACATGGGGATGAACTTGTGAGGAGGAGGAGCCGCCACGCCTAGCTGCTCGGTGGATAAGGCTGCCGGTTAGATCACTCTCCTGTTGTGAAGATGACGGGGGAGCGACCGGCTTGAATCGTGCTCATGTCGAATGGCGGCTCGGAGGAAAGCGAAAAGGAGAGGAGAGCTGACTCCGCCGTGCGCTCTCGGACATGGATAATGGATTCACGGGGTGGGCGTCAGTGAGCAGGCGCCGTGCGGCTTCGAGAATGCCGTAAAATTTAGGTGGATCTCCCAACAGTACGGATAGATCCTCGAGTAAATACGTTGCTTTTATTAACCAAAAAAATTGATGAACACATCCCATATTAATGGATTCGATTTTACTTAAAATTTTCTGTCGGTTGTAGGACCATATTGGCACTGTAAGTTCTAGTGTTTGAATTTTGATAAAATTGAGATATCACGAGTTTTTTCTGTTGGAAGGGCCTTTTCCTTTGGTAGAAGTAGAAAAATTATGATCGGGATAGTGGATCTAAAGCTATTGAACTTGGTATGATCTTTTGTCGAAATGGAATGTCCTTACTTTACTTTTTCTTTTTATTTATCGTAAAAGATTTTACGATTACATATAGTAATAAAGTCTGGAATCAACATATTTTTGTTTTACTCCCCGTAACTCTTCCTCAGCCAGACTTGGGTAGAATAGCGGAGCAAGTATAAGTATTAGTAGCATAGCAAAAATGCGTATGCCAACAGACGTCTGTCTATTTTCTAATTCACCCGCCCCGATCCGTTTTGGGAACGTCCAATGCCTCTTTTATGTGCCGTGATTTATCTTCTCCGTGTTGGCTCTGAGATAGATTGACGGGGGCGCTGGGAGCGAGCGTATTCGCCTTTTGCCATCATATTGATGAATCGTCCTCCCTTATGCGTTAGTCACTGCTCCAAAAGTTAGTAGTCACCCGTGATTTACCTCCTCCGTATTGACCTTGGGATGGATTGGCGGGGGCGCTGGGGGTGAACGTATTCGTCTTTTGCCACCATATTGGTGAACCGTCATCTCGGAACGATCTAATGATTAATGCATGAAGTATTATCATCATAATGTCTGAGATTCAAATCTCGATAAAACTGAGATAAATATCTCCCTTATGTGCTAGCCATTATTCCAAAGGCTAGTAGTCGTCCATAATTTACCTCTTCCGTGTTGACCCTAGGACGGATTAACGAAAGGGAGGCTATCGTATTCATCTTTTATCACCATCTAAGATCTAGCATCTCGTATAATTACATAATTTATATAGATTTTTTTTTTATAAATATATTATAATTAAGAATCGATCGTAAATTCATAAGTAAATAGATTACTTTTATTTAAAAAAACATGATCATAATGATTTTAAAATTTTTCATTAATTACTAAGATAAATTTTAAAATACTTATCATAGTAATTAAAAACTCAATATTTTATAATTATATACTTTATTTTAAAAAAAATTACTCTAAAGATATCGTAACTAACTTGAAAATCGAATTACAAATATATAGATAATAACTTAGAGTCCTCTCGTCCTAAAAGAAAAATGATGAATCAGGCTGAATAATATTAAACTTGAGATGATCGATCCAGTCTCATAAAAATTTTTCATCGGTCATCAAGATAATCAGGAAGCGCTCGTAGTAGGTAACTCAGGAGTTCAACATCCTTTAATTACATCCCATTTGGAGGAAAATATTTTATAAATTCATCATAATTAAGACTAGAACTATAGATACATGAGTAACACTCTAAATACTCTATCGCTACGTTATAATTCCGATGGCAGAGTCCTCCCGCCGTAGCCCATAGGTTACGTTGCTTTTATTAGATTGTACAATGTTTGGTCCAATGATTATTTTTTATTAAATTGTTATTTGAGGTAAATTAGAAAGGAAAAAAAAAAAAATCTCCTACCCCACTTTCTTTATTATGTTCCATTTTTTTTATTTCATATATTTAATTCTTCAACGAATAAACTGATAGATCTATTAATTACTTAACCAGTCTAACCGCTATACCGTTATTATGGTTCAATTTGATCAATGGGTTATCGTCTATTTCAAGATTAATTGAGTTATAAAATTTGAATGCCGGTTTTATATAAAAAATTTATTATGATTCCATTTTGACTAAACTTGTTAAAATATAAAATATATTTTTAAAAAAAACTTAATTAAAATTCTTGTATAAAGAGCATTACTATATTAAGATATTCTTTTATAATTTAATGAATATTATTTTAAATTATTTTAAATTAATTAAAGTAATTCAGTAGTTAGTTAAAATTATTACAACAATTGATAAATAAATTTAATTAAATTATTAAAAATATTATAATTATTAAATAATTATTCTTTTTCTCTATTTATTTGAAATCATTGGAAGGACAAATTAGGGAATCTTTTTTCTTTATATAAAGTTTTTATTCATCTATTTTTTATTTGAAATAATTGCGGCCAAGCAGGAAACGGGGGCGATGGCGACGAACTCAATTTTGCAGTGCAAGAATTGTAGAGGTACAAAAACAAAGAGCGAATGAGGGGACGACACGGCTGTCCATCAACGAAACATAAATATCTTTGACCTTTCAACATTAAATTTATGACTCCGTCCTATCGAAAAAATTCAATGATATATAATTTTAAAATAGTCAATAAATATATTTTAAAAAAAATTATCCTGAAATTATAATAGTTGTTGACTAGAAGTCATGATATAAAATAGTTACATAATAGGTTCATTGTAAATTTCATTAAAAATATCTTTCTTATGAAGTCATACAAATATTCAAAAATATATAAAATTATTATAATAAAAAATGATTATGTTCACCCTAAATATCCCTAGTAATTCGTCTTCAGGTTATGTTAATTCTATTTGAAAGCAGTGAAAGTGGCTGACTGGAAACATGACTTTGGTGATAATCAGATGAAGACTTCTCGTTATCCTGTATGTCACAAAAAACATTAGTTGTCGGACTAGGGAAGAGGTTTCCGATGTTGACCTTCCGATGCTCAAGTTAATAATCGATTTTAGGAGAGAAATAGTGAAAAAAACCTGTAGCAACGAGCGTGTAAAATTATATAGCGTCGCATACATCCAGATATGGATGAAAACCCTTTTTTATAATGTCACTATTGTGTCTATGCACGAATTAATGAAAAGACAAGTCATAAAGTGACTCTGATATCTTTTTAAAATGAGTCCGTAAATCTTTGTGATTTGATAGACTAGAAGTTCGAAAGTGTGATTTATTTGCAGAATATACTCTGTCCTCCGTGACACAAAATGCTAAAAAAAATATAATAATTTGTTAGGCTACGAGCCTATAATAGACTACTTTAACCAACTAATTGAATTACTAGTATAGTCCGATCGACGCTTACTTCCAAGAAGTATTCGGTCAATATTTATGAATGCAGTCGGCGATTCAGCTTTCACTCAATTTTTTTGTTTGAATTGTACGCAACCAGGTGTCTAACATGTTCGATCAGACCATACGTTTGATCGACTGGAGCACTCGGTTGGAGTAATTGATACTTGGATCCATGCTTCATCATTGATTATGAAATCAGGCTTTAAGGCCAAACCGACCGGAGGACCTGATCGGACGAGCCCCTAGCTTAACACTCCGTCCGCGTACAAGATTGGAACTCATGGCCCAGTGGCCCGAAGGTTCAGCCGGGTCATCTCTTGTTCCAAATAATGTTGACTACCTTTGACTTTGACTCCTATATGTCGGTCTCTTGGACTTTGACCCATCCTAGAGGGATGCATCTTAAATACCAGATCATATGTGAAGGGAGGTAAATCACAGGATCTATTTATAGCAGATCGTCAAATAGTTAGAGGATGGAAGAAAGTTTTTTTTCCCTGAGAGTATGTATTCACTAGAAATTGATTCATTATCTTATTGTAGCAAAGTAGGTATATGTGGGGATTTAAAAAATATATAAAACTATTAAACATATATTAAACAAAACATTTAATTAAAGGGAGTAAAATTATAATATAATGATACAGATAAAAAAAAAATTGAGAGGGGTAGCTGTCCCTCAGATGTACATAGATTTACCCTTGGTTGCTGTGATGGATCCAAGAATTTAAGTATGGAGGAATAATTTTTATACGGAATAAGGGACGATATCCTCTATCTCTATTGTTAGAACCTTATAATATTAAAGGTTCCACCGCCGGTAAGGAGGAGGGCGACCGCCGATGTCCCCCGGCGGCTAGATCCGCCCGTGCTTGGCTGTCCTACATAATTGCGACTCACATAGGTGAGGTCTGACCACAACGACGATGCTAGCCGCGACACTTGCTGCAGTCTTTCTCTATGATTTTTTCTCTTTATTTATTATTTTTTCTTTTTTTCTTTTTTTCTTTAGCTTTCCTACTTGCTGATTCATACCTAATATATTTTTCTCTTTGGCTGATTCATAGCTAATATATTTTTTCTCACAGTGGATCTTTCCACTATTGATCCTTTTTTTCCATTCGAATGTTTAATATATTATAAACTAAATAAAATCCGTGATTGAAATTAAATTTAAACGTATGCAATTTGATCTAACCTGATACTTTATTATGATTATTAAAAAAATGAGGTTTATTTCATGTTATAATGAAAACCAACTTCTCGAAACCATATTTGGGTATAATTAGAGTTTAAATATAGTTTCATATAGCAAAACTCATAAATAAATAAATAAACAATAATAATAATAATAATAATAATAATAATAATAATAATAATAATAATAATAATAATAATAGACTGTGTATATAAGAATTACATATAAGATTGTCAATTCAGATAAATTGGATGAATTTAGATGAGGTCGGAATAAGAATATTATAAAAAATTTCAATTCGAATACGACCCAAACATAATTCAAAAATTCTAAACTTGATTCTAGATAATCTGACCAACCTAAATAATTCGATCAACCTGATTAAAATTTTTTTCTTATTATTTTTATATAATTCTTCATTCTTATCTCAGTACTTATTATTATTATTATTATTATTATTATATTAACTTTTTGCATATCTTAATTTTCCAAATAAAATTTTTAAATTCTAAATTCAGATTAATCTGATCAACTCAATCATAACACAATCCAAAAATCTCTAGTCCCAATCCAACCCGATTCGAATCCGAAGCTAATCTTAATCTCATATTTTTTATATCAATTCATATCAGAATGATAAATCAAATTTATTTTTGACATCCTTATTTATGAGTCACATAAGAAGCTCAAGTGTCCACACCAACCTAATTGATGGCATAACTTCACACTTATTGCAGATGTCTTTCAGTGTGTTTTCTCTTAATAACTATCCTGTCAGACATATCATGTCACCTCAACAATAAGCACCTGTATATTTATTATGAGTATTTTGGAGGACAAGGACAGGAACATCTGATTGGAAGCTTTACTTTCTTGATCTTTGATTTAATTAAGGACACCTTGCTTAAAACTTTAAGATTTCATAAGTTGTCACAAGCTTGACCCTTAATAAGGGTTTCACTAAAAACAGAGAGGTACCTCTCCTAAAGATATGAAATAGGAATAATAATGGGAGGAGTTGAAACTCAGTCTCATAATAAATATGTCTCGATGGGATAGATTTAGACCGGTCTAAATAAATCTAAAGGTAGATCCGGGTGAATTTCGGGTTTAATCAGACTCGTCTCATATAATATTTTTTATTTTTATATTAATTATTAATTTTTATAAAATTAATAATTATTTTTTATAAAATTAATTTTTAATTTTTAATTGAATCAAATTGATATATTTTAATTTGTGATAATATTTTTTTGATTATAAAATATTATTAAAATAAATGTTGAAAATAAATTTAATATTTAATTAATTTCTATTTTTTTTTTATTTCAAAAAAAAATAAAATATGATGGATCTAGCGGGTCTAATTTGGATCCTCCCCGCCGGGTTCACGGGACGGGACGGGATGGGCCCAAAGAGAGACGGAGCGGGTCTCGGATTTGACCAAATCCGTCCTAATCCGGATCCATTATCATCCTTAATATGAAGTGAAAGGAAGAAAAAAGCAAATTGTCAAGATCTTGATGACCTAAGCAATTCAATCCTTGTTCAAGCTCTTGGATGCTATTAGTTAAGATACTTATTGACAGTAAAGATAAAACTGTTATCTTGACAATATCTTGAGTTGACTAGAGTACCAAAAATAATCATTGAAAGTTAATGACTTTTACCAATATTCTATTACAAGACCAAAAGATTGCAATTGATTGCTAGAAAGTACTCAACTATATAATGTCCACCTATAAATTACATGTAATTTGTCGTTGACTAGTATCTCATTTTAGTGGATTGAAAATTAAATAGTCTACCTTCACTTGGTTTACAACCAATTGTAACCTATATGAAGGTTCAAGACTTGAGCTACGTTAACTACATGACTTGGGAGTATCCTAATATCATGCGGCTTCACAATCATCAAGCCCTAAGCATATCACCCACTATCTAGGCAGTTATAGCTTTATTATAAGATAATATTATATGCCTATAAAAAAACATAGATTGTAATCATTCAATGTAATATTTATCATACTTTTAGGTCTTTAGCTTCTTGAGTCCACACAACCTGCTCTTTCCAAGCAACGAGCCCACTAAGCTCCTCCCTAAGCTCTAGTGCACCAAATCAATCCAAACCAAGCTCTCAAAATCCATAAGTTCATGACTTCAAACCAGGGCCGGCTCAAGGCATAGGCCATTAAGGCCTATGCCTAGGCCCCAATTTTATTGAGGCCCATTAATTAATTAATTAAAGATATTAAAAAAAATTAAATTAGCATCATTAATATTAATTAATTATAAATGTATTACTAATTCATTAATGACACCTTGTCAATTAATTCATTATCGATTCCACTTCCTAGTTATCTTTATTTCCTCATTAATTGCCTACCATAATTTTATATGAGATTTTATTCTGCCTTAAATATAATTCATTTTTAAATTGACATATTTCTTTCTTTTTTTATTATTACTCCGATTCCCATTTTATTTTGCAATTAATAATACTATTCTTATAAAACCTAATGAATTCTTTTCTCCTCAATATTTCTTAAAAATCCTAATAGTTCCCTTTTCTTTTTTTCATCAGCGATTTTGTATGTTTCTCCTTACTCTGCACCGATGATACTAGGAGAAAACGTCCTTCTCTTCCTTTGCCGATAATATTTCTTCCTCATTTTTTCTTTTTATTTCTCGATAATAATGTGAATTAGAGATTTTTTTTATCATAAAATACAAAGTAAAATGCATTAGCAAAAATAAATTTTTTAAAATTAAAATTAATAAAGTCTATTTGACATTCTAACTAAAAAGATTAAATAATTTAATAATTTTATTAATAAAAAATAAAATTATTATCAAAATACCCGTCAGAAAACAAAATTTTATATCAAAAATTAGTTTTTTTAAAAAAATAATATTTAATTCTTTTTAATAACTAATTTTAAAAATATTTTTTTTAATTATTATTTTCAGTCCCAAATCTAAATGAAAAATGTTAAAGAAAATTAAAAATATATTAATTTTTTTTTTAATTTTTTGGCCTAGGGCCTCAAGGAATCTTGAGACGGCCCTACTTCAAACCCTAATGTTCCGGTCTAAGAATGATAGATGGGTCAACTCTTTTGACTGTTGACTTTGGTGATGAGTCAGCAACAATTTTCTCCTCAAGTAAGCCAGGAGGTTAGTCGAGAAGTCATTGTTGGACGTTGCAAAAGATTTGCAACGAGATGATTGATTCATCTCTCTCAACGTTTATTTCAATTAAGAGTCACAAAAAGCTTTTCGATTTATGATTACTTTTCTGACAATAAGTAAGAAGAACTTGTAGAGGTCTGGCTCGTCGTCTTGGGAGATCTCTGTAAGTATTTATAATTTCTTTATAGAATTTGTTTCATGCTTTACAAACTTGCAACAGTCATATGCTGTGAAGTCACCCGAGAAGTCAGATATCAAGAATTCAGCCGAGATGTCTGATGATGGGAATTCAAACGAGAAGTCAGATGTCGAGAAAACACTAGAAAGATAGATGTCGCACGGGAATTCAACTGAGAAGTCCGATTACAAGAATTTAGCCAAGAAGTTGGATGACGGGGAGTCAGATGTTGAGAAATTGGTATTAGGAAGTCGAATATCAAGAAGTCGGATGTCGAGGAGTCGGATGCTAAGAAATTGACACCAGAAAGTTGGATAATGGCAATTCAGCTGAGAAGTCGGATGTCATTGAAAAAAGTTAGTGCATGGTTAGAAGGAGAGTTAAGGCGTGCCTTGGCATTACACCTCAGACGCTCAGGTAAAGAGTGAGTAATGAATAGAGAATGATGGAAATGAAAGTAGCAATGTTGTAGTTGTGCATTGGATTGCTCCTACCTTTTGGTTGAAGAAGTTGATAGAAATAAAGAAAAATAGAGAATAACTATTTCTGGATGATATTATTGATGATGCCAAAGGCTTATTTATATAAATTTTTAAATAATAATGGAAATATTAAATATGACATATAATCATAATAATAATAATAATTGTAGTAGTGAATATAATAAATTTGAAAATATTATCTTTTGTTGTCAATCTTTGATCATGAAGCCAAATATAATAAATCTCAATTAATTGAAATCCATTCGAGATTTTTTTCCATAATTACTTTATTTGTTGTCATTACCTTCCGACAAACTTAATGGGAGTGTCCGAACGTTGAGTTTGATTGCTAACTTGGTAAAATATTGTCTACATAATAGCTTGGTGAATATATTAGTAATTTGATCTTCTATAGAGACGTAAGAAACCAAAAGTTATCGAGTCGTCACACATTCACGAACAAAATAAAAAGTAATCTCCACGTGCTTGGTGTTAGGATCCTTGGCGGCCGGCTAGAGGAGGGTGAATAGCTCCTACACAAACCAAGCAAAACAAACCTTCCTTGAACTTATAACTTAAAGAAAATAAATTTGCCTCTTTACAGCAATGAAGCACAGAAAAGCCGAAGCTAAAACAGACAAAGAAGCGAGTACATGTGTTGCTTGAATAATTCTCGTTGTTCTTAGATTCTGGGAGCAGAGCTGTTTATATAGATCTACTCGGGGCGCCTGGAAGCGTTCCAGGTGCTTGGAATGGGATAAAACCTTATCCCTGACGCGCCAATCAAAGGCCACGTCGATCTTGATAAAACTTGGGTTTCGGGCGGCTCGAACTGGTTCGGGCCCCCCGAGCACCAAAAGTCAACATTTTGTTGACTTTTGGTCCCAATCTCTTACTTCTGTTCTGCTCGCATCGGTCCGGGTCTTCCGCTTTGACTCCGTTCGCTTTGAGTGATTTCTGCCATCCGGAATAGAGCTCACTCGAACTCAACTTCCGGCCTTCTCAAGCAAGCTTCCGCTCATGGCTTCTCGTCCCTCGGAAACGCCGTGCGCCTCCTTTTCTTCCGCCCGCATACTCTTCTGCAGCACTTCTTCCCTCATACGCACCGAGCTCATCGACTCTCTCCCGTGTTGTCCTTTTTGCTAGTTGCGTCTTTTGCTTGACGCCCTGTGCTCCTAAGTTCCTGCACACTTAGACACAGTGTTAAACACAATAGGACCTAACCTAACTTGTTTCATCATATCAAAACTATCTTGGGGTACCAACAATCTCCCCCTTTTTGATGTGAGAACCCAAGTTAAGTTAGGGTAAACCAACATAAAGTTAAGGCAATAAATTTGCAATTAAAATACAAAAAATTTAAAAAAATTTAAACTACTTCCCCCTAGACTTAATCTTCCCTTCTCCCCCTTTGATCACATAAAACAAAAATGGGGTACCTAAAAAAAACTAAGGGTAACTTTTCAAAATGGTTATAAATATAAAAAAACTCTGATTTTCCAAAAAAAATTATCAAGTTTTTGAAAATTTTGAAAAAATTTGAAAATAATTTGCAACGTAAATAATTTTAAGTTTTGCAAATACAATTTCTTAAGTTAAACAAAAAAAATATTTGAGTAATTTTGGTGAAATAATTTAGGTAAAGTAAAACTGATACTTCAAAAAAAAAACTTTGATAGACAAATAAAAAAAAACTTTAAGTTTTTTTTTAAAAAAATTCTAAGTTAAAAACACCAAAAAAATATTTAAGTAACTTTTTAAAGTATTATTTAATTACAATTAAATACTTTATCAATTAGTCAATTAACCATTTTATTTCATTAATTGACTTTCAGGCTATGGTGAGACACTAAGTCTTCTTGGTTATTGGAGCAACAACCACTTTATAGACAAAGCTTCTTAAGGAAATCAAACATTTAATCTACTATCTGAATTAAAGCCCTAAGTCCAATTAAACTTTAATTTATATAAGTTTTTGGGACCAATATAGGTGTTCCTTCCTGCAGGATTAATCAGAAATTTGAGGGGTACATAACTTTTGAGTATTTTTCTAATTTGACCCATGTGAAATCTAAGATACCAGTTTAGTCTTTTAAAATTTTGAGTTTGAACAGTTGAACATGTATGATTTTCAAGTTTTCTACTTGTGTCTTTAATTTATCATTTTCCGATTTTAATTTTTCAAAATCTTCTAATAGACAAGATTTGGCTAAAATTAACTTTAATTCTTTATTTTCTTTTTCTAGTTTGCAACAATCTTTAGATAATAATTTAATGAATTTGAATAATTTATCGGGAGGCAGAGATCGTACCTGACTTACCTTGTCGATCCCGTTATCCGTAGCTCCCCCTGAACTGCTGCTTTCTTCCGATGTAGCTCCCTCTTCATCGATGCTCTCGATGCTCATTTTCAGACGAGCTTACTTCGTATTCGTCTTCTTGATGACTTGCCACTAACGCAAGTCTGGCAATGACTTTAATTTTCGACTCGGACGACGTTTCGTCCCACGTCGCCTTTAGAGTCTTGTATTTGTTCGATTGGACATGCTTCTTATTCTTTACTTTGTCCTTGTCCTTGATCTTTAACTTAGAGCAGTTGTCTTTAACATGCCATTCTTCATTGCAGTGGTAGCATCTTATTGTTCTTTTCTTTCTACCCTGCAGATGGTTAGTTTTTCTAGATTTAACTAATTTTTTAAATCGCCTTACCATCATTGTCGTTTCTTCGTGGTCGAGAGAGAATTCTGAATCTTGTTTGTCCATCCTTACCTTAAAGGCAACATTGTGCTTCGACTCCATCTTTGGATCTGCATATTTCAATTCATGGATTTCAAATATTGAAAACATTTCCTCTAAGGTAACATATTCTAAATCTTTAGATATATAGTAAGTATCTACTAATGATGCCCACGCTATAGTTCTAAGAAATGCATTTAGCGCGTACCTTAGCGAATCTCGGTTGTTTACCTTTTCTCCGAGATTCATGAGTCCGGTGATGAATTCCTTCATTCTCGAGTGAAGATGTGCAACGATTTCTTCTACATCCAATTTGATGTTACTTAATTAGTTCCTTAGCAGATCTTGTCTTACGAGCTTGGCTTCGGATGCCCTTTCATGTAGCTAAAGCAACTTCTCCCAAAGCTCCTTTGCTGAGTCGTAGGCGCCGATCCGATTGACTTCTTGTGGCGGTAAGACGCTCAGCAGATGAAACTTTGCTTTTCCATTTGCCATGAAGTCGACCTGCTCCTTCTTCATCCACTGGTATTTTTCCTTGCCTTCAGGTGCTACAAAACCGAATTTCATTATTAAAAGCAATTCAAAATCGATTTTAAAGAATACCTCCATTCTCTTTTTCCAGCTCACAAACTCTCCCTCAAACTTTGGTGGGTAGATGCTCGGTTCGGCCATCTCGTGTGCTTAGTTCGACGGTTAGTCCTCCTGAAGCGCCCTGACTCTGATACCACTTGTTAGGGCCTTTGGCAGTCGGCTAGATGAGGATGAATAGCCCCTGCACAAATCAAGCAAAACAAACCTTCCTCGAACTTATAACTTAAATAAAATAAACACTTGCATAAAAGAATAAAGAACTAAAAAAACAGAGACACAGAGAATTTTACTTGGTTACAACCGAGGAGGTTGTTAATCCAAGAAATAAAGTTGCGCTAATTTCTCCTTCAGGTGGAGAAGCCTCTTTACAGCAATGAAGCTCAGAAAAGATGAAGCTAAAACAGAAAAAGAAAGCGAGTACAAGTGTTGCTTGAATAATTCTCGTTGTTCTTAGCTTCTGGAATAGGGCTGCTTATATAGCTCTGCTCAGGGCGCCTGGAAGCGTTCCAGGCACCTAGAAGCATTCCAGGCGCCTGGAATGGGATAAAACCTTATCCCCGATGTGTCGATCAAAGGCCACGTCGATCTTGATAAAACTTGGGTTTCGGACGTCTGGACTGGTCCGGGCACCCCGAGCACCAAAAGTCAACATTTTGTTGACTTTCGGTCCCAGTCTCTTGCTCCGGTTCCGTTTGCATCAGTCCGGGTCTTCCGCTCTAGCTCTGCTCGCTTGGGTGATTTTTTTCATCCGGAATAGGGCTCAGCCGAACCCAACTTCTAGCCTTCTTGAGCAAGCTTCCACTTCTGGCTTCTCATCCCTCGGAAACGTCGCACGCCTCCTTCTTGTCCATCCGCGTACTCTTCCGTAGCACCTCGTCCCTCAGACGCACCAAACCCGCTAGCTCTCTCCCGTGCCGTCCTTGTCGCTAGCTGCATCTTTTACTCGACGTCCTGCGCTCCTAAGTTCCTGCACACTTAGACACAGGGTTAAACACAATAGGACCTAACCTAACTTTTTTGATCACATCAAAATTACCTTGGGATACCAACACTTGGTACGGGCATGAAAGACTGGATTTACCGCAAGATAAGTTGCTCCTCTATTATCACACCAGATTTTGGGTGTAGCGGGTGGAGAAAAATGTAATTCCGAAAGAAAAGATTGTAGCTAAATAATTTCGGAAGTCGCATTAGCGATAATTTGTATTCAGCTTTAGTGCTAGAGCAAGAGGCTATAAATTACTTTTCGAGAGCTAAGAAATAAGATTTCGTCCAAGAAATATTACAAATCCACTAGTCGAGCGTCTGTCTTCAGGAGATCCAATCCAATCTGCATCACTATATGCATTCAACTCTAATGAGAATTGACGATATAAAAAAGATCATGTAAAATTGTGCCTTTAAGATAACGAAGAATTCTCTTAACACTTTCCCAATGGCACTCAGTGGGAGAATGCATAAATTAACAAACACGATTAGCTGCAAAAGCAATGTCAGGTAGTGTAATTGTGACATATTGTAGGACACCAATAATATACTTCGGTAGATCTGGGAGTTAACCATTAAAGGAGAGGAAGGAGCATTAAAATCTCCTTCAATAATTGGTGTGGAGATAGGATGCACGCCATCCATTTTAGCTTGTTTAAGAAGTCTAATGATATATTTGCTCTGAGAGAGAAGACAACCTTCAACAAATGGAAGAAACTCAATGCCAAGGAAAAATGAGCCTTATCGAGGTTCCAAATCGGAAACTCTTGATTAAAAAGATGGAAGAAAGAAGAGATGCCTTCTTGATCACTACCAAATATTAAAATATAATCCACGTAAATTAGAAAAATATGGTAAACTTTTCATTGCATTTATAGAAAGCTAAGAGTCAGTTTTTGATCCAGAAAACCCCTGAATATGAAGCCAATTAGATAGACGATGAAACCATGCATGAGGTGCTTGTCAAAGACCTTATAAAGATTTTTGAAGTTTACAAACATATGTTGAAAGTTGCTGGTGGATGAAACCTGGTGGTTGCTCCATAAAAATAATTTCTTCAAGTTGGTTGTGAAGTAAAACATTGGAAACATCTAATTGTTGTATCAGCCAATTGGAGCTAATATCTATAGATAATAACACTCTGATAGTTGTAATTTTGACAACCAGACTAAAAGTATCATTGAAGTCAATACCTGGTTGTTGACTAAAGTATTTTGCAATAAGACGAGCTTTATAGTGTTCAATAGATCCATCTGCTTGATACTTAATTTGGTAAACTCATTTAGAGCTCATAATATTCATAGACGGAATACGAGGAACTAAGGTCCATGGTTATGGAGAAGATCATCAAACTCTGTAGCCATCGCATCACGCCAATTTAGGTCTTTGACTGCTTGTGTAAAGCTAGTCGGTTAAGCAAAACTTGAAAAAATAATTAGAGCCCATGGAAGAGGATAACAGGTGGAAATTGGTGAACATCGAGTATAAATCTAACTTAGAGGAAGCATATGTTGAGGAGTATAATCATCGGAACTACTCGGAGATGAGTGGTTAGATTGATGGGAATCAGGACTAGAGAGCGGAACATTGCAATATGTTGAGTCTGCAAGATTTGGTGGGGATGGAGCTTAGCGCAAAATTCCATCTTCCCTTGTACTTTGAGTATGTCTTGTTGGAGCAACCTGTGATAGTTATGGTATACTATTAGGGGCAATCATAAAAGTGTATTGATTATCTGAGGGAGTGTTTGAGGGAACAACTACAAATGCAAAAAGAGATTTATCAAAAGTAATATATTGAGAAATATATATCCGCCCAGTTGATATATGTAGGCAAAGATACCCATGATGTAAATTACTATAACTAAGGAAAATACATTGTTGAGACTGAGTGTTTAACTTATGTTTAGAATAAGGTTGTAATCAAGGATAACATGCACAACTAAATATACGGAAGAATGAGTAATCTGGAGAGCGATTATAAAGTCTTTCCAAGGGGCTTTTGTTTTGAAGTAGTAGAGTGGCCAAATGATTGATAAAGTATACTGAGGTTTGAATAACATCATCCCAAACTGAGGCATGATTAGGAAGAACTAAGATAGTTTCAATTATATGACGATGTTTCCTCTCAACGGATCCATTTTGTTAAGGAGTATGGGGACAAGAGACTCGATGAAGGATGCCTAAGGAGGTAAGATGGCGATGAAGGAATTGATACTCTCCTCCCCAATTAGAATGAAGAGAGAGTATTTTACGATCAAAATAACACTCAACATGGTTTTAAAAATGACAAAAAATATCAAAGAGATCAGACATTCATTTCATAGGAAAAATCTAAGTAAACTTACTAAAATTATCAATAAAAATAATATAATAAAGAAAACTTTAATTAGATAGAATAGGAGTAGGACTCCACATATCAGAATGAATAATTTCTAAAAGAAAACTAGAGGTGCGAGTAGAAGACACAAAAAGTAATTTATGAAATTTTACTTTCATGCAAGCTTCACATAGATTAGATGAAGATGCTAAAGAAATTGGTAAATCAAACTTATTAATGATATTTTGAAAAAGAAGTAGAGACAGATGACCAAGACGTGCGTGCCAAGAGAATTTATCACTGCGTTCTCCAACAAAAGATTAGTATAGGTGGGTTGAAGATGATAGAGGTCGTCTTTAATGCTTCTTTGGAGTAAAATAGTTCTTGTTATATGATCTTTCATGAGACAATGATGAGGATGAAGTTTAAAGAACACATTATTATCAAGAGCAAATTGAAGCATAGAAAGTAAATTTTTGGTGATAGAAGGAACATGAAGAGTATTGCGCATACAAAAAGTTCGACCACATGAGTGAATGGATGTGTTTCCAAGGTGAGTAATTTGCAAACTTGCGCCATTACCTATTTGTACCATATCGGGTTCATGATAAGGCGAAACGCCTGTGAGAATATCATACTCCAGTGTAACATGATGAGTTGCTCTAGAATTTGGATGTCATCCTAGATTCTCAGGAGTCGTTGAAACTATATTAGGAGAGATAGAAAGTGAGAATGCTCAATAATGACATGACTGAGTTGTAGATTGCCAAGAAGGTGGTGGTTGATTTGAAAATGCAGGTTCTTTTTGTGAAATAGTTGGTTGTCCTAATGCTGCAATACCACCAGCAAACTTTGAGTCAAATCTTTTAGGACATTGAATACCAATATGTTCAACTTTGATACAAATTTGACATATTCTCTGACTATAAGACCAATAAATCTTCTAGAGAAATTAATACTATTATAACCAACAATGTGATAAATTTGACATCGATCTAAATTTTACTTTTGACTACCATGATGTCGTTGAGTATTTGACATCGAAAATAAAATAACTCATCTTTGATAGTAATAGACCTTGTTTACTATTGTGGCTTGTTGAAAGAATTTTCGGCAGCTGGAAACTTGCTGTCCAGCAACACAAGGAGATCACAACTTCTTGGTTGGGCAGTGGCAGAAATTGTCCAGCAGTTTCCTGAGTTACTGGGCAGTGATGATTGATGTCTGAGGCCTATATCTCACCGGAACAAGAAGGCAATTGATGGGGCGACTCACCGATGGAGTTAGACAGTCAGAGAAGGGGTGGCGACAAAACCCCTTATTGTTTGGTGTCGACAGTCGAGGAAAGAAAGCGACAAAGGGAAAAAAAAGAAATGTGGAAAGGAGGAGAGAAAAAGAAAAAGAAAAAGAAACGTGGAAGTGAAAAACAGAAGAAGAAGGAGAAAACAAAGGCAGAGAAAGAAAAAAAAGGAAAAGAGAGAAAGAAAAAGAAACATGGAGGAGAAAAAATAAAAGAGAAAAAAATTAAAAGAAGAGAAGTAGTAAAAGAGGAATTCAGATATTTAAGGGAAGAAACAAGCATTGAGGAACAAGTGAAAAGAAATAGGTTTAATGTATCACGACTTTAATACTATGATAGAAATTAAAAAAAATAGAGAATATTAGTAGTAAATATAATAAATTTAGAAATATTATCTTTTGTTGTCAATCTTTGATCATGATGTCAAATATGATAAATTTCGATTGATTGAAATTAATTCGAGATTATTTTTCATAACTATTTTCTTTGTTGTCATTAGAAGTGAGGTACCTTTTTAGACAAGGAAGAACCACCTCTTCGTTAATTGAAGCCCCTTTACTTTGATGAATGCGACTCTTAGACTCTAACCGTTGAGGCTTTTCAGATGAACTCTAAGGATGTATTTGGTTCAAATTATGATGTATAAACTTATGTGATTATCAAGTAATCACAAAACTAAAATTATGGGGAATAAAATATAATCTAATATTGTTTGGTTTAATTTAGATAATGTAATAAAAAATTTATTTGTTTGAAAATTTTAATGGATAACCTAGTTTAATATTTTACTATATTACCATCAGTTATAATAACAAAATCAACCATACATATTATTTTTTAAAAATTTTACATTTTTTTTTACTTTAAGTTTTACTATATTACCGTTGGATGGGTTTGATGGAATCGGGTGGGGTCGAAGCAAGAATATTATAACAAAATCTCAATCCGAATCCGACTCAAACACAATCCAAAATTCTAAACCCGAATCCGGATAACCCGACTAATCTAAATAACTCGATCTACCCGATTAAAAAAGATTTTTTTTTTAATTTTTCTATAATTTTTCATTTTTATCTCAATACTTCATCATTATTATACTAACATTCTATTATTGATGTATATAAGCATCTTAATTTTTAAAATAAAATTTTAATTTAATCTAAAAAATCTTTAAATCCTAAATTCAGATTAATCCGGATCAACTCGATCCTAACACAATAGAAAAATCTCCAATCTCAATCCAACCCCAACTCAAATCCTAAGTTAATCAAAATCTGATATTTTTCCGTCCATAAATCAAATTCATTTTTGATATCCTTAATTGCACAACTAATGAAAGGTGAAGGAGAGTTACATGAGAAGCTCAAGTGACCACACCAACCTAATTGATGCCATAACTTCACACTTATTGCAAATGTCTTTCAGTGTGTTTTCTCTTAATAACTATCCTGTTAGACATATCATGTCACCTTGACAATAAGCTCCTGTATATTTATTATGAGTGTTTTGGAGGACAAGGAGAGGAACATCTGATTGGAAGCTTTACTTTCTTGATCTTTGATATAAGGATAACACCTTGATTAAAACTTTAAGATTTCATAAGTTATCATAAGTTTGACCCTTAACAAGGATTTCACTGACAATGAGTGGTACCTCTCCTAAAGATATGAAGGGAAAGAAGAAAGTAAATTGTCAAGATCTTGATGACCTAAACAATTCAATCCTTGTTCAAGCTCTTGGATGCTGTTAGGGTATTAATAGTAAAAAATGAAATCATCATCTTAACATTTCCTCCAGAGTGATCCCCGCTATCCGAAGAGGAGATAAATTGTTGATATGCATAGGAGTGTGAATATGTTTTTGTTCAACCTTAGTGTCCAAAAAGTTATTCTAAGAGTTTAGGGCATCTACCATGGGAGATTTTTAAAGAGGTTTGTGAAATGAAAAAATTGAAGAAAAAAAATTCTAACTATTATGGAGGTAAAGTTTAAGAGTAATAGTGAAATTTCAAATATACTATGTCATCTCAAAATTAATAATAAAGGTGGAATTAGTAATTAATGATATATAAACAAATTTAATTATGTAGGGCCCATAAAAAAATTATAGGAAGATTTTTTAATTGTGAAGATAATGATATATTTTTATATTTTTGACATGTGATTAAGGTGATATATTAGAGACTCCAACAAAAATTATATAGAATTCTTAATCATGCCCTTGTAAACAAATCCCAAGTGAACACCTTTCAACCACTTCCAACTAATTAGGAAAGTTGACTAGAGTACCAAAAATAATCATTGAAAGTTAATGACTCTTTGACCAATATTCTATTACAAGGGCAAAAGATTGTGCAATTGATTGCTAGAAAGTACTCAACTATATAATGTCCACCTATAAGTTACATGTAATTTGTCGTTGACTAGAATCTCATTTTAGTGGATTGAAAATTAAATAGTCTACCTTCACTTGGTTTACAACCAATTGTAACCTATACGAAGGTTCAAGACTTGAGCTACGTTAACTACATGACTTGGGAGTATCCTAATATCACGAGGCTTCACAATCATCAAGCCCTAAGCATATCACCCACTATCTAGGCAGTTATAGCTTTATTATAAGATAATATTATATGCCTATAAAAAAACATAGATTGTAATCATTCAATGTAATATTTATCATACTTTTAGGTCTTTAGCTTCTTGAGTCCACACAACCTGCTCTTTCCAAGCAACGAGCCCACTAAGCTCCTCCCTAAGCTCTAGTGCACCAAATCAATCCAAACCAAGCTCTCAAATCCATAAGTTCACGACTTCAAACCCTAATGTTCTGGTCAGAGAATAAGAGATGGGTCAACCCTTTTGACGGTTGACTTTGATGATGAGTCAGCAACAATTTTCTCCTCAAGTAAGCTGGAAGGTCAGTCGAGAAGTCATGCTGAAAGGTCACCCGAGAAGTCGCACATCGGGAATTTAGCTGAGAAGTTGAATGATGGGAATTCAGCCTAGAAGTCAGATGCTGGAAAGTCGGATGTCGAGAAATCAGCATCATTCAAAGTTGGATGCTGGGAATTCAGCCGAGAAGTCAAATGACGAGAATTTAGCCCAGTAGGATAACGGGAATTTAGCTAAGAAGTTGGATGCCAGGGAGTCAGATATTGAGAAGTCGGTACTAGGAAGTTAGATGACGAGAATTTAGCCAAGAAGTCAGATGCCGAGGAGTCAGACGCTGAGAAATCAGTACTAAGAAGTTGGATGTTGAGTCAGATGCTAAGAAATCGATACCAAGAAGTTGGTGTTGGATATAAGTGATGTGAATGGAGAAGAGGTGGAAGAGGAAATAGACTCCATTGTGAATGGGAGTTTAGTCTCACATTGGGAGTTTAGTCCCACATTGGGAGTTTCATGGCATGTTGGTTGGTTTATATTGATTCACAGAGGATGTGAACAAATACATGAGGAAAGGCTCTTTCTCACGCGTGGATGCGCAGGGGGTGCAAATCCAAGGCCCGGATTTGCATTGAATCATGTTGACTCGTATGCGGGCACAACCTGCGCATGTCGAATGTCAATATAAAGAGCTTGCGATCACAAGCAGAATAC
Organism: Zingiber officinale; assembly: GCF_018446385.1. Classification (NCBI taxonomy): domain Eukaryota; kingdom Viridiplantae; phylum Streptophyta; class Magnoliopsida; order Zingiberales; family Zingiberaceae; genus Zingiber; species Zingiber officinale. The sequence goes on from NC_055989.1 coordinate 15,221,825, forward strand.
ACACAAAGAAAGCAGCAGCTCTCCACTAGTGTTCCCTCCTCCTCTGTTGTACGAAGTGCCCGTGATAACAATCGGATGTCACTCAGTTCACCGTGCCCGCCAGTGCTTGGTGGAATCACGGTCAGCCGTTGTAGACTCTATGTCTCTCTGATCGGATGACTACTTTGCCCGGCCTTTTTGATCTGCTATGCTCGCTCATGTTGCTCTGCTGCTCGACTGATCAGCTCGCTCTGTCACACTGTGCAGACGGTCTTCATCACCTGGCAGAAACCAACCCCTGCTGGTAGTCTGAAATTATCAACTCAGCTCATCTCTAAGTTGAATTTAATTCGAGTATTTAAATTTAGCTAATACTCCATATATCTATCTCCGATAACAGATTGTTTTTTCGGACAATTGGATGGCAGGAATTTGGCCGAGAAGTCGGATGTCACTGAAAAGAGCCAACACAAGGTTAGAAGCGGAGCCAAGGCGTGCCTTGTAGTTGTGCATTGGATTGCTCGTACCTTTTGGTTGAAGAAGGTACCTTCTATAGAGAAGGAAGAACCACCTCTTCATTAATGAAGCCCCTTTACTTTGATGAATGCGACTACCGGTTGAGGCTTTTCAGATGAACTCTAAATTGTTTAGGACCATTGGCTTAAAGAAAATTTTGCCATTTCTTCCGTGAAGTAAAAGATCATAACTCACTTTATCAAGCCCGCCTTATGAGTTTTCGTATCTATATTTTACTTCAGTAAAAGTAATTACTAAATAAATGATTCCTATAATATAAATTTTGGTATCATGGAGTTTCTCTGGTCTTAAGAAAGTTTTCTCTAGCTATTCTTAATTATTATTATTAAGGTGATCGAGTGATTTGTTTTATAGCATCTTCTTTAATATGCATGAATCTCTTGATATCCAAGATATTTTTGCTTATACTTGCTCTTCACTATGATTATTCATGTTAAAGGTTTGTTTCCATAATTTGCAAGCACCAAAAATAATTGAGAAAACAAATAGACCAGATTAGCATTCAATCTAAAGGGGTGTATTCAATGACTTTTAATTACTTTGAATGATTTTTATGGATTTTTAAATTAGGTGTATTCAATCTAGACTTTTATAAACTTTATAAAAATCTAATGATATTCAAATTAGTTTTTTATTGACTTTTAAAAAGTCACGTGGTATTCAAACTTATTTTTTAAAACTCTATGAAAATCTTTTGGTATCCAAAGGTTCAATATATTTTCATGATTTTTTTTAGAATTCTTTGGATATAAATTTTAACTAATAAGAATTTTCCAAAACACTTGGTACAACTTTAAAAATAAAATAAAAAGTCTTCTCTTCACTCTTGGGATTTCTATTGACTTCAAATTGCCTTAATTTTTTTTTATGAATAAGTCATTTCTCTTCCCACTCCTTGATTTTGATTATCTCTTTGATCTAAAAGACTCTGTCCTTGTTCAACCTCTCAGCGGCCTGCATCAACCTCTGAGCATGCATTTCATGTGAAGCTGAGAGCCCTCTTGGTTAATGTGGGGCAGAGTTGTTACTATAAAATAAAGATTAAAATCTCGGCAAAGCCGAGGAAAAAAACCCTCCTTGCACTTATAGTCAATTATATCTTTCTATTTTCCTTCTCACATATAGTTGTGGGGTGGACCATGTGAAGCCGTTGGGATGACAGATTCTACCTTTTACTACCATGAATATACAAAGGTGCCCCATGAGTTGATATTTACATTTGGTGTTACTGTAATAGGTTATGAAATCAATTCTCAGCATATACGACATGTATCGCAGGTCACTTGACCCTATGCAAGGGGCACTGTGTTGGGTGAAATATCTTATAATTTACCTCTCTTATAGATCGTATGAGGCTGTCCTGGAGGGGTTACGGGGTGAGAGTTATCACCTTTTTGCTGTAATAATATATAAAAGATATTTAAGATTCGAATCTCAGCTACGACGCACTGTAGAGATTTTTCTCTAGTGGGATGACAAACTTAAGAAAGATAGCTGCTTAGATAAGCTTCTATGAGTACTTATCGATTTATCCTGGTGGCCGGTAAGAAATTTTCTTAGGATCGAGTTAATTACCTACATGATTAATCGATTTTCAGCTTTCGTGTCTACACATGATGTCCAGATGACTAAAGGATGATAGCTTTACTATAATGGGACAATGGATTAATTTCTGACGGACATATGTTCTTGAGAAAAATTTTTTTTTTCCACCTCTAACTAATTTGATAGTCGACTATAAATTAATCATATAATTTATCTCTATAAATTTGAAGACAAATTATGAAAGACATTTGAGATAAAAATAACCATCTTTTATTACAATGTTTGCAGCTTGGGCCTCCTCTGACATTAAGGCCATCTTAGAAACAGCATGCAGTATCTGAACTCTCAAATGCTTAATTACTCATGATCTCTTTCTTTGTTCATTGAGGATTTGGTGGAATCATTGGTGGAATTCTTGTATCTTAGTGGCGCATGCATACATGCCATGGTGGTGGAGAGCCCATTGAAGTGTTTTCTTTTTCAGAAATCAAGAAGCCACTCCGAAGGGTGGAGGATTGTTGCAGCCACACCATCCAAACAAACGGACCTCGCACCATTTTATCCACCATGAACCTGTTAACTGAGCCCACTATGTCGCTCGCTTGTTCTGTAAACCAGATGGAGCTAGCTAGCTGACACGTTCGGCCACTGCACTTACCTCTTCAAGCAACAACTAAAATCGAACGCTGCTCCATCTTCAAAAAGCAGTGATGAATCTTCACGCGAGATTAAGGGAAACAAAGAACAAAAAAGATCTATGGAATGTGGTGCATTATGAGTGAGGAAACAAGGAGAGGCAAGTCGAAGTGGACGTGCATTAACTTTGCTCCACAAACCACCTACATGGAGCTGCCGTTCCACCTAAGGTCGCTAGTCGTAGGGTGGTCCACGGTCCACCGCCGGAGTAGTTACCAGTGTTTGTCAGCTGTACAGGCAGAGCGAGGAGAGGTGAAAGTGGAAGACAAGTTGTCGGTCCTTTGTTTATCTTGTAGCGAAGTGGATGTGCGACGTTGAAATTAAAGAGAGGCCCGCTTTGTTGAGGGTGAGGAGACAGGGTGGGCCCACACGAGACAGTGAGAAGCGAGCCACATTAAAATAGATGGAAAAGGCCAATCGACCTCGCACGAGTCCTTCTGTCTTTACGGGGAAGTAAACCCTCTCTACGATCTGCAGAATTGTTTATATTTTTTTGGGATGAAGGTTCTAGTTTTTTTTATTAAAGTTTTCCCTTTGGAACGGTACTATGCATGGAATGTTATCGTATTAAGTTATTTGGTCGAAATTTAGCACGGACAGTTTTTTTCATATGCTTTGGCCACTGTATCAATCAGGGCGGATCCTAAATTTTAAAAGATCCGATGTTAAAAAAAAATCCCTCTTTAAATAAGAAAATTTTATTTAAATCAAAAGATAGTATCTATAGGTGAAGGCGGTGATGCGGCGATGTGATAATGACGACGCTAAACAATGACTATCAGTATAAGCAAAGAGTTTGAGGATAAACAAAAGTGGATTCTGAAAGATTAAAATTTTATTTAAATCAAAAGATAGTATCTATAGGTGAAGGCGGTGATGCGGCGATGTGATAATGACGACGCTAGACAATGACTATCGGTATAAGCAAAGAGTTTGAGGATAAACAAAAGTGGATTCTGAAAGATTAAGATTTAGAGAAATAGAAATAGGAAAAGATTTGTTTACTCTTGTCTTGATTTTTTTCTTTTTAAGGTGATACCTTTATAAAAAAATCTATAATATTTTAAAATTTATAAATGTTTTTTCTAATAAATATATTTTATTAGTTTTTACTTAAAAAAATATATAATTTTTTTTTACAAAAAAAAGGAGCCCCGCTAGAGGTAGGGCTATGTGCGCTGACCCCACCTTGATAACCCTTAGGTCAGCTCTGACACCAATGATTAATATTTATTCATGATTTACTTCTTTCGATTTATGTTAACTTAGAGATGGATTGACGGAAATATTAAGACCAACAAATCTTCTTTTGCTATATTAATTTTTTATTAAAGTTAAATGAATACTCCATTCAAAGTGGCATGATAAAAATATTCTTATATTATAAGATTATTAAGTGGAATAGAAGTTAATATCTAATTTCTATAATGGGTATAAGTTAATATCTGGTTTATGTAATATGTTATTTAATCATTTGACCGTATAAAAATTAGCAACTAACTTCTTGTATATATATAGTGTAGAAATTAACTTTTATGATAGTGATTTTATATTATTTTGATTTCACTTATTTGAGTGATAATATGTAATATCGAGGTATTTCCTTAGTGCTACGTGGTCAAAAAAGTCAACAACTAGTCAATGTGGTGTGCAGGGTCAACAAGAGATGACTCTGATTTCCGACCTTCAACTCCTAACTTTCGACCCCCGACTCTCGACTCCTAGCGACTCTCGATGCCTGACTCCTAGCGACTCCTGATTCTTAGCGACTCTCGATGGCCAACTCCTAATTGCTCATGACTATTGACTTTTAACTCATGTTCCAGGCTCTCTCAAACTAAACTAAAACAATCCTAGCAATCAAAAATTAGAGCATTGAAGCATTATGTTATTCCTGTCGAAAATGTTTGATCATATAAAAGGTAGTTAATTTTCATGAGCAAAGATATGCAGTAACCATTATTTTCTTTGTAAAGAACTGACTTAAGTATCGGAATACTTCGCCAAAGATTTCCCTAGTTATCATTCTAATTCATTTTATGGTACTTCTTCTTCTTTGTAAAATGAATGCCACATCACTTTCTTAATTAGCAGCAATAGTAGGCAAGTCAACTCCATTCTCAAGCAAGATCAACATAATTAAAATAATATTTCAATAAGTAAAATAAATGAGTGAGACTTAATTATATTTATTACATTTCAAAGAATATATTTGACTATGATAAAAAATTAGCATGTAGCTTCTAAAAATGTGGAATCGTTACATCAGTGGCTTCTTTAGAGCCGGTCTCACGGATATGGAGGGAGGTAAATACAGGTACACAGGTGGAAAGTGCATGACGGAGACGTTAACCCCAGGCAGTGACACCTCGGGGATCGACCCCTGAACCTTTCAACCATAGAACCATGTACTTTCTATCTATGCTATGCCCTGAAAACAATATGTAGCTTCTAAAATATACAGAAGTTAGTTGTTAATTTCTATCATAATAATTTTAAATATAATATAATATAATTATGATTCAACGTCTAGAAATTAATATATAACTTTACTTGTTTTTATATGTTATAAATAACTGCTGCAATAATACTGAATTTAAGAATATCGTCCGAATAAAATCATGAGGAGCAGATTAGATTTATTTTATATTATTTTAAAACAGAGCTCTAATATAATTGTCCTGTTAATTTAGGGTAACTTTTAATTTTTGCTTGCTCCATTGGCTGTTTAGCGACGCCGCCCGCCTGGCGGATCAACACCTGGCCCGCCGCACGTGGCCTACACGTGTGCTTGTCCGTATTGGGTTTTTTTATTGAGGAAAAGGAATGATGCGGCCGCAGACGCAGACGATGTCGGCGGTACGGCCGCGACAGGTGCCGGTTGGCCGCTTCGCCTTCGCCGCTGTCGCCGTCGCTGCCGTCACCGGCTGTACCGGGTTGCCGACTTGCCGTTCTGCCTCTGCTCTGATCGCATTAATATAAATTTCAAATATTAAATTAATACTCAGTGCCGACCCAAAGTATTATGACATGATATGATAGGCCTCTGGAAGCTGCTGCTCCAGCCGAACCGAACCAATCGAATCGAAATAAACCGAAACTAAACCGGAAGTGTCTTCTTTTTTTACTCTACTCGTGCCCTTCTCCTTGTTTGTTGCACTACGTTTGCGTCGCCACCATTCAGATGATCTCCGGTCCTCTACGCAGAGGTTGATGTCGCCGCCGGTGGAGCACGATTACATAGGCCGCTCGGAGCGGAAATCCTCCGCCGGCGGGGTCGAGGTAGGGGATCTCAACCACGAGGCGACGGAGCTCAGGTTGGGGCTGCCTGGCTCGTCGGAGCCGCCCCACCGCGAGGAGAAGGTCGGGCTCACCCTGAATTTTCTCCCCAAGGGTTTCGTCTCCGGTTCCAAGAGGGGGTTCTCCGACGCCAACGATGGGGGCGGGAAGTGGGGGTTCGCCGCCGAGGAGGGCGGATCTGGGATGAACTTGGCACAGGGAGGTGGTTTGTTCTCGCAGAAAGGGGAGGTTGCGGCCGCAGCAGAGAGTGCAGTGCAGATTTCGGGGCGAGGGAATGTGGGGGAGGATCTAGCGGTGAAAGTGGCCGGGCAGGAGAGGAAGGTCACAACGCAGGGCCGTGGCTCCGTCGGGAACGATAGTCCGACTGCTCCTGCAGCCAAGTAAGTGATTTTAAAAAACTCCTAGTGTGCTAGAACTTCAACGGTCGAAAAGTCTTCATGTGCTTTGACTTTGGATGCATAGTTTCAATCTTTTATTCGAAATTTGTTGAGGGAGCAATCCATATTACAACCACAGTGCACTGCAACTCACTCCCATGGTGATTTAGGTAACAACCCATTGCCCACGGAAGAAGGGAAGAATAATCAAGAGATTTAGATTTTTTGCCAAATTGGAAGATATGGTTGGTGCAAGGGAAGCATGTGTGACATCTAATGTGTTTCATACAAACGCATTCATATGTTTAAGTATAGGTGAAGAATATAAATGAAATCTTACACATTCATGTAGACCTGACCATGGGTCGGGTTCGTACCTGACTCAGAACCGGAATCGGTTACCCGTGGCCCAACCCGTAATTGGTCTCTGCGGTATTTATTTATTTATTTATGTTTTTAATTTTGTTTTAGATTTTTTTGTTTCAATGAGAGCCTTTCATTTAATAATATTTATAATATTTTAGTGACATTAATGGTATGGTTCAATATAAATTAACTCAGTTGCTATAAATTTTTTAACGCGGGACTATTTTACTTTTCTATTGCAGTCAATTTTTCAAACTATTTGCCTTGAATTTTCTAGTGTGGGACTATTCTACCTTTAACTCGTTAAATTTATTAATCTCATTTAACTCTCTTACTAGGTTATTTATTGGTCTTATTGTATCTTTTTATCCATTCAACATTGAGTTTATAGAGACTATTTGACTTGTATGATATATCCAGTCATAAATTTGTAAAATTATATATATATACATAAACTAATGAACTTCGTGACTCTAATTCCCTTATACCCTTAGTGGATAGACAACAACTTAAATAAATTTGTGTTTTTAAAATTTTTTTCACATTTATAAATTTTTAAATATATTATTTTAAATAATAATAATAATTTTGAACTGTAACCGGCGATTTTGAGAATTTTTGAACTATCAAACCAGTGGTTTTGAACTGTTGGTTCCGAGCTATGGTCAGGTTTGCATTCATGTTTCAAAGTTGAAATTTGATTCCTTCAAAGTTGGGACTTCACAAGAACAAATTTTCAAATACTTATCTAAAGTGATATTTGAGGAAAATGAAGATGCCACATCTTTGATATGGTTTAAAAAGTAAACATGAGTTTTTTTAGCAGAAATTACAAATTGAATTCACTTTATATATATATATATATATATATATTGTTCCTGTTCGAAAACTGAGTCGATGGACGCTGGGGATGTGGCTCTCCCGTTGACTCGTTGAAGACTCTGCAAACGTAGATCTTCTGCCGACGTGGACCTGCAAGCACAATGCTGAGCCGGGGAGAGGTTCCCCGGCGATGGCCCTCTGACGCTCAAGTAAGATCTTCGGTCGAAAAAAGTAGAGCAAAGGAGAAACGAGAACTGTAGCTACAGTAAAAAAGTGAGCATACCTCCGTCGAAGTTTGGGGGTCTTTATATAAGGCTTCCCAGAGGCACGCGCACTCCTCAAAGCATACCTGGAATGGATGTATCAGAAAAGCATGCCTGATGTCATACCTTAATAGCACGAGCATATCTCTGACGTGACAGTGGAAGTTTCCACCGTGCGATTTCTGCCGCCGACCAAGCCTCTTGTCGGCGACACTGGTTTCTAGGAAGATATCGCCAACTGCTCCTTTTGTCCTTTATCGGGCTGAGCGGAGGAACCGCTCGGGTATCGCCTTCCCCGGGTCGAGCGAAGGAGTCGATTGACTAACGCCCTCCAGGCGACACCAAGGTCGGACCGATTTGGCTGTCCGCTCGGCCGGTGATTTGATGTCCGACTCCACCCTGGCGAGCGAGGGAGCCTTAACTGCCGGGTTGATGCCGTGTCCCTTGTTAGCCGAGCGGGATGACCGCTCGGCCTTCGTCTCTTCCCACTTTGCCGTATGAGCGTCAAAAACTCGGCATCAGGCCGAGCTGTCGAGATGCCGGGTCGGCTATTCTTCCTGCCGCTCGGGAAGGTATCTCGCCCGGTCGGACGCCTACCCTGGATGTTGATCACTTTGATTTCCTACCGGACGGACCTTGTCTTACCACCGGATCATATATATATATATATATATAAAAGACGCCACATCTTTGATATGTTTTAAAAAGTAAACATGAGTTTTTTTAGCAGAAATTACAAATTGAATTCACTTTATATATATATATATATATATATATATATAAAATATGTATGTAGCTTAGTTAAGATCAATTATGGAATTTTTCAGGTCTGGAAAAGCGAGGTTGTGAATATCATATGAATTGGAAGCTTTTGGTAATTTGATGGGAGTAGTTATGTGATCATGAAAAATTCAATAACCTTAATGAAGCAAATCATAAATTCAAATAATAGATAGATATATTCTTCTTCTTCGTTTTTTTTCTTTCAAAAAAGCAAGTTCAGAGTAACTTAATTGATAAGTCGCTAAATTTTGTTAAGATAATGTATAAATTGCAAAATAATAGATAGATATATTCTTCTTCTTCTTTTTTTCGTTCAAAAAAGCAAGTTCAGAGTAAGTTAATTGACAAGTCACTAAATTTTGTTAAGATAATGTATAAATTGCAAATTTAACAAAGAAATTTAAGTTGTCACGTCAAATTGATGTTGACTTGTACCATGTGTTGACACAAATGACAGTATGCGACCCATACAATATTGCTTTGAAAATCAATATACTTTCTATTGAAGAGAGTATAGTTTTTGAGTCCCATAAATTTAATTTCTAAATGGTTCCAAATGTCTCTTCCATGAAATGACATTAATAAGAAAGGATGTAATTCTATGCTGCTGTTCTATGGCTGTGCTGGTCAGACAGTACAAATGAACATAATAGTCATTAATTCATGCTATTCTCTTTTTGTTTCTTTTAAAGCAATTTTCTTTCCTATTTTTTGGAAAATATGGTGTATTCTTTTGAGATATTAAAATTCTCTTTGTTATTAACATTTTTATTTTATTTTATTTTAATGAGTATCTCGAGTGCTTTGATCATACTGAAAGCCTTTACTCAAGCTTGTTGCTGTACCCTAGAACATTTTGTTCTGTCTTTCACTAAATTCTTTTCACTCTTTGCAAAGGAAGATTTTATTATGTGGTTTCTAGTTTAGCATTAGATGTCACTATTTGGATCGTATGCTTAAATACTTGCAAAAGATATGAGATGCATAATTTTTTCCAGAGGCCTACTAACCAATCTATATTCTAGTTAATTGATCATGTATGACATAGATGTGATTAATTATGTAAATGGAAGTTTTAGTTAGTTTCTGTTATGCAGAAAGAAGTCCAAGCGTTAACAATGTACATGTTCATGGCAGGGCACAGGTGGTTGGTTGGCCACCGATCCGTAGTTACCGGAAGAGTACAATGACTATAAATCCAACTAAGATTAAAGATGTTGCTGATGGAATACAGGAGCTAGGGTGTTATGTGAAGGTTAGCATGGATGGAGCCCCTTATCTCAGGAAAGTTGATCTGAAAATATACAAAAACTATAGGGAACTTTCATCAGCACTTGAGAAAATGTTCAGTGGCTTCACAATTAGTGAGTTTTGGCTATTCCTTATTATTTGAAATAGATATTAACTAAGAATGTTATTTAATCCACTTTATTTGCAACATTTCTCATCCTTGCTTTTGTATTTAATCTTGTAATAACAAATATCGAAGCCTTAACTCAATTTTCCCATGAAAAACCAATACAATCATTCATGAATTCTGCCTGTCTAGCCAAATGATTTCTTTTCCCCTCTTTTTTCCTTACATCCTTTATCAGGAGAGTATATTGGAAGGAATCTAGACATTTCTCGCATCAAATTCGTTTTGTTGAAAGTTAGTGTAGAGGGAATGATATTACGGTGTTTTCAACCTTCTAATTCCTCTTCAATTCCATCTCAGTTGTTTCTAATAATGTTGTAGGTTTAGAAGGAGTTTACTTCTTTTTCCATTCAATGTTTTTCAGGTCAGTGTGGTTCTTGTGGAATACCCGGCAAAGAGGGATTATCTGAGAATCATTTGATGGTTCTTCTGAATGGTTCTGGCTATGCCATTACTTATGAAGACAAGGATGGAGACTGGATGCTTGTGGGTGATGTTCCATGGGAGTAAGCGCCATATCTGCTTATTCATAGTGTTATCAATTTTAGTCAAAAGGAAGGCCACCTGTGGCATGTTGGACTCTATATGTTTACACGCCATGTATTTTCCTTTTCACTAATTCTCGTGTTTCTGTCTGGAAGAATGAAAGCAAACTTGGTCATGAATTGTCAGTTGTATTGGAAAATTGTTTACTTCCATTCACCTTCTTCTGTATGGAAGATATTCAGATGTCCCAGAAGAAGCTTTATGTTGAAAGTGTCCTCATTTTGCTTCTAATTAAGTCCATGTATCTTGAATTTCAGGATGTTCACAAACTCATGCAGGAAGCTGAGGATCATGAAAGGTTCAGATGCTATTGGAGTCGGTTAGTACATAATCTTTCCTTGCCATTTCATTTTCTAGATTTTTGATCAGATGTACAATGTGTTTCATCCTTACATGTGAATTTGTGAAGGTAACTTTTCATTAAGCTGCTTACTTTTGCTTGTATATTCTGTTTTACGAAATCTTAGACTAACAAAACCATGCTTCTCTCTAGCTCCAAGGGCCATGGAGAAATGCAAGAACCTGAACTAGACACATTATCATGTCGCCAAGAATGAACGCGATAATCTGTAAGTGTAGTTGTGAATGGAAGTTGAAAGGTTGTTAGTCATCAATTGTTTCATATATGTTATACTTTGTGGCTTGCTGTTCTGAATAGACTGTGAAAGCGTGTTACTAGGTTCTGATGCTCAAGTCAGGATCCAAGTTCTGTTAGACTATGCTCACTTGAATTTCTGGATATCTCCTTTGTAATTGTAATATAAAGGTTTGGATTGCTGTTTGCAACTTATTAAGGGCTATTTACTGTTTTAAATTCACTCTAGGATTCCACTCTGACATCTGAATCAACCGTTTGATTGATGCCACTGCTTTGAATGGGGAAAATGGAATGGTTCTTTTAATCCTGTTATAATGGGGAAGAAGAAACAATAGTGGAGATGTTGGTGGAGGATTTTTGTGATTGTGTTCCTCCCTAAGGATCAGGCTTTTCTCATTGAAATAATTAATGCTCCACTAGCTAAGTTCTCAATAGTGTATCTGATTTGGTGGACATCTAAAGCTTTGATAAACATGGAAGAAATAGGAAGCACGAATTTAGTATTTTCATTTGCTTTTATTTGCAACTTTGTATGCTTTCAATTAAGGGCAAAAGTTATAAGAGTACCTATCTTTTGGAACCATAGAAGGGGTACTCTTTTTTATTTTATTTTTTAATTAAAAGGGTAGCTCACCCATCAACTATTAGTAGATCGGTTAGAGAAGGATGAATAGTTTTATAATAAAAATTTAGCACTTTTTCTTGTTATTGAGCTTAGTCAGGATAAACACATGTTAATTAAACTAAAATAACATAAAGATAAAAATAAGAGAGAATATTTATTTGGTTATAATCGGAGTAGTTGTTAATCCAAAGCAAATGAAAACTTATTAAAATTTTCTTTCGTTGTAGGCAGAGCAGTTTTTTACATAAAGTGAAGCATGAACACTTAGAAATAGAAATGAAAATCAAGTATAGAGTGTTGTTAAAACTTTGAGCACTAGATCTCTGTTTATAGCTCACTGGTCACACCTTCCAGGTGTCCGGACTTGGTTTGGGCGCCTGAACTTGGTCGACTTGATCCACTCTATAATGACTTCTTTCCAAAGGTTATCGGCTTCCTGGGAGCCTGGATCAAGTCTGGGCGTCAGAGTCCGGGCACTTGGAGTCTGGGCACCTGGGTCTGAGCGCCTGGACCTGGTCAACTCAAAAGTTGACTTGTTCGATCGCTTGGGTAATTCTCCGGTCGTACAGAATTGAGCTCAATAGAACCTAACTTCGACATTCTCCTCAAGCAGTCTTCCTTGCTTCTCGTCTATCGAAAGCACTGCGCGCATCCTTCTCGTCCGTTAGTGTATTTTTCCGCAGCTCCTCGTTTCTCGGATGCAACGAACCCGTCGACTCGCTTCCTATGTCATTCTTCTCGCTCGCCGCGTTTTTCGCTCGATTTCTTGTGTTCCTAAGTCCTTGCACACTTAGACACACAGAATCAAAATCACAGAGCCAACTTAACTCGGTTGATCACATCAAAATCAACTCTGGATATTTACAATCTCCTCATTTTTGATGTGCATCAACTCAAGTTAATTAGGGGTAAAATAAATAATAAAATAATGTAAACAAATAAATTTGTAATTATTACAAGTAATAAATGTGCAATAAATAAAAAAAATAAAATAAAATTATATACCTCCCTCTCAACTTATCCCTAATCTCTCCCCTTTAATTACATTCAAAAAATAATAGGCAAAATATGAAAAAATATAAGAAAAAATATTGAGATTTTTCTGAGGTTTTAAACAATGTATTCAAGAACATATCTTTTATTGAAATTAATTTTTAAAGTTAATAATTTTTTATCAATTAATTCTATATATTTTTTTTAAAAAATAATTTGATAATTATTTTTAAGTTTTGAAAAATCATAAAATATTTTGTCAATATTAAGAATAACCATTCCAATAAAGAGACATTTTTTCATAAACATTTTTTTTTTCTTTTATCCCAAATAAATAATTTTTAAATAAAATATTTATTTTTGAATATAAATACTCAAAATTAGATTTTGATTTCTAAAAATCCTCTTAATTTTTCTAAACATTTAAAATATAACGATTTTAAGTAAAAAAAATTAAGTTTTTCAAAATTAATCTTCAAAAAATTTTAAATATTAAAATTAGATTTTTCGATAAAAAATCAAAAAAAAAAATAATATAACGGTAAAAAAAATTTTGTTAGCAAAAAAATTTTTAATAGAAAATATGAATAGAAAATTTACGGAATAATTAATTTTACTAACAATATAAAAATTAAACTAAATTAAATCATAAAATTAATTTAACATTCTAAGCATAATTTAGGAACTAAAAATAAATTATCTAAGTATTCTAACCCGCATGCATTACCTAAGTTAATTTTTAATTCAATGTTATCATTTTTTTAATTTATCATATATGATCTAGATGTTAGAATAAAAAAAAAATATCTACACAATGATATAATATTATTTATTTTGTGCTTAAACCCTCATAGTTTTATTTTTGGACTCAACCCAAAAGGCATGATACTAATAGAGATATCTTTCCCTTATAAATCTATTATCTTTCCTGATGCGGTGAAGAAGAGGGGTCAAACCCCGCGACCATGATGGAGGTCAAAGTCAAGGCGGTCAACACACATATAGCATCGGTCGGTCGGACGAAGCATGCCTTGACCGGGGAAGAAGACCTCGATCCGCCATCGCCTTCGACGTACGGAGGAGTCAAAATACCGACACTCAAAGGATTATTGGACGTTGAATGGATGAGGAGACGAGGTGCAGAAGCCGAGCCGAGCGGCTACCCCACTTGGCCAGTCAGTAGAGCTTCATATGGGCAGAGTTCAACTTCGGCCGAGCGGCTGCTCCGCTTGGCCCGGCAGCAGGCTTGACAGTGACAAAGTGGAACTGCGGTCGAACGGACACAGGCACAGAAGTAGCGAGGTCCTGGCCAACCGATGGGGGCACCAGAGCGGCGATATCCCGACCGAGCGGATAGGGAAAATACTTGTCAGTAAAGTGTCTCTGATACAGTACCTTAATTGACCGAGCATATATATGAAGTGACAGTGGAAGTTTTCGCCGTACTATCTTTTGGCTGTCCATGTCTGGTGTTAGTGGCACCAACTCCCAAAAGGATGTCGCTGGATATCAGAGGGAGTGTACTGCTAGGCTGAGCGGGTTGGTCGCTCGGCCGGGATATCGTCGCTCTGGTACCCCCACCGGTCAGCCAGGACCTCGCTACTTCTGTGCCTGTGTCCATTCGATCGCAGCTCCACTTTATCACTGTCAAGTCTGTTGCCGGGCCGAGCGGAGTAGCCACTCGGCCGAAGTTGAACTCTGCCCATATGAAGCTCTGCTGACTGGCCAAGCGGGGTAGCTGCTCGGCTCAGCTTATGCACCTCGTCTCCTCCTTCGTTCGGCGTCCAATAATCCTTTGAGTGTCGGTCTTTTGACTCCTCCCCGCGTCGAAGGTGATGGCGGATCGGGGCCTTCTTCCCTGGTCGGGTATGCTTCACCCGACCGGCCGATGCTATATGTGCGTTGGTCGCCTTGACTTTAACCTCCATCGTGGCCACGGGGTGGGGCCCCTCGTCATCACCGCATCACATGCCTCCCCCTCAAGTCTAGTCGAAGGAGGTTGCAAGTCCGACTGACTGGGCAATTGTTTAAGCAGTTTTCCGCCCGATCGCCCTTCGACATTACTTGGTTTCTGATCGGGATGCGATTGCTCCCTGCAGATCGGCCTGTTGTTCGGCTGTAGGTATGCTTCATCAATCCGATCAGCACAACGAAGGTTTATACTTATGAAATCTTTTCTTAGGCTGTCTTGGGCGAGCGCGAGCCGGGCTTACGTCACCCAAATTTCTGGAAAATCGTGCAAATCTCATCACATTAAGGCTGAGCACGCCCCCATGCCCTCATTAAATGCCGACCCGTGGTGATGCGCCACATGTCTTGCCCACTGCCGCCCCACGCCTGATGTGACAGGCAGATATCCACTGTGATGTGACGTTTGACGGTTCAAATTCAACGGTCAGATCTCAGCCTGGGTTTCTGCGACCTAGATTGGACGGCTCCGGTCAGCCGACCCTCAGGCTTATAAGCCAGTGCGCGTCGCCGCCTTTGCGTACGTCTCTTCGAGTTCTTCGACAACGCTCTCTGTGCTCCGGCGACGTTCTTTTTTCTCGCTCCTCCGGTAACCTTTCTAGTAAGCTTTCTCCCCCTCGCCCCTTTTTCTCATCTTCCGGCGTATGTACTTTCTCATCTTCCGAACTTTTCGGCGTCTCAGTGTTCCGACGATAGCCCAGTAGCCTTCTTTCTTTTCGGCATCTTTTCGCTTTTGTTTTGCGATGACAAGTTCCTCACAACCTTCCGCTGGCATCCCTAGGCTCTGGTACACTACTACCGAGTTCCGATTTGACGCTGGCGATGCTGAGAGTCTGAAAGCCGCTTTTGAGCTTCTTCCCGAATACAAAGTTGTTCTTCCTTCTCTTTTCGATCAGCCAAATTCTCCGCCTCCCGACTGTATTTGCTTCTTTAGGGATCATTTTACCACCAGTCTGCGGGTTCCCCTCCACCTTTTTTTTTTTCTCAGTGTGTAAATATTTCTGAGTCCCCCTTCATCAACTAGTGTCGAACTCCTTTCGACTGCTGTGCGGGGTGGTGGTTCTTTTTCACCTGCACGACATTCCCCTTACTCCCCGACACTTTCATTACTTTTATTATCCCAAATCTTCTGAGCTAGGGACTTTTCTTTTCTAAGCCCAAGTGGGCCCTCCTGGTAGCTCGACGTGGCGACGCAGCCTCCATTAAAGAAGTACAAGAGCCGGTCGAACTACCTGAATGCAGCTTCGATGTTGGCCGATCAGAAATACGACATCCACAAGCTGTTGTTGGAGGGTGCCCTCTACATCTTCGGCCTGAGTCCGATCCGCACCTGGCTGCCGACCAGCCTAGGTATGAAACTTATTTCAATCCTTCTTTTGATTCTGACTGATTTTTCTTCCTCTTTTACAGCCGAAGTCATGCTACGCGCCCGTCTGACCAGCAAGGCAAAGCTTGCAGATGCCGCGATCAATGCGGCTGTTGTGGAAGAATTGGAGAGCCGTGGCCTACAGCCGGTCGGCTCCCAAGAAGAGCCGTAGGATGAGAGCGAAGCGGCTCTTGCCTTGGCAAGTGGTGGAGCGACTGGCGGCTCACCACTTCCTTCTGAACGACTCCCAGTCGTCGAAGTTGAGGGGGCATCGGGCTCAACCTCCTCAGCCGAGCCACTGATCAGGCGCAAGAGGCGCCGAGCGGAGCCTTCATCGCGCTCCACCACTTCGGGGGCGTGGTCCGCCGAACGGGTTGAGACGTCGACCCTCGCTCCTGTCCAAGAGTCCACCGCTCCTGAGTTGTCAAATCGGACCCCCTCCCTGTCCGGTCTGCATCAAAGAATAGTCTGTACGCCACCAGTGGCCTTCTTGCCACCAAAATCAAAGGCCCAGAAGTCTGGCATCCGTCCAACGTCTTCATCCAAGCCGTTCGAATGAGCTACTTCTGCACAATTAGCCCCAAGCGGCCAACGCCACATTACGACGATTCTTCACCTGCCGACGGAAGAGTGGTGCGAGTCGGCAGACGCTTCATCCCGAGCCCCCGAACACCAAATCATCATCCAAGGGTCGCTCGCCCAAATATAGGCGGACGCTCGAGTCCGTGCGGCGATGATGCCTCCTAGGGCGTTTGCGGACAGCGACACCCAGATGTCTACTGGGGTAAGTTAGTATATACTTTTTAATCTATTTCTGATTGGCGCTTACCATCTCTTTGTTACTTACAGTACTGGGTGGAGAGTCTGGTCATGTGCTAAAGACTCGCTTTTTTGGAGGAGGAAGTAAAGAAAATGAAGGCGTCGAGTGACCAATACTCTGCCACTCAAGAGCAGTCAAACGTTGAGGTGGCCAAACTGCGAGCCGATCTGGTGAAGAGCACCAAACTGCTCGAGGCCGAACGGGAAAAGAGTTCAAGGCAGGTCACTCTCCTGGCTTGGCTCAATAAACAGGTCGTCACCTTCGACAATAAAATCGAGTTAGCCAAAGCGAGGAAAAATCGGGCCATTGAAGACCACGAGTTGAAGAATAAGGAGGCCCGGGCCCTCACCCCAAAACTCAAGGAAACTGAGGATTTCCTGGTCATCGAGTCGAATAGTCGGTCGGCCAAAGAAGCTGCTCTTCGAGTCCAACTTGCGGCCAAAACAATGAGCTAGCCACCGCCAAGGATGAGCTGGAGGCCTCCCGAGCGGCCTTGAAAACTTATCAAGATGCAGAGGTCGGCTGGTTCGAGGCGATGAAGGAGTATTATATCCGCTCGGATGCGTTCAACGACAAAGTTATTGACCGGGCACTCCGCCTATTCGACCTAGCGATTGACGGGATGATCGACCAGCTTAGAGAAGGTGGATACCTACCGACAGCTTTGACCAGTAGCATCATCAGCCGGGATAAACTTACGGCGTTGTTGCCTGATGATGCCCTAGACTACCTTGAGTGAGGCCGAGAGTCCCTGTAAAAGTTCTATGAAAATTTTGAAGTTTTAATGTATGCTTGTCCGTTCGGACAAGCTTTATCTCCTTGTATGTTTCTTCAACTCATTGTTTGAGCATTACGAGAACTCGTAGCCTCCGATCGTCCACGATTAGTTTATCCAGATGATCGATCCTTTTTGTATTCAGAGGTATTATAATTATGCTAACTTCCGATCGGTCCTGGAGCATTTCGAAGAATATTGCCAAACGGTCACTATATCTTGAAAACTTGAGCTTTTTGAGTAGCCCGAGTTTACGGTTGGCTATTCATCGACGCTTGCCCACACACTAAGCCATGGGCTTAAGGTCTCCGCTCGACCGTTGAGGAAGATTAGGCGAACACTGGGATTTAAGGTCGCCGCTCGACCATTGCTGTAGACCCGGGTTAAAGGTCGCCGCTCGACTATTGATGGAGACAAGAGTTTAAGGTTGCCGCTCGACCATTAATGGAGATAAGAGTTTAAGGTCGCCGCTCGACCGTTGATGGAGACAAGAGTTTAAGGTCGCCGCTTGACCGTTGATGGAGACAAGAGTTTAAGGTCGCCGCTCGACCGTTGATGGAGACAAGAGTTTAAGGTCGCCACTCGACCGTTGATGGAGACAAGAGTTTAAGGTTGCCGCTCGACCGTTGATGGAGACAAGAGTTTAAGGTTGCCGCTTGACTGTTGATGGTGACAAGAATTTAAGATCGTCGCTCGACCGTTGATGGAGACAAGAGTTTAAGGTCGTCGCTCGACCGTTGCTGTAGACCCAGGTTTAAGGTCGCTACTTGACCGTTGATGGAGACAAGAGTTTAAGGTCGTCGCTCGACCGTTGGCGGAGACAAGAGTTTAAGGTCGCCGCTCGACTGTTGACGCTAACCCGGGTTTAAGGTCGCCGCTTGACCGTTGAGGGAGACACATTTCAAGAGGAATTTGTTTTTTATTCACATTTTTCCCTGCGTTCAGGAATCATACAAAAATACATGGTATTCACTCGCGCACCTCTCATCCGACCCTGTAGGGTTGGAGATGATTCATGCTCCTTGGCCTCTCGAGCTACCTTCCCTCTTCGTCATCCAAGTAGTAGGCGCCCGAACGGAGCTTTTGGATAATTTTGAAAGGTCCTACCCATGGGGCTTCGAGCTTGGAGACATCGTCGACCGACTTCACTTTCTTCCAGACGAGATCGCTGACCTGGAAGGACCTCAGGATCACCCTCCGATTGTAGTTCTGTTTCATCCATTGTCGGTACGCCATGAGCTGAACAGCTACTTTCGCCCATGTTTCGTCCACCAAATCGAGCTCCATGAGCCTCCATTCAGCATTTCCCTCGTCGTAGTATTGCACCCGATCAGATTCTACTTCGACCTCTACAGGGACGACTGCCTCGCCACCGTATACCAAGTGGAAGGGGGTTACACCGGTCGCCTCCTTTGGGGTCGTGCGAATGGCCCACAACACATTGGGGAGCTTGTTGACCCAGCTGCCTCCAATGTGGTCAAGCCGAGCGTGTAAAACTCTGAGGATCTCCCGATTGACGACTTTGGCTTGTCCGTTTCCTTGGGGGTAGGCCACCGATGTGAAGGCCTGTTGGATGTAATAGCCCTCATACCAGTCTCTGAGCCTCTGACCGGCGAATTGCCTCCCATTGTTTGGTACGAGTTATCGTGGGATGCCGAACCGTCAAATGATGTTTTGCCAAATAAATTTGATGACTATTTGCTCGATTATTCTTGCAAGCGGCTCGACTTCTACCCACTTCGAGAAGTAGTCCATTGCGATGAGTAAAAATTTTCACTGACCTATCGCCATGGGGAATGACCCAACAATATCCATGCCCCATTAGTTGAACGGGCAAGATACTGTGGACGCCTTCATTTCCTCGGTTGGTCGGTGCGGAAGGTTGTGATACTTCTGGCAAGACAAGCAGGTGGTCACCATCCAAGCGACATCTTCTTGGAGGACCGGCCAAAAATATCCGACCAGGAGTATCTTCCGAGCTAACGAATGGGCGCTCGGATGGCCTCCGCAGGAGCCTTGGTGCACCTCCCATAGAATGTACTCGACATATTCCGATCCGACGCATTTGAGTAGGGGCCTGGAGAAGGCTCTCTTATAAAGCTGGTCCCCAATCAAGGTGAACCGTCCACAGCAGGCGAGCTTCTTCCGAATCGGCAGGTGTTACTCCCGAACGAAGAAACTCTATCAGAGTTGTCTTCCAGTCGTTCGGGAAGGTCATTCCTTTCATTCGGTCGATATGCGCCACAAGCGAGACCTGTTCGACCGACTGCCCTATAATGATCGGTGGCATCGAAATGGTTAATTTTGCCAACTCATCCGCCGCCTGGTTCTCCGATCGGGGGATCTTTTGTATAATGACCGTTTGAAAGTTGGTCTTCAGCTTCTCAAAGACCTCCACATAGAGCCTGAGTCGGGCATTGCTTATCTCGAACGTCCTGGATAGCTGTTGAGCGGCCAACTGAGAGTCCGAGCAGATGAGGACTTTAACGGGTCCCACATGCTGGGCTACCTGTAGGCCGGCTATCAACACCCTCATACTCTGCTTCATTATTGGTGGCGCGGTAGTCAAGCCGAACGGAGAGCTGCATACGGTCCTCCCGAGGTGAGATAAGCAATATGCCGATTCCGCTGCCTTGCCGAGTGGACGAGTCATCAACATGTATCTTCCATGTTGTCTCCGGCTCGACATTCTATACTTCTATGACGAAATCCGCTAAGGCCTGAGCTTTGATTGCCAGTTGGGGTTGATATTATATGTCAAATTTGCTTAGTTCGGTCGTCGATTTGATAGCCTTCCTGATGCTTCGGGATTGAGAAGAACTCGTTCCAAGGCGCTGTTTGTTAGTACAATGATTGTGTGTGCTAGGAAGTACGGATGGAGCCTTCGAGCGGAGAGAATCAAAGTATACGCTAATTTTTCAAGACCAGTGTAGCGAGACTCTGCATCCTTCAATATATGGCTCAAAAAGTATACAGGCTACTGCTCTGGGCCGTTCTGCCTAACCAGAGCCGATCCAACAACATGTTCGTTGGACAATAGATAAATCCAAAGTGGCTCACCAACAACCGGCTTGGCCAATACAGGCAAGGAGTTTAGATGTTTTTTGAGCTCTTCCAATGCCCGATTGCACTCGGCGCCCCATTAGAATTTTGTGGCACGGCGAAGCACTTTGAAGAAGGGCAGACTCTGATTGGATGACTTGGATATGAATTTGGACAGTGCCATGATCCAACTGGTCAACCGTTCAGCTTCCTTCAAGTTCCGAGGCGGCAACATGTTGTAGGACCGTTAGATTCGATAGAGGGGGGGGGTGAATATCGATTCGAAAAATAACGAGTGTAAACGCAGCGGAATAAAAACTGGACACAATGGATTTTACTTCGTTCGGAGCCTGTGACGACTCCTACTCGAAGGCCCGTACTCCGTGAGTACTTTCGTTGGGCAATTCACTAGCAGTTCGAAATAATGATTACAAAAAATAGTACAATGAATGCTAATGAAAATGAAAAACAAATACCGACAATAAAGACAAGAAAGGAGCGTAGTGTCGGAGCTTTGTTAGCGTCGCAGAAGTGCAGAGCAGTGGAAGACTTTTCTTTTCGTTGTTGTCCTGAAGCTCTCCTCTGACCCTTCTTTTATATGAGGCTCGGGGCGCCCTGGATGCCTTCCGGGCCCCCTGGTGAGACGTGACAAGTCCAACCAGCGAGCTCCACGTGGCGACGCGCGATCAGGATGAAATTTCCCTCCCGGGCGCTCGGATTCCTTCCGGGCGCCCGGACCCTGTTTTCTCGCAGAATCCGTCCTGCAAGACAAACGTTAGTCCGGAGGCAAATTTACCCTGCAACACAGGTTGTTAGCAAAAGCAAAGTGAGTATGAATTAACAAAAAGGAGTATGACTTAGATTCCGTCTTTCCGAGACCGGAATCTAGTCACGATCTCGACTTAGATATCCGAAATGGATCTAAGCCGGATCGACGCCTAATGTTCCCTTCCCGGGAACGCGTCCTCGCAGTCACTCCCCTCCAGTGACTTACCTTACTTACCTGCCAGACGTCCGGTCAGCCCTTCGACCCGTCTGGATTTCTCGCCAGCTATCCGGTCAGCCCGTCGACCTAGCTGGACTTCTCGCCAAGCGTCCGGTCAGCCTGTCGACCCGCTTGGACTTCTCGCCAGCTATCCGGTCAACCCGTCGACCTAGCTGGACTTCTCGCCAAGCGTCCGGTCAGCCCGTCGACCCGCTTGGACTTCTCGCCAGCTATCCGGTCAGCCCGTCGACCTAGCTGGACTTCGTGCCAGACATCCGGTCAACCCGTCGACCTGTCTGGACTTCTCCTGCACACTCGATCAAAGTGTCAGACAAAAATAAACTAACTTAACCTGATTTGTCATTCATCAAAACCTGGGTTAAATCGTTAGTGCTAACCGCACCAACAATCTCCCCCTTTTTGATTGAATGACAACTTGGTTAAGTTAGTGAAAACATATGCAAGAACCATGCATTTATGTGGTTTTTAAGTTAGTTTGAATTTTCAGTTTGGTTCAGCTAACTTAACCACCTAACCCTCCCCCTTTGGCATTCATAAAAAATAAGCATGGATTAAGTAATTATAGACTTCAGACAAAGTAAAAAAATGTCAAGTTAATCTAGGGGAGTTTAAGCTTTTGAAAATTTGTTTAAAGCATTAGCTTTTAGTTTTTAGAAAGCTAGATAAGTTTAGATAGTTTCATTTTCAAACATAAGTTTTCAAAAACCAAAATTCCAAAACTAAGTTTGAAAATTTTATTTTTCCAAAAACTGATTTATTTTTCAACATTAAGTTTGTAAACGATTTAATTTAAAACTTAAGTTTTGACAATGATTTAAGTTTGAAAAATCTAACTTTCATAATTTTCAACACTGAGTTTTTGCAAATCAAATTTCAGTTTGCAAATATTGATTTTGAACTTTACTTTTAGTTTTCAAAGGAGTTTGGTAGAACTAATTTTGATAAAGTAAAATAATTAAATCTAATTTTCAAAATCAAAATTTTAAAGTTCAAAAGTACTAGTTTCAAAACCATGGTTTAAAATACTTGAAAAGTTCAGTTTTCAAAGACTAAGTAAAAAGGATAAAAAGTTTGTGATTTAAAACAAACAATTTTGAGTTGATTTAAAAAAAATTTCACAATTTTAAGCAAGTTGATTTTGAAGATTGATTTTTAAATTTTGATTTTCAAAATTAAGGAAAATGATTTTGAGAAGCTTAGTTTGTAAACTTAAGTTTTGAAAAATCTAATTTCCACAATTTTCAAAACTAAGTTAAATTTAATTTTCAAAGTCAATTTTCAATAAAAAGTAAAACCCAATTCTTAAAAACAACTTAGTTTTATAAGAGTTAGTTTTCAAAAGTAGGTTTAAGAAATTTTTAAGAAAACATTTTTCAAACAAAATTTAAAATATTTTATATAAAGGGAAATTTTTAATTAATTCCTCCCCCTGAACCTGACATAAAATTTGAAAATATTTGCTAAAAATATTCAAAGTAGATATTTATTTATTTATTTATTTATTTTTTTAAATTGAGGTAGAATTTTTTAGAGAGATTTTAAAGAAAAAATAACACTTAAGGAGATAATTAAAAAGTAAACCTCCCCCTGAATTTGATACTCCTTTAATTTATTAATCCTCCTTATTTATTACTCTCCCTTAATATAATGCTAAGGTTTGAGTGTGTTAAATTTCAAGTCCTAACACATTTATCTACCTAAGTGTTCTAAGGGATTTGGTAACACTTATATTATTTACATATTTATCTCTGTATCCTTGATATAATTGTTTATTTGAGTTTGATTAATCAATAATTAATATTAGATTCAGGTGGTTGAGCTTCAGTTTAAGGTTTAATAAGATAAACTTTATTAAATCAAAAATAGTTGGTCATTATCAATAATTTATTGATTAATTTTTACTTGATTTAATAATTTAATATTTAATAAAATAATTTAAATTGATTGAGTTGTCAATTAAAGTGTTAGTTATAATTATTTTTTTTTATTTACTTCCTTTTAAGTGGGATTAATTTAGTTTGAAGTTAGCATGAAATTAAAATTATTAGACACAGTTAAGTAAGGTTTAATTCAAGTCAATTTTAGTTCTCAAATGACGTTAAACTTAAACAGTTAAGTTCTACTTATTAATTACATAATTAAGTTTAAAGTTAAAGTTAATGGAATTTAAATTTTTAAGTTAGGTGTCTACGTTTTAAATGGATTTAAAAGAATTTTTTATTTTTTTTATTTTTAAGGGATTTCTAACAGGATTTCTAAAATAGTGTTTAAAAGGATTTTAAAATGATTTTTATAATTATTTAATGACAATTAATATACGTTCAATTCAGTTTTGATTTTAGATTAAAATTAATGTCAGTGATTAATTTAGGTTTAAGTTTTAAGTTTAAGTTAAATTTTTAAGTTTTAATTTTCAGTTAGGTTAAATTAAGTTGAAAAGTAATGTTTAAATTAAGTTTTAATGAGTTTTAATTTAAGATCTAATTTTCAGTTAAGTTAAATTAAAAAATAATTTTAAGGTTAAAATGATGTTTAAGATTTAAAATGAGTTTAAAGTCAAAATAATAATTTTTAAAGTGAGAATAGTCTATAGAAATAATTTATTATTATTACTATTTTTTTTTAAGTTAAAAGAATTTTATTAGAGTGAAAAAATAAGAAGAATATTTCAAAATGACACATAATTTTTAAAATAGTTTTAAAATGATTTTTAAAATAGTTTTTAAATGATTTTTAAAAGTTTTTTTTAAAATAATTTTTGAAATAATTTTTAAGTTAAAATAATTTTAAAAATATAATTTTTATATTAAAATAATTTTAAGTTAAAATAATTTTTAAGTTAAAATAGTTTTTAAGTTAAAATAATTTTTATGTTAAAATAATTTTTAAAATAGCAATAATTTTTAAAAGAATTTTTAAAAGAATTTTTTAAAGTTTTTAAAATGATTTTTAAAAGAGTTTTTAAAATAATTTTTAAAGATGTTTTAAAATAATTTTTAACAGAATTTTTTAAAGTTTTTAAAATGATTTTTAAAAGAGTTTTTTTTTAAAATAATTTTTAATTTTTTTTTAAAAGGATTTTTTAAAGTTTTTAAAATGATTTTTAAAAGAGTTTTTAAAATAATTTTTAAAAATGTTTTAAAAGAATTTTTAAAAGTTTTTAAAATGATTTTTTTAAAAGAGTTTTTAAAATAATTTTTAAAAGTTTTTAAAATGATTTTTTAAAAGAGTTTTTAAAATAATTTTTAAAAATGTTTTAAAAGACTTTTTTTAAAAATGTTTTAAAAGAATTTTTTAAAGTTTTTAAAAGGATTTTTTAAAAGAGTTTTTAAAATAATTTTTAAAAATGTTTTAAAAGAATTTTTAAAGGTTTTTAAAATGATTTTTAAAAGAGTTTTTAAAATAATTTTTAAAATGTTTTAAAATAATTTTTAAAAGGAGTTTTTAAAATAATTTTTAAAAATGTTTTAAAATAATTTTTAAAAGAATTTTTAAAATAGTTTTTAAAGAAGTTTAAAATAATTTTTTAAAGAATTTTTAAAATAGTTTTTAAAGAGTTTTTAAAATAATTTTTAAAGAATTTTTAAAATAATTTTTAAATTTAATATAATTTTTAAAGTTAATTTAATTAAAATAAATTTTAAAGTTAATTTAATTAAAATAAATTTTAAAGTTAATTTAATTAAAATAAATTTTAAAGTTAATTTAATTTTTAAAATAATTTTTTTTTTAAAAAAATAATTTTATTTTAAAAAAAATTAGTTTTAATTCGAAATTTAATTTTTAATTAATTCGAAATTTAATTTTAATTTGAAATTCAATTTGAAATTCGAAATTTAATTTTAATTAATTTGAATTTAATTTGAAATTCAAAATTTAATTTTGATTAATTTTAATTTAATTTGAAATTTAAAATTTAAAATTTAAATTCAATTTGAAATTTGAAATTTAATTTTAATTTTAATTTAATTCGAAAATTAATTAATTTAATCCTTATTCATCTCACCCGATCTAGATTATCAGTCAGGGAATCTTATAATTTTGTGAGATGAATTAGATTTAATTACAGAGTTTGGTTTAACTTGTGTTAGATTCAGGTTTAGCTTTGGTCTCAACAAATAGGCATTCTTCGGATAAACTTCTAAGCTTGGTGAGTGACCTGGACATCATTAGAAGTAACCAACCTTTCGAGGTTTTCCGAATAGTCCTATCCATGGAGCTTAGTACTAAACCTTGGTCTAACTAGTTAGGATCCATTTAAAGGTAGCTTCGGTCGGTTCCACTTGGCCAAATGCACCAGATTGAAGTCATATCTTTCTAGACATGCGATGCCCAAGCTTCCCCAACGTACTATCATCAAAAAACTTCACCAGTACCATGATTCAAGTTAAACTGGGTCCCTTTTTAACTAATCCTAATTACCCTGCCGGGTTAGTTTATTTGGGTTACCTTGTCGGGTAAGTTAGTTTTGGAGGTGCCAGCTATTCTGAAGCCTCCCCCTCAATTATTGACCTTTAATTTAAGATTTTTGTATAATTAGAGTTGGTTTTAGTTAAGTTTTAATGTTTAATTTGTAATTTAAGTTTTTAATTTTGAATTAATTAAATTGGTCAAATTATCTTTCTTTAATAGCTTATTTTTAAAGTTTAAGTTTTTATTTATTTTTAAATTTGAATTAACTAAACTGTTTGAATTATATTTTTTTAACGGTTTATCTTTTAGCTTTTTATTAATTGTTAATTTTGAAATTTCTAGTTTATTTTTATTTAATATGTTATTTTTAACATTTAATTTTAAGTTTGTTAAATTCTGTTTTGATTTTATCAAAGTGTTTGATTTTATCCTTATATTTTCTTTGCCTTTTAAATTGATATGGTTAATTGAATTTATTAGATTAGTTTTATCTTTAAAGTTTAATTTTTTATTAATTAAATTATCTTGGTTTTGGATAGCATTTTCTAGACTGATTTTATCTTGATTATTAAATATTTTATCAAGGTATTTATTGATTTTATCCATTTTCTCATTTTTAGCATTTAAATTCAAATTTATTTTAATGTTTGACTTATTTATGTCTAAATGCTCACCTAATTTCAAATTTTCTGAATTAATTAAATTATTTGAATTGATTTGGTCATTGTTCTATTTGACCAAGTCAAGGTTGATGCCAAATTGATCAGAGTCTTGATTGACTTGATCAGAGTCTAGATTATTTTGTGATTTTGAATTTAAATCTAGATTATCATGCACCATACTTGGACTAATTTCATACTTATCATCATGCTGATTATTTAAACTACTATTAACAGGGGTATTTTGGTAAATATTACTAACCTTGAGCGCAACCCCTAATTCAGTAGGCTTTTCCGTTCGATTTGACTCGAGTCCATATTTGACTTTAACTTGATCTTCTAGCTCCATTGGCATCTCGTGAAGCTTGATCAACTGGGTCCACAGCTCATATGCATTCTTGTACTTTTCTAATCTGCATAAAATATTGTTAGGTAAAACATTACAAATAATGTTACTTACCTTTTTGTTCAGTTCTGAGTTTTGAGAAGGTTTCCTCAAAATTAGCATATAATCGATGTCTACGCTTCCTAAGAAGCATTCCATTAATCGCTTCCAGTAGTTGAAGTCTTCATGATCGTATGGTGGTGGTTCGCAGGGGTTCCGTCCTTCTAGAAGAGTCATAATTTCTTGCACACAGAGAAACAAACAAAAGATCCCAAGACTTGGTCTTGGATTAGCAGTGCTGAAAAAAAATAATATTTCACTATTTTCAGAAAGAATAATAAAATATTATTAAAATATTAATAAAATATTTTAAAAAATATTATTTCAAAATTTTGAAAATGTAATATTTTTTAAATACTAAACAATGGTGAAAAGATGGCGATGTATTTTTCAAAAACCGTTTTGGAGGGAAAAAAAATGGTGGCGATATCTAATTTTTCTTTCAAAAAGTCCCCTCTTTGCCTAATTGGTGGTTGCACCAAATCAGAGCGGTACCTGCTCTGATACCACTTGTAGGACCGTTAGATTCGATAGAGGGGGGGTGAATATCGATTCGAAAAATAACGAGTGTAAACGCAGCGGAATAAAAACTGGACACAATGGATTTTACTTCGTTCGGAGCCTGTGACGACTCCTACTCGAAGGCCCGTACTCCGTGAGTACTTTCGTTGGGCAATTCACTAGCAGTTCGAAATAATGATTACAAAAAATAGTACAATGAATGCTAATGAAAATGAAAAACAAATACCGACAATAAAGACAAGAAAGGAGCGTAGTGTCGGAGCTTTGTTAGCGTCGCAGAAGTGCAGAGCAGTGGAAGACTTTTCTTTTCGTTGTTGTTCTGAAGCTCTCCTCTGACCCTTCTTTTATATGAGGCTCGGGGCGCCCTGGATGCCTTCCGGGCGCCCTGGTGAGACGTGGCAAGTCCAACCAGCGAGCTCCACGTGGCGACGCGCGATCAGGATGAAATTTCCCTCCCGGGCGCCCGGATCCCTTCCGGGCGCCCGGACCCTGTTTTCCCGCAGAATCCGTCCTGCAAGACAAACGTTAGTCCGGAGGCAAATTTACCCTGCAACACAGATTGTTAGCAAAAGCAAAGTGAGTATGAATTAGCAAAAAGGAGTATGACTTAGATTCCGTCTTTCCGAGACCGGAATCTAGTCACGATCTCGACTTAGATATCCGAAATGGATCTAAGCCGGATCGACGCCTAATGTTCCCTTCCCGGGAACGCGTCCTCGCAGTCACTCCCCTCCAGTGACTTACCTTACTTACCTGCCAGACGTCCGGTCAGCCCTTCGACCCGTCTGGACTTCTCGCCAGCTATCCGGTCAGTCCGTCGACCTAGCTGGACTTCTCGCCAAGCGTCCGGTCAGCCCGTCGACCCGCTTGGACTTCTCGCCAGCTATCCGGTCAACCCGTCGACCTAGCTGGACTTCTCGCCAAGCGTCCGATCAGCCCGTCGACCCGCTTGGACTTCTCGCCAGCTATCCGGTCAGCCCGTCGACCTAGCTGGACTTCGTGCCAGACATCCGGTCAACCCGTCGACCTGTCTGGACTTCTCCTGCACACTCGATCAAAGTGTCAGATAAAAACAAACTAACTTAACCTGATTTGTCATTCATCAAAACCTGGGTTAAATCGTTAGTGCTAACCGCACCAACACATGTCTTGTAGAGCTTTGACCTTGCTCGGATTAGCTTCAATACCCTGCTCGATGACAATGTAACTTAGGAAGCGACAACTTTTCATGCCAAACAGACACTTGCTTGGGTTCAGCTTTATTCCATAGGTCCTCAGTGTTCGGCAGGTCTCGTTGATATCTGCGCATAGCAGCTCGGAGGGATTTAATTAATATATCGTCGATGTATACCTCCATATTACGGCCGCTCTGCCGTCAGAACATCTTGTTCATCAGCCTCTGGTAAGTGGTTCTGGTATTCTTGAGTCCGAACGACATGACGTTGTAGCAGTACGTTCCGTCGACCATAATGAAGCTGACCTTCTCCTGGTCCTCGCGGGCGAGTGAAACTTGGTGATACCCTTGGTATACATCAAGTATGCAGATCAGCTCGCAGTCCGCCGTTGAGTCCTCCATTTGGTCTATCCTGGGCAACAGATAGAAGTCCTTCGGGCACGCTTTGTTCAAATCACGGAAGTCGATACAGATCCACCATTTATTACCCGGCTTGGAGACTAATACGACATTAGCCAGTCAGCTCGGGAATTGAACTTCCCTAATATGTCCGACCTCTAACAACTTTTCTATCTCCGCATGGATGATTAAATTTTACTCCGTGCTGAAGTCCCTCTTTCTTTGTTTCATCGGCTGAGCGCCCGGTCTGACATGAAGCTTATGCTGAGCCATGCTCGGGGAGATACCGGCAAGCTCGTGTGTCAACCAGGAGAATACATCATGATTTTGTCTAAGGCGGGTGACCAACTCTGCCTTCTTCTCCACCTCCATGTAGGCGGCAATAAAGGTGGTTGCTTCTGCTCGGTTGGGGTGGATCTGAACCTCCTCCTTTTCTTCATATACTAATGCAGGAGGCTTTTTCGTGATTGTGTTCACCTCCAAGCGCGGAATCTTCCGAGCGCTCCTTGCCTCGGACTTGACCATCTCGACGTAACATCGTCGAGCGGCCAACATATTGCCCTTGACCTCGCCCACTCAGTCGTCTACCGGGAACTTGATTTTTTGGCAGTAAGTAGACACTACCGTTCGGAACTCGTTGAGAGCCGGTCAACCCAAGATGACGTTGTAGGCCGATGGTACGTCCACCATGATGAAGTTGGTGGTCCTGGTTCTCTTCAATAGCTCTTCCCCGAGCGAGATGGCCAGTCGGGCCTGTCCGAGTGGTAGTACCTCGTTGCCCGTGAAGCCGTAGAGAGGGGTCGTCATGGGAAGCAACTCATTCCGATCAATTTGTAATTGATCGAACGCCTTCTTGAAGATAATGTTCACCGAACTTCCTGTACCAACAAAAGTTCGGTGAATAGTGTAGTTAGCGATTACTGTCCGGATGATCAACGCGTCGTCGTGAGGGATCTCCACTCCCTCCAAGTTGCTGGGGCCGAAGCTGATCTGGGGCCCTTCGGCCTTCTCCCTGCTGAATCCCACTGCGTGGATCTCCAGCCACTAAGCGTATGACTTCCTGGCTCGGTTGGAGTCACTGCCGGTCGGCCCGCATCGCCACGGGTCGGCATTTAATGAGGGCATGGGGGTGTGCTCAACCTTAATGCGTTGAGATTTGCACGATTTCCCAAAAATCTGGGTGACGTAAGCCCAGCTCGCGCTCGCCCTAGACAGCCCAAGAAAAGATTTCACATGTAGAAACCTTCGTTGCGCCGATTGGATTGAGGAAGCATGACTACAGGCGAACAACAAGCTTCAACAGGCCGACCTGCAAGGAGCGGTTGTATCCCGATCAGAAACTAAGTAATGCAGAAGGCCGATTGGGCAGAAAATTGCTCAGGCAATTGTCCAGTCAGTCGGACTTGCAGCCTGTTTCGACTAGACTTGAGGGGGAAGCATGTGATGCGGTGATGATGAGGGGCCCCACCCCGTGGCCACGATAAAGGTCAAAGTCATGGTGGTCAACGCACATATAGCATCGGTCGGTCGGGCGAAGCATTCCCCGACTGGAGAAGAAGACCCCGATCTGCCATCGCCTTCGACGCGGGGAGGAGTCAAAAGACCGACGCTCAAAGGATTATTGGATGCCGAACGGAGAAGGAGACGAGGTGTAGAAGTCGAGCCGAGTGGCTGCCCCGCTCGACCAGTCAGTAGAGCTTCATATGGGCAGATTCAACTTCGGTCGAGCGGCTACTCCGCTCGGCCTGACAGCAGGCTTAACAGTGACAAAGTAGAACTGCGGCCGAACGGACACAGGCACAGAAGTAGCGAGGTCTTGGCCGATCGGTGGGGGCACTAGAGAGGCGATATCCCGGCCGAGCAACCAACCCGCTCGCCCTAGTAGTACACTCCCTCTAATATCCAGTGACATCCTTTTGGAAGTTAGTGCCACCGACACCGGGCATGGACAACCAAAAGATCGTATGACGGAAGCTTTCACTGTCACTTCAGAGATATACTCGGCCCATTAAGGTATTGTGTCAGGGACACTTTACTGACAAGTCTTTTTAGGGAAAACTTTGAGGAGCGTGCTCACCTTGGGAAGCGTGCATGCGCGCTATCGGAGCTCTATATAAAGGGGGGTCCAAGTATCAGCGGAGGTATGTGATATTCACTGTTTGTGCTACAGTCTTCTTGTTGCTCCGCCTTATACTTCATCGCTGGTGACTGACTTGAGCGTCGGAGGGTCAATGTCGGGGATCCCTTCCCTGGCTCGGTACTGACATATTTTGTGTTGCAGGTCCGAGCAGAGTCTACAGATGGTCAGTGGGAGCGCTACATCCCTGGATTTCCATCTCTTCGACTTTCGGACATGATCATTTCCCATGTATTTTCAATGCAGAACTTTGTTTGCAATCTTATAACCCAACAATCTCCCCCTTAAATGAAAGACCAAAGGTTTCCCACGTCCGATCCTTGACCTACCAGGTCTTCTGCCCCTGGGTCCACTTGGCCTACTAGGACTGCCTTGTCTAGTTGTAACTAGGACTTCCTTCCTAGTGTTTGGTCCTCTTGATTTAGACATGAAAGCCCCCACTTCCTTTGTTTAAGGTCAATATTTTATTCACATGGCATAATTAGACCATAACTCTTGTGCACAGTTGGCAGTTAGACATTCTGGCAGTCCAGACTCTGATACCAATTATTAGGACCAAAAGGAATTTATATATCTCCATAATAGTATAATATTTTCCACTTTGAGCCTAAGACCTCGTGGCTTAATTTTTGGGCTCTACCCAAAAGGCCTTATACCAATAGAGATATCTTTCCCTTATAACTCTATGATCTTTTCCATGTATTTTCAGTGTGGGACTTTGTTTGCAACCTTGCAACCTAACACTAGACATTAGTTTAATACCATCATATAATTGTTCAGGAGGTAGAAACCTTACCTCACTTACCATGTCAGATTCATAGTTTGAATCTCCCCCTTCATCGCTGTTTTTTTCTAAAGTAGCTCCCCCTTCATCGATGCTCTCTTCTTGATGATTTGCCACTAATGCTATTTTGGTATGTAAGTACCCGTGGTAGTTTTGATATTGTTAACCAAGTTAAGTTAGATCCTGTTGTATTTGATCCTTGTGTCTAAGTGTGCAGGAGCTTAGGAACACAAGAAGTCGAGTGGAAGACGCAACTAGCGAGAAAGATGACACGGGAAAGGAGTTGATGGGCTCGGTGCATCTGAAGGATGAGGTGCAATGGAAGAGTACATCGGTCGATGAGGACACGCACGACGGTCCGAGGGACGAGAAGCCAGGTAGGAAGGCTACTTGAAGAGAAGGTCAGAGTTGGGTTGGGTGAGATCAACTTTAGATAGCCGGAGTATCACCCACACGAAGAGATTAACTTATGAGAGTTGATATGCTTTATGGAAGGCGCTTTTCATGACTTGGAAGGCACCTTCGATGAACACTGAGCATCAGAGCTCTATTTATAGCTCACTGGTCAAAGTTAGTCGTTGGCTGATGTGGCACCTCTCGAGCGCCAGGACGCGGTTCGGGTGCTTGAACTTGGTGGACTCGATCCACTCCACAACATTTTCTTTCCAAAGGTTATTGGCTTCATGGGTGCCTAGACTCGGCCTGCAGTCGACTAATGTGGGCTCCACGCAGATCCTCTTTGGCAACGGCTCGTAATGGTTCACTAACGTCGCTGAGACATCCCAGACGGGAGGAAGACTGCTCAGTCAACTCAGAAGTTGACTCGTCCGGTTGCTTGGGTGTTTCTCCGGTCGTGTAGAGTTGAGCTCACTTGAACCCAACTCCGACCTTCTCCTCGAGCAGTCTTTCTCCCAGACTTCTCGTCCCTCGGAAGCGCAGCGTGCAACCTTCTCGTCCGGTAGTGTACTCTTCCATAACTCTTTGTCCCCCGGATGCACCGAGTCCGTCGACTTACTGCCCATGTCATTATTCTTGCTCGCTGCGTCTTCCGCTTGACTTCATGTGTATAGGTCCCGGTGAGGCTAGCTAGAGGGAGTGGGGGGAGGAGGATGAGGGGGTGAATAGCCTGCCAATAAAATCAACACTTTCTTTTGGTATCGTTCTTAGCAAAGACACACATTAATTAAATAAGAAATAATAAACATAAATTAATAGACGAGACAAACTTTACTTGGTTTGCAACAGGGGAGGTTGCTAATCCAAGGCGATATAAAACTTCATTAATGATCTTCTTTTAATGAAGGCAGAGTAGCATCTTACAACATTGAAAGCATAGACTTTAGAAAACATAAAATAATTCGAGTACAGAAGTATGTTGTTTACAAGTGTTGCATTCAACTCATAGGATCAAGGCTCTATTTATAGCCTACTAGTCGAATTCGTCCGTTGGCTGACATGGCAACTCCGGGTGCCTGGAGCAGGTCCGGGCACCCCCAAAACACATCTTATCCGCTTCACAGCGACTCTTCAACACCTTGAGGATAATATTTTATCCTCGCTTGGGCACCTGGACCGGTCTGAGCGCTTGGAGTGTTGCTGATGTGAACCCAAATTCTATCCCCGTTGCAATGTCTTGAAAGGGCGCCTCTGTTGGCCCAAGCTAGTCAAGATGCTTGAACTTGGTTCAGGCGTTTGGACAAGTCAACTTTGTGTTGACTTGTTCGACTGTTCTGGTCGTGTGGGTAATTCTCTGGCGCTCTAGAGTTGAGCTTACCCGAACCCAACTCCGACATTTTCCTTGAGAAGACTTCCTTCCCAGCTTCTCGTCCCTCGGAAGCGCCGCGCGCGTCCTTCTCGTCCGTCGGTGTACTCTTCTGTAGCTTCTCGTCCCTCGGATGCAGCGAACCCAATGAATCACTTCTTGTGCCATCATTCTCGTCCACTGCGTCTTCTGCTTGACTTCTTGTGTTCCTAAGTCCCTGTACACTTAGATATCAAATAACGCAAAATCTAACTTAATTTGGTTGATCACATTAAAACTAATCCGGGATACTTACAATACCTCCTTTTTTGATGTACATCAACTCAAGTTAAGTTAGGATAAATAAAAAAAAAAAAAGTAATTGTGCAATTAAGTATAATAAATTGACAATTATAACAAGTAAAGAATAAAATCTTAAAATTTATACCTCCCCTAAACTTAATTTCTAATTTATCCATTGATCACGTAAAAAAAATAAGAAAAATAGGAAAAAAATAGTTATGAAAATACTGAAACTTTTTCTAGGGCGTAAGGCAAAATTATAATTTATATGCCTTTTTACAAGAATTAAATTCAAAAAAATGAATAATTTTTAATCAATTAATTCGAAATTTTGAAAAAAAATTTATTTTAATGGGTAAAAAAAAATCTTGAAAATTTTGCCAATGATAATCATAATAATTTAAAATATTAAAAAAAAATTTATTTTAACCGTGAAAAAAATATTATAAATAGATAAAGTTATTTTAAAAATAAATTTTTTAAAAATGATTTTCGAGTTCTAAAAATGGTTGATTTTTTTTAGATATTCAAAATATATAAAAAACGCGCGTTTGGTACGCATATTTTTCATTTTCATTTTCTGAAAAACGCACGTTTCCTGAAAAATGATGTTTGGTTTGCGTTTTTCGCGCCTGTTTTCTAAAAAAATAGATAACGTTTTTTAGAAAAACAGAGAATGACAAAAAGTTATTTTCTATTTTCTAGAAAACGCGCGTTTTTTCAGAAAATGAAAATAAAAAACGCGCGTACCAAACGCACCCAGTTTTTCAAAATTAATCTCCAAAAATATTTAAATTTTAAATTATATTTTTTTAATAAAAACATTCATAAAAAATCAAATAATTGTCAAAAATTTTTGAAAACTTTTACTCTAATAGAAAACATAACTTATGATTAAACAAAATTATGATTATGAAAAATAAATTTTAAAAATATTTGTAATTGTCAAAATTTATTTTTTGGAAAAAGAATTTTAAAAATAAATATAACGAATAATTTTTTTAAAAAAATATTTATGTGATTAGACAATGTCTTTATTTTGTAAAAAAAAATCCAACACAAAAGATTAACAGAAGACATGCGAAATAATTAATTTGATAAACAAAGTTAAAAACTAAAGCAAATTCAATTTTAAGCATGCACAAAAATTAATTTAAATTATACTAACCATGATTTAGGAACCCAAAATAAGTTCCTACCTATTAAAATTTTTTATGGGATATATTTTCTTTCCACTTTTGTTATTTGACACCTATAATTTTTGATATACCTAACATGTGAAATATTCCTTTCGGTACTTCTAAAAAATTTGAGTGTGCATGTTCTTTTTCTAAAATTTCTAGTTATTCTTTCAATTTTTTATTTTCACCATTCAATTTATTAAATTGTTCTAATAGGCATTCATGGTCCTTCTTTGACCTAATTTTGTATGAAGATTTACTTAGCATTTTAATACATTCATATAGTTGATCTGGAGGAAGTTGACGTACCTGACTTACCATGTCGAATTCGTCATTTGATGCTCCCCTTTAATCGTAAATCTCTTCCGAAGCAGTTATGTTGTCTTTAGGTAGGTACTCGACAATTAGTATGGTTTCAGTAATCTCCTTGGTTTCAGATTCTTTTGAAGATGAAATGGTGTCCATCGAAGAATTGGAGTCTGCCTCTTTTGATTCTTCGTGGATTTCTAAGAACTTTTCCTAAAGTTCTTTGGCAGATTTGTAGGCGCTAATTCTTTCAAGTTCTTGAGCAGGTAGCACACTGATAAGTTGGAACTCGACCTTACCATTCGCCATAAATACTTCGCGCTTCTTGTTAGTCTAATAATGCTCTTCAAGTTCTTTTCCATCTTAGCTTGTGGGCATTTCAAAACCAAATTTCATTGTTAATAAAATATTAAAGTCGGTTTTGAAAAATACCTCTATCCGTCTCTTTCAAAACGCGAACTCCCTCTCGAACACTGATGGGTAAATGCTAGCTCCAGCGGCATTTCTTGTGCTTTAGATGATGGTTAGTCCTCCTAAGATATTCAGGCTCTGATACCACTTGTATGTCCCGGTGAGGCTGGCTAGAGGAGGAAGGGGGATTGAATAGCCTGCCAATAAAATCAACACTTTCTTTTGCTATCATTCTTAGTAAAGACACAGTTTAGTTGAACAAGAAATAATAAACATAAATTAAAAGATGAGGCAGAATTTACTTGGTTTGCAACTGGGGAGGTTGCTAATCTAAGGCGGCGTCAAGCTCTATTAACAATTTCCTTTTGACGAATGCGGAGTATCCTCTTACAACGTTGAAAGCACATACTTTAGAAAATGTAAAATAATTCGAGTACAGAAGCATGCCATTTACAAGTATTGTAGTCAACTCCTAGGTCCAGAGTTCTATTTATAGTCTACTGATCGAATTTGTCCGTTGGTTGACGTGACAACTTCGGATGCCTGGAGCAGGTCCGAGCGCCCCCAACGATGCACCTTATCTGCTTTGCAACAATTCTTCAACTACTTGAGGATAATATTTTATCCTTGCCTTGGCACCTGAACCGACCCGGGCGCCTGAGTGTTGCTAACGTGGACCCAAATTCTACCCCGTTGTAACGTCTCGAAAGGGTGCCTCTGTTGGCCCAAGCTGGTCTGGGCTCTTGGAGTCCGGGCACCTGGACTTGGTCTAGGCGCATGAACAAGTCAACTTCGTGTTGACTTGTCCGGTTGTTCCGATCGTGAGGGTGATTCTCCAACCGTCCATAGTTGAGCTCACCCGAATCCAACTCTGATCTTCTCCTTGAGCAGACTTCGTCCTTGGCTTCTCATCCCTCAGAAGCGCCGACACGTCCTTCTCGTCCGTCGATGTACTCTTCCGCAGCTTCTCGTCCCTGGGATGCACCTAAGGGTGTAAACGAGCCAACCCGTTCGTAAATTATTCGTGTCTTGGCTTGAAAAAAAGTTCGTTTGAGTTCGTTCATTTGAGTTCGTTCGATTAAGTTAACGAGTCGAGCTCGAGCTTAACAGTATTGTAGGATCATAAAGCGCTAGAGGGGGGGGGGGTGAATAGCACTCGTGGCTTTCACTTTCGTTTTGAGTAAACACGTAGCGGAATAAACAAAAATCAATCGAGAACACCAAGGATATACTTGGTTCAGAATCTGTGGTGACTCTTACTCCAAGGCCCGCACGTAAGAGTGCTTTCGATGGGCAATCACTATAGCTTTGGAAAATTATAACTTTGAATTACAATATTAATGCACTAATTAAAAGTATAAGGAAGGAGAAATTAAGGTTTTTGGTTGTCGGTGTCGAGTTACAGTTTTGTCGGATCATCCTTTGAGCAACACACGGAAGAAGGATTGCAAGTTTGTGTTATCCCTATGCATTTGCTCGAGATTGGCTTAAATAGTCTGCTGAAGGCGCATGGAAGGCGCCTTCAGTGAAGTCTTATCCCCTTAAATCTCGGTCGTCGATAAGCTCCGCTGCGGTTGTTGATTATCCACCCGAAGGCGCCTTCAAGCTTCATGGAAGGCACCTTCCATCCAACGTCTAAGGCGCCTTCAAGCCCCTTCCAAGGCGCATTCAGCCTTGCTTCCTGCGTAGCCACAGTCAAGGTGCCTGAGGCGCCTCCAACAGCCCCGGAGGCGCCTCAGACACTGTTCATCCGTGCATATCCTTGTGCAACTTCATTCCTGTAAGGCATATTAGTCCACAAACAAAGTATACCCTATGATCCTGTCCGAGAGTCGAGTCGACGGATGCTGGGGAGATGGCGCTCACGTTGACTGGATGTAGACTGAAGATGACGTGGGCCTCCGACGAGCTAAGCCTGTAACCACAAGTCGTTAGTGCCGAGCCGGGGAGGGGTTCCTCGACGATGGCCCTCCGAAGCTCAAGTCACCGACAGCAAGCGAATGAAGTGGAGAAGAGAAAAGAGCAACAACGTAACTATAGCTACAGTCCAAGTGAACATACCTCCGTCGAAGTCCGGGGGTCCTTATACAGTGCTCTCGAGAGGCGCGTGCATGCTCCCCAAGGCGTGTATGCTTCTCAGAGCATACCTGGAAAGGATGTGTCAGAAAAGCGTGCCTGACGTCATACCTTAATAGGCCGAGCATATCCTTGACGTGACAGTGGAAGCTTCCACCGTACGATTCTTTGTCTGACTATGCCGCCAACTATGCCGTCTGTCGGCGACACTGGTCCCTAGGAAGATATTCCCAATTGCTCCTTTTGTCCTTTATTGGGCCAAACGGGAGTGCCGCTCGGCCAGTCTGTCATCCGGGTGATACCATGGCCAGGCCGAGCTGGAGTGCTGCTCGACCAATGGTCTGCTGTCCGGCTCCGTCCTGTCGAGCGAGGGAGCCCTGCCTGCCTAGTTGGGGTTGCGTCCACCGTTTAACCGAGTAAGACGTCCGCTCAGCCTTTGTCCTTCAATGCTTGAGCTTTTTGAGCGTCAGAAGCTCGGTATTTGGCCGAGCTGTCGATGTGTCGGATCGG
Source organism: Zingiber officinale (assembly GCF_018446385.1). Lineage (NCBI taxonomy): Eukaryota > Viridiplantae > Streptophyta > Magnoliopsida > Zingiberales > Zingiberaceae > Zingiber > Zingiber officinale. The sequence goes on from NC_055989.1 coordinate 15,260,710, forward strand.
CTACTCTTCATGCCGACCGGGAAGGTGGTTCGCCCGATCGGATGAGTGCCCAGGACGTTGACCACTTTGACTATGACCCTCCACGTGGCGATGACCTTCTACAAGGTGGGCCCCACCCTTACCACCAGATCACGTGCCTCATTCTCAAATCTAATCGAAAGAGGCTGTAAGTCCGACTGACTGGACAAGTAGTCTGGTGACCGATTGGCCGATCGGCCAAGGGCTGGTTGCGTCCCGATTGGCCCACGTAGGGTTGATCTCCTAAGCCGTTTGACACCCTAAGAATTTATACTTGAGAAATTTCTCCTTCGGCGTCTTCGGATGGGCGCGACCCGCGCGGTCAATGCTGACGTCGGCCAAATTTCCTCGGAATTCATGTAAATCCCGCCATTAAGGTCCAAGCATGCGCCCACGCCTAATAATGGTGCTCATTAAATGCCTCCCCGTAAGCGAGCACCACGTGGCGCTACCGTTGTCACCGCACGATCGAAGCGCCAGAGCTGATGTGGCATTCGACGGTTCGAATTCGACGGCTGGATTTGTGCTTTGGTTCCTGTGCCCTGGATCGGATGGCTCGGGTCGGCGGAGCCCACTCTTTATAAAGCCGCAGTGTCGGCTTCTGTTCCATCGCAATTCTTCGTGCGCTCCGGTGATTCTGCTCATCCAGTGCTTCGGCGATTCTGTTCGTTTAGTGCTCCGGCGATCCTCCATATTTTCAGCACTCTTTCTTTGTAAGCTTTTCGATCTTTCGCCACCCTTGTAACTTCTCAGTTCTTTTCATTCGTGTTTTTCCACTTCTGTTTTGGTGCTTTCCCGTCTTCTTTGCCGACCCTTTCCTTGCTGTTTTCTTTTCCGGTGATGGCTAGTTCTTCGTGGTCATCTGACCCTACTCTCGATCTTTGGTACAACACCATTGAGACTCGGTTCGACGTGGACGACGCTACGAGCCTCATCAACGCCTTTGACATTCCTCCTGACCATGAAATCGTCTTAGCCTCCCCGTCCGATCGGCCCAATGACTCGCCGAACGACACTGTCTATTTTTTCCGCGACCAATTCGTGGTCGAACTACGCTTCCCAATCCATCCTTTCATAACTGAAGTTTGCAATTATTTTCATGTCCCTTTGGCGCAACTCGTCCCTAATTCTTTTCGCCTCTTGTGCGGTGTGGTTGTACTATTCAAGGTGCATGGTGTTGGATCGTGATGTTTCGATAGAGGGGGTGAATATCGATTACGAAAATTCTTTCGAAAAGAGTTAAGCGCAACGGAAAAAGTAAGCAATGCTAACACAGACCAATTTTACTTGGTTCGGAGCCTGTGTCAACTCCTACTCCAAGGCCCGCATTCGTTGAGTGCTTTCGGTGGGCAATCACTAGCAGTTCGAAAATTATTACAAACTAAGTGCTAAAATGTCGATGAAAATAAAAGCAATACCGACAAAGGAATAAATCAAAAAGGAAAAAGTGCGTTGTCGGAGCTTCGTTAGTGTCGCAGGAGTGCAGAGCAGCAGAGCAAGCAGTAGAAGATCTTCTTGTCAGTTGTTCTTAGGCTCCACCTCTAACCCTCCTTTTATAGGACGGTCGGGGCGCCCCGGATCCCTTCCGGATGGCCTGGTGTGACGTAGCAGGTCCAACCAGCGTGCTCCATGTGGCGACGACGCGATCAGGATAGAAATTGCCTTCCGGGTGCCCGGATCCCTTCCGGGTGCCCGGATCCCTTCCGGGAGCCTGGACCTCCGGGAGCCCGGATCCCCTCCGGGCGCTCGGACCACTTTTCTCCAGAATTCCTTCTCCTGCAAGACAAGGTTAGTCCGAGGCAAATATATAATATGTATCCTGCAAAACAAAGTGTTAGCACAGTTTATAAATTCAATATCAAGAGTATGACTTAGATTCCGTCTTTCCGAGACCGGAATCTAGTCACGATCTCGACTTAGATATCCGAAATGGATCTAATCTGGATCGACGCCGAATGTTCCCTTCCCGGGAACGCGTCCTCACAGTCACTCCCTTCCAGTGACTTACCTTTACTCACCTGCCAGACGTCCGGTCAGCCCTTCGACCCGTCTGGACTTCTCGCCAGCTATCCGGTGAGCCCGTCGACCTAGCTGGACTTCGTGCCAAGCGTCCGGTCAGCCCGTCGATCCACTTGGACTTCATGCCAAATGTCCGGTCAGCCCATCGACCCATTTGGACTTCGTGCCAAATGTCCGGTCAGCCCGTTGACCCGCTTGGACTTCGTGTCAGACATCCGGTCAGCCCGTCGACCTGTCTGGACTTCGCCTGCACATTCGGTCAGAGTGTTAGATAACGACAAACCTAACTTAACCTAATTTGTCATTCATCAAAACCTGAGTTAGACCGTTAGTGCTAACCGCACCAACAATCTCCCCCTTTTTGATGGAATGACAACCTGGTTAAGTTAGTGAAAAAATATGCAAGTAACAAAACCAGCATGATTTTTAAGGATTAAGTTAGTTTTTAAATTTGACATTTTGTTTGCTCTAACTTAACCACCTATCCCTCCCCCTTTGGCATTCATCAAATAAGGGCATAAGTCAAGTAGCTAATACAGAATTCAGACAGAGTAAAAGTTGTAAGAAATGATGTCAAGATAACTTGGGGGAGTTTTAAATTTTAACACATAGTAATTTAACTTTTGTAACATAACTAAGTTTTGAAAAATAACTAATTTAGCAACATAACTTAGTATATTTTGAGTAATTATTTTTAAAGATAATTTTTGCAAAATTAAATGAATTTGGAAAAAGTTTTTAAAAGCTAATTTTCAAGTATAAGTTTAGGGAAGTTAAGTTTAGATAGTCTAATTTTCAAACATAAGTTTTTAAGTTCAAAATTTCAAGAAATTAAATTTTCAAAATAAGTTTCAACTTGGAACACTTTATAAACATGAGTTTTTACAACCAAAGTTTCAAGATTAAGGTTTAAATTTTCAAAATAAGTTTCAACTTTGAAATAATTTTCAAACATGAGTTTTCAAAACCAAAATTTCAAAACTAAGTTTGAAAAATCTACTTTTCAAAACTAATTAAAACTAAGTTTGCAAAAGATTCAATTTTCAAAAACTTAGTTTATAAAATCTAATTTAAAAGCTTAGTTTTATAAAAGCTAGTTTTCAAAAATAGATATATCAAATTAGATTTCAAAGGATCAGATTTAAAAAAGTTTTTAAGAGGAGTCATTACTTTTAAAGCGGAGAAAATAATTTTGGTACTAAGTATGAAAACAAGTTGATTTAATCCTCCTCCTAAACCTGACATTTAAAATAAAGCTTTTGAAAATATTTGCTAAGAATATCTAATATAAGATTTTCAAAGTATTTTGTTTTAAAAAATAAATCGAGATAGAATTTTCTAAAGAGATTTTAAAGAGAGAAAAAATAACACTTAAGGAGATTAAAAAAATAGACCTCCCCCTGAATTTGATACTCCTTTAATTTATTACTCTCCCTTAATTTATTAATCTTCCTTATTTTATTATCCCCCTTAATATAATGATAAGGTTTGAGTGTGTTAAATTTTAAAGCCCTAACACATTTTTCTACTTAAGTGTTCTAGGGGATTTAGTAACACATAATTATCTCTGTATCCTTGGTATTATTGTTTATTTAAGTTAAATTAATCAATTATTAAATTTTACTTGATTCAATAATTTAATACTTATTAAAATAATCTAAATTTCATATTAATTGATTGAGTTGATTTAATGAAAGTGCTAATTATAATTTTAACTATTCATTTACTTCCTTTTAAGTACAATTAACTTAGTTTAAAGTTAGCATTAATTCGACATTAAATTTATTAAAGTTATTAAACATAGATAAGGTTTAATTTGAATCAATGTTAATAATGATAAATTATGATTTAATTATATTTTGATTGACAATAAAATTAAGATTTATTGAGTTAAATTAAGATTAAGCATTAATTAACTATTTAATATAAGGTCACATGTAATTTAGATCACATAGTTAATTTTTTTAGGTAAAAAAGATTTCTAATATAATTTTTTAAATGATTTAAGTTTAATTTTAATTGTAAATTTTAAATTAAGCTTAAATTTTAAGTTTTAAATTTAAATTAAGTTTAAATTTTAAGTTTTAAATTTAAATTAAGTTTAATTTTAATGTTAGATTTTAATTTAATTTAAAATTAAGTTTTAACTTTAATTTTAAAGTTTTTAGTTTAAGTTTTAACGTTTTAAGTGTCTTAATTTTAAAATGACTTTAAAATGATTTTTAATGATTATAAGAATTTTTTAAAAGGATTTTTTTAAATGAATTTTTAAATGTTTTATAAAATACTTTTTAAATAATTTAAAATAATTTTTAAATAATTTTTTAATAATTTTTAAAATAGTTTTTTTAAAATAGTTTTTAAAGAATTTTTAAATTAGTTTTTAAAAGAATTTTTAAAATAAATTTTAAAGTAAGTTTTAAAATAGTTTTTAAAGAATATTTAAAATAGTTTTTAAGGATTTTTAAATTGTTTTTTTTTAAGAATTTTTAAAATAGTTTTTAAAGAATTTTTCAAATAGTTTTTCTTAAAGAATTTTTAAAATAGTTTTTAAAGAATTTTTAAAATAATTTTTTTAAAAAAATAATTTTTAAAATAATTTTTGAAAGAATTTTTAAAATGATTTTTGAAAGAATTTTTAAAATGATTTTTAAAAGAGTTTTTAAATAATTTTTAATAGAATTTTTTAAAATGATTTTTTAAAAGTTTTTTAAATAATTTTTAAAAGTTTTTAAAATAATTTTTAAAAGAATTTTTAAATAGTTTTTAAAATAATATTTTTTTAAAAAAAATAATTTTTCAAAGAATTTTTAAAATAATTTTAAAAATAATTTTTTAAAAGAATTTTTGAAAAAAAATTTAAAATGATTTTTAAAATAATTTTTTAAAATGATTTTTAAAGTTTTTTTTTAAAAAATAATTTTTTAAAATGATTTTTAAAGTTTTTTTAAATCATTTTTCAAAGAATTTTTAAAATAGTTTTTAAAGGAATTTTTTAATATAATTTTTGAAAGAATTTTTAAAATGATTTTTAAAATGATTTTTAAAAGTGTTTTTAAAAGTGTTTTTAAAATAATTATTTTTAAAGGAATTTTTTAAAATGATTTTTAAAGTTTTTTTAAAAAATAATTTCCCAAAAAATATTTAAAAGAGTTTTTAAAAGAATTTTTTAAAATAATTTTTGAAAGAATTTTTAAAAAGATTTTTAAAAGAGTTTTTAAAACAATTTTTTTTAAAAGAATTTTTTAAAATGATTTTTTAAAATGATTTTTAATAGAATTTTTAAAATAATTTTTGAAAGAATTTTTAAAATAAGTTTTAAAAGAATTGTTTAAAATGATTTTTTAAAATGATTTTTAAAAGGATTTTAAACTAATTTTTAAGTGAAAATAGTTTTAAAGATATTTTCTAAGTTAAAAAAAATTTAAATTTAATTTTTAAACTAAATTTTTAAGTTAAATAAAATTTAAGTTTAATTTTTAAAGTAAATTTTTAAGTTAAAAAAAATTAAGTTTAATTTTCAACTTAAATTTTTTAAAAAATTTAAGTTTAATTTTTAAATTAAATTTTTAAGTTAAAAAAATTTAAGTTTAATTTTCAAAATAATTTTTTTTAAGTTAAAAATTTAAGTTTAATTTTTAAAATAATTTTTAAGTTAAAAAAAATTAATTTTAATTTTTAAAATAAATTTTTTAGAAAAAAAATTTCAGTTTAATTTTTAAAAAATTAAGTTTAATAAAATTTTTAAGAAAAAAAAAGTTAAGTTTAATATTTAAAATAAATGTTTAAGTTAAAAAGATTTAACTTAATTTAATTTAATTTTAATTTGAATGTAATTTAATTTAATTTAATTTTAATTTTAATTTTAATTTAATTTTAATTTTAATTTTGATTTTAGTTTAATTTTAATTTTAATTTAATTTTAATTTAATTTGAGTTTAATTTTAATTTTAATTATAATTATAATTTAATTTTAATTTTAATTTAATTTTAATTTAATTTAATTTCTTAGTCATCTCACCCGATCTATGTTTTCAATCAGGGAATCCTATAATTTTGTGAGATGAATTAGGTTCAATTTTAGGGTCTATTTTTAACTTGTGTTAGATTCATGTTTAGCTTTGGGTTCAACATATTGGCATTTTCTGGATAAACTTCTGAGCTAGGGTGAGTCACTTGGACATTATTAGAGTAGCCATGCCTTCGAGGTTTTCCAAGTAGTCCTATCCACTGGACTTAGTACAAAACCTTGGTCTAACTGGTTAGGATCCATAAAGGGTAGCTTCGGTCAGTTCCACTTAGCCAAATGCACCAGGTTGAATCCATATCTTCCTAGACATGCATACACTAAGCTTCCCTAACGTACTATCATCCAAAATTTCACCAGTACCATTTTTCAAGTTAAACTTGAAGCCTTTTTAACTTGTCCTAATTACCCTGCTGGGTAGGTTGGTTAGAGTTACCCTGCCGGGTAGGTTAGTTTTGGAGGTGACAGCTATTCTGGAGCCTCCCCCTGAATTATTGGCCGTTGATTTAATTTTTAGTTCTAGGTTTATGTCTATTCCTTTTATAATTATATTTTACTTGGTGATAGTTTAAATTTTGGTGAGTTCTAACATTTTTAGATTTTAAGTTTTTTGGTTTAGGTCTGTATTCTGGTTTTTGATTTGGTTTATTTGACTTTACGTAATATATTTTATCTTTAGGGATATAATATTGGTTAGGTCCTATTTGCATGGTCAACCACGCTTTCGGAACGTAGGCTTTATTCGTTGGTTTGTATTGGGTTATTAATGATTTAAAAGTTTTATTTAAGTTCGACTTATATCCGAGTCCGGTTTTATTATAACATGTTTTTTGATTGTTTAGGATTAAATCTAAATTTTTTGATATGGTAGTAAATTTTTCTAACATATTTTTTAAATTATTAATTTCTAATTTTAATGATGATTTCTCCTCCTCAAGTGTTAGATCTTGAGTTGGTTTATTATTTACAACTTGTTCCTTGAGGATTTGATTTTCCTCGAGGAGCAATTTGTTTTCATTTTCTAATTTAACTAACTTATTATTTAAACAAGAAATAATTTTAAAGAACTTTCAGTTTAAGGTTAGGAATACCTCTTCGGAACTTTCAGAAACGAATACGGACTCGTGGCTTGATTCAGGTTCGAACCCGTCTTCCGATTCGTCTTCCGACTCTGCTTCGCGGGCCATCAGCGCGAGGTGGCTCTGGTGCTTCTGATCTTCTGCTTTTGATTCGTCCGAGGAGGAGTCGTCCCACGTCGCTTTGAGGGCCTTCTTTTTGGTCGTCGTCGGTTTGTCGTTCTTTAATCTCGGGCACTCGTTCTTGTAGTGGCCCTTCTTGTTGCATCCGAAGCACGTCACACTCCTCGATTCAGTTGGGGAATTTATCTTTTGAAGGTCCTTCTTGCTGAAGCTTCTTTTTCTCTTGGTGAACATCTTCCTTACCAGGTTCACCAGGTGTTCTTCATCTTCAGAGTTCTGGTCAGAATCTTCTTCAGGTTCAGACTTGTTCTTCTTTTCTTTTGAAGAACCTGCAAATAAAACTACACCTTTCTCGACCCCGGCGTTAGTTTGCTCATGCAGTTCTAATTCACAGAAAAGCTCATCTAGTTTTAATTTTGATAAATTTTTAGAGATCTTGTAGGCGTCTACGATAGATGCCCATAAACTGTTGCGTGGAAAAGCGTTTAAGGCATACCTTATTAAGTCCCGGTTCTCCATTTGGTGTCCTATTGCATGGAGTCCATTGAGAATATCTTTGTTTCTTGCGTGGAGTTGGCTGGCCGTTACTCCTTCCTGCATTTTTATGTTAAATATTCTATTTAGAAGCAAGTCTCGTTTTGTTACCTTAGCGTCGCTGGTTCCTTCGTGCAGCTCGATCAATTTGTCTCATAGTTCTTTCGCATTCTGATGTGGTCCGACCCGGTTCAGCTCTTCCCTTGTTAGTCCGCAGTGCAGCGTGTTAATCGCCTTGTTCTCCATTGATGCTTTCTTCCTCATGTCCGGAGTCCACTGCTATGAGTCTAGTGGATTTCCGGAGTTGTCGACTGGCGCTCGATAGACTTTTGTGACGCTGAACCATTGATCGTAGTCTGTCTTTAGGTAAACTTCCATTCTTTTCTTCCAGTATGAAAAGTCATCCCCGTTGAATAGGGGAGGACGTACTGTGCTGAAGCCTTCCAATTGAGACATAATTTCCCTGCACACAAATCAACAAATAGACAAGATATCCCAAGACTTGGTCTTGGATTAGTAGTGCGGGAAGAATTAAAAATAATGAAAAAGATCTAAATTGGTGTTGCACCAATTTAGTTTTAATTACAACGAAAAAAATTTCAAAAAGGTAATAATACCAGTTTGGAGTTATGCGAAAAACTGAAAGTCGAAAAAAAAATTAAAGGAAATGTTTCTCCCCCTGTCTGATTGGTGGTTGCACCAAATCAGAGCGGTACCTGCTCTGATACCACTTGTTGGATCGTGATGTTTCGATAGAGGGGGATGAATATCGATTACGAAAATTCTTTCGAAAAGAGTTAAGCGCAGCGGAAAAAGTAAGCAATGCTAACACAGACCAATTTTACTTGGTTCGGAGCCTGTGTCGACTCCTACTCCAAGGCCCGCACTCGTTGAGTGCTTTCGGTGGGCAATCACTAGCAGTTCGAAAATTATTACAAACTAAGTGCTGAAATGCTGATGAAAATAAAAGCAATACCGACAAAGGAATAAATCGAAAAGGAAAAAGTGCGTTGTCGGAGCTTCGTTAGCATCGTAGGAGCGCAGAGCAGCAGAACAAGTAGTAGAAGATCTTCTTGTCAGTTGTTCTTAGGCTCCACCTCTAACCCTCCTTTTATAGGACGGTCGGGGCGCCCCAGATCCCTTCCGGGCGCCCTGGTGTGACGTAGCAGGTCCAACCAGCATGCTCCACGTGGCGACAACGCGATCAGGATAGAAATTACCTTCCGAGCGCCCGGACCACCTTTCTCCAGAAATTCCTTCTCCTGCAAGACAAGGTTAGTCCGAGGCAAATATATAATATGTATCCTGCAAAACAAAGTGTTAGCACAGTTTATAAATTCAATATCAAGAGTATGACTTAGATTCCGTCTTTCCGAGACCGGAATCTAGTCACGATCTCGACTTAGATATCCGAAATGGATCTAATCCGGATCGACGCCTAATGTTCCCTTCCCGGGAACGCGTCCTCACAGCCACTCCCTTCCAGTGACTTACCTTTACTCACCTGTCAGACGTCCGGTCATCCCTTCGACCCGTCTGGACTTCTCGCCAGCTATCCGGTCAGCCCGTCGACTTAGCTGGACTTCGTACCAAGCGTCCGGTCAGCCCGTCGACCCGCTTGGACTTCGTGCCAAATGTCTAGTCAGCCCGTCGACCTATTTGGACTTCGTGCCAAGCGTCCGGTCAGCCCGTCGACCCGCTTGGACTTTGTGCCAGACATCCGGTCAGCCCGTCGACCTGTCTGGACTTCGCTTGCACACTCGGTCAGAGTGTTAGATAACGACAAACCTAACTTAACCTAATTTGTCATTCATCAAAATCTGAGTTAGATCGTTAGTGCTAACCGCACCAACACATGGTATTCCCCTCACACCTCAGGTATTCCATTACTTCTATTACCCCAAGCAGTCCGAGCTGGGCACCTATCTCTTCCAGTCTCGGGTCGACTTGGTCTTCTTTGACAAAATATCATCTTCCAATAAACATTGGAAAGATTACTTTTTCTATATGTGTCTCCCCGAGCGGCCGAGCTTCCGTACCAAGTGGCTGGTCGGGCTCTCGCCTCAATCGGAGTTGCCGAAGTATAGGAGCCAACTGGACTATCTCCACGCGGCCAACCTGATGGCCGGCCAGAAATTCAACATTCATAAGCTGCTGCCAGAGGGGGTGATGTATATGTTCGGGTTGAGTCCGATCCGGACGAAGCTCCTGAGCAGCCTAAGTATGAAATTTTCTATTCTTTCTTCTTTTGAGTCTAACTGATTATTTCTTTCTTTTGCAGCCAACATCATGATGCGCTCCTTAGCCGCCGGAATTATGAAGGTTAAGCAGGCTGAGATCGAGGCAGCAATGGCAAAAGAGATGGCGAGCCTCGGTCTGACGTCGATGGGCTCTCACGAGGGTGAGAGCGAGGCAGCGCAAACTGAAGGAGAGGGTGCTGCCGATCAGACGCCCCACACAGAACCAGTCGGGGATCCGCTTCCTTCTGAGTCCCAGCCTGCCGCTCGGGAAGAAGGGTCGAGGTCTTCTGGCGATGTTCCCTTGACCAAGCGCAAGAGGCGCCGCATGACCACCCCTTCCCGCTCTGCAGCTTCGGTGGTGCGCTCCACCGAGCGGGAAGGCATCTCCCCTCCAGCTGCTCCCGAGACTGTGGAAGCTGTTTCTTCTGATCGGACCCCCTCATTGTCCGATCTGTTGCCGGACCCGATTGCGGCTCAGTCGCTAGCGTCTCTTCCTCCAGTTCGGCGGAGGATTCTACGATCTGACATCCTCCCTACTTCAGTCGGCCCGTCCTCCGATCCTTTGGCATCTGCTCAATCTTCCCCGAGCGATCGTTAATCCGTGACGGTAATCCTCCACCTTCCGACGGAAGAGTTCTTAATAGCGACTGACAACCGAAGATTCTGGTGCATCAGATTCTGATCTACGAGCCACTCGCCAAGGTTTGGGAGGAGGCCAGAGGGCGTGCTGCAACGATGCCTCCCGGGCTACTTGGCAACAACCACATGCAAATGGCCACTGACGTAAGTTTTTTATCTATTCATGATTTACCTTCGTTCGACACTAACATTCTTCCGTTCGGGTGTAATACTGGGTGGAGAGTGTGGCAGTGTGCAACCGTTTAGCGCTAGTGGAGGAGGAGCTTAAGAAGCTCAAGATTTTTGGTGGAGCTTCTTCCTCCCAAGGGCCTTTGATTGTCGAGCTACAGGCTGATCTGGCCAAGACCAAGAAGCTTCTGGAGGCCGAGCAGAAGACCTCCTCTAACCGGGCTATCATGATGGGTCGGCTCGAGACCCAGGTGAAATTCTATGACCAGAAGATCAACTGGCCACCACCAGAAAAAATCGAGCTATAGCTGACCTGGATCAGAAGAACCAGGAAGCTCGGAACTTAGCCGAGAAGCTCAAGAAGGTGGAGAACCTTTTGGCTGCCGAGCGAGAAAGTCGTTCAGCTCGGGAGACCAATCTTCAAGGGCAAGTGAAGGCCCTTAAAGATTCTCTGGAGACCTCCTGCGCGACCCTGAAGACTTACCAGGACGCCGAGCCGAGCCGCTTCGCGGCCATGAAGTAGGGATACCTCCACTCGAACCAGCTCCTCGTGAAGGCATCCACACGGATCGTTCGATCGTTTGAACTAGCCATCGACGCGATGATCATCCAGCTGAAGGCGTTCCGACCATCTCCCTGAAGCCTTGCCTGCTAATGCTGTCGACCACGTCCAGCTCCTCAACTCTATTCCTAACGAAGCTTTTGATTACATTGAGTGAGGCTTCTGTAACTTGAGTGAGGAGGGATTCTGTAACAAAGTGTTGCATGTTTGACTGTTGTTCGACAGATTTTTGTTCGTTATCAATGAAGTTGTTTGGCGGTTCTTCACATATTTGCTTGCCTTCTTATTAGGATTTTGGCCTTTCAATCCCGGACGGGCGATACATATCCATTATTGAACTCATTAGGGGCATACCTCTGAGGTTTATAATCGCCGCTCGACTCTGGGGTTTAACGTCATCGCTCGACGGCTTGATGAAGCCTCGGGTTTAAAGTTGTCTCTCGACCGTCGGTGGAGACCTGGGTTTAACGTCGCCGCTCAACGGTCTTCTAAGGCAAGAGTTTAAGGTCGCCGCTCGACCGTCGGTGGAGACCTGGGTTTAACGTCGTCGCTCGATGGTCTTCTCAGGCAGGAGTTTAAGGTCACCGCTCGACCATCGGTGGAGACATGAGTTTAATGTCGCCGCTCAATGGTCTTCTAAGGAAAGAGTTTAAGGTCACCGCTCGACCGTCGGTGGAGACCTGGGTTTAACGTCGTCGCTTGACGGTCTTCTAAGGCAGGAGTTTAAGGTCGTCACTCGACCATTGGTGGAGACCTGGGTTTAACGTCGTCGCTTGACGGTCTTCTAAGGCAGGAGTTTAAGGTCGCCGCTCGACCGTTGGTGGAGACCTGGGTTTAACGTCGCCGCTTGACAGTTTGATGAAGACTCGCCGTTCGGCGATAATTTTTCAAATCTTTCGCTTTTGATTTAAATCCTGCATTCGAAGGGCGTAGGAAAATGGAAAAATACATGACATTAACTACATTAACGCACCTTTCATCCAGCTCGGTACGGCTGGAGATGGTTCGCGCTCCACGGACATTTTAGTCACCGTCCGTCCTCATCCTCTAGGTAGTAGGCGCCTGAGCGGAGCTTTTCCACGACCTTGAAGGGTCCGGCCCAGGGAGCCTCTAGTTTGGTGACATCGCCGACCGACTTCACCTTATTCCATAAGAGGTCCCCGACCTAGAACGACCTCGGGATCACCCTCCTATTGTAGTTTTGCCGCATTCTTTGCCTGTAGGCTATCAGCCGAACGACGGCCTTAGCGCGCGCCTCATCCACCAGGTCGAGCTCCAATAGCCTCCGCTCGGCGTTGTCCTTGCTGTAGTTCTGTATCCGGTTGGACTCAACTCCAATCTCGACGGGGACGACCGCTTCGCCTCCATACACCAAGTGGAATGGGGTTACTCCCGTACCTTCCTTAGGGGTCATGTGGATTGCCCATAGCACGCCGGGGAGCTCGTCCACCCAGCTTCCTCCGATGTGGTTGAGCTGAACCCGCAAGATCTGCAAGATCTCCCGATTGGAGACTTCGGCTTGTCCGTTGTTATGAGGGTATGCTACGGAGGTGAAGGTCTGCTGAATGTCATACCCCTCGCACCATTCTTTGAGTTTTTGCCCGGCGAGCTTCCTACCATTGTCTAAGAAGAGTCGACGTGGAATCCCGAACCAATAGATGATGTGTTGCGAAATAAACTTCTGGACCATCTGCTCGGTTATTCTCACCAGCGGCTCTGCTTCGACCCATTTGGAGAAATAATGCACTACGACAAGCAAGAACTTCAGTTGACCTGTCGCCGTGGGGAAGGGCCCCACGATGTCCATAACTCATTGGTCGAACGGGCATGATACCGTGGAAGCCTTCATTTCTTCAATAGGTCAGTACGAAAGGTTATGGTACTTCTGACAGGACAGGCAGGTGGCCATTGTCCGAACGGCGTCTGCTTGTAAGGTCGACCAGAAATATCCAGCTAGCAAGATCTTCCTCGCCAGCGACCGGCCGCCCGGATGTCCCCCACATGAGCCTTGGTGTACTTATTACAGTATGTGTTGGTGCGGTTAGCACTAACGATTTAACCCAGGTTTTGATGAATGACAAATAGGTTAAGTTAGGTTTGTCGTTATCTAATGCTTTGATCGAGTATGCAGGCTAAGTCCAGACAAGTCGACGGGCTGACCGGATGTCTGGCACGAAGTCCAAGCGGATCGACGGGCTGACCGGACGCTTAGCGAGAAGTTCAGCTAGGTCGACGAGCTGACCAGATAGCTGACACGAAGTCCAAGCGGGTCGACGGGCTGACCGGACGCTTGGCACGAAGTCCAGCTAGGCCGACGGGCTGACCGGATAGCTGGCACAAAGTCCAGACGGGTCGAAGGGCTGACCGAACGTCTGGAAGGTAAGTAAAGGTAAGTCACTGGAGGAGAGTGACTGTGAGGACGCATCCCAGTTAAGGGACAGTAGGCATCGGTCTAGTTTAGGTCCATTTTGGATCCCTAAATTGAGACCCTGACTAGGTTCTGGTCTCGGGAAGACAGGACCTAACTCATAAATCTATATAAAATGTCTATACATATATTTTTCTAACTCTATTTTTTAGATACAAATATAGAGCTTCAAATTCTGCAGGCGTAGCAACTGACAGAGCTTGATTCCGAGTTCGGAGTCAAAAGTTATGACCTTCGGAAGATGACTGTGTCAAACAAGTAGTTAAAGACGACTCGAATCAGCCAGATTCGAACTCTCCTCATTTGACCCGAATTTTTGGGATCTAATAAGCTCTGGAGACCCCTCCAAAGGGCTATAAAAGGAGGGGGTGAGCAAGCTTCAAGGACACAACTCTTAGAATGAAGAATCTGCTTCCTTGTGCTCCTGCTGCGCTGCGATCTCCGACAAGCTTTTCCTTTCTGTTCTAAGTCTTTTTATTGTCGGTAATTTTTCCTTATTAGCAATATTGTACTTAACTTGTAATCTATATTTCGAATTGCTAGTGAATTGCCCAACGAAAGTACTCACGGAGTACGGGCCTTCGAGTAGGAGTCGTCATAGGCTCCGAACGAAGTAAATCCACTATGTTCAATTTTCTTATTCCGCTGCGTTTATACTCGTTGTTTTTCGAATCGATATTCACCCCCCCTCTATCGACGTTTCACGATCCAACAAGTGGTATTAGAGCAGGTACCGCTCTGATTTGGTGCAACCACCAATCAGACAGGGGAGAAACATTTCTTTTAATTTTTTTTCGGCTTTCAGTTTTTCGCATAACTTCAAACTAGTATTATTACCTTTTTGAAATTTTTTTTCGTAATTAAAACTAAATTGGTGCAACACCGATTTAGCTCTTTTTCATTACTCTTCTTTCTTCCCGCACTGCTAATCCAAGACCAAGTCTTGGCACCACTTTTTAGTTTTCCATCTTCAGCATTCAATGACTCTTCTAGAAGGACGGAACCCTCACGAACCACCACCATACGATCAAGATTTCAACTACTGGAAGCGATTAATGGAATGCTTCTTAGGAAGCTTAGATTTCGATTATGTGCTAATATTGAGAAAACCCTCTTAGGACTCGGAACTGAACAAAAATGTAAGTAAAATTATTTGTAGTGTTTTACCTAACAATGTTTTATGCAGACTAGAAAAGTGCAAGAATGCGTGTGAGCTTTGGACCCAGTTGATCAAGCTTCACGAGAAGCCGTTGGAGTCAGACGATCAAGCCAAAATTGAATCCGAACTTGAGTCAGATCCAACGGAGAAGCCTGCTGAATTAGGGGTTGCGCTCAAGGTTAGTAATATTTACCAAAACACCCTTGCTAGTAGTAGTTTAAAATATGTGCATGTTAATTTGGATATGTCTGAAAGTATATGTGAAAATAGTGTACATGACAATACTTGCAAAAATACCCCTAGGATATTTTCTGATAAAACAAATATAATTAATTCAGAAAATACAGAAAATACCCCTAGGATATTTTCTGATAAAACAAATATAATTAATTTATAAAATGCAGAAAATCTGAAAATAATTAATAAATCTAAAAATTCAAATTTAAACCTAAAAAAATTTGAAAATTCAAACAAAAAAGATGACAAGGTCAATATTTCTCTAGATAAAATTAATAAATTATTTAATCTAGACAATATTAATCTAGAAAGTCTTATTCAAACTCGAGATAATCTAATTAACAAAAAATTAAATATTAAAGATAAAACTTATCTAATAAATTCCACTAATTATATCAACTTAAAAGGTAAAGAAAATATAAGGATAAACTCAAACACTCTGATAAAATCAAAAATAAATTTAACAAATTTAGAATTAAATGTTAAAAATAACATATTAAACAAAGATAATCTGAAAAATTTAAAATTAACGGTTAATAAAAGATTAAAAGATAAACCTTTAAAGAAATATAATTTAATTAATTCAAATTTAAAAATTAATAAAAACTCAATCGTTAACGATAATCCATTAAATAAAGACAATTCAATTAACTTAATAAAATTAAAATTGAAAGAAAATTTAAATATTAAATACACTCTCTTAAAGAAGGATAATTTGACCAATTTAATTAATTCAAAATTTAAAACTTAAATCTAAATTACAAATTAAAACTAAAACAAAAAATCTTAAAAGGAAAATCAATAATTTAGGGGGAGGCTCCAGAATAACTGGCACCTCCAAAACTAACTTACCCGACAGGGTAACAAATAACTAATGTACCTGGCAGGGTAATTAGGACTAGTTCAAAAGGGATAATAGTTTAACTTGACCAACGGTACTGGTGAAGTCTTGGATGATAGTACGTTAGGGAATCTTAGTCTATGCATGTCTAGGAAGATATGGCTTCGACCTGGTGCATTTGGCTAAGTGGAACTGACCGAAGCTACAAAGGTTTTGTACTAAGTCCAGTGGATAAGACTATTTGGAAAACCTCGAAGGCATGGTTACTCTAATGATGTCCAAGTGACTCATCATAGCCCAGAAGTTTATCCAAAGAATGCCTATTTGTTAGATCCAAAGTTAAACCTGAATCTAAAACAAAGTTAAACCAAACCCTAAAACGGAATCCAATTCATCTCACAAAATAATAGGATTCCCTGATTGATAATATAGATCAGGTGAGATGACTAAGGACTTAAAAATAAATTAAAATTAGAGAAAATTAAATTTAAATTTAAATTTAAATTACAATTACAATTAATTTAAAATTAAAGTAAAATTAAAATTAAGTTAAAATTAAAATTAAAATTATTTTAAAAATATTTTTAATAAAATATTAGTTTAAAAAAAATTAAATTAAAAGAAATTATTTTCTTTAAAAAAAAATCATTTTACAAACCTTTTAAAAACTATTTTAAAAATCATTAAAAAAAATCCTTTTAAAAATTATTTTTTAAAAAAAAAATCTTTTAAAAATTATTTTTTCAAAAAAAAATCCTTTTAAAAATTATTTTTTTAAAAAAAAACTTTTAAAAATTCTTTCTGAAAAAAAAAACTATTTTAAAAATTATTTTTTAAAACAAAATCCTTTTAAAAACTATTTTAAAAATTATTTTAAAAATATTTTTAAAAAACTATTTTTAAAATCCTTTTAAAAATCCTTTTAAAAAAATCCTTTTAAAAATCCTTTCAAAATTTATTTTAAAAATAAATTCTTTTAAAAATCATTTTAAAAACTCTTAAAAATTATTTTAAAAAACACTTTTAAAATCATTTTTAAAAATTATTTAAAAATTCTTTTAAAAATTATTTTAAAAACTCTTTTGAAATTATTCAAAAATTATTTTAAAAACTCTTTTAAAAATCATCTTAAAAATTATTTTAAAAATTGTTTCTAAAAATTATTTAAAAACTCTTTTTAAAATTATTTTAATACTCTTTTAAAAATTATTTAAAAACTCTTTTAAAAATCAATTTAAAAATTATTTTAAAACTTATTTTTAAAATTATTTAATAAAAACTCTTTTAAAAATTATTTTAAATTTTTTTAAAAAACTCTTTGAAAAATCATTTAAAAATTATTTTAAAAATTATTTAAAAACTATTTATAAATTCTTTTAAAAACCATTTTAAAAATTATTTAAAAATTACTTTTAAACTCTTTCAAAAATCAGTTTAAAAAAAAGTCTTTTAAAAATTAAATCTTTTATAAATCATTTTGAAAAATTCTTCTTAATATTATTTTTCACTTTAATAAAATTTTGTTAACTTAAAAAAAAAAAATATTCTTATTGATTATTTAAACTTTAAAAATTATTATTTAGATTTTAAACTTTTTTTTACCTTAAACATTATTTTAATCTTAAAGTTATTTTTAAACTTAATTTAACCTAACTGAAAATTAAAACTTAAATTAAAACTTAATATTGAAATTACAATTAAAATTTTAAAATTTAACTTAAACTTAAACTTAAACCTAAATTAATCACTAATATTAATTTAAATCTAAAATCAAAACTGAATTGAACGTATGTTATTTGCCATTAAATAATTATAAAAATCATTTTAAAATCCTTTTAAACACTGTTTTAGAAATCCTGTTAGAAATCCCTTAAAAATATTAATAATAATAATTCTTTTAAATTCATTTAAAACTTAGACACCTAACTTAAAAACTTAAATTCCGTTAACTTTAACTTTAAACTTAATTATGTAATTAATAAGTAGAACTTAACTGTTTAAGTTTATCTTCATTTGAGAACTAAAATTGACTTGAATTAAACCTTACTTAACTGTGTCTAATAATTTTAACTTAATGCTAACTTCAAACTAAATTAATCCTACTTAAAAGGAAGTAAATAAAAAAATAATTATAACTAACACTTTCATTGACCAACTGAATCAATTAATATGAAATTTAAATTATTTTATTAAGTATTAAATTATTAAATCAAATAAAAATTAATCAATAAATTATTGATAATGGCCAACTGTTTTTGATTTAATAAAGTTTATCTTATTAAACCTTAAATTGAAGCTTAAGCGCCTGAATCTAATATTAATTATTGATTAATCAAACTCAAATAAACAATTATATCAAGGATACAGAGATAAATATGTAAATAATATAAGTGTTACCAAATCCCCTAGAACACTGAGGTAGACAAATGTGTTAGGGCTTGAAATTTAACACACTCAAACCTTAGCATTATATTAAGGGGGAGTAATAAATAAGGAGGATTAATAAATTAAAAGAGTATCAAATTCAGGGGGAGATTTATTTTTTAATTATCTCCTTAAGTGTTATTTTTTAATCTTCTCTTTAAAATCTCTCTAGAAAATTCTACCTCAATTTTTTTTAAAAAAAATTCTACTTTGAATATTTTTAGCAAATATTTTCAAAATTTTATGTCAGGTTCAGGGGGAGGAATTAATTAAAATTTTCCCTTTATTTAAAATATTTTAAAATTTGTGTTTGAAAAATGTTTTCTTAAAAATTTCTTAAACCTATTTTTGAAAACTAACTCTTATAAAACTAAGTTGTTTTTAAGAATTGGGTTTTACTTTTTATTGAAAATTAGATTTAACTTAGTTTTGAAAATTGAATTTAAAAATCTAGTTCTTAAAATTTGATTTTACTTAATTTTGACAATTTGATTTGAAAGTTAAATTTTACAAAAATTAGTTTTAAAAATTGTTTTATTATTGAAAATTGTGGAAATTAGATTTTTCAAAACTTAAGTTTACAAACTAAGCTTCTCAAAATCATTTTCCTTAATTTTGAAAATTGAATCTTTTACAAACTTAGTGTTGAAAAATAAATTTCAATCAGTTTTGAAAAATAGATTTTTCAAACTTAATTTTGAAATTTTTATTTTAAAAACTTATGTTTGAAAACTTGAATTTTTAACTTTGACCTTAAAAACTATACTTGAAAAATTAGCTATCTTTCAAAATTACAAAGTTATAAATCAGCTATCTTTCAAGACTTAGTTTTTTTTTAAGATTTAAGAAATAAAAGTAAAATAATCTATGTTTTAAACTCTCCCAGATTAACTTGACATTATTTCTTACTTTGTCTGAGGTCTGTATTTATGCTTACTTAATCCATGCTTACTTTTGATGAACCCCAAAGGGGGAGGGTTAGGTGGTTATGTTAGCTAAACCAAACTGAAAATACAAACTAACTTAAAAACCACATAAATGCATGTTGTTACTTGTTTTTTCTTGCATATGTTTTCACTAATTTAACCAGGTTGTCATTCCATCAAAAAGGGGGAGATTGTTGGTGCGGTTAGCACTAACGATTTAACCCAGGTTTTGATGAATGACAAATAGGTTAAGTTAGGTTTGTCGTTATCTAATGCTTTGATCGAGTATGCAGGCTAAGTCCAGACAGGTCGGCGAGCTGACCGGATGTCTGACACGAAGTCCAAGCGGGTCGACGGGCTGACCGGGCGCTTGGCGAGAAGTCCAACTAGGTTGATGGGCTAACCAGATAGCTAGCACGAAGTCCAAGAGGGTCGACGGGCTGACCGGACGCTTGGCACAAAGTCCAGCTAGGTCGACGGGCTGACCGGATAGCTGGCACAAAGTCCAGACGGGTCGAAGGGCTGATCGAACGTCTGGCAGGTAAGTAAAGGTAAGTCACTGGAGGAGAGTGATTGTGAGGACGCATCCCAGTTAAGGGACAGTAGGCGTTGGTCCAGTTTAGGTCCATTTTGGATCCCTAAATTGAGACCCTGACTAGGTTCTGGTCTCGGGAAGACAGGAACTAACTCATAAATCTATATAAAATGTCTATACATATATTTTTCTAACTCTATTTTGTAGATACAAATGTATAGCTTCAAATTCTGCACACGTAGCAACTGACAGAGCTTGATTCCGAGTTCGGAGTCAAAAGTTATGACCTTCGGAAGATGACTGTGTCAAACAAGTAGTTGGAGACGACTCGGATCAGCCAGATTCGAACTCTCCTCATTTGATCCGAATTTTTGGGATCTGATAAGCTCTGGAGACCCCTCCAAAGGGCTATAAAAGGAGGGGGTGAGCAAGCTTCAAGGACACAACTCTCACAACGAAGAATCTGCTTCCTTGTGCTCCTGCTGCGCTGCGATCTCCGACAAGCTTTTCCTTTCTGTTCTAAGTCTTTTTATTGTCGGTAATTTTTCCTTATTAGCAATATTGTACTTAACTTGTAATCTATATTTCGAATTGCTAGTGAATTGCCCAACGAAAGTACTCATGGAGTACGGGCCTTCGAGTAGGAGTCGTCACAGGCTCTGAACGAAGTAAATCCACTGTGTTCAATTTTCTTATTCCGCTGCGTTTATACTCGTTGTTTTTCGAATCGATATTCACCCCCCCTCTATCGACGTTTCACGATCCAACAGTATGTAGTTGGCGTCTTCCGATCCAACGCACTTAGGCAGCGGCCTAGAAAGAGCCTTCTTGTAGAGCTGGTCCCCGACCAATGTGAACTGACCGACCCGTTTTCTGAGTAGTCGAGCCTCTTCCCGATCGAACGGTGTAGCTCCCGATCGCAAAAACTCTATCAATGTCGTCCTCCAATCGCCTGGGAAAGTGAGTCCCTCCATCCGATCGATATGCGCCACCAAAGACACCTGCTCGATCGGTTGTGTGATAACAATGGGTGATAGCGAGCTGGCTAGTTTGGCCAGCTCGTCCGCCGCCTGGATCTCCGCTCGGAGAATCTTTTGTATGATGACCTCTCAGAAATTGACCTTTAGCTTTTCAAAGGCCTCCGCGTAGATCTTGAGCCGAGTGTTACTTATCTCAAATGTCCCGACTCCCGATAAGTTGCTGAGCAACTAATTGGGAATCCGAGTGAATTAAAACCTTGACGGCTCCAACGTGCCGGGCGGCCTGCAGGCCTGCTATGAGTGCTTCGTATTCGGCCTCGTTGTTGGTCGCCCGATAATCCAGCTGAACGGACAGATGCATCCGCTCTTCCTGGGGGAGATCAGTAATATACCAATCCCGCTTCCTCGCCGAGTGGACGATCCGTCCATATATATCCTCCAAGTGGCTTCTAGCTCGGGATTATGTACTTCAGTGACAAAGTCCACCAAGGACTGTGCCTTAATGGTCGTTCGGGGCTGATACTGGATGTCGAGTTCGCTGAGTTCTATTGTCCACTTGATCAGCCATCCTGACGCCTCTGGATTGAGGAGAACTCGCCCCAGAGGGATGTTGGTCATCATGATGATTGTGTGCGCGAGGAAATATGGGTGAAGCCTCCGAGCGGCTAGAACTAACGCAAAGGCAAGATTCTCGAGACCAGTGTAGCGGGATTCAACATCTTTTAAAATATAACTCAGGAAATACACTGGTTGTTCTTCGGCGTTCTGCCGAACCAACGCCGAGCCGACCGCATACTCGGTCGAGGACAGATAGATTCGGAGTGGCTCGTCGGTGGTTGGCTTAGCCAGTACAGGCAACGAGTTTAGATACACCTTGAGTTCCTCGAAGGCTTGGTCGCACTCTTCATCCCATAGGAATTTGGTGGCTCGGCGCAATATCTTGAAGAAGGGTAGGCTCCGGTCGGATGACTTAGAGATGAACCGAGATAATGTTGTTATCCGATTGGTGAGACGCTGAGCTTCCTTTAAATTTCTTGGAGGCGGCATATCCTGCAGTGCCTTTACTTTACTGGGGTTCGCCTCAATGCCCAACTCGGTGACTATGTAACCCAAGAAACGTCCGCTCCTTGCGTCGAATAGACACTTGTTCAGATTTAGCTTGATTCCGTACGTCCTAAGTGTTTGGCAGGTCTCCATGATATCTGCACAGAGGTCAGCCGCTCGGAGGGATTTCATCAGTATGCCATCGACGTATACCTCCATATTGCGGCCGATTTGTCGCTGGAACACCTTGTTCATCAACCTCTGGTAGGTGGCTCCGACGTTCTTCAGTCTGAACGACATCACGTTGTAACAGTAGGTTCCATCGTCCGTAATAAACCTAACCTTCTCCTGATCCTCCTTGGCGAGCGGCACTTGGTGGTACCCCTGATACGCGTCCATCATGCATATCAGCTCTCACCCGACAGTGGAGTCTACTATCTAATCGATCCGGGGCAAGACATAGAAGTCTTTCGGGCACGCTTTGTTCAAGTTCCGAAAGTCAATGCAGACCCGCCATTTGTTGCCTGGCTTAGAGACGAGCACCACGTTCGCGAGCCAGCTCGGGAACTGAACCTCCCGTATGTGGCCGGCCTCCAGGAGCTTCTCGACTTCCGCCCGGATGATCAGGTTCTGCTCAACACTGAAGTCTCTTTTTCTCTGCTTTACCGGCCTAGCGTCCGGTCGGACGTGGAGTTCATGTTGCGCGACGCTCGGAGAGATGTTGGGCAGCTCGTGCGTTGACCATGCGAAAACATCATGGTTCTGCTGGAGGCAGTTGATCAGTTCAGCTTTTTGCTCGGCCCCCAGGTCTGACGCTATAAAGGTCGTCGCCTCTGCTCGGCCAGGATGTATCTACACTTCTTCCTTTTCCTCATAAACCAGACTAGGAGGTTTTTCGGTTATGGCGTGTACCTCTAGCCGGGGCGTCTTCCGAGCAGACTTGGCTTCTGTCTTGACCATCTCCACGTAGCAGCGTCGAGCAGCCAGCTGATCCCCTTTGACTTCCCCAACCTGGTCTTCGACTAGGAACTTGATTTTCTGGTAGTAGTTTGACACTACCGCTCGAAACTCATTGAGGGTCGGTCGACCCAAAATGACATTGTAGGTGGAGGGAGCGTCTACTACGATGAAGTTGGTAGTCCGCGTCCTCTGGAGTGGCTCCTCTCCGAGTGATATGACCAACCTTATTTGGCCGATCAGCTGAACCTCATTGTCGGTGAACTCGTACAGAGGGGTCATCATCGGCAGCAACTCGGCACGGTCGATCTGGAGTTGATCGAACACCTTCTTGAAAATGATGTTGACCGAGCTCCCTGTGTCAATGAATATGCGGTGAATAGAATAGTTGACAATTACTACTCAGATAATGAGGGTGTCTTCGTGCGACACTTTAATCCCCTCGAGATCCTTAGGGCCGAAGTTATCTCGGGTTTGCTCGCCCTCTCTTGACTACAACCTGCGACGTGGATCTCCAGCCTCCGAGCGTATGATTTTCGAGCTCGATTGGAGTCTCTGCTAGTCGGTCCACCAGCTATGATGTTGATCTGCCCCGGGTGGCATTGCTTCTGTTCTCCTCCTCCCGAGTGGATGATCTGCCTCGTTCATGTGAGACTCGGAGATGGTCATCACTCCTTGGCTGATGATGATGCTAACGCTCGGGTGATCGCCTGGTCTCCTCCCGTCGTCCGGTGCTCTGATGCCTATGTCGCCGGTCGGGGGAAGGCGATTGACGGCGATAACTTCTAGGGAACGTTTGAGCAATCGAGGGGAATCCGCGATAATCGCGAGTGTTGTGGGTTGCCGACTGATGGAAAGCACAGAACATAGGAGTCCATACCTTTCTCTTTGGCTTTGGCCGCTCGAAGGCCATATGTTGGACGACGTGTGGCCTTGCTTCCTGATGTGGCTGTGCTCCTTCGGCTTGGGGCCCTCTTGGCGGCTGGTGGCTGGTCAGCGGCCTTCGCTCGGTCGACGCCGATGGTTCTGATGGCGCTTCCTTCCTTCTGACCGCCTGGGCTTCCTCCACATTTATGTATTCGTTGGCCTTCTTCAACATATGGTCGTAGTCTCGGGGCGGCTTCCTGACGAGCGATCGGAAGAAGTCCCCGTCCACGAACCCTTGCGTGAACGCGTTCATCATGGTCTTGGACGAGACCGAGGGAATATCCATCGCTACCTGGTTGAAGAGTTGGATGTAGGCTCAGAGAGTCTCTCTTGGCCCTTGCTTCATGGAGAACAGACTTACGCTTGTCTTCTAATAGCGCCGGCTGCTCGCGAAGTGGTGGAGAAAAGTCGTTCGGAAGTCCTTAAAACTCCGGATCGAGCCATCCGGCAATCTCCGAAACCAGCGTTATGCCGAGCCAGATAATGTAATGAGGAAGACTCAGCATTTGACTCCATCTATGTATTGATGAAGAGTAGCGGCGTTGCCGAACTTACCAAGATGGTCGTCCGGGTCGGTTGATCCGTTGTACTCTCCAATCGCCAGAGGAGCGTAGTGCCTCGGTAGCGAATCTTGCAGTATCGTCTAAGAGAATTAGCGGTTGATCCGCTCGGGAGACAAATCAGCTTTCGGCGCTTTGCCTTTCATCGCATCCCGAACGGGCACTTCATCTGATGAAGAACCTCGCTCTTGGTTTGCTTGCGCGATCTCGGAGGGCGTCTGGAACAAAGCTCGGTGGAATGGTATCGGGGTGGGCGGCGCCTCCCCTTGCGTGTCGGTCGGCCCTTTATTCTGTCCCCAGATGGACAGCTGTTCCGGCCGGTCTTCCTGCGTCGTTCGGCCTCCCGAGGCTGATGTCGCCTGTTGCGCTAGTCGATCGGCTAACGCTCTTTGTTGTTGCTGCTCGACTATTTTTGCCGCTCGTGCTTGTATGAGCATGTCGAGCTCCTCCTGAGTGAGCGTCATGATATGAAGTCGTCCAACTTCTTCCATCTTCTCGGCTCGGATGCAGGTGCATTCCCACAAACGACGCCAAATTTAATTTTATCCGAGAGTCGAGTCGACGCACACTGGGGAGATGGCGCTCACGTTGAATGGATGCAGACTGAAGATGACGTGGACCTCCGACGAGCTAAGCCTGCAACAACAAGTCGTTAGTGCTAAGCCAGGGAGGGGTTCCCCGGCGATGACCCTCCGACGCTCAAGTCAGTCACCGACGACAAGCGAATAAAGTGGAGAAGAGAAAAGAGCAGCAACGTAACTGAGGCTCTTTATATACCTCCATCGAAATCTGAGGCTCTTTATATAAGGCTCTCGAGAGGCGCGTACATGCTCCCCAAGGCGTGCACGCTTCTCAGAGCATACCTGGAAATCGTCAGAAAGGCGTGTCTGACGCCATACCTTAACAGGCCGAGCATATCCTTGACGTAACAGTGGAAGCTTCCACCGTACGATTCTTTGTCTGACTATGCCGCCAACTATGTCGTCTGTCGACGACACTGGTCCCTATGAAGATATTCCCAACTACTCCTTTTGTCCGTTATTGGGCCGAGCGGGAGTGCCGCTCGACCAGTCTGTCGTCCGGGTGATACCATGGCCAGGCCGAGCTGGAGAGCTGCTCGGCCAATGGTCTGCTGTCCGGCTCTGTCCTGTCGAGCGAGGGAGCCCTGCCTGCCTGATAGGGGCTGCGTCCACCGTTTAACCGAGCGAGACGGCCGCTCGGCCTTCGTCCTTCCATACTTGAGCTTTTTGAGCGTCGGAAGCTCGGTATTTGGTCGAGCTGTCGAAGTATCGGATGAGCTACTTTTCATGCCGACCGGGAAGGTGGTTCACCTGATCAGACGAGTGGCCAGGTCATTGACCACTTTGACTATGACCCTCCACGTGGCGATGACCTTCTACAAGGTGGGCCCCACCCTTACCACTGGATCACCCTGCAAAACCAAGTTAGCACAATCAAATACAAATAATATAAGTATTTGACAGTTTTCGGACTGTCCAGTTCTAACTTCGGATTTCCTCCGGAAATCCTAGGTCGAACCGACGCTTATTGTTTCCTCACCGGGGAACACGTCCTCACATACTCCTCTCAGAAGAGTTTACCTATTGTCAGATCGGTCCTCCAGACCGACTAGACTTTCTGCCTAAGATTACCACCCCCTAAGACATAGGGTTACCACCCCCTAGGGTTTTCCTCAGCCTAGGGTTACCACCCCCTAGAACCTAAGGTTACCACCCTCTAGGGTTTTCTTCAGCCTAGAGTTACCACCCCCTAGGGGTTTCCACCTGCTTAACATAGCTAGGACTTTCCACCACCTAGGATTACCGCCTCTTAGGACCTAGGGTTACCACCCCCTAAAGTTTTCCACCTGCCTAGAATCCATTAGGATTTTTGCCTAAGACAACTTAGGACTTTCCTGCAAGCTCAATGAATCTTGTTAGATAACAAGACAACTTAACTTTGGACCCTTTGACATAATCAAAACACAAGTTTGATCGTCGGATGCTTCCCGCACCAACAAGTATTTGGTTCATGAGCTCGCAAACATATTTATTTAGAGGCTCACGAATGTATTCATTAAGAGGCTCACGAACATGTTCATTAAGCGGCTCGTTTATATATATATCATATAAATAATAAATATAATAACATATTATTAATTATTATAGCTAATTATCTTAAATAAACTTAAACTAAGCTTGATTAATTTTTAAACGAGTTTTTCTTGAGCTGAGCTCGAGCTATTTAATTTTATTATGAGCTGAGCTCAAGCTTAAAAACTAAAGCTCGAATCTAACTCGAGTCAAGCTCGAGCTTAGGGATAACGAACCGAGCCCGAGCTCGAGCCTCTTACTGTTCAGCTCAGCTAGGCTCGTTTATAGCCCTAGATGCACTGAGACCGTCTACTCGCTTCCCATGCCATCCTTCTCGTCTGTTGCATTTTACGATTGAATTCTTGTATTCCTAAGTCCCTATACATTTAAACACAAGACATCAAATAACGCAAAGCCTAACTTGACTTGGTTGATCACATCAAAACCAACTTGGGGTACTTACATTGTGTTCCTAAGTCTCTGCACACTCAGACACAAAAGATCAAAATAACATAGTCTAACTTAACTCGTCTAACTTAACTCGATTGATCATATTAAAACTAACTCAGGGTATTTACAGCAACAACTCATATACAATTATCTAACTATCATCTAGGATATTGTTCCCATTATTATTTCCATCTAAATCTTGAATTAGTCAGACACGTTGTAGCGGTTATGAAATCGTAGATATTACACATGTAATAGTTACGGTTTCATAACTACTATAATGTGAATGCTAGATGAGCAGGTCGAATCCACGTTGTTATAGTTCTGAAATCGTGACTATTGCACATATAATAGTTACGATTTCGTAACTGCTATAATGTGAACTAACAACCCATGTATAATTACCCAAATGCACCCTAGTATATTGTTCACATTATTATCTCTTGCCTCAATCCGGAGTCAATTGGACGTATTGTGATTTTATGGTTGTTACGCATATTATAACAACTATAATTTCATAACTGCTATAAGACATTCTTAACATGTTCAAAAATATTTATATTATAACAACTATAGTTTCTTAACTACTATAATGCAGATTTAATCTTGTTCACCTACCATTTACATTGTAATAGTTACTAAATCGTAGTTAATTCAATGTGAATATTTTTGAACATGTTGAGAATGTCTTATAGCAGTTATGAAATCGTAACTGCTACAATATACTCGATCGATTCATAATTTAGATGAGAGATAATAATAGAAATAGTGTACTAGAGGATAATTAGGTAATTGCACATAGATTGCCGTTGGGGTAGGACACTCCTTTGATAAAAAAAAAATTAAAAAAGAATGCCTCTTTTATGATTCCATAAAAATGAGGTGCCCTTCTAATTTTGTCCTTCATTTAATAAACAATTCATTGGATTTGTTTGTAGTTTGTTACTATCTAGTTGTAGCAAAAGAAAATTATGCTTATCACTCCCAAATCTATATTACGTGAAGGGGATTAAATTATAAGATCAATTTATAATCAACTGAAAACATGCATTCATCAAGAATTAACCCTTTACTTTATTATAATAAATCTGCCATCCTGAACATCGATGAATTAACCCTTTACTTTATTTCGTGGAGACTTCGTTACTGTCTAGTGCACTTACACTCTCCAGTGCTATACTGGGGAACTTACATGTTTATTTATAATAATGCTATCACCTTCAAGTTTGGCACCGTAACAAAAAGTAGATGGTGGGCAATGAGATTACTAGGTTATACAATACGAACCAACAAATAATTTTGAAGGTTCAGATTTGAACTAAGAGCTCAGGTGAAGCATGGCCAACTGAAGAGTACCTCATTTTTAGCAGATCATAATTTTTGATTGAGAATGACATTTAGAGTATTTTTGGTATATTAAGTATCTATGGGTTATAAATTATGTTCTATTTTAATAATTTTTTTCTATTAAAAATTCTATTATGAATTTTTTTACTAGAATTTCTTTTCTTTCCTAGATAGAAATTGAGATCCATATATTACTTAGAAATTCTTTCCTAGATAGAAATTGAGATCTATATATTATTATTCTATTCGGAATAATAGACTAGTTGTATTATATGTACTATGTAACCCATTTCAATTAAAATAATTAATATATAATAGATTTTAACTCATTTATTAAATGGGTGAAGTTCAGATTAGAATTAAACGTGCCCTAGATCAATAAAACATGACTACTTATGGTATAATCGCCACCTCTAAATAAATGCATTTAATATACTCATAATATAAGTATCACTATCTTATCATCATCTTGTATAATAGTATTGTTGCCCCCATTAACACTTCAATCCTAAAACCCACACCTAGTTGTCTCCACCGTTATATCATAGCAGTTAGGGGAATAAATCAATAGAAATAAATATTTTAAAAATCGACCTCTAAGTGTGCTTGGAATTTAGCTAATAAGTGAACCAAAGGGAAAACCATTGACTAATCTCTTCCTATGATACTCACCGAGCACAACAATCCATCGTCCACTACCTCTTTGGCAGTCCCTCCACCACCATGCTTTGGCCTCATCACCTTCTTCCTTCTCGTCTTGGCACGACCCTATTATCAGGATGCCTCATCATATGGCAGAAAGTTGTGAATCCACCTTAGTCGCCCACTTCACAGGCTGCACGAATAATCATAAGGCATATCATTTACCACAAATTACAAGGAAAAAAAAATCTTAGACCTCGGCATTTCTCTTATCCCCTGTTGTACCATAATGGACGAAACACGACGCAAACTTGTAGGAACAAATCATAATGTAAGTTTCAACGGAATGCCTTAGTACCGACTAAGTTAAACAATGACATTTTCTGTGTGCAAGTTAGACCAGAGGTACCTGGAACCAAGGTGTAGATTTACACTTAGGCATCCCTATCTTTCATAAGCAAGCTCCAGCATCACATGCAAATTTGACTTGCCTTCAAGCTCGGAGATATGAACAAATCAGGCGTGAAAGCAAATATAACTTTAAAAATCTTTCTAATCAACCTCGACTCTTCTCCCCATGAAGATACAAATATATATCATTCATAGCAAAGGACATCTTACAAATGTGGAGGCAGGAGAAAATACAATGTAAGAAAGGCATCACTACCAAAAACGTCAAAAAAAAAAAAACTCCATATGTTTCACAAGCCATCAACTTTTGCTACCAGTAGGTTTAGTTGGCTTTGTTTTAGCCATACTAACAAGATCACTGAAAAGATTATTGTCGAGCTTCGATGGTTTGTTTGATTGGTGCACATATGAGGGGGAGGATGTAGGCATCTGGTAGGAAGAAGTCATGCTTGAAAAAGAGTTATTATCTTGCACAGAGAGCCCATACATTCTCTGTGAGAGCTCATTTGCTCCGGAATAAGATCTAGATGGATTATAGTACTGAGAATCAAATTGCTGGCCAAGTCCATATCCTGTTGGGTGAAAGCCTTGCGTTGTCTGTTGAACCATACCTACATAACCTCCAAACATTTGTTGTGGATAAATAGGCATCACCTGGCTGTTCTGCATTGGAGAATACATGCCTGGAAACTGACTGCTTGGTCCAAATTGTGGTTGTAAACCACCTGTAAGCTGGGTGACTGATGTATGCTGTGGATGCATTCCCCCCTGCTGACTTCCTGGAATAGACTGTGGCGGCATGGCGCCCAGCTGTCCACCTGGCATGGGTTGAGTTATGGCTCCAAGTTGCCCAGCGTGGAGTGGTTGATGCTGCAAAGCAGTTATTTCATTCTGTAATGGTTGTGCTTCCCATGGCGGCGGGGGTAAAGCCCCATCTTGCTCACTTGCGCCTGTAGTAGAATGAAAGAAAAATCACCCAAGCAAATAAGTGTAGGCAAAGCTCTCTGAGGAAAATGTCTTATAAGACCTACATAAACAGAATCATAGAATCAGTTCTCTTTCTTACTCAGAAACATTGAATCATTTCACTTTCTTAATTGTAATAATGTCTACGATGATGATAAAGAAACCCTTTTTTCTGAACACCTGAAGTTGCCAAGGATACCTGTTCCTAGCATTAAGCAAGATCTAAGAATCCTCGTTCATTTGATAGCTTGCTTAAGCCATGCATACATGGGTGTCGAGTCATACATTTACTTCATGCCACAGACTAGTATGGCAATATGGTACATAAGCATTGAAAAACAAATTCATTGAGAGACAAATAACAAAAAGACCGACATAAAGTGAGATATGCAACCCCTGGAAATAAAAATTCATACATTTTCATATGTAGCTCCATGTGCATGCATGTATGCCCTATATGCATGCATCATACATAAATACAATTGTATTGTTATGATAAGAAGATGTAAAGAGAATGCAAGTCATATTCAAGAGACACAAAAAAGTTCATACATTTTCATATGTAGCTACATGTGCATGCATGCATGCCCTATATGCATGCATCATAGATAAATACAATTGTATTGTTATGATAAGAAGACGTAAAGAGAATGCAAGTCATATTCAAGAGACACAAACTACTCGTAGTTTACTCATCAAACAATAAATACAGAAAGCAAAGACCTTTGGCTAACAAGATAGACAAACACTATAGAAAAGCAAATGCATTTTCTGGTTTCAGCAATTTATCCTTATTTTATAAGGAATAGATCTCCAACATCTAACAAAATGAATGATTAAAAGAATCAAATTATTGAAAACAATGCTAATGAGAAACAAAAGACAGGAATGAAGAAGGATTAAGTAATGATCATACCATAGCCCATTGGTTGCTGTTGTGGGTTGTGTGCCGGAACAAGTTGACCATTCCATGCATTTGTTGCCTGGTTTAGCTGTACTCCATTGGCATGACTGTGCTCAAATTGGGATGCTGTTAAGTTTGGAATGCTTCCATTACCAAAGGGCACAGAATGTGATTGTGATGTTTGCAGCTGAAGGTTGGAAACACCAGGATATCTCTGTTGTGGTGAAAATGCAGAATTTGAATCAAATATGTTTGCAGGAGATGTGCTACTGTTATAGTTAGTTGGAGGAAACATGTCTGCAAGAGCTAAGATGTTCTGGTCTGAAGCAGAATTTCTAGCTGGTTGGGTGACAGGAACTAGAGCTAGCAGATCATCCGTTGCAGGTTTGTTAAAGTCATCGCCACTAAGAAGGTCCATATTTGGATCTATTTTAACTGAAGAAGATTTTGAACTATCAGATTGAGGTGGTGATGGCGGCAATAATTTCTGTACAGGCGGTTGATTATTTGCACTTGTGGTTGTAATTGACAACCTATTTCTGAATATGCAAGACCAAATAAAAATAAATAGGTGCAGCAAATTTTTGGAGTATTGTAGACAAAAGCTGAAGTATACAAGGTTTCTGTGAAAACTACTCAAATCTTTCATCAGCAAGTATATTAATTATAATGAATTAAATTGATTAAGCTTTTTTGTATCAAAAATTGAAAATTTGTATAAAACATGGCATGGCTATTTGGTTTAGCAACTACCATGAACACCGCGTATATAGTAAATTGTAAAAAGACAAAATTTACTACCTTTGCTCTGAATCTTTGCTAGATGAAGAATCATTAACATTTACAAGTGCCTGGAGAGGTTTTTGCTGCTTCTCAACAGGAACTGCAATTCCAGCAGCTATAGCATCATGCTTTGCTAGTACTTTCTGTAAATTATCATTCAAAGCAAGTCCTTGGCTTAGTAGCTCCTCATCTCTGTGGTAAAACAAGAAATGCTTTATGCATTAAAAACCTCATTCTTGACAAATGAAGAGAAAAAACAACTTATGAAATATCAAAATATTAATTAAATGTCACATCTGACAGGAAATGCAAGTTTCAGATAAATAGGCCATTAATAAACATAAGAGAGTTGAGCAGATAAAGCAGGCAAAGGAAAGATGAATTATACAAGAAATTCAATTAATGTTACTTGAATGTGCAAAATTTTCACCATTGCTTTTGCACAAGGAGATTAGCTACTAAGGAACATCACTAATCTGTTTCTTCCAAAGATCATAAAGGAGAAAAGCAGACTTACGATGTTGTGTTAACAAGATGGACGACTCTCTGTCGGTAAGTACGACATTGGCTGACAAGGTCAATAATTACCTCTTGTTTAAGCCCCTACAATAAAAAGCCACTCTGCTTGAGGATTTTCAACATTGAATCCAAACTTTGTGCCGAAAGTTTAGCATAAATGAATTGGTAAAAGTAAAAAAACATTGTTATTGACTTTAACGTGAGACATGATCTTCCCGTTCCAAAGAGTGCAACTCAGACAATCTACATACAAAATTCCCTTCAAATGTTAAATCAGTTTAATAAATAAAAACAAAATTCTCACATATGACTGCTAAGATTCCAAGATAGCTGTTAAAATCTTACAATTCTACAACCTAAAAAAAATGATCCCAATGATCCAAATCTCAGGTAGGACATAAATTGAGTTTGCATATGGCAAATCCAAGAGTCAATCCTATGTCTAGTTAGAATCTCAAGCATGACAACCATGACGTAATGGAAAAAAGGAATATACATTCACATAAATCTTTTAAAGTTTCGCCATTTGCAAAAGTAGACCTTATTTTGGAAACATCATCTAAGTAAACCTTGAACCCTTTCTGAATAAAGATCTCTTTCTTATTTGCCATTGTTGTCAATCTTGTAGAAAGTTACTACTTAGTATTTCTAAATGCAGTACTTAACAGTTAGACTATATCGTATATGTAACCACTACATGAATTTTTCAAATATGTTAAATGACATTAGACTATGTGACAATAATCTAGATATTGGAAATTAATACATATATTAATGGTCCTATATATGATTTTCAAAAATGATTTCTTTTAAGAAAACCAAGTATTAGATAAATCTCATCTTTGATACCTGGACTCTACATTTACCCTCTGTGTACTCGTGTAGGATACTTGGCACTTGAACACCGATACTCCAATTAGACAACAATTGATAATTCTATTGCTCATGTGAAAAATTTTAGAAATAGCCATGTCAAACCCATGCTGAATACTTGTACACGAGTCCCAGTAACATAGAATCTCATCAATCATATTCAAGATAACCTTCACTAATGTATGCTAAGGTTTGAAATCTCATTCGGAGTCAAGGATTCAGTTCCCAACCAAACAAGATAGTGTTGTTTCGACTGACACATTGTGCTAGAGGCATCGAGGAGGAATAGGAGAAAATGAAGAAGATGAAGAAGAGGAGGAAAGAGGAGGGATAAGATTTACTTGTGAAAATACTTAGCCGATCACTTTGTCCTGCCATTTCAGAGTTGTTTAATCGTTTACACTTGCATTGTTCATCATTCATGGCTTATGGCTAGAGAACAAAGGCTAGGGCTTGGGCATTGTTGGTTCAAATCAAAGGACGAGCTTACAATGAACATGAGATTATGACGAAGATGAACTCACACTTATAGAGAAAAGGATGAACTCATGAACGAAGGATGAGACGTATGATGTCATGGATGAAGGATAATTTCATGGATGATGTCACGGAAAAAGGATATGTCTGTGTATTAGAGATTTTGCAACTTGAGTGCCACTAAGTAGGTGGAACGAAAAATTTCCACGAAGGATATGCTTGCATATCGGAGATTTTACACCTTCTCATGTGTCCATCGACAGGTAGAAAGCTTTTTTTGCCTGTGCCAACTGATAGAATAGAAATTTGAAACTATAGTGTGTCCTAATATTATAGCAGTTGATAAGCGTGTTGAGAGAAGAAAGTTAAAACTTGAATTGCGCAAAGAAATTTTATAAACTAAAGGTTTTAGCTAAGTAGAACTCTTGATGAGCATGTAACGACTAACGAGAAGAAAGTTAAAGCTTGAATTGTGTTAAAAAAAATTATAAACTAGCGGATTTAGTTAGTAGGACAGATATTGACAACTAATCATTAATAGGATCAAAGTGAGCAATTGACATGGAGAGGAGCTTCCAGAGTTGAATAATCGTTGTGTTTCTCTTAGAGTATAAGAAAATATTTTAAAGAGTATGGTAGCCTTACCATATTGAAAAGGTTGAAGCATTGAGCTATTAGGAGATCTGTGCACAAAAACTAATGTAGCATAGATGAGAATGCTAAGATTGATGCAAGAGACTAGAAGAAAATACAAAAAATATCATCAAGAGAAATGGGTGTAGCTCCTACAAATAATAATATTAGAGAAAATAAGTTGAAAGAAAAACACACATTCAAGATGTACAATAGATTCTGTAGTAAAATGAGTTGAATCAATTAGATAGGAAGGTGTAAGGGGAAGAGGAAGACAAAAAAAATTCTAATCTAATAATAAAAAATGCTTTAATTGATTTGAATATAACTAGCGATGCAGTTCGACATTAACTTAATGAAGCAATAAGATCCATGAGTGAACAATAATGCAAGCAAACATGGTTTGATGACAACAATTATGATAGTTATGTTAAATTAGGATGTAATGGTAATAAAATCCACTATCAAATCACTTCCTATGACTAGGTTGGATCAACCTTGCTCCCACATTGTACAACTATGCCAAAATTAGAAGTAATATTTGAATGGGTAAAAGAAAGAACCAAGTCTCAACTCTTACCTCTTTGTTTCTAGGATCTAAAGCATTTAACATCTCAGCAAGAACATCTACGATACCACCAGCATTCTGAATTTCAGTGAGGCTGTAAAATTAAATGGAATCATCAGTACATGCGAGACAAAATGCTAATCTTGTATAGCATGGAACACTATGGATATAAACTTTTGAATAAATGAAACTATAACCTGGCAAGCTCAGGGAACCTACCTTGATTTCTC
This sequence comes from Zingiber officinale, assembly GCF_018446385.1. NCBI lineage: Eukaryota > Viridiplantae > Streptophyta > Magnoliopsida > Zingiberales > Zingiberaceae > Zingiber > Zingiber officinale. The sequence goes on from NC_055989.1 coordinate 15,296,030, forward strand.
TAAATTGTTTAAACACTACTGTCTATAATTACCCTAAACCATACACTTGCATTACTGACTATTCTCCAAGGCACCAAATGATATGGGTGAAATCAATGACTTCTGCCATAACTTAATCCCACGGCTCAACCTAAAGGGAAGAAAGGAGTAGGATAACTCAATTTTGCAGCTCATTCATGCTGGAGCCATCACCAAAGATTACCATCAAGAAATAAGGAATTACCAGTGGGTAAAGAGAGAAAATGGAAAATTTACCAATAAGAAAGCCATGATATCAGCGCATTTGGATATACTATGCCACAACTAGTCCTTGACAGCCTTATCCTTATAATCCTTATCTAACACCACCCTCTCTGTTCTTATTTTAAATTACTGCTTTATACCAAGTTTTAAACCTATATTACATATTTCTTCTCTTGATTTTGCTCCAGCCCATATTGTTTCGTGGGATCTTAATATTTACTATCATCCTAATCATTGCAGCTATCAATTATTGCCGTTTCCCCAAAACTATCCTATATTCCGAATTGCTAACCCAATCCTACAATCATGAACTAACTGCTTCTTACCATCATTGACTCACAACACTGAGAATCTTTTGCTAGTCTGCATGACATCCAAGTGATGAAGATGGATCATATTTGGAAACCTCCTAACCCCCCATCCTTGAACATATGTACAGGGATGAAGACCCCTCATGTTTCATACAAGCGATGACCTAGCCTCATAACAAATATGGTTAAGATCCATATCATGGTTTTGCATTCATAATGTTAGCTGTCAATGCCTGATGCAAACCTCAACCTTTCTTATCCCAACTTGGTACTTCCATTAATAGTTTTCAAATTTCCATACTAGCAGACATACCCAATGAAATCTAAATTTTATGGTACTGGAAAATACAGGAAAGGAATGGGTTGAAAAAAAATATGCAAACTAATGGGGCTGTCGTCAATATCCAAAATTTTAAACAAGTTCAGTGGAACAGTGAATGAACTGATAAAGAGTGCAGCGGAAATTGTAATTTCATGTTATGAACTGAGAATTCATGCGACAGGCCAAGCCTTCCCAAAAGGCATACTTTCTTATTACTTAGATGTTTTGATGCCCCACCTTATTAGAATAGCCCATTCATACACAACTAGAACAGAGTACTATTAAGAAAGGTAAATCATTGAAGTGAAAAACAAAACTAAAGTCATTAACAAGAAATATATATATACTACAAGTGTACACTGAAGAAAAATATGAAAAAATAATAAAGTACCTCAAAGCAGGAAATTCAGATGCAACTGAAGACTCAGGTGGTTCAGTTTGATAACCAGGGGTTCGCATTGATGGAGGATAAGTTTGCAGAGGTTGTGTCTGTAGAGGAGTAAAGATAGGTGGAGATGTATCCGTTCTTGGAGGGAAAACAGCTCCAGCTCTCTGATTAAAACAGAAGAAATTAAAGATAAGAAAAAACACTGGCAAAACATGATCACTGTTTACAAAACTTCACCCAGTTCACATCTTTAGACCTTTTGATAAATTTAACAGTGGTATTAATAAGACACTATGTTTAGAACAAAACTTGTGCAAAGTGGCCCTTTACACATGTAAAGGTCTATGATTCTATTATTGGATCTAGCTCTGTTTTGATCTCAAGCATTATCAACTAAAAAATCAAGATTTAATGAACCAAAGCAAAGACTGGGTAGGTATGCTTCAGATGGATTTGTGTTCCTATTTTAAGGAAGTTTAAAAACTACAAAAGCATACCAACAGTTCCTGATAGGCAGCAAAATATTGTGGATATCTTGCCCGAGGACCACCGAAAGCTTCTTGCCATGTATCTATTAATATGAGTATCTTTTCCTTAACATGGAAATCGGACTGCTGTGTGAAAAAGAGTGAGGAAACATGATTCAGTGTTGAATCAGCTAAGAATGCCAAAGGATGTCTGAATGGAAAAAACGAGAACCTTCTTTTTGAAAATCTTGACCATCTCATGCAATATATCTTTCTCAGCAACATGCATGTGCACTATGTCCCCACAATTTTTAACAATTGTTTCTAAAAGCTGGAAAAGAAAAACAAATTAGTTGGAAGTTGGATAAGATAAACAAAGATACAAAAGACTCATATTTTTTTCTTAGCGATCGCTCCTTGCAATAAATTGTTTATTATTTATAGGTAAAGAAACAATCTCTAAGAAAAACAATAGTACAAACAACAAGACCACAGTGCTAACTATTTTGATCGCCTACACGTATTGTACCATTGAACTTTATGAACAGCAAGTAAAACAAATATTTTGTATGAAAAGTTGAATGTCTAGAGGACATTGAAAGGTTAAAGTTATGCTTCATATGAGGAAAGAAAATGTAGAGGGAAACAAAGTGGTAGAAAATTTCTCTAATCATGGTTCCATTTGGTGGAATGGAGGACCAAAGGAAAGCACTAGGGAAATGTTTACCCAGTTTGCCCTAAATATGCTTGTGCCTGATTTGGTTGAAATGTCATTGTTCACAACAATAGCTCAAATCTGACCTAAAAAATTCAAATTTTATATCTTTTAATTTATTAATTTTGTAACACATAAATTTTGAAAATATAAGATTTTCTCCCTCTTTCCTTCTCTCTAAGAGTCGTAAGGGAACTCTACTTCCTTCATTTCTTTAAGGGAAATATTTGCTATCTTTTCCCTATGAATTTTTTTTACTAGCCTATTTCTTCCAAGCTGATTTGTCAGAAAGCTAGGCCTGAAATATAGAAAAGAAAATAAAACTCAAGGCAGTGGAATAATAAAACTAACTCTGAGGCTTTTCGAGTTACATAATGTTTTTAATTACCAAAACCATCACTTTTGTCATCAAGAAAGAGAGTAGTATTCAGATCAATTTTTTTTTTTTTTAAAAAAAAGGTGTAGTGTTGAACATATGACCTTTCAAAAAATTAACGGCCTACAACAATCATCGCAAGGCAGACACTTAAGAAAAAAAAATCCATGTTAGTTTGAATATGGATTTTGAATCATATGTTAAAATATACCTATGGTGAGTATCACTCCACATTTCAATTTGTAGAATAGATTAAATAATCTCTACAGCCTAAAGCAATTATCACAAGGCAAAAACTTGAGAAGAAAAAAAGACCATGTTAGTTTGAATATGGCTTTTGAATCATATGTCCAAAGCTACCTATGGTGAGTGCCTCTCCACATTTCAATTTATGCAATGAATTAATCATAAAGATATCTGCAATATAGATCAGATTGAATAATGTAAATAAAAAATCACAAAGAGAAATATAGAAATAACTGGTTATTGCATGTAAACTAAGTGAAGTTAGATCATCCTTGTCGAAAGAAGAAATATTACAGAACAAGACGTGTGACAGTGACAAGGTTCTGGTTAGAGTAATGTGTTGGAAACAGAAATTATGGGAGAAGAAAAAAAGAATTATAGAAGGAAAAAATGTGGAAGAGGAGAAATAACTCTATGTGGAAAAGGAGTAGAAGAAAATAGAAAACTCAACTTATTTCATTCAGTGAAAAGAAGTACATATTTATAGGCTTATTGGATAAGCACTAATATGAGATAATCATGACATTTTTTATTTTTTTTTAAATTCTATCTCCACGAACTATTATCAATTCATCAAGTTCTATCTCTATCCTATCTCTAGTCAAAACTTGTCACCTCACCATTCTATCTCCATAAAATTTATCAACATCTAAAATCAAGTTTAATTTTCAACACCCCCTCTTAAACTTGATTTTGTAACTCCAAGCAAATATCGCATCTTGATATAGTCTTCAAATTTGAGTGGCTTGGTAAAAATATCAGCAACTTGATCTTGAGACTTTATGTATTCCACTTGCACCTCTTTTCTTGTAATACATTCTCTGATATAGTGAAAGCACGTATCGATGTGCTTGCTTCTATCATGGAAGACTGGATTTTTTGCTAGTGCTATTGTAGACTTGTTATCAACTCGTATCTTGGTTGCCTCTTCTTGTGGTAAACTTAACTCATTCAATAAATTTCTGAGTCAAACAGCATGACAAACACATGAAGTCGCAGCCACATACTCTGCTTCACAAGTAGAAAGTGTGACAATAGGCTATTTTTTCGACATCCAAGTGAAAGCTGTATTTCCCATAAAGAACACAAATCCTGTAGTGCTCTTTCTATCATCTATATCTCCACCCCAATCACTGTCACTATATCCTTCAAGTTTGAAGTGGTTAGATGTTGAATAAAGTAATCCAAAATCTATCGTACCTTTGATATAGCGCAAAATTCTCTTAGCGATCTTAAGGTGGGTAGTAGTTGGATCTTCCATGTAGCGACTAACAAGTCCAACAACATAAAGAATATCAGGCCTTGTGCACGTCAAGTATCGTAAACTTCCAACCAAACTCTTAAAAAATGTTGGATCAACTTTTTCTTCTTCATCATGCTTTGATAGCTTGACTCCACATTCTACTGGGGTATTTATAGACTTACTATTATCCATCCTGAACTTCTTTAATATCTCTCTTGCATAACCTGCTTGTGAGATGAAGCTTCCATCTTCCCTTTGGTTCACTTCAATGCCTAAATAGTATGCCATGAGCCCAATATCAGTCATTTCAAACTCTTTAGTCATCACTTCTTTAAATTCTCCAAACATACTTGGATTGCTTCCTGTGAAGATCAAGTCATCGACATATAGGCATACAATTAAAACATCTTTATCCTTACTCTGAATGTATAATGCATGTTCATAAGGACATTTGATGAAGCCTTTCTCTTGCAGGTGCTTGTCTATTCGGCTATTCCATGCCCTTGGTGCTTGCTTCAGCCCGTAGAGAGCCTTCTTCAATTTTAGAACTCTGTCTACTTGTCCTTTAACTTCATAACCTGATGGTTGCTGAATATAGACTTCTTCTTCAAGAACTCCATTTAAAAAAGCAGATTTTACATCCATTTGATGTATTTTCCACTTATTTTGAGCTGCTAAAGCAATGATTAGTCTGATAGTTTCTAATCGAGCAACGGAAGCGAATACCTCATCATAATCAATGCCAGATCTTTGACTGTAGCCTTTTGCCACCAATCTTGCTTTATATCTTTCAATTTCTCCTTTGGCATTCTTCTTTATTTTGTACACCCACTTCACACCAATCGCCTTATGTCCTTTAGGAAGTGTCGTTAACTCCCATGTGTCGTTCTTCTCTATCGCCTTGATTTCTTCATCCATTGCATCTTTCCACCTTTTGCTTTTTATAGCTTCTTGGAAATCTATAGGCTCGCAATCCGCAAAGAGACAAAATAGCGTAAGATTATCTTGATTTTCAGTTACCTCATAAATTTCCCGTAAGCTTCTAAAGCGTGGTACTCTTTCACTTGAAGTTGATGCAGATAAATTCTCTTGAGTACTTGATGTTGGTGTTACTAGTGGAGTAGTAGGCTCCTCTCTTGTTTGCTCTACCCTTGGTTGCTCCACATTTTCTTCTTCAAAGTATGGGAAGAAGTTGTAATCTTCATTTCGAGATTCCCAATTCCATTCTTCTTCTTCATTAAATATGACATCTCGGCTGATGATTGTCTTCCCAATATCTGGATTGTATAGCTTATACCCTTTTGAGTTAGTATCATAACCAATAAAAATAAACTTCTTACTTTTATCATCCAATTTGCTTCTTGATTGATCAGGCACATGAACGTGAGCTATACTTCCAAAAACTTTTAGATGAGAAATCCCAGGCTTCCTTCCGCTCCATGCTTCTTGTGGTGTCTTGCCCCACACACTCCTTGTTGGTGATCGGTTGGATAAGTATACTGCACATGCAACCGCTTCTGCCCAAAGTTCCTTTGGTAGCCGCTTGCTTTTGAGAATGCCATGTCAAGGATGGTTCGATTCTTTCTTTCCGCCACTCCATTTTGTTGAGGGGATCTTGGAACTGTCAAGGGTCGTCGTATTCCGTTGGCTTCACAAAATTCTTGAAACTCCTTTGAGGTAAATTCTCCTCCTCGATCAGAACGCATAGCTTTGACCTCGAGACCGCTCTCCTTTTCTATGGTAGCTTTAAATTTCTTGAATATGCCAAAGGCCTCTGATTTTTGCTTCAAGAAGTATACCCAAATTTTTCGAGAAAAATCATCTATGAAAAGAATGAAATAATTACTCTTACCAAGTGAACTTGGCTTTATCGGACCGCAAACATCTGTATGTATAAGTTCAAGAGGCTTTTGAGCTCTGGAACTTGACTCCTTTGGAAAACCTCTTCTAAATTGCTTCCCACGTAGGCATGCTTCACATACTTGATCAGGATGTTTGATGTAAGGTAGTCCTCTCACCATCTCCTTCTTTGAAAGCAGTTCTAGTCCTCCGAAATTCAGATGTCTAAATCGAAGATGCCATAGCCAAGTGATGTCTTTGTAACAAGCTTTGAGACAGTTGACGACATCATTTTGAATATTAAGTAAGAACATTCTATTTTTTGACATAGGCACCTTAGCAATTAAGCAACCAATATGATCTTTCAAGATGAGCATACCATCTTTTAGATGAATATCATACCCTTTTGCCAAAAGTTGTCCTAAGCTTAGGATGTTGCTCTTCATATTTGGTACAAAGAAAACATTTGAGATAAATTCATGTTTTCCATTCTTCAAACGGATGAGAATGTTACTTTTGCCTTTTACCTCAATCTTTGATTCATCTCCGAAGGATACATTACCACCAACTGATTCATCAAGCTCTACGAACATGTTTCTTTTCCCACACATATGATTGCTTGCACCAGTGTCGAGATACCAAATTGTATCTTCTTCTCTTTCATTATCTTTATATGCTAGCAGTAGGGTGCCATCTTCTTCTTTCCTTTCTTCCATATAATTTACTCTTTCATATACTTTATTCTTGGGCGATCTACATTCTTTTGCATAATGTCCAAATTTGTCACAATTGTAGCACTTAACTTGAGATTTATCGTACCTCGAGTTTGTATACCCTCTTCCACGTCCTCTTGTTGAATGTTCTCCTCTTTCATTGTTGTTGTTGGAGACCCATCCTTGCTCATTAGAACGGCCTCGTCCATATCCACGACCTCTTCCTCGTTGACTTCTATTATTACTGGAGCTTTCATCTTTCTTTGTCGGTTGAAGAGTCGTCTTTAGGAGTTGTTGAGTAATTTCTTCATTTATCTTCTTCTTTTCTTCATGGGCTTGTAATGAACCCAACAGTTGCTCAATCGTCATGACTTGTAGATCCTTGATCTCTTCGATGATGGTTGTAATGCTATCAAATTTTGAATCCAATGATCGAAGAATTTTCTCAATGATAGTTACTTCTTCTAGTTTCTCACCATTTCTTTTTAGTTGATTGGAAATGGTAGAGACTCTAGAAAAATAATCTGATACTAACTCACCTTCTTTCATACGAAGAGCATCAAATTGACTTCTTAATGTCTGAAGTCGTACCTTTTTTACCTTTTCTTCTCCTTGATATGAGACTTGGAGCTTTTTCCATGCTTGCTTGGCTGAAGTAGCACTTGAAATCTTCTCAAAACCATCCTCATCTAAAGCTTGATAAATGAGGAAGAGAGTCTTCTTGTCTCTCTTTCTTAAATCTCTCAGACTATCTTTTTCAGTTGAAGATAACGTCGAGTCGTCACGAGGCTCAACGTAGCCTTTTTCTATAACTTCCCAAACATCATGAGCTCCAAGAAGCGCCTTCATCTTGATACTCCAATTGTCATAATTACTCGCTTTGAGTACTGGAACTTGGAAGGGAACCATACCTCCATTAGCCATAGCTTTGATACCAGTTTGTTGGAAACAGAAATTATGGGAGAAGAAAAAAGAATTATAGAAGGAAAAAATGTGGAAGAGGAGAAATAACTCTATGTGGAAAAGGAGTAGAAGAAAATAGAAAACTCAACTTATTTCATTCAGTGAAAAGAAGTACATATTTATAGGCTTATTGGATAAGCACTAATATGAGATAATCATGACATTTTTTATTTTTTTTTAAATTCTATCTCCACGAACTATTATCAATTCATCAAGTTCTATCTCTATCCTATCTCTAGTCAAAACTTGCCACCTCACCATTCTATCTCCATAAAATTTATCAACATCTAAAATCAAGTTTAATTTTCAACATAATGCACACAAATAAGGAAAGAACCTACCAGATTTACCAACTCACAAACATGGCTGCATCACCAATATTGGAAACCCAATAAGAAGTAGCTCCAGCAAATATCATAATAACTGAAACCAAACTTATAGATGCACTTACCGTTAGTGCAAGAAGTTGGACCTTGGAATTTTTATGTGCAATACGTTTCTTGAGTATCTTTACAATATCTTTAACTTGTCTGCAAACCAAACAAAAAAGAATTAAATCATTACTAAGCAAATTTTGCAGTGTGAGATATGAAGTATACACTTGGCGTGACCATAATTAAACGGTTAGAGGCAAATGTAAATACAGAATTATGCTAGGGTGTGGCCCATCAATGTCAATTCAAGGATTGGTCACTGAACTTAGCCTTATTTTTTCATTGCAAAGTTGGATTCTTAAACTCTAATCACTTGGGCCACAGAGAAGCAAACTGCAATTGATGATAGGGGATCCAGCTACTTCAGTTATGGAATACAGGATTCCCATGGGACATCACATAACCAAACAAGTGATTTTCATATGTTAAACTGTTCAGCCTCTGACAATCATACATGGGAATCTCTTATTAAATTTAGACATTTAACATTATTACATTTGCTTCAACAAGGCACTGCTGCCTGGTCAGGTTAATGATGAAATTATAAGGGCTTCCTTTCTATCTACAATTTGATTTATTATTGTATTTCTACACCTACACTAGAATAAATGGTATTTATATTTAGCTCTCTAATACCCTCCTCAAACTACACAAAATATTATGAAAGCATGTTATAGATACATCCAATTCTATGATCCCCTTAAAGATTTAGAAATTAAATTTTCTAATTACTCATTGAACTGACAAATGAGATGACAATTTCAATGATCTCGCCTTCTCTATAATGAAGTGACAATTAATTTCCAAGTATTTTGTCCTCTCATGGAACAATAATTAGAGACTATAAGCATGATAATCTAAATATCTAATTATCATAGTACAAGTTTACTGCCTCTAAGGGAGCGCGCCTTAACTGGATCATCAGTCATTTGATCTAGATAAGATCACATGTTGTTAGTGCAATGGTCCTATACCTGGTCTCTGCACTATGCACTAGATGTGATTATGACAATCTACTACTTCCACATCTAAGAAATTAGGTTTCCCCCTGGAAGAACGCAATGGCATAATGTAGATTATCTATTTGTGGAAGAACTTGTTCAATTAACATCGATGTACTCCAGGGACGTTACTATATCTAATCCAATAGGTTCAACTGACCTCACTGGGCTTTAAGAATAATACTAAAAATAAATAATAGTTAAATATATTATTGCATAATAAATATTAGTTATAGGCTTATAGGGATGATATTTATAAAATATTAATCTTTTAGACATTATTATGTCAGGCCTCATCTAGATGGGATGGGGGTGCTACGCATTGGTTGTTGTACTCAAGCTTGACTGAGCATCAAGCACCTCTCAATCATGTCAGAGTATAGGACAAAATTCCAAACCTTAATCTTATTTAGGGATGTATAGTGATTTATGATAGAGTAGTGTAACATGGTGTGTCCATTTGCATATCACATCATTATGATTTACTTCTTTACTTTTATTAGTTGTGCTTAATTGATTATATTAATTAGTGTCTTGTCACTCACCTTTTGCTATCATACATAAACCATTGTTATATTCCTACCAGCTATTTCTTAATTGGGATCCTTTTGCCCATGCCTCCAGATTGACCTAAGATGAGGCATAGAGATGTTGAACCGAATCATTAGTTGCTTTCCTGAAATGCATTCTGTTACCAACTTTCATGGAAATTTACTCCCTCCAGCCTTTGGAGATTTATTAATTTGTTTTACCATATGTTTTCAGCTATATATGTTTTTAAATTTTATCAATATTCACAATCATTGTTTTTCAGTTTCATTGTTTTACTATAAATTTGCTTCTATTATGCCGCTAGTATTTCATGGATGTTCTTTTAGTATTTTCTTTTCAGTTTTATTATGTAATTTTAGATAAATTATAATTTCTTTAACTACATATTTTAGTTATCCAGTCATTATATTGTGTTCATTTATACAAGTTATTGTGGGCTCTATGTTGGCAGTTAGTTGCAGGTTGTATATGTTGCATGTGTTCTGTAACACTATTGCCACAGGCACAACAACTGATGTATGTGCCCATGAAATTGTTGTGTTAATAAGTAGATTCCATTCAACCCAGAGAAAATGAAGACTTGTGTCATGATAATAGGAACTCAGTGAGATTTCATAGACCAACAAGGTTGAATTATAGACCAGATGCACTTAGATATGAACTTTAATAAGGGTATGGCATATCCGGCATGCTAGATAGATAAAGGCATAATGCATTTTACCAACATAATGATAATTTGAAATTTGGAGCTTTAATCCCCACCCCACCCCAAAAGGACCTTCCAGGGATTGCACTTTTTGTTCAGTTTGTCAACTGATTCTATTTAGCAAGGTATTTAAATGTCACAAATTGATAAATAATGTCCCATAAGAGTCTCACCCATAAATTGATCTGTTTCACATGCTGACAAAAACAAGGAAAGGAAACTGAAATCTTCTGTAAATAAAGAGATCGTTCCAATTTGCAATAAATCAAAAGAGAGAACCTTTTTTCTTTCACATACGTTGAATTTGAAACTCTAGCAATTTGGACAAATAGGTTAAGTCTTTTCATTTGTAACAGTGCCTTCATAACTCGGTCGAGTTCATAAGTCTAACCAATAATACCAGAAATTTAAACTCGTTCAACCACACTACTGAAATTACTGAATACTAACATATTCAGCAGGTAAACCTCTTGCAATTTTTATATTTAAATTAGGAATAAAGATTAAGAAAGTCAGGATATGAAACTATGTAAGTTTAAGTGATTAAGTTATTCTAGGTTAGTGTCCGCTAAACATTCACAATAATGCAAAAAATACAAACTCCTCGGTTTTGATTTATTGTACATTTCTCTATAGGAAAGATCAAGTGATAGATGATCAGTGCCTATGGTAAAATGAAACATCTAAAGGTACAAAAATTAAGGCAACATTCAACGATCAATTATCGAAACAACTAAATCAAAGCATTTTGTATTAGATACTTTATAAGAATACGATGGTTCCAGTTTATTAGTGTCATCCAAAGCATCGCATTTTTTTTTGCTGTTGTTATTGTTGCTGCTGCTGTAGTTCCTACCTGACCTACTGGATGAAAATTCGAGGCCGATAAATCATATATTTTTTAATTAAACGGTTAACTAAAATATTTCGGTCTCGTCGCATAAAAAACATCTACGAAAATCGAAAATTTCGAGGGAAAAAAATGCAAACGACAAAAGAAAGAAATAACAACCAAAATCAATTTTGACCCCTGAAGAATAACTCACTGAAGAAGAAACGGGAGCTCCGACTGAGAAGAAAGAGATAAAGCAGCAAAAGGAGAGAGGAAGCAGCAGCCACTGCAGAATCGCATACCCGGGGTCGTGATTGAGGACATCGCAGATCTCAAGGTTCATCGACCAATCCGGACCGATGAGCGCGTCACTCGTGGCTCGATCCACCAGCGCGCCGGCCATCGCCGCAGCTCCTCCAAGACCCAAACGATTGGCCGGACCTAAGCAAGAAGGATGAGGGCGGAAGCGATTCAACGCGAGAGGCGGACGGGGATCGAGATGACGAAGAAGGGGGCGTGTGCGAGCAGCTCGGATTCGCTTTCCCTTATCTAAGGCAAGAGTCGGCGGTGTCTCTTTATTTTGCCGTTCTTTAAAATATCTCCCCAAACGGAAAGCAGACAAATTTAACAAGAAATAAAAGACAATAAATTTAAAAAAAAAAGTATTCTGTTTGTCCGCCCGCCGATGGAATGTCTTCATGTGTTGACTTTGGTAAGCTGGATTGGCTGTTTCTTCCAAGTCCTCAGATAGGAAAATCGGATATTTTTTTAAGGAGAAAAATTAGGAAAGCTATTTTTAAAATAAAATTATTAAAAAATAACACCCTTTTATTTTTATCAACAATATCTCGTTTTATATTTTCTGTCAAATTTTATCGTATGAATGAATATGTAACCTTCATATATTTATCTATAAAAAATGAGTATAGTAATTTTAATTAAAGTATATAATTTTTAAAAACTCTAAAATTATAAAGTTTGTTTTATATAATGTTAGATTATCCAAACGGAGTAAAATGAAAATTTTTTGAGTCAACTAATAATTATTTTTCTTATCCAAGTTTTAGTGATCTGAAGATTATTTGAGGTTGGGTTTGCAGGTATAAATATAGCATCATTAATAAAAATTCATAAACGCAGTTAGTCCCATTAATTAATTTTAAGATGATCAATTCAGTTCATTAGAATTTTTTTTATCGGTTATCAAGATAAATCAAGAACCGTTCGTGACGGGCATCCAAGAAATCTAGTATCCTTTGATTGTACGTCTCATTTGGAGAAAAAATTCATACAAATATGTCATAGCTAGGGATCGAACTGCGGGTACTTGAGTGATAACCATATATCCTGCCACTGCATCATAGCCCAGGGGTAATATAAGTACCATTAAGAGCATCTCCAATCCATCACCAAAATACCAAATTTGGTATAAAATTAGTACCAAATGGAGCCCAGATCCCCTGGTCCAAAAAAAGTGGACCAGGGGATGCACCACTTGCAATTGCAGTCGGATCGTGATCGCGATCCGACCGTAATTACTTGCGATCCCTTCATGGGTTTATTGTCCCTCCAGGTTATAGTTTGTGTCGGGACGGATTGTCAGAAGTCACCTAGAGGTTGCCCCGCAGGGCGCCAGGCTACCTAACCACTCCCACCGCCAGTGGCCTTCGGCGACCTGTCCCGACCCAAACTATAATCTGGGGGACGGTGAACCTAAGGAGGGATCGCAACCAATTGCAGCCGGATCACGACCAATCCACCTTTTTGTGGACTAGAGGATCTGCCCCCACCAAAATGCTCCAATCCATACACCAAATTCCACACGCGCTAGAAGGGGGGATGAATAACACTCGTGGCTTTTACGTTCATTTTAAAATAGTAGAGTAAAATGCAGCGGAATCCGAACAAGTAAAGAAAACAATGACACAAGTTGATTTTACTTGGTTCGGAGCCTATAACGACTCCTACTCCAAGGCCCACACTCGTTGAGTGTTTACTTTGGACAATTCACTATCAATCCGGAATATTAGAGAAATGAATACAATAGTTTATAATTAAAGTACTACAATTGAAAATTATACAGACAACTACGGTATTGAAATTGAGAACTTCCGATCGTCGGAGTAGTGTCACGACTTCGTTGGATAGTCTTTGGAGCAGCGCGTAAGAGGGTAGACTAGAATTCGAGTTGTTCTGGATGTACTGCTCGAAGAGGACAATTATAAGCTATTGAAGGCGCCTTCAACCTCTTTGAAGGCACCTCCAGCTCGGATCTTATCCCCGACTCCTCGGTGTCGATAAGTTTCCCAACTTGCACTGTTTATCCATCTGAAGGCGCCTTCAAGGCATAAAAGGCGCCTTCCATCTTAGCTCTAAGGCGCCTCTCCGCGTGAGCCTTCAGCTAAGGTGCTCGAGGCGCCTCCAACATCCCTGGAGGCACCTTGAGCACTGTTCATTCGAGCTTATTTTGTGCTTTTCACTCCCTGCAAGTCATGTTAGTCAAATACAAAACATATCATGCAAGACAAAGTTAGTACAATAAATAAATTATTCGATAGTCTCCGGACTGTCCGGTTCTGACTTTCGGATTTCTCAGAAATCTTAGGTCAAACATACGTCTACTGTTCCCTCAATGGGGAACGCGCCCTCACCTACTCCTCTCAGGAGAAAGTGCCTTTTGTCAGGTCGGTCCCCCATGTTGGGGCAATTTCCCTTGGTCAAGGTTGACCAGTTTGACTAATCTTGAGTCGAGTCAAGCTTGAGTCGGAATTTGAGTTTTGATGTTTGACAATATATGGAGATTGCTAGGGCAATCATCCGGTTGTGGAGATGGTCAAAGGGTTGACCAGGTTGATAAGAAGACAAGTCAAGTAGGTCAGGGATGACAGGTGACTTGACTGGGGAAGTCCTAACTGGAGGTTAGGAAGTGGTGAAGTCCTAACTGGAGTTTAGGAGTGGTTGAAGTCCTAACTGGAGGTTAGGCGTATGAAAGTCCTAACTGAAGGTTATGCGTATGGAAGTCCTAACTGGAGGTTAGGCAAATTGGAAAGTCCAAGTGTGATCTTGGCAAAGGAGAAAGTCCTGGTGAGGAGCCAGACATTTGGGAAGTCCTGGTGAGGAGACAGACAACTGAAAGTCCAAGTGTGATATTGGCAAAGGAGAAAGTCCTGGTGAGGAGCCAGGCAATTGGGAAGTCCTGGTGAGAAGCCAGGTACGGAAAATCCAGATGGTTCAAGGATGACAGGACATCTGGTGAAAGTCTAAGTGGATCATGGAGGACCATACTTGGTGATTAGAAGTCCAACGAGAAGTTGGCAAAGAAAAAGTCCAGATGGGTCAAAATTTGACAGAACTCTTAGCGGTCGTAAGTCCAATAGGGAGTTGGCATGAAACTAGGAAGTTCGGACGTAGTAAACTTCCGAAGGCGATAACTTTTGATTCGGATATCAGAATGAGGTGATATTAGATGTGAAATGAAGCTAATTTCAAGATCTACACAGTTTTTTGGGTTTCAATCGATTGGCCAATCGATTGGGGGGTTCAATCGATTGGTCAATCGATTGGTTGACGCGAGTTTATGCAGAAAAGCTCTGGATAGATTGGGTAATCGATCAAAACTTTCCCAATCGATTGGTCAATCGATTGGGAGAGTTTCTGAGTGAACAGTAAACTTCTGAATCGATCAGTTGATCGATTGAAACCTTCAATCGATCGACCGATCGATTGGAGCGCTGGAAATTGCTCGAGAAGCCTTGAATCGATCGGGCAATCAATTCAGGGCGATTCCAGAGAGCATAGAGGCGCTCTGGATCGATCGACCGATCGATCCAAAGCCTCCCTAATCGATTGGGAGCAATCCAATCGATTGAGATTAGACCGTTGGCGCAGGTTTTAGCCTTTGGCGTGCGATTCCTTCGGCACTTCTTCGTTTCTTCTCTACGAGTGCTCACAGCAAAGCTCCACAGCGATTCCTTGATTCTCACCGCCGGTTCTTGAAGGTTCTTGGAGGCACATCCAAGTTAAGAGGCAAGTTACAACAAGAGGAAGAAGCTAGGGTTAGGGTTTATTGTACTAATCTTGTAAGATTTCCCTTATATTTACTTCTCTTTGTATTCTTGTTGTATTGTGAGTTTGTAAGGCTTCTCCGCCTTTGGTAGTTACCGTAATGGAGTGTTTTCATAGTTGAGGGTGCGTGAGTGTGTGGATCCTTGGACTAGTCACCTCTTCTTGAGGTGGATACCAAGTAAATCTACTTGTTAGCATTGTATAGTTTGTCTTCGAGTTGTATTCCGCTGCAAATCATCAAGACGAAGCAAACGACGTAAGACGTGAGCGAGAACCGCTATTCACCCCCCTCTAGCGGGCACAAAGGTCCCTACAATTGGTATCAGAGCGAGGTCGCTCTTCTACAGACTAACCGCCAAGAGAGCAAGAAGCTAGAGGAAGAAGAAGATGGAGTCCGAAGGACCGCTCGGATGGGATATCCGAATTCCACCTCCGTACGACAAAGAAGACTTCAATTATTGGAGGAAGCGGTTGAAGACATGGTTCCAAATAGATTGGAACCAATGGGTTGTTTTGAGTGACCAATTTGAAGCTCCTACGGACAAGAAGGGTAAATGCCTCCGACCTCGGCATTGGACCGAAGAGCAACGAGAGCAATCGGAGGCGGACAAGGAGGTAACGAGAATTTTGCATAATTTACTACCTTCAAATGTTTTGTTGAGTGTAGGTGAAACCACAAATGCAAGTGATCTTTGGAAAAAGATCATTGCCTATCATGAAGACCCTACACAAATCCAAGAAGTGGAAGAGCCCAAGGAGAAGGGCTCATTGGTCTAAGAAGAGAAGGACCAATCCGATGTTGACAAGAGGTCAACATTCGAGGAGGAAAAGGAAGAGGAGGAAGAGAAAGAGAAGGAAGAGGTGGAAGAGGAGAGATCTTCCACATCCTCAAGAGATGAAAAAGTGGAAGAGTCCACATCCTCAAGTGAAGAGGAAGAAATAGAAGATGATGCCATCTCTACATTGCAAGAAAAATCAAATGGAGAATCAAGCATCATCCCTACAAGCAAAGGTATATAAAATTCAATTGTAAATAATAAAAATCATATCATTTGCTTTGAGTGTAGGGAGCATGGACACTACAAGAGCAAGTGCCCCAAGTTGGCCAAAAAGAAGAGCCGAGTAGTACCCAAGGGAAAGGAGAAGCCCAAGGAGACAATCCCCACAACAAAGAAGAGCAAGGAACACATTGTGTGTTTCTTGTGTAATCAAAATGGGCATTATCGAAGTCAATGTCCAAAGGGGAAGAGGTCGGTCAAGGTCAAAGGAGGAAGTACAAATCAAGGGGGAGCTTTTAAGAGCAAACCCAAGGTAATCTTTAATAGTGCAATTCCTCCTAGTCATGATAAAATGCATGTTAGAAATAATCCTTATCATTTTAATACAAATTATCATGAAAATAGGAAGCATGATAGTGTTAAGGGAAAATACATTCCTCCTCATGCTAGAACTACCACACCTAAGACTAGGAAGGTATATAACAATTTAGACAATAACTCTAAGGATTATAGATATATGCCTAGATATATAAATGCTCATAGGGGTCAAGAAAAATCCAAGTCTATGGATTTAATGACGGAAAATCAAGTCTTGAGGACAAGACTTGATAATTTAGAAAGGACCCTAGCAAGAATGAAAAACATGCTTAAGGGTCAAAATGAGCAAAATCTAGGGAGAACTAGACAAGAGTCATCCAATGGCCATAGAGGTTTGAGATACAAACCTAAAGCCAAGAAGGATGTTACTTCCTTTCATAGAGTTCCATATACCTATGGGACCAACCCTAGGTTTAGAGGTCAAGTCAAAGATATTAGGGAAAGAATCCCTAAAGGCTCTTTTGACAAGATCAATGTGACTAAGACTTCTAAGAAGTTTAACAAAGTCACAAAGAAGGTCACAAGGGAGGTCATTCCTAGAGTTAACCTAGTAAAAGTGACTAAGGCACCAAAAAGGCCAAATAAAGTCACAAAAAGGTTACAAGGGAAGTTCTCCCTAGGAGTGACCTAGTAGAAGTGATCAAGGCTTTTAAGAAGCCTAGAAAGGTCCTTAGGAAGGTATCTAGGGAAGTCATCCCTAGTGAGTACCTAGAGTATCCAAGGAGCACCAATAGGTTTTGAGTTCCTAAGAGTATATTCTCTACACCTTAGATGGGTTTAGAGAATGTCAACTCAAATTGGAAAGGTAGTTAACCTAACCTTGTTAAAGTTGACACTTGAGAGCATTTTCAAGGTTATTGTTAACCTTGAAAATGAAAAGGATTATGGGGGTTACTCTTTGAAAGAGTAATATATGTGTCAAAATTTGAAGAGTTGAACTTAATCTAAATTGGTACACTTAAGAAAAGTATAAGAAAAATCAAGTTAGAATTTTGATACTTTCTTAAGGAATTAAAAGAAAACTCATGCTTTAATCAAATGCGATTAAGCCTTGAAGAGTAATATGTGTCAAGCTTTGAGGATTTAAACTTAATTTAAATTGACACATTTAGAAAAAGAAAAGAAATGCCAAGTTGGGGTTTTGACATTTTCTTAGAAGGTTAAAGGTAAATCTAAATCTTAAGTCTCAACGTTTAATCCTTAAGAGGAGTAATTTGTGTCAAACAAAAATTTGAGGATTGAATTCTTAATCTCAATTGGCACAAATAAAAAGGGATAAAAGAAATGTCAAGTTGGGTTTTGACATTTCTTCAAGAAATGGACAATTTAGGATTTAATTTTAAGATTAGCTAAGGTTTAAGGACACTTAGATAGGTAATCTAGGTATTTTATTTATGCTAATTTGTCATGCTTTGTTTGCCCATCATATGTCATGACATCATATTTATATTTAGCATTCATATTTTATTATAAAAAATATAAAAATACCATGTCATGTCATACATACATCATGTAACTATAGCTTGCTTTTCATTTTCAAAATTACTTATTTTGATGTATGTCATAACACATCATGCATTATGTTAATTTCCTTGTAATTAAGGACAAAAGGCACTTACTAAGAATGGTAAATATCCCAACAAGTGGGATGATACCAAGTGACATCCTAGGTAGATGATCATAAATTTCATAATGCCTAGATAGATATGTATGATCTCTTAGTTTAGGGCAAAACCAAATATACATCTCACAAAGAATCATAAGGTGACTTGTATGTGTTTTAGTACACATTAGATACAAGTGAGATGCTAGGATGGTGAACAAAACTCAAGATGTTGATCTAGTGCATCTTGTTGAGTTTTAGGTTCATCAAACCACATAATCATGTGACTTCCAATCATTGGGAAAGTTAATGTACAAGTCATGTGCATTGAGCGCAAAGAACATGGTTGGATATTGGTTGTGAAAATGATTTTAAAATACTTTTGGAAAACCTTGGTGAAGACTATCTTTTGATAGTAATCATCATTGGAAAGTTAGACACAAACTAATAGAAAACGTTGAAGTTTTCAAGGGTTTTCAAAGTTGTGTCAATCTTTGAAAATAGAAAGTATTTTCATAGAAAACTATTTTTCTTTGATAAAGTATACCCTAAATAATTTCTACATGAATTTTCATGATTTTTAGAATTTTGTAGAATTTTTGGGAAGTTTCTGAATTTCGCTGAAATTGAATTTCAGGAAATCAGAAACCCAATCGATCAGCCGATCGATTGGGATGGGTTCGATCGATCAGTCGATCGATTGGGAAGTCATTTCCCATGAACAGAAGGGTAGTGAATCGATCAACCGATCGATTGACCCAGGCTGGATCGATTCAGAGGGCACTTCTGTGAGCAGTAGCTTGCGGAATCGATCAATGGATCGATTGAAGTGATTTTAATCGATTGAGTCCCAACTTCAATCAATTGGGAAGTCTGATTTTGGCCTGAAAAGCCTGATTTCAGCACTTTAAGTCACTTCGAGTCCCAATAACCATTCCAAACCCCTTGGAATACATTTGTAGACACTTAAGGGGAGTTTTCTTGTTGAAAATAAGTATGGATTGGTTAAGAGAAACCAAAGTGAAGTTTAGGATAAGGTTTAGTTTCAATTATGACTTTTGGAACCTTAAAACTTTAAGTTTTGGTTTTCAAGGGTCATTAACCAATTCTAACCCTTTGGAGTATATTTGCATACACTCAGGGGGAGTTTTTTATGATGAAAGCAAGCATGGTTTGGTTAATGTAGATTTAGGTGAAGTTTAGGTTAAGGTTTAGTTTCATTATTGCATTTTGAACCTCAAAACTTCAAATTTTGATTTTTCTAATTATTTAGGAACCCCAAGTCATTGTTGGTGCAATGATAGAAGTTTGACCATGTTTTTAGGGGGAGTTATTCTTTGAAAACATAAAAATCTTTTCAAAGACCTTGAAAGGGGGTTAAACCTTCGTGAGGAGTTAATACTCAGGGTCGAGTATTGGGGAGCAATGGAAGATTAGTTATCTTCATTGCTAGGATGATAAATGCTCTCGGATGAGCATTGTGGAGTAGATTACTGCTCAAGGGGGAGCATTGGGTTAATGAAGGGGATCAGACCTTCATTGGTAAAGTGAAAAATGCTCTTGGATGAGCATTGAAACGAAGAGTACTGCTCAAGGGGGAGCGTTGGATACAATGAATGAGACTTTCATTGGCAAAATGAAGGACTGCTCTAGGATGAGCATTGTGAAGTGAAGTAGAGCTCAAGGGGGAACTTTGGAGACAATGAAGGGTATGTAATCTTCATTTGTGGGGTTCACTCTTATGGAGAAGAGTTTATTTTCAGTTTTTGATGTGTGACAAAGGGGGAGAATGAAAGGTTAAGTTAGACCTTCATCCCAAGCAGGGGGAGTTTGCCCTCTAGGAAAGGGAGAGAATGAAAGAAACATTCAATTATGCTTTGTCATGTAGTTAAGGCTATGAGATTTAGCCTTGTTATGAAGAATGGTGTTAAGGCTATGAGATTTAGTCTTGATATGAAGTTGGAGTTAAGGCTATAGGATTTAGCCTTGATATGAAGTTGGAGTTAAGGAAGTTGGAGTTAAGACTATGGGATTTAACCTAACTTAGAGTATTGTCAAACATCAAAAAGGGAGAGATTGTTGGGGCAATTTCCCTTGGTCAAGGTTGACTAGTTTGACTAAACTTGAGTCGAGTCAAGCTTGAGTCGGGATTTGAGTTTTGATGTTTGACAATATATGAAGATTGCTAGGGCAATCGTCTGGTTGTGGAGATGGTCAAAGGGTTGACCAGGTTGATAAGAAGACAAGTCAAGTAGGTCAGGGATGACAAGAGACTTGACTGGGGAAGTCCTAACTGGAGGTTAAGCAGTGGTGAAGTCCTAACTGGAGTTAGGCAGTGGTGGAAGTCCTAACTGGAGGTTAGGCGTATGAAAGTCCTAATTGAAGGTTAGGCGTATGGAAGTCCTAACTGGAGGTTAGGCAAATTGGAAAGTCCAAGTGTGATCTTAGCAAAGGAGAAAGTCCTGGTGAGGAGCCAGACATTTGGGAAGTCCTGGTGAGGAGCCAGACAAATGAAAGTCCAAGTGTGATCTTGGCAAAGGAAAAAGTCTTGGTGAGGAGCCAGACAATTGGGAAGTCCTGGTGAGAAGCCAGGCACGGAAAATCCAGATGGTTCAAGGATGACAGGACATCTGGTGAAAGTCTAAATGGATCATGGAGGACCATACTTGGTGATTAGAGTCCAACGAGAAGTTGGCAAAGAGAAAGTCCAGATGGGTCAAAAGTTGACCGAACTCTTAGCGGTCGTAA
This sequence comes from Zingiber officinale, assembly GCF_018446385.1. Classification (NCBI taxonomy): domain Eukaryota; kingdom Viridiplantae; phylum Streptophyta; class Magnoliopsida; order Zingiberales; family Zingiberaceae; genus Zingiber; species Zingiber officinale. The sequence continues at coordinate 15,317,173 of NC_055989.1, forward strand.
GTCCAATAGGGAGTTGGTATGGAACTAGGAAGTTCGGGCGTAGTAACTTCTGAATGCCATAACTTTTGACTCGGATATCAGAATGAGGTGATATCAGATGTGAAACGAAGCTAATTTCAAGATCTACACAGTTTTCTGGGTTTCAATCGATTGGCCAATCAATTGGGGGGTTCAATCGATTGGTTGACGCAAGTTTGTGTAGAAAAGCTCTGGATCGATTGGGTAATCGATCAAAACTTCCCCAATCGATTGGTCAATCGATTGGGAGAGTTTTTGAGCGAACAGTAAGCTTCTGAATCGATCAGTTGATCGATTGAAACCTCCAATTGATCGGTCGATCGATTGGAGTGCTGGAAATGGCTTGAGAAGCCTTGAATCGATCGGACAATCAATTTAGGGCGATTCTAGAGAGCACAGAGGCGCTCTGGATCGATCGGCCGATTGATCCAAAGCCTCCCTAATCGATTGGGAGCAATCCAATCGATTGAGATTCGACTGTTGGCGTAGGTTTTAGCCGTTGACGTGCGATTCCTTCGGCACTTCTTCGTTTCTTCTCTACGAGTGCTCATAGCAAAGCTCCACAGCGATTCCTTGATTCTCACCGCCAGTTCTTGAAGGTTCTTAGAGGCACATCCAAGTCAAGAGGCGAGTTACAACAAGAGGAAGAAGCTAGGGTTAGGGTTTATTGTACTAATCTTGTAAGATCTCCCTTATATTTGCTTCTCTTTGTATTCTTGTTGTATTGTGAGCTTGTAAGGCTTCTCTGCCTTCGGTAGTTACCGTAAAGGAGTGTTTTCATAGTGGAGGGTGCGTGAGTGTGTGAATCCTTGGACTAGTCACCTCTTCTTGAGGTGGATACCAAGTAAATCTACTTGTTAGCATTGTATAGTTTGTCTTCGAGTTGTATTCCGCTGCAAATCATCAAGACGAAGCAAACGACGCAAGACGTGAGCGAGAACCGCTATTCACCCCCTCTAGCGGGCACAAAGGTCCCTACACCCCAGACTGAATGAAATATTGCTTAGCGTTCTAGATGCCAGGACTTCATGCTGAACGCTCGATCCCAACCCGTCCAGTCTTTCATCTGGTGTACGTAACTCCCAGGATTTTTACCTAGAGTCCTCGACTCTAAAATTTCGCCCAAGGTCCTCGACCCGCCAAGACTTCTCCTAGTCTCTCGGACCAGGATTTCGTTGCCTAACCGCAGCTAGGACTTTCCATAACTTAGGGTTATTACCCCCTAGGACCTAGGGTTACCTCCCCTTAGGGTTTTCCATCTGCCTAGATTCCATTAGGACTTTTACCTAAGAGTACTTAGGACTTCCCTACAAGTTCAGTCACACTTTTTAGATAACAAAACATCTTAACTTTTGAATCATTTGTCATAATTAAAACTCAGGTTCGATTGTCTGGTACTCTTTACACTAATAATTTCTCCCTTTTTGATTGTGACAACCTGATTCAAAAGTTAAGTAAAACATATAATAAAAAAAATACAATATATAGCAAAAGTTAAGAGATAGAAAAAAATTAACTTGTTAGCTCTCCCTTAATCCTCTAACTTTCTCTCCCCCTTAACTTTTGAATATTCTCTCCCCCTTTGACATATATCAAAAATAATTTAGGGAGGAAAATAAAACTTAATTTCAAAATAAAATATTTTAGTTTTTCAAATACTTTAAAATAAACTCTGCTTTTGAGATAGTGGAATTTTGTTTTGAAAAACTTTGGACAAGGGAGAGATAAAAATAATTTTAAATAGACTATATTTTGAAAGTAAAAAGTCTTGAAAAAGAAATTGACTTTTGAAACTACTTCATTTTTTAAAGATATCTTTTTAAAGATTTAGTATATGCTCAAAGACTTTAGTTTTGTCCTTAAAAACTTAGCTAAATTCTTAGATTTGAAAAACACTTTGTCATGTATAAGTACTTGACTTTCAAAAAAAAATTCTTATATAAACTTAATTAAGTACTTAGCTTAAATTTTTTTTGATAAAACTTAGTTTGAATACTTAATTAACTTTAAAAAGATTTATAAAAACTTAGTTAAGTACTTAAATTTTTGTAAACCTTAGTTAAGTAAAAGATTCAAAAATTTATTTCAACTTTTTGAAAAGTTTTCACAAAAACTTAGTAAAAAAACTTTTTCAAAAACTTATTTTTCCAAAAAAAACTATTTAAACTTGCCTTAAAAAATATTTAAGGTTATTTTTTAAAAATAGTTAAACTTTCAAAAATAGTTAAACCAAAGAAAAACTTAACTTCCTTTTGAAAATACTTTGACATTTAAAAATAAAAATATTTAACTTAACTCCCCCCACAATTAATGCCCCCCAAATAATTTAGGTAACTTGTTTAAGTTTGGGAATCCTAGAGTCCGAGCAAAAAAAAAAACATATTTAAAATAATCATTTATTTTTCTAATTTTCTTTTTCACCCTTTCTAAGTTGTCAAACATGTTAAGCTTATGAGTTTCTGTGAGATGGAGTTAATATTAATTTTAAGTATCTCTGAATTTTTAAAATTTTAGAATATTTAAATTTAAATTTTAAAAAAATATGTAAGTTTGAATTTAAAAATATTGAACTTTGAATTTATTTAAATTTGACTTCTTGAAAATAATTAATTATAATTTAAAAATTAATTAACATTTAAAAATAATTAAGATTTTAAAATTTAAAAATTAATTAACATTTGAAAAATAATTACATTTAAATTTATTGTTAATTAATATTTAAAAATTAATTAAGATTTTGAAATTTCAAATTTATTTATTATTAATTAATATTTAAAAAATAATTAATATTTTAATATTTGAATTTAATATTTTAAAAATATTTAAATTACGTTTGATTAATTTTCTTTGATTAAGTTAGGTTTAAGCTTTTAATTACTAATCTTAAACCTAAATCCATCTCACCCTTTTTCTAAATTGTCAATCAGGGAACCTTATTTATTTTGTGAGATGGTTAATTATATCTTCAAGTTTCATTAAAATCTAAGGATTGATGTACACATGAGTTAGACTAAGTTTTAACAGTTAGTCAATTAAACTTCATTTTAATAATTGACTTCCAGGCTATGGTGAGTCACTAGATCTTCTTAGATATTGGAACAACAACCATTTCTAGACAAAGTCTTTTAAAGAAATTAAATCTTTAATTTTCTTTCTGAGAATGCTTGGTCTAACTAAAGAAGTGCCGATCAAGCATAAGTCCTTATCTATCCTAATCTAAGCATGTGTAAGGAGTAGTAAATCAAATATCAAACAAGCCTATTTAATAATGAAAATAGTCTTTTATTGACTCCTCCTGGATCATGACCTCGATAAGGTCTATCAAGGTAATGAATTTTATCTTTGGGGATCCAATATTTATCAAGTCCAACTTTATTAACCAAGTTAGTCTTGGGGACCCATGCTTGGAACAGTTTTCTATTTGGTCGATTTACTAAGGATAAGTAAAATTTAAATTTATGTTTTGCCTTATATCTGAGTCCGGATCAATTATATACATCTGTTTGATTTTCAAGGATCAAATCAAGATTCTTGAAACCTAATTTTAACCGTTCCAATAAGTCCCTAAGTTCCTTGACTTGACTTTTCAAATTGAAATTTTCTTTCTCCAGTTTTTGGACTTGAGTTGAAGTTCCAACTTGAACAGATTTGGTCAAGAAGCTTGGGTTAGTCACTTCTTTAAGGGCTATTACCTTCTTTTGGAGTGACTTGATTTGGATATTGGATTTAGCCAACTTCCTTAATAAATATGAAATTAAATTCTGTAGATCATCTACTTGAGCACTAGTAACCAGAGAACTTACAGTATTATTTGGCCATTCGGAAACGAATATGGATCTATGGCTTCTTTCAGACTTGATTTTTGATTCAGCTCCGATTTTAGACTCAGACTCAGTTTCAACAACGTAAGCTTGTACTGGTAGAGCAAGAAAGCTTGCTTGATTGTGTTCTTCGTCAGAATCTTCCGAGGATTCGGACCACGTTGCTTTCCATGCCTTCATTGTCCTTTGCTTCTTTAGCAATTTTTGAATTCGGCTGACTAGTTTGGAGGTGATCTCCTTGTTGTCTTCTAATTCTGGTCGGAATTTGAGCTTTGATTTCTTAGTCTTACTTGTGTCTACAACCAAAGCAATACCTTTCTCGACCGAGCATGCATTAGTCTGTTCATGTAACTCAAAATCAGAAAATAATTCATCTAATCTAATAATTGAAAGATCCTTGGATACTTTGTAATCATCTACCATCGATGCCCACAAGGTGTTCCTTGGAAAAACATTAAGCGCGTACCTGATGACGTCTCGATTCTCCACTTTTTGTCCGATTGCATGGAGGTCGTTCAAAAGATCTTGGATTCAGCGTGTAGTTGACTTATTGATTCTCCATTCTATTTTTTGATGTTATATAATTTATTTAACAACAAATCTTTTTTACATACCTGAGCATCGGAGGTTCCTTCGTGAAGTTTGATCAGCTTTTGCTAGAGAACTTTTGCACTGCTAAATAGTCCAATTCGGTTTAACTCCTCTTTGGTCAAACCACATTGTAGGGTCTCAGTGGCCTTTACGCCCGTCTCAATCTTCCTTTTTGTTGGTTCATCCCATTTGTCGCAGGCAAGTGGTTCTCCGTTTTCAGTGGGGGCTGTGAATCTAGTTTGGATTATGATCCACATCTCCACCTGCATCTTGAGGTGGTACTCCATTCGGCCCTTCCAGTATCTGAAATCCTCGCCGGAGAATAGTGGTGGTCGTGTAATGTTATAGCCTTCTTGGTGGGCCACTTAGAAAAAGACTCTTGCAAAGACAAAAACGATGAAACTTGTTCCAAGACTTAGTCTTGGATTAGTAGTGCGGTAGGAAAATAAGATAATAAATCGTCTTGAATGGTGTTGCACCAATTTTGAGAAAAAATTCGACGAATTGATAAATCTGTCAGGAGGGGTTATTAGACCAATCCTAACTTATAGAAAAAATTTGAAAATAGAAAAAAGGCGTAAGAATTTTTTTAAAAAGAAAACGGACGAAAAAGTGATGAAAAAATGCTCGAACGGTAGTTGTACTGATTTAGAGCAGCTTCGCTCTGATACCAATTGTAGGATCAAGACATACTAAGGAGGGTGAATAACACTCGTGACTTTTACGTTCGTTTTAAAACAGTCGAGTAAAATGTAGCATAATTAGAACAAGTAAAGAAAACAACGACACAAGTTGATTTTACTTGGTTCAGAGGCTGTGACGACTCCTACTTCAAGGTCTACACTTATTGAGTGCTTACTTTGGGCTATCAATATGGAATATTACAGAAATGAGTATAATAGTTTTATAATTAAAGTACTAAAATTGAAAATTATACTGATAACTATGGTGTTGAAATTGAGAACTTCTGATCGTCGAAGTAGCGTTACAACTTCGTTGGATAATCTTTGGAGCAGCGCGTAAGAGGGTAGACTAGAATTCGAGTTGTTCTGGATGCACTGCTTGAAGAGGACAATTATAAGCTGTTGAAGGCGCCTTCAACCTCCTTGAAGGCGCCTCCAGCTTGGATCTTATCCCCGACTTCTCGGTGTCGATAAGTTCCACGGCCTGCACTGTTTATCCATCTGAAGGCACCTTCAAGGCATCAAAAGCGCCTTCCATCCTAGCTCCAAGGCGCCTTCAGGCACACGGAAGGCGCCTCCCCGCCTCTCCGCGTGAGCCTTCAACCAAGGTGCTCGAGGCGCTTCCAACCTCCCTGGAGGCGCCTTAAGCACTGTTTATTCGAGCTTATTTTGTGTTTTTCACTCCCTGCAAGTCATGCTAGTCCAAAATACAAAACATATCCTACAAGACAAAGTTAGCACAATAAATAAATTATTCGATAGTCTCCGGACTATCCGATTTTGACTTTCAGATTTCTAAAAAATTCTAGGTCGAACCTACGTCTACTACTGTTCCCTCAACGGGGAACGTGCCCTCACCTACTCCTCTCAGGGGAAATTACCTTTTGCCAGACCGATCATCCAGACCGAATGAACTTTTGCTTAGCATTCGAGATGCCAAGACTTCATGTTAAACGCTCGATCCTAACCCGTCTAGTCCTCCACCCGGTGTCCATGATTCCTAGGATTTTCACCTAGAATCCTCGACTCTAAGATTTCACATAAGGTCTAGACCCGCCTAGACTTCTCCCAATCCTCTGGACCAGGATTTTATTACCTAACCATAATTAGGACTTTTCATAACCTAGAATTACCACCTCTAGGTTACACTAAATATGATGTTATGAGTTGGAAATGATCTAAACCCTGGACTATGGTGGACTACGGTGTGATACTAAGAAGTGGAGGAGCATCCAAATCTCATTTGGATTATAAAAAAAAACTCTTAAAATATAATAATACTTAAATAATTTGATTCTTATAGTCTCTTTCAAATATTTAATTTCTGTTTAGCTTCAACTTTTATAAGTTTTTTTTTCTCTGACTTTATTTTACACACCATTGTAAAAGAATTACTATATAACATGTTACCATCTAGATTTATTTTAATGGGCTTTTATAAAAGTAATGAATTACTACGCCATGAAGTATGATAAAATTATTTAAAGTAGATTAAATCCTTTAATTAGTATTATACTTTAATATTTGTTTTTATTTTCATTGTGTTCTTTACTCTAACACTAATAAATATGCAATTTATTTTTAAGCTAATATTTTTATTAGTTATACTAAAAAATAAATAAAATCTCTATTCTCAAATTTACTACTATTCACTTGAGGACATTTGGACTTCTAGAAAAAACATGATCATGCTTTAATATACTTGTTGGAGATCCAAATGATCTTAAACTCTTTAATTGTCGTGAGTTGAGATTATTTGTAAATCTAGAACTAGAAGAGACAATGGTTTAAATGACACGTTATCAAAACCTTCTCATTTAAAGTTGGGTTAAGTTGTATAAAAGCTGAGACCAACTAAACTCCTGAAAGACGACCTAAAATCTAAACTATTTAAAATCACACATACACCATATTACGTCAAAATGATAATATTGTGTTAATTAGAAGTCGTTCTGTATCAAATAGTGCAATCCAAATTGCTGATTTTGTTACTTCTAAAAATCCAGATGACCTCAAATTGAATACACATTTTAATATTACTAAAACCTGACTAGTCATACAATTTCTCAATTCTAGTAAAGAGGAAAGGAATTAAGTATACCTAGCAGAGACGTTTTTTTGCGTCTTCTCCTGGACCGTGCAGGTAGAAGGTCAACAGCCAGGACGAAAGCTACCAATGTGCCCTCTTATAGGGGGAGTTTCATGTGCCATGCCTTGTCGTGACCTTGTCAGAGGCTCTTTCTCCCTGTTGTCCCTTGCCAAGAGCACTTTAGACAAATACACTTTTTTTCAAGCATTCTGAGATGTCATGTCCAAGAACAGAACATAAGAAGGAAACCAAGAGCAGTGATTCAAATAAGTATACTGCTATCAAACAATAAAAAGACAACAGTTATAAAAGACTGACTCAATCTAACTCATATATTCTGTTCAAAGAAGTCTTACATATTCTTAACCCTCAGATTAGTGTTCGTTTTCAAATGTAAAAGGATAATGAAAATCCGCCCAGTGGTGGTATCTAAGGGGAGACAGAAATTGAGTCGACATTATATTCAACTAGCATTCATGAACAAAGCACATAAATCAGTTGTCTACTGATTAAGAATGGCTAGGTCTTCAAAACAAAGATGAAGAAAAGAAGAAAATGAAATGCAATAATAAATCAATATAGCTATCTCAATGGATATGTATCTACATCTTAAACCTCTTGTTTTTTTTAGAAAAAAAGCCTTTTGTAATTACGATCCTGAATGCTTCTATCTGCAAACCTTCATAAGATACGAGGATGGGCTCAAGGTCATCTCTGAACTCCCTGTTTTTAGAGTTTCTGGTTTCTTGACTGGCGTGCCACATCCGCTGAAATCAAGAACTCGAGCTTCAGTCTGGAGAATAACTCAATGTTAGCAACAAATTAACATTTAATCAAAAACAAAACAAGTGTACTCCTTGTTGTCCCTAAAGTGGCAGACATGCTGGGGGCAAATTACTAATATCCTATGATTAAGGGGAGAAAAACAAAAACACTCTATTTTTTATTGTCCATATTAGCTATCATGTGATATATGATACACAAATTCTGAATTAAAAAAAAATAAATCTAGATATTTCTGCTAAGCTAACAAGCGTCAATTGAAATTTAATGACAGGAAACATCAACAAAAAAATGTGATATTTGATTATTAACATAGGTGAGATGCTTCTGATTTATCTGGTGCCAAGTCAGATTATAAAGTAAGCCAGTTTATATCTTGCCCAGTGACAACATTTGATTTTGAATGATGAGGGATGCGTATTAACAATAGAGCCTTCTCTTTGAGATGCTTGATGTTAAGTATACTTCATGTTGATGAAATTAGTTACAATCTGGAATGCCCATATTTGACATAGCACGTGCAGCATGTTATTTGTGAATATAGTCTGGCAGTGCATTTTCTTGAACTCAAATATTCACTATGAAAACAACTAAAATCTGTATCTAAAGCCAAAGTTGATAGTCAAAGGTAACAAATACCACGATAGTCGATGGCATCTGTAAAATTTTCAGCTCTTTGCCACAGTCCGCGCTTTCTTCTGATAATTTCTTGTCCTCCAGTGTTACAGGGCTCCCACTTCTCAGCAACTCCTGGGCCTCTGCAACTACCTCAGCAGTGTGCGCGTTGAACTGCTTCAACAGCCCAATGGCATCATAACTTCGATCTCCCGGGCTCATAAAATATCCTAAATCCTAAAATTAGGAGATAAGAAATTTGTTACATTTGCTTTTGAAAAAAATTATAATTAATACAAAGACAAAAAGTCCATTTTAGTCATACAAGTTTATATCTTATAAGGTCAAGAAGAGGGCAAAAAAAACTAGATCTTCAATTTTCCTATGGAAAAAAATATAATAAATAGCAAACTATAGAGAAAAGCAGGATTTACATATGTTTTTTTATTGACTTAGAAAACATCTATAGAGTCCCTATACAACTATAGGGGTGGATTTTGGAAGACAAAGAAATATCATGCGACAAAGGGTTTTTAAACCATTACTAGTGTTAAAACTACTAAGAAAATACAACTGATTTTCCTCTAGCTATAGGTTGATACCAAGAGTCAGCCTTTAGTCAAATCTACTTTAGTACCAGCTGAGCTAACAAATCAAAATCAAGACAACCAACTTAGTGTATGTTATTTTTATATGAAATTCAAATCTTGAATTGTGGAGAGGAAAAAAGAAACTAAAGACTTAAATTAAATTAAGTAAAACAAAACTGAATATATGTGTAATTGAAGAAAAGAACCACTAGAATGGTTAAGATGAAATGATATAAAATTCCTACCAACAATTAAAAAGTTCTAAATGTCTTAAATCTACCATTTAATAAGAGGATATGGGCAAAGATATTGTAATAAGATAAAGAATTAGTTATCAAAATGAAATATACTTCTACAATCTCATGTGACTAAAGTGCGCCTCTAGGGATGGCAACAGGGCGGTTTCGAGCCGGGTTTGGCCAATCCCAGAACCCTCCCCTCCAGAAAAAAATGAACTCGAACCCGGATCCGCCCCGTCTACTTTTTCAACCCGCCCGCCCCGAACCCGCTCAAAACCCGACGGGTTGGATCCGCCAACCCACTAAGCTTTAATATATATATATATATATTATACGGGGCCGGGTTTAAACCCGACCCATTGCCATCCCTATACGCCTCTTAACCAAGAGGAAAACTTTACAAGAATGTGATATGACTTGTCAGACTTTATGAATTGCAGTGCTAACACTGCAGAAGCAATACGTCAAGTAATTTATATCATGAGATAACCAATTTAATTACCCTAAATTCAAGGTTTAAAATTTCAACCCGTGCCGAGGTTTCGGTCTTGGAGCGGAACGATACGATTTCGATACTATATCGTGCCGTGCCGATATAGTTTCGATATTTTTTAAATAAAAAATATATTAATTAAAAACTAAAATATTTAACATAAATATTTAAAAAATAAACAATATAAAAAATAATCTTTTAAAAAAGGAAAAGATATGAAAATAGATAAATAAATAAACAAAAATTTTATTATAATTTTTAAATTAAAATAAATAAAATATAAATTAATTAGATAATTTTATTAGGGATTAATAAAGTCTCTTTAAATTATCTCCATCATAGCTAGGAGTTGATTAATAATTAACCTAAGTTTAATTAAAAAAATCTGAAATCCGACACCACTCGCGAGCCCGCACGACTTCGGCGCTATCGCGGGGTTGCGCAACAAGCCATGGCTACGGGGATTACCTGACTCCTTCGGCGCGACCGCAGGGTCGCACGATGCCTCCGCGACGATAGCGGAAGGGTTATGTGACCCCTCCGTTGCTGTTGCAGGATCGAGCGATCCCTCCGCTGTGACCACAGGGTAGCGCAACACGTCGCACCTATCGCGGGTCTAGTGCCGGGGTCGTGCCGATGTCGATTGCCTAGCGGAACGAGATGTTTCGCCCGTTTCGACCGTCTCGGCACGACACTTTAAACCATGCCTAAATTAGATGATATAAATGAATTACCAACAACAACCAAGCCTTATTTATCCACATAGGTGGGGTTGACTATATGAATCCTTCTACGCCATTGAGCTCTATCTCCTACTATATCATCATCTATATTTAAATAAATTTTATTTTATTTTATTGTTACTAACCAAGCTTTTTTGGTCAACGTCTTCCTCGTTTGATGTGGATATTTGTCATAGTTTCGCATCACCTAACTGGAGCATTTATTGGTCATGTAAGTACATATTTATATCATCTTAAACGTATCTCTGGGAGTTTTCCCTCCATAGATGTCACCCGACTTTCTCTCTAATGCTCTCATTTCTTATCTTGTTCATCCTCATATGTCCACAAATCCACCTTAATATTCTCATCTCTGTAATTCTTATCTTCTTCTTATGTACTCGAGTCATAGCTCAAGATTCAGCTCAATATAACATAGCAGGTCATATCTTTAATTAGTTTAATATATATACTACGTTAACACCTCTCTTTTCTAAAATTCTCTATATAATTTCTATTGGAAGTCTATTATAAGCTTTTTTTAGGTCAACAAATACCATGTATAGATCTTGTTTTTGTTCCTGATATTTTTTAATTAGTTGTTGAGAATATGTATAACTTCTATTGTCGACCTTGCAGATATAAATTCAAATTGATTTTTGATCACCGTAGTCTCCTTCCGTAATCTTTTTCTATTACTCTTTCCCAAAGTTTCATGGGGTGACTCATTAGTTTAATATCCCTATAGTTTGCACAATTTTGCACGTCTCTTTTGTTCTTATATAAAAGAACTAGAGTACTTATCCTCCATTAATCAAATATTTTTTTCGTTTTCAATATTAAGCTAAATAACTTTGTAATCCATTCAATACCTTATTTCTCTAAACACTTTCATACCTCTATCAAAATATCATCTAGTCCAACTATTTTTCCATTTTGCATCCTATTTGAACTTCTTCTACTTCTAAAGTTTGAATTCTACGATAAAATTTAAATTTCTATATTCATTTGACTTATTTAAATTACATAAGTTAAGTTGGTCACTGCTCTTTTATTTCCTCATCATTTACCGGTACTTTATTACATTCATTTTTAATACATCTTATTTAGACAAGATCTCTTATCTTCTTCCCTCTCGCTTTAGCTATTCTGTAAATGTCTCTTTCCTTTCTTTTATATCCAATTTTCGATATAAGTATTCAAAAGTTTCATTCTTAGCTTCATTTACTACTTAGTTTCTTCTTGGCTATTGTATATTTTTTAAAATTTCTTTGTTCTCACAAGTATATAATATCTTATAGGTTGTTCATTGTTTTTCACTTTCTCCTATATTTTCTTATTGGTTGTTCTTTACTTGGTGGCGCATGCTTATTTGACTCACTGAGTACACTCTTGATTACTATTTTCAAGTTTGATACCATTTTATCCCATGTCATATTTAAGTCACCGTATATTTCGCATAATACTTGTATTCCTATCCTCACCTTAAATATATTTTGTTTCCTATCCTTTAACTTCTACACTTAATTCTATGAGTAGTATATATTTTCCTTCTATTGATACTATATTTGAGATGTATATCTAACACTATTAACTTATGTTGGGTAGTTAAGTTTTCTCTAGAGATGACCTTACAATCTTAACAAATCTTTTTATCCTTCTTCCTAATCATAAGAAAGTCAATTTACGATTTATTATTCCTACTTTTGAACGTGACCAAGTGTTCTTTTCATAAAATCCAATTAAGTTTTCCCTTCTTCATTTTTTGTTTTTAAGCCATAACCCCATGCACCTATCATATTCCTCATTTCACTCTCACATGCTCATTTAGATCTCCTTCTATTAAAATCATTTCATTTGGTGGAATGTTTGGTTATGCCTCATCTAGATCGTAGCAAAACCTAGATTTGGCTTCTTCATCTAATCCTATTTAAGGTTCATATATGCTAATTACATTAATAGTTTTTTTGTCACTACTATCTTGATAGCTATAATCTTATTCCCTTTCTAACTACTCCAACAACTTCATCCTTTAATGGACTATCTATAATAATACCTACTTCATTTCTTGTTTTACTCATTCCTATATACCATAACTTAAAATCCGAGTTCTCTATCATTTTTGTCTTCTTTCCTACCTCCATTATTTTACCGTGAGAGCTCTTATATTCCATATTCTAAATCTTAGACCATTAGTTTTCCTATAATATTTGTCCTTATCCAACTTATGGTGTAAGAACTATTGCATATTTAACACTACACCCAAGATGTAGCAATCCTAGCTAATATGTTCCAGTCGGATCCTACAACACAAACTCTTGTATATTTAACACTACAACCGAGTTCTCATGGAGATGTAGCAGTCCTTACTAAGACTAGCTAGCAACCTAACACAACCCTCACCCTTTCTCATCTAGGCTAGGGACTAGCCATGGCGGACTTTTATTTTTAATATATGATAACTATATATTATTTACATAATATTTAATAAATATATATTATTATTATTATAACAATTATAAAATATAATAACACTTTTACAGATTATAACCCACATGTTCGTATAACATATAATTAATTATATCATCGCTACAAGTTTATATTATTGTTACAGATTTATAACTTTGTTCTCTCTTCTCTCTCACGACGTCATCGCAATAGCTACTATCACAATTTGGCCAATGACCATCGGCAAGAACTTCCCCAGATACTTTGACTGACATTCTCTCCTCTAACCACATCTCTCACCCACCTAGATAATAGACTTATGCGTGTTGAAAATAAGAAGTCAAAAAATCGTCGTTGCTCATCGTTGCTATTGCCTCTCACTGATCAACATTTGCCATCGCTTTCCAGTAAGTTTTCAAGCATTTTATAGCCCCAATCCTCTTTCTCATGATTGCCAAATGAAGTCAATTCAATTCCTTTTGTTGTGCTATATACCGACATTAGGCATGCAAGAAATTAACAAATTCCCACTTGATAAACAAAAGGAACCCTATTGACCTATGTTGTTGTTGGGACGAATGTGTTTGGTGGGATATAGGTGTTGCTCCAATAACAGTAACAAAAAAAACATTTGTATTGAGCAACAAGGGTTGGCACCTAAATTCTTAGTTGAAGGAGTTGAATCTATTAGCATAGGAGGTGTAAGGGCTATAGGGAGACTAAACAAAGCATTAACCAATATATTTAATTGATTTGAGTACTACTTATGAAATTTTTTATATAGCTCTTAGACTATAATTGGGACAAGCACAAAACATATAGGATAAAGAAGATAAGGGCAGAGCTAATTTAGCACAAAAGTTATTGTAAGGAACAAAATATTTTTTATCTTCAAGTAGTCAAGATGAATTCACTTAGTAGATAGTATATTTTCTTACAATATAATCCAAGTATGCCTGCACAAAGAGTCGCAAAGTGGAGAAACAAAAGTGAGACAAGTAAATCAATAAGATGCTTTATTTCTAACCTCAAATGTAAGGTCACTGCTAATTACATGCCCTGGAAGGAGAGAATTCATAAACCAAGGTGACTTCCATGCTGAAGGAGATTCAATCCCTCTTTTGATGCCAGGAGTATCACCAAAGCTGTAAGGACAAAGTATTGATATTTCAAAGAGCATAAACAGAATATATTGTTTCACCACAACATACAAGCATTCTGATGTTCAATTTTCTAAGTCTAATCATACTTCTTTAGTGACAATTTTACATTTTGTTTGTTGTTTTTGAAAAGAAAATTAGTTCATCTAAACCTAAAAAACTAGGCTGCCTTTTATTGAATAAACCCCCTCATCATATAGAGTATGGTGTACCACAAACACAATATTAGACTAAAAATCACTAATATAAACCTATTCTAACACACCCCTCAACTGCAACATGATGTTGTTAATGCTCTACTGCATAGCTTTAGAAAGTTAAGAGTGTAAAAAAAAACTAGTAAAATATTAAAAAGTTGATCTTTAATTGCTCTACAAGGAATAACAGTTATATTTGAAAGAACTACATCCACATGAAAAGAAACCATCTACTGTACTATGCATGTTTGATGCATTCATAGACAATACTACTTGTAATATAAGTTGTTGCTTTATTATGCATTTTCATAGACAAAATTAATCTACATGTTTTCTTTAATATAAATTGTTCCTCCTTATCAGCACTATACAAAAAGGCAATAAAGTTGCTTATGAATTTTCTTACATATTTAAGTGTGTGATATCATCAATTGTTGAACTGCATTTTCCAACCACTAAAGGAGAAGGCCTTGTTGATTGAACAGAATATTTTGCTATTTCTGGGGCTGAATCAAGGTTCTTATGGGTTTCCACAACACAAGGAGAAAGCACAATAGGGAAATCTGCCAATTGAGCACAAGGTTCTATTTGACCATTATTTGGCTCATCTGTAGAATTACTGATAGTTTTAACTTTCAATGACTTTGCACTTGTAATAGACAATTCCCTGGACGGTCCTTGATCCTTTGAGTTGCATGCAACAAGTGCTCGAGATAGCTGTCACAACAAAAACATTCAAAGGATTATTTCTCAGTCAGGTTGGAAACTAAAACAGAAAAAAAAGGTTTAATGTCTAAACCACAGGAGAAACTGGCTCACTCTGTTTTCAGTTAAAAATACAAAACATTGATGATATTTATCGATTGATTGGCAAACCCAACTCAGATATTTTTGATGCACCGATATAAAAAACTGAATGGGCCAAGAAAATTTAGAGTATTGTCATGTTTAAATAATCTAGTGAATTTGTCCCAACATTGTCCCATGTGCCATGAACATTGTTCCTCGTGCGCCTTATTATCCAAGTGCTCACTAAATAAAACTTGACTTTTAATCAAATCAAATGGATTGTAGTTATACTAAATAGAGTAGCAAAATTGGCACCTATACTCACCATTCTTTATACAAAGAAGAGGTCAATTTGCATGGATAAAGGGATATGATTAGACCCAATGCTCTCTGATGTCCACTAAAATTTAATTGGTTATGCCATCTATTGGGCACCAAGACTGCATTTCAGTGCACATGATTATTTCTGCACTAACTTAATGACTTAGTGGGCACCTTTACAAAAAAAATGATATTGGGAGGTGTGTGGTAAGAAGTCATCTTACTAGATTTCAAGTAATTTTGCAAATATCAGTTTCAAATTCAACTATCATGAATAATCACATTTTTGGTTAATAAGTATTAAGGCCATATCTGAGTTTGAAACCTTTGGAAATTTAACTCATGAACATGTTCCCCTAAGTAGGCTACCATGCACATTAAAGAAATTTAAATAGATAAAAATCATCTTGAATTTAACTGAGGGAGATGTTATGGTAGAACGCTCAATCTACTTTTAAATACTTAATGAAGCAGATAAGGAAAGCAAAGTGCAAAGTAAACAATAAAAAAAAGGCACAAGACAAGAACTTAAAACTCCAGAGATAGAAGAATTTAGACCAGCATTTTGTTGAAAACAATTTATAACAGTTGATTAGTTGCATAATTTAACAGGTTTTTTTTTTTAATAACTATCACCCTCTTTTTACTTTATTTTTAATACTAGTCACAGGCCAAAAGGGTTACTGGTCTTATAGTGGATATACTTGTTGGTAAATTATCTTAGTACCACTTTTTTTTAAATTCATTTCATGTCTTTTCCCAACTCAACTATTATTGGTTGGAGTAACTCATCTTACTTAGAGTAATATAGAAAGGATAAGAATCATACATATATTACCAATTTGGTACACTTTCTAAACGGAGCCTGAATACTTTATTTTTATTTTTCCAAATGAACCATAAATCCTCCTAATTGAAAATATGGATTCCAAAATGCAAATATAAATAAATTGATCTAATTACACATCATTCACCGAATGATTGATGCTTCCCTCAATAACTATCACCCTCTTTTTACTTTGTTTTCAATACTAGTCACTGACCAAAAGGGTTACTGATCTTATAGTCGATATACTAAAAGGTAGTGAAGTATCTCCACACAATTAAAGAAATTGTCAATACATAAAACGCACAACAAAATTCAAATGGTACATGAACTCACTATCCTTCTTGAAGCACCAGAATTCAATTTGGTTGTAGCATTTAAAGTTGTTGGAGAGGATGTCCCTTTACCAGTACAGTCTGTTGCATGCTCAGCAAAATGCATTATGTTTTCTTTGTCATCATCCAAAGAAGGTACATTCTGCTGATTATCAGAAGGACAATTAAAGGCCACCTCAGCACAATTGGGAGAAGTCTTGTCAAGAATAACTTCATTGTTCATATTAATCTCAGAACATTTGTCATCATAATCCAAAGGAAATGAACGTGAGGTACTAACCATATGTTTGCCAGGTTTCTTGTCAGCTCTCTGTTCCACTAGAGGTGACAATAATTCACGTTGCCGCTTCTTCATAATAGATGGTGTAGACATGAAACTTTTGGCAGCATTTTTGAGAAGGGCATCAGCTGAGTCGTCATGAGAAGGTGAATCCCAAAAGTTATATGATGTAGAACAGTTCATAGGGGACATCATTAATTGACGAATTCCAAGAGGACTATATTCTTGCTGAAAATTTCCAGAGGATATGAGATCGCAGCTGAAGAATGGAATCTCTGAGCTTGGTAAGCACGGAGGTTCATAAAACAAAGCTCCAGACTCTGTCATATCTACTGACAACATATCTACAGACTGCACATTTTTGTCCACATCTCTGGGTGTTAACTTTAGATCAGGAGTAACAGAAACCATATCTTTGGAATGTGTTTGCTTTGCAATGCCAATCTCCTGCCCCTTACCTTCCAGCAGAGTAACCTTAGGCTGACTGCTATCAGTGTGGCACATCGAAGAGCAACTGGGATAAGCAACACCATTGTATGAACATGTAATGACTTCCTGATCTTGAGCTCCAAAAGTGACTTCTCTGGTTTCAAGAGCATAACATCCATATAGATTTTCATGGACAGTGGTTTGGTAAGGAGGTGCTAGGGCCACCAAATTGTTGTTGCAATGGGAAATTCCAAGCATGCCACATGAGCTTCCAGGATATACTTGATTCGAAAGCATAGTCAAATTTTTATAAGATTCAAAAATTAAAGAATTACCGGAATTCACAGCAGAGGAGTCTGAATTTAAAAAATCTGGAACACCAAGGTCAATTGGAATTTCCTCTATATTTCCTTGACTAACACCTGAACCATAAAGGCAGTTGTCAAAGCAACCAATCTCACATATGTTAACATTACTCTGCTTCTCATGATGATCTAACAAATTTGGCCATACAGAGAATTCATTTGTGTTGTTTCGCATACAAAGGTTATTGTATTCTGACATTTCTTCTAAGTCCAATGATTTCTGGGAAACTTCTACTGAAGAATTATTTGATAATTTGTATGCTCTCATATCTTCGGCATTTGTTTCTGGTATATTTTCAGGTATTAAGCTTGGAGATGTAGAAACTTCATATTGTACTTCAGGAACAACACATGCATATTCATTAATGCACATGGCAAAATGGGAGTCCTGAAACTCTTCTCTAGTAATGTTTCTATTATCTTTCTTGTCATCATCAATTGGTACTTTATTGACAAGTTCATCAGATTGAGAGCAGCACAAATTGGCAGATGATGTTTGGCTACGTTCTAATGAATCCTCATCTTCTAACCTTTCTTTTCTATCACTCTCATTGCATGTCTGTCCATCAACTAACAGAGAATTTTCAGCATCAGGAATCCCTTTAAACTGAGAAAGCAATCCTGATGCAAGGTATGAACTTATTTTCTTCTTTACTGAACTATTCCAGTGATTCTTTATTGCATTGTCCGTCCTGATGGTGCAGATGCAATAAAACATTATAAAAAAATACAGCTGGTTTATCAAGAAAGTGATATAGTTTTATTTGATGAACTAAAGGTTCAAATGAGCATATGTTAATGAATGAAAGAAATGCATTATCATAGTATGATATCCAGGCTAGCATCGTATATAAATATTACACCATTATATGGTTAACAAAGCCTGAAGTAGAACTAATTTTGTGTTTTTTTTTTCTTCCAGGACTAGGCTGTACATTGAGAAATAAGATAATGAACAAAGCTGCCTTAAGAGGCCAACCCAGCTAAAATAATAGCAGACATATATTCAATTACTCCTTAAAATGTAGCTATAGTAGTTAGACAAACAGCATCAAATGGACAAACATAACCTTTAAGACCAACTCAAAACGACCAGAAACAAACAAGGAGGAAAAACTAGGAGTTTATTCTCACCTGCCTGGTAAGTACTTTGTTAACTCTGCCCATTTATTTCCATGTATTTGATGAGCAATAATCAGTGCTATTTCCTCTTTTTGAGTCCATGGTTCCCTATTAATGGAAGGATTAAGATGATTATGCCACCTGCAATTAATTCCATAAAATGTTAGTTTCATCATGAGTTCTGCAATATAGAATCAAACTGACAATGTTAAAAGAACAATAAGCACAAAATCTCAACAAAATTCTAGGATATCTTTATCTTCCGCACGTACTTATCTTTCAAAAGGACGAAAATAGTTGCTAAAGGATCACGCATGAACATAAATTTAAAAATAAATAGAAAATATTACATGATGTAGAAAAGGGAATTGGAACGAAGGTTTTAGTTATTCTGAGATTTAGACTGTGATCAAATCTAGTCATTCTATTTATTTTACTTTTAGAAGTTAGAGACTCAGAGCAGGTGCATTTGTTTGTTAATATGATCAATGCTGCTAGAAAGAGTTCTTCATGATTCTCTCAATGCTAGAAACTTATGTTCCTCACTGAAAGGCATCATATTGATTTCCAAACCCTCACTACAGGGTCAAGCTCTTCGGATAGGTAGAAAAATGATCCATAATACAATAAATAAATGGGTTAAATAACTTAAATCAATCAAGAGCAAATCTATTATCTAATATTAGTTTACCTTGTTAATAGAATTAAAACTGTCCGAGTGTTAATGAGCAAGTGTTGATCATAAACTGCCTCCAACCTTGACTCTAAGTTTCTTATATAGGCTTTACAAATCCATAATATAAATCAATTCTATATTATATAGACAAAATACATCAGGTCTATCTCTAAAAGTAATAGAAAGTAGAACATTAAATACAAACACAGTGCAGATCTGAAAATGATATAAATGTTTGAACTGGTCTAAAGTCTAAACCTTTCAATGGGTTCCCTTTCACATCATCAAACTCATAATATACAGACAATATCAACAAAAGCAACTGCCTTCAAGTTCAAGAAACAAACAGAAGAATTCAACCTTGGCATGCTCGAGTCCAATTGAATTTAGGCAGATAAAGTATATGGCTAGTACTAGAAACAGAGCCATAATTTTTTTGTCTTTACTGAGCAATGATCACCCCGCTACCATTAACTACAGGTGGAAGGTGAGTTGATATGGTTGTGCCTTTTAAGATAACTGAAGGGTTCAATCATCAGTTTATCAGACAACCTAAGGACCAAAAGAAAAAGAAAATTTTAGAGTTTTAATAATATTCTGAACAAAAAATTGTTGTAGAAAATGAGATAATCTCAATTCTCCAGAGAAAACAAGATCCAGTATGGTAATAGAATTTTATTTATAAAACTGAAAAATGTTCGTTGAGCAAGCATTTATCTTTCACATTTCAAAACAACTTTTCGAAATCAGTCTGACTATTTCCCTAAAAACATTACCTACAAAATTTTGTAAAGGTGAGAGACTTTATTCCTACATCGTGTCACAAGATCTCCAAACTAGTTGTAATTTCTTAAATAGAAAATAGGTTATATACCTGATAATCAAATCAAGATAAGGTTGCTCTAAGTACTTTACCTTTCCCTGCATTGCTTTCCAATTCGTCCAGGTAATGCTTGTGCAATTGCTGACCATTTCTTGGGTCCGAGCTTATTTACCATTTCAATTATAATTTCATCTTCCTATGATAGTGAAAAATAAGAATATATTAACCTATTTAAGCCTTGAGAAAATTTCAACGAAGAAGCAAACTTTGTCATGCTGATCAACAAAATATTCTCACCTCCTTTGACCATGGTCCTTTCACAAGATCTGGATTCAAAACTTTTTGCCACCTATGTAGGCATTGGACATCAGTCCGGTCTGGAAAGCATTCAGCTGCAAGTCAAGAGAAACAAAGAAAATATGTGCCTAAGTCTAAGAAAGGATACATAACAAGAACCAAATGAAAATTGAAAACTACTACTAGACAAAGAGACATTAAAATTTTATTAAATCAAATATTAATTGGATAATAAAATAAAGAAAAGAAACTGAGGGCACAAGAAATTTTAAATATATAAGAAGCATAAAGTGAAGTCCGAAAATTTTGAAACAGAAGTGAATAGATTATGAACATCACAACAATAGCATCTTAAAAATCTGTGTTTTAAGCATTTGAAACACGGTAACTATGATTGGTATCATTCAAATAATATGTGAAAATAATGTGTAAAAGGCGCGATCATGAAAATGTAATTTGCAAACATTGACGAAGATAGCATTAATCGAATAAAGAGAGGCAAATTCCCAAAGGACGCATAAGTTTTTGAATGCTCAAAAGGCGCACCTCATTCCCATTTTACCTCTCCGTCATAAGTTGACTCTTCTCTTTCCTCTCTTCTCTTGCATGTAAGCATCTTTTCTCTTTCCTCTCTTCTATTTTTTTTTAATGTTGATTTTTAAACACCATCACCTCTGTGGTGCTGTTTTTTAAAAAACCAGCACCACAAAAACAATAAATAATGACATATTTAGACTCCGAAGCATTGCAGAAACCCATAGGAGTTAGAATGGATCAATCAGAGCTCTCTAGGTCCATTAATGAGTTTTGACCGAGACACATTGATGGACCTAGGGGATTTGGATTTCTGAAAAGTTAACATGTAATAGAAGAGGGTAGCTCAGTAAAGGTATTTATAGTGTCCATGACTGTTCTGACATCTCTACGATAAGTTATTTCTATGTGTCAATTGCCTTAAAGTCATAAACTTTGAAAACCTTCGGATCACTACTGTTAATGATTTCAAGTTGATAACTCTAGACACAAATAGATTTCGGAGCACTTCGGTAACCTATAGCACTTGGAATGGGTTCGATCTCTAGGTCCATTAATGAGTTATGGCCTAGAGAGCTCTGATCAAACCCATTCCAAGTGCTACAAGTTTTTGAAATGTCCCGGAGTCTATATGTGCTAGAGATATCATCTTGAAGTCATTGACAACTGTGATCAAAAGGTTTTCAAAGTATGAATTTAAGGAAATTGACACATACACATAACTTATCGTAGGATGTCAAAATCGAACGTACAACAACAACAATCAAGCTTTATCCCACTAGGTGGTCAACTATATGAATCCTTCTATGCCACTAGGCTCTATCCCCTACTATATCATTATTTATATTTAAATAAATTTTATCTTATCTTATTGTTGCTAACCAAGTTTTTTTTTGATCTTCCTATTCCTCATTTGATATGCACATTTGTCATAATTTCACGTCTAACAGGAGTATATTTATAGGTCGTCTAAGTACATAGTCGTAAATCTTAAACGTGTCTCATGGAGTTTTCTCTCAATAGGTGCAACCCCAACTTTCTCTCTAATATTTTCATTTCTTATCCTTTCCATCCTTGTATGTCCGCACATCCACCTTAACATCCTCATCGTTGCAACTTTTATTTTTTGTTCATGTGCTCGAGTCATAGCCAACATTCAATTTCATATAACATAGCAAGTCTAACCGTCATTTTGTAAAATTTTCTTTCAAGTCTTAGAGGTACTTTACAATCACAAAGAACACCTGCTCTCCTCAATTTCAACCATCCTGTTTGTAATCTATGTAAGACATCTCTTTCAATCCCTCCATCCTTTTACAAAAATGATCTTAAATACTTAAAATTCTCATACAACTCGTCAGCTCCTATCTTAACAATTGCCTCATTACGTCTAATATTGTTAAACTTAAATTTCATATATTTTGTCTTTACTCTACTACGTCTAAAACATTTCACTTCTAGCGTTTCCCACCAAAATTCAAATTTAGCATTTACTCCGTCATGTGTCTTATCTACCAAAACAATATCATCTGCAAATAACATGCACTGTGTCTCATCACTATGCTTAGGCTTGGAAAAAAGGTTTAAAATTTCAATCGTATTGAAGTTTTGTAATTTCAGTATTGTATCATGCCATGTCAATACGATTTCAGTATTATTTTAAATATAAATATATCGATTAAAAATATTTTTATTAATATTTGATTGTTATAGACGCTTACTATTGGGTTATATTTGAAATGTTGAATGTTAAGTTCAAATTTTGATATTATCTCGTGAAACATGTGATGCTTGTTGATGAAAAGTCAATTTAGGGTTAAATGAAGTCCATCAAGTAGACACGGTAGGATCAAGTAGCTTTAAAGTGAACTTAATATCTTTAAAGAGATTAAGAAGTTTTTTTCTCTCTATTTATCCTCATGGACAGATGGAGAAAAAAATAATAATGAAGGAAAAAATTTAATGGATAGAGGGGAAAAAATAAGAGAGGGGAAGAAATGGGGAAAGGAATTGAAATTAAGTGTGTTCAAAAAATAATGAAAATGGAAAAAAAAACCTCTCGGAGGTCGCTACGAGGTGACATAGGCCTCACGGCTCTAAACCCATGTTGATGCCACTGTTGGTCGGAAAGAGTAAATTCCGCCCGTGCTGACTAACACAGTTTGGTATTTTATACCATGCTTAGAAGTTCAGTCCACTTTGATACCAATTATAACGACTTTGTTGGTTCAAAAAGAGGCATAAAATACTAAGTTAAGTCAATAGAAGTTCACTCATCAAACTTATAAAATTGTCATATTAGCCCATGACTCACTAAATTGGTGTGTCAAAATGACCATCAATTGAGTCTTTATGTCCTCGTCAATAACCAAAGTCCAAATCATTGTCCAAAAATCACCTCTAGTTGGTTCCATGTGCTACCTAATGACTACTATGTCATCACCCAAGCAACCCAGAGTTCTTTGATATATGATAATATTAGTTCACTAATATATGCCGATAAACCAACTTAATTAATCAATAGCTCCCCTAAACTAGGGAGTCGTATAGGGGTGGAGCTTCAGTGTGGCACTGTATTGGATCGCTTTAAAAAAAAAGCTTATGTGGTTTACACTCTCAAATAGACCTTTGTTGGTTATACGGGCCATTAGCTATTAAGCGTAATTGATTATTCGACTAGAATAGAAGATATCAACCTCTTCTTTTTCTTCAAGAACAAAAAAAAAAAGATACCTTTTTTTATTTTACACGAAACTAGATTGTCTAGGTAAACCTCTAAAATTAGCATTTTCCCAAGGCAAATTGTTAAGAACAGTTATACAAACACAATGCTGAAAAACCAAAACTACCACTTTGCAAGCCGCGACGTCAATGCAAGGCAGCGACCAACTCCAGTTCACAAATCACAACGAGGCCACATTCATAATCAAGAATTAGCCATTAAGTCCAACTCAAAAGCAAATTTCAAAAGAATAAAGAGGTCAGCGTTGCCAATTTTTCGCGGAACAAGGGGAAACAAGTTTAAAGAATTAGGGTTACTTTTGATTGAGCTTCCTTGCTTGCTGAAGAGTGCGGAAGAAGTAGGCACGTAGTTTGCTGCAGAGTGCGGAGGCTGGAAGGCATGTGCAGAGGCCAAAGGGCAGAGCGAGGGATAGGATGTGTGCAAATATGAAGTTTAATTAAGGCAGTGTAATAATTGATTTGTTTTTGTCTGGGCTGTATATTAAGTTTCAAATTCTGAAACTGGAATTTAGGAAACCAAATGATCAGAAATCAATTTTATTTCTGAAATTGCCCTTTTGGTTCTGAATTCTGGAACTTAATCCAGAAAGTTTATATCTATTATTGCTAAGGAGATTTGAGCTCGAGTTTTGTAAGTTGGTCGTGGAGAATTATGTATATATTTTTTTGTCCAGGCCCAGCTGCCCACACTGGGTTGTGCTGGCTCTGTCCTTGGTGTCATAGTATTCGCTATTTAGGATAACTTCCTCATCAAGATCCAAACTCCAAATCATGGTCTAAATTCATACCTAATGGATGGTGGCCTAATGATATTTCCATCACCATACATACATTCTCTCCAAGCACATCATATGTTTAAAATTAGATATGTTTTTATGTGAAAAGGTCACAACCTTCATATGGGAACTTTAGCTTTGTTAGGTTTAGCCACAAGCCTAAGAAAGCTAAAGCCTAATTTAATAAAAGCTCATTTAAGTATGTAAATCCCCTTTTAAAAGTCCACAACTATCCATGTGGGATTAGTGAAATTGTCCAAATCGCGATCATATTACGATGAATCATACTTCATAAGTCAAAGTATTGGTCAATTATAATTAATGCATTCAAAACTTGTGTAGCATAAATGAAAGGACTAAGATGAATGTGTTTAATTACTATAATGACTAAATAAAAAATGCTACAAATTGGGAGAAATTATATGTATCTCTAATAGACAATAGAGTATACAACATGGAAAAAAAATTAATATGGTATAGAGATGTTCTAAACATGGCCAATAAATTATATAGTGAGATCAAGTTGAGGCAATTAGATTGAAGATGTGAAAAATAGAAAGAAACTAAACAAAACTCTATTAGATGTAAATAAACATGATTTAAAAGATTTAATTACTACTAAGAATATAGCCCTAAATCGAATAGTGGAATAGGACCAATGTAACTTATACTACAAAGTCAAGCCTCATAACTTGTTGAAATCTTCTTGAAAATAAATTTGCATTGAGTACTTTGAATTTCTTTTGTATCGGTTAACAATTTCTCTAGAATCTTGAAAATGATCGAGACACAAGCATAGAATGCGGTATATAATACGAGATATTGACAATACTCCACTAACAAATAAGTTTATATGAGAATAAAAAACATAATTTATTCTAACACCAACCATTGTCTATTATAGTAATAGCATACCTATCTTTTTCCAATTTTTGCCATTAAAATTCTCAACTGCTTTACTCAATATATCGTCCTGCATGCAAAAGAAACATTCAGAAAAAAGAGCAAGCAAGCAGACATTACATATATCACTATGATGACAAAGGACAAGAGAAAACCATTTTATCAAAAATAAATCACAAGAATTTTTGTCACTATTAAACAAGTGGCATGCAATCATAACATCAGCAGTTCAGATTGCTGATGTGTTTAATCATCATCAGTAGTCAACATGATATAGAAAATAAAAGAAAGATTAAAGTAATGAATAAGTTTACCATTTCTCAAATGTTAGCAGTTCCTAAACATCTAAGAGGTTGCAAGGGCAAAGAATAAGTATGGACATTGAATTTTTAGAAATCATCCAGAAAGCAAAGATGAAGAGTATGACAACAAAGTCAAATGAGCACTATTACAAGTCATTGAAATTTGGAGGCTCTCACAATCACTTATAAGTTGTAATCTTCAGAATCACACTAGCAACAATTAGAAAATGCATTTAAGATGATTTATAATAATATATAGGTAGGATATTGAATGATGGTTGAATGTATCATTAGAGATAAGGACCCAATAAAAACTCTCTCTTAAGAGAAGAGATAATGATGTTAGACAATAGACATGCTGACATGATATCTATAAAGGATGATAAATCAAAAAAATCCATTATAACATATAGTTCAGAAACACAAATAAGTCGACAACCTAGCTAAAAGTTTCAAGGAAAGTACCAGATATATGCAAATTGCAGCAAATGTGCAATATTTCAGAAAAAAAAATCATCAAGTAGAATATTTGTAAGACAAATAAACAATAATATTTAAAAATGTAACAAATAAGAAATTGTGCTATTTAACCATCAAATTCTTACCTCCTCAGGTGTCCACTGTCCTTTGGTTGATCGACGTGTTGGACCAGTAGTCCTCCTAAAATAATTTTGTAAAAAGATAATCAGGTATTTTTCATTTTGTAATTCAAAAGGAGGCTTTTCAACATTGATAGAATCAGGAATTAGCGATTCAAAAAGTAAGCATTTCAACAATGATAGAATCAGAAGTTAACTAAAGAGGAACTCCAAATGAAAAGGAGGTTCTTGTAAATGCAATGAGGACAAAGAAATATGCAAAAGCCGGACAGGCAGCCAATACATACCCATTCAAGGATCTTTGCTTCTGGATTTCATAGCCATTCACATCATGAACAGCACTGGATGAAGATACTTCATCAGTATGAACTCTTTTTCCTTTATCACTCACCATTCTCACTTACTAACGCCTCAACACTGGTTATCCAATCCAAATTTGGTAGCTGTGATTCTGGATTAACTTCCAAATCATCGGAAAGAGATTCCCCAAGCACGGGAAAAATCATAGGTAGTAGAAGCAAGGGAAGAAAAACATCAACACGCTGCACAAACCAACGATTCTGCTCAGGGAAAATGACAATGTGAATTAGTATCCAAGTGCAGAACATAACATTCAAAGGAGAACTCCTACAAGTTCAAGAATGGAGAAAGAAAAGCTTACCAATTTAATCAGAAAATTTTTTAAAAAAAAACAAGAAAAGCCCAAATTAGAGACATGACTACCTAAATCGCAAGTTGATAAGCTGAGCTAACAAAATCATATTAAAAAAAAACACGAAATGGCAACAAAATTCTAATTCATCCAACATAATCCGAGTCAACGCATCCTTCCAAAACCCCAAAAACAGACCCGCAAGAACCGATCCGTTAAAATCACTCAGAAAAAGAAACATCGAAACGTAAATTGCGTCAACTCCACCAAGAACTCCCGGTTTCAGAGCCTCATCCGCCTAAAGAACGAACAGAAACCCTAATGGTGAACGCGTGGAAACCATCCAGACGAAACGAAAAGTAAGACGAGAAGTGACACCTTGCAGAGGGAGCAGAAGAACAATGAAACCGATCACTTTGCTTCAGAATCTTCAGATCTGCGCCAGCCTCCTCCCCTTCTCATCGCAAAAGCGAATGAGGCTGAGAGATTTGCTTTTAATCGTCGACATCGCAAAAGACGATTGCTGTGATCGATTTCGAACCCTACATTTGTACTCTTTCAAGGTCAAGATCCTTCTTCCACAATTCAAGATGGCATCTCCGCGGTCCGATTTAAAGGCCCATGCGGCCCGCTTGGCAAATTTGAATCCCAACGGTTGCCCACCGGCGTAGCCGGTCAATCGGTGGATAACAGACGAATAGTATTTGAAAGAAAACAAGTCAAAATATCATCTTTTAAGTCGAATTTTCTAATTTTTTAAACATGTGTAGTTAATATTTTATGTTATATTATTTTGATATCTTGCTATTCATTCTCTTTTTTTTTCCCATGTTACATATTCTCTAAGTTGTTTGTACTTGAATTTTGTTTTTTAACACTTCATCTAGTGTTTATTTCCCTTAATATTAATAATTAAAGTAAAAATATTTTTAATAATTAGAATAGAATCTTTTATATTTAAATTTTCATATATTCATTTAGTAATCTCGTTGCCAAGCTCCAACAAATAAGATACCATTTGAAGTTAACAATGGCAAGGTGAATCTTTGCGAATGTGAGCAAGTGAATGTTGGAAGCTAGACGCACGAGAAGACAATGGAGTCTATTAAGAGATGAACATGTTTGAGTGGATGACTCCTTTGCCATGATGAAGGAAAAGAGTCACATAAACGGATCGACTTATTCAAGTATTTCGACTAGAATCATATGCTAAGAGCATGTTCACTTCCACAGAGCCTGACAAAGAACTGGGTAAACTCAAATAATACTGATGTATCAATAGGGATTGCTTTGCAATTGATCGGGCAGAATGAAACGACATAGCTCGATTTCGAGTATGAAGCATAGTTTCTCCCGACATAAAAGAGAATGATATAGGACAGCTCAGTAGAAAAATAAGTACAGTGCATGATACTTTTGCAAACTCTAATGGCTACATGCCGCAATCAGGATAAACAGAGACAGGAGAACTGATAAATAGTTCAACTTTTGTTCACATTCCGTGAGACCAGAGGGTACAGTTAAAGGCTTGATGAATGATCAGTGCGAATGAAGGTCTTGGAGTAGATTGGAATCACAAATTTCATCATCGCGATAGAATGGATCTTTGAAAGCTTCAACAACTTCTCTAGCAACCAATCAATTGACTCTCAAATGCTCACATGAAGTCGTCTTCGAGTTCTTCCAAGGATTTATTAGCAGATGCAATCTGCTTGTTGGATGTCATCTTCTCGGAGACCATTAGACTCTTGTAGCTCCTTACCTCAGCTTGTTTCTCCTTCTCAAGCCTCTCCAATTCTTCCCTCTTTTTCTGCAAGACCATTGAAAGGAAGCTTTAATGGAAAAAAAATTTCCGTGCCAAATAGGTGATACAGAAATCATTGAAAAAATGGAGAGAAAAACTACATCCGATCAGCCTGTTAAAGTTTTAAGGAATTTGAAACATTTCTTAGTAATGCTTATGCAGGATAAAAAAAAGATTATAATAGGTAAGAAAATTTGCGGCAAAACTTGAGCTAACTATAGAAAGATAGCTAACACTAATGTTTTGAAAACCAGACAAGATCGAACTGACAAAGCTGACATATCAATGGTTCAACCAGTGGAACCAGTTGAACTTAGAAACATTCTTCAGTCATGCTTATGCAGGATAAGAAACTTTGTAGCAATAATTGAGCTGCCTCATGTATATAGAGAAACCAAGCCAAGATCAATGTTTTGGAAACCAGACCAGAGATTGAACCAGTAAAGTTGATGGGTTGATGGTTCAACTAGCCAAACCAGTTGACCCAAAGATAATATATTTTTATAATATAAAATATTAAAATTATATAAAATTTATGTAAGATTATCTTTGAATTGTATAAATTACGCCTAAAATTTATTATTAACAAAGTGAAAAAGAAATTGAATACATATACAGTATTCCCAGTAGAAAGTTATTTTTTCAAAAAAATCTTAAATAGTATAATGGCATTTATTCCAAAAACACCGAACCATTGGAGATAACTACCAATATCATAGAAATTTAACTTATTCCGAAATTTATCCTGGGTTTACCTTTTTACCAGTTTCTTAGCTGTACAATTTTTTTATGGTAAACCGGAATAGATGTTCATCCGGTTAAGAGTTAACATATTGAACTGGCTGGTCCGTGTTCGGGTTTAAGAACACTGACCACGACTTGATAACAATGTCTTTGTCCTTAATTATCAATTTCTGAGAGTACATGTATCATTAAAATGAAAAAAGGAACTCACTTTGTCCCTTGACTGGGCCTTCCTTTCTGCTCTTTCTGCTGCATTGACAGATTCTCTCTCAGCTGCAAACATAGAAAGTTAATTTTCATCTTCAACAAAATACCAGTGAGAAATCCCAAAAGGCAAACATAATCACAAAGACAGACAATCACATAACAAGAGAAATTGTAGAAAAATTAAGTATAAGAGTAAAAGCATCAGACCAGAGACAATAGGAAGACAATACCAAATTATCTTTTCTGTTAAAGATGTCAAAAATTGCATTGCCCTCAACGAACATGTGATATATTTTATTTTACCACAAAGGATTTTCATAGTATTCTCCAGTGCAAGCTTTAGGGCACAGGTAGGAATTTATGGGGAAAAAAAAGTAACGATGACATGAAATTTAGCCTGTTCACATACATCTTCTCATCATGGTAATGCAAAAGAGGACATGAAAAAGAGCTCTAACAACATAGGAGAAATATACTAAGGGTCTAAGGGCATCTTTTTATGGCATAGTGTTACCCTAATTAGCATGTAATTTATTAACTTTTAAAAGGCAACAGTTGCTCCAAGTCGGAGCAAAGAAAGGCTCAAGCCAAACATTTTCCACTACACATCGAGCTTGGAGTTGCCACTTTTTGGCAAGCATAACCACAACATAAAACAATCAAAACGTACTTTGTCCTTGATTAGAGGCCCACATGATTGCCACAAATAAAAAATATATACAACCTAAAACTTGGATGAAAGCATGTCCTACATTTATTAGAGGTGAGGGAAGGCAAGAGGCCCACCCAAATCTCATTAAAGGGGAATATTTAGAGATTTATATATGTTAGAAGTGATTGACTAACCACTTATTCCAAAAGCTCTAGCTTTTAGGAAGGGGACTAGATTATACATATATATTTTTAATAATCCCTTTTCATGCATTTGATTGGCCAAACCCAACACATGAATCAATGAAATAATTATTTTAAAACGGATTTGAACTTTAGACATCTCTAATACCATGAGTTGATTGTCTAACCCTTACCTAAATTTTTGCGTTGTTGGAAAAGAGACCAATTTATATATTTCTGATTTTTTAATAATATACATATATGTATGGCAAAGAAAACTAAAAGCAATGTGCATGTAATGATCTCTTATAAATCACAAACTAGATCATATAAATCACAAATATGCCCATTGCTTTCATATATCCACAAGCATTGAAGAAACTGCAAATTGTTACCTTTCAAATCTGGCGTCCTTTCCACCTTGGTCTTGTTCAACCTATTGACAATCTCATTCATGCGTTTTTCTACCCTCACCGTCTTAACCTGCCAGAAAAAACACGGTCAAAGAGACGTCATCAGGATGATTGTGCATGTGAGAGAGAGAGAGAGAGAGAGGAGTTGAAGTAAATAATTGAAACAAAATCCAAAAAGATAGAGGTGCACCTGAACATCAAGTAACAAAATTAAAAGAACCTAAAAGGATATTGGAAAGTCCAGAATTAAGTTTAAGAAACTTATTTCATAAGATCAGTGTTTTAGAGTGCTTGCCACCTTTAACTAGCTCAGGCACTATGCACTGGCCCAAGCAAACTAAGATGCTTAATTCAAGAAATAATTTAAAACATATATGCACCTCAGCAAACCAGAGAAATGAGTAATATTATTACTTATCACAGATTTCCGGAAATTAATATTCAATACTACAATCAATTGAACTGACTAAAGCTAGAACACCTATATACAAAGTAATGAAATGATATGTACAAACAATAAATCAACAAAAATATATTTAACCAATGTGAATAGTATTAAAAAAATGCCTAGGCAAGCACTACATTAGATAATATCCCGGATCTCTATAACACTGTATAAATCCAACAGACTTGCATTAAATCTCATTTCATTTCAATTTATAGAAAACTCATTAAGGTCATATGCTGTGACCACAGTGGAAGATTACATCACAAACTAGCACATCCCATGGAATAAAAGTAAGCAGAATAAATACCAGCTAGGAAAATGTAACTTTTATGCTGATCATTTCAGATGAAACTTTGTAAATGAAGAACACTGAATTTTCAGCAAGTCAACATATGTATATATTGAAAACGATGCAGTGATCAAGTGACTAATATATATATATATATTTACCATCTTAGGATTGTGAAAACCAACTTGACCAACATCCATGGAAGGGGTTTTCTTCAAATTATACCATGGAGTATAAACAACATCGACATTATTCATCTTATTGCCTGCAGAAAAATACACAGGATTACATAACAAAATCTACCAGGACTTGCTGCATGTGTAAGATAATGAATACTAGATACGGATAAAAAGGGTAGGGAAATTAAAATATTGAACAAACACAACATATTTTTATGTAATTGAACATAAAAAAAGGAAAGCAAATGTTCTCTTTTTTACGTTTATTTTTTTCATTTACCTTGGATTGAATTAGCTTTAACAAGCTGGATACAGTCTTCCAACAAACCTTCACTTATATCATCAATAGTTTGGGCCTTGTTCAATCTCAAATAAACATGTGCAGAAGACATTTTGTCCACGTGAAACCTGCACTCATAACAACCATCATTAAGCATGGCATATTCTTGCAGAAACCTTAATTCCTTGGAAAGACAGTCAAAATGAACAATTCTATCCTAGCACTATAAAATACAGTGCAAGACTACAATGCCTTTGTCATCCTTCAAAGAATCATCTAATTCAATTCTGCATTTTGATAATGCCACAAATTCTTTTAAATTATATCACTGGAAATAATTGATCCTATAAAAGTTATTTCCTGAAATGAATTACCATGCAGACAAAGGATCAAATGAATAATAGCAATTAAACAACAAGAGGCTGGACAAAAAATGACCACGAACATGACCTTACAATGTCTACGAATCAGCAAAAAAGAATCAATTTTGAGGAAGACAACATATAGATAAACACAGAATCATTAACTACGAGGTAAAATAACCATCTTTACGGGAAAAAAAAAAGTAATTACCATATATCTTCGGGGAACCCGTACTTGATGAGCTCCTCGTTCTCGTGCTTGTCCAATCCCATGAAGATGGTGTAGTCGCCCACATCCGGCCGGGCCTTGAAGTAGAAAACCATCTTTGCCTCTAGCTCCCGATCGTCTTTACCTGCCAAAAAGAAAAAGAGAGATTTGAAACACGGTGTGAGGCCTAGGGTTTCCGGGAGTCGGGGGACAGAGATTTATAACCTCCGGGGCCGTGTAGGCGAATCGAATTCGACCAAGGGTGGACCAGGGCAACGCAATCAGTCAGGGATAGGGTTTCGTGGAGTCTCGGGGATGAGGAGGAATTGGGGGGAATTTGTTCTTCCCTATCGATAAGATTCAACACAACACGGCGCGACTCGACCGAATATAAAATGGGCAAGAATCGAAGATATGGAGACCGGAAGGATGTTTTCTATTAATTTATAAAAATTAATTTGGCAGGTGAAAGGAAGCTCCCGGTTACAGTCACGCCATTGGGTGGTTGGCGGGTCCCGGGGCAGTTGAGAGCATACGTGGATCCAACATCATCAAGCTAATCTCTCTCCCTCTATTTCTTTTTCTTATTTAATATTTTTCAATTAATAATTAACCACGTTATATTAGCGGGATTAATACGATGAATCCTTGTGCTTTTCTTAAATATGTATATAAGGCATTTTGGTATATTTCCCGAGTATATTCTTTGTAAGAAGAGAAAGATGGTCAGAGGTCAGTCATAAAAATTAATCGGATGAAGGTTAAATATTTATATTATTTTAAAAAAGCCTCAAAGATTGTCCGTCTTATCAATGTATAATAAAAAAAAATGAAAAATGTGTTTCACCGACCCCACCTACCTACTTGAAAATTAAAAAATATAATAAATTAAAAAAGAATGTGAAAAAGCAGATAGTATGGAGGATATTTTTTAAAAAAAACAAAAACAGAGAGCCAAATTAATTTGATTCTAAGTCATCTTTGATTGGGAATATAGGAATATATATATATATATATATATATATATATATATATATATATATATATATATATATATATATATATATATATATATATATATATATATACACCAAGATTATTCTAGCGGTAGCTCACCGATTTTCTAATTTCTCACTTAGCTCTGCTCCCAACGGTAACAATTTAGTAACAATTTTTAATTACAATTGATCATCTTAATTTTTCAAAAATTATTTAAATCTTCTTCCATTAATACAGAACACGTTTAATCATACCTTATAATTATACTTTCTGTTTTATCATTAATGTCATCTATAGAAGAATATCATGTGGTGCTCCGGTATATTGCCGCATGGGTGATATGACAGATAGGGGCGTAGCTATATAAAGCTCAGGGTGTGCGGTCGCACCCTCTGAAATTCAAAAAGAAATATTAATATGGTGGGAAAAAAAAAAATATAATCATAAATTTTGAAACTTTCTCGTCTTTTTAGTAAAAAATTCCAATTAAAATCCTTTCAACCAAACTAATTTTTCTCTTTTCCCAGGTCATTTTGTTGCTCTGTCTGATTTTCTTCTTCCTTCTCTAATCCTGAACTTTTATTTTCCTTTTTTCATTTTTTTCTTCTTCTAATTTCTTTCATATTCTTTTTCTTAACTCTAATTTAACCCACAAAATTTTTCAAGACATGTCGCTGTCGTTATAGCCCAAATCGCTATCACCATTCACTGATTGCTACCATCGTCGCTGTCATTTGTTACATGACCATCGTCTTCACTTGAATAACACTGTCGCTTTGTCGATGCTCCATAAAAAATACCTTTTAATTGAGATTAAATTTTCTTGATTGATTTCTTTCGCTTAGCCGACACCGTTGTTTGCTGCCAGCATCACCATCATTGTTCGCTGACTCCGTCGCTTTGCCCCTCCTGAGTGAAAATCCTAGCTATGTCACTGATGACAGATGACTATTTGGGTTTGATGTGACCATTGTCTTTTGAAATCAACGGTCGCGATGAACTCTCCTTTTCCAAAGCCCTTGATTGAATGGCTGAGAACGAATGTTCTCCAAGTTTTTAAGCCCCCGATTTTTTCTCTTCCCTTCACCGTCTTCCTCGCGCTCACCATTGTCTTTTCTTCCTCTCCGCCAACGATTTCTTTCGCAGTATGCTCCTCTCCTTTCTTTCTTCAAACCTTTGATATTCC
Source organism: Zingiber officinale (assembly GCF_018446385.1). Lineage (NCBI taxonomy): Eukaryota > Viridiplantae > Streptophyta > Magnoliopsida > Zingiberales > Zingiberaceae > Zingiber > Zingiber officinale. The sequence continues at coordinate 15,352,346 of NC_055989.1, forward strand.
TCCCCCTCTGTTCTTTATGGCCAAGTCTTCTCGTCCTCCCCCACCCATCCCCGAGCTCTAGTATACTTCCACAACCTCTAAATCCAATGGCGACGAAGTCTACCAAATGAAGCTCACCTATCATTTTCATGCAGGTTATCAGATCGTCATCCCCTCTGTTTATGACCGACCTCATTTGCCTCCAGATGACTTTTTACCCTTTTTTAAGGACCAGTTTTACGCCTACCTTCGATTTCCCATTCATCCATTTTTCTCGTAAGTTTGTTGATATTTCCATAACTCTTTGCATCAACTAATACATAATTCCTTTAAAGGTAGATCTGCTACCTTAGCGGCCCCTAGTGCCGGCCCCACGGATATGGAGGGAGGTTCATGCAGGTACACAGGCCATAATACATAATTCCTTTAAGTTGTTGTGTGAAGTGGTCATTCTATTTTGTTTATACAATATTCCCTTAGCACTCCGCATGTTCCATTACTTTTACTATTCCAAGTTGTTCTAGCCGGGGACCTTTCTTTTTCAAGCCTGAGTGAACGTTATCTATTTTGATAAAATGTCATCCTCATATAAACACTAGAGAGAGCATTATTTTTTTCGTTCATTTTTCCATTCGACCTAACTTTTCGACTAGCTAGCAGATGAAATTGATGAAGCCTCTCTCGTTCGACAGATATAGGAGTCGATCAGACTATCTCCAAGTAGCCTCAAGTTTGGCCTATCAGAAGTATCACATACATTGGTTGCTGTTGGAGGGTATTTTATACGTGTTCGGGCTAAGCCTCATCTACACGCGGCTGCCCATTCCCCTATGTATGCCATATTTCTGCTGCTCACCTTTTAATCTAACTAATTTTTCTTTCTTTTTTGTAGCACAAGTCATGTTGAGGGCACTGTTGAGCTGCAAGAGCAAGCTTGCCGACGCGGAGATCAACGCCCGAGGCATCTCCAAGCTAGAGAGTTGGAGTCGGCTGCTGGTTGAACACTCTAATAATCCAACCAGCGAAGTAGGAGGGAGTTGCGCGGCAGCTAGCGAGGCTGAAGGGAGTCAGGTGGCGACTAGCGGCGATGCGGCTACAACAGGCGAGTTGCCTCCTGAGTAGCAGTCCATGGCGCCGATCGTGGTGCCTTTGGAGTTGGTCACTTCATGTGAGCCGTTAATCCGGCACCGCAAGAGGCAGTGAGGGGAAGCTTCTTCTTGCTTGGCAACTTCCACTCTCTAGGCCCCGGAACCTATCTCCTCTTAGCCGTCCTTCGAGCGGGGTGGGACTTCAACTTCTACCCTCCTAGAAAGGGAGACTGTCGTACCCACTCCTCCCTCTTCTGATCGGACACCCTCGTTATCCGTGTTACCGGTCGAGATCATATGTGCATCGTCGGTCGCTTACATACCACCCTAGCCAATCGAACCTGCTCCTCAAGTGTCCCTAATATGCTCTTCCTCGATGTCTAAGTCTAAGGGTCTGACTACCTCAGAGCCTTCTAATCCGAGAGGTCGTAGACACATAATGACCATCATCTGCCTTCCAATCGACGAGTGGCGCCACCCTGATGACGCTGAGTTGCACTCTCCTAAACACTAAATTAAGATTCAAGAACCGCTGGCATAAGTCTAGGCAGACACTAGGGCCCGAGCAGTGATCATTCTGCACGGGGAGCTCGCGGACGACTTCATCTAGAAATCCACCAGGGTATATTTATAATTAAGTCTTTCCTTTATACTCCCCAATCAACACTTATTAACTTTTCATATTGTAGTTCTGGGTGGAGAGCTTGGCCATGTGCCAGAGGCTGGCGTTTTTGGAGCAAGAGCTCTAGTAGCTGCGCACTTTGGTTGGGTTATCAGAAGCCTCCCAAGGCTACATTGATCAACTGATTGCAGAAGTGGCCCGGCTGAACAAAGACTTGGACTGGAGTGTCGAGCAACTATTTGGCTCCGAATGGGAGCTCACTATTGAGAAGAACAAGAATTATGAGTAGACCCTCCAACTGGATCGACTGACCAAGCAGGCTCATAACTTTGAGTCCAAAATAAATTTTGCCAATGCCCGGAAACTTCGAGTCATCAAGGATCTCGCATCAAAAACAAGGAGACTCGATTTCTGGCCCAGAACCTCAAAGAGGCAGAATCAATTTTTGTAGCTGAGCTAGACAGCCAAACTGTTAAGCGATAGGCAATCCAGCTCCAGCTTGATGAAAAAGATGCCGAGTTGGTTTCACTAAAGGCTGCTCTAGAGTTGTCCAAGGTCGAGATAGAGGCGTCCCGAGAGGAGCTTAAAAGATTCAAAGAGGAGGAACCTAGTTGGCTAGAATCCTTTAGAGTAGACTACCTCCGCTCTAACTCCTTCAACGACATGTTTACTGATCGGACCATCTGCCTTTTTAACTTTGGAATCGATGGGACCCTCCAGCAACTCAAGGACAGCGACTACCTCTCCCCCGATCTGACGAGCCAAATTAAAAACAGGGATAAGATTATTGAGTCGCTCCTAGACGAGATCCTTGATTACTTAGCGTAGTTTCTTTTCTCAATTCTTAGTCATCTTTTCGTACTCCTCTCTTCAGCATATTGTAAAAATTTCTAGGTATCAATGGACGCGAGCTCGTTTGACGCTTTTATAGTTTTTTCGCTGTAGGGTCTTGTTTAATATTCTAAGTATCATTCAGTGCTCCCACGCTTGGCGCTTTGTGACTATCCGGTTCACCGCTCTATAATTTTGTAACCCCTCATTAGTGCAGTTTGTAAAAATTTTCTGAGTATGAATTCATGCGCCTCTGTTCAACGCTATAAAGTTATTTGCTATAGAATCCCGCACCCTTCAACCCCAGCTGAATGGCCTGCTTACGTATAATTTGCCTGCTTGGGTCAATACTCTTCAACACTTGGTGTGAGGAGCCTTCACCTGCTGATAACACGGTCGGACGACCGATGAGATTTTTCCATGCTCGGTCTGGACCCCGTGTCTCATTATTTTTATGCGTGAGAGCAACGATCGCTTATAACTCGCCTGATCAGGTCAAGAGTGTTTAACATGTCCGGTCTGAACCCCGTGGCTAATTATCTTCAAGAGCAAAAGCATCGCTCGCTTATAACTTATTTGTATGGGTCGAGAGTCTTTGACATGCTAGGTCTGAATCTCGTGGCTAATTATCTTCGGGAGCGAGAGCATCGCTCGCTTATAACTCACCTAAATTGGTCAAGAGTCTTTGACACACTTGGTCTGAACCCCGCGACTAATTATCTTAAGGAACGAGAGCAATGCTTCTTATAACTCATCCAAACGGGTCAAGAGTCTTTGACACACTCAGTCTAAACCCCGTAGCTAATTATCTTCGGGCACAAGAGCAACACTCGCATATAAATCGCCCGATCAGGTTGAGAGCCTTTGACACACGCAGTCTGAATCCCGTGGCTAATTATCTTCAGGAGCGAGAGCATCACTTGCTTATAACTTGCCTGAACGAGTCGAGAGTCTTTGACACGCCCGATCTAAACCCCGTGTCTTATCTTTGGGTGTGAGAGCATCGCTTGCTTATAACTTGTTTGAACGGGTCAAAAGTCTTTGACACGCCTGGTCTGAACCCCGTGGCTAATTATCTTCATACGCGAGAACAACACTCGCTTATAACTCGCCTAAACGAGTCGTGTGTCTTTAACACACCCGGTTTGAACCTCATGGCTAATTATCTTTAGGCACGAGAGCAACACTCACTTATATCTTACCTGAACGAATCTAAAGTCTTTGATATGCCCTGTTTGAACCCTGTGGCTAATTTTCTTCGGGCGCAAGAGTAACCCTCACTTATAACTTGTCCAATCAGGTCAAGAGTCTTTTGCCCAATTTGAATCCCATGGCTAAGTTTCTTTGGGCACGAGAGCAACACTTGCTTATAACACACCCAATCGGGTCGAAAGTATTTGGCACGCCCAGTCTGAACCCCGTGGCTAACTATCTTCGGGCGCGAGAATAATGCTCGCTTATAACTTGCCCGACCAGGTCGAGAGTCTTTGACACTTAGTAATTTTCATTCAAAACTTCCTGCATTCATAGAATGATATTTTACAAGGTACATAATTTTAGTCACAAACTTACTACCCAGTCTGATAAGGCTGTAGATGGTTCATGCTCTATGGCAGGTCAAGCTTCCTTCTGCTCTCGTCTTGTAGATAAGACCCCGAGTTGAGCCTCTGAATCACTTTGTAGGGTCTTACCCATGGGGCCTCCAGTTTACTGACGTCGCCGACCGGCTTGACTCTTTTCCAAATAAAGTTGTCGACCTGGAAAGATCTTGACATCACTCGTCTGTTATAATTTTGCTTCATTCTTTGCTTGTACGTCATCATTCGAACGACAGCCTTGTCTCTAATTTTTTCAATTAAATCTAACTCCATGAGGTGCCACTCGACGTTATCTTCATCGTAGAGCTGCACCCGATTGGACTTAACTTCCATCTCGACTGGCACCATAGCTTCTCCTCCGTATACTAAGTGGAACGGGGTTATGTCGGTCGCTTCTCAAGGCGTGGTGCGGTAGGCTCATAGCACGCTCAATAATTCATCCGCCCAGCTCCCTCCAACGTGGTTGAGTTGAGTCTTGAGCCCTCGGAGGATTTCTTTATTAGTAACCTCTGCCTGGCCATTGTTTTAGGGATAAGCCATCAAGGTGAAAGCCTGCATAATGCCATAACTGGTGCACCACTCTCTGAGCCTCCGCCCTTGAAATTACCTCTCATTGTTGAAGACAAGTCTATGAGGAACGCTGAATCGACAAATGATATTCTATCATAGAAACTTTATAATCATTTGTTCGGTTATTTTGGCTAGTGGCTCAGCTTCCACCCACTTGGAGAAGTAGTCTACTACTACGTGAAGGAATTTCCTTTGTCCAATCGCCATTGGGAATGACCTTATAATGTACATGCCCCATTGATTGAATGTGCAAGATATCACGAATGTCTTCAGCTCTTCGGTAGGCTTGTGTGGGATGTTATGATATTTTTGACAAGACAAGCAAGTTGCTACGGTCCGTGCAGTGTCAGCTTGCAGAGTAGGCCAGAAATATCCGACCAGTAGGATTTTCCTTGCCAATGATCGACCGCTCAGATGACTATCGCAAGAGCCTTAGTGAATCTCTTGTAAGATGTATTGCATGTCCTCTGATCCTACACACTTGAGCAAAGGTCTCGAGAAGGCCCTCTTGTACAGGTGGTCCCTGATCAATGAGAACTATTTGACTCTCTTCTTTCGTAACCGAGCATGCTCCCGATTGACTGGCACATTACCCAATCGAAGAAACTCAATCAGAGGCGTTCTCCAGTCATTGGAAGCTCCTCCGGTCGATCTATCAATGTGAGCTACCAGCATCAACTGCTCGATCAGCTTATCCAACACCACTAGGGTCAAGGAACTTGTTAACTTTACCAGTTCATCCGCATATTGATTCTCCATTCAGGGGATCTTTTGGATAGTAACTTCTTGAAATCCAACCTTTAACTTTTCTAACGCTTTCGCATACAACCTTATCTTACATTGTTTCTTTCAAAAGTCCCCGAAAGCTGCTGCATTGTCAATTGAGAGTCTAAATGGATAAGGAGCGTAGCTCCCACATGTTTTGCTGCTTGTAGACCGGCTATCAGCCCTTCGTACTGTGCCTCATTGTTTATGGCTCTATAGTCTAGTCAAACGAACAACTGCATTCGATCCTCATGCGGTGATATCAGAAGTATGCCCACACCGCTACCTTACTGAGTGGACGACCCATCGACATAGATCTTCCAAGTTACTTTCGGCTCGACGTTCTGTAGCTTCGTCACAAAATCGGCTAAGGCTTATGCCTTGATTGTCGATCAAGGCTGGTACTGTATGTCAAATTCGCTCAGCTCCATGATCCACTTGATCAGCTGGCCAGACGCTTCGAGGTTCAGAAGAACCCGCCCTAAAGTGCTATTAGTCAACATAATTATTGGATGCTACAAAAATTAGGGGCATAACTTCCGAGCGGTCAGGACCAGCCCGTATACCAGCTTCTCGAGACAGGTGTAGCGACACTCAGCATTTTTCAATATATGGCTTAAAAAATACACCGACTATTGTTCAGTGCCATTACGCCGCACCAACGCTGAGCCAACCGCTCGTTCCATTGACGACAAGTATATCTAGAGTAGCTCGCCAGCGATGGGGTTTGCTAATGCAAGTAAGGAATAGTTCTTGAGTTCCTCCCGTGCTTTGTTGCATTCGATGTCCCATTAAACTATTGTAGCCCGGCCTAGAACCTTGAAGAATGGATGGCTTCGGTCGAAAGACTTGGAGATGAACCTAGATAACGCCATGATCCGCTCGGTTATCCGTTGAGCTTCCTTCAGGTTGCGTAGAGGTGGCATGTCTTAGAGCGCTTTTACTTTGCTGGGATTTGCTTCGATCTCCTCCTCGATCACTATGTAACCGAGGAAGCATCCACTTCTTGTTTCAAATAAACATTTGTTTGGATTGAGATTGATTTCGTACCTTCTTAGCGTTCGGCAAGTCTCCTAAATATTTGCATAGAGATCAGTGACTCGGAGGGATTTTATTAAAATGTCGTCGACATATACCTCCATGTTTCAGCTGATCTACCTTCGGAACACCTTGTTCATCAACCTCTGGTAAGTGGATCCGATGTTCTTTAGTCTGAATGACAACACATTGTAGCAAAAGGTTCCGTTGGCCATTATGAAGTTGACATTTTCCTGATCTTCTTTGGCGAGCAGGACCTAGTGGTAGCCCTGGTACGTATCCGGCATACAGATTAGTTCACAGCCTACCGTGGAGTCCACCATTTGATCGATGCATGATAGCAGATAGTAGTCCTTCGGGCAAGCCTTGTTCAAATCTCGGAAGTCAATGTAGACCCACCATTTATTGTCCGGCTTGGAGACTAGCACCACATTAGCCAACCAGCTTAGAAATTGGGCTTCGCGTATGTGACCGACCTCTAGTAGTTTTTCTATTTTTGGCCGAATGATCTAATTTTGCTCAGAGTTGAAGTCTCTTTTCTTTTGCTTAACTGGCCTGGTGTTCATTCGGATGTGTAACTCATGTTGTGTAATGGTCGGTGAGATGCCCAGGGAGCTCGTGTGTCACCCATGCAAATACATCATGATTTTACCTTAGATAAACAACTAGCTCCTCCTTCTTTTCTGCAATCATGTCAGCGGCTATGAAAGTAGTAGCCTAATAAAGAATATTTTGATGCATTATTTTGGCTCTTATATTTAGTATTTTTACCTTCTCGCATGCTTAATTTTGTATTTATAATATACTTTGTGAGTAGGAATTTATTTTGAACTTAATTATAAATTTCCTACAAATTGTGGAGTTTAATCTCATGTTTTTAATGTGTTTTGTAGGAAATCAAAAGAACTATAAATTAGGATTTGATCGGATCGAATCTGGCTTGATTTGGAGATCAAACGGAGGAGATCAAGCTGAATCAATATAAACTGTTGATCTTGATCTAGAGAGATCTTGTTCCTTCATTCAGATCTAAGCCATCCAACCCTCCATCTAAATATGAAGCTATATGGACCATCAGATCTAAAGAGCAAATCAATCTCAATTTAATCTCAAGATGAACGGCTCAGATGTAGATCCCCTTCATCACTTTAATCAAATGGCCAGGATTTCATCAAATCGGACAACCCAGATTAAAGGAGGAGAAAAACACTTTCCTTTACTCCTCTTATGTAGAGCTGTCAGACGGGCCAACCCGTGACAGGGTGGGCTGGTCCATGGTGGGTCAACCATTTGGCGAGGCGGGACGGGCCAACCCATCAACTTGGCAGGTTGGAAAATTTCTAACCCAACTCAATCCAAGGCGGGTTGCGGATTTGGCAAGCCAACCCATGGACCCATCAATTTTTTAAAAAAATTAAAAAATGTTTTAAATATACAACGGTTTACTTTGGAAAGATTTCATCAATCAAATTTATCCATAAATATATATTTTAAATATAAATGGATACAAACGAGTACTTATGTTAGATGAAAACTATTATTTTTATTTCAAAATTATAATAAAGAAAGATAATAAATTGACATAAAACTTAGTTTACATGTGTTTCTCAACCCACGGGCCAACCCAAGCCAGTCGCGAGTCGACCCACGTGGGTCGCGGGCCTAGGCGGGTCGGCTTGCGGTGGGCTTGGGTTGATAAAATTTTAACCCAACCACTTAAATTGTTTAGAGGGGTGGGCCAACCCGACGGGCCCAGCCCAAATTGAAGGCTCTACTCTCACAGACGAATAGAGAAGGGAACACTCCTTCTTCGGGTCACGTTTTTAGGGCTTGGACAACCCCACACAACGTCGACTTCTTCTTCTTACTTTCTTCTTCCTCATCACCGGCCGTTGGCTCTTTCCTTACCTTCACTGTCGTCGGTCGGCCATCCACAGTCCATTCCTCTACTCAGTTCCAAGCGACGACGACAGCAAGAATCTCTTGGAGGTGGCTGCAAGTGACGACGATGATTCCCTCGGTCAAGCTCAACTCACGGAAGGGGTTCTTTGGTGTTTACCTTCTTTCCTCGAACCCTAGAGGCTGACCACAGCGGGTTGCAAAACCTAGGTCTTCAAGGTTCGGTGGTGGCAGCGAGCTCCAACCAACTTCACCTCACAGGAGGAGTTCTCCGGTCTGATCTCCACCATCCGGCTACCTTCTGGCAGCTTCACTACCTAGGGTTTAGGTAGTAGAGCAAGGAGGCAGCGGTGACGATTCATCCCATTGCACAGTGAATTCTCACAGCCGACCAACTTCATTTGGAGAGGGTTTCTTCAAGTGAAGAGTGATCCCATCATCATTGTCGAAGCAAGCAACAATCCAGCAGTGAGCTACTGTTCACCCAAGTTCAGGGTTCGATCTCTGGGCCCTTGTGTGATGGCAAGGGTAGTCCTTGGTTTTTGAAGTTGATGTGTGGATTGGGAAGTAGTAACTTAGTTTTATTCATGTTAATGTTTTTTCATTGTGTCAATTTGCTTGTGTTGATGTTTCTTATTCAATGCTTGTAGCAAACTTGATCTTCCATGTTTACTCTGCACGCATTTAGTTCAACTTAATTCACGCCTATAATGTGTTCGATGAATTGCTTCAACCAATAGTTAGGTTTAATTTGACGGATTTTAGTTTGTTTAATTCTTGCTTTACCTTGTTTTTTCAATTTTGTTAAGTTCTAGTTTTGATTGAATATAATTAGGATATATTAATTTAGGTTTTGTTACATGATTTACGTTTCATTAATGTTTTACTTCATGTCGCCCTTTTAATTTATGCAATTATAGTTAGGTTAGACTTAGCTTTCATTATTTGCATTGTCTTTCATTTATTATATTATGTTTCATTTGATGCTTTGTTATTTCATTCCTTAGTTTAATTATGTTGATGGTTAATCCATAGCGTAGAGTGACAATGCGTTATGGATTAATTGTTGGTATTTGGTTAGATTTCATTTAAGCATTAGATTAGTTTTCTACTTGCTTTGCTTTTAATTTATTAGGTTTAGAATCAAAACCCAAATCCCTATTTTCATATTAAAAATCCTAAAAATATGAATAACATACAATCCTAGATTATCATTCTATCATTGCATTCGTTGGGAGACGACCTGATTCATTTCTATACTGCATTAGTGTAGATAGAGGGGTTCAGTACTTAAATTCTTTTAATATCATTTTACAACAAAAATGAAATCTTGTCATAGCCTCTGGTCAAGTTGGATAAACTTGGACTTCTTCGTTCTCGTCATACACCAGCGTGGGCGGCTCCTCTAAGATTGCATTTACCTCTAGCCGTTGGGCCTTCCGAGTAACTTTTGACTTAGTCTTAACCATCTCGATATAGCATCGCCTAGCAGCCAGCTGATCACCCTTCACTTCACCGACCGAGTTCTCGACTAGAAACTTGACCTTCTGGCAAAAAGTGGAGACCACTGCCTGGAATTCATTCAGTCTCGGTCGGCCCAGTATGACATTGTAGGCAACGGAGCGTCCACCGTGATGAAGTTCATCATCCTTGTCCTCTTGAGCGGCTCTTCTCCAAGAGATATGACTAGCTGAGCCTGGCCAATCGACAATACTTCATTGTCGGTGAACCCATATAAGGGAGTTGTCATGAGCTGCAGCTCGCTCCTATCGATTTGCAGTTATTCGAATACTTTTTTGAAAATAATATTCACCGAGCTAGCTGTATCTACAAAAGTATGGTGAACATAGTTAGCAATTATTGCTTTGATGATCAAGGCGTCGTCGTGAGGAACCTCTACTCTCTCCAAGTCCTGAGGACCAAAATTGATTTTTGGTCCTTCTGCTGCTGTTCTGCTGCATTCGACGGCATAGATCTCCAAGCACCAAGCATGTGACTTCCAGGCTCGATTGGAGTCATCATCTGTCGGACCTCCTGCGATCATACCAATATCGCCCCGAGCGGCATTATGACAGTTCTCCTCTTCCCAAGCTGAGGGTTGCATCCGCTCAGTTGATGCTTTTAGCTCTGCATTGGCTGTCGATGCCCTTCGTCTAGGGGCCTTCTCTCTTCACGCCGCCCCCTGGATCGCCTGTGATGGTGTCGGTCAGGCGACAGGGACTAGCGGTGCAGTCTTGGTGAGGTCACTCGGTGGGGCTTTGGCTTGAGGCTGTAATAGTCTCTGGTGTTGTGTGTCGCCACCCGATGGAACGAGCAAAAGAGCGGTGTCCTTGTCATCTTTCGGTGGATCTTCCCCTCTCGGCTTCCACATGCTGGACCGTGTGTGTACGGGGTTCTTGTTGTTGTTATGTTGCTCCTGCTTTGGGCCCCTTTGGTGGTGGGTTTGAATAGGTTGTTCGACGTTCAAGGACGGCTGCTGGCTCAGGGATCGATTCTTTCCTTTGGGCCGCTTGGGCCTCTTCAACGTTAATGTACTCGATAGCCCACTTGAGTAGGTGATTGAAGTCTAGCGAGGGCTTCCGGATGAGTGACTGAATGAACTCGCCCTCTAAAAGCCCTTGTGAGAATGAACTAACAAGTATCTCCGGAGTGGCTAATGGGACCTCTATAGCCACTTGGTTAAATACTTTAATGTAGGCCCGCAAGACTTCCTTGGGCCCTTGCTTAACGACGAACATGTTGGCATTCATCTTCTGGAGACGGTGACTGCTCGCGAAGTCTTGTAGGAACGCCAAGCAAAAGTCCTTGAAACTACAGATCGACCCGATCGACAGCCGCCTAAACCACCTTTGCACCAATCCGGGTGATGTGGTGAGGAAGACTTGACATTTGACTCCGTCGGTGTATTGATAGAGCGTGACTATGTTGCCAAATTTGATGAGGTGATCCTTGAGGTCGGTTGCCCCCATGTACTCTCCGATTATTAGCGGTGCGTAATGTCGTGACTGTCGGTCATCCAGGATCTTCTGAGAGAATTGCTTATTTATCCGTTTGGGAGAATGGTCGAGCCTTGATGCTTTACCTTACGCTCATCCCGAGCGAACGCTTCCTCCGATGAGGATCCTTGGGCCCTATTCGCTCGGCCTTATTCCTCCAAAGGGGTGCGGAACAACGCTCGGTGGTAGGAGATCGGCCCATTCAATGCCTCTCCAAATGTGATGGTCGGCTTGTTGCCTAGACGACAAGCGATGACATTTTTCACTCAACCTTTATAGTTATCTTATTAACCTGTTGCCGATGCTGCTTGTTCATTTGCTTGGCGATCGGTTATCGCCTGCTGCTGCTTCAACATCTTAGTCACCCGTGCTTGTATCAGTATATCCAACTCCTCTTACGTCAACGTCATGGTGGTGAGTCATCCAGCGTCCTTCATCTCTACGTTTTGGATTCAGGTAAGATTCCCACAGGTGATACTAAATATGATCCTGTCTAGAAACAACGAAGATTGCAAACTAGGGATGTAGCTTCGAAGTTGATGCGGTGAAGACTCCACGTAGCTTTGCAACACAGAAGCGTTAGTGCCGGGCCGAGAAGGGGTTCTCAGCATTGACCCTCCAATGCTCAAGTCAGTCTCAGACGATCTATAGAAATGGAGAACTATAGCTAAAAGATGTAGAAAACGAAGTTGCACATACCTTTCCCTGTGAATGGGAACCTCTTTTATAGTGCCACTATAGCGCTCGCATCCCAAAGCATAGATACATTTTCCTAGGTGTCCTAGGAAAAGACAAGTTAAAAAGTGTCTCTGACATTATTCCTTAAGTGACCATGGAGTTCTCTAATGTGACAGCTTGGAAGCTTCTAAAGTACGATTGCCTGCTGGCCATGCCCAATCCTTACTTTGACCTCGCTTAACTCTGTCTTCTACGTCAGCCGGTCTTCCTTACTTTGATCTATCCTTGGGGGGACCCCTCATTATTACCAGATCAATCTGGTTTTATAAGAATGACAAGTTTCCACCAAGATGGTTATAACATTGTTCGTCCACCACTCTTCAATGGAGAAAATGTTAGCAACTGGAAATGAATGATGGAGTGCTACCTTAAATCATACATCAACTTATGGTTCATCATAAAAAAGGGTATACAACACCAGTCAACAAACTCGAAGAACAACTAGATCTGAAGAAATGAAATCCGGATATGAAAAAAAAAGCTCAACTCGACGCTCGAGTCACATACACCCTCCCATGTGGCCTGCCAAATGAAGAACTTGTTCAAGTCGGCTATTCCAACAATGCTAAGGAGCTTTGGGACAAATTGGTCAAAATTCATTAGTAAACCCATGCTTCAAAGGTAACAAAAAGTAATGATCATTCAAGTAAATTATCTAACAATAAAGTGTAGGACAACAAATCATGGCACTAACGACAAAAGAACAAATAGACAAACTTGAGTCCGAGTCTGAGCATGAGTCCGAGTTCTCCGATTCTGAGTTTGAAAGAAGCCATAGATTCATATCCATTTTAGAAGGACTAGATGAGGTGACCACCCTTTCTAAATATAGAATGTTTAAAATAATTAAATGTTTTTTTAAAAAAAATTGACTAAATCTGATGATCAAATTAACTTGCTACTTAAGGGAATTAATCATCTTAAGGAGTAGGTCAACTTGAATCCCTCAATTAACCATGTTTAAGATGAAACTTTAACTTAAGTTGCAAAACTTGAGAAAGAAAATTCCACCTTGAAATATCAAGTGAAGGGACTCAAGAAAATGTTGGAAAAGTTAAACTTGGGTTTCAAGTATTTGAATATGATGCTTGGGTCCTAACGAACTGTGTATAATAAATCTGAACTCGGGTACAAGGCTAACATAATAAACAAGCCATACTTGTCTTTGGTTAATCAAAATGTTAGAAATCAAGTCCAAGCATGAGTCCCCAAAGTATGTTTAATTAACTTAAATGGACCAAAATTAATATTGGATCCCTAAGGATTAAATTCACTACCTATATATATCATATTAAGGTTATGATTTAGGAGAAAACAATAGAAAAACAATTTTATCTTGTTAAATATATGATTGGTTGATTTACGCTTTAAATATGCATACTTAGTTTTAATTAAAAATTTAGAAAGGTTAGAAATAAAAATATTTAACCAACCTTAACAATATAGCATCGGAATATATTAGGATGATAGTAGATTAATTAAGGAAACTCTCTTGAAGATATGTCTAGACTGAATCATATGTGTTTTACCTAGTGCACTAGATTTAGTGGATCTAGTTGAAACTACCTAATTAAACATGTGTTAGTTAGACTAAAACCTAATATTAAGTTCTTTGTGTTGGTCATTTTTGGGAAGTTATGTTTAGACATGTGATTATTTTAATAATGCCCTTTGTGATTCACCACAACCCGAAAGCTTACTTTATAAATTCCATCTTGATGAACACAAAGTTGAGTTTGAATCTAACAATGGTCAAACAACTTTTTTTTTAATCCTTAATAATTAAAACTAATTTAATTAATCAACTTTAAATGAAATTAAGTAATAATTAATCTAACAATTATGTTAATTAAAGCTGAAGTTAATATAAACTTAATTAATCTAATCTGAAACTAACTTTAACTAATTAATTAAACTAAAATCCAAATTCAAATAATAGTTAATTAAAATTAAATCCGAAAATTTCAAATTACATCAAATTAAATCCAAATTAAGTTAATTCATAATTACTAAAACAATTATTCTTATTAATCCTAAAATTAATTATAAATTAATTAATAAATTATTTTTAATAAAATTAAATAATTTTAACTTAAATCAATTCCAATTAATTAGATCAAATTCATAATCCGAATTTAAGTCAATCAAACTTAATCTTTAATTAATTGTGATGAATTTTACTAATTTAATCCAAATTAGTTTAAATTAATCAATTTTAAATTAATTATCTAAAAATTAATCAATCTTAATTAATCATTTAATTTAATTGACCCTAAATTAATTACTCAAAGGAAATAATTAATTAATCAATTATTTTAATTAATCCTTAATTAATTTTAAACATAATAAAATCAACTAAACTAACTTAATTCAATTAATTTCAATTAACCCTTAACTAATCAAATTAGTTAAATATGAAATTAACAATTAAAGTTAATAATAATTATGTTAATCAACTTAATCAATTAATCTAATTTAATTTGAAATCAATAATTAATGAACCAATTATTCTTAATTAATAAATTCATAACTAATTACTAATCCTAAATTGATTTGAAATTAATTAAGTTTAACTTAACCCAATTAATCAAGTTAAAACTTAAATCAACATTAATTTGAAATCAATCAATTAAACTAATTTAATTAACCTTGTATTAATTAATCAATTATTTTTAATAATTATCAATCCTAATTGAATTAAAATTAATTAAGATTAACTTAACCCAAACTAATTAAATTTATTAACTTAAAAATCAATTTAATTAACCTTAAATTAATCCTTAATTAATTACCTTTAAATCTTAATCTTAAATTAAACTTTAACTTAATTAATTTTAACTTGATCAAGTATCAATTTAACCTGAATTCTAAAATAATTTGAATCTTTTACACAACTATAGATTTACTTTGTTTGATAACTTAGAAATAGTGGGATGAATTGTTGGACCCCGTGGTTATTTTGATGTGATCAACCAAGTTAGTTAGGTTCTGTTTGTTTTTGATCCCTGTATCTAAATGTGCAGGAGCTTAGGAGCGCAGGAAGTCGAGCGAAAAACACAACTAGCGAGAAAGACGGCACGGGAAGGGAGCCGACGGGCTCGATGTGTCCGAAAGACGAGAGAGCTGCGGAAGAGTACACCGGTGGGCGAGAAGAGCACGACGTTCGAGGGACGTAAAGCCGGGATGGAAGACTGTTCGAGGAGAAGGTCGGGAATTGGGTTCGGGTGAGCCCTATTCCTGTTAGTCGCAATCACCCAAGCGAGCGGAACTAGGGCAAGTCAATCGGGAAGTTGACTTGATAAGTGTTCGGTCGACCGGACGCCATGATCGGTCGACCGGACCCCTATCATCAGAAGCCAGCCGTTGGTGACATGTCAGCAGCCACGTCAGCAACCAACTGTTGGCTGATCGGTCGACCGAACCTTCTGATCGGTCGACTGAACCGGAGATAAACCAGAGACTTAGTTGAGCATGCTGATTGGGCCAGCTCAGGGAGAGACCGTTGGCTGATCGGTTGACCGAACGCAGGCTCGATCCACTCAGACTGCATTTGGACGGAAGGCTGGGCAAGTACGCAGGTTCGGTTGACCGAACCTGGGGATCGGTCGACCGATTCCTCTCAAGTCAAATCCTGATCTCGAAGATTAGGTGAACTGGATAAGTCTTGGAACCCCTATATAAAGGGGTCTCGAACAACTATTCTGAATTAATGAAAATCAACTCTGTATTTCATTTCCAAGCAACGTGTAAGAGCTTTCAAAGTGTAAAAGACTTTTCCGCCTTCAGAGAAGGAGACTCTGTTAGTGCACCTGTTCAACCGCCTTGGATTAACAACCGTCTTGGTTGTAACCAAGTCAATTCGCTAAGTCCCTTTTTCTTTTCTGTCATTTTTACTTTACTTTATTGTTGCTCTTGTTTTGAGTTGAAAGTTTTGAGGAGGATACTTTTGTTTGCAGGCAATTAACCCCCCTCTTGTCGGTCCCGCTGCACCTACATGAATTAGATAAAGTAAAAAACAATTCCATTAGACCAAAAACTTTGGTCTAACTACTACTTTGTATGTAGGAACCCAAAGGTTTGGATAAACAGATACTGGATAATGGATGTTTCAGACATATGACTAGAGATCAATAAAAATTTACAAGTATAAAGTTCAATTGTACAAAGGCAAAATGCTCGCTCCTAGCGTCCCTGCCAACCGATCCCACGACCAACACGTTAAATGTAAATTAGGGAACGGTAGATAGTGAATGCATGGGAGGGTCTTTTTAATCCTCATCTTTTTGTTGAGGATCGACCCTCAGCTCTATTGTGAAAACTCCCATGCATTAACCACTAAGCCATATCCTGGGGACTACAAGTATAAAGTTCAAGAATGTAGCATCAGTTGCCTTTAGAAATAATAACAAACTTAAAATAATTGGAACAAGTAACATTTAATTAAAATTAAACTTGTTAATTAGAAAGGTATTACGTGTTGAAAAGTTTTACTTTAACTTGCTTAGCATGAGTCAACTATGTGATGCTGGTTTTATAGTTAAGTTCTTATCTTCTGAATGTTTAATAAATTACACTGAATCCACCAATATACTATTTAAAGGAATTAAAAAAAAACATTTACTCAATAAACCTACCTAGACCCCAACTTAAGTGTCATTTGACACAACAAGAAGAAGCATGGTTGTGACATAGGAGATTAACTCACACTCATGTTAGAAACATACTAAAAGTAAACAAGATTGAATTAGTCGGAGGATTACCTAAATTAGGGATTTCATAAAATAAGTTTTGTAACCCTTGTCAACAAGGAAAATAAACAAAGTCAACACACAAACTAACTAATCAAGGTCGAACTAATACTATACTTGAACTATTACACTTAGATCTATTTGACTCTCATAAAGTTAAATCAATAAATAGAAACCTGTATTGCCTAGTTATAATTGATTATTACTCTAGATACACTTAGGTAAAATTCTTAACACACAAATGAAACATTTAAAATATTTAGTAATTTTTGTAAACAAATAGAAAATGAAAAAGACCAAAAAAAATTAAGAAAATTAGAAATGATAATGGGAGATAATTTAAAAATCATAGGTTTACAAATTTATGTCTAGAAAGTGGTTATCATTGTTGGGATCCTTCGTACGGAGGCTAGAGAGGGGGGGTGTGAATAGACGACCCCAAATCGTCGCGTTTCTACAAACTAGGGTTAGCGCAGCGGAAAATAACACGTAGAAACAAAGGAAAAGAAGACAAACCTCAAACAAACCGATGTAACGAGATTCGGAGATTAGGGCTCCTACTCCTCGGCGTGTCCGTAAGGTGGACGAGTCCAGTCAATCCGTCGGTGGATGAGTCCCCGGAAAACCAGCTAATATGAACTCCTTCTGGGTGGAGAAACCTCGCCACAAAACTTGCAACAACAAGAAGGAGTACAAGAAATATAAGTAGAAAGACAAGAACAGTATACAAACACTAACTCGCCTTCTCGTCGACTGCCTGTGAAGCAACAACTTCTCGGACAACAACAGTAGCTGACCGTCGACTGGAAGCTCACACGAAGCTTACTGGGGAGAGCTCAACAAAGCTCAGATCGCAAGCAGTAGCAAGCTAGAAGAAGGAGAGAAAGAAGAGTGTTGGCTCGCAGCAGCAGCCCTCCTTTTATACCTGCGGAGAAAGAAGCACAGAAGAAATCTAGTCGTTGCGTCACAACGGCTAGTGCCCTGATCGGTCTGTGGACCGATCAGGGAACCTACTGATCGGTCCACAGACCGATCAGGGAACTTCCTGATCGGTCCCCAGACCGATCAGCCCCTCTTGCGCCTCGCTCCTGTTCGGCTTCTGATCGACTCCTGATCGGTCACCAGACTGATCAGTTATCACACAGTATGCTACTGATGTGTTACTGATCGGTCACCAGACCGATCAGAATATTCGCGGTATCACTGGATCGATCCAGCTCATGGTTTTCGCCCAAACCAAGTCCAAATCAACATCCGGTCAATCTTGACCTGTTGGTACATTGCGCCTAGCATCCGGTCACTCCCTTGACCTGCTAGGACTTCCCGCTAAGTGTCCGGTCAATCCCTCTGACCCACTTAGACTTTTCTCTCCGTACCAAGTATCCGGTCACTCCTATGACCTACTTGGACTTCCCATCACCAGATGTCCGATCACCCTTGATCCATCTGGATTTTCCCTTACCCGGCTTCACTCACCAGGACTTTCACCTAACTTCACTCACTAGGGTTTTCACCTGGCTTCACTCACCAGGATTTCCAATCTGCCTGGCTTCACTCACCAGGACTTCCAAACTGCCTAACATCCCAGTTAGGACTTTCCCACTGCCTGGCTTCACTCACCCGGACTTTCCACACTGCCTAACATCCCAGTTAGGACTTTCCCACTGCCTGGCTTCACTCACCAGGACTTTCCACTTGCCTAACATCCCAGTTAGGACTTTCCCTCGTGCCAAGCTCCCTGCTTGGACTTCTCCGTGCCAAGTCTCCATACTTGGACTTTTCCAGTGCCAAGTCTCCATACTTGGACTTTTCGCGTGCCAAGTCTCCACACTTGGACTTTTCGCGTGCCAAGCTCCCTGCTTGGACTTTTCCAGTGCCAAGTTCCCTGCTTGGACTTTTTCGTTGCCAAGTCTCCATACTTGGACTCTTTTCCCGAATGACTCTTTTCCCGAATCAGGTCAACCAGGTCAACCTTGACCTACGGTTGCACCAATAATCTCCCAAACATCTATTCTTGTCCCATATCAAGAATACAACTCTTCCACAAGTGTCAAACATCAAAATACAACTCAACTAGGTCAACCTTGACTTAAGGTTGCACCAACAATCTTCCTAAGTCAAACATCAAAATACAACTCGAGTCAGGTCAACCAGGTCAACCTTGACCTAAGGTTGCACCAACAATCATAACGAATTTTCATGTCCTAAGACTCCTCCAAAAAATGGATTAGTCGAAAGAAAAAATAGAATTCTATAAGAAGCCGCAAGATCAATGTTAAATAAATACAATCTACCTAACTATTTTTGGACCAAAGCTATTAATACGGTTTGCTATGTTCAAAATAGAATTATAATAAATAAACTACAAACTAAAACACCTTATGAAATTTATTTTAATAAAATACCCAATATAAAATACTTAAGAATATTTGGATGTTAGTACACGCCCTAAATATTAGAGATTACTTAGGAAAATTTATATCAAAAACTCAACACGAAATTTTTCTAGGTTACTCATCTAATAGTAGGGCTTATAGGATATATAACGAAACTATACTAAAGGTTGAAGAAACCACTAATGTCACATTTAATGAAAATTCTAACTCTAAGGATTCTAACTTAAATCAAGAACAACTTAGTTTTGAGAAAACAAACAATGAAAACTATGAAAATACAACTCAACAAGAAGAAGAAAGACTAAATCAACTACAAGAAGAAAGTCAAAATGAACAAGAAGTTCAACCTAATCCAGTAACCCTATGAACAAATCTAAACCATTCAATTGAACAAATCTTAGGTGACCTAGAACTAAGAAGACAAAATAGATCAGCCTTTAGAAATATAAGTCAAATATCCTTAATTTCTAAAATTTAACCCAAAATAATAGATGAAGCATTGACTTAACTTGACTAGGTGATTGCAATGCAAGAAGAGTTAGCTTGATTTGAAAGAAATGAAGTTTGAGACTTAGTGTCTCCACCTAAAAAAAGTCAATTATAGACACTAAATGAGTTTTTTTTTAATAAATTAGATGATAAGGGAGAAATTGTTAGAACTAAAGCTTGTCTAGTTGCTAAGCGATTTAGTCAAGTCAAAGGACTAAATTACTATGAGACTTATGCCCTGGTAGCTAGACTTGAATTTATTAGAATGTTGTTAACCTATGCAACACATAAAGGATTCAAGTTGTATCAAATGGATGTTAAATATGTATTTTTAAATGGCTAATTAAGGAAGAAGTCTATGTAGGTTAACCACCTAGATTTGAAAACTTAGAAAATCCAAATCATGTATTTAGATTAAAAAAGCCATTATATGAATTAAAACAAAAACCTAGGGTTTGGTATGAAAGACTTTCTAGTTTTATAAGTTTCGAGGGTTTTAAAGAAGGTCAAATTGACCCAACACTTTTTATAAAAACCCTTGGAACACATATTTTTATAACCCAAGTCTATGTAGATAATATAGCATTTAGTTCAACCAATTCTAAATTTCTAAAAAATTTATAACTCTAATGGGAAAAGAGTTTGAAATGAGCTTAGTAGGTGAATTAAATTTCTTCTTAGGACTACAAATAAAACAAACCAAAGAAGGAAACTATGTACACCAAAACAAATATACAAAAGAATTAATTAATAAATTTGGAATGGAAAGTCCTAAAGACTTTAAAACTCCTATGGAAACCAACATAATGTTAAATAATGACTTAAATGGCTAAGTCAGTAGATCTAAAATACTTTAGAAATGCAATAGGTAGTTTGCTATACTTAATTGTAAGTAAACCTGATATATTTTTTGTAGTAAGTGTATGTACTAGATATCAAACTTGTGATAAGGAATCTCACCTAACAAATGTTTAAAAAAAATTTAGGTATCTTAAGGGAACAATTAATGTAAGAATGTGATACCCTAGAACAACTAATTTTGAAATAATTGGATACTCTGACTAAGACTATGTTGGCTATAAGTTAGATAGAAAAAGTACAAATGGAGATTGTTAATTTTTAGGATCTTCTTTAATTAGCTGGTTTAGTAGAAAATAATACTGTGTTGCCTTATCTACTACAAAAGTAGAATACATAGGTGAATGTGTTATCCAACTATTATGAATGCCCCATACCTTAAAAGACTTTAACAAAGATTACAAAAATATCAAAATATTTATTGATAACATAAGTTATATAAACCTAACTAAAAGTCCAAAACATCACTTAAGAATAAAACATATAGAAGTTAAACACCATTTTATTAGAGATCACGTTACAAAAGAAAATATTGCACTTAACTATATTGAATCTAAATCCAACCTAACTAACATATTTACTAAACCATTGCCTGAATCTGAATTTACTAATCTAAGATGACAATTAAGAATGTGTCTTGTAGAATATGATTTATTTTTTGAAACTCATTTTTTTTCGAAATTATTTACTTATAGTTTTCAAAATTTATATTTTTCAAAATTATTTACTTATAGTTTTCAACAGTTGTATTTTTCAAAACTTATATTTACATGGAACTAGCCTAGATCTTACCATAGATAGCATGAACCTATAGTTTTAAGCAATTAACATCTCACAAGCACATTAGGATACCATGCTTGTGTATTGTGAAACTTAGAATGAGGTGAGATGCTTAGGATCTAGCCTAATATTTCATATGTTTATATTTGTTCATTGATATAAATCTAGGCTTTAAACAAAATATTGATCAATTTGAGTGATCATTCTTAGTAAAAACTAGTTGGAACCCAATACTCAACTTGACTAACCTTAGTAAAAAACTGATATCTTTTGATAAACAACTAAAAACTAAAGTTAAACATCTTTAAATAAGGAAAATTTTCTAGATATTTTTATCTTTTAAATATTTTCAAAATCTATGCATATTATATCCTGTTTGGACTTTAGGATGCATTTATTTAAAATTGTAAAAATTTCCTTTGAATAGGGATGTCAAGTTAAGGGGTAGCAACATTTATTTTCAAAATATTTCATTCCAAAAGTGAATTTTTCTAAGTTATTTTAAATTTTTTTTAAATTATTTGAAAAATTATTTTCAAAATTTTAAAGTTATTGTCAAAATTTTCAAAATTATTTATAAATTTATTTTCAAAATTTTAGAAATTATATTCCAAAAAATTAAAGTTATTTTCAAAATTTTAAAAACTATTTAAAAATTAAATTTTCAATTCTTCCAAAAATTTTTAAACTTAGCTAATTTTCAAAAAAAATTAAGTTATTTTTTTTTTTGCAAAATACTTAGAATATTTTGAAACAAAGTTGCAAAATATGTTGCTATGATGCTAATTTTTTGATGTATGTTAAAGGGGGAGAAATATTGAATTCAGAGGGAGAGTTTAAATTGAGGGGGAGTTTTTACTTTGAATTTAACTCTGAAATATTTAACTTAATTTTGAACCTGAATCGCTAAATATAAAAGAGGGGAAGATTGTTGGTACAAAAAGCACCAGAATCAAACATATGTTTTGATGTTGTCAAAGGTTCAAGTTAAGTATTGTTGTTATATGATAAACTGATCAAGTGTGCAAGATCCTCAATTTGGAAAGTCTAGTAGGTTAGTTGGATCCGATACTACGTATGGCAGGTCTTAGTAGATTGTGAAAACCAAGCAGGAAGTCTAGATAAATCAAGTGGACTTGACATCTGGCAGGTAGATTCGATAGGTCTAGAGAGCCTGATATCGAATCAAGTGGAAGCCCTTGCATGCCAATCCGATGCTGAGCAATTAAAGTTTGAATAGATTTGGAGGACCCGATATTTAGCAGGTGAGTTGAATTAAGCTCCTAGAGGGAGTGTAGTGAGGTCATGTTTCGGTAGGGACAAACCTTAGGTGTTGAGCCGACTGAAGACACTAACAGAGGTTTCTAAGTTGAGATTAAGACAATCCTAACTGTCATACTCATGCATCATTACTATCTATTGTGCTAGCTTTATTTTGTAGGACTTATATTATTATATATTGTCTGTGCTAACTTTTTTTTGCAGTTAAACAAAGTTTTAAAATTGACTGAAGGTTCAGTTGACCGATAGTTGGGATTCATCGACCGATCCAGCCAGCTTGACACAAATTAAATCGAAGTCTACCAAATATGGTACACAGTGTTTTTCATTGACTAATCAATGGGATTAGTTGACTGATCAAGTTAGCATGGCAAAGATCATATCGAAGCCCAGAGAATATGGTATGCACCTTGTTACGTCGACTGATAAGTTGGATCAGTAAACTAATCAAAATAAGGAAAGAACAGATGATCAGATTGGATCTTGTAGGAAATAAAATCCAGAGGTTTAGTCAACAGATAAGCTTGATTAGTTAACCGAATACTAAAAATCATGAAATCGAGTAGATTGAATCAGGGCAAACAAGAAAGAGCATGAAATTTAGTCAACCGATAGGAGGTTCAGTCGACTGAATGAGGTTTCAGTCAACCGAACGATGCCTGTAAAAGAAGGCATCGAGGTCCAAGTCGAACCATCAGTTCACTCTTTGCTTCATTCTGTTTCTGCTGCTACTGCTTATGCAAGTGCTAACATTTCTACACTGAGAGGCTCACCAACAACTGTGCTCAACATTTACTATTGTTGTTGGTACTTTATTTTTATGCTTGCGCTTATTCATTAAAGATAGTTGTATTGTTACTGCCTTCCTTTATACTTATACGAATCTACTTCTTTGGAAGAACTATATTAGATTACCCATCGAAAGTGATCAAGGTTTGTGGGTATTAGAGTTGTAGTCACTAAACTATGAACCAAGTAAAATTGACTGAGTCTTTGTCTCTCTTTTTATTCCATTGTTATTCACTTTGATTCAGTTTTACGCAAGAAAAAAAATACTTTAAAATGATCAAGATTCACCCCCTCTCTCGACTCCTATGATCCTACAATGAATACTCGAATGTATGTAATCTTTGTTACTGGTGAATAAGTATCAAAGAAGTTAAGGCCTTCCTTTTGTTTGAATCCATTTGCCACTAGTTTTGTCTTGTACTTATCAATAGTTCTATCACCCTTATATTTCTTATTTTGGATCTATTTACATCCTAAAGGCTTAATTCTAGGTGGAACATCTATAAATTTCTAAGTATGATTTTGTATGATGGAATTTATTTCACTATTGATGGCTTCTTTCCAAAAGGGAGTCTCAGGACTGATAAGGGGTTTTTTATTATCCTTGGTTCATTGTCCAACATATAAGTCATGAAATCATGATCAAAAGAATTTACTATTTTAGCTCTCTACTGTGTCTTGGTTCTTCATTATTTTCAAGTTTATCCATATTCGCAGTTTCATAAGTTCTTTTATTTGAACTTTTTTCTTTTCTTTCTTTGCAAGGAAAGATATCTTCAAAAAATATAGCATTCCTTGATTTAATTATTGTTCCAACATGTACATCAAGAATTGCTGATTTGTGTACCAAAAATCAATATGCACTATTATTATTGGCATATCTAATAAAAATACAATCGATTGTCTTTGGTCCTATTTTGGTTTGCTTTGGCTTAGGCACTTCCACCTTAACCAAAAACTCTCATACTTTTAGATATTTATAAGAAGGCTTATGACCCTTCCATAACTCATAAAGAGTTTTATCTTTTTTTTTATGAGGGAATTTATTGATTATGGGGTAAGCTCAAACTATTAAACATAGCATTCATCATTTCTTTAAGAGTCTGGTTCTTATGCTCGATAATCTCATTTGATTGAACAGAGTAAGGAGTTATCGTTTGATGAATAATAGTAGATTTTTTTATAAAATTCATCAAATGAACCATCATATTCTCATCCTCTATCACTTCAAATTCTTTTAATTTGTTAACCAATTTGATTCTTAACTTCATTCTTATAATTTTTGAATACTTTTAAGGCTTCATCTTTACATTTTAATTCTTATAATTTGTTGCCTTTTTGAATACACATGACAATATCTAGTGCAATCATTAGTGAAAGTAACAAAATATTTTTTGCCTCCTCTAGTTTGCACAAATTTTATATCACATATGTGTTGGACCCCGTGGTAGTTTTGATGTGATCAACCAAGTTAGTTAGATCCTGCTGTATTTGATCCCTGTGTCTGAGTGTGCAGGAGCTTAGGAACACAGGAAGTCGAGCGGAAGACGCAGCTAGTGAGAAGGACGGCACGGGAAAGGAGCTGACGGGCTCGGTGCGTCCGAAGGACGAGAGAGCTGCGGAAGAGTACTCCCGGTGGGCGTGAAGAGCGTGCGCAGCGTTCGAGGGACGTTAAGCCGGGACGGAAGGCTGCTCGAGGAGAAGGCCGAGAATTGGGTTCGGGTGAGCCCTATTCCAGTTGGCCGCAATCACCCAAAAGAACGGAGCGAAGGAAGCTGAAGAAACCAAGCTGGAAGCTTAGAGGCGCCCTTGAAGGCGCCCTGGGAGACGCCCTTGAAGGTGCCCTGGGAGGCGCCCTTGAAGGCGCCCTGGGAGGCGCCCTGGAAGGCGCCCTTGAAGGCGCCTTCAAGCCTGTTGAAGGCGCCTTCAACAGATCAGTTTTGACCGTTTGCGTGCGGATAAAGTTTTATTCGCTGACCGAGCTGGAGGCGCCTTGAACCTTGTTGGAGGCGCCTTGGACCCTCGACATAGACTTTCCAGGAGCTATAAAAAGGCCCCTGGAGCTAGGAATTCAACAACAACTCAAGCAATCAATTTTTAAGCAATTCCTAGCAGTAGTTCTGAGCAATTAGAGTGTAAAAGGCTTCTCCGCCTTCAGAGAAGGAGAATTTTCTTAGTGGGCTTTTCACTGCCCTGGATTAACAACCCTCTTGGTTGTAACCAGGTTAAATTTCTATTTCTGTTTCTATTTTCTATCTTTACTTTTTTACTACTGCATTTATTTTGAGTTGAAATCCGAGGAGGGTATTTTTATTTTTTGTTTACAGCAATTCACCCCCCTCTTGCCGGCCTCCGCTGCACCTACAATTGGTATCAGAGCCTGATCGCCTCAGAAGGACTAACCACCAACTGAAGTACTATGATCAAGACGATGGCCGGAGCGAACATCCATCCCCCGAAGTTCGACGGAGACTTCGCCACATGGAAGCGCAAAATGGAGGTATTTTTTAAAACAGATTTTGATATTCTTATTACAATGAAATATGGTTTTACAGCGTTGAAAGATAAAGAATAAAACACATGGAGCAAAAAGGAGCAAGCAGATTTCGTCGCCAACAGAAAGGCTGAGTTCCACCTACTCAGCGTTCTACCGCCGCAGGAGGTAAATCGGATCGGAAACTACGATTCAGCGAAAGATCTCTGGGAAAAATTCCTGGAACCTCACGAAGGTACTTCCGAAGCGAAGCTAGCGAAACGTGACATCCTCCGGAACGAGTTAACGAACCTCCGGATGAACCAAGGCAAGAAGGTAGCGCAACTCCAAGCAAGAATCAAGGAGCTGATAACGCAACTAACGAACCTTGGAGAAGAGGTAACCAACCGGGATTCCATTCAATACGCGCTCAATGCCTTCCCGAGAACTCCAGAGTGGGCCTCCTTAGTAGATGCATACTACATCTCTAAGGACCTCGAGGTAAGTACGTTAGAACAGTTATTTTCGACTTTTGAACTTCACGAATCTCGAGTTTCAGAGCCAAATGGAGTAGAGAAGACCGGTCAGAACATAGCTCTAAAGGCAAAAGTAAACAGTTCTGACTCCGAAGCCTCAGTCGACGAATCCGAAGCGGCACTACTGGTAAGACGCTTCAATAAATTTTTCAGTAATAATAAATTTAAATCGCAGAGGCATCATCGAAAGAAGAGGACGGTTCGTTGCTACAACTACAACAAAGAAGGGCACATCAAGGAGGACTGCCCAAAATTGAAGAGAAAGGAGAAAGAAAAGGAAAAGCCAAAATACAAGAAACCAGAACCCTCCAAGCACAAGAATCTGAAGGCTACCTGGTCAGATTCGTCAACCTCTGAGTCGGACATCGAAGAATTCTCAGGGTTAGCGCTAATGACGAACCATCAACCGAAAGAAGATTCAAGCTCAGAGATGAGCATCGATGAAGGGGGAGGATCGTCAGAAGAAGAAAGCAGCAGTGAAGGGGGAGCGTCACCTTAAATAGATTAAAAATTTTAAAAAGTTAAAAAACTTAGGAAAAATACCAAGAAACTATGTACCCCCTAGATTTAAAACTAGAAATTAAAAAATTAAAAACTGATGCATGCTTAAATAGATTTCCAAAATCAAAAGTTAGACTTTATGGTAAATTAAATTGGTATATAAGGAAGCATCAAGGTCAACTTAGGAAAATACCAAGAAACTATGTACCCCCTAGATTTTTGAATAATCATGTAGGAAGGAACCTCTATTGGGTTCCAAAATCTGTGCTTAATTAATCTTTCAAAAATTAAAAGTCTGAAGTGAGAAAATTAAACATTAAAATTCTTTATGGAAGCTTTGTCTAAGGAAGTGGTTGTTGCTCCAATAACTAAGAAGTCCTAGTGCCTCGCCACGACCTGGAAGCTAAAATATTGAAAAAAAATGTTTAATTAACTTTCTGAAAAAGCATTAAACAAGAATTAAATAATGCTTTGAAAGTTTATCAAATATTTGTTAAAATAGACAAAAATTCCTTAGAAATTTTTTTCTGGAAAACTTCACTTGACATAGATTTTTTTTTGGAACATTTAAAAATTTTACTTAGGATTTTTTTAAAAATTCAATTTAACTTCGAAATTTTTTCAAAAATTCATTTTACTTAGAAAATTTTGTCAAAAATTTAATCTTACTTGAAAATATTTTACTTAAGCCCCATTTTTGCTGTGATCAAAGGGGGAGAGTAAAGTACAAGTTTAGGGGGAGTTAGAAAATTTTAAAATTTCTTTTATTATTTTTATACAAAGTGTTGCAATTTTACTAAATTGCAAAAATTGTTAGTAATTATGTTTAACTTGTTAGTTTATGTTAGTTTAGTAACTTTCTTTAAATTACTATTTATGTCTATGTTAACCCTAACTTGAACTTGGGTTGATGCACATCAAAAAGGGGGAGATTGTTGGACCCCGTGATAGTTTTGATGTGATCAACCAAGTTAGTTAGGTCATGCTGTGTTTGATCCCTGTGTCTGAGTGTGCAGGAGCTTAGGAACACAGGAAGTCGAGCGGAAGACGCAGCTAGCGAGAAGGACGACACGGGAAGGGAGCCGACAGGCTCGGTGCGTCCGAAGGACGAGAGAGCTGCGGAAGAGTACTCCCGGTGGGCGTGAAGAGCGTGCGCGGCGTTCGAGGGACGTTAAGCCGGGACGGAAGGCTGCTCGATGAGAAGACTGGGAATTGGGTTCGGGTGAGCCCTATTCCGGTTGGCCGCAATCACCCAAAAGAACGGAGCGAAGGAAGCTGAAGAAACCAAGTTGGAAGCTTGGAGGCACCCTTGAAGGCGTCCTGGGAGGCGCCCTTGAAGGCGCCCTTGAAGGCGCCTTCAAGCCTGTTGAAGGCGCCTTCAACAGGTCAGTTTTGACCGTTTGCGTGAGGATAAAGTTTTATCCGCTGACCGAGCTGGAGGCGCCTTGAACCTTGTTGGAGGTGCCTTGGACCCTCGGCATAGACTTTTCAGGAGCTATAAAAAGGCCCCTGGAGCTAGGAATTCAACAACAACTCAAGCAATCAATCTGTAAGCAATTCCTAGCAGTAGTTCTGAGCAATTAGAGTGTAAAAGGCTTCTCCACCTTCAGAGAAGGAGAATTTTCTTAGTGGGCTTTTCACTGTCCTGGATTAACAACCCTCTTGGTTGTAACCAGGTTAAATTTATGTTTCTGTTTCTATTTTCTGTCTTTACTTTTTTACTACTGCATTTATTCTGAGTTGAAATCCGAGGAGGGTATTTTTATTTTTTGTTTACAGCAATTCACCCCCCTCTTTCCGGCCTCCGCTGCACCTACAATATGTCACTGTAAATTAACTCTAGAGGGTCGTACTTCTTTCCACTAAATGGAAAGATATATTTTAGCTTCCACACATATTTCACATTTATATATTGGATCAACATTAAATGTTGACAATACATTTAAATTCACAAGTTGTTGTAAAGTGTTATAATTTATATGTCCAAGTCTAACATGCTATAAATTATAACACTCGACTAAATAAGTAGAATTTATAATGTTATTGTCATTGAAGTCACGATGTACAACCTTTACATTCATTTTGAATATACCATTTTCTATGTACCCTCTACTTATGAATTGACCATTTTTTGTCAAAACATATTTATTTGAATCAAATACTAGCCTGAAATCAGCTTTGACAAGAGCCGACCCTGATATTAAATTCTTTCGGATGTCGAGAATATGAAGCACATCAATTAGTGTCACTTCTTTGTCTGACGTCATCTTCAGTACTACCTTCCCAATACCAATAATGTTGGAAGTTATATTATTTCCCATGATTAGTTTCTCCCATTAATAGGAGTATAAGTTGAAAACTGAGCATTGTCGGAGCAAATGTGCCATGTAGCAGCAATATCGACTCACCATTGCCTTGGATTGTCCACTAAGTTGACTTCAAATACAATGATAGTCAGGTCTAATTTTGACATGTCTATTGGCATTGACTTATCTTCGGTCATGTGCACTTGAGTGTCTTTCTTTGGAAGTCAATAGTCTTTAGCCTTATGATTCGATTTGCCATAGTTGTGGTATATTCCTTGGAACTTATTGGCCCTCCCTTGGCTTTGCCCTTTGTCGGGATACTTTCTCTTCTTGTCAGTGTTTGGTTCTATCAAATTTACCTTTGTAAATATAGGCATTTTTGTTGATTTTAATTGCTTGCGATTATTATCTTCAATCTGTAATCTTACAATCAGATCCTCAAGTCTCATCTCCTTTCTCTTGTGCTTTAGATAATTTTTGAATCTCCTCCACAATGGTGGAAGTTTCTCAATTATTGTGGCAACTTGAAAGGACTCATTCATTGTCATTCCTTCAGCATGTAGATTATGTAGGATCAACTGCAATTCTTGGATTTGAGTCGTCACGGTTTTGGAATCAACCATTTTGAAGTCTAAGAATTTGTCAACAATGAATTTCTTTAGTCCGATATCTTCTAAGAATAGGAGCCGTCAATGATGAATCCATTAAGATTGCATAAAAATTCATTTTAAAATTGTTAGATCTAGTGGTGCAATCTGAGCATGGACAGAATGATGGTATAACACCGCTTTGGTGAAGTTGAGGCTAGAGTTAGACTATATTTCTTTAAGATCAATTTGCTTGCAAACGGTGCTCACAGAACAAACAATCATCTCCTAAAATATAACAACTTTATCTTGCGATAGCAGCACTACAAATCACAAGACCTTCAAATTGACGAAGCTACTCAAACTCTCCAAATATAAGTATGGATTGCAATGTTACTTTGCTTTTAAATGGAATGAATCAAATGAAAATATGAGGGATCTTGTTTATATTAAATGAAGGGGTAGAAGAACCTCTTGTAAGTACCCTATGGTAGTTTGATGTGGTCAACTAAGTTAAGTTAGATCCTGTATATTTGATCCTTGTGTCTAAGTGTGCAGGAGCTTAGGAACACAAAAAGTCGAGCAGAAGGCATAGCTAGCTAAAAGGATAGCACGGAAAAAGGAGCTGAAGGACTTGGTGCATCCGAGAGACGAGATGTTACGAAAGAGTACACCAGTAGACGAGAAGGACGTGCGAGGGATGAGAAGTCGGGGAGGAAGGTTACTCGAGGAGAAGGGCAGAGTTGGGTTCCGGTGAGCTCAACTTCGAGTAGCTGGAGCATCACCCAAGAAGAGATCAGCGTATAGGAGTTGTTCTACCTTATGGAAGGCGCCTTCCATGGCTTCGAAAGTACCTTAGATGAACAGTGCGAAGGCACCTTCCAGCCTATGGAAGGCGCCTTCGCTAGCCGTTAGTCGAGGATAAAGTTTTATCATCGGTCGATAAACTTTATTCGATGGAAAGCGCCTTGGACCTCTTTGAAGGTGCCTTCAAGCTGCGGATAACATTTCCCAAGGGCTATAACAAGACCATTGGACCTAGGAAATCAACAACAACTCTTGTATTCATTTCCTAGTAATTTCTAAGCATTTAACGAGTGTAAGAGGCTTCTCTGCCTATATTAAGGAGAATTTTTTTAGTGCTTTCTTTTACCTTGGATTAACAACCACCTACGTTGTAACCAAGTAATTTCTTAGCCTCTTTTATTTTATTAAGTTGTTCAATTCTGCTTAATTTAATTGTGCTACTAATTTGAGTTGAAAGATCGAGAAGGGTTTAGCTTTATTTTTGATAGAAAATTCACCCCCCTCTTCCTGGCCTCGCTACACTAACATGTGATATCAGAGTCTAACTACTTTAGAATGATTAACCGCTGACTGAAGTACAAAGATGATGGCTAGACCTAGCATCTACCCACCTAAGTTTGAGAGGGAGTTCATGATATGGAAGAAGCGAATGGAGGTATTTTTTAAAACTAATTTTGAATTATTATTAATAATCAAATATGATTTTGTAGCCCCCAAAGACCAACAAGGAGTTGAAAAGGAGAAATACCAGTGGACCAATAAAGAACACAAAAGAACAAGCTGACTTCATAGAAAACAGACGAGCCGAGTTCCACTTGTTGAGTGTACTTCCACCCCAGGAAGTCTGTCGAATCAGAACCTACGAATCAAGCAAAAGATCTTTGGGAGAAGTTCCTAGAGCTACAAAGATCACGAGACGGGACCTGCTTCAGAATCAAATCAGCAACTTCCGGATGGAAGAAAGTGAATCTGTTGCTTATCTACATGGAAGAATCAAGGAGCTAATTACCAGATTAACAAATCTCGGAGAAACGGTAACTAATCGGGACGCACAAAGGTATGCTTTAAATGCATTCTCGGGAACACCAGAATGACACCAATAGTAGATTCCCACTATATCTCCAAGGAACTAAAAGTAAGTACACTAGAAAACCTTTTTTTCTTCTTTTGAATTACACGAGTCTCGATGTGCAGGACAAAGAAAGGAACCAAGTCAAAACCTAGCACTACAAGCCCAAAAGAGCAGACTAGATTCAGACTCATTGATTGACAAAGATGAAGCGGCCTTCATGGTAAGAAAATTCTCTAAGTTTTTTTAATCTAATAAATTTAAAAAGTTACCGGCCAAGAAATTTGTTCTGGGAAAACGGAAGATAAGGTGCTACAATTGTCAAGAAGAAGGGCATATCATGGATGACTGCCCGAAACTGAAGAAGAAGGAGAAATAAAGGGCCAAGCAAATCAAATCACAAAAATCTGAAGGTAACATGGGACGAGTCATCATCAGAGTCCGAACTAGAGGAGTATACCAGACAAGTACTCATGGCGAACCACCAAGAAGAAAATATAGATGAAGGGGAAGCTACATCTGAGGAAAGCAGCAGTGAAGGGGGAGCATCCAACTTTGAATATGATATGGTAAGTGAGGTATGCCTTCTACCCCTGATCAACTTTACTCAAGAATAACTTTAATGACTAGATCTTTATGTAAACTAAAATCTAAAAATAATAATTTTAAGAAGGAAAATGTGGATTTAAAAAGAAAATTAGCTAATGCATGTCCACTAGAATTATTTGATAAACTCAAAAATGAGAATAATAAATTAAAATAACAAATAGAATCATTGAAAAATGACTATACATGTCCAACTACGAAAGATGTACAAAACTTAAATTTTAGAAATTACAAATGGCTAAACTGGTATATCAGGAACCATAGGGGTCAAATTAGAAAAATCCCTAAAAATTATGTTCTACCAAAATTTCTGATTAATCTAGTATAAAATAATTTATATTGGATTCTCAAATCATGCCTAGTATAATTTAAAGTTAATTTTATGCATACTTTAAATTTTAATAAATTTTATCTTCTACAGTGTTAAACAAATTATTTAAATGCCTACTTTTTGTATTTTGAGTTGAAAATTTTTTATATGCTATCTGATGATTTAATCTACAAACATAAATTTTTTGAAATTTTCTTTTCTGTTAAAATAGTTTCTATGATTGTTTTTACAAAAATAGTATTTTGACAATTAAAAATACTTTGTAGACTTATTTTTAAAAAAATTTATCTTTTTGTGATAAAATGAATGTTTTCTATTGTAAAAATTTTTTTTTAACATTTTTAAAATTTTATCTGAATTATTACGAATTATTTTCTAAAAAGTTAATTTTTAATATTAAAAATTAAGAAAAATAGATATTCAAGAGCTTTAATTTTTCTAGTATTCAACAATCTTCTTTTCATATCCATAAAATTTTAGAAGAATTTTTAGAGTTTAAAAATAATTTTAAGATTTATCTTCGTAAAATCAGTTCTTCTGATAAAATAAATCAATTCTGTTCATTAAACTATTTTTTTTTTATATGAAAATTTTTCTATAGATATAGATCACTCTGTTTAAATTTGGAAAAAAAATTCAGGATTTTTTAAAATAGATAACTAATTTCTAAATTATTTTTTTCAAAATAGAAGATTAATTAATAAAAAATAGAATATTTTTAAAAAATATTTCTAAAAATTATTAGCTTACTGATAATTCTTGTTATAT
Source organism: Zingiber officinale (assembly GCF_018446385.1). Lineage (NCBI taxonomy): Eukaryota > Viridiplantae > Streptophyta > Magnoliopsida > Zingiberales > Zingiberaceae > Zingiber > Zingiber officinale. The sequence continues at coordinate 15,385,795 of NC_055989.1, forward strand.
ACCCTTAGAAAAATAATTCCAATTTTTAACAGTTCATTTTATTTTTTCCAAAAATTTTTTTGATGTAATTAAATGGAGAGAAATAAGTACAAGTTAAGTGAGAGTAGTAAAGACTGTTGGAGCAATTCCAATGGTCCGTGTAACTATGTGTTTTAGTGTTTGGGCAAAGGGTTTAAGTTAGGTTCACCCTTATATTTGATATGCGTATTTGAGTTGTGCAGGTTTGTAGGATACACATATGATTCAGGTTGATGATTTCGGGTCTGGTGAAGGATGGAGCATCTGAGGGACCATGGACAAGGTAGCAAGGACAAGGGTCGAGGGAAGTGATTTCGAGGCATACGCGAAGGATGACATTGGGACGAGCCGCGGGTTTGGATGCATCTGAGGGACGAGAGCCAAAGGAAGTAGACTTGAAGGTAAGAGGTCAAGGTTGCAACGAAGAGTTAAGTGAGTCGTAAGGATGAGGGTCCGAGTGCTAAGAGACTGTACTTGAGGTACTAGTTGATTGATGTAAATGACAGTCGACTGGAAGCGAACAGAATGCTTCTGTTCACTAGGCCAGTGTGGAGCAGTCGATTGGTACTTTTACCAGTCGACTGGTATCAAGTCGTTGGATTGTAATGGTCGAATCTCCATAGAGGGCAGTCGACTGACACTTTCACCAGTCGACTGGTAGGCGGAATTTTCCAACCCATGCCCTATATAACCAAGTCTTGGAAGTTTGGTTAAGGTTGATGAAATAGAGATGGTTAACCACTATTAGTAGTCTACCTTGAAGCTGTGATTGGTGTGCATTGTATTGATCAAGGTTGTGCGAGGTTTACTCCACCGAGAAGGAGTTCGTGCTAGCCGGAGTTCCAGGGCTTGATCCACCGAAGGATCACAGAGATCGTCCACCTTACGGATAGTCGTGGAGTAGAAGCAAGTTATCTCCGAACCACGTTACATCGACGTGTATTGGTTTACATTCCTCTTCTTGTCTTTAGTTTAGCTTTTTTATTTGTATTTGTTTTTGTATTATTCCGCTGCGCAACCAACAAATATGTAGGAAGCGAATGATTGAGGGCACGCCTATTCATTCCCCCTTTATCTAGCATATATGAGATACCCAACAAAGACATGTTATCTTTGTACGATTTTTGCAACTTGCTTAATTCATTGCATTGCAATATCTTATTCTAATTGCAATTTGTTTAAATAATCATGTTATTATTTGTTTCTTCTTTAACCCTAACTTTAATTTGGGTTGATGCACATCAAAAAGGGGAGATTGTAAGTACCCCATAGTAGTTTTGATGTGGTCAACCAAGTTAAGTTATGCCCTGTGTATTTGATCCTTTTGTCTAAGTGTGTAGGAGATTAGGAACACAAGAATTCGAGCAGAAGAAATAGTTAGCGAGAAGGATGACACAAAAAAAGGAGTTGACGGACTTGGTGCATCCGAGGGACGAGATACTGTGGAAAAATACACCGGTGGACGAAAAGGATGTGCGCGGTGTCCAAGGGACGAGAAGCAAGGGAGTAAGCCTGCTCAAGGAGAAGGACGAAGTTGAGTTTAGGTGAGCTCAACTCCAAGTAGCCAGAGCATCACCCAAGAAGAGATCAGTGTATGAGAGTTGATTTGCCTTCTACCTTATAGAAGGCGCCTTCGATAAAATTTTATCCTTGGCGGATAAACTCTATTCGATGGAAGACTCCTTGGATCTTTTTCAAGGCGCCTTCAAGCTGCGAATAGCATTTCCCAGGGGTTATAAAAAGACCCCTGGACCTAGGAAATCAACAACTCTTGTATTTATTTCCTACCACATTTCTGAGCATTTAACTAGTGTAAGAGGCTTCTCCGCCTACACAAAGGAGATTTTTTAGTGTTTTCTTTTGTCTTGAATTAACAACTACCTAGGTTGTAATCAAGTAGTTTCTTAGCCTCTTTTATTTTATTAAGTTGTTCAATTCTTCTTAATTTAATTATGCTACTAATTCGAGTTGAAAGATCGAGAAGGGTTTAACTTTATTTTTGATAGGCAATTCATCCCTTCTTGCCGACTCCGCTGCACCAACACTTCTTTGTTCAATTAGATCTCATCCATTCAACTTGAATTATGTTATGGCTATAAACAAGACGAACCAAGCTCGAGCCAGCTAGGCTCAAGCTCGGCTTGACACGATTTATACCGGCTCGACTCGAGCTCAAGCTCACTCGAGCCTGTAGAGTTAAACTCGAGCTTAAGCTCGATATTTAATTATGGGCTCGAGCTTGAGCTTGAGCTCGAATTCTTTTATTATATTTTAATAAATAAATTAATAAATTATATATTATAAAAATATATAAAATATATATTATTACTAGCTTGTTTGGCTTGACGAACCATCGAGCCAGTAATAATTCGATCTTGGCTCGAGTTTTGATCGAGCGGCTCACGAGCAGCTTGACTCATTTGCACCCTTAAATTGGATGATCACATCCCTTCCCAAGGAACACAATGTCTCTTCATTTGGATGTCTTCTATTAGAAATCAATGGTTGAGATTGAGCCATCCAAAGAGACACTTATGTCTTCTCATTTGGATGAATCTAATTTCTTCATCTTAATCTAACGATCCAGATTAAATCATGTCACCAATCCATGTGATTTCTCATTCACACACTAATTGATTCGAACTCAATTTTCCAACCAAGGTAACATCCGTCAAACTTATGCTCTTTCACCCCTCCTAGGCAACCATTCTCTCAACTCACTTCTCAAATGCTCCTGTTTAGAGACGCAAGTCATTATATCTTGGGGACAATTCTTAATAAATTATAAATTATATCTTAGGATTTATTTTGCATGTTTTTCTGAATTCAGCAATCCAATTAAGATCGACAACTAGACTAGAGTAAAGAAAAACAATAAGTAGATCTGTACGCATAAAAAAAACATAATTGTGGTGCAATAATTCCCACATAATATAAAACATCTTACACATAGAATGCATTACAATTCTTATTCGAAGGTATGTATAATTGTGTGTGTTAATATGGCGTATATACATAGTATTCTATGATCCACACTTTTTCCTCAATGAAGTCATCAGGTTGATCCAAACCTCTTCATCCTGTGGTGCATTTTATCTATATATTCCTCAGCTTCCAGGTCTTGCTGCCCCATCCCCATCTTCTGATGCACCTTATCAATATAATCTTTGGCCTTCTCATCGACATTCGATTCACCGAACCAACGAGGAGGATCTACTTTGGCTTGAACCTTCTCATCTTGACTCTGCTCCTTGTGGAGGCCAAAGAATGCTAGAACCATGTCTCTCTTTCTCATCGCTCTTCGCTCTGTTTGCTTTAAATTGTAGAGATGATGAACGATGTGAGTATTTATAGGATTGGCATTCTTGCTTTAACAGAACTTGTAGTGTTTATCTAATTGGTCAAGAATACAGAAGGTGTCCAATAATTTGAGCCATGTTGAACTTTATGACTTTGACCAAGATGATGCCTAATTGTAAAGATTCTATATTTCCTTTTGAAAGTAGAATTTCCTGATTTGTTTTTTTTTTTTTTAACTTTGAGCTTGCAATTGGTTCTTGTTTCCAGGCACACTGAACATGTTGTGCATTCTAATATTCCTTCAAAACAATGTGGACATTTACCTAACTTAGAATATTGACCTTTTACTGAAAAGGAAAACAATTTTGAATTTTTCTGTTAGGTAGTAGATGTAGATGTACAGGTGGCAAGCTCGACAAGACACGAAACGATTGCGCTTGACATGGCCCGGGTCTAAACTATGTCCGGTGGGCTAGGTTGTCCAAAGCCAAAAGCATCTGGCCATCACCATCATTGTAAGTGCACCTTGACACCTCAATTGGGTTTTCAGCAAGTATCAGAATGCTGAAAACTGTTTCTCTGGCTAGCATGAGAAATTGCTAGTGTATCAGAATGCTGAAACTGTACTTATTGCAGAATGCTGGAACTGGGTTGTGCAAAATTGCAGAAACTGAAACTGTTTTTTTCGGAAACTGAAACCGTCTAGCGGTATAGGATTGATTATGGAAGCTGGAAAATCTATCTTGATACTTGCTGAAAACTGGGTTTGCAGAACTGGCACGCGCAAATTTGGCACGCTGCTTTGTGCCAACTCCTTGAAGAAACTGATTGTTTCAAGATTTTCTTCCCTTTTAGCTGTCGTTTGTTGTCATTTTGCTTCCTCATTCTTTCCACTTTTCTCTTTTTGCTTTGGCCTCTCAGGCATCCTCTTAGAAGACTGTGGTGCCATTTCAATTGTTAAATAATGAATTAATAGCAATCTAATCTCTTGATAGATTTGTTATGTCTCCACGAGATTCATTAGGTTTAAAATTTTGTTATAGAATGACATTAGAAGGCCCAATAGCCCATTTATTATTACCAAAAATAGAACCAAGTCGCGCATCTATTGGACAATCTTTGTCAGAGATACAGGGATATATTCCGAATTGAAATTACAAAATTCAATTTCAGACTTATCTGTCTAGATGATTTGAACAAATAATCTCAAGCTACTAAGCAGGAAAAGATGAGCCATTTGGGATGACTGAGCTTTAAAGATTGGGTTGCCTTGTGTGGCTGAGCTGTCGAGTTACAGAGTACTGAGCTGGCTGAGTGCCCGAGCTACTGAGTCAGTTGAAAGTTGAGTGATGAGCCATCGAGTCAGCCGAGTGTTCTAGAGGGCAAACTGAATGTTGCCGAGTGGGTGCCAAGTGTTGCCGAGTCGGAACGCAAGTACACAAGCAGGTCGCCGAATCAGGAAAGGAATATACTAAGGTATGCGTTTGACACAGTTTCCTTAAAACAATTTCATCCCCTCCGGCTATGCTTTGAGATCATGTTGGATATCTATTTCCCATAATATAATGGGAAGACCACGTCTATAACCAAGTTGTTCACGGCGAACCGATTTAGTACCCGAATGCTATCACAAAGAGCAGTTGAACTGGTGCACGACCAAGAAATGTCCTTTGCTTGTGGTACCATTACTCGCCAAGCCACTTACAGATTCTCTATTAATGATTAATACATCTGTATCACACATAAGCAATTATGCAAAAAGACTCATGTATTCACTTGGGCAAATTTTACCTTGACCAGTCCAGCATTCAACGCACACAGGTCATGGTCGCACATGAGTCATCTTTGGTTTAGTGCGATTTGTGCCCTAAATTTGCACCCTGTGCATGAGAGAAGCTTCTCCACATGCATATGTTCATAACATCAATGCTTGTGTCACAATATAAATCAATTTTTTAAGTCACAAACTCCCAATATGAGACCAAAGTTCACATTCACAATGGAATCTCGTCCATCCACCACTATTTTCCGTTCATATTTCCAACAACATCCTCGTATCCATTCATTATAGGTGGGACATCGTCCCACTAGAATTGACAATCGATGAGAAGTATATGTTGGCACGCTAAGCTCTCTTTCCGAGTTGCCCCTTCCATTACTTGTAAATCAAAGTAACACCATGATGCAAATACATGAGGATGTATACCTCACAAGTTCTTCACTTTGATGGAATGATTCAGGGCCTGTCTCCTCATCTTTGCAGCCGAAAGGAATATATGGTGATCGAAGCAAGAATATATGAAGATCAAAAGAATGTTTAGGATTCCGATAAACAGTGCAATGAAAGGCCAACATGTGTGATTTCAAAAATGGGAGGCAAAGGTGAGTGAGATGCCCGCAACCTATCGCATATCTATTGGTGGTGCTCAAGATACCCTAGTTCCCTTTTTTATAAGTATACTTATACCTGATGAACTAGTTTAGTGCCATAATGATTGGTGTTTCATGGAACAATAAAGCTCCAAAGTGCCTAAGGAATCCAAGATGCATATTTCATAAGCAATTTCATCTTTTTGTCTACTTTTTGAAGTAGGGCAACACACAACTACATGCAAAGCAACAAAAGAGGGAATTTTATAAAGCTATTTACAAGTTACAGAATTATTCTTCATTCCACTTAGTAGTGCCCCCAATTCCTCTTTTTCCAAGAATGACATTTATAAATTCTTTCTTTTACTCAATGATATTAAGAAAACATTACTTGACCCATAAACTTGCACAATAGATTAGCAAATAAAAGACACACAATCATAAAATCTCATATCGAATCGGCAAGGTTTTCATCTAGTCATTGGTCCGATGAAACTACTTAGTTTTGTTAATGTGACCATGTCTTGGATGATAGTATTTGACTAAAATATTTTGATGTGTTTGACAAAAATGAAGAAGTCTCTTACAAAGTATATCTTCTCTATAAAATATGAAAATGAAAGGTTAAAGAAAATATTACTAGAGTAGCCCCATAAGTCTTAGAATGAGCGCGTAGAATCGAATAATTGTGTATTTGAGGTCCCCATAACACCTATTTATAGTGGTAAGGGTGTTTTAAAATAGAGGATAAAACTTCTCATTCTAATAACTTTTGGTGAGTTCAGTCGACTGACTTTGATTTCAATCAACTAATATCTCAACCAAAAAACTTCATCAACAACAACTAAAATATAGTAGACTTAATCTGCATCCAATAGACTCAATTGCTTTTATTTGACTAATAGATAATCATCTCTAGCCTACTTATTCCATTCCAATTGATTTAATTGGCCGCTACAATGAACTTGTCCATCTGAGCTGACTCAATTGACATTCTAATTGACTCAATTCTAACCCGGAGTAAGGCTTATCCCAAGTACAAGATTTTAGTCAACTAAGCAATTGACTCAACATCTCAATGGACTACATCAAGCTTCAGTCAACTTGATCTCTAATTTTTCTTGAATCACACTTTGTAAGTCCCCACAAAGCTCTGGATCAAGCTCAACCTTAGACTATGGTTCATAACCTATGTTCCTTAGTTGAAGGCTCTCAATCAAACCTAAGTAACATAAAAGTGTAAATCGGGATATTACAATTTGCACAATGTTTCACAATTTACTATCTTTCGGTCTTCACTTTGTAGTAGCTTAACATTGCCAGAGTAGACCAGATGATGGTTTAGAACTGCTGGTTTGACGGGTCTGAGAATATCAACCCTTAACCTTCTAAGACAATTACGATTCATAATTTATGGTTCAAAATCATTGATTATGATTTGGTTCACGGTTTGTAACAATTCAATATTATTATTATTTTATTTTATTAAAAAAATAAAAAACTATAATTTTATAAAATAAAAAATATAAAAATAATTTATACTTATTTGTGTATGTATCCCTTCAAGGCCTGTTTGGTTGAAAATTATTGTTGATAATCTTGATTATCTATTTAAGATTATATTATTTAGTTCTTTTTTTCAAGTAATGAATGATTCTCATATAATGGAACATGCTCACCATGTTAGTAAACGAGGGATATAATACGAAATGTGATTATCTTAGAAGTGTGAGAGTTTACGTGATTCCGTGGTTAAAAAATTAATTCTCAATTTTTTTTCAATTTTTTTTCCAAAATGAATATTCTAAAGGTTGAATCAAATAACATTAGATTATATTTTATTCGTCATTAGCAGATAATCACATAACAAAGATGATGTGTAATAACTTGAACCAAATAAACCTCAAATCATAAGCAAATTAAAGCCACATAGTTTATTAATTATTTTGCTATTAAAATTTTCTATTTCGTAGGTTAAAAGTTACATTTTTTTTATTCTTTTTACAATTATTAGAGCTTCTAAAAAGTCAAAAAATCAAAATAGATGAGAAGAATATTATATTAAATCCTAAATCATTTTTTTATACTAACAATTTGTTTATCTAATATTAGTATTATTATATTTAGTATGATGAGACATACATATCATATAAATTCTATCTTTTAATTAATTATATATATTTGACAATAATTATATATATAATTTTATTATTACATAAATTATAATAAATTTATTATTGGATATATCATAAGTCAAATAGTTTTTATAAACTCAATATTAAATGAATAAAATGATAACATAAGACTAAGGAGTAATTAAGAGATTTAAATGTGTAGAATAGTAGAGAATTATAAATAAGTTGTAAAATTAAACTTAACTGAAATGTAAAATAGTCTCATATAAGAATTCCAATGCAAATAAATTAATTGTCAAATTAATTTTAATTGAAAGGTAGAAAATTCTAGATAAATAAGTTAAAAATTAACTCTAACATTAAAATAGTCTCACTTCACACAAGTTTTTGGAAATCTCACATTAAACTTTTAAATATAAGATGCCATGATCAATAAATTCTTCTTCTTTTTCTTTTTTGCCATATCAGTTTCCACACTGCATGGAACAGATCAGTAAGAGCTCTGCAACAGCAATGAGTGTCTTCTCTCTCAGAGGCCTGCTCTTTTCTTCTTCCTTTCTGTCCCTAATTGTTCTTCAGCTGCCCATGCAACGAGATCATTCAGGATTTCCAAAACTGAAGATGAACTGAAGTTCTGATAATAATAGAATTTTTAGAATTGATTCTTCTGATGGACTTTAAAAGTGAACGGAGTCCTTTTGAATTTTGATGTTTGTCCTGTTGTTTGTTTATATTGCTCTTTTTGTGAGCCGACCAGTGTGGCAAAGGAAAAGTAGTTGTTTGCTTCCACTTTTAATTAATTACTCGGAGCTGAATCCCCTCTCTGTCTTTCTCGCCCCTTTGACATTGCGACAAGTCAAAGCTGGGAAATCCAATAAATAAACGAGTTTTTAGCTTTCTCATGCCTCAAAGACCTACCCGGATTTAGTGGATTTGCGTTGACGAGTTCAGAGGATCCAATGCTCGCCAGCCACCACCGTCGAAACCTTCTCCTCTTTTTACCGTGTTGCCACTTGTGTTTTTTTTATATATATAAATGTCAACTCCGCTGAAAAAGTCAGCGCCTCTCCTCGCCTCTTGCTTTTCCGACTTGCTCTTCTGCTCCTCCGACCTCCGATCTTCCTTCTTTGGTCAACGCCGTTGGCCGCACGCGTCGGCGCGGCTATATATTGCTGCGTTCGGGTCGCGGTGGGATTATCCTGGTGGAGGAGATGGAGGACGACAACTGGGACCTGAGCGCGGTGGTGCGGAGTTGCCGGTCGTCAGGGGAGGCGGCGCCGTCGACGAGGGACTCCTTGTGGGTGTTTCCGCGGTCGTTGGAGCAGCTTCGGGTGGTGGAGGACCGGAAAGGGGGCGCCTTTATAAGTTTATCGGAGGTATTCGAACGCCGGAGCGGCGTGTTAGAGATCCCCGAAGTCCAGCCGCTGCCGGGGGAGAAAGGTAGCTCTTTGTCGCCTCTCTCCGCCGCTGTGCTACAGGACGCCGCCGTAGCGGAGTCAAAGCAGCCCCCAGTCTGCCGGAAAGTGGACCGGCCAGTTTCCCAAACTCCCCGCTCCAGGCGAAGGTAAGCGGCCCAAACTGTTGCTGATCCCGCTCCGATTGTGTCCAAAAAGCGAAGACTTTAGCATAAAATTTGGATCTTTAATTAAAATCTCAGGAAGAACCAGCAGAAGAAGGTGGTACATCACGTCGCCGCCGACGGGCTCTCCTCCGACATGTGGGCATGGCGGAAGTACGGGCAGAAGCCCATCAAAGGCTCGCCTTATCCACGGTAATTAAGCAGCTCCTCTGCTTCCCCTGTTCTCATCTTGTGTAGAGATCGAAGATTAAAAGGGGCTAACTTTGATGTGAGAAAACAGGGGATACTACCGCTGTAGCAGCTCCAAAGGCTGCGCCGCCCGGAAACAGGTGGAGCGGAGCCGGACAGACCCGGCGGTGTTCATCGTCACCTACACCAACGAGCACAACCACCCTATGCCCACCCACCGGAACTCCCTCGCCGGAATCACCCGCCCCAAGCTTCCCACCACCCCCACAGGCAACCAGGAATCGAGTCCTGTTCCCTCCACGGCCGCGCCTCTCTGCGACTCCATCCTTCCCCAGCAAAACAAATACTGCGAAGACGGAGCGGCGGAGGAGGTAGAGGTGGAAGACGACGACGAGGAGGCAGAACTGCTGGTGGACGACATGGAGATGATGGGCGAAGACGATCTGCAATTTATGAGCTCGGAGGAGGGAGCCGGCGGGTCGCCGACGGGGGATATAGCAGCGTTATTCGACGGCGACGGTTGCTTCGACGCCCTCCTGTTCCCTCTATCATCGCTGCCATCGAAGGCCGAGTCCAGCAACGCCACTGCAACTGCTGGTGAATCTTCCTCTGGTTCATAACAGAGAAAGAAAAGGAAAGATCGTAGAGAAGAACACGCTTCTTGTTTGGGAAAATTTAGTAAGAAATCTAGTAAATTACTTAAAAATTCGTCGATCTTATCAATGTTGAATCATCATTTCGAGTTTATGGAACTCACCGGTCAACAAGATCGATTAAGAAATGTAAAGTTTCTAAGCTTGTGAACAAACTCTCATGTCTTTGACCGCGAGCTCTTTGTCAACGTTTATGCCAGTCAAGATACTTAATGAAGGGGCGGCGTTGTTTGCAGCATACGTTATCCTTCTTGACTTTGTTTTCCCTTTGACTTTGGCCTCTTATCCTTCTTGATGTTTTCCCTTTGACTTTTGACTAGACGTGTTTAAGTTTTGATTAATGAGTAAGGCCATAGACCAAAAAAAAGATAGGAAATAGTTCGCATAAAGAAAGTCTCATTAAGAAACACTAAATCACGCACAAAATATATATATATATATATTCTCAAGCACCCCTTCCCCAATTATACGAAGAGAGATAAAGACATCAATTTATAGTCAAGCGTCGAGGATAAGAAAAAAAAAATTCCCAAAAAATAAACGGCCATTAAAAATTAACCCCTTATCCTAACTCTCTAATCAATTGGACACCCCATAAGAATATCAAAGTCTTCGAGCATTCCGTCTCGGGTGTTTCTTGTGTCCAATGATCTCATCTCTCGTGGCTGCACTATCGACTTGCGATAAGACAATCGATACAATGTGCAGGCGAAACTATCTCACTAAGAACTAGCATTCTAAGAGGGATTTGGGGGTTAAAGAAGCTACTATCATGAAGAAACTGGCGTAAAAATACAACACACCTTTCATTCTTTGAATTTACAGATCAATACAGAGTGCAGGCAGCATTCCACAGAACAAAGAGCCTAGCCTCCAAAATAATTAATGCACAACACTCGATGCATGATGCCTTTAATTGTCCAGTTGACCTCCAACCTTTTTGCAAACCCTATGGCACATTTCACAACTCCAGAGATCAATAATGTTACAAGTTGCAATAGTTCTCCGTTTAGTTCATTCCGATAGTAGCTGCTGCCCGCACGGATCTACATTTAATGGAGCTGAGATGTTTCATTTGAGGAGGAAGCTTTTCACAATCAAATGTCAGGTGAAAGAGAACTAGTTGGTCCAGTATAATTTACAAGCGCCGCGAGAAAATTTGCCTAGACAACCCGATGCTGTCGAAGGCCCTTCCCAAAATGTGGCTGCATCAACCTTACGTACAATCCGTTCTTCTGCAATAGTGACTCGTGGGTGCCCTGCTCAACTATCCTGCCACTATTTAGAACCACAATATTGTCCACATGCCTCATCATTGCTGCCCTATGCGCGATAAGAATTGTTGACTTGTTCCCCATGATCAAGGTGTCGAGTGCCTCCTGCACCACTCGACTCGACTCAGATTCTATCGCAGAGCTTGCCTCATCTAACAACAGTATAGGTGCATTCTTTAGTACCACCCTAGCAATGGCAATTCTTTGCTTCTGTCCAGGAGTCAAATCAACCCCTCTCATGCCCACATGAGTGTCATAACCATGCGGCAAACTGCTGATGAAATGATGTGCATTTGCAATCCTTGCTGCTTCTTTCATCTCTGCTTCAGTTGCATTATGCCTCGCATAGATTATATTCTCTCTTATGGTTGTTGAAAATATGACTGGTTCCTGTTGAACAAGGCCCATGTGGCTCCGCAACCATCTCAAGTTAAAGAGCTTCAGATCTCGCCCATCCAACAAAATTTGACCACAAACAGGATCATAGAATCTCTCAATCAGAGATATTATCGTGCTCTTTCCTGATCCAGACACCCCCACTACTGCCACTGTTTGTCCTCCACTCACCTTAAGACTGAAGTTACTGAGAATCATTGCCTCAGGTCGAGTTGGGTAGAAGAAATCTACATTTCTGAATTCAATGCTTCCATATATATTAGGAGGGTTTATGCCAGTATTATCATCTGAATCGATCTTTGGTACACGATCTATGATTTCAAACACTGAAGTAAGAGACTTCCGCCGCTTTAGTATGTAAGGTGCAAGGCCAAATGGCTCTACCAAAGCAAAGGTTGCAAAAGTAAAGACAATGTACTCTTTAAGTGCTGTGGCTACTTTGAGTCGGCCATGGTGTACTGAAATAGCTGTGTACCAAAGAAGAAGAGCATTGCAAGCAAAAAGGAGGAACTGTGAGAAGCCGAAAGCAAAACCAATTGTCATTCCAAGGGTGAAATTCTGTTTCAGTATGGTAGAAAGGTGCAATCTATACAGCTCCATGATCTTGTTACCAGCACAAAAGGCAACAACAGTATAGATATTTCTAACAGCATCTTCAAGGACTAAAGAGGCTTTCCTGTGCATCTCTTGAATTCCCTTTGAAAATCCAGCAAGCCACATTTTCTGCACTAATGGAAACTAAATAATGAGGATCGAAACAGCAGATGCAGTCACATCAATCTATAAGGCACATAGCTATTATAACCATGGAAAAAGGAAATATAGTGTAAACAAAGAAAATGTTCTGATGGTGAGAAATATGTGCAAGTAGCACAATCAAGACTAAAAAAAAAAAAAATGATGATAATAATAGAGGATTGAAGAAAATCAATCAAAAAATTGTAAGCCACCACATTGCAATTTGCTTGACTTCGAGAATAGCATATATACGCAGCTGATTCGTAATATTTATTGCTGGATGCATGAATTAACTAAAAATAATGTACACTGCAATAGAATGATTTACCTTCCAAAACTCAGTCATGAACATTATAATGAGAAAATAGCCAAAGTTTATATCCATGCTTAATAAGTTTTTCTTAAATTCACATGTCTTTCCTTGCTGATTGACAGGTAAAGTACTTTGTAATTTTATTATCTAAAAAAACAGTGCCTTGTAATTTGTATTGATACATAACACATTTCAGTTGAAAGGTCCATTGAAATGAAAAGAAAAACTGAAAATCCTTGCAACTTGCCCCGTTATCATTTATGCAATATTCTCATGGCTCTAGAAAAATATGTGCCAGCGGACCGGTTAGCCCTAGATTAGACCAGCTTCCGCCTCCGTAGCCTGAGTTTGGCTTAGTTATAGCCATTCCCTTTCCGGATCCTTCACCATAGGTTGGTTGAATGAGTTATTTTGCACGTAAAGGTGGTCCTCCTAAGACATTTTGTGTTTTTTCTTCCCATTTGGAGAGCCAGGCATTGCCAATCCGCTTATATTCTTACCCTGTCTAAGTAGGTTACTGCATGGGTGCCAATGCGGGTAGGCCAAACAGAAAGATTTTTAAAAACTGTTCATTAGAAAAACCAGGATGCTGCTGGAAATCTCCTTGAAGCAAAATCTTGCTGAGATAGGCCAAGAGGCTTCAAAACATAGAACAAAGATTGGGCAAAAACCAAGTCATTTGGATAATGTCTCAATTTCCTTAGTTACAGTTTAAAGCTAGTAGGCTTGATGTGAAACAAGAGTTGAATGTTGGGCGCAGTGGATTGAACTGAAGGCTAGCCTTAGCTAAATCTGGGTACCAAGCCAAATGAATGCCGAAAGGTATCTGGATCTAGGTATTTAGGGATCATTTCCCTCATGTAGGCAACCATTAAGGATTGTGTTATGTAGATTGAACATTCAATTAAATCCTCGTAGGAGAAATCAACTAATCTTGGGAATCATGTGAATAATGGAAAATTTAGTACATAGAACAACAAATACAAACTAGCCATCATGCTAAATAAACACGAAAAAGCATACACAGAAAAAATAATTACTGGAGTCCTGTTAAAGAAGAAATTAGTTAATATTCATGAAAAATTCAAAATGTTCAATAAAAATCTAATATATTGAATGTATTAGATCTGTTGGATCAATTAAATCAGAATTGATTAGAAAAAACTAAAAATAATCAAAGGTGAAACAAATTTATTATTCCAGAGCAATAAGAATCAAACAAATAACATCAATTATTAGATATTTAGTTAAACAGAATCAAGCTAAATAAGCTTATTATGAATGATAATATCAAAATAATAATATGGCATATGACTATTAGTAAATAATATACAAATGCTAATATATTAATAGTATTGATATTTTATCAAATTTTACCATTAATAAAATTTTCTAGCAATAATATTATTCAAAACAATCAGTTTAAAAATAATATCAACAATATTCATAATATATATGATACGAATGTGGTATTATTATCAGATCCATATTTTATTAAGAAGACAAATGATTACAATAATAATAAAAATAGTTAGTAATAGTAATAATGAAAGAATAATAATTGGACAAATAAATAATTTAGTTAGTATTACTGATAAACCATATTATTAAAATAGGATAAGGCTATACAAATATTTTAATAATAATTATATTGAAAGCATGCATCAAATAAATTTATTATATGAAAAAAATTAATTGAATTATTACTATTATATAAATAGTTTTTACAATTAATACAATAATATTAATCAAATTATAATCATCCTATTTATACTATAACTGTATTACTAAACAGTATTTTTTACAAATACTTATTAGTTATTATTTATATTAATATTCATGCCCAACCCAAGTAAACTCTCCTTTAACACTTCCTTTTCCTCCACTCTAGTTCACACCACACCATCTCCATCAGAAAGATTCTCTCTCATCTTCGTGTAGGCCACCCTCACAATAGTAGTCTTCTCATAGCTCACCTCACAGAAGTCTTCCTTTCTCCTATCCACTTCTATCAACCCTGTCTCTCTATGTCCAAGAATTTCAAGTTAGAACAGTTCAGTCAATGAGATCTCAACTTGTTTCTTCCAAAATTACCTCGATTCTTGTCAAACCCAGCTAATTCTTTTGCTTTTTCTTCACAGATTTGAGATATTTCAATTTGCTACTGCTTGTGCCTGATCTCTCAGTTCAAATCAGATTGACATTTTCAATTATGATATGCCAACCATGCCAAAAATCATGTAACCCTGAGATTTTGCAGGTTAATGATCCGCCAAATGTACAACAAAGATGGAAGTCATCTAGTTGTGGCTGGCTGTATGGATTTTCTTTCCTCGAGTGAAAGATTTGTCAAAGTTGGACACAAATCCAAGCTAGATTGAAAAAGTGTAGCACTTTGACAGCTAAATGGATAACTAGGTTACAACCTATAAATACAAGAAATGAGTGAATGTAGAGTTGTAAATGAATCAAATGTTCGTGAACAAACTTGATGTTCGGCTTGGTAAGAGCTTGTTTATATTCGTTCAATACACATAAAATCAATTAAATGAACAAGATTGAAACAACTCGTTAAACTAAACAAACAAGTTTAACACAAATGTTCAGCTCGTTAACATTCATGAACAACGTTCACGAACAATGTTCTTCAATAAAACTCTTATGAACATATTGAATAAACAAAGAAAATTTCAAAATAATTAAATAAGTTTGTATTATCAAGCTTAAAATATAAAAATTTCAAACAATCAAACAAACTTGAATTAAGAGCTCAATAACATCTAAACGAACCAAGCTCAAGTCAAACTCGAACCAATCTCAAGCTCATAAAAAAAAAGACCAAGATTGAACAATCATTTCAACAACTTGGTTCATTTTAAGCTCGGCTAGGCTACCTATCCAAACTGTACTCGACTTGGCTTGTTTATAACCCTAAGTGAATGGGTGATATAAGAGTAAGAGAAATGGCGAAGGCAATATCAATAAGTTCCTACAAGTAGTAAGATACTAAGATACCAGATTCTCTGATAAAATTTCAACTTGGTGCTTCACTTAGCAACCAAATAGCTAAGAAAAAAAGGCTCTCAGGTGACAAAATCAGAGCCCGCTAGTTAAGAGACAACATCATGCAGCATGTAATCACACACAGTACACCTAAAAATACAAGCTTACACACAAATAACACCTCCACAGTATCCATGCTGCTCAATTGCAAAGAATGTAATACTATGAAGTAAATTAAATTCAGTGAGATTATGATAGCACCAGAAGCAAGCCTCCACAGATTATATTCAAAATATAAATTGCATGCAAGATGAAAATTATGTCAACTTATAAACATTAAGAAAGCAAATGATCAGATGATATTTTTGATAATAAGTTTCATACCTGTGCAACAGCAGAAACAGTTAGGATGGGTAGAGTTGCCAGTGCAACAAGTGCCACACGCCAATCTAACAGCAAACCTATAAGAAATGCAACGGCAACAGCAGCAATGTCTTGTACTAATATAGAGAGGCGGTTGCTGAATGCAGCACGAACATAGGTTGCATCATTAGCCAATCGCATTGACAATGTATCTGCACTATTCTCTTCATCATCGAACCACTCAATTTCATTGTGCAAAATTGCTAGAAAAAACTAAAAATTAGGTGATAGAATGTGGATAGATTCAATGATGAAATTTATTTTTGCAAAAAGAAATAATTACCGGAGAACATCATCCTCCTAACTCGTTCAGTCATTTTCTCTCCCATTATACCGAAGTAGAAGTGTTGCAAAAAGTTTGCAACCACTGTGACAATACCCATGCAGGCAATGAACAAGCACCACCTATTTACTTCATGGTGTACATCACGGACACCATCTATTCTATAATATGCTGCTACTATAAGTGCAATAGTATAAGCAAGGAGAGGATTGAATGATCCAAATATTGCAGCACCAATACTTCCTAGAAGAGCATAAAGCCATTCAGTAAAACTGAGTTCCACAAGCCGCCAGAACGATGGAGGTTTATGTTGTTGAAACTCATTCACCTCTTTCCTTTTAACATGAACCATATCAAACAGATTAATTGGACGACTGAAAGTATTTGAATGAGACCGCTCATTTTTAGGATCAGATGTCAGAAGTGGGGAAATAGGAGATTCTGGGTCTGATGTTTTTGAAGATTGCCTGTTAATGGAATGAACATCTAGTTTGGGAAGCTCAGGCAACCTCATCTCCAAGCTGTCCTGTCTTTTGAAGGATGTAAATTTTTCCAATGCCATCCCATTTTCCAGAGTCAGTTCTGGAGGTGGGCTATGACTCTTTGATGACTCGTGTGAGTTATAACTGGCATCTTGCTGATTAGTTAAGAGAATATCTTCTCCTCTCTGAAGAGAAGGTGACTTTGACAAAGTAGGGGATGATGGTTCTTGAAGTCTCTGAGTCCCTGATGAAGCCCTCTCAGTTTGAAGATTTGAATCTTTATAATTCCTGATGGGTGTCCTAGAATATTTCAGAGATAATGATTAGTCCCTTGACAGTATTAGAGTTTGGAAGAAATCATTTGAATGTATAAATCTTGGAATAAATAGGCATAAAGTTGAGATGCATACAAGTAGAGGCGGATGCACTATGAACACAGATCGTACAACTAAAAAACAAGGAGAATGTCATCATTTTCATACTTACACTTTCCTCAAGAAAATCAGAAGGCATTTCAAATACAAAATATTTATAGGTTAACAAATTGAGCGATATAGGAACCCCTTTTTTAAATTTAGGTCTGTGATAACTCAGGATTTATCAAATGAGGTGTGACTGTAGTGAATTACTGATCACTCTTAAGATTCAAACTCTTGTAATTTTTTTTGTATTTTTCTAATTTTGAGATGTAAAATGTTACATTTTAGATTTAACCTACACTTTAAATTTTGTAATTAAATTATTGAATTTTCAAAGAATAAAATTTCTAAAACAATAATATATGTATATATGAGTCTCAACTCAATGAAACTTGAAATTTTTGGATTTGAGATTTTTTTTAGGTAAAATCAAATTCTAATTTGAAAATTTGTTATACCTTCAAATTGAATTGGATATATGATTGGATCAGTGACCACCTATTGCAATCATCATGTATCTTCAATAATATTCTAATGAAATGAACTAAAAATAGTGGAAGAAAAGTAAATGAATTATTTTCTTAAATTAATCAAATAAATTTTCATTTAACCAAAACGTTGTAGTTGTTCTTTGACACTCAAACCAAAGTAGAAAGAAGACACAAAGGGGGAGAATAAGATTAACATTATCTCACCAAATCCTACCCTAATTTTCCTATTGCTTACTCACATAATCTCTCTCTGTCCTCAATGTCAGAAAAAGTTAGAACATGAAAAATAATAATCATCAATGTTAGGTATAATTTTATTTCTATTTAAAATTTCATATTTAAATTATTTTTATAAAAAACTTTAGATGACCAATTAAGATAAATTGAACTCATATTTTTAGTTTTGGGGTCATGTGGAAATCGGTTTTTGGTTAGGTGGAGTCCATCGACTATACATGATGGTGTAATCCAGTGGGTTGAAACTGGGCTCAATTTAAATTTATTTTGGCTAGCTTAAAGTTGCACCTAGTTTATATATATCACAAGTTTATATATAAAATAGTCCAATTAAATCATATATTTAATTAAGTTAGAAGATTAAAAGTTATTTAATTCTCCTCCTTGTATTCCTCTCCCACTCCTTTGATTCCTCTCACCTGCCGACTCCTAGCCATCCACTGTGAGTCTCTCTCTCTCCGAGGTACTCTTTTCTTAGATTTTTCTAGTACCTTCTTCCCTCTCCACTCTCCTCTCCCTTGGTCTCTCTTCTCTCCATCAATATCTCTTGTCTCTATTTTCATTGTGCACCGCTACTATTGAGCTAAAGTTGTTTCAGCCGCACACAACAACTTCAATGTCAAAGTTGTCTCATGTGCTGATTGGCAAGAGAATTGAAAATTTCCATCAATGCCAATTGGCACAGCTTGACACTTTAATTCTTATATATTCTCCTCTGTCTCTTTAGAATAGATATTTAAACATTAATGACTTCAATTTTTTCCTGAGCTTTAAGTTTATTTTCATTTTAATCTCCACAAAATTTGGACCACTTACTTAGAACCCTATATATGTATACATGCAACTCTTCAATTTTCTATCCAACGATATTGCTCCAGTCAACTTCTTCCGAACATGAGTTTATAACATAGATTAGCATTCTCTTTCAAACTGTTATTAATATTAAATAAAATTAACGTTTATGAATTTTTTATATTGATAGTGGCAAATAGGAAACAGATTATACTGAGGTATATCAGATTCTAACTTCTACAAATGGTGAATGTGCAATTTGCCAATGTTGTGCAACAAATTTGTTATTTCAATTATGTAATGTGCATGGATATTTAGGTAAACTGAACTTACATTCATAGTAAGATACTACTGATGCCCAAACATGTTAATGCAGAAATCCCAATAAGTTCACAATAATGCTACTGTGCATACGAGACGTTGGAGTGCAAGATTCTCCGTAAATATATATTTATGATCTCTTTGTACGGTTATCTATATCACACGATAATGTTACTATGTTGTTTGTCACCCACTCTGAGGTGTCTTCTGCTTCATCAATGCCCCCACCACCACTACTTCAGCCTGATTCAGCCACTAAGTTTCCTTGATGATTTTAGCCTTGATCTGAAGGTGGCCAGATCTGCTGAAATCTGAGGGTTTCTAACAAGGAAACCATCCATTTATTTCCTAAAAGAATGGGAATATTTTTTTTGCATATTCCAAAAGAGAGTTGCAGGAAAGAAAAAAGAAAAGCAGTATTGGACAGAAAACTGCAAAAAAAAAAAAAAAGGAGCCTGTCCTAAACAAAAACATTATAGATTCCTAAAAACAGGTGGCAGTAGTTACAATTCAGTATTTTCCTTCACCAACTAAATTATTTTTGTTCTCCTCCATCACAATTAATTGAAGAGTCTCTAGGTTTCAAAATTTATGGATCATTTTCCACTTCATTCTCCTTTTGATATTTTGTTTATGATTCAAATGAAATTAGTTAGTGAATGTATCTTCTAAGTTCTATCTTCTCTTCTTGGTCGATGTCAAAATTTGTCTCTATCAACATCTTCTGACTCACAAAGTAAAATAATTGGAAACTTAATATCTTCATGATAGTAATTGTACTACTTCCAATATCGTAAATCTCCTTTTCAACTAGATGTGTCCTTGACATGTGAGGACATTAATTAGTCTCCTCTCCAACCTCTTCTCCTAGTCTCTCAGGATAATATAAAGAGATAGTATTCTTGCTGATGTTAACTCCTTGCCATAAGAATAATACTAAACTTTATTCTATTTGGCCTTTCACAATTTGGCACTTCATCTTTCAAAAACAAATAATCTACAACATTTTCTAGTTGAGGGGTTCAAGAAGCCAAATCAACTTGTTCATTAAGCATATTGCTCCATTGTTATCAACTCTTCTTTAACAAGTTGGACACTAATATCTATGCTCCAACGCAAGGGGGAGTGTAGATGCTCTCACATTGATCATCAAGTCATTAGGAGCCATATTAGGGTCCTATGTATGTCTATAATAGTTTTCGTTTACTCAATATAATACAATTTTCCTCTTGCTTCTAAACTGTTACCTGTCAAGACACAAAACAGCTCCTTTTCTTTTTCTCTTGTATCAATTCTCAAGTAAATATTTTACTTTGTTTAATACCAATCCCAGCTCCAATCCATTTCTACTATTTCATGACATTGTGAAACTTATCTAGCATGCATGCAAGTTAATCCAAGCAAAAGCATCATATACTGAAAGCAAGACTCTATATATGACTTACTTTATCAGATAACCACATCAAAACAATATTTAATTTTCTAAATTGTCATGGATTCTTGGGTTGGCATTTCCATGAGTCAAATTGGGTTCGCCACAACAACCACAAATATGAACTCAATACTAGCCATATACAATGATAGCACAATCTAGAGCAGGGTTGATCACATCACAGACAAACAAAAAGATGTTATCTACTTGGTTTTAAAATATACTTAAAACAAGGCATATTATCCATGCTGGAGCTTAACTATTATCAACAAGAAAAGTAAAACTTCCTGAAAGATGATTAACCTAGTCAACAAACTAAATCAACGTATACTCATGAGAGAAATGGGAAGACTTGGGTATATTTACTTCCACAAAGGAGAAGCCATATGATAGACTATAATTCGGTCACAACTCTACCTCTTAGGAAGCTTTGCTGCCTCCTCGCATCTCAAGAGTTCAGCATACAGACCATCAAGATTCAATAGCTCATCATGAGTGCCCATTTCCACAAGTTGACCTTCTTCCATTACTGCAATATAGTCAGCATTACGGATAAGACTAAGGCGTCTGGCTATTATTATACTGGACCTTCCCAGCATGAGGATATCCAAAGCCTCCTGAACAGCACTTTCTGCCTCAAAATCAAGTCCACCTGTGACCTCATCTAGTAAAAGTATAGAAGGATTTGAAAGCACAGCACGGGCAATTGAAATCTTTATTTTTTGTTCTTCTGTCAAAGTTAAACCTGCTCTGCCAACCTATATATTGCATAAACTACATAAGGCAGAAGATCACATCACACCTTAAAGTGAAAATATGTGCAAAATACCTGTGTTTCATATCCCATTGCAAGGGAACTAATGAATCCATGTGCATGAGCTGTTTTAGCAGCCTCCTCAATCTGATCAGATGTAGCAGATCTTCCATAAGCAATATTATCCCTGATGCTCAAACTTAACAAAGCAGGCTCCTGGGTAACTAATCCTATTTGGCCTCTCAACCACTCCAGCTTCAAATTTTTTATATTCTCCCCATCCAAAAGAACTTCACCTGCACCAAAGCATCCAAATGCCACTCAATTACACCATTTAGAAGATCAACCTCTAAAGTGAAAGAGGGAAAAACAGAAAAAACGACCAACCGAGTGTTGGATCATAGAATCGTTCCATAAGAGGAATAATACTACTTTTTCCAGATCCATTGCGACCAACAAGAGCCACAGCTTTTCGAGCGGGAATGGTTAGGAAGAAACCACTTAATATGGGAATTTCTGGTCGAGAAAGATAACTGAAATACACATTCCTGAACTCAATATTTCCTTGCACTGAACCTAGAATGCTTCCCTCCTGATTAATAGAAGAGTTTGAACGGCTAATCATCTCAAAAAGTCTATAAGCAGCAATTCTTCCTTGTTCAAATGAATAAAAGTTTGTAGCCGCTTGATTTAGTCCACTACATGTGGCAAAATGCAAAATGCAAAAAAAAAAAAAATTACAACAAAATGAGAAGAATGAAATATGTTTTGACATACAGGACACTTACAGTCCACTTAAGATTACAGCAAATAAAGCTGTCACGATCTCTCCACCATTAGCTTTTTGATGTGAAATAAGGAATCTCCCAACCCAAAGTTGTAAAGCACAAGAACATATAGCAAGTCCATATGTAAACCCAAGACCAAGGCCTTGCACAAGACTAATCAATATACCATATCTAAGTGTTGCCTGAAGTGAGGTTGCATAAGAATACTTTGCAAGGGTTTCATTTGTGAAGGCATATAATGTCCTAATGTATGAGATCGCCTGCAGAACAGAAAACAAACACAAGGGAAAGCCATAACAGACTTTAGCTGCCGAAGCACAGGGATACGAAATACTGATTCTATTGCATTATCCTTCACATGGGAATATGGGATTGTATTGCTAAAGATAATTATCCACACAAAAAACAAAGAAATTAATACAGTTTTTATCACTCCAAAGCACAAGAGGCAATCAAAGGATACTCAACATGCACAAAAGAGCATTATTGTTATATAGATCAAACGACGGAAGATGTAAAACCTATTTTCTTAACTGATCTAAATGTAATTTTGGAAAATTAGAAGGGCTTTTTGTAAAAAATTTAAATAAATCCCTACCCCTTTTCTAGTCCTGTGTCTTACATAGTCTTCTCTTCATGCAATAGGCGTGGATGTCACTTGATCTCCTCGTGAGACTCAACCAACACTTGAGCACATCACCTCTGCCTAGATTGGATATTGTCGACACATTTTTCTAAAACATTGTCTCCTAGGCGAGATCAGGTAGAAGCTGACAGCCTCGTCCGCTCAAGGTGTGCGACAACAGCAGCCTTTGCTGCTCTTCCAAACCACTCCAGAAACCCTGTCTTTGCTAGAAACAACCAGAGTGACCCAATCTCCCTCTTGCATCGCAATAAACCCCTTGAGTGCGATCCTCCAGCCTTATTTCTCACTCTGGACACCTCGTAACCACCACTTCTTTGTGTAGCATCGACTTTCCACCCTCAACTGGTCTTCGAGCACCTTCCCTCTCAATCAGCCTGCACGCGACACCAATTCCTACAACCAACAACCCTAACAGAGCCACCAGGTCTCAGCTCTAGTTAATCACCCAGAGAAGGTTGTGAACCCTCAATTGGTAATGCAAGCAGTAGTTGATTTCCACCTTCAAGCCCCCCTAAGCAGAGAGCAAGCAGTCCACTGTCCTCTTTGATCTAGTTAAGCATAGGCTTGCCATCATTTTCTAGAACAGCAATTTCACTGTGGCAGGCATCACAGATATCAGCTGCAAGTGGAGATCGTGGGTTGTGGTCGTCGATATTGATTGTGTTTTGGTGCCTATAATCTCCAACTTTGAGATAGGATCCTCTTCTGTTTGAAGAGTGTTTCTGGTGAGTTCTGACCGAAGGCCATGACTGACGTAGAAGATTGACCAACAGAGTGACTACTCATGTTATGTTGTAATCATGTGGTAATGCGTGTTGTGTTAACCTCCAGTTGTTTTGGGAGAATGCCTTAAGAGTTGCTTACGTATGATGTTATGTTTCTATTTGTGAACCTTGTACTCATTGAGCGAACTAAAATTTTGATGGAGGGAGTTTTATGTCAAAAACTAAAGAGAGAGGTCTTGGGTGAGTCGTATCACTTTTTTGGGCACATGGATAGAGCGGGTCCAATTGTCATAGAGTAGGACTTATACATGAGTTTATTGTGAAGTGAGTCTGCGTTGATTTCAATTTTGTGACAACATTCATGCCCTTGCGATGTTGATGGAACCTCTACTCCTAGATGTCGGACGAGTAATAGGTGTAGATATGTGAATTCGTGATGTACACCATTGAGTTGTCAAAAAAACTCGAAACCTAAACATATAATGTAGGTAAGGTGGCATATATCTCTATGGCACACATGTTGCCTTTGGGTACATTGTATTCTTAGAGTGGAATCATATAGTGCATCTTGGAGAGGTAACCACACTTGTTTACTCAATAAGTGGTTTGTGTTGTACTCCTTGCGAGACTTATGCTAAGTCTCAAAGCATGAGTTTGCATACACCTTATGTTTGACTTGCCCTAGGTACAAAGTTAAAGTCCACTGTGATTGTGACATTGAGACTAACCTTAGTATAACAACAGAAGTCTTGGCTCATGTGGAGCATGAATGGTTTATTGGTGCGACCATAAGGGTATGTTTTTAGATAAAGTTTGTAACCTAAGACCTAAATCAACAAAGTAGACAATTTGGAAAGAATTGTTAAATCACGTGTTGGGTTTTGGATTGTGGAGTGTTCAATGGTGATTAGGATTTCCCAGAAGATAACCTAATCAAGAAATGAAGATGTATGTCAACCTAATCAATGGAAGTTTGTTGAGGCAAGCTCTGCTGGAAAACCTAACTTTGTGGAAACCACTTCTTTTACCTTTTTGGATCTTTACATGTATTGGTTTTTCGCAATCCGCCAAGGGGGGAGACGGGCATCAACCGCACCGCCCCAAGTGGTGCTTTTGGTGGTAATTCACCTCTTTCCGCCACCGGCACACCTGGAACCGCCACCGGTACCGCTGTCGACGTTTCTCCGCCATTACGCGTTCATACGCATCACGCGAGCCTAGAAGTGTTGTCTGAGCCTGGAGATGGGCCCAGAAGCGTCGCGCAAGCTTGGCGACGGGCCAAAGGCTTTGCTCATGCTCAGTGATGGGCCCGGAGGCGTCGACACGTCGAACTCGTCGTTCGCTCATGCTCAATGATGGGCTCGGGCATGTCGGACTCGTCGTCCGGTTGAAATAGGGCACGCGGATAAATTGTAAGTTGGGGTTTAATTAAATAACTTTAGGTTAATAATTCTAATTAACTCTTAGCTATGATTGAAATAATTTAAATAGATTTAATTAAAGTCAAATAAAATTATCCCATTATATATATATATATATATATAATTTTAAATATTCAAATTAAAATATTATTTAATATATTTATTAAGAGTAAATATTATAAAGAATAATAATTATTTATAATATTATGTATAAAAAAATTCCACTGCCCCACCATCGCCTACCGCCATTTACAACAATGGTTTTTTTATTACCTTGGCTCCTCATGCATGCACTAATATTATACATTTATATCATGCTTAGAATATTCATTTGTTGAAACATGCTTAGGGATTTCTTATATAAGGATGTTGCATATCCTACACATTTTCATTGTTGATATTAATCATGAATTACTAGTTAAACATCTGGAAAGACATGATGAGAAATATGTAATAAAGAGATAAAATACAAGCGAAGAGCTATGGGCATGGCAGTGTTCTTGTGATAAATGTAATAATGATAGAATGTTAGGCGAACCACTTGTAATCCATTGCAACTCTAAGATTGGGTGTGTAGCAGTTTGGTTTGATTAACCTAATTGAGTATCACATGACACCTCATGATGATTTTAGACTCGCAATAATTGGGTAATGTCAATGAACAACTGAAGGGTCGAGCTTATATAATGTCAACTTTATGTTGATGCAACCCCTAAGGTTTGAGACAGTTTTCAAGGCTTAGCGGCTAACCTGACCATTATGATCGATATACATATTTCAGCTGACACTAAAGAATGATTATAACTGAGATTGACTTTATTTTTAATATTAGAGATTGTAGCGTATGCATAGTCTTTCCCTTGTGTTGCATCATTTGCTATTATTATTTTTGAACTCTTGGAGGCTCTTTTACCAATGTTGCTTACTGGCGATCTTTATATTGTACCCAATCCCTAGATTAGCGTACGATGAGTTTTTAAGTGTACAATTGCTATCGGTGTTCTTAGACAATCACTATTACTAGAATTAAAGTTTTGCACAACAGTTTTGAATTTGATTTCCTGTGCATTTTACCATCTTGCACTTTAAATTTGTGAGAACTACCTTGGGCTTAACTTTTATTTTGTACTTGCATATTCTCATGATTTATATTGCAACATTATGTTATGTTTGTGCATTAATCATCTGAAGGGAGCCTTGACGCAATGGTAAAGTTGCTGCTTTGTTACCAAAAGATGTTCGAATCCTAAAAGCAGCCGCATGGTGGGAGCTTTGTGTACCGGGCTACCTTTTTTTTTTGTGTATTAATCATCTCTGTCTATTATTGATGTTGTGTGAGGACGTGGTTTGAGACTTTGAGCATTGTCTGATGTCTCTGTAACATGATCCAATAGTCAGCATGTGGATATAACAATGAAATTGTATCTAGTCGAGAGGAGCACACTCAGAGCATGGCAACAGACACTATGATTTTACAAATACTTGGACCAACTGCTCCAGGATCTAATCTTTAAACAAACCATAGCCACTCTGACCAACCTAACTATTTTGATTCTTTACAGTGCAATCCTGTAATGCATTTTTGGATCCACCGAGCACAGTCAAATACTATTGGAGATCCTGGAGTCAACCTTAAATCCTAGCAACATGCTTGAGTGATACAAAGGCATTTTAAGTAAGGATGAAAGTAGGAAAATAATGACTACCAAACCAAGGTAGCAGGCATCAAAATCTTAAACGAAATATTAATTAACTACATTAATGAAACCTGTTCTGCTATGCTTGCGGCTTCGGCGTATGCATCTTGAATATTTTCGGCGAGTCTATGAAGAAAAATATTAGATATCCCTCCCGCTGCAACAATAAAAGGACCACTTGCTAGGGTTAGAAGTGCTATCTGCCAACAGTTAACTAAACCAACGACAAGGCCACCAAAGAATGTTGCCATGTTATGAATATAGTTTCCAACCTGTAACAAAATGCAAAATTGCATCATTATCACAGAATAACCGCATGATGTGAAATCTGTAAACAAAAGATTCAAGGTCTCTATTTTCTTCCTCATAAATCTGACATTATAAAAGAGAGAAATTGTGTGCCACATTGTGTTACAACCTTCTCACTTAAAGCAGATTGGATGAGCAGGACATCACTCAGTACTTGACTAACTATATCTCCATTGTTCCCATATGTATCAAAAAAACTCATGTCTTGGTTTAGTAAGACCTGAACATACTTTGACCTTATGACTGCAGTCTGCCTCTCTCCAGTTAGAATCCAGCAAGAGACCTCTACAATTAATCCAACCATTATATTGATGAAGAACTAGGAGCTGCTGAGAACTGACAAATTCAAATATTTTTGCTCTTACCTATCCAACCAGCAACCAGAACAGAAATAGCAATATAAACGATGTACAGGGCATGCTGCAAATGAGATCCAGATATTAGAGCCTAGCATAATAGGTTTACTTTATACAATAGTTAAGAGTAAAGCACAATAGGAACCAAACAATTCTTAAATCCTTTTCAGATATGCAACTAGAAACTCTCCATCAAGTAATATCCTTTTCTGATCAAGAGATGAGGATAACCAGAAGAAGAATATTTTCATGGATAAGCAACAGGAGACATGAGCAAAGGTCCATTGAGTAGGAGCAACAAATTTTAACAAAAAATGGAGTGTTTCCATGAAGAAATTTAAGTATTTTAAACCTCACGAAAAAAGCCCTAAATAGCAAGGTCTCAAAAACTATAAGCAAAGCAGTATGCAGTCAAGCCACCACATTACATATTACAGATATGCGGAAGCATATGCAGATCCATATACGATGTATTTAAAAATAATAATAATAGTAAGAGAAAAAGGGATAGCAGTAGTGATAAACTATTTACATTAATGTGCCAGAGTAAGTGTTTAAAGGGCTTCAAGTTTACATTCGTCACATAATATATACAATTAATCAACTAAGCATCAATATTAAAAACTTACACTTATCACCAAACATATTGAATTAATCATCCAAATTCTTACCCTTATATGACAAAAAACATGCAACATAGAAATTTTACATGTTCACCTAAAGCATACGGATGCTAATTATGTTGGGTCAGTGGTTTACAGGAGGTTAAGCACCGGATATTGCAACTTTCTTGGTGGTAACCTCAAGACATGAAGGTGCAAGAAACTGGATATGGCAATGAGGTCTAGTGAAGAGGAAGAATAACGAACAATGACTCAAAGTGTATGTAAACTATTTTGGTTAAAGATAATCATTGAAAACTTGAAGATCAAATGAGATTGTCTAATGAGACTTTATTGTGATAATAAGCCTACGATTAGCATAGCTCGCAATCTAGTATATGATTGAATGAAGCACATTAAAATTGACAAACACATTATTAAGGATAAGTTGGACTGTTGGAGAGCATATTGATTTGTATCCCTTACGTATCTACACATGGACAACTTGTAAATATGTTTTATGGTTAAGTAGCCCAGTGTTTCAAGTATTGTATCCAAGCTGGGATTGATAACCATTTATTCACCAATTTGAAGGGGAGAATGGGAAAAATATGATTTTGTAACCATGTACACCCCTAAAAAATAGGATATCATGTATTGAATAAGCTTTGAGTTAATACAATTTTTATTTTCCATCAGTTAGCCCTAGTTGAATGTATAAAAAGTGAACATAAAGATGGCATCCTTGCATGGATAATTATTCCATGGAATTAGAATTTTATGTCAATAACTATCAATTATTCAATAATATAATGCATCAATTTCACATTCTATCAAAGGGCTACACTGATAGGGCTACACTATTCGTACTATATTTTATTACAAGTTATAATCGACAAATTCAACTGGCATGCCCAAAGAGATAAGATGATAGGTATTGGCATTTGCAATCATACAATATTCCGCAAATAAAGTTTCCAAACTTGCAATTTCTCTAAGAATTTTAGTTAATGGAATATGTGTTTGAGAAGAAGAAGAAGAAGAAGAAGAAAAGCACAGTAGTTTAATGCTTTTCAACTTTAGTTAATACAAAGTGATGCACTGCCTGTTTCCAAAATCATAAGGTACTAGCAAATTATTTCAACCCAACCTAAATGAGCATACACAGTCGTTCAATGTTTATATGCAGCAAAATATCTTTTTTATATATATCAGTCTTATTATATGCGGTTCTATGTTAGAAGAGATGCAATCATAACCTATGCCTCTATTGAACCCTTTAGTTCTATGATTGTAACCAAAGGTCCCAGCAGCTCATAAGCACTAAGAACAGGGTAGACTGAAATTAAGAATTGAATATGTAATGGGGAGCAAGAAACTCATTTGATGAAAGAGGTTTTCAGACTTTAGAAGCAATTGCCAAATAGAAACAACTAAAGAAAGGAAAGGACAAATTTAAAGTGAAAATCGTTCAACTAAAAAAAAATCATTATTTGATCATTAACCTAGTTTAAATGCTTAAAAATGAATATAAGTAAAGCCAAGTATAGGAGGAAGCCCTATTCAGAGTGACTGCAGTGCTATAAAGGTGTTTAAGTTAGCTATTCTCTTGACCTTCTAACTAAGATCTGTAGCTTGAATTTTCCTTTAACCAAACCTAAATTTTTCACTCCAAGGCTTTAAGCGTTAACTATTCAAATAGGTATATGACTCACTAGTTTGATAATCCTACCAAGTTAAATAGGCTCAAAAAGGCGAGAAAACTAAATTCCGGAAGTAATTACTTGGAGCCAAGGAAGACGCAAAAGAAAAGGGTTCATAAATAGTAGGCAAAATAAGAGGCACAAAAACCCAACTCACGTCCTTCATTTTCCTTAATACAAGGTCACCGTCGTTGTGCAACCTGGACCCCTCGCTCTCGTAGCGCAATAGATCGATGGCTTGCCCGAAAAGATGCAAGTAGATCACCAGTGCGATCCCGTGCGCGGCAGCCGCAACAGCGCCGACTGCCATCAACGCCCAATCGACACGGTCCGCGTAGGCGAAGAGCCTCGAGAAGGGTACGGCGGCCGGGGGCGGCTCGATCTCCTCCATGTCCTCCTCGCCGCCCTCGTCCTCCGGGGCAACTGGGTCCACCCCGCCGTCCGTGTACGGCGAGGGCGACTCGGGTGGCTCCGACACCTCCGAAACCGGCGTCAGGGGCTGTACGTGTGGCGGAGACCAGCCGAACAGCCCCCTGGAGCCCATCATCCTCGCCGCGATCTCTTCTTCCTGCTGCTCGTGGCGCTGAAGAAAACCCTAAACCCTAGCGACGCATCGGAACACCAGAAGGATGCCGAATTCTAGGGTTTCGCCTCCGCCCTCTCTCTGGCTCTGTCTACCTCGGTCCCGTTTGATCGTCTACAGCTGCGGTGGCTGACGAGGTCGTCGTTTGCAATCCCACGAGGAGGAAGGCGATAATAATAGTAAACAGCAGTCAAAATAACATCAATTATAAAATACTCCTAAATTTTATTAATATTAAAATATTAAAAAAAAAAACACTCGTATTGGCATCATTAATTTGTGAGTGTGACGTAGTTATATCGGACTCAGCGAAAAATAAAAATGTTGAGAAATCTTTAATATTAATAAAAACCGATATAAAGCTATTCAGCCTTAGTAATGTTCTAAAAGTATCTTAATCCATCCCCATTTATTTTGTCGATTTATCCCCGATAGAAAATTTGTAGGGACCAATTGATTATCTCATTAGTTGATTTGATAAATTAAATATTTAAATTATTAAAATAATTAAATAAATAAGTCATGATAATTGTAACCGTTTGAAACTCAATACTCGATAAGGAATGTGTCATCATAGGACAACTGGACTTCTGGGACATTAGACCATTCACGCTTCTGAATTTATTCAATGAGTAAACCAATGAGGAAGATCACCTACTATTAAGACTAGTCGGGCCGTAAAGTATGAATAGCTAGATTATAACAAATTATCATAATTAATTAATAAATAAAAATTAGTAAAACCCACGTAGTCTAGTTGGAAGATTATGTCTTAAAAGATTCAATTAGGAACGTTTTCAAATATATCTCCAAAATATGTCATAATTGTGTCTTATATTATCACCTCTCTTTGCGATTATTCCATTATTTGAGCTTGCACTAGGCCAACTAATGTACAATTAGGAGAGTTTTTAGTTCATCAGTTTCTATTATCTTCTCTCGTGATAATAGAAACTGATGAACTAAAAGCTCTCCTTGTGGCAAGGAAAGCTTTTAGTTCATCAGTTTCTATTAGGAGAGCTTTTAATTCATCAATTTCTATTATCACGAGAGAAGATAATGGAATAAGTGCTTCTTATGACATTAACCAAAAAAAAATGAAGAAAAAAATATTTAAATTTTAAATGACTGAATTGAAGCTGTTTTGCCAAACATTATTTGAGACCTAAACAACTCTAAGTTATTGACTTGTCGATATATATCAATAAAGCCTGTATCTTGCAATGAATGTCTAATCAAACTTTATGAAAGAAAACAAGAAACATTTAAGTCAGCGTTTAAGACTTGATTAATTACTAATCATCATGAAAACCACTCATCAGCCACCAATTTAGAAGTTCTGATACCACTTGTATGCATTTCACAGGTCAATTAATGTGATAACACCCTATATCTTAATCATCGCACCATCTCAAAAAGGCATTTCACATGTCAATTAACGAAGCATATACAAAAGGAAAAGATAATTTTACGATGAACAAAATGTCAAGTAGTCTTCCCATTTGCATAGTGGAAGAGATTCGAAATAAGAAAAATAGAAAAAATCGACAAAAAAAAAAAAGCATTCGCCTAATGCTGTTATACACCATGCCTAGTACAAAAAATATGATGGCCAGGATAAACCCTGGGAAGAATTTTCATTACAATATCCATTGCCAACAAAAGGGAAGTATTATATGAGCCGAAAACATTCATTGTTCTGGTACAATCACAAGTTTCAGGTCACTAGTTGCATGACTACATTGGCTTCTCATTCATATTCTTATGACATTCCCAATTGTGTAAACTTACCAGCTTCTATTTTCCAGTTCAATAATATTGTGAGAGGAGGCACCAAACCATTCGACATGCCTGCGATTGTCTCCAAACCATATCTCACATGGCATAAACAGTGACTAACTTAGAATCTATTAGTAGGGTAACTGGCTACTTCAAGAATTTTAGAAGCTACAGTGATCATATATCAGTTAACAAAAGAATAGCATGGAATAGGATGTAGACATCATTTTCTTAATCATGGATTAATTCTCAGGGCTCAGAATCCGCTTTTGGAAGTCGGTCACCATTAGGGGCAGTCCTTGTCGTAAGGTAATCTTGGGCTCCCAGTTCAGCAGCTCTTTTGCTTTTGATATGTCAGGTTTTCTCATATGTGGATCGTCAGCAGTATTAGGCCGGAATTCTATGGCTGCCGAAGAATCAACAACCTCTTTTACAACCTGCATGAGTGTTAGATCTCCATTTAATAAAAACACGATTAGAGTTGAATAGATATCTTAGGTATTCGTCAACTGATCATATACCTCAGCTAGCTCGAGCATGGTGAACTCCCCAGGATTACCCAAGTTGAAAGGTCCAATGTGCTCACCTTCCATTAACACTACTAATCCATCAACCTAGCAAAGTTGGGCATACAGATCATTAACCATACAAGTCGGATTATCCTGCTAGAGTGCTAGCAAAACATGACAATATCTAGAAAAACGTTATTCTTAGATTTTGACAGAAGTATAGGGGCTTGGAGCAATGCAGACGTGAGCTGGAAAAGGTTTTACTTACGGTGCTTGGTTCATGGAAATACTTCTCTCTATGAATTCCAACGGAATAACTATTCCTAAGTGAAAGAGGTCTTCTGGATGGACTGAAGGCATTTAGGACTATAGTTCATTTCAATCCTCAAATCAATGTCCTTTGTTTTTCCTAGGTTAAAGAGGTCTTCTGGGTGGACTGAAATCATTCGGGACTACAGTTATAACCACTGAACACAAGTCTGTTGTGCCTACTGGTATCTTGCACGAGACATATGTGTGGAAGGAAATTATGCAAAAACAGCTCGTGAACAATATAATCCATCAAAGTTCTTATGTTACACATGTCTCAAAATTTCCACTATACCTAAGGATCTAGTAATAACCACAATGGTTAGTGAAATTTTTGCACATCCTCATAAAATGACATGAGAAGGTTAGGAACACTTTGCTGGTGGAGAATGTTGAGCCGCATCTAATTTATCAAACATATGTGGAAGGAAATTATGCAAAAAACAGCTTCAAATTACATAAGACAAGAGAATTCCAAAAATCCGACCAAAATTTCACTTGATAACAGAATAGACAAAGTAAATTGATGGAGAAAATTCAAATGGAGCAGAGTTATGATGATATAAAGGGATCATTGAAATATCACTTATTGGATATAGTATATGTATTTTTTTGATCATAGCTTATGCTAATACACCATGCTAGGAAGGACCGTATTTATTGGACAGAAGACACACTCAATCACCCAATGGGTAGGTAATCCAACAATCTGCCAACTAATAACATGCACTGTGTAAGCAATATCAAAGGCTAAAAAAAAGGCTATTTACCTAACACACAAAGGGAACTTTGGTGTTGGACTTATTTGACAAAAATTAACATTCTGATTCACCCAACTATCAATGTGTTTACATGTAGAAAAATATAATTTTAGATGAAGAGGGTGAAAAATGTATGAAGCAGAACTCACATTGATGCATCTTATGTTATGCTGCCTACGAAAGGATGCATCCAATAGCAAGTTCCAGGAAATGAGACAAGAAAACTATTTTCAAGGCAAAGAAGCTATCAAGAGAAATACATCACAAGTGAGTTAAGAAACTCAATGAGATGAACAACAATTAAATATTTTAAAAATCAACCTGGTATACATGCAAAAAAACACAGGACGAACAAACATGCTCTGGTTCATTAATGAAAATCCCATCTGAAGACATTATGTGTCATCCTAGATTTTTGAGACAGTGTTAACTGTGGTTTCCAGAAACAGAATTTGTGAATGAAAACAAAAAATGAAGCACATTACTAGAGAAAACTATTTGTTTGATGAACGAAAGGTTTAGGCTCACAGAAAATAAATCATGAAAAATGAAGTAGATAACTTAGGCAATTGTCCATTAAATATGAATGAATTAATTGAAGTCCATGTCAGATATAAAGGCAGAACATAGTACAATACCAAATCTGAAACAAATTGGAAACTCCGAGTTTGCTTTCCATCACCATAGACAGTCATAGGTTCCTTTCGAAGAGCCTGTAAAATATAAATATTGAATTCACTACACCATGATAATAATTTTGTCCTCAAAACAACTCATTTTGTCTACTTAACACAACTAAAACAAAGAAAGATATATTATATTAAGGTAATTGTGTGTGCATTTTGTTCTCTAAAAGAGACGGAATATAATTGCAGGCAAAGATTAGATACCTGAGCAACAAAGTTGCTGACCACCCTGCCATCATCAAGGCACATCCGAGGCCCATACGTATTGAATATACGTGCAATACGAACCTGTACATGCACAATCAGGATTGATTTATTTCAAATTCCCCAGTTTAAGAAACGGTATAACCATTCTGCTGAAATAAGTGCTAAAAATAATGCAACTGCGAGGCTTGTTTACAAAGGCAAAAATAACTTTTTAGGTCACTATTCCATGTATTTTATCGTAAATATAATTATTATATGAATGCCAGGATGATAGATCAAACAGAAAGTACAATATTCTTAAGTCATAATTATGAGCCCTCATAATAGAAAGTTAAAAGAACAGAATAGATGAATATACATGTTTGAGAAGGTTAAGACATTGTCGTATCTCAAAGGGGCAACATAAAATAACCAAATTTTAGTGAAGTTCACTGCATGGGGTCAATAACTAAGAGTCTAATATATCTGTTGGCTAGAAATTGTCCTGATATGCTAGAAACAATGTATAAAGACATGAACATATTCATTAAAAAAAAAAGTTAAAGCAAAAATGATGCCAGAAAAGAAAATTTTCAGTTGGATTAACTGCATTAAAAAAATGTAAAAAATAAGAGAGACCAACCGTTGGAATAAGCAAACCTAAGATTAAATATTTATGATAAAGAAAACATCCAGAATAGTCTATTACCAAGCATTCCAAGTTCAGCTCATTAACCGAAATAGCTAAAGGGGTAATAAGAAATTTATCCTCCATCAGATAGATTGGCATAAGAAACCAAACAATTCAACAGTCAAATTAATTCCATAGAAAGCACAGTGCTTGGGATATGTTTCAGAGATAAGTGGGCCAGAGGAGAAAAAAACACATATGTTGATGAGAGATTGAGAATTTCCAATACTATAAGCATAGTAAGAAGTTTGTCTGTATTGGTATATTCAGTGAGAAACATATTAAGATCTTTGCAAAAATTGGATATATTCTCGAATAGTATAATGTGTAGTTAGATAAAGATGAGATGAATTCCTCTTTCAAAGTTATAGATCTAGAAAGAAATGTTTTTGAGGAAATACCTGTATCAATAGGAAATTTAAATCAATGTAATTGCTATGACCATTAAAGATTCAAAATGATTACAACCATTTGGATATCAAAGTCTTCAACAAAGACAACATTAATGGCTGATGCAATATTGTTATGTAAAAAGTGAAAACATGACAATTGAAATTGTACCACTATTGGATATTAATAGTAGTTGTTAAAAGGGCAACCCGGTGTACGAAGCTATCACAATGCAGGTCCCGGAGAAGAATTGGACCACATTGGGTCTATCATACACAACCTTTCCCTGCATTGCAAAAGATTGTTTCTGTGACTCAAACCCGTGATCACAAGATCGACAACAACTTTATCATTACGTCAAAGGTCCCCTTCAAATTTATGTAGTAATAGTAATATAGCCTTAGATAGGCTTAAATGTTGCATCAAATTTGTATAGCCTGCAACCGATCTAAATAGACGGGACTCATGGTTTACTTGTTTTTAGTTGTAGTGCATGTTTTGCAGCTGACATCAAGAATTGAAAAAAGCGGGAGGGTTTCAATTTTAATTGTGTATAGTCACCTCAAGTCCAGCACCACGATGGTAATCCATGGTCAAAGTTTCTGCCGTCCTCTTTCCTTCATCATAGCAACTCCTAACACCTAAGGAGCAGCAAAAGTTTATGTTAAATCACTAATGCCAAATACGCATGGAAAAAAAAAATGTCATCCATAACAACTCAGAATGTGTGATAACAAGATATGCAAAAATATAACATATATGACCTTGAGTAGAAGTTACCCTACCTATGGGATTGACATGGCCCCAGTATGTCTCTTTTTGTGGGTGCTCAAGTGGGTCGCCATATACCTCACTAGTACTTGTCAGCAAAAAACGAGCTCCAATTCTCTTTGCTAAACCCAACATGTTTAATGTCCCCATCACATTTGTCTTGTACTCTACACCGTTAGGGGATTACAACAGTTTTATCTAAACAAATCATCTTTGCTACTACCATAAAGCATAGGAAATTCTCAATTTCTTTGGAGTGAGGAAGAACTATAATTTGAAACCAACATTGTATGTAAGCAACTAATTACCATAATCAATTGTAATAGATCGACAAGACTTATTTCATCAAAATTTAACCTAAATCAATTTGAGGAGTGAAGTTTTACCCAGATCATCAGAGTTCATGCGGATCAATCACCTGGGGGATAAACTTTATGGAATTTGAACAGATCTTAAAAAATGAAATAACCACAAGTAATCAAGAGGATATGATGGTCTTGATAGGGTTATATTTGTAGTGCACAGGCGACGCCGGGCAAGCGAGATGGTAGATCTCGTCGACCTCCAGCAAGATCGGCTCGACGACGTCATGGCGGATCAGCTCAAACCTCGGGTTCCCGAAGTGATGCGCCACGTTTTCTTTCCTCCCGGTGAAGAAATTATCGATCACGATGACGCTATCCCCCCTCGCCAGAATCTTGTCCACCAGATGGCTTCCGACGAATCCGGCACCTCCGGTGACTACGATCCGCTTCGACGGCTTCTTCAACCCCACCGGCACTCTCCTCCCACCGCTACTGACGGCAACGGCGCCGCTGCGGCCACTGTCGTAGGAGGAGGTGTGCTGGAAATTATCAAGGATGCGTTGGTTGAGGTGATCGTCGGGGTGGGAGTGGGAGAGAGAGGAGTTGTAATAGGGGTGGAGAAGGAAAAAGGTGGAGGCAATGATAGCGCCGGCGAGGACGAAGAGAAGGCGCTGCTCGCGGAGGAGGTAACCGAAGGCAGCCCGGAGGAAGGAAGGCGAGGAAGCGGCGGAGCGTGCCGGCGGCTTGCCGGGCTTGACGGCGTAGGTCGGGATCTGGGCATTCTGGTTGAGGCTGGGTTGTTTATGAAGCTGCTTCATTGTAGGATCTGAACGCCGGAGACGCACTCCGGGAGCGATTCAACGGCGGAGAATATACCTGCCACGGCGAGGGAAGAGATCCCACGGAACTATGGAAGCCAAGCCGAGTGATGGCTGGCAGTCAAATAGAAAAGGGCAGGTACCGAACAACAGCTGCTCCTCACGTGAGCATCACCGTTTTAAAACAAAACAAATACAAAAAGTTGTCCAATTATCGATTTTAACTACTTTGTAAATATCTCTACACTTTTATGGTAATTATTTTACCTATATTTTGGATAAAAATTAAAAGGAAACCCACCTTAACATAATTCTCATCTTAAAATATTGTTTTTCAGAGTAAATCACGTATTAAAATAAATCAATTTAATTTGATAAAAATATTATTAATTAGATTATTTTATATTATTTTTTTTATCAATTTGTTCCAATTATGTAAATTTAATTGGAATCATTTAAATATAACTAATCATTTTAAATTTATATTAATTAATAAATTATAGTATAATATTAAAATCATTTAATAGTTACTATAATATTAGTACCATTTAGGCTATATTTAATAAAGGGTAATCAATCTTATAATATAATCTTGATTATATCAAGATTATATTACCAGATTGATTACTTTATTTGTTTGATATAATTTTAAAATTGTAATATAATTTAATCTAAATTATAAATAGGTAATAAAGTCTTGTAATCTAAATTATAAGACTAATAATATGTAATCCAATTACATTTCAAATTTAATTATATATATATATAGTTTAGGGATGCTATGATGTATTAAA
Source organism: Zingiber officinale (assembly GCF_018446385.1). Taxonomy (NCBI): domain Eukaryota; kingdom Viridiplantae; phylum Streptophyta; class Magnoliopsida; order Zingiberales; family Zingiberaceae; genus Zingiber; species Zingiber officinale. Next base: position 15,424,226 of record NC_055989.1, read on the forward strand.
ATATTTTTTTGGTTTAATTTAGTTATACATATATATGGGGATCCCTAAACTATTCTAATAATTAGGGTTGTTTATTAAATTTTTATCTTTATATATAATATGGTCTATATATAATATTTTTAACTAAATTAAACCAAAAAAGATATTTTAATACATCATAGCATCCCTAAACCATTCTAATAATTAGGGATGTTTATAAAATTTTTAGCTTTTTATAAATACTGATATGCCTTTATAATTTATTATTCTAATTTTACCCATTTAATTTCATTTTTCATATGTTTTCTCTTGTTGTTAACAAAAATGCTGACAAAGATAGCTAGGGGCATTCTCTCCTCTTACCCTGCGGAAGGGCATGCAGGCCTTACCCATAAAGGTGGTGGGTTAGGGAGAAAACTTCTAAGGAGGTCCAGCTAGTCCCTTTCATGTGTGGCCAATACCATTCGTTTAGGGTGCTTTTGGAAGGATTAGAGATATATGTCATGATACAAGGGCAAGTCTACATGCATGTGATGATTTTGATATCGTGAGTAAAAGACAAGCGTCTACATGTTGATGATAAAAACTTCAACAACTGGAGTGATATGGGTGACAAAGGATACCACATGGAAGGATTCCTACAGAAACGTACGGTTGGATAGGAGGCACCTTACTATACTTTTGCAGAGGTGGATCATGATATGGGTGATGAGGTATACCTCTTCTTCAAATACATCCAGACACTTCAGATACGTGGAGATCATTGCAGAGATAATGGAGATGGACTAGAGTGGGCATACAGATAGACATCTGGAGTGGAAAACTATCTTGGATGGAACATGCTTTGGGGAGCATCTTGTCAAGCTTGGATGGAGAGTTATTAGCTATCTATTCCGTGAGAGTATGTAGTGTGAGTGGTAAGGTGTGAGGTCACATGAGAGGAAGTGCATTATGTTGAGTTTGAGCTATGTATGAGCTAGTTTTGATGATGAGGATATATAAGTGGATAGATTCATCTTATAATGATCTATTTAATCTGTAACAAATGACTTATAATAAAAATGTTCCAAATTCGTTTATGACGGGGTTTTACCAAAAGCCTATGAGGATGAATAGATCCACCAGAAAAGTCTATTTAGTCTATAATAAACGGTTCATGGTAAAGACACATTAAATCGATTGATAGTTAATCACTTTTTAAAAGTGATTAGGGGATGGTGGGGCGGTGTAGTTAGAGATATCATATGTTAGAAGAGGCTGAGGATTTTGGACCAGGGCACGAGCATGTCCTTACTTGTCTTCATCTTTTCAGAGGATACCATAAGACTCAAACGACCCCTAGAGGATGGAGTACATACATTGATGATGCTTGTTTACACGAGGCGTACATTGAGGATGCTTGGTTACATGAGGGATTGTGGCATCTTCAGGAGATATCTATTTTGACATGTTTTGACATTGACAATAAAGGTTAGTCGATACTTAATCCACCGTGGTTATACAGAGGATGAGTAATCGACTGAAGTACTTATGATACAGGTTACATAGAGAGTGAGAGTGATAGTACACATGTGAGAACATGTACGTTATATCTCATATACCTTCTCAAATTTGACACTTCATTATATATTTACCCTTTCATAAAAATTTTAAAAAAAACAATGACATGTAAGAGACATTCTCCTCTTTTTCATTTAGTTCTCTCTACTAAGAACATAGTTAAGGGTGAAGTGTCTCCCATGGGTTGGCACAGTTGGTATATGAATGAGTAATTACTAGAATAGATATTGAGATCAGTTTCTAACGGGTGCAAAATACTTCACTGGGTGTCTGACCTGTTGGTTGTTACTCGGAACATCGTTCTATTTTTCCTGTACAAAAATTTATACAAGCACAGAACTTTACCTAGCTACCTATATGCTTTACTAAAGTTAAACTTAGATTACAAACGATGTTTAACATTATTAATCCAAGTTGCTCTTCAGAAGTTAAACTTAGATTGGAAACGATACTTAACATTTTTACTCCAAGTTTACCCAATGTGATCTTACTAATCTAAACCATATTACAGAAGTTGATTAAATATTTATTTCAAAGATTGGCTTCCAGGTTAAACATGGCGAGGCACTAGGCCTTCTTGGTTATGGGATCATCCACCACTTCTTGGACAAAGTCTTTCAAAGAAATTGAATATTTAACTTCTTATAGTAACCCTAGGTTTAACTACAGAGACCACAATAGAAACACAAGATCGAAACGCAAAATCGAAATACAAAATTGATAGCACGAAACCGAAACATAAAATCGCTAGCCTCTTGTGTTGGTGTTTCATAATTCATGCAAAGAAAACTAACTAATTAATTCGAAGCAGAAACCATTAATTAGTTATACCTTTCTTTGTAGCTAATGACCTCTTGATCTTCTGTTGTATTGCTATCCTCCTCTTGGACGTCGTGTGGGCAACGATCTACCAAGATAACTCCACCCAAACCACTTCTTTGCCTCCAAGGGATGCTAAAATAGGAAATTTCCTTCTCTTATTCTTCCCCTCCAAACAACCGGCCACCAAGGAGATAGAGCTTGATGTGCTGCCGGCCTTAAGGGAAGAAAGCAAAAGAGAAGAGAAAGGAAGAGAGCTGGCCACCAAGGATTAAAGGAGATGTGATCCACCGGCCCTTAGAGAAGAAACAAGGGTGTCTGCCACAATGAAGAGAAGAGGGCAAGGCTTAGGTTGTGTACTCATGAGGCACCCTCTCCCTCTGTTTTATAATCCTTGGTTATGGCAAAAAAGGAAAGTTTTAAATATAATTAAAACTTCCTTATTTGTGGCCTCCCCTTAAAAAAGAAAATTTTAACAATAATTAAAATATCTCTTTTCTAAATTTCCTATTGTACATGGCAACAAAAAGAAAGTTTTAAAATTAATTTCTCTTTTAAAACATATAGACAACTATACAAAAGGAAAGATTAATTAAAACTTCTCTTTTTAAATCATGGTCACAAAAAATGAAAGTTTTATCAAAATTAAAATATCTCTTTTAGACATTATAGATAACTACAAATAAAGAAAGATTTTAACAAAATTAAAATATCTCTTTGATCTTTTGTAGATAGCTATAAAAGGAAAGACTTTGAAATTTAAAACTCTCTTTTTAAAACCATGAGGATGGCTATAAAAGGAAAGTTTTTAACACAAAATTAAAAATTCCCTTTTATTCTTATGTGGTCGGCCCCTAGCTTAGACACCAAGCTTGGCCGGCCACTACTTGGCTCCAAATTAATGCTTGGTCGGCCCCTCTTGCTCCTAGCAAGGATGTGTCCGGCCCATTATTTGGATAAGAAGTGGACTTTGTGGATACAAGGCTTTACAGAGGCTACAACAGGGACCAAGAGGAGAAATTGGTTTTAGTCTCCCGATGAGCTTGAGCTTCCTGTGTTCGCCCCAAACACCCAACTCAAGTTCATCAATAATAACTCATACCACTAAAGAATTATTATTGAACTACCGCACTAATCCCAAATTACATTATGAGCTCATTCTTATCATGAGTGCATTAATCTCCCTGTGTTTAAGATATCGAATGTCCATTAATTAGATGAGTTACTGACAACTCACTTAATTAATATCTAGCTCCAAGAGTAGTACCACTCAACTTCTTTGTCATGCCAGACTAAGTCCACCTGCAGGGTTTATATGACAATCCTTATGAGCTCCTCAAGGGGACATCATCAACCTAAATTTATTAGGACATACTTTCCTTTTATAATCAACAACACACCATATAAATAATATTATTTTCCAACTTATCGGGCCTATTGATTTAACGAACTAAATCTCACTCATTGATAAATTAAAGAAATACATACTAAGTATATGTGTTTGTTATTATATCAGGATTAAGAGTACGCACATCCATAATAACAGAGGTTTTGTTTTTTTATGTAGTCAGTATAAAAAGAAACTACCTCAAATGGTCCTGCTCAATACACACATAGTGTACTAGTGTAATTTTATAGTCAAGATAAACAAATATCAAATTACACTACAACTACTCCAATGGTTTGTCCCATTCCATCTTGGTTGTGAGCTACTATTTATAATTTATAAGGAACTGATAACATGATCTTCTGTGTGGTACCACACACCATGTTATCTACAATATACATTAAATGGACAACTGCATTTAACATAAATGCAGATATTTGATCAATGTGATTCTTATGTTCATACAAAAAGCTAGGATTTTAGTATACATCCCAACATGACCTCCCCCATGCAAAGGGTAGATGCTTTAGGGAAAATGTCTCCTATGATTTACCCCCTTTCAGAGAGTGTGTGGCCACCTTGGAGGGGCCGCTAAAGTGACTGCTTCACCTATGTTCCAATAGTTAAGGGTGAAGTCACTACAAGAATAATACTTTTTAAGGGCACATATACACACCCTTATAGTATACTTTTAGTGACATTAAAATTATGAAGGTGTTGTTGGTGTAATTGACCTCTAGGATTTTGATGTTTAACAATATACTCAAGTATGATCAGGTTGACTAAGGGTTAATCCAAATATAACTTGATATTTAGAAGAGAGAAGTCTAGCCAAGGCTAGATGACTAGAAAGAGTAAGTTCTAAGCGAAGGTTAGGTAAGTGAGAAGTTAACTAAGTGACTAGTCCTAACTGGAGGTTAGAAAAGGGAAAGTCCTTATTGAGTGAAGTCAGATCCTAATGAGTGCAACTAGGTGGTTGAAGTCCTGGTGAGTGAAGACAGGTCCTAGTAAGTGAAGCTAGGTGATGATTGTCCTGATGAATAAAGTCAGACCCTAATGAGTAAAGCTAAGTAGTGAAAGTCCCAATGAGTGAAGTCAAGTAATGGAAGTCCTAGTAAGTGAAGCTAGAACCTAGTGAGTGAAATTAGGTAGTGGAAGTTTTAGTAAGTGAAGCTAGGCAACCCTAGGGGGAGGTAACCCTAGGTAATGAAAAGTCTTGGAGGAGTAAACTTCAAGCATGTGTGACCAACTGGTTTCAAATTGATCGCGTGCGATCGATCAAACCAACGAATTCTTAATACTACTAATATTGTTTTACCTTACTGTTTTATGTTGGGGTTGCAAGGTTACAAATATAGTTCCACATTAAAAATATATGGGAAAGATCATAGGTTTGTAAGAAAAAGATATCTCCATTAGTATGAGGTCATTTGGGTAGAGTCCAAGAGCAAAACTATGAGGGCTTAAACCTAAAGTGGACAATATCATGTCATTGTGGAGATATCTAAATTCTTTTCGATCCTTCAATTGATATCAGAGCGAGGTCACTCTTCACCGAACTAACCGCCAGAAGAAGCACGAGGCAGAGTCATAATCCAAGATTGAACCATGTGGGTGAAATCTTGAACAAAGTAGGGGAAACCCTGAGCAGGTAAAAAGTGACCCAATACTTGAGAGGAGACCCTGAATAGGTCAAGAGTGACCCGATTCTCGAGAAGAGGCCCTAAGTAGGTCAAAAATGACTCGATGCTTGAGGGTGTTGGTGCGGGAAGCATCCGACGATCGTACCTATGTTTTGATTATGTCAAAGGATTCAAAGTTAAAGTTGTCTTGTTATCTAATGTGTTTGAATGAGATTGCAGGAAAGTCCTAAGTGTACTTAAGTAAAAGTCCTAGCTGTGGTTAGGCAAAGGGAAAACCCTAGGGGGCGGTAACCCTAGGTCCTAGGGTTGGTAACCTTAGGCGGAAAGTCTTGGTAGGTTGAGAGCTTCAGACAAAATTCTAGGGGGTGGTAACCCTAAGTTGAAATCCTAGTATCGCAAACCAGGTGGAAGTCTGGACGAGTCATGGAGCGGACGTCTAGCATGAAGATCGGAAGACTCGAGTGGCAAGCAAAAGTTTAGTTGGTCTGGAGAATCAACTAGCAACAGGTATACTCTCCTAAGTGAAGTAGGTGAGGACGCGTTCCTAGTGAGGGAACATTAAGCGTCGGTTCGACCTAAAGTTTCTATGAAACTCAAAGTCAGAACTAAACAGTCAGAGGCTGTTGCATTTCTTATATTATATATTGTTTTATACTTGGACTAACTTTATTTTGCAGAAAATAAAGATGATGGAGAAAGCAGGTCCGGGCGCCCCCAGCTGGTCCGAGCGCCTGGAACCCAAAAGCTATCGGGAAGCTGACGTGGCGTGCGCGGAGTGGCCGAGCCACGTGGTTTAGGCGCCCGGAACAGCCTATATAAGGAGCCTCGACTAGAAGCCTCAGAACAACTCAACAAACAACTTCCGCTTCTTCGAGTTGCTCAGAAAATGCCTCCACGACACCCGAAAACTCCAACGATAATCCTTCTAGAAGAATTTCTCACAAGAGTTGTCAGTATTCTGTTTATTTCATAAGCTATTGTACTACAATTGTAATTCTTTGTATTATTCTGAATTGATTAGTAATTACCCATCGAAAGCACTCTTATGTGCAAGCCTTGGAGTAGGAGTCGGCCCAAGTTCCGAATCGAGTAAAAAATCCTTAGTGTTAGCCATTGCTTTTTGGTTCTTACTTTATTTCCGCTGCGTATTGACTTTGTGTTTTCCGAAACGAAAGTGAAAGTCATGAGCGCTATTCATCCTCCCCCCCTCTAGCGCTTTCGATCCAACAATTGGTATTAGAGTGGGGTCGCTTCGAATTGGTGCAACCACCATTCAAACATTATTTTCGTGGTAGTTTTTAACTTTTCGGAGTCAATCGGAGTCGGTATAATTGCCACCTTCCGATCTAATTTTTTTTCATAATAGATTTTTTTCCTCAAAGTTGATGCAACACCACTCGAGTTCGCGTATTTATTTTTCTTTATCCTGCACTGCTAATTCAAGACCAAGTTTTGGAACAAGTTTTTATTTTTCCTTGTGTGCGAGATTTTCTTTGCTATAATGGCCTATCAAGAAGGCTATAGCACAACCCGCCCTCCGCACTTCTCCACCGAAGACTTCGGGAACTGGAAAGGTGGAATGGAGTCCTACCTTCAGACTCAGTTCAAGATGTGGATGATCATCAAGACTGGGATCATACTTCCACTCAACGGCTCGGGAAAACCGGTACCATGCGAGAACTGGAACGCAAGCATAATCAAGAAGGTCGAGGCCAATGCCAAAGCAACCTGCACCCTTCAATGTAGCCTTACCAAAGAAGAGCTTAACTAAGTCGGGTCATTCTCAAGTGCAAAAGAGCTATGGGAAAAACTGATCGAGCTGCATGAGGGTACTTCCGACACGAAGGTAAGTAAGCGTGATTTATTGTTTAATAAATTGTATAACATAAGAATGCAAGAAGGAGAGACGGCTAGCCAATTTCATGCGCGCATCCAAGACCTCCTCAACGCTTTTCCAAGGAATACATTGTGGGCATCAATATAATGGTATATGCCTACAAAGTTCCTAAGCATTTGTCTTTAATTAAACTAGACGAGTTATTTTCTAAATTCGAATTGCATGAACAGACTAATGCACGTCCAGCCGAGAAAGGTATTGCATTGGTTGCAGGTACAAGCAAGGGAAAGGAGGCAACAAAGAAGCATCATATTAAACTCAAGTCCAAAGACGAATCAGACTCAGAAGACGACGATGAGATTACTGCCGAACTAGTAAAACTCGTACGAAAAATGTGCAAAAAGAAGAAGGCGACTCGATCAAATTCGAAGGTCAAGATTGGAGTTACCTACTACGGCTGTAACCAAAAGGGGCACTACAAGCCGGATTGTCCAAACCATAAGCAACGAAGAAAGAAGGTGTTGAAGGCAACATGGTCCGAGTCATCAAACGAATCTGAATTCGACGAAGAAGAACAAGCAAGCTTCCTCGCTCTACCAGTACAAGCACATGTTGCTGAAACCAAGTCTGATTCAGAAACCGAGAGCAAATTAGAAACTGAGTACGACTGAAGCCACGAATCCATATCCATTTCCGAAGAGCCTAACCCCACTGTAAGCTCTCTAATTTCTGGCACTAATGTAGATAATTTAGAAAATTTAGTTTCTTACTTATTAAAGAAATTGGCTAAATCTAACGTCCGGGTCAACTCACTCCAAAAAGAGGTAACAACCCTTAAGGAAGTGACTAACTCGAGTCCTTTGACTGAGCCAGTTTAAATTAGAAGTTCAACTCAAGTCCAACAACTTGAGGTAGAAAATTCCAATATGAAAACTCAAGTTAAAGAACTTAAGGACACGTTGGAATGGTTCACATTGGGCTCCAAGAATCTTAATCTGATTTTTGGAAAATAAAGAGCCGTTTACAATAGATCCGGACTTGGATTTAAGCGTAAACATAAATGCAAATCGTATTTGTCAATTATAAATAGATCAAATAGAAACATAGTCCAAGCATGGGTTCCCAAGTCAAACTTGGTTAATCAAGTTGGACTTGGACTATATTGGGTCTCCAAGAATCAAATCCACTAACTTGATAGACCTTATCGAGGCTCTGATCTAGAGGGAGCCAATAAAAAGACCATTTTTATCATAAAATAGAATTGTCTGATGCTTGCTTTACTGTTTTTAATATGCATGCTTAGATTAGGCTAGATAAAGACCTAGACATGATTTACACTTGACTAGTTAGATCTAGGAGTACTGTAAGGAAATTAAATATCCAATTTCTCTAAAAGGCTTTGTCTAGAAGTGGTGGATGATCCCATAACCAAGAAGGCTTAGTGCCTCGCTACAGCCTAGAAGTCAATCATTGAAATAGATATTTAATTGACTAACTGTAAAACATGAGTCTAACTCAAATGGAAATCAATCCTTAGATGATAATATAAATTGAAGATTAACCATCTCATAAAACTACTAAGGTTCCCTAATTGAAAATCTAGAAAAGAGTGAGATGGACCTAAGTTTCAAGTAGTTCCAAATTAATTCAATTAACTTACTTAATTTCAAAATATTTAAATGACAATTAATTTCAAAAGGATAATTAATTTCAATCAAAGTAAATTATAATTATTTTTTTACTAATTTCGAAATTCAAAATCATTATTTACAAAATTATAATTTTCAAATCATAATTAAATTTCAAATTATTAATTATTAAATTTTCAAAATCTTAATCTTAGTTAATTTTCAAATCATATGATAATTAATTTTCAAATCATATTTAATTCAAAATCATATGATAATTATTTTCAAATCAAATTTAACTTAAAATCTTAATGATAATTAATTTTCAAATCATATTTAATTTTCAAAATCCTAATTAATTTTCAAATCATATTTTTAAGTTATAATTTCAAACCTAATTAATTTTTAATATATTTTCAAAATCTTCAAAATTTTAAATGTTTACTCATTTATAGTTCAATATTTTTTTTAAATATTAATAAAATGAGTTAACTCCATCTCACACGCACTCATAAGCTGAACATGCTTGATAACCTAAAATGTGTGAGATGAAAAATCAGGAAAATAATAACCTTTATTTTTGTTATTTAGTTATATGTTTGGACTCTAGGATCCTCAAAATTCTAAAGGCATTAATCAAGGGGGAGTGAAAGGAGTCAAGTTAAGTTTTTTTAAGGGTCAAAGTTTTTTCTAAAACTATTTTTGAAAAATAAATTACTTTTGAAACTAGGTATTTGATAAAGTATTTTAAGTTTTTTACTTAGCTAAGTATTTTTACAAGAAAGTATTTTTAAAAGCTAAGTTTTTTTTAACAAAATATTCTTCAAGCTAGGTACTTAATAATTATTTTCAAAATTTAGCTAAATCTTTGTTGAGAAAACTAAGTATTTTTCAAAGCTTAAATTTAGACTTTAATTAAATTAAAAAAAGGAGTTAAGTACTTAACTTAGTTTTTATCATTTTTTTACTAAGCTTTAATCAAATTTTTTTTAAGCTGAGTATTTTTAACTAAGCCTTTTTCAAAACTTTCATAAAATTAAGTATCAAAACTAAGCTTTTATCAACATAATTGTTTATCAAAATCCTTTCAAAGCTAAGTTTTTGTTGAATTTCTAATTTAGTTAAATATTTTTCAAAGAAATTATTCTCAAAGCTAAGTCCTGCCCTTCAAGGGAGCTTAAATATGTTTTTAACAACCTTCTCTCTACTAAGTATTAATTTTTGAGTTATGTCAAAGGAGGAGAGAAAAGTCAAAGTTAAGTTTAAAAGGAGAGCATAAGGAATTTTTTTTACAAATTATTGTATGCTCATGCTTAAAATTGCTTAAATTCCTTTATTATTTTGTTATATTTTACTTAACTTTGTACTGTGTTGCCATAATTAAAAAGGGGAAGATTATTGGTGCGGGAAGCATCCGACAATCGTACCTATGTTTTGATTATGTCAAAGGATTCAAAGTTAAGTTATCTTGTTATCTAATGTGTTTGAATGAGATTGCAGGAAAGTCCAAAGTGTACTTAGGCAAAAGTCCTAGCTGCGGTTAGGCAAAGGGAAAACACTAGGGGGCGGTAACCTTAGGTCCTAAGGGGTGGTAACCCTAAGCGAAAAGTCTTGACAAGTCGAGAGCTTCAAGCAAAATCCTAGGGGGTGGTAACCCTAGGTTGAAATCCTGGTGTCCCGAATCAGGTGGAAGTCTGGACGGGTCATGGAGCGGGCGTCCAGCATGAAGACCGGAAGACTCGAGTGGCGAGCAAAATTCCAGTTGGTCTGGAAGATCAACTGGCAACAGGTATACTCTCCTGAGTGGAGTAGGTGAGGACGTGTTTCCCGGTGAGGGAACATTAAATGTCGGTTCGACCTAGAGTTTCTACGAAACTCAAAGTCAGAATTCGACAGTCGTAGGCTGTCGCATTTCTTATATTATATATTGTTTTATGTCTGGACTAATTTTATTTTGCAGAAAATAAAGATGCTGGAGAAAGCAGGTCCGGGCGCCCGGAAGGGATCCTAGTGTCAACCATTCTACATGTCACGTTATGCATCAAATTAATTGAAATTGAAATGTTTCAAAACTAAAGGTAAGAGATGTAGGATGGGGTCTCAAGTCATATTTTTCCAAGGGTAACTAACAAGTGTGTGCTTTAATTAGATTAAAAATTATTTTTGGGTTTTCTAATTGCCAACAGAAGGTAAACTTTTAAACTGAAACTTAAATGACAAAACTTGCACTAATGCATTATTATATCTACTCGAAAATTCTGGTTTGCTCCTAACCAATCAAATTGCTACATGGAATAAAACCAATTCAAGACATGAAATTCTAAGATGAACTAACTGAATGAAGCTATTAGAAAACTAAAACAACTAAAATGAAATTAACCAATATCGCTAAAATCTAAACTGCATGTGGACAATAGCAATCTAAGTTCAATTTAACAACCAATCAAAAGTGCTAGCAGACAGGAAAATGCTAAACTTCTAATAATCAGATCTATGACAGAAAATTAAACATGTATCAATTTCAGCTTCATACAATAACATAACGAAAACAGAGTTCACAAAAACTTCTCATCTACACTATCAAATCAGAAATAGGATTTGTTTTTATGATAAAGAAAAACTAAATCAACAAATGTTCTGTAAACCGAATCTAGATCTAGGTTAAGAAACATTCACAAACTCCAAATCTTAGATCCAATCCCTTCTCTTCGCTGATCTGCAAAGGATCCGCAGAGAACACCCTTTTGGCTCTCAATCACTGCATCTGGATTCTTCAGCCATGTAAGTAAGAATCGCCAAGCTGCAGTGTGAGATACGGCAAAATAAAATAACCTATAATGATTTAAAAGAATTTTTGGATATTTTTCTGGATTTATTTGGAGGATCTATGACAGTGTTTAAAGGGATAATGTAAATCACCCTTTGAGGGGCTGGTTAGGGAGTTAATTAGGTGGAGAAATTAAACCCTACCTATATAAATAGGAAGCTACAGTGCCCGAGCCCTAAGGGCTACCTCATTCCCTTCTCATTCTCTTCGTGTCCACTCCGCCGATAACCCCCGATTTCCCCTCGAGCTCACTTTATCCGCCGACTGGAATCAGCACCGACGCACCTCCCCGGTCGATCGCCGGTGCCTAGTCGCAGATCGAGTCTCCGAGCTTCTCAACTCCTTAACGCGGGGCCGCGACAGTGGAGCTTCTCCGGGGTGTAGCCTCGCATCGAGCTGATTCCGTCGGGTGCTTGTCGCCGGCTGTGAGGATCTCTGCCATTGAGGTAAGTGGAGTTATGGAATGGCTCGATTAGGGTTTTGAGACTATAGTTTTGTGATTTGAGGTTAGATTGGGATGTGGCGTTGATTGGGGTGTTGTCCCGGCAGTGTCACGCGGTGAGGAGTTTGGCCAGGACTCTCCAGCAGCAAACGGACACCGGTGGACTTCCTCAGCAGTGGGATTTCCGGTCGTGAGTCACTAGTGACTTGCTGTGAAGGGCTCGAATCTACTTCCAGCAGCTATTCTTCCTCCGGGAATCTATAGGTAAGGTTTATTCCACTGTAGGTGTTAGGGTTGCAGGTTTAAATGTGGGTTTCCGATTGGATTTGATACTGAGCATGTATTGATTGGGGTGTTTGTGATGTGTATAGCGCTGTAAAGAACTTGGTTGGTCGATTTGTGGCAGTAAACAGCTTCACTGTGCTGTGGCGATTTCATTTTTGGACAGCGGCTAGCAGAAGTGATTTAGTTGCTCTAAGGTAAGGTAGACATCTATTAAAGCTTATCTTGTGGTTGTTCAGTACTAATAGGGGCTAAACCATGATTTGCAATCCTGATGATGATAGACTAAAACTAGGGTTTGCGATTGGTTTTGGGTAGATCCATGTGGCTTCATTTGGTTAATGAATGGAACTAGGATTAAAGGCGTTTGTCTTGTAGAGTAATGTAGTTAATTAGTTCCATATGTATTCAATTAAAATTGATACGTTGACACAGGACTCTGATCGGGACGAGTGTCACGACGAGATTGGCGTTGGATTCAGCCTACACTTAGAGGCGGGTACTTCTACTTGTTTCTTTAGTTTTTGTTCTTGGTGCATGAGTAGCCCAGATTAAGTAGAGTTTTATCTTGACTCCACTCATTTTACTTCTTGTGCTTGATACTTTATCCACTCAATCTTCGAGATGCTCACTTTCGTATCTATACAGTCTTCCGTTGTTATCCTGGATAACTAGCAGATACTATATGCCATGTTTACCTGTTTGATTACTGTTTATTTATGCTTAGTATTGAGCATGCGGATTCATGTAGCATACCTGATTTTCTGTTATATATATATGATGACTGTTGCATTATTCGCATCATGTCATTGCATGCATAGCCGACGACTTTGGCTCCCTTGTGGTTGAGACGGTCGTTGGCCTGGGCCGCACGCTCGGCCACTCATGGGTAGTGGTAGCTTGGAGCGTGCCGCATGTCCTGTCATGCCCCCCACTCGCTCACTCATGGGTAGTGTCTGCTGGAGTCGCGGGCAGCAGGGACCCCCATCGCAGACGTAGCTATTCAGCTACTATGCAACTGTCCCCTCGGCCACTCGAGAGTAGTGGTAGCTGGAGTGTGTACAGTTTGTCATTGTCCCGGCCTCTCATCCATACTGGGGTCATGGACTTGAGGGGTGGGCGGGAGTGACCATCCGTGCATACGCTACTTTTTGATATACCTGCTTATGCTGTTTATGCTTACTTATGCAGTTCTGTTATCACATACCTGTTATATATGCTTGGACACTGATTACTATTGCAGTATACTTTATATGTGATTCTGGTAGTTATGAGCAGTACTGTAACGGTTTACTTTATCTCAGACCTTACACTGTTAGCCTAGGATATGGTTTCAGGTATGGATATGTATATACTTTGTTTACCCTGTAGTATCTGCTATTTATCTTTCCGAGACTGTATCCTTTTGTATTCCTGTTCTTTATGATACTCATGCACTGTCTATCCTATTACCCGCTGAGTTTTATACTCACCACCCGTATTGGTAATTTCACCAGGTAGCTGATAGCGATGCTAGTATGCTTGGAGGAGGATCCCGACTGCCGATCCCATGTCACTTCCGAGGATGGTTTTACGGTTTTGGTTTTCATTTTATTGTGAGTTAAACCTTTGAATTTAGCATTGTAATAATTGAGCTGTGGACTTGTTATTTGTATTTGGTCGTTTTGCCGATGAGTCAAGCCGGGCCGGCCCGCGGTGAGTTTTTGTTATTTTATCTTTGTTATTCTTGTTTTCCGCTGTGTTTGATTTTACAGCCGTGTGGGCTGCATATTATCTGCGTGGTTGTGATATATTTGTATATGTATTATCTGTAGTGTTGTATACTGGTCCTATTTGTCACTGCTACAGGGGAGGTGCTGTCCGATTTTCGTCGGACAACCTTACTCTCGGGGCGTGACATGCAGAGAACGCCCTTCTGGCTCGCTATCTTGTCGTGTGAAGAACAGAGGAGGGAAATGACGATCGCAGCTCAAACTAAATGATCAGTTCGATCTCAAAGCTGCGAGCTGATCTGGAAACGGAACGAATACGTAAGCCTCAGGAAAACTCCAATCAAGCTTAGTAAACGCTTGAAAACCTCAGATCCAAAGAACGCCCTTGAATCTGAGGGGAAAGTGGATCGCGGAAGAAATTGACGTGGATCTAGGGAACACCCAAGGATCGCGTTATGAACTTCATTCGTTGATTGTTGGGAGATCCTGAATTCACGGTTGAAGTTAGAATCGAAATCTGGATCTGGAGATGGTGAATGGGAGCTACGGCCGTCGCGCGAAGAAGAAGAAGAAACAGTAGGAAATCGTGAGGAACTGAGCCCAAGAAGCACTGTAGCTTCTCGCGGGTTTTAAATCCCTTCCAATCTGATCCAACGGCTAAAAATTCTTGGAGCTAAATCAATGGCTGGATGAACTCAGATCTGGATCAAAATCTCTGGATCTTCATCAACGGATGAGATCTGCTCCACATTAGGTCGGATGGTCCAGATCCTTGACGGATGGCTCAGATCTCTTTGATCTTCAATAAACTGCTACAATTATTCTGGAGCTTGATCGTCTCGTTAAAACTCCGATCCGAGTGCAAATTTAGTTCAAATTCATTCTAGTCCAAGAACCTTTGTTGCCTACAAAATAACAATCAAATATTAGCATCAAATAAAGCCGTAATACAATAATTTGTAATTAAGCCCAAAATCGATACAATGCATAAAATATGATGTAAATATGGGTTCCATCTATGCAAACTACATCAAACGATGATTGTATGAATGAAAATAATACAGTAAAATCATGGTTATCATCCAGCATGAAGACCGGAAGACTCGAGTGGCGAGCAAAAGTCTCGTTAGTCTGGAGGATCAACTCGCAACAGGTATACTCTCCCGAGTGGAATAGGTGAGGACGCGTTTCCTAGTGAGGGAACATTAAGTGTCGGTTCGACCTAGAGTTTCTACGAAACTCAAAGTCAGAACTGGACAGTCGGAGGCTGTCGCATTTCTTATATTATATATTATTTTATGCCTAGGCTAACTTTATTTTGTAGAAAATAAAGATGCCGGAGAAAGCAGGTCCGGGCACCCCCAGCTGGTCCGGGTGCCTGGAACCCAAAAGCTATCGGGAAGCTGACATGGCGCGCGCGGAGTGGCCGTGCCACGTGGTCTAGGCGCCTGGAGGGGTTCCGGGCGCCCGGAACAGCCTATATAAGGAGCCTCGACTAGAAGCCTCAGAACAATACAACGAACAACTTCCACTTCTTCGAGCTGCTCAGAAAACGCCTCCACGACACCCGAAAGCTCTGACGACGATCCTTCTAGAAGAATTTCTCACAAGAGCTGTCGGTATTCTGTTTATTTCAAAAGCGATTTTAATACAATTGTAATTCTTTGTACTATTCCAAGTTGATTAGTAATTTCCCATCGAAAGCACTCTTACATGCGAGCCTTGGAGTAGGAATCGTCCCAGGCTCTGAACCAAGTAAAAAATCCTTAGTGTTAGCGATTGCTTTTTGGTTCTTACTTTATTTCCACTGCGTATTGACTTTGTGTTTTCTGAAATGAAAATAAAAGCCACGAGCGCTATTCACCCCCTCTAGCGCTTTCGATCCAACAGAGGGGGACCCTGTGGTCTTTTTTTTTAGGAGGGATTGTAAGGGTTGTAAGGTTGCAAATATAGTCTCACATTAAAAATACAAGGGAAATATCATGGATTTATAAAAAAAGATATCTCCATTGGTATGAGACCTTTTGGGTAGAGCCTAAGAGCAAAACCATGAGGGCTTAGGGCCAAAGTGGACAATATCATGTCATTGTGGAGATATCTAAATTCTTTTCGATTCTTCATTATATATATATTATGCTAACTCAATATTTCAGGTATGTCTTAGTAGATCAGGTTGATTAGACATTAAGCAGGACCAGAGAAAGTCCAAATAGGTATAGAGGACCAGATGTTTGGTAGGTAAGGTCAGGTAAGTAACTAGAGGAGAAATCTAGTGAGAATGAGCCCCTGTGGGGCTATAGGAGCTGGTCCAACTTAGATTCATTTTAGAAATCTAATTTCAGACCAAGACTAGATCTTGGTTTGAAAGATATGATCTAATTAATAATACTTATAAATTATGCTAATTTTATTTTACATGTTCTATTATTTTTTTGTGCACTAACATGCCTCTGCAAGAGTTAGAAGAAAAAGAAGCATCGAATGATGTTCACCCTACATGCCTCGATTGGATTAGAGGTGCCTTAGAGCAACTGGCCGAAGCCTCTGCGCTAGAGGCGCCTTAGTGCAGAAGGAGCAGAGGTGCCTTAGGTGAAAGGAGGCACAGTTGATCCCTTGTGTGGCCAAGACTGCAAGTTAGAATTTAAAGGTTCTATTACTTTTTCAGCTTAGCAAGAACACACGTTAGTTAAACAAGTAATAAAAGCATAAAAAAAAAGTAAGCGGCACAAGAAATTTACTTGGTTTGCAACCTGGGTGGCTGCTAATCCATGGAAGAATTGAGCTCACTAAAAGTGTCCTTTCTTAGAGGTGGAGAAGCTATTTACAGCGTTGAAAGCACAAACAATTAAAAATGAATATTACAAAATTTAAAGCAAGTGTGTTGTTTTTAACTCCTAGAACCGGGGCTTTATTTATTGTCACGCCCCAAGGTAGTCCCTGTCAGAAAAAATTTCGGCAACATCTCCCCTGTACGGGTGATAATATGAAACTTTACTACAAGACCCTCTGGGCCACACAAACCTCGGCCAACATAGCCAGAATAATAATAATAAACATAACTAAACAATCCATGCAGTTAATAATAAATCAGCCTCCGACTAACAACACAACCACGCAGTTTATTTGAAAACCACCTACTCCACTACTACAACGGAAAAAGCAAAACACAGCAGAGAAATCCTCAAAGTGAAAAATAAGTAGTAAACCCAAAACTCGATAACAATTCCTCGAGTACAAATCATACACATCACATATATATATAATGTAACAAGGAACCAAAAGACTAAAGAGTAGAAAATCGACGCGACGCGACGCAAAGTGGGGACTAGCGACTGAAACCTCCTAACAGCCTCAACCTGAAATAGATAATATCAACGAGATGAGTCTAACACTCAACGGATACCAAGTTGACATGTATAGTAAACTATAACTAATAGTAATAATCATGGAGTACGGTCTCCTAGACAAAAACTAGAAATGCAAAACAGAAAAGGTTGAAAAGAACTGTGCTCACCAGGGTCTCCTATCAGAATAGTAAGGTTGTCAGACCGAAAATATCATGCCTCCTGTATGCATGTCAATCATATGCATCCACTAAATATGCAGCAAACAAAGTGCAGCAAACACAAGCAATAAATGCAATCATGCATATGATGTAAATGATATGGTCACCCCTGACGTCGGTTAACCATCTCACACACGATGATGAGACCAAGTGGGTAGGGCTATGCCAACTATGCACTCTACAATCACTGCTCCTGATAAGTGACTGAGTGGACAGGATGTTGTCAGAGTACACCTATCCTCCTATCCCAAATCATAAGTGGAGGAGCGCAATGCTCTCATCTCCTTGAGACAGTCCAGAGGAGGGATCCCTGATGTGCTACCACGCTGCGTCACGCTACCCATGAGTGGACCAGCGGAGCACTGACAGAGCAAACTGCCACACACCAGTGGAGCACTAGGACTTTCCACCCCTGGCAGTGGATTTTTGCCTTCCCCAGGATTCGAATTCTAGACCTTCAGGCTAAGTACTAAAGTTTATGAATCCTGGTAGCCAAGTGAGCGCCGCTCACTTGGCTACTAGGATTCATAAACTCTAGTTCTTAAGTCTGGAGGTCTAGAGTTCGAATCTTGGGGGAGGTAAAAAATCCATTGGCCAGGGGTGGAAAGTCCTAGTGAGTAACGGCACAGCTAAAGGATCTTCGGTCGATGACATGAGAGGTCGCCAAATGGGCCGACGACATAAGGGCCACCACAAGGGCCACCCAAGAGGCCAAAGGGTCGGGTCGTTACAATAAAAGGCGTCTTTTTATTGTAACGACCCGACCCTTTGGCGGCCCTTGCGGCGGCCCATTGGCGGCCCCTTATGTCGTCGGCCCATTTGGCGACTCCACCCCTGCCAGTGGATTTTTGCCTTCCCCAAGATTCGAACTCTAGACCTTCAGGCTAAGTACTAAAGTTTATGAATCCTGATAGCCAAGTGAGCGAATCTAGAGTTTAGTACTTAGCCTGAAAGTCTAGAGTTCATAAACTCTTGGGCGCCGCTCACTTGGCTACCAGGATTCATAAATTTTAGTACTTAGCCTGAAGGTCTAGAGTTCGAATCTTGGGGAAGGCAAAAATCCACTGGCAGGGGTGGAAAGTCCTAGTGAGTAACGGCACGACCAAAGGGTTGTCGGTCGACGACATGAGAGGTCGCCAAATGGGCTGACGACATAAGGGGCCGCCAGTGGGCCGCCGCAAGGGCCGCCCAAGAGGCCAAATGGCCGGGTCGTTACACTACCCCTAGGGTTTCCCAGCTTCACTCACTAGGACTTCTATTGTCTCTCTTCACTTACCAAGACTTCCACCACCTAGCTTCACTCACTAGGGTCTATTTTCACTCACCATGAATTCTACTACCTAGCTTTACTTACTAGGGTCCGATTTCACTCACCAGGACTTCCACTACCTAGCTTCACTCACTAGGACCTAACTTCACTCACTAAGGCCTGACTTCACTAACCAAGACTTCCTTTTGTCCAACCTCTAATTAGGACTAGTCACTCAGTATAATTCTTATCTGCCTAACCTTCGGTTAGGATTTACCCTTGCTAGCCATCTAGTCCTAACTAGACTTTTCTCTTCCAAACATCAAATCCTATTTAGATCAACCCTTAGTCAAACTAACTAGACTTAGGTATATTATTAAACATCGAAATCCTAGATGTGGATTGCACCAACAATCTCTCCTTTTTTGATGTTTGACAATTTTTTAAGTTAGATTTGGGTCTTTAAGGGTAGATTCTCAAAGTTTGAGAGATTCAAAAAGTTTACAAGATTAAAAATGTTTTGGTAGATTAGAAATATTCTTAATGTTTCTAACTTAGGATCACTTTCCCTCTTTGACATACATCAAAAAGACGCAAACTTAAGGTTACTCTCCATTAGGTTTTGCACCAACAATAATATTCAAAAGACAAAATTAAGTGTTTCAAAAATATAATTTTTAAAACATAATTTTTTAGAGTAATAGTTAAAGAGGACTTTCAAAATAATTTTTCAAAGTGGTGTTGCAAACTAATTTTTAAAGTTGGTTTTCAAGGCAACTTTTTAAGCAACTTTTGATCAAAACATTTTTGAAAAAAAAACTTTTCTAGTATTTTTCAAAGACATGTTACAAACAATTTTCAAACATAAAATTTTATAAAAAATTTTTAAAATATTTTTCAAGATGTTTTCAATGCAATATTTCAAATAATTTTAAGAACTAAGAGTTTTACAAAAGAGTATTTCTTAAAAGATTTTCAAACTAATTTTCAAAATAAATTTTTAAATAGAGTTTCAAAGATTTGTAAAACTAATTTTTGAAATTTTTTTGAAAATTATGTTTAATCTTTCAATCAGGACTCTCTCTCAACTTGACACACTCTTAGGAATCTTTATTAACTACAAGGAAAACTTCCTATATGTGTAGGAGGTTGATCCAAATAAAAAAAAATACAAAAGCTATCTTCATAATATTTTCAAAAAGGTATTTTAGAATAATTTCAAAAGTTTATCAAAAGTACTTTTCAAATATTTTTGTTAAAGAATTTTCAAAGTAATTTTTAAAAAGAAATTTTCACAAGGATTTTGAAAAAACTATGTTAAAATATTTTTATCAAAATTTTAAAGATAAATTATCAAAATATTTTTCAAAGTATGTGATTAAATTTGTCTTTTAAATAAGTCTCCCCCTTAACACTTTCTTAGGAAACCCTTATTAGCCACCTATGTGTTTGGGGGTCTACAAGTTTATGGTTGATCTTAAAAGATCTAGACACTAAGTGTTCATCAACAATTGTTTTAAGGAGTGCATACTTTTGAAACATATATAAGTAATTGTAGTCATGACTTAATTTTATTTTCCTGACATCTCAACCATTCTAGATTCTCAAATATGGTGATCTTATATGTTTAAAGAGATGCTTAACATGATTTGTCTAAGGTAGACATAATTTAATTTAAATTTATTTTGGATTAAAAATTCTAACTTAAATAATCTAAAATTAATCATGAATTAAGTTTGATTAATTAAAGTCTTGAATCATTAATTAATCATGGATTACTTAGTTATTCTGAATTTTGAAATGAAATTTTAGATTAATCTTGAGTTGTATTTAAGTTAAGTTTAAGATTGTTTTCATATTAAGTGACTTAGTTATATTAATTTTAGAGTAAATAAATCGATCAGATGTTAATGTATTAACTTAAGATTGAGTTAATAGTTAAATTTTTTATTAGGGTTAACTATAATTTAACATAATTTAAACTTAATTTGAATTAACAAATAAGTTACAATTATTTTGGATTAATAGTAAACATTAAATTAATTATTGAAAGTAATTAACTTTATTCAGTTGATTAATTTACACTAGTATTGGTTTGATTAATTGATTAGAATGATTAAATTCATATTATTAAATGAATTATTAAATTAGGATTAACTAATTAAAATTTGAGTTAATTGATTATTACTTAAATTAAATTAATTGAGATAAGTTAATAAATTTTGAAATAATTAACTAAGATAAACAATTATTGAATTTCAAATTTAATTTATGTTTGTATTTATGTTTTATTTAATTAAGTTTAAGTTTTAGTTTTAGTTTTAAGTTAAGTCTTAAGTTTTAATTTTAACTTAATTTAACTTTAATTTTAATTTAATTTAATTTAATTCTAATTCTAACTAATTTTAATTTTAATTTTAATTTTAATTTTAATTTTAATTTAATTCTTATTTATCTCACTCGATCTATATTTTCAATCAAGGAGTCCTATAATTTTATGAGATGAGTTAAGTTTGAATTACAAGGTTTGGCTTAATTTGTATTAGATTCAAGTTTATCTTTAGATTCAACAAGCAGATATTCTTTGGATAAACGTCTAAGATGTGGTGAGTCACCTGGACATCATTAGAGTAATTACGCTTTCGAAATTTTTTAAATAATTCTTGCCCACTGAACTTAGTACAAAACTTTGATCTGACCAGCTAGGATTAGTAAGGGATAACTTCAGTTAGTTTCACTAAGACAAATGCATCAGGTCAAAGTTGTTGGTGCAACATCCCTCAGGTCAAGGTTGACCTGGTTGACCAAGCTGAGTCTTGGTTTGAGTTTAGATGTTTGACAATAAGATACTGATTGAAGAAGAGTCAAGTAGGTCAAGGGAGTGACCGGATACTTGACTGGGAAGTCCTAGTGAGTGAAGCTAGGCAGATGGAAAGTCCTAGTGAGTGAAGCTAGGCAGATGGAAAGTCCTAGTGAGTGAAGCTAGGCAGATGGAAAGTCCTAGTGAGTGAAGCTAGGCAGATGGAAAGTCCTAGTGAGTGAAGCTAGGCAGATGGGAAGTCCTAGTGAGTGAAGCTAGGCAGGTGGAAAGTCCTAGTGAGTGAAGCTAGGCAGATGGAAAACCCTAGTGAGTGAAACTAGGTGAAAGTCCCGGTGAGTGAAGCCAGGCAAGGGAAAATTCAGATGGATCAAGGATGATCGGACATCTGGAGTTGGGAAGTCCAAGTAGGTCAAAGGATTGACTGGATACTTGGCATGAGGAAATCCAGATGGGTCAAGGTTGACCAGACATCTGGTGGAAGTCCAAGTAGGTCAAGGGAGTGACCGGATACTTGGCACGACTAGAAAAGTCCAAGTGGGTCAAAGGGATTGACCAGACACTTGGTGGGAAGTCCTAGCAGGTCAAAGGAGTGACCAGATGCTAGGCATGATGTACCAACGGGTCAAGGTTGACCGGGTGTTGGTTTGGTAGGCTTGGGACTTGGTTTTGGGCAAAAACCAAGTACTGGATCGATCCAAGCCTTTCCTAGCGAACAGAGAGCCTCTGGATCGATCCGTGGATCGATCCAAATGTCCCAATCGATCAGTGGATCGATTGGGACGCGGCTGCTTCGCGCGATAAGCGCTGGATCGATCCGTGGATCGATCCAGGCGTTTTTCCAGAGCACAGAGGCGCTCTGGATCGATCCATGGATCGATCCAAAGCCTCCCCGATCGATTGGGAACATTCGAATCGATCGGGATCCGACCGTTGCGTCGGGTTTATAGCCGCAGGCGGACGTTGTCTTCGGCATCTCTTCTCCGATTCACTCCAGATCTTTTCGCCAACTTCTCCACAGCGCTCTCAAAGATCAGATCGCCAGTTCTTGAAGGATCTTGGAAGCTTTCCAAGTCAAGAGGCGGATCAAAGGCAAGAAGAGAAGCTAGGGTTAGGGTTTTCTGTACTCATTGTAAGCTTTGCGCTTGTATTTTGTTTCCCTTTCCTTTCTTCTTGTACTGAGAGTCTTGTAGGGCTTCTCCGCCCTCGGTAGTTACCGAAAAGGAGTGTTTTCATAGTGGAGGGTGCGTGCGTGGTGTGGATCCTTGGATTAGTCACCTCTTGTGAGGTGGATACCAAGTAAACCAACCTTGTTAGCGTTGTGTGTTTGTTTCTGTTATTTTCCGCTGCATATCCTTGAAGAAACAAGCCACGCCGAGCGACGAGCACGCGACGAGCTATTCACCCCCCCTCTAGCTACTTTTGGTCCTAACAAGTGGTATCAGAGCAAGGCCGCTCTTCACCGGAATCATCGCCAGAAGGGTCAAGCATAACAAGAAAAGCTAGAGGGTGAAGAAGTTGGAGCAAATTCTTCAAGTTCAAGACTTTATCAAGCTCAACTTCAAGATGCAATTCCAAGATGGGCTTGGATTTGACACAAGGGTGGCTCCACCATACACTTCTACGAGTTTCGATTCTTGGAAATCAAGAATCGAAAATTTTCTTATGATGGAGATAGAGCAATGGTTTGCTCTAATGGAAGGCTTCAAGGCTGCAAGAAATTCAAAGGGCAAAGTTCTAAAGAAAAGCAAATGGAGCCCGGAGCAAGTCCAAAGGTGCGAGGCAAATGACAAAGTGACCAAGCTTTTGGTTAATTTATTGCCAAGCACCATCCTTTGCAAAATTGGAGAGTTTGAAGATGCAAAGGAGCTATGGAGCAAATTGGCCAAGCTTCATGAAGAGATCCCCTCCACTGTACAAGATCATGAAGAATCCAGAGAGGGTGACTCTTTGGAGCAAGACCAAGAGGAGGACTCCGAGGTTGAGAGATGCTCAACCTCCGAAGAAGAGAAAATCCAAGAAGCTTCATCCTCAAGGGAATGCAACGAAGGGAACAAGGAGGGAGCATACTCCTTGTTTCATGTTCAAGATGATGAAGCCTCCACCTCTAGGATTGAGGGGGAGCAATCCTTGGTGACGCCGGATCAAGAAGAAGGAGAAGCTTCTACATCCGGGTCAAGTGAAGAAGAAGAAGATGGTGCCACCTCCGAAATTCAAGAAATAGCAAATGGAGGAGCAAGTGCCATCCCTACACAAGAAGGTATAAATGTTTCAATTAAAAATAAAAATCATATCATATGCTTTGAATGTAGGGAACATGGGCACTACAAAAGCAAGTGCCCTAAATTGGCCAAGAAGAAGGGCCAAGTGGCACAAAAGGACAAGGTGAAGCCCAAGGAGACCATCCCCAATACAAAGAAGAGCAAGGAGCATATTATATGCTTCTCTTGCAATCAAAAGGGGCATTACCGGAGTCAATGCCCCAAGGGGAAGAAGGTCGTCAAGGCTCAAGGAGGCACTAGTCAAGGGGGAGCCTCCAAGGTAAAAAGGAAGGTAACTTTTATTGAGCCTATTCCCTTGCATTATGGTAAAAAGCATGATAGCTCTAATTTTTATCATTTTAATGCTATTTACCATAAAAATAGAGAGCATGGTAAAATTAAGGAAAATCATGTGGCTCTCCATGCTAAGACTACCACACCTAAGGTTAGGGAGGTAGATAGAAATCTAGGCAATCACACTAAGGGTTGTAGTTATAAGCCTAGAAACAAAAATGCTCATGGGTGTAATGAAAAATCAAAATTTAATGATTTAATGATAGAAAATCAAGTCTTGAGGTTAAGGCTTGATAATATGGAAAAGACCCTAAAAAGGATGGAAAATATCCTAAAAGGGCAAAATGAGCATAGCCTAGGTCTAGGAGCACATGGGTCATCTAATGGCCATAGAGGTTTGGGATACAAACCCAAGGCTAAGAAGGATGTGCCCTCTTACCATAGGGTCCCATATAGTTATGGCACAAACCCTAGGTCTAGTGATCAAGTCAAAAATACTAGGGAAGTCATCCCTAAGAGTGTTTTTGCAACAAACGTGACGAAGGCTTCTAAGAAGTCTAAGAAAGTCACAAACAAGGTCACAAGGGAGGCTATCCCTAGAGTTGACCTAGAAAATGTGACCAAGGCTTCTAAGAAGCCAAACAAGGTCACTAGGAAGGTATCTAGGGAAGTTATCCCTAGTGAATATCTAGAGCATCCAAGGAGCACCAATAGGTGTTGGGTTCCTAGGAGCATCTTCTCTACCCCATAGATGGGTTAGAGAGTGTCAACTCCGATTAGAAGGGTAGTTAACCCAACTTTGAGGAAATTGACACTCAAGGAGCATTTTCAAGGTTTTGTTAACCTTTGAAAATGAAATGGAATTATTATTTGCTCCTTGAAAGAGTAAAATGTGCCTAATGGTGGAAAATTGATGTTTTTTTTAAATGACACAAAATTTGAGAAAAACATAAGAACTACCAAGTTGGGATTTTGGTATGCTCTTAGGAAATTTAAGGCAATCCGGCCCTAAATTTAACTGTGCTACTCTTGTGGAAAAATGAAATATGCCAACATTTGAGGAATATGCTTAATTTCAATTGGCATAAATTAATCAAGGGAAGTAGAAATGCCAATTTAGGCTTTGGCATTCTCATGAAGCACTTTAGGGCAATCTAGGTTTAAGTTGTAAGTTTAGCTAAGTTTAATGATACTTAGATAGGTAATCTAGGTATATTTTATTTATGCTAAACCTTGCCATGATTGTTTGCTCATAATATGCCATGACATCATATTTTATCTTATTTGTATTTTGCATTCATGACTTATCATGAAAAATACAAAAATACCATGTCATGCCATACATACATCATGTAGTTATAGGAATCCTTCTTTTGAAAGCTATTTTATTTTGATGTATGCCATAACATTATCATGCATTAGTTTAATTCCTTGTAATTAAGGATAAATGACATTTAACAACACTTATTAACAAGTGACATCCTAGGTGGATGTCTAATATCTTTGAAATGCCTAGATAGATATGCATGATCCCTAGATTAGGGCAAAACCAAAATCTACATCTCACAAAGACTATAAGGTGACTTGTATGTGCTTTAGTGCACATTAGATACAAGTGAGATGTTAGGATGATGAACAAAGCTCAAGATGTTGATTTAGTGCATTCATTTGAGTTTTTAAGTTCATCAAAACACATAGTTATGTGTTTTCCCATCATTGGGAAAGCTAATGTACAAGTCATGTGCATTATGCCCAAGGAACATGATGGGATATTGGTTTTGAAAATATTTTTAAAATGTTTTTGGAAAACCTTGGTGAAGACTATCTTTTGATAGTAATCACCATTGAATAGTTAGACACAAACTTGAAGAAAACGCTAAAGTTTTTGCAAGTTTTCAAGTTTGTGTCAATCTTTGAAAATATGAAGTATTTTCATAGAAAACTATTTTTCCATGATTAAGTATGCCCTAAATAATGTCTACACGAAATTTCATGATTTTTGGATTTTTGTAGAATTTTCTAGGGGTTTCTGAAGTTGACTGAAATGGAATTTCAGCAACTATCAGAACTCCGATCGATCCATGGATCGATTGGAGTGCCTGAATCGATCCGTGGATCGACTCAGAAGGCAACTCTCGCGAGCAGTAGCTCGCTGGATCGATCAGCCGATCGATCCACAAGGCCTGAATCGATCAGTGGATCGATTCAGACAGGTTCAATCGATTGGAACCCAACTCCAATCGATCCAAGTTGCTGATTTTGGCTGGGAAGGCTGATTTCAGTATCTTTGAACCATGTTTAGTCTATGTGACCATTCCAAACCCTTAAAATACATTTGTATACATAAAAAGGGTGTTTTCATGTTGAAAACAAGGATGGAATGGTAAAGGAAGGCTAAGTTGAAGTTTAGGTTGAGGTTTGTTTCAAACTTTGAACATTTGAACCTCAAAACTTCTAAATTTGGGTTTCCTAAAGGTTTAGGGATTCCAAGTCATTGTTGGTGCAATGACAGAAGTTACCACCATGTCTTTAGGGGGAGGGACTCTTTAAAGGCATGAAAATTATTTTTCATGAACCTTGGAAGGTGGTTAACCTTCTTTAAAGAAAATGCTCATGGAGCTTTTGAACTTGAAATGGGGAGTGGATATCCTCATTATTTCAAGTGGAAACTCAAGTAGTTAGAAAATGCTCAAGGTTGGGTATTTGTCTACATTGAGGGTGAAGTTAAGGATAAATGAAGGGTATGGGACCTACATTGTCGTGTTGATCACAACGAGTGATGTTGTGAACAACGATGAGCAACTCTTCAGGGGGAGAGTTGTCAACAAATGGATTTGTTGATGTATACCCAAAATTGGGGCATGGGTTGATGTGTGCCCAAAGATGGGTTGATGTGTTTTATCAGTAGGGAGTTGATGTGTGCCAATAGGGGGAGAATGAAAGGAAGTAAGGTAGGTTTTCATTACCTAGAGGGAGTTTGCCCTCTTAGGGGGAGAATGAAAAGCTTAACTTATGTGTTCATTACCTAGTGACATGAAGAAGGAGGCTATAGGATTAGCCTAACTTACATGTGGGATTGTAAGTGTTATTGTGGTATTGTCAAACATCAAAAAGGGGGAGATTGTTGGTGCAACATCCCTCAGGTCAAGGTTGACCTGGTTGACCAAGCTGAGTCTTGGTTTGAGTTTAGATGTTTGACAATAAGATACTGATTGAAGAAGAGTCAAGTAGGTCAAGGGAGTGACCGGATACTTGACTGGGAAGTCCTAGTGAGTGAAGCTAGGCAGATGGAAAGTCCTAGTGAGTGAAGCTAGGCAGATGGGAAGTCCTAGTGAGTGAAGCTAGGCAGGTGGAAAGTCCTAGTGAGTGAAGCTAGGCAGATGGAAAACCCTAGTGAGTGAAACTAGGTGAAAGTCCTGGTGAGTGAAGCCAGGCAAGGGAAAATTCAGATGGATCAAGGATGATCGGACATCTGGAGTTGGGAAGTCCAAGTAGGTCAAAGGATTGACTGGATACTTGGCATGAGGAAATCCAGATGGGTCAAGGTTGACCAGACATCTGGTGGAAGTCCAAGTAGGTCAAGGGAGTGACCGGATACTTGGCACGACTAGAAAAGTCCAAGTGGGTCAAAGGAATTGACCAGACACTTGGTGGGAAGTCCTAGCAGGTCAAAGGAGTGACCAGATGCTAGGCATGATGTACCAACGGGTCAAGGTTGACCGGGTGTTGGTTTGGTAGGCTTGGGACTTGGTTTTGGGCAAAAACCAAGTACTGGATCGATCAGTGGATCGATCCAGGAGCTGGATCGATCAGTGGATCGATCCGTGGATCGATCCAGATGTCCCAATCGATCAGTGGATCGATTGGGACGCGGCTGCTTCGCGCGATAAGCGCTGGATCGATCCGTGGATCGATCCAGGCGTTTTTCCAGAGCACAGAGGCGCTCTGGATCGATCCATGGATCGATCCAAAGCCTCCCCGATCGATTGGGAACATTCGAATCGATCGGGATCCGACCGTTGCGTCGGGTTTATAGCCGCAAGCGGACGTTGTCTTCGGCATCTCTTCTCCGATTCACTCCAGATCTTTTCGCCAACTTCTCCACAGCGCTCTCAAAGATCAGATCGCCAGTTCTTGAAGGATCTTGGAAGCTTTCCAAGTCAAGAGGCGGATCAAAGGCAAGAAGAGAAGCTAGGGTTAGGGTTTTCTGTACTCATTGTAAGCTTTGCGCTTGTATTTTGTTTCCCTTTCCTTTCTTCTTGTACTGAGAGTCTTGTAGGGCTTCTCCGCCCTCGGTAGTTACCGAAAAGGAGTGTTTTCATAGTGGAGGGTGCGTGCGTGGTGTGGATCCTTGGATTAGTCACCTCTTGTGAGGTGGATACCAAGTAAACCAACCTTGTTAGCGTTGTGTGTTTGTTTCTGTTATTTTCCGCTGCATATCCTTGAAGAAACAAGCCACGCCGAGCGACGAGCACGCGACGAGCTATTCACCCCCCCTCTAGCTACTTTTGGTCCTAACAAAAGTCATATCTTCCTAGACATGCATAGATAGAGCTTCCCTAACCTACTATCATCTAAAGTTTCTCCAATACTATTTATCAAGTTAAATTTTTATCCCTATTTAACCTATTTCAAATTACCCAACCGGATAAATTATTGTATCGGAGGTGCTAACTAATTTAGAATCTCCCCCTAAATTATTGAATTTTGGGTTTAGGTTTTAGGTTTGTGTAGTTTAAATTTTAAATTTGATTTAGACTTGTAAGTCTAAATTTTATATATTGATAAAATTATCAATATTTTTTTCTAGTTTATCAAGTTTATCTTTCAAAAGCTTATTTTATTTTTGTAATTTTCTAAAATGTGAAGATAAATTTTTTAACTTCGAAAGATTATTAAATGATTTTGAATTAGCTTGATTAGTTAAATTAATTGATTTGTTCGAGTGAGCATGTATATCTAATTTCTGGGAAGAATCTAAAGTTGAGTAGTAGTGATTATCCAAGTTACTAACATGTGTTAAAAAAAAGGATTTTCATATATTGTAAACTTACTAACCTTTGCTCTTCCTAGATCCTTGGGTCTTCTTTCTGGGCATTGATGTTTGTAATGACCCATCTTTTTGCACTTGAAGTATTGGATATGCTCCTTCCCTTTTTGAAATTTTGGTGTCGACTTCTCCTTTACCTCCGGTTGTGTGGTTCAAGTTTTATAGGAGGGGCACTTACTTTTGTAATGCCCTCTTTCACTGCATTTAAAACATATTATATGACCTTTGAATTTTAAATTTATAAATTTACCTTTTGAATCCTTGTTAGGATTCTCCTCCTTGTTCATCATTGTCTCAGATTGGGATTCTGACTTTTGTTTTGACTCTGATTCAGATCCTTCTACCTCCTCCTTTGCCATTAATGCCATGAAGATGATTTGATCTAATTCTCCTAAGTATGATTCTGAGGATACTTTAGGATTTAGACTTAGATTCAAGCTCAAGTTCAACTTGATCTTCTAGTTGTGACACATCCTCATAAAGTTCATTCAGCCAGGTCCAAAAGTTATAGGCATATTTGAATTCTTTGATTCTGTACACAATTTTATTAGGTAATAATTTTAAAATAAATTTATTACCTGTTGGTTTGCTTCTAAATTTTGGGTGGATCTTTTCAATGTTATTCGATAGTCGAAGTCGCCCATCATGATGAAGCACTATATCTGATGCTTCCATATTTTGAAGTAATTAATTTCGTATGGTGGAGGTTGATGAACGCTTCGTCCTTCACCTTAAACCATTGATGTGAGAAGATCATGCAAGACAAATATACGTAAGAAACAATTTCCAAGACTTTATCTTGGGATTAGTAGTACGGGAGAAAAAGGTAAAAAAATATCTCGAGTGGTATTGCACCAACTTCGAGCAAAAATCG
Source organism: Zingiber officinale (assembly GCF_018446385.1). Lineage (NCBI taxonomy): Eukaryota > Viridiplantae > Streptophyta > Magnoliopsida > Zingiberales > Zingiberaceae > Zingiber > Zingiber officinale. Next base: position 15,454,453 of record NC_055989.1, read on the forward strand.
TGGCAAAGGAAAATTTATCTGAAGGGATAATCATACTAGTTCAAATATAATCTAAAAAATCTCAAAACCAAAAACAAAGAAAAAGCCCTCCTGCTTGATTGGTGGTTGCACCAATTCAGAGTAAACCTGACTATGATACCATTTGTTAAATTGAGACGCACGTGAGAAGGGGGTTGAATCACATGGTTTTAAAAACTTTTCTTTTTATTTTTAAAACTAAGTACGAATGCATCGGAATAACGAGAAAATAAGAAAAAGAAAAACGCACGTCCAGTTTTACTTGATTCAGAGCTTTCAACGACTCTTACTCCAAGACCCAGATCCTGCGGATCTATTAATGGGTAATCCACTAATAACCTCTTCCGAAAGTACTGGAATAGGGGATAGAATACAAAAAAGAGTAGGAACAAGTGTAACACGCTACACTTCCAGGCGATGGAAGGCGCCTGGGTTAATGTTCATCCAATGTCTTTTGTGCTCCCTTTGCTCTGCAAAATGTGTTAGTCCAACATAAAAAAATTTAACCTGTAAAACAAGGTTAGCACAATAATGATATAATTAATTTATGATTTAAACCCTGTCCTCTAGACTAGGATCTAGTTAGAGTCTCAATTTAGGTTTTTGAAATTGACTTAAATTTGACCTACGCCTATTGTTTCCTTAACCGGGACGCGCCCTCACTAAGTCACTCTCCTCTAATGACTTACCTCCACTTACTTGTCAAACATCTGGTCTTTCAGACCTGTTTAGACTTTCTCTGACCTTGCTTAGTATCTAATTAAGCCGATCTACTAAAACTTGTCTACAATACTGAGTTAGCACAATAGATATAAAATAGTAAAGAAAGACAATGTTAGCATTATTAATAATTCGCTGGTCCGGTCGATTGTGCGCGATCGACCGAAAACCATTTGGTCACATATGCTTAGAGTTTACTCCTCCAAGACTTCTCATTACTTAGGGTTACCTACCTCTAGGGTTGCCCAGCTTCACTCACTAGGACTTCCATTGCCTAGCTTCACTCACCAAGACTTTCACCACGCCAAACTTCACTCACTAGATTCCAACTTCACTCACCAGGACTTCCAATACCTAGCTTCACTCATTAGGGTTTGGTTTCACTCACCATGACTTTCACTATCTAGTTTCACTTACTAGGGCCCGACTTCACTCATCAAGACTTCCACTACTTAGCTTCATTCACTATAACCCAACTTCACTCACCAGGACTTCCACTACATAGCTTTACTTACTAGAACTTGGCTTCACTCACTAGGACTTCTCCTTACCTAACTTCCAGTTAGGACTAATCACTCAGTAGACTTCTCATATACCTATCCTTCAGTCAGGACTTACCCTTGCTAGTCATCTAGTCCTGAATAGACTTCTCTCTTCCAAACATCAAGTCCTATTTAGATCAACTCTTGATGACTTAGGTACATTGTCAAACATCGAAATTCTAGAGGTCGATTGCACAAACAATTTCAACGTCTCTAGGTCCCTCAATCGGCTTCAGAATTTTCAAAATAAGTCTAACCTGTTAAATTCATAACTCCTTATAGGAATTTTGCTAAGTCTTAAGTGCACGTAATTTATTTAGTAATGGAAGAAAAATATATTTGGTGAAATTATTATTTGAGGGCACTTATATAATCTAGAGATTTATAGGAGCCTATGAGAACTTGTTTCATGTCATTCTGAGTTCTCTAAGTCCATCAACCAGATTCAGAAATTTTATTTTATATTTTTAAAAAGGTCATTCTACGATGAATCTAGAATTTATCATAGAATGGTCAATTTTTTTAAAAAAAATTAAACTTTTTTGATATCGATTGATGAACTTTGAGAGCTCATAATGACATAAAATCAGTTTTATGAGTTCCTATAAATCTCCTGATTATATAAATCTCCTCAAATACTAATTTTACGTAATCAATGATTTTTTTCGTGAATGTATCTGAAAATTATAAATCATGTTAAAAAATTACTGATCTCAATATATTAGGTAAAATTAATATTTGAAGGTATTTATATAATTAAGAGATTTATAGAAATCTATAAGAACTGGTTTCATGTCATTCCGAGTTTTCTAGGTCTCTCAACCAGCTTCAAAAAGTTTAAATAAAAAAATAACATTCTGTGACGAATCCATGGATTCATCGTAGAATCTGTGACGAATCCATGGATTCATCGTAAATTTGCTAAGAATCTAAGAATTTATCGCAAAATGATATTTTTTTAATTTAAACTTTTCGAAGCCGGTTAAGGTGCTTACCGATCTCGAAATATCATGAAATCAATTCCTATTAGTTCCTATAAATCACTTGATTATATAAATCTCCTCAAACACAAAATTTATCTAATTGGTGATTTTTGAATGCGGATGTGTCCGAACAATCTGCATTTCAAAAAATTATCGATCTTAATAATTTGGCAAAATTAATATTTGTGGGAATTTATATAATCAAGAGATTTATAGGAACTCATAGGAACTGAGTTCATATCATTTTGAGATCTTTATGTCTCTTGACTGGCTTCAGAAAATTTAAATTTATATTAAAAAAATTAGAATTCTGTGACAAATCTTGGATTACTCGAAGATTCAGCAACAAATCCTAAATTTGTTGCAAATTTTACGATGAATCCATTATTCATTGCTGAATCTACGACTTATATAGGATTCATCGTAAAATCTGCGACGAATATTAAAGTTCGTCATTAATTTCCAATGACTTTAGCGATAAATTATATTTTGTTAATAATTTACGACAAGAATATTTTTATCATAAAATTGATTGCTAATTTACGATAATTCATATTTTTATTATAAATTAACAATAAAAAATTTTTGTAATAAATATTCGTCACTAAATAATAGTTTTTTTTGGAAGCTAGGAATTTTCAAAAGTTGAGCGGGTAGGTGTGGCATTGCCCCCGAGTCCTATTTCCCTACACTTCTTGCATTAAAATAATGGAAGAGGGGACACACCCACACGACCCCGAGGCAGAGCTTAGGCTCAGTGTGGGTAACTGGTTGGATACTATAGTTACTAATGAGTTGTCTTGGTATAATCAATGTAGCATTAGTACAGTTGGTTTCCGTTATCTGTAGCATTACGGTGCAATTAGACTAATAGCAAATAATATCCATTAATCTATATAGTGGCAGACTAACCAAACATTCTCAGTGTAAAGTAAAAAAAATATTCTAGTTCATTTAAATCTATAAAGGAGAATTTTGTAGCTAGGAACACGTCTAATAAGAAACCCTATAAAGTGCGCTGAACAATAACAAAAAACACTAGATGTGAACTCTTTGGTGCAATCGACTCCTAATTAAAGTTGATCAACTTAATCAAGCTTGAGTTGACTTAGTTAAAGTTTCAATGTTTTATCAATATGTTAATTGGCCGACACGTCAAGTAGGTCAAAGTTGAATAGATATTTAACAGTCGATCAATATGTTAGTTGGTTGAGGAAGAGTTGAGTAGGTTAAAGTTAATCAGATATTTGATGAGATAGAAAGTCCAAATGGGTCATTGTTAATCGGATACTTAGTGATCAGAAGTTCAACATGGAGTTGACACAAGAAAAAGCTCTAAGTAGGTCAGGTTGACCACACACTTGACAGTCAGAAGTTCAACAAGGAGTTGACATAAAACATAAAGTTCTAACATGTCGGTTGATGGGATGTTAGGCAATGAGGAAGTCCCGACAAGTTAAGGTTGACGGGATGCTAGCAACGTGAAGTCCTAGCAAATCAAGATTAGTCGAATATCAAGCAATGATGAAGTCCCAGCAGGTCAAGATTGATCAGATGCTAGGCAATGAAAAGTCTCAGGTGGTTAAGATTGACCAGATGTCGAGAAAATGAAGTCCTCGTAGGATGAGGTCAACTAGATACCAGACAAAATAAGAAATTCGGCTTTAATAAGACTAAAATAGGAGTATTAGCCAATTGATAGGGCGTATCAATCAACCAATGGACGTAAAATCCTCCCAAAACTTTATTGATAAGATGTATTGTTCGACTAATAAACACAAAACCCCCAAAAATCTTTAAAAAATATGGTTGTTATAGTATTGTTATAGTGTTGTCACAGAATTGTTGCAATAATCATGACCATTATTTTGCTACAGTTAACAATTGATCATCAACTAATGTATTCGATCAATTGACTGATCGCTTCATAAATTAACCAGAAGCTTTAGAATTCGACTGTTCAACTTGATTGATGATATCAATCGACTGATGGTTGATATCAGTCGACTGATGACTTCAAAAATCGAGCAAAAGCAAATCAATTCGACTGTGTGACTCGATTGATGACATCAGTTGACTAATAATTGATATTAATCTACTGTTGTCGATTAGGAGTTAATAGAAGCATGCCAATTTGATATCAAGATTCGACTGATTGCTATCAGTTGATTATTGTTCAAATAATTGATAAAATTTGATAGAATTCAAAAGGTTCAGAGGCCATTCAATGGTAAAAATAGTGTTGGAGATTATATCAATCGACTGATGGGTAAGATCAATTGATTGATAGACAAAAATTGACCCCAACCTAAAGCCTTTAAAAGAGGGATTTCGAGGAGATTTTCATGGCTAGTTCTTGGAGATTTGAGGATGAAGTACTATTACATTTCCAAACCAACAAGAAGTGTTCTCAAGCAACCAATAATGGTCCAAAGCGAGATTCTTGTAAAGTTGTTTACATTCTTGTATTTGTTTTTATATCTTGTATTGATGTGAAATCTATTGCAAGAAGCTTCTTTGCCTCCGAAAGATTTCCAAGAAGAAGAAGGTTTAGTGGAGGTAGATCACTAGCACTAAGCCTTGGATTAGTCGCCTTAAGAGTAGGATACCAAGTAAAACTAATGTGTTGTGCATGTGACATCAATTTAATTCAAATATTCCATTGCACATTCAAACGATGAGCCCACAATCAAGATGAAGCAATCAGAGCTATTCATTCCTCTCTAACTCACGCTAGTCCTGACAAACTTAGAATAGCATTACAACTAGGTAAACAAGGCCTCACACTCTTGAAATGATTTCAATTCTTCTGATAAAAAATCTGAGGCATTTAGTTTATTAGAGTCAATACTTTTATTTGATTTTGCATTCAATATACACTTAATAAAACATGTCTTAGGGATTTTGAGTGAATTTATCTACAACATTGTAAAAGAAATATCAATATATTACGAATGTAATGGATTTGACACAAGTACACAAACACCGACTCCAAAGTATGAGACATAATGGTTTGGATTCATTTTTAGAAAAGGTTCACAATTTTTGTTAGCAACATTACATTGATATTCTCAAAATGGATGATCTATTGACACGTTGGGCACAACATGGCCATCCCCATCATAATCCACTAGAAGTGATAAATTTACATTATTATCATGTTGATTTATTTTGTGATGTTATTGATATACAACTTTAAGCGTTAAATGATATTTTTTAGAGGCAGGTACGGAGTTACTCCTTTGTCTACGTAGCTTGTTTGTGTTCAAAGAACTTTTTTTTTGGCTTTTGATATTAGCATTAATTCTACTTGTTGTAATTGTGACTATAGAGAGATTATTTTCTATCATGAGAATTGTGAAAGACAGGTTTGTAGGATCGAAATCGACACTAGAGTGGGATGAATAGTATTAAGAATTTAAAAATGAGCATATAGCAATTTAAAATAGTTAAATTAATCAGAGCAAGCATAGTAAAAATAAATTAAACTTAGACGATTCAATTAAGTAAGATAAAGGTAATAAAAGCATGCAAATGAATTTAACTAACAGTTTAAGCATGCAAGTTGATTAATCAAACCAGAAGTATAAACACGTAGCAGATATAAAATGTGATTCTCGTTTTTAATTCTCTTAAGTAGAGAAACATAATAAAAAAAGAATCTAAAAAGTATAAGCACAATAAAACATATTAAGGCAACATTGAAAATAAAAATGTTACTCTATGTGTTACTGATAAAAAAATATAGTGTGTGTCATAATGTGTCGCAGCACAAAAGGCGAAGGAGTACTTAGAACACGACAACAAGAGTAAATTCTACATAGATGAGTGATCTTCAAGCTCTACCTCGAAACTCCTTATATATGACTCTTCCAATCACTTGGAGCCTTTCTAGTCGCCTGTAGAGGTGTTGACATGGTTGCAATTTTTATCTTTAAGATAACATTAACTAAGCTCTCCTGTTACATGGGTAGGGGCTAAACTTCATTTTGACCACCTTATTCAGAATGCTAATAACACTGTCTCCTGGTCACCTAGAAGATGCTCCGATTGCTCATACGCTCTGATCACTTTGACCTAGCTACGATCACTCGGACCCTCTAAAATCCCTTTAGTTGCCCTCGAATTCCATCCGATTGCCTGGAACTGTCAAACATATTTCCTTACAGTTGTTACATGTAATACATATAATATAGAATGTGAAGTTACTCGCATTTACTTGACTAGATTTGACTCGTCTAGTTCAGTTTACCAAGCAATTAGCTTCCAGCTGATTCCACACTTTTTGCCAAGCAATCAGCTTCTAACTAATTCCACACACTTGGACTTGATTCATCTAGCGTCAAACTAAAAATTTTATCTGTTGAACCTTAATTACTTGGACTTGAGTCACCTAGTCTCCGACTATGAATTTTGTCTACCAAGCCTAGCCTTAATCACTTGAACTTGATCTACCTAGACTCCATCTTGTCTGTTAAGCCTTAAACACTTAGACTTGAGTCACCTAGCCTCCAGTAGGAATTTTGCTTGTCAAATCTTATTTACTTGGACTTGAGTCATATAGCCTCTAGCTAAGAATTTATCTGTCAAAGCTTAATTACTTAGATTTGATTCACCTAGCTTCCAACTGGGAATTTATCTTCTTGGTGTCCAACCAAGACTTCAATTGCCTGCATACTACCTAACTTCACTAACTAGAATTTTTCTACCTCCTACCTTCACTCACTAGGACTTCGTCGTTGCTAGCTTCTGTTGGAAATGTGAATGGAATAAAGAGATGGAGACGAAGAGACTATTGTGCATGAGTTTAGTCCCACATTAGAAGTCTCTTGGCTTTATTGTTGGTTTATATTATGACACATGCATTGACGTTGTAAACATATGCATGGGGAGATCTCTCTCACGCGTGAGTGCGCAAGGGTGGGTGCAAATCCAGGGCCCGGATTGTACCGAACCAAGGTTGACTTGTGCGCGAGCACGACTTGTGCATGTCGAATGCCGGACCGGTTGAGGTAAAATTTACCCAAAAGAATGAACCAACATATAGCCACTTGAATCTTGCTCAAGGATGTAATGGAAGCATTAATGTGAAATTAATGTTGATTCCGTAACATCTCGACATTAATGGCGGCATTAAACTCATTAATGGTGATTTCGTAACGTCTCAGTATTAATGACGACATTAATCTCATTAATAATGATTCTGTAACGTCTCGACATTAATGAAGACATTAAACCCATTAATGACGAAATTAAATTCAGCATTAAATGATCATAATTTGATCATTTATTGCAGGCAAGATGAGAGCTCCTATATAAGGAGGCTGGATCTTGAGCGAAGAAAGAAAAAGAACGAATGCAAGAGAATTCCTCCACCTTCGTTCCCTGATTCTTTTCTCTCAGTCGTGCATCCGCTCGGCTAAACTATTTGTGATAGCACTCAGGTGCATTCTCAGTTCGCCACGAACAACCAGTGCTTGGTTGCATTCGTGGTCTTGCCGTTGTATCCTGGGAAACAGACGATCCGAGAAAACCTCAAAGCACAGCCGGAGGTGGGACGAATCTGTTTCAAGGAAACTGCGTCGATCGCAGGCCTCGGTCCGGTGCTCTGTTTGTCCGCTCGGTTGGACTCTTCATTTGCTGGGTCGGCCACTCGCCCTTCTGATCTGCCCGACTGGTCTCCCGCTCTGTCTGTCTATCCTTCAGTCTGCTCGGACGATCTGATTGCTCAGACTCTGAGGTCAGAAAAACCAGCCCCTGGTGGCAGCCTGAGATTATCTGCTCAGGTCATCTTAACTGTGAGTTGAATTTAATTCGAGTATTTAGATTCAGCTAATTTCCTGTAAATCTCCGGCTACAGATTGTTTGGTTTCCAACAGCTTCACTAACTTGGACTTTGCTCCTTGTCAAGCATCCTACACCTACAAACTTGACACAAATAGTTAGATCACAACTAACTTAACTTTAACCTTAGTTATATATCAAAACCCTAAGCAACATATTATGCATCCAGCACCAACAAGATTACACAATTGAATGGATGATGATTGGATATGATAGTCTTATTGTCTATAAAGAGAAATATATATATTTCTAATAGTTGATAATGAAGTTATCTACAAATGTTTCAAAATATGAAAACTTGAAAAGAATAATTGTAAGATAATAATTTTGTGGTGCTTTATGATTATAAATTTTTATAATTAAGTGTAAATTATAGATGTTTAATTTATTTTTTAATTATATTCTTTTTATTTGATGTTAATTTTAATATATATATATATTAATGGAACGAAGAAAATTATTAAAGTTATTAGTAAACGATCCTCTAATGTGCATAAATATGAAGATGAATATTCTATCCTCAATGGATATTAATATGAAGATAAATATTCGATTTTCAATGGGGATGAGGATGAGAATGAAAATTGAAAATCTAAAATATGATCTGACGGGATGAGGATGGAATTGGAGATGAAAATAGATATAATAAATAAGGATGGAAACGGAGAATATTAAATCCGATCCTTTTGATGATGGCAAAAGGTGAATACGCTCGCACCAATGCCCCCATCAACCCGTCTCAGGGTCAATATGGAGGAGGTAAATCACGGGTAGCTATTAGCCTTTGGAATAGTGACTAGCACATAAGGAAGATATTTACCTCGAGTTTGTCGAGTTTCGAATCCGATCCCTTTTGATGACTAAATACCTACGGTAGGATTATTAGTTTAATAATATGAATTAGATGTGCCTTGCAATTAATTCAGGCACGCTTCTTGCCTTGCAACTCGGCCCGTCTGAATTGATCCTTCAACCCAATTAAATGGGCCCCACCAACCCTAATTGGTAGGCCGATTGCCATCGGAAACCTAGCCCATTGAGGCTTTAGCCTAAATTGAAAATAAAGAAAATTTGCCATTTGAGAAATATAAAAAATGTGCCTGAGAGTATACAAATATAAATAAAATTAAAGTCCAATTGACTTCGTGACCGCATAGCGCAGTGGATTAGCGCGTCTGACTTCGGATCAGAAGGTCGTGGGTTCGACTCCCACTGTGGTCGACAGTTTTTTTCATTGTTCTATTTATTAATTCTCCAAATAGACAATTGTTGCAAGCCCAATGACCTACCGATGGAAGAGCAAGGTCAGTCAACACAAAATTTTTTTTTTACAGATATGTACAAAAGACATTTGTGTAAACTACTGAGGTCTTATGGTCTAATTTAATTTTGTTTTTAAAACAAAAAATAATAAAAATAGAATTTGTGATCGTATTCCTACCTCACAAATCCACTTGTGATGCACCATCATAAATTTGCTTTTAATTTGGATTTTTTTAAATGCCAAAAAAAAAATGATTGTTTCAATTACATAGCTCTCTTAAAAATCTATTTTGAGATTTATTTTATTTTTACAACACAATCTAAGTACTTGAAACAATAGGTGCCTCGGAGTTATGGTGTAGCGACATGACATCCAGATTATCACTTAAATTCTCGTGGTTTGAGTTTCAGTTATGATGTTTATAAGAATTTTTCCTCCAAATGGGGCACGCAACTAAATGATGCTGGGCTCCTGAGCTGTCAGCTACAAGCATTTTCGGATTTACCCTGATGGCCGATGAAAAACTTCCATGGAGTCGGGCTGGTCACCCCAAGCTCGACGTTACCCAGCCTGATTAATCATTTTTTGAAACAATAGGTGTTACCTCGAGGGTTATAGTATAGTAGAAGGGTGTTTAGTTATTATTTAAATATTTACGATTTAATTTTTAGTTATGGTGTATTTGTAGAATTTTTTTTTCTAAATGAGACACACAACCAAGGGACGTTTGGCTTCTGGGCCACTCGCTACGAGCACTTCCTAATTTACTCTAACGACTAGTGGGAAACTTTTGTGGGGCCAAGTCAGCCGCCTCAGATTCGATGTTATCTAATCTGATTAATTATTTTTTAAAAAATATAATAGGTGTTGCTCCGAGCGTATAATAGCAAAGTGCTTTCATAGTTAATTATGTACTCACGAGTCAATTCTTAATTATGGTACACTGTGGATTAATTTCTTTCGGTGGAAGATAACCTTGGGATGTTTATTATGAAGTGGCACATAGTTTGCACCTTTAAATTTATCCTAGTAGTCGATTGATCCTATCCAAAATCTGAGTCAGATGAATCATTGGGTGAGGTGGATGGAATATTGATCGAATCACGATGTCCCGGAGGGGGGGGGGTATGCTGAGATGACTTTTATGTTGACCAAGTCGTCAGAAGTCCTCTGGTCAACGCTACTTGCAGCCAACGATCGGATCGCCCCGGTCCCTGGTCCCTGATGCTCGAGGCAGATTCAACGAGTATATAAGTAACATACTATGACATAAAATAATAAAATACGTATAGAATATGAACGAAGAACGTGTAAGGGATCGGTGGCCGGCTTGAAGGGGGGTTGGATAGACGGCACCCCCGAATGATCTCTTCTTCCTACACTTGTTAGCTTGCGCAGCGGAATACAAAAACTAAAGCAATGAAAATAAACAAGTAAGAGCAGACGCTAACACAAATCCTTTACGTGGTTCGGAGATTGCTTGCTCCTACTCCACAGCGTGTCCTTGAGGTGGACGAACCCTTGTTCCTTCGGTGGATCAATCCCCGACAATCTCCGACTAGCTCTTACTCCTCGGTGGAGTACAACCTCTCACAAGGTTCTCTTCCTCTTACAAGAGGAAGACTTAGATTAGGAGGAAGAGAGTAGGCTTGGAAGCTTTGGACAATTGCTAAGGAGTTATTCAACAAGCATAAGTAACCTCCTTCAAGCCCCAAAGCTTCCTATAAATAAGAGGAAAGAGTTGATCATCATATCAACTCATTTCGGCACCAGTCGACTGGCAAAACCATCAATCAACTAGTGTTACCGTTGGAGGTAGCTAACGGCTACTTCGTAACATCAAGAGTATGCCAACGGTCATTTACCAGTCGACTGCTAAAACATGCAGTCGACCGGTGCAGTCGATTGCTAAAACATGCAGTCGACTGACCCACACTGGCCGAACGAATAGAATCATTCTGTTCGCACCTAGTCGACTGGTGCAGTCGTCGACTGCGCGGTCGACTGCACCAGTCGACTGCTAAAACATGCAGTCGACTACTACAGTACTGCTACAGTAAAACCCTAAAACTAGGATTTTACTCCGAGTACAATTTCTCATGCACTCGTACCCTCACCCTTATGACTCATTTGACGCTTCCTTTACAGCTTTAACCTCTTGCCTTCAAGCCTACTTCCTTTGGCTCTCGTCCCTCGGATGCATTCAAGCCCGTAGCTCATCCCGAATGTCATCATTCGCGTATGCCTCGAAGTCGCTTCCCTCGGCCCTTGTCCTTGCTGCCTTGTCCACGGTCCCTCGGATGCTTCATCCTTCACCGGACCCGAAGCCATCAACCTGAGTCGCATGTGTATCCTGCAAACCTGCACAACTCAAATACACATATCAAATACAAGGGTGAACCTAACTTAAACTCTTTGACACACACATCAAAACTATGATCGTACCGATCAAAACCTAGGTCGATTGCACCAACAATCTCCCCCTTTTTGATGTGTGGCAATATGTTTAAGTTAGGCATAAATATCAACATGAAAATTAGAAGCAATATGTAAACATGAAGCTTAATACCTAAGCTCCCCCTTAACATATGCTCTCAACCATAATTTTCAAGTTTTGCACATAGTTGCACATAGTTAGGTTTCTAACTTAAACCTTCGCATTTCTCCCCCTTTGACACCATCAAAAATTGTACCAAATATGTACACATACTATGGTATCAATGTGGACTTAAAAATACCCAAAATCAGCTCTTGAAGGTGTTGGAAAATAGCTACCAGTTGACTGCTATCTGTCGCAGTAGACTGGCACAAACCAACCCGATTTTCAACATTTTAAAGCCAACTTCAGAAATACATAGAAAATTCTAGAAAGTTCGAAAAATCATGAAATTTTGAACACACATTTATTATAATGTTCTTTACCAAGGAAAAATATGTTTTCATGAAAATTCATCATATTTTTGTAGTTTTGATAAAAACTCAACCACTTTGAAAATCACTCAAGGTGGCATCAATTTGAAACCTTGTTTTGCAATCATATGTTTCAAAATAGCTAAACCGCAGTAAATAAAACATAAAAATGTTTTCAAAACATTTAAAATGCCCAACTATAATCTATGGACAAGATGTCCATTAATTAAACATTTGCTTTCCCCACAGTTGGCCTATGATCACTAAAACTTGATTCATTTCATAACTCATCAAGATGCCATAAGCATAAGTGAATTATTTGTATCATCCTATCATCTCATATTTAAGGTTAGAAAATAATGTAAATCATTATGAGATGAAGATAACTTCTACTTAGCCCCCTTGATCATGAATTTCTATCAAGGCTAAGTGCTCCCCCTTAAGGTCTCAAGTCAACCATTTTTTAAGGATTTGAACTATGATTTTAATGGTTGACTAACCTAAAATCCTCTAACCCTTGAGGATTGATTTTGGTACCAAATAGAAATTCTTTCTAAATGGGTTAACTAAATATTACTTGGGGATCCATTTTCTATCTATAGTCTTGGTTTTTGATTGACCCCTAGCAAGTAGACAATGGTAGGTATTTTCATTGTTGGGTTCCTTGTATCCTAACCCATTTTTCTTAAAACTTGCCCTTTAGCTCCCAATAATCATGTTTAGAGTTTTAGAGCCAATTTCAAATTTTCTAAGGGCATTGGTAAGGTATTCTACCTTTTCCCTTAAAGTCTTATTTTCTTCTTCTAAACATGAATCATTTGAATTTGTTGAAGAAGCATGCATATCATTATCCTTAATAGTCATGGATTCTAATTTTTCCTTAAGCATGCAAATATCATTTTTCAAGGATTTGTTCTTTCTTTTTGCCTTAAACAAATCATCATTTGTGCTTGAAATAATTTTAATTAAGACATGAGGAGGAAGATTATGTACCTCACTTACCGAGACGTCCGAATCCGATGTTTGACCTCCCCCTTCACTTGAGCTCCCTTCTTTGTCTTCACTTGAGCTCTTTCCCTCTTCATTTTTGGATGAGGTGGAGGCTATATCATCAATTCCCATTAGAGCAAAATTGACTACATGTTGCTCTTCTTCCTCCGATGATGATGATGGATCATCCCATGTTGCTTTTAGGTTTTGAGTCTTCTTTCCTTTTTCTTTTGTCTTCTTCTCCTCCTTCTTCTTCCCTTCCTTCTTCTTCAAGAGAGGACAATCATCTCTTATGTGTCCTTCTCCTTGACAGTTATAGCAAATGACCCTTCTTGTTCTACTTTTGCTTCTTGAGCTTTTCCTAGCATGAGATTTGTTAGTTGAAAACTTTTTAAATGTCCTTCTCATTTTCCTTACCATATACGCCTCTTGATCGCTATCCATTGAGGCGCTTGATTCTTCGGAGTCGGAGGATGGTGGAGATGAAGATTTCTTCTTCTTTCCCTTTCCCTTGTTTGCCACAAGGGCTACTCGTCTTGATCTATGAGCTTCTCCATCTAACCCTTCAACTCTTGTTTCGTGAAGCTCCATTGTTGAGAAGAGTTCATCTAGAGAGGATTTCTCTAGGTCCTTTGATATGTAGTATGAATCTACAATGGAGCTCCAAGTTGTGGTTCTTGGGAAAGCATTTAGGGCTTTCATCATCATGTCTCGATTTGAAAGTGTCTCACCTACACTTGTTAGTCCATTAATAATTTCCTTAATTCTAGAATGTAAAATTGATATCTTTTCTCCTTTCTCAAGCTTGATATTGTTGAGTTGAGTTCGAAGGAGGTATCTTCTTGCCAATTTCGCTTCCGATGTCCCTTCATGAAGCTCCACTAGGTTTTCCCATAACTCCTTGGCGCTTGAGTAGGTTCCAACCCTTGTTATTTCTTGTTGGGGAAGAACATTGTGTAGATGATGTATGACTTTAGAATTCGCTAAATGTTCTTCCCTTTGCTTCTTGCTCCACCTTGTTTTCTCAAGTATCTTATTGTCTTGATCCCTAGGCACTTCAAAACTATTTTCCATGATTAGCATTATGTCAAAATCGGTTTCAAAAAATACCTCCATTCTCTTCTTCCACCAAGAGAAATCCCCTTCGAATTTGGATGGATAAATGTTTGAGCCGACCATTTTGATGAAGTGCACTTCTCGGCGATTAGTCCGTTGAAGGGCGTCCTCGCTCTGATACCACTTGTGAGGGATCAGTGACCGGCTTGAAGGGAGGTTGGATAGACGACACTGTTGGTTAGTCCTAGGAAAACGTACCGGTTCCACTATACAAAAATTTTTGTACAAGTGTCGAACCTTTCCTTAAATAACCTATTGTGTTCTTTAGAAGTTAAATTAGGAATCGCAGACAGAACTTAATATCATTGATTCCAAATTTAACTTATCTGTTCTTAATGGTTTAGATTTGAATCGCAAGCAGAACTTAACACTATTGATTCAAATCCACCTATGTTATTAATTTCATTAAATATTAATTTCCAAAATTAGCTTTCAGGACTGCATGGCGAGGAACATGGCCTTCTTAGATATGGGAGCAACCACCACCACCTAGACAAAGCCTTTTAAGGAAAGCTAATATTTAATTTCCTTAAATAACTCTAGGTTAACCAAAAAGAACAATCGAATCACAATTTCGAAAAACAAAACAAAAAGAAACACTTCTTCGAAACAAATCCAAAAAATGTCTCTTGTGTTTGGAATTCATACAAAAGAAATACAACTAGTATGATACGAAAATTAATTACTAATTATACCTTCCTTTGTAAACTTTAATGACCTCTTGATCTTCTACCGTATTTCTCTTCTTATCTCGGACGTTGTGTGGGCAACGATCTTCCGAGACGAGAACCACCAAGCTCCTTCTTCTCCAAGCTAGATTCGGCCATTATTAATTCTCCATGAGAAGTAAAGGTCCGGCCACCACCACCATGCTCCAAGGGATGCTAGAAACGAAGCCTTCTTTCTCTCCTTCTTCTCCTAGCTAGAACCGGCCACCATGGACTTCCCTTAAGTTGATGCCGCCGGCCACAAAGGAGGAAGAGAAAAGAAGGAGAAGAGGAGACCCTAGGGCCGGCCACACCAAGGAGGAAAAGAGAGGAAGAAAAGAATAGAGTCGTTCACTTTGAAGGCACCTCTACCCCCTCTTTTATAATCCTTGGTATTGGCAAATAAGGAAATTTTAATAAAAACTTCCTTAATTCTTTTGCCATGAAAAGGAAAATTTATTTTAATTAAAAAACAATTTTCTTCTCATTAAAATAATGGCCGTCCACTAATCTCCAAAACAAGGAAAGTTTTAATTAACACAAGAATTAAAACTTCTTAATTTGTCTCTGGAAATTTATAAAAATTTCTCCAATAATTTTTCCCTTCATGGTGGATTATAAAAAGGAAATTTTATAAATCAAAATCCTTCTTTTAAACATGTGGATGATTTCCAAAAAGGAAAGTTATCTCTAAAAATTAAAATCTCCTTTCATCTACAAATAAGGAAAGATATCAAATCTTTTCTTAATCTTTTGTAGAAACTTATAAAAGAGATATTTAATTTTTAAACTCTCTTTTAAATCATGAACATGGTTGAAAAAAAAAAGTTTTCTCAAAATTAAAATTTCCTTTCAATCTACAAATAAGGAAAGATTTCAAATCTTTTTTTAATCTTTTGTAGAAAGCTATAAAAGGAAAGATTTAAATTTTAAACTCTCTTTTAAAACCATAATATCCACATAAGAAATAATTTTAATAAAAATTCCTTTTAATTTTCTAGTGGCCGGCCACCTAAGCTTGGGACCCAAGCTTTGGCCGGCCACCAACTTGGCTCATCCACTTGGTCTTGGCCGGCCCTAGCTTGGGTTCCAAGCTAGCTTGGCTGGCCCCATTAGGATGGGTAAGAAGGTGGGTATGTGGTGGGTATAAATCTCTATATACAAGAGGCTACGATAGGGACCAAGAGGAGGAATTGGTTTTGGTCTCCCGATGAAATTAAGCTTCCCGTGTTCGCCCCGAACACACAACTTAACTTCATCAATAATAATTCATACCACTAAAGAATTATTATTGAACTACCGCACCAATCCCAAATTACATTTTTGGGCTCCTTCTGATTATGAGTGTGTTAGTCTCCCTGTGTTTAAGATGTCAAATGTCCACTAATTAAGTGAGTTACTGACAACTCATTTAATTAATATCTTAGTCCAAGAGTAGTACCACTCAACCTTATTGTCATGTCGGACTAAGTCCACCTGCAGAGTTTAACATGACAATCTTTATGAGCTCCTCTTGGGGACATTATCAACCTAGATTAGTAGGACACAGTTTCCTTCTATAATCAACAAGTCACACTATAAGTAACATCATTGCCCAACTTATCGGGCATTTTGATTTATCGAACTAAATCTCGTCCTTTGATAAGTCAAAGAAATAAATATTAAATATATGTGCTTGTTATTATATTAGGATTAAGAGCACACACACTTCCATAATAACTAAGGTCTAGTTCTTTTATCAGTATAAAAAAAACTTACCTTAAATGGTCCTACTCAATACACTCTAAGTGTACTAGTATAATTATATAGTTAAGATAAACTAATATCTAATTACACTACGACCTTCCAATGGTTTGTTCATTTCCATCTTGGTCATGAGCTACTGCTTTTAATTTATAAAGAACCGATAACATGATCTTCTGTGTGTGACACCACACACTATATTATCTATAATATAAATTAATTGAACATCTACATTTGGTATATATAAATGTAGACACTTGACCAATGTGATTCTTATAAATGTTTATACAAAAGCTAGGCTTTTAGTATACACTCCAACAATCTCCCACTTATACTAAAAGACTATGCTGCCATAAATGCTGTCATACATCTGATTCTCATCCATTCAACATGTCCATCAAAAGCTCTTGCCTTAAGGACCTTAGTGAAATGATCTACAGGTTATCACTTGATGCAATATAGGCGGCAACAACTTCTCCTCGTTATACGATGTCTCGTATTGGGTGGTACTTGCGCTCTATTGTGTTTACTTGCCTTATGGACTTATGGTTTCTTTGAGTTTGCTACTGCACCACTATTATTACAATAAATTGTAATAATTTTTGGGCAAACCAGAAAACATTTCTAAGTCCATCATGAAGTATCTGAGCCATACAGCTTCTATGACTGCCTCAGAGGCTGCCACTTACTCAGCTTCTTATGGTAGAGTCCGAAAAAACACCTATGCTTATCACTCTTCCATAGTTATGACTTTACCTCCTAAAGTAAACATAAAACCCTGAGGTCGAGTTACTATTGTCCCTATCTGATTGGATGTCAAAATCCATGCAACCCACAGGGACCATATTATCTGCCTTGTAAGCTAGCATATAATCTCTAGTACCTCTAAGGTACTTTAATATATGCTTTACCGCAGTACAATGTCCTCATCCAGGGTTACTTAGATATCTGCTAACCATGCCCATGGCAAAATAGATATCCAGTCTCGTACACAGCATTGCATATATTTAGGCTCCTCACATCCGAAGCATAAGAAACTGCCTTCATGTCCTTTATCTCATTTGATGTCTTCGGAGACGTCTCTTTAGATAAAGTTACTCCATGCCTAAAAGGTAAGAAACCTTTCTTGGAGTTCTGCATGCTAAACGAGCAAGGATTGTATGAAGCTCGGGATAAGCACAACATTCTTTTCTTGCGATCCCTTATGTCTTTGATCCCAAGAATGTGTGCACATTCTCCTAAGTTCTTCATATCGAATTGTTTGGACAACCATACCCTTACTTCTGATAACACTTTGATATTATTTCCAACTACTAAAAATATTATCTACGTATAATACAAGAAATACCACCATGTTTCCATCACACTTCTTGTATACACAAGACTCATTCGGTTATTAAATAAATCCATAGGTCCGGATTACTTTATTAAACCGAATGTTCCATGACCTAGAAGCTTTACTTCAGTCCATAGACTGATTGAGCTTACACACAAGATACTCTTTGCTCTTTGCAATGAACCCTTCTGGTTGCTATATATGGATGTTTTCTTCAAGACTTCCATTGAGGAAAGTTGTCTTGACATCCACTTGCCAAATAGATAAAAGAATCCGGATAGACTTAAACATGGCTACCAGCGAAAAGGTTTTCTTTTTCAACAAGCCTTGCTTTGAAAGTTACCACCTTCTTGTCTATCCCTCTTTTTCTATTGTAGACCTATTTACACCAAATAGCTTTTACATCATTTAGTGGTTCTATAAACTCCCAGATTCTATTAGAATACATATATTCTAATTCTGTATTCATTGCTCTTTACAAAGATGTTGTATCTTTATCTTGGAGCGCTTCGTCATATGTCTGGGAATCAAGTTCATATTCACCAGGGATCAGGTCCAAAGACTCTCCCAAAATATGAATCTTTTAGGTTGCCTAACAACCCTCCCACTATGACGAGGCACTTTCTGTAATTGTGTATCATTTGTGATACGTGTTGCAGTTTCTTGTGATATTTCATCTTGTACAGTTGGTACTAGATTAGATGTGTCCTTTAATTTTCTTAAGAATAATTTTTTACTCAGGGACTTGTGGTTCATAGTATAGTCCTTTTCTAAAATTGGGCATTGGTGCCAATAATGACCTTCCGATTTTAAGGTCTATAAACCTCTTTTCATTTTTCTAGGATAACTCACAAACAAGTGAACTCATGTCCAATCTTATCAGTATCTCTCATGTGCTAGACCACCCAAATCCGAATATGTCTCAGACTAAACTTACGCCCATTCTGTAATTCTATGGGAGTAGAGAGTTCTGACTTAGAAGGTACTATGTTTACTTCCGTTTCCAGTGTATATCCTTAAAACAATTTTGGTAATTTTCTGAATAACTCATCATTGATCTAATTATTCCATAAGAGCCTTATACTTTCTTTCTACTACACCATTCTGTTGGGGTGTATCAGATGCAATTAGTTGGGATTGAATCCCGACTTCTGATAAGTGACTCCTAAACTCTCCTAAGAGGTACTTGTTACTACGATTTCACCGTAGTATCTTGATACTTTTACTTTGATGTTACTCCACATCAGCTTAGTATTCTTTGAACTAATCAAAGCACTTAGACTTGTGGTGAGTCAAGTAAATGTATCCTTATCTTGAATAGTCGTCTATAAAAGAGACAAAATATTCGAAACAACCTTTTGTCTGGATAGTCAAAGGTCTACACAAATCAGAATGAACCAATTCCAACATATCTTTGGCTCTATACCCCTTTAAAAGCTACTTGGTTATTTTTTCTTCCAAGTAAGACTCACAGGTTGGAAAGATTTCCACTATCAATGAACCCAAGAGTTCATTGGTTATTATCCTTTGAATCCTACTCAAGTTAATATAACCTAGCCTTGGATGCCAAAAATATGATTGGTTCATTTCCGAAGGTTACTTTCTCTTAAAGTTAGAAAATGTGTTATTAATTTCTATTTATTGCATCGTGGGAGTTATTGGATTATAAATTGTCAACCAACATACTAGAACAAATAACTTCCCTATTTTCTTGATAACAAGTTTGTTATCAAAATAGACAGAATATCTATTCTTAAATATTTTAGAAACTGAAATCAGGTTCTTTCTAAACTTAGTACGTAAAGACAATTTCTAATAATCCATATTTTATTCCTATCAAAGGATAAACATCTCCCACTGCAACAGCTGCTACTTTTACAGCAGTGCCCATGTGGACGGTGATTTATATAGTTGTCGGATTTTCTGAAACCCCTGCAATGAATTGCAGACATAATCAGTGGTTCCTATATCTACACACCAGGTACCGGTAGATAACACCACTAAATATGTTTCAACAACTAATAAAATACACCGTTATTGTTCTCAGTTCTGAGAGGACAGTCTACCTTAATGTCCAAGTTTTCCAATCATTACAATTGGGACTACTAAGTCTATTCTATAGTATAACAACTAGGGGATTGACTAACATTTAAAATCCTAAGAATCACAAAAATATTTGGTCAAGACCAACATCTCAAAATCCCCTTGAATTTTGTATGCCACGTTAGTGTGGACGTATACAAATTCTAAAAAGAGATTTCATCCATTAATTTTATTATCTCGTCAACCTATGACAAATAAAATTAATAGTTGGTCTGTCTTTGATCAAATATTTAGTCAAGACTCTAAATTTAAAATAATATTGATTCCTCAAACAATACTATTTAAATTTACCAACACCTCAAAACACCGTGAGTTTTGCATGCGACGTTAGTGTGGACGTATACAAAATCAACATTTGTAAGAGGAGGGTTTTACCCATTGACTATCTTGTCAGTATAACTTTTTGACAAATAAAATTACCTCAAACACCATGAATCTTGTATGCCACGTTAGTGTGGACATATACAAATTCAAACATTTGTAAGAGGAGTTTATTAATTTTATTATCTTGCCAATCTAGTTTTATGACAAATCAATAGTTGGTTTCCCTTTGGTCACACAAGTGATAGTAGTGACTCCGTTGGGGAAGATACTATTAAATGTGTCTAAGAGTATACCATTACTTGATACTAAGTCCATTAAATAGAATTGTGCCCCTTCAGTTGGAGAAGATCACACACATCCTAAATAACTTCCTATAATCATCTATTAAGAAAGTTTGATCTAGTGATCCGCAAACAAACTCATCCGTTGTGGAGGAGGCACTCAGAGCCAACACGCAAGCTTGTTGCATCACTTACAAACCAGTAATGGAGACCGTGAGATTAATATACTAATCTCTCTCCCACTTAGTTATTTAAGGTGAGGAATTTTAACCTATGCTAGCATATATCATACGCACACACATCAAAGTAAATATAAGCAATAAATATGGAAATTAATTTTTCAACTATTATGACCTTTTCCATCACTGTCCTTCGTGTGCTCCAACCCTAGCTGCTGCCATCTTTAGCCACCGCCATCGGGTCGAGTTGTCGCATCTATCTTGCTTCTTATTCCGCTGCGCCTCTGGTCCTCCAATAGCACCACACCTCGCTAAGATATGATCCGCGACAAATATAGAATTTTACATATATCGATCCTATATTCCATAAATGGAATGTACATGTAATCTAGATCGAAAAATAAAATTCTAAAACCTAGGGCTAATATAGCTCCTGCTATATTAGTTACATACATTCATGCACACACAAAAATAATGCCCTTGACATGTCCAAGGGTCCAATCACACACAACATCTATAAGCCATAATAGTTGGAGCCTGCAACCACAAAGTTAGCACATCCTACTATTATCCTGCCTAAATTATGTATGACATGTGCATAACCTAATTTGAAAGCCAAACACAGAGAAGCAAACCCTAGCTCTGATACCAATTGTTGGTTAGTCCTAGGAAAACGTACCGGTTCCACTATACAAAAATTTTTGTACAAGTGTCGAACCTTTCCTTAAATAACCTATTGTGTTCTTTAGAAGTTAAATTAGGAATCGTAGACAAAACTTAACATCATTGATTCCAAATTTAACTTATCTGTTCTTAATGGTTTAGATTTGAATCGCAAGCAGAACTTAACACTATTGATTCAAATCCACCTATGTTATTAATTTCATTAAATATTAATTTCCAAAATTGGCTTCCAGGACTGCATGGCGAGGCACATGACCTTCTTGGATATGGGAGCAACCACCACCTCCTAGACAAAGCCTTTTAAGGAAAGCGAGTATTTAATTTCCTTAAATAACTCTAGGTTAACCAAAAATAACAATCGAGTAACAAATTCAAAAAACAAAACAAAAAGAAACACATCTTCGAAATAAATCCGAAAATCTAGAATCTAATGCCTCTTTTGTTGTGTTTGGAATTCATACAAAAGAAATACAACTAGTATGATGCGGAAATTAATTACTAATTATACCTTTCCTTTGTAAACTTTAATGACCTCTTGATCTTCTACCGTATTCCTCTTCTTATCTCGGACGTTGTGTGAGCAACGATCTTCCGAGACGAGAACCACCAAGCTCCTTCTTCTCCAAGCTAGATTCGGCCACTATTAATTCTCCATGAGAAGTAAAGGTCCGGCCACCACCACCATGCTCCAAGGGATGCTAGAAACGAAGCTTTCTTTCTCTCCTTCTTCTCCTAGCTAGAACCGGCCACCATGGACTTCCCTTAAGTTGATGTCGCCGGCCACAAAGGAGGAAGAGAAAAGAAGGAGAAGAGGAGACCCTAGGGCCGGCCACACCAAGGAGGAAAAGAGAGGAAGAAAAGAATAGAGTCGTTCACTTTGAAGGCACCTTTACCCCCTCTTTTATAATCCTTGGTATTGGCAAATAAGGAAATTTTAATAAAAACTTCCTTAATTCTTTTGCCATGAAAAGGAAAATTTATTTTAATTAAAAAACAATTTTCTTCTCATTAAAATAATGGCCGACCACTAATCTCCAAAACAAGGAAAGTTTTATTTTAATTAACCCTTTGATAAGTCAAAGAAATAAATATTAAATAGATGTGCTTGTTATTATATTAGGATTAAGAGCACACACACTTCCATAATAACTAAGGTCTAGTTCTTTTATCAGTATAAAAAGAACTTACCTTAAATGGTCTTACTCAATACACTCTAAGTGTACTAGTGTAATTATATAGTTAAGATAAACTAATATCTAATTACACTACGACCTTCCAATGGTTTGTTCCTTTCCATCTTGGTCGTGAGCTACTGTTTTTAATTTATAAAGAACCGATAACACGATCTTCTGTGTGTGACACCACACACTATGTTATCTATAAAATAAATTAATTGAACATCTACATTTGGTATATATAAATGTAGACACTTGACCAATGTGATTCTTATAAATGTTTATACAAAAGCTAGGCTTTTAGTATACACTCCAACAGGCACCCCCAAATGATCGCTTCTTCCTACACTTGTTAGCTTGCGTAGCGGAATACAAAAACTAAAGCAATGAAAATAAACAAGTAAGAGTAAACGCTAACATAAATCCTTTACTTGGTTCGGAGATTGCTTGCTCCTACTCCACGGTGTGTCCTTGAGGTGGATGAACCCTTGATCCTTCGGTGGATCAATCCCCGGCAATCTCCGGCTAGCTCTTACTCCTTCTCGGTGGAGTACAACCTCTCACAAGGTTCTCTTCCTCTTACAAGATGAAGACTTAGATTAGGAGGATGAGAGTAGGCTTGGAAGCTTTGGACAATTGCTAAGGAGTTATTCAACAAGCATGAGTAACCTCCTTCAAGCCCCAAAGCTTCCTATAAATAAGAGGAGAGAGTTGATCATCATATCAACTCATCTTGGCACCAGTCGATTGGCAAAACCATCAGTCGACTGGTGTTACCGTTGGAGGTAGCCAACGACAACTTCGCAGCATCAAGAGTATGCCAACGGTCATTTACCAGTCGACTGATAAAACATGCAGTCAACTGGTGCTGTCAACTGCTAAAACATGCAGTCGACTGATCCACACTGACCGAACAAACAAAACCATTCTATTTGCACCCAGTCGACTGCACCTATCGACTGTGCGATCGACTGCACCAGTCGACTACTAAAACATGTAGTCGACTGCTACAGTAAAACCCTAAAACTAGGATTTTACTCCGAGTACAATTTCTCATGCACTTGTACCCTCACCCTTACGACTCATTTGACGCTTCCTTTGCAGCTTTAACCTCTTGCCTTCAAGCCTACTTCCTTTGGCTCTCGTCCCTCGGATGCATTCAAGCCCGTAGCTCGTCCCCAATGTCATCCTTCGCGTATGCCTCGAAGTCGCTTCCCTCGTCCCTTGTCCTCGCTGCCTTGTCCACGGTCCCTCGGATGCTTCATCCTTCACTGGACTCGAAGCCATCAACCTGAGTCGCATGTGTATCCTGCAAACCTGCACAACTCAAATGCACATATCAAGTACAAGGGTGAACCTAACTTAAACTCTTTGACACACACATCAAAACTATGATCATACCGATCAAAACCTAGGTCGATTGCACCAACAGAACGTACCCTGGTCTAGGGGGTGCCCTCGGGTGGATCGGTGAGCTAATCGGGGCGCTGCTCGAGTTGTCATAACCCGGAAGAGTAGATGACCGGGAGTCGGATGTGAGCCGAGTCTGGTGGCGTGGAGCCGAATGCGACCTGGATTCGTAAGACAACATGCATGCTGAGAGATAGTAGCGGCATACAAGCCAAGAGATATTAGCGGTGTGCAAGCTGGGAGATACTAGTGGCACACAGATCGAGGTACAAGAATGGCGTGAAAGTCGAGATATAACGTCGTCACGTAGGCCGAGATATGATAACCGCATGCAAGCCAAAATAGAATAGACAACACAGAACCAGAAGATGATAACAATGGCCGGAAATGGCTTAGAGGATGATGACAATGGCCATGAGGATGGTAGCATGATCAGCGAGGGCGACTGTCCAAAGGCAGCGATTGCTGGAGGGCATCAGCACAATGGTTAGCCAACTATGGATGCCGAAACGGGTGTGGAGTCGACACATGGAATGCTAACCCGTGGGTTATCAGCATGTAGTGGTTGTCGGCGAGGGGGTGGCGAGAGAGGGATTCCGGCGGAGTCGGCAATGAGGGTGTAGGTCCAAGCTATCAGCACAAGGGGGGGAGGTGGTGCCTCCTTGGCTGATGTCAGCGTTGTCAGTGTTGGAGTGTATACTGAGAGCCTAAGCTTTGTAAACATTCATTATGAATAAAGAATCACATTTGGTCTAATTATCTACATTTGTTTGTAGTTGTTCATTTAATTTATATTGTAGATAACATAGTATGTGGTGTCACATACAAAAGATGATGTTATCAGTACCTTATAAATTATAAACAGTAGCTCACGACCAGAATGGAAAGGAACAAACCATTAGAAAGTCGTAGTGTAATTAGGTGTTAGTTTATCTTGACTATATAATTACACTAGTACACTCAGAGTGTATTGAGTAGGACCATTTGAGGTCGTTCCTTTTATACTGACTTTATAAAGGAACAAAGACCTCAGTTATTATGGAAGTGTGTGCTCTTAATCCTAATATAATAACAAGCACATATGTTTGATATTTATTTCTTTAATTTATCAATGGGTGAGATTTAGTTCGATGAATCAATAAACCCGATAAGTTGGGAAATGGTATCACTTATAGTGTGTGGTGTTGATTATAGAAGGAAACTGTGTCCTAGAGATACTAGGTTGATAATGTCCTCAAGAGGAGCTCATAAAGATTGTCATGTTAAACGCTGCAGGTGGACTTAGTCCGACATGATAATAAGGTTGAGTGATACTACTCTTGGACTTAGATATTAATTAAATGAGTTGTCAGTAACTCACTTGATTAGTGGACATTCGATATCCTACACACAGGGAGACTAACACCATCATAATAAGAAGGCGCCCACAAATGTTATTTGGGATTCCTGCGGTAGTACAATGATAGTTCTCTAGTGGACTGCATTATCATTGATAAAATTAAGTTGTGTGTTCAATGATGGATGCTTAATTTTATCGGGAGACCAAAACCAATTCCTCCTCTCGGTCCCTATCGTAGCCTCTTATTTATAGAGTACTATACCCACATATACCCACCTTCTATACCCACCTAAAGGGGCCGGCCAAGCTAGCTTGGGAACCAAGCTAGGGTAAGCTTGGGTTTAAGGTGGCCGACCCTAGCTTGAACCCAAGCTAGTAGGGCCGGCCATAATTAATTAAAAAGAAAATTTAATTTTAATGTTTATTATTATGTGGAAGATTTAATTTAAAAGAGAATTAAAATTAAAATATCTCTCTTGTAAAAATTTACAAAAGATTAAAGAAAGAGATTAGATCTCTTTCCTTATTTGTAGATTGGAGAGATGTTTTATTTTCTCTTTAAAATTATCCACATGATTGATAAAATTAAAATTATAGAAATTTCCTTTTATTAACCATGAAGAGATTTTAAAGAGAAATTTTATTTTTTAAAATTTCTGGAAACAAATTAGGAAGTTTTAATTGTTGATTGAAACTTGTCCTATTTGCCTTCCAATGATGTGGCCGGCCATCACAAATTAATTAGGGAAATTTTATTTTATTTCTCTCAATTAAATCATGTCAAGGAAATTAAGGAAAATTTATTTCCTAATTTACCTAGGCCAAGGAATATAAAAGAAGGGGTGAGGGTGCCTTCTCAAGACACAACATCTATTATTCCTCTCCCTCTCTTGTTCCTTGTGGTGGACGGTCCATCCTCTCCCTCTCTTCCTCTTGTGGTGGTCGAACCTCTCTCCCCTCCTTGGAGCTCTTGTGGTGGCCGGATACTACTTGGAGAAGAAGAAGAAGAAGGAGAGAAAGCTAGCATCTCTTGGAGCTTGGTTAGTATTTTGGTTTTTCTCCTTGGTGAAGCTTTTCTTTTGTGGCCGAACCTTGCTTGGAGAAGAAGAAGGTGGTTGGTGGTTTCTCATCTTGGAAGATCGTTGCCCACACAACGTCCGAGGTTAGAAGAGAAATACGGTAGAAGATCAAGAGGTTTTTCTACAAGGTATAACTAGTAATTTCTATTTCCGCATCATGCTAGTTATTTATGGAAATAATACCAAATACAAGAGGCTTACGTTCTAGTATTTCGAATATGTTTTTTCGAAGTTGTGTTCTTTTGTTTCTTTCTTTTCCTTGTGATTTGATTGTTCTCTTTGGTTAACCTAAAGTTATTTTAGGAAATTAAATATTAGCTTTCTATTAAAGGTTTTGTCTAGTCGGTGGTGGTTGCTCCCATATCCAAGAAGGCCATGTGCCTCGCCACGTCAGTACTGGGAACCTTTTATGGAAATTGATATTTAATGGAATTAATAACTTAAGGAGACTTGGGTCGAACGTGTTAAGTTCCGCAGGAGATCCAAGTCAAAACCTAAAAGAACAAATAGATTAAGTTTTGGATCAAACGTGTTAAGTTCCGCAGGAGATCCAAAATTTAATTTAAAAGAACACATGGTAGCTAGGAAAAGGTTCAGACCTTTGTACAAAATTTTTGTACAGTGGAACCTATAGGCTTTCCGAGTAGCAACCAACAATTGGTATCAGAGCTAGGGTTTTGCCTCTGTGTATTTGGTATTTAGTTTAATTATGCACATGTCATACATAATTTAGGCAGGTTAATAGTAGGATGTGCTAACTCTATGGATGCAGGATCCAACTATTATGGCTTTTAGTTAATTATGTGTGTGATTGGACCCTTGGACATGTCAAGGGCAATTTATATGTGTGTGCATGATTGTATTAAAATACAGCAGGAGCTGTATTTAGTTTTATTAGGATTTTATTTTTGATCTAGATACATGTACATTCCTTTTATGGAATATAGGATCAAAATGTAAAATTCTATTTATGTCGCGGATCGAATCTTGCAAAGCGTGGAACTTTCTAAGGACCAGAAGCGCAGCGGAACTAGGAGCAAGATGGATGCGACAGCTAGACCCGGTGGCGGTATATGGCAGCAGCTTGGGATGACAACACACGGAGGACAACTAGAGATAAAAGCCATAATAGTTGAAAATTAGATTTTCTATTTATTGCTTTTATATTTGTGCCGTGTGTGCATGTTAGTTTACATGTTTAGTAGGCTAGCATAGTTAAAATTCCTCATTTATAAATAACTAAGTGGGAGAGGGATTTTTAAGTAAATCTCATGGTCTCCATTACTGGTTTGTAAGTGATGCAAACAAGCTTGCGCGTTGGCCTTCCTCCATAACGGATGAGCTTATTTGCGGACCACTAGAACAGACTTCCATTTATGGATGACTATAGGAAGTTAATTAAGAGCGTGTGATCTTCCCCAACGGAAGGGGCATAATCTTATTAATGGACTTAGTGTCAAGTAATGGTGTTCACTTAGACACATCTAATAGTATCCTCCCCAACGGAGTCACTGCTATTATTTGTGTGACCAAATAATACCAACTATTAATTTTATTTGTCAAAAAGTTAGGTTGACAAGATAATAAAATTAATGGGTTAAAACCCTCCTTTTACAAATGTTGAATTTGTATACGTCCACACTAACGTGGCATATAAAATTCACGGTGGTTTACGGTGTTGGTTAATTTAAAATAGTATTGTTTGAGGAATCAATATTATTCTAAATTTAGAGTTCTGACCAAAAGTTATTTGTGATTCTTAGGATGACTTTCAACCCACTGTCCATCATACTTCAACAAAATAGACTTACTGGACCAAATTACATAGATTGGAAAAGAAACCTGGATATTGTTCTTCTTGAAAGCTATAAATTTGTACTGACTGAGCATTGCCCTGATGCACCCACTGGTGAATCTACCCAAGAGGAGATTGAATATCATAGGAAATGGGTAAAAGCATATGAGATGGCGCGGTGTTACATTTTGGCTTCAATGTCAAATGTATTGCAACATCAAAGATTTACCAACAAATTATGATATAATGAACAATCTCAAGGAACTCTTTGGTCATCGGGATAGGGCTTCTAGACAAGAAGCTATGAGAAAGATAATGACAGCCACCATGCAGAGGGTACTCGTAAGGGATCATATCCTAAACATGATGGCTTATCCGAACGACATGCATCCTTGGAGGAGAAATTGATGGGGAAACCCAGATCGATATGATCCTCCAAACCCTACCTAGAAGTTTTGAGCAGCCTGAACTATAATATGAATAAAAGGATTTATTCATTAGGGAAACTACTGACAGAAGAAGGGTTATTTCTCACAATGCTCAAATTCACTATGTCGAAAATGGTTCTACTTCTAAACCGAAAGGTAAGAAGAAGAAGAAACAAACTGGTTCAAGAAAGAAAGTGAATAAATCTCAGAGTACGGGATTTAAAGCTGGAATGAAGAAGCCAAGGGCAAGTGCTTCATCTGCAAGCAAACAGACATTGAAGGCGGATCGTCCTCGTAAGAACCAAAACAAAGGTATATCTCATACTCTAGTTGTTGAAACATGTTTAGCGGTGTTATCTACCAAGACCTGGTGTGTAGATACGGAGCCATCGATCATGTCTGCAATTCCTTGCAGGGTTCCAGAAACCCGACGACTATCTCAAGGGAGATTAACTGTCACATGGGCAATGCTACTAAGGTGGCAACTGTTGCAGGGGAGACGCCTACTTATCTTTTAGTAGAAATATAAATTTGGTTTTAAGAAATTGTCTTTATGTACCCGCTTTAGAAAGAATTTAATTTCGCTTTCTAAACTGCTTTTAGATGGATATTCGTTTTTCAAGAACGATGTAGTTATTAAAAGAAATAAAGTGATTATCTGCTCGTGCATTAGTTGGCAATTTGTATATTTTAAATCCAAATTCTTCCACAAAGCAAAACATGGAAATTTATAATTCATCTTCTAATTCTAATAAGAGAAAAGAACCTTCAGAAATGAACCAAGCATATCTTTGGCATCTAAGGCTTGGTCATATTAACTTAAGTAGGATTCAGAGACTTATAGCCGATGGACTTTTAAGTTCATTAGAGTTGGAAAATTTTCCAACTTGTGAATCTTGCTTAGAAGGTAAAATGACCAAGAGGCCGTTCAAGGCCAAGGGGTATAGAGCCAAAGAAGTGTTAGAGTTGGTTCACTCTGATTTGTGTGGTCCTATGTCTGTCCAGGCAAGAGGAGGTTTTGAATATTTTGTCTCTTTCATAGACGATTATTCAAGATATGGATACATTTACCTAATGCGCCGCAAGTCCGAGTGCTTTGATAAGTTCAAAGAATACAAGGCTGATGTGGAGAAACGACTAGGTAAAAGTATCAAGACACTACGGTCAGATCGTGGTGGCGAATACCTCTTAGGAGAGTTTAGGAATTATTTATCAGAGGCCGGGATTCAATCCCAATTGTCTGCACCTGGAACACCCCAACAGAATGGTGTAGCAGAACGAAGGAATAGGACTCTTATGGAGATGGTTAGATCAATGATGAGTTATTCAGAATTACCAAATTCGTTTTGGGGATATGCTCTGGAAACAGCAGTATACGTTCTGAACTTAGTACCTTCTAAATCAGTTTCTTCTACTCCCATAGAATTGTGGAATGGGCGAAAACCCAGTCTAAGACATATTCGGATATGGGGTAGTCCAGCACATGTGCTGAAACCAGATGCTGATAAGTTAGAATCTCGTACAGAAGTTCGCGTGTTTGTAGGATATCCCAAAGGAACGAAAGGTGGTTTATTTTATAGTCCTAAAGACCAGAAGGTCATTGTTAGCACCAATGCCCAGTTTTTAGAAGAAGACTATATAATGGATCACAAGCCCAGTAGTAAACTTGTTTTAGAAGAACTTAGAGAGGACATGTCTACTTCAGTACCAACAGTACAAGATGAAGTACCACAAGAGACTGCAACACGTGTCACACATGATACACAACCACAGACAGTGTCGTGGGAGGGTTGTAATGCAACTGAAAGATTCATGTTTTGGGAGAGTCTTCGGATTTGATCCTGTAAACATGAACCGATCATATGACTAAGCACTCCAAGATATAGATGCATCTTGGCAAAAGGCAATGAATTCAAATAGAGTCCATGTACTCTAATAAGGTCTGTGTAGAACCACCGATGGTGTAAAAGCCGTTGGATGCAAGTGGATTTACAAAAGGAAAAGAGGGATGACGGAAGGTAGAAACCTTCAAAGCTAGGCTTGTTGCGAAGGGGTACACTCTGAAAGAGGGAATCGATTATGAGGAAACCTTTTCACCGGTAGCTATGCTTAAGTCTATCCGGATACTCTTATCCATTGCTGCTCATATGGATTATGAGATTTGGCAAATGGATGTCAAGACAACTTTCCTTAATGGAAGTCTTGAAGAGAACATCCATATGAAGCAACCAGAAGGATTTATTGAAAAAGGCAAAGAGCATCTAGTGTGCAAGCTCAATCGGTCCATTTATGGACTGAAGCAAGCTTCAAGGTCTTGGAACATCCGGTTTAATGAAGTAATCCAGTCATATGGATTTATTCAAAGTCCGGATGAGTCTTGTGTATATAAGAAGTGTAACGGAAACGTAGTGGTATTTCTTGTACTATACGTAGATGATATTTTGTTAATTGGCAACAATGTCAAGGTATTATCAGACGTAAGGGTATGGTTGTCCAAACAATTTGATATGAAGGACTTAGGAGAATGTGCACACATTCTTGGGATCAAAGTTATAAGGGATCGCAAGAAAAGAATGTTGTGTCTATCACAAGCTTCATATATAGATACAATCCTTGCTCGTTTTAGCATGCAAGACTCCAAGAAAGATTTCTTACCTTTTAGACATGGAGTAGCTCTATCTAAAGAGATGTCTCCAAAGACATCAAAAGAGATAGAGGACATGAAAGCAGTTCCTTATGCGGGTGTAGGAAGCCTAATGTATGCAATGTTATGTACGAGACCGATATCTGCTTTAGGCATGGTTAGCATATCGAGTAACCCTCGACAAGGACATTGGAATGCGGTAAAGCATATATTAAAGTACCGAGAAGGACTAGGGATTATATGCTAGTTTACCAAGCGAATGATTTGCTCCCTGTGGGTTACACTGATTCGGACCAATAGGGATAATCTAGCTACATCAGCTATGTGTTTACTTTAGGAGGTGGAGCCATTTCATGGAGGAGTGTTAAGCGAAATGTGTTTTGGACTCAACCATGGAAGTCGAGTATGTAGCACCTCCGAGGCACCTAAAGAAGCAAGATGACTCAGAACTTTCTAATGGACTTAGATGTGATTCTGGTTTGCCCAAAATCATCACAATTTATTGTGATAATAGTTGCAAACTCGAAGGAACCACGAGCCCATAAGGCAAGTAAACATATAGAGCGCAAGTACCACTTGATAAGAGATATCGTGAAGCGAGGAGAAGTTGTCATCGCCAAGATTGCATCAGCGGATAACCTGGCAGATCCTTTCACTAAGGCCCTTCCGGCGAAAGCTTTCGATCGGCATGTGGAGGGAATGGGAATCAGATGTATTGTAGAAGATATGGCAGCTTAGTCATTAGTATAAGTGGGAGATTGTTGGAGTGTATACTGAGAGCCTAAGCTTTGTAAACATTCATTATGAATAAAGAATCACATTTGGTCTAATTATCTACATTTGTTTGTAGTTGTTCATTTAATTTATATTGTAGATAACATAGTATGTGGTGTCACATACAGAAGATGATGTTATCAGTACCTTATAAATTATAAACAGTAGCTCACGACCAGAATGGAAAGGAACAAACCATTAGAAAGTCGTAGTGTAATTAGGTGTTAGTTTATCTTGACTATATAATTACACTAGTACACTCAGAGTGTATTGAGTAGGACCATTTGAGGTCGTTCCTTTTATACTGACTTTATAAAGGAACAAAGACCTCGGTTATTATGGAAGTGTGTGCTCTTAATCCTAATATAATAACAAGCACATATGTTTGATATTTATTTCTTTAATTTATCAATGGGTGAGATTTAGTTCGATGAATCAATAAACCCGATAAATTGGGAAATGGTATCACTCATAGTGTGTGTTGTTGATTATAGAAGGAAACTGTGTCCTAGTGATACTAGGTTGATAATGTCCTCAAGAGGAGCTCATAAAGATTGTCATGTTAAACCCTGCAGGTGGACTTAGTCCGACATAATAATAAGGTTGAGTGGTACTACTCTTGGACTTAGATATTAATTAAATGAGTTGTCAGTAACTCACTTAATTAGTGGACATTCGATATCTTAAACACAGGGAGACTAACACACTCATAATAAGAAGGAACCCAAAATGTAATTTGAGATTGGTGCGGTAGTTCAATGATAGTTCTCTAGTGGAATGAATTATCATTGATAAAATTAAGTTGTGTTCGGGATGCTTAATTTTATCGGGAGACCAAAACCAATTCCTCCTCTCGGTCCCTATCGTAGCCTCTTATTTATAGAGTACTATACCCACATATACCCACCTTCTATACCCACCTAAAGGGGGCCGGCCAAGCTAGCTTGGGAACCAAGCTAGGGCCGGCCTAAGCTTGGGTTTAAGGTGGCCGGCCCTAGCTTGAACCCAAGCTAGTAGGGCCGGCCATAATTAATTAAAAAGAAAATTTAATTTTAATGTTTATTATTATGTGGAAGATTTAATTTAAAAGAGAATTAAAATTAAAATATCTCTCTTGTAAAAATTTACAAAAGATTAAAGAAAGAGATTAGATCTCTTTCCTTATTTGTAGATTGGAGAGATGTTTTATTTTCTCTTTAAAATTATCCACATGATTGATAAAATTAAAATTATAGAAATTTCCTTTTATTAACCATGAAGAGATTTTAAAGAGAAATTTTATTTTTTAAAATTTCCGGAAACAAATTAGGAAGTTTTAATTGTTGATTGAAACTTGTCCTATTTGCCTTCCAATGATGTGGCCGGCCATCACAAATTAATTAGGGAAATTTTATTTTATTTCTCTCAATTAAATCATGTCAAGGAAATTAAGGAAAATTTATTTCCTAATTTACCTAGGCCAAGGAATATAAAAGAAGGGGTGAGGGTGCCTTCTCAAGACACAACATCTATTATTCCTCTCCCTCTCTTGTTCCTTGTGGTGGCCGGTCCATCCTCTCCCTCTCTTCCTCTTGTGGTGGCCGAACCTCTCTCCCCTCCTTGGAGCTCTTGTGGTGGCCGGATACTACTTGGAGAAGAAGAAGAAGAAGGAGAAAGCTAGCATCTCTTGGAGCTTGGTTAGTATTTTGGTTTTCTCCTTGGTGAAGCTTTTCTTTTGTGGCCGAACCTTGCTGAGAAGAAGAAGGTGGTTGGTGGTTTCTCATCTTGGAAGATCGTTGCCCACACAACGTCCGAGGTTAGAAGAGAAATACGGTAGAAGATCAAGAGGTTTTTCTACAAGGTATAACTAGTAATTTCTATTTCCGCATCATGCTAGTTATTTATGGAAATAATACCAAATACAAGAGGCTTACGTTCTAGTATTTCGAATATGTTTTTTCGAAGTTGTGTTCTTTTGTTTCTTTCTTTTCCTTGTGATTTGATTGTTCTCTTTGGTTAACCTAAAGTTATTTTAGGAAATTAAATATTAGCTTTCTATTAAAGGTTTTGTCTAGTCGGTGGTGGTTGCTCCCATATCCAAGAAGGCCATGTGCCTCGCCACGTCAGTACTGGGAACCTTTTATGGAAATTGATATTTAATGGAATTAATAACTTAAGGAGACTTGGGTCGAACGTGTTAAGTTCCGCAGGAGATCCAAGTCAAAACCTAAAAGAACAAATAGATTAAGTTTTGGATCAAACGTGTTAAGTTCCGCAGGAGATCCAAAATTTAATTTAAAAGAACACATGGTAGCTAGGAAAAGGTTCAGACCTTTGTACAAAATTTTTGTACAGTGGAACCTATAGGCTTTCCGAGTAGCAACCAACAGTCAGGTAGAGGGGAAGGCAGTGCGCGTGATGGGAAAGGGTTGCTGGCCGACAATGTTGGTGCGGTTAGCACTAACGATTTAACCCAGGTTTTGATGAATGACAAATAGGTTAAGTTAGTCTTGTTGTTGTCTGACACTTTGATCGAGTGTGCAGGAGAAGTCCAGACAGGTCGACGGGCTGACCGGATGTCTGGCAAGAAGTCCAAGCGGGTCGACGGGCTGACCGGACGCTTGGCGAGAAGTCCAGCTAGGTCGACGGGCTGACCGGATAGCTGGCGAGAAGTCCAAGCGGGTCGACGGGCTGACCGGACGCTTGGCGAGAAGTCCAGACGGGTCGACGGGCTGACCGGACGTCTGGCAGGTAAGTGAGGTAAGTCACTGGAGGGGAGTGACTGTGAGGACGCGTTCCCGGGAAGGGGACATTAGGCGTCGATCCGGCTTAGGTCCATTTCGGATGTCTAAGTCGAGATCGTGACTAGATTCCGGTCTCGGAAAGACGGAATCTAAGTCATACTCTTTTATCCATCGTTAAACTTTAATCTAACAATCTGTTTCACAGATACATATTTGCCTCGGACTAACTTTGTTTTGCGGGAAAAGGAGGGGAACCGGGCGCCCCGAAGGCGAATTCTATCCAGAGTCGTCGCCACGTGGAGCATCATGGTTTGTGCGGCTACGTCACGTTCCAAGGGATCCAGCGCCCGGAGCAAGATATAAAAGAAGCCCAGACAGGAGCTTCAGAATAATCAATCTGAGAACTCTTCTACCGCTGGTCTTGCTGCTCGACGTTCAAGTGCGACGTCAACAACGCTCCGACAAAAGTGCTCCTCTGGTTTTTATTTAATTTTCTTTGTCGGTATTGCTTTATTGTCACTAGCATTTCTGTACTTATTCTGTAATCATATTTCGACTTGTTAGTGATTGCTCCAACGAAGTGGTCAAGGACCACGGGCCTTCGAGTAGGAGTCGCCACAGTCGAACGAAGTAAAACATCTGTGTCTATTTTATTTTTCCACTGCGTTTAAACTCTTATTTTTGAATCGATATTCACCCCCTATCGAATCTAACGGTCCTACAAGTGGTATCGGAGCTGACCTCGATTTGGTGCAACCACCAATCGACAGGTGAATTTTCTTTGTTTTTAAATTTTAAAACTGGTGTTTCGTTAACTTAATCAATTTATATTAGTGCAACACGAATCTAGATTTATTTTTCCTATTTTTTTCCACAACTAATCCAAGACCAAGTCTTGGGATATTTTTTTTGTTATTTACCTGTCCAGAATGTCCCAACAAGAAGGATTCAGCACAATGCGACCTCCACTCTTCAACGGGGACGACTTCCCTTACTGGAAGAAGCGCATGGAGGTTTACCTCAAAACAGACTTCGACCAGTGGATGAGCATTACGAGACCCTACAAAATTCCAGTGGACAATGCCGGGAATCTAGTGGATCCTGAAGACTGGACAGCAGATCTCAAGAAAAAAGCATCAACAGAAAATAAAGCGATCAACACTCTACAGTGCGGATTGACAAGAGAAGAACTGAACAGAGTCGGTCCACAAAAAAACGCTAAAGAGCTATGGGACAAGCTGATCGAACTGCACGAGGGAACGAGCGATGCTAAGGTAACAAAACGAGACCTGCTTCTAAATAAGATTTTTAATATAAAAATGCAGGAAGGAGAAACAGCGAATCAACTACACGCGAGGATCAAGGACATCCTCAACGGGCTTCATGCGATAGGCCACCAAATGGAGAACAGAGACTTAATAAGGTACGCATTAAACGCCTTTCCACGTAATAGTTTGTGGGCATCAATAGTGGATGCCTACAAAATTTCTAAGGATCTTTCTAACTTAAAATTAGATGAGCTTTTCTGTGAATTAGAATTACACTAACAAACTAATGCTGGAGTCGAGAAAGGTATAGCTCTATTTGCAGGTTCCTCCAAAGAAAATAAAAGCAAGCCTGAATTTGAAGATGATCAAGACCAAGACGAAGAACACCTGGTGAACTTGGTAAGAAAAATGTTCACCAGAGAAAGAGGAGCTTCAAAGAAAAGGACCTTCAAAAGATCAGCTCTCCTCGAACAAAAGAACGTGACTTGCTACTGGCAACAAAAGGGACATTACAAGAACGAATGTCCAAAACCGAAGTTCGACAAACCAAAGCCAACCAAAAGAAAGCACTCAAAGCAACGTGGGACGATTCCTCGACGAATCGGAGGAAGAAGAGCGGAAACATCAGAGCCACCTCGCACCGATGGCCCGCGAAAAAAATGAGTCGAAGATGAAGACGGGTCCGAACTCAAACAAGCCACGAGTCGTACTCGTTTCCAAGGCTCGAATGAGGTATATTTTAATTTAAACAAAAATTTTTAGAATCATTTCTTGTTTAAATAGTAAATTAACCAAAGTAGAAAATGAGAACAAATTACTTCTTGAGGAAAATCAGAACCTCAAGGAACAATTAAAAAATTCGAATCCAACTCAAGATCTAACACTTGAGGAGGAGAATTTATCATTAAAAAATGAAATAAACAATTTAAAGGAGATGTTAGAAAAATTCACAACAAGATCAAAAAATTTAGACCTAATCCTAAATAATCAAAAAGCATGTTATAATAAAACCGGACTAGGATATAAGTCAAATTCAAATAAAACCTTCAAATCATTAATAACCCAATACAAGTCAACCAATTTAGCTTGGGTTCCGAAAGCGTGTCTGACCACGCAAGTAGGACTTAATCAATATTATATACCTAAAGAAAAAATACATTATATAAAAGTGTATAAACCAAACCAAAATCCAAAATACAAACCTAAATCAAATTCAAAATCTAAACAATTTAAAAATCAACAAAATTATCACCAAGTTAACTATAACTATAAAAAGAATCGACACAAGCCTAAAACCAAAATCTAAATTAATGGCCAATAATTCAGGGGGAGGCTCCAAAATAGCTGGCACCTCCAAAACTAACCTACCCGACAGGGTAACCCAAAACAAACTAACCCGGCAGGGTAATTAGGATTAGTTAAAAAGAGACCAAGTTTAACTTGAATCATGGTACTGGTGAAATTTTTGGATGATAGTACGTTAGGGAAGCTTGGGCATCGCATGTCTAGAAAGATATGGCTTCGATCTGGTGCATTTGGCCAAGTGGAACTGACCGAAGCTACCCTTAAATGAATCCTAACCAGTTAGACCAAGATTTAGTACTAAGTTCCGTGGATAGGACTATTCGGAAAACCTCGAAAGGTTGGTTACTTCTAATGATGTCCATGTGACTCACCAAGCTTAGAAGTTTATCCGAAGAATGCCTATTTGTGGAAACCAAAACTAAATCTGAATCTAACACACGTTAAACCAAAACTCCATAATTAAAAATCCAATTTCATCTCACGAAATCATAGGATTCCCTGATTGAAAATATAGATCGGGTGAGATGAATAAGGTTTCAAAATTTTAATTTTAAACTTAAAAATTAATTTCAAAATTTTAATTTTAAACTTAAAAATTAATTTCAAAATTTTAATTTCAAACTTAAAAATTAATTTAAAAATTTTAATTTTAAACTTAAAAATTAATTTCAAAATTTTAATTTTAAAACTTAAAAAAAAAAATTATTTTCAAAATTTTAATTTTAAACTTAAAAATTAATTTCAAAATTTTAATTTTAAACTTAAAAAAAATTATTATTTTCAAAATTTTAATTTTAAACTTAAAAATTAATTTCAAAATTTTAATTTTAAAACTTAAAAATTAATTTCAAAATTTTAATTTTAAACTTAAAAATTAATTTCAAAATTTTAATTTTAAACTTAAAAAATTAATTTCAAAATTTTAATTTTAAACTTAAAAATTATTTTCACAATTTTAATTTTAAACTTAAAAATTAATTTCAAAATTCTAATTTTAAACTTAAAAATTAATTTCAAAATTCTAATTTTAAACTTAAAAATTAATTTCAAAATTTAAATTTTAAACTTAAAAAAAAATTATTTTCAAAATTTTAATTTTAAACTTAAAAATTAATTTCAAAATTTTAATTTCAAACTTAAAAATTAATTTCAAAATTTTAATTTTAAACTTAGAAATTATTTTCAAAATTTTAATTTTAAACTTAAAAAAAATTATTTTCAAAATTTTAATTTTAAACTTAAAAAAAAAAATATTTTCAAAATTTTAATTTTAAACTTAAAAATTAATTTCAAAATTCTAATTTTAAACTTAAAAAATTAATTTCAAAATTCTAATTTTAAACTTAAAAAAAAAAATTATTTCCAAAATTTTAATTTCAAACTTAAAAATTATTTTTCAAAACTTTAAGCTAATTTTAAACTTAAATAATGCATGCTCAAAAGACTAACTTTAAATCCTACTTATTGTAGGAAACCAAGTGGATTTTGGACAGTGGTTGCTCCAAATATATGACTGGAGATCACACCAAGTTCACGCAACTCACTTACAAAAGCCTAGGAACAGTTGCCTTTGGAAACAACGACAAACTCAAGGTAATTGGTATAGGTAATATTGAGTTAAAATTAGACTTTATAATTACAAATGTCTTACTTGTTGAAAACTTTAAATATAATCTTCTAAGTATAAGTCAATTGTGTGATACTAGGTATAAGGTCAAATTTCTATCTACAGAATGTTCAATCAAACATCTAGATAATCCTACCATAAGCCTAAAAGGTTTTAGAAAAGACAACATCTATGTCATCAACTTAACCATTTCTTCCATTAAGTGTTATTTAACACAAAAAGAAGAAACTTGGTTATGGCATAGGAGGATGTCTCACACCAACTTTAGAAATATAAGTAAACTAAATGAACTTGTAAAAGGCTTACCAAAGTTACCTAACTTAGATTCAACCATATGTAATGTTTGTCAACAAGGCAAACAAACTAAATCAACCCACAAACAAACAAATCAACCACAAACTAACTCAATCTTAGAACTTCTACATTTAGACCTTTTTGACTCCCATGGAGTCAAATCCATAAATGGAAACTTATATTGTTTAGTAATTATAGACGATTATTCTAGGTTTACTTGGGTAAAATTCTTAAAACATAAAGATGAAACTTTTGAAATTTTTACAAATTTTTGCAAACAGATTGAAAACGAAAAAGATATTAAAATTAAAAGAATTAGGAGTGACAATGGGGGAGAGTTTAAAAATCACAACTTTAACAGTTTTTGTCTAGAAAATGGTTACCATCATGAGTTCTCATGTCCTAAAACCCCCCAACAAAATGGAATTGTAGAAAGAAAAAATAGAACCTTACTTGAAGCTTCTAGGACAATGTTAAATGAGTATAACCTACCTAAATACTTTTGGGCAGAAGCCGTTAGTACAGCCTGCAATAAACAAAACTCATAACAAAACCTTCTTCGAAATGTTCTATAATAAACAACCAAACATAAAATACTTTAAGGTATTTGGGTGCCCAGTTTTTATCTTAAATACAAGAGAACACTTAGGAAAATTCACCTCTAAAATTGAAAATGGAATTTTTTTAGGATATTCCTTAAATAGTAGAGGCTACAGAATTTATAATAAGGTTACCTTAAAAATTGAAGAAACTACTAATGTAAAATTTAAAGAAACTACACAAGACATAGAACCTACACAACCACCTGAGTTTGTTCCAGAAACCAACCAAACTCTAAGTCATGAAGAAGAGGAACAACATCAAGAGAATCAATCTCCTAAAACAATAAGGGTAAACTCAAACCATCCAACTGATCAAATAATTGGTGACCCAGACTTAAGAGTTCAAACCAGATCATCTTTTAGAAACCTAAGTCAAATTTCATTAATTTCAAAAATTGAACCCAAAACTGTGAAAGAATCCCTACTAGACCCAGATTGGATTATAGCTATGCAAGAAGAACTAGCCCAATTTTAGCGTAATGAGGTCTGGGACCTAGTCCCACCACCTAAGAATAAGAAAATAATAGAAACAAAATGGGTATTCAGAAACAAACTAAGTGAAACTGGGGAAATTACTAGAAATAAGGCTAGGTTGGTTAAAGATTTAGTCAAGTTGAAGGACTTGACTATGATGAAACATATGCCCCAGTAGCCAGATTAGAATCCATTAGAATGTTACTAAGTTATGCAGCCCATAAGGGATTCAAACTATACCAAATGGATGTTAAGTCTGTCTTTCTTAATGGACTAATCAAAGAAGAAGTTTATGTAGGTCAGCCTTCTGGGTTTGAAAGTCTAGAACACCCTGATTATGTGTTTAAATTAAAGAAAGCCCTATATGGACTTAAACAAGCACCCAGGGCGTGGTATGAGAGGCTAACATCTTACCTAACATCTAAAGGATTCAAACAAGGTCAAATTGACCCAACCTTGTTTGTTAAATCATTAAATACAAACATATTTATTGCACAAATATACGTGGATGACATAATATTTGGCTCAACAAATTCAGAATTTTTAGAAGAATTTATTAATCTAATGGAAAAAGAATTTGAAATGAGCTTAGTGGGAAAACTAACCTATTTCTTAGGATTACAAATCAAACAGACAAATGAAGGAAACTATATTTCTCAACATAAATACACCAAAGAATTACTTAAAAAATTCGGAATGGAAAATACAAAAGAAATAAAAACACCGATGGCAGTAAACACAATCTTAGATAGTGACCCAAATGGAAAACCAATTGATTTAAAACATTATAGAAGTGCAATAGGTAGCCTACTGTACTTAACTGCAAGCCGACCTGATATTTTATTTGCAGTTAGTATGTGTGCTAGATACCAAACTTGTGCTAAGGAATCCCATTTGACACAGGTTAAAAGAATTTTTAGATATCTTAAAGGAACAACAAATGTAGGAATCTGGTATCCTAGGACAAATAATTTTGAACTAATAGGATATTCTGACTCAGATTATGCTGGATGCAAATTAGACCGCAAAAGCACAAGTGGTGGATGCCAATTATTAGGTTCATCACTTGTTAGCTGGTTTAGTAGAAAGCAACATTGTGTTGCTCAATCTACAACTGAGTCAGAATACATAGCTATAGGCGAATGTGTTGCACAATTATTATGGATGATGCATACTCTAAAAGATTTCAACTTAAATATCACAAATGTAAAAGTATTAATTGATAATATAAGTTCAATTAACTTAACCAAGAATCCTGTGCATCATTCAAGAACCAAACATATTGAAATTAGACACCACTTCATCAGGGATCATGTTACTAAAGGCGATATTGAACTC
This sequence comes from Zingiber officinale, assembly GCF_018446385.1. Classification (NCBI taxonomy): domain Eukaryota; kingdom Viridiplantae; phylum Streptophyta; class Magnoliopsida; order Zingiberales; family Zingiberaceae; genus Zingiber; species Zingiber officinale. The sequence goes on from NC_055989.1 coordinate 15,496,472, forward strand.
AAGTACATTGAGTCCAAATCAAATTTAGCTGACATTTTCACAAAACCACTCCCTGAAAGTGAATTTAGCAACTTACGACGAAAATTAGGGATGTGCTCAATAGACTAGGATCTTTCAAAAATACTTTCAAAATAGGTTTTATCAAATTATAGGTTAAACTTGTTTGTTTTCAAAACTTTCCATTTTTAGATTTTCAAAAACAGTTTTGGCCTTAGACTAGTTTTTGAATCCTTAGAAAGCATGTACCCATAGGACTAGTTTTTGAGCATCTCACCAACACCTTAGGTTTACCTTGCTTGTGTTTGACAAACATAGAAAGTGAGATGCATAGGCCAACTGTCTGGACTTAAGATGCTTATTTCAGTGCATCAGCATAAGTCTGGACGTTAAATACAAATCAGACAGTAATCAGATCAAAGATCCTCAGTCAAGTCATACACTAACCTTAATCTGACTAACCAAGTGAAAGCTACTATCTTCTGATAGTTAGTTAGTACCTAATTGGTTAGACAGCTGGTTAAAGATACGTGTCAAGTTCAGGGGGAGAAATTAATGTATGTTTGAAAAATATTTTTTTTACATCTATGTTAAAACTAACTTATTTTTAAAAAACCAATTTTCAAAAAGTTAAATTTAACTAAGTTTAAATCCCACCTAATTTTTAAACCTGATTTTAAAAGTTGAATATTGCAAATTTAAACTTATTCAGTTTTGTAACATATGCTTGAAAATTCAACTTTCCAAACTTAGCTTTTATCAAATTAGCCTTAAAACTTTTAGTTTGGCAAAAATTTTACTTCTTGAAAAATTATTCTTACTTGCTCAATTTTTTTTTGAAAAATTGAAGTTGAAAATTTACCTTGTTGAAAAGTAAACGTTATTTAAACATGCAAAGTAAATTTGAAAACCTGATTTGAAAATCTTTACACACTTATGAAACTTGATTAACTTTATACTTTTCAAAATTTAACTTGTCTCCCCCAAGTCAATTTGACTATTTTTTTTGGTGTTAAAAATTAAATCAAAGTATATTGCAAAATCTGATTACTTTTTGCAGTAACTCAACACTATGATTGTTTACCTTTGCTTATTTTTGATGAATGCCAAAGGGGGAGGAGGGTTAGGTGGTTAAGTTAGCTAAACCAATTTGAAAACACAAACTAACTTTAAAACCACATAAATGCATGTTGTTTCTTGCATATGTTTTTACTAACTTAACCAGGTTGTCATTCCATCAAAAAGGGGGAGATTGTTGGTGCGATTAGCACTAACGATTTAACCCAGGTTTTGATGAATGACAAATAGGTTAAGTTAGTCTTGTTGTTGTCTGACACTTTGATCGAGTGTGCAGGAGAAGTCCAGACAGGTCGACGGGCTGACCGGATGTCTGATAAGAAGTCCAAGCGGGTCGACGGGCTGACCGGACGCTTGGCGAGAAGTCCAGCTAGGTCGACGGGCTGACCGGATAGCTGGCGAGAAGTCCAAGCGAGTCGACGGGCTGACCGGACGCTTGGCGAGAAGTCCAGACGGGTCGAAGGTAAGTGAGGTAAGTCACTGGAGGGGAGTGACTGTGAGGACGCGTTCCCGGGAAGGGGACATTAGGCGTCGATCCGGCTTAGGTCCATTTCGGATGTCTAAGTCGAGATCGTGACTAGATTTCGGTCTCGGAAAGACGGAATCTTATCCATCTGTTAAACTTTAACTGTGCTAACAATCTGTTTTACAGGATACATATTTGCCTCAGACTAACTTTATTTTGCAGGAAAAGGGAGTTTTCTGAAACAAGGTGGTCCGAATTTTATCCAGCCGAGTCGTCGCCACGTGGAGCATCATGGTTTGTGCAGCTACGTCACATTCCAGGCGCCCGGAAGGGATCCAGGCGCCTGGAACAGCATATAAAAGAAGCCCCAAACAGGAGCTTCAGAACAATCAATTTTTACTGAGAACTCTTCTACTGCTGGTCTTGCTGCTCGACGTTCAAGTGCGACGTCAACAACGCTCCGACAAAAGTGCTCCTCCGGTTTTTATTTAATTTTCTTTGTCAGTATTGCTTTATTGTCACTAGCATTTCCTGTACTTATTCTGTAATCATATTTCGACTTGTTAGTGATTGCCCAACGAAAGTGGTCAAGGACCACGGGCCTTCGAGTAGGAGTCGTCACAGGCTCCGAACGAAGTAAAAACATCTGTGTCTATTTTATTTTTCCGCTGCGTTTAAACTCTTGTTTTTCGAATCGATATTCACCCCCCCCTCTATCGAATCTAACGGTCCTACAGACAAGGCTGTTGTGGCCGTTGAGGCGGCAACGACGCGCAACACCTGGCCTGCAGCGAGTGGAGAGGGAGATGAGGAACAACTCGGTGGCGACCTCCTTGGCTCAGGAGTGTTGGATCATGACGCACGTGAGAGGAGGGGTGAATCACGTGATTTTTAAAACTTGTTTTTTTTTAAAATTTAAAAGAAGAGTACGTAGTGGAAAGTAAGAAAGAAAGCACTAGAAAAACACAAGCGATTTTTACTTGGTTCGGAACCTTCGGCGACTCCTACTCTAAGGCTCAGGTCCCGCAGACCTATCGATGGATAATTCACTAAAAACCTCTTCTGGTACCCCTTGAAGAGAGAATCGAGTACAAAAGGTTAGGTCAAGTGCAACATACTGCACTTTCTCTTTTATAGTAATTAAGTACAAAAAGGTTACCAACACTCTTATGGATTGAAATGAGAGCTCTTCTTGTGTTGATGTCTATCTGCCGGGCGTGATCGAAACTCCTCTGATCAATCGTCAGGCTCAGCAGCTTCGTAGTAGCAATCGAGAGCAGTAAGAAGCTTGAATGAATGCGCAGTAGCTCGTATGTTGTTGTTGTTCCAATGCCTCCTCGAAATTGTCTTATAAAAGGCTTGGAAGGCACCTTCCATAAGCTTCCAATGAGGCAAAATCAATCCCGAAGTGATCAGTGCTTATCCAAGACTTCAGCCAAATTTCATCCAGCGGAAGGCGTCTTCCATAGCCATGGAAGGCACCTTCTATGAACAATACCGAGGCGCCTTCCATAGCCATGAAAGGCGCCTTTGGATACTATTTACCCGAAGGCAGCTTTGCTTCTTTGCTTGCTTTCTTGCCCTGCCTGCAACAAATGTGTTAGTCCAAAATACCCTGCAAGACAAGTGTTAGCACAATATAAAAAATAGAGTAATTAGTTCCTGTCCTCTCAGGATCAGGAACTAGTTAAGGTCTCAGTTTAAGGATTTCAAATGGACCTAAACTGGACTGACGCCTACTGTCCCTCAACTGGGATACGTCCTCACAGTCATTCTCCTCCAATAACTTACCTTTACTTATCTTTTCCCAGACATTTGGTCAGCCCGTCGACCAGTCTAGACTTCGTGTCAGCTATCCGGTCAACCCATCGACCTAGCTGGACTTCCCTACAACACTGAGTTAGCATAATAGATAAAATGGTAAGGTAAAATAGTATTAACAGAATTCAAGATTCGCTGGTCCGATCGACCGTGCGTGGTCAACCGGAAACCAGTCGATCACATATAACCTAGGGTTATCTCCCCCTTGGGTTGCCTAACTTTACTTACTAGGACTTCCATTGTCTGGCTTTACTCACCAGGACTTCCTCCACCTAGCTTCACTCATTAGGGCTCGACTTCACTCACTAGGACTTTCACCACCTATCTTCACTCACTAGGGTCTGGCTTCACTCATCAGAACTTATCATACCTGATCACGAAGTGGTGTCAACCGGCTAAGTATCTAACTTGATCCCTCGACTCCCAAATTCTCGTGAAGTCATCGAGGAGAGAAATAGTGGCGATCCTTTGACTCCCAAATATCCGTGGGGTCAAGGAGAGAATAATCTGAGCCCTAACCGTCAAAGGGAGTGAAGCCCATAGCAATATAAGGGAGCAAAGTCCGTCGCAATAGAAGGAAGCAGAGCACCATAGGTGAAGGGAGCAGAGCCTGTAGACGTAAGAGGATGCAGAGCCCCATGGTGAAGGGTGCAGATCCTATAGTAGTAAGAGAATGCAGAGCCCCATGGTGAAAGATGCAGAGCATATAGTAGTAGAAGGATGCAGAGCCCTATGGTGAAGGGTGCAAAGTCTATAGCAGTAGGAGGATGCAGAGCCTATGGTGAAGGGTGCAGAGCCTATAGTAGTAAGAGGATGCAAAACCCCATGGTGAAGGGTGCAGAGTCTATAACACACCTGATCGGGGAGCTGGGCCCCTAGTCCCTAATCCAAGAGTAAGGCCCCTAGCCTGTAATCAAAGAGTGAGGCTCCTAGATCCTGATCGGGAAACTGTACTGCGAGTCACTGATCGGGAAGTTCTGTCCCTAATGTCTGATCGGGGAGTTGTGCCCCTAATGTCTGATCGGGGAGATGGGCCCCTAGTGCTCGATCAAAGATTTAAGGCTCTAGTCTTTGATCAAGAAACTAGGATCCTACTCTCTTATCAGGGAGCTATAGCATATCCTGTGACCGTAAAAAGGGAGCAGAGCCCATAATGTATCTGATCAAGGAGTCATGCCAATCGGCTAAGGATCTGTCTCGATCCCTCAACTCCTGAATACCCGTGGAATCAAGGAAAAAATATAATAGAAAAACTAACATGTCGACCAGCTGAAGCTCCAAGTCAATCGCTCGACTCCCGAATACCCGTGGAGTGAGGGTAGAAGATAATATGTTCATCAGGATCCTCTGAGACTGTGATAATGGTAGAGAGCCTCCCGACGTCATCTATCTCTACATTCTAGAATAGGTGGAGAAGATTCCCACAAATAACGCCAAATTGATCCTGTTCGGAATCTGAGTCAGACGGACCGCGCGGGTGAGGTAGATGGAATGTTGACCGAATCGCGATGTCTCGGAGGGGGGTATGCTCAGATGACTTCTATGTTGGCCAAGTAGTCAAAATTCTTCTAGTCAACACTTCCTACAGCTAGCGACCAGGTCACCCCGGCCCCTAGTACCCCGATACTCGAGGCAGATCCAACGAGTATATAAGTAACATACTAAGACATAAAATAATGAAATACGTATAGAATATGAGCGAAGAACGTACCCTGGCCCAGGGGGCACCCTCGGGTAGATTGGTGAGCTGATTGGGGCACTGCTCGAGTTGTTGTAACTCGGAAGAGCAGATGACCGGGAGCCGGATGTGGAGCTGGGTCTGGCAGCTTGGAGCCGAATGCGATTTGGATCCAGAAGATAACATGCAGGCTGGGAGATAGTAGCAGCACACAGGCTGAGAGATAATAGCGGTGCGCAGCCTAGGAGATATTAGTGGCACGCAGGCCATGGTACAAGAATGGTACGAAAGCTGAGATATGATGTCAACACGCAGACCAAGATATGATAATGGCATGCAAGCCGAAACATAATAGACAACACAGAACCAGAAGGTGATAGCAATAGCCAGAAGTGGCTTAGAGGATGACAACAGTGGCCATGAGGCTGGTAGCATGATCAGCAAGGGCGGCTGTCCAAAGGCAGCGACTGCTGGAGGGCATCAACGCAGCGGTTAGCCTGCTGTGGATGCTAAAATGGGGGCAGAGTCGGCACATGGAATGCTGACCCGTGGGTTATCAGCATGTAGCGGCTGTCGGTGAGGGGGGTGACGAGAGAGGGATTCCAGCGGAGTCGACAATGAGGGTGTAGGTCCAAGCTGTCAGCGCAAGGGGAGGAGGCGGTGCCTCCTTGGCTGACGTTAGCATTGTCCGGTAGAGGGGAAGGCAGTGCGCGTGATGGGAAAGGGTTGCTGGTCGACGAGGTTGTTGTGGCTGCTGAGGCGGCAATGGCGCGTGGCACCTAGGCTGTGGCGCGTGGAGAGGGAGATAAGGAGCAGCTCGGCGGCAACCTCCTTGGCTAAGGAGGAGGCGATGAGATGGGAGGCAGTGAGGTGGCAGAGGTATGCATCGGTGTGGGTTAGACGACGACGATGCTCCTATGCGGCGTCAATACGGGGAAGGTAATGGGGCGCGGCGAGGCAACTAAGGAGTCTCTTCTTGTGGTGGCGGTGTGAATAGAAGCACGAAGAAGGAACTCCATCCCTCCTCCGTTCATGGTGGCGGCGGCCTAAATGCAGAAGGAAAAAGGAGCAATGTGTGAGGGGAGAAGTGGTGGCTGGAGGTGTTGTTGGTACCCCAAGGTAGTTTTGATGTGATCAAACAAGTTAAGTTAGGTTCGGTTGTGTTTAACCTTGTGTCTAAGTGTGCAGGAACTTAGGAGCACAAAGCGTCGAGCAAAAGACACAGCTAGCGAGAAGGACGACACAGGAGAGAGCCGACGAGCTCGGTGCATCTGAGGGACGAGATGCTGCGGAAGAGTACATCGGCGGACGAGAAGGGATTATGCGGTGTTTCTGAGGGACAAGAAGCCGGAACGGAAGATTGCTCGAGGAGCAAAAGACGCAGCTGTCTCAGGGATGAAAAGTTGTGGAATAGTGCACTGGTGGACAAGAAGGAAGCACGCGGTGATTCCAAGGGACGAGAAGCCGGAGCGGAAGCTTGCTCGAGGAGAAGGCCAAAAGTTGGATTTGAGTGAGCCCTACTCCGGATGGCCAAAATCACTCAAGCGAGTGGAGCTAGAGTGGAAGACCCGGACTAAAGCAAGCAGAGCTGAAGCTGGAGGCCCGGAGAGAAAGTCAACAAAAGATTGACTTTCACCTTCGGGGAGCCCGGAACCATTCCTGGTGCCCGGAGTAGTCTGGGGAGCCCAGAACCATTCTGGGTGCCCGGAACCCAAAACTTAGCGAAATTCAACGTGGCATATAGCGTTTCATTGGGTATAAAATATTATCCCATTCCAAGCGCCTAGAACCCTTCCAGGCGCCCCGATCAGAGCTATATAAGCAGTCCTGCTCCCAAAAGCTAAGAACAATAAAAAATATCCAAACAACACTTGTGCGCTTTTACTTTTCTGTTTAGCTTCATCTTTCTGTGCATTCATTGATGTAAAGAGGCTTGTCCGCCTAAAGGGGATTTTTAGTGAGCTTTAACTTGGATTAACAACCTCCCCGGTTGTAACCAAGTAAATTCTCGGTGCCTCTTTTCTTTTAGTTTCTTTATTATTCTTTTATGCAAATGTTTATTTTAATTAAGTTATAAGTCTGAGAAAGGTTCGTTTGCTTGATTTGTGCAGGGGCTATTCACCCCCCTTTAGCCAGCCGTTGAGGGTCCTAACAAGTGGTATCAGAGGTAGGATGCTTCAGGAGGACTAACCACCAAACGAAACACATGAGACGATGGCCGGACCGAGCATCTACTCACCAAAGTTCGAGGGGGAGTTCGCAAGCTAGAAAAGGAGAATGGAAGTATTCTTTAAAACCGATTTTAAATTGATTTTATAATGAAGTTCAGTTTTGTAGCACCCGAAGGTAAGGAAGAATACCAGTGGACGAAGAAGGAGCAGGTCAACTTCCTAGAAAACGGAAAAGTAGAGTTCCATCTGTTGAGCATCCTACCACCACAAGAAATCAACAGGATCGGCGCCTACAACTCAGCAAAGGTGCTTTGGGATAAGTTCCTTGAGCTATATGAAGGAGCATCCGAGGCTAAGCTCACGAGACGAGATCTGCTAAAGGACCAGCTGAGTAACATAAAATTGGAAGCAGAAGAAACTGTTGCACATCTTCACTCGAGAATGAAGGAACTAATCACCGGACTCACGAATCTCGGAGAAAAAGTAAGCAACTGAGATACGCTAAGGTACATGCTTAATGTATTTTCTAGAACTACAGAGTGGGCATCATTAGTAGATGCTTACTATATATCTAAAGATTTAGAATCTGTTACCTTAGAGGAAATATTTTCAACATTTGAAGTTCATGAAACGAGATGTGTAAATCCAAAGAAGGAGCTGAAGCACAACATTACCTTTAAGGCAAGGATGAACGAACAAGATTCAGAATCCTCTCTCGACAATAAAAAAACGGCAATGATGGTAAGGTGATTTAAAAAATTAGTTAAATCTAGAAAAACTAACCATCTACAGGGTAGAAAGAAAAGAACAATCAGATGCTACCCCTGCAATAAAAAATGGCACGTTAAAGACAACTACCCTAAGTTAAAGGTCAAGGACAAGGCCAAAGGAAAGAGCAAGAAGCTTGTCCAATCTAATAGGTACAAGACGCTAAAGGCGACGAGATAAAACATCGTCCGAATCAGAGATTGAGGCTTTCTCCGGACTTGCGTTAATGGCAAGTCACCAAGAAGATGAAAATGAAGCAAGCTCATCCGAAATGAGCATCAAGAGCATTGATGAAGGGGGAGCGACATTAGAAGAAAGCAACAGTACAGGGGGAGCTACGGATAACGAGATCGACAAGGTAAGTCAGGTATGATCTCTTCCTCCCGATAACTTATTTAAATTTGTTAAATTATTATCTAAAAACTGTTGCAAACTAGAAGAAAAAATTAAAGAATTAAAGTTAATTCTAATCAAATCTTGTGTATTAGAAGATTTTGAAAAATTAAAATTAGAAAATGATAAATTAAAAATACAAGTAGAAGACTTGAAAAATCGTGCATGCTTAAATGTGAAAAATCAAAATATTAGGAAATATATTAATTTGAGCTGGTATTTTAATTACCACAAGGGATAAATTAGGAAAATTTCTCAAAAATATATTCCTAAAAGATTTCTAATTAATCCAGTTGAAAGGAACCTGTATTGGGTTCCCAAATCTTGTATAAATTGAACTTTAATTGGTACTTAGGACTTTCAGCGAGAAAATTAAATGTTTGATTTCCTTAAGAGGCTTTGTCTAGAAAGTGGTTGTTTCTCCAATAACCAAGACGGCCTAGTGCCTCGCCACAGCCTGGAAGGCAATTAATGAAATAAAATGTTTAATTGACTAATTGATAAAGTATTTAATTGTAATTAAATAATACTTTAAATAGTTACTCAAACTTTTTTTTCGGTATTTTTAACTTAGAATTTTTTTAAAAAAACTTAAAGTTTTTTTTATTATTTGTCTATCAGAGTTTTTTTTAAAGTATATATTTAATTCACCAAAATTACTCAATTTTTTTTTGTAAATTTGTTTAACTTAAGAAATTGTATTTGCAAAACTTAAACTTTCTAAAATTATTTACGTTGCAAATTATTTTCAATTTTTTTTCAAAATTTTCAAAAACTTGTTAAATTTTTTCAAAATGTTGGACAATCAGAGTTTTTTTTAAAAACTAAAAACTTTCTTATATTTGAAAAGTTACCTTTAGATTTTTTTTCGTACCCCATTTTTTATGTGATCAAAAGGGGAGAAGGGAAGATTAAGACTAGGGGGAGGTAGCTTAATATTTTTTAAATTTTTGTACTTTATTACAAAAACTATTATTTTGACTTTATGTTAGTTTACCCTAACTTAACTTGGGTTACTCACATCAAAAAGGGGGAGATTGTTGGTACCCCAAGGTAGTTTTGATATGATAAAACAAGTTAAGTTATGTCCTGTTATATTTAAACCTGTGTCTAAGTGTGCAGGAATTTAGGAGCACAGGGCATTGAGCAAAAGACGGAGCTAGTGAGAAGGACGACACGAGAGAGACCCGAAGGCTAGGTGTGTTTAAGGGACGAGGTGCTGCGGAAGAGTACACCGATGGACGAGAAGGGAGTGTGCGGTGTTTCTGAAGGACGAGAAGCCAGAGTTGAAGATTGCTCGAGGAGAAAAAGACACAACCGTTTGAGGGATGAAAATCTGTAGAAGAGTACGCTGGCGGACGTGAAGGCACACGACGATTTCGAGGGACGAGAAGCCAAAGCGGAAGCTTGCTCGAGGAGAAGGTCGGAAGTTGGGTCAGGGTGAGCCCTATTCCGGATAGCCGAAATCATCCAAGTAAGCGGAGCCAGAGCGGAAGACCCGGACAGAAGCAAGCGGAGCCGAAGCTGAAGGCCCAGAGAGAAAGTCAACAAAAGGTTGACTTTCACCTTCGGGGCACCAGGAATACAGTCCGGGCGCCTGGAACCCAAAACTTAGCAAAATTTGATGTGACACGTACCGTTGCGTCGAAAATAAAATTGTTGGTTGCTACTCGGAAAACCTATAGGTTCCACTATACAAAAATTTTGTACAAAGGTCTGAACCTTTTCCTAGCTACCATGTGTTCTTTTAAATTAAATTTTGGATCGCCTGCGGAACTTAACACGTTTGATCCAAAACTTAATCTATTTGTTCTTTTAGGTTTTGACTTGGATCTCCTGCGGAACTTAACACGTTCGACCCAAGTCTCCTTAAGTTATTAATTTCATTAAATATTAATTTCCATAATTGGTTCCCAGTACTGACGTGGCGAGGCACATGACCTTCTTGGATATGGGAGCAACCACCACCGACTAGACAAAACCTTTTATAGAAAGCTAATATTTAATTTCCTAAAATAACTTTAGGTTAACCAAAGAGAACAATCAAATCACAAGGAAAAGAAAATACAAAAGAACACAACATCGAAAAACATATTCGAAATTATAGAACGTAAGCCTCTTGTATTTGGTATTATTTCCATAAATAACTAGCATGATGCGAAAAGAAAAATTACTAGTTATACCTTGTAGAAAAACCTCTTAATCTTCTACCGTATTCCTCTTCTAACCTCGGACGTTGTGTGGGCAACGATCTTCCGAGATGAGAAACCACCGAGCACCTTCTTCTCCTCCTAGCTAGGTTCGTCCAAAACAAGAAAGCTTCACCAAGGAAGAAGAAAAACACCAACCAAGCTCTAAGAGATGCAAGCTTCCTCTCCTTCTTCTTCTTCTTCTCCTTCTTCTCCAAGTAGTATCCGGCCTCCACAAGAGCTCCAAGCAATAGAAAGTTTCTGCCACCACAAAGAGGAAGAAGAGAAGAGATGATGGCCGGCCACAACACCAAGGAAAAGAGGGAGAGAAAATAATAGAGGTTGTGTCTCATGAAGGCACCCCTACCCCTTCTTTTATATTCCTTGGCCTAGGCAAATTAGGAAATTTAATTACAATAAAATTTTCTTAATTTTCCTTGACATGAATTAATTGAGAAAAATAAAATAAAATTTCCCAATCAACCTTGTGATGGCCGGCCACAATCAAAAGAGCAAATTAGGAGAGTTTCAATCAACAAATTAAAACTTCCTAATTTGTTTCCGGAAATTTTAAAAAATAAAATTTCTCTTTTAAAAATCTCTTCATGGTTGATAAAAGGAAATTTCTATAATTTTAATTTTATCAACATGTGGATAATTTTAAAGAGAAAATAAAATATCTCACCAATCTACAATTTAGGAAAGAGATCTAATCTCTTTCTTTAATCTTTTGTAGATCTTTTACAAGAGAGATATTTTAATTTTAATTCTCTTTAATAAAGTATTTCTTCCACATAATAAAAATTAAAATTAAAATCCCTTTTTAATTTAATTTGGCCGGCCCCCACTAGCTTGGGTTCAAGCTAGGGCCGGCCACCCAAATTCATACCTAGGCCGGCCCTAGCTTGTTCCCAAGCTAGCTTGGCCGGCCCCTATTGGGTGGGAATAGAAGGTGGGTATAGGTGGGTATAGAACTCTACAAATAAGAGACTACGATAGGGACCGAGAGGAGGAATTGGTTTTGGTCTCCCGATAAAATTAAGCATCCCGTGTTCGCCCCGAACACACAACTTAATTTTATCAATGATAATTCATTTCACTAGAGAACTATCATTGAACTACCGCACCAATCCCAAATTACATTTTTGGGCTCCTTCTTATTATGAGTGTGTTAGTCTCCCTGTGTTTAAGATATCGAATGTCCATTAATTAAGTGAGTTACTGACAACTCATTTAATTAATATCTAAGTCCAAGAGTAGTACCATTCAACCTTATCGTCATGTCGGACTAAGTCCACCTGCAGGGTTTAACATGACAATCCTTATGAGCTCCTCTTGGGAACATTATCAACCTAGTATCTCTAGGACACAGTTTCCTTCTATAATCAACAACACACACTATAAGTGATATCATTTCCCAACTTATCGGGTTTATTGATTCATCGAACTAAATCTCACCCATTGATAAATTAAAGAAATAAATATCAAACATATGTGCTTGTTATTATATTAGGATTAAGAGCACACACTTCCATAATAACTAAGGTCTTTGTTTCTTTATAAAGTCAGTATAAAAGAAACGACCTCTAATGGTCCTACTCAATACACTCTGAGTGTACTAGTGTAATTATATAGTCAAGATAAACTAATACCTAATTACACTACGACCTTCTAATGGTTTGTTCCTTTCCATTTTAGTCGTGAGCTACTGTTTATAATTTATAAGGTACTGATAACATCATCTTCTGTATGTGACACCACATACTATGTTATCTGCAATATAAATTAAATGAACAACTACAAACAAATGTAGACAATTTGACCAAATGTGATTCTTTATTTATAATGAATGTTTACAAAGCTTAGGCTTTCAGTATACACTCCAACAATCTCCCACTTATACTAATGACTAAGCTGCCATATCTTCTACCATACATCTGATTCCCATTCCCTCCACATGCTGATCGAAAGCTTTCGCCGGAAGGGTCTTAGTGAAAGGATCTGCCAGGTTATCCGCTGATGCAATCTTGGCGATGACAACTTCTCCTCGCTTCACAATATCTCGTATCAGGTGGTACTTGCGCTCTATATGTTTACTTGCCTTATGGGCTCGTGGTCCCTTCGAGTTTGCAACTGCACCGCTATTATCACAATAAATTGTGATGATTTTGGGTAAACCAGGAATCACATCTAAGTCCATTAGAAAGTTCCTGAGCCATACTGCTTCTTTAGCTGCCTCAGAGGCTGCTACATACTCAGCTTCCATGGTTGAGTCCGAAGCTTCTTAACACTCCTCCATGAAATGGCTCCACCTCCTAAAGTAAACACATAGCTGATGTAGACTTAGATTATCCCCGATTGGAAATTCAATCCGTGTAACCCACGTGGAGCAAATCGTCTGCTTGATAAACTAGCATATAATCTCTAGTCCTTCTGGGTACTTTAATATATGCTTTACAGATCCAATGTCCTTGTCCAGTTACTCGATATCTGCTGACCATGTCCACGGCAAAGCAGATATCGGTCTCGTACATAGCATTGCATACATTAGGCTTCCTACAAGCATAAGGAACCGCTTTCATGTCCTCTATCTCTTTCGATGTCTTTGGAGACATCTCTTTAGATAAAGCTACTCCATGTCTAAAAGGTAAGAAACCTTTCTTGGAATCCTGCATGCTAAAACGAGCAAGGATTGTATCTATATATGAAGCTTGGGATAGACACAACATTCTTTTCTTACGATCCCTTATAACTTTGATCCCAAGAATGTGTGCACAATCTCCTAAGTCCTTCATATCAAATTGTTTGGACAACCATACCCTTACGTCTGATAATACCTTGACATTGTTGCCAATTAACAAAATATCATCTACGTATAGTACAAGAAATACCACCACGTTTCCGTTACACTTCTTATATACACAAGATTCATCCGGACTTTGAATAAATCCATATGACTGGATTACTTTATTAAACCGGATGTTCCAAGATCTTGAAGCTTGCTTTAGTCCATAAATGGACCGATTGAGCTTGCACACTAGATGCTCTTTGCCTTTTTCAATGAACCCTTCTGGTTGCTTCATATGGATGTTCTCTTCAAGACTTCCATTAAGGAAAGCTGTCTTGACATCCATTTGCCAAATCTCATAATCCATATGAGCAACAATGGATAAGAGTATCCGGATAGACTTAAGCATGGCTACCGGTGAAAAGGTTTCCTCATAATCGATTTCCTCTTTCTGAGTGTACCCTTTCGCAACAAGCCTAGCTTTGAAGGTTTCTACCTTCCCGTCTGTCCCTCTTTTCCTTTTGTAGATCCACTTGCATCCAACGGCTTTTATACCATCAGGTGGTTCTACAAGCTCCCAGACCTTATTAGAGTACATAGACTCTATTTCAGAATTCATTGCCTTTTGCCAAGATGCTGCATCTATATCTTGGAGTGCTTCGTCATATGTTCGTGGATCAGGTTCATGTTTACCCGGGATCAAGTCCGAAGACTCTCCCAAAAACATGAATCTATCAGGCTGCCTTACAACCCTCCCACTACGACGAGGCACTGTCTGTGGTTGTGTATCATGTGTGACACGTGTTGCAGTCTCTTGTGGTACTTCATCTTGTACTGTTGGTACTGAAGTAGACATGTCCTCTCTAAGTTCTTCTAAAACAACTTTACTACTGGGCTTGTGATCCATTATATAGTCTTCTTCTAAAAACTGGGCATTGGTGCTAACAATGACCTTCTGGTCTTTAGGACTATAAAATAAACCTCCTTTCGTTCCTTTGGGATATCCTACAAACACGCGAACTTCTGTACGAGATTCTAACTTATCAGCATCTGGTTTTAGCACATGTGCTGGACTACCCCAAATCCGAATATGTCTTAGACTGGGTTTTCGCCCATTCCACAATTCTATGGGAGTAGAAGAAACTGATTTAGAAGGTACTAAGTTCAGAACGTATACTGCTGTTTCCAGAGCATATCCCAAAACGAATTTGGTAATTCTGAATAACTCATCATCGATCTAACCATCTCCATAAGAGTCCTATTCCTTCGTTCTGCTACACCATTCTGTTGGGGTGTTCCAGGTGCAGACAATTGGGATTGAATCCCAGCCTCTGATAAGTAATTCCTAAACTCTCCTAAGAGGTATTCGCCACCACGATCAGATCGTAGTGTCTTGATACTTTTACCTAATCGTTTCTCCACATCAGCCTTGTATTCTTTGAACTTATCAAAGCACTCGGACTTGCGGCGCATTAGGTAAATGTATCCGTATCTTGAATAATCGTCTATGAAAGAGACAAAATATTCAAAACCTCCTCTCGCTTGGACAGACATAGGACCACACAAATCAGAGTGAACCAATTCTAACACTTCTTTGGCTCTATATCCCTTGGCCTTGAACGGTCTTTTGGTCATTTTACCTTCTAAGCAGGATTCACAAGTTGGAAAATTTTCCAACTCTAATGAACTCAAAAGTCCATCGGCTATAAGCCTCTGAATCCTACTTAAGTTAATATGACCAAGCCTTAGATGCCAAAGATATGCTTGGTTCATTTCCGAAGGTTCTTTTCTCTTATTAGAATTAGAAGATGAGTTATAAATTTCCATGTTTTGCTTTGTGGAAGAAATTGGATTTAAAGTATACAAATTGCCAACTAATGCACCAGAACAGATAATCACTTTATTTCTTTTAATAACTACATCGTTACTGAAAGAAACTGAATATCCATCTAAAAATAATTTAGAAACTGAAATTAAATTCTTTCTAAAACTGGGTACATAAAGACAATTTCTTAAAATCAAATTTTTATTTCTACTAAAAGATAAGTAGACGTCTCCCACTGCAACAGCTGCCACCTTAGTAGCATTGCCCATGTAGACGGTAATCTCCCCTTCAGATAGTCGTCGGGTTTCCTGGAACCCCTGCAAGGAATTGCAGACATGACCGGGGGCTCCCGTATCTACACACCAGGTGCTGGTAGATAACACCGCTAAACATGTTTCAACAACTAGAGCATGAGATATACCTTTGTTTTGGTTCCTACGAGGATAGTCCGCCTTCGATGTCTCCTTGCAGATGAAGCACTTGCCCTTCTTCTTCTTCACTCAATCCCGTACACTGAGATTTATTCACTTTCTTTCTTGAGCTAGCTTGTTTCTTCTTCTTCTTTCCTCTCGGTTTAGAAGTAGAACCATTTTCGAAAGTGAATTTGAGAATTATGACGAAATAATCCTTCTGAAGTTCTGTCAGTAGTTTCCCTAATGAATAAATCCTCTTATTCATATTATAGTTCAAAGGAACCGCTCAAAACTTCTAGGTAGCGTTTGGAGGATCATATCGATCCGGGTTTCCCATCAATTTCTCCTCCAAGGATCATCTCGTTCGGATAAGCCATCATCTTTAGGATATGATCCTCAGGAGTACCCTCTTGCATGGTGGTCGTCATTATCTTTCTCATAGCTTCTTGTCTAGAAGCCCTATCACGATGACCAAAGAGTTCCTTGAGATTGTTCATAATATCATAAGTTGTTGGTAAATCTTGATGTCGATGTTGCAATACATTTGACATTGAAGCCAAAATGTAACACCGCGCCATCTCATCCGCTTTACCCATCTCTTATGATATTCAATTTCCTCTTGGGTAGATTCACCATGGGTGCATCGGGACAAGGTTCAGTCAATACAAATTTATAGCAGTAAGAACAATGTCCAGGTTCCTTTTCCAATCTATGTAATTAGGTCCAGTAAGTCTATTTTGTTGAAGTATGATGGACAATGGGTTGAAAGTCATCCTAAGAATCACAAATAACTTTTGGTCAGAACTCTAAATTTAGAATAATATTGATTCCTCAAACAATACTATTTTAAATTAACCAACACCTCATAACACCGTGAATTTTGTATGCCACGTTAGTGTGGACGTATACAAATTCAACATTTGTAAAGGAGGGTTTTTAACCCATTAATTTTATTATCTTGTCAACCTAACTTTTGACAAATAAAATTAATAGTTGGTATTATTTGGTCACACAAATAATAGCAGTGACTCCGTTGGGGAGGATACTATTAGATGTGTCTAAGTGTACACCATTACTTGACACTAAGTCCATTAATAAGATTATGCCCCTTCCGTTGGGGAAGATCACACGCTCTTAATTAACTTCCTATAGTCATCCAAAAATGGAAGTCTGTTCTAGTGATCCGCAAACAAGCTCATCCGTTATGGAGGAAGGCACTCAGAGCCAACGCGCAAGCTTGTTTGCATCACTTACAAACCAGTAATGGAGACCATGAGATTTATTTAAAATTCCCTCTCCCACTTAATTATTTATAAATGAGGAATTTTAACTATGCTAGCCTACTTTACTTGTAAACTAACATGCACACACAGCACAATATAAAAGCAATAAATAGAGAAACTAATTTTCAACTATTATGGCTTTTATCACTAGTTGTCCTCTGTGTGTTGTCATCCCAAGCTGCTGCCATATTTGGCCACCGCCACCGGGTCTAGCTGTCGCATCCATCTTGCTCCTAGTTCCGCTGCGCCTCTGGTCCTTAGAAGGTTCCACGCTTTGCAAGATTCGATCCGCGACATAAATAGAATTTTACATTTTTAATCATATATTCCATAAAAGGAATTTACATGTATCTAGATCAAAAATAAAATCCTAATAAAACTAAATACAGCTCCTGCTGTATTTTAATACAATCATGCACACACATATAAATGCCCTTGACATGTCCAAGGGTCCAATCACACACATAATAACTAAAAGCCATAATAGTTGGATCCTGCATCCACAAAGTTAGCACATCCTACTATTAACCTGCCTAAATTATGTATGACATGTGCATAATTAAACTAAATATCAAATACACAGAGGCAAAACCCTAGCTGTGATACCAATTGTTGGTTGCTACTCGGAAAACCTATAGGTTACACTATACAAAAATTTTGTACAAAGGTCTGAACCTTTTCCTAGCTACCATGTGTTCTTTTAAATTAAATTTTGGATCGCCTGCGGAACTTAACACGTTTGATCCAAAACTTAATCTATTTGTTCTTTTAGGTTTTGACTTGGATCTCCTGCGGAACTTAACACGTTCGACCCAAGTCTCCTTAAGTTATTAATTCCATTAAATATTAATTTCCATAATTGGTTCCCAGTACTGACATGGCGAGGCACATGACCTTCTTGGATATGGGAGCAACCACCACCGACTAGACAAAACCTTTTATAGAAAGCTAATATTTAATTTCCTAAAATAACTTTAGGTTAACCAAAGAGAACAATCAAATCACAAGGAAAAGAAAATACAAAAGAACACAACATCGAAAAACATATTCGAAATTATAGAACGTAAGCCTCTTGTATTTGGTATTATTTCCATAAATAACTAGTATGATGCGAAAAGAAAAATTACTAGTTATACCTTGTAGAAAAACCTCTTAATCTTCTACCGTATTCCTCTTCTAACCTCGGACGTTGTGTGGGCAACGATCTTCCGAGATGAGAAACCACCGAGCACCTTCTTCTCCTCCTAGCTAGGTTCGTCCAAAACAAGAAAGCTTCACCAAGGAAGAAGAAAAACACCAACCAAGCTCTAAGAGATGCAAGCTTCCTCTCCTTCTTCTTCTTCTTCTCCTTCTTCTCCAAGTAGTATCCGGCCTCCACAAGAGCTCCAAGCAATAGAAAGCTTCGGCCACCACAAAGAGGAAGAAGATAAGAGATGATGGCCGGCCACAACACCAAGGAAAAGAGGGAGAGAAAATAATAGAGGTTGTGTCTCATGAAGGCACCCCTACCCCTTCTTTTATATTCCTTGGCCTAGGCAAATTAGGAAATTTAATTACAATAAAATTTCCTTAATTTTCCTTGACATGAATTAATTGAGAAAAATAAAATAAAATTTCCCAATCAACCTTGTGATGGCCGACCACAATCAAAAGAGCAAATTAGGAGAGTTTCAATCAACAAATTAAAACTTCCTAATTTGTTTCCGGAAATTTTAAAAAATAAAATTTCTCTTTTAAAAATCTCTTCATGGTTGATAAAAGGAAATTTCTATAATTTTAATTTTATCAACATGTGGATAATTTTAAAGAGAAAATAAAATATCTCACCAATCTACAATTTAGGAAAGAGATCTAATCTCTTTCTTTAATCTTTTGTAGATCTTTTACAAGAGAGATATTTTAATTTTAATTATCTTTAATAAATTATTTCTTCCACATAATAAAAATTAAAATTAAAATCCCTTTTTAATTTAATTTGGCCGGCCCCCACTAGCTTGGGTTCAAGCTAGGGCCGACCACCCAAATTCATACCTAGGCCGACCCTAGCTTGTTTCCAAGCTAGCTTGGCCGGCCCCCTATTGGGTGGGAATAGAAGGTGGGTATAGGTGGGTATAGAACTCTACAAATAAGAGGCTACGATAGGGACCGAGAGGAGGAATTGGTTTTGGTCTCCCGATAAAATTAAGCATCCCGTGTTCGCCCCGAACACACAACTTAATTTTATCAATGATAATTCATTCCACTAGAGAACTATCATTGAACTACCGCACCAATCCCAAATTACATTTTTGGGCTCCTTCTTATTATGAGTGTGTTAGTCTCCCTGTGTTTAAGATATCGAATGTCCACTAATTAAGTGAGTTACTGACAACTCATTTAATTAATATCTAAGTCCAAGAGTAGTACCACTCAACCTTATCGTCATGTCGGACTAAGTCCACCTGCAGGGTTTAACATGACAATCCTTATGAGCTCCTCTTGGGAACATTATCAACCTAGTATCTCTAGGACACAGTTTCCTTCTATAATCAACAACACACACTATAAGTGATACCATTTCCCAACTTATCGGGTTTATTGATTCATCGAACTAAATCTCACCCATTGATAAATTAAAGAAATAAATATCAAACATATGTGCTTGTTATTATATTAGGATTAAGAGCACACACTTCCATAATAACTAAGGTCTTTGTTTCTTTATAAAGTCAGTATAAAAGAAACGACCTCTAATGGTCCTACTCAATACACTCTGAGTGTACTAGTGTAATTATATAGTCAAGATAAACTAATACCTAATTACACTACGACCTTCTAATGGTTTGTTCCTTTCCATTTTAGTCGTGAGCTACTGTTTATAATTTATAAGGTACTGATAACATCATCTTCTGTATGTGACACCACATACTATGTTATCTACAATATAAATTAAATGAACAACTACAAACAAATGTAGACCATTTGACCAAATGTGATTCTTTATTCATAATGAATGTTTACAAAGCTTAGGCTTTCAGTATACACTCCAACAAAAATATTATCCCATTTCAGGCGCCTGGAACCCTTCCAGGCGCCCCAAGCAGAGCTATATTGTTGGTGCAATTGACCTCCAAGGTTTTAATATCCAACAAATATGTCTAAGTAAGTTTAACGAAGCTTGATCATGGGAAGTCCTAGTCGTGGCAAGGCAAGGGTGGGAAGTCAACTGAGTGACTAGTCCTAACTGTGGTTAGGCAAGGGAAGTCCTAGTTGTAGGCTAGGCAAGGGAAATCTCGGTAGATCGTTGAAGCCAGGTGGATTCGATAGGTCTGGAGGACCTGTGCTAGAGTGTATACTAAAAGCCTAGCTTTTGTAAACATTTATTTGTTGAAATAAAAGAATCACATTGGTCAATATCTACATTTATTTGTTAAATGTAATTGTTCAATTAATTTATATAGTAGACAACATGGTGTGTGGTGTCACACACAGAAGATCATGTTGTCGGCTCTTTATAAATTATAAACAGTTGCTCACAACTAAGATGGAAAGGAACAAACCATCGGAATAGTCGTAGTGTAATTAGGTATTAGTTTATCTTGATTAATAAATTACACTGGTACACTCTAAGTTTATTGAGTAGGACCATTTTAGGTAAGTTCTTTTTGTACTGACTTTATAAAAGAACTAGACCTTAGTTATTATGGAAGTGTGTGCTCTTAATCCTAATATAATAACAAGCACATATATTTAATATTTATTTCTTTGACTTATCAAAGGGTGAGGTTTAGCTCGATAAATCAATATGCCCGATAAGTTGGGAAATGATATTACTTATAGTGTGTGTTGTTGATTATAGAAGGAATCTGTGCCCTAGTTATCTAGGTTGAGAATGTCCCCAAGAGGAGCTCATAAGGATTGTCATGTTAAACCCTGCAGGTGGACTTAGTCCGACATGACAATGAAGTTGAGTGGTACTACTCTTCTATAGGGGTCGGCCCTATTGCTTGGTGACCAAGCTAGTAGGGGTCGGCCACAATAATTCAAACAAGGAGGGTTGTTTTGAATTTTAAAATCTTCTCTTTGTAGAAAACTATAAGTTTTAAAAGAGAGATTTTAATTTTTAAAACTTTCCTTATTTGAATTAGGCCACATGTTTTAATAGAGAGTTTTAAAAGTTTTGAAACTTTCCTTTTTTAACCATCCTCATGGTTTAAGAAAAAAAGGAAGATAAGTTTTAAAATTTAAATTTTCTATCACCATGTTAAAAAAGGAAATTTTATAAGAGAAGTTTTAAATTTTAAAACATGGTTTTAATTTTTAGAACTTTCCTTTTTTAACTCCTACTTTAGGAAAGAGAGCTTGTAAAATTTTATAAGAGTTTTTCTTCTTGTAAAATTTTATAAAAAATAATATTCCTTTCCTCTTATGGGGGTCGGCCACCCTTGTTTGGTGCTTAAGCAAGGTGGCCAGCCATATTGAAAAAAATATAAAATCATCAAATTAATTTTTGGTGATTGATTCAATCAAGAGGAAAGAAAAGGAAAAATAAAAGGGAAAAGAAAAATTAGAGGAAGATTTTAATTTTTGTAAAAATTCTTCCCTTATTTGCCTTGGGCAAGTATTATAAAAAAAGGGGTGAGGAGGCTTCATGAGATACAACTCTTATTCTCTTGCTTGGAGGATCTCTTGGTGGTCGGCCCTCTCTCTTCTCCCTTTCCCTTTGCTCTCTTCTCCTTGGTGGTGGTGGTGGCCGAATTTTAGAGGAAGAGGAAGAAAGCTTTTGGGTGGTGTTCATCTTGGAGGATCGTCGCCCACACGACGTCCAAGGCGAGGCGAGGAATACGGCAGAAGATCTCAAGGTCTAGCATACAAAGAGAAGGTATAATTAGCAATTATTTTCCGCATCATGCTAGTTATTTCTTTTTGTAAGAATTCCAAACACAAGAGGCATTAGGTCTAGTTTTTTGAATTAGTTTTTCGAGTTTGTGTTTTCTTCTTTTTCGAATTTGTGATTCGATTGTTCTTTTTGGTTAACCTAGAGTTATTTAAGGAAATTAAATATTAACTTTCCTTAAAAGGCTTTGTCTAGGCGGTGGTGGTTGCTCCCATATCCAAGAAGGCCATGTGCCTCGCCATGCAGTCATGGAAGTCAATTTTGGAAATTAATATTTAATGAAATTAATAACATAGGTGGATTTGAATCCATAGTGTTAAGTTTCGCTTGCGATTCAAATCTAAACCATTAAGAACAGATAAGTTAAATTTAGAATCAATGGTGTTAAGTTCCGTCTGCGATTCCTAATTTAACCTCTAAAGAACACAATAGGTTATTTAAGGAAAGGTTCGACACTTGTAAAAAAAACTTTATACAATAGAACCGGTACGTTTTCCTAGGACTAACCAATAACCTGATCCCTGGGTAGCCAAATACTGAGTCCTAGTTGTAGGCTAGGGAAGGGAAATCTCAGTAGATCATGGAAGCCAGGTGGATAAGTCTGAAGGACCTGATCCCTGGATAGCCGAATACTTAGTTTTAGTGAGTGAAGCCAGGTGGAAAAAACCCTAGGGGGTGGTAACCTTAGGTTCTGGTGAGTGAAGCCAGATGGAGAAAATCCTAAGGGGAGATAACCTTAGGTAACGAGAAGTCTTGGAGGAGTGAACTCCAAGCAAGGTTGATCGGCGGATCTTGGTGATTCTAAGTTTAGTTTTACCATAGCATTTTGTATTATTATTATTGATGTTGGATAATGTAGTATTGCAGGAAAGGCCTTAGTGGATCAGGTGATCAAACACTAAGTAGAAAAAAATCCAAACAAGTCTGGAGGACCAATGTTTGGCAGGTAAGTTGAGGTAAGCAACTGGAGGAACGACAGTGAGGTCATGTTCCTATTAGGAACAACCTAAGGTCGCTGATCCAACTGAAGAAACCAAGAAGGTTTCCAAGTTGAGATCAAGACAGTTCTATTGTCTAATACTACTCATACATCTTACTATTTATATATAGTTGTGCTAACTTTGTTTTGCAGGAATATTATTGTTATATCGAACTAACTTTGTGTTGCAGAATCATATGACCCCTTGAACTTCAAAGGGTCATAACTTTTGACTCAGAACTTAGAATCAAGCTCTGTTAGAGCCACGCGTCCAGCACTCAGAAACCTTCATTTGGCCAAGGGTTCAGTTGACTAAACAAGAGGTTCAATTGATCGAAAAAGGCATTTTATCAGTCGACCGAACAAAGGTTCCATCGACCGAAGAGGTAAAATTGGCAAAATAGATCAGGCTCGCAAACATGGTATCACAGCATGGTCGGTCTACCGAAAATGAGGTTCGGTTGACCAAACAATAAAAGCATTAATGAAGCATTAAGTGCGAATCTCGGCGAGAAGGGAAGTTCACCATTTGGTCGATCGAACCATTAAAGATTAGTTAATGCTCGAAGATCAGATCTTAGCGAAGAAGGAAGAGAGCGGGTTTAGTCGACCGAACCCAGGGATCGGTTGACCGAATATCGACGATTCTTATAAAAGAGAGCTCGAGGTTTGAGGCTGAGTAACACTATTTGGTTCAAAATTAATCACTGTGCAAGATTCTGCTGATCGTGCTATTGCTCTACAACTCGCAAGCTACTCTATTCAAAAATGCCAACCAAGCTTCATCTTATATTATTGTCGGTATATTTATCTTGCATTGTACTTAAACTCTTACAAGATAGTAGAGTGTTACTATCTTGCATATTGTACACACTACTTCTTTCCGAGATTTTCGGAAAGAAGGATTTTAGTGAATTGTCCATCGGTGCGGTCAAGGATCGCAGGTCTTAGAGTAGGAGTCAACCTAGGTTTTGAACCAAGTAGCCGAACTGAGTATTTTAATTTCCGCTGCATATTCTGATTGTCCTTAAAATACGAAAAGAAAAGTTTTTAAAAGCACGATATTCACCCCCCCCCCCCCTCTATCGCACTCTTCCGATCCAACAATTGGTATGAGAGCCTCATAGCTCTAAAAATACTTAATCATTTTTCAAAGCACTTTTAAAACTTTTTCTTTTATTTTTAGAATTCTCTCTCTTATTCTTTTATTATGCACTACTAATCCCGAGACGAAGTCTTGGAAATTACTTTTCTATTTGTCTTGCAAGAATGTCGATATCCTATCAAGAAGGGATAAGCATCTATGAACCTCCACCGTACAATCAAGTCTACTTCAATTCCTGGAGGCAAATGATGGAATGCTTCATAGGAAGAAACAATTTCGACAACTAGATCGCACTGAGACAACCTTCTCGAAACTCACAAGCAAACACAAATGTAATAGATATATTAATTAGTGTTTTGCCTAACAAAATTTTGTGTCAATTAGAAGATTACAAGAATGCATTCGAGTTCTGGAACAAATTGATTGAGCTTCATGAGACTCCATCAAGGCTAGAAGATTAAGGCGAAAGTGAGCTTGAATCCGAATCTGAATCTGGAAAGTTATCCTCAGAGCCAGACCTAGAAGAACAAGACCAAATCAATTTCTTCGCACTAGTGGATGAGGAGGAGGCTAATGGATCCGAACTCGAGTCAGAACAAGATTCGAAGCCTGAATCCGAGATGACAATGGCCAAGGGGGAGAATCCTAACGAGGATTCAAAAGGTAAAATTGTCACTTCTAAATTTAAGGTTCATATAACATGCTTTAAGTGCAGTGAAAAAGGACACTATAAAAGTAAATGCCCGATGAATCGATCCGCACAACCAGAGGCAAAGGAGGAATCGATGCATAGAGTCCAAAAAATGAAGGGCCACATCGAATGTTTCAAGTGCAAAAAGATGGGACACTACAAATCTCAATGTCCGAAAAGAAGATCCGAGGATCCAGGGAGAGCAATTAAGGTAAAACAATTTATTTTATATGAAAAATTGCATGCTTCTTGTTTGAATTGTTATATGAATTTAAAAAAGCATGAAAATCCTACATTAACATTACTTAACAAAACTAATTTAATTAATAAATATTTAAATAATTCAAATGTAATTAAAATTGATCAAATCAATCCAAACCTAGACCAAGATCTAATTAATCAAAATTTATTATTCAAGATAATTTTAATTTAAATCAAAATAATAATTATCTAAAATTAGCTAACAATAAACAAAATTTAACTAAAAATTTAGAAAATAAAAATAAGAAACTAAACTATAAATTAAATACAAAATCAAATTTTAGAAAACTAGAGAAACAAAATAATCTTTTGAAAAATAAAATTAATAAACTAGAAAACATTATTAATAATTTTATAAACTCATAAAATCTAGATTTAAGCTACAAATCAAAACCAAATCTAAAACAAAACCTAATTATAATCATGTACCATTTAATTATAAAACTAATCAATAATAACAATAATATTAAAACAACAACAATAAAACAATAATATTAAAACAACAACAATAAAACAATGATATTAAACAAAAATATTAAAACAACAACAATAAAATAATAATAATAATATTATTAAAACAACAACAACAACATCAACAACAACAATTGGTATCATGCATGACTTGTTTGAATTTTTTGACTTGCCATGATCATGCATACTTATCTGTTATATAACATGGCATGCATCTTCTCTTAATTTAAAACGGTTATTTAAATAGGCTTACCAAACCCTAACAACATAGCATCGGAATGGATTGGGATGATAGTACGTCAAATTAATTTTGTTAAAGGCATGTCTAGGCTGAATCTTGTGTATTCTATCTAGTGCACTAGACTTAGTGGATCTGACCGAAGCTACCCTAATCAAACATGGGCTAGTTAGACCAAAACTTAGTATTAAGTATTTTAAGCAAGACTATTTTGGAAAGTATTCAGCAAGTGGTCCACCGTTGATACACAAGAAGGTCATATGTCTCGCCACTGAACTGAAAACTTATCCTTACGAAACTTGCTTGATTAACCCAAAACTAAGTTTGAATCTAACATGGGTTGAACAACTTTTTCAAAATTCAAAAAACTTAACTAAAGTTTAACTTAATTATAAAACTTAATTACATTTAATTAATTATTAATTTAAAAACTTAATCAAAAATTATTTAAAACATAATTAAAAATTATTTTAAAACTTAATTAAAAATTAATTTAAAATTTAATTAAAATTATTTTCAAACTTATTTTAAAACCTGATTTTAAACTTAATTAAAATTAAACTTAACTAAGATATTTAAAACTATCAACTTAATTGTTAAAAATTTAATTAAACAAATTAAAAACTAAAACATTAATCAAAACTTAATAAAATAAATAAAATCTAAATTAAATGATTAATCATTTAAACTTTAACTCATTAATTAATGTACATTCAATTAATAAATTATCTTAATAATTACTACTTAAATTTCAAATTCAAAACTTAATTAAAACTTAATTAAAATTATTTTAAACATAATTTAAAAAACCTTAAAATTATGTTAAAACTTAATTAAAAATTATTTTAAACTCATTTAAAAATTATTTTAAAAACTTCACTAAATTTTTTAAAAAAAACACTTAATTCAAACTAAACTTAGTTGAAACTTAAAAATTAAATTAACTCAAATATAATTTAAAAACAAACTAAATCAGCTTAAAATTAAATGACTTTAATCAATAAATAAAATACTTTAAACTTAACCAATAATTAAATAAATAATTAATAATTAAATTATTCATTAACTTTAAAATTTAAAGTAATACATCATTAATGAATCTCAATTTGTTATCTTAACTTTAGTTAACTAATTAAGTACTTTAACTTTAAATAATGTTAAGTACCTTAACTAATTCTTGACTCAATTACTAATCTAATTTAACACACAATTAACTTAAAATAATTCAAGTAAAATTCAAATTCAAACTCAATTTTAACTAAATTACAATGAAACTCACAATCAATAAAGTCATCTCACACAATTATAGGATTACCATACTTAAAAATTTAGAATGGGTGAGATGCTAAGAAAATTTAAATTTAAAATATATATTTTTTAAACTTATAAACCTATTTTCTTAAGAAATATTTTTTAAATTTTGATTGATGAATGATTGGGTGTATTATATATATAAATTATTATTATTCACCACCTAAGTCTTTAGATCTTTAAGTCAACCATGACTCTTACACACATCTAGGAATATCTTCCTTGTAGGTAACAAGGATATCTAAAAATACTCTGGTTAAGGGGAAGAAACTATACTGAAGGACATATTTTTTAAAAAATATTTTTAAAAAATATATCTTCAAAAAGAGTTTCAAAAATTTTGATTTCAAGCATTTTTTTTTAAAAAAAACATATTATTCAAAATCTTACTTTTGAAAACTTATTTTGAAAAATGTTTTAAAACACTCTTTGGAAAAATGCTTGATAAAAATTATTTACAAATCTTTTTGAAAATTATCTTTACAATCTCTTAATTGTTATCAAATATTTTATGAACATGACTTTTACAAAATTTCTTGAAAATTATTTCTTTAAAGCATCTTGGTTTTGAAATTAACTTGAAAATATTTTTGAAAATTACTTTCAAGAGTAACTTTTACAAAATTTATGTTTCATTCTTTGAAAAACTATCTAAAAAAGTTGTTCTTTTTGCAAATCCTTTTGAAAATTATTGTTACTTATCAAATATTTTCAGAAATCATTCTTAGAAAATTTCTTAGAATATTGGAATTCCTTGAAAATACTTGAAAACATTTTTTGAAATCAGCTTTGAAATATTTTTAAAATTGTTTTCAAAAGTATCTTGAAATTTTTTTTGAAAATGATACTGCAATTTCCTTCTAAAATTTTGAAATTATCAACAACTATTTTTCAAAATATATTCGATGCATGTTTATTTAGAAAACCCTAAATACATCTTATTATTGTCTTTCAAAAGGGTGGGAGAATACCTTAGGAAATATCTTGTGAATGTTTAAGGTACTACATCATTGTTAGTGCAAAACTTAAGGATACCTTAGCAATCAATGAAATTTATGAAGGGTTCTTTTTGTTGTGTGACAAAATGGGGAGAAAAAGGGTTTAAGATAGATATCTAATTACCCCTAACTTAAACATATTTATCAAACAACAAAAATGGGGAGCTTGTTGGTGCAATCGACCTCCAAGGTTTTAATGACAAATATATTTAAGTAAGCTTAATGGAGCCTGATTATGGGAAGTCCTAGTCGTGGCTAGGCAAGGGTGGGAAGTCAACCGAGTGACTAGTCCTAACTGCGGTTAGGCAAGGGAAATCCTACTTGTAGACTAGGCAAGGAAAATCTCGATAAATCATGGAAATCAGTTGGATTCGATAGATCTGAAGGACCTGATCCCTGGGTAGCCGAATACTGAGTCCTAGTTGTAGGCTAGGGAAGAGAAATCTCGGTAGATCGTGAAAGTCAAGTGGATAGGTCAGAAGGACCTGATCCCTGCGTAGTCGAATACTGAGTCTTGGTGAATGAAGTCAGGTGGAGAAAACCCTAGGGGGTGGTAACCTTAGGTTCTGATGAGTGAAGTCAGATGGAGAAAATCCTAGGGGGAGATAACCTTAGGTAACGAGAAGTCTTGGAGGAGTGAACTCCATACAAGGTTGATCGACGGATCTTGGTGATTCTAAGTTTAGTTTTATCATAGCATTCTGTATTACTATTATTGCTGCTGGCTAATATAGTATTGTAGGAAAGGCCTTAGTGGATCAGGTGATCAGACACTAAGTAGAGAAAGTCCAAATAAATCTAAAGGACCAATGTTTGAAAGGTAAGTTGAGGTAAGTAACTGGAGGAGCGGCAGTGAGGTCGTGTTCCTGTTAGGAACAACCTAAGGTCGTTGATCCAACTGAATAAATCGTGAAGGTTTTCAAGTTGAGATCAATACAGTTCTACTGTCTAATACTACTCATGCATCTTACTATTCATATATAGTTGTGCTAACTTTGTTTTGTAGGAATATTATTGTTATATCAAACTAACTTTGTGTTGCAAAATCATATGACCCCTTGAATTTCAAAGAGTCATAACTTTTGACTCAGAACTCGAAATCAGGCTTTGTTATTGGTCACGCGTCCAGCACTCAGGAACCTTCATTTGGTCAAGGGTTCAGTCGACAGAACAGGAGGTTCAGTCGATCGAAAAAGGCATTTTATCAGTCGACCAAATAAAGGTTCGGTCGATCGAACAGGCAAAATTGGCAAAACAGATCAGGTTCGCAAACATGGTATCACAGCATGATCGGTCGATCGAAAATGAGGTTCAGTTGACCAATAATAAAAGCATTAATGAAGCATTAAGTGCGAATCTCGGCGAGAATGAAAGTTCACCATTCGATCGACCGAACAAGGTTATAAGTCGATCGAACCATTAAAGATCAGTTAATGCTCGAAGATCATATCTGTAACGCTCGTCCTTACTCATACCCTTAAGCTACAGGACAAACGTTACTCTTTCCTCGTATATCTAATTTTTTCGGCATTCTTACCTGTTACATGCTGCTTAGTCCTTAAATCTATTTAACCTGTATGACTGGTAGGACATGACTTACAGCCACGTAGGGCCGAAGGGAGTCTGAAACTTCTGGTGAGTCTGGGTCGTATGGCACTGACAGCTATAGCACTCCCAACTGACACAGTGCACGACCGTGTGAGGGTCGTACGGTCGTGACCCTTGGTAGAGGATGAAAGGGGCACGACCGTGTGAACCCACACGGCCGTGTCACTTCGACCGAGAGAAGGAGAGACACGGTTGTGTGGAATCACACGGCCGTGTAGCATTGGTCGAAGGGAGGAGGTGCACGACCGTGTGATTCCACAGGGTCGTGTCACCTCGGCCGAGAGGAAGAAGGGCACGGCCGTGTGGAATCACACAGTCGTGTCACCTTAGCCAAGAGGGGGAAGGGCACTGTCGTGTGGAATCACACGGCCGTGTCACCTTGGCCGAGAGGAGGAAGGGCAAGGTCGTGTGAACTCGCACGGTCGTGCCACAGGCAGTGCGGAGGACCCCCTTTCTCCACCGGAAAAGCTTGTTCTCCTCTTTTTCACTTTCACTTGCCATTCAAATTCTGCCAAGCCGTCAATTTCATTCTAAACCGATTAGTGCCAGTATCTTATATAAAACAGAGAGAAGAAAACAAACTAAAGTTCTACATGTTCCCCATAGTAACAAACTCTCTGATCTCTTTCCATTGTTTCGCCACACACGCACACACCCCCAAGCATTGCTCCTGCTACCTCCTCCTTCTCGAGTTTTTCTTTACCTTTATCTGCAGTACAAGGAAATGCAAATCTATAAGCGGATGCTTAGTAAGTACCAGCTACTCATAAAACGAGACATTAAAAGAAGACATGCTTTTTAAACTGCTTGAAGAAAAATGCAACATTGCAACCATGTTTTTGCTATAGTTTATACCCAAAACCGTACCTCGAAAATATGCACATGACATATATTTTCAAACCAGTTTATCATGCAAACCATCAACACAAAACCATACTAGTAACGAAATAAAACAGTCATCTTGGCATATTATGGAGTTTGCCACTACTGCACTACATAACTCAATTCTAAACTTAGGAAACTTCCACTAAGACAAACCATGAAGTTTAAAAACTTTATATTATATAATAGTGAAAATAATAATCACTTGCTTGGGTCCGACATTGTACCATTTTGCGCGCATCCTTAATAAGATCCGAGGTAGCTAATCCCGAACCCAATAAGGTGCTACTAGGCGGTCTAGGAGCCTAGGGGCGATCTAGGAGCCCACCCAAGGACCTTGTGTCCAGTACATACCTTTCTAAAGTAAAATACTTCCTTTTAACTAATAATTTCTTATACTTGCACTTGCTTGGCATTTAACCAAACACCTTATGTGCGCTTAATTACCCTGTACTTATAGGGAAGCACTTTAGGCACTTGATTATACTTCTTAGTCCCAAAACTTAATGGGAAGCAAACCAAGATGATCTAAGCATGCTCTTAATCCCAAAACTTTACAGGGTATCTTACATCTCATAGCATCTATCTCCTTTAACATGCAACACGTTTAAAACATATCGTAACATGTATTAACAAAGCTACTTATACTGCAGGTGAGAGGTACTTACATCCTTTCGCTAGATCTTACGATTATAAGGTGCAAGGAAGACCCCCAAATCCTCCCTCATGTGCCTTAATCTCCGAGTCACCCTCCTTTTGTGTCCTACCTCCTTGGGAGAAACTCTCCCTTAGATTCCCTCCTTTGAAAGTTTTAAGACTTGGAGCCCTAGGTTTCCTTGGCCGAAACTTGAAGGGAGGGAGAAGAGGATTCGGCTAGAGAGGAAAAAGGAGGCGGAAGATTAGGTTTTTGATCTCACCCAACCCCTTTTATACTAAGTGGAAATTGGAGCGCCTCTTCGCACATAATCCACATATAAGGAATTGTTTCATATTGCTCATGTGATGCTTTACCACCACCTAATGGCTACCTAAACAAATTTCAAGCAAGAGGTCTCGGGTTCAAATCCTAGCTCGGGCCATTTATGCATATATTTTTATTTCTTTTCTCTTCTTCTATTTCTTTTTGCGCTTTATAAAAATAAAAGAAATTTACGGGTGTTACAATTCTCCATACCTTATAAAAAGTTCATCCTCAAACTTAGAACAAGTGTGGATACTTTCGTCTTATATCATCCTCGCATTCCCAAGTTGTCTCTTCATACTGTTGTCCTTGCCACAACACTTTCACTAACAGTATCTCTTTGTTCCTCAGCTTCTTAACTTCTCGATCTATTATCTGAATAGGTCAACTTTCATAACTGAGGTTCTCTCGAACTTGTACCGTCTGTGGCTCAATCATTTGTTTCACATCGGAAACATGCTTCTTCAGCATTGAGATATGAAATACATTATGAATGACTGACATTTCTTGATGTAGTTCCAGCTCATACGCTACCTTGCCAACCCTTTTGGTGATCCGGTACGGCCTCACATAACGTGGACTCAACTTTCCCTTCTTTCCAAACCTCATTACTCCTTTTATAGAGCTACTTTGAGGAACACTAAATCCCCCATACCAAATTATAGTGGTCTACGGCGCACATCCGCATAGTCTACCGGCTCTGAGCAGTTTCTATCTGCTGGCGAATGTTCTGAATAGCTTTGGTGGTGTCCTCGATAAGATCCGTCTGGAGTCTCATTTCTCTCTTTTCACCACCTTCGTACCAACATATAGGAGATCTATATCTCCTCCCATATAGGGCCTCATAGGGTGTCATTCCGATAGTAGCTTGATAGCTATTATTATATGTAAATTATGCTAAGCATAGGTATCAGCATCAGCTCCCTTTGAAATCTAAGGCACAAGCTCGTAGCATATCCTCCAGGACTTGATTCACTCGTTCTGTTTGTCCATCTGTTTGAGGATGAAATGCTGTGCTAAACCGCAGCTTAGTGCCAAGAGCTCTTTAAACACACTCCCAGAAGTGTGAAGTGAAGCGATCATCCCTATAAAAAATTATGGTTTGGGGGACGCCATGCAATCTGATAACCTCTTTAACATACAGTTGCGCTAATTATTCTATGGAGTAGGATGTTCTGATAGCTAGAAAATGAGCAGACTTGGTCAATCTATCCACTATTACCCAGATAGCATCGAATTCATTCGTAGTTCTGGGTAGTCCTACTATGAAGTCCATAGATATATCCTCCCACTTCCATTCTGAAATCTGGATATGCTGCAGAACTCCGCCCGGTCTCTGATGTTCTGTTTTAACCCGTTGGCATGTCAGGCAGGTACTGATATATCTTGCAATATCTCTTTTCATTCCAAACCACCAGAAGAATTCCTTTAAATCTTGATACATCTTGGTGGAACCAGGATGCATTGCATAGGGTACTCCATGGGCTTCGTCTAGAATTTTCTTTCGTAGTTCTTCTTGATTAGGGACACAAAGGCGTGTTGGTTGCTACTCGGAAAGCCTATAGGTTCCACTGTACAAAAATTTTGTACAAAGGTCTGAACCTTTTCCTAGCTACCATGTGTTCTTTTAAATTAAATTTTGGATCTCCTGCGGAACTTAACACGTTTGATCCAAAACTTAATCTATTTGTTCTTTTAGGTTTTGACTTGGATCTCCTGCGGAACTTAACACGTTCGACCCAAGTCTCCTTAAGTTATTAATTCCATTAAATATCAATTTCCATAAAAGGTTCCCAGTACTGACGTGGCGAGGCACATGGCCTTCTTGGATATGGGAGCAACCACCACCGACTAGACAAAACCTTTAATAGAAAGCTAATATTTAATTTCCTAAAATAACTTTAGGTTAACCAAAGAGAACAATCAAATCACAAGGAAAAGAAAGAAACAAAAGAACACAACTTCGAAAAACATATTCGAAATACTAGAACGTAAGCCTCTTGTATTTGGTATTATTTCCATAAATAACTAGCATGATGCGGAAATAGAAATTACTAGTTATACCTTGTAGAAAAACCTCTTGATCTTCTACCGTATTCCTCTTCTAACCTCGGACGTTGTGTGGGCAACGATCTTCCAAGATGAGAAACCACCAACCACCTTCTTCTTCTCCAAGCAAGGTTCGGCCACAAAAGAAAAGCTTCACCAAGGAGAAAAACCAAAATACTAACCAAGCTCCAAGAGATGCTAGCTTTCTCTCCTTCTTCTTCTTCTTCTCCAAGTAGTATCCGGCCACCACAAGAGCTCCAAGGAGGGGAGAGAGGTTCGGCCACCACAAGAGGAAGAGAGGGAGAGGATGGACCGGCCACCACAAGGAACAAGAGAGGGAGAGGAATAATAGATGTTGTGTCTTGAGAAGGCACCCTCACCCCTTCTTTTATATTCCTTGGCCTAGGTAAATTAGGAAATAAATTTTCCTTAATTTCCTTGACATGATTTAATTGAGAGAAATAAAATAAAATTTCCCTAATTAATTTGTGATGGCCGGCCACATCATTGGAAGGCAAATAGGACAAGTTTCAATCAACAATTAAAACTTCCTAATTTGTTTCCAGAAATTTTAAAAAATAAAATTTCTCTTTAAAATCTCTTCATGGTTAATAAAAGGAAATTTCTATAATTTTAATTTTATCAATCATGTGGATAATTTTAAAGAGAAAATAAAACATCTCTCCAATCTACAAATAAGGAAAGAGATCTAATCTCTTTCTTTAATCTTTTGTAAATTTTACAAGAGAGATATTTTAATTTTAATTCTCTTTTAAATTAAATCTTCCACATAATAATAAACATTAAAATTAAATTTTCTTTTTAATTAATTATGGCCGGCCCTACTAGCTTGGGTTCAAGCTAGGGCCGGCCACCTTAACCAAGCTTAGGCCGGCCCTAGCTTGGTTCCCAAGCTAGCTTGGCCGGCCCCTTTAGGTGGGTATAGAAGGTGGGTATATGTGGGTATAGTACTCTATAAATAAGAGGCTACGATAGGGACCGAGAGGAGGAATTGGTTTTGGTCTCCGATAAAATTAAGCATCCCTTGTTCGCCCAACACAACTTAATTTTATCAATGATAATTCATTCCACTAGAGAACTATCATTGAACTACCGCACCAATCCCAAATTACATTTTGGGCTCCTTCTTATTATGAGTGTGTTAGTCTCCGTGTTTAAGATATCGAATGTCCACTAATTAAGTGAGTTACCGACAACTCATTTACTTAATATCTAAGTCCAAGAGTAGTACCACTCAACCTTATTATCATGTCGGACTAAGTCCACCTGCAGGGTTTAACATGACAATCTTTATGAGCTCCTCTTGAGGACATTATCAACCTAGTATCTCTAGGACACGCGTTTCCTTCTATAATCAACAACACACACTATGAGTGATACCATTTCCCAATTTATCGGGTTTATTGATTCATCGAACTAAATCTCACCCATTGATAAATTAAAGAAATAAATATCAAACATATGTGCTTGTTATTATATTAGGATTAAGAGCACACACTTCCATAATAACTGAGGTCTTTGTTCCTTTATAAAGTCAGTATAAAAGGAACGACCTCAAATGGTCCTACTCAATACACTCTGAGTGTACTAGTGTAATTATATAGTCAAGATAAACTAACACCTAATTACACTACGACTTTCTAATGGTTTGTTCCTTTCCATTCTGGTCGTGAGCTACTGTTTATAATTTATAAGGTACCGATAACATCATCTTCTGTATGTGACACCACATACTATGTTATCTACAATATAAATTAAATGAACAACTACAAACAAATGTAGATAATTAGACCAAATGTGATTCTTTATTCATAATGAATGTTTACAAAGCTTAGGCTCTCAGTATACACTCCAACAATCTCCCACTTCTAATGACTAGCTCTCACCATATGATTCATTCAACCCTAAAGCTAGTCAAATTGAAAGGATTGGTAGATCCAGTCATACCAGATGCACGATGACAACTTCTCCTCGCTTCACGATATCTCGTATCAGGTGGTACTTGTGCTCTATATGTTTACTTGCCTTATGGGCTCGTGGTTCCTTCGAGTTTGCAACTGCACCACTATTATCACAATAAATTGTGATGATTTTAGGCAAACCAGGAATCACATCTAAGTCCATTAGAAAGTTCCTGAGCCATACTACTTCTTTAGCTGCCTCAGAGGCTGCTACATACTCGACTTCCATGGTTGAGTCCGAAACGCATTTCTGCTTAACACTCCTCCATGCAATGGCACCACCTCCTAAAGTAAACACATAGCCTGATGTAGACTTACTGTTTTCCCTATCTGATTGGAAATCTGAATCCGTGTAACCCACAGGGAGCAAATCGTCTGCTTGGTAAACTAGCATATAATCTCTGGTCCTTCTCAGGTACTTTAATATATGCTTTACCGCAGTCCAATGTCCTTGTCCAGGGTTACTTTGATATCTACTAACCATGCCCACGGTAAAACAGATATCAGGTCTCGTACATAGCATTGCATACATGAGGCTTCCTACAGCCGAAGCATAAGAAACTGCTTTCATGTCCTCTATCTCCTTTGATGTCTTCGGAAACATCTCTTTAGATAGAGCTACTCCATGCCTAAAAGGTAAGAAACCTTTCTTGGAGTCTTGCATGCTAAAACGAGCAAGGATTGTATCTATATATGAAGCTTGTGATAGACACAACATTCTTTTCTTGCGATCCCTTATAACTTTGATCCCAAGAAATGTGCACATTCTCCTAAGTCCTTCATATCAAATTGTTTGGACAACCATACCCTTACGTCTGATAATACCTTGACATTGTTGCCAATTAACAAAATATCATCTACTATAGTACAAGAAATACCACTACGTTTCCGTTACACTTCTTATATACACAAGACTCATCCGGACTTTGAATAAATCCATATGACTGGATTACTTCATTAAACCGGATGTTCCAAGACTTGAAGCTTGCTTCATCCATAAATGGACCGATTGAGCTTGCATACTAGATGCTCTTTGCCTTTTCAATAAATCCTTCGGTTGCTTCATATGGATGTTCTCTTCAAGACTTCCATTAAGGAAAGTTGTCTTGACATCCATTTGCCAAATCTCATAATCCATATGAGCGGAATGGATAAGAGTATCCGGATAGACTTAAGCATACTACGGTGAAAAGGTTTCCTCATAATCGATTCCCTCTTTCCGAGTGTACCCTTCGCAACAAGCCTAGCTTTGAAGGTTTCTACCTTCCCGTCTCCCTCTTTTCCTTTGTAAATCCACTTGCATCCAACGGCTTTTACACCATCGGTGGTTCTACAAGCTCCCGGACCTTATTAGAGTACATGGACTCTATTTCGAATTCATTGCCTTTTGCCAAGACGCTGCATCTATATCTTGGAGTGCTTCATCATATGGATCGGTTCATGTTTACCGGGATCAAGTCCAAGACTCTCCCAAAACATGAATCTTCAGTTGCATTACAACCCTCCCACTACGACGAGGCATCGTGGTTGTGTATCATGTGTGACACGTGTTGCGTCTTGTGGTACTTCATCTTGTATCGTTGACTGAAGTAGACATGTCCTCTAAGTTCTTCTAAAACAAGTTTACTCGGGCTTGTGATCCATTATATAGTCTTCTTCTAAAAGCGGGCATTGGTGCTAACAATGACCTTCTGGTCTTTAGGACTATAAAATAAACCACCTTTCGTTCCTTTGGGATATCCTACAAACACGCGAACTTTACGAGATTCTAACTTATCAAGATCTGGTTTCAAAGACATGTGCGGACTACCCCATATCCGAATATGTCTTAGACTGGTTTTCGCCCATTCCACAATTCTATGGAAGTAGAAGAAACTGATTTAGAAGGTACTAAGTTCGGAGCATTTCCAGAGCATATATCCCAAACGAATTTGGTAATCAATAACTCATCATTGATCTAACCATCTCCATAAGAGTCCTATTCCTTCGCTCGCTACACCATTCTTGGGGTGTTCCGGTGCGCACAATTGGGATTGAATCCCCCTCGATAAATAATTCCTAAACTCTCTAAGAGGTATTGCCACCACGATCGTACCGTAGTGTCTTGATACTTTTACCTAGTCGTTTCTCCACATCAGCCTTGTATTCTTTGAACTTATCAAAGCACTCGGACTTGCGGCGCATTAGGTAAATGTATCCATATCTTGAATAATCGTCTATGAAAGAGACAAAATATTCAAAACCTCCTCTTGCCTGGACAGACATAGGACCACACAAATCAGAGTGAACCAACTCTAACACTTCTTTGGCTCTATACCCTTGGCCTTGAACGGCCTCTTGGTCATTTTACCTTCTAAGCAAGATTCACAAGTTGGAAAATTTTCCAACTCTAATGAACTTAAAAGTCCATCGGCTATAAGCCTCTGAATCCTACTTAAGTTAATATGACCAAGCCTTAGATGCCAAAGATATGCTTGGTTCATTTCGAAGGTTCTTTTCTCTTATTAGAATTAGAAGATGAATTATAAATTTCCATATTTTGCTTTGTGGAAGAATTTGGATTTAAAATATACAAATTGCCAACTAATGCACCGAGCAGATAATCACTTTATTTCTTTTAATAACTACATCGTTACTGAAAGAAACGAATATCCATCTAAAAACAGTTTAGAAACTGAAATTAAATTCTTTCTAAACCGGGTACATAAAGACAATTTCTTAAAACCAAATTTCTATTTCTACTAAAAGATAAGTAGACGTCTCCCACTGCAACACTGCCACCTTAGTAGCATTGCCCATGTAGACGGTAATCTCCCTTCAGATAGTCGGGTTTCCTGGAACCCCTGCAAGGAATTGCAGACATGATCGATGGCTCCGTATCTACACACCAGGTGTTGGTAGATAACACCGCTAAACATGTTTCAACAACTAGAGTATGAGATATACCTTTGTTTTGGTTCTTACGAGGACGATGCCTTCCAATGTCCCGCTCTGCCAGATGAAGCACTTGCCCTTCATCTTTAAATCCCGTACTCTGAGATTTATTCACTTTCTTTGCTGAACCAGTTTGTTTCTTCTTCTTCTTACCTTTCGGTTTAGAAGTAGAACCATTTTCAACATAGTGAATTTGAGAATGACGAAATAACCCTTCTGCTTGAAGTTCTGTCAGAGGTTCCAATGAATAAATCCTTTTATTCATATTATAGTTCAAACGGAATGCTCAAAACTTCTAGGTAGGGTTTGGAGGATCATATCGATCTGGGTTTCCCATCAATTTCTCCTCCAAGGATCAGATTTCGTTCGGATAAGCCATCATGTTTAGGATATGATCCCTTACAGGAGTACCCTGCATGGTGCTGTCATTATCTTTCTCATAGCTTCTTGTCTAGAAGCCCTATCCACGATGACCAAAGAGTTCCTTGAGATTGTTCATTATATCATGTCGTTGGTAAATCTTTATGTCGATGTTGCAATACATTTGACATTGAAGCCAAATGTAACACCGCGCCATCTCATCCGCTTACCCATTTCCTATGATATTCAATCTCCTCTTGGGTAGATTCACCATGGGTGCATCAGGCAATGCTCAATCAATATAAATTTATAGCAGTAAGAACAATATCCGTGTTTCTTTTCCAATCTATGTAATTTGGTCCAGAAGTCTATTTTGTTGAAGTATGATGGATGGGTTGAAAGTCATCCTAAGAATCACAAATAACTTTTGGTCGAACTCTAAATTTAGAATAATATTGATTCCTCAAACAATACTATTTTAAATTAACCAACACCTTAAACCACCGTGAATTTTGTATGCCACGTTAGTGTGGACGATACAAATTCAACATTTGTAAAAGGGGGTTTTAGCCCATTAATTTTATTATCTTGTCAACCTAACTTTTGACAAATAAAATTAATAGTTGGTATTATTTGGTCACACAAATAATAGCAGTGACTCCGTTGGGGAGGATACTATTAGATGTGTCTAAGTGTACACTATTACTTGACACTAAGTCCATTAATAAGATTATGCCCCTTCCGTTGGGGAAGATCACACGCTCTTAATTAACTTCCTATAGTCATCCATAAATGGAAGTCTGTTCTAGTGGTCCGCAAACAAGCTCATCCGTTATGGAGGAAGGCACTCAGAGCCAACGCGCAAGCTTGTTTGCATCACTTACAAACCAGTAATGGAGACCATGGGATTTACTTAAAAATCCCTCTCCACTTAGTTATTTATAAATGAGGAATTTTAACTATGCTAGCCTACTAAACTTGTAAACTAACATGCACACACAGCACAATATAAAAGCAATAAATAGAAAATCTAATTTTCAACTATTATGGCTTTTATCTTTAATTGTCCTCCGTGTGTTGTCATCCGAAGCTGCTGCCATATTTGGCCACCGCCACCGGGTCTAACTGTCGCATCCATCTTGCTCCGAGTTCCGCTGCGCCTCTGGTCCTTAGAAGGTTCCACGCTTTGCAAGATTCGATCCGCGACATAAATAGAATTTTACATTTTGATCCTATATTCCATAAAAGGAATGTACATGTATCTAGATCAAAAATAAAATCCTAATAAAACTAAATACAGCTCCTGCTGTATTTTAATACAATCATGCACACACATATAAATTGCCCTTGACATGTCCAAGGGTCCAATCACACACATAATTAACTAAAAGTCATAATAGTTGGATCCTGCATCCATAGAGTTAGCACATCCTACTATTAACCTGCCTAAATTATGTATGACATGTGCATAATTAAACTAAATACCAAATACACAGAGGCAAAACCCTAGCTCTGATACCAATTATTGGTTGCTACTCGGAAAGCCTATAGGTTCCACTGTACAAAAATTTTGTACAAAGGTCTGAACCTTTTCCTAGCTACCATGTGTTCTTTTAAATTAAATTTTGGATCGCCTGCGGAACTTAACACGTTTGATCCAAAACTTAATCTATTTGTTCTTTTAGGTTTTGACTTGGATCTCCTGCGGAACTTAACACGTTCGACCCAAGTCTCCTTAAGTTATTAATTCCATTAAATATTAATTTCCATAAAAGGTTCCCAGTACTGACGTGGCGAGGCACATGGCCTTCTTGGATATGGGAGCAACTACCACCGACTAGACAAAACCTTTAATAGAAAGCTAATATTTAATTTCCTAAAATAACTTTAGGTTAACCAAAGAGAACAATCAAATCACAAGGAAAAGAAAGAAACAAAAGAACACAACTTCGAAAAACATATTCGAAATACTAGAACGTAAGCCTCTTGTATTTGGTATTATTTCCATAAATAACTAGCATGATGCGGAAATAGAAATTACTAGTTATACCTTGTAGAAAAATCTCTTGATCTTCTACCGTATTCCTCTTCTAACCTCGGACGTTGTGTGGGCAACGATCTTCCAAGATGAGAAACCACCAACCACCTTCTTCTTCTCCAAGCAAGGTTCGGCCACAAAAGAAAAGCTTCACCAAGGGGAAAAACCAAAATACTAACCAAGCTCCAAGAGATGCTAGCTTTCTCTCCTTCTTCTTCTTCTTCTCCAAGTAGTATCCAGCCACCACAAGAGCTCCAAGGAGGGGAGAGAGGTTCGGCCACCACAAGAGGAAGAGAGGGAGAGGATGGACCGGCCACCACAAGGAACAAGAGAGGGAGAGGAATAATAGATGTTGTGTCTTGAGAAGGCACCCTCACCCCTTCTTTTATATTCCTTGGCCTAGGTAAATTAGGAAATAAATTTTTCTTAATTTCCTTGACATGATTTAATTGAGAGAAATAAAATAAAATTTCCCTAATTAATTTGTGATGGCCGGCCACATCATTGGAAGGCAAATAGGACAAGTTTCAATCAACAATTAAAACTTCCTAATTTGTTTCCGAAAATTTTAAAAAATAAAATTTCTCTTTAAAATCTCTTCATGGTTAATAAAAGGAAATTTCTATAATTTTAATTTTATCAATCATGTGGATAATTTTAAAGAGAAAATAAAACATCTCTCCAATCTACAAATAAGGAAAGAGATCTAATCTCTTTCTTTAATCTTTTGTAAATTTTACAAGAGAGATATTTTAATTTTAATTCTCTTTTAAATTAAATCTTCCACATAATAATAAACATTAAAATTAAATTTTCTTTTTAATTAATTATGGCCGGCCCTACTAGCTTGGGTTCAAGCTAGGGCCACCTTAAACCCAAGCTTAGGCCGGCCCTAGCTTGGTTCCCAAGCTAGCTTGGCCAGCCCCCTTTAGGTGGGTATAGAAGGTGGGTATATGTGGGTATAGTACTCTATAAATAAGAGGCTACGATAGGGACCGAGAGGAGGAATTGGTTTTGGTCTCCCGATAAAATTAAGCATCCCATGTTCGCCCCGAACACACAACTTAATTTTATCAATGATAATTCATTCCACTAGAGAACTATCATTGAACTACCGCACCAATCCCAAATTACATTTTTGGGCTCCTTCTTATTATGAGTGTGTTAGTCTCCCTGTGTTTAAGATATCGAATGTCCACTAATTAAGTGAGTTACTGACAACTCATTTAATTAATATCTAAGTCCAAGAGTAGTACCACTCAACCTTATTATTATGTCGGACTAAGTCCACCTGCAGGGTTTAACATGACAATCTTTATGAGCTCCTCTTGAGGACATTATCAACCTAGTATCACTAGGACACATTTTCC
Organism: Zingiber officinale; assembly: GCF_018446385.1. NCBI lineage: Eukaryota > Viridiplantae > Streptophyta > Magnoliopsida > Zingiberales > Zingiberaceae > Zingiber > Zingiber officinale. Next base: position 15,538,455 of record NC_055989.1, read on the forward strand.
TTCTATAATCAACAACACACACTATGAGTGATACCATTTCCCAATTTATCGGGTTTATTGATTCATCGAACTAAATCTCACCCATTGATAAATTAAAGAAATAAATATCAAACATATGTGCTTGTTATTATATTAGGATTAAGAGCACACACTTCCATAATAACTGAGGTCTTTGTTCCTTTATAAAGTCAGTATAAAAGGAACGACCTCAAATGGTCCTACTCAATACACTCTGAGTGTACTAGTGTAATTATATAGTCAAGATAAACTAACACCTAATTACACTACGACTTTCTAATGGTTTGTTCCTTTCCATTCTGGTCGTGAGCTACTGTTTATAATTTATAAGGTACTGATAACATCATCTTCTGTATGTGACACCACATACTATGTTATCTACAATATAAATTAAATGAACAACTACAAACAAATGTAGATAATTAGACCAAATGTGATTCTTTATTCATAATGAATGTTTACAAAGCTTAGGCTCTCAGTATACACTCCAACAAGGCGATCACCATGGTATAGTATCCCACCGTCTGATACTCGGAACTCCCCATTTTCTCCATCCTGCATTTCCTGCTTGATCTTCTGAATATTAGAATCTTCATCTTGCCCTTTCTGTATCTCGTCAAGCAAGGTTGACACTAATGTCAAAGTGGAGAGTTGCCCAGTAACGATTTCAAGCCCAAAATTTTCTATTTCTTTCTGGAGAGGAGTGGCTATGGCAAATAAGGACAATAGAGTAGCATAAGCTTTCCTACTTAGTACATCTGCCACTTTGTTCGCCTTCCCCGGATGATAGAGGATTTCACAGTCATAGTCTTTGACCAGTTCAAGTCATCTCCGTTGTCTCATGTTCAGGTCTTTTTGAGTGAAGAAATACTTCAGACTCTGGTGATCTGTATAAATCTTGCACCGAGCTCCATATAAGTAATGTCTCCAAATCTTGAGAGCGAAACTACCGCTGTTAACTCAAGGTCATGAGTAGGATAGTTCTTCTCATAATCCTTGAGTTGTCTCGAGGCATAAGCGATGACCTTGCCATTCTGCATCAGTATAGCCCCGAGTCCTAATTTAGAAGCATCACTATAAATATCGAAGCTTTCGTTATTCTCTAGGAGAGTCAAGATTGGGGCACTGGTCAATCTCCCTTTCAGTTCAGTGAAACTCTTCTCACAATCCTCTGTCCATTTAAACTTTCGATTCTTTCTGGTAAGTGTTGTCAGTGGTGAGGCGATCCTGGAGAAGTTCTCTACAAATTTCCTGTAGTAGCCTGCTAACCCAAGGAAACTCTTGATTTCACTGGCATTCTTAGGTCTATTCCAGTTACTCACAGCTTCTATTTTTTTCGGGTCTACCATAACCTCATCCTTGGAAATAATGTGGCCTAGGAAGGATACTTGCTCGAGCCAGAACTCGCACTTGGAGAACTTTGCGTACAACTGGCTCTGCTGAAGAATTTGTAATACTATCTTCAGATGTTCAGCATATTTTTCTTGAGTTCTGGAGTATATAAGGATATCGTCTATGAAGACAATTATAAACTTGTCCAGATACGCCTTGAATACCATGTTCATCAGATCCATAAAAGTGGCAGGAGCGTTCGTCACTCCAAAAGGCATAACCACAAACTTGTAGTGCCCATACCTCGTTCGGAATGTCGTCTTCGGCACATCATCCACTTTCACTTTCACTTGATGATATCCGGACCTTAAATCTATCTTGGAAAAGACCGTAGCGCCCTTTAACTGATCAAACAGATCATCAATTCTAGGCAGGGGATATCTATTCTTAATGGTTACTTTGTTCAGCGCTCGATAGTCCACACACATTCGCATAGACCCGTCCTTATTCTTTACAAACAACACTGGAGCTCCCCATGGTGAGTGACTAGGGCGAATGAATCCTTTGTCAAGCATCTCCTGTAGTTGTCCCTGAAGTTCTATCAATTCTGCCGGAGCCATGCAGTAGGGTGCCTTTGAGATTGGATGGGTACCAGGGATAAGTTCAATCTCAAATTTGATTTCCCTATCCGGAGCCAAGCCTGGCAACTCATTCGGAAACACTTCTGGGTAGTCACATACAACTCTAACTTCCTCTAGCTTTTGGTCTCTTTCTTGCTGGGTATTAACCACGTGAGCTAGAAACCCGACACATCCATATGCTAACATTTTCTGAGCTTTTATGACCGATAAGAATTTCTGGGCCCTCTTCTTGGATTCTCCAATGAACTCAAACTTAGGCTCTACCTCAAGTTGGAATAGGACTCTTCACTTACGGCACTCGATGGAAGAACCATACTTGCTCAGAAAGTCTATCCCAAAAATAACATCATAGTCAGACATGTTCAGCATTATCAGATCATTGTACAGTTCTCTGTATGAAATTTTGATTGGCACAGCACGTAGCCAGTGCGTAGATGTCATTATCTCTCCCGATGGTAGTGTCATTAAGAACTGTCCGCTTAGCACATCCGGGGGTATACCTATACTTTCAGCAAATACTATGGAAACAAACGAATGGGTTGCCCCAGTATCAAATAGAACAGTTGCATATAGATTAAAAATTTGTATCTGACCTGTGACAACCGTAGAGGCGTTTGCTACCTTCTCTCTGGTAAGGGAGAAGACTCGAGCATCAGTAGCACTTGGTGGAGCCTCCAATCTGCCCTGGCTAATTTGAAGACCCTCCAACGTGGCCTGCATCTGGTGTAACTGCGCCTAGTTGCCTCCATACTGAACAGATTGTATTGGAGGTAAGTTGCTCTTGGTCGGGCAATACTTGGCTATATGCCCCTCTTGACCACATGTATAACACTAGTGCCCTTGCGACAGATTCCAGGATGCATCTTTCCACACGTGGAACACGTGGCATACTTAGGCTGCTTGCTTACGGATCCTCCCTTCTTATTACTCCACTGCTTTCTCTTGGAGCTCCCCTTCCAGGTTGAACCTTGGCCCTGAGTTTTCTGAGTGTCAGAACTCCCTTGACTTTTGTTCTCAATCTATACTGGCTTCTGCTGCTTGATGTTGTTCAAGTAGTGCTCCGTGATCAGAGCACTACTAATCAAATCTTCTGCAGTCTGCGGTCTATTTATTCCGTCAGCTACATTCAGATCTATCTCTGGCCTCAACATCTTAAGCATTAGTCTCACCCTTTCTCGTACCGTGCTGACCAGCTCGGAGCATAAGCGAGCTAGTCTATTAAATTTTTTCACGGCTTCGCCCACCGATAAATTTCCTTGTCGAAATTCCATGAACTTGTCATAACATTTATTCGAGACTCGCATATGGAAGAACTCTTCGAAGAACTCAGTCTCGAAGTCGGACCAGATCATCTGATCCACTTTTCGTTTTGCCTTAACCCTTTCCCACCACATTCTTGCGTCACCAATAAAGCAAAAGGAAGCACACTTAATCTTTTCTACCGCTGACCAGTCCAGTAGCTCCATTATACTCTCTAGGATTTTGAACCATGTCTGGGCATCCCATGGTTCATTGGCGCCAGAGAAATTATCTGGTTTCAGTTTCTGCCACTAGATGAGGTACGCTTCTTGCCTCACTACTTTTGTTGGTGCTACCGGTGTAACTAATGGAACTTCGACTGTAGTAGGCGTCATTATAGTGGTTTCCGGTGGGACAATAGGAGGAGCTTGCTGATTAGCAGTCAGGGTGGCAATAACCTGCTGCTGCTCCACCAATTGTCTCTGTAGTTAAGTTACTACTTCTAGAATGTTGGGTTGGGGTGTAGACTCATTCTCCATTGGTTGAGGTTCATTAACTCTCGGCTGTCTAGCCGGTCATCCTCTAGCCATTCTACATATCCATATACCAACCAGTGAGATATTTCATCAGCCTATCATTATTCTTATCTACTTTTATTAGTACTTCCATGTATAAGCATGCTAAATCATAACAAGCATTCTTAATAATCGTAACAAAACTAAATGCATAAAGTTATGAAAACGGTAATTTCTTACTTGGAAGCTGCAGGATCAATGCTTGAGGTGTGTGATGGAAGGATGAAACTTGCTCTTATACCAAACTGTAACGCCCGCCCTTACTGATACCCTTAAGCTACAGGACAAATCTTACTCTTTCCTCGTGCATCTAATTTTTTCGGCATTCTTACCTGTTACATGCTGCTTAGTCCTTAAATTTATTCTAACTTGTATGACTGGTAGGACGTGACTTGCAGCCACGTAGGGCCGAAGGGAGTCTGAAGCTTCTGGTGAGTCTGGGTCGTGTTGTAACGACCCGCCTTCTACTAACTAAGCTGTAAGGCCGGACCATCACATTATGTTGTGCTAAGCTATATCCAAGACCATCACTAAGTCTAGGTGCGGAAGCTGTACTAATTAAAACTTGGCTAAACTATTATCATTTCTTGATTATATATATATATATTAAGGGGTATAATCTAAACCATTCATGTCATATTACATTCCCCTATGGTCAAGGAACTTAACTAAGAGTTTCTTGCTGATATCAGGCCTCCCAATCGATCCTCCCAATCAATCCACGGATCGATTGGAATGGCTTGATCGATCCATTGATCGATCCAGGTGGCTACTGTATATTGAACTTAGGTTGGATCGATCCAGTGATCGATTCAGCACGCTACTGTGCTCGGGGCAATATTCTGGATCGATCGGCTGATCGATCCAGACTGGCCAATCGATCCAGTGATCGATCCCAGGGCTTTCTGTTCGTGACAGAAGGCATCCGGATCGATCGGCTGATCGATCCAGGAGCTTACTGTTCGCGGTATGAACTTCTCAATCGATCGACCGATTGATTGAGAAGTCTCCAATCGATCGGCTGATCGATTGGGGTTTCTGATTTCGTACCAGAAGTCTGATTTCAGCACTGTTTCGTACCTAGATCACCCATACAAGTTCAAAAATGGTTAGGAAATATTCTAACATTATGTAACTAATGTTCTAAGCATGATAGAGTGCATGATTCACTAGTTCATGGCATTTAATATACTAAGGTGCGAAATAATAAAATGCTAAAACAAATTCTAATGTTCAAAACAAAACTCGCTGAAATTCTCTAAGATCTTTGTTCCAAGTTCCATCCACACACATCCTCATCGTCGCATTGACCTCCAGCCTCCGCTAGTCCATCTTTCCTTTACCTTTATCTGCAGTATAAGGAAAAAGTATCTGTAAGCTTTCGCTTAGTAAGAAACCATCTACCTCACAAAAACATGCATACGATGCGAATTATGTTTTTGAAACATGCTATTTGAAATACATTCTGAATATGCTAAGCATGGCATGGCATACAACACATAGAAGCAAAACTGATCATGTCAATAAAACTAATTATAAACTATCATGTTGTATCAACAGAAAGCTAAACTGATACAGAAAGCTGAGCTAAGCTAATGCTAGACAAATGCTGAGGCTATACTGCATTCACATAACAATCTTGTGAGAGTTTGAAAACTATATATAATAAGTGAAAATACATAATCATGTTACTGTTTGGGCCCGGCAATTGTACTTGCTGTGCGCGCATCCCTAACTAAACCCGGGGTTGCAAATTCCGAATCTAGTAGGATTTACTAGGTTAGCTGAACCTAGGGACGACTATGGGAGCCCAACCCAATGGATATCTAATACAGTACAGTGCCACTGAGAAAGTAAAATACTGAACATAGCTAATTATTACTTGTCTTGCTCTTTCTAGGTTATCTGAACCTAGAGTTAGGTTGTCTGAACCTAGAGGCGACTGTGGGAGCCCACCCATTGGACATCTAGTCCTATAAGAGCTATAGCAAGACTAAATAAGCTGTGAAAATGCTTCTATTGCATTTTGACTGCGCTAACAATTTATTCGAACACTTGGTATGCGTTAGTTCGCATCCTTTGTGCCGAAAGTCTACATACTACTAAACCGAAGCTTAAAATTCATACGAAAGCTACTTATACTGCAGGTGAGGGGTTTCTTACCTCCTGTTTGAAGTTTCTTACGATTCTAATCGCTAGATTTCCGGAGAAGACGATCCTTTTGACGATCTTCTCGCGTCTATGCGTTCCTCTCGCGGAGGGGAGCGTCCTCGTATCCAAGATGTCGCTGGAAAGTCCTCCTATGGCCCTAGGGACGGAATCCCTAGGTGTGCTTGTGGTTGGCGCCGAGAGAAGAAGAGGAGAAGGGGGCGGCGTGGCTAGGGTGAGGGTGAGGAGGAGAAAAGTTACGTTAAAATAACTCTTCACCTATTAATTCCCTATTTATATTAAGTGGGTAATTTCGCCCAACTCTAATATAAATTTAATTGCCTCTCTTTTCTTTCAGTACGGCCCTGCTGGGTTCACTTGGTTACTAGAGTCCGTTATAAGTCGTAGGATCCAATAGGTCTCGGGTTCAAAACCCGCGAAGGCTATTTTACGACTTCATTTATTTTTGCTACTTCCGCTACTCTAAAAATTCCCTAAAAATATTCTAAAATTCCAGAAAAATCATAGAATATTTCTAAAAATTATTTTGAAAATTTTCGGGCATTACACGTGTGGCCCTGACAGCTATTGCACTCCCAACTGACACAGGGCACGGCCGTGTGAGGGTCGCACGGTCGTGACCCTTGGTAGAGGATGAAAGGGGCACGGCCGTGTAAACCCACACGGCCGTGTCACTTCGGCCTAGAGAAGGAGAGACACGGTCGTGTGGAATCACACGGCTGTGTAGCATTGGCCGAAGGGAGGAGGTGCACGGTCGTGTGATTCCACACGGCCGTGTCACCTCGGCCGAGAGGAAGAAGGGCACAGTCGTGTGGAATCACACAGCCGTGTCACCTTGGCCGAGAGAAGGAAGGGCACGATCGTGTGGAATCACACGGTCGTGTCACCTTGGCCAAGAGGAGGAAGGGCAAGGCCATGCGAACCCGCACGGCCGTGTCACGAGCCGTGCGAAGGACCCCCTTTGTCCGCCAGAAAAGCTTATTCTCCTCTTTTTCATTTTCACTTGCCATTTAAATTCTGCCAAGCCGTCAATTTCATTCTAAACCGATTAGTGCCAGTATCTTATATAAAACAGAGAGAAGAAAACAAACTAAAGTTCTACACGTTCCCCATAGAAACAAACTCTCTGATCTCTTTCCATTGTTTCGCTACACACGCACACACCCCCAAGCACTGCTCCTGCTACCTCCTCCTTCTCGAGTTTTTCTTTACCTTTATATGCAGTACAAGGAAATGCAAATCTATAAGCGGATGCTTAGTAAGTACCATCTACTCACAAAATGAGACATTAAAAGAAGACATGCTTTTTAAACTGCTTGAAGAAAAATACAACATTGTAACCATACTTTTGCCAGTAGTTCATACCCAAAACCATACCTTGAAAATGTGCACATGACATATATTTTCAAACCAGTTTATCATGCAAACCATCAACATAAAACCATGCTAGTAACGAAATAAAACAGTCATCTTGGCATATTATGGAGTTTACCACTACTGCACTACATAACTCAATTCTAAACTTAGGAAACTTCCACTAAGACAAACCATGAAGTTTAAAAAATTTATATTACGTAATAGTGAAAATAATAATCACTTGCTTGGGCCCGTCATTGTACCATTTTGCGCGCATCCTTGATAAGATCCGAGGTAGCTAATCCCGAACCCATTAAGGTACTACTAGGCGGTCTAGGAGCCTAGGGGTGATCTAGGAGCTCACCCAAAGACCTTGTGTCCAGTACATGCCTTTCTAAAGTAAAATACTTCCATTTAACTAATAATTTCTTGTACTCGCACTTGCTTGGCATTTAACCAAACACCTTATGTGCGCTTAATTACCCTGTACTTATAGGGAAGCACTTTAGGCACTTGATTATACTTCTTAGTCTCAAAACTTAATGGGAAGCAAACCAAGATGATCTAAGCATGCTCTTAATCCCAAAACTTTACAGGGTATCTTACATCTCATAGCATCTATCTCCTTTAACATGCAACACGTTTAAAACATATCGTAACATGTATTAACAAAGCTACTCATACTGCAGGTGAGAGGTACTTACATCCTTTCACTAGATCTTACGATTATAAGGTGCAAGGAAGACCCCAAAATCCTCCCTCGTGTGCCTTAATCTCCGAGTCGCCCTCCTTTTGTGTCCTACCTCCTTGGGAGAAACTCTCCCTTAGATTCCCTCCTTTGAAAGTTTTAAGACTTGGAGCCCTAGGTTTCCTTGGCCGAAACTTGAAGGGAGGGAGAAGAGGATTCGACTAGAGAGGAAAAAGGAGGCGGAAGATTAGGTTTTTGATCTCACACAACCCCTTTTATACTAAGTAGAAATTGGAGCGTCTCTTCGCACATAATCCACATATGAGGAATTGTTTCATATTGCTCATGTGATGCTTTACCACCACCTAATGACTACTTAAACAAATTTCAAGTGAGAGGTCTCAAGTTCAAATCCTAGCCCAGGCCATTTATGCATATATTTTTATTTCTTTTCTCTTCTATTTCTTTTTGCACTTTATAAAATTAAAGGAAATTTACGGGTGTTACAAGATCTTAGCGAAGAAGGAAGGGTGCGGGTTCAGTCGACCGAACCCAGGGATCGATCGATTAAACATCAACGATTCTTATAAAAGAGAGCTCGAGGTTCGAGGTTGAGCAATGCTGTTTGGTTCGAAATTAATCACTATACAAGATTCTGTTGATCGTGCTACTGTTGTACAACTCGCAAGCTGCTCCATCCAAAAGTGTCGACCAAGCTCCGTCTTTTATTATTATCGGTATATTTATTTAATCTTGCATTGTACTTAAACTCTTACAAGATAGTAGGGTGCTACTATCTTGTATATTGTACGTACTACTTCTTTCCGAGGTTTTCAAAAAGAAGGGTTTTAGTAGATTGCTGATCGGTGCGGTAAAGGATCGCGGAACTTGGAGTAGCAGTCGACCTAGTCTTCAAACCAAGTAACCGAACTGAGTATTTTAATTTCCGCTGTATATTATGATCGTCCTTAAAATACAAAAATAAAAGTTTTTAAAAGTGTGATATTCCCCCCCCCCCCCCCCCCCTCCTTTTATTGCACTCTTCCGATCCAACATATATAAGCAGCCCTGCTCCCAGAAAGAACAACCAGAAATATCCAAACAACACTTGTGCACTTTTACTTTTCTGTTTAGCTTTGTCTTTCTGTGTGTTTATTACTGTAAAGAGGATTCTCCGCCTGAAGAAAATTTTTAGTACACTTTAACTTCCTTGGATTAACAACCTCCCCGATTGTAACTAAGTAAATTCTCGGTATCATTTTTCTTTTAGTTTCTTTATTATTCTTTTATGCAAGTATTTATTTTAAAATTATTAGTATACAGGATTTTTAATCCTCTAATGGGTATAAATATGAAGATGAATATTCGATTATGAGAATGAAGATGAGGATGAGGATAAGGATGAGAATGAAAATTGAAAAACTAAAATCTAATCTGATGGGATGAGGATGAAAATGGAGATGAAAATAGATATAATAAATAAGGATTGGAACAGAGAATATTAAATCCGATCCTTTTTATGACTAAATAGAAATTTGCCATTTGAGAAATATAAAAAATGTGCCTGAGAGTTTGCAAATATAAACAAAATGAAAGTTAAATTGACACGTGACCGCATAGCGCAGTGGATTAGCGCGTCTGACTTCGGATCAGAAGGTCGTGGGTTCGACTCCCACTGTGGTCGACAAGTTTTTTCATCGTTCTATTTATTTATTAATTCTCCAAATAGACAATTGTTACAAGCCCGCATACAGATGGAAGAGTAACGTCAGTCAACACAAAAATTTTACAGATATATATAAAAGACATTTGTGTAAAATACTGAGGTCTTATTGGTCTAATTTAAGTTTTTTATAAAAAATAATAAAATAGAATTTGTGATCATATCCCTACCTCACAAATCCACGTGTTCTGCACCATCATAAATTTGCTTTTAATTTGGATTTTTTTAAATGCCAAAAAAATGATTGTTTCAATTACATAGCTCTCTTAAAAATCTATTTTCAGATTTATTTTATTTTTACAACACCATCTAAGTACTTGAGACAATAGGTGCCCCGGAGTTATGGTGCAGTGACAGGACATCTAAATTATCACTTAAGTTCTCGTAGTTTGAGTCTCAGTTATGACGGATTTATAAAAAAATTTCCTCCAAATGGGGCACACAGCTAAAGGATATTGGGCTCCTGGGCTGTAAGCTACAAGCGCTTCCAGATTAACCTTGGTGGGCGGTGGGAAACTTCCGTGGGGCCGGGCTGGTCCAGGGCCGATCCTACTAATTTTTTGGTCTGAGTCTAACTTAGAAAACAGGCCCCTATATTAATCATGCTATTTTATAGTGATTTTTTTTTTTGAATTAAATCAACAAATTTAAAGACAATATATAATACAATACAATACAATACCATGTACAATAGTCTAAATATTTCAATCATAACTAAGTAATAATGACAAACTTATTGAAAACTGTCAGTTAAAGACAACTCGCCTTACAGTTTTGGCGGCAAAAATATTAATCAAGTCTGTATAATCAAGTTGTTCAATAATTTCTTTTTCAATTGATAACATAGCTAGCCCATTCAATCTTTCTTGTGACATGGTCGATCGAAGAAAAGTTTTGATAAGCTTCAACTTTGAGAAACTTCTTTCTGCACTTGCTACTGTAACTGGTATTGTCAGCAAAATTTTGTAAGCAACATGAGCATTTGGAAAACAACCATCCATCTTTTTCAAATAATCTAATACATCAATAGCTGATTTCGATTCCTCTGGTAAAGAGCACTTTAAAAATGTTAACTCTGAAAACAAATCATCTCCATTAACGTCAGAACAACCATTATGTGCAAGAGAATTTTCAAGATTCTTGCAAGACCTCAACAAGCTTTCATCATCAGAACATTGTAACCTCTCCACATTGAATAGAAAACCAAATATTTCCTGATATTCTTTAAATTGTGCAAATCGAGACTCAATAGATGAATGAGCTTGATCAACTATAAAGAGAAAGTAGTTAACTCTGAAGGACTCCTCTGCTGACAATGTTATTTCTGTACTACTACTTTCATCAAATTGTTTTTTTCTACGAACAACTCGCTTTTCTCGAAATACTGCTTCAATGCCCATTTCACTTGCCATTTCTTTAGCTTCAACCATTGCCTTATCAAAACCAGATTCTCTATACTCTTCAAGAAATATAATAATTCCTTGCAAGAGTTTGATAGCAGCATCAATATCCATATTTTCGGATTGAAGAAATTTACTCACAGTGTTAATTGCGAATAACAACTTATACCAAATTACTACACCAAGTAAGAATTCAAACTTCTCAAGTTCATATAATGCCAAGGACTCTGCTTCACTTTTTGTTTTGGGATCTTCAGTATCATTTGTTAAGTCAAGTAAAGCATCTCTAATTTGGGCAGTTTGTTCTTTTATAGGTTTCACGCTCTCAACATGACTTTCCCAGCGTGTTTGTGACAATGGCTTAACTGTCAAACCCTTTACATGATTTTTAAAAATTCTCCATCTCTTCGTAGAAGAGGAGAATAATGTATAAATGCGTTGTATTACTCCAAAAAATGACATAGCTTGAGGACAACAGTTCACCATATCACATAATGCCAAATTAAGGCTATGACAACCACAAGGAGTATAAAAGGCTCTGGGATTTATTTCAAGCAACCTTCTTTGTACACCTTTGTGTTTCCCTTTCATGTTAGATCCGTTGTCATATCCTTGACCTCGTATATCATCAATATCAAGCTCAAGATGGATTAAAGCATCCTTAAGATGCGTAAAAAGTCCAAGCCCAGAAGTGTCATCCACCTCTAAAAATTCTATCCAATATTCTTTCACTTTTATTGAATTTTCTGACTCATCCAAACACCGTATGACAAGAGACATTTGCTCCTTATGACTAATATCTGGAGTACAATCTAAGATGACTGAAAAGTATTTTGCCTTTTTGACTTTTGCAAGTAATTTCTTTCTTACCTCACCTGCCAACATTTCTATCAATTCATTTTGAATTCTGCTACCAAGATATGTAGTATAAGTTTCATGGTCTTTAATACGCCGAAGGTGCTCATTCATTATTGGATCAAACTCAGCAATCATTTCAACCATTTGCAGAAAGAGACCATTGTTTTCAACATAAAGCTTCTCACAACTTCCTCTAAAGGCCAAGTTATTTTTTGCTAGTCTTTGCACAATAGCAATTATCCTATGTAACACATGTTTCCAGTGTTCTTTTTCTTTGTTCAATTGTACTTGTGCTCTTGCATCAATTGTCTGATTCTTTTGCAACCTTCTTTCTAATTCAAGCCAATCAGTCATACACTCCATATGCTCCTTACTCGCTTCATGGGATGTAAGACAACGACTCAAATTATGCCAGTCGTTGTATCCTTCATTAGCTAACTGAGTACCAATCTTGTGCTTTTGCTTTTTGAATAGTTTACAACAAAAGCAAAAAATTTTGTCCAAAGAAATTGAATATAATAGCCATCTTCTATCATTTTCCTCTCCGTTTGACAAAATTCTTTTATAATGCAATACATTAAAATGTCTGTTGGTACTATCTTTTGGAAACAACGTACAAGCATCTCTCTTTGGACCTCTCTCCACTAAAAAGTCTCTAATTTTTTGATCAATATTATCCCACTTTCCTGGATCATCAGAACAAGTCTCTTGACTTAAAGTTTCATGTTGAACTTGCTCATCATCTTTCTCAAAAAAATTAGATTCATCTACAATGACAGATTCAAGAATCTCTTCATTATTATTGTTAACCATTTCATCCATATTGACAGGTTCAAGCACTTTATCATCATCATTTAATCCCATATCCTCTTCGTTATTCAACAAATTTTCAGCCACATTTTTACTCTCTACAAGATTGGGAGTAAAGTACTTATTGATATCTCCAGCTTGACTTTGAATTAATGATTCTATTCTCAGCTTTCTTTTCTTCTTTTGATATCCAGACATGTACTTGGGAGGCATGGTATATGAATTTGCTTAACAAACAAAGAAAATATAATTCAAGTTACAGATAAATACTCAAGTTTAGTTAAGTTAAGACATATATATTCATATTGATATAAATACACAAATTTCCTATAGCACAAAATTACAATTCACATATTCTACACAATACTAAGTTGGTGGTTATCCAATTCCTAAATCTAAAAATTAATTTCAGAATATTAATTCACTATAAAATTTCTCAATTCTAAAATCTACAAATTAATTTCAGCATCATAATTTAAGCAAGAGGTACAAAGAAAGATTTCATATATTATATATACTAACCTATAAAGTGTAGACAGTAGGTTTTACAATTTTGATGAAGTTCTCTACACTAATTCTGAACTTATGATGAAAAGCTCAAACACTCCAAAGTAGCAAATTAAATAAATTAAAAGCAATTCAAGGAAAAACAAACACAGAAGAATTGTCTTCATCTGACAAGGATCCATACAAACCAACGACCAACCATCAAATTAATGAAAAATCAATAAGAAATAGATGAATATTTACTATTTTACTTCAAAGACCAATAATCAATCCTTCAAGTTAAAAGGAAAATTAAACTACATTAAAAAAACCCACTCTGGCAACCTAAATACCTAATAACCTAATCCAACATGAAAATTGTCATCACTTAAATCTAAGCAGCTAGCATATATTTGCGTCATTCTAAAAACTAATCTTGTTGAAATTTCAACCATATAGATCTTTGGTATGCAGTATGTTAGGGCAGTGGGGCACACGAAGCAAAAACTTTGTACACTTGACAACCTAATAAATAAATCATCAAAATAATTTTTTTGCACATTAATTAACGTGGAGAGATGGAAGAGCACTCACCGTGTGTAGCAGTTGAAAATTCTCAAAATTGGAAGTAGGAATGGCAAAGAGAGAATTTACGAGCTTTTTTTTGCAGAACTAAAGGGTTTCAGCAACTCGACAAGCTTTTTTGCAGAACTAAAGGGTTTCGATAACTCGGCTTTTTGCAGAACTCAAAGGTTTTGGTAGAGGAAAATGTTTCGGCAACTCGGCAAGCTTTTTTGCAGTTGCAGAACTCAAAGGTTTTGGCAGAAAAGGTTTCGGCAACTCGGCAAGTTTTTTTGCAGTTGCAGAACTCAAAGGTTTCGGCAGAGGAAAAGGTTTCGGCAACTCGGCAAGCTTTTTTGCAGAATTCGGCAGAGGAAAAGACACGGTTTTTTAAAAATAAAACATATAGGTATTAGGTAAATAAGTTAAGTGGATTGTAGAATATGGGCCTATTAAGCTATTAATTTTCATTAACACAAACTCTAAAAAAATGGGCCCTAAAAAATATGAGGCCTGAGTCCATTGACTCTGTAGCCTCATGCAAGGAGCGGCCCTGGGCTGGTCACCCCCCAAGCTCGACGTTACCCAGTCTGGTTAATTATTTTTTTGAAACAATAGATGTTATCTCCGAGGTTATAGTATAGTAGAAGAGTGTTTAGTTATTATTTAAATATTTACAGTTTAATTTTTAGTTATGGTGTATTTATGGAAATTTTTTCTCTAAATGAAACTCACAATCAAAGGACGTTGGGCTTCTGGTCCACTCACTATGAGCACTTCCCAATTTATTCTGACGGCTAATGGGAAACTTTCGTGGGGCCAAGTAAGTCGTCTCAGATTCGATGTTACCTAATCTGATTAATTATTTTTTAAAAAAATATAATAGGTGTTGCTCCGAGCGTATAATAGCAAAGTGCTTTCATAGTTAAATATGTACTCACGAGTCAATTCTTAATTATGGTACACTATGGAATAATTTCTTTCGATGGAAGATAATGTTGGGATGTTTATTATGAAGTGGCACGTAGTTTGCACCTTTAAATTTATCCTAGTAGTCGATTGATCCTATCCGAAATCTGAGTCAGCCGAATCGTCGGGTGAGGTGGATGGAATGTTGACTGAATCACAACGTCCCGAAGGGGGATATGCTGAGATGACTTTTATGTTGACCAAGTCGTCAGAAGTCCTCTGGTCAACGCTACCTGCAGCCAGCGATCGAGTCGCCTCGGTCTCTGGTACCCTGATGCTCGAGGCAGATTCAACGAGTATATAAATAATAGTCTAAGACATAAAATAATAAAATGCGTATAGAATATGAACGAAGAACGTGCACTGGCCTAGGGGGTGCCCTTGGGTGGATCGATGAGTTAATCGGGACGCTGCTCGAGTTGTCGTGATCCGGAAGAGCAGATGACCAGGAGTCGGATGTGGAGCAGGGTCTGGCGGCGTGGAGCCGAATGCAACCTGGATCCGTAAGACAACTTGCAGGCTGGGAGATAGTAGCGGCACACAGGCTAAGAGATAATAGCGGTGCGCAGGCTGGGAGATACTAGTGCCACGCAGGTCGCGGTACAAGAATGACACGAAAGCCGAGATATAACGTTGACACGTAGGCCGAGATATGATAATGGCATGCAAGCCAAAACAAAATAAACAACACATAACCAAAAGGTGATAGCAATGGCTAGAAGTGGCTTAAAGGACGACAACAGTGGTCGTGAGGCTGGTAGCATGATCAGCGAGGGTGGTTGTCCAAAGGCAGCGACTGCTGGAGGGCATCAGCGCAACGGTTAACCGGTTGTGGATGCTGAAACGGGGGTAGAGTCGACACGTGGAATGCTGAGTCGTGGGTTATCAGCATGTAGTGATTGCTGGCGAGGGGGGTGGCGAGAGAGGGATTCTGACGGAGTCGGCAACGAGGGTGTAGATCCAAGCTGTCAACGAAAGGGGAGGAGGCGGTGCCTCCTTGGCTGACGTCGGCGTTGCCCGGTAGAAGGCAGTGCGCATGATGGGAAAGAGTTGTTGGCCGACGAGGTTGCTGTGGGTGTTGAGGCGGCAACGGCGCGCAACACCTGGGTTGCGACATGTGGAGAGGGAGATGAGGAGCGGTTTGACGGCGGCCTCCCTGGCTGAGGAGGAGGCGATGAGATGGGAGGCGGCGAGGCGGCGAGGCGGCGAGGCGGCGAGGCGGCGAGGCGGCAAAGGTATGCATTGGCGTGGGTTAGACGGCGGCGATGCTCCTATGCGACGTTGATGCGGGGAAGGTAGTAGGAGGCGGCGAGGCGACTGAGGAGTCTCTTCTTGTGGTGGTGGCGCAAAGAGAAGCACGAAGAAGGAACTCCATCCCTCCTCCGTTCATGGTGGTGGAGGCTCAAACGCATAAGGAAAAAGGGGCGGTGCGTTAGGGGAGAAGTGGTGGCCGGAGGCGTCTGCCGGCGAGCAGAGAGGGAAAGAAGAGAAGAGGAGGGGAGCGGCCAGCGTCGGCGAGGAGAGGAGCATGAGCTCCCTAGCGGTGGCGCAAAAGAAAAAACCCACGAAGTAGCCCCCCTTTTGCGCATGAACAGTATCCCCCTTTAATCCCTAGCTAGCATTTGACCAAAATGTCCCTCATCCTTCCCCTAATTCCCTTGAGGCCTTGTAAGACATCTCCGTATTATAAGCATCCCCTTCAAATCTAGTCGAAGGAGGCGCAAGTTCGACTGACTAAACCAAACCTATCGTAAAGTAAAATCCCTCCTGAATGCAAAGTCAGATTGCTACGCTTGTCGTATAACATCGAACATGTAGCTATGTCGAGCTGAACAGGGAATGGAAAATTGAGCAGGCGAAAGAGCGAATGCTTACGAGGCCATCGATCGAATAAAGGGGTGCCAACCTGAGCGACGTAAGGAGTGTTGAGCTGAGCGATGTAAGGAATAGTGCCAAGCGTATACCAAGTAAGCGATCAGTCGAATGTTGAGGGAGGCCAAACGATATCGAGAAGACGGTCGGGCGTTGCTGAGTAGAGCAATTGGGCGATTATGTAAATGTCAAGAAAGAAGTAAAACAGGTGTCGACTAAGCAGCGAATGCGGGGTAGAGCGATGCAACCAAGTAACAGAGTGGATGGTCGGACGATACTGATCGGGCGGCTCTGAAGATGCTGACCGAGTGACCGAAAGAATGTCGAGCGGGTGGAAAGAGGATGGGTAAGCAAAGCCCAGCGCACGAGTGACAGTAAACCACGACCAGGTGATCGAAAAATGTCGATTGGGTGAACGTAGAATGCAACCAGGCGACCGAAAAAATACTAACCGGGCAATAGGGAAAATGATGAGCAGGTGGGAAGACGATGGACGAGCTGTGCTAAGCACGCGAACGAGAAAATGTGGATCGAGTGTCAATAAACTGTGACCGACCGATCGAAAATTGTCAAACGGGGCAAAGCAAATGACCAGGTCGATGTCGGGCGAGATACCGATATAATGTTGACCGGTGACTGGAAGAATGCTGAACCTGCGGCCAAACAGGACAAAGCGAATGACAGAGTGTTGTTGAGTGGATGCCAAGTAGACGGTAGGGTGATGCTAAACAAAGCGATCAGGCGATTATGCGAACGCTAACTAAGATGTAAAACGGGTGCCAACCGAGTGGTAAAAAACAATGTCAAGCGAGTGTTAAGCAGGCGATCAAGTGAATGTCGAGTGGGCGATAGGGCAACTACTGAGCGGGCAACCAAGAGAATGCCGACCAAGCAATCGGGAGCAAACCGAACGGGTGGAAAAATGTTGGCTGAGCGATGTCGAGCTCGCGACCGAGAAAATATCGACCAAGCGATAGTAAACCATGACCGAGCAGGTGGAAAGACGATGGGTGAGCGATGTCAAGCGTGTAACCGAGAGAAA
Organism: Zingiber officinale; assembly: GCF_018446385.1. Classification (NCBI taxonomy): domain Eukaryota; kingdom Viridiplantae; phylum Streptophyta; class Magnoliopsida; order Zingiberales; family Zingiberaceae; genus Zingiber; species Zingiber officinale. The sequence continues at coordinate 15,556,194 of NC_055989.1, forward strand.
CATTGAACGATAGGCCAACTGGAATAGAGTAGCCGATCGAACAAGCAGGCGATACTAATCAGGCGGCTATGAAGATACTGACCGGATCACCAAAAGAATACCGATCGGGAATCTGAGAGAAAGTCGATCAAGCGTCCAAGAGAATGCTGGGCGAGTGGTCGAGTGGTATTAATGAGCGGTCGAGCAAACGACTAAATGATACTGATTGAGCTGCTACGAAGATGCCGACCGAGTGATCAAAAAAATGTCAAACAAGCGATTGAGATAATGCCGACTGGGCAATTGGGAGAACGTCGAGATGATGGAAAGACGATGGGCGAGCGATGTCGGGCGTACGACTGAAAAAATACCGATCGAGCAATTGGGAGAACACTGAGAGGGTGGTAAGACGATGGGTGAGCTGTGTCGAGCGCGCGACCGAGAAAATATCGATCGAGCGATTGTAAAACGCGACCGGGCGATTGAAAAATGTCGACCGAGAAATAGAGACAATGCCAAGCGGAAACTAGAGCTCGATGGAGAATGAGAGTGAAACCCATGAGCTAAGCGGGAGCGAATCCTGTAAACAGAGCGGGCGTGGAGCCCGTGGGATCGAAGGCGAACGAGAGCAGAGCTCTTGAGCTGAGCAAGTGCAGAGCTAGTGAGTTGAAGGGCAGCGGATCCCAAGAGATTAAAAAGCACAACATCGATGCACCAAGCGAGCGTGAAGCCCATCGAAGGTGAATGCAAGAGGAGCCAAAGCTAGATATTCGAGTGGGCATAAAGCCTGTGAGCCGAGTGGGCACGAAGCCCATGAGCCTAGCGCCGAGTGGGACGAGTGCCGACCGATCGACAAGTGAGAAGATTACTTGACCAGGGAGGAAACTTGACTTGTTAGTCGATGTGCGCGTGTGTGGCGCATGGTTATAACTTGCATTGGGGCGAGAGTCTAGAGAGCCGACCGAGAGGTCGTTGGTCACGAGAGCATGCTCGCTTATAACTCGCGCTGGGACGAGAGTCTAGAGCATTGACCGAGAGGTCGTTGGGCGTGAGAGCATGCTCACTTATAACTCACGCTCGAGCGAGAATCTAGAATCTCGACTGAGAGATCGTTGGTCGTGAGAGCATGCTCACTTATAACTCGTGCTGGGGCGAGAGTCTGGAGTCTTGACCGAGAGGTCATTGGCGTGAGAGCATGCTCACTTATAACTCGCGCTGGGATGAGAGTCTTGAGCCCAATCAGGAAGTCGTTGGTCGCGAGAGCATGCTCGCTTATAACTCGCGCTGGGGGCAAGAGTCTAGAACCCCAACCGAGATGTCGTCGGTGATACTCCGATCTGAGACCGGTGGCAATACTTTGGTCTGAGACTAGTGGCGATAGTCAGCTTCGAGACCGATGGCGATAGCTCAACCTCGTATAGGGGAGGATAAACCCTGAAGTCCATAGAAGCGGAGCCCGTAGCAATATGAGGGGGCAGAGCCTTTATCATACCTGATCGGGAAGTGGTGTCAACCGGCTAAGGATCTAACTTGATCCCTCGACTCTCAAATGCTTGTGAAGTCAGGGAGAGAAAGTGTTAATCCCTTGACTCCCAAATGTCCGCGGAATCAGGGAGAGAATAATCTGAGCCTTGACCGTCAAAGGGAGTGAAACTCATAGCAATATAAGGGAACAGAGTCCGTAGCAATAGAAGGAAGCAGAGCACCGTGAGTGAAGGGAGCAGAGCCTATAGACGTAAGAGGATGCAGAACCCTATGGTGAAGGGTGCATAGCTTATAACAGTAGGAGAATGCAGAGCCCCATGGTAAATGGTGCAAAGCCTATAGCAGTAAGTGGATGCGGAGCCTTTAGCATTAGGAGGATGTAGAGCCCCACGGTGAAGGGTGCAGAGCCTATAGCAGTAGGAGGATGTAGAGCCCCATGATGAAGGGGGTAGAACCTATAACAATAAGAAGATGCAGAGCACCATGGTGAAGGGTGCATAGCCTATAGCAGTAGGAGGGTGCAGAGCCCCATGGTGAAGGGTGCAGAACCTATAGCAGTAGGAGAATGCAAAGCCCCATGGTGAAGAGTGCAGAGCCTATAGCAATAAGAGGATGTAGTGTCCCATGGTGAAGGGTGCAGAGCCTATAACACATCTGATCGGGGAGCTGGGCCTCTAGTCCCTGATTAGAGAATAAGGCCCCTAGCTTATAATCAAAGAGTGAGGTCACTAAATCCTAATCAGGAAACTGTATAATCGGGAAGCTATGTCCCTAGTGTCTGATCGGGGAGTTGTGCCCCTAATGTATGATCGGGGAGCTGGGCCCCTAGTGCTCGATCAAAGATATAAAACCCTAGTCTTTGATAGAGGAATTAGGATCTTACTCTCTTATCAGGGAGCTATAGCATATCCTGTGACCATAAAAAGGGAGCATAGCCTGTAACGTACCTGATCGAGGAGACGTGCTAATTGGCTGAGGATCTTTCTCAATCCCTTAACTCCCGAATACCCGTGGAGCCAGGGAAAAAAATATAATAGAAAAACTAGCATGTCGATCAACTGAAGCTCCAAGTCAATCCTTCGACTCCCAAATATCCGTGGAGTGAGGGTAGAAGATAATATGTTTGTCAGGATCCTCCGGAACTGTGATAATCGTAGAGAGACTCTCAATGTCGTCCATATCCACGTTCTAGAACAGGTGAAGAAGATTCTCACAGACGGCGCCAAATTGATCCTATTCAGAATCTGAGTCAGATGAACTTCCGGATGAGGTGGATGGAATGTTGATCAAATAGCGACGTTCCATAGGGGGTATGCTGAGATGACTTCTATGTTGACCAAGTCGTCAGAAGTCCTTTGGTTAACGCTACCTACGGCCAGCGACCGGGTCGCTCCAGTCCCTAGTGCTCCGATGCTCGAGGTAGATCCAACGAGTATATAAGTAACAGACTGAGACATAAAATAATGAAATGCATATATAATATGAATGAAGAACGTATCCTGGCACAGGGGCACCCTCGAGTGGATCAGTGAGCTGATCGAGACGCTGCTCGAGTTGTCGTGACCTAGAAGAGCAAATGACCGGGAGTCAAATGTAGAGTTGGGTCTGACAACGTGGAGTCGAATGCGACCTAGATCCAGAAGACAACACACAGGTCGGGAGATAGTAGTGGCACACAAGCCGGGAGATAATAGCGGTGCGTAGGCTGGGAGATACTAGTGGCACGCAGGACGAGATACAAGAATGACACAAAAGTTAAGATATGACATTGACATGCAAGCCGAGATATGATAACGACATGTAAGCCGAAACAGAATAGACAACACAGAACGAGAAGGTGATACCAATGGCCAAAAGTGGCTTAGAGGACGACGATAATGGTCGTGAGGCTGGTAGCATGATCAGTGAGGGCGGTTGTCCAAAGGCAGCGCCTGTTGGAGGGCATCAGTGCAGTGGTTAGCCGGCTGTGGATGCTGAAACGGGGGCGGAGTCGGCACGTGGAATGCTGACCCATGGGTTATCAGCATGTAGCGACTACTGGCGAGGGGGTGGCGAGAGAGGGATTCCGACGGAGTCGACAACGAGGGTGTAGGTTCAAGCTGTCAGTGCAAGGGGAGGAGGCGGTGCCTCCTTAGCTGACGTCGACACTGTCCGGTAGAGGGGAAGACAATGCATGTGATGGGAAAGGGTTGCTGGCCGATGAGGTTGTTGTGACCGCTGAGGCGGCAACGACACGCGACACCTGGGTTGCGACACGTGGAGAGGGAGATGAGGAGCGGCTTGGCGGTGACCTTCTTGCCTATGGGGGAGGCGATGAGATGGGAGGCGGCGAGGCGGCAGAGGTATGCGTTGGTGTGGGTTAGACGGCGGCGATGCTCCTATGCGGCATCGATGCGGGGAAGGTAGTGGGAGGCGGCGAGGCAACTGAGGAGTCTCTTCTTGTGGTGGCGGAGTAAAGAGAAGCACGAAGAAGGAACTCTATCCCTCCTCCGTTCGTAGTGGCAGCGGCCCAAACACAAAAGGAAAAAGGGGCAACGTGTGAGGGGAGAAGTGGTGGTCGGAGGCGTTGTTGGTACCCCAAGGTAGTTTTGATATGATTAAACAAGTTAAGTTAGGTCATGTTGTGTTTAACCATGTGTCTAAGTGTGCAGGAACTTAGGAGCACAGGGCGTCGAGCAAAAGTCGTAGCTAGCGAGAGGACAGTACGGGAGAGAGTCGACAGGCTTGGTGCGTCTGAGGGATGAGGTGCTGCGAAAGAGTATACCGGTGGACGAGAAAGGAGCGTGCGGTGTTTCCAAGGGACGAGAAACTGGAGCGGAAGATTGCTCGAAAAGCAAAAGATGCAGCAGTCCAAGAGATGAAAAGCTGTGGAAGAGTGTGCTGGCAGACGAGAAGGAAGCACGCGGCGATTCCGAGGGATGAGAAGCCGGAGCGGAAGCTTGCTCGAGGAGAAGGCGGGAAGTTGGGTTCGGGTGAGCCATATTTCGGATGACTGAAATCACTCAAGCGAGCGGAGTCGGAGCGGAAGACCCGGACCGAAGCAAGCGGAGTCAAAGCTGAAGGTCCGAAGAGAAAGTCAACAAAAGGTTGACTTTCACCTTCGGGGTCCCTGGAACCATTCCAGACACCCGGAATAGTCCGGGCGCTCGGAACCCTTCTGGGTGTCTGGAACCCAAAATTTAGCCAAATTCGACGTGGCATGTATCGTTGCATCGGGGATAAAATATTATCCCATTCCAGACGCCTAAAACTCATTCAAGCGCTCCGAGCAAGACTATATAAGCAGCCCTGCTCCCAGAAGTTAAGAACAACTAGAAATATCCAAACAACACTTGTGCGCTTTTACTTTTCTGTTTAGCTTTGTCTTTCTGTGTGTTTATTGTTGTAAAGAGGCTTCTCCGTCTAAAGAAAATTTTTAGTATGCTTTAACTTCCTTGGATTAACAACCTTTTCGATTGTAACTAAGTAAATTCTCGGTGTCACTTTTCTTTTAGTTTCTTTATTATTCTTTTATGTAATTATTTATTTTAAAATTATTAGTATACATGATTTTTAATCCTCTAATGGGTATAAATGTGAAGATGAATATTCTATCCTCAATGGGTATTAATATGAAGATGAATATTCGATTCTCAATGGAGATGAGGATGAGAATGAAAATTGAAAATCTAAAATCTGATCTGATGGGATGAGGATGGAAATGGAGATGAAAATAAATATAATAAATAAGGATTGGAACAGAGAATATAAATCCGATCCTTTTGATGACTAAATACCTACGGTAGGATTATTAGTTTAACAATATGAATTAGATGTGTATTTAATTCAAGCACGCTTCTTGCCTTGCAATTCGGCCCGTTTGAATTGATCCTTTAACCCAATTAAGGTGGGCTCCACCAACCCTAATTGGTAGTTAGATTACCATCGGAAACCTAACCCATTCAGGCTTTAGCCTAAATTGAAAATAAAGAAAATTTGCCATTTGAGAAATATAAAAAATGCGCCTGATAATTTACCAATATAAATAAAATGAAAGTCCAATTGACATCGGGACCGCATAGCGCAGTGGATTAGCGCGTCTGACTTCGGATCAGAAGGTCGTGGGTTCGACTCCCACTGTGGTCGAGTGTTTTTTTTTCATCGTTCTATTTATTTATTAATTCTCCAAATAGACAATTGTTGCAAGTCCAATGACATACAGATGGAAGAGAAAGGTCAGTCAACACAAAATTTTTACAGATATATATAAAATACATTTGTGTAAAATACTGAGGTCTTATTGGTCTAATTTAAGTTGTTTTTAAAAACAAAAAATAATAGAATAGAATTTGGAATCATATCCGTACCTCACAAATCCACTCGTTCTGCACCATCATAAATTTGCTTTTAATTTGGATTTTTTTAAATGCCAAAAAAAATGATTGTTTAAATTACATAGCTCTCTTAAAAATCTACTTTGAGATTTATTTTATTTTTACAACACAATCTAAGTACTTGAAACAATAGGTGCATGTCCCCAAGGCATAGTGCCGCGGTAGGATATTCAGATTGTCACTCAAGTACTCGCGATTTGATTCTAGCTACAGCGTATTTATAGAAATTTTCCTCCAAATGAGGAGCGCAATCAAATGATGTTGGGCGTTTGGGTTGACTGCCGCGCGCGCTTCCCGATTTACCCTGGTGGCCGGTGGAAAACTTCCATGGGACCAGGCCGGTCACCCCCAAGGATAATTAATGAGGATAACTGAGATTATCATTTTTTTTTTTTTTTGAAACAGTAGGTGTCGGGGTTATGATGCAACAGCAGAGCATCTAGATTATCACTCAGGTTCTTGTGATTTGAATCTCAGCTATGGCGAATTTATATAAATTTTTCCTTCAAATGGGACACGCAACTAAAGGATGTTGGGCTCCTGGGCTGCCCGCTGCGAGCGCTTCCCGATTTACCCTGGTGGCCGGTGGGAAACTTTCGTGGGACAGGGTTGGTCACCCCAAGCTCGACGTTACCCAGCCTGGTTAATCATTTTTTGAAACAATAGGTGTTACTTTCGGGGTTATAGTATAGTAGAAGGGTGTTTAGTTATTATTTAAATATTTACGATTTGATTTTTACTTATGGTGTATTTGTAAGAATTTTTTCTCTAAATGAGACTCACGACCAAGGGACGTTGGGCTTCTGGGCCACTCGCTATGAGCACTTCCCAATTTACTCTGACGGCAAGTGGGGAACTTCCATAGGACCAAGTCAGTCGTCTTAGATTCGACGTTACCTAATCTGATTAATTAATTTTTAAAAAATACAATAGGTGTTGCCCCGAGCATATAATAGCAAAGTGCTTTCATGGTTAATTATGTACTCACTAGTCAATTCTTAATTATGGTACACTGTGGATTAATTTCTTTAGGTGGAAGATAACCTTTGGATGTTTATTATAAAGTGGCACGTAGTTTGCACCTTTAAATTTATCCTAATAGTCGATTGATCCTGTTCAAAATCTGAGTCAGACGAACCGCTGGATGAGGTGATTGGAATGTTGATTGAATCGCGACGCCCCAGAGGGGGGTATGCTGAGATGACTTATATGTTGATCAAGTCGTCAGAAGTCCTCTGGTCAACATTACCTGTAGCTAGCGATCAGGTCGCCCTGGTCCCTGGTACCCCGATGCTCGAGGCAAATCCAACAAGTATATAAGTAACAGACTAAGACATAAAATAATAAAATGCGTATAAAATATGAACGAAGAACGTACCTTGGCCCAGGGGGTGCTCTCAGGTGGATCGGTGAGCTGATCGGGACGCTGCTCGAGTTGTCATGACCCGAAAGAGCAGATGACCGAGAGCTGGATGTGGAGCTGGGTCTGGCAGCGTGGAGCCGAATGCGACCTGGATCCGGAAGACAACATGCAAGCCAGGAGATAGTAGCAGCACACATGCCAAGAGATAATAGCGGTGTGCAGGCCGGGGGATACTTAGTGGCACGCAGACCGAGGTACAAGAATGGCACGAAAGTCTAGATATGACATCGACATGTAGGTCGACATATGATAATAGCATGCAAGCTGATGTCAGCTCGAGTGTCGTGAAACGGGAGTTTATAAAATTATAATTAAAGTTTACCGAACCCCTCTACACTAAAGTAGTATAGAGATGATTCAGGTCGTCTCCCAAAGAATGTAACGATAGGATGATAACTTCAGGATTGGTTATGACTTTTGGATTTTTGATATGAAATTGGGGGTTTGGGTTTTGAATTTTGAACTACGATATGAAATAACAAACAAGTATGAAATTTAACCTAAGGAACAAAAGAGCAATGCAAGTATGAAATATAATCCTAATTAATGAAAGACATCCTATCTATCAATTAATAGTGATCTCATGGCGCATTGTCACTCTACGCTACGATTAACCATTAACGGAATTAAACTAAAGAATGAAATAGCAAAGCATTAAATGAACCTACCATAGTAAATGAAAGACGATGCAAATAAGAAAATCTAGTCTAACTTAAACTATGATTGCAAGGAAATTAAAGACAACATAAAGTAAGCAACTAAAGAAATTAAGCATAGAACGTGATCTAGAGCATTAAAGAAATCTAATCCTAATTGCATTCAAACGAAGAACAAAACTTATAGCAATTGCAAAATACAAGACAAGCAAACATTAAGTGAAATAAAGTGCACGAATTTAAATCTACTGTTGGAAGAAACATTTTGTCGAACACCTTACGAGCATGAATCAAAATAACATGAGTACGCACACTAAAACATGAGAGAATAATTTAGTACAAGTATCAAACAATCAACCACACAAAATTAACATATCAATACGATTCAAGTGAAGAAAGCAACAATCCAAACTATCCGAAATCTGTTGAAGAAGAAATGCTGCTCAGACTTGGTGGAACGAAGAGCTGCTGTGGAGATCCAAATCTAGAAAAGAACTGCTACTCGAACTTGAAGGCTGCTATGGAGACCTGTCCAGATCTGTTGGACAAGAGCTGCTCGGAATGAAGGAGGTGAAGTGCTGTGAGGTTGGATGAACTGCCGCTCCTTCTTGCTCTGCCGCTTGAACCCCAGTTGGTAGAAGCTTCGGAAGGAAGTCGGAAGATGGAGGTCACACCGGAGAAACCCTCTCGAGTGAGGTGAACGATCGGAGCTGAAGTTTGCCGCCTGGAATTGCTTGCCATCGTTGTTGCCCTAGCCCGTGTGCCACTGGAAATCCCGAACAGAGGAGGTCGTGGAGAGGTGGAGGAGAAGTCTGGCGGCGGCGATGAATAAGCAGAGATCACCGCCGACCGTCGGTGAAGGAGGAAGAAGACGGAGGTGTTGGGGTCGCGAGCCCTAGCTCCAGGAGAAGTCACGAACAGGATCTACCCTTTTTGGTTCTGTGCCGTGAGGAAAAATAAAGGAAAGGGATTTTTTCTCCTCCTTTAATCTAGGTCGTTCATCCTTGTAAGGAAAATGGATGTAGATCTGACCATTTGATCTAGCTGATGAAAAGATGAGTGGTGCGGATCTAATTGCCTTCTTGCTTGGATCCCTTCAAATCTGGATGGAGGGCTGGATGGCTTATATCTAAATGAAGGGGGAAGATCTCTCTTGATCTGGATCAACGACTCATATTAATTCTGGTTGATCTCCCTCATTTGACCTTCAAATCAAGTCAAATTTGATCCGATTCAACCCTAATTGATGGTTCTTTTGATTTCCTACAAATCCATAATAAAAACATGAGATTAAATAGCACAATTTGTAGAAAATTTACAATTAAGTTCAAAGTAGATCCTACTCACAAAACATAATATAAATTTAAACTTAAGCATGCGAGAAGGTAAAAATTCCAAGAATAAGAGCCAAAATAATGCACAAAAAATGCTAATTATCACAAGCCGAAACAGAATAGACAACACGGAACTAGAAGGTGATAGCCATGGCTGAAAGTGGCTTAGAAGACGACAACAGTGGCTGTGAGGCTGGTAGCATGATCAGCGAGGGTGATTGTCCAAAGGCAGCGACTACTGGAGGGCATCGGCGCAACGGTTAGCCGGCTTTGGATGTTGAAACGGGGGCGGAGTCGGCACGTGGAATGCTGACCCGTGGGTTATCAACTTGTAATGGTTGCTGGCGAGGGGGGTGGAGAGAGAGGGATTCCGGCGGAGTCGGCAACAAGGGTGTAGGTCCAAGCTGTCAGTGCAAGGAGAGGAGACGGTGCCTCCTTGGTTGACGTCAGCGTTGTCCAGTAGAGGGGAAGGCACTGCGCGTGATGGGAAAGGGTTGCTGGCCGATGTGGTTGCTGTGGCCGCTGAGGCGGCAACACCGCAAGACACCTGGGCTGCGGCGCGTGGAGAGGGAGATGAGGAGCGGCTCGGCGGTGGCCTCCTTGGCTGAGGAGGAGGTGATGAGATGGGAGGCGGCAAGGAGATAGAGGTATGCGTTGGCGTGGGTTAGACGGTGGCGATGCTCCTATGCGACGTCGATGCGAAGAAGGTAGTAGGAGGCGGCGAGGCGACTAAGGAGTCTCTTCTTGTGGTGGTGGGGCGAAGAGAAGCACGAAGAAGGAACTCCATCCCTCCTCCGTTCGTGGTGGCTGCGGCCCAAACGCATAAGGAAAAAGGTGCGGTGCGTGAGGGGAGAAGTGGTGGCCGGAGGCGTCTACCGGCGAGCGGAGAGGGAAAGAAGAGAAGAGGAGGGAAGCGGCCAATGTCGGCGAGGAGAGGAGCGTGAGCTCCCTGGCAGTGGTGCAAAAGAAAAAACCCACGAAGCAACCCCCCTTTTGCGCATGAACGGTATCCCCTTTAATCCCTAGCTAGCATTTGACCAAAATGCCCCTCATCCTTCCCCTAAGTACCTTTAGGCCCTGTAAGACATCTCTGTATCACAAGCATCCCCTTCAAGTCTAGTCGAAGGAGGCGCAAGTCCGACTGACTAGACTAAGCCTATCGTAAAGCAAAATCCCTCCTGAATGCAAAGTCAAATTGCTACGCTTGTCGTATAACATCGAACAAGAAGCTATGCCGAGCTGAACAGGGAATGAAAAATCGAGCAGGCGACCGAGCGAATGCTTACGGGGCGATCAATCGAATAAAGGGGTGCCAAGATGATCGAGGTAAGGAGTGTTGAGCTGAGCGATGTAAGGAATAGTGCCAAGCGTATGCCAAGTAAGCGATCAGTCAAATGCCGTGGGAGGCCAAACGATATCGTGAAGACGGTCGGGCATTGCTGAGCAGAGCAATCAGGCGATTATGCAAATGCCAAGCAAGAAGTAAAACATGTGTCGACCGAGCAACTAATGCGGGGTAGAGCAATGCAAGCGAGTAACCGAGCAGACGGTCGGACAATACTGATCGGGCGGCTCTGAAGATGTTGACCGAGTGACCGAAAAAATGTCGAGAGGGTGACTGAGGTAATGCAGAGCGGGTGGAAAGAGGATAGGTGAGCAAAGCCGAGCGCATGAGTGACAATAAACCACGACCAGGCGATCGAAAAATACCGACTGGGTGACCATAGAATGCAACCAGGCGACCGAAAAAATACTGACCGAGCAATAGGGAAAATGACGAGCAGGTGGGAAGACGATGGACGAGCGGTGCCAAGCACGCGACCGAGAAAATGTCGATCGAGTGACAGTAAATCGCGACCGACCGACCGAAAAATGTCAAATGAGGCAAAGCAAATAACCAGGTCGATGTCAAGCGAGCTACCAATATAATGCTAACCGATGATTGGAAGAATGTTGAACCTGCGGCCAAACAGGGCAAAGCGAACGACCGAGTGTTGCTAAACGGATGCCAAGTAGACAGTAGGGCGATCCTAAACAAAGCAATCGGGCGATTATGCGAACGCTAACCAAGATGTAAAATGGGTGTCAACCGAGCGGCAAAAAATAATGTCAACCGAGTGTCAAGCAGGCGATCGAGCGAATGCCGAGTGGGCGATAGGGCGACTACTGAGCGGGCGACCAAGAGAATGCTGACCAAGCAATCGGGAGCATACCGAACGGGTGGAAAAATGTTGGGTGAGCGGTGTCAAGCTCGCGACCGAGAAAATATCGACCAAACGATAGTAAATCGTGACCGAGCGGGTGGAAAGACGATGAACGAGCGGTGTCAAGCGTGCAACCGAGAGAAACATTGAGTGATAGGCTGACCAGAATAAAGTGAGTAGCTGAGTGAACAGTCGGGCGATACTAATCGAGCGGCTATGAAGATACTGACCGGATCACCAAAAGAATATCGACCGGGAATCTGAGAGAAAGTCTATCAAGCGTCCAAGAGAATGCTGGGCGAGTGACCGAGTGGTACCAATGAGCAGTCGAGCAAACAACCAAACGATACTGATCGAGCTGCTATGAAGATGTCGACCGAGTGACCGAAAAAATGCCAAACAAGCGATTGAGATAATGCTGACCGAGCAATTGGGAGAACGCCGAGATGATGGAAAGACAATGGGCGAGCGGCGTCGAGTGTGCGACTGAAAAAATGCTGACCGAGCAATTGGGAGAACACTGAGAGGGTGGTAAGACGATAGGCGAGCGGTGTCGAGCGTGCGACCGAGAAAATGTCGACCGAGCGATCAAAAAATGTCAACCGGGAAATAGAGACAATGCCAAGCGGAAACTAGAGCTCGATGGAGAATGAGAGTGAAACCTGTGAGCTGAGCGGGAGCGAATCCTATAAACGGAGCGAGTGTGGAGCCCATGAGATCGAAGGCGAACAAGAGTAGAGCCCTTGAGCTGAGCAAGTGCAGAGCTAGTGAGCCAAGGGGCAGCGGATCCCGAGTGATTAAAAAGCACAACATTGATGCACCAAGCGAGCGTGAAACCCATCGAAGGCGAATGCAAGAGGAGGCAAAGCCAGAGATCCGAGTGGGCGTGAAGCCTGTGAGCCGAGTGGGCACTAAGCCCGTGAGCCTAGCAGTGAGTGGGACGAGTACTGACTGAGTGGCAAGTGTTGACTGATAACCATGATTTACTGCATTATTTTGATTCATATATGCATGGTTTGATGTTGATTTCATAGGTTAAAAGTATGGTTACATCACATTTTGCGCATTGTGTGTATTTTTTGGACTTAATTACAAATTACTTTATTTTTATATTATTTGATGCTAATATTTGATTCTTATTTTATAGGCATCAAAGGATCTTGAATTTGGATCTATTTGGACCGAAATTGGGCCCGAATCGGAGTTCAAACAAGAAGATCAAGCTTTGGAGCATTATGGGCCGTTCATCAAGAATAGGACAGATCTGGACCATCCGTTGAAGATCTGGCCGATCCAACCTAATGGGGAGCAGATCTAAGCCATTGATGAAGATCCAAAAGTTTTGATCCAGATCTGAGTTCATCCAGCCATTGATCCAGCCGGATTAATCTGGGCCGTTCATTGAAGATCGGCAGATCTGGGCCATCCAGTGATGATCTGATCGATCCGACCTAAGGGAGGGTAGATCCAGACTCTAGATCAAGATCAGTACCTTCGGATCGGATTTTGGGCAAGCTTTTACCGTTGATTTAGCTCCAAATTGTTCCTAGCCGTCCGTTTAGATCCACATCTGATTTAAATCTGAGAAGCTACAGTAGCATTCCTCTTCGTCGAGTCCTCCACACACTGTTCGCGTCCCGCGGCGCATCTTCTTCGGATTCCGACCACCATCTCCTCTTCCCGATCTATTTTCCGGCGAATTCATCGGCGACGATGCCCTCAGTTGCTTGCGACTATCTTCCGGCCATCTGACCTCGTTCAAAGGTGGTCCTGCGGCGAGAATTGTGTCCGCAAACCTCTGCTTCTACCGCTGCCGATTGTGAGGTGTTCCTCCAATCGGTGGTTCCGCTTCCATCCGTGAGCTTTGAAGGTGTTCCTCCACTGCTTCTGGACCATTTCCGACGACATTTCATCCATCATCTTCTCCACATCAGATCTAAGGTTGCAGCTCACAGATTGTCAGATTTCTTGAGGTTGGCAGCTCCGATCTTCATCCGTTTCGTTTGGAGTGGTCTCCGATGATGCTGGTGAAGGCTGAGATGAGTTCAGTTGCTGAGGTTGTCTTCCCCGATTACAGTTGGAGTGTTCTCTGCTGTTTCCTTGTGTGACGGCAAGGAGAAGTTGCCATGAGAAGAGATTTAGAGTTGAGATGGTTTAGGGTTTACTTTTTTCATTCTTTTTATTGTTGATTGATTTAGATTTCAGTTTTCGTTGTTGAATTCAGTAATCATAGTTCATTTTATGCTTAGTTGTTTTAATTCATGTGTTTTGAGTAATTTAGTTTCAATTGATTTTAAAGTTGTTGTTAATTTTGCTTTAGCTTAGGGTTAAGTATTAGTGAGTAATTTAGTTTTCTGTAGTTTAATTAGCTTTAATTTCAGCAGTAGTGTAGTTTCTTATTTGCTTGCATTTCATTTGCTTAATTTGGATTTAAAGCTTTAAAACCCCCAATTCCATTTTTATATCGAAAACCCCAAAAATAGGAATAAAAGACAATCCTAAATTACATTCTACCGTTGGTTCCTCGGATCGATCCTGGGCTCGTTACTACGATATTATTGTTTAATTAAGGGGTTCAGTGAATATACATTTATATAATTTGATTAGCGGATGTGACAGATTCGCGTAATCAAATTTTGGCGCCGTTGCCGGGGAAATTGTAATATGCAATGTTTAGTAATTTTAGGATTGTTGTTTTGATTGCTTTCATGATTATATATTCATGTGTTGATTTTATTTGTTCCTGAGTCTTCTGATTTTATTTACTAGTTGTTGTGTAAGAACAAGAAATTCTATTTGACCATGGATCCATATTATCCGTATTTTGGAGATGGGATGGAGAGTCAGTATTATCAGCCTCAGTCCTACCTACCTATGGAGCAACGGAATAGGTACGAGGATGTACAAGAAAAATTTACAGAGTCAGTTTGGAAATTTAATGAAGTTATGCATCAAATGAGTGAGCATCAAGAGCAACAATTTGCAAGGATACAGAATATTCAGAGTCAGTTAAATCAGATTGCATCATCTATTAATCAGTTACAAAAACAAAGAGCCAATGAAGAGGTGGATTGTGGAGATCTTGTCAGGCCTAACACTACTTCTATTTCTTCACAACAATTTTCTAGTTTTATTTGTGATGATGTAGTTGTTCAGATTTATGATTCTACTAATAGTGTTGCTTTAGATAATGTGAGTGATGCAGGTACTGTTGCAGAAGATGATTTAAGTGTAGGGGATTGCTTACTGGAAGTAATACCTCAAGGATCACCTGACTTAGAGGATGATGAGGATGTTAGTGTAGGGACTTGTGCTATGGAGCCAAGCACCCAAGAATCACTACATGAAGATGTACATACACCAGAACTGGAGTCTGAGCCATTAGTTGATGAGATAGAGGTAACAAGCACCACTCCAGGTACCTTTCAACACGACAAGGTGAGTATTTTGTGTAATTTTTCAGAGAATTTTATAGAGGTACCATTTATTGATTTTATTAGATGTGAATCATTTCTTGAAATATCTTTTGCCCACACTAATGTTCTCCTATTTTCTTTTTATCCCATACATAAATGGGAGGTGTTTCCTTTTACTGATGTTGTAGGAGAACATAAGCTTCCGGAGTGGGTGCTTAAACTGAACCGCCTCAGACCTCCAGAAAGAATGGTGAAAGGAAAAAGGATTAATAAGAAGAATTCGAGTGGAACCATGATTACTCCACTTCCGGGGTGGCTACTACTTCTAAACCTTCTTCAACCACCGGGAATTAAAGGGGAGTTGTTTCCAATTTTGCTTGCTCTAGCATTTTAATTCATGCTTTGTGTCTAATAAATTCTTTATACATTTCTTTAGTTTCATACTTTGCATTTTGCAATTTTACTTTCATACTTTGCGTTTAGTTTGGTATACATAGCATGTCATTTGAATAAAATTCTTCATGAGAATTTTCTAAGTAATATTTTTAAGATGGTAAAAGTTTCTTAAATTTGATCATCAATTTTAGGTCATTGGACATGATTGGATGCTTTACTTACATAATATTGGTTAATGTGGTGGTGGATTCCACTTTGATTAATTGAGCTTGATTGCATGAATAATACCTAGAGAGGTCCACTTTAAGCCTATATCTCATTATTTTATCTTGTGTGGCATGCACTCATAGCAAATTAAACTCTAGAACTTGCTTTGCTTCTTTTCAAGGTCACAATAGCATATGTATGCATGGAAATAAAGGATATTTATCATTTTTCTTCCCTCATTATTTTTCTTTCTCCACAATTTTCTTGACTCATTCTCCTCTAGCATTTTAACCTTTAATTACCTTTGCTTGTTCTATTTCGTTGATAGTTTTGGATTAATTGCCTAATGAGTTAGACTTTGCAAGATGATAAAGGAGTAAGTGTGGGGGAGGAATGTAGTGTTTCTGAATTTTTGGATGCACTTGTTAATGGACGGGATTCAAGTTCAAGCCAATGATGGAGATTTGGAAGATGTAATGGTGTTAAATGCTAAAGGTTTTAAAGATGGAGTTGCTACTGTACTAGAAAAGAAAATGCTGAAAATTTTTTTTGTCAAGAATGAAGTGCTCCTAAGATTGAGAAATATGAAGGAAGAAGATGATGAATCTGATTTCTGAATTTGAAGTTGCTGGAAGAGAAACAGAATTGATAGGAATTCAGAAAAAAGTTCTACAAGGTGTTGAGTCTTTTATTGAGTTCTTTGGTGCTGGAATTCTGAAGTGAATGGACTGAAAAGAGGAAGCACAGTGGAAGTTGTTGGTTATGTGTGTGTTATTGTTCCAATAATTGATATAATTGATTGTTAGAAGAAGAATTGTGGGCAGCTTGGAATTCCAGGAGCTGGAAACTCAAGTGCAGAGCTGAAAATTTTGTGTCAATTTGTATCAAAACTCAAAATGCAATATCCAAATGAGTGGAAGCTTAGTTGGAATTTGAGAAGATGCTGAAACAAATGATCTGGACACAAAATAAATGCAGGAAATTTCGGAAACAGAATTCAATTTGCATGTGTATCAACTTAAAGTGTTGAGTGCCAATTTCAATTTGTGGAGTGCCAATTTCAACTGAAGAACATGAATCTGCAGGAAATTGAAGATTGTAGTAATAGGGAGATTTTAGTAGCTACTAAAATTTGATTTATTGGACCAGAATTATAAATTTAATTGGTGGTTATTTCCCCTAATGAAGCACTTGAAGTTAACATTATTTAATCAGAAAAGAAGATCAAGGGTAGAAGCTGAAATCTGTTGAAATTGAAGCAAAAGGAGCTTGAACAGAATTGATATCTTTTCACCCAACAGATTTGTTTAGTCTTGGGAAGTATTGCTGAATTAGAAATATACATTGCTTAATTTAAAGTGCACTGGGAGATTAAATAAGTGCTGGTACTGTTGAAATCATGATTTGGAATTGATTGAAGCTGAGTTGTTACTTCAGAGAATTGATAAACCAAGCAGTCAGAATGATGGAGAAGTGAAACCTTTGTCATTTTTTGAATCTGATGAAGTGCAGTAAGAATTTGTGATTGCAAAAGGAATGTAAATCTCAAAAGAAAAGAAAACAACTTCAAGAGAAGCTCCTACACGTTTATTATCAATTGGTGTCATTCCATTTTGAATTCTTTCTTGATTAGAAGCTAGAAACAAAGTGATTGTTGAATTTGAATTCTCAATTGCATGATTACCAGAATTCAGGATCCAGATTCGAAATTTCTGCAACATCTGCAGAAATGAACCAATGTATCAACAAGTTCATGTTAGTGCTAAACTTCTATGAAGTCTTTGATTGGTAGTAGCAGAACTGAGTTTCTATTTCAAGAATTAAGCTTATAAGAAGAAACTGTGGAAATTTCAGAATATGAGTTTTAGTTTAAAGTTGTTAACATATGTGCAATGGATGTGACTTTCAAGAGGATGAGGAAATTAATGGCAACATTATTGCATGTACCTTTAATAGATTCAGAATCTGAACTTTGAAGTGTTCTATTATATGGAAAAGTTATATTATGGAATTGGGAGTTCTGTTAAGAATTGTTCCGTGTTCTTGTTGTACTGTTGCTGAAAAAGAGTATCAAATATTTTAATGTCAGTTTTATTCTAAACTGAAATGGCAGGAAATGCAGAATTTATATCGGATTGGCAGAAAGTTGCTGATTAGAGTTCTTGATTGTTGGAAGTGAAATTACTGAGTTGATGTTGCTATTTTGATTGAACTTTACAGATTTTGCAAAACACTGGAATTCAATGCTATTGTCAGAGGTTGGAATTCATTGCTGTAATCAGTGGAGTTTTTTACTATTCTGATGGAATTTGTGTTATGTTGTTCATCTTGGTCAGTTTATTTAATTCTAAATGCTGATTATGACCAGTAGTGATTAGAAGAAACAGAGATGTAATAATGCTGAGCTCAGGTTTCAGTAGGTATGCAACTGAGATGGATTCAATTCTAGAGAACATCTGCTCATTTTCTGAAATGCTGAATTTGTGTCCTGTTAAGCTGAATTCTCTATAATACCAGCTGCATCTACCTGAATTTACAGTTTATGAAACCTTATCCAGAGAATTCAAATACTTAATTCCTTCAAATCTGTTCCTGGACCTCGAAGCTGATTCTGAAATGGAAGAAAAAAAAATCTATGAGTGTAAGATATCTAAGTGACACCTAAATCCTTTTTAAGTTTTCCTGGAACAACCGCCATTGGAAGCTGCAGAAACAAAAAAAAATTATAGCAAGTGTGTGCCAAGTTCTTCTTGTGATTATTTATTTGAAATTGGCAATTCAGAAGTTTGTTCATTGCTGCTAGAGCTAGAACAACAAAACAGAAAATCTGCAGAATTTTGAAAAGCTGCAGAAACATGGGAATGATGAGTTTAGTATCAATGTTGTGCCGGAAATCAGGAATAGCCTTAAAACCATTGTGAAACTCAAGTTAAGTTCTGTTTTGTGCTGAAAGAAATGGTATTCTACCTTCCGGGGCATCTGCAGAATAAGAAAGGGTAAAATTCAGAAACTCCATTTGGAAACAAATAATGCAGAAACAGGGAGTTTATATAGCTATTGAAATCTAATCACAATGGTCTGAAATTTGGAATTCAATTGGTGAGTAACATTTCATAAACGAAGCACTTGAGCATAACATCATTTACTTTGAAATTTTGAAGAAAGGGGCAGCAATGGGTACTGTAAACAGTGAGGTTAAAATGCTGGAAACCAGGATTCAGAACTTAACCTTGAATTGGATTCTGGATGATGGGTTGTTGTGGTGTTTAATAATTTCTCCTTTTGCTTTCTGGTAGTGCCACATGAATGCATCTTTCAAGTGGTTTGCAAGGAGAATAATAAATCTAGGGAGTAGCAGAAACTAATTGTAATTTCTGATTTTTGAAACTGTGTGTTGCTGAGAAAATGATAGGAGTTGTTGCTGCAACTAGGTGGATTCTGCAGAGATGACATTGATGTATTAGAAATTACATTTTTGGTGTCACAATCTGATGAAGTTTATCTGATTAACATTGTTTTAAATTGAAGCACCAATCATTACAGTGTCAAATCCTTCACCAAGTTTAAATCTTCATGGTGCAAGGCAAGAGCCTTTGGATTTCTAAATTCTGAAACTAACTGAAGTCAAGTTTGGAATCAGGATTTCGAAATTTATTTCTGAAACTAATCAGTGACATGCATTTTAAATGAAGGCTGCTGGAATTGAGCTGCATTTCAATGCTGAGTTCAGTGAGTTGAACTGTCAATGTCTGTCAATGCTGAATCTGAGTTCCAGAGCAGCTATAGTTTAATTTGTCATGTGCCAAGTTTCTGCACAGCAAGAGCTCAAGGAGACCTGATTTTTTGTCCATTACCATGTCATGTGTAGGTAAATGGATGCATGCAAATTCAATGGAGCTTATATACTGAAACTGTTCTGGTTCCTGGAAATTCTGTTGCCCAAATTCTGTTACCCAGAATTCATGTAATCAGTTTTATTTTTGTCTGAATATGTTCTGAAATTCATGAAATTAATAGCAGTAACACATATAAGTGAAGCATTTAGCATCTCATTTGGTATTCTTTTCTTCCAAAGTTCCTTGTGATGAAGACCTGAAAATTTTTGGGAAGCTGATTTCTGAAACTAAACTAGAAAACTGAAACAAGGGTTTGAGTCAATGTCTGATAGAAGTTGTTAAATGCAGAAATTCGAAGTTCCACAGAAGTAAAAAGAATGAAACTTAAGTGAAGGCTTTGAATGGGTACACTAAAGCTGTAAATCTGAGTTCTGAAATTTGAAATTGAAATTCTGCTTGGTGCCAATTTTGTATGTTATCTTTGAATAGCAGTAATTAGAAGTCAATATCCTGTTTAATCAATGATAAATGAGAGACTTGGTTATACGTTTTGGAATTGATGTAGTGCAGGAATGCAATGGAACAAATCAATACTTTTACAGAGTTGAATTGGTCCCGGAAATCAGAGATTTTAATCTGAAATGTCCAGAAATGCTGGAAGATAATCTGCAGGAATGAAGTTCTGAATTTTTCAGAAATTAAGGATGGATGAATTTGGACTTTGTTACTGTATTTTGATACAGTTTGATGTGTTTTGTAGTTTTCTTCAAACCTGTTAATTCTGAAATTTGGAATTGAAGCTAAATCTGGTTGCTGGAGTGGATGGATTTCATGTGCCAATTGCTAATTCTGTTGCTGATTAGAATTGTTAGTTAACGAAGTGGATATTTTCAACCTAATTGCTGGAGGTAATTTGAATATGGTACAATGGCTGTTGGAGAAGCAGAACAGCAGAAGAAAAAAAAAATAGTGGCACAAAGGAAGTGTATCAAGTTGAGAACCAAGTACACGTGGCAAATTCAATTTGCAACTTTTGATCTTTGGCAATTTCAAAATTCTTTTGATGTGAAGCATGAACTCCTTGGAATCTAAAATTAGTTGACTATTGTTAACTCTCTGAATTCTGGAACTGGTGCTAATGTTAAATGATGTTTGCAGTTTGTTCCCTTCTAAGCTAAACTTTTCATGGATTACAATGAGATATCCTTGGATCATCAACACTGAAGTTGAAGCTTAAAGATTTAAATGCAGTTTTGTTTTGTGTTCAACCCTGATTTCTGGAATTGATTCTGAATTCAGACAGTGTAGGGATCAGTCCCTTGCTCAGGTGTTCACTGCTGATGAGGTAAAGAATGCTGAAATCCTGAGAAGTTACCCAGAGTTCAGCTGTGAGATACAGAGAATAGAAGTCACTGCTGGTATCAGATGTTCTCTCCTAAGCTATACCATTCGTTGATACCAAAACAAGAACTTAAGCAGAGCAGTGCAGTGCTGATGAATTGCTGTCAGAAATGGTTATGGAATTTCAAGTCTGTTTGAAGTTGAGATGATCTCTATTTGAAGTGGAGATATGGCAAGTGTCATCTAAAAATAGGGAAACAAAATTGAAGAAAGTATCAGAAGGTTGGTGTTGCAAGTTTTTGGCCAGTAAGAGTTAAAGATGAGGATTTGCTATCAGCAATGGTGTGATTTAATTGAGTTAATAGTTGCAGAAATGAGCAGGAGCTGGGTTATGCTTAAATTTTGTTTGCTTCTTCTCAAGCCAATCGGAGAGAAGTATCATTTATTGCTGAATTGTGTCAGTTTTAATAACCACTATTTTGTGCCCGAATTGTATGTAATTTCATTAGTTTTACCTCATCCACTTTATTGCTGAAGAATTTCTGAACTTTTCTGTGAGAATTCTGCCTCTAATGAAAAACCACAGGAAGAGAATAGAACCTGCAGAATTGATGAAGAAAGTATTTTTAAGTGGTTAGATGAGTGTCATAATGAGTTCTATTTGCCGAGACGACCAATACTTTAAGTGTGGGGGAGGGAAATTCTCCATAAGGTGATTTGAATTGTGTTAGTTTCAAAGTGCTGAAATTGAAGTGGAAAAAATAGTTTAAATGCAGTGAAAATTTTTTGTAAAATGGCACATCAAGAGAGTATCAAGTGGAAGATAGAGTATCAAGATTCTTTGTTTGCCATCAAATTGAATGGGAGGTTAGCTTGATACTTTGAATTGGTTAAAACAAATGGTATACAACTCTTTTTACATCAAAATGGTCAACTCATCAAGTATACTCCTCCAATACTCTCATCTTCTCATTTTCTTCATTAATGCCTTTTCTTTTGTCTATTTCATCCATTTCAATTGTTCTTTTTGCTTCCATTTTAAATTCTTGTTGATAAATCCTTTTGATTCATGTATGCTATGTTTATAGTGGTGGAGAATTAGAAAATAAGCAAGCTTATGGTAGTGAAATGTTGTGAAGTGACATTGAGTGAGCTCCACTTATACACATTTTTGAGTGTGAGAACTAGAATAGGTAAATTCCTTGTGAGATTGCAACTTGCTTAATTTTTCAATTAAATTAAAACTACCATACCTACTGATTATTGTTTGGATTGTATTCATGATTGTTTGTGATCTTTAGATGGTCTTAGTTAAATTCTTTTTACCATTTTTAGGTATTGCTAGGGAAATTTCTATGGAGATGATTTTTAGTTTTCTTTACTTGCACGGGACGTTCAAGACTAAGTGTGGGAGATTTGATAACCATGATTTTACTGCATTATTTTGATTCATATATGCATGGTTTGATGTTGAACTATTGTTTGGACTTAACTTTGAACTATTTCAAAGTTTTCAAATTTTGTATCAAGATTTGAAAATGGAAACTATTTTCATAGAAAACTATTTTTCCTTGATAGTATATGTTATGAGGAGTGTATTCTCAAAGTTTCATAATTTTTGAAATTTTCTGGAATTGTTTATGGATTTCTGAATTTCGGGTAAAAATTCAGGAATTCTGATAAGGGAGCTTGGATCGGTCACTGGACCGATCCAGGGAAGTGTGGATCGGTCCGGAGACCGATCCAGTAAGAGGCAGTGAGGCAGTCCGATCCCAGTGAATGTGGATCGGTCTGGGGACCGATCCAATGGGATCCTGATCGGTCTGGTGACCGATCAGGGCGTGCCAAAAGCTGAATTTCGACTGTATGTCTGAAATTCCAGCTGTGAAAGTTTGTGGTTTAGGTTTCTGAAGGTTTGAAACTCTCCAAGACATTGTTGGTGCAATGGTCAAGGGGGAGTTGACCTTTAGGGGGAGTTTTTACCTAATTGTCAAGGGGAGTTGACTTTTAGGGGGAGTTTTTACTCCTTAAGATTTTTAAGGATTAGTGATATGGGATTATCACTAAGTTGATTGTTGAGTTTAGTATCAAGGGGGAAATTAAGAGTTTCAATGAAAGGTATGGGACTTTCATTAGGAAGAAACTCTTGACCTTGATACTCTCCTTTTTCTTTTTGATGTGTGTCAAAAAGGGGAGAGTGCTCATTGGAGAGTTATTGGAGAACCCAAGTTAGGTTATCGGTTTAACCTAAGCTAGGGGAAGAATGTCAAGGAATGTTCGAGGAAGAACATTGGAATTCTTTTGATGTGTGTCAAAAAGGGGGAGAATTATTGGAGAACCCAAGTTAGGTTATCGGGTTAACTAGGGGAGAATGTCCAGAGAATGTTCAAGGAAAGAACATTGGACATTGGAAGATGGTTGGAAAACCTAAGTTAGGTTATCGGGTTAACCTAACTTGATTATGATTTTGTCAAACATCAAAAAGGGGGAGATTGTTGGTGCAACCTTAGGTCAAGGTTGACCTGGTTGACCCGACTCAAGTTGACTTGACTCGAGTTGTATTTTGATGTTTGACTTGGGAAGATTGTTGATGCAACTTTAGGTCAAGGTTGACCTAGTTGAGTTGCATGTTGATGTTTGACACTCGTGAGGGAGTTCTATTCTTGATATGGGACAAGAATAGATGTTTGGGAGATTATTGGTGTAACCGTAGGTCTAGGTTGACCTGGTTGACCTGATTCGGGAAAAAGTCCAAGTATGGAGACTTGGCACCGGAAAAGTCCAAGCAGGGAGCTTGGCACTGGAAAAGTCCAAGTATGGAGACTTGGCATTGGAAAAGTCCAAGCAGGGAGCTTGGCACGCGAAAAGTCCAAGTATGGAGACTTGGCACGGGAAAAGTCCAAGTATGGAGACTTGGCACGGAGAAGTCCTGGTGAGTGAAGCCAGGCAGTGGAAAGTCCTAACTGGGATGTTAGGCAGTTGGAAAGTCCTGGTGAGTGAAGCCAGGCAGTGGAAAGTCCTAACTGGGATGTTAGGCAGTTGGGAAGTCCTGGTGAGTGAAGCCAGGCAAGGGAAAATCCAGATGGATCAAGGGTGATCGGACATCTGGTGTTGGGAAGTCGTGAAATCAGTGAGTGAGCGGAAATGGCACGTGAGGAAAGGCAGGGAAAATCCAGATGGATCGGGTGATCGGACATCCGGTGTTGAGAAGTCCAAGTGAGTGAAGCTTGGCATATGGAGTCGGAGAGGGCTCGGTAGCTCGTTCTCCGAACTAGGTTAGAGAGGGCACTCTAAACCGAGGAGTTGGATCGGTCCGGTGACCGATCCGGTGATACTGCGTTTGCCCGATCGGTGCGTGACCGATCGAATCGATCGATGGCTCATCGACAGATCGATCGGTCCGGAGACCGATCGAACCTCGCAGCGAAACCGTGGATCGGTCTGGCCGATCCGACCATTTGATCGGTGCGGACCGATCGGAATAGATCGATGGCGTGAGGAGCGGCTCGATCGGTCATGGACCGATCAGAGGTTCTGATCGGTCCGCAGCCGATCGGGCTTGATCGCGACACCGATCGGTCGGGACCGATCGGTGACAAACGAAGCCTCATGCGCTTAGGCTGATCGGTGCGTAGACCGATCGGGGTTCTAGCCGTTGCGACACAACGGCTAGTTTCTTCATTGTTTCTTCTTCGCGGTATAAAGGATCGAGGCATCTTCCGTGCGTGGCTCTCCTTCTTCCTTCTTGCTGTTTTGCTTGAGCTTTGTTGAGCTCCTCCAAAGCTTCGCGTGAGCTTCCTATACTTTTTCCTGTTCAGCGGCGCGAAGTTGCTGCTTCACCTCCAGTCGACAAGAAAGCAAGCAATTGGTAGAGTGCGATTGTATTCATATTGTATTGCTTTTCTTACTGCTCTTGTACTCTTTGTTTGCTGTTGCAAACGTTTGTGGCGAGGTTTCTCCACCCACAAGGAGTATATTGTATTAGCCGGTTCTCCGGGGACTCATCCACCGACGGATTGACCGGACTCGTCCACCTTACGGACACGCCGAGGAGTAGGAGCCCTAATCTCCGAACCTCGTTACATCCTCGTGTTAAGGTTTGGTTTTCTTCTCTTTCGTTTCTTTGTATTTTCCGCTGCGACTAACCTAATTGTAGGAAGAAACGAGAGCGATTTGGGTCGGCTATTCACACCCCCCCCTCTCTAGCCGTACGAAGGATCCTAACAAAAAGCATGGTTACATCACATTTTGCGCATTGTGTGTATTTTTTGGACTTAATTGCAAATTACTTTATTTTTATATTATTTGATGCTAATATTTGATTCTTATTTTGTAAGCATCAAAGGATCTTGAATTTGGATCTATTTGGACCGAAATTGGGCTCGAATCGGAGTTCAAACAAGAAGATCAAGCTTTGGAGCATTATGGGCCGTTCATCAAGAATAGGACAGATCTGGACCATCT
Organism: Zingiber officinale; assembly: GCF_018446385.1. Classification (NCBI taxonomy): domain Eukaryota; kingdom Viridiplantae; phylum Streptophyta; class Magnoliopsida; order Zingiberales; family Zingiberaceae; genus Zingiber; species Zingiber officinale. The sequence goes on from NC_055989.1 coordinate 15,581,308, forward strand.
GTTGAAGATCTGGCCGATCCAACCTAATGGGGAGCAGATCTAAGCCATTGATAAAGATCCAGAAGTTTTGATCCAGATCTGAGTTCATCCAGCCATTGATCCAACCGTATTAATCTGGGCCGTTCATTGAAGATCGGTAGATCTGGGCCATCCAGTGATGATCTGATCGATCCGACCTAAGGGAGGGTAGATCCAGACTCTAGATCAAGATCAGTACCTTCGGATCGGATTTTGGGCAAGCTTTTACCGTTGATTTAGCTCCAAATTGCTCCTAGCCGTCCGTTCAGATCCAGATCTGATTTAAATCTGAGAAGCTACAGTAGCATTCCTCTTCGTCGAGTCCTCCACACACTGTTCGCGTCCCGCGGCGCATCTTCTTCGGATTCCGACCACCATCCCCTCTTCCCGATCTATTTTCCGGCGAATTCATCGGCGACGATGCCCTTAGTTGCTTGCGACCATCTTCCGGCCATCTGACCTCGTTCAAAGGTGGTCCTGCGGCGAGAATTGTGTCCGCAAACCTCTGCTTCTGCCGCTGCCGATTGTGAGGTGTTCCTCCAATCGGTGGTTCCGCTTCCATCCGTGAGCTTTGAAGGTGTTCCTCCACTGCTTCTGGACCATTTCCGACGACATTTCATCCATCATCTTCTCCACATCAGATCTAAGGTTGCAGCTCACAGATTGTCAGATTTCTTGAGGTTGGCAGCTCCGATCTTCATCCGTTTCGTTTGGAGTGGTCTCCGATGATGCTGGTGAAGGCTGAGATGAGTTCAGTTGCTGAGGTTGTCTTCCCCGATTACAGTTGGAGTGTTCTCTGCTGTTTCCTTGTGTGACGGCAAGGAGAAGTTGCCGTGAGAAGAGATTTGGAGTTGAGATGGTTTAGGGTTTACTTTTTGCATTCTTTTTATTGTTGATTGATTTAGATTTCAGTTTTCGTTGTTGAATTCAGTAATCATAGTTCATTTTATGCTTAGTTGTTTTAATTCATGTGTTTTGAGTAATTTAGTTTCAATTGATTTTAAAGTTGTTGTTAATTTTGCTTTAGCTTAGGGTTAAGTATTAGTGAGTAATTTAGTTTTCTGTAGTTTAATTAGCTTTAATTTCAGCAGTAGTGTAGTTTCTTATTTGCTTGCATTTCATTTGCTTAATTTGGATTTAAAGCTCTAAAACCCCCAATTCCATTTTTATATCGAAAACCCCAAAAATAGGAATAAAAGACAATCCTAAATTACATTCTACCGTTGGTTCCTCGGATCGATCCTGGGCTCGTTACTACGACATTATTGTTTAATTAAGGGGTTCAGTGAATATACATTTATATAATTTGATTAGCGGATGTGACAGATTCGTGTAATCATTGACCGATCGGTAAGTGAGAAGAGTACTCAACCAGGGAGGAAACTTGACTTGTTCGTCGATGTGCGCGTGTGCGGCGCATGCTTATAATTCGCATTGGGGCGAGAGTTTGGAGAGCCGACTGAGAGGTTATTGGTCGTGAGTGCATGCTCGCTTATAACTCGTGTTGGGGCGAGAGTCTAGAATGCCGACCGAGAGGTCGTTGGGCGTGAGAGCATGCTCACTTATAACTCGTGCTGGGGCGAGAGTCTGGAATCTCGACTGAGAGATCGTTGGTCGTGAGAGCATGCTCACTTATAACTCGCGCTAGGGTGAGAGTCTGGAGTCCCAACTGAGAGGTCATTGGGCGTGAGAGTTGTAGGATCGAAAAGAATTTAGATATCTCCACAATGGTATGATATTGTCCACTTTGGGCCTGGGCCCTCATGGCTTTGCTCTTGGGCTCTCCCCAAAAGGCCTCATGCCAATGGAGATATTTTTTCTCTTATAAACCCATGATCTTTCCCATGTGTTTCCAATATGGGGCTATGTTTGCAACCTTGCAACCCCAATAATCCTCCCTCAAACAAAGGACCATAGGCTTCCCACGTCCGATCCTCGACCCACCAGGTCTTCCTGCCCCTCGGTCCACCCGACCTACTAGGACTTCCTGCCTGGTGTCTGGTCCTCTTGATCCGAACATAGGAGCCCCCATTTTCTTTGTTCGAGGATAATATTGTACCCACATGGCTCAATTAGATCATAGCTCTTGTGCACAGTCGGCGGTTAAACCTTCTGGCAGTCCGGGCTCTGATACCAATTGTAGGATCGAAAAGAATTTAGATATCTCCACAATGGTATGATATTGTCCACTTTGGGCCTGGGCCCTCATGGCTTTGCTCTTGGGCTCTCCCCAAAAGGCCTCATGCCAATGGAGATATTTTTTCTCTTATAAACCCATGATCTTTCCCATGTGTTTCCAATATGGGGCTATGTTTGCAACCTTGCAACCCCAACATGGGGCTATGATATTGTCAACTTGACTTGTTCGTCGATGTGCGCGTGTGCGGCGCATGCTTATAATTCGCATTGGGGCGAGAGTTTGGAGAGCCGACTGAGAGGTCATTGGTCGTGAGTGCATGCTCGCTTATAACTCGTGTTGGGGCGAGAGTCTAGAATGCCGACCGAGAGGTCGTTGGGCGTGAGAGCATGCTCACTTATAATTCGTGCTGGGGCGAGAGTCTAGAATCTCGACTGAGAGATCGTTGGTCGTGAGAGCATGCTCACTTATAACTCGCGCTAGGGCGAGAGTCTGGAGTCCCAACTGAGAGGTCATTGGGCGTGAGAGTATGCTCACTTATAACTCGCGTTGGGACGAGAGTCTGGAGCCCGATCAAGAGGTCGTTGGGCTCGCTTATAACTCGCGCTGGGGCGAGAGTCTGGAGCCCGATCGAGAGGTCATTGGTCGTGAGAGCATGTTCGTTTATAACTTGCGCTGGGGCGAGAGTCTAGAACCCGACCGAAAGGTCGTCAGTGATACTCCGATCTGAGACCAGTGGTGATACTTTAGTCTGAGACCAGTGGCGATAGTCAGGTCCGAGATCGGTGGTGATATCTTGACCCCGAACGAGGGAGAATAAACCCTGAAGTCCATAGAAGTAGAGTCCGTAGCAATATGAAGGGGCAGAGCCTTTATCATGCCTGATCGTGAAGTGGTGTCAACCGGTTAGGGATCTAACTTGATCCCCGACTCCCAAATGCCCGTGAAGTCAGGGAGAGAAATAGTGTCGATCCCTTGACTCCCAAATGTCCGCGAAGTCAGGGAGAGAATAATCTGAGCCCTGACCGTCAAAGGGAGTGAAACCCATAGCAATATAAGAGAACAAAGTTCGTAACAATAGAAGGAAGCAGAGCACCTAGGGTGAAGGGAGCAGAGCCTGTAGACATAAGAGGATGCAGAGCCTCATGGTAATAGATGCAGAGCCTATAGCAGTAGGAGGATACAGAGCCCCATGGTGAAAGGTGCAAAGTTTATAGTAGTAAGAGGATGCAGAGCCCCACGGTGAAGGGTGCAGAGCCTATAGGAATTGGAGGATGCAGAGCCCCACGGTGAAGGGTGCAGAGCCTATAGCAGTAGGAGGATGCAGAGTCCATGGTGAAGGGTGCAGATCTTATAGCAGTAAGAGGATGCGGAGCGACATGGTGAAGGGTGTAGAGTCTATAGCAGTAGGAGGATGCAGAGCCCCATGGTGAAGGGTGCAGAGCCTATAGCAGTAAGAGGATGCAGAGCCCTATGGTGAAGGATGCAGAGCCTATAACACACCTAATCGGGGAGCTGGGCCCCTAGTCCCTGATCGGAGAGTAAGGCCCCTAGCATGTAATCAAATAGTGAGGCCCCTAGGTCCTGATCAGGAAACTGTACTGCGAGTCACTGATCGGGAAGTTGTGTCCCTAGTGTCTGATCGGAAAGTTGTGCCTCTAATGTCTGATCGGGGAGTTGGGCCTCTAGTGCTCGATCAAAGATCTAAATCCCTAGTGTTTGATCAAGGAACTAGGATCTTACTCTCTTATCAAGGAGTTATAACATATCTTGTGACCATAAAAAGGGAGCAGTGCCCGTAACGTACTTGATCGAGGAGCCATGCCAATCGACTGAGGATCTGTCTCGATCCCTCGACTCCCGAATACCCGTGGAGTCGGGGAAAAAATATAATAGAAAAACTAACCTGTCGATCAACTGAAGCTCCAAGTCAATCCCTCGACTCCTGAATACCCGTAGAGTGAGTGTAGAAGATAATATGTTCGTCAGGATCCTCCGGGACTATGATAATCGCAGAGAGCCTCTCGACGTCGTCCATATCCATGTTCTAGAACAGGTGGAGAAGATTCTGTTAGTATTATCTCTAGTATCAATTATGAGATGATTGTAAAGGGCTCATTTGTATCATATATCATTATTAATAAAAGGTAAAGTTGATTATTATATTTATTTTAGTTCAGTGTCAATTGAATAAGTATAATAATGTCCTTGGGTAGTAAGTTCTTATCTACAGTATATCAATTGGTTGAATTGATAGTGAGATATTGTAGAGAACACTACTCTTAACTATTACTAGTCGAGCATTAATATACAAGGACAATATTAATGCATTGAAACTAGCATGTAGGTCAACGGATGACTTGATCTCACAAGTCATGGATATGAGATATCATGTTGATACATGGGTATATATTAGAGAATATATACTGAATGATCCACCATGAGAATGTTTCATGGATCGTTATATGAGTGTCATAAATATTCTCATGTGACTATTGGTATGAATAGTCCTTAGACCTGAAGTCACTACGGTTCCCTACATAAGGGGTTGTGTACTTTGATATCGACAAACGTCACATGTAATAAGGTGGACAATAAAGTCGATCACTGGGTATGCAATGAATTATGCAGAGGGATGTGAGTGATGTAGATGGGATCTATCCCTTCCATATGACGGAAGCAATATCTGTGGGTCCCTTGATTAGTAGGACACAAAGAAAGCATGTTCATGCTCAAATGGGTCAATATGAGATATTGAGCTCATTTGATTAAGTGTGTCAAGTTAGAGATCAAGAAACACAAAGATTGATAAGAGGATGACACGGTCTATGCCTCATTGATCAATCTAGATATCAAGGATAGAGGGACCAAGTCATACAAGATAATAGCCACGGAAAGGTTAGGTCGGATCTCGACTTTCTCGTCACTTGGGTAGCAATGATGTCTTGCTAGATGTCACTCATTGCTTATGTATCTAAATATTGATTTGGGTGCATTGCTAATGTTACGAGAATCTATTGGGTCACACAAAAAGAACAAGTAAACTTGGAGATGTATTCATATGATAAATAATTGGATTAAGTCTAATCTGAATTGGACTTATTGAGTTAGACTCAATTGGATCTAATTATTGGATCAAGTCCAATTCAAACTAGACTTGAGGAAGTCAATTCAAATTAATGAAATAGTGATTCATTGAATTTGAATTGTATGAGAATTAATTGAGTAAGACTCGATTGAATTAGACTTGAGTTAGACTCGAGTGAATTATACTTGAGTTAGACTCAAGTGAGCTACAGAGTTAGACTCAAGTGAATATGAAATGAGAGAGTATTCATTGAATTTTCGAAATTCAATGAATCACAATATTCAATTTTCAAAATTGAATATGAAAGGAGGAGTTTTCAAAATGGTCCTTAATGAAGAGTGAATACTAATTAAGGCTCATTAGTGAGATTAATGAGCATTAAGTGTTTTTCATTAGATGAAAAATACTTAAACCATTTTTCTCTTATTTTTCCTCACTTCTTCATTCTCTTTTCTCTTCTTCTTCCTCCCTTGGCTGAAATCACTCTTGGTTGCTAGCATAACCATATGTGATTTTTCTTCTCCATATTTGAGAGTTTGTAAGACAAACGGAGGAGTACTTGTTCGTGTGGATACCGAAAGAGACACGGACGCTTTAATCGTGCTGAGATCCGAGCAGTCGGGAGATAGAGTGCACGCTACAAAGGTATAATCTCATGCTCTTTAGATCTAACTTAGTATAAGTTTTGTTTCCCTTCGCATGGATCTTCTGGAGGAAATAGGTTTTTCCGCTGCGCGTTTGCGTGCTTAGCAACCTATTCCCTTACAGATTCCCACAGACGGTGTCAAATTGATCCTATCCAGAATCTGAGTTAGACGGACCGCCGGGTCAGGTGGATGGAATGTTGACCGAATCACGACGTCCCGGAGGGGGGTATGCTGAGATGACTTCTATATTGACCAAGTTGTCAAAAGTCCTCTGGTCAACGTTATTTGCGGCTAGCGATCGGGTCGCCCCGGTCCCTAGTACCCCAATGCTCGAAGTAGATCCAACGAGTATATAAGTAACAGACTAAAACATAAAGTAATGAAATGCGTATAGAATATGAATGAAGAACGTACCCTAGCTCAAGGGGCACCCTCGAGTGGATCAGTGAGTTGATCAGGGTGCTGCTCGAGTTGTCGTGACCAGGAAGAGCAAATGACCGGGAGCCGGATGTGGAGCTGGGTCTGGCAACGTGGAGCTGAATGAGACCTGGATCCGAAAGACAACATGCAGGTCGAGCAATAGTAGCGGCACACAGGCCGGGAGATTATTAGCGATGCGTAGGCCGAGAGATACTAGTGGCACGCAGGATGAGGTACAAGAATGGCACGAAAGTCGAGATATGACGTCGACACGCAGGGCGAGATATGATAACGACATGCAAGCCGAAATAGAATAGACAACATAGAACTAGAAGGTGATAGCAATGGCCGGAAGTGGCTTAGAGGACGACGACAGTGGCCGTGAGGCTGGTAGCATGATCAGCGAGGGCGATTGTCCAAAGGCAGCGATTGTTGGAGGGCATCAGTGCAACGGTTAGTCGACTGTGGATGCTGAAACGGGGGCGGAGTCGACACGTGGAATGTTGACCCATGGGTTATCAGCATGTAGTGATTGTCGGCGAGGGGGTGGCGAGAGAGGGATTTCGACGGAGTCCACAACGAGGGTGTAGGTTCAAGCTGTCAGCGCAAGGGGAGGAGGTGGTTCCTCCTTGGCTGACGCCGACACTATCCGGTAGAGGGGTAGGCAGTGCGTGTGATGGGAAAGGGTTGTTGGCTGACGAGGTTGTTGTGGTCGCTGAGGCGGCAACGACGCGCAACACCTGGGCTGCGACGCGTGGAGAGGGAGATGAGGAGCGGCTTGGCGGCGAACTCCTTGGCTATGGAGGAGGCGATGAGATGGGAGGCAACGAGGCGGCAAAGATATGTGTCGGTATGGGTTAGACGGCGGCGATGCTCCTAGGTGGCGTCGATGCAGGGAAGGTAGTGGGAGGCGCGCGAGCTCCTTCGTTCGTGGTGGCGGTGGCCCTAACACAGAAGGAAAAAGGAGTGACGCGTGAGGGGAGAAGTGGTGGCCGGAGGCATTGTTGGTACCCCAAGGTAGTTTTGATGTGATCAAACAAGTTAAGTTAGGTCCTGTTGTGTTTAAGCCTGTGTCTAAGTGTGCAGGAACTTAGGAGCACAGGGCGTTGAGCAAAAGATGCAACTAGCGAGAAGGACGACATGGGAGAGAGTCGATGGGCTCGGTGCGTCTGAGGGACAAGGTGTTGCGAAAGAGTACACTGGTGGACGAGAACAGAGTATGCAGTGTTTTCGAGGGACGGGAAGCCAGAGCGGAAGATTGCTCGAGGAGCAAAAGACGCAACTGTCCGAGGGACAAAAAGCTGTGGAAGAGTCTGCTGGCGGATGAGAAGGAAGCATGTGACGATTCCGAGGGACGAGAAGCCGGAGCGGAAGCTTGCCCGAGGAGAAGGCCGGAAGTTGGGCTCGGGTGAACCTTATTCCGGATGGCCGAAATCACCCAAACGAGCGGAGTCGGAGCGGAAGATCCTGACCGAAGCAAGCGGAGCCGAAGCTGGAGGTCCAGAGAGAAAGTCAACAAAAGGTTGACTTTCACCTTCGGGGCGCCCAGAACCATTTCGAGCACCTGGAACAGTCCGAGGCGCCCGGAACCCTTCCGGACGCTTGGAATCCAAAACTTAGCCAAATTCGACGTGACACGTATCGTTGCGTTGGGGATAAAATATTATTCCATTCTAAGCGCCTGGAATCCTTCCAAGCGTCCAGAGCAAGATTATATAAGCAACCCTGCTCCCAGAAGCTAAGAACAACAAGAAATATCTAAACAACACTTGTGCGTTTTTACTTTTCTATTTAGCTTTGTCTTTCTGTCCGTTCATTGCTGTAAAGAGGCTTCTCCGTCTGAAAGAGATTTTTAGTGCGCTTTTACTTCCTTGGATTAACAACCTCCCTAATTGTAGCCAAGTAAATTCTCAGTGCATCTTTTCTTTTAATTTCTTTATTATTCTTTTAAGCAAATGTTTATTTTAAAATTATTAGTATAGAGGATTTTCGATCCTCTAATAGGTATAAATATTAAGATGAATATTTTATCTTCAATGAATATTAATATGAAGATGAATATTTGATTCTCAGTGAGGATGAGAATGAAAGTTGAAAATTCCATAGATATAATAAATAAGGATGAAATGGAGAATATTAAATCCGATCCCTTTGGATGACTAAATACCTACGGTAGGATTATTAGTCTAATAATATGAATTAGATGTGTATTTAATTCAGGCATGCTTCTTGCCTTGCAATTCGGCCCGTCTCAATTGATCCTTCAACCCAATTAAGTGGGCTCAACCAACCCTAATTGGTTGGCCGATTACCATCGGAAACCTAGCCCATTCAAGCTTTAGCCTAAATTGAAAATAAAGAAAATTTGCCATTTGAGAAATATAAAAAATGCGCCTGAGAATTTACAAATATAAATAAATTGAAAGTCCAATTGACATCACGACCGTATAGCGCAGTGGATTAGCGCGTCTGACTTCGGATCAGAAGGTCGTGGGTTCGACTCCCACTGTGGTCGACTGTGTTTTTTTCATCGTTCTATTGATTAATTCTCCAAATAGACAATTGTTGCAAGCCCAACATACAGATGGAAGAGCGAGTCTGTCAACAAATAAATAAATAAAAATGATTGTTTAAATTACATAGCTCTCTTAAAAATCTACTTTGAAATTTATTTTATTTTTACAACCCAATCTAAGTATTAAGACACTAATAAGTGGAAAAGATATTTAGTTATTATCTAAATATTCATGATTTTATCCTGAGTTATGGTGTATTTTTTTTTTTTTTTTTTCAAATGAGACTCGTAATCAAGGATGTTGAACTTCTAGGTTGCTCGCTACGAGCACTTTTCGATTGACTCTGACGGTTGATAGAAAACTTCCGTAGAGCCGAATCAATTGCTCTAAATTTGACGTATGTTATCTGATTTGATTAATTATTTTTTTAAAAAAATAATAGGTGCTGTCCCGGGCATACAATAGCAAAACACTTTCTTCGTTAATTATATACTCACGAGTCCCTTCTTAATTATGGTACACTGTGGATTAATTTCTTCATGTGGAAGATAATCTTAAGATGTTTACTATGAAGTGGCACATAGTTTGCACCTTTATATTTATCTTGATAGTCGGTACTTATAAATTTTTGTAAGATCAGAACCATCATCTTTAAGATTAATAGGTAGTACAAAGAATTGAATATATATATTAGCAATGGAAAAAAATAATTAAAGTCATATGTGTTCATTGAAGTCTTCGTTACACGCCACATAAGGTGACTAGCTTATTCTAAGCGTTCTTCACTGTCGACCTTAGATAAAGGAAATAAATCTGTCAGAAAGATTTATTTTTCAAAGAATTATTATTTAGAGATTCAATCTCTATTCTCATACGATAATCTACATATTAATTTAGTTGTGCCTAAGGATGAACATTCGGTCAAAACTAAACCGACCAAATCAAATAGATCGAAAACCGAATAAATCAAATTTCTTTTCAACCAACCGAACTGATCGAATTTCCCTATGAAATCGAACTGACCGAACCGATAAGATATCAGTTAATTCGATTTTCAATCGAATTAGCCGAATTAATCGAATTTTAAAACCCTATTCAATTTTACCTTTAAAAAAAGATTTTATTTAATTAATTATATTTTAAAATAAAAATTAACTAAAATAATATTCTTATTCGGTTTATTCGGTTTAACCGAATTACAAAATTCAAAATCGAATCGAACCGAATTAATCGAAAACTCAACCGAATTTTAAAAAAAAACGAAAATCGAATTAATCGAACTGAATTTCTAAATTCGATTGGTTCGATTCGGTTAATTCGATTTTTCCAAATTTTTGCTCACCCCTAATTACACCTCATGAGATCAAAGTCTTCCATATATGTTAATAGTAAAAGATACTTACACTCATTTCAAGCAGTTCGAGAGATTTGTTTCGAGGGCATGTGGTACAAAATTTGACGGATGACTATAGTATAAATGATCAACATATGAGATAAAGTATGTTAGGATATATTGAATTTCAATTTCAAAATTCTATATCTAATATGGTAATATTACTGTACTATTTGGAAAGAATTTCATTTCATATTTAAATAATAATAATAATAATAATAAAAATTAGCTGATGCCTAATCTCCTTTATCTTTTTCACTTAATTGTGTCTAAGGTTGAATTTATATGCAAGTGGTCCAGTGAAAGTTTCGTAGTTGACCAGGCGACGATGAATGACATGGACCGCATTAGCCGCTCTCGCCTTTCGAGGGATAGAAAGATATTCTACTATTGTATTGATAAATATACATAGAAAGTCGATAGATTCTCTCTTCCATTATCGATACTACCAATTTAAAGCAGTGCCGCGTAGACGCAATCTAGGAAGCGCACTGACATTAGTTGCACATAATCTAGTGTGCCTTTCCATCTTTAGCCGCCACCCACCACGTCATCTTCCAAGGAAAGGGCAAAATTTATCCTCTCGGGCTAATTAATAGTGTCGGAACTCAGATATTTTAACGGTTTATCGTCTAAAATTTAAATCTCAACTATAATGTAACGTAGAACATTTTCGTATGGTAAAAAATATTAGCCATCCTGAATGGAAAACTATGTGCACTTTGAATAAATTTTTTTTATAGCTCTGTATCAGTCTCATCTAAGATTAGTTAAATTATAAAAAATAAATATTTAGATTATAAAAAAAATATAAAAATTAAACCTTTCTTCCCTTCGAGTACAGAATTGAGGAGAGAAAGGAATAAAAATCCTTGTAGAATAGAAAAGGAAAAAAAAAACCAAGAAGATGAGAGAAAAGAATCCGAAAGGAGGAAAAGGGAAAAGGAGGAGAAAGTAAAACATTAGTGAAGTCACGTTTGTGCAGGAGTAGGTGGCTGTACTAGTTCGTTTTTGTTAGTATCAATCTTAAGAATTAATTATGTGATGATTGACATAAAATATTGTATTATATTTTAATAAAAGATAACATTTTGTGTATTTTGTGTTTATTGTTGGTCTGCATTAGGCTAATTAAAGGGAAGTAAATAGCTTGTAATGAAAGTTAATAAAAATATATTTTACTTTTATTTTTACTTTAGCAATGATGCACAATTAATTAAAATAAATAACAACATAAAAGGAAAAAAGACTACAGAATTTACTTGGTTACAATCTACTTGATTGTTAATTCAAAACAGATGAAAAGTTCTAAAAGATCTCCTTCTTTAAAGGCAGAGAAGTTTTTTATACTCTTTTAAATCTCAAAAAAAAAAGACTAGGAAATAATTAGAAAAGTTATTGTTCAAGTTATATCTTATTCCTAACTCCGGAGGACTTTTATAGCTTCTAGAAAAATGTTACCGTTGGTTGGAGGCGCCTCTAAAAAGGCTCATGGCGTCTCCAAAGGGATAAAGTTTTATCCTCTTCGCAATGGTAGCTTACTGGCTACTAAAGACGCCTCAATGGCTTGAGGGAGCTTCCCAAAAGGGCGCAAGGGCGCCTTTAAAGGCTTGAGGGCGCCTCTGCTGCCCAACCTGGGTCGGGCGTCTCTGCTACCCAACCTGGGCCGGGCGCCTGGACAAGCAATTCTTCCGTTGTTCTTTTCCTTTCGCTTGGGTGATTTCCGTCATTCAGAATCAGGCTCACCTAAATCCATCTTCCGACCTTCTCGAGCAGTTTTTCGCTCTGGCTTCCGCTCCAAGGCACATGAAAAGCTCTAAAAGATCTCCTTTTTTGAAGGCGAAAAAACCTCTTACACTCTTTGAAAGCTCAAAAAAGATTATGAAGTTATTATAGAAGTTGTTGTTCAAGTTGTATCTAATTCCTAGCTCCAGTGAGCTTTTTATAACCCTTGGAAAAATGTTAAGGTTTGTTGGAAGCTCCTCCAAAGAGGTCCAAGGCGCCTCAAGAGGATAGAGTGTTATCCTCTTCGTAACGGTAGCCTACTGGAGGCGCCTCAATGGCTTGAGGGCACCTCCCAAAAAGGCGCGAGGGCGCCTCTGCTACCCAACTTGGGTGGAGTGCTTGAACAAGTAGCTCTTCCACTGCTCCTTTCCTTTTGTTTAGGTGATTTCCGTCATCCAAAATTGGGCTCACCTAAATCCATCTTTCAGCCTTCTTATCAAGCAGTCATCCGTTTCGACTTCTCGTCTCTCAGAAACACCATGCTCTTCCTTTTCGTTTGCCAGTGCATTCTTCCATAGCACCTCGTCCCTTGGACGCACCGAGTTCGTTGACTCCCTTTCCGTGCTATCCTTCTCGGTAGCTGCGTCTTCCACTTAACTTCTTGTATTCCTAAGCTCATGCAAACTTCCATAGCAGTCATTCATTCCGGCTTCTCGTCTCTCAGAAACACCATACTCTTCCTTTTTGTTTGCCAGTGCACTCTTCCATAGCACCTCGTCCCTTGGACGCACCAAGTTCATTGACTCCCTTTCCGTGTCATCTTTCTCGGTAGCTGCGTCTTCCACTTAACTTCTTGTATTCCTAAGCTGCATCTTCCACTTAACTTCTTGTATTCCTAAGCTCCTTTTGTTTAGGTGATTTCCGTCAACCAAAATCGGGCTCACCTTTTGTTGCAGGAGTTCGTTGACTCTCTTTCCGTGCCATTCTTCACGGTAGCTGCGTCTTCCACTTAACTTCTTGTATTCCTAAGCTCCTGCAAACTTACACACAAGGATTAAACTTAACATGATCAAACTTAACTCAGTTGACCATATTAAAATTAACCCGGGGTACTTTCAATATTTTTCTTTTTGATGTGCATCAACCCAAGTTAAATTAGGGTTAAACCAACATAAAATTATTTGACTAATTAAATGAAAATTGCAATTATAATATAAAATTTACAAGTAAGCACAAGGATAAATTTGTAATTTTCCTACCTCCCCCTTTACTTAATTTTATCTCTCCCATTTGATCACATTAAAAATTCCTACTGAAAGGAACCTAGCAAATCCTTTGACAAAGGTTCAACCACAAAGCAAGTTCGAGAGTTACGTCTAGGCTTACTGTTTAGGACACTGTAGCGATTGACATTAGGCCAAGTGGGAGTATGTTATGTTTGAAAGATGTCCTAAGGCAATCAATCGTCTTATGGTTTGTACTATTTATTTTGATAAATATAGATTCACTATTTGAGTGCATTTTACTTAAGTGTTTGAATGATCTTAAACTCATTTACTGAATGTTCATAATATGACTTATAGCATGAGAGAATTTGTGATTGGATCACAACTAATGAGAGTTTCTACATATGTAATTATGAAAGTATTGAAATATTCCTTAGTCAATGAAGTGATGTATTTGGACATCATCAATTTTGTGAAATTAGCACGGGTTAGCCCGCCGCCACCCACCGTCGGCCGTCACCGTGGTCGCCCCCGTCGTCGTCGTCGTCGTCGCCGCCGCTGCCACCCACCGTCGCCGTCATATATGGATATGTCTGTGAAGTGCTTACTACAGCTCGATTATAAGTTTCCTTTGACTTGAGATATTCAAGTCACCATAGTCATGGAGGCTTATACTTTGACATCTTAAGCAAAGTATCTCCTTGGATATGTGAACCCGGGATGATTGAGTATAAGTCAAAGTGCCCTAAGATATTTGGATAGTCCACACAGGATTCACCGCTTCTTATAAGAAGACATATACCCTATGACCATTTCTCATGATTATTACTCAAAGTCTTTGTAAAACATCACATGTTAAGAGGAGTACGAAACTCTTAGACATAGGTAGGAGTAATTTGAATTCATAGGACGAGGAAGTATTATTTAGGCTAGGTGTGATGTAGTGGTGTGATGTAGTCAGTCTAGTGGGGATAGACATATATACCATGTCCTGAACCAAGTGGGTATAAGACGAGTAAAACGAACAAGACATGATTCACTATAGTTGCTGAAGGGTTCAGAACTAGTTCTGGAATCAACTATAATTTTTTGATTAATTGGAGATCATGATGTAGTACTAGATGTCACTCATGATCGATCCATAATTGAATAGTTAATTATGGACAGTTAAGATAAACTAGGAACCTATTGTGTCACACACACTACGAATATCTAAAAGGCATAAAATAAATTTGAGAATTTGATTTTCAAAATAAGAGATAAGATATTTGGTTGGATCAGATAAAGGGCAAATATAGAAGATATTTTGTCAGAACGGAAGCGCAGATAGACCACATCTCTTATAGAAGAGTTAGACCTATTTGGTTTAATAATGAACCAAATTGGTTTAGTTTAAACCAAGTTGATTTGTTTGTCAACCAAACCAAGAGGTTAATGGGCCAAATTTTAATTAAAAAAGTTGGGTCAGGTTTAGACTTTTTAATTCAACTCATCAAGTGAACCTATATTGACATAGAAGAGAGAAAATTAATAACCAATTCATTATTCAAGAGTTTAGGTTTTTGGAAAACATATTCTCTCTCTCCTCTCCCTCTCTTTTCTACCGCCAACCACAAAAGCCAAAGGAAGTTTTTTTTCTTCATAAGCTCTTCGCTTCTTCTTCCTTCTCTTAGATCGCATCGCCTCCACGCTTGTCTAGTACCAAACGGAGGTGAACCTTGTTGCTCACTGGAGTTGTCTTGAAGAACTTGGTGTGGATACAAATAGAGGTGAAGTTCGTGGACATCGCTAAAGTTGATGTCTTTTTCCCTACGCATCATCCATAAGGCCCGCCTAGAATAATTGTTATTTTTATTTTACAATTATGCATGCGTGAGTTGCATCTTGAATGCGTGTGGTGTATGTTGTAATAAAATAATTTTATTATCATATTTTTGCTTCCGTTGTATATTTTGTGAAACTTGTTTAGCACACAATCCAATAGGCATATCCCAACAAAAACATTGGGATGTTGAGAGTTAATATATGGATGTTTATTAAGGGTAACTAGTTTATCATATGTGACCTATCATGAGACTTCATGTGATTTTATACATGTCTATGAAGATCTCATTGCAGTTCAAGTGTAAGTTTTCTTTGACTTGAGGTATTGAAGTTATCTTGGTTATGAAGACTTATACTTTGACATCTTTGACAAGCATCTCTTTGGAGGTATGACCCTGGGATGATTAGGTATAAGTCAAAGTACTCGAATGTGATTGAATAGCTCCTGGAAGATTCACCACTTCTTTTATAAGAAGACGTATACCTTATGATATCTTGTCAGAATTATTACTCATAAGTCTTTAACCAAAGTATTACACAACAAGAGGATGATTTTCTTTGACACGTGTTTGAGTAATTTGAATCCATAGGACAAAGAACTACTACCTGAGCTAAGTGTGATGTAGTTAGCCTAATGAAGATTGATAGATAAATCATGTTTTGAACCAAGTAAGTATAAGATGAGTGAAAAGAATAGACGCACTGATAACCATATCTGTTGAAAGGTTTTAGATTTAGTTCTAAGATCAACTATGATTTTTCGTTTAATTGGGTATCATGATGTACTACTATGTGTCTCTCATGATTAATTAATAATTAATGGCTAATTGTGAATAATCAATATAAATCGGAAACCTATTGGGTCACACGCACTATGAGTATATCTAAAAGACTTAAAATAAGTTTGAGAATTGGATTCTCAGATTGAGAGAGACTAAGTCCGGTAGGACCAGAGGAGAAGCAAATATGGAAGATATTTGTTGGATAGAAGCGATGGTAGGTCATGCCTCTTGAAGGCAAGGTTAGATTTATTATGGTTTAATAATAAATCAAATTGGTTTGGTTTAGTTATAAACCAAAATTGGTTTGGTTATAAACCAAGATGATTTTACGGACTTCAGGCATCGGTTCCTCCTTTACCTCCGGTTGTGCGGATCGATTCTTTGGACATTGGCTTTTGTAGTGTCATTTTTTACTGTACTCAAAACATGTTATGTGATCTTTAAATTTAGAATTGATAATTTTACCTTCTGAATCCTCATTAGGATTCTCCCCCTTGGCCATTTTCGTCTCGGATTCGAGCTTGGACACTTGTTCTGACTCCAGTTCAAATCCATCAGCCTCCTCCTCAGCCACTAGTGCGATGAAGTTGATTTGGTCTTGTTCTTCTAGGCCTGGCTCTAAGGATAGCTCTCCAGATTCAAACTCTGATTCGAGCTCACTTTTGCCTTGATCTTCTAGCCTCGATCAATTTTGTCCATAACTCAAAGGCGTTCTTGTAATCTTCTAATTGACACAAAATTTTATTAGGCAAAACACTAATTAATATGTCTATTACCTTTATGTTTGCTTCTGAGTTTTGAGAAGATTGTCTCAGTGCGATCCAGTTGTCAAATTGTTGCTTCCAATGAAGCATTCCATCATTTGCCTCCAGGAATTGAAGTAGACTTGATTGTACGGTGGAGGTTCATGGATGTTTCTCCCTTCTTGATATGACATCGATATTCTTACAATCAAAGAATTAAAAGAAAAATATTTCCAAGACTTTCATCTTGGGATTAGTAGTGCGGGATAAAGAATTTAAATATTACTTAAGAATTAAGAGAAAACACTTTTAAAGAATTTTTTTTAAAAAAAATTGCTCAAAAAACGATTAAGTAATTTCAGAGCTAGAAGACTCTGATACCAATTGTAGGATAGAACAAGTGCGATAGAGGGGGTGAATATTGCACTCTAAAAACTTTTCTTTTTGTGTTTTAAAGACAATCAGAATATGCAGCGGAAAGTAAATGACTCGTTTGGTTACTTTGTTCGGAGCCTAGGTCGACTCCTACTCCAAGACCCACGATCCTTGATTGCATCGTTGGACAATTCACTAAAACTCTTTTTTTCGAAAACCTCGAAAAGAAGCAGTGTGTACAAGAAAATGAGTAAGATAGTTACAACCTACTCTCTTACTTGAATTAAGTACAATGCAAGAAAAAGAAAATTATACCGATAGTATATAAAAGTTGAGGCTCAGTTGGCACTTCTTGTAGCAGTAGATGAGTAGTCGTAGCATGAATCGCAGCTTGCACAAAGATGAACTTCGAACAGATTTCTTACTTCATTGCTTCGTTACCCAACCTCAGATCTCGAGCTCACTTTTATAAGAGTCATCGACGTTCGATCGACCGATCCTTGCATTCGGTCGATCGAACCAGCTCCCTTCCATCTTTGCTGAGATCTGATGCTGATTCGATCTTCGACATTTAATGACCATTAAGGGTTCGGTCGATCGATCCTTCTTTTCAGTCGACCGAACAGGATCCTTCCCTATTTGTCGAGATTCGCACTTACTGCGCCTTTAATGTGATGATCGCTCGGTCGACTGATCCATGTATTCGATTAACCGATCAGCAAGCTTTCCTTCTTTGCTTCTGCTCGATCTGAACTGTGCTGAGTCATCAGGGTTCGGTCGACCGATCCTCTGGTTCGGTAGATCGATTAAGCTTTGATCGAACCCTAGTCTATTTTGGTCTGAGCCGATATTTGCTCCGAGTTGGCCTTGTTCGATCGACCGATCATCGGGTTCGGTCGACCGATCAGGCTGAACCTGCAAAACAGTATTAGACAATAATCTTGTAAAACAGATATTAGCACAGTAATAATATATCTAATGCATGAGTAATAATAATAAACAGTTCAACTGTCTTGATCTCAACTTGAAAACCTTCCCGATTTTTTCAATTGGATCAGCGACCTTAGGTTGTTCCTTTCAGGAACATGACCTCACTATCGCTCCTCCAGTTACTTACCTCAACTTACCTACCAAACATTGGTCTTCTAGACTTGTTTGGACTTTCTTTGCTCAGTGTCTGATCACCTGATCCACTAAGGCCTTTCCTGTAATACTACATTAGCCAGCAGTAATAATAGTAATACAGAATGTTATGGTAAAACTAAACTTAGAATCACCAAGATCCGTTGGTCCGGTCGATCCGATCAACCTTGCTTGGAGTTCACTCCTCCTAGACTTCTTGTTACCTAAGATTATCTCTCCCTAGG
The DNA here is from genome assembly GCF_018446385.1 of Zingiber officinale. Taxonomy (NCBI): domain Eukaryota; kingdom Viridiplantae; phylum Streptophyta; class Magnoliopsida; order Zingiberales; family Zingiberaceae; genus Zingiber; species Zingiber officinale. Next base: position 15,599,569 of record NC_055989.1, read on the forward strand.
ATTTTCTCCATCTGACTTCACTCACTAGAACCTAAGATTACCACCCCCTAAGGTTTTCTCCACCTAGCTTCACTCACCAAGACTCAGTATTTGGCTACCCCAGAGATCAGGTTCTTCAGACCTATCCACCTGGCTTCCACGATCTACCGAGATTTCCCTTCCCTAGTCTACAACTAGGACTCAGTATTCGGCTACCCAGGGATCAGGTCCTCCAGACCTATCGAATCCACCTAGCTTCCACGATCTACCGAGGTTTTCCTACAACTAGGATTTTCCAAGACTAAGCTTCATTAAACATACTTAAACATATTTGTAGAACATTAAAAGCTTGGAGGTCGATTGCACCAACAGAAGGGGTCGATCCAGCTCAACTCTTCTTTTGTCAGACCGCATTGAAGGGCTCGAGTCGCCTTGGTGTCAGCCTCATTTTTCTTCATTAGACTCGTGTCCCAGTTTTCGCATGATACTAGTTTGCCAGCACCATCGAGTGGAAGCGCAAGGTCGGTTTGGATGATTATCCACATCTCTACCTCGGTCTTCAGATAGTACTCCATTCGGCTTTTCTAGTAGTCAAAATCTTCTCCGGAGAATAGAGGCGAACGTGTAGTGCTGTAGCCTTCTTGGTGGGGCCATTATAGAAGAAAATCTCGCACACAAAAGGTAAAAAGAAACAAATGTCCCAGGACTTGATCTTGGATTAGTAGCGCGGAAGAAAAATAAAACTAGCAATTCACTGTTTAAAATAATAATAAAATATTAATAAAAAATAAAAAAAATATTATTACGAATTTTAGTAAATGAGATATTTTGCTAATACTGACTAATAGTGAAAAGATGAAAATAAATTTTTCAAAAATAATTTTGGAGGGAAAAAATGAAAGGCATAAAAAAAATTTTAAAGTAAAAATGGTATATAATTTTGTTTTTCAAAAAAGAATCCCCTGTTCGATTAGTAGTTTCACCAAATCAGACCGGCTTAGCTCTGATACCAATTGTAGGATCGTAGACGTGCTAGAGGGGGGTGAATAACACGTGTGGCTTTCTCGTTCATTTTGGAAAACACAGAGTAAGAAATGTAGCGGAAAGTAAAGAGACAAAGAGCACAATCGCAAACACCAAGAGTTACTTGGTTTGGAACCTGTGACGACTCCTACTCCAAGGCCCGCATGTGAGAGTGCTTTCGATGGGCAATCACTATAAGCTCGAGAAATCTTTACAAGATCAATTACAATTGTAATATTACAACTAAGTTATCGACAATACAAAGATGTTGGAAAGGAACGTCAATTGTCGGCGTAGCAATTGAGTGTTGTTGAAGCGTTTCGTCGCAGCACATAGGAGCGCAAGTAGTCTGAATTTCGGTTGCCTTTAAGTGTTGGGCGAGACCCCTTTTTATAGCCTCCTCAAACTTAATCCAGATCCCCTGATCTCAGGATCAAATCTTGACTCAATCTGAATCGATCGACCGATCCCCAGGTTCGGTCGACCAATCCCACCTGAATCGGTCAACCTTCCAATCCCAGTTCTGTTGCTCGAATAGAGTTTCTTCGTTTGGTCAATCGATCCCGCCGTTCAGTCGACCGATCCCCAGCTCATCTAGTCCAATCAACTTGGCTTGACCACGTCATCGCTTATCTTAGGTTTGGTCGATTGATCCTGAGGTTCGGTTGATCGATCCATCGGTCGAACTCGGTTTGATCTCTGAAAATATGATCCTTGCTGTATTGGGGTTCGGTCGGCCGATCCAAACGTTCGGTCAATCGATAAAGGTTGAATCTAACCCTGCAACAAAGTGTTAGTCTCCTGCAAAACAGAGTTAGACAAATAACAATTAATTAAGTAAAACAACTTTTGACAGCCTTCGGACTGTCCAGTTTTGACTTCGGATTTCATCCGAAAATCCTAGGTCGAACCGACACCTATTGTTCCCTCACAGGGGAACGCATCCTCACATACTCCTCTCAGGAGAAGTTACCTATTGCCAGACTAGTCCTCCAGAACGACTGGACTTTTGTTTAGCGTTCGAGACTTCCGGTCTTCATGTTGGACGCCTAATCCACGACCCGCCCAGACTTCCACCCGGTCCGCGACCACCAAGATTTCAACCTAGAGTCCCCGACTCTAGGATTTTGCCTGAAGTGTTCGACCTGTCAAAACTTTCCACCTAGGGTTATCATCCCCAGGACCTAGGGTTATCTCCTCCTAGGGTTTTCCATAACTAGGGTTACCACCCCTTAGGACCTAGAGTTACCACCCTCTAGGGTTTTCCACCTACCTAATCGCAACTAAGACTTTCCATCACCTAGGGTTACAATCCCTTAGTGTTAGGACCAAAAGTAGCTAGAGGGGGGGGGGGTGAATAGTTCGTCGCGTGCCCGGTGTTCGGCGTTGCTTGTTTCTTCGAAGATGTGCAGCGGAAAATACAGAAACAAATCACACAACGCTAACACGGTTGGTTTACTTGGTATCCACCTCACAAGAGGTGACTAGTCCAAGGATCCACACCTACACACACACCCTCCACTAAATAAAACTCTCCTTTATGGTAACTACCAAGGGCGGAGAAGCCCTACAAGACCCAATACAAGAAGAAGAAATGGTAGTAAAGAAATACAAGCTTACAAGCTTACAATGAGTGTACAAATCCTAACCCTAGTTTCTTCTTCTTGCTTTGATCCACCTCTTGACTTGGAAGAGCCTCCAAGAACCTTCAAGAACTGGCGATCTCGAGCTTGAGAAGAGCTGTGGAGAAGCTGGTGAAGGTCTGAAATGAATCGGTGAAGAAGTGCCGAAGACAACGCTCGCCTGCGGCTCAAATACGACTCAACGGTCGGATCCCGATCGATTCGATTATTCCCAATCGATCGGGGAGACTTTGGATCGATCCACGGATCGATCCAGAGCGCCTCTGTGCTCTGGAGAAACGCCTGGATCGATCCACGGATCGATCCAGGGCTTATCGCGTGAAACAGCAGCGTCCCAATCGATCCACTGATCGATTGGGACCTCTGGATCGATCCACAGGCTTTCCGTTCACTGGGAAAGGTCTGGATCGATCCAGCACTTGGTTTTTGCCCAAAGTCAAGTCTCAAACCTCCCAAACCAACATCTGGTCAACCTTAACCTGTTGGTTCGTCATGCCTAGCATCTAGTCACTCCCTTGACCTGCTAAGACTCTCTCACCAAGTGTCCGGTCAATCCCTTTGACCCACTTGGACTTTTCTTTCATGCCAAATATCCGGTCACTCTCTTGACCTACTTGGACTTTCACCTAGCTTCACTCACTAGGGTTTTCAATCTGCCTAGCTTCACTCACTAGGACTTTCACCTGGCTTCACTCACCAGGATTTCCATCTGCCTAGCTTCACTCACTAGGACTTTCACCTGGCTTCACTCACCAGGGTTTCCTTCCAGTCAAGTATACCTACTTGACTCTTCTTCATTCACGCTGATCAGTCCCTGATCAGAATCTCCCCATATGAACAACTGCACCTGCATTGTCCATGTGTCTACATGTATTGTCACACATCGAAACTATGACCAAGACTCAAGCTTGGTCAAACCAGTCAACCTTGACCTAAGGGATATTGCACCAACACTTAGGACTTAGGGTTATCACCCCCAGGATCTAGGGTTATTACCTCCTAGGACATAGGGTTATCACCTCCTAGGACATAGGGTTATCACCCCCTAGGGTTTTCCACCTGCCTAGAATCCACTAGGACTTTTTCCTAAGACAACTTAGGACTTTCTTGCAAGCTCAATCAACCTTGTTAGATTACAAGACAACATAACTTTGGACCCTTTGACATAATCAAAACTCAGGTTCGATCGTCTAATGCTTCCCGCACCAACACTTATGATGTTGGAGGTATAAGTTTTCACAATCTTTTATCCTTCAATAAAGCTCTTTTGACTAAATATGTTTGGCAGATCATTCTGTTGGTGCAATATCCCTCAGGTCAAGGGTGACCTGGTTAACCAAGCTGAGTCTTGGTTTGGGTTTAGATGTTTGACAATAAGATATTGATCGAAGAAGAGTCAAGTAGGTCAAGGTTGACCGGATACTTGACTGGGAAGTCCTAACTGAAGCTAGGCAGAAGGAAATCCTGGTGAGTGAAGCCAGGTGAAAGTCCTAGTGAGTGAAGCTAGGCAGAAGGAAATCCTGGTGAGTGAAGCCAGGTGAAAGTCCTAGTGAGTGAAGCTAGGCAGATGGAAAACCCTAGTGAGTGAAGCTAGGTGAAAGTCCTAGTGAGTGAAGCTAGGTGAAAGTCCTAGTGAGTGAAGCTAGGCAGATGGAAAACCCTAGTGAGTGAAGCTAGGTGAAAGTCCTGGTGAGTGAAGCCAGACAAAGGAAATCCAGATGGATCAAGGATGATCGGACATCTGGTGGAAGTCCAAGTAGGTCAAAGGATTGGCTGGATACTTGGCAAGGAAGGAAATCCAGATGGATCAAGGATGATCGGACATCTGGTGTTGGGAAGTCCAAGTAGGTCAAGGGAGTGACCGGATACTTGGCACGACGAGTAAAAGTCTAAGTGGGTCAAAGGGATTGACCGGACACTTGGTGGGGAGTCCTGGCAGGTCAAGGGAGTGACCAGATGCTAGGCATGATGTACCAACAGGTCAAGGTTGACCGGATGTTGGTTAGGGAGGTTTGGGACTTGGTTTTGGGCAAAAACCAAGTGCTGGATCGATCCGTGGATCGATCCAGGCTCTGGATCGATCAGTGGATCGATCCAGATTCTTCCCAGCGAACAGAGAGCTTCTGGATCGATCCGTGGATCGATCCAGAGGTCCTGATCGATCAGCCGATCGATCGGGACGAGGCTGCTTCGCGCGATAAGCGCTGGATCGATCCGTGGATCGATCCAGGCGCTTTTCCAGAGCACAGAGGCGCTCTGGATCGATCCGTGGATCGATCCAAAGCCTCCCCGATCGATTGGGAACATTCGAATCGATCGGGATCCGATCGTTGCGTCGTGTTTAAAGCCGCAGGCGAGCGTGGTCTTCGGTATCTCTTTACGAGCTCTTCTCAGATTCATTCCAGCTCCTCCACAGCTCTCTACAAGCACGTGATCGCCAGTTCTTGAAGGTTCTTGGAGGCTTTCCAAGTCAAGAGGCGGATCTATTGCAAGAGGAAGAAGTTAGGGTTAGGGTTTTTACTGCACATCTTGTAAGCTTTTGCTTAACTTGTATTTCCCTTTCTTCTTCTTGTATTGAGAGTGTTGTAGGGCTTCTCCGCCTTTGGTAGTTACCATAAAGGAGTGTTATTCATAGTGGAGGGTGTGTGCGTTGGTGTGGATCCTTGGATTAGTCACCTCTTGTGAGGTGGATACCAAGTAAAATCCTAGTGTTAGCGTTTTGTGTTTGTTTCTGTATTTTCCGCTGCACATCCAAGAAGAAACAAGCAACGCCAAGCAACGAAGCGCACCGAGCGAACGCGACGAGCTATTCACCCCCCCTCTAGCTACTTTTGGTCCTAACAAGTGGTATCAGAGCAAGGCCGCTCTTCACCGGAATCATCGCCGGAAGGGTCAAGCATATCAAGAAAAGCTAGAGGGTGAAGAAGTTGGAGCAAATTCTTCAAGTTCAAGACTTCATCAAGCTCAACTTCAAGATGCAATTCCAAGATGGACTTGGATTTGACACAAGGGTGGCTCCACCATACACTTCTACAAGTTTTGATTCTTGGAGATCAAGAATCGAAAACTTTCTTATGATGGAGATAGAGCAATGGTTTGCTCTAATGGAAGGCTTCAAAGCTCCAACGAACTCCAAGGGCAAGCTTCTAAAGAAAAGCAGATGGAGCTCGGAGAAAATTCAAAGGGGCGAGGCAAATGACAAAGTGACCAAGCTTTTGGTCAACTTATTGCCTAGCCACATCTTGGCTCAAGTTGGAGAATTCGAAGATGCCAAGGAGCTTTGGAGCAAATTGGCCAAGCTTCATGAAGAGATCCCCTCCACTGTACGAGATCAAGAAGAATCCAAAGAGGGAGACTCTTTGGAGCAAGACCAAGAGGAGGATTCCGAGGTTGAGAGATGCTCAACCTCCGAAGAAGAGGAAATCCAAGAAGCTTCATCCTCAAGGGAATGCAACGAAGGGAACAAGGAGGGAGCATATTCCTTGTTTCATATTCAAGATGATGAAGCCTCCACCTCTAGGATTGAGGGGGAGCAATCCTTGGTGACACCGGATCAAGAAGAAGGAGAAGCCTCTACATCCGGGTCAAGAGAAGAAGAGGAGGAAGAAGCTTCTACCTCCACAAGTCAAGAAAAATCAAATGGAGGAGAATCAAGGTCCGATCAAGAGGAAGCTTCTACCTCCGGATCCAAAGAAAAAGATGCCACCCCTACAAGCAAAGGTATAAATATTTCAATTAATAATAAAATCATATTATATGCTTTGAATGTAGGGAACATGGGCACTACAAGAGCAAGTGCCCTAAATTAGCCAAGAAGAAGGGCCAAGTGGCACAAAAGGGCAAGGTGAAGCCCAAGGAGACCATCTCCAACACAAAGAAGAGCAAGGAGCATATTATATGCTTCTCTTGCAATCAAAAGGGGCATTATCGTAGTCAATGCCCCAAGGGGAAGAAGAAGGTCAAGGCTCAAGGAGGCACTAGTCAAGGGGGAGCCTCCAAGGTAAAAAGGAAGGTAACTTTCATTGAGCCTATTCCTTTGCAAAATGGTAAAAAGCATGATAGTTCAAATTTTTATCATTTTAATGCAATTTACCATAAGAATAGAAAGCATGAGGGCTTTAAGGAAAAGCATGTGGCCCTACATGCTAAGACTATCACTCCTAGGGTTAGGAATGTAGGTAAAAGTCTAGGCAATAACTCTAAGGATTTTAGATACAAGCCTAAAAACCAACATGCTCATGGACTTAATGAAAAACCAAATTCTAAGGATTTAATGATAGAAAATCAAGTCTTGAGGTCAAGACTTGATAAAATGGAAAAGACCCTAAAAAGGATGGAAAATATCCTAAAAGGGCAAAATGAGCAATACCTAGGGCTAGGAGCACAAAGGTCATCCAATGGCCATAGAGGTTTGGGATACAAACCAAAAGTTAAGAAGGATGCTCCCTCTTATCATAGAGTTCCATACAGTTATGGAACAAACCCTAGGTCTAGTGGTCAAGTCAAAAATACTAGGGAGGTCATCCCTAAAAGTGTTTTTGCAATAAAAGTGACTAAGGCGTCTAAGAAGTCTAAGAAAGTCACCAACAAGGTCACAAGGGAGGCTAGCCCTAGAGTTGACCTAGAAAAAGTGACCAAGGCTTATAAGAAGCCAAACAAGGTCACTAGGAAGGTATCTAGGGAAGTTATCCCTAGTGAATACCTAGAGCATCCAAGGAGCACCAATAGGTGTTGGGTTCCTAGGAGCATCTTCTCTACCCCATAAATGGGTTAGAGAGTGTCAACTCCAATTAGAAGGGTAGTTAACCCAACTTTGAGGAAATTGACACTCAAGAAGCATTTTCAAGGTTTTTGTTAACCTTTGAAATTGAAATGGAACTATTATTTACTCCTTGAAAGAGTAAAATGTGCCTAGTGGTGAAAATTTGATTTTAATCTTAAAAGGCACATATTGGGAAATTCATAAGAGCTACCAAGTTGGGATTTTGGTATGTTCTTAGAAAATTAAAGGAAATTGAAGCCTTATGTTGAAGTGCTACTCTTGTGGAAAAATGAAATATGTCAACATTTGAGGATATGCTTAATTTCGACTGGCATAAATTAATCAAGGGAATTAGAAATGCCAATTTAGGCTTTGACAGTTTCTTGAAGCACTTTAGGGCAATCTAGGTTTAAGTTGTAAGTTTAGCTAAGGTTTTAAGGATACTTAGATAGTTAATCTAGGTATATTTTATTTATGCTAAATCTTACCATGATTGTTTGCCCATCATATGCCATGACATCATGTCTACTTTTGCATTCATGACTTATTATGAAAAATACAAAAATACCATGTCATGACATTCATACATCATGTAGTTATAGGATATTTTCTTTTGAAAATTATTTCCTTTTGATGTATGCCATAACATTATCATGCATTAGTTTAATTCCTTGTAATTAAGGACAAAAGGCATTTAACAACACTTATTAACAAGTGACATCCTAGGTGGGTGTCTAATATCTCCAAAATGCCTAGATAGATATGCATGATCCCTAGATTAGGGCAAAAACCAAAATCTCTACATCTCACAAAGACCTATAAGATGATTTGTATGTGTTTTAGTGCACATTAGATACAAGTGAGATGTTAGGATGATGAACAAAACTCAAGATGTTGATTTAGTGCATTCTTTTGAGTTTTAGTTTCATCAAAACACATAGATATGTGTTTTCCCATCATTGGGAAAGCTAATGTACAAGTCATGTGCATTAAGCCCAAGGAATATGGTGGGATATTGGTTTTGAAAAAGTTTTCAAAATGATTTTGGAAAACCTTGGTGAAGGCTATCTTTTGATAGTAATCACCATTGAATAGTTAGACACAAACTTGAAGAAAACACTAAAGTTTTTGCAAGTTTTCAAGTTTGTGTCAATCTTTGAAAATATGATGTATTTTCATAGAAAACTATTTTTCCTTGATAATATATGCCCTAAACAATGTCTACACGAAATTTCATAATTTTTGAATTTTTGTAGAATTTTCTAGGGGTTTCTGAAGTTGACTGAAATGGAATTTCAGCAACTATCAGAGCTCCGATCGATCCATGGATCGATTGGAGTGCCTGAATCGATCCATGGATCGATTCAGAAGGCAAATCTCGCGAGCAGTAGCTCGCTGGATCGATCAGCCGATCGATCCAGGTAGTCTGAATCGATCAGTGGATCGATTCAGAAAGGTTCAATCGATTGGAACCCAACTCCAATCGATCCAAGTTGCTGATTTTGGCTGGGAAAGCCTGATTTCAGCACTTTGAACCTATTTTAGTCTAGGTAACCATTCCAAACCCTTAAAATATATTTGTATACATAAAAAGGGTGTTTTCGTGTTGAAAACAAGGATGAAATGGTAAAGGAAGGCTAAGTTGAAGTTTAGGTTGAGGTTTGTTTCAAATTTTGAACATTTGAACCTCAAAACTTCTAAATCTGGGTTTCCTAAAGGTTTAGGGATTCCAAGTCATTGTTGGTGCAATGACAGAAGTTATCACCATGTCTTTAGGGGGAGAGACTCTTTAAAGACATGAAAATTATTTTTCATGAACCTTGGAATGTGGTTAACCTTCCGTTGTGAACTTGCTCAAGGTTGAGCATTTAAACTTGAAATGGGGATAAATGGGGAGTGGATATCCTCATCATTTCAAGTGGCAACTCAAGTGGTTGAAAATGCTCAAGGTTGGGTATTTGTCAACATTGAGGGAAAAGTTAAGGATAATGAAGGGTATGTGACCTTCAATATTGAGTTGATCACAATGAGTGAAATTGTGATCACGATGAGCAACTCTTCAGGGGGAGAGTCTTCAACAAATGGAGTTGTTGAAGTGTGCCCAAAATTGGAGCATAGGTTGATGTGTGTCCAAAGACGGGTTGATGTATTTTATTAGTAGACGGGTTGATGTGTTTTATTAGTAGGGGGTTGATGTGTGCCAATAGGGGGAGAATGAAAGGAAGTAAGTTAGGTTTTCATTACCTAGAGGGAGTTTGCCCTCTTAGGGGGAGAATGAAAAGCTTAATTTATGGGTTCATTACCTAGTGGCATGAAGAAGGAGGCTATAGGATTAGCCTAACTTACATGTGGCATTGTAAGTGTTATTGTTGTATTGTCAAACATCAAAAAGGGGGAGATTGTTGGTGCAATATCCCTCAGGTCAAGGGTGACCTGGTTAACCAAGCTGAGTCTTGGTTTGGGTTTAGATGTTTGACAATAAGATATTGATCGAAGAAGAGTCAAGTAGGTCAAGGTTGACCGGATACTTGACTGGGAAGTCCTAACTGAAGCTAGGCAGAAGGAAATCCTGGTGAGTGAAGCCAGGTGAAAGTCCTAGTGAGTGAAGCTAGGCAGATGGAAAACCCTAGTGAGTGAAGCTAGGTGAAAGTCCTAGTGAGTGAAGCTAGGTGAAAGTCCTAGTGAGTGAAGCTAGGCAGATGGAAAACCCTAGTGAGTGAAGCTAGGTGAAAGTCCTGGTGAGTGAAGCCAGACAAAGGAAATCCAGATGGATCAAGGATGATCGGACATCTGGTGGAAGTCCAAGTAGGTCAAAGGATTGGCTGGATACTTGGCAAGGAAGGAAATCCAGATGGATCAAGGATGATCAGACATCTGGTGTTGGGAAGTCCAAGTAGGTCAAGGGAGTGACCGGATACTTGGCACGACGAGTAAAAGTCTAAGTGGGTCAAAGGGATTGACCGGACACTTGGTGGGGAGTCCTGGCAGGTCAAGGGAGTGACCAGATGCTAGGCATGATGTACCAACAGGTCAAGGTTGACCGGATGTTGGTTAGGGAGGTTTGAGACTTGGTTTTGGGCAAAAACCAAGTGCTGGATCGATCCGTGGATCGATCCAGGCTCTGGATCGATCAGTGGATCGATCCAGATTCTTCCCAGCGAACAGAGAGCTTCTGGATCGATCCGTGGATCGATCCAGAGGTCCTGATCGATCAGCCGATCGATCGGGACGAGGCTGCTTCGCGCGATAAGCGCTGGATCGATCCGTGGATCGATACAGGCGCTTAGCATAGAGGCGCTCTGGATCGATCCGTGGATCGATCCAAAGCCTCCCCGATCGATTGGGAACATTCGAATCGATCGGGATCCGACCGTTGCGTCGTGTTTAAAGCCGCAGGCGAGCGTGGTCTTCGGTATCTCTTCACGAGCTCTTCTCAGATTCATTCCAGCTCCTCCACAGCTCTCTACAAGCACGTGATCGCCAGTTCTTGAAGGTTCTTGGAGGCTTTCCAAGTCAAGAGGCGGATCTATTGCAAGAGGAAGAAGTTAGGGTTAGGGTTTTTACTGCACATCTTGTAAGCTTTTGCTTAACTTGTATTTCCCTTTCTTCTTCTTGTATTGAGAGTGTTGTAGGGCTTCTCCGCCTTTGGTAGTTACCATAAAGGAGTGTTATTCATAGTGGAGGGTGTGTGCGTTGGTGTGGATCCTTGGATTAGTCACCTCTTGTGAGGTGGATACCAAGTAAAATCCTAGTGTTAGCGTTTTGTGTTTGTTTCTGTATTTTCCGCTGCACATCCAAGAAGAAACAAGCAACGCCAAGCAACGAAGCGCACCGAGCGAACGCGACGAGCTATTCACCCCCCCCCTCTAGCTACTTTTGGTCCTAACACATTCAACATCCTTATTCGTTGGTGGCATGTGTGCTGAAGGGGAGGTACTTTAAGCACACTGATATTATGGTGGCAAATCTTGGTTCAAATCCATCTTATATCTGGAGATCCTTGATGTGGGGTAAATATCTTATTCAAAAAGGTTTGTTATGGAGGGTAGGGAATGGACAGAACATCTTAACAAATTCATATATGTGAATTCCAGACCTTCAAACTTTTAAAAGATATTTCAACTCTCTATCAGACCCATTGATTAGAGTAGCCAGCTTTATTATAGACACAGGGATATGGGATGAGGAAGTGGTGTGCACAAATTTTGCCACACATGAAGTTGAAACAATTCTTAATATACCGTTGAACCGTAAGAGAGGTGATGACATTTGATTTTGGCAAGGCTGATGGCCGATATACAATCCAATCTGGGTATCTCTTGGAGATGAACACTGTGAATCCCCCTCCTTTTCAATCTTCTCATGTTAATCAATCATGATGGAAATATATTTGACGATTTTAAATTCCCCCTAAGGTTCCAACTTTTTTGTGATGGACATCCAAAGATATTATTCCTACGGTAGAAAATCTTAAAACTAAACATGTTCCGATTGAGAGTTTTTGCCCTTTATGTAAGTCCCACATGGGTCCATTAGTCATTACATTTTGTTTTGTCTAATAGTTCAAAGTGTATGGAAACACACCCAATTTTGGAGTTATCTTAACAAGGCTAGTATGACTTCTTTTGTGGATTGTAGCATCTTCCTAGCTATATGATGGTTTCAAAGGATAAGTTCAAATAGTTTGCAATGATGTGTTGAGCAGTGTGGGGAGAGTTATGTAAATGGAATCATAATCCAAATAGCATATTGATGAAAATCAAGGTAAATTGAGTGCTTATGATGTTGGAAGTACTTCAGGAGTCTAACTTTACAGGAAAGATATTATATTCTTTGATGAAGGTAAACTCAGAACGGGTTTGGAAATCTCTTGATCCTAACCAAGTTTGGCTAAATGCGGATGCCGATTATGATGAGATCAGGAATCTTTTTAGTATTGGAGTAATTGTTCTTGATTCATATGGACAAGTTTTGGGTGTTAAAGCGAAAGCTATTCGAGAGCCAAGGTCAGTGAAAGGTGAGAAATTAATAGCAATTTTCTATGGAATGGATTTATGTGCTCACTTGGATATTCAAAATGTCTTGCATCTTATCGGACTCCCTCAAGCAGTAACACAACCTCAAAGGATTCATTTTTCGATGGTGCATTCTTTGGCTATAGAAATTAAATCTTTAATTTGCCACACATGGTCGTTGCTCACTTATTGACCCGGAAAAAATTCTTTTCCTGTTCGACATTTCAACGACGAGAAGGTTTTTATGCTAATTAGTTATTTCGAGTTGTAGAAGTAGCTGCAGTGCAATGGTTACAATTTCTTAATTATTATAATATCACGAAAAATAAAATATTTTAAAAAATATAAAGTAGATTGAGGGTTAAAATAAATTGTCCTTTTAACTTTTACCCCTCCAGTTCCTCGCAGGCTCAGCGAGCTGCTCACTGAGGGTTGACCACCAATGGCGAGCCGCCATTGGAGAAGAAAGGCGTGGCTCATCAGTGACAGCTACGGCACGCCTTTTGAGCACTGCGCCAAGCCCAATCGAATGCTTATCTCTCATGCTTGCATGGCCACCACTCGCAATTTCGCAAAGGATGCCCACCTTTCCTTTGTTCTCTGTACGCAACCCAATTCTGCTTTATTTTACTTTTATGTAATTAAACAATCTAAGAATTCAGAACTCATCGCCTTGTTCATGAGGAATTCATATATTTATATATATATATATATGACTCTTGTTTAGTTTTGATCTTTGGTATAGAAAGAGTACGCACGTACAGCAGGAAATAATTAAACCAAATTAAAGGTGCCAACTGCTGTAGTATACATTACAATTATCAAATCTGATCATAATTAATACCTTCTACGATCGACAACTTCGACGCTGGTGGTGCAGAACAGGAAGCGGTAGAAGATAGAGAAGAGGGAAGAGTAAGGGAAATCTTTGATTAGCTTCCTGTCGCTCACAAACCGCAGTTCATTCTTCTTAATCTTCTTCTTCTTCGTTGAGAAAAGTGAGGTCGCTTTTTCCTTGGCTTTCTCAAAGCACTGCTTTGTTTTTCCGGTGGCTGCCTTCTCCTCCTTGGAGAAGGGGTAGCTCCTCAGGTACACCTGCCGGCAGGAGAAGCTGTCCACCACCGGAGGACTTGGGCTCCACTTACTGTGGCTCTGACTCTGATCAGTTACGGCAGTACTCTTGCCTCTTCTTCCTTCTGTCATCGACTTCACGAACTCGGCGTCGGACTCCGGCCACTTGTAGAGGTTGATGAAGGTTGGCCTCGCCGGCATGGAAGAATTGCAAACAGAGCTCATGGCTCCGGCTTAATTTTCTTTGGATGTGTTAAGCTTCAAGAGGATTAAGTGAGGTAAGGAGGAGATGAAGTGGGAGGAGCTAGGGGTATATGTATGTATGTATATGCATTGTTTATTAGCTTCTACTTTTCTTTTTCACTTTTTCTTTTCTCCTCCACTTGCTATCTTTAAGCATGATAATCGTGAACAAATAGTTGTGGATCATAGCTTATAAGGGGAAACATTTTCTGAAAACGATTTTACAATAACCAAGTAGGAGATCATAGAGATAATTATGTGTGTGAAATATAATATCGCGGATCATTTTACTCGTACAAAAAGTTATTGTGCTAAACAAAGCCTTATAATTTAATTCACTTCCCGATCGTATAGGATAGTATTGGAGAGACCCGGCCCTGAGATGAGAATTATGACTTTTGTGGTAATGAACGAGATTTTGTTGACAGCAGCGGGTCAAGTCTACTCACTTTGCTGAGCCTGAGGCAATTACAAAAGCTTTGGGTTGAAGAAAAGATCGATCACTACTTGAGGCATGCAGCAAGCTAAGTTGGTTGGCTATCATTGCAGTTGGAACACAAAGCAATGGCCATAGTAGTCAAGTGCCATCTGTGCCACAAGTATTGCTTACAATGGAGTGGGCTTTATGAAGGAATTGATTTCCATTAGTCATAATGTGAGCTATCAGACGGATCAGCTCACGGGATAGATTAGTTAGTCAAAAATTTATCATCTGACGAGCGGGAGTGGAGCGGGGCCGGTTGGCCCGCCGGTATTGCATACAATGGAGTGCGCTTTGTAGAGGAATTGATTTCCATTAGTTATAATGGAAGTTGTCAGACGGATTGACGGATGACGGAATAGATTATCTAGTCAAAGATTCATCCTTTGGCACAACATAGTAGAGTGGGGCAAGTCGGTCAGTCATCCTGAGAAAATCCTAAGGGCGTGTTTAATTCGGGGTTATTACTGATAATCTTAATTAATTATCAATGATAATCTTGTTTGGTTTAATTAATTGATGATACCTGATAATGTAACATTCCCGTCATATCAGCAATTAGGGAATAGAACTAGGAATCAAAAAACTTTGAAAATCTTAAGTTTTCTGCAATTCCAGGGTTATCAATATTTTTTTCCAAAAATATCATTCTCCCCTCAGAAGAAGAAGAAGAAGAAAGTCGGAGCGAGGAGCTCAAGTGGCTGGACCGGGCGGTAGAAGGGCGGCCGCTCCACCGCTCGCTCTCCTGCTCATGGCAGGAAGTGGAGGACGTCAAGGTGGTGATGAAGCTTCTTCCTATCTTCACATCGACCATCATGCTCAGCTGCTGCCTCACGCAGCTCTCGACCTTCTCGGTGCAGCAGGCAGAGACGATGGGCACGCGCGTAGGCAGGCTCATGGTCCCGCCGACGTCGCTGCCGGTCTTCCCCGTCGTCTTCATCATGGCCATCGCGCCGCTATACGACCACGCGATTGTGCCCCTCGCGCGCCACGCGACGGGGAACGAGACGGCATCACGCACCTGCAGAGGATCGGGTTCGGGCTGGTGCTTTCGGTAGTAGTGATAGCGATGGCGGCGGTGGTGGAGGCGAAGCGGAAGCGGGTGGCAAGGCAGGTGGGAGAGGGGTCTGAGGGCCCGCTGCCGATCACATTCTTTTAGGTGGCATTCCAATACCTATTCCTGGGCTCGGCGGATTTGATCACGCTGGCTGGGCAGCTGGAGTTCTTCTTCAGCGAGGCGCCGGCGACGATGCGGTCGCTGGCAACGTCACTGTCGTGGGCGTCGCTGGCGCTGGGATACTACCTGAGCTCAGTGCTGGTGTCGGTGGTGAACCGGGTGACGTGCGGCGGAGGGCGCGGGGGTGGCTGTCAGGGGAGGTACCCTAGGGAAAATAAAATCTATTAAAATAATTAAAAATTTTAATCACATATCTAAATATATATAAATTTAAAATATACATAATAAGTTAATTACATATCTAATTATATTTTTAAAATATATAAATTTATTTTAAAATTATAAATTATAAATCAATTTTATTTATTTATTATATATATTATCAACTTATTCATTAATATAATTATTATTATTATTATTATTATTAATTTAATTTAATTTATTCTACAAAATTAATCATATAATTAAACAAGGGGTAATATAGTAAATGTCAAGTTAGATTATATCATTACCTAGATGAACGAAACAAGATTAAGATTATATTTTATCCCCTCATAACCTTGGTTATGTGATTACCAAGTAATCACATAACCAAGATTATATACGATAACTTGAACCAAACGCACCCTAAGGATTGGGAAATCCAAAGTGATCGTGGATTAAGCGGATATGCCAATGAGCCCATTAAAAATAATAAAAAATATAGAATTTTTAAAATTTAGACCGTGGATTAGACCGCCAGCCCATGAGCCCATTAAGTTTTAGAAATTTTTTCTTCTCCTCAATTTGAAAGCCAACCTGAGCCCCCCACAAGGCGATCTGCCTAGATCTGTAACCCGCCTAAATTGGTCTGTTTAGATCCGTTTTTAAATGAGTTGATAAAATTTCAACTCAACTCATTTAAATTGTTTGACAGAACAGATTAATCTGACGGACCCAATCTACATGAATGGTTTTATGATATAAGTAACAAATATCATACTTTTTGGATGAATTTATCAGTTCAAAATGTCCTACTTAGAGTATCCATATCAATTTTTCTAAACATAGAATTTATCTTAAATTTTATATTTTACGTAAACAAAACTTTGCATCAGTTACCCTATTCATTTCCTAAATTTAAATTCCATGAATAGTACTTGATACAGGATGTTACGAACGAACCCCAAGTATGACGTGACAGTTAAGTCAAGATGAGATGGCATCCAAGTCAAGGGTGGTGGCAGTTAGAGGGTCATTCTCAATAAGGCTTGGTTCCTCATCCAGCGCTAAGACCCTCAATACAAGGATGACTAACCAAGAAACCAATCGGACCAAAGGAGCCTAGTGCTCCTCGCCTGTATTAAGACACCTAGTATATATTAAACAAGTCATCATCCATTCGGATTTAAGAGAGGCCCAACCGGCCACAAGGCCGACCGAGAGTAATATTTGACTAGCTCCCAGGGATCTAGCTTTCCACTCTGAGTGCCTAGTATACAGTGGGTCGATTCGACAACTGGTTAAACATATAGACCTTCATCGTTCATTCCCCTGACCTCTTGCACATCGGTGACCGGGTATAAAGTTAACCAGATTTATAGGGCTCAGTATCTATCTCTGAAGAATCAATATACAATGCAAACCTCAGAAAAAATTTGTCCGTATTTCTAAAGCTCAAGCTATCACTTCAGGGACAAACCTCCAAGTACAAGGACGATCGGCTGAAAGTACCGATCTAGCCTCTCGGGGCTCAACTCCCCATTCAGAAGCAACTATCCCTACATATGGTCGGTCGGTCATAAAGCTGTCTGGACCTAGGGGACTTGGTTCCCTATTACTTCATAATCAAATCTCCAGCATCACACGATATATATCGGAGCAGCACTAAGGGTCGAATGCACTACCATACTCAATATTATGCTTTTATATATACACCCGATCAGCTAAATATCCGACTGGGACATCTTTGGGATACCACATGGCAGAGAATCACAACAACCTGTCAAAGAATACCAACGGTTTATCAGAGAATATTCTTTTGTTATTACATGAGCATTCAATGGAACCTTCCTCGAAGGTGACTCTACACTTTCTATCAATCGACGCACTGTGACAACATATTCCTTCAACCGCTGCATTAATGACGTAAGTTACAAAAAGGATACACATGGGTAATAGAAGATTCCTCGGACAACGACTATATGCCTCTTAGGCGTTACATATTCCCTTACTTGACAGCTTCTGACGCCCGATATTCTTTGCCACCTCATGATTACGGAGGTCATGAGAGGTGATATATAAGAAAGTCCTCTTCGTTGGCTAGCTACGCTTTTCCAACATCTCATTTAACCGCAAGCCTTTACGATTCATCTCTCCGTTTTTTTGCTCGGCCACTACACCGACTTGAGCATCAGAGAGCTTTTGCTATGGATCCTTTTCTTGATTTTTGGATACTGACGTTCTATCTGCTCGTTTGAGTATGTGCAGAGAGGATTTTCACTTCCATTTGTAGCATTTTCTCTGATTAAAAGTCTTCCTCCAATCAATATTTGAATCACTTGTCCAACGTGTCATCCCTCTAGCTTTCAACCAGGATCAATACTTCTCTAAATTTAAGGATCCTAAATATTAAAATATCATTTAATTTGGGAGAGAAAAAAATAAAGAAAATAGATTGGATAATGAAAGGTAGATATTACATAGGAGGAGAGAAAAAATAATAGAAAAATGAAAGAGAGGGAAGAAGATAAAGATAATTAAAATTTTAAGGTAGCTGATATAGTGTATATTGAAAAATGATTATTTAAATTTAATAAAATAAATGATTTATCTAAATTTAACTAAATTTTAAAGATAATATAGAAAAATTAATATGACGCTCTTACAATACTAAAAGCTAACACATACAAGAAACTAATGGAAAAAGTGAAGAGGTCGAGTTGGATAGAAACGCAAGGAATCTGATTGGAAGGGGTCTGGCCAGCACCAAATAAAGGTTCTTTTTTTGATAGAAAGTGCCACACCAAAAGTCTACTTGCAAACTCAGAAAGAGGAAGGAGACACATTATGCAATATAAAGGGTGGGCAGCCGGTGCACAAGGATCGGCCATAGAGATGACACTGCCTGTACTAGGAGATTATAAAATGGTGAATGAAATTTGACATTTGTTCTAGCCAGCAGAACTTGCGACCTTCATTCAGATCGCAGATGTGAAATGGTGGCTTGAATTCAATGTGACAGGTAAGGGAAAGAACTACATGAACCTTGAATGACATACCATTTTCAGCACCAGGATATGGAAAATGTGGAACTGGCATACTAGACAAGTATTTCAAAGATGTAGAACCACGACCTTTCAAGATGTATTGCACAAATAATTTACAGGTCAAATGAGCAAACAAATAATAAAGACAACACATGATAAACATGGAAGTACCTTAATGTATGATATCCACTACCTCCGATGAAACGGTATGATCAAACCCTACTATTTGAGTTAAATGATTTCCACTGCAGCAACGGCATCGACAAACTAAAATCCAAGCAAGAGTCCAACAACTTTAACAGTTTCAAATATTCCATGTTCACATTCGAAGAGTTCATACTTCTGTTATCAAAGAACCATTCACAGCCAGAAAATGTAGGAAAGTGCAATACTGAACGAAGTAGTGAACACAAACCCAAACGCAAGTGTTTTGACTTCCGAGATAAAGAAGTGCAATTTTTGGTTCCCCTTAATCCTTAAGGTGCTGGATTAGCAGTGCCGCTGGCCTCCAATTCTGTTGCATAAACCTGCCCATAGTCTCCCTTCGAGTCATCCTCCAAATAATCTGCTCTTGCATTTAGTGTCAAGATCTGGCATACAAGCCAAATGAGAGAGGCATCGAGGGAGAGGAATGCTGCACCTCCAAATAGACCAGTTTTGGCAGTAGGACATGTTGTATCGAGATTATAATGGGTGTTGCGTGAATGGTGCAGACCTTCCACAATAGTAGCCCACAACATCATCGCCAGTGCCAATGCTGAGACAGCCCTGAATCAAGAACACTAGATATGATAACCTCATGTATATGGAGAGTAATACTTGAGGAGTTGATCAATAGTAGAAAATCAAAAACAGAGTTTCGAACAGCTATTTACAAAGCTCCAACTAAAAGTAACTGCAATAATAGTTCCAAATGCAAACATACATAGTTCTCATTCTGTTCAACTTTAAAGATTTTGTCATGAGAAAATTCATCTTAAAAAAGAACTAAAGAGAGCTTACTCTGCGATAAGGAAGAATATAACTAATGAAGCACTTTGAAATAAAGCTTGAACTGGAACTGTCTTTCCTTTGTATGGAAAATAGACAGCAACATGTCCTGCTATAGCAGTAAGAAGGAGAGTCACGACAGATAAACTTCCCAAAGCAATTGTTGGATCACTAGGAAACTTGCAGATGACCACACCCTTTCCTTGAATTGGAGTTCCAGAAGCCGGCTATAATAACAAAACTTGAGCCACATGAATAACCACAATGGGACATGAAAACAAAGTTATGAGCATAGCACAAAACTGTGCAATTAGCAGCACCAAAATGATGCAATTACAGCATATATTTCCCTTTAAAAATAAGCATCTCGATGAATAGAAGCAATTCTCTTTCAATAAAAAAAGCTGAATCATAATAAGACCAGAGGATTTTTTAGATGAATAATGTTCATAATCCCAAACATTGTAAAGAGATTAGGAAACCTTTTTATTTTCTGCAATAACACCAAAAAGGAAAGACAATATTCCAAAAAATGCAACAGTCAGAGCAATCTTTGTGGTTTGGCTTGCAGCCATCTCCTTGATACTTCAACTCCCTGCCATTAAATAGCAATGATACGTTGAATAAAGGGATCTACAGAAGATGTATGAAAGAAAAACAGATTAATAAGTACAAGTGGATCAATTTTATTTTTTTAACATTCTTAATGATGAAACAGTCTATGACACCAGTAAAGGTAGACTTCTTCGTGACTTCCAACTGACGGAGTAATAAAATTATGTAGAAAATAAGGAAATTTCTTAGCAGGCAAAGGCAACATTGGAGGAAATGGAGTTTTGCTTAAAAATCATGTGTTTCTATTCATATCTATTGGTGATCATCATTTCATTTTTGGATGTTCATAGTTGTGTACAGATTACGTTTGTCAACCATAACATCCTGTCTATCAATGGGTTCCAGATTAAGAAACAAAACATCGTCGTTACTTTGTTTCGTGATATTCTTTTAATTAATATTTGTCTACAAATGAAGAAGTAATGCTACAAATATCTAGTATTAACAAGGTTATTCAACAGTTAGTTCTTAGTCTTGTGTGATGTAGAAAACTGCTGAAATAGCAAAATAAAATTGACTTTTGTAAGCCTTGCTGTTGTTTCCATACAATTTCTTAAGAGACAAGGAACTAAAGCAACAATCTAAGACCATACAACTTCGTTGAACTAATACAATGGCTTGTATCTCAAACAAGAACACTTGATTCAGATTTAACAGAGTGAATATTCTAATGAACTAACTATCAAATGTTGCAAAAATACTAAAAACCAGCATCGATATTTTTGGGAGAAAAACAAAGAAAAGCAAATTCACTATGAGGCAAATACAAACACTACCCTATAGAACCCAGAATTGAAAGATAGCAAACCAAATAGTCAAATTAAGGAAAAAGGGACGAAAGATCGAAATAAAGATTACAAAAACGAAAAATATCAATCTGTAGGCAATTAACTGTAAAAAGCTACTAATTACAGCAAAGATGTACGAACCGGATACCCAACCCTATCGATTCGACTTTAACCCAATGGAAAGCTTCAGGAATTCTTTGACCTCGCAAAAATCTAATTTTTCATCAAAGAAAACTCAAAGTAGATCTAGTCGGCATCGACCCACCAAAATCAACGCACACAGCTGAGAGGAATCTGAAGATACTAAAAGCTTCGGGTGAAGAAGCAAGGAAACAAATAAAACAAGACCAAGCTGGGAATCTCAAACCTCTCCGATCCTCGAATCCCAGCGGCGAAAACGACGCAGGCAGGAGAGCCTCGAGGAAGATGACTTGGAGTGTTGATTGGAGAAACGAGAGTATAATAAATCTGAAAGCGTAAACCAATGAGAACGGTAACGACAACGCCGAGGAAAATACAATCGAGCAAAATGACCAAACCACCCTTCCAATTTTCACATTTCTATATCTGTCTAATTATTGGCGTTTTTATGGAGTGAGAAAGTACAAAATAAAATTATATAAAAAAGAAAAATGTGTGTCGTGAGGAATAAAACCGAAAAATCAAGAGTGTCTTTTTGTATTATAATATTTGGTCAAAGGACAATCTGTTGAGTTATTATAAAAAAATATCTCATCTAGCATTAATATATTTTTATTTTTAGTACGGTTGCCGTAGGTATAAGCACTTATAATATAATATGAACATTTCATTTATAATTAATATGGGTGGATAATATATTATAACAATACTTTAACAATGCTAACGTTAATAACATTGTGGTGTAATAACTCTTATAATACGTACATTTTATTTCTAATGAATATTGATTAATATTTATTAACGCATGGCGCATGCTAACATCACGTTATAACAATTACGGATTATAACTATTACGGTATAGATAATTTATTTAGATAATTGTTGGTTAATGTTATATTTTAATAGCTATAAAATTATAATTATGATTTTATATAATTTATAAAAGATGATTATATTTTAAAAATATTAATAGAGATTCATGCAGATGATCAAATTCTTAGGTCCAATTTTTTTTACAAAAATTATAATATATTATAGCTAAAATACAAACTTAAATTCCTTAATTATCTGTCAGATAACTAACTATCGTACCATTATCCTGAGAAAAAAACATGTCTTTAGCTTCTCTTCTCCGGAGAAAATTTTTAAAATAAGCATAAATATTAAAGTTATTACAAAAATAGGTAAAAATAAAACCTTTTATAAAATTAGGTGAAATGAATTCATATCCGAGATTTAAATTTCGATAATCATTATTTTTTATTTATTTTCTTATATTCCGGAATTTAAATTCGGGTACTTCTAATTACCGGGATTTAAATCCCGAATATGAATTTTTTAAAAAAATTTTTTACAAATTGTTTCATTTTTCATTTGCTTAAGTTTTATTTTTTTAAAAAAAAAAAAAATTAAATTCGTAATAATTTTTTATAATTTCTTTTACAAAGCTAAATTGTTTTATTAACATACGTTTAAATAATAATAATAAATTATATTTATATTTATATTTATTAAATATAATATAAATTATATTAGCAAATAATTTCAATAAACTAAAAATAAAAGACATTCTGAGATTTAGCAAATATGTTTAAGATTATAACATTTAATATAAGGAAAATCGACATTTATATTATTGGTAGAAAGATTGTCACGTCTAAATATAAAAATATTTATCAAATATGCTACAAATTATATTCAATCGGTACCATATCTCGGACGTCGACGATTTCGGTGTGGAAGGAATCGTCTGAGAAAAGGAATTATACCACCCGTATTCCGCTCATGTGATTGTTGGACTATAGCGTCGTTATGTGCATCATTCCAACCTCTTTGACATCCCGATGATTGCCCTCTTGTGGATCATCATCATTAGCTTCAGATAAATGGGAACACATACTAGATATATCTACTGATGGGAGGTTAGACATTGTGGACATGCGTTCCATTTGAAATAGAGCAAAAATATTTGTAGGAGGAAAATAATTAGGTCCCAAACTACCTTGAAAATGAGAGCCTGATTCAAACATTGAAAATTCTAAAGTGGTCGGATGGCCAAAATTTCTATCGGTTGACAACGATGATGGACCCGGAAATGGCTCTGAAGATGATTGGGGATTAGAGTAGTGGCCAAACCCACCTGATGTGGGATAACCACCAAAACTTGTTCGGGCTTGTGTAAATGAAAATGAGCCAGCTTGCATTGATAGATCTCTCCAGACTGGCGGTTCAGAAATAGTATCACAGCTCATACGAGGAGGATCGACATACCTTTGCCTTGGTTGACGAGTTCTCGGACCTCTACCTGATGGTGCATTAGCGGTAGGAGTGAACCCATAATCAGGATATGCATATCGTCCTGAATGATATATTCACTTGGGTAGTCCATGTATCTTCGCTGCTCTCCAAAAGCTCCAAGAATAGCCCCAGCCATCCGGTTATGTTGTCGTCCGATCGGAGCATTATCTGAGCATGATGAGATCCATGCTCTCTCGTGAGTATCAATTAGCAGAAGAAGAAAAAAATAAATATAATGGTTGTTAAAGTGCAATTGAATATTAATTTGTGAAACAATTAGAGAATTTGGTGATATCTTACACTTCCTACATGAGTGGCCCCCTCGATTGTCATAAATCTTCGCGTTACTCGCCTGTACTAGTCTCCATATTGACTATGATAGTGTTGGGTCAATAAACTGATATTACTGTGAACCACAAATTGTTGGCAGTTATTCCAGATGTTAATCTCTTTTGCCCATTCAACTCTCCAATCAACCTCGTACTTTCCCTTTTGACTGGTTGAATGATAACCGCAATGACGAAAAGGAGGAACAGGGATAAACTGGAGCCAGCCGAATTGTCGTCGTACCCTATCTGGATAATACCATTCAACGACATTGAAGCATATCAAAGGTACTCGAGCCATCCAAATGTCCTGCCCGAATAGACAAATCGGATCTAACTGGTGAATAAACTGAGCATATAACTCCCAAGAGATCTGCATAAGGTCATAACAATTAGTCTTTACATTAATATAGCTAATATTGTAAACGACAAAAGTTAAAATAACAAAGATCTTACTTGGTGGTGTGTTTGAACGTCGAATTCATATCTCCATCCCTGCAAAGTGAATCGTGGTGATTGTCGCGCTTCTTTCTTACCTGCCCACCTGAAATCATAATTTTATCAAGTGAATGAGCATATAATACTTTAATCTGAAATAATATGAACAAATAACTATTGCACCTAGTCCCGAGCGGAAGCATGAGTGTGTGTTCTATCCCACCCCTAATAATAGGACGACATTGAGTGAATCGCTCCCATGCCCATAGCTGCAGAAGTAATAAAGGACCCGATATCTGACTAATATATGGGTCAACAGCATTACACAAATTGCGGTATAAGTATGCAAGGCATGCGCTACCCCAACTATACTCTTGCATGCGATGTAAATCCTCAATAAATTGAAAGAACATGCCGTGCACATAACCCTTTATTTTAGAGCCCATCAGATCACCACCTATCATTCGCAATATAGTGGCACGAACATAACACTGTATAGTTTCGTCGGTTGCATTGGTGGGAAGTTTCGTTAGATCGAAGGTTTTAGCCAACCACCTAATTGAAAGACGTCTCGGCTTCATACTAGAGGGGTGTAGAACTTGATCAAAAACCTTAAACAATAGTCATATATGTCAACATTCGCTCTACCAGATATCGCTAACCCATGAATAGGTAGACCCAACAGAACTGCAACATCTTGCAAAGTTACTGTCATCTCTCCTTCGGACATGTGAAATGAATGTGTTTCCGGCCTCCATCTCTCAAGAAGAGCAGTAATAGTGCTCCATCAATACGACGATATCCAACATGGAAAACCCCTAAGAATCCCGCTACGCTCATCCAATAAATAAAATGATCATTTTGAATATTATACTCATTTTGATGTAGACTGGTTCGCTTCACAAGCAAAGGTTCAAGGTAACTGGCATCATATGACTCACTGCGACTTGCTCTAACCTGAAGAAACATTGTACAACAAATTAATTTTATCATGACCATAACATATGTGCACAAATACAATGGCAAAGAAATTAACGACCCAATTTATTTTATTACCACATTATCTCATACTGTTTCGGATCTATGCGACGTCTGCAGATGTAATAACTCGCCATCAACTGAACCTGGATGACTAAGGTAATCGGCACGTCCAGGCCTGCGGTTCATATCTATACACAGATATAAATGAATATATGTATATCAAATATTATATCATACTTACGTACATAATCTTTGTCAATATAAGTACGTCATACATAATATCAATAATGTCTTACAAAGTTAATTAAAAAGCACATGTCTTACAAAGTTACAAAATATTTGAAGTTACACACGAACAAAAAGAATTAAACATGTGGATAAGTTTTTCTATTATGTCCAAGTTGCCCACACTGTCGACAATGTTGCACTCTGCTTGTGGATGGTCCAACGTCCATCTCATTTCTCCTTCTTCTCGTTGGCTTACCCTTTTTTCTCTTCATGTCTAAGTCAGGTATTAGGCATCGACCATCATCACCTTCCATAATTGGCCAATAGGTCTCATTACTCAAGGGATGAAAAATACTTCTATAGCATTTAATCGCAGTTGACAATAAATACACAGCATCTATATAGATAAAATAATCTCTTCCAGTTGTCATACATGCTGCTATTGCATGCGAACAAGGTATCTTCGTCCCCTAAAATTTTCCACAACTGCAATGTTGAAGGCGAAGATGTACCATTGTCTTATTACCTCCTTTTCACATTTCACGGGAGTATCCAGTCTTCACTTCAAAAACTCCATCTTCACGATTGAAAGAGGTTACCTGATGGGTGTGCGCAACTTTCAAATGTCTATCAAGCAATTTGAGGCACTACGAAGTGTACACTTTGTCATTGGCCATCTGATCAGAGTACACATTTCTTCTGTTATCAAAGTACTTGACCATGTTATAAAATGTATGCTCGATAAGGGCAACAACAGGTAAATGACGTGCATCTTTCAAAACTAAATTGACACACTCAGCTACATTTGTATTCACATGCCCATATCTGTGACCCCCATCATGGGACATTGACCATTTTTCTATTGGGATGGATGTAATCCAGTTCCATGCCTCATCATTCCTCTCTTTTACCCGCTCTAAAACTCGCTCACACTTTCTTACTTGACATGTCCTCCCTATAATGTGACATCGGTTAGATGTTATATATAAAACATGTATGCATATGTATTAATAGCATTGCGAGGTTTTGCAACCGTACCAGCCTCTATGAGTAAATTCTTGAGTCCAATATTTTTGAAGCGTGTGTTAAAATTGTTGGTCACATGACGGAGGCAATAGCGATGTTTTGCATGAGTTTCATCCCAACCGAGATATTGGTTATTCATTGTCTGCATAATTCCAATATGTCTATCGAAAATGACACATATACCATCACACCTTACGACATGCATTCGAAGGAGCGCCATGAACCATCCCCAACTGTTCACATTCTCGGACTCTACCAGTGCATAAGCCAGTGGAATCACAGAGTTATCTCCATCAATGGTTGTTGCAATTAGGAGTGAATGTTTATACTTACCATAAAGGAAAGTTCCATCAATTTGGATCACTGGCTTTGTGAACTTGATACTATCGATAGCTTGTTTGAATAACCAAAATAGTCGACGTAAAATTTTTTTGTTGAATTCAACTGCACGATGCCTGACATGAGTGTGATCATCGAATGCCCACCATACAACACTTCCAGGATTTGTCTGTTGCAGAGCTGCAAAGAAATGTGATAGACGTTGGTATGATTCATCCCAATCACCTCAAATTCTGGCAATAGCCTTCTGTTTAGCCTCCCATGTTTTTCTATAGGAGGGTTTGAAATGCAACCAATTGTGAATTTCAACGATATTACTACCAACTGACTTGGATGAATCTTTCTTCACCCCTTCCAATATGCAGTTGCATAAAAAGTTTGAGTCCAATTGTATGTGATCAAGTGATATAGCCCTCGCAACACATGTGTGTGGACCTTTATATCGTGTTATGCCCTATCCTCCACCAAGTTTCTTTAGCCTTGCTGCACGTAACTGCCAACTACACTCATATTTAGTGTTCCTACATATGACTGACGAAACACGCGAACTTGACTCAACAACTTCATATTCTCGACTGCAATTCAAGGAATACTGTTTAACTGCATTAATTACATCTTCCTTCTCTTGAAACTCCAATGTTGTATCAAATTCTGTACCAACTATCATTCCAACTGTGTTACCCACTGATCTGATCTAATCCGCTGAAACAGGGTAGTTGGCTCCTACAGTAAACTGAAATGCTTCAGGCACTTCGATCATTGCCTCTTCCTCACAATCGTCTTGACCGAGTAGCCCATCACTATCTTCCTCTTCTGAAGGGTTGGACTGACAGTCATTTGTTGCTATCGGTATGTCAATGCTCTCAGGTAGTGGGACATCTGAATGTCTCAATACACGAAAAGACTCCATAACTTCATGTGATGGACCAACCTCATCATAAATACTTGCGCCGAGACTTGGTTCGAATGGAGCTTCAGACAATGTCTGATTTGGAACATACACACTTTGTTGGTCACATTGTAGAGTTGAATCACCAAATGGTTGAGAACTTGGAGCACATACACTGTGACGACTAGGCAGTATAAAAGGATCACCAATTAGCTCTGAAGTAGGAGCATATACACTATGCCTACCACTTTGCATAACAGGTCCATGCAAAAGACCCAAACTACGATCACAAAAACTTCGTCTACCACCCAGCTCTGCCTCCTGAGTACATACACTTCTCCTACCCTTAACTCGATATTTTCTAGTTTTCACATATAGCTGAGGATTACTTGTACTTTCAACAACAACAATACTATCAACAAGGGCACGTATATCATCATCATCTTTGACCTCCATACAATAATAATGGATGACTCCATTTGACATACAAGACAATCTATATATTATATCAGATATAACATCATCTTATCGGAGCTCCAATTTCTAGCTTATGGACTCAACAAGGTCACTATACTCAAAGCTCTCTTACAAAAACATTACACGATGCGACCCTCCTTCATAATCTGCACTGTGCTCACCCTCAATGATCCTACCTCCATAGCTAACAAGGACTTTTATTCTTGAAGTCATTCTACAATAAATAAGTAATGGTACACCAAATTTTAAATAAACTATAATTTGTAAACATAAAGAAATTCTCAACAAACAAAATCTCATAACACGTTTTTTTAATTAAACTAATGAAATAAATTATTTTTTATTTTCACATCTCTTAAATTAATAGTTTTCATTAGTTTAAAATTCAAATTTATTGTCTAGATAAGGTTATTTTAAACCCATCAAAATTTTATTTAATAATAAACTAAATGTACTAATTACATTATGCTTAATAATACTAAGAAAAAAAGCAAAAACCTATACAACTAAATTACTAACGAGTTATAATACAAATCTAATATAAAAACTACACAGGATACAAACACTATATATTTTCACATACCTCAAATATAATATTTAATATTACTAAATTAAAAAATTTCTCATGGAAAATCTCAAGTTTAAAATTACATACTAAAATTTTCTTAATTAATATTAAATACTAATAAATTCATTTCACTTACTAGCTGCATAATAATAAAAATTTAAAAATTTACTTACTAATTAATTTTTTTTAAATTACTGTTAATTCTACTTTAAAACGGAAAAAGTAAGTTGAATATTTATTTTGTAATCATGTCAGAGGAATAATACAGAGTGATTTTTCTAATTACAATAAGAAATTTTTTTTATTTTATATATATACAGAGTAATCATGCCGAGAAAAAAATTTGATTCAAGTTGTCACAAAATCAATGATTATAATTACTTATCTTTTTAAAAAAAAATAAAACTAACTTGAAAGAAGCTTGATCATATCTGTTTCAATTGTTTAATTCATTTATTTGAAATTTAAGCAATTGATACAGGAAGATAAATAAATCTTTAATCTACTTGTAGAAATGCTATTGAGATAAAAAAAAAAAAATACCTGTTTTATCACAATTTTGCTCTTCCTAGCTCGTTCGCAACCTCAATTGCTTTAAAAAAGCTTTCCCTTTACGATCTCGCTTCTCACAATTAATTCATTACACGTTTATATAGAGAATTGATGTCGTTGCGCATGTTAATTAATGACTGTTGCTCAATTAATGAATCCGACATGTCAACGGAATTCCTGTCTATTATATATCAGCAGGATTCCCGTGACATATCTGCATGTCAGCGTGATTTCTGCTCGCTGCATGTCAGCGAAATTTTCGTTGCAAATTGATTAAGAATTTGATTTCGTTTTGCATGGAGCCGCGTGGAGAAAACTTTAACTTTGTAATAATAATTAATGGGACCATAGCACATGCAGCTCAATACAAAATCAATAATTATAATTATTTTTTTTTAAAAAAAATAAAACTTAACCAAATGAAAAATGAAATAATTTGTAAAAAAATTTAAAAAAAATTCATATCCGGGATTTAAATCCCGGTAATTAGAAGGTACCGGGATTTAAATCCCGGAATATAAGAAAATAAATAAAAAATAATAATTACCAGAATTTAAATCCTGAATATGAATTCATCTCACCTAAATTTGTAAAAAAATTTATTTTTACTTATTTTTATAATAACTTTACTATATGCCTATTTTAAAATTTTTCCCTCTTCTCCCATACGAAATTCTTAGCTCTGTGTTTGATCTTGTAATTGCTATACTATAAAAAAATAAAAAAAATACACAGAGGTGAAATGTGCGTCCTTTTATAATCAATGAAAAAGATGTGCTTTGACAATTCCAATAAAAGATGCCTTTTAATTTTACCCAAACAAAAATGGTGGCCCGAAGGCCGAGCCCATCAAGTCGATTAATAAATGAAAACGTATTATAAAAGACAATTTAAATAAAATGCTAAAATGAGTGGTGCAAAATAGAAAATAAACTATAGAAGTTTGACCTGGAGATTCATAGCGTGAAGTTTTAGTCAAACTGGTCCATAGAGGATAAGGCTATTGGTCCATAACCTTCCTTTTGTTGTGTCCTTGCTTGGGCAAAAGTGTAAAGCGTAAAAATTCTCGTTCCTTTTTGGAAAAATGTCTTTTTCAAAAAAGAATTATTTGCTGTATTTATAAGGAAGTTTTTAATTTAATATATTTTTTAGAAACTATTATTGTTTGTGAATACACAATACATTTTCAAATTAGTAATGAATTTAGAAGATTTCCTACCTGCGTAACATTTCATGAAGCTATTTTAATAATATTATACAGAATGTTATGTATTTATTCAATGATTTCAAATATAGTTTATTAAAATAAGATTTTTTTTTGGTATTATTATTAAAGTTTATAAATTATTTGCATATTAATACGATCCGGCGATAAGAACAGGGACCCCCTCTGAGGGAAGTCAACGCCACATGGAAGTCAAAGGGCCGAACGGCCGACCGGAGAAGAGAAGACCGGTCGGCCAAACTGGGTCCCATCGGAGTCCAAGGCACCCGGCGAGGAGTCAGGGTTCCGACGCTCATTGAACAGGATTGTACGGTCGAGCGGGTGGCCCACTCGGCCGAAGGCATAAGGTAGCAATACTGCGATCAGTCTCCACAGAGCACACCACCTGGAATATCTCAAGTGGACCAGCACGTATGACCGGCCGGACGCAATGAGACTGCCGACCGGCCGGACACTCGCCATATAGTAAGGAGAACAGGACAAGGAAACATCCTCTGGCAGCGGGTATGTCCGAGGAGCAGGCCATACGCAGGATCTTATGACAGGGGTCCGCTGTCCCATCAAAGACGCGCTCGGACTGTAACAGTAAGGGGTCAGGTAAGCTTTTCTGACAAGCTCATATTGAGGTATGGGCTGAGGACACGTATTCGCCTCGATATGTGTGCGTGAGTCCCTTTCCAGCCTTATATAAAGGGCCTCACCCTTCACCGGAGGTACGCATGCTACGATTTTTGGAGCCACTTTGTTGTCTGCTTGCCTGACTTGAGCTTCGGAGGGTCGTCGTCGGGAACCCCCTCCCGGCCCGACTTCTTTGCAGGTTCGCCGGAGCGTCGTACGACCGGTCGGAGATCTACGTCAGTAACCAGGAGAGCTCCACGTGCCCAGCGTCCGTTGATTCAGCGATTCGAACAGGATCAATTTGGCGTCGTCTGTGGGAACGCTCCTGCATCCGATCGGAAGCAATGGACGAAGATGGACGACAACACTCGGTGATGCTCTCGACAGAAGAACTAGACGCTCTGATTGAAACACGAGCAGCTAAGCTTGTGGAACAAAGGCAGAAGTTGCAGGCCGAGCGGATTGAGCAGCAAGCAACATCAGCATCAGGAGGCCGAGCGGAAGCACCGCAGGCCACGGTTCCATTTCATCGGGCCCTATTTCGTACTCCTCCTGAAGCCGCAACAGTTAATCGTGATCGAGGATCTTCATCAGATGAAGTACCAAGATGAGACAACAGAAAAGGCAAGGCTCCCCGAGCGGATGCCTCACCCGAACGGATCAACCGTCAATTCTCAGAGGCCATCCTGCGGGACACTCTGCCAAAGCACTATGTGCCTCCGGCGATCGGTGAATATAATGGAGCCACCGACCCGGATGATCATTTGGGTAAGTTCGACAACACCGCTACTCTTCATCAGTACACAGATGGGGTGAAGTGTCGAGTTTTCCTTACCACCCTCTCGGGATCGGCTCAACGGTAGTTTCGGAGGCTTCCGGACGGATCCATCACAAGTTTCAAAGACTTCCAAACGGCCTTCCTCCACCATTTTGCAAGCAGTCGGCGCTACCAGAAGACTAGTGTCAGTCTGTTTGCCATCAAACAAGAAGCCCGCGAATCGCTCCGAGCCTATATCCAGCGGTTCAACAGGGTGGCCATGGATATTCCTACGGCCACCTCGGAAACCATGATGAACGCCTTCACACAAGACCTCGTGGACGGGGACTTCTTCCGATCGCTCATTCGGAAGCCGCCCCGAGACTACGACCATATGCTACACCGGGCCAACGAATACATCAATGTGGAGGAAGCCCAAGCGGACCGAAGAAAGGAAATTCCAACCGAGCGGGCTACTCCTGCCGAGCGGAAGCCTCACACCGCTCATCACCCGTCCAGAGGACCGAGAGCCGAAGCAATCCGCTCCCCCCATACTAGGTCACATGTGCAAGAGGTAGCTGCCGAGCGGCCCAAGGCAAAGAAGAAGTGGACCCCAATGTTCCGCTCATTCCACCGGACGGACACGCATAACACCAGAGATTGCCGGAGTCTTCCTCTAATCGCCCACCCCGTTCCCCGGGGTGGTAGCCGTCGATCGCCATCATCTGATAGGCGACAAATACTTCGTGTAGCCGAGCGGACGATACCTGACAGGCGGCAAAGACAGACTCCCGAGTGGCATCATACTCCTAGGCGTGAAGACAATCCCCGGATGTCTAGAGAGCGGCCTATACCGTCCGCTCGGGAAGAAGAAAATAGAAGTAACACTTCCCGAGGCGAAATCAACATTATAGCTGGCGGGCCGACTGGAGGCGACTCTAACCGAGCAAGAAAAGCGAGCGTGCGGCAGCTCCAGATTCATGCGGTCGGTTGTAGCCAGGAACAGGCAAGCGGACCCGAAATTAGCTTCGGGCCCAAGGACTTGGAGGGAGTCGAAGTGCCGCATGATGATGCTCTCCTCATCAAAGCGGTAATAGCCAACTACACTATTCACCGCGTTTTTATTGACACAGGAAGCTCGGTCAATATCATATTAAAAAAGGCATTCGATCAACTACAAATTGATCGAGCCGAGCTGCTGCCCATGACAACCCCCTCTACGGGTTTACGGGTAATGAAGTTCTGCCGGTCGGACAGAACTGGCTATTTCGCTGGGAGAGGAGCCGCTCAGAAGGACGCGGACTGCAAACTTCGTCGTGGTGGACTCTCCGTCGGCATACAACGTCATCTTGGGACGACCGGCTCTCAGTGAATTCCGAGCGGCGGTCTCCACCTTCCACCAGAAAATCAAGTTCCCGGTTGAAGACAAAGTGGGAGAAGTACGAGGAGATCAATTAGCAGCTCGACGATGCTACGTCGAGATGGTCCGAGCAGAAGTCAATTCCGCTCGGAAGACGCCATGGATCGAGATGAACGCTATAACTGAAAAACCTCCCTCTTTGGTTTATGAAGAAAAAGAGGAAGTGCAGATTCACCCAACCCGATCGGAGGCCACCATGTTCATTGCGGCCGATCTGGAGGCAAGCCAAAAAGAGGAAGTGATCAAATGCCTCCAGAGAAACTGTGATGTCTTCGTCTGGTCGACGCATGAGCTGCCCGGAATTTCACCGAGTATAGCGCAGCACGAGCTCCATGTCCGACCGGACGCTCGGCCGGTGAAGCAGAGAAAAAGGGATTTCAGCGTTGAACAGAATGTCATCATCCGAGCGGAGGTTGAGAAGCTCCTGGAGGCCGGCCATATACGCGAGGTTCAGTTCCCGAGCTGGCTGGCGAACGTAGTATTAGTCTCCAAGCCGGGCAACAAGTGGAGGGTGTGCATAGATTTTCGGGATCTCAACAAAGCTTGCCCGAAGGATTTTTATCCTCTGCCTCGGATCGATCAACTGGTGGACTCCACAGCTGGCTGCGAGTTGATATGTATGCTCGACGCTTATCAAGGCTATCACCAAGTGCCGCTCGCCCGAGAAGATCAGGAGAAAGTTAGCTTCGTCACAGCCGATGGTACCTACTGCTACAATGTGATGCCGTTCGGACTGAAGAACGCTGGAGCAACTTACCAGTGCTTGATGAACAAAGTGTTTAAGGAGCAGATCGGACGCAATTTGGAAGAATACGTGGACGATATTCTCATCAAATCCGTCCGATCGGCAGATCTCTTTAAAGACATGGAGGAGACTTTCCGAACGCTGAGGAGGTATGGAGTTAAGCTCAACCCTCAGAAATGTCTGTTCGGAGCAAAGGGCGGGCGTTTCTTGGGATACATAGTGACCGAGCGGGGCATCGAGGCAAATCCCAGCAAAGTGAAAGCACTACAAGATATGCCGCCCCCAAGAAATCTGAGGGAAGTGCAGCGCTTGACCGGTCGGATAACTGTTTTGTCCAGATTCATCTCCAAGACTGCCGACCGGAGCGTACCTTTTTTCAAAATCTTGCGCAAAGCCACTAAGTTTCACTGGGACGAAGAATGCGACCGGGCGTTCGAAGATCTGAAAACATATTTGAACTCTCTGTCTGTGCTAGCCAAGCCAGCCATGGGTGAGCCACTTTGTATCTATTTATCTTCAACTGAGCAGGCAGTCGGCTCGGCACTAATAAGGGCGAGCGGAGAAGAACCTGTATATTTTCTAAGCCATATTTTAAAAGATGCTGAATCTCGCTACACTGGGCTCGAGAAACTGGCTTTCGCTTTGGTCCTCGCCGCTCGGAGACTTCGGCCTTATTTTTTAGCCCATACCATCATCGTCCGGACGAATAGCCCTTTGTGAAGAGTGCTGTTGAATCCAGAAGCGTCCGGACGGCTCATCAAATGGACCACAGAGTTAAGCGAATTCGATATTCAGTATCAACCCCGCTCGGCGATAAAGGCGCAGGCCTTGGCCGATTTTATCACCGAAGTGCAAAGGCCAGAGCCCGAAGCTGTATGGAAAATATTTGTGCACGGATCGTCCACTCGGCTCGGGAGCGGGATTGGTGTATTATTGTTCTCTCCCCAAGAAGAAAAGATGCACTTATCCGTCCGGCTGGATTATAGAGCTACAAATAACGAAGCAGAATATGAGGCCCTTATAGCTGGCTTACAAGCCGCCCGGCATGTGGGAGCCGGA
The DNA here is from genome assembly GCF_018446385.1 of Zingiber officinale. Classification (NCBI taxonomy): domain Eukaryota; kingdom Viridiplantae; phylum Streptophyta; class Magnoliopsida; order Zingiberales; family Zingiberaceae; genus Zingiber; species Zingiber officinale. The sequence continues at coordinate 15,634,691 of NC_055989.1, forward strand.
CGGGTGACGCTGCATTCGGACTCTCAGTTGGCCGCTCAGCAGCTCTCTGGTACTTTTGAGATTAACAACGCTCGGCTCAAATTCTACGCTGAGGCCTTTGAAAAGCTCAAGGCCAATTTCAGAGAAGTCATTATCCAGAAGATACCCCGAGCGGAAAACCAGGCTGCAGATGAGTTAGCCAAACTCGCAAGTTCAATAACGCCGGTCGTCATCCAGCAGCCAATGGAGCAAGTATCTTTGGTGGCGCACGTCGATCGGATGGAGGGCCTCGAGTTTCCGAGCGACTGGAGAACATTCATCATGGAGTTTATTCGATCGGGGGCAACACCATCCGATCGGGAAGCAGCCCAGCAATTAAGGAAGAGAGCCGGTCGGTTCACGCTCATCGGAGACTAACTTTATAAGAAGGCTTTCTCTCGACCGCTTTTAAAATGTGTGAGCCTGGAAGACGCGGCGTACATCCTACAAGAAGTGCATCAAGGATCGTGTGAGGGGCATCCGGGCGGACGATCGTTGGCTAAGAAGATCCTACTGGCCGGATACTTCTGGCCAACCTTGCAAGCAGACGCCGCACGGAGCTTTGCGACTTGCCTTTCTTGCCAGAAGTATCACAACTTCTCCCACCGACCGGCGGAGGAAATGAAAGCAGCTACTGTGTCCTGTCCATTCGACCAATGGGGAATGTCCATTCCACCAATGGGGAATGGATATTGTGGGTCCGTTTCCTATGGCGACCGGGTAGAGGAAATTTCTACTAGTGGCGGTCGATTATTTTTCCAAATGGGTGGAGGCCGAGCCGCTAGCCAAGATCACCGAGCAGATGGTGAAGAAGTTTATCTGGCAACACATCATCTACCGATTTGGCATCCCTCGTCGACTTGTATACGACAACGGGCAGCAATTCGTGGGAAAGTTGCTCGAAGATTGGTGCAAGAGCTATGACATCGAGCAACACTTCACGTTCGTGGCATATCCCCAAAGCAATGGTCAAGCCGAAGTAGCCAACCGGGAAATTCTTCGCATTCTACGCGCTCGGCTCGACCATTTGGGAGGAAGCTGGGTGGATGAAGTGTCGGGCGTCCTATGGGCCATCCGAACGACCCCGAAGGAGGGAACGGGTGTGACGCCATTCCACTTAGTCTATGGGGGGTGAAGCAGTGTTTCCAGTTGAAGTGGGTGTCGAGTCCGCCCGGATCCAGAACTATGATAATGACAACGCCGAGCGGAGGAACATGGAGCTGGATTTGGTCGACGAGGAGCGGGCAAAGGCGTCCGTCCGACTGATGGCGTATAGGCAAAGAATGAAGCAGAACTATAACCGGCGCATGATCCCTAGAGCATTCCAAGTCGGCGATCTCCTCTGGAAAAAAGTAAAGTCAGTCGGCGACGTCGGTAAGCTGGAGGCTCCTTGGGCGGGCCCCTTCAAAGTCATTGAAAAGCTCCGCTCGGGTGCTTACTATTTGGAGGATGAAGACGGTCGGCGGCTAGATCGACCATGGAGCGCGAATCATCTCCAGCCGTATCGAGCTGAGTGAGAGGTGCGCTGATGTAATTTTATATATGTTTTGGTCGCCTATGTCCTTGTAATACAGGAAGTAGAAATAATTAAAGGATGGCAAATAGCTTCGCCGAACGGTAGTGTCAAAATTAGCCTTGAAGACCGTCGAGCTCCGACGTTAAAAATCGAGAGACGAGCCGGCGTCTATAAATCATCCGAGCGGAAGACCGTCGAACTCCGACGTTAAAAATCGAGAGACGAGCCGACGTCTATAAACCCTCCGAGCGGAAGACCGTCGAGCTCCGACGTTAAAAATCAAGAGACAAGCCGGCGTCTATAAATCCTCCGAGCGGAAGACCGTCGAGCTCTGACGTTAAAAATCGAGAGACGAGCCGGCGTCTATAAACCCTCCGAGCGGAAGATCGTCGAGCTCCGACGTTAAAAATCGAGAGACGAAGGCACCATAAACCGAAGCGGAAGACCGTCGAGCTCCGACGTTAAAAATCGAGAGACGAGCCGGCGTCTATAAATCCTCCGAGCGGAAGACCGTCGAGCTCCGACGTTAAAAATCGAGAGACGAGCCGGCGTCTATAAACCCTTCGAGCGGAAGACCGTCGAGCTCCGACGTTAAAAATCGAGAGACGAGCCGGCGTCTATAAACCCTCCGAGCGGAAGATCGTCGAGCTCCGACGTTAAAAATCGAGAGACGAGCCGGCGTCTATAAACCCTCCGAGCGGAAGACCGTCGAGCTCCGACGTTAAAAATCGAGCGGAAGACCTTCGAGCTCCGACGTTAAAAATCGAGAGACGAGCTGGCGTCTATAAACCCTCCGAGCGGAAGACCGTCAAGCTCCGACGTTAAAAATCGAGAGACGGGCCGGCGTCTATAAATCCTCCGAGCGGAAGACCGTCGAGCTCCGACGTTAAAAATCGAGAGATGAGCCGGCGTCTATAAACCCTCCGAGCGGAAGACCGTCGAGTTCCGACGTTAAAAATCGAGAGACGAGCCGGCGTCTATAAACCCTCCAAGCGGAAAAAGGCGATCAAGGGGACTCGTACTCGCCGTCAATATCGTTCGACCACCTACGTGTTCCGCTCGGCCCAGTACCCAAAGGTACTTCACCAACATCCAGTGAATAACCTCTTCTATCGAAGCAGAATATATTCGTCCGAGCGAAAATGTTACGCAAAATACTTCGTAAAAATACCTTTCGATCACGAGAGGTGGGTTAAGAGGCGAGCGGACAACACACATATTAATTAGCAAAAGGACAAAACAAGCGAAAGGATAGCATATTAAAAAGACTACGACCGACTGACCAAATTACAAAAATGGAGTGTCTTTAGCCGAGCGGCCGAATTACATGTAAAACTTCCTACTCTAGGTAATCATAGAGGTCCTTCAGGATGTTGTCGAGGAGCGCCACTTGATCTGCGGCCGGGATGACGGCGGACTCGGGAAGTTGCCCCTTGGACTTCAAATATGACATCGTGGCGGTCATAGCAAGGTCAAACACCGTATACATCCGCTCGCAGACCTTCTCCGAAAATTCGGCCGAACGGTTGTATTTCTGTTGCAGGGCAGCGACTCGGCTTGGTTCGGCCTCCTGGTATTCTTTAAAGGCCGCTCGGGAAGCATCGGCGGCTGTCTTGTGCTCTTGTAAAGCCGCCTCGAGCTTTGCCACCTCGTCCGTTCGGGAGACCTTTTCTTTGGACACTTGGTCCATGAGCTCCTTCACCCTCTGCTCTAGGCCCCGAGCCTCCACATTCTTTTTCTCCAGGTCGGAGATAGCCGTGTTCTTCCGCTCGGTCGCCAAGCTTATCTTGTGATCCAGGGATTTTTTCACTCGCTCGAGCTCGGCCATATTGTGAGCCTAGTCGGCTGTTTTCTTCTGCTCGGCCGCCAGCAAAGCTTGAGCCCTCTTCAGCTCCTTCTGCAACTCGGCATACGAGGGGCCTTGAGAGCCGGACGGACCGCTTGCAGCCTTCAGTTGTCTCAATTCCTCGTCCACCATCGCCAGGCGGTTGGAGACAGCTATCTCCTCTACCCATCTCTGACGAAAAGAATATAAGTTGTTAGTGGCCGATCGGAAAGAATGCATACAAAACCTTGGGGGGAAAACGAACTTACCCCCGTGGCCTCTTGCATATGGATGTTAGCCAAATTGCGGAGGGGGATCATCGTGACGCGCGCCCGAGCGTCGGCCCACATCTCGGCTAGGGGCCCCTTCAAGGTGATTGTGTGCTCGGGCGCGGTTGGGCGATCGGCCTCGGGTAGCAATCCTTCAGTCGGAAGATGAAGTGTAACTCGGACAGTGCGGCCATGACTGGGGGTCGTCTAAGCGGATGAGGGGAGAGGATCAGAGGCCGGTGCTGAGAATTGGGATAAGATGGTTGAACGCTGGACTCGTTGGGGAGCAGACGGAAGGATGCTGACGGGAACGACCTCAAGAGGGTCCGCCTGCGCGTCCAGTTGAGACGGGGTCTGGTCGGACGAAATAGCCTCGACCTCTGGGGCCTTGCCGCGAGCGCTTGCGGTGGCTCGGGCGGACGGCTGAACCGCTGACGTGGCTGATCGAAGGGGAGTCTCCACTTGGCGCCTCTTTTGTTGGAGAGGCCGCTCTTCTTCCGGAGCGGAGCCTTCCTCCCGAGCGGAAGGCTCTTGGCTAACAGTTGCTCTAGCCGCTTGCTCTGGGAGAGAAGCCTGAGCGGCCGACTCCCCAGCATTTGTCCCGCTCTCTTCTTCATTAGAGCCGACCGGTTGGATGCCGAGCGTCTCCATTTCTCGGGCATTCGCGGCCTCGAGCGTCGCCGCTTTCTTCTTGAGAATGCCAGCCATTACCGACTCCATGATAATATTCGTTGCAAAGGAACAAGAAGAAAATCAGTTAGCAATCAAGGCAAATGACCAAGTAAATTTCTTACCGAAGCTGCTCGGGAGGGGGGTTCTGATCGGACTCAGGCCGAATATGTACATGACCCCTTCCGGAAGGAACTTGTTGATGTCAAACCGCAGACCGGCCAACATGTTGGCGGCGTGGAGATAATCCGGTCGGGTCTTGAACTTTTTGAGCTCTGGGGTGGGAGGAAGGCCGACCTGCCACTGGGTTCGGAAGGTAGGCCATTCGGCAAGGCGAATGTAGAAGTAGAATTCCTTCCAATTCTTATTGGAGGAAGGTAGTTTATTGAAGAAGACCAAGTCTGGCCGAGCTTGGAACATGTAGGTGCCCGGCTCGGATTGCTTGGGGTAATAGAAGTAATAGAAGACCTCCGGCCGGAGGGGAATGTTATGGATTTTGAAGAGGACGACTACACCGCATAAAAGACGGCAAGTATTGGGGACTAGGCTTCCGAGCGGAATGCCAAAAAAGTTGCAAACTTCTACAAAGAAGGGATGAATGGAGAGTCGCAAACCGGCTGTGAACTGGTCACGGAAAACACAAAACGCTCCTCGCGGCGGTTTGTTTGGCCGAGCGGAATCTGTGGGTAAGATGATTTCAAGGTTGGAGGGGATCTCAAAAGTATTAATTAGAAGGTCGGCGTCACGCCGATCGAATCGCGACTCCATGGTAGTGTACCATGGGCCGAGGGCTTGGTCTTCGGGTTGAGAACATTGGGCCATGATCCGGACGGGTGAAATCAAAAGAGAAGGAAGAAGATGGCAAAGAAACAGTATCCCAGGAACGGAAACTTGGGAAAGAAAAGCAACGGAAATGCCAGAAACAAAGAGAAAAAGAAGAAGAAAGAAGCAGAACCTTACAACGGAGAAGAGGATCGAGGGAAGAGCACCGGAGACTGCCGGAAACAGAAGCGCAAGATCGCCGGAAGTCTGGAGCGCAAGAGGAATTGAGAGGCACGCGACAGCAGACGTGAGGTGAAGGAAAGAAAACGAAGCCTTTATAGGGTGGAGCCCGAGCGGCCTCCACCGTTGGATCCAGGTCGCGAGAATCGGAGCACGCATCGCACCGTTCATTTCGAACCGTCTCGATCCCATCAGAACCTACGCCGTCGCCGTACGATGACGGCAGCATCGCCACATGGCATTCAACCACTGGAACACATTTAATGAGCGCGTGCTAGACCTTAATGATGGAGATTGGCGGAAAATTCGAAGAGATGCTGAGTAACGGTGGCGTTGACTGGCGTTTTGGCTGCCCCTGGTTTCCGAGCGGATGGCAGTTGCAGCAGGCCGCTCGGCCCAACTGATGGTCCAGTCAGTCGGACTAATCGCCTCCTTCGACTAGATTTGAAGGGGAGGCAAGTGATCCGGCGATAAGAACAGGGACCCCCCCTCTGAGGGAAGTCAACGCCACGTGGAAGTCAAAGGGCCGAACGATCGACCGGAGAAGAGGAGACCGGTTGGCCAAACGGGGTCCCATCGGAGTCCAAGGCACCCGGCGAGGAGTCAGGGTTCCGACGCTCGTTGAACAAGATTGTACGGCCGAGCGGGTGGCCCACTCGGCCGAAGGCATAAGGTAGCAATACTGCGATCAGTCTCCATAGAGCACACCACCTGGAATATCTCAAGTGGACCAGCACGTATGACCTACCGGATGCAATGGGACTGCCGACCGGCCGGACACTCGCCATATAGTAAGGAGAACAGGACAAGGAAACATCCTCTGACAGCGAGTATGTACGAGGAGCAGGCCATACGCAGGATCTTATGACAGGGGTCCGCTGTCCCATCAAAGACGTGCTCGGACTATAACAGTAAGGGGTCAGGTAAGTTTTTCTGACAAGCCCATATTGAGGTATGGGCTGAGGACACGTATTTGCCTCGATATGTGTGCGTGAGTCCCTTTCCAGCCCTATATAAAGGGCCTCACCCTTCACCGGAGGTACGCGTGCTACGATTTTTGGAGCCACTTTGTTGTCTGCTTGCCTGACTTGAGCGTCGGAGGGTCGTCGCCGGGAACCCCCTCCCGGCCCGACTTCTTTGTAGGTTCGCCGGAGCGTCGTACGACCGGTCGGAGATCTACGTCAGTAACCAGGAGAGCTCCACGTGCCCAGCGTCCGTTGATTCAGCGATTCGGACAGAATCATACGTGAATTTCGACCATTGATAATTGAAAATAGGGGTATAATCAAGTCGAGTTGAACCGAACTCTTAAATATTTGAGTTTGACTCATTTATAATCGAGCCGAGCTCGAGCTTTATTTAACGAATATATTCATACCTCACGAGCTTATTCGAACTTTTATCAAGCCTAAATAAACTTAATAAATATAAATTTTAATTTTAAATATTCATTAAAAATTAAATTATATATTTAGAGAAAATTATAATATTCTTATTAAAATTCATAATTTTATTCTAATAAATAAATTTAATATATTTATCTATATGTTTTATAAGTAGAGTGTAAAATCTATAAATTTAATATCAAAATCATTATTTTTATTTAAACGTTGATTGGTGATCTTAACGAACATGTTCACGAGCTAACGAACAGAATATTGTGAAACTTGAGCTTAGTTTGTTTATCTTAACGAGCCTCATTAAATGAGCTCAAACAAACTTTTATCGAATCGAAGTTCGAATATCTCATGAGCTGCTTGGTTCATTTACACCCTTAATTGGGAAAAAATTCAAAAATATAATATAATTAACACCGAATAAAACCTCGTTAAAATTTAATAGTCTTAATATATTAAGATTCTCTTATATTGATGATGCATAACTAATCAATTTACCAGAGAGATTATTATTGTTGGATATATGTGAAGGGAGAAGAGGTGGAAGAGGAAAGAAGCTCTATTATGAAAGACTTTAATCCTTCATTGGGAGTTTCAATGCATATTGGTTGATTTATATTGATCCATATGCATTGATGATGTAAACAAATATCTGGGGAGAGACTCTCTCTCATGTGTGGGTAAACAGGGGGTGCTAAGTTGACTCGTGTGCGAGCACAAGTGGAATATCCAAAATTTTGTCACATGGATTCTTTTTGTTTGCTGCTCAAGAAGGTAACAATTCTTAGGTATTGAATGATAATTACTCAGCGTTCAATGTAGGTGAGGGATGTGTTGGGACCTTGACGTCCGCTAGAGGGGGTGAACAACGTCTCACCCAAATCGTTTGTTTCCTATAATGTTAGTGCACAGTGGAATACAAAACAAACTAACAAATAGAAAGCTAAATTAAAACAAGAAGAATGAAGACAAGCAAATCACAAAGACACGCTCGTTTAAAGTGGTTCAGAGATAAAGTTTCTACTCCGCGGTTGTCTGTAAGGTGGACAATCCTAATCCATAGATGAATGATTCCCCGGAGAACTTCCGGTTAGCTCCGGTAGCTCCTTGTGGGTGGAGAAACCTCATCACAACTCACACAAGACCACACTAGATTACTTGAGCATTTAGAGACTCTAATTAGGGTTAACCACCATTAATTTAGTCAACCATGCCCAAGCATCCCGAGCTCTATTAAATAGAGCTCAGGAGGAAAACACCAAGTTATTTTTCCGCTACTAGTCGACTGGTAAAAACACTAGTCGACTGGTCCTAAGTGGAATTCGTTCGTTACAGACCAACGACTCGATACCAAACAACTGATAAAAACACCAGTCGACTGATTCACATGGGTTGAGCGAATAGAGGCATTCTGTTCGCTATCAGTCAGCTGATAAAAATACTAGTCGACTGTTACAGTAACTGCTACAGTAAACCCTAAACCTATGATTTTACCCTGAGTACAATCTCTCGACTCTCATGCACTTGTCCTTGCCCGCACAACTTAGACAAAGCCTTTTAGCCTCCTCCATCAGCCTCGCGCCCCTCGGATGTCTTCCCATCCCTCATGCCTTACCTTCTGGAACTTCCATCGGCCTTGTTATTTTTGTTGGGTCTTCCTTTGTCAAGAGGTCGTTCCTTTGGGACTTCATTCATTGTCAAGTCACACTTGGACTTATGTTGCCAACACTACATGCTTGGACTTACACTGCCAAGACTCACCCTTGGACTTTCCTCCTTTGCCAAGATCACATTTGAATTTTCCTTGTTGTACCTGTATTCTGCATACTCACAATGTATATTAAATACAATAATAAATCTAACTTAAACATTTGCCCAAACATCAACACCTAGGATACCTAGATTGCTCCAACAATCTCTCCCTTTTTGATGTTTGACAACCCGTTTAAGTTAGGGAAATAATATAGCAATACATATGCAAATAAATGTACAAATCAACTCATGCATAAATAATAGAACTTAAATTCCTAGGCTCCCCCTTTATCTAAGCTCTCCCTTGAACTATGATTTCCCGCAAAGGTAAACTTCTCCCCCTTTGCCAATAAATGAGCAATCACTCCCCCTTCACCTAAACTCCCCCTTGAGCTATGATTTCATGCAAAGGTGTGTAGATTTTCCACTTAAACCCAACACTTCTGCCCCTTTACCATACATCAAAAAGAGGTCCAATAATATTCCAATTATTAGACTCTTTAATCTCTAATAACCATAAATATTATATATGAATCCCCCATAATATTACATATATGTTCATCATCTTTTTGGTCATTTTCTAGTGCTAACACATATTTTTAGACTATATCAGTCGACTGCCATTAATCTCAGTCGACTGACCTCTTCAAAATGAGTTTACAGAGACATTCTATGATTATGAACAGTGTTACCAGTTGACTGATAACTGTATCAGTCGATTGGCATACTATTTCAACCAAAAATAGTATTTCTGACCCAACTTTAAAAATACACCAGAAATTCCATAGACCTCCAAAAATTCTCAAATTTTGAGGAAAGAGTTGTTTTACCAATGTCTACTTGGAAAAAATATATATATATATAAAATATATTTATCATAGATCTCAAGATTGAGATAAAACTCAAAATTATCTAAATGGTTCAATTGAACCTTAACCTAAAATCCTAGATTTGGCTTCCTCTTGATGTATTTGCCTATACCAAACCATAATACATCCCTAGCATTAGTTTATTTGACATCTATACATCAAAAACTAATTTTCATGCAATATGACCCTAATGCCATATTTTTATGTATGATATCATCCCAATTGTGCCAACCCACTAGGTTAGAGACTTAAGTCCGTCTCTTAACCACTTGGCATATTAATAACCCATGTATCATGGGTTCCAGAGTTTCTTCCTAAGTTTAGAAATTTTAACCTTAATCACCTCCTTAGATGATTCATCTACCATAGCTACACTCATATGGTGTACCTTAGTAGACTTACACTCATATGGTGTACCTTAGTAGACTTCTTCTTCTTAACCTTGGATACCTCATCCTTTCCATAATCATATGTGACCTTTACATATTTCTTATTATGGATCTTGGTCACTCCTCCCTTGCCATTATCATGTGAGACCCTAGCACTTGACCCCCTCTTGGCTTTGGAGGAACCCAATTTGATATTTTTAGATCTTTGACCACCCAAACACATGTCAAGTCATTTAGGTCCAATAATGAACATATCTAGGACTTTCTTCATTTCCTCAAGCTTTGACTTCAATGCTTGATTTTCTAATTCTAGGGTTCTAACCCTAGAGTCAACTTGTCCACCTTGGACATTCATAGACCTACCCACTTTCCTAGGCATATGTTTCCCCTTTTTGGGATTAATGCCTAGGTTTTCACCCACTTTCTTTCCCTTACGCAAAGTGGTTTAGGTCTTATTAGGTTTAACCTTAGTACATGATTTCCTAGAATTATCTACCGTGTTAACCCTATTCCTATCATTATACCTAAATCCATAATTATGCACGAGTACATGATTTTTATTTTCCTAACAAACATGTAGAAATTTGAACTTGGATTAAACTTCAAAATAGGGATTACCTTTTCTTTTACCTTTGAAGCTCCTACTTGACTTGAGTTCCTCTTCTTTTCCCATTTCTTTAAGTGCACCAATTTCTTGAGCTCTCCTCTCCTTGGGCACTTCGTGCGGTAGTGTCCCCACTCACCACATGTGAAACACTTAATGTGTTTATTCTCCTTTACTCCATCCCTACAACCCACGTTAGTTCTTAAAGTAACTTTACCGAGTTTAGGAATACCTCATTTACCTTTTTGAGTGAAGGACACTTACTCTTGTAGTCCCCCATCTTACCATACTCAAAGCATTTGATGTGATCCTTTGTGCTCTTCTTGGTAGTTAAGGTGGAGGGTTGAGCTTCCAAGATCTCTTCTTCCTTGGATTGCTCTTCTTCCTCTTCACTTGAAGATGTGGGCGGTTTCACTTCTTCCTCCCTTAAAGAGGTGGATGATTCCTCCTCATCTTCCTCCTCCTTGGATGTTGTGCAGGTGTCAACATCTGATTGATCATTCCCTTGGACCAATGAACCCTTCTCCTTGGGTTCCTCCACTCCTTAAAATTGTGTAGTATCTTCACAAAGCGCAATCACCTTGGTCCAAAGCTCATAAGCACTCTTGTACTCACCTACATTCAATACCACATTAGGAGGTAATAAATTAATTAAAATTCTAGTTACCTCCTTGTTTGCCTCCGATTGCTCTCTTTGTTCCTCAATCCAATATCGAGGTCGGAGGCGTTTTCCCTTCTTGTTGGTTGGAGTCTTGAATGACTCCTCCAATGTCATCTAATGGTTCCAATCTATTTGGAACTACATCTCTAAGCGTGACTTCCAATAGCCGAAGTCTTCGCGCTCATATGGAGGTGAGATCCGGATGTCCCATCCGAGAGGTTCCTCTGATTCCATCTTCTTCTCTAGCGATTGCTCCTTTGGCGATTAGTCCAACAAAGAGTGACCAAGCTTTGATACCACTTGTTGGGACCTTGACATCCGCTAGAGGGGGGTGAATAGCATCTCACCCAAATCATTTGCTTCCTATAATATTAGTGCATATCGGAACACAAAATAAACTAATAAATAGAAAGTTAAACTGAAATAAGAAGAATAAAGGTAAGTAAACCACAAAGGCATGCTCATTTACATGGTTCAGAGATAAAACTCTTACTCCATGGTTGTCCGTAAGGTGAACTATCTCAATCTGTCGGTGGATGATTCTTCAGAGAACTTTCGGTTAGCTTGCATAGTTTCTTGTGGGTGAAGAAATCTCACCACAACTCGTACAAGACCACACTAGATCACTTGAGAACTTAGAGACTCTAATCAAGGTTAACCACCACTAATTTCGTCAACCATACCCAAGCACCCCAAGTTCTATTAAATAGAGCTCGGGAGGAAAACACCAAGTTGTTTTCCTGCCACTAGTCGATTGGTCCTAAGTGGAATTCGGCCGTTACAGGTCAACGACTCGATACCAGTCGACTGATAAAAATATCAGTTGACCGATCCACATGAGTTGAGTGAACATAGACATTCTATTCGCTACTAGTCGACTGATGAAAACACTAGTCGACTGTTACAGTAACTACTACATTACTGCTACAGTGATTGCTACAAAATTGCTATAGTGAACCCTAAACCTATGATTTTACACTGAGTACAATCTCTCATGCACTCGTCCTTGCCTGCACAACCTAGATCTAGCCTTCTAGCCTCCTCTATCAGCCTCGCATCCCTCGGATGTCTCCCCATCCTTCACGCCTTGTCTTCTGGAGCTTCCATCGACCTTGTCATTATTGTCGGGTTTTCCTTTGCTAAGAGGTCGCACCTTTGGGACTTAATCCATTACCAAATCACACTTGGACTTACGTTGCCAAGACTACATGCTTGGACTTACACTGTCAAGACTCACCCTTGGACTTTCCTCCTTTGCCAAGATCACACTTGGATTTTTTGTTGTTGTACCTGTATCATGTATACTCATAATGTATATCAAATACAATAATAAATCTAACTTAAACCTTTGTCCAAACATCAAAATCTAGGGTACCTAGATTGCTCCAATAGGATGATGTTCTTGTATAAAGAGAAACCATGGTCTTGAGCAATATACATATGGAAAAGCTGAAGCTCTCCACCTATGTTCCCCCTATTGGTGCAATTTGTACTAATGATCTAACTCAGATTTTGATGAATGATAAGTGGATTAAAGTTAGAGTATTTTGTGGGTTAATTTCTTTACCAAGTGTGTAGGAATTGATTGATCTGAAGTGTTAGAGCAATCTGGGTACCCTAGGTTTTAATGTTTGGACAAAGGTTTAAGTTAGGTTTATTGTTGTATTTAATATGCATTGTGAGTGTGCAGGATACAGGTATAACAAGGAAAGTCCAAGGGTGATCTTGGCAAATGAGGAAAGTTCAAGGATGAGTCTTGGCGGTATAAGTCCAAGCATGTAATCTTGGCAACTTAAGTCCAAGTGTGACTTGGCAATGGATGAAATCTCGGAGGCGCGACCTCTTGGTAAAGGAAGACCTGACAATAATGACAAGGCCGATGGAAGTTCCAGCAGGCAAGATGTGAAGGATGGGAAGACATCTGAGAGACGCAAGGCTGATGGAGGAGGCTAGAAGGCTAGGTTTAGGTTGGTCGGGCGAGGATGAGTGCTGAGTGAATGTACTCGGGGGTTAAATCCTAGGATTAGGGGTCCACTGTAGCAGTACTGTAGCAGTCGACTTGTATTTTCATCAGTCGATTGGTGCGGTCGACCGGGCAATCGACTGGGAGCGAACAGAATGCTTCTGTTCGTTCGGTTAGTATGGAGAAGTCAGCTAATGGAAGTATCAGTCGACTGGTATCGAGTCATTGGATTGTAACGGTCGAATCTCCACAGAGGGCAGTTGACTATTGATTTTTGCAGTCGACTCGCAGACGGGGTTTTCCAACTCGTGGCCTATATAACTAAGCATTGGAAGCTTGGTTAAGGTTGACGAAAATAGAGGTGGTTAACCTCTATTAGAGTCTCCAAGGTCTTCTTGAGTGATCAAGAGCTTGTGTGAGTTTGTGGCGAGATTTCTCTACCCACAAGGAGCTACTCGAGCTAGTCAAAGGTTTTTCGGAGAGTCATCCATCGACGGATCAGGATCGTCCACCTTACGGGCAGCCGTGGAGTAGGAGCTTCATCTCCGAACAACGTTAAACAATGTGTTAGGTTTGCTTTTTTTTTGTTAGTATTTATCTTATATTTCTGCTGTGCACACTAACCATTGTAGGAAATGACATTTTGGGTGAGACGCTATTTACCCCCCCCCCCTCCTCTAGTGGCGTCAAGGTCCCAACATGGACCTGATACTATGCTAAAATCCAGCTAGGTCCGTTGGATCCGATAGTTGGTGTGAAGTCCAGATTGATTTGTGGGACCCGATATCTTGCAGGAAATTTAGTTGGGTCCACGGAACCTGATAACCGGCCAAAGTCCAGTTGAGTCTATGGAGCTGACTACTGACAGGAAGACCTAGTGGGCCAAAGGCAAGTCAAGCGACTGTAGTTAGTAAATGGAGGTAAGCAACTGGAGGAGAGATCCAGTGAGGACGTGTTCCCGGTTGAGGAAACTATATGTGTCGATCCAGCTTAGGTCAATTGAAAAATCTAAGTTGAGACCTTGACTAGATCCTGGTCTTGGGGAGATATGATTTAATTACTACTCCTATTTTATTAATGTTATGCTAACTTTGTTTTGCAGGATAAACATATTTTTTGTTACTTGAGCTAACCCTTTTTGTAGGGAAGAAGTTGCTGAAAAAGAGAGTCCGGGTGCCCGGAAGGGATCCGGGCACCTTGACTCTGAGCGCTCAGACCAGCTCACCCTAGCGGGTGCCATAGGCACCTGGGCATCCGGGCACTCGGAGCTGGTCCAGGTGCCCGGACCAGAAAAATTATCTCGAAGCTAAGTTGGAGCGCGTCGACTGGTAGAGCCACGTCAGCATGGTCCAGGTGCTCGGAATGGGTCTATAAAAGGGCCTTCGACCAGCAGCTTCAGTACATCAACTATTACAAGTTTTATTCTTGCGTGCTGCTCCGAAAAGGCTTCGATGACACCGAAAGATTGCTCTGAAGTTCGAAGAATGAGTGATTCTAATTTCCTTTCTATTTGTCGGTAAACAACTAATTTCAGTTCTTGTACTCAGCATTTGCAACTAATTATTCGAACTGATAGTGATTACCTAACGAAAGTGATCGACGATTGCGAGTCTTGGAGTAGGAGTCATCACAGGCTCCGAACCAAGTAAAACCATCTGTGTTAGCGTTGTTTTATGTTTTCTTTATTCTGTTGTGTAACTCATTTTAATTCGCAATTTTTGAAAAATACTATTCACCTCGTCCCCTCCCCTTTAGCTTATTTACGATCCTACAAGTGCTATCAGAGCGAGGTTTCACTCTGAATCGGTGCAACCACCAATCAACCAAGGGGTGATTTTTTGCTTTTAATATTTCTTTTTTGTTTTTGAGATTTTTCGACACAATCCAAATTAGTATAATTATCTCTTTGGAATAATTTTTTCGTTGAAAAATACTCTTAAATTGGTATAACACCAATCGAGCTTTATTTTTATTATTTTCTCCCATACTGCTAATCTAACACCCAGTCTTGGGATTTCTCTCCTCCTCCTTGTGTGCAAGGTTCCATTTCTCTAAATTGCCCAATCCGAAGGATATAGAACAGTTCGTCCTCCGCTCTTCAATGGCGACGACTTTCCATATTGTAAGAAGCGGATAGAGGTATACTTAAAGATCGACATCGATCAATAGCTCACCATCCGACGAGGGTACAAGGTGCCTATTGACGAAACAACAAAAGTACTAGTCGACCCAGAAAGATGGAATCCGGATGATAAGAAAAAGGCCCAGATCGACTCGAAGGCAACAAATACAATCCAGTGCAGTCTTACTAAGGAAGAACTGAACCACGTCGGCCCATTCGAGAACGCCAAGTAGGTCTGGGACAAACTAATCGAACTATACGAAAGTACAAATGATGCAAAGGAAATGAAGCGTGATTTGTTATTAAATAATTTGTTTAACATTAAAATATAGAAAATACAAGATGGAGAAAT
This sequence comes from Zingiber officinale, assembly GCF_018446385.1. Lineage (NCBI taxonomy): Eukaryota > Viridiplantae > Streptophyta > Magnoliopsida > Zingiberales > Zingiberaceae > Zingiber > Zingiber officinale. Next base: position 15,650,099 of record NC_055989.1, read on the forward strand.
GGCTACTCAGCTACACGCTAGAATCAAAGATATTATGAACGGGCTCCACCTAATCAGTCACTAACTCGAGAACAAGGATATAATCAGGTATGCCTTGAACTCTTTTTCTCGAAATGCACTGTGGGAATCTATAGTAGATGCCTATAAAGTTTTGAGGAACTTAAATAAATTAAAACTAGATAAGTTATTTTATGAACTTGAACTCCAGGAATAGACTAACTCAAAGTCGGTCAAGAAAGGTATTGCACTTTTTGTAGGTTCTCCAAATGAAGCCAAGAACAAGAACAAACCAAATCTAGAATCTGAATCTGAATCTGACTCAGAAGCTGATGAAGAACAACTAGTGAATATGATCAGAAAAATATTCACTAGAAGAAAGAACAACTTCACAAAAAATGACCTACAAAAAGTGATCAAATCAAATGACACAAGGGCGAAGGTCACATGTTACGGGCGCAACAAGAAAGGGCATTACAAGAATGAGTGTCCAAAAATTAAAGATGACAAATCTAAAATAACTAGAAGAAAGAAGGCACTCAAGGCGATGTGGGATGAATCATCCTCAAAAGAATCGAATGTCGAAGATCAAAAGCATCACAACTACCTCGCGCTAGTAGCATCCAGACCGGAATCAGAAGGTGAGACTATTAGAAACTTTTACCACAAGATCAAAAAATTTAGACATAATTCTTAAAACACAAAAAGTCGTATATAATAAGTTTGAGCTTGGATATAAATCCAACTTTACAAATAAAACTTTTATCTCTCTAATAAGTCAAAACAAAAAACTAACCAAAGCCTGAGTTCCAAAAGCGTGTCTAACTATGCAAGTTATATACCCAAAATAAAATTCATTACCTAAAAACAAACCTAATTCAAATCAAAAAAATAAATTTAAATCAAACAACTACAAAGCTACTTTAAATTCAAATTACCATCAAGTTTATTATAGCTACAAAAATAATCAACATAAATTTAAAACCTAAACCTAAAATCTCAATAATTCAAGGGAGACTCCAAATTAGTTGACACCTCCAAAATAATAGTTTACCCGGCTAGGTAGTTAGGATTAGATTAAAAAGGGACAAAAATTTAACTTGAAAAATAATATTGGAGAAGTTTTGGATGATAGTAGGTTAGGGAAACTATGTCTATGCATGTCTAGGAAGATATCGCTTTGACCTGGTGCATTTGACTTAGTGGAACTAACTAAAGCTACCCCTTACCAATCCTAACTGGTTAGGCTAAAGTTTTACTATTAAGTTCAGTGGATAGGACTATTTGAAAAATTTTGAACGCATGGTTACTCTAATGATGTCCAGGTGACTCGCCACAGCTTAGAAGTTTATCCAAAAACTACCTATTTGTTGAACCCAAAACTAAACTTGAATCTAACATAAGTTAAATCAAACCCTGAAATTTAACTTAACTCATCTCACAAAATCATATGATCCCTTTTTGTCTAAAAATCTAGACTAACGAGATGAATAAGGTTAAATTAAATTAGATGAAATTAAATTATGATTAATTCTAATTAATCAATTTGAAATTCAATCCTTTAAACTTATTATACAATTTTTGCATGAAAACTAAGACCTTAGATTAAGGGGAGGATATTTATACAATTAATTTTCAAATTCTAGAAAAACAATCTACTGTTACGAAAAAATTTCCATTTCTCTAGTGTTGCAAAAATTGTTTTGGCCTTAGTCTAGATCGTACTCATAGAAAGCATGATCCTATAGATCTAGGAATCAAATATCTCACAAACACACTAGATTTACCTTGATTGTGTATTCAAAAATATAGAATGATGTAAGATACGTAGGCTTGTTACCTAGATTTCAGATACTTATATCAATGCATCAAAATAAATTTGGACGAAAAATACAACAATACAGGAATCAAGTTAAGCACTCCTTTTTTAGAAAATTTTAACTGGACATTAATACTTAACTTGATTAACCAGGTGAACACTCCTATCTTCTGGTAGTCAGTTAGTTACTAAAGGTTAGACATTTAAGGACCAATTTTAGAGTACTTTTAAACTAAAATGGTTCTTAATTAAATTTTACGTAGTTAAAATTACAAATTAATCTTTTCAACAACTAAATTAACTTTCAATCTAATTAATTTTTAACTCAAATTAAGTTCTTAACTTAAATTAATTTTTAATTAACTTAATTATTAAACAATTTAATTATTTTTTTATTAAATAACTTAATTACTTTTTAACTTAATTAACGATTAACTTAACTTAATTGCTTAACTTAAATCAAGTTTAAAAAACAACTTAATCAATTTTTAACTTAGTTTTTAACTTGAATTAATCTCTTAACTTAAATTAATTCTTAAAACAACTCAATTAATTTCTTAATTAATTCTTTAAAAACTTAGTTAATTTTTAACTTGAATTAATCTTTTAACTTTAATTAATTCTTAAAACAACTCAATTTTTTTAACTTAAATTAATTATTAAACAAAATCTTAAAATCAAATCAATATTCTTTAAAATTAACTTAATTATTACACAACTTAACAAATTTTAAATTAAATTACTTGTTAAACAACTTACTTAATCTTTATCATAAATTAATTCTTAACTTAAATTAATTTTAAATAACTTAATTAATTTCTTACTTAACTTAAATTAATTTTTAACTTAAATTGTTTTTTCAACAATCAATTTTTTACTTAACTTAAATTAATTTCTTAATTTAATCAATTAAAATTAATTTAATTTTTCACTTAAGTTAACCTCTTAATTAAAATTAATTTCTTAACTTGAAATTAATTTTTAATTTTTAACTTAAATTAAATTCTTTCTTAAACTTAAATTAATTTTTCAACAACTTAATTAATTTTTAAACAACTTAATTAATTTTTAACTTTTAACTTAAACTAAATTGTTTAACTTAAATTCTTAAATAACTTATTTAATTAACTTAATTAATTTTTAACTTAAATAAATTCCTTTTTTTTAACTTACATTAATTTTTCAATAATTAATTTTTTATTTAAATAAATTTCTTTCTTAACTTAAATAAATTTTTAACTTAAATTAATTTTTCAACCATCAATTTTTAAACTCAAATTAATTTTTCAACAACTAAATTAATTTCTCTCTTAACTTTAAAACAAAAAACAAAACCATGACAAAAACAAAGGGCAGGAGCCCCTGTTATAGGGCTCCGAGCACCCGAAAAAGGTCTGGATGCCTCGCCCTTCATCCCAGTCCAAGCGCTTAGTTATAGCGCCCCTGACATAGTCTAACTGCCCGGACCACCCTATATAAGGGGGCTAGCAGGCACCCCCTTCCTCAACCCTTTCCCTTTAGCTCTTTTGCAAAAGCTCTTAATTGGGCTTTACAGCAAAAGCAAAAAAGGGAAAAAGGAAATTTTTTCTCTCTTTCGGTTCTCAAGCCACGTCGCTGCTGATCAATCGAGGTTGTCAGTTCTATTATAAATATTCACGATGCGTCGGTAATATTTTAAACTTAAACTTTATTTTTTTATTTCATTTATAATTTGATTTTTAGGATGTTTTTTGTTAATTAGGAAACAACCAAATTCTGGTGCTAGTCCCTCGACTATTAGTGTAGATCCTAGGTTTCCTACCGATTAACTTAGGATTAGATTTTCCTCCACTATATATGTTCCTTTACTTTCAAGATATCTAGATAGTCATTTCTTCATGTGAATGGAGGTTATTGACTATTATAACTTGCAACATCTAGTATATTGTTCTAGTTCAGTTAACATAGGTCTATGTGATGAATTCTATAATAACTTAGTTAGAGTTAATGATCTTACCTATTCCACTAGGGTCGCCAGTATGGATGTTACATTATCCCTTACTATCATTTGAGACTTTTTAGGATTACGACCATCCGCATTCCCTTTCTAGTGCTACCCCCTCGGGATCCACTATTTGGCTGCCTCTACTTTCCTATCATGCTTAATACAATATATATATATATATATATATATATATATATATATATATATATATATTTTTTTTTTGGGGGGGGGTGGCCCTATTTAGATCAGTCACCCTTAGGGTCCGGGACTATGCCCTCTATAAGGTCTTAGTCACATGTATTTTGCCTCTGACTACTCGTGACATAACCATGATGCATCCATTTCATTCATTCATTTTCTATGCATTATGTTAGAGGTTAGATATAGATATCAGTTTGCATATCTTTCATACCATCATCTATTCAGCAGGTATTACCACTAGCCGATGGGTTTATATGCCTTATTATCATATTTTGACCGCCTACATAACATCATTGGGTATTAATATCACAACGGGTGATGTCAAAGTCCTAAATGAGTTTGATATAGTAGGTGCTAGGAACATGCCCTTAGCTGGTGTATATATAGATGATGAGGGTGCCCTATCTTGGAGGAGAGTGGTCCAGCATCATCCTGGCCACGCAGCTCAGTCACAGCCTAACCCCATAACGCAGCCGCAGCCTTATCCCGCAGCCCAGCCTTAGCCTGACCCAACTCTAGGAGAGGAGGCAGAGATACATGAATTCATAACATAGGTCTATGTGATGAATTCTATAATAACTTAGTTAGAGTTAATGATCTTACCTATTCCACTAGGGTCGCCAGTATGGATGTTACATTATCCCTTACTATCATTTGAGACTTTTTAGGATTACGACCATCCGCATTCCCTTTCTAGTGCTACCCCCTCGGGATCCACTATTTGGCTGCCTCTACTTTCCTATCATGCTTAATACAATATATATATATATATATATATATATATATATATATATATATATATATATATATATATATATATATATATATATTTTTTGGGGGGGCGTCAGCGTGTACCAACTGTGGCCCTATTTAGATCAGTCACCCTTAGGGTCCAGGACTATGCCCTCTATAAGGTCTTAGTCACATGTATTTTGCCTCTGACTACTCGTGACATAACCATGATGCATCCATTTCATTCATTCATTTTCTATGCATTATGTTAGAGGTTAGATATAGATATCAGTTTGCATATCTTTCATACCATCATCTATTCAGCAGGTATTACCACTAGCCGATGGGTTTATATGCCTTATTATCATATTTTGACCGCCTACATAACATCATTGGGTATTAATATCACAACGGGTGATGTCAAAGTCCTAAATGAGTTTGATATAGTAGGTGCTAGGAACATGCCCTTAGCTGGTGTATATATAGATGATGAGGGTGCCCTATCTTGGAGGAGAGTGGTCCAGCATCATCCTGGCCACGCAGCTCAGTCACAGCCTAACCCCATAACGCAGCCGCAGCCTTATCCCGCAGCCCAGCCTTAGCCTGACCCAACTCTAGGAGAGGAGGCAGAGATACATGAGTTCATGGCTGATCTTTTTGGATTGCCTCGCCTCCAGTCCCTCGTACTTTAGATGACAGAGTTATTATGCTTGAGGTATCCATGACGAGTCTTCGACCAGAGGTCTTCGGTCTTCGACAGGATATTTTCTATCTTTAAGAGGCAGAACAGACTCATCATATTGAGTTGATGAGCATATTACGATCTTGGGGTTCTGACCCCTCTTCCTCGTCTTCTCAGTAGTTCAGTTTCAGACTGATGTTATTTGGTCTTCACCTTAGATGTTTTTTCTCACTTACCACATTATGCCTACTCTTTCGGTAGTTCATGTTTCTACTTGCTATTTTAGTAGTTCATATTGACTTGATGTTCCTTGATTCTCCCTGATGTTATTAGATGCATCAGTTCATTATCACATCATTCTTGCGATTTCATTTTTTTTAATGTTTATTGTGTTCAATAAAGATATCAAATTTAGGGGAAGAATCCAGTTTCAAAAACAATTATTTAGGAAACTTTTTTAAAAATATTCTTTAGGAATTTTTTTCTCTGAAAAGTTCCTTTTGAAATTATTCCTTAGCAAACTTTTCTTTAAAATTTCTTTTGGAAATCTCACTTAGAAAATTCTTCCTTAAGTTCTTTTTTACATTGTTTTGAAAATCTTAATTAAAAAAATTTACACTGTTCAAAATCTCTCCCTAATTCTGAAATATACAAAGTATTTACTTTTAGTTATTTTAGTTCTCTGTCTGACATTACTTATCTTGTGCTTGCCCTTATGTTACCTTAGTTTTTTGATAAATGCCAAAGGAGGAGGGTAATGGTTAATGTAGAAAAAATAACCAAACAAACTTGATCAACTAATTTAAATTCGAAACTAACTTGGATCATTTGTTTGCTTTCTACATATTGTCCTTCAATATTATTATTTTTTAACTTTAACCCAGGTTATCCTTGAATCAAAAAGGGAGAGATTGTTAGTGTACTAATGATCTAACTTAAATTTTGTTCAATGACAAGTGGATTAAAGTTAGACTATTTTGTGGGCTAATTACTTTATCAAGTATGCAGGAATTGACTATTCTGAAGGACCTGACACTAGGCTGAAGTCTAGCTAGGCCCGTGGGACTTGATAGCTAGTGCGAAGTCTAGGTAGATCTACGGGACCCAATATCTGGTGGGAAGTCCGGTTGGATCCATAGGACCTAATAACCGACCGATGTCCAGTTGGGTCTACAGACCTAACAACTGGCAGGAAGATCTGGTGGGTCAAAGACAAGTTAAGTGACTGCAGTTGGTAAGTGAAGGTAAGTAATTGGAGGAGAGATCTAGTGAGAACGCATTCCCGGTTGAGGAAACTATAGGCGTCGGTCTAGCTTATGTCAATTTGGGAAACCTAAGTTGAAACCTTGACTAGATTCTGGTCTCGGGGAGATATGATCTAATTACTACTCATATTTTATTAATGTGTGTGCTAACTCTGTTTTACAGGATAAACATATTTCCTGTTGCTTGGACTAACCCTTTTTAAAGGGAATAAGCTTCTAAAAAAGGGAGTCTGGGTGTCAGGAAGGGATTTGGGCGCCCAGACCAGCTTGCCCGGGCAAGTGCCGCAGGCACCTGGGTGGTCCGGGCGCCTAGACCAGAAAAATTATCCCAAAGCTGAGTTGAAGTGCGTTGATTGGCCGAGCCACGTCAACATGGTCCAGGCGCCCAGAACTGGCCTATATAAGGGCTTTCGACCAACATTTTTAGAACATTAACTACTACAAGTTTCATTCTTACATGTTGCTCTGAAAAGGCTCCGATGACACCAAAAGATTGCTCTAAAGTTTAAAGAACGAGTAATTCCAATTTCCTTTTTATTTGTCAGTAAACAACTAATTTCAGTTCTTGTACTCAATATTTGTAACTATTTGAACTAATAATGATTGCCAACGAAAGCGATCAACGATCGCGAGCCTTGGAGTAGGAGTCGTCACAAGCTCCAAACCAAGTAAAACCATCTGTATTAGCATTATTTTTTATTTTCTTTATTCCGCTGCGTAACTCATTTTAATTTATATTTTTTGAAAAACGTTATTCACCCTCTCTAGTGTATTTACAGTCCTACACCCCTTCTCCTCTGTTGTGCGTCTATTGCTCGGCGAAGTACCCATGATAGCAGTCGGGTACCTCTCAGTTCACCGTGACCACCAGTGTTTGGTGTACATCACAATTAACCGTTATATCCTGGGAAATATACGACCCGAGAAAACCTTGAAGCACAACTGGAGGTGAGGCAAATTTGTTTCAAGGAAACTGCGTTCATCACAGGCCTTGGTTCGCTTGACCACTCTACTCGCTCGGGCTGCTTTGCCTTTAGGCTGCTCTGCCTTCTACTGTTAGGCTGTTCTGCTCGGTCAGCCGCTCGGCTAGCTCTACTCGTTCGATAGTACTATTCGGTTGGCTGCTTTGCTCGATCGGTCACTTGGTCTGATCTGCGACTTGGCGCCTTGCTCACTCGACTGCTTTGCGTAACTCAGCTTGATTAACCACTCTGTTGTACTGTCCACCGGGAAGTTGGGTCCGCTCGATCGATTTGCCCGCTCAACCGATTTGCCAACTCTGCTACTTGGCTGCTCTGCCTTGCGACCCACTTGACTGAATTGCCTGTTTGGCCGCTCTGCCCACTCGACTGATCTACCAGCTTTGCCACTTGGCTACTCTGCCTCACGACCCACTCGGTCGAACTGTTGGCTCGGTCACTCTACCTGCTCGGCCGCTCTACCTGCTCAGCCGAACTGCCTGCTCGGCCGCTTTGCCACTTGGCTACTTTGCCTCACGACCCGTTCTACTCGCTCGGCCGAACTGGCCACTCGGCCGCTATGTAGTCTGCACTCAGCACTTGGCAGAAACCAGCCCCCGCTAGCAGCCTAAGATTATCTATTCAGGTCATCTCGACAGATAAATTGAATTTAATTTAGTGTAATTTAAATTCGACTAATTCCCCCAAATCTCTGGTAGATGGTCTAACAATTACAACTTAGTGATGGTTAGAAATAGGATGTCAATTCAAATGGATCATATGAGTTTAGGTTGGATGAAAGTAAAGATATTATAAAAAAATCTCAATCTGGATCTTACCCAAATTTGAATATAATTTGAAAATCCTAAATTCGAACATGGATAATCCGACCAACCTGATTAAAAAAGATGTATTTTTTTTTTATTTTTTCAATAATTTTTTACTTTTATCTCAATATTCCATCATAATCATACTAATTTTTTGCTATTATATATATACAATATCTTAATTTTTAAAATAAATTTGATTTAACTAAAACCCCTAAACTTTAAATTTAGATCAATTTGAACTCAATCCAATCCTAATAAAACTCAAAATTTCTAATCTAAATCCGAAAATTCTCAATCCTAATCTAATATTTTTCGGATAGACTCGAATTAGATTGACAAGTTGGATTTATATTTGACACCTCTAGTAAAAAACCTATAAGAAGCTTTAGATGAGGATTTCTATACTAGCTTTGCAAGAGCTTACAGGGCATTCTTGTTCATGAAAAAGGAGATCAAAGGGAGGTGCAAACATCCCAAATGAAAAGCTTTATGGCATCCTACTACTACTACTACTACTACTACTACTACTACTACTACTACTACTACTACTACTACTACTACTACTACTACTACTAATAATAATAATAATTATTATTATTATTATTATGGAATCTATAGTCTTCTAAAGATATCCGAGAATGATAAAATATAATAGAATTTAAAAAATGATCTATTGACCGATTATACTATGAAATAGCAATTAAGAACATCCGCAGTTAGAGTTCTCGAAGAGCTCTTTCATTATTATATTCGTGCCACGTTAAAAGTAAAAAATCTTACACATCTCTCTACTATCAAAAATCTCTCAACAACTCATTTATGGATTCCACATGTTAAAAGTATTTTATTAACCGTTGTCTATTTTTTTAACAAATATTTTTTAAAAAATAATATAAAAAAAAATAAAAAAAACTAAAGAAGCGACTCTGTGATTACACAGTCACTTCTTCAATTAAACCGAAAAACCTCCCTCCCATTATGGCAGGGAGATTTTTCGACATTGCCAGCTCACAATGAAAGCTTCGAAGGAGCCCCTATGGTAGATGCCCTAAATGGTTTTGTATCACATATATATGGTTTGATAGAAGCTTCTATAAGTCCCGAGATACAATACGATGGTAAAAGAGAGGATGAGCTCTCATGATATGGCAGTTCAAAATTTAAGCAGGACACTTTATATGGATGTGGTATTCAAATCATTCATGATGTAGATACAGTACGATGGTAAAAGAGAGGATGAGCTCTCATGATATGGCAGTTCAAAATTTAAGCAGGACACTTTATATGGATGTGGTATTCAAATCATTCATGATGTTGGGCATTTGCTAGGATTCATTTGAGTTTTTTAAATTTATCTTGATGATGGATAATTTTTTTTTTTTTATGAAATCTGTTCAGTCAACTCCAAATTAATGGATTTGAAGAATTAAATATTTAATTTATAAAAAAATTAGGAACTTCTAATTAGGAGTGGCATGTCACCGGGGGGGGGGGTGACGACCTAGGACCCCTGATTTTTAGGGGCTCCTAAATTTAACATGCATATACAATATATATTATATATAATTAGATTATTTTAATAAAAGCCAAAAAAAATTATTGGATTATTTTAATAAAGGTTCAAAAATATATATACAATATATTGTTTTAATAAAGGCCAAAAAAAAATATTTTCCGTTAAAATTTCAGAACAAAATCTAAAAAAAGAAAAAAAATAAAAAAAAATAATGTAAGCGATCTTTTTTCCCTTTTCAAGACTTTATTCCTTGTACAATTTTTTCTTCATTAATTCATTTATAGAAATCAAAAGACTCTGAAGAATAAAGTTTGAATAATGAATACTAATTTCCTTCCTTTTCTCTTTTGAATCTCTTTTAATTAAATCAGAAAAGTCTATTCTCCAATTGAAATTTTAGTTTCATCAATATCATCATTCATCAATATATAAATTTACAACATAAGTTACCTACTTATCTATATTTTTTCTTATTGTCAATATTCAATATTAATTTTTAATATTATATTAGAGTTCAATACTTTATAATTTTCTTACAGATTTAAAAGAGTTTAAATAAATCATTCCAATTTTAATTATTATAGAATAGATTATATCAATTGCTTCAAGCACAAACCAGACTTTATTGCTCTTTCACTATTATTTTCACTGCTTGTGTTTGTTTTATTGTTAACTTTGTTGCTAGTTTTGTGTGTTTTATTTTTACATTTGAAATTTGTAGTACAAATATGTTTCTAAAGAAATATCAATTTGGGAGTCAGAAAAAAGTGAAACAGATTATTAAAACTCACAAAGGTGTTCTTCATAAGTTTTTTTAAAGCTAGCTCTTCAATTGAAGATTCAGTTGATGAATTACAAGAAAAAAGTTAAGAAGAACTAAATGATCATGCAACAAATGAGCAACAATCGAATAATCAAGAAAAACTGAATGATTTAACAATCAATGAACGAGAACAATTGAGAGAAAATGATGATCATAATCATGTAACGAATGAGCAAGAAGAATTGAAAGAAAATGATGATAATGATTTGAATGTAAATGACTAATAATTTTATGTATTGAAAATGAGGTGTTAGGAAAACTTGATTTTAAAGTCTTTATTATTGATTTTGCTTCTCAAAATGCTAGAAGATCTAGATTTTTTCAATGATTATTTTATACTTATTTTTTTTATTTGTAGGTATATCATTTTTTAAAGAAACTTGGGAAACATATTTTTATATGGTGTCGCATTTTTTAAAGAATCTTGATAAATATATTTTATATAGAGTTTATCATATTTTAAATGAAATATATTAATTTTTAAATTTTCTATTAAACTCTATTCAAATTATACGTTAGTAAAAAAAAAATTTCTATAGAAATCCCTTTTCTCTTTTCGCCGAGGGCCAGCCCCTAGAGGTCACCTAAAAATGTTTATACTATATTTTAATTTTAACATATTTTTTCTATATATATATATTTATTTATTTAAGAAATTATTTTACAACAATTTAATGCTCATACTTGTCAAATTATTTATTTATTTAAGAAATTATTTTACAACAATTTAATGCTCATACTTGTCAAATTATTTATTTATTTAAGAAATTATTTTACAACAATTTAATGCTCATACTTACCAAATTATAGTTGTGCAGCTGTTAAGTGGATGGAAAGGATGACGGGAGGAAACAACTCACGAATTTACCTCGACGAACAGAGTATTCAGTTGACGATCTTACCTGCATGACGAATTTACCTCGACAAACAGAGCATTCAGTTGACGATCTTACCGGCATGTTGAAGCATTTCAATCATTAATGGTAATTTGGGATTATGCAGGGGGCGAAATGAATTTTTCTCGAACTTCGATGATCCCGTCGGCTTAAGTCCGCCTTTTTCCTCTACCTTTCGCCTCTCTCCTCTGATCATCGGGCGCTCATGGAGTTCCGCTCGATGTTACTGGGGGACATGGAGGCTGTGCCCGGATATTGGATTCGATGGCAGACGGCCATCTGCGCTCTCGTCATCGTCGTCCCTGCCCTCGCGGCAGCGGTTGTGGCCGCCAGGGCGAGGGCGGAACCGCTCAGGGCGTTCGATCTCTGGGCTCCGTGCTGGGCCGGGATGCACCCAGCCTGGCTTCTGGCCAACCGCGGCCTCGTATCTCTCGTCATGCTGGGGCTGCTCTCGCGAATGGTCCTCGATCGCGGTCTCGTCGAGTTTTACTTCTATACTCAGCTAGGCTTCTGAAACCCATTCCTTATCTTATCGATACAATTTTTATCACTATCCTTTCCTTTTTTTTTGGTTATTTGGATTGAGTTTAACTAGTGGAAAGAAATAGGAAGATTATGGTTGGTTGGATTATGGCTAAATTTTGGGAATGTACATTGTAAGAATCATAGTTTATCTGCTATAACGAAGTTTGCTAGTAAGTGAACTTGCTTCGTTTTTCTATATCCTTGCCGCTTTAAATTTTAGCAAAGAATGTCTAATTAAATTTTTTATCGTCGGTTTTAGCTCCTGCTCTATAACGAAGTTTGCTAGTAAGTGAACTTGCTTCGTGTTCTATATCCTTGCCGCTTTAAATTTTAGCAAAGAATGTCTAATTAAATTTTTTTTATCGTCGGTTTTAGCTCCTGCTCACTGATGTAAGATAGAAGCAACATTACGTTTAAAAGCTGAATAGATCATAGTTAGCTCCTTTTGATTATACAACACCCCTTATGACTTCATAGAATAATTTTACCAGATAAGTTTGATAACTGGAGGAGGGAAGTACAGAACATACTGGAGCAGATGCGACCTTATTATTCAATTTGAATAGTGCAACTCTAATTAGAAGTAGTAGTTTCGCAGCCTTGATATGTTCTATGGGATATTTGAATTGTCTTCTTTTATTACCTTTATACTTGTAAAATTTAAAATAAAAAAATCAGGTATTTGTATTTCAGTTTAGGCATTTCCTTATAGGAACCAGCAACTTGCCAGTCCTTGAGGAATTATTATCAATATTGTTATTATTTTCTTTGCCTTGCCTTTTCTATGATAATCTTTCAGTAATCAATTTATATCTAAAGGCTAATTGCTCTCCTTAAGATTGAAGCTAGGGTTAATTGAGTCACTTTGTGATTTCTATTTTCATACTTGCTACACTTATTAACCAAATATCTCTGCAGATGGACTTTTGCACTGGTCACTGTCTATTTCATGGTATGCTCCTCCACTGATGCTTATTTTATCTAGTCAAATATGAGTACTGCATTTATTTTTAAACTATGATATTTTTGATAGTACATTTTTTATTCGGCATCTTTCTTATTCCTTCACCCATGAAACGCATGGAACATGACCAACTATGAAAACTGTAGAAAACTGTACACAACCATTGTATTGCACATGCTTGATCAGCTGAGTGGATAATGCAAGTTATGAATTAATGTTTTCAAAAATTTAGACTTTTGGGGTATTTATTTTTGTAAGATCTCCTCTTAGGAGGATAAAATTTTAAGGAGTTGTTTTAAGTAGCAATTTTGCCTAATTTTAGAGTGTCAAATAGTGTTGGTTACTTTAAATTTAGAAGAGAGCAGTTTTGGTAGGAGTTTAATTTGGATCGAGTTATTTGCTTGTTTGCAATTTGATTATCTCCCTAGTCTGTGTAGATTGCGTTTTATAAAAGAGGTCTAATTCTTCAATATCTATCATCTCCAAGTTAATAAAATTGCTCTTATTAATGTCTATATGACATAGATCCCTTGTATCACGTGAATTTTCTCTCAATTCTCTGCGTGAGCTTGAAGTTTGAATTTAGTGTCGCATCAATTTGGTACAAGAGCATCTTCATGCTACATCACAATGAACCCCAAATTTGTTTTTAATAAAAAATGATATATTTTATTTAAATATTACTACTGATCTTTCTTGAATAGTGCTCCAGCTCAATGGAGAGATCAGATGCATCTAATATATACCCAAATTGAGACAAATATGGCTTGACAATGATGAGTATGGCAGTACTTCTTTATCATGACCTATTATATACTTTATCCATTTTGAACAGTTTAATTTATGAATAAACCATTTCTGACCCTCCAATTAAATCTCATCTGCAAATCCATGTACTAAGATTGATTTCATGATCAAAAACTAAATTAGACCAATTATCAGTCTAGTTAATTCCCTCTTTGAATCAACAACAATAACAACAACAATCAAGCCTTATCCCACTTGACTATATGGATCCTTTTACGTTATTGAGCTCTATCTCCTATTATATCATTATCTATACTTAAATAAATTTTATTTTGTTTTATTGCTGCTAATCAAGTCTTTTTTGATCTTCCCCTTTCTCATTTGATATGCGTGTTTGTAATAGTTTCACTTCATCTAACTGGAGCATTTATTGATCGTCTAAGTACATGTCTGTATCATCTTAAATGTGTCTCTCGGAGTTTTCCCTCAATAAATAAAACTCTAACTTTTTCTCTAATGCTCTCATTTTTTATTATGTTCATTCTCGTATGTCCACACATCTACCTTAACATCCTCATCTTTGCAACTCTCATCTTCTGCTCATGTGTTCGAGTTATAACCTAACATTCAGCTTCATATAACATAGCAGGTCTAACTATGGTTTTGTAGAATTTTTATTTAAGTTTAGAGGTACTTTACAGTCATATAAAACACCCGACGCTCTCCTCCATTTCAACCATTCCGCTTGTATTTTATATAAGACATCTTTCTCAATCCCTCCATTATTTTGCAAAAATGATCCTAAATATCTAAAGCTTTTCAGGCAACTCATCATCTCCTATCTTAACAATTGTCTCATTATGTCTAATATTGCTAAACTTAAATTCCATATATTTTGTCTTTATTCTACTAAAGTTTAAAACATTTCGTTTCTAGTGTTTCCCGCCAAAATTTTAGTTTAGCATTTACCCCTTCACGTGTTTCATCTACCAAAACAATATCATCTGCAAACAAGGTTCTAAGCACTAATCGGGTGTCAGACCAGCGCCTAGCGCCTAGACCGCCTAGGCGGGGATTAGGCGGATTCCACAGTATCAACATAAATTACATAATAATTAAAATAAATTATCTTTCAATTTGCAAGTATCAAAATGAAAACAAATTACCTTTCGGCTTTAATGAATATTACGAGTGTTTGATGAAATGACGTTTTCAAAGGATGAGGCTTTGACCAACCTTCAATTCAATCCCTTTCAAGTCGCTTAGTTAAGGAACACTTAGACAATAATTTTTTCTTCAAATAGATTTCTCCAGCCTTTTAACTCTCTGATTTTCCAAAATATGGGCTTTTTCATTTGCTCTGAAGATGAAGTTTAGTGCTAGCTGCTAGGGCAAGCCAACAAATCGATTTTCTTGTTGAAACAAAGTTTAGGGCTTATAAAACTTAAGCCCAACACAAAAATGTTACATTTCAGTTTTTTTTAATTGAGCTTTAAATTTAAAAATCTAAACTAAAAAAAATCATGAAAACGTACTATTTTCGCGGCGCTTAGATGATTCAACTGATTAGTTGATGCCTAGGGCTGCCTAATCCTGCTTAGGTGCCAAGGCCGCCTAGGTTGGCCAACTAGTATGTTTTCGGTGCGGCTGGCTGGCGCCTACCACCTAGGCCGATTTTTAGAATACTGTCTGCAAACAATATGCATCATGGTACTATGTCTTGAATATGTGCAGTGAGTTCATCCATAATTAGTGTAAAAAGATAGGGACTTAGAACTGATCTTGATGCAACCCTATCTTTATTAGAAATGCTTCAGTTACTCCGCCTGAAGTCTTTACTCTAGTCATTACATTCTCTCGTACATATCTTTAATTAGTTCAATATATGTTACGCTAACACATCTTTGCTCTAGAATTCTCCATATAATTTCTCTTGGACTCTATCATAAGATTTTTCTAAGTCAATGAATGTCATGTGTAGATCTTGTTTTTGCTTCTGATATTTTTCAATTAATTATCTAAGAAGATGTATAGCTTCTATTGTCGACCTTCCACGTATGAACCCAAATTAATTTTCGGTTACTATGGTCTTCTTCCTTAATCTTTTTTCTATTACTTTTTCCCAAAGTTTCATGGTATGATTCATTAGTTTAATATCCCTATAGTTTGCATAATTTTGTATATCTCCCTTATTCTTATATAACGGAACTAGAGTACTTATCCTCCATTGATCAAGTATTTTTTTCGTTTTCAATTTCATGTTAAATAATTTTGTAAGTCATTCAATACTTTGTTTCCCTAGGCACTTCTATACCTCTATTGGATTATCATCTAGTCCAACGAATTTTTCATTGTGGATCCCATTTAAAGCTTGTTCTACTTCTGAAGTTTGAATTCTATGATAAAAATTTAAATTTCTATACTCATTTAACCTACTTAAATTACCTAAGTTAAGTTGCTTACTTAAACCTTAATTAAAAAGTTGATGAAAATACCTCTTCCACTGCTTTTTGATTTTTCCATTGTTTACTAGTACCCTATTACATTCATCTTTAATATATTTTATTTGGATAAGATTTCTTGTTTTCCTTTCTCTTACTTACTATTCTATAAATGTCTCTTTTTCCTTCTTTTGTATCCAATTTTTGATATAATCATTCAAAAATTTTATTCTTTGCTTTATTCACTATTCTCTTAGTTTCTTTCTTAGCTATTGTATATTTTTTTTTAAAGTTTTTCTCATTTTTACAAATATATAGTTCTTTATAAGCTATTTGTTTTTCCTTCACTGTCTCTTGTACTTTCTCATTCCACCACTAAGATTTCTTACTTAGTGGTGCATGTCCTTTTGACTCACCGAGTACACTCCTATCTACTATTTTCAACTTTGATACCATCTCATCCCACGTCGTATTAGAATCACTGTATATTTCATCTAATGCTTGTACTCTTGCCTTCTCCTTAAATATATTTTGCTTTCCATCCTTTAACTTCCACCACTTAATTCTAAAAGTCGTATATATTTTCTTTCTATTGATACTATGTTTGAGGCGTATATCAAGACTACTAACTTATGTTGGGTAGTTAAACCTTGATGACTTTGCAATCTTTACAAATCTTTCGAACCTTCTTCCTAACCATAAGAAAGTCAATTTGCGATTTATTATTCCAACTTTTAACGTGACTAAGTGTTCTCTTTTCTTAAAAAACATATTAGCTAATATAAGGTAATTTGCTATCGTAAAATCTAATATAGTTTTTCTTTCCTCATTTCTCGTTCCAAACTTATAACCCCATGTACCCTCTCATATTCTTTATTTTTCACTCCGACATACTCATTTAGATCGCCTCATATTAAAATAATTTCATTTGGCGGAATATTTTGTAATATTTTATCTATGTCGTCCCAAAACCTTAATTTGGTAGTTTCTTCTAATCCTACTTGCGGTGCATATATGCTAATTATATTCATAGTTCCTTTCGTTACTATTATCTTAAGACCGATAATTTTATCCCTTTTTTTAACTACTCCTACAACTTTATCCTTTAACAAACTATTTACAATAATACCCACTCCATTTCTTGTTTTACTTTTTCCTGTACACCATAACTTAAAACCCGAGTTCTCTATCAATTTTGCCTTCTTGTCTACCCATTTTGTCTCTTGTATACACAAAATACTAATTTTTCTCCTAATCATCATATTTACTACCTCCATTTTGTGAGGGTTTCTATGTTCCATATTCCAAATCTTAGATTATTAGTTTTCCTATCATATCTGTTCTTATCCAACCTATGATGTGAGAACTCTTGCTTATTTAACACTATACTCAAGTTCTCATGGAGATGTAGCGGTCCTTGCCAATACGTTACAATCAGACCTTGCAACGCGAACTCTTGCATATTTAGCACTACACCTGAGTTCTGGAGATGTAGCGGTTCTTATAGAGACGTTATAGTCGGACCCTACAACGTGTTCCTTCCGGGGAATAACCTAACATTAGCACAATAGTTTAACGAATCCATTCATTGAATATTTTCCATAGTTTTAACCTTGACTGGACAACCTAACGCAACCCTCCTCTTTTATCCGAGCTTGGGACCGATCATAATTGGTTCATAACGGGCGGAGTTCCTCTTTGAATCAATCATACACTTAAATTACAAACAGATTCAAATTAAGCTTCTTAATCAGTTAATTATTAAATCATACATTAGTTATTGTTGTCACCTGACCAAATTCATAAATTTAAATCTCTCCATTAAATTCCTCAACTTAATAAAGAATAAGTTTAAACATAACTCATATAAATACTTCTATGAATTAAGATTAAATAATATTAATTCCTTTTGTTATCCCCAATAATTAATTCAGCAATATTGTCCAATAATCAAATCAATTAAATTAACCAAATAATCAACTCAGAAAATTCCATCTAATCTTAATAATTAGTCAACTAACTGTTCCTAATATTTAATTTAACCATTCTTAATAAACAACTTCTTAATCTTCTGAAAGAATGACTCAATACTAATTTCTATAATTATTCAGTTAAAATATAGGGCACAAAGGTTTAGTCTGGATTTAAGCTCAAGCCCAATCAACCCAGTCCACTTAAACGTTTAGACAATTTATACATTCTGAGAGATTCTTGGATAAACTAATCTCTCTTGGTTATTGTGATTTTAATCTTTCCTCAATTGATGTGACTCAATTTATTTATTTTTATGCATTATTCCTTTTATGTACATTTTCTATTCTTGAGGACCTTCTATTCTTTAGGGAGGACTCCTAGTCTATCATTTATATTTAGGGCATTAGTGTTGAATTTTTATCCACAATCTATCGAAGGGACAATACTTACTTATATGTCAAGATGACTTGAGCTGATAATCTCAAGTTGTAGGCCTGGCTGAGTAGGCTGATCGTTAAGTTGTTGTGTCGGCGAGTGCTCCGGGTGCTGAGTCGAGGATGTTGATGTCGATGGCTCAAGCCGGACGCTGAACAAACACGGAGCCTGTGTCCGAGTTGCATGAGGAGCGTCGCCCGGGAAACAAAAGACGCCGAGTCCTGCAGCAAGATAGTCTCCTTAAAATAAATTTGTCCCCTCTAGCTGTGCTAAGAGGTCACGCTTGGGTGTCTGTTTCCCATGATAAAATGGCGAAACCACGATATAACCTAGCACAGGTTGACGTGGCGAACTGAGTGTATACCTGAATACTATCACAAGCGTTTACCCAGCGAAAAATTGCACGATAGAATGAAAGGAGGACGAAATGAGGGAATCACTCTTCTCTTTTGCTTTCCCTTTTTTTTATACGAATTCTTCACAGAATTCTCCTCTCTGACTTGCTTGCACAACTTGTTTCACAAGCTCTGCCTTTTCTCCTAGCTCCTTGCTCCTTATAAAGAAGTGTTGAGCAACTTGTCATGCATGTGTGTTTGTGCATACATGACACTTGTGCTTAACATGCACTAAGGCATGTGTGTTTGTCGCATGCATGACACTTGTGCCTAACATGCACTAAGGCATGTGTCGTAAGCAACCAAACGTGGCTTGTATGAACAATGTGGCAAGAAGCATGAACAACATGTGGCACGCCTAGTGTCACATTTCTCTTGAGCCACATAGGCTGAGTAAACATACGCAAAAGAGACTCATGGCGACTTTTGACTGATGCATGTAGGCACACTGTGCCTCGACCGCGGTCCACTTCGTGCAGTAGTGTTCACACAAGAACCCTTTGGTTGGTACAATCTTAGCCTTGGATTCACACCTCCTTATGCACTATTTATCAGTCGTAATGCCACTCAACCGATGTGGGACCAATACTCACAAGTCGTGTTTCCATTCACATTTTTCCAATAATTAGTCCCTGATCCAAAAAAGGAAATATATATAGAACATTTTGTTCATGGTATGAGAATCACCCTAACTCTCTTCAAAACTGCTAGCCAATATTACTATCACTCCTTTGTTCCATCATTATTTCTCTTGGCAGTGGTTTTGATCTCCATTGCCATTCTATGCAGCAATATTTGTTGGCTTTCATTTTCAAATCAGTTTTCTTTAATATGTTATTGCAGAGCATGAGTGTGAAATATCATGGAGATCTAACTCTGCTCCTGTTGTGTCACAAGCCTTCATTCTTTAGTTTCTGAGGAATCCTTTCTCAAACAGACTGTAAAACTTGAGATTTGCTTTCTGATGTTTAGATGATTTATGTATTGTGAGAGGTTCTCGGGTGAATTAAATCTTCCTTGCTTTTCAGGCTTCAAAATCAAAACTATCTTGATTATTGTGCTTGAGATTTTATAAGTCTTCTTTATGTATTTTTTTTTTTTTTTTTGTTTATATCCTTTTTTTCCTATTCTTGTGGACCTGTTATTCTTTAGTGAAAGTTCCTAATTGAGAACCTAATCACCTATGTATTATATCTTCAACACAACACAATCCCTGATCAAATAAATATGTGGAGCATTTTGATCATACTTACACCACCAATCCTTTAGAAGCATGCCCCTCAAATATGGCCATCTTTTTCTTGAAATAAAATCAAATAAATTGTAGAGAAATAAATACAAATTCTTGTCATAACAATTTAGACAAAGTAAATGTAGCATGAAAGGTTGATTCTAGTATTGAAAATGTCATCAATTGATTTTCTGTTGTTGGTCATTGTAGATATCATTTCCATAGCTGCTCTTTATAGCAATGTCGTCTACAATGTAGAATTGTTGCTACATTCATGAGTTTATGAAGAGAAAAAAAGAGTTGAAGATGAAGTGATGCAAAGTTTTGTAAGATAAGGTTTACAAAAATCAAACAATATTTAGTAGTAACATAATTTAATTAAAGATAAAAAGCATTTTTATTCTTCAAAATTTTAACATAATATATATCCAAATAAATGAAGTTAATTATTTTCTTATTAAAATGTTAAAGAAAATACTGTGTCATGAAGACTTAGCAAATTCACCAATTTAAATTATTAAAAAAAATTATTTGAAACTTAATAACAAAATATATAGATTAAAATATAGTACTACGGAAAGGAATCATACTAACTGTAAGGATATTTTTCTTATATCACATAATAATATTTGGTATATGTTTTTTCAATTTTAATCAAATAAATTTCTATTGTATGATCTCATTTGTAATTTTAATAAATTACTTATAGTTATCGTCTAATAAAAGTTTCATACTGATAATAAATGATCAGTTTTTGTATTAATGTTGGTAATTAATCATTTATAAACTATTAATAGAGGTTACACAATAAAGATAATCACAAAATATGAATAGATATTCCAATAATTAAGTTATATTTTTTTCTCTATATTATTAATTAGTTGATTTTACATTATTTATTGATAATTGAACATTAGTATTCTCAATTATTTATTAATTTATATTCTTATAAAGCACCAGATTCTTCTTATGTGGATATAACTATTCCACTTCATCTTATATCGCCTAGTTCCTACATTAAATAAATTTGTTTTGATTTCATCCTTTACTTTTTAAACATTTTTAAAGATTGTCAAGTTCTTTATTTTGCATTACCATTCCGATGCCACAAGGACTGAGTCTTTTTTCTTGGGTTTATCACTGCCAATACCAAACACGGGAATATTTATTGCTACAAATTGCTTGTTTTTTCAGTAGAAAATCTTGGAGTAAGAATTAATTTCTGGTGATTTGTGTAGATTGGTACCATCCTGTCTGCTCATGGTTGTTGGATTTATTCAAAGACACCACCTATTCTGCATGATGAGGAGGCCAATAGAGTCAAAGACACAGTTGAGCAGAATAATCCTGTGACTATACCTTTCACAACCAAGAAAAACATGAATGTAGTAAGATTACACCGATATTGTGACCTTCAAGCTGAGGGTAAAAGAGCAGGATTCTTGGGATACACTATGCAACTTGTCTATCAGGTAAGAGTTAAACATTTTCTCATTTTACAACATTGAAATGGTTTAGTGTACTTGGAGAGTGCTGGTACAAGTTGCCTTTCCGATTCGTAAAACTTACTCATAATCAGATCACTGGTGTTCCAGACTTTCAGTCTTCTTTTTTTCTTCTAGCACTTATGGCCAATAAATAAAACTATTCCTAAGAATTAAAACATGGAAAATGTTTTAATGAAGGCTCATGGATGCTGATAAAACAGTCTCCTTTCATGAATATTAAAAGTTAAACTGAATGTTCCAAAATTTTCACAATCTTTTTCTTCTTCTGGTATCTTAATTAATGTGATCTGAATAAAATGACATTTTCCTTTTTTCCTCCTGGCATGTTCTTAAATGTTTTCTCTAACTGGCAATATTATTAACTCATTCTTTATTTTTCCCTGATGAATGTTCTTGCTCCTTTTGCCTAATCTCAAAACTTCATATTAATAATTTGATTTACAGACCAGTGCAGGTGCAGCATTATTGACAGACTTAGTATTTTGGACTGTCCTAGCACCATATTCATCCTCTAAACATTTTCGTATTAATGCTGTGAGTATCCTGAACCTCTGTATACTTAGGATGCAGTTTTTTTTTTTGCTAGTTGCCTAAATATAGATTCATAAATCATTAGTGTCTGTTAATGTTTATTTGATTTTAGTAACACCTTTGGTTTTAGGCACTTGAACTTAAAGCATGCTTTTCTCCTTAACATTGCAATTATCTCAAACAGTTTGTAGACATGTCACTCTTCCACCCTTTTTTTCCCTTCAATATCTAGAGGTTGGTCTAATTTCTCGTATGCCGTAAATCAGATTTACCTATTACTGCTTAGAATCTATCATTTTCTTGCTTAGAGATTGTATTTAGAAATTTATATAGTGGCTATTTTAGTCATTCAACTTATTGCTTCGTTTGTTGCTAGTGTATATAATACCTTAGTTTACTCATACTTTAAGCTAGAAGATTACGAGTGATGGTTCAAGAAGATATGCTATGCAAAATTTGTATCTTTAAGATAGCCTAATATTTGTTCTCCAATTTAAAACAATTATAAATAATAAAATCAATGAAATATTAATAAATAAATGAATATATAATATTATTGGTTTTTTACTTAATTAATACAATAATTAATTGACATTAGTTATATAATTATTTTTTTATTTTTATTTATTAGTAATATAAATAATATAATTTTTTTTAACTTGATTGTTATAATATTGTTAGTTGTATACTATTTATTAATTAATATTTAATTTAATTGTTTTTACTGTTGTTACTACATTTTGGAGCGTTCGATGTTAATGCCAATATTGACATCCATTGTCATTTTTTTGGTGTAATCTCTGAATGCATCCAAGTTTTTGTTCATGTATTAGATAATCTATGTTTCCAACAGCTATCACATTACCAATAGGTACATCATCAAGCATACTAAATAAAATTTTAAGAATAATTGATCGGGCCAAAACTAAATCTAATATATACACAAAGTTAATATTAGAGATGTACATGCTATAAAACAACAACAACAACAACAACCAAGCCTTTTCCCACTAAGTGGGGTCGGCTGTATGAATCCTTTTACGCCATTGAGCTCTATCTCCTATTATATCATCATCTATATTTAAATAAATTTTATCTTATTTTATTGTTGCTAACCAAGTCATGGCCGGTCCCAAGCCCGGATAAAGGAGGAGGGTTGCGTTAGGTTGCCAGCCAGCGTCAAACTATGGCAAAATTTCATGAATGAATCCATTAAACATGCTATAAAACAAAGCCTATAAAATTTTGTTGAAGTTGTAAAGTCAAGCATTATTTAAGGCAATGAAAGACGCAAGTAAATAGTAAGCATGGAACTACTTGGCGATGCTTCATAGGTTAATAAGCTTTGATGTCTGGCTATAACATTTTATGAACTGTAGCTTTGGAACCCAATGTACCTTACAATTTTGCTTTCTCAAGATCGACTTACACCACAGATTATCTTGTTCTTGTGAGTGATATGAAATTGCTGCAAGTGCGTTGGCAACTTTGTCCTCTATCACAACATGTTGTGCATGAGTTAACCACAGCTATTATGAGCAAAGTTGCTACACTTGATCACGATATCTTTTTGAGAGAACCTTCGACACCCTTGATCACAATATGCAGTTGCGCATGGTGTCTCCTTCCTTCTTTGTTGTTATTTCTTGACAGAATCTGTCACATCCCTTTCTGCATTAATGTTAACTAACATGGAGCATAGACACTAATATTAACTAATGCACAGATGAGTATAACATGGATCGTAAATAACAATGGCAATTGATTTACTTAAATTCTTGACATGGAAGACTTTTGTTAGTTAGCTGGAGGAATATACAGTTTTATATAACCAAAGCAAAATCTTTGTATCAGATCAAATTGTGAAATGAGTTATGATATTTTTTATACTTGCTCTATCTTTTATGGGTCACTGAAAAGCATATGATTTGGCAGATAATGAGCTGCATACATTCTCTTAATGCTGTGTTCCTTCTAATCGACACTTTCCTCAATAACCTGGTATGTAAACTTTAACCCTGCCCTTAGTCACTATATTTTGACATGCCAACACATCCAAGAAATTTTCTTTTCCAGCCATTCCCATTGTTCCGAATGGCGTATTTTGTGTTTTGGAGTTGCAGTTATGTGGCATTCCAGTGGATTCTTCATGCCTGCGGTTTGTCTTGGTGAGAGCACTCTAGTTATTGCCAGTTTCTGCATTATAAATCTGTTAGCGCTAGATAGACAACAACTTCGTTATGCAAGTCTTTCATGATAGCATCATTTCGCCAACGAACTTAAGCATCGAAAAATTTAATAGTATAGTACTTGTCAGGTGGCCGTATCCTTTCTTGGATCTTGATACTCCTTGGTCGCCTGTTTGGTAAGTTTTCTGCTTCATTCTTTTATTTTGTTTATATCAATTCTGATACTGATTTCCATGTCTGCAGGTACTTGTCCATGGCCTTAATTCACGTCCCCTGTTATGGACTGTATTGGCTGATTGTACGAGGGAAGAACTCACTTTGTCCAAAATATTTCCCAAATAGCTTTATAAAGGTATGCTAATTGCTTCCTAAATTCTGAATTAATGTCCCATTGTTAAAACAGTTGGGGTTCATCATTCATGATGAACACAAGCATCAAGCTAATGTAATGGCAGATTCATCGCACTAAGTTGACTACACCTTGATGATCTCTCTCTGTTCCTAGCATGTCATTGATCTTAAATATTATTTGGTGGTCATGAGTTCCAGTTTAAAAAAAAAAAAAAACTGCGTATAATAGATCCTGGTTAAACGGGAACTGAGTGCATTGCTGTCCTTTTCATTTTTTATATTCTAATATGCTTAAAAACACTCACAGAAATTCAACTTGTTCGTTGAACTATAAATCACTCAGAACTGGAGTCACAATAGGTTACATCAGATTACAATGTTTTATTTTAATTCAAATGACTGGTTTTTAATTAGCATTTAACCGTTGATCCTTCAAATCTTATAAAACGGCAGTCTGATAAGTTTCCATCATTGAAGACTTCCAAGGAATGATTGAATCATATCTATTGTATATAGGTTTATTTTATATTCATTAAGAGGTTATTTTCACGTGACTTCAAAAAATAATAATAATAATAATAATTATTATTATTATTTTAAAATTATGAGTGTCAATTCAGATATTTGGGATGAGTTTGGGTCAGATTGAAAATCGAATATAAAAAAAAATTAATTCAAATTCAATTTGAATTTAAATTTAAATTTAATCCGAAAATCTTAAATTTCATCCTGAATAATTCAAATTATCCATCCAATCTTAAAAAAAAAAAAACTTTTTTTTTTAATTTTTAAAATTTTTTTTATCATTATTATATTGCATTATGTTATTTATGTACCTAGAATATTTTAAATTTTAAAATAAAATTTAATTTAATCTCTAAAAAATTTTTAAATCTTAAATTTCGATAAATTCGAATCCCATTTAAATCTAAAACTAAACTGACTCCCAACTCCAAAACTTGAATCTGAAAATTTTTAAATCGAATTTAATTTTTTTTTTTTTCAGATAGATTCGGATTGGATTAACAGGACGAGTTTATTTTTAACATCAAAGGTCAAAGTTCTCCTTCCTTCGCCAAATCTCATAAAAAACAATCAATTATAATGGGACAATACATACAAGCTTCAAGCTATACATTCTGTAAAAGATATTTATGTCCCCACAGGTACTAACTTGGCATGTTAGAGGATAATAAATTTATTTTAATACAAATATTCTAAAAAAATATTCTTTACATTTAATTACTTGGCATCTAGGATGAATGAAATCTTTATCTGCCACCAAAAAGGTATTTATCATTAAATTTATAGATAATAAAAATTTATGCATATATTATAACAAAATGATTAAAAATAGTATATGTAAAAATTATTGATGAATAATTTTATAAAAATTTTTTTGTCTTTTCTAAATCTAATATATATGATACATTGAAAATAAAAAATAATATAAAATTTATGAATATATAAAAAATTTAATTAAATTATAAGGATATATAAGTTCGACTACAGCTGTCATTTTTTTAATAAATAAATTTAAATAAACTCCATAAATAAATTTGGCTCGTTTGTCCGAGTATTGAGGAGGCTACTCCGTTTCTTAGCAGAGAAGTCATCGTTGTCAAAACCACCTGCTTCGGTCCTAAGCAAAATCGCAGCATAAATCGTTCCGTTCTGCCTCCTGGTCCGATCATCTCTTCCTCCTTCCTCTCTTCGCTCTTCCCGGCTGAGGCAGGGGCCGACGAGATCCGAACAGCGAGAGGACGCCCACGACCACCATGGCACGGATGGTCGGCAACGTGAGGGAATCCGAAGGAAGAGAGAACAGCACCGAGATCCAGGAGCTCGCTCGCTTCGCCGTCGACGAGCACAACAAGAAACAGGTCTCGCACTCCTCCTAATTACTGTTTTTTTTTCTCTTCCAAAATTAGGGCTTTTTCTCCGGACCAATGTTTTTCGATCTGTCGATGCGCAGAATGCGCTTCTGGAGTTCGCGCGTGTTGTGAAGGCGAGGGAGCAGGTTGTCGCTGGAACTCTGCATCACTTGACCGTGGAGGCAATTGAGGGAGGGGAGAAGAAGCTGTACGAGGCCAAAGTGTGGGTGAAGCCATGGCTTAATTTCAAACAGGTTGAAGAATTCAGGCATGTTGGCGAACAAGGTAAATCTGGCGTCAATTCTCAGTGATAGATTTGGGTTCAATTCCATCAATAAATAAAATAAACATACAGAAATTACCGTTGATTCCTCGACAAAATTTATACTTTTTGTTCAGTTTCTCTTGTCCTGTTCCTGTATCCTTTTGTAAACCTTTTTTCTTCCCACTTGATTCAATCTTTGTGTCAATGCCTGTCAATATTTCATAAAAAATGGATAGGAAGTTGCTTATCATCATTCTTTTATTGATCCTGTTCATGTTTGCTACCTTCTATTAGCAAATTTGCATAATTCAGCTTATAAGCTCTTCCAGGCTTAGGGCAATAAGAAAAATGGAAAACAGTACGAGACATGATTTTTGTTTAAAAATTCATGTGGGCTATGAAGAATGCTCCTAAACAAGGAGACAACAACGTTGAACAAACATGTTAACAACATTTAACATCAAAATAGTGTTGTAAATACAGAAATTGATTTTCCTCATTATTATTATTCTGTGAACTTGGGATAAAAGCTACTGGGGTTCCTACACAATTGGGTGACTTTGTAAAACCAAAGTAGCTAATTTATTAGGTTGAAATGATAGATAGATGAGTGATCTCAGTCTTGGCATGGCTAACATTTTTTATTTTTATTTTTTTTATGTTCGAAGCCTTTCATTTTGTTTTGTATGGTTCTCTCTAAGAGCATGGGCCTAGTTATCTTTTGACAACTGAATATGATTCTTTTACTTCATTTGTAACTGCAAATTCAACTTCCTGATACCTTGTGAGCCACTGAAGATCCTTATTGCAAGCATGCCTTGTTTACTTGTGCTACTTGAAAAACTATCAACGTGATCACTAACCGGAGGTAACAAATTGTTTGATTCTTTTCAATTATCAGGTGATTGAAGAGTTTGCTAAGAGTCCATGTTCGAAGCCCCCTACAAGAACCTTGGAGCAAATAAGATGTAGCAGGAGCATATGCAGCCTACATTGTGATCTCTCTATAGAAAAAGTTCTACTC
This sequence comes from Zingiber officinale, assembly GCF_018446385.1. NCBI lineage: Eukaryota > Viridiplantae > Streptophyta > Magnoliopsida > Zingiberales > Zingiberaceae > Zingiber > Zingiber officinale. Next base: position 15,678,257 of record NC_055989.1, read on the forward strand.
TTAATTTCCCTTAATACTGGATATGATACTTAGTAAACTAAGTTCTTGAGTAAATAAAAAAATATTTAAGTATTAATGAAGTGCAGATGGTTTGATATATTCCCAAGAAGACATTTGCACGAATGTTCCTGATATAACATGGTTGAAGAAATATGACTGCGATATAGGAATTAATTAAATTGAGTTTAAGCTCCTTGGGTGTGGTATAATGGTAAAACTTAGGAATAATTGAATTTTATTAGGGATGAATATTTTATAAGTTGATTTTTGAATGTGTATAAATTGTGTTTTGAATTTATTTGAAAGGTGAACCTAAAAAGATTGTCTACTTAATATATGTAAACATAATAATAATAAGGTTTTTATTCACATTCTACGAGTAAATGATTTAAACTATTTTTGGTCATTGGTATTCTTCATGATTTATTGATTATTAATTATGATCATGTTTTTTCATTTTGATGAAAATTAATCGGTTTAGAGGTATCTGATCATCTCAAGTCGTTAAGAGATAAAAAAAGTTTATTTTTCTTTTCAAAACTAAATTTATATGATTGAAAATTTATAATAATACGTAACGAATTATACAACTTTGAATTATCGATGGACGAGGATCCCATTTGGACACTGACTATTGATTAGTCGTTGACCATTCTTGACTAAAATATAACATAATTTTTTTAAAAAATAAAAAATAAAACAGAATAGTCGCGTATGTGATCATGTAATCCACAAACTCGAGATTGCTATCCATCTAGTGATTTTTGACAAACTAATACTAGTCAACTACAATCGCCTTTAGTCATTGTTTGATGATCAAAAGCCCACTGTTTGTTCGTAGTGCTCTGAAATAGACCCATCCGGAGTGGTCGGTCCATCAAAGACCCGATCAGGTTAGTGTAGGTCTTTAATCCGCACGGTCGGTATATCTAAATTCGATCTTAAAATAGATTAATAAAAATTTAACTTAATTTTTAGCCGATCCGTCATTACGCTTGGCCGAGCTGAGCCACTCTTCATGGATGATTCGCCACTCTTCCTAGTTAACCCGTCACTCTTTCTAATCCCATCACTCTGACCGATTCATCATTCTTCTTGGCCGATCTGCCACTCTTCATGGCTGATTTACCACTTTGGCCGATTTGCCACTCTTCTTAGCTAACTCACCACTCTAGCCAATCCGTCATTTTGGCCGATCCGTCACTTTTCCTGACAAATCTGTCACTCTTCTTAATCGATCCGCCACTCTTCCTTGTCGAAGCGCCGCTCTTCCAAGGCCGATTGATCGACTGACCACTCTTCCTAGACAAGCCGAGTCCTTATAGAGGCCGAGTTCTCATGATGGTCAATATTCCTTAGCCGAGTCGATCCCATCCAAGAACGAGGTCTGATCGGACGTTGGAGGGGACTCAGTTGGCTCATCCTCATAGCGCATTAATGATACATCAATTCAATATTCCTCTTTTGACGTTTTGTGCCATAGAGGATAGAAAATATTATATTCTACGTGTAAGTTGTACATTAGAAGCTCCCTCTCAATCAAATGCAGAGATTATGAGTTCATTTTAGGAAAGATGTTAGAATATCTTTATGGTCTTTTTTTTTCTCGAAATGATTTGAGATTCGTGCATATATAAATAGTGTGGCAAAAGGCGGATGCATTCGCCCCTAGCACCCCCGCCAGCGCACCTTAGAACCAACACGGAGGAGGTAAATCACGGTGACTGAGAAGACAAGCGGCAGGTGAGGTGAGTTTACACAAGTTGCAGGAATTTACGCCCCACCAACCCCGAAATTCGATCCCAAGATCTCATGTGACAATCAACCTACCACTTACCAACTTAGCTAAGCTTGTGGGGGTCGTGTACATACCAACAATGACATTACAAAAGAGAGTCTCCATCTATAAGTGCAGGTATGCGATGCTACATATTTTTACATGCTCGTAGCTATTGTTCATTCAATTATTCATCTACTCGACTCGATCACTGACTTGAATGTCAGAGGATATGCGCTGGGACCTTTTCCCCGGACAGATTGCTAATATTCTTTGTGACACATAGGACAATGAAAAAAAAATAATTAACTAGGCTGGGTAATATCGAGTCTGAGGTGATTAACATGACCTCATAAAATTTTTTCATCGATCATCAGAATAAATAAAAAAATATTCATAGACACATAGGACGATGAAGAATCTTCATTTAATCAACAATAGAACTACTGTTTTTAGCCAATCATATATCTTCTTTACTTTCGTATATGATCCGATATAATATTAATTTTAGTATACTCTTGTTTGTTGAATGACGATAATTAAATAGAATAAAAAAAATTATTAGTACATATGATATCCGATGATATGAAGATGGATATCCTATCAACAACAAGCTGTAGATTTACATCAGTTTGGTAAATTAAGGGACAAGCACCACTCTGTATGATGCCTGCCGATAGAACTGGATACAGGATTAAAAATAATAATAATAAAAAAAAAATCGCTGCCGATCCTTCCTTCTCCCAACGCTCACCGCCGGCAATGATCAAGAAAGAGATCACAGAATTCAAAACAAAAAACGAGGAAGCTTCAAGAAAAAGTACAAAACTAACCACGAGAGAAAGGAGAGCAGCGGCGGAATCCAGCCTATCCGGTTGGGAAAAGGGTCAGCTCCCTCTTCCTCGCAACGCCATTGGCAGCGTCGTCCTCTTCGCCCTTCCTGTTCCACTCCGAATCATTCACCAGAGGAGCGGATTGTGCTGGTTTTGTCGTTTGCGCCGGCACGAACACCATTCCCGGCCCCATTGCCGCCGCCGGACGCGCTACGGGCTGCCCCTGGGCCGGTCGATTCAGGAACAATTGGTTCTGATGGTAGTAGTGCTGCTGCGTCGGATCTGGGTTTTTGTGGTGGTGGTACTGCTGCTGCAGCATCGCCGCGGGCATGTAGGGTAAGAAGGGATCCGCCGGCGCTGCCCGGGCGAGAAAAGGGTGCGGCGAAGCCGAAGGGGAGGGGGAGGCGGCGGCCAGGCCCTGCATCTTCACGCGCTTGAGGTAGAGCCGGTACTTCTGGAGGTGGCTCGCCACGTTCTCCCTGGTGAGGCCTTCGACGCCCATGATCTGCATGATGGTCTTGGGCACGGCGTTGGCGATGCCGAGATGCGCGACGGCGTCCACGAACCGCTTGTGCAGCTGCGGCGTCCACACCAGCCTCGGCCGCTTCAGCGTCCTGGGCGGCTCCGGATCATCCTCCCCTCCGCCGCCGGAAGCGTAGAGATCCGATGCGTCGTGGTGGGCGACGAGGATGTAATCCTCGGGTAGGACGGCGGAGGAGAAGGAGGCGGAGGTGGCGGAGGAGGAGGGGATGCCGAAGGCGAGGGCGAGATCAGGGGCGATGAGGGCCTGCGAGAGGGGCACCAGCTCTTGAGGCGAAGGGAGCTGCTCCTCCCAGTCCCACCTAGCAAAGCATTTGGCTTCCTCCTCGGTCACTTCTTGCCTCATCGGCGTAGACGAAGAGACAGAGACGCCGGAAGGGTTGCGGCGGCGGCGGCGGCCGTGACAGCTATTAGAGAATGATAAGGGAGTAGAGGAGTTCGAGGTGGATATTTATCCGGGCAATTACTTACACCCGATAATATACCTCTTTTCTTATCCGTACAAAAATATCCCTCGGCGGGGTCCACTACAAACAAGTGGCGGGCACGAGATCAGGGTCTTACTGAACAGGGGACGGAGCAATGCTTTTTTTTTTTTTTCTAATTTTTTATTTTTTTTTGGCCTAATCGACGTGTGATTCCGTTTTGTCTGTGCGCTGATCGATTGGTTTATGAATTATATGTTATTTCGACGTGACAACCCACCCACATCCACACCCACACCCTGACCAGTTGCGTAAGTTTCACCATTTCACGATTTTTTTTAAAAAAAACATTATCGAGATTGAATATTCGTTCTTATTAAGATTTAAATTATAATTATTTTCTTTAATTTATGTGAACTTCTGTAATAAATTCACATCGATAAATTTGTGAAAAGATAAATTTGAAACTCGAACATCCTATCGTATAAAAAGGTATTTTCACCGATTTCATCGAGAATCGATTACTATGTGGACATTTAATTTATTTGGATGTTTCTATAGTAGATGACGTCTGTGTAATTATAGTTGTTCATTATTTGGGTCAATTCATTAATTCATTCGACCTAAATAATATTCAGATTATTTGATTTGATTAAATGGAATTCGGACCGATTGAATGAACTGGCCCAAAATCTTAATTGGGTTAATGGTTTGATTTTAGATTTAACTCCCCATCCGAATAATTCGTCTAAAATCTGAATAAGGAATTAATATATATATTTTTAAATTTTTTTTAATATAATCTTTGAAATCTTTGTAAGTTTTTTTTCTTATATTAAATGAAACTATTTTATCAAATTTGGAGCTTATTTATTTATAAATGTAAATTATTAAGAGTTTATTTATTTGAAAAAGATTAAAAATTTGAAATGAAAAGAAAATTTAATTAATTGGTATCCGAATCGAATAATCCGAATTAATTTCAGATAATTTGATTTGATTTATATTTAATTCAGTTTGATTGTTGATTGGATTTATAAAATTATAAAATCCGAATAATCTGATTAATCCGAACCTAATCAAATAAGCATCCGTATGTGCAACTGTTTTGGCCGGACATTGGCCAGTGACATGAAATCTTTAAATAAATTAATTTATTGTTATGAGGCGTTTTAACGTAATTATGAGACATTAATATTTAGGAATTAACCGATACTAGAGGTGTGGATAAATTAAACCGTTCGTGAGCAATTTGGTCAAACCTCGATTCGAGCTCAAAGTTGACTGAGCTTGAGCTGAGATTGAGTCAGTTCGTTTAATATTCGAAATGATCTTAAGCCCATTTAACACTGGCTCGAAGACTCATTGAGCTTGTTTGAACTCGGCTAATTTAATATTTTAATATTTAACATAATTATTATTTTAAAACTAAGTAATAAGTTGAGGAGGTATTTATAATTAAAATATTTCATAAAGTTGTTAGAGATTGAAGATTTAAATCTCAGTTTGTGTGTATTTATTTTTATATTTTAAATTCATTATTTTCGAGTCGAATTTGAGCTCATGATTAAATTCAAAAACTCGCTCAAATCGAACCTCTTTAATTTTCTCGAGCTGAAGTCAACCTAAGCTCGACTTATTTGTAGCCCTAGTCGATACCTATATATTTACTCTCTATATAAGATAACAGATTTTTTTTTTATTAATTTATTTAGGGCAATGGGATTTGCAAGAAGAGATGCCATGCCTAGTTGCAGGAATTTTATTCTACGGTGGAGCTGAGGAATGAGAATCGAGAGTCCTTGAACAAAATTAAACGAATAGTTGGCGGTGGCTTAGTCCTTGAATAAAATTTAAAAAATAGTTTGGCAGTGGCCTAGCCACGTGGGACGGGGAGGTCCGACCGCCCCTGATAATTATTTTAAATAATTAATATTATATATTTAAAAATCCGTCAACGTCATTTTGATAGCTGATTCATTATTATTCGTCATAAAAAAAAACTAAAAATATCACATTATTAGAAAACTCGACTTAAACTATCCTGTGATACCACTATTTAAAAGATTAAGGGTTTAATTTAAAAATAAAATATATAATAATAATAATATTTAGAGGAACTAAATAAAATAAAATAAAATAAATAATAATAATAATGAGAGGAACTAAATCACATAATACAAAGTGAGAGTGCTACCCAAATTTAAGGTTTAAATAAATTCGATCAGTTTAAAATCAATTAGGATATTTTAAGGAAATATTTTCTTTCATTTTTCCCCTTTTCTTCCTACCCATGCTGTAACCCCCACCGCACTGTATGTCACTACCGTGTCATACACTACCATCGTGTCTTGACCTATCTCTCTTTGATTTTTTTTCTTTCCTTTTCTATCCATTTCCTTTTGTTCCTCTTCTCCAAGACAATAAAGATGTTATTTTTTCCTCTCCTTTTCTCAAGCACAAAAACTCTTCTTTTTTCCTTTCTCTTCTTTAGCAAGTAAGAAATACAACATCAGCTACTACCCTCGACCCTCACATCTTCTTCCTTTTCTCATGCTCTCTAGGTGATACGGTGATAAAGATAGCCCCCCAAAAGCGAGTCAAAACAGTAAAAAACCGGTTGACGTGAATGTCAAAGTCAAATGATCAAAATCGCAAGGCTCGGTGAACTACAAGACCATAGAGCGCAAATCAGGTGAAGTTGGCCGAGCGGACCATCAGAGCCGGTCAGAAGTAAAAGGCCGACCGGACCGTCTAAGCGGTCGTCCTCCGTACTTGCAGCCGAGGTTAAGAGCCAAATATTAAGTTATCTGGTCCACCACCCTGGCTGATTGGAACTTAGGTCCGATCGGGCGCAATACTCCTCTCTGACAATAGTAAGACTGAGTGAAGAACAAGTTGATAGCTCCATTCAGCACGGCCGAGCTTGCGATGTCTAGGTTGAACGACCTCCGGTCGGCCAACAGCGGAATCCACATACACGTCTTATCGTACTCTTTTGAAAATTTGTGCCGCCGATAACAGAGAATGTCTTGCAGGCAAATCATACCTTAGAAGCTTTTAGCCTGTCACATCAGAGATTTGCGTGCTCGCTTTAGGAAAGGTATCAAAGGCGACACTTTTCAACTTGTCTCTTCTTAGGAAGCTTTGGAAAACGTGCACATACTTTCGGATGCATGCACAGACGCTACAGTGACACTATAAAAGGGGGTCTCCACCTACAGACGGAGGTATGCGATGCTTCATTATTCTACATGCTCTTTGCTACTGTTCATTTCTACTATTCTTCTCCACTGAACCGAGGACTGACTTGAGAGTCGAAGGATAAACGTCGGGGACCCCATCCCTGGCCCGGTACTAACGCTCATGGTTTTGCAAGACAGTAGAAGTCTTCTTCTAGTCAACACCAGAGCCATGTTCCCAACTAGTCATCTTCTCAACTTTCGGACAGAATCACTAGGGTTTTATAGGCACTGCAAGTATATCCCTGTTTTGTCTAGCGTTGCTCTCTTTATATCTTTGTCGAGCTCACCGAAACTAATTGAAGTTGCTAATAAAGAAGGTAAAACTCTCTCTTTAGCTTTTCCCTTCTTATCTTCTCTTCTATGTTGTTTCTTCCTTTTATTTTTTCCAGCTAACAATCCTTTATAAGTAGTTCTTTTCCCCTTTATCCAACCATAATAACAATAAGAGGAGTAAGTTGTTTCTTTATTCTTTCATATTCATTAATTGAAGAAGAATTGTAAAGTATAAACTTTATTTTATTAGATTACTAGTCAGGATGATTATTTAGATTAGAATAGAGGTCTCCTATGTAAGAATACTAAATATTATGAGAAAGTAAGATCATAAATGATTCTTCAACTTTGAATTATAGATAAGCTTTGAAGATTGACGGATCATTGTTTCAATAAGGTCTAAATTTTAGAATTTAAGTTTGTTTTCAACCCTTTAATTCAAAATTTAAGCTTTGTATTGTAAAAATTGACCTATACTAATATTTAAAATTTTTAAAAATTGCCTCACCTGATTAAAAATCATGACTGCACCACTATAGGTTGGCGATTGAGATTGGAAAAATAAATAAATAAATAAATAAAAGGATATACTTAATTAATTATTAGAATCATTAAAAAAAAATTAAACAAATAAAGTCAAAAAATATTCATAGTATTTTTTTATATAGAAGTTATTTGCATTTTAATGTTGAAGTAGTTGTTATCACACCCCAGGTAGTCCCTGCTAGAAGAAATTTCGACAGCATCTCCCCTGTAAACGTGACAATCTTAATCATATCTACATCCACAAGTATACATCAACCATACACGGCTGGAAAATATAGATAACCACACAGTTATATATTAAAATAACCCACACGACTGTTCTAAATCACAACCACACAGTTATATATACTAAACAACCCACACGGTTGTACTAAAAATAAAAAACACAGCGAAAAATGATAAAAATCATTACAAACCAAAACAAGGACTACTAGCCGGCTAGGCTTACACAACACAACAAACAACACTAAATACCACATAACAACACTCCATAAAATAAAATCGGAATATATAATGCTAAATACACTTTATACAATTAAAACACAAATGAAAATGGTAACAATCTTCTGATGTGACGTGGGAACCCGCAGACAGGATACTCCAAGCGACTCTACATACCTCTACTTGATATCTGAAAAAAAAAATATAGTAACGGGGTGAGTCCAAGAACTCAACAGATACAGATAGACAAGCATAATAAGTTATAACTAACAGTAATAACTATGCGGTACAGTTTTCCTGAACAAAAGTAGGAAATGTAGACTGAAAAGGGCTAAAAAAAATTGTACTCACCAGAACCTCCTATTCGGAATATAAGGGTCGTCAGACCATATACAAAATGTCACCTGTATGCATGTCAAACATATGCAACCACCAAAATGCAGCAAACAATACGCAACAATCACAAGCAATAAATGTAATCATGCAAAATGATGCAAAATGACATGTCTCACCCCTGTTACCAGTCAACCATCTCACACACGATAGTGAGACCGAGTGGGTAGGGCTATGACAATTGTGCACTTTGCCATCACTGCTCTTGAGTGACCGAGTGGACAAGATATTGTCAGAGTACACCTATCCTCCTACCCCAAACAGAGTGGGGGAGCGCAATGCTCTCATCTCCCTGAGACAGTCCAGAGGAGGGCCATTAACGTGCTACCACGCTGCGACACGCTACCCATGAGTGGACCAACGAAGCACTGATAGAGAAAATTGCACACACACTGCCTGATATACCACTAACCCATGAGTGGTTGTGTGTGCAGATCATGTAACTGGCGATGTGCTCAACAATAATGGAGCCGACAATCGCTCAGCATGCAATCATGCAAGATTGTGCATGACACTAAACATGTAGAACAGTATACACCTCCATATAACATGCACCATAAAAGAAATAAATCATACAATGATCCAGGTAACCTAAACTAGGTACACAAATCGGATATATCAAATAACTAGACTACTACACAGTAGGGCAATGTATGTCACTATTCCTATGAACAGGAGTAAACATGACAACAAACAAGAGAATATAACCATGAGTGTACAACAGACAAGAATATAGGCAAACTACAAGAACCAAATAGTGACATACCAAAGCAGATGCAAACATAATCATTACTACTAGAAATAAATTATTATGCATATCTAAAATGACTATATCAAGAAGATAAGTCAGAAGTACCCGTCTCAATAGAAAATCGTATCAACCAATCTGACGTCGAGACGCTCGTCTCAAATCAGAGTCCTGCATCAATCGATATATAAATATATTTTATTTAGTTAACATTCATATGAATTAATAGCTAAATAAAATCCCCAAGACTAATTTAGGAAAACCCCTAATCGACATAAACATTAACCTAACTAGATTTAATCCAACGGTTAACTAGGGTTAGTTGCCTTAACCCTAATCCATCCATTAGATAAAAATCTAAACCTAAATCAATCTAGACATGAACAACTATCTAAAATAATCTAATCAAAACCATGATCTATAGCATGTATCAAATGCTCTACATCTTACCTTACTTCTTAGCTGCTCCTGTTAATCCACAGGCAAGGAAAGTTACTGCTGGAAGAAGTAACTGCTACTGGAAATGCCTCCCTGATCGAATCAAGAAGAGACGAAGAAATCATCACACCGAACAATCCAGCAACATACATAGCTTCCCTTACCTACCCTTCAATTGCTGGTGTTGGCCACGGATCAGAATCAACTGCACCCTCCCCAAGATCTCCGCTAGGGCACGACCAAGTGGAGAACTCGGATAGAAGAGGGACGATAGAGGAGAACTAGGGCACAGCGGCGTGAAGAAAGGGAAAAAGGGTCGGCGGTTGTTGGACAGAGAGATGGCAGCCGACACTAAATCGGCGATAGGGCAGAGGAAAGGGTCGGTTGCCGGTGCTAGGGCAGAGACGCAATGCTTGTGCTGATCCATCCCTTCGGCGAGCTCCTGTTGACCGCGACTAGGAGAGGGAGAGGTCGAGTGGTGCACGACGGCTAGCACAGAGGAGGCGATCGGTGGTGTGCAGCTCGGGAGGGAAGAGGAGGAAGAGAAATTAGCGTCGGGGACTAGCCGATGTCATCCCGAGCTCAACAATGGGGAAGATCGACGTGGAGTCGACGAAGCAGACTCGATAGTGGATCCGTTGGTGGTGCAGCAGCAACGCACGAAGAGGGAGAGGCTCGGTGCTCCCTCTTCCGGCCGAAGATCGCTGTCACAAGGGCGACGATTGGTAACGAAGTCTGTCACACTCGTAAATCAAATTAACAAATGTATTTTCCACTGAACCCCTTAACGACACATTAACGTTGTAATAACGAGCCCAGGATCGAACCTCGAGGAACCAACGGTAGGATGTAATATAAGATTGTGTTTTATTCCTATTTTTGGGATTTTTAATATGGAATTGGGGGTTTGAACTTTGAATATAAATCTAACAAATGAAAAGCACAAAAAATAAGAACTAATCTAATGCATAAAGTAAACCTAACTAGGTGTCACCGATTAGTCCAATACGCATTGTCACACTACGTAATGAATTTCATCAACAACACACTAAAACTAAGGTATGAAATAGCTGGACAATAATGAAACCTAATCTTAAGCAACAATTACAATCTTAACTACAGAAACTAAACCATTCAATAGTGCTACAATTAAGCTAAAGCAGAATTAAGAACAATTTCAAACTCTATTGAAACTAAATTACCCAATGCACTTGAATTAAAACAATTAATCTAAAGAACTATGATTACTGAATCAAAATATAATAAACTGAAATGTAAATCTATCAATAGTAAAAAGAATGCAAAAGTTAAACCCTAAACCATCTCTACACCAAACCACTTCTCACGGCAACTTCTCCTTGCCGTCACACAAGGAAACAGCAGAGAACACTCCAACTGTAATCGGGGAAGACAACCTCAGCAACTGAACTCAACTCAGCCTTCACCGGCACCATCAGAGACCACTCCAAACGGAACTAATGAAGATCGACGCTGCCAACCTCAAGAAATCTGACAATCTGTGTGCTGTGAACTCAGATCTGAAATGGAGCTGATGGTGGATGGAATGTCGTCGGGAATGGTCCAGTAGCAGTGGAGGAACACCGCCAAAGCTCACGGATGGAAACGGAACCACCAATCGGAAGAACACCTCCAAAACGGGCGCGGCAGAAGCAAAGTGTCGCAGAGCACAATTCTCACCGTAGGACCACCTTTGAGCGAGGTCAAATCGCCGGAAGCTGGTCGCAAGCATCTGAGGACATCGTCGCTGATGAAATTGGTCGAAAAATTGATCTAGAAGTGGAGATGGGGTCGGAATCCGAAGAAGCACCGCGGGATGCGAAGAACAGCGCTGTGAAGGAGTCGACGAAGCAGAAAGAACACTGTAGCTTCTGTTTTGAATCAGATCCAGATCTGAACGGACGGCTGGGAGCGATTTGGAGCTTGACCAACGGTGAAAGTTCGCCTAAAATCCGATCCGGAGGTGCTGATCTTGATCTAGGGTCTGGATCTACTCTACCATAAGTCGGATCGACCAGATATTCACTGGATGGTCTAGATCTGTCCAATCTTTGATGAACGGTCCAGAATGTTTCGGGCTGGATCAACGACTGGATGAACTCAGATCTGGATCAAAACTTTCGGATCTTCATCAATGACTCAGATCTGCTCCTCATTAGGTCGGATGAACCAGATTCTCAACGGATGGCTCAGATCTCTCCAATCTTCAACGAACGGTCCAAATCGATCCAAAGCTTGATCTTCTCGTTTAAATTCCGATTCGAGCCCAATTTCGGTTCGAATAGATCCAAATCCAAGATTCTTCGATGCCTACAAAATAAGAATCAAATATTAGCATCAAATAACACCAAAAATAAGATAATTTGTAATTAAGCCCAAAATCTATATAATGCATGAAATGTGATGTAACCATGATTTAAACCTATGAAATCAACATCAAATCATGCTTATATGAATCAAAATAATACAGTAAAATTATGGTTATCAGCGATCCGAGAGAAGGTCAGCTGGAGGCGATTAGAAGGAAGAGAGGTTTGTGGAGAGGGCGTTGGCGTCGAAGAAGAAGGACTTGAGCAGAGCAGAAAAATCGCGAGGAATCGGGCAGAGAAGAAAGAGAGGGGCTCGAGTAGGAATAGGAAGAGGGAAGGAAAATAAAAGGAAAATAAATTAATTTAGGAAACTTAGATTTGGTTTAATCAAACCCTAAGTACTTTCCTAAATCAACTCCTACCTTTTGATATTCCTAAACAGGTTTTTCCCATGCCTATTAATTTGTCTCCGCAAACTACCTCATACGAATTCCGAAAAATCTTCAGAAAATTTTTAAAAATTCCTAAAAATTCCGTTAAGGTTGTTCGCCCATTAAACCTTATTATTATTTTTACGGTATTTTATAGTTGTAGTTGTTGTTGATCTCGTTACAACCGACAAGAGGAGAGGGTGAATTACCTGAAATAAAAATTCAAATCTTTCTCAATCTTTGGACTAAATTAGACAAACACTTATTAAGAAATAAAAAATTAAATGTATTAAATAAAGAAAGAGGTAGGAATATTTACTTGATTTGCAATCACAACATTGCTAATCTAAGACAAATGTAGCTCACTAAGATCTCCTCTCAAAGGCGGAGTAGCCTCTTACAATTTTGAAAGCTCAGAAATGTGAAGAACAGAACTAAAAACTAAAGTATAGAACTCATTTTACTTGATTTACAAGTAGCCTGCTGGTCGAATTTGACCATTTGCTGACGTGACACGATCTGGGCACCTGGACCATATTTGGGTGCCCCAGCTGGTCGCCCAGCTGGTCATCTCAATCCGCTTCACAATGATAAAGGGATAAGAATTTATCCACTCTTAGGCGCCCAGACCAACTCCGGGCACTTAGACCGATGTTGATGTGGACCCAAAATTGATCCATTGTGTCGAGGCACCCTTTTGGCACCAAAGTGGTTCGAGCGCTCGGATCGGTTAGCCATGTGCTGACTGTCCAATACCTTCTCCGGTCACTTGGGTGATTTCGACCATCTGAAATTGAGCTCACCCAAAACCATCTTCCGGCCTTCTCCTCGAGCAATCTTCCACTCATGCTTCTCTTCCCTCAGAAGCGCCGCACGCTTTCTTCTCGTCTGCTAGCGTACTCTTCCACAACACTTCGTCCCTCGGAGGCACCAAACCTGTCGACTCTTTCCCATGTCATCCTTCTTGCTAGGTACATCTTTCACTCAACTTCTTGTGCTCCTAAGTTCTTGCACACTTAGATACAAAGATTAAACACAACAGGATCTAACTTGACTTGGTTGACTACATCAGAATACAACACTTCCTGGTACTTTAGCATGTTTCTTATTAGCTATGGGGGATTCGGTCTATGGAGCATAATTAGGAAAGTGACTGATTATAATGAATAAATTCTAACTAAAAATGAAGATTAAATATATTTACATCTTTTGATGTTATTCACTAATCGACCCATTTCTATTTTGTATAGAAATATTTGTGAATGTTTGAATATGGAATATGCTCCTAACATGATAGTCATTATGAGGAATTAGAGATGTTTATATTGATATAAATAAAAATAATTTAATCTAGGGTAAAAACAAGTTATTGATGTCTCTGATTTGTTCTATAAAGCAACTATATAAGGTGTAACAATCTTCTTAGCAATAATTGTTTAGTGTGCTTGCTGTCGCATAAATCATTTTTTCCTAAAGTATGAATGGATGTTCTTATCTGGTCTTTGTGACTAATTGTGTTTTGCTCTGGTCTGTATGACTTGATTATAATATCTATATGACTTACATGGTCTTTGTAACTAGTTAACCTTTGAGGATTGACTTGGACGAGTGAGAGATGTAGGAGTTACGAAGATGAAAGGGTGTCTCTTCCCCTTCACCTTCGTCCTTTATGAGAAACCCTTCATCTTCCTCGCCTTTATATATGAGGCATCCAAGGAATCGAAAGAAAGGAGTGAGCAAGTAATTGGCAAGGAGAACATCTAGTGGAGAGGGATTTGGCTCGTCAAATCTTGAAGAGTTTTTTGATTCGTTCATGATCGTTCTTCTGACGACAAACGAAGATCAAGATCTGCTACAGGATATCATTGTGAGTTTTACAAATTTTGTATTTCTATATTTCATGCATTTAGATCATTATTTATTTCTGTCACTAAATTGGCGATGGAAGTAAACTTTCTGTAGCTAAAGGATGTTAACGACTGAAGTTTTTGGTTGCTATTTGTAGTTAGCGATCAATTACTGGTCGAAATTTTGATTGCTAAACCTAGTTATTCTTGTAATGTGTGTGTGTGTGTGTGTGTATATATATATATATATATATATATATATATATATGATATCAATGAATAATGTTTGTGAACAATAATTGTGAACAGTAATTGTAAACAATAATTGTAAATAGTGTTTGTAAATAGTAATTATAAATAGTAATTATGAACAGTAAAAAATGAACTATATATTAAAACAATAATTATAAATAGTAAAGACTGAATAGTAAAAAGTAGAGTGGGTTTTATATTTTCTTTTCAGTTTTTCTTCCTTCCAGTGAGCCTCACCTGTAGAGAAAAATAAACTTGGACCCCCAACTTTTTTGTTGGTATGTGAGGGACTGACCGTTTAACCTTAGATAGTCAACACAGATTTTACGTAAGAATTCTCATACAGTTAATATTCTCTCTTGGGTACTTAGATAAGGGCTGAGGAAGGAAAAATAATAGAAACGGAAAATATAGGCCACTTTATTTAAATTTTCATTGCAACCATAGATACAAACTGACACAGAAACACTTTAATTGATAGACACTTTTAAACATAGAGTATATACATGACTAACAAGACTTGGCAGAAATATTCACAGATTGCTTATATGAATATTTGAAAGGAAATACTCATACTTACAGATTGAAAAACTAGAGGTTTTCTTGAAATTTGATGCTTGCTTTTAGGGAGTGGGGGTAGTCTACTGAGCCAAGGTTGGCGAAGGCTTTTATAGAAGAGGGAAGAGAGGAGGATGTTCCTTAGGGGAGAAGGAACCCTTTTTCTTTTCTCATGAGTGTATAGAGAAAAGACGAGAGGACGATTCCTTGAGAGTAGAGGATAAGAGGGAGTAGCTGTAATGTGGGAGAAGGATGATTCCACCCAGAGTGGTGGCTGAGAAAGAGTAGCTGTAAAGTGAAGAAGGACGAAGAGTAGCTGTAAAGTGGAGAGTAGTGGCTAAGAAAGAGTAGCTAGAAAGTGGAGAAGGGCAATAAGGTGGGTCCCTATGGTTCCATCATGTTGATGAGGTTTTGCTCATCGACAGAATCCAATGAGGGAGTATAATTTGTTTCTTGGGCTTCTTGTAAGTGGGTTGGAGATCTTGGGGCAGGACTTTGGGCCTCATGTCTTATTGTAGAAGCATTTGCATATTGTTCGTGGGCTGTATATTGTTGCGACCTGGCTAAGGATGCTCTATAGGCTCTAAAGGATAGAGTGGAACTTGCCAACCATTTCATGGCCCATGTATCAGCCTTCCTTTGGTAATGTTGAAGTAGAGTTGAATGTTGTGTTGCAAAAGAGAATTGAAGGAATCTAGTACTCATGTCTCTGGGCTAATAGATTTTCCCTGTGTATGTCTCTCCTGCTAGAAGATACTCATTTGAGTCTTCTAGTTTATCCCATGACCACTTAGCGCCATGAACCGAAGCTCTCCAATGTTTCAATTGGTCTGGTAAGGGTGAGAAAGCTTCCCAATTGATGTCAAAATTAGAAGTATAGTCATCAAACTCTGGTTGGCGACTATTGAGTTCATCAATGTCTATTTTAATGAGGTGACTAGCAGGCTACCCATTTTAGAGGTGAACTTTCAAAAGTATATATGACAAATATTTCTTCTTCTTCTAGAGCTATAGAGATGATTTGTCTAAGTTTTTTTGGGAAGTCCTAGAGGGAGTCTGGACCATGTACCTATAGCTTGTAGAGAAAACCATAGTCCATTAAAAGGAATGGAGTAATTACTCTTCCTTTAATTGTTCGTGGTTCATATGTGTCCATGTTTATATGTACTTTTCAAAAAGCATATAAGAGGTTGCATTGAGATCCATATTTTTTTGAATTTTCACAGGCTTTGGTTCGTTTGTGGCATTTTAGCTTGGGGTTGCTTTCTCCTTCATAAATAATTGTCATCCCCTTTGGGACCTTTTCTTGGTGTAAAATCTTTAAAGCTTCGCATAGTTCACCAAAGGTTTGAAAAATAGAGTCTTCTGCAAGGCACCTCACATATATGGAAATTTCATCTAAAATGGTGTTGGGCAGGCTCAACAAAATCACTTCTGAATTTCTTTGTGGATGTGGCTATTGCAACAACCCTTAATTGACCCAATGTTAAATAATTGGGCCTATGGACTCTAGGTTTTGTATTGTTTGGAGAAGAAATTGTAATAGCTTGTGGATATGTCTTTTCAGGTGCTTCTTGGGCTTTCTCTAGTTGGTCTATTTTCATCAGTGCTGTTCCTCCTATTTTGAGTAGCGTACTAATAAAGAAATTAGGCCCAATGACTGATCTGGTTAAATCAAAGGCCTCTTCCAGTGAGTAGATACCTCGAAATGAGGGAGTTACACATCCTTGAATAGCTATGGTAACCTCTTCCTAGTCATAATATACTCCTACTTGATAACCTGAGTAGACTACATAACAGGAGAACTTCTTTTCGATTGGTTTTAGTATTGTTGTTTGGAAGTAATAGCCACAATAATAATTATGGTTGATCCTGTCCGAAAGCGGGAAGGTGAAAAACTGGAGATGTGGCGACTTTGTTGACTGACTGTAAATCTATCTCCGTTCTACAAAACAAGTAATGTCAATGCCAAGTCAGGGAAGGGGTCTCTGGCATTGGCCCTCCGACACTCAAGTCAGTCACCGGAACTACAGAGAAGTAGAGCAATAGTAGAACTAGCGCCAAACAGTAATAACGCGTACCTCCGCCAGTGATGGATCCCCCTTTATATAGAGCCCTGGTGGGCGACATGCATGCTTCTCGAGGTATGAGTGCATTCTCCAATACATCCTATGAAAGGATCTGTCAGGAAAGTACCTCTAACACCATATCTTAATAGGGTATGCATATCCCTGATAAGACAGTAGAACTCCCGCCGTACGATCCTCTTGTCAACCATGCCTCGTGTCAGCAACATTATCTCCCAAAAGGATGTTAAGAGATACTACAGTGGTCCCGTTGCTTGGCCGAGCGGGATAGCCTCTCGGCCGGGATTTCGCTCCATCCATGGCCAGGTCCCGCTGCTTGGCCAAGCGAGGTAGCCGCTCGGCTGGGACCCCTCCGCACTATCAACCTCAGTTGCTCTTCCGTGCAGTGACCATGTAGTAACATGCCCTCCCCCGTTTGACCCAGCTATCCGGTCACCTTTGGCATCCTGTTGCTCCGTATTAAGCGTCGATTGTCTTACGTATCATCCCGAGCTAGATGGGTGGTCGGCTCGGACATGCCTCCCGCCGATCGGGCCTTGACTGTCCCGACCGACCGTTATAATTATCCTCCATTCAACCCTTTGACACCTAGACATTGACCACCTTGACTTTGAACTCCACCTTGGTAGTTGACCTCGTGCCAGGTGGGCCTCCCTCTATCATCGTATCACAAGCCTTCCCTCAAGTCTAGTCAAAGGAGGCTGTAAGTTCGACTAACTAGATTAGTAGAGTCTTTAGCGGCTTCCACGATTTCACCGTTCGACTTCATATCGCCAGGCTAGGCCTACAACTACCACTCGGACCATGCCTTTCAAAGCAGATTATGCCTCAACCGTTCCGATGTGTGCTAATCCTTTATCTGTGCTCGGTTGAGACGATGAATGACAACACTTGACGAATTTTCTTCTTTTCTTGAGCCTCCTCAACTGAATGTCTTGACGTCATCCATATTTCTTGAAGACCGTGTAAATCTTTGATTATTATGACCGAGCACGCGATCATACCTTTTAATTAAGCCTCATTAATGTCTTCCGCTAGCTGAACACCACATGTCCCACTTTCTACCGCCGCACATTTGACGTGATAGGTGGATATCTACCGACGACATGACAGGCGCCATTTCAAATTCAACAGCTAGATCTTCCCCTAGTTTTTCGCAACCCTGGATCAGACGACTCAGGTTGATCGACCGGGAGGCTTATAAACCCCTCATGCATCATCATTTTCTTCTTCCTCATGCTTTCGTCTTCACATTTTCTCCGCGATGCTCCGCTTCTTCTTCTTCGGTGATCTTTCATGTAAGCTCCTTTACTTTTTCCTATCTGAAACTATTTGTGGTTCTTCTTTGACCCCTTTTTCGATGGCCAGTTCTTCGCAACCCCTCGTCCCTGCCCCTAGCTCTGGTATACTTCTACCAAGTTCAGGTTCGATGGGTACGACGTAGAGAGCCTAACATTTGCCTACCAATTTCCTTCCAACTACCAAATTGGCATTCCTTCTACCTTTCACCGCTCCATTGCTAACGTAGACGAGGGCTTAAGGTTGTTGCTCAATAGCTGATGTAGATCAGGGTTTAAGGTCGCTGCTCGACCGTTGACGTAGATGAGGGTTTAAGATCGCCGCTCGACCGCTGATGTAGACGAGAGTTTAAGGTCGCCGCTCGACCATTGACGTAGATAAGGGTTTAAGGTCGCCGCTCGACCGCTGATGTAGACGAGGGTTTAAGGTCGCCGCTTGACTGTCGATGAAGACTAGGGTTTATAGTCGTCGCTCGACTTTTAACTTAGCTGATTGGCTTAAGAGTCTGGAACATTTGTGATTTTATCATATTTATCCTGCATCCATAAGCCATACAAGCACTTATACAGGTACATTTGTATTTATTCACGCACCTCTCACCTGTCCCTATAGGTTTGGAGATGATTCGCGCTCCACGGTCACTCGAGCTATCTTCCGTCTTCATCCTCCAGATAGTAGGCTCCCGAGCAAAGCTTCTGCATGACCTTATAGGGTCCCACCCATGGGGCTTCAAGTTTAGTGATGTCGTTGAACAACTTTATTCTCTTCCACACCAAATAGCCAACCTAGAAGGACCTCAAGATCACCCTCCGGTTGTAATTCTGCTTCATCTACTGTTGGTACGCTATCAGTCGAACGGTAGCCTTATCCCGCGACTAGTCCACCAAATCGAGCTCCATAAGTCTTCTCTCGACGTTCCCCTTATTGTAGAGCTGCACCCGATCGGATTCTACTCCGACTTCCACCGGGACTAACGCTTCACCGCCGTACACCAGATGAAATGGTGTTACGTCGGTCGCCTCCTTTGGAGTCGTGCGAAGGGCCCATAGGACGCTGGGGAGCTCGTCGACCTAGCTATCTCCTGCGTGGTCGAGCTGAGCTCGTAGAACTTTGAGTATCTCCCGATTAGTGACTTTTGTTTGGCCGTTGCTCTAGGGGTAAGCCACTAAGGTGAAGGCTTACTGAATACCATAGCCTTCACACCACTCCCTAAGCCTCCGTCTAGCGAACTGCCTCCTGTTGTCTGAGACAAGTCGACGAGGGATGTCGAACTGATACAAGATGTTCTGCCAGGCGAATTTGATGACCATCTACTCGGTTATCTTTCCTAACGACTCAGCTTCCACCTATTTTGAAAAATAATCTACGGCGACGAGCAGGAATGTTCACTGAGCGATCGTCATTGGAAAAGGTCCAATGATGTCCATGCTCTATTAGTCGAATGAGCAAGACACTATGAACGCCTTCATCTCCTCGGTCGGTTGGTGCGGGATATTATGATATTTTTGTCACGACAGGCAAGTAGTTACTGCCCGAGCAGCGTCTTCCTGAAGCGTGGGCCAAAAATATCTGGCCAGAAGGATCTTCCGGGATAATGAGCGGCCGCTCGGATGATTTCCGTGGGAGCCTTGATGTACTTCTTGGAAGATGTACTATATATCTTCTTATCCAATGCACTTGAGCAGTGGCCTCGAGAAAGATTGCTTATAAAGTTGGTCCCCGATCAGTGTAAATCGTCCGACCCTCTTTTTCAATAGACGAGTCGCTTCCTGATCGGACGGGGTGCTGCCTGATCAGAGGAATTCAATGAATTGTGTCCTCTAGTCGCTTGGGAAGGAGACTCCCTCCATCTAATCGATGTGCACTATCAGTGAGACCTGCTCGATCGGGTGGTCTATAACAACCGGGGATAATGAACTAGGTAACTTAGCCAGTTCAGCTCCTGCCTAGTTGTCTGATCAGGGGATCTTTTGTATAACGACTTCTTGAAAATTTGCCTTCAGCTTCTTGAAGGCTTCTGTATATAGCTTGAGTCGGGAGCTGCTTATTTCAAATGCCCCTAATAGCTGCTAAGCGGTTAACTGGAAGTTCGAGTGGATGAGGATTCTTATAGCTCCGACGCGCCGAGCTGCTTGTAGGCCGACTATCAAAGCTTCGTATTCGGCTTCATTATTCATCACCCAATAATCTAGTCGAACGAGTAGCTGCATCCAGTCCTCCTGGGGTGAAATCAACAGAATGTCGATCCCACTGCCTTGCTGAGTGGACGATCGGTCGACGTATATTTTCTAAGTTGCATCTGGCTCGATGTTCTGGACCTTTGTGATGAAATCAGCTAAGGCTTGGGGTTTAATCGTCGTTCGGGGCTGATACTGAATGTCGAATTCACTAAGCTCGATCGTCCACTTGATCAGTCGTCCGGACACCTCTGGATTTATAATGACTCTTCTCAGAGCGCTGTTGGTTATCACGACGATCGAGTGAACCAGGAAATACGGATAGTCTCCGAGCGACTAGCACCAATGCGTATGCTAATTTTTCAAGACAGGTATAGCGGGACTCTACATCTTTCAATAATGACTCAAAAAATACATGAGTTGTTATTCGTGGCCATTCTGCTTTGTCAATGTCGAGCCAACCACATACTCGGTGGATGACAGGTAGATCCAGCGCGGCTCACTAGCGCTCAGCTTGGCCAATACAGACAAGGAATTGAGGAACTCCTTAAGCTCTTCCAACACCTTATCACACTTCGCATCCCATTGGAATTTCGTCGCTCGGCGCAGCACCTTGAAGAATGGATGACATCGGTCGGAAGACTTGGAGATGAACATTGACAGCGCGGTGATCCGTCCGGTTAGTCGTTGGGCCTCCTTTAAGTTGCTGGGTGGGGGCATATCCTACAGTGCCTTCACCTTGCTCAGATTCACCTCGATGTCTCGTTCGGTGACGATATATCTGAGGAAGCTGCCACTCTTCGCGCCAAACAGACATTTACTCAGGTTCAGCTTTATCCCATAAACCCTTAAGTTTCGGCATGTTTTTTTAATATCTGCATAAAGATCAACAGCTCGAAGGGATTTTATTAATATATCATCGACATATACCTTCATGTTACGGTCGATCTGCCGACGGAACACTTTATTCATCAGCCTCTGGTAGGTGGCGTCGGCGTTCTTCAATCCGAACGACATAACGTTGTAGTAATTTGTTCCATCAACCATGATGAAGCTGACCTTCTCCTGATCCTCCCGGACGAGCGACACTTGGTGGTATCCTTGGTATGCGTTGAGCATGTAGATCAGCTCGTAGCCCGCCGTAGAGTTCACCATCTGATCAATCCTGGGCAGCGAGTAGAAATCCTTCAGACACACCTTATTCAAGTAACGGAAGTCGATGCAGACCCTCTACTTGTTGCCCGACTTGGAGACCAACACAACATTAGCGAGCCAGCTTGGGAATTGGACTTCTCGGATATGTCCAACCTCAAGCAATTTTTTGATCTCCGCCCAGATGATCAGATTCTGCTCCACACTGAAGTCCTTCTTTTTTTGCCTCATGGGCATAGCATCCTGTCGGACATGAAGCTCGTGCTGAGCCACACTCGGTGAAATCCCATGGAGCTCATGTGTTACCAGGTGAATACATCATGATTTTGTCTGAGGCATGAGACCAACTCTGCCTTCTTCTCACTTTCTAGGTCGGCGGTGACAAAGGTAGTTGCCTCCAACTTGCTTAGGTGAATTTGTATCTCTTCCTTTTCGTCATAGACCAGCGTAGGAGGTTTTTCTGTGATACCATTCACCTCCAAGCGCGGATTCTTCCGAGCGGCCCTTGCTTCGGATTTAATCATCTCGACGTAGCATCGTCGAGCGACCAACTGGTCACCTTTGACTTCACCCACCTTGTCGCCCACCGGAAATTTGATCTTCTGGCAGAAGGTGGACACCACCGCTCAGAACTCATTGAGTGCTGGTTGGCCCAATATGACGTTGTAGGCTGACGGCGCATCCACCACAATGAAATTTGTGGTCCTTATCCTCTTTAGCGGCTCCTCCTCGAGAGAGATGACCAAGCAGACTTGGCAGATTGGCAACACTTCGTTGCTTGTGAATTTGTAGAGTGGAGTTGTCATGGACAACAAATCACTTCAGTCGATTTGCAGCTGATCAAATGCCTTCTTGAATATGATATTAACTGAGCTCCCTGTGTCAACAAAGGTTCGGTGAATAATGTAGTTAGCGATTACCGCTAGGATGATCAGCGCGTCATCCTGAGGGATCTCCACTCCCTCTAAGTCTCTTAGGCCGAAATTGATCTCAGGTCCTTTGGCCTTCTCCTTGCTGCAGCTAATGACATAGATCTCGAATCGCCGAGCATGCGACTTCCTCGCTTCTTTGGAATCACCGCCAGTCGACCCACTAGTGATCATTCCTATTTCTCCACGAGTAGCATTACTCCTATTCTCCTCCTCTAGAGCTGAAGGTGTTGGATCGAGTCGCACATGAGAGGAGGAGGGGTGAATCAAGTGGTTTTTGAAAAATTGGTCTTTTTCATTTTTAAGAACTTAGTACGCAGCGAAAAACTACGAGAAAAGACGAAAATAGAAAAGCAAATAAAATAACACGCGTTCAGATTTACTTGGTTCGAAGCCTTTGGCGACTCCTACTCTAAGACCCAGCTCCCGTGGACCTTTCGATAGGCAATCCACTAAAATACCTTTTTCGGTACCTCCGAAAAAGGTAATTGAGTACAAAAATATGGAACAAGTGCAACACCTTGCACTTGTCCTATTGCAAATACTTAAACACACAAATTACAGTTCGTTACCCAACACCTTTGAAGATTGTCAGTTTAGGCTCGATGTCCGTCAGTTCCTCGATAGTAGTCGGGTGCAACAGCATCGTAGCAGAGTCACAACAGTAGGCCGGAGCAGTCAGAACCTCAATAGGATACGTAGAAGTTTGTATGTGAGTTGTGTCTTGAATCATGCACAAATAGAGCTTATATAGGCTGTGGAAGGCACCTTCAACATCCTCCAAGGTGCCTCCACAAGCAAATATTATCCCCTATCTTCAATGATGATAAAATATGCAAATTGTAAGTTTTATTCACTGGAAGGCACCTTTAAAGCAAGCTCAAGGCGCCTTCCACTGTTTGAAAGCGCCTCCAATTGCTGGTCCGACACAGTAATTTTCTGAAGGTCATAATTTTTGACTTCAAACTCGGAATCAAGATCTATCAGTTGCTAAGCGTGTAGAATTCGAAGATCTACATTTTTCTCTATAACATAGAGTTAGAAAAATGTATTCATGAATATTTTATAAAGATTTATGAGTTAGATCCTATCTTCCCAAGACCAGAATTTAGTCAGAGTCTCAATTTAGGTTTCCGAAATGGACCTAAATTAGACCGACGTCTTCTGCCCCCTCAAATGGGATGCGTCCTCACCAAGTCACTCTCCTCCAGTGACTTACCTTTACTTACCAGTTTGCTAGTTGTTTGATCTGTTAACCCAACTAGACTTCCTGCTAGATATCTGGTCATTCCGTTGACCTATCTGGACTTTTTGCCAGATATCCAGTCAGCCCGTCGACCTATCTGGACTTCTTGCCAGATATCCAGTTGGCCCGTCGACCTATTTGTTGGAGTGTATACTGAAAGCCTAAGCTTTGTAAACATTCATTATGAATAAAGAATCACATTTGGTCAAATTGTCTACATTTAGTTGTAGTTGTTCAATTAATTTATATTGTAGATAACATAGTATGTGGTGTCACATGCAGAAGATAATGTTATCAGTACCTTATAAATTATAAACAGTAGCTCACGACCAAAATGGAAAGGAACAAACCATTAGAAGGTCGTAGTGTAATTATGTATTAGTTTATCTTGACTATATAATTACACTAGTACACTTAGAGTGTATTGAGTAGGACCATTTGAGGTCGTTTCTTTTATACTGACTTTATAAAGGAACAAAGACCTCAGTTATTATGGAAGTGTGTGCTCTTAATCCTATTATAATAACAAGCACATATATTTGATATTAATTTCTTTAATTTATCAATGGGTGAGATTTAGTTCGATGAATCAATAAACCCGATAAGTTGGGAAATGATATCACTTATAGTGTGTGTTGTTGATTATAGAAGGAAACTGTGTCCTAGAGATACTAGGTTGATAATGTCCTCAAGAGGAGCTCATAAGGATTGTCATGTTAAACCCTGCAAGTGGACTTAGTCCGACATGATGATAAGGTTGAGTGGTACTACTCTTGGACTAAGATATTAATTAAATGAGTTGTCAGTAACTCACTTAATTAGTGGACATTCGATATCTTAAACACAAGGAGACTAACACACTCATAATAAGAAGGAGCCCAAAAATGTAATTTGGGATTGGTGCGGTAGTTCAATAATAGTTCTCTAGTGGAATGAATTATTATTGATAAAATTAAGTTGTGTGTTCGGGGCGAACACGGGATGCTTAATTTTATCGGGAGACCAAAACCAATTCCTCCTCTCGGTCCCTATCATAGCCTCTTATTTATAGAGTACTATACACACCTATACCCACCTTCTATACCCACCAATAGGGGGCCGGCCAAGCTAGCTTGGGAACCAAGCTAGGGCCTGCCATTGGGGTGGCCGGCCCTAGCTTGAACCCAAGCTAGTGGGGGCCGGCCAAATTAAAATTAAAAAAGAATTTTAATTTTAATTTTTATTATGTGGAAGAAATAATTTATTAAATAGAATTAAATTAAAATATCTCTCTTGTAAAAGATCTATAAAAGATTAAAGAAAGAGATTAGATCTCTTTCCTTATTTGTAGATTGGTGAGATGTTTTATTTTCTCTTTAAAATTATTCACATGTTGATAAAATTAAAATTATGGAAATTTCTTTTTATCAACCATGAAGAGATTTTAAAAGGAAATTTTATTTTTTAAAAAAATTTCCAAAGACAAATAAGGAAGTTTTAATTGTTGATTAAAATTATCCTATTTGCTCTACATGAGGTGACCGGCCATTAGAGATTAATTGGGGAAATTTTATTTTATTTTTCTCAATTAAATCATGTCAAGGGAATTAAGGAAATTTTATTGTAATTAAATTTCCTAATTTGCCTAGGCCAAGGAATATAAAAGAAGGGGTGAGGATGCCTTCACAAGACACAACCTCTATTATTTTCTCTCCCTCTTTTCCTTGGTGTTGTGGCCGGCCATCATCCTCTCCCTCTCTTCCTCTTGTGGCGGCCGAATACTTCATCCCTCTTGGAGTTCTTGTGGTGGCCGGATACTACTTGGAGAAGAAGAAGAAGAAGGAGAGAAAGCTAGCATCTCTTGGAGCTTGGTTGGTGTTTTGATCTTCTTCCTTGGTGAAGCTTTCTTATTGTTGGCCGAACCTAGCTAGGAGGAGAAGAAGGTGGTTGGTGATTTCTCATCTCGGAAGATCGTTGTCCACACAACGTTCGAGGTTAGAAGAGGAATACGGTAGAAGATCAAGAGGTCTTTCTAAAAGGCATAACTAGTAATTTTTCTTTCCGCATCATACTAGTTATTTATGGAAATAATACCAAATACAAGAGGCTTACGATTCTAGAATTTCGAATATGTTTTTTGATGTTGTGTTCTTTTGTTTTTTTTCTTTTCCTTGTAATTTGATTGTTCTTTTCGGTTAACCTAAAGTTATTTTAGGAAATTAAATATTAGTTTTCCATAAGAGGTTTTGTCTAGTCGGTGGTAGTTGCTCCCATATCCAAGAAGGCCATGTGCCTCGCCACGTCAGTACTGGGAACCAATTATGGAAATTAATATTTAATGAAATTAATAACTTAAGGTGACTTGGGTCGAACGTGTTAAGTTCCGCAGGAGATCCAAGTCAAAACCTAAAAGAACAAATAGATTAAGTTTTGGATCAAACGTGTTAAGTTCCGCAGGCGATCCAAAATTTAATTTAAAAGAACACATGGTAGCTAGGAAAAGGTTCAGACCTTTGTACAAAATTTTTGTACAGTGGAACCTCTAGGTTTTCCGAGTAGCAACCAACACTATTTGGACTTCTTTCCAGATATCTGACTGGCCCGTCGACCTATTTGGACTCCTTGCCAGATATCCGGTAGGCTCATCGACCTATCTGGACTTTGCACCAGCTATCCGATCCCACAGACCTAGCTAGATTTCAGCCTGGTGTCCGATCCTTTGGACTCGTCAATTCCTGCACACTTGATAAAGCAATTAGACAAACATTACATCTAACTTTAACCTATTTATCATACATCAAAACTAGATTATTAGTGCAACTTGCACCAACAATCTCTCCCTTTTTGATGTAATGACAATCTGGGTTAAAGTTAGAAAAAAAATACAAATAAGCATTAAGCATGAAATGTTTTAAAGTGAGTTGATTTTCTAACCTAAACCACTATCCTCCCCCTTTGGCATATATAAAAAAGAATGCATAAAGCGTAATTAAATAAATAAAGGTTTAGCAAGTAGGATTTTACAAACTTTCTTCTTCAAGCAAGTTTCAAACAATTATGTCAAGTATTTCAAGGAATTTTGAAGCAAGGTTTGAAAAACCAACTACTTTTGCAAGCAATGTTTTCAAATAAAACTTTACAAAGGTAAAAACTCAGGTTCATGTTAGGGAGGAATAAATATTTTTAAGAAAACATTTTGGATACCAAGTTCATTTGAATAATAGTTCTAACTTTGAAAAGAGATTTTTGCAAATAATTATCAAAAGTTAAAATTAAAAAATATTTTAAAAAGATAATTTCAAAGATTTTTTTTTTTAATTTTGAAAGTAATTTTAAAGAAGAATTTTCTAAAAAAAAATTCCAAGGTACTTTTAACGAAATAATTTTTTAAGACAAACTTTCAAAGTACTTTTTAAAGAAAGATTTATCGAAGAAATATTTTTAAAGTAATTTAAAGAAAAATTTAAAGTAAGAAAAATAGTTTCACAAAATTTTAGGTAAACTTTTCCCAAACAAAAATAATTTTTTGAAATATTCTAAAAATATTTTTCAAAGATATTTTTAAAATATTTTCAAGGAAACTTTAAAAAAAAAAATTTAAGGAAAAAAATCAAAAGAATTTAAAATATAATTTTGAAAATAGACTATTTTTTCAAATGATGTATTTTCAAAATATTTTACAAGGCGATTATTCAAAAATTAGTTAGGATCTGTAAGAGGTAACTTCAGTTAGTTCCACTAAGCCAAATGCACTAGGTTGAAACCATATCTTTCTAGACATGCATAGCCAGAGTTTCCTTAACTTACTATCATCCAAAACTTGTTAGTGTGATTAGCACTAACGGTCTAACTCAGGTTTTGATGAATGACAAAGTATGTTAAGTTAGTTTCATAGTGATCTAACACTTTGACGAAGTGTGCAGGCGAAGTCCAGCTAGGTAGACGGGCTGACCTGATAGTTGGCTCGAAGTCCAGCTAGGTCGACGGGCTGACCTGATAGCTGGCACGAAATCCAAACTGGTCGATGGGCTGACCGGATGTCTGGCATGAAGCCCAGCTAGGTCGACAGGATGACCTGATAGCTGGTACAAAGTCCAGACTGGTCGACGGGCTGATCGGATGTCTGGCACGAAGCCCAGCTAGGTCGACAGATTGACCTGATAACTGGTACAAAGTCCAGACTAGTCGACGGGCTGACCGGATGTCTGGCATGAAGTCTAGCTAGGTTGACAGGCTGACCTGATAGCTGGCATGGAGTCTAAACGGGTCGACGGGTTGACAGGGCGTCTGACAGGTAAGTTAAGATAAGTCACTAGAGGTGAGTGACTTGATCAGGACGCATTCCCCGTTCGAGGGAACAGTAGGCGTCAATCCAACTTAGAACTATTTCGGAAATCTAAGTTGAGATCATGACTAGATTCTAGTCTCGGTAAGACTGAATCTAATTACTACTCTTTTACTATAGTTGTGTTAACTTCTGTTTTGCAGAGTAGTTTAGCTTTTGTTTTTGCCTCGGACTAACACTTTCTTGCAGGAGAAGGACTTTCTGGAGAAAGATGGTCCGGACGCTCGAAAGGGATCTAGGCGCTCGGAGTTGGTCCGAGCGCCCGTAAGGGATCCAGGCGCGGAGTTGGTTCGGGCGCCCGAAATCGGTCCGCGCGCTCGGAAGGCAAAACTCTATCCTGTCGTCACGAGGAGCGTGCTGATTGGTCGGGCCTACGTCATGGTCCAGGCACCCAGAAGGGATCCAGGCGCCCGGAGCACTTCTATAAGAGAAGGCCTCCACCAAAGCTGAGAACAACAACGTCTTCCAACGATTGCTCTACTGCGCTGTGCTTCTGCGACTCTGCGAAGCTTCTCTAACAACTTGCAGCTCAAGTTTTTTTTGTATTGTTGTCGGTATTTTCTCTCTAAAGTTCTTGTACTTACATTTGTAATCTGGTTTTGTAAACTATTAGTGATTGCTCAACGAAAGCACTCGACGAGTGCGGGCCTTGGAGTAGGAGTCGACGAAGGCTCTGAACCATGTAAAACCGGTTCGTGTTAGCATTGTTTTGCTCTTATTTTTCGACTGCTTACTCTAACTCGCTACGAATTTTCGATCGCTATTCACCCCCACCCCCCTCCTCTAGCGACTTTCACGATCCAACAAAACTTTTGTCCCTTTTTAAACTAGTCCTAATTACCCTGCCGGGTAAGTTATTGTTTTGGATATACGAACTAGTTTGGTGCCTCCCCTAAATTATTGAACTTTTGTTTTGTTTAATTAAGGTTAATAAAATTTTTAATTAAGATTTAATTAATTGTAATGTAAGTTTAAGTTTTAAATTTTGAATTAATTAAGTTGGTTAAATTGTCTTTTGTAACGACCCGACCCATTTGGCGGCCCATTTGGTGACCCTCGTGTCGTCGACCGTCGACCGTGCCGTTACTCACTAGGACTTTTCACCCCTGGCCAGTGGATTTTTGTCTTCCCCAAGATTCAAACTCTAGACCTCTAGGCTTAAGTACTAGAGTTTATGAATCCGGGTAGCCAAGTGAGAGCCACTCTTTCAGATTTAAATTTGTTGGTTAAAAATTATTTAAGTTTTTATTAATTTTTAATTTCAAATTTGTTAAATTAATTGAATTATCTTTCAGATTTAAATTTTTATTAATTAACTTGTTGTCTTGATTTTGAATTGAATTTGTCTTGATATTATTTAGATTATTAAATATTTTATTAAGAAATTTATTAATTTTATCTAGATCAATATTAACTTTATCATTATTATCATTTAAATTTTCAGATTTGTTTAAGTTTAAATTTTAATTTTTAAGATTAATATTTAACTTTTCTGAATTTGTTAATTTGTTTGAATTATTTTTGTGTAAAGCTATATTTTTAGTATTATTAGTTGAATTTTTCTTAGAAGTAGAGTTACTCAAATTGATTTTATCTATTTTATTAAATGTCGTGTTAAGAAATATGTTGATTTTGTCTACATTGATTTGGTGATCATTTGAATTTTTAGAGTTATTAATTATTTTTTAATTTTCTAAATTTTCTAAAGTAATTAGATTTGTTTTATTAGATAATATCCTAGGGATATTTTTGGAAGTATGCCAAATACACTATTTTCATGTACATTTTTAGAAATATCTAAATTAACATGTATATTTTTGGTAAATATTACTAACCTTAAGTGCAACTCCTAGTTTTGTAGTCTTCTCCGTTGGGTTTAACTCAAGTCTGGATTCACTTTTGACTTGCTCCTCTAGTTTCAATGGCTCCTTGTGAAGCTTGATCAATTGGGTCCAAAGCTCGTATGCATTCTCGAACCTTTTTAATCTGCATAAAATATTATTAGGTAAAATAGTATAAATTGACTCAGTTACCTTTTTATTCAACTCTGAATCCCGAGAAGCCCTTTTTAATATCAGCAAGTAGTCAATATTTTTTGCTTTCCAAGAAGCACTCCATTCCTTGCCTCCAGTAGTTGAAATCCTGATCATGTGGTGGTGGTTCGTTGATGTTTCGTCCGAGCATCTATTTGTGATCCATTTTTCTTGCAAAAAAAAATCAGAAGGAATGTCCCAAGAATAGGTCTTGGATTAGTAAAGTTTGAAGTAAAAAAAAAGAAATATCGATGACTCGAGTTGTGTTGTACTAACATCGAGTAAAAATCGAACGAGAAAGAATTGTTTGAAGAGGTAAACTTTACCAATTCAAATAAAATACAAAAAACTGAAATTTGAAAAGAAAATAAAATAATTCCCTCTGACTTGATTGGTAGTTCCACCAATTCAGAGCAGAATCTGCTCTAATACCACTTGTTAGAACGAGTCGCACGTGAGAGGGATGAATCACGTGTTTTTTGAAAACTGGTCTTTTTCATTTTTAAGAACTCAGTACGCAGTGGAAAACTACGAGAAAAGACGGAAATAAAAAAACAAGTAAAATAACACGCGTTCGGTTTTACTTGGTTCGAAGCCTTTGGCGACTCCTACTCCAAGACCCAGTTCCCGTGGACCTATCGATGGGCAATCCACTAAAATATCTTTTCTGGTACCTCCGAAAAAGGGAATCGAGTATAAAAAACCGGAACAAGTGCAACACCTTGCACTTGTCCTATTGCAAATACTTAAATACACAAATTACAGCTCGTTATCCAACACTTGTGAAGATTGTCAGCTTAGGCTTGATGTCGGTCGGTTCCTCAGCAGTAGTCGGGTGCAACAGTGTTGTAGCAGAGTCACAACAGTAGGCTGGAGCAGTCGAAACCTCAATAGGATGCGTAGAAGCTTGTATGTGAGTTGTGTCTTGAATCATGCACAAACAGGGCTTATATAGGCTGTGGAAGGCGCCTTCAACCTCCTCCAAGGCGCCTCCACAAGCAAGTATTATCCCCTATCTTCGATGATGATAAAATCTATAAATTGCAAGTTTTATCCACTGGAAGGCACCTTCAAAGTGTTAGGACCAAAAGTAGCTAGAGGGGGGGGTGAATAACTCGTCGCGTTCGCTCGGTGCGCTTCGTTGCTTGGCGTTGCTTGTTTCTTCTTGGATGTGCAGCGGAAAATACAGAAACAAACACAAAACGCTAACACTAGGATTTTACTTGGTATCCACCTCACAAGAGGTGACTAATCCAAGGATCCACACCAACGCACACACCCTCCACTATGAATAACACTCCTTTATGGTAACTACCAAAGGCGGAGAAGCCCTACAACACTCTCAATACAAGAAGAAGAAAGGGAAATACAAGTTAAGCAAAAGCTTACAAGATGTGCAGTAAAAACCCTAACCCTAACTTCTTCCTCTTGCAATAGATCCGCCTCTTGACTTGGAAAGCCTCCAAGAACCTTCAAGAACTGGCGATCACGTGCTTGTAGAGAGCTGTGGAGGAGCTGGAATGAATCTGAGACGAGCTCGTGAAGAGATGCCGAAGACCACGCTCGCCTGCGGCTTTAAACACGACGCAACGGTCGGATCCCGATCGATTCGAATGTTCCCAATCGATCGGGGAGGCTTTGGATCGATCCACGGATCGATCCAGAGCGCCTCTGTGCTCTGGAAAAGCGCCTGGATCGATCCACGGATCGATCCAGCGCTTATCGCGCGAAGCAGCCTCGTCCCGATCGATCGGCTGATCGATCAGGACCTCTGGATCGATCCACGGATCGATCCAGAAGCTCTCTGTTCGCTGGGAAGAATCTGGATCGATCCACTGATCGATCCACATCCTGGATCGATCCACGGATTGATCCAGAACTTGGTTTTTGCCCAAAACCAAGTCCCAAACCTCCCTAACCAACATCCGGTCAACCTTGACCTGTTGGTATATCATGCCTCGCATCTGGTCACTCCCTTGACCTGCCAGGACTCCCCACCAAGTGTCCGGTCAATCCCTTTGACCCACTTGGACTTTTACTCATCGTGCCAAGTATCCGGTCACTCCATTGACCTACTTGGACTTCCACCAGATGTCTGGTCAACCTTGACCCATCTGGACTTCCTTCCTTGCCAAGTATCCAGTCAATCCCTTTGACCTACTTGGACTTCCCAACACCAGATGTCCGATCATCCTTGATCCATCTGGATTTCCTTCCTTGCCTGGCTTCACTCACCAGGACTTTCACCTAGCTTCACTCACTAGGGTTTTCCATCTGCCTAGCTTCACTCACTAGGACTTTCACCTGGCTTCACTCACCAGTTTCCTTCGCCTAGCTTCACTCACTAGGACTTTCACCGGCTTCACTCACGATTTCCTTCCGCCTAGCTTCACTCAAGAGGACTTTCACCGGCTTCACTCACCAGATTTCCTTCCGCCTAACATGCCGATAGGACTTCGCTCAGTATCCGGTCAACCTTGACCTACTTGACTCTTCTTCGATCAATATCTTATTGTCAAACATCTAAACCCTAACCAAGACTCAGCTTGGTTAACCAGGTCACCCTTGACCTGAGGGATATTGCACCAACAATCTCCCCCTTTTTGATGTTTGACAATACCACAATAACACTTACAATCCCACATGTAAGTTAGGCTAATCCTATAGCCTCCTTCTTCATGCCACTAGGTAATGAACCCATAAATTAAGCTTTCCATTCTCCCCCTAAGAGGGCAAACTCCCTCTAGGTAATGAAAACCTAACTTACTTCCTTTCATTCTCCCCCTATTGGCACACATCAACCCCCTACAAAAACATCAACCCGTCTTTGGACACACATCAACCTATGCTCCAATTTTGGGCACACTTCAACAACTCCATTTGTTGAAGACTCTCCCCCTGAAGAGTTGCTCATCGTGATCACAATTTCACTCATTGTGATCAACTCAATATTGAAGGTCCCATACCCTTCATTATCTTTAACTTCTCCCTCAATGTTGACAAATACCCAACCTTGAGCATTTTCAACCACTTGAGTTGCCACTTGAAATGATGAGGATATCCACTCCCCATTTATCCCCATTTCAAGTTTAAATGCTCAACCTTGAGCAAGTTCACAATGGAACCACCTTCCAGGTTATGAAAAATCATGTCTTTAAAGAGTCCTCCCCTAAAGACATGGTGGTAACTTCTGTCATTGCACCAACAATGACTTGGAATCCCTAAACCTTTAGGAAACCCAGATTTAGAAGTTTTGAGGTTCAAATGTTCAAAATTTGAAACAAACCTCAACCTAAACTTCAACTTAGCCTTCCTTTACCATTCCATCCTTGTTTTCAACACGAAAACACCCTTTTTATGTATACAAATGTATTTTAAGGGTTTGGAATGGTTACCTAGACTAAAATAGGTTCAAAGTGCTGAAATCAGGCTTTCCCAGCCAAAATCAGCAACTTGGATCGATTGGAGTTGGGTTCCAATCGATTGAACCTTTCTGAATCGATCCACTGATCGATTCAGACTACCTGGATCGATCGGCTGATCGATCCAGCGAGCTACTGCTCGCGGGATTTGCCTTCTGAATCGATCCATGGATCGATTCGGGCACTCCAATCGATCCATGGATCGATCGGAGCTCTGATAGTTGCTGAAATTCCATTTCAGTCAACTTCAGAAACCCCTAGAAAATTCTACAAAAATCCAAAAATTATGAAATTTCGTGTAGACATTGTTTAGGGCATATATTATCAAGGAAAAATAGTTTTCTATGAAAATACATCATATTTTCAAAGATTGACACAAACTTGAAAACTTGCAAAACTTTAGTGTTTTCTTCAAGTTTGTGTCTAACTATTCAATGGTGATTACTATCAAAAGATAGCCTTCACCAAGGTTTTCCAAAAACATTTTAAAAATATTTTCAAAACCAATATCCCATCATGTTCCTTGGGCATAATGCACATGACTTGTACATTAGCTTTCCCAATGATGGGAATACACATAACTATGTGTTTTGATGAGCCTAAAACTCAAAAGAATGCACTAAATCAACATTTTGAGTTTTGTTCATCTTCCTAACATCTCACTTGTATCTGATGTGCACTAAAACACATACAAGTCATCTTATAGTCCTTGTGAGATGTAAGATTTTGGTTTTGCCCTATTCTAGGGATCATGCATATCTATCTAGGCATTTTAGATATATACTAGATATCCACCAAGGATGTCACTTGTTAATAATTGTTGTTAAATGCCTTTTGTCCTTAATTACAAGGAATTGAACTAATGCATGATAATGTTATGGCATACATCAAAAGGAAATAACTTTCAAAAGAAAATATCCTATAACTACATGATGTATGAATGTCATGATATGGTATTTTTGTATTTTTCATAATAAGTCATGAATGCAAAAGTAGACATGATGTCATGGCATATGATGGGCAAACAATCATGGCAAGATTTAGCATAAATAAAATATACCTAGATTAACTATCTAAGTATCCTTAAAACCTTAGCTAAACTTACAACTTAAACCTAGATTGCCCTTAAGTGCGTCAAGAAAACGCCAAAACCTAAATTGGCATTTCTAATTCCCTTGATTAATTTATGCCAATTGAAATTAAGCATATTCCTCAAATGTTGGCATATTTCATTTTTCCACAAGAGTAGCACTTTAAAGTTAAGGCCCGGATTGCCTTAAATTTCCTAAGAACATACCAAAATCCCAACTTGGTAGCTCTTATGAATTTCCCAATATGTGCCTTTTAAGATTAAAATCAAATTTTCACCACTAGGCACATTTTACTCTTTCAAGGAGTAAATAATAGTTCCA
Source organism: Zingiber officinale (assembly GCF_018446385.1). NCBI lineage: Eukaryota > Viridiplantae > Streptophyta > Magnoliopsida > Zingiberales > Zingiberaceae > Zingiber > Zingiber officinale. The sequence goes on from NC_055989.1 coordinate 15,713,412, forward strand.
TTTCATTTTCAAAGGTTAACAAAACCTTGAAAATGCTCCTTGAGTGTCAATTTCCTCAAAGTTGGGTTAACTACCCTTCTAATTGGAGTTGACACTCTTAACCCATTTATGGGTAGAGAAGATGCTCCTAGGAACCCAACACCTATTGGTGCTCCTTGGATGCTCTAGGTACTCACTAGGATAACTTCCTAGATACCTTCCTAGTGACCTTGTTGGGCTTCTTAGAAGCCTTGGTCACATTTTCTAGGTCAACCCTAGGATAGCCTCCTTGTGACCTTGTTAGTGACTTTCTTAGACTTCTTAGAAGTCTTAGTCACTTTGGTTGCAAAAATACTCTTAGGGATGACTTCCCTAGTATTCTTGACTTGACCACTAAACCTAGGGTTTGTTCCATAACTATATGGAACCCTATGATAACTAGGCACATCCTTCTTAGCCTTTGGTTTGTATCCCAAACCTCTATGGCTATTTGATGGCTTTGACTTTCCTAGCCCTAGGTTTTGCTCATTTTGCCCTTTTAGGATATTTTCCATCCTTTTTAAGGCCTTTTCCATTTTATCAAGTCTTGATCTCAAGACTTGATTTTCTATCATTAAATCCTTAGAATTTGGTTTTTCAGTAAGTCCATGAGCATTTTGGTTTCTAGGCTTGTATCTAAAATCCTTAGAGTTATTGCCTAGACTATTACCTACATTCCTAACCCTAGGAGTGATAGTCTTAGCATGTAGGGCCACATGCTTTTCCTTAAAGCCCTCATGCTTTCTATTCTTATGGTAAATTGCATTAAAATGATAAAAGTTAGACCTATCATGCTTTTTACCATAATGTAAAGGAGTAGGCTCAATAAATGTTACCTTCTTCTTTACCTTGGAGGCTCCCCCTTGACTAGTCCCTCCTTGAGCCTTGACCTTCTTCTTCCCCTTGGGGCATTGACTACGATAATGCCCCTTTTGATTGTAAGAGAAGCATATAATATGCTCCTTGCTCTTCTTTGTGTTGGGGATGGCCTCCTTGGGCTTCACCTTGCCCTTTTGTGCCACTTGGCCCTTCTTCTTGGCTAATTTAGGGCACTTGCTCTTGTAGTGCCCATGTTCCCTACATTCAAAGCATATAATATGATTTTTATTATTAATTGAAATATTTATACCTTTGCTTGTAGGGGTGGCATCTTTTTCTTTGGATCCGGAGGTAGAAGCTTCCTCTTGATCGGACCTTGATTCTCCTCCATTTGATTTTTCTTGACTTGTGGAGGTAGAAGCTTCTTCCTCCTCTTCTTCTCTTGACCCGGATGTAGAAGCTTCTCCTTCTTCTTGATCCGGTGTCACCAAGGATTGCTCCCCCTCAATCCTAGAGGTGGAGGCTTCATCATCTTGAATATGAAACAAGGAGTATGCTCTCTCCTTGTTCCCTTCGTTGCATTCCCTTGAGGATGAAGCTTCTTGGATTTCCTCTTCTTCGGAGGTTGAGCATCTCTCAACCTCGGAGTCCTCCTCTTGGTCTTGCTCCAAAGAGTCACCCTCTCTGGATTCTTCTTGATCTCGTACAGTGGAGGGGATCTCTTCATGAAGCTTGGCCAATTTGCTCCAAAGCTCCTTGGCATCTTCGAATTCTCCAACTTGAGCCAAGATGTGGCTAGGCAATAAGTTGACCAAAAGCTTGGTCACTTTGTCATTTGCCTCGCCCCTTTGAATTTGCTCCGAGCTCCATCTGCTTTTCTTTAGAAGCTTGCCCTTGGAGTTCGTTGGAGCTTTGAAGCCTTCCATTAGAGCAAACCATTGCTCTATCTCCATCATAAGAAAGTTTTCGATTCTTGATCTCCAAGAATCAAAACTTGTGGAAGTGTATGGTGGAGCCACCCTTGTGTCAAATCCAAGTCCATCTTGGAATTGCATCTTGAAGTTGAGCTTGATGAAGTCTTGAACTTGAAGAATTTGCTCCAACTTCTTCACCCTCTAGCTTTTCTTGATATGCTTGACCCTTCCGGCGATGATTCCGGTGAAGAGCGGCCTCGCTCTGATACCATTTGTTAGGACCAAAAGTAGCTAGAGGGGGGGGTGAATAGCTCGTCGCGTTCGCTCGGTGCGCTTCGTTGCTTGGCGTTGCTTGTTTCTTCTTGGATGTGCAGCGGAAAATACAGAAACAAACACAAAACGCTAACACTAGGATTTTACTTGGTATCCACCTCACAAGAGGTGACTAATCCAAGGATCCACACCAACGCACACACCCTCCACTATGAATAACACTCCTTTATGGTAACTACCAAAGGCGGAGAAGCCCTACAACACTCTCAATACAAGAAGAAGAAAGGGAAATACAAGTTAAGCAAAAGCTTACAAGATGTGCAGTAAAAACCCTAACCCTAACTTCTTCCTCTTGCAATAGATCCGCCTCTTGACTTGGAAAGCCTCCAAGAACCTTCAAGAACTGGCGATCACGTGCTTGTAGAGAGCTGTGGAGGAGCTGGAATGAATCTAAGAAGAGCTCGTGAAGATATGCCGAAGACCACGCTCGCCTGCGGCTTTAAACCCGACGCAACGGTCGGATCCCGATCGATTCGAATGTTCCGAATCGATCGGGGAGGCTTTGGATCGATCCACGGATCGATTCAGAGCGCCTCTCGAAAAGCGCTGGATCGATCCACGGATCGATCCGGATCTGCTGGGACTGAGGTCGTCGACGGCTGATCGATCAGACCTCTGATCGATCCACGGATCGATCCGTGGATCGATTGTGAAGAAATGGATCGATCCACCGATCGATCCACATCTGGATCGATCCACGGATCGATCCGAACTTGGTTTTGCCCAAAACCAAGTCCCAAACCTCCTAACCAACATCCGTCAACCTTGACCTGCTGGTACATCATGCCTCGCATCCGGTCACTCCCTTGACCTGCCAGACTCCCCACCAAGTGTCCGGTCAATCCTTTGACCCACTTGGACTTTTACTCGTCGTGCCAAGTATCCGGTCACTCCATTGACCTACTTGGACTTCCACCAGATGTCTGGTCAACCTTGACCCATCTGGACTTCCTTCCTTGCCAAGTATCCAGTCAATCCCTTTGACCTACTTGGACTTCCCAACACCAGATGTCCGATCATCCTTGATCCATCTGGATTTCCTTCCTTGCCTGGCTTCACTCACCAGGACTTTCACCTAGCTTCACTCACTAGGGTTTTCCATCTGCCTAGCTTCACTCACTAGGACTTTCACCTGGCTTCACTCACCAGGATTTCCTTCTGCCTAGCTTCACTCACTAGGACTTTCACCTGGCTTCACTCACCAGGATTTCCTTCTGCCTAGCTTCACTCACTAGGACTTTCACCTGGCTTCACTCACCAGAATTTCCTTCTGCCTAACATGCCAGTTAGGACTTCCCAGTCAGGTATCCGGTCAACCTTGACCTACTTGACTCTTCTTCGATCAATATCTTATTGTCAAACATCTAAACCCTAACCAAGACTCAGCTTGGTTAACCAGGTCACCCTTGACCTGAGGGATATTGCACCAACACAAAGCAAGCTCAAGGCGCCTTCCACTACTTGAAAGCCCCTCCGACTGCTGGTCTGACACAACAATCTTCCAAAGGCCGTAACTTTTAACTCCAAACTCAGAATCAAGCTCTGTCAGTTGCTACGTGTATAGAATTCGAAGGTCTACATTTTTCTCTACAACATAGAGTTAGAGAAATATATTCATGAATATTTTATAAAGATTTATGAGTTAGATCCTGTCTTCCCGAGACCAGAATCTAATCAGGGTCTCAATTTAGGTCTCTGAAATGGACCTAAATTAGACCGATACCTACTATCCCCTCAAATAGGACGCGTCCTCACCGAGTCACTTTCCTCTAGTGACTTACCTTTACTTACCAATTTGCCAGTTGTCCGGTCTGTAGACCCAACTGAACTTCCTACCAGATATCCGGTCGACTCGTCGACCTATCTAGACTTCTTGTCAGATATCTGATTAGTCCGTCGACCTATTTGGATTTCTTACCAGATATCCGGTTGACCCGTCAACCTATTTGGACTTTGCACCAGCTATCCGATTCACCGGACCTAGCTAGATTTCATCCTGCTGTCCAATCTTTTGGATTTGTCAATTCCTGCACACTCGGTAAAGCAATTAGACAAACACCACATCTAATTTTAGCCTATTTGTCATATATCAAAATTAAATTATTAGTGCAACCTGCACCAACAGAAGGTTTGCTCCGCTCGGCAGAAGCTCGGGTAGGACTATGGTTGTTCCCCCTCTGAGATTGATGAGGGCGTGGTTCGACCATCGTCCTTTCTTCCTCCCTTCGCCAGGCTGATCATCGTCTGTGTTGTCGATCAGGAGATGAGGATCAGTGGCGATATCCCATGCGGATTCGGTCTACTAGCTATTGGCGTCAGGTCGTAGCAGTTCCGTGTATTATGCGTCATCGACTGGTGGAAGGAACAGAACATTGACATCCACACTTTCCCTTTTGCAGTCTTTGGGCAACCGACTGCCACATGCTGCATGACATGCGTCCTTGGCTCGTTATGTGACTGTGCTCCCCCCGATCGAGGCCCCTTGGGAGGCTGATGGCTGCTCGACGAACGCCGCTCAGGCTCTACTGCGAGTTCGGTCGGCACCTCCCTTCTTCTAGCTGCTTGAGCTTCTTTCACATTTATGTACTCTGTGTCCTTCCTTTGCAAGTGGTCGAAGTCCCTCGACGGCTTTTGAATCAGCGATCGGAAGAACTCCCCCTCGGTGAGCCCCTAAGTGAAGGTGTTCACCAATACATATAAGGAGACCGCTGGGATGCCCATTGTCACATGATTGAAGTGTTGAATGTAGACCTGCAATGCTTCCCCGAGCCCTTGCTTCAGTGAAGTATGGCCCCCTTAAATAACCCCCTTAAAGTCGATCCCATGAGTATAGAGGGAGGTAAATTCAAGTACACAAACAGGAAACGCATGATGGAATGAATTTTAGATCATGAGTTCCTGTGAGATTCAACGGGTAACTGTTATACTAGAAATATCATATATCTACCGTCTATGCAATACCTTGAAAAATAATCCTACACCAGGGCTTTTGCTCAAAATCAACTATATATATATATATATATATATATATATATATATATATATATATATATAGATATATATATAGATATATAAATATATAGAGATATATATATATATATATATATATATATATTATTATTATTATTTTCAGTATATACAATTTTAAAGAAAATTGTTAAAATATACTATACAATTTAATCTTATGTAGTCTATACGACTACCAATTAAAGACCACATATAATATACTCTTCTCCAAAATCCCATCTCAATGAGAGTTTCGTACGTCAAACTGTTTGACATATCAAATGCAAGCCGTGGAAAGTATGAAAAGTGAAAACTATCTTATGAAAAATGTGAACTCTAAGAATGACTTTTGAAAAATCAAGGTCTTTAATGAGTTAAACTTTGTGGAAAGAAAAAGAGGTTCTTTTAGTGCTTAAAATATCATGAAAAGACTAAGAGTGTGGGTGGAGTTAAGCCACATTTTTTAATTAAATAAAATTTAGTTGAAAAAGCACATAATCTCCTCCCTATTGATTAACGTAATTAAGTTCATGATGGCCTAATTATTTCCCCCACATGGAATGCACGTTGGTCCTTAAACAAATTCTCAAAAGTAGCCTCTTAAATTATTTCTGTGTTTTAGTTAGTTAAAAAAAAGGTGGATTGCGGTTGACTTCTCTTGCATGTGTTTGCTTGATTGTTATCTTGCATTCTAAACAAGTGCAACTAACAAACTCACATCTTATCAAGAACGTGATAACATCTCCTCACCATTTGACATAGTTGATATCTATATAAATATTTCCTATAATAAATTTTAAGATTAAGTTTTAATGTGTAAAAAAATAAATTGTTAGGTACCTTATCTCTTCCTATAAAAAGCCGCTGTATTAAAGTAAATATCCTCCATCATTTACTCACTCCTTTCAAAATGTATGGAGTCATCCTAAAAGAAGGTGACAATTTTATTTTTAATGCAAGAACATAATAACATTGTAAAAGAATTTCCTTTTTTAGGAATTTAGAAAGGCTGATTAGGATTCTTATAAGCAAAAGGATGCTAACTTTTCGGGTTTAGAGTCTATCTCTAAAATTAGTCAGATATTTAAAAAAAAAATACAAGTGTGTCAACTTCCCGCCTATGAGAATTATGATTGTTGATTAACTTAATGACTATAATTAATGATACGGTGCATAATGGTAGGGTTCGATCGTTGGGAATTAAGGAGATGTGACAGTCAGAAGTCAAAAAGGCATGGTAGTAAGAAGTCAAGGAGACGTGACAGTCAGAAGTCAAGGGGAAGTGACAGTCAACAGTCAAGGAAACGTGGTTGTCAGCAGCTAGGGAAAGAAGAGGTAGGACCGTCGGGTGTCGTCAGACACAGGATGCCCGGTTGGGTGCTTACAGATCAGGATCCCAGATCTGAATCAGGATATGCAGTCAGAGTGATGTCTGACCTGCTCCAACTGGTCGAGTTTTCACAGCTTGGTCATACCCAAGTCTGGTTCTCTCAGTAGGTCAATTCCCGATCAGCTCTAGAGCGATCTCACCATAGCTGTCCCTGCCCCTCAAGACTTAGGCCCGGAGTTATACTTGACAGATCATCCCGAGCTGCCCTAGTCATACCCAGGCAAGACAGAAGGTGCTACACGACAACAAAGTCAGGGAATCATAACTGTCTGTCAGGGAATAACTGTTGTATGTCAGGGAATATTCCAATGGTTTGCAATCATCTACGAATGGAAACTTCTTCCAGTCTACAAGAGGGTGCCACATGTCCTCCATCACCAGACAGGTCCTAACACCCGACATATCCTAACATCAATCAGGTTACAGAGGTACGTATTGTCATATAAAAAGGGAGATCCTCTCCCTTATGCAAGTACGCTCTCTCGCACATTCGCACTTGTCTTCTACTTTTCTTTATTCTTCATACACTGTTCTTCTGGGGGAAAAGTATCTGACTTGAGCGTCGGAGGGCCTGTCCCGGGGGTTTTTCCTTGTTTCTACCCTCTAACGTTCCGTGTGCTTGTCTGAGTGTGCGCAGAGTTCGAGTACCGCCGACTCAGTTATCGTCGTCCGTCAGCGCCACGTGAGAATCCGTTGTTATGGGCGCATATGAGAAGGGTGTCCCAGTCATCTCTCCGTCAATGCTAGCAACAGCTCATCCATCCTTCGTCTAACTCAGATTCCAAACACGATTAATTAACATTGAGAAAACACCTATGCAACTTTAGAGTTATTCTTGAAAACAAGATTTGCTCTTTGTTCTTAGGCATCAAGGAAAGGGTATTGTTTATATATATATATATATATATATTTCTCAACCTATGCAACTTTAGAGTTATTCTTGAAAACAAGATTTGCTCTTTGTTCTTAGGCATCAAGGAAAGGGTATTGTTTATATATATATATATATATATATATATATCATGTTTCATTTGATTAATCCTGATTTTCTTACTAGATAATTTATCTAAAGTATAGCTGATGCGGAGCAACATAGTCTAGAGTTTTGTGATCGTTTTAATCGGCGGTCACGAATAAACTTTAAAAGGTCGTGACTTTTGATTCACATTAAATCACGAGACGTATGATCTATAATTAAATATCGGACAAAACATACAAGTCTTAACCAAAAAAGGAAAATCGTTTAATAGTTTGCGGTGCAATGGCGTGGCAGAGTTGACGAAGGGCGATGGCATTCCGAATTAACCCAATCACGTCGCTCACATCTTAGTATCTTAAATGACACATTGTGGCATATGAATCGATCGATGGCGTTTATCGATTGTGAAATTTGATTATATTTACTTTACTTTACTTGTATAATTATTGCGTCCGTTGAAAAGTATTTCTGCTGTCTCTGCCTGTCGATGTTACCTCTCGTCTTCTTCTCCGAATAATACAAGTCGTTTTTGAAACTTCAACTTATGGCACCAAATTTCTGGTCAAATTCACACTCTCCTTCTTTGTCGTCTTTCTTCTTCGATGTTCCATGAATCTTTAGTTTGGTGAACGCCTTTGATTGCTTGATTTGAAGAAGAAGAAGCAGCAGCAGCAGCGAAGAGCGTCATGGGCGGCCGAAAGGATCTGTTTCTGTTCACGTTCCTTGTTCCGGTGAGTTTGATCGCCGCCGCCGCCTGGAACTCCGGCATGGCGGCGGAAGGCAAACCTCGGAGAATTCTCCTGGACACTGACATGGACACCGACGATATCTTCGCCCTCCTCTATCTCCTGAAGCAGAACCGATCGCACTTCGACCTCAAGGTTTGTCAAGAATCGTCACCTCCATCACTTTCTGTATACTTTTCTTCACTCGTGGTTTCAGGCTGTCACGATCAATGCGAATGCCTGGTCCGATGCCGGCCACGCTGTGAATCACGCCTACGACATTCTTTACATGATGAACCGCGACGAAATTCCGGTGGGAGTCGGCGGCGACGGCGGAATCCTCGACGACGGCACCATACTTCCTGATGTCGGCGGCTATCATCCTCTGATCGAGCAGGTATCGACCACCGACTCGCCGCACTACTGTGCGGTGGCTGCCTAAACTTAGCCCCTTTCCTCGCTTTGCAGGGCACGTCGACTGCCAGCTACTGCCGGTACCGGCAAGCCATTCCCATAGGCGGCTCCGGCGGACGGCTAGACGTCGACACTAACTTCGGCTTCAGGAGGCGCCTTCTCCCTCAGGTTTGTCTAAATTCCTCAATAATCCGACGCCGTCCGTCTCGATCGGGCAAGAAGAGCACTCAAGTTGCATGGCATCAGGGTAAAAGGAGGTACGTCCCCCTGAAGCAGCCCACAGCTCAACGGGTGCTCGCCGACGCAATCTCCGCAGGGCCAACCACGTTGCTCGCGATCGGATCGCACACGAACATCGCGCTGTTTCTGATGACCCACCCTCGCTTGAAGACCAACATCGAGCACATCTTCATCATGGGCGGAGGCGTGAGGTCGAGCAACCCCACGGGATGCTGCCCTGTCAACGGAAGCTCTTCCTGCAAGCCGAGGCAGTGCGGCGATCACGGCAACTTGTTCACAGCATACGCCGGCAATCCCTACGCAGAGTCCAACATTTTTGGCGATCCTTTCGCTGCGTACCAGGTATTCGTTAGATTGTCCTGTTCTTGGTCGTGCGTGCACGTTGAGGGCTTGAAGTGGTACTGCAGGTGTTCCATTCCGGGATTCCAGTAACCCTCGTGCCACTGGACGCGACCAACACGATTCCTATAACCGAGAACTTCTTCGATGAATTCGAACGCAGGCAAGGAACATTCGAGGCGCGATACTGCTTCGAGTCGCTGAAAATGACTCGCGATACGTGGTTCGATAACCAGTTCTACACAGTAAGGAGATCCAGTTATTGATTGCGAGGGGTTTACGGATCGTTTTCTAACAATCGTGAGGTGGAGCAGAGCTACTTCATGTGGGACTCGTTTGCTTCGGGCGTGGCGGTGTCGATCATGAGAAACGGCGACGATTATGATGGAGAAAATGAGTTCGCGGAGATGGAGTTCATCAACATGACGGTGGTCACTTCAAACGAGCCTTACGGCGTGCACGACGGCTCGAACCCCTTCTTCGACGGACGTAGCGTTCCCAAGTTCAATCTGCAGAAACTGGGAGTGCATAGTGGGCATGTTCAAACAGGAATCGACGATCCATTTTGCATCCCTGAGGACGGTGGCAGAGGAAGATGTGAGGTAATTCAAGCTTCCGTGAGAAGTACGATCCCTTCTTCTTCTTCAATGATTCGATGGATTTCGTTGCAGGATGGATACACCAAGGAGGTAACCGGCCCGGATTCTGTTCGAGTGCTGGTCGCGGAGAGAGCGAAACCTAATCAGGATGTTCGTAGTCCACTGAACAGAGAGTTCTTCGAGAGCTTCTTGGATGTGAGTACTTCGGAGCTTGTTTCAGTAACAAACAAGCTTGGATCATCGGATTCATTTGCTCATGCAGGTTCTCAATTTCCACCGCCATTCAGGTCGATTCAACTGGCCGACGCAGTTTCCTTATTACAGAGAAACTCTGTATAAGCCGAATTTTGCAGGTCGGAGCAGGGGAAGGCCTGTGGTATTCGACATGGACATGAGTGCCGGAGACTTTCTTGCCCTGTTCTATCTCCTCAAGGCGCCTCGTGAGACGATCGACCTCAAGGGAATCTTAGTGAACGGCAATGGCTGGGCCAATGCCGCGACGATCGACGTCATCTACGACGTTCTTCACATGATGGGCCGCGACGACATTCCGGTGGGTCTGGGAAGTGTCACCGCTCTAGGCACTCCGAGCCTCGGCTGCAAGTTCGCACAGGCCATTCCGCACGGCAGCGGCGGATTCATCGACTCCGACACTCTGTTCGGACTGGCGCGTGGATTGCCCCGGAGTCCCCGAAGGTACACGGCTGAAAACTCCGTCGAGTTTGGAGCTCCAAGAGACACCGATCGACCTTCGCTCCGGCAGCCTCTAGCTCTGGAAGTTTGGCGGTCCGTTTCAGAAGCATCGAGTCCGAGGAACAAGATCAGTGTGCTGACGAATGGGCCTCTTACCAACTTAGCCAGCATCATTGCACGGGACAAAAATGCAGCTAAAATCATAGAGGTTAGACTTGGATTGACAAATTATGCTGCAGATTTCATAGGCTCAATTCATGTTCTTGCAGCGTGTCTACATAGTGGGAGGACAAGTCAGTAGTGGGGGTGTGAAGAATGAGACTGGAAATGTCTTCACCGTGCCCACAAACAAATTTGCAGAGTTCAACATGTTCCTCGATCCTTCAGCAGCGAAGCAGGTGTTCAGGTCCGACCTTTCGATCACTCTTCTTCCTCTCAGCGCTCAGCGGAAGGTGGCCTCCTTTAAGAGGATCCTGGAAACATTGAGACTTGAAGAAAAGACTCCTGAATCCAATTTCGTGCGTCGGTTGCTATCGTTGCTCCACAAATTACGACAGGATGAATCAAAACTTTACCATCATGTGGTACTCTCTTTTTTTTTTGGCCAATCGTTTAGAACATGATGATTAATTGTTCCAATGTTCAGATATTGCTTGTTTGTGTTCTACTACGTGCAGGACATGTTTTTGGGGGAACTCATTGGAGCTGTTTTCTTGGTCGATCATTCTAAGCTAAATCCAGTGATAGAAACAAAGCCTATTAAAATCTTAACCGGAAGCATGAGCGAGGATGGGCAGATTAGAGTCGACGAGAGACATGGAAAGCCAGTTGACATAGTAGATGATCTCGACAGCGAAGCATACTACAATGTGTTTGCGAGTTTGTTGGGTGACAAGAAGCAGTCTGCAGTCATTGGGAGCTATGAGGAACAGAAGAAGCTGTGGAACACTCCTCCTCAGTAAAGAAGTGATTTTTTTTTTCTGAATTCCAACTTAATTGTACGAGAGATCTTCATAGCTATTTATCTCTGAAGAGAATTACTCATTTCCTTACATGTAAAGCAAACAATCTCGTGTAATGTAATGTAATGTAGCTGTGGCCGTAGGTGAATATTCTTTTTTATAGTGTTCGTTTGTCTCTGTGTATGAATCTCGAGACATTTTAAAAAAATAGGACTGACCATGTTGTATAATTATCAAAAATGGATCCATCATTTTTTGTAATTTGTAGAATAGGCTTTCCTTATCAGGAATACACAGAAAATATTCCTTGTTTCTTTCACAACTATTACATAAGATATCAAAAAATAATATTAGGCCATTAGATTGATGAGCCCTTGATATGCTTTGATGATCGGGCGACCAGGACCCCTCATCATCTAATCAGACCTCGTTTGCGGAAGGGATCGGGTTGGCTAGGGAATGATGTAATCCTGAAAGACTCAGGCTCCACTTGGCTGAAAAATCTAGGTAGGCCATATGTTCGATCGTGTAAGTATCTTATGGTAGTTTTGATATGATCAACCAAGTCAAGTTAGATCCTGCTATATTTTGATGCACTATATCTAAGTATGCAGGAACTTAGGAACACAGGAAGTCGAGTGAAAGACGCAGCTAGCAAGTAGCGAGAAGGATGACACGAGAGAGAGTCAACGAACTCGGTGCGTTCGAGGGACGAGGTGCTGCGGAAGAGTACGTTGGCGGACGAGAAGGAGGCGCAAGGGGTTTCTGAGGAACGAGAAGTCGGAATGGAAGTTTGCTCGAGAAGGCTGGAAAATGGGTTCGGGTGAGCCCTATTTCGGATGACCGAAATCATCAAGCGAGCGGAGCTGGAGCAGAAGGCCTAGAGAAAAAATCAACCAGAAGTTGACTGTACTTCGGGCGCCCTGACCGCTCAGACCCAGGGCGCCCCGTGAGCGCCCTGGTCACGGGCTGAACCAACCCAGTTCGGGCACCGGACTGGGTCCGGGTGCCCGAACTAGAAAAATTATTGAAATGTCAACTGTCGCGATCCATTGTGACGGCGATAAAATTTTATCCCCCTTAGGCACATGGAACCCTTCCAGGTGTCCTGATCAAGGCTATAAATACAGCCTTGATCTTAGAAGCTAAAATCATCACTTGTAATCAATTCTATTTGAGTTTAACTTTGTAATTTAGTGCGTCAACTGCTGTAAGAGGCTTCTCCACCTAAAGGAGATTTGATAGGGAACTTTACTTGCCCTGGATTAGTAATCATCTGATTACAAACCAAGTAAACGATATGTCTCTTCCTTCTTATTTGTTAATTAGTTTCTTTTTATGCAAGTATTTTTTAAAATAAAGTTGTAAAGTTCGAGAAAGTGTGTTCATTTCTTGCAGGGCTATTTAGCCGGCTACCAAGGTTCCTACAAGTGATATCAGAGTCAGGACATTTCAAGAGGACTAATCGTCGATCGAAGCATAAGAAATGGTCGGACCGAGCATCTACCCACCTAAATGTTGGTTGGTCCTAGGAAGATCGTACCGGTTCCACTGTACAAAATTTTGTACAAGTGTCGAACCTTTCCTAAACAACCTATTGTGTTCTTTAGAAGTTAAATTAGGAATCGTAAACGGAACTTAACATTATTGATTCCAAATTTAATTTATCTGTTCTTAATGGTTTAGACTTAGATCACAAGCGAAACTTAACACTATTGATCCAAATCAACCTATGTTACAAATTCAATTAAATATCTATTTCAAAAATTGGTTCCCAGGATAAACAAGGCGAGTCACATGGCCTTCTTGGGTATGGGAGCATCCACCACTGCCTCGACAAAACCTTTTAACGAAATTAAATATTTAATTTCCTAAAATAATATTAGGTTTTGTAGGTGTAGCGGAGGCCGATAAGAGGGGGGTGAATTGCCTGAAAAAATAAAGTATACTCTCCTCGTCTTTCAACTCAAAAAGATAGCAATAATTAAAAATTAAACTTAACAGAAATAAAAAAAGAACTCAACAATTTACTTGGTTACAACGAAGACGGTTGTTAATCCAAGGCAGAAGAAAAATGTTCTGAAAAGATCTCCTTCTCTGAAGGCGGAGAAGCCTTTTACACAATGGAAAGCTCAGACAAGTTGCTAGGAATGACTATAGAGTTGAAAGAACAATTAATGAATAATTCCTAGCTCCAGGGGCCTTTATATAGCCGCTGGAAATTCTATCTCGGAGGTCCAAGGCGCCTCCAATAGAGATCCAAGGTGCCTCCAAGGGAGTGAGCGGATAGAACTCTATCCGTAGAGCAAACGGTCATTTTGACCAGATGAAGGCGCCTTCATCAAGCCTTGAAGGCGCCTTCAAGGTGAAGGCGCCTTCAAGCCATAATGAAGGCGCCTTGAGCAGTGTTTCCAGCACACTTGCTTCTTTGCTTCAGCTTCCGAAGTTCCATTCTTTTGGGTGATTGCGGCCAACCGGAATAGGGCTCACTCGAACCCAATTCCCGGCCTTCTCCTCGAGCAGCCTTCCTCCCCAGCTTAACGTCCCTTGAACACCGCGCACGTTCTTCTCGCCCACCGGTGTACTCTTCTGCAACTCTCTCGTCCTTCGGACGCACCGAGCCCGTCGGCTCCCTTCCCGTGCCGTCCTTCTCACTAGCTGCGTCTTCTGCTCGACTTCCTGCGCTCCTAAGTTTCTGCACACTCAGACACAGGGATCAAAAACAAAGCAGGACCTAACCAACTTGGTTGATCACATCAAAACACCCACGGGGTCTAACAGGTTTAACCAAAAAGATTAATCGAATCACAAATTCAAAAAATAAAAAAACACAAACACGAATTACAAATTCGAAAAACTAGAATATAATGCCTCTTGTGTTTGGAATTCTTATAAAGAAAAATAACTAGCATGATGCAGAAAACAATTACTAGTTATACCTTTTCTTTATATGCTAATAACCTCGAGATCTTCTGTCGTATTCCTCGCCTTGCCTTGGACGTCGTGTGGGTGACGATCCTCCAAGATGAACACCACCCAAAAGCCTTCTTCCTCCTTCTCTAAAATCCGGCCACCACCACAAGAGAACAAAAGAGAGCAAGGGAAAAAAGAGAGGGAGAGGGCCGGCTACAAGAGGAAGCACCAACTTGAGAATAAGAATTGATTAAACCATGAGGCCTCTCCTCCCCTTCTTTTATATTATTTGCCCAAGGCAAATAAGGAATGATTTTTTACAAAAATTAAAATCATCTTCTTGTTTTTCCTTTTCCCTTTTAATTTTTCCTTTTCTTTCCTCTTGATTGTTTCAATCATCAATCATGGATTGATTGGCCGGCCCCTTGCTTGGGCACCAAGCAAGGGTGGCCGGCCACATCATCAAGGAGAAAAATAATTTTTATAAAATTTTATAAAAGAAGAAATCCTCTTATAAAATTTTACAAGCTCTCTTTTCTATTGTGGAAGTTAAAAAATGAAAGTTTTAAAAATTTAAAACTAAGTTTTAAAATTTAAAACTTCTCTTCTAAAATTTCCTTTTTTAACATGGTTACAAAAATAGAAAGTTTCAAATTTAAAACTTATCTTCCTTTTTTCTAAAAACCATGAGGATGGTTAAAAAGGAAAGTTTTCAAACTTTTTTTTAAACCATGTGGCCTAATTCAAATAAGGAAAGTTTTTAATTTTAAAATCTCTCTTTTAAAACTTGTAGATTTATACAAAAAGAAGATTTTAAAAATTCAAAACACCCCTCCTATTTGAATTTATTGTGGCCGGCCCCTCTTTGCTTGGACACCAAGCAAAGGGTCGACCCCTTTGAGAAGGAATTAGCCGACCCCTATTGCTTGGTCACCAAGTCATGGGTTGGCCCCCTCTTGGACACTAAAAAGGGCTTTTCATCAGTGGACTTGAGGCATTAATGAGGCTACGACAGGGACCTAGAGGAGAAATTGGTTTTGGCCTTCCGATGAGCTTGAGTATCCCGTGTTCGCCCCGAACGCACAACTCAAGTTCATCAACAATAACTCATTCCACTAGAGAGTTATTATTGCACTACCGCACCAATCCCTAATTACATTATGGGCTCCTTCTTATCATGAGTGTGTTAGTCTCCCTGTGTTTAAGATATCGAATGTCCATTAATTTAATTGAGTTACTAACAACTCACTTTAATTAATGTCTTAGTCCAAGAGTAATACCACTCAACCTTATTGTCATGTCGGACTAAGTCCACCAGCAGGGTTTAACATGACAATCCTTATGAGTTCCTCTTGGGGACATTCTCAACCTAAATTACTAGGACATAGTTTCCTTCTATAATCAACAACACACTATAAGTAATATCATTTCCCAACTTATCAGGCCTATTGATTTATCGAGCTAAATCTCACCCTTTGATAAGTTAAAGAAATAAATACTAAATATATATGCTTGTTATTATACTAGGATTAAAAGCACACACTTCCATAATAACTAAGGTCTAGTTCTTTTATTGAGTCAGTATAAAAAGAACTTACCTAAAATGGTCTTACTCAATACACTTAGAGTGTACTAGTGTAATTTATTAGTCAAGATAAACTAATACATAATTACACTATAACTATTCCAATGGTTTGTTCCTTTCCATCTTAGCCGTGAGCAACTGTTTATAATTTATAAAGAACTGATAACATGATCTTCTGTGTGTGACACCACACACCATGTTATCTACAATATAAAATAAAATGCAGACTTTTGACCAATGTGATTCTTTTATTTCAAAAATAAATATTTACAAAAGCTAGACTTTTAGTATACACTCTAACACTAAATTCAAGGGGGAATTTGCGAACTGGAAGAAAAAGATGGAGGTATTTTTAAAATATATTTTGATTTGTTATTAATTATAAAGTTTGGTTTTGTAGCACAGATGGCAAAGAAGAATACCAATTGACAAAAAAGGAGCAAGCTGACTTCATGGCAAACGACAAAGTAGAGTTTCATCTACTTAGCATCCTACCATCTCAAGAAGTCAACCAAATCAGAACATACGAGTCAACCAACAAGCTCTGGGAGAAATTTCTAGAACTACATGAAGGGACATCGGAGGCAAAACTAGCGAGTTAGGATCTGATCCAGAACCAGATCAACAACCTCCGATTATAAGAAGGCGAATCTGTTGTACCACTCAAGAATCAAGGAACTCATCATCGGACTCACAAATCTCGGAGAAAAGATAACTAATCGAGATTCGCTAAGGTACTCGCTTAACGCATTTCCTAGGACTTCTGAATGGATATCCTTAGTAGATGTGTATTACATCTCTAAGGATCTAAAGGCAAGTACTTTAGAAAAGTTATTTTATACTTTTGAAGTTCATGAAACTATATATGCAGATTTGAAGAAAGAGCCCAAGCACAACATTGCCCTAAAGGTAAAAATGGATGAACCAGATTCTGAAATATCCCTTGACGATGACGAAACGACGTTCATGGTAAGAAAATTTATAAAGTTATTTAAAATTAATAAATTTAATCAAGTGCAAGGTAAAAGAAAGAAAAGAAAGATAAAATGCTACCACTACGACGAAGAAAGACATGTCAAAGACAACTACCCAAAGTTGAAGAACAAGGAGAAGAACAAGAAGCCAGTCTAGACAAAGCATCGAAATCTAAAGGCAACGTGGGACGAAATGTCATCCGAGTCGGAGATTGAAGCCCTCGCTGGACTTGTGCTAGTACCAAGTCATCAAGAAGAAGAAGACAAAGCAAGCTCATCCAAAATGAGCATCGATGAAGCGAGAGCAACGTCAAAAGGAAGCAGCACTACAGGGGGAGCTTTAGACAAAGGAGAGATAAATCAGGTACGGTCTCTATCTCCTGACCAGTTATTTAAATTTATTAAAATTTTATCAAAGAATTCTTGTCATTTAGAATTAGTGAATAAGAAGTTATTAAAAGAAAATAATGAATTAAAAAGGAACATTATCAACATCTTGTCGATTGAAAGATTTCGACAATATAAAAATGAAAAATGAAAAATTGAAATTAGAAATAGAAGATTTGAAAAATTATGCAAGCTCACAGGTTCAACAAGTTTGAAAATATAATGGACTAAATTGTCACTTTAGATATTATAAGGGCTAAATTAGAAAAATATCATAAAAATATATTTCGAGGAAATTTTTGATAAATCTGATAGTAAGGAACCTATATTGGATTCCAAAAGCATGCCCTAAAGTAAATTTTTATGCATATCTTACTTTTTTCTAATTTAACATTTTTTTCTAAGGATTGTCTATTTTTTTTAATTGTCTCATATAATTTCTGGTTGAAATTAATTTGATATTAATTTTTCAAGAAAGGAAATTTTATTACTCATCTATAGAAAAAATTTTAAATTTTTTTACCGTTGTATTTATTTTCTATGAAATTTTTAACAAAATTCGTATTCTTTGATTTAAAATTATCTTGCAGTGTTATTTTAAAAATATTTATTTTTTATGAAACTTTATCCTTTTCTCTATCTAAAAAAATTTTTCTAAAATTTTTTTGTCATGAATTTTATATGAATTATTTATCTAAATATAAATTTTTAATATTAAAAATTTTTAAAATTGTAATTCTTGAAAATTTATTTTTTCTATAAAAATGCATGCTCTGATACATTTTCAGAAAATATTTTAAGATTTTTTTATTAATAACTATTTTTAATTTTTTTTTAAAAAAATGTGTTGAAAAGAATTTATTTTTGTTTAACATATATATATATATATATTAAAAAAATCCAAGTCTAAAATTTATTTTATTTTATTTTTTAATATATTTTATAAATTACAAAATCCAAGTTAAACTTCCTAATCTTTTCTGGATAATAGTCATTTTTTTAACCCTTAGACTTTATTTCATTTCCTGTTATTTTTCTTGAAAAACCTCTATTTTTAATGTGATTAAAGGGGTAGAAGTGAAGATTAAGTCTAGGTAGAGGGTAATTATCTAATTTTTTTTACACATTTTGCACTTGCAAAATTTATTATCTTACTGCTATTTGCTTCTTGATTGCAAAATTTTTACGAAAGATGAAATTTTTACGAAATACCAAATTTTTACGAAAGATGAGCAAATTTTTAAGAAAGTAGATTAACAGTAAACAAGAATAAATTGACAGTAAATAGTACTAATTAACAGTAAACAGTAATAATAAACAGTAATAGTTCTTAAACAGTAATAGTAAAATAGTAATAGTTCTTGGTAAAATAGTAAATAGTAAAAGAAAAATACAGTAATAGTGAAGTGCAGAAATAAAGTAGATAGTCACAATACCGTGATAGCACGGTTAAATATATTGACTTTTTAAATTTTTACTCTTTTGTTTTTTAATAAACTGCTTTCTTTTCTTGTTTGTTTTCCAGGGAGCCTCACCTGTTCAGGACCTCACCTTTCAATCAGTGCCCCGACTTATGCGTAAGATTTTGGGTTGTTACCCTTCTTACTTAGCCCGCACAGGTCTTATATGATTTTGGTTATTCCTGATATAGTTACTGTTCACCTGTTGGTTACTAAGACAAGGACTGAGGAAAAGAACCAAGACGAGAGAGACAGAATATTTTTGAGTCTAAACTTAGATTGTCATTATAAAACAAGCAACAAGCATAGATCTTATTTAGTAGAGAATTTTTACAGAGAGTTACATAAAATTTTTACATAAAGATAGCTTACATAGAAAACAACATATATTACATAAAGGTACCGAATTTTTATATAACTTGACAGAGAAAACTTACAAACACACTTGAGCACACTTGAAGAACAGCGGGAGAGTATGGACAGTAGTGAGTGCAGTGGGGCAAGTGGATGCTTCAGCAAGAGAGTTTTGGGGTCCTTTTATAAGCGGAGGAGAGAGCTTTTCTTGGAGGAGAAGGAAAGTAGAGAAAGAGAGGGGCCTGAAAAGAGAAGGCTTGGTGACGGACAAGTGGAAAGCACTAATAAATGGAAAGGGGGTCTGGCAAAAGAAGGGTTTAGTTGTGTGTGTGTGTGTGTGGGGGGGGGGGGGCAGATGGCTTCGTTTTAGGTGGGTGGACATATTGGCTGGTTGGCAAAAAAAACGTCAGGAATGACGTTTTTTGTAGATGTTACTGTAGTGTTGTGTTTATGGGAGAGGACGTCATGGATGACGTTACTTCATTAAGTCTCCATTAAGTTGTCGAGGTTATTGTCACTAGTAAGGTCCAGAGAGGGAGTTTGTGAACTTCCGGCTAAGTCTGGCTGCATTGTTCTGTGGAGTGCTGCTCTATATGCTCTAGCAGAGAGGACAGAGCTGGCTAGTCTCTTCTGACAGTATCTTTCAGTTTTTCTTTTATAATGTTGAAGCAATGTCGTATACTATGTTTTGAAGGAGAAAGGGAGGAATCTAGTTCCCATATCTTTTGGCCAATAGATCTTCTCAGTGTAAGTTTCTCCTACTAGGAAGTAATTGTCTGGATCTATCAAGCGATCCCAAGCCCAATTAGTTCCTTATACTGATGCTCTCCAATGCTTTAATTGATCTTCAATAGTAGGGAGAGCTTCCCAATGGCGATCGGGGTTAGATGCGTAATCTTCAAGTTCTGTTTGGATACCCCCCGACTTCATTGATATCCAGCTTAACCAGATGTTTGGCTGGTTCAATATTAAGGTTAAGTCATTCCGGTGGAGGGCTGTCAAAAGTACATACAACAAACGTTTCCTCTTCTTCGAGGGCCAGAGAAATAATAGTACCAAGCTTTTTAGGAAAATCTTTAACAGAATCTGGATCATGTACCCAAACTTTGTATAGTAGTCCGTAGTCCATCAGAAGAAAAGGAGTGATAAGCCTTCCTTTGTATGAAATTACTTTATACTTTTCATAGTTTAAGTTGGCTTTTCAGAAGGAATATAGCAACTGGCATGGATATCCGTATTTAGCAGAGTCTTCATAGGTTGGCCCAATTTTCTGACATTTAAGTTTTGGGCCAAATTCTGCTTCATAGGTAATAGTTATCCCAGGAGGGAGATTTTTGTGAAAGGTCTTTTGTGCTTCACATAATTCAAAAAATGTCTGTAGTGTAGATTGTTCTTCTAGGTTCTGAACGTAGGAGTTGATATCCTCGGGTATGGTGTTGGGCAGACCCAATATATGGGCTGCGGATGTTTTTTGAGCAAAAGTTGTAGCAGCTTGTTCTTTTAACTGGGCTAGTGTTAGATAGTTGGCCCGTTGTGGTTTCTTTTCTTCTAATGTTGTGGAAGAGGAAGGAGACCCATGAGTTCCTTCAGTAATTTGTGCATATGTAGGAGGCTCTTCTGATTGTGAGCTAGTTGGCACTATAGTTGTTGTTTTTAATAAAGTGCTAATAAAGAAATTAGCACCAAGTTGAGTTCTGGTAGCATTAAAAGCTTCTTCAAGTGAATAATACCTTTTGAAGAAAGGATGTTCTAGGCCTTGTATGGCCATATTTGTTTCCTCCCAAGTAGCATATACCCCAGCTTGTGGCCCAGAAAAGACTACATAACAAGAGAATTTCATGCTTGCTGGCTTTTGTATAGTTGTTAGAAAATAGTTTGTTAAAGCATTTATGACTGCTATCTTGTGTCCTGAGCTACTAGGGATGGTAGGAATGTGTCAAATGTTATCTATCAAACAGTGTTGAATGTGATCTAGTTTGTCTCTGAATAAAGAGCGAAACTGATCTTCTTGCTGTGTAAACTGTTGTAATTCTTGTGTTCCAAATCTTAATGTTTTAGTAGCAACGAGGTGCGTACTTTCCTTGGTCGATCCATTACCTAAACAGAAAATGTTAGTGGAGTAAACGAGATAAAGTATCAGCTAAAGAATTGTTAATTCCTTTTATATGTTCCCAGTGAATGCGTAAACCTTTATTAATAATAGTATCTATGAATTTTAGTCATCTCTTAGTACTTAATTCTTTTCTTAATCCTTTAGTTTGTTGACTATACTTGACTATAGCTTCGCAGTCGGTTCGAATGGTGATTTCTTGCTTATTACAAATGAATAATCGGAAGGCTTCTAGACAATGAATAACTGCTAATATTTCAAAATCTAACGAGGTAAGATGTCCTTTTTCTTGAAATTTTCCAGAGGCATATCTGCATAAGGTTTCTGTAGTTTTAGGGTCATACTTGGATGTTTTTCTAAATAAAATTCCTCCCCATCCTGTTTCACATCCATCTGTTTCGATGACTAAGTAATCAGCATCAAGTGGGAGTGTTAACATGGGAATTATTTTTACTAACTCTTTAATCTATTTTACAAGTGCTATATCTTGTTGATTAAAGTGTTTTTGTCCTGTTAAGGAGGTTTTGTTGTATAAGGGGCTGTTGATTTTTCCTATATTTTTTAAATAAGGTCTAGCATAATTTAGGAGTCGTAAAAAGGCTCTTAGAGTTTTAGTGTAATCTTCCATCTTATCTGGAAAAACAAGGATTTTAGCAGAGATATGAGGTTGAAGGGCTATTTGTCCCTGTCCTATCTCTGCTCATAAGAAATCAATATGAGTAGTAGCTATTGTCATTTTCTTTCGAGAAATAATCAGACCATGTTTTTCAAATAAGTTAAATATAATATGAAGATGAACACAATGCTCTTGTTTAGTCTTAGAGAAGACTAAAATATCATCTATATATACACAAGTGAAGAGAGAAAAATCTCGAAAAATGTCATCCATTTTCCTTTGGAATATTAGAGGAGCGACCTTGAGGCCAAAAGGCATAACAAGCCACTCAAAATGTCCCTCGGGACAGGAAAAGGTTGTCCATTCAATGGACTCAGGATGCATTTTGACTTGCCAAAATCCTGATTTCATGTCAAATTTTGAGTACCATTTTAAGTTTTGGATTTTATTTAAGAGTTGGTCTTTGTTGGGGATTTTATAACCGTCTTCTTGATAATTATCATTTAGTCTCTTGTAATTAAATATCATTCTAGATTGGCCACGTTTTTGTTTTGATCCTTTATTAACTATAAAAGTTGGACTTCGGTGCCTAGATGTAGACCTTTGAATGGCTCCTAAAGTTAAGAGTTGGTTAATATGCATTTTGCATTCTTCAGTTTCTCAATTTGTATATTTTAAATCTTGGGCCTTAATTGTAAGGTCTGGATTAATGATTGATAGTTTGCAGTATACTTTGTCTCTGTCCCAATATTTAGTAGGATTTTCTCCAATTATTTCTAGTTTTTCTAATCTAGAAATGAGAGAGTCTAAATCAGGTTATGTGTGTTTATTAATTGAAGTAACTGTTGTGAAAGTATAAGATTATGTGGGATCCAAGTGTCATCAGTTATAGGGCTTGACCAGCCAAGTGAGGCTAGTTTTCCGAGTCTTGGTAGTCAGAAAAAGCTAGGGCACAGGTCTGGTTATCCGGTTGTGCCTTCTTACTGGGTTGTTTACAGACATTTTTAGGAGAACATTGACAAGATGTGTTGTCTGAAGGTAGGAGTTCTATGTGGGATTTTGTAATTAAGGGATGGACAATAGAGAGATAGTCTGATACTATTGGGGATATTATGGGTGAGGAAAAGAACAGAGCATAATCCTTAGTTAGAAGATAAGCTCTATCTGATGCTACCAGAAAATTTAAACCTAGGATTAAGTGAATATTAGGATGTAATAGTGGTTTAATTCATAACTTAGGAAGTGAGAGTGGTGTGCCGTATTTACCACAGTTGTCATAAAACCTTAGATGGGTGTTAGTAACAAATTGTGTGCAAGTTAACTGTTGGCCATCAAATTGTGTACTTAGTAATGGTTGTGATGCTGTTTTTATAAAAGTTTTTGGTAAGACAGAAAGAAGTGTATTTTCATCTATGGTGGAGTTAGTAGCTCCACTATCTAAAAAGGCATGTAGTGTGAATTCATGGCCATGGATATTTACCAAACATTTGACTCTAATGTCTAGAGTTTTTCCTGTATTACATATACTAGAGGCTTTTATAAAGACTAGATCTCGATCTATTATATCGGCTGGTGTAAGTTGTAAACCTTTACCTTTATCAAGGGTAGCCTGAGAAGAAAAATGTGGAGGAAGGTTTTCTTTTATTTGTTTATCTAGGGTCTCAATTTCTGTTTCTAATTTATTAATACGTGTTTCTAATACAGAAACTCTTGTTTCTAATAAAAAATTTCGAGTGCCTCCTTTAGAGAGATGGCTTATGGGTATCGTAATAGAGAACAGTTGTTGAAGACAAATATTATAGGCTTATTTTTTTACATATTTTGCAGGTTCCTCTTTTATCTAAAGATGGATAATAGCTACAAAAGAAACAAGGAATGTTATCAGTTCTTGTTTTGAGTATCCACTCATGTAGGCAGTTAAGTTCTTCTGTAGTCTTATTGTTGAGTTGTTTAAACATTAGATTTGTATCTGGAAATGGAAAGTCATCCCATAATTCATCTAGATTGTCTAGTGTATCATAGGGTATGTAATTTTCAGGATCTAGGTTATACTGCTGATGCGAGGGTTGCAAGAAAGAGTTTACAAGACTGTAATCAGAAGAAGGAACAACTTCTTCTATGTCATCTACAGAAACAATAAAGTAGATGGAGGATGTATCAGAAACGTCTGATTGTACTTCTATTAAATCTAGATTTGTACAGGTAACTAGTTTTGCTTCTCGGGTATATAAATTCTTTTTATTTGGGCAGGCAGAGGATAAATGACCCGGTTCATTACAGGCAAAACATGTGATAGTATTGACATATGTCTTCTTTGGTTTGAACTTCCGTACATGTTTTTCTTTATTTAAGTAAGGTTTCTTTTCTCGACTTTTTCTAAGATAATAAGTCTTTTTAGGTTTTATTGCCTTTGGCCTTGTTACCAATTTTCTGTGTGTTCTTGATGAATGATTTAGTCTTGGTCTAGGTTGGGTGAGGCCGTATTGTTGATGGGTATATATCTGGCTACAAAATCCATATTGTTGATTTTTTAATTGCTTTTGTATGTGGATATAGGTACATTTTTCTTTAAGTATAGAAATAATGTGTTGAATTCTTACTCCAATGTTATCGTATTGTGGTGCTACATTCATGTCTGTCCAGGCTTTATGTATTTTATTTCCTAAGTCTCCTGGAAGTTTGCTAAAAAGTCTTTCCCCTAGTTCCGGGTTACAATAGTTTCCCGAGACTGCTGTTAATGCTAGAAAGTCATTACAAAAAGGTTTAATCCAGTTCCAACTAAAGAGTTGTAATTGTTCTAAGTCTCTCATAGGTTCTCTTTGTCTTATATCCAATCCAGTATTAGCATCTCTGGCGGTAAACAACCTATGAATTGTATAGCAAAAATTGAGTATGTTATTTCCTTGTGATGTCATCCTGGCTACTTCCTCGGGATATGTAGTTTTATAGGCTTCCCATGCTGCTCTAGCAACATCACCTAGGTAATTTTCTCCTACTCTTATCATGGCTTCTCCTGTTTCTATGTGTAGTTCATGTCTAGCTTGATAATCTCTTTTAACAGAGACTATCCACTGTTCTAGATAAGTATCATAAAGTTGAGGATCATCGTATTCTCCAATATTTAACAAGACCGAATTTTTGCCAAAATAAGTAATTTCAGGTGGTCTTCTTTTTCCTATTGTTCTTAATAAATGATTATTATTAGTATATGAGATAATCTTTGTTCTTGGGGGATGTCCTTCCCCATAATCCATAGTTCTCATAGAGCTTTCAGAGTATCTTACTTGTAGCGATTGTGGTCTGAAGTTACTAGTGCTACTAGATTCGGCTGGATTCATTAGATTTACTGTTGAGAAGTAATCTTGTTTTTTAGCAATTATGTTATGCTTTTCGTCGAAATATAACATCCAGTCAGGCTCTAATTTATGGTGTAAAAGGTCAAAAGTTTCTAATTCTTTTAAATCTTCTTTAGTGAAATAGATGGCTATTTCAAATGGAATGTAAACATATTCATTTAGATCGTCATAAAATAAATAATTATTTTCCGCATTATTGCTTATAGGAGTTTCCAGTATGCTATATTCAATGTTCATTAAATTCATATTAGTTTGATTTTCTTCATTATTTTCTTCTTGTGATGTTGAAGGTTTATAATTATGAAATCTTACTATAGAGCTTCCATGTCTATCTTTATAAATAATGGATTCTGTTGGTTATAAGGTTTGTGGTTTATTGTTTAATTCTAAATTAAGAGTCTAATACAATCCTGCAAGTAATGTTGATGAGAAGTCCTTAGGTTTGAGGAAATAAATGTCTTTTGTCGTAAGGGTTTCAATAACATTAGTAATTTGAACTTTAAAACTATTATTAGATTATGTCTATTTGAATATTATGTCTTTGAAAGTCTCCATACCCTCTGGCTTGTACTGAAATTTTAATATATTCTATAAAGTCCAGGATTGTCATATTGAAGTTTGGACAGAAATAGGTAATTCCTAAATTGCTATTCATATCTACTTCAATGAGTCCAATAACTACCTTATCATTGTCAGAAAATCTTGAGTCGTAAAGGGCTAAAAATACTTTAGCTCCTATACTTTTTCTAGTAAGTCCTCTTAGTCCAAACACTATTAATCCTAGATGTATGTAGTGATGTTTTCTTTGTAAAAGTGTTCTTGCCGATTCTTCTGTCATGAGTGTAAATCTTTCTTCATCTCCATCTGGTATATGAAATGGTTGTGTTCTGTGATGCCTATAAAGTCATATAGAGAAGGATAATAGTCCTTGATTATATATTCTTTTTGGGTTTAAAGTATTTAATTGTTCGTTAGAAAAGTGTATAAATTATGTTCTATGTCTATAAGTTCTTCTAATTGGTAAGTAGCAATATTTGTTGAAGACCTCCTGAGTATTACAGATAAGTTTTTATTTGGTTGTCTTAAAGTTTGTGATAATCCAGAAAAACTTTCAGTTTGTTTCTTTGTTCGTAGATTCATTTGAAATGACATCTTGAGTCTTATAAGTAAGAAATTTATAAGTAGTAGGTTGTTGTCAGGTAACTATTTTTCCTAAAGACAATTTACTAAGGTCTTTGTTAATACTTTCAAGAGTTTCTTTTAGATTACTTGTGTAAGTATCTTTATAGATATGATTTTCGAGAGTAAGTAGTTGAGTTTCTAATACCGTGAGCCTATAATGTAAAGAAGTAGTGCTAGTATGGTGTTATTTTGTTGTACTAGTACTTGGTCGCCTTGATTTACTAGATGAGCAAATTTTTAAGAAAGTAGATTAACAGTAAACAAAAATTGACAGTAAACCGTACTAATTAACAGTAAACAATAAACAGTAATAGTTCTTAAACAGTAATAGTAAAATAGTAATAGTTCTTGGTAAAACAGTAAATAGTAAAAGAAAAATACAGTAATAGTGAAGTGCAGAAATAAAATAGATAGACATAATACTGTGATGGTACGGTTAAATATATTGACTTTTATATATATATATATATATATATATATATATATATATGATCGTCGACATCATTATAACATGTATAAATTTAAATTAACTAATAATTTACTTGATTCACAAGATGACTCAGTTTAAATACTAACAAAATAACTAAATAACTATGTGATAAAAATTATTGAAACTTTTGATTTGAACATAAACGTCAAAAATAATCTTCTAAAAATTCTTGATTCTACATAATAACAAACAATAATAACTTATCATTCTGAAAAAAAAAATGATAAAATATTACTGATGACTAATTAAAAATAATTAAATAGGTATTTTAACCCTAACTTGTAAAAGAAGAAAATAACTTAAAATCTTTTTAGCCTCCGAATAAATTTTAAACAATATTTTTTTAATCAAATTGATTATAGATTTCACCCAATAAATAACTAAATATTCTTTGATTTGATATATAACCTCTCAAAAAAAATATGGAATCGTCACATCAATGATCCCCCTAGAGTCAATCCCACGGATATAGAGGAAGGTAAATACAGGTACACAACTAAAAACGTATAACCGGGACGCTAACCCCAGGCAATACACCCTAAGAATCGAACCCTGGACCTTTCGACTACGAAACCATGCACCCCCAGTTGTGCTACACCCTGGGGACGATATATAACCTCTCAAAGCTTCTATCAATTATAGTCTGATCCTATTAATCAGGGGCGTAGCTACATTATGAGAAGAGGGTGCGACCGCCCCCTCTGAAATTTTCAAAAAAAAAAACATTAATAGTATATATTTGAAAAGTCCTCACCGCTATTTTCATCGATTGATTCACTATCGTTTGTATTGGAAGATTGAAATTGGTCACATATTTAGAAAACTCTTGGCCTATGCTATCCATTGGTACCACTTTTATAAAAAAAATTATCGTGTCTTGAAATGTTAATATTAAATTAAAATATATAATAGTAAATGGATAAATTAAATGTAGAACACAAAGTGAGAGCGCTAAATTAAAATTGGATCGGATTTGAACTAAATCAAACAGATAGACACACAGATAATGATTATGTTGATTTAAATCGGCATTGATTTGGTTGAGTTATGACCGAAGCAAATTTAAAGTTTAAACGAGTTCGATCGATTTAAAATTAATTATGGTAATTTTGAGAAAATTTTATCTTACACTTTTTCCTCTCTACACACTGCAACCTCCGTCGTGTCATACGCCATCATCGCTATAGGAATGCTAAATATTATGAGAAAGCAATATAACAAATGATTTTTCAAATTTAAGGCATAGATAAGATTTAGAGATTGGTAGATCGTTGTTTCAATTAGAACATAGAGCTATGGTCGAAAATTTTAAGTTTAACATCATTTTTGACTCCTTAAATTTAAAATTAGATTTTAAATTGTGAAAATCAACCAGTACTAATGTTTGAATTCTTTGAAAATAGCCCCTCCTAGTTTAAAATTCTGGCTACGCCACTGCTATTAATCATGCTACGATTCCACCAATCTTGCTCTAATTCCACTAGAAAAATAATCTTGTACGATTGAGGATCAATTCGATGTTCTGGATCACACGATCCAGGATTTGCAAACATGGCCTGAGACTTTTATATAGCAGGTAAAAGTAAAGACAAATATTATATAATCCCAATGGTGCCAAAAGAACAATAAATCACCATGAATCACCCTTACAAATCGCACATAGTAAACACTTCTATATACACGTAAACACCTAACCAGAGATCATCTCTGGAAAGGGCAGTAAATCATTCTATGAATTAAAATCCAAATGAACATAATATACAGTAATCGTGGAAAGAAAGGTGGGTGTATATTTTCAGCTTCAATCTCTCCACTGCGCTAAATTCAGCATTTCTCAATCAGCTGGTCTCACTTATATAAACAGTGTTTCACCTTTGATTGCCAGATCAAATCAAATAGAAAGAGAACGATTGTAGTATAAGTACGTTTGGCCTAGTCCGAAAATTAAACTTCTAAAAAGATGATGAAGACGACACCACAATCATAGAAGGTGAATGTGTGATGTAATTAACCTGTTCCATAACACAAGAAATAAACTATCAGCGAAGAGAGAAAGGTAAATAAAGCAATATGATGAGCCAGGCATCTATAGTCAAACCTTCTTCGCAGAAGGCAAAAACACCTCCCAGCATGTCTTCGTCGTCTCCATCCTCAAGTTTTTCTCTCTCACAGTGGCTGCTGTTACTGTCTGCATCAACAGCTTCAGTTAACTCACGGCAGTCATCGAGCTCTGATACTTTACAATAGCCTTCGTCAAAACATTGGGCAATTTCAACTGAATTGTGGGAATCAGAACGCTCAGCATGATCTGTGTAGCTGCTGGGGGTGTACGACTTTGGTACTTTGCCGCCATCATTTGCAGCCAGTTTACCATTACATGACAAACTATTTGATCTTGCTGAAACCTCGTTAATTATACAGTCATTCACGATAGGATAGCTTTGACTGTAGTCTGCATGCAGTTGCATGTAATCTTTGGAGTAACTACTTGCCACTGGATTTGGTTTAGCTTCTGATAATGCAGCAATACCATTGCTGATAATTGAAGATGAATCATGACCAGATTCACTTGGCATAGCCTTCTCCATCGAGGGTAATATAACTGGTTTACCAGTGTCATTAAAATAAAGTAAACCATTTGTCGGTCTTGTCCCTAGTAACGACAGGTCACAATGAATTTCAGATGATCCAATTTCTTAACAGAATTACATTAAATTGAGAAGTTCTACTTACCAAAATCTGACCGAGAGACAAAAGATGATGTATTAAATCTAGGATTAGCTGTATTCTTGCTGAACTCATCTTTACCTTGGGAAACTGCTGCTGATGAAGTTCCATATACACCACCAACTCTGCAAGAATGCAAACCATATCAGTTAGATTTTGTATGGTCAAAATCAGTACATGTTCATTTCTTATTCTTCTATTGATTATGAATTGATATTTCGGTATAGTTTGGAATAATCTGAACTGAACCAAGTTTAATCACAATCAAGCTTGTTAAATGTTTTGAGAATAGTTTTCAACCCAAAGCTCAAAAAGTTCGAGTTCAATGCTTCTTCTATATATATATATATATATATATATATAGAAGTTTGTCAAGCTAACTTACCAACTCCAAGGAGAGCCAAGCCTATGATCATCACTGAGATCAAACTTAATCAATAATGAAAACTTAGTTGAACTCGTCAAAATATTTTGAAGGGAAGTCTTGGTGCAACGGCAAAGTTGTTGTCATGTGACCAAAAAGTCACGGGTTCGAATCCTGGAAACAACCTCTTGCAAAAAGCAGGGTAAGACTACGTACATTGGATCCTTCCCCAGGACCCCGCATGACAGGAGCTTCGTGCACCGGACTGCCCTTTTTTTTTAACATGTCAAAATATTTTAAGAGATTTTTCACCTCATTCTCATCCTAACACCACAAAAATTTGCAAGTTCTTCCTAGCTTGATAATGTGAGTAAAAATTGTTAACATCAGGAGAAAATTAATCAGTAGAGCATATAAATTTCTTACTTTTTCTATCACTGTAAAAACACAACACAAAAGTTTGCAATTTCTCTTCTATTTCAATTATGACAACTAAAGGTCGATGTGTCGTGCCAGGTGAGCTGGTAAAATCTTATTGATAAGTTTTTGGCAATATTCTTTACACGTAAACCTATGAGAATTGAGAAATTACAACATAAACTTTTATCCTTGAGTTCCTGCTAAATTGCGCAAACAAAAAGACCCACCTAAAATAGTAGAGGCAGATATAATGAGAGAACACATGTAAAACTAAAAAGAAAGTAGGCTACATCATTTTCTGGCTCTTGTCAGCAGCCAGAAATTTTGCTTTGAAAGAAATTAACACATAGCAAAGAGAGATTAACAAATGATATAGGAGAGAATGAATGTCATAGCATGTATGTATTTCATCACTTTATGCAACCCTAGCAAGAATATTAGAGTTGTTCAAAAAACAAAGAGATTTTTACCAAGGAGTCTACAATAATTCTTCAATATATGGCAACTACCATTTAAGATGCAGACCAAACAATTCTGTAGTTTGACAGAAATTCTAATTCTAATTTTTCATTGATAGGATATCCTCCTTATATACAAAGATAAATCCCTTAAATTTAGGTATGTGATAAGTATGAGCTAATTACAATCCATCTAGGAAATTAATCCCTACAAAATAGGGATAAAATAACAAGTTGCCTAATTTGAATTTCAACAAATTTTTCTAGCATCTCAAGAAGAAATGAAGAACATCCCTTGAATAGCAGCACATGGAGAAGATTAACTGACAAGGCTATGGAACAGGTTCAAGAATCCTAAAAAAGGGAAAAAACAATGAATTTGAGAAGTCTAGTCTCTATCATTTTACAAAGCACAACCACAACTTCCACGTGTGTCAGCCTTTCAGGTGCCTATCTTACTACATGAGAAAGAAATATAGGACAGAATAAAATGCAGACATTTAAGGAAGAGAGGAATATAGGACTACTGACCACAAAAATGAGATGATTATAGAGAACTGAACTAGACCCTCTGAATCATCCCAAAAAATTTCAATTCAAAATAATCATATCAACCTTACATTAAATCATTCAATCAACATAGTCCATTGATGAACAAGGATAAATTTAATAGGGTATGCCAAAATGATGAAATATATTTCTAGTCCCACTTTCCACCATTATCTAGCTATTAAAACTTGATTAACTAAATGTGTTTAAATTAAACAATACTTTAGAAAAACTTATTTCCTTAAGGTTCTTATGAAAGAGTGGTAAGTATTTATCTGGTCACAAAATAACTCTTTTAGTGTGACATTGGCAAATGAGAAGATGATCAATATGTTAACGAGATGAATTTGATACAGTAAGCCATTTCAGATTTCTAGACCTCCAACCCCAGTAGCAAGTTCTACCAGAGTGGTATGTATTTGTTAGTGAGCCCAAGGGAAAAGTGGGTTTTTGAGGTTAGCAAGGCTGCAGGATTTCAGGCCAAGGCAGTAGTGGAAGAGTACCTGTCAGTTCCTTCTGATTGGAAGCTGCAGAAATGCTCAAAAACAGGAAGCAAATCCTTTCTCTTCACTTCCACCTCATCAAAATGTAGTTTTTCAATCTCAATCTCTCCACCAGTAAGATCTGTTGCAGAAACTTCACCAGCTCCCAATGTAGTTAATATGCAAAAGCAAATCTACAATGCAAATTAAACATAAATTATTTGTCAAGTCGAAGAAACAGGTAAGTCCTTGGTGAATTGCTCAGTAACAGAATAGCTGTACCTTTGATTTCTGCCATATTGGAATCTTTCCTGAGTTAATTTGCACTTCAGCATTTGAGAGGAACCAGTTGGATCTTTCACTTCTAACTGACTCTGCCCTAGCTGCACCACTGGCAGTAGACATGGCATAAGATGTTTCAATATCTTCAGAATCTCCGGAATCCATGAGTTTCTCACTAATTTGCTGACTGTGCAACATAAGTCTGGAAATATTTTCCTCCCTTTCAGGCCAATTTGACCTTCTACAAACATCCCACCATTGAACTGGCTCAGAGTTTACACGTAATTCTTCATCTTGAACTTGCAATGAAGGAGCAGGTACAGCTTTCAAGCTACTATCAATGGTTTCCACTAAGGAAGATGGAAGAAGTTCATGTTGTATGACATAGCCTGATGGGGAGTACAGCAGGATATGTTCCAAGGACTTTGCCTTGGATGTACCTGTTATAGAGTCACGGCTCAGAGAATTATGGAACACAGCAGCAATGGCACCTGATGGTGCAGAAGCCTTCCCCACGGCAGAAGTAGCAACATTGCTTACAGTGTTTAGCCAACCATTAAAATTTTTTATTCTACTAATTACAGAGTATGTGATTGGAGATGGAGGTGCATGTAACTGTTGGTGGATCATGCAACATGAAGCTGACCACCAGGGTGACGTTATATTAGGAGTAAGAATTGGGCCTTCACCATTTATAGTTTGTGGTTGAAGGCTAGCATCACCACCAAAGGGTGATAGAACATATATGTGGCTAGTGCCTCTTGATGAAACAACTGAAATCCACTGACTGTAATGACTAAAAGATATATCCTGTATGATCTGTTAAAAGAAGTAAAAAAAAACAATCAATATAAGGCACCGTTTTGTATGCCTAATAATCAGGGTAAAAAAGAGATTCAGATTCATACAGCTGCTGTTAGTCCACGATATAGCTTGTAAAGATGAACATGCGATGATGTCCAATTATAACATCCTGGGCTAGCACCATTCTGTATACGAGTTGGGATAATTCGGAAAATATTTACATTGTGCCCATGTACTGACGCTGTGACCAATAGGGTACCACTAGGGTCAAAACACAAAGCAGATATTGGACTGCTATGAGCCCTAAATTGTGAAATGACTTCTTTTGAAACAAAGTCCTTAATGACAACCTGCAAAAGATTAACAATTATCAATCACCCAGGAAAACATTATGTACATATCAGATCAGCCAATCATAGGTCACAAGTATATATATCCATCAATATGACAGTATTAAAAAACTGAATGTCTGGATGATATAAACACACCATTCCTATGTTATCAGGTTCATTTAGGTGTCCCATATTCTGCAACCTTCCAGATCTCCGGCCTGCACTTGATGACAAAGGAGAATTAGAACCATCAGGAAGTAGTTCTTGGCAATACTTTGAGAGAGTTTTGTAACCCATATCTCCTAGATTGATAATTCCAACAGCCAATGTTTTACTAGATTCCATAGCATAACGAGCAACCAGGTTTCCACTGCTAGGAGATGTTGATGGGCTTACACCTGGAGATGGAGTAAGGTTTTGTGGACTAAGGTGACCTGTATTTGATATGAGAGGATTATTAGAAGCATAAGCTAACCACCTAGGACCAACAGCCATCGGACCACAACCAATATTAACACCAGCTGCTCCTTGTAACGGATAAGTTAGAACACTGAACTTGCTCTCAAGTGTAACAGCATCAAAGCAGTATATCTGCCAAAAGATTTTAATTAATCAGGAAGAATTCCTAGAAATCTCAAAAATTACCAAATTATCCAAGAAAAAATAAATATTATTATTACTTGTGCTGCAAGTGCGACAGCAACTATTCGTGGGCTGCATCGAACAATATATACCGCAGAGCGGAATCTCAGAACATGAATATAACTGTGAGACTTGAGTGAGTAGAACCGAACAACAGTAGGAGTAGAGATACAGCTTCCTGCCTGAGGTTCACTAATATTCTCTCTTATCAAAGCACTCAAACGGCCACCTTGAACTACACCTGAGCCATTGGTCTCATCACCAGCAACAACCAAGAGCATAGGATGTGATGCCCTGAACCCTTCGGTAACTCCAGAACTGACTGGTGTGGGCTGCATCTGTAAAAAAGTAACTGGGCCATCACGCTTAGAAACCAGTTCGCAGACACTAGAGGCATCGTCAACATCAAGCACTTGAAATCCATTTGAATAACCAAGAAGTAGAACACGCTTAAAGGAAGATAGACCAAGCTCCAGCTTATCAAAGCCAGCCCATAATACCTGTAAGATCAAAAGAAAATGCAACAAAAACTCAGACTGTTACACTTAGAAACATAACAGATAAAGTTACATGAACCACTTGGGATAAACATAAAACATGCAAGAGAAGAAAGAAGCCCCACAGAAGAAGAATGTGGTTATTCCAATCATGACCTTGCTACCATAAGAGTATACACCTCAAAGAATACTTCATGCAGAAAAAATGAATTATCAATATTTTAGAAAAGTACATTAATTCTGTGTTAGAATAAAATTCTTAAGAATCATAATTCCAATTCGGCAATTCCCATATTCCAACCTTCAGTTCAATGTTCAAATTGAATTTTAAGTTAGAATTCCTATTTGTAAGTTCAATGGAGGGACGAGAAACATGTAGCCATCCCAAAGAGTTGAGACCATGGTTGCTGGGAATGTGATTTGAATCTTGGGATTGTAGGGAAAGGTTAATAGTTTCCAAGTTGGTATGTTCATTCCAGATCCTAAGCAGAATCTAAATTGGATTAGGATCCGAATCGACCCATATATTTCTTATAATTCCAAACATCACAATCCAGTTTTCATTGCCTAACTAAATCCAAACACAATAATTGGAATTAAAGTTACTTCTGATTTTTTTTTGTCATGTAAAGTTGGAATTCTATTCCTATAGAAATTGGGTTCCAACAAGAAAACGTACCATCAAATCTAACAATTTGGAAACACAACCAACAATAACCATAACGCGACTGTTTAATTTCCTAGACAAAATAAGATATTTGAATCAGCACATCAAATATTTTCCCTGGTGAATATTTATATTCCTCCTCCAATTGAATTTTAGCTCGAAAAAGTAAAGAAAGAGTAAGCTCCTTCACTGCCTTTGGTTCTACTCGTCTGACCAGTTGAAATTGAGCAACCTGAGCGGCATTGCTGGTTAATCATAAGACTTCAGAGCTACAACCCTAAATACCCACGGAGCAGCTTGCATTCATCGGAGCCCTTTCCCACAATAAAACATTTTAAAAAAAATTTAATGACAAACTGCAAAAACGGAACCTAATCACATCACAATCGAATTGGAGAAGACAGATCTATCTCCCAAAAGCAAGGAAAATAAAATAATTTCTCTTTTCGGTGTGAAAAAAGTAACCTGGTCCTTCTCATCCTCTGCCGGCGACGCGATCGACGCGGCAACAGATGCCCCGGCGGATCGCACGCTGCTCGCGACCGACCCCGCGTTCGACGACACTGTCTTGAGGCACGAGGAGATGATCCGCAGCGAGCTCGGCAGCAGACCGTTCTTACCTTTGCCCCGAGTCATCCCCCCTTGTCTCCTCCTCTATCTCTTCTACCACCACCCCACCGCCCCGCCGCCGCCCATCGATAATTCCCACCCCGATGGTGAATACCATCCGACTCCAAACCACTCCACCCTCTTCCCTTACAAAGATTTCACCTCCTCTCCCTAAGCTTTGACTTCACCGCCGTAATTCTAATCCCTATCGCTCCGTCGGGACTCCCCAACTCACCTACAAAAGAAAGAAAAAAACAACAACAACAACAAATTAAAACCAATTCAACCCGACTCTCTCTCCTCTCTCTCTCTCTCTCTCTCTCTTCACCTCCCTTCTTATTTCTGTTTTTTTTTCTCTCCTAACAGTTGCTTTCGTGTTCTCCTTTCCAAATCATGACAAGAAAATCAGTCTGTTCCGCCGGTACACGATAGCAGACACTGGCGTGTCTGTTACCTTCGGAATGCAAACGAATTGAATTAAACTGAGCTGAATAAAATAAAATTATTAATATTTAAATTTTAAAAATATATATAATATTTAAATTTAATTTAAAATTTTAAAATATAAATAATTTGTAATAAAATTTCAACTCGAGGTTAGTTTAAATTGCTATTGCTGAAGCATAATTATAATACAAAATAATTTAAATTTAAATTTAATTCAAATTCTTTAAACATTAATTTGAACATATTTAAATTAAATTATATAAAACTAATCGCAGTTTAATTTGAATTTAACTCACAGTTTAAAAATTATCGAACATAATTAAATTTGACTAAATACGAATTAAATATATATATATTTTAATCGGCTCGAAAAATTAAGGAAGAAGCTCGATTGGTTTGCACTTTGGGCACTCCGTCCACGTAAGGAAGTTGCGCGATAACAAAAACGATATGAATGCATACCGGAACTGGCGTTATATTATTAATTATTGACAGGCTCAGGCTGTGGGAATTATACCGGAAATCACGGTGGCGCATTGAATCGGGTAACAAGTAGGTTTGTGGGTGAAGTAACTTTAATTTTCTGTCCTCGTTTCGTGTTATTTTAATTTGTGGACATGGAAGGTGAGAACTACTTTCTTCATTATTATTATTATTTTTTTTTTTTGCCAGGTTACTTTGTCTTCATTTATGGACATGAAGTTGTGTGTTTACTATTATATTTATAGAGATTTTTTTTAAAATGATAAACGTAAATTATGATATGGTATGTTAGATTTTTGAATTGTCCATCGTGAACCCTTTCTGATTACCAAATCGATCACTCAGATTCTAAGATACCTTAATTTTTACTTTGTCTTCCTTTTTACTTGCCCTCTATCTACTATGTCGTTGGATGTTCTCCTTTGTAGATCTTACTCTTTTCTAGATGCAGATTCTATCGAGAAACCTCATCATAAAGATGATTTATTGCTTATGTGCTAAGCATTAGCATATTTTTTATTCTATGGAATGCAAATTAAATGTGATATGTTTTTGATATTCGAGTCAAGTTTAAATTAGGAGATATTGGATGATCTCACATGTGTATGAGGAATGTAGGTGGGTGCACAAGACAGCTATTGAGTGGGCAAATTAATAGAATTCAAATAGGTCGATGAGAATTGATACGGTTCCCTGTAGAACGGTCCGCAACATGTTGTTTTGGGATGCCTCGAATCTGTTTTTTATTTTTTTAATTGTTGATCGAGGCACTTGGATTTTTTTTTAAATAAAAAAATTCTTTAAAATCTCTTTAAATACTTATATTACAGATCGTTAAAATCTAAAATTATTTATTTGGAATACTATAACTCAAATGAAAAGTCTGAACCCTAAAAAAATCTTATTAACTTAAATTCATTATAATTTAAATTCTAAATTCTAAAATCTCAAACTCTAAATACATTTAATACACCTCGTGAATATCTAAAATTTTTAATCTGGAACACTATAACCTAAGAGGAAAGCCTGAACCCTAAAAGGAAAATCTTATTGATTCAAACCTGTTATAACTCAACTTTTAAATCCTAAAATTTTAAACCCTAAATACATATAATATATCTCAAAATAAAATAAAAAATAATACTGAAGAAGTCCAGGCGCTTGGATTCATTCCAAGTGTCTGGACTATTTTACTCACGGATGTCTGGATTAATTTCAGACGCCTCGAGTCCAGTTCGGACATGTCCACAGCCAATATATATATTTTTTAGGAGTATATTATATAGATGTTTAATTTATTTTCTTTAATTATATTTTTTTCCTTTTTAATATAATGTTAATTTAATATACTTTTTTGATGGTAGATAAAAAAATTATTAGTATAGAAAATAATTTATTTTGTAATGGGTACCCGTATAAATATGGGTATGAATATGAAGATGAATATATGATACTCGATAAGTATCGAGATGAAGAATATGAAATCTGATCCAATGGAACCTATTGTCATCCTTAAGGTCACGGAGATAAGATGTTTAGGAAGGAAATCTCAAAGGCGTAGAAGCTTTTGGACAAATTGTAAGCTTTGGTAAGTTGTGAGTTGAGTGTTATATACTCAATGAGTAAGGATATAACTCCATTTAATTTGAAGGAAACCCAATTATTAGAGTGAAGATTGCCATGCCCTGAAATCAGTGGACTGAAACTAAATTTAGTCTATTGTATATGAGTCGGTTAATAATTTTAGTTAGTGGAGTCTAATCGACCAATGGATGTAGCCATACCTCAATGATTATTAAGAAATTTGTGACTTTGACTCAGTCATCTGATGAATATCTCGAAATTTGTGATGATTTAATCAGCTGAATGGTAAAGATTTAATAGATTTTGTAATTTATTTTAGATTTGTAGTTAGACTTAGTCGATACAATTTGCACAACTGATGATAGACTTGACTAGGAGTTAACTTGGCATGGTGTTGGTGTAATCAAGTCTAGTTTGGACCTGATAAATCAAGGTTCTATTTTGATATTTGAGCAATATATTTGGATAAATTATCAGGTTAATTTTGATTGCATACTTAACAATGATAAAATCTAAATGGATCAAGATTAGTTAAACATTTAACATTGATGGTAATCCAATAAGTGTTGTGAAGGTGAGGAGTCTCTCGAGAAGGCCTAGTAAGTTAAGGTAATTTAATACTAGGTATCCATGAACTAAGAAGACTCAAAGATATAAGGTCTATTGGCATGACATAGCTTCAACTTTAGAGCGGATGAAATTAGAATGTCAGTCGACAAGCAACGTGGAGAAGTTGACTGATGAAATTGAAATCATGAAGTCATGGTTTGATCAAATTTGAAGTTTGGAATAGTCAGCTGAAGAGGATAGTAGTTGATTAATGAAGTAGTCAGCTGAATATAAGAAAAAAAAATAGAATATTTTTTATTAGGGACCAGTTGCCTAAAGATGTTACATGTGGATACTGGAAATGAATCATTAAGTGGATCAAGCTACAACCAACTTAAGGACAAAGCAATCAACTAACTAGGCATATTTTAGGTTCGAGCAAAAGTTTATAAAAACATGTTTAAAAGAGGATTTTCGGGTAGTTTTGTATTCTACTTCTATTACTATAAGAAAGGTTATGTAAGAGGTTTTTCAACCTCTGGAAAATATATATCCAAAGAGAAGAAAAAATAGTGACAATTTGAAGAGTGATCCGTCGATGAATCATAAGTCGTGGAGTAAAAATGGGGTACTAAGCTGCCTATATCTTCATGTGGTTGGTATTATTCTTACTTTGTGTTTGTATTTTGAATTATTATTTTATATATCTCATTGTGCTACTTGAACCGTAGACAAACCCAGACAAAAAAGAATGAGTGTTTATGAACTCCCTCTAATCGCTTCACCAATCCTAACACAAGGTTATTACTATTGTTAATATTATGATCAATCAGCAGGGGATTAAAAATAACTAATTAATACAATACATCCTTATTATACAATCGACTCAATTGCCAATTAGTTTATTAGTGTTGGATATGTGGCTCATCTGCTACAGGGTTGTAGTGGGAAGCACGACCTGACTGTGCCATCCTCTAGAACGTATGTCGTACGAGCATGTCAATAAGTCATGTCATTCAAAAATCTAAGTTTGGATGTGAATTATATAGGGATATTTGTGTCTTAATACCATTATATGACAAGAGTTGTATAAATAGAATATAGGTAACCCTATTCAATTATTCTAGTGGAGAATTCTTATTATTATTGTTCTTGTCTGGAATTTGAGTTAAACGGATCATCGGGTGAGGTAGATGGAATGTTGATCGAATCACGACGTCACAGAGGAGGACATGCTGAGATGACTTCTATGTTAACTAAGTCGTCCGAAGTCCTCTAGTCAACATTACCTGTAGCCAGCTACCGCCACCGGGTCGCCCTGGTCTCTGGTACCCCGATGCTCGAGTCAGATCCAACGAATATATAAGTAACAGACTAAGACATAAAATAATGAAATGTGTATAGAATATGAACGAAGAATGTACCCTGGCCCAGGGGCGCCCTCGGGTGGATCGGTGAGCTGGTCGAGACACTGCTCAAATTGTCGTGACCCGGAAGAGCAGATGATCGAGAGCCGGATATGGAGCTAGATCTGGCAGGGCGGAGCCGAATGCGACCTGGATTCGGAAGACGACACGCAGGTCGGGACCTAGCAGCAACACGTGGGCCGGGATATGACATCGGCACGCAGGCCGGGATATGATATCAACACACAGGCCAGGAGATGATAGCGGCACACAAGCCGAGAGATGATAGCGATACGCAGGCCGAGATAAGATATCGACGCGCAGGTCGAGATACAATGGAAGCACGAAGGCTTGAACATAAAAACATCACACAAGTCAGGTCAGAACATAATGACAGCAAGGGCCTGGGGGCCCGATCGGCATCGGAGGCGTACAACAATGCGGATCGAGAGCCGGAGAATCGAACTGACGGATCTAAGGTGCCGACAACGGGGCCTACGCCTGAGGAGTGCTCGTCAGGCGTTATGGAATGGGTGCTCTCGCGGGCGCTATGGTTGGCAAAGGTTGAGAGGGAGAAAAGGAGGCGACGCGCTGTGGCGTGAAAACGAGGGCCATGGAATGCGACGACAACGCCCTCGGTGCTGGAGCGAGTTGCGGGTGGCTAGCGACTGGTCGATGATGGCAATGGCGCTGCGAGGCAGCGATGTCTCACGAGTAATAGAAGAGGAGGCAGGCAAGAGGCGGTCGTCGATGACGACGGAGGTTGGGGACGACGATCGTAAGGGGGAAGAGAGTTGCTGTCTGCGTGAGAGAAGACGACAACAAGGTGCGTCCTGGTAGTCAGACGCGATGGTAGCCGCTGGATGCAGCAGTGGCCGCTGGATGCGGTAGTGATCGCCGGATGCGACAGTGGCCGCCGGGGAGGAAGAAAGGAGAGGGGTAGTCCTGTTCTTGCGATGGCAGGCCTCAACGGCGAGCGGCATCAGAGGTGGCGTGCGCGAGAGCAAGGCGGCATGGGCGGCGATGAGCGGTGGTCCGTGTGAGGAAGGTGGCGGCGTGCGTGAGGGAGAGAGGCGTCAAGGGAGACGACGTAGTGGCATCGGCGTGGAGAAGGGAGGAGGTGGCCCAGAGGCGGTCATCGCAGGTGGATCTTCCCGATGGTGGCGGCGAGAGATGAAGAAGAAGCTCTCCTTTTGTCCTGATTCGTGGTGGCGTGGAGAAAGGAGAAGATAGTGGCTGAAAGCATTTGCCAGCGAGAGGAGAGGGAGAGAGGAGGAGGTTGATGAAGGCGGCGACCTAGTGCCTCCTCCCCCTGGCGGCGGCACCGTGCGAAGCCAAGGACCACCCCTGTTTGTGACTGCGGCGCAGAAGGAAACCCCCCTCGCGACAGAAGAGAATCCGCAACAAGCCCTTTTCCATGAGTGAATAGTACCCTAAAAGGAATGTTACAATTCAATGACCAAAATGCCCCCTTCCCTCTCCTAATTCCTCCTCTATCCTTAAGTCATATCTGTATCAATTGCTTTTGTGGAGTAGGCACATCATAGGCGCATCATCGAACCATATTAAATCTGTGTTATTTTCTCTCTTCTCTAATTTTTCTTTTACGGTTTCTTCATAATTGTTGTCGTGGTCCCGGTCTCCTGCTTCGGTCCTACTCGCATTGGCCCAGATTTCCCGTTCCAGCTCTGCTCGCTTGGGTGATTTCGACCATCCGGAATAGGGCTCACCCGAACCCAACTTCCGGCATTCTCCTTGAGCAAGTTTTCGCTCCGGCTTCTCGTCCCTCGGAATCACTGTTTGCTTCCTTCTTGTTCGACAGCGTACTCTTTCACAGCTTTTCATCCCTCAGACAGCTATGTCTTTTACTCCTCGAGCAATCTTTCACTCCAATTTCTCGTCCCTCGAAAACACCGCACGCTCCCTTCTTGTCCGCCAGTGTACTCTTCCGCAGCACCTCGTCCCTCAGACGCACCAAGCCCATTGGCTCTCTCCCGTGTCATCCTTCTCGCTAGCTGCGTCTTTCACTCGACTTCCTATGCTCCTAAGTTCCTGCACACTTAGACACAGGGTTAAACACAACAGGACTTAACTTAACTGATTTGATCACATCAAAACTATTTTGGGGTACCAACAATAACAACATAAAAATAAAGTAAGAGGATAAATAATTTACTTAATTACAACATAAGTGATTATTAATCCAATGCAGTTAAAAGCTTCACTAAAACAACTCCTTCATGAAGGTGGAGTAGCCTCTTACAGACTTTAAAAAGCTCAGATAATGACTAGGAAATGAATACA
Source organism: Zingiber officinale (assembly GCF_018446385.1). Lineage (NCBI taxonomy): Eukaryota > Viridiplantae > Streptophyta > Magnoliopsida > Zingiberales > Zingiberaceae > Zingiber > Zingiber officinale. Next base: position 15,755,876 of record NC_055989.1, read on the forward strand.
ATTATTGTTATTAAATTCTTAGCTCTAGGAGCTACTTACAGCCTCTTGATAAAAGTTACCATTGAGTTGACATGACTTGAAGGCGCCTCTAAGGCCATCTAGGGTGCCTCCAAGTAGATAAAGTTTAATCCACACAGCAACGGTCCTTCAATGTCTCTACTTCATTGGAGGCACCTCGTGTAGGGATCTTATGCGAAAAATAATTACATGCACAGCGGAAAAGGATCCCTTCAGAGATCCTTGCGAATACTATATACTACGTTTTCGCTACTCTATCAGATAAAATAGTTACTTTTGTTTCGTAAATCGGTACTCCTGACAGCAACTTTGATTTTGATGCAGATCTATGATCAAGTGTTCACACCTTTATAGTATTCACACGAACACACTCTCTGTCCGTCTCACAAACTCACAACTTGAAAAAACAACCTCGATTATACTAGCAACCCCTTAAGGAAGTTTTGGCCAAGAGGAATAAGAGGAGGAGAAAAAAGAAGATGACGAGTCTCATGTATAAAATATAATGCCAAAAATCCTTTTATGTTCATCCGATAAATACCAAGGGTTTTTACCCTTTGATCTTCCTCTTATTAATGCATAATTAATCCAAATTAATCAGCATTTTCTTTTAATTTTCCTTCTTCAATGAGTGGATTCAATTGAGTCTAACTCAATAAGTCTAACTCAAATTACACTCAATCCAACCTAATGAGTCTAACTTGAATTGGACTCAATCCAATGATTTTAAGGTTTATCACATTTTAGTCAAACTAAAATAAACCCGTCATCTCCAAATCAACCTATTTTTTGTGTGTGACCTAACAGACTCTTGTAACATTGGCAATGTATCTAAAACTACTTTAGATACATAAGCACTGAGCGTCATTTAGCAATGCATCATTGCTATTCAAGTGACGAGAATGTCGAGATCCAACATAATCTTTCTGTGTCTATTATTTTATATAACTTGATTCTTCTATTCTCGATATCTAGATTTATCAATAAGGCATAGACTGTATCATCTCCTATCAATCTTTATGTTTCTTGATCCCTAAGTAGACACACTCAATCAAATAAATTCAAAATCTCATATTGACTAATTTAAGTATGACCATCCATTCTTGTGTCCTACTTAATCAAGGAGCTCACAGATATTGTTTCCGTCATATAGAAGAGATAAATCTCATCTACATCACTCACATCCCTCCGCATAACTTATTGCACACCTAGTGATCGACTTTATAGTCTACCTTGTTACAGGTGACGTTTGACAATATCAAAGTACACAACTCCTTATGTAACAAACTGTAGTGACTTCAAGTTTAAGGACTATTCATACCAATAGTCATTTGAGAATGTTTATGACACTCATATAATGATCTATGAAACATTCTCATGATGGGTCAATTCAGTATATATTCTTTAATATATACTCATATGTCAACTTGATATCTCATATCAATGACTTGTGAGATTAAGTCATCAATTGACCTATATGTTAGTCTTAATGCATTAATATTATCATTGTATATTAATGATTGACTAGGAATAGTTAAAAGTATATATATATATAGACGATACTCTTAACTATTTCTAGTCTTCTACTATCAATTCAATCAATTGATATGTTGTAAACTAGAACCTACTACTCGAAAACATTATTATACTTATTCATCTAGCACAAATTTGAAGTAAATATAATAACCATAACTTTTGCCTTTTATTAATGAAATATGATACAATATGTTCTAAGTCAATCAACTCTTGATTGACTCTTAGGGCTTACACTAACACCTTGGTTGATCGGAGGTGTCTTGGATCATCTGAGGCGCCTCGGGTCTGCTCCGTAGCTTATCTTCTTGCTAGTGATTAGAGGTGCCTCGGTTGGACGTGCCTCCATCTCCATTAGAGGTGCCTTGAGCAATGTTCATTTGAGAATGAACAACTCTAATCGCTTGGGTGATGCTCTATTTGTCCGGAGTTGAGCTCACCTGAACCCAGGTTTGATCTTTTCCTCAAGTAGGCTTCCTCCTCGGCTTCTCGTCCCTCGGATGTGTCATACGTATTCCTTCTCATTCACCGGTGTACTCTTCTTCAACTTGTCATCCCTCAGATGCACCGAGCTCATGGACTCCCTTCCCATGCATCCTTCTCGTCTGCTATATTTTTTACTTTATTTCTTATGTTTCTAAGTTTCTGCACACCCAGACACAAGACATCAAAATCACATAACATAACTCAGTTGATTACATCAAAACTAATCTATGGTACTTACACCTATCACATGACATATAACAAAGATTAGTTTGACATCTACAGGTTAATTATGTTGGATCAATCCCAATGGTCTGTGCAATAATGTGTTTTGATGTTTGGGAAAAGGGTTTAAGTTAGGTTCACCCTTATATTTGATATGTGTATACGAGTGTATAGGTTTGCAGGATACACATATGACTCAGCTTAATGGCTTCGGGTCTGGTGAAGGATGGAGCATCCGAGAGACCGTGGACAACGCAGCAGCAAGGACAAGGGCTGAGGGAAGCGAGTTCGAGGCATACGTGAAGGATGGAATTGGGGACGAGCCGCAAGCTTGAATGCATCAAAGGGACGAGAGCCAAAGGAAGTAGGCTCAAAAGCAAGAGGTCAAAGCTGTGAAGAAGAGTCAAGTGAGTCGTGAGGGTCCAAGTGCGAGAGAAATGTACTCAGGAAGGGAAACCCTAGGTTTAGGATTTTACCAGTCGACTAGTACTGGGACCAATCTACTGGGGCAGAGCACAGAGAGTTTCTATATCCGAACGACAGAGATTAGTCGATTGGTGCAAGAACCAGTTGATTGGTAAAGATTCGTTGGCCAGGCACCAGTCGATTGGTAATGGTAAAAGAGTAAGGCTATTTCTTCCCAAGCTCTATAAAATAGATCTTGGGATGGTTGGCCAAAGACTGACGAAATAGAAGCGGTTAACACCTATTAGTAGTCTACCTTGATTGGAGTGAGATGTATTGATCAAGGTTGTGCGAGATTTACTCCATCAAGAAGGAGTTCATGCTAGCCGGAGTTCCGAGGCTTGATCCACCAAAGGATCACAGGAATCGTTCACCTTATGGGCAGTCGTGGAGTAAGAGCAAGTTATCTCCGAACCAGGTAAATGATCGTGTATCTTGGTTTGCTTTCTTGTCTTACCTTTAGCTTTCATATTTGTATTTGTATTCGTATTTGTTTGTTTTCCGATGTGCACTAATGAATACATAGGAAGAGATAAATTTGGGGTCAACGTCTATTCAACCCCCCTTCTAGCTGGCCATACGATCCCCAACAAATTATTCTGATTCTATTCTGATGGATAACTACATATCTTATATAGTTGTTGGAATATGAAATATCATAATTAAAATATTTGATGGTGTGGTTAGAACATCATTTGATGTTAGACATGTACCAAACCTGAGGAAAAATTTAATTTTGTTGGGCACTTTAGATTGTAATGGTTGTACTGTAAGTGAAATGATGAAGGTGAGTAAAGGTTTCTCTATTAGTGATGAAATGATAGAAACTAGTAAGTAACATTTATAAATTGCTAGTACCACAATTGTAGGTGAAGTTGCCATTGTAGAACATAAATCAAGCAATATAATCTTATAGCATATGCAATTGGGTTATATTGGTTAGTGTGGGATGATGAAACTTCATAAAATAAATTTATTGAAAGATATCAAGACATGCAAACTTGACTTATGCAAATATTGTGTTCTTGAAAAACAAAATAGAGTGTAGTTGAAGATGGTCACACATAAGATAGAGGGAATTTTTAATTATATTCATACATATATCTAGGGTTCAACCAACATAATATCACATGGAGAACATATGTACTCTGTGACTTTCTTTGATGATTACTCATAGAAGGTCTGAGTGTACTTCATGCATCAAAAGTCATAAACTTTTGTAATGTTCAAGATGTGAGATACTAAAGTAGAAAATCACTTTGGGAGAAGAATTAAATGTCTTAGATCAGATAATGATATTGAGTACACAGATTCAAAATTTCAAAAATTTTATAAGTAGCATGGAATTAAAAAATATTTTATAGTTCACAGAACATCATGACAAAATGGTATAGCAGAAAGAATAAACAAGATGATAATCAAGAAAGTTTTATGTCTCAAATTGAAAAGAACTTCTAGAAAGAGACAATCAATATGAATTATTTCTTAATTAATGGATTGATGAGTGCAACGCTAGATGACAAAATGTTAGAGGAGGTGTGTACTAGTAGTTCGATAGATTGCTCAAATTTGAGAGTTTTTGAATGCCCAACCTACATATATGTTTCTTGTGAGGACAAATCGAAGCTAGATGCAAACTCTCGACAATGTGTTTTTCTACGTTATCAAAAAGAAGTGAATAGCTTCAAGCTTTGGAATTCTAAGGCAAACAAATAGTAATTAATAGAGATGTGAGATTTGATGGAAAAGGTCATGTTACAGCATACTCAAGGGGATGAGAAATTGTTATCAGAGAATTCTAGTAACAATCACCATGCGATGTAAGTGGAGTTAGAGACTCATGATCTTAATAATCCTAGCTCAAAGGACAAGAAGCATCATCATACTATAGCCACAAACAAAACTCGAAGTACTATTAAACCACCCACAAGGTATGATTTTGAGGAATTAATTTCTTATACACTTATCACTAGTAGTGGAGAACCTACAACTTTTCAAGAGACAATACACAACTCATAAAAAAAAATGAATGAGTGTTATAGTGGAGGAGATGAAGTCTCTACAAAAGAATGAAACATGTGATCTGGTGGAACTTCCAGAGGGAAGGGAGCTATAGGATGCAAATGAGTGTCTAAGAGAAAAAAAGTCACATCAAAAAAGGAGGAAGAAATATTCAAGACTCGTCTAGTAACAAATAGTTACTCATAGAGAAAAGAAGTTGATTATGATGAGATTTTTTTCTCTTGTGATCAAACATACTTCCATCAGGGTTGTGTTGGCTTTGATAGCACATTATGATATGCAGCTGGAGGAAATGGACATCAAAATAACTTTTCTTCATGATGATTTTGAGGAGCAGATTTATATAACACAACCAAAGGGGTTTAGTCATCCAGGGCAAGAGCACTTAGTTTGTAATATAAAGAAGTCGTTCTATGGGTTGAAGTAGTCACCAAGGCAATGATATAAGCAGTTTGACTCCTATATGATTCATAATGTTTATACAAGATGTGAGTATAATTACTGCATTTATGTAAAAAATAATAATGATGATTCATTTATTTTCTTACTACTTTATGTGGATGTTATGTTGATTACTGTAAGAAGTATGAGTGAAATTAATAAATTAAAAAATGTATTGAGTAAAAAATTTAACATAAAGGATTTGGATGCGGCCAAGAAAATTCTTGGGATGAAAATTCAAAGGGACAGAACCTCTGGGAGTTCATGGCTATCTCAATGCAGTTATGTTGAGAAAGTATTAGACATATTTAACATGAGTAATATAACATCTGTGAGTACACTATTACTGCAACATTTCAAATTGTCTATTACACAGTATCCAAAGACAGATGATTAGATTTAAAACATGTTAAAGGTTCCATATACTAGCACAATAAGTGTATGATGTATGCTATAGTTTGCATGATACAAGATTTAGCACAGATCATCAGTGTGATGAGCAAGTTTATTTCAAATCCTAGTCGATAACATTGTGATGTAATCAAGTGGATTTTTAGATACTTTAGAAATATTGTAGATTATGACATCATGTTCAGTAGACAACATAGTGATCCTTCAATTGTAGGATATTTAGATACAGACTATGGAGGGGATTTGGATGACAGAAGGTCTACCATAGAATATGTGAACACTCTCATGGGAGGCCCTATTTGTTGGAAATACATGATACAACCTATAGTTGCATTATTCACTACTGAGACAGGCTACATGACAATAACAAAAGTCGCCAAGGAAGTGTTGTACTTACAAGACTAGTCAAAGAACTGTGTTCAACAAGGTGGAGTCAAGTTGTATTATAATAGCCAGAATATAATCAATTTGACAAAAAATCAAGTGTATCATGCGAGAATCAAGCATATAAATTTAAGATTTCACAAAATCATAGAGCTGATTTCTTCTGGTGAAATACTACTTGAAAGGTCTACACTTATGAAAATATTGCAGATATGTTGACAAAGTCAGTTACTACAAACAAATTCAAGTATTGCTTGAACTTGATCAATTTTCTAATGGCTAGATGAGATACATCCCAACTCAGTATCTCAGTGGAGCTCTCAGATGTGCAATTTCTGTCTTAAGGGGTGGACGTTCGCTAAGGTGGAGATTGTTGAATATGTGGCTCATCTCCGACACAGTCATGGTGGGAAGCATAGCGAGACTGTGTCGACCTCTGGAATGTTCGTCACACGGGTGTGTCACAAAGTCATGGTCCACACAAACACAACTGTGTTTCGTTTGAGAATCTGAGTTGGTGGTGCAAATTATATAGGGGTATTTGTGTCTTAATACCTCTATACAGCTAGGGTTGTATAAATAAAACATATGTAACCCTATATATTCAATTATTCTAGTGGAGAATTCTTGTCATTGCTTATGTAGAGCAAGCACATCACCCCACATTAAATCTCTGTGTTCTTTCTCTCTTCCCTCATTTTTCTTTTGCAATTTCTTCACAATTGTTGCCGCAATCACAACAATTGGGGACCAAATAGAACCAATCAAAATACAATATACCTTAAGACTAATTGACTCAATTGTAGATCAATCGACTAATACTCTAATTAGTAGACTAGTAATGAAACAAAATCAAAGGAAAAAAAATCTCTTAAGAGCATTCTAATAGAGTGACAAACTAATCAATTAATGATATAAGAAAAAGGAAAAGAGTCATTGAATAGATGAACTTAAGCTATAATAATTGGATTCACAATAGATATTATTCACCAATCAATGACTGATGATGGCATGAGAGTCAAGCTAACTATTGGATTTTGATAAAGTCATATAATGAACTATAGTGAAAAATGGTCACTAAAAATCTCATTTTTGTTTTTTTATTCTTTATAGTATTATGTTCTTCTTCTGTATACTTCGAGTCTTTATCTGTTGTAAGAGGTTTCTTTCAATTCTACTGAGAATGAGAAGGATAATAAAAAAATGATCCGCTTAAAAGATTATAAGTCATGAAGTAGGAGCTTAGTATTATTTTTAATGGTAATAATGGAAATAATCTCTAATTGATTTCAATCAATTAGAATTTATTATATTTGGTACACAATCAAAATTGACATGAATCAAATAGTAAAAATAATATTTCCAAGTCTATTCTATTACTATGTTTATAATTATTATGATTGTATGCCTTATTTAATATTTCCATTATTGTTTTGGACAATTTGTATAAATAAACCTATTGGTTTTAGTAATAAGATTATCAAAAAATTTTATATTATTTCTTTCTTCTACTTATTGATTTATACATGGTATCAGAGCCATGATCCCTTCCTTTTCTTTACCTTCTCTCAAAATTTAGCTTTTTTCCTTCTTTAATTCCTCTTCCAGCACTTGAATTCCAGCGCCAGATTTCTACAGCATTAGTCAGCAACAACGTGAACATCTTGGAGCACAGCAGCAACTTGGACAACCCAAAGATCAACATGCTCCATCAACATCTTACAGTCTCATCGCCAATGTCCTTTCTTACCAGTATTGTGTGACAACCTCAGGAACTTCGACAACTATAGTAACAATTTTTTTTCCCTCTACTAGTTCGGTTTTGTATTTTTTTTTTCTCCTCCTCCTCCGGTTGGTTAAAAAAAAGCAGGAAAAAACCGAGAGAAAAAAAAAAGTAGAGGAAAAAAAGCAAAAAAAAACGAGAGAAAAAAAAACAAAGAAAAAAAAAGAGCAGAGAGAAAAAATGAGAGAAAAAAAGCAGAAAAAAAGTGTGAAAGAAAAAAAATCGAGAGAAAAAAAAAACAAAAGGAAAAAAAATGTCCTCTCTCAAGTCCACTGAAATCTCTTCATTATCACAAAATATCTCTTTTTCAATTCCTATAGTTCCTTTTTTCTCCGTTAAACTTGACCATGATAATTATTTACTATGGAAATTATAATTTTTCCTTTACTTTGTGTTCATGATTTACTTGGTCATGTTGATGGTAGTTTATCTCCATCTCAAAAAGATGATTCATCCTATACTATTTGGTTTAAGAAGGATCAACTTGTCTTGACTTGGTTATTTTCATCAATTACTGAGTCTATACTTCCTATGCTCATTGGGCTCAACACTTCGCGCCAGGTTTGGGAAGCTCTTGATCATTCTTTTGCATCTCACTCTCAAGCATGAGTTCTCCAGCTTCGTCTACAATTGCAGTCTGCCCAACGAGGAGATGCCTCCATCAATGACTATATGCAGTCAGTCAAGACCATTGCCAACAACCTAGCTGCAATTGGACATCCGGTCTCTGATCTAGAACTATTAATGCATGTTCTTGCAGGTTTAGGTCCTCAATATGATAGCTTTGTTCCTAGCGTGACAACTCGCATGGATCAAGTGTCACTTGAAATGCTTCATGGTATGTTATCCTCTCATTAAAGGCTTCTACAAATATAATCTCAAAGGATGTCAGATTCTCTATCTTTATCGGCACACATGCTTAGCAAGACTCCACAACCTGATCAACATAATCAGCCTCCTCCCCAATATGGTCAACAAAATCAGTTTGGAAGTTTCCGAGGCCAAGGTCGAGGTCGAGGTCGAGGATGCTGTCAGATTTGCTTTAATTATGATCATTATGCTCAAAATTATTATAAAAGATATAATTCAAACTTTCGAGGAGGACCTGCATCATCAAGTCAACCCTCTCCCTCATCTTGGCAATCTGGTACTCAATCATCTAATTCTGGAGCATTTTCACTCTTCATCCCTCCTAATGCAACGACATCAGTTCCTGAAACCCCAGGATGACATCTGAATTCTAGAGCTACTCATCATGTTACACCAGAGTATAATATTCTTACAGAAGCTTCACCTTATCATGGACCCGACATACTACAAATAGGCAATGACTCAGGTTTGCAAATTGCTAACATTGGAAACACATCCTTTCATTCATATGGTCGTACTTTTCGCATGCACAACGCTTTTCATGTTTCTTCTATTACTAAAAATTTATTTTCTGTCCGTCAGTTTGCTCTTGATAATAATGTATTTTTTGAATTTCACCATAATCATTGTCTTGTGAAGAATCCCGCAACAGGAACTATTCTACTCCAAGGGGACACTAAAAACGGTCTTTATCATTTTCAACCCACCACTCTCAAAATCTTTGTTGGAGAACGCACGGATAAATTCTCATGGCGTGCACATCTTGGTCATCCTTCTCTACGTCTTGTTCAGAATATTATTAATCATTTTGGTTTACCAATTTCTTTAGCGTCATCATCTCATTTATGTGAAGCTTGTATGAAAGCGAAATCTCATAAACTACCTTTTATTTCCTCTACTCGCAACTATAGTTTTCCTTTAGAAATTATTTACTCTGATGTATGGGGTCCTGCTCCTATTCTTTCTAATCAGGGTTTTCTTTATTATGTTATTTTTATTGATAACTTTAACAAGTTCACTTGGATGTTTCCTATGAAAAGAAAATCTTATCTCTTTGATATTTTTTGTCATTTTCAAAAGCATGTTGAGAGATATTTTGATTGTAAAATCCTCTCTCCTCATTCTGACTGGGGAGGAGAGTATCAAGCGCTTCATCGTCATCTTTCTTCTTCTGGCATCCTCCACCGAGTCTCTTGTCTCTATATTCCTGAACAAAATGGATCCGCTGAAAGAAAACATCGTCAAGTGGTTGAAACTGCCTTAGCTCTTCTTAATCATGCCTCAGTTCCACTTAAATTTTCGGATGACACCATCCAAACCGTGGTCTACCTTATCAATCGTTTACCCACTACACTACTTCAAAATAAGTGTCCCTTGGAAATACTTTATAATTATTCTCCAGATTACTCCTTCCTCTGTATCTTTGGTTACGCATGTTATCCTTAGCTACGACCTTACTCTAAACACAAGTTAAACCCTTGCTCTCAATAATGTGTTTTCCTTGGTTATAGTAATTTGCATCATGGGTATCATTGCCTCCATGTTTTGACCGGATGAATATATATTTCTTGACATGTTACTTTTGATGAATCTCTTTTCCCATTTGCAGTTGCTACCTCGGATCCTCCTTCAGATAATTGAGGCACATTTCTAATATCACCTAGTAATATACTAGAAACCCCACAGATTGCTCCATCTGGACATATTGAAAGAACAAGGGGGGATGGTATCTTGGGTCCTGCTCCATCTCCACAAATTCTTGAAGACTCAACGGCTAGTGGTGATCCACTCTCTAGTTCTGATTCTCATGCTCCATCTCCACAAATTCCTGTGGACTCGGTGACTAGTGGAGTCCACTCTCTAGTTATGATTCTCGTTCGTCTGACCTCTCATCTTCGAGTAGCTCTGATGATGATATTCCTCGACGGATGCTTCCTCTAAGAGATATTTATGCATGATGTCAACCAATTTTCACTCGTTATCCTCTTCCACATGCTCTTCTTGCTTCTTCAAATTTTGTTGAACCTTCTAATTTTACACAGGCAGTCAAAGATCCAAATTGGCGTGCTGCGATGGCTACAGAATTTGATGTTCTTCTTCGTAATACAACCTAGAGCTTAGTCCCTCGTACCTCATCCATGAATATTATGGGTTCTAAATAGGTTTACCGAATTAAGTATCGTGCAGATGATTCTATTGAACGTTACAAAGCTCGTCTTGTTGCTAAAGATTTTAATCAACAACCGGGTATTGACTTTAATGATACTTTTAGTCCGGTCGTCAAAATTACAACTATCCGTCCGATTGCTACTATCTATAGTTATAAGCTCTAATTGGCCAACACGCCAATTAGATGTTTCCAATACTTTCTTTCATGGACATCTTAAAGAAATTGTTTATATGGAGCAACCTCCTGGATTCATCTACCCACAACTTTCAACACATGTGTGTCAACTTCAGAAGTCTATATATGGTCTTCGACAAACACCTCGTGCATGGTTTCATCGTCTATCTATCTGGCTTCATACTCAGGGATTTTCTGGCTCAAATATAGACTCTTCCCTATTTTACAAATGTAATGAGGAATTTTTAATATTTGTTCTGATTTATGTGGATGATATATTAATAATTGGTAGTGATCAAAACAACATTACTACTTTACTACATCTTCTCCGTCAAGAGTTTTCTATTCGAGATCTTGACAATGCTCGTTCTTTCCTTGGCATATAGTTTCTCACATTCTGAAGGTTGTCTTCTTTCTCAGAGCAAATACATTACTGGGCTCCTACAATGAGCTAAAATGGATGGTGCACACTCTATCTCGACACCAATCATTGAGGGTGGTTTCACTGCACCTTCATCCTCCTCTTCGATGTCTGACCCCCAGATCTACCGTAGTATTGTTGGTGCCCTACAATATATCACAATTACACGACCCGATATTACTTTCGCTGTGAATTGTGGCAGTCAATTTATACATGCTCCTACTGAACATCATTGGGAATGTGTTAAGAGAATTTTTCGATATCTCAAATGCACTATTCTACATGGTCTTCTTTTATATCGTTAGTCTTCACGAGAGTTGATTGCCTACAGTAATGCAGATTGGGTTGGATCTCCCGAAGATAGACATTCTACTAGTGGATATGATATATTTCTTGGGCGAAATCTTATTTCCTGACTTTCAAAGAAGCAACCTACAATCTCTTGCTCGAGTACTGAAGCTGATTATAAAGCTATTGCTAACGCAACGTTAGAAATTATTTGGCTACAATCTCTTCTTTCAGAATTACACTTTTTCCCAATTGCTATGCCTAAAATATGGTGTGATAATATTGGAGCAACTTATCTTGTAGCAAATATTGTTTTTCATGCTCGTATCAAGCATGTAGAGATTGATTTTTATTTTGTTCGTAAGCGTGTGGTGACTCGACAACTTTCAGTTTCTTATATCTTTGCGAAAGATCAAATTAATTGTTAATATATTTACCAAGCCATTATCTAGACAAAGTTTCACCAAATTAGCACTCAAACTCAACATTCAGGCACTCCCGTTGAGTTTGTCGGGAGGGTAATGACAATAATGGAAATAATCTCTAATTGATTTCAATCAATTGAGATTTATTATATTTAGCACATAATTAATATCGACATGAATCAAATAGTAAAAATAATATTTCCAAGTCTATACTATTACTATGTTTATAATTATTATGATTGTATGCCTTGTTTAATCTTTCCATTATTATTTTGAACATTTTGTATAAATAAGTCTATTGACTTTAGTAATAAGATTATGAAAAAACTTTATATTATTTCTTTCCTCTACTTATTGATTTCTACAGTTTCAGTTTCTATTCATTTTGTTTCATTTACGTTTATTGTTTTCTTTCTATTGCGCATATTAACAATATAGGTAACAAGCAAATGCAAATGATGGGAGTGAGAAAGTCTATTCACCCCTCCTCTAACCTCTTTTCACAATCTAACAAATTGTATCAAAGATAAGTCACTTTAGGAGAATAGGCTATGCCATAGGAATTTTGGAGTCCATCGAATCATAAACATAAATATTTTTATCATAGTATGCCTTCTTAGTTGTTTAGACATATAAAGATTAAATCTTAACTTCGATCAATTAAAAGAAACAAAATTTTAATGGACAATTAACCTAAGAACATTGGACTAATGGACTAACCACTATAAATACTTCTCGATATATCCTGATAACTAATGAATAATTTTTATGGAACTACATCAGTCATCCCTAACATTAATTGAAGTAAAATAGATACCTGATGCCAATTATTAAATATATTTAAAAAAAAAAAACTATGCAGGATCGAAACCTCACAATCCAAAACCTCACAACCGAGACAAAAATGATTATACTTTGCCTAAACTTAGGTATTTAGGTTAGTAGAGGGTAATAGGAGAACAACACAAAGGGGTAGCACATGCCTACGGCTAGGAACATGCCAAAAAAAAACATGAGAATTCTAGAATTCGAAATCAAGCTTGAAGATCAAAATTAAGAACATTGGGGATTATTCAAAATGCATGAAATGAAGTCAATTTGTTTTTGAGGTCAAATAAATTGATTGCATTAACACATTTTAGTATGGATTTAATAAATACAATTGAATCATATCTAAACTAGAATTTTAAGGATAAGAAAAATTATTGAATCTCGACAAATGTGATGATTTTTAAAGAATTTTTTTCCCATGTTAGATATAGGTGAAATAAATCTCTTTGTAAAATTTAAAAGTTTTCAAAGATTCGTACATTTTAAAAATTAACATGTCTGATATTTTGGAGCTAGGTTGGAGCAATGCATAAATGGAATATTCAATATTGCTTTTTTAGTTATGATAATTTAGATATTAATATTGGAATCCATGTAAGGATTTCGAAAATAAATTGATGATTAGTTTAAATGTATTTTCTTTTTTAGTTTACACTAGATTTTCAGTTTAAGTGGATTAATTTAGGAGTGATCAATCTTATTTCATGAAATTTTTTTATCCATCATCAGGATAAATTTAAAAGTGCTCATAATGAATAATTTATCAACTCAACATTTTTAAGTTAATCATCTATTAAAAAAATATCTATTAATTTACCTAAACTGAGACTCGATTCTTAAACATCAAAAAGATAGATCCTACACCATTCCAATTAGTTTAGTTGAATTAAATCATAAAAATGTAGATTGTTGATACTTTCACCGTGTATTAAAAAATTATTTAAGTTGTAGAAATTTTAAATATTTTTTAATTTAAGTATTTAGTTGTTTGATTCAATTAATTCTAAAGATGACTGATTCGATCCTATGAAAATTTCTCATCGGTCATTAGGATAAATTAAAAAGTACTCATGGAGGTTCATCTAAATAGCCAACTTTCTTTCCGTTGTCATCTCACTAGATATTTGACGATATGTGAGAGAGAAATCAAGTAGATTATAGAGGATCGAATATTTAACTGGGAAGTCTTAACTGGTGGTTAGGTAAAGTAAAGTCCTAACTCGAGGGTTAGGCAAGGAAAAAGTCCTAATTGCAATTAGGCAAAGAAAAGTCCAAGTACGTCAAAAAGGATCGCACGTTGGTAAAGGAAAGCCCTAATTGCAGAGGTAAAGAAAAGTCCAAGTGAGTCAAGGAGAACCGCACATTTGTAAAGGGAAATCCTAACTGGTGTTAGACAAACAAAAGTCCAAATGGGTCAAGTAGGACCGCACATTGATAAATGAAAACTCAAGTGAGTCTGAGAGGACCACGCGATGGAAAGAGAAAAGTCCTAACTACTGTTGGGCAAGAGGAAAATCTAAGTGGATCAAGGAGGACCACACTTGATGATCAGATGTCCAACGGGAAGTTGACAGAGAGAAAGTCCAAGTAGATCAAAGGTTGATCAGACACTTGGTGAGGAAGTTCCAACAGGTCACGATTGACTGGATGTTGGATAAGAGAACTCTAGACTTGGATTAAGTGAGTTAGGATTGGACAATCAATTAGGGCAATCGATTGACCCTAACCTAATCAATTAAGTCGATTGATTAGGACGAGCCTAATCGATTGGTCCAATCGTTTAGGATAGCTCAAATCGATTAGGATGGATTCCTAATTAATTGAGAGCTTTGAGAAGGAATTCGCAAAAACAAGGCTTAATCGATTGATTCAATCGATTCAGCCACTATTAATTGATTGGGTTAATCGATTAGGTAGTATTTTGTCACGAGGAGGAACAATCGACTGAGGCAATCAATTAAAAAGGGCTAATCGATTAAGACATTTTCTCTTAAAAGAACAGACGATTGTGGAATCTATTAGGTAATCAATTAAAGTCATCTTAATCAATTGGGATGGCTCATCAATCAATTAGGGTTCGAAAAAGAGTCATTATGTAGGTGCGCGAATGGCTAGATAACATGACAATTGATTAGGGAAAAGCTGAATCGATTGGGAGGCATCGAGTAAACCTTAGAAAAGGGTATTCGCGAAGGTTTTAAGACAACTCTCGCACACATCTTGGCAGCCTGTTCTTGAGACGTTGGGAAAAAAGTATTGCTGCATTTTCAACTGATCAAGAGACATTTATAAACAACAAGAGATCAAGCAAAAAAGATACTTATTGTATTGTGTATTTTCCTTGTTTTCATTATATTCTTCTTGTGAGCTTGTATGAGTCTTTTTAGTCTCTGAATTGTTTCTGAGAAAGAGTATATTTATAGTAGAGTTGTGTGCACAGTGTGGATTCTTAGATTAGTCACCTCAAAGAGGTGCATACCTAGTAAATCGTAAATATTAGTGTTGTAGAGTCTTTACTTCTAATATTCACTACAAAATCATCTTAGAAGAAGCAAAAGAAGATATTCATCCTCTCTAGCTTTTGAAGTATCCTAACGATGTAGACTTTAATAATTGTGTAAACATCTTGGGAGTGAAAAAACTTATTAATAATTGAATGAATGAATCATATAAATAAAAGCCAAATAAATTAATTTTTTATCTAATTAAATTGATTGAATTTTCATATAAAAATCAAATAAATCGAGATAAAATATCAATTAAATTAATAAAAATTAAAATAATTAAACTTTCCAAAAGGAGTCAAATTAAAAAACTTAGAGATTTTAAATTCCCTATTCTAATTAGGACATAAATAAATTTGATTTAATCAAATTTAAATTTTTAAAATCGACCGAATCAATTATATGGAAATAACTAATATTTAAAATTAAATAAATTATTAAATTAATCAAACAAAATTTTTAACATCGATGGAGTCAATTCAATTATTTTTTTTCATCCCTACCTTAACTCGAGCCGCGCTTAGTCAATCGTCCTACACTGAACGGATTACCACGCATTAATTTAATATAGTTTTATTTTATTAATCTCTTATTTTTTGTAATGAAGAAAAATAAAGATAATTTTAGTTAGTCTCATTAATTATTTTTAGAATGATTGATTTGATTCTATAAAAAATTTTTTTATTGATTATCAGGATAAATTGAAAAACATATAACGAGCAATCCAAAAATTAGTATCCTTTGATTACACCCTTTATTTGAATGAAAAATTTTTATTAATATATCATAACTAGAGTTTAAATCGTAAATACTTAGATGATAATTTAAAAATCCTACCCCGTAACACCATAATCCGGGGACATTAATCTCCTATTAAAGATATGATATGGAAAAAAGAGACCGCATTGAATAATTAATGACACCTTGCCCCCACCCACCAGCGATTAATTAATCATTCAATTTCTCGGAAGGTGCGGTCCAATTCCCCGTTTAATCAACGGCCAGCGCTTTCCTTCATCTGACGGTCAGAAACCGCGTGGGACCGCTCGTCCTCACCCCTCCCTCAATAAATACACCATCCCAGGTCTCCTCTTCTCCTCGCTCATAATATCTCCTTCTTTAGGGACTAGTTAGCAAAAAGGCCACCGCCCCCTCCTTCGCCGGCGGCGGGAGAGGCGAGTACGACGCCGGAGATCCGGAGCCACCTCCTCTTGCTCCGATCGTCCTTAGATTTCTCTGCCACCGTAGAACGGCCTCGCCGCCATGGGAACCGAGGTGCTCCGCCCCCAAGACTGCCTCCTCCGCCCCTCGCTCGCCCTCCGGAACTCCAGGCCGCAACCCCCGCCCAGGCAGCTACGCCGGAGGAGGGAGGGCTCGCCGAAGCAGCCCGCCAAGCCCCGCCTAGCGATGGGGCAGGTGACCATCCTCCGGCGCGGTGAGTCGCTGCCGACCGCGCAGCCGAAAGGGGACGGTGCGGATCGCCCGGCGGACGCCTCCGTCGGCTGGGACCCTGCGGTGTTCGCCGTGGAACGGCTGGGTCCGGATCCGGCCTTGATCCCCAAACAGATCCGTCTGAAGCCACCGGCCCCGGAGGCGCCGGACGAGTACGCCGGATCGGCGTTCCACCTCTCTCCGTCGCCCCGCGCGCTGCCTCTGCCGACCTTCTCAAGGACCAAAGAGGCGCCGCCGGCGGTCGATTCCTCTGCCACAAAGGATCTGAGGCGATTGCTTCGGCTGGAATGACCAAAAAAAAAAATCTAAAAATAATAATAATCACAAAAAAGGAAAACCGGAGGAAGAATCCGATGGCGTCCAAATAATCCAACCTTTTTTTCTTGATTTTCCGTCTGATTTTTGCAAGGCGGATGAATCGAAAAAAGCTGGATGATTTGTGCATGGACCTGTTCGTGTTTGTCGCTGTATATTGAAATGCTTCGAAATGGTGGTTCCAACGACGTTTGGTAAAGTTGTTTCCTTGCGCCACGGCAAATAACTTTTTTAAATTAGCTTTCTTTTTTCCTTTTTCTTTATTAAAGTTGAACGATCGTGATGACCGACACTGTTCAACTACTATAGATATCAAGTTGATCCTTTCATAATCACGAGCAATTTTCGACGATTATTAAAAACAAAGAAAAAGCAAATTAATCCTTGGAGAGAGAGAGGTAGATAAGCAATCCACGGCCGAGCTGAAGTCAAAATAGTCCGACTTGAAATTGAATTTGAATCTAGCCGTCCGACTTTGCTTGTTTACTTTCTTCCTCGTTGTTTTTCCTATCTTTCCTAATGTCCCGTCTTGGCCTTCCTTCTCATTTTTTTTCGATGTTGTTAGCTTTCTAAGAGACTTTTGTCAAAGCTGGAGACCTTCACTGAAGCTGGGTATATTTTGGCTAAATGCCTCGGAGGCTTTCGCTGCTCAGTCGTCAAGAACCAACTCGAGGGACATTGATCTGACAACAACAGACTCGATAGAAGAAGGCTCGTCAACAGCCGATCAGATAGCAATTGACCCGACAAAAACAACCCAACTGACATACGACCTGTCAAAAGAACTCACTATAAGAAAAGCGTTTTTTTACAACGAAACTTTTCGTCACTAAAGTAAAATAGTAGCGATAAATATTCGTCACTAATATCGTTGCTATAAGCTTGTCATAAATGCGATGATTTGTAATATTTCGTCGCTAATATTACCAATGTACTTAAAAACACTTGGATTAGCGACGAAATATTGCTAAATCGTCGCTAACATTTGCCGTAATTAGTGACGGGGTTAGTTAAAATCGTTGCTAATTGATTTTTGAAAATTGTTGGATGGTGCGATAAGTTTTGATATGGTATGGTTGTTAGCGACGAATTTGAGCAAATTTCATTGCTAACAGGTATCATTAGTGACAAATTTGGTCAGATTTGGCACTAACAGTCTTAGCGACGAATTTGAGCATAATCCATTGTTAATGATTAAGGATTAGCGACAAATTTAGCCAAATTTGTCGCTAACCATATTTAATAATAAAAAAAATATTCTTTATTTACATTAATATCCTGTATACAAATTTAGAAAATCATGAACAAATTCATGCACAACTCATATTTCAACATCATTAAGTTCACAAAACATTCACAACTCTATTAACATTCACAAGCAACTCATACAACTCTAACAACAACAAATAACACAACAAATAACAAATCTAACAAGTAACTCATACAACTCTAACAAGTTCACAAGTCTAACATCATCAAGTTCACAACAAGTAGTAACACAACAAATAAGTTCACAACATCAAATTAACATCCAAATTAACAGCTCTAACACAAGTACCCACAACATCAAAGTCTAAGATTGAGGAGGAGGTGGCACTGAAGATGAATCATGGATCAAGGATTGTAATGCTCCAGGTGTCAATCGATTCAGAATTTGTTCAAACATATCATGTCTTGATTTCATTAATGTCAACTCATCTTAGGTACTTGCTAACTGAACTCGGGTGTTTGCCAGCTCTTCTTCTGCGCCGACTAGCTGTTGCTCGGTGAATTCAAGCTTTTCACGTAATGCTGCATTAGTTGATCTGGATGAGGTGTCATATAAAGAAGTAGATCTAATTGGTTTTGACCCACTTCCAAGTCCTCTAAGATATCCAGAATGAATACCGAGAACTTGATGTAGTTTGACAATGAAAACATCAAGTTATGAAATTGATCAAGATAGAACGACCAAGTTGGATATATGAACAACTCAAAGCCAATCTGTGTAACGACCCGCCTTCTAGGTACTAAGCTGTAAGGCCGATCGCTACAGTTATGCTGTGCTAACTGTGCGGAAAACTGATCTAATTTAAATTTTAGTTGCTAACTGATAACTGTTCCTGGTTCTACATGTACTGAAGGATGTAATCTAAAGTATACCTAACATATACTACATCCCCTATGGTCAAGGAGCTGAAATAAACGTTCTCCGGCTATTATCAGACCTCCCAATCGATCCGTTGATCGATTGGAACGTCAGATCGATCCAGGAATCGATTCAGCCGGCTACTGTACGCGGGACATAAATTGGATCGATCCAGTGATCGATCCAGCACGCTACTGTGCTCGGGACGATATTCTGGATCGATCGGCTGATCGATCCAGACTGACCGATCGATCCAGGGATCGATCCCCGAACCTTCTGTTCGCGACAGAAATTGCTTGATCGATCGGATGATCGATCAGCTCATCGATTGGGAGCGCCCGATCGATCAGCCGATCGATTGGGACCCCCCCCCCCCAATCGATCCACCGATCGATTGGGGTGTCTGATTTCGCACTGAAACTCTGATTTCAGCACTGGTTCGTGCCAAAACCTCACACTACAACTATCTAATGCATAATAAACACTCTAATAACATATGACTAGCAATCTAACTTGTTATAGTGCATGGTTCTTTAATTTCTAGCATTGAACAACTTAAAATGCATAAAAAGCAAAATACTGAAGTTCATAATTCTAAGCTAGAATGTTTAAGTCCCCTAAAGATCTTTGATTCCAGTTCCTGCCACACACACCATCTTTGCATTGCCCTCCAGCTTCCTCTGTTAGTCCATCTTTCCTTTACCTTTATCTGCAGTATAAGGAAAAGTAGAATCTGTAAGCTTAAAGCTTAGTAAGAAACCATCTACCTCACAAAAACATGCATTCGGTGCAATATGGTTTTTAAAGCATGCTATTTGAAATTATGCACTGAACTTGCTAAGTCATGGTATATTGAAATCATAAAGCACAACACATGAGCATGGCATAAGCACTGATCATATCGTAGCAAGCAATAAAAGCACTGAACTGAACATAAGCTAAACTAACTGAAACTAAATCTGTCACTAGAAACAAACTCAACTAGCATAATTGATTTTGAGTTTTGAAATCTAATACATAATAGGTGAAAATACTAAACATGCTGTTGGGCCCGGCAACTGTACTTGCTGTGCGCGCATCCCTACTAGACTCGGGGTTGCAAGTCCCGAGTTTAGCGGGGTTGTCTAGGCTGTATGAACGACTATGGGAGTCCAACCCAATGGATATCTAATCTAATACAGTGCCACGAAAATAAAATACGATATCTTTAGCTAATCTATAATGTCTTGCTTTTAGGTTATCTGAACCTAGAGCTAGGTTATCTGAACCTAGAGGCGACTGTGGGAGCCCACCCATTGGACCGTAGTCCCATAAAACTGAACTAAACTAATGTGCTGGTTTAAATGCCTCTAATGCATCTAACTGAGCTATTAAACATAACTGAGGTGGTATTTAGCTACACTAACATTTTACCGAACACTTGGTGTGCTCCAACTCTCTCCTCTAATGGGGAGATCACCTCTAGGCACCCGACAACGTCTAGAATCTCCAACTAAAGGGGAACAACGTGTCCGGCCCGTCTAGAGGTGTTCAACTAGATCCCTAAATCCTCGAGGAGGGTTAAAACACACCCTATGTGCCTAAAAACCTGCATATAGCTAAATCTAACAGTATGCAATCAAACGAAAGCTATTATACTGCAGGTGAGGGGTTTCTTACCTCTTGATCGTAATTTCTTACGATTCTCTTCGCTAGAGTTCTGGTGGAGATGATCCTCTCGACGATCCGATCACGTCTTCGCGTTCCTCTCGCGGAGAAGAACCTCTTTCGTGTTGGAGTCGTCGCCGGAAGGTGAACCGAGGGCCCTTGGGGCTTGGGCGCCGAGAGAAGAGGAGGAGGAGGTGTGGGCGGCGGTGAAGTTTTGGAAGAGGAATAGGTCACGGTGAAAATAAAACCAAATAACTCTTCACCCTATTAATCTTCCTATTTAAATCAAGTGATTAATTCGGCCAACCCAACTATAAATATACATGATCCCCTTTCCTTTCAGCACGGCCCTGCTGAGTTCAACCGGTTACTAACATTATCCCGAAACCATAGGTCTCGGGTTCGATTCCCGCCTAAGCTATTTTGCGGTTCTAATTGTTTTTGCTACTTCCGCTACTCGGAAAATTCCGAAAAAATATCTAAAAATTCCAGAAAAATCATACTATATTCCTAAAACAGTTTTGAGAATTTTCGGGCGTTACAATCTGGGAATCATGATGAGCTAATACTAAATACACATTGTCACTATATGAACTTTGAAATCAATGACAAAGCTAGAATCATAAAGAAATACAAGGTTTCATAAGTACAATAGATGTCAATTATCTTTCATAGAGAAATACAAAGAAAGATAACTACCAATGTCATAAACTTTTTTCTTTCAAAAAAGAAATATATGGATAGATAACTACCAACGCTATACTAAACTCTTCAAATCTTACATTAAGTCATTTTCCTCCAAAAGAAAAAATTTATGAATAAAGAAGGTTTGACATATGAATAAAGAATTTAAATTATATGCAAACATGACAAGTAAATCACAGAACGAGTATTGTGGATCTGATCACCAATAGTATCTACAACTTGAACTGCATCGATATCATTTTCTGTATTTTTTTATGTTTGAATATACTTATCACGCAGTCCCACCATATCATTCTAGAAATAACAAACATATTAAAAATATCAGAAAAAGTAATTATGCATAGTTAACCTACGTATGTATTTTCGGCTATTTGGTAAATCCATCATTTTGAAGAGCTATAATGAGTTTCATTAAAGATAGTAATCCAATCTTTTCTCTGTGATTGATCGATATGAAAAAATTAATGCGTTAATATTTTAATTAACAATATATGATAACTATAAAATTAGTATTTACACCGTTGTAACTATATTGAATGAATGATTTAGAACTTCCACAATAGTTATATAGGAACTTCCCTTGATTTTCAACGTTTGTTGCAGATCGTTTCTACAATACAAAATTTTGTATAAATAAAACATTAGTTAGAGAACAAATAATTATATTTTTATATAAAAAAGACATTTGTTATAAAATGCCTCTGATTCAAACAGAGCACACATGTAGTCCTAGTCATCTTATGTCTCACAAAACATGATCGACATCTGTTGTCGGCGCTCAACGAGAGGAAGGTACAATAACTTCTTATAATGGCTATGCATTTTAGATCTATTGTCTCTCTAGCTCGCACTCATTAATCAGTCGGTCTCCTTTCTTACCGATGATGAACACTCCTAAAAATTGATATCAAAAGTAGCCTAAAAAAATAAATTTATTTTGCATGTGTTAGTAATAAAGGAGTGGTTATAAATAGGTTGAATTACTTGTACTTATTGATAATCAATAATACATCCTTTTATTATCAGTGGGGATATGCTTCCAACTTTTATCTTATAAGAGAGCAAACTTCTTTATTGATAGACCTAATTCAGTCATAAATGAAACTGCGTTTGGGTTCAATCCGATGTCCATCGTTCTGAGAAAAGTAATGGGTAATTTACACTATTCATTGATCTGGCGTCGCAGTTGATCGGAATGTGTGCCACTTTTCTCCCTACGTAGCGGTCAACCTGTAAATGTAAAAGTGTTAACAATTAACAAATGAAATACTTAAATAAATAGCAAACTAAATAAAACTAACCACTAGGAGAACTATCAACATCAGGTGTCTACAGAACTAATAGATGCTCAATCCTCTTGGACGGCATGACTGTCACATATTCATCATATACAGATCAACAAATATGCATCAACATATATAGGTATCTACAAGTAATGAAACTTTATTTGATATAAATGAATTAAAATGAAGAAAAAAATAATTATCATGTAAATAAAAATTAATCAATATCATCATCTTCTGAAATAGATAATTGATCATCTGCATCACTATCAATTTTAGTAACTTCATTCTCATCATTAAGAAAATTTTGAGCATCCCTAGCCAACTCCACTTGTGCATTTGACATATTTATATGTTGATCAACATCTAATCTACAAAGTTGATAGATCTCTAAGTCTTCACCAACTACTGAAGTTTCTTTATTAGATGAAATATCTTGGTTAATCTCAATATTAAAATTATTTCTAGATTCATTTTCTTCAGATACTTTATCAACTTCAGTTACTTCATATATTTCTTGGTGTTGAACTTTTTGTACTACCTTCCAATGGCATCCATGCTTTATATCATTTAAATAATAAACTTGGTTTGCTTGGTTGGCCAAAATGAATGGGTCATCAGTGTACCATGTTTTAGAAGTGTCAATACATAAGAAACCAAACTCTTCAACCATTGATTTTTTTTTTTTTGGATTACATTAAAACCATTCACACTAGAATAATTGTACTTTATACCTGAAAGAGTAAAACAATTGAACAATATCCTTCAACACTCCAAAGAAATCCAAATTGTCATCATCATCAAATGATGGTATGCTAGCCCCACTATTCTCAGTAGTTTTGGGAGAATCACAGGACCACGTATGGTATCAAATACCATTTACAATACATGCATTGTATAGTTGAACTTCAACATTAAGTCTCATTGCTAAATAGTACAACTCGTTTGTAATTTCTGAATTTATTAAATTCTTTAATTTTATCATTCTATCCCTAAACTACTATGGAAAATCTCTCTCGTGATATTGCAGAAGTTAATTTGAATGAACTTTATGTGACAGAAGTTGTAGATGTTCACTGTATAAATAAATATTTAAATTAAAATTTTATAATGAAATATAAATAATAAAATTACATAATGTAAAGATTTACTTCCGATATTGGTCAACCTCTTTACAATTATTGAAAATATACCAATGTGCTTTCTTATACAAAGTCAAAGACAATTTCAAATTATGTTGGTTGCCAAACACTCTTGTTTGTTGAGAGAAAATACTTAAATTGCATGTTACTGGTCGAACATCTTTATTTCATTCTGACCTACTAAATCTTGTCTCAATTTGACTTAGTTTTAACCTACTAAATCTTGTTTCAGTTTGACTTATATATAAAGAATTGAAAGTCAAAGCATCATTTACAATATATCTCTCTGCAATTGACCCTTCTGGTCTTTCTTTATTGCGAACATATTTTTTTAGTTTGCCCAGGGACACATCCATCGTGATGAAACAAGTCCAGCTAACATGGCTTTACGAAGTAAATAAATTGCCAAATGAACCATATAATGTCAAAAAATATTGGAGGAAATATTTGTTCCATCTTACCCAATATGAAGACTATTTCCTTCTCCATTTTACATAAGTCCCCTATGTGTAAAGAACTTGCAGTTATCTTTTTAAAAATCACATAACTCAATTAGTGTGTCATATATGCCTTTTGGGAAAAAATTTCGTACAACCACTAAAAGTATTCTTTGTAACAAGACATGACAATCATGTGAATTTAGTCCATGTAACTCTTCATCATTTGTATTAACATTTCTAGATCTATTAGTTCACAGATTTTAAAAATTGACAAAATTCACGCCTTTCTTCCAATGTCAACGTGTAACTTGCATATGATTTCCTAAATTTATCTCTTACTTTATTTAAATGCAATTCACTTCTAATTCCCATATCCTGCAAGTCTAACCTTGCTCTAAATGTATCCTTTGACTTTCCGTCTATAGTAAATAATGTGTCAACCAAAGCATCATAGACGTAATTATAATTCACAAGTACGATGGCTTCATCATTTCCTATGGCGACAAATTATAATTCACAAGTATAATAGGTCACATACTATAACTATTTGACATGTTTCCAAATGAATTAAAATCATCAATAGCCAAGCCTAAGCGAATATTTCGTGAATCACTAGCAAATATGTTATGTGATATGTCAAATTCTTTCCATGATTCACTATTTGCTAGGTGCCTTAATACATCATCTATTTTAATCCAGTTTCCTTTATGTCATCTCATATCTTTTGCTGTATATTTTGCAATAAATAATCGCTTAAGTCTCGGCTTCAAAGGAAACTATCAAAGAATTTTTTGAACATTCTTTTTTTATTCATCCCATCATACTTGTATCTGGGCTCCTTGCACACTGGACATGTATGCTTATTCTTGTGTTCACCCTAAAATAATATGCAATCATTCTTACATACATGTATCTCCTCATATGTCAATCCTAACTCTTTTAACAATTTTTTTGCTTCATAATGAGAGTTTGGAATCACATTCGGTTTGGGAAATGCCTCTTGCAATAACTGAAATAGCATATCAAAAGATTTATTACTCTAGCTATTTAACACCTTCACATGCATTAACTTGACCAAAAAACTAAATGTAAAAAAATTAGTACAAGTGTGATGCAACTCTTTTTGTGCTTCTTCAAACATTGAGGTGTAACTTCCTGCATTCATGTTTTCATTAATATCATCTAATTGAAGCTCACTAGTATTGATATTTTTTACATTTCTTAAATCAGTAAACATGCTTTCAAAATCATCTTCTTCAAAATCACAATCATGTTCTTCTTCATTGACAATATTTATATTAATAGATGATATAGCAGTTTCTTCATGAAAGTTTCAGACTTTGTATAATTTGTCAAATTCCCGCCTATAAAGATCTCCTCGAACATAATCCAATTCATATTTAAACAAATTGTCACACCTTCGACCTGGACAATAAATTTTGGATAAATTCAAACTTATCATATAATTCTTTGCACCTTCAAAAATTGATTCAACTCATTTATATATTCAGAACTAATCTGATTCTCAATCATCATCCAACTTTTATCCATATTTATAAAATATGAATAAACATATAAAAAAATTCATATTATTTAATAAATAGCTCTTAGAAATAAGTTTGATGATAAGTTTCAATGAAATTAATTAAGCAACTTACATTAAATAATTTAAATTAATTAATCACATCAAAATAACTAAAAAATTATCATCTAAGTATCAAAATAACCTTAAAATTATCACCTAAATATCAAAATGTCCATGAAATTCTCATCTAAGTATCAAAATAATCCTAAAATTATGATTAAAATTTTAAAATACTAGAAGAAGAATAACCCTAAAATTATCATCTAAACATCACAAATAACCCAAAGCAACAAAATCTCATTAAGTTCCTAGTATCATAAACAATGGATTCCATATATATAATCAATCATCAGTGCATTAGGTGAGAAGTGATTGGGTAATTCTACTGCTTGCTATCTAGAATCACAATTTGTCACTACTTAGCTTCCAAGAGAAGTTCAAGGGCAATTTGGTTAAACACGCATTTCAAAATATTTATACACCTTAAACATGATCCATTGTGGCAAAATAAGTACATACAAACTAATAGTTATCCAAGTACAATAACAATTGAATTACATGACAAGATCACAATGAGTTCATAAAAGAGCTAGCCATATGAACACAGAACAGAGCATTGCAACAAAAAAAAATGGGTGACAAGCAAGAGCGGAACATCATACGAAGCATGGGGTGTTTCTCAGATAGTAATCTAAGCTCGTGTTTAATCTAAGTTTTGCAAGAGTTACTATGTAAAAGCTTACTGGTGTCGGGTCGGAGCAGGAGTCACCGGAGCTGGAGCTGGAGCAGGAGAGAATGAAGATTTGCCGGAACAAGTAACTGGAATTCTCTGAGGAGAAGAAGCGGGTTGCAGCGGAGGCGAAGAAGCGAAGGAGAAAGCTGATCGCGATGAAAGAGAAGAAGCCGTGGAGAAGAAGCGAAGGAGAAAGCCGATCGTGACAGAGGAGAAGCAACGGGTGATCGTGGTAGAGGAGAAGCAACCGACTCAGATCCTCTGGTCCGCAATGTGGACAAGAGAATGGGTCACTCTCCACCATTGGCGTAGAGTAATGACTTCACGTGTAAAATAAGTGGGGGTCATCACTCTCCATCAAGCCCATCCTCTGATCCGCGTTTTGCGATGTTCATGGCATAATATGTGATGAATAACTATTTCATCACTAATGTTTCATGGCTATTTTCCTTTCTATTCATATGTTTTTAAAATCTTCCAAGAGTTACACGTTGCGTGGATCACTCTTAGCTCAAGAGACCACACATAACAACACATCAACTTTCTATTAGTTACGTTGAACTTTAGAATCAAATATTACTACAAGAAGTAATAAGATTATCGACCAAAGAAAATGACTAGTAATCCCACTTTTGGTTAGTTGCCAACTAAATTATATTGCTAGGGTTTAGTCCGTAATCCATAATTGATAACTATTATTTGCCAATTAAAATAATGATAGATAATTAAATATTTTAAAAACTATTGACAATAAATTTATCGATAATTTTTTAAAATATTACTTGGTAATTAAATAAATTTTCATTAATAATTATCAAAAAATGATCAACTACTTTTAGAAAAATGGTTAATAAATCTGAAAATACTAGTGAAATATATCAATAAATGTTTTTTTTGGAAAATAATATTTTTTTTCAAAATTTGTTTTTTTTATGTATTTCAATTATTTTTCTTCTACATTCAAAAGAAACTCGAAGAGTTAGAAGTGGATGAATAGCTTCTTTCATTTCGTCTTGTTGATTTACAACGAAAACTTGAAGTAATACTAACACTTTTGACTTTACTTAGTATCCATTTTCTTGAGGTAACTAAAACAAGGGTCTACTCTCCTCACTCATAGATGCACTATGAAAATCTCCTTCCTAGGAGCGAAGAAGCCTCATATAACCTTAACACGAGAAATACAATGAGAGATACAACAAGAACAAGGAAAGTAAATACAACAATGAGAAACCTTGATCTTGATCTCTTATTGCTCTAGATTACCTCTTGTTGACTCGGAAATGCAACAACACTTCACCCTGAAACATCATAGAATCGACGGAGAATAGCGGAGAAGAAAAAGTGATTTGAATCTTCACTAAATCCTTTATATCGTGTTGATTTAAGGCTCCTAATCGATTGACCTTACCCCTCAATTGATTGTTATGTCAGGTCGGATCAAATATAGACGTCCAAACCACTCAATGACTCTTTTTTGTTTCTCCCAATCGATTGCCCCAATAGATTGGTTTAGGCTGAATCGATTGGCCAATTGATTTCCAAACTCTCTGTGTTTTCGCAAACTAGCTCTTAATCAATTGCCCTAATCGATTAGGGGTGCCAAAATTAATTGCCTCAATCGATTCCACCGCTTCACAACAAACTACTGCCCAATAGATTGGAAATGACTGAATCGATTGAGCTAATCAATTTAGCCTTTGTTCTCGTGAATTTTCTTCGCAAAGCTCCCAATTGATTGAGATTTCTTCCCAATTGATTCAACATTGCCTAATCGATTAGAGATATCAGAATCGATTTCCCAATCGATTCTGGCACCTTTTGTGCTATCGTGAATTAAGCCATAATCGATTGCCTAATCAACTAGCTTAGGGCCAATTGATTGTCATGATCAATTGTCCAACCTTAACTTACTTAATCTAAGTCTAGAGTTCGTTTGCCCAACATCTGGTCAACCGTGACCTGTTGAGACTTTTTCACTAAGTATCCGGTCAACCTTTAACCTACTTGGATATTTCATCTCGTGCCAACTTTTCGTTAGACTTTTGTGTTGGTTGGTCCTAGGAAGATCGTACCGGTTCCACTGTATAAAAAATTTGTACAAGTGTCGAACCTTTCCTAAACAACCTATTGTGTTCTTTAGAAGTTAAATTAGGAATTACAAACAAAGCTTAACATTATTGATTCCAAATTTAACTTATCTGTTCTTAATGGTTTAGATTTGGATCGCAAGCGGAACTTAACACTATTGATCCAAATCAACTTATGTTATAAATTCAATTAAATATTAATTTCTAAAATTGGCTTCCAGGATTGCATGGCGAGGCACTAGTCCTTCTTGGGTATGGGATCATCCACCACCGCTTAGACAAAGCCTTTTAAGGAAAACCAATATTTAATTTCCT
Organism: Zingiber officinale; assembly: GCF_018446385.1. Classification (NCBI taxonomy): domain Eukaryota; kingdom Viridiplantae; phylum Streptophyta; class Magnoliopsida; order Zingiberales; family Zingiberaceae; genus Zingiber; species Zingiber officinale. Next base: position 15,785,159 of record NC_055989.1, read on the forward strand.
TATATAACTCTAGGTTTAACCAAAAAGAACAATCGAATCATAAATTCGAAAAAAAAAACACAAACTCGAATAACAAATTTGAAAAACTAGAATCTAATGCCTCTTGTGTTTGGAATTCTTACAAAGAAAAATAACTAGCATGATGCGGAAGAAAACTACTAGTTATACCTTTTCTTTGTATGCTAATAACCTCGAGATCTTCTGTCGTATTCCTCGTCTCCTCTTGGACGTCGTGTGGGCGACGATCCTCCAAGATGAACACCACCCAAGAGCCTTCTTCCTCCTTCTAGTATTCGGCCACCACCACCAACAAGGAACCAAAGAGAGCAAAGGGAAAAGAGAGGGAGAGAGGGCCAGCCACAATGAAGAGCTCCAACAAGAGAATAAGAATTGATGTCTCATGAGGCCTCCCCTCCCCTTCTTTTATATTACTTGCCCAAGGCAAATAAGGAAAGACTTTTTACAAAAATTAAAATCTTCCTCTTGTTTATCCTTTTCCCCTTTTATTTTTCCTTTTCTTTCCTCTTGATTGCTTCAATCATTGATTGAATCAATGATAAGATGATTGGCCAATCCCTTGCTTAGGCACCAAGCAAGGGTGGCCGACCCTTTAAAGGAAGGAATTATTCTTGTAAAAATTTTATAAGCAAAAAAAGAAAGTTCTTATAAAATTTTACAAGCTCTCTTTTAATTTCCTAATTAATGTGGATGTTAAAAAAGGAAAGTTTTAAAAAATTAAAACCAAGTTTTAAAATTTAAAACTTCTCTTCTAAAATTTCCTTTTTTAACATGGTTACAAAAATAGAAAGTTTCAAATTTAAAACTCCCTTCCTTTTTTCCAACAACCATGAGGATGGTTAAAAAGAGAAAGTTTTACAACTTTTAAACTTTCTTTTAAACCATGTTGCCTAATTCAAAATAAGGAAAGTTTTATATTTTAAAATCTTTCTTTTAAAACTTGTAGATATCTACAAAGAGAAGATTTTAAAAATTCAAAACACCCCTCCTAATTTGAATATTGTGGTCGGCCCCCTTTACAAAACAAGTGGTCGGCCCCTTTAGAGAAGATGGTGGCCGGCCCTTGGCTTGGTCACCAAGCCTTGGGCCAACCCCCTTTCTTGGACACCAAGATGGACTTTTATATGGATGAGCTTGATGCATTAATGAGGCTACGACAGAGACCTAAAGGAGAAATTGATTTTGGCCTTCTGATGAGTTTGAGTATCCCGTGTTCGCCCTGAACACACAACTCAAGTTCATCAATAATAACTCATTCCACTAGAGAGTTATTATTGCACTACCACACCAATCCCAAATTACATTATAGGCTCCTTCTTATCATGAGTGTGTTAGTCTCCCTGTGTTTAAGATATCGAATGCCCATTAATTTAATTGAGTTACTGACAACTCACTTTAATTAATGTCTTAGTCCAAGAGTCGTACCACTCAACCTCATTGTCATGTCGGACTAAGTCCACTTGCAGGGGTTTAACATGACAATCCTTATGAGCTCCTCTTGGGGATATTCTCAACCTAGATAACTAGGACACATATTCCTTCTATAATCAACAACACACACTATAAGTAATATCGTTTCCCAACTTATCGGGCTTATTGATTTATCGAGCTAAATCTCACCCTTTGATAAGTTAAAGAAATAATACTAAATATATGTGCTTATTATTATATTAGGATTAAGAGCACACACTTCCATAATAACTAAGGTCTAGTTCTTTTATTAAGTCAGTATAAAAAGAACTTACCTCAAATGGTCCTACTCAATACAATTGAGTATACTAGTGTAATTTATTAGTCAAGATAAACTAATACTTAATTACACTATGACTATTCCAATGGTTTGTTCCTTTCCATCTTAGTCGTGAACAACTGTTTATAATTTATAAAGAACTGATAACATGATCTTCTGTGTGTGACACCACACACCATATAAATTAATTGAACAACTACACTTAACAAATAAATGTAGACATTTGACCAATGTGATTCTTATTTCTAAATATATGTTTATACAAAAAGTTAGGTTTTTAGTATACATTCCAATATTTTGATCACAAAGTGTTGTCTTCCTTAATCCACTTAGATTTTCTTCTTACCTAACCTCAGGTAGGACTTTTCTTTACCAACGTATGGTCCTCCCTGACTCACTTGGTCATTCTTTTGTCTAACCGTAGTTAGGACTTTCCTTTGCCAATGTGCGGTCCTCCTAGACCCACTTAGACTTTTTAATAATCGTAGTTAGGACTTCCCTTTATTAACGTGCAGTCCTCTTTGATCCACTTGGACTTTCCTTTGCTTAACCGTCAAGTTAGAACTTTACCTTGCCTAACCTCTGTTGGTGTAATTATCCCTATATGAAAATTGACCTGTTTGACTCAATCTTGAATTTTGATATTTAACAATATATGGAGATTGTAGGTGTAATTGTCTATTAAGGAGAATACTAGTGCAAGTCTCCTCTGGCCAAAGGTTGATTAGTTTGATATAAGAGTATTACACAAGGGAAAGACTAACGGGATAATTTTTAGAAGGAAAAAAACCAAATAGGTTAATGTTGACTGGACACTTGGTGTAAAAAATTTCGATGAGTGAAGCCGGGCAGTGAGAAAAGTCTTGGTGAGTGAAGGAAGGTAGATGGAAAGTCCTAGTGAGTGAAGCCGGATAGTTAGAAAGTCTTGGTGAATGAAGCCAAGCAGATGGAAAGTCTGATGAGTAAAGTTAGGCGGTTGGAAAGTCCTTGATTGAAGCCAAGCAGATGGAAAGCCCTAGTGAGTGAAGCCAGGAAGTTGGAAAGTCATATTGAGTGAAGCTAGGTAGTGAGGAAACCCTGGTGAGTGAATCCAGGTGAAAAAATCCAAGTAAGTGTAGCTAGGTGGAGAAAAGTCTCAATCAATGAAGCAGACATTGGAAAATCTAGGTGGATTAAAGGTTGACCTGACACTTGGTGTTTGGAAGTCCAAGTGGGTTATAGTGGATCGGGCACTTGGCACGAGGAGAAAGTCAAGGTGGGTCAAAGGTTGATCGGACACCTGGTGTTTGAAAGCCCAAGTGAGTCATGGAGGATCGAACACTTGGCACGAGGAGAAAATCTAGGTAGGTCAAAGATTGACCAAACACCTGGTGTTTAGAAGTCTAAATGGGTTATGGAGGACCAGACACTTGGCACGAGAAGAAAAGTCCAAGTGGGTCAAAGGATTAACCGACACTTGGTGGAGAAGTCCCAGCATATCACAGTTGACTGGAGATTAGGTAAAGGAACCCTAGACTCAGATCAAGTGACTTAGAGTTAGACAATCGTTTAGGGTAATCGATTGGGGCATGCTCAAATTGATTAGGATAGATTCCTAATTGATTGGGAGCTTCGCGAAGCCAAAATCGTGAGGGCGCGACAAGGTACTGAATTGATTGGGATAATGATTAGGTCAATTGATTGGGTTAATCAATTAGGCAATATTTTATCATGAGGAAAGGGAATTGATTGGGGCAATCGATTAAGAAGTCTAAATCGATTAGAATAATTGATTAAGGCCTTTTTCAAGTGAACAGAGAGCTACAGAATTGATTGGGTAATTAATTAAAGCTCTTTGAATCGATTGGGATGACTCACCAATCGATTAGGGTTCGAAAAATTAGTCATTTTACAGGTGTTGGACAATCAGATGGCGTGACAATTGATTAGGGAAAGGCCTAATTGATTAGAGCTGTCGAGTGAACCCTAGAAAAGGGTTTTTCACGAAGGCGTGAAGAACAACTCTTACATACAGCTTCTCAACAGCACATAGCCATTTCTTGGAGACTTAGAATGAAGTGTTGCTACACTTCCAAGTTGCTCAAGAGATGATTCCAAGCAAGGAGAAAGCAAGTTAGGGTTTTATTGTTGTAATCTTATAAGATTTCATTTGTATTAGCTTCTCAGTCTCTTCTTCTTGTATTTCTTTGTGTGTGAGTTTGCTCGAGACTTTTCCACCTCCGGATTATTTCTAAGAATGAGTGTTTTTATAGTGTAGATGTGTGCACTGTGTGGATCCTTGGATTAGTCACATCAAAGAGGTGGATACCAAGTAAATCCTCATATTAGCATTGGAGAGTTTTTCGCTTCAAGTATTCCACTGCAAGATCATCTTCATTGAAGTGAGCGACAATTCACCCCTCCCCCCTCCTCTAGCTCTCCTTGGTTTCAACAACCTCCAGTTAGGACTTACCCTTATCTAACCATCGAGTTAGGCATTTATCTTGTCTAACCTCCAGTTAGAACTTTCCTAGTCAAGTATCCAGTTTTCCATGACCTATTTGACTTCTCTTTCACATATTGTCAAGTATCAGGTCAACCTTAACATACTTGACCTCTTTTTCACATATTGTCTAAATATTGAAACTCAAGCTTAAATTCATTCGAACTTAATCAAACTAGTCAACCTTGATCCAAGGATAATTGCACCAACAATCTTTCTATTTTTGATGTTTGACAATATGTTTAAGTTAGGCTAACTCATATTATCCCAACTTCATTCTTCATCTCATGTCAAAGCATGAATAAGAGTTTCTAACTTAAATCCTACATTTTTCTCCGCCTTCGACACACATAAAAAAATTCTTCACCTTAAGAGTCAATTCGTTCAAAAACACCCCAATGAAAGTTTGGTACCTTTCATTGTATGCTATGCTCAGCATTGAGTATATATCCATCACAATGAAGATTTCCAATCTTCTATTATCTCTTCATCCTTTTCATTAAAATAAATAATGTCTTTAAGAAGAAACTTCCCTTCAAAACATACTCCAAACTTTTATCATTGCACCAACAATGATTTGAAGTTTCTAAACCTTCAGGAAATCCAAAATTGAAGTCATGAGGTTAAAAGTTCAACTTTGAGTCTAAACCTCCTCCTAAACTCCAAATTAATCCCTTTTAACCATTTCTTTCTTATTTTCATTAAGAAATTACTCTTAATTACTTATCACAGTACTTTAGAGGGTTAGGGATGGTTAACTTGACTAAACATGACTTGATGGACTGAAATCAGACCATTTCAATAAAAATCAACATTCTTAATCGATTGGTTTAGGCTACCAATCGATTATAGCTTTTCCGAATTGATTGAAGTTGGAATTCAATCGATTACGCCTGTCTTAATCAATTAATCAAGTTGATTACGACGTTTAATTGATCACTTGATCAATTTCACGAGCCTCTATGCTTGCGAAAATTTACCTCAATCGATTGACGTAAGATAATCGATTGACTCAATTGATTACCCGTCGTTGAATTTTTTGATTTCTAAAAATAATTTCATATTTAATTTCAAAAAATCATAAATAATTCTACGATTATCAAAAAATTATAAAATTTTAGGTAGACATTACTTATATCATATACCCCGTCAAGAAAAAATAGTTTTCTAAGAAAATAATTTTTAATTTCAAAAATTGATACAAAATTAGAAATCATTAAAAAAACTTTAATATTTCACTCTAATTTGTATTTAACTAATCAATGGTAATCCCTATTAAAAGATAGTTTTTACCAAAGTTTTTTAAAATAAATTTCCAACCATGTTTTTTGAGCTAGATGCACATGACTTGTACATTAGTTTTTCTAATGATTGGACTTCATATAATCATTTTTTTTATGATACTAAAACTCAAAAGGATAGACTAAATCAATATTTTGAGTTTTGTTCATCTTTCTAATATCTCACTTGTATCTAATGTGTCTCAATATACATAGAAGTCAACCTTATGATTTTTGTGAGATGTAAATTAGGTTTTTCTTAACTATGGGCTAGATTTAAGTTTTAATCATCCAACCTAGGATGTAAATTGATGTTATTGTCCTTAATTTTAAGAAATTAAAAATAATGCATGAGAATGATTATGATATACATCATCAGTGTTTTTCAAAAAGGAATTTATCATATCTTGACTTAGATGCTGTATGCATGACATGATATGTAATATTTTCATAAAAAATATAAATATAAAACTATGATGTCATGGCATATCATAGGCCACACAATCCTCGTATTTTTAGCATAAATAAAATATCTAGATTCTTCTATCTAAGTATCATTAATTTATCACTAAGTCCAAAAATAAACCTAAATTGTCCTTATCTCCCTAAGAAAATGTCTAAATCTTAACTTGGTATTTCTTTGACTTCTAACCTATTTGTGTCAATTTAGTCATCAATTCCTCAAATTTATTAGCACACTTTTACTCTTCAAGCATAAAAATCAACTCTTCATTTTTAAAGTGTCACATTACCTTGAAATACCCCAAAAGTGCCAACTTCATCACGGTTAGATTAATCACCATTCAAATTCGAGTTGACACACTCTAAACCTATCTAAGGTGTAGAGAACACACTTCTAGGAACCCAAAATTTATGATTCTCCTTGGGTGTTCTAGGTATTTATTAGGGATGACTTTCCTTGATACATTCTTAATGACTTTCGTAAGCTTCTTAGAAACCTTAGTCACACTAGTATCCTCAAAATCGATTCTAGCGATAACTTCCCTTATAATCTTGACTTGACTTTTAGACCTAGGGTTAGTTCCATAACCACATAGAACTCCATGATAAGAGGGCACATTCTCCTTGGCTTTTGATTTGTATCTCAAACCTCTCTTGTCATTGGATGACTCTTGTTTATTTTGACCTATATTTTGTTCTTTGACCCTAAGACTTCATTTATCATTTTCTTAAGGGTCTTCTCTAATTTATTAAGTATTGACCTCAAGACTTGATTTTCTATCCTTAAGTCCTCAAATTTGAATTTTCTTTATTGCTTTGGATATTCTTCTTTTTAGGCACATATCTAATTTTCTTAGATTTCTTGCCTAAATCATTTTCTACTTTCCTACCGTTAGGTATGGTAGTCCTAGCATGAAATAACTCTTAGGACACTTTGGAAGCTAGAGAGAGGTAATTAGTTCCAATCGCTTTGTTTTGTTGATGATTTGCAGCGGAAAAATTGAAGCAATACTAACACCCTTAATTTTACTTGGTATCCACTTCCTTGAGATGACTAATCTAATGGTCCACTCTTCTCACTCACAGATACACTATGAAACCTCATTCATGGAGATGGAGAAGCCTCATACAAGCACAATATGAGAAATACAACAAGAATAAACATAAGTAAATATAAAGAAAATTGAACATGATTTACAACAATGAACTCTTGCTTAGCTTGCTTTCTTCCTTTTTGTATTTGCCTCTTGGTGGTGGAAAATGCAGCAACACTTTGTCTCCAAGCGGAAAAGAAGGGATTGTTGATTTGAATCTTCAAATGCCTTTATATCCCATGGATTAAGGCTCTCAATTGATTGACCTTACCTCCAATAGATTGCCACGTCAAATCCAAGCAAATCCAGCCATCTAAATTTTGCAATGGCTCTTTTCTTCTTCTCTCAATCGATTATCCAATCAATTGAAGAGGTTTGAATCAATTAGCTAATCGATTTAGTGTCTCTCTATTCTCGCGAAAACAACCCCTAATTGATCACCTGATCGAATAAACTTCTTGTGACAAAAAAAAAATCCCTAATCGATTGCCTAATTGATTGGAGGGATAAACCTCTTTGTGCTCACGATTTAGGTCCCCAATCAATTAGCCAATCAATTAGTGAAGGCTTAATCAGCTAATCGATTTAGCCTTCTCCTCTTTTACGATAACACTCCCAATTGATCCATTGACTGATTGAACATGTGTTAATTAATTACTCAATCGATTACTCCAACCCTACTTTGCTTAACTTAAGTCTAAGGTTTCCTTACCCAACCTCCCGTCAACCGTGACCTATTGGACTTCCGCACCAAGTGTTTGGTCAACCTTTGACCCACTTGGACTTTGCCAACTTTTGCTTAGACAGCGCGGTCCTCCTTGAGCTACTTGGATTTTCTTTTGCCTAACTGCAGTCAGAACTTTTCTTTGCTAATGTGCAGTTCTCCTTGATCCACTTAAGCTTTCTTTTGCCTAATCGTAATTAGGACTTTCCTTTGCCAATGTGTGATTCTTCTTGACCTACTTAGACTTTTCTTTACCTAACCACTAGTTAGGACTTTTCCATTGCTAACATGTAGCCCTCCCAAACTCACTTGGACTTTTCTTTTACCTAACCACAATTAAGACTTTACTCTTATTAACGTGCAGTCCTGCTTGACCCACTTGGATTTTCTGTTGCCAACGTGTGGTCCTCATAGCCCCACTTGAACTTTCATCTCACATATCATCCCACATATTGTCCAAATATTGAAACTCAAGCTTGACTCACTCGAGCTTAATCAATTGGTCAGCCTTGACCTGAGGACGATTGCACCAACAATCTCTGAACATTAGCTTGTAATTGTCCTTAGATTTTTTTTCCTTTCTATTTTCATGATAAATAGTATTAAAATGATAAAATTATTTCTAGAATATTTTTTATCATTATTTAAACAAGTACTATTAACTAATGGCATCTTAATTTTGCCCTTGGAAACTCCCCCTTGACTTGAGTTTCCTCTTTTCTTCATAGTCAGATTTCTCCCCTTTGGACATTGACTCCAATAATGTCTTTTTTTATTACAATAAAAGCACACAATGTGCTCCTTACTTTTTCATATCATGGGGCCAACCTTCTCTGGTTTCTCCTTAATCTTAGGTGTCATTTGGGTTTTCATCTTCCCTAATTTAGGACACTTGCTCTTATAGTGTCATTTTTCCCTATACTCAAAGAGAATGATATGATCTTTATTTTTTCTATTTAAAATTTTTATACCTTTGATTGTAGGGGTGACACATGATATTTCTTTATTTGACCCAAAGGTAGAGGCTTCTTCTTGCTCAGGTGTTAATGATTGACGCTCCCCCTCAATCCTTGAGGTGGATGTCTCTTCAACTTCAATCTCATATGTTGAGCACCTCTCAACTTCTAAATCCTTATGCACATGAAACAAAGAGTTTCCCTCTTTGCCTTTGTCATTGTGTTCCATTAAGGATGAGTCTTTATGATGCTTTATCAATTTGCTCCATAACTCCTTGGCATCTTGAAATTCTCTAATTTTACACAATACAGTGCTTGGCAATAAATTAACCAATAGTTTGGTTATCTTATCATTTGCCTCACACCTCTTGACTTGTTCCTCGGTCTATTCCTTCTTCTCGAGGAGTTTTCCGTTTCCATCAATTGGAGTAAATCATTGCTCTATCTCCATCATGAAAAAATTAATTATTGATTTTCAAATATTGAAGCTTCTAATTTCGAATGGTGGAGGTACTTGGATATCGTATCTGAATCCATCTTGACACTCGATTTTGAACTTGAGCTCCTTAAATGATAATTTTTTGACTCGTTGAAATCATGGTTTCAAGCTTCAATTTCTTCTTCTTCCTCTAGCTCATTGCTCTTTCGACGATTAGTCTAAGAAGAGTGGCTTCGCTCTAATACCACTTGTTAGAACACTCAAAGAGCTAGAGGGGGTAAATAGCTTCTTTCACTTCGTCTTGTTGATTTGCAGTGAAAATTTGAAGCAATGCTAACACCCTTGATTTTATTTGGTATCCACTTTCTTAAAGTGACTAATCTAAGAGTTCACTCTCCTCACTCACAGATGCACTATGAAAATCTTCTTTCTAGAGGCAAAGAAGTCTCGTACAATCTCAACACATGAAATATAACGAGAGATACAAGAAAGATACAACAAAATAAAAAAAGTAAATACAATAATGAGGAACCTTGCTATTAATCTCTTATTGCTCTTAACTACTGAAATGCACTAGCACTTCACTCTGAATCATCCAAGAATTGGTAGAGAATAGCGAAGAAGAAGAAATGATTTGAATCTTCATAAAACCCTTTATATCACGCTAATTTAAGGCTCATAATCGATTAATCTTACCCCCAATTGATTGCCAAGTTAAATCAAATCAAATCCAATCATCCAAACCACACAACGACTCTTTTCTACTCTTCCCAGTCGATTGACTTAGGCTAAATCGAGTGACCAATTAATTCTCCAATTCTCTTGGTTTTCATGAATTATCTCTTAATCAATTGCCCTAATTAATTAGGGATGCATGAATCAATTGTCTCAATCAATTCCATTATTTTATGATAAATTACTATCCAATCGATTAATAATAATTGAATCGATTAATCCAATCAATTTAGTCTTTATCCTAGTAAATTTCTTTTTCAAAAGTCTCAATCAATTAAATACTGTCTAATCAATTTAATCAATCAACTAGAAATAGCCATTACCAATTGATATCGTGCCACGTAAAAAGCATTCTTAGGCCCAAATAAAAAGCAGATGTGTATCACTTTCATATTTCGGTCACACTGTTGTGCCATTGGATCCCATTAGATCTAAATTTTTCTTTACCTTATTTATCAACCTTTATGGGCATGAAAGATATCTAGATAACTTGATAACGCTTATGCACCAAAAATTAAAATAATATACAAATAATAAAAACAGTTAAACAAATAGTTCAAATGTAAGCATACTTAGTCATGAAAATAAAAGAAAATACTTAATTTGGAAGATCAACTAATTAGGTAATTTTGCTATGTCAAAAGAAAAACAAAACATCATCCGTATAGCTATTTTACGTTAGTCTAAGCACTATAAAACTATCTTTATATATCATAATTTATCTTTATATAATTATATTCTATAATATTTCTAATGTTTTGATTAGAAAAATTAAATTATTTTGAGTTGATTTAACTGACACTGAAAGAAAACCTTCCCATAACGATGAAATTAATAATCCAATGGCTAATTTAATGATAAAATTAATAATTTATTATTAATTAACGATCAAAATTTTATTAATTGCTAATTATTTATTTTGATCGCTAATTAATGATAGAATATTAATTTGGTTGTTAAAATATCGCTAATTTAATGATAAAATTAATATTTTATTATTAATTAATGATCAAAGTTTTATTAATTGCTAATTATTTATTTCGATCGTTATGATCAATCAAATTTTAATCGCTAATTATTGATAGAATATTAATTGAGTTGCTAAAATAGAAAGGGATTTTAATTCCGTCGTTAAATAGTGACTGGAATTAAAAATTCGATCATTATTTTCAAATTTGGAAATTCCTGCTGTGCATCACATTCTTGACTGTTTACATAATTAATATTCCATCGTTAATTTAGCAACCGATTAATTTCGGTCACTAATTTAATGTTAGAATTAATTTTCTATCGCTAATTCTCACTATTACTTTAGCAAATTCTCGCTATTCGTCCTTCCCTATGTCTTTCTTGTCCTACAGTACTATCTCTCCCTAATTGATGGCGATCAAAATTATCGGTCGCTAAGTACTCTTAGTCACTAATTAGCAATCGATATTTTGATCGGCATATTTATGATAATGAGACATTTTGATTTATAATTTTATTTATTTTCATTCCTCTCTAATTAAATATTTTTTATTAACTTATGTTTTTGTTTTTAGCCATTGGTCAGCGAACAATATAATATTTGCTTTCAAGATATATTATCAAAAATAATGTATTTTTCTCATTTGCATTCTTTCAACTAATGGTACAATCTCTAATATAAGATTATAGTCAAAAATAATTATATTTATTTATGATGTCTCTCATCTATATCTAGATTATATATATAAAAAAATATAGAGTCCAATTGTCATACAACAACAGTGGAATCATAACTTATGATGTTGGTGATTTAACTGTCAGTGTTAATGTTTTATATAGTTTTCATGTTTTTTTAATCACACTTTCTTTCAAGATATATTATCAAAAATAATGTATTTTTCTCATTTGCATTCTTTCAACTAATGGTACAATCTCTAATATAAGATTATAGTAAAAAATAATTATATTTATTTATGATGTCTCTCATCTGTATCTAGATTATATATATAAAAAAAAATATAGAGTCCAATTGTCACACAACAACAGTGGAATCATAACTTATGATGTTGGTGATTTAACTGTCAGTGTTAATGTTTTATATAGTTTTTATGTTTTTTTAATCACACTTTCTTTTTGATTTGATAGAATTCAGATCATTGTTATCCTATCAATTGACTTCATGGCCGACTTTAGGAGATCATTAAGGCTTATGTCTAGGCTCTTAATTGTTATTAGGATTCATTATTTTTAATGTATTAAATATTTAAAAATAAAAAAAATGGGTCCACATAATAAAAGATTATACAATCTCATTCTCTAAAAATTAGGATCATGAATATATTAAATATATTTTTATGTATATTTTTTTTAAGATAATAGAAAAGAATAAGATCCACGTAATTAAGTATTTGCACGATCTCAATCTATCTTCAAATTTTACAAAGATCTCATTAGTGTTCCAATGGATAAGTAATAAAGGGACTCTTTTTTTTTAAACAAATTAAATTTATTTTTAATTATGAATGTTATTTTGTAAAACTTAATCTATTTCTCTTCAATATCCCTGAATCATAACCTACTCTCATTATATTTCTCATTAGTTGGTGATGTTTTCTCTTTATCAATAAGAACATGAATTAGAAATTTTTTATCTTATCCCTACAGTGCAAAATAAAAATGCTAGTTTTTTTAAGTTTCTCCTCTTTCTCTTTTTCAACTCCCCCTTTATGTGCTTCTCTTGTTCATTAAGATTCGAGAAGAGAAACTCCACGTTTCCACCTAACACTAACATGCTGATCCGGTCGATGCTACGATGCTCCTTACTTGATTAAATTCAAATATTGATGCATTCATCCATATTGTGTCTGATTAAAATAAAAAATTTTATTATTTTTTAGCAATAACGAGTTAGATATCTTTGTCATTTCACTTCTTTGATAGATATTAAGTTTAACTTTTATTTAGATATATTTATAGCCATAAATTATTCGATTTTCTCTATCTTTATTCTATCATTTATAATTGTTCTGGTTTAAGTAATGAAAATATGATTTTTTTTTTTTTTTTCCTTTACCCCGTGCTTAAAAGGCTTCTATTTAGTTCTTGATAAATGGTAATGGTTGGTTTAGTCTCATTGTGATCTTTATTTTCTAAGGATTGTATACAGTTTTATCATTTTGTACATTATTTTTTATTTAATTATTTTTTTTATGCTTCGTCGATGACGATGAGTTGAGGGAGCATAATTTTTTTTATTGTTATCCTATTTCCTCAATTTTGTTTTTTTGTAAGGTTGTTCTGTCTATTTTTATTTAAATAATTAGACGTACTTCTCTCTTTCTTTATTTTAAAATAATTTTTAATACACTTATTTTTAGTTAAGTTAATTGCAAATTTATTATCTACTTAGGTGCATTATTATATCTAATAATAATATTTGATTTAATACAGTAAAATTTATATTTATCTGAATTAGGTTATTAAAATTTGAATATAAAAATTTGAATATAAAAATTTAATTAATAATTTTACATCTGAAAGTGAGAAAATTAAATTGTATATATTTTTAAAAAAATTATTATTTAAATATTGTTTTTATTGTTATCCTATTTTCTTAATCTTGTTTTTTTAAGGTTGTTCTGTCTATTTTTTATTTAATAATTAGACGTACTTCTCTCTTTCTTTATTTTTAAATAATTTTTAATACACTTATTTTTAGTTAAGTTAATTGTAAATTTATTATCTACTTAGGTGCATTATTATATCTAATAATAATATTCTATTTAATACCGAAAATTTATATTTATCTGAATTAGGTTATTAAAATTTGAATATAAAAATTTAATTAATAATTTTACATCTGAAAAGTGAGAAAATTAAATTATATACATTTTTTTTAAAAAATTATTATTTAATTTGTTAAAAAAAATTAATGCACTGTTTTCGATCAAGTCTAAATGAAAAAAAAAAATGCAGACTTTTTTTAAAAACAACATCAAAGGTTAAAAAAAAAAAAATCCACATAAGACTTCAAATAGGCTTAAGCTGACCCTCATTCACTTTTTCGTTGTTTTTAATAATTGATTAGTCGTCATATAATCATAGAGATAATATGGTCTCTATCTCCTATAAAATATGAAATAATGATGAGGTAAGAGTTACATGTTCAACTTAGAAGTCAAGACACAAGAAATATTACAATAGTTCTTCATGTGATACGAACCTAATGAATTATTTATAAATGAGAAGATGATCTAAATAGTTCTTGATACCTTGTTTAGAATTTTTATTATGGTAGCCGTTTATTAGTTATTTGATATTTTTTTTATAATTTTGGATTATTTAATACTTTGGGTAAAATTTACAACTATTTTTAAATTTTTTTTATCTATTATTATTTTATATAAACGATAGATAAAAGTAGTTCAGTCTTCGTGTTTTCGAACTTTAGCATTCAAATATATTTTTATCTGTAAGTCAATTAAAAATACTGACAAAATATATATTGATCGGTAAAATTTTTACCAATTAAATATATTAACTGGTAAACTTTTAAAATATTTATCAACTAATATATATTTAGTCAGTATTTTTTTAAAAAATATCAATCATTTATTTAAAAAAATTTATTAATCTAATATATATTTCATTATTTTTTTTTTAAAAAAAAATACTAGTCATTTGCTTGCTGGGTAATTAAAAAAAAAAAGACAGACTAAAATTATGGAGAAAGGATCCTCTTGTACACTTTGTAATTACAGTCGAAATCTGATTGAAATTCTATCATAATTGATTATAATTCTTTTCTGAGTTCACATTCCCACTAAGTTATAATTTTGGGTTGAATCAAACGATCGAAGGCCATCGGTGATTGACGAACTGTATGGTGTTAGCAGGAGATGACTTATTTATAGTTGCTGGCCTCTGGTCATTTGATTAAATCTAAAATTATAATTTAGATGGAAAGATGAATCTAACAAGAAATTGTAATTAACTATGATCAATCTCAATCGGAATCTGAATGTAATTAGGAAGCGGACAAAGAAAAAACGATCTTGTGCTCAAACAAGATCAAATAATGATAGGGGATTCATATTTATTGACCAAGGATTATTCGTAATTTTTTTTACCGATAATCATTATTACAAATAAAAAAATAATAAGAACCAATCATTTATTTTTATTGGTAAACTTTTCTTTTCTCCAATGGATGCCACAAAACTTTACATTGGTTCAACAGACGCATCACTAATCAATTTTGGTGGTCGGTAGTTTTGTCTGGAGTAATTTTAATTAATGTGTGTCTTGTTATTTTTCATTGAAAATATAATCTTTTAAAAGTTTAAATATTAAAATATAAACCTTATAGTCAAATATTACCATTTTGATCATTTATGTTCTAAGATCATTTCACTTGTCTAATAGCTCACTTGGTTTTTTTTTCACTTATTTTATAATTAATTTTAGATAATTTTTTTGGGTGCATTTTACTGTTTAATAATACTATTCCTTGGAACATTTTCCCTAAGGTAAATTGGATACTTTTTTGTATTTTGTGATGATCTGAATTAACAATTAATGCAAACCTAATATAGTAAATTTCATTTAAATAAATAATTAGATAAGCAATCACTTTTCAATTTAATTAACACTAGAACAATTTTGATTAAAATTATTTTATATTATAATCACTTTAGCTAAAACAACTATGATATTAATATTTCAAAATTGTTACACTATATAATATTACACCAATCAAGTAAAAAAATATAAATTGAGAATAAAATTAACAAATATTTTTAAATAACATCCACTCAGTTGATAAGCACGTGCCAAATTTTACAAACTATTCATATTCTTTAATTCCAACGACACAAGGAATATATTCCAACATCAACATTACAAATATCGACGTGGACGAAGTCCCATCGCTCCACGTTGGGGCTCCTCGACGGTAGATCTATTACCTGCACGAGGAATACTATTCTTGATTAATGATTTTTATTTCGTTTTATTCATAAATTTTTCCAATTGCATATATTCCTCATAGTGTTCTGTCATATTAAAAATATTCTATCTATAATTTTTTATTTTAAATATTCTTTTATTCTCGATTTAACTTCTAAAGTTGAACCTACAGTATTTCTTTAAATAACAATAGTAAACGATGATTATATTTTTCACCATTCATTCCATATAAATTATAGGGATTCATTTATAGTCGACTAAATTAATATATGTCTGCCGATAATAAATGAAAATACTTTGAGTGAATCATAAAGTAATTTAAATAAGAAAAATTAGAGTGATAGGAATAAATAAATAAATAAGATATGTGTATTTTTTATTTTTGGATATAATAATAATAATAATTATTATTATTATTATTATACTCTTCGCCCGCTTCCTGTCCTTTAAAAAGCGAGCGTTGCGGAGCGGTAGGAAGATGGAGGGAAGCCATCGTGCCGGTCCACGAATCGCAATAAAACGAGCGGTTCGCAGCACCCGACCCACCCGCATTCCTCCGCATCGGGATCAGATCCAGAACATGGCGGTGTACGAGCTCATCAAGGCCGCCGACGAAGGAAGCGCCGCCTCCGCCGCCGCCGATCCAAACCACAAAGCCCTCTCCCTCGCCGTCGACAGTCAGAGGGACCTGGAAAACGGCGCCGGAGAAGGCGTCGTGCCGCCGGGTAAGGCCGAGTCCCCGGCTCTGAAGCGCGCGCCGCGACTCGTGTCGCTCGATGTCTTCCGAGGCCTCACCGTCGCGGTACGCACGCTCGGCCCGCCTCAGTTTAATTTTCCGGACCTGTCCTGATCGCCGTTACTTTCTAAAGATTCTTATTTATTTTCTCTCTTTTTTGGCAATGCATCGATCTTAGTTTTGCTTATGGTTACTCTGGTTCATTAAATCCATCGCCATCGATTATATTATTCTAAGTGGGTGGACATCGTTTGCGCATCTAGTTCAGCTAAACTTTGTCGAAAAGTTCTGTGCTCCCTTGCGTGATTCTGAATTCATTTGCTTACCACGGAAATAAAGGGCTCAGTTCTTACTCTTGCGAGTTAATGCGGGCAAATGCTTGCATTCTTCTTATTTTGCCTTTTAAAATAAAAAAAGTTTACAAGATAGATCTGCTAGTGGGCGATCCAACAATGCACGCAATTATATAAATTATATATGGCACAAACCTCCCATAATACAAGACCATTATTGTATTGCGACAAAAAAATAAACAAAGAAGAGTTGGGCAATATTTTAAAGTTCTTTAGTTGTCGTATATAATTAGACTTTTTTGGGGTCAAAATATACTTGACGAATTTTTTTGGAGGTGGTGTATACTTGACGAGTTTATTCATGTCCATGTTGCTCTATTCAGTGAAGGGTGGCACTATCCTCCATTATCTGTGGTCGTAATCTTTAGCTAGTTACATAACAATTAGCAGAAAACACATTGGATTATTAGGCCACTAATTCTTTTCCAATTTCTCCCTCCAAAACACATACTTTGACATCCTCCAAACACATACTCAGTGACTGGTGACTTCATTTCTCTCACAAGATAGGCAATTGTTGGCAGTTTCAGACATTGCAATCGCTTCAGGTAATTTCTGGGACAGAGTAATTGCACCTTGAGTTAAGAGGGGGAATCAAGTTGCTGTCACAGAGAGGTGGGTGAGCAGACAGTAGAGTAGAGAAGTAGGTCATGAGTGCCTAAATGCCAGCTTTAAAGAATCTCAGTGTCTTGGCACTCATGGTGCCATTTGTTGTTTAGCCTCTTAACCCTTGTTTAATTTTCATTCACTGCATTCTACCCAAGTTTTCTAGCGGTTTTTAATTACATAATAGTCAATTAAGTTTCGTTAACACAAATATCAGTTGATGCGTGGCGTGGCACACACGTCTATACCATGTATAGTTATTAAGGTCGGTGCTTCCCCCACTTAAGTTCCTTCTTTTTTGTTTTTAATATGATATTTATGACTTTTTTAGCACAATTTGTGCAAGGTAGGTATTAATGGAGGATAGCTTCACTGAGGCAATTAGTTTCTTTTGTCAGAAGCCTGCAGTGTCTGTGTGCTAATTAAAAATGGAAGTATTTTGTTCAATCAAAATTTATATGGTTACTCTTTGCCTCTTCTGTACTAGATGTATGCCTAATCTAATAGATATTGTTGCTTTTACGGGTCTGTATCACCTAAAATAAAATTTGTATTCGGAAAATAAACACACAATTGACCAAAAAAATTAGGGTTTAGTGCATTGGAAATCAGTGATAAAATTAAAAAACACAACAGTTGGTTTACTTGGCAACCTGAGGTCATTCCATCCAGTCTTGTTGAATTGCTTGGGCAGATTGTATGCTGTTACAGATGGAAAAATTGGAAACCAGTGGGATGACCAGTTCAAAACCTGGTCTTGTTTGGAAGCTTTTGCGAATAGGTTTTTGCTTAAATTGGTGCTTGAAATGGGATTTGGGAACACAATTTACTTTTTGTGAGAGAGGTCTGTCCCTGCTCCAAGTTGAACTGGTTTGTAAACTTATTTGGGCAGATTCGATAGGATTTTGACAATTTCCATGTATATAAGTGAAATTACCGGTGTGAAATTTGCTTAGTGCATTACAACTAACTATGTTTAGAATATGGGGTATACATCACCAGCATTGTGCTTGAGCTTTTCAGGCATTAGCTTTCTAAAAAAGAATTCGATATCCAAAAAACAAATTCAGGGTTAACCCTGAAAATTGGCCAGAACTATTTTCTGAATCTTGAAGAAACTGAAAATTTATGCAGTCAATGTCTGAAAGAACCTGATCTAGATTTCCGGATCCATCTCCTAGGCTTACAAGGGATACCAAAATTGACGGACAGTATTACCTTTTTCTATTATTTTATTTTTCTTATTAACAAGGGACAATATTTTTTTTCTTATGCTGAACTTTGAGTTCAAAAGATGAAAACAAACTAAATTCTTGAATCAAATAGGAGGCACTTCTAAGCTTTACATTGATTCAATTGTATTGACATATACTAAACCTTCAGATCTTTATAAGTTTCTTGTGTAAATCAGAGCAAATAAACCATTCAAGTATACAGAGGCATGAAAATGGCTAGATGTATATCCTACACAGATGGATAATTTATTTTGCAATTGATGACGATTTTCATATCAATGAAAATCACATATAGTATGCCTTAATGTACTTTCTTTTTCTTTATTTCTTTAGAGTGACATTGAGTATGATTTTTAGCAATGTCGTGTTCTTTCCTCTAAACTGTTTATATGTTGTTCTAGCTCATGATCTTTGTAGACAACGTGGGTTCATATTTCCCTGCTATCAACCACTCTCCCTGGGATGGTGTAGCCCTTGCTGATTTTGTGATGCCACTTTTCTTATTTATAGTTGGAGTGGCTCTTGCATTGACTTATAAGGTTTGGTAATTGAATTTCTGAGTTCAAACAATCTTTAAGATTATAATGAATGTGTTTATTTAGTTCAGCTCAAAAGAATGACTTATTTTACAATTCCTGCTCAGAGAATCTCAAACAAAGCCATGGCAACCCAAAAAGCAGTACTTCGAGCAATGAAGCTCTTTTTTGTTGGTCTTGTAGTTCAAGGTATGCAACTTGCTATTTTAGACTACTCTAAAATAAAGGACTGTCATATGAGGAAAATTGTTCTCTTCACTTATCGTACTTCTTAACTTGATATTAATCTGTCAGGTGGCTATTTCCATGGTCTTTATGATTTAACATATGGAGTTGATATTTTGAGAATACGATGGATGGGTATCTTACAGGTAGGTATCCAGTATTATGATCATATAGCAATAAAGTTAGTAAAAATGTTTTCCCAAGTTGTGAAGTACAATCAAAGCAAACAATAGATTGATAATGGACAATTTGTAGCTTCAAAGTGAAGCTGTAAAAGAGACAAGAAAAAAATACTGGATAGCTTTTCATATCTAGCTTTTCATCTAGATGACCGTTTTTATAAGTGGAACAAGAAATGAAGAGTCACATTGAGATTAAGGTATGCAACATATTTTCAAAAATCTATAAACTACAAAAACATGCACATATATAGTTAGATTATTGCTGAGGATGCCACCATCAATATCGTAATCTATGAGAGTCCAACCTACCCGCTAACATGATGCCAAAGATTACGTAAACCATGTTGAAATTACAATATGGAGTAGTTGATTTTTGACTTAGTCATAATGCCTTCAGAGGGTAGTTAATCAAATCAAGTGTGTTTTTTCTTCTTACAGAGAATAGCAATAGCATATCTGTTAGCTGCAATATCTGAAATCTGGCTTAGAGTTGATCAAGATGTGGAGTCTGGATATTCCTTGGTCCGACGATACCGATTGCAACTGTAAATATCTCTCTTCTTGTTGGATATTATTCTGTAAGTGTGTATGATGAATGTTAGATTCCTCCCGCGTCATATAGACTAATTCAACTTGGTTTCATAAATTTAAAGGATCAGCACTCAGAAAAGGCTAGAAAAAAAAATCTATTTAGCAAATTCTAATTGCCTGATACTTGTTGGCATACTTCCATATAGGTTGGTGGGTCTTGCCCTAACATCCATTTACATGGTTCTTCTTTATGGTCTATATGTTCCTGATTGGGAGTATCAGATATCTGTGACTGGCTCCACATTGAGGACCTTCTCAGTAAAATCAATATCTCTCATCACATACTCTGCTTGCTTGATGCTTAATTACTTGGTCATATCTATCATAATTTTGTCGATGAATTCTTAACACTCATTGTAGGTTAAATGTGGTATGAGAGGTGACACAGGACCTGCTTGCAATTCTGCTGGCATGATTGACCGCAGAGTCTTTGGCATCCAACATCTACACAGACGCCCTGTGTATGAAAGAACTGAGGTATTATATACACTGATTTTACATTAACTGATCCCTTGAATTTGTGCTACATCATGACCTATTAATTTACTCTTCTTCAGCAATGCAGTATAAACTCACCAGCTAGTGGTCCTCTTCCACCTGATGCTCCTTCATGGTGCCAAGCTCCTTTTGATCCCGAAGGATTACTCAGGTTCGCTATTCCACGCTTTACTACCGTTTCTCAGTTCTATTTGCTTTGTTCAGGATGCTAAATGTTAACTAGTTGGTGTTGCAGTTCTATGATGGCAATTGTCACTTGCTTGATTGGATTGCAATTTGGGCATGTTATCATACACTTTGAGGTATTGGGAATTTGATCTTTATTCGCTATCCGTTGTATTTGCATACGTCATAATGCTGAACAAACTGCAGGATCACAAGGAGAGGATCGTGCAGTGGATGATTCCTTCCTTTTGTCTATTAGCACTAGCCTTTTCATTGGATTTCTTTGGTACTCACAAGATTGCCTTTCGCTCTCTGTCGTGCCAATTTGATTTTCGAGTCGCTTGGATGTCTAAACGGAGATGGTAATTTTTGGTGTAGGAATGCATCTGAACAAGGCTTTATACACGCCGAGTTACACCTGCATCACTGCTGGGGCTGCTGGGGTCATGTTTACTGGAGTATATGTGCTGGTCGACGTCTATGGCTACAGGAAGCCAACCTTGGCCATAGAATGGCTGGGGACGCATGCACTCATGGTCTACATTCTAGTAGGTTGCAACATCTTCCCTTTATTTATCCAGGGGTTCTACTTGAGGGAACCTGAGAACAATATCGTAAGTAAACAAAATCTAACAAATATGCCCCTCCCTTTTGCTATAGATTTTACTGATTTCTTATTCTTATCACAGTTGAAGAGCATTGGTGTTTCCTAAACATCGTCTATGAGGACTTTTGGGCCACTCTCCTTACATTGGACGTAGTGAAGCTCTTCTTGTATTTCTATCAAGCATTAATTTTATGTTGCACTTCAATGAATCTAATTATACAAGAACTACTAACATGCCAAAATAATATAGGAAAGAGTTGTCTAGATCAAAACAGTGTTGTGTTGATCACAGTTTAAACATGTTAAAAGGCACGAATGCATTATGCAATCCATGCCGAGGAACGCGTTAACTTTTTACTAGCTCCCTCTACTTTCCTTCACTTCCTGCCAGTGCACCACTGACGATGGTCCATGGCCCAGGGCCCCAGGCCATGTGATGAACCAGTGAACCACCACCTATTATCTTAACTTCTTCCTTTAATTCAATACCATTTCACTGTGTGAGAATTGAGATGAAGACAAAACCCTTGGGAGTTTTTGCACGGTAGCTAGAGTGGATGGGGCCACTCAGACAGCTGAGGTTGTCTCAAACTCAACACGGATGGATTTGTCGACTTGACCGGCTGCCTCTTCCTTTTGTAAGTCTTCTCTTCTTCTTTTGTAGCTTGTAGCTTTTGCCGAGTGTTTTGTTCACGTTACCGATCGACGTCATATTAATGATATTTGAAAACCTTTTTTCGTGAATAAAAGAGAACACCTTTTTCTTCACGTCACAAAGTCCGCGAGCCTGTTTTAGTTGTCCCCATCTAGAACCACTTTAATTCATTCATTAGTTTTCTGTCTCGCACTGTGTCAGTCCCAACGACAACGTACGCAAGGGAGTGAGGGAGGGGAGCCGTGTGGATCAGCCATGACTACGCGATGAGAATTCTTGTTCTTGTCGCGTTGTCTTTCGTCGTGTTGCTTTTCTCTTTGAACAAACTTTTAGAATATGATCGACTCGTGAATGGTGATGCATTGGAATTGACAAGGTTTGTTTCTTGGTCTACTTTAATGGTTATTAGGTAAATTAAGACGTCTTTCATATTTTATTCTCCCGATTACATGTGGTTAAATGGTGGGAGGAATTTTTTTTTGAGAAAATTTGGAACAAACACTAGAAAAGAATAGTAGATCTTTCTAATTAACATTAAAAATCATTAGTTTATCGATTGACATTTTTAATATGCCTATGATATCTCAAATCCCATCTAATTCCCCTTTCAGTGTTCACACTTTGACCATCTTATATGCCACTGAACCTAGTGGTGTTATATAACGTGTGAAAGTAAAACATCATTCTTTTGTTTTTTAGTTAGTTAGTACCAAATAACTAAAAAAATCGTTAGTACCAAATAACTAAAAAAAAAATAACTAAAAAAAAAATAACTAAAAAAAAATCTAAAAATGCTAGTAGTGAAGTCTAATATCCCAAACTTATTATTCCACTAGAAAAAAATATCATGCTCCATATTTTAGAATCGATTCATCGACACTTAGCTGGGATGCTAGAATATCACCATAAATATAAGTGCGAAGGAGCATTTTGACAATTTGATGCAGTATTTAATAATTTATAAAATTGAATGGAGTAAAAAAAAAACCAAATAAATGGTGGGAAGGCAGGGTTTGGCACCTACCGTTTGAATGCGTTCCGTGCTGACCGCACTGTACAATAGTCAACCTTTTGACTGATATTAAGATCGCAAGGACCATTTCACACATTCATACTATTCGTGGCTAATTAATTGTGGATCAGGAATAACAAATATACCATTATGTCCATTAATTAAAATTCAAAATACACCATGAACAAATAATTATATATATATATATATATATTTTTCACGACGTGGATACCTGAAGCGAGGCGTTCTTGTCGGATCCACACACGGGGCACGTGCGAATCTCGGCCTCGCAGTCTCGGCACGAGCAGAGGTGGCGGCAAGGAAGCAGCAGGACGGAGGCCTCCTCCCGCCGGCACGACCTGCACCACTTCCTGGAGGCGTCCGGAAATGCTGCGCGGTATCTTTCCGGGCTCGTCGACTGGGCGTCCTCCACCTCCTCCTCCTCGGTGTCGCCGTACCCTTCCTTAGCCCGCGCGGCGGCGGCGTTCTGGAGCAGGACCTGGTCGAGGCTGGCGCGGAGGCTGGCGGCGACGGCCTCGCTTTTCTCGGCAACGCTGAGCCACGCCTGCCTCTCCGTGCTCGCCTGCCGAACCCACTCCTCGAGCTCCGCGTTCCGCCGCCGCGCCTTCTCCAGCTCCGCTTCCTTCTCCCGGAGGCGCTTCGCGGCCCTCCGTTCCACTCCCCAAATCAGGGCCCTGTAATGCCTCTTCCTCGCCTCCTCCAACCCACTCCTCATTCGTTCCGTCTGCACGCGCAGACATCGATTTAACCAACGGAGGAAGAAACAGAGGACGGAGATGAATTCGTTACCTCGAGACGCAGAAGGGCGTCGATCTCCGTATTTTGCTGGCAGAGAAGAGTGGCAAGGTCTTGCGAGAGAGGAGCTTCGGCGGGGCGGCCGCTGGTGGAAGTGTAAAGGCTACGGAAGCCAGCAGCCTCCGAGGAGGCGTCGCCGAGGAATTGACTGCCGCCGTCGAGATGGCTACTTGTCGGCTCCTCCTCTCGCGCCCGTTTCGCCCTCGTGCCGGAGCCGTTGCCGGTGAGCTCGCTGCGCGGGGGGTCGCTAAGGCCGACGGCGACATTGTCGCGGACGCCTAGCAGGCGGCGCAACTCCTCCACCATCAGCAGCTCCTCCATCGCAGCGCCGCCGCCGAACTCCGCCGGGAAGGAGGAGAAATTGGAGGGAAGCTGCTGCTGGGCCTGCATCGCCATGAATGATCACCAGATCGATCGATACGGGCAAAAATGGCTCGATTAATTGCAGGATCGACGAGATAGAATCTCAATCATAAACACGAATCGGCAGCCGCACGTTGCGGATATAAACGAAGAGGACGCGTGGGGCGTGGCTGTGAAGCCATCAAAGAAGAACAAGCCACGCGGACGCACATTAACTCTTTTTATCTTTTAAATCAATAATAATAATAATAATAATTTATTAATTATCAAATCCATCAATCAATCGGTCGGAACGATGCATGAATTCTTCCTTTCTCTCTCTCTCTCTCTCTACAGAAAAGTTCAACGGAAATACGTCGGAGAAAATGCCGAGAAAACGTTGCTTCTTGTCGGATTCGACCGGGTTGATTTAGACAGAAATGCTCGTCTGCTACTGCGGTTTACTCGTCACGCCATCAATTAATTAATTAATTAATTAAAGAGACGACGCCAAGATAGAAAGATTGTGTATATATATATGTAAATATAATGACGGCACGTCCACGTCGCTTCGCCGGCGACGGTACCTTGGCCACCACGGACACGTGGCGGTCAGCGCGACCCTTCCGGCATCCGGTGGTGGGTGGCGCTGATTTCATCGCGTACGTTTACTGCTTCCTTGTAATTCCCTTTCGTTTTTTTTTAAAAAAAAATCATTTTTATTTATTTTTATTCACAGTGACGTACCTATCTGTGGCGTGCCATGAATTCATGTGTGTTATCAGATCGGTGGGGACAGATTTGGGAGGCGTTGAAATAAATTAGAAAAAAGAAAATTCCTCATCTGGACGGCTCCTGATGATCTCTTCTGGAAGAGAGAGAAATTATAGAGACTTCGAAATAAATGAGTCGATATAGATGTCCGGGTGAAGTGTTCCTGCGTCCTTGAAAAGATCGACTGTGCCTCTGCCGTCGATAAAAAACAGAGGGGAAAAAAAACTCAAATTATATTTTTTTTTTTCATTTACTAAATTAGTGGGTAATTATTACTTTTGTCTATAGAACACGTTTTGTGGATAGTAAAATAATAATCATCATGTCCGAATGCTGACTCAGGCGATTGATAAAAATATTGACGGAGAGAAGACTTAAGCTAGAATGTGAAGATGCATGGTGACTTTGAATCTTCGCGCGAGATAAGAAAAGATAAACGAAAATAATATTCATGAGTCTATGCATATCATAGAGAGAGCACACGAGAATGTTAATACAAAAATCAGAAAGAGGTCCTCTGTACAAGTACTACAACACTCAAATTAGGAATGGAGCAGAATGAAAAGTGTGACAAAAAGAAGATGAAGAATAATAGTAGATGTATGTATCTATGTGTATCTAGTTAATAGAGAGCATCTTATTTTTATACTGTCTCTCATAATCTTCTCAGTAATGAGGCGTCAAAGAATATTTGATGTTAGAGTATGTCGGGTGATGGAAAATATATGAAAGACTTCCATTAGATAGAGAAAGGTTATGTGGTATGTATGTAGTAGAGTATCAGAATATTCTTTGATGAATAGTTGTTATTATCTGATAGATGATTATAATTCTCTGACAGTGTTATCTTCGGGTGATAGTCCGATTAGCACTGGAGTCAACTAAGTGTATATTGGGAAGCCACGCTCCTAAGGAGCAAGGAGCTGAGTCCTGGAGCTCTGATCGGTGTTAGGGCCAATCGGGAGTGGACTAGAGGCTGTGCTCATAAGAAGTGAGGGACTGATCCCTGCGAGTTTGGCCAGTATGGGGGCCAACCAGGAGTAAAGTAGAGGTTGTGCCCATTAGAAGTAAGGGCTGAGCCTTGAGACTTCGACTAAAACTGGGATCAATCGGGAGTAAACTGAGGGTCATATCCATGAGAAGTGAGAGGTTGACCCCTAGGGTCTGACCGATGCCAAGGCCGATCGGGAGTAGACTAAGAGTTATGCTCATGAGAAGTGAGGGACTGGGCCCCAGGGGTCCGATCGACTCTGGGATCGATGGGGAGTGGATTAAGGGTAGTGCCCATGAGAAGTGTGTTGGGTTCTTCGAGCCGCGAAAACCGTTTTTCGCGTCGCGGAAACCCCGAATCGCCTAAGCCACGGATCTCGTGCAAGGAAAACCAAACGAAAAATACGAGTACGAGTTTCATAATTTTAGATCTACTCCTAGATCTATATGTTAAGAGTTTACCCTTGAAGCATGCCTTTCGTTTAGTCCCGCTCGTCCAAGGAAGCGTTGGATCTCGAGAGTGTCAATGTAGACACTCCTCTAGTGATATCCACACGAACAAGGAGTGGTCTTCTACCACTCAAAGATGGAGAAGAGAGCCCCAAGTGTGCTAGCACTTTTCTAGAGCTCTCGGATGGGAACAAAAAGGAGAAAAGAGAGAAATAGAAGAGAGAATCACATACACTCCTTTAGTACCCTCCTTTGTGACCTTCACTTTCCCTTGTGCTCTTGGAAACAACTCAACATCTTCTCCTCACCATGATAGCCACGACCACAACAACTCAAGAGGAGAGGGGAACCCAAGGAAGAAGAAGGAATAATGACACCACATCAATTCCCAAAACAAAAACCTCCACACCATCTAATGTGTGGTCGGCCACACCATAAAGCCCCTCATTAATGTGGCCGGCCACATTAAAACCAATTGGATGTGTAACCTCCAATGAGGTGGCATACCATTATGAGGTGGTGATGTGGCTAATGATGTGGCTAGGTTGGTCATGCCAAGTAGGATGAGTCAACCTTCATGATGATGTGGCAAGACATCAAGTCAAACTTGATGTTTCAACTTCCATTTGGTCAAGTCAAATTAACTTGACCAATTCTCTTCCTTGTTGAGTTAAATCCAACCTTTGATTCAAGTCAATTTTAATTTAATGAATCTAATTCATTAATATAAATTGATCCAATGAATCAAATTTAAATTAGACTCATTCAACATTTGAATCTAATTGAGTCTAACTCAATAAGTCTAATTTTGAATCAAATCTTTGGTGCATCATATGAACCTAATCCAATTGGTTCATCATATGAACCTAATCTCCATCCACATGTTCTTTGTGTGTGACCCAATAGGTTCTTGTAACGTTGGCAATGTTTCTAAACTCTTTTAGAAACATAAGCAATGAGCGGCATCTAGCAATACATCATTGCTACCCAAGTTACAAGAAATGTTAAGATCCAACATCACCTTGTGACTACTAATTGTGACTCCTCACAATATGTGACATTGTCCTTCTATCCTAGACATCTAGATTGATCAATATGAGGCATAGACCGTGTCATCCTCTAATCAATCTAAATCTTGAACTCCAAGTAAACTCACTCGATCAAATGAACTCAACATCTAATGCTGACTCATTTGGGCATGGCCATGCACTTAGTGGTCTCACTCTATCAAGAATATTGATGTCGCTCCCGTCATATGGGAGGGATAGATCCCATCTACATTACTCACATCCCTCTGCATAATTTGTTACATACCCGGTAATCGCCTTTATAGTCCACCCAGTTACGGGTGACGTTTGACGAAACCAAAGTATATAACTCCTTATGTAGGGATCCATGGTGACTTCAGGTCAAAGGACTAATAGTCATACTAATAGCCACATGAGAAAGTATATGACACTCATATAACGATCCATGATACTTTCTCATGGCGGGTCATTCAGTATACATTCTCTAATGCATACCCATGTGTCAGCTTGATATCTCTATATCCATGACTTGTGAGATCAAGTCATCGAGCTGACCTACATGCTAGTCTTATTGTATTAACATTGTCCCTGAATGTTAATACTCGACTAGGAATGATTTAGAGTAGTGTTCCCTATATCATCTCACTATCGATTCAACTAATCGATTGATATAGGTAAGAACCTTCTACTTAAGGACGTTACTATACTTATTTTATCTGACACTAATACAAATAAGCATAATAACCAAAAACCAAATGCCTTAATATATATATAAGAATATGATATACATGAGTCCATACAATCATCAAATGATTGGCTCTAGGGCTCTAACTAACAAAGTGAGAGGCTGAGCCCTAGGGTCCGGTCGACATGGGGGTCAATCGAGAGTAGACTGAAGGTCGTACCCATGAAAAGTGAGGGACTGAGCCCTGGGAGCCCTACTGGCACTATGGCCGATCAGGAGTATACTAAGGGTCGCCCCATGAGAAGTGAGGGGCCAAGCCATGGGGTCTGACCGGTGTGGGGACTGACCGAGAGTAGACCGAGGGTTGTGCCCATGAGAAGTGAGGGGATGAGTAGATCGGGGGTTCGACCAGTGCTGGGGACGATTGGGAGTAGAATAAGGATCATGCCCATGAGAAGTGAAGGGTTGAGCCCAGCGGTTCAACCGATGCACTAGTCGACCGGGTGTGAACATAAAGTTGTCACCATGAGGCAGGGGGAGCCAAATCCCGGAGAAAATGGTTCGTTCGGATATATATTTCCTGACCTTGATGGTTAATTCCTTGTGACTTTTGACCGTTATATTATCTTAACTATTGACTCCATATTATTCTTTGGGTTATCCATGGTACACCATATCAAAAATACTAATACTAATAAGGCGGGATGAAAATTTTGAAAGTAGGATAGGAGAGTAGAATAAAAGTACAGTAAGCTCGCTGAAAATAAACACAGTTAAAATTATGAAAATTTTAATACTAAGTTTAACTCTTCGGTAATTTACGAAAGATGCATCTAATTTTCTGACTAAAAGATATAATATATTTAGTAATTATCAAAGAATGTACTAATTTATCTGGTCTTTTAACTTTATCCCTCTTACTAATAGCATGTAACATTAATATCCCTCTCCCTCCTCTCTCCACTCTCTCCACTCATGGAAAACAAATCTCCTTTTACTTTTCTCTCACCTATTGATTTTATTGGATAGTAAGCGTTCAATAAAAATAGGGGAGGTGAATATCGATTAAAAAAAACTATCGAAAATACACAGCGGAAAGAGTAAAGAAAAAAGAAATAACACAAGTAATTTTTTACTTGGTTCAGAGCCTGTGTTAACTCCTACTCCAAGGCCCGCACGCAAGGGTGCTTTCGATGGGCAATTCACTAGCAATTCGAAATAAGTGTATACAACTTAAAGTACACGAAAAGCTAAGAAGAAAAACAATACTGACAAGAAAAAGAAGAACGAAAAGAGCAGAGCGTTTGTCAGACTGTCTTCGCAGCGTCGCAGGAGCACCAGAGAGCTAATCGTGAGTTGTGTTCTGGCTCCAGCCTTGACCCTCCTTATATAGGAGGTTCGGGGCGCTCGGAACCTTCAGGGCGCCCTGGATGTGACGTAGCCAAGCCAATCAGTGAGCTTCACTTGGCGAGGCGACGTTGAGATAAATTTTCACCTCCGGGCGCTCGGAACCATCCCGGGCGCTCGGACCCTCATTTTCAGTAGATTCCTTCCTGCAAGAAAACGTTAGTCCGAAGGCAAATATAAGATATATATCCTGCAAAACAGAGTATTAACATAGTTAAAAATCAAACAGAATATTAATTAGATTCCATCTCCTCGAGACCGGAATCTAGTTAAGATCTCGACTTAGAGTTCCGAAATGGTTCTAAGTCGGATCGGCGCCTAAGTTCCCTTTCCGGGAACTATCACCATATCACCAAAACTATCACCATATCACCAACTTACCCAATTTAGTATCAAGGTGGCACTAGAGGTGGCTTACAGCCAACAGCGGTAACCTTCAACTATCCTCCACCTCCTTCTCTTGTTAACCTAACAACCCAATCTACGAATCCATTAATTAGCCTTCTAATCCCAAATCAAGCTTGAATTCAGCAACCTTACCTCTAATTCCAAATACCCCCAAATGATGATACACTACCGGAGAAAGTTCCTACCGGAAAAGATAACCTGGTGGAGCTTCAAGGATTGATCCAACAACTTGATTCTGCCGGAGACTCACCATTGACGCATCATGTTGGATCCAAGAAAGAGGTCTAGCAGAACTCCACAGATAAAGGAATGGCTAGAGCAGAAGGTCTGGTGGCTGCGGCTACTGGTGTTAGGTCAAGATGGTGGTAGCTCAATATTGGTCATCGGAGGAAGAGGTAGTCGTTTAGAAAGTCGACCGCAACCAAATCCAACGAACCTTGGGCTCGGATCTTCACCTTGACCGAAGACCGACTCGTGCGGGGGCGGCGACTTTGAGAGCTAGGGCACGACGATTTCCTGCACTTGGCCCCAACTCAACCTGTGTAGGGCAGTGTGTCACAGAAAGGATTATGGCAGATTGGCCGACGATCGGAGGTGGTTGGCGAGCAACGTGACATTTGGGCGGTGTCTGCCGGCAGTGCGACTGGTTTCCGTGGCTGACAGCAGTGAGATCGCAAGGGAGGAGCGCCGGCTGGAACGAGAAGAAGGAAGAAGAGAATCGACGCGAGAGGGAGGGGTAGAGGAAGAGGATTGGCGGCGCGAGCTCGACGTAGAGGAAGGGAAAGAAAAGGAATTCGGCGAAGGGAAGAAATAGGTGTTGATACAGTCTGACCTGGCTGTTGTTTTGATGTTGACACGGATTTAAGTTTGGTTCAGATGTTAATTAAACTCGATTTGATTAATGATCAAGGTTGATCAAGTGAAAGAGAAAAGTCCAAGTTGGAAACTTGGCACGCGAAGTCGGAGAGGGCTCGGTTGCTCGTTCTCCGGACTAGGTCATAGAGGGCTCGATAGCTCGTTCTCTGGACCGGACGAAGTCGGAGAGGGCTCGGTAGCTCGTTCTCCGGACTAGGTCAGAGAGGGCTCGGTAGCTCGTTCTCTGGACCGGACGAAGTCGGAGAGGGCTCGGTAGCTCGTTCTCCGGACTAGGTCAGAGAGGGCTCGGTAGCTCATTCTCTGGACCTGACGAAGTCGGAGAGGGCTCGATAGCTCGTTCTCCGGACCAGGTCAGAGAGGGCTCGGTAGCTCGTTCTCTGGACCTGACGAAGTCGGAGAGGGCTCGGTAGCTCATTTTCCGAACCAGGTCAGAGAGGGCTCGGTAGCTCATTCTCTAGACCGGACAAAGTCGGAGAGGGCTCGGTAGCTTGTTCTCCGGATTAGGTCAGAGAGGGACCTAAGTGGACATTCCATGGCACATTGGATCGGTTGGGCGACCGATCCAGTGATACATAAGACAGTGGATCGGTCGGCAGACCGATCCAGTGAAACTGTGAAACTGAGTTTCCATGGATCGGTCTGGTGACCGATCAGGAAACACTCAGTAGCACACTGAGTGTAATCTGATCGGTGTGTAGACCGATCAGGAAACACTCAGTAGCACACTGAGTGCAATCTGATCGGTCTTGGAGACCGATCAGAAGATGTTATTGCGAAGAGAAGAAGGCAGGGATCGGTCGTGGAGACCGATCCACCTGCAGTCTGATCGGTCTCCACGACCGATCAGACAAGCTGTGGACCGATCAGGATATGTCCTGATCGGTCCATGGATCGGTCTGGTGACCGATCCACACACACAAGATTTGTTGTTTCTGCGATTCCTCCACTGCATTTGATTTGCCTGATTCATGTGATATAACCCTCTGTGCTGTTAGCTTTTGAGTTTGCAGGATCACAGATATCATTCCAAGCCTAATTTCAAATTAAGTCCATAAGAGGAATATGACAAATGACCTTTCTGCTGTGATTCGCGGCGCATGGTGCATTTGAAGCATCAAACGGCTACTGGTGTGATCTGGCTGCGATCTGCTTGACTCCTGGTGATTGGTTCGAGCTCAGAAGACACCAGTGAAGACTGTGATTTCATTGGTGTGAGTTCAGAGAACCAGGTAAGGAGGAAGAGGGATTGGCTGCAGCGATGATTCTGTGCAGTTTGACCACGATCCGTGACAGCGGAGAACAGGGGCTTAAGAAGCAGTAAAAAGCGAGAGGAAAAAAAGAACAAGATAGCAAGGAAAAAGAAAACGTTCTGTTGATCGTTGAGGTGTGCTAAGTTCTTGAGCTCTCGGGTGAAAAACTGCGATCTGTGAGTTCTCTGTTTCCACTGATCCTCGCGTGGTTATAAGCGTTAGTTCATTCTTCTTTGCCACCGAGCTCTGTAAGTCTTGTGCTTTAACATATATATTTCTTGAGACTTTGTGGAGAGGTTACTCCACCGAGAAGGAGGATCTTTAGCCGGAATTTATCCGGGGTGCGATCTACCGAAGATCAGGGGTCGTCCACCTTATGGACACGCCGAGGAGTAGGGGCAAGTTATCCCCGAACCTCGTAAATCAGTGTGTTAGTGTGCTTGTTTCCTCTTTGTTTTAGTTTCCTAATTCCGCTGTGCTAACAAGTTTCCTTGTAGAAATTTGTGTTTAAGTTTTTAAGAGGCTATTCACCCCCTCTAGCCATCTAAGATCCTAACAATAGGGCACGGGAAAGAAATAAGGAATAGGAAAAAGGAAAAGAAACATTTAAGGAAATTAAACATTTCCTCGTTCAAATAGAGTAACTTAAATAAGTTTTCCCCTAGCCCAATAATTTATCCCCTTAACATACGTCATACGAGCTCCGTTTAAATTCCGAAAAATTTCTAAAAATTTTCACAAAATCCAATAAGATTATTTCTACGATAACACTTATTATTGAATTTTGCGTTATCTTACAATTGATTTCAAAAAGAAGACATGAAAATAAAGAGGCATTGTGTCCCTTGGGAAAGGATGCGATCTAGATCATCCAATTCAAGTTGGATGGACGAGATTTAATTGAACTAAGAGATTCTTGTAACCCTTCATTTGGTATAAATAAGATATCTCACATTCTCATTTGATTCATTTAATTTAAAATCAAAGTAAGTATTGCATTCCATACTTGCATTTGGAGGGTTTGAAAAGCTTCTTCAGTTTAGAGGTCTTGTGATATATAGTGTTATTATCACAAAATAAAGTCCTTGTATCTTGGACGACTATTATTATGTTCTATAAATACCATGTGCGGAGAAAATTTATTTTAAAAAGATAAAGTCCAACTTAACTTGACTTCACAAAAATAATGTTATGTCATCATTTTGCCCATGCTTAGATGGCTCCGCTACCAGAAACAATAGAAATCATAGCCGATGCCAATCCAATTTTTTATAATCATTAAAAAAAAGAAGAAGCAAAATCTTTTAACTGCTTAATTCAATATCAATATTTATATCTTTATATGGTAAACATTTACTAACAGTAGTAACTGAATATGGTCATATTTTAGTTTATGTGATAAAAAAATCAATTTCATATTTAAAAAATATAGCATATTGCTTTACGTTGAATGAATGAGAAATCCCACTTTATATTCATATATGGAATATGAAGAAAAAGAGAAATCATCAATAAGGGAGGAAAAAAAAATCCTCTGAGAGTATTATCGATGAGGGAGGGGAAGGACACAATATTATTGTGCAATTGAGGAAAAGGATATTAGGACATGTATGAGTAAGAGGGGGTGAACAACGTTCACTTCTTATTGATTTGTAGAGAAGAACTTGAAGGGAAGACTTCATAACACTAACACTTGAATTTTACTTGGTATCCATCTCTTTGAGGTGACTAATTCAAGGGTTCACTCCTCGTACTTATAGGTCCACTATGAATGTCTCCTTCTCGGAAACTTTCCAGATGCAGAGAAGCCTCATACAAACTCAATCTCAAGAAATACAACAAGAAAATGAGAATGTAAAGACAAACAAAATTGAAAATGATTTTACAACAATGAATCTTGCTTTGCTTGCTCTTTTCTTACTTTAGATCGCCTCTTGTTCGGTTGGAAATACTGCAACACTTCTACCTCAATCATCCCAAGAACTAGCGTATTCAAAAACATCGCGAAACCCCCTTTTCTAGGACTTCTCTCGAGCTGAAAAATGCCTCACAATTGATTGGTATTATGTCTAATCGATTGTCATGTCAAATCGACCGTTCAAACCTGTAGAACGGCTCTTTTCACCTGACTGATTGGAAGTTTCTAATCGATTAACCCAATCGATTCAGAAGTCTTTTGTGCTTTCATGAAAATATAGCCAACCGATTGGCTTATGCTGAATCGATTGCCCTAATCATTTTAACATCCTTCTGTTCCCTCATGAACTTAGGCCAATCGATTGCCTTAGGCTTCAATCGATTTCAAAGTCTACTGTACTCTCGTGAAGAAACTCTCAATCGATTGGTGATCCACACCCATTGATTGGTGTTGCTCAATCGATTCGAGCAGCACAACCCGAGATTTCAGGTTTAGGGTTTGCCAATCGATTGATGAAACCCATCAATCGATTACTAACCCTAATTTCATTCTTTCCGTGACTGAAATCATATTTTGTTTGATATCTGGTTAACCTCAATCTACTAGAACTTCCATTGCCCAACATGCTGTCGTCCGTGATTTATTAGGACTTTCCATTGCATAGTATACGGTCAACCTTGACCTGTCAGGGCTTCTCTACTCTGGTCCTCCTTGATCTACTTGGACTTTTCTTTACCAATTTTTCGTTAGACTTTCCCTTACCTAACTTCCAGTTAGGACTAGTCACTTGGTAGACTCCTCACTCGCCTAACCTTCAATTAAGACTTCCATTATCTAGTTTTCAACTAGGTCTTCCACTACTTAGCCTCGCTAGGACTTCCTTTGTCTAACCTCTAGTTAGGATCAGTCACTCAATCGACTTCTCATCCACCTAATCTCCAGTTAAGACTTTTCCTTGCCTAGTCATAGTTATGACTTCTCGTTGCCTAATCTCCAGTTAGGATTTTTCGTTATCTAACATCCAGTTATGACTTTCCTGATGAAATATTTGGTCACCCTTGACCTACTTGACTTATCTCTTATATATTTTCAAATATCAAAACTCAAGTCCGAATCAATCTAAATTTAATTAAATTGATTAATATTGACCCAAGTACCATTGCACCAAAGGCACAAAAATATCATTGAGAGAGGAGAAGGGCAAAAGATCACCAAATGACTGTGAGAGCACAGAAAATGAAGAGTCGATTAGATTTTAAAATTTTAAATATATAGTGATCCGGTTGTGTAAGGGGCAGAAAAGGAGATAGGAGAAAGTAGAGGGGCATTTAGGTCTTTGGAGAGGCTAGGGCTTTGAAAGGAGAGGGGGGGGCTCACGTTTGCAGGGGGGCGCCGCCAGAGAGAAACGGGGGAGGGGGTTTTCGTGATTTTGGGCCGCCGCCAGCCATCAAGGAGATTTTTTCTCCTTCTCCAGCTCTTCGCCGGCGCCGACGAAGCCGCCGGCGCTCCCTTCTTCTCCTCCTCTCCTTCCTCGCCGGCAGCCTCCGCGCGCACAAGCCCCAGAGCGCCCGCAACTGGCCATCGCGGTCGGACAGCCGTTCGGCGCGGGCGAGCGCCCCGCTCCACAACTCCGCAATCCGCGCCGTCGGACCCTCGCCTTCCTCGCCGGCAGCCTCCGCGCGCACAGCGCCTCCCTCGCCGGCAGCCACCGCGCGCACAGCAGACCCTCGCCGGTAGCCTCCGCGCGCACATCTCCTCCCTCGCCGGCAGCCACCGCGCGCACAGCAGACCCTCGCCGGCAGCCTCCGCGCGCACAGCGCCTTCCTCGCCGGCAGCCTCCGCGCGCACAGCAGCTCCCTCGCCGGAGGCTCCCTCCTCCGATCCATGCCACATTCGGCTCCGCGTTGTCACCTCCGGACCCAGCTCCTCTTCGGCCGGTTCAGAGGCATCCACCCTTCCGGGTCACGACGACTTGATCAGCATCACTATCAGCTCATCCATCCATCCGAGGGCGCCCCCCTGGGCCAGGGTACGTTCTCGTACCTTTTCTGCATTCAGTTAATTATGCTATACTATTATGCGGTTATTTATATGTCTATGGGATTCGCCTCGAGCACCGAGGTACCAGAGACCGGGGGCGACCCGGTCGCTGGATACAGGTACAGTTGACCGGAGGAGGACTTCCGACGATCCGGTCAACGTAGGGGACAGATCATCCACCGGGTCATGGGGATGCGGTCAACCCTCCAGACACGTCATACCGGCAGGTTCGTCTCCTCAGCTTCCAGACAGGATCAAAATTGCGCCGTCTGTGGGAACGCGCCTGATCTGGAACGTGAAGATGAACGACGCCGGATAGTTCTGCCATCCTCATGATCACGGTCAGTTTTTCTGTTATTTGTTCTCAGTCATATGATCTGTACTAGTCCCGAAGGCCCCCGAGCCGTTCGGCCGGGAGGTTTATATCCGAGCCACAGGCTCGAAGACGAAGGCCCCCGAGCTGATCCGAGCCACAGGCTCGAAGACGAAGGCCCCCGAGCCGTTCGGCCGGGAGGTTTATATCCGAGCCACGGGCTCGAAGCCGAAGGCCCCCGAGCCGTTCGGCCGGGAGGTTTATATCCGAGCCACGGGCTCGAAGACGAAGGCCCCCGTGCCGATCGGCCGGGAGGTTTATATCCGAGCCACGGGCTCGAAGCCGAAGGCCCCCGAGCCGTTCGGCCGGGAGGTTTATATCCGAGCCACAGGCTCAAACACGAAGACCCCGAGCCGTTCGGCCGGGCTGCATACTATTATGGCAGGATGGGAAACCAAAACCCTGCGCTGTTCAGGATGATAGAGGGAGGTTATTGCCTAGGAGCGAATGCCTGAGCCACTCGGCCAGGTACATTATAGCCGAGACTACCTCGGGGAGGATTATATGCGAGCCAAGCGCTATAGTCTCACTTGAAGACCGACGAGCACCGTCGTTAAAAATCGAGAGTCGGACCGGCGACTATAAACCTTCCGGGCGACCGACCAAGAGTCGGGCCGCAGTCGGACCGGCGACTATAAACCTTCCGGGCGACCGACCAAGAGTCGGGCCGCAGTCGGACCGGCGACTATAAACCTTCCGGGCGACCGACCAAGAGTCGGGCCGCAGTCGGACCGGCGACTATAAACCTCCCGGGCGACCGACCAAGATTCGGGCCGCAGTCGGACCGGTGTGAATCCCCCGGGCTGAAGACCTCTGCACGGACCAGCATATCATATATTCTATCTCCCCCGTTCGGAGTCGTCGAGTTATCGCCGAAGGCCCCCGAGCCGTTCGGCCGGGAGGACCAGTATATCATACATCTATCTCCCCCGTTCGGGGTCGAGCAGTCCTCGCGGCCCGGCATCTATCTAACCGATCGACGTCACCACGGTCGCACGCGTGGCATCGTCCGCCCGACATCTATCTGACCGATCGACGTCACCACGGTCGCACGCGCGGCATCGTCCGCCCGGCATCTATCTGACCGATCGACGTCACCACGGTCGCACGCGTGGCATCGTCCGCCCGACATCTATCTGACCGATCGACGTCACCACGGTCGCACGCGCGGCATCGTCCGCCCGGTATCTATCTGACCGATCGACGTCACCACGGTCGCACGCGCGGCATCGTCCGCCCGACATCTATCTGACCGATCGACGTCACCACGGTCGCACGCGCAGCATCGTCCGCCCGACATCTATCTGACCGATCGACGTCACCACGGTCGCACGCGCGGCATCGCCCGCCCAGCATCAATCCATCCGATCGGCATCATTCCGATCGCTCGTTCAGCATTGCCTACTCATCGATACTCGATTGCCAGAACAACATTTTATGTTCGCTCGCTGACCATTCTCGATGCGGCTCATTCAGCACGTCAGGCCAGCATTTCACGTCAGGCCAGCATTTCATAATCGACTGATCGTCATTTTCTCTGTCGCCCGTTCGGCGTTGTCCGCTCGTCGTCTACTCACTCGATCGACATCTTTCTGATCGTCCGTTCGGCCACACGCTTGGTCGTCTATCCACTCGATCGACATCACTTCGATCGTCCGGTCAGTATCTTCGCGGCTGCGCATTCAACATCAGTGCGATTATTGACCTGGTCCGCTCGGCACGTTTATCATCTCATGCGACACTATTATCATAGCGACCGCTCGAGTGACATTATATTATCGGTTCAGCGATTCGGTTTTGACATCGAGAGCGGTTTAGCTCTTTGCGATAGACTGTCCAGTCAGTCGGACTCACGCCTCCTTCGACTAGACTTGAAGGGGAGGCTTGTGATCCGGTTGTGTAAGGGGCAGAAAAGGAGATAGGAGAAAGTAGAGGGGCATTTAGGTCTTTGGAGAGGCTAGGGCTTTGAAAGGAGAGGGGGGGCTCACGTTTGCAGGGGGGCGCCGCCAGAGAGAAACGGGGGAGGGGGTTTTCGTGATTTTGGGCCGCCGCCAGCCATCAAGGAGATTTTTTCTCCTTCTCCAGCTCTTCGCCGGCGCCGACGAAGCCGCCGGCGCTCCCTTCTTCTCCTCCTCTCCTTCCTCGCTGGCAGCCTCGGTGAGGCTCCGGAGACCGGCCTCGACGCCCTCCTGCGTTACGTCCTGGTAGAACGCGTCCCACGTGCACCACCCAAAGCAGTCTACGATGCCGGGGAGCTTCTTCTCCGTCCGGTGGCGGAAGGCACAGACAGCGCCTTCCTCGCCGGTAGCCACCGCGCGCACAGCAGACCCTCGCCGGCAGCCTCCGCGCGCACATCGCCTTCCTCGCCGGCAGCCTCCGCGCGCACAGCGCCTTCCTCGCCGGCAGCCTCCGCGCGCACAGCAGCTCCCTCGCCGGAGGCTCCCTCCTCCGATCCATGCCACATTCGGCTCCGCGTTGTCACCTCCGGACCCAACTCCTCTTCGGCCGGTTCAGAGGCATCCACCCTTCCGGGTCACGACGACTTGATCAGCATCACTATCAGCTCATCCATCCATCCGAGGGCGCCCCCCTGGGCCAGGGTACGTTCTCGTACCTTTTCTGCATTCAGTTAATTATGCTATACTATTATGCGGTTATTTATATGTCTATGGGATTCGCCTCGAGCACCGAGGTACCAGAGACCGGGGGCGACCCGGTCGCTGGATACAGGTACAGTTGACCGGAGGAGGACTTCCGACGATCCGGTCAACGTAGGGGACAGATCATCCACCGGGTCATGGGGATGCGGTCAACCCTCCAGACACGTCATACCGGCAGGTTCGTCTCCTCAGCTTCCAGACAGGATCATATAGATATGGAGTATTTTGGAAATATAATTTTTAATGAGACACCATTTTGTTTTTTTTTAATAGAGATGCTTTTTATTATTGTTTTTGATGATTTACCTAATTTGAGGGGTCTTTTAATTTATTTATTTTTCTCATCAAAAGAACCACCTGAGTTTCTACCCACGTTGTGCAGAGGTAGGATCTTCTATATCAGTTTTTTGTAATCTAGGAGATGTGTCACTCATATTTATGATCGAATTGTGATCATGATTCGACCGTAAATTGTTGCGATCCTATCCTGGGTTTACTGTCCCCACCAGGTTATAGTTTTTGTTCGGAGCGGGCGGCCGGAGGCCGCCCAGAGGACACCCTCGCTCGGCGCCCAGTAACTTGCCCACTTATCCACCACCGGAGATCTCCGGGCGACCTCCGACCGCTCGCTCCAAACAAAAACTATAATCTGATGGGGACGGTGAACCCAAAAAAGGATCGCAATAATTTATGATCGGATCACGATCACGATCCGATCGTAAATACGAGTGGCACATCTTCTAGATCATAAAAAAATGGTCCAGGAGATATGTGCTATGTTGTGCAATAGTAATGAATTAAAAAAAAAATTAAAATGATTAAAATTTAAATTTTATTATAAAGGAATATTTTAGAAGTCAAATTTGGAAGATGCTTGGCTTATATTTCGAACATGGTGCAAGTTAATAGTTAAGAATTTAAAAAATAAAATTATTAAAATTTAAATTTTACTATATGAAAATATTTTAATACGCATTAGTTAGCCTATCCAAATTTATCCTAAATTTTAAATAAGATAATTAAAAATTTTTATATCAGCTATCCTATTCCTTCCTTAAATTTTATATTTATAAATAATACTTCTTTAAATTTAGATAAAATATTTTATTTCCTAAATATTATAGAGGAGAGAGAAACAATAGATAAGTTGATATATATAGTGTAGTGAAAAATAAATATCCAAATTTAGTAAGGTAATTTTTTATTTTTAATAACAAAGCTAGTATGGATGCTCTTAACTTGTAAGTTAAATGTGCATAGATTTATATAGAGACACGCACGTGGCCAGTGGCGGATCCAGACAAAAAAAAGAAGAGGATGCTCAAAGAAGGGAGCTGGAGCTTGTCTTCCTTCTCGCTGTCCCTCGGACTACAACATATACTGATGGAATTTCCTGAGAGTAAAGGGATATTCAAGCACACCCTCATTCCCCCCTAGATCCACCATTGCACGTGGCGTCTATAAGTTATCCAAACACTTGATTGCACTCACTCACTCATGCTGAGACTCACGGGATGCATGCCCAACATAACATCCTATATATAATAGAGTGTTTTTTTAATTTCTCAAATATCTACAGATCGAATACTCTCAGTTTTGGAAAATTAACAGATGAATTTCTTTTAATGAACGGTTGATTTAAGAATACTGAATTAATGGACTGTCCACTGTAAATATTTTCCGATTTAATTTAGTGATCCATAAAATTTTTGTATAGAATCGAATCAATCACTCCTAAAATTAGTCGACATGAGTTAACGTATAATATAAACCATCGAGAATGCGACTACAAAGGATTTCAAGATCTTTCTGCACATCATAGAAGATGACAAAGGTATAGCAGCGAGAAATTTGCAAAGTGCAGTTACTTCTTCTGTAATTTTCCAGTATTTAAAAATATATCAATATATATATATATTACTCAGATGCAGCTGGCAGAGGTTGTGGTTCTTGCTTGCCTGCGTTAGCTGGTTATGGCGTTGTGTTTCATTTGATGGCTAGCTGCGTGTACGTATTTGTAGATTAATTAATTAGGCTGCGTCAGATTTAACAGCTATACGTGTACGTATTTGTAGGTTAATTAATTAAGCTTGTGATGCACATCGAGACAAGGAAGCCACATGATGATGTGGATCTTGCAGTATACTAATTAGTGATCTTTGTTTTTTTTTTTCTAAAAATTAAAGGAATTAATGCTGTATCATTGTCAAACTGGTATAAGGTTGATGTTTAATTTGCGTGTGGTTATGTTGAAGTACTCCGCAACTCAACTTTTGCCACTGATGACAAGAGCAGGTTGATGCTCTAAGCACGGTCGGAATCAGAAATTTCATATGGGGGAAGCCAAAAGGTGTGTATTTACATTGAGAGTGGGTTACCAGGGGTAGCCAAGTGGGGGACACTTTAAAAAAAAAAAAAAAAAAAAATTGTGATGATATTCTTTTTAAAAAAATCATCACAAAAACAATTTGGGACGAACTCTTCATTTTTTTTATTACGAATAAATTATTGCCAAATTTTACAAAAAAAAAAAAAATTTTTTTTTTTGTAGAACATCACATCAGCGGTCCCTCTAGAATCGATCACAAGGATATAGATATAGAGGGAGGTAAATACAGGTACACAGCTATTGAAAGCGCATAGTCGGGACACTAACCCCCAGACAGTGACACCCCGAGGATCGAACCCTAAATCTTTCAGCCACGAAACCATGCGCCCCCAGCTGTGCTACGCCCTGGGGACAATTTTACCAAATTTTACAAAGAAAATATATAAATTTGTTGTGAAATCTAAGGTGAAATTTATTTTTATTGTCAAATTTGTTATGAAATTATAACAAAAATAAAATTTATCGTAAAATTATCAAATGCAAATCTACAATCAAATTCTTTTTTCGCCCCAGATTTCACGATGAATCCGATTTTTTTCATAGATTTGGCAACGAAAATGGATTCATCG
This sequence comes from Zingiber officinale, assembly GCF_018446385.1. NCBI lineage: Eukaryota > Viridiplantae > Streptophyta > Magnoliopsida > Zingiberales > Zingiberaceae > Zingiber > Zingiber officinale. The sequence goes on from NC_055989.1 coordinate 15,827,412, forward strand.
CCCAACCTAGGACCAATAGTTTTGGTATCATTTTCGTCACATATTTACAACGAATACAGATTTGTCGTCAATCTCCAAATTCGCCAAATGTACAATGAATCTATGGACTCGTCACCAAATCCGTCTTGAATGCATGTATTTGTCGCTAAATCTACGACTAAAACTAAATTCGTCGCAGATTTGAATTTATGATAATTTGACGACAAAATCTTTTTGTCACCAAATTAGTCAAAAACACACGAATATTTTACCTAGAACTTGCTCATTTCTGCAATTTATCAGGTATACATAATATATCACATCCATTTCATCCAACTTATCCTATTTAATATATACATCCAATGCATTACATTTAACAACACATTCTATTTAACATATAAATCACATCTTATTCCCAACATACACATCCTATTTAACATTCCAAACCAAATCTACAATCATACAAACGAGTTAAAAGAAAATATCAAATTCATACGAGTTATCATATCCAAAAATATCAAACATTCTCCAAAAAATTAAACAAGTCAATTCAAATGAAAATATATCACACACAAACATCAATAAATCTTCTTCTTCTTCCTAACAAACAATTTCTTCTCCTTCCACTATTCTTTTTTTCCTTGAATCAAAACAAACAAACAAAAATGATCATTTATAGTAAGAAAGAAAATTCTATAAAGTAACACAAAACTTTATACTTCCTCCGACGTAGATTTTCAATTTGCACCAGCTTACTTGGTTAGTGAGACGTAGATTTTCAATTTGCACCAGCTTACTTGGTTAGTGAGACGTAGATTTTCAATTTGCACCAGCTTACTTGGCCTCACTAACCTTGTTCAAAACAAACTAACATTATTAATAAAAATATAAAAATAAAAAATTTACAATCATATAATTAATGTTTAAAAATACTAATTACGAGATAAATAATATTCATGAAGAATGATCACCACCATCATCATTGTCGTCACCAAAATGAATTTGGCGACGAACTTTATATTTGTAGCCAAATTGACGATGAACTTTATGTTGGGTTTTTCGGGTCACGAAAATCACTTTTCGCATCGCGGAAACCTCGAAACCCCTGCCACCGGGTCCGTGCGAAGATAAAACTTTCGAAAAACTTACGAGTACGAGTTTCTAAGCCTCGATCTACAGTAGATCTACAAAGGAGAAGGAATATACCCTTGATGTGAAGCCCTTCGCAATCCCGCTTGTCCTCGATTCGCCGGATCTCGAAAGTGTCAAAGTAGACACTTCTCTATGTGTATCCACACAAGCAAGAGATGGAGAAAAACCTCTAAGGATGTGCTAGCAACCTTAGAGATCAGTAAAGGAGGAGAGGGAGAGCAAGAAGAAAACTCTAGAGGAAGAAGAAGATGGAGTTACAAAAGAAAAATAAAACTCCCTTGATGAATAATAGTGGCCGGCCACTTTAGGTGGAGTTGTAACCTCCATGGAAGGCCAAGAGTCACAACTCTTGGTAACTCCCATGAGGTGGCATCCCACTTAAGCAACCATGATGATGTGGAGCATCATCATTGGCTCACTCAATGCCAACTCACCAATGAGGTGGCAAATGGTCAAGTCAAACTTGACCTTTCATCTTCCTCTCAAGTCAAGTCAAACTTGACCACTTCTCTCTCTTGGTTGATCTAATCTAACCATTTGTTCAAGTCAATTTTAATTTAATGAATCTCTATTCATTGAATTAAATTAATTCAATGAGTCTAAGTCCAAGTCCAAATTAGACTCATCTAATACATGAACCAAATTGAGTGCAACTCAATTAGCCTACTTTGGATTACTCTTAATCCAATTTGGTTCATCACATGAACCTAATCCTTTAGGTTCATCAAATGAACCTAATCTCCATCTAATTGCCCTTTGTGTGTGACCCTATAGGTTCTTATAACGTTGGCAATTCTCCTAAATCCTTTTAGAAGCATAAGTAATGAGCGGTATCTAGCAACACATCATTACTACCCAAGTTATAAGAATGTTGAGATCCAACATCACCTTGTGACTCCTCACAATATATGACAAGTGTCCTTCTATCATAGACATCTAGATTGATCAATGTAAGGCATAGACCGTGTCATCCTCTGACCAATCTAAATCTTGAACTCCAAGTAGACTCACTAAATCAAATGAGCTCAATATCTCATATTGACTCATTTGAGCATGACCATGCACTTCGTGGTCTCACTCTATCAAGAATATCGATGTCACTCTCGTCATATAGGAGGGATAGATCCCATCTACATCACTCACATCCCTCTGCATAATTCGTTACATACCCAGTAATCGCCTTTATAGTCCACCCAGTTACGGGTGACGTTTGACGAAACCAAAGTACATAACTCCTTATGTAGGGAACCATGGTGACTTCAGGTCCAAGGACTATTAGTCATACTAATAGCCACATGAGAAAGTATATGACACTCATATAACGATCCATGATACTTTCTCATGGCGGGTCATTCAGTATACATTCTCCAATGCATACCCATGTGTCCACTTGATATCTCTATATCCATGACTTGTGAGATCAAGTCATCGAGTTGACCTACATGTTAATCTTATTGCATTAACATTGTCCCTGAATGTTAATACTCGACTAGGAATGATTAAGAGTAGTGTTCCCTATATCATCTCACTATCGGTTCAACTAACCGATTGATATAGGTGAGAACCTTCTACTCAAGGACGTTATTATACTTAATTTATTTGACATCAATACAAGTAAGTATAATAACTAAAAACTAAATGCCTTTATTTATATAAGAATATGATACAACAAGTCCATAATATAATCATCAAATGATTGACTCAGGGCTCTAACTAACACTTTAAATTCGTCATCAAATTGACAACAAATTTAGAATTTGTCACCAAATTTCTATCATGAATTTTTAAGATTGGAGAGAGGACATAGGGTCAGAATTTTAGGTTGATTTGGCAACGAATTTCGAATTCATCGTCAAATTGGATTTAGGTTAAATTTTTTATTGATTTATTCTTTTTCAAATTAAGTCCTAATTTATATTTTGTTACAGTACAATTTTTAAATTTATTTTGTTGTTAAATTAATTCATAGCTAATGCTAATTAATTTTTTTCGTAAAAACATTTAAAACAACTAAATACTTTCCGTTTCATTAATTGGTGATTTTGAATTATTATATAGAAGCTAGTGGGATAAAATGACAAAGAAAAAAAAGATACAAGTTACAGAGAGAAGGTATTTTATCCTTTTATTAAATTTAATTATTCATCCTTTTAATTGAAGAAACCTTAACCTTGCTTACTTGGTAGAATGGAAATAAAAACTTCGTAAAATTTTCTACGGTGGAAAATTCTCTTATTTATTTCGTAAGGAAAAAAAATTATTTTTCTTTTTTCTATTTATCTAATGGACATGCGAATTTACGAATTCATATATGGTTATTTTTTTCATGCACTCATGTTCCTAGACATTTAGAGTTTGTCGCTAAAATCAACATAAGTCTAACTTGGCGATGCATTCAAAATTCGTTACCAAATTTGATGACGAATTTAGAATTCATCACTAATTTGATGATTAATTTAGAATTCGTCACAAATTTGAACAAATATAAAGGATCAGACGGATGACAGTGTTAGTATTAGTCCTATAGTCAATTATGAGATTATTGTAATATGCACATTATTGTATCATATTTCATTATAAATAAAAGACAAAGTTAATTATTATATTTATTTCAGTTCAGTTCCAATTGAATAAATATAATAATATGTTCTTATCTACAACATATCAATTAGTTGAATTGATAGTAAGATATGTAAATATATATAGAACACTACTCTTATCTATTCCTAATCAAGCATTAATATACAATGACAATATTAATGCGTTGAGACTAGCATGTATGTCAACGGATGACTTAATCTCACAAGTCATGGATATGAGATATCAGGTTGGCACATGTGTATATATTAGAGAATATATACTGAATGTCCCGCCATGAGAATGTTTCATGGATCGTTATATGAGTGTCATAAACATTCTCATGTGATTATTGGTATGAATAGTCCTTGGACCTAAAGTCACTACGGTTCCCTACATAAGGAGTTGTGTACTTTGGTATCGGCAAACGTCACCTGTAACAAAATGGATAATAAAGTCGATCACTGGGTATGCAATGAATTATGCGGAGGGATGTGAGTGATGTAGATGAGATCTATCCTTTCCATATGACAGAAGCCATATCTGTGGGCCCCTTGATTAGTAAGACACAAAGAAAGCATGACCATGCTCAAATGAATCAATATGAGATATTGAGCTTATTTGATTGAGTGTGTCTACTTAAAGATCAAGAAACACAAAGGTTGATAAGAGGATGACACGGTCTATGCCTCATTGATCAATCTAGATATCAAGGATAGAGGGACCAAGTCATACAAGATAATAGCCACGGACATGTTAGGTCGGATCTCGACTTTCTCGTCACTTGGGTAGCAATGATGCCTTGCTAGATGTCACTCATTGCTTATGTATCTAAATGTTGATTTGGGTATATTGCCAACGTTACGAGCACCTATTGGGTCACACACAAAGAATAAGTAGATTTGGAGATTGGTTCATATGATGAATCATTGGATTAAGTCTAATCTGAATTGGATTTATTGAGTTAGACTCAATTGGATCTAGTTATTGGATTAAGTCCAATTCAAACTAGACTTGAGGAAGTCAATTCAAATTAATAAAATAGTGATTCATTGAATTTGAATTACATGAGAATTAATTGAGTAAGACTCGATTGAATTAGACTTGAGTTAGACTCAAGTGAGTTAGACTCAAGTGAGTTATACTTGAGTTAGACTTATGTGAGGATAAATGAGAAGACATTCATTGAATTTTCGAAATTCAATGAATCATTATATTCAATTTTCGAAATTGAATGAAAAATGAGGAGTTTCAAAATGACCCTTAATGGAGAGTGAATACTCATTAAGGCTCATTAATGGAATTAATGACATTAAGTGTTTTCATTAGATGAAAAATACTTAAGCCATTTTACTCTCATTTTTTCTTACTTTTCATTATCCTTCCTCTTCTTCTTCCTCTCTTGGCCGAAATCACTCTTGGTTGCTGCACAACCATAAGTGCTTTTTTCTTCTCCATCTTTGTGAGTTTGTGAGACAAACGGAGAAACACTTGTTCGTGTGGATACCGAAAGAGGCACGGGTGTTTGATCGTGCTAAGATCCAAGCTGTCGGGAGATCGTATGCACGCTGCAAAGGTATACTCTATAATGTTCTTAGATATAAACTTAGTATATAATTTTGTTTCCCTTCGCATGGATCTTCTGGAGGAAATATGTTTTTCCACTGTACAATTACGTATTTAGCAACCTATTTCCTTACCGATTGAACATATCATTTAGCGTGAATATGAACCTTATTTGATATTCCAATTCACTACCAATCTATTAACTATCTTTTCCAATTGTTGGCCCACCCTAAACCATTTAATACGATAAAGTGAGATTCTTTGAGACCTAAAAGTTGTTTGTCCCAATTGGATTTACTAGGTATATATTCACTGGGAATAAACTTTTTAATTGTAATATTCTTGTAGTCATTCCTTGGCCTAGATAGTTAGTCTAGCATGCATATGAAGATGTTAGGGTATTGTCCTTAGAAATTGACGTGTATTTAGGTGAGCTCCCTCAAAAAAAAAAAAAATTGTGGCTTGATTTTCTCATACAAATCCAAATATAGATGACATTGAACATGAATGGTTATCGAAAACTCAAAGCACCACTTAAACTAGTTTATTTCTTAGGACATATCTGAATGACATTAAACATTGATGATTATAGAGAATTTCAAACACAAACTAATCCATTTCTCCTAACGTGTTTTCTCAGTAATTTGTTTTTATTATATGATGATGGCCGAGCAAAATCAACCATTCCATTGGTTCGTTTTACTTGATACAGGCTTCTTAAATTCATCAACAAGAGTGAAAGAGTACATCTTTATCTTCCAAGATATGATAATATCATAAGCAATCTTGAAAGAGATTTATTAGTATAAGCCCAAGAGTCCATCAATAGTTGATTGACTTAGGACATATTATATCATATTTCATTAATAAAAGGTAAAAGTTATGATTATTATATTTACTTCACATCTGTATCAGATGAATAAATATAATAATATTCTAGGGCAGTAGATTCTAATTTACAACATAGTTGAATTGATAGTGGGAGGCTGTAGATATATATAGAATACTACTTTAAACTATTCTTAGTCAAACACTAATATAGAAGACTTAATTGATGGCTTATTCTTAGTCAAACAGTGGGAGGTTAATATTAGTGTGTTGATATTACCATGTAGTCAATTGATGACTTAATCTCACAAGTCATGGATATAAGATATTAAGTTGACACATGTGTTAGAACCCCAAGGTTATTTTCGTATGATCAACAAGTTAAGTTAGGTCCTGCGTTGTTTCTAACCTTGTGTCTAAGTGTGCAGGAGCTTAGGAGCACAGGTAGTCGAGCGGAAGACGCAGCTAACGAGAAGGACAACACGCTATGCGTCCGAGGGACGAGGCGCTGCGGAAGAGTACACCAGCGGACGAGAAGGAAGCGCGCGGTGGTTCCGAGGGATGAAAGCCGGAGCGGAAGATTACTCGGGAAGGTCGACGACCGAGGGACGAAGACTGCGGATGAGTACACTGGCGGACGAGAAGGAAACACGCGGCAATTCCGAGGGACGAGAAGCCGGAGGGAAGCACGCTCGAGAAGATCGGAAGTTGGGTTCGGGTGAGCCCTTTTCCGGATTGCCGAGATCACCCAAGCGAGCCGATCCAGAGCGGAAGAACCGGACCGAGGCGGGACTGAACCAGAGAAGAGGTCCCGCACGAAAAAGTCAACGTCTGTTGACTTTGGGCTCTGGGGCGCCCGGAACCCTTCCGGGCGCTCGGACCTTGAATATTGACTAGATCGAGCTTTGACTCGATCTGAACGTTGGGGGATAAAATTTATCCCCCCCAGGGCGTCCGAAACCCTTTCAGGCGCCCCGACCAAGGCTATAACTATAGCCTTGGTCCAGAAGCTTAATATTCAACTGAGAACTCAAGCATTCTTTCTACACTTGTACGCTTTTTTATTTTAAGCTTCTGTTGTGCGCTTCATTGCTGTAAAAGGCTTCTCCGCCTGAAGGAGATACTAGTGCTACGCTTTCTTGGATTAACAACCTTCCCGGTTGTAACCAAGTAAATCTCGGTGTGCCTTTTATTTTTTTGCTTTTATTTATTTCTCTTATTTTATGCAAGTGTCAGTCTAAGAGTTCGAGAAGGGTTGGTTTGTTTTTGAGTTTTACAGGCTATCCAACCCCCCTTCTAGCCGGTCGCAACGTTCCTACAACATGAGTATATATTAGAGAATATATACTGAATAGACAGACCATGAGAATATTTCATTAATCATTATATGAGCGTTATAAACATTCTCATAGTAACTATTGGTATGAATAATCCTTAGACCTGAAGTTAGGTTCCCTACATAAGGAGTTGTGTACTTTGGTATCGGCAAACTGTTGGATCAAAAAGAATTTTAGATATCTCCACAATGACATGATATTGTCCACTTTGGGCCTAAGGCCTCATGGTTTTGCTCTTGGGCTCTCCCCAAAAGGCTTCATGCCAATGGAGATATCTTTTCTCTTATAAACCCATGATCTTTCTCATGTGTTTCCAATATGGGACTATGTTTGCAACCTTGCAACCCTAACAATCCCCCCCTCAAACAAAGGACCATAGGCTTCCCACGTCTGATCCTCGACCCACCAGGTCTTCCTGCCCCTCGGTCCACCCGACCTACTAGGACTTCCTTACCTAGTCGCAACTAGGACTTCCTGCCTGGTGTCTGGTCCTCTTGATCCGAACATAGGAGCCCCCACTTTCTTTGTTCGAGGTCAATATTGTACCCACATGGCTCAATCAGACCATAGCTCTTGTGCACAGTCGGCGGTTAAACCTTCTGGCAGTCCGGGCTCTGATACCAATTGTTGGATTAAAAAGAATTTTAGATATCTCCACAATGACATGATATTGTCCACTTTGGGCCTACGGCCTCATGGTTTTGCTCTTGGGCTCTCCCCAAAAGGCCTCATGCCAATGGAGATATCTTTTCTCTTATAAACCCATGATCTTTCCCATGTGTTTCCAATATGGGACTATGTTTGTAACCTTGCAACTCTAACACAAACGTCACCTATAATAAGATGGACTATAAAGTTAATCACTGGATATACAATAAGTTATACAGAGAGATGTGAGTGATGTAGATGAGATCTATCCCTCCCATATGATAGAAGTGATATCTATGAGCCCTTTGATTAAGTAGGACTACTATAATGCATGATCATATTCAAATAAGTTAATATGAGATATTGAACTCATTTGGTTAAGTGAGTCTACTTGGAGATCAAAAAATACAAAAATTGATAAGAGGATGATAAGGTCTATGCATTATTGATTAATCTAGACATCAAGGATAAAAGACCAAGTCATACAATATAATAGACACAGAAGATGAATTTAGATCTCTATATTCTCATTGCTTGGGTAGTAATGATGCATTGCTAGATGCCACTCATTGCTTATCTATCTAAAATGTCGTTTTAGATACATTGCCAACGTTATGAGAACTTATTGGGTCACACACAAAGAACATGTTAATTTGGAGATATGTTCATTTTTAGTTTGACTAAAATATAATGAACCATTGGGCTATTGGATTGAATCTGATCTAAATTAGACTTATTGGGTTAGACTCAAATAAATTCAACCATTGAATTAAGTCTAATTCAAATTAGATTCATTGAGTTAGACTCAATTGAATCCACTCATTAAAGAAGAATAGTGATGATTAATTTAGAATAATCATGCATTGAAGAAGGAAGATCAAAAGGGGAAAAAGACCTTTGGTATTCTTTGGATGAATGCAAAAAGATTTTTTTGGATGACTTTTGAGGATTCATTCTAGTCTTCTTCTTCTTGTCTTGGCCAAAATTTGTAAGATGGATGGAGAACATGTTCGTGTGGATACCAAAGAAACACGAATATTTTGATCGTGCTGAGATCTACATCTAAAGTCAAGTTGCTGCCGAGATTACTTTATTCATGCAACAAAGGTAATTATTTTATTTGATAGAGTAGCAAGAAAACCTATATACTATATTCACATGAATATCTAGAGGAATTCGTTTTTTCTATTGCGTTATGTGTTATTTTTCGTATAAGATCCCAACATAGATAACTCTTTCAATTTTTTTGTATTGTCATATACGGTGCGGATGATAAATTAAAAGTTAGAAGTAAAGAGATGAAGGAGAAAAAGAAAAACTATATACTTAAGTTCGAAAGCAAGTAACTAATACACAATTAAGATGTTCGAAAGCACAACCAAAGTCTTTTGTGATAAGTATAATTTTTTAAACACATATTTATCCCCTCTTCGGTGTAGGTTTGAACAATGAGTCAGAATGACTTACGAATAGATGATTTGAATGGAAGGCGAAAGATGGAACACTGTCACCTAATGATAATAATTGTTATTTGATTGATGATTGTTCGGTCATTAAAGGTTAAACACTCAATATGTTGTTATACTCACACCAAAATCAACTAGATTTAAGACCATCTAGATGTTGAATTTGAACACATGAACCATGTGCCATAGAACTTTCAAAGCACTCTATTCTTGTCCTCAGGACGTAATGCAGACGGTGGGTGCATGGTATCTCTGGCGTAATGACCAGGGGTTGATTCTCAGGAACTGACGACTTGGAGTTTACCCTGACATGCGTCTATGGCCTGTGTACCTACATGAACCTCCCTCCATATCCATAGAGCCAATACTAAAGGGGTCACTAAGGTAACAAATCTATTTTTTTTTCAAAGCACTCTATTCTTTCATCTATTTTATTTATTTATTTATTTATTTGTTTATTTATTTTTTTTACAGAATATTTGACATGGCGAGAGTAAGAGAAGAAGCTTTCTTGTGGTTTTGTCTCCATGCCTCAGAGTCAAAAGGCCACCAATTCCAACCCTGATTGGATAATAGAATAGTCAGTGAAAGCGATGGTCATTTATTTTTAATTTTATTTCTTTGGGAATTTTTTTGACAAAATAAAAAGACTTGTAGTTCAGCCACCTAACCCAATTATGAATATAATTTATCATTGTGATCACAAGTAGATGACCAACTAGAAAACTAACCATTTTTTAAATTTATATCCTCTTAATATCTAGCCATCCTACTATCTAGTCATGTCCTTCCTCCATTGGCCCTCCGATACTTGGCTAGTATGAGATAAAATTATTATTATTATAAGATAAGAATTCGAATTTTAGCGAAGCCAAAAAAAAAAAAAAATCTTCCTCGTACTAATTAATCTTAATATCTAGTCATGTCCTTCCTCAATTAGCCCTCGGATAGGATTGAGTGGGTTAGTATGAGATAAAGTTATTATCATAAAATAAGAATTTGAATTTTAGCGAAGTTAAGAAAAAAAATCCTCTCCGTACTAGTTAATTATAGCTTCTTGATTTATCTTCTCACAGATAGTTAGGGGACCAATCGTATAGGATCATTGGAGTGGCGGATTTCTATCTTTTGTAACCATGTTCTTCCTACATTAATTTCATCCCAGTATTTTAAAGAATAAAAATAAATAGATAAACAAAATATATCGCCCTACTTTACTTATTTAATAAAAATCATCTTCTTATACTGTTCATCTATGTATACCGTTACTCTCATATTCTTTAGTACTATACGAATTATTATCTTCCATTTAAATTTTAAATTGGTCGAATGCGTTGTAACAACTATAAAACTTACAATGCGATTGTTAGATGAGTAGATCGAATCTGTATTATAGTAGCTACGGAACAATTACGATTTTATAACTGTTACAATGTGAATGATAGATGAATATGGTTGAATCCGTGTTATAGTATTTATGAAATTATAGTTGCTACAACATGAATATTTTTGAGTAAGTTAAATATATATTGTAACAACTATGAAATCGTAACTATTATAATATGTGTAATAATTATAAAATCGTAATTACGACAACGCGTTCGATCGATTCAGATTTTAGATAGGTAATCGTAATTGTTATAGTGTAAATACTTTTGAATAAGTTAAATATATATTATAAGAGATAGAAAATTATAATTACTATAATATCAATATTTTTAATATAAACATGTATTATAATAATTATAAAATCGTAACTAATAGTTATAAAATCTTACTAACTATAAGATACCCGATCAATTCATTATTTAGATTAATAATTAGAAATGGAGGATAGGAGAGTATATATAAACCGTCATAAGACCGTCCTTTTAATTTAAAAGTGAGTGGACGGATGCTTCCAGAAAAAATACTCTTCTGACTTTTAACCATCCTTTAAATTATTATATTAGTTCATATGTACCAAAAGAACCTATTCTTGTTTGAATTAGTCCACCTTGTCAATTGTCTTCTTCTTCATCTTGGTGTAGAAGAGTTGATCCACTCAGTACATAATATATTTTTTTCCTTCAAATATTATTAAAATCTTATTTAGCAATCACATGAATGAATAGATAAACAAGAGTCCAGCTCCAAAGTAACAATGACAGTCATATTCTTAGTTTTTTAACATCTAAATTAATCGACGTATAAAATTTTAAAAAAAAATAAAAAAAACACAAGTGTGCAAATGTGAAATTCCCATAATATACTCCAAATTCGAAGTTTTGATCTTTCTAAGCCTCAAGCTCAATGGCACTCAAATTTTGGAGTTCAGATCCTCTGCGCCCGCCTCCCGTGCGCCCTCTGCGCCCGTCGCTACGCGACAAAAAACCCACGCGCTAAGCACGTGCATTTCTCCGTTTCAGTAATAAAACCCAACTCCAACGCACACATATCGCTTCCTGCTGATCGATCTGTTGACCGATCAGCAAGAATGCTGATCGGTCAGCAGACCGATCAGCAGGAATGCTGATCGGTCTTGCTGACCGATCAGCATTCCAGCAGGATTTTCATACGCAACTTACAATGTTATCTTTCTCACTGCAAGACTAGGCAACCTTCTGCAAGGTTACAAGTAGCTCGATCGATAGGGGCTAATGACTGAAATGAGGTTTCCTTTTTCTCTTCCAGCTTGATCTTTTCCTTCGTAGACTCCTCTAGTCCAAGGGCCCCAACGAATGTAGTCTTCCACTTCTTTGAACCTTGCCTCCGAAAGAGAGACCTCAGCTAATAGCCTCCAAGCATATTGCTCTGTTGCCTCTTCGAAGTCTTTCTTGCGCTTCAGCACCATATGCCCACTGATCTTCCACACAGCAGGGTTCACTTGAGTCTCTAGGATCTCCTCACTCACTTCGCCCAAGGCTTGTTTTTCGGCATAACACTGCAAGAATGATACGATAAATAATACCTCTTTATTGACTGATAAATCTAAGAGCTATATTTTGAATATGACTAGTAAGTTCATGTGATCAATAGAAGTTTACCTGGGGAAAGAGAAAGATCCTCCAGCCTGAATCAGAAATAAGAACATTAAATGGGATATTGTTCTCTTGAAGACACTTGCAAGACTTGGAAACTACATCAGATAAGTCTTTCAAACTAGTTCCTCCCTCGTAAACAAGGCCCCTCACTGGATAGTTCAGCAATAGTGAGATCTTCACTCCACCATGGCACAGCAGACCTTTAGCAATTGGAACTCTTTGAGTAGGAGCTCTCTCCACAGGAAAAGGCATGGACAAAAAAGAAAAAAAAAAAGTTAATAAAGCAAATCCTGCTGGAATGCTGATCGGTCAGCAAGACCGATCAGCATTCCTGCTGATCGGTCTGCTGACCGATCAGAATTCTTGCTGATCGGTCAACAGACCGATCAGCAGGAAACGATATGTGTGCGTTGGAGTTGGGTTTTATTACTGGAGCGGAGAAACGCACGTGCTTAGCGCGTGGATTTTTTGTCGCGTAGCGACAGGCGCAGAGGGCGCACGGGAGGCGGGCGCAGAGGATCTGGACTCCAAATTTTGAGCTGCCTGTTTTTGACCTGTAGACCAAGACTCCTCCTCATTCCCCAGTAGATACTGGGGCAAGAGTTCGTCTCTCTTTCTTCTCGCCGATTCTATAGCGAAGAGGCGAAGTTGGACGCAGCCACGGAGAGGAAGATGGGAAGCTGCTTCGGCTGCGCCGGACAGCCAAAGACGGAGGTCAAGGACTCGTTCAGGCCTCCCTCGGGTATCTGAAAAACGAATCCATGAAAAAGCTCCTCTTTTTTTTCCCCCTCTTAACTTGTGTTCTTGAGTTATTGGTTCTGCGCTTTGAATGCTTGCCCAGGTTTTTTGTGTCTGCCGAGTTTGATCTTGTTGATTGCGTGACTGGTTTTTTAAATTGGATTAGTTTCTGAGAGCAATCCTTTTCTGTCTTCGATGGATTCCCGCGTACAAACAGACTCTTGCTGAGTTGCTCGAGAAAGGGCGGCGTTGATTTATCGCCTATGTTGGAATCGATTGCCCGATGCTCTCCCCCAAAACCCTTCCTTTAGTACGGCAAAGTTGCAGATGTAGCCTTTCAATATGATTTTGCTTGACATTGGTTTCCTAGTTTTCCATTTTGTTTCTTGACGAACTAGTCTAGGTTTCTTTGCCTGAACCCTTAATCTTCTGCTGAATCCTGCAAAGCCTAGATTTTGCCTACTCTGGCATACTGTTTTGGATCAGCATAGTTATTCCAATCCATACTTGTGCTTTGTGTTTGACCTCTTTTTTGTTTCCAAATGGTAAAGTGCATTTCAGGCGATGATGGTGAAACTCTGAGTTGACAAGGTTCATGTATGTATAATCTCAATACTCAATAGTAATCATTGGAGTTGGCAGATGTAGTGTGAGATCTTTTGTCTAAGTATTGTAACTCAAGAATCATTGTAGTCATCCATTGCTTTCTATTTCATGTATCAACCTTTTGCAACTCTTATTTTCATTTGTTGATAAATGCTACTGTGGTAGACTTTGTAGGAGACAAGTCTAGGTCCAGTTCATCCTTGAAATCCAAGAAAGGGGCCTCAGTTAATGAAAAGCAAGAGATGTCAAGTAGTGGATCAGGGTGCATTGCTGCTCAGACATTTACATTCCAGGAGCTGGCTACAGCAACAAAGAACTTTAGGGCTGATTGCCTTTTAGGCGAGGGAGGATTCGGTCGAGTTTATAAGGGCAGGTTGGAAATTAGCAATCAGGTTAGTCCATTCTGTGGTCCAGTTCTCTCATCTCCTTTATTCTGTTAAATGCATGTCAAGGAGCAGAAAATGTCTTAAAACTAGATTTAAATGGTAAGTGGCAACAGTAGAAGCAGTAGAGTGCTTTAATTGTTTTATTTTATGTAAGAACTTCATGTAGATGACTCACTAGTGCAATACTTTGTTTGTGTGACTGTTATTTCTGTTATATGTGATAGTGTTGAAATATTGAACAAGACTTACACATACACAGTATGTATTGACTTAGAAAAAAGTCTATGGCAGAGTCTAGCGAGAAATTATGTGGAGAATTTGTGTTAGCAGAGTAAATATTGAGACAATATGTATGAAGATTTCATACTAGTTAACTGAAGCATTTCTTATAAAAATAGAATTACATGAATATAAATTTAGCACATGCCTACCTTCTAAATGTGAAATACACATCTTATACACAGTGAAGTTTTTTTTTTTTTCAGTTAGCTGGCGAGTTCCTACTTCTTAGAAAAGAAACAAGTAGAAATGCTTATCAAATTTCATTAAAAAAAACTAAAAAGGAAAACTAAATAAAATATAATTTGTTTATACAATTTGGAAGATATGAGATTTGATATTGGTAACACTATAAACAAAGTGATTGAAATTCTTGTAATAATATGTAACTTATTACTCTCTCTCAATTATTAGTGATATTTTTAATTGATATATTTTCATATTTAAAAGTAAATAAGCATTGGAATCATATTGGTGGGGCACAATATGGTATCAAAACTATATTGTTCCAGTGAAAGAACTCTGGCATGGTTCAAACTGTGATGACAATCATTATCCATTTAGGAAATTCCAAAATACATAAATTTTATATCCTCCAACTAAAAAGAAAAGAATGCATTTTTATATTCATTATTATGGTCAAGAACATCAATCACCAAGCCTTTTCTAAGAAATCCTCCTACATTATTGGGTTTGATCCCCTACTATATCTTCATCTATATTTAAATGAATTTTGTTATGCTTTATCAATTACTATCCAAGTTTTCTTTGGTCTCTATTATGGTCAAGAAAATATTTCTTCAAATGCAAAAATACTTAATTGCTTGGTGGTTAAAAGCTTATGAACATGCACATCATTTCTACAGATTGTGGCAATAAAGCAACTTAATCGTAATGGCATGCAAGGAAACAGGGAATTTCTTGTTGAAGTTCTTATGTTGGGCCTACTCCACCACCCAAACCTTGTTAATCTGATTGGTTATTGTGCTGAAGGAGATCAAAGGCTTTTGGTCTATGAGTATATGCCTTTGGGATCCCTGGAAGATCATCTTCATGGTACTCACTTACAATCTTGTAGTCATATCTGCAACTGTTAGATATAAGTTCTTTCTACTGTGAAATACTAATATGGTTACAGCAGACCTATCTCCAGATAAGAAGTGGCTTGATTGGAATACGCGAATGAAAATAGCAGCTGGTGCAGCAAAAGGATTAGAGTATTTACATGACAAAGCCAATCCTCCCGTTATATATCGTGATTTCAAATGCCCCAACATTTTACTTGATGAGGGTTATCATCCCAAGTTGTCAGATTTTGGCTTCGCAAAACTTGGTCCTGTTGGTGATGACACTCATGTATCAACTAGGGTGATGGGTACATATGGATATTGTGCGCCTGAATATGCAATGACAGGGCAGCTGACACTAAAATCAGACATTTATAGCTTCGGAGTTGTTCTTTTAGAGCTTATTACTGGAAGAAAGGCCATTGACAATTCCAGAACTGCTGCAGAGCACAATCTTGTTGCATGGGTGAGGACTTCTGAATGCAGTTGTTTTCAACGTCCCTTCTTGTTTCCATCGCTGACTATTGCTTTTCCAATTAACACATTTTCATCTATTTCTCAGGTTTAAGTTAAAACCTAAAAGGATTATTGCTTCAAATTTCAGTCTTTATGTTCTTCTCATCCATCCCCTTAAACCTTTTCCTGTTTTAAGAAAATTCAGAGGGTATCTAGTTAGTGTTTTGAAAAGCATTTCTGGTTACAAATTGTACCAAAGAGGAATGACTAAGAACTCTTTATTGATCCTTACAGATAAAATAGGGAGATAAAGCTTTTTCTTCCTGTCAGCCAAAGAGAACTACTGAGTTCTTCTTCCCCTTACTTTCCCTCTAAAACCTCGTATTCATAATGCAGGCAAGACCATTGTTCAAAGACAGGAGAAAATTCGCACAGGTAGTCGATCCAGTGCTTCAAGGTCAGTATCCTCCAAGGGCTTTATATCAGGCACTTGCTGTTGCTGCAATGTGTGTACAGGAGCAGCCTGCAATGCGGCCCCTCATAGCTGATGTTGTAACAGCTCTCACATACCTTGCTTCACAAACTTACAACCCTGAAAGCCAACTGAACCAGAATGCATCTCGTATATCTGCGCCCGGCACGCCTCCTCGAACAAGAAAAGCAAGCGAGAAGAAGGTAGGAGGATACTGAGCAGAAGCCAAGCAGACATGCTATCCTTTAAAATTGCAGTGTACCTTCTATTTGTAATTCCCTTGTGCCTGGTGTCAGTTTTGTATCATATTCGATGCCAGATCGGTTTCTCACTTTCGAAAAAAGAAGTTTGGGTAGTAAAGTGATTCTTTTGTTTGTTATACATACACGAAAGAAAGTGTAATGGATAGGAGGTCTCTCGGCCAATGCTTGCTGTTTTCTTTTGACTCACTTATGGACGATGCTAATTTAACTGTGTATATAGTAAACTCAAGTGCTTGTGATTATTCTGTAGATACGTTCTGTAGAGACGAGGAAAGTGGAAAACCGAAAGGCAAGACTGTCAATTTTTTTAAAAAATCAAGGTATGTACAGTGAGATTTGCAATACATGATTTATGAACTAAGGATATATTTATAAGACGATTTAACTTCTATCAATCTCTAAAATTTAACATAAATCGAAATAATAGTACATGAATGGCTCACTTAAATTCATTGCAAAGGTTAATGCTTCTTATTTATTGTCGGAGTTTCTGCTATTGTGGAAAAGTCTTCTACAGGAGTGGGTGACGATAATCCTTAGCTTTCTCTTGATGAGGAAAAAAAGAGATTGAAGAGATTCTAGAATATTATCCTAATTCATGAGTCTCATCCTTTATATATCAAGTTCATCCTATAGGGACTATCCTCCTTAAAGTTCATCAATCATTAACAGTCCATCAATGTTAATGAACCGAGTTTTGGATCTACACATTGAATCCACTTCTGTTTAATCTAAACCCTCCATTAACAGCCCATCAATGTTAATGAACCGAGTTTTGGATCTACACATTGAATCCACTTCTGTTTAATCTAAACCCTCCTTATATGCAATGAAGTATTAGATCACTTAATCGGGTTTAGTCATTTTAATGGTAATTAGTTGTTTGTGTGTTAATCAAGTGTGAGCTCAACCTTATGGAGATTAAGCCCACCCATGTGGACTCAATTGGATCTAGTCCACCCATGTGGACTTAATCTTATAATCTCCCACTTGAACTATACTTGATTCTTGATACACCACACAACCCCTAAGTTGAGCTCAACATACCAAACTTTATGGGTTAAATACTCCTTTAAATAACCTCGTCCATTAAATCAATTAGTATATGACTAAAGAAGTCATACCTACTATAATTGTAACAAGTCCTAACAGTAATCACAGTATTAATATCATTAACGACATAGATCAAATGTGGATATATAGTACAAGAATGACACAAAATGTGATCTACAAGTGCTCATTCTCAATAAGTCCTTTTTATGACCCAAACCGGATCTGAAACATATTTACCAAAACTTTATGCTAAACTGTAGTGGTAAATCACGATTCAACTTTATTAGAGTCCATATCATATTTACAACAACCAAATGCAAAACCGCAATAGTAAATTTGATATCTATATATCAAAATAAGTCCAAATCATGCACACATATAAGGAAAACTGTAGTATATACAATGAGCAAAAATTATGTATTCATGAACATAAAGCATCACATAAAATACAGATTTCTACACAATGAGTATTTCATCAAAAGGAAGAGCCCCCATATTCAGCACATGCTGATGAAACACCTTAGGTGGCAAACCCTTGGTGAGTGGATCTGCTAACATGAAATCTGTCCTTATATGCTCTATCATTATTTGACCACTCTGAACTCTTTCTTTAACCGCCAAAAACTTTATGTTGATGTATTTAGATTTTGATGAACTGCGGTTGTTCTTGGAATACAACTCTGCAGCTTTGTTATCACAGTTGATCCTCAATGGTCTGTCGATGGCCCCAATGATCTGTAACCCTGTGATAAGATTCCACATCCATATTCCGTGGTTAGAAGCTTCATAGCATGCTATAAAATCTGCCTCCATAATGGAAGTGGCTATTAGCGTCTATTTGACGCTTTTCCATGATATAGCCCCTTCCGCCAACATGAAGATATAACCTGAGGTGAACTTCCTGCTATCCAAGCATCCAGTAAAATCAGAGTATGAATATCCAATGATCTCCATATGACTTGATCTCTAATAAGTGAGTATGTAATCTTTCGTTCTTTGCAGATACCGCATAACCCTCTTTACGACTTTCCAATGCGTTGGTCAAGGTTACTCAAATATCTGTCCAACATTCCCACAATGTACACAAGATCCGGACACGTACATACTTGAGCATACATCAAACTCTCTACTGCTGATGCATAGGGAAATTGCTTCATTTTCTTGATCTCAAGTTCATGAGGTGGACATTGTTGTAAGCTAAGTTTGTCACCCTTTGTCACCGGAGTGTCACTGAGAGCACAATTCTACATGTCATACCGAATGAGCACCTTTTCTATATAGGCCTTCTGTGATAATCCAAGTGTGTACCTCGAATGATCACAAACAATCTGTATGTCTAAGACAAAAGATGTTTCACCAAGATCCTTCATTTCAAATGCAACGGATAGAAATGACTTAGTTTTCAGCAGCAAACTCATATCATTGCTTGCAAGCAATAAATCATCCACGTAAAGAACAAGTATAATGAACTTGCTCCCACTGAACTTAATGCGCAAACATTGATCAACTGATTCTCCTTGAAACCATATGAAGAAACCACTTGATCAAACTTCTGGTACCATTGACGAGATGTCTGTTTTAAACCATAAATGGTCTTCCTTAGTTTACATACTAGGTGCTTTGAGTCATCTAACTCAAAGTTCTCCGGTTGCACCATGTATATAGTTTCTTCAATGTTTTCATTGAAAAACGCAGTTTTAACATCCATTTGGTGTAGAAACTGGCGAAAAAGTCTCCTTGTAATCAATGTCCTCCTTTTGAGTAAATCCCTTGGCGACTAGGCGTGCCTTATACTTTTCGACATTGGCATGTGAATCCTGTTTGGTTTTAAATATCCATTTACAACCAATGAGTTTCACACCGTCAAGCAATTCTACGAGTTCCCAAACGTCGTTGTCTGCCATGGACTTCATCTCTTCCTTCATGGCATCGATCCATTTTTTGGATGAGAGCATTGTTTGACTTCTTGAAATGATGTGGGATCATCTTCCAACCCAATGTCAAATTCATGCTCTTGGAGATATACATAATGATGAGACATCATGGATCTCCTCTCTCTCATAGATCTTCTTGGTGGCACTTGAATTTGAGGTGGTTGGGAGTCATTCTCGACCATAGGAGGGAATATCTCTATTTGAGATGATGTACCTTCCAAATGAATTAGAGGTGACATAAAAATATCATGACCAACTACCCCTTCCAGTTGTGCAACTTCAACTATGTGGAATGGTAACCATTTCACTATCAGTTGTATTAGTAGTTACCATATTAGGATTACTAATGTTCTCCTCAAATGATATTTCCCTAGTTTTATTACTCCCACCATCCTCAATAAATTTGGCATTACCCATCTCAAAAAAGGATTTACTCAAGGGGTTATAGAACTTGAAACCTCTTGAGTTTTTAGAGGATCCTACAAAATGACAACTAATAGTTCTTGAGTCCAATTTTCTTTCATTAGGCCTATAGGGCCTAGCTTCAGTTGGACAACCCCAGACATGTAGATGTCTAAGACTAGGCGCTCTACCTGTCCACAACTCGTATGGGGTTTTCGTTACTGTCTTACTAGGAACTCTATTGAGTAGGTAAACTGCAGTCTTGAGTGCTTCACCCCACAAAGACTCTAGTAGAGAAGAAAATACAATCATACTTCTCACCATGTCCTTGAAGTTTCTTCGCTCTGCTACACCATTTTACTAAGGTGTCCCAGGCATGGTGTATTGTGCCACGATACCGCACTCAGTAAGGTAATCTGTAAATGTCCCAAGACGTTGTTCACCTGATCCGTCAGACCTACCATAGTATTCACCACCACGGTCTGATCTTACTGCCTTAATCTTCTTACCAAGTTGATTTTCAACTTTAGCTTTGAAGGTTTTGAACATGTCTAGAGATTGCGACTTCTCATGAATAAGGTACAAGTATTCATATCGAGAATAATCATTTATAAAGCTTATAAAGTATGATTGACCATTCCAAGAAGCTTTAGGGAATGATCCATATATATCCGTATGTTTAAGCTCTAAGACTCTATTACTCCGCCTGGAGCCTTTATTACTTTTGTTAGTTATTTTCCCCTTGATACACTCAATACAGATTCCAAAATTTGACATATCAAGGGAATTGAGAATTCCTGGTGACATTAACCTTTCTAGACATTAATTAGAGGTATGCCCTAAACTCCTATGTTATAACATGAATGAATTCTCATTCGTCATACCATGCTTTACACCTATACCACACAAGATGGTCGTATGAGTTTCAGTGTCAATCTATATAGCTTGTCAATCAAGGAACCAATACCACACAAGATAGAATTCCGAAAAATACTAAATTTTTTATTTCCAAATGAACAAGTGTATCCGAATTTGTCCAAACATGAAATAGAAATTAAGTTTCGTTTAAAAGACGGCACTACAAAAGTATTTTCTAAATTCAAAAATACATTGTTCCCCAAACAAACTCTAAAGACACATATTGCCTCTACTTTTGCCTTCTTGCCCATTCCGGTATAGATGAATCTTTCGGCATCAATTGGTATTTGGCTCGTGAGACAACCCTGCATAGTTACACTTATGTGAGTAGTTGCACTAGTATCTATCCACCAAGTGTTATTAGGTACAGTAGCTAGGTTGACTTCTGAACTAACAATGTTGAGAAGTATACCTTTCTTAGCACGCCAGTAAGCGTATTTAGGGCAATCCTTCTTCAGATGACCTTTCTTTTTACAAAAGAAATAAGTTCGGTTTAAATCTTGTTGCTTTTGCACTTTATGCCCTGAAGCCCCAGTCACTGCAAGTTGTTTACCCTTACTTTTACCATTACCCTTATTCTTTTTCTTGTTCGAATATTGAGATAAGGATGCATAGTGAGCACTTTAAGATGTGCCACCTCTTAATCTCTCTTCTTCCTATACACACTGAGCTATGAGCAAATTTAGTGTCCATTTCTTCTTTTTGAGTATTATAACTAATCTTAAAAGAAGTGAACTGTGTAGACAAAGAGATCAAGATGAGGTTCACAAGGACACTTTTAGACATGTATAACTTTAGTGCCTTAAGTCTTGTAACTAGGTTAGACATACTCCCTAATGTTACCCTTCCCTGTGTACTGCATGGATGCTAACTTTGTGAGAAGTGTAGTAGTCTCGACCTTTTCATTTGAGGTGAATCGGTCTGCTAATTCCTTAAGGAAGGTTTTAGCATCCTCCTTCTCAGTTATCGAACCCCTTAGTGATTATGGTATTGACATTCTCATGATCATTAGACTCATGTGATTAGATCGCTCCCACTTGTCAAAGTTCACATTTTGATCCGCAGTCAAATCATCAATTAAAGGTGCAGGGCGATCATGCCTAAAGGCATCGTCTAGATCCATGCAGCCCAATAGTACTATAATATGCTCTTTCCATTGTCCAAAATTTGTGTCAGTAAGCACAGGGATGTTGTTCAAATTAGCAGACATTGAGAGTAATACAAGAACAAAAGCAAAGAACATAGCTCAATTTAGCAAATAAGACATGTATCTTGTGCAATAACAAATTGCAACAAATAAAACATGCAACTTTATGGGCATACACAAAAATATATAGTGCAACATTACATTAAGTCTTTGGACCAAATTGTAACATGCTATTGGTACTCTCCAAGTAACTAATGATCGCCTTTATCTGCCACATAACTCGCCTTCCTTTGGGCTGATGCATTATGCGCATGATACATTATTCATGAGCTTCTTTAATTAGTTTTTGTTTTCTAGCATCACTCACAATGTCTCTAACCGGCCACATAGTGCCCCTTCCTTTGGGCCGACACACTATGTGCATGATCAAGAAGTTTAGCTTAATTTGTGAGTTTCCTTAAACATATATCTGGCATAAAAATGATTTTCCTTTGTGTCAATCATCCTTAGCATGAATATACATCCCTCTATACTAGTACTCCTAGCCTCTCTAATAGTTGTCGCTTTGGCGATAGTATAGGTTCGATTAGGTGGCAAGAGTGAAGAAGAATCCAGGAAGAAATTGCTGAAAACTGAGCTAAATTCAGTTATCAATCAATTTGTATCAGATATCAATCGATTGACACCTTTTTATCGATCAAAAAAGAATGTGAATTGATTCACACGCGTTCCAATCAATTGATCGATCGATTGAACACACGTGAATTGATCCACTGATCGATACAGAAAGCTTCTGTTCACTGGTTTATCTACCCCAATCGATCAGTCGATCGATCCGGAATCCTTCTATAGACAACCCAGTGAACTCTGATCGATTGGTTAATCGATTGGTGAATCCCAATCGATTAGCTGAATTGATCCAGCAACTTTCTGTTGAATTCTTACGAACTTCAATCGATTGACCGATCGATTGGTAACCCCAATCGATTAGTCGATCAATCCAGAAGATCTTTGTTCAATTCTTATGAACTTCAACCAATTGGTCGATCGATTGGTGACCCCAATTTATCAGTCGATCGATCAAGAGGATTTTTGTTTGAATTCTTGTAGCTTTCAATCGATTGACTGATCGATTAGTGACCCCAATCGATCAGCTGATCGATCCAAAGACTTTCTGTTTGAATTCTTGCAACCTTTAATCGATTGACTGATCGATTAGTGACCCCCAATCGATCAGTCGATCAATCCGGTAGCTTTCCTCTGAATTCTTGTCGTGATCGACAATCTAAATCGATTTAATCCTTATGTCGAATGATTAGTAAACACCAATCGATCAGCTAATCGATTCTAGCCTCTTCTATTTTGCGAACTTGAGCATCCCAATCGATCAAACCTTACGCCAATCGATTGGTAAGCACCAATCGATCAATGGATCGATTTAAGACGATTCTGTTCATGAATCTGCGACTCTCAATCGATTGGGAACCTTCCCAATCGATTGATATCAGAAAATGCCCAATTCTGAACGTGATTTTCTACCCTAAAATCGCGCTGCCAATCTCGTTCTTCATAGATAATGTGAAAAACTCGATTCAATGGTTAAATCTTAATCTATCCATACTACATTCAACGAATATACATCAATTTCGCTCATGCATATGGAATCGAATGCAAAAATTGATGTATTTGTGCCAAAACGTTGAAAAATTATCCTTATGCCTTAAAAACTGATAATAAGTCAAATCATGCTCTGATACCAATTGTAAGATTTGTAATATATCATATATGAACTAGAGGATGTATTTATAATAGGATTTAGCTTCTATCAATCTCTAAAGCTCAATATAAATCGAAAAAATAGCACATGAATGGCTGACCTGAATCCATCGTAAAGGCTAATGCTTCTTACTTGTCGCCTAGAGTTCCTGCTATTGCGGAAAAGTCTTCTACAGGAGTGGGCAACGACAATCCTTAGCTTTCTCTTGATGAGGAAGAGAAGAGGTTGAAGAGACTCTAGAACATTACCCTAATTCATGAGTCTCATCCTTTATATACAAAGCTCATCCTATATGGACTATCCTCCTTAAAACTCATCCATCATTAACAACCCATGAATGTTAATGAACCAAGTTTTTTATCTACACATTGAATCCACATCCGTTTAATCTAAACCCTCCTTATATGCAATGATGCATTAGATCACTTAATCGGGATTAGTCATTTTAATGGCAATTAGTTGTGTGTGTGTGTGTGTGTGTTAATCAAGTGTGAGCCCAACCTTATGGTGATTAAGTCCACCCATATGGATTCAATTGGATCTAGTCTACCCATGTGGACTTAATCCTACATGTACCTCTTCAAATTAATTATAGAAGTGACTAGTTCGACAAGATTTTCATCATCACGGGTAAATTTAAGAAGCTGAGATGAGTCTTGGCAGACGGTATAGTGTTATAAGTGATTTGAACACTGTGAGTGTATGATAGACCTTGTGAGAGATTTAAATTCTTGTTGCATGTGTCTGTCCTATTTTTAACTGTTACACCGTCCCCTTGGGAAAAATGGTAATCTAGGTATTGTTGGTGTGAGAAACATCAGACGATCGAACCTGAATTTTGATAATGGAAAAGGGTTCAAAGTTAAGGTTATTTATGGTCTAACGAGTTTGAATGAGATTGCAGGAAAGTCCTAAGTATTCTTAGGCGAAAGTCCTAGTTACGGTTAGGCAAGTGGAAAATCCTAGGGGATGGTAACCCTAGATCCTAGGGGGTGGTAATCCTAGGTGAAAAGTCTTGGCGGGTCGAGAGCTTCGGACAAATCTTAGAGTCGGGGACTCTAGGTTAAAATCCTGGTGTCGTGAATTGGGTGGAAGTTTGGACGGATCATGGAGTGGACTTCTAACATGAAGACTCGAAGTTTCGGACACTGAGCAAAAGTCCAGTTGGTCTAGAGGATTAATCTAGCAATAGGTAAACTCTCCTGAGAGGAGTATGTGAGGACGCGTTCTCCGGTAAAGGAGCAGTAGGCGCCGGTTTGACCTAGGGTTTTCGAGAAACTCAAAGTTAGAATCGAACAGTCCAAAGTCTGTCAAATGCTTTATTTTTCATGTCTATATTGTGCTAACTTTGTTTTATAGGGTATGATTGATTTCTTAGACTAACGTATTTTGCAGGAAGCGAATTGGACATGTTTGA
This sequence comes from Zingiber officinale, assembly GCF_018446385.1. Lineage (NCBI taxonomy): Eukaryota > Viridiplantae > Streptophyta > Magnoliopsida > Zingiberales > Zingiberaceae > Zingiber > Zingiber officinale. Next base: position 15,852,903 of record NC_055989.1, read on the forward strand.
CTCGGATGAACAGTGTCTGAGGCACCTCCGGAGCTGTTGGAGGCGCCTCGGGCGCCTTAGCTATAGCTGTTGGAACCCCAAGGTTGTTTTGGTGTGATCAACAAGTTAAGTTAGGTCATGTGTTGTTTTAACCTTTTGTCTAAGTGTGCAGGAGCTTAGGAGCACAGGTATTCGAGCGAAAGATGCAGCTAGCGAGAAGGACGGCATGCGGTGCGTCCGAGGGACGAGGTGCTGCGGAAGAGTACCCCGATGGACGAGAAGGAAGCGTGTGGTGGTTCCGAGTGATGAAAGTCGGTGTGGAAGATTGCTCGGGGAGCAAGAGACGCAGCTAGAGAGAAGGTCGGCACGAGGTGCGACTAAGAGACGAAGACTACGGATGAGTACGTTGGTGGACGAGAAGGAAACACGCGGCGATTTCGAGGGACGAGAAGCCGGAGCGGAAGGCTGCTCAAGAAGACCGGAAGTTGGGTTCGGGTGAGCCCTATTCCGGATGGCAGAGATCACCCAAGCGAGCGAATCGGGAGTAGAAGACCCGGACTGAGCCAAACCAAACCAGAGCAGTGGTCCTGGATGAAAAAGTCAACACGGGTTAACTTTACTGGTTCGGGGGGCCCGGACCAGCCCGGGGTGCCCGGAATCCTTCCGAGCGCCCGGACCAGCCTTTTGACCAGGAACGAGTCTTGACTCGATCTGATCGTTGGGGGATAAAGTTTATCCCCCCCAGGGTGCCCGAAACCCTTTAGGGCGCCCCGACCAAGGCTATAAATATAGCCTTGGTCCAGAAGCTTTTCAACGAACTCATTACTTGTAATTCCAACGCTTGTGTGCTTTAGAGTTGTAGTTAAAGCTTCTGTTTCTGCGCTCCAACGTTATAAGAGGCTTCTCCGCCTGAAGGAGTTTTTAGTGCTTAATCTTCCTTGGATTAACAACCACATCGGTTGTAACCAAGTAAATACTTGTGCCTCATTCTTTATGTTTTTAATTTACTGCTTTACTTTATTTATGCAAGTGTTAGCTTAAAGAGTTCGAGGAAGGGTTGTTTTTGTTTTTATTTTACAGGGCTATCCAACAACCCCCTCCTAGCCGGCCGCAACGGTCCTACAAGTGGTATCAGAGCCGAGACGCCTCAGAAGGACTAACCGCCGTCTGAAGCAACAAAACAATGGCCGGAGCTAGCGAATATCCATCAGCATTCGAGGGGAAGATTTCTTTATGGAAGAAACAAATAGAGGTATATCTTAATTCTGATTTTGGTATTTCTTTAATATTAAAATTTGGCTATGAAGCACCAAAGACAACGAATGGAGAAAAACTCGATCTACGCCTCTGGAACAAGAAGCAACGCGACGAGTCAATGGCAAACGGTCGGGCAGAGTTTCACATTCTAACCGTAATACCAAATGAAGATCTCAACAGAATCGGCGAATACAAAAGTGCAAAAGAATTTTGGTAAAAGTTCTTGAAGCTCTACGAAGAACCTTTGGAAGCCGACGACTCAATAGACACCGAGCCACCGAAAGAACAGTCCGAGACTGAAGAAATTGCCGAGACAACCCCTACAGTTGAAGAAAGCATCCGAGATCAGCATCAAGGGGAGAGTCTCCGGAAGAAAGTAATTCAACAGGGGAGAACCAACGACCGACGAGGTAAGTAAGGTATGGCCTCAACCCTCGAACAACTGGTTCAATCAATCGACAAGGGAGAAGAAAGTAATTCAACAGGGGGAGAACCAACGACCGACGAGGTAAGTAAGGTATGGCCTCAACCCTCCGAACAACTGGTTCAATCAATCGAAAAATTACACGAAGATTTTTGCGAATTAAAAACCAAAAGAGTTTTTCAGATTAGAAAATCAACTGTTGAACACTTCTTGCAAATTAAAAATATTATCGAAAGAGTTTTTTGAATTGCAATTTTGACGAATAATTCTTGTGAATTACAAAATAGTTTGTCGACAGATTTTTGCAAATTAGAATTTATGACAAAATACTTTTGCAAATTACAAAATATTCTTCTGAAAGAATTTTGCAAAGTGAGACATTGTCGAAATTTTTTTTACAAATTATATTGTCAAAAAATTATATTAAATTAGAATTTATACTATCAAAATATTTTTGCAAATTAGAATTTATGACAAAATACTTTTGCAAATTACAAAATATTCTTCTGAAAGAATTTTGCAAAGTAAGACATTGTCAAAAGAATTTTTACAAATTATATTGTCAAAAAATTATATTAAATTAGAATTTATACTATCAAAATATTTTTGCGATTTAGGAATTCAAAAAACAATAGAAAATGACATGTTACAATTTGTACAAATTTTTACATGTTCGAATTTTCTTGCTTCAAATTTAAGAAATTATGATACATTAAAATAAAAATTTTAAACCTCCTGATAAAAGCATTAGAATAAATAAATAAATAAATGCATAGAATTTTTTTAATGTTATCAATTGTCTTAAATTTTCTTGAATAAAGTTTTGGGCTTAGAAAGATTTTTTTCTTGATGGCGAAAACTTAGAAATAGAAATTAAGTTTCGTTTAAAAGGCACTACAAAGTATTTTCTAAATTCAAAAATACATTGTTTTCCAAACAAACTCTAAAGACACATATTGCCTCTACTTTTGCCTTCTTGCCCATTCCGGTATAGATGAATCTTTCGCATCAATTGGTATTTGGCTGTGAGACAACCTGCATAGTTACACTTATGTGAGTAGTTGCACTAGTATCTATCCACCAAGTGTTATTAGGTACAGTAGCTAGGTTGACTTCTGAACTAACAATGTTGAGAAGTATACCTTTCTTAGCACGCCAGTAAGCGTATTTAGGGCAATCCTTCTTCAGATGACCTTTCTTTTTACAAAAGAAATAAGTTCGGTTTAAATCTTGTTGCTTTTGCACTTTATGCCCTGAAGCCCCAGTCACTGCAAGTTGTTTACCCTTACTTTTACCATTACCCTTATTCTTTTTCTTGTTCGAATATTGAGATAAGGATGCATAGTGAGCACTTTAAGATGTGCCACCTCTTAATCTCTCTTCTTCCTATACACACTGAGCTATGAGCAAATTTAGTGTCCATTTCTTCTTTTTGAGTATTATAACTAATCTTAAAAGAAGTGAACTGTGTAGACAAAGAGATCAAGATGAGGTTCACAAGGACACTTTTAGACATGTATAACTTTAGTGCCTTAAGTCTTGTAACTAGGTTAGACATACTCCCTAATGTTACCCTTCCCTGTGTACTGCATGGATGCTAACTTTGTGAGAAGTGTAGTAGTCTCGACCTTTTCATTTGAGGTGAATCGGTCTGCTAATTCCTTAAGGAAGGTTTTAGCATCCTCCTTCTCAGTTATCGAACCCCTTAGTGATTATGGTATTGACATTCTCATGATCATTAGACTCATGTGATTAGATCGCTCCCACTTGTCAAAGTTCACATTTTGATCCGCAGTCAAATCATCAATTAAAGGTGCAGGGCGATCATGCCTAAAGGCATCGTCTAGATCCATGCAGCCCAATAGTACTATAATATGCTCTTTCCATTGTCCAAAATTTGTGTCAGTAAGCACAGGGATGTTGTTCAAATTAGCAGACATTGAGAGTAATACAAGAACAAAAGCAAAGAACATAGCTCAATTTAGCAAATAAGACATGTATCTTGTGCAATAACAAATTGCAACAAATAAAACATGCAACTTTATGGGCATACACAAAAATATATAGTGCAACATTACATTAAGTCTTTGGACCAAATTGTAACATGCTATTGGTACTCTCCAAGTAACTAATGATCGCCTTTATCTGCCACATAACTCGCCTTCCTTTGGGCTGATGCATTATGCGCATGATACATTATTCATGAGCTTCTTTAATTAGTTTTTGTTTTCTAGCATCACTCACAATGTCTCTAACCGGCCACATAGTGCCCCTTCCTTTGGGCCGACACACTATGTGCATGATCAAGAAGTTTAGCTTAATTTGTGAGTTTCCTTAAACATATATCTGGCATAAAAATGATTTTCCTTTGTGTCAATCATCCTTAGCATGAATATACATCCCTCTATACTAGTACTCCTAGCCTCTCTAATAGTTGTCGCTTTGGCGATAGTATAGGTTCGATTAGGTGGCAAGAGTGAAGAAGAATCCAGGAAGAAATTGCTGAAAACTGAGCTAAATTCAGTTATCAATCAATTTGTATCAGATATCAATCGATTGACACCTTTTTATCGATCAAAAAAGAATGTGAATTGATTCACACGCGTTCCAATCAATTGATCGATCGATTGAACACACGTGAATTGATCCACTGATCGATACAGAAAGCTTCTGTTCACTGGTTTATCTACCCCAATCGATCAGTCGATCGATCCGGAATCCTTCTATAGACAACCCAGTGAACTCTGATCGATTGGTTAATCGATTGGTGAATCCCAATCGATTAGCTGAATTGATCCAGCAACTTTCTGTTGAATTCTTACGAACTTCAATCGATTGACCGATCGATTGGTAACCCCAATCGATTAGTCGATCAATCCAGAAGATCTTTGTTCAATTCTTATGAACTTCAACCAATTGGTCGATCGATTGGTGACCCCAATTTATCAGTCGATCGATCAAGAGGATTTTTGTTTGAATTCTTGTAGCTTTCAATCGATTGACTGATCGATTAGTGACCCCAATCGATCAGCTGATCGATCCAAAGACTTTCTGTTTGAATTCTTGCAACCTTTAATCGATTGACTGATCGATTAGTGACCCCCAATCGATCAGTCGATCAATCCGGTAGCTTTCCTCTGAATTCTTGTCGTGATCGACAATCTAAATCGATTTAATCCTTATGTCGAATGATTAGTAAACACCAATCGATCAGCTAATCGATTCTAGCCTCTTCTATTTTGCGAACTTGAGCATCCCAATCGATCAAACCTTACGCCAATCGATTGGTAAGCACCAATCGATCAATGGATCGATTTAAGACGATTCTGTTCATGAATCTGCGACTCTCAATCGATTGGGAACCTTCCCAATCGATTGATATCAGAAAATGCCCAATTCTGAACGTGATTTTCTACCCTAAAATCGCGCTGCCAATCTCGTTCTTCATAGATAATGTGAAAAACTCGATTCAATGGTTAAATCTTAATCTATCCATACTACATTCAACGAATATACATCAATTTCGCTCATGCATATGGAATCGAATGCAAAAATTGATGTATTTGTGCCAAAACGTTGAAAAATTATCCTTATGCCTTAAAAACTGATAATAAGTCAAATCATGCTCTGATACCAATTGTAAGATTTGTAATATATCATATATGAACTAGAGGATGTATTTATAATAGGATTTAGCTTCTATCAATCTCTAAAGCTCAATATAAATCGAAAAAATAGCACATGAATGGCTGACCTGAATCCATCGTAAAGGCTAATGCTTCTTACTTGTCGCCTAGAGTTCCTGCTATTGCGGAAAAGTCTTCTACAGGAGTGGGCAACGACAATCCTTAGCTTTCTCTTGATGAGGAAGAGAAGAGGTTGAAGAGACTCTAGAACATTACCCTAATTCATGAGTCTCATCCTTTATATACAAAGCTCATCCTATATGGACTATCCTCCTTAAAACTCATCCATCATTAACAACCCATGAATGTTAATGAACCAAGTTTTTTATCTACACATTGAATCCACATCCGTTTAATCTAAACCCTCCTTATATGCAATGATGCATTAGATCACTTAATCGGGATTAGTCATTTTAATGGCAATTAGTTGTGTGTGTGTGTGTGTGTGTTAATCAAGTGTGAGCCCAACCTTATGGTGATTAAGTCCACCCATATGGATTCAATTGGATCTAGTCTACCCATGTGGACTTAATCCTACATGTACCTCTTCAAATTAATTATAGAAGTGACTAGTTCGACAAGATTTTCATCATCACGGGTAAATTTAAGAAGCTGAGATGAGTCTTGGCAGACGGTATAGTGTTATAAGTGATTTGAACACTGTGAGTGTATGATAGACCTTGTGAGAGATTTAAATTCTTGTTGCATGTGTCTGTCCTATTTTTAACTGTTACACCGTCCCCTTGGGAAAAATGGTAATCTAGGTATTGTTGGTGTGAGAAACATCAGACGATCGAACCTGAATTTTGATAATGGAAAAGGGTTCAAAGTTAAGGTTATTTATGGTCTAACGAGTTTGAATGAGATTGCAGGAAAGTCCTAAGTATTCTTAGGCGAAAGTCCTAGTTACGGTTAGGCAAGTGGAAAATCCTAGGGGATGGTAACCCTAGATCCTAGGGGGTGGTAATCCTAGGTGAAAAGTCTTGGCGGGTCGAGAGCTTCGGACAAATCTTAGAGTCGGGGACTCTAGGTTAAAATCCTGGTGTCGTGAATTGGGTGGAAGTTTGGACGGATCATGGAGTGGACTTCTAACATGAAGACTCGAAGTTTCGGACACTGAGCAAAAGTCCAGTTGGTCTAGAGGATTAATCTAGCAATAGGTAAACTCTCCTGAGAGGAGTATGTGAGGACGCGTTCTCCGGTAAAGGAGCAGTAGGCGCCGGTTTGACCTAGGGTTTTCGAGAAACTCAAAGTTAGAATCGAACAGTCCAAAGTCTGTCAAATGCTTTATTTTTCATGTCTATATTGTGCTAACTTTGTTTTATAGGGTATGATTGATTTCTTAGACTAACGTATTTTGCAGGAAGCGAATTGGACATGTTTGACTCGGATGAACAGTGTCTGAGGCACCTCCGGAGCTGTTGGAGGCGCCTCGGGCGCCTTAGCTATAGCTGTTGGAACCCCAAGGTTGTTTTGGTGTGATCAACAAGTTAAGTTAGGTCATGTGTTGTTTTAACCTTTTGTCTAAGTGTGCAGGAGCTTAGGAGCACAGGTATTCGAGCGAAAGATGCAGCTAGCGAGAAGGACGGCATGCGGTGCGTCCGAGGGACGAGGTGCTGCGGAAGAGTACCCCGATGGACGAGAAGGAAGCGTGTGGTGGTTCCGAGTGATGAAAGTCGGTGTGGAAGATTGCTCGGGGAGCAAGAGACGCAGCTAGAGAGAAGGTCGGCACGAGGTGCGACTAAGAGACGAAGACTACGGATGAGTACGTTGGTGGACGAGAAGGAAACACGCGGCGATTTCGAGGGACGAGAAGCCGGAGCGGAAGGCTGCTCAAGAAGACCGGAAGTTGGGTTCGGGTGAGCCCTATTCCGGATGGCAGAGATCACCCAAGCGAGCGAATCGGGAGTAGAAGACCCGGACTGAGCCAAACCAAACCAGAGCAGTGGTCCTGGATGAAAAAGTCAACACGGGTTAACTTTACTGGTTCGGGGGGCCCGGACCAGCCCGGGGTGCCCGGAATCCTTCCGAGCGCCCGGACCAGCCTTTTGACCAGGAACGAGTCTTGACTCGATCTGATCGTTGGGGGATAAAGTTTATCCCCCCCAGGGTGCCCGAAACCCTTTAGGGCGCCCCGACCAAGGCTATAAATATAGCCTTGGTCCAGAAGCTTTTCAACGAACTCATTACTTGTAATTCCAACGCTTGTGTGCTTTAGAGTTGTAGTTAAAGCTTCTGTTTCTGCGCTTTATAAGAGGCTTCTCCGCATGAAGGAGTTTTTAGTGCTTAATCTTCCTTGGATTAACAACCACATCGGTTGTAACCAAGTAAATACTTGTGCCTCATTCTTTATGTTTTTAATTTACTGCTTTACTTTATTTATGCAAGTGTTAGCTTAAAGAGTTCGAGGAAGGGTTGTTTTTGTTTTTATTTTACAGGGCTATCCAACAACCCCCTCCTAGCCGGCCGCAACGGTCCTACAAGTGGTATCAGAGCCGAGACGCCTCAGAAGGACTAACCGCCGTCTGAAGCAACAAAACAATGGCCGGAGCTAGCGAATATCCATCAGCATTCGAGGGGAAGATTTCTTTATGGAAGAAACAAATAGAGGTATATCTTAATTCTGATTTTGGTATTTCTTTAATATTAAATATTTGGCTATGAAGCACCAAAGACAACGAATGGAGAAGAACTCGATCTATGCCTCTGGAACAAGAAGCAACGTGACGAGTCAATGGCAAACGGTCGGGCAGAGTTTCACATTCTAACCGTAATACCAAATGAAGATCTCAACAGAGTTGGCGAATACAAAAGTGCAAAAGAACTTTGGGAAAAGTTCTTGAAGCTCTACGAAGAACCTTTGGAAGTCGACGACTCAATAGACACCGAGCCATCGGCGACAGAACAGTCCGAGACTGAAGAAATTGTCGAGACAGCAATCATAGCGAAAGACTCACCTACAGATGAAGAAAGCTCATCCGAGATGAGCATCGATCAAGGGGGAGAGTCTCCAGAAGAAAGTAATTCAACAGGGGGAGAACCAACGACCGACGAGGTAAGTAAGGTATGGCCTCAACCCTCTGAACAACTGGTTCAATCAATCGACAAGGGAGAAGAAAGTAATTCAACAGGGGGAGAACCAACGACCGACGAGGTAAGTAAGGTATGGCCTCAACCCTCTGAACAACTGGTTCAATCAATCGAAAAATTACCTGAAGATTTTTGCGAATTAAAAACCAAAAGAGTTTTTCAGATTAGAAAATCAACTGTTGAACACTTCTTGCAAATTAAAAATATTATCGAAAGAGTTTTTCGAATTGCAAAAATTTTTGACGAATAATTCTTGTGAATTACAAAATAGTTTGTCGACAGATTTTTGCAAATTAGAATTTATGACAAAATACTTTTGCAAATTACAAAATATTCTTCTGAAAGAATTTTGCAAAGTGAGACATTGTCGAAATTTTTTTTACAAATTATATTGTCAAAAAATTATATTAAATTAGAATTTATACTATCAAAATATTTTTGCAAATTAGAATTTATGACAAAATACTTTTGCAAATTACAAAATATTCTTCTGAAAGAATTTTGCAAAGTAAGACATTGTCAAAAGAATTTTTACAAATTATATTGTCAAAAAATTATATTAAATTAGAATTTATACTATCAAAATATTTTTGCGATTTAGGAATTCAAAAAACAATAGAAAATGACATGTTACAATTTGTACAAATTTTTACATGTTCGAATTTTCTTGCTTCAAATTTAAGAAATTATGATACATTAAAATAAAAATTTTAAACCTCCTGATAAAAGCATTAGAATAAATAAATAAATAAATGCATAGAATTTTTTTAATGTTATCAATTGTCTTAAATTTTCTTGAATAAAGTTTTGGGCTTAGAAAGATTTTTTTCTTGATGGCGAAAACTTAGAAATTTTTCAAAAGTCATTTTTGAGTTAGAAATTTCTCCTTAACTTGAAAATATTTTCCAGAAAATCATTGAAATAGATTTTTATAATTTTTCTAAGTATTAACCCTTAGATTTTTCTTGCAACCCCAATTTTTTATGTGATCAAAGGGGGAGAAGAAAAAGTATAAGTCTAAGGGGAGGTAGAAATTGAAAATTGGAATTTTTGAAATGTAATTCTTTCTATCATGTTGCATGTTATTGCAATATAAATTATTTAATTTTTCATATCTATTTTTGACCCTAACTTAACTTGAGTTGATCACATCAAAAAGGGGGAGATTGTTGGAACCCCAAGGTTATTTTGGTGTGATCAACAAGTTAAGTTAGGTCTTGTGTTATTTTAACCTTGTGTCTAAGTGTGCAGGAGCTTAGGAGCACAGGTACTCGAGCGGAAGACGCAGCTAGCGAGAAGGACGGCACACGGTGCGTCCGAGGGACGAGGTGCTATGGAAGAGTACCCCGGTGGACGAGAAGGAAGCGTGCAGTGGTTCCGAGGGACGAAAGCCAGAGCGGAAGATTGCTCGGGGAGCAAAAGACGTAGCTAGCGAGAAGGTCGACACGGGGTGCGACCGAGGGATGAAGACTGCGGATGAGTACGCTGGTGGACGAGAAGGAAACACGCGATGATTCCGAGGGACGGGAAGCCGGAGCGGAATGATGCTCGAGAAGACCGGAAGTTGGGTTCGGGTGAGCCCTATTCCGCATCGCAGAGATCACCCAAGCGAGCGGATCCAGAGTAGAAGACCCGGACCGAGCCGAACCGAACCAGAGCAGTGGTCCCGGATGAAAAAGTCAACACAGGTTGACTTTACTGGTCCGGGGCGCCCGGACCAGCCTTTTGACCAGGATCGAGTCTTGACTCGATCTGATCATTGGGGGATAAAGTTTATCCCCCCAGGGCGCCCGGAACCCTTCAGGGCACCCCGACCAAGGCTATAAATATAGCCTTGGTCCAGAAGCTTTTCAACGAACTCATTACTTGTAATTCCAACGCTTGTGTGTTTTAGAGTTGTAGTTAAAGCTCCTATTTCTGCGCTCCAACGTTGTAAGAGGCTTCTCCGCCTGAAAGAGTTTTTAGTGCTTAATCTTCCTTAGATTAACAACCACATCGGTTGTAACTAAGTAAATACTTGTGTCTCGTTCTTTATGTTTTTAATTTACTACTTTACTTTATTTATGCAAGTGTTAGCTTAAAGAGTTCGAGGAAGGGTTGTTTTTGTTTTTCTTTTACAGGGTTATCCAACAACCCCCTCTTAGCCGGTCGTAACGGTCCTACAATAGCTAGCAGGAAGCAGGGCAGAAGGCGCCTTCCAAGGACGCTGAAGGTGCCTTGGACAGCTGATGGAAGGCGCCTTCCAAGGACGCTGAAAGCGCCTTCGGGTGGATAAACAGTGCAAGCGGTGGGAGTTATCGACACCGATCGGTCGGGGATAAGAATCCCTGCTGGAGGTGCCTTCCATGGAGCCTGAAGGCGCCTTCAGCAGGCTATTTATGCCATTCCCGTGCAGATGCACAGCAACAGCTCAAAACGTGTGATCTTCTTCCGTATGCTGCTAACAAGACAATCCAATAAAGTCGTAACTCGAGTCCAACGACCGGAAGCTTTAAATTCTCTGTTCTTAGTTGTCGGTATAATTTCCATTACTGCATTTAATCATTGTACTTGTAATTCTGTGAATTTATAGTGATTGGCCATTGAAAGCGCTCTTACATGCAGGTCTTGGAGTAGGAGTCGCCACAGGCTCCAAACCAAGTAAATCCTTGGTGTTTGCGATTTGATTTTTATTATTCTGCTGTGTGTTTACTCAAAACGAAAGTGAAAGCCACAAGTGCTATTCACCCCCCCCCCCCTCTAGCACTTTACAATCCTACAATTGGTATTAAAGCGGGGTTGCTTTGAATCCGTGAAACCATCATTGAAGCAATTTTTTTTCATGGTAACTTTTTAAATTTTTGGAGTCAATCGGAATCAGTAAAATTGTCGCCTTCCGATCTGTTTTATCGATCAAGTTTTTTCATTTCTCAAAGTTGGTGCAAACACCACTCGAGTTTTTGTTTTATATTCTCTTGTTCTCGCACTACTAATCTAAGACCAAGTCTTGAAATCTTTGCTGTCTATTTATTGTGTGCAAGATTTCTTCTTAAAATGGTCCACCAAGAAGGGTATAGCACTGCACGCCCTCCCCTCTTCTCTGGCGAGGATTTTGGCTATTGGAAGAGCTGAATGGAGTACCACCTCAAGACGCAAGTTGAGATGTGGATAATCATCCAAACAGGTCTCGAACTTCTACTCGACGGTGTTGGAAAGCCAGTGTTATGCCATAACTGGGACACAACTTTAATGAAGAAAATTGAGGTCGACGCCAAAGCAACATGCACTCTATAATGTGGTCTGACAAAAGAAGAACTGAACCGAGTTAGCCCGTTCTCAAGCGTGAAAGAGTTATGGGAAAAGTTGATCGAGCTATACAAGGGAACTTCCGACATGAAGGTAAGCAAGCGTGATTTGATTTTAATTAAATTGTATAACATAAAAATACAGGAAGGTGAGTTGGCTAGCCAACTTCACACACGGATTCAGGACCTGCTGAACGGTTTTCATGCAATCGGTCAGAAAGTAGAAAACTGCGATATAATCAGGTATGCACTCAATGCCTTTCTGAGGAATACTTTGTGGGCATCCATGGTAGATGCTTACAAAGTATCCAAGAACTTTTCTTTAATTAGACTAGATGAGCTTTTTCTGAATTTGAACTTATGAACAAACTAATACTACTTGGACTAAGAAAGGTATTGCTTTGATTGCAGGAACAAGCAGAATGCAAGAATCAAAAGCAAAGCGCAGAATCGAACCCGTGTCTGAAGATGAATCAGACTCAGAAGACGAAGAAATTACCGCCGAGCTGGTAAAATTGGTACAAAAAATGTGCAAAAAGAAGAAGGTGACTCAATCGAACATGAAAGCCAAGTCTAGAATTGCCTGCTACGGTTGCAACTAGAAAGGATACTACAAGACGGAGTGTCCAAACCAGAAGCAACGAAGAAGGAAGTCCTTGAAAGCAACATAGTTTGAGTTCTCTGAAGAGTCTGACGAAGAAGAACACAAGCAAGCAAGCTACCTTGCTCTACCGATACAAGCATATGTTGCCGAAACTGAGTTCGAGTCTGATATCAAGAGCGAATTGGAAACTGAGTCCAAGAGAAGCCACGGATCCGTATCCGTTTCCGATAGGGACATAAACGAGCTGAACCGAGCCGAACAGTATTAGGAATCGAACTTTTATTACAAGGCTCGAGCTCAGCTAGATTTAGAATTATCAAGCTCACGAACAGTTCGAGCTCGGCTCGTTATTAGTTCGATTATCATAGTTAACGAGCCTAATTCGTTAAGAGAGCTCGAGCCCATTTTCAGGCTCATTTTTTTAGCTCGTTTTAAAGTTCGTTTTAAGGTTCGTTTTAGAACTCATTTTTTGGCTCGTTTTAGAGCTCGTTTTTTTGCTCGATTTAAGGCTCGTTTTAATGCTCATTTTTTAGTTTGTGAGCCTACAAACGAACATGTTCGCGAGCTCATGAGCCGAATATCCTTAAGCTCGAGCTCGGCTTGATAAAACTGTCAAGCTCAAGCTCGGCTCGATAAGATAAACGAACGAACTCGAACGAACTTTTTATCGAACCGAGCTCCGAATAACTCGCGAACCGTTTGGTTCATTTACATCCCTAGTTTCCGAAAGACCTAATCACATTATAAGCTCTCTAATTTCTGGTACTAACATAGATGATTTACAAAATTTAGTTTCATATTTATTAAAAAAAAATTGGCAAAATCCAACGTCCGGGTCAAGTCACTCCAAAAGAAAGTAACAATCCTTAAGGAGGAGACTAACCTAAGTTCTTTAACTGAGCAAGTTCAGGAAGAAAATTCAAATTTGAAAACTCAAGTCAAAGAACTCAAGGACTTATTGGAATGGTTCACTTTGGGCTCCAAGAATCTTGATCTGATTCTTGGAAAACAGAGGGTCGTATACAACCGATCCGGACTTGGATTTAAGGCTAAGCAAAAATACAAATCTTACTTATCATTAGTAAATCGATCAAATAGAAAATTAGTCCGAGCATGGGTCTCCAAGTCAAACTCTTGATTAATCAAGTTGGACTTGGTCAATATTGGATCCCCAAGGATCAAATCCACTACCTTGATAGACCCTATCGAGGCTATGATCCAGGGGGAGCTAATAGAAAGACCATTTTTATCAATAAATAAATTTGTTTGATACTTGCTTTACTGCCTTTATTATACATGCTTGGACTAGGCTAGATAAGGACCTAGGCTTGATTTACACTTGGCTAGTTAGACCTAGGAGTTACTGTAAGGAAATTAAATATTCAATTTCTTTGAAAGATTTTGTTTAGAAGTGGTGGATGATCTCATACCCAAGAAGGCCTAGTGTCTCGCCATAGCCTAGAAGTCAATCATCGAAATAAATACTTAATTAACTAATTGTAAAACCTGAGTCTAACTCAAATGTAAACCAATCCTTGGATTGTAATCTAAATTGAAGATGAAATTAACCATCTCACAAAAACCTATAAGATTCCCTGATTGACAATTTAAAAAAGGGTGAAATGGACCTAGGTTTAAAATAGTTAATCAAACCCAAATTAATTCAATTAAGTTAACTTAATTAATTTTGAAAAATTAATATCAAAATTATAATTATTTACAAAATTATAATTATAATTATTATAAAATCATAATTAATTTCAAAATCTTACTTAATTTCATAATTAATTTCAAAATTATTTTTAAATCATAATGAGTTTCAAACATCTTAATTATTTGATTATTAATTTTCAAATTATTTTTCAAATTATTAATTCTTAGATTTTCAAAATCTTAATTATTTTTAAAAATCATAATTAATATGTAAGTTTATAATTTCAATATATTTTCAAAATCTTCAAAATTTTAGTTATTATCAAATATTTAAATCTAATTAAACTTATATTTTAAAATTTAAAATTTAAAACTCATTGAAAATTCAAACTTATATTTTAAAATCTCAATTTAAATATTGATAAAATTAAAATAAACTTAACTCCGTCTCACACAAACTCATAAGTTTTACATGTTTGATAACTTAAAAAAGGATGAGATGGAAAATCAGGAAAATAGTAAACTATCTTGGAAAATTAGAAAAATAGATAACTTCTTTTATCTTATATATACATGCTTGGACTCTAGGATATCCTAAAAAGCATTCATTTATTTTTGGCACTAATTAAGGGGGAGTAAAAGGAAGGTTAAGACATTAATTTTTATTTTGTTAAAATATTATTTTTCAAAGATAAACTTTTCTGAAAGAGTAAGTTCAAACTATTTTTGAAAAGAAAAATAAATTACTTTTGAAAAGACATAAACTAAGTTTTGGATAAAGTATTTTTATGTATTTTTCAAAGAATTCATTTACTTAGCTAAGTATTTTTTTTTCAGAATTTTTAAAGCTAAGTCTTATCAAAATATTCTTAGCTAAGTGTTTATCAAAATATGTTTCAAGCTAAAGTTTTTTTTTAAAACTAAAGTTTTTATCACAATATTTTTAAAATTAAAAGTATTTTTATCAAAAGTTTTTTAAGCTATGTACTTAACTAAGTTTTTATCAATTTTTTTTAAAGCTAAGTACTTAACTTAGTTTTTATCAAATTTTTTAAACTAAGCTTTAATCAAAATCCTTTTTAAGCTAAATACTTTTAACTAAGCCTTTTTCAAAACCTTTATAAAGCTAAGTATTAAAGTTAAGTTTTATTAATTTCTTTTGAAAGCCAAGTACTTGACAAAATAATTATTTTCAAAGCTTAAATTTTAACTAAGTTTTTTTTTAAAAGCTACGTATTTTCAAAGTATTTCTAATTTAGCAAGGCATTTCTCAAAGCAATTATTTTCAAAACTAAGCTAAATTGTTTGGTGAAAAAGCTAAGTACTAAATCTAAATTTGTTTAAAGCCTAACCTTTTATCACAATCCTTTTTAAGCTAAGTACTTAAGCTACGTTTGTTTAAAACTAAATTTTTATCAAAAATTAAAATGTTTAATTATGAGTTTTCTCAACTATGAGTTTTCTCAAATTTTTATCTGGTTTAAATTATTTTAACTATTTTTTGATATATGGAAAAGGGGGAGAGAAAAGTGAAAGTTAAGTAATTAAAGAAAAGTGAAACTTAAGTGATTAAGAGGGAGCTATAACAAGCTATTCTAAGTATTGCATCTTTTTAATTACACTTGATATTGCATCTTTTTATGATATTGCATCTTTTTAACTTGTGTGCATTTATGTTTTACAAATTACTTTTCTTTTTATAATCGAGTTATGTTTTACTTAACTTTGAATTTTATTGTCATAATTAAAAAGGGGGGATTGTTGGTGCAGGAAGCATCAGACGATCGAACCTGAGTTTTGATAATGGCAAAGGGTTCAAAGTTAATGTTATTTGTGGTCTAATGAGTTTGAATGAGATTGCAGGAAAGTCCTAAGTGTTCTTAGGTGAAAGTCCTAACTGCGGTTAGACAGGTGGAAAACCCTAGGGGGTGGTAACCTTAGGTCCTAGGGGTGGTAACCCTAGGCGGAAAGTCTTGGCGGGTCGAGAGCTTCGAGCAAATCCTAGAGTCGGGGACTCTAGGTTGAAATTTTGGTGTCGCGAATCGGGTGGAAGTCTGGACGGATTATGGAGCGGGCGTCCAACATGAAGACTGGAAGCTTCGGACACTGAACAAAAGTCCAATTGGTCTGGAGGATCAATCTAGCAACAGATAAACTCTCTTAAGAGGAGTATGTGAGAACTCGTTCCCCAGTGAGGGAACAGTAGGCGTCGACTCGACCTAGGATTTTCGAGAAACTTGAAGTCAGAATCGGACAATCCGAAGACTGTCAAATGCTTTATTTTTCATGTCTATATTGTGCTAACTTTGTTTTATAAGGTATGGTTGATTTCTTATACTAACATATTTTGTAGGAAGCGAATTGGGCATGTTTGGCTTGGACGAACAGTGTCCGAAGTGCCACCGGGGCTATTGGAGGCTCCTCAGGCGCCTTGGCTGTAGCTACGCAGGAAGCAGGGCAGAAGGCGCCTTCCAAGGACGCTGAAGGCATCATGGACAGCTGATGGAAGGTGCCTTCCAAGGATGCTGAAGTGCCTTCGGGTGGATAAACAGCCCAAGCAGCGGGAGTTATCGACACCGATAGGCAGGGTATAAGAATCCCTGCTGGAGGCGCCTTCTATAGAGGCTGAAGGTGCCTTCAACAGGCTATTTAAGCCAGTCCTGAGCAGATGCACGGCAACAACTCAAAACTTACGATCTTCTTCCATGTGCTGCTAACAAGACGATCCAACAAAGTCGTAACTCGAGTTCAATGACCAGAAGCTTTAAATTCTCTGTTCTTAGTTGTTGATATAATTTTCATTACTACATTTAATCATTGTACTTGTAATTCTGCGAATTTATAGTGATAGCCCACCGAAAGCACTCTTATGGACGGGCCTTGGAGTATGAGTCACCATATGCTCCGAACTAAGTAAATCCTTGGTGTTTGCGATTTGATTTTTATTATGTCGCTGTGTGTTTACTCAAAATGAAAGTGAAAGTCATGAGCGTTATTCACCCCACCTCCTCCCCCCTCCCCCTCTAGCGTTTTACGATCCTATAGGTATTTAACTTTTTGAACTGATTAATCTTAGAGGTGACTAGTCTAGCCGTGTATCTAAGTAGCTAATGTCTTCAGAGTTGTCATCCTATTAGAGAAAGTACGTCCTAGCTGTGATTTTATCTTGTCGTAGCTATGATTTTAATCCTTGGATGTCTGATTAATTATTTAAAAGAGCTAACTAGCTCGAGGATAAGAATATCAAAATCTTAAAAGTGTTAGAAATGTGAATGAAATAAAGAGGTGGAGACGAAGAGACTGTATTGTGCATGAGTTATTAGTAGCATATTAGAAATCTCTTGACTTTATTGTTGGTTTAAATTATGGTGCATGCATTGATGTTGTAAATATATGCATGGGGAAACACTCTCTCCAAGTGGGTGCGCAACGGTGGGTGCAAATCCAGGGCCTGGATTGTACTGAACTAAAGTTGACTCGTGTGCGAGCATAACCTGTGCATGTCGATTATCGGCCCGGTCAAGGCAAGATTTGCCCAAGCCAATAAACTAATAGTTTATCACCGAATCTCTTTTTGCTACCTGTTCAAGAGGGTAACAGAAACATTAATATGAAATTAATGGTGATTCTGTAACGTCTTGACATTAATGGCGACATTAAACTCATTAATGGTGACTTCGTAATGTCTCGGCATTAATGACGATATTAAACCCATTAATAATGATTCCATAATATCTCGACATCAATGAAGACGTTAAAGTCATTAATGGTAATATTAAACTCATCATTAAATGACCATAATTTGATTATTCATTGTAGGCAAGGTGAAGACTCCTATATAAGGAGGTTGGATCTTGAGCAAAGGATAGAGAGTACCAGAAGATAAGCGAAAGAGAGAGCGAGAGGAAGAGCAGGAAGCAAACCTCTGTCCACCCGTGTTCTCCCACAAAACTCTCTCAATCGTGCATTTGTTCGACTGAATTACACGCGATAGCACTCGCGTGCATTCTCAGTTCGCCACGAACAACCAATGCTTGGTTACGTGCATGGTTTTTCCATTGTATCATAGGAAACAGACGACTCGAAAGAACCTCGAAGCACAGTCAGAGGTGGGGCAAATCTGTTTCAAGAAAACTATGTTGAGCGCATGCCTCGGTATCTTACTCGACGATCAACTCCTAATTCTACTACGCACTGCATCAGCTCCGCAACTCTGTATAGAAAGTTTGGCAAAACCAGCTCCCCTAGCAGCCTGAGATTATCCGCTCAGGTCATCTCAACAGATAAGTTAGAATTGATTTAGTGTAATTTCAATTTAGTTAATTTTTCCTAATATCTCTGGCAATATATTGTCTAACAATCTTGAAACAGATTTATTCTGTTGAGATGACCACAAAACAAAGTGTTAAGGTGCAACAAACTCAATACATGAAGGTCTCCTTCGCTCCGATTGGAACTATGTTAATCAACCATGAGAAAAGGCTAGAGAAGTTCACTGGATTGAACTTCAAGAGGTGGTAGCAGAAGATTCTCTTCTACTTGACCATGCTCAATATGGCTTGATTCTTAACAGAGGACCCTCCTAAGCGTGCTAAGGATGCTGGTGCACATACCATCAGTATAGTGGAGGCATGTACTCACTCTGAGTTTCTTTGCCGAAACTACATCATTAACTGGCTTGCCAACTTGTTATATGCTGTGTATAGTATAAAGAGAACAGTTAAGGAGTTATGGGAATCCCTAGACAAGAACTACAAGATGAAGGATGCAAGTGCCAAGAAGTTCATTGTGAGTCGATTCTTGGACTACAAGATGGTTGACTCTAAGATGATGATTAGTCAAGTCCAGGAGCTTCAGGTGAGATTGCACGAGATCCACTTAGATGGGATGGTTCTGAGTGAAACCTTCCAGGTGACTGCTATCATTGAGAAGTTGTCTCCTGGTTGGAAGGACTTCAAGAACTACCTAAAGCATAAATGGAAGGAGATGAATATGAAGGAACTTATTGTTAGACTTCGTATTGAAGAAGACAACGAGAGTTCAGAGGGAAAGTTGTTCTCTAAGGCTACTATGAAAGCCAATATGGTCGAGCATGGTCAAAACTCAAAACAGAAGAATCCCAAGACTTCCAAGATAGGACCCAAAGGAGGCATAAGCAAGAAATTCTCTGGGAAGTGCTTCAATTGTGGTTAAGTTAGTCACAAATCTTCAGAATGCAGAAAGCCAAAGAAGAAGCAGGAGGTCAACCTGAACGAGAGACCAGAAATGGATGACTTCTGCGTAGTGGTCTCAAAACTAAACCTGATCAATTCAAACCCACGGCAATGGTAGATCAATACTGGAGACACCAGATGTTGGACCCCGTGGTTGTTTTGATGTGATCAACCAAGTTAGTTAGGTCCTGTTTATTTTTTATCCTTGTGTCTAAGTGTGCAGGAGCTTAGGAGCGCAGGAAGTCGAACGGAAGACGCAGCTAGCGATAAGGACGGCACGGGAAGGGAGCCGACGGGCTCGGTGTGTTCGAAAGATGAGAGAGCTGCGGAAGAGTACACCGGTGGGTGAGAAGAACGTGTGCAACGTTCGAGGGACGTAAAGCCAGGACGGAAAACTGCTCGAGGAGAAGGCCGGGAATTAGGTTCGGGTGAGCCCTATCCCGGTTGGCCACAATCACCCAAGCGAGCGGAACCAGAGCAAGTCAACCGGGAAGTTGACTTGACAAGTGTTCAGTCGACCGAACGCCATGATCCGTCGACCGAACCCCTATCATCAGAAGTCAGCCGTTGGTGACACGTTAGTAGCCACGTCAGCAACCAACCGTTGGTTGATCGGTCGACCGAACCTTCTGATCGGTCGACCGAACCGGAGATAAACCATAGACTTAGTCGAGCATGCTGATCGGGCCAGCTTAGGGAGAGGTCGTTGGCTGATCGGTCGACCGAACAATGGGATTGGTCGATCGAATAATGGGATCGGTCGACCGAACGGCTCGATCCACACAGACAGCATCTGAACGGAAAGCTGGTCAAGTACATAGGTTCGATCGACCGAACCTGGAGATCGGTCGACTGATCCCTCTCGAGTCAAATCCCGATCCCGAAGATCAGGTGAACTGGATAAGTCTTGGAACCCCTATATAAAAGGGTCTCGAACAGCTATTCAGGATCAACGAAAATCAACTCTGTATTTCATTTCCAAGCAACGTGTAAGAGCTTTCAAAGTGTAAAAGGCTTCTCCGCTTTCAGAGAAGGAGACGCTGTTAGTGCACCTGTTCAACCGTCTTGGATTAACAACCGTCTCGGTTGTAATCAAGTCAATTTTGTTGAGCCCCTTTTTCTTTTCTGTTATTTTTACTTTACTTTATTGTTGCTTTTATTTTGAGTTGAAAGTAGCCAGGAGGGTATTTTTGTTTGCAGGCAATTCACCCCCCCCCCCTCTCTTGCCGATCCCGCTGCACCAACAAGTGGTATCAGAGTCCGACAGCCTCAGAAGGACTAATCGCCGACTGAAGCACAAAGATCGAGACAATGGTTGGCACGAACATTCATCCCCCAAAGTTCGATGAAGACTTCGCTACATGGAAGCGAAAAATAGAGATATTTTTTAAAACTGAATTTGATATACTTTTAATAATGAAATATGTATATGCAGCGCCAAAAGACAAAGAAGAGTGCAACTGGACGAAGAAGGAGCAAGCTGATTTCGTGGCCAACAGAAAGGCGAAATTCCACCTGCTCAGTGTCCTGCCACCCCAGGAGGTAAGTCGGATCGGAAGCTACGACTCCGCCAAAGACCTCTGGGAAAAATTCCTGGAGCTCCACCAAGCCCCTTAGAAGTAAAGCTAGCGAGGTGCGACATCCTCCATACACAACTAACAAACCTCCGGATGAACAACAGTGAGAAGGTAGCGCAACTCCAAGCGAGAATCAAGGAGCTGATAACGAAACTGACAAATCTCGACGAATCGGTAACGAACCGAGATTCCATCCGATACGCACTCAACGCCTTCCCCAGAACTCCTAAATGGACGTCCTTAGTAGATGCATACTACATCTCTAAGGACTTTGAGGTAAGTAGTTTAGAAAGCTTATTCTCTACCTTCGAACTTTACGAGTCTTGACTTGCAGAGCCTAAACAAGTAGAGAAATTGAACCTCAACATTGCCCTAAAAGCCGAAAAGGACAATCCCGACTCCAAAGCATCAATCGACGAAACTGAAGCGACTCTTCTGGTAAGAAAATTAAATAAGTTCGTTAAAACTATTAAGTTTAAATCGCAGTCGAGGAAACATCAACGCAACAGAAGGACGGTCTGATGCTACAACTGCAACGAGGAAGGACACATCAAGGATGATTGTCCCAAAATGAAGAAAAAGAACAAGGAGAAGCCTAAAAAATCGACGTCCTCAACACGCAAGAGTCTGAAGGCTACATGGGATGATTCTTCATCCTCCGAGTCAGAAGTCGAAGCCTTCTCAGGATGGCCAATCATCTCTTTGAAAATGACTCAGACCCAGAGATGAGCATAGATGAAGGGGGAGGATCATCAGAAGAAGAAGAAAGCTGCGATGAAGGGGGAGCATTACCAAGTGAGGTAAGTAAGGTACGTGATGTCACTCCTACTCAGTCTTTTCAGTTCATCAAAGTGCTGACAAAAGATCTTGCAAAATTAGAAAAAGAAAATGCTGAATTGAAATTGAACCTAGCAAAAGCATGCCCACTAGAAATGCATGATAATCTAAAATTAGAAAATGACAAATTAAGAGTTGAAATTGAGAAATTGAAAAATAATGATGCATGCGTTAATAAATTCCCAAAATCTAAACTAAGAATTTATGAAAAATTAAATTGGTATATTAGAAAATATTAGGGACAACTTAGGAAAATTCCTAGAAACTATGTACCCCCTAAGTTTTTGAATAACCCAGTAGAAAGGAATCTATACTGGATTCCAAAATCTTTGCTAGATTAAAATTTTTATAAGAACTTTCAGCGAGAAGATTAAACATTAAGATTTCGTTATGAGGCTTTGACTAAAAAGTGATTATTGCTCCAATAACCAAAAAGGCCTAGTGCCTCGCTACTGCCTGGAAGCCGAATATAGAAATGAAATGTTTAATTAACTTTCTGAAAAAACATTAAAATTAAAAATAAATAATGCTTTGAAAAGTTTTTAAACATCTTCCTGAAAATTATTCAAAAATAATTTTTTTTCTAGAAAAAATGTTTCTTGCTTAAAATTTTTACTTAGAAAAATTCTCATTTTTTTAAAAAAAATCTTTTCTGAAAGTAGATTTTTTTTCTAAGCTAAGCTTTTCTAAAAATAATATCAAATTTTTACTTAGCAAATTTTTCAAATGACTTAGAAATTTTTTGGGATTTTGGAAATGACTTAGAAAATTGTTTTTACCCCGTTTTTGCTGTGATCAAAGGGGGGAGAGTTAAGTAATAAGTTATGGGGGAGTTAGGAAAATTAAATTTTTTTAATATTTTTTTTGTTGCAAATTTTATTATTGTAATTCTTATGCTTAAAATGTTAGTTTAGTAATTTTCTTAAAATTACTATTTATTTTTACCCTAACTTGAACTTGGGTTGATGCACATCAAAAAGGGGGAGATTGTTGGACCCCGTAGTTGTTTTGATGTGATCAACCAAGTTAGTTAGGTCCTGTTTGTTTTTTATCCTTGTGTCTAAGTGTGCAGGAGCTTAGGAGCGCAGGAAGTCGAGCGGAAGACGCAGCTAGCGAGAAGGACGACACGGGAAGGGAGCCGACAGGCTCGGTGCGTCCGAAGGACGAGAGAGCTGCGGAAGAGTACACGGTGGGCGAGAAGAACGTGCACAACGTTCGAGGGACGTAAAGTTGGGACGGAAGACTGCTCGAGGAGAAGGCCGGGAATTGGGTTCGGGTGAGCCCTATCCCGGTTAGCCGCAATCACCCAAGCGAGCGGAACCATAGCAAGTCAACCGAGAAGTTGACTTGACAAGTGTTCGATCGACCGGACGCCATGATCTGTCGACCGAACCCCTATCATCAGAAGCCAACCGTTGGTGACACGTCAGCAGCCACGTCAGCAACTAACCGTTGGCTGATCGGTCGACCGAACCGGAGATAAACCAGAGACTTAGTCGAGCATGCTGATCGGGCCAGCTCAGGGAGAGACCGTTGGCTGATCGATCGACCGAACAATGGGATCGGTCGACCGAACGCAGGCTCGATCCACACAGACTGCATCTGGACGGAAGGCTGGTCAAGTACACAGGTTCGGTTGACCGATCCCTCTCGAGTCAAATCCTGATCCCGAAGATCAGGTGAACTGGATAAGTCTTAAAATCCCTATATAAAGGGGTCTCGAACAACTATCCAGGATCAACGAAAATCAACTCTGTATTTCATTTCCAAGCAACGTGTAAGAGCTTTCAAAGTATAAAAGGCTTCTCCGCCTTCAGAGAAGGAGACGTTGTTAGTGCACATGTTCAACCGCCTTGGATTAACAACAGTCTCAGTTGTAACCAAGTCAATTCTTTAAGCCCCTTTTTCTTTTCTGTTATTTTTACTTTACTTTATTGTTGCTTTTATTTTGAGTTGAAAGTAGCCAGGAGGATATTTTTGTTTGCAGGCAATTCACCCCCCCCCCCCCCTCTTGCCAGTCTCGCTGCACCAACACCAGACATATCTGCTACAATAAGGAAGTACTCCACAACTTTGAAGAAGTCAAGCTATTCATGGGGAACTCAGCAACCTCGGACATCATGGGCCAAAGAAAAGTGGTGCTGAAGATGACCTCAAGAAAGACCTTACTCTAAACAATGTGTTGTATATTTCGAAGATTCAAAAGAATCTAGTGTCCGCATCACTATTAAGCAAGCATGATTTTTGCATTATTTTTAAGTCCGACAAAGTTGTACTATCAAAGAATGGAATATTTGTAGATAGAAGTTATGTATCTAATGGGTTGTTCAAACTCAATGTAATGGTCATTAGGCCTAAAATAAATAAAAATGAAAGCTCTATAGGATCAAAAAGCGCTAGAGGGGGGTGAATAGTACTCGTGGCTATTTCATTCATTTTAAGTAAATATCCAACGAGATAACGAAAGAAAAGAAAACACAGCAATGCCAACAAGTCCAAGATTTTACTTGGTTCGGAGTATGTGGCGACTCCTACTCCAAGGCCCGCATGTAAGAGTTCTTTCGATGGGAAATTACTAATCAATCCGAAACAATACAAAATGATTATAGTTGTAGTACAACTAACTTTTAAATAAAACAATACCGACAACTTCGTATGAGGAAATCTCTAGAAGAATCGTCGTCGGAGCTTCCGGGCGTCGTGGAAGTGTTTTCTGAGCAGCTCGAAGAAGCGAAAGTCGTTCGTTGTGTCGTTATGAAGCTCCTAGTTGAAGCTGCTTTTATTGCCTGTTTCGGGCGCCCGGAATCCCTCCGGGCGGCTGGACCACGTGGCTCGGCCACTCCACACGTGCCACATCAGCTTAGCAATAACTTTTGAGTTCCGAGCGCCTGGAACGACTCAGGGCGCCTGGACCGACTCAGGGCTCCTAGACCGACTCCGGCCACCTGGACCGACTCCGGGCGCCTGGACCGACTCCGAGCGCCCGGACCAGCTCAGGGTACCCGGACCAGCTTTTTCAACCTCTTATTTTCTGTAAAATAAAGTTAATCCAGGCATAAAATAATATATATAAACAGAAATTTGACAACCTCTAACTGTCCGGTTCTGACATTGAGTTTCATCGAAACTCTATGTCGAACCGATGCCTACTGTTCCCTCTTTGGGAAATGCGTCCTCACCTACTCCTCTCAGGAGAAGTTACCTGTTGCCAGATTGATCCTCTAGACCAATTGGACTTTTGCTCAGCGTCCGAAGCTTCCGGTCTTCATGCTGGACGTCCGCTCCAAGACTCTTCCACTTATATGCTTGAGTCTTTATGTTTGTGGTATGGTAGATTAGGACATGTTAACTATAATATGTTGTATAGATTAATAAAGATGCAAAGCATACCTACATTCCACCTTGACCCAAAACACAAGTGTGAGATTTGTGTTGAAGCAAAAATGACAAAGTCATTCTTTCAACATGTTGAGAGAAGCAACGAACCACTTGGGTTAATTCACACTGATGTGTGCGACCTCAAAGGTACAAAAATACATGGTGGGAATAAATACTTCATCACTTTTGTAGATGATAACATAAAATATTGTTATGTGTATCTTTTTAAATGTAAGGATGAAGCTATAGAGAAATTTGCTCTCTATAAGAATGAGGTTAAAAACTAATTTAATAAAAATATTAAGGTGATTCGAAGTGACTGAGGTGGTGAATATGTATCATCATTCACTAAGTTGTGTGTTGAACATGAGATCAGACACGAAATAATAGCTCCTTATACTCCTCAGCAAAATAGAGTTACTGAGCGAAAGAATCGAACTCTAAAGGAGATGATGAATGCTCTTTTATTGAACTCTGGACTGCCAGAGTTCATGTGAGGGAAAGCTGTATTAACAACTAATTATCTTATAAATAAGGTGCTTTGGAAGAAAATAGATAAGAGCTCTTATGAGTTGTGGAATGAAAGACAATCATCCTATAAACATTTACGAATATGGGGGTGTCTTGCCAAAGTTTTGTTGCTTGATCTAAAAATGATAAAAAGACAATTGATTGTATATTTACTGGATAGGCAAATAACTGCAGTATGTATCACTTTTTTATGTACGAGTCATAAATACCGAATATACATTGGAACTCAATAATAGAATCGAGAAATGACTCGTTTTCGAGCATGTGTTTCCATATAAGACCCAAGAGGAAGCTAGCTCCTCAAAACATGCATATGAAATAGAAGGTGAAAATGATAATGAGGAACCGGTCAAGGTTGAGCCTAGATGGAGCAAAAGAGATAGGGTAGAAAATCCTACGGATCATATTTTATCACTTTCATGTTGGAAAGTGAGCCCCAAAGTTACTCAGAAGTAATAAGTTCTTCTGATGAACCTCACTAGAGAGAGTCAATTACATCTGAGATAGAATCTATCTTGCAAAATCACACTTGAAAACTTGTGGATCTTCCTCCGGGAAGTAAACCACTAGGTTGCAAGTTGATCTTCAAGAAGAAAATGAAGTCAGATAGCACAATTGATAAGTAGAAGGTCGGATTGGTAATCAAAAGATACTGACAATGAGAAGACCTTGATTACTTTGATACATATTCTCTAGTGTCAAGAATAACTTCCATTAGAGTATTATTAGCTATAACCGCTTTATAGAATCTCAAAATATATCAGATGGATCTAAAGACAGTCTTTCTAAACGGGGATTTAGAAAAATAAATCTACATGGAGCAACTT
This sequence comes from Zingiber officinale, assembly GCF_018446385.1. NCBI lineage: Eukaryota > Viridiplantae > Streptophyta > Magnoliopsida > Zingiberales > Zingiberaceae > Zingiber > Zingiber officinale. The sequence goes on from NC_055989.1 coordinate 15,879,243, forward strand.
GAGGGGTTTTCTGTGCTGGGATAGAAAAAATAAAGTTTGTAGATTGGTAAAGTCATTATATGACTTGAAACAAGTATCAAAGCGGTGACATGAGAAATTTAATAATGTCATAAAGGAATGTGGATTCAAGATTAATGAATGTTATAAATGTGCCTACATAAAAGCCATAGAAAATGACTACGTCATCTTGTGCCTATATGTAGATGATATACTTATCATTGGGAGTAATGATAAGATAATCAAATCTATTAAAGATATGCTAAACTCAAGATTTGACATGAAAGATATGGACCTAGCTGATATGATTCTAAGAATCAAAATTCTTACAACAATAGAAGAACTTATTCTTAGTCAATCTCATTACATGGATAAAATTCTTAAAAAAATCACCAAAAGTGATACTATGTTGTCACGAACGCTGATAGATCGAGTCAACATCTATCGAAAAATTGAGGTGAAAGTATTTCTCAGATAGAGTATTCTTGAGTAATTGGAAGTCTAATGTACCTAATGAGTTGTACATAACTAGACTTGGCCTATACAGTAAGTAAACAGAGTAGATACACGAGTAATCTCGATGTTGAGTATTGGAAAGGGATAACAAGAGTATTGAGGTATTTGAGGTATACTCATGAATATGGACTGCACTATATGAAATATCCTACTATGATCAAAGGATACAACTATGCGAGTTGGATATCTGACATAAAAGACTTTAAGCCTAAGAGTGGATATGTATTCACTCTGAGAGGTGCAACCATTTCTTAGAAATCTTCTAAGCAAACGGTAATAACCAAATCTACGATAGAATCTGAGTTTATAGCTTTTGACAAATGTGATGAAAAGGTTGAATGACTACGACAATTATTTGAAGATATTCTGAGATGGCCGAAACTGATGCCGACAATTTGCATATATTGATAGTCTATCAGTAATTGGTCAGGCATAGAGTCATATGTATAATGGTAAATCTAGGTATATACATCGTAAACATAATACCATTAGATAACTACTCTCAATGGGAGTTATCACTATTGACCATGTGAAGTCAAAGGATAACTTAACGGATATTCTAACTAAAGGGTTAAATCAAGAGTTAGTTGCAACCTTATCACGAGGAATGAGTTTGATGTTGTTGTCAGCGATCAGTGTAGAGGACACCCAACCTATGTTGACTGGGGATCCCAAAAACTAGGTTTAAAGGGACAACTAATTTACACTAACTAGACATACTGTAGGGGATATCCAATAAAATAGTGACCGGATTAGGGTAAGCCGATGAGCTTTTAATGATCAATAAGAGTAGATGATTACTCTCGAGGAATCACCTATATGAGAAAGAAGTAGAGCCACTTCGAAGAGAATTGGAGGCAAAATTCTTAGAGATTCTCATACAATTAGACGTGTTCATGGCCAAGAATGAACACACTCATGAGAACTGAGTTGTATCAGGGAGAGTCTTGGGTGAGATTTGTCAATGCTTACACAGATGGCAGAACAGTTCAAGGACATCATGTTTATTGTCAACCAGTATGCAAACAAATCTTCACAAGAAAATGTTTAAAGGGTAAAACCTATCTATCCTATATTTGACTCAACTGCTAAATGTTATTACATACCCTGTATTCCATTTATGTGAGGGATTATTAGAAATGTGAATGGAATAAAGAGGTGGAGACGAAGAGACTCTATTGTGCATGGATTGTTAGTCTCGCAATGGAAGTCTCTTGGCTTTATTGTTGGTTTAAATTATAACACATGCATTGATATTGTAAACATATGCATAGGGAGAGACTCTCTCGCACATGGGTGTGCAGGGGCGGATGCAAATCCAATGCTCAGATTATATTGAATTAAGGTTGACTCGTGTGCAGCACGACCTACACACGTCGAATGTTGAACTGTTTGAGGCAAGATTTGCCCAAGCGAATAATCAAACGTTTTACCACCGAATCTCTTTTTATTACATGCTCAAGAGGGTAACGAAAACATTAATATAAAATTAATGACGATTTTGTAACGTCTAGACATTAATGGAGACATTAAACTCATTAATGGTGACTTCATAATGCCTCGGTATTAATGGAGATATTAAATACATTGATAATGATTTCGTAATGTCTCGACATTAATGAAGACATTAAAGTCATTAATAGCAACATTAAACCCAATATTAAATGACTATAATTTGATCATTTATTGCAACTAAGATGAGGACATTAAAAATAATGATTTCGTAATGTCTCGATATTAATGAAGACATTAAAGTCATTAATAGCAACATTAAACCCAACATTAAATGACTATAATTTGGTCATTCATTGCAGGCAAGGTGCGGATTCCTATATAAGAAGACTGGATCTTGAGCAAATTATAGAAAGTAGCGGAAGATAAGCGAAAGAAAGTATGAGAGGAAGAGCAGGAAATGAATCTCTGCCCACCCATGCTCTCCCACAAAAACTCTCTCGACCATGCATCCATTCGGCTGAACTACTCGTGATAGTACTCGAGTACATTCTCAGTTCGCCACAAACAACCAGTACTTGATTGCCTATATAGTTTTGTCGTTGTATTCTGGTAAACAGACAACCCGAAAGAACATCAAAGTACAGTCGGAGGTAGAGTGAATTTGTTTCAAGAAAATTGCATTGAGCGCAAGCCTCGATATCTTACTCATCGAATTTCCTTTCTGACTCGACGATCGACTCCCAATTTTTACTACGTACCGCATCAACTCCGTAATTCGGACCATCAAAAATTTGATAAAATCAGCTCTACTGACAATCTAAAATTATTCGCTTAGATCATCTCAATTGATAAATTAGAATTAATTATATATAATTTTAATTCAATTAATTTTTTTCCCAACATATCTGGTTACACATTGTCTAATAGAAAGCGTACAGGATGATCACATGATAACTACGAAGAATATATTTTACTTCCTTACCAAGAAGACAATACATTTGCATCATCAGTGTGTCCAGGATTTAAATTTAAATTTTAAATAAAGAAAATATATTCAAATTCGTCGGGCTAAACCCGACACCCGAAATCCGAAACTCAAAGAAATACCAAAACTTGACATGCAAGAAAAAACAAGCGGCTCAGATCGGTCAAACTTATTTCCTTGACCTCGTAGTACGAAAATACCCTCGTACGTTTCCGGATTAACGATTCCAAGCTTCCCAGAAAAAAAAATAAATGTGTGTAAAAATGTAATTTCAGTCGTCGATACCGACAAATTTTCTGTTTAACGCGATTAATTTAGTAAAAAAGTAACAACGAAGCGAATTAAATAGGCCTCCCTCGTCCCCACGTCGGCCCTCGCGAGAGCGGAGGAAGCCCCACCGCCGACCCCATCGCGCGCTCGCGGAAGCGTCGTCCCTCCTCCGCTGCCTCCCCCCTCCCCTCCCATAGCCCCCCACATTCAGCGAAGCTATCTCAGTCCCGGTCTCCCCGTCAAGATCACAGGCACAGCAATCGTTCGAGGTCGATCCCAATCTTGGCGTCGCTGACCTGTCGTCGTGGTCCTAGTGGTGGCGGTGGACGTGACGGAGTGTGAGTAGTGCTTATGGTCTCTATGATGAGGCTCGTGAGTCGTTGCTGGAAGCCGGCGGTAGAGGTTCGGGATGGTGGATCAGTCAGCGGCGACGATCGCCTCCTTTGGTACAAGAATCTCGGCCACCATGCGGTCGGGGAGTTCTCTATGGCGGTGGCGCAGGCGAATGCTCTGTTGGAGGATGGAAGCCAGATCGAGTCGGGCCCCTTGAGCTGGAGGGAGGACACGCGTGGCACGTTCGTCGGGGTCTACGACGGGCACGGCGGGCCGGAGACGTCGCGGTACATAACGGAGCGTTTATTTGCTAACCTCAAAAGTATGTATTTTTTTTTTCCTTTTGTTTTCTGTATGTATAGCTGGAGGAAGCGACATGCGCTGTCCTTTCTCATACGCTTGCCGTTCATTGATTAGAGTTCGTTGGTAATTTCTTCTTCCGAATTGTGGTTCATATTGCGCCATTACTTGAAGATTTGAGCATTTTCCTAATGTTTCATACGTTTCTTTGCTAAATTTGTGAAATCTTATCCAATCATTTGTAGAAATCTTCTGAATTGATTTGTTTTCCTGTCTATGTAATGTTGTATCTCAAAGTTTTATGTTGCCACTGATTCACAAGTCTTCTATCAGATAATTTCAGGCTTATCATTCTATGGACATTTCAAGTCATTATCTTTGAAATTGAAACTCTTGGCTGTTTAATATCTTAGTCTGAAGATGCATTTGCCTGTTTTTCTTCACTGTAGTAACGTTCTGTTATTATGTCCAGGGTTTGCTTCAGAACATGAAGGTATTTCAGTAGATGTCATAAGGAAGGCATTTTCAGCCACGGAAGAGGGTTTCATCTCTACTGTTAGAAAGCAGTGGCTCAATAAACCACAGATTGCCTCGGTTGGTTCGTGTTGTTTGGTTGGTATTGTATCTAGCGGGATGCTCTATGTGGCAAATGTTGGAGATTCACGTGCAGTACTAGGAAGAATTGAGAGAGGTATTAGAGATGTTACGGCAGTACAAATGTCTGCAGAACACAATGCGAGCTTTGAAGCTGTGAGGGAGGAATTGCATTCATTGCATCCCGATGACCCACAGATTGTTGTTTTGAAGCATAAGGTTTGGCGTGTGAAAGGTCTTATACAGGTAATTCTTCTTTGAACGACTTTGAAATTATATCTGTAGTTCGAGCGATGCATTCATAGTAATGCCTTGAAACTTTTGCACAAATTATCACTATCCATTTTGTGTAATAACTAATAAGACAATTTGTAGCACTTGACTTGAAATACATACACATCATATGACAATATATTGCACAACAACACAGTGATTCTTCATACCTTCATATAAATAATAATAAGCATGGTTGTCAAATTCAAAGTCAGCATCAATATCAAGATAGGATATTCAAAGAGTTCAGGTATTAGTAGTAGCAGATCAAAAGGATCAATGAAATTAGAATTATTAGGAAAATTTAAAAATGCAGTGAATCCTATGATAAAATTATTCTATTATGAGGTTATTGAAATGCTCTAAAATTTTAAGAAGAATGTTTTATTATTTGTTGCAGTAGAACAACTTATTAGTAATATAATATACAAATAATCACATATTCATCAATATAAATTTAAATAGAAAGTAAATGATAATAAAATCGTTCTTAATATATTTCTCAATAATATTAGAATATTAATGTTTTTTTAATAAAAGTGTTACTATTTCATATTCTATGTATTCTTAATTACATTTGGATTATACATAAATTTTGAACCCAAATATTCTGCTAAAATTTTCTGCTTAAGGGAAATATGAAACCAAATATTGTATTATTTAAAGACCTCAAAAGAGCAACGATGATGCTTTCAAATAAAACAGCCTATCACAAAATCAACCTTTTGTGTGCTTGTTTAATCTTTTTGTATGATTATATTATGATCTTTGTCCTTTCTTTAAATGCTCCAAGAAAACTATTATGCATTAGCACAAACCATTGTATTCTTCCTCTTTTTTTTTTTTGTGGATAAAAATGAAAGTTTTGTAATAATATATTTGAATTTTTTTATATGAATCATCTGATTATTCCTAAATATTTGCTATTCTTAAGACTTAATACAAACATTTTCTTTTCCTGATGAGTATTTGTTGCTCTGAAGGCTTTCTTTTGAGTTTTGAAGTCAAGAATGCAACGAGTAGCTTTGTGGTTGAATAATCAGATGAACCTGTGTCACATAATAAACATAAGATTTCTGTTCAAACCAATATGTTATGATTAGTATTAGTAGTTGAGTAGTTCAGTGCAAGTAACTGTGATGAGCTTCTGTTTCAGACAGAATTTTGATACAGAGAGAATTTTGATTAAGATATTCAATCTACTTATATATTTTTACAATATACCTTGTTAATATATTTTACAACACAACATCTGTATTATGAGATGAGCAATTCGTTGTTGTTATATTGTCAAAGGTGAAGTCTGATCCTATGATTGTTTAAAAAAATATAAAGATAATCTGATTCAATATCATCTGCTATAGGATGAACGCTGTATTAGCTTATTTGACTTGTTTTTTTTATTTGAGCTCTAATTTTTGTAAATTCTTTTACATTTGTTTTTTCAAGAATCATGTTGATGTTTTTGCACCTGATTGAAATTTTATTTTTCATTTCAAGAATTGAGTTCAGGGGTTAAGCATTTGATACTTTGTCCTTGTTCTTAGTGTAGGGGCATGTATATAATAGCATAAGACATTGTCTCTAGCCCCACGACCATAGCCAAGTTGGTAGTTGAGTGGTAAAATTGCATCACAGAAGCAAAGTTTGAATTCCCTTGGGGAATTAGTTTCTCCCACCTAGGAGGTCATTGGGTACCGTGATTTACCTCCCTTCCACAAGGCCTTGCGGCAGGCAGTGGGCTGGGGTGAGGGTAATCACTTTTTGCATCACATAAAACATTGCATCTGCACCATATTGAAATTCTATCATTTAAAGAATGAGTAGAGGTGTAAGCATATGATAATTGCTCTAGCTCTTAGCACAGGAGCATATACTATACTATAGTCTAATTGTCTAAAGTATGCTTTGCTTCTACATCAGATTGAAATCGCTTTGTGTATGCATTAGATACTTTGTCCTAGTTCCATCAAGTGTGTGTGCACACATTCAATGCAACATAGATATCTAGTGGATTGTTGCATGCTATGATACTTTGTCCTAGTTCTTAGGGCTGGGACATCTGCATAATAGCATAAACCAAGCATTGCTTTTGCACCAGGTTGAAATTTGATAGTTTAGGTAAGCATTTGATGCTTTGTCCTCTAGTGTGTGTGACACGCAATGAAGCAACCTAGATATATTAAGGATTGTGGCCTCACTTTGAACCTGAGAATTAAGTAATAAGTATAGTATCTATCAGGCTTAAGTATGCTGTTTTTCTTAAGTTTGCAGTAATTGATAGTTTATTTAAGAATTCTCATTTTTTACATTGAAACTCATCTTTGCACTTGATCATAAAGATGCTCTTTAGCACATGATTATTACAGTTTCATTTTTTTTGGAATGGGAATTCTGTTACAATACTATCTAGGCTTGTAAACATTGGTTTGAAATATTCCTAATAGTACTTCCTTTCTTTGATATATTTTTACAGGTTTCTAGATCCATCGGAGATGCATATCTAAAAGATACAGAGTTCAACCGTGAGCCATTGATATCCAGATTCCGACTTCCTGATCCCTTCCATAAGCCGATCCTTAGTCATGAACCATCAATAGTAACACATAAACTCTCTCCTGAAGATCAATTTTTGATTTTTGCATCAGATGGTCTATGGGAGCATTTCAGCAATCAAGAGGTTGTGGATATGATTCACAACTCACCGCGTAATGTAAGATGTCATTTACTTCTTCTACAGTTCTTTTTCTTGGAACTATGAAATATGCTTTATGAATTTAGAACACCTTGTATTATACATATATGACTAGGAATTGAAGTGTTGAGCCATGACAATTGGCATGGACACAATTTTCCGTTTTCCTCAACAACCAACACGTGAGACGATAGTGGTGCTACAGCTCTTTCACTTTCTCGAGCGGCAATGGTGGTGCACAATGGGAATAGAAAGACAAGAGGAAGAGAGAGTAGGTGAGAGACTAAGGGAGAGAGAAGAGTTGTGAGAGGAGAGGGGAGAAGCGGATTGATGGATCATTGAAGAATGTCATGAGCATGACATGCTACTGATGGAAAGCGGTGGTTAGTGGTGAGGCAGGAGAGGCAGAGGAATTGAGGGAGATGAGGAAAGTATGTGGAGAGAAAATTAAATTCCTAACTCCTCAAAACCTCCATTAACCTAATTAAACACAACTAATGACTAACTAGATTTTCCTATATATAAATGCAATTCAGACCTAAACTAACCAAAATAAGTACAAATCAATTCTGATTTGAACCCACTTGAAAATTGTAAATAATTTAAAATGTAAAAAATTTTAATAGGATTAAATTTGGTATCTAACATTCTCAAAAATTCTTTTTTGTGTTTTATCTTATGTGATGTTAGGAGAGATCATAAAACACCCATTAGTTTATAGAGGAAGGAGAAATGTCTCATTTTCTTTTTACTGATTCCATCAGTCTAGGGATGAAAGTTGAGTAGATTATAAGCATAAATTATTATGGAAAAAACATACAAAATCTTACATAGTAGATAGTTGCACCATGTTATCAGCAGAATCAAGATCCGTGCAACTTCTCTTTGCTAAATTTATTTTTAATGTTCCCTTATCTGATACATATTTCTCACTATTATTTTTCAGGGTATTGCAAGAAAACTTGTGAAAGCTGCACTGCAAGAGGCTGCAAAGAAAAGAGAAATGAGGTACGCTGACCTCACAAAGATTGATCGTGGAGTTAGGAGGCATTTCCATGATGATATAACTGCCATAGTTATATTTCTTGATCCTAATCTGATAAGCAAAAACTTCTATCATGGTCCCGTACTTTCACTCAAAGGAGTTGGTGTTCCTGTATAAGCAGACGTTAGCCCAGAGGCTCCAGACGCTTCATCCCGGGTCTCCTCAGGCCTGATTCAAAATCTTTCCTTACTCTACTAGCATGAATCTGTTTTCAGGTTCTCACATGGTCCTAGTGGTCCAAAGCAAGAAGGACAGGAACCACATTCTTTAATTTAACTTGAGAGCTTGCAGTTTTGCACTGAAAATAGATAAGTATTAGCTATTACAGAACACTTTGGTTTGCCTTGACAGTCAAAGGGTTGGCTTCAAATGTGTCAAAATCTAGTTCGAAGTCACAGCCTCTGTTCTGCAGGTAAAAGAACTTGGGACTCGAGAATGATTTATAATTTGAATCTTGTCGTATATTTCTTTATTGCGCTTCTACTTTTTTTGTTATTTGTTGAGACGCGATATAATTTGACTACTGAGCCTTTTCATTACTAACCCTTATTTCGCAGTGTGGCTGTTCAAGCTTTTCATTATTCTTTTTCTCTTGAGGCTCGAGGGTGAGAAGATGAAGTTTGATCCAACTTCCTAGGTTTATCGTCTTATTCCTTCCTTTTAGGATAAAGGGTCATACTAGGGAAGTTCTACATCATTTCATATTTGGATCGACAGATTTTTAATGCCTTCCATTTAATCCTTTGTAATGATCCAACAGAATCTGTGAACCAGTCCTTAAATAATCCAACAATGGTACCACGTCAGTTTTTTTTCGAAAATAAAAAAAATTCTGGTTGTTCTAGAAAGGAGCTTGTACAAGCTCATTGTAGGGTTTCTATAGACCTGAAACATTAAAGATATCACATATAACAAGTCTTATATTTCTGGACTAATTCGAATCAGACCTGAGACAGGAAATATTTGGACATGCTGTTTTTTTTTCTCTAATATCACGTTAATGCTGTTTGATTGATCGTTTATTTTTTTTAGTTTAGAATACACATTTAGTTGTTATTCTTTTCCAAAGTGCTTGATATTTCTTTTCCCACTGTGGTTCTTCTGGTATCCATTTGTCAATCTGTTTTAACCAATAATGTAAGAACTCCAAAAGCATATGTCACTGTCTTGCTTTCTTATGATAAAGAGGGCATTGACAGTGAAAGGGAACACATTCTAAGAATGTGATATGGAAATTCACTCTCTTTTCAACTGCTCTTGCATTGCAATGTCTCAGTTGCCCAAGTTTTGGATGTCTCACTTGTTTCTAACAACCAACAGACAATTCTTTTTTTTCCTTCTTTTAGTGGATCTTCTGTGATTAAAGAGGATAGTGGCTTCACTCAGTGGACAACCCTATTTGCTTTAAGACAAAGTTGTGGTCCATGTGTGCCATAGGGAGAGGAGGAAGAAGAAGAAGAAAGTTGATAGTGATGCTGTGAGCTTTGTAGGCTATTTGCTTTCGGGTTTGCCAAACCTTGAAACTTTGCTGAGGTTTTTTTTCCCCAACACTTGCTAACCAAAGCCATCTAGAGAAATGTAGTGATGTTGGTTGGGTTGACAAGGATAAGGTGTTGTTGGAACCGAAAGGCGAGTTTGGTGTAGTGGAACCATGTATAATTGGATTATTTGTTATAGGATTTGTCACTATCTATTCAACTATCTCCATGAAACCATGAGCTCATCTAGTTATTGATCCAGTAGCCAGTAGGGTTGTCGGTATGGTAGCGTAGGTCCCAACTATTAGTGTGCCGATGCACACTTTTGGATTTAGTCAACATAGCCTTTGAAAATGGTCACGTCGGGCCAAGGGTTGAATCCTTTCTCTTTAAGATGAAATTGTTCTACTCGTGTGCTTATTATTTATTGACAATTATCTCTATAGTTAATGACTTTGACACAAAATAGTAACACTCTAAAATTGAATCATAGGAAACATTTAATGTCTTAGATCTCTTAGATATATGACTAAAAGTAGTGTCTAGAGGAGCGGCTTGAATAGCTCTAAAACTAAATCAACGATAATGTAAAATCTTTTAATGTGGTTTAGCACCCTTAGTCTTACTCAATAAATAGTCTATTAATTAGTAAAATGAGTCGCTCCTTAAAAATCTTATTATCTTTTCTCTTTATCAAAGGCAAAGAAATCTCATACAAAAAGGTTTTCTTTTACAATAAAAATATAAACAATACAAACCTAAAGAAAACTCGCAAGAGCTTGAACAATTTTATATATATATATATAAAGGGCTATAAAGAAAGAAAATATTTTTTTGTTTAGAGTTATGGAATTGTTATAGAATAATAGTTTTATCATTGCGATACAAGGTCCCTTTGTCCCTTTATTCATAGCCTTTGAAATAAACTTGGATAAGTTTCAATCAGTAGTTTTGTCTAATTTTAGTTGACTCAAATTCTTTTTAGGCGATTGTAAACATAGATCACTGAAGATTGCTTATCAATTGTTATCTTCAATCCACTTAATATCTGTTCAATCGATAGAATATTTGTTAGTCAACTCAATTAGATAACATTATAGACATATTTTAGTAGATTATGATTCTAATTAACTCAAAAATATTCTTAAATGATTAAATCGAATTCAGACGATTTAAAACCTATCAGTTAACTAAGCAATAAAATTTATTTAAATGAGTGATGGTGCACACACGTTGTGTGAACTAGACTTCTTATACCAGGTGAAACAATACAGGAGAGGTATGAGAGAAGAAAAATTGGTTTATAAAAAATACGTGGCTCCGTCCCTAGTTACATGTGTAATATAAGATATAAACACATGGGGGTAACGGACTCTCCTTCATAAAAAAAAAAATTTAATTCTTTATATCATATATTAACTTGATAAGAACAAATACTATATTTAATCTTAGCTTAAAGACTGTCCATAAATTATGTAAGGGTGCGCTAAACTCATGTAATAGTGTAATACTAGGATGACGCTCGAGAATTTTAATAGCAAGCCATTGTAACGTACTCCCTCTTATAAAAAAATAATTTAATATCATACTTAATCTTAGCCAAAAAATTAAGGAAAATATTTATAGAAGTTTCTTTGTTTTACAATTTTGTCAATTCTAAAATGTGAAACTAAAAGAATCTTGGATTTTAATTGATTAATGGAAAAAAATCTCAATAATACGCTGTTGCTAAGTCTTGAACTCTAGATCCCTGATTGATTAATGAGATAATTTTTAATAATACGCTGCAGCTGAATATCGAACCCTAGATCATTGATTAATTAATAAGAAAAAAATTCAATAATACACCATAGTTAAATTTTGAATTCTAGATAGCTGATTGATGTGTTTGTAGAAATTACTAATAGAATTTGAAATTATTTTCAATGTGAAAAGATAAAAAAAAATATTGATATTATTTTATTTTAGATTTTTACCAAAATTAATTAATAAAGATGATAGATTTTTAATAAAATAATAAAATAGATTGAAGATCGGGAGGGATGAATAACACTTGATATATATATATATATATATATATATATATATATAAAAGGTTAGTGTGAGCATAATAGGATAATAAAAAAACAATATAAATATTTTATATGATTATGACCCTGGGTTCTATTCCATGATCTAATATAAAGATGAGCACAAATTCCATGTAAACACAAAGAAGATTGCTTACTAAATATGAAAAATTAAAAGCACGAAGAAGATATTGCCATAGAAACCGTAGAAGCTTTAGAATGACCTTTAATCGGCATTAAGAGATCGCTAAGATAGTGGATTTATTTTTCTTAGAATGATCCTTAATTAATAAAACTTAATAATTGTTGTATATGAGTTTTGTATTTCTGATTTCCTTATGCTCCTAGTTATAATAGCAAGTGAGAATTTAAATAAGTACCCACGGATGTGGTGCAATGATAAAATACTTGGGGAACAAGTAAATGAATATTCTAGAGGTCGGTCTCTAAGTGTACATAAAGTATACTCTGAATTTACTTAGTAAAGACAATACTCTTATTTGGATTGCTTATAGTCGATTTGACTCGATTTAGTTTGAGTTCCATTGAGTGAAAATTAATGATAAGGAAACCTTATCAACCAACAACTCGATTCATGTCAAGTATGGCTTGTAACTACTAAGATGATCTTATAGTAAGGCCGTGAGTAAAGTGGGAAGATTGAGAGATTACGCTTGGGATAAGGAGCTTAGAGCATTAAATAGGCGAGCTCAGGAAACTCGAAGTGAAAAATTTAGATAACTCAGGGAGTTCAAAATGGAGAGCTCGAGATGGATAGCTCGGGGAGCTCAAAGCAAAGACCTCATCTCTACTACAACTAATGATTATGTACCTCAATATGTTGAAGGCTTGTGTACCAACTTAGCAGAATGGCTCATGTTATTTCCCTAATTTCTTGGGATAAATCGATTCTCTAATCTAGGATCTCTATGCAATTTGGCAGGGGTGTTAGAAATATTCTACGAGTTTAGATCCTCTGGTCCAAAATCTCCTAGACAAATAGAAACCCTACAAATATATTGGTGGAGTGATCTGGACCCCACCTGCTAAACAGGTGGGGTCCAGATCACTCCACCAATGAATATCCAAGGGTTCAGGACTGGTCCAAGAATTCTGGACCAGAGGATCCGTTTCAATATTCTATTGTTATATTCCACGATAAAAAATTTTAATGTAGGTTTATGGTGGGATGGGAGAATGAAAAAAAAGTGCCATAAGAAAATTTTAAGGAACTCTTCTCAAATTAAAGAATATAATAAAATAAAATCTAGATCATCCCTATTCCAAAGTTAGTTAATATTTGAAGCGTTTTTCAACCTCTAACGACTTTTAAAATGGTTTTATGTTTTATTAATTTTTTAAAATGTGTTCAATGTTCCATTTTGTTGTTTAAATATCTTTTTTAATAAGTGAGTCATCTAACTCGCAATTTAAAAAGAATAATTCAAATAATTTTTTATCAGAGTATCTTTCAGGAGCAATTTGTTACAAATAGCTGGTTAAAATTGTAGAATTCGAAATGGCTCATCTAACTAACTTCTTAGATTTCTCAAATAATATATTTATTTTTTATTTTATCCTTTCTGTCCACCACATGACCACATCCTGCATTTAAAATTATTATTATTATGGTATTAGATTCCAATCAACAATACAGTTTCCGTCCGAAAAATAGAAAATATGATAAGCTGAAAATATGATTGGATGGTTGATAAAAAGAAAATTTTATGTAGTAATACAAAAGTGTCAGTATTGGATTGGAAAGAAGTTTCTGACGTTGATCCTTTGACGTTTAAGTCAGTTTTCGATGATATAAAATATAATAGTAAACTATAGCAAAAGTTGGTAGAGTAACAAAGTTGTGCATACTTCTGTTTATAGATGAGAGAACCTCTTTTATAGTGCAACTGTAGTGTCTGTGTATGCATCTCAAAGTGTATGCACATTTCCCTAGACATTCTATGAAAACACAAGTCAGAAAGTATCCAAGACACCTTTCTTTAAGTAACATGCATATCTCTGATGCGACAAGCTGGAAGATTCTAAAGTATGATTTACTTACGAAACATGCTCTGTTATTAATAGCGCAAATCTCCAAAAGAGTATGAGGAGATACGCGAGTGAGTCTCGTTGTCGATCGATGTCCGCTCAATCGGGACACTCTCGCTTGGTCGTGTGGAACAGCATCATCTTTTTTCACTTAACTTTCCCATAGTTGGAGGGTTGTCTCTCTCCCGAACGGACACGCAGCCTGATTCGAACGAGATGACGGTCGGGAGTTGTGCTTTCTATTTGTCTCTTAGCTTTATGCTGCCCACTTAGCCTTGCATGCTCGATCAAACATGATTGATCCACTTGATCATAACTGATCCATTCGGTCTCATCTGACTTTAGTCTCCATGTCTATCAATCTTCCTTACTTTAACTCATCTTCATTTGGCTTTCTTTATTAACGTATCAAATATTATTATGATATTACATTTCAAAAATTAATATCATTGTCATGATATTTTTTAAAATATATTATCACAGTGATACTATTCTTGAAATGCAACATCACAAATGGACTAAAATGATAAAATGGAAAATAGCTACTTGTATTTTTTTTAAAAAAAATCTGAAATCTTTAAATAAAAAAAACCCTTAATTTTGAAAGTTAAATGTTTCATGTTGTTGTTTATATATATCTTACTATCATATACTATACCAAGAATCTAGAACTTTATTAACTGATTTTAGTGGAATCAAAAATAAAAAAAAAAAATGTAATGTTATTTTTTTCACATTATAAATAATTTTAAAATTTATTAATAATTTTCTGAATATTTTATATAAAAATATACATGATATTCTCTTTCATCTTATAACTTAAGATTGAACATTATGAATAATAGAAAAGTCTCTACAAATATCTTAGGTCATAATATTAGAAAATATATTTTTTTTTTATCTTTTTAATTAAAATCAAATGTAATATTAAATTAAATTTTTACGAGAAAAATTTTATTATAGTAATTAATGTTGAAATTTTTAAGTATCATCCTTGTATTATATTACTGTATCACTCTTATATTATATTACTATACGGGTCTAATGTATTTTTATCTAATTTAATTTATAAATTTAGCGTATTAATTTATGTGTATTTATGTATATATATAAAAAAAAGTATGGTGGCGGATGACTGGTATATATAAATAAAGTGATTATCTAAATGAGAAAGTTGTCCTGAAAGTTTGTCCGTCCGTCTATAAAAACGCATCTCCGGCGAAGGGGGAAATTGCGCTCTCCCGCTCCGGTCAGTGTCAGCTCGGCCTCCTCCCACACCGCCGCCCCAGTCGCATAAGCGCTTCTCTTGTCCTCGCGCCTCTCTTCTCAGCTCATGCGCACAAGTCCGCTACCAGAGGCCAACCCTTCTTCGCCGACCCACGCCGGCGCCGTGGAATTCTGCCCGCCCCAGTGCCCGCCTTCTACTCAGCCGAGACCTCATCTCCCTTCAGGCATGCAACAGGATTCCCTTGCCTTTTCTTTTCTTGGTTTTCCAGTGAAAGATTGGATTTTGTCTAGATTAGGGAGCTTCTGAGGTCGCCCAAGTCCGAGGTAATTACTTCTCAAAATTGAGTTTTTTTTCCTTCTGCTCATTTTATCCAAGCAGGATTGCGTTGTTTGATGTGGTGCTCTTCGATAGGATTCATAATTGCAATCGTCTCTGTTGGCGTATTTGAAGGCGACAATGTTCATGGGCATCATTTTGTTTTTATGCAGGCCATCGGCCGAATAGTTTGGGTGGTTTCCGACATCCCGTGGGATTATGCATGATATCGTCCAGGAAGAAGATTCCTCCTTGCGATCTTCGTCACTAAATCCTTGGCATTTCAGCTGAAGGAAGTTAGACAACAAGTAGATCTTGGCATCAAGGGAAATGCAGACCAAATCCCGAGTTCAGGACTATTTTGACCAAATTCCTGACTCGTTGCTCCTTCTCATCTTCAACAAGCTCGCCGATGCCCGTTCCCTTGGCCGCTGCTCGGCTGTGTCTAAGCGCTTCAACTCCCTCGTTCCCCTTGTTCACGATCTGTTTGTCAAAATAGATCGAGTAGTGCCTGTTGATGGTGACTGTGATTTTGCAAGCCTTTCTTCACCTAAACCAAGCAACATCTTTGCCCATCTGTTAAAGCTCATACTACTCACCATCCTCAGACCATTTCATCACCTTCTGAGCACCAATGGTAGAAATAAACCTCTTTTCCCACAAGTCTCCCATCATTCCCCTTCTCGAGTCCTCAAGAATTTCACTCAAGTGCACAACCTGAGGATCGAACTACCTGCCGGTGATGTTGGAAAGGAGGATGGGGTCTTCTTGAAGTGGAGAGCCGAGTTTGGGAGCACCCTTCAGAACTGTATCGTATTGGGTGGAACTAGGATTGAACATGAATCTACTAGCTCAGTGAATTTGCAAGGGTCAGTGGAAGAAGACAATGGGAGCCTTCCAGAGTCCTTCTATACGAATGGAGGGTTAAAGCTACGTGTCATTTGGGCTATCAGCTCGTTGCTCGCTGCGTCGGCAAGGCATTATCTTCTCCATCAGATAGTCAAGGAGCACACAACATTGAGAAGCTTGGTGTTGACAGACGCGGATGGTCAGGGAACATTGACCATGGGAGTGGAGCAGCTGAAAGAGTTCAGAGAGAAGCAATTAGCACCCTCAGCATCATCGAATAGGACTCAGGTACCGGCAACAAAAATGAAGCTAAGATATGCTCCATACTTGGAGCTTCGTGAGAGAATGGGGGTGCAGGGAGCTACACTCATTGTCATCAAGCCTGTTGGAGAGGGCACTAGCTGTGGCTATAGTAGTAGCAAGAGGGAAATGGAGGCATTAAGCTGTGGCGCATTCGATGGGCCGTTTCAAGCTGCTGTTAAGGCATTAGCAAAGAGGCGAACATACTTGTTGGAGATGAATGGTTTTTAGACAATTTGATCTCTTTGCTTGCTTATCTTTCTATGGCTTGCACTAGTTCTACTGGAATGATATGTTGCTCCTCTGTTAAAACATTTTCGTACAGTAAGAACATCTGGTTCTGCGGTTTAGCGCGTAATATCGATCGATTATCAGGTGTGAATTGTCATCAAGTCATACAAATACATTGGCATATTGAGTTGAGTTGGGTACTCAAGTGAAGAAGTGGTTGTCCTTGTTACATGAAAATTGTTGTTGTCCTGGTTTTGACTTCCCCAAAAACCTCCATTTTCTTGGAGCCTGTTGCTCTTTCCGGTTTGCCAGACCAAGTTTATCTCCTGTTAGTCCTCAGTTTGTGATCTGTATAGTTGTTTAGTTCTTGCTACGAAAACATATGGATCGCCAATGATCTGATAGCTTGTAGTTGGAACAATTTGCAAAATTTATGATATTGTTAGACATGTAGCTGAACAATGCTGTTTCTGCTGTGATGATTTAGAGGGTGTTCATTTTCTACACATGAAAACTTGTAGATCATTTCATACCTGATAGATGGATAACCATTTTCTCTTCTTCGCATTGTGGAGCTGTGTTCGACAATTCGAAAGATCTTTGGACAGAAAAGCTTGATCTGGTTTCAGTAATGTGACTTATCACTTGTGCCAGAGTTGTTAGTGTGCACTAATCAAATCAGCCATTTGTTTCTCTTTGGATAAAGTATTGAAGGGGAGCCTTGGCACAATGATAAAATTGTTATTTTGTGATCAAAAAATCATGAGTTCGAATCCTATAAACAACCTCATAAGTTGCTATGGATGTACACGATAGCAGTGGGAGAAGACTCTCTACCTCCCAAATTAATTGGACAAAACTTGGATACTTGAATTATTAAAAAATAAAGTTAATGTTAGTCGATTCGAGTCCTACACAAGATATATGAAACTCGAACATGTTAACATCAGTTGAATAATTAAATGTTCATTATTTAAACTAAAAAAAGGTTATATTAAAAAATTAAAAAGTTAATGTCTTTTCAATTAAATTAAAAGTTTATTTCGAAATCCTTTTAAGGGATTAATTACATTTCAATAGAATTCAGAGCTTATATTTTTTAAAAAACAATTATAGAAATTAATTGTAAATTCAGATTAATCTAGAGGTCACTTTTAACCTTTTAAATGATGATTGTTTTTTTTTTTTTTATCAAATATTGCATTTTTATAATCTAAGAAAGTTTTTAATCGGTGCAAATGGATTGGATTGGTTGATCATATTAGTTGGGTTGAATGAGATAAATGAGTCAACTATGTTAATCATATGATAAAAGGTGATTCACTTGTTCTCATCGCTCTCGTCAATCAGTCCCTAAGTCAATATGGAGAAGATAAATTACGGATGACTACTAGCCATTAATACAGATGATAAGACATAGCTAGTAACCATGTTATAATGGATAGTGACGAATCCAGACAAAAAAGAAAGAGGATGCTCGAGAGCTGGAGCTTGTTTTCCTTCTCGCTATCCCTCGAATTGTAGCATATTGGTGGAATTTTCCGGAAGCAAGGGAGTACTCAAGCACACCCTGCTCTCCCTAGATCCGTCACTGATAATAAATAGTACTTACAATGAGTGAGACATGATATTTCTGATTTATCCCATTCCAAAATATATAGGGTCAATCGTAAAGGATAGTTAAGATGACACTTCACATTTTTACCAATAAATAAGGATATATTACTAATGCCGGACATATTGATCAAATTGACTAAATTATTTGAGCTAGACAGGCCAAGCTTGAGACGAAGGTGGACTGAACTGATCCGATAAGATGAACCAATTGAGTTAGTCATGTTGATTTGAGCGGGCAAATGAGCAAGCAAGTCAAACATTTCTTGTCGCTTCTAGTTTACTGGATTAGGTTGCAATGAATTGAATAATATAAAAATATTAATATTTAAGTTTAAATTTTAAAAATATATGTGATATTTAAAATTATTTTAAAATATAAATAATTTTAATTATTCGAAATAAATTCGAACTAGACTTCTTCGATAAGAACTATAATTCCAGTTTAAGCTATTGGACAGTCGATTTAAATTAAAATTACGTAAAAATAATTAAAATTTAATTTAAGTTCAATCCGTGAATGATTCTTGAGTAATTAAAGAAAATATTATAAATTTGAATACTACTTGAAAATTTATTATCCTGTCCGAAAATTATAAAGAAAGTTAGTTGAGAATGTAATTTTTCAGTTAATCTCATGAAGACTCTGTTTTGATCTGTAATATAAGAATATCAGTGATCCTGTGGCAAGATCGGGGGGCCCTCATAAGGGAAAGGCCGACGACACGTGGAGATCGACAGTCAATGGAGGGGTCAACCCCCTGTGCTCGAGGAGCGAGTAGGACATGCCGAGCACCAGGCAATAGCCCTTACCCGAAAGAATAACCATTTGGTCGGGCGCCAAGGAAGGAAGGAGCCTAGAGCCGAGCGGATAATCCGTTCGGTCGCGAGACAACGCACGAATGAAGGCCGAGCCGTTTGCCCGCTCGGCCAAGGTCTCAGGCGATGCGAGCCGAGCGGAAGGGCGACCCTCAGTCTTCTCGGACGGGCGATCACCTACGTCGGACTAAAGACGAGCGCTATGGCCGAGCGGCTGGATGGTCGATCCGGGAAGAGGGAGTCAAAGAATAGGAGACAGTGTGGACGTCATCTCAGTAACCCCTGTTGCTGACAACATGTATGTTCGAAGACTAAACCATACGCAGTATGGTGTGATCGAATATTCTGCTGTCCCATCAAGGAGACGCTCAGACTGTAGCAGCATGGAGTCAAACATGCTCTTCTGACAAGCCCATGCTGCGGTATGGGGTATGACACGTGTACACCTCGGGTTGTGTGCACCAAGCTCCCGTGGCTCTATATAAACGCCATCAGACTTCATCGGAGGTAGGCAATCTGAGATCTCTGGAGCCACCTTCTTGCTATTCGTTTTCCTGACTTGAGCGTCGGAGGGTCGTCGCCGGGAACCCCTTCCCGGCCGGCCGGCCCGACTTCTTTGCAGGATCACCGGAAGTTCACACCAGCAGTCGAAGACCCACGTCAGCGACCGGAAAGCGTCACGTGCCCAGCGTCCGTTGATTCAGCTTTCGGACAGGATCAATCAGTATCTGGTCAGAGAAGATATCTCTGGTATTGATCCTCCGACGCTCAAGTTAATCATCAGAATAATAAAAGAAGGCGGAGCAATGTAGTAGTAGCACAAGTACAAGTGTGAATAATGAATAACACATACCTCCGTCGGTGCATAGACTCACTTTATATAGTACTACCATAGGCGACGTGCACACTCCTCTAAGAGCGGACATGTTTTTCCAACTGTCATATGAAAGGATACATGTCAGAAAAGTGTCTCTGACACCATACCTTATAAGGCATACAAATCCTTGACATGATCGTATAAGCTTTTGTCGTACGATTTGCCTGTTGATCATGCCTTGTTGTTAGTGGCAATTATCTCTCAGAGGGATATTATGAAATATGGGGAGGCTCCACTGTTTGCTCGAGCGGGGTAGCCGCTTGGTTGGAACCATAGTTTGTAGAATCGCAATCCTACGCAGAATCGATTTAGGGTCAGGATTGGATCGGTCAAGATCGGATCGTAGAATCGTACGATCCTACCAAAAATCCTTAAAATCTTATCATACATGATTAATAATTAGAAAAAATACTTTAAAATCTCATTTACATATAAATAAATAACTAATTTTGTATATATATACAATCATTTACACTCAACACCTCAAATTACATTACTACATGTACAAATTTAAATTAACTTATAATTCAACTATCATTCTCTTATAGTAATAATATTTATATTTTCATATCATAAAATGAAAAAATATAAAAATTTTATTAATACAATAATAATAACACATTCAATGTCACAAATATTTCCTTGGTTTATAAGATAATTCAATTTATAGGCCAACAAAGCACCTAACGTATATAACAGAAGCTATTGAATCCTTTGATTCAAATATGAACGTCGAAAATAATCTTCTAAAGACTGGTTGATGCCACATAATACTAGATAATAGGCATCTAAAAACTCATTATTTTGGGGAAAAGAAATGACAGAATATTATTGATAAAAAACTAACTAAAAAATAGTTAAATATATGTTTAAATAATTTAAAACCCTAATAAGATGAAAAAAAATATTGGTGCAACATCTCTCAGGTCAAGGTTGACCTGGTTGACCAAGCTTGAGTCTTGGTTTGGGTTTTGATGTTTGACAATACAAGGTGGATTGAAGAAGAGTCAAGTAGGTCAAGGATTGACCAGATACTTGAATGTGAAGTCCTAACTAGGATGTTAGGCAGATTGCAAATCCTGGTGAGTGAAGCCAGGTGAAAGACCTGGTGAGTGAAGCCAGGCAGAAGTGAAAATCCTAGTGAGTGAAGCTAGGTGAAAGTCCTGGTGAGTGAAGCCAGGCAGAAGAGAAGTCCTGGTGAGTGAAGCCAGGCAGAAAAGAAGTCCTAGTGAGTGAAGCTAGGCAGATTGGAAGTCCTGGTGAGTGAAGCCAGACACGAGGGAAAATCCAGATGGGTCAAGGTTGACCAGACATCAGGTGAAAGTCCAAGTAGGTCAAGAGAATGACCGAATACTTGGCATGATGAAGGAAAGTCCAAGTATGTCAAAGGAATTGACCGGATACTTGGCAAGAGGAGAAAAGTCCAAGTAAGTCAAAGGGATTGACCAGACACTTGATGGGGAGTCCTGGCAGGTCAAGGGAGTGACCAAATGCTAGGCAGGATGTACCAACAGGTCAAGGTGGACCGGATGTTGGTTTGAGATTCTTCGGACTTGGTTTTGGGCAAAAACCAAGAGCTGGATCAATCAGTGGATCGATCCAGGAGCTGGATCGATAAGTGGATCGATCCAGGCTTTTCCCAGCGCACAGAAAGCCTCTGGATCGATCAGTGGATCGATCCAGAGGTCCCAATCGATCAGTGAATCAATTGGGACGCTGCTGCTTCCCGCGATAAGTGCTGGATCGATGCGTGGATCGATCCAGGCGTTTTTCCATAGCACAGAGGCGCTCTGGATCGATCCATGGATTGATCCAAAGCCTCCCCGATTGATTGGGAGTTTTCGAATCGATCGGGATCCGACCGTTGCGTCGTATCTGAGCTGCAGGCGGGCGTCTCCTTCAGTATCTCTTCACCGATTCATTTCAGATCTCTCGCCAGCTCCTCCACAGCGCTCTCAAAGCTCAGATCGCCAGTTCTTGAAGGATCTTGGAGGTTTCCAAGTCAAGAGGCGGATCAAAGCCAAGAAGAGAAGCTAGGGTTAGGGTTTTCTGTACTCATTATAAGCTTTGCGCTTGTTTTTTGTTTCCCTTTCCTTTCTTCTTGTATTGAGAGTCTTGTAGGGCTTCTCCACCTTAGGTAGTTACCGAAAAGGAGTGTTTCATAGTGGAGGTGTGTGTGTGTGCGTGGATCCTTGGACTAGTCACCTCTTGTGAGGTGGATACCAAGTAAAATCCCAAGTGTTAGCGTTGTATGTTTTTGTTTCTTGTATTTCCGCTGCACATCTTCAAAGAAACAAGCAACGTCAACCACGAAGCACGCGACGAGCTATTCACCCCCCTCTAGCTACTTTTCAGTCCCAACAAAAAAGATAATAAAAAAAATATATAAAATCTTCTAGACATTTGAAAAGGATTTAAGTGATATTTTTTGGGTTTGAAATAGGATAGTTAAGGATAAACTTTGAAATTTATTAAAGATCTTTGAACGAGTTTTGATTTGATATATTATAGGCCCCGTGGTTCAATCCGAGTCAAAAGTTATGACCTCTCAAAGCTTCCACCGATCCTGCTCTGATTCTGCTCCGATCCTATCGATTCTGTTCCGATCCTACCGATCCTGCTGCGATCCTACTGCAAAACTTGATTCTGCACGATCCTGGATCGATTTTGGGTTTCCGGATCGTAGAATCGTACGATCCTACGATCCGAATCACGATTTTGCAAACTATGGTCGGAACTCCCCGCCCCGGTCGATCTCAGATGCTCTTTTTCATTGTAGTTTGGGTACGCCAATTGTCTCTAACCTGACTAGACATGAGGTTCGGTCGGTCCGATACTCGCTTGGTCAATTGTGCATCATCTAGTGTTCTTTCTATATGATCCGTTGGGGAGAGCGTTGTACTTTGATGAGCTTCATGGCCGATCGACAACTGAAGTTGGCCCTCGATCGACAGCTGAAGTTGGCCTCCGCTCGACCCACTTTTGGTGAGTTTGTTGGTTCCCTGACATTGACCGTCTTGACTTTGACTTCCACGTTGACTGATGTTTTCATCCTTGACCCACATTTGGTGGCCCCTTATCACTGTTGTTGGGCGTTACACTTGGCAGATGAAAGGGTTCGTCCCTTTCGCTGCCGCAAACGGCAGTTTGCTGGAAACGCCAAGGAGACGAAGGGGTGTCCTTTCCCCTTCGTCTTCCTCAGCCTTCTTATAAGAGGCGTCCAAGGCAATCAGAGGTGGTGAGGAGGTTGATGCGAAGGTAATCAGCGAGTAGAGGCGTGAGGTGATCAGTGAGCAAAGAGAGAACGTCTAGGGACGGGATTTGGTTTGTGGAAGAGTTCGAGAAGGTTCCGTGTGGTGATCTTCTCGGCGACAGCAGCAGCGACGTCTCCGGCGGTTCATCGGCGACTTCATCGACCGACATCTTTGGTTGCAGTTCTTCGGGAGATCCATGTGAGTAGTTACCGCATTATTCAATTGATTCGTTTTAGTTTTTCATGCTCTCAAAACTACCAACAATGGTATCAAAGCGTGCTAGATTTGAAGCATGAAAATTGACGCGAAAAAACTCACATTTTTTCTTCTTCTGTCGCGAAGAAGAAGATGAACAGTAACACTGTTCATCAATTGAATCGATTGAAATTTTGATTCAATCGATTCAAATTCGTGAATACAATTTTTGACGAAGCACAGTGAGAAAAACTCACTGAATCGATTCATGAATCGATTAAAGGCGTGCACAGTATTTTTTTTTTTCGAAGCATAGTTTTTTTTTTTATTATGAATCGATTCAATGCCGAGTTTGAATCGATTGAAGTTAAAAAAAAAAAGGACATTGAATCGATTCACGAATCGATCAAAACGCATGAACAGTATGTTTAAAAAAAAATAAATTAAAGCATGCACATGTTTTTCTTCTTCACGTTATAAACAGTGGATGCTTTAAAGTTTTAATTAAATATATTTATTAATTAATTAAATACATATAGAAATGTATAATTAATTAATAAATAAATATTTAATTAATTTATAGTTCAATTTATTGAAAATTGAACCAGACCAACTTGATCAATCAAACTCAGGTCTAGTTTAAATTATTAATTGATTTAGGCAGACCAATTTGATTCAATGATACCTAAAGCAGGTTTAAATCATTTGTTGGTTTAACCAGTCCGGTTTATTATTGAATTAATTGGGTATTCTTGATTACAGAAGTTGGGCTGATCAAATATGACCGGATTAGTTCCGTTGTGTCAAATTTGATCAGAAACATTGGATTTGTTCTAATGAGTCAGACTTAATCCAATGGGCAATTGGACGAGTCAAACGAACCTGAGTTTGATTAATAAGTCTGTGATTGACTCAAATGGGCTTAAACAAGAACAGAACATAGGTCCAATTAGATTAGTTCTAATGAGGACAATAGACTAAGTTTAACATCCAGACTCCTGATTGACCGGTCTAATGGGTCAGTCGACTTAAACTCCTGAAAATCGAGAAGATTTATTTTTCTTGATTTATAATGATGGTATGCCTGTATAAATTGAATTAAATTGTTTTTGTACTGGTTAGTCGGTTTTGTACTGACGTATTGAAATTCAATTTTTCAGATGGCACGGACGATTACCACATTGACTCGTCGTGAAGTGCGGCGAAACCAGCTCCGGGAGGAGATTCAGGAGATAGAGTATAAGTCTGCTTATGGAGTTGACGGACATGTTAGACGGCTGGATAGACTATTTTGGAAACTTGAGCAAGAAGAGTTTCCAGTCCTGGACAGTTATAGGATCTTGGCATTGATGCATTCATTGCCAGAGTATCCCAAGATAATAGCAGACTATGTATGGGGGCGTCATCAAGGGTGTGTCACATATTCAGTACTGTGTGAGGAACTACTTCACCATATGGGTGAAGAAGAGCCTAAAGAGTCTGAAGAGGACCAGGAGATGCTCGAGGAAGATCCAGAAATGGATCTAATGGAGAATCCTGAAGCTACCCCATCTGAGATTATCCCAAATGAGTCCAGGTTAATAGGGATAGTGTTGGCTGCTATACTAGTGTTTGTCCTAGTGGGGGCAGTGCTGACCTATCTAGTTTATTAGTGTTCTGTTTGCTGTCGTTATGTACGAGCAGTGTTAGCTCATTTAGTTTTGAATCATGTAATAATTTCTGTTGTTTTGTACGAACAGAATTATATAATAAAAGTTATGTTATATGTTAACTAACTTGGAAATGATTAGTTCATTTCATGATATGATTAGTTCATATAAATATGATTCGTTCATATAAAATAATTTGTTCATTAGTTGGGATATATGTAATATAATTGATCAGTGCTGATTAGATTAGAACATACAAATGATGAGTGGAAACAATGTTATCACTTGATTTTGTAAACTAACTCTAATTTACACTGAGTCAATAAATAGTTGCACATATATGAATTACACTGAAATAATAAATAATTTGTTTATTTATGTAGATCATGGCAACTAAAAATATCATAGTTGAACTCAATAAGGGTGAGAAATTATATGGGGATAACTACAAAATCTGGCACCTCAAGATATAATATGTCCTTGAGGAACAAGAAGTTCTGGAGGCTATAAATCAAATCATGGAAGAACCAGCTGATGGTTCCACAGCACACCACAGACGTGACCTTGATGCCTATAAGGCATGGAAAAGGAAGGACTCCATTGCTAAGGGTATATTGATTAGTTCAATGGTGGATTACCTGGTATTTGAGTATGAGCCATTACCATCCGCTCATGCTGTCTGGGTAGCCCTTAGAGAGAAGTACAATGGAGTCAGTCTGAGTAAGCTCCGTCAGCTGACTATCAAGTTTGCTAGTTGTAAGAAGCGCTCGAATGTTACCATGGCCCAACATCTCAGGAAGATGGGTAACACATGATTCGAGAGCTAAAGACTGCAGGTTATACGTTGACCGATGAACAACAGGTTCAGGCAGTTATCCGTTCCCTTCCTGATTCTTGGGAAACGATGAAACAGAACCTGACCCATAGTGAGAGTATCAAGACTTTCACTGATGTCTCACGCCATGTGGAACTTGAGGCGGAGAGGATTGAATCCGCAAGGATTTCGGGTCAAGCTTTTGTAGCTGAAGGTTCTGGTTCCAAGAATAAGAACAAGTGGTTCAAGAAAGGAAAGGGGAAAGGAAAGGAGGTTAATGTTGTTGCTGCGAAAAACCAAATCAAGAAGAAAGGAAAGAAATATGGACAAAAACCTAAGAGCAGGTTGACTTGCTTCAACTGTGGCAAGAAGGGCCATTTTGCTCGGGATTGTACTGAGCCTAAAAAGGTAAATCCATTTTTGTCTTCTTTCCACGAGCAATATGTTGCAAGTACAGTGTTGTTAGCTGATTATATCCTTTGTGGATTGTAGATTCAGGAGCAACGAACCACGTAGCTCGTGATCGAGCTACATATGTGGAGTACCGTCGGGTACCGGCTGGCAACAAATGGATATATGTAGGAAACAATGCAAGAATAGAAGTCAAAGGAATTGGCACTTACAAGCTCAACCTACGAGGTGGAGGCAACTTGTTTCTACATGATGCCCTGTACGCTCCTGAGATTCGACGGAATCTGGTTTCCGTTATTTGTCTTCTTGATTTAGGTTACAATGTAAATTTTTATAGCCGTTGTGTGGAACTTCGAATTAACTCTGTGTTAATTGGATATGATTATGTAACAAATGGTTTTATGGTTCTTGATGTAAAACCAAATAATAATAGTTGTTTTTCAAACATTGCTCTTACTAGTAATGCTGATGTTAATGATGAAATTTGGCATGCTAGATTGGGACATATAGGACAAGTACAAATGAATAGATTAGCTAAGGAGGGCCTATTAGGCACTCATGCTAAGATTAACTTGTCTGTATGTGAGCATTGTCTTGCTGGAAAGATGACTAGGAAACCATTTGGTAAGACTATTAGGGCTGATTCACCATTACAATTAATTCATTCGGATATTTGTGGTCCAATGAATGTGAAGGCTAGAAATGGGAGTTCTTATTTCATTACATTTATCGATAATTTTACACGTTTTGGTCATGTGTATTTGATTTCTCACAAATCTGAAGCATTGGATTGCTTTATTCGTTACTTGAACGAAGTTGAGAATCAATTGGAACGTAAGGTTAAAACCTTGCGCACTGACCGTGGAGGAGAATATTTGTCTGATCAGTTCAAGACAATGTATAATGAGAAAGGGATTGTTAGACAGCTTACTATCCCTGGAACTCCACAGCAAAATGAGGTTGCTGAAAGAAGAAATAGGACTCTTCTTGAAATGGTTAGGTCTATGATGGCACAAGCTAATTTACCAATCTCCTATTGGGGAGATGCATTACTAGTAGCGACCTATATACTTAACAAAGTGCCTTCAAAGTCAGTTCCATATACCCCACATGAACGCTGGACAGGCAGAAAGCCGGATCTGAGTAATCTGAGACCTTGGGGGTCAGCTGCCTACGTTCATGATAAGACTCACGAATATGGAACACTATGACCCAGAGGTAAGAAGTGTATCTTTATAAGGTACTCTGAGACCTCTAAGGGTTATGTTTTTATTGGTAAGCGACAAGATGGAACCATCTCTGAGATAGAGTCAAGAGATGCTAC
This sequence comes from Zingiber officinale, assembly GCF_018446385.1. Taxonomy (NCBI): domain Eukaryota; kingdom Viridiplantae; phylum Streptophyta; class Magnoliopsida; order Zingiberales; family Zingiberaceae; genus Zingiber; species Zingiber officinale. The sequence continues at coordinate 15,907,182 of NC_055989.1, forward strand.
TTTTCTAGAAACTGAGTTCCCAACACGAGGTGAAGTTGATAAGACAATTCCTCTATATGAGATAGAGGAGGAGGATAATGTTCTTTTATCAACAAATCAGGAGATGCCTGAATCTAGTCAACCGAGTGGGAGTAATTTGCAACTGAATGAGTCAGTTTCTCAACAGTCTAACCTTCGAAGAAGTAGTCGTCAGATTATTCCTCGGAGAAGGTTTGATATTGAGAATGAGGCATTAATGGTTCTCCCAGTTGACGATGAGGAACCTCGAACAGTTGAGGAAGCTTTGAGCAGCTCAGTTAGAAAAGAATAGAAAGTTGCAATGAATGAAGAAATGAAGTCAATGAGAAAGAATCAAGTTTGGGATTTAGTCGATCTTCCTTCGGGCCGAAGGACTATTGGGAATAAGTGGATTCTCAAAGTAAAGAGGAAAGCAAATGGATCGATTAATCGATACAAAGCTCGATTAGTTGCAAAAGGATATACCCAAATGGAGGGTATTGACTTTGAAGAGACATTCTCCCCAGTTGTGAAGTTTGTGTCAGTACGTGTCATCCTAGCTATAGTAGCACAATATGACATGGAATTACATCAGATGGATGTAAAAACGGCTTTCCTTAATTGTAATCTTGACAAAGAAATTTATATGGTACAACCGGAAGGTTATGTTGCTGAAGGCCAAGAGAAAAGAGTATGTAGACTTCGGAAGTCTATATATGGGCTAAAGCAAGCGTCAAGACAATGGAACATAAGATTTAATGAAGTAATATTATCTTATGGTTTCGAAATGATCAATGAGGATCATTGTGTTTACCTAAGAAAGGAAAAAAAAAACTTGTCATTTTATCATTATATGTTGATGATATGCTAATAGCTGGAAGTGACATAAAGAGTGTGATAGAAGTCAAAAGTTGGCTGTTATCACAATTTGACATAATAGATATGGGAGAAGCAGAGTACATCTTAGGAGTGAAGATCGTTAGAGACCGATCAAAGAGACTTTTGGGTTTGTCTCAAGAAGCTTATATCACTAAGATGCTACAACACTTCAATATGTCAGATTGCAACATTGAACAGACGCCTATTGCTAAAGGTACTGTCTTTAGCAAAAGTATGTATCCCAAGACTCCAGAGGAAATAGCTGAAATGAAGAAAAAACCATATGTCAGTGTTATTGGTAGTTTGATGTACACTATGTTGTGTACTCATCCCGATATAAGCTATGCTGTTGGCTTAGTTAGTCGTTTCCAGTCAAACCCAAGATCGAGACACTGGAAAGCGGTGAAGAGGATATTCAGATATCTTAAAGGAACAGCTGATTATTGCCTCTGTTTCCAAGGATCATATATGAGCCTAAGTGACTACTCAGATGCAGATTGGGCAGGGGACCTTGATGACAGAAAATCCACATCTGGCTATGTCTTCTTGCTGAATGATGGCGCCATCTCATGGAACAGCAAGAAGCAGGCTTGTGTAGCCTTGTCGACAATGGAAGCTGAGTATGTGACTTGTGCAGCGGCCGTGCAAGAGGCTGTCTAGCTAAGAAGGTTCCTGAAGCATCTGAGAATTGCTGAGGACAGTGAGAGTCCTGTTACAGTGTACTGTGACAGTCAAGCTGCAATAGCTTTTTCCAAGGATCCCAAATATCACAGCAAAGGCAAGCATATAGAAATTAAGTATAATTATGTAAGGGATATTATTGACAAGAAAAAAGTGATTCTTGAGTACATCCCTACATGGAATATGCTTGCTAATCCTTTTACTAAGCCATTGACTAAAGAGTCATTTCATGGGCATATGAAGTCTTTGGGACTTCGGAGAATGTAACAATTGTAAATACATTTTGATAAATGAAAAATTCCATGATCTATTCAGTGTATATGTCTTGGTTACATTCGAATAAAAGTCTCGATAAGCATGTTGGCAGATTGGGATTGGTCCACTCACATGGACAATCATCTCTATTTGTTAAGTACGAATAGAGGTAAGATCGTTGCTTATGGGACAACTTTTGTAGCTGTGAATAGAGACATACACATAAGTTAAGGTCGCCTTGATATTTGTGTCAAGATGAGATTATTTGTGTAATGATTGGAGTAAATGCACCCACCATTTACTGAATCTGCTTGAAGCCAGATTAGAATTCATATGTTGAATTCAGGATTAGACATTGGAAATGTCTAGATCGAAATCTGTACGATGTTAAAATTGGGAAAAACATGCGCTCTTTTTGGTAAAGAGAATAACATCGTAGCATGTGATTCATACCACATGTGTTATGGCGACAAGAAGGGTTGTAGGAGAATGGATCCCTGCTTCTCTACTATGTGAGACCCTTGAGATTATAAGTTAATCTCGATTTTACCCTAAGTGACTATTTAGCTGTCTACTTGAAGTTCTGATCAGTGTCTGCTACTTTAGCATGTTTCCTATTGGCTATGGATGATTCGGTCTATGGAGCATAACTAGGAAAGCAACTGATTAGAATGAATGGATTCTAGCTAAAAAGGAAGATTAAGATTGATTTACATCTGCGACATTTATTCACTGGTATCAATTACATTTTTAGTTCAGTACATAAAATGTAATTGTGAATAATTTGTTTGATTGGAGGTGTTGAACATGCTCTTGACATATGGTCAATATGAGGGATTAGAGATGTTCATGATGATGTAAATAATTTAATCTGGGGTAAAGGCAAGCCATTTATGTTTATGATTCGTTCTATGGACATTTATGTCTCTGATTTGTTCTATGGAGCAGCTAAGTATGGTGTGACAATCTTCTTAGCAATTGAATGCTCACTGTGCTTGCTGTCGCACGAACCATTTTCCCTAATGTATGGAATGGATGTTTTGATCTGGTCTTCGTGACTTGATTCTCATAAAGTCTATGTGACTTATTTGGTCTTTGTGACTAAATTTTGCTCTGGTCTTCGTGACTTGATCCTCATAAAGTCTTCGTGACTTATTTGGTCTTTGTGACTAATTTCGCTCTGGTCTTCGTGACTTGATCACCTTGTAGTCTATGTGACTGACATGGTATATGTGACCATATGGATTGACTTGGACGAGTGGGAGATGTTGGACGTTACACTTGGCAGACGAAAGGGTTCATCCCTTTCGCTGCCGCAAACGGCAGTTTGCTGGAAACGCCAAGGAGACGAAGGGGCGTCCTTTCCCCTTCGTCTTCCTCAGCCTTCTTATAAGAGGCGTCCAAGGCAATCAGAGGTGGTGAGGAGGTTGATGCGAAGGTAATCAGCGAGTAGAAGCGTGAGGTGATCAGTGAGCAAAGAGATCAGAACGTCTAGGGACGGGATTTGGTTTGTGGAAGAGTTCGAGAAGGTTCCGTGTGGTGATCTTCTCGGCGACAGCAGCAGCGACGTCTCCGGCGGTTCATCGGCGACTTCATCGACTGACGTCTTTGGTTGCGGTTCTTCGGGAGATCCATGTGAGTAGTTACCGCATTATTCAATTGATTCATTTTAGTTTTTCATGCTCTCAAAACTACCAACAACTGCATCATTATTATTATTTATTTATTTTAGTTAGTACTGGGTATCCAACCGATTAATCCTAAGAGTGACCAATTTAACTATAGGAAATTTCACACTAGCAATTATGATAAATCAGGAAGTGCTTATAGAGGTACATCCAGACGACCAATGTTCTTAGCTCTGCTTGTCACTAGAGGAAAAATATCTTACAGTGTGCCACAGTTGAGATTCAGAGATTAGATCATTTAGTTATCTGTTATTAGAAAACCTAACTATTACACACACAAAAAAATATGGAACCGTCATATCAGCGGCCCATAGAGTCGATCCTACGGATATGGAGGAAGGTAAATGCAGGTACACAGTTCAAAGCGCATGGCAGAGATGTTAACCTCATGTCATGACACTCCGAGGATCGAATCCTGGATCTCTCGACCACAAGATCATGCGCCCCTAACTGTGCTACGCCCTAAGACAAAGTATATGACGTTGTTATTTGTTGACTGAGGTACCGAGTTTGAGTCCTCTTATCAACTTTTTATCAATCGGATATATAGTACTGAGACTCTCCAAAAAATCCCTTCGAAAATTTCTAGGATATGAGACCATAAAACGATGGGCCAGTCATATTAAAAAATTTATCCTACCTTGAACCTAACTATTACACGATTGTATCCGAGGTGACTAAAAAAATTATGATTTATAACTAAAATTGTCCAACTCAAACGGTAAAATATAGTTGGTAGCTAGACAAATCACAACACATTTTATCCTAACAAATTAAAAACAAAATTGAACGACTGAATTCTCGATAATTTTAAATTCGAACGAGGAGAAGTTTATAAAAATTATGAGGTTTTTCTTTGGCAGTGATATGACGTATTATAGTGATAAAAGATGATTATATTTATCTCCCAATATTCATATTAATTTGTCCTAGAATTAATAGGGAGTATATCCTATAACAAAGTCGTATAATGAAGTTGGATTTATAAGTTTGGGTGCCGATTATCCTAAAAGCTCACGAACACGTGGGAAGCTCGAGCACCAACCAACCACGTGCTCACTTGAACGGTGAGGTGTCAGTGATCGCGGCTTCTATTTAGCCCTAAAACCCTGCCGCTCCCCTCCTCTCGCGAAATGGGATCCTCCGCCAGCCATGCCGCCGCCCCGCCGTCTCCTGCGCCCGTCGCTCCTCCTCCGACGCCCCCCGTTGGGCTCGCTCATCTTCTTCCTCAGAATACGAAGGAAAATGACGACGGCAAAGGTGCGCCAGCGAAGGTCGACTGGCTCGATCTACCCTGCCCTGTTCCCTACGAGGAGCTCCAGCGTGAGGCTTTGAGTGAGTTCATTCTCGATATTTGGTGTGCTGGCTCGCCATTCTCGATTTCCAGGTTGTTTTGATTCGCACACGTGTATCTTTCGATGAAATTTAAGTGAACTCACGGAGCTTCATGCATGTGCAAAGTTGCCAAAGTGTGTCTTTGCTTGGTTTTGTTGCGTGTGAAAGAGAAAATAGTCTACGAAAGTGAGCCATTGCGATATACTCCTTGGTTGACTTCAAAAATAATTTATATAACAACCTGACCTACTACATTGCCTTACTATACTAAGTAAGAATCAATTGATTGCATAGGCTAATTCGTATCTGTGTTCCTTTTACGTGACTGATGTGTAATCTCGTGGTTCCCCTCTAGCAACTCAGGGGGAGCTATTATTTCTTAAAAAATCTCTCTTGGAAGGACAACTTCGTTTCACAAATGATCTTGTATGTGTATTTTAACTCTTCATTAACAACTTCCTTGGATGTGCACTTAATAAAATCTTGGGCGATTGTGTGTGATGCTATATAAAGTTTCGTTTTTGTTTGAGTTATGTGGGTCTTCTGCTAGCTCAAAGGATTGAGCCTGCTATATCACATGGTTCTTCTGAGCAATTAATTGGACATTTGAAAGATACATATTACGGTGTTTGTAGATTGCCAAAGTTTTTGGACTTCTGGAATGTGCATCACTACTTTTCTAGAATGTTACCATATAGTCTGCTATGTGAATGCTAAATTGTAACTTTACTAGCATTATTATCTGTGCGTGTGTGTGATCATACCCTTCCTAATTTTGTTATCATGGGTCGGTGAAGTAAGTGTTCAATACTTGTTTCTTCACTATTTCTATGATAGTTCTGCCTTGAGTGAAGCCAATCTTCACTATTCTGAATTATAATCTGTATCTCCATGTTTTTTTTGTTGTCATCATATGAAGATGTTTCTCTGCGTTTTTGGTCCGAGTGCCTATTTGTTCTTCTATCTTGGTTACTTCGACAGTCAAGTTTCTAACTATTTGTTCGGAAGATTAACCAGAACTATGGCTTCTATTGACTCTCTGCTACAATGCTAGTTATCGTGGTTTTAGTGAGTCCTAAGCCTTCTGATTTGTACAACCATGAGCTAAGTTATGGAAATAGTCATTTTTCTTACACGGGCAGCATGGGGGATATTGACCTTCTTTTTTCACAATGCAGAAGTTTCATTCTATTGACTGTCATTTTTTACTAAAACTTCATTGGTTGAGTACAAACAATGTGAGATATACATGTGTATAAATCTTATCTGTGCCATAGATTGACACATTAGGTTTGCTTAGGTGGTCATTGGATCTGCTTCTCATTTTTCTGAGGCCAGAAGTTATCTTGCTAATTATAAACAGAAAAACACCTTTTTACTTTTTCATTCTCATCAACCTTTCGGAATCCACTATTTTCCTTTCATAAAGGCTAAAGAATTGGGATCAACTTGTATGTATAATGGGTATTTATTGGTCCAACCAAATTAAGCATTGAAATTTGATAACATATATTGATACAACTTGACCTTCTATTTATTTATACATTTTTTGTTACAGTAATTCTCTTCAGACAACGATTTGTGATGATTTGGTATGATGTAACTATAAAGAAACAATATACAACTAGAACAGGGGCAGGGTCATTATAGTTTTCAAAGCTAACTCCTCTCTCATGAACAACCTCGGTCGCGATGCAAAGTAAACATTTCTAAGCTGCATTTGCATATATTTCTCTTGAAAAGATAAAAGAAGGTCCTTTAAATTTTGTTTGAAGAGACTAAAATTGAACCTACAGATCTGCAAATTTCAATTGTGATTTGGTGAAGATTATTTCCCTTTTGTTTCTCATTTAATTTTTAATTGGTATTCAGTGTCCTTGAAGCCAGAGCTCTTTGAAGGATTGCGTTTTGATTTTATGAAAATGCTAAACCAGAGATTTGCTCTCAGCCACAGGTATGTATTGGTGGCTTCAATTTGTCAGCCTTGACTATGCATTTACTTGACAAAATTTGCATAGTGTTATCATGGGATCCACGGAGGTTCCTTCGCAGTCATCTGATGTTATTAAAGTTCCTTCCGCACACTATGAATTTGGTGCAAATTTTCTGGATCCAAAGGTTCATATTCTTTTACTATCTTAAATTGAAAATCTGCATTTTACACATAGATGTATCCTAATCAAATCTTTGATGGCACAATATAGTTAATGCTTATTGGAAGGGTATTGACTGATGGAAGGATGAATGCACGTGTCAGATGTGATCTAACTGATAATCTCGCTTTGAAGATACATGCTCAGGTCTGAATGTTAAATGCTTACTGCCCTAAAGTATTATGCCATTATCATTAAATATCTGTTTATGCTATATTGACAGCTGACAAATGAACCACATTTTTCCCAAGGAATGTTTCAATTTGATTACAAGGTAAGTTTCTTCTAAAAGTTTAATGAATTTATCAGTTTATTTGTTTTATCTATTGTAAATTCGCTTCAAAATGTTGCCCTGGCTATATGTCTGTTCAAAATTGCATCAGATGAATGTGACTCAAATAGTTCTTTCTTTAGTCTGTTTACACGGAGAGAAGGAATTATGAGAGAGAGGAAGGACTAAAGGAACTCATTTAAGTGAATTTAAAAGAAGAGTCAGAGTCAATTTTAATTTCCTCGTATAATGTTTTCTTGGATGGGGAATTATTTTTTTATTTTTATTGCTTGGTGGGTAATTAAATTTCACCATTCCTATCTTTGGCAAAAAGGCAAAAAAAAAGTTTTCAAATCTTTTCATTTCATTTCCTTCCAATTGGGTAGATATGAGAATTGTTGGCTTTGGAAAAATTTGATTGAATTAATTCCTTCTCTATTTCATCTCTCTCAGATACATTTAATCCATGCAAATAGTGGAAAAATTATATTTATGTTCCTTTATCTCAGTAACTCTTTTCCATCCTACTTCCACCAAGGGGTGACTAGTGAAATACTCAACAAGGAGGATATTGATAGGTTGCTAAACATGAAACCTTCTGTCCCACTAGCAACTACCTAAAAGCTCGCCTAGAATAATTTTTTTTGTTGAACATCTTGTTTGTCTTTCTAGTAAGAGGCTAAAGATTTTAAAGGTTGTACTAATATGGGCTGGCAAGGGCTAGACTTAAAGTGTTTTTACATCCGATTGAAACAACATGAGCTGTACTAGGTATCTCTTCTGGAGTAAAGAACAAATTTTTGTCAATAGGTACTGGATAGTTGGTTTTTGTATGAATGGTAAATTCTAGTTGTGGTATTTGTATTTTAAGTTCAATACCTAAAGTAAAAGGGCAGCCCGGAGCACGAAGCTCCCGCTATATGAGGTCCCGGGGAAGAATCCATTGTACGCAGTCTTACCCTGCTTTTTGCAAGAGGCTGTTTCTAGGATTCGAACCCGTGACCTTTTGGTCACAAAGCAACAACTTTACCGTTGTGCCAAGCCCCCCTTCAAGTTCAATACCTAAAGTACTAGAACAAATTTGGTCTGATTAGAACTGGAGATGGTGACATAATGGGATTGGTGAATTGAACTTAAGGCCTAAATTAGCATTCAAGATGAATTATTTCCAAAGAGCAAAAAATATCTTGTCACACAAATCCACAAATCATCATGGTTGATGTGGAAAATATTCAGGAGTAATACACAAACAACAGTTTAAGAAAGGGTTGGAGATAGAAGAATGATTGCAAGAGCACAGTTCCATTTTTTTTGTGAAAATTCAGGCAGATTTTACTTATTGCTGCTTGTTCTGCACTAGTGTCTGAGATGGTTCATTTCTTCCCATCTAAGAGAAAACTGAATTTTTTTGAATTGCCTCATTTATGAAAGTTTAAGCATTGTTACAACTTGGAGTATAGCGGGAGCCTTGGCGCAACAGTAAAGTTGTTGCTTTGTAACCAAAAGGTCACGATTTCGAATCCTGGAAATAGTCTCTTGCAAAAAACAGGGTAAGGCTCTGTACAATGGATCCTTCCCCAGGACCCCGCATGGCGGGAGCTTCGTGCACCGGGCTGCCCTTTACAACTTGGAGTATGTCGTTTTCTACAATGCATTGTATTTCACATGATATGGCATATGGTTTACGAAAATGCATTGCCCTTGTGATGTATCTGTGAGTGATGCTCTGGAAACTTTCCTTTCTGCACTCCTTTTGGCACATTTTTAACTCCATACTTTTGATGTTATTGTTAATGGCAAAATTTTCAATTTATTTTTAAATCTTTTCTTCTTAGAGTTATGGGGCTGTTTTACAGGGAAAGGATTACAGGTCTCTGTTCCAAATAGGAAACAATGCCTTCTATGGTGCCAATTATATTCAGGTGAGATTAGGTAAGGTTTTGACATGCTATATTTTTGTTACAAATTTGTATTTCTTTGTTTGTTCAAATAATTTTCTTATAACAGCACTATTAGGAGGGGGTTAGGCTTATTTCTTCTGCCCTGGTGTGGGGACACCTCATGGGCAAAGACCAAACAAATAATTTTCTTGTTGATGTAATTATTCATGCTTAGTAAAAGAGAAAAGTAAATAGGTGAATCTCCAAATTTTTTTAGAAAATTTGTTTAATCTCCCTAGGGATTCGTTCTCTGATTAGAATTGTTAAATAGCAGATTAAATCAATCAAAAACCTGGGCAGTTCCCTTCTACCCGTGTCTATACTTCCCAACTTGCTTTGAGAGATCCTAAAATCTCACGACAACTTTAGTTTTAGGATCTCTTGATCTTCCTACCATCTACTAATTATTGAATGTACTGATCTTACATTGCACTAACTCTTTCACAAATGACCATTTTTTTATATTTTAATGGAAGACTAAATGAAGTTAGTTTGCATGATAGTTTAATTATTGTAATTATTATTTTGGAACCTCTGCGCTTGATCTGATCCACTGCATTATTTTTTTTTTTAAGTTAATACTTATCCACGATATCAAATTCCTTCCTTGTCAAAGGGCTTTCTGTTGGGAATTTGCTCAGAGTACACTGAAAGTGGCCTAAATTTCAATATAATAGGCCTTTACTTGGGACAATCTTGAGGTACCAAAATTCCCTTTTGGAGATGCTTCCAATGACCCTAACATTAACACTCAGAATCAAGGGGATATTTAGTTTATTTAAAGTAGTATTCAATTTGCTAACCAATCCATGATAGTGATGTAACATGAGACAAGCCAGTTCCTCGGTCAACAATCTCAGGAACTTAGCACTGTAGCTGGATAAATCCATGTACATCAACTGCCATTTGATGTGATTTCCGTTCCTCAATCTATGATCTCACAAGAAAGAAGAAATAATTTCCATAATATAAATATTATAACTGATTGAATGAAACAGTGGGATAAGGCCTCTTTTATAGGTTTGATAACGGTCAAATCTTATGAAACTAGTTATAGATATTTGCTAAAATTAGTATAAAAAAATATTTCTTTAAAATTAGATGAAGAATCAATCTATTTTACTGAATTGGTTTTATTTTTTAAAAATATACCTTTTATTTTTTTTTTTGATGCACCATTCTTCTATATTTATAACTTACTCTTTACGAGTTGCTTGAGCCTTTCTATTATCAAGGGATGTTATCTTCTTTTTCGTTTTGGAAAGACCTAGCATTAGCTTCATCTTCATCCTCTTCATTATCATCCTTTTGAATGAACAGTGAATGCTGCAAGTTACTACAAGGAGGAAATTTTCTCCGTCTTATTTTTATCCACAAATTTTGAAGATGAGAGTGCTAAAATTGTGGCTCAATGAGCACAAATTGTGAATAAGCTAATAGACAAAGACGGAGGCTCTAATGTCATTAAGTGATGTGCAAATGAGTATGCAAATTAAATACATAAACAGTAGAATCCCTTTTTTCTTCTTATAGTATGAGATAGTGGAGTAGACATGAAGGCTTTTTGGATTATCTATGATATTGCTTAAACTTAGGAATGCAAAGAACATAATTTCCTACTTATAACCTTGTAGTGCTACATCAATCCATACTCTATAGTAATTATTATTTGGTACTATTTGCCCTGGTCGATGGAATTCTATATTTGATGTAAATAGTCAAGTGAGCGTGAAACTTAAGTAGCTAAGAATGGATACTGACCAATATGCCTTTAGAGATCTATTCCAAACATTTATCATGTAGCAAAAGGGATCCTAATTTTGATTTTTCATCTATTTATTTAATTTAGTTTGCTCTTTTGGTCTCTTAAGATACTATGAAGTATTTGACAATTGTGAGTTTAGGTCATGGTTAGTGATGTACTAAATTTTCTTAACAAGTGCAAATCATTAGATCTTTTTCAGTTAATTTTGGGGCTCGATTAAAGCCTCTTTAGTCATAGGAGAAGGGTCACCATGTGGGTCAGAAGTCTTTTTCTTTTATATGGTGAGTAAAGTTTAAAAAGGTGAGGCTAGGTGGTAGGCGGTTGCCTACTGCATAATATCTAGATGGATGCCTTTGCGAGTGCCTAGGTGTTCAACATTAAAATAATATTTGAGACACAAAAGACAGACAGCGAACAACTTTAATATCTGAGATGCAAATGCATAACAGAAACTGGCGAGGATTCAAAGAGGCTCAAGGTTGCAAATATAGCTAAGAGGAGAGTTTTTATGGAGAAGCGTGTAATAGTATGGGATTATATTCCTAATGGAGGGATAGATGTACAAGACAATAGTTTTATTTACATCAATTTTGATTCAAACATTGTTTATCACTAATTTGAAATCCTCATGCTAGTCTTGATGGAAACCTTCAACATTCTTGTAATTTGATAGAACTGCTGCTGTTGTTTCTCCAGGTAGAATTTTAAATTTTGTACAGTCCAATTTAATTTGTTAAATAGAACTTCCAATAGTTGTTTGACATGGGATCTCAAGATTCTGTGGACCAAAAATGTAATGAGATGAGCTTTTTGATTCACTGTTTTACTACACATTATTGTCTACGACTTTCTAACCTTTTCTTTTCTGTTCATTGCAGAGTGTCTCACCTAATCTGTCCCTCGGGGGTGAAATCTTTTGGATTGGTCACCAAAGGAAGTCTGGTATTGGTTTTGCTGCTCGATATAACACAGATAAGATGGTATATTCTCCCTCCCTACTGGAGTTCTCTGCTGTTATTGATCATGTTTTAGCTAAATCATCTATTTCTTACCTGATTTGTCATAAAATTATCATGTTTATCTTGGTAATTTACAGTTACCATGGTTATGTTACCTGTTGTCCAACTCATTTTTTCTTAAATGACTAGGTAGCCAGTTGTGTAGTATACAACTTGCAGAAAACATATTTAAGTTTTCTAGTAAGGGTATAATCATGCCCCAAGATTTTGCCATACTATTTCTTGTTTGGCACAGCCATTTCATTGAATTTTAATGGGATTTGGAACATGAGCTGATGCCTCTATCTTATGATTTCGTTCTTAGCTTATAATATCTATAAGATATTTCTTTGGATAATGCCATTCTGATGAATTTTAGTGGGATATGAATCATGCCTAGACACTTGGATTACTGCACCTGAGATTTCATTCTTAGCTTACAGTAACAAGATGTTATGGGCAGGTTGCGACGGCACAAGTTGCCACCACTGGAATTGTTGGACTAAGTTATGTTCAAAAAATTTCTGAGAAGGTTAGTACTTTTATATTCAAAATAACTTGCCATGAGATTATTGTATCACCAGATTACCAGTATCTCTGTACCTTGCAGGTTAGTCTTGCATCTGATTTCATGTACAATCAGATGTCAAGGGATGTTACTTCAACATTCGGTTATGATTACATCCTTCGTCAGGTAATTAATTGTTTAATAAACTCAAACTTTGTTTTGTGTAGAACTGGTTGTTTGGTAGAAAATGGCTTGCTGAATTGCTTTGTCATGTTGTAGTGATTGTGGTATTATTCATTTTGTGTTGACTATTCTGTCCCAAGGTAACAGAGTATGAGCCGTATCGTGGATGTTTATTTGTTACATGATCTTCACTAGCAGAGTAAATTTGAAATGTGAATTATAAAGCAGAAACATATAAAATCTAGTTAAAGGGCGACCAAATAAAACTTTATCTAACATAATCAAGATGATTTAAGAAATCCTAATATCTGATACTAAGAATAGTTACTAAAATTGCAATATTTGACTGGCATATAGTTAGAGTAAGATTCTGGTAACTGAACCCAAATGGCGGCGGCACAAAAATGGTTGATTTTGGTATGAGTCTTGAAACCTAGAGGATTTTCCCCTCCCTCCCCATCCCACTAATTGGTGGGACCTATCGGATTGGTCTGCCCCTACTTTAGAATAATAATTATGCTCACCCCAGAAGACAGACAAAGTTCTTTAATTTTCAGAGCTGAATTCTGTTCCTAATGTCTGTTGCTATGAGCATTTAAACATTGGGTTGTTAACAACAGATACAATGTTCTTCCAATAACAGCAAAAAGTACAAAAGGTTTTCATGTCAAATTCTGAGCTATATGACAAAAGAAAAATGTCGTGTTCAAAGTTCCAAATCTCAAACTGTGCTTAATTCTTAGTTTCGGTCTGAGATTGGAATAATATTAATTTGATATTGTGTTAATATTTCAATATATGGTGCCAGTGATGAATTTAACATGGAAGGAAATGAAGTAGATAATTATATAATTAAGTTCAAACTGTATTATTCCGTCTGGAATAATATAATTTTTAGGGCTATAAATGAACCAAGCGTTCATGAATAAGTTTGGTGTTCAGCTTGGTAAGAATTTGTTTATGGTCGTTTAATATACATAAGATTAATTAAACAAACAAGTTTGAACAGCTCGTTAAGCTAAACAAACAAATTTGAGCACATATGTGTTTAGCTCGTTAACGTTCGTGAACAATGTTCGTGAACAATGTTCACGAACCATATTCATTAATAAAACTCTTTTCAATATGCTAAATAAACAATAAAATAAAATAAATAAATAAATTTAAATTATCAAGCTCAATAACCAATCAAACAACTAAAAGTTTCAAACAATCAAATAAGCTTGAATTGAGAGTTTGATAACATCTAAATGAACCAAGCTCGAACCAAGCTCAAGCCAAGCTTGAATTGAGAACTTGATAACATCTAAACGAACCAACCTCAAGCTAAGCTTCAAACAAGCTCAAGCTCATAAAAAATAAATCAAGCCAAGCTTGAACACTCATTTTAAAAGCTTGGTTCACTTTAAACTCGGCTCGGTTACTTTATCAAACAAATTTGAACACCTCAAAACTCGGCTCGACTTGGCTCGGCTCGTTTCCAGCCCTAATAATTTTGACATTCTCTTGCATGAACATAAGTTTAAAAAATAACATATTATTTTGACTTGTGTTGTAACATGCTAAAGGGTTCTGAGTAATATTGAGTTTAAATAATTTATCGGATAGATACTTTTTAATCATGTCACCTGATATATCAGTATGAGATTTTAAACAGTAGATATTCTTTTTCTTGTTACTCTTTTCGTTCTAAATTTTGGTTCTAGCAAAACTTACCTATCATTTTATTCCCACGTCAGATGATGAATGGCATGCAGATGCCATAATAAGGTTGATCTCAATTGATCTTGTGAACTTGTAACATTAATATCTGAGCTCTTCCATTCATTTTCTGCAGTGCCGTTTACGGGGGAAAATTGATACCAACGGCGTCGTGAGTGCCCTTCTAGAGGAGCGGCTTAACATGGGGGTTACTTTGCTTCTTTCCGCCGAGGTGTGTCGCTTGTCCTTTACCCTTGCACTTCTCTTACTACACAGAACAACTGCATTTCCATAATTCCATTTCTCCATCTTGCCAAATATGCATGTCACCTTGTACCGACCGGATTGATTGTTCCCGCAGATTGATCACGCGAAGAAAGATAACAAATTTGGATTTGGTTTGACCGTCGGAGAATGACCTACTCGGAGAACATGTAGCCTGGTTCTTCCACCTGGTTGTTGGATTTGGTGGCGGGTTTTAGGGTTTTCCCATGCAGGCTTTATATATGCCAATCCATGGAATGGAACAGCTAAGCCTGATAGGAAGAAGAGGTCCTCTTCTATTTTCCATTTTTTATCTTCTCCTTTTTCATGAGTCGATTAACAGCAGATCACTGTGGGATTCAGTTAGCCATTACATAATGGCGCATTAGTCGGCCATGATGTTTTTGTTCATCATTGGTGGAACCAGCCTAAGATTTATCCTTTTATTCCATGAAAATGTGTTAATGAGCCTCACTTCTCCCTTAAATAATGACACGAAAGCAAGAGGGAACAGGGTAAAATACAAAGAGCTTGATGAGTGAAACCTTCTAACCTATTTTGCTTAACATGATCTTTCAAGGCTCTCATATCTTAAGGCCTTCAGCTCCGAGCTTCATGAGCTCCTTGAGTAAACTTATTTAAGCAACACCTTGATCGAAGTCTCTAGCTCTCAAGCTCATTTAGCCCTTCTTTGAGTTACAGTGCTCCAACGCACTCGATCTAAGCTAAGCTCTTTGAGCATGTATCTCCATGACCTTTACTTCCGCAACTTAATTCCAGATTCATCTGCTTCCATGCACCACTTGATCTAGGTCTTTGGCCTTGAGCAACTTAATTTCATATGCACTAAGTCCATGCACATTTAATGCCAAATTAAATAACACACTTAAATTAAATCGTAAAATTATCAGGGGGCATTTAAAAAGCACCAATTAAAATATGTCAATTGATAACAAGTGTGGGATTACACAAACACTAACTCCTGTAAGATTTTGCTATATCATTATAAATTAAACCTTTTTACTAATATTTATAAGTGAACAAAATTGTTTACAATGTGTCAAAAGGTGAAACCGTCACTTTGTCGGTCTCTTTAAGGTAATCTCGTACTTCTTGAAAGAGGGTAATTTACGAGAGTTTCGTCTACTAACAATAGCGCATAAAGAAGGGAGACAATTAGGGGGGCATTTCATCGTTGAAGATCAAATCCCAGACTTAGAACATCCATATCAAATTCTCTAAACATAAATTTATCTTAAAATTTATATTTTATATAATTTTATTTTTACATATGTTATTCTATCTATTTTTTAAATTTAAATTTTATAAATAGTATATTTTTTAAATTTGGTAAATGAAATACATTGTCTAAATATTAAAATATTATTTAATTTATTTCTCACTCTCCACTTCTATCTTTGTCATTTCATAGATAATAATAAACAAGTACAGGGGGAGACAAAACAATTAAAAAGATATAGTAAATTATAAGGAAATTGATATATTGTGTAGTGAAAAGTAAATATTTAAATTTAATAAACTATTTTTTTTATTTTAAATTTTAAATTTTAAATTTTAGATAGAAAATCTAACGTAACACGAATCTTTAAGTTATATGTGACAACACCACTCATCAACCATCAACCATACGTGGACAACAAAATTGTTTACGCCTTGGAGTTGCTTGCTTATCAAATTAACACTCTCAGGGTTATGGTGTAGTAGTAGGGTATTCAGGTTGCTAGGCTTCTTGGTTGTTCATTGCAAGCGCTTCCCTTTTCATCCTAGTGGTTGGTGGAAAATTTTCGTGGAATCGGATTGGTCACTCGAGGGCTAGCCAAAGAGGCTAACTAGGTTTATCATTTTTATTATTTTTTTCTTATCAAATTAACATTACTCAACTCAATTTTTTTTTTGCCTTTTTTGTTTTATATTATATTTAGGGTGTGTTTGGCTAGGGGTTATCCATCCAAGGTTTTCAATGAAAATCCTATTTGGTTTAGGTAATCGGTGATTTCTGAGTAATGATCCATGTCCAATATGTCAGCAAAAGGCATATGCAACCTAGAATTAGAAAATCTCGAAAAAGTCAGATTTTTCTTCATTTAGAGATTAACAAAATTTTTTAGCAAAAAATATTCTCTAATATTTATAGTTTGGGACAAAAATACCTCTAATTTTTTTCTAACAAAAAATTCATCTTAAATTATAAATGAAAAGTTCAAAAACAAAAAAATAAAATAAAAAGTAAAGTTAAAAAATAATATGTATGGTTAGTTTTGTAATGGAAGGTAATACAATAAAATATTAAACTAGGCTGTAAATTAAAATTTTGAAGTGAATAAGTTTTTATTATATTATTTAATTGAACTAAATAAGATTATGTTTTATTTCCTAAAATTTTAGTTATGTGATTACCACACGTAACTAAAGTTATATAGATGAGGGCAACCACAATTGGTGGCAATTGTGGTTGCCCTCATCTATATAACACCATTGTAAAAGGGTGTTATAATATCCCGTGATATTAAACACCATTGTAAAGGAGTGTTATATGCGTTTGGCCAACCCCTACTGACCCACCCATGTACATTTTTTTTAAAAATTATTTCTTTATTTTATTTATTAAAAATTATAAATCAGCTTGCATGATTAAAATAATAATAATACTTTAAATATTTTAAAATATATTTATTTAATATGATATAATTTTTGTACTGTAGGACCCATAAATAATGAGCGTTAATATTAAAAGGAATATGAGTAAAAGAAATATATTGTTATAATAATAATGTGATAGTGGACTCTATATTTTTTTTGATAAGATAGTGGGTGTTATAATGATGTTCTTATAATTTGAATCATACCCTCTCTAATTGGCAACTCAGCTTTATTTTAAAAATGGGTTATATTCCATATAATTTAAAAATTCATTTTCAATTAAAAATATTTTGGGCTGAAAAATATGTATAAGACATGTTTTTTTAATAATTCGATGAATTTATTCTTTATACTTTAAGTAAAATTTTAAAATCCTAGCATAATAAAATTGTGGGTAAAAAGTAGTCATTTTATAAAATAACATCTCAAAATAATTCAAATTATTAAAAATATATAGATGACCATATATAGTTAAATAAAATTATATAAATGGAAATTTACCACATATAGATTTGAAAAATTTACAAATCACACGTATACTTTGAGAATGACTAAAGGATAACTGATTTAAGTGATTTTTTTTTGTTATATCCCTCCCATTAATACTAATGTTTTGTTTACTTGAAAGTGCGGATGAGGAAGGAAAAGTAATCTATGATGAAAAATTATTCTCGGAGAAAAAGAAAAGAAAGGGTAAAAAAATCTTTCATTTATATATTTATTTATTTTGATAGAGGAAGATGGATAGTAATTTTGTAAATAAAAAATGATAAATGCATCAATTTTTTAGGTACATGTTATAATTTTATAAGTTAAAAAGGGTACATGTTTCTTTTTTTGGTATACGGTATAATTTTGTAAATAAAAAGGGGTACATACTTCATTTATTTTTCCTCCGCCACTTTCTGGCCGATTTTGAGATGATCAATTTTAGCTCCAAAACTATTCACCGATGGATTGTATTTCTCTTCCCTCTTAAAATTTTAATGGCGGAAACTTTTCCACTGCATAAATTTTTCCTTAATTCTATTTTCCGCTCTCCCAAGTAAACTGACCATAAGTGGGTGTTTGGTTGATGGATTGGGAATGAGGGAATGGAATGATAGTTAGAGATATTGTTTGGATTGTCTGTTTGAGAATGATAATTTGGGAATAATTTCTAGATTTATGGAAATCAACCAAAACTATATAATTAGGTGAGTTTCAATTCCATTTCCATTCACATTCCACCTTACTATCAAACTTATACTCATAGTCATTCCAGTCATTTAACCAAACACTATATAACTTTCCACACGTTAATTTCCAATAATGCATCCGAACCACATTTGAAATGTTTGAATTTTAAAATAATTTCGAAGGTTTGGATGCATGCAACCTCTATCTTCCTCCCTCCCTCTCTCTCTCTCAATTGGAAAACAAATCTCTCTCCCTTTCTCTCACCTATCAATTTATACAACTCAATTTTTTTTTATTTTAATTATTAAAATATTTGATATCAAATATACCTTCTCCAAGCTCTACTATTTTATACGGTTACAAATTTACAGAAATCCAAATAGTCTAGGTTCATTAATGGATTTCGATTAAAACCTACTAATCGACATAGAAGCTTTGGTTGAGGATTTCAAATGTATCATCCTTTACTATTTTCGAGCTTCCCTAATAGCACTAAGAATAAAAAAGTTTTCAACTAGAATGATTGTACCTAGTCTCCTAGCGATTAGGACAATATTAAACTTGATATGAGAGCATACCAAGATCAAGTTGGGCCTAGTGTGGGGAGACCATGATTAACTTGGTCATGGTCTGCACTCAGATCAGATCCAATGTGGTACTAGTCTCTAGGATATCAGACTCAAGCGTTCTAGCTAAAGTTAGTGTAATTTTGGAGCACCTCTGGGGAGCCCCAAATAAAAAATGGAGGACATATTTAGATTTCTTACAACCTCATAAATCCATGGAATATGAAATGAGTGCAATATGAGTTTTCTAGTTTGATTTGTGGGTTTTGACCGAAATTCACTAATGAACCTAGGTTATTTGAATTTCTACCAACTTGTACCCATCCAGTAGGTTTAAGTGAGAAGAAGATAGACATGGTGTCAAATCTTAGTTATGATCAATCAATACTAGTGTGGGAAGACTAGGACTAAGTTAGGCCTGGTTTGTTCTCATATCAAGTCCAACATGGTCCCGATTTCTAGGAGCAGACCATACCAGACCAAGTTAGGCCTGGTCTCTGGACACCAGGCTCATAGTGTTTCTTGATCAGAACCAAGGTTTGACATCATATCTACTTTCCTCTCACTTAGCTCTATCGGATAAGTGTAAGTTTGAAGAAATCCAAATAACCTAGGTCTATCATTGAATTTTAGTCAAAATCCACTGATCAACCTAGCTAGAAAACTTAGATTGCACCCATTTAAGGCACTATATGTTTCTGAGGTCATAAGGAGTCTAAAGGTGTCATCCGTTACTTATTTTGATCTCCTCGGAGGTGCTCCAGTATTATACTAACTTTCAACTAGATTGCTTGGGGCAGGTATCCAGTAGACCAAGATCACGTAATAGAAAAGGTGGGAATATTTGGACTCCTTGGCACTTTAGAAATTCTCAGGACTTAGATAAGTGTAATCAAAACTCTCTAGGTCGATCAGTGAGCTTTGATCGAAATTCATTGATGGACTTATACTATTTAGATTTTTATAAATTTATAACCATAAGAAAGAGTAGCGTTTGGAGAATGTAGATTTGATGTTAAATCTTATTCTGATTTTAGTAGTTAAATTAAAAAAATAATTCAAGTTGTATAAATCGATATGTGAGAGAAAGGGAGAGAGATTTATTTTCCAAGAGTGAAGAGGGAGGGAGGGAGAGAGATGTTGAGATTGAATGCCTCATAATCATATAAATATTTTTTATATTTAATTTTTGAATGTAGCTCGGTTGGAAATAGCAATTGAAACATGTGCCGTTGGTAGGAGGAGTAAAATGGGAAGGACATCGAAATCAGTGAGTCCTTTGGTCATTCTCAAAGTATGGTACATAATTTGGAAATTTCTTAAATCTGTGTGCCCCTTTGATAAATTCTCGTTTAATAAACGATTCATATATAAATTATATACCTATAATTATTGTTAAAGTTCTTTTTTATATCGTAATGCCTTGAAAACTAATACATTACTTTTGTCAGCTTACTTGATGGTTTTGGATCTCACGCGGAGCATATTACATTGGAAAAATTTAAATTATTTGTGACGTTGATCCGTCCATTAAAATTCATTTGTACTTTTCTCATTTACTTAGTTGCTCGGTAGGAATTTTTTATCGGATTGAGTCAGTTATCTATATTATTATTGTCAAAAAAAAATTTACAAACCTTGTGGCAAAGCTATTTGCATCTCCAAAATGCCTTATATTATCAAACAAGAAAAGACAAAAAAAAAAATGTATATATAAAAAACTAGACAAAAAAACTACTTATCTGCATCTGCCGACCTCAATTTTCATCGCGGTACCATCCCTCCGCCTGTTGGATATTGGAGCATTAAGGCTGCAATATCTAACAATCCACCATATGAAAGGAAATTAATACAATACGTGTATGCATGATGACACTTTACAAGAGTCCAATCGATAAGTCACTGTATTGGGAGAGGTAGCATGTGACTTTGAACCTTTCGTAGTGGAATGCTATCGAGTATACTAGGCTGCGCAGTGAACGTGATGTCTTGAACTACTCAGCTGTTGATGTATACTAAGACAACAACATCCACACAGAGACCTATCTCACATACTTTAGGTTCTCATGGTTGGTTCCGTTTCGGCCATGGACACCATCTTGGATTCATGAATGTTTCATTGAAGCAGTCTATCTTCACACTCATATCGGTGACACTTCTATCAGGAGTATCCTACCATACTATACCTTATAAGGTATAGAAGTCACTAAAAGCATAAGTTTAACCTCACTACATGAGGTAGGACAGCACAAATTCATCCTAGGATTGGGATAGAGATAAAATATCTCATGTGCTGTAACACAACTTCTGTAACTTCGTTGTCCCTTTGAACCAAGATCTTGGGATCTCCAGTCAACAAGGTTGGGTTACCGCTACAGTCGTTTTTAGTTGTAGATTTTTAATCTCATTTCTCTTGATGAGTGGTATACTTGATCTCGACTCAACCCTTTCGTAAGAGGATCTGCCAAATTATCTTTGGACTTAACATAGTCGATTGTAATCACTCCATTCGAGATCAACTGTCTAATGGTATTATGTCTGCGACGTATATGTCGTGACTTCTCATTGTACATATTACTCTGTGCCCTCCCAATCGCCGATTGACTATCACAGTGGATCAGTATGGCAGGCACAGGTTTCGTCCAGCTCGGAATATCTTCCAAGAAATTCCTCAGCCATTCAGCTTCATCAGCTGCTTTGTCTAGTGCTATAAACTCGGATTCCATAGTTGACCGAGCAATGCACGTCTGCTTAGTGGATTTCCAAGATATTACTCCCCCACCGATCGTGAAAACATATCCACTAGTGGATTTGGAGTCTTTTGTATTTGATATCCAATTAGCATCACAATATCCCTCCAGCACAGCGGGATATTTTCCATAATGTAATCCATAGTTCATAGTATATTTCAAATATCTAAGAACTCGCATCAATGCTTTCCAATGGGTGTCGTTTGGATTACTCGTAAAACGACTCAGCTTGTTGACCGCACAGGCAATATCCGGACGTGTGCAGTTTGTGAGATACATCAAACTGCCTATTATCCGAGAATATTCCAACTGCGATAAGGTCTCACCATGATTTTTTGCTAAGTGTTGACTTAGATACATAGGTGTTTTTACTGTAGAGATATCGTACGTATTGAATCTTTTTAATACTGACTCTACATAATGGGATTGTGTCAGAACTGTCCCTTCTGATGTCCTGAGAATTTTAATTCCCAATATAACATCTTCTTGACCCATATCTTTCATATCAAAATTTTTTGTCAACATTTTCTTTGTAGTCATGATTATATCATGATTACTGCCCATTATCAGCATGTCGTCTACGTATAGACAGATGATTACATAACCTTTAGGTGTGTCTCTCACATAAATGCATTTGTCACATTCATTTATTCTGAATTTGTTTGACAACATTACTTTGTCAAATTTTCCGTGCCATTGTTCAAGCGCTTGCTTAAGTCCGTACAATGACTTAACAAGTCGACACACCTTTTTCTCATTTCCTGGAGCCACGAACCCCTCGGGTTGCTCCATATAAATTTCTTCTTCCAACTCACCATTTAAGAACGTAGTCTTAACATCCATTTGATGTATTTCAAGGTCATACAGTGCTGCAATGGCTATTAGCACTCGTATGGACGTAATCCTTGTCACCAGTGAATAGGTATCAAAATAATCAAGGTCTTTCTCTTGCTTGTACCCCTTGGCTACAAGTCTTGCCTTATACTTGTCAATTGATCCATCAGCTTTATACTTACGTTTTAGTATCCACTTACAACCTAATGGTTTACTACCAGAAGGAAGGTCTACTAATTCCCAAGTATGATTATTCATGATGGATTCGATTTCACTATTGACAGCTTCTTTCCACATTGGAGCATCGGGACTAGAGAGAGCTTTACTTAATGTTCTTGGGTCCATTTCCGACATGAAAGTCATGAAATCTGGCCCGAACGATTTCTCAGCTCTAGCCCGTTTGCTACGACGTGGCCCTTCGCTATGATCATCAATAGTCCTTTTATAACAACTAAGTTCGGTAACGTCATTTTTGTTTGAACTTCCGTTGTTATCATTTTCAACGTTTCCCTTCTTATTTGGGAATTCGTTTTCAAAGAATATCGCATTCCGAGATTCTATGGTTGTTCCCACATGAATATCAGGAATGTCTGATTTGTGAACTAGGAAACGATATGCACTACTATTATGGGCATATCCGACAAATACCGCATCGAACGTTTTAGGTCCGATCTTTACTTGCTTTGGTTTAGGTACTTCGACCTTTGCCAAGCACCCCCACACTTTCAGGTATTTGTATGATGACTCGTGGCCTTTCCATAGTTCGTATGGAGTTTTATCACTTTTCTTATGAGGGATCTTGTTGAGAATGTGATTTGCCGATAATATTGCTTCCCCCCACAAGTTTTGAGGTAAGCCTGAATTTATCAACAAGGCATTCATCATCTCTTTTAGTGTCCGATTTTTACGTTCAACAACACCATTCGATTGAGGTGAGTAAGGCGCCATTGTTTAATGGATAATGCCAGAATCTGAACAAAATTCATCAAACGGTGCACTATATTCTCCACCTCTATCACTATGAATTATTTTAATTCGTTTGTCAAGTTGATTTTCAACTTCTGTTTTATAAGTTCTGAATGCCTCTAAGGCTTCGTCTTTACTTCTTAAAAGAAAGACATAACAGAACCTCGTGCAGTCATCGATAAAAGTAATGAAATATTTTTTACCTCCTCTAGTTTGCACAAATTTCAAATCACATAGATCACTATGTATTAATTCTAGAGGAGTCGTTGACCTTTCCACCGAATGGAAAGGTAGTTTCGTCATTTTAGCTTCCACACACACTTCACATTTGTGTGTTTCGTCAAGATTGACGTTCAGTAATAAATTTAGTTTGACGAGATGTTTCAGAGTATTATTATGCACATGTCCGAGTCGATCATGCCACAAATTAAAACACTCAACCACATAGCTGGAAGCAATTATTTTATTACCATCAAATTTTCGGAGTACAGTCATTATAATCATTTTGAATACACTTTGTTCTAAGTACCCCTTTCCTACAAAGACACCATTCTTCGTAAGGACAAAGTTGTTGGACTGGAACACTAGTCTAAACCCGGCCTTAACAAGTGTCGATCCAGAAACTAAGTTCTTTCTGATGTCGGGAACATGGAGCACATCAATCAGAGTTAGCTCCTTTCCAGACGTCATCTTCAGAACAACTTTTCTGAGTCCGACGATCGGAGATGTCGTGGAATTGCCCATATAGAGCTTTCTTTCATTTATCGGAGTATACTTGGAGAACATCGCTTTATCTGAACAGATATGACGATTTGCTCCAGTATTGATCCACCACTGCTTCGGGTTATCCTCCACTGTATTGGATTCAAACACGACAGCAGTGAGATCCAAGTCCTCAAGAGAGGTTGTGACGTGGTTTGTAGCATCTTTTGACCCCTTGGTCGGCTTCTTCGGGCGTCTGCAGTTCTTGGACATGTGTCCTGACTTTCCACAGTTGTAGCAAGAGCCCTTGAACTTCTTTACTTGAGCCTTCTTCTTGAACTGCTTTGGCTTTTTGACGTTTGGCTCGACCAGGTTGGATATTTCGTCAATAGTCCGCAAACCGATATTGGAGCCTTAATAGATCAATATCAGTTTTATGGAAAAATCGGAATGCCATCAATAAATAGAAGTTATAATTGACTTCAAAATTGAAATCTACATTTCGCGTAGATAGATTTAGACTATTAATTTGCTCAAAACCGATTAAAGGTGAATGAGAAATTAATTGTTTAAAGTCGACCCAAATAAACATTAATTACTCATTAATGATATATAAGAAAATGCATGGGAGAATAGTCCCACATCGAAAATTTTCGATGTGCATTCTTTGCTTATTAATGATGTTGTGTTAATGGAGTTAACTCAGAAAAAGACCATGTGCTCTCTTCTCAGGGGCGAGCAGGTGCTCGCACCTGTGAGCCCGCCACCCGCCACGTGCGCAATGGGCGCTTTGTAGGCTCACTTTGCACTTCGCACGTACACATTCAACCTCTTCATTTGGTATAAATAGAACCCTCAAATGCTGGAAAATTAATTCGAATCATCGAATTCATCTAATCTACTCTCTCTTGAGCATTCATCTCATCTTGTGCATAAAGAGTCCAAAAAGCCTACGAGAAGGTTCGCTGGTCTCGAAATTCGGAGTGCTACGATTCCGAGACGTTCGTCGTTGTATCTTGGGAACGAATTGCTGCTATCCGTTAGCACCGTAGCGGAGCAATATCGTTTACGGAGATAGTGTCGAACACTAGCCTCGACGATCCATATCAGTTTGCGCTCTCCGGGAGATACCGGACCCAACACCGCCCCCTACCCACTCTCGTTCCCATCGAAATCTCAAACTCCGAACCCGAAATCTCAAACTCTAAGCGTTTGGTTCTCTCCTAGGAATCGGAATGAGAATGGGTATCATAGTATTATAGAATGGGAATAAGTATGAGCTTGGGTATCATTCTTAAAAATGATGTTTGGTTAGTTAAATATTTTCAATCGGAATGAACCTAAATTTCCTTTTTACCCTTACAGGAAAATAAGAGAAAAAATTAGATGGGAGAGAAAGTTGAATGTGAGAAAAACATATGATGGGAGAAAATGAAGAGAGAGAAAGTATGATCAGAGAAAATGAGGAGAGATTGAAAAAGAAAAAGTATGATGAGAGAGAAAGAGGTATAGGAAAAAATGAAGAGAGAGAAAGTATTATGAGAGAAAATAAAGAGTGAGGAGAGAGAAAGTATGATGAGAGAGAAAGTGGATTGAGAGAGAAAGAGTGATGGAAAAAATGAAAAGAGAGAAAGTATGATGAGAGAAAATGAGAGACTGAGGAGAGAGAAAATATGCTGAGTGAGAAAGAGTGATGGAAAAAATGAAGAGAGAGAAAGTATTATGAGAGAAAATGAAAAAGTGAGGAGAGAAAAAGTATGATAAGAAAGAAAGTAGGTTGAGAGAGAAAGAATGATGAGAAAAAATGAAGAGAGAAAAAGTGTGATGAGAGAAAATACGAGACTGGGGGAGAGAAAATATGATGAGAGAGAAAGTATGCTTAGAGAAAAAGTGTTATTAGAGAAAATAAAGAGAGCGTGTGATGAGAGAGAATAAAGAGAGAGAAAGTGTGATAAGAGAAAATAAGGAGAGAGAGTATGCTGAGAGAGATTGAGGAGAGAGAAATATGATGAGAGAGAAAGTACGATGAGAGAAAAAGTATGATGAAAAAATAAGTAGAAAATGTGTAATGGGAGAGAAAGTGTGATAGAAGCGAATGAAGAGAGAGAAAATAAGGAGAGAGAGTATATGATGGGAGAGAATATAGAGAGAGAAAGTATCTTGAGAGATAAAATGTGATGATAAAATAAGGAGAGAGAAAATATGATGAGAGAGAGTGTGTGAAATTAAAAAAAATAAACAAATATACTAAGTATATTTTTGTCTAAAACTTAATTCACAATCCTATTCCATCAAAATCCAAGGTTTCATTCATACCCAAATTTTTGGGTTTCATTCCAAAATCTTGATTCCATTCCCATTAACCAAACACAAGGTTTGAAAATGAATTCATTCCCTCATTTCCAAACCCATAAACCAAACGTCACCTAAACCCTAAACCCTAAACCCTAAACCTTAAACCCTAAAACTCAAATCATCATAAAATACACCCAAACCCCAAAACGCACAAGGAACCGCCGAGCTACAAGTCCAAGCCGCGCAGCAGCACAGCGCTGACAGTGGACTGTGCCTGTCTGCGGACTCGCATGCATTAACAATCCATCTCCGTGGACGAATCTGACGAGGATCTGAACATAGGCGTCGAGAGCCACCGACCGGAGATGCTTTGGCTTCAGTAATTGGGAATCTTTGTTTTAGTTTAATGAGTGGATACACAGTGAAATGGAGTAGTGCATTCTCATGATTGACGAGAGCAAGGTGACAAAAAGTGCCACCTACATAATTAATCAGCTTTTGTTGTACTTAATAAAGCATCAGCTGCCGTCTCGTGCATGCCCTAGTTCTGTAGGTCACTTGATTAAAGGGAGTGAGTGGATGAGTGTATAGATAATTAAGATTTGTGGACAATTCCTTTCTGCACCGATCGGATTAAGAACAAGAAGTTAGGCAGGGTTTTTTTTTTTTTTTTTCACTATGTGTAAACTAAGAGAGTTTGCATGTGAAGTGAAGGATCAGATGCCAGACCGGGCGGTTTGTCATCTTGCTAGCTAGCTACCTAGCTTCTCTTATATTATTATTTCATAAATTAATTTGTATATGATTTTTTTTTTTTTTTTTTTTGGTGTTTTGTCATAAGTGGCGGAGTCCGAAATTATAATTTATCTGAATTGATCATGGAATTGATTTGGGGATTTAGGATAAAATGATTGATGATAAGAATTGCATATGTAAAAAATAAAATAAAATGACCTTCAGACTAAAGCCCTCTTAATAGGGACGGATCACCTGTCCAAGATCCCTGAATCAGTCCTGATCTCCTGTCCATTCAATGTTTGGGTGGGCTAGATCTCATCTATTCAATAGGTGAGGTCTAGTCCACCCAATCAATAAATAAATAGGACTTCTTATAGTCTAGAAAATTTTAAATCGGAATGCTCATAACATTATTTTCTTATATGTTTTAGCTTAAATTAATATTATATAAGTATATTTTTATATTAAATTTTAAATTGGAATGGATAGATAACCAAATAATTAAAAAAAATAACTCTTATAACAAATTTAGTCAAAAACTATTTTTATAATTATTTTTATTTTTATTTTTAAATTTTAAATATAAATAAATAGATAATCAATATATCAGGTATTAAGTGGCTCAGAGATAACTATATTAGTTTTGATTAAGATTATTATACAATTTTATGATAATTTTGACCAAAATTACTAGTTAAATCTATATATATATATATATACCAAAAATGACTACATAATTAATTTTGATCAAGTTTATCATATTTTAAATTTACACTTCACATTATTAAAAAAAATGCATCTAAAATTATATCAATTTAATCTTTATTATATATATATATATATAATATTCTTTTTTAATTTTGAAAAATTATGCCAAAATTTATATTGCTTTACTCTTCATTAAATTTTAAAATATATATTTTTTATTTTACAAAAAAAAAGATAAGTAATGTATGTATCACTAGACTTATAGAATAATTCGTATGGAATGCTTTATGGAAAATAATTCAATTGGAGTGCTATTTTGAGTTTATAGAAGATATATCATATTGTTTCAATAGGATAAGGTAATTTTACATTCGATAATGTATTTGAACATATGATGAGAAATTTTTTAGTTTAACCATTTAAATTTGCTTGTTCTTTGTCCACAAAGGATAATTTTTCAATTTGAGTTAGAAATGCATGCACCATACCTCATATGGTTAAATCAACCTCACATGATTTGGTTCTTATTGTCCTATCTAAATATTTAACTTTAACACATAAAATAAATTATAAAATGTATTTGTTATAACGTCCATTCATTAGTTAACATTACCTCTTGTTGTTTTGTTGTTGTTGTTAATTACTCTTAATGAGTCCTTATGTGGCCTACATATATATTTATTTCTTATCGTTTGACTAGCTCTACAATTCCTTGTAGCATAGAATATATTCATTTGAACTCTAAGCACATAGGGCTTAGTTGTTTTTATTGTATATAGAGAGCACTAAAACAGTAATATGTTTACATAAAAAAAGTAAGCATGTAATAAACAGGTAAATAAAGAGTAAGGTCGAGAAATTATTATCTCCGGTTGAAGCGTCGGCATGCCGACTGTCTTTAGAAAATTTATTACCGCCCACGGTGCAGAGGCTCTCCGGCAAAATTCTCCCAAGATCCGACAACCACTCGGGTTGTCCGTAGGTGTACTCTAAGACGAACGTCGCACTTGGACTGAACCTCAGATCGCGGAACCAAGCCTCAAGACAAAAGCGTACGCGCACAGAGATGGAAGAAGGAGAAGAGCAGACTATTCGAGTGATGCTAAACGAGGAGCAGAGGTGCAACATTTATTCACTTCGAAATAGTAAGCATTGTTTCGCCAGCGAACAAAAATGTCGATTCCCTCACACGCGGAATACTGCTTCGCTAGCGAACCAAAGCGTTGGTTTGAAGTGCGTCAGGCGAGTTGGGGATTTGCACCCCTCCTGCACGCGATGATCGCATGCGTCGCGCCCGGTTTATGGATTTTCGGATCGAATCCCTCGAAACCACCTGATTTGAGCTCGGCCCGCGCATGTGTGTAGGTCCCCTTAACTTTGCCAAGCAAGGATGGAAGAGATCCATATATAAAGTCTTCCAACCTTCTTAACTTAACAATATGGGACTAAATGTATTTACATATGCATTACCATAATAACTAAAAATAAGAAAAATACTTTGAATTAAAAACACAAAACTCAACCGTTTTGAAGTGCATAAATTATGCATTTCAAAATAATATTTAAGCTCTAACATATAATTTTTTTTTATGTAGTTTACTTTAGATGAAAAATGTATATACTACAATTAAAATTTGATGATGCATTTATGAAAAATAGACCATGCTTGAAAACTTTTCTAGCAACATAAGTATATTAGCTTAGTTCCCCAAACCAATTTCCCTAACCCATTCGATTTGTCGAGGTCGACTATAGTCAAGCAAATCAAATGCATTCTTCTGATATATCAAATTCAACAAGGAATCTCTATTTCTTATGAATTTAAAATAGTTATCAATTCATGAAAATAAGTATTTTAAAATTATTTTTACGACTAAACATAGGAATATTTAACTGATACAGTATATAAAGGTGGAGTTCGGTAAAGCCAGGCGATCAGAAGTCAAGAGGGCGTGACAGTCAGAAGTCAAGAGGGCGTGACAGTCAGAAATCAAGAGGGTGTGACGGTCAGAAATCAAAGTGACATGACAGTCAGAAGTCAAGGGGACGTGACAGTCAACAGTTAGAGAAAGGAGTTGAACCGCTTGACCTCATCAGCTGCATAATTCTCAATCGGGGGCTTACAGATCGGGATTCCAGATCAGAGACATAAGGCGTAGCTTGGGGTAAGGCCCAACCTTCCTCGACTGGCCTGGTTCCCTCAACTCGATCTGCATAGACAGACTTGGTACTTTCAGTAAGATGGCCCCCGGCCGATCTTCCAGTACTCCAAGCGTGGAGGAGGGGACCCTAGTCGCAGCTTGTCTCCCTCATCAAGACTTGAGCCAGGCGCCACATCCTAACAGCCATCCCGAGTTGCCCGTAGTTAAATCCGGACGGGATAGAAGGCACTAGGCGACAACAATATGAGGGAATCATAATCGTCTGTCAGAAAATAACCGTTATATGTCAGGGAATATTCCAATGGTTTGCTGTCATCTGCGAATGGAGCCTTCTTTCAGTCCATAGGAGGGTGTCATGCGCCCTCAATCACCCGATAGGCCCTGACACCCGACATTTTATGACATCGGTCATTCTCCAGAGGTACGTACGGTCATATAAAAAGGGAGGTCATCTCCCTTGAGGAGGTACGCTTTCTTACACATTCGCACTTATCTTCAACAGTTTTTTTTCCTTCGTACACTGTTCTTCTGGGGGAAAAGTACCTAACTTAAGCATCGGCGGACCTGCACCGGAGATTTTTTTCTTGGTTTCTGGTCTCTAACGTTTCGTGTGCTTGTCTGAGTGTGCGCAAAGTCTAAGTACCGCCGAGTAGGTCACCGCCGTCATTCAGTTTCACGTGGGGGTTTATTTTCTGGTGCACATATGCCAGGTGTCCCCGAGTCGTCTCTCCATCAATACCGACGACATCTCAACCGATTTTCGTCTGACTCATATTCTAGATCATTAACCATTCGATTGAATCCAAAAGAACACCACTCATTCTCGTGAACTCGGCCAATCATAGAAGCTCGTTCAAATGCCTTTGTAGCCGTTCAAACCGGCGAACTAAACTAATCAAGCAAAGAAAAAACAACTTCCCTTCACAATCAAGCTCATTTTAGTATTCGGTTATAGCACATGATTATGCACATTTTTTTGATGCACTCTTTAAAGTTAAGTTCTTGATTTTAACATCTTTGTTTGCATTGTGAAACTTTTAATTCCTAAACAGAATTGAGCTAAATAGTATAAAAATATTAATAGTGGAGTTTAAGTTTAGAAATATATAATATTCAAATTGGATTAAAATATAAATAATTTTAACTTGAGTTTCAGTTTAAATCGAGTTATTTGAACTCTGATTAGATCAGAATTATTAATTGAATTATAACTCAAATTTAAGTTCAAATTATTTGAGCCTTAATTGAAGTGAAGTGTATTTGAATTGAAACTGAGTATACCAAGCAAAACTAGATTGAGTTTGCTTCACGGTAACTCATGAACAATAAAATAAAATATTATGGTTCAAATTTTATTTACAAGTTATTAAACATGTTCTAATGCGACACCAATTCAATAATTTTAAATAAGAATAAAATATTTTTGGAACCTAAGGCATCTATACTGGTAGGAGCTCTCAATGCCACGTCAATGTTACATTAAAAGTAAAAATATTTATATATCTTTATAATATAAAAAAAATCTTTCAATAACTTTCCATGAATTTTAATTTTTTATTATATTTTACCTTATATATAATTAAAAATAGCACCACCATATCTTCCCCTAAAAAACCTCTCCAATGTCAAATTTAAATTAAAAATTCATTTTATATATATATATATATATATATATATATATATATATATATATATATATATATATATATATAGGAGCAACTCCATAAACACAGAGCCACTCCTTGCCGAAGGTGAAGGACCTCCCTTCCACTCGCTCACGTACGCCATTGTGAATGCTCTAATGAATTAGTTTGCAACTCTAATTTCAATAAAAAAAAGAAATCACAATCCCAAACATTCGGAACTATGTGTAAACAGAGCTCTCATGTTCAATTCTCAAGTGATAAAAGACGATTCACTCATCTTCAGTACCTTTAGTAATCCATCCTTATACTAGACTAATACAGAGAAGATAAATCATAGACTACTAGTCATTAGTACAAATAATCAAAACATATAAAAAGATATGTTCGAACATATCAAATTTTAATCCTAAAATTTCATATGATAATATCTTATATCTTAATAATCGTACCGTCCCGAGGAGATCCGTGTTCAATTCTAAAGAAATCCAAAAATGTGTCCGTCGTGATCAAATTCTTGGACAACGCTAGAAGTTAGGACTCGTGCTTACGAATTTATCAAGTGGGCGAACCGAGGAAGAGGGCCCACTTTAAAATTAATCAGCCGAAGGCTGGGATATTGGATTATATTAAAAAAAAAAAAAACAAAGGATTTTCCATCTATAAATATACAGTCTGACTTGCCCTGATTGTGTTTGTCCATTCGCCCATCCTTCAACCATAATTACAATTATGTCCATGGAAGGCCGGAGTAACGGCAGCAGCCCCGGCGATGCGGCGGCCGGGCCGGCGGCTGTCCGCTCCCGGTGGACCCCGAAACCGGAACAGATCCTCATCCTGGAGTCCATCTTCAACAGCGGGACGGTGAACCCGCCCAAAAACGAGACCGTCCGCATCCGCAAGCTGCTCGAGAAGTTCGGCGCCGTCAGCGACGCCAACGTCTTCTACTGGTTCCAGAACCGCCGCTCCCGCTCCCGCCGCCGCCAGCGGGAGCTGCAGGCCGCCTCAGCCCTCGCCTCATCCTCACCGCCTTACTCCTCCTCCACTGCACGTTCCTCTTCCGCCTCGCCGTCCTCCTCCTCCTCCTCCTCCTGGCCGGCAGCCGACGAGGACCTCTTGTCGATCTCTCACCGGATGGGAGGGTTCATGGAAGGCAATTATTCCATCTTCAACTACACGAAGCAACCCGATCAGTATAGCCCAATTAAAGAATCGATCGACAACACGATCACGGTGTTCATCAACGGGATGCGATGGGAAGCGCCGAGAGGGCCTTTAGACATGAGAGCCATGTTCGGCCAAAGCGCGGTGCTGGTGCATTCCTCTGGACAGCTGCTGCCTGTCGATGAACATGGAATTCTGCTGCAGAGCCTGCAGATGGGCGAGAGCTACTTCCTGGTAAGATCACTACTACTGTAGTCTGTAGACGTCTTCGATCGATGAATAAACTAATTCTGTTATAGCTTGTGCACCCGGAGGCTGGAGCATGTGTCTAGGCGCAGAAGGGATAATAGATTTGTACATTAATTTGTTCTCCAAATTGTCTTCTTACGCTTGTTTTTGATGGAGCGGTACGTACTGATCTATTGCTAAACATTAAAATCCACATCAATTTTCTTATTACTATATCTAAAATTTAAAATAAATCATTCACTTTATTAAATTTAGACAATCATTTTTTACTACACACTACATCAACTACTCTAAAATTTCCATCATCCTTAATTTTTTATTATATTATTTTAATTTTAGGATAATGATTTCATTCCCTAAATTTAGAGAGTCACTATTCATCAAATCTAAATTTAGGAAATGAATAGGATAGCTGATGTAAAGATTTTTAACTATCCAATCCAAAATTTAAGGTAACATTTTTGGATATAGTAGCTGATATGGGTACTCTTAGTGATATGATCCGGAGGAATGGGCAGTGGCGGATCTAGGGGGAGCGGGGGTGTGCTTGAGCACCCCCTTGCTCCCGGAAAATTCCATCAGTATGCTGTAGTCCGAGGGGCAACGAAAAGGAAGACAAGCTCCAGTTCTCTTCTTTGAGCACCCTCTTCTTTTTTTGTCTGGATCCATCATTGGGAATGGGTTAACTCCAGCTGGATTATTATATTTTTCGGTTGACTTAGACCACGTCAGTTGCTACTGGATCTATCTTCTTTAGTCGCGGATCGGGTGCACTTGCAGGGTGGAGATGGGGAGAGCATATCCTCTGGTTCACAAATTAAGGATCAGGGAATGATCCACTACATGATGACCCTTGATTTAGATGGATCCCACTTATTTAAAGATGAGGTCCATCCAAATCAAGGGTCCTCATCAGTGGACCATCCCCTAATCCGTAATTTGTGGACCAGAGGATCCCTAATGGGAGATGGGATGATCCAAATTTTGACAAATCAACCCCTTCCTTGCCTTGATGAGCACTCCGCTGCCTGGCTGAAATAGACCGACGGAAGGTTAGGAGGGAGCCAGGTGCGCTTTGGCATGACCTCTTCGGACGTTCAAGTTAGAGTTCGAGAAATGAATGGAGAAAAGAACGGAGAATAATAGGATAGAAATATTAGTTTTGCAGTTAAATTGAGCAAACTAGTCCCTTGCCTCCCTTTTCGTTGATATCAACACCTTATATGCAGAAGAAGCTAAGGAGAAGAAGGGGCACTTGTCTTGTATCGGCAAACTTTTTTTCTTCATGTTATGCCTTTATTTCAAGCAGCTGTGTAATTCTAGGGTTTGTAACTAATGTAATCGACGCTTCCTTTTTCTCATTCGTAAAGGACGCCTTGTTTTCTACATTTGTAACTGTCATCCATTGATGTGGCCAACCATTGATGTCTGCTTCATAACTGACGCCTTCATGCTGATCCACGGACAGAGCATCGTAGCGGCAAAAAGCTCCAACTCGCCGCTAATAAATGATGTTAGTGCCAATGGGGTTAGCGACGAATCATGTTAAATTCGTCGCAAACCCTATTTTTTTTAAACAGTTTTTGACTATTTAAAAAGCATATCCTGTATACAAATATACAACAATCACATAATATTAATACATAAGTATATCTATGAGCACATCAAATTCATAATATATCAAAAATTTACAAATCCACAAAATACACAGCATTAACATTATCAAATTCACATATCTAATTACAAGTTCATCAAGTTTATAAAACTAACAAGTTCATAATATCATCAAGTTACCAAAAGTTCACAACAAATGCATCTAAGATCGAGGAGGATGAGGTGGAGCTGAAGAGGAATTATCGATCAATGATTATAATGTTCCAAATGTCAACCGGTTCAGAATTTGTTCAACATATCTTGTCTCGATTTCACTGATGCCAACTTAACTTGGGTTCTTGCTAACTGAACTCGGATTTTTGTTAACTCTTTTGTTGTGTCTTGTAGTTGTTGCTGGGTGGATTGAAGTTGTTCCCGCAAAGCTATGTTACTTGATCAGGATGAAGTGACATCTGAAGAAGTTGATCTAACTGACTTTGATCCACTTCCAAGTCCTCTAATATAGCTAGAATAAGTATCAATGACCTATTAATGAACAATCAGAATAGATAGTGGAGTATTTGATTTTAAGTTGTCTGAATCAATGAAACAAGAAGGTACAATAATGAAAATAGTATATATGATATAACTACTAATACATCGATATCATTTAATATGATTAAGCATAAGATATATCGCTAACCTGATCACAAACAGCGGCAATTTAGAGTGAATCAATGGCATTTTCTGAACTTCCTAAGGTTTGAACAAACTCATCACGAAATCTAACCATATCATCCTAGAAATAATAAACATATTAAAAATATCATCAACATCTAATTATACAAGTTAAGAACAAATTCACTAAAAAATTCATAACATACATATGTAGTATGAGCCATCTTCTCAATCCACCATTTTGCCGAGCTATAATAAGTTTCATTAAAGATGGAAATCTGATCTTTTCTCT
Organism: Zingiber officinale; assembly: GCF_018446385.1. Classification (NCBI taxonomy): domain Eukaryota; kingdom Viridiplantae; phylum Streptophyta; class Magnoliopsida; order Zingiberales; family Zingiberaceae; genus Zingiber; species Zingiber officinale. The sequence goes on from NC_055989.1 coordinate 15,942,980, forward strand.
GTGACTTATCGATCTTGAAAAATAACGTGTTAATATTTTAATATTAAACAATATACAATAATTATAAAATTAGCTCTTACACAATCGTAATTATACTGAATGAATGGTTTTGAACCTCCACGATGTTATTTGGGAGTTTCCCTCTATTTTCAACATTATCGTAAATCGTTTCTACAATACAATATATATATATATAGAGGAGTGATCTCCTGCGCGCTCGCACAGTGCGCGACTGTGCGCGCGCGCAGGAGATCGCTCGGTTTTTTTTTATTTTTTTGATTTTTTTAATATTTTAAATTTAAAAAATCAATTAAAAAATTTAACATTTCCTTATATAAATATTTAATATCTTAATATATCCCCTCAACATATTACAATACTCAATAAATGCTTAAATTAATTTTTTTTTAAAACCAAACACTATAACCTAATTGGAAAGCCTAAACCCTAGAGGTAAAATCTAAATAAAAAAAATAACTTTAACACTATAACCAAAGCCTGAACCCTAGAAATAAACTCTCAAAAAAAGATATTTTATTTTTTAATTATTTTTTAATTCATAAATTAAAAAAAAATAAAAAAAAGAAGAAAAAACAGTTGTTATCCTGCGCGGCGCGCACAGGCGCGCACTGTGGCGTCGCGCAGGATAACAAATTTCTATATATATATATATACAATGAGTTACCTGAACTACCTTTGATTCAAATAGAGTACACATGTAGTCCCAATTTTCTTGTCCTCACAAAACTCGATCGGCATATGTTGTTGGCGCTCAACAGGAGGAGTTGCAATTGCTTCTTATAGTATCCATACATTTTAGTTCGATTGTCTCTATACCTTGAACTCATTAACCGGTCGGTCTCCTTTATGATCGACGATTCACCCTCCTGAAACTAATATTAAACGCAGCCTGAAAAAATAAATTTATTTTGCAAGTGGTTAGTAATAAAGGAGTGGTTATAAAAATAAAACTTTAGTCCTACTTACTGATAATCTATCGTATATCATCCTTTTATTGTTGACAAGGACGTGCTTCCAACTTTTGGCTTGTAAAGTTGCAAACTTCGTTACTGACAGACCTAACTCGATCATAAAAGGAGCAGCGTTTGGGCCAATCGGATGCCCATCGCTCTAACAAAATATAGCAGGTAATTTACGCCGTTCATTGATATGAGGTCGTAGCATATCAGAATGTGTGTCACGTGTCTCCCTAAATAGCGTTCGCCCAATGTCTGCAAAAGTGTTAACAATTAACAAATAAAATACTTAAATAAATAGCAAACTAAATAAAACTTTTGTAAATAGCAAAAGTGTTAACAACTAACCACTAGGAGAACTACTATCATCAGGTGTCTCTACAACTGGTAGATGCTCAATCTTCTTGGGCGACATGACTATCACAAATTCATCAAATATAGATCAACAATTATGCATCAACATATATAGAAATCTATAAGTAATGAAACCTTTTTGCATGAAGGAAAACATAAATACCATGTAAATAAAAATTATTCACTATCATCATCTAAAAGAAATAAATGATCATATGTGTCACTATCAATTTCAGTATCTTCATCCTCATTATTAATAAAATTTTGAGCATCCTTAGCCAACTCCACTTGATTATTTGATATATTTAAATGTTGATGTTCAACATCTAAACAAAGTTGGGAAATCTCTAAGTCTTTGTAAAATACTGAAAAATAGGCGAATATTAATAACGGGATTTTTCAAAAATTTTGAAAATTTTTCGAAAATTTTTCGGAGCTCGTACGGACGAGTTAACGGGGATAAAAACGGGGTCCGGAAAAGCCTGTTTAGGCTACCCCATTTTAACGAGGAAAAGTTTTCTTTTCCTTTTTATTTTATTTTTCTTTTTTCTTTATTTTCTCTCTTCCTCGCCGTTTCTTCTCTCCCTCACGCACCCGAGCCGCAGTTTTTTCCCCTCGCGCCCGAAACCTTCTCCTCTTTGCCCTAACCGCCGGTCACGACAGTTTCCTCCGCCGCCACATCTTCTTCTCTTCTCCCAAGCGCCGGCGACGCTTGCGCCAGCCCTGCCCTAGATCCACCGCCGGCCGCAACTCACAGAGCCGACCGTCGTCGCCTGTGACATAGCATCGCCGGGTATCGCTCCTCAGCCCTCGCGTCGGCCTTCCCTCTCCCTTCCGAGGCAGCACCGGCCACAGGAACCCTAGCGCCGGCTATCTTCTTCTTCTTCCTCTTCTTTGTGGAGCCGAGCCCCTTCCCTGTGCCCTAGCCGCCAGCCACCGAGCGCCTTCGATTACTGCCACTGTGCCCTAGCTAGCCGCCGGCGTCGCACGGAGCAGCGTCGCCTCTCACTGTGCCGCCTCTCCACTATTCTTGATCATTCCTTCTTGGTGGTGGAGTTAGGTCACAGTTGGGGTAAGTTGGATTCTTGGTAAGGAATTTTGTATTAAGTAATTGGGTATCTTTATTTGGTGATATTCACATTTTAGTTCGATTAGAGAAGACCTAATTTCTGTTATTTTTATTAAATTGTTGAGAATTAAGGCTCGGTCGGTGAATACAACTCCGGTCATCTTTGTGCATGGGCGATTCACAGCTTTTGGCATAAACCAGTGAGGTGAATCGAGGTAAGGTGTAGAGAAAGTAATTTTTTTTTGTTACAGCATACATCTAATTGGAGCTATGAAAAAGATAAGGAATGAATAATACATAAACTTGGTTAAGTTTAAGTTGATTATATATATATGGAATAGGTTTGGAATTTATCTACTGGTATGATTAGCGTTTTACCTAATTTTAGGGTTAGAGGTTTTATTTAGCTATATATATGATTGTAGCTATATAAAATATATTTCTATTCGTGACACAGGACTTTGACGCGAGACGAGTATTTCGGAGTCAGATTTGGATCATTTTATCGGAGGTGGGTACTTTTGACTTTATGTCGTTTGATATACATAGTAGTGAATTTAACAAATTGCATTAATTATGTTCCTCATTCTGTTTCGGTTAATCACTACCCAAAACTTGTTACATGCTTGATTGATTGCTTGATTTACATCTCATGTATACTTTACCTGTTTATACATGCTTGTAGGGGTAGTGATATACCATGCTTCACCATGTTCAGGACCTAGATTGTATACCTTATCTGATCTGTGTACCGTTGTTTTGATTCATTAACTTATGGTGCACTTTCTATATATATATATACATGGTTTAGCTCAGGATATTTTGTGGTTAGTGTCATGCACCATTTGCATGATTGCATGCTGTGCGATAGTCCGTTCCATTATTGTTGAGCACATCGCTAGTTACATGGATCTGCACACACCACAACTCATGGGTTAGTGGTCGATTCAGGCAGTGTGTGTTGCAGCAGGGATTTTGTTTGGCTCCGTTGGTCCGCTCATGGGTAGCGTGATGCAACGTGTTAGCCGGCAGGGATTCCTCCCCGTCATCGTGTACCGGGAGTTGAGAGCATTACGCTCCCCCATTTATCATTTGAGGTAGGAGGATAGGTGTACTCCGACAGCATCCCGTCCACTCGGTCACTCATTAGGAGTAGTGACGACAGAGTGCACGGTTGTCACAACCCTACCCACTCGGCCTCACTATTGGGTGTGAGATGATCGACTGGCGTCAGGGGTGACCAGGACGCATCATTGGCATCATATGCATGATGCATTTATTGCTTGTGTTTGTGTTTGCTGCATTTATATGCTGCATATTGTTTGGATACCTATGTTTGACATGCATACAGGATTTCTATACCTCTCGGACTGTTTGTCCTTATATCTAGGTCCTGGTTAGTACATTTTCTCTCATGTTTACTTCAGATGTATTTTTATCTTTCTTATATCAGGAGACTGTACGCATGATTAGTGCTAGGTGTTATTTCCCTACTTTGTATATCAATTGTACCTGCTGAGTGTTGGACTCACCCCGCCTCCATTGTTGTTATTTTTCAGGTTGATGCTGTCAGGAGAAAGTTCCAGTTGCTAGTCCCTGCAGACCTCGAGGATGTTATTGGTTTTTTTTTGTTTTTCTTACATAAACTATGCTGAATTTGTTTTGTTTGATGGTATGGATATGATATGGATTTGTGATGTCGATGGATTTAGTTTGGTTTTGCTTTTACTACATGTCTGCCTAGACGGCAGAAGAGGTAAATTGATCTTATCATCGGATTTGTGCTTTATGGGTGTAGTGGAGTAGGGTTGATTTCGAGTCAGAGTATTATTCTTCCGTTTACTTGTTATATAAACTGCGTGGAATGTCTGTGTATTGTATTTTATTTCTGCTATTATTCCAGCCGCATGTGGCTGAGGTATGTGGATATGTAGAAAGCTTTAGATTGTCCGCCGTACAGGGGAGATGCTGCCGAAATTTCTTCGGACAGGGACTCCTCCGGGGCGTGACAATTTATTTGATATCAGAGCCAAGTTTACGAGTCAAACTGGGCATTTTCGGATTTACGTTATGGTTATGTTTTCGGATTTTCGTTTTGGATTTATATGGATTTCCGGCGATTTTCTCGTTCGAAATTTTGAGGTCAAATTGGGGACTGGACAGCGACGGAATATCTCCAGATGGCAAATAGGTATGATATTTATTTTATGATTGTTATACTGGTAGTAATATCTGTAATATAACTTAACAGATATGAGGAGATCTACGCGTATTGCGGCGAGACGTGGTGCTGGACGACCACGTACGAGGACCACGGGATCTCTGGATATGCCAGAGATGCCTACTGTTGATGAGCCTGTCAATCAGTGACAGACTCAGCATATTGCGGGTGCGTTGGGCTCTCAGACCCTGACGGCTCCTATAGAGGTACCTACCTCGGTTATGTCGAGTGTACCTATCCCTACTGTAGTTCCGGTACCATTAGGGTTACCATTGGCGTTCCCGATATCTACTCCAGCGCAGCCTACGGCGTACCCGGCACCACCGCCACCTGGACCTACAGTGTACCCGACACCGGTGGCATCTGTGCCCCCAGTGCCTATAGTAGCAACAGCTACTCCACATCCGGTACCATTACCTACTGTACCTCCAGCTGCAGCCACTTTTGTTCACCCGGCAGTACCACCGACGGCTTATGCTCCAGTTTATTCAGCAGCACCAGGAGTTCTTCCTCTGGTTTATTCCGCGGTACCACCTGTAGCACCAGTTCCAGTGGTTCCGCCAGTTCCTGCAGCCGTCCCGACACAACTCACTGATATTGTCGTAGCACGAGCTAGGATTCCAGTATTAGCAGAGTCGATGAAGACTCGATTCACACTCTTCCGAGGAGACCTTGATCCGAGTATGACTCTATCATGGATAGAGACTATGGAGCAGACCTTCTTCTATATGGCTTGCTCTGAGTGGGAGAAAGCAGAGCTGGCTGCTTTCCATTTACGGGATGAGGCTAACGCCTGGTGGATTACTCAACGTTCCATCATCGACGAGCGGAACGTTACTTGGGCCAGGTTCAGAGAGGCTTTTGAAAGCCGTTTCTTTCCACTATCATATCAGATGGCTCGCCGGCAGGATTTCATGAGTCTGAGGCAGAACAATCGCACGGTGACAGAGTATAATACTGAATTCAACCGGTTGGCTAAGTTTTGTCCAGAGTTAGTTGCGGAGGACAGATCTCGTATGATGCAGTTTATACAGGGACTGGATGGTTATCTGCAAGTACGGCTTGCCGGTTTAGGGATCGCATCGTACTCAGATGCACTGGATCGAGCCTTGATGATAGAGTTAGCTCAGCAGAGAGCATTTCCGGACAGGAAGAGGAAGCATACGGGTCAGGCATCCGGGCAGATCCAGCAAACACAGGCGACAGGACAGCAGTAGAGTGGTCGCAATCGACCAGGTCAGGGTACTTCTAGGGTCCAGGGCGGTCTTCTTCAGGACGCTCCCGATTTTCTCAGCAGAACCGGCAACCACCTTCCAGCGATACTCACTGTTTCCGATGTGGGTCCAGAGATCACCTTACCCCAGCTTGCTCTCTGGGACAGCCAGTTTACTTTTATTGCAAACTGTCTGGGCACCAGAGCCGAGATTATCAACTGAAGGCTCAGCACACGGCTTACGGAGGGTCAGGTCAGAGGGGACAGTCTAGTCAGACGGGGGCATATCGAGGAGGGCAGAAAGCTCAATCTTCACATCGTCAGCAGGGGATAGCTTCACCTGCAGCAACGACATTTGGCATGTTTGGACAGGAGTACTCCAGTACTTCCATAGTACCCCAAAGTTCTTTTCCAGGACCTTATTATCCGACGCAGGGGTTGTATCAGATGCAGCCTCAGCCTCTAGGCCAGTACCAGACTTAGTCCCAGTCATCGGCATAGTATCAGTCACCGTCCTCTCAGTCTTCTCTGGCACATTATCCAGCACCGCCTCAGTGGCAAGCTTCTGCCCAGCCGCAGCAGCCGCTGGTAGCGTTACCACCTCCTCCTCCGCCAGAGAATGGACGTGTTCATGCGATTACCAGAGAGGATGCGCAGCGAGCCGACGGATCCGTTTTCCGCGGTACAATTTCCATTTATGCATTTTCTGTTGATATATTGATTGATACTGGTAGCTCGCACTCTTTTATATCCCGTACCTTTATGTGGGAGATTGGTATATTACCTACTTTTAGACTGCAGTGATTGACCGTCTCCCTACCGTTCGGTGATACTTTAGACGTCACCCAGGAGGTCAGAGGTTGCCCGTTAGACTTTGGTAACATGATACTTATGGTAGATCTTTTAGTATTGGAGATGGTCGAGTTTGATATCATACTTGGCATGGATTGGCTGTCAGTATATCATGCTACCGTTGATTGCCAGACGAGGGTGGTCACCTTCCAGCCTCCGAACCAACCCTCGTGGAGTTTCACTGGCATCAGAGATGACGACATCTCGATTATTTCGGCGATTCAGGCGCAGAAGCTGTTGTCTCACGGCTGTCACAGTTTCCTATTATCTCTGATTAGTACTGAAGACAGCAGTAGTTCGCAGCTCTCCGACGTTCCTGTGGTCCGTGAGTACCCGGATGTGTTTCCAGAGGAGCTACCTAGTTTGCCTCCCAGAAGGCAAGTGGAGTTTGCTATTGAGCTGATTCCGGGGACCGCACCGGCATCGAAAGCTCCTTATCGTATGACACCAAAAGAGTTGAACGAGCTGAAGGTTCAACTCCAGGAGCTTTTAGACAGGGGATTCATTCGCCCTAGTGTTTCTCCATGGGGTTCTCCAGTATTATTTGTCAAGAAAAAGGACGGCACTATGAGGTTATGTATTGACTACAGACAGCTGAATGCAGTGACCATCAGAAATAAATATCCTTTACCACAGATCGAGGATTTGTTTGATCAGCTCAGAGGTACATCAGTGTATTCTAAGATTGATCTGTGATCCGGATATTATCAGCTGATAGTCAGAGACTCAGATATTCAGAAGATAGCTTTCCATACGAGATACGGTCATTATGAGTTTTTGGTAATGTCATTTGGGCTTACCAATGCTCCAGCAGTGTTTATGAACTTGATGAACCGCATCTTTCTGGAGTATCTGGACCAGTTTGTTATCGTTTTCATTGATGACATATTGGTCTACTCGCATTCCGAGGAGGATCATGCACATTATCTTCGTATAGTCTTGGAGACTCTTAGACGGCATCAGCTGTACGCGAAGTTCAGCAAGTGTGCATTCTGGCTATCTTCAGTCGGTTTTCTGGGACACGTGGTTTCTAGCAGAGGTATTTCAATTGATCCTCAGAAGATCGAGGCTGTCACCAGTTGGGAGCAGCTGAAGTCAGTTCAGGAGATCCTCAATTTTCTAGGATTGGCCGGATATTACCGACGTTTTGTCGAGGGTTTCTCGCGTATTGCTATGTCGCTGACACGCCTTACCAGGAAAGGCGTGAAGTTCATGTGGTCCGAGGATTGCGAGACCAGCTTTCAGGAGCTGAAGCGGAGATTAGTGTCGGCTCCAGTTTTGGTTTTACCTTCTGGAGAGGACGGATTTATACTCTACACCGACGCGTCTTTTCAGGGTTTGGGCGCTGTTCTGATGCAGCATGGCAGAGTAGTCTCTTATGCTTCTCGACAGTTGAAGAAGCATGAGAAGAACTACCCAGTTCATGATCTGGAGTTAGCTGCCATCATCTTTGCTCTGAAGTTTTGGCGGCATCATTTATACGGTATTACATTTGAGATTCTCACTGATCATAAGAATCTCAAATATATTTTCACTCAGAAGGAGCTTAATCTCTGACAGAGGAGATGGATGGAGTTCCTGAAGGACTACGATTGTACCATTAGCTACCACCCGGGGAAAGCTAATGTGGTTGCAGATGCACTCAGCAGGAAGTCCAGAGGGACTTTGGCTTGCCACCGAGTTTCAGTTACAGACTTGGTTCAGGGTTTCTCTGAGTTAGATCTTGAGGAGCAGGGACCGACAGAGCAGGGTATTCTGGTTACCATGGTTGCTCAGTCGTCGATCAGGACGAGGATCCGTGAGGCCCAGGCTGATGATCAACATTTGCAGTTCATTAGCAGTCAGATAGCTTCCGGGCAGCAGACCGAGTTTACACGAGACGAGGAGGGTATTATATACTTCCGAGACAGATTATGCGTACCCCAGTCTCATTCGGTCTTACAGGAGCTACTCCAGGAGGCACACCGCTCTCGATTTGCGATCCATCCAGGCGGGACCCGTATGTATCGAGACTTGAGGCGTTCCTATTGGTGGAACGGCATGAAAAAAGACATCGCGGATTTCGTAGCTAGATGTCTTGTTTATCAGTAGGTGAAGGCTGAGCACCAGAGACCTGCAGGATTGCTTCAGCGGATTCCTATTCCTGAGTGAAAGTGGGATCACATTACCATGGACTTTGTGGTAGGGTTGCCGAGGACACGACGAGGTCATGACGTGATTTGGGTAATCGTTGATCGATTAACCAAATTCGCGCACTTTTTAGCGATTCGGAGGACTGATCCCCTTGATCGATTGGCAGATCTGTATTGTCGGGAGATCATCAGACTACATGATGTTCCGTTAAGTATCATCTCGGATAGAGATCCACGGTTCACGTCTCGTTTCTGGCAGAGTCTGCAGCAGGCCTTGGGCACACAGCTCCGTTTCAGTACAGCTTTCCATCCACAGACAGATGGACAGTCAGAGCGGACCATTCAGACTTTAGAGGACCTGCTGAGGTCATGTGTTATGGATTTCGGAGGCAGTTGGGAGGACCATCTGCCGTTGGTAGAGTTTGCTTACAACAACAGCTTTCATTCGGCTATCCAGATGGCACCGTTTGAGGCGTTGTATGGTAGGCCTTGTCGGACACCCATCCTCTGGGATGAGGTTGGAGAGGCCCAGATGTTGGGACCTCATAGAGTTCAGCAGGATGCAGAGTTGGTCCGTACTATCAGACGGAGGATGTCAGAGGCGCAGGATCGCCAGAAGAGTTATGCTGATCGGAGACGCAGACCACTAGAGTTCTCTGTTGGCGACCATGTATTTCTGCGAGTTTCACCCATGAAAGGGGTGAAGAGATTTGGCTTCAGAGGTAAGCTAGCTCCGCGGTACATAGGTCCTTTCGAGATCTTGGAGAGGATCGGAGCGGTAGCTTACCGGCTAGCACTACCACCGTCCCTGTCAGGCGTTTACGATGTATTCCACGTATCGATGCTAAGGAGATACGTACATGACCCGACGCATGTGCTGACAGATGTCTCAGTTCCAGTTCAGCCTGATGTCACTTATAAGGAGATTCCGATACGGATTCTGGACCGGAAAGAGCGTCAGTTGCGGAACAAGACTATCCGGCTGGTTAAAGTCGGATGACAGCATCATTCAGACGAGGAGGCTACTTGGGAGCTCGAGGATACTATCTGAGCTCGATATCCCCATCTTTTCACTTGAGGTATGTGATTTAATATACCGTTCAACATTCATACTTTGTATTTGTTGTTAGTACTTGCTGATGATAGATACCGAAATTTGGGGAACAAATTTTTATTAGTGGGGGAGAATGTAAAATACCGAAAATAGGCGAATATTAATAAGGGAATTTTCCAGAAATTTTGTAAATTTTTCGAGAATTTTTCAGAGCTCGTACAGACGAGTTAACGGGGATAAAAACGGGGCCCGGAAAAGCCTGTTTAGGCTACCCCATTTTAACGAGGAAAAGTTTTCTTTTCCTTTTTATTTTCTTTTTCTTTTTTCTTTATTTTCTCTCTTCCTTGCCGTTTCTTCTCTCCCTCACGCACCCGAGCCGCAATTTCTTCCCCTCGCACCCGAAGCCTTCTCCTCTTTGCCCTAACCGCCGGCCACGACAGTTTCCTCCGCCGCCACATCTTCTTCTCTTTTCCCAAGCGCCGGCGATGCTTGCGCCAACCGTGCCCTAGATCCACCGCCGGCCGCAACTCATAGAGTCGATCGCCGTTGCCTGTGACTTAGCATCGCCGGGTGTCGCTCCTCAGCCCTCACGTCGGCCTTCCCTCTCCCTTCCGAGGCAGCGCCGACCACAGGAACCCTAGCGCCGGCTATCTTCTTCTTCTTCCTCTTCTTTGTGGAGTCGAGCCCCTTCCCTGTGCCCTAGCCGCCAGCCACCGAGCGCCTTCGATTACTGCCACTGTGCCCTAGCTAGCCGCCGGCGTCGCACGGAGCAGCGTCGCCTCTCACTGTGCCGCCTCTCCGCTGTTCTTGATCATTCCTTCTTAGTGGTGGAGTTAGGTCACAGTTGGGGTAAGTTGGATTCTTGGTAAGGAATTTTGTATTATGTAATTGAGTATCTTTATTTGGTGATATTCACATTTTAGTCCGATTAGAGAAGACCTAATTTCTGTTATTTTTATTAAATTGTTGAGAATTAAGGCTCGGTCGGTGAATACAACTCCGGTCATCTTTGTGCGTGGGCGATTCACAGCTTTTGGCATAAACCAGTGAGGTGAATTGAGGTAAGGTGTAGAGAAAGTAATTTTTTTTGTTACAGCATACATCTAATTGGAGCTATGAACAAGATAAGGAATGAATAATACATAAACTTGGTTAAGTTTAAGTTGATTATATATATATAGAATAGGTTTGGAATTTATCTACTGGTATGATTAGCGTTTTACCTAATTTTAGGGTTAGAGGTTTTATTTAGCTATATATATGATTGTAGCTAAATAAAATATATTTCTATTCGTGACACAGGACTTTGACGCGAGACGAGTATCTCAGAGTCAGATTTGGATCATTTTATCGGAGGCGGGTACTTTTGATTTTATGTCGTTTGATATACATAGTAGTGAATTTAACAAATTGCATTAATTATGTTCCTCATTCTGTTTCGGTTAATCACTACCCAAAACTTGTTACATACTTGATTAATTGCTTGGTTTACATCTCATGTATACTTTACCTGTTTATACATGCTTGTAGGGGTAGTGATATACCATGCTTCACCATGTTCAGGACCTAGATTGTATACCTTATCTGATCTGTGTATCGTTGTTTTGATTCATTGACTTATGGTGCACTTTCTATATATATATACATGATTTAGTTCAGGATATTTTGTGGTTAGTGCCATGCACCATTTGCATGATTACATGCTGTGCGATAGTCCGCTCCATTATTGTTGAGCACATCGCTAGTTACATGGATCTGCACACACCACCACTCATGGGTTAGTGGTCGATTCAGGCAGTGTGTGTTGCAGCAGGGACTTTGTTTGGCTCCGTTGGTCCGCTCATGGGTAGCGTGATGCAACGTGTTAGCCGGCAGGGATTCCTCCCCGTCATCGTGTACCGGGAGTTGAGAGCATTACGCTCCCCCATTTATCATTTGAGGTAGGAGGATAGGTGTACTCCGACAGCATCCCGTCCACTCGGTCACTCATTAGGAGTAGTGACGACAGAGTGCACGGTTGTCACAACCCTACCCACTCGGCCTCACTATTGGGTGTGAGATGATCGACTGGCGTCAGGGGTGACCAGAACGCATCATTGGCATCATATGCATGATGCATTTATTGCTTGTGTTTGTGTTTGCTGCATTTATATGCTGCATATTGTTTGGATACCTATGTTTGACATGCATACAGGATTTCTATACCTCTCGGACTGTTTGTCCTTATATCTAGCTCCTGGTTAGTACAGTTTCTCTCATGTTTACTTCAGATGTATTTTTATCTTTCTTATATCAGGAGACTGTACGCATGTTTAGTGCTAGGTGTTATTTCCCTACTTTGTATATCAATTGTACCTGCTGAGTGTTGGACTCACCCCGCCTCCATTGTTGTTATTTTTCAGGTTGATGCTGTCTGGAGAGAGTTCCAGTTGCTAGTCCCTGCAGACCTCGAGGATGTTATTGGTTTTCTTGGTTTTTCTTACATAAATTATGCTGAATTTTTTTTGTTTGATGGTATGGATATGATATGGATTTGTGATGTCGATGGATTTGGTTTGGTTTTGCTTTTACTACATGCCTGCCTAGACGGCAGAAGAGGTAAATTGATCTTATCATCGGATTTGTGCTTTATGGGTGTAGTGGAGTAGGGTTGATTTCGAGTCAGAGTATTATTCTTCCGTTTATTTGTTATATAAACTGCGTGGAATGTCTGTGTATTGTATTTTATTTCTGCTATTATTCCAGCCGCATGTGGCTGAGGTATGTGGATATGTAGAAAGTTTCAGATTGTCCGCCGTACAGGGGAGATGCTGCCGAAATTTCTTCGGTCAGGGACTCCTCCGGGGCGTAACAGTCTTCACCAACTATTGAAGTTGTTTCATTAGAAGATATATCTTGGTTAATCTTAATATTGTCACCATCTTTAGATATTTCATCAACTTCAGTTACTTCATATATTTCTTGACGTTAAACATTTTTATACTACCTTCCAACGAGCTCCACACTTTATGTCATTTATATAATAAACTTGGTTTGCTTGGTTGGCTAAAATCAATGGGTCATCAGTGTGCCATATTTTGGAAGTGTCAATACATAAGAGATCAAACTCTTTAATCATTGATTTTTTTTTTTGATTACATTAGAACCATTTACACCAGAATAATTGTACTTTATGCCTTTAAGGCAAATTTTCACCATCATCAGATGATGGTACGCAAACCTTACTATTCTAAGTAGTTCTACGAGAATCGCAAGATCTCGTATGGTATCTGTTGGTGCAACATCCCTCAGGTCAAGGTTGACCTGGTTGACCAAGCTGAGTCTTGGTTTGAGTTTAGATGTTTGACAATAAGAAATTGATTGAAGATGAGTCAAGTAGGTCAAGGTTGACCGGATACTTGACTGGGAAGTCCTAACTGAGATGTTAGGTAGAATGGAAGTCCTGGTGAGTGAAACCAGGCAGAACGAAAGCCCTAGTGAGTGAAGCTAGGCAGATGGAAAACCCTAGTGAGTGAAGCTAGGTGAAAGTCCTGGTGAGTGAAGCCAGGTGAAAGCCCTAGTGAGTGAAGCTAGGCAGATGGAAAACCCTAGTGAGTGAAGCTAGGTGAAAGTCCTGGTGAGTGAAGCCAGGCAAGGGAAAATCCAGATGGATCAAGGATGATCGGACATCTGGTGTTGGGAAGTCCAAGTAGGTCAAAGGATTGACTGGATACTTGGCACGAGGAAATACAGATAGGTCAAAGGGATTGACCAAACATCTGATGGAAGTCCAAGTAGGTCAAGGGAGTGACCAGATACTTGGCATGAATAGAAAAGTCCAAGTAGGTCAAGGGAGTGACCAGATACTTGGCATGAATAGAAAAGTCCAAGTGGGTCAAAGGGATTGACCAGACACTTGGTGGGAAGTCCTAGTAAGTCAAAGGAGTGACCAGATGCTAGGCATGATGTACCAACAGGTCAAGGTTGATCGGATGTTGGATTGAGAGGCTTGGGACTTGGTTTTGGGCAAAAACCAAGTGCTGGATCGATCAGTGGATCGATCCAGGAGATGGATCGATCCAGGCCTTTCCTAAGCGAACAGAGAGCCTCTGGATCGATCCGTGGATCGATCCAGATGTCCCAATCGATCAGTGGATCGATTGGGACGCGGCTGCTTCGCGCGATAAGCGCTGGATCGATCCAGGCGTTTTTCCAGAGCACTGAGGCACTCTGGATCGATCCGTGGATCGATCCAAAGCCTCCCCGATCGATTGGGAACATTCAAATCGATCGGGATCTGACCGTTGCGTCGGGTTTATAGCCGCAAGCGAACGTTGTCTTCGGTATCTCTTCGCAGATTCACTTCAAATCTCTCGCCATCTCCTCCACAGCGCTCTCAAAGATCAGATCGCCAGTTCTTGAAGGATCTTGGAAGCTTTCCAAGTCAAGAGGCGGATCAAAGGCAAGAAGAGAAGCTAGGGTTAGGGTTTTCTGTACTCATTGTAAGCTTTGCGCTTGTATTTTGTTACCCTTTCCTTTCTTCTTGTACTGAGAGTCTTGTAGGGCTTCTCCGCCCTCGGTAGTTACCGAAAAGGAGTGTTTTCATAGTGGAGGGTGCGTGCGTGGTGTGGATCCTTGGACTAGTCACCTCTTGTGAGGTGGATACCAAGTAAACCAACCGTGTTAGCGTTGTGTGATTGTTTCTTTGTATTTCCGCTGCACATCTTTGAAGAAACAAGCACCGCCGAGCACCGAGTGAACGCGACGAGCTATTCACCCCCCCCCCCTCTAGCTACTTTTTGTCCTAACAAGTGGTATCAGAGCAAGACCGCTCTTCACCGGAATCATCGCCGGAAGGGTCAAGCATAACAAGAAAAGCTAGAGGGTGAAGAAGTTGGAGCAAATTCTTCAAGTTCAAGACTTTATCAAGCTCAACTTCAAGATGCAATTCCAAGATGGACTTGGATTTGACACAAGGGTGGCTCCACTTTACACATCCACAAGCTTCGATTCTTGGAAATCAAGAATCGAAAATTTTCTTATGATGGAGATAGAGCAATGGTTTGCTCTAATGGAAGGCTTCAAGGCTCCAAGAAATTCAAAGGGCAAAGTTCTCAAGAGGAGCAAGTGGAGCCAAGAGCAAGTCCAAAGGTGCGAGGCCAATGACAAAGTGACCAAGCTTTTGGTCAATTTATTGCCAAGCACCATCCTTTGCAAAATTGGAGAATTTGAAGATGCAAAGGAATTATGGAGCAAATTGGACAAGCTTCATGAAGAGATCCCCTCCACTGTACAAGATCATGAAGAATCCGAGAGGGTGACTCTTTGGAGCAAGACCAAGAGGAGGACTCCGAGGTTGAGAGATGCTCAACCTTCGAAGAAGAGGAAATCCTAGAAGCTTCATCCTCAAGGGAATGCAACGAAGGGAACAAGGAGGGAGCATACTCCTTGTTTCATATTCAAGATGATGAAGCCTCCACCTCTAGGATTGAGGGGGAGCAATCCTTGGTGACGCCGGATCAAGAAGAAGGAGAAGCTTCTACATCCGGGTCAAGAGACGAAGAGGAGGAAGAAGATTCTACCTCCACAAGTCAAGAAAAATCAAATGGAGGAGAATCAAGGTCCGATCAAGAGGAAGCTTCTACCTCCGGATCCAAAGGAAAAGATGCCACCCCTACAAGCAAAGGTATAAATATTTCAATTAATAATAAAAATCATATTATATGCTTTGAGTGTAGGGAACATGGGCACTACAAGAGCAAGTGCCCTAAATTGGCCAAGAAGAAGGGCCAAGTGGCACAAAAAGGTAAGGTGAAGCCCAAGGAGACCATCCCCGGAACAAAGAAGAGCAAGGAGCACATTGTGTGTTTCTCTTGCAATCAAAAGGGGCATTATCGGAGTCAATGCCCTAAGGGGAAGAAGATGGTCAAGGCTCAAGGAGGAAGCTCAAGTCAAGGGGGAGCCTCTAAGGTAAAAAGGAAGGTAACTTTTATTGAGCCTACCCCGTTAAATTATGGTAAAAAGCATGATAGTTCTAACTTATATCATTTTAATGCTATTTACCATGAAAATAGAAAGCATGATAGTGTTAAGGAAAAACATATATCTTTTCATGCTAAAACCACCACACATAGGGCTAGGAATGTAGGTAAAAGTCTAGGCAAAAACTCTAAGGATTTTATCTACGAGCCTAAAAATAAAAATGCTCATAAATTTAATGGAAAACACATAACTATGGACTTAATGATAGAAAATCAAGTCTTGAGGTCAAGGCTTGATAAAATGGAAAAGACCCTAAAAAGAATGAAAAATATCCTATTAGGGCAAAATGAGCATAACTTAGGGTTAGGAAAATCAAAGTCATCCAATAGCAATAGAGGTTTGGGATACAAACCAAAGGCTAAGAAGGATGTGCCTAGTTATCATAGGGTTCCATATAGTTATGGAACAAACCCTAGGTCTAGTGGGCAAGTCAAAAATACTAAGGAGGTCATCCCTAAGAGTGTTTTTGCAATAAATGTGACTAAGGCTTCTAAGAAGTCTAAGAAAGTCACAAACAAGGTCACAAGGGAGGCTATCCCTAGAGTTGACCTAGAAAATGTGACCAAGGCTTCTAAGAAGCCCAACAAGGTCACTAGGAAGGTATCTAGGGAAGTTATCCCTAGTGAGTACCTAGAGCATCCAAGGAGCACCAATAGGTGTTGGGTTCCTAGGAGCATTTTCTCTACCCCATAAATGGGTTAGAGAGTGTCAACTCCAATTAGAAGGGTAGTTAACCCAACTTTGAGGAAATTGACACTCAAGGAGCATTTTCAAGGTTTTGTTAATCTTTGAAAATGAAATGGAATTATTATTTACTCCTTGAAAGAGTAAAATGTGCCTAATGGTGGAAGAATTGATTTTAATCTTAAATGGCACATATTGGGAAATTCATAAGAACTACCAAGTTGGGATTTTGGTATGTTTTTAGGAAATTTAAGGCAATCCGGGCCTTAATTTAAAAGTGCTACTCTTGTGGAAAAATGAAATATGCCAACATTTGAGGATATGCTTACTTTCAATTGGCATACATTAATCAAGGGAATTAGAAATGCCAATTTAGGCTTTAGCATTTTCTTGAAGCACTTTAGGGCAATCTAGGTTTAAGTTGTAAGTTTAGCTAAGATTTTAAGGATACTTAGATAGTTAATCTAGGTATACTTTATTTATGCTAAATCTTGCCATGATTGTTTGCCCATCATATGCCATGACATCATGTTTATTTTTGCATTCAGGTTTTATTATGCAAAATCCAAAAATATCATGTCATGACATTCATACATCATGTAGTTATATGAATCTTTCTTTTGAAAGTTATTTTATTTTGATGTATGCCATAACATTATCATGCATTAGTTTATTTCCTTGTAATTAAGGACAAATGACATTTAACAACACTTATTAACAAGTGACATCCTAGGTGGATGTCTAATATCTTTAAAATGCCTAGATAGACATGCATGATCCCCAGATTAGGGCAAAACCAAAATCTACATCTCACAAAGACTATAAGGTGACTTGTATGTGCTTTAGTGCACATTAGATACAAGTGAGATGTTAGGAAGATGAACAAAACTCAAGATGTTGATTTAGTGCATTCTTTTGAGTTTTAGGTTCATCAAAACACATAGTTATGTGTTTTCCCATCATTGGGAAAGCTAATGTACAAGTCATGTGCATTATGCCCAAGGAATATGATGGGATATTGGTTTTAAAAATGTTTTTAAAATGCTTTTGGAAAACCATGGTGAAGGCTATCTTTTGATAGTAATCACCATTGAATAGTTAGACACAAACTTGAAGAAAACGCTAAAGTTTTAGCAAGTTTTCAAGTTTGTGTCAATTTTTGAAAATATGATGTATTTTCATAGAAAACTATTTTTCCATGATTAAGTATGCCCTAAATAATGTCTACACGAAATTTTATGATTTTTGGATTGTTGTAGAATTTTCTAGGGGTTTCTGAAGTTGATTGAAATGGAATTTCAGCAACTATCAGAACTTCGATCGATCCATGGATCGATTGGAGTGCCCGAATCGATCCGTGGATCGATTCAGAAGGCAATTCTCCCGCGAGCAGAAGCTCGCTGGATCGATCAGCCGATCGATCCAGGTAGTCTGAATCGATCAGTGGATCGATTCAGAAAGGTTCAATCGATTGGAACCCAACTCCAATCGATCCAAGTTGCTGATTTGGCTGGGAAGGCCTGATTTCAGCATCTTTGAACCTCTGTGAGTCTAGGTAACCATTCCAAACCCCTAAAATATATTTGTATACATACAAAGGGTGTTTTCATGTGAAAACAAGAATGGATTGGTTAAGGAAGGCTTCATTGAAGTTTAGGTTGAGGTTTGCTTCAAATTTTGAGTATTTGAACCTCAAAACTTCTAAATTTGAGTTTCCTAAAGGTTTAGGGATTCCAAGTCATTGTTGGTGCAATAACAGAAGTTACCACCATGTCTTTAGGGGGAGGGACTCTTTAAAGACATGAAAAATTATTTTTCATGAACCTTGGAAGGTGGTTAATCTTCTTTAAAGAAAATGCTCATGTATGAGCTTTTGAACTTGAAATGGGGAGTGGATATCCTCATTATTTCAAGTGGGAACTCACGTGGTTAGAAAATGCTCAAGGTTGAGTATTTGTCTACAATGAGGGAGAAGTTAAGGATAAATGAAGGGTATGGGACCTTCTTTATCGTGTTGATCACAACGAGTGATGTTGTGAACAACGATGAGCAACTCTTCAGGGGGAGAGTCGTCAACAAATGGATTTGTTGATGTGTATCCAAAATTGGGGTATGAGTTAATGTATGCCCAAAGATGGGTTGATGTGTGCCAATAGGGGGAGAATGTAAGGACCTGTGAATGGGTGTAAGTTAGGCTTTCATTACCTAGAGGGAGTGTGCCCTCTTAGGGGGAGAATGAAGAGCTTAATTTATGTGTTCATTACCTAGTGGCATGAAGATTGAGGCTATAGGATTAGCCTAACTTACATGTGGTATTGTAAGTGTTATTGTGGTATTGTCAAACATCAAAAAGGGGGAGATTGTTGGTGCAACATCCCTCAGGTTAAGGTTGACCTGGTTGACCAAGCTGAGTCTTGGTTTGAGTTTAGATGTTTGACAATAAGAAATTGATTGAAGATGAGTCAAGTAGGTCAAGGTTGACCGGATACTTGACTGGGAAGTCCTAACTGAGATGTTAGGTAGAATGGAAGTCCTGGTGAGTGAAGCCAGGCAGAAGGAAAGCCCTAGTGAGTGAAGCTAGGCAGATGGAAAACCCTAGTGAGTGAAGCTAGGTGAAAGTCCTGGTGAGTGAAGCCAGGTGAAAGCCCTAGTGAGTGAAGCTAGGCAGATGGAAAACCCTAGTGAGTGAAGCTAGGTGAAAGTCCTGGTGAGTGAAGCCAGGCAAGGGAAAATCCAGATGGATCAAGGATGATCGGACATCTGGTGTTGGGAAGTCCAAGTAGGTCAAAGGATTGACTGGATACTTGGCACGAGGAAATACAGATAGGTCAAAGGGATTGACCAGACATCTGATGGAAGTCCAAGTAGGTCAAGGGAGTGACCAGATACTTGGCATGAATAGAAAAGTCCAAGTAGGTCAAGGGAGTGACCAGATACTTGGCATGAATAGAAAAGTCCAAGTGGGTCAAAGGGATTGACCAGACACTTGGTGGGAACTCCTAGTAAGTCAAAGGAGTGACCAGATGCTAGGCATGATGTACCAACAGGTCAAGGTTGACCGGATGTTGGTTTGAGAGGCTTGGGACTTGGTTTTGGGCAAAAACCAAGTGCTGGATCGATCAGTGGATCGATCCAGGAGATGGATCGATCAGTGGATCGATCCAGGCCTTTCCTAAGCGAACAGAGAGCCTCTGGATCGATCCGTGGATCGATCCAGATGTCCCAATCGATCAGTGGATCGATTGGGACGCGGCTGCTTCGCGCGATAAGCGCTGGATCGATCCATGGATCGATCCAGGCGTTTTTCCATAGCACAGAGGCGCTCTGGATCGATCCGTGGATCGATCCAAAGCCTCCCCGATCGATTGGGAACATTCGAATCAATCGGGATCCCACCGTTGCGTCGGGTTTATAGCCGCAGGCGAACGTTGTCTTCGGTATCTCTTCACAGATTCACTTCAGATCTCTCGCCAACTCCTCCACAACGCTCTCAAAGATCAGATCGCCAGTTCTTGAAGGATCTTGGAAGCTTTCCAAGTCAAGAGGCGGATCAAAGGCAAGAAGAGAAGCTAGGGTTAGGGTTTTCTGTACTCATTGTAAGCTTTGCGCTTGTATTTTGTTACCCTTTCCTTTCTTCTTGTACTGAGAGTCTTGTAGGACTTCTCCGCCCTCGGTAGTTACCGAAAAGGAGTGTTTTCATAGTGGAGGGTGCGTGCGTGGTGTGGATCCTTAGACTAGTCACCTCTTGTGAGGTGGATACCAAGTAAACCAACCGTATTAGCGTTGTGTGATTATTTCTTTGTATTTCCGCTGCACATCTTTGAAGAAACAAGCACCGCCGAGCACCGAGCGAACGCGACGAGCTATTCACCCCCCCCCCCTAGCTACTTTTGGTCCTAACAGTATCGAATACCATTTATAATACAAGCATCACACAGTTGAACTTCAACATTATATCCCATTGTTAAATAGTACAACTCTTGTGTGATCTATGAATTGGATAAATTCTTTAATTTTATCATTCTAACCCTGAACCCAGTGGAAAATCTTTCTCATGATATTACAAAAGTTGATTTGCATCAACTTTATGTGACATAATTTGTAGATGTTCAATACATAAATAAATATTTAATTTACTATTTTATATTGAAACATAAATAATAAAATTAATTAATGTAAAAACTTACTTTCAATATTGGTCAACTTCTTTACAATTGTTGAGAATATACCAATGTGCTTTCATAGGCAAAGTAGGAGAAAATTTCAGATTATGTTGATTGTCAAACACTCTTGTTTATTGTGAGAAAACACTTAAATTTAATGTTATTGGTTGAACATCTTTATTTCATTGTGGTCTACATAATCTTATCTCAATTTGACTCATATATAAAGAATTAAATGTCAATGCCTCATTTACAATATACCCCTCTGCAATAGATCCTTTAGGTATTGCTTTATTACGAACATATTTTTTTAGTTTGCCAAATATCATTCAAAGGGATACATCCATCATGACGAAACATGTCCAACTAATATGGCTTGAGGGGGTAAATGAACTGTCAAATGAATCATACTGTCAAAAAATGCCAAAGGAAATATGTGTTCCATCTTATACAATATCAAGACTATTTCCTTCTCCATTATACATAAGTCCGCTATATGTAAAGATCTTGTAATTATCTTTTAAAAAATTACATAACTCAATCAGTGCACTGCACATGTCATTTGGGAAAAATTTACGTACAACCACTGGAAATCATCTTTGCAATAAAGACATGACAGTCATGTGATTTTAGTCCATATAACTTTCCATCCTTTACATTCACATTTCTAAATATATTAAAAGTATATCCATAAAGAAACTTAACAGATTTTAATAATTGACAAAATTCACGTCTTTCTTCCAATGTCAACGTGTAACTTGCATATAGTTTAATAAATTTGTCTCCAACTTTCTTTAAATGCAATTCCCTTCTGATCCCTATAACCTTCAAGCCTAATCTTGCTTTAAATGTATCTTTTGACTTTCCATCTATATTAAATAATGTGCCAGCCAAAGCGTCATAAATTTTTTTTTTCAATGTGCATTACATCTAAATTGTGTCTCAACTTTAAATCTGGTCAATACTTTAACTCAAAAAATATAGACTTCTTTACCTAATTTGTATCATCCAAAGATCGTTGACACTTTTTACTTAATGTAGGATGCTTACTGAATATCACTTGGGATAATGCATCAACTGTACTAAAATCTCATAACCACTAAATCTTCATGGAGATCCCTCTTGTTCAACCTTTCCATTGAAATTGTTATTTCTATGCCATGGGTGCTGCACATTCAAGAATCGACGATGGCATGTATAGCATATTTTACTCCATAATATTTGAGATTTAGTTTCATCTACACATACTGAACATGCTTTATAATCCTTTGTGCTCCATCTAGATACTGTACCATATGCTGAAAAATCATAAATGATCCATATCACAACAACATGTAATTACATACTTGTTCAATTGATGCATCATATGCTTCCGCCCCATCATCCCATAGCTCCTTCAGTTCTTTGATTAAAGGTCATAAATATACATCTATCTCTTTCCCAGATGATTTAGGCCTAAGAATTAAAAGAGACATAGTCAAGTATAATGGCTTCATCATTTTCCATGGTGGTAAATTATAATTCACAAGTATAACAGGTCACATACTATAAGTATTTGATATGTTTCTAAACGGATTAAAACTGTTAGAAGTCAACCCTAAGCGAATATTTCATGGATCACCAGCAAATATTTCATGTGACATGTCAAATTCTTTCCATGATTCACTATCTACTGGGTGTCTTAATACACTATCTGTTTCAACCCATTTTTTCTTGTGTCATCTCGTATCTTTTGTTGTATGTTTCACTATAAATAACCATTTAAGTCTGAACTTCAAAAGAAAGTATCAAAGAATTTTTTGAGCATTTTTTTTCTTTTTCATCCTATCATACTTGTATCTGGACTCCTTGCACACTTGGCATTCATCTTTATTCTCGTGCTCGTCCCAAAATAATACACAAGCATTTTTACATACATGTATCTTCTCATATTTTAATCCTAACTCTTTTAACAATTTGTTTGCTTCACAATGAGAGTTTGGAATCACATTCGGTTTGGGAAATGCCTCTTGCAATAATTGGAGTAACATATCAAAAGATTTATTACTCCAACCATTCAATACCTTCACATACATTAACTTGACCAAAAAACTAAATGTAGAAAAAATACTACAATTGTGATACAACTCTTTTTGAGCTTCTTCAA
The DNA here is from genome assembly GCF_018446385.1 of Zingiber officinale. Classification (NCBI taxonomy): domain Eukaryota; kingdom Viridiplantae; phylum Streptophyta; class Magnoliopsida; order Zingiberales; family Zingiberaceae; genus Zingiber; species Zingiber officinale. Next base: position 15,965,866 of record NC_055989.1, read on the forward strand.
ACATTAAGGTATAACTTCCTCTGATATCATCTTATGTTTGCATTAATATCATCTAATTGAGGTCCACTGGTGTTGATATTTTCTGCATTTCTTAAATCAGTAAACATGTCTTAAAAATTATCTTCTTAAAAATCACAATCATTTTCCTCTTCGTTAACAATATTTATATTAATAGATGATGTAGAAGCTTCTTCATAGAAGTTTCAGGTTTTGTATAATTTGTCAAATCCCTATCCATAAAGATGTCCTCGAACATAATCCAACTCATATTTAAAAAAATTGCCGCACCTTCGATAAGAACAACGAATTTTGGTTAAATTAAAACTTATCATATAATTCTTTGCTACCTCTAAAAACTGATTCAACCCATTAATATATTCAGGACTAATCTTATTCTCAATCATTATTCAACTTTTATCCATATCTACAAAACCTGGTTAAACATTAATAATGGAGAAAATTTTATTTACAATGTAGAAGGAAGATTCTAAACACTTTAATTTTAAATAATTAATAATTGAGATATGGAGATAAAAACAAAAAACAAGATAAACAACATGATCAATCAAACACTTCTCTAGTTCAAGAATCACAAGATCGTAATGAGTTTATAAAATGTTTAACCATACGAACACCTAATGGAAAGTTATTATCAAGAGACTCATGCAATGCTATCAAGAAGTTACCCTATATATAAACCAAAAATGTTTTCAATGAATTTAAACTTAGGTAGCAATGTTGCTACTACTATAGAAAAAAAAAAATCAGTTCATTTGTGTTACTTGCATTGGCAAACCATCTAAAGTATGGAGTAGAATTGCAAAATAAACAACACTTATTAAGTAATCATCTAACTTACTAGCGTCGGGTCAGAGAAGTAGTCACCGGAGTCAGAGCAGGAGGGAAGAAGAGCACGGTCGTTGGCTCAGAGCGGGAGTCACAAGAGCTAGAGCAGGAGGAACCGGAGCCGGAGAAGAAGGGAAGAAAAGCACGGAAGCTACTGTTGTCAGGTCAGTGCTAGAGTCACTGGAGTGAATCAAGGCATAACGGAGGAGAAGAGTCACCGAAGTGAAGGTGTGACAGAGCAAGAGTCATCGGAGTGGAGGCACGGCAGAGCAAATTTCACTGAAGCGGAGGTGCGGCTGAGTGAAGAAGCAAAGAAGAAAGCAGAGAGGGTTGCGGGATGGGGAAAGGGATAAAATTGCGCATATTAGCAGCGAATTTCAAATATTCGCCACTAATGTTAATGTTTTACGATGAATAAGTGATATTCACCGCTAATACCTTAAGTGGCCCTAGCCCTTAAAATGACATTAGCACCGAAATTTGATTTTTAGGTGCTAACGCCTTTGTTTTTTGAGGCGACATTTTGTATCACTGTCAATCAAGAAACTTAACTAAAAAAATTAATTTCATCACTAATATTTCGTCGCTATTTTACTTATTTCTTGTAATAATGCATCGGTATCAGGTGATCGAGATTCATGTTGATGAGTCAAGGGATTCCCCACATGGACTCTATATTGACCGAGTCAAGGGTCTGTCACGTGAACCCTTACTTACATTTGCATCACAAGTATCCCTTTCAAGTCTAGTCGAAGGAGAAAAAAATAGAGAACAATATTAAAAATAATAATTTTATAGTCAAATTGAACATACTAGTCCCTCACCTCCCCTCTTGTCTATATCGCCACCTTATATAGAGAAGAAGAAAAAGAAGAAGCATTTTCATTGTATCGATGGAGTCCCTTTCTTCTTGCGGCGTCTTTATTCCAAGTGGCTATGTAATTCTAGCGTTTGTAACTATTGTAACCGATGTCTCCTTTTCATCATTTGTAATCGACATCTCCTTTCGTTCATATGTAATTATCATCCACTGATGTCGCCAACTATTGATGTTTGCTTCGTAACTAACGTCCTCATGCTGATTCACCGATAAAATAGTGTAGTTACAGTGTTCGAGACATTATAGTGTTTGAAACCATAACCCACTTGGGCTTGGGAATGCTTGGGCCCTATACTTCTTGGGTGTTATGATGCTCGAGATCATCTTCACTCTAGCTCGATCACTCTGGAACACCAAATGCTCGAGCTCGAGCGTCACCCACTCGAGCTCAGGAATGTTACAATACTCGAGGTGCTACATTAGCTTCACCCACACGGGCTTAATTCCATTGGTATTAGGTGATCTGGATTTAAGTTGACTGAGTGAAGAGATTTTCTACATACATTCTATATTGACCGAGTCAAAGACCCGTCACGTGGACCCTTACTTATATCCATATCAATTAGTAATATATATCTATCATTCCGCGTGTTATGGTTTGACTTAGACACAGATTGAGCACAAAGTCTGATTAAAGTTTGAATGGATAAAGTCAATATTTAAGTTTTTGGTCAAACTAGATGTCTTTTGTCCGTATGGTAATATTGAGACTAAACATTGACAATTATGAATATAATCGAAATACAAGATGAGTGTCCTATTCCATCTCTAAGCTCGATGAGTACTAAGAATTATTGAAGGTACAAACTCTTAATTTAAAGAGTGATGTTGCGGTCCATAGAGGGTGCCACGTGGTGTAAAGAAGGCAGTATAATGGGTGAAATGGAAGCCACCATCGGTCATATAGAGTACTGGTCAGGCGTTGGGTCCTCACTCGGGAATACGAGGTATCAGTCAGGGTAGCGACAACACCGGGCAAGATATCTGAGACACCGCTCGGGCATATAAAAAATCCAAAACCTTACCTAGCCAAGGAAAATAGACCGCTGCCGCCTACATTAAATACCTAGCACCGCCTACATTAAAAGCTCATCGTTGGCCTTAAATGCGTGAGAAGAGGAATAGCTGAAAGAAGCAAAATGATAGTCTTTCTCATTTATCATTGTTTTATTAATAGCTTCATTAAAAGCTCAGAAGAAGACAAAACGAAGATCCCTTGTGATAAACGTAGTATTATTAAATGAAAAGAAGATGAAAGGTCTGAGAGGAAATGTATAAAAGGATGGTAATAGAAAAAAGAAAGGGGCTCTTTGAATTCAAGACATTTATTCTATTTTCTTCTTTCAAAACTCTACCATCTACGCATCTCTAAGTGTAGTCGCTATAGTAGTAGTCTATTCCCTTGCTAGCGTACCGACGAGTCAACCTCAAGGATCTTAGAGCCTTATGAGAGAGTATTGCTAACCACAAAAAGGAGATGATTAAACCTAATTGCAAGGGAAAAACTAATATTCTGACAACTCAAGCAAAGCTCGATTGAACAATTAGTCATAGATCATAGTTGTAACTTAATCATGAGCAAATTTATTGATGTTGCATTCGCAAAGTATGAAAAGTGTAATATGTTGGTGACTATATAAGGAGGATTTAGGAGCAAGAATAGGGAGACACGAGAAGCACTTAAATGAGAAAGTTGCAACATATGTTGAGGAAGTTTTTGTTGATTTTGTATTGATACGGCGAGTAAGGTGCGGAGATGGGTTCGATCTCAAGAAAGTCAGTTGATATGGCGGTTAAAGTCAAGAAGGGGTCAACTCTCGGGTCGTATCGATATCATGCCAAAATAAGTCCAATGTCTCCACCAAGTGCTCTAGCCGATCACACCAAAAGGTTGATCGGACATGCTTGGCTGAACCGAACTCTATATTCAAATATAGCGGCTGAATGCAAAATGAACCCCTCGACATAAAGTTTGACCATACATATTGTCCGAGCAGATTCCAAATCCCCAATATAAACTTGGTCGGCTCAAAGGCCAGTCGGACCTTAGGGGCTCAACTCTCCACTTCTTCAAATGCAAGACTCTCAATTTACATCCGTTCGACCCTAACGGCAATCGAACTTATGAGGATCAGCTACCCACTCATGGGCATAACCCTCAGCTTACATCCGCTTGACCCCAGCGTTGGTCGAACATCCGGGGCCCAGTTCCCCACATGAGCATGACTCCGAGTCTACAGCTGGTCGGCCCAGAGCCGATCGGACTCTCTCTAGGAGACAACATTGTCAGAGCATCGTGAAAAACCTGTTAGAGAATGAATATGCCATTACTATGACATATGCATGCAATGGAGTCTTCCTCGGCCTATAGGAAGACTGTCATACATAATCCACCACCTGACATACTCTGACACCAGACATTCTCTACCGCTTTATTAATGTAGAGGTTATATGAGACATTATAAAAAGGGGTCCTCTTCATTGGCCAGGTATGCACATGAATGCATACGCATCTGCACACTCGCGCATTTACACTGTTGTTTTACTATTCATCGTCTTCTCCATTTCGCTCGGCTATTGTTCTGACTTGAACATGAAAGTGTCTGTGCCAGGGGCCTCCTTCTTGACTCTTACTCTAATGTTTCTATTGACTCTGTCTATAATGTGCATAGGTCCGTATCTCTTAGCTCCAGAATCGTTTAGCATCATTTTCTTTCCGTTCAAAGTCTTCTTTCAATTAACATATAAATTATCTCGTTGTCACCCCTAGCCATGCATCATCTCCTTTATTTTCAGTCAAGATCATGTATGATTGAACAAAATCCTTAGCCAGTGTAAATCGACTCTTTTGGAAATTAGTAACATGGGAAATTGAGTTTCCTCTTTTGTTGCTGATGGTTTAATGAATAAGTTGGTGATTAATTTCTTCCAAAATAAAATCAAGTAATCTCCAATAATTCTTTTATTTTATTTTATTTTATTTTATCTCCACACATTTGAATATGGCAACTCCTCGATCTCTTGTTGAGTTGTTTCTGTTTTTATTTTAATAATTTTTTTTTTTTTTGTGAAACATCTACGCATAAGACAAGGAGATGCATACAGAACCACCCAAAATATTGTAACAACAGCTTTATATCCCATAAATTATCTATTATTTATTTCAGTTTTTAATTTGATTCAAATTAAATCGCTATTAATTCCTCTGCTCTAGCGGAGCAGCCGCAAAACTTCTCTACTGCTTAGTGGAAGCCCAAATGCGATCGGTCGATAAACGGCTGCTCCAAGAAGCTCGAGCTGTTGCATTCCAATAACCGTTCCACGAAGTTAGCGCCGTACGCAGATTCACAGTTTTGTGATCTCTCCGACGGCTGAAAGATCCTTCCGCCGCCGTCCCAATAACCTCCTATCGTCGTCCTCTGCCGCTTCGTCGAGCTCTCGGTGTAATCGCCGGCGACCAGCACAGATGGATTCGTCGGCGGCGCTTGCCTCGGAGCAGCAAAGTCGGCGATCCCATTGATTTTCTCGGGCGAGTAGTCTTTGAAGCTCCACGAGCTGACGAATTCGTCCAAATAGGTGTTCAGTGCGTCTTCCTGGCCCGTCGTCGCCGGCGTAGCCGCCGCCTGGAGGCGATCGGTCTTCTTGTAAATCCGGCACAGCACCCAATCGTCCAGCTGCATGCGTTTCCAATTCAATTATGCGATATAATCGAGGAAATTAATGGAAATTTATTACGAAGATGTGTAGATTGTATTAATTAATCGTGTACCCTCATGGAGGAGTCTCTGAGTGGTCTCGTGGGCTTGTAGCTGTTGCGGCCGTGTGCGTCGGCGAGGCGGTACTCGTGCATGATCCAATCGGTCTTGACTCCCTTGGGCGGCCTCCCCATGTAGAACACCAGCGCCTTCTTCACCGCGAGAGGCTTCTCATTCCCTTTGCCCGATCTACAGATCGGCTTGTCGGTCCCGGTCGCCTTCCAGTACCCGGACACCGCCGCTCTGTTCGGCCGGAACCCGTTCGGGTATTTGCGTTCGCGCGGGCTGAAGAAGTACCACTCCCGCTCGCCGTACGTCGCCTTGGCTGCAAAGGAAGGAGAGTTCAACGTGAGGCCTACCGGAATATCGTCGAACACGCTGCGCGCCGAATTACTAACCGGGAAGCTCCCAGGGGTCGTACTTGTAGATGTCGACCTCGGCGATGATGGAGAGGGGAGACGGGGTAGCCGCGGCGGAGGCGACCCGGGCGCGGAGGTAGTGGAGGACCAGCTCCTCGTCGGTGGGGTGGAAGCGGAACCCCGGCGGCAGCACTACCGAGTTCGACGGCGGCGGCGGCATAGCAATTGCTGCGCTCAGAGAGGAAGGAGGAGGGGTGGGTTTGAAATTTCTCAAGAATCGAGGGGGAGGAAGCTTTTATCGCTGCTTGTTTTTGTCGTTTAGTGGAGAATAATCCTATAACACTTGTCGACCGACGGAGCTACTTACGATCGACCCGACTCCGGTTCGGTTCAACACTGGAATAATAAGTCGATTAGTCATCAAAGCATTCCTCCTTTTGTATACAAAATCCATCATCCATGTACGTAGAATGTTAGCTCTCAAGTCTCATTGGCTGCACGTGTAGGCCAGATGCATGCATGCATGTATCAAATATAGTGATCTCATGCCACCTTTTGCTTGATTATAGATTGATCAGTGTGTTCTTATCCGAATCTTTGGAGGAAAAAAAAGGAATGTGGACTGTTGTGATAAGGTTATTTAGTGCATGTCATTGGCTATAGTTTGGATGGTTTGACAAGTTAGTGACCAGATGATTTGCTATGGATGGTTTAAAGAATGGAGTGGTGCTCGTGTAAGTGTAAGTGAATAATGGATTGGTGAGAGGTGTCGTTCCGGAGCTCCACAAATCTTCTAACTACTTCGAAACAAAGTTTGTCACGCATGCATGTGTGGTGGATGGACTGTCTATGATCCATTTAGCAGTCGTCTCCGTAGGAGTTGGATAAGGATGTCGGTCACACGCGTGTATATGGTAAAAGATGATTTATTCATCCCAAATACTTTTCATCGTCGGCCCACAGCGATATAAAGGACAGGCAGTCAAACACGTACATGATGCTTGTAATGTTGTGATTGCTAAGTAAAGTTCTGATCAGAATTAGTTAACCAAATTGGATGGATAGCTTTTTTGTTGATCGTTTGAAAATAAGATAAATAAAATATAATGAGAGAAATAAACAAATAATATATATATATATTTTTTGATGTGGTTCGAAAATTTCGATTCCTACTCCACAACTCAGGACGTTTCAAACTTTCAATGGGTTAATCCTGATAGCATTATTATCATTCTCCTTTTCAGATTCTTTTTAAAAGTGAGAAAACCTTTAATTTATTTATACTTCTTCCTATAGCAACACCACAATCCAAAAATACAAATAAATACCCCAAAATAATAACTCAAACCAAACTTGAATTTGATTTATTTCAAATTATAATTTGATTTTACTCAAATCAAGGTCCGATCGACGGGAATAAGCTCGAATTTCATTTCAAATCGTACTTTGAATTGAATTTGAATATATATGGCACCAATTTTTAAGTATGATGTCAAATATTAATATTTTTATATTATTTGATTCGATTAGGTTTGTTTACCCTCTAGACTCATGTCACACTTCACTTGCCCAAATATCAATTGCTTAGAATCAACCTTTATTTTTGTTAGGAATTCCAAACTTACATAATATTCCGTCACTCTTAACTTATTAGGATTTTTTCTCATATCAAACATCTAGTTCTTCATTTTCCATGACCACTACAAACAATTTGCGTGGACTATCCATCGACTACATGACTTCTAATTTTTCATGACATGTTACTATTACTTCCTTGCTAACAACTAATAGTTGCATTCAATTTGTTAGCCTTGAAATGGATTAATAGGGGTGTTGGGGACAAGCATAGTTGTCTTTTATTATCACAATATTGACACTCAATTGCTAAATGTCCAACTAACCTTCTTGCCTCATTTGATTTTTTTCTCATACCAACTCCCTATTAAATTTTCAATGGCCAAGTATATAATAAACTTTGACTTGACAAGTCACTCAACCAATAACTATATTAATTAAACATCAAAATGAACTTGATCAACCTTTCATTAAGGATGATTGATTGCACCAGCATTATTAACTTACACATCTCTTAATGATAAAGAATTATGAAATAAACCCCAACCCTTTTATTTGGTATTCACCTAATGAGATATTTGATATTCCTCACCTTAAGTGAAGGTTTTGTATTCGTCAGCCACATGATAAAATACTATTCTCACCGTAAATGAACTATAATGTGATCATTAAAAAAAATTCATTACCTTAGTGATAGTTCTTAAAAATTAATTCCTGATCATTACATCAAAAATACTATGTATTCATTGTTTGCGCTATGGCTTGTGGACTATAATGTCATCATCAAAACTAATTATATAATTATTGATATATTTATGAAATTACTGAAATATCGGGGTGTGGTCCGAGAAAAAAATATATTCTGGAATGCCCAGTTTGGCGAGGCAAGTTTCAGGCGCATCATTTCTTGTGGTGCGGTTAGAGAAATTTGGCTAGAGGAGACAACTTCGGAAGTACGCTCTTGCCCCTTCGTCTTCAATCCCTAATCTGTTTTTTTCGTCGCCTGAAGCAGCCGACGCCGGCGAAACTTCGCCAAGGTCACTTCCGCTTCCATATCTTTGTCCAGTGGAAAGCCACCGTGCTCTTTGCGGTTTCTACCTTCAAAGATACGCGGTCCTCAATTTCTTCTTTCTTCGCTTTGTGTTTGATCCTCTATCTTTGTCGAGTCGGTTGGTGATTTTGTGTTTTAATCCTTTTTTTGTTTCTTAGATTAGGACCTGCATTGTAAGGAGGAGGAGAAGATGGAGCCAGAGGTTGCGAGCTCAGAGATGGTGCTGCCAGTGGTTCTGCCCTTCAAGCGGGTGCAGATGTCTGACAAATATCCAAAAGGGCAGTCGAGAGGCCGCCAATGGAAGCATCTCAAGCAGATCCTCCAAGCAGAGAACTATGCATCCCTCCCTGCCGACGAACCCAACTGTCCGACCTTCGTCCTACAACCTTGCTTTCTTCACCTATTTTTTTTTTTTTAATAATATTTCGTTTCCCTTGTTTGAAAGCATCTATATTGATTTTTTTTAACATCTAATTCACCAATCTGAAGACACAAAACAAGGCTGGGGTTAGAAGATTCTTAATGTTGTTTAGTCAAAATTTTAGTTTATGTTGTGCTTGTCAGAGCTGTTTTCTCTCACCAACGCCCTAAATTTGGAGTATAGATTCTTTATATTGGGTAGGAAAATGAGTATTGATGTGCAAGACATAGGGAAAATGGATAGGAGTGCTTGTAGAAGGGGGAAGGAAGTTGATATACATCTGTGAGACTTTTTTAGTAATTTCTTTTGGGAATTTCATGTCATCTTTGCTAGATTGACATGTTACAAGAGATGATACCTTTGAGAAAGTAAGGCTAGGGAGCTACGAGAACATCAAAGGACACGTGCAATGACTCTAGTTAGATCATTTGAAGAGAACTGGAAGTTATATTGTTGCTTTGATTGTTTTGATTGGAATAATGTGTAAAATAGTTAGGATATAGATTCCTTGTGAATAGAAATGGTGTTGACTTGGAGTATTGCAGTTTTAGCTTAAAATTGTCTAGCTACTTCAATAAAGGGGAAAGCTTACATTGTCTGCATCAGATGGAATAAAAACTCTGCCTAGAAGGTTATTGATTGAATGCTGATCAATGCTTGTCAAACACAGCATGAAAGATGATGGTGGTGTTTACAATAATAAAATTATTGGCACAATATTTTACACCAATTAATGCTATTTTCATGAATCATGTTGAGGAATCAGATATAATGGTTGTAGTAGATTCAATTAGAGTGAATATTAGATTCTTGTAAATAGGATCTCAGTTACTATGGCAAGATAAAATTATAAATTTATCTAGCCCTTGATAGAAAATATGGATGATCTAGATTGGTTAAGTTGACCACAAATATGCAAGCCTACCCCACCTAGTGGGATAAGGCTTGGTTGTTGTTGTATTTATTGTTGTATTATTTTATTTCAGCAGTCAAAATTCATTGTATGAAACCAAAACTTAAGCATATTAAAATCATTTATCTTTCTATTCAGTTGTTTTTTATGACATTTATATTTTTTTTTTTTCAGATTTAAGCATTGAGTCACCTCCTTCTATGTACCCATCAAAGAAATATTGTGATATAACAGGATTCGAGGTAAATACTCTTATCTAGTTGCTGATCTAGGCACTTTCTATGCAGTTAATTATTCCAAGCATTTATTAATAAACCTCACAATGTGTTAATTAGGATATTGCAAAATTTATCATCCGCAAAAAACTTGTTCTTTAACTGACTTGCTATGTCACTCATTGAAACTCTAAAAAAATGTTACCAACACAAATGGGGTTAGCCCCACAATTGAGTAAGGTTTCCCTGAGTCAAGATCAAAGCATGGTTATTGTATAAATGTCATGTAAAATTGAAGCTATTAATAATAAGCATGAAGGATAAAGAGTAAAGCAATAGTGGTGCAGTAGATACAACAACAACCAAGCCTTATTTCAGTAGGTGGGGAATAGTGGTGCAGTAGATACAACACAAGTGACTCATTAAGAATGACCTACACTCCTTACCTCCCAAAGGGGGGTGCCATGAATTCACCATTGTCCTTGTTGGACAGTGAGCAGTGTGCCACGAATTCACTATTGTCCTCGTTGGATGGTGAGTTTTGTTGTTGTCTTGTTGGACAACTCAGATTCCACTAAAGAATTACCACACAACACATGCTACCAGTTTTGTCTCTCACATCTTGAGAGCTAAACAAGTTTTCAGCTATTCCAGAATAAGAGTACAATAATGATCTTCAAGAACAAGATGATATAACAAATAAAGGAGATAATTTCATTTTTTTTATGCTAATTAAATTGCTAAAGTTATGGGACAATGGATGGATGGTCAATTTTCCAACCTATTTTTGGGTTCGATTGTCTCTAATGTTATTTCTGTTTATATATAGTTATATACACAATACTTGACAATAGCATAGGTGATTAAATTATTTGTTCAGGTAATTAACCATAATTAATTGACAGTCTTATAATTATCAGAACCATTTTACTAATCAACTAATTAGTTAATGAGGGTTAACACATTAACTAGTTCAATTTAATTCAGAAGACTAATTTTACAATCTAATTGAATAAATTTTCATCAGTTCAACTTAATCCATCGAGTTAATTTTACAAGCAAATGTAATAAATTAATAAATTTGCTAGTCAATTCTAATTCTGTTAATAAACAACAGATTTATCCAATAAATAACTTACAATAATTCATGGAGGACATTAGTCAAAATAAACTGATCAAGCATATTAGTTAATGAAATACAAGTATTTTGTTTAATTAAATCCAAAGCTAAGTATTTTAGATTAATTAGTCAGAATTTATGTTCTTAACCACAAACCTTATGTGCATTTAAAAAGAAATATATATTTTTTAATGTTTTTAGTTGGCCAAAAAAAAAATCTTATAGTTAATTAATTGAGACCTTAACAGTTTAGATAATTGGTCAGAGACTTTATACAAACTCAGTCTATCAGATATTTATCAGAAATCTTATGTTTTATGAAACAATTTTTTTTAATCAATTCAAAACTAGCGTTGTCCAAATTAGTTGATTAAGCTAATTGAATAAGTTAGTTAACAATGACCAAGGAAAATATTAGAATTGATTTGACGAGACACCTGTGACCAAAGTTCTAACTAACCAATCAAAATATGAAAATTGATTTGATGAGACACCTGTACAATCTACTTGCGTAAAGGGAATAACATTTGAGTGGATTCAACCCATGACATATAATTGGAAATCTAACAAACAAACCACTGTACCATAATTAAATATTTTACTTAGCATAACTAAAACTGAATATCTCTCTTTATTTTATTTTTATATCCTATTCTTGAGGATTCTTGTTGTTCCAAACTCCTTTTGCTTCATGATATAGGAGACTAGTACAGGTAGTATGTGTTATGTGGTCAATTTTTAGAATGTGAATTGCAGACATCTAGTGAGGAATGGTGAATTTGTAGCACATTGTGGCATATGTGCATAGCGCTCTGTGGAAGTGCAGGAGTTTCATCATGAGCCACTTGCTTCTTGGAGTAAATATTTTGCTCTGAAGACTTATTTTTAGACTCTGTTAAGATTTTCTAAGTTTTGCATTTTAAATAATTCTCTTCTCATTGATTATGCTCTCTAAGTATGCATATTTTATGTGGATGATAATTATTGTAATATTCTAATGATACACATTCTGAGGAGTATTGGGTTGTGAGAATATATTCACAAAATTGATTATTGATCTCATCTAATTAACTAGGGATTAATTGTTCTTATTATTCGTGAATGATGTAATTTTCTTTGGCACCTCTGCAAAATTTCATGTGTCAATGGTATGTGAGATGAGGGGATTTTGGTGTACACACAATCAATGGTTCAGTCTTGATGCCTAATTTTTATCCAGCAATTCTGCTGAAGTCGGTGTTAATTTAATAAGGTTATGAAGGTTATATTACTTTTCCTTGGTCAAAAGGTGATGATCAATACAATAGATGCTCGATATTCTTGCTACAGCACTGTTTCGAGCATAGCCTCTTCATGTAAAACTTTCTTTGCTCTTTTTTTTTGGCTTGAGCTTCTATTACCTTCCAATGCCGTAGAATTTATCTTACGAATTTAGTTTTAACTAGACGGTGAGACTGTCCATGCAGGCACACTACGTTGACCCAAGGACGACCCTACGCTATGCAAATCCTGGTGTCTTCAAGCGCATTCGAGGGCTCACTGATGACCAGATACAAAGATACCTGGCTTTGAGGAATGCAGTCATCGTTTTGAGATAACTATCAAGAGGCATATCCCGATCTTACACTGGTATTCAAAAGCCTTAGTTGTCTATTATGTCCACCGCTGCTTTGCTTTCTTGTAGTTGCACAACTAATGCAGATCAATGCTTGGGAACCCAAATTATCATAAGATTTTGAAGCTTTCTCAGTTGACCTTGCTGGAATTTGCTGTATCGGATGCTGTTGTAACCTTTTAATTTAATTAGTGGATATGGGGAAACGCCTCCAAGTAAACAGCATCCTTAAATATGCTTAATATTCGTCTTTCAACAATTATCTTAACAACTGTTGATTAAGATTTAAGTTTATATATATATATATATATATATATATATATATATATAGAAATCTTCTGTTGCGGTGCCTTATGTGCGATTTTGCTGCGGTACTTGCCACGTCAACGAGAAAACACAAAAAAAAATCAGCATCTGATTTATATCTGCACCTGCGAAGAAGAAGACAAAGAACAATACAGACCGATCAGGCTCCAACCTGATCGGTCTGGGAGTCTCCTGATCGGTCTGTGGACCAATCAGGCCCTAGGCTGATCGGTCCACAGACCGATCAACCAACTCTATGTGAGAGTTGGCTTCGAAGCCTGATCGGTCTGTGGACCGATCAGACTATAGGTGGATCGGTCCACATCCCCCTACTTTTTTTTTTTGCCTCCTGATCGTTTCCTGATCGGTCTGGTGACCGATCAGATACCTTTTTTTTTGTGTTTTCTCGCTGACGTGGCAAGTACCGCCGTAAAATCGCACATAAGGTACCGCAGCAGAAGATTTCTGTGTATATATATATATATATACACCGTCATCTGGGTGTTCAATTTGGACACCCCGGAAAGGCATTTACGGTGATTTTATTTATTTAAAGTATTTTTTATTATGTCAATAAGTTTTTATTTTTAGTGCTTAGGGTTTGATTTTATGAAAATATTTTATTCATGTCAGAGTAAATCCGGAAGTGTTTAGAAATGAACGATTTATTAGTTTAGTATTTTTAGATATTCATCTATTATAAAAAATTATGAAAAATTTATGACTTTTCTTATATCAACATTGAGACTTAATTTTTATATGTTTAGAAAATTTGTTTAGAAAATTGAGAAGAGTTGTTGTGCACTCGGAGACACACCTTTTTATTGGACTTTACTAGATTAAAGTGTCTTAGAAACTATTCAAAACTTAATTCAATTAATTTAACATATTATAAATATATTTGAATGCAAATTTGAAGAAACACTGTTATTGACCACATGTACATGTCTGTAATTTATGTGACAATCATATTATATTTTTCTAGTACAAATAAGTCCTGAGCAAAAGAATTCATGGATAAATTTTTTTCTGATTCATTCCCAATTAAAATTTGATCGAGAACAAATCTCAAAAAAAAAAAACAAAAAACATTTGATCGAGAACAAGATTTGAGGTTCAATCTAAGGCGCGCGAAATGGAAACCTGTCGGATGAACCGCTCTGAACCATGAGCTCAACTGAACCAGGCCCGGTTTATTTGAAATTCTAGGGCTAGGGTTGCTGGTTATGCTTGGCTGTGGATTCCAGGAAACGGCAGCCACCCGTGCGCTGCTCTGCCTCTCGTCCTTGCGAGTTGCTCGCCGGCGGGTGACAACTCCGGCCTTCAATCGGCGATAGAAAACAAAGGAGAGTTTTACGACGGCCTTGATTAAGCTGCAGGGTGACATCTGAACCCCACGCTTAATTTTCTCATGACTCTGCGCAGTTACTTCCGATCCCCTCCTCCCTTCCTCCCGTCGAGTTCGGTTGTTGGTAGCCTCCTTCAACTATAACTTCGATATCTTGCGTGGGGACGAAGAGACTTGCGAGCATTTTAGGTCGAAGTTCCATCCCCTGGGCTTGGGCATCAGCGGCCGCAACTTCTCCCTTTTCCTGACGACTCGTAACAGCGGTGACGGAATCATTTTTATCTGTATATAGAAAAGAAAGCTTTGATTCTCCTCTGTCTGTGAGCTTCAGCGAGGGATTATGGGCGAGGATCTGTGATATTCAGCAATAGCGTAACCTCCTCGTCGTCAATCCGCAGCGAGTGTCCCCTTCGGCGATCTGAGTAGTGCTCGACTTCCCTGGTCGGTTTTAGGGACTGCAGCAACTGTAGAGCCAAAATCTTATACCTGAGGTAGGATCGCTTCTATCTTGTTGTGCGTGGATTATGTGGCTGTTGTTAGTTCTTATTGGAGTTTTGTGTTAGGACTGTTTGGAGCCAATAGAGTTCCAACAACAGTGAAGCTTCATATTTGATAGCCCTACATCGTACTTCAACGCAGGCATTGATCCTTTCCTCCTTTGATTGAATTGTGCTTTGTTCATTACTAAATAATATGATCAATTTGATTTTCCAGTGATATGTTGATGAATATAGTTAATTCTTTAGTGATCTTCAACTTTTACTAGAGATTGTTATTGGTAGTTCTCCTTGTACTCTTTTTAGAGTATATTATTGGTGTTTCTTACAAATGACCAAATTCTAACTATGAGAAAGTTAATGGATGGTTGTCCTTTCATTCATTCCAAATTAAGGGGGTACGCCATTAATACTTGAATGAACCATATGAGTGAATTTCATTCTGAAGATAAAAGGGCAGTGGCTTCTAGCCTAGTAGTCATGTATTGGTATCTGGTTCATCTTAAGAGTTGCTGGACCTTATGTTTGGCTCGAGTAATACGATGAGGTTTACTAGTTGGCGAGTGAAGTTGGTGTTGAGGATAACTGGTGTGTACTTTACCCTTTGTGTATATGGATTTGAGTGGTAGTATGTTTAGAGAAGTGTCTATTGGCCTGATTGTTGCTTAAAAACTCTAATCTGATAAATAAACTCTCTTTATTTTTTTTTGTGGTATGTGTGTGCATTTTCAAATTTGTTGGTTTCAATGTTTATATTCCTTTGTGACTAGTTTTATAGGGCTAATGATATTGACATATAGTTTAAATCATGAGATTATGCCTTTTGAGTTGATAGATGCTTGTTATTCTAGATAACACATACCATTAGTTTGCTTATGCTAAACTTTTATATGCTCATTAAGCTAGTCGATCCACATCATACTATATGGCATTTGTCATGTTTGTCATACATTGGTTAAGTTGTTCATTCATCTTGTTTTTTTTAATCATATTATGCCATCATTGGAGTAACTTACAAAATATCATGATAGTCAAAATTGTGATTTGAACCTTAGGATCCTCCAATCCAAACGAAATCAAAAGATTAAGATTCCAAGTATGATGTCAATTGGTCTAGGATTTTAGGATCCTACGATTTGATCCTATATCTTCGTATCATTCCTAGATTGGATCTTGGGACCAACAACTTGACTAAAATATATTTATAATATTTTATTATTTGACATTTACTAATATCTTCGCAAATAACTTTTTTTGTGTCATATCATTTGTGAAAAAATTCAATAATATAAGATTCTTGTTGAGTCTTAAGTGGATGAACTCTTTTTAATCATTATTATCTTCCATCATATAATTATGATCTGCCTTAGAGAAGTTGCATATTTCAATATAAGATGAAATATTAATAATTATATTGTATTTTTCATATATTTACTATATGAAAATTGTATTGAAATATTTAAAATATTCGTATTAATACTATATATTGTAAACCAATAGATATAATACATTATAAACATCAAATATATTTTTGAATATTCTTACTAAATTATAGCATTTTATGGTCTTACGCTTTAGATCTATGAACCTCTTCCCATTCCTAAGTAGGATCTTAATGTTAGACAACCTTGCAAATATTGTATAATGAAAAGTTTTAAAAAATATTTGAAATTAATAAAAATAAAATATTAGAATGAAGGGTAACCTGGTGCACGAAGCTTTCACCAATGCGGGTCCTAGGGAAGGGTCGGATCATAGTGGGTCAATTGTACACCTGTCTTACCCTACATTTTTGTAAGAGGTTGTTTCTGATGTTGACAACCTTGCATTCTTGAGTAGGATCTTGATGTTGACAACCTTGCAAAATATTATATAATGAAAAGTTTTCAAAAATATTTGAAATTAAAAAAAATAAAATGTTTATTGACTTTAGTAAAATGTTGTAAATGAATAGAAGTTAGTATAATATAAAATATTTATTATAATAAAATATTTGAGAAAATTAATAATCATTGTAAATTAATAAAAAAATAAAAAATTACGAGATGGACCATTTATATTTTCTTTTCTCTATTAAATTCTTTCCTTGTATTTTCAATAAAAGTACTCCCACCATATCAAAGACGTTAAATTAATCTTGTATTCACTAAAATATTATGCAATCTATATAGAAATCACAACAAGTTGACTCATTGAATCACACTGAGGAAATGATTGGGCTGATTTTCAATCTTTCACCTATTCAGTGTAAAAAAAAAATCATACCATTGGCTATCCTAAGCATTACATATGAAAAAATTACCTCTATTAGAGGTATATGAAGTAGATGACCATAACATACCAATGAGGCTTACCTACATGAGTTATGGCCTCTATGATGAAGGCTAAGTGGGAGACTAGATTTTAAGGTTTGAGAGGAAGAAGTTGTGGAGGAGAAAGTTGCAATCTCAGTATATTGGAGTCAGTGATCTTCTACCTATGGGCAGACAGAATTTTTTGTCTCTGCTCTTGACTTGTCAATTGTAGAGTTTGTGTGTAGGCGAGTTTTGTGGTATTGCTTCGTAAGAAATGAAAATTTAGTCACATGATTTCATGATGGAGATAATTTCACATTTTAGGCATACTGATTTCCATCTTTATAGAGCGGTTTGTAATGGTGTATTGCAACATCTATTTTAGTAGGATTGATTGTACTGGTGATGTCTTAGTTAATGTTGTTTTCAATAAATATTACTAGAGCTGTCTAGACCTTGACAATTTTACCACCTAAAATTAGGGTCTAAAGTTCATAAATAATGCGTTGCATTCAATTATTCCTATATCAGGTTGGAAGCACAATTAGGTTTGTTTGAGAATATGTAGAACATAATATGAATAAGAAAGAGAGATTGATGAAAAAAAATCGAAGTCGTCAATTTCATATTCAAGCTTCATTAGATGAGTCATGTCAAGGTTCATATCATGGATCACTTTGGTGATTTTGCGAATCATGAACATAAATAATTAAATGTTATTATTTTACAAAATTTTTTGTAAAAATGTCTTATTTAACACCATAGTATGATTGCCACAAACATATGAATTCTTAAAGAATTAAAGACTTTTTTAGATTAATGTCACCAAAATCCACTTTTGAAATATAAAAAAGTAACTAATATAAGAAATACATGAATCACAATTGCCCTATTTCCTCTCCAATTGATATTTCATTATCCTCCTCATCATCTATCAAAATCATTTCTTCTTATTGTGTTTTCCTCTTTGGTTTCTTAATTGTTTCTTTCTCAACAACTTTAACCTTTTCCTTTGTTATCATTGTTTACATTTAAATTTTAAAGATGATTATAAAAATAAACATTTTTATAAGTTCTAAATACTTAAAATATGTTCAGCATTATCTATACACCTCTCATTCTAAACTTTGAATCTATTGAAGCATCTTTTGGAAGACAAGATTCTTCAACTTTATTATTCTCCTCATCATCTGTTTCTATACTTGACAAACTAATTAGATCATATGGATCTCCTTTCTCTTTCTCTTGAACTATTTTTGTCTCAAGTTCAATTGAAGATTATATTTCATGAACACAAATGCATTAAATGCTCAATTAATTTCTTTCTAGAATGGGTATGCTCAAAAAGTACTCTGTTTTTTTTCCACCTGGTAGCACTACATGATAGAGTACCACTGAAAGTAGTTGAAGTATATGATATTCTTCACCATAACTCTTATATGACGTTTTCACCATCACTCTTGTATGACATTCTTCACCATAACTCTTATATGTCATTTTACCATCACTCTTGTATGAGATTCTTCACCATAACTCTTATATGACATTTTTCACCATAACTTTTCCACCAAAAAATTGTAGAAAAGCTAAATCATAAAAAATTATTCTAAACGATGAAAAATAATTTTACATACCTGATTGTTTTCTATCATTTGTTGGTATTTCCATGCTCATGCCAACTATCCCTTCTCCTCTTATTCCGGTCTCTACATCTAGGTATGTTCTCTCTATCTTGTACAAATCAATATTAATATTTGTAAGGATTAATGTTTGGCTTATAATGAAACCTATAAGTTAAAATTTTAGAGTATGTTTGATATTATGAATAAAATATCATAGTAGATGGAAAAAAAGAAAGTAGCATTGAATTAAAAATGGATACTGAGGATTATGTAGTAGGCTACTGCATGTTCAAAAATTGATATACAAATTCAATGTCATCAAAGTTCTTTACAATTTGTTTGTATGCTCTACCCAAACTAAATGCATCTCATAGTCATTCTGGCCTCACCATTCACAAGTTGAAACACTTTCACAAGTGGAGTCACACATTCCAAACAAAACTTCATTGCTTTTCTAGAATCTTTAATCCCATGGTATTACATCTTACTTTTTCACTTTATATTGGCTTGCAAAGGAAGTTTAACTCATAATTCAGAAGCAAACATAGATCTAATTACAATTTTCTTTTCCATCTTTGTTTTTATATACTGCAGTATGCCATGGTAATTCTGGTTTCTACATGTCTTGCCATATCACCTCCCTTATCAAATTCTTATGCTAATTGAGAACCAAGGTGTGACATAAATAAACATTGTGATTTGCTTTGCTTTTGTAATAGTATAAAATGTTGGAATTTTACTAACTTCAGCACAATCAAATTTAAATAGTGCAGCACAAGGAGACAAAAACAATTTTGTTTTTTTCCTTCTAACGATCTTCCAAGTGCTATTCCAATTAGATGCATTGTCTGTTACAACTTGAGCAACATTTTTTTTACTTATATCTTCCAGTATGTATGGAGTAACTGAATATCTTGTTTGCACCTTTAACTGCATTTGATGTATCAATGGATCTAAAAAAAAACCTACACTTGGATTACTATGTAGAAAATTTGTTAAGCGACTTACAAGTCCATTTGTGAGACTGACATATAGTGCACCTTGTCTTCTACTGGATCCAAGTTTAGGATTTTCAAGATTTTCATTGATCAAATATTCTTTCTTTAGATTATGCTAATAGTAATGTTTATAGGTGCTGAAGAAAAATTATATGATGATGATGACAAGAGTTACATGTTAAAGGATTGTGATAACAATCATTTACTGAAAATGAGTCTATCCAACTGCCACTTTCATCACTTCTATCATGTTGTCCGATAGAATGAACAACATTTAAATAAAGAAAAGGTGCCTGCAGATGCATAAGCTAGGGAAGCACACACTATACATATGCCAAAACCTTGGAGAGGGATGGTAGTTGTATCCAAAGTTGCTATGATTGGATGACATTACAGGAATCTTCAAGAATAGATTAAAAAAAAAACTGGCTTTCTAAAACTTTTTGCTTTGATTCTTTGGAATTTTGAGATTAGTTAAGGGTATAATGCTCATCCCGCTTACTTTAGAGAGTGAAAAAGTATTATCTAAACAAATGACCATCCTATTTTAAATAAAAATATAGGCTTGATAATTGCAAATGAAATTTTTCTTATGAGGACGTATATAATAGAAAATCTAGTATCTTGATATGATGGAGGAAAATCATGGAAGTGACTATGGTCAATTCTCATGGCTGAGAAACCGTTTAGACACAATGATATTTGCATTATGCCTTGTTGAATAAGTTGTATCATTCTCATTTGGATGTGGAGATGTGAGTTGACTATCCTCCCTGTGAGAGAGAAGAATCTTGAATGCCAAGGATATAATGAGAATCATTGTGTTGGACAATGGTTCCACTAACACTGTTGGTTGAACACATTTATGGAGGACTATGCAGTGAGTGATGAAAATGTGACGAGAACAAATAAACAAGAGGAGGCAGGGGCATGACAATACTGGGCTATGACTTGTGTATCTGATGTCTCTAACCAAGAGAGCTTAGCTCAAGACCCAAGTCAATTCTCATAGTGATCATTGTATATTTGTAATTGTGATTATGCCCAAGCATGCAATCTAAGAGATAAATGTGGCACTAAGCCCTATTACGTCTATGCACTGTGGCACCCTAAACATAGTATGTCGACTCTATTTTTTCATTGAACACCATCTATTCACTTTTTTTTTGTGTCTACGATTTCAATTGATCCCTTTCTTGGACATGAAGTCTTATTTATATCACTTGATGAATTTTTTTTACTACTAATAAATGAATTTCTAAGAAATAAATTGTGTATCGTTATTATCACCATCACCAATCTTTGTTGCTGCTAACTATTTAGGATTGAGTATACATGGACTTTCCCTATTGATTGCATGGTTTTCAATATAGCTACTGATGTTGACTGTTATGAAATTTTAGGTATTGACCATATTGAACTAGTGGGATCAGAATGGGCAGAAAAATTAAACATTTTTTCAAAATAATGAAAAAATAATAAAACAACAAAGAATATGTATCTTATATTTGATGAATGAATATCCAAATACATTGTCAAAAAAACCAGAGAATAATGTATCTTATTTTTCATTAAATACCAGTATTGTAGATGTAAAATTTCTTAAATTTTCATTCTTTATAAATCAATACAATCATTTCTTTACATCAAGCTAAATGCTCCTTCTGTATGATACTCCAGAATGATACTTTGGTATGCAGTTTTTGCATCATTTGCATTTAATTGTTTTATGTATTAGATTTCCACTCCGCCGGTCCTAAGCTCACAACAGTCACCTTGCGTAATTTTGTTGGTGGAAGTAGAGGCTCAATTCTCTTGGAATCAGGTGTCTTTCAACAGAAAATATTCCCAGGTTGGATCGTTCAGGTAGGCGACAAATAAATCGATTTTGAAAAATCATTGACTCCTTGCTACCTTGATATGATGCCATAGATTTTCTGTCACAAATCTAAGCAATTTTTGCTATTCCCACAATTGAAAGGTCCCTCTCAGGTGGCTGAAAATCAACCTTGATTGAACTGGCTACTATCGATCTTGATCCAACTCTGCTGATCCCAATTCAATCTCCGCTATTTGTGTTTTTCCTTATAATTTGATGATCCTTCAAGACATGGCTGATGAATTAACCTTGATATAATAGGCTATAACCAAGCTTGATCTAACTTGGTCAATCTCTTTTGGGATTGAGTTTGAAACCATGCTCCATTGAACTTGTAAAATTGTATTACTGATAATATTCAAGATCAATGAAATGTTTTTTATTATATTAATTAGAATTTTCCTTAGTCTCACACAACAAATTACTCCTTTGACATTGATTTAATTACTTTAGCTATAAAACTTATTAGTTATCTTTGAACATGTTTATACTACCGCAATCTCTTTCCTAATTTTATCATATATACGAGCGACACCCAATTGCTCTTGGATAATTTTTGACTTTATCCTTTCTACCAACTCTTTCCATTTCTATTGCATTAATTATTTGTGTTATGCACTAATGGATCAATGCTCTTAATTCATGAAGTCACTTGCTTAGGTTTCGAGGTGTTAGGCATCAACTCGCTGTATAGTGCATAGGAAGGTATCAACTACAACAGTGCGTAGGAGGTAGAGGGATATGTAGTCAATACTTTAAAAATGAAAAAAAATCTAAGAATATTAATATTAGTAAAAAAAACTGATGTATGTCCAACAAAGCATACTAGTCGATTCATCTGATTCATAATTCTATTAGGAAAAAAAATACTACAACCATCATCTAATGCGCAACACATAATATAATAATGTAGGATATTTATATTTATTAGTAATGCATATAATTAACCTCTATAGTGTTTATCACTTGCAAAACAAATGCTTAAGTTAACATTGACAAGCTAAGTACTAGCACATTAACAAATTGGTTTAGTATTTCATAATCATAAAAATTGATCCTTCTTTTTTTTTTTTTTTTTGAGAAAATTGTCAAAAATTTCTTCATTAGTTTCTGGATCATCAATTGAACTAAATCATTTTCTTCTCCTTTAAGTTGGATTAATAGCTCGCCCATCTTGCATATGCATCCAACTGGCCTATATAAGGCTCGAACCGCCTAAACAGATTGCATATCACATATTTCATGCAGTTTTTTGGCTTTGAAATTCCTCGGCAACCACATATGAGTTCACTTGGACCATTTTTACCTATATTCTGTCCTATTAATGTCATTCATCAATATCGCCTTTAAATCGACATTAGATTAAGAGATCTATCCTTCTCATTGATAGAAATTTCTTATTCATCTATCTTAATTGTTTCTTTAATTCTTTCTTATCATTGAAACGATATTTTATTTATTTAGTTACTGATCTAATTTTTAAGTTTGTAATGTTTTTCATTTTTCGAATTTAATTTATTTTCACTCATATATTATTATAATATTGTCTGTAAATAATATATATAAAGGGCAAATAATATGCAACATGGAGCTTGATCTTGAATTCAATCGTGTAGCTTGTCTAGTATTATCACAATAACATATGCAAATCATCCTGCCCCTTTTTTGTTAATTGTTTATTATCTATGGTTGATCTTTCAGATGCAAAACCAAATTGATTCAAATTGATTTACAAAATAGTTGTTGTCTCTTAATATCCTCCCATTAAGCTTTTCTGCAAATTTCATGGTATGACTTATCAACTTTACTCCAATGTAATTATGACATTGTGTACAACTTAATTCTTATAAATAAATGCAAAAATATTTCCTGTTATTTTTCATATATCTTCATAATTTCTAATTTTTTTAGAACATTATTAAAAAATTTTTATCTTGGCACCATTGGATCTTCTGAAATTCAACAGTAATGTTATCACCTACACTTTTATTCCATTTTCCTTGAAAACATCTTTATCCTCATTCAATTTAAGAATACTTGCAAATATATGATTTCTAAACTATTATATTTGGCGTCCTTAAAACCAAGTTTTATGTAGACGGTTTATTATATTGTTTATAAAAGAATGTTACCTTTCCTTCACCAACAAGAACTTTTTGTGTTTCCTCTTTTATGGATCTAAAAAATTACCTAAATCTCTACAATTTCTCGATCTTTTGCAAAATAATAAATGACGGCCTCTCATTTTTTTTTTTGGATTGTCATTGAATTTTTAATAATATTCTTTTTATATGGATACTGATTTTTTCTCTTTATGCTAATTAAATTCAACCATGGTCTGATTCACTTTATGCTACTTTTTCCAGCAGTTACTCAGATTTCTGAAGTAACAGTAGAATTATCCACATAATGGCAAGCGAGAAAATTTTAACTGTTTGCCAATCTGGAGGTGAATTTGTAAGAAATACTGATGGATCCATGTCTTATTCCGGTGGTGAAGCACATGCAATTGATATTGACAGTGAAATGTCTCTGGAAGATTTGAAGTCAGAAATAGCGTCTATGTTTAACTTCAATGATGAACCTTTCTCAATTAAGTACTTCCTGCCAAGAAACAAACGGACTCCCATAACAATATCCAATGATAAAGACTTGAAGCGCATGATTGCTTATCATGCAAATTCAGATACAACTGACATTTATGTCACAAAGATCAGCGAAAGCAGGTATTTTATTTTATTTTTCAATGTGTACTGGGTTTTATTGCAAACGTTTTAACCATGTCATGTGATTCAAAACTCTTTGTAGGATAATTAGGAGCGATGTAGCTGATTCAGGTACCTTGATTAATGCTGACATTACACCACTAGCCAACTTTAATGAAGCGAAGCGGATAAAGGTATGCAGCGATTGGGACAATTTAATCACTGGTGTGGGGCAGGTATTCTCTACTTCAAAGGATTTCCGTGACGCATTGCACAAGTATGCCATTGCTCATAGTTTCATGTATAAACTTGTTAAAAATGACCAATCTCGTGTGACTGCTGAGTGCACTGTTGAGGATTGCCCATGGAGAATACATGCATCTAGGTCATCAGCCAAACAAAAATTCATGATTAAGAAAATAAATCCTACTCACACATGTGGAAAGGAACTTACTAAAGAAAGTCATAAGCTTGCATCTCAAAGATGGGTGGCTAGTGTTATAAAAGACAAGCTGCGAGAGATACCTAACTATAAGCCGAAGGACATAGCAAATGATCTTGAACGAGAATATGGACTCAGTTTGAATTACTCACAAGCTTGGCGTGGGAAATCTATTGCCAAGAAAGAGCTTTACAACCCATTTGAGGAGGCTTGCAATCAACTTTCGTGGTTCTGCGAGAGAATAATAGAGACCAACCCAGGTAGTGTTGCAACACTGCACAAATCAGATGATTTAAGATTTCGTTTTTTTGTTGCCTTTCATGCCTCACTATATGGTTTTGAGCATGGTTGCCGCCCTCTTCTTTTTCTTGACACTTTCTCACTGAAAGCAAATAGACATTTGAAGTTTTTAGCTGCAACTGCTGTTGATGGCGAGAACGATATATATCCAGTTGCTTTCTCAGTTGTAGATATTGAGAATAATGAGACGTGGCATTGGTTTTTGGAACAGCTCAAGTCTTCTTTTACTCTATCCCGCGCTATAACCTTCATATCAAATGATCAAAATGGCATGGAAGAGGAGTTGTCCAAGGTGTTTGAGGACAGCTTTCATTGTTACAGTGAGCAATACCTCATTGAAAATTTTCAGAAAGCGATGGAGAGCTCCTGGTCACAAGAAGTGAAGGATAAAATGATTGATCATCTTAAAAGTTCTATTTATGCTTATACAGCGGACGAGTTCAATGATTGCATAGAAAACATCAGGAGTGAGTCAAAAGAACTTGCTGAATGGGTACTGGGCACCAAACCTGAGACGTGGTCTGATGCTTTCTTCAAGGGATTGAGATATGGGCAATACTCATCTGTTGCTGTGGAGAAATACAATGACTGGTTGTCAGTAAGATCTGAACCATCAGTGCTCCAGATAGTTGATACTCTGAGGTGTAGCTTGATGGAGATGATGTATAGTCGCCGTGTCTCCTGTAATACTTGGACTGAGGCTCTTGTACCCTCTGCCAATCAGAAGGTGCAGGAGGACATGATCAGAGCCCATTCTTTTGCATTAGTGCGTCCAACTGGGACTGTATTTGAGGTAAGTGACGAATCAACTAATGTCGTCAACACTGAAACCAAGGAATGCACATGCAGAAGGTGGCAGGTGAGCGGCTTGCCTTGTATCCATGCTCTTGCTGTAATGGAGCACACTAATGGATGCATAGATGAGTACTGTTCCAAATACTTTTCAAGTGAGTGCTATCGCATAGCTTACTCATTGTCCATCAACCCCATACCTGATGTTGGTATGCCGGTTTGCTCTGACCCTTTTCATATTCCGGGTGCATGTTCCCTCCGTGCCCGCCGGCTTGCTGGCCGACCAAAAGAAAAGCCAGAAGAACCAAGGATTGCAATTAAAAGACCTCTTCGTTGCAGCAAGTGCCAAGCCATTGGCCACAACAAGAGGACATGTGAAACAGAAACACAGTCTGTGTAACCATGTAGCTTTGCAGTTGATGTACATTTTCTATGTTTCATTTGGAAAAATGGAGTTCACTTATTGTAAATGTACTAATGGAATTTGTGATGCTTAGACACGGTAGGAATTGATATTTTGGTCTCTTCCGGTTCTTTCTTTACCAGCCCGAAGGCTTGTAGCTTCCAAAAATATTTAGCTTTTGCTAATATCAAGTGTAGTTGATTGACAAGTGACGACGTGTTTCTCATTTGAAGGATGCATATTGTTGTTATGTAGAACTTGGATTACTTTTAATAGTAGTCTATTGTCGTTATCTTCTGGAAATAGATGCATCATGCTTATAAGATCAATTACTTAGCATAAGGAATTTAACTTCTTAGTTGTGAAGGTCCTTTTCTTCCTAGTATTGTCTTATTTGAATGTCTAGTCGTCTGATAACTATCAATGCTAAAAATATTCTCTTCATGATGAGGTGAAATCTTACGGCTGTGTCCTCTGTGGTCAAAAGTCGTGTTGAGTTATTAGTCAAAGTTACAGTTGATTAAACTTGACCTAAAGGGAATTATACTGTCTAGATGAGATAAAGGGTTTGATCGAATTGATCAAACCTACTCAACCCATTCCTGATCGGAGATAAGATAAGTACTTAGATTTGGCTTCAGTCGTCCACCTCATTCCTGACTAGGCTTTGAACATGACAATATCCTCTCGGACATCATCCATATCTCAACCTCCAAATCCTGACATCCCCCATATCTCGGCTTTAATCGTTGACATCATCTATGTCTCAGCCTCAGATCCCGACATCATCTAGGGCTCGGACTCAGTCGTTGACATTGCCACTATCTTGCCCTCGGATCCTAACATCATGTATGTCTCAATCTCATATTCCAAACACCATCTGTGTCTTAGTCTCAAATCTTGACATCCTCCCACCACTTTAGTCGCCCACGCCCCCCATGCTTCGGCCTTAGATTCCAATATCATGTCTCGGCGACGACATCATACCTAGCTTGACCTCAATGGTCGACATCATCCCGGTTTCAACCTCATCTACTGACGCCATCTCGAACTCGATCTCAGATGCCAATGCCATCTTGAACTCAGCCTCAGAGATGTCGACACCGTCCCGACCTTGGTCCTAGCCACCGACTCTGTCTAGGACTTGGTCTCAGATCCCAACGTTCCCTTGTCTCAGCCTAAATTGTTGATTTCGTCTATTCTCAAGGCCACTCAATATTGATCTCAGGGAGATAATAGCTGTGGAGAATACTAATAGAGAAATTACCACAAAGCCCGAGGAGATGGTACAAGAATTCACGAGACATTTTCAGTCTCATTTTGGGGTGCAGGTGGACCATGCTCTATTCCAAGCAGACTGTATCCAATTTGGGAGGGTACTTTTAGAAGATTAGCAAGTACAGCTTACGAGAATTCCTATTAAAGAAGAAAATAAGGAGCTCTTTTTGACATTGGAGACTTTAAGACACTTGGGCCAAACAGATACGATTCCAAATTCTATAAACAAACCTGGAATATAGTCAAGCAGATTTCATCACAATCGTACTGGAATTCTTCTCAAATGGTCAGTTACTCAAATCATGGAACCATACATGATTTCTCTAGTACCCAAAACAACACATGCAAGCAAAGTACAAGACTATAGACCTATCTCCTATTACACAGTATTTTATAAGGTCATATCCAAGCTTTTTACTAATAGATTAGTTGATGTTATAGAGCACTTTCTATACCCTGCTCAGATAACTTTTGTCAAAGGACACATCATTTCAGATAATATCCACTTGGTAGAAGTAGATCTATAGAAGGTCTTTGACTTAATACACTGTGATTTTCTTCAGGAGCACTACAGTTCCTTGTCATATTCATCATATGGATCAGATAATGCATCACCACCACCTCCTTCTCTATAATGATAAATAACATTATGCATGATTTCTTCAGAGGTGGTAGAGAACTTAGGTATGGAAATCCGCTCTTCCATACTTATTTGGCCTATGCATGGAAGATCTCTCTTGATTCTTGCAAAGCAGTTTTCACTTCAAACCTAAATGTGAGAATTTTAGGATAATACATTTGGTGTATGCATATGACGTTTTACTCTTGTCATGTGGAGATGTGTCTTTAGTTGACTACCTATCACAATTTACTCAAATGATTGGCTTTATAGCCAACCTAGATAAATCCAATATTTAAATGGAAGGGATAGATATTCCAACTCAAGAATAGCTGCTTACTATCACGAGGTTCCAAGTAGGGGATATGCCTTTCAAATATCTAGAGATCCCTATAGATTCTTAGAAGTTGAAGATCTTAGACTATAAACACCGATGAACTCTCACCCAGTGGATCAATTCATGGCCAAAGAACACCCTATCTTTTGGGAAGACCTAGTTCATATTGTCAATCCTTCAGGGTGCAGAATGCTATTAGATGTCTATATTGCCCCTACAATGTGGAGTTATAGAGCGTATATACAGTATATGTATATCCTTCACGTGGACTACCAAAACCCCTCCTATAGCGTGGATAAAATTATGTTGGTCTAAGAAAGAAGGTGGTCTTGGCTTGAAGGACTTAAAAGACTGGAACATAGCTCTTTTTGGCTAAAGTTCTCTGATGTACACAAGACAAGTAAGACATACTATAGATACAATGGGTACACATACCATTCATACTTACAACATGTGGGGGGGTATGAGAGTGACAAGTCAGAGGACTCTCTACTCATCAAGAAGGTATTGCACATTAGAGATAGTATCTTGCCCACTGTAGATAACCTAGAAGCTACAAGGCATACCCTAGCTGTATGGTTCAGTTAAAGGAAAGGGGGTGTCTAGAGAGCTTATGATCATTTCAGAGGCATTAGGTCCAAGAAGCCATGAGTGAAGACGGTTTTGTAGAAGTATCTTCAACCAAGCTATGCATTTACTTTATGGATGTTAGCACATGAGATACTTCCTACACGAGCTAGATGGGAATACCTTGAGGATAGACGATACACTTTCTCACGATAGAAGGAGGAGATACTAGATCATGTGTTTTTCAGATGTGGTTCTATCCCAACTTTGGGGGAGAGTTAAAGCATGACTATAGATGCATCCTAAGATGACTACATATCGGTGTATGCTATGGATTTTTAAACTCCAATACTGGAGAACCTTTGCCCTGATTAGGGCACGTCATATTGTCATGTTAGCTTTAGTACGTCATATTTGGAGGGCAAGGAACCATAGCATGCTTGAGGGGATGCGATTTGAGACAGAGTTGATCTTTAAAAAGATCCAGATTTATGTCTACATGACCCTTGATGTCTACTCGGATTAGGTACTTAAGCAAGGATGATGTATTTTAGGGGTCTGAAGTTTTTTAGTTATTTCCCTATTACACATATACATTCATAGATCCCCCTAGGAGCATGCATTGTACTACACATATATTAGTTAGGATTGTGAGGGCATGCATTTTGGTTGTCCCATGTATGGGATTGTATATTTGGCAGTAGAATAGATAGAAAAAAAAAGGTAGATCCGCTACCTTAGCGGCCCCCCTAATGTCGGCCCCACGGATATGGAGGGAGGTTCATACAGGTACACAGGCCATAGGCGCATGGCGGGGTAAACCCCAGGTCGTCAGTTCCTGAGAATCGACCCCTGACCATTACGCCAGAGATACCATGCGTCCACCGTCTGCGCTACGCCCTGCGGGCAGTAGAATAGATAGAAAGCATTCATTTTGAGTTGATATAAAGCATGTATATAGATATACCTTGACAGAACCATTGACAATTTTGGGAGCTTTCATTTTGCATATGGATCGAGTTTTGTAGTGTCTCAGTGATCTACTGGGTCTCGATAACTATTCGGCTGAATCATTTGGATTAGCATGAGTAGTTGACCTAGGTTGTAGTAGTAGTCGAGTCCTCATAAGGTATTTTGGTACATCAATCATACAGAGGTTTGTCAGACATACATTTTCCTTCTATAGATTATATAGAACTAGGGGACTACTTTGAACTGACACATCATCAATCTTAAGTAAATGCCCCGGTAAAAAAAATGATCATTTTGTGCTTAGTACCTGATTCAGAGGCATTAGCAGCATGGGATGCCACATGGAGGGATTCATACAGAGGCAAGTGGATATGAGGCACCCTACTACACTTTGCAAAGGTGGATTACAAAATGTGGTCGACGAGCTATACCTCCTCTTCAAACACATTCAGACTCAGACACTTTAGATACATAGAGACCACTCCAGAGATAGCGGAGATGCACACTGAGGCTGGAATAGATATACAGATGGATATCTAGAATAGAGAACTGTCTTGGATGGAGCACTCTTCAGGGAGCATCTCGTCGGCATGGATAGAGCTTCACTAGACATCTATTATGTGAGAGTGTATACTGTGGGCGATGAGGCTTGAGAACACATGAGAGGGACTACATTATGTGGTGTGGGAGGTGAAGGCGCTGGAATTCCGTTCTGTCTAAATTTTCCTGAACAAAAAATTATACAAGTACAAAACTTTTCCTAGCAACCCGTATGTTCGATCAGACATGTGTTTGATCAATCAAGCAAGTTCTTGATGGATCAAAACACACCTTGATCGAAGTACAAGATCGCTGACCTCTTGTGTTGGTATTCAAAATCGATACAAAGAAAACTGAACTAATTACGCAGTGGAATTAAAGAACTAGTTGTATCTTTTTTTTGTAACTAAAGACCTCTTGATCTTCTGTCATATTCCTCTTCTCTTCTTGGACGTCGTGTGGGCGACGATCTACCAAGACAACACCACCCTCCTGTTGGGGATCGGACGATCGGCTTGAAGGGGGGTTGGATAGATGACACCCCAAATACTCGCTTTCTACAAGGTTAGCTTGCGCAGTGGAATACAAACAAAACAAACAAGCTAAAGACTAAAACCAAGAAAGGAAAGGCAAACCGCTAACACGTTCGTTTAACGTAGTTCGGAGATTAGGGCTCCTACTCCACGGCGTGTCCTTGAGGTGGACGATCCCGATCCGTCGGTGGATTAGTCCCCGACAAACTCCAGCTATCTCAAGTAGCTCCTTGTGGGTGGAGAAACCTCACCACAACACTCACAAACACTTGAGAACAAGTAGACTACTAATTAGAGTTTACCACCACTAATTTCGTCAGGGATAACCAAGCTTCCAAGCCTTGGTTATATAGGACGTGGGTTGAAAATCCCGCCTACCAGTCGATTGCCAAAACATGCAGTCGACTGCCCTCTGTGGAAATTTGACCGTTACATCCCAACGGTTCGATACAAGTCTACTGCCAAAACTTGCACTCGACTGCTAAAACATGCAGTCGACTGATCCACACTTACCGAACGAACAGAACCATTCTGTTTGCACCTAGTCGACTGCTAAAACATGCAGTCGACTGCTACAGTACTGTTACAGTAACACTACAATACTGCTACAGTAACGCTGCAATAAAACCCTAAAACTAGGATTTTACTCTGAGTACAATTTCTCATGCACTCGTATCTTCACCCTTACGACTCATTTGACGCTTCCTTTGCAGCTTTGACTTCTTGCCTTCAAGCCTATTTCCTTTGGCTCTCGTCCCTCGGATGCATTCAAGCCCGCGGCTCGTCCTAATGCCATCCTTCGCGTATGCCTCGAAGTCGCTTCCCTCGGCCCTTGTCCTCGCTGCTCTGTCCACGGTCCCTCGGATGCTCCATCCTTCACCGGACCCGAAGCCATCAACCTGAGTTACATGTGTATCCTGTAAACCTGCACAACTCAAATACACATATCAAATACAAGGGTGAACCTAACTTAAACCCTTTGCCTAAACACCAAAACACATTGTCGCACGGACCATTGGGATTGCTCCAACAATCTCCCCCTTTTTGATGTTTGGCAATACGTTTAAGTTAGGGAAAACAATAGTAAATAAATATGCTAAAACAAATGGACTTACGTTGCCAAGGCTACACACTTGGACTTACACCTCCGAAACAAAATGCAACATGCATTAGAACCTATCCCAAGGCTCCCCCTACAGCTATGCTCCCCAATGAGCTAGGATTTTTCCACAAGGATATTTAAGAACCTATCACAAGGTTCCCCCTACACCTAAGCTCCCCATTGAGCTAGGAGTTTTACCAGAGGGCTTTTTAAGAACCTATCACAAGGCTCCCCCGACACCAAGGCATTTTCAGGTTTTCCCAACTAAACCTTACTTCTCCCCCTTTGCCTAACATCCAAAAAGCTTTCGAACAATATCCCAATTATTGAAAACTTATCATCCAACTGATCCTAAACTCATGTATTAATTCCCCATGGATCCCATACATCTATACGAGCTGACCCGGTCAAAATCAGTGCTGAAAACACTTTCAGACTGGTATCAGTTGTTGGTTGCTACTCGGAAAACCTAGAGGTTCCACTGTACAAAAATATTGTACAAAGGTTTAAACCTTTTTCTAGCTACCATGTGTTCTTTTAAATTAAATTTTGGATCGCCTGCGGAACTTAACACGTTTGATCCAAAACTTAATCTATTCGTTCTTTTAGGTTTTGACTTGGGTCTCCTGCGGAACTTAACACGTTCGACCCAAATCACCTTAAGTTATTAATTCCATTAAATATTAATTTCCATAATTGGTTCCCAGTACTGACGTGGCGAGGCACATGACCTTCTTGGATATGGGAGCAACCACCACCGACTAGACAAAACCTTTTATGGAAAGCTAATATTTAATTTCCTAAAATAACTTTAGGTTAACCGAAAAGAACAATCAAATCACAAAGGGAAAAAAAACAAAAGAACACTATATCGAAAACAAATTTGAAACTCTAGAATCGTATGCCTCTTGTATTTAGTATTATTTCCAAAAATAACTAGTATGATGCGGAAACAAAAATTACTAGTTATACCTTTTAGAAAGACCTCTTGATCTTCTACCGTATTCCTCTTCTAACCTCGGACATTGTGTGGGCAACGATCTTCCGAGATGAGAACCACCAAGCACCTTCTTCTTCCTTACAAGTTTCGGCCATCAAAACTTCTCCTAGGATGAAGAGGTTCGGCCACCACCACCATGCTCCAAGGGATGCTAGAAAAGAGGCTTCTTTTCTCTCCTTCTTCTCCTTCTTAGATCCGGCCACCAAAGCTATCTCCACCATGAGAAGGTTTCGGCCACATAAAGGAGAGGAGAGGAAAGAAAGGGCCGGCCACACCCAAGGAGAAAAGAGAGGAAAAATAGAATAGAGTCGTTAGTTTTGAAGCCTCCTCTACCCCCTCTTTTATAATCCTTGATCCTGGCGAATAAGGAAAATTTAATAAAAATTTCCTTAATTCTTTTTTCCATTGAAAAGGAAAAATTATTTAATTAAAAACAATTTTCTTTCTCAATTTTATTTGGCCGGCCACACCAAAGCTACAAACAAGGAGAGTTTTAATTAATTAAAACTTCCTAATTTGTCTCCAGAAATTTATAAAATTTCTCCAATAATTTAATCCCTTCATGATTGATTTATAAAAAGGAAATTTAATAAATTAAAATCTTTCTTTTAAACATGTGGATAAAAAGAAAGTTATCTCTAAAAATTAAAATCTCTTTTAATCTACAAATAAGGAAAGATATCAAATCTTTTCTCAATCTTTTGTAGAAACTAATAAAAGAGAATATTTAATTTTTAAACTTTCTTTTAAATCATGAACATGGTTAAAAAGGAAAATTTTCTTAAAATTTAAAATCCTCATTTAATCAACAAATAAGGAAAGATTTCAAATTTTAAACTCTCTTTTAAACATGTAGATGATTTACAAATAAGGAAAGTTTTTACCAAAAATTAAAACCATCCTTTTAAACTACAAATAAGGAAAGAGATTAATCTCTTCTCTTAATCTTTTGTAGAAAGCTATAAAAGGAAATTTTTAATTTTTAAACTCTCTTTTAAAATCATGATATCCACATAAGAAATAATTTTAATAAAAATCCTTTTAAATATTCTAGTGGTCGGCCACCTAAGCTTGGGACCCAAGCTTTGGCCGGCCACCTACATGGCTCATCCACTTGGTCTTTGCCGGCCCTAGCTTGGGTTCCAAGCTAGCTTGGCCGGCCCCATTGGATGGGTAAGAAGGTGGGTATGCGATGGGTATAAATCTCTATATACTAGAGGCTACGATAGGGACCGAGAGGAGGAATTGGTTTTGGTCTCCCGATGAAATTAAGCATCTCGTGTTCGCCCCGAACACACAACTTAATTTCATCAATAATAATTCATTCCACTAAAGAACTATTATTGAACTACCGCACCAATCCCAAATTACATTTTGGGCTCCTTATTATGAGTGTGTTAGTCTCCCTGTGTTTAAGATAACAAATGTCCACTAATTAAGTAAGTTACTGACAACTCACTTAATTAATATCTAGCTCCAAGAGTAGTATCACTCAACTTCATCGTCATGTCGGACTAAGTCCACCTGCAGGGTTTAACATGACAATCCTTATGAGCTCCTCTTGGGGACATTCTCAACCTAGTATCTCTAGGACACAGTTTCCTTCTATAATCAACAACACACACTATAAGTGATATCATTTCCCAACTTATCGGGCTTATTGATTTATCGAACTAAATCTCACCCATTGATAAATTAAAGAAATAAATATCAAATATATGTGCTTGTTATTATATTAGGATTAAGAGCACACACTTCCATAATAACTGAGGTCTTTGTTCCTTCATAAAGTCAGTACAAAAGGAACGACCTCAAATGGTCCTACTCAATACACTCTAAGTGTACTAGTGTAATTATATAGTTAAGATAAACTAATACCTAATTACACTACGACCTTCCAATGGTTTGTTCCTTTCCATTATGGTCGTGAGCTACTGTTTATAATTTATAAGGTACTGATAACATGATCCTCTGTGTGTGACACCACACACCATGTTATCTACAATATAAATTAATTGAACAACTACATTTATCATAAATGTAGACATTTGAACAATGTGATTCTTATTTCTACATAAATGTTTATACCAAAAGCTAGGCTTTTAGTATACACTCTAACATCAGTTGACTGCCAGAAGTACCAGTCGATTGCCCCCATGAAAATGAGCTTACAGAGACATTCTGTGCTCAAATCTACTGTTACCAGTCGACTGGTAACTGTACTAGTCGACTGGTACATTATTCATGAAAAAATCAACCTTTTCTGGCCAACTTCAGAAATGCGCCAGAAATTCCACAGACCTCCAAAAATCCCCAAATTTTGTGGAGAGGTCTATTTTATCAATATCTACTTGGGAAATATATATATAAAAATATATTTATCACAAATCCTAAGATTGATACAAAACACAACACTAGCTAAAAAGTTTAATTGAACCTTGACATAAAGTCCTAGTTTTGGCTTCCTCTTGATGTATTTGCCCATACTAAACCACAATGCATCCCTAGCATTGGTTTATATGACATCTATACATCCAAAACTAATTATCATGCTATATGACCCCAATGTCATATTTTCAAGCATGAAACACAACTCAATTGTGCCAAACCCCTAAATTTGAGACTCAAGTCCGTCTCCAAACCACTTTTCACATTTCATGACCCAATCTAGACTCCCAAGTAGTACCCACTTGAGATCCATTTTCCATGGGTCTCAACTTGACTCTTAGAGCTTCCCCTAGAGCTCTTAACCTTAGTCACCTCCCTAGGTGACTCATCCACAATGGCTAGGCCACATTGGTGCACCTCCGGTGACACTTGGCCTACAAACCTAACTTTCTTAAACTTGGACACTTTGTCCTTGGTTAATTTTTCCTTACCTTTAAATGGATTTCCCTTGTCATTTATTGGCTTCTCCTTGCTATAGTCATATGCAACCCTAGCATAAGATTTTCCCTTAGCCTTGGAGATATTAGATCGGTATCCCAAACCCGATCTATCATTGTTGGGTCTTTGGCTACCCAACACCATACCTAAACCCTTAGATCCAACATTGAATCTTTCTAGGGTTTTCTCCAACTTATCAAGCTTTGCCTTCAAAGCTTGATTTTCCCTTTCTAGGTTCCTAAACCTAGACTCAACATGTCCACCTTGGACATTCTTAGACCTACCCATTTTTCTAGGCATATGTCTCTCCTTCTTGGGATTAATGCCTTGGGTCTCCTTAGGTCTACCATTTCTAGAGTTATCATGAATGAGTTTCCTAGGGTTATGATCCATATTTACCCTACTCCTATCATGATATTTGAAACCAAAATTTTGCATGGGCATATAATGATTAACATTATTTTTCCTAACATGCATGGAGGAATTTAAATTTGACTTCAAATTTAAATTAGGGTTTACCTTACCCTTTACCTTTGGAGCTCCCCCTTGACGCGAGCCTCCATTCTTCCTCAACTTCTTTTCCCACATCCTTAAATGCTCCAACTTTTTGAGCTCTCTCTTCCTTGGGCATTTGGTGTGGTAGTGCCCTATTTCACCACAAGTGAAGCATCTAATGCGCTTCTTCTCCTTCTTCTTCTTGGCACCATCATTCCTACAACCCAAATTAGTATCTAAAATAATTTGAGTGGGTTTAGGAGTTACCTTCTTATCCATTGGACACCTACTCTTGTAGTGTCCCTTCTCATTGCATCCGAAGCACACAATGTGGTCCTTTGACTTTGCTTCGGTGGAGGTGTTTGCTAGATTGACCACTTCCAAGACCTCTTCTTCTTCTTCACTTGCCTCGAAATTTTCTTCAATTCTTAAGGATTAGATGATGCCTCATCTTCCTTCTCCTCCTCGGATGTTGAGCATGGCTCAACTTCCGTTTGCTCCTCCTCAACTTGAGCAATTAAACCCATCTCCTTGGATTCTTCTTCTTCTTGTGTAGGTTTAGGTTCTTCCCGTAGAACCATCTTCACCTTGCTCCACAAATCGTGGGCGTTCTCATATTTTCTTACACGGCTCATCATGTCATTAGACAAAATATCAATCAAAATATATATTACCTTATCATTTGCCTTTGATCGTGAGATTTGCTCCTCCGTCCAATGACGCGGCCGGAGTTTCTTCCCTTTCTTGTCCTTCGGGACTTCAAACGGCTCTTCGACCACCATCATGGTGTTCCAATCCGTGTTGAAGAAGACCTCCATCTTCATCATCCAATATGCGATGTCCCCAAGGCTTCCTCCTTCAAACTTTGGAGGTTCAATCAAGCCGGTCATCATGTGCTTCCTTGGCAGTTAGTCGAATGGAGAGCGGCCTCTCTCTGATACCACTTGTTTGGGGATCGGACGACCGGCTTGAAGGGGGGTTGGATAGACGACACCCCAAATACTCGCTTTCTACAAGGTTATCTTGCGCAGTGGAATACAAACAAAACAAACAAGCTAAAGACTAAAACCAAGAAAGGAAAGGCAAACCGCTAACACGTTCGTTTAACGTAGTTCGGAGATTAGGGCTCCTACTCCACGGCGTGTCCTTGAGGTGGACGATCCCGATCCGTCGGTGGATTAGTCCCCGACAAACTCCAGCTATCTCAAGTAGCTCCTTGTGGGTGGAGAAACCTCACCACAACACTCACAAACACTTGAGAACAAGTAGACTACTAATTAGGGTTTACCACCACTAATTTCGTCAGGGATAACCAAGCTTCCAAGCCTTGGTTATATAGGACGTGGGTTGAAAATCCCGCCTACCAGTCGATTGCCAAAACATGCAGTCGACTGCCCTCTGTGGAAATTTGACCGTTACATCCCAACGGTTCGATACAAGTCTACTGCCAAAACTTGCAGTCGACTGGTGCAATCGACTGATCCACACTTACCGAACTAACAGAACCATTCTGTTCGCACTTAGTCGATTACGCGGTCGACTGCACCAGTCGACTGCTACAGTAATGCTACAGTACTGTTACAGTAACTCTGCAGTAAAATCCTAAATTAGAATTTTACTCCGAGTATAATTTCTCATGCACTCGTACCCTCACCCTTACGACTCATTTGACGCTTCCTTTGCAGCTTTGACTTCTTGCCTTCAAGCCTACTTCTTTTGGCTCTCGTCCCTCGGATGCATTCAAGCCCGCGGCTCGTCCCAATGCCATCCTTCGTGTATGCCTCGAAGTCGCTTCCCTCGGCCCTTGTCCTTCCTGCCCTGTCCACGGTCCCTCGGATGCTCCATCCTTCACCGGACCCGAAGCCATCAACCTGAGTCATATGTGTATCCTGTAAACCTGCACAACTCAAATACATATATCAAATACAAGGGTGAACCTAACTTAAACCCTTTTCCTAAACACCAAAACACATGGTCGCACGGACCATTGGGATTGCTCCAACACCTCCTTCTCTTCTCAGTTTCCAAACCGCCGACTACAAAAAGAGGCTCTAGGATGGGGCACCTTCTAATCTTCTTCCTCTTTTTCAAGTCGCCGACCACCAATGTATTGCTAGGAAGGGGTGTCGACCCTAGCTAGGAGGAGGGGGGGTGTCGACCCTAAGCAAAGAGGAGGGGGTCGACCCTAAGTGGAGAAGGTGGGGCGCTGGCCACCAAGGAGGGAGGAGATGAGGGGTGCCGACACTATGCAAGGGGAAAGGGCTGCCGGCCACAAAGAGGAAAAGATGTGAGGGAAAATTAGAAAATTATGTTTTATGAGTCACCACATATTCTTTTTTATAAGCTTGTCGTCGGTTACAAAGAAAGAAAAATAATAGAATTCTGTTTAGAAAAAATCTCTCTTTCTATAATCGAATTCTGTTTAGAAAAAATCTCTCTTTTTATAACGAAGTTAAACCAAGCTAAGCTAAACCAAAACAAGTTAAGTTAAACCAAACCAAGTTAAGTTAAACTAAATCAAGTTAAACCAAATCCAGTTAAACCAAACCAAATTATGGATGGATGGATGCGAGGCTTTATATAGAGGCTACAACAGGGACCTAAAGGAGGAATTGGTTTAGGCCTCCTGATGGGTCTGGACTTCCTGTGTTCGGCCCGAACACCCAACCCAAGTCCATCAATAATAACTCATACCACTAAAGAGTTATTATTGAACTATCGCATCAATCCCATATTATAATATGGGCTCCTTCTTATTATGAGTGTGTTAAACTCCCTGTGTTTAAGATATCGTATGCTCATTAATTAATTAATTTACTTACAACCCAATTAATTAACATCTGATTTCAAGAGTAGTACCACTCAACTTTATTATCATATCGGAGTAAGTCTACCTACAGAGTTTATATGATAATCCTTACAAGCTCCTAAGGGGGCATCATCAACCTAAATAATTATGACACAGATTCCTTCTATAATCAACAACACACCATATAAATAATACTATCTCCCAACTCATCGGGCCTATTAATTTAACGAATAAATCTCACCCATTGATAAGTTAAAGAAATAAATACTAAGTATACATGCTTGTTATTATATCGGGATTAAGATGACACGCATCTATAATAACAGAGGTTCTATTTTTTTATGTAGTCAGTATAAATCGAACAACCTCAAATGATCCTACTCAATACACACATAGTGTACTAGTGTAATTTCATAGTCAAGACAGACTAATACCAAATTACACTACAATCGTTCCAATGGTTTGTATCAATCCATCTTGGTTGCGAGCTACTATTTATAATTTATAAGGAATCGATAACATGATCTTCTGTGTGACGCCACACACCATGTTATCTACAATATAAATTAAATAGACAATACATTGACATATATAGAAATATAAAATGCAGACATTTGACCAAGGTGATTCTCATTTCAAAATATTTTAAAACAGATGTTTATATAAAAGCTAGGCTTATAGTATACATCCCTACAGGAGGTATGTATGAGAGTGAGAGAGAGAGAGAGAATGCTGATGATGAGAATGCATAGGTGAATATATCCACTTTGGAATAATCTAACTAGTTCGCAATAAACGACTCACAGTAAAGATATTCTAAATTCATTTATGGTTGAGGTTTTACCAAAAAACTTAAGACGATGAATAGATCCACCAGAAAAGTCTATCTAATCTGTAATAAATGACTCATAGAAAAGACACATCAAATCTGTTGATAGATGATCACTTGCTAAAAGTGACTAGGGGATGATGGGTCAGGTACAGTTAGAGATGTCATATGCTGATAGAGGCTAAGGATCGTGGATCCATGGTGCAAGCATACCCATACATATCTTTAGCTTGCCAGAGGATACCAAAGGACCCAAATCCCTGGAGGATGGAGGATAAACATAGAAGATGCTTGGTTACATGTGGCATTGAGGCACCTTCAGGAGGTGGCTATTTTGTTATTGACGACAAATACCGATCGATGCTTGATCCCTCGTGGAAATATAGAGGATGGATAATTGACCGTAGTATTTCTGATATGGGATACACAGAGAGTGAGAGTGATGGTACACATGTGAGTACTTGTACATCATACCTTGGACACCTTTTTAGATATGACACTTCGTAAGATATGACATAAGCAAGGATCTTGGGATTTTTTTTATACAGTTTTGTTTTTTCTTTGATAATATAAATTTACCTTTTCATAAAAAAACATCGACCTCATTTCCTCATATTTGGATTAGGCCCACACCCTACGTTGGTCCATTGAAAATGCGTAGGGTGCAAATGTGTAGCATAACCACCTCAATGATGAGACTGTTTCTCTCAGGAGATGTGAACAACAACTATGAATATTTCAAAACACGTGACATAGGGTAAATGGAGAAATAGTTATGCAGTTGTCAGATCTAGTCTTCTGGTTGTCCTAATTCGGACACGTGACATTTAGTGAATGGAGAGGCAACTAATAGTTGTAGGGTCTGATCCCTTCACTAATTTATACAAGGATGATGAAGGATAATGCAATTTCTAATTTGGAGATACTCTTCTGATAGCAATATAAACCCTAGGGAAGTTAAGTGCAAAAATGGGTTGGACTCTCTCTCATACTCTCTTTGGCTACATCATACTCTTGCACTTTCTTCTTTTTCCTCCCCTAGCATCATACCTCAAGAAAACTCTAACTTGAGCATCGAAGTAGCCTGCTAGAATCCCTCCCCGGTGACATTCTAACCCTTTGTTGTGTAAGTACCTCGGGGTAGTTTTAATGTAATCAACTAAGTTAGGTCAGGTCATGTTTATGTTTGATGCCTTGTATTTAAGTGTCCAGGAACTTAGAAGCACAATAAGTTGAGCGGAAGATGCAACGGATGAGAAGGATGGCACGAGAAAGGAGCCAACGGGCTCAGTGCATCCGAAGGATGAAAAGCTGCAGAAGAGTACACCGGTGGACGAGAAGGACAAGCTCGATACTTCAGAGGGATGAGAAGCCGGAGCGAAAATTTACTCAAGGAGAAGGCCGAAAGATAGGTTTGGGTGAGCCCAATTTCATATGGCCAAAATTACCCACATGAAGCTGTTGGAGTTTGCCAGCAACTACTGGAGGAAGGTGCCTTTAAGCTCATGGAAGGCGCCTTCGAGACCTTATGGAAGGCGCCTTCGTGCATGTTGAAGGCGCCTTCAATGACTGTTAGCCGAAGATAATGTTTATCTTCGGTGATAAAACTTGTCTCAATGAAGGTGTCTTAGACCATCTTGGAGACGCATTCAAGCCACAGATAAGATTTTCCAAGAGCTATAAAAATTCCCTTAGATCTAGGAATTAAACAACAACTGAGCTACAAATCCTATACTCATTTTTCTAGTCTTTTATAAGCTTAAAAGTGTGTAAGAGGCTACTCCACCTTTAACGAAGGAGTTTTCTAGTGGAACTTTCTTCAACGTATTGGCTAACCAGATCAAATCAAAGTTTTACTAAAATCGAATCAACCGAATCAAATTAAAAATCGATTATTTTGGTTAATACTGAATCAACTGAATTTGTTTAAAACAATAAAAAGAAATTATATAAAATAATGCTAAATTAACCGAATGCTCACCTCTAGGCTTAGACTCAGTCACCGACTTCATCTATCCTCAAGATCATTCAACATTGACCTCATTTCCTCATACTCGAATCAGACCCACACCCTGCGTTGACCCACTAAAATGTGTAGGGTGCATGTGGATAAGGAAGAAGCATAACCACCTCAATAATGAGACCTTTTCTCTTGGGAGATGCAGACAACAACTACAAATATTTCAAAACACGTGGCACCATGTGAATGGAGAACT
Source organism: Zingiber officinale (assembly GCF_018446385.1). NCBI lineage: Eukaryota > Viridiplantae > Streptophyta > Magnoliopsida > Zingiberales > Zingiberaceae > Zingiber > Zingiber officinale. The sequence goes on from NC_055989.1 coordinate 16,008,385, forward strand.
AGTTATGTGATTGTCAGATCTGGTCTCTTGGTTGTCCTACTTCAAACACATAGCATTTGGTGAATGGTGAGGCAACTAACGGTTGTTAGATCTGGTCCCCTTACACATGAAGATGATGAAGGAGAATGCAATGTCTGACGTGGAGATACTCTTCCGATAGTTATATAAACCCTAGAGAAGGTAAGTGCAAAAAGGGTTGGACTTATGGAAGATTGTTGGTGTAATCATTACCCAGGTCAAGGTTGACCAGTTTGACTAAGCTCTGTTGGTGCTAGAAGCATCCAATGATTGAACCTATGTTTTGATCATGTCAAAGGGTTCAAGTTAAGTTGTGTTGTTATCTAATGTACTTGAATGAGTTTGCAGGAAAATCCTAACTGTGGTTAGGCAGGTAGAAGATCCTAAGGGGCGGTAACCTTAGATCCTAGGGGGTGGTAACCCTAGGTAGAGAAAAAACCCTAAGGGGTGGTAACCCTAGGTCCTAGGGGATGGTAACCCTAGGTGGAGGAGAAATCCTAAGGGGGGTAACCTTAGGTCCTAGGGGGTGGTAACCCTAGGTGGAGAAAAACCCTAGCGGGCGATAACCCTAGGTCCTAGGGGGTGGTAACCCTTGGCAGAAAGTCCAGTCGGTTTGGAAGACTGGACTGACATCAGTTAATTTCTTTTGAGGGGAGTAGGTGAAGGCGCGTTCCTCGGAAGAGGGATCAGTAGGCGTCAGTTCGACCTAGGATTTTCGGTCGGAAATTCGAAGTCAAAACCAGACAGTCCAGAGACTGTTAATACTTTATTTATATATGTGTTGACATTGTCTTGCAAGACATGCTGTTGTTTTGGGACTAACATGTCTTGCAGGTACAAAAGGAACAAGGTAAGCCTCAGATGAACAGTGTCCAAGGCACCTGCATTATTTTAAAAAGCTTTTACTGTTATCGAAGACCGGACTGACATCATGTAATCTCTCCTGAGAGGAGTAGGTGAGGACGCGTTCCCCGGAAGAGGGAACAGTAGGCGTCGGTCCGACCTAAGATTTCTGGTCGGAAATCCGAAGTCAGAACCGGACAGTCCAAAGACTGTTAATACTTTATTTATATATGTGCTGACATTGTCTTGCAGGGCATGCTGTTGTTTTGGGACTAACATGTCTTGCAGGTACAAAAGGAACAAGTTAAGCCTCAGATGAACAGTGTCCGAGGCGCCTCCATGGAGCCTGTAGGCGCCTCGGGTGCAAAGCAGAAGTTGGCTGCGAAGGGGAGCTGGAGGCGCCTTGGACCAGGGATTGGAGGCGCCTTGGACTGGCCATGGAGGCGCCTCAAGCAGGATAAGCGACGAAAAATTCAGCACTCATCCACGTGGTTGACTCGGCAGGGTTGAGGCGCCTTGATTGGGGTTTGAGGTGCCTCAAGCAGGCTATTTAAGGAAGGGTTCAAGCAGCAATTGGGAATAACCTTCCAAGCAATTCTTAAGCAACCAGCTGCTAACGAGAAGTTCCGACGAAGCCACAACTTGACGCAGACGACCCGGAGCCCTGATTCTACTATTTCTTGTTTGTCGTCGATAAATTTTACTACTATTGATTGTACTTCATTTGTAAACATTTTAACGATATTATAGTTGTTGCCAACGTAAATGCTCAACGAGCGTGGGCCTCGGAGTAGGAGTCACCACAGGCTCCGAACCAAGTAAATAACTTGTGTTCGTGTTGTTTTTGTTTATTCCGCTACTTGTTACTCGTTGTTTTATGAATCCGAAATGTGTGAAAGTCACGAGTGCTATTCACCCCCCCTCTAACGCATCTCGATCCAACATGCTCGAGTAGATTCGAGCTTGATTTTGATGTTTGGATAATATGTTGTGGACAACATGTTTGGACAATATATTGTTGGACAATATGTGAGAAAGGTCAAGGAGGTCAAGGAGGACCGATACTTGACTGGTAAAGTCCTAACTGGTGTTAGGCAAGACAAGTCATAATTAGAGGTTAGGCAAGACAAGTCCTAACCCAAGGGTTAGACAACAGAAAAATCCAAGTGGGGCAGGGAGGACTGCATGTTAGCAAGGAAAGTCTAAGTGGGTCAAGGAGGATCGCACGTTGGCGAGGAAAGTTCTAACTGCGGTTAGGCAAAGGAAAGTCTAATTGGGTCAAAGAGGACCGCACGTTGGCAAAGGAAATTCTTTACTGTGGTTAGAAAAGTAAAGTTCAAGTGGATCAAGGAGGATCACACGTTGACAAAGGAAAACCCTAACTGCGGTTAGGCAAAGGGAAATCCAAGTGGGTCAAGGGGGACCGCATTTTGGGCAAGCTAAAGTCCTAACTACGGTTAAGCAAGAGGAAAATCTAAATAGGTCAAGGAGGGCCGCACTTGGTGATTAGAAGTCTAACGGGGGTTGACAAAATCCAAATAGGTCAAAAGGTTGATTGAATACTTGGGGAAGAAGTCCCAACAGGTTGCAGTTGACCAGAGATTGTGCAATGGAATCTTATATTTGGGTTAAGCAAGTTACGTTGGGTAATTGATCAGGTGATCAATTGAGACCTGTGCCAATCGATCAGAGCGCATCTCTTCGCGAAGTGCATAGTGCATAGTGAATTGATAAAGTGATCGATTCACTCTAAACCCAATCAATCAAGTGATCGATTGGAAGTTGGTTTTCACGAAGCACAGTGTATTGCATTATGCTGAATCAATTGGGAAGAATTCCAATCGATTGAGGATATTGTGAGAGGCTTAATCGATTAAGCTTGGTCGCAAACGAACAGAGAACTTCTGAATTGATCAGGTAATCGATTGAAGCTGCTTGATCGATTGAGTAATTGATTGGGAGAAACTCATGAGTGAATAGAGGGCTTCATAATCGATTGGATGATTGATTAAGTAGGTCCATAATTGATTGGCTAATAGATTAAGTGACTAAGAAAAGAGCCGTTGCGATGTTTGGATGGCTGGATGTCCTCGGATTGGGATAAGACCAACCGATTGGGAGTCCTAATCTATGGAATATAAAGGCGATGACGAAAATTCAAACGCAACAACTTCTTCTCCAATTCTTTCCACCAATTCTTGAGATTCTTGGAACAAAGTGTTGATGCATTTCCAAACATCAAGAAGCTATCCACAACAACAAGAGATCAAAAGCAAAGGCACCTCATTGTAGTATTCATTTCTTTATTCTTGTTTGATCTTTTGTTATATTTCTTGTAAATTTTTGTGTTGGAGTTTGTACAAAGTTTCTTCGTCACCTAGAAGGAGGGTTTCATAGTGTATTATGAGTAAGGAGAGTGAATTCTTGGATTAATCATCTCAAAAAAATAGATATCAAATAAAATAAAGGATGTTAACATTTGCTTCTAATTTTCCGCTATAACAAATCATTGACAAAGCCTATCAAAATTCCTCCTCAATGATATTCTAACCCTCTATTAAAGCATTCTTCAGACCCTCTCATCTTCTATACACCTATAATCTCCGGAGAGCATCCACGTCAAACCCATTCACTGACCGATAGCTCAACTATCTACGTCATTTAGCCGGAGCATAGACCCGGACTACCGCTACAAATTTTTTGGATTTGATGCCCAACAACATCACATCTAGATCACGCACAAAATTTGATCATCACGCACAAAATTTGATGTTTCATCTTTCTAATATATGAACAAGCACAACCGATACAAATGGCGAAAGAAAACACTGCCCCAACTCCTTTAGGTTGCAGGAACGACAACCTCATTCATTCATCTCCTGATACCATGGACGCCGAGAGTCGACATGCTTTAACATGGATATCAATCAAACGCCTAGCCAATTTTCAGCAACGGTGATCGAGACCCAAACATCTGTTCGAGGAGCATCACAATGGTCATCGCCACTGAGGCATCAAATCCTGGCTGCACGACCAGGTGGAAGACGTCGAGCCCGAAAGAAACGCCCTTGGCCGGCTCCTTCCTCTTGATCTCCGCCATTGGCCTTCGCTCACCGTCGAGGACGGCGCAGCGGCGCTGCGAGTAGGAGCCTTCGATCTTGTAGGCGCGGCGCGACTTGGCGCCGGAGGCACAGGGAGTGACCCGAGCCAGTGCTCTGGAATGGAGAGGGTTAACGTCCCTCTTCACCACGAACCGAGGATCGGCATCGTCCTCTCCTTCGTAGATCATCCACTGCTCTCCTAGGCTTAGATTCTGCACAGGAGGAGTCCCAAGCACCAGAGCAATTGAGGTTAGGGATCTGATTTCAGAAAAAAAAAAAAATCGTCGGGAATCAACGAGGAATTGGGGGAGAAAACCTAGCCCTTTTTGAGGGAATAGCGCATACCTTTCTTCGGATCGTGAGCAGCGGCTTGCCGGCGCCGTCCATCAGCACCACCTCCTTCTTGCTCCCGGAAGCGTAGTTATCGACTCTGAACGCCAAGTTCCCCTTGGCATCAAACACCGCGAACCCATTCCCGTTGAAGAGGAGCGACCGCCGCCACACGGTCAGCAGCACAGAGGCTGCCGCCCCGGCCTCCCCCGGCGCCGGTTCCGCGATCTCGATGCAGGATACCGCACCAGGCTCACCCAGATCGACGCCTTTAGGGTGCACCCTCGCCATCGCCGCCGGCACCGCTCGAGAAGACGAGGCAAAGTTAGCTGGTTCTGAATCTGGAAGAGGGCACCTCGTTTCGCCATTTATACCCCCAAACGGTCCCAGACGATCCGAATTGCGTCACCCCCGCAACATCCTCTAACTTACCCATTTTCGTACCCGCGTCGCCGCTCAGATTGGACCCACAAAGATTCATTTCTAGGCCAATCACAAGCATCTGCCGGAAGTGTGTACCGAGTAGTTCACCGATTGGATTTTACTCGATGAAGAAAGTGACTTCGATAATAACGAAGATATTTAAAACGAATAAACATCATTTTCTAAAATACATAAACCGAATTTTTAAAATTTATTATTATTATTATTATTTTAAAAATAAAAAATAGGTGGACGGCGGTATGCTACTAGCCGAAGTGTAGAGGAATTGGTGGCTCAGCATTAGCCGCGTGGCGGAAGGAGAACGGCGGTTGGTTGGTACGATTTAAATCAAGGATCCTATTGGCGAACAGAGCGGATTAAGATGTATTTGTTGGTTGATTATTATGTTTACACTATAATAACTGGAATTATTGGCTTAATTAGGTGCAGAAGAGGAAGAGTCAAGTCAGCATTTAGTACGAGCAAAAATAAATACATAAAAATAATTTTAAAAAGTTTAAAATAATTTTATATTCATATAGTCCAATTATTTCTTGGTCTTGTGATGGGACTTGTTTTCGCTGCGTTCTTGTTTGTTTCATAAAGACAATAAAGAAAAAAAAATCGCATTGCTGTGATTTTCCGATAAGGAAGAGGGAGATGAAATCAGTTTTCTGGATAGTTCCGGAGAAGCTGGCAGGTCATCCTTATCCAGAATTAGAGCCCTTTATTTTATAAATTTTAAAATTTATCTCACTGTGAGATGGCAATGGATCAAATCAGGAGGTTAAATATGTTAAATAGAGTTAAATTTTATGATATTTAAGTTTGATTGATAATTTAATCCATTTAAATTAAGTTGAATTTAAAATGAATTAAATTGTTAAAATGATTATTTAAATTTAATTTGATTATTTTTTTTATGAGTTTGAAGTTAGTTGGTTTAAATTTGATTTGAGTTTGATTTATTTAAATATTATCGAGCTCTCAATTAAAGTTTGTTTGATTGTTTGAAATTTTTATATTTTAAATTTGTTTGGTTGATTATTGAACTTAATAATATAAATTTATTTATTCATTATAAAATTTTATTTGTTTATTTAGCATGTTGATAAGAGTTTATTAATAACATGGTTCACAAATATTGTTCACTAATATTGTTTATAAATATTATTCATTAATATTTTATACGAACATTAATGAACTGAACATATATGTGATTAAATTTATTTATTTAATTTAACAAGATATTTAAACTTATTTATTTAATTGATCGTATATGTATTGAATGAACATAAATTAATTTTTTATTAAATTGAATATTAAATTTATTCATGAATATTAAATTTATTCATGAATATTTAGTTCATTTATTATCCTAGACAAAGTGTGTCAGGTATAAGATTATAATAACAGTAACTTTCTTAGGGCACTAATATATTTTTTTCACCCTAGTTCTCATTTCAATATTTGTAATCAAATTCTCTATTTTAAAAAAATTAATAAAATTAGAATAATATTTATTTTCTCTTGAATGTATATAAATTATGCAAGGTGGCAAGTGAAATTTATCGGTACTCTTTATGTTTTTATCTTTTATCTTTTATTTTTTATCTTTTATCTTTTATCTTTTTTTTCTTTTACTTTTGAACATAAACACAACTTTATTGAATCATGAGATTGCTAGATGACATTCAAATAATGGTATGAGGTAGTTTGGCATATGATTAGAAGAAATCATATGCATTGAGAAACACATTTATAAATGTTTATGATGCATGATGCAATCTTTTAGGATTAGGAATTGATATATAGATAGGAGTTAGCATGATTCAATTATGTAATTTATATCTTGTAATTAGCACATGTTTATCCCATTTTATGACTTGTATGTTTTTAAATTATGTCATGATTATTTGCAAGTTATATGTATCAGGTTAAGCAATTGGTATTAAGGATGATGATAACAATTGATATCTTTGTCAATTGGGAATGTCATAGTATAGATTTGCATGAATACTTTAGATAAGGATGAATTTCAAAATCATCTTGTTACAGTTCAAGGTTGACTTGTTTTGCCTATTTAGATATATAGAAATAAGTGAATGGTTAGAATATTTAGATTTAAGATGCTTGATGTGCTTCATCTAATTGAACCAAGTATCATTTACACAAATGAATTATGGAATGATCAATCATGGGGAAAACTTATATAGAAGTCATATACATATACCTTAAAAAATCATGATAGAAAATTACTTTTAAAAATAATTTAAGGAATAATTCTTGAAATTTTGGTACCTATATGATCCTGTACGAAAATGGGAGGGTGGAAAGCTAAGGATATGGCTACTACATTAACTGGATATAGACCGCGCCCTACTCTGTAAAATCAACGTCAGTGCCAAGCCAAGGAAGGTGTCATCTGCGTTGGCCCTCTGATGCTCAAATTAGTCACCGGAAGTGTAGAAGGAAGCGGAGCAACAATAACACAAACACAAACAGTAATAATGCGTAGCTCCGCCGATGATGGACCCTCCTTTATATAAAGCCCTGGTGGGTGATATTGTAAAATACCGGAAAAAATAGGAAATATGAATAAGGGAAATTTTTGGAATTTTTGGACATTTTTCGGGAATTTTTCGGAGCTCGTACGGACGAGTTGACGGGGACAAAAACGGGGCTCGGAAAAGCCTGTTTAGGATACCCTGTTTTAATGAGGAAAAGTTTTAATTTTCCTTTTCCTTTTCTTTTTCTTTTATTTTTCTTTTCCTCTGGTTTTTTTTCCCCGACGCCGAACTCGTGCCATTTCCCTTTCCTCTCCCACGCGTGCCGAAGCCGACGCCGAGCCCTAACCGCCGGAGCTCTAACCGGCGACCCCGGCGGTTTTCCTCTCTCCCTCGTGCCTAATCCGTGACCAAGGGAAGAAGTCGACGCCACTCCACCCAGCGCCGCCGGTCCAAAAAGCCCTAGCGCCCAGCAGTGCTCGGCATCTCCTGGCACAACCTGACCTCTCCCTCTCGGTGTGTTGCTGTCGCGTCGCCGCCGGCCGAGCTATTCTCCTCAGTCCTACTTCTCCGGCCAACTTCTCCTCTCGGACTTGCGATCCCCTCATTTCTTTCCTCACCGGCGCACATCTTCGACCAGGGGCAGAGCCGAGCCCTAGCCTCGCCTTCTTCTGGTTTTCTTGCGTTGTGCCCTAGGTTTTCTCTTGCTGTTGGATCCGAACAAAACAGTAGTGAGGTGAGCAGCTTACCCTTGTTGGATGCTTGGTTTTGAATTTCTGTTTTTGATCAGGATAGTGTATCTGGTTTTGGGTCTCTTGCCGGTGCGTATCTGTTTGGGTTTAGTATCAGACAGGAGCAAGCAGTGACGAGTTCTTCTTGTGTCTCTGCTTGATAGTGCCGAAGACAATACCAAGCTGTGTTTTAGCCGGATCTTGGAGGTAAGTATGGTTGGTATTGGGATTATAGTGATTTAATTCTGTACTGTGGTTGAATCTTGAATCTCTTTTGTGATCTCCCCTATTTACCTCATTTTTTTTTTGGTCCGAACAGGGTACTAGAATTCCAGAAGAGGATAAATTGCTGTGGGGTTTTTTTCTTAGATCTGGCAGTCATTGCTTCCAGCAAAATTCTTTGATTTCCAACCAAGAACGGTTGTGGAAATTGAGGTAAGATGTAGTGCAGTGGTTTCTTTTGATGTAGCATGCATTGAATTGAAGGAAAGGTTAAGAAATGGAATTTAATTCGAATTTATTTTGTTAGGCCGGATGTATATATATATATATATATATATATATAGACCTTGATCAAATTGTATAGTGGAACGAATTAGGGTTTAGGAAGCTAACCCTAGTTGGTTAAGGTTTATGGATTAAGGTTTTGCCCTAATTTAGTGTAAAGGATTTTTATTTAGCTATTTATATGGTTGTAGCTAAATAAAATATATTTCTATTCGTGACACAGGATTTTGACGCGAGACGAGTATCTCGGAGTCAGATTGGACCTTTCTATTTTCGGAGGCGGGTACTTTTGACTTTTTTTGTCTTTGATATGCTTAGTAATGAAATTAACATATTGCATTAATTATGTCCTTTGTTTGTTTCGGTTAGTCACTACCCAATATCTGATACATGATTGATTGATTGCTTGATTTGCATCCCATGTATACTTTATTTGCTTATACATGCTTATAGTGGGTAGTGATATACCATGCTTCACCATGTTCAGGACCTAGGTTTTTATACCTTCTGTGTACCTTGATTTGATATGATTCTTTGACCTAGGGTGCACATTTCTATATATATGGATTAGGTCAGGATGTTTATATGGTTATTGCCATGCATCATTTGCATGATTGCATGCTGTGCGATAGTTCGCTCCATTATTGCTGAGCACATCGCCAGTTACATGGATCTGCACACACCACCACTCATGGGTTAGTGGTCGATTCAGGCTGAGTGTGTTGCAGCAGGGACTCTGTTAGGCACCGTTGGTCCGCTCATGGGTAGTGTGACACAACGTGTTATCCGACAGGGATTCCTCCCCGTCATCGTGTACCGGGAGTTGAGAGCATTGTGCTCCCCCATCTATGATTTGGGGTAGGAGGATAGGTGTACTCCGACAGCATCCCGTCCACTCGGTCACTCATCAGGAGTAGTGACGTCAGAGTGCACGGTTGTCACAGCCCTACCCACTCGGCCTCACTTTTGTATGAGATGATCGGTGGCGTCGGTGACCGGACGCATCATTGGCATCATATGCATGATGCATTTATTGCTGTGTTTGTGCTTTTGCATTTATATGCTGCATATTGTTTGGATACCTATGTTTGACATGCATACAGGATTCCTATACCACTCGGACTGTTTGACCTTATACTCAGGACCTGGTTAGTACAGCATTCTCCTGTTTACTTCAGATGCATATTTATATCTTTCTTATATCAGGAGACTGTACGCATGATTAGTGTTAGGTGTTATTTCTTTACTTTGCATATCAATTGTACCTGCTGAGTGTTGGACTCACCCCGCCTCCATTGTTGTTATTTCAGGTTGATGCTGTCAGGAGGGAGTTCCAGTCGCTAGTCCCCACTGCACGTAGTGCTACTCCTCTGCTGTTTTTTTTTTTTGAGTTGTTGTTTTATTTTAGCTTTTCGCTATCAGACTTTGTTTTAGTTTTGTTTTGGACTTACATATGGATATTGTATGGAATCTTTCCGTTGGATGAATTTTTAGTATGATTTTGATTTACTCTACTACATGCCTGCCTGGACGGCAGAAGAGGTAAGAAAAAAATCGGATTTGGGCTTTACGAGTGTAGTTGAGTAGGGTTGATTTCGAGTCAGAGTATTACTATGTTGTTTATTTTATTAACTGCGTGGTTGTGACAGCCAGAGGCTGAATACATATATAAATTGCGTGGTGATTGATTTTATTTACTGTTATTATTCCAGCCGCCTGTGGCTGAGGTATTTGTGAGATGTAGAAAAGTTTCAGATTGTCCACCGTACAGGGGAGATGCTGCCGAAATTTTCTCGGACAGGGACTCCTCTGGGGCGTGACAGATATGCACGCTCCTTAAGACATGAGCACGTTCTCCAATATGTCCTATTAAGGGACCTGTCAAGAAAGTACCTTAACAAGGCATTCATATCCCTGATAAGACAGTAAAAATTTTCGTCGTACGATCCGCCTGTCAACCATGTCTCGTGTTAGCGGCACTATATTCTAGAAAGATATCGAGAGATACGACAATGGTCATGCTGCTTGGTCAAGCGGGGTAACTGCTCGGCTAGGACTCCTCTTCTCTGTTGATGGCCAAACTCCGCTACTTAGCCAAGCGGGGTAGCCGCTCGACCCTGATTGCCCCGACCGGCCGCTGTAGCCGTCCTTCTCTCGACCATCATAGGAAAGCCTTTTGACACCTCGGCGTTGACCACCTTGACTTTGACCTCCACTTCGGTAGTTGACCCATGCCAGGTGAGCCCCCCTCTATCGCCGCATTACAAGCCTCCCCCTCAAGTCTAGTCAAAGGAGGTTGTAAGTCTGACTGACTGGACCAGTAGAATCTTCGGTGGCTTCCTCGTCCGATCAGACCAGATACACTCCCAAGTTTCTATTCGGAACAAGAGTTTATGTCGTTCGACTTTATTTCGCCATCTTGATTTGTGGCTGCCGCTCAGATCATACCTACTAAGGCAGATAGTGAATCGGCCGCTCGACAATGTGATAACCCACTCTTTGTACCAATCAGGATGATAGGCGACCGCACTTGGCCAAATTTTTCTTTTCCCTGCGCTTCCTTAGATGAGCACCCTTTCATAGTAATTGACGTCATCCAAATTTCTTGAAGACCGTGAAAATCTATGATCATTATGGTCGAGTATGCGCTCATACCTTTTAATTAAGCCTCATTAATATCTTCTACTAGCTGAATATCACGTGTCCTACTTTCTGTCGCCACACATTTAACGTGACAGGCGGATATCCGCTGGTGATATGACAGGCACCGTTTCAAATTCTACGGCCAGATCTTCTCTTGGTTTTTTGAACCCTGGATCGGACGTCTCAGGGTGATTGGCCGCAAGGTTTATAAACCTCGCTTGCATCACCATCTTCTTCACTCTGCATGCCTTCGTCTTCGAGCCTTCTGCGATGCTTCACCTTTTCTTCTTCTCCAACGATCTTTTCTGTAGGCTCCTTCACCTTTTCCTTATCTGAATCCGTTCTCTTCTCCTTCCAGCATCTTTTATTTTCGATTGTTAGTTCTTCGCAACCCCCTGCCCTTGTCCCTGTGCTCTGGTATACTTCCATCGAGTCTAGGTTCGACGGGGACAATATTGAAAGTCTAAAATCTGCCTACCAATTTCCATCCGACTACCAAGTTGTTATTCCTTCTGCGTATGACCGGCCACAAAAACTACCCGCGAGTTTTTTGTATTTTTTTAAGGACCAGTTTACCGCTGGCCTGCGGTTCCCCGTTCATCCATTCTTCTCCGCTGTTTGCAAATATTTTCATATTTCCCTTAACCAGTTAGTAACGAACTCCTTTAGATTGTTGTACGGGGTCATTGTCTTGTTCTGTTTTCACGACATTCCTTTGACTCCTCGGCTCTTCCATTAATTTTATTACCCTAAATTCTCTGAGCCGAGGACCTTCTTGTTCCAAGCCCGAGTGGGCTTGGTCCTTTTTGATAAGATGTTGTCCTCCAATAAGCATTGGAGGGACCACTACTTTTTTTTTCCATTTTCCCGAGCGGCCAGACTTCTCGATCGGTTGGCAGATAGAGATAACGAATCCTCCATCACTCGGGAAGTACAAAAGATTTTCGAACTTTCTCTAAGCAGCTTCCAGTTTGGCCGGTAAGAAATATCATATTCACCGGTTGTTGTTGGAGGGCGTCCTTAAGAAGTCAAACTGCGACTAGTGGGGCAGCTGCTATAGCGGACCTTCCTCCCTAACGACCCTCGATGCTGTCGATCACGGTAGTTTCTGAGTCAGCCACTTCCAGCGAACCCCTGCGACAGCGCAAGAGGCGTCACACAAAAGTGTCCTCCCACTCTGCCACTTCCGCTTTGCAGACTCCGGCCCAAGCCGGTTCATGACCATCTTCCGAGCGGGATGAGACATCCATCCCTGCTCTTCATGAGCAAAGAGCAGCAGCACTCCACACCTCCTTGTCATCCGACTAAACACCGTCATTGTCTGAGCTATCGCTAGGGGTAATTCGTGCACCGCCAGTCGCCTTCATGTCTCCCCAATCCTTGTCGGCGGCCCAAGTGTCTCGCATTCGACCGATCACAATGCCCCAGTTGACGGGCAGAGCTAGCTCGAAACCCTCTAGTCCAAGCTGCCAGAGACAAATAACGACAATTATCCATTTGCCAACCGATGAGTGGTGCAGTCCGGATGACATCGTGTCCCGTACTCCTGAGCACCAGATACAAATCCAAGGGTCACTCGCACAAATATGGATCGATGCCTAGGCCCGTGCGGTAGTCATCTCTCCAGGGGAGCTCGCGAACAGCTATACCCAGATATCCACTGGGGTATGTACGTTGTCTCTGTACTTACTTCTTTTCATTCGCTCGGTCCTTACCATTTTTCTATTGCTACAGTATTAGGTCGAGAGTCTGGCCATGTGTTAAAGGCTTGCATCTTTGTAACATGAAGTCCAACAGCCGCTCGCTCCGAGCAACCAGTCAGCGGCTTCTAAGGCATGCTTGGAGCAACTCAGTGCCAAGGCTGCTCAACTGAAGGCCGATCTGCAAAGAGCGCCGAGCTACTAGAGGTAGAGAAGGGCAAGAGTGTTAAACAGGCTTCGCAATTGGTGAGGCTTAATAAGAAGGCCAGCTCCTTCGAGGTGAAGATCCTTTCGACCAATGCTAGGAAGCTTCGAGTCATTGAGAACCTAGAGATTAAAAACAAAGAGGTTTGGATCCTGGCTCAAAACCAGAAGGAGGCGGTCGCATCTCTGAATGTCAAGCGGGAAAGATGATCAGCTGAGCAAGCAGCGGCACAAGTGGTCACTAAGGAGGCCTCCCGAATGGAGTTGGAAGTTTATCAAGGCACCGAGTCAAGCTGTTTGAAATTCTGAAGCGAGACTACCTCCCCTTTAATCCTTTCAACGACCGGCTCACCAACTAGGCGCTCCGCCTCTTCAACCTCTTCATTGATGGGACGCTCGACCAACTAAAGTGTGGCGGCTACATCCCAACCTCCTTGACCAACAAGGTTATCAGTCAGGACAAGCTGACTGAGTCGCTGTTCGATGATGTGTTGGACTACCTGGAGTGAACTCGTCCCATGCAAAGCTCTCCTCTCTTTGTACTACCCCTCGCAAGCTTGTAAAAATTTTCTATGTCTTAATGCATGATCGCCCGTTCGACATATCCTTGTTTATTTGATTCTGTATTTCATCATGCATCGCTGTTCGACATTCTTTGCTTTGTTGGTTGTCACATCTGTTCATGCATCATCGCTCAACTCGAGTAGGACTATGAACCACTTACGTTTTGCGAAAAATTTCTAATTGTGGTTCCATGTCCGCCCGATCGTCAATGTAACCATTTGCTAGGATGTCCGAGTGATCAGTCCAAAGCTACCGAACGACTTTATTTTAGTGAAAACTGCTTCTTAGAGCAGCACGTGTCCTGGTCAGCCTTATTCTCAGCTTATATATTCGTTGATCCTCTTCATTTGTCGTAGACTAGGTTTTCTAGTAGTCGATCAGTCATTATTCATTGTAGACTTGGGTTTAAAGTCTCCGCTCGACTATCGACAAAGATAGGGGTTTAAGGTCGCCACTCGACTGTTGACGAAGATAGGGGTTTAAGGTCGTCGCTCGACCGTTGACGAAGACAGGGGTCTAACGGCGCTGCACGACCGCTGACGTAGATAGGGGTTTAAGGTCGACGCTCGACCGTTACCATAGACAGAAGTTTAAGGTCGCCGCTCGATTATTGACGTAGACGATGCTAAAATGATCCTGTCCAAAAATGGGAGGATGGAAAGCTGGGGATGTGGCTACTGCGTTGATTGGATGTAGACCTCGTCCCGCTCTGCAAAACAGGCAATGTCAGTGCTGAGCCAGGGAAGGGGTCCCCGGCATTAGCCCTCTGACACTCAAGTCAATCACCGGAAGTATAGAAGGAAGCGGAGAAACAGTAACGCAAGCACAAACAGTAATAACACGTACCTCCGGCGGTGATGGACGCCCTTTATATAGAGTTCTGGTGGGCAACGTGCACACTCCTCGAGGCATGGGCACGTTCTCCGATATATCCTATGAAGGGACATGTCAGGAAAGTACATCTGACACCATACCTTAACAGGATATGCATATCCCTGACAAGACAGTAGAAACTTCCACCGCACGATCCGCATGTTGACCATGTCTCATGTCAGCGACACTGTCTCCCAGAAGGATATCGAGAGATATGACAATGGTCCAGTTGCTTGGCCGAGCTGGGTAGCCGCTCAGCCGGGACTCCTCCGCTCCGTTGATGGTCAGGTCTTGCTGCTTAGCCGAGCGGGATAGCTGCTCGGCCGGGATTCCTCTACTCTGTCGGCCTCAGAGAGATGACAATGGTCCGGCTGCTTGGCCGAGCAGGATAGCCGCTCGGTCGGGACTCCTCCGTTTTGTTGATGGTCAAGTCTCGCCACTTGTCCAAGCGAGGTAGCCGCTTGACCGGGATTCCTCCGCTCTGTCAACCTCAGCTGCTCTTCCCTACAGTGACTGAGTGTAGTAGCATGCACCTCCCGTTCGGACAAGCTCTCTGGTCTCCTTAGTGTCCTGCTGCTTCACACTGAGCATCTGGCTGTCTTACCGTATTATCCGAGCTAGACGGTTGGCTTTCTCGGACACTTATTGTCCGACCGGCCTTTGTAGCCTCTTGTCGATCGGACCCTGACTGCCCTGACCGGCCACTATAGCCATCCTCAGCTCGACCACCGTAGACAAGCTTTTTGACACCTTGGCATTGACCATCTTCACTTTGACCTCCACCTCGACAGTTGACCCATGCCGGATGGGCCCCCTCTATCACCACCTCACTATCTATTGATAGAAGTTACTAGAAATGATATCCATACAAAGTGTGGATTGAAATATTAGATATTTCAAAAGTTTTCAATCTTATGTCAATTTTTAAAATATAAAATATTTTCATAGGAAACTATTTTGATATAATTTTTTATGATTTTTTATCAAGTGTAGAATTATTTTTGATTTTTCAAATCTACATAGATTAGTCTAGTGAGTTATCAATTGGAAGGGTACTTTAGTATATTACAATCTGTTTGAAACATTGTATAATTTTAAATTCATCTAAAGCTTGCTTTTTAGGTTATATTTATCCTCCCATCAGTAATTACTCTCTATCTAAACCTTTGTGTTTTAGATTATTTATCCTCCCATGAATCTGGGTTATAAATTCTAAGGGGTATTGTTAATCAAAATCAAATTTCCCAAAGGGGAAAGGGGTTGAATAAGGTAGAGAATTTTGAAATAAGGCAAAAGTTTATATAGATTTAACTTTAAATCTTTGTCAACCACATTAAAATAATATAATCAGACACCTGATGTCTAATTGCACCAACAAGGATTTCAGTTGTCAAACGAAGGTGGTTTAAGAATGAATCATAATAATCATTGCATATGGTAAACCCTTTAAATTCTAAACCCTAAACATCTACCATGATAACCTAACCTAGCTCATTTCAGATTCATTATAGATGTCGAACCCATCCCTACAACTTGAAAATTTGCATCAAAACCCTTATACATGATTGTCTATGTATGTGGGAAAAAAAAAGGCGATTCGCTCGCCTCTAGCACCCCTGTCAACCCATTCCTAGGCTAATACAGAAAAGGTAAATCACAAGTGGCTACTAGACATTAGTGCAAGTGGCAAGGTATGCTCAAACGCATCGAATTTCGACTCCAAGATCTTATGTGATAACACTCAATGCCTCAAGTCAACCACTGCATCACCCCGAAGGGACAAGATTTTCTATGTAGATGCTTAATGTAGTGGGATGGTAAAATATTTAAGAGGATAAATAAGATGATCAAAATTTGAATTTCACCAGAGATAAATATTTTAGAGGTCAACTTTTAATTGTGCATAAACTTATCCGGATTTATTCAGTAGGCGAACTAAAGGAAAGATTGGGATTAATCAACGATACTTAATCATCCGAATTATAAAAAAACCCAATCAATTATCATTTAATATTTTTGTTATATTAAATGATTCTATCTGAAAGCGGTGGAGATGACATGTTGGGCAAATGACTTTGATATTGATTAGGAGGAGACTATAAGACGAAGAAGAGGTAACGCCTGACACTCCTTTATGCACACACTAGATAGAGAAAATAGAATGTTAGATCGAGACCCAGGGTAGGAGTGCAAACAAATCGAATTGAGTCGAATATTATAAAAATATTAATATTTAGATTCAAGCTCAAAATATATATATACTATTCGAATTCGATTCGAAGTACGAAAATACTAATTACCATGACTCGAGCTCGATTCGAAATGAATTCGAATTCGAATTCGATTCGAATTATTTGAACTTTGATTCGAACTAAATCGAACTTTAGCTCAAAATGTCTTGAATTCGAGCTATTCCAATGATTCGAAATAGATTCATTTACCCTAAAATTATATGCAATAGAATATAAATAAATAAAATGATAAATACATCAAAAAATATAAAAATTTAATACAACACCATTTTTCATTCCAATAATTTGGAAAGAAATAAAATAAATCTAGACAAATAAAAACTAAGGACAATAAACATAAAACTATGACCAATAAACAAAATGATAGTTCAATAATCTATAACAAAATAAAAGATGTTCTTATGTTTTGAAACATATAACACCCAACATCCAAATTTAGCCGATTAAAAGTTTAGTTAACATTCCATTTCAAAGTTTTGAAAAACAAACAAAAAACTGAAGATAATAAGTTCATATAGTCAATATCCCAGCTTTAATCTGCATTCTGCATCTTCATTCTGCCCTTACATTTCCCAGTTTAAAAAACATACAAAACTAATGAAAATAAAAAAGTTCATGCTGGCTGCTACCCCTGCTTCCATCTACCATCTTCAACTTGTCATTATAAAAACAAGTTTCGTCATTATAAAAATAAACAAAAACTGATACTTCTACCAAAGGTTTGAAGCAGATCGAATCTGCTTATGCTCGGTGGCTGTAAATATAACAATTTGCATTGTCTGCATATTATGATTATATGTTAAGCTGGTGTTAGCTGGAGACTACATATTCCATTAAAGAATGAGCAAACAATGCATGTAACGTTAAAAAAAAATCTTATGCAAACTTTACACCACTTTTGTGAGAACTACCCAGGAAACTAAATAACATATATACCTTTGGTAAATGTTTAAATATCTGCTTCATGTCTTCCACAAAGTTAGCCTCCAATAATATTCTATTTGCTTCATCAATTATAAGAAACTACATTTGAGAATTGAGACACTAACACTCACAGTTCGTACTTCTATCCCTTCCCAGTTCAGCTGCCAACAATTTAAGTTCAGCAAAATATACAAAAGCTTCACAAAATAAAAAAGTTTGATACTTCCACCTCTTCAATCTTGCAAAACATCACAAGATAAAATATAACACATGTTAATAAACTCAAATATAAAAGGCTAAAAATTAAACTGAACTTGTACCTTAGTGGCATAACTAATTTTTCTAATTTCAACCTAAAATGATTCATTTAATCTATGGGCAAATCAATTGGCAAAAGTTATTTTTCAACCTACAACAATAAGAATAAAATGTATCATTTATTTTTTAAAATAAACTTTCTGATTGGAAGCTAAAAACAGAAGCAAAATCTCTCAGTGGCATACCTTAGCCTTTTTAGCCACTCCATGTCGTTTTCGACACCAATCTCCACCACACATCAGCATTTCTACTATTGTAGGAGCTAAAGAAGCACGATACTTGTCAATAACACGACCTCCAGCACTAAAGGTTGCCTCTGAAGCTATTGTGGTAATGGGTATTGCTAATATATCTCTAGCCAAAGTTGACAAACACTGGAAATTTGTATGTATTAAGCTTCCACCAACCAAGAGCATCAAATGCATCATTTGGATTATGCCTATGACACCCTTCCTCTAAATACACATCTAGCTCAGATTTTTCAGGTTGTACCATTTCAATTTCTTTTAAATAAGATGAGAATTCAAACCATCCAGAAGAAAAGGTAGCTTGCTCTCTAATATTTTGAGTTGAGTTGTTGCTAGATTGAGATTCAGAATTGGATTTCGATCCTTGAAGATTTTCAATTGCTGCATCTACATATTCTTTATAAATTGCGTACAAAAGCTTTTGGACCTCTCTAATATTACTCTCTGATTCAAATGTGTTATAAAGTTTAGGAAAAGTGAATTCAAGTAATCGCATTTTGCATCTAGGATCCTAAACTGAACCAACAACCATTAATAAATTGCATTCATCCCAATATTTATCAAACTTTTTCTTCATTTTTTGCACCATTTTTCTAATAAACTCTTCTTCATCACAAGATTTCTCATCCAAGATTAATTTTACTCGATAAACTTCATTTAGAAAAAGGTTGGTAGTAGGATACTCACTTCCAGAAATAATTTTGGTTGCTTGATAAAAAACTTTCAAAACTGAAAATACTTTAAGCAATTTCTCCCAATCAGATTCTGTTGGACAATGAACGTAGTTAGGTTCCCGATCTTTAAATCTTGGAAAAACTTCTTTGAAAGCAATTGTTGTTCTCAACATCTCGTGAGTTGAATTCCATCTTGTTTTACAATCATCAACCAATTTTCTTTCTTGTAACTTCAATTGCTTCACAATTTCAGCAAATTGAATGAGTCTAGCATCTGTTCTTCTAATGAAATCCACACTCTGACGAATAACATGAATAATATCCTTAATTTCATTGAGACCATCCTGAGCTATAAGATTTAAAATATGTGCACTACACCAAACATGGAATAATTTTCCCCCACAAATCAGATTGTTATTCATTTTCAAGAAATCTTCCTTCATATATTTAATTACAGCATCATTAGCACTCGCATTATCAACATAAACAATATATATTTTATTTTCAATCTCCCATGTCCTTGCACACTTAAGAAGGGTATCTGAAATTTGAGGACCACCATAAGGAGGTATATTAAAAAAATTTAGAACGTGTTTATTCAATTTCCAAGAAGAGTCAATCCAATGACCAGTGATAACCATGTACTCTATTTTTTTGATTTTTTGACTTCCACAAATCTATTGTGAGACTGATCTTTGCTACATTTTTCAACAAACTATGTAATTTTTTCTTCTCAACTTCATATATTGCAAAACAATTCTTTTTTCCTGTTGTTCGTGATATACGAGTCCACTCAGGCATTCCATGTCTACAAAACATATTAAAACCTTCTTCTTCTAATAATGTAAATGGATGTTCATGCATTAAAATCCATGAGGCAGCTGCTTCTTTCATGTGTTTCATACAAAATTTTCCATCATGTAACAAAGGTGGCATAGTTGTATCAACACTTTCAAATCCTAACAATAGTTATTGTTGTTTGAGTTTATCTTCAAGTTTCTTTTTAGACTCTAAGTGTTTAGCATAATGATCCAAGTGTCGTTTTAAGTGTGTTGTAGTACATGTCTTCATTTTTGCAAGGAATAGTTGATAATGTTTGCACTTATACTTATCACCTTTTGGATCCTCAACCTCAATCATTTCTGACCATACATGAGATCTCTTTTGTTTCTTTAACTTATGACTTAAATTATCATCCCCAGCCGCATTATTATTCACACTATCCCCTTTATCCCTTATCTGTTCTGGGATTTCATTTGAATCTAACGAAACTTGAATAGCTGAATTTGCTGCTGGAGCAAAATATGCCATATTCTTTGAAGATTGAAAAATAAATTATCCTATGAAATTAACATATCTTCAAGATCAAGGAATAAATTTTGTCAAATAAATTTCATGGAAACGAACATTACTCTACTTAAATGTGCTAAATTATAAACTCGAAAAGTTATCAAAATCAATACTATTCCACTAAAAACAATATCTAATAACTTCTGTTTCTTCGAGAAATAAAATGAACAGGCAGATTAAAACAACAAGAAGTAATTTCTTCTAAAAGAAAAATTAAAAAAAAACTAAGAATGATACAGAACTAGAGTAATTCTATGCTTCAACAAAAAAAAACAAAGAAAGGTTGAGAAGAGAAAAAAGAGACTTACTTTTCATATTTCCTCTGATTAGAATGTTGAGGGCTTGAGATAGAGAAAGAAGATCATGTGTGGTCTCCACTCTTTAGATCCCAAGTTACTGGCTACTAGAAGCATGTTCACACGAGCAGCTTCTATTTCATCACAAAATAAAATGAATATACAGATTAAAACAAACAGTAAGTAAAATAGAGATTGTGAAGAGAAAAAAAGGAACTTACGTCTCAGATTTTCCTTGATGAAGAACGTTGAAGCAGAAAAAGAAGCTTGTGTATGATCTCCACTCTTTAGATCTCGAGTTCCCGACCACTAGAAGCACGATCACATGACCTCGAGTCCTCAATGTGATTCTACTATCAACTTTCTATAGTCGACTTGTCGCCTTCAACCTCCTTCCACTTGTTGATGTTTACAACGGCGACGTCGAAGGCTCGAAGCACGACTATCTCCTTCCAATGATCCACTCATTGATGTTTGCAGCGGGCAGCGACGGCGTTGAAGGGAAAAAAACTCGAAGCAGGGGCTAGGGTTTGTAAACATTAGGGTTATTAGATTATATACTGTTAGTAGAAAGGTACAAATACTAATGGATGGGTAATCACTTAACCCATTAACCCAATAACAGATTAGAACATTACCCATTAATGAATCAGTATCTAAAAAATAATAATAATAATAAATTAAATAAAATCTCACGAGCGGCTCGCGAACACTCGAACAAATTATTAAGTATTCGAATTCGGCTCAAAAAAAGTATCGACCATGTTCGAGTTCAGCTCGAGCTCGATAATTTCGAATACGAATCAAATATTATTCGAACTGGCTCGATTCGTTTACACCCCTAACCCAGGGAGTGAGTCCCTGATGCAGACACTCTGACACTCAAGTCAGTATGGTAGCTAAGTGAAAAGTGGAGCCGATGAACAGTAGAATGTGTGTGTGTGAATATTCCTTGAGGAGTAGCTGTTCTTCTCTGATAAGTTGTTGTGATTCCCTGACAATGTTGTCCCTGGAGGTAGTTCGACTAGCTCTATGAATATCCGATCGGTTGTATGAAGGGAGACTAACACATGAGAAATAGGGAACTGAGTCCCAAAAGTCCACCTGGCTCCATGGCCAACCAGTTCCATGGTCGACTGGCCATATGATGAGTGTTCTTACATTAAGAAATGGGGAACCGTGTCCCATAAGTCCGACCGGCCCTCGGTCCAATTGACTGTATGCTAAGAGTTGTATTGCAGGGCTGACCAACTATATGCTGAGTGTCTTTGTTGTGTGCTGGGAGATTACATTTGTTGTGTGCTAGGAGATTACCTTTGTTGCATGTTGGGAGGCTACTTCTAAAGGGTAGGAAGTTAAGTCTTGTATCCTTGACTAGCACTAAGGGCGTGTTTGGTTCGGGGTTATCGCTGATAACCTTAGTTGGTTATCAACGATAATCTTGTTTGGTTTAAGTAATTGGTGATTCCTGGTAATATAACATTCCCGCCACATCAGCAATTAGGGAATAGAACCAGGAATAAGAAAACCTTGGAAACCTTAGGTTTTCTACGATTCCGGGGTTATCAATATTTTTTTCCAAAATTACCATTCGAAGAGGAGATGAGCAGGAATGTCATCGCGACATCAGGACCCAGAAGAAGGTATCGGCCGTCGAGGCAAGGGGTGAACGACGACGGATTCCTCCGAAGAAGCTTCAGTCCGTGCCTCGCCAACTCCAAATCCCTTCAGATACCCCAAGTCAATAGGACAAAGGACGAGATTTCCAGAGTTGCGAATGAGAAGAGAATACCGGATGACGGAAGGAAGGAGGAGACTCTACAGGTAGCTACACCGTGAGAAGCGAAACCCAGGAACAATCTCCTCAGTGACGGCGGCGCCGCCAAGGACGTGTCGCCTCTCAAGGACGGCAACGGAGAGGCCGGCACGGGCGAGGTAGGCGGCGACAGTTAGGCAAAGATCCAGGAAACAGATACCAACCTAGATCTACAAGTCGTCGACGGATTAGATTTCGCCCTTCCGAAACACGATGATCCCGTGGTGGTAGGAAGGTGGAAGGAAAGCAGGCGGAGGTGTTAGTTGCGGAGAGTCAATGCAACGTGTGTAAAGGGAATAATGAAATCTCTTTGCAAAGCAAACAAATCCTTAGCAATTTCTAGTTCCCATTCCCTCAATGAACTCTAGAGGATGGCAAAGATCCAGAAAATGTAAGGAATTTTCTCCCAAGTTAACCATAATCCAAAATAAAAGACAGAAAAAAAGACAACTGAGCAGTTAGGCCGTTATGGCCGCCTCTGATCACCATGGCGTCCCACTTCTTGCTTGACGCAGCAGCGGAGGTGGAGGAGAACGCCCGGCCCTTGCGCCATGGAGCGAAGGCTACAGCCGATCGCCACATTGCTCGAGATCTCTGCTCTCACTGCAAACAGTGGGATAAAAAAAACGGCATTCTAAGGGTAAATTAGTAAATGTAAACTAAGTAATTGTATAATCTTAGTTGAACCAAACACCTAATAAGTTATGTTGTATTCCCCATAACCTTGGTTATGTGATTATCTGGTAATCACATAACCAAAGTTATAGATGATGACTTGAACCAAACGCACCCTAAAGTTGTTTGAGTTTATTCTCTATATTTTGGCACTGAGTAAGGTGATAAGTCCTCTAAATCTGATCGACTCTTAAGCCAACCGACCGTATGTTGAGAGACTTATGCTCAAAGAATGAGGAGTTGGGCCCCTTAAGTCCGACGGACTCTAGGGCCAACCGACTTCTCACTGAATGTCTTAGTGTTGAGGAGTGAGGAGCTGAGTTCAGGCGAGGGTGACTCATTCAACTGTATATACTCTGACTGCCAACTCTTCCTGACACTACAAAAAAATTGGACATTAGAACCGCAATATTAGCAGCGGTTGATAAAGCGCTTGTAAAAGCAGACCCAATAGAATCGGTCAAGTTTAACCGCTCTTAAAACCGCTTCAGTTGAGTTTTTTTGAAGCGGTTGATAAACCGTTGCTATTTGACACATATAGAATCGGTTATTAGAACCGTTCCTATAAGTTACTGTTAGGAGCGGTTCGAAACCGCTTCTAAAGGTTACTTACGACCGCTTCTAAAGGGTACCTACGAGATTAATAAAAAAACATGCTCGCATCTCATATTATTTTCACAATTCCATCAAACCTTTCTATTTCGGCGACCCTCTTTGTTCCAACGACCTTCTCTTTTCTATCGACCATCTATGTTCCAGCGATCCTCTCTATTCTAGCGACACATCACATTAATTGCACCCTAGCATCATCCTTCAACATCAACATCATAAATCGTCTTTGATTTTTGTTTATCGAGGTAATTTCTTGGTTTAGTTTTCGTATGCTGACAATGTTTTTATATGTTAATGGTGATAAAAATTATAATCGATTATGTTTTTATTTGTGTTGGCCGGTAGATTTGTAAATTTTTCCAATGAATCCCTTAATTTAATTTGTCTTTTTCTGCAAGTTATTCGTATTATCTTTCAATTTTATTATTGTAGTTTGCTTACAGCGTGTCTATGATGCTAAGCTTCATTTTTATATTTAGGAATTGTATATATATGTTTATTGAGTTCTTTGAAATTTTATCTACGAAGTTTCTTTAATTTTGATAAATCTTGCTTCAATGTTTTAACTTTTATAAATTATTGAACAACATCAAATTATGCAGAAGCAATGGATGGCTGCGCCACGTGGCAGTCTTGAGTATCGGGTGGGAATCCTATATTTTTTACGTTATGCATTTGGTGATGCGGCTCCAGATGTCACGAGACCATGTCCTTGTTGCAAATGCATAAATTCATTGAGTCATGATCGTGAGACAGTACACGAACATATGATGATAAATGGTATCTTACAAGATTATCGCATTTGGAATTTTCATGGAGAAAAACTAATTGTACAAGATCATGATAACAAAGAACTTCATTATTCAGTGCAATAAGTTTCTGAAGTAACTAGCCATGAACCGATGGTACAAGAAATGTTGCATGATGCATTTGGAATTCATGAAGGATCTACAAGTAATGAAAATTACATTGGAGCATCAACAAGTCATACACTGATGGAGTCTAATGTTAAAGATTTCTATCGACTAATTGAGGAAGGGAAACAACAGCTATATACCGGATGCACAGAGTTTTCTAAACTGTCGTTCCTTGTTGAGTTATTTCAACTGAAAGTGAATGGAAAATGAAGTGATAAGTCATTTACAGCATTGTTGGACTTCCTTCGTCGAGTACTTCCATCTGAAGCTCAAGTGCCTAAGTCGTTTTATGAAGCAAAGAAATTAATTTCTAGTTTAGGACTTCATTATGAAAAAATACATGCTTGTCCAAATGATTGCATGATTTATTGGGGAGAAAATGAGAATGAACAGGCTTGCAAAGTGTGTAACCTTCCCAGATGGAAAAATTTGCAGAAATCATCAAGGAGATCATATAAAGGTGGAAAAAAACGTCTCGAGGTTAAAATTCCAGCCAAAGTCTTTTGGTATTTTCCATTGAAACCAAGATTGCAACGATTATTCATGTCATCTAAGATGTCTAAAAATATGCAGTGGCATTTCAAAAAACGTGTTTCAGATGGAAATCTAAGGCATCCAGCTGATTCTCGAGCATGGAAAGAATTTGATGAACGTCATTATGAATTTGCGTCTGATCCTAGAAACGTACGCTTGGGACTCGCCGCTGATGGGTTTAATCCATTTAAAAATCAAAGCACTTCACATAGTACTTGGCCTATTGTCCTGATGCCTTACAATTTGCTGCCTTGGGAATGCATGAAGCCTTATTCTATTATTTTATCCACCCTTATTCCATGTCCAAAAGCACCTGGCAATGATATTGATGTATATTTGCGCCCCCTATTGACTGAATTGAAAGATTTATGGGAAAATGGAATTGACACATTTGATGCTTGTGACAAAAAAAATGTTTCAACTGCGGGCTGCATTACTTTGGACAGTTAGTGATTTTCCTTGTTTGGGTTGTTTGTCTGGATGGAATACATATGCCAAGAATGCATGCCCAACTTGTGCTGATAATACAGATGCAGTGTACCTAAAACATGGCAAAAAGTGGTCATTCAGAGGGCATCGTCGTTTTCTACCACCAGATTCAGAAATGCGAACAATGCCAAGTTATGGCAAACCAGAGCTACGTGAGTTAGATTTGGCACCATTGTTGGGATCTGATGTTCTACGAATGACCTTAAACAAGAATGTGATTTTTGGTAAGAGTAATGCATCAAAACCAAATGTGAGAATAAAAACAGGATCAATTGAACAAATGTGGAGAAAACAAAGCATATTTTTTAGCCTTCCATACTGGGAATTTAATTTGATCCGACATAATTTCGACCCTATGCATATTGAAAAAAATGTTTGCGACAACATTGTTGGAACACTTTTAGATGATGCCAACAAGAGCAAAGATAATTACGCAGCACGTAGAGATTTAAAGAATTTGGGTATTATGAAACAAGTATGGCCTCGGGCACAATTAGATGGTAGAGAGTATTTGCCACCTGCATGTTACGCTATGTCTAAAGATGAAAAAAAGATATTTTGTTCTGTATTAAAAGATATTCGTGTTCCTGATGGTATGTCATCTGATATCTCAAAGTGTGTGGATGTTGGACGTTGTAGGATTATGGGCTTGAAAAGCCATGATTGTCATATTATGATGGAACAATTCCTTCCAATTGCTCTTCGTCGCGTGTTGTCAAAAAAGGTAACTGCTCCACTTATTATTTTGTGTGAATATTTTAGAACAGTGTGTGCAAAGACCCTACAAGAAGAAGAATTACAGAAGGCTGAAGAAGGAGTTATTTTGGTTTTATGTCAATTAGAGAGAATATTTCCACCATCTTTTTTCACAATAATGGTTCATTTGGTGGTACATTTAGCGTATGAAGCAAGAATTGCTGGGCCTGTACATTATCGATGGATGTACCCAATAGAAAGATATCTAGGGAAACTTAAAAATTTTGTTAGAAATAAAGCACGACCAGAGGCCAACATTGCAGAGGCATATTTAGCAGATGAATGCGTTGTGTTCTGTTCTCGTTATGTAGATGGTAACAGCTCATTAAACAATCCTGGAACACGACATAAAGAGACACCAAATGATGAGTTTCCCACACTACCGATGTTTCCACATATAGGGCGACCAACAAAAGGGCTTCAAGTAGTTACCTTGGATGACAAAACTCTGACTCAAGCTCATAGATATATTCTCTCTAATTGTGCAGTGTTGCAACCATATCGTGAGTAAGAATTACTATTTTTTATTTTTTTTGCATAATGTTTTATTATTTTATGATCAATCATTTTTTCTAATTATATATTAATGTTGATATTGAACAGTGAAATAAAAAATGAACTGAAGAGAAGACATAGATATGGCCAACGCCCAAGTAATTCTCAGTTGGATGACATGGTTAGAATGCAATTTTCAGAATGGTTTGCAAGACGAGTAAGTAATATATGTGATTTATTTGATATTATAAATTTTTAATAAATATACTTGTTAATTTTTTTACTGTAAAAAATTATATGTGTACCTTACAGGTTGATCGAGTAAATGAACGAATCGATGACTTGGATCTTAGGGTGCTTTCGCGTGGTCCAAATCCAGTAGCATTTAGTTATCATGGGTTCAACATAAATGGGTTTGCATTTCGCACGGTGGAATCTGAAAAAAAAACAAAAAGGTGCAGAATAGCGGAGTTATGGTGCAGGCGATGCATGATAATGATGATCATGAGTCAATCTATTATGGTCGACTAACTGATATCATCTCACTTGATTATGGTGGTCGTGGACGAATTGTTCTTTTTCAATGCGATTGGGTTAACATTGCTACAGGTTTCAAAATTGATCCATTTGGATTTTCAATGCTAAATTTTTCACGCTTGATACATACAGGAGAACGTGAGGAACATGAACCTTTTATTTTGGCTACGCAAGCTCAAATGGTTTATTATGTTCGTGATCCAAAGGAGGAGGATTGGTATTGTGCCATTCGTCACACACCAAGAGATACATACAACATGGGCAATGAAGATGATATGGATATGATGCATTTTATTCATAATAATTTTTCTAATATGGAATCGATTTTAGGTGATGTAAATAGAGTAGATGTTGAATTAATTAGAACTGATGTAGAGGGCTCAATAGTTGATGTTCTTCCAGTTGTGAACAATGAAACAGATGATGAAAGCTTTAGTTGATTTTTGTATTGTCGTTCATTATGATGAAACTATCTTTAGAATTCTAAAGCTCTATCAACAGGAATTGTTATGTAAAAAACGAACAAGCTATAATCACCAAGAATTGTTACTTATCAGCAGCAACTAGACATTATTGTCCTGTTATTTCAGTGCTAAATGAGATTATTTGCTGAGCTCCACTCTCCATGAACTAAGCTATAATCACCTGGAAATCAAAATTCTGAAATTGAAGTGAAGGTATTCTGCTGGGTTTTATTTCAATAGTGACATTTTAGGAAGATGAATGCAGGAATTGGAACTTGAATTCTGATTTCTGAATGTGGTTTTTGAGAAATTGCAATTCAGGAATTGAGAAGCATGTTTACAAAATGTTGATACTGTTGAGTTACCTTTGTGCCAATTTGGAGGAATGTGTGCAAAAACTAAACTATGCAATTAATGAATTCCAAACATTATATGAAGCTCAATTCTAAATTCTGAATTATGATTTCTTTCACACCGTCTCTTGGAATCAGTAGCTTCAGCAACATAAAAATGCAGAATTTAAATCGTGTTGTCAAACAACAAAAAGGGGGAGATTGTTGATACAGTCTGACTTGGCTATTGTTTTGATGTTGACACTGATTTAAGTTTGTATCAGATATTAATTAAGCTCAGTCTGATTAATGATCAAGGTTGATCATGAGGAGAGGAAAAGTCCAAGTACGGATACTCGGCACCCGAAGTCGGAGAGGGCTCGGCAGCTCGTTCTCCGGACTAGGTCAGAGAGGGCTCGGTAGCTCGTTCTCTGGACTGGACTAGGTCAGAGAGGGCTCGGTAGCTCGTTCTCTGGACCGGACGAGGTCAGAGAGGGCTCGGTAGCTCGTTCTCTAGACCGGACGAGGTCAGAGAGGGCTCGGTAGCTCGTTCTCTGGACCAGACGAGATTGGAGAGGGCTCGGTAGCTCGTTCTCTGAACCGGACGAAGTCGGAGAGGGCTCGGTAGCTCGTTCTCCGGACTAGGTCAGAGAGGGCTTGGTAGCTCGTTCTCTGGACCAGGAAGACGTTAGGGTTTAGGGCTGGGAGGCTCTAAAACTAGCTCAGGGACATTGGATCAGTCAACAGACCGATCCAGTGATACTCTATGCGACTGGATCGGTCGACAGACTGATCCAATGATACTTGAAGTCTCTGATCGGTCTAAGGACCGATCAGAAACCACACAGAGAGTTTCTGTGGGTTATCTGATCGGTCTGTGGACCGATCAGTAACCACACAGAAGCATTCTGTGGGATATCTGATCGGTCTACAAATCGATCAGCAAGAAGGGATCAGAAGACGCTGGGACTCAAAGCGAGAGGGGGGATCGGTCTGTGGACCGATCCACCCATAGGCTGATCGGTCCACAGATCGATCAGACTCCTTCCAGACCGATCAGGATGAGTCCTGATCGGTCCAGAGATCTATGGATCGGACCACCCAAATTAATTTCCCTCACTCAAATAAAAATAAAATAAAAATAAAACTTTATATTAATTTCCCTCACTCAAATACCACCCAAAATTACCCAAAATTTCACGTTCCCGCTATATCTCCCTCCCTCTTCTCACTCCCGCTATTTTCCTAAATTCCTACCGCCCGATTCTGCCAATGTCCATGTATCTCCCTCCCTCTTCTCACGCTCGCTGCTCTGTATCTCCCTCCCCTCTTCTTACTCCCACTATTTCCTATCGCGCGATTCTGCCAAAGTGTTCATCGCCGCTGCTGTGCCCGCTCCTGTGCCCGCTGCTGTGTTCTGTTTCGTCGATCGGATTCATCCCATCACTGACGACGAGCCTCTGACCTCCGCCTCCTCCTTCCAATTACACAGCAAGGGGAACCTCCGTCTCCTCCCAGGTACGTAGCTAGCATAACCTCCTCTTGACACTATTTGACCTAGCTATCGTCGCCGACCTATTTCTGATTCCTATCTGCTATTAGGGCTTTTAGGTCTTGCTTAATGTGTCTTACAAGAGCCTGTGATTTCCTGATGCATATAAGTAAACCTATTGTTACTTCTGTCTTCCTAATTCCTATCTGCTGTGTCCTGTGTTCATCGCTGCTGCTGTGTCCGCTGATGTGTCCTTTCTCTCTAATTTTTTTCTTGATAAAGAGTTTGTCAATTTTGATGTATTAATTTCAATCATGTTATACTAGATTGTGAGTTATGTTAATTACAAGTTTATTATAATAACAAAGTCTTATTGGCTCATCCCACTTGAACTTCAAGTATTCACTGATGATATTTAACCAAACCTGCAGTTATCAATTTCCAATCGTGGGTTAGTTATATATTGCCATTCATTTTAAGATTTTATTATAATCTCACTACACAAATTAGGATTACTAATGATCAGTTAGCAAGTGCAAGACAAATGTTTACTCTGGTATACAAAGTGCAAAGAAAATGTTTTGACCACAACTTACATAGAAACTTGGCAGCTAAACATTGTGTTCTAATAACATTCATAACTTTTAAATGAAGATTCAAGAGAATTCTGGTTTTGGTGGCATCTGCAAGACACTAATTTTGAGCCAACTTTTTTACTTGCCTATTACAATTCCAATTATTAATTTTGTATGCTTCTTCTTTTGAGCACCTGCAGGAGGCCTTCCAGCACCTGCAAGAGACAATCAGAAATTTTTTTTTGAGAACATCAGAAACAATAAGGTCGATTGAGAAGAATGCTAACATTATTCTTTTGTAATTCAATGAATGGCTCTATATAGTCAATCTTATTGGCCACCAACCATGCATTATACCTCCCTATTGATCCATTTGTAATCTATTTGACAATATTGATGATGGATGTTCACTTATATTTCTATATTGTGTTATGTAGGTAACTTTCGAAAATGGCAAACAAAAGAATGCGAAAGCTAATCCAAAATAGCCAAAGACGATCTAGGAGAGAAGAATCAAGTAACAGAGGAGTTGATGATGGAAATGAATCACAATATACAACATCCCATTCACCATTGGAGAAACAAAATGAGGAGGTTAATGAACAAGGTGAAAAATATTTTTGGATATGAACAGTAAATTATTTTTGCAACACTAAGTGCAAATTACTTTTTTCAGTTGAAAATGAAGTCATGTCTTCATCCCAAAGTCAGCAAAGAAAACGTGGCAAGACTATCATGAGAGATATTCATGCATTACATCCTGATCATGTGCTCGTTGTTGAATTCAATGAAAGGGGACAACCTTACGTGTTGGGATCCTTCGTACGGAGGCTAGAGAGGGGGGGTGTGAATAGCCGACCCCAAATCGTCGTTTCTTTCTACAAAACGTGTTAGCGCAGCGGAAAATATAAAGAAACGAAAGAGAAGAAAACCAAACCTTAACACAAGGATGTAACGAGGTTCGGAGATTAGGGCTCCTACTCCTCGGCGTGTCCGTAAGGTGGACGAGTCCAGTCAATCCGTCGGTGGATGAGTCCCCGGAGAACCGGCTAATACAATATACTCCTTGTGGGTGGAGAAACCTCGCCACAAACGTTTGCAACAGCAAACAAAGAGTACAAGAACAGTAAGAAAAGCAATACAATATGAATACAATAGCACTCTACCAATTGCTTGCTTTCTTGTCGACTGGAGGTGAAGCATCAACTTCACAACCCAAACGCAGCAGCTTGTCGACGACTGGAAGCTCACGCGAAGATTCGGAGGCGAGCTCAATCAAAGCTCAGTTGAAGCAGAAGCTTTAGCAGCAGAAGAACAGAAGTTCAAGGAAAAGAGAAGAAGTCATTATGCAGCAGCAGCCCTCGACCCCTTTATACCGGCGAAGAAGACGGTGAAGAAACTAGCCGCTTGCGTGCAGCTAGAACCTCGATGCGTGGACCGATCGGGAAGAAGCTCGCTTGTTTCGATCGATCCATGGACCGATCAGGAACCTCTGATCGGTCGTGGGGACCGATCGGGCCTGATCGGTCCCGGACCGATCAGACGTCGACCAGAGTTGCCCTACTGCGTGGAATCTGATCGGTCCCCAGACCGATATAACCATGATCACCTTCATTTGTCATCTGACTCGCCATCCTGGATCGACACATTATGATCATAGATCGATCCAGATCGATCCGGAGCTTGGTTTTGCCCAAACCAAGTCCCAAACCTTCCAAACCAATATCCGGTCAACCTTGACCTATTGGTACATCATGCTTAGCATCCGGTCACTCCCTTGACCTGCTAAGACTCCCCACCAAGTGTCCGGTCAATCCCTTTGACCCACTTGGACTTTCCTCTTCGTGCCAAGTATCCGGTCACTCCTATGACCTACTTGGACTTCCCATCACCAGATGTCCGATTACCCTTGATCCATCTGGATTTTCCCTTGCCCGGCTTCACTCACCAGGACTTTCACCTAGCTTCACTCACTAGGGTTTTCTCACTGCCTAACATCCCAGTTAGGACTTTCTCAATGCCTGGCTTCACTCACCAGGACTTTCCAACTGCCTAACATCCCAGTTAGGACTTTCCCACTGCCTGGCTTCACTCATCAGGACTTTCCACACTGCCTAACATCCCAGTTAGGACTTTCCTACTTTGCCAAGCTCCCTGCTTGGACTTTTCCCGTGCCAAGCTCCCTGCTTGGACTTCTCCAGCGCCAAGTCTCCATACTTGGACTTTTCGCGTGCCAAGCCCCCTGCTCGGACTTTTCCAGTGCCAAGTCTCCATACTTGGACTTTTCAGGTCAACCAGGTCAATCCTTGACCTAGGGTTGCACCAATAATCTCCCAACCATCTATTCTTGTCTCACATCAAGAATAGAACTCTCTCACGAGTGTCAAACATCAACATGCAACTCAATTAGGTCAACCTTGACCTAAGGTTGCACCGACAATCTTCCCAAGTCAAACATCAAAATACAACTCGAGTCAAGTCACCTCGAGTCGGGTCAACCAGGTCAACCTTGACCTAAGGTTGCACCAACACTTTTGATGTTTGACAAAACCCATAATCAAGTTAGGTTAACCCGATAACCTAACTTAGGTTTTCCAACCATCTTCCAATGCCCAATGTTCTTTCCTTGAACATTCTCTGGACATTCTCCCCTTAGGTTAACCCGATAACCTAACTTGGGTTTTCCAATAATTCTCCCCCTTTTTGACACACATCAAAAAGAATTCCAATGTTCTTCCTCGAGCATTCCTTGACATTCTTCCCCTAGTTTAGGTTAACCCGATAACCTAACTTGGGTTCTCCAATAATTCTCCAATGAACACTCTCCCCTTTTTGACACACATCAAAAAGAAAAAGAAGGGTATCAAGGTCAAGAGTTTCTTCCTAATGAAAGTCCCATACTTTTCATTAAAACTCTTAATTTCCCCCTTGATACTAAACTCAACAATCAACTTAGTGATAATCCCATATCACTAATCCTCAAAAATCTTAAGGAGTAAAAACTCCCCCTAAAAGTCAACTCCCCCTTGACAATTAGGTAAAACTCCCCCTAAAGGTCAACTTCCCCTTGACCATTGCACCAACAATGTCTTTGTGAGTTCCAAACCTTTAGAAATCCACAAACACCATTTCCATAACTGAAATTTCAGACAACAGCTGAAAAATCAGAAATTCGGCACGCCCTGATCGGTCCCCAGACCGATCAGCCCTTCACCAGATCGCACTCGTGCTACTGGAACTCACTGGATCGGTCTGCAGACCGATCAGATCTTCCCTGGATCGGTCCCCGGACCGATCCAGCCACTGAAATCAGAACTTCTGATTTCCCCTTCCGGAAAATCAGAAACTCCTAATAAATTCAAGAAAATTCCAAAAATTACGAAACTTTGAGGATACATTCCTCATATCATACACTATCATGGAAAAATAGTTTTCTATGAAAATAACTTCCATTTTTCAATCTTAATACAAAGTTCAAAAACTTTGAAATAGTTCAAGTTTAACTCAACTTTGTATCACAATGTTCAATGATGAATGCAATCACTAGAAAAGCTTCATCAAGGTTTTTCAAATCAATTTTGAAATGATTTTAAACCCTTTAATTTAGGATCATAATCTTAGGACTATATGTACATGACTTGTACACGAGTTTTCCCTATGATCCTCCATTTCTTGAATTAGGCTCATCTAGGTACAAGAACCATGCACCTTGATCCTAACTCATGATCCTAATATCTCACACACATCTAAAGTGTATCAAACACATCCATGTCAATTTTGATGTGAGATATGAGTTTAGGTATCTTAGACTAAGGTCTCACAAATTTGATCTCGATATCAAAATGTGTTTTTCATCCTTAAATCAATTCAATTGATTACTAATGCAAGAGATGATGACATGGCATAAAATGGTATCATAAATGAAAACATGTGCCAATGTCATGATGTCATGGCATAAAGTTTGAAAATTAAATAAACATGACATAAAAACTAGCCTAAGCATTATCATGACATTTCAAATGATAATAAAACTAAACATGATGTCATGACATGTGAGGGCAAACAATCATGGCAAGATTTAGCATAAATAAATATACTTAGATTACCTATCTAAGTATCCTTAACCACTTGGCTAACTTCAAATTTAATCCTAGATTGCCCCAAAATGCCAAAATCCTAATTTTGACACTTCTTGAACTCTAGATTAATTCATGCCACTTAAAGATCAAATTTATCCTCAAAACTTGGCATGTTTCATTTTTCCTCGAGAGTTCTCTAGATTTTCCCAAATTGTGCCAATTGAGATTAAAAATGAAATTTCCAATCTTTAGGCACATTTAACTCTTCAAAGGAGTAAATGATAATTCCATTTCATTTTCAAAAGTTCTCAAAACCTTGAAAATGCTCCTTGAGTGTCAATTTCCTCAAAGTTGGGTTAACTACCCTTCTAATCGGAGTTGACACTCTCTAACCCATCTATGGGGTAGAGAAGATGCTCCTAGGAACCCAATACCTATTTGAGCTCATTGGGTTCACTAAATATTCACTAGGGATAACTTCCCTAGCAACCCTCCTAATGACCCTCTTAGGCTTTGAAACCTTGGTCATTTGGGACTCATCAAGATCAACTCTAGGGGTGACTCCCCTTGTGACCTTGGTGGTGGTCTTCCTAGCCCTAGGTTTTGTTCCATAATCGAATGGAACATTGTGGTAAATGGGCTTGACCACTTGGGACTTAGATTTGTGACCCAAACCTTTCTTGTCCTGGGACTTTTGACCCTTAGGCCCTAGAGTTGACTTCTCTAAATTTTTAAGGGTCTTTTCTAGGGTATCAAGCCTTGACCTCAAGACTTGAGACTCCTTTTCTATTACCTCAAGTTTTGATTTGTCATTCTTTCTTGAGGTGTTCCTAGGCATGTGTCTAGTTGATTTAGGGTTTCTACCTAGGTTTTCCTTAACCTTAGAAGTGTTAATCCTAGGGTTAGCATTCCTAGTAGTATCCCTATCTAGGTTGACATGTTTAGCACCTAAGCACATGTATTGATTTCTAGTGTTAACATGCTTATCATTATTGACTAATGCAATAAAATTACTAGCATGTATCCTACTAGAATTGCACGAATGAGCCTTAAAAGATACCTTAGGGTTTGCCTTAGCTCCCCTTATCGATGTGCATCCCTTGTCCTTGTGAGGTTTCCTCCCCTTCGGACATTGGCTCCTATAGTGTCCCCGTTGCTTGCATTGAAAGCACACCACGTGCTTCTTGCCTTTGCGTGTTGGGACGCCGGCTTCCTTGACCTTTGGTGCCGGTGGAGTCTTTCTAACCCTCTTTGGACACTTGCTCTTGTAGTGCCCAAACTCCCTACACTCGAAGCACATTATGTGTAATTTGCTAGAAATTAAAATGCTTGAGTTACCTAGGGTTGAGGATGGATGAACGCTCTCATCTTCATCCCTTCCGGAGGTAGAAGCTTCTTCTTCTTGCTCCGACCTTGAAGAGGAACTCTCCTCCTCTTCTTCTTTAGATGTTGAGTGGCCCTCAACTTCTAAATCTTCTCCTCCATGATGTGAGCTACTTGGCTCACTTAGCTCCTCTTCATGGCTTGAATTTGAGCTTCCCTCATGGAACTTGGCCAAGTTATCCCATAATTCCTTGGCATTGTTGTAACCTATCTTACACAAGATGTTAGTAGGCAATGAAAATTCAATTATTCTCGTTACCTCTTCGTTGATTTCGGATTTGTGAATTTGTTCTCTTGTCCACTCCTTCTCAAGTGGTTTTCCTTCCTTATCCACCGGAGGAGTAAAACCTTCTTGTACACAAAACCAATTCATTATGTTAGTCATAAGAAAGTACTTCATCCTTACCTTCCAATACGCGAAGTCGCCGCATTTGTAGAAGGGTGGAATGGTGATGTCTTCTCCATAGAGATCCATTCTCTAGCTTTGCTCCCACGGGTGTTGATCCGATGAAGAGCGACCTCGCTCTGATACCACTTGTTGGGATCCTTCGTACGGAGGCTAGAGAGGGGGGTGTGAATAGCCGACCCTAAATCGTCGTTTCTTTCTACAAAACGTGTTAGCGCAGCGGAAAATACAAAGAAACGAAAGAGAAGAAAACCAAACCTTAACACAAGGATGTAACGAGGTTCGGAGATTAGGGCTCCTACTCCTCGGCGTGTCCGTAAGGTGGACGAGTCCAGTCAATCCGTCGGTGGATGAGTCCCCGGAGAACCGGCTAATACAATATACTCCTTGTGGGTGGAGAAACCTCGCCACAAACGTTTGCAACAGCAAACAAAGAGTACAAGAACAGTAAGAAAAGCAATACAATATGAATACAATAGCACTCTACCAATTGCTTGCTTTCTTGTCGACTGGAGGTGAAGCATCAACTTCACAACCCAAACGCAGCAGCTTGTCGACGACTGGAAGCTCACGCGAAGCTTCGGAGGCGAGCTCAATCAAAGCTCAGTTGAAGCAGAAGCTTTAGCAGCAGAAGAACAGAAGTTCAAGGAAAAGAGAAGAAGTCATTATGCAGCAGCAGCCCTCGACCCCTTTATACCTGCGAAGAAGACAGCGAAGAAACTAGCCGTTGCGTCGCAACGGCTAGAACCCTGATCGGTCTGTGGACCGATCAGGGAAGAAGCCTTCGCTTCTGTTCCGTCCCTGATCGGTCCATGGACCGATCAGGGAACCTCCTGATCGGTCGTGGGGACCGATCAGGCCCTGTGCTGATCGGTCCCCAGACCGATCAGAAAGCTTTCACAGAGAGTTGCCCAACTCTCTGTGTGGAATCTGATCGGTCCCCGGACCGATCCCACGCGTCCCTGATCGGTCCCGGGGACCGATCAGGCTCCAAGCTGATCGGTCCCCAGACCGATCAGTAAGCCCACAGAACCATGATCACCTTCTGTTTGTCATCTGATCGGTCACCAGATCGATCAGATACACAAACGTATCACTAGATCGGTCTGCAGACCGATCCAGAGCTTGGTTTTTGCCCAAACCAAGTCCCAAACCTTCCAAACCAATATCCGGTCAACCTTGACCTATTGGTACATCATGCTTAGCATCCGGTCACTCCCTTGACCTGCTAAGACTCCCCACCAAGTGTCCGGTCAATCCCTTTGACCCACTTGGACTTTCCTCTTCGTGCCAAGTATCCGGTCACTCCTATGACCTACTTGGACTTCCCATCACCAGATGTCCGATTACCCTTAATCCATCTGGATTTTCCCTTGCCCGGCTTCACTCACTAGGACTTTCACCTAGCTTCACTCACTAGGGTTTTCTCACTGCCTAACATCCCAGTTAGGACTTTCTCACTGCCTGGCTTCACTCACCAGGACTTTCCAACTGCCTAACATCCCAGTTAGGACTTTCCCACTGCCTGGCTTCACTCACCAGGACTTTCCACACTGCCTAACATCCCAGTTAGGACTTTCCTACTTTGCCAAGCTCCCTGCTTGGACTTTTCCCGTGCCAAGCTCCCTGCTTGGACTTCTCCAGCGTCAAGTCTCCATACTTGGACTTTTCGCGTGCCAAGCCCCCTGCTCGGACTTTTCCAGTGCCAAGTCTCCATACTTGGACTTTTCAGGTCAACCAGGTCAATCCTTGACCTAGGGTTGCACCAATAATCTCCCAACCATCTATTCTTGTCTCACATCAAGAATAGAACTCTCTCACGAGTGTCAAACATCAACATGCAACTCAACTAGGTCAACCTTGACCTAAGGTTGCACCGACAATCTTCCCAAGTCAAACATCAAAATACAACTCGAGTCAAGTCACCTCGAGTCGGTCAACCAGGTCAACCTTGACCTAAGGTTGCACCAACATTACGTTGATTTACAACCGACGCTTGCAAATTTTATTGAGACTATTGCACGGAATGGACTTGTGTTGCCCCTACATTTTTTAGATTGGAGAAAAATGCCAGCAAATCGCCTGAATGATGCATGGAAACTTGTTACCGTAAGTTTACAAGAGTTTAGCTTCAATTTTAAATTTAACGATGAGGCAATACGAATTGAGGTAATAAAATTTTACTTTTTAAGTTAACTTTTATATATTTTTTTATTTATAGTAACAAATTATTTTCTTGTTAGAATTTACTTAAAGAGGCTGTAGATCGTCTCCTCCAAGATAAACCTGAAGGAACACAACCATTGGAAGTCCATGAGGAGGCATTTCGGTAACAATTTACTTATAATTTCATTTTATTTTTGTAAAAGTTGTTACATATGATTCGACTTTAATTATATTCTTTATATAGTGAGGTTTTTAGACCTGAGCATTCTGGTCGGGTACGATGTTTAGGAGCTAGTGCGCTACCTAGCCAAGTTTTCCCAGAGCAATGTAAACGTACCTCA
The DNA here is from genome assembly GCF_018446385.1 of Zingiber officinale. Lineage (NCBI taxonomy): Eukaryota > Viridiplantae > Streptophyta > Magnoliopsida > Zingiberales > Zingiberaceae > Zingiber > Zingiber officinale. The sequence goes on from NC_055989.1 coordinate 16,046,960, forward strand.
ATGTATTGGCAAGATTATCACTCAAATTCATATTTGACGGACAAATTTAACGAAATGAGAGAGAAAATTAAAGATATGGAGTTGCGAGAAGCACAACGACAAACAGAAATAGAGCTGATGAAAAAACAAATGCAAGATAATGATCAGATCCAAAATTTTGCACGAGTAATGTTAAGTATGATGTCGGGAAGTGTTGGGGGCTCTCGTGGACCCGAATTATTACCGGCACAAGTAATAACATTTCTCACTAAAAAATAATTGTTTAAAATTATTTGTATTGTTAAGTACATTAATAGCAAATTTATTTATTTTTGTAGATGGCAGCTATGTTTGCAAATATTATGCAACAACAAGTTCCATCACGTGCGGAAGAAGATAGGTGTAGATCCTCCTCATCACCAGAAACAGATAATAACTAGAGAGGTTGGTTTTTTAATTACACAAGCTTTTACTTTGTACATGCTATATAATATATACTGTACTGTTGCCAAGCTTTTACTTTGTAGACAATTCTTCCTATAGGAGTATATAAACTGTGTTAATTAGAGCTTAAGCTCAGTGAAAGTTATTGTGATACCTGGCCCAAAACCTATAAACATAGAGCTCGAAGAACTCGTTCTTGTAGGTCTACTGAATGTTCTTTCCTGCATTATAGTGGGAACAAGAAGCTATTGTATCAACCCTACTGGTGCATGCACAGTTCATACTTCCAAGTGTACCAAGACCCCACTCGCAGAGGACAACAAAACTTGTCTTCTATTACTAATATATATCTTTTGGCATATATATTGGCATGATAATCTAACAAGGGTGAATTGCTTAATTTAGTTTAGATTTTTACCCTAAGTTTTAGTAAACATCAATTTCATCCAAAGTTAGAATTTGATAACACATCTAGGCAATTGTTTATTCCCTCCTAATTCATCATTAGTTTTTTTCTCCATGTTACAATTGTAAATTTGAATTTTTCTTAATCAGCAAGCTTATTCACAATGTCCCAGTTAAACTTATTGAATTTAGCTCTCTACTGTGGCATGAGGTTTGGTGACCTAGTATAGGTTTTATGTTTGGTTAAACTTTATTAGTTTTTAAACTAATTTAGTTGGGTTATTGATTGGTGATGATTGAACATACGGACTAAAGAAAAGTCTACAACAAAACTGCCATCTTGTTAAATATTTACTTGTCTTCTTGTTTGGTATAAGCTTTTGTTAAATATTTTTTTTATTATATATTCAAATATGTTGATAGAATATAATTTGATAGTTCTATTGAAGGTTGCTATATATTGAAGGTTGGAGCAAATGTCTTTTGTCGCTTGAAGCACGTCTTTTGTTGTTGGGAGCGCATGCCTTTTGTTGTTTGGAGCACATGCCTTTTGATGTTTTTTTTGGTAGAGAAAAACTTGTTATTGAAAGTTGTATATATTTTGGAGATTGAAGAAAATATTATGTTTGTGTTATAGTGTGGAGTTAAATGTTATGAATATTTTGAAATGAAATACAAATTCTATGTGTTGATTTGGTAATCAAATTTATATTTATGTGTTATGGAAATAAATTAGGTTTGTGAAATGAAATATGAATATTGTCAATTGATTTAAATTTAAGCATTTGATTTGGAATTCTACCGGTACAATAGAAAATAGGATTTTTTTTTTGTAAAATTGTTAATTCAATAATAGTAGTAGCGGTTTTAATCGTTTCTATAACTACACCTTTAGAACTGGTTATAACCGCTTCGAAAGAGTAGTTTTCTAGAATGAAAAATTCTATAGAGAGGGTCATTAACCACTTCTATAGGTATCCATCATGGATCGGTCGTTAACCGCTTCTATAGGTATCCATCAGGATCAATCATTAACCGCTTCTATAAGTATACATCAGGATCGGTCATTAACCGCTTCTATAGGTATCCAACAGAATCGGTCATTAACCGCTTCTATAAGTATACATCCGGATCGGTCATTAACCGCTTCTATAGGTATCCAACAGAATCGGCTCTTATTCATAAACCACCGGTCAACTTTACCGCATCTGTTGGCTTTAGCGTCGCCAACATCTGCAACGGTTTTGAACCGGTGCAATAGATTTAGCAGCGGTTGAAAACCGCTGCTATAGTTGTCTTAAAACCGCTTCTAAAGGTTTTTTTTTTTGTAGTGTGACTTTGACCACCACATTACTTTGACTTTAACTACTAAATCATTTTAATCATCGATCCCACATTACCTCTGGATCCATTCACAACATACCATATCACAGAACTTGATGACTTCTTCCGAAGAGATGATTTGTTGTCATTTCATGTTTTGGCCCAACTTGCCCCCACGGGCTGGATCAGCTGGTTAGGTGCCTGCAGCTTGCCAATGAAGTCGTGGGGTCGAAGGTCACCAATTGCACTCGGGGATAAAACTCTGGTCTGCTGCGCCAAAAATTCCTTCGACCCCAGGTCACCTATCCTGCCCAGCATTAACCGTGATTTACTCCCTCTGGAATCTTGTGAGGCCAGGGCCAGGGGGCCGCTAGGGTGGCAGTTTCACTTTTTTTTTTTTTTTTTTTTTTTTTTTTTTTTTTTTTTTTTTTTTGCCAATATTTTGTCCCAACTTCACTTCCACGGTTCCACCAACCAAATCCGTTTGATGATGACTTCTGTCTTTTTAAATATCGGTATTGATGAATAGATAGATGATTAATCATCATGCGTTGGCTGGAGCCGACTTTAGTGGCATTTAATTAATAAGAGATTTCATCTTTTCATAAGGCATCCTACGTGTGTTTAGTCAAATTCCAATCTTGAGTTTTTGAAACTCTTACCAAGTATTTTCCTTCATGCACAAGTCATTGTAAGAACAAATTTAACATATCTATACATTTTTCACGAATGCATAATTGTACATATCTTAAGGAATCCATGTATAAACATCACCTCCCTATCGACAAAACAAACAAGCTTATAACATAGTTTTTCATCAATCGAAAGAAGAAAGGAATTGTGCCTAGCTAGCAAAACTATTAAGGATTTGTCCCATCGATGCCTCCGATTGGACCCGAGGGTGGGACGGGGGCTCTAGGGAGCATAACAAACATCATTGGCACCTTCTCCTTCACCATCATCTCCAAGCTCGAGTCTATCCTTGTCGTCGTCGTTGTCGTATGAGCGAAGGAGCCTTCCTTGATGCCGAGGCCTCGTGCGGCCATGGATTGCTGCAAGATACTGAACACGAGAAGGAGGAGGAGGAATATGGTGAGTTTAGATTTAGAAGCCATTGGCAAGGAGTGATAGAAGATTTAGCTTACAACATAAGCTCAAAGGAGGCGAAGGTTTAAATTAAATAGAGAAGCCAGAGTTGAATTTCGATGCAATGTTGCATTGCTTGAGCTTCTGAAACTCATTTTTTTTAAAATAAATAAATAAATTCAAAGTCAGAGAAGTAAACCGACTTGAATGTTCGAGGTGGCTTCCTTGGAAGGACTGATGACAATGTCAAATTCACACCTAAATGGAAACTTGCCAGGCACTGTGACTAGCTAGATCTTGATGACGAGGATGGATGTATCTTGGGCAACAATGTTTTGACTTTAGTTTATATTGTCTTCAGGTCAACTGGGACAATGACAAACTGAATCCAATTTAGAGATCGAAGCCTGCATGAAGTCGTGCGGAGGAAGGACGTTTGTTGCATGCTTTGTCTGTTTGAGGAAGATTTAGAATGACTCTGATCTTTGTTCCTATCTGTTTATAATACATTGACTGTTGTTATAACTTGAAATTAGTCAAAAATGGAGTTTAATATCACAGTTAAGTATGTAGTTGATACGGCGAATGACGTGGGGCCCTCAAAGTCTCGATTGAAGTCAAGAAAGTCGGCTGATGTGTAGGTCAAAGTCAATGGGGGGGCAACACTCGGGGCTAGCACGGTCACTGAAAAATTCTGATGAGTGAAGTCAGGTGAAAAGCCCTAGTGAGTGAAGCTATGTAGATGAGAATCCTAGTGAGTGAAGGTAGATGATGAAAGTCCTGGTAAGTGAACTCAGGTGAAAAATTTTAGTGAGTGAAGCTATGCAATAAGGAAGTCCTAGTAATTGAAGCCAGACAGTTGAAAATCCAGGTGGATCAAAGGTTGACTAGACACCAAGTTCGATTGGACATGCTAGGCACACGACCCGTCCAGACCGGACTCTTTGGCCAATCGAAGGCCGAGTCCTTGAGACCCTACTGTTGGGACCGAATTCGAAATTTGGTGATCATATTTTTACACTCTTATGCACAGCGAAAATTTAAAATTTTATTTGTGATTTAACAATTAAATCAAAAGAGTGTTCGTATGGTTTTAAAACAAACAAAAGCATGATCTTTATCTAAGCAAGTATTACAATCTAACCGTATAAGTAAGATCCTAAAAGTATAACAAAGATACACTATCATGTGATTGATTCATATAATGCTAATTTAATCATTTTATTTATACATGATAAACTATCTAAAATAAACATATTAGATCATTTAATTATAACATAAATAAAACTATTAACATGTATTCATATACATATGAATCATAGTACAAGCATAAACATACCTTCCAAACAGTCTATGTTTGGCGATGACTCCAACTATTCCAATTGTAGTGAAATAGCTCCTCGTTCTTGTCACGAGCTCGTCCTTCCTTCATCTAATCCGGTCCACGATCGGAGTCCTCTTTCCAACACTTGATCGCACTAGAGATCAAGTGTCTTTTTTCGCCGAAACGATCAAAACGACTTCCTCGAAGATGAGGAAAGGGCTGGTCAATTACCTCTTCACAAGAGGTTGTCTAATAGCTCTCAAGAAGGAGCTACGCCTTCTGAAATTCTGCAAGAAGATGGACGTCGGCAATGCTTCTCAAAGAGGAGAAGTAACAAACAAGGAGATTGAACTTTTCGATGGAAGAGAGGGAAGAAAATCTCTATTTTCTTCTATGAAAACGGTTGCTGAAAACTCTAAAGGAGAAGAGAAAAATGCTTGTTGTCCATCCTCTTGTCAAGATTCAAAAATTGGCTTCCGAATCTCTTCTCTCCACCGAAGACACTCCACGGAAGAAGCAACCTATTCTCACTATACTCGAAATTGTTGCTGCCGTATATTTTTCTATCAAGCAAATAGCAAGCAAAAAGAAGAAAACAAAACGTGATGGAAGTGGGCTAGTGGACGAGTGGGAGAGAATAAGTGATTGGCATGAGTGGAGAAGTGGTGAACGTGCAAATGGTGGGAAAATGGAGGAAAAGGGAAAAAAAAGAAAAACAACATTTTTTTTTCCCTTTTCATGTCACGTTGAAAACCAAATCTCATTTCCTTTTTTTATAATTTATTTCATGAGGCAATATTTAGGGGGCGTTTGGTTCTTTCCTAGAAATAGGAATTGGAATGGGAATCATTATATTGTGGAATGGGAATGGGTATGAGCATGGATATCACTCTTAAAAGCAATGTTTGGTTAGTTGCATATCTTCTATCGGAATAAATCAAAATTTTCTTTTTTACCCTTAAAAGAAAATAAGAGAAAAAATTAGATGTGAGAGAAAGATGAATGTGAGAGAAAAATATGATGAAAGAGAAAGTACGATGAGAGAGAAAGTGTGATGAGAAATAATGAAGAGAGAGAAAGTGTGGGAGAGAAAATGAGCAAAGAGAGTTGATAAGAGAGAGCATGATGAGAGAGAAAATATGATGTGAGACGATGAAGAGAGAGAAAATGTAATGAGAAAAAATAAGGAGAGAAAGTGTGATGAGAGAGATTGAGGAGAGAGAAAGTATGGTGAGAGAGAAAGTATGATGAGAGAGAAAGTGTGATGAGGAAAAAAAGAGAACAGTGAGTGTGATGGGAGAGATTGAGGAAAGGGAAAATATGATGAGAGAGAAAGTGTGTTGAGTAAAAAAAGAAGGGAGTGTGACAAGAGAGATTGAGGAGAGAGAAAGTGTGATGAGAGCGAAAGTGTGATGAGAAAAAAAGAGAAAAGAGAGTGTGATGGGAGAGATTGAGGAGAGATAAAGTATGATGAGAGAGAAAGTATGATGAGAAAAAAAGAAAGAAGAGAGTGCGATGGAAGAGATTGAAGAGAGATGAAGTATGATGAAAGAGAGTGTAATGAGAAAAAAAGAGAAAAGAGAGTGTGCTAGGAGAGATTAAGGAGAGAGAAAGTGTGTAATAAAATGATGAGAGAGAAAATATGATGAGAGAGAACAAGGAGAGAGAAGTGATATGAAAGAAAAAATAAATAAATATATTTTGATATTTGATATTAAAGGAGAAAATTTTAGTTTTAGGTCAAGGGTATTTTTGGAATAAGGAAATATTTTGATTGATGAAAATAGAGTAATGGCTCATTGAAGGGGAGGTACATGGGAATGAGTTATTACCCAATTTCAAGGATTCATTCTCTTATTTTTATTCCTATTCCTATAATACAAACACTAACAATGGTAATCAATGATTCTCATTCTCATTCCCCACTCCTATTCCTCTAAACCAAACGCCCCCTTAATTTATTGCATTTCCTTTTAGGCTTAAACTTTTAAAGTTCAATATCTCTTCCATCTTTACCTATTAGATTTTTAGAACTTTTCTAGAATCCAATAATACAAGTCCATTGTAATCATATCAACGATCCAATATCGTTGACACGACAAACGCATTTGCTCGCTATTACAATAATATAAATCTAATTTATAGAGTTTATGTGGAACTCTTCCACTCTCCTTGTTTTATATTGATTGGAAATCAATCTAACATTTGATCATATCAAACTTTATTTGTCAATACACTGTTTGATCGCATCAAACTTTATTCGCAAAATTCAACTACTTAAATTTGACTTTCTCAACGAGAAACAGAGAAACCAATATTTGTGTGACCCTCAATGGTTCAGGGATACATCTAGCCGTGGGTTCATAACTCTTTGTAATTCAGGACTATACTTGTCCTTTATTCGAGTATACCCTTAATAGCTCCATCGTATGATTAACTCCTTAATTATAGGATGTCAGAACTAATTCTGATTAACACCGAACGAATCTGGTAAGAGCGTCTAGCAACACCGCCCCATGATTCTCTAAGTATCACTGAATAGTGCCTGCAAGAACCGGTCGATTATGGTTAACGTACAGTTCGGTCCCTTTATCTCATATATCCCGATCGAATCTACAACCATTGGTACATCGAGGATTGTATATTGATTCGACAACCATGTGATATATCTTATAGTGATATCACATGTGTAATTAGGAAACTCCTTTCCTAAAGTACATCTTACAGCTCTGATCAGATACTTCATTCACTATAAAATAATATATTACATAGGATATCCACACCTGTAGGTGTGCAATGAATCCCCGACTACAATACACTGACTCCTATATATTTCATTACTACACCCAATCTCACCACCTGATGACCCTATTAGAGTCGGTAAATGAGTCAAAGTGCAGTCCCAGTATATAGAGTCTCAGAGTTGTCCTGGGTCATAAGGACTACTAGTGTACAACCACAACCAAAGACTTATCCACTCGGTAAATGATAACCACTTGAAAAGTTTATGTGAGGGATGTTCGATGAACTCATAATATGATCACCCATCTATATGTTTGAACATCTCTATGTCCTTACCAATGAAACATGGTACACTACATCACATATGCTAGCCTCTAGCTCAAGCAGCTTTTTATCCTTGTCTATTAGGTGGCTCAATTGACTAGGAACAAATTTAGAATATACAGTGAAAATTGATGTATTTAATGATGACCATCATATGTACCACCACATCTCACTATAGTATATTAAAGGACTTTATCTATGCATATAGCATGGGTATAAAGATAAAGTAATGCCAAACTGAATTGAATTATATTAAAATAAAGGTTGTTTATTTACAAGAGTCCATAAAAGCCCTAGCCAACAGTTGGCTTTGCAAGGCACCTACTCTAACACCTACCACGTCTGCAAACGAGATCCGATTGGGCTACAAAGGGGATTCGGTCGGTCTGTTAGGAAAGCATATTAAAGGTTCATCAACCTAACAACCTAATATTCTCTTTTGGCATTTTGTGTAATGGTTGTCAGAGAAACAAAGGAATATTCCTTGTGCATTCTTTATAAGGGAAGCTTCTACTTTGCAAATCACTGAGATTGTGGGTCCATTTCTAGAAAGGTGTCAGAATGTCAGAAGGGTCGGTCCTTTTTTGAAAATACGTCGATACTCGTGTATAAGGAAAATCAACACTATATAAGGGGTCTCCTCCTAAAGGCACAGGTACATTATGCAACATTACGCACTTGGAGTACACTATTCATTTTTACTGTTCATTGCATCCTGCTTCCTCTCGACCACTTAACTGACTTAAGAGTCGAAATGCCTACACCGGGGACCCCTCCCTAGTCCTGTTACTGAAGTTTTCTTTCCTCTACTTTCTTTTTTGGCACACAGAATCGCTCAGCGCCCTCTGCTTCTAGATAAAGTCTTCTCGCGATCAACATCAGAGCCACCTACCCAGCGCACCATCTTCCCCGATTTCAGTTAGGATCAGTAGTGTTGGCTGGCGTTTTCTTTCCTCTACTTTCTTTTTTGATACACAAGATCTCTCAGTACCCTCTGCTTCTAGCTCAAAGTCTTCTCACAATCAACATCAAAACCACCTACCTAGTGCATCATCTTCCCCGATTTCATATAGGATCAATAGTATTGGTGCAATCACGCGCTATGTAGTTGGATCTCACAAAACTTGTGACTCGATGAGGTTGAATGTGGATGATGATTTAAGTGTGGCCAAGGTAACATGTTAATAGCATAAGGTTTGATAGTGTTCAAAATAAGCCCCCAAAGCATAGCTGAGTTGGTTATCACATGATAAATTTACATAATTAAACAAGAGTCAAATTCCGACAAAGACCAAGGAATTATCCTCCCATATGATGACTAGCTTCAATTTCCTAATTTTCTCTCTCTCAATGGTATAGGACAGTCATAGGAGGACCGTCAAGATGACGGATTTTACCTCTTACAGAAAGGATAGTGTTCAAAACAAACATGGGCATTCTGTATTTTGCAATTGAAAGTTAATGGTACTCCTTCCTCTTCAATTATTTGCGATGATTCAATTCATTAAAAACAATGATAATACATAAACGATACACAAGTTTCAGCAACTCCAAACAACTAATACTTCACAAATCTTCTTCAAGCGACAGGAGAGCGTGAATGTTTCAGAACACTTTCTTTATGTTGCATTTCTTCTCTCTTTCCTCCATTCCCATGGCTTCTCAGGGTGTGAAGAAGCCCATAAGCCAACACGTTTAGCTCTTGCTTCCTTCTCCCACTGAAAATCAATAATCTCGTGAAATAGAGCTGAAACCAAACTCTTTAGATCATCTCCTGTATTACAGGAAGACACAAGTTACTGAAACAGTAGGATCACCTTTGCTAGCTCTGGACGTTGGTCATAGGCAACGTAGTGCCATGCAAGCCCTTTCTTAAGCATCTGTTCCTGAAAAATGGACAAGTATCAGAAACTTAATTGAGATGCCATGCCATGCCATTCCATGCCATGAACAAGTATCTCACTTGGATATAGACACTATTGAAGTAAATATCTCCTACGCAGCGACGGTATCGATCATCTCCATAAACAAGAACCTTCAAGCACTTTCCTTGGACTAACTTCACCAGAGCCTCCTTGGCTTCCTTCCCAAATGGCATGGAGCTCTCCGGCGCATCAATTCCCCTGTTGCCATTATTAGGCCGATTGATCAAAGCAAGATGAACTAAATGTTGTACCTTAGTCTGATTCGATACTTGCGCGCAAGGATCTCCTCATCGTTAGCTCCAGCAATTACTCTGCAAATGTGTCAATGCTTAAGAACATGGTCAATTGGGATACTTGAACAGTGCAACACCTGTATCCTGCGTCCATGACAATTTTATGGAGTGCATCTGCCTTGTTGTAGTCCTTGGCAGCTCGTGCTCCTGCTCTCTCAATGGCCGCCTCGTGCACGCCTCGAGGGACATTCGCTGACTCTCTCGGATCAGCGGTGTCGACGTACACCGTAATTGTATCTCCGTCTGCCACAGCTCTAGCATCCACCTAAAGTATCAAGCACTCTGTTACAAGACTGCCCCAAATGCATTGACTATGCACTACAAAAATAGTAGTGAATAACGACTGAATTTTTCGTCGGCATTCCGTCGGTATTTGGGTTTACCGACGAAATTTGTGATATCGGGAGTCATTTGGCCGGCAATGTAATTTACCGACGGAAATAAAATTCAGTCAGTAATTACCGACGAAATTATATATTATAGAAGAGATCAGATCTCACCGGAAGCGTGTGCAGCTCATACTTCACTCCTTCTGGCTTGGATGAAGGACGAACAACCGGCGCAGCATCCGGCAGGGTGTGAGGGAGTGGAAGGCCGTAGTAAGCCAAGAGACCCTGGTTTCAAAGAATCAGATTGGGTTAGCGGTAAGTAACCAGTGCAGATTGTTGTTGTCTCCGAAGTCGAGTGCAGTACCTCAACATCTGCTCTCTGATGCCTCTTTAAGGTTTGGACGACGAGCCTCGAAGCTGCTTCTGGTGTTTTTGGCGGCGGCTTGGATTCCTTCCATGCGTCCAGCAATTTTCTGTACCTGCAAGTAATTATTTAGGCGTAGATGAGGTTTGGGAGATTGGGGATTGTTGCCTGTTGGGGAAGAGAGGGACAGGCGTACCAGTTGGCTTGTGCCTTCTTAGAGGAGACGACGTGGTGGCTCAGCCTCTCCGGAACCTGGGCTCAACGGCAATTAAGATATTATTAGAAGAAATTGGCGACGAAGTATTGATTGTGGTGGCTGAATTGGGGGAGGGGAGACTAATGACCTGCGATGTGACGCCGAAGTGGTGGAGATCGTGGGCGAGGGCGGAGACGGCGTCGGTGGCGGCGGGAGGGGCGGCGGCGGAGGAGTGGTGAAGTTGGTCGGAGAATTTGCCGCAGAGGAATTTGAAGAGGGAGTTGCCCATCTCTCTCTTTCCTGGCTGCTATTCGATCGATTGGAAGGATGAATTCGATGGGGGACGGACGAAGAGGTACTCTAACTTTTCTTTCTTTCCTGGCAAAATGACACTTGGAGGATGCCCATTGGTTTTTCTTCGCGAATTTAGATCTGATAAGATGGGTAACTTTTCTGTCTCGAATATGAGCGTGTGGGGTCACTCGTGATTCGTGAAACCAGTAGAAAGAAGGTGCAATGTCGGGCAGTTCACCTTACTTTTCGTTTTTTTTTAATTTTATTGCAATAGATAGCTTTCCAATTTGGCACCCAAATTATAAAAAATAAATAAATAAATAAATAATAATAATAATATTTAATTGGGCTTAACTTTTCATTTTTATGTAAGTTTATATAATCTTTCAATTCTATTTTAAAATCTAGTATCCAGTAGCAAAAGACAACATGGTTGATCTCAAATTCAGATAAAAAAAAAATAGTTGTATTACACTGTCAAATAGTATTGAAATATGGATTTATTAAATTATTATATCAATATTAGATTGCTCTATGAAAGAAATACATTGCACTACAAAAATAATAGTGAATAGTTGTATTACACTCAATAAGAATCGTTATATTTCAAAAATTTGAGTGTAGTGTTAAATATATAAAAATTTATGTTGCAGAATCCCGACTGTAACGTATCGATAAGTACCATAAATAGATCTATTAAATTATTGTGTTAATGGTAAATTGCTCTTTGTAATGAACATGTTACATGATTCGACTGTAACATGTCGGTAAAAATAGTTACATCTTAAGAATTCGGGTATAGTACTAAATATGTAAAAGTTTACATTGCAAAGTCCGAATATAATGTATCGACAAAAACTGCTACATCTATGTGAAAACTTAGGTATCGTGTTAAATAGATAAGAGTTCTCATCTCATACGTTGGATAAAAATAAATATTATAGAACAATTAATATTTTAAGATTGAAACTTGAAATATAAGAATCCTCGCTGATAAAATAATGGAGATAGTAGATGCGATATTAGAAGAAGAATTAGTGTTTTATATGTATAATAGATAAAATGAGCAAGTGAAAAAATAAAGATGATAGATAACTCAAGTTTAAGTTATGATACACAAAACAATACAAAGTAAAATAAAAAATGAAGTGAGCATTGTTGTAAATAGTTCATTAATGAATTATATATTTATAAGAATGAAAAAAATTTAAAATATACAATAGCCCAAAAAAAGACTAAGAAAATAATGAATGAAGTAAAATAAAGAAACTTTTAGACGTTATATTAAAAAATAGATATAAAAGAAAAGAGACATGGATAAAATAGCTAAAGTAAGAAAAAAAATTTATAAAAAAAAATATATTAAAGATTAATATAATATGATACTAGTAAATAATAGAGAAATAAAAGAGTAATCAAAGAAATATTTTCATCAATTTTTTAAAGAATGTTTAGATGACCAACTTATGGTAATTTAAGTAGATTAAATAAATATAAAAATTTAATTTTTTATAGTAGAATTTAAATTTTAGAAGAACAATCTTATCTAAGGAGGCAAGTATTGAATAAATTAAAAAATTATTTAACATGATATTCAAAACTAAAAAATCTAATAAATGATGGATAAGTACTCTAGTTCCCTTAGATAAGATTAAGATTAATGAAGACATATTAAACTAATAAGTTATATCATAAAAGTTTAAGCAATAATAATAGAAAAAATATTTAAAAAAAGATCACGGGGTGACTAAAAATTAATATAGATTTATGTTTGGAAGATCAACAATATAAATTATACATTTTCTTATACAACTAATTAAAAAAATATTAAAAGTAAAAATAAGATTTACACATAATATAAATTTATTGACTAAAAATTAATATAGATTTTCTTGGACTAACTTCACCATAGCCTCCTTGGCTTCCTTCCCAAATGGCATATATTTTCTTATACAACTAATTAAAAAAATATTAAAAGTAAAAATAAGATTTACACATAATATAAATTTATTGACTAAAAATTAATATAGATTTTCTTGGACTAACTTCACCAGAGCCTTCTTGGCTTCCTTCCCAAATGGCATGGAGCTCTCCGGTGCATCAATTCCCCTGTTGTCATTATTAGGCCGATTGATCAAAGCAAGATGAACTAAATGTTGTACCTTAGTCTGATTCGATACTTGCGCAAGGATCTCCTCATCGTTAGCTCCAGCAATTACTCTGCAAATGTGCCAATGCTTAAGAACATGGTCAATTGGGATACTTGAGCAGTGCATCACTTGTATCCTGCGTCCATGACAATTTTATGGAGTGCATCTGCCTTGTTGTAGTCCTTGGCAGCTCGTGCTCGTGCTCTCTCAATGGCCACCTCGTGCACGCCTCGAGGGACATTCGCTGACTCTCTCGGATCAGCGGTGTCGACATACACTGTAATTGTATCTCCATCTGCCACAACTCTAGCATCCACCGAAAGTATCAAGCACTTTGTTACAAGACTGCCCAAATGCATTGACTATGCACTACAAAAATAATAGTGAATAACGACTGAATTTTTCGTCAGTATTTGGATTTACCGACGAAATTTGTGATATCGGGAGTCATTTGGTCGGCAATGTAATTTACCGACAGAAATAAAATTCAGTCGGTAATTACCAACAGAATTATATATTATAGAAGAGATCAGATCTCACTGGAAGCATGTGCAGCTCATACTTCACTCCTTCTGGCTTGGATGAAGGACGAACAACCGGCGCAGCATCCGGCAGGGTGTGAGGGAGTGGAAGGCCGTAGTAAGCCAAGAGACCCTGGTTTCGAAGAATCAGATTGGGTTAGCGGTAAGTAACCAGTGCAGATTGTTGTTGTCTCCGAAGTCGAGTGCAGTACCTCAACGTCTGCTCTCTGATGCCTCTTTAAGGTTTGGACGACGAGCCTCGAAGCTGCTTCTGGTGTTTTGGGCGGCGGCTTGGATTCGTTCCATGCGTCCAGCAATTTTCTGTACCTGCAAGTATTTATTTAGGCGTAGATGAGGTTTGGGAGATTGGGGATTGTTGCCTGTTGGGGAAGAGAGGGACAGGCGTACCAGTTGGCTTGTGCCTTCTTAGAGGAGACTACGTGGTGGCTCAGCCTCTCCGGAACCTGGGCTCATCAGCAATTAAGAAGAAATTGGCGACGAAGTATTGATTGCGGTGGCTGAATTGGGGGAGGGGAGAGTAATGACCTGCGATGTGACGCCGAAGTGGTGGAGATCGTGGGCGAGGGCGGAGACGGCGTCGGGCGCGGCGGGAGGGGCGGCGGAGGAGTGGTGGGGTTGGTCGGAGAATTTGCCGCAGAGGAATTTGAAGAGGGAGTTACCCATCTCTCTCTCTCTCTCTCTCTCTCTCTCCTGGCTGTTATTCGATCGATTGGAAGGATGAATTCGATGGGGGCAGACGGATGAAGAGGTACGCTTACTTTCCTTTCCTTTCCTGGCAAAGTGACACTTGGAGGATGCCCATTGGTTTTTCTTCGCGAATTTAGATCTGGTAAGATTAGTAGCTTTTCTGTCTCGAATATTGACCGTGTGGGGTCACTTGTGATTGGTGAAACCAGTAGCAAAGAAGGTGCAATGTCGGGCAGTTCGCCTTACTTTCCGTTTTTTTAAAATTTTATTGCAATAGGAGAGCTTTCCAATTTGGCACCCAAATTATCAAAAAAATAAATAAATAATAATAATAATAATACTTAAATGGGCTTAACCGCTTAACTTTCATTTTTATGTAAGTTTATATACTATTTCAATTTTATTTTAAAATCTAGTATCTAGTAGCAAAAGATAACATGATCGGTCCCACATTCTAATATAAAAAAAATAGTTTTATTACGGTGTCAAATAGCATTGATGATATATGGATTCATTAATGTATTATGTTAATATTAGATTGCTCTTTGAAAAGAATGTATTACTGGATCTAAGTGTAACGTCTCGATAAGAATCATTATATTTTAAGAACTCAAGTATAATGTTAAATATATAAAAATTTATGTTGCAGGATTTTGACTGTAATATATCAATAAGTACCGTAAATAATTTATTAAATTATTGTGTTAATGTTAGATTGCTCTTTGAATGTTCGACTGTAACGTGTCGGTAAAAAAGTTACATCTCAAGAAATCGGGTGTAGTGCTAAATATATAAAAGTTTACATTACAAGGTCCAACTATAATGTATCGACAAAAACTACTATATCTACGTGAAAACTTAGGTATCGTGTAAAATAGATAAGAGTTCTCATCTCATACGTTGGATAAAAATAAATATTATAGAATAACTAATATTCTAAGATTGAAAACTTGAAATATAAGAACCCTCATTGATAAAATAATAAAGGTAGTAGATGCGATATTAGAAGAAGGATTAGTGTTTTATATGTATAAGAGAGAAAATGAGTAAGCGAAAAAATAAAGATAATAGATAACTCAAGTTTAAGTTATGATACACAAAACAAAACAAAGTAAAATAAAAAATGAAATGAGTATTGTTGTAAATACACAAAACAAAACAAAGTAAGAAAAAAAAATTTATAAAAAAATGTATTAAAGATTAATACAATAATATGCTAGTAAATAATAGAAAAATAAAAGAGTAATAAAAAAAATATTTTTAAAGAATGTTTAGATGACCAACTTATGATAATTTAAGTAAATTAAATAAATATAAAAATTTAAATTGTTAACGTAAAATTTAAATTTCAAAAGAACAATCTTATATAAGGAGACAAGGTATTGAATAAATTAAAAAATTATTTAACATGATATTAAAAAAAAATCTAATAAATGATAGATAAGTACTTTAATTTCCTAGATAAGATTAATAGAGATATATAAAATTGTACAAACTATAAAGGTATTAAACTAATAAGTTATATCATAAAAGTTTGAACAATAATAATAGAAAAAATATTAAAAAAAGATCATGGGGTAACCAAAAATTAAAATAGATTTATATTTGGAAGGTCAATAATATAAGTTATATATTTTCTCAAACAACTAATTAACAAATATCAAAAGTAAAAATAAAATTTACACATAATAAATATTTATTGACATAGTCCTAAAAAAATTATATGAAATCTCAATCTTTTTTACATTAAAAGATTATCTTACTGGGCACATTATAGATAGACTAATGAAAGAAAGAATATATAAAATTTAAAAGAGTTTTATGTATTTAAATTTAATTTTTTATAACAATAAAGAAATTAAGAATAATGTCTTCCATAAAATATAATAAAATATAAACATGATGATTAAAATTGAAAAAAAAAATAAATGTTTTATATTATCATAAAATACATCTAAAATTTAAAAGAAAATTATAAAAAAAAGACATTTAAACCTAATATGTAATACAACATTGAATGTTAAGTCATTACTAGTACATGAACAAATGATGAAAATTGTAAAGATGTGAATATCAAACTAGATGTGTGAACATCAAAAAATAGATAGAATGAAAAATAAGAACATTAAAACAAATTTTAAATTATATCATATCAAGGAAAACTATAAAGAATAGTTTAAAATGATCCAAACATACACTTAAATGAAAAATAAATGTAGAAATATACACATCAAATAAAAAAAAAATCAAAAGTTGACTTGATTAATAATAATAAAATAAAACTTATTTAAATATGAAAAATGATATAGTAAAAATAATACCTATCCCACTAATGGAAATAAAACTTAATTGTTGTAATTTAACAAGTAGCAACTTATTGGATCTCCATAAACTGATAATACGAAACTCATGGACACATACAAATTGCATTTTTTTATATTCTTGTATGGATGAAATCAATTTTCAACTCACCTTCATTTTCAAATTTAAATCTTATAAAAAAGTACCTACAAAATAATTTAAATTTTATAAAAACTACCAACAAAATAGCAATGTATTTTGGAAACCTTAAATTTGAAAGTTTATTACCTAAATTGCATACATGAGCTAATATATAAATCTAATAACTTTCTCAATTTTCTCATAGCAAAAAAAATATTTTAGCTATTGAAATCTATCATATGCATACAAATTATATTAAAATCTAGTATGCATTGATTTCAGAACTTTGCACCCATATATCATTATCTCAACTCAACCAACTGGATTAAAGATAGATCTCTAGTTTATCAAAAGGGATCACTATATATGAAGTGGGAAGTCTCACTATTAAGTCAAATTCGAAATAATACAAACAAAAAAACTGGGCATTGAAAATAATTGTCTGAAAACTTAAGGATTGCCTTCTTCAAACTTTTGTCATGTTGGCGTAGCAATCTACAAACTCGACCAAAACATGCATTACAAATCCAAGTTTAGTTAAAATCTAATTTTGTTTGAAATTAATTAACCAACACAAGGCAAGATGAAAAATCAACGAACAAGACAACTTTTCAATGTTCAGAAGCTGATAGCTGACATTTTAAAGAAAAGGGAGCATAGCCGTCCATAGTAGTCTGAATTCGAGTTCTAAATTAACCAATACCAGATAAAATCATCTTGAACTTCACTATTTTTTGGTGAAGAATTGATTTATGCACTCTCTGGCATCGGGTACTCAAAGACAACGTCCTTGCCGCAGAGCTTCCGGTAGACACCTGAAAATGTCTCCAGCTTGTACTCTGTGTTGTTCCGTTCCTTTGGATCCAGGAAGATCTGGTTCAAGAAAACTCATGTTAAGCTACACAAATCAATTCCAACAACAAAGTGAGCTTAAAACAATGTGGATTTCCATTACTAAAGTAAACAATATACAAAGACAGTAATCAAATGCTATTGCAATCGGCCTGTTTGCATGCCTTCCACTATCTTTATCTAGTAAGAAATCCAATTTCAGAAAACCAGGTGACATGCACAAGTCAATAAGACGAGATCAACATCATTTTTGCTGTGATTGATCCTGGTACAGAATTGGTACCCATTGAAGTGTAATAAAAGATGAACCAACAAGTCAGAACATATAAGACTATTTTGTATTGTTTTCTAATGGAATATAATTTTTTGATAGGCCCTTTATGTATGTGGGTTGTTTCCAGAAATATTACATTAGTAAAGGAAAAAAAAACACTAACCCAACCAGAAGATCAACACAAAAAAACACAAGAGACAGTGACCTCAAGGAACAACCTTTATTATCTTGGAGCCATCCAAACGATATCTTATACGTTTCCCAACAATCTCGGCAGGGAACACAACATCCTCTAAGATTGCATCATGAACTGCAGTGAGTGTTCGACTGCGAGGACGCACAACAGCAGAGCCTTTCTTTGGAGGTCTTAATATCCTTCTTGTTGCAATTAGAACCACATCCTACTCATAGAAATAAAAAGCCAAAACAATGATAACCATGAGCAAAGATATGAGTTAAATGTATAAACAAATCTCACATTGGATTTAGGGAGCATACTTAACACATATTCATCTTCAGCATGGTTGAGTGCATGTAGTTTCAGTTATTTATTTAACATTGTTAAAGATAAGAAAGAAAAGAAAGTGAATGAAGCCTCACCTTTCCACTAAATTTCTTCTCCAATTCTCTGACTAGCCTCACATGAATTTTCTTAAAAGCTTTCCGGAGCCTGAAAGGAATATGAATAACAACAGCTTTCCTGTTGCCTGCAATATCTGTTTGACTGCATCATAGAGCAAATTTCAATCCAAAGATTCAGCCTATCAGCTCTCTTTGAACAAAAAGATAAGTAAATTGGATGCACTTACACTGCTGAATTGATATATAGGTCTTTTAAGTCACTCTTCAACTCCTGGTTACTATTTTCCAAATCAAAAAAGGCCTGGAGGAAAGCCCAACCAATCAGAACCTAAAATAAATATTGAAAGGATCATCACGCTCATATGTATCATTACCTGAGCAACAGTGTCTTCAAACTCTGTAGGTTCCAATCCCTTTTCCTTGTGGATTTTCTTCCTTGCAGTAAACATTTTGATTGCTTATTGCTCAACCTGTTACAGAGAATGCAAAAAAAAATTAAATTTAAATGTAAAATAGAGAGCAATTAATGCTGTTAAGGAGGCATGTTAGAGCTGTAAATAGAGTGGTTTACCAAGCTTGAATTCAAAATAAGAATTTGACAATTAAATGCTTTCACCCTAAAACTCCTAGAACTAAATTTCTCATGTTGATTATCCAGATATCTAAAAAAACCTAAATGTGTCATATCCACGATGACAATGTTAAATATCCAAATCTGTACATTACTAGTCAAACTAATAATTGGCATGACAAGTCGATTCGGTGAAACTAACTTCGAAAAACTAGTAATAATTCAATGGAAGACAATAAAGTGGTGATTTAGAGCTAAATAAAACGTTTCATGGAAAGCAAGTACTGATGTGATCCACAGAGGTCTTACCACAAAACAACATTGTATAATTAGACAAAATTAGCATCCATCTAACGGAACATACAAGTCAAAAGAACAGGGAACTCGATGAGCCCTTATAATCCAAAAATCAATTGGACCATGGACAACAATTTGATCCATCAGCGCTCAACGGATGAATGTTAACAGATGGAATAGGGCCACACCGTAAAACTTATTTACAAAAAGCAGATTCTGAGATTAAGCTGGATCGTAAAGGGAAAACAGAAATGAACGAACACAGAAAAGCACACACAAAACAAAACTCGAAGAAAGAGTCACCCGCAAGCTTCAGATGAAATGAAAAAGGAAGAAGCGTTTGAGAGGCGAAAGGAAATACCTTCGTGTCCGCCGAGTGGAGGAGGAAGCTGGGAGATCACAACGGCGGATTAGGGTTTGGGGATCGGGGAGCGACCCTCTTATATTGCTCGAAGCGACGAGGGAGCCTCTTTAAAATTCCAGTTTTACCCTAATATGTCCTCTGGATGAGTTAAATCTCAGCCGTCTAAAAGCTGATGATGGATCGGCATCGGTGGTGACATCATTTGGACGGTTCATATTGAAGCATCAATTGAATAGGATGGATCCACTAGCCTAGCTATTGGGGCAGGGATCAACACGGACACATATGCTCGGAAAAAAATTTCTCCTACCTCTTCGTTATTTAGGATCGACTATAAATTAATTCTATAATTTATCTTTCTTTACTTAATTTGAAACGAGTTATAAAAAGTATCTGAAATGAGTGTAATCATATTTTTATTATAATATTTCTCATTAGTCCTCACAAAAATATCCAATTGATTTGAAGGTGACAAATTTACTACAATAAGGCAGGGATCAATTCTCAACGAGTGCATGCCCTCGGAGAAAAACTTCTCCCAATCCCTAGTCAATTGACGATTGACTATAAACTGACTCCATAATTTACCTTTATTCACGTAACCCAAGGACAGGCTGTGAGGACATATGTTGTGAGTTTATTACAATGAGACAAGAATCAATTCCCGATGAGTGCATGCCCTTTGAGAAAAACTCCTCTCACCTTCTACTTACTTAGTGGTCAACTATAAGCCGGTCCCATGATTATCTCCTTTCATATAACCTTAGGACAAACTGTGAGGAGCGTCTAATGTGAGTATAATCATATTTTACTATAATGTTTCTTATTAGTCCCCACGGGGATACCCCAGTTGGTTAGAAGGAGGCAGATTTACTACAATGGGATCGGGATCAATTCTCGACGAACACATATTCTCGGAGAAAAACTCCTATCACTTCCTAGTCAATTGACAGTCGACTATAAACTGACTCCATGATTTACCTTTCTTCGCGTAACCTAAGGACAAGTCGTGAGGACGTGTTTGGAGTGAGCGTAATCACATTTTGTTATAATAAGACAAGAATCAATTACCGATGGGTGCTTGCTCTCAGAGAAAAATTCCTCTCATCCCCTAACCACTTGGTGGCCGATTATAAACTAGTCCCGTAATTACCTCCATTCACATAACCTAGGGATGGATGATGAAGAGCACTTGAGATGAATGTACTCATCTTTTGCTATAATATTTCTCATTAATGTGCTCTCACAATGTAACTAAGTTGGTACTCACAAAATTATTTCATTGAGTAAGAGTCGATTCCCAAGGAATTTATTCCCTTGAAAAATAAATAACCTCTCACCTAAAAAGTTACTCAATATTTAATTTACCTCCCTCCATCTCGATCTGCCACATGATAATAGGACCATCAATGAAAGACACTCCGAATAAACAAAATAATTTTTTTTTCTTCAATGAATCTCATTAATGTCTCATTTGTAACAAATAGTCTCCTTATAACTACTTTTCATCTATATGTTCCATTTAACTCTTTAGAAAATATATATTATCAAATGTGAGTCGAGAACCAAAAGAGATAATAAGCAGATTGAGTAAATTGACATCTTTTTGGAGCCACAACTGGAAATTTCCAAGGAATCACAGCTGAGAATAAGTGGAGCATCATATTAAATAACATAATCTAGCTTTGATGGGAACAACCCCAAACCAAATTGAAGAAAGTGGAGAACACTTTCAAATACTGGAAGGGAAAGATGCATATAAAACTTTATCGACAAACTAAAAGTTAAAATCACAAAACGTTTTGATAAATAAAATGATGATAGAATAGGCATTTTTGACTGAGTTCAAGATGCCACCACCATGCGAAGGGCATATTAGCAGGAGAAAATTGACTTGTATGATCCAAAGTTTCTTACTGCCAAATAACCTGATTGGCAAGCTACCTTTGTAATAAAACTGCTGCTCGAGACACCTAGTTAACTTCAAATTTTGCAGGACAAGCAAGCGACACCAATCGAACCAGAAATCTAGGTGTCATCAGCTTGTCATAAAACAAATTTGAATGGTCTAGGTTGAAAGGATTGAAAGTGTGATCCCGTGGAAGTTAGCTCCTGAGCACATCAAAGCCAAACTAATAAGAAAAAGGAAACAAGGGTTCGTCCATGAATCCAAATCGACCATTCAACTCCTCTGTGAATAGACGTAGAAATAGAATGAGAAGTGCGGACTGCAACAGTATATAGGCAATCATCTATCGACGGGTCCACAGTAGTTATTAACCCCAAACCACCAAAATCACAACTATCTGCACTCTGGTCATGAAGCTGAAAGAAGCTGTTGAAAGCATATGAGGCATTCCCAGGCCAACCAATTCCAGAGCACGAGCCTCCAGCAGACAAAGCAGAGCAATCAGCATTAGAACAAGCTTGTGACACACTGCCAGAAATATTTGACGTGTCCTTGTTGTTATTCACTATACACCACTTCTGAGCAAGATATTCAACATCATGAGCATTTACAAGTGCTTTCGAGCCTTGACCGAGGTCCACTGTATATTTTGCCTGGCCATCAAATGTGAAGATGCCCCAATGTCTTTCATAATTTCCAGATTTGATGCTCCTT
Organism: Zingiber officinale; assembly: GCF_018446385.1. Taxonomy (NCBI): domain Eukaryota; kingdom Viridiplantae; phylum Streptophyta; class Magnoliopsida; order Zingiberales; family Zingiberaceae; genus Zingiber; species Zingiber officinale. The sequence goes on from NC_055989.1 coordinate 16,069,372, forward strand.
CGATCTTCATCTAGTAGACTAAAGGCATAAGTTTCCCTTGGTGGTCTTTTTGGTCTGAGCGGAGTACCAGCTTTGCTCTGCAAGTGGGTCATAAGCCCTTGCATGAACCTCTGGGCAATTGCAGGTGTGGCATTCATTGCCCCATCTGTGGGCCATCCTATCTTCCCCACAATTATATCCATTTCACCATAACCAACTTTTGATAAAGCCGAAACCAAACTGTCTATGCTCATATCAAAGTAGTTTTTGTACTTGTTAGCTCCATCAGTTAACGGGTGCGAATTTGTTTGAAAGAGAAAATGACCAAGAGAAAGGTTCTTATTCTGTTGAAGGCTTGCGAAAGGATTCATGTTAATCACAAAGGGTGAACCATACTCGTGGAGGAAAGAGAGGAGCTCAATCATAGTCTTGTTGAGATCAGGCCTGAAGTGATTCTTTGACGGCAGGTTAGATTCAGACTGGTAGATATCAGAACTGCATGGAACAATGACTTTTATCTTGTTTGCTAAATCCATGGCAGCCAATGACCGCTGAACATTAGTTGCAGCACCAACTACAAACGGCTGGAATTCTTGCCCATAACTGAGGAGAAATGGCTCATCACCAATAGCAACAAATCTGTTAAAAAAATATTTAGTTAGTTTTTAGATGTAGGCTCTGTTATCTTTAACAATTAGGTGAAAACATCAGAAGAAAATGTTAATGCTAAAAATTGACAAGCAGATGTCATTTGTGGCATCCAAAAAAATCACTGACAATAGAACAAAACAAACTAACTTAAAATGGAGCAAAAAACTCATCACTCAATGAAATCTTCGGTAAAATATTTGTTGAGCAGAAAACCAATGATTTGATCCGGTAAACCAAATATTTGCTGAAGCAGTGATCACACATAAAGAGAACTTCTTGCTATCATCTAGTTATGACAGGAAGAGAGGATGCTTTCAATTTTCAGTGCAGTAAAACACGATTGGATACAAGAGAAATGCACATGGTAAAATAGGCTCCTAATTATCTCCATTTGTTTCAAAATCTGACTGTATAGGGGGATAGCGGAATATCTCATGTAGCATCTGATAGTGTGTGTGATACTCTCATAGTTGATGGCAATAATATCCCAAGATTAAAATAGACCAGCACACAAATGAATTTGTGTGATATACACACACACACACACATACTTGATGGATCAGGGAAAAGAGCTATAAGTAAAAATAAATCTATTAGTAGAAAGTAGAGAATACATGTTTTGTTTCCATGATGTAGAAATAAAATCCAAAATAGACTAATAAATTGCAACCAAAAAAAAATAACTCAATCTAAAGACCCATAGTTGTTCCTAATCGCTGAAATCAAACAAAATCTCCTATAAAATAATCATAAAACCCCTCTTGCTTTTGTCTGTAAAAATTCCTAGCGCCTTCAAGAACATTGCATGAATTCATCAATATTGTCAAATACTGACATACCAAAGATTGTTGTGCAAAAACCTTCAAAGAGATTTCTTCCCCAGATTGTAAGTTGGTTGCTCTCTGGAGAAAAATTATTGCTAACCTAATTTATTTTTACATATTAGGCTTCTGGTTGCTCCATGCAGAATGAGTTGATCCAGAAGGAAACTGCATATCATGATGCTTTGGATGTTGTGCGTAATTGAGCATGAGACTTGAGCCCACATGGTCAAGTCAAGGGCTACCCAACACCCGTGTCCAGTATTAAACATCTGAGCAAGTTGCCTGAATGAATCTCCCCGTGAAACTTATAAAAGGCAGGGGCCTTTAGATTGTTGGTGTCCTATCACGATGTTGCCTTGCTAGCAAGCTTCTCATGCCTCTCTGATGTAATGGAGATCATCAATGTATCATTAGTTTTCTCATTAGCGTGTGACTCTTCAATCACTTGTCGTATCTAGCGATACCTTACATCAATATATGTTATTTTGGATTGATACATGTTCCTACTCAGATCTATAGTACTATTATAATAAATCTCATATTCATCTTGCTCGAACTCAATTCTTGATGAAAGCCTCTTTAACCAAAAGCATCTCCTTATAAGTTCTAACGAACAATTCTGTCTCATCCATTCAAAAAGGATCCTTCTTTTAAAGAGAGAATGGGTGGTTACTAAAAAAAATTAGGGCTCATTAATGAACTTTGTTGACCTATTTCATGACCTTGATGCACTATTATATCTCAGAATTAAAATAATAATAAACCATGTTATTTGCATTTGATTTTGAGGTGTGCTCCAGCAATCATATCAGAGTGTCTTCACTCTAGTTAAGCAAGAAGTATCGAGCTCGGAAATGATTGGAAAATGAGCATACAAGGAGACACTAAATCAAATTGAAAGAATTCAAGAATGACAAATCAATCGAAATGAATCAGAAGTATCAGGTTTTGTGCTAAAATTTTGAGCAAATTGAAAGCCCCTAATGTCGATCCCAAGTTAGAATGAGAAAAGGTAAAGAGTTGCATTAGGTTGGTGCAGTCAACATTAAGAACTGTCTAAACCTAACATGAATTTTGACCAAAATTTTTGTATGTGAGGTCATCATAAGCATGTGATGCAATATCTTGATAAAAGGATAAGATAAGAGATCACCTGAAAGCAACCCATCACATCAGTGCCTAAATGTGATGTCAAATGAGCAAGGGTTCTTGCATAGCTGTAGGTCAATGCAGGTAAAAAAGTAGGCATGATTATAGGATTAGATTTAAAATCTTGGAATATAAGAACACTTTCAAGGAAAGAACTAAAATTAGTACATATGATAGTTAAGAAATATATATATATAATCGATTGTAGGAAAACCCATACAAATAGAGAATACAAGTTTTATAATCCAGAGCTCAATAAAGTGATAATATTCATAAAGTTTGCCCAAAACAGTTGGGGCACACATCACTTGATGACCATGATGATGAATGAATTCATAATCAAATCCAAGATAAAGTTAAAAGGATTGAAAACATGTTAGAATTAAGTTGAAAACGAAATTCAATTAGGAATATAGTTTAGAAATGGTTAATTGAAATAGTTTTTTAACACAAGGTTAAAAATTTCAATTGTGGGACTCATCTCCATAGGAAGCCATCTCCATTTCAAATTGTGTCGACATTTAGTGCAGATGGAACCATGTTACCATGTTGACCTAGTTTTAGGTCTAACAAGAGTTTAGGGTTATATATAGACCTAAGAGACCTCACTTAAGGTGTCAATGGATCAATAATAGGTGAAACAATGAATATGAGATAAATAGACTTGATCTACATTCAATTTAGACCAAAACTAAAAAAAAATCAAGTTGAACCAAGTTAATTTGTACTGGATAAGATTGATTTGACATTGAACTTAGTTTACTTTGAACTAGTTCAGCTAGACCCAAACTAAGATATATAAAAATAGCATATGTTAGTTACTGTTGAATGATTCCTCCTGTTCCCCTTGCTTTCCTCCTCATGTTTTCTTCCTCCATGTGACTTGTCTTCTTTCCCAATGTGAGATTAATTATTAACTAAGAGACTACTATGCACGAGAATGAGTGAGAGGAAGAGGAAAACAACAAAGAAGAAGAGGAAGAATGTTTGGTACCTCACTCTCCCCTTCAAGCATTGTGGAAGGAAGTTCCACTTGCCCAATATGAAAAAAACAAAGGCATAGCATGACATAGGCCAAACATGATTGATATAAAACAGCACGAGCTAAACATGTAATCGCCACCTAGACCATCATGATTTCCTTTTCAATCCATTGATGGAATGATAGATTTAGCTCGTGCCGACCAAAATAGAACAAAGTTTGAAAGCATGGATTGGAATATACATTAATTGACCAATTTACAGGGATATGATCATTGCATATCAAACATCATGGTAACTATTAACCTCTAAGCTCAACAACTAGAACTGCCTAACTAAACCTCTCATGAGTTGCCTGTATTTCTCTAGATTGATTTATCTTCTTATACAAATAATTGAATGGCACTTAAGTAATTTGATCATAGATACTTCTGCAAACATGCAAAGATATATTGATAATAGGTATGTACATATCATATAAGATTGATATAGTTGGGACCTATACAATTTGATGATGATGATAAAACCTCAAATGAGATTACAGGATTAATTGACCATATATTATGTAAGCAAATTGATCATTTGTGCATAACCTCAAATAGGCCAAGTCAACAAGTGAAAAATGTTTCTTTGTAGTTAAAATCTCAAACACATGCCTGAATGCATCTCTAAGACAGACTATGTTATATAATCCCCTGGTTAGTAAGGTTAATGAAACTAAGAAGTGGTTTTGCCTACATTGAGCACTGCACACCTTAAGTGGCCTTGATTGTGAATCTATGGTATAACTGACACACCTTTTCTGTAATTAATCTCTATTCAAGCAAGCATTAGAGCATTTAGGTTAAAGCATGGTCCATCTTCATGCTTTACCACTGCACATTACATTGTCCAACTAAAACTGTCAATCACATAATAAATAAGGAACAAAAGTTTTATAAATGAGTTGGACTATAGCAATATTTCAGCATTGTTTTAACGGTAGCACACTACTTGTCCTACTCAGGCGCATTCCCCTTTAGAGTCTAGACCATTACAGTGATACAAGAGCCAACAGGGGCAATGATCTAAAAATTCTTCAGTACGGGGACTGACTAAAAGACCTGAACTGAACATGGGCTGAATTAAAATGGATAAAATTTAAAGAACTTCAATGTCCATATTTAAACAAACAAGTGTAGCGCTCATGATCAACATATGGTTACACCAAATTCCAGTAGAAAATCCTTCAGTCTTGAGTTGTACAGGAGAAACCCAACGAGTAGCAATCATCAAAGTTCAAAATCAAATATCGGAAAAGTAGAATATAGAGTTCAAATGAAGAGCAATGCTGTCTTGATATCCTAAAAAAATGGATAATGCCCAAGCTAACACAAATAAGAATTCCATCTGCGTGGTCAGACTCGGTCCATATATGTTCCTCCCTCAGAAAGAAAAGCTACAAGTTGAATGTAAATCAGAATTTAACAAACAAACATAATTAAATCAATTTGAACAGAGGATAATTACTAGTCAGTAACCATCAAAAACGATATAATACTACCACGACTAGCTTCAACAATAAACGAACCATGATTCAGAATGGTAAATCGAATAAAATCAATCTAGACTAAGATGGACAGCAGACCGAAACCCTACATTTACCAATCAATCAGCCTAAAGAGAAAAGGAAATCGGACGACAAAGGCAAAGATAATGATTAATGAGTAAGAGTCTTACTCGATTCGAACTGCGCCTCCAGCGGTTGGCAAGTAGCGCATAACGTTATCGTGGACCCAACTTGCGGCGGCGGACTTGGAGGAGCTGAGTGCGCGGAGCATCTCGTTTGGCACGCCGATGGAGACGCCTATTCCGGAGCCAACGAGGCTGGCCAGCGCGGAGGGGTCGGCGTCGAAGAGCTTCACTCGGGCGACGCCGTTTGCCTTGAGGAGCTCCGTCACTACTACTGACGGGGGCAGGGTATGGGACGAGGAGGTTCCCCAGTTCACGCCCACAGCCAAGGCGCCCCACCAGGTGCTCCTTCTCTGCCACCATGAGGGTGGCGAGATGGCCAGTAGTAGAAGCGACAGCAGCAGTTGCATGCGGTGGTTCGCCGGCATTGCGACTGCTCCGATATCGAAGAGCACGGGAGGGGGCGAGAGAGCGAGCGAAGTCTGAAGTGTGAGCACTCGGAAGTAAATTAATTTCTTTGCTCTTTTTGGCCTTTCCAGAATAAACGTTACCCAACATTCACCCACGTGGGCAACTTACTAGCTATTGCAACAGAACTTTAGGGCCCACTGGAAAGCAGCAATATGATCGGTGGGTATTGTTTTTTGACCTTTCTTTGATTATTTGCAGAGCTCTCGAGGTTGGTTGGAAATTTTGAGTGGGGGTGTAACGGGCCGAATGCTGTGGGCCGACAACTGAGGGCTCAAAATCTCCCGCCTGAAAATCAATGGTCTAAGTGTTGAATTAATTATTAAAAACATCATATTTTTTTTAATATTATAATAAATTTATGAGGGTTTAAAATTAATAAATTACTATAAAGTTTCAAAACTTATGACAAGTCTATTAAGGCAATTTCTATTAATTAATCATTAAATATGTAATCAGCCAATTGGGTCACTACCCTGTTAAGTTTGAAATTTTGACAAGACTCACATGGCTTTTAGAAACTAAAGTTGAGCGAGCAAATAGAGAAGAAAGGTAACTACTTATTATTCCCTAGCATAGGTGACTATGCCGTTTTCCCTTTGGTAGGTTGAGTTGAGTTTAGGTATAGAGTTGAGTGGGCTGAGTTGAGTTTGAAGGTGTTTAAATTTATTTGATAAGATATAGAGTTTTAAGGTGTTTAAATTTATTTGATAAGTTAATCAAGTCAAGTTGAATCGAATTTAAAATGAACCAAATCTTTAAAATGGTTATCCAAGTTTGGTTTAATTTATTTTTTATGAATTTGAATTTGTTTAAAGTTTAGCTTGAGTTTAGTTCGTTTAGATATTATCAAACTCTCAATTCAAATTTGACTTGAGCTTAGTTCATTTAGATGTAATTGAGCTTTCAATTCAACCTTGTTTGATTTTTGATAGGTGATTGAACTTGATAATTTAAACTTATTTGTTCATTTTATTTTATTTGTTTATTTAGCATATTGATTAGAGTTTTATTAATGAATATGATTCATGAATATTATTCACGAACGTTGTTCACGAACATTAACGAGCTCAACACATATATGTTCAAGTTTGTTTGTTTAATTTAACGAGTTGTTCAAGGTTGTTTATTTAATTAATCTTGTGTATATTGTACGAACATAAAAAAGTTTTTATCAATCCAAACATCAAGCTTGTTCACGAATGTTTGGTTCATTTATAATTCTACCCTCTAGTCAACAAACAATTGTAACTCCTATTGGATCTCTAAAAGGTGAATTCCGTCACCTTAATAGCCCTCGTGATTGCTCTACACTATTGAAAGGAAGTAAATTAAGTACCGAACGTACCCTCATATAGGAGGATATTTTCATGACTTTATCGGAACTTGACCCTTTGTCAATGCTACAAGTCTATCAGTATAATTGTAGGCTCAGTTAGGCCGTCTACTAGACCGATTAGTGAAGCTAGAAGGGGGAATTTATAGTCGAAAGCTTTTGATTGATTTAGCATGACTATAGATATGTGATGGAAATATAAAATAAATGCTAAATACAAAATACAAGCAATAAAACACGCCTTTGTGTGATTTAAAATTGTTTATTTCTAGTCCATGGGTAGAATCTCTTTTATCTTTTCTTCGTTTTGGATGTCTTTAGAAGGTGAGGAAGTTTCTTACAACCTTCTTTTGAATTTAATTGCTCAAGAAGGTTGCAAAAATCTCTTCTTGTTTTCTTGCTTATAAAGCTCAGAATAGCTACTTATTATTTTTCGCTCAATAGATCGACTACCAACTTATCCCGGTCAATTGCTCTCGTGACTGTTTTGGCTTGAATAGACTACACTTGTATTTAGTCAACTATCTAATTCTCCAACGGCTATTTGAGTCGATTGAACTACTATAGTTTGCAAACCATTTGACAGCTTCTGTCATTCTCTATCAGATAAATAGTCTTCTTCTTACATTTCTATTATTCCATCACTCAATTATTCTTATTCATGAGTCAAGATCTTGCCTTAATCAATTTTCCTATAAAAAAAAATATTTTATCCCCGCGAACTATTTTGAGTCAACTACCTAATCAACTTAATCATCAATCAACCGAATTCAATTTTCAATCAATTCATCGTGCCTAAATTGATTGTCTGGCCAATTCACTTGCAAATGAAAATATTGTGTTCACTAACAAACCAACTTAAGTCAATTGCCTAGTTGGCTCAATCATTAATCAGATAAATCAATTCAATCAACTATAAGGTTGAGTCTTTCCCCGACTCCTAAGTCAAATCTACTCCAAATTCAAAATAAAGGCTAATCTCACCTAGACGTTTTTTTTTCCTCTCTCAAGAGGTCATACTTTAAAACTTATTTATCTTGCCAATAGTTATTACCTTTAGTGTGCCTTTGATTGAAGATTATCTTTGATAATCTTAGTTATTCATCCAAAATTATCAACGAAAATCCTGTTTAATTTAGATAATTGATAATTTTCTAATAATGTTCCATGATCAACACGTCAACAAAAAGGGTATGCAACTCGAAATCGAAAAACCTCGAAAAACTGAGATTTTTCTTATCCAAAAACATAAAAAAGAAAGAAAAAATGGCCTTGAATAAAAAAAATTGTGATAAAAAAGAAAAATATAAAGAATAGAATATAAAAAATAAAAAATAAAATTTTAAATAAAAAATAAAAAAAAATTAAAAATGTAAAAAACATAAAAAATAATAAAAAAATTTTAAATATATATATATAAAATTAAAAAAACATACAAAATTAAAAATTAAAAAAACTTTTAAAATTTTAAAAAAGTAAAAAAATAAAAAAACTTTAAAAAAATTTTAAAAAATAAAAAACCTGAAAATAAATAAAAAACACATAAAAATAAATAAAAACATGAAAAAAATTTAAAAAAAACTTAGAGTTTAAAAGATATTTATATGGTTGATTTTGTAACTAAGAATAATATAATAAAATATTAAATTAGATTATTCATTAAAACCTTCAAACAAAAATTTTTACTGCATTACTTAAGTTGATTATGTTTTATTCCACGTAACCTTGGTTATGTGATTACTTGATAATCATATAACTAAAGTTATATATGATAATTGAACCAAACACACCCTTAAAATTATAAAACTTATCTATCTAGTATCCATCAACCTTATCTACTTAGCACTTTCCCTTATTAAGAGACCTAGTCTGTAAGACTTCCTTAGTGTTAATACTTACCAAAACTTCCATCTGCTAAAGGCTAACCTACAAGACTTCCTAATCCACCTAGTGTCACTTGGTATTAATTAGATTCAATATTTTAGGAAATAATTTAATTAAAAACCAATTTAATAATTTTATCTAAATTAATTCTAAAAACTTACTAGAAAGATTCAAATCTTTTAGTAATAATTCTATAACCATTATAAAATTATAACTTATTCCAAATTATTTTTTACCTCACTTATAATATTAATTTGAGAAAAAACAATTTCTAATTAGAATTAATTATATCTTAATTTAACACACTAGTGAGAAGTGAAAGAGGGCTTTGTCATATATTCAATTCATGATTCAAAACTTGTAAACTTCATAGGAGTTGCTGATGACCATGGCTCAAACTATAGGAAGGTATGAATGACTAACAATGAGGAAGGTAAAAACCCAAATAAGGAAACTCTTGGCATCTTGGTAGAACAGAATTTTGACAAACGAGCTATAAAAATCTCTTCCCTTTACAGCACCAATGAGGTGCTAGCTTAGTCTTTTCCACCACAATCATTTGGATTCCAGTAAAAAGGAGAATTCAGAATATCTCACAATGGTTGATGAAAACAAAGATTTAAAATAAAAAAAAAAAGGGACAAAAAAAATACTTACATAGCTTTATTATTTGCAGAGAAAGCAGATAATTCATCATTCGTAGATAGATAAAGCAGATTTTGATTTCTCATAGTAACTCCTTTTTAAGCATCCCATGTCACTAAACATTTCTGCCAAAGGATCTCGATCTAACAGCCTTTTGCAATTTATACCAGTCAAGGAATAGCAGTGTTGTTGAGGGTGCGCTATTCCATTTAGAACACTTATGTGAATATTGAGAACCAAACCACGCTTGCAAAATCACTGAGCAAGAAGATGCCTCAGTGAATCAGTGACTAGTCGCCAAGGCTGTTACTAGCAAACCTAGGATCAGGAAGGGCTGAGCACTAGTCTGCTTGTGAAAAATGAAATCATGTTATTTCAATTTTGACGTCGATGACTAGGATACATGAAATGAAATGGAATTACCTGATACTCCACATCATACTTAACAGGATCTTTCAAGAAGTATTGGAACTGCAAAGAAAAATTTGAAAATATCATTAACCAATACCAAAACAGTTTTCTTACCCCAAAGAGAGCACAGAAATATATATTTTGTTGGGTTACAGTGCATCAGGTAATCATTTTCAGAGGATTCCATTACAACATCAGATTTTTTTGCTAGAGGAATAGCTCACTGAGGTGGATAATTCATACCTGAAAATATATTTGTGGGAGAATCAGTCCAAGCAATGCTAGTGCATAGAATGTCTTATCAGCACCAAGGAGGTATGCTGGAACAAGGATAAAAACATGTTACAACTTACAAGTGAATTCTAAATTTAAAATCAGTGTAAACAAGCAGTCAGAAGGCAATAACAGCATGCTTTTATCTCCAACAAATCTGTCGAAGACTATAAAGACACAGCTGCATTGGAAGTTTAAATATCAATTTGATCATTTTATCATAATCTATATTGCTAAGATTCTTCATGGAATGTGAATTTTATCTGAGTTAGTTAGCAATGGCCCTGAACAAAAAAAAAATCACAATGCATCATAAGGTGAGGTGAGAAGCTGGACAGAAACAAAAACCTAGAAAAAAGGTGATAACAAAAATAATATCCCCATCTACATGGCAAGAGGAAGAGAACGGAGTTAGAGATAGGCTCATATGAGAAGATGCTTTTGTTCTTTTAGTTGTAATTAGATTATGCTAAATCTTTCAAGACAACATTCGCCTTACAAAAATGTTGCCTTTTATTAGCTTCCATAATTAATTTATGCATTCCGTACTCGTAAGACAATATCTGAAGGTTTCTATTGAAACATGGGAAGAAAAGGAGAAGATGAGAAAGCTGTATATGTATTTATATACCTGCGACTGAGAACTGGGTAATATCTATAGCACCTACGCAAATCCATTTAGCAGTATCCATGCCAAAAGCAACTGGAAGTGACTGTGAGAACAGATGTGCAATAATGGACGTCAGTTTAAGCCATACCAATTCTAGTATTCTGGAAATATGGTCTATGAGCCAACCTGAAGTCCCAAAGCCCTGTCTCCTTCAATGCTTTTAAAATCATTTACTATTGCAATTCCAAGCTGAAACAAAAGAACATGAGATTAAATTAAATAGCGCAATATGTTTACAAGACTGGCTTGTAGAATAACCGCTAGTACCCCAGCTATGCTATAAAGGAGGGTCAAGACAATTATATCAGGTGTAAGAGTTCCAAAGAGTGCTTGACCAGCCCACCTACCAACATGCATTTGAACAGAAAGCTCAGAGCAGAAATAAATGGTAAAGAAGCAAGAGCAGAACCAATTATGATAACAAGCATCAACAACTACCATGGCAAACAGATGTAACTTGCTCCTAAAGCAAAATTTCCAATCCAGCCATTCTGCTTGAGCTGCAAGAGTCAGAAATCAAAACGAGAGTAAATAGATTTTAAGGATAGTTTGGTTCTAACAATCCAAAATTCCACTTTAACCAGAACAGTTGAGATGAAATGTCTGTACTTTAAGAGGAGGCGCTGAATATATGTAAGAGAGAAGAGATCCACCCACAGCCAAAAAAAATATGTCAGGAGATTTGTGCCCTGCCTGAAATTAGATGGTTACAAAATTTAGTGTGGAGAAAAATACTAAGCTGCCCCATGTAAGTTAACATGGTAAAAATACTCAAGAAGACCTACCCACACATCTAACAGGCCTGCTAATCCAAGGCCAGCTAAAAGAAGCACCCAAATTTGGGTTATAACCTGAGAAAGAGATTAGTTAAAAAGGATGCAATTGTTTCTTAACAAGTTTGCACGATCAACAATTCCTTGTCCTTTCACCAACCGAACATTATCCAATGAATGTTTCTTAAAATGATTAAAGGAAAGAAGATAATCTGCTAATTCCATTGCTACCTATAACATCCAACAAGCTTCGTCTGCTCTGTGTTACGCCAGACAATAGTTGCAACCAGTTGTGGAGCCAGAAATTTTTTCTTAGTGGGTGGAGACAATGTTTTCAAAATTGTTTCAAAGCAGCCGGCAACAAAGTACTTAATCCAATCAAACTGTGCATCAAACTGAGAAAAGTCAAGAAAGAATCAGACAAATGTCAAACCCAATTGAGCCTGACTGATTTATCCATTTACAAGTTGTTTTTTTTAAGAGATAATGGGTGTGTAGTGCTGGTGTCTAGAATGGTTTGATAATAAAATGGGAAAAAAAGTATTAATCCTTCCATATATTACACTACGTTATTGATTTTTGTGGTCCCCCTACTTCAACATATGTAGTTCCAGGTTGGTTGCAACCAATGACTAAGTAGCAGATGAATGATAGATGGAGTGTCAAATGGATCTTGAAAGCATAAGTCATGGAAATGAATATTATTTAGTTTAATAGATTTATACCTCACCCTCAGAAATTGCTCCTGAAGGAATAGGACGATAAGGCTCGTTAATTGCATCAATTTCTCTGTCGTACCAGTCATTCAATGTCTACAAGCAGAATCAAATGAATGCAATGGTTCATAATCCTTTACAGAAGTTTTTTGTTGTACGAGGTTCTAAATACAGTGTACATCAGCATACCTGTGTATATCCTGTTAGACAAGGTCCAGACATTATCATACATACAATAGCTTTAGCAACATCTTCAATATTCCAATGAAAATTTCCTGGAAAATTGGCAGTTTAAACATTCACTGGTAAGCAAATCACTACCTCAAATGATGATAGAAGAAAAGTTAAACATAAGGATGCATAAACTTACCCATCCCAGATCCCATATTAGCAAAAAAAAAAAAAAAAACTCATTCAACAAAGTGATGCTTTACATGACAGTAGTGTTATTTAACAAAGATATCAAAGTTAACTACTCAGCTAGATCCTCAAACATGTGAGAAGCAGGTTCCTTTCAAAATAATTCTTACAGAAAAATAAGATGACCACATGAAATTCAGATGAACAATTTGAAAGAAGAAAAGAAACCTAAGGAATTTATTATTGGGTTGTATTTGTGTTCCTCTTAAAGGAGACATCATGGTCCCGCCCTTAGAAAATTAGATAAGGTGATGAAACAACATGACCAAATCATATGGTTGATATTTTGGATTTATATTTACTGGCTTATACCTCGAAATGTGACAAGATCAAAAGATAAATTTATATAGCATTTTAACAAAATGGGTAATGGCCAAGAAATAAGTGATGGAAAACATGCATAAATGTTTATATATTATGAAGGTATAAACTATAAACAAAATAAATATGTGTGGAAATGAATGCATTCTAGGAGAGCTGCAAGGATGAATCATACTTTTGAAGTACATATTTATGTTTATAAAGGGGCTGTTACATGTTTCTTTCCACAGGATCTTTTGACCATTTTTGTATTTGAGAGTCTTTATAAATGATATTGTTTTGGACAAATACTATGTAGCTAACTTAAATGAGAATCAAGTTAGAGATTCAATCTAAATGGATTGTGTTATGAAGGCATACTAAATTACAGGATGGAGATGGACAGTATCTCTATAATCTGCTCAGCCACAAAAACTAGGGAATATAAGAAATAAACTAGACCAAGTTATTGACCAATGAAGGAAAGAGTTTGTTTACCAGAAGCAGCAGCTCCACAAACCACTCCCCACACTAGTGGAGGCCAAGTGACTGGTTTTGTAAGTTGAAGACGTATCTTCCATTTATTCTGTTTTTATAAAAGAAATCAGTTCAATATTTGACAAGTACAAAAAGTAACTTAAAATGAACATACAAGTAAAATTAATTAGAAAATACAAGTAGTTCTTCCTAGCCATCATCTTTGAAAGAGAACAAGCAAAAGAATAAATACTGTGATGTAGACAAGTTGAAAAAACAGAAGACTTCATTCCAGTAGTTTTATCATCCATTGAATTATCTTTTTCCCATCTTAGGCCTTGGTAGAGGATTCTTCCCAGCAAATATTACAAAGTCACAGTTTGATTTTGACAATATATTATCACTAGCAAATCACAGCCTGAGAAATTAAACCATCTAGGTTATGTAGAAGATGTGACTTATTCTCACTTTACTTACATATCTTCTTTGGTGTTACTTTCATAGATCTTGGTCCTGATCATGAGCTTGCCTTAATATTTTAGCAAGAGCCAAGCAATTTTTTTAATGAATCTCCTTTAATTCCCATGCTGTTGCTATTATTTAACTTCTATTTCATTAAAATCTGTTTTACAAACCATTTTTCTACCAAAAATTCCACACCAACGAATTGAAGATAGGATGGAATACAATTCTTTTCAACATATCTTGTATTAGTTCTTTTCTTTCTTTGTCCCAGATTGTGCACTAAAAATCAATTTGGACAGAAGATTAAGCATCTCAGAATGTACCACTACCAATATTTTCCTTCACCAAACACCTTGTTAAGGAACTTCCACAAGTTTACGAGAAACACCATTAGACTACCAGCTCTAAATGTTCCTCACTTGACTTCCATAGAAGCAACACACCGAAGATAAAGAACTTCCTCTCATAATATATCGTTAGATGCTAATGATGATCAGGTTCTCTTATCTATTATTAATAAAATTCAAATAAAAGAATAATTCGTTCCCAAGTGGCCTGAATCTCATGAAGTGCATAAACATTTCCAATCCCCATCTCAGACTGAGACCACTTGACTGATCTTTATCCAATATAGAGTTGTAAGTCCTGCAGCTCTAGGAGAGAATTTTATGATGTGATTAAGGATGACCAGCTTACTGCACGAAGGATAACATAGACTAGATTCATTTCTGCAAAAGGTCAAACGTTGACTTGAACACCCCCACACGGCTAGCCCCACAACCATTTGTAGAGAGGTAAATCAGGAAACCAAACAGACCACTACATGAGAGGGTATTTTCCACCGGCTTCGCCGATAATCGACCCTTGTCCATTACTGCAAATCTACCACATAATGTGCGGCTCGGTTATGCCCTGGGGGCAACATAGGCTAGATTCATGCACTGACACAAGTTGGATGCTTGAGGTAATAAAGAGACCGTTGTAAAAAAATTGACTTCCTATTTTGTAAGTTGGAAATTGTTAAAAAAGTTTCGTACCCCAAAAGTTGTCATTCTCACAATGCCATGGCTGTGGAAATAGGACTGGAGAACAATAAGATAATCAAAAAATGAATGAAGAACTTTGTACAATGTGCGCTTTCTGATTGAAGCAAATGTTATGAAACAAGCTAACGGGAAATTTGAAGGGATGTAGACCCAGTACACCTTCACATGGTTATAACTAGTTCATGAGGATTTTCTGGCTAATGGAAACAATCAATAGTAGCTTGTGCAAATACACACTCAATCCAACCAGTAACAAATGAACAATATAGCTTGAAAAGACACGAGTCACACCATCAAGTAACTTGGGGCGCACATCAAAATGCTTAAAGAACATTCGTTTAAACATGTTCGTAAACTAGATCAATAGGAAGGCCTTGTCGAACTAAATCATGTATCAAACATTTGTCCGGTGTTTAAACGAATCCATCCAGTTGTTCAGCCAAATGTCTAATCATCAAAAGATGTAAACAATAGGAAGAAAAGGAACTTGCAGCAGTAATAAACAAAACGATTTTCTATCAGAAGAAAAGGAGGCTCGAAGCGGTAATAGATAGGATTATAATATTTTCCTTCCGAAAGGTTTTACCGATTCTCGAGCCGCACCCTTGATGCCAAGAAGCTGATTGAGGCTCGACCCACCACTTGACGGCGCCTTCTCGGGTGCCACAGCTTTGACTGCTGCACAGTGACATCATAAATAAAACTATTCTTTCTCTCAAGTCCCAGTAGAACTGCATAAAACGAACAGGCAAAAGCAGGCGCAAAATGACGACATCCTACTGAAATGCAATCACCCCTTACGAACCTTCGTTGGCGTCGGTCTCTGCCGCCTTGACTGTAAGCCTCCTCCGCTCGGAGGCTCCTATTCAGATCCCAAACAGTCAAACCAATCTGAGAAAACCGGCGAGTAAGAGAGAGGAATGCTCGAGAGAAAGGACTCACTACGACTTCGGCAATAGTGACAAGAGAAGGGTGGAGGAGCTCGGACGGCCGGCGAACTGTGACGAAGAGGGGTGCGAGCAGACAGGGCGGAGGAGGAAAAGGAGGGAACGGTGAGAAGCGCCGCCATGTCCCCGTAGATCGGAGGGACTGTGAGCTCTGGACTGCGGAGATGGGATGGGGAAGGCGAGACGCGAGGCGGATAACTGGGCCATCGCGTGGCGTGATCCGCGGCTCAACGGCTTCCTTAAGTTGCACCCCCTTGCTTTCCGATGTTCCGTGTTCGTATTTTCCAGTTTTTACACTTTTAAAAAAGGCACTTTTTCAATTACTACTCGATGAGATTTTTTTTTAGTTTTAAAATGCTAAATAAAACTTTACAGATGGTTAAAATAAAACTATTATTTATCTAAACTATTACTGATGTTATTTATGGAACGCTTTTATATAGTTTTTTTAAAATAAATAAATAAATTTTTTTCAACTAGATGAATAATGAATAATTGATAAATATGATTTCACGGCGGTAACACATCATCCTCTAGCTAACTATTTATACCGAGGGACATGAATAATTGATAAGAAAAATAATATGTAGAGAAAAAAAATCTTAAGGAAAAATTAAGGGATAGATATATAAAGTGATGGAACCCATAAAAGTGAAAATGAAGGATCATGAATTTATGTATCTATCCCTGAGCTTTTTCTTGAGATTTTTCCCTCTGAATATCATTACTCAATTGATAAACATGATGGCAAAAGGTGATTCACTCGTCTCGAGTGCCTCTGTCAATATGTCCTCATACCAACTCGGAAAAAGTAAATCATATGTGACTACTAACCTTGGATAGTTGAATAGTATATGGGAGAGGGCAAGTACCCAACTACTAGTCAGGATTTGACCCAGACCTCATGGTGATAAGACCGTTATCCGCTAATCAACTGTCCATCCTAGGGGATTAAATAATTGATAAACATGATTACAAAAGGTGATTCACTCACTCCCAGTGTCTCCATCCTCTCGAATAATTGGTAAACATGATAACAATCCGCCATCCAGCGGCTCATCGAATAATTGATAAACATGTGGCAAAAGGTGATTTATTTGCCCTTAACACTCCTACCAACTCGTCCTTAGATCAACATGAAAGAGATAAATCACAGATGACTACTAGCCATTAGTACAGGTAGCCAAGATAAGGGAGAAGGCATACCCAGGCGCACAAATAATTGATAAACATGTAATAAAAGGTGATTCGCTCGTCCTAGTACTCCGCCAACATGTCCCTAGGTCAACATCGAATAATTGATAAACATGTGACAAAAGTTATTCGCTCGCCCCCAGTATCCCCGTCAACTCATCCCTAGGTCAATACGAAGAAGATAAATCATGGATGACTACTAATTGTTAGTGCAAATGGTAAAACATGGAGAAAATATATACTCGAAAATATTGAATTTTAACCCTAAGATATGACAATATTTTATATCTTAATCATCACATTGTCCAATAGGATCCGAAAAATTAATAAACATAGTGGCATGTGGCACATGTTTACTGACTGTGGCCTGACATTTAGTTTTCATCGTCTTGGTAAGAATTTTCATTATTTGTCAGACATTTGACTATCACATTGTCCACTTGATCTGTTTGAACTTTCAAGGTCAATATCTATTAGATTTCTCCATCTATCAACACTTTCCATTACCAACACCGACTAGATTTCTAAAATGTTAACTCAGTAGACTTTAAACTATCAAATATCTAATCAATTTGGACTGATTTGAACATTTCCAATTCAAAGTCTCCCATTAGTCTTGACACCTATCCAATTGTAGGAAAAGATAAAATCTTTACCTTAGCAATCCCTTCAGAACAGACTCACATCTCGAGGATAAATCATAGGGAGGCATTTATCATAATGCAATGATCTTTTACATAGAAGAGATTATACACTCATTTTCTAAACACATTGAAATGTATATAGATCTGCTTGAAGGAACCTTAAGTTTACACATGCTTTCATGATTATCAGACTCTGTTGAAAGCCCATATAGTAATTTTGAAACTTTGCATCAAAAATTTTTAGTTCAAATTGTGAATTAGAGTGGACAGATGTAATCCAAAGAGATTATAGAGTCCACACATGCTTTAAAAACTATCGAACTCCTCCAAAATATCCATGTAATAGTTTTAACCCTAACTTGCTACATTACAATTTTTCTTTTTACTTAAATGATGAATTTGAATGGATAAATGTGTTTGAGAGAGTTTTTAGAATTTGCCTATGATTTTAAAATGGTCAAACTACTCTGAATGTCTATTTAGTTTTTTTATTTTATTATTATTTTTTTTGCCAAAGCAGTGATATGATATTTACCCATTTGATAGATTGAGTAGCAAGATGTATTTTAAAGAGCCCTTCGAGTTCACCCATAATTTTAGAATTGTGAAACTCCTTTGAAATGCATATAAAATGACAGTTTTTTTACTCAAATGATGAATATAATATGTTATGAAGTAATTTTAATTAATTTTTTTTAGTTTTCGTTTGTCAAATGATAATATATAGATGTGTTTTAGAATATTTTTTTTTAAGTCCATCCGAGTAGATAGATGTATTTTTAAGTCCATCCAAGTATATTTTTTCTTCTTTATTATTTTTAACTTAGAATTTCAAATTTAGGGTTTAGTAGGTTTAGGATTTAAATTATAGGTATTAAAGTTAAAGAAATTATATATATATATATATAAGCTCACGCTTGATGTTGAAACTATAAAACTTAATACAAATAATTTGTGAAAATTTTAACGAGATACAAGTTGTACATGCATACTGAATTGCTAAATACAACTGATGAACTAATAACATACAGGCCACTAAAAGATCCATGCGAAACAATTTAAAACTACATACCAATTTTAGTAAAAAATTATCATATCCTTGAACAACAGAATTAATAACATATAAAATTTCCGAATAGTTTTGGATGATAGATGTACTGATTGGATGATAATTTAAACATTGAATTAAATATCATTGTGATGATAAATTAAGAAAAAAGTACACCTTTGATGATGTAATGAACAAGGAAAAAAAAACAGGAGCTTTTTTAATTTTTGCCCAGACTGAAAAATCTCAAAATAGCAAATCACAAGACAATATTCATAACCAAAATCCTTTCTTTAACTACGTCCAGTATATTACACAAGAATCATGCAGGAAGCGCAAAATACCACTCCGTTCTCTGCATTTACTCATTTCATTTAATACAAATTGCAATCCTTGAACCAAAATTTTTTATACGAAAGCAGCCGCCAGCTGAAATAAGTACATGATGTACACTAGGACTAGAAAACAAAACCTAATTTTAATGCTTTAATTCTGCATAATTCTTTTTCTAGTCTCCACCTTGCAGCCTGGTTTGCCAATAGTCAGTAGAAAGTCAATCATGAAGCAGACGTTTACAAAAAAGATTCTTTTGCATATCTTTTACTCAGTTGCAAAATACATAACTACCCTGAGCTAATCGCAGCAGATTCTTGGGTTACTTCTGTTGCAGCATCTGCATTGGAGCTACCAGTGTCTGCAGCCTGACTCTGGCTGGTCTGTGCTTGGCTAGAAGCTTGTGAATCTTGTACAAGCCCTAAGACTACCAGTGTTGACCTAAGACACCAAGTGCAACCTCTGGCATTTAACATTATTGAAAAAGGCTCTGACTACTTGTGCATAAAAAAGGCAAAGCAAAACAAATACTAACCTGGGCAAAGTTGAGCGTATGTTTGGCTGGTTAGCATGCTCAACCAATGGAGGCTTCAGAACAGGATTCTTTTTCAATGCATTTTCAAGCTGCGCAGCGGGCAACTGCACCACCAAAAACATGCAGTTAATCAATGTACAGCAGTTTCAGAGATGCAATGCATTTATAAACGATGGTGGTGCTATAGTCTAGATAATGGGATCAGCAACAAGGGCAACTCGGCATTCAACAACTAGGATAAACTTTGTGAATTTTAATCAATAAACTAACAAAATATAAGGAAGCTTCAGGTAAGTAGCAAACAAATGTCATGGCAAGAAATAAAACCACTAAATCAGTAGCAGTTTCACATGATGATGTTTTAAATAATTGATGAGAATCACATGAAGAGACATAAATTCATTCTAGGTTCATACAGAAAGAATAATATTATATTGCACTGAATGATTAAGCACTATAAAGTTGTTGTTTTGTGACCAAAAGGTCACGGGTTCGAATCCTAGAAACAACCTTTGCAAAAAGTAGGGTAAGACTGCGTACAATGGATCCTTCCCCGGGACCCCGCATAACAGGAACTTCGTGCACCGGGCTGCCCTTTTTACTAAATGATTAAGCACACTTCTAGAGGTTTTTCAGGATGCCTATGCTGTAAAGGTCCATAAATCTACCAACACTCAATAGTATCCTAACTTTCACAGCCTTGAAACTTGGTAGTCCTACAGGATGTCATGGTTTACAAACTATCTCCTGAATCCTTTTTAAGTACTTCATTCCATAAATCAACCCCTGTAGGTCATGTAGAACCCATAGATAACTTACAAGACTTGCAAGTTCAAAGGCAAAGTAGAAAACGAATCTCTCCATCTAAGCAAGAAAAGTATTCAGTAATTATCAGAATAATAGAAAATCATTGTGAAATGATTTCAAATTGCCTAATGCGTTGTCTATTTAAAGACATTTTTAGTGATAGGTTGTGTTTTACTTGGAATCACATAAAATAGTAGGAAAATAGGAGGATAGGAGGGAATGGAAATGTGAAGAGCAATACTGGAGTGTTTCTAAGTTTCCTTGGGTGGATAAGAAAATTATGACTTCCCTTGCTTTTTCTGGGGCAGCCCATGAGGAGGGAAGAAACCGATTTTACCATTTTACACTTACCTACTTCTCAACTATATTAAAGAAAATCCTTTGCCAAGGTGGACAAGATCAGAAAATCAGGTTTTCTAAATCGATCAAACTAGCATTGAACTGATATACTAGATACTTTAAAAATCAGATGATTGAGGTTCCTCAATATGTCAAGTCATTGATAGTCTTGGCAGTTGACACATAATCATCCAGTGTCAACAATTAACAAATGGCTAGCCAAAATTATGCTGTACAAAATTTGAACCAATGAGAAATCGACTCAGATTTAATATGTGGTATATTTTCTGAAAAATCAAAATTAAAATTACTCATGGAAGAACTAACTTACTTAAGCTGAAAATTATGCATTTTTTTCTGGACAAAATTTAATTGGAGATTGTTCCAAGTCATAGAGTAGAATTAAATCTCATGGATAGTGATCCATATTAATAGGCATATTAGCATGTCCTGATTGCATCTCATGCATTGTGATAATTAATTCTGCACTTGATCATTTGGAAAGATCAAAGTTTAGATTATTTTCTGTACAATCTTTTGGAAAGGTTACAAAATAAGAAATATTGTTGAGTTTAGTTAGGAGTCTATCCTAATTCCTAACTTATGTGTGAGAGAGATTGAGGTGCAAATAAGGTAATGCTATCTGATTGGTCTCCTTAGCTTCCCAAGCGCACCAACCTACCTTGTGCCCAGTATGTGCAACCCTCTCTGATATGAACATGAAATAGCATTTGCAAGCCATTGTCACCTACATACAGTTATCCACCAAACATAGAAACAGTTGCATGTAGCAAATGAAGTGTAGACCCACAGTACATAAAAGGAGTAATGCTTCTTGCTACTGCACTTTGCTAATCTGCAACAATGCCACACGCTTCCTGCATGCAACACGCTGCTTAAGAAAGGCCTGCCTGCCTTCTCTGCATCTTTTTGTTCCCGCTTCACTTTTTTTTTTTTTTTTTTTTTGAAGAATTCACTAGTTTCATGAAGCTCAATGATGTGCGTTTCATGCATATGGTTTTAAATACTATTTAGTATGCATTTGTTTCATTACATGAGCATACTTCGCATAGTTTCTTAGCTTTTACATTGTTTTTATTTTTTTAGTTCAAAGAACTGCTCTTTGTGCATTTTCATTTGCAGGACATGAATTTGGGGTTCGATGGATACGAAAAGCCTTGGAAAGCACAATCCAACATAATGTACAGTCTAGCCATGTCCCCTGACACAACCGTGCATCACCTTTGGAGCAAGATGAGCAACGGAGTAACAATTGAGACTTCCAAACACGAGTTGGTCGTCCCCTGACATGGTCGTGTCCCTTGCTACCGCACGACAAGAACTCCAGAACAGAACACAATCTGGTCGTGTTATCTGACACAACCGTGTTCTAATGACCATGGATTTCCAGCAACCAACACGCAAAGGTTGTGCATCCCAACACGGCCATGGCACAATGGCGGCACCCCTATTTTTAGGAAAGTTGCTCTAGACTTGGAAGGCTTTTGAGGCTATAAAAAAGCTAAGGGGGCATCTGTTTGAGGTATTAAGGGATTTCCCATGACAAGGAACCTAGGAGAGAGTCGTTTCCAAAGAGGCGTGAGGATTTCGTCCACCAAAGAGGCTTGGAGATCTTCTGAAGACGACATCAACATCTATGACTGAGCTTTATTACTCTTCTGTCTTTCGTTTGAGTTGTAGTTTGCTTAATTTCATGTTTTCGGCTTGTATCTCCATCCCCATGGAGTAGTTTCCTTAATTCTAGGATTAGTGAGTAACCAAACTTTGACTTGATATTTGTGTTGATATTTATCTCTTTTATTGCATGATGTGTTGATCCTTGATTTAGTTGTTAGTGTACTTAACATATTAATAGATCTTAACGGACATTAGCATAGATTCTGGGGTGAGGAAGAATCGAAAGGCGAACTCCAATCCTGGACCTATAATAACTAGACTTGAGAGGTTGTTCATGAAAGTAGTCTAAACCCACTCGAGGATTCCATTGGCTAAGCATAAGGGATCTATCCGATTCGGCATCACAAAGTAACAATAGCAGTCTAGGGGATTGTAGGGTTCTCGTGACAGGTGTCTCCATTAGAAAGCAATCACCCTAGGACGGCCACCATGAAAATAGGGATCGTGTTTGGGTAGATACACCGATGTAAACTCGAAAGGGAGCATCGGTTACCCTGGGATAGATCACCTTCAAGCTTGATCAACATTGAGGTAAAAGAGAGACCGCAACCACATTATCAAGGTTTATCGTGGTGAAACCGAAGTCCTAGAATTGCTCTTTAAGCATGATTTTCTCACAATTTCACTCTTGCTTTCTGAATTTGATTTCTCTCACAACCAATTCTCTCAATTTCAATTTGGTTAGATAGCCTACTTTGCATTCGGACTAGTACTCAACTTCATGGATCCAGAGGACAATATTTTATTACTTGACGACAACTATGTACTTGGGGAAATCGCACATCACTCAACATGGTAGCTAATCCTCCATGGGCACCAACCTCAAAGAGGACGAAACGAGAGAAGCTCCAATGAAAAATACTTCTAATGTGAATATGTTCCTATGCAATCTCCCAAAATTCTTAATGGTATCGTGTTAAAACAATCTATTATTCCTGAATACTCATGCCAAAGAATTTCCAACTGCTACCTTATTTTATTCCGTAGATAGCAAACCATACCTCTCATAATCATCTAGTTCTTAAATTATAGTCCCTGTATCATACATAGTATAATTTAAGTCTGTATTGTAAATTTTAATCTGCCATGACTGTTGCCTTCAGTGTCGTAGCCCAGTTGTATGTGGAGTGCAGAAGTGCCAACTGAAGAGTGCTAACCCTTGTCCTGTTGGTGTAGGAGTCCATGACAGTTGGTATCAAACCCGAGTTGATTTGACTTGGAGCTTGGTAATTCTAAAAGTTCAGAATACAGAGCTGGATGGCTAGTGTTTCAGAGATGGTACAGCAGTCCGAGCCCACGACTGTTGCCCGAGGGAAGAGCAAGGAGAGTTCTAGGGACATACTGTTCGAGTTGATGCCTGCTTAGCCAGGGCGGAAACTACCGTTGGAAAATTGCAGAAGTATGAGGACTCAAAGAGACATCTTGAGGAGCTAGACTGCATGGGGAGGAGTTTAAAGAAGAGATCAAGAGATGCAGGGTGCCCTTGATAAAGTTGCAGACCAGCCATGGTGGGGGTTCTGCGCTAGGAAATGGAGGAGCTCAAGGGAGAACTTGTTTCCTGCATGATAGCCATGTTAGGAGGCATGCTCACAATGCAGCATGCGCGCCATGTGCAGGTGCATGAATCTAAGGAGTTCAAGGGCATCAGATCTGCAAAAGATGTGGACAATTTCCTTTGAGAGTTGGACCAGAATTTCAAAAACATAAGCATCAGAGATGATTATTTCTGCATCCATGTATCTTACTGATATAGCTTTGCTATGTCATAGGTACAGTATTGAGAGGCATCGGGTGCTGCCATGCTATGTATGCATGTGTAGCCATGAATGTATATGTATGTATGTGATTGTAATAAAATTTTGCTTACCCAATTGCTTCACAAGGCATAGCACATGATTGCAATAGGTTACCAAAGTATTGTAACAAATGGAGATGACCAACCTGTAGCAATACGGTAAAAGACTGAGGCTTCATCTGAATAGCACATTTTAAGAACCCCACCCATAACTTAGGGTACTTCCATATCTGCAAAAAATCTCAAATAACAAGACTAATATCTAACAAAAGAAATTTAATGGTTTAAAAGAATATCAAAAGGGTACCTGCTTGTTTATAAGTCGAGACAAGATTTCCATCACAAAATCCATCTGAAAAAATGATAGGAAGAAAAAAAAAAGTAAATAATAACTGAATATTTGGATTAATAAAATGAGCAACAACAGCTTGGGGATACGTGAGCACATTATTAAACAAGGACAAAAGCAATAAATCTATTGCAGAATTACTTGTACAAAGAATTGAATCCATCCTCGCCCCACACTTAAGAAAGAAAAGAAATGAAAACAACTGATAACTGAAACAGAAAAAATCCCACACGCCTGGTCTACCAAAAAGCCTATCAAACCTCGAAAGGAACACAATCAACTTAGTTTTGCTTGAAACTATCAAACATAGAAAAATAATCCTTTTTTGATAATTTTTAAATTTACCAGATATTGTCAAAACAGAAACATCCAACCAAAACTCAAGGAACACAAACTCAATATTGTTTACATTGTCATAAACTTCTACATTACAGTGCACAGTCTATCTCATAGACATACAGCTTCTCCAACACAATAAGAACATGTTTTCAATTTGCATTCACACAATTCTTCGAGACATTATTGAATTTAGTAAGCAGAACGAATAGACAATACCTACCAATGATGGGAATGTAGCTACTGCTTGAATGACAGTTCTCATGAATAACATAGGTAGAGGTATTTGTTCAACCTGCGAGATTCCATGATTGCTAAGTACCATTTTCTAAGGAATGAGACCCCAAAACTGAACAGCTTAGAAATGTACTTACTAGTTGATTCAGAACTTTTGCCAACACCTGTTGTGTAAATGTATTATGCTGCTTAAAGCAAGTAGTGCATGCATCAGTAATCTGCATAGAACACAATACCAATTTTCTGCCCAATTAGATAACAAAATTTAGCAAAATAGGGAAGCAAAATAGATACCTGTTTTAGAGGTATCCCATCCTTTTCAGGATCTATCAAATGAATGGCGATTAAAACTTCAGCAGGTGTCAGGCATGGGCCAGTTTTTGGGGACCCCTGCTTATCATTAAAAAAACACACTATGATAAGCAGCAGTTGCTTTATTTTTTCCTACCATTCATGGTACCTTTCAAGATAATTCATGACAAAAACTTAAATGGTACTTCAAAATTTTAAATATATACTGATTCTTAGAGTGCAATACATCATGCTGCCATTAAACAAAAGAAAACATGGTTTCTCATTAGCCAAAATAAGTCTCATAAATGATAAATAAGAAGACATCCGTTTTCAAGTAACTGTTTATTAGATAACGGAAGAAAGCCTGCTAGAATAATTTCTCAGTTTCTGACATCTTAATATCATTATATCTATGTAAATGTGATGACTAGATATAGCAACTGCCCTATGTTCAAATATAGTATTGTGTCATCACTCATCTACTTTGTCAGAATAAATGTTTAAATATATCACTACATCAGACGTTAATTTCTCAACTAACAAATCTTCAACAATATTATAAACTAAGTTGAGAAGAAAAATTTTCTTATAGTTTTATTAACGAACCAAGACACCCTTTTATAATGTGAGTTAATAAATAAAGAAGGAATAAATAGAGAGAGAGAAAATAATACTACCTAAATAAATTATTCTATCAAATCACTCTAATTGATTATATCCTATCTACACCCACAAATGGCTCTATACAAAGAAAGATAAAATATTTGATTACTTCCAACACTGCCCCTCAAGCTTGGCTGTAAATATTTTGATGAGACCAAGCTTGCCTTTAAGAACTTTATGATCTTGTTCAGATAATCCTTTTGTAAGAAGATCAGCTAGTTGGAGAGATGTAAAAATATAATATTGATAATGCCTTCATCCACCTTTTCTCTAATGAAATGACAATCAACCTCTACATGTTTAGTTTGATCATGATGGACAAGGTTGTGAGCTATACTAATGACTGACTTATTATCGCAAGGGAGTAGCATAATATCTTCAAACTGAATTTTTAGGTCTTTCATCACTCTTTTGATCCAATTAAGTTCACAAATTCCATGAGTCATTTTGTATTCTGCTTCGGCACTACTTGCAACCACTGATTGCTTTTTGCTACGTCATGTCACTAAATTATCCCATACTATCGTGCAATACCAGAAGTTGACATTCTATCATCAATTAATCCTGCATAATTTGTATTAGTGTATGCACACACTCTTCTATCCTCAGTCTTCGCAAAGAATAAGCCTTTCCCAGGAGTTTGTTTAAGATATCTCAAGATTCTATATACTGCATTCAGATGACCTTGACGTGGTAAGTGTATATATTGACTTAATAACTGCAAAGGCAAGGTGAGTGCATATATGTTGATTGCGTTGATCAAGTCATAAGCATACCAAGGTGTCTGGTTCAGCATTAATCAATAGGAGGAATCGAGAGAATAAAAAGAAAAAAGGGGGGAGGAACCATACAGAAGAACTCACAGATGACTTCTAGCTGGTGGAAGCATCGAAGGTTCCTTATAGAAGCCTCCTGCAGAACCCTAGCTCATGGTACACCTCACCAACAACCGCCAACACATGGAAGCCTCACAAGGTCCTTTGATAGAACCCTAGCTTGAAAACTTGAAAAGATTAAGTGCATGTGCTCAAATAATCCTCACAAGCCTACAATCTCTGGTATCATTTGTTTCAACAAGTTTCACATGTTTATTAATAGGCAGAATGGTAATTTAACTAAATCATAGGTACAAGATTATTTGACTCTAGCTTCACTCAATTTTGTTATTTATTGGTGCTTCAATTGGTGCACCTCTTCACAAGTGACTGAAATACATTCACCCACACAAGCGAAGCTCCTGCAGCATCGCTCTCCACCTCTCACTCCCATGTTTGTTGCATCCAACAGCTGCAACCAACAGCATTGAGGCACTAGCTACTAGCATTGGAATTGCTTCCTTCATGCTCCACTGATTGCACACCTCTATGAGCCCTTCACTATGTTTCGTAGCCTCTAGTGACCCCTCTCTTAAAACCCAAACTCTTTAATCAAACCTCAATAATTCAATGAAGAAACAAGATTACTTTCATTAAGAACCACAACACAAGACAAACCAAAAATTTTAGATCACCAAGTGCTCCATTCCTTGAGACCTAAGGACCTTCAAGAAAACTCAAATACTTAATCCAAAAGAGCCTCTTAATAGATTGCTAAACTTCAGAATGTGCCATACAATGAACTATATGCTCTTTTTGGACCTCACCAAGATTTGTTTATAACAGTATTCTACGTCATGTGTCCATTTATAGTAACTTCTCATTTAAAGTTGCTCAATACATTGATTTAGTTCATTTGCAAAGTTATAGCATGCAAATCGAGAGTCCTACTATCTGGAAGAAAGAGACATGTTGGCATTAGAAGGGTTGAGTTAAGTAATGATTATTAGACTCAGACAACAATATAGGGTATATCTATGCATTCACTAACCTTAGAAATCTCATAATGAGTCCCCCAAAAGGCATTTAAGCTTCCACCATTTTTCTTTGGAGAAAAAATTGATTATAATGTCTACTTATTTAGCTAACTAATCTATTTAAACATTAGCTCAATTTTCAAATTGGAGAATAAGCTACATTACTAAAAGACATTCAAGTTTATGCCTTTTATGTTGACTTTACAAAAAAACCATAACAAGTTTTTCCATCTCTAGATCAATCACAACATTTTCTCACAATGAGTGTTTCCAGATCTAGATCAATCACAGCATTTACTTATTGGAATGGGAGACTGAAATGAAAAACAAAATCCAAACCAAATTCATTTACAACAAGAGTAGAAAGGAGAGACTAGAAAGAGGAAACAACTATTTCTTACTAATTGGAAATGGTGTTCAAAGAAAAGATGATAACTAAATTGATTTCTTGAAAAACAAAACAAAGTTAAAGATCCACCAACTTCTCTCATTAGACAGGACGCCCAAAAAAAAGATAATGACGAAATCTTTATTACTACTTATGCTTGAAAATAACTGAAGAAAGATGCACATAAGTCATACGGAGTCAACAAGTTCTCTTTAGTTAGGAAGAATTATGCAATTAGGGTTAAAAGGGTTTAAAATTGTTCTGAAGTTTAAGTTATTTTAAATTTTATAAGTAGTTTTAGATTTTGTTATTTTTTAAAGAAAGTTTGTTAAACTTTTTTTTTACAAAGATTCTATTGTCAATTTGTAAAAGAGGTTAGGAACACATGTAAATTTAGATTTTCAATCCATGATCTTTTTTCTCTTTCTATGTTATAAATGCTAGTAGCCTAGTCCCCACGGGTAGCCGAGTTGGTACTCGGGTGGTAGATTGCAACAAGAGTGTCAGTAGCCTAATGCAACATAAAATTGGTATTAGTTTGTTGATTTATCAATTTGATCGTATTTTGTGCAGCTTAATGCTATTTTAATTTGGTATCCCTCTAGTGCTTTACCAAATTATGTTTCTATGCTGCATCAGTATAACCTCAAACCGGAACATATATTTCTTTGGAAGAAACTAGGACTATAAATGAACAAAACGTTGATGAGTAAACTTGATGTTCAATTTGATAAAAGCTTATTTATGTTCGTTTAATATATACAAGGCCAATTAAATGAGCAAACTTGATCAACTCATTAAACTAAATGAACAAACTTGAACACACGTGTTCAGCTCATTAATGTTCATAAACAATGATTGTGACCTATGTGAATAATGTTCATGGTGTTCAATAGGATTATAAATGAAGCAAACATTCATGAGCAAGCTTGGTGTTCGGCTTGGTAAGAGCTTGTTTATGTTTGTTCAATAGACATAAAGTCAATTAAATGAACAAGCTTGAACACATTTGAACACATATGTGTTCAACTTGTTAATATTCATGAATAGGCATTGTGAAAGGTTCATGAACCATGTTCATCAATCAAACTCTAATCAACATGGTAAATAAACAAAGAAACTTTTAAAATGAATAAACAAGCTTGTATTATCAAGCTTAATAACTAATCAAACAGGCTTAAAATTATAAAATTTTCAAACAGTCAAATGGGCTTGAACTGAGAGCTCGATAACATCTATATGAACTAAACTCAAGCTCGTAAAAAAGAAATCAAGCCAAGCTTGAACAATCATTTCAACGACTTGGTTCATTTTTAGGCTCAGCTTGGTTATTTTATCAAACAAGCTTGAACACCACAATCTTGGCTCGGCTAAGCTCATTTACAGCCCTACATATAAATAAAGTTGTTGAATCATATGCATCATCAAATCTCTTATCAAACTTGCAAGTAGATAATGAAGCTCAGCTTGGATTGGTTATCTTATTAAACAAGTTGGAACAATACAAAGCTTGTCTTATTTACAACCCTAGAAGAAACGTCCCTTTGGTTTCTCAAACCATTAATCCACTCATTCAAACATTAAACTAAATAAAAATGCTAAGGGTGTAAACAATATCCCTTTGTAAACAAAATTCCCAATAGAAAATGATAAAATGCATATTATGTGAATAAACTGTGGATAGTTACATACATACATACATGTGCTCAAGTAATGAAATCTCAAGTCGTGCCACCCGAAACGGACTGTTTTTACCGGGAAGGGCACCAGCACAGCACGCGCAACAATTTCATGTGCGTCGTCGCTTGTATCACGCACGCGCAACAAAAGGAAGAAGGAATCAATTTGGGGATGAAGCCTTTCTCATAAGCATTGGAAAAAAATTAGCTCAGCAAGCCGATGGCGACGAGGTGACGGTGAGGCAGTGGCGGCAAGGCGATGGCGGCAAGCGCAAGGAGGAGAAGGCAAAATAGGGGAATATGCAAGGAGGAAGAATAGGGTTTTATTAAATAGTTAAATTATATATATAATTTCTAATTAATTTGTAAAATCCAACCATTTAATAATATGGGTTATTAGAATAATAAACTAGTAGGATTTTTCAGGAATTTTTAGATATTTTCTGGATTTATTTGGAGGTCCTATGGTAGAATTTAAAGGGATAATGGTTAAGCATGAGGTGGTAATGGAAATCACCATTAGCCAGGCGAGGAGTTGATTGTAAGCGGCTTAATTAACAACCCTACCTATATATTTAGAAGCTACAGTGCTTAAAGCCCTAAAAACGTCGTTCCTCTTTGCTCTTGCACCTTCGTCTCTCGAAATCGCCGACCACACCGAGAGCTCGACGGCCATTCAACGCTCGATCGCGCCGGCACTTTGTCACAGATCAAGTCTTCCACCTTCTCTACTCCTTAACGGAGGTCGCGACGGTGGAGTCTTCACTGGAGAGTAGCCTCGCGCAAGGTATTCTCGGCCGGGTGAGGAAAATCGAGCTCCAGTGCTGCGGTGGTTGAATCGCCGATCCCAAGGGCCCGATCTTGGTGGAGAGGGTGCACTCCAAGTGGCTGTATCTTCTTCCCAAGCCTAGAGCTGAGCCGATATTGTCGGGCTCTCTTTGCCGGTTGTGGAGGTTTCAGGCATAAGGTATTTGAGGTGAGGATTATTTCGATTTGGATTTCGTAGCTATGGAGATTGGTGACTAGATGCCTGGAGTGGAAGATTGGTCTAACTGAGAGCTGTTTCTTGGCAGTGGCTCACAGTGAGGGGCTCGGCCACAACTCCCAGCAACTGTTCTTCGTCCAGGAATCATTAGGTAAGGTCCATATCACTTTAGATGTTAGGTCTGTTGACCTAGGTGATGGATTTAGTTTGAATTGTGTGTGTGATTGCAATTGTTTGTAGCTTTGCAGAAGCGTTGGTTGCAGGTCTGATCGCGAATCCGATATTGGGTGAGGGGATCAGATCTGAAGTTGTTAGAGGAAACTAAGGTATGTGATCTTCAGGTAACGAAATGTATTGACCGTGTAAGATATTGGAATTTTGGAATTGATTGAGGATGGTGGTTGGACAGATTTCCGGGAGATGGATAAACTGTAGGTGTTGTTAAGGGATGCGATAATTGTAATCTGTATTCGTTTCATTTGTAGTTAGGGAACAAATTAATGATTTGGTAATCCTAATGGTTGTAGTGAGCTACTGGAATTGTGAGAACTGAAGGTGTAAATTAGGGTGTTTGGATTAAATTTGAGTGGAGCAGTAAATGGGATTATCAAAGGGTAACAGATGAGTTAGGATTAATTACCTATTACTAGTTTGGTATATTGGTTAAGCTTTTAAATTCTTATGAAGTTAGTTAAAAGTGATACGTTGACACAGGACTTGGATCGAGGCAGGCGTCGTGACGAAGTTGACATCGGATTTAGCCTACATTTAGAGGCGGATACTTCTTGACTTGTTTCTGTAGTTATTGTTCTTGGTGCATAAGTAGTTCGGATAAAGTAGAGTTTATCTTGACTCCACTCGTCTTATTTCTTGTGCTTGATACTTTATCCACTCAATCTTTGAGATACTCGTTTCTGTATCTATACAGTCTCTCGTTGCTATTCATGATATTTAGCAGATACCGAACACCAGATAATAGATATTAGATACTGGATAGATAGATACCAGATACCATGTTTACTTGCTTTAGCTGCTATCTATTCATGTTTCTTATTGAGCATGCTGGCTTCATGTAGCATACATGATTTATGTTATATATATATATATATATATATGATGACTGTTACATTGTTCGCATCATGTCATTGCATGCATCGCCGATGACCTTGGCTCCCTTGTGGTTGGGACGGTCGTTGGCCAGGGCCGCACACTCGACCACTCATGGGTAGTGGTAGTTGGAGCGTGCCGCTTGTCCTGTCGTGCCTCCCACTTGCACACTCATGAGTAGTGGTAGCTGGAATCGCAGGCAGCAGGGACCCCGTCGCAGACGTAGCTATTCAGCTACTATGCAACTGTCCATCCGGTCACTCGAGAGTAGTGGCGGCCTTTAGGTGGTATAGTTGTCATCGATCCGGCTTCTCGATCATACAGGGGTCGTGGTGCAGAGAGGTGGGCGGGGTGACCATCCGTGCATACGCTATTTTCTGTTATATTTGCTTATGCTTTTATATGCTTACTTATACAGTTCTGTTATCTCATACCTATTATATATATGCTTGGACACTGATTACTTTGACAGTATACCTTACATGTGATCTGGGTAGTTATGAGCAGTACTATAGCAGTTTATGTTACCTCAGACCTTATACTAGCCTAGGTTATGGAATCAGGTATGGATATGTACTTTGATTACACAGTAGTATCTGCTATTTATCTTTCTGAGACTGTATCCTGTTGTACTCCTGGCTCTTTATTTTACTCATGCAATATCTATTCTTTACCCGCTGAGTCTTTATACTCACCACCCCGTGCATTGATAATTTCACCAGGTAGCGAGTAGATGATGCCTGTACACTTGGAGGAGGATCTTGACTACCGGTCCCACGTCGCTACCGAGGACGAATTTCCGATTTTGTTTATCGTTTTGGTTGTGAGTTGAACTTATGAACTTGGTATTGTAATAACCCTTTTGTGGACTTGATGTTATTTTGTATTTGGTTTTGCTTTGTCGAGGAGTCAAGCCGGGCCGGCCCGCGGTGAGTTCTTTTGGTATTTTTGGTGTTTGTTGGTTGTTTTCCACTGTGTTTGATTTACCAGCCGAGTGGGCTACCTATTATCTCATGGATGTGATTTGTTCTAGCCGTGTTGGCTATATTTTGCATCTGTTTATCTGTTAGCTATGTATACTGGTTCATTTGTCACCGCTATAAGGGAGGTGCTGTCCGATTTTCGTCGGACAACCTTACTCTCAGGGCGTGACATAATTATTATACAAATTAATAATTAATTAAATAAACTATTAATTAATTAATATAATTATAATATATAATTTTATATTTTTATTATTTTTATTTAAAATATAAAAAATAAATAGTTATATAATTTTAAAAAATAAAACTTTAAATTACTTTTAAAAATTAAAAATAGATTAAAATTTTATAAAAATATTTAAAATAATTTTAAAAATTTTATAAATAGTCTTAAAATTTTATAAATAATTCTAAAAAATTTAATTGTTAAAAAAATTAAAAATATATAAATTTGATTTTAGAATGCAATATAAACTATAAATATATATTATATAAATTAATAATTAATTAAATAAATAGTTTATATAATTATTATATATATATTAGGATTAATTTATATCATTATTATAGATAATAAACTTTTTTTATCTAAGAATCAATTTGATTTGAGATTTGGAACAATAAATATTAACATACTTAGCACTCTATTTTTAGATTCTTGCTTCCTAATCATATGAAAAATACATATTTTTATTAGAAGTTTTGAAAAAAGTACGTTGTCAAGGTATCATGTCGTGCCAATACGGTTTATATATATATATATATATACGTTGTCAAGGTATCATGTCGTGCCAATACGGTTTATATATATATATATATATAGAAACCGTATCGGCACGACACGATACCGAAACTATATCATTCTGATCTGGAACTGAAACCTCAGTGAGATTTTAAACCTTCCATGTGCTTCTGACTATCATCACAATTTCAAAAGTAGAGTAAAAGCACAGTTATGAAAGTCATGCAAGTTGACACCATATATGGCACCTTGTATTTAACACAATCTACTACGTTTGATATTAGAAGTTCTCTAAAATAAATGATAACCATAACCATATAATTCTTGCTATAATAAAAATATCTTGGCCATGTAATACACCATGCTCAACCTAGAGAATGTAGAAAACATTAACAGTTTTTTGTTCCATTCTCCTTTTACTACTAACCTTTAGCATTTTCTCATCATCATTTCCCTGCCCTTTCATTATTTTTCCCTGTTCCTTTTTCTTTTCCACTTTCCCATGGGTATCTATGCATATTGAACTATTTAAGAAAATAAAATAAAACAACAATTTTATGCCAAGATCAGTTGATGTTAAATCGATAGCAAACTTTTCAGTAACATCAATTCAATGGCCAATCCAGATGGGAATCAACTATGTCAAAAGCTACTATTATATGGACCTAGTTCCACAAAAAAAAAATGTTGAACCAGGTAACACCAAATCTGAGGTGGCCGGTCCGGCCCACGAAAGTTTCCCACTAACAGCCAAGGTAAATCAGAATGCTATGAGCGGCCCAGAAGCCTAACATCTCAGGCATCGGTTACACAAATACTTTATTTGACAGGGTTCATTTACTAATTGATGATCAACCATCAAATGACCAAAATGTAAAATAACTATACATTACAAAGAAAAGAAGATATAGTGCTGGGGACAGAATAAAATCAAAAATTATGGCGATAAAATAATATAATGCCTTGTAAAGATGAGTGGATAAAGTAATACCATAAGAAAATCTACCTTAAGCACACGACTGAGGGCATCTTCAAATTTCTCACGGGGAAGATTGACAAGCTGGGGAAAAGTTGGGAGGATCTAGAAGATAAACGAAAAAAAAACAATATGAGACCTCTACTAAATTGATTAAGAAATTGAAAGGTGAGTCAATTATTAGAAGTATCAAGATTTAGCTTAAAATCACTGTAGGAAGTAAAATTAACAAAATACATAAGTTTGTGCTGAAAATTAGCCATAAGTAAACAATCATTAACATCATAGTAAGTACAAATTTCTGAGGAGGAAGATTGACAAGATGGGAAAAGTTGGCGAAAAAAACAAGAGACCTCTACTAAATTGATAAAAAAAAATGCAAGCCAATTATTAAAAGCATTGGGATATAGTTTTAAAAACTTGTTGGAAGTAAAACTAATAAAATAAATATTTTTGAACTGAAAATTAGCCATGACTAAACAATTATTAACAAGTAGCAGAAAAGCATAATAGGGAAGGGATGAGATTGACTTGCTTAATGCATCAGTAGTCCAAAAACAAGTCATGACATGCATATAAAATTTCATCCAAGAACAGTTAACTTGTCATTTGTGTGATTAGCATAACCATCCTACTACCCAATACTATATAGCATGATATTGTGAGTTATTGCAGGTGCTATTGTTGACAAAAAGGAGTTGGATATAGAACCTCATCTTTCAATAGAAATGGCAATACTGGAATCAGTATCTCTACATCCTGAAAGCAACATAAATAATCATTAGTTAAGCAAAAGGAGTTTTTATACATTACATGTAATACTATACCTTAGTTCTTGAGTGATATAACTTCTTAACAGAAGATACCAATTCTTGTGAGGGGACTATCCCATCTGTTAATGTATGTAAGACCTATACAAACACCAATGATAATGCACTCAATTAAAAAAGTAGCCAGTAAACCAGCATGTATTGCAACCACCATACTTACAAAACCTTATAAACTGTCATACAATATAAATCATATTCAAGTTTTATCCAAAATTTCTTAACTCTAGGAACCACAATAACTCCTAAGAAAAAAATTGTAAAAAAAGGATTGGTTTTTGAAATCAGTTAAAACTGAAAGAGCTGTCCTCATGATAGGAACTAATCCATGTCTAAGAAAAAAATAATATAAACAAAGAAAACTGAATACATCACTAGACTGATTCTGGATAGAATCTAAGCACATGGAATGGAAATGTCAACATATATGAAGAATTAATTCTTCAGAAAGTAACCAAATATGGCATTGGGTCGCAGATTGAATTTAGAGCAAAGAACATGATGGTTCTGCCTATTTCTCATGCAAAATATATCTTAATGTTAAAACCTGCATAAGAAGATTTTCACTTCCAACTGGTGGATCTGAGATTATTCTGAGGAGCTCAGAAGAAGACCCAATAGTACGAACCAAGATGGGAATCTGAAGGCGAACTGCCTGGATGGCACAACATAAACCATTTGCGAAAAGCATTAGAACTTGGTGAAAAAGAAAAAAAAATACAAGTACAAGGCAATGAACAAGGAAAATATAACTGCAGCCCACCTCTTTTGCGGCCTTTGATATGCTTTTGTATATTACAAAAATTTCACGAAGAAGAGAACGCTTCTGTAAAGTACAAGAACAGTTAGAAATATATGATAATTGAATACATAAGAAAAGAAGCTAAGAACACATACTACAAAGATTAGAAAATATGTATTAAACCTTAGTACAAAGTGCAAAATAAAGTGACATGCAGCGTTGTGCCTCCATTGTCAGAGAGGACATCACACTTTGATCCAGTTGGGTAGTAGACATTACTCCACTGTCAGATTTAAGCCCCTCATTAGATTTCTTTCTGACGCCAGCCTCCTATATGAAAGTGATTAACAAAAGTAAAGATATATGACAGTTTGTATTAAGATAGTTACAAGAAAATATTGTTTTGTTTAGAAACAACCACACAAGATATCAAATAAAATAATGCTGAAAAAAATCAGTTTCTAAGGAATTGAAGAGCTGACATTATCTCATGACAAATTTGGTGAATCAAAGATAATCATTCAAGGGATGTCCAACTTGAAAAACAAAAGGAATACTAAAAGTATTCTATAATTTAAATATTACAGGACCAAATACAGAACAAGTAGTTAAATTAAGAAAAAACAAATGCAACATTATAGCAACTATAAGAAAACATCTATATTAGCAAGGGTTATAAATCAGTTAGCAAAGACAAAAGAAGTAACTGTTAAGAGGTATGACTAGGAAAGCCTGTGCCAGTGTTACACCCTAAACACTTTTAGTTGGTGAGGACATGCAATTCTGTGAAGGGGCAAGTAATGTGTTAAGCTGTGTTTTGAAACTGAGAGTGGGTTAGGGTATCCCCTCTGATGAAAAGTAGGAAGAAAAGGTGTATTCTTATTCAAAAAATAATATAATTGCAGTACACCACATATTAACCAATACTCAAGCATACAATAACTATATGAAGTGAACCAGAACCAAAGAGCCTAAGAAATTCCACAAAGAGTCCTCATTTTACTTTTACCAAATCCAAGGGAACTCAAACATAATATAGCCATATAAAGAACATCTTAGAACCATACCTAACAGCAATATAATTCTCAGCTTCTTTGAGGTATGAACCTAAGAGCCTAAGCAATTCCACAAACAATCCTCATCCTACTTTTACCAAATCAAATGGACACTGGTATATTACTTATTAAATGAACCAAATCTTGAGAAAACAAAATGTTTTCTAAATTAAACCTCTTGCAGCTCAGAAGACAATTCTTCATCCTCCATGTGCACCATAACAGGAACGTCCTCAATAACTGAATGAAGTTTTTCACGAGCAAAGTCTTCAATTTTCTGAGAAATGCTTGACATAGAAAATAGTTTATTTGCTACCTGGAATATCAAGAAACCAATGTTAGATGAAAATAGTTTTGCAAAGTACAAATTTTGCAATTGAAACCCAAAATTACCAAGCGTGTCGCTTTCATCCGCACTTCTTCTGTAGGATGCACTGTACTCTATGGAGAGAAGCTAGAATTAGGATAATAAACAATAATGATAAAGTAAAAAATTTCTAAACATATATGAAAGAACAGCACCATGTATTGCCAATGAAAGCGTGAAAAAGAGTGGATAAATGGACCAACAAGAAAATATGGTATCTTATCCACAAGAGGGCCAATTTTCTATGTTTGCATAACCCCTACAACTTCACTAAATATTTTCCAAGAAAATTCCTGTCATATTAAGTTTAATTTTAATGTTCATTTTCTCAATTTTGCAATTAACTGAATTAAAGTTGGTGCAATTATCAATATTGAGAATCTGCTACCTATTCAAGTGTGTGTGTTAGAGATAATATTCACTCAGTCAAAATGTCAAAACTCTCTAATCTTCAGCATTGTCATTTACAGCCATCAAGGGCATAATTGATTCAAAGATTATGTTTCCATCTCATGACAATTTGTAGTGTGATCTTCTTCATCATTGGAGGGAGAACCTAAAGTGAAGATGTTGACGATAAAGCACTTTCATTCCTTGAAGAAAATTTACTTCAATTCATTAATAGATGGATTCTTCTTGACTTGGGAGAATCACACAACTAAAAAAAATTAAAAAAATACAGTCAAACCATGGTTTAAAATATTGAGCCATATCGAAGTTTTAATTTATGATCGCAATGATATGATTTCAATACCGTATCATACCGTGCTGATATAGTTTCGATCTTTTTTAAATATAAAATATATTAATTAAAAATAAAAAATTTAACCTAAATATTAAACAAATTAAAAAATATAGGATATGAGCGCCCTATATGATAAATAAATAAAATTACTACATATTTTTAAAATTAAAA
This sequence comes from Zingiber officinale, assembly GCF_018446385.1. Taxonomy (NCBI): domain Eukaryota; kingdom Viridiplantae; phylum Streptophyta; class Magnoliopsida; order Zingiberales; family Zingiberaceae; genus Zingiber; species Zingiber officinale. The sequence continues at coordinate 16,108,349 of NC_055989.1, forward strand.
TAAATAATATATATTAAATTAATGGGATAATTTTATTAGGGTTTGATTAAACCTGTTTAGATTATCCTTATAGTTAGGAGTTGATTGAAATTATTAATATCAATCTAATCATTAAACCCTAAATTTAAGTTTAATCTCGCACCCGCGAGGTCGAGGAGACCTCGGTGGCTAGCAGTGTTGGCGGTGTCGGTGGGGCACGAAACACAAATTTTGCCTGATACGAAATTTTAAACCATGAGTCCAACAAAATAAAGTGATAAACTAATTCAAAAATCTTGATTTTTTTTACTTCATCTAAAATTAGGGAAGTAAATGAGCCTAACCAATCTTAGCTGTGTTAGGCACAAGGTTTATGTTACTACTACATCGAAAGACATTATGAGTCCCAGTGTCATTTCTAATCCCAAAAGATAGCTAATTATCACATCTTTTTGGCATCATTCATCTCTTATTTTGGTTAAGTAAATGTTATAACTATATCAATCTCTCAAACATCTTATCATAGTCACTGAGTAATATTAGACCTTAGCTTTGCAATTTGCTCCTCATTCATCTCACAACATTATCTATTGGACTCTGCAATCCTTCACAATTTATTTTTTGTATTTTCACAGGCAACATATATTCAGGGTGATTTAGGTCCATAGGAAAGTCAATGAGAACCATAAAACTTAAGCATTGCATGTTGTAATAGATGACACATTGTTCTCATTCGAAGGTAGAAAATACAGATGACAAAGCCACCCTTCCAATCCAACAATTAAGTGAGCACTTGCACCCATAAGAGAAAATGGGAATCACTGAGTTTATGTTAGGCTTCCAAATGAAGGAAAAGCCAAGTGAGAACCATATAACCTAAGCCTTGCTAAGTTGTAATAGATGACACATCATTCTCATTCAAAGGTAGAGAATCTAGATGATGATGCCACCCTTCAAATCCAGCAATAAAGTGAGCCCTTGCACTTGTAGATGAGAGTGGAAATCATTTGGTTTGTTAGGGGCTCCAAAGAAGGTAAGAATTTCTGATTGAGTGTACTAGATTCCATGAAGTGGATCACCTCTATCTAGTCATGGAAAAAACAATTAAAAGATAGAAGAAAGAAGAGAGTTATTAGAGAGAGATTATACAACCCTAGGAGAGAAGAAAAAAATTGGTCAGTGGTAGGAAGGAACCATGAGTTTATCCAAACAGCTGATGGCAATACAAAGGAGAGGGATACAAAAGTAGACCTTGAACACCCTCTCTAATGTCAAGTGAACCCACAACTAGGAATAGCAAGAAAAATTACTACTTAATGAAAGCATATGCATAGATAGAGATCATAAGTAAGTTGTACCACACTAAGAATATAGTTAAATTGCAATAGCTTAAAAAACAACTAGTTTAACAGTTGATATAAAAATAAAGGTATTTTAATATAGAAAAAGAACAAGAATCTATGATTTTCCTAGTTCGACTATTTTAATTAAATCATGTAAGAAGTTGCACGGACAAAAACTTACAAATCTAATTAAATTTTCACATTTTCAAAATTAAAATTTTCAAACAACAAAGAGCTTCTATGTTTTCACCAATAAAAATTTCTGATTGAGATCAATGCTGTTACATCATATGGCAAATTTTTTCTCCCTATGACAATTTCTAGCCTAGAAATTTGTTTGAAAAGCTACGAACCAGAAGTATAATTTCAAGCTCTCAAATTTTCCAGCAAAGGTGACCAGATGAACAAATATGTTATGAGAGACAACATAAGAGCTCAAATATCAAGAACCGCATGAAATTTCATAGTGAAAAACAAAACCATTTGGTGACTTCTTTAACGTCATAATTAATTCACTCAGTAATCCAATATGAAAGCTTGGAGTCACTAAGGACAAGGGTATAATATGAATAGATATGTATCCATAACATAGTAAAAAAATCATAGTGGGGATTCAGCTCTTGATAGAGTAATCCAAGCAAATCCAAAGGTGAATATGACTCGTTTGCATTAGATGAATTCATTTCCTTTTACCTAAAAATTGAAACTGCATCATAACTTACATCACAAGTTGTCAAACATTAAATAACAGAAAACACTACCAAGGAAATAGCTCAAACAATGAAAGAGAATCTGAGAGAGTAAATGATATTTTGCTAGTAAAAAGATGATAAGTCAGTACTTGCAAAGCAACAAGGAGGCATCTGGCTCGACTAGAAGGTCTAAGCAAAATAAGATTCCATACAGCACTCAGTCCTTGAGTAACCCGATCCCCACTTTGGAAATCCTTTTCATGTTTCTCAATTCGGTCAGGAGAACACAAACCCTCCAATAACTTCAAAACACCCTCTGACAAGTAAGGAACTTCAACAAGCAATCTGCTGAGTGATTTATCTGTGGCTGGGAAGTTGTCACGGATAGATTCTGCCTACAGAGAATAAGGATGATTATAAGCGTGAAATCAGGTAAGATATCCACTAAAGAATGGAGCGAAACACACCACAGTCAATAGAAATGTTTCATAAATTGATACAGCAGTTCTAGATGAAAGAAAGTCTTGATCCTGCTCTGTCTCCCGATGTAACCTGTATAGGATATGCAAAGTCAACTCGTGCCCCTGATAATGATGAATTCAGGAGTCAAAAACAGTGATAAGATATAATAAATAAATGGGACACAGAAGAACTGAACAAATTAATATCATGGGGAAAAACAAATTAATTTAAAATAATATAGCAAAAAACAAATCTGAGCAGCAGAAAAATTATAATAAAATTTTCTAGATTAAAAAGATTTAATATAGAACATTCCAGATTAAGCATTCAATCAGGTCAGTGAAGCTTTCTAACAATCAGGAGACATTATCAGAGCTTCCAGAATTTATCACAGATGTAAAACATGAATCATCAAAATCAATAAGACCGACATCTGTACCTTCAATTTTGCCCTCTCTCAACAATCAAGACCGAAATTTCTAAACTTGTAAATGATATTTGTCTCTCATATAGTAACATTGTTGAAGTTTCATAACCTGGATACATATTGTGGTCAGACATGTCGAAGTGGACAGGTCGAATTGAATATGTGGTAGGACTGGTCAGATTATTCAGACGGGCTAGGTGGCCCAACCAAGCTGGTGATGTTATAACCCTAAAATTTTAAGAAAGGTGAATTGTTGCAATTAACAACAATTAGGCTAATTAGATTGTAATGGTTAATTTCTGACTTTGTATTCAATTTATTTGAGGTGTGGATTAATGGTGAACAGAGGTTAATTAAAAGTTAGCTTTAGGTTTGACTCAAATTTGAGATTGTTTGATTTTCATTAGAGCTGAACCAAACTGTCATTGATGCTAATTAAGTTTCCATTAGAATCCAAATTTGGCTTTAACAAGTTCATCAAGTAAGCCTTGTGGTTAGAAGTTGGATCAAATTGGGCACGATCAGTGTATTCAATAGCGGCGAATAGCGCGCTATCGCGCGCTACGACCAACGAACGCTGCAGAGCGTTCGCTGAATCGCGATTGTCCCGAATAGCCCACACTATTCGGGACAAAAGCGTCGATAGCGCACATAGCGTGCACTATCATGCCCTAGCGCCCCATAGCGGGCGCTAAAATTACAAATTGCTTACCAATAGCTAGGGCAAAGGTGAGTCGAATCGTGACTGTGGCAGAGGCGAAGGTAGGGCAGACTGCAGAGGCGACAGGCGGCGATCGGCGAGCAACGAGCGGCGAGCGGTGACCTGTGAGTGGTGGCGAGGGACAGCGATTGGAGGTAAGCTTTTCTCCTTCCTTTCGTTTTCTTCGTTTAGGTTTTCCTTCTCGTTTTTTTTCTCGAAGGAGCAAAAACGATTTCGCGATTTCCAGAAGTCGGGCATCTGGATCGATCCAGCAATCGATCCAAGGTCGAACAGAAAGGATCTGGATCGATCCAGCGACCGATCCAGATCCTTTCTGTTCGAACAGAAAGGATCTGGATCAGTCGCTAGATCGATCCAGATCCTTTCTGTTCGACCCTGGATCGATCGCTGGATCGATCCAGATGCCCGACTTCTGGAAATTTTTTTAAAATTTAAACATTGACGTGCACGAAAAGCTTGCGCTATACGCTACGCTATTTACGCTACGCAATGACAAGACAAAAACGCTATGAACCAACGCTACGCGATTTAAAACACTGGGCACGATTTGGATTAATTTTGACAGCTCTAGGGCTGAAGCAAAATTATAATGGGAATCAACTAGTTTAGTCAAGTTAATGCTAGATCACATAGAGATTTCAGTTGCTTAGGATTATTTGAATCCTTTCGCTCCTCTTTCCCACATGATTCCTCTTTTCCTGTTTATTCATGCCTCTTATTTTTCAGGAAACTGCCCTGATAGTGACGCCGAGTCGTACAATCAGAGCCCTGGTGAAGAGTGGCCATTCCTCACAGTTCAAGACCTCTCTCCCTTTCTTCTCCGATGAGCAATGATGCTCATTCAACCCTCTAGGCAGTGCAAGAAACCACCAACAGTCCTCCCTCTATCAATCACTCTCTACCTCGCGCTCTCTTATTCCCTTAGTGACAACTCTTCTTAGTGTCGTGGATATTGCAGATCATCCTCCACAAGATTCAGCTGAGACCGCCGATCAGCTGCTATCAATTTGCAACTTTTTTCTATCAAACAATCTAGTGGGCACTGGTTTAATTCACATCTTCCCTTCCATGATAGTTGCCTTTTGGATTGATCTTATCTACTGTTAATCATTTAATTCTTGCATCTTTTCTCTTTTAATAATCTTAGCTTAAAACATCTTTAAAAGTTGTTGAAGTTGTTGATCTGATCTCCTTGAATTGGAATTTCTTGATTGAGCTACACTGATTTAGAGGCAAAAAGTAAGGGTGTGTTTGGTTCGTGCGTTTTTCATTTTTATTTTCTGAAAAACGCTTGTTTTCTGAAAAATGGTGTTTGGTTTCCATTTTTCGTGTCTGTTTTCTAAAAAAATAGAGAGCATTTTCTAGAAAAACATAAAATGACAAAAAGTCATTTTCTGTTTTCTAGAAAACGCGCATTTTCCAAAAAATGAAAATGGAAAACGTGTAAACCAAACGCACCCTAAGTGTTTCTTCTCTTCTAATCTCATTAAATTTCTTGATTATTGCTAAATAGACTGTAATGGCAATGATAGCTTGAATTAAAGCTATTATCCTTGGAGTGCTAGTGGATACTTTGAATTAGATGTTAACCAAATGTTTACTGTTTATGTTGGTAGGATAATTAAGTTGTTTAGTAATGTATTTCTGATCTTGAGCATGTGTTTGCTATTCTTAGTCTATTGTGTTACTTTGATGGTCTTTTTGTGTTACTTTGATGGTCTTCTAAGCGGAGATTTGCTTAATTGTAGAGCCAAATCTGAGAAGAGAAGAACATGTTGATTGCTTTTTGAGTTCTTCTCTAGTCGCATACTTAAGATGGGTAATTATATTCTTGGACTCGGTTATATAATTCTTTATGCATGAATTAAATGTATAAAAAGATCATATATGCTACCATAATTGGTTTTGAAAAGAGATTTAAACAACACTTAACTAGCAAGATAGGGTTCTAAAAGAATTAGATTATTGGGGTTACTTAAATGGTCCTTTTTTCTACTCTATACATGTGGGTGAGCTTGTGGAGATTAACAAGGGAAAGGTTATTTTCAAAAGAAAATATAGACACTCTGGGTACTTCATATTTGATACATGTCTTTAAACAAGTTTACCTCTATGTTATATGTTGATACCTGTATTCTTCTCTTATGCTATAAACAGCTATTTAAAAACTATAATCAATAATGATGTAGCCCAAAGTGACATAAAGACTTCAAATGGAACAACTATTATAAATGATGGAAATAAATATTAAAACATAAAAACAACGAGCCTACTACCCACAAAGATGTGGTAGTGTGGGTACTTGCAGTCAGTATTTATTTTGTGTGGGGATGTTATATCGTTTTTTTCATAGGCTTTAGAAGACAATATTTATAGTTTGAGAACCTAGCTCTAATGATCCACTTCTTAGTGAACTTGTTGGTGATAATTAAAAGTGTATTTATTTGAGATAAAAATATAGTGATAATTAAGTGAAATGAAGTAATATAAAATGGTCATAATTAAATGGAATGACTTGCGATAATAAACAGTGATAAGTGACATAAAGATAAGAATTGACTATATTAAAATAAATACTCAACTTGAAACTCTAATGATGTAAAATTTATGCGCATGTTTTGTTTCCTGACTTAGCAATTTGTATTCAATTTTTGAAGTCCTTTGACCACCAAGTGTGAGGTTTCGATTCTAAGAATCGCCCTATTAGACATGTTTCTTCTAAGGTATGCATTTTAGTTAGATTTTGTGTTACACTTTGCTCTGACATTATTGTAAACCACGCACAGTGAGCGAAACCTACCTCAAGGCAAACCTAGCTTTTGGAGGATGTGACAGCATGGTTTCAAGGCTTAAGGTTAGGCTGTGTCTGAGCATTTGGAGAGACTGTTGTCCTACACATTGTCCATTCCTGGGTTGAGTGGTGATTATCAGCTACTCTCTTGAGCTATCTAGGCTGATTAGTTTCTGAATTGATCCTATAAATTAATGTCTGCTGTTTCATTGAGTTGAGTGGTCATCGTTAGCTACTCTCTTGAGTTTAATAGGCTGATTTTAGTGTTTTGCTACAATTGTTAACACTCAGTACCAAGATTTAAAATTTCGACCCGTGCCGAGGTTTCAATCCCGGACCGGAACGATACAATTTTGGTATCATATCATGTCGATATAGTTTCAGTATTTCTTTAAATTTTAAATATAAATGTAAATTAATTTTATTAATATTTGATTATTAATATTTCAAAAATAAGTAATTCTCAAAATTCAATACTAAAATTAAAATTATAAAATAATTTGAAAAACTAAAAATAATCATAAAATTATTTGAAAAATTTATATTATTTTTTAAATGAATTTGTAAATTTTTAACTTAAAAAAATTATTTGAAATGCATAAGAATTATATTTTTTTTAAAAAATAGATTATTTTAAATTTATATTTAATTTTAAAATTATTTTAAAATGTAAATTATTTTATAAAGTATTTATTAATTTTAAAAATTATTTTAAAATTTTGAAATAATTTTTTATATTTTATAAGTATTATTAATAATAGTTTATTTAAAAAAATACATATTTACAAAATAAAAAATTAATTAAATCAAAAAACTAGAAAAATCGTGGTTTCAATGAATTGCGGAGGTCGTCGTGGCAACGCGGCACCATGGCCCTTGCGGAGGGTTTTAAGAATATATAAAATTTTATTAAAGGGTAGCCCGGTGCACGAAGCTCCCGCTATGCGGGTCCCGAGGAAGGATCCATTGTACGCAATCTTACCCTGCTTTTTGCAAGAGGTTGTTTTCAAGATTCAAACCCAAACCCGTGACCTTTTGGTCATAAAGTAACAACTTTACCGTTGCGCCAAGGCTCCCCTTCATATAAAATTTTATTAGAATTTTAAATAAATTTTTATATATTTTAATGGGATAATTCGATTAGGATTTTAGGAAATATGTTTGGCTATCTATTTAAGTTAGGGGTTAATTGGATCCATTAAAAATAACAATAACAAAGCTAAGAGATAAATAAATAAATTTTATTATATATTTTTAGAATTAAAATAAATAAAGTATATAATTAATTAGATAATTTTATTAGAATTTAATTAAGCTTCTTTGCATTATTTGTGGTGGCAAAAGTTAAAGTCATGACCTTAGCGACCCCTCCAAGGCGGTCCCACGCAGTCTGAAAGGATAAATCATGGTAACTAATTCAGCCTTAGTCGAGCGACCTCCTAGACAGTGGGCACAAGATAACCCGAAACAGTATTTACACCTACCGGGAATCGAACCATGCTTCTCTGGTGGCAAGCCCTTCCCTAGTATCAACTCGACTACACCCTCTTTGGATTACCCCTATCATAGCTGAGAGTTGATTGACATAATAAACCTAAGTTCAGTTTTAATTATAAAAAAAACCGTCAACACATCACTCGCAATCGCTGGGTCACGCAACCCATCCAAAGCAGCCACGGGGGTCGCGCAACCCTTCCGGCACGGCCACGGTCATGCGAGCCTTCTTCGGCGACCGCCGGAATCACGTGACACCTCTGACTATTGTTAGGCTTTGTGTCAGATCGTGTCGGTGTCGGTCAGCAGGCCGAACAAAATGTTTTGCCTGTTTCAACCGGCTCGACACGATATTTCAACACCCTAATTCCCTTTGTCTTCCTTCAACAATCTTGCTCGCATCTTGCTTCTCCAACTTCTATCATGAGAAGCAAGCATCGAACCCTCTGCGTCGAAACTCGTGCCTTCCTCTAACACCCTAGCTCCTTTATCTTCCTCTAACAATCTTGCTCACGATCTCACTCCATCTTTTAGCACAAGATGCTTGTGTTGAACCCTCCTGCATGTTGAAACCCTTATCTTCTTTCGACACCCTAGCACCTCCATCTTCTGAAAAAAGTAAATGCCACAAGACACCAAATCTTAGTTTCCTCCTACAGAGTCAACTCACATGACGTCTCCCCACTTTAGGTAAGCTTCCTTGTATCCAACTCTTCTTCCTCTTCCTCTTCCTCTTCCTCTTCCTCTGACACTCATGTTTTCTCTTCTTCTTCCAATCCCCCTATGCCCCCTTCTCCTTCGGCACACCTCCAACACCACTACTGGGCCTTGACGACACCTTGAATTAATCGACAACTACAACTTCGACTTGACTCAAGATTTCAATCCTTGCATGCACCACAATAAGTTGGTTGTCACTGAGCCAACAAATTTTTTATGTCCAAGATTAGCCAATGAAAGTGAAGGTTAAGCCAATTTATGTGTGAGCAATGACAATGTTATCAATGTTGCAAGGTAGTAATGAACAAAATAATGGTTGATAAGTAAGCGAGGAGAAATCGGCAATGAAAACATGCTATTTGGAAGGTTGCAAGAGTCTTCACATATACAAAGTGGTCTTGCAGCCTCTATATGAACTGCCTTCATTAGTTACAAATTGCTACAGATGAGAGGCGATTGTGCATGTTTGATCTCCCATGAGCTCCCCCAAAGAGAATTGACGAAAAAATAATGCACTAGACCTAGATCATATTGCTCTAATACTAAGTTAAGTTGAAACTACCAGTCTAACCTTAATCAACAAAATGCATGGCACAAGGACCTATTATATATATATAACAGAAAGAAAATAATTAATACTACAACAATATGATGCTAACATGGTATGCTATCATTGTAAATTAGGAAAGAATTTGAGAGAATAAGTAGATAGCTAGAAGTATAATCTCCTTCAACGGAAAGAAACAGTTCAGAAGTTAGACTAACAACATGTATTTTGTTAACACATGCCACATTAAAACTCAAGAGGCCTATATGAGGGCCTCAAAATGACTAGGTGTACATTGTTTATGTTTATACAAGCATGAACTATATAATGTGCATTCAGTGTTTATTTAAACAACCCAAATCAAAAACATTATGCTGGAACAGTCTCGTTAATTTGGATAACTTACACATAGGAACCTGAAACTCATGAAAAAAAAGAGATGAAAAATCTGCAACTTCACGCCAAAAGTAAACTGAAGGTTCATTCTTGCCTTTATTAAGGTTTTTTATTTTTCAATTTTCTTTCAACACCCAAGCCCATCAACTCCTTTAGTTATGAAAAATCACCATCAAAAAACCCCTCATTGGAATTGGCCAGGCATCATATAATGGAATCCTTAATCAGAAAAGAATTAATAGCAAGGCCCTTAGCAAATCACCAAATAAAACTAACAAAATCAATTGTGTATCAAGTATAGCTATCTATATTGCAACAATTGTTTGGTCTAGTGGTAAATGAGCTAGATACCAAAGATCAGGGTTTGAATCTAGTTAACAACACTGTTGGGAGGAGTTTCACCTTATTGCTCCCACCCCAAATGGAGAATTATCTCACAACCTATACAGTGTGGGGACACCTCGTAGTTAGAGACCAAAAACAAAAATATAGCCATCTACCTGACACTGAACACAAAAGGTCAAGAGTCTACAAGATTAAAATGTTAGTTCATGAGAAATATAAAGCACTGAAAACTGTCAATTTTGAAGTAGAAACAAGAGGTTCAGTGACTCAGACATATTTTAATGAACAAAAAGCAAATTAAAACATCAAAATTATAACTACCTCAATAGAATAGAACAGAAACTGATTCAAATTGCTGTGATGATGTAACTTTAGGGAGAATTCAGAAAAAATGTATTGCAAAGACTTTAGTCAGAAAATTCAAAAGCTCTACCTCATGCTCCAGATAGTCTGATACAATGTGTTTCTGTAAAAGCCCCCAAGGATCAAGCTCCAAAGGAAACTGAATAAAGAATCAATCAATTAGTTGTATTAAATTTGTGAAGGGATGCTTGTACCTAAAGAACAAAGATGACTGTGTCAACATGTATAATGATGACAAAAATAAATGGGAAGGAAATAAAACTCAACTCCAAAGTGAAACAAAATTTGACTATGTATGAAAGTATGTTTGTGGTCATGAATCAATATAAACAATTCAAAATTTTAAAAGTTGCAAACATAATTCCACAAAAGATAAGAAGATCCGGAAAGCAAGGAACACTTGAATTTCACTTCATCCCTATCTGCACAAATAAGTTGATGAGTATAATAACGCATCTACAACTCCACTCGTCAAGCATGCAGTTATGGTTCAGGTGGAAACATGTGAGTTTAAATTGAAAGTTTTTTTATCATAAATGTTATAAAATCACTTAGCTTTTAAGCAACTGAAAGGGTATACCTCCATTCCCAAGTGAGCAAGCAGTGAACGGCGAGTAATTGAGTCACCAGAACCTGCTGCTTGCTTATAAGCATCAAGTACACGGATAAATGCCTCCTTTTGTAGCTGATCCTTAGATTCATCAGTTAGGTTTGCATCCATAATTATCATTTTTGGTAGAACATACTGGAATGAGGTGGCAATAGATGATGTAGAAGTTGCCTGACATGTATCAGGATTAATCACTCCAGTACTCTGGGCTCCTGTAACATCAGAGACAAGGGATTCAGCTGATAAAATATTTGAAGGCAGTGTGTTGCCTAAACCTGTGATAAGATCTTGGCTGGTTTCAATCAATTCAGGGATGGAAGAATGAGAAGCATCATGTGATTCTTGGATTTCGTCAGAAGAATTGGTTGAATCAACACCAGGAATTTTTCTCTCATCCATTTCCGAGTTTACTATTGATGAAACAGCTGAATGGCCATGTTCAGCAACATGTGGAAGTGGTAAAACAGAAGCAGGGAAACTGGGAGCTATTGTTGCACTACCATCAGCTAAGGTTGTTTGCGTTCTGTCAGTCATTTCTTCATCATCATTCTGATGATTTTTCTGCAACTGAAAATGCAATATACAGCAAACAGAAATCAGAAATCCAGGATGAGTGTCATACTCCGAGAAGGAAACATAAGAAAGCTTACATCAACATCACAAGATAGTGAAGGTGGCACTAGTAGTGATGCTAGAAGAGGGTTCAAACTTGATAATGAACGAATATCTGAAACAAGTGAAGGCAATTGCACAGTGGGCAACACAGAGGAATAGACCATTTTGGAGGATGAACTGCCTTCTTTGTCCATACTAGGACATATTGGAGGGAGATGCTGCATATTAGAAATAACTACTTCTGCTAGCAAGTCAGAGGAGATGCTTGCAGTAAGGATATCGAGGGAACCAGCGGCTTTTTCACCTTGAGAAACCAATGCACCAAACATAGCAACAAGTTGTTGTACAGGTCCTGGGCTCTTATCCTTATTAGGTACAGAATCAACAAGAGGAAGCTTGTCCTCAACTTGATCAGCAGACAATTTAGAGGATTCTTCAGGAAGATCTTGTTCCATATCAGATGACAGCCTAATTCGTTTACTAGATGTAACATCATCGTGCAGCAAATCATTGCTCACTTCAGCTGTAAGCCTCTTATTTGCAAGATCACTACTTGGCTCATCACATGTGTGCATCGATGAATTATCGCCCTGCAATTGTTGGTACAGCACATGCTAAAACAAACCAACAGAGAAATATCACATAGTCCGGTATGCTTATTCGTTATTACCTTTCCTGGTAATGAGTTTTGAGTGCTAATTGAAAACTCCCTATATTTCATTTTAGTTGCCTGGTCGATCGACTCACCAGTATCAATGGCTTTTAAGGCTTCAGTCAAGCGGGCTCGCCACTGCAGAAACAAGCAACATGTTCAGAATCCTCTAAATGTGTAAATCATCTCTCAATCTAATACTTGGAAAAAGTAGTAAACAACAGCACTGGATATAAAAACTAAGAAGATTTTTCTACATGTAAAGCTGACACTTAAAAAACTAGTTAGGTGGTAGATATATACTTTATAAATTGCAACAACATACACTTTAGATAACAGTAAGAATGGAAACTACATCAGGAAGGATTACCGGTTCTGCGCTTGAGTGTGTGCATTTCAAACAGGCAACGAAGGCATTTTTTAGGGCGTGGTGTGATCCTGGGACTTGTGCACTAACAACTGAAATTGCCGGATCCAAACCAAGTAAAATTGGTAAAATGCGTCCATAAAAGGAAGGCCTTTTCACTGCTATAGCTGAGAGACTGGCAGAAAACATCAAACCAGCCAAGGAAACAGGAAAGAGAAAAATATTGTAAAATATGAAAATAAATGAAATCCCTAATATGCAAACTGCTGAGAGACACATTTCAGTTGTACCAGAAAACATCAAGGTATCTGTCAAGTAGAGCATACAAAAAGAGCATGAGTCTCAAAGATTACATGAAACTAGAATAACAAATTTTCATCTAAACACCAAATTGTATTGACAAATTAGCAGCTACATGCCAAATTCTAATGATTTGTTAGAACCTGATTCTTGTGCATAGGGAGCATCCATAATAAAAGAATCAAATCATCTAACTTGCATATACAAACATAGGCAATCCCAGCATCACAAGTGGAACATTCTTCAAACATATTGTTTTAATAGCTTCATCATGCCAGAGGAACAGGTAAGTTTTCTATTAAAAGGGTACAATACCCAGTATTCACTTCAGATCACTTTGATCTAGTAGCAGGATTCAAAATTTAGTAAATTGCTACTATATAGAGGCAGTAAGGTAGAATTGTACTAATTCCTACTAAAACCTCGAAAAAATAAACCACTGAATTCCATGCAGTCTCAGTGAACAGTGATTCTAGTGCTTATATGGTCAGTACATATTGGGCACCCACCATGGTATGCTAAGAGTGCCCACTACAGCAATAGAAGAATGTCATTTTCAACCATTTTTGTTCTTGGTGCAAGTGGGACAATACCCACTATGTACCAGCCCAACCAATATCAAGACAAGACAAGCATAGGATTAGCATTATAAATGATGCCAATATCTAGTAGCACGCAAAAAATAGCTTGCATAATTCGAAGGTGTGGCCTATGCCAAAGTAAACAGTACTATCCATACCAATAATGGTCACTTGTAACAGTAAAATGGAGACAAACTTGCATTTAGATATTTTAGAATAACTTTATCTATGAAATTCTTGTGTTGCCAATAGATGAAGTACCTGAATTGAGCAGACAATGTACATAGGTGAACAACAATGATGATCAAGTAAGAACTCCAAACTTTCATGTGCTTTTGCATTAAAATTCAACAAATTTTATATGATTAGTATGAGCAAGAACAAGAGCTAGGTGCACCATTGCTCTTGTTAAGCCATGCGGACATAATGGACAATGGCTCGAAAAACAGCACTGAATACCAATAAGCTATGATAACTAGAACACAATTTACATACACTATGGAAAGCATAGCCCCACAAACAATTTGATGACCATCTGACAGTGAGTAATTATTCTGACAGTGTGGGATGTTGGGAGTATACATGCCGAGGACCCTACTGGGATTATAGAAGCATAGTGGTTAACTTAAAGTTGTAATATGATATTATGTGCATAGGTAGAGAGGTATGCCTAAGATGCTCCTTGCAACACGAGTATGTATCCAAGTGTCTGGTACAAGTCTTTCTAAATTTTTGCATGTGATAAATAGGAATGTCAAATATCCACTCTGTCAGCATCAATGATACAAACAGACAAAATGAAGAGTCCAAGTACCAACAAAACAAACTCACAAAGTCATTGAAATGTTTAATAAAATTCGTTAGAAATTTTGTTCCATTCAAAACTCAAGGAATGAAAAGAAGATTGGAAGAAAGCAAGAATCTCCTGGATTTTACCAATTCATCGTGCCATAGCTTTATATTTGTTTGTGGCCATCTCTTTAAATACACAAGCACCTAATATAAGCAAATCAGTAAAGTTTAAGGGAGATGGTTCCTAGTTTATCTACTCTTCAGAATCTTGAGTGTGAGTCTTGTTAACTAAGGAAACATATTCACCATTCCAAATCATTCCAAGGTTGTGTCAACTTCCATGCTTCTACACCATCTTCTTTGGTTCATTAATATTTGGGTCCGTAAATGTGTCTATTAAAAATTAGGTTTTAGATATTTTGCTGCCTCCATCAATAACTACTCTAGAATGACATGACTTTTCTTAGAGAAAGAGTCTTCAAATACCCTTTCAGTTTTTTGTGCCTTTTATCCTGAATTAAGAACACAGTTTAGTGATTCAAGCAGGTATTGAAAAATTAAAATGCTAGAGTACTTTTCTTATCTTTTGCTCCTTCCTTTCTAGTCAGGTTTCCTTTATCAATCAATTTGCACTTATACTTCAAGCAAAAATGGTGTTGTTATAAGAAAGAATAGGCACTTGGTTGAGACATCTTGTGCATTACTATCTTGCATAGGAGTTCCTATCATGTTTTGAAATGATGTAGTTCTCGCCAATATTACTTTTGTTATTCACAATCAAATTCACTTTTCTATTATATTCCCTTGTGCAGTTAAATTCTTTCTTCTACATTGCATGTTTGGTTGTACTTTGTTTATATTATCTCCAAGTAAAGACAAGTTGTCCTAATACCTGTCAAGTATGCATTCCTTGATTACTCAAATCAATAGAGAGAGATCATTATTATTCTCCAGTGTTACATCAACTAGATGTGACCTTTTTGAGTCCATGGCCTTCTTGTCCACATCAACCACCATGTTTGAGTATGCAACAAAGGTACTTCTCATTTGTACTTCATTATATATTTCATCATCCTTTAACGTAGAGATACTAGTACCATGCCTAAAGATTTTAAATGGACTTTATGTATCATTAAAATGGTACAATTCTGACATTCTTTTGTATGGATACAAGATGAAAAAAATAACAATATTATCTTAATTCATCTTGATTAGTGATGTAGTGTGCCAAAAGGTGTCAAGTATTGGTATGACGCAATACTCATTGAGATGATGATGCAACAACACATGAGACATTGTGTGTGCCGAATAGTATCAAGTGTTGGTAACTTATCATGCCAACCAGCATGGTATGAGATTTCAAACCATGATTAAAACAGAGTAAGAACTAAACACATTGCAACCAGTTCTCAAAGCTTGATTGTTCTACCATAACCATCCCTAAGGATCCTACCAAAAATGTACACTTTTTGTCCTATAATTAAAATTGCTCTATATCGACTCTAACTCACCTTAGTATCATTTTTCTAGTTAGATACCAAAAATACAGTGATGTTACTAAAAAAGCATACTTCGAGCAAGCACCTAGGTGTATTGCTCAAAGGAAGTGTCATCTTGTATCCAAATTCAAACAAAACAACCTGAAGTATTCTTCAAGAGCATTATTTAATAAATTCAGTCCTGCCCTTCTATATTTGGTATGATTAGGACTTAGGAGTGTATCCGATCATTCAATGTTCAAATTATACCTCATTTTTCTTTGTATATTTAGATGACATTATCATTAACATAAGTTAATATAATCAAACTACAAGAATCACAACATTGAAAATATATCTTCATAAACACTTCTAGACCAAGGATTGGGTCGTCCAAAGTATTTTTAGCATAAAGCATGCCTTCTAAGTAGATATTAATATCTCTCAATGGAAATATTTGTATGATATGCTTTGACACCCCCCTGTAAATAATGTCAGACTAATGCCAAGATAGCAGATTAAGGAAGTGTAAAAGATAGTTGGTAAATTGAACTATGTCACTATCAGTAGACCTAACATTTCATATGTTGTTGGTGTGATTGGCAAAGTTTTTTGACTTTCATGCCATGACCATTAGAAGGCAGCTATAAGTACCTCACAAATACCCCCAAGAAAGACTATTATATCATGATTGAGGCCCTAACTAGATCGTTTCCTTGATAATACATCAATCTCTATGTCTTTGAGACAATACATCATATTTGTTTTTGGTGCTAAACAATAATGCCTGTTAGAGATAAAGTATATAGAACTTAAACTAGTTTTCAGTTGGTTTGTAGGGCAATTTTTTCCACATGATCACTAAAACCCTGTATTTTAGATCTCTTTAAATCTTGTCTGACATGAACAAGGCAAACCATTCCTTGCATGTGTTGGCACAGATATAAGCACCAAAACATAGTGCCACTAGAGGTACAATGCAAGACGATCAAAGGAAAAAAAATATTAGAAGGGGAAAGAAAGAAGCTTTAGTGGTTTCAATTGTTGGAAGGGCAGGCAGGAAATTGAAATGTGAAACTAAGACCAAAGTCAACAATGAAAACAATGAATGGAGGAAATAGGTAAATTTCTTAAGCTCCATTGATGTTGCTTCCCCTTTCACCATGTCCATCTCAAACGTTAACGCAAACACAAGTTAAAACTACCATAGAATGTCCTAACAGTGGTTTACCAGCTCCCAAATCCGTATTTTGAACCTTGCTAAAACTGATAAATTGTAATATCAACCTGCTTTCGGCCATCATATGATAGACACTTAAAGATAATACTGAAGCAGCAGCATCAAATGTAATTCAACACCACTCATAGCATGAAGGTTTCATAGAGTGAAGACTAATAGGAGCTGTAAGAAAAATGTAAAAATGACTTATATTTCTTGGTTAATTGCTTTGCGTAATATACATTTCCTAACTTGTTCTCTAAGAATGATGACATCCAACTCACATAAATGTGAAATCATAAATCATGGCGATATGAGGAAAACCTTGAACTATAGTATGCATACTATCCAATCTGTTACACATGCACACAAGGAATAAAGATACGACAAGTGAATACTACACAAGTTGGAGTATACAAATCCAATCTAATATTGTTTAATCTTCTGTTACCCGTGTTGTAAATGGTGGTAGGCGGTGGCAGGGTAGTTAATGACCGCCTCAACCGGCTAGACGGTTGATTTTTTTTTTTTAGTTTTATATATAATATTAAAAATAATCATTATTCTTTATAATATTTACTTTAAATAAAATATTTTAATTAAAAATAATTAAATCTGAATATTTAAAAATAAAAAATAAATTTATATTTATTTATATATATATATACTCAATGGGATAATTTTATTAGGCTTTAAATTATCTCAATCATACCTAGAAGTTGATTAAAATTATTAACCTAAAATTATTTAATTAAACCTAACTTACAACTTACCAACGTACCCTGTTTCGGCCGTACAACAAGTCTGACATGTCGTCAAGACTGTGCAACACATCCGGACACGTCATCGGGCCTAGGAGACGTGTCTGGTCCCAAGCGACGCCTCCAAGCCCCTTGCAAGGCTTGGGCGACGCTTTCAGGATCCCGCGACCCATCCAGATGCGTCGCGGTGACAAAACGGCGGCAACGGCGATGGCAATGGCGGAAGGAGGTGAGTTACCGCCCTAAAGCACCGTCTCAAGCAAAAGCTGTGTGTTTGATGCCCGCCTCCTGCCTAGGCAACCGGCTCAACATCCATTTAGAACATTGTCTATTCCTAACATGATAGTGTCTCAACTCAATAGTTACTAAAAGGCACAATACAAACTAAAGATAGCATTTTCTAGTCAAAATTCTGTAGGTATAAATTACCAAACATGAGTTAGGTAAGATGAAACAACCTTTTGATTAGTACAATGACCATTGAATTACTAAGTGTTTTCACTTGTGGAAACCGCAGCTGATCAAGTAATAATCCCAAGCTCTGACTAGCTTCAACAGCCAGCTCTCCAACATTAAGCAGAGCATGGCCAACCCTCAGCCATGAAATATTGAATCCTACATCTGTAATAATATAAATGAAGTAGAAATGAGCATCTGATTGTATGTAAGAAGGCTGGAAGCCCAGATATGATCCATTTCTGTGTCTGAAAAAAAATGATTTACCAAAGTCAGATTCTTGAGGTGGATCTGAAGAAATATAGGGATCAGGTGTATAAAGTAGAACCAATGTCTCAACAAACTTAACCGCCAGCAATCTAACTCCGTCACTTCCTGACTGAAGGAGTAACGTTTTTGTCAGCTTATATCAAAGAAAATTAAATCAGCCTTATTGAGAGGCTAAAGTTACCTGGAATGCAGTATGGACTACTGTGGTTTTGAATTGTAGCATCCATGTCCATGATGATTTTAATGAAACATCTATGTCATTGGAGTATAAACCCTAAAATCAAGAACAAAAACAAAATATCATACTTGCTTCTCATGTGCAAAAAATATTACGAATTGCTAGACTAGTTGTTATTGATTAGAAGTTCTCATCTCAGATATGTTTCCTTATGTCAGGAGTAAAGAGGTATCAGGTATTAGAATCAACAGAAATTCTCTTGGGCAAAAATCCAAAGAATGGTTTTATTTTCTAAAGAATAAAAAGGGCATCGCATATTTGATTATTATGGATGTGGTGCCTCACCTCTTATACCTTTACTATACCTCCTTATACTTATCCTGTTTTAAAAACTGAACAATTTCAATAAAATTATTCGGTTTGAGTCAAAAGTTTCCCATTTCCATTCTTCCATCCGTTGGAAAAGAAATACTATATAAAGAAAATAAATATAAAAATTTGTCGGTTTCTTAATAGCTTGAGCTTTTGGAATACCAATAAGCCCATCAATTATAACATGGTATCAAAGCAAGCAAAAATATCAAAGTTCTCATCCTGCCTATCAAAAAAATACTGTTTGAGGCAACTGAGTCAAATATGCCCTCTCACACATCTGATGGAGAATTAATAATATAAATATAAAAATTGATATTTTCCTTGCTAGCTCGAGCTTTTAGGATAAGTGATTAATCAAATCAACTTCAATAAAAAATAGATCTCAATCAAGGCAATTTTTCTTATATCTATGCTATATCATTGCCACCATTTTGGGCCTTTTGCAGGTTAAGACCCAAATTAGTAAAAAAAAAAAACAGATTTCTCCAAGAAAATCCATACAATGCTTCTAGCCTGTCTCTGGACAGTAATGCTTTGATAGCCAAACTTTATTACTCTTAGGTTCCAATTGAAGTGGAGTATTCCTGAAAAACTAGTGTTTTAAGAGCCTGGCTTTCAAAGACTCCATTTTAAGTAAATCTGAATGATACCACAAAAATATGTGGTGATTATGTCAGATCTACAAAATCTTATCTACAAAGTATATAAGATTTAGTACTTTCCTGAGGTATTTGTCAGTTCATCCTCTTTCACTCGACAAATTGAACTATTGCAAATCACAAGAGATCTCCTTCAGTTTTTACTCAAGTAAAAGGGCTTTCAGTTTCAGTTTTCTCCAAATCCATGTCAAGACAACTTAGCTTTTAAAGAATAAGCAAAAATTTGGTACTATATATTTCCATCAGAGTTGAAAGCAAACATAAACCATTATTTTGAGAACTAAAATGGGGACAAATTTGATGTTCGAAAAAGTGTTGCAATAGACAATTAATCAAAACTCAAGAGACAAAAAAACAAGCAGCAGTATACTCAAATTTATAAGCAGGGAAGCCAACATATGGAAGTTAACTACAACATTCTTCTTGTATATTCAAGCTGACCCATCAAGCTAGCCATCCCTTCTCTTTCTTCATAAGCAAGTTCTACTTTCATGAAAATCAAACTCAAGAATGATAGAAAATAGCCTAAACTCTCCAATGAAATTCATCAGATATCTTGTACACCTTAATGTATATTCTAAGAAGACATTAGTTATTTATAAAACATTAATTAATTATAGACAATTATCTGCTACTCCCATCAACCAGCAAGTATCCACAAAGTATTCCTGCATGACACCTTTAATCTACTATCCACGAGGCATGAGGAGTTTTCCATTCTCCGTGCCTCTTCTTCAGTTGAACAGCAGAAAAATGCTGACCCGCAGATCTCTTTCAAAATTAAGAGATAACATCATTCAAAATTACCCTAGAAATTATACTTTTGCAGTTAAGCGCTAATAGATCATGCAAGTGTTCACTTAATCACACCTTAGATGAGGGCAAACAAGGAAGCAATCCAGAAGAAAGAAAATAAAGACAGTAAAATCACATAATAAGAATGAATAATTAAATTTAAAACAATAGACTAACAGTTAATAGTGTTTCGTTGACAACCAAAAAAGCTCTTGAACAGGTTTATAATTATAACTTCAAAAAACAAAAAAACATGCCTGAATTACAAGCTTCTCTAACACATGGCCAAACAGTGCAGTTCCGGTGGTGATGGCTTGACGAGCAACAGCTGGAGTTTCATCTTCAAGAAAAGATATTAAACAAGGAAGCATCTCGTGCAAAACATCTGTATGCTTGGATCCTATGTCACCAATCATCCTACAATAACATGAAACACAGAAAATCTTTTACTGAACAAGCACATGAAGTAAAATAAAAGGACCAATATGACAAGCTACGATTCTAATATTCATTGAATGTGCCAGTCAGGTTTAGATCCAGTCTGGGTCTATTATTTACCATAAAGGTTACAACAAAGTTACATGTATACAGTGTCGCAAAACAAATTAACTATGAGTAGCAGTCTGTAAGAGTCCAATCACTGTTATTTGGTCGAAGAAGGTTTTGTTATTGATAGAATTGTGGAATTCCATCACTGCTTTGGCAAGGAACATAGGGTAGATGCCCTATTTTATAATAGTGGATATCAGCAGTTTATTGTGATTGAAAAAAATGGAGACTATAATAAGCTATTAAGGTAAGAAATTAGAGTGAACTGGACTAACACATAAAATATATTAGGTAATTACTCTCTATCTCTACACTCCAACATGAAGATGCTATATCAGATTAGTTTTAATGATGTTGCAGTGCTAGATACTCTCAGACACTCCCTAAATGTTGAAGAGGGTGTCTAACATGTATCTCCCCTCATCAATGGTAGAAAAGGTTTCAGATCTTGTTTCTCCTTCCTATCTCAATGGAGATGGATGGCTTTTGATCCATGTTTCCCCTCAATCTAGTTTCAGTGTTCTAAATGGCAGTCGAGGCGGCCGCCGAGGCGGTAGTCGAGGCGGCCACATAGGCACCGCCTAGGCAGGAGGCAGGCATCAACCGCACCGCCTCAAACTGAGGCGGTGCTTTAGGCAGTAATTCACCTTCTTCTGCCACCATCACACCTAGAGTCGCCGCTACAGCCATTTCGCCACCGCAACACATCCGGATGCATGGCTTGGGCCCAACAATGAGTTCGGATGCGTCGCGCCAGCCCGGACGCGACGTGTGGGCCCTGCAACGTGTCCAAACTCATCGCGCAAGCCCGGATGCATCGCCCAGGCCCCGACAATAGGCCTCGACACATTGCTCAGCCCAGTGACGTGTCCGAACTGGTCACGTGGTCCCGGCGATATGTCAAACTCGTCACCCGACTGAAACAGAGTACGCGGGTAAGTTGTAACTTAGGGTTTAATTAAATTACTTTATGTTAATAATTTTAATCAACTCCTAACTATAATTGGGATAATTTAAATAGACTTAATTAAAACCTAAAAAATTATTCTATTAATTATATATATATATATATATATATATATATATAGAGAGAGAGAGAGAGAGAGAGAGAGAGAGAGAGATTAAATATAAAATTTTTAATTAATATATTTGCTTAAAAGTAAATATTATAAAGAACAATAATTATTTATAATATTATGTATAAAAAAAGTAAAAAATATTCAACCGCCTAGGCACTGCCTAGGGCACCGCCTAGGCGGTAGGCGGTCCCACCACCACCTACCGCCATTAACAACACTGTCTAGTTTGCATGTTGGGAATATGCAAATTGAAGATTGGAATGATGATAATCTGTTTGGTGCTAATAGCAACAAGATAGCAGCAATTCAGTATGTATCAGGGTGGAAAAGAGATTGATGAAATTGATTTTGAAGCTGGATCTTATTGCTTCAGATTGGTTGTGTTGACAGCATGATATGTACAAGTGGAGATGGACATGGTGTTGACAACATGATAAGTTGAAGTGAAGGTGGACATGGAGTGGGAATGGAGGTCATATATGCTATAGGAACAAGCAGAATATGGCCAAGGGAGAAAACTTGCTCCAATATCATGGCTATGTTTCCTATATTACACAGTGGATATATAGGCTTCCGTTGGTCATCAACAATAATAATAAAAAAAAAAGGAATATAATAAAAGTAGGAAATGAGGGTAAATTAGATAAATGCAGAAAAATACATTAAAAAGGTAATTTAATTATTGATAGTTACAGCGAAAATGAAATATGTAATTTATGACTCAAATATGTTGTTTGGTAGAAGTGGAAAAAAAAAAAAATCAATCATCGTTCCTAGACCCCTCTTCAACTGTAAACAATAATTCGATCAAAAAGAAATTGGTATATAGGTATGATTTAAAAAACCTCTGGTAGGTCATTGTCATGCCTCTATCAACTGTAATATTTGTTTCTCTTCTTGAAATTCAGATATCTAAGGATTCAATGTATGTTGAATTATAAAGAAAATGCAAAGTACAACTGTATGATGCAAGATAGCAAGTGACAAATATGGCTAAAACTGGGACCACATATCTAAATTGTGCACGCCTAGAACCTAGCAACACAAACATATCTTTTAAATGAGAACAACAGATTAAACCAAAGCTCCTAGACACAGACTAACCTACTAATACGTTTATACAATGAATCATCAAAAATGCTTTGATGATCAGATATCGCATCTCATTGGGAGTGTTGTGCGCCTAAAGAGAATTTACATTTTCCATGCAAAGGTCATCAAGCACAAGCTCCAACGTTTTAGTTTATTATAAAGATCTTAAGTGCTAATGGCTCAAAAGACAGCCATAAAACCATCAGTAGGAGTCAGTACGATAATAGACCTTGAGACCAAAAACAAGTTCATATTCGAAACAATGCTTCACTTTCCTTTTCATTCACTTGTCAATCTATGACGGGCAAATGTCAGAAAAGCGACTTCTCCGCAAGCAATACAGAAGAAAAGGCCAACCATAAAAAGTTAACGAATAAACAGCAAAGCGAATAAGTGGAATTACTCAGCAAGGAATTTCCGAATGGGACTCGCCCGCTCACTCTGGAGCTCAGCGAGGCGTGTAACAAACTCGGCCAAGAGAGACGTGTCGCGATTCAAAAGAACCTCCTTGAGTTGCCGCAATTGCTTCAGCTTCGAAGACACCTCACAAGCCGCTCTTGCAGACTGAAGGAGACCGTCCGCTCGTTCGCCCCAACTCGCCGCCACCATGGCCACCATGGGCGCTGCGTCGCAACCCTAACTCCCACGGCCAGGGAAAGGCTCCCTTGGCTCAAGGAGAGGAGGGGACGTAGACGGTACAGGCGGTGACTCCTCGGAGGAAGACGCTGGTGATTTTGAGGTATCACAACAGAAGGAGATGCATCACACCGCCGGACCCTCCGCGTTTCTCGTCGGAGGCAACTCGCAAGGAAGAGGGAAAGGGATTTAGCATATACCAACTCGCATCTTTGCTATTCTAAAATATCGAACTTCACCCTCGAGAGAAGTAGAATTTTGAGTTACGCCTCCTGCCTTTTAACGATTTGCTCCAATTAATTTTCCTCTATAATATTTTAAAATTTAAAATAAATCATCTACTTTATTAAATTTAGACAATCAATTTACACTACACACTATATCAACATCCCTAAAAATTTTATTATTTTTATTTTTAAATTATTTTCTTCTCTCTTCCTAATATTTACTTTTTATTACCCAATCGATTTTATTTGTTTTTTATCTCTTTCAAATTAAATGATATTTTAATATTTAAGTAATGAATTTTATTTTTTTAATTTATAAAGATTTATTTACATAAATATAAAATTTAAGGTAAATTTTATATTCAGGGAAATTGTTCTAAATAAAATCCCAAATTTATATCTTCAGCTCAAAGTTTCATTCCGAAAACCTTCTCAATTGCACACTAACTCTAGCAATGCACTACAAATTTTTTAAAAAATTAAACATGATAAATACATTTGCTTCAAGTCAATTTATTGTTGAAAAATAAATTCTTTTACAAAAATATTTAAATTTTTAACAGTGACCCAAAACTCAAAAGTTTCACAAAATATTAACTTCAAATCGTTTATTTTGAGATGTTAAGTTTGAAAACAACTCTCTTATTTTTAAAAAATGTTAAATTGTATTTTTTAAATAAATATCCAATTATGCTTTCCAAATGCGTAGAACTAAATATACATAATAAATAGATTGATCTTCCTCCTAATTGGTTACTGATCACTTAGTTTGATCTTTTAAACTTTTTTTTTTAATCCAAGTATCTCATTCTTACCATCCAACTCAAGCAATATGATCTAATAGTAGATATCATCCTAATCCCTCCCATAATGCCTAGATTCATTGATATAAAAATTCATGTTCTTATATTTTGTATGTACCAAGTCAATCATGTGCAATAAATCTTTAGTATCGTCCATTGTGGTTGACTATCTTAGGATGATAATATTAAGCTAAGTACTAAGGATCATGTATAACAGATCTTGTGTGTAATTTACTATAGTTGACTACCCTAGAATAATAATGTCATATTAAATAACAAGTTAACCATGTATAATGATTATTCTATAAAACTTTCTCTTTCATTTTAGTTTTTTTGTAATACATGTATCTAGGCCTTAGACCCAATTAGTCTTAGATATCGATAGTCTTTGTTGGGACCAAGGGGAGCTAAAGAGGGTGAATAGTTCATTCACTTCAATAAAGATGATTTATAGCGGAATACTTGAAGTGAAGAACTGTTCAATGTTAACACAAAGATTTACTTGGTATCCACCTTTTTGAGGTGATTAATTCAAGGATCCATACAGTGCACGCATCTACACTATGAAAACACACCTCAGAAATAATTCAGAGGCGAAGAAGCCTCGTACACGCTCACAACACGAAAAACACCAAAAAAATAAGAACAAATACAATGAAATCTTACACGAGATTATAATAATGAAATCTTAGCTTACTCTCTTCTGGTTGCTCGAATCTACCTCTTGGTAGAATAAAATGCAGTAGCATATAGCTCCAAGAACTCCCAAAAATTGCACTGAGTGTTATTGTGGAGAACGATTATGAAAAACTCTTTTCTAGGGTTACCTTAGGGGTCTTAATCACTTAAGCTTCTCATTAAGCTATTACCACACTAGCAACCTACTTAGAACCTATATAATAGCTCTTTTTGAACTTTAATCGAATGGTGAGTCATCTCAATCGATTCAAAAATCTTAATTGATTACCCAATCGATTCTACAACTATCTGTTCACTCGTAAAAAAACCTTAATAGATTAAGCCTTGCAACAATCGATTCCATCTTCTTGCGACAAAGCACTCCTTAATCGATTGACCTAATCGATTAGAAGTGGTTAAATCGATTGGGTCAATCGATTCAACCATGTTTTTCGTGAGTCTCCTGGCCCTAATTGATTGGTACAATCGATTAGGCTCGACCCAATCAATTGACCAATCGATTCAGGCTGTTTTTGTGTTCTAGCAAGAATCTCTTAATCGATTACCTAATTGATTAGCTTAGGGCCAATCGATTATCCCAATTGATTATCCAACCCTAACTTACTTAATCCAAGTAAGATCACTTAGGACTTTTCTGCACACTTAGTTCAACTTATTAGACAACAAGAAACCTTAACTTTGAACCCTTTGCCATAATCAAAATTTAAGTTTGATCATCTGGTGCTTCTTATGTTGGATCGAAAGCGCTAGAGGGGGTGAATAACGTTCGTGACTATTTCGTTCATTTCGGAAAAAAATTTCAACTAATACGCAGCAGAAAAGTAGTAAACACGGAAGCAATGCTAACACTGTTTCTTTTACTTGGTTCGGAGCCTGTGGCGACTCCTACTCCAAGGGTCGCAATCGTTGATCGCTTACGATGGGCAATCACTATAAGTTCAGAAATCCTTTACAAGTATGCAGTTACAAGTACAAGTATTGAACTGGAAAGATTATACCGACAATACAAAAGATGATGGAAGTAGTCGTCGATTGTCAGAATAGCAGAGCATTGTTGAGGTGTTCGAAGCAGCACACTAGAGCACAAGTTGTTCTATTTTCGGGTGTCTTCGAAGTGCTGCCCGAGGCTCCTTTTATAGCCTCTTCAGATCTGATCTAGATCCTCGAAACTCGAGATCAAGTTTGACCCGAAGCGAATCGGTCGACCAATCCCCATGTTCGATCGACTGATCAGATGACCTCCTCCACATCCGATCTGATCACCCCGACTTCGATCAGGTCAACTCTTATCCTTGGTTCGGTCGACCAATCCCCAGGTTCGGTAGACCGATCCCTCGATCAAACCCGGTCTGTAATTTGGAAATATAATCCTTTTGTACTGAGGTTCGGTCGACCGATCTCGCTGTTCGATCGACCGATCAAGGCTAAGTCCGACCCTGCAGAATTATTAGTTTCCTGCAAAACAGAGTTAGACAAATAGCAAAGAATATCAAACAAATAAGTTGATAGCCTTCGGACTGTTCGGTTCTGACTTCGGATTTTCGTCCGGAAACCCTAGGTCGAACTCACGCCTACTGTCCCCTCACCGGGGAGCGCATCCTCACCTACTCCACTCAGAAGAGTATACCTATTGGCAGACCGGTCCTCCAAACCGATTGGACTTTTGCTCAGCGCCCGAGGCTTCCGGTCTTTGTGTTGGACGCCCGCTCCACGACCCGCCCAGACTTCCACCTGGCTCGCGACACCAGGACTTTCCACCTAGAGTCCTCGACTCTAAGACTTTTTGCCCGAAGTCATCGACCCGCTAAGACTTTCCGCCTAGGGTTACCACCCCCTAGGACCTAGGGTTACCTCCCCCTAAGGTTTTCCCTTTGCCTAACCGTAGCTAGGACTTTTCTTCACCTAGGATTACCACCCCCTAAGACGTAGGTGTTGGTGCAACCTTAGGTCAAGGTTGACCTGGTTGACCCGACTCGAGTTGACGTGACTCGAGTTGTATTTTGATGTTTGACTTGGGAAGATTGTCGGTGCAACCTTAGGTCAAGGTTGACCTAGTTGTGTTGCATGTTGATGTTTGACACTCGTGAGAGAGTTCTATTCTTGATGTGGGACAAGAATAGATGTTTGGGAGATTATTGATGCAACCGTAGGTCAAGGTTGACCTGGTTGACCTGATTCGGGAAAAGTCCAAGTATGAAGACTTGGCACGGGGAAAATCCAAACAGGGAGTTTGGCACGGGGGGAAAAATCCTAGTGAGTGAAGCTAGGTGAAGGTGGAAGTCCTGGTGAGTGAAGCCAGGCATTCGGGAAAATCCTGGTGAGTGAAGCCAGGTGAAAATCCTAGTGAGTGAAGCTAGGTGAATGAGAAAGTCCTAACTGGGATGTTAGGCAGTGTGGAAATCCTGGTGAGTGAAGCCAGGTGAAAGTCCTGGTGAGTGAAGCCAGGCAAGGGAAAGTCCTGGTGAGTGAAGCCAGGAAATTGGTGAGTGAAGCCAGGTGAAAGTCCTGGTGAGTGAAGCCAGGCAAGGGAAAATCCAGATGGATCAGGGATGATCGGACTTCTGGTGTTGGAAAGTCCAAGTAGGTCAAAGGGATTGACCGGACACTTGGCAGGGAGTTCTAGCAGGTCAAGGGAGTGACCAGATGCTTGGGATGAAGTACCAATAGGTCAAGGTTGACCGGATATTGGTTTGGAAGTCTTGGAACTTGGTTTGGGCAAAAACCAAGCTCTGGATCGGTCACCAGACCGATCCAGTGATACCTTGTTTTCTCTGATCGGACCGAACAGAAACTCTCTGTTCGGTTACTGATCGGTCTGGTGACCGATCAGCAAGCGAACGGAGGTGAAAAGAAAGGCAGGCTGATCGGTCCACAGACCGATCAGGCCATGTCCTGATCGGTCTGTGGACCGATCAGAGACGAGCATCGCGAGAAGGGGAAAGGAAGGGGATCGGTCTGTGAACCAATCCATCTCCTCTCTGATCGGTCCACAGACCGATCAGAGACGATCCACCTCTTCCCTGATCGGTCTGCAGACCGATCAGAGTTCTAGCCGTTGCGACGCAACGGCTAGTTTCTTAGCTGTTTCTTCTTCGCAGGTATAAAGGGGCTGAGGGCTTCTACAGGGCTTCTTCTTCTTCCTTCTGGAAGTACTGCCTGAAGCTTCTGCTTCTTCTTCCTGCTGAGCTTTGTTGAGCTCGTTGGGTGCTAAAGCTTCGCGTGAGCTTCTTCTTGTTGCTGGTTTTCTAGCTAAGCTTGGATCCGAGAAGCTGCTGCTTCACCAGGGTTCCTGCTGACTTCAAGAAGGCAAGCAAGTGTTGTTTACATTTCTGTTCTTGTTTTCTTGTTCCTATTTGTACTCCTATTGCTGTTGCAAAGATTGTGGTGAGGTTTCTCCACCCACAAGGAGTATCTATTAGCCGGGTTTCCGGGGACTCATCCACCGACGGATTGGTAGGCTTCGTCCACCTTACGGACACGCCGAGGAGTAGGAGTTCATCTCCGAACCTCGTTATATGGTTTGTCTTTCTTCTCCTATTTTCTTTCTGCATCTATTTTTCCGCTGCGCTAACCCTAGTTTGTAGAAAGAAAAGAGCAATTTGGGTCGGCTATTCACACCCCCCTCTCTAGCCGTACGAAGAGATCCTAACAGTAGGGTTACCACTCCCTAGGGTTTTTCACCTGCCTAACCGCAGCTAGGACTTTTACCTAAGTACACTTAGGACTTTCCTGCAAAGCTCATTCAAACA
Organism: Zingiber officinale; assembly: GCF_018446385.1. Lineage (NCBI taxonomy): Eukaryota > Viridiplantae > Streptophyta > Magnoliopsida > Zingiberales > Zingiberaceae > Zingiber > Zingiber officinale. Next base: position 16,137,571 of record NC_055989.1, read on the forward strand.
CATCAGATAACAAGACAACTTAACTTTGAACGTTTTGACATAATCAAAACACAGGTTCGATCGTCGGATGCTTCCCGCACCAACAATCTCCCCCTTTTTAATTATGGCAACACAGTTCAAAGTTAAGTAAAAACATAACAATTATATAAGGAATTTTAAACATAAGTAGAAATGTAAAAAAAAAACCCCCCCCCCCCCCAAAAAAAAAAAATAATAACTTGGCTTAGTAAGAAAAAAAAATCCTTATACTCCCCCTTACTTAACTTTGACTTTTCTCTCCCCCTTTGACATAAATCAAAAAGAAAATAGGTAGGTAGAAGATTGTTTAAGCTCCCTCTAAAGGGTGGCTTCCTTAAAAATTGTCAAGGACCTAGCTTTCTTAGCTTGAATTTAGCTTTAAAAGTATTGAGAAAACACCTTGCTAAATAGCTAAGTTTAGAAAATACTTTAACTAAGTTTAGTTTTGAAATTAGTTTTGAAACTGTCATAATTTTTTTTAAAAAAAAAACTTACCTAAACTTTGAAATGTTTTGACTTAGCTTTCAAAATAAGTTTTTTTTTTAAAAAAAACTTAGTTAGAAATTAAAAAAAAACTTTCCTAAAAGCTTGACTTTACAACTATCTTGATAAACACTTTAGAAAATACTTTTAAAATTATTTTGAACCTTTTTGAAAAGTTTAATTTTGAAAACAATATTTTAACAAAAATTAATGTATTAAATTTCTTTGCACTCCCCCTTAATTAATGTCAAAATCAATCCTTAGGGTCCTAGAGTCCAAGCATGAGTAATATTAAAAAAATATAAAAATATTTATTTTCCTAATTTTCGATCTCACTCATTCTAGGTTATCAAGCATGTTCAATTTATCAGTGAGTGTGAGATAGAGTTAGTTTTATTTTAATTTCATTAAAAAAATTTGAAATTGAGATTTAAAATATAAGTTTAAATTTTCAATGAGTTTGAATTTTAAAATTTTAGTAAATATTTAAATTTTTAAATATTTTAAAAATATATTAAAAATTAAGTTTGAAATGATAATTAAGTACGAGTTAAAATTAGTTATCATAAAAATTAATTAAATTTTTTGAAAGTCTAAGAATTAATAATTTAAAATTTTAATTATAATAATCAAATAATTAAGATTTTTGAATCTTTACTATGATTTGGAAAATTAAATTACTTGGAAATAATTAACTTTTTTTAAATTAATTCTGAAAATTTTAATGATTTGAAAGTAATTATCATTTTGAAAAATAATTTAAAAATTTTAAGTAAATTTTTGAAATTAATTATGATTTTTAAAATTAATTATAAAATTAAGTATGATTTTAAAATATTGAATTAATTAACTATTTTAACCCTAAGTGTTAGGATGTATACTAAAAGTCTAGCTTTTGGTATAAATATTTATCTAGAAATAAGAATCACATTGGTCAAATGTCTACATTTATGATAAATGTAGTTGTTCAATTAATTTATATTATAGATAACATGGTGTGTGGAGTCACACACAGAGGATCATGTTATTAATGCCTTATAAATTATAAACAGTAGCTCACAACCAAGATGGAAAGGAACAAACCATTGAAAGATCGTAGTGTAATTAGGTATTAGTTTATCTTAACTATATAATTACACTAGTACACTTAGAGTGTATTGAGTAGGACCATTAGAGGTCGTTTCTTTTATACTGACTTTATAAAGGAACAAAGACCTCAGTTATTATGGAAGTATGTACTCTTAATCCTAATATAATAATAAGCACATATATTTGATATTTATTTCTTTAATTTATCAATGGGTGAGATTTAGTTCGATAAATCAATAAGCCCGATAAGTTGGGAAATGATATTACTTATAGTGTGTGTTGTTGATTATAGAAGGAAACTGTGTCCTAGTAATTTATGTTGAGAATGACCCCAAGAGAAGCTCATAGGATTGTCATGTTAAACCCTGCAGGTGGACTTAGTCCGACATGACGATAAGGTTGAGTGGTACTACTCTTGGACTAAGATATTAATTAAATGAGTTGTCAGTAACTCATTTAATTAGTAGTCATTTGACATCTTAAACACAGGGAGACTAACACACTCATAATAAGAAGGAGCCCAAAATGTAATTTGGGATTGGTACGGTAGTTCAATAATAGTTCTTTAGTGGAATGAATTATTATTGATGAAATTAAGTTGTGTGTTCGGGGCGAACATGGGAAGCTTAATTTCATCGGGAGACCAAAATCAATTCCTCCTCTCGGTCCCTATCGTAGCCTCTTGTATATAGAGAATTATACCCACCTTTCTACCCACCTTAAGGTGGCCGGCCAAGCTAACTTGGAGCCCAAGCTAGGGCCGGCCAAAGCTAATGGTGAAGCTAAATTTAGGTGGCCGCCCAAAGCTTGGATCCCAAGCTTAGGTGGCCGACCACTAGAAAATAAAAAGAGATTTTTATTAAAATTATTTCTTATGTGGATATCATGGTTTTAAAAGAGAGTTTGAAATTTAAATCTTTCCTTTTATAGCTTTCTACAAAAGATTAAGAAAAGATTTGAAATCTTTCCTTATTTGTAGATTGAAAGGTGGATTTTAATTTTAAGAAAACTTTCCTTTTTTAAGCATGTTCATGATTTAAAAGAGAGTTTAAAAATTAAATATCTCTTTTATAAGTTTCTACAAAATATTAAGAAAAGATTTGATATCTTTCCTTATTTGTAGATTGAAAGGAGATTTTAATTTTTAAAGATAACTTTCCTTTTTGAAAATTATCCACATGTTTAAAAGAATGATTTTAATTTATAAATTTTTTTTTTACAAACCACCATGAAGGGAAAAATTATTGGAGAAATTTTTTATAAATTTCCAAAGACAAATTAGGAAGTTTTAATTAATTAAAACTCTCCTTGTTTATAGCTTTAATGTGACCGATCATGTAATGTGAGAAGAGAAAATTATTTTTAATTAAATAAAATTTTCTTTTCATGGCAAAAGAATTAAGAAAGTTTTTTATTTAAATTTCCTTATTTGCCAAGACCAAGGATTATAAAAGAGGGGGTAGAGGTGTCTTCATGGCTAACGACTCTATTCTATTCTTCCTCTTTTTTCTCCCTTGGTGGCCGGCCCTAGATTCTCCCTCTTCTCTTCTTCTTGTGGCCGGCAGCAAATTCTCAAGGAGCTTGGTTGGTGGCCGGATTTTACTTGAGGAAGAAGAAGGAGGAGGAGGTTTTGTTTCCTAGCATCCCATGGAGATTGGTTGGAGGTCTAAGTTCTTCATCTCTTGAAGAAAAGAAGGTGGCCGAAACTTGGAAGAAAGGAGAAGGGCTTGGGTGGTTCTCATCTCGGTAGATCGTTGCCCATACAACGTCCGGGATAAGAAGAGGAATACGGTAGAAGATCAAGAGGTTATTTGCTTACAAATAAAGGTATATCTAGTATTTGTCTTCCGCATCATACTAGTTTTCTTTGTATAGTTATTTTTGGAAATACCAAACACAAGAGGCATATGATTCTAGAATTTTCGGATTTGTTTCGAAGTTGTGTTTTTTTTTTCGAATTTGTGATTCGATTTTTCTTTTTGGTTAACCTAGAGTTATTTAAGGAAATTAAATATTAGCTTTCCTTAAAAGGCTTTGTCTAAGCAGTGGTGATTGCTCCCATATCCAAGAAGGCCATGTGCCTCGCCATGCAATCCTGGAAGCCAATTTTGGAAATTAATATTTAATGAAATTAATAACATAGGTGGATTTGAATCAATAGTGTTAAGTGTTAGAGTGTATACTAAAAGCCTAGCTTTTGGTATGAACATTTATCTAGAAATAAGAATCACATTGGTCAAATGTCTACATTTATGATAAATGTAGTTGCTCAATTAATTTATATTGTAGATAACATGGTGTGTGGTGTCACACACAGAAGATCATGTTATCGGTTCCTTATAAATTATAAACAGTGGCTCACGACCATGATGGAAAGGAACAAACCATTGGAAGGTCGTAGTGTAATTAGGTGTTAGTTTATCTTAACTATATAATTACACTAGTACACTTAGAGTATATTGAGTAGGATCATTTGAGGTCGTTTCTTTTATACTAACTTTATAAAGAAACAAAGACCTCGGTTATTATGGAAGTGTGTGCTCTTAATCCTAATATAATAACAAGCACATATATTTGATATTTATTTCTTTAATTTATCAATGGGTGAGATTTAGTTCGATGAATCAATAAGCTCGATAAGTTGGGAAATGATATCACTTATAGTGTGTGTTGTTGATTATAGAAGGAAACTGTGTCCTAGTAATCTAGGTTGAGAATGTCCCCAAGAGGAGCTCATAAGGATTGTCATGTTAAACCCTGCAGGTGGACTTAGTCCGACATGACGATGAAGTTGAGTGGTACTACTCTTGGAGCTAGATATTAATTAAGTGAGTTGTCAGTAACTTACTTAATTAGTGGACATTTGTTATCTTAAACACAGGGAGACTAACACACTCATGATAAGAAGGAGCCCAAAATGTAATTTGGGATTGGTGCGGTAGTTCAATAATAGTTCTCTAGTGGAATGAATTATTATTGATAAAATTAAGTTGTGTGTTCGGGGCGAGCACGGGATGCTTAATTTTATCGGGAGACCAAAACCAATTCCTCCTCTCGGTCCCTATCGTAGCCTCTTAATTATAGAGTACTATACCCACCTATACCCACCTTCTTACCCATCCTATAGGGGCCGGCCAAGCTAGCTTGGAGACCAAGCTAGGGCCGACCATGGGTATGTTCATGGGTGAATTCATGTGGTCGTCCCTATTAAAATAAAAAGGAATTTTAATTTCAAAATTTTTCTTATGTGGATAATATAATTAAAAAGAGAGTTTAAAAATTTAAATCCTTCCTTTTATAAGATTCTACAAAAGATTAAGAGAAGAGTTAAAATCTCTTTCCTTATTTGTAGATTAAAAGGTTGATTTTAATTTTGGTAAAAACTTTCCTTTTAATTATATTCATGATTTAAAAGAAAGTTTAAAAATTAAAAATTCTCTTTTATTAAGTTTCTACAAAAGATTAAGAAAAGATTTAATATCTTTCCTTATTTGTAGATTGAAAGGAGATTTTAATTTTTAGAGATAACTTTCCTTTTTGGAAATTATCCACATGTTTAAAAGAAAGATTTTAATTTATAAAATTTCTTTTTATTAACCAATCATGAAGGGATTAAAATTATTGGAGAAATTTTTATAAATTTCTAGAAACAAATTAGGAAGTTTTAATTTTTGTTTTAATTAAAACTCTCCTTGTTTTGGGGAGAAGAGTGGCCGACCATTATAATTTGAAAAGGGAAAATTATTTTAATTAAATAAATTTTCCTTTTCAATGGCAAAAGAATTAAGGAAGTTTTTATTAAATTTTCCTTATTTGCCAAGACCAAGGATTATAAAAGAGGGGGTAGAGGAGGCTTCAAGGCTAACGACTATATTCTATTTTTCCTCTCTTTTCTCCTTGGGTGTGGCCGACCCTTTCTTTCCTCTCCTCTCCTTTGTGTGGCCGAAATCTTCTCATGGTGGAGATAGCTTTGGTGGCCGGATGTAAGAAGGAGAAGAAGGAGAGAAAAGAAGCCTCTTTTCTAGCATCCCTTGGAGCATGGTGGTGGTGGCCGAACCTCTTCATCCTAGGAGAAGTTTTGATGGCCGAAACTTGTAAGGAAGAAGAATGTGCTTGGTGGTTCTCATCTCGGAAGATCGTTGCCCACACAACGTCCGAGGTTAGAAGAGGAATACGGTAGAAGATCAAGAGGTCTTTCTAAAAGGTATAACTAGTCATTTTTGTTTCCGCATCATACTAGTTATTTTTGGAAATAATACTAAATACAAGAGGCATGCGATTCTAGAGTTTCAAATTTGTTTTCGATATAGTGTTCTTTTGTTTTTCTTTCCCTTGTGATTTGATTGTTCTTTTCGGTTAACCTAAAGTTATTTTAGGAAATTAAATATTAGCTTTCCATAAAAGATTTTGTCTAGTCGGTGGTGGTTGCTCCCATATCCAAGAAGGTCATCTGCCTCGCCACGTCAGTACTGGGAACCAATTATGGAAATTAATATTTAATGGAATTAATAACTTAAGGTGATTTGGGTCGAACGTGTTAAGTTCCGCAGGTGACCCAAGTCAAAACCTAAAAGAACGAATAGATTAAGTTTTGGATCAAACATGTTAAGTTCCGCAGGCGATCCAAAATTTAATTTAAAAGAACACATGGTAGCTAGGAAAGGTTCAAACCTTTGTACAAAATTTTTGTACAGTGGAACCTCTAGGTTTTCCGAGTAGCAACCAACAATTGGTATCAGAGCTAGGGTTTTGCCTCTGTGTATTTGATATTAGGATAATTATGCACATGTCATACATAATTTAAGCAGGTTAATAGTAGGATGTGCTAACTTTGTGGATGCAGGATCTAACTATTATGGCTTTTAATTATTATATGTATGATTGGACCCTTGGACATGTCAAGGGCATTTATATGTGTGTGCATGATTGTATTAAAATACAGCAGGAGCTGTATTTAGTTTTATTAGGATTTTATTTTTGATCTAGATATATGTACATTCCTTTTATGGAATATAGGATCAAAATGTAAAATTCTATTTATGTCGCCGATCGAATCTTGCAAAGCGTGGAACTTTCTAAGGACCAGAGGCGCAGCGGAACTAGGAGCAAGATGGAGGCGACAGCTAGACCCGGTGGCGGTGGCCAAATATGGCAGCAGCTTGGGATGACAACACACGGAGGACAACTAGAGATAAAAGCCATAATAGTTGAAAATTAGATTTTCTATTTATTGCTTTTATATTGTGCTGTGTGTGCATGTTAGTTTACAAGTTTAGTAGGCTAGCATAGTTAAAAATTCCTCATTTATAAATAACTAAGTGGGAGAGGGATTTTTAAGTAAATCCCATGGTCTCCATTACTTGTTTGTAAGTGATGCAAACAAGCTTGCGCGTTGGCTCTGAGTGCCTTCCTCCATAACGGATGAGCTTGTTTGCAGATCACTAGAACAGACTTCCATTTTTGGATGACTATAGGAAGTTAATTAAGAGCGTGTGATCTTCCCCAACGGAAGGGGCATAATCTTATTAATGGACTTAGTGTCAAGTAATGGTATACACTTAGACACATCTAATAGTATCCTCCCCATCGGAAGTCACTGCTATTATTTGTGTGACCAAATGAAACCAACTATTAATTTGTTATAAAACTAGGTTGACAAGATAATAAAATTAAAGGGTTAAAACCCCTCTTACAAATGATTGATTTTGTATACGTCCACACTAACGTGGCATACAAAATTAACGGTGTTTGAGATAATTTTATTTGTCATAAAGTTACGTTGACAAGATAGTTAATGGGTAAAACCCTCCTCTTACAAATGTTGATTTTGTATACGTCCACACTAACGTGGCATGCAAAATTCACGGTGTTTTGAGGTGTTGGTAAATTTAAATAGTATTGTTAGAGGAATCAATATTATTTTAAATTTAGAGTTTTGATCAAATATTTGATTAAAGATAGATCAACTATTAATTTTATTCATCATAAAATAATGTTGACGAGATAATAAAATTAAATGATAAAATTTCCTCTTTGAATTTGTATACGTCCACACTAACGTGGCATACAAAATTCATGGGATTTTTAAGGAGTTGGTCTTAACCAAATATTTTTTGTGATTCTTAGAATGTTTGTCAATCCCCTAGTAGTCATACTATAAGAAGGACTTAGTAATCCCAATTGTAATGATTGGAAATAGGACTTGGACATTAAGGTAGACTGTCTTTTTAGAACTAAGAACAATATAAGTGTATTTAATTCATTAGTTGAAACATGTTTAGTGGTGTTATCTACCAGAACCTGAAGTGTAGATACAGATGCCATTAATCATGTCCGCAATTCATTGCAGGGTTCCAGGAAACCCGGCAACTAAATGAAAATTAAAACACCGTCTACATGGGCACTACTGTAAAAATGGTAGATGTTGCAGTGGGAGATGTTTATTATTATTTTTTTTTATAGGAATAAAATTTCGATTATTAAGAATTGTCTTTACATACTAAGTTTAGAAAGAACCTGATTTCAGTTTCTAAACTATTATAGAATAGATATTGTGTCTATTTTGATAACAAAGTTGTTATCAAGAAAAATAGGCAAGTTATCTATTCTGGTATGTTGGTTGACAATTTATAATCCAATAACTCCCACGATGCAATAAATGGAAATTAGTAACACATCTTCTAATTTTAAGAGAAAGCAACCTTCGGAAATGAACCATTAATATCTTTGGCATCTAAGGCTAGGTTATATTAACTTGAGTAGGATTCATTGGTAGCTGATGAACTTTTGGGTTCATTGGTAGAGGAAATCTTTCCAACCTGTGAGTCTTACTTGGAAGAAAAAAAAAATAACCAAGAAGCTTTTAAGTCTAAGGGGTATGGAGTCAAAGATATATTGAAATTGGTTCATTCTGATTTGTGTGATCCTATGACTATCCAGACAAGAGGTAGTATTGAATATTTCGTCTATTTTATAGGCAACTATTCAAGATATAAATAAATTTACTTAATGTACCGCAAGACTAAGTACTTTGATTAGTTCAAATAGTACAAGGCTGATGCGGAGAAATGTTAAAGTAAAAGTCACTATGGTTAGAACATAGTGGCAAGTACTTCTTGGGAGGATTTAGGAGTCACTTATTAGAAGTAGGGATTCAATTCCAACTAACTGCACCTGGTACACCCCAACAGAATGGTGTAGAAAAAGGAATGTATAGGACTCTTATGGAAATAAGTAGATTGATGAGTTATTTAGAATATTACCAAAATCATTTTTAGGATATACTCTGGAAACGGAAGTGAATATAGCACCTTCCAAAGTCAGAACTCTCTACTCATATAGAATTGCTGAATAGGCGTAAGCCTATTTCGAAGCATATTCAGATTCGGGTAGTCCAGCACATATGCTGAAGAGAGACAATGATAAGTTGGACAGGAATTCACTTGTTTGTGGGTTATCCTAGAGAAATGAAAGTAGGTTTATAGTCTTAAAAATCAGAAGGTCATTGTTAGCATCAATGACCGATTTTTAGAAAAGGACTATGTAATAAACCATGTGCCCATAAGAAAATTTGTTCTTAAGGAAATATTAAAAGGCATGTCTAATCTAGTACCAACTGTACAAGATGAGATATCACAAGGAAACTGCAACACGTATCACAAATGATACACAATTGCAGAAAGTGCCTTGTCGTAGTGGGAGGGTTGTTAAGCAACCTAAAAAGATTCATGTTTTGGGAGAGTTTTTGGACTCGATCCCTGGAGGACATGAACCTGATTTCCGGACATATGACGAAACACTCCAAGATAAAGATACAATATCTCGGCAAAGAGTAATGAATAACAGAATTAGAATATATGTATTCTAATAAAATCTGGAAGCTTGTAGAACCACCAAATGGTGTAAAAGCCTTTGGGTATAAAAAGGTCTATAATAGGAAAAGAGGGATAGACAGGAAGGTAGAAACTTTCAAAGCAAGGCTAGATGGAAAAGGAAACTTTTTCACTGGTAGCCATGCTTAAGTCTATCCGGATTCTTTTATCTATTTGGTAAGTGGATGTCAAGACAGCATTCCTTAATGGAAGTCTTGAAGAAAGCATCCATATAAAGCAACCAGAAGGGTTCATTGCAAAGGGCTAAGAGCATCTTGTGTGCAAGCTCAATCAGTCTATGGACTGATACAAAGCTTCAAGGTCTTGGAACATCCAGTTTATCAAAGTAATCCAGACCTTTGGATTCATTTAGTAACTGGATAAGTCTTGTGTATACAAAAGGTGTGATGGAAGCGTGGTGGAATTTCTTGTACTATACGTAGATAACATTTTTGGTAGTTGGAAACAATATCAAAATGATGTCAGAAGTAAGGGTATGGTTGTCCAAACAATTCGATATAAAGGACTTGGAAGAATGTATATATTCTTGAGATCAAAGTAATAAGGGATCGCAAGAAAAGAATATTTTACTTATTCCAAGCTTCATACATCAGAAAAATCCTTGCTCGTTTTAAGCATGCAAAACTCCAAGAAAGGTTTCTTACTTTTTAGGATGGAGTAACTTTATCTAAAGATATGTCTCTGTAGACATCAAAGGAGATAAAGGAAATAAAGGCAGTTCTTTATGCTTCGGCTATCGGAAGCCTAATGTATGCTATGCGCGAGAAATCTGTTTTACCAAGGGCATAGTTAGCGAGATATCAAAGTAACCCTAGACAAGGACATTGGACTGCATAAAGCATATATTAAATTACCTTAGAGGCGCTAGAGATTATATGCTAGCTTACAAGGCGATTAATTTGGTCCTGGGTTACACGAGTTTTGACTTCCAATCGGATAGGGACAATAATAAGTCGACCTCGGGGTTTTGTGTTTACTTTAGGAGGAAAAGTCATAACTATGGAAGAGTGATAAGCATAGGTGTTTTTTCTGGACTCCACCATAGAAGCTGAGTATATGGCAAGCATCTGAGGTAGCCATAAAAGCTGAATGACTTAATTACCTCAAGATAGACTTAGATATGATTTCTAGTTTGTCCAAAGATTATTACAATTTATTGTAATAATAATGGTGCAGTAACAAACTCGAAGAAATCATGAGTCTATAAGGCAAGAAAACACAATAGAGCGCAAGTACTACCCAATACAAGAAATTGTATAACGAGGAGAAGTTGTTGCCGCCTAGATTGCATCAGATGATAACCTAAGGTCCTTAAGGCAAGAGCTTTTTGAAAGACTTGGGAATCAGATGTATGGCAGCAGATATGGCAGCTTAGTCTTTTAGTATAAGTGGGAGATTGTTAGAGTGTATACTAAAAGCCTAGCTTTTGGTATGAACATTTATCTAGAAATAAGAATCACATTGGTCAAATGTCTACATTTATGATAAATGTAGTTGCTCAATTAATTTATATTGTAGATAACATGGTGTGTGGTGTCACACACAGAAGATCATGTTATCGGTTCCTTATAAATTATAAACAGTGGCTCACGACCATGATGGAAAGGAACAAACCATTGGAAGGTCGTAGTGTAATTAGGTGTTAGTTTATCTTAACTATATAATTACACTAGTACACTTAGAGTGTATTGAGTAGGATCATTTGAGGTCGTTTCTTTTATACTAACTTTATAAAGAAACAAAGACCTCGGTTATTATGGAAGTGTGTGCTCTTAATCCTAATATAATAACAAGCACATATATTTGATATTTATTTCTTTAATTTATCAATGGGTGAGATTTAGTTCGATGAATCAATAAGCTCGATAAGTTGGGAAATGATATCACTTATAGTGTGTGTTGTTGATTATAGAAGGAAACTGTGTCCTAGTAATTTAGGTTGAGAATGTCCCCAAGAGGAGCTCATAAGGATTGTCATGTTAAACCCTGCAGGTGGACTTAGTCCGACATGACGATGAAGTTGAGTGGTACTACTCTTGGAGCTAGATATTAATTAAGTGAGTTGTCAGTAACTTACTTAATTAGTGGACATTTGTTATCTTAAATACAAGGAGATTAACACACTCGTAATAAGAAGGAGCCCAAAATGTAATTTGGGATTGGTGCGGTAGTTCAATAATAGTTCTCTAGTGGAATGAATTATTATTGATAAAATTAAGTTGTGTGTTCGGGGCGAGCACGGGATGCTTAATTTTATCGGGAGACCAAAATCAATTCCTCCTCTCGGTCCCTATCGTAGCCTCTTAATTATAGAGTACTATACCCACCTATACCCACCTTCTTACCCATCCTATAGGGGCCGGCCAAGCTAGCTTGGAGACCAAGCTAGGGCCGGCCATGGGTATGTTCATGGGTGAATTCATGTGGTCGTCCCTATTAAAATAAAAAGGAATTTTAATTTCAAAATTTTTCTTATGTGGATAATATAATTAAAAAGAGAGTTTAAAAATTTAAATCCTTCCTTTTATAAGATTCTACAAAAGATTAAGAGAAGAGTTAAAATCTCTTTCCTTATTTGTAGATTAAAAGGTTGATTTTAATTTTGGTAAAAACTTTCCTTTTAATTATATTCATGATTTAAAGAAAGTTTAAAAATTAAAAATTCTCTTTTATTAAGTTTCTAAAAGATTAAGAAAAGATTTAATATCTTTCCTTATTTGTAGATTGAAAGGAGATTTTAATTTTAGAGATAACTTTCCTTTTGGAAATTATCCACATGTTTAAAAGAAATATTTTAATTTATAAAATTTCTTTTTATTAACCAATCATGAAGGGATTAAAATTATTGGAGAAATTTTTATAAATTTCTAGAAACAAATTAGGAAGTTTTAATTTTTGTTTTAATTAAAACTCTCCTTGTTTTGGGGAGAAGAGTGGCCGGCCATTATAATTTGAAAAGAGAAAATTATTTTAATTAAATAAATTTTCCTTTTCAATGGCAAAAAAATTAAGGAAGTTTTTATTAAATTTTCCTTATTTGCCAAGACCAAGGATTATAAAAGAGGAGGTAGAGGAGGCTTCAAGGCTAACGACTCTATTCTATTTTTCCTCTCTTTTCTCCTTGGGTGTGGCCGGCCCTTTCTTTCCACTCCTCTCCTTTGTGTGGCCGAAACCTTCTCATGGTGGAGATAGCTTTGGTGGCCGGATCTAAGAAGGAGAAGAAGGAGAAGCCTCTTTTCTAGCATCCCTTGGAGCATGGTGGTGGTGGCCGAACCTCTTCATCCTAGGAGAAGTTTTGATGGCCGAAACTTGTAAGGAAGAAGAAGGTGCTTGGTGGTTCTCATCTCGGAAGATCGTTGCCCACACAACGTCTGAGGTTAGAAGAGGAATACGGTAGAAGATCAAGAGGTCTTTCTAAAAGGTATAACTAATCATTTTTGTTTCCGCATCATACTAGTTATTTTTGGAAATAATACTAAATACAAGAGGCATGCGATTCTAGAGTTTCGAATTTGTTTTCGATATAGTGTTCTTTTATTTTTCTTTCCCTTGTGATTTGATTGTTCTTTTCGGTTAACCTAAAGTTATTTTAGGAAATTAAATATTAGCTTTCCATAAAAGGTTTTGTCTAGTCGGTGGTGGTTGCTCCCATATCCAAGAAGGTCATCTGCCTCGCCACGTCAGTACTGGGAACCAATTATGGAAATTAATATTTAATGGAATTAATAACTTAAGGTGATTTGGGTCGAACGTGTTAAGTTCCGCAGGTGACCCAAGTCAAAACCTAAAAGAACGAATAGATTAAGTTTTGGATCAAACGTGTTAAGTTCCGCAGGCGATCCAAAATTTAATTTAAAAGAACACATGGTAGCTAGGAAAAGGTTCAAACCTCTGTACAAAATTTTTGTACAGTGGAACCTCTAGGTTTTCCGAGTAGCAACCAACAAAGTTCCGCTTGCGATTCAAATCTAAATCATTAAGAACGGATAAGTTAAATTTGGAATCAATGATGTTAAGTTCCGTCTGTGATTCTTAATTTAACTTCTAAAGAACATAATATGTTATTTAAGGAAAGGTTCGACACTTGTACAAAAATTTTTTGTACAGTGAAACCGGTACGTTTTTCTAGGACTAACCAACACTAAGTTCATCTCACCCTTTTTTAAAATTATCAATTAGGGAACCTTATTAATTTTGTAAGATGGTTAATTTAAATCTTCAATTAAATTCCCTCTAAGGATTGATTTACATTTGAGTTAGACTCAGGTTTTAAAATAAATTAATTAAATATTTATTTCAAATGTCGGCTTCCAGGCTGTGGCGAGGCACTATGCCTTCTTGGGTATGAGATCATCCACCACTTTTAGATAAAGTCTTTTAAAGAAATTGAATATTTAATTCCCTTATTTTAACTCCTAGGTCTTGTTGGGGTAATTTCCCTAGGTCAAGTTTAACCAGTTTGATTAAGCTTGAGTCGGGATTTGAGTTTTGATGTTTGACAATATATGGAGATTGCTAGTGCAATCGTCCGATTGTAGAGATGGTCAATGGATTGACCAGGTTGATGAGAAGATAAGTCAAGTGGGTCAGTGTTGACCGGAGACTTGACCGGGTAAGTCCTAACTAGAGTTTAGGCAATAGGAAAGTCCTAACTGGAGGTTAGGCAAGAGAGAAGTCAAGTAGGTCAAGGTTGACAGGTGACTTGACTGGGAAAGTCCTAATTGGAGATTAGACAAAGGTAAGCCCAACAGGAAGGTTGGCAAGAGTGAAAATCCAAGTAGGTCAGTGTTGACCAGACTTGGTGGTGAAAGTCCTGATAAGTGAGATCAGACAATTGGAAAGTCCTAGTATGACTAGGCTAAGGGAAAGTCCTGGTGAGGAGCCAGGCAATTGGAAAGTCCAAATGTGATCTTGGCAAAGGTTGTAAGTCCAAGTATGATCTTGGCAAAGATGGAAAGTCCAAGTGTGATCTTGGCAAAGGTTATAAGTCCAAACATGTGGTCTTGGCAAGGTAAGTCCTAGTGTGATTTGGCAAGGAGAACTCGATAACCAGGATGAGGCTGAAGGAACCTCCCTAAGGTAAGGCATGAAGGATGGGGAGATATCCGAGGGACGCAAGGCTGATGGAGGAGGCTAGAAGGCTAGTTCGAGGTTAGTCGGGTGTGGTCAAATGCTAGGCGTAGAGACCCAACAGGTCACGGTTGACCAGGAGTTGGGTTGGAGACTTTGGACTTGAGTTTGAGTCAAGTCCAGGCCGTTTAATCGATCTGGCGATCGATTGAACCAGGCTAGCTCCAATCGATCAGTCAATCGATTGGAAAGTGCTGTGAGTATGGGATGGCTTCAATCGATCGCTCGATCGATTGGGAGCATCACTCGCGAGCACAGAAGACATCCCAATCTATCAGGTGATCAATTGGGAGTCCCAATCGATCAGTGGATTGATTGGGACCTGGAGTTCTCGCGCGAGGAGTCATGAGAACAGCTGGATCATCGGCCGATCGATCCAGCCATTTCCAGAGAGAATAGAATGCATCTGAATCGATCGGCCGATCAATTCAGATGGTCCCAATCGATCGGTCGATCGATTGGGAATTCGACCGTTGTAGGATTACAGGCGATGGATGGCTGGGATTACTGGGTGCTGACATGGCAATCGATTGGGATAATTTGGATCGATTGGGAGCATTGTATAAAGTCTGGGTGGAGCGTTTTCTTCGCCAGAACTTTGCGTTCTTCCGACGATTTTTTGTGCAATCTTCACCGAGCTTCTTCCGATCTTCACCGCCAGTTCTTGAAAGCTCTTGGGGTGCATCTCCAAAGTTCAAGAGGCAACCTACATCAGCAAGATCAAGCAAGGAGAGGTTTTATTTTATACACTTGTGTATTTTCTTCTTTTTTGAGTGATTCTTGTTATGAGGTGTTTGTGTAAGGCTTTTCCGCCTTCGGCTGCGACCGAGAAGGAGTGTTTCATAGTGGAGGTGTGTGCTCGGTGTATGGATCCTTGGATTAGTCACCTCTTCTTGAGGTGGATACCAAATAAACCCTAGGTGTTAGCGTTATGAGTATTGTGTTTTGTTTTGTCTTTGTATTCCGCTGCACATTATCAAAACAAAGCAGACAACGGAAGGAGAGCGACGAAACGCTATTCACCCCCCTCTAGCGGGCACAAAAGTCCCAACAGGTCTAACTAGTCAAGTGTAAATCATGCCTAGGTCCTTAACTACCCTAGTCTAAGCATGCATAATAAAAAGCAGGCATCAGACAATTCTATCTGTTGATAAAAAATGGTCTTTCTATTGGCTCCCCCTGGATCATAGTCTCGATAAGGTCTATGAAGATAGTGGATTTGATTCGTGGGGACTCAATATAGTCCAAGTCCAACTTGATTAACCAAGTTCAACTTGGGGATTCATGCTTAGACTATGTTTCTATTTGATCTATTTATAATTGACAAATACGACTTAAATTTATGTTTACGCTTAAATCCAAGTCTAAATTTATTATAAACGACTCTTTGTTTTCCAAGAATCAGATCAAGATTCTTAGAACCTAACATGAACCGTTCTAATGTGTCTTTAAGTTCTTTAACTTGAGTTTTCAAATTGGAATTTTCTTCCTCAAGTTGTTGGACTCGAGTTGAGCTTCCAATTTGAACTAACTCAGTCAAAGGACTCGAGTTAATCGCTTCCTTAAGGGTTGTTACCTCCTTTTGGAGTGACTTTACCCGGATGTTAGATTTAGCCAATTTCTTTAACAAATAAGAAACTAAGTTTTGTAAATTGTCTACTTGAGTCCCGACAAATAGAGAACTTACAGTGGGGTTAGGCCCTTCGAAAATGGATACGGATCCGTGGCTTCGCTCGGACTCGTCTTCCGATTCGTTCTCGGATTCTGTATCAGACTCAATTTCAGCAACATATGCTTGTACTGGTAGAGCGAGGAAGCTTGCTTGTTCTTCTTTGTCATATTCGGATTCGTCTGATGACTCAGACATGTTGCCTTCAACACTTTCTTTCTTCCTTGCTTCTGGTTTAGACAATCCGGTTTGTAGTGTCCCTTCCGGTTGCAGCCGTAGTACGTAACTCCAGTCTTGACCTTAGTGTTCGTTTAAGTTGTCTTTTTCTTTTTGCACATTTTCCGTACAAGTTCAGCGACCATTTCGTCATCTGCTGAGTCTGATTCATCTTTAGACTCAGGTTCGGTCCTGTGCTTTATTTTTGGTTCCCGGGGTCTGCTCGTACCTGCAACCAAAGCAATACCTTTCTCGGCTGGGCGTGCGTTAGTCTGTTCATGTAATTCAAACTTAGAAAATAGTTCATCTAATTTGATTTGAGAAAGATCCTTGGACACTTCGTAAGCATCAACCATGGATGCCCACAAAATGTTCCTTGGAAAGGCATTAAGCGCGTACCTTATAACATCGCGGTTCTCCACTTTCTGTCCGATCGCGTGGAGTTCGTTCAGTAGATCTTGAATTCACGCGTAAAGCTGGCTAGCTGTCTCTCCTTCTTGCATTTTGATGTTATATAATTTATTAAAAAGTAGGTCACGCTTACTTACCTTCGTGTCGGACGTGCCCTCTTGCAGCTCGATCAGTTTCTCCCACAGCTCTTTGGTGCTCGAGAACGGGGCCACTCGATTTAGCTCTTCCTTCGTTAGTCCACATTGGAGGGTGTAGGTTGCTTTAGCGTTGACCTCGACTTTCTCGAGTATGTTTGCGTCCTAGTTCTCGCATGGTACCAGTTTTCTTGAGCCGTCGAGTGGAAGAGTGATCCCAGTCTTGATGATCATCCACATCTCAAACTGAGTTTGTAGGTATGACTCCATTCGACCCTTCCAAAAGCCGTAGTTCTCACCGGTTAAGAGCGGAGGGCAGACTGTGTTGTAACCTTCTTGATGGGCCATTGATAAAAATATCTCACAAAAAAAAAAAAAAAACTTGTTCTAAGACTTGGTCTTGGATTAGTAGTACAGGATTTAATAATTAAAATACGATCTCGAGTGGTATTGCATCAACTTCGAGGAAAAAATCGATTACGTAAAAACTAGATCGGAAGGCGATAATTCTACCAATTCCGATCGACTCCGAAAAAATTAAAAATCACCATGGAAAATATGCTTGATTGGTGGTTGCATCAAATCGAAATGACCCTACTTTGATACCAATTGTTTGATCGAAAGCGCTAGAGGGGGGTGAATAGTGCTTGTGGCTATTTCGTTCATTTCGAAAAAACTTTCGAGTAATACGCAGCGGAAAAGTAGTAAACACGGAAGCAATGCTAACACTGTTTCTTTTACTTAGTTCGGAGCCTGTGACGACTCTTACTCCAAGACCCACGATCGTTGATTCCTTACGGTGGGCAATCACTATAAGTTCCAAAATCCTTTACAAGTATGCAGCTACAGGTACAAGTATTGAACTGGAAAGATTATACTGACAATACAAAAGATGATGGAAGTAGTCGTCGATTGTTGGAATAGCAAAGCGTTGTTGAGGTGTTCGAAGCAGCACACTAGAGCACAAGTTGTTCTGTTTTTGGGTGTCTTCGAAGTGCTGCCCAAGGCTCCTTTTATAGCCTTTTCAGATCTGATCCAGATCCTCAAAATTCAGGATCAAGTTTGACCCAAAGCGGATCGGTCAATCGATCCCTATGTTCGATTGACCGATCACATGACCTCCTCCACATCCGATCCGATCACCCTGGCTTCGATCAGGTCAACTCTTATCCTTGGTTCGGTCGACCAATCCACAGGTTCGGTCAACTGATCCCTTGATCCAACCCGGTCTGAAATATGGAAATATAATCCTTTTGTACTGAGGTTCGGTTGACCGAACTGGCCGTTCGGTCGACCGATCAAGGCTAAGTCTGATCCTGCAGAATTGTTAGTTTCCTGCAAAATAGAGTTAGACAAATAGCAAAGAATATCAAATAAATAAGTTGACAGCCTTCGGACTGTCTAGTTCTGACTTCGGATTTCCGTCCAGAAACCCTAGGTCGAACCGACGCCTACTGTTCCCTCACTCGGGAATGCGCACTCACCTGCTCCACTCAGGAGAGTATACATATTGCCAAACTAGTCCTCCAGACCAACTGGACTTTTGCTCAGCGCTCGAAGCTTCCGGTTTTCATGCTGGATGTCTGCTCCACGACCCACTCAGACTTCCACCTGTTTCGCGACACCAGGACTTTCCACTTAGAGTCCCCGACTCTAGGACTTTTTGCCCGAAGCCATCGACTCGTCAAGCCTTTTTGCCTAGGGTTACCACCCCCTAGGACCTAAGGTTACCTCTCCATAGGGTTTTCCCTTTGCCTAACCGCAACTAGGACTTTTCTTCACCTAGGGTTACCACCCCCTAGGACATAGGGTTATCACCCCCTAGGGTTTTCCACCTGCCTAACCACAACTAGGACTTTTGCCTAAGTACACTTAGGATTTTCCTGCAAAGCTCATTCAAACACATCAGATAACAAGACAACTTAATTTTGAACCCTTTGACATAATCAAAACACATGTTCGATCATCGGATGCTTCCCGCACCAACAATCTCTCGTTTTTTGGTTATGACAACACAATTCAAAGTTAAGTAAAACAATAATTAATGTAACATAAGTAAGGAAAAATAATAATTTGATAATTTAACAAAGTAAAGATTCTCCCCCTTAATTTAATACTCAGAAAAAAAAAATTAACTTTTGAAAAAACTTATTTATTATATTTGGCTTAACTTTTAACTTTTATCTTCTCCTTTAACATATATCAAAGAGAATACTAAGAAAAGTTGTTTAATTTGTAAAGATAGTACTTAATTTTTGAAAAAAAAAACTGACTTTTAATTTTTTTTATCTAAAATTTTAACTTTAAGCTCTCCTTGAAATCATCACTTTAACTCTCTTTTAAAAAAGCTTAACTTTAAAAGAATTTTTTTGCTAAACATTTAGCTAATTACTTAAAAAGAATTCATAAAAAAAACTTTAGCTAAATATTTAGCTTTGAAAATGATTTCTTACTTATTTTTTTTAAAAAGAATTTCTTTGTAAAAATACTTAGCTAAATTCATCACTTTTGAAATGGATTTCTTGCCTTAGCTTTTTAAAAAGAATTTCCTTATAAAAATATGTAGCTAAATTCATATCTTTTGAAAAGGATTTCTTACTTAAATTAAAAAAAAAATCCTTGTAAAAATACTTAGCTTCAAAAAAGATTTCTTTAAAATTCTAAAGTAATTGATTTTGAAAGAACTTAACTTATAAACTTTCTTTTTATAAAAAACTTAAGTTTTGAAAATACTTATTTTTTGAAAATATTTAATTTTTGAAAATATTTCTCTTCTCCTTAAAAAATTTTAAGCAATTTGTTTAGGTTGTAGGGAACAGTGAGCTTAAATAATTTAATTAATACCTTAATTGATGACTATGACCCTAGAATTCAAGTATGAAAAATATAAGTTTAAAAATATAAAGGTAATTATCTATTTTCTTGATTTTTCATATTGCTATTTCTAAGTTATTAAATATGTTAAGCTTATGAGTTTATGTGAGATGGAAAGTTAATCTTAATTTTGAAGTTCATTTTAAGTTTGAGAATATTATCTCTAAAAAAATATTTAAGTTTGAATTTCAAAATATTTAAGTTCGAATTTTGAAAATTCAAGTTTAAATTTCAAAATATTTAAGTTTGAATTTTGAAAATATTTAAGTTTGAATTTTGAAAGTGTATGTTTTAATTTCAAAATATTTAAGTTTGAGTTTTCTGAATAATATTTAAGTTTGAGTTTTCATAATAATATTTAAGTTTGAATAGAGTTTAAGTTAATTAATTTTAAACCTAAATCTATCTCACCTTTTTTTAGATTATCAATTAGAGAACTTTATTTGTTTTGTTAGATGATTAATTTTATCTTCAATTTAGATTAAAATTTAAGGATTGATTTACATTTGAGTTAAGCTAAGATTTAATAGTTAGTCAATTAAATATCAATTTCAATAATTGTCATCTAGGCTGTGGCGATGCACTCGGCCTTCTTGGGTATTAGAGCAACAACCACTTCTAGATAAAATCATTTTAAAAAATTGAATATTTAATTTTCTTTTTAAATATTCTAAGTCTAACTAGTCAAGTGTCAATCAACTCTAAGTCCTTATCTACCCTAATCTATACACGAATGAGAAAAGCAGTAAATCAAACATCATATAGGTCTATTTAATAACAAAAATAGTCTTTTTATTGACTCCCCCTATATCATAGCCTCGATAAGGTTTATCAAGGTAGTGGATTTGATCCTTGAGGATCCAATATTGATTGAGTCTAACTTAATTAATCAGGTTAGACTTGGGGATCCAGGCATGGACTGGATTTCTATTTGATCAGTTTAGTAAAGATAAGTATGATCTAAATCTTTATTTAGCCTTATATCCGAGTTTGAATCGATTGTATATGACCCTTTGTTTTCCAAGAATCAGATCAAGGTTCTTAGAATCCAAGGTGGACCGTTCTAACGTGTCTTTAAGTTCCTTGACTTGACTTTTCAAGTGGAATTCTCTTCCTCAAGTTGTTAAACTTGAGTTAAGGTTCTATCTCGAACTTGTTCAGTCAAAGAGCTTAGGTTAGTCTCCTCCTTAAGGGTTATGTACCTCCTTTTGGAGTGACATAACCCAGAGATTGGATTTGGCCAACTTTTTTAATAAGTATGAAATTAAATTATGGGTTTAGAATTATAGCCCTTAAGATAATAGTGACGAAAGAAATTATGAACATAATTACCGTATATGCACCACAGATAGGATTGGATGAAGCTACCAAATCAAGGTTTTGGGAGAACTTAGATGAAATATTATAAAATATTCCACCAAATAAAATGATTTTAATAGCAGATGATCTAAATGGGCATGTCGGAGTGAAAAATGAGGAATATGAGAGAGTACATGGGAGTTATGGGTTTGGAACGAGAAATGAGAAAGAGAAAACTATATTAGATTTTGCGATAGCATATGACCTTATATTAGCTAATACGTTTTTTAAGAAAAGAGAAGAACACTTAGTCACATTCAAAAGTGAGAATAATAAATTATAAATTAACTTTCTTATGGTTAGGAAGAAGGATAGAAAGATTTGTAAAGATTGCAAAGTCATTCCTGGAGAAAACTTAACTACCCAACATAGGTTAGTAGTGTTGGATATACGCCTCAAACATAGTATTAATAAAAAGAAAATATATACGATTCCTAGAATTAAGTGGTGGAAGTTAAAGGATGGGAAGCAAAATATATTTAAGGAGAAGGTAGAAATACAAACATTAGGTGAAATTACAATGACTCTAATACAACATGGGATAAAATGGTATCAAAGTTGAAACTAGTAGCTAAGAGTATACTCGGTGAGTCAAAGGGACATGTACCACTAAGTAAAGAATCTTGGTGGTGGAATGAGAAAGTACAAGAGAACGTGAAGGAAAAACGATAGCTTATAAAGAATTATATATTTGTAAGAACGAGGAAAACTTAAAAAAATATACAATAACCAAGAAAAAATCTAAGAAAGTAGTGAGTGAAGCAAAAAATAAAACTTTTGAATGATTATATCAAAAATTAGATACAAAAGAAGGGGAAACAGACATTTATAGAATAGCTAAAATGAGATAAAGGAAAACAAGATATCTTAGCCAAATAAAATGTATTAAAAATAAATGTAATAGGGTATTAGTAAACGATGGGGAAATAAAAGAGCAGTGGAAGAGGTATTTTCATCAACTTTTTAATGAAGGTTTAGGTGACCAACTTAATTTAGGTAATTTAAGTAGGTCAAATGAGCATAGAAATTTTATTTTTTATCATAGAAATCAAACTTTAGTAGTAAAACAAACTTTAAGTGAGATGCATAATGGAAAAGCCATTGGATCAGATGATATTTTGATAGAGGTATGGAAGGGTCTAGGGAAACAAGGTATTGAATGACTTGCAAAATTATTTAACATGATATTGAAAACAAAAAAATGTATGATCAATGGTGGATAAGTACTTTAGTTCCCTTATATAAGAACAAGGGAGATGTACAAAATTGTGCAAACTATAGGGGTACTAAACTAATGAGTCATACTATGAAACTTTGGGAAAAAGTAATAGAAAAAAGATTATGGAAGGAGATCACAGTGACAGAAAATCAATTTGGGATCATGCCTGGAAGGTCAACAATAGAAATTATACACCTTCTTAGACAATTAATTGAAAAATATCAAGAGTAAAAACAAGATATACACATGGTATTCATTGACTTAGAAAAAACTTATGATAGAGTCCTAAGAGAAATTATATGGAGAATTCTAGAAAAGAGAGGTGTTAGCATAACATATATTGAACTAATTAAGGATATGTATCAGGATGTAATGACTAGAGTAGAGACTTCAGACGGAGTAACTGAAGCATTTCTAATAAAGATAGGGTTACATCAAGGATCAACTCTAAGTTCTTATCTTTTTATACTAATTATGGACGAACTCACTGTGCATATTCAAGACACAATACCATGGTGCATGTTGTTTGCAGATGATATTATTTTGGTAGATGAAACACGTGAAGGAGTAAATGCTAAACTAGAATCTTGAAGGGAAACACTAGAAGGGAAAGGTTTTAAGCTTAGTAGATTCAAGATAGAATATATGGAATTTAAGTTTAGCAATATTAGAAGTAATGAGACAATTGTTAAGATAGGAGAGGACGAGTTGCCCGGAACCGAGAGATTTAAATATTTAGGATCATTTGTACAAAATCATGGAGGGATTGAGAGAGATGTTTTACATAGAATACAGGCAGGATGGGTGAAAAGGAGGGGAGCGTAAAGTGTTTTATGTGATTGTAAAATACCTCTTAAACTTAAAGGTAAGTTCTATAAAATTACAGTTAGACCGACTATGTTATTATAGAGATGAATGTTGGGCTATGACTTGAGCACATGAGCAGAAGATGAGAGTTGAAGAGATGCGGATGTTAAGGTGGATGTGTGGACATACGAGGATGGACAAAATAAGAAATGAGAGCATTAGAGAGAAAGTCGGAGTTGCATCTATTGAGGAAAAACTCCAAGAGATACGTTTAAGATGGTACAAACATGTACTTAGATGACCAATAAATGTTCTAGTTAGGCGATGTGAAACTATGATAAACATGCATACCAAACGAGAAAGAGGAAGACCAAAAAAGGCTTGGTTAACAACAATAAAATAAGATAAAATTTATTTAAATATAGATGATGATATAATAGGAGATAGAGCTCAATGATGTAAAAGGATTTATACAACCGACCTCACCTAGTGGGAAAAGATTTGGTTGTTGTTGTTGTTGTTAATTTATCTACTTGAGTAGAACTTATATTATTATTTGACCCATCGGAAATGGATATGGATCCGTGGCTTCTTTCAGACTCAGTTTTTTATTCCGCTCCAATTTCGAACTCAGACTAGGTTTTGGCAACATAAGCTTGTACTGGTAGAGCAAAGAAGCTCACTTGCTCGTCTCCTTTGTCGGAGTCTTCCAAGGATTCAAACCATGTTGGTTTCAAAGTCTTCCTTTTTCTCTACTTTTGGTTTGGACATTCCGACTTGTAGTGTCCTTTCTTGTTGTAGCCATAGCAGGTAACTTCGGACTTAGCCTTTGTGTTTGATTAAGTCCCCTTCTTCTTATACAGTTTTTGTACCAGTTTCACGAGGTCGGCAGTGATTTCATCATCATCTTCTGAATTTGATTCATCTTTGGACTCGGGCTCGGTCCGGCGCTTGGCGTTTGGTTTCCTCATTCTGCTTGTACCTGCGAATAAAGTAATACCTTTCTCGACCGGTAGTACATTAGTCTGTTTATAAAGTTTGAATTTTGAAAATAGCTTATCTAATTTAATTAGTGAAAGATCCTTATATACCTTATAAGCATCTATCATTGATGTCCACAATGTACTCCTCAGAAAAGTATTTAATGTGTACCTTATTACATCGTAGTTCTCCACTTTCTGTTCGATCGCATGGAGACTATTGAGCAAATCTTGGATCGGGGCATGTAGTTGACCTGTCGATTCACCATCATGTATTTTAATGTTATATAACTTATTTAAAATAAGATCGCATTTACTTACTTTTGCATTGGAGGTGCCCTCGTGCAGTTTGATCAATTTCTCCCATAGATCCTTTGCACTTGAGAATGGACCCAGTCAGTTCAGTTCTTCTTTGGTTAGGCCACATTGGAGAATACATGTCACTTTTGCATCTGCCTCGATCTTCTTTTTTGTTGGTATGTCCCACTTATCACAGGGGATGATTACTCCATCTTCAGTGGAAAATGTGAATCCGATTTGGATTATGATTCACATTTCCACTCTGGTCTTTAAGTGGTACTCTATTCGGCCTTCCTAATAACTGAAGTCCTTGCTTGTGAAAAGGAGCAGTGTGCAATACTTGTAACCTTCTTGATGGGTCATTTAGTGAAGATCTTGCAAAGATAAAAAAATGAAACTTATTCCAAGACTTAGTATTGGATTAGTAGTGTGGTAGGAAGATAATGCGAAAAACTGGTTCGAGTGCTTTCGTTGGGCAATCACTAGTTAATCAAAAAGTTACAAAAGTGAATTATAATTTTAAGTACAAGTAACTTTAAAATTAAACAATATCGATGACTTGGAGAAAGAAATCTTCAATGTAGTTGTCGTTGAAGCAGCTTTTGGGCATCGTAGAGGCCTTTTCAGTGCAACGCGTAAAAGCGGAAGTTGTTTGCATTGATGTGTTGAAGCTGTTGGTCAAAGCCTACTTTTATAGCCCCACCCGACCACCTGGATCCCCTCCCGAGTGCCTGGATTGTGCTGACGTGGCGAGCTCTCGTCAAAACTTCATCCTTGAAGTTTATCCATGTCCGGGTTCCCAAACCCCCTCCGGGTGCCCAGACCACTGACGTGGGTTTGAGTTTTTGGCAATCCGGGTGCCTGGAGCAACTTCGGGCGCCCAGACCACCCAGGTGTCTGGCACCCACTAGGGGCTCTTCCTCGATAAGGTTTGTCCTATTGGTGTAATATCCCTTGGGTCAAGGTTGACTAAGCTTGAGTTGGCTCAAGCTTGAGTCTCAATGTTTGGGTTTCGATGTTTGAAAATATATGAAGATTGCAGATACAATCGTCTAATTGGGGAGATTGCTGGTGCAATTCTCCTCTGGTCAGAGTTTGACCAAATTATTGTGAAGAAGAGTCAAGTAGGTTAAGGTCGACTGGATACTTGATTGGGAAATCCTGGTGAGTGAAGACAGATGAAAAACCTAGTGAGTGAAGTCAGGCAGAGGAAAATCCTAGTGAGTGAAGCTAGGTGAATGTCCCGGTAAGTGAAGCCAGAAAGTGGGAAAATCCTGATGAATAAAGCTAGGTGAAAGTCCTAGTAAGTGAAGCCAGGCAGAGGAAAGTCCTAGTGAGTGAAGCTAGATAGATGAAAAATCTTAGTGAGTGAAGTCAGGCAGATGGAAAGTCCTGGCGAGTGAAGCCAAGCACTTAGAAATCTAGGTGGGTCAAGGTTGACCGAACACCTGGTGTTGGGAAGTCCAAGTAGGTTAAAGGAGTGACCGGATACTTGGCATAAAGAAATCCAAATGGGTTAAGGGTAACCGGACATCTGGTGGAAGGAAGTCCAAGTAGGTCATAGAGGACCGGACACTTGGCACGAGGAGAAAAGTCCAAGTGGGTCAAATGATTGACCGGACACTTGGTGAAGAAGTCTCCGCAGGTCAAGGTTGATTGGATGCTAGGCATGAGGAGTTTCAATAGGTCACAGTTGACCAGATATTAGATTTGGGGACCCCAGACTTGAGTTAAGCAAGTCAAAGGGAGCCCAATTGATCAACCGATCGATTGAACTGTGGTTCAATCAATCAGTCAATCGATTGAAGGTGTGCTATGAAGAAGGTTGGCCCAATCGATCGAACGATCGATTGGGAACTGAAATCATGAGCATATAATGCTCCCCAATCAATTGGGCAACACTAATCGATCAGGCGATCGATTGGGGGTTGTTTCTCGTGCGTGGACGCGAGGGAGGTTAAATCGATCAGCCGATCGATTCAAGCCTCCCGAATCGATTGGGAAACCACCGTTGCACAGGATGCACGGTTTGAACGGTTGAGATCGCTGGGATCTTACGTGGCAATCGATTGAGAGCATGCCCAATCGATTGGGAGCCCTAAAAGCGATGAGTATAAAGTCGTGGTGAGCTTTCTTCTCCGCAGCGTTTACATGATTCTTCACTATGACTCATCGCCAGACTAAGAGCTTGGAAGAGAAGTATTGTTGCACTTTCTAAAGGCTCCAGAGGCATCTACAAGCTAAAAGGGTTCAAGCGAGAAGGTTTTCCATTTGTATTATCTTGTATTTACTTCTTGTTTCGAGTTGTATGCTTGTGTGAGTTTGAACGAGGTTTCTCCACCTCCGGTAGTTACCGAGAAGGAGTATTTTTCTTAGCGAGTGTGTCGTGTGTGAATCCTTGGACTAGTTACCTCTTCTTGAAGTGGATATCAAGTAAATCCTCTTGTTAGCGTTGTGAGTGTTTGATTCGAGTTCTTTTCCGCCGCACGTCATCATGAAGCATCAAGACAACGAACGCGAAGAGTTATTCACCCCCCTTTAGCACTGACCAACCTTACCATGTCCAAGCGCCCGGAGCAACTCCGAGCACCAGACCAACTTTTTTGTAACATTTTCTTCCTGTAAAATAAAGTTAGTCCAGATAATAATATATAAAACATAAAAGTTTTGACAACCTTCGGACTGCCCGGTCATGACTTTGAGTTTTGCTGAAACTCTTAGTCGGACCGATGTCTACTGTTTCTTCTTCGAGGAGCATATCCTCACCTACTCCTCTCAGGAGAGATTACTTTTTGCTAGACCGGTCCTCCAGATCGTCTGGACTTTTGCTCAGCCTCTGAGATTTCAAGACTTCATGTTGGGCATCTGATACTTGACCTATCCAGTTTTCCATCTGGTGTCCACGACCCCTAGGATTTTCACCTAGTACCCTCAACTCTAGGATTTCACCCAACATTCTCGACTCGCCAAGACTTTGCCCAATCTCCCAGACCAGAACTTCATTGCCTAACTGCAGCTGGGACTTTCCACCTGTCTAGCCTTAACTAGGACTTTCCTTTACCTAAAATTACTTAGGACTTTTCTACACACTTAGTTTAACTTATTAGATAAGAAGAAACTTTAACTTTGAACCTTTTTCCATATTCAAAACTTAGGTTCGATCATCTGGTGCTTCTTGCACCAACATTTTCTACCTGACTTCACTCATAAGAGTTTTCTCACTGCTTAGTTTCATTCACTAGAATTTCTCAATTATTTGACTTCACTCACTAGGACTTTCCAATTATCTGACTTCACTGACCAGGACTTTCCATCTACCTGACTTCACTCACCAAGACTTTCCATCCACTTGGTTTTACTCACTAGGACTTTCTTCACTGCCCGACCTCACTCACTAGGAATTTTCATACCAAGTGTCCAATCCTCCATGACCCACTTGGTTTTCTTCTTATGTCGACCATCTCGTTGGTGTTACCTTTGCCTAACCTCCTATTAAGACTTTTTCAGTCAAGTATCGAGTCAATCTTAACCTATTCTACCAATCATCCTGTTGGTCTTGCCTTTGCCTAACCTCTAGTTAGGACTTCCTAGTCAAGTATCTAGTTAACCTTGACCTACTTGACTACTTTCTCATATCAAACTAGTTAACCTTTGACAAGTAGAGAATTGCATCAACAATCTCCCAAATGGATAATTACACCTACAATCTCTATATATTATTAAATACCAAAATTCAAGTTTGACTCAAATTGGTCAACTTTGACTCAGGGACAATTGCACTTATAATCTTCCTTTTTTTAATATTTGACAATACGTTCAAGTTAGGCTAATCCATATTAGCCTAACTTTGACTTCGTCTCATGCTTGAAGCATGAATATGAGTTTCTAACTTAAACCCCACATTTTCTCCCCTTTAACAAATATCAAAACTCTTCCCCTTAATAATCAATTTTGCTAAAGTAACTTAATGAAAGTCTCATACCCTTCATTTTATCCTATGCTCACCCTTGAACATATATTGTATACTCACCCTAGAGCATTCATTCGTTTCTTTGGGCAGACATTACTTATGTCATATACTATTAGGGGAAAATAATTTTCTATGAAATAACCCTCATTTTCAAAGATTGACACGTAATTGGAAACCATTGAAATTTTAATATTTCTCTCAAGTTTGCGTCTAACTATTCAATAGTGATTGCTATCAATAAATAATCTTCACCAAGGTTTTCAAAAATCTTTTTTGAAATCATTTTTCAAAACCAATTTCCAACCATGATCATTGGACTAAATACACATGACTTGTAGACTTACTTTCCCTGTGATTGGATAACATATAATCTATGTGTTTTTATAAAACTAAAACTAAAATAAATGTACTAAATCAACATCTTGAGTTTTGTTCATCTTTCTAACATCTCACTTGTATCTATATGCATCAAGACACATACAAGCCAACTTATAATCCTTATGAGATGTAGATATTGTTGGAGCAATCTAGTGACCCTATGTTTTGATGTTTGGGCAAAGAATTAAGTTAGGTTTATTGTTGTATTTGATATGCATTGTGAGTGTGCAGGATACAGGTACAATATGGAAAGTCCAAGTGTGATCTTGGCAAAGGAGGAAAGTCTAAGGATGAGTCTTAGGGTGTGAGTCCAAGCATGTAGTATTGGCAACGTAAGTCCAAGTGTGACTTGACAATGGATGAAGTCATGGAGGCACGACCTCTTGGCAAAGGAAGACCCAACAATAATGACAAGGCTGATGGAAGCTCCAAAAGGCAAGACGTGAAGGATGGGGAGGCATCCGAGGGGCGCAAGGCTGATGGAGGAGGCTAAAAGGCTAAGTCTAGGTTGGTTAAGCGAGGACGAGTGCTGAGTGAATGTACTCGGGGTAAAATTCTAGTGTGTACTGTAGCGTTACTATAGCAGTACTGTAGCGTTATTGTAGCATTGCTATAGCAGTACTATAACAGTCGACTGATATTTTCATCAGTCGACTAGTAGCCGACCGTTAGCTTGTAACAGTTGAATTTTACTTAGTATCAGTCGACTGGTGGTTGTACCAATCGACTGGTGGCAGAAAACACAGCTCGGTGTTTCCTCCCGAGCTCTATTTAATAGAGTTTGGGGTGCTTAGCCAAGGTTGACGAAATAAAGGTGGTTAGCCCCTATTAGTAGTCTTCCAAAGTCTCCAAGCTCTTCTTGTGATCTAAGAGTGTTTGAATCAAGGTTGTGGTGATGTTTCTCCACCGAGAAGGAGGTTTGAGCTAGCCGAAAGTTTACGAGGAGTCATCCATCGACGGATCGGGATCGCCCACCTTATGGACAACCGTGGAGTAGGAGCTTTATCTCCGAACCATGTTAAATCAACGTGTTAGGTTTACTTTCTCTTGTTAGTATTTATTTTTGTATTCCGCTGTGCGTACTAACCATTGTAGGAAGCGACGCTTTGGGTGAGACGCTATTCACCCCCCCTCTAGGGACGTCAAGGTTCCAACAGATATTAGTTTACCCTAATCTAAGAGATCATGCATTTCTAACTAAGCATTTTAAATTTTGATCATCCACCTAAGATGTCATTTGATAATTCATATTATTGTCCTTAATCACAAGGAATTAAAATAATACATGAAAATAGCCATGGCATACATCACATGCATACCTTTCAAAAATGCACTATAAATATATTATAAATGAAATGATACATGTATGAGATGTATAAAAAATATCATGGCATTTTCATAATTAAATATGAATATAAAAAATGACGTCATGATAGCATGACATATGATAGGGCAAACAAAACATGACAATTTAGCATAAATAAGAATACTTAGATTTTCATCTAATTTTTATCCTTAATCCATTTTGCTAACTTAAACCTAATTTGACTTAAAAGCCCCCCTTTTTTCATTAAATGTGTCAAAATCCCAACTTAGCACATTTCTTTGAATTCTATCCTAGTTGTGTCAATTTAATTAAGCTTGATTACCCCAATATTTTAATTGACACATATTTACTCTTTAAGAGTAAAAAGTAAAATTTCATTTTCAAAGTTTCACAACACCTTAAAAGTGCCCTAAGGTGCCAACTTTTTCATGGTTAGGTTAACTACCCTTCCCATTAGTGTTTGTATTTTCTAAACTCATCTACGGTGTAGAAAACATACTCTTAGGAATCCAAAACTTAATAGTGCTCTTTGGATATTCTATGTATTCATTAGAAATAACTTCTCTTAATACATTTTTGATGACCTTCCTAGGCTTCTTAGAAACCTTGGTTACACTAGACTCCTTATGGTCAACTCTAGGGATAACTTTCCTTGTGATCTTCTTAGTGACTTTCTTAGGCTTCTTATAAGTCTTAGTCACATTAGTCTTTTCAAGATTACTTCCAGGGATAACTTCCTTTTTTATCTTAACTTGACTCTTAAACCTAGAGTTAGTTTCATAGCTATATGGAACTCTATGGTATGAGACCATATTTTTCTTGGACTTAGGTTTGTATCCCAAACCTTTCTTGCCCTTGGATGACTCTAGCTTTCCTAAACCTAGGTTTTGGTCGACCCCTTAAACAAATTTTCCATTCTTTTAAGGAGTTTTTCTAACTTATTAAGTTTTGACTTCAAATTTTGACTTTTCATCCTTCAATCCTCAAATTTGAAATTTCTTTTATTCCATGGACATTTTTCTTTTTAGGCACATTTCTAAATTATTTTGGTTTCTTGCCTAAACCATTTTATATTTTCCTATCCTTAGGTAAGGTAGTTCTCACATGAAATGATTTATAATTTTTCCTAAGATTATCATGCTTCCTATTTTCATGATAAATAACACTAAAATGATAAAATTTAGAACAAACATGCTCTTTATCATGACAAAAAAAAATATCATTAACTAATGGTACCTTAGTGTTATTCTTGGAAGCTCCCCCTCGACTTGAGCTTCCTCCATTCTTTTTAGTCTGATCTCTTCCCCTTGGACATTGCTTTCAATAATGTTCCTTTTGATTGCATGAAAAGCACACAATATCCTCCTTGCCCTTGCGTACTATGGGGTCGACCTCCTTTGGCTTATCCTTGCCCTTGGGTGTCACTTGACCCTTCTTCTTGGTCAACTTTGGACACTTGCTCTTGTAGTATCCATTTTTCCTATACTCAAAGCAAATGATATGATTTTTATTTTTATATATTAAAATTGTTATACCTTCTTTGTTTGTAGGAATGGTACAAGACTCTTCTTCATTTGACCTAGAAGTAAAGGCTTCTTTTTGCTCTAGTGTCAAAAATTGACGCTCCCCCTCACTACTTGAGGTGGATGGCTCTTCAATTTCCTCCTCGGACGTTAACCATCTCTCAACCTCCGAATACTCATGTACATGAAATAAAGAGTATCTCTCTTTGTTTTTGTCATTGCTCTCCATTGAAGATGGATCTTCATGGAGCTTTACCAATTTGCTCCATAGCCTCTTGACATCTTAATATTCTCCGAGCTTACTCAAAATATTGCTAGGCAATAAATTAACCAATAATTTGGTTACTTTATCATTGGCCTTGCATCTCTTGATTTGTTCCTCGCTTCAATTACTCTTCTTAAAGATTTTTCCTTTATCATCTATTGGAGCTTGAAACCCTTTCATTAAAATAAATCATTGCTCTATCTCTATCATCAAGAAATTTTTAATCCTTGATTTCTAAAGATTGAAGTTTGTTGATATAAATGGTGGTGGTACTCGAGTATCAAATCGAAGTTCATCTCGGAAATCCTCTTGAAGTTTAACTCTCTAGATGAAATCTTTAACTTGTTGACTTTAGGGCTTCAACTTCTTCCTCTAGCTCGTTGCCCTTTCTGGTGATAAGTTCGGTGAAGATCTGTCTCACTTGGATACCACTTGTTGGGACCAAGAGGAGCTAGGGGGGGTGAATAGTTCACTTACTTCAATGAAGATGATTTGCAGCAGGATACTTCAAGCGACGAATTTTCCAATGCTAACACAAGGATTTACTGGTATCCACCTCCTTGAGGTTTCTCGGAAATAATCTGGAGGCGGAGAAGCCTCGTACACGCTCACAACATGAAATACACCAAGAAAAATAAGAACAAATACAATAAAACCTTACACGAGATTACAACAATAAAATCTTAGTTTGTTCTCTTCTTGTTGCTCGAATCTGCCTCTTGGTAGAAGAAAATGTAACATCACTTAGCTCCAAGAACTTTGAAGAAATGACGTTGAATGTTGTTGTGGAGAATGGTCACAAAAAAAACCCTTTTTTTAGGGGTTACCTCAGATGCCTTGATCGCTTAAGCTTCTCCTTAAGCGATTACCACGTTAGCAACTTGCTCAGAACCTTCATACGACTCTTTTCTAGAACTCTAATCGATTGGTGAGTCATCCCAATCAATTCAGAGAGCTTTAATCGATTACCCAATCGATTTTGCAACTCTCTATTCACTCACAAAAAGATCTTAATCGATTAGCCCAATCGATTATTTCTCCTTAATCGATTGTCTCAATTGATTCCCTCTTCTTGCGACAAAGCACTTCCTAATTGATGGACCCAATTAATCAGACATGGTTGAATCGATTGAGTCAATTGATTCAACCCTATTTTTCACGAATTCCCCTAATCGGCTGTTTCGATTGATTA
Organism: Zingiber officinale; assembly: GCF_018446385.1. Taxonomy (NCBI): domain Eukaryota; kingdom Viridiplantae; phylum Streptophyta; class Magnoliopsida; order Zingiberales; family Zingiberaceae; genus Zingiber; species Zingiber officinale. Next base: position 16,170,807 of record NC_055989.1, read on the forward strand.
GGCTCAACCCAATCGATTGACTAATCGATTCGAGCCATTTCTGTGTTCTCACAGGAACCTCCTAATCAATTACCTAATCGATTAGCTTAGGACCAATTGATTGTCTTAATTGATTGCCCAATCCTAACTTTTTTAATTTAAGTCTAGGGTTTCCTTGCTCAACTTAAGTCAACTGTGACATGTTGGGACTTCTCCACAAAGTGTTCAGTTAATCCTTTGATTTATTTAGACTTTTCTTCTCGTGTCAAGTGTCTGATCCTCTATGACCCACTTAGACTTCCAAACACCAGGTGTCTAGTCAATCTTGACCCACCTTGACTTTTCTTCTTGTGCCAAATGTACAATCCTCCATGACCCACTTGAACTTTAAAACACCAAGTGCCCGGTTAACTTTTGATACACCTGGATTCTAATGTCTGGCTTCACTCACTAGGACTTTTTTCCACCTGGTTTCACTTATTAGGATTTTTTCCACCTGCTTCACTCATTAGAGTTTTCTCACTGTCTAGTTTTATTCACTAGGATTTTCCAATTACCTAGCTTCACTCACTAGGAATTTTCAATTGCCTGGCTTCACTCACCAGGACTTTCCATTTGCTTAATTTCATTCACCAAGACTTTCTATCTATCTAGCTTTACTCACAAGGACTTTCTTTACTGTCTGATTTCACTCACCGGGACTTCTCACACTAAGTGTTCGATCCTTCATGACCCACTTGATTTTTCTTATTCTGCCGACCATATCGTTAGTCTTGCCCTTGCCTAACCTCTAGTTAGGACTTTTTAGTCAAGTATATAGTCAATCTTGACCTATTCTATCAACCATCTCATTGGTCATGCTCTTGCTTAACCTCCAGTTAGAACTTTTCCAATCAAATATTCAATCAATCTTGACCTACTCAACTACTCTCTCATGTCAAACTGGTCAACCTTTGACCAATAGAGAATTGCACCAATCAACAATCTCTCAAATGAATAATTACACATGTAATCTCTATATATTATCAAATATCAAAACTCAAATTTGAAATTAAACTGGTCAATTTTAACTTAGGGACAATTGTACCTATATTCTTTCCCTTGATTCGCCTGCTGAAAAATTTAGAAGCGCAATGAGTCCTTATCCAATAATAAGTATCCCAGTTTTTCGAACACTACAGGTGTAATTATCTTACATGAAAATCGAATCTTGGTTGAGCAGATGTAAGTAATACTGGGCACTTTACCATCGCACCACGTGATGAGCTTCAGAAATGATGTTAGTCAATAAAGAGATAGACTCATATAGATGAGGAGGCGATGAAAAGGATATCATAGTCCAATGTATGAATTCTTAAAATATAGCAGACTTTCTTTATCTTACCTAGAGCATGAAGAATAAAAGGCATCAGTTAAGCATATAATAAAGCTTGGGATCATCTAAACTTGGCTCTGCTGCAGCATTAGCCTATTGTCACTAATCTGGTAAATACAAACAACATGCACAGTTGAGTTAGCTATTATGGTGAAAATATTGCTACAATGAGTAAATGATCATATCTTGATAAAGTTGAAAAAAAATATTTTTTTCATAGTGGTCAATTGTAGTTTTTCAATTTACCTCATCACAAATGGACATAAGGTCAACCGTATGAGATTGCTAGATGACGGATTTCACCTTTTACTATAATATTAATAGTTTTATAAAATGTGAAATTTGTCACTTCAACGACCCTCCATGACTGTCCCATACTATTGGAAAGGAATAAATCAGGAAACCAAAGCAAAGTCATCGCATGGCAGGGTATTCCACCGGATTCATCGAGAATAGACTCTTACTCAATTTTACAAATCTATCAAGTGATAACCAACTCAACTATGTCATGTGATCCCGCCCAGAAACCGAGTCGGATGGGGGAGCCGATGACGGGGGTGCGGACGTTGAAGAAAAGAGGACTTGGATCTAGGGCCTGCAGGGGCATTACAGGCTCTCCCGCCTTACCACAGAGCAGGGCAGGGGTGAGGTAAAGGCCATTGATGGTACCCACGAACTTGCACACACATAGAGAGATCACACAGGAGCATTAGAGCGAGAACTAGAGAAGAGGTCCCTGGCGTAGGCCCTCCGATGCTCAAGTCAGGAGCAACACAAAGTGAAAAGTGCAGAAAGAAGGTGAATAGTAGTACTATAGTAGATGCGTAAGTGTGTGTACCTGGCCAACGAAAAGAATATTTTTTTTTTACTGCTTCTCATAACCCCCATGATGATGAAGCATCAGAGAATGTCGGGTGCCAGGGCATGTCAGGTGATGACTGAAGTACGAAGGATTCCCATTGGATAGAGGAAGGTTCCGCTCTATATAGGTGGCAGAGTATCTGAATATTGTCTGACGAATAGTCATTATTCTTTGACAAATTGTTGCGATTCCATAACAATATTGTCTCTTGACAATAACCTGACCAACTAAGAAGTTGACCGAGTGTAGACTAAGACAGTGTCCAGGAGAAATGAGGGGACTGAGCCTTGGGGGTCCGACCAGCTAAGAAACCGACCGGATGTAGACTGGGGCGGTGCTCAAAAGAAATGAGGGGACTGAGCCCTAGAGACCCGACCAACTAAGAAGCCGACCAGGTATCCATTGGGCAATGTCCAAGAGGAAATGAGGGGACTCAGCCATATGAACTGGACCAACTAAGAAGTCAATCAGGTGTAGACTGGAGTGGTGCTCGGAGGAAATGAGAGAAAAATTAAGAAGCCAACCGAGAGTATATCGAAAGTTGTGCCTATGAGGTGGGAGAATCAAGTTTCTGAAGAATTTCTCGACCTTAACTGTTGCTTCATTTTTTGGACCAAGTTAGGAATTTTCTGACCATCACCCCTCTTTTACTGTTAACTATAACATTACCTTGACTATTGATTTTCCTATTATACGCCCTCTATTATACGTTGTATCACCATGAATAATACCCATTATCAATAGTGTTTGATGTAACAGGGGAGTAGCTTCCTCAACAATCTACATAGACCAGGATGCCCTCCTTTGGCCCGTCGCTTGATCTACACTTCTTAACTCGTGCGCAGCGATTTCCTAGAGCGAAGGCGTCATTACCGAACTGATTGCCTGCAACCTCACCTTTTGACAGTTTCTGATGGCCGCCGTCATTGTACCCTCCGGCCGAAAACCACTCCTAACAAAATAGTCTATACTGAATGTGACACCTGATTTGTGTGGCGGCCTCCCTACCTCGTGTGTCGGTCCATGTGGATCCCCTTCCTCTTTATCTATATATAGTCAGGTATCTCTCAGGGGTATCTCTAACCTATCACTAAAATACTAAATTTGGTATAAATGTAACACTAAATTATTCCAATTCATACACCAAATCCCACACCAAATATGGTGATGGAGAGAATTTTTTTAATTTTATTATATTATTATTATAAAATCAAATGTAATTAATTAATAATTATTATTTTCTTTATCTTTATTTATAGTATAATTAAATGTAATTATTATTTATTATAAATTTAAATTAAGTGTATTTAATAACATATTTAAATTTTATTATGTATATTTGTAAATATTTACTTTATTAAATTTATTATTTTAATTTGATTTAATATATTTTAATTATAATTACATTTATAAATTATCACTAATTTCATAAATATAATATAATAAAATATTAAAATTGTTGATATGCATAAATGTAAAATACATTACCTATTACATTGACATACAAAATAAAGATAGTAATGACATTAAATTAAAATATTACTAATACATTAATTGAGTATTTATGGTAACAATATAGTAAGTCTGAAAGTTAAAGTATTGTAATATTGTATTTTCAAATAAGTATCTTGTTTGTTTTAAATATAAAATAGTAAAATATTTTATCCTAATTTGTGTGTGATTTTATAATATTTTTAAAATATATTTATGCTTGAGTAATTATATAATATATATATATATATAATTTTTATTATATAATTACTTAGGCATTGGATACTGAATTTTAAAAAATTTAAAATATCAAATATTAAAAAGTAATAATTTTAAATATAATAATTATCATATAAAAATAATAATAAGAATAATAGAATATTTTAAATTTTGTGTGTGTGTGTGTGTGATATGTTATAGATGGATTGGAGTTGAAATAATGTTTAGGGTTGAAATTATACTATTTTAATGTGAAAATCATATCAAATTTAATGATGTGGTTTGGAAATGATCTCAGGCACTGCAAGGGTCACATCGGTACACACTGATGCACGTTGAATCGTAAGACATCGAAATCGGCCGGGGGACGAATACAGCTGCAGCTATGGGAAAGAAGGGAGAGGCGCGAACCGAACACGCGGAAGGACTCTATCTCTGCTCCAAAGGTGTTTCGACCGTGCAAAGCTGTGCCATCCCAACGTGTAAGTTTCAAAAAGATGAGGGTCATAAAAAGCAAAGCCATATGCACTTTTGAAGGGGAAATTAATTCTTTTTAAAAAAAAACAATGATCGAACACAACAACGAAACGTTCAGTATTAAAAGGAAGTGTTAAGTCCGATCGAGGTGCTCAAATGTTGTAACATCTTCCTCCAATCCTCTATCAAAACTATTGATATATTCAGGAACGCGAAGGAGGATTATCCTCCGGAGGTTGCGGAGTTCAGCCTCGAGGATGAGATCGACAGTGTCGCGGAAGCTGGAATCCTTCAAGAGGCAGCAGGAGACGCTGCAATAGAGTGCGCAGGACTAATTTGGATAATCCTGCTTGCCTGTTCAACTGTAAAAATAATGCTTTGGACAGCAGATTTTGCTGTGCAAGATATGCGAGGCAACAGCCTTCAGTTGTTTTATTGAATTAAGGGTGATGCCGAAAATAGAGACAATTGGATTGTGTTGCAATACACTGTAAAATGAAAAATGACTAGAACTTTTTTCATATTTTCCCAGCGACAGAATTATATTAGCATTGTTTAGGGTACATTTAAACTATTCTTCAGGTTCATGATCCGAATCAGGAGGGTAATGATCTGTGATGCAATCAGACAAATGAGTAAGCACTCCAACCAACCATCACGAGTCTTTTGAATATTATCCTGCGCGAGGAGCAAATATATCAAGAACATGAAAGAAAAAAAAAATGATGAGATTGACAATAAAAGGCTTGACATGGCAAAGGCATGAGGTTTACAATTATAAATTTCAGCTTGAAATCCAGATTTTCAAATCTCTGCATTAGTTCATATTTATCCCAAAGATACTTCCGTATCGGTGCGTAATTGGCATTCTTCCCAGCAACACGTGGACTGCATGGTGCAATAAAAGACCATGAATCAAATATATCCTAGTATAATGACAAATCAGAATAAAATAAAAGAATAAACTTTAAAAGAATCATAAATTAGAATTACTCAAACTTTTGCCCTATGCTACATATATAATTGCTCAGTATATGTCAATGTGTATTCTTTTGTTATTATATAATCCTATATTATTCTAAAACATATACTAGTTTAAAAGCTTCATAGATCTAGACAGCAATATATAATTACTAAGTGATAATTTCCTAATAAATTACAGTATCAAAAGCACTAATAATGCATATATTTTAATTATTGTGAGGAAAAAAAAACTCAAATCATCCTAATGTATTGACAATAAAATATAGTCCAGTGTATATGAAGTTTCCGCTCTAGTATATTATATGTAGTCTTATCCAGCTTTATAAGAAATTATTTTTGAGACTTGAGCATGTGACCTTTAGGTCACACAACACTTGCGTCAATGCTCTCCTTCAACTTTACCTAACATTGACGATGTGAAAAAAATAAAACTAATCATTTCTAAACAAAAACTTATGGTTCAACAAAAAGATATTCAAAATTCATTTAGGCAATTGAAGACCATTAATAGACTTTGATGCCTCCTATAGAAAATTGAAAATTGCAGCAAAAAAATTACCTCTCCAAAATCCCTAGTTGAAGAAGAATGACAGCATTCAGATCAGAATTTGATTTCCATGCTAACTGAAATAGTTGTTTTATTTTCATTCTACAAGTTCTTGTCTTCTTCGTGCTACGACTGATTTCTATAAACTCTGCCATCATTCCATCAACCTAACAAACATGACAATGTAAGCTCATGTAAGGGTTGAAGACTAATGCATTTTAATATATGATAAATATCTTGCAACATACTTGATGGTTCCAGTAATCTAAAGCAATGCTCTGACTAAGAACACATCCTATAGTCTGGATCTCATCCATGTTACAATGCTTTAGCACTATAAAATCAAATCCTTCTTGCATCCAAGTATCTAGAGTTGGCTTCTCGACTATGGCAAAATCTAAAGTATCAAAAGTTTAAACTGCAGTTAGAAAAGTCAAATATGATCATTTATATTTTTCAAATTCAATAGTAAATAAACATAAAAAATGGAGTGCCTCTAAATCTTAGTTGAAGAACACATGCTTCATTTAAAGAATAGAAACTAGACAGAAAAAGAAAAGAGAAAACTAGAAAGATGCTAGATGTATCATACAACTATTGTGTAAATGACATGCGCAAGCCAATTATGTCTTCAAGTGTAATCCAAATTTTGTGATACTTTATTTGATAGAAAATTATGCTCCAAAATAAAAAATTAGAAAGGTCATTACCAAGATGATTAAGTTTTACATTACATGCAACAAACATGCTTCAAAGAATATAACAAATCTCTATAAAGTTTAGCTGTCAATATTGATTGCTCGAGTTAAATGAGTATTAATAAAAGTTGGTCCAATCTTCTTTGAGAAATCAATCATCACATGACAATATATAAAGTTTAAAATTTGAAACTCATAGACAATAGTTAAAATGAGTTATGTATTCATTAATAGTCTAAAAAATATACATTTATATGTTAGTGTTTGTACTTACTATTTAATATTTCTAATATGTGGTATGAAATAATAAAAATAATTTGATATTATTAGCTTGTGAATAATCATACGATATTATGATTAATAATATATTTGTGTGTTACTCAGTAAACCATTGAATTCTAACATAAAGCTAGCCCTTTTATTTGGGTCAAAATTAATGCACTGACCTAACAAAACCATTTAGTTGATGTAAATTTTAACATAATATATAAAACAATTTGAACTTAAATTAATTTAGAATGATAACTGAATAGGCTATTAATTGTGAATTATGCATACCAATTGATAAGGAAGTAATAAATTAGTCATCATTGGTCAATTTATGAAACTTGTATCAGCCACATTTATATAACTAAGTTGACCATTTATAACTCAATCTATTAACTCAAACACACACTCGTAAATTTTTGAAGGTGTCGTCTAACGCAAATGCATAAGATACATCTTTTTTATATTAAACATCAATTTTATCCATTATATCATTATTATACTTCTCTTACTTTTGTTTTCCATTTGCTTGTGTTCTGATACATCCTATATTAGATTGTCACCATTCAATATCCCAATATAAATACTGATTTACAAGATAAGTTAAATCATCTCTCAAATGAGAGGTGAAAATAAATCTTGTACTGAAACCAATAGCATGTGATAGATTAAAGGATTTACATTAAATTCTCTTGACGTTATCAATTTATATATATATTTTTTCTAACATGATAAATACAACATTATCTCCAAGATCTTGTTTGTGTAAAACATTATGTGCACTAAGAGGATAATTTGGAATACTCACCTTCCTTTCTCATTTCTGCCAGCAAGCCTGAAGCATGTTTTACAACAATCTTGAGATAATTATCAACTTCATGGTCAGAAACATTAAACAATACAACTGAACCATAAGAAAACACCAGCATATAATGACAAGAACTTTCACTTGCAAAACCAGTCTTTATAACCTGTAGCATCAGAGAAAAGTCTTAGATTACATAAACCAAACCAGTCTACTAGGATCTCCAAAAAAATCACAATCTTTAATTAGAGGACATGCAACCGGCTAAAAGAAAAAGTAACTCACAGAAATTCCAGTTATAGAACACTGCAGTGAACATACTCAACTGAAGCACATGACCTTAGTATCTAGGGTCTCATTATGACTTATTGTAGTACAACATATTAGTCACAATTGAAAAGTGAGGGCATAATATATCAACGACATTTGAAAAATAAAATTGCTAAATACCAAAAGACTTAACAAATGTATTGGCCATGTGTGTGTTCTCTTTCTTTTGGTAGAATGAAACTAATGCACCAGTCATTCATGGATGTTAATTAGCTATAGTTATTCTGATGGCATGGATGTTAGCTATAGTGAATACTTGATGGCATGGATGTTAGCTATTAGAGATTCACTACATGAATCTTATCATTCAAATAAAAACAACACGATAAGTACTATTGATTCGAATTTTTAACATATGATTTACAGTCCTTTTCTAATTAGTCATTAACATACGATTCAGTTGAAAACTTGCTTACATGAGTTTCTTAGTAACTCATCATAACTTGAGATAAACGATTTGTCAAAAAGAAAAAAAAAACTTACTTCAGCATCGATTTCAACATCGTAGTATCGGAGAATAACGTATTTCGAGGTGATACGAGATGTGATAACATTGGACGCATTCTGAGCGTGCAAGCTCTTCAAATCAATCCTGTGATGATTCAACCATCGCAATCAACAAGAAAAAGAATACAGAAATCGAAATCATAATCTTATAAAGAGGTAAGAAATGCAAGCGAATTGGTTGACCATGTGCAAAGGAAATAAGTTTTGGCCGGGATGAACCGGCTTTGCTTCTCCGAGATGTGACTCTCCTGTTCTTTGTGGTCGGGGCAAGGCGCGAGTGGTTTCTGACCCTCCTGCAAGTCAACCGCGGGGTCCGAAGGGGTGGAAGAAAAGTGATCCGGGAAGGGATTGAAGAGGGAGAGGAGGAGCAAGGGGCGTCGCCGAGCATGGAGGAAGGAGGATACGGAGGAGAGGCCGCGGTAGGGGTGAGCAAAGTGGACTAAGGTTTCGGAGGGGGCATGACGGAGAGCTGCATAAGGTGGACGACGAAGAACAAGAGAAGAAGAGGAAGAGAATAGAGACTTGAGATGCCTGGCGCGGGAGAATAACTCCAACATCCTCGCGCGACTTCACAAACCACCTGACAAAGACGATGGATGCTAATCCCATGATGGTACAAGGGGTTTAAAATATAAAAATGCCTACTCCCCTAATTTGTAAATAAATTTTTTTTATATAAAACCTAAATACCTTACTTATTTTGAACTTGCCAACCTTATTAAAGAGGCCAAAAATTAAAAGAGTTTTATTATTATTATTATTATTATTATTATTATTAATAAGAAGAGCAAAGAGTATGTAAGAGTGTGAATCCTAAGAAAAATCAAGGGTAAACGCAAAAGGCTGTTTTTTTTAATCATGATACTTTATTTTGATTTTTGTTTAATCATGATACTTTATTTTGACTTTTTTTAATCAAAGTACTCCATTTTATGTATAATTACTCAACTATTTTTTCAATATACATAATAATTTATTTGTATTATTATTTCTCTTCTATTTTTGTTCCTATCTAAATCGACATATTGTAACAGCTACGAACTCATAGCCACTAAATAGTGTAGCAATTATAGTTTTGTAATTATTATAATATCAAAAAAATTAAGACAAATTGTTTAGAGCCTTTGAAAATGATTTAAACGATATTTTTAAGCATTAAACTTGGCCATTATAGGTTCCACCCAATAATTAGTTATAGATTTCTAAACGAATTTCGATTTAATATATTGTGTATCTCATAGTTCAACTCGAATTAAAAGTTATTATTTCTTAAAATTTAGGATTTAACATTCAAACCGTAACCACATATAGATGTACCTTTGGGCAGCCCTAGGCGGTAGCCCAGCTCAAGTATATTATTAATCTAAATGGTGTAATTCTTCTTAAGGGTGCATGCATATAAAATGTTGTCCCCTCGGGACGGTCTAGTGGTTAGCGCATGAGGTGTTGTCACTATGAGGTCTGGGGTTTAAATTTCGGCAAAGTCGAGATAAAATGCCTCCCTTATGTACTAGTCACTATTCCAAAGGCTAGTAGCCGTCCATGATTTACCTCCTCTGTGTTGGTCTTGATATAAATTGATAGAAATATTGAAACGAGCGTATTCATTTTTTAGCATCATACATATAAAATGCTGATTCATTTACATATGGGGTAACTGATCGATTAAATAATATCAAATCAAGTCCGTCCAAACAAATTAGGTTAGAAAATCATTTCAGTTTTTTTCCTTCACCGAATCAAATAAAAACAACATTTTAATTATTTTTTTCCTTAAAAATCATTCCTTAAAAAGTCTATCCACCAAACGATGAAATCATATAATAATTTTATTACATTAATAAAAAATACAAATTGAATGTATAAATTTATTCTGACCTTCCAAATCAATTAACTATGTTCGGCGTCCTCTCTCGTCCTTTTGGATATTCTCTTCCTCCTCTACCTCGCTTACTCATCCTCATATCCATTTTTTGTTGTCGCTCGCAACCACATCCACTCCCTTTGTGATCAGGCTCTCGCTCCCAGAGGCATATTCGTCAACATGACTATCCTTGACTGTCATGACCGGATTGAGATGTCGTTCACGTTGGTGTACCTTTACGTCGACATCGGAAGCGAGCAACTATGAATTGAGGTACTGTATGAAACACTCAAGTATGACCTCATGTCGTGCTCGTGGTCTAATTACCTCTAGCTCGCCATCTACGACACATTTTTTAACATCAATGTCAATCGTCATTCCTAAATTTTCAATATCTACGAATTAGATATCATTATCCATAAAATAACTTAACAATTTATTAAATAATGAAAATAATATATTTAATTAAAATTTTAAATTGGATAAAATATAGGAAAAGAAAAGATGATAATATGCTCACAAAGTAAACTCGGACCTCTTCTATAATATTCTTGGCTGACTTAATAAATTTGGTATTGGTCGAGTACACTTTTAATTCTTAGATTTGTCCCTGATTATAACTAGCTATTATAAAATTGTAGCTATAAAATCTTTTTTTAGAAGCTTTGAATAATTTTATTGTTAAATTTTGTTCCCATATTATAATAATTTTAAAATCGTAGCAAATATAACTATGTGACAGTTTAATTATAGTAGTTATAAAATTATAATTATTATAACATGTCGATTTAAATAGAAAATATAGGTAGAATAATAATGATAATTATACATGACAATAGCTGTAACAATTTATACGAGGTAAAGTTTCCTTTAGATAAAAAAAAAATTAACATATAGCGCCTCTTTAACTATTCGGTAAAAAAATAAACGTCCTTGGCCAAGAATCAAACCACTTTTATAGACAATTTTATTTTTTAAAAATATCAAAATAATATTTTATTTTATATTAAAATATTGAAATGATAATTTAAATTAAAATTTACTCGCGGTTAAAATTACTATACATAAAATATTATTATAATAAAATATTTTTTTTCAGCCCACTTAGCTCTAATTTAATTAAAATCATTTCAACTTAATTAAAATTATTTCAATATTATTATAGTAACTCGTAGCTTATCTAAAATCTATCTATTTTTTTTTTTTTAAATATGGCTTATAAAAAGATTCAAATTATATAAATGGTTGTAAAATTATTTCACCAAGATGTCTATACAGAACAATTATCCAATTTTAAAAATTTAGAATTTTTAAGTATAAAGTTTTATATAGGTTAAAATAAATACTCCGAGCTTCTCAATCTTTTTCATTTTTAAGAATTTTAAGAGAGCATAAACATATCGTACCTTATTTATAAAGTTTAATGCAAATGATATATTGCTTGAAATAATATTATTTTTATTAATAAAAAAACTCATTAAATTTATCACTCATGTAAAGTAGACTGAATTTAAGATAAGTCTATTGAATTTATTTCTAAGATTTCAAATAAAAATAAAAATAAAAGAATTTATGTTCAGCAAACTATATCAAAAAACTTATTATCAGGTTTGCCATGTGGAGAGTGTCAAAGAGTTATTAATTCTTATGACAAGTAAAATCAAAATGGATCATAATTCAAAAGATAAGTCAGTGTATTTTAAATATTATAAAAATTATAGATCAATTTATTGTGTACGTTACTATTAGTATATCCATTTTTCTTTTCAGTTAATATGTGTGCGAAGTTTTTAAATTTGTAATGTAATCTAATTTGTAATATAATTAAATTTGTAATATAATCTTGATTTTGATTACCTCTATCGACGGTCGCCACACCTCTGTCGAAGTTTGCGGCAGCCATCGGCAACCAGCTATCACCGCCATCGTCGGTCGCCGCAGCATACCATCGTCTTCGCCAATCGGCGGTGATGGGCGACGGCAGGCGGGCGACGGCAGGCGGGCGACGGTGGCGGACGGCAATTGGCAGCCGACGATTGGCAGCGACAGTGGTGGCCGATTGCCGGCAGCCGGCGGCGGCCGACGACCGGCGGCGGCCGACGACCGACGGCTACCGGCGGCGGCCGGCGACGAAGGTCGGCGACAGATGGCGGGCGACGGTCGACAACAGACTAGGGGTATATTCGGCATTTAAACTTTGATAAAACAATGACCTCGTAATGTAATCGGATTACATAGCATTTGCTTTGTAATCCAGATTACAAATCTTCACTACGTTTTGTAATCCAGATTACATTACATTACAAGTTTTAAATCAAACCAAACAAAATAATCAACTTTGTAATATAATCTGGATTACATTACAAGGTAGATTATAGGCTACCAAACATAACCTTAGGGTATTCTTTTTCCCACAAATCATAATCATATAAAGGCTCAAGAAACGCAAGCGAATTGGTACATCTCGTGCAAAGGAACTAAGCTTGGATGGGGGATGAACTGGCTTTGCTGTTGCTGCTCTGAGATAAAGTCCTCCTGTTCTATGAGGGCGTTTGAAAAATCTAACAGAATGCTCTGTTTAACTAAGTGTTCATAACGAGTTGATTGCTGAAGTTTGATCGGTTTAGTTAATTTGAAAATATTTTGATTTGTTCAATTTCGATTGAAACAATTGGATATATTATCCAATTGTACAATCGAACCAGGGGTGCTCTGGTTATGACGTTGTACCTTTTGATTGAGGTGCCAGGTTCGAGCACCCCCTGCGCAGGCTCTTATCAATTAAGTGGTACCGTTCACCCAAAAATCCCTTCGGGGGTTTCTGATAAGGGGCAGTTTCGACGGTGGTGTCGGTCACTATAAAAAGTTTACCCATACAGTTTTTCGGTCCCCTCGGGGCGGTGCGATGGTTAAGATATGGGGTGTTGTCACATGAGGTCTTGTGGGCGAAACTCGGCGTGACCGAGCATAACCTCCCCCATGTCTTGACCATTTGCACTAATGGCTAGTAGTCACCCGTGATTTACCTCATCCGTGTTGGCTTAGGGACGGGTTGACGGGGGCGCTGGGGGCGAGCGAATCGCCTTTTTGCCACATAAATATGAACTCGCACAACATTTCTCCTACTTGCCCAGATGAAATTCGGGATCATCTAATCTTGGCGCTACTGCAGCATTAACCTACCGTCACCAGTCAGGCAATTTCTGACAGTGCTCTAAAGTTGTGCGAAGTCGTGCCGTCCTTACTAAAACGAACTGTTACAGCTGTACCTCAAAGAATCCCTGCACGCGATGATTTCTTTCTCCAACTTTTTGTTGGGAATAAATCTGTTACAAACTGTGTGATCGTCTCAGAAACTCTTTTCTACGTTTATGAGTGCGTACCAGAGTCACAAGGACTTACAATCAAATAGGTTTGAGCAAATAATCTCAAACTGTCGACTCTAGCGAGCCGAGCCACGCGCCGAGTAGGTGAGTCGCGGACACCGTGAGTTGTCGAGCGGCGCCAAGTTGCTGCTGAGAGTTGCTGACAGGATGTCGAGAGTTGCAAAACGAACTCAGAGTGGATGTCGAGTCTAGCAGAGCGCTGTCTCCTTAAAACAGATTCGGCCCCTCCGCGGTACTCAGAGGATTAGGTGGACATCTGTTTCCCAGGATAAAATGGCAAGATCACGAGCACAACCGAGCACTGGTTGTCGTGACGATCTGAACTAGATCCGAAAACTATCACTATTTCTGTCGAGCAAAAGAAGTGCACAACAGATGGGAAAGAAACATGGGGAGTCAAGGAGGAATGGAAGCGCGTGCTCACTTGTGCTCTTCTCACACAATGCTCACTTGAGTTTTTTTGTGCTTTTTCTTCATTCCTCTCAAAGGTCTTATATAGACCTTGTTCTTGCCAACAAGTTGGCTTGCAAGCACAACGAGCAAGCCACATTGTGGCTCTCATGCTTGCCAACAAGCAAGTCACGCTGTGGCTTGCATGCTTGCCAACAAGCAAGCTACATGCTTGCCAATGAGCAAGCCGCGTCGTGGCTTGCCTGCTTGCCAACAAGCCACAACGTGGCTTGTATGCAAGCTTGCCACATGGCTTGCCTGATTGTCAACAAGCCACAACGTGGCTTGCATGCAAGCTTGCCACATGGCTTGCAGGCAAGCTGGCGACCTTCTTACACGGATATATCATATCCTGACCGATTTTATGAGCAATGGGGTTCACAAAAAGAACCCCTCGGGTTGAGGTCATCCGCGCCCTGGATTCTAACCCCCTTTGTTCCGAATAAGCCGGAAAGCTTCACCTTCTTTGTGGGACTGAAACTCACACGTCGTGTTTCCATTCAATTTTTTCCAACAATCCCCCACATGAATGGAAACAAGGATGTGTGATAGTCTTCGACAGTTGAGTCGAATATAGGATAGGTAGGTGTTACCCTTTGAACCTTCCCTTATAAACTCTGTTTGCTCACTGGCCGATTAGTAGACGTGATGTCTTTGAACTGTTCGGCCGTTGGCGTAAGCATGGACAGAGTTTTACCCACGACTCTCCCTGATATAGCTTAAGTCTTATGAGTGTGTTCATTCTTGGCCATGAACATGCCTGGTTCTGTGAGAAATTCTAAGAATTGTGCCTCTAATTCTCTTCGAAGCGGCTTCACTTCTTTTTCACATAGGTGATCCCTCAAGAGTTGTCATTTACTCTTCTTGATCATTAAAAGTCTATCAGCTTACCCTGGTCTGGTCACTGTTTCATTGGGCTACCCACAGTGTGTCTAGTTAGTGCAGATTAGTTGGCCCTTTGAACCTAGTTCTTGGGATCTTCAGTCAGCATAGGTTGGGTGTCCTTTGCACTGATTGCTGACAACGACATCAAGCACATTCCCTGTGATAAGCTTGCAACTAACTCTCGATTTAACCCCTTGGTTAGCAGATCCGCTAAGTTATCCTTTGACTTCACATAATTAACAGTGATAACACCAGTTGAGAGTAGTTGTCTAATGGTATTATGTCTACGACGTATATGTCTAGACTTACCATTATACAGATGGCTCTGTGCCCGATCGATTGCTGATCGACTATCGCAATGTATGCAAATCGTCGGCATAGGTTTTAGCCAACGTGGAATATCTTCTAAGAATTGCCGTAGTCATTCAGCCTCTTCACCATATTTGTCAAGAGCTACAAACTCAGATTCCATCGTGAATCTGGTTATTACGGTTTGCTTAGAAGATTTTTAGAAAATGGCCGCACCATCTAGAGTGAAGGCATATCCACTCGTAAACTTAGAGTCTTTTATATCAGATATCCAACTTGCATCCCTGTATCTTTCGATCACAGCAGGATATCTCGTATAGTATAGTCCATATTCACGAGTGTACCTTAAGTACCTCAGTACTCTTGTTATCCCTTTCCAGTGCTCAATACCGGGATTACTCGTGTATCTGCTCAGTCTACTTAATGCGTAGGCTAAGTCTGGTCGTGTACAACTCATCAAGTACATCAGACTTCCAATCACTCGAGAGTATTCTATCTGAGAAATACTTTCACCTCGATTTTTCGATAGATGTTGACTCATATCTATCGGCGATCGTGCCAACGTAGTATCACCCTTGGTGAATTTCTCAAGAATCTTGTCCACGTAATGGGACTAACTAAGAACAAGTCCTTCTGTCGTTGTAAGAATTTTGATTCCTAGAATCACATCAGCTAGGCCCATGTCTTTCATGTCAAATCTTGAGTTCAACATATCTTTAGTGGATTTGATTATCTTATCATTACTCCCAATGATAAGTATGTCATCTACATAGAGGCACAAGATGACATAATCACTCTTTGTGGTTCTCATGTAGACACATTTATCACATTCATTGATCTTAAAGCTACATTCCTTCATGGCATTATTAAATGTCTTATGCCACTGCTTTGGTCCTTGTTTCAAACCATATAATGATTTCATCAATCTACAGATCTTGTTTTTCTGTCCTGACACAGAAAACCCCTCAGGTTGGTCCATATAGATTTCCTCTTCTAAATCCCCGTTTAGAAAGGTTGTCTTTACATCCTTTGATGTATTTCGAGATTCCATAGAGCAGCGATAGCCAACAATACTATAATGAAAGTTATTCTAGATACCGGAGAGTATGTATCGAATTAATCAAGGTCTTCTCGTTATCGGTATCCTTTGATTACCAATCTGATCTTGTATTTATTTATTGTGCCATCTAATTTCATTTTCTTCTTAAAGATCCACTTACACCCTAGTGGTTTACTTCTCGGAGGAAGATCCACAAGTTCCCAACTGTGATTTTGCAAGATAGATTCTATCTCAAATGCAATTGTCTCTTTCCAGTGAAGTCCATCAAAAGAGCCTACAGCTTCTGAGTAACTTTGGGGCTCACTCTCCAACATGAATGTGATAAAATCCGATACATAGGATTTTTCTGCCCGAACTCTTTTACTCCGTCTAGGCTTAACCTCCACGGGTTCCTCGTCATCATCATCTTCTTCTTCGCCTGGTGTTTCGGTTGCCCGTTTTGAGGAGCTAGCATCCTCCCGGGTTTTATATGGAAACACATGCTCGAAGAACGAGACATTTCTTGATTCGATTATCGAGTTCTTGTGTATCTCCGGTATGTGTGACTCATACACACAAAATCTATACGCAGTGCTGTTTTGTGCATAACCAATGAAGATGCTGTAGGACCGTGATCGTTCGATAGAGGGGGGGTGAATATCGATTCGAAAACTCGAGTTTAAAAGTACGCAGCGGAAAAGTAAATGGACACAGTTGATTTTACTTCGTTCGGAGCCTGTGACGACTCCTACTCGAAGGCCCGTGGTCCTTGACCACTTTCGTTGGGCAATCACTAGCAATTCGAATATGATTACAAAAAGAGTACAAGAAATGCTAATGAAACAAAAAATACCGACAAGGAAATTAACCAAAGAAGAAGGAGCACTTTGTTGGAGCTTTGTTAGCGTCGTAGAAGCGTAGAGCAGCAGGGCAAGCAGTAGAAGAGTTCTCAGTTGTGTTTTAAGCTCCACCCCTGGGGCTTCTTTTATATGCTGCTCCGGGCGCCCTGGTGCGACGTGGCAAGTCCAGCCAGGATGCTCCACGTGGTGAGGCGACGCAGAGGATAAAAGTTGCCTCCGGGCGCTCGGATCCCCTCCGGGCGCCCGGACCACCTTTTTCCAGAGATTCCTTCTCCTGCAAAACAAGGTTAGTCTGAGGCAAAATATACCCTGCAACACAGATTGTTAGCACAATTTATAAAGTATGAATTAACAGAAAAAGTATGACTTAGATTCCGTCTTTCCGAGACCGGAATCTAGTCACGATCTCGACTTAGATATCCGAAATGGATCTAAGCCGGATCGACGCCTAATGTTCCCTTCCCGGGAACGCGTCCTCGCAGTCACTCCCTTCCAGTGACTTACCTTTACTCACCTGCTAGACGTCCGGTCAGCCCTTCGACCCGTCAGGACTTCTCGCCAGCTATCCGGTCAGCCCATCGACCTAGCTGGACTTCTCGCCAAGCGTCCGGTCAGCCCGTCGACCCTCTTGGACTTCTCGCCAGCTATCCGGTCAGCCCGTCGACCTAGCTGGGCTTCGTGCCAGACATCCGGTCAGCCCGTCGACCTGTCTGGAGTTCTCCTGCACACTCGATCAAAGTGTCAGACAACAACAAAACTAACTTAACCCATTTGTCATTCATCAAAACCTAGGTTAGACCGTTAATGCTACCCGCACCAACAGATGCATAGTCTTTGGTCCTATCTTAATCCTTTTCGAATCAGGCACCAACACTTTAGCAAAACACCCCCACATTCGTAAATATTTGTAGGATGGTTTGTTGGAGTGTATACTAAAAGCTTAGCTTTTGTATAAACATTTATAAGAATCACATTGGTCAAGTGTCAACATTTATATATATCAAATGTAGATGTTCAATTAATTTATATTGTAGATAACATAGTATGTGGTGTCACACACAGAAGATCGTGTTATCAGTTCTTTATAAATTATAAACAGTAGCTCATGACTGAGATGGAAATGAACAAACCATCGGAAAAGTCATAGTGTAATTAGGTATTAGTTTATCTTGACTAATAAATTACACTAGTACACTCTAAGTGTATTGAGCAGGACCATTTAAGGAAAGTTCTTTTTATACTGACTTAATAAAAGAACAAGTCCTTAGTTATTATGGAAGTGTGTGCTCTTAATCCTAATATAATAACAAGCACATATATTTGATATTTATTTCTTTAATTTATCAATGGGTGAGATTTAGTTCGATAAATCAATAAGCCCGATAAGTTGGGAAATGATATCACTTATAGTGTGTGTTGTTGATTATAGAAGGAAACTGTGTCCTAGTAATATAGGTTGATAATGTCCCCAAGATGAGCTCATAAAGATTATTATGTTAAACCCTGCAGGTGGACTTAGTCAGACATGACGATAAGGTTAAGTGGTACTACTCTTGGAACTAGATATTAATTAAGTGAGTTGTCAGTAACTCATTTAATTAATGGACATCTGATATCTTAAACACAGAGAGACTAACACACTCATAATAAGAAGGAGCCCAAAATGTAATTTGGGATTGGTGCGGTAGTTCAATAATAGTTTTTTAGTGGAATGAATTATTATTGATGAAATTAAGTTATGTGTTCGGGGCGAACACGGGATGCTTAATTTCATCGGGAGATCAAAACCAATTCCTCCTCTCGATCCCTATCGTAGCCTCTTAATTATAGAGTACTATACCCACCTATACCCACCTTCTTACTCATCCTATAGGGGTCGACCAAGCTAGCTTGGAGTCCAAGCTAGGGTCGGCCAAAGGCATAGTTCATGGGTTCATGAGGTGGCCAGTCCTAGCTTGAACCCAAGCTTAGGTGGTCGACCCTATTAAAATAAAAAGGAATTTTATTTTAAAATTTTTTTTCTTATGTGGATTCCATGGTTTTAAACGAGAGTTTAAAATTTAAATCTTTCCTTTTATAGCTTTCTACAAAAGATTAAGAAAAGATTGAAATCTTTCCTTATTTGTAGATTGAAAGGTAGATTTTAATTTTGAGAAAACTTTCCTTTTTAACCATATTCATGATTTAAAAGAGAGTTTAAAAATTAAATATTCTATTTTATTAGTTTCTACAAAAGATTAAGTAAAGATTTGATATCTTTCCTTATTTATAGATTGAAAGGAGATTTTAATTTTTAGAGATAATTTTCCTTTTTGGAAATCATCCACATGTTTAAAAGAAAGATTTTAATTTATAAAATTTCTTTTTTACAAACCACCATGAAGGGAAAAATTATTAGAGAAATTTGTTATAAATTTCCGGAAGCAAATTAGGAAGTTTTAATTCTTGTGTGAATTAAACTTTCCTTGATTGGGGATTAAAAGTGGCCGGCCATTATAATTAAGAAAAGAAAATTGTTTTTAATTAAATATTTTTTTTTCATGACAAAGGAATTAAGGAAGTTTTTATTAAAAATTTCTTATTTGCCAAAATCAAGGAATATAAAAGAGGGGGTAGAGGTGCCTTCATTGTGAACAACTCTATTCTTTTTCTTCCTCCCTCTCTTCCTTGGTGGTGTGGCCGACCCCTCTTTTTTCTCTCCTCTCCTTATTGTGGCCGAAACTTCTTCATTGGTGGAGTTCTCTTGGTGGCCGGATCAAGCAAGGAGAAGAAGGAGAGAAAGGAAGCCTAGTCTCTAGCATCCCTTGGAGCATTGGTGGTGGCCGAACGGCCCGAACCTATCTATCAAGAAGGACTCTTGGTGGCCGAAACCTAGAAGGAAGAAGAAGGTGTTTGGTGGTTCTCATCTCGGAAGATCATTGCCCACACAATGTCTGAGGTTAGAAGAGGAATACGGTAGAAGATCAAGAGGTCATTAAAGTTCACAAAGAAAGGTATTACTAGTATTTATTTTCCGCATCATGCTAGTTTATTTTTCTTTGTAAGAATTCCAAACACAAGAGGCATTAGGTCTAGTTTTTCGAATAAGTTTTCCGAGTTTGTGTTTTCTTCTTTTTCGAATTTGTGATTCGATTGTTCCTTTTTCTTAACCTAGAGTTATTTAAGGAAATTAAATATTAGCTTTCCTTAAAAGGTTTTGTCTAGGCGGTGGTGGTTGCTCCCATATCCAAGAAGCCCATGTGCCTCGCCATGCAGTCCTGGAAGCCAATTTTGGAAATTAATATTTAATAGAATTAATAACATAGGTGGATTTAAATCAATAGTGTTAAGTTCCGCTTGCGATTCAAATCTAAACCATTAAGAACAGATAAGTTAAATTTGGAATCAATGATGTTAAGTTCTGTTTGCGATTCATAATTTACTTTTAAAGAACACAATAGGTTATTTAAGGAAAGGTTCAACACTTGTACAAAAAATTTTGTACAGTGGAACCAGTACGTTTTCCTAGGACTAACCAACACGGTTGTCTTCCATTCCATAACTCATAAGGACTCTTATCTATTTTCTTCCGGGGCATCTTATTTAAAAGGTAATTAGCTGTTAACACAGCTTCCCCCCACATGAACTCTGGCAGTCCAGAGCTTAATAGAAGAGCATTCATCATCTCCTTTAGAGTTCAATTATTTCACTCAGCAACTCCATTTTGCTGAGGAGTATAAGGAGCTGTTGTTTCGTGTCTGATTCCATGTTCAACACACAACTCAGCGAATGGTGATACATATTCACCGCCTCGGTCACTTCGAACCACCTTAATCTTTCTATTACGCTGATTTTCATCCTCATTTTTATAGAGAGCAAATTTCTCTATAGCTTCATCCTTACTTTTGAGAAGATACACATAACAGTATTTTGTGTTATCATCTACAAAAGTGATGAAATATTTATTACCATCACATGCTGGTGTACCTTTTAGGTCACACACATCAGTGTGGATTAGGTCAAGTGGTTCATTACTTCTTTCAATATGTTGAAAGGATAACCTTGTCATTTTCGCTTCAACACAAATCTCACACTTGTGTTTTGGGTCAAGGTGGAATGTAGGTATGCTTTGCATGTTTATTAATCTACGCAATACATCGTAGTTAACATGTCCTAGTCTACCATGCCACAAACACGAAAACTCAAGCATATAAGTGGAAGAGCTTTCATTTTTATTTATCTTGGGCCTAATGGCCATTACATTGAGCTTAAACAACCCATCAGATACATAGCCCCTTCCTATAAACACTCCATTCTTGGACAGTACAACTCTGTCTGACTCAAAGACAATGCAAAAGCCATGCTTGCTTAACAGTGATCCGGATACTAGATTCTTTCGAATCTCCGGAACATACAACACATTGTTCAGAGTGAGATTCTTGCCCGAGGTCATCTTCAGCACCACATTTCCTTAGCCCATTATGTCCGAGGTTGCTGAGTTCCCCATGAACAGTTTGTCTCCAGTGACTTCTTCAAAGTTGTGGAGTAGCTCTTTGCTGCAGCACACATGTCTGGTGGCTCCAGTATCGATCCACCATTGCCGAGGATTGGAACTTGTTAGGTTCACCTCAGAGATCACGGCGCAGAGCTCCATATCCTGTTCTCTTGCCAGGTTGGCCTCAGGTTTTTTCTTCTTTGGCCTTTTACAGTCCGAAGCCTTGTGACCCATACGATCACAATTGTAGTATTTCCTTAAGAACTTCTTTTTCATGTTTTGTCCTTTGGGTTGCATCGTGGAATATTTTGGATGCTTCCGTTTTGAGCTTTGCCCGTGCTCAACAACATTGACTTTTACAGTAGCCTGAGAGAATAATTTTCTCTCCGAACTCTTGTTGTCTTCTTCTATACGAAGGCGAACTACAAGTTCCTCCAGGTTCATTTCCTTCCGCTTGTGCTTTAAATAATTCTTAAAGTCCTTCCAGCCAGTTGGTAGCTTTTTGATGATAGCTGCCACTTGGAAGGTTTCGCTCAAAGTCATACCTTCTGAGTGAATTTCTTGTAAGAGTACTTGAAGCTCCTGGACTTGACTGATTACAGACTTCGAGTCACTCATCTTATAGTCCAGGAAACGACCAACAATAAACTTTTTGGCCCCAACATCCTCCGATTTATATTTCTTGTCCAGAGATTCCCACAGTTCCTTTGTCGTTTTCATCTCACAATACACAAAATAGAGTGAGTCGGCAAGATTGTTGAGGATATAGTTTCGACAGAGGAACTCAGAATCGTTCCATTTGTCGATCAGAAGGAGAGTGTTCACCTCATCTACACCCTTAATAACCTTGGGAGTTTCCTCGGTCAAGATACGTGCCAGAACTAGCGTGGTTAAGTAGAAGAACATCTTCGGCTGCCACCGCTTGAAATTCACTCCTGTGAATTTTTCTGACTTTTCTCCATGATTGATTGACACATTCCCAATCGGGGGCGGAGGAGGCCGACACATGTTGAGCCTGTTGCATTTCAACATTTTCTGCCGCCATGGTAACAGAACGAATCTGTTTTAAGTTTTGTTGGGAGTAAACTCGTTACAATCTGTGTGATCGTCTCAGACGCTTCTGAGTGCGTACCAGAGTCACAAGGACTTACAATCAAGTAGGTTTGAGTGGATAATCTCAAACTGTCGACTCTAGCGAGCCGAGTCAGGCGTCGAGTAGGTGAGTCGCGGACACCGTGAGTTGTCGAGCGGCGCCAAGTTGCTGTTGAGAGTTGCTGATAGGATGTCGAGAGCTGCAAAACGAACTTAGAGTGGATGCCGAGTCCAACAGAGCGCTGTCTCCTTAAAACAGATTCGGCCCCTCCGCGGTGCTCAGAGGATTAGGTGGACGTCTGTTTCCCAGGACAAAACAGCAGGATCACGAGCACAACCGAGCACTGGTTGTCATGACGATCTGAACTAGATCCGAAAACTATCACTATTTCTGTCGAGCAAAAGAAGTGCACAACAGAAGGGAAGGAAAAATGGGGAGTCAAGGAGGAATGGAAGCACGTGCTCACTTGTGCTCTTCTCACACAATGCTCGCTTGAGTTTTTCTGTGCTTTCTCTTCATTCCTCTCAAAGGTCTTATATAGACCTTGTTCTTGCCAACAAGTTGGCTTGCAAGCACAACGAGCAAGCCACGTTGTGGCTATCATGTTTGCCAACGAGCAAGCCACGCTGTGGCTTGCATGCTTGCCAACGAGCAAGCTACATGCTTGCCAACGAGCAAGCCACGTTGTGGCTAGCATGCTTGCCAACAAGCAAGCTATCGGTTGTGCTCTTCTCACACAATGCTCGCTTGAGTTTTTCTGTGCTTTCTCTTCATTCCTCTCAAAGGTCTTATATAGACCTTGTTCTTGCCAACAAGTTGGCTTGCAAGCACAACGAGCAAGCCACGTTGTGGCTAGCATGCTTGCTAACGAGCAAGCCACGTTGTGGCTAGCATGCTTGCTAACGAGCAAGCCACGCTGTGGCTTGCATGCTTGCCAACGAGCAAGCTACATGCTTGCCAACGAGCAAGCCACGTTGTGGCTAGCATGCTTGCCAACGAGCAAGCCACGCTGTGGCTTGCATGCTTGCCAATGAGCAAGCTACATGCTTGCCAACGAGCAAGCCACGTTGTGGCTAGCATGCTTGCCAACAAGCAAGCTACATGCTTGCCAACGAGCAAGCCACGTTGTGGCTTGCCTGCTTACCAACAAGCCACAATGTGGCTTGTATGCAAGCTTGCCACATGGCTTGCCTGTTTGCCAACAAGCCACAACGTGGCTTGCATGCAAGCTTGCCACATGGCTTGCAGGCAAGCTGGCGACCTTCTTACGCGGATATATCATGTCCTGACCGATTTTATGAGCAATGTGGTTCACAAAAAGACCCCTCGGGTTGAGGTCATCCGCGCCCTGGATTCTCACCCCCTTTGTTCCGAATCAGCCGGAAAGTTTCACTTTCTTTGTGGGACTGAAACCCACACGTCGTGTTTCCATTCAATTTTTTACAACACTTTTTTCCTTATTTTTAGCATTTTCACTTTCCTTGGACTGTGCCTACCTGCTTAGCCATTAAGTTTCCTCAAGTGTCAAGTCCAATCGAGGTGCCAAAATGTTGCCCCATCTCCCTCTAACCCAGCCTCTATAAAATGTCGCGTTGCCCATGCAATTTTGATCCAAATCAGTCCACATCTTTCTGCATCTCTCTTTGCATTAATACAAGCACTGTGCCACTTTGTTCATGCCAAAGTATTCATCTGTTCTTGATTCACATACAAGCTCGGTACACTAAACATGAAGACCCGGACTTCTTCCATTAAGAAACAATTAATACTCTAATCTTATCATTCTTATTAATTGGCCATCCATAAAGGTCTATTTTGGAAACTTTGAAGCTTTTTGTACTTCTCTTAATCCCAATCCTTTGCTATTCTTATGTAAACTTATCATACTTCACTTTACCTTGGAACAGTTCTTCGTCGTCACCACTGTTGAGTTTTAATTCAAACTATTTTTTATTTTTTGTAATGCATAGATGTATGTATTTAGTCTTACATTGCTAAGCAAAGAAAGGTTGGAAGACCTTATATATGGAGTCATTCCATGCTTACTTAGCAAAGTTAAGGGGACCTTCACGCATGCGCGGGCCGAGCCTAAATCAGGTGGTTTCGGGGGATTCGAGCCGGAAATCCATAAATCGGGCGTGACGCACGCGATCATAGCAGTGGGGGGTGTAAATCCCTAGCTCGTGGGCCTCGCGTTGCAGGCGACCTGGTTTGTTTTTGCCAGTCTCTGGTTTGGTCTGGTTCTTGGTTCTGTCCCCGAGCGTGAGGAAGCGCACTTGGGTTTGGTCCTCGCGTGAGGAAGTGGCGCACCTGCCCGCGCGTAAGGAAGCAGTGCACTTGGGTTTAGTCACTGAAGAAGAGTGACTAAGTGAGGATGTGTTCCTGTTCGAAGGGACAGTAGGCGTCGATCCAATTTTGGTACATTTTGGAAACCTAAATTAAGACCCTGACTAGATCTTGGTTTCTGGGAGACAAGATCTAATTACTACTTATTATTATTGTGCTAACATTCTTTTGCAAGTTATTGGACTAACACTTTTTAAAGGGCAAAAGAAGCACAAAAGGTCTTGGGTGAATAGTACTCGATGCACCTTCTATGGTATGGAAGGCGCCTTCAATGCCATGGAAGGGGTCTTTTGTAGGATAAAATTCAGATTTCCTCGTAGATAAAGAGCAAGAAATTTGGGATCAAACCTTTGTAGGTTGGAGACACCTTCAAGGTTTTGGAAGACACCTTCCACACACTTTATAAGGGTATCTCGACCAAGCTTCAAGCAAGAACTTCCATACGAGCTTTTACGCATCCGACCAATTTTTCGATTGCTTCGGCTTACTATTGTTGCCTTACTGTGACTCTACTATGTCTGACTGCCGCCGAGAAGCCGCCCAAACACCGAGCTCGAGCTGACCGACTATAAACAAGTATTTGGTAAAAGGTTAATTACTGTACTTACTTTCAACAAGAGGAAAGTGTAGCGTGTTACACTTCTCCAACTTTCTTTGCATTCGATTACTCTTTTGGAGGTTCCGGAAGAGGATTTAGTGGATTACCCACCGATAGGTCTACGGGAACTGAGTCTTGGAGTAGGAATCACCGAAATCTTCGAACCAAGTAAATCTTTGTATTCTTGTCATTTTCGCTTTTGTCTATTTCTTTTTCCGTTGCGTACTCTTGTTTTAAAATGGAAAAAAAATGAGTTTTACAAAATCACGTGATTCACCCCCCCCCCCTCCCCCACTCTCACGTGCGTCTCGATCCAAAGTATACCCTATAGCCACTTGTCAGGGTTGTTACTTAAAGCCTTTACAAAACATCACATGTTAAGAGTATGAGACTCTTAGACACATGATTAGAGTAATTTGAATTCACAGGACAAGTAAATATTACTTGGAATAGGTGTGTCTTAGTTAGACTTGTGGGGATAGACACACAGATCATATCTTGAACTAAGTGGATATAAGACGAGTGAATGAAATGAAACACAATTCACTGTAACTGATGAAGGGTTTAGAACTTGTTCTGTAATCAACTATGATTTTCTGGTTAATTGGGGATCATAATGTACTACTAGGTGTCACTCATGATCGATCTATAATTAAATAGTTAATTATCGATGACTAAGATAAATCGGAAACATATTGTGTCACACGCACTATGAGTATCTGAATGATGTAAAACAAGTTTGAGAATTTGATTCTAACATCAAGAGATAAGATGTTTGGTTAGACCAAATAAAAGATAAATATGAAAAGATATTTGTTGAAACAGAAGTGCCGATGAGCCATGACTATTGTAGAAGATATGGTTTTATAATGGTTTGATAATAAACCAAAAGAGGTTTAGTTTAGTTAAGAAATAATTAGTTTAATAATAAACCAAATAGGTTTGGTTTAATTATGAACCAAGATAGTTTGGTTTTGAACCAAACTTATTCTTAATAATAATGAATCAACTTAGTTTTGCTTATTGGGTTGAGGAAATTACTTGCTCCCTAAGTCATGTAGAGGTTTATAAATACTCCTCTACGAGGAGAACCATATTAACGTAGGTTTATTGGTTTAGGTTTTTAGAAAACCCTAGCGGCCCTTTCTCTCCTCTCCCTCTCCCTCTCCTTCTCCTTGCCGCCGACCACCAAGAAGCCAAGGGAGATTTTTATTCCAAAACTTCTTCGCTTCTTCTTCTCCTCTGGGATTGCATCACCTCCACACTTGGCTAGTACCAATCGGAGGCAAACCTTGTTGCTCACCATAGTTGTCTTGAAGATCTTAGTGTGGATACGAATAGAGACGAGGTTCGTGAATGTCGTGAAAGTTGATGCCCTTTTCCTTCGCATCATCCATAGGGTACGCCTAGAATAATTGTTATTCTTTTATTTCAAATTTTTTTTTTGCGCTTATGTTTGCACATGTTATATCTTGCATACAAGGGTGTGTGTTGTACTAAATTAGCATTTATTATATTTTTATTTTTCCATTGCGCATATTTTTATGAAAATGTCTAAAGCATGCATCCGCATGAGACTTATAACCCCAATGCTAATAAATCCGACTGAGTGTGCAAGAAGGTCCTAAGTGAGTTTAGGAAAGTATGTGGAAAACCCTAGTTGCGACTAGGCAAGGAAGTCCTGATTTGAGGGACGGAGTGGAAGTGTAGGCAGATCGAGGACGTCTGGTGGAAAATTCTACAGGTCGAGGACAGTAGGTGAAAGCCTTGGGGGTCGCAAACACCAGGCAAAAGTCTGGATGGGTCGGGAATCGAAAGTCCCAAGTCAAGATTGCTAAGAAAAAGTCCAAATGGTCTAAAGGACCAGTTTAGCATCAGGTAAACTCTCTTGAGAGAAGTTGGTGAGGACGCACTCCCTATAGAGGGAACAGCGGGCGTCGGTTCGATCTAGGGTTTTATGGAAATCTGAAAGTCAGAACCAGATAGTCCTGAAACTGTCAAATTAGATTATAATGTTTTGCTTATTGTGCTAACCTTGTGATGTAGGAAATCAAAAGGCTGGAAAAAGGTGGTCCAAGCGCCCGAACACAATCCAAGTGCCCGGATGTCTGGGCACCCAGAGTTGGTCCAGGCACCTGAGAAAAGGGAGAACCAAGCGGGCGACTAGCAAAGTCAGACCTTCTATGAGGCCAAACAGGTAGCCGTCTCAGGGCCCGACCAAGAAAGGGGCCCAATTTTTTTTTTTTTAATTATACTTGTATTGTTGGTGGCTCATGATGAAAGAGATAATCCAAAACTTACACAGGCTTAACAGTAAAAAACTTGTATTGTCTAGCTCATGATGAAAGAGCTATGCACCTCCCTCATCTTCTAGCGCTTTTCGATCCTACACTAGTGAGTGAAGCTAAGTGGTAAAAGTCATAGTGAATGAAGTTAGGTCCTAGTACGTGAAGTTAGGTGATGGAAATTTTGATGAGTGAAGCCATGACCCTAGTGAGTGAAGTTAGGTGGTGAAAGTTCCAGTGAGTGAAATTAGACAGTAAAAAATCTTAAGGGAGGTAATCCTAGGTAATGAGAAGTCTTGGAAGAGTGAACTCCAAGTATGAAGCCTAGTAGGTTGGGTAGATTTTAAGGAGTATGACTTGATTCTAAGAGATTGACCCCTAGGTGGTAGACTTGGAGGAAGGACCTCTAAGCAAAAGGTAAACTTAGTAGATCAAGTAAACTTACATGATTAAGACTTAGGTTGCTTGTTTGTTGTTGTATGTTTGTCTTACAGGAACCTGGAGCTAGAAGTAAGACTGGGAGAGCAAATAGAAGCAAATGGAAGGCAACTAGCATGAATGCTTGGACTGATCTAGGCGTCTGGACTGATTCAAGTGCCTGAACAAAAATCTAATCGGATGAAACTCGGGATCATATAAGCTGGGCGCGAATGTAGCATTAGCCTAGCGTCACCAGTCAGGCAAATTCTGACAGTGCTCTAAAGTTGCGCAAAGTTGTGCCTTCCCCAAAGAATCCCGGCACGCGATGATTTCTTTCTCCAACTTTTTTTCCTGATTTTTAGCATTTTCACTTGGATTATGCCTACCTGCTTAGCCATTAAGTTTCCTTAAGTGTCAAGTCCGATCGAGGTCCCAAAATGTTCACCACCTTACTCCAATCCTCTATAAAAATGACTCAAAATGTTCACCACCTTACTCCAATCCTCTATAAAAATGACTCGGTTCCCCATGCAATTTTGATCCAAATTAGTCCACATCTTTTGTATCTCTCTTTGCATAGATAACAAGCACTGTGCCACTTTGTTCATGCCAAAGTATTCATCCTTGATTCACATACAAGCTCGGTGCACTAAGCATGAAGGCCCTGGCTATTTATTTTTGAAAAAAAAAATATAAATCCGTTACTTTAATGATTCTTTAATATTCATCTCATAAATATGAAAAGAAATAAATATATATACACGGATGTTAGATATATAATAGGATAAATTTCAGATTATCAATTCCTGAAAATCAATGCTTGATCATCCCGTCGTCATGATAACTTCTTAAAAAATCTATTCTCAGTGGTAGTCAGCATGCAAAGTCGATGGCAGCTAAGTGCAAAACGAGTGCCTTGAAGAGCAGGTTTCCCGTCCTTGGACTGCTCCAGGACAAGAAGGTTCTGATCAGAGCGATCAACCACAAGATCCATTCGCTGATGGGGAGCTAAGAGTAGGGCGAGGGAGATTCGAACTTAGCTGAGGATCGCAACAGGCGATTGTGCTCTACAGCGCTGCAAACACTGAGCTGATAGAATTCATCAAGTATTGTTATGAAGAAGACGACGATGAGAACAAAGATCTTAATTGATATATTCAGGAACACGAAGGAGGTTGCGGAGTTCAGCCTCGAGGATGAGATCAACAGTGTCGTGGACGTGTTCATAAGGAGGTTTCATAAGCAAAAAAAGGATGCAGAAGATGGAATCCTTCAAGAGGCAGCAGGTGATGCTGCAGCAGTGTGTAGGACTAATTTGGATAATCCTGTTTGCCTATTCAACTGTAAAAATAATGCTTTGGATATGTGAGGCCAACAGAATAATGCCAAAAGTAAAGATAATAGAATGATACATTGATCTTGTAAAATAAAAAATGTCCATTAGCACTATTTAAGGTACATTTCATTTTATGCCGGTCAACTGTACAATGTGTATTTTTATTTTCCTATAATCAAATAGATCCTTATCGACTATTCTTCAGGCCTTACTCAGGATGTGAAATTGTGAGTTTTATAGAAGCGTAATGAGAATTTCCAATGCGATCAAACAAATGATTATCCACTCCAACCCAACAAATGTCCGATTCTGAAGGATCTCCTGAAGAAAGTGAATATTATTCTGCACAAGGAGCAAATATGTTAAGAAACCTTAACGACGGGCTTGACAGTGGGAAAACTAGAAATGGCTTGAAATGGCAAAGGCAAGAGGTTACCCCTATATATTTTAGCTTAAAATCAAGATTTCCAAATCTCTGCGTTAGCTCATATTCATCCCGAAGATACTCCCATACCTGTGCATAATTGGCATTCTTCCAAGCAATATCTGAACTGCAGGATGAAATAAGAGATCATGAACCAAATATGTCACACTATATAATAAGTTAACAAGAAAGTCTCAGTCATGGCAGATGTTGAATCAAAATGAAATTAAGGAATAAGCTTTAAAAGAATAATAAAATAGAATCACTCAAACTTTTGCCCTTTGCTACCATTAGAATGCATAAGGGGAAATTAGCTGACATGCATATGTAATCGCACAGTTACTGTCCGAATGTATTCTTTTGTTCTTATCTAATATTAGATTACTCTAAAACATAGACTAGTATAAAGGTTTCATAATTCTAGAAGGCAATAACTACTAAGTGATAATTTTTTCACAAATTATAATATTAAAAGCACTAATAATATAGATATTATAATTCAAGAAAAAACACATGGAAAAGGATTTTGTGGGAAAAATAACTCAAATTATCCTAATGACACGAAGAAAAAATAAAACTAATCATTTTTAAATAAGAACTTATGCTTCAGAAAGATATTTAAAATTCATACAAGGAATGGAAGAACACTAAATACCAGTAGTTCATGAGAGACAAATCAATTATTTCCATAGAAAATTAAAGATTGCAGTATGAAGGTTTACCCCTCAAAAATCCCTAGTTTAAGAATGACAGCAGTCAGATTAGAATTTGATTTCCATACAAACTGAAAAAGTTGATTTCTTTTCATTGTATAAGTTCCAGTCATCTCCATGCTACTGTTGATTTCTGCAAACTCTGCCATCATTCCATCAACCTAACAAATATAACATGTAAACTTTATGTAAGGGCTAAAAATCAATGTATTTTGGTGTGTGATAAATATCTTGCACCATACTTGACGGATGTAGTAATCTAAAGCAATGCTTTGACTAAGAACACTTCCTATAATCCGGATGCCATCCAGATTAAAAGTCTTCAACACTATAAAATCAAGTCCTCCTTGCATCCAAGTGTCTAGAGTTGGTTTCTCGACTATTGCAAAATCTAGAATGTCAACAATTCAAACTACAATTAGAAAAGTCAAACACAATAACTTATATTTTTTAAGTTCAATAATAAATTAACATTAAAAGTGATTGTCTATAAACCTTAATTGAAGACAATAAGCTCTATGTAAAAAATAGAAATTAGATAGAAAACTGAGAAAGATGCTCATATTTAAAGATGTACTTGTACCATACAACTACTGTAAGCCAGTTATTTCTTTATCTGGAAGTGTATCCCAAATTTTATTATGCTTTCTTGGATAGAATATTATGATCAAAAATAAAAATACAAAGTTTATTACCTAGATGATTAAGTTTTACATTACAAGTAGCAATAAGCTTCAAAAAAATATAATGAATCTCTATTAAGTTTAGCTATTAAAATAAGCTGCTATCGATATGGATCTCTCTAGTTTAATGAGTATCAATAAAGGGAACTCCAATCTTCTTTGAGAAATCAATCATCACGTGAGGATATATAAAGTTTTTTAAAAAATGATATTCATAGAAAATAGTTTAAAAAAAAAAAAAAGTTAGATTTCACTTGAAAGTATATGAAAATGGTTGAAATTTAGTCAAATTTAAAGTGAAAGAATGATCATTTGAAATTTTATCTAATTAAGTTGATTTTCAAAAACTCTAAAGATCTAGCTGACTTTTAATTGATCCCAAGTCCAAACTTGAAACCTAACAAATGTGCATGAAATTCATAACGAGTTTGAGGATTTATTATTGAGCGTTGCTGAAAATTTTCAACTAGATATAGACTAAGAAAATCTACAGATGTAAAATATCGAACAAAATAGTAATAAAATAATAAGGTTATTTGAGGAATAATCTTATTAGAATTTTTAGGAATTTTCTGGGAATTTTTCGGAGCCCGTTTGGCATATTTTAAGGGGATCAATAATTGGGCGGTAAGAAAACCTGTTTGGGATACCCAAATGTGGGAGTTGATTGAGTTAATAAAAACCTAAGTTTCAATTAAAAACCTAGGTTTTTGTTTTTATTTTCGTTTCTTTTTCTTCTCCTTTATTCTTCTTCTCCCGATCCCCAAATCTCGCCGAACTCATCTTCTCATCGCCATCTCTTCCTCTCTTCTTCTTGCGCCGACTCCCTTCCCCTTACTGTCTCCATTCGACACCGCCCTCTTCTCTTCTCCCGATTCATTGCCCGTCGCCTCCTGATTCATCACCGTCGGCACTCAAGCGTCGCCCTGTCACACCTCCTGATTTGCCGACACTGGCCACCATTTTCCCAGCCCTAGTCGCGGACACCAAGCACGCATCAGGAGCCGAGCACTTGATTCCACCTTCTCGGTCGAGCTCTAGCTGTTGATCCACTACCGTCCGATCATCACGGATCTCTGCTCGACACTGCCACCGGATCGAGCAAGCGCCACTCGGCCGTCGTTGGTGTCGCCTTCGCTAGGCAATCCAATGTTGCCAGCCGTAGCAGCAGCAGCTAGGAGCGTGGTTATTGCGTTCGGTCGGTCATTCTTCTCTTACTTTCTTCAGGCCAGTGCCTTGGTGATATTGTTGCCCTGTTTTCTGGTTGACTCACCACCATAGCAGTGAACTTTCGGTAGAAAATAAGGAAGGTACCGAATGGAGGGGTTTGGATTTTGGGAATTCTGCTTTGATTGTAGTTGATGTGGATTGAGGGGAGAGCTCCACTGGTATTGCTGTTGCGTTTGGTGTTATTCATCAAGCAGTGGATCGAATTACGGTAAGTTGTTTAATTTCAGGTAATGGATTGAGATTTGAGTCTAATCCTCATATGATCAGATGTTGGTTATGATTTAGGGTATTTGTTTTGGGAGATCAGCAACCCCACCTTGTACCGGCTACCAATTCCCGGCAACCAACATCTTCGACCATGAGTCAACAACAGAGCATCCGGTTTAGGTAAGTTTTGAAGTTGATTTCATTTCTATATGGGATGTGAAAAGTGTGAAGTGAGTTGTATTAATTGAGGTGGATTAAGTATGTAGGGTTGATTCTTGATGTTTAATGGAAGTTACAATGGATTTGTTGATAGGGTAAATAGGATTATTGAAAATTGATTAGGTTGTATTGGATTGATTAATGGATTTAGAATTCTGGTCATTTCTGTAATAGGTTGCTTTAATTGATGGTGGTTGGTTGATTTGGGTAAGGGATATCAGATTGAGATTATTTTTAGACTTGGGATCTCTTAATGTCTACTCGGGTAATGATTGGATCTGGTTGTTGTGGATGAACTAAGTATGTTGGGTTTATTATGCTTAGTAATTGATTTAATGGATTAAATGATTGGATGATTATTGTATTTAGATGTATTACGAAGAAGATTGATTAATTCACAGGAAGAGTGAATGTGATCGAATGGAGGATTAAGTGAAGTTAATCATTAATTAGGATTAATTAATGATAGTTCGATTAGGGGTTCCTCTATTAGTTAAGCTTTGGGTTTAGCTAGTTATTGCATATGTAGTTAGCTAAATTGGATATCATATGATTTGCAGGAGGTTGATTCAAGACGAGCGTCTCGACGTGGGATTGGTTTATCACGATCTACATTTAAGGCGAGTACCTTTGACTTATCTTTTGATATTGTCTTTCTGATATGCTTAGTAGGTTATAACTAGTAGTAATAGTTATGTTTATATATGTTTGGTATGTCACTACATGTTACCTGTAGCATGCCTTATTTGTTGCTTGTTATGCATTCATGCATATATCCTCTTGATTGTTGTCATATGTATTTTTATTCATAGAAGTAGTGACATACATTGCCTACCGGACTAGTTAATGACTTGATTTGTGTACCTAGATTTATGATACTTATATCATTGTATAGATTTGTTTCCTTTTTAGTATATATTATATGGAGGTGTATACTGTCAGGATTTACATGCTTAGTGTCATGCACCATTTCGCATGATTGTATGTTGAGCGATGGTCGACTCCATTATTGTTGAGCACATCGCTAGTTACATGATCTGCACACACAACCACTCATGGGTTAGTGGTACATCAGGTAGGGTGTGTGCAGTTTGCTCTGTCAGGCTCCGCTGGTCCGCTCATGGGTAGTGTTGACTGCAGCGTGGTAGTGGGCAGAGATCCCTCCTTTGGACTGACTCAGGGAGATGAGAGCATTGAGCCCCCCCCACTCTATTTGGGGTAGGAGGATAGGTGTACTCCGACAGCATCCTGTCCACTCGGTCACTCAGGAGTAGTGATGACAAAGTGTACAGTTGTCATAGTCCTACCCACTCAGTCTAACCATCGTGTGTGATATGGCTGACTGACATCAGAGGTGACCATGTCATTTTTGCATCATATGCATGGATTAAATTTATTGTTTGTGATTGCTGCACTTTGGATGTTGCATTTTTGTGGATGCATATGTTTTACATGCATACAGGATACATTATGTATTTTGGTCTGACGACCCTTATATCAAGATAGGAGGTCCTGGTGAGTACAATTCTTTTTCCCTTGTTCAGTTTTGCATTTCCTGTTATTAGTCAGGAGACTGTACTCCATGATTATTACCGGTAGTTATCTTTTACTATGTATGTCAGCTTGATACCCGCTGAGTTGTTGAACTCACCCCGTTGCATTATTCCTATTACAGGTAGATGATTAAGCAGTTGCTTGGAGGTATCCTGTTTGCCGATCCCACGTCACATCAGAAGACGGTTTACCTCGCACTTGCTTTCTTTTTCTACGTTCTTTATTGATTTAACTTTGTATTGGTGTTTAGCCATGTGGCTATGTCATTGTTTTGGTGTTGTATTGTGTTTAAGCCGTGTCGGCACGCATTGTGTTGTTTTGGTTTGTGTGGGCTTTCCGTTTGTTTTTTCGTTGTGTTTTTAGTACAACCGAGTGAGCTATTTAATATATAACTGCGTGGTTGTGTTTTTAGTACAGCCGTGTGGGTTGTTTAATATATATAACCGTGTGAGCTGATGTATTTTGTTTGTTGATGTATTCATGCTTCAGATTGTTACCGGTACAGGGAGATGCTGCCGAAATTTCTTCTGGTAGGGATTTCCCCGGGGCGTGTTGTCTTAACAATGACCTCAAATGCAGCATCATATTCACAACTAAGCCCTATAAGAATTTACATTAAACAGAAATATAATTATAAAAAATAATACATTATGAATGATTTTTTATATCCAAATGCATTTTCTTAATTATCATAAATCTATATCTAGCTATATATATACATATATTTTTTAAAAATTTATCAATAATCTAAAAAATATACATTTATATGTTAGTGTTTATACCATTTAATGTTTCTAATATATGGTACGAAATAATTTTTTTTTTTGATATTATTAGCTTGAGAATAATCATATGATATTAAGATTAATAATATATTGTGTTACTAATAATCTTATATTTAATGAAACATAATATGCATCTAGGAGTATTATTTAGTAACCTATTTAATTCCAACCTAAACCTGACCCATTTTATTTGGATCAAAATTTGTAATTCAAACATGAATAGTAAGTACCTGCATTGACACAACAAAACCGTTTAATTGAAGTTATGTAAATTTTAACATAATATATAAAGCAATCTAAACTTATATTAATAAGAATGATAAGAGATTACGGTATTAATTGTGAATTATGCATATCAATTGATACACAAGTAATAAATGAGTCATCATTGGTCAATTAATGAAACTTGTATAGCCACATTTATTTGTGGATCATAACCAAGTTGACCATTTACAACTCATTTTATTTAACTCAAACCCAAACTTCTAAATTTTTGAATGCCATCTAATGCAAATCCATAATACATCTTCTTATGATTAAACAACATTTTTATCCATTATAGCATTAGTGTAATTCTCTTACTTTTGATTTCCCTTTCTTTATTACGTTTTTACCGATCTTATCAATTTGATACAACCTATATTAGATTGTCACCATCCAATCCCAATATCAATATTGATTTTCACAACTATGCATGTTGGTATAAACTTAACAAGGGAAAAAAAAAGAACGAGTTATGAATTCTATGCAATGATAAAAAGAACATGGTGGATCATTTTCCTAAATATTTTCTATCATTTTCGTCCATCCATGTACACACACATATAATATGAATATTGCTTTAGTAAATTGCACTATTAGCTAATAGGACAATTTGGAATACTTACCGTCCTTTCTCATTTCTGGAAGTAAGCCTGAAGCATGTTTTTTAACAATCTTGAGATACCTATCAGCTTCATGGTCAGAAACATTGAATAAGACGACAGAACCATAATAGAACACCAGCATATAATGACAAGGGCTTTCACTTGCAAAATCCATCTTCATGACCTGCAACATGAGAGAAATATCTTACATTACATAAACCAAATCAATCTACTAGGATTTTCGGAAAAAAAAAAAATCACAATCTTTAAATGAAGGTCATGGCATAGGCTAAAAGAAAAAGTAGCTAACAACAATTCTAGTTCTAGTACATTGCGGTGAACATACTCAACCGAAGCATATATAACCTTGGAATCTAGGGTCTCATTCCGATCATTGTAGTACAACTTACTTGTCACAACTGAAAACTGAGGGGTATAATATATCAAGGACATTCTAAAGCTGAAATTGCTAAATATCAAAAGACTAAATAGATGTGTTGTCTTTGTGTGTTCTTTTTGTTTTTTGTTTTGGCAAAATGAAGCTAATGCACCAGTCACAAATGGAACCCAGGTCTGTACCGTGGCAGGTTACTAATCGAGTTGGCTAGTTGTTCTACTCTTGAAATCTTACACAATACCTAGCTGTTGAGCATGATGCTAGCAATCGAGTATTCAGCCACCACGGAATCCCTTTCTGATTAGTCACTAAACAGAAATAAAAAATTGCCAATACAAACTTAAGCCATATTGAACAAATTTTGGAATTGTTAGTTCTTGAAAGCTTTGCTTACATGAGTTTTCAACTGAACATCATTAAATCATGACAATAAGTAACTCTTCGTATTCGAGAAAGAAGAAAAAAAATTGGCAGCCCGGTGCAAAAAAATAGCTTACTTCAGCATCGTCTTCAACATCATTGTATCGGAGAACAATGCATTTCGAGGTGCGAGAGGTAGAAGGCATGACGACATTGGCCGCGTTCTGAGCCTGCAAGCTCCTCAAATCAATACTGCGATAATTCAACAGCACTGTCACCATCGCAATCAACAAGAAGAATACAGAAATTACAATAGTATAAAGACACAAGCTAATTGGTACACCTAGTGCAAAGGAAATAAGTCTTGACAGGGATGAACCGGCTTTGCTTCTCCGAGATGTAGCCCTCCTGTTCTTTATGGGCGGGGCAAGGCGCAAGTGGCTTCTGATCCTCCTGGAAGTCAACCGCGGGGTCGGAAGGGGCGGAAGAAAAGTGGGGATTGAAAGGGGAGAGGTGGAGCAGGGGGCGTCGACTGATACGAAAGAGGGAGGATACGGAGGAGACGCTACGGCAGGGATGAACGAGGGCTTCGGAGGGACCATGGCGGAGGGCTGCATAGGGTGGGCGGAGAAGAGCGAGAGACGAGGACGAAGAGAGTAGAGACTTGAGATGCCTTGCGCGGGCGCATAACTCCAACATCGCCATGGCGGCGCGTCTTCACAAACCACCGGTGCTACTGCTAGCAGGGCACAAAGATTTAAAAAATAAAAATAACAATGTTACAAATTAATTTATAAAAACTTTTATCAATTTATTTTTTTTAAATCTTAATATTTTTTTTTATTTAATAAAATATCAATTTAATGGATTTAATCATTTTTTAAAAGTAACCGAATCGATTTAATTCAAATAATTGATATTAAAAACACTTTCGAATAAATCAAATTTAATTTTTAAATTACTTCCGTTCGATTTAACAAAAGTTTTGATCACTTCTAATTTTAACTTAAATGGTTATGATGTAAAATAAACTTACTTATATTTAGTAAAACTTACTATAGATAAAAAATTATTATACTAAATTATTATTATCTTATTAAAATTGCTCATAGCTGTAGCCTGCGGCAGATTTGTTATTTGTAATGTAAGTCTTTGCTCAGTTGGTAATATATAAAATACTGATTGGGAGTAAAAATTTGACAGACATATTAGCTAAATGTGAAATCAGTAGTTGCTTTATTTAGGATTGATTTGAGGATCTTGTGGGCTCAAACAATCTTCGACCATGCTAACAAATATTTTTATAACTCCAAAACCTCGTTTCCAACCTTAAAAAGAATATTCATTAGAATATTCTATTTTTCTATATTATAATTTATTTTTTAATATACATATTAATTTGTTACATATTTTTATTGATAATTTATCCAAAAGACGTAAGTCGAATTATGTATTTATCAAGAGGCATATCATAATTTTATTTATACCAAATGACGCACAACAGAAAATAACCAATCTCCTATTGTCAATCACCATTTTCTAAGCATCCAAATTACATTTTTGATTGAAAATTATTTTATGATATGAATACACATCCTTTCACCCTCTCTCTCCCTCCATTCCTTTATTGGTCTTATAAACACGAAGAAATTATGAACCTCCTCCACTTGTTATAGCTTCTCGTGATGTTTGGCGGCATTGCAAAACAAGAGTTTTAAGAGAAGAGTTCATAGGACAACAGCGGTTAAGAACCGCAGCGTTGAAGAACAAATTTGTAGTAAGAGTGAAATTAGTAGAAGAAGACAGTTAAAGATTTAGCGATATATGTCCCCGTAGCCTTGTGCAGTCGAGTAGGCGAAAGAAGGCAAGGATCGAGTCGAAACATAATGGGAAGGTAAAAATCAAATGCAGCCGGTGCAAACAACTGGGCCATATGAAGGACTTGTAGAATGCCGCCAGTCCCTAGTTCTTGACTTACCTGTATATGTATACAAAAATATTATGCTTGATTTAAATATTTTGTAAGAAGGAGAAGTGAATCCTTATATTTTGTACGCAAGCATCCATAGTATTGTAAAAAAATAGTTGTGCAAAAAATGTTACTGTTATATTGTTGTTGTTTGTAGTATTCGTTTTTTTAATATAGTGATATCTATGATATGAGAAGTGTAAACCAATATCAGGAAGGCAGAATTAATAGGGATGTAAATGAACCAAAGGTTCGCGTGTTATTCGGAGCTCGGTTCGATAAAAAGCTTGTTCGAGTTCGTTCGTTTATCTTATCAACTCGAGCTCGAGCTCAAGAATATTCGTCTTGTGAGCTCGCTAACATGTTCGTTTGTAGGCTCACGAGCCAAAAAATGAGCTTTAAATCGAGTCAAAAAACGAGCTCTAAAACGAGTTTTAAAACGAACCTTAAAACGAGCTTTAAAACGAGTCAAAAAAAAATGAGCTCTAAAATAAGCCCGAAAACGAGCCCGAGCTCGCTTAACGAATTATGCTCGTCAACTATGATAATCAAGCTAATAACGAGTCGAGCTCGAACTGTTCGCGAGCTTGATAATTCCAAAACGAGCCGAGCTCGAGCCTTGTAATAAAAGTTCGATTCGAGCTCGAGCAGAGCTCGAGCCCGAATATAACTTAAATGAGCTGAGCTCGAGCCTAATACTGTTCGGCTTGGTTCGGCTCATTTACATCCCTAAGAATTAATATTTCACAGCATATATCAATTTTGTAAAATAAAAACTCACTAACAATTATGAATATTCAGAAATATAATAGGCTCAGTCCAACTGTGTATTTAAAATCAATAGGTTGGGGTTGGAAATTTTAAAGTCTTATAAATTTGTTTTCAATTCTAACTAAATTATGACCTAAACAAAATAAGTGTTGTTGTACTTGAAAAATATAATAGGGCAGCGGTTGTTGCTAATAGAATACAATTCAGGTGCACATGTTCTGTGCCAACTGGCACGGAGCATGAGCTTCATTTATAAAGGTTAAAACTAAGTTTTGATACTATTTATAGATTCTACAAACTCAAAACTTGATAGGGAAGGTGATTTTAGAGAAATGCAAATACTCTAGGGCCATCAGTGGGTTTTAACCAAAACTCACTGATGGACCTACACATCTCTGATCGCGCTCATTTCAAGTCTTATGAGTTTTTATAGTATTCCAAGGACTCCAACGGTGCTATCCATTACTAATTTAAAGATCCCTAGAGGTGATCGAACGTTATGAAATATCTCAGCCTTATTGTGTGTCTGATATGTTAGAATATCATGCCCACATTGGGCCTAATATGCTAACATATCAGGCCGAATGTTGGGCCTGATAGGTTGGGACCTTGGCTGCTTTGTTCAACCGATCACTTCCAAATTCTTGCTCCACAAATCTAAAACTTGACACCATCTCTCCCTTCTATAAACTATAAACTCACTACGGATTGTGAAAAAGTATAGAAATTCCAGTAGGTCAGGTCCAATAGTGGGTTTTAAGGCTACTACGTGTGATTGAAAATTGCTAATGGTAGTGCAATATCGCTTTAACCTCTAACTAAGTTGTCACTAAAAAAATAAAATGGTGGTGTTTAGTGTTGTTGTAAATTTAATGATGTTCATTTAAATAAATCCAATAGGTGCACATGTTTCATGTCAAATGACACGGAGTAAGAGCTTCATTTTTATTGGTTAAAATTAAGTTTTGACATCATATATAGATTCTACAAACTCAAAATTTGATAGGGAAGGTGATTTTAGAGAAATCCAAGTTACGTAGGGCCATTAGTGTATTTTGACCAAAATCCACTGATAGACCTGCACATCTCTGATCACGCCCATTTCAAGTCTTATGAATTTCTAGTATTCCAAGGACTCCAACAACTGAGCCCCATGGTAAAGGGTACACAGTCTGTAGTAATAAAAGGATGCAGAGCCTCATAGTGAAGGGTGCAGAGTCTGTAGAGTAAGAGGATGCAGAGTCTTATGGTGAAGGGTGCAGAGCCTATAACACACATGATCGGGGAGCTGGAACCCTGGTCCCTGATCGGAGAGTAAGACCCCTAGCCAGTAATCAAAGAGCGAGACCCCTAGATCCTGATCGGGAAGTGGTACTGCGAGTCAATGATCGGGGAGCTGTGCCCCTAGTGTATGAGCGGGGAGCTGTGTCCCAAGTGTATGAGCGAGGAGCTGGGCCCCTAGTGTCCGATCAAAAATCGAAGGCCCTAGTCTTTAATCAAGGAAATAGAATCTTACTCTCTTATCAGGGAGCTATATCAGTTCCTATAATCGTAAAAAGGAAGCAGAGCTTGTAGCGTACCCGATCGGGGAGTCGTGCCAACCGGCTAAGGGTTTGTCTCGGTCCCTTAACTCCCGAATACCCGTGGAGCCAGGATAAAAGCATAACGGAAAAACTAACCTGTCAGCCAGCTGAAGCTCCACTCGATCCCCCGACTCCCGAATACCCGTGGAGTGAGGATAGAAGATAATATGCTCATCGGGATCCTCCGGGATTGTGATAATAGCAGAGAACCTCCCGACGTTGTCCATCTTTACGTTCCAGAACAGGCGAAAGAGATTCCCACAGACGACGCCAAATTTGATCCCGTCCGGAAGCTGAGTCAGACGGACCGTCGGGTGAGGTGGATGGAATGTTGACTGAATCGCAACGCCCTGGAGGGGGGTGTGCTGAGATGGCTTCTATGTTGACCAAGTCTTCAGAAGTCCTCTGGTCAACGCTACCTGCAGCCAGCGACCGGGTTGACCCGGCCCCCGACCCCCGGTACCCGACACTCGAGGCAGATCCAACGGATATATAAGTACAAGAGTAAGCCATAAAATAATGAAATATGCATAGAATATGAACGGAGAACATACCCTGGCCCAGGGGGCACCCTCGGATGGGACGTTCTTCGAGTTGTCGCGACCCGGAAGAGCAGGTGATTCGGAGCTGGATGTGGAGCTGGGTCTGGCGTCATGAAGCCGAATGCGTCCTGGATCCGGAAGACGACACACGGACTAGGAAGCAAAATCGGTACGCGGGTCGGGAGACAAGATCGGCACACAAGCCGGGATAGGAGATCGGCACGTAGGCCGGGACACGAGATCGGCACGCAGACCGAGACATGAAATCAACATACAGATCGAGATACGAAATCAGTACAAGGCAAGATATGGCACACAACCAGACCGGAATTTAGCAAAACACACGGACTGGGGTCGAATAACTACGTGAAGGCCGAAACACACTAAACCACCGGGAGACGAACAAAGTAGGCACCACTAGCTCGTGGAGTTAGCCGGTATAGGGCTGCGACAGATGGTGGAATTGATTCTGTAAGGTGCAGGGGCAGCTCGGTAGGCTGTGGCCCAAGAACAGCGGTGGAGAGGAAGGAGCTTGCAAGGGCATCAGCGCGAAGGGGGTCGTGCGTGCTGCGTGGGTGGTCTGGCGAGCGGCAAAGGCGGTCTGATGAGCGGCGAGGGCGGCGGATCAGAGAGGAGGAGATGGTGGCTAGAGGCGGCATGAGGGGAAGTGGCTCCCTAGCGGCGTTGGCACTCGGCGTGGGGAAGGAGATGCCCTTACTATCGGTGTGCTCGTGAGTTCAGACAGCGGAGGCGGCACCCGTCCCCTTCCGCGTAAGGCATGTCCCGCGAGAGAAGAGAGGAAAGAGTGGCTGTCGCGAGGAGGAGGAGGAAGGAGTGGCTGTCGCCAGCGTTGTGAGGGTGGCGGCGAGAGAGAGAGGGAGAAGCTTCCTCTTCTCTGTTGGCGGCGGAAAAAAGCCCCACTAAGCTCCTCACGCACCCCCTTCTGTGAGGTGATGGAAAAATTCAGAAAGAGGAGAGGAGGAGGTGACGTTGAGGAGAGGGAAAGGAGATGAGCCGAAGGGAGGAAGGAGAGCTCCCTCTCCCTGGCGACGGGGAGAAAGCACCCAACCAAGCCCGAACGAAGCCGCCCCTCCCCCCCCCCCCCAAGATTCTCTGTGAACAATGCCCTAAAATGGCTTGCTACAGTACCCCTCCTCTTTTCCCTAATTCCTCTTCTACCCTAAGCCATATCCACATCAATCTCCAATATGGCAAAATCATGATGGACGAAGAGTTCAAACAAGTGACAATCATTGTGGCAAAAGGTGAATACGCTTGTCCCCAGCGCTCTGGTCAACTCGTCTTAAGATCAACATGGAGGAAGTAAAGCACGGATGACTACTAGTCTTTGAAATAGTGACTAGCATATAAAGGAGGTATTTACCTAGACTTTACTAAAATTCGAACCTCAGATCTCAAGGTGTAGCCACTAGACCCATCCGAGAGGACAAAAAAGGGACAATCATTGTAAGTTATCTTTGTGGTCTTATTTTTTGAAATTATACCTATTGTTGTTTGGTCTCTGCTAAACTTGTCATTTTCCTCAGGCATCTATGGAAGGGTATCCAGCCCATTTATTAGATTTTTTTAATTTTATTTTTGGTGTTTTCATCATCTTACACTCTTACTAACCTTCTGAACTTGCAATTAAAAATAACTTACGAAGTCTTCTGTTTAATGTGGAGATGAGATCTTGCTTCTTGGTTCACTTGTCCAGTAAGTCTTGTCTTTTGTGGTTAGC
Organism: Zingiber officinale; assembly: GCF_018446385.1. Classification (NCBI taxonomy): domain Eukaryota; kingdom Viridiplantae; phylum Streptophyta; class Magnoliopsida; order Zingiberales; family Zingiberaceae; genus Zingiber; species Zingiber officinale. Next base: position 16,214,737 of record NC_055989.1, read on the forward strand.
TCAGATTTCTTAGCATTTTGATTCAATCTCCCTACTAGCCCTTCTTTTCTGTCGAGCATTTATAAGCATGCAAAATGTGCTTTCTAATTCCTTTCTTACCTTTTTGTTGTAGGACTACGAATATGCAAGTTTTAACCCTGTCGCATATGATCTTGCCAATCATTTCTGTGAGATGGCTGCTGATTACCATACACAAACACCTCACATTTTGGATTTCAACGAGTACCCAGGTTGCTGATTGTTGTGATATATATGTTTCCATATAGTCTTATTATTGAGGTTTATACCCGTGATATTCTTTCTTGTAAAACACATGTCGAGGAGCAAAAAGATTTGTTCAGATTATCTAACTTCTTTAGGTAATATAAATAGAATATCAGGACAAACATCCTTACTCCACTGGAGTCAGAAGCACCATGATTGAAGCATGGATTAACTACCCTTTTTTTATTTCTTTGTCTCTTTGTCCAATTATCACAATTCCAGGTGAAAAGTTGATCGAGGCTGAAGTCGAGATAATGCTGCAGCTTATCGAGAAATATGCTCTCGCCAGTCATCTTCTTTGGGGCCTCTGGGGTATTATATTACCTTTTACCATCTCTTTATTCAATACCATTGATTCCTTTCACCTATAGGAACGTGTTAAGCATTACGCTCCAACTGAATTGTTTCTTATAGAATCTAAAGTACAGATAAGTGAAGAAAATAATACTAAACTATCCTATTTATACTTGCCTTTCGATAATGACCATATTAGAGTGGCTTTCCTCGCGTATCAGCAGCAGGGGCATTCAAATATCCTGAAAATTCAGTGAAGGAAAACAAAGAAAGTTGATCACAAAGTAGCTCTAAAGCTGATCGAAAAGAAATGCATTAATCCCATAATTACAAATCGATGGATATATGCAGAAAATAAAATATCTTGATTTATGGCGACAAAATGAAAGGAACTCTTTGTTTTTTTGGATGCACTTAACAATCCTGCAGTCCTGATATTCTTAATCTACAAAATATACTTTATGAAACTCATGTTCGTCTCCAATTTCTGAGGATCTTAATTCACAGTGATGATTTGGAGTTAACAATCAACTTCTTCGTCATCTCCACAATGAAGCTTTGCATTATGAAATTCAACACGGGTACCCAAATCGCACCACGCCAACAAAGTTAATCCGTATCCAACAAAGTTAAATGAATAGGGAAAAGATTTAAACAAAAGACAAGAAGTGGCCACAACAAACGTGACCAAGTTCACCGCCATTAGGGAAGAAAGAAACCATTCCTAGTGTTGGACGGCGCAAGCTGAGTTTGTTCCTGAGACAGGGAATCACTTAAACGTCACGCCGAGAAGAGGAAACGTCGGAGTTGCAGCGAGGACGGGCTCACCGAGAGGAGAAAGGGAACTTGGAAGTCACATCGAGCTATCCGGTAAGGAGTGGCGACAAGGATGGCGTCAAGGAGAAGATCGGAGGTGAGGACAACGTCGAGGAGAAGAGTGGAGGCAAGGACAACATTGAGGAGAAGAGCTTCGGCGAGGATTTCATCAAAGAGAGGAAAGAGGTGAAACCCTAAAAATGCGTGGAGATTTGGTTTGGAGGAAAGGGCAAAGAAGAAGACACAACAATGATATGGAAAATTGTCATCACCGATGATAAATTATAGTCAGTATCAATTGAATTTTAATTCGAAAATTTAAGGTATTTATAAAAAACATATTGTGAAGTGCAAAAGGCTACATAAAAAATTAGTTAGCCCAACCAAATTCTATTGTTTTTGTTTTTCTTATATATCAGCTACAGGTTACCCCTTTCAACTTATCGCTGGTGCCCCTCTTCCTCATCACCTTTCTCCTCCTCTCAGTTTCCACTTTGTCATCCCCGCCATCGGCAACCTTCAGAACTTCACTAGATGCCAATCCGGTGTCGAGGCCATTGCAGTTCCACTCCCTTCTCTACAGGGACAACAGCAGCACCCTCTCCCTCGTCGACCTTTAGTATGATTGGCCCAACTCCCAAAACTTCAAGATCATCCAACACCAACAGAGTACAATCCTCTACAACCTCGAGTGGAGGAATGGCACCTCCTACTACACCTTCGACGGCAACTGCAGTTGCAGCACCGTGCACTTTGAGGTCAGGATCTTGTGCCCCGACTGGCTCGATGGCGCCAATTACCTTGGCCTAGAGACCATTGACAGTTTCCTATACAATGTGTGGGAGAAGGCACAGTTCATTTGGTACTACAAGGACGTCAAGACACGTTGGCCCATGCAATGGCTATTTTATACTGGTTGGTTCATTACTTGTTAGTATTCCTTAACCACTCATCGTTGTTTATCCATTAAGGTCATGTTAATCATTTTATTAAAAGGATTTGGTAAATAGTTACCTCGGGGTTTCTTAAGTAATACTACTAAGCAATAATTTCTGACCAAATTACAATATTAAAAGCACTAATAATACAGATCTTATAATTTTTTTTAAAAAATATGGCACTGAATTTTGTAGAAAAAAAATCTCAAATCATTTTAATGTATGCTAAAAAGAACTTACTATGTAACCATTCCTTCAATAGTAAAATTTCAATAAAATCTGAAGACCGATACATTTCAGTATGTATGATATTTATTTTACACTATATCTAATTGATGTAGTAGTCTAAAATAAAAATTTGACTAAGAATAGTTTCTATCATAAGGGTGCAATTCAAGTTAAAATTCTTTAATGTTATACACTGACTTTGGCTTTCCATGCAATTTCGTTAAGATGATTTTTTGATTATCATAAAATCTAAAATGTCAAAAATTTAAACTGCAATTAGAGAAGTTAAACACAATCATTTATATTTTACAAGTTCAATAATAAATCAATATAAAAATGAAATATTTTTACAATCAAAAGTTCATTACTTGATGATTAAATAAAAATATTTTATTTTATATTGATTTATTATTGAACTTGTAAAATATTAATGATTGTGTTTGACTTCTCTAATTGCAGTTTGAATTTTTGACACTTTAGATTTTATGATAATCAAAAAATCATCTCAACGAAATTGCATGGAAAACCAAAGTCAGTGTATAGCATTAAAGAATTTTAACTTGGATTGCATCCTTATGACAAAAACTATTTTTAGTTAAAATCTTGTTTTAAACTACTATATCAATTAGATATAGTATAAGATAATTATCACACACACTAAAATGACAAAAACTCACTTGCAAAACCACTCTTCATAACCTGCAGCATGAGAGAAAAATCTTACATTACATAAACCCAATTGGTCTACTAGGATTTAAAAAAAACAAATTCACAATTTTTAATTGAAGGTCATGGCACATGCTAAAAGAAAAATAACTAACGACAATTCTGATTCTAATACTTTACAGTGAACATACTCAACATACTCAACCAAAACATATATATCCTTTGAATCTAGGGTCTCATTCCAATTCATTGTAGTACAATTTACTTGTCACAACTGAAAATTGAGGGGCATAATATATTAAAGACATTCTAATGCTGAAATTGCTAAATATCAAAAGACTTGATAGATGTGTTGGCCATGTGTGAATTGTTTTTGTTTTGACACTTGGCAGAATGAAACTAATGCACGATTGGCAGCATTGATATTATCACTTAAATTAAGAAAGCATGATAAGCACCAATTCTACTTCCAAACATATGATATGCAATATTTTCTATTAGTCACTAAGCAGAAATGTTTCCAATTGAACATCATTAAATAACGACGATAAGTAACTCTTCATAACTGAGATAAACAATCTATCAACCGGCAAAAAAAGAAAAAAAACTTACTTCAGCATCGTTATTTGACATTATAATATCAGAGATGCAAGGGGTCATCATTGGACGTGTTCTGAGTCTGCAGGCTCCTGAAATAATTCAACAGGACCACCGTCATCATAATCAACAAAGACAAAAAAATACAGAAATCACAATCGTATAAAAACGCAAGAGATACACCTACAGCTCTCCAAGATGTATCGTATAAAAACGCAGAAATCACCGTCATCATAAGCCTTGACCGGGATGAACCGGCTTTGCTTCTCCAAGATGTAACCCTCCTGCTCTTTGTGAGCGAATGGTTTCTGAACTGATCCTACTGCAAGTCAACCGCAGGGGTCGGAAGGGGTGCAAGAAAAGGGATTTAAGGGGAGAGGAGGAGCAGGGGCGTGGCCGGATATAGAAGAGGGAAGATACAGAGAAAAGGCCACGGCAGGGGTGAGCCATGGCGGAGGGCATCATATAGGGTGGACGCAGAAGAGCATGAGACGCGGAGCTTCTGAACTGATCTTACGGCGGCGCGACTTAACAAACCCCCGGGACTCAACCCTAACTATGAGGCCACACACATAATTCATGACCGGGCCTCAGCCTAATGGTACGAGGGCACAACTAAATAAACGTGTAAAAAATATTATTAAAAAGTATGATATAGAGAGTTGTTAGCTATAATTAAACTAGTGTATTTTAAATATTATAAGAATATTATAACTTTTTTTATATAAATTAGAAGTATTTTTTTTCCACCAAATTATTTATATATTAATATCCAAATTATAATCCGGAATAAAAAAGCTTATAAATTTCGAATATGTTATCGATATTGTTTATTGATAATGTATTCTCGTGTTTTTTTTCTATAATTAAAATGCAGGGCAAAAGAATTAGGATAATCTATCTAGTCACTTGACATATAATGCTTAATTTAATTTATCCAACAAAATCATAATGTTTTCAAGTGAATTGGATCAAAAAGTGTCCTAGAGAAATTCAACAAAATGAAGCGTAAGAAGGAATCATTCAGAAATTAATTTCAGAACTCTGCCACGGGCACAGATCAGCATCCAACAATGAATGAATCCAACAAAAAGGGAAATCTTCTTAGACAGGATGACAATTGTTTTGTTTTTGCTAGTCTACTCCAATATCAAATTTGTTGATCAATAGCAGAAAAAGAAAATCGAAATAAATGGAAAACTAATAGAAAAAATGCCGATCGGAAAAGAGGGAGAAAGGGAAAGGGAGTGTAGGGGAGAAGAGTGATTGACCGACCTTCATCATGGTATCAACCCGGTGTTGCCGGACCTTCTTGTTGAGGCGATGACGGTGCGATCGGGATCATTCTCGACGGTGATGAAAAGACAGGTGTGGAATGAAGCCTGAAGCAGAAGGCCCAGCGGAACCAACACCAGATCCAGATACTTCTCCTCCATCTCCCTCTCTCTCTATATATATCCTCTCCCTTCGTGTTCTTCCTCCTACTATAGTTGTCATCCCCAGAGATAATCAATGAGATTAATTAGAATTATCATGTTTTCTTTTCCTCCTACTATAATCATATTCGCGTCGTTGCGGATTAGGGATCCGGAAGGAGGAAGCAATCGAGCGAAATAGGTGCTTTTTTTTTGGACAATTTAGTTATCGATCGAATGACAAGAAGACATGGGACTCAGTTATACAGTTTCTTAAGGCCCAATAAAAGTCCCACTTTCCTGTTTAAAAATATTCAGGGCTCGGACTCAAGTTAGGCTGTTGCCAGGCTATAAAAGGTTTTTTTTTTAAATAAGACATCGAGTTAAATTTTAATTGCGCTTATATATATATATATATATATATATATATTTTTTTTTTTTTTTTGGTGTAGGGATTGATAGCTAAAAGATAAAAAATTTAGTCTCTGAAAATTATTTTTCTATTTTATGATGAAATATTTCATTTCAAAAATTAATTAGTGATAGTTCTATTCCTGATTTTGAAATAGAAATATTTTATATTTAATTTCAAAAACAGATTAAAACCCATTTGTCAATATGTTTTAAATTTGACCAAATAAAATTAATGTAAAATAAAAATTCTATTTTAATATGTTTACAATTCTATTTAAAAATCGGTATAATATAAATTCATTTTTAAATTTATAATTAAATTTTTATATTTTTAATCTACATATTATTTGAGAAGAAACAATCATATATTTTAAATAAATTTAAAATATTTAAAATAACTACTTTCTTATCCATAAATATACAATTAATATTGAGATAAATAAATATTTACATTATCTAAATAAATTTAACTATCAATTAATTTTTATTTATCTACCACGATTGGCTCAGAGGTTCAAATTCTTCCGTATATAAATAATTTATATATTCCATTTAATTATTTATATAAGCTTTTTTTCCCTTTGCTTATTTTCGATGATAATGGAGTATAGTTTTTTTTTTCCATCTCTTGAACCCTATAATAAAATTAAAATAAAGATATAATCATCCTCAAGCACCGCGGCAACAGAACGTATTTCTACTGTTCCACGAAATGGTAGCAAGAAATTAATACTAGATACAATAAGTCGAGGATAAGTAATGAATCCAGGAATTCAAATATAGAGGATAGATCATGATAAACAAGGGACGATATCCTTTATTTCTATCGGTGAAATCCCATAATACTAGGGGTTCCACCGCCGGCAAGGGGGGCGACCGCCGATGCCGCCCCCCACTGGATCCGCCCCTGTCGAGGATGAGTGAATGGATCGAACGATTCGAACCAGCAGTGTATTTTACTCTCATTGTGGCAAAAAAAAAAAAAAAAATCACCCCCAGCGCCTCCGACGTATACGACCTAAGATCATCACAAGAGAGATAAATCATAGCATCCGAACGAACATATGACGGACAGAATGTAATTCGAGGATAGGATATTTTACTCTCATTGTATTTCATGATGGAACCCGTGAAATGAAGAGAGTTCGTTTCAGTTAGATCTTGATTTGTAACTTCATGTTCAGGCAGTTGGTGGTGAAAGTTCCTTACGTCGTGTAAATTATTATTAATTATTATAAATATTATATATTTAAATAATTATTGTATATATAAACGTGTAAAATTTCTTTCTCCCACCAAAACATTCCTCACTGCTCATCTTTTAGCTCCATCAAAATCCTTAAAAATCATCGACACTCTATCCCCACCTAAAATCCCCAAATCATCCCTTTTCAAATCGATTTTTTCTATTAGAAAGTGGCTTCAAGTGAAAGATTTTAAGAAAGTTATTGTTAATAAGAAGAAGCAGGGTCGGTAGGGTCAAAATTTAATTGCAACTGATACAGAAAAATCGTGGAACGAGCATTAGGTTCATTGGCTTTGTTCTGCTCCTCCTGTTTCGACTGCCGAATCAAGTTATTCGAGATTCGATCTGAGGCTACTTCTCGACATTCTGGGTGCGCCACTTGTCCCTGTGCACGTCACTAATAACAACTCATTGCCTCACCTCTAAATTAAAGACACTCCCATTATTAATAATCTCTCTTTATTGATTTCAGTTTCTTTTAATTTTTTTATTATTTATTTAGTTATATTTAAATTTTCTTTAACGGCTATATCTCCTGTTTTAGATATTTGCTTGTGTTACTAAATTAAACTTGTTTTGACTGTGAAATGATTGGATTGGACAAGAATTTTAAACAATTGGATTCGATAAGAATTTTTTTTTGGGCCTCATAAAGTAAAAAGTTGTTTTCTTGTAAGATTTTTTTTATGATTGTTTTTTATACACCATGTTTTATCTTTGTTCTGCTTATTTCTTTATGCATATGATTTATATGTATTCGAAGTATGAGAGATTTGTGAATGGCAACTATTTACAAGCTTGTTTTAAATTATTTTTTGTTAGTGTTTTAGTTTTCTTTTTGTTTTTTTACTTGCAATTTTTAACACAAAATCTTCTCTTTTTCCGTAAAATTTAATTTTTCAGTTCATCATTTATTCAAATTCAATTTTTAAAATGTTATTTTTTTTCTTCGTCTTATATGATTTCTTTGTAATTTTTGTTAATGGTTTTTTATAAATGTTAATGTATCAATTTTAAAAGTTGACCATTTGTTCTTGAGTTAATCATATTTAGCTAGAGCAGAGAGATTCAAACAATTTAAACATCCACCAACGGAGCAGAGAGCGGAGAGATTTAGGGCCAGGTTCGTCGGATGTTCAATGGGCACGGAGAGCGGAGAGCATAGAGATTTAGGGCAAGGAGGCGGAGAGAAAGGAAGAATCCAGGTTCGCCGAGCATCCGATGGGCGCGGAGAGCGGAGAGCAGAAAGCGGAGAGATTTAGGATAGGCGTCAAGAGCTCGATGGGCACGGAGAGCGGGAGTAGAGAGATTTAGGGCAGTGAGGCGGCAAGAAATGAGCGCGGAGAGATGGGCGCAGAGAGAAAAAACTAATTTTTTAGTGTTGACGTGGAAGTGTCCACGTAGGAATCCACGTTGGTCAAGATGGGATTTCGAGATGCAACTTCTAGATGCATATCATTTCTCTTAAGATAAGATAATAGTCCTATTCCAAAAGAAGTAATATCTCCTTATTTGATATGGATAAGTTGCCTAGTGTTAAGGTTCTTAGGTTTACTAAACCAGGTTTTAAGTTGATTGGGGAACGATGGTCATCCCTTAGGCCAAGTGAATCAGAGAATTTATTGTCTAAGGGTGGTCAGATTTTGGGGCGGCCAAGATTAAAGTCGGCCAGCCGTACGCATTGGCCAGAATGACTGACTCGATCTATAACAGACTAATTATAAAGGGTAGCACGTACGTGTATCTGCCTAGTCTTAAAGTCGGGTGAACATGTATGCTTTGATCCTACAAATATTCGGTCATAAAATATCCGACCATTCAAATATCCGACCGGGAAATGACACAGTGTGGATGCATCTCTCTTAGTATCCCTTATAGGCCTAGGCGGATAAAGGGACGACCGAGTTTGCAGCACTTATCCTTGTATTATTACCCGAGTGAAATTTCAACAAAGCATATGGTATCAAAAGGACTTCCAGGAAGCATGAGACACTATATTATTCCTTAAGTGGATTTTCAATATGACTAAGACATTATATCATTTTTAAGCGAATGTCTCAAGGCCACGCAAAATATAACAGAACGGCTTAAAGATCAACAAATATTCCAATCAAGCGATCGGCTTAAAGACCGGTCGAGATATATTTGGGGGATATTTCAATCAAGCGGCTGATTTAAGGACCGATCGAGATATATTCAGCAGATATTCCAATCAAGCGGTCAGCTTAAGGATCAACCGAGATATATTCAACAGATATTCTAATCAAGCGGCCAGCTAAGGACCGACTGAGATATATTCAACAGATATTCTAATCAAGCGGCCAGCTGAAGGACTAATCAAGATATACTTATCAAATAACATCATCTCAACAAGGTAGTCGGCTTAAAGAGCGGCCGAGACCCATTCAGTCAACAATATCATCCTAATAGGATGGTCAGTTTAAGGGTTGGTCGGGTTATATTCAACCAATAACAGCATTTCAATAGAGCAGTGGGTTTAAGGACCAGCCGAATCATGTTCAGCAGATAATATCCCGATAACTTGTCATAATATAACTCTGTGTCAGAGAATATTTTCCTGAAACCTTCTTCAGGGATCATTATGTCTCCTATCAATAGACTAATAGTATAAATGATAAAAGAGATATATATGTGGGTAGGAAAAAGATTTCTTAAATAATTATAGTGCATTACCTAACAACTTCTAACACACTTGTCACCTCAGGATTGTGAAGATTATGTGAGGTGGGATGTAAAAGAGAAATCCTCTATATGATGAAGATACGCTCACTAGCATCGACAATTCTATTCTCTCGAAAAATCTTCACTAGGACTCCCCTAATTTTTAAATACTGATATTTTATTAGATCCTTTTTCCAAAAGATCTAAAGAAAATTTTCTTTTGAAGAAAAAAGTCCTATGATGGTCAATCATTTGTCAACGTATCTAGCACGTCATCTCCACATGTCAAGGATCAGTTGCTTCATGAGCAAGAGGTGGTGTGCATGTAAGCGAAACAAAGCAAGTAACGTTGCTTCATGAGCCATGAGCAAGCAACCATAGGTGGCATGCATGCAAGCCAAACACGTGGCTTTGCTTAAGCGACAAGTCACACACGTGGCATTGCTTAAGCGACAAGTCACACACGTGGCAACGCTCAGTCTACTTGAGCATCCAAAAGAGACACGTAGTATTTCTTGGCTAACTTAAGCGGACATATCGTGATCTGACTGATCCTACACCAGAAGTATAGATTACAAAAGAATCCTCAAGTTAGTACAATTTAAGCCTTGAATTTTCATCTCCAATTACTATGAATCAATCGTAAAGTCTCTCTTTCACTGTGAGACTAAAATTCACAAGTCACATTTCCATTCAAATTTTCCAACAGAGTATTTCCTCTAGTGTTCTTCAATATAATAGTTCACTTGGTTGTTCATTTACCACAAGAGGTAATAATAGATGGTCCTATATTTTAGATGGATATATTATATTATTAAACGAGTTATGGGTATCTACAAATAATATATTAATAATCAAGCGAGGGATCAATTACTGAAGAGGCTTTAACCTTTTGCTCGATGTATTTTTAAGATATCGAATCCGATAAAATCGCCTATAAAAAAATAATGATAGGATGAATACATGCCCTTCTCGAGTTATTTTTATATTCAAACATGTTGATCGACCCTTGGGCAAGAAAGAGATCAACATTCTTGAACCTTCTTTATGGAGTAAGGGAGAGTGGTATGTACGTAAATACTTGTCAAGAAGTTGAAAAATACCTCACCTAAATCATCTATAACTCGTTCAGTTATTTCATTTACCTAAATTCATATTATTTGCTAATAATTTTATTTTAAATTTCATGTAGCTAATAATAATATTTTAAAATGTAAGGAGAATCGAAATGATCTACTACTAATTAGGGAGTGCGGAATGTTGAACAATAACAAGAAATTAGAATTTCTAATGTGGTTTAGGGATAAGGTAAGTAAAAAGCATGTTAAAGTCAATGTGATAAATTGTTCAATCCTAAATAAAATTAGGTTGTATTTGAATTGAGTAATTTCAAATCAAATTAAATCTTTGTATCGTACTTCTCTAAATATTTTTTAGGTTAATGAAATGCGAGCAATGATATCAAATGAAGTCACAAAAGAATTGTATGCATTAGTTAATAGATCCGATTTAAGTGTGTACTCATACTCTACTGCTATTATCAATGCAATTAAGTTTCTTGTGGAACAACGAGATGTGAGATGAACCACACAAAATAGCGGTATTCTTGGTGTAGGAGGGCAAAACTTCTATGGTGTTCTTCAAGAAGTAGAGAGTTGTGTTATTTAAAAGATTGTAGAGTATTAATATTCAAGTGCAAATGGTTTGACACTGATATATTCTAGGAAAAGAAGAATTCAAGTAGATAATATATTCACAAGCATCTATACTAGAACAGAATAGTACAAGAATGATCCATTTATACTTGCATCACAGACGAAATCAGTGCATTACTGAAATAATATCAAGAATGGCCTAATGTGAAAAGTGGTTCAGGCTTATACTCCACGGAATTTGTGGGACTATCCAAATATTGAAGTTGAAAATGATGTTGACACAACTAGTATCGATGCTCACATAGTGCAAGAAATTAATTTACTATCATTGAAATTGGTGGTAGAAGTACCTAAGTTTGAGAATGTCAGCTTCCATTGTGATGATATCGAATCAACTGAGGTTATAAATATTGATCATTTGTTGCACAATATAGGTGATTTTGTAGTTGATGATGACAATTTTGAGGATGACACATTAGAAGAATATAATGAAGAAGATGATGATGATATTGAAGTTGATGATGATGATAGCATTGAAAATGAAACTAATGACATCAGAAGAAGTAAAAAATATATTTATTTATGTTACTGTTGGTTTATCGATTTTTTATGTTTTTGTCCATTTATTCCATGATTTATAATGTCATTCATTTATTCATGTTATTATTTTTTCTTTTTATTACAGGATGTCTAGTTTAAATGATCAAGAGAGGATGGAGGCAGATAAACAACATAGGGAGGGCAATCTTGTAGTAAAATTCTTGAGAAGATATTGAGAAAGTGAAAAAAAAAATAAATTGGAGGTTGAGTTTGAAGAGTTAAGGGGCAGTGTTGAAGAAATTGGAAAATGGTTTAATAACTTAATAGCTCAAATTATTATACAATATCTCCTCGTATTACGGTTTGGGAGGATGTGGCTTTGGTTGAAAAATAACTCATTTTTTATCGTCTTGATATAAGTTTGGAAAATTATATTATGCTATTTTAAATATATAATAAGAATAATAATAATAACCTAAGTATTAATGATTTTTTTTAAAGAACAAATTGATATATCAGCTTGGTGAAGGCAGAGGTGGAGCGGCTCGCCATGAGAGCAATTCGAGAACGAAGGTGTAAGATGAGGAGGCTCGATGGATTGCAAAATAAGGATGTGCCAAAGAGGAAACTGTATAAGGGAGTAAGCCAAGATTATTAGAATTTTCTTTACGTTTATTTTGGAAAAAAAAAGGAACAAATGGTTAGTAATAGTGAGATTAGTTGATAAATATTTTAGTATTACTGAAACTAATATTATTCTTTATTTTTTTAGGAACAATTTGTGAAAAATACAAATATCAGTTTTGTAGGCCATTTGAGGGTGCTTATAGATCGAAGTCTTTGGTCCAACACTATCACGTTATTGTAGATTTTATTTAAAAATAATATTTATTTTAAAATTTATATGATAATAATGCTTTTATTTTTTAAGGTTGATCTTGTGATGGGAGAGCTTCTGAATATGATCGATACTTTTGAGCAATTGTTTTGTAAAGGAGGACAATGAAAGATTGATTCAGTTAAAAAAATATGTAGGTGTATTTTATTATTTTGCTGTAGAAGAGCAATGGATACTAATTATTTTTTTCCATTTGGTGTATTCGTGTCTTGGAATTGATTTTTATTTTTGATGGATTGAATTAGTTTTACTATATTCTGATTTAGTAGATTGAATAAATCTCTCAATAATTATGCTGACATGGATTATATTTGATTATGTTATTAGATGTTGATTACACCTTTTTTGCATGCGTCAAATATGTATTGATGTTTTCTTATAATTGAGTTATTAATCTTATATTTGTCAAAAATCATCTTTGACTGCACACATCTCACATATTATGTTTGACATTATTCTTTACCATGTTTTGTAAGTTGTAACGCTCTTAGGGCTGTCCATGGACACCAAAGATACAACTCAATGGTTTCAGTATTTTGTTCTCCTATAGCATGAGAGAGTTATCTACCTTGTTTTAATATTACTATATGACTCACCTAGAAGTCAGTATTCATATGTTTTGCTCTTTATTTGATTTTTCATTTTTATTGCTGGGTGTTCACTTTGGTAGGTTGTGCTAATTATTAACATTTCTTGAGTGACTGGGATTCTAAGGTGTCATACTGATTATTTGTTGTATCAAATATCTTAACCTTGGTTTAAATGTCTTTGTATAATTTTTAGGCATTCATTAGTTGTCATGCCCCCAGAGGAATCCTTGCCAGACAAAAATCCGACAATATCTTCCATATACCGATGACAATATGAAATATACGTACATACAAAATACATCAGCCACATACTGCTGGAATATATATACAACCATACAGTTATATAATCAACTCACTCGACTGGAACAGAAATAAACACAACCACACAGTTATATATATATATATATTAATCAGCCTACATGGCTGTACTAAAAACCAACACAGCGAAAATCACAAATAACGATCACAAAACACAATACAACCAACTGCGAGCCAGCTCAGCTTGACACAATATTAACAAACCAAATACAAGATACCACAAACGATACTCCAAATAACAGAATACACAAATACAAGAACAAGTACAAAACCAAAATACAAATAGCGTAAGGAATACCAAAATCATAAGGTCGTCCTTGAATGTGACGTGGGACTGGCGGACAGGTTCTCCAGGCGACTCCATAAATCTTTTACCTGCTATCTGACGAAAAAACCAGTTTACGGGATGGTGAGTATAAAGACTCAGTGGGTAATTGACAGATAGTGCATGAACATAATACAGAACTAGAGATACAAAGGTATACAGTCTCGTAGGGAATATAGTGTTGGTGCGGGTAGCACTAACGGTCTAACCCAGGTTTTGATGAATGACAAAGAGGTTAAGTTAGTTTTGTTATTGTCTGACACTTTGATCGAGTGTGCAGGAGAAGTCCAGACAGGTCGACGGGCTGACCGGATGTCTGGCACGAAGTCCAGCTAGGTCGACGGGCTGACCGGATAGCTGGCGAGAAGTCCAAGCGGGTCGACGGGCTGACCGGACGCTTGGCGAGAAGTCCAGACGGGTCGACGGGCTGACCGGACGTCTGGCAGGTAAGTGAGGTAAGTCACTGGAGGGGAGTGACTGCGAGGGCGCGTTCCCGGGAAGGGAACATTAGGCGTCGATCCGACTTAGATCCATTTCGGATGTCTAAGTCGAGATCGTGACTAGATTCCGGTCTCAGAAAGACGGAATCTAAGTCATACTCTTTGCTATTACTTTGTTGAACTTTAATTGCGCTAACAATCTATTTTACAGGATATATATATTTGCCTCCGGACTAACGTTTGTCGTGCAGGACGGATTCTGCGGGAAAACAAGGTCCGGGCGCCCGGAAGGAATCCAGGCGCCCGGAGGTCCGAGCGCCCGGAAGGGATCCGGGCGCCCGGGAGGCAAACTTTATCCTGATTGCGCATCGCCACGTGGAGCATCTCGGTTTGAGCAGCTACGTCACATTCCAGTCGCCCGGAAGGGATCCAGGCGCCCGGAACAGCATATAAAAGAAGCCCCAGACAGGAGCTTCAGAATCATCAATCAATCTGAGAACTCTTCTACTGCTGGTCTTGCTGCTCGACGTTCAGTGCGACGCCAACTAAGCTCCGACAAAGCGCTCCTTCGGTTATTTAATTTCCTTGTCGGTATTGCTTTATTTTCACTAGCAGTTTCTGTGTTCATTTTTGTAACTATATTCGAATTGTTAGTGATTGCCCAACGAAAGTGGTCAAGGACCACGGGCCTTCGAGTAGGAGTCGTCACAGGCTCCGAACGAAGTAAAAAACATCTGTGTCTATTTTACTTTTTCGCTGCGTTTATACTCTAAATTTTCGAATCGATATTCACCCCCCCTCTATCGACTCTAACGGTCCTACATATAGCAGATACTAAAGTAATATCATAGTAAATGTTCATACCTGAAACCATATCCTAGGCTAGTAATAGAAGGTAAGGTGTAGCAAAGACCTGCTACAGTACTGCTCATATCTACATGGGTAATATGTGAGGTATACACCTAATAACCATACGTAAGTCAGTGTCTAAATACATATCACAGGTATATATCTCAACCTATGTCAGCATAACAGCATAAGTAAACAACAGCAGCATAAATAGGCAATAGCAGCATAAGTAAACAACAGTAACAGCAGGTATAATAATAACAGCGTATGCACGGATGGTCACCCCGCCCACCTCTCTGCACCACGACCCCTGTATGGTCGAGAGACCGGATCAATGACAACTATACGACACTCCAGCCGTCACTACTCTCGAGTAACCTAGTGGACAGTTTGCATAGTAGCTATCTAGCTACGTAGCATAGGGTCCCTGCTGCTCACAACTACAGCCGCCACTATCCATGAGTGGCCGAGTGCGGCATGATAGGACAAGCGATACGCTCCAGCTGCCACTACCCATGAGTGGCCGAGCGTGCGACCCTGGCCAACGACCCTCTCAACCATAAGGAAGACATGGTCGTCGGCATGCATGTCATGACATGATGCGTAATATGCAACAGTCATCATATATATAAACAGAAAACAGGTATGCTATATGAAACCAGTATGCTCAATAAGGTATGTAAACGTACAGCATACAAAGCATGTAGACATGGTAACTAGTATCCATATATTCAATATCTAACATCTAGCATCAGGTATCTAGTGTCTTGCATCCAATATCTAATATCTAGTATCTGCTAAATATTATAGATAGCAATAGGAGACTGCATAAAAGCAGAAACGAGTAGCTCAAAGATTGAGTGGATAAGTATCAAGCTCAGGAAAAACACGAGTGGAGTCAAGATAAACACAGTAACTATCTGAACATCTAGCTCATGCACTAAGATCAATGTGCTAAAGAGATAAAGCAAAAAATACCTGCCTTTATCTACCGATCATGATAAATAGTGTCACGTCGAGATGTGTCTCTGACTAGTATCCTGCAACACATAATACATAGTACTGCTAAGTTCTATCACAGGCCAAATAGCTAATCATAATCCTAATCCTAATCCTAATTCGATTAGGAAATCAACATTTTAATTTCATTTACTGATCCAACACTTCTTGCACAACTAATCCCTTTATGATTTAATCCAATTCAATTAGTTAACCCTTCTTGTTAACATGCTTCAATTATCCATCAAGATATAAACTAATAATCCAACTAATATAATCAATCATGTGTCAATTAATCCTCAATTAACACATCATTTAGTCCATGTCTTAAATCAACTAGACATCATAATCAAATAACAATCATTTAATCTATAAAGACAAACAACTTCATAAACATCATGAATCACTTAATTCATTTCAATAAGCATTATCACAACAATAATAGATTAACATTGTAATCAATTGTTACTAACCATGATATCAATCTAATGATTCTATTAACACAATATCAATTTAATTTAACAATCCATCCACATACTGATATCAATCCACAATAATCTATCATCAAATCAAATCTCCATCATAAATCCACATCAACCCAACATCATCATTAACAACTAACCAAACCATCACATAGTAACACAAACTTAAACTAGTATCAATATATTCATTGATCGGATCTATGTTTACCACGAAAACTAACCTTAACAGCCTCCTTCTTTCAATCCTCAGCTGAAGAAGGGTCGCCACAGCAAATCCAGCACCCTAAATCTGCCACTCAAATTCCAAGACATGGTATCAACCAAACAAGATAACCACGAAAGAATTCCTCCTAGTATCAATCAAAGTCTACATACCTACCCTAAATCTAGATCTGTAGTCACATAAAGAAAGCTCCCCCAGGCTGCCGTGATGCTGATCCAAGACAAAGAAGGAACGACGACGGCTGGAATTGGCACCGTCGAAGGGGCGACAACGCTTGTGCTCGTAGCGACTAGCTGATGGAGCGACAGTGAAGACGCAATGGCAATTCGACCAACGACAAGGAGGAACAAAGGTGGATGAGTAGGGCACGGACCTCAACGTTGGTTGATCTCCACTGCGATCGGGAAAGAGGCGACGAGGGAGAAAGGAGAGGTCGATGGATCGGGTGAGGTCGGCTCCCTCTCGAAACTCCCATGGTAGATTCCCGGAAGGAAGGCTGAGGAAGAAAGAAGAATCGGCGATCGAGTGTGGTGAGATCGTGAGGAAGGGAAGTCGCGTGAGGGCTCAGTAGCTGTGGTGCTCGCGCGAGGAGGAGGAGAAGTCGACGGTGTTCGTCGGGTGGCACTGCATCGGCGATGGGCTCGCGGTCGGCCGGCGATCGGACGAGGAGAATCACGAGAGGGGGGTTCGGGAGAGGTGAGGAATCGGGAGGATGATAGTGGGGAAGAGGTAAGCTAGGTTTTATATTAGGTTAATTAATTTAACCTTAGGTTAGATTTAATTAAAGTCTATGTTTACTTCTTAATCAACTCCCACTTAAATGATGTTCCAAACAAGCTTCAACCTAGCCTCACTGATTCATCCCATCAAAACAAGTTATACGGAGTCCGTTTAAATCCCGAAAAATTTCTAAAAATTCTTGAAAAATCCAATAAGATTATTTCTCAAATAACCTTATTATTTATTTATTATTTGGGTACTGTATTTTACATTGGTTTTATTTACCTCTGGTGACATTCACATTATATCTAGTTAATTTACATATTAAAATTTTATTTTTCTTTGTAGGTTGAAATGGTGGAAATTCGATCCACCCAGCTAAAAGGTGAAGTTTCTATCTCTATTATTGATAATGTGCGTCGGTCCAAAGATGTTGATATCATGATGAAAGTCTTAGACTCACGGTCTCGTTACGTCAAGGGTTTAGGTCCATTACCTAAACTATCAATAATGGATGGTCCTAGGGCCACAAACATTAGCTCAATGCGTAATGATGATGGTGAAAAAATTATGACTACGTAACAAATGATTGATGAACAAAAACCAACTATAGGTGAGTTGCAAAAGACTATAGGTGAGCAGTAATAAAAATTTGATGCATTATTGCAACTTTAACATGTTATTACCAATTTCTCTTTCCAGCCTCCACCGACAAAGTACTTCCATCTGATCACCTCCATCATATTATTGGCATCCAGCTACATCTATGTAGTCTTTCAATTTGAAATATTTTCTAATTAGTGTTTGACTAATTATGTTTTTAGATATCATTTTTTTTTTTTAGAAATTGATGTCAAAGAAAAGTAGTCGTCTTTATTGATGAATCCAAAAAAAGAATTGATAGAAAATAAAGAGTACAAAGTCTTATATAAAGAATTATCAGAAAGCCTAAACCCTAAATTAAAAAGGTAAAAAACTAAATTGCCCTGAAGACTATAAACAAATAATTCTAATTATATAATCTAGCATCCCCCTCAAACTCACGATGTTACAACTAAAACCATTGAGAGTTTGTCAGATAAAAATCGGAAGCACGAAGCGGAATGAGCTTTGGTAAATATATCAACTATCTGCAGTGAGGAAGGAATAAAAACAATGTGATAGTGCCAATCTGTAGATGATGACGAGTGAAATGACAATCTATCTCAATATGCTTCGTTCTCTCATGAAAAACTATATTGTGCGCAATCTAAATGACACTTTGATTATCACAATGAAGAGCAGTAGGTTTCTGAAGAAAAATTCTCATATCTGCAAGTAACAAACGTAGCCAAACAATCTCACAAGTAGTGGTAGTCATGGCACGATACTCAGCTTCCGTTGAGAATCTCGAAATAACATCTTGTTTCTTACTTTTCCAAGAGATAAGAGAATCTCCAAGAAAAATACAGAAGTCAGTGGTTGACTTACGATCTGTAAGATCACCCGCCCAATCAGAGTATGCATAGAGCTCTAATGAGGAAGTAGAAGAGAATAAGAGACTCTGAAACTGAGTTCCTCGAAGATACCAAAGAATGCGAACAACAGCAGCTCAATGAACTATGGTGGGTGCAATGACAAACTGACTAACCACATGTATAGCATATGCAATATTAGGATGAGTCACAGTGAGATAAACCAAGCTTCCCACAACTGTATAGTAGATGTTAGGATCTGGCAAAGGAGAACCATCTGATGGAGAGTACCTAACATTAGTCTTAAGGGGAGTATCAACTATCCTGTTGTCAGTGAGACGCGCGTGCTTAAATAGATCAACTATGTACTTTGACTGAGACAAGAGATAACCTTTAGTTGAAGAAGCGATCTCAATCCCCAGAAAATAGCCCAGTAAACCCAAGTGTTTCATAGCGAAACAACGAGCTAATTTAAACTTCAAAAACTCAATTCCATCAAAATCATCACCAGTAATTATCATATCATCCACATACAAAGATAAAAGTATACGACCCGCACGTGTGCACTTGATAAATAAAGCTGAATCATGATTACTGGGATGAAAACCAAGCGAGGTAACCACTATGGAGAACTTGTCAAAACAAGCACGTGGTGCTTGTTTGAGTCCATAAAGAGCTTTGCGAAGCCTGCAAACTTCACCAGATCGGTGAGCAACTTCAGGAGGAGGCACCATATACACTTCTTCTTGAAGATCGTCATTCAAGAAAGCATTTTTGACATCCATCTGAGATATCTTCCGTTGAAGAACAGAGGCAACAACAATTAACATACGAACAGTGGTCATTTTAGCAATAGGGGCAAAAGTTTCCTCATAATCCATGTCATACTCTTGAGAGTAACTTTTAGCAACAAGATGAGATTTGTTCCGTTCGATAGAACCATCAGATTTAGTTTTGATCTTATAGACCCAATGAGAACCAATGACATGTTTCCCCGATGGCAGAGGTACCAAATCCCAAGTATGAGTATGATGCAGAGCAGTTAATTCCTTGTCCATAGCAATATGCCAAAGAGGATTACCAACAGCTTCTCTATAAGACAGGCTCAGAAAGATGATGAATAGAGGCAACAAAAGATACAAAGGAAGTAGAATAACAAGAATAAGCAAGATCAGGTAGTTTAGTAGACTTATGAGGACATGTAGACCGTTGAATAGGATTGTCCGTAATCGCTGGAGGTGAAGGAACAGTCGTAGGAGGGGGAGGTGGAGGTGGAGGAGATGTCTCGAGAATACCAGATTCAGTGAAGCCATCATATGGAAGAGTAGCCGTGGGGGAGGCTTCGTCAGTGTCGGTACTGAAGAGATCAATGCGAATAAGATCTACATGAGTCATATCATGTTATAGAAGAGGTATGGATAAGAAAGGAATATGCTTAAGAAACACAACATGACGAGAGACATACAATTTTTTACTAACTGGATCAAAACAACGATATCCCTTTTAACCAACATCATAACCAAGGAAGACACACAAAGCAAACTTAGAGGACAACTTATCACACTTAACATGTGGTCAGAGAACAAAACAGGTACAACCAAAAACACATAAAGAGGAATAATCAGGAGCATGGCCATATAGTTTTTTAAAAAGAGACAAACTTGAATTGTTGAAGTTGGAATCCTATTAATTACATGATTAGCAGTAAGAACTGCTTCTCCCCAAAAAATACTAGGAACATCTGCAGACAATAAGAATGAACGGACTGTCTCAACAAGATGTCTATATTTTCTCTCTGCAACCCTATTTCGTTCAGGTGTTTCTCGACACGAGGTTTGATGTATAGTACCTTTTGATACAAGTAAATGAGAAAATTTATTGGAAGTGTATTCGCTCCCAAATCACAATGAAATACTTGATAACTGTTGAATGTTGAGTTTTAACAAGAGCTTTAAAGTGATTGAAAATGATAAGATAATCAGATCTATGTTTCATAAGATAAACCCAAGTGTAGCGAGTGCAATTATCAATAAAAGAAACATAATATCTTGATCCCCCTTTTGTAGTAATAGGAGAAGGTCTCCGTATATCAGAATGAACAAGATCAAAAGGATTAGGAGAAAAATATAGACTTTTATTAAAAGGTAATGCAAAAAATTTTGCCAGTTTACAACCACTATAATCTAAAATATCATGACTTTTTAAAGTTTTTAATACTCTAGACGAAGCTAAAAATTGTAAATAAGAGGCTGAAACATGACCTAAACGAGTATGTCACAAGTAAAAATCAGAAAAAGAACCAATCAATCAGAAAGATGACAAATCGACACTAGAAGCTGCAACATTTGGTACTTGAAGCTTATCTAAGACATACAGTCCCCCTTTCCTACGACCTATCCTAATCACCTTCTGAGATCGCGGGTCCTGCACATAACAATTGGATGTAAGACTAGGAATATAATAGACATAAGGAAGAGACAAGCAAATTGTAACAACAGAACCAACACCTAATAATGACATTGGAGTACCATCAGCCGTTATAACTGATAAAAATAAATTAGAAGATAAGGAGATAAAAGATGATAAATTAGGTGACATATAATGAAAGGCTCCAGAATCTAAGATCCATAAAGAGGAAGATATACCTGATGTATCGGAGGATGACAAACCTATATGAGAAGAAGTATACATGGCAGAGGGCTGTGAAGCAAGGAATTGTTGAAACTGCTCAAACATATAAGGATCTAAAGAGGGGGCAACCACTACATTACTAGACTAAGATACTCCATTTGGTAACTGTTGTGGTAGATTACCAGATTTTCTAGAAGCATTTTGATGTAGCAATGGTGGCCGTTGAGGTCATTGTTGCAGATATTGCTATTGTGGTGGTCATTTTTGCTACTGCAGTAGTTTTCCTTTGTTCAACAATAATGGGCATTGAGACTTCCAATGTCCTTTTTCTTTGCAATAAGCATACTCATCACTAGAAACCTTCGAAGTCGACCTACTTTGATTATGTGGCATAGGCCGTTATGGTGCTGCAAAAATAGATGGCATAGATGGTGCAACAGTTCTCTTATCAACTTGAGACTTAAGACGAATCTCCTCAGCTAGCAATTCATGTACTACTGAATCAACGGAAGGGAGAGGACTATGATGTAAAATTATTCCACGCAATTATTCAAAGTCATTACGAAGAGCCATCAAGAATTGGACCAGACGTTGCTCTTCTCTACGAGTGACATAAGCTAGGAATGCTCGTAATTATGAGAATTCTGTGAGTGCTAACTGGTCCCATAGTTCCGACATAGCAGAATAAAAATCTTGGATCCCCATATCTTGCTGCTGAAGTGCACGTATATCTGCTTCTAATTGATATTGTTTGGCAAAGTTAGACTGCATGTATAATATTGTCAGATGATCCCAAACCTCTTTGGATGTCTCGTACTTGGCCAACTGAGCACCAATGGAGTGTGAAACAGAATTATTGATCCATGTAATAATCTTCACGTTATCAGTCTCTCAAACATCCAATAACTTTACATAATCATCAGCATTAATGTCCGTAGGTTGAACTCGCACACCTGAAACATATCCATACATAGATTTTCCTCGTAAATTTTTTTTCATAACATATCCCCAATACGAATAATTTTTTCTATCCAATTGGACACTGATCGATTGAAGCGAATATTCTGTGCAGTCACTCATGATGATAGAACAAATTGCGTTCATAAATAACTGAACACCAAAGAAAACCAAGTATTACGAAAACACAAGAAACTCAATCAAAACTGTACGGTTCGATCCGCAAAAACTATGGATCGAATTAACAATTCTTCAATCTAATTATAAAAAATATAGAGATGAATGCTTTGATATCATGTAGAAATTGATGCCAAAAAAAATGAGCTGTCTTTATTGATGAATCTAAAAAAAAAGTTGATAGGAAATATAGAGTACAAAGTCTTATATAGAAAATTATCAGAAAACTTAAACCCTAAATAAAAAAATAAAAGATTAAATTGTCTTCAAAGTTATAAACAAATAATTTTAATTATATAATCTAACAATTTTACTAGTTGTTTATCTTTTTAAAAAATATTCAACTTTATGAATAACAAAAATGCACATCTATTAAATTTAATTATCTGTAATTATTTTATTTGATATTCATATTTGATAGAAAAATATTAATGACGCATTTTAGCACGCTTTCTTAGTATCACAAAAATTAAAATAAATAAAATAAATAGACAAATTGTGTTCGATTAAAGTACGTTACAAAATGTCTAATACCTTTGGCAATACGTTTTTGCGTCACCAAATAATTATAATAATTTTAAAATTTTAACTGAGAAATATATTTCATGACGCAAGGTAAACGTTGCCGAATGGTTAATACCCTTTGGCAACACGTAAGGAAACATTGTAAAATGCCTAAACCTTTAGCAACTTTTTCCTTAACACATCGCCAAATAACAAATCGACATTTGCATACGAGCTGATCCGGCGGTAAGAACAGGAGACCCTCGTTCTGGGTAGTCAACGTCACATGGAAGTCAAAAGGCCAGGTGGCCGACCGGAGAAGGGTGGCCCGACCGGAGGTCCAAGAGAAGGGTGGTCCGACCGGAGGTCCAAGAAAATGGTGGATCGATAGGCCGACCGGAGAAAGGTGGACGGACCGTCCGGGCGGTCGACCGGTGTCTGATGACAAAAGGCGCCCCGGCAGGAGTCGGGGTTCCGACGCTCATTGAACAGGATCGCAGGGTTGAGCGGATGTCACGCTCGGCCGAAGACATAAGGTAGCATACTGCTAACAGTCTCCACAGAACACGTTATCAAGAATCTCCCAAGTAGACCACTATATATGACCGGCCGGACGTAAGACGAAAGTTGGCCAGTCGGACGCCCAGCAGGGAGTAAGGAGAAAAGGACAAGGGACGTCTTCTGACAGCAGGCATGCTCTATAATTCGGCCATACTCCAAATCTTACGACCAGGGGTTCCGCTGTCCCATCGAAGAAGTGCTTGGACTGTAGCAGTATGGGGTCAGGTAAGCTCACTGACAGGCTTTTACTTGGGTATGGGCTGAGGACACGTGTACACCTCGGTATGTGTACACCCGCTTCTCCACAGCCCTATATAAAGGCTCTCATCCTTCGACGGAGGTACGCATTCTACGATTCTTGGAGCCACTTTCTCATTGAGCTTTGCCTGACTTGAGCGTCAGAGGGTCGCCACCGGAAACCCCTTCCCGGCCCGACTTCTGTGCAGGTTCGCCGGAGGTTCGTGCGATCAGACGGAGGTCTACGTCATCGACTAGAAAAGTGTCACGTGCCCAGCATCCGTTGGTTCAACGATTCAGACAGGATCACGAGCAATTTGTGATGCATGTTGGCATCGCCAAATGTTCAGTAACGCGTTTTGTTTACATTGGCGACGGGGTAACGAAAATAAAGTTCTGGAGCTTGCATGACAATAATGCTCTCTAAACTTTGTGTCGTTTGCAAGCAAACCTCGGCTTGAATGTGAGTAAAGTTCATTGCTCTTGATTTGTAACTTAATTCTCTGCAGTCGATGCTAGTCTTGATGGAGGGTGATGACTCAAACAAAACTGAACTAGTTCTTCGGCGATGCTACTTGGATAATATGCATTATCCTCCAAATTAAAGCTAGAAAAGGAGTTTGTTCAAATTCAGCGTCTACTTTTTCTCTTTTTGATTGTTCTTCTTCCAAAAAATTTGTGGTGTAAATTGTAAAGATGTATGGTTGCAATATTGACCGTAATATTAGGACCGAAAAAGTAGTTTAACATCAAGAACTGAACTGATAAATGATTCCCATGAATTCCTACACTCTTTAGTCTTCCCTTTAGATCTTTCTTATTTATTAGATATTTGATCAACTATATCTTATTTAAATATCAAACATTTAGTCATTTTAAACTTATTTAGAGTCCATTTGTCAAGTATTCATACTCACTTACTTACTTCTTTGGTTGTTAAATATTTGATCAACTTTGATTAATTTAGATTTTATCAATTACACCTGCAATAATTTTTCAAGTAACTTACACTTTCACAACAAACTTTATCAATAAATACATATAGGATCTAATTTAAATTTTTATCCAAACATTAAAATCAATGGGTTAAAATTGATTATTTGGGTTCGATTACATTAACAATTTTATCATAATCTCCTCAACAAGTGTCTATCAATTAGTCTAACTCAACTACTTGGGCTATAATTGCGCCAACACATTATGTAAAGCTTTAAACCAATAAAAGTCTTGAAAAGGATTCTATTGGAACAATGACCCCTCCCATTTAATTGGCTTAACTATGATGTTTTGATGTATTAGCAATGTGTCGAATGTTAGGTGTATATTTAATGTGGCAAATTAAGTGTGTAGGACTTGATTGTGTAAACATTGAAGATCCAGTTTGGTTTGGAGGATGATGAATATTCATATCAAGTGAGAAGTCACGAGGAGTTTCTATCTTTATTAACTTAAAATTCTGCAGCGGTTACTCAGTGATAATCCAATTAAGAGCTTTAATTAATTTAATTAGGTGCATTTAATTTAGTGCACACACCAAAAAAAACCCAATATTTTCTATTTTTTTCCCCAGAAATTTCTTTAGTATTTTTTGCATTTTTTTAGATGGAGAATGGAGATGTATCATTTATATAT
The DNA here is from genome assembly GCF_018446385.1 of Zingiber officinale. Taxonomy (NCBI): domain Eukaryota; kingdom Viridiplantae; phylum Streptophyta; class Magnoliopsida; order Zingiberales; family Zingiberaceae; genus Zingiber; species Zingiber officinale. The sequence continues at coordinate 16,240,489 of NC_055989.1, forward strand.
ATATAATTTTAATACATTATTTATTTATTGATTTATTTGTCATACGAGAGCACGTTGATCCCATAATTATTTTACAAAAAATTATTTTATCATTTTAAATTTTAAATATTTAAGTTAATTTTTTTATTTTAATTAATATATTGCAATATATAAACATCAAATCATATCGGCATGATGTACTATTAAAATCATATAATTCTAATTATAAATCGAAATTGATATATCGTAAAATAAAAATATCTATTAGTAAATCAAATATATTGAATTGTTATAAAATTAATTAATTCAGTCAAAAGTCAATTAACTAATTTTTTTCTCAATCGATTACTATTGATGATTGATATTAAATTGATCGCTGATAATTGAGTGTCAATTAGAGATTTTTTTTTGAACACCGATTTATATACCTCAGTCACTTGCTCACAACATACTGGTTCGATTTAAAAGAAAAGCATAAATCATAGCAAATGCTTGTAAAAATAAAGGAAAGAATAAATTTTAAAAGAATTATAAAATATCACTCAAATTTTGTCCGCTACCAATAGAAAGGGTAAGGGAAAATTAATTGACATTTAAGTAATCATTCTACATGCATTATTTTGTTATCATCTAATCCTTTATTACTCTAAAACTAGTTTAAAGACTAAACTAGTTTAAAGACTTCATTTATATAGAAAGCAATAACTATTAAGCAATTTTTTTTTTCACAAATTACAATATCAAAAGCACTAATAATACATATCTTATAATTTAAAAAAAAATTGACACAATATTTTGTGGGGAAAAAAATCTCAAAACATTTTAATGTATTCTAAAGAGAACATAAACATATTCAAAATTAATACAAGTTATAGGAGACGGTAGGAATGGAGATTTTAAACTATACCTATGTTGTAAAATAAAAATATCCATTAATTAATATTTATCGTTAATTTCATTTTATGTAAGTCACCGACACAATGTGCATTTTCATTTTACTATAATTAAAATTTAGCTAAGAAAAACATCTATCTAGAATTAGAGCAAAATCATAGATTTTAAAATCTAACCAAACTAATTAAATGTTATTATTTTTTTTTTCAACAAAACCAACTGATTGAAATTTGTCAATAAAAAAATCAAATAAACTAAATCTATATAAAATTGATTAATTCAGTTATGGTAACTAAAATTTTTTATTAGTTAATTGTTGTAGTATATCAAGCGATTAATATTTAGTCCAGTCCACCGATTATCAATTGAGAATTGAGTCTCAATTTAGAGATTTTTAGAATGAAATGAAACATAAGTTTAAAAAAAATTATAAATCACTCAAATTTTGTTGCAACTTAGAAAGCATAGGGAAAATTAATTGACCTTTAAGTAATCACTCTAAGTATATTCTTTGGTTATTATCTAATCCTAGATTACTCTAAAACATAGACTAGTTTAAAGACTTAATAGAGATAGAAAGCAATAACTATTAAATAATAATTTCTTCCCAAATTACAATATAAAAGCACTAATAATACATATCTTATAATTTTAAAAAAGCAGGACACAACATTTTGTGGAAAAAAAATATCATAATATTTTAATGTATTCTAAACAGATGTTATGGATCAACAAAATATATATTCAAAATTCACACGAAAGACTAAGACCATTAGTAAATTTCATATCATAAACAAAATAATGATTCCTATACAATTGAAAATTTACCTATAAAAAATTACTAGTTTAAAAATGATAACAGTGATATAATTGATTTTCACACTAAATGGAATAGTTATTTTCATGTCATCGTATAGGTTTCGATTTTTATGTAATAATTTATTTTTAAAAACTACGTTATGCAAGGGCTAAAAACTAGATATGTCATCGTCTACCTAACAAATATAATAATATAAACTTTTATGCAAGGGCTAAAAACTAATGCATTTCAATGTATGATATTTATCTTATATGTTATTAATGTAAGTAGTCTAAAACAAATATTTCAATAAGAATAATTCCTATAACGATGATTTTAAAAGAATTTAACGTTATATAATCATATTCTCCTTAGCATCCAATAGAGATAATTTTTATGCTTTTATGAAATCTAAGTGGCAAGCTACAGTTAGAAGTCAAATATAATTACATATATTTTTAACATTCAAAATCATTATAAAAAGAGAATATTTTTATTTAGTCATCCAATTAATAATTTTTTTTATTATTTAATCATCTTAATGAATAAGCTAAGCTGATATAAAATTTATTAATTCGGACAGTAACTCAATTATTTGTTTTTTTAAGAATAATATAAATTAATAAATTAATAAAAACTTAATTGATTTAATAAAAATTTTAAAAACTTAATCAGTCTATATAAAGGAGGAGGATACGAAAACTTTCGAGTTGTTATGACTATGGTGGATGGACGATGGAGAGAAGCATTAACAAATAAGAAGAGATCTGGAGCGCATAAATCTAAGATTAATATAACATATCCTGATTCTAAAAGTGAGTAAATTTTAGTTAAATCAAATAAATTAGACTGAATTCAATTATTTCAAAATTTTATTTTTTTTAAGAATTTGATTAAATTGAAATAAAAAATATGAACTGATAAAACTTTTATGATAAATGACAATGGTATTATATTTTAAAAATCAGCACCTATATATCTATATGGTATTGAAATTTAAAATCCGGCACCACTATGATTGTCATAATTGTTAGATTTTAAATACTGAATTAATTAATATTTTATTGATTTAATTTATTCAATTTTATTAAAAAATTTAATCTATTCTGTTAGTTTTAAAAAATTGATTAGTTCGATTTTAATTAATTTGATTCAAATATAAATTAATAAAAACTTAACTAATTTAATAAAAAATTTAAAAACTTAATCAGTGTATATAAAGAAGTGAGGATACTAAAGCTTTCAAGGTGTTATGATGTAGATTTGTATATGGTGGATGACCGGTGGATTAATGTAACAGATCCTAAAAGTGAATAAATTTTGGTTAAATAAAATAAACAGACTGAATTCAATTATTTCAGAATTTTATTTTATTTTTAAGAATTTGATTAAATTGAAATAAAAAATATGAACCGATAAATTTTTTATCATAAATGGCAATGGTATTAGATTTAAAAAATCAACACTGTATGGTATTTAAATTTAAAATTCGGCACCAATATGATTGTCATAAATTTTAGATTTTAATTAGAAAATTTTAATTAATTCAATTTTTGACTGAATTAATTAATATTTTATCGATTTAATTTATTCAATTTTATTAAAAAAATTTAATCTGCCCTATTAGTTTTAAAAAATTAATTAGTTCGATTTTAATTAATTTGATTCGAATATAAATTAATAAATTAATAAAAACTTAATTGATTTAATAAAAATTTTAAAAACTTAATCAATCTATATAAAGGAGGGAGGATATTAAAGCTTTCTTACGACGCAGAGCTGTATATGATGGATGGACTGATGATGAGAAGTATTAACGAATATAAAGAGATTGATAGAACCCATAAATCTAAAATTAATATAACAGATCCTGATTCTAAAAGTAAGTAAATTTTGATTAAATCAAATAAATATTTGAATTCCATTATTTCAGAATTTTAATTTTTTTTTAAAGAATTTGATTAAATTAAAATAAAAAATATGAACTGATAAAACTTTTATCCTAAATGACAATGGTATTAAATTTTAAAAATCAGCACATATATGATATTGAAATTTAAATCCGGCGCCACTATGATTATCATAATTTTTAGATTTTAATTAAAAAATTTTAATTAATTCAATTTTTGACTGAATTATTTAATATTTTATCGGTTTAATATATTTAATTTTATTAAAAATATAATCTGTTCTATTAGTTTTAAAAAAATTGATTACTTCAATTTTAATTAATTCGATTTGATTTAATATTTTACAATTGGGTTGGTTTTTTTTAAACAAAATAAATCAATCTAATTTTATTATTAAAAAAAATCAAACAAACTGTCCATGATTACTATTATCTGAGATTTTTCTTTTCAACATTCATTTATATGAAAAGTATAATCTTAGATTACTCTAAAACATAGACTAGTCTAAAGACTTCATAAATACAGAAGGCAATAACTATTAAACAGTATTTTTTCACAAATTGCAATATCAAAAAATCTAATAATACATATTTTATAATTTAAAAATAAAAAAGATACACGATATTTTGTGGAAAAAATCTCAAAATGTTTCAATGTATTCTTAAGAGAACATATATAAACATATTCAAAATTCATACAAGCAGACAATAAGATTTGACCGAATGTGCATTTTCATTTTCTTATAATTTCTTGTCAAAACATAGACATATAAAATTTACATGAGAAAACATCTATCTAGAATTAGGGCTAAATCATAGATTTTAAAGTCTAACAGACCGAATTGAATATAATTACTTATATTCGTCCTGTTCAACAATAAATTAATATAAAAAATATTTTTATTTAATTATCTAGTTAATAATTTTTTATTATTATTTAATCATCTGAATAAATAAATCAAATCAATATAAAATTTATTAATTCAAACTCAATTAACTAATTTTTTAAGTATAATTTTTTTTTTAAAAAATTAATAAAAACTTAATTGATTTAATAAAAATTTAAAAAACTTAATCGGTTCATATAAATAGGGGTGTAAATGAGCCAAGCCACTCGTGAGCTATTCGAAACTCGATTCGATAAAAGTTCGTTTGAGCTCGTTTAATTAGGCTCGTTAAGATAAACAAACCAAGTTCAAGCTTTACAATATTCGGCTCGTTAGCTCGTGAACATGTTCGTTAAGTTCATGAATAAATTTTTAAATAAAAAAATAATAATTTTGATATTAAATTTATAGATTTTACACTTGACTCATGAAAAACATAGATAAACATATTAAATTTATTTATTAGAATAAAATTATAAATTTTAACAAGAATATTAGAATTTTTTTAAAATATATAATTTAATTTTTAATAAATATTTAAATTTATAATTTATATTTATTAAGCTCGTTTAGGCTCGATAAAAGCTCGAATAAGTTCGTGAGCCATAAATATATTCGTTAAATAAAGCTCGAGCTCGGTTCGATTATAAACGAGCCAAACTCAAACATTAAAGAGTTCGACTCGACTCGACTCGATTTGATTACACCCCTATATATAAAGAAAGGAGGATACAAAGGCTTCGGCGGGGCATGGCAGAGAGCTATAAGTGCATGAAGAGCAGACAAAAGGGAAGATATCTGGTGCGCGGGTGCATAACTCCAAGATTGAAATGGTAGACCTGGTAAAAATTCCGATAAATGGAATAAATTGATTGAATTTAATTATTTTAAATTTTTAATTTTTTTCAAAAAAAAATCAATTATATCAGTTAAATTCAATTTTAAAAATCTTATTCAATTAACTCAAATAAATTAAAATAAAAAATTAAACTGATAAAAAAAGTACTGGATTTCAAACAGTAATACAAATGTGGTGAAGGAAATTCGACACCACTGATAATTTTTAGATGTTAAATAGAAAATTTTAATTAATTTAATTTTCAATTGAATTAATTAATATTTTATCAAATCTATTTATTTAAATTTTATAAAAAATTGAATTGGCTTGATTATAATTTTTTTTATTGGTTCGATTTTAATTAATTTAATTCAATTTGATATAGTAGGATCTGATTTCAACTGAATACTACAAAATAGCACATAGCTATACAACACGACAGCCAGGTAAACTGGGGAAGGGTATAAAATTCGAATTACAAATTTGGAATCAATATGTTTCAAAATTACGGATTGGATGTGCATGCGGATTGTCCGGATTTCATAGGATCCAAAAATCCGAGAATAGTCGGATTGATGTGGACAACCCGGTTTGCAAGCTGGGTTGATGGTTTAGTAGGGGAACTTTCCTCGGCGGATCAATCAATTGAATTTGTCGGGCTTTTGGGTTGCTATGATCCAAACTTTAGAAGCTGCTGGGCCGGACTGTGGATAGAATCCAGTACGTCCGGATGAACAGTTGGGTTTGTAAGCTGGGTTGATGGGCCGGACTGTGGGTCCAACTTTTGGTTAAGGTTGTTGATTTTGTGTTATATGAGATAGTGTGCTGCTGGCTTCAATGGATGATTAATCAGAGTAATAAGTTTTTTGAGATTTGAAAGAATCCTTTAATGATTTTGTGCATAATTAGGTGAGTCAATAAAGGATTAGTGACTTAAGATCAGGATGAGAATCCCTAATTAGGTCATCCGACGCTCAAGTGAATCTCTTTTTTTTGAAGGTAGAAGAAGAATAGTAAGGAAAGTGATGAAAAAGTCAAACTCAGATGTAAATATTTACATACTTTGCCTGTGGAGAGGATCCCATTTTTATATTACATCACATAACCTCCGCAATCGTGAGGTGATCCCCGATTTATTAGAGTTTATTAGGTGATGAAAGAAAGTACAACTTGAGTGTTTCATGATAGTCTGAGGAATATTTTTTCTATCCATGGATGTAGCTCTTTTGTTGTTTATAGTTCACATCATTACTGAGGTTGTTGGAGGAGAACACTCTTATAATTGACTCATCAATGGGAAATCAAATAGTTTTAAAGGAGATTTTAAGGGAATATTCCTCGACAATTATGACATACTGTCAAAGTGTTGTTTACTATTTGCCTGCTGAATGCATCTCAGTCGTTCCACAAGACCGACCGTATTATTTGCTAGTGTATTAATCTACTTGATCATACATTAAATATTGCAAAAACCTGCTTAGAAGCTAATATAATACCCATATTATGCCATAAGTAGGGGTGTAAATGAGCCAAGCCGCTCGTAAGCTATTCGAAGCTCGATTCGATAAAAGCTCGTTTGAGCTCATTTAATGAGGCTCGTTAAGATAAACAAACAAAGCTCAAGCTTCACAATATTCGGCTCGTTAGCTCGTGAACATGTTCGTTAAGCTCATAAATAAACTTTTAAATAAAAAATAATAGTTTTGACATTGAATTTATAGATTTTATACTCTACTTACGAAAAATATAGACAAATATATTAAATTTATTTATTAGAATAAAATTATAAATTTTAACAAGAATATTATATATTTTTAAAAATATATAACTTAATTTTTAATGAATATTTAAATTTATAATTTATATTTATTAAGCTCGTTTAGGCTCGATAAAAGCTCGAATAAGCTCGTAAGCCATGAATATATTTGTTAAATAAAGCTCGAGCTCAGCTCAATTATAAACGAGCCAAACTCAAACATCCAAGAGTTCGGCTCGGCTCGACTCGATTACACCCCTAGCCATAAGTTCACTTGAGGAGTCATATAATAAAACATGTATGTTAGAATTATATTTTAGGGGTACTATATATTTAGGTAATTTAAATCCGTCCGACTTTTACCAGGCCAAGCATATACAGAGAGTCATATGTTCAATCTATCCACATCCGAACGATAGTATATATATAAAGAGTTTTATGAGACGAAACATTATTAAGCCCACACGACCCTTATTTGGTCTAGTGTTTACTGAGAACCTTATGCTTGCTCAGCCTTACCTGGTCAAACATATGACAAGAGTTATATATAAGGTTACATATCTATGAGTTCGTTCAGGCTTTGCTCGACCGGGTGTTCACAGAGAACCTTATGTCTGTTCGGTCTTTATCTGACCGTACTTATATCCAGGGGCGTATTTTAAGTAGGGGATTGGCTGGGCTCAAGCCCAGCCAAGACCCATAGGTTGCTTTATATTATTATATATAATATAGGTATATATATTAGTATATTACAATTCCCTTATCTGAAAACAAATCGGCACTACTAAAACCCTATTGTCATTCTTTTCTCCCAAAGCAAATCAAGAGAACGAAAAAAGAAAGGACGACAAAAAGCGAGAAGCCGAGAAGAGCAGAAAGAGCCAAAGAGGTAAAAAAAATTCAATCGTTCACTAATTTTCTTCTTATTTTCCTCCTCCCTCCCTCCCTCCTCCTCCTCCTCCTCCTCCTCCTCCTTCATCACCGAGCTTTGCCTCTGCAACAGCGCTTGCTCCTGCCGAACAGCAAGAGGATCTGCAAAGCAGCAAAGGCGATACGTCGACACACCTCCTCTTTTGAAACTCCACCGTGCGGCTGTTGCGCTGTTATTTCTTGGTGCTCTCAGCCTTGACCGTGAGTTGATTCATCTTATCGTCTCACTCATCTTTGCAGCCTAAAACCCTACACTAATTTATTGGAGTCATTCGGTGAGTTAATTCTTTGAATGCACTCATTTACTGATTTTTATTATTAACTATGATATTTGATAATTAATATTCCATATTTTGGTTGTGAATTTGTGATTAAAATTTATATTACTTTTTTACAATTTGTGTTTGTAAGATTTGAAACTTTAATTTGTTCTAGTAGTAAATATTGCTTCATAAATCAAAATCATAATTTAGAATTTATAAATGCATCTTTTATTAAATCCTTTTGATTTTTTATCATTAATATTATGTTTATATGTGAAATAAATGATGAGTTAGGAATTGTCTATTTATAGGTGAATAAAAATGTCAAAAAGAAGTATCACGGATTATTTTATTAAAAAAAACAGTGAGCAATTATCAAAAAATTCAAATACTACAGATAATCCTCCTCAGTCAAGTTCAAGATCAACATTAGAAACAAAAAAACTCAAACTTGACAATGAAGTTGCTCTTGATCCGTTAGAAGGAACTAATACATATTATGAGAGAGGCCCTGGGAAACGAATTGCAATTTGGGAATATCCATGTGATAAACAAGACGAGGTTCGGAGAGAATATGTTGGCATGAGACCGTATCAACCAATTTATGAATATCCACTTGTTGATTTTAAGCATCAAAAGCGCAGTTTCCAATCTTCTTGGTTCGTAAAGTTTCCATGGCTCGAGTTTTCTAAAGTAAAGGAAAGTGCATTTTGTTTTCCATGTTATCTTTTTGATATTCCTTCATCACATCATACAAAATTTACAATTGAAGGATTCAAGAATTGGAAAAGAGTGAATTGTAAAACATGCCCATTGAAAAGACATGAAGGGGATTGCAATTCACTACATAGTACTGCTATGCAAAAATGGGAGGGCTTGAAAAATGTATCTCAACATATTGATAGAAGGATGAATATACAATCCAAAAATATTATTAAACAAAATAGATTGCTTCTAAAGACATCAATTAGAGCTGCGAGGTGGCTAGCATTGCAAGGGTGTGCATTTAGAGGACATGATGAAACCGTCGATTCTCATAACCGTGGAAATTTTATTGAATTGGTCAAATTTCAAGGAGAATTGTGTAAAGAAATTGGTGATATTATATTAGATAGAGCTGCTAAAAATGCCAAGTATATATCACCATCAATTCAACAGGAGATACTAAAAATTATTGCTGATCTTGTGCGAATTAAAATCCGTGATGAAGTGGGGGATGCTAAATTTTGTATTCTTGTTGATGAAGCAGTTGATGAATCTCATAGATCACAAATGGCTATTGTTTGCGGTATGTAGATTGTGATGGGTTTGTTAGAGAGAGATTTTTTGAACTTGTTGGTGTTGATGACACTAATGCTTTGACTTTGAAAACACATATATGTAACATCTTGACACAACATAAGCTTTTGATTGAACATATGCGAGGTCAAGGATATGATGGTGCTAGCAATATGCGGGGAGAATGGAATGGATTACAAGCACTATTCCACAAAGATTGTCCGTTTGCATATTATATTCATTGTTTTGCTCATCGACTACAACTTACTTTAGTTGCAGCAGCTAAAGAAGTATCAGATGTATGGCTACTTTTTTCCAAATTGAGTTCAATTGTCAATTTTGTTGGTTCTTCTTCAAAGCGACATTCTCAATTGAAATCAATTCGAGGAAATGAAATCATTGATTTGATAAAATCTGGAGAACTTGGGACTGGTACCGGAGTCAATCAAGCTAGTACTTTGCAACGACCCGCATCTACTCGTTGGAGTTCACATTACACTTCTATTATTCGAGTTATTGAATTATTTGGTTCAATTTGTACACTTCTAGAAGATCTTATAGGAGGGAAGTTGACCTTTGGTATTCGTGCGGAGGCTAAAGATTTGCTTAAAGTGATGATGACATTTGATTTTTTGCTTATGTTATTGTTGATGCATAGAGTTTTAGAAATATCTGATATGTTGTGCCAAGCATTGCAACGAAAAAATCAAGACATTTTGAATGCAATGAGTTTAGTCGCTACTACAAAATTGCTTTTCCAGAAAATGCGAGATGATGAATGGGATGATTTTCTATGGAGTGTGAATAATTTTTGTGATACTCATGATATTGTAGTGCCTGATTTGACTGATCGTTATATTGAAGGTACTAAGCGTTCTTGTCAGTAGAAAAATCAGTTTACAGTGGAGGAATTCTATCATTTTCATGTATTTAATGTTGTTATTTACAAACAGTTGATGGAGTTGAATACAAGATTTACTGAGGAATCAATAGAGCTTCTTACTCTATGTAAAGCCTTGAATCCAAGTGATGGTTTCAAATCATTCTCTGAAAGTGCAATTTATTCCTTAATTGAGAAATTTTATCCAAGTGATTTTTCCAAAGATGACATGAAACATTTGAAAACTCAATTGGATCATTACAAGCTCTATGTATTTGAGGACCCGAGGTTTAAAGATGTCGATTCTCTTCCTAAATTATGTCGACTGCTGGTTGAAACAAAGAAGTCAAGGATTTATTTCGTTATTGATAAGTTGATTCGTCTAGTCTTAACTCTTTCGGTTTCAACGGCTACAATAGAACGAGCATTTTCAGGGATGAAACTTCTCAAAACACCACTTCGCAACAAAATGGAGCAAGAATATTTGAACAATGCAATGATCTTGTATATTGAGAAAGAGATAGCTCGTGAAATTGATATAGAGTATATAATTGATAGGTTTGATCTCTTGAAAAATAGAAGGTTGCAACTAAAATAATATTTTATTGAAGTTACATCTCTTTTGGCAAAAATTGTACTTTTTTGTTTATGCATTTTATATTATTATTGACGCTTGAACTTTTGGCAAACATTTATCTAGATTTGATAATTTTATGGAGAAATGCGTGTTTTGCACTTAAATTTTTATATTATGTTGAAAATGATATAGTGACTTCTAGTTTCAGATTTAATTTTCCAGCCCCCCCCCCCCATTTCAAAATCCTAGCTACGCCCCTGCTTATATCAATAACTATAAGATTAAGTATCTTGGGGTCCGCCCGGGCTTTACCTGACCGAGTATTCTCAGAGAACTTTATGTTCATTCGGTCTTTACCTGGCCGAACGTGTATCAAGAATTATATATAAGATTACATATCTCTCTGTCCGTCTAAGCTTTTCTCTACCGGGGTGTTCACATAATATATATGAATATATATATAGTTTTGATCTCCTACGCGACGTGCACAGTGCGCGACTGTGCGCGTCGCGCAGGAGATCAATTAATAGTTTTTTTTTTATTTTTTAAATATTTTAAATTAAAAAAATTAACATTTCCTTATATAAATTTTTAATACATTAATATATCCCTTCAACATATTACAATACTCAATAAATACTTAAATTAATTTTATTTTAATTTTTTTTAAACCAAACACTATCACTTAGTTGGGAAGCCTGAACCCTAGAGGTAAAATCTAAAAAAAAAAATAACTTTGATACTATAACCCAAAACCTTATCCCTAGAGGTAAAATCTAAAAAAAAAAATAACTTTGATACTATAACCCAAAGCCTGAACCCTAAATAACTTTGATACTATAACCCAAAGTCTGAACTCTAGTGGTAAAATCTAAAAAAAAAAATATAGCTTTGATATTATAACCCAAAGCCTGAACCCTAGAAATAAAATCTTAAAAAAAATTAATTATTTTTTTAATTCAAAATTTAAAAAATAACAAAACACAGACATTTTAATTAAAAAAAATAATATTTCTTTATATAAGTAGCTAATACATTACGATATTCCCTTAACATATTACAATACTACGTAAATACTTAAATTTATTTTATTTTTATTTTTTTTTAACTAAATACTATAATCCAATTGGAAAATCTAAACCCTAGAGGTAAAATCTTTATAAAAAAATTAACTGAAAAATTATATCCCAATTAGGATGCCTGAACCCTACCAATAAAATCGTAAAAAATATATTTTATTTATTTTTTAATCAAAATTAATATATTTTATTTATTTATTTAATCAAAATAAAAAAAATCATGATATAGTCGCGCACCGTGCGCGTCGCGCAGTATATCAAAATCGTATATATATGAGTCCGTTCTGTCTTTACTTGATCAGATATTTACAGAGAACCTTATGTTCGTTCGGCCTTTGGTCGACCGAACATGTATCAAGAGCTATATAAAATTACATATCTTTGAGTCCGTCCAAACTTTGCTCGACCGAATATTTGCAGAGAATCTTATGCTTTTTTCCACCTTTACTCAGCCAACCATCATTATGGCCGAACGTATTACTTTCCATTTTTAGAGTAAAATACTAAAGTCTTTACGACTAGATTCATAATCGGTCATCTCTACTCGAACACCCTGTTTTGGGGTGATGCAAGCAGAACTTGACAACTTTGAAGCTAGATGATCATCAGGATCAATTATAAAAGGTTTTTTCATCTTAACTCCGATTATCATATCATCTTAACTTTAACCAACATATCATCCTCCAGATTTATCTGTCATAATCCGTATCAGCTGTGATGCAAAGTTCGGGAAGCTGCTGGGTTCGTTTTGGTTGGGCCTGAAGCTCGGAGTAGAAAAGCATATAAATTTCGAATACGTTGTTGATATTGTTTATTGATAATATATTCTCGTGTTGTTTTCCTATATTTAAAATGCAGGGTAAAGGAATTAGGATAATCTATCTAGCCACTTGGCGTATAATGCTTAATTTAATTTATCCAACAAAATCATAATGTTTTCAAGTGAACTGGATCAAAAAGTGTCTTCCACTGTTAGATAAATTTAACAAGAGATTGAGCAAAAATGAAGCGTAAGAGGGAATCATTCAGAAATTAATTTCAGAACTCTTCCACTGCTAATTAAATGCCGTCCCATCACGGACACAAGATCTATTAAAGAAAGTCGAACCGGGAGAACGGACCGGTCCTTGCGCTGGTCCCCACCCAGGCCGCCAGGCCTTCACTTGCCCGGTAAGCCGGTGATCTGCTACAAGGATCTAACGCTAGATCCGCTCGGACGCCTGTTTTCACAGCACCGGATCCGCCGTCGAATGGCATAACTGCATCACCTTCTCCGTCCAATCGAAAAAGAAAGTACTGATGAATAATATTTAATCCATCCAATCGAAAAAGAAAGTACTGATGAATAATATTTAATCCATCCAATCGAAAAAGAAAGTACTGATGAATAATATATTAAATGATAAGTTTTGATTTAATATAATATATTAAATGATTGCTTTTAAAGAAACTACTGGTGCATCGTCTTTGCCGTCCAGCGACAACCTTTGAGTTTCTCCAAACCTCTTTTCGCGAACAAAATGGGCGTCAAGCGACTGGTGCGAACGCATGAGTACAAAATAATTGAACAAATTGTATGAAATTTTTTAAGGGAGCAAATACTTAAAATGATTGATGATTTTTAAAAATATTTGACATTAGACTTCGTTTGGTATACATGATAGGATAAGATTATATTTTGAAAAAAAAAATTAATTAAGTATTTGATAGAGTTGATTAAAATTAAGATTATGAATAATTAGGAATAGGATTCATGATATTTTGACCTCAAGAGAGATTATTTATCCCACTTTTAATCCTATTCTAATCAATCCAATCATATTTTATCATACATATCAAACTGAGCCTGAGAGAAAAATTATGGGACGGCGAGCAACACTTGCCGCCCCTATGTTGAGATTCAAAGGTGATCATGTTAAATTAAAAAATTAATTAATTTAATATAGGGAGTTTTGGGGATTAATTTAATTAATTTTAATATAGTATTAGAGCAAAGGAAACATGTATAAGAACATTCTAAAGCAGCGGCAACGAATCCACAAATACGGAAGCGACTTCAAACGCTTGCGTGGTCTCCTTTGATGATCTTGTGCATAGTAAAATGAGTTAATAAAGTATTAGCAATCTAAGTCTCAGATGAGAGTCTATTAAGTCCTTCAACGTAAAGTCAGTCTCCTCTTTTAGAAAAATTACGTCAGTCTCTTCTTTTAGAAAAATGGAAGAAAAATAATAACAAAAAATATAAAAAAATATAATTTCAGATGCAAGTGTTTATGTTTACTTATTTTGTCAGTGGAGAAGATTTTTCTTTTTATACCACCTCATATAATCTCTGTGATCGTGAGGTGCCTCCCGGTTTGTTAGATTTTGTTAGAAGATGAGAAAAGTACAACCTAGACTTCGTACAATAATTCTTTGAGGAATCCTTTTTCTACCCCAGATGTACTCTCTTTGTCATATTATGACTTGAATACTTGATATGATGATATATGCAAAAGAGTATATCTCTGTAACCGATTAATGAATGAAGAAGCTTCGAGAAAATATTTCCTGACGAGTTTACTAGGCTATCGTGAAGTTGTCGGCTGCTTGCCTGCTAAATATATATTGGCCAGTCATTAAACCGGTCGTATCTTAAGAATACCTCCTGTTGAATATATCACGGTCGATCATTAAGTCGGTCGTATTATGAGAACACTTTCTGTTGAATATATTCCGGCCGGTTATTAAGCCAGTCGTATTATGAGAACACTTTTTGTTGAATATATCTCGGCTGATCATAAAGTCTGGCCGGCCGAACATTAAGAATTCCTTCTGATCAACATAATTTTGGGCGGTCGAACATTAAGAATACCTTCTGTTAAATATATCCTGTCAGTCATTAAGCTGGTCGTATGCTAAAAACTTTATAAGGATGAGTGCCTTTAAGCTCAATCAGACTTTGCCCGGTCGAGCGCATACAACTACCCTTATGCTCATTCGACCTTGCCTTGGCTGATTGAATGTTAGAAACTTTATAAGGCCAAGTGTCTTTAGGCTTGATCGGGCTTTGCCCGGTCGAGCGCATACAAGCACCCTTACGCTCATTCAGTGTTCTCTCGGTCGAATGTATACTCAAAGTTTTATAAGGTTGAGTGCCTTTAGGCCCGATCAGGCTTTGCTAGCTAGGTCAAGCGCATACAAGCACTCTTATGCTCGTTCGGTCTTCGCTCAGCCGAACGTATGCTAGAAGCTTTATAAGGTTGAGTGTATTTAGACTCAATCAGGCTTTGCTCGGTTGAGCGTATACAAGCACCCTTACGCTCATTTGATCTTCGCTCAGCCGAACATATGCTAGAAACTTTATAAGGTTGAGTGCCTTTAGGCTCGATCGGGCTTTGCCCAGTCGAGCGCATACAAGCACCCGTGTACTCGTTCGGTCTTCGCTTGACCAAACGTATGCTAGAAGCTTTATAAGACTAAGTGCATTTAGGCTCGATCGGGCTTTGCCTGGTCGAGCGCATACAAGCACCCTTACACTCATTCGGTCTTAACTCGGCCGAACGTATGCTAGAAACTGTATAAGGTTGAGTGCCGTTAGGCTTGATCGGGCTTTGCCCAATCGAGCACATACAAGCACCCTTGCGCTTATTCGGTTTTCGCTCGACCGAACGTATGCTAGAAGCTTTATAAGGTGCGATGCCTTTTATCCCAGGCGGATTTATATCCGTTCGGATGCATGCATAGAATCCCTCGGTCAGTCGATCTTTATGTGATCCTTTATATGATACAGTTTTGATAAGACGAAGCGTCTTTGGCCCCAACTAGTCTTTCCCGTCCGAGCCTATGCAAAGAACCTTATGCTTAACCAGGTTTGGGCGTTACCCATCCTCTTGACTTTGGCTTCCCTGTTACCTCTCTCTCTCTCTCTTTTATATATATATACATTCTTATCCTACACATTCATGAACGACCCTCACAAGTCCAGGCATCCGGATACCCTACCGGATGCCTCGGATGCCCTGATTCATGAGTATGCAGGGTAAGGATATGCAAGGTATCAAATCTCTCTCTCTCTCTCTCTCTCTCTATGAACGAATCTCTATTGTAGACCATATACTATGCAACCGTGCGCAACAATGATCCAGGCGCTTGGACTACTGCCCAGGCGTCTGGATTCAATTTTTTTAAATCAACATTTTCTTAAAGAAACACTAAACCTGGTAAGCATATAAAATTTTTAATCTTGAACACTATAACCCAAAAGGAAAGTCTGAACCCTATAGAAAAAATCTTATTACCTTAAATCCATTATAATCCAACCCCTAAATCCTAAAATTTTAAACCCTAAATACATATAATATATCCTGTGACTATCTAAAATTTTTAATTTTAAATATTATAATCCAAGAGAGAAACCTGAACTCTAAAGGGAAAATATTATTGGCTCAAACTCATTATAATCCAGCTCCTAAATCCTAAAATTTTGAACCTAAATACATATAATATATTCAAAAAAAATAAACAAAAAATAAAAAAAAAATATTCTGATTGAATCAAAGTGCCTGGATTCAACTATGAGCGCCTCGATTCAATTTAGGCGTCCGAGATGCGAGGTCCGCAGGGTCGTGCGACAAATAGTTCATAGTGTTTGTGTGTGTGTGTGTGTGTGTATATTCAAAGTTAAGGTGAGGTGGTGGTCAAAGTCAGAATATATACAGCTAAACAAGTCATTCTCATCGGGACTTAACTCTTCACTCTTTAGCACTGAGACATTCATCATGAAGTCGGTCGACCCTAGAGCCGATCAAAGGGACTCAACTCTCAACTCTTGCAATGCAACTCTTAGTATATGCCTGATCGGCCCAAGAGTTGGTCGAACTTTCAAGACGTGGTTACCCATCTCAGTGCCAAGATAATCTGCATACGGACGGTCGGTTATGAAACCGATTAGACCTATGGGACCAATCTAGGGATGTAAACGAGCCGAATCGAGCCGAACAGTATCAGGCTCGAGCTCGGCTCGTTTAAGTTATATTCGGGCTCGAGCTCGGCTCGAGCTCGAATCGAGCTTTTATCACAAGGCTCGAGCTCGGCTCGTTTTAGAATTATCAGGCTCGCGAACAGTTCGAGCTCGGCTCGTTATTAGCTCGATTATCAAAGTTAACGAGCCTAACTCGTTAAGCGAGCTCGGACTCGTTTTCTGGCTCGTTTAGAGCTCGTTTTAGAGCTCATTTTTTGGCTCATTTTAAGGCTCGTTTTAAAGCTCGTTTTTTTGGCTCGTTTTTTTTGGCTCGTTTAAGGCTCGTTTAAGGCTCGTTTTAAGGCTCGATTTAAGGCTCGTTTTTTTTGGCTCGCGAGCCTATAAACGAACATGTTCGCGAGCTCACGAGCCGAATATCCTTAAGCTCGAGCTCGGCTCGATAAAACTGTCGAGCTCGAAATCGAGCTCGAGCTCGGCTCGATAAGATAAACGAACGAACTCGAACGAGCTTTTTACCGAATCGAGCTCCGAATAGCTCGCGAACCGTTTGGTTCATTTACATCCCTAGACCAATCCCCCCACTTCTCATATGTCAACCTCCCATCATACAGCCAATTGTCTCTACAGTCAATTGACTACGAATCCGATCGAACGGTCTCTAAAAGACAACATTATGACAGAATCACAATAATCTATCAGAGAATAACAACTATTTGTCATGGAATATTCCACTATCATAGCTGATTCGGCGGTACGGACGCGGGACCCCCTTTGAGGGGAGTCAACGCCACGTGGAGGTCAAAGATCAAACGGCCGACCAGAAAAGGGGGGACCGACCGACCGAACGGGGTTTAAGCGGAATCAAAGACAACCCGACGGGTACTCCGGTTTTCGACGCTCATAGGGAATAGGGTAACCTGGCCGAGCGGGCAGCCTGCTCGGACCGAGGCTTAGAGCGGCAATGCTGTGAACAGTTAGCCGAGCACGTGACCGAGAATCTTCTCGGTCAAACCATCACCTACGTGCGGTCGGACGCGACGTGCCCGCCGAGCGGCCAGACGCTCGGCGTAGGGACAGAAGAGACAAAAGGACAAGGGAAACATCGGAGAACATCTTCTGACAACAAGCGTGTTCGACGACTAACCCATACGCAGAAGCCTATGACGGAAGGTTCTACTGTCCCATCAGAGAGGTGCTCGGATTGTAGCAGTATGGTGTCAGGCAAGCTCCTCTGACAAGCCCATACTGAGGTACGGTAAGAGGACATGTATTCGCCTCGGTATGTGTGCATAAGCCTCTTCACAGCTCTATATAAGGGTCCTCACACTTCGCCGGAGGTACACATTCTCTGATATTCGAAGCCACTTCCTAGTTTCCTCTTGCCTGACTTGAGCGTCGGAGGGTCGTCGCCGGGAACCCCTTCCCGGCCCGACTTCCTTGCAGGTTCACCGGAGATCCCTACGACCGGCCGGAGATCCACATCATCAGTTCGGAGATCGCCACGTGCCCAGCGCCCATTGATTCAGCGTTCGGACAGGATCAAATTGGCGCCGTCCGTGGGAACGCACCTGCATCTGAGCGGAAGCAATGGATGAAACTGGACGACCGCATACGGTGATGCTCTCCACGGAGGAGCTTGACGCTATGATCGAGGCAAGAACAGCTAAGCTTATGGAACAATAGAAACAGAAGGCGCAAGCCGAGCGGAAGCACCACCAGCCACGGTTCCATTTCATCGGGCCCTATTTCGTATGCCTCCTGAAGCCGCAACAGTTAATCGTTGTTGGTGCAACCTTAGGTCAAGGTTGACCTGGTTGACCTGACTCGAGTTGACCTGACTCGAGTTGTGTTTTGATGTTTGACGATGTTTGACGAGAAGAGAGTTGTATTCTTGATGTTTGACAAGAATAGGTGTTTGGGAGATTGTAGGTGCAACCTTAGGTCAATGTTGACCTGATTCGGGAAAAATCCAAGCATGGAGCTTGGCACGCGAAAAGTCCAAGTATGGAGACTTGGCACTGGAAAAGTCCAAGTACGGAGACTTGGCACGGGGAAAAGTCCAAGCAGGTAGCTTGGCACGCGGAAAGTCCAAGTATGGAGACTTGGCACGGGGAAAGTCCAAACAGGGAGTTTGGCACGGGGAAAAGTCCTGGTGAGTGAAGCCAGGCAGATTGGAAATCCTGGTGAGTGAAGCCAGGTAAAAACCCTAGTAAGTGAAGCTAGGTGAAAGTCCTGGTGAGTGAAGCTAGGTGAAAGTGGAAGTCCGGTGAGTGAAGCCGGGCATTGGAAAGTCCCGTGAGTGAAGCCAGGCGGTTGAAGTCCCGGTGAGTGAAGCCAGCAGTTGAAAATCGTGAGTGAAGCCAAGTAAAACCCTAGTAAGTGAAGCTAGGTGAAAGTCCCGTGAGTGAAGCCAAGGGAAAATCCAGATGGATCAAGGGTGATCGGACATCTGGTGTTGGGAAGTCCAAGTAGATCAAGGGAGTGATCGGATATTTGGCACGAAGAGGAAAGCCCAAGTGGGTCAAAGGGATTGACCGAACACTTGGTGGAGAATTCTAGCAGGTCAAGGGAGTGACCATATGCTAGGAATGATGAACCAACAGGTCAAGGTTGACCGGATGTTGGTGTAGAAGCCTGAGGTTTAAGGCTGGGGAGTTTGGATCGGTCTGGGGACCGATCCAGTGATACATCGATAGGCCGACGGCCACCGCATCGATCAGAACCATCCAAAGAGTTTATCAGAGTTATCTCGATCGGCAGACCGATCGGACAACGCATCGGCGCAAAGACCGTCAGGAGGAAGCCTGATCGGTCCACGGACCGATCAGGAGGTTCCCTGATCGGTCCATGGACCGATCAGGAAACGATCAGTAGGCCACTGATCGTTGCCTGATCGGTCCACAGACCGATCAGGATCGTCCTGGACCGATCAGGATGGAGCCTGATCGGTCCAGCACTAGCCGTTGTGACACAACGGCTAGTCTCTGCTTCGCCTGTTTCTTCTGTTTCCTCTTCGCAGGGTGCAGGGAGATACCGGATATAAGGAGAGTCTCCTGTCGCCTTCTTCCTTCTTCTTCTTCCTTGGACTGTGATCAGCGCTGCTCGAGATTTGTTGAGCTCGCTTGAAGCTTCGCGTGAGCTTCCAACTCGATCACCTGCTGTTGTTGGGTTGGAGTTGTTGCTTCTCCCAGTCGACAGAGAAGGCAAGCGAGTGTTGCATTCATATTGTTGTTTGTATTTGCTTCTTGCTTTCCTTGTACTCCTTTCTTGTTGTTACAAGTATTGTGGCGAGGTTTCTCCACCCACAAGGAGCATTTATTAGCCGGTTCTCCGGGGACTCATCCACCGACGGATTGAGAGGCTTCGTCCACCTTACGGACACGCCGAGGAGTAGGAGTTTATCTCCGAACCTCGTTACATCGGTTTGTTTGAGGTTTGTCTTCTTTCCCTTTCGTTTCTGTGTTTATTTTCCGCTGCGCTAACACGTTTTGTAGAAAGAAACGACGATTTGGGGTCGGCTATTCACACCCCCCCTCTCTAGCCTCCGTACGAAGGATCCTAACAATCGTGACCGAGGATCTTCATCCGACGAGGCGCCTATGCGGGACAACAGAAAAGGCAAGACTCCCCGAACGGACGCCTCCCCCGAACGGATCAACCGGTAATTTTCAGAGGCCATCCTGCGGGACCCTCTGCCAAAACATTATGTGCCCTCGGCGATAGGGGAATACAACGGAACCACCGATCCGGACGACCATCTTGGTAAATTCGACAACACGGCTACCCTACATCAATACACAGATGGAGTAAAGTGACGGGTGTTCCTTACGACCCTCTCGGGATCGGCGCAACAGTGGTTTCGGAGGCTGCCAGACGGATCCATTACAAGTTTCAAGGAGTTCCGCACAGCCTTCCTCCATCATTTTGCAAGCAGTCGGCGTTACCAGAAGACTAGTGTCAGCTTATTCGCCATCAAGCAAGAGCCCAGGGAGTCGCTCAGAGCATACATCCAACGATTCAACCGAGTGGCCATGGATATTCCAACTGCCACCTCAGAAACTATGATGAATGCGTTCACACAAGGCATCGTGGACGGTAACTTCTTCCGTTCACTCATCCGGAAGCCGCCTCGAGACTACGATCATATGTTACACCGGGCCAATGAATACATTAATGTGGAGGAAGCACAGGCGGCCAGAAGAAAAAAAGTTCCAACTGAGCGATTAGCCCCTATCGAGCGGAAGGCTATCACCCGACAGGAGCCACCCAGAGGACCACGGACCGAAGACCATGCGAGGGCCCATGGAGTCCAAGAGGTAGCTGCCGAGCGGCCCAAATCAAAGAAGAAGGTATGGACCCCCATGTTTTGCTCGTTCCACCGGACCGACACGCATAACACGCGAGATTGCCGAAGCCTTCCCCTGATCACCCATCCCGCTCCTCGGAGTAGCCGTTGTCGATCGCCATCATCCGACAGGCGACAGCGACACCATGAGTCCGATCGACGGATACCTGACAGGCGATAGCAACAGTCTCCCGAGCGACATTATCCTCAGAGGCACGAGGGCAATCCCCGGGTGTCTAGGGAGCGGCCTAGGTCGTCCGCACGGGAGGAAGAAAATAGAAGAAACACTTCCCGAGGCGAAATCAACATTATCGTTGGCGGACCGACCAGAGGTGACTCCAACAGAGCAAGGAAGGCGAGCGTCAGGCAGCTCCAGATCCATCCGGTCGGCTGCAGTCAAGAACGGGCGAGCGGGCCCGAAATCAGTTTCGGGCCCAGGGACCTTGAGGGAGTCGAAGTGCCACATGACGACGCGCTCCTCATCAAAGCGGTAATAGCTAATTATACTATTCACCGCATTTTTATCGATACAGGCAGCTCGGTCAACATTATCTTCAAAAAGACCTTCGACCAACTGCAAATCGATCGAACCGAGCTGCTGCCCATGACAACCCCCCTCTACGTGTTTACGGGCAATGAAGTTCTGCCGATCGGACAGGTTCGACTGGCTATTTCGCTGGGAGAAGAGCCGCTCAGAAGGACGCGGACTGCAAACTTTGTCGTGGTCGACGCTCCCTCTGCATACAATGTCATCTTAGGGCGACCGACACTCAGTGAGTTCCAAGCGGCCGTCTCCACCTTCTACCAAAAAATTAAGTTCCCTGTTGAGGATAAAGTCGGAGAAGTGCGAGGAGACCAACTGGCGGCTCGATGATGCTACGTCGAAATGGTCCGAGCAGAAGCTAATTCCGCTCGGAAGACGCCGCGGATCGAGGTGAACGCCATTACCGAAAAACCACCCTCTTTGGTTTATGAAGAAAAAGAGGAAGTGCAGATTCACCCGACCCGATCGGAGGCCACCACATTTATTGCGGCCGATCTGGAGGCAAGCCAGAAAAAGGAGGTGATCAAATGTCTCGAGAGAAACTGTGATGTCTTCGTTTGGTCGACGCACGAGCTGCCGGGAATCTCGCCAAGTATCGCACAGCATGAGCTTCACGTCCGACCGGACGCTCGGCCGGTGAAGCAAAGGAAGAGGGACTTCAGCGCCGAACAAAACGCCATCATCCAAGCGGAAGTCGAAAAGCTCCTGGAGGCCGGCCATATAAGGGAGGTCCAGTTCCCGAGCTGGCTCGCAAATGTAGTGCTAGTCTCCAAGCCGGGCAACAAGTGGAGGGTTTGCATCGACTTTAGGGATCTCAACAAAGCATGCCCAAAGGATTTTTACCCTCTACCCCGGATTGATTAACTGGTGGACTCCACAGCTGGCTGCGAGCTGATATGCATGCTAGACGCCTATCAGGGCTACCATCAAGTGCCGCTCGCCCGAGAAGATTAAGAGAAGGTCAGCTTCATCACGGCCAACGACACTTACTGTTACAATGTAATGCCGTTCGGACTGAAGAACGCGGGAGCAACTTACCAATGCTTGATGAACAAAGTATTCAAGGAGCAGATCGGACGCAATTTAGAAGTGTACGTGGATGATATTCTCGTCAAGTCCGTCCGATCGGCTGATCTTTTTGCGGACATGGAGGAGACCTTACGAGCGCTGAGGAAGTATGGAGTCAAGATGAATCCTTAGAAATGTCTGTTCGGAGCAAAAGGCGGGCGTTTCTTGGGCTACATAGTGACCGAGCGGGGCATAGAGGCAAATCCCAGCAAGATAAAAGCGTTGCAAGATATGTCGCCCCCAAGAAATCTAAGGGAAGTACAGCGCCTGACCGGTCGGATAACCGCGTTGTCAAGATTCATCGCCAAGACTGCCGACCGGAGCCTCCCTTTTTTTCAAGATCCTGCGCAAAGCTACTAAGTTTCATTGGGACGAGGAATGCGACCGGGCGTTCGAAGAGCTGAAGACATACCTGAACTCCTTGCCCGTATTAGCCAAGCCAGCTGTAGGTGAGCCGCTCTGTATTTATCTATCTTCAACCGAGCGGGCAGTCGGCTCGGCATTAGTGAGGACGAGTGGTGAAGAGCAACCCGTGTACTTCTTGAGCCATATTTTAAAAGATGCTGAATCCCGCTACACTCAGCTCGAGAAGCTGGCTTTTGCTTTGATCCTCGCCGCTCGGAGACTTCGTCCTTATTTCCTGGCACATACAATCATCGTCCGGACGAATAGCCCATTGGGAAGAGTACTGCTGAATCCAGAAGCGTCCGGACGACTCATCAAATGGACGACGGAGTTGAGCGAATTTGACATTCAGTATCAACCCCGATCGGCGATAAAGGCACAGTCCTTGGCAGATTTTGTTACCGAAGTGCAAAATCCCGAGCCCGAAGAAATGTGGAAAATATTTGTGGATGGATCGTCTACTCGGCTCGGGAGCGGGATATGTGTGCTATTACTCTCCCCCCAGGAAGAACGGATGCACTTATCAGTCTGGCTGGACTACAAAGCCACAAATAATGAAGCGGAGTACGAGGCCCTCATAGCCGGCTTGCAGGCAGCCCGGCATGTAGGCGCCGGTCGGGTGACACTCTATTCAGACTCCCAGCTGACCGCTCAGCAGCTCTCAGGCACTTTTGAGATTAACAACGCTCGGCTCAAGCTCTACGCTGAGGCCTTCGAAAAGCTCAAGGCTCACTTCAGAGAAGTCATTATCCAGAAGATACCCGAGCGGAGAACCAAGCGACAGATGAGTTAGCCAAACTCGCAAGTGCAATATCACCAGTCGTTATCCAGCAGCCAATTGAGCAAGTATCCTTGGTGGCGCACATCGACCAGATGGAAGGTCTCGCATTCCCGAGCGATTGGAGGACAACCATCATGGAGTTTCTCCGCTCGGGTGCTACACCTTCCGATCGGGAGGAAGCCTAACTATTGAGGAGGAGAGCCGGTCGGTTCACACTCGTTGGAGACCAACTCTACAAGAAGGCTTTCTCCCGCCCACTTTTGAAATGTGTGAGCTCGGAAGATGCGGCGTACATACTCCAGGAAGTGCACCAAGGATCATGCGGAGGACATCCGGGCGGACGAGCGCTGGCTAGGAAGATCCTGCTGGCTGGGTACTTCTGGCCAACACTACAAGAAGACGTCGCTCGGACCGTCACGACGTGCCTCTCCTGCTAGAAGTACCACAACTTCTCCCACCGACCGGCAGAGGAGATGAAAACGTCTACGTTATCCTGTCCTTTCGATCAGTGGGGAATGGATATTGTGGGTCCGTTCCCTATGGCGACCGGTCAGCGGAAGTTTCTACTGGTGACGGTCGACTACTTTTCCAAATGGGTGGAGGCTGAGCCACTGGCCAAGATCACCGAGCAGATGGTCAAAAAGTTTATCTGGCAGCATATAATCTGTCGGTTCGGCGTTCCTCGCCGACTCATATCTGATAATGGGCGATAGTTCGTCGGGAAGCAGCTCGAAGAATGGTGCAAAAGTTATGGCATTGAACAACACTTTACTTCCGTGGCGTATCCCCAAAGCAACGGCCAAGCGGAAGTAACCAACAGAGAAATACTCAGAATTATTCGGGCTCGACTTGACCACATAGGAGGAAGTTGGGTGGACGAGCTGCCAGGTGTCTTATGGGCTATCCGCACGACCCCAAAGGAGGGAACGGGAGTCACGCCATTCCATTTAGTGTACGGCGGGGAAGCAGTTATCCTAGTTGAAGTCGGTGTTTAGTCCGTCCGGATCCAGAACTATGATGATGACAGCGCCGAGCGGAGGAACTTGGAGTTGGACTTGATCGACGAAGAGCGAGCCAAAGCGTCCGTCCGGCTGATGGCGTACCGACAGAGAATGAAGCAGAACTACAACCGGCGCGTGATCCCTAGAGCGTTCCAGGTCGGTGATCTAGTGTGGAAGAAAGTAAAGCTGGTCGGGGACGTTGGCAAGCTGGAGAATCCTTGGGCGGGCCCCTTCAAAGTTATCGAAAAGCTCCGCTCGGGTGCCTATTATCTGGAGGATGAAGACGGACGACAATTGGATCGACCATGGAGCGCGAACCACCTCCAGCCTTACCGGGCGGGGTGAAAGGTGAGCCAATGTAATATATTCTGTATACTTTTCGTCCGGCTGTATATTTGAAATGCAGGAGTAAAAAATCGGAAAATTAGCGCAAGCATAAGGCATCGTCAGCCGAATCGGAAGGCCGTCGAGCTCCGACGTTAAAAATTGAGAGTCGCACCGGCGACTATAAATCCTCCGGCCGGAAGACCGTCGAGCTCCGACGTTAAAAATCGAGAGTCGCGCTGGCGACTATAAACCCTCCGGCCGGAAGACCGTCGAGCTCTGACGTTAAAAATCGAGAGTCGCGCCGGCGACTATAAACTCTCCGGTCGGAAGACCGTCGAGCTCCGACGTTAAAAATCGAGAGTCACGCCGGCGACTATAAACCCTCCGGCCGGAAGACCGTTGAGCTCCGACGTTAAAAATCGAGAGTCGCGCCGGCGACTATAAACCCTCCGGCCGGAAGACAGTAGAGCTCCGACGTTAAAAATCGAGAGTCGCGCCGGCGACTATAAACCTCCGGCCGGAAGACCGTCGAGCTCCGACGTTAAAAATCGAGAGTCGCGCCGGCGACTATAAACCCTCCGGCCGGAAGACCGTCGAGCTCCGACGTTAAAAATCGAGAGTCGCGCCGGCGACTATAAACCCTCCGGCCGGAAGACCGTCGAGCTCCGACGTTAAAAATCGAGAGTCGCGCCGGCGACTATAAACCCTCCGGCCGGAAGACCGTCGAGCTTCGACGTTAAAAATCGAGAGTCGCGCCGGCGACTATAAACCCTCCGGCCGGAAGACCGTCGAGCTCCGACGTTAAAAATCGAGAGTCGCGTCGGCGACTATAAGTCGTTTGGCCGATCGGCCAAGTAACCAAAAGTACTTCGTGAACCTCTGGCGAAAAGCCCGTTTGCAAAATAGGATATATTCAGCCGAGCGGACTAGCTATGCGAAATACTTCGTAAAAAAACCCCTTTCGAACACAAGAAAGGTGAGATGAGAGGCGAATAGCGAGGAGAAGTGAAGGAACATGAACAACGGTAGTTGGCTAGCCGAGCGGACAACAATCATATTGATTAGTAAAAGAAAAAGCAAGCAAAAGGATAACATTAAAGAAATTAAGGTCGAGCGATCGAATTACAAAAAGGGATAGTTTTTGGCCGAGCGGCCAAATTACATATAAACTTCTATTCTAGATAATCGTAAAGATCCTTCGGGATGGTGCCGAGGAGCGCCGCTTGGTCTTGGGCTGGGATGGTGGCGGAATCAGAAAGTTGCCCTTTGGACTTCAGGTAGTTTGTCGTGGCAGTCATGGCAAGTTCAAAGGCAGTGTACATCCGTTCGTAAACTTTCTCCGAGAATTCGGCCGAACGGATGTAATTCTGCCTCAAGGCGGCAACCCGTCCTGACTCGGCTTCCTGATATTCTTTGAGGGCCGCTCGGGAAGCATCGGCAGCTGCCTGGTGTTCTTGTAAAGCAGTCTCTAGTTTCGTCACCTCATCCGAACGGGCAACCTTCTCGTCGGCCAGCTGGTCCATCAGCTCTTTAACCTTTTGCTCCAGGCCCCGAGCCTCGACGTTCTTTTTCTCCAGATCGGAGATTGCCGTTTTCTTCCGCTCGGTGGCGAGGTTTTTCTTCCGCTCAAGCGTCTTCACCTGCCTTTCAAGTTCTCCCAGAGTGTAGGCCTGATCGACCGTCTTCTTTTGCTCGGCCGCCAGTAGATCTTGGGTCTTTTTGAGCTCTTTCTGCAGCTCGGCATATGAAGGACCCTGGGAGGGCGCGCCGCCTGAACTCCTTAACCTTTTTAGCTCCTCGTCCACCATAGCCAGACGATTGGAGACCGCGATCTCTTCCACCCATCTCTGACATAAGAAAGATTGTTAGTGGCTGATCGGAAAGAATGCGTAAAAGACTTCAAAGGAAACATACTTACCCCAGTGGCCTGCTGCATATGACTGTTGGCCAGATTGCTGAGTGGAATCATGGCGACACGTGCCCGAGCGTCGGCCCACATTTCGGCTAGAGGCCCCTTCATTGTGATCATGTGCTCGGGCGCGGTTGGCCGAACGGACTCGGGCAGCAGCTCTTCGGTGGGAAGATGCAGGGTAACCCTGATGGTACGGTGCTGACCGGGTGTCGTCTGGGTGGAAGCCGGGGAAGGATCGGAGGCTGGTGCAGACATCTGGGACAAAATGGCCGAACGTTCTACTCGGCGTGGAGCGGGCGGAAGGACGCTGACTGGAACGGCCTCGAGGGGGTCCACGGACGCGTCCAATTGGGACAGGGTCCGATCGGACGAGATGACCTCCACCGCTGGGGCTTTGCCGCGAGAATCGGCGGTGGCCTGATCGGACGGCTGCACAGCGGAAGTGGCCGATCGCAGGGGTGTCTCCACTCGGCGCCTCTTTTGTCGAAGAGGACGCTCTTCCTCCTGAGCGGAGCCCTCCTCCCTAGCGGAAGGCCCTCGGCTGGAAGTTGTGCCAACCGCCGGCTCCGGGAGAGAAGCTTGAGCGGCTGACTCCCCCACATTCGTGACGCTCTCCCCTTGATGTGAGCCGATCGGCTCAATACCAAGCGCCTCCATCTCCTTGGCAGCTGCGGCCTCGAGCGCCACCGTTTTCCTCTTCAAAATGCCGGCCATCACGGACTCCATGACAATGTCCGCTGCAAAGGAAAAAGGAGAAAATCAGTTAGCAATCAAAGTGAATGCACAAGTAAAATTCTTACCGAAGCCGCTCGGGAGGGGGGTCCTGATCGGACTCAGGCCAAATATGTACATAACCCCTTCAGGTAAGAACTTATTGATATCAAACTTCAGACCAGCTAGCATGTTGGCAGCGTGAAGATAGTCCGGTCGGGTCTTGAACCTCTTAAGCTCAGGGGAGGTTGGCGGTCCGATCTGCCACTGGGTTCGGAAGGAGGCCCGCTCGGGAAGACGGAGGTAGAAATAATATTCTTTCCAATGCTTATTGGAAGAGGGCAATTTATTAAAGAAAATTAAACCGGGTCGAGCCTGGAACATGTAAGTGCCCAGCTCGGACTGTTTAGGGTAGTAGAAATAGTAGAAGACCTCCGGTCGGAGGGGGATATTGTGGATTTTGAACAAAACGACAACACCGCATAAAAGGCGGAAAGTGTTGGGGACTAGGCTTCCGAGCGGAGTGCCGAAAAAGTTGCAAACTTCTACGATGAACGGATGGATTGGAAAGCGCAAACCGGTGACGAACTGGCCGCGAAAAACACAGAAAGCTCCGCGCGGCGGTTTGTGTGGCCGAGCGGAGGGGGAGGGTAATATAAGTTCAAAATCAGAAGGGATTTCGAAAGAGTCCATCAGAATATCGGTGTCGCGTCGATCGAAGCGCGACTCCATGGTGGTATACCATGGGCCGAGAGTTTGGTCTTGAGGCTGAGAGGAACTAGCCATTGTCCGAGCGGATGAAATTGTTGGTGCAATCGACCTCCAAGGTTTTAATGTCAGACAAATATGTTTAAGTATGCTTAAGTATGTTTAAGTATGGAGTTTGATCTAGAGAAGTCCTAGTTGTAGGCTAGGCAAGGGAAGTCCTAGTTGGAGGCTAGGCAAGGAGAGAAATCTCGGTATATTGTGGAAGCCAGGTGGATAGGTCTGAAGGACTTGATCCCTGGGTAGCCGAATACTGAGTCTTGGTGAGTGAAGCCAAGTGGAGAAAATCCTAGGGGGTGGTAACCTTAGGTAACGAGAAGTCTTGGAGGAATGAACTCCAAGCAAGGTTGATCGGATGGTTTCCGGTCGACCGCGCACGGTCAACCAGACCAGCGGATCTCGGTAAATCTAGGTTTAGGTTTACCATTGTTTTCTGTATTATTATTATTGCTAAGGAAAAGTCTTAGTGGATCAGGCGATCAGACACTGAGCAGGCAAAATTCCAAACAGGTCTGGAGGACCATGTTTGGCAGGTAAGTTGAGGTAAGTAACTGGAGGAGCGACAGTGAGGTCGAGTTCCTTAAGGGAACAACCTAAGGTCGCTGATCCAACTGAAGAAACCGGGAAGGTTTCCAAGTTGAGATCAAGATAGTCCTAACTGTTATACTCATGCATATTACTACACATGTATTATGACTGTGCTAACTTTGTTTTGCAGGAATATTATTGTTATATCAAACTAACATTGTGTTGCAGAACCATATGCCCCCTTGAGTTTCAAAGGGTCATAACTTTTGACTCAGAACTCAGAATCAGGCTCTGTCAGCGGCCACGCGTCCAGCACTCAGAAAGCTTCATTTGACCAGGGGTTCAGTCGACTGAACAGGAGGTTCAGTCGACCGAAAAAGGCATTTTATCAGTCGACCGAACAAAGGTTCGGTCGACCGAACAGGCAACTTTGGCAAAACAGATCAGGCTCAGAAATATGGTATTACAGCATGATCGGTCGACCGAAAATGAGGTTCGGTCGACCGAACATTGAAGACATTAATGGCGCATTAATTCAAGATCTCGACGAACAGGGAAGGAAGCTGTTCGGTCGACCGAAAAAGAGGTTCGGTCGACCGAACCATTAAAGACCAGTAATTGCAAAACATCGAGCCAGCTTCGGACTTCAGCCAGGAAGGAAGGGAGCAGGTTCGGTCGACCGAACAGAGGGATCGGTCGACTGAACGTCCAAGATTCTTATAAAATGTGCTCGAAGTCAGAAGCTAAAAAAAACAACTTTTCTGATCACAAGTTACTACTCTGCAAGCAACTCATCTTCATCAGTACAGCAAGCTACGTCATTCGAAAGCACCGACCTACGCTAAATCTTCGATCCATTTGTCGGTATATATATTATTGTTTTTCACTTAATTGCAAATAAGATAGTAGGCTTGTTACTATCTTATTCTATTGTACCTGTATGATCTGCTTCTCTCTGAGGACTTCGGAGAGAAGAGTTTTAGTGTTTTGCCCATCGGTGCGGTCAAGGACCGCGGGCCTTCGAGTAGGAGTCGAGCTAGGCTCCGAACGAAGTAAACAAACTGTCTCTATTTACTTTCCGCTGTGCACGACTTTGATTTCAAAGAAACGATTAGTTTTAAAAGAACGCGATATTCACCCCCCCTCTATCGCGCTACTCGATCCTATCAGAAATCACAAAAGGCGAAGAAAAGTAGATGGTAGAAGGAAGAAGATGATAGACGAAACAGTGCGCAAAGGACGAGAACTCGACAAGAAACACAAGGCTAACCAAGAGAGAAAGTAGGAGAACCTTACAATGAAACGGAAGGTCGAGGGAAGAGCGCCGGAGATCGTCTAAAAACAGAAGAGCAGGATCACCGGAGAGCTCAGATAGAGAAACTGGGGAGCACGCGAAGGCAAAGATGCGGCTGGGGGAGAAGACGAAGGCTTTATAGGGTTGGACCCGAGCGGCCTCCACCGTCGGATGCAGGTCACGGGAATCGAAGCACGCATCAAGCCATCCATTTCGAACCGCCTCGATCCCGTCGGACACCACGCCGCCGCCGTACGATGACGGCAGCATTGCCACGTGGTGTTCAGATATTGGAGCGCATTTAATGAGCGCGTGCTCGACCTTAATGATGGAGATTGGCGAAAACTTCGAAAAGATACCGAGGAATGTTGGCGTTGACTGCCGTTATAGCTACCCCCGTGGGGGCCGAGTGGAGGTCGCTCGGCGTGACTGATGGTCCAGTCAGTCGGACTAATCGCCTCCTTCGACTAGACTTGAAGGGGAGGCAAGTGATCTGGCGGTACGGACGCGGGACCCCCTTTGAGAGGAGTCAACGCCACGTGGAGGTCAAAGGTCAAACGACCTACCAGAAAAGGGGGGATCCAGCGGAATCAAAGACAACCCGACGGGTACTCAGGTTTCCGACGCTCATAGGGAATAGGGTAACCTGGCCGAGTGGGCAGCCTGCTCGGACCGAGGCTTAGAGCGGCAATGCTGTGAACAGTTAGCCGAGCACGTGACCGAGAATCTTCCCGGTCAAACCATCACCTACGTCCGGTTGGACGCGACGTGCCCGTCGAGCGGCCGGATGCTCGGCGCAGGGACAGAAGAGACAAAAGGACAAGGGAATCATCGGGGAACATCTTCTGACAACAAGCGTGTTCGACGACTAACCCATACGCAGAAGCCTATGACGGAAGGTTCTACTGTCCCATCAGAGAGGTGCTCGGACTGTAGCAGTATAGTGTCAGGCAAACTCCTCTGACAAGCCCATACTGAGGTATGGTAAGAGGACACGTATTCGCCTCGGTATGTGTGCATAAGCCTCTTCACAGCTCTATATAAGGGTCCTCACACTTCGCCGGAGGTACGCATTCTCTGATATTCGAAGCCACTTCCTAGTTTCCTCTTGCCTGACTTGAGCGTCGGAGGGTCATCACCGGGAACCCCTTCCCGGCCCGACTTCCTTGCAGGTTCGCCGGAGATCCCTACGACCGGCCGGAGATCCACGTCATCAGTTCGGAGATCGCCACGTGCCCAGCGTCCATTGATTCAGCGTTCGGGCAGGATCAATAGCATTTGCATGCGGGGGAACCTTGTCTGAAGGGGTCAGTACCACTTCCCACTACAACAAAAACCCTCATAGACATCGGTGGAACAACAACAGTTTTAAGCAAAAACCGATGTCTTTGAGTATTTTACACCGGTTTTTCCAAAAATCGGTGTCTACGAGCGCAAATTTTCGCTCATAGACATCGGTTTTTTAGCCGATGTCTATGAGCACTTTTTTTTTCGTTAATAGACACCGATTTTAACAACGGTTTTTTAAAACCCGATGTCTATGAACCAAAATAAAATAATATAATTTTTCCACCAATACTTAGCCAAAATTTACAACACTTCACTCTTCCCTCCAAACCTAAACCTATATCGCGCCGTCCACCGTATACCGTCGCGACGCCACCACCACTTTCCTCCTCACCTCATCTCCCTCTTCCCCCTTCTAGATCTACGAAAGATGGCATCTTTTTCGTGGACGGAGGAGGATGTGCTACGGTGCTGCGGTAGCAAGCGTTTCACCAAGGAGCTCGCCTCCACCTCTCCGTTTTCCGACCTCCACCACGCAATCCAGTCCGCCCACGGGATCTGGTTCAATAAGGTTGCACTTTTGACCTCTTCTTCTACCTCTTTCTCTTTTTCAGTGTTTCTTTTTTATTCTTCCTTCCAACCTCACCACCTTTCTTCTTCCATAATTCTATCTTTATATTTGCTTTTGTTTTCTTTAATCTGAATCTCTTATTTCTGCCCCATTGTTGTTTTGGTTCTCGATCATCTGGTAAATCTCATTTCTTTTTTCCTTTAATCCATTTATCAAAGGTATACTTTCCGATCTGAAATTTGTCTTCCATCGTATTGTTGTTTTGTTTTTGATCCTTAGGTTTTATCTCTTTTTTTTTTTTTCTCGATTTTAACTTATGCGGCTGCTTTGATTTGATTTGGTGAAGAAAAAGTGGAGTTTTCTACTGAGATTTGATGGGTTCTCTATCTATGATGGAGCGAGAGCCGATTTCGTCTCGAGTTTGATGGTATTTGTTTAGCGTTTAGTCTGGCGATTGTTGAGTTGCTTTTATTTTTGTATCTGGAAGACGAGATCGATTATTTCTCATCTAGTGGCGATGCTACTTATTTTGAGACATTTAATGATGTCTTTAACCGTGTGTTTGATGTCTGCTGTGTAGAACACCTAAGGAAATGGTGAAGGTTGTTGCTGTCTTGGGTAACAGTGAGGGTGTTAAGGGCACAATTTACTTCGTCCAGGAAGGAGATGGTGAGAAATCTCTTGAAATACTACTTGTGGAATGCTAAATTCCTTTCAGATCTAGGGTTTCAACTTCAACCATTTTGATTTTTCTGTGAATTTGTGATCCGATCTGATTTTAGGATGTAAATCTCTATGATAGGTCCAACCACCGTCACCGGATCCATCACTGGCCTCAAGCCTGGGCTTCATGGCTTCCATGTGCATGCTCTTGGAGACACCACCAATGGATGCATGTCAACTGGTAAAATTATTTACCTTTTCCTTCATGGCGATCTACTGAGTTGCAAGTTTCTGATTGAAAGGATTAAATTACTGATTATGTACTCATGCTCTTGTATACTGCAGGGCCTCATTTTAATCCTGTTGGAAAGGAACATGGTGCTCCTGAAGATGAAAATTGACATGCTGGTGATCTAGGCAATGCCACTGCTGGCGAGGATGGTAAGTTGCTTTATCATCAGCTCATGATGTTACTTTTTTTACCCATATTTACTATAACGCTTTTTCTCGTAACAAAAAAAAAAAAAAAAAATCAAACTATGGCTTGATCAACATTTTTTACTGCTTCTCAGGATACTGATTGGTTGCAAGTTCAGTGGTACTATTCCTGTTGAACTAGGCAATCTATCCCAGCTCCAGACCTTGTTAGGATGTAATTTCCACTGTCTTACTATTTTTGCTAGCTGAGGAACAGGAGTCTAATGATTCAAACCTGTGTCACAGATCATTAAATGCAAACCATTTTACTGGTAGAATACCTGCATCCCTGGGTAGGCTTGCCGACCTCGTATGGCTAGACCTGGCAAACAATCACCTCAGTTTTTCATGCATGATCAAATAAAAAACTTACGCGGTGAAGAATTAACGATGATGAAATATGTTCTTATCAGACACTTGAACAAGAATCATCTCTTAGGTCCAATTCCACTGAGCCTTTTCAGCTCTAGCATGAATGTTAAACATATGTAAGATATATCAGCTCTATTGCCACCTGAAGCTTCCTTGTAATAGGCTCTCTGCATACTAACTTGTTGTTTGTATTCAGACTGCTTGACAACAATAACCTTTCTGGGGTTATTCCAGAATCAATTGGACTTCTTCAGAAACTCAAAGTTTTGTGAGTGCTTGCTATTAATTTCCATTTCATCAAACTGTTTGTTTATATCTTTCTTGCGCTTTTCTTAGACGGCTAGACTGCAATAATATACTATACTCAAACTGTTTATATCAAACTGTTTGTAAGTTTTAGATAGATTGCAGAGAGAACTGTTTTTGGAAATTGAATGTAACTAAGCACAACACAGCATGCTAGCCATATTGAGAAAGATACTAGAATGACAAAGTGGAGGTGACTGGATGTAGTTTGAAGTGGTTGCATACTGAAATTGTATATCTTTCCATTGAATGCCCTCAGTACTCATTGAGTTCCTTTTACTAAATGATCTGTTGTTTCTTTTCTTTTTTTCTTTAATGAGCTCTACTTATGTTATTTCCATGGAGATCATGAATCACATCAGAAGGTCATTGACTTGGTAAAAGAATACAACGCTCACTCCAAGGACAATGTTATTTCCATAATGCTAGATACTAAGGTACGTGCCTCTGCGAACATTACTTAGCTCTTACTGTTGACTTAGCAAAGTGCATTTCTAAAATGCTTGACATTGTTTATATCTAATATTCTTGAGATTTAGCTTATTACGTTGGCGGAATATGCACTTAGTATTTTCTTCTCTATGATTCGTTTTCTCTTTAGGACTCTTCCGTCAATGTTGTTGTTTCATCTTATTTAACTGAATATCACTCAGTATGATGCCTTAAATTAAATTTTCCAGCATAATAGACGTGGTGAATATTATTCTTAACATACTATTTCAACACTACCTGCAAGCATGCACTAGGACGAACTTCTGATAAATTTCATTGTTTGCTGAAAACATAATTTTTTTTTTCAGAATTCTAATGGTCATGCGATTTCAATTTTTTTTCTGATTCATTAACTTACACAAAAACTTATTCCTTTCCCAGCATACATTGGATACTACTTATATGCATAATGGTGGCAGTTCTGTATTAGACTGATAAAAATTTGTGACGAGGTTCTCCTAGCACCGGCATGTTACGGCAATCCTGCTTTCTTATTTGGTTTCACCTTTAAAATGACGTCCACTGAAGAAATGCATGACCAATATTTTTAAGGAGAAAGGAGGTTTCCTCCAAATTAAAAGCATTACAAAGCTTATATGAGCTATATCCTTGGTTACTAACTGAGAAAGAACAGATAAAAAAAAAGTACATATACTTAATCTGACACTGTAGTCATATACACTATACAGGGCCCTGAGGTAAGAAGTGGGGATGTGGTTCAGCCTATCTTGCTCAACGAAGGGCAAGAGTTCAATTTCACAATCAAAAGAGGAGTCAGTTCAGGAGATACTGTCAGTGTAAACTATGATGATTTTGTTAATGATGTTGAAGTTGATGACATTCTTTTGGTTGACGGTAAGTATACTTTTCAGATGACTCTTGCTTTTAGATGTTTCTTTTTCTTTTTTACTAGTTGCCCTCAGTACTCATTATTTTGTTTTATTTTATTCAGGTAAGAGAACTGGAGAATCAATTAAATGGTGAGAGGACAATCAA
Organism: Zingiber officinale; assembly: GCF_018446385.1. NCBI lineage: Eukaryota > Viridiplantae > Streptophyta > Magnoliopsida > Zingiberales > Zingiberaceae > Zingiber > Zingiber officinale. The sequence goes on from NC_055989.1 coordinate 16,276,366, forward strand.
GAAGGATGTTGCAAAGTTCCCAAAGCCTCCAGTGGCTCTTTTAAGATGGAAGCCTCCTTTACAAAGAATCACCAATCAGTTGTCACCCTCAGGAAGAATAGTTATGTGTAATTTGTGGATACTGACTTGATGTGCACAATATCTATTATCTTTTTATGTTGTAAGAAGAATATTTATGTGTTGGTTATATAGATATTGACTTGGTATGTTTAGATACATTGGTGCATTTTTATTTGTGATTTTCTTAGTGAATTAATAATATTAACTTAATTTTATGATTTGCTTGGTGATAATATTGGGTTTTCACTATTTCGGAAATCGAATTTGTGTCGTTAAACAATACTGATATTACATGGGTTTTCCACCGCTGCAAAACCGGTGTCATTAACTAATATTACATCGGTCGTTACCGTTGCCAAAACTGGTGTTATTAACATATAATATTACATCGGTTTTACACCCGATGTCGTTAAGTGATACTACACCGGTTTTAACCCGATGTCTAAAATGACAGACCTTTTACATCGCCTTCATAGACATCGGTCGAAAATATAATAGACATCGGTGGAAAATCGATGTCTATGAGGATTTTTGTTGTAGTGTCCATTGTGTAGGATCGTAAATACGCTAGAGGGGAGGGGGGGGGGGGGTGAATAGCATTTGTTGAAAATCACGAGTTAAAATGACCTATGTAGTGAAAAAGGGAAACAAAAAGGCAATGCTAATAATGCCAAGTTTTATTTGGTTCAGTGTCTGTAACGACTCCTACTCTAATGTCCGCGATCATCGATTACTTTCGTTGGGCAATCACTATCAGTTCGTAAATGGATTATAAAGATTGAGTACAAGAACTGAAAATAAAACTTGTTACCGACAAATAGAAAGGAAAATGAAATCTCTCATTCCTAGAACTTTGGAGCAACCTTTTGGTGTTGTCAGAGCCTTTTTGGAGCAGCACTTGAATATGAAAGTTGTAGAAGATGCTCTTCTGAAGCTACTGGTCGAAGGCCCTTATATAGGCCTATTTCGAGCGTCGGGACACTGCAGACGTGGTGATCTCTCATCGAAACTTCATCGGTGAAGTTTATCCACTTCCGGACGCCTGAACCCCTTTTGGGCGCCTAGACCACTGACTCGTCGCGCTCTAACTCAGCTCTAGGATAACTTTTATGGTCCGAGCGCCTGGACTAATTCCGAGCACCCAGGTGCCCGGACCAGCTCCTAGTGCCTAGAGTCTTGGCGCCCGGACTCCCTTTTTTCAGTAGCTTCTTCTCTGCAAAAAGGGTTAGTCTAAACAACATAAAATATGCTTATCCTATAAAATAGAGTTAGCACAATATTAATAAAAGAATAATATTAATTAGATCTTGTCTCCCTAAGACTAGAATCTACTCAAGGTCTTAGCTTAGGTTTCTCAAATGGGTCTAAGCTAGACCGACGACTACAGTTCTGTCAACCAGGAACGCGTCCTCACTGGATTTCTCCTCCATTTGCTTACCTTCACTTACCACTTGCAGTTGTTTGACTTGCCTTTGACCCGCCAGGTCTTTCCATCAGTTGTCAGGTCCCGCAGACCCAACTGTACTTCGGCCGGTTATCACGTCCGACAGACCCAACCAGACTTTCCATTAAATATCGGGGCCCATGGACCTATCTGGACTTTCCACTAGCTATCGGGTTCCATGGACCTAGTTGGATTTCAGCCTGGTGTCAGGTCCTTCAGACCAGTCAACTCCTGCACACTCGGTAGAAAGGTTAGATAAACAACACAACTAATTTTAACCTATTTGTTATACATCAAAACCTGATTATCAGTGCAACCTGCACCAACACATCAACACATTGTTTGGCATTACTTGGCACATTCTGACATCAAGAATTCAAAGCCATCTCATTAATACGAAGGATACAAAAGACGGATCATACATTTATAACTGAACCTTCTATGAGGAGTGACTGTATACATCCTAGTATTCAACATATTCTGAGACCAGATATTTTTTGACACCTCGCGATTATGGAGGGTTTGAGGGTTAGTATTAAAAGGAAAGTCCTCTCTGTTGGCCATGTACGTTTTTTACAACGTTAACACAAGCATGCATCTACAGTTCATCTTTTTCTCCACCTTTCGCTCGATCATTATATTGACTTAAGTGTTGGATTGTCTACACCAGAGACCCCCTCCCTGCCTCTTGCTCTAACTGTCCCCTTTTCTCTCTTTGTGGTGTACACAGGAAGAAGTGTCGAGTGTCATCTCTTCTTTATCTCAGAGTTTTCTCCCAGTCAATGACATAGCCACCTGCCTTGCGCAATCTCCACAGCTTTCAGACAGGATCAATATATATATGACAAAATTATTTAGGTTTTGATTTGATTATGATATGTTGACAACAACCTCTTGTAGTTGTTGAATTGATAAACATGTGATTCCTGACAGGTGCATCCCCTCGGGAAAAAAACTCCTCCCACCCTCTAACCAATTTAGCGGTCGACTATAAGTTGACTCCATGATTTTCTTTCCTTCATATTGTTGGGAGATTGTTAGTGCAATCATCCTCAGGTCAAGGTTGACTACTTTGACTAAGTTCAAGTGGTTTTGAGTTTAAGTTTCTATGTTTGGACAATATGTGAAGAAGATGTCAAGTAGGTCAAGATTGATCGGATACTTGATAATATGGGAGAGAGAAGTTAAGTAGGTTATGGAGGACCAGATACTTGACTAAGAAAGTCCTAACTTAAAGTTTGGTAAGATAAAGACCTAACTCGAGAGTTAAGAAAGGGTAAAGTCCTAACTGGAGATTAGGCAAGGAAAAGTTTTAACTTGAGGGCTAGACAAGGGTAAAGTCCTAATCGCAGTTAGGCAAAGGAAAGTCCAAATGAGTCAACGAAAATCACATGTTGGCAAAGGAACATGTTAACTATGGTTAGACAAATGAAAGTTCAAGTGGATCAAGGATGATTGCATGTTGGCAAAGGGAAGTCCTAACTGTGGTTAGACAAAGGAAAAGTCCAAATGGGTCAAGGAAGACTACACGTTGGCAAGAGAAAGTCCTAACTGAGGTTATGCAAGAAGAAAATTCAAGTGGGTCAAGGAGGACCGCACTTGGTGATCAAAAGTCCAACGAAAAGTTGACACGAGAGAGAAAGTCTAAGTGGGTCAAAAATTGACTGGATACTTGGCATAAGAGAAAGTCTAAGTGGATTAAAAGGTTGACTAGACATTTGATGGAGAAGACCCAATAGGTCACGATTGACAGGATGTTGTGGAAGGAGAACCCTAGACTCGGATCAAGTGAATTAGGGTTGGTCAATCAATTAGGAAATCGATTGAGACATGACTAATTGATTGGGTTATCAATTTGAGTGATATTTCTTGCGAAGGTGTCGGAATCAATTTGAGTGATATGCATAATTAGCATTCTTCCAACCAAATTGAAATGAATGAGCAAACTTAGAAAATCACTCAAACTTTTGCCCGCTACCATTAGAATCATTTGGAGAAATTGACTAACCTTCTATGCAAGTAGTCAATGCACTAATTATACATATTTTATAATTTAAAAAAACATGTAAGAAAAAAATATCTCAAATCATAATATATGGATTATAAGATTCTAAGTTTTGGACAATAGTCAACTGCTTTATCGATTACTAAATTTATCATTTGATTTATCTGTCTACACTGATCCTAATGAATTATGACTTTATGAGTTTGAGGATTTTTATGATTTTTTTTCTTTATTACATATCAGTCTTGAACCGAATAAATCACAATATTTATGATTTTTTAAAAAATAATAATTAAAATTTTAAATTAATCAAATTTCTGAATTAAATTGGTTAGATTTTACTCACCCCTCCTATAAAAGTGAGTTTAAGATAAATATGGTAAAGAATTGAATTTTTTTTAAGACTTCAAATATTATATTCATCAAATTATATCACAAAAAAAACTTATTAATATGTTTGATTGAAAACTCATGACAATTAATTTCAAAATGGATCATAATCATAACTAGCGTATTTTAATTATTATTAAAAAATATTAAAGTAGTTTATTGAATACCTTACTACAGTAGATCTAATATTTTATATACAATTAATATATGTGCTGAGTGTTAGTTATATTTTAATTCGAAAATTTTAAGATATTTATAACAAAATTGTTTTTGTTTTTTCTCAGTGGTTTTATATTGGCCACAGGTTTCCTAGCTGCTTTGCTTTCGATGGTCCCTTTCACCTGCTTGTCGATCATGCTCCTCTTCCTCGTCGTCTCTGTGCTCTTCTCGCCGCCCTGCTCCGCTTCCACTTCCTCGTTCCTGCCATCGGCTACCTCCAGAACGTCACTAGACGCAGCGTCTCCCACCCCGGCGTCGTGGCCGCCGCAGTTCCACTCCCTTCTCTACGTCAACAGCAGTGGCGCCCTCTCCCTCGTCGACGGCGCCCTCTCCCTCGTCGACCTCTGGTATGATTGGCCCAACTCCCGAAACTTCAATATCATCCAACACCAACTGGGTACCCTCCTCTACAACCTCGAGTGGGGAAATGGCACCTCCTTCTACTACACTTTGGACGGCGACCGCAGCTGCCGCACCCTGCACTTCGAGGTCGGGATCCTGCGCCCCGACTGGCTCGACGGCGCCAATTACCTCGGCCTAGAGGCCGTCGACGGTTTCCTATGCAATGTGTGGGAGAAGGCCCAGTTCATTTGGTACTACGAGGACGTCGAGACGCGTCGCCCCGTGCATTGGCTCTTTTATACTGGTTGGTTTCATTACCTGTTTGTTAGTATTCCTCGACCACTCGATCGTCTTTCTAAAATTGTTTATAAATTTTGAAGATTTTGTTGTTATTGTTTATTGATAATATTCTTGTTTTGTTTTCCTACAATTATGATTTATGTGCGCTAGTTTTTGAATTTATGCAGGGCAATCTGTTCATGTAATGACATTCGAAGTAGGAGCAGTGCTTGAGGATGCAAAATGGCAAGCCCCTGTTTATTGCTTTGACAAAGAGGATGAACAAAACCTGAAGGGTCAGTCTATTGTCTCTGAAGGTCCTTTGGAAAGCCTAATTCGGAAATGGCCACTGAGAAAGTAGTCTGAGTATGAAATGTAATGGTGTCTATCCTACCAAGTCAGGTTTTCCTTCAACCCCTTTATTTAAGCAAAATCTTGTACAATTAGGCGAGTGTCTCCTTTGGATTTTATCCTGTGCGATTAATATGCTATGTAGTTCCAAACAAGAAACATAAACAGAATGTTGTACCATCAATGTGTCTTTGTGAATCTTATAAGAAACACCTAAATTAGTAGTCAGATTTTCTTCAATGATAATGTACTAGTTTTAGAATGTATACATCGTTTATCTGATCCTTTTATAGAGGTGGTTAAGTCTTGAAGAGATAACATGAGCAATTCATAAGAACTATAGAAATATGAGTTTGGCTTGACATTCAAAATTGACAACTTCTCTTCAGTTAAGGAATTTCAACATTAAATAGAAAAATAGGATGATGAATTGTGAACTGAAACAAATTGATAAAAGATAAAAGCAATTGAAAAATGACACAGTGCACTTCGCCATGTACCTCAAACTAACTGATGAATGATTATTACTTGGAGAAAATGTAGAAACTCAAATCAAATCACTAGATTTTATCTATATTACTTTGTCAAACTTGGAGCAGCGGTCTATGCTTAAACAGATTAGTAGAGGTTGTTTATCTAAAATAGAAGACGTAACCATGCAACTAAAAGGAAATAATTCTTGCCTTTATAACATGAGGATACATGTCTCTGAGATACAAATTTCGTTCATTAAGGTAGGTCATGGTAACCTGATCACTTTATTAAGAGGATATGGTAAATAGTTACCCTAAGGATTTCTTGAGGAATACTAGTGTATATTGCCAAGAGAGAAGATGAAATTCTGAGAGAAACAAGACGATTCAAGACATGAAGTAAAGCAAGGATCACAAACAATGTACACATGAAAGCAAATGAAAATATGACAATTAAACTAAATGATGAATACAAATTCTGAACATTTTGTTATCATTAAATATGAAAAAAGAAAGGAGTGAAGTTTACCATACCTTAATATTATGATTACTGTTCAGAGATAACTGGTGGGTTCCCACAATGTTGAGAGATTGGTTGCAAAGTTATAATTGATTGTCACTATAGTGGTTCAATTCCCTTTCTACCTTGGTTTCACTTAGACTTTGTTCAACTTGAAATGAAGCAAAATTACAACTATCTAGACTCTGGCTAAATTAGTTCAATTCAAGCACTGTGATTTATATTGGAGATCAAGCACGAAGACATCTTATTGTGGCTATGGAAAGTTGTCTTGCGGATTGTGTGCTTGGGCACTTGGAACCCATTTATGAAATTGTTGGTGTTGGCCATCCATAAAGGTCTATTTTGAAATCTTTGAAGCTTTTTGTACTTCTCTTAATCCCAATGTACCACTATTCTTATGCAAACATATCATACTCCACTTTACCTTGTGAAGAGTTCTTCAGTCCTTACACCACCATAGGAACCTAGCCATTTATCTAGGCAAGGAGCATGCTGCAGCACAGTTTAGAATCTTGCCAACAATGATAGCTTGTAAGATTTCTAACCTTCCTGCATATCAAAGAGCCTCACCTTTCACAACTTAGCTTCCTTTGTATAGCATCAAGACAAAGCAATCCTGGTAAGTTTTATCTAATTCAATGGGATACCCAAATACGTGATTGGCAAAATCTCCTCAATTATGTGGAGGATACCTAGAATTAAAACTATAAATCTTTGCATTTGCTGAAATACACATCAGACTTACCATAAATAAGATATGACCTTGAAATAGTCACCTATTTATTCAACCTCCACAATAACCTTCACACTACTAAAATGATCACGTCTACTACGAAGGAAAGGTGAGTGAACAGAAAATTTTAGGCAAGATGAACTTTTAGACGAGAAGCATGGAGTTGGTGAAGATCTAAAGGTGAGTCTTTTGAGAAATTGTTGAAGATTTGGAGGTGAGACATTTGGGCAAGTTCAATCTGTGATGTATGTATAAGCTTCAGTTTGATTCAAACTTGCTATTAAGATGTTATCAAACTTTCAATTCAAACTATTTGATTTTTTAAAACTTTTATGTTTTAAACTTATTTACTTGGTTATTGAGTTGGATAATATAAACTTATTTATTCATTTTGAAAGTTTCTTTATTTATTTAACATATTTGATCCTGTCTGAAATCTATGAGATGGTACGCTGGCTCCGGCGAGTGGTTGATCCAAGGAAAGCAAACTCTGGAGCAACTCCTCAATGATCCTACACACAGTGAAATAAGCCAACAAAATGTTAGTGACCTAGAACCGGGGTGAGAATCCTTGGCTAGGTCCTCCGATGTTGAGGTCAGTTCATATCTTAGATGGAAGAAGTACAGTAACGAAAAAGTGTAGAAAGTAGGGTTTCAGTTTGAATCACTTGCCTACGGAGAGGGCTTCCCCTTTTATACCACCTCACATAATCTCCGCGATCGTGAGGTGGCCCCCGGTTTATTAGAGTTTGTTAGAAGATGGAAAAAGTACAACTTGGACGTCGTGCGATAATTCTGAATTTTTTTTTTACTCCAAATGTACCTCCTTTGTCGTTTATAACTTGTATTCTCGATGGAATATACAAAAGAATATATTTATATTTCTAAAGAAGCTTCGAGAGAATATTTTTCGCCAAACTTATAAGACTGTCATAACGTTGTCTACCACTTGCCTACTATATATATCTCGACCGATCATTCAGGTTGATCATATGTACCTTCTGCTAAGTATGTCTCGACCGGTCATTTACTAAAAAGCTTTATAAGACTGAATGTCTTTATGCTCAATCGGACTTAGTCGTCCGAGCGCATACATACACACTTGTGCTCGTTCGACTTTTGCTTGGCCGATCATATGGTAAAAGCTTTATAAGGCTGAATACCTCTTTGCTCGATCGGACTTAATCGTCCGAGCGCATACAAGCACACTTGTGCTCGTTCGGCTTTCGCTCGGGTCATCATATGGTAAAAGCTTTATGAGACTGAATGCCTCTACACTCGATCGGACTTAGTTGTCCGAGCGCATACAGGTACACTTGTGCTCGTTCGGCTCTCGCTCGGCCAATCATATGGTAAAGGCTTTATAAGACTGAGTGTCTCTATGCTCGATCGGACTTAATTATCTGAGCGCATACAAGTACACTTATGCTCGTTCGGCTTTCGCTTAGCCAATCATATGGTAAAAGTTTTATAAGGCTGAGTGCCTCTACGCTCGATCGGACTTAGTCATCCATGCGCATACAGGCGTACTTGTGCTCGTTCCGCTCTCGCTCGGCCAATCATATGGTAAAAGCTTTATAAGACTGAGTACCTCTATGCTCGATCGGATTTAGTTATCCGAGCGCATACAGATAAAAGAGAATTACCAGAATTGACCGAATCAAATCATCAAATCAAATCAAATTATTTTTAGGATTATTCTAATAATTCTGTTATAATTATTAGAATAATTCTCAGAATAATTTTTAGAATTATTCTGTTATTTATTAATTGGTTAATTGATCGAGTACTTGTTTAAACCCTATATATTGTATTGTCTTGAGGGCAAGTATCAATGAACAATAAGATTAATTATTACTCTCATATATTTTTTTTTCTTTCTATTCTTCTTTTAACATGGTATCAGAGCCATGATCCTTCATTCCTTCTCTTTCTCTTAATTCTCCCACCATAACCGTGACTGTCTCCTTTCACCGCTTACATTATCACGTTTCTATTTCCATTCTCTTATTATTATTATTTTTCTTTTAATTAATCTTTTCTTTCCACTCTCCTGTTTCTCTTCTCTCTCCCTCACAAATCTTCTTCCCTTCCTTTTTCTGCCACCGCCCAAGACAAAAGAGGAGTTTTTTTTTTTTTTTTTGAAACCGGAAAACAAGACGACAAAAGGGCTTCTCCTTTTGTGCTACCGCCATTGTCCACCGAACGCCGGCCAAACCTCGACGTCGACAACAAGTGGTTGCTCCAGCCAAGACTTCTATTTCCTCCAAGGGGAGTTTCTCCAGGCAAAAGACCCCCTTTCCAGCGATCCAGTCTCTCTATAAGATAAGTTATTTTACTTTAGATGTCAAATACTCAACACTATCAAGGAGGCCAAAAATAAAATTCAGTCCGATGTCAAATTTGTCGCATCATTAGTTATACTGGAAATCTATGCCCTAAAAGATTTGATTGCTCTCGGGTAAAATGTCAAATTTGTCACATCATTGGTCATCCGGGAAATCTATGCCCTAAAAGATTTGTCTCAAATTTCATTGGTGGTTCTACAGCCTCAAGACAATCGTCTATTTCATAAGCATATCCTAAAGCTCTCTCATCTGTGCCTACTTGCGGTAAAACCTCAGAGTTTTCATCTACTGATTGGTATATTGACACTGGAGCAACTCATCATGTCACATCGGATTATAATTTCCTTACAGACGTAATGTCATATTATGGCTCGATACGATTCAAGTAGGCAATGACTCAGGTTTGCAAATTGCTAATCTTGGAAACACATATATTCATTTATCTAATCGAACTTTTCACATGCACAATGTCTTTCATGTTCCATCTATCACTAAAAATTTACTTTCTACCCGTCAATTTTGTCTTGATAACAATGTCATTTTTGAGTTTCATCATAATCATTATCTTATAAAAGATAAAGGAACAAATGTTATTGTGTTTCATGGGAGAATCAAAAATGACCTCTACTATCTTCAAAGTTCTTCAATCAAAGTTTTTGTTGGTGAACGCATAAATAAACCAGCTTGACATGCTCGACTTGGTCATCCTTCTTTTCATATTGTCCAATCAATCATCAATAAGTATGATTTACCTACTTCCATTACCTCCTCTCCATCTCATTCATGTAGGGTCTGCATGGAATCTAAAAGTCATAAGTTACCTTTCTATTCATCCGATTATGTTTCTAATTTCCCACTTGAATTAATTCATTCTGATTTTGGGGCCCTGCACCTGTTTTATCTAACTAAGGTTTCCAATATTATGTTACCTTTATTGATCATTTTAGTAAATGTACTTGGCTTTATCCTATGAAAAGAAAATCTGATTTATTGGATATATTCTGTAAATTTCAAAATCAAGTTGAACGATATTTTAATCGTAAAATACTTTCTTTTCATTCTGATTGAGGAGGTGAATATCAAGCTCTCTATCATCATCTTGTCTCTTGTAGAATTGTTCATCGAGTCTCTTGTCCTCACACTCCAGAACAAAATGGCTCTGCTGAGAGAAAACATAAACACATAGTCGAAACTGTCTTAGCTCTTCTTCATCATGCATCAGTTTCACGTAAATTTTGGGATGAAGCTGTTACCACTGCTGTATATCTCATAAATAGGCTCCCTACTCCATTGCTCAATCATAAATGTCCTTTTGAAACACTTTATAATCAAACTCCTAATTACACTTTCCTTCGAATTTTTGGTTGCGCATGTTATCCATGGTTACGCCCCTACTCTAAACACAAACTTGACTCTCGTTCACTACAATGTGTTTTTCTTGGTTACATCAATTTGCACCATGATTATCGTTGCTTACATATACCAGCAGGTCGAATTTATATTTCACGACATGTTACTTTTGATGAGGCTCTATTCTCTTTTTCAGTATCTTCTTCAATCTCTCCTCCAGATACAGGTGGCACCTTCTTAATACCACCTAATATTGTCATAAATGATGACATCCTAGGTCTTGTTCCGCTCTCTAATAACTCCCCTATACCATCAGAATCACCTCAAGATGCTGCTCCAATCGTGGAAGCCTCGCCGGTCGAAGATAATATGCTCTCTAGTTCTGGATCCTCGGATAATGCAAGTCCGTCATCTACATCACCATGTCAGTCTACTTCCTCATCACCATCAACAAGTGATTTAGATGATAATGCTCCTCGTCGCATGCTTCCCATTAGTGGCATTTATGAACGTTGCCCACCAAATGCGACTCGATATCCTCTTCCACGGGCTCTAGTGGTCTCTTCAAAATCTATTGAACCAACTTGTTTTACGCAAGCAAACAAGGATCCAAATTGGTGTAGTGTAATGGCTACAGAATTTGATGCACTTCTTCGCAATGGAACATGGAGTCTAGTTCCGCACACTTCCTCAATGAATATTGTGGGCTCTAAATGAGTATTCCGTCTTAAGTATCGAGCTGATGATTCTCTTGAACGACACAAAGCTCGACTTGTAGTCAAAGGTTTTAGTCAACAACCAGGTATTGATTTCAATGACACTTTTAGTCCAGTCATCAAGATTACATCTGTCAGACTATTATTATCGATAGCTGTTAGTTCCAATTGGCTTGTACGCCAATTGGACATCTCAAATGTGTTTCTCAATGGTCATCTTGAGGAAATTGTATTTATGGAACAACCACATGTGTTCATTCATCCACAATTTTCATCTCATGTTTGCCAACTTAAGAAATCCTTATATGGTCTTCGACAAGCTCCTCGTGCATGGTTTCATCGACTATCCAATTGGTTACAAGCTCAAGGATTTTCTGGATCAAAGACTGACTTGTCTCTATTTCACAAATATAATGATGGGTCTATGATATTTTTTCTTATTTATGTGGATGACATCTTGATAACCGGTAATGATCACAAGGGCATCATAACTTTATTAAGTCTTCTAAATCAAGAATTTCCTACCCGAGATTTGGGCATTGCTCGGTTTTTTCTTGGTATTGAGCTTATTCCACATGAGGATGACTATCTTCTTTCTCAGAGCAAATACATTATTGGACTTCTTCAAAGAACCAAAATGGATGGAGCACGTCCGGTCTCTACACCAATTGCTATAAACAACTCTCCATCTTCATCCTCTCCTGCTCTGTCTAATCCACAGATTTATCGAAGCATTGTTGGAGCCTTACAATATGTCACTATCACACACCCTGATATTACTTTTGCAGTAAATCGTGCTTGTCAATTCATGCATGCTCCAACTGAACAAAATTAGGATAATGTAAAAAGAATACTTCGCTATCTCAAAGGTACTATTCTACATGGTCTTATTTTATATCGTCAATCGTCTCGAGATTTACATGCCTATAGTGATGCGGATTGGGCAAGTTCTCTTGAAGATAGACGCTCTACTAGTGGATATGCAATATTTCTTGGACGAAATCTTATCTCATGGAATTCAAAGAAGCAACCTACGGTATCTCGTTCAAGTACTGAGACAGAATATAAAGCTATAGTAAATACAACGTCTGAAATTATTTGGCTTCAATCACTTCTCTCTGAACTTCATCTTAAATCAAATATTGCACCAAAAAATTTAGTGCGACAATATTGGAGTAACATATCTCACAGCAAATCCAATCTTTCATGCTCGTACAAAACATGTGGAGATTGATTTTCATTTTGTTCATGAACGTGTGACAACTCAACAATTATCTGTCTCTTATATCTCTGCTGAGGATCAAATTGCTGATATCTTTATTAAGCCATTATCCAGACAACGTTTCAACAAGTTAGCAAGCAAACTCAACGTCAAAGATCTCCCGTTAAGTTTGTCCGGGAGGAGGGGGGGGGGGGGGGAAAAGAGATAAAAGAGAATTATCAGAATTGACCGGATCAAATCATCAAATCAAATCAAATTAATTTTAGAATTATTCTAATAATTCTGTTATAATTATTAGAATAATTCTCAGAATAATTTTTAGAATTATTCTGTTATTTATTAATTGGTTAATTGACCGAGTACTTGTTTAAACCCTATATATTGTATTGTCTTGAGGGCAAGTATCAATGAACAATAAGATTAATTATTACTCTCATATTTTTTATCTTCTTTTTATTCTTCTTTTAACAACAGACACATTTATGCTCATTCGACCTTCCCTTGGTCAATCAAATGATAAAAGCTTTATAAGGCTGAGTGCCTCTATGCTCTATCGGACTTAGTCGTCCGAGCGCATACAGGCACACTTGTACTCATTTGGCCTTAGCTCGGCCGATCATGTACTAGAAGTTTTATAAGACTGAGTGTCTCTATGCTCGATCCGACTTAGCCATTTGAGCACATACAGGCACACTTATGCTCGTTCAGTCTTCATTTGGCCAATCATATGGTAAAAGCTTTATAAAAGGCTGAGTGCCTCTATGCTCGATCAGACTTTGTAGTCTGAGCGCATACAGGCACATTTGTACTCGTTTGGCCTGAGCTCGACTGGTCATGTACTAGAAGCTTTATAAGACTGAGTGCCTCTATGCTCGATCGGACTTAGTTATTCGAGCGCATATAGGCACACTTATGCTCGTTCGACCTTCGCTTGGCCAATCATATTGTAAAAGCTTTATAAGGCTGAGTGCCTCTATACTCGATCGGACTTAGTCGTCCGAGCGTATACGGGTACACTTGTGCTCGTTTGACCTTAACTTGGCCGGTCATGTACTAGAAACTTTATAAAGTTGAGTACATTTATGCTCAATTGACCTTAGTCATTCGAGCACATACAGGTACACTTGTACTTATTTGGCTTTCGCTCGGCCGGATTTAAACACCCGTATATGGAGGGATTTTTGTTCGATCGATCCTTGCCCTATAGAACATATATTCAACCAGATATTGGCATCTTTTCTTCTTCTTGACTTCTACCACCCTCTCACATGAAGGATCTGCTCATCATAAGTCATATCCATATTAATAAAAAATTTATTGATAAATATTATTCATAAACATTAACAAGATAAATTCATATGCGCTCAAGTTTATTAGTTTAATTTAATGAGTTGTTTAAATTTATTTATTTAATTAATCTTTTATATATTGAATGAATATAAATAAATTTTTATTAAATTAAACAGTAAACTTGTTCAGAAATGTAGCCATTAAAATTTTCTAATCTATACTAATCATCGTCGCACATGTATTCCATGTATAATATAATGTATAAATACACTAAAATAGTACCCTAAACTTATAAATTAGACTTGATAAGGGTGCGTCAGACCCTTGCAGTAGTGTAACGCAAGAACGACTCTCCTTCACAAAAAATTAATTTAATTTTTTATATCAGATATTAAACTAATAAGAATAAACACTACACTTGATCTTAGCCAAAAGACTGAGAAAGGTATACTTTCTAAAGTAGTTGGTCTAAAGTATTTATAGAAGTTTCTTTAATCGTAGTGTTGCTAATGTTAGATGTGAGATTAAAAAAAATTATGATAGTATATATTTTTATATAAAAAGTAATCAGAAAAAATTGTTAATAAAATTTAAAATCTATTTTTAGTATGAAAAGAAAAAAAGTATTACATAATTTTATTTTAGGATTCGTCAAAATTAATCAGTAAAGATTTAAATTTTTAAAATATTATCAGTCAAGTTGGACTCATTGAGATTTTAATTTGATTTATTATTTAGTTGACCATCTTTGAATTTATTGTCTTTGAGATTTTCAATGCTCGTAATCTATTTCTTTAAAATTTCACATTATTAATATTCAACTCCTAATCTAAAAATATCCGCATGAATTAGTTATTTTTTATTAAAATAAGAATTATTTTAGTCGTGCTGACATGTTTACCCGTTTAGTTTGCCGCTTCATTATACCTGTCGCAGGCCTAAATTAATCATGCAAGACCAACGGTGATTGACTATAAATGAAAGCCGAGCTCTTGCAAACTTGCAGCTCTGGGCACGTGGTCCGGATCTTGCTTGGATCGTCCTAGCTAAATTAGATTTGGCTAAGTCGCTTGATATTTTTTTTTATAAATAAATAAATTTAAACATAGTTAAATAGATAAATTGTAAAGAAATTTATGTTTACGGCGGAAAAATACAGCAGTGGTTTATTTTGGCTGAGTAGGCCTTTTGACCAATTTATCTCAGATTAGAGAATATTTAGAGCTGCTTCATTCATCAAGTTGGTAGATTTATATTTTTTGTTCTGATGCCCACTTAATTTTGTCTTCCCTTTCTTTAGCATGGAAAAATCCAAAAGGGAAACTAATGTCTTTAAATATTATAAGAAAAGTATTGTGGGTTTTTATATAAATCCATGCAGTAAATATTCTTTTCCCACTAAATTATTTTCATATCAATATTCCAAATTATATTCAGATCAATTGCATTTTAATTCTAAAATTTTAAATGTGGGGTACCGCCATATTAGCAATCCTGGTGACTAGTCCAGCTAGGTCAACGATAATATAAATTATCATGTAGACAGACTGAATTTTGCCGAATTTTAACTTCGGATATTACAGTCATTATCTAGTATATTTATCAACTGAGCCAGCACTAACACCCATTCTATTCTAAAATTTTAAACAATATGTTAAAATGAACTAATAGAAGAAATCAAAATAAATTAAATAAATTTCTTTTTACAAATCAAACTGATTAAATTTTGTTATTAAAATTGAACAAATTAAATCAATATAAAATTAATTAATTTGATCAATTACCGAATTAATCGATCAGTCAAGTCAACTGATAATATTATTAATCAAATGACATTAAATAGTTATATTATCAATTGAGTTATGTAGTTATTGTCCGATTTAAATATATCAATCGTCGGAGAACCATCGACTGATTATGTTTCAATTTAATCAATTTATAAATTTTAAAATCCAAACCAATCAAATAAATCAATATTTAAACAAATGAATTTATCAATTAAGCAAACTGAATTTCTAAAATTCAGTAATTAATTCAGTTTAATTATTTTTTTAATCACCTTGAATACTGGTTTCTTTTCTTTTATCTGTTGCAATGGTTTTATATGGCCACAAGTCAATCGCCCCCAACTCGCTAATGCTTCCTTCGCAGTCCCAAAATTCCAGTGACAAAATATGATTTTTTAGATTTCTTAGGTCACGTGACATTTTCTTTCTCTAGAATAGTCAAAAATCGGCTCACAAAACATACACAGAATATAAAGTGGATTTTAAATTTTCAAAATTAACTCTGCAGTTATACTTTAAGGGTTGAGAAAATTAATAATTGAACTGATCAAACCATTTAAATTGAAACTGAATAAATCGATTTTTTTTACATGACTGAACCGATAAATTTTTTTATAAAACTTGAATAAATTGAACCCATAAAACATCAGTTAAATAAGTTGAAAATCAAAATAATCAAACTTTTAGTTATATCAGGATAAAAAAGTCACTAATAATAGAATTAAAGATTTTAAACTTCATTCGCTCGTCCTAACATGAAGGAGGTAAATTATGGATAATTATTGATCATTAGTGTAAATGATCAAGGTATGAGAAAGGCCTGTTCGGACGTGTCGAGTTTCGACATCAAGGTGATAAAAGACGAATATGTTCGCCCCTAGCACCCCCGCCAACCCGTCCCAAGGTCAACACGAAGATAAATCACGGGCGGCTACTAACTTTTGGAATAGTGACTAACACATAAGGGAGACATTTACCTCGTCTTTATCGAGATTCGAACCCCAGATCTCATGATGATAATATTTTATGTGCTGACCACTAGACCGTACCAAAGAGACTCGACTTCAAGACTTTATATGATAATACTTCATATCCCAACCACCGTACCACTTTAAAACATCGACTTCTTGCTTCATCCAATGTAGATGGTCAATATATATTTCTCATGCAAATCAATATTCTTAATGCGCTTCAGAACCTCTGAACTTGAATGTACATCATTTGTTTCGAACATGCACGGAGGAAGACATCTCACTGCATTTTAACAGGAAACCTACAGCAAAGAAATAATCTGGAGTTCCAGCCATTTTAGCGATCGGATCAAATTAGCTATCAAAAAAAAATTCTAGTCTAAGTTAAATTTTATAGTAATTGAGTCAAGCAAATCTAAATGAATTAAATCAAATAATTGTTTAAGTTTAACTTAATTTATTTATAAGCTTAAACTTAATTTGTTTTGATATCATTAGGTTCAAACTTATTTAATTATTTAAAATTTTTACATTTTTAACTTATTTAATTAGTTACTGAGTTTGATAATATAAATTTATTTATTTATTTTAAAAATTTATTTAACATATTGATAAAATTTTTAATATTAACATTATTTATAAATATTATTCAGAAACATTAATAAATTAACATATATGTGTATTCAAATTTATTTGTTTAGTTTTATGAGTTATTCAACTATGTTCATTGATCATATGTGTATTAAATGAACATAAATAAATTTTTACTAAGTCAAACATGAAACTTACACGTTTAATTTATCTATAGTCTTACATACCTTTAAAATTTTCTTATCTATTTATTATAAGTTAAATTTGACTTACTAAGATTTTATTTTATTTATTATTTAATTAACCACACCGTTAAGACTTCTTGGGTTTATGAACTCCCTGACTTTGAGATTTTCAACGCTTGTAACATATTTCTTTAGAATTTAACATTATCAGTATTCCATCAACAGTGATCGAAGTTAATAGTTGACTAAAATATCCGCATGAATTAGTCATTTTAAATTAAAATAAGGAACACGCAAGACCAACCATGATTGACTATAAGGACCGAGGCGTCGAGCCCTTGCAACTTTGCTTGGCACGTCATCCAGATCTTATATGTGTTCAATTATGTTGGTCTAAGTCATTTAAGCTTGATAAAGTTTTTGATAAATAAATAAATAAATTTAAACACACGTAAATAGCTAAATTGCAAAAGGAAAGAAATTAATGTTTATGGTGGAAAAACGCAACAATGGCTTATTTGGGTTGAGGGGAGCCATTTATCTCATATTAGATAATATTTAGAGCTGTTTTATTCATCAAGTTGGTAGATTTATAAAGCTTTTTTAAGTGATGCCCACTTAAAGCATCCCTAATGGAGCTCTTTAAAAACATCTGCAATGGGAGCACTTTAGAGTTCCCTTAACAAGAAGCGGCTCCATGTTCATGGAGCCACTTCTCACCCTTTTGTTTTTTTTAAAATTTTATTTTAAGTTTAGTTTTTTAAGAATAATAAAATAGTAAATAATAATAATTTATGAAAAATATGGAGCTCGCGAGAAAGTTATTGAAAGAGTTTTTTTTAGTAGTAGAGAGGTATATAGAAGTTTTTATGATTATGGATGCCTTAGTTTTATCTTTCCTTTCCTTACTAATAACATCCATAGTTGCCATAGAAAGTGTTAGAGGGTGTTAATTCTTAGGATAACTAATATGGATCATGATTTAGAAGGGAAACTAATATATTTTAAGTATTATTAGAATAGAATTCTTATAAGTATTTGCATATCAATATTACAAATTATATTTAGGATCATTTGAATTTTAATTCTAAAATTTTAAGGCATTTATAAAAAAAATACTACAAAAGACCGCCTTTGTAAAAATTAGTTAGTCCCATATCAGGGGTGAGTAATTTGTTCAAAATTGAACCAAGAAATCAAAATTGATTAAATCAAGGTTTTTTTTAATAAATTGAGCCGATTAAAGTTTTGCTACATAGTTATTGTCCAATTTAAACATATGCACTGTTATTATAAGTAGTGATATTTCGATTTAATTAGTTTAATCAATTTAGTTATTTAGGTATTTTAAATTCAAAACCGAATCAAATAAAATATTTTTTAAAAAATAAATATTTAAATTAATCAAATCAAACTTTTAAATTTAAGAATATAGGAAACGAAATGATATAACCTGCATAAAACGAAATATATATATATATATATATATATATATATATTCTATTAACAATGTTTAAGGTATATTTCGTTTCACATATACAATGTATCATTTCTTTTCCTATATTCTGATCAAAACTTACTCTAACATAGAAAATATAAATTGGATTTTAAAATTGCAAAACCAACTCAGAGTGATCGGTTAATTCAAATTAATCGATCCAAGATTGAATTCAAACATTCAATTCGGTTAATTTGAAAATATTATTTTTTAAAAAAATATTAATTTTAAACTTTATAAATTGATTAAATCGATTTAATTAAAATATCATAGACGTTTGATTATAATAGCAATCAATTGATATACTTAATTAGATAATAATACACAACTCGACTAATAATACTTGAACCGATTAGTTAACCGATCGAATTAATTGATTTTATATTGATTCGGTCTATTCTATTTTGATACGATTATTCATCCCTAGTTCCGAAGGATCTTATTAAAAGAAAATGAATATTATAGTAAATATGTTATGAATGTTAGTAAGAAGAAAAAAAAAAGTAAAGCAAAGACATGAAGTTTACCATTATAAAACTCAGCTTCAAAGTGCAATAAATGATTATAGTGCAATAAGTGATTATAGGGTTGCAATAAGAGATCATTAACTAAATAGTATATAATAAATAAAAAGGAAAGTCTCAGTTTTAAATAAAAAGAATAGGATTTAAAAGAATTATAAAATAGAATTCAATCAAACTTTTGTTTACAGAAGGAAAATTAATTTACCTTAAGTAATAGCTCCATATTCATTCTTTTATTCTTATCTAATCTTAAATTACTCTAAAACATAGACTAGTTTAAAGGCTTCATAAATTTAGAAGAAAATAACTACTAAGTAGGGGTGATCAATCGGTTAATAATCTAAACGATTGAACCAATTAAATTGAAATGTAACAAATTAATATTTTTTTTTTGACCTAATCGAATTGACCGAACTTTTGTAAAAAATTAAATAAATCAAACTAATAAAACATCAATCAAATCAATTAAAAATCGTAATAACTGAACTTTCAATAAAATTAGGACTTAGGAGATATATCAGTCATGAATTACAGAATTAGGGATTTAAACTCTATGTTTCAATTCGACTATAGTTGAATTCAATTTAATTAGTTTAATCGAATTTAGATTTGTAAAATTAAAACTGAACATATTTGACCGAAATAACCAATATTACAAAAAAAAAAATTATCAATTGAATGAAACTTTTAACTTAAATCGGTTCGGTCGATTAATTCAGTTTAACCAACTTCTTGCTCATCCTACTACTAAGTGATAATTTCTTCACAAATTACAATATTAAAAGCAGTGATAATTTAAAAGCACTAATAATACTGATCTTATAATTCAAGAAAAAAAAATGCCATCCTATTTGGTGGAACAAGAAATCTCAAATCATCTTAAATGTCTTGAAGTTAGAAAAAAAATAACTTCCAACCAAGACAAAATCCATACCTGGACTAGAAGACCACTAAAATGATTAATTTCATAAGATATATAAATTAGTGGTTTTCATATAATTGAATATTGCAGTAAATCTTAGTTGAAGAAAACAAACTCTATGTAAAGAATAGAAAATAGACCGAAAAATAAAAAAAATATATAGAAAGATGTTCATTTATAAAATTGTATGATAACTATTGTGTAACTCAATACTCAAGCCAATTATGTTGCTTTCTTGAACAAAATATTATGGTAAAAATAAAAACATAAAAGTTCATTACCTAGATGAGTAAATTTTATCTTACATGTAGCAAATAAGCTTCAAACAATATAATGAATTTTTATTAAGTTTAGTTGTTAAAATTAGATGATATCGATATGGATTGCTCCCGTTTAATGAGTATCAATAAAGCTAATCTGATCTTCTTTGAGAAATTAATAATCATGTGAAGACCTATAAAGTTTTATAGAAAAAAAATCATAGAAAATAGATTTTAAAAAAAGAAGTTAAATTTCATGTGAAAATAGATGAAAATTGTTAAAAATTTAGTAGTGAAAAGAATGATCATTTGAAATTTTATCTAATTAAGTTGATTTTCAAAAACTCTGATTGACTTTATAAATGTATGTATGTATTGATATATTTTAAAAAATATCAATACTCAAAAGTATATATGTAGATTTATATGTTGGTGTTTATATATATTTTTTTAATGTTTCTAATAATTGGTATGAAATAATAAAAATAATTTGATATTATTAGATTGAGAATAATAATAATATCATATGTGCTACTTATATAATAAAACATAATATACATCTAATGATATTATTCAGTAATTAACTTTACAATTCCAACCTAAACCTAACCGGTTTTATTTGGGTCAAAATTTGTAATTAAAACCAGAATAGTATAGTAAACGTATTGACCTGACAAAATTGTTTAATTGAAGTTATATAAATTTTAACATAACATATAAAACAATCTAAACTTATATTAATAAGAATGAAAAAAAAAATTAAAATATTAATTGTGAATTATGCATATTAATTGATACACAAGTAATAAACGAGTCATTTTCAAGGCCGCCTTAATACTTTTTAAGGCCCTAAGCATAAAATAGTTGGGCCTTGATATTTTTAAAAATTAATATTATTTTTTTAAATAGTTTGTATATAAAATATTATTAAAGATATTTCATTTTATTAGTAAATTTTAAATGAATATCTCAGTGCATGGTAAAAGGTTAATTTCGCAAAAAATCATAATCACTAGTCCAGTATTAACTTTATCAAATTACACTTCTTTATTAGTGAAATTGGAAAAAACTTCTTCTAAACTTTCATATATCTATATATTCCTAATAAATATTTTTAATCAACTAAATAAAATTAAATTTGGTCAATAAAGTATTAAAAATACTAACTAAATTTGATGATATATTATTATAATATTAATTAATATACATTTTAATTTCTATATTTTTAATAATCAGTTATTAAATTATCAGTCAAATTTATCTAATAAAAAAATATTTAGTTAATAGTGTTTTTTTACATTAACATGGATTATAAAAAAAAAAAATCCTATGTACAATAACTAGGCTATGTACAATAAATTATAAAAGAACAGGGGCATAATAATAAGAGTATAAAAATAATAAGGAAAGAGACGAAAGAGGGATTAAAAAATTAAAGATAAATATTAAATGTGTTTTTGATTTTTTTAAAAATCATAAAAAAATATCAATTACTAATAAATATAACTAATGAATATTTTAGTTTATTAGACAAACTTATCTTTGACCGATAAATCAAATTGATGAATAAAAAATAAAAATTATTGAACAAATTTTGATTAAAAAATATAAATTATTAATCCTGATAGTAAAAAATTAAAATTATCAATTAAATATTAATAAAAATTAAAAATTATTGGTCAAATTTAAATTTGACCAGTCAAAAATTAAAATTTGGTGATTAAAACTAATAAAAAAATAAAAATTATTGACAAAATTTAATGTGGGCTAATAAAAAATTAAAAATTATTTATCAAATATAACTGTTAGAACACTTTGAGAGCTAGATGTCGATGATTAACTTCAATCGCTTCGTTGATGATGATTTGCAGTGAAAAATTTGAAGCAATGGTAACATCCTTGATTTTAATTGGTATTCACCTCCTTGAGATGATTAATCCAAGGGTCTATTCTTCTCACTCACAACACGCTATAAAACCTCTTTCTAGGAGGCGGAGAAACCTCATATAAGCAAATATAAGAAATACGTCAAGAAATACAATAAGAACAAGAAATAAATACAACAATAAACGATTTTTGCTCTTGATCTCTTGTTGCTGTGGATTGTCTCTTGATACTTGAAAAGTGCAGTAACACTTGTTTTCAAGAAGATTCAAAAACTAGAGATGGAGAGAGGAGAAGAATATCTTTTGATTTGAATCTTCGAACGCCTTTGTATCCCGTGGATTAGGGTTCCTAATCGATTGACATTACCTCAATCGATTGTCATATCAGATCCAAACAAATCCAGTTGTCCAGACCTTGCAACGATCTTTTCTTCTTCTCTCAATCGATTAACTAACTTCAACGATCACCTGATTTATTACAAAGCCCACTATGCGTTCACGAATTTCTCCTCTTAATCGATCAGCTGATTGATTAAGAAATCACTATTTGTCGCGAACTTTTTCTCCCAATCGATTACCTAATCGATTGGGATTGGCCTGATAGATTACTCAATTGATCAAAGCTCTTTCTGTTTCATGAAGAAAAGTTCCCACCTGATTGATTGACACAATTCTTGATCGATTACCCAATTGATCTAGAACCTTTCTGTTAATCAATTGGTATTGCCTCAATCAATTACTCAATCGATTGCCCAACCATAACTTGCTTAACCCAACACTAGGGTTCTCTTGCCCAACTTTCGATCAACTGTTACCTGTTGGGACTTCCCAACTAAGTGTCTAGTCAACCTTTGACCCACTTGGAATTTTCATTTCGTGCCAACTTCCTGTTGGACTTCCGATCACTAAGTGTGGTTCTCCTTGACCCACTTAGATTTTTTTTTTACCTAATCGTAGTTAGGACTTTTCTTTGCCAACATGTGGTCATCCTTGACCTAATTGGACTTCCCTTTGTCTAACAGTAGTTAGAACTTATTTTTGCCAACGTGCGGTTCTCCTTGACCCACTTGAACTTTCCATTGTCTAATCAGAGTTAGGACTTACCTTTGCCAAAGTGCGGTCCTTCCTGACTCACTTAGACTTTCTATTGCCTGATAACAGTTAAGACTTACCTTGACTAACCTCTAGTTAATGTTGGGACACTTTGAGAGCTAGAGGTAGGTGGGGTGGGGGTGATTAGCTCTATTCGCTTGGTCGATGAGTTGTTGCAGCAGAAAACACTCAAGTAAACACAAACACTAGGATTTACTTGGTATCCACCTTAAGAAGAGGTGACTAATATAAGGATCCACACCGAGTACTCACTACACTAAGAAAAACACTCCTTCTCGGAACAATCCGAAGGTGGAGAAATCTCTTACAAATTCATACAACAAGATTATAACTCAAACAAGAAGTAAATACAAGAATACACAAAATAACCTCTTCTTATTTGATCTCTTATTGATGTAGAACCATCTTGAAGTTTGGAAATGCAGCAGCACTTCAACCCTAAGCTCCTAAGAACTGGTAGTGAGCTTTGAAGAAGATGTAGAGAGAACATACATAACATTTGAACTCGCCATCGTGTTTATATCTGCGTTTTAGGACTTCCAATCGATTGGGCATACTCCCAATCGATTGTCACGTCAGATCTATGCAATCTCAGCTGTTCAAACCTTGTATCCTGCGCAACGATCATATCCCAATCGATTGGTCGATTGGACCAATCGATTGGGGAGGCTTTGATTGCTTGACCAATCGATTCAGAGCCCCTCTGTGCTCTCGCAGAAAACCCAATGGTGACATCTTAATAAACCCAATTTTGTCATGAATTGGATTATTCAAATAATAAAGTACTGAACCCCTCTATACTAATGTAACATAGAGATGACTCGGGTCGTCTCCCAACGAATGTAGACATGACATTTGAAGAGAGCTGACAGCTACTTTTACATCCCAACCAAATGGTGTATCAGAGAGGAAAAATAGAACTATCCTCAATATGGTGAGAAGCTTGTTGACAAAAGGGATAATTCTAAAAACTTTTTGGCCTGAAGTAGTAAATTGGAGTATTCACATCTTGAACAGAAGTCCTACACTTGCTATTACAAATATGATACCAGAGGAGGCTTTGAGTGGAGGGAAACCAGCTGTAAATCATTTTAAAATTTTTGGCTGCATCGCTTATGCACATATCCTGGATGAGAAAAGGAAGAAACTTGATGACAAGGGGGAAAAGTGTGTCTTTCTTGGTGTTAGTGAAGTATTCAAAACATATAAATTGTTTAATTCACAAACCAAGAAGATTGTGACTCGCCAATATGTTGCCTTTGATGAGGAAAATAATTGGGATTGGAATAGGCAACAACAAACTCAAGCTCTTTTTGACAATGATTCTGAAAGAGTGCCAACATCAGCAATTTTTATGCCTGAAAATTCATCAGAAGCTAATCCAACAGCTGTTGAAATTTTGCCTACAACTGTTGAAATTTTGCCAACAACAGCAGAAGCTACTGATACAGTTGTTTAATCTCTTCGTTGGATTTGAAGAAGGACTGCATGGATGGAACACTATGAGGTAACTGTAGGACCGTTGGGCCGGCTAGGAGGGGGTTGTTGGATATCCTGCTAACACAAGAAAAAGAAAACAAACCCTCCTCGAACTCTTTAGGCTAACACTTGCATAATTAAGTTAAGCAGATAAATTAAAAGCATAAAGAAAAGTGAGGCACAAAAGATTTACTTGGTTACAACCGATGTGATTGTTAATCCAAGGAAGATTAAGCTCAATAAAACTCCTTCAGACGGAGAAGCCTCGTACAACGTTGAAGTGCAGAAAACAGAAGCTTAGACTAAAAGAGAGTGTGCAAGCACTGGATTTACAATCAGTGAGTTCTATTAAGCTTCTGGACCAAGGCTATATTTATAGTCTTGGTCCGGGCGCCTGGAAGGGTTCCGGGCGCCCTGGGGGGGATAAATTTTATCCCCCAACGGTCGGATCGAGTCAAAACTCGATCCTGTTGAAAAGTCGATTCCGGGCGCCCGGAGCCCTAAGGTCAACATAAGTTGACTTTTCGACTCCGGTTCAGCTCGTCTCGATCCAGCTCATCTCGGTCCGGGTCTGTTCGCTCCGGCTCCGTTTGCTTGGGTGATCTCTGCCATCCGGAATAGGGCTCACCCGAACCCATCTTCCGGTCTTCTCGAGCGTGCTTCCCTCCGGCTTCTCGTCCCTCGGAATTGCCGCGTGTTCCTTCTCGTCCACCAGGGTACTCATCCGCAGACTTCGTCCCTCGGTCCACCCCGTGCCGACCTTCGCGCTAGCTGCGTCTCTTGCTCCCCGAGCAATCTTCCGCTCTGGCTTTCGTACCTCGGAACCACCGCACGCACTTCCTTCTCGTCCGCCGGTGTACTCTTCCGCAGCACCTCGTCCCTCGGACGCACAGCGTGCCGTCCTTCTCGCTAGCTGCGTCTTCCGCTCGAGTACCTGTGCTCCTAAGCTCCTGCACACTTAGACACAAGGTTAGAAACAACGCAGGACCTAACTCAACTTGTTGATCACACCAAAACAACCTTGGGGTTCCAACAGTAACATAAATTGAAGATCCAATCACTCATTTTGTTTTATTTTCATATTGTGATCCTACAATTTTTGAAAGTGTCGTCAAAGATGCAAAATGGCGTAAGGCGATGGATGATGAAATTGAAGCCATTGAAAGAAATGATACTTGGGAGTTGACTGATCTTCCAAAATGACACAAAACCATTGGTGTAAAGTGGGTCTTCAAAACAAAGCTAAAAGAAAATGGTGAAGTTGACAAGTATAAGACGCGTTTAGTAGCTAAGGGATATAAGCAAGAATATGGAATTGATTATACAGAAGTTTGTGCTCCCGTTGCAAGACATGATACAATCAGATTGGTGATCACATTGGCGGCATAGAACTCATGGTCTATTTACCAGTTAGATGTCAAATCGACGTTCTTGCATGGAAACTTGGAAGAACATACATTTGTAGAACAACCCCTTGGTCATATTAAGATCGGAAATGAGCATAAAGTGTATAGATTAAAGAAAGTCCTTTATGGATTAAAACAAGCTCCATGAGCTTGGTATAGTCGTATTAATGCCTATTTTTTTAAAGAATGCTTTCACAAATGTCCATATGAGCACACATTTTTTTGTTAAAATTGGAGATAAGGGGAAATTTCTTATTGTCTACTTATATGTAGACAATCTTATATTTACTAGAATTGATGCTGTCATATTTAAAGAATTCAAGAATCTATGATGGTTGAATTTGAAATGTCTGTTCTTGGCATGATGCATTACTTCCTTGGCATAGAAGTAGTCCAATCGACTAATAGAATCTTTATTTCTCAAAAGAAGTATGTGTGAGAAATTTTGGAAAGATTTCAAATGAAGGATTGTAATCCTGTAAGCACTCCAATTGAGTTTGGCTTGAAGCTAAACAAAGATCAAGGGAAGAAGGTGGACAGTACAATTTACAAGCAAATTGTTGACAGTTTGATGTATTTAACTACGACAAGGCCAGACATAATGTATTCTGCGAGTTTAATAATTAGATATATGGAAAATTCAACAAAAATACATTTGTTAGCTACCAAGAGAATCCTTCGAAACTTACAAGGAACTAAAGATTTTGGGCTATTTTACAAGAAGGGTGAAAAGTTGGAGTTGTTCAGGTTTACTGTCAGTGATTATGTAGGAGATCAAGATGATAGAAGAAGCACTTCAGACTATGTTTTTTTCTTGGGCACATGAGTCATATCATGGTCTTCTAAAAAGCAACCAATTGTCTCCTTATCAACTACAGAAGTTGAATTTATTGCTGCAACAGCTTGTGCTTGTCAAGCTATCTGGTTGAGAAAAATTCTTGAAGAGCTTCAGTTCAAACAAGTTAAAACTACTATAGTTTTTTGTGATAACAACTCAACAATCAAACACTCTAAGAATCTTGTGCTACATGGCAGAAGCAAACATATTGATGTGAAGTATTATTTTTAAGAGATCTCAACAATGATGAAACAATCAAATTGGCTTATTGTCGAAATGAAGATCAAGTTGCAGATATACGAACCAAGTCTCTCAAGTTGGTTGCATTTGTAAGATTACATGGTCTACTTGGAGTTTGTTAGTTCTAGCCATTAGTTTGCCCAAGTCTTTGGGTGTTTATCTATCTGATTTTGTGTCCGCTGATCCTACTATACAGAAGATATGGTAGGTTAAAATGTTCTAATGTAACGTCTATTTATATGCTCTTTTTCTTCTTCAATATCAGAGTTTTTTCATTCCAACACATCGCCTTTATTTTCCCTTGCCATCGTATCATTGTCGTCATGACTCGGTCGCAATCATAGTCACAAGAACACCCACGCCGACGATCAACCCTAAGTAATTTTAAAGCTTGGCTACGCGTCGATTATTAGGTGAATATTTAATGTGGCAAATTAAGTGTGCAGGTTTGTGTAAAAATTGAAGATCGAGTTTGGAGGAGGATGAATATTCAGATAAAGTGAGAAGTCACAAGGAGCTCTTATCTTTGATAACTTGAAATCTGCAGCGGTTGACACTGTGATAATCTAATTAAGAGCTTTAATTAATTTAATTAGGTGCTTTTAATTTAGCGCACACAAAAAAAACCCAAATATTTTCTATTTTCTTTTTCCATAAATTTCTTTAGTATTTTTTGCTTTTTTTTTCAGATGGAGATGGATCATTTTCTAATATATATAGTGCCATATGGGAGTCCCATATTTTTTTACAAAAAATTATTTTATTATTCTATTTTTTAATATTTAAATTATTTTTTATTTTTAATTAATATATTATGATATATAAATATTGAATCAGGTCGGTATAATATACTATTAAAACTGTATAATTCCAATTATAAATCAAAATTTTGATATAAGTCGTCATTTTAAATTGTACATACGTGTAAAATAAAAATGTTCATTAGTAAATTAAATAAATTGAATTATATAAAATTGATTAATTAAGTTTATAATTTTTTTTATCAATAGACTATTACTATATATCGGACGATTAATATTGAATTGATTACAACGTACCCATTTAATTAAAAAAAGTATAAATCAGAAGGGAAGGAAAGAATAAGTTTTAAAAGAATTATAAAATAGATATCACCCAAATTTTGTCATCTACCTTAGAGAGCATAACGGAAAAATCATTCTACATGATTATTATCTAATCCATTACGCTAAAACATACAAGTCAATAACTATTAAGCAATAATTTTTTTCACAAATTATGCACTAATAATACATATCCTATAATTAAAAAAAACATGACACAATATTGTGTAAAAAAAATCTCAAAACATTTTAATGTACTCTAAAGAGAACAAAAACATATTTAATTCATATAAGTTAAGGAAGACAATCTACCTAGATTGCAAAATAAAAATGTCCATTAGTAATATTATGGTTCATTTCATTTTATACAGGTCACCGACACAATGTGTATTTTCATTTTAATATAATTAAAATTTAACTGAGAAGAACATTTATCTAGAATGAGAGTTAAATCATAGATTTTAAAATCTAACCATTTTTTACGGAATAAATCAAAATTGAGTTAATTAAATTTTTTCTATCAAAACTAACTCATCGAACTTTGTCACAAAAAAAAATCAAATAAACTGAAACTATATAAAATTGAGAAATTTAGTCAGTAGTAACTAATTTTTTTTTATTAGTCTATTGTTGTTGCACATTAAGCGACGAGTCCATTGATCATCGATTGAGAATTGAAGTCCCTCGAATGGATCTAATAGCTAGCGCATGAAGTACTATCATTATGAGGTCCGGGATTCTAATCTTGACAAAGTCGAGGTAAATGTCTTCCTTATGTGCTAGTCACTATTCCAAAGGCTAGTAGCCGCTCGTGATTTACCTCCTCCGTGTTGACCCTGGGACGGATTGGCAGGGGCGCTAGGGGCAAGCGTATTCGCCTTTTCTACCACCATTGATTGAGAATTGAGTTCCAATATATATATATATATTAGTTAATTATAAGAAAAATCTAAACCATAAATTGAAAAGGTAAAAGGCTAAATTACCCTCAAGGATATAAATAAATAATTCTAATAAATTATATAATCTAACATCCTCCTTCAAACTTACGATGCTATGGCAGAAACATTGAAAGTTTGTTAGACAAAAACTGGAAGCGTGAAGCGGAATAAGTTTTGGTAAACATATCAGCTATCTATAGTGAGAAAGGAACAAAAGGTACTGTGATAGTGTCAAGCTATATATAATGACAAGTGAAATGACAATATATCTCAATATGCTTTGTTCTCTCATGAAAAATTATATTGCGCGCAATTTGAATGACACTTTGATTATCACAATCAAGAGCAGTAGGTTTCTGAAAAAAAAATTACATATCTGCAAGCAACCAACATAACCAAATAATCTCACAAGTGGTGGTAGCCATGACACCATACTAAGCTTTTGTGGAGGATCTGGAAATAACATATTGGTTCTTACTTTTCCAAGAGATAAGAGAATCTCCAAGAAAAATACAAAAGTCGGTGGTCGACTTACGATCCGTAAGGTCACCCGCTCAATCAACATCAGAGTATGCATAAAGCTCTAACGAGGAAGTAGAAAAGAATAAGAGACTCTAAAACTGAGTTCCCTGAAGATATCGAAGAATGTGAAGAATAGCAGCCCAATAAACTATGGTCGGTGTAGTGACAAACTAACTAACCACTTGTACAACATATGTAATATCAGGACGAGTCACAGTGAGATAAATTATGCTTCTCACAACTGTACGGTAGAGGTTAGGATTTGGCAAAGGAGAACCATCTCATGGAAAGTGCTTAACATTAGTCTTAAGGGGAGTATTGATAATTAGTATTTGTTGATGTTATTTTAGCTCTTATCCTTAACATTTTCTTATCCTCTCTTTCAATTAAATATTGTTTAACATCATGATTTACCAGTTAGGATAGAATTTGGAGCTTGTTATAACCTTCCCCTAATTTTGACATTATTTCATGATTTTTGTAGGGAATCAAAGATGAGCCATGGAGTTGATTCAACCGGACCAATATCTAGCCCAAGAAGTTTATCAAAGAAGAAGCAAGGTTTAATTGGGAATTAGTTCAATTCAATTGGAGATTATTCACATTCAATTTGATTCCAACCCATTTCATTAATCCAACCCATTGAGCTTGACCCAAGTCAAATCCCCTTACTAAATCCCTAAAACCTCCATTGAACCAAAACCTAAACCCCACTTAAGTCCGGTTCAAACCAGAGGTATAAATCAATTTTCTCGCGAATGAACAGGAGCTCGGGTTGTTGTTCATTCGTGATTTTCTTCTCTAGCAACTCTCTATTCCACTTCCTTCTTCTCGGTAGCTCCTGGACCATTTCCAGATCAGTTAGAAGCTCACCGAAGGGAGGTTCTGAGGGTGAGTTTGCTGAATTTTGAGCTCCTTCCGATGACCATCACCATCCGCGGCCTCTATCAAGATTCAGAGATCCAGTTTCATTCATCAACTGTGAAATTTGAGCAACCAGCAACCAACGCCCGAGGATCAGTGTTGGTTGCTACTCGGAAAACCTAGAGGTTCCACTGTACAAAAATTTTGTACAAAGGTCTGAACCTTTTCCTAGCTACCATGTGTTCTTTTAAATTAAATTTTGGATCGCCTGCGGAACTTAACACGTTTGATCCAAAACTTAATCTATTCGTTCTTTTAGGTTTTGACTTGGGTCTCCTGCGGAACTTAACACGTTCGATCCAAATCACCTTAAGTTATTAATTCCATTAAATATTAATTTCCATAATTGGTTCCCAGTACTGACGTGGCGAGGCACATGGCCTTCTTGGATATGGGAGCAACCACCACCGACTAGACAAAACCTTTTATAGAAAGGTAATATTTAATTTCCTAAAATAACTTTAGGTTAACCGAAAAGAACAATCAAATCACAAGGAAAAGAAAAAACAAAAGAACACAACATCGAAAAACATATTCGAAATTCTAGAATCGTAAGCCTCTTGTATTTGGTATTATTTCCATAAATAACTAGCATGATGTAGAAAGGAAAAATTACTAATTATACCTTCTAAAAGACCTCTTGATCTTCTACCGTATTCCTCTTCTAACCTCGGACGTTGTGTGGACAACGATCTTCCGAGATGAGAACCACCAAGCACCTTCTTCTTCCTTACAAGTTTCGGCCACCACAATTCTCCAAGAGAAGTAGAGGTCCGGCCACCACCACCAAGCTCCAAGGGATGCAAGAAACAAAGCCACCTTTCTCTCCTTCTTCTCATAGCTAGAACCGGCCACCATCAAGAGCTCCAAGAGAGGTTGCCGCCGGCCATAAGAAGAAGAGAAGAGGAAGAAGCTAGGGCCGGCCACCAAAGAGGAAAAGAGAGGAGAAGAATAATAGAGTTGATCACCCATGAAGGCACCTCTACCCCCTCTTTTATAATCCTTGGTCTTGGCAAATAAGGAAATTTAATTAAAAACTTCCTTAATTATTTTGTCATGAAAAAGAAAATTTTATTTAATTTAAAATAATTTCCTTTTTACAAATACAATGGCCGGCCACACCATTCCACAAATCAAGGAAAGTTTTAATTAAAACAAAAATTAAAACTTCCTAATTTGTTTCTAGAAATTTATAAAAATTTCTCCAATAATTTTATCCCTTCATGATTGGTTAATAAAAAGGAAATTTTATAAATTAAAATTTTTCTTTTAAACATGTGGATAAAAAGAAAGTTATCTCTAAAATTTAAAATCTCTTTTAATCTACAAATAAGGAAAGATATCAAATCTTTTCTTAATCTTTTGTAGAAACTTATAAAAGAGAATATTTAATTTTAAACTCTCTTTTAAATCATGAACATGATTAAAAAGGAAATTTTTCTTAAAATTTAAAATCCACCTTTAATCAACAAATAAGGAAAGATTTCAAATTTTAAACTCTCTTTTAAACATGTAGATGATTTACAAATAAGGAAAGTTTTTACCAAAAATTAAAACCATCCTTTTAAACTACAAATAAGGAAAGAGATTAATCTCTTCTCTTAATCTTTTGTAGAAAGCTATAAAAGGAAATTTTTAATTTTTTTAAACTCTCTTTTGAAATCATGATATCCACATAAGAAATAATTTTAATAAAAATCCTTTTTAATATTCTAGTGACCGGCCACCTACATGACTCATCCACTTGGTCTTGGCCGGCCCTAGCTTGGGTTCCAAGCTAGCTTGGCCGGCCCCATTGGATGGGTAAGAAAGTGGGTATGCGGTGGGTATAAATCTCTATATACTAGAGGCTACGATAGGGACCGAGAGGAGGAATTGGTTTTGGTCTCCCGATGAAATTAAACATCCCGTGTTCGCCCCGAACACACAACTTAATTTCATCAATAATAATTCATTCCACTAAAGAACTATTATTGAACTACCGCACCAATCCCAAATTACATTTTGGGCTCCTTCTTATTATGAGTGTGTTAGTCTCCCTGTATTTAAGATAACAAATGTCCACTAATTAAGTAAGTTACTGACAACTCACTTAATTAATATCTAGCTCCAAGAGTAGTACCACTCAACTTCATCGTCATGTCGAACTATGTCCACCTGTAGGGTTTAACATGACAATCCTTATGAGCTCCTCTTGAGGACATTCTCAACCTAGATCACTAGGACACAGTTTCCTTCTATAATCAACAACACACACTATAAGTGATATCATTTCCCAACTTATCGGGCTTATTGATTCATCGAACTAAATCTCACCCATTGATAAATTAAAGAAATAAATATCAAATATATGTGCTTGTTATTATATTAGGATTAAGAGCGCACACTTCCATAATAACTGAGGTCTTTGTTTCTTTATAAAGTCAGTATAAAAGAAACGACCTCTAATGGTCCTACTCAATACACTCCAAGTGTACTAGTGTAATTATATAGTTAAGATAAACTAATACATAATTACACTACGACCTTCCAATGGTTTGTTCCTTTCCATTTTAGTCGTGAGCTACTGTTTATAATTTATAAGGAAACCGATAACATGATCTTCTGCGTGTGACACCACACACCATGTTATCTGCAATATAAATTAATTGAACAACTATATTTATCATAAATGTAGACATTTGACCAATGTGATTCTTATTTCTAGATAAATGTTTATACCAAAAGCTAGGCTTTTAGTATACACTCTAACAATCTCCCACTTATACTAAAAGACTAAGCTGTCATATCAGCTGCCATACATTTGATTCCCAACCCTTCAACATGCCCATCAAAAGCTCTTGCCTTAAGGACCTTAGTGAAAGGATCTATAGGTCATCACCTGATGCAATCTAGGCGGCAACAACTTCTCCTCGTTTATACGATTTCTCGTATTGGGTGGTACTTGCGCTCTATTGTGTTTACTTGCCTTATAGACTTATGGTTTCTTCGAGTTTGCTACTGCACCAACATTATTACAATAAATTGTAATAATCTTTGGACAAATCAGAAATCATTTCTAAGTCTATCTTGAGGTTATTGAGTCATTCAGCTTTTATGGCTACCTCAGAGGCTTGCCATATACTAAACTTCTATGGTGGAGTCCAGAAAAACACCTATGCTTATCACTCTTCCATAGTTATGACTTTACCTCCTAAAGTAAACACAAAACCCCGAGGTTGACTTATTATTGTCCCTATCCGATTGGAAGTCAAAATCCATACAACCCACAAGGACCAAATTAACTGCCTTGTAAGCTAACATATAATCTCTAGTACCTCTAAGGTACTTCAATATATGCTTTACTGCAGTCCACTGTCCTTGTCTAGAGTTACCTTGTTATCTGCTAACTATGCCCTTGGCAAAACAGATTTTTGATCTCGTGCATAGCATACATTAGGCTTCTGTCAGCCGAAGCATAAAGAACTGCCTTTATTTCCTTTATCTCCTTTGATGTCTACAGAGACATATCTTTAGATAAAGTTACTCTATCCTGAAAAGGTAAGAAACCTTTCTTGGAGTTTTGTATGCTTAAAACGAGCAAGGATTTTTTTCGATGTATGAAACTTGGGATAAGTAAAATATTCTTTTCTTGCGATCCCTTATTACTTTGATCTCAAGAATATATACATTCTCTCAAGTCCTTCATATCGAATTGTTTGGACAACCATACCCTTACTTCTGACAACACATTGATATTGTTTCCAACTACCAAAAATGTTATCTACGTATAGTACAAGAAATACCACCACGTTTCCATCACGCCTTTTGTATACACAAGACTTATCCGGTTACTAAATAAATCCATAGGTCTGGATTACTTTGATAAACCGGATGTTCCAAGACCTTGAAGCTTTGCCTCAGTCCATAGATTGATTGAGCTTACACAAGATGCTCTTAGCCCTTTGCAATGAACCCTTCTGGTTGCTTTATATGGATGCTTTCTTCAAGACTTCCATTAAGGAATGCTGTCTTGACATCCACTTGCCAAAAAGAATCCGGATAGATTTTAGCATGACTACCAGTGAAAAAAGTTTCCTTTTTCATCAAGCCTTGCTCTGAAGGTTTCTACCTTCCTGTCTATCCTTCTTTTCCTATTATAGACCTTTTACACCCAAAGGCTTTTACACCATTTGGTGGTTCTACAAGCTTCCAGATTTTATTAGAATACATATATTCTAATTATGTTATTCATTACTCTTTGCCAAGATGCTGCATCTTTATCTTGGAGTGCTTCATCATATGAACGGAGATCAGGTTCATGTCCTTCAGGGATCGAGTCCAAAAACTCTCCCAAAACATGAATCTTTTTAGGTTGCTTAACAACCCTCCCACTATGACAAGACACTTTCTGTAATTGTGTATCATTTGTGATACGTGTTGCAGTTTCCTTGTGGTATCTCATCTTATACAGTTGGTACTAGATTAGACATATCTTTTATTATTTCCTTAAGAACAAATTTACTTATGAGCACGTGGTTCCTAATATAGTCATTTTCTAAAAATCAGTCATTGATGCTAACAATGACCTTCTGATTTTTAAGACTATAAACCTTCTTTTGTTTATCTAGGATAACTTACAAACAAGTGAACTCCTATCCAACTTATCATTGTCTCTCTTTAACATATGTGCTGGATTACCCGAATCCGAATATGCTTCAAAATAGGTTTTCACCTATTCAGCAATTCTATATGAGTAGAGAGTTCTAACTTGGAAGGTACTATGTTCACTTTCGTTTTCAGAGTTTATCCTTAAAACAAATTTGGTAATTTTCTGAATAACTCATCATCTATCTAATTATTCCATAAGAGTCCTTTACCTTCTTTCTACTACACCATTCTGTTGGGGTGTACCAGATGCAGTTAGTTGGGATTGAAATCCAACTTCTGATAAGTGACTCCTAAAATCTCTCAAGAGGTACTTGCCACTACGATCTTCCATAGTGACTTTTTACTTTAACATTTCTCCGCATCAACCTTGTACTCTTTGAACTAATCAAAGTACTTAGTCTTGCGGTACATTAAGTAAATTTATTTGTATCTTGAATAGTTGTCTATAGACAAAATATTCAATACTACCTCTTGTCTGTATAGTCATAGGATCACACAA
This sequence comes from Zingiber officinale, assembly GCF_018446385.1. NCBI lineage: Eukaryota > Viridiplantae > Streptophyta > Magnoliopsida > Zingiberales > Zingiberaceae > Zingiber > Zingiber officinale. The sequence continues at coordinate 16,312,429 of NC_055989.1, forward strand.
ATCAGAATGAACCGATTTCAACATATCTTTGACTCCATACCCCTTGGACTTAAAAGCTTCTTGGTTATTTTCCTTCCAAGTAAGACTCGTAGGTTGGAAAGATTTCCACTACTAATGAACCCAAAAGTTCATCAGCTACCAATGAATCCTACTCAAGTATAACCTAGCTTTTAGATGTCAAAGATATAATTGGTTCATTTCAAGGTTGCTTTCTCTTAAAATTAGAAGATGTGTTACTAATTTCCATTTGTTGCATCGTGGGAGTTATTGGATTATAAATTGTCAACCACCATACCAGAATAGATAACTTCCCTATTTTTCTTGATAACAACTTTGTTATCAAAATAGACACAATATCTATAATAGTTTAGAAACTGAAGTCAGGTTCTTTCTAAACTTGGTACGTAAAGACAATTACTTAAAATCCATATTTTATTCTTATCAAAGGATAAACATCTCCCACTGCAATAGCTACCACTTTTACAGTAGTGCCCATGTGGACGGTGATTTACCTTTCATTTAGTTGTCGGGTTTCCTGGAACCCTGCAATGAATTGCAGACATGATTAATGACATCTTGTATCTACACTCCAGGTTCTGGTAGATAACACCACTAGACATGTTTCAACTAATGAATTGTTCTTAGTTCTAAGAAGACAGTCTACCTTAATGTCCAAGTTCTATTTCCAATCATTACAATTGGGACTACTAAGTCTTTTTCTATAGTATGACTACTAGGGATTGACAAACATCCTAAGAATCACAAAAATATTTGGTCAAGATCAACTTCTTAAAATCTCCATAAATTTTGCGTATACAAAATTGAAGAGGAGATTTCATTAATTTTATTATCTCGTCAACTTTACTTTATGACGAATAAAATTAATAGTTGGTTTATCTTTAATCAAATATTTGGTCAAGACTCTAAATTTAAAATAATATTGATTCCTCTAACAATACTATTTAAATTTACCAACACCTCAAAACACCGTGAATTTTGCATGCCACGTTAGTGTGGACGTATACAAAATCAACATTTGTAAGAGGAATGTTTTACCCATTAATTATCTTGTCAACGTAACTTTATGACAAATAAAATTATCTCAAACACCGTTAATTTTGTATGCCACGTTAGTGTGGACGTATACAAAATCAATCATTTGTAAGAGGGGTTTTAACCCTTTAATTTTATTATCTTGTCAACCTAGTTTTATGACAAATTAATAGTTGGTTTCATTTGGTCACACAAATAATAGCAGTGACTCCGATGGGGAGGATACTATTAGATGTGTCTAAGTGTATACCATTACTTGACACTAAGTCCATTAATAAGATTATGCCCCTTCCGTTGGGGAAGATCACACGCTCTTAATTAACTTCCTATAGTCATCCAAAAATGGAAGTCTGTTCTAGTGATCCACAAACAAGCTCATCCGTTATGGAGGAAGGCACTCAGAGCCAACGCGCAAGCTTGTTTGCATCACTTACAAACCAGTAATGGAGACCATGGGAGTTACTTAAAATCTCTCTCCCACTTAGTTATTTATAAATGAGGAATTTTAACTATGCTAGCCTACTAAACTTGTAAACTAACATGCACACACAGCATAATATAAAAGCAATAAATAGAAAAATCTAATTTTCAACTATTATGGCTTTTATCTCTGGTTATCCTCCGTGTGTTGTCATCCCAAGCTGCTGCCATATTTGGCCAACGCCACCGGGTCTAGCTGTCGCATCCATCTTGCTCCTAGTTCCGCTGCGGTCTCTGGTCCTTAGAAGGTTCCACGCTTTGCAAGATTCGATCCGCGACATAAATAGAATTTTACATTTTGATCCTATATTCCATAAAAGGAATGTACATGTACCTAGATCAAAAATAAAATCCTAATAAATCTAAATACAGCTCCTGCTGTATTTTAATACAATCATGCACACACATATAAATGCCCTTGACATGTCCAAGGGTCCAATCACACACATAATAACTAAAAGTCATAATAGTTGGATCCTGCATCCACAAAGTTAGCACATCCTACTATTATCCTGCCTAAATTATGTATGACATGTGCATAATTAAACTAATACCAAATACACAGAGGCAAATCCCTAGCTCTGATACCAATTGTTGGTTCCACTTTTCTCACCTAAGGTACACTATGAATTTTGTTGCTACTCAAAAACCTTTAGCTACTATAAGTTCAATTTTACACACTATGAACTTAACACGTTTGATCCAAAACTTAATCTATTCGTTCTTTTAGGTTTTGACTTGGGTCTCTGCGGAACTTAACACGTTCGACCAAATCACCTTAAGTTATTAATTCCATTAAATATTAATTTCCATAATTGGTTCCCAGTACTGACGTGGCGAGGCACATGGCCTTCTTGGATATGGGAGCAACCACCACCGACTAGACAAAACCTTTTATAGAAAGGTAATATTTAATTTCCTAAAATAACTTTAGGTTAACCGAAAAGAACAATCAAATCACAAGGAAAAGAAAAAACAAAAGAACACAACATCGAAAAACATATTCGAAATTCTAGAATCGTAAGCCTCTTGTATTTGGTATTATTTCCATAAATAACTAGCATGATGTAGAAAGGAAAAATTACTAGTTATACCTTCTAAAAGACCTCTTGATCTTCTACCGTATTCCTCTTCTAACCTCGGACGTTGTGTGGACAACGATCTTCCGAGATGAGAACCACCAAGCACCTTCTTCTTCCTTACAAGTTTCGGCCACCACAATTCTCCAAGAGAAGTAGAGGTCCGGCCACCACCACCAAGCTCCAAGGGATGCAAGAAACAAAGCCACCTTTCTCTCCTTCTTCTCATAGCTAGAACCGGCCACCATCAAGAGCTCCAAGAGAGGTTGCCGCCGGCCATAAGAAGAAGAGAAGAGGAAGAAGCTAGGGCCGGCCACCAAGGAGGAAAAGAGAGGAGAAGAATAATAGAGTTGATCACCCATGAAGGCACCTCTACCCCCTCTTTTATAATCCTTGGTCTTGGCAAATAAGGAAATTTAATTAAAAACTTCCTTAATTATTTTGTCATGAAAAAGAAAATTTTATTTAATTTAAAATAATTTCCTTTTTACAAATACAATGGCCGGCCACACCATTCCACAAATCAAGGAAAGTTTTAATTAAAACAAAAATTAAAACTTCCTAATTTGTTTCTAGAAATTTATAAAAATTTCTCCAATAATTTTATCCCTTCATGATTGGTTAATAAAAAGGAAATTTTATAAATTAAAATTTTTCTTTTAAACATGTGGATAAAAAGAAAGTTATCTCTAAAAATTAAAATCTCTTTTAATCTACAAATAAGGAAAGATATCAAATCTTTTCTTAATCTTTTGTAGAAACTTATAAAGAGAATATTTAATTTTAAACTCTCTTTTAAATCATGAACATGATTAAAAAGGAAATTTTTCTTAAAATTTAAAATCCACCTTTAATCAACAAATAAGGAAAGATTTCAAATTTTAAACTCTCTTTTAAACATGTAGATGATTTACAAATAAGGAAAGTTTTTACCAAAAATTAAAACCATCCTTTTAAACTACAAATAAGGAAAGAGATTAATCTCTTCTCTTAATCTTTTGTAGAAAGTTATAAAAGGAAATTTTTAATTTTTAAACTTTCTTTTAAAATCATGATATCCACATAAGAAATAATTTTAATAAAAATCCTTTTTAATATTCTAGTGGCCGGCCACCTAAGCTTGGGACCCAAGCTTTGGCTCATTCATTTGGTCTTGGCTGGCCCTAGCTTGGGTTCCAAGCTAGCTTGGCCGACCCCATTGGATGAGTAAGAAGGTGGGTATGCGGTGGGTATAAATCTCTATATACTAGAGGCTACGATAGGGACCGAAAGGAGGAATTGGTTTTGGTCTCCCGATGAAATTAAGCATCCCTCGTTCGCCCCGAACACACAACTTAATTTCATCAATAATAATTCATTCCACTAAAGAACTATTATTGAACTACCGCACCAATCCCAAATTACATTTTGGGCTCCTTCTTATTATGAGTGTGTTAGTCTCCCTGTGTTTAAGATAACAAATGTCCACTAATTAAGTAAGTTACTGACAACTCACTTAATTAATATCTAGCTCCAAGAGTAGTACCACTCAACTTCATCGTCATGTCGGACTATGTCCACCTGCAGGGTTTAACATGACAATCCTTATGAGCTCCTCTTGAGGACATTCTCAACCTAGATCACTAGGACACAGTTTCCTTCTATAATCAACAACACACACTATAAGTGATATCATTTCCCAACTTATCGGGCTTATTGATTTATCGAACTAAATCTCACCCATTGATAAATTAAAGAAATAAATATCAAATATATGTGCTTGTTATTATATTAGGATTAAGAGCGCACACTTCCATAATAACTGAGGTCTTTGTTTCTTTATAAAGTCAGTATAAAAGAAACGACCTCTAATGGTCCTACTCAATACACTCCAAGTGTACTAGTGTAATTATATAGTTAAGATAAACTAATACATAATTACACTACGACCTTCCAATGGTTTGTTCCTTTCCATTTTAGTCGTGAGCTACTGTTTATAATTTATAAGGAAACCGATAACATGATCTTCTGCGTGTGACACCACACACCATGTTATCTGCAATATAAATTAATTGAACAACTATATTTATCATAAATGTAGACATTTGACCAATGTGATTCTTATTTCTAGATAAATGTTTATACCAAAAGCTAGGCTTTTAGTATACACTCTAACAATCAGAGCACGATAGGAGGAGTTTTCCCTGTTTGCAATCTGTGTTCCACTACCTACACAGATCATAGGGCATTTCCCCGATCTGAGTTTCTATCATATAACAGAGTTTGTTCGTAAGCTTGAAGGGTGTTTCCCAGGAGTTGTGAGCATCATCTATTCTTAGCTGGGAGTTGGGATCTTCTTCGTCAATTGCTTTCAGATTGTTTCCCAGGAGCATTTTTATGTGATGACATGAGTATTGATACCAAAGTTCAAAGCTTACTTGTTCTTCTCCTCCGATAACTGGAGTTGTGAGGTTTCATCTTCAACCTCTTGTGTGACGACAAGAGTGTGATGTTTGTGTAGTAGGTTGCGAGTTGGATCGGTTCCCTTCATTTTATTTATTGTTTTTGTAGCTTGGAACAAATTTATTTTACTATTTAGTTAACTTTCTTATGTGTCTTGCTATTTCATCCCTTAGTTTAATTGTGTTGATAATAAAACCCATAGCGTAAAGTGACAATGCGTTGTAGATTAATTGTCGATACTTAAGTTAGATTTCATTCACGCATTAGATTAGTGTCTTACTTGTTTTGATTTTCATTTGTTAGGTTTAGAATCAATATCGAACAACTCCATTTTTATAATGAAAACCCCAAAAATTTTCCTTAATCACGAACAAACATCTTACTATTAGTTTCCTTGAGAGATTTGACAATGGCTCTTTATTGCAACATCATTGTACAGTGAAGGGGTTCATTGGATATAAATTGTTAATTTGATAAGTTCATTCATGACACCTAGAATGGGTTTATCAAGTATCAACTACCTTATTGTCAGTGAGACATGCTTGCTCAAATAGATCAGCTATGTACTTTGATTAAGACAAGAGATAACATTTAGGTGAAGAGGCGATCTTGATCCTCAGAAAATAGTGTAGTAAACCCATGTCTTTTATAGTGAAACAACTGTTGGACCCCGTGGTTATTTTGATGTGATTAACTAAGTTAGCTTAGGTGCTGTTTGATTTTGATCCCTGTGTCTAAGTGTGCAGGAGCTTAGGAGCACAGGAAGTCGAGCGGAAGACGCAGCTAGCGAGAAGGACGTCATGGGAAGGGAGCCGACGGGCTCGGTGCGTCCGAAGAACAAAAGAGCTGCGGAAGAGTACACCGGTGGACGAGAAGAACGTGCGCGATGTTTGAGGGACGAGAAGCCGGGGCGGAAGCCTATTTGAGGAGAGGGCCAGAAATTGGGTTTGGGTGAGCCCTATTTCGGTTGGCCGCAATCACCCAAGCGAACGGAACTTCGAAAGCCAAAGTGAAGATGAAGAAGTGCGGGAAAAGCAGCTGGAGGCGCCCTCAACAGTCGTTGGAGGCGCCTCTGCCCTCATCAGCTTGAGGGCGCCCTCAACAACATTGAGGGTACCCTCAATGTCCTTGAGGGCACCCTCAATTGGGTCAAACAGTCGTTGGCGAGCGGATAAAGTTTTATCCGCTTATCTCCTTGGAGGCGCCCTCAACCCCTTTGGAGGCACCCTCAAGACTCGAGATAGGATTTTCAGGAGTTATATAAAGACCCCTGGAATTAGGAATTATTCAATCAACTCTAGTACTAATTTCCTAGCAACTCTTGAGCTCTTTAAGTTTGTAAAATGCTTCTCCACCTTCAGAGAAGGAGATTCATAGTGCGTTTTTTCAACCGCCTTGGATTAATAATCATCTAGGTTGTAACCAAGTCAAATTGTTGTGACTCTTCTCTTACTTTTATTTTTGTTATTTTATTTTATAATTGTTGCTATTTTTAGAGTTGAAAGAACGAGGAGGGTATTTTCGTATTGCAGGCAATTCACCCCTCCCTTATTGCCGGCCCCGTTGTACCATCAATTGATCTCAGAGCTAGACCGTCTTAGAAGGACTGACCGCCGATTGAAGCATCAAGATCAAGATGATGACTGGTGCAAGTATTCATCCCTCAAAATTCGATGGAGACTTCGCTATATGAAAACGCCGAATTGAGGTATTTTTTAAAATAGATTTTGATATTTTGATTAAATAATAAACAATTTATTAACCAGATGATTAAATAAAAAAATTATATTAATTTATTATTGAATGTGAAACAATATAAGTAATTATATTCAATTTAGCCAGTTAGATTTTAAAATCTATGATTTAATCCTAATTCTATGATAAAATCTTGATTTGTATCATCTTCTGTTGTTGGTATGAATTTTGAATATGTTTACATAAGTTGTTTTTAGGATACATTAAAATGATTTGTATCATCTTCTGTTGTTGGTATGAATTTCAAAATAGTGTATGTTTTTTTTAAACTATAAGATATGTATTATTAGTGTGCTTTTGATATTTAATTTGTGAAAAAACATTCTGTTTAATAGTTATTGCCTTATATATTTATGACGTCTATAAACTAGTCTATGTTTTATCAATGTTTAAAAGAAAAATCTCTAATTGACACTCAACTCTTAATGATGATAGGTGGAATCAATTCAATATCAACTGTCTGATGTACAACAATCGACTAATATAAAAATAGTTATCATTGGCCCAATTAATCAATTTTATATTGATTAGTATGTTTGATTTTTTTATAATTAAGTGTGATCGGTTTGTTTTGTTAAAACAAAAAAAAACAGGAACCCAACTGCTTCCCAAACTTTGGATCACAGCCCTATCCACACAACTTGCAAATTGGAGTGTTCATCACAGCCACAATCCAAAAGCCCGACAAATTCAATTGATTCAAGCCGATATTACAGAGCAATTATACTTCGGTCAACGTTTTATGGATCAGGAGGAGATGGTCTACGATATAATTATAATCAGATTACAATTATAATTCGATCGCAATTGATTGTAATTTTTCTCTGGATTTAACTTTCTATCCAAGTTATAATTTGGATCGGGATAGACGGCTGAAAATCGCCGATGATGAGTTTTTAAAATTTTTATTAAATCAATTTATTTTTTATTAAGTTATTAATTTTTATGATTCTTGAAAACTCAATTAATTGAGTGACGGCCCGAATTAATAAATTTTATATCTGTTTGATTTATTCATTAAGATGATTAAATAAAAGTATTCTCTTTTTATATTGATTTACTGTTAAACGTTAAGAATACAAGTAAATTATATTTGACTTTTCTAATTGTAATTTAAAGTTTTAACACTTGAATCTAAAAATAATTATTTCTACATAATTGGGTGAGAACGTGATTATATAGTGAAAGTTTTTTAACTTGATTTGTATCTTTATTATAGAAATTATTCTTAGTAAAATATTCGTTTTAACTACTACATTGATATAATATATAAGATAAATATCAGAAATGCATTAGTTTTCAGCTTTACAAAAAAATTTATATTGTTATATTTGTTAGGTTGACGAATTGTGACATATTTTTTTAAATTAATTATTGAATAATAAAAATCGGAATATATACGATAACATGGAAATAACTATTCCAATTAGTGTGAAAATAAAATTTTCATATCATTGTTATCATTTTTAAACTATGAATTTTTTATAGGTACATTTTCTATTGCAATCTTCAATTGAATAAGAATGTTAATTTGTTTATGTTATGAAATTTACTAATGGTGTTTACTAGTCTTCTGTATGAATTTTGAATATGTTTATGCATAACTTCTGTTTATAATACATTAAAATAATATGATATTTTTGTTAGATTATATAATTATTAGAATTATTTATTTATACCCTTAGAGTAATTTAGCCTTTTACCTTTTTAATTTAGGGTTTAGATTTTTCTTATAATTAATTATATAAAACTTTATACTCTTTATTTCTTAATAACTTTTTGAATTCATCAAATCAAGATGACTACTTTTTCTTTGGCATCAATTTCTATATGGTATCAAAGCTTCCATCTCTATGTTTTTTGATAATTTGATTAAAGAATTGTTAATTCGGTTGATTTTTTTTTGGCACAGCCGTATAGTTTTGTTTGGGTTTCTTTTGTTTTCACATCTACTTGGATTTATTTGTTGTTAAGTTATTCGTGAGCATAATTCGTTCTATCATCATGAGTGGTCACACAGAAGATTTTCTTTAATCGATCAATGTCTGACTGGATAGAAAAAATTATTTGTATTGGGGATATGTTATGAAAAAAATTTTGCGGGGAAAATCTATATGAGGATATGTATCAGGTGTGCGAGTTCAACCTATGGACATCAATGCTGATGATTATGCAAAGTCGTTGGATGTTTGGGAGACCAATAATGCGAAGATTATTACGTGGATCAATAATTCTATTTCACACTCCACTGGTGCTCAGTTGGCCAAGTACGAGATAACCACAGAGGTTTGGGATCATTTAGTAAGATTATACATGCAGTCTAACTTTACCAAACAATATTAATTGGAAGCAGATATCCGTGCACTTTGGCAGCAAGATATGAGCATCCAAGATTTTTATTCTGTCATGTCAGAACTATGGGACCAATCAGCACTCACAAAATCCTTAGAATTGTGAGCATTCCCAGCTTATGTTACTCGTAGAGAAGAACAACATCTGGTTCAATTCTTGATGGCTCTTCGTGATGACTTTGAAGGATTGCGTGGAATAATTTAGATCGTAGTCCTCTCTCTTCCGTTGATTCTGTATTACATGAATTGCTAGCCGAGAAGATTTGTCTTAAGTCTCAGGTTGATAAGAGGATTATTGCATCATCTATGTCATTTGTTTTTGCAGCACCATAGCGGTCTATGCTACATAATCAAAATAGGTCAACTTGATCAGACTTTCCCAATTTTGATTATGCACCATAGTGGTTTTGATCAGACTCATGTTCATTTGGGATCAAGTCCAGAAACATGTGGTCATGGAGCGATACAATTCATAGAGTTGATCTAGAGACACATGGCTTGATAATGGTGATGATAAAAACATATATAACCTTGGAATCTAGGGTCTCATTCCAATTCATTGTAGCACAACTGACTAGTCACAAGAGGGGCATAACATATCAAGGACATTCTAAAGCGAAATTGCTAAATGTCAATAGACTTAATAGATGTGTTGGCCTTGTGTAGGTTGTTTTTGTTTTTTGTTTTGGCATAATGAAACTAATGCACCAGTTACAAATGGAGTCTAGCTAAGTCTCTACCATGGTAGGTTACTAATCGAGTTGGCCTAGTGTTCTGCTTTGGAAATCTTACACAATACGTAGCACGATGATAGTGATCAAGTATTCAGTCACCACGGAGTGCTTGATGGCATGGATGTTAGCTATTAGGGATTGGCAGCATTGATCTTATCACTTAAATAAAGAAAGCATGAGGATACATGCCTCTGAGATACAATTTTCACCCATTAAGGAACGTCATGGCAACCCGATCACTTTATTAATTACCCTCAGAATTTCTTGACTAATACTAGTGTATATTGCTAAGAGAGAAGATGAAATCCTCAGAGAAACAAGATGAAATATGACAATTAAACTAAATGATGAATACAAATTATGAACCTTTTGTAATTATGAACCTTTTGTTTTCATTAAGTATGATAAAAGAAAGGAGTGAAGTTTACCACACCTTAATTATGGCGATTACTGTTAAGAGCTAACGGATGAGTTCCCACAATGTTGAGAGATTGGTTGCCAACAGAGACAGATCTACTATGGCTTCCTGGGCCATAGTCCGGCCTAAATTCCTTTGCAATCTCTCAGTCGAATGTACATCATCTCCTCTACGTCAACGCGAGGAAGCTTTGGGGCGCTAATCTGGTTCTCCCTTTTTCTTACAAGACTCGGTCTCTCCTCCATCCTTTTGAGCACTAGCTGGGTAACAAAAAAGAATTTTTTTATTTTGGTATATTTAATTTTTCAAATGTGCTTAGGCTGATTAATTTGGATTTTAAGTGACTCTTTCAGTTAATCAATTTTGCTTCCCCTTCTTTGGATTGATGGATCTTGAGTGGGATCATCCTGGCACGAGGCGGCATAATAACCACCGAAAGCTTTTAAGTTGATTTCAATGTCATTTCAAAGTTCATCGCCGAGTGTGTTATTAATCAAATAGACATGTTTTTTAGTTGCTTGTGATAATTCTCATTTGAGCTACGAAGCATGATGAAAAGGATCTACTCTCACCTGATCAGCACTATAAGTTTTATTATTTGAAAATTTAGAGGACTATGTATTCGGAGAATAGCTAAATGGTCAAAATTTATCATTCTTGAACAAAAATATTGATGATGGTTATGAAAATTGATGTTATTTAGTGTATCTTATGAGGGAAAAAAATGTTTTGCTTATTATAGTGTGTTGGTGATGTAGGCCAAAATTGGGCAATAATTCCTGAGGAAGGCCAAAATTCCTAAATTACACGACTAACACATGATGAAAGGGAATTCAAGCCCCTTCAATTTTAATTTACGGATCCATCCCTAGTTGCTAAAGTCATAATTGATTGGTATTCACTGTAAATGTTCAATTCCCTTTCTACTTTGGTTTCACTTAGACTCTGATCAACTTGAAATGAAGCAAAATAACAACCATCTACACATAGAATAAATTACTTCAATTTATGCATTGTGATTTATATCGACGATCAAATACGAAGGCATTTTAGCGTGGCTATGGAAAATGGTCTTGCTTATTCTGTGCTTGGACATTTGGAACCCATTTAGGATTCATTTCATTTTATGCAGGTAACTTATACGATATTCATTTTCATTTTCAATAATTTATTGTCAAAATTTGACATGCAAAATTTAACATTTATCTAGAACTCTGGATGAGTAATCGAACCTAATACATTGAACAAATTAAAACCGAACTAATAAAAACAATTTAGACACAACAAACCGATTGAACTTTGCCATTAAAATTAAATAAACTGAATCGATATAAAATTAATTAATTTAATTGATTATCGAATTAGCTGAATATTTTTAATTAATCGATTGATATTGATCTAGAGTCGAGTTTTGATTTAGAGATTTTTTTAAAAAAATATTAATTTAGATATATCTGTCACATAGCAGTCAATTTAATCAAATTTTAAATTTTAAAATTGAAATTAAATCGAATAAATTGATATAACTTTTTTTAAAAAATTGAAAGTTTGAATTAAACGAACCAAACTTCTGAATTTGGTTTACTTGTCTATTTATAACTACAAAGTGATTTTATTATTTTGAAAGTAACTTATCAAGAGGATTTGGGGAAGTTGGATACACAAAACTATACATGTTCTCCAACCAATCCAACTATCGAAAAAATATATCCTTATAGACTATTCTTATGTATTTTCCAAATGCAAAATTAAGAGCTAATAGAAGCAAGAAAGTAGGATCTCCAATACAAGCAACCAATCCAATTTTAAAGTATCTCGTAAGTAAATATTATTTTCCACAAGGAGCAAATCTTTTAAGAACATGAGCAAAAAAAAAACTTAATAACGGTATTAGTAGTTAAAAAACAAGAAAATGCTCGAAATGACAAAGGTACGAGGTTTACCTTCTTCAAATTTCAACTTAAAATTAAAAAAAAAATCTAGCTCATATTCATCCTGAAGATAGTTTAGTATTTATATGCATAATTAACATTCTTCCTAGTAATATCTGAAACGTTGTGTGCATTAAAATATCGCAAATGCGGAACCAAATTGAAATGAATGAATAAGCTTAAAAAATCATTCAAACTTTTGCCCGCTACCATTAGAATCATTTGGGGAAATTTACTAAATATCTCAAATCATAATGTATGGATTATAAGATTCTAAGTTTTGGACGGTCAACTGCTTTATCGAGTCTAGTAGTTGGCTTATCCTAATGAATTATAACTTTATGAGTTTGACAATTTTTATGGATTTTTTTTCTTTATTACATATCAGTCAATTTTAAACTATTAGCTGGCTGATTTATTAAATTGGTTCGATTTAATTGATTTAATCAAATTTAAATATTGAAATCGACAGTGAACCGAATAAATCATAATATTTAAGATTAAAAAAATAATTAAATTTCTAAATTAATCAAATTTATGAATTAAATTGGTTAGATTTTACCATCCCTCATATAAAATGTGAGTTTAAGATAAATCTAGTAGAAGAATTGAATTTTTTTAAGACTTCAAATAAAAAATGATAAGGAAATTTATATTCATCAAATTATGTCAAAAAAAAACTTATTAATATATTTGACTGGAAACTCATGATTAATATCAAAATGGATCATAATCATAAACTAGTGTATTTTAATTATTATAAAAAATATTACAAGTAGTTTATTGTATACCTACAGTAGATCCGATATTTTATGTACAATTATATGTGCTAAGTGTTTCCCTTAATTATATTTTAATTCGAAAATTTTAAGATATTTATAATTTTTGTTTTTCTTGCAGTGGTTTTATATCGGCCACAGATTTCCTAGCTGATTTGCTTTCGATGGCCTCTTTCACCTGCTCGCCGATGCTACTCTTCCTCGTCGCCTCTCTTCTCTTCTCTCCGCCTTGCTCAGCTTCCACTTCCTCGTCCCTGCCATCGGCTACCTCCAGAACGTCACTAGACGCCGCGTCTCCCACCCCGGCGTCGTGGCCGCAACAGTTCCACTCCCTTCTCTACATCAACAACAGTGGCCCTCTCCGTCGTCGACCTCTGGTATGATTGGCCCAACTCCCGAAACTTCAATATCATCCAACACCAACTGGGTACCCTCCTCTACGACCTCGAGTGGGGAAATGGCACCTCCTTCTACTACACCTTCGACGGCGACCGCAGCTGCCGCACCGTGCACTTCGAGGTCGGGATCCTACGCCCCGACTGGCTCGACGGCGCCAATTACCTCGGCCTAGAGGCCGTCGACGGTTTCCTATGCAATGTGTGGGAGAAGGCCCAGTTCATTTGGTACTACGAGGACGTCGAGACGCGTCGCCCCGTGCATTGGCTCTTTTATACTGGTTGGTTCATTACCTGTTTGTTAGTAGTCCTCGACCACTCGATAGTGGTTTCTCAATCAGAATTCAAAGCCGTCTTTCTAAAGTTGTTTATAAATTTTGAATATTTTGTTGTTATTGTTTATTGATAATATTCTTGTTTTGTTTTCCTACGATTATGTGTGCTAGTTTTTGAATTTATACTATATGATTAAAATGCAGGGCGATCTGTTCATGTAATGACATTCGAAGTCGGAGCAGTGCTTGAGGATGCAAAATGGCAAGCCCCTGTTTATTGCTTTGACAGAGAGGATGAACAAAACCTGAATGGTCAGCCTGTTGTCTCTGAAGGTCCTTTGGAAAGCCTAATTCGGAAATGGCCACTGAGAAGGTCGTCTGAGTATGAAATGTAATGGTGTCTATCCTACCAAGTCAGGTTTGCCTTCAACCCCTTTATTTAAGCAAAATCTTGTACAATTAGGCGAGTGTCTCCTTTGGATTTTATCCTGTGCAATTAATATGCTATGTAGTTCTAAACAAGAAACATAAACAGTATCCCGTACCATTAATCTATCTTTGTGAATCTTATAAGAAACACCTAAATTAGTAGTCAGATTTTCTTCAATGATAATGTACTAGTTTTAGAATGTATGCATCGTTTAGCTGATCCTTTTATAGAGGTGGTTAAGTCTTGAAGAGATAACACGAGCAATTCATAAGAACTATAGAAATATGAGTTTGGCTTCACATTCAACATTGACAACTTCTCTAGTTAAAGAATTTCAACATTAAATAGAAAAGGAAGATACTGTGATTTCTCGGTCAGTAAAATAGGATGGTGAATTGTGAACTGAAACAAATTGATAAAAGATAAAAGCAATTGAAATAACACAGGGCACTTCACCATGTACCTCAAACTAACTGATGAGTGATTCTTACTTGGAGAAAATGTAGAAACTCAAATCAAATCACTAGATTTTATCAATATTACTCTGTCAAACTTGGAGCAGTGACCTATGCTTAAATAGATTAGTAGAGGTTATTTATCTAAAATAGAAGACGTAACCATGCAACTTAAGGAAATAATTCTTGCCTTTATAACATGAGGATACATGTCTCTGAGATACAAGCTTCACCCATTAAGGAAGGTCATGGTAACCTGATCACTTTATTAAGAGGATTTGGTAATAGTTACCCTCAGGATTCCTTGTGGAATACTAGTGTATATTGCCAAGAGAGAAGATGAAATCCTAAGAGAAACAAGACGATTCGAGACATGAAGTAAAGCAAGGATCACAAACAATGTACACATGAAAGCAAATGAAAATATGACAATTAAACTAAATGATGAATACAAATTCTGAACTTTTTGTTATCATTAAGTATGAAAAAAGAAAGGAGTGAAGTTTGCCACACCTTACTGATGACGATTACTGTTAAGAGATAACTGGTGGGTTCCTACAATGTTGAGAGATTGGTTGCAAAGTTATAATTGATTGCCACTATAGTGGTTCAATTCCCTTTCTACCTTGGTTTCACTTAGACTGTGATCAACTTGAAATGAAGCAAAATTACAACTATCTAGACATGAATAAATTACTTCAATTCAAGCACTGTGATTTATATTGAAGATCAAACATGAAGACATCTTATGTGGCTATGGGAATTGGTCTTGCGGATTGTGTGCTTAGGCACTTGGAACCCATTTATGAAATTGTTGGTGTTGGCCATCCATAAAGGTCTATTTTGAAAACTTTGAAGCTTTTTGTACTTCTCTTAATCCCAATCCACCACTATTCTTATGCAAACATATCATACTCCACTTTACCTTGTGAAGAGCTCTTCAGTCCTTACACCACCATAGGAACTTAGCTATTTATCTAGGCAAGGAAAATGCTGCAGCACATTCTAGAATCTTGCCAATAATGATAGTTTGTAAGATTTCTAACCTTTCTGCATATCAAAGAGCCTCACTTTTCACAACTTAGCTTCCTTTGTATATCATCAAGACAAAGCAATCCTGGTAAGTTTTATCTAATTCAATGGGATACCCAAATATGTGAATGGCAAAATCTCCTCAATTATGTGGTGGATACCTAGAATTTCAACTATAAATCTTTGCATTTGCTGAAATACACATCAGACTTACCATAAATAAGATATGACCTTGAAATAGTCACAAATTTATTCAACACCTCCGCGATAACCTTCACACTGCTAAAATGATCATGTCTACTACCAAGGAAAATTTAGGCAAGGTGAACTTTTAGACGAGAAGCATGGAGTTGGTGAAGATCTAAAGGTGAGTCTTTCGGGAAATTGGTGAAGATTTGGAGGTGAGACATTTGGGCAAGTTCAATCTGTGATGCATGTATTAACAATGAAAGGAAAACCTAACTTGATCTTTGCTAACTATATCAAAATAATCATTACAAATTTAACTACTTGAAATGTAATTGCACTAACATTTTGTAGCCTTGTTTACTCTATGTAAAAAAGTCTTTACTTGCCTCCTCTCATAATGTTTTTTTTTTTTTTGACCTTTTGCAGCCAGAGTATAATCAGGTGGCCTTTATTTTCTTTTAATAGCCTAAACATGATTCACTGACCTTTGTGTGTGTGCGTGTAACTTTTGCAGAAAAAACATAATTCCATCCTTGTAATCTCAACAAGGTTAATTTCTTCTTACAGTCTATGGGGAGCGAGCCGGTAGATTCTCGCCGCCTTCTCCGCTCCTTGATTCTCTTGGACGCCGGTAGTAGCGAGCCTCTGTTGATTCGGTCTGGAAGATTGAAACCTTAGAAGCGGAAATTTGTGGATCGATGACGCCACGATCTGCAAGTTCGTCCATGTGAGCTTGTGAGGCAAGATAGATGAAGATCTTCGTCTTCAAGGTTTGCGATGGCGGCCAACAAGAGCAAGAAGGAGAAAGGTGAAAGGGGGGAAGCAGCGGAGATGGGAGGAAGAAAAAGCCTCCACGGAGGTCGGTAACCCTAAACCTTAACTTGCTTTTTCTCAGCGCCTTTTAACTTTGCTTTTACGCTGAATCCTATTCTCTATGGGGAGGAAAAAGCAATGTTCGAAGTGTTGATGCAACCTTAGGTCAAGGTTGACCTGGTTGACCCGATTCGAGTTGACCTGACTCGAGGTGTATTTTGATGTTTGACGAGAATAGAAAAGTTGTATCTTGATGTTTGACAAGAATACAAACTTGGGAGATTGTGGGTGCAACCTTTGGTCAAGGTTGACCTGGTTGATCCGACTTGAGTTGACCTGATTCGGGTAAAGTCCAAGTATGGAGACTTGGCACGGAAAAGTCCAAGCAGGGAGCTTGGCACGGGAAAAGTCCAAGTATGGAGACTTGGCACGGAAAAGTCCAAGCAGGGAGCTTGGCATGGGAAAAGTCCAAGTATGGAGACTTGGCACGGAAAAGTCCAAGCAGGGAGCTTGGCACGGGAAAAGTCCAAGTATGGAGACTTGGCACGGAAAAGTCCAAGCAGGGAGCTTGGCATGGGAAAAGTCCAAGTATGGAGACTTGGCACGGAAAAGTCCAAGCAGGGAGCTTGGCACGGGAAAAGTCCAAAGTATGGAAGCTTGGCAAGAGAAGTCGGAGAGGGCTCGGGAGCTCGTTCTCCAGACCAGGTCAGAGAGGGCTCGGGAGCTCGTTCTCTGGACCAGACGAAGTCGGAGAGGGCTCGGCAGCTCGTTCTCCGAACTAGGTCAGAGAGGGCTCGGGAGCTCGTTCTCTGGACCAGATGACGAAGTCGGAGAGGGCTCGGTAGCTCGTTCTCCGGACTAGGTCGGAGAGGGCTCGGGAGCTCGTTCTCTGGACCAGACGAAGTCGGAGAGGGCTCGGTAGCTCGTTCTCCGGACTAGGTCAGAGAGGGCTCAGGAGCTCGTTCTCTGGACCGGAGGAAGTCGGAGAGGGCTCGGTAGCTCGTTCTCTGGACTAGGTCGGAGAGGGCTCGGGAGCTCGTTCTCTGGACCGGATGAAGTCGGAGAGGGCTCGGTAGCTCGTTCTCCGGACTAAGTCAGAGAGGGCTCGGTAGCTCGTTCTGGACCGAGCGGGAAGTCGGAGAGGGCTCGGTGGCTCGTTCTCCGGACTAGGTCGAGAGGGCTCGGTGGCTCGTTCTCTAGACCGGAAGGCTTTAGGGTTTAGGGTGAAGTTAAGGCATTGGATCGATCCGTGACCGATCCGGTGATCTGATTGTGCGGATCGGTCGGTGACCGATCGGTAACCAAAGAATGTTTCGTGGGTTAGACGGTGATGCAGATCGATCGAGCGATGGACTTGAGAGCGATAGGAGGGATCGATGCGTGGACCGATCCACCTATAGTCCGATATGTCCCGGCACCAGACCGATCAGCCAACTCTCTGAGAGTTGGTTCGTCTCTGATCGGCCTTCAGACCGATCGGTCCACGCATCGATCAGAGTTCCCGATCGGGTTGGAGCCTGATCGGTCCAGGCCTAGCCGTTGCGACACAACGGCTAGATTTCTGTGTTGCTCTTTGTCTTCTTCACAGGTGCAGCAGGTGCAGGATATATATCGAGGTCGAGGGCCTCTACAGTAACTCTTCTTCTTGTTCCTCACTCTTGCGATCTGAGCTTTGCTGAGCTCTGTGTTTCTGAAGCTTCGTGTGAGCTTCCCTCGGCTGGTTTGCTGATCAGTTGCTGCTGGCATCGTGAAGTTGTTGCTTCATCGAACTCCAGTCGACAAGAAGGCAAGCAAAGTGTTGTTACATTCATATTCTTCTTGTTTTCTTGCTCTATCTTGTACTCCTTTATTGCTGTTGCAAAAGAGTTTGTGGCGAGGTTTCTCCACCCAGAAGGAGTTGTTGTTAGCCGATTTTCCGGGGTCTCATCCACCGACGGATTGATAGGCTTCGTCCACCTTACGGACACGCCGAGGAGTAGGAGTATCATCTCCGAACCTCGTTACATCATCGTGTTTGAGGTTTGATCTTCTCCACTTTCGTTTCTACATTGTATTTTCGCTGCGCTAACCTAAATTGTAGGAAGAAACGATAATTTGAGGTCGGCTATTCACACCCCCCTCTCTAGCCGCTATCCGAAGGTCCTAACAAGTGGTATCAGAGCAAGGTTGCTCTTCGTCGGATTAACACCCGGGGGAGCACAAGCTAGAGAATGGATCTACTTGGAGAAGACATCACGATTCCACCCTTCTACGATCGCGACGACTTCGCGTATTGGAAGGTAAGAATGAAGTATTTTCTTATGACTAACCTAGTGAATTGGAATTGTGTACGAGTAGGTTTTACTCCTCCGGTGGATAAAAAGGGAGAACCTCTCGAGAAGAAGAAGTGGACGAAGGAACAAATCCACCAATCCACAATCAACGACGAGGTAACGAAAATCCTTGAATTTTCATTAACTAATGATATCTTGTGTAAGATAGGTGGATACAACGATGCCAAGGAGTTGTGGAACAACTTGGCTAAGTTCCATGAGGAGAGCTCCAATTCAAGTCATGAAGAGGAGTCAAGTGAGCCAAGTAGCTCACATCATGGAGGTATGGAATTAGAAGTTGAGGGCTACTCAACATCTAAGGAAGAAGAGGAGGAGAGTTCTTCATCAAGATTGGTGCAAGAATAAGCCTCTACCTCCGGAAGGGATGAAGAAGAGAGTTTATGTTCATCCTCAACCCTAGGTAACTCAAGCAACTTAATTTCAAGTAAATTACATATAATGTGCTTTGAGTGTAGGGAATATGGGCATTACAAGAGTAAATGTCCAAAGAGGATTAGGAAGACTCCACCGGCACCAAAAGTCAAGGAAGCCGGAGTCCCGATACGCAAGGGCAAGGAGCACATGGTGTGCTTCCAATGCAAGCAAAGGGGACATTATAGGAGCCAATGTCCGAGGGGGAGGCAACCTCACAAGGACAAGAGACCAAGCACATCTATAGGGGGAGCTAAGGCAAATCCTAAGGTACCCTTTAAGGCATATTATTGCAATTCTAATAAGAAACATGCTAGTAGCTTTATTGCAATTGCCAATGATGATAAGCATGATAACCATAGAAACCGATACATGTGCTTAGGTGCCAAACATGTTAGTCTAGGTAAGGATAATACTAGAAATGCCAACCCTAGAATTAACTCATTTAAGGTTAAGGAAAACGTAGATAGGAATCCGAAAACAACTAGACATATGCCTAGGAATACCTCAAAGAAAAATGACAAATTAAAACTTGAGGTATTAGAGAAGGAAAATCAAGTCTTGAGGTCAAGACTTGACACCTTAGAAAAGACTCTTAAGAATTTGGAGAAGTCAACTCTAGGGTCTAAGGGTCAAAAGCAAAAGCCCAAGGACATGAGAGGTTTGAGTCACAAACCTAAGTCTCAAGTGGTCAAGCCCACTTACCATAATGTTCCATTCGATTATGGAACAAGACCTAGGGCTAGGAAGACCATCACCAAGGTCACAAGGGGAGTCACCCCTAGAGTTGATATTGATGAGTCCCAAATGACCAAGGCTTTAAAGCTTAGGAGGGTCATTAGGAGGGTTGCTAGGGAAGTCATCCCTAGTGAATATTTAGTGAACCCAATGAGCTCAAATAGGTTTTGGGTTCCTAGGAGCGTGATTTCATCACGCTAGATGGTTTAGGGTGTGCCCATCTTATTTGGATAGGTAGTTAACCTAATCATGGCAAAAGGTGGCATTTTAGGAAGTTTCAAGGTATAACTAAGCCTTGAAAATGAAATTAAAAATTATTCCTAAGGTGATTAGGATGTGCCAACCACATTTGAGGAGTTTTCTAGGATCAATCTAATTGGCACATAGTGATCTAAAAATCTTTAGTATATGATTTTAGGTCTATTACACTTAGGAATATAGAATTTGTGGTAAAATGATCAAAATTATCAAAAATGGCAACTAAGGCTAGAATTAGGTATTTTCTATACCTTTATATGTTATTTGTCATATATTGTTTGCCATATGCCATGTCATGACATCATATTTATTTTATTATCATTTGAAATGTCATGATAATGCTTAGGTTAGTTATATGTCATGCCTTATTTAAGTTTCATACTTTATGACATGACATCATGACATTGGCACATGTTTTCACTTATGATATTATTTTATGCCATGTCATCATCTCTTGCATTTATGATCAATTAAATTGATTTAAGGATAAAAACTCAATTTGATATGGAAATCAAATTGTTGTCTAGAAAATGCATGAGAACTTAGCTTAAGATGACCTAAACACATATCTCACATCAAAATTGACTTGGATGTGTTTGATACACCTTAGATGTGTGTGAGATATTAGGATTATGAGTTAGGATCAAGGTGCATAGCTCTTGTACCTAGATGAGTCTAATTCTAAATTGAGGATCATAGGGAAAGCTTGTGTACAAGTCATGTACATTTAGCCCTAAGATTGTGGTCCTAAATTGAATGGTTTAAAATCATTTCAAAATTGATTTGAAAAACCTTGATGAAGCTTTTCTAGTGATAACATTCATCATTGAGCAAGTTGATACAAAGATGGATTAACCTTGAGCTATTTCAAAGTTTTTCGAACTTTGTATCAAGATTTGAAAATTGAAGTTATTTTCATAGAAAACTATTTTTCCATGATAATATATGTTATGAGGAATGTATCCTCAAAATTTTACAATTTTTGGAATTTTCTGTGAATTTTTAGGGGTTTATGAATTTCGGGAGAAAAATCAGAAATTCCTATCAGAGCTTTGTGGACCGATCAGAGGGGATGCTGATCGGTCCAGAGAGGTCTGGATCGGTCACTGGACCGATCCAGGGAAGTGTGGATCGGTCTGGTGACCGATCCAGTAAAGGGCTGAGCGTGCCAAAATGTTGATTTTCGACTGATTGTCTGAAATTTCAGCTGGAAGTTGGTATTTTAGATTTCTAAAGGATTGAAACTCTCCAAGACATTGTTGGTGCAATGGTCAAGGGGGAGTTGACCTTTAGGGGGAGTTTTACCTATTGGTCAAGCAGGAGTTGACTTTTAGGGGGAGTTTTTACTCGTCAAGATGAGTGATATGGGATGGTCACTATGTTGATTGTTGTATTTAGTATCAAGGGGGAAATTAAGGGTTTCAATGAAACTCTTGACCTTGATTCACTCTTTTTGATGTGTGTCAAAAAGGGGGAGAATGTTTAGAAAATGTTCAAGGAAGAACATTGGAGTTTGGGGAGAATGTTCAAGGAAGAACATTGGAGAACTATTGGAAAACCTAAGTTAGGTTATCGGGTTAACCTAACTTGATTATGGTTTTTGTCAAACATCAAAAATGGGGAGATTGTTGATGCAACCTTAGGTCAAGGTTGACCTGGTTGACCCGACTTGAGTTGACCTGACTCGAGGTGTATTTTGATGTTTGACGAGAATAGAAAAGTTGTATCTTGATGTTTGACAAGAATACAAACTTAGGAGATTGTGGGTGCAACCTTTGGTCAAGGTTGACCTGGTTGACCCGACTTGAGTTGACCTGATTTAGGTAAAGTCCAAGTATGGAGACTTGGCACGGAAAAGTCCAAGCAGAGAGCTTGGCACGGGAAAAGTCCAAGTATGGAGACTTGACACGAAAAAGTCCAAGCAGGGAGCTTGGCACGGGAAAAGTCCAAGTATGGAGACTTGGCACGAAAAAGTCCAAGCAGGGAGCTTGGCACGGGAAAAGTCCAAGTATGGAGACTTGGCACGGAAAAGTCCAAGCAGGGAGCTTGGCACGGGAAAAGTCCAAAGTATGGAAGCTTGGCATGAGAAGTCGGAGAGAGCTCGGCAGCTCGTTCTCTGGACCAGGTCAGAGAGGGCTCGGGAGCTCGTTCTCTGGACCAGACGAAGTCGGAGAGGGCTCGGCAGCTCGTTCTCCGAACTAGGTCAGAGAGGGCTCGGGAGCTGGACCGGATGAAGTCGGAGAGGGCTCGGTAGCTCGTTCTCCGGACTAGGTCGGAGAGGGCTCGGGAGCTCGTTCTCCGAACCCACAAAGTCGGAGAGGGCTCGGTAGCTCGTTCTCCTGACTAGGTCGAGAGGGCTCGGAGCGCTCGTTCTCTGGACCGGAGGAAGTCGGAGAGGGCTCGGTGGCTCGTTCTCCTGACTAGGCCTGAGAGGACTCGGGAGCTCGTTCTCTGGACCGAGGAAGTCGAGAGGGCTCGGTAGCTCGTTCTCTGGACTAAGTCGAGAGGGCTCGGTGGCTCGTTCTCTGGACGAACGTGGAAGTCGGAGAGGGCTCGGAACTCGTTCTCCGGACTAGGTCGAGAGGGCTCAGTGGCTCGTTCTCTAGACCGGAAGACTTTAGGGTTTAGGGAAGCTCTAAGGCATTGGATCGGTCCGTGACCGATCCGGTGATACTCGATTATGCGGATCGGTGCGGTGACCGATCAAGAACCAAATGAATGTTTACGTGGGTTAACCGATCGATCGTAGACCGATTAAGGCGATGGACTTGAGAGCGATAGGAGGATCGGCGTGGACGATCCACCTATAGTCCGATCGGTCCACGCATCGATCGACAAGCCAACTCTCGTGAGAGTTGGTTGATCGGTCTGGGACCGATCAGCCTAGGGCTGATCGGTCCACAAACCGATCGAGTCTGGCCTGATCGGTCTGTTGAGCCGATCGGTCCAAGCCTAGCCGTTGCGACACAACGGCTAGATTTCTGTGTTGCTCTTTGTCTTCTTCACAGGTGCAGCAGGTGCTGGATATATATCGAGGTCGAGGGCCTCTACAGTAACTCTTCTTCTTGTTCCTCACTCTTGCGATCTGAGCTTTGCTGAGCTCTGTGTTTCTGAAGCTTCGTGTGAGCTTCCCTAGGCTGGTTTGCTGATCAGTTGCTGCTGGCATCGTGAAGTTGTTGCTTCATAGAACTCCAGTCGACAAGAAGGCAAACAAAGTGTTGTTACATTCATATTCTTCTTGTTTTCTTGCTCTATCTTGTACTCCTTTATTGCTGTTGTAAAAGAGTTTGCGGCGAGGTTTCTCCACCCAGAAGGAGTTGTTGTTAGCCGATTTTCCGGGGTCTCATCCATCGACGGAATGATAGGTTTCGTCCACCTTACGGACACGCCGAGGAGTAGGAGTATCATCTCCGAACCTCGTTACATCATCGTGTTTGAGGTTTGATCTTCTCCACTTTTGTTTCTACATTGTATTTCCGCTGCGCTAACCTAAATTGTAGGAAGAAAAGATAATTTGAGGTCGGCTATTCACACCCCACTCTCTAGCCGCTATCCGAAGGTTCTAACACGAAGGATATTTCTCTTTTTCTAAGTTCATCTTCTTGCGATGTTATTGTGTCGATCCCTGATGTAGTTCCAGATCCGTCCGCGCTAGGGTTTGAGAAATCTCCTCATGATCCTGGGCCTTCTCTCAGTCCTAGGGGCCCTTTATTGGAAAATTTCCCTGATCTTAGGACTTCTGACCCTGAGGTTAGGGTTTCTGCTCCTATCAATAATGAACCTAATAATGGAGTCTCTTCTTGTGGTAATTCCAAATGGGTTGATCTTTTCCGTCAGAATCATACTCGTGCTCCAGGTTGTGATCTTTCTTATATCCCGCCTGCGGTGAGTAACGATGTTCGTGTGGTGAAATTTCGCTCTACAGAAGTTCTTGAGGAAACTCAACGGTGGCAACATGCTTTGATTGGTAGTGTTTATGGGTT
This sequence comes from Zingiber officinale, assembly GCF_018446385.1. Taxonomy (NCBI): domain Eukaryota; kingdom Viridiplantae; phylum Streptophyta; class Magnoliopsida; order Zingiberales; family Zingiberaceae; genus Zingiber; species Zingiber officinale. The sequence continues at coordinate 16,336,763 of NC_055989.1, forward strand.
TTCTCCTCATTATAAGTAAATTGAGAATTTTGCTCTTAATCGATGGAAGCAATATGGTCTTTCCTCGGTGATTCAGATTAAGGATAATCTTTTTCTATTTCAATTTGACTATGATGCTAGTAAAGATAGGGTTCTTAATGATGGTCCTTTCTTTTTTAATAGTAGGCCTCTCATTCTTAAAGCTTGGATTCCTCGAATGAAGCTTGATCTTTGTGACATTCAGGAGCTTCCTATCTGGATTCAATTACCCTTGCTTCCTTGGGAGTTTTGGACAAAGGACATTCTTAGTCGAATCGGTAGTATTCTAGGCAAACCTCTTTTTTGTGATCTTTGCACTTTGAGACGAGATAAGCTTGGTTTTGCTCGTATTTTGGTTGATATGCGTATTGCTGGGGACTTTCCTGATTCTATCATTCTTGAGGGTGAGTTTGGTGCCCAATTCACCCAGAATGTCATGTATGAATGGAAGCCTATCCCTTGCAGTATTTGTAAACAATTTGGCCATGATAAGCACCTTTGTCCTTTTGCATTGTCTAAATCTAAGCAAGTCTGGAAGGAAAAAGTTAAACATCCTGTTATAGCTGCTGCTACTAATCCTGTTGTCACAAATGTTGTTGCTTCTGTTATCTCTAATTCTGCCTGTGAGATTGCTGCCATGTCTATCTCTTCTGCTAAGATGGCTGCAGTTAAGGGTAAGGCTTCTTTACCCACTGTAGCCTCGTCTAGTAATTGTGAATCTGGATCGACACTCACTTCTAAAAATGATGTGATTGTATCAGCTCCTTTAACTGGTTCTACTCCTGTCATTATCCCTCCTTCTACTGGTGTCATTGGGGAAGGTAGGCCACGGAGAATTATAAAGCCCCCTGATAGGGGTCAATGATTTGCTCCTGGAATGTCAGGGGATTGAATGATCCCCTTAAGCAATTAGAGGTGTATCCTTTGGTTACAAAATATAAATTGATAGCTTTAGGACTTCTTGAAACAAAAATAAAGCCGAATAATAAAGATAAAGTCCTCACTCGTTTAAAGTTGTGTAATTGGTCCAACCTTGATAATTTTCATCTACATGCTCTGGGTAGAATTTTATTGCTTTTTGATGGCTCTAAAATCAGTTTTACTGTGGAAAAGGTTACATCTCAGTTTCTTCATTGTAAAGCTTGTTTGGGATCCAAAATTTTTTGGTGGACTCTTGTATATGGCTCAAATTCCCCTATAGAGCGTTCTGTTCTTTGGTTTGATCTAGTTGACCTTGCTCTTTCTACTTCTGGTGCTTGGCTAGTGCAGGGAGATTTTAATGCCATTTTGAATAATTCTGAGAGAATTGGAGGTGCCCATATAACAAATTGTGGATCTGAGTTTGAGGCTTGTCTTTTTAGGTGTGGGCTTTCTGAGCTCAGCAACCATGGTTCATTTTTCACTTGGACAAACAACCAGGACGCCAAGTCTCGTATCTAGCGAAAGTTGGATAGATGTTTAATCAATTCTGATTGGCTAGATGTGTTTCCTGGGTCTGATTATGAGGTCATTAGTCCAGGATTGTCTGATCATTCCCCTCTTATTGTTCATATTAGGAATTTGATTCCTCGACGTGCCTCGTCTTTTAAATTTTTTAATATGTGGACCACTCATCCTCATTTCAAGCAGATTGTTTTTGCGGTTTGGAGCTCCCCTATCTCTGGCTCTCATATGTTTGTGCTCTGGTCTAAACTCAAGTTGCTTGCTAAGGAGCTCCGTGTTCTTAATAGAGTAGAATTCTCAGATGTCTCTGTTCGTGTTGCTAACTGTAAAGCTTCTTTGGATCATTTGCAGTCAAATCTTCACCAAGCTCCTCTTGATCAAGATCTTTTAGACCAAGAGCGAGCTTTGGTTATTCATTATAGATCTCTAAAATTCTATGAAGAGAGCTATTTCAGACAAAAAGCTCGTGCTGATTGGTTAAAGTTGGGTGACCAAAACACTAAATATTTTCATCAATCCCTTAAACTTAGATATGCTAAAAAGAACATTGTATCTCTTCGTCTTCAGGATGGCTCTATGTGTTCCGATCATCTTACTTTCTCTCGTGCTATGATTGACTTTTATGAAGACTTATTGGGAGTTGAGTCTCATGCTCGAGTATATTCTGATTCTTCTATTTGGCAGGCTGGTAAGCTTCTTTCTTCTGAGCAAGCTACCTATCTTTGTAGGCCAGTAAGCTATGATGAGGTCAAATCCACTCTTATGGGTATGGGAAGTAACAAAGCCCCTGGTGTGGATGGTTTTAACGCTTACTTTTTCAAAAAAGAATGAGATATTGTTGGCCCTTCAGTTTTTGCTGCAATTGATGAATTTTTCAGAACTGGGCGTTTATTGAAGCAATTCAATTCCACTGCCCTTGTGGTTACTCCAAAAACCCCCAACCCTTCTGGCCTTACTGATTACAGGCCCATTGCTTGTTGCACTATCATATATAAACTCATTACTAAAATCCTTGCTACTAGAATGTCTCAAGTTATGCCCTCTATCATAGCTTTGAACCAATCTGCTTTCGTCAAAGGTCGCAGAATAGCAGACAACATTTTATTGGCCCATGAACTTGTACACAACTATTATAGAAAAAATGGTAACCCAAGGCTTACTCTGAAAGTAGATCTACGGAAGGCCTTCGATTCAGTGTCTTGAGATTTTTTAGAAGAAACTCTTTTGAATCTAGGTTTTCCTTCTCAATTTATCGATTGGGTTATGACATGTGTTAGAACTGCCACCTTTTCCATTGTTATTAATGGGGGTTTGGAGGGCTACTTTCATGGGAAAAAGGGAGTTAGAGAGGGTGATCCTATTTCCCCTCTTCTTTTTGTTATTGCTATAAAATACCTTTCTCGTTGTTTTCACCATTTGATCCCACCTGACTTTGGGTTTCACCCTGGATGTCGTACTCTTCGAATTACTCATCTCTGTTTTGCCGATGATTTGTTGGTATTCTGTCATGGTAGTTTTAACTCAGTCACTCAAGTTATGTCCATTCTTAAACATTTTGAACAAGTTTCTGGGCTCCATATCAATGAGGGCAAAAGTCTTGTTTTCTTTTCTGGTGTTACTGATCATATCAAATCTGCAATCTTGACCATGTTAAACTTCAAGGAAGGTTCCCTCCCTGTGACTTATTTGGGGATTCCTTTAATATCCTCAGGTCTGAAAAAAGAGCATTGTGACAAAATTATTCATAAAATTACTGCTAGAATTACTTGTTGGACTTCTCGTTTTCTCTCTTATGGGGGTAGGATCCAATTGGTGATTTCTGTTTTACAAAGTCTCTATGTCTATATGTGTTCTATTTTTATGCTTCCAAAATCGATTATTCAGTCTATTGACAGGCTGTGTCGAGATTTTCTCTGGCATGACAATTCCAATTCCAAATCTAGACCTGTTGCTTGGCATGATGTTTGTCTACCTAAAAAAGAAGGAGGCTTGGGACTTAAGTCACTATCAATCTGGAACTGTGCTGCAGTAGGTAAAAATATATGGTTTCTTTTAACCTCTTATGAAAGTTTATGGGCTGCATGGATCAGGGCAAATAAGCTTCGAACCTTGAGTTATTGGGGGATAATCAAGCCCCCTGATGCCAGTTGGTGTTGGAGGAATCTTCTTGATCTTTGCTCTATGTTTAAGGGTTTGTTTTCTTACTGCCTTGGCTCTGGTATGCATTTCAAATTTTGGACTGATCCATGGCTTCGGGGTGTTTCATTGATTGAGAAATTCCCGTCTATTTGTATTGTTGATGCTAATATTCCTAAATTGGCTTATGTTGCTGATGTTTGGTATGATAATTATTGGCAGTTACCTGATCCTATTGATTCTATTACTGCTCAAGCTTGGGACTTTATTACTGCCCATTTTACTTGTGTTGGATCGAGACCGCGCTAGAGGGGGGGTGAATATCGCTCGTGGCTAAATCGTTCGATTATCGGAATCGTAAAACTACCGTCGAGTAATTAAAGCAGCGGAATAAAGAAAACAAGCACAAGAACACGGTCGTTTACTTCGTTCGGAGCCTAGGTCGACTCCTACTCGAAGGCCCGCGATCCTTGATCGCTTTCGGTGGGGAACAACTATAAGTTCGAAATAATTACAAACTGAAGTACAATAATTTGACAATAATTAATTATACCGACGACAATTAAGAAATGAAGAATCGGAGCTTCTGGTCGTCGGGCACAAGTAGCAGCACTTTGAAACGTCGTTTGGAGCAGCACGTAGCACTGGAATCACTTGAGAATTGATATTTTGAAGTGCTGGTCGAAACCCCCTTATAAAGGGTGTTCAAGGCGCCTTGAAGGCTGTTCAAGGCGCCTCCCTGCTGCCGAGTCTTCCGCGTGGATCAAGCTTGATCTGGTTGAACTTCATCTGCTCAAGGCGCCTCAAACCCTGCTCAAGGCGCCTTCCAAGGCGCCTTAAACCCCCTTCAAGGCGCCTCCATTGAAGCTTCGCAGCCAGGTCAGCTTTTGCACCCGAGGCGCCTCCAAGCTCCATGGAGGCGCCTCGGACACTGTTCATCAGAGGAAAAGCTTTGCTATTTTGTACCTGCAAGATATGTTAGTCCCAAACAATATCCTGCAACACAAAGTTAGCACAAAATAACAATATGAATAATAAAGAATGTTATGACAGTTTCCGGACTGTCCGGGTCTGATTTCGAATTTCCTTCCTCTACGGGGAACGCGTCCTCACCTACTCCACTCAGGAGATTTACCTGTTGCCAGTGCGATCCTCCAGATCGACTGGACTTTTGCTCAGCACTCGACGCTTTCGGACTTTCTGCTGGACATCCGCTTCCCGGCTAGTCCAGTCTTTCACCTGGTTCGCGACACCAGGACTTTCCACCTAGGGTTACCACCCCCTAGGACTTTTGCCTGAAGTCATCGACTTTCCGCATAGGGTTACCACCCCCTATGACCTAGGGTTACCGCCCCCTAGGGTTTTCCCTTTGCCTAACCACAGCTAGGACTTTTCTCCACCTAGGGTTACCACCCCCTAAGACCTAGGGTTACCACCCCCTAGGGTTTTCACCTGCCTAACCGCAGTTAGGACTTTCCTGAAATACTCATTCAACATTTTAGATAACAACAAGACTTAACTTTGAATCCTTTGTCATTATCAAAACTTGGGTTCGATCGTCGAATGCTTCCCGCACCAACAATCTCCCCCTTTTTGATTATTGCAACCCAAATTCAAAGTTAAGTAAAATAAATGCATAAGTATATTAAAAAGTTTTAAGTGAGCAAGCTTAAATATGTAAATTCAAATGAACGCCTAACTTAAGCTAACACTTAAACTTTTGTGAAGCTCCCCCTTAATACAGGGTTTCCTTTTTAAATAAAGTTTTATTTTTGAATTACCTACTCTCCCCCTTAATAAAATATTTTTTACTTTTGATTTTGAATTTCCTACTCTCCCCCTTTGCCATATATCAAAAAATAAGCAAAAATAGGCAGTTGATTTTTAAAGATGGATAACAAGATTTTGAAAACACTTAACAGTTTTTCATTTCTTAATTTTAGCTAAGTGAATGGATGATGTTAGCTCTTTGGAAACTTAGTTAAAATTCGAAAACCACTAGAAGGTGGAACCTTTTGATAGTCTTTAACTAAGTTGAAAAAGCTAGTTACACTATATGTAGAGAAGTACTTGTTTAGATTTTGTTAGTGAAATATTTGGAGCCTAAGTGATTTTTAAGAAACCATTTTTGTGGGCTAAGTTTTAAAATTTTGAAAATAAGGATTGAACCTTAGCTAAGCTCTTTGCAAGTATTGTATTTTGAAAACTATAGCTTAGCATAATTTTAAACAATATTAAATTTTAGGACAAGGAGGGAGTGAAGTAGCTAAAAATTTGGTTTAGGTTATTTAGTTGGTTCTTAAGTCCAAGCATGAGTCAAGTTCAATAGATTTCAAATTATCTAATTGGTGTTGATAAGGTATCAGAGTCCTAAAGTACAAACATGCTTAATCTTAGTATTTCCATTTCCTTTAGTTTGAGAGAGACTTTTAGCTGAGATAAGGTTATTTTTGTCTTTAACAAGTAACTAAGCAAATTTTTGTGATATCACAACACTTTAAATTCTTAGTTTTTAAAGAGGGAGTTTAGCTAAGATTTTTACTTTTAAAATACTTATGAAGATAATAGTTTTGTTAAGTATTTAATCTTAAAAAGACTTAGTTTTTTAAAAAAAAATTATTTTGATAAAATTTTGAGAATGCTTTGGAAAATACTTAGCATTTTCAACAGAACTTAGCATTTGAAAACAATTGCTTTGAGAGACACTTAGCTAAATTCTTTTTTTTTTTAAAACACTTTAAAAAGTACTTAGCTAAATGTTTTTTTTTTGAAAAAGAAAAAAATATTTGGCTAAATTTGAAAATACTTAGTTATGTTTTCAACTTAAAAATCATTGTGTTGAGAAAATATCTTGCCAAGTAGCTAAGTTTAGAAATTAATTTAACTAAGTTTAGTTAGAGAAGACTTGATTAAGTACTTGGCTTAATGAGATTTTACATAAAGGCTTAGCTTTGAAAACATTCTAGAAGAGTTATAATTTAAAAGTCAGGTCATAAATAATTTTAATTTTAAAGCTAAGTTACAAATAACTTGAATTTTCGAAGATATGCCAAAAATAGTTTTTTAATTTTGAGGTCAAGTTAAAATTTTTAAAGAAAAACTAATTTTAAAATCGACTCAAAATCACTCCCCCTTAATTAATGCCTTAAAAAGAATATTTTAGTTCAGGAGTTCAAGTATGAGAGGTTAAAAATTATTTTCCTAATTTTCCATCTCACTCATTCTAGATTAACAAGCATGTTTAGCTTATGAGTGAGTGTGAGATGGAGTTTACTTTGCAGTTGATATAAAACATAAGTTTTGAATTTCATATAATTTTTTTTTTAAAGATTTTTAAAATGTTTTTGAAATTAAGTTTTGAAAAGATTTTAAAATGATTTTGACATTAAGTTCTGAAAAGATTTTAAAATGATTTTGAAATGATTTTTCAAATAATTTTGAAAAGATTTTTAAATAATTTTGAAATTTATTTTGAAAAGATTTTTAAAGGAATTTTGAAATTAAGTTTTAAAGATTTTTAAAAGAATTTTGAAAAGATTTTTAAAGGAATTTTGAAATTAAGTTTTAAAAGAATTTTGAAAATATTTTTAAAGGAATTTTGAAATTGATTTTGAAAAGATTTTTAAATAATTTTGAAATTTATTTTGAAAAGATTTTGAAATTAAGTTTTAAAGATTTTTAAAATAATTTTGAAAAGATTTTTAAAGGAATTTTGAAATTAAGTTTTAAAGATTTTTAAAATAATTTTGAAAAGATTTTTAAAGGAATTTTGAAATTAAGTTTTAAAGATTTTTAAAATAATTTTGAAATTGAGTTTTAAAATAATTTTGAAATTGAGTTTTGAAATTGAGTTTTAATTGAGTTTTTAAAATAATTTTGAAATTGAGTTTTAAAAATAATTCAAGTTAAAATAATTTAATTGTTAATTAACTTGATTTAAGTTAAGTCAATTTTAATTTCCTTGTCATCTCACCCGATATAAAATTGTCAATCAGGGAACCCTATAATTATTGTGAGATGAATTATTGTTGAATTTAAGGGTCTGGTTTAACTTTGTGTTAGATTCAGGTTTGACTTTGGGTTCAACAAGTAAGCATTCTTTGGATAAACTTCTGGGCTATGGTGAGTCACAAGGAACTCATTAAAGTAACCATGCCTTCGAGGTTTTCCAAATAGTCCTACCCATTGAACTTAATACTAAACATTGGTCTAACTAGTTAGGATCCATTTAAGGGTAGCTTCGGTCAGTTCCACTTGGCCAAATGCACCAGGTCGAAGCCATATCTTCCTAGACATGCGATGTCCAAGCTTCCCTAACGTACTATCATCCAAAAACTTCACCAGTACCGTGGGTCAAGTTAAACCTAGTCCGTTTTAATCTAACCTTAATTACCCTGTCGGGTAATCTACTCTTGTTTTACCCATTTCAGGTAGATTAGGTTCAATTACCCTGTCGGGTAGTTCAGTTGGGGGTGCCAGCTATTCTGGATCCTCCATCTATATATATATATATATATATATATATATATATATATATATATATATATATATTTTAATTTCAAATTTTTAATTTGATTTTGAATTTTGATTTGTTGTTTTCGAATTTTCGAATTTTTGAATTTTGAATTTATAATTTAATTTCGAATTTTTAATTTGATTTTGAAATTTTGATTTGTTGTTTTCGAATTTTTGAATTTTAATTTGATTTTTGAATTTTGAATTTAATTTTAATTTTACTTTATTAAGATCGTTTTTCTTTTTGCTCCCCCTGGATCATAGCCTCGATATGGTCTATCGAGGTAGTGTATTTGATCCTTCGGGACCCAATATTGACCAAGCCCAACTTGATTGATCAATTTGGACTTGGGGACCCATGCTTGGACTGATTTACTATTTTGTTTGTTTATTAAGGATAAATAGGATTTATATTTCTTTTTACTTTTATATAGCCCAGTTCTATTGTAGACGGCTCTTTGTGTCCCTAGAATTAGGTCCAGATTCTTGGAACCCAAAGAAAACCGTTCTAAGGTATTTTTTAAATATGTTACCTGATTTTTCAAACTAGAATTTTCTTCCTCAAGTTTTTGAACTTGAGTTGAATTTCCAGTCTGAAGTTGATCAGGTAAGGATTTAGTGTTAGTCACTTCTTTAAGGACAGCTACTTCCTTTAGAAGTGATTTAATCCTAAGGTTTGATTTAGCTAACTTGCGTAATAAATAATTGACTAAGTTATTAAGCCTCGGAATACTTACAGTGGAGTCTGGCCCTTCGGAAATGGATGCGGATCCGTGGCTTCTCTCGGACTCAGATCCGGATTCACTCTCGGTATCTGTCTCGTATTCAGACTCAGTTTCCGCCATAGATGCTAGTACCGGTAGTGCGAGGAAGCTTGCCGGTTCTTCTTCGTCAGTCTCGGATTCGTCTGAAGACTCGAACCATGTTGCCTTCATCATTTGTTTCTTTCTAGCTTCCTCTGTCTTGCTTATACCTGCAACCAACGTAATACCTTCCTCGGCAGTAGTAGTATCATGTTGTTCATCTAATTCAAATAAATCATCTATTAAATTATGCTTACTTACTTGGCTACCTTCGTGTAACTGAATCAGATTCTCCCACAGCTCCTTGGCGCTTGAGAATGGACCGGTGCGATTTAGCTCCTTATTCGTTAAGCCACACTGAAGTGTATACGTTGCTTTTGCGTCTGCTTCTACCTTTTTGATAAGGTTCGTATCCCAGTTCTCGTACGGTAGTGGCATGCCGGCTTTGTCAGTTGGTATTTCGAGCCCGGTCTTGGTGATCATCCAGACATCAAACTCAGTTCGTAGATACGACTCCATTCGACCTTTCCAATATCCGAAATCATCTCCGGAGAAGAGCGGTGGGCGAGCAGTGTTGTAGCCTTCTTGATGGGCCATTTTAGAAAGATAATCTCGCAAAAATAAACACAATAAAACTTGTTCCAAGACTTAGTCTTGGATTAGTAGTGCGGGAGAGAAATAAAGATAGTAATTCAGGAATTTAGAGAAAAAATAATAAAATATTATTAAAATAATATTAAAAAATATTACCACAAATTTTTGAAAATGCAATATTTCATTAATTCCAACCAATGGTGAAAAGATGAAAATTAATTTTTCAAAAATAGTTTTGGAGGGAAAAAACGAAAGGCGTAAGGTTTTATTTTTAACCTATACAAACGACAAAGTCACGAAAAATGCTTGAATGGTGGTTGCACCAGTTCAAAGCGACCCCGCTTTGATACCAATTGTTGGATCGAGACCGCGCTAGAGGGGGGGTGAATAGCGCTCGTGGCTAAATCGTTCGATTATCGGAATCGTAAAACGACCGTCGAGTAATTAAAGCAGCGGAATAAAGAAAACAAGCACAAGAACACGGTCGTTTACTTCGTTCGGAGCCTAGGTCGACTCCTACTCGAAGGCCCGCGATCCTTGATCGCTTTCAGTGGGCAACAACTATAAGTTCAAAATAATTACAAACTGAAGTACAATAATTTGACAATAATTAATTATACCGACGACAATTAAGAAATGAAGAATCGGAGCTTCTGGTCGTCGGGCACAAGTAGCAGCACTTCGAAACGTCGTTTGGAGCAGCACGTAGCACTAGAATCACTTGAGAATTGATATTTTGAAATGCTGGTCGAAACCCCCTTATAAAGGGTGTTCAAGGCGCCTTTCAGGCTGTTCAAGGCGCCTCCATGCTGCCGAGTCTTCCGCGTGGATCAAGCTTGATCTGGTCGAACTTCATCTGCTCAAGGCGCCTCAAACCCTACTCAAGGCGCCTCCATTGAAGCTTCGCAGCCAGGTCAGCTTTTGCACTCGAGGCGCCTCCAAGCTCCATGGAGGCGCCTCGGACACTGTTCATTCGAGGAAAAGCTTTGATATTTTGTACCTGCAAGACATGTTAGTCCCAAACAATATCCTGCAACACAAAGTTAGCACAAAATAACAATATGAATAATAAAGAATGTTATGACAGTTTCCGGACTGTCCGGGTCTGACTTCGGATTTTCAACCGGAAACCCTAGGTCGACCCGACGCCTACTGTTCCCTCTATGGGGAATGCGTCCTCACCTACTCCACTCAGGAGATTTACCTGTTGCCAGTGCGATCCTCCAGATTGACTGGACTTTTGCTCAGCACTCGACGCTTCCGGACTTTCTGCTGGACATCCGCTTCCCGGCTAGTCCAGTCTTTCACCTGGTTCGCGACACCAGGACTTTCCACCTAGGGCTACCACCCCCTAGGACTTTTGCCTGAAGTCATCGACCTGCCAAGACTTTCCGCATAGGGTTACCACCCCCTATGACCTAGGGTTACCACCCCCTAGGGTTTTCCCTTTGCCTAACCGCAGCTAGGACTTTTCTCCACCTAGGGTTACCACCCCCTAAGACCTAGGGTTACCACCCCCTAGGGTTTTCACCTGCCTAACCGCAGTTAGGACTTTCCTGAAATACTCATTCAACATTTTAGATAACAACAAGACTTAACTTTGAACCCTTTGCCATTATTAAAACTTGGGTTCGATCGTCGGATGATTCCCGCACCAACAACTTGTTCTATTGATTCAGACATTATTTCTTGGAAGCTTACCACTTCTGGTATATACTCAATTGCTTCTGCTTATGAATACTTCAGGCCTAAAAAACCTGTTGTGACTTGGTATAACTTGATTTGGGGTTCTTCTCATGTCCCTAAATGTAGTTTTATTGCTTGGCTTGCAATTAAGGGGAGACTTGCTACTCGTTCTAGACTGCTCAGATGGGGGGTCACCTCCTCTGATCTTTGCAGTTTGTGTGATATTCATAAGGAGATTATTTCTCATATTTTTTTCGATTGTCCACTTTCAACTATGATTTGGACTAAGATACTACATTCTTGTTCTATCCAAAGAGCCCCTTTACGCTGGAATAGAGAAGTCAGTTGGTTTTCCAAGCATGCTTCTTCTAAGTCCAGACGTTCTTAGATTCGTCGAGCTGCTTTCTGCTCTATTGTATATTGGATTTGGAGAGAGCACAATGATGTTATTTTTAAGGGACAAACTCCTAACTCCGAACACATTTTTCTTCATGTGCAAAATTTGATTCGTTTTAGATTTTTTGATTTGTTACATCCCTAGATTGAACATTCTCCTTGAGTTGTATAATTTCTGTGAATTTGGAGGATTATTTCTGTATATTTTGTTGTATTTCGGTATGAATGACAGTTAATAAAATCAACTTCATCTAAAAAAAAAAAAAAAAAAAAAAAAAAAGGGTTAATTTCTTCTTTTGTCGATGGCTTTCTCAACGCTTGCCTTCTTGCGATGAGTCTTATTTAGTTTAAAATAGGGATTTGGCCATGGTTGACGTAGGAGTATCAGTCATCTTATTATTGTTTATGCGATTATTGCAAATCTATTCGATACCTGGAAAGGTGAAATCCCTCTTTTTGCACCCGTAAATTTGCGATTGAAAAGTTAATATTTCTGTGTTGCAAGCTCCACAACATTTATGCATGATTTGTTATAATTTATAGAGATTCTGAAATTTGTTACAGATGTCAATGGACTTTGATATTTCCGAACATTCTGAATTATCATGCAAATTACTCACTTATTATTTCAATTTTACAGTCAAATCATGAACACCCCTTATAAAATGCATATTTATCCTTCTAAATACTAGTGTGATTGTAAAAGAGTATTCGACAATAAAATAAAATTATTTAGTTGCTATCAACATTAGTTGACTGTTCCAACTGACAAATTTAGTTAATTCATAATTTTATAATCATTAAACAATTATGTTATTCTATCAATTGATTTTGATTTCAATCACTTTTGAATTGAATTTAATATTCTATCAAGTGATATATCATATATCTTGATAAATGAATCAGGCTGAATTAAGTTTTATGATGTTGAAATGATTATTCAAACTTAGTTTGATTTCTTTTTATAAACTTGAGTTTGATTCAAATTTATTATTTAGAAGTTATCAAATTTTCAATTTAAATTATTTAATTTTTTAAAATTTTTATATTTTAAACTTTTGCTTGGTTATTGATACCTCAAGAGATGTCAGCCATTCACAACGTATTCCACGTCTCAATGCTCAAGAAGTGTATCTGCAGTACAGATCAAGTGATTGAGCCACAGACAGTACAAGTTCAAGAGGACCTAAGTTATGAAAGTAAACCCATCCAAATACTGGATAGAGGGGTCAAGAGATTAAGGAACAAAGAAGTACCCTTAGTGAAAGTTCTATGGCAAAATCAACGGTTCGAAGAGGCCACTTGGGAACACGAGGATGATATGAAACGAAAGTACCCGGAGCTATTCTAAAGTTCGAGGACGAACTTTCTATGAGGTATGGGGTACTGTAACACCCACGAAAGCTAGCAAAAGACAAGTTGTCTTCTCCTTCTTCCTTCTCTTCCATTTTCGTGGAGATACATGAGGGAATGAGATAAGAGGAACTAAGGGGATGAATGGGGACACCTTGTCTCATTAAGGATAATTAGGAAGGAGTGAATGAGAAAGGGAAGGCAAAATTCATCTTGTATTCATCCTCCCACTTGGCATAAGAAGGAAAATAGAAAAAAAAAAAGAGTTTCATTTTCCTCCTTTCTTTCCTCACCATTGCCAAGACCTTGAGCCATCCCTCTCCCAAGTTTTCGAGATTCAACCAAGCTCTCTTCCTAAGAAAACTAAACCCCAAGAAGAAAGCCTCAAGACCTACTTCTTACAAGCAAGAGAAGCGAAGGACATACTAGAAGGAGGAGCTCTCTTCTTCTTCTTCACAAGGGTATATTTCATAAGAAAAAGACCAAGCAAGAGGATGTAAGTATCCCCTCACATGTGGTTCAAGTGGTTATGTGGTTTTCTTCAAGTTAGATGACTTAAAAACCTAGAGTTTTTCCTTGAAACTTTCGGCCATGATGAGTTGTAAGACTTATGAAAGCTTTAACTCAAAACTAGCATGCTTAGGATCTCTCTTATGATATGTTATGAATGTTTCCTGGATATTTCATGTTTGTTTGTTTCTTAAAACTAGGTGAACTCCACCTTAGGGTTTCGGCCATGAAGGGATTAAAAAAAAAAAAAACCTAGAGAAGCTCAAACTCAAAACTAGCACGCTTAGGATCTCTCTTATGATATGTTATGAATGTTTCCTTGATATTTCATGTTTGTTTGTTGCTTAAAACTAGGTGAACTCCACTTTAGGGTTTCGGCCATGAAGGGATTAAAAACCCTAGAGAAGCTCAACTAAAAACTAGCATGCTTAGGATCTCTCTTATGATATGTTATGAATGTTCCTTGATTGTTTAATGCTTGTATGTTGCTTGGAACTAGGTGAACCTTACCTTAGGGTTTCGGCCTTGTAAGAAATTAAAACCCTAGTGAGGCTCAACCTCAAATCTAACTTGCTTATGATCTTCCTCATGATATGATATGAAGATAACTTGATGTACTTAAGATTTCATTTTGTTTAGAACTAGGTCTTCACACTTCTAAACTTTCGGCCAAGATGAAATTTAAGGCTTAGACAAGCTTAAACTTAACTCTAACATGCTCATGTTTTTCCCCATGATATGATATGAAATTAACATGATATTCTCACGCTGGAATTTGGTTGAGAACCTAGCTTCACATTTAGGACATTCGGCCACTTATAGTTGTGGACCTAGGAAGCTTGAAACCTAAACTCAATATGCTCATGTTGTTGCTTAGAATAAATGTTATGAAAATTGTTTAGGGATCACATGTTTGTATGCTATTTGTAACCTAGATCTAGGCCCTGTATGTTTCGGCCACCTTGTGAAGTTTAGACCTAGGAAGCTTGGAACCAAAATTTAATATGCCTATGATGTTCCTTAGGATAAATATTATGAAATTGATTTAGGGTTTATATGCTATTATGATTTCTTGCAACCTAGGTGGACCCTTGCATGTTTCGGCCACCCTTAGTAGGTTGATGTTGAGACCCAATTATGACTCTTTATGTGCTTCACTTTGCCATGATATGAATTAGGAGATGTCAACTTATGTTCCATGCATTCTTATGTTTTTCATGATGTGTTAAATGCTCATTTATGTATGCTTATGAATCATGCATGAAAATGTCTCCTATGATGTGTAACATGCTCAAGTATGAATGCTTTATGAAATGAAAAGAAAAGGTCTAAGAGATGCTTCCTTATTGTTGGGACTAAGAGCACTCTTTATGACAAGCTAAGTGAAAGACCTAAGAGTTGCTTCCCTATCAAGTGGGATTAAGAGCACTCTCTATGTTAAGAAAAGTTATGAATGACATGAATATGATATGTTATGAATGACATGTACATGAAAGTTATGAATGACATGAATATGATATGTTATGAATGACATGTACATAAAAGTTATGAATGACATGAATATGATATGCTATGAATGACATGTACATGATATGCTATGAACAACATGAATATGATATGCTACGAATGACATGTACATGATATGCTATGAATGATATGAATATGAGATGCTATGAATGACATGTATATGATATGTATATGACATAATATTTTACTTTGTATGACTTGTACCAAAAGGGTGGGCTCCTTATGCGCTCCTAGGTCGATGGACTAAGAAACGGGCCTAGTAAAGGGTGGGTTCCTTATGTGCCCCTAGGTCAAGCTATGAGCCTAGTTTCCTAGTAGGTTCAAGACTAGCTATCTTGGGTCTACTTAGGATGCACGCATTTATGTATGTATGTGGTACTAAGCCGGGCCCCCTCATGTTGAGATTATTTTTAAGTACTATATGATATTGTTTTTAAGACATTTGCACATGACATGAAGCATGTTTTGAAAAGCATCTTGCACATGCCATCATCCATGATTTAAAGGACATCTTGCATATATGTTTATGATATGAAATGATATGATATGATGCTTACTCACATGCTATGATAGGATGTTCTTTATACTATGATATGATATGTCATGATGCTTATTTGTACGATATGACATAATATGTTATGATGCTTACTTTACATTATGATATGAATGCCATTTATGCCATGATAAGTTTATGTCATGATATGATGTTTGCTTTATGCTATGATATGATAAGTTCATGCCAAGATATGATGCTCACTTTTTGCTATGATATGATTGTTAATTATGCCATGATATGATTTCTATTTATCCCATGATATGAGTTTCATTCATGCTATGATATGTGATATGATTACTCTTATATGATATGTACGGTTTTTGTGAGTAGGAAAGGATCTTACTGAGCCTTGTGTGCTCATAGCTTACTTTCCTTGTACCACAGATAAAGGTAAAGGATGGATAAACTAAAGGAGCAGCAGGAGGGGCAAGAGATGTGTGTGGTGGTGGCTTGGCTAAAGAAAAATAAATGACCCGCTTATGTTTATTTTATGTTGATGACTTGCATGACCATTTTTACTTACGCTTATGTTAGGAATGGATGATTATGATTCCTTAAGTTTATAACCATGTTGAGCATACTGGTATGATTAGTTATGATTTAAATGAACAAATTACTTCCGCTGTTTTGAAAAGAAAAATCATAAAGAAAAACTATTTGCATATACGTTATGTAAAATAGAAGGTAACCCCGCCTCCACTTAGCAGGAGGGGAGGGCGGGCGTTTACAGTTTGGTATCAGAGTCAGGTTAGCCATCCCACTACACACACATCAAGCCTCTACTCTGCTGCTCTAAGTAAGAATTTCTATGCTTGCTTATTTCTTTTATGCATGATAGGTAATGTTTTAATCTAATGCGCATGTCTATTTTTTTTTTCTTTCTTGTATGATTCACAGTTTTAGCCTAGGGACACATGAAAGTAGGATAGAATTGACTATAACATAGGCTAGGATTTGTTAAGAATAATAATCACCTTAGGTTAGCCTGGTTAGAAAATATGATGACTTATGCTAGCCTTGTTGTCATTTATGAAGATAAACATGGCTACTAGAAGACGCGGTAACAGGACCGAGGAAACAGTGACTCCACCAGATCTGACCCAAGTGGTTACAGACCTACAACGTCAGATCACGGAACAACAACAAGTGATCACTGCTCTGATGAATCAACAAGGAAATCCGGTCACCCCATCAACAAATCAGAATACACCGCCCGTCATACCTGCAACTGCACCGATATTACCGATAGCCCCTGCCCCAGTGGTCCGACAAGAAACCTACTTGATACAGTGGCTAAGGCTGAAGCCGGAGAATTTTTCGGGTACTTGTGAACCATGGGACGCCCAGGCCTGGTTCAAGACAGTGGAAAGTATCGTAGAGCTGCTGGATTGGCCAATATCAGAGAAGATCAAGTGTGTATCATTCTATTTTTCTGGAGACGCACGAATGTGGTGGGAAAGAGTTAAGACCAAAAGACAGGTCAACCTAATGAATTGGGCCAATTTTGAAGCAGAGTTCCTGGAGGAGTATTTCCATATGCGAGTGACGAATCGACATTACGACGAGTTCACCGAGTTCCGGCAAGGTGACTTATCTGTCAACGAAGCAGTAAAGCGCTTCAACCGCCTTGCACTCCTATGTCCAGAGTTGATCAGCACGGAAAGAGAACGGGTCAGACTAATGTTGAAGATGCTCTGACCTGAGATAACTTTGAATGTGGCCGGCGGAGTTAATAGACCGTAAACCACGGAGGAGCTAGTCAGCAGTGCCTTGATCACTGAACATTATCAGAAGGCGATGAACGAGGGAAAGAATCCGGCACAGACGGAAGGACAGAAACCGCAGAACACCAAGACGAACTGGAAAGGAAACTCCACTGGAAAGAGAAAGCAATGGAACAACACTAAAAGTGGTCCAGCAAATAAGCAGCCTAGGTACCCTCCGTGTACCACGTGTGGGAAGCAGCATTCCGGAGTATGCCACCAGGGTACGAGGAAGTGCTACAATTGTGGACAGGAAGGACATATGGTCAGAGACTGCCCTACCCGGTTCCAGGTACCATCTCAGCAGTATGACTAGAATAGGAGTACCCCTGCACAGCTACATCGGATGCAAACGACTCTGGAAGGGACTCCGATTAGCCAAGGGAGATTAGAAGCCCCACCAGTGACGACAAATGTCAGGGTTTTCTCTCTCACCAAGGAGGACGTGGCGAGTGCTTCTACAGTTGTCACAGGTC
Organism: Zingiber officinale; assembly: GCF_018446385.1. NCBI lineage: Eukaryota > Viridiplantae > Streptophyta > Magnoliopsida > Zingiberales > Zingiberaceae > Zingiber > Zingiber officinale. The sequence continues at coordinate 16,354,539 of NC_055989.1, forward strand.
AGCTACCTATTTCCAGTCAGTATGCTACGGTGTTATTTGATACTGGGGCAACCCACTCGTTTGTCTCCACACCTTCACGAAGAAGTTAGAAGTGCCACCACAAGTCTTAAATGGTAAATTCTTAAAAACCTTGCCTTCGGGAGAAGTGATGCCATCCGATCAGATGCTGCGAGCCGTGCCTATCCGAATCACAGATAGAGAACTCTACTGCGATATGATAATACTCGACATGCAGGATTTTAATATTATACTAGGCATGGATTTCCTGAGCAAGTACGACGCTTCAATCGAGTGCCGTAAAAGAAAAGTAGTCTTCCGACCGGAAGCCAAACTGGAGTTCGAGTTTATTGGGGAGCAACAGGAAAAGATGTGTTACGGGGTCGGAATCATTTCAGAATGGCTCTCTACTCTGATGATAGCACCAACGTAGCTTGACGATATGTTAGAGAAGCAAGATCGCGACCCGAGCACCCAAAGGATCAAGCAAGAGGTCCTAGAAGGAAAGGATAATGGATTTCGTATCGCTGATAATGGAGTACTCTATCTCCGAGATCGGTTATGTATTCCCGACGACCCAGAGTTGCGGAAAAGTATATTTGCGGAATCTCACGCAACGCCTTATGCGATGCATCCGGGATCCACCAAAATGTACCAAGATTTGAAAAAGAAATTCTGGTGGGCCGGTATGAAAAGAGATGTGGCTCAATACGTTAGTTCCTGCCTGACTTGTCAGAAGGTTAAAGCAGAACACCAGAGGCCTGGAGGATTACTACAGCCTATCCAAATTCCAGAATGGAAATGGGAAGATATCTCTATGGACTTTATTTCAGGATTACCTAAGACAACAAACGGCTATGACGCTATATGGGTAATTGTGGATAGATTAACCAAGTCCGCCCATTTTCTAGCAATCAAGATGACTTATTCAATTGAGCAACTGGCTCAATTATATGTCAAGGAAATTATCAGGTTACACGGGATTCCTAAAATCATTATTTCTGACAGAGATGGTCGCTTTGTGTCACATTTTTGGGAATGTATTCAGAAGGCTCTTGGCACAAAGCTATTATTCAGTACCGCCTTCCACCCTCAGACCGATGGACAAACAGAAAGGGTGAACCAAGTACTAGAAGGCATGTTACGGACTTGCGCCTTAGCCTTCAAAGAAAGCTGGTGCCGATATCTATGCTTAGCAGAATTCACCTACAACAATAACTATCAGGCTACTATTGGAATGACGCCCTACGAGGCTCTGTACGGGAGGAAATGTAGATCCCCTATATGTTGGTACGAAGGTGGTGAAAAGAAAGAGATGGGATTCCAAACAGAATTTATCGATAGCACCACCCGTGCTATACAGAACATCCGCCAAAGAATAGAAACTGCTCAGAGCCGACAAAAGAATTATGCTGATAAACGACGAAGGCCATTAGAATTCAGTGTCGGAGATTCGGTATTCCTCAAAGTAGCTCCTACGAAAGGAGTGATGAGATTCGGAAAGAAGGGAAAATTAAGCCGCATTATGTGGGACCATATCAGGTTCTGAAAAGAGTTGGCAAGGTGGCTTACGAAATAGAGCTGCCTCAAGAGATGTCATCCATTCACAACGTATTCCACGTCTCAATGCTCAAGAAGTGTATCTCCAGTACAGATCAAGTGATTGAGCCACAGACAGTACAAATTCAAGAGGACCTAAGTTATGAAAGTAAACCCATCCAAATACTGGATAGAGGGGTCAAGAGATTAAGGAACAAAGAAGTACCCTTAGTGAAAGTTCTATGGAAAAATCAATGGTTCGAAGAGGCCACTTGGGAACGCGAGGATGATATGAAACTAAAGTACCCGGAGCTATTCTAAAGTTCGAGGACGAACTTTCTATGAGGTATGGGGTACTGTAACACCCATGAATTTCTTGAGCTAAGTATGTGAAGATTCTCTTTTAGAATAAAAAGATAAGATAGAACCAAAAATATATAAAAAGGAATTGGTCAAGGATTGAACCTTGAACCTTTTTAATCTTTAAGGATTATGGATTGACCACTAGACCATCATAAGTTATTGTTGAATAGAGGATGAAAATTGTAGATAAAGGTAAAATGTATGATTAAGAGAAGGAAGCAAGAAAACATCAAGTAGCTTTCTCCCTCCTTCTCATGATTAAGAAGAAAGCTAGCAAAAGACAAGTTGTCTTCTCCTTCTTCCTTCTCTTCCATTTTTGTGGAGATACATGAGGGAATGAGATAAGAGGAACTAAGGGGATGAATGGGGACACCTTGCCTCATTAAGGATAATTAGGAAGGAGTGAATGAGAAAGGGAAGGCAAAATTCATCTTGTATTCTTCCTCCCACTTGGCATAAGAAGGAAAATAGAAAAAAAAGAGTTTCATTTTCCTCCTTTTTTTCCTCACCATTGCCGAGACCTTGAGCCATCCCTCTCCCAAGTTTTCGAGATTCAACCAAGCTCTCTTCCTAAGAAAACTAAACCCCAAGAAGAAAGCCTCAAGACCTACTTCTTACAAGCAAGAGAAGCGAAGGAAATACTAGAAGGAGGAGCTCTCTTCTTCTTCTTCACAAGGGTATATTTCTTAAGAAAAAGACCAAGCAAGAGGATGTAAGTATCCCCTCACCTGTGGTACAAGTGGTTATGTGGTTTTCTTCAAGTTAGATGACTTAAAAACCTAGAGTTTTTCCTTGAAACTTTCGGCCATGATGAGTTGTAAGACTTATGAAAGCTTTAACTCAAAACTAGCATGCTTAGGATCTCTCTTATGATATGTTATGAATGTTTCCTTGATAATTCATGTTTGTTTGTTGATTAAAACTAGGTGAACTCCACCTTAGGGTTTCGGCCATGAAGGGATTAAAAAAAAAAAACCTAGAGAAGCTCAAACTCAAAACTAGCACGCTTAGGATCTCTCTTATGATATGTTATGAATGTTTCCTTGATATTTCATGTTTGTTTGTTGCTTAAAACTAGGTGAACTCCACTTTAGGGTTTCGGTCATGAAGGGATTAAAAACCCTAGAGAAGCTCAACTAAAAACTAGCATGCTTAGGATCTCTCTTATGATATGTTATGAATGTTCCTTGATTGTTTAATGCTTGTATGTTGCTTGGAACTAGGTGAACCTTACCTTAGGGTTTTGGCCTTGTAAGAAATTAAAACCCTAGTGAGGCTCAACCTCAAATCTAACTTGCTTATGATCTTCCTCATGATATGATATGAAGATAACTTGATGTACTCAAGATTTCATATTGTTTAGAACTAGGTCTTCACACTTCTAAACTTTCGGCCAAGATGAAATTTAAGGCTTAGACAAGCTTAAACTTAACTCTAACATGCTCATGTTTTCCCCCATGATATGATATGAAATTAACATGATATTCTCATGCTGGAATTTGGTTGAGAACCTAGCTTCACATTTAGGACATTCGGCCACTTATAGTTGTGGACCTAGGAAGCTTGAAACCTAAACTCAATATGCTCATGTTGTTGCTTAGAATAAATGTTATGAAAATTGTTTAGGGATCACATGTTTGTATGCTATTTGTAACCTAGATCTAGGCCCTGTATGTTTCGGCCACCTTGTGAAGTTTAGACCTAGGAAGCTTGGAACCAAAATTTAATATGCCTATGATGTTCCTTAGGATAAATGTTATGAAATTGATTTAGGGTTTATATGCTATTATGATTTCTTGCAACCTAGGTGGACCCTTGCATGTTTCGGCCACCCTTAGTAGGTTGATGTTGAGACCCAATTATGACTCTTTATGTGCTTCACTTTGCCATGATATGAATTAGGAGATGCCAACTTATGTTCCATGCATTCTTATGTTTTTCATGATGTGTTAAATGCTCATTTATGTATGCTTATGAATCATGCATGAAAATGTCTCCTATGATGTGTAACATGCTCAAGTATGAATGCTTTATGAAATGAAAAGAAAAGACCTAAGAGATGCTTCCTTATTGTTGGGACTAAGAGCACTCTTTATGACAAACTAAGTGAAAGGCCTAAGAGTTGCTTCCCTATCAAGTGGGACTAAGAGCACTCTCTATGTTAAGAAAAGTCATGAATGACATGAATATGATATGTTATGAATGACATGTACATGATATGCTATGAACAACATGAATATGATATGCTATGAATGACATGTACATGATATGCTATGAATGATATGAATATGAGATGCTATGAATGACATGTATATGATATGTATATGACATAATATTTTACTTTGTATGACTTGTACCAAAAGGGTGGGCTCCTTATGCGCTCCTAGGTCGATGGACTAAGAAACGGGCCTAGTAAAGGGTGGGTTCCTTACGTGCCCCTAGGTCGAGCTATGGGCCTAGTTTCCTAGTAGGTTCAAGACTAGCTACCTTGGGTCTACTTAGGATGCGCGCATTTATGTATGTATGTGATACTAAGCCGGGCCCCCTGATGTTGAGATTATTTTTAAGTACTATATGATATTGTTTTTAAGACATTTGCACATGACACGAAGCATGTTTTGAAAAGCATCTTGCACATGACATCATCCATGATTTAAAGGACATCTTGCATATATGTTTATGATATGAAATGATATGATATAATGCTTACTCACATGCTATGATAGGATGTTCTTTATACTATGATATGATATGTCATGATGCTTATTTGTACGATATGACATGATATGTTATGATGCTTACTTTACATTATGATATGAATGCCATTTATGCCATGATAAGTTTATGTCATGATATGATGTTTGCTTTATGCTATGATATGATAAGTTCATGCCAAGATATGATGCTCACTTTATGCTATGATATGATTGTTAATTATGCCATGATATGATTTCCATTTATGCCATGATATGAGTTTCATTCATGCTATGATATGTGATATGATTACTCTTATATGATATGTACGGTTTTTGTGAGTAGGAAAGGATCTTACTGAGCCTTGTGTGCTCATAGCTTACTTTCCTTGTACCACAGATAAAGGTAAAGGATGGATAAACTAAAGGAGCAGCAAGAGGGGCAAGAGATGTGTGTGGTGGTGGCTTGGCTAAAGAAAAATAAATGACCTGCTTATGTTTATTTTATGTTGATGACTTGCATGACCATTTTTACTTGCGCTTATGTTAGGAATGGATGATTATGATTCCTTAAGTTTATAACCATGTTGAGCATACTGGTATGATTAGTTATGATTTAAATGAACAAATTACTTCTGCTGTTTTGAAAAGAAAAATCATAAAGAAAAACTATTTGCATGTACGTTATGTAAAACAGAAGGTAACCCCGCCTCCACTTAGCAGGAGGGGAGGGGCGGGCATTTACACCTGAAGCTTCACCTAGTGGAGTGGATGACATGACCAAACTTGTTTATTTGCACGGACCAGACGTGCTACAAAACTTGAGAGCTAGATATGACATTAATGAAATTTATGTAAGTAAATGTTAATGAAACTGAGAACCTAGTTCCTTAGCAATATCCTATATGGCATAAACTGCCGGTGAAAATCAGAACCTTTAGATAACTATATTATTTTAGCTAAAGGTATTACCTCAACAAGATTTAAATGGCACCAAATGTTATATGCTGTTATGAAATATTTACTTTCTTTTATTTTTTATTATGATTTCCTAAAGCATAGTTTCATGCCTAAAATGCTTGTTTATTCTCTTGAATTTTACTATTGGACTCCGTTATTATTTTGATGTGATCAACCAAGTTAGGTTGGGTCCTGTTTTGTTTTAATTCCTGTGTCTAAGTGTGCAGGAGCTTAGGAACGCAGGATGTCGAGCGGAAGATGCAGCTGGTGAGAAGGACGACATGGGAAGGGAGCCGATGAGCTTAGTGCGTTCGAGGGACGAAAGAGCTGCAGAAGAGTACACTAGTGGACGAGAAGAATGTACGCGACGTTCAAGGGATGAGAAGCCAGAGCGGAAGCCTTCTCGAGGAGAAGGCCAGAAATTAGGTTTGGGTGAGCCCTATTTCAGTTGGTTGCAATCACCCAAGCGATCAGAGCTTTGGAAGAAGAAAAAGAGTGAAAAGAAGCTGGAGCTATTTATACGCTGCAGCATTGAGAGTGCCTCCCACATTGAGGGCACCCTCCATAGCATTGAGGGCACCCTCAAACCAGTCAAAGTAACTGTTTCGCATATGGATAAAACTTTATCCAAATACCATGCTGGAGGTGCCCTCCATGCTTATGGGAGGTGCCCTCAAGCCGAAGATAGAGTTTCCAGGCCCTATAAAAAGGTCCATGGAGCTAGGGAATTAATCATCAACTCTTGTACTAACTTCTTAGCAACTACTTAAGCTTTTATTGTGTAAAAGACTTCTCCGCCTTCAGAGAAGGAGATTTTGATTGAGCTTTTCAATCGCCTTGGATTAACAACCACCTAGGCTATAACCAAGTCAATCCCTGAGTCTCTTCTTTAATTCTGTTCTTTTATTTTTATTTATTGTTGTTGCACCTTAAGAGTTGAAAGAACGAGGAGGATATTTTTTTTTCAAGCAATTCACCCTCCCCTCTTACCGGCCCGCTGCACCAACAATTACTACTCTAACTTCTTTTCCATGTGAAGATTGCAAGTATGTTCATTATGCAAATATGTTTATTATGCAAATATGTTCATATTTATTTGATTACTCATGTAGATTCTCAAGTATATTTATTATACAAGAATCCAATATTTTTTTCATAGGCGAAAAAAGAGTACATCGCCTGTCTCAAATCTTTTGGTTACCAATCAGAAAAATGCAGGCACCTATTGAAAAAATACTTGCAATGTCGAATGGAAAGATTAGTTTGCATCTAGTTTTGCTTTTTCCCTCTTAATGGAACATTCTTGAGATAGAAATGAGTGCAAAATAAGTCTGTTAATATCTTAGTTATCTTGGAAGAAGTCTATTGTGTCACTTGTGTTGGGCTATTGTATAATTTGAATAGTTAATTCTATATTTTTTCCCTCTGCTTGATGTTATAATTGTTCCTCTTTGAAAGTGCCCTTAATCTTAGTCCTTCATCTCCTATTGACTTTATTCACAGATTATTAGTCTTGATGAAGCTCATACCTTTTGGGTGCTTGACAGATGAGTAGATTAGAAGTCTTTGTTTTCTTAAACACACTAATGGCTTTATTTTGTTTCCAAAAACTTGATGGCGAAACAAGACCTATCAGAGCTTGGTTTCCACAATGCTACAATAGATTTATCCGAGAAACCTTTGATCCCTCCTTTAAGATAATAATTGTTGATTAAGAATCACCCACTAGTGGGAATTACATGAAGCCCTTGATCAAATTGTATCCGTTATTGCTTGAATCAGTTGATTAAGGTTGAAAGTTGAGCCTGCACTTTCAATAAGACTAGAAATTTTATCCTTTAATCAAGTAGTAGCTTCTTGATGGAGTTTATTTAGCATATGAAACTCATTTAAGATTTATGATTTGTTGTTCAATTTTTTTTTGACCTCATACTTGTTATAATTTTTGGTTTATAATGCATGGGACCTTATTTAACATTGTTTAAATTTTAAATTGTGTATTTAAATACATATATAACAAGTAGCCTTATTGAAGAAACTACAGTGCCAAAGAAGGACATTATTGTAGTCATTCAAAGGTTCAATATCCAAGTTAGCAATTTGACTAGCTCAAGTAAGTTTTACAATAATTTCTTTATATAACTATACTTATATGTTAGATTTCCCCTTGAATTGTTGTCAATCAATAGAATAATGATGCTGTATTTTGTCAATATAAATATTTCTTTTATTTATATGATTATTTTTACAAGATCTGACAACTTTTTTTTATTTCTATAATTGTAGATTGTGCCTTGTGCATTGTTAGCACTTGCAATTTACTTGGAAGTTGTTTCGGTGTTTCCATACACAAGGTCAACAATTGATGCAGAACATAAAGGTAAAACCTAAATTATCATATTTTTGCATATTCAAAAATAAAATCTCAAATTTATGTATATATTTTAAATTGTGAAACCATTTATGACTCTAAAAGAATAACAAAGGTATACATATGGTAACTATTGTAAAAACATATATGTTTATTATTCTTTCAGAACAAGTTTTTTCATACATATAATAGTGTATTTCTTTTGATATCGATATGTTGTTGATCTCCTGATGAGTTTATAATAGTTGTGTAATTTGATTTTGTGTACTTTTTTTAGTGAGGGTTAGTTTGAATAATCAACTAGTTTTAATTTTAATTTCTGATACAAGGATATGAATTTAAGGATTTCAATTTATTTTCACTAAAAACATACATATGAAAATTAATGTTAGCAATACCAAAATATCCTTGAATATAGTATTTAATATTAGCGTTTTAACTGATGTGTGTTCCTTAATCAAATGCAAACAATATTATAGATAATGTTTGACAGTTCAAGCAATTAAGTTTGGTGTCGGAAATTATACCATTGGTAAGGAAAAGTATTATACAATTTGACAAATTGAATTAACTAAAGGTTTGATATCTATGTTCCTGCATATATTATTTACCTTCTTGTGAACTTATTAGACTATAAGTTTTATTGCATAAGTTTATGTTGAGTGTTCCCATTCTATTAAAATGTAAATAAATTTCCTCTACCTTTAAATATCACTTCAAAAGATGGTTGAACTTCATTTAGGATCATTCTGAATCATTTTGTAAATTCTATGGTTGATGGTTTTCTTTTTATCCCTCTCTCATTTTAAAATCAGTTCTGAATTCTGCTTTTCTTTAGTTCCGTATCTACTTCTAGTTTTTATTACATTAGTTCCTATTTTTAGACCATTAAGCCTAACTCCCTCACTGTTGAAGTATAAATGCAGACGCATATGGTAGTTTCTTATGTTACTTTCTATAAAAGGTTTAAAGGTGATTGATAGGGATGCAGGTTTTAGTTGGGATCCAAGTGTTTTTTTTTAAAAAAAGGCACGAAGAAATAGTCCAAGTATCATTGTGTGGCAAAGTGTGTATCAATTTGAAACAGTTTGTTTGTGACTCCATAACTTATTGATTTTGATTCCTTAGTGCCAATAATTTTTTTTTCACTGCTAGCTAACTCCTTTGCCCAATACCTCATTCTTGCATTTCTATCATGAACAGAATTGGCTGACATTTCCCTTATTTATTGCCTCTCTTTGTTCTCATCTTTTGCTTTGATATGCCAATACCTAATATACATCCATGTGTTATCTTGCTGATTGAACATTTTATAAATTTAGTTATAGGTAAAGTTGTGGTGTCCTTATAATTTTGTTTTTGTTTTGTCTATTAAACTTTGCCTCTGGGAAATAAGCTCGTTGTATAGTGATTCGGCTGAGTTAGTAGATGGAGTTTGTATCATGTTGACTGGAATTATGAGCATGTTTTTGTTGGGGTTGTAAGGTTGCAAACATAGTCCCATATTGAAAACACATGGAAAAGATCATGGGTTTATAAGAAAAAGATATCTCCATTGGCATGAGGCCTTTTGGGTAGAGCCCAAGAGCAAAACCATGAGGGCTTAGGCCCAAAGTGGACAATATCATGTCATTGTGGAGATATCTAAATTCTTTTCGATCCTACAATTGGTATCAGAGCCCGGACTGCCAGAAGGTTTAACCGCCGACTGTGCACAAGAGCTATGGTCTGATTGAACCATGTGAGTACAATATTGACCTCGAACAAAGAAAGTGGGGGCTCCTATGTTCGGATCAAGAGGACCAGACACCAGGCAGGAAGTCCTAGTAGGTCGGGTGGACCGAGGGGCAGGAAGTCCTAGTAGGTCGGGTAGACCGAGGGGCAGGAAGTCCTAGTAGGTCGGGTAGACCGAGGGGGCAGGAAGACCTGGTGGGTCGAGGATCGGACGTGGGAATCCATGGTCCTTTGTTTGAGGGGGGGGATTGTTGGGGTTGCAAGGTTGCAAACATAGTCCCATATTGAAAACACATGGAAAAGATCATGGGTTTATAAGAAAAAGATATCTCCATTGGCATGAGGCCTTTTGGGTAGAGCCCAAGAGAAAAACCAAGAGGGCTTAGGCCCAAAGTGGACAATATCATGTCATTGTGGAGATATCTAAATTCTTTTCGATCCTACAGTTTTGTATATAAAGACATTTTTCCAGGAACAAAGTATATATCAAATTCCTTGTTTGTTTTCAACATTTGTCTAGACAAGTTCTTATCATTTTGTCAATCCTGCCTATAACTCAGCAAGTCCGCATCCTAAATCGATATTTGAATAGCTGATTTGTTATGACCTCCTGCAGGCTCTAGGTTTAGATGCATTTTTCATAGGTTTCGATGATTTCTTATTGCCATCATGAGTATCTTTTAAGAATGTTCTTTACTGATTATTTATGAACTCAATGGCAAGGTCAATGAAATTTATTGATTGAAATTGAATATAAACTTATTCTGCGAATTTAAAGCTACGTGCATAAGTTCTCCAATGGAAGTTACCAAGATAACTCTAAGTTGGTTAAATTGTTTGTATTGCATAAGTTTTATTTCTTAGACTATAAGTTTGTATGGAATAAGTTTTTTCTCTTCCATTTTGTAGACATTGAGTGTTGTCCTGGAATTTTGGAAATCCTTCTCTCATGTCCAGATATTAGAGCTATGTGCAATATTTATTCTATGGTTACAATTCATGTAGTACTTACTACAACTCTCTTTTTTCTTATATTTTATATTTTTCTTTGATAAGTTTTGTTTAATTTTTCTCTTGCAGGTACGTAACTCGGGCAATTTGTGAGACTTGAGATTTTTAATGCAAGTAGTGAGCTTTGTTAGGTTCTAAATTACCTTGCTAATGTGTAAAAGTCATATGGAGAACAGTAATAGAAATCATGTGATTTATGGTTTGATACTACTAAGTTTGATGAGTACAACTCATTTTGTATATTTTAGCTGACATATTTTGGATTGAATGTAGTAAATATTTAGTTTTGTATTGGTGCTTTGCTTATATTAAAAAAAGATTGGTTGTTTGTTATTATCATGTTATAATATGAACATTAAAGATAACAGTTAGAAACGTTGTAAAAGGTACGTAATCACAACGATTTTTTTTTTTTTTGTGAAAAGTGATAAAAGACAACAATTTTACCCATTGTAAAATATATTAAAATTATATACCACAACGATTTATAACTGTTGTAAAATTTAAAACCACAACGTTTTAAATTATCTACCACAACGGTTTATATCTGTTGTAAAAAGAGTCTACCACAATGATTTATATCTATTGTCGAAATTATCTACCACAACGGTTTTAAAGCGTTGTCATATCGGGTAAAAAATTTTTGATCATATAAATAACAACGGATAGAAACCGTTGTTGAATATCTACAAAGACAATGGATCAAAAACCATTGTCATAGGGCAATACATTTTACAATGCTACCAGTTACAATGGTTTTTTGACCCTACGACAATGGATAATTTCTATTGTCGTTTGCAATTTTTGTTGTAATCTTCACTTTCTATTCTTCTCGTATTCCTAGCTTGAGCATCAGAGGATCAATGCTAGGAACCCCTTCCCTAGTTTTAGTTTTATTTTGTAGAAAGAAGCGAGGTCTTTATCCAGTCAACGGAATTGCCATCTTCCTAACTTTCTAGTTTCACGTCTTCCGAGAGGATTAAATAGTATTGTAGGTTTTATATAGATGGATGCAGGAAATATTCTTTTCCCACCAAATTATTTGTATATCAATATTCTAAATTTATTCAGGATCAATTGCATTTTAATTCTAAAATTTTAAATGTGGGTACCGCCATGTTAATGGTCTGACTGTTCCAATAGTTCAACAGGAATTTAAATTATAAGTACATCGATAGAGATGATAAAATTTCTTATCATATTGTAACTTTAAATATTAGGGTCATTATGAATTATCCATTCTATTCTAAAATTTTAAACAAAGATGTTCAAATGAACTAATCCAAGAAATCAAAATTGATTTTTTTTCAATAAATCAAACCTATCAAATTTTGTCATTAAAATCGAATAAATCCAACCAAAATAAAATCAATCGATCAGTCAACTGATAATATTATTAATCGTCAGATATTGAATAGCTAAATTATCAATTGAGCTATGTAGTTATTATCCGATTTAAATATATCAATCCTCCACTGATTATGTTTCAATTTATTCGATTTACAGTTATGCTCGACTCACCAAACATACATAAAATATAAAGTGGATTTTAAATTTTCAAAATTTACTCTGTAGTTATACTTTCAGGGTTGAGAAAATTAATTCGTAATATGTTTAAGAATTGGACGTCTGATTAATTACGAAAGCACTTTATTGTTTCAAATTGTTCTTCTAACTTTATCCAGGATGTAAAATTGTAGGTTTACTAAATACAAACAAGAAGGATCTCCAATACAGTCAAATAAATGATTACATAATCCAACCAAACTAATTTATGATTCCGAATAGAAGTGAGCAAGAGACCGGTTAATAATTAATTGAATCAAATGTAAATATTCAATTCAGTTAATTTAAAAAATCATTTTTTTTAAATATTAATTTTAAAATCTTTAATCAATTAAACTAATTAAATTGAAATATCAAAGCCCGTACTAGCTATAATAGGAATCAACTAATATATTTGAATCAGACGATAATACATAGCTCAACTTCATCAATTTGATAACCGACTAAATATATCGGTTTAGTTTAAGTTCAGTTTGTTAAAAAAAAGCAATTTAATCAATTTAGATTTATTCGATTAGTGGATTTGATTATGAAAAGATGGCTTTATAAAGTAAATGAATATTATTATAAAAAGGAGCAAATATGTTAAGAACATGAGTCAACAAAAAGAACGTAGATCCGCTATATTAACACCCCTCGAATGTCGATGGATATGGAGAAAGGTACACAAGCGTCAGACGTATAATGGAGTAAACTCAATTTATACTTGAATAAGATAATAATACATAACTCAACTACATCAATTTGATAACCGACCAAAAAAATTGATCTATATCGGTTCGGTTTATTCAATTTTAATAACAAAGTTTGATAATTTCAGTTTGTTAAAAAAAAAATCAATTTAATCAGTTTTGATTTATTTAATTAGGGGATTTGATTATGAAAAGATGACTTTATAAAGGAAATGAATATAGTTATACAAAAGGAACAAATATGTTAAGAACGTGAGCCAACAACAAATATGTTAAGAACGTGAGCCAACAACAAAAACATCCATTTAGTATCGATTTAATTGAAGAAATCAAAATCGATTAAATTAATTTTTTTAATAAATCAAACCGATTAAATTTTGTCATTAAAATTGATAGAATTAAGCCAATTAAATCAATATTAAATCAATTAATTAAGTGAGATGCCAAATTATCCATTAATTAATTGATAGCATCATCAATCTATCGATATTAAATAACTGAATTATCAGTCAAACTATGTAGTTATTATCCAATTCAAATTTATCAGTAGAATGTTATTATAAGCCATTATGTTTCGATTTAATTAGTTTAATAAATTTAAATATTTTAAGATCAAAATCAAATAAAATAAATTATTTTTTTTAAAAAAAATTCGGTTCAACTAATCTTTTTTTATCACCCCTCATACTTGACTTTTTAAATTTTATATGTTGCAATGATTTAATATCGGCACAGGTTTTGTAGCGTCTTTGATGGCCTCATTCACCTAATGCTACTCTTCACAATCACAAAATTCCAATAACAAAATATGAAATATATATATTTTTCATATTTTCCTAGTAACAAAATTTAATTTCATTAGCAATGTTTTAGGTATATTTCATTTTACGCAGGTCATTTAGTTTCCTATACTCTTTGGTCAAAAATTATTCTCAACATATAAATACAAAATATAAAGTCGATTTTAAAATTGCAAAACCAACTCTACCGAGTTGTCTTCTGAGAAATCGACTAATTAACTATCAAAGTGCTTTATCTTTACACCGTAGCTCAAGGTTGAGTAAAATTATTCTTCAAGCCTTACACAGGATGCAAAATTGTAAGCTTCATAACAACAATAAAGAAGGATCTCCAACACAATTAAACAAATGATTACATAATACAACTAAATGGATGTACGATTAACAAAGGTTAATTAATATTAATCGATCAAATGGATTGAATTCAGAAATTCAATTTAGTTAATTTGGGAAAATTATTTTTTTAAATATTAATTTTAAAATTTATAAATTGATTAAACTAATTAAATTGAAACACATAGTACTGTAATAACAATCAATTGATATACTTGAATCGGATAATAATATACAGTGATTGGACTTCATCACTCAACTGATTGATTAATTCGATAATCAATCAAATAAATTAATTTTATATTGATTTGATTTATTTAATTTTCATAGCAAAATTTATTCAGTTTAGTTTGTTCAAATTAATCGGTTGTTTCTATTTTGAAACAATTACTCACTTTTAATTCTGAAGATATTATTAAGGAAATAAATATTAAATAGAAACAATTACTTTCTCCTAATTGATATTATTAAGGAAACAAATATTATTCTGCAAAAACAAATATGTTGAGACAAAACAAAATATATTAATGACATATTCTTCCCAGTAATATCTAAACTACATGATGCAATAAGTGATTACAGGTACAATAAGACATCATGAACTAAATATGATGCAGTATATAATAAATTAAAAGGAAAGTCTTAGTTTTAATGAATACTGAATCTTTAAAAGAATCATAAAATAGAAATCACCACTAAGTAGGGATGAGTAATCAATTAATAACAAAACCCATATTCATTTAAATTGAAAACGAAAAAATTAATTTTCTTTGAACATAATTGAACCAACCAAACTTTCATATAAAAATTAAATAAATCACACTGATAAAACATCAATTAAATGTCAAAAATTGAAATAATTGAACTTTCAGTAAAATTAGGACTTGGAGGCTAGTCACGAATTATGAAATTAGGGATTTTAAACCCTAGATTTTGATTTGAACATAATTGAATTCAATTTAATCGGTTTAATCATCGATTTAATCGAATTTAAAATTTTAAAATTAAAACTGTACCGATTTAACCGAAATAATTAATATTGTAAAAAAACTAAATGTTTGTATTAATGAACTGAACTTTTAACGTTCGGTCAATTAAATGACATTGGATTTGATGGAATAAGAAATATGAAATCATTTCAATCTCTTGAAGATTAGAAAAATAAAAGAGACTACAAAAAGATGTTCATTTATAGAGTTGTATTATATCTATTGTGTAATTGACATGCACAAGTCAAGTATGTTGCTTTCTTGAACAGAATATTATGCTTAAAAATAAAAACATAAAAGTTCATTACCTAGATGATTAAATTTTATATTACATGTAGTAAATAAATTTCAAACAATATAATGAATATTTACTAAGTTTAGTTGTTAAAATTAGATGATATCGATATGAATTGTGCCCATTTAATGAGTATCAATAAAAGTCAGTCGGATGTTCTTTGAGAAATCAATCATCATGTGAAAGACCGATAAAGTTTTTTATAAAAAAATCATAGAAAATAGTTAAAAAAATTTAAATTTCATTTGAAAATAGATGAAAGTTACTGAAATTTAGTCGAATCTAGAGTGAAACTAATGATCGTTTGAAATTTCATCTAATTAAGTTGATTTTCAAAAACTTGTTGACTTTTTATTTGATACTAAGTCTAAAGTGAAACCTAACAAATGTTCATGAAATCCATAATTAGCTTGAGGATTTATGATTGAACGTTACCATTGCTCAAAATTTCTATATCTAAATATATTTTCTTAATCATAATAAATATATGTATGTGTATGTATATATTTTAAAAAATATCAATCCTCTAGAATATGTAGATTTATATGTTAGTGTTTATATATTTTTTAATATTTCTAATATATGGTATGAAAAAATAAAAATAATAATATATGTGCTTACTTATTATATAATAAAACATAATATGCATCTAATGATATTACTCATTAACTTATGTAATTCAAACCTAAACTTAACCAGTTTTATTTGGGTCAAATTTGTAATTTAAACAAGAATACTGTAGTAAACGCATTGACCTGACAAAATTGTATAATTGAAGTTATGCAAATTTTAACATAACACATAAAACAATCTAAACCAGAATAGTTTTATTTTGGTTGTTGTTGTAGGTTTCTATGGTATTTAGCTAAGCATGTATCAGATCCTTTCTCTAAATCCCGTCGATTGTGTGAGTAACTTTTATTAACTTACTATATTTCGACTTACTGTTATAATTATTCTCTTAAAAAAAAGAATGATAAGATTAGAATATTAATTGTGACTTCATATTAATTGATATACAAGTAATAATTATGATTTATGCATATTAATTGATACACAAGTAATAAACGAGTCATTATAAAGGTCACCCTAATACTTTTTAAGGCCCTAGGCATAAAATAGTTTGGGCCATAATATTTTTTAAAAAATGAAATATTATTTTTTAAAAATAGTTTTTATATAAAATATTATTAAAAATATTAAATTTTATTAGTAAAATTTAAATGAATACCTTAGTGCATTATAAAAATTATTTTCACGACTAAAACTTATGACCACAAGTTATACTTAACTTTATTAAATTCCACTTCTTTATTTATAGTAAAATTAGAGGGAAAAAAATTTGTTTCTAAACTTTCACATATAATTTATTAAAATGTAATATATTTGTTTAATAAATATTTTTAATCACTAAGTTTGGTTAATAAAATATTAAAAATACTAATTAAATATGAT
This sequence comes from Zingiber officinale, assembly GCF_018446385.1. Lineage (NCBI taxonomy): Eukaryota > Viridiplantae > Streptophyta > Magnoliopsida > Zingiberales > Zingiberaceae > Zingiber > Zingiber officinale. Next base: position 16,371,337 of record NC_055989.1, read on the forward strand.
GATATATTATTATAATATTAATTAATATATATTTTAATTTCTATTTTTTAGTAATCAATTAACTTCATTAAATTATGAGTCAAATATATCTAGCCAAAAATATTTAGTTAATAGACTTTTCTTAACATCAATGATGGAATATGGATTATGAAAAAAAAGAGTGGATATGTATAATAATTTATAAAAGAACAAGATAATAATAATAATATAAAAATGATGACAAGCGGGAAGAACACATAGATACAAAAAATCAAATTTAAAGAGAAATATTAAATCTGTTTTTAATTTAAAAAAAAAACTTATTAAAAATATCAATTACTAATACATATTTTAGTCTATTAGACAAACTTATCTTTAACCGGTAAATCAAACTTGATCAATAAAAAAATAAAAATTATTAAATAAATTTTGATTAGAAAAAATTATAAATTATCAAGTAAATCCGATAATAAAAATTTAAAATTATCAGTTAAATTTAATTTTAACTATTAAAAATTAAAATTATCGATAAATTTAACTATGATCCATCAATAATTAAAATTGCGGGCTAAAACCAGTAAAAAATAAATAAAAATTAATGCTGAGCAACCAAAACTTAAAAATTATCAATCAAATGTAACTTCCACCAATAAAAAAAACTAAAAATTAGTAAGCAAATCTGGTTTGACTTTTAAAAATTAAAATTATCAATTAAAATATAAATCTTAGCTAAATTTTATTTTAAACAATAGTTTTAAATATTTACCGGCAAACTCATATGTGTCATCCTGGTCTCTTCATGATCCCTTCCGTAATTTACATGTTAGATTGTGGTTGGAATCTAGTCAAAATTAATTATACTTTATCATAGGTTCATCTTCTCATCTATATTATAATTTTGGATCGAGTCAGGTGGTCAGAGGATACAGGTGGTGAGCGAACTGTATTGTCTTGAGCAAGGGACGACTCGCCCATTGCCAGCAGTCTCCAGCCGTCTGTCTCGACTTAAAACTATAATCTAGATGGGAAGGTGAATCTAGGGGATATCACAGTCAATTTTGACTGGATTCTGACCGTGATCCGAAATACAAATTACGGAAGGGACTAGGAAAGGACCAAGGATTGTGAACCAGAGGATCTGCACTCTAAAATAAGGACCCCTAGACATATGCGACCCTTGTCATCATTGGTCTATTATGAAACTTCTATCACCCACGTTTATTTATGGATCATAACTAAGTTGTGTTAGAAGATTATTGGTGTAATCATTCTCGGGTCAAGGTTGACCAATTTGACTAAACTCGAGTGGATTTGCGATTGAGTTTTAGTGTTTGGACAATATGTGAGAAGAAATCAAGTAGGTCAATATTAGTCGGATACTTAACAATATGTGAAAGAGCATCAAGTAGGTCATGAAGGACTATATACTTGATTGGAAAGTCCTAACAGGAAGTTAGGCAAAGATAAGTCCTAATTGCGGTTAGGCAAGGAAAAGCTTAATTGAGGTTAAGCAAGGTGGAAGTCTACCGAGTGACTAGTCTTAACTCGAGAGTTATGCAAAACAAAGTCCAAGTGAGTCACGGAGGACTGAACACTTGATGAAGAAGTCTTGGCAGGTCAAGGTTGACCAAATGCTAGGCAATGTGAAGTCCCATCAGGTCATGGTTGATCGGATATTGGGCAAAGGAACCCTAGACTTAGATCAATTAAGTTAGAGTTGGGCAATCAATTAGGGAAACCAATTGACCCTAAGCTAATCGATTAGGGTTGACTCAAATTGATTAGGATGGATTCCTAATCGATTTGGAGCTTCGTGAAGGAAAATCGAGAGAACAGTGCTGAATTGATGGCCCAATCGATTCAACTAATGCTAATCAATTGAGTCAATCGATTAGCAGCAATTTGTCTTGAAGAGCCGAAATTGATTAGGTCAATCGATCCTAGCATCCCTAATCGATTGAGGCAATCGATAAAGGGCTAGTTTGCGAAACAAAAAAGGTTGGGAATCGATTGAGGCTATCGATTTGGCATTTCTGAATTGATTGGGCTAATCGATTAAGGCATTTCACGAGAGAACAAAAAGGTTGGGAATTGATTGGATAATCGGTTAAGATCTTGTCTAATGGATTAGTATGACTCATCAATCGATTTAGGTTTCGAAAAAGAGTTGTCCTATAGGTGAACGGTCAAATGATGATGTGACAATCAATTAGGAGTGAGCCTAATCGATTGGGAGACATTGAAGAATCCTAGAAAAGGATTTTCATGGACATTTTGAAGCAACTCTCTCACAATGTTTTTGGCCACCAGTCCTTGGACGATTCAAAGTGAAGTGTTGCTACATTTCCAAGTCAACAAGAAGCAATCTATAGTAACAAGAAATCAAGAGCAAGGTTCTTCATTGTTATATTTATTTCCTTATTCTTGTTATATCATTGTTGTATTTTCTTGTGTATTCTCATGTTTGAATTTGTACAAGACTTCTCCACCTTTGAGAAGGAGGTATTCATAGTGGAGCTGTGTGTGTGAGGAGTAGACTCTTGGATTAGTCACATCAAGGAGGTGGATAACAAGTAAAATCAATGAGTTAACATTGCTTCGAGTTTCCACTACAATAAATCATTAATGAAGTGATTGGAGCTAATCATCCCCTCCCCCTCTAGCTCCCTATGTGTCCTAACAAATGATATCAGAGTCAGACCGCTTTTCTATGTACTAATCGCTGAAAGAGTAATGAGTTAGAAGAAGAAGAAGAAGTTGAAGCTTGAAGCCCTAATTTCAACAAGAAGGACTTATCATTCAATGAGCTGAAGTTCAAAATGTAGTTTAGAGATGGATTCAGATATGATATCCGAGCACCTCCATCATCTGGAATTGAAAGTTTCGACCTTTGGAAATCAAGAGCTGAAAGTTTTTTGATGATGGAGATAAAGTACTAGTTTGCTCTAATATAGGGTTTTGAAGCTCCAAAAGGTTCAAAGAGCAAATGGAGCGAGGAACAAATCAAGAGATGTGAGGCTAGTGACAAAATAACCAAATTGTTAGTTAATTTATTGCCAATCACCATCTTGTCCAAAATTAGAAAATATCGAGATGCTAAGGAGATATGGAGTAAGTTGGCAAAACTTCATAAAGATCCAACCTTGGTTCAAAGTAAAGTAAAATCTAAAGAAGGAAACTTATTGGGCCAAGAGCAAGAGGTTTCGGAGGTTGAGAGATGCTCAACATCGGAGGATAAAATTAAAGGAGCATCCATCTCAAGGATTGAGGGGGAGAGATCATTGACACTAGAACAAGAAGAGGTGTCTACCTTCGAATTAAATGAAGGACTTGTTGGATCGATACACACGTGAGAGAGGGGGTGAATCACGTGGTTTTTGAAAACTCGTTTTCTTATTTTGAAATCAAAGTATACACAGCGGAAAAACTAAAAAGAACAACATAAGAAAACACAAATGGTTTTACTTGGTTCGGAGCCTTTGGCGACTCCTACTCCAAGACCCAGGTTCTGCGGACTTATCGATGGGTAATCCACTAAAATATCTTTTCTGATACCTCCAGAAAAGGGAATTGAGTACATAAAAAGATGGAACAAGTGCAACACCCTGCACTTGTCCTATTGCTAATAGTTAAATACATAAATTACAGCTCGTTTCCCAACACCTTCGAAGATTGTCAGCTTAGGCTCAGTGTTAGTCAAATCCTTGGCAGTAGTTGGGTGCAACAATGTCGTAATAGAGTCACAGCAATAGGCCAAAGCAATCAGGACCTCAATTGGATGCGTAGAAGCTTGTATATGAGTTGTTGTTGAAGCTTTGGGCGAGCAGGCTTATAAAGAGCATGGAAGGCGCCTTCCATAGGCATTGAAGGTGCCTCCAATGGGATAAAGTTTATCCCGCAAATGTTGTACCTTATATTCTTCAATCGCCAAACTTCATTCTTTGGAAGGCGCATTCCATAGCCTTGGAAGGCTCCTTCCATGAACGGTACGATGGTGCCTTCATCTGCTTGAAGGCGCCTTCAGACACTGTTCATCCGAAGGTAAATTCGCTCATTTGTCCTGCAAAACAACGTTAGTCCAATAAACCAAATAATGACCTGCAAGGCAAGTGTTAGCATAATAATAATAAGCAGTAGTAATTAATTCCTGTCCTTCCGGGATCAGGAACTAGTCAATGTCTCAGTTTAGGGATCCAAAATGGACCTGATCCTGTCTGAGATCTGCAAAGATGAGCACTGGTTCTGATGAATGACGATGACTTCCGATGAAGATGAACTTTCAACATCTGAAGAAATTCCTCAATGCTCCTACGCACAGTGAGACGAGCCAACAAAGTGTTAATGACCTAAGACCAGGGTGGGAATCCCTAGCTAGGCCCTTTGACGCTCTAGTCAGTTCCTCTCACAGATGGAAGAAGAAGAAGAATTGAAGTGAAAACAGAGTTTAGATGCTAGAACTTCCGTACCTTGTCAACAAAGAAGATCCCCATTTTTATACTTCCTCACGTGACCTCCGTAATCGTAAGGTGGTCCCCGGTTCGTTAGGGTTTGTTAGGAGATGAAGTCATCTTCTATACTTCGTGTAATAATCCTTTAAGGAATCCTTTCTATACCCCAGATGTACCCATTTTATCATTTATGACTCATATTCATCATGGGGACACGTCATTATCACATAAGAATCTTCTAGAAGATATTTTCCGTCAAATATTCTATTGAGCATGTCTCGATTGATCGTTCAAGCCAGCTGTATATTAGAAATACCCCCTGTTGGATATGTCTTGGCCAGTCATTCAAGCCGACCATATATACCGTCAAGAATACCTTCTGTTGAATATATCTCAACTGGTCGTTCAAGCCGGTTGTATATACTGTTAAGAATACCTTCTGTTGAATATGTCTCGACCGGTCGTTCAAGCCGGGCATATATACTGTTCAGAATATCTCCTGTTAAATATGCCTTGGCTGGTCGTTCAAGTCGACCGTATATACTGTTCAGAATACCTCTTGTTAAATATGTCTCGGTCGGTCGTTCAAGCCGTCCGTATGTTAGGATTATCTTTTGTTGATCCTTTCTTTATGCTCAGGTGGGCTTTGCCCGACCGAGCATATATGAGCACGTGGGTGCTCGCTCGGCTTGCGGTCGGCCGGTAATATGCTGAGAGTTATTTATATAAGGTTAAATGTCTTTATGCTCGGGCGGCCTTCGCCCGGCCGAGTATATATGAGCACGTGGGTGCTCGCTCGGCCTACGGTCGGCCGATAATATGCTGAGAGTTATATATAAGGCTAAATGCCTTTATGCTCGGGCGGGCTTTGCCCGGCCGAGCATATATTAGCACGTGGGTGTTCGCTCGGTCGATAATATGCTGAGAGTTATACATAAGGCTGAATGCCTTTATGCTCAGGTGGGCTTCGCCTAGATGAGCATATACGAGCACGTGGGTGCTCGCTCGGCCTGCGGTCGGCCGGTAATATGCTGAGAGTTATATATATAAGGCTAAATGTCTTTATACTCCAGGAGGCTTCCCCCTGTCGAGCATATATGAGCATGTGCATGCTCGCTTGGCCTGCGATCGGTCGGTAATATGCCGAGAGTTATATATAATGCTAAATGTCCTTATGCTCGGGCGGACTTTGTCCGACCGAGCATATATGAGCGCGGGGGTTCTTGCTCAGCCTGCGGTCGACCGATAATATGCTGAGAGTTATATATAAGGCTAAATGCCTTTATGCTCGGGCGGACTTTGCCTGACCGAACATATATGAGCGCGGGGGTGCTCGCTTGGCCTGCAATCGGCCGGCAATATGCTGAGAATATTATATAAGACTAAATGCCTTTATGCTCGAGCAGGCTTTGCTCGACCGAACATATATGAGCGCAGGGGCGCTCGGTTGGCCTGCGATCAGCCGACAATATGCTGAGAATATTATATAAGGCTAAATGCCTTTATGCTCGGGCGGACTTTTCTCGGCCGAGCATATATGAGCACGGGGGCGCTCGCTCGGCCTACGATCGACCGACAATATGCTGAGAATATTATATAAGGCTAAATGTCTTTATGCTCGGGCGGGCTTTGCCCGACCGAGCATATATGAGCGCGGGGGCACTGGCTTGACCTTTTTTCGACCGACTTTATACCTTTCTTATCTTTCTGGACCTAAACCCCTCCTTTACTTGCTCGGTCGATCTATCATAACCCGTATCACTAACCTATCCTTCAAGTCTAGTCGAAGGAGGTATAGCCGACTGACTAGACCTAAGTCTATTTTTGTCCTTTTAACATTTACTATAGTGACCTTGTGACACCCTCTATAATGATCCCGTGACATCCCCAACACATATCTTGTAACTAAGTTAGAGGTATGATCTTAACTTCTACCACATCAACCTTTACTCTTTCTTGCTTTACTCTCCTCTAAAGATTTTATTAAGAGTCATGGCTTCGGATCTCCCCCTCTGGGATCAACTATTATTCGAGAAGGAAAAGTCTTTGGCGGAGGCTATGCAAACCTTAGATCTACATCATTCGCATCAAAGAGAGCTAGAGGTACGTTTGTTAGCCGCTCAATCTCAAGTTCAGTCGAAAGTGGCTTTGAGGGACAAAACTTATTTGGATTTCAAGAAAAAGATTGAGGAGTTGGATGATCTAAAAGCCTAGAATGCTTCAGAGATAACCATTTTAACTAGAAAGGTTCATGTAGATGGTTTGCTAATATCACAATAACAACAAGACTTGGACAAGCAGAAAGCTAAGGTGAATTTTCTGCAATCTGAGTTAGATCGGATTAGATCAAAGATAGCTTCTCAAACACATGCCTCAGAGGGTGAATCACACAAGCGCAAGAGGATAGGACGAACCTCTCCTTTTTGTCCAGGTTGCCATTCTACTACACGCCTATACTTGGGGTGGGAAGAATAATTTGGCAGTTCCAAGGAGTGAGACAAGTAGAGAGTTATTTATCTACTGTATCCGTCTACAAGTGATTTTCAAAAGTCTAAGAGATATGATTGTATTTCTAATGATAATATAAAATTCTATATCCATGTTTGATTATGCTATTTACCTTGCTAAGTGTCTCTTGTGGTTGGTCGCGTGAAGACTGATTGAATGAGGGGTCCCATGTGTACGTCCGAGCAAATATGAGTTCGACCGATCTGCAAGGTTTCCTTCTATACACACGGTCGATCGAGACTACACTTGGTCAGGGCCTTTTTACTGTTTACAAATTTTGTTTATTCGTCTACATTTTAAGATTCACGCGATTTTTCAAAGTGATTTTATTGGTAATTGGTCCTTCAACAGAAAAAGAATGTTTGAAGATAAGGCAGTTCAGTGTATGATTCAATTTGTTCTATCCATCATAAATGCCTCTTCCTGGGAGAATGTCACATATCCTTTTTCTCCTTTTTCTAAGTAACTCTCGATACTTTTTTCGTTCATGTCTTATCACACATTCTTCTTGGTATATCAACGACTCTGCTTTATCGAATTGTTTTATTTTGACGACGATCTTTATATTGCCAAAAAACCCTAAACATTTTTTAACCTTTTACCCTTCATCTTCTTCCAGTTACTCCTTAGCGATTTTCTTTTCTGACCTCTTTCAACAACTCGCGCTTCTTCGTCTTCCCTGTTTTCCTTCTGTGACCTTTTCTCCTTTAGAATTCAGTAAGTCATTTACTCCTTGAACGTTTTCGTTTTCTCTCATGGCTGAAGAATCTTTGCTCCCTTGGTATTATCAAATTCATTCTTTCTTTTCTGCTACTGACCAAGCTTCTATCTGTTCTCTGTATGAAATCCCTACAGAATATCGTATTAGGGTTCCGCAACCTGACGCTCATCCTTGTCTTCCTCCTAACGATTGTGTTACCTTTTTTAAAGATCAACTAGCCGCAGGCTTATGCTATCCCATCCCTATGTTCTTGATAGATATAAGCTGATATTTTAGTATTCCTTTGCAACAATTTTCCCCAAACGCCTTTAGATATCTGTGTGGGTTGTATATGGTATTTCATCTTTTCAATATACCTCCTACCCCTCAAAAGTTTTTCAAGTTTTCCTACCCTAAAAAATCGGAACCAGGAGTATTTATTTTTCAATCCCGCCCAAAGATGGTGTTCTTTGAAGAAATGTCTTCATCCATCAAGGGTTGGAAATCTCATTTTTATTTGTTAAATTTCACGGCCCCGTCGTATGGTCCACTAAATGGCAATCTTCCTTTCCGCCTCTCCCTGATGTAAGAGTGCTTCATCAACAACCCATCTTTTCTGAATACTGTAGTAAATTACTAGGTCATCGCTTTCATATTCATCAATGGATATGCAATGATCTCTTATATCTTTTTGGCTTGAGACATGTTCAAAAGAACCTACAATACTCTTTTGGTAAGTTTCAAAATTCTTAGCTATCTCTCCTTTACTGACTAAAATACTTTTTTGTTTGTTGCAGTGGATACTCTATTCAGAGCTTTGGTCGACGATGCAATCCGCCTAGAGGAGGAAGAAGTGTTAGCTAAGGAACGAGAGTTTAGAGCAGAACTTAATGCCGCAGCTCAAGCATCTAGTGCTCCTCTACCCGAGCCTTCAACCCAACCGGCGCTCGTTCCTAGTCCTCCAACTACTACTGGGGAAACATATACTAGCATACCTCTAGAAGATACCCTTGTGGAAATACAAGAACAGGTACCCGGGGCTACTCCTACAAGAAAATGCCACAGGCGTCAACTAACATTAGCACCCCAACCTAAAAAATGAGCTGTCTCTACCTTTGAGGAGATACCAGCAGGGGATATTCCTTCCTCTTCTCTGGAGCCTACTCTCTCCTCTTTGTATCCTATACTTCCTTCTCCTTCTCAATTATCGGAAGCTCCCCCTCTTCCCAGTACTAGTTCTAATCCTGAGTTTATGATGAATTTTTTAGAGCCAATTTCCCTACCAACTTCAATAACTCAAGGTTCTTCTATTCTTATTTTTTCCCCTCCTTCTCTCCATAGCTCTTTATCATCCTCCTCCACCTCTGCTCTTACTCTCCCAATATTATTAGGGGGGCCTCTAACGTCAGCTTGGGCAAAAGCTTGTAAAGAGCTTGAGAATCTTACTTCTGCCGATTGGGCTAACAAGTTTTATTTTGAGGTGACTAAGGTAATATGCTCTTCGTACTTCTGTTTACTTGTAATGTATTCTAACTATAACTTTTTGACAGCGATGGATTATTAATATGAATATGACCCGACACCTATATGTTCTAACTCAAGAAGTTGTCAAACTAAAACAACAAGCTTATGGAGCGTCCTCCTCTCATACCTCTGAAGAATTATCTCGCCAATTACAAGAAACCTGCAAGCTTCTTGAGACAGAGCTTGAAAATTCAAGCAAATGGAAAGTCTATGCAGAAGATTTTGAATCTAAACTAAGTCAGAGACCCTTCTTCACACGAATTGACCTCTAAAGTGGATACATATACTACTAAGAATGCTCAGTTGTTATCTCAACTGCAAACGTTGAAGGATGCTCACACTCTTGAATTAGCTACTAAGGATGCTGTTCTGGAATCTAAGAACTTTGAGTTAATTTCCCTAAGCTCATCCTTAACCACAATCAAAGCAGAGCTTTCCTTCAAAGAAGCTGAACTAAAAACTTCTCAAGATAATTTGGCAGAGTATATGGCGGGTGAAGATGACAAATTTGAAAGGAGGAAATAGGTAATGCTATAATCTCCTGAATTTAATGCTCCTATCGCTGCCTCCATTGCTAAAGCCTTCACCAAGGGAGCAGAGGGGGCGCGAAATAATTGAAGAAGTAAGGCCACCTGGTTTTTGACCTTCCACCCAACTTCTTAGATCGTCGGGAATTACTTGCTGAGATATCTCCCGACTTATTTCCTAAATTATTTTAATTGTAAATCAGGATGTTTCTGTACTGAAGAACAATTTTTTATCTCTTAGGATATTTTAATTATTGTCACCCTTTGTTTCTGTTTCTTTGATAATCACTTTTATTAGACTTCTTTCAATCAGGCAGGCTTAGTTTTATGTTTGATTTCATTTACACTTGACATTTGACCAACCTCTAATAACTGGTAGAACTTGCATTTATGATCAACTTCATTCTTAACACTCGATCAACCTTTAGTGGCCGATCGGATTTGCTTCTATGTTTGAATTAAAATTTAATATTTGACTGGTCTTTAGCGGCCGTCCGAGTTTATGCTCAATTTAATCCTTAATACTCAGCCAGCCTTTAGTGACCGATCGAGTTCATGTATATATATATATATATATAAAATTAACCTTAACGCTCAGTCGGTCTTCAGTGACCAATCGAGTTTACTTCTATGCTTGAATCAAAATTTAATATCCGACTAGTCTTCAGCGATTGGTCGAGTTTATGTTTATGTCCTGTTTTTCTCTATACTCGATACTCGACTGACCCTTGATGACCGATCGAGTATATATATATATATATATATATATATATATATATATATATATATATAAAACTAACATGGAATTTTGATCGACTAATGCTAGCCGACCGAATTTGTAATACAAGAAATTTCTTTCAGGCACCTCGAATTTTTTTACACTTAACCTCGGTAATGATTCTAATATCTTGGGAATACAACTTTTCATATTGGCTACCCATGTCATTTCCTTATTGGTGACACGCCTGCCTATGAAGTTTGGCGTGTACTTATTTTACTGTGTCCGCCGCCTCACTATTCCATCCAATGACTCCTCTTCAATCCCGCTTTTCTTATCATCTCAATCCAACGTCCTTACTTAAAACACCTTTTTTGATGCCCTACCAAGGCTTTTAAAGGGAAAAGAAAGAAAAAAAAATCCCTAACACTTTGTCTTCTTCCTCTAGTTTGTGTATTTTTTTTTCTTCGCTCTTTGCTAATTGTTCTTGTTCTTCTTATCTCATTCTGTTAACAATGTCGACCCCCAATGAATAGTACACCCAGTGCACTTCTGTTTTTCATAGAGGAAGTCTGTGAGCTTCGATGGAATTAGAACTTCCCCTCATACGTGCTCTTTCCTACCCCTAGGGATCGTCCTCATCTTCATCCTCCAGAAAATGTAACCATTTTCTGGGAACAGGTTCTATGTGGTTTTAGGTTTCCCATTCATCCTTTCTTTGTTGACATTAGTAGATATTTTGACCTTCCCCTAAATCAACTTATCTCTCAATCATTTTTTATCATGATTGGTTTTGTCATCATTTCTCGTTTACTGGACTTTCCCCTATCCGCTCGACTTTTCCATCATTTTTTTGTTCCTCAACAAGTGGAAGATGGTATTTTTAAGTTTCAATCATGCTCTAAAACTACCCTGTTCTATAGAATTCCTCCATAAGGAGAATGGCGGGATAGGTTTTTCTTTATGCCTCTTCCTTCTCCACCTTCATACCCCATAATTTGACATCGAGAGCTTTCCCCTATTCCTCAATTGGGCAATATTTTGGAAGATCCTATTCTCCATTCTTCAATGGGGAAATTAAAGGGCGCAAAGTTTAACTTACCTGCCCTAATTGTCAAAGGCTTATTATTTGCTTTTGGTCTTAATACAATAGACACAACCTTGGATGTTTCCTTTGGTAAGATTATTTTTCTTGCTCATGTTTTGAACCATTTTTGTGTTGTGTCTAACATATATTTCTCTTTTTCTCCAGCTGATGCCATTCTTCCCGCCTTCATGTACAAGAATACTCGCTTAACAAGGGCGACCTTAACTAGAATGGGGGAAGAACTATTGAGGGATTGCCTCTTAATGAACCCCCTTCTTCCCTTGGCCTACTACCTCTCTCTGAATAACCTCAGGAATCTTTCAGGTCCTCAGAGCCAGAGGGTCTCTTTATGGTGAAACACCGAAAACCTCGTATTTCAGCTTCTTGTCCCCTCTCCCACACCATAGTTGTTTTTGTTAGGACCAAAAGTAGCTAGAGGGGGGGGGGGGGGGTGAATAGCTCGTCGCGTGCCCGGTGTTCGGCGTTGCTTGTTTCTTTGAAGATGTGCAGCGGAAAATACAGAAACAACTCACACAACGCTAACACGGTTGGTTTACTTGGTATCCACCTCACAAGAGGTGACTAGTCCAAGGATCCACACAACGCACACACCCTCCACTAAATAAAACTCTCCTTTATGGTAACTACCAAGGGCGGAGAAGCCCTACAAGACTCAATACAAGAAGAAGAAAGGGTAGTAAAGAAATACAAGCTTACAAGCTTACAATGAGTGCACAAACCCTAACCCTAGTTTCTTCTTCTTGCTTTGATCCGCCTCTTGACTTGGAAGAGCCTCCAAGAACCTTCAAGAACTGGCGATCTCGAGCTTGAGAATACCTGTGGAGGAGCTGGTGAAGATCTGAAATGAATCGGTGAAGAAGTGCCGAAGACAACGCTCGCCTGCGGCTCAAATACGACTCAACGGTCGGATCCCGATCGATTCGATTTTTCCCAATCGATCGGGGAGGCTTTGGATCGATCCACGGATCGATCCAGAGCGCCTCTGTGCTCTGGAAAAAATGCCTGGATCGATCCACGGATCGATCCAGCGCTTATCGTGTGAAGCAGCAGCGTCCCAATCGATCCACTGATCGATTGAGACCTCTGGATAGATCCACTGATCGATCCAGAGGCTTTCTGTTCGCTGGGAAAGGTCTGGATCGATCCACTATTCGATCTAGAGCCTGGATCGATCCACTGATCGATCCAGCACTTGGTTTTTGCCCAAAACCAAGTCCCAAACCTCCCAAACCAACATCCGGTCAACCTTAACCTGTTGGTACGTCATGCCTAGCATCTAGTCACTCCCTTGACCTGTTAGGACTCCCTCACCAAGTGTCCGGTCAATCCCTTTGACCCACTTGGACTTTTTTTTCATGCCAAGTATTCGGTCACTCTCTTGACCTACTTGGACTTTCACCTAGCTTCACTCACTAGGGTTTTCAATCTGCCTAGCTTCACTCACTAGGACTTTCACCTGGCTTCACTCACCAGGATTTTCCTTCCGCCTGGCTTCACTCACCAGGACTTTCACCTGGCTTCACTCACCAGGATTTCCATCTGCCTAGCTTCACTCACTAGGACTTCACCTGGCTTCACTCACCAGGATTTCCATACTGCCTAGCTTCACTCACTAGGACTTTCACTTGCATTGTCCATGTGTCTACATGTATTGTCAAACATCGAAACTATGACCAAGACTCAAGCTTGGTCAAAACAGTCAACCTTGACCTAAGGGATATTGCACCAACAATCTCCCCCTTTTTGATGTTTGACAATACCTTTAAGTTTGGACCATTCTGAGTTAAGCTAATCCCATAGCCTTAACTCCATTCATGCCAAAGTATGAATGTTGGTTCCCTTCATTCTCCCCCTATGACCTCCCCATAGGTAATGAAGGCCTAACTTAAACCACACATTCTCCCCCTATTGGCACACATCAACCCATCTTTGAGCACACATAGACTCGTGCCTCAATTTTGGACACACTTCAACAAATGCCCCATTGTTAAAAACTCATCTTTGAGTTGTTCATCGTTGTTCACAACTTCACTCGTTGTGACCAACACGATAATGAAGGTCCCATACCCTTCATTTATCCTTAACCCTACATTCTTCCTCAATGTAGGCAAATGCCCATCCTTGAGCATTATTCACTTAACGGTAGGTTAACCACCTTCCAAGGTTTATGAAAAATAATTTTCATGCCTTTAAAGAGTCTCTCCTCCTAAAGACATGGTGGTAACTTCTGTCATTGCACCAACAATGACTTGGAATCCCTAATCCTTTAGGAAACCCAAATTAGAAGCTTTGAGGTTCAAATATTCAAAATTTGAAACAAACCTCACCCTAGACTTCAATATAGTCTTCCTTAACCAATCCATCCTTGTTTTCAACACGAAAACACCCTTTTTTATGTATACAAATGTATTTTGAGGGGTTTGGAATAGTTACATAGACTAAAATAGGTTCAAAATGCTGAAAATAGGCTTTCCCAGCCAAAATCAGCATCTTCAATCGATTGGAGTTGGGTTCCAATCGATTGAACCCTGCTGAATCGATCCACTGATCGATTCAGTGTTCTTGGATCGATCGGCTGATCGATCCAGCGAGCTTCTGCTCGCGAGAAATGCCTTCTCAATCGATCGGCTGATCGATTGAGGCACTCCAATCGATCCACTGATCGATTGGAGGCCTGAAATTGCTGAAATTCCATTTCAGCCAATTTCAGAAACCCCTAGAAAATTCTACAAAATTCCAAAAATCGTAAAAATTTGTGTAGACATTATTTAGGGCATATATTATCAAGGAAAAATAGTTTTCTATGAAAATACTTCATATTTTCAAAGATTGACACAAACTTGAAAACTTACAAAAACTTTAGTATTTTCTTCAAGTTTGTGTCTAACTATTCAATGGTGATTACTATCAAAAGATAGCCTTCACCAAGGTTTTCCAAAATCATTTTTGAAAACATTTTCAAAACCAATATCCCACCATGTTCCTTGGGCTTAATGGACATGACTTGTACATTAGCTTTCCCAATGATGGGAAAACACATAACTATGTGTTTTGATGAACTTAAAACTCAAAAGAATGCACTAAATCAACATATTGAGTTTTGTTCATCATCCTAACATCTCACTTGTATCTAATGTGCACTAAAACACATACAAGTCATCTTATAGGTCTTGTGAGATGTGAGATTTTGGTTTTGCCCTATTCTAGGGATCATGCATATCTATCTAGGCATTTTAGAGATATTAGACCTCCACCTAGGATGTCACTTGTTAATAAGTGTTGTTAAATGCCATTTGTCCTTAATTACAAGGAATTAAACTTAATGCATGATAATGTTATGACATACATCAAAAGGAACTAATTTTTCAAAAGAAAATATCCTATAACTACATGATGTATGAATGTCATGACATGATATTTTTGGATTTTTCATAATAAAACATGAATGCAAAAATAGACATGATGTCATGGCATATGATGGGCAAACAATCATGGCAAGATTTAGCATTAATAAAATACCTAGATTACCTATCTAGGTGTCCTTAAACTTAGCTAACTTAAAATTAAACTTTAGATTGCCCATAAGTGCTTCAAGAAAATGCCAAAACCTAAATTGGCATTTCTAATTCCCTTGATTAATTTATGCCAATTGAAATTAAACATATTCCTCAAATGTTGGCATATTTCATTTTTCCACAAGAGTAACACTTTTAAATTAAGACTTAAAAGTGTCAATTTCCTAAGAACATACCAAAATCCCAACTTGGTATTTCTCTAGGTTTTCTCAATTTATGCCATTTAAGATAAAATCAAATTTTCCACCATTAGGCACATTTTACTCTTTCAAAGAGTAAATAATAATTCCATTTCATTTTCAAAGGTTAACAAAAACCTTGAAAATGCTCCTTGAGTGTCAATTTCCTCAAAGTTGGGTTAACTACCCTTCTAATCGGAGTTGATACTCTCTAACCCATCTATGGGGTAGAGAAGATGCTCCTAGGAACCCAACACCTATTGGTGCTCCTTGGATGCTCTAGGTACTCACTAGGGATTACTTCCCTAGATACCTTCCTAGTGACCTTGTTGGGCTTCTTAGAAGCCTTGGTCACATTTTCTAGGTCAACTCTAGGGATAGCCTCCCTTGTGACCTTGTTAGTGACTTTCTTAGACTTCTTAGAAGTCTTAGTCACATTTATCGCAAAAATACTCTTAGGGATGACTTCCCTAGTATTCTTGGCTTGACCACTGGACCTAGGGTTTGTTCCATAACTATATGGAACTCTATGGTACGAGGGCTCATCCTTCTTAGCCTTTGGTTTGTATCCCAACCCTCTATGGCCATTGGATGGCTTTGATTTTCCTAGCCCTAGGTATTTCTCATTTTGCCCTTGTAGGATATTTTCCATCCTTTTTAGGGTCTTTTCCATTTTATCAAGTCTTGACCTCAAGACTTGATTTTCTATCATTAAATCCTTAGGTTTTGGTCCATGAGCATTTTTGTTCTTGGGCATGTATCTATTATCCTTAGTGTTCTCGCCCAAGTGTTTATCTACCTTCCTAACCTTAGGTTGGGTAGTTTTGGCATGTAGGGCCACATGCTTTTCCTTAAAGCCCTCATGCTTTCTATTCTTATGGTAAATTGCATTAAAATGATAAAAATTAGAACTATCATGTTTTTTACCATAATGTAAAGGGGTAGGCTCAATAAATGTTACCTTCTTCTTTACCTTGGAGGCTCCCCCTTGACTAATGCCTCATTGAGCCTTGACCATCTTCTTCCCCTTGGGGCATTGACTTCGATAATGCCCCTTTTGGTTGCACAGGAAGCACACAATGTGCTCCTTGCTCTTTTTTGTTTCGGGGATGGTCTCCTTGAGCTTCTCCTTGCCTTTTTGTGCCATTTGGCCCTTTTTCTTGGCCAATTTGGGGCACTTGCTCTTGTAGTGCCCATGTTCCCTACATTCAAAGCATATAATATGATTTTTATTATTAATTGAAATATTTATACCTTTGCTTGTAAGGGTGGCATCTTTTCCTTTGGATCCGGAGGTGGAAGCTTCCTCTTGATCGGACCTTGATTCCCCTCCATTTGATTTTTCTTGACTTGTGGAGGTAGAATCTTCTTCCTCCTCTTCGTCTCTTGACCCGGATGAAGAGGCTTCTCCTTCTTCTTGATCCGGCGTCACCAAGGATCGCTCCCCCTCAATCCTAGAGGTGGAGACTTCATCATCTTGAATATGAAACAAGGAGTATGCTCCCTCCTTGTTCCCTTCGATGCATTCCCTTGAGGATGAAGCTTCTTCTTGGACTTCTTCTTCGGAGGTTGAGCATCTCTCAACCTTAGAGACTTCCTTTTGGTCTTGCTCCAAAGAGTCACCCTCTCTGGATACTTCTTTCTCTTATACAGTGGAGGGGATCTCTTCATGAAGCTTGGCCAATTTGCTCCATAAATCCTTTGCATCTTCAAATTCTCCAATTTTGCAAAGGATGGTGCTTGGCAATAAATTTACCAAAAGCTTGGTCACTTTGTCATTGGCCTCGCACCTTTGGACTTGCTCCGAGATCCATTTGCTTTTCTTGAGAAGCTTGCCCTTGGAGTTTGTTGGAGCCTTGAAGTCTTCCATAAGAGCAAACCATTGCTCTATCTCCATCATAATAAAATTTTCGATTCTTGATTTCCAAGAATCGAAGCTCGTGGAAGTGTATGGTGGAGCCACCCTTGTATCAAATCCAAGTCCATCTTGGAATTGCATCTTGAAGTTGAGCTTGATAAAATCTTGAACTTGAAGAATTTTCTCCAACTTCTTCACCCTCTAGCTTTTCTTGTTATGCTTGACCCTTCCGACGATGATTCCGGTGAAGAGCGACCTGGCTCTGATACCACTTGTTAGGACCAAAAGTAGCTAGAGGGGGGGGGTGAATAGCTCGTCGCGTGCCCGGTGTTTGGCGTTGCTTGTTTCTTCGAAGATGTGCAGCGGAAAATACAGAAACAACTCACACAACGCTAACACGGTTGGTTTACTTGGTATCCACCTCACAAGAGGTGACTAGTCCAAGGATCCACACAACGCACGCACCCTCCACTAAATAAAACTCTCCTTTATGGTAACTACCAAGGGCGGAGAAGCCCTACAAGACTCAATACAAGAAGAAGAAAGGGTAGTAAAGAAATACAAGCTTACAAGCTTACAATGAGTGCACAAACCCTAACCCTAGTTTCTTCTTCTTGCTTTGATCCGCCTCTTGACTTGGAAGAGCCTCCAAGAACCTTCAAGAACTAGCGATCTCGAGCTTGAGAAGAGCTGTGGAGGAGCTGGTGAAGATCTGAAATGAATCGGTGAAGAAGTGCCGAAGACAACGCTCGCCTGCGGCTCAAATACGACTCAACGGTCGGATCCTGATCGATTCAATTTTTCCCAATCGATCGGGGAGGCTTTGGATCGATCCACGGATCGATCCAGAGCGCCTCTGTGCTCTGGAAAAAATGCCTGGATCGATCCACGGATCGATCCAACGCTTATCGCGTGAAGCAGCAGCGTCCCAATCGATCCACTGATCGATTGAGACCTCTGGATCGATCCACTGATCGATCCAGAGGCTTTCTGTTCACTGGGAAAGGTCTGGATCGATCCACTAATCAATCCAGAGCTTGGATCGATCCACTGATCGATTTTGCCCAAAACCAAGTCCCAAACCTCCCAAACCAACATCCGGTCAACCTTAACCTGTTGGTATGTCATGCCTAGCATCTAGTCACTCCCTTGACCTGCTAGGACTCCCTCACCAAGTGTCCTATCAATCCCTTTGACCCACTTGGACTTTTCTTTCATGCCAAGTATTCGGTCACTCTCTTGACCTACTTGGACTTTCACCTAACTTCACTCACTAGGGTTTTCAATCTGCCTAGCTTCACTCACTAGGACTTTCACCTGGCTTCACTCACCAGGATTTTCCTTCCGCCTGGCTTCACTCACCAGGACTTTCACCTGGCTTCACTCACCAGGATTTCCATCTGTCTAGCTTCACTCACTAGGACTTTCACTTGGCTTCACTCACCAGGATTTCCATACTGCCTAGCTTCACTCACTAGGACTTTCACCTGCATTGTCCATGTGTCTACATGTATTGTCAAACATCGAAACTATGACCAAGACTCAAGCTTGGTCAAAACAGTCAACCTTGACCTAAGGGATATTGCACTAACAGTTTTTGAGCAAGTTCCCATTATTCTTGTCGAAATTTCCCACTTTAAAGGTAAAGAACTTGCTTCCCCTACACCTGTTCGTTCCAATTTTGTATTACTTATGATGAGACCAGGACTCCTCATTCCTACGTCTCCTATTATTCCCCCGGTTGTTTCTTTATCAAAGGAGGTACCCATTGCTCCTGAGGATACATTGCCCCTTCTTTCAGCTTTACCTTCCTCTTCCACCAGGCCTCGTGCTAAAAGAACTCCTTTCAGGAGATTAGTTACTTCTGGGTCTACTACAACACCCGTTGAGCAGGATCTTCATTAGTGAGCCTCCCATCTCCTAACACCTTTCACTAGCCTCTGAACCTCCTCCTTCCTCTTCTTCACCATTCACAAGTTCCCCTCGGCCTTCCATCTTATTTCAACAAGGACATGGATTACCGTCTCTACTCGGTCAAACTTCTACCCTTACTTCGTATGGATTATTACAAGTAAAGGGGGGCACTGGCTGAGTCTTGGCTGCAATCTCAGGTGCATCTGAGAAGAAGCACCTTCTCTGAGCGTGCAGATGACCACATTCGTCAGCCACTGCAGTAAGTTTTTGAACCTAACTTCCTTATTTCGTACATACAAAATATAACCTTACTATCATTTTATCTAGCTATATACTTCGAGCCTACATTTGGGCAAGCTAGTTGTAGATTTGGAGAGGACTAACCAAATTCTAAAAGACAAAGTGGAGGAATTATAAGCTGCCTCCATTCTCCCCAACAACGAACTCATTCAGCTATGGGATAGAGTGAAGTCACAAGCTGAGTTCACTGCTAATTTAGAAAAGGCTTTACAAGACACCTGTCAAATGCTAAAATCCCGGGAGAAGGAAAAAAGAAACATAGAATTACAGTTAGAGGGGCTTAATTCTACACTTAGCGTTGAAAGACTTTAAAAGATAAAGCCCTCTCGGATGTTGCTTACAAAACCACTCTGTTGAACCAGTTACAATAATCACATGATTCGGGGTCTTCCGAGTTAGCTCCAGAATTGATCTCCAAAGACTTTGCCTTGTTCCAACAACAAGAAAGATTGTGAGCCCAAGATTTGCAAATAAGCTCGCTTTTACAAGAACTAGTGGAGGCCAAGGCAGAGAAGACTACTTTACAAGGGGAAAAAGATAGCCTACAATATAAATTTCAAGCATACAAAGCAAGTGAGAAAGAGCGTTGGCAAAGAAGGCGCAAAGCCTATTTAAATTCTTCTGAATTTGGTGAGGAGTATATTAGACGAATTGTAGGAACTCTCACTTACTCGGTTGAAGGAGTAATCCAACAACTGAGAGAGGGGGTTGTCTATCTGAAGTCCCTCCTTCCTTGTTTATAGATCATCGACGACTCAACCGAGAACTCCCAAAAGATCTTTTGAGCAAATTTGAGTAGACTTGGAATTTTGTACTTTGCATTTTATCACAATTTTATAATTGATGTATACCATTTGCTGTTTATAAAATATTAATGAAAGTTCATACTTACCTGCTTTCTCTTGTGTGATTTCCTTTTCTTCAGAACCACCCAAGCATTTGTTTGAATGACCTTGTTCAATATGTTCACTATATGTAAAGAAATCCCATAGAAACATTATAATCAAAGAAAGTATATCTCATAGTTATCCTCTGAGTGATATGTAATAATGAATAAGCTTCCTTTCCTATGCTCTCCGAGTTTGTATGATAAGTTAAGTGCTCTGCTCATATATGAGGCATTCCTGACTCATCCAATGGACCAATATGATTTGCACGCCCGAGCGAAATTGAATATATACTATATAAATGTTCCTTCGGGCTTTCTCGACTACATAGAAGACTGGTCGGATTTGTGCGCCCGAGCGAAATTGAATATATATTATATACATATTCCTTCGGGCTTTCCCTGTAAGGGATCGGTGGCCGGCTAGAAGGGGGGTTGGATAGCTAGGTCACCTCCAATTTCAATTGCTTCTACATAAGATGTTAGTGCGCAAGCGGAATATACTAAAACAATGAAAACAAATAAGAAGGAACACAAATGCGCGTTAACACAAATCCTTTACGTGGTTCGGAGATTGCTTGCTCCTACTCCATGACGTGTCCTTGAGGTGGATGAACCCTTGATCCTTAGGTCGATCAATCCTCGACAATCTCCGACTAGATCTTACTCCTTCTCGGTGGAGTACAACCTCTCACAAAACTCTCTTTCTCTTACAAGATAGAACTTAGGTTTGGAGAGGAAGAGTGGACTTGGAAGCTTTGGAAAAAGGCTTAGGAGTTATACAACAAGAATAAGTAACCTCCGTCATGCCCCAAAGCTTCCTATAAATAAGAGGAGAGAGTTGATCAACAAATCAACTCATCTCGACACCAGTCGACTAGCACTTCCATCAGTCGACTGGTGCTACCGTTGGAGGTAGCCAACGACTACTTTGTAGTGCCAACGGTTTACCAACGACTACTTACCAATCAGCTGGTAAAAGTACCAGTTGACTGGTCACTGCTGGCTGAGCAAAAAGAATGCTTCTGTTCGCTCACAGTCGACTAGATAGTCAATTGGACTAGTCGACTGCATAGTCGACTGGACTAGTCGACAGGAAAGTCGACTGGACCAATAGACTATAATTTCCAGAAGTCGACTGGTCCCGGTTACACACTCATACTCATCCTCTCCGGAGTCGCCCTTGAAGCCCTCTTCCTTGGCATTCGTCCCTCAGATGCACCCAAGCCCGTAGCTCCACTCTATGCCATCCTTCATGTTGCGTTGAAGTCCGCTTCCTTCGGCTTTACTCCGTTGCTCCTCGTCCACAGTCCCTCGGATGAACCATCCTTCACTGATCTCATGGACCCGAGCCATAGGATGAGCTAACCAAGCTTAGCCGCACCAAGCTCATTATGTGTGTTTCACCAAGTCCTGTATCACTCAAACACATATCAAAACAATATGAAAGTCTAACATAAACTCTTTGACACACACATCAGAACCATGATCGTACCGATCAGACCTAGGTCGATTGCACCAACAATCTCCTCCTTGTTGATGTGTGGTAATACGTTTAAGCTAGGCATAAATAGCAATATGAAAATTACAAGCAATATGTAAACATGAAGCATAAAACCCAAGCTCCCCCTTAACATATGCTCTCAACCTTAATTTTCAAGCTTTATACACAATTAGGTTTCTAACTTAAACCTTCCCATTTCTCCCCCTTTGACATCATCAAAAATTGTACCAAACAAGTACATATACCAAGGTATCAAAGTGGACTTAAAAATACCCAAAAGCAACTTCTGAAAGTGTTGGAAAATAGCTGCTGGTCGATTGATAACTGTTGCAGTCGACTAGCACAAACTAATCTGAATTCCAATGTTCTAAAGCCAACTTCAGAAATGCATAAAAAATTCCAGAAAATTAAAATTTTGAACACAAATTTCTTATAATGTTATTTAACAAGGAAAAATATGTTTCCATAAAAATTCATCATATTTTTGAAGTTTTGATAAAAACTCAAATATCTTAAAAATCACTCAAGTTTGTATCAATTTGAAAACTTGTTTTGAATTCATATGTTTCAAAATAACTATACCCCTGTAAGTAAAATATAGAATTATTTTCAAACCATTTAAAATATCCAACTATGATCTATAGGCAAGATGTCCATTAATTAAATATTTACTTTCCCCATAGTTGGCCTATGATCACTAAAAATTGATACATTTCATAGCTCATCAAAATGCCATAAGCGTAAGTGAATTATTTGTATCATCCTATCATCTCACATCTATGTTTGGAAAATAATGCAAGTTATTGTGAGATGAAATAAAGATAACCTCTACTTAGCCCTCTTTATCATGAATTTCTATCAAGGCTAAGTGCTCCCCCTTAAGGTCTCAAGTCAACCATAAAAATTAGAATTATTATTTCCATGGTTGACTTGACCTAAAATCCTATAACCCTTGAGGATTGATTTTGGTACCCAATAGAGGTTCTTCTTAATTGAGTTTACCAAATACTCCTTAGGGATCCATTTCCTATCTATGATTTTTTGTCTTTGATTGGCCCTAGCAATTAGACAATGATAAGATTTTTCATTGTTGTATTCCTTATACCCTAAACCATTTTTGTTGAAACTTGCCCTTTGGCTCCCAATAATCATGTTTAGGGTATTTGAGCCAATTTCAAATTTTCTAAGGGCTTTGGTGAGGTGTTCTACCTTTTCCCTTAAGGCCTTATTTTCTTCTTCTAAACATGAATCATTTGAAATTGTAGAAGAAGCATGCATATCATTGTCCTTAGAAGTCATGAGTTCTAATTTTTCTTCAAGCATGCAAATGTCATGTTTCAAAGACTTATTTTTCCTTTTAGCCTTAAACAAATCCTCATTTGTACTTTTAATAATCTTAATTAAAACATGAGAAGGAACATTGTATACCTCAAATACCGAGACATCTGAATCCGATGTTTGACCTCCTCCTTCACTTGAGCTCCGTTCTTCATCTTCACTTGAACTCCTTCCTTCTTCTTGTTCAGATGAGGTGGAGGCTACAACGTCAATTCCCATTAGAGCAAAATAGGGCACATGGTGCTCTTCTTCCTCTGATAACGATGGATTATCCCATGTTGCTTTTAGGTTTTTGACCTTCTTCCCCTTTTCTTTTGCATTCCTCTTCTCTTCCTGCTTCCTTTCTTCTTTCTTCTTCAAGAGAGGGCATTCATCCCTCATGTGCCCTTCTCATTGGCAATTGTAGCAAATAACCCTCCTTGTTATACTTTATCTTCTTGAGTTTTTTCTAGCATGAAATTTGTTAGTTGAAAACATTTTAAATTCCCTTCTCATTTTCCTTACCAAATACGCCTCTTGATCGCTATCCATTGAGGCACTTGATTCTTCAGAGTCAAAGGATGGTGGGGATGAAGACTTCTTCTTCTTCTTACCCTTTCCCTTGTTTTCCACAAGGGCTACTCCTCTTGATCTATGGGATTCTCCATCTAGACCTTCAACCCTAGTTTCGTGGAGCTCCATTGTTGAGAAGAATTCATCTAGAGAAGATTTCTCTAGATCCCTTGAGATGTAGAATGAATCTACAATTAAGCTCCAAGTTGTGGTTCTTGGGAAAGCATTGATGGCTTTCATCATTATGTCTTGATTTGAGAGTGTCTCACCTACACTTGTTAGTCCATTCAAAATTTCCTTAATCTTAGAATGAAATGTAGATACCTTATCTCCTTTTTCAAGTTTCAAATTGTTGAGTTGAGTTCGAAGGAGATCTCTTCTTGTCAATTTTGCTTCCGATGTGCCTTCACGAAGCTCTACTAGCTTTTCCCACAAATCGTTGGCACTTGTGTAGTTTCCAATCCTTGTTATTTCTTGTTGAGGAAGAACATTTAGTAGATGATGCAAAGCCTTTGAATTTGCTATGTGCTCTTCCTTTTGCTTCTTGCTCCATCTTGCTTTGTTGATTATCATGTTGTTCTCATTCCTAGGTATCTCAAAACCGTTTTCCATAATTAGCATAATATCAAAATCGGCATCGAAAAATAGCTCCATTTTCTTTTTCCACCAAGAAAATTCTCCTTCGAATTTGGGTGGATGGATGCTTGAGCCAGCCATTTTGATGAAGTGCTCTTCTCGACGATTAGTCTATTGAAGGTGTCCTTGCTTTGATACCACTTGTAGGGGATTGATGGTCGGCTAGAAGGGGGGTTGGATAGCTAGGTCACCCCTAATTCGATAGCTTCCTTAAAAGACGTTAGTGCGCTAGCAGAATATACTGAAACAATGAAAACAAACAAGAAGGAACACAAACACTAACACAAATCCTTTATGTGGTTCGGAGATTGCCTGCTCCTACTCCACGGCGTGTCCTTGAGGTGGACGAACCCTTGATCCTTTGGTGGATCATTCCCCGACAATCTCTGGCTAGATCTTACTCCTTCTCGGTGGAGTACAACTTCTCACAAAACTCTCTTCCTCTTACAAGATGGAACTTAGGTTTGGAGAGGAAGAGTGGAATTGGAAGCTTTGGGCAAAGGCTTAGGAGTTATTCAACAAGAATAAGTAATCTCCTTCATGCCCCGAAGCTTCCTATAAATAAGAGGAGAGAGTTGATCAACAAATCAACTCATCTCGGCACCAGTCGACTGGTACTTCCATCAGTCGACTAGTGATACTGTAGGAGGTAGCCAATGGCTACTTCGTAGTGCCAACAATTTACCAATGGCTACTTATCAGTAGACTGGTAAAAGTACCAGTTAATTGGTCACTGCTGGCTGAGCAAATAGAATACTTCTATTCGCTCCCAGTCTACTGCAATTTCCAGCAGTCGACTGGTCCCGGTTACACACTCACACTCATCCTCTCCGGAGTTGCCCTTGAAGCCCTCTTCCTCGGCATTCGTCCCTTAGATGCACCCGAGCCCGCGGCTCCTCTCCGTGACATCCTTCACGTTACCTTGAAGTCTACTTCCTTCAGGTTCACTCCGTTGCTCCTTGTCTACGGTCCCTCGGATGCAGCATCCTTCACCGATTTCATGGACCCGAGCCATAGGATGAGCTTCCCAAGCTTATCCACACCAAGCTCCTTATGTGTGTTTCACCAAGTCATGTATCACTCAAACACATATCAAAACAATATGAAAGTCTAACTTAAACTCTTTGACACACACATCAAAACCATGATCGTACCGATCAGACCTAGGTTGATTGCACCAACAATCTCCTCCTTTTTGATGTGTAGCAATATGTTTAAGTTAGGCATAAATAACAACATGAAAATTACAAGCAATATGTAAACATGAAGCATAAAACCCAAGCTCCCCCTTAACATATGCTCTCAACCTTAATTTTCAAGTTGTATACACAATTAGGTTTCTAACTTAAACCTTCCCATTTCTCCCCCTTTGACATCATCAAAAATTGTACCAAACAAGTACATATATCAAGGTATCAAAGTGGACTTAAAAATACCCAAAAGCAACTTCTGAAAGTGTTGGAAAACAGCTGTTGGTCGATTGATAACTGTTGCAGTTGATTGGCACAAACTAATCTGAATTTCAATGTTCTGAAGCTAACTTCAGAAATGCATAAAAATTTTTAGAAGATTTGAAAAATCATAAAATTTTGAACACATATTTCTTATAATGTTATTTAACAAGGAAAAATATGTTTCCATGAAAATTCATCATATTTTTAAAGTTTTGATAAAAACTCAAATATCTTGAAAATCACTCAAGTTTGTATCAATTTGAAAACTTGTTTTGAATTCATATGTTTCAAAATAACTATACCCCAGTAAGTAAAACATAGAATTATTTTCAAACCATTTAAAATATTCAACTATGATCTATGGGCAAGATGTCTATTAATTAAACATTTGCTTTCCCTATAGTTGGCCTATGATCACTAAAAATTGATACATTTCATAACTCATCAAAATGCCATAAGCGTAAGTAAATTATTTGTATTATCCTATCATCTCACATCTATGTTTGGAAAATAATGCAAGTTATTGTGAGATGAAATAAAGGTAACCTCTACTTAGCCCTCTTTTTCATGAATTTCTATCAAGGCTAAGTGCTCCCCCTTAAGGTCTCAAGTCAACCATAAAAATTGGAATTATGATTTCCATGGTTGACTTGACTTAAAATCCTCTAACCCTTGAGGATTGATTTTGGTACCCAATAGAGTTTCTTCTTAATTGGGTTTATCAAATATTCCTTAGAGATCCATTTCCTATCTATGTTGTTGTTGTTGATTGCTCCTAGCAATTAGACAATCATAGGATTTTTCATTGTTGGATTCCTTATACCCTAAACCCTTTTTGTTGAAACTTGCCCTTTGGCTCCCAATAATCATGTTTAGGGTATTTAAGCCAATTTCAAATTTTCTAAGGGCTTTGGTGAGGTGTTCTACCTTTTCCCTTAAGGCCTTATTTTCTTCTTCTAAACATGAATCATTTGAAATTGTAGAAGAAACATGCATATCATTGTCCTTAGAAGTCATGAATTCTAATTTTTCTTCAAGCATGCAAATATCATGTTTCAAAGACTTATTTTTCCATTTAGCATTAAACAAATCCTCATTTGTACTTTTAATAATCTTAATTAAAACACGAGGAGGAAGATTGTATACCTCAAATACCGAGACATCTGAATCCGATGTTTGACCTCCCCCTTCACTTGAGCTCCCTTCTTCATCTTCACTTGAGTTCCTTCCTTCTTCTTGTTTGGATGAGGTGGAGGCTACAACGTCAATTCCCATTAGAGAAAAATGGGACACATGATGCTCTTCTTCCTCCAATGATGATGGATCATCCCATGTTGCTTTTAGGTTTTTGATCTTTTCCCCTTTTCTTTTGACTTCCTCTTCTCTTCCTTCTTCCTTTCTTCTTTCTTCTTCAAGAGAGGGCATTCATCCCTCTCTATGTCGATGATGATGAATCAATGTTGATGTTTGTTGCCATTGGGGTATTTTGTGATTCTGACATCAACATTGATTCTAACCCAAAAGGAAAACCAGTAGACCCAAAGCACTATAGAAGTCTAATAGGTAGCTTACTCTACTTAACTGCAAGTCGACCCGATATATTATTTGCAGTAGGTATGTGCGCAAGATACCAATCTTGTGCAAAAGAATCACACTTAACATATGTTAAAAGAATACTCAGGTACATTAAGGGCACCTTAAATGTCAGACTCTAGTACATTAAGGGCACCTTACATTAACGTTGACCTATATGACTATTTTGATTCAGACTATGCTGGTTGCAAACTAGATAGAAAAAGCACAAGTGACAGTTGTCAATTTCTAGGTCAATGCCTAGTAAGTTGGTCAAGTAGGAAGCAACATTGTGTTGCCCTATCTACCACTGAAACTGAATACATAGCTCTAGGAGAATGTGCATCTCAATTATTATGGATGATGCATACCCTAAAAGACTACCTATTAGAATATCAAAATACTAAAATCTCAATCGACAACATAAGTTCAATCAATTTAATCAAAAACCCAATTCACCATTCAAGGACTAAACACATAGATGTAAAAACATCATTTTGTAAGGGATCACGTAGCTAGGGGAGATATTGTACTTAACTATGTTGAGTCCAAATCAAACTTAGCCGACATATTCACAAAACCCTTACCTGAACTTGAGTTCAGTACACTTAGAATACAAATATGAATGTGTTTAGTAGAATAGAACTTATTCAATGCCTTTTTGTATTTTTAACTTCTAGGAAAAATGATTTCAAAAATCCCAATTTTATTAGACTTTTGGACTTAGCCTAGGCACTTACCTTTAGATATCATGTTCCCCTAGTTTCAGCCAGAGCATCTCACAAGCACACTAGGCATAACTTGTTTGTTTTTGAAAAACTTAGAACGACGTGAGATGCATAGGGTATAGCCTAGACTTCAGATTGCTTATTTTTGTGCATCGCATGAAGTCTGGGCGTTAAATAAAAAAAAATACAGTAATCAAGTTAAGTGATCCTGACCTAGTCAAATCTAACTGGATTGTTAACTTAACTTGACTAGCCAAGTGAAAGCTGTTACCTTCTAGGTAAGCAGTTAGTAACTAATGGTTAGACACTTGACCCAGAGGATTAAATGATTAATTTTAAAATTTTCAAAGTTACTCATGCTTGGACTTTAGGACTACTTGAATAACAACCTTAATTAGAGTTTTTACGAGTTAAGCTCCTCCCTCTTAGCAGCTAAAATTTAACTAAGTCTTTCAAACTAAAATTATTTAAATATTTTCAAGTTCAAAATCAAGCTAAGTACTTTTCAACTTCAGCTATATTTTCTAATAACTTTCTCAAAGCTATTTTTCAAAGGCTTATTAATTTTTTTTTTTTTATCAAATACTTTAAAACTTAGCTAATTTTTGAGAAAAATTCTATGAAGTCTTTCAAATTTAACTTTTCTCAAAAAAGTCTTGCTTTCAAAAGTTACCCAAGTAATATATTTTTCGAATTTTGCTTTTCAATATAACCTTTCAAACTATCTTAAAAAGGATCCTCTTTGAACCCTTAACATTTACTTAGCTTATTGGTTTATAACAAAAAATATCTTTGTTTAATTAGGTTTTTTTTCCAAAATATTTTGATATCACAAAATTAGCTAAGTTATTTAAGACTTAGCTAAAAGTCTTACAAGACCATTTCTTCTAAGCTAAGTTCTTCTTCTCTTCAAGGTATAACTAAACATTACTTCTTAAAATCTTCAAAATATACCTAAAAACTATGGTTTTTCTTTCTTACTGATCTTATATTTTTGATATATGACAAAGGGGGAGAGTAGGCATAAAATTCAAAAATTCAATTCAAGAGAAAGCCTTAATTAAGGGGGAGCCTTAAACTTTAAAAGTTTTAGCTTAAAAGTTTTGGTTGCATCTAAAATTGTTCACTTATGCTTGCTTTTACTAAAACTTTAAAAATTATTACTTATGCATCTATCTTTACTTAACTTTGAATTTCAGTTGTCATAATCAAAAAGAGGGAGATTGTTGGTGCTGGAAGCATCCGACGATCGAACCTGTGTTTTGATAATGACAAAGGGTTCAAAGTTAAGCTGTTTTGTGATCTAACAGTTTGAATAAGATTGCAGGAAAGTCCTAAGTGTACTTAGGCAAAAGTCCTAGCTGCGGTTAGGCAGGTGAAAAATCCTAGGGGGTGGTAACCCTAGGTCATAGGGCGTGGTAACCCTATGCAGAAAGTCTTGGCTGGTCGAGGGCTTCAGGCAAAAAGTCCTAGGGGGTGGTAACCCTAGGTGAAAAGTCCTAGTGTCGCGAATCAGGTGAAAGACTGGACGGGTCGGGAAGCGGGCGTCCTGCAGAAAGTCCAGAAGCATCGAGCGCTGAGCAAAAGTCCAGTCGATCTGGAGGATCGTGCTGGCAACAGGTAAATCTCTTGAGTGGAGTAGGTGAGGACGCGTTCCTCGCAGAGGGAACAGTAGGCGTCGAGTCGACCTAGGGTTTCCGGTCGGAAATCCAAAGTCAGACCCGGACAGTTCAGAAACTGTCAATATCTTATTCATAGCTATTATGTGCTAACTTTGTTTTGCAGGGTATGTGTTTGGGACTAACACATTTTGCAGGAACAAAGGAGCAAATCACACCTTGGATGAACAGTGTCCGAGGTGCCTCCATGGAGCTTGGAGGCGCCTCAGGTGCAGACTGTGAGCTGGCTGCGAAGAGGTGCTGGAGGTGCCTCAGACGGATCTGGAGGCGCCTTGGACCAGTGTTTGGAGGCGCCTTGGACTGGCATGGAGGCGCCTTCAAGTGGATAAGCGGCGAATTCTTTTGCGCTGATCCACGCGGCTGACTCGACGTGTTGGAGGCGCCTTGGAGCTTAATGGAGGCGCCTTGAACACCCTATATAAGGGGACCTCAAGGCAGCAGTTGAGATATCACCTTCTAAGCGACCCTTTTGCGACAAGCTGCCAACGAGAAGTTCCCGAAGTGCTGTAGCAACATTCCGACGACCTGGAGCTCCAGATTTGATATTCTTGTTGTCGGTATTGCTTTCTTTACAATTCAAATTGTAATTAGTTTGTAATAACTTTTCAAGCTTATGGTTGTTGCCCACTGGAAGCGATCAACGATCGCAGGCCTTGGAGTAGGAGTCGTCACAGGATCCGAACCAAGTAACTCCTCGTGTCTTTGTATGTGATTGCCCTTTTAATTTCTGCTGCGTTTAATACTCAACTTTTACTAATCGAACGAAATAGCCACGAGCGCTATTCACCCCCCCTCTAGCGCTTCTCGATCCAACATGTATGTGTCGATTTAATTTTTCATTTTTATTATATTTTTTCTTACAAACAAACTTATTTTATTATCTTTTGTATATGACAATATGCCAATTATCAGATCAATTGAAGATAATAATCATATCAGTCTTGACTACACATATGAACTGGATTTGGGATCTATAGTCGGTACTATCAAAGTTCTAATTTGTTAAATTATAGTGGTTTATTGTTTATAGAGATAATGAAATTAATAAATTATCTTTATTTTACAGGCTCAAACAACATGAGATAGGATGCTGTAATTATCTATGGTTGGTATTCATCTATTTCCTTTCTAATAAATAGTCTTGTTCACTGAATTCCTAGTCTTTAACTAATTGTCTTTCTAACAAATTATCTATGCATACTATCATACCATGCTTAGTACACCAATGGTCCACTTGGTTTACATACTATCTTTTTTTTACGTTGTTTCTTGATGTGCATATTTTTACATACTGCTGCCAATTTCTGCTCGTGTACTATTTACTCTTCTTTTTCTTCTACCTTCATGACCTTCATTCGAACATTTGATGCAACATGGTCCAATAGAAGAACAATCTCTTGAATTGATGGGCAAAAAAACATCCACTAGCACCACTGAAAACTCATGTTCCTTTATGATTTTCATTATCAACTGATAGTCTAAAGCATCCACTGGCACCAGTAGTTTAGTCCTTAAACAATGATTGATTCGATGCAGATTGATTGGTGGCGTGGTTTTGTCATGATAATAGGAATCTCCCTACAGAAATTCGATGTTCTTCCCATTTCAAGCGTCTTTGTGCAATCAGGAATAAGCAAAAATAAAAAAAGGCTTTTATTTAAGAAAAAAGAATATTTTATTCAAAGTGTAAAGTGTTCTACCAACTCGATCACATTTTTTTTTTTTTGCCTCCGCATAAACAGATCAATTTTTATAGAAAGATACATAGTCTTCAGGATATTATATTATCTTGTTTTGTATTGATTATTTTGAACTTTTTCATTGAGTTTATTGTGGCATAGTTTTATCTAACGACATATGCATATTACTATATTCATGTCTAGTAATTGCTTAGTCTTATTTGGTTTTTCCAGGCATGGGAAACGGACAACTGATTTTGCTGTAATGGGAAACAGATAGCTCATTTTGTTGTAATGTTGGCATGGGAAAGCTGATTTTGTTGTAATATTGGCAATGGACACCTGATTTTTTTGTAATATTGGCATGGGAAAGCTGATTTTGTTGTAATGCTGGCATTGGACACCTGATTTTGTTGTAATGTTGGTATGGGAAAGCTGATTTTGTTGTAATGCTGGCATGTGACACTTGATTTTGTTGTAATGGGAAATGGATAGCTGATTTTGTTGTAATGCATATTGCTTATTTGATTTTCAACTGTGCTGTAATG
Organism: Zingiber officinale; assembly: GCF_018446385.1. Taxonomy (NCBI): domain Eukaryota; kingdom Viridiplantae; phylum Streptophyta; class Magnoliopsida; order Zingiberales; family Zingiberaceae; genus Zingiber; species Zingiber officinale. The sequence continues at coordinate 16,403,251 of NC_055989.1, forward strand.
GGATGCTAATTTTGTTCATATTTAAGGCATAATTCTATTTTGTTCAACTGTGCTTATTTGGTTATCAAGTTTATAAAGCTTTTAACCATCCATTTCAATGGCTAGACTTCATTGTCTGGCTGTAGTAGGGTTATCAGACAGACCAGTTAATGTCCAGTAATATCTAGGAACATAAAAACCTAGAGTAATTGTTGTGTGCTATTGTTACTATACGTTTTCTTTTTGTAATTATTTTGTGTACAGATATTAATGTGCTATTCTTCCTCACTGCATGCTTGTTTCATTCCTAAATCAAGAGAGTAATTAAGAGAGTCAACTAGTGATGTGAGTGATAGGACTGTAGATGAATGCATAACGATAATCCATAGTTTTGTGTTTTTCAATTGCACATCAAACATAGAGCTCTGAATTTTGATGAGTTTATTGTATCTTTTTGGTTGCAGTGGCTATGGAAATGTAGGGTTGTCAACTGGCTACAGTTGCTCAAGGTTGCAAAAGCTCAATCCAGGAGCAAGCTGCGAGGACAAACCCTATTCACTGTCAGGATGGTTCAGTGATGAGGGTAAGCTTATCTTGATCCTTGTCATGCTCTATGGAAGGTTGAAGAAATTCAGTGCAGGATGTGGTAAATCCTGGAAGCTATATTGAGGGACACAAAATTATGACTCTGAATACGATTAATTAGCTAAATGTGAAGATTAGATTCTATATGTAACGAAATTGTGTAATTAAAAGCTTCTCTTTTTTAATACGACTGATTGCTGTAATATTTTTATGAGAATTTTTTATTATACCCCTTGTACAGATTTTGTTTTTTGTTTTTTTTTTTTCATTTTTGGTTCAAGATATCCACTCTGCTGCTGTTTATCCTAATCCTCTTTAATTTGTTACACGAACGCACATTACCTCCAAAATATCGAACAAAAAGGGAAAAAAGAGAGAGTTGAAAATCCACTTTTTATTTTAAAATCGTGCTTTTAACTTTTAAGGTGTGTTGGCATCATTAGGTTCTAGGAGGAGGTAGTTACATATAGTTGATTGCAAGTTGATTTTTAAAATCACTTTGCTCGTCATAAAACTATAGTTTCGAAATTTTTTTTCATGAGTATTTCAATTCTTATCCTGAAATACAACTATCATTGTATTGCATCATGTGATTCAAATTGAAATTATAACACCAGGAGCAAGGAATGATAGTAGTATACACGTTGAAATTACAACACCAATATTATTCAACAATATTTAACAATATAAACTAACAAACCAAGTTTGCATTGAGAATTATAAACATTTAGCCTGTTACATTACAACACCAACATTACTTAACACTAACTAACCAAATGAACTAACAACCAAATCAAGATTATCGCTAAGAGAATCAAGTCCACCATCACTAATATCCAAATGCATTTTGGTACTTTGATTATTCCTGGATTATGTCCATGAGAAGCATTGTGTTCACTTTCAATTGTGAACGATGAACTAGTATCAGTAGTTACCCATTTTTGCCATCCGTGTTGCCCGCATCTATAATACTGTCTTCCCGGATTCTTGGTTGATCTAGAAACACATACAAATGTTCTTTGTCCGCAGTCCCTACATGTTACAGGTTGAAATCTGATATTGTCGATGCTGCTATAACTTGATGATGCAATGAAATAACAACCTAATAATCAAATTTTCATTAATTAGATAATATCTCAATAGCTAACATTTTGAAATGAAAGAGGAGTAAAGAAGTCACAAAACTTTGAAATCATATATTACAACCATTCAAATTCAATGATCCAGGTTGCTATACACTTGACGACACGTCCATTAAATTTGCAAGGGAGAATAAGTAATATGCATTAAACAACTAGTTGATCAGAAGAAGCTAAGTTTCACGAAGATCTATTATATCTCAATAGCAAGGGTGAATCCCTCAGCTCAATCTCGATTATCATGGTACAAAACTATAAATTTGTTGGGCTATCACTGCATATCTCGATTATTAGTAAATTTGCTCCACTATTATGGTACACAACTATAATTGAAACTAACTAATTGACACTACTATAATTATAGCAGCTCAATCTCTAAATATTACTTTGTGAAAAGCTCCACGGTATTTCAACTATATATTAACTTTATAGCTAGCTAGCAAGGTGGTAACTTCGCCAAAAAAATTTTAATCTCAGACCAGCACTAGAGGATTCATCTTTTCTTCCCCCTTTCTACAATCAAATGATGGATATCGGAAGAACATGGTGCACGGCCATGAATCTGGCATCATATCCATGGGACTAAACTCCCATCCAAATTAGTGACCATCTTCATAACATGCACACAAAAAAAAAATCATTCACTTTCCCAACCATTCATTTGTTAATGTGTATCAATGATTCAAGACAAACACACATCTGATTTCAAATTCTAAACTTGTGTGGTTACAATTGATCAAACGACTTTAAGGTAGCTTGCACCACACCCTCAATCAAAATGAGCAAATAATCACATAGAAAAGACATTGAAACACGCCTAAATCAGAAGTCACCTCAAATCAAGGAAACACGGATGGAACATAGGAACAAATCAAGTACGGTAGTCGAGCGAAAATCGATCCATCACCTAGAATACTGCTGATGAGTGGGAGACTAATGAGAAGGAAGACTGAACGCCGCCGGAGAGAAATGCCCTAGTGTCAAGGGAGATCAGATGCGAGAGAATCCCTCGCACCCGAGCTTCGGCGATTTAGCGGTCTCACTGCGAGAGAAAGTGCGCGTTCGAGGGCTCTGCTTCGTCTAGGGTTTTGCGAAATAAAGGGAGGCGGCTAGGAGTCGGCGCTGCTTCAGTTAGGGATTCGTAGAGGGAGGAGAGGGGCGCGACGAGGAGAGGAGAGGAGTCGGTAGTTGGGTGAACGCTGCGGCGGCAGGAGGAGACTCGCGGAGTCGCGGCGGCTAGGGTTGTTGCGCGTTTTGTTTCCCCTCACTGCTGATGTGTAAGTGCAGTACGTTTTTGCGCCAGCTCGGATGAAGCGAATAATTTGTGCCGCACAGAACCGCACAGAATGCACTGCAATATACACTTTCTGTAAGTTTATATTAAGGTTTAAAAGTTTCTATGACCACTACACAGTGGATATGTTGCATGCGGCAGCATTTGTGTGGTCATTAGGAATATTTCAAACATTTACATAAGAAACATACTGATAAAAACATAGTGATAAAAACATTTACATAAAAATTGGAAGTGTTTAGCATTTGTAAAATAAATGTTTAAGTTAATACTTACCAGTTAAGTGATAAAAACATAGTTAGTGCATCATAATGACAAGATTTGTCTTCTTTAGTGTAGTTAAGTGATAAAAACATAGTTAGTACTGCATCATAATGACAAGATTTGTCTTCTTTAGTGTAGAAAAATTATCATACAAGTCCTTAAGCTTCTGAATATCAAATAAACCAAACTAGGATTTTTGTTTTCTTCCTTTTACCACATAGATGGTCCATCTACCCCATATAGGCATCCGCCTAGCTCATCAAGGTACTTGAATTTCCTGAAGGGACTGGATATTGCATAAGTGAGGCAGTCCCTTGTCTAAAATGCCAAAGTAGTACTTAGGCTACTTTTTAGAGCAATGATTTATATGAAGGAAGACTATTATTTGTTTTTCCTTTATCAACTTTTTGATATTACTAAATAAGTGTTCTGTGTTTTGGACTGGCAACTGTCATGATGGCCTTTGTTGCTAGGACTACACTGGAATCTGGATATCCATTTTCTTAGTATATCTTCTCTTTTGGATAGGCTGAGCTCAGAGCAAGTGTATTTGAGGCAATAGAAGAAGAAGATAGAGTGGCTGAAAACAATAGCAATCTCTCCCCTGCATTACTAGGATGCTGTAATGATCGGGCAAAGCAACTGCATATTTCTCCATCAGGTTTCTTTTATACTAAGTCAATCACTTCTTGGCAAGTACTACTTACTTCATGTTATCCTATGGATTCTTTTGCAATTTATGATTTGTAGTTATGCAAAATATCTTTCTTATGGGATTCAATGAGCTTCATCTTCAATTATGTTGATTCAATTAACCATCACCATTAAGTACTTTGAACAAGATCCTGAGACCACTTTTCTTTCTTTGCTGGATTTCTTATAAGCTTTATTTCATTCAGGGTTGGTTTCTTGCATAATGGCAAATGAAATTAGTTATATTCCATTTCAAATTCGGAGTTATTTCAATATTTCTTTTCTAACATAGGCTCCTCAACAACCGGATGCAGAGTAATGTGGTTTTTATATCATGCGATATATGAAAGATATAATTGAAAATTTTGGAGTTGACCACAAAGATTCACTTCCAGCAATGGTAATAATACAATATCTTCCATTTTGCATATAAATCTCTAAAGAAAATTTGTTGCATTTTCCAACACTGCTTCAGTATCATAATTGATTTGATATAAAACAAACTCATATTTGATTTGATTGATTATGAACTTCTCTTAGCTTTTCCCTCATTATATCAGATCTTGCTGCTGCTATGCTTTTCCCCTGGTGCTTGATGTGTTTCTATGTAGTCTTTGAACTTCTCTTATGTGAGATGAACAAGTAGATAGATCCCTTTTAGATATTTGTTGCTCCAGTTGTTGCGCTTGGGGTTTATGATTTGATCTTTCATTTGATTTCCTCTAGTTCTACAAAGTTTTTGTTTGGGTGAAAGAACAGTCTTGAATTTGTCGAGTTTGTTCTTAGAAATGATTTCATAAGCCTAGCTTGAAGAGGATAAAGTTTGAAATTCGTGTTGACTAGTTTGCATTTTAGCTATTTTACCCTTGAAATAAAAACTTGTTTTGATGTTATTGTATCATTGAAAATTATATAAATGAATTGATGTTACTCATCTTTATTACTACTGAGAAATTTATTTACTTTCCATATACTCTTAGTGATAAAAGTGAATTTAATATTTGCAAACTAAAAGTGAATTTATTTACTTTCCATGTACTCTTAGTGATAAACAGTTATGTCATTTGGGTCGACTACTAATAAATTGAATTTGAAAGATTAAAATTGTTGTTTATGTAGTTGGATTCTTTTAAATTTTTAATCAAGGTGATTTAGCCCCTATCGGTGATTTGTCATCAACCAATGTGATTTAGGCATCATAGTTAATTATCTTGGAATACAACTAAGTTTATACTCGAACAAAATACATATAGCTCCTTTAGCTGATGACCAAAACTATAAATCTTGTAAGAATATCCATATCAGCAATAATTCTAGTGAAAAAAGGCTTACAGTTCAATATTCAACTTGTGAAGAACTAGTATTTAATACAAAGGTTATAAATTGCATATATTTCAACAAATAACCTTTTTTTATAGTGTTTTAGATATTCAGACTCGGTGAAATTTGTTTTTGTTTGTATCTTTCTGCTTGTACATACTGTAAGTCGTAGATAAGTACTGATTAATTAAATTACAACTATGAAAAAACTTCATTGCAATAATTTTTGGTTTGGATTATATTAAGTTCTCATGAATGATAGATCTATCACTATATGATGTGGTTGAGATAATTGATGAACGTTTTTCTTTTTAAGCATTCCAATTAGTCATCTTGTTACCTGGTGCTCTTATTGTTTTTTCAACTATGATTTTTGGTCTTGGTTTACTAATATATTATTTATGTGTTTTTACAGTTTACAAATCTCAAGTACTCCAGAGTTGAAATTGATGAAGTGCGGTTTAAGTGGGTTGAATGCATGCTAGATTACATTTGAGTAGGAAAGGTATTTGATTTTTGAAAACTTTGGATGATGCATGCATTTGCATGGAATGTAAATTGCGGATACTACCTTGATGTGTACAATATCTATTACCTTTTGATGTTGTAAAAAGAATATTTGTGTATCTTATGGATACTGACTTGATGTGTACAATATCTATTACCTTTTGATATTGTAAGAAGAATATTTGTATAATTTGTGGATCCGGACTTGATGTGTACAATATCTATTATCTTTTTATGTTGTAAGAATAATATTTATGTGTTGGTTACATGGATATTGACTTGGTGTGTTTAGATACACTGATGTATAATAATATTAACTAAATTTTGTACTATTAAAATGTTGTATAATATCGATTTTTCACTGTTTCGGAAATCGAATCGGTGTCGTTAAACAATACTGATATTACATCGGTTTTCCACCACTGCCAAAACTGGTGTCATTAACTGATATTACATCAGTTTTACATCGTTGATGGAATTGGTGTTGTTAATATTACATCGGTCGTAAACCACTGCCAAAATTGGTGTTATTAACATATATTACATCGGTTTTACATCGTTGCTGAAATGGTGTTGTTAATTGATATTACACCGGTTCATAATCTATTCGAAAACCAGTGTCGTTAAGTGATACTACACTGGTTATAACCCGATGTCTAAAATGACATACCTTTTACATCGCCTTCATAGACATCGGTCGATTTTGTAATAGACAACGGTGGAAAACCGATGTCTATGAGGGTTTTTTTTCTAGTGCCTTTTTAAACTATGCTTCCCATTAAACTTTGTGATTTATTTCCTTAACTTTTGATAAAGGTTTTCTTTAATCTATTCATTCACTTAGCTAAAAATTCTTACAAGAAAATTTATTTTAAAAGCTAAAGTGTTTATCAAAATATTTTAAGTATTTATTCAACCTCCTATTAAACTAAGTTAGTTTTAGCTAAAGTTTCTTTTTCTCATATTTTTAAAAGCTAAAGTTCTTATAAGCTAAAACTTTTATGACTCTTAAAACTTAATCTTTATGAATTTGTTGACAAATCAAAATTTTTTTTTAGCAAAGTGTTGTCAAACAACATTTTCTTACTCCTTCCCTCACAAAGTTTTTTTGATATATGGCAAAGGGGAGAGTAAAAGAAAATTCAAATCTAAAAGTCAAGTATAAAGAAAATTCTGAAATAGGGGAGTTTTTTTTTAAGATGGAGTTTTATTAAGGGGGAGCTTTTCACTTAAATTTATTTATGCTTGTGTTATTATTTAAATTCAGTTATTCTTGCGTTGTTCTTAAATTCTTTATAGAATTATTCTTTATTATTTATGTTTTTTTACTTAACTTTGAATTTTTATTGTCATAATCAAAAAGGGGGAGATTGTTGGTGCGAGAAGCATCCGACGATCGAACCTATGTTTTGATAATGGAAAAGGATTCAAAGTTAAGGTTATTTGTGATCTAATGTGTTTGAATGAGTTTGCAGGAAAAGTCCTAAGGTATCTTAGGCAAAAGTCCTAGTTGCGGTTAGGCATGCAGAAAACCCTAGGGGGTGGTAACCCTAGGTCCTAGGGGGTGGTAACCCTAGGCGGAAAGCCTTGGTGGGTCGAGGTCTTCGGGCAAAAGTCCTAGAGTCGAAAACTCTAGGTGAAAATCTCGATGTTGCAGATCGGGTGGAAAGTCTGGGTGGGTCATGGAGCGGACGTCCAGTGGAAAGACCTGAAGGCTCGGGCATTGAGCAAAATCCCAGTCGATCTGGAGGATCAAACTGGCAATAGGTATACCCTCCTGAGTGGAGTAGGTGAGGATGCCTTCCCCGTTGAGGGAACAGTAGGCATCGGTTCGACCTAGGGTTTCCGGACAGAAATTCGAAGTCAGAACCGGACAATCCGATGATTGTCAGGCATTCATGTTTATGTTATTATTATGTGCTAACTTTATGTTACAGGGTATGCTTGGTATTTTGGGACTAACATAACTTGTAGGGACAAAAGAGCAAGTTTTGCCTCGGATGAACAGTACCCGAGGCGCCCTCCATGGAGCTTGGAGGCACCTCAGGTGCAAGGGCTGAGGAGTCTACGCAGCGGAGCTGGAGGCACCCTCCAAAGGAGATGAAGGCGCCTCGAACGACCTTGGAGGCACCCTCAAAGGCATTGGAGGCACCCTCAAGAGGATAAGCTGCGGGAGTTGTGCATCTTATCCACGCTGTGAATCCGCCGGTGATGGAGGCACCCTCAAGGGCCTTGAAGGTGCCCTCAACGGCTTATATCAACCAGTCTCGACTAGCAACTGAGGGCAACACCTTTGAAGCATTCTTTTTTCAGCACACTATTAACAAGGCGATCTAGCTGAGCTACAACGAGACACCGACGACCAGAAGCTTCAGTTTTACGATTCACTTTTGTCGGTATAATTTTTAGTACAGATTAATTATAATATTCATTTGTAATCTTTGTGAGATTATAGTTGTTAGCCAAAGTAAACACTCAATGAGTGTGGGCCTTGGAGTAGGAGTCGCCCAAGGCTCCAAACCAAGTAAAAACACTTAGTGTCTTTCTATGTGTGTTTTATATTTCTGCTGCATTTACTCGTTGATTTTCTGAAACGAAAAGTGAAAGCCACGAGCGCTATTCACCCCCGCCCCTTCTAGCGCTTTTCAATCCAACACACGCTTCCCAAGACATGCACGCTTCTCCATGATTTTCATGAAAAGACGTGTCAAGAAAGTGTCTCTAACACAATACCTTAACGAGCCGAGCATATATCTGACATGACAACAGAAGCTTCTGCCGTACGATCCTCTGTCTGACCATGCCATCGACCATGCTGTCTGTCGGCAGCACTAACTCCCAAAAGGATACCGACAGATACTCCTTTTGTCTGTTATTGGGCCGAGCGGAAGAGCCGCTCGGTCGACCTTCATCTTATCCGAACATTGTCTGCCCCTGGGTCGAGTGGGATAGGCGCTGGGCCATAATATTGATGTGTCTGAATGTAGTCTGCACGGTCACCACTCCGCTCTACTGATTTCGAGGATCGATGAAAAGCTGAACGGGGTTGTCGCTCAGCACGCCTTTGTAGATACTTGATACTTGCCTTTCGGAGCGTCGGATGCTCAGTGTGTTACTGAGCTATACTGATGTTGAATCGAGTCTTCTTTATCCCGGTCAGGTGAGTGGGATGCCCAAACGGTCGAGGATATAGGGCGTTGGTCGACCTTGGCTTTGACCTACACCATGGTCGTGACCCTCCGCAGGGTGGGCCCCTCATCACCGCATCACATGACAACTTAGTATAAATAAAATATACCTAGAGAATCTATCTAAGTATCCTTAATTCTTAGCTAAACTTAAAATTAAATCTAGATTGCCCCCATCTTCTTCAATAAAATGTCAAAACCCAACTTGACATTTCTTTTGCTCTTTTATATTTGTGCTAATTAAAATTAAGTCAAAATCCTCAAATTTTGGCACATTTTACTCTTCCAAACAGTAACCAATTAATCCTTTACATTTTCAAAGGTTAGCAAAAATCTTGAAAACACCTCCAAGTGTCAACTACATCAAGGTTGGGTTAACTACCCTTTTAAATAGAGTTGACACTCTCTAACCCATGTAGGGTGTAGAGAATATACTCCTAGAAACCCAACATCTATTGATGCTCCTTGGATATTCTAGGTATTCACTAGGAATTACTTCCCTAGATACTTTCTTAATGACCTTTCTAGGCTTCTTAGAAGCCTTGGTCACTTCCTCTAGGTCAACTCTAGGGATAGCTTCACTTGTGACCTTCTTGGTGACTTGGTTAGACTTATTAGAAGTCTTAGTCACATTGATCTTTGCAAAAATACTTCTAGGAATAATTTCCCTTATATCTTTGATTTGACCCCTAGACCTAAGGTTGGTTCCATAGCTATATGGAACCCTATGATAAGATGTCACATCCTTCTTAGCCTTAGGTGTTAGCGTAATATCCCTAGGTCAAGGTTGACCTGGTTGACTAACCTTGAGTTGGCTCAAGCTTGAGTTTTGATATTTGGGTTTCAATGTTTGACAATACATGGAGATTGCAGATGCAATTGCCTTATTAGGGAGATTGTTGATACAATTCTCCTCAAGGACTGACCAGTTAGATGTGAAGAAGAGTCAAGTAGGTCAAAGAGTTGATCGGATACTTGACTGGGAAAGTCCGATTGGGGAGATTGTTGATACAATTCTCCTCTAGTTAAGGACTAACTAGTTAGATGTGAAGAAGAGTCAAGTAGGTCAAAGAGCTGATCGGATACTTGATTGAGAAAGTCCTAAATGGAGGTTAGAAAGGGGAAGTCTTGGTGAGTGAAGTCAGGCAGTTGAAAGTCCTGGTGAGTGAAACCAGGCAGTTGGAAATCTTGATGAGTGAAGCCAGGTGAAAGACCTAGTGAGTGAAGCTAGGCATGTGAAAGTCCCGGTGAGTGAAGCCGGGTAGTGGAAAAATCCTAGTGAGTGAATCTAGGTGAAAGTCCTGGTGAGTGAAGCCAGGCAGATGGAAATTCCTAGTGAGTAAAGCTAGGCAGAAGGAAAGACCTGGTGAGTGAAGCCAGGCACGTGAAAATCCAGGTGGGTCAAGGTTGACCGGACACATGGTGTTGGGAAGATCAAGTAGGTCAAAGGATTGATCAGATGCTTGGCATAAGAAAATCCAGATAGGTCAAGGTTGATCATACATCTGGTGGAACTCCAAGTGTGTTATGGAGGATTAGACACTTGACACGAGACGGTAAGTCTAAGTGGGTCAAGGTTGAGCAGACACTTGGCACGAGAAGAAAAGTCCAAGTGAGTCAAGGATTGATCGGACACTTGGTGAAGAAGTCCCGGCAGGTCAAAGTTGACCGGATGCTATGCATGAGGAGTTTCAATAGGTCACGATTGACCGAATGTTAGAATAGGGGATCCTATACTTGATTTAAGTCAAAGGGAGGTCAATCGATCAACCAATCGATTGGATCATAGTCCAATTGATCAGTCGATCGATTAGTTGTGTGCGCGAATGAAGGTTGGACCAATCGATCAACTGATCGATTGGAAGCTTATATCGCACAAACAGAATGCTTCCCAATTGATCAGCTGATCAATTGGGAAGTGCCAATCAATCGACCGATCGATTGGGGACTATTTCTCGTGCATGGATGTGAGGGAGGCTGAATCGATCGGCTGATCAATTCAAGCCTCCCCAATCGATCAGCCGATCGATTGGGATGTGATCTTTACGCAGGTAGTGAGCGATGGAGGGCTGGGATGGTGCCGATCTGATGTGGCAATCGATTGGGAGCCCTAGAAGCACGAAGTATATAGCCTTTGGTGAGCTTCTTCTCTACAGTGCTTTTTCTCGACACACACGATTCTCACCGATGATCATTCTGCCAATTCTTGAAACTTCTTGATGATAAATGCTGGTGCAATTCCAAGAGTCAAGAGGTGATTTACATATACAAGAGAAAGCAAGAAAAGGGTTTTATTCATACACTTTTGTATTTTCTTCTTGTTTGAGTGTAGCTTGTTGTGAGGATATTGTATGAGATTTCTCCACCTCTGGTAGTTATCAAAAAAGAGAGTTTTCTTAGTGGATGTGTGTGTAAGGGTTGGATCCTTAGATTAGTCACTTCTTCTTGAGGTGGATACCAAGTAAATCCCAGCGTTAGCATTGTAAGTGTGCTTTGTGTGTATTTCCACTGCATATCATCATAACAAAGCAAACAAGTGAAGCGCGACGAGATATTCACCCCCTCTAGCACCAATCGACCCTAACAAGTGGTATCAAAGTGTGGTCTCTCTTCACCGAAAAGGGCAACAAGCTAGAGGGAGAAGAAGTTGAAGCAAGTTCATCAAAGTCAAAGAATTCAAAAGGCTCAACTTCAAGATGGAATTCCCAAATGGACTCGGATTCGACACAAGGGTGCCTCCACCATTCATATATCCATGAGCTTCGATTCTTGGAAATCAAGGATCGAAAATTTTCTTATGATGGACATAGAGCAATGGTTTTCTCTAATGGAAGGTTTCCAAGCTCCAACAAATAACAAAGGCAAAATTCTCAAGAAGAGCAAGTGGAGTCAAGAGAAAATTCAAAGATATGAGGCCAATGATAAAGTGACCAAGCTATTGGTCAATCTATTGCCAAGCAACATCTAGGAGCAAGTTGGAGAATTTGAAGATGCCAATGCGCTATGGAGAAAATTGGCTAAAATTCATGAGATCCCCTCCACTACACCAAACTAAGAGAAATCCAAAGAGGGTGACTCATTGGAGCAAGACCAAGAGAAAGAGGATTCCGAAGTTGAGAGATGCTCAACTTCCAAAGAAGAAGTACAAGAAGCTTCATCCTCAAAGGAGTGCAACCAAAAGAGCAAAGAGGGAGCATACTCTTTGTTTCATGTGCAAGAGGATAAAGATGATGAAGCCTCCACCTCTAGGATTGAGGGGGAGTGTAGATCATTGACTCCGAAGCGAGAATAAGCCTCTACTTCCGGGTCAAGTGAAGAAGAAGAGGATGAGGCAACCTTCACAAGTCAAGCGGAATCAATTGGAGGATCGAGTGTCACCCCTACATGTGAAGGTACAATTAAAAATAAAAATCATATTAAATGCTTTGAGTGTAGGGAACATGGGCACTACAAGAGTAAGTGCCCTAAATTGGCCAAGTAGAAGGGTCAAGTGGCACCGAAAGGCAAGGAGAAACTCAAGGAGACCAACCCTATGACAAAGAAGAGCAAGGAACACATTGTGTGTTTCTTGTGCAACCAAAAAGGACATTGTCAAAGCCAATGTCCAAAGGGGAAGAAATCTGTTAAGCCTAAAGGAGGAAGCACAAGTCAAGGGGGAGCTTCCAAGGTAAAACCCAAGATATCATTTATTGAGTCTATCCCTTTAAATCATGGTAAAAAGTATGCTAGTTCTAACTTATATCATTTCAATGCTATTTATCATGAAAATAGAAAGCATGATAGAATTAAGGAAAATCATGTGACCTATCTGTTGAATCCTGTGGTAGTTTTGATGTGATCAACCAAGTTTAGGTTAGGTCCTGTTTGTCTGATCCCTGTGTCTAAGTGTGCAGGAACTTAGGAGCGCAGGAAGTCGAGCGGAAGACGCAGCTAGCGAGAAGGACGACACGGGAAGGGAGCCGACGGGCTCGGTGCGTCCGAAGGACGAGAGAGCTGCGAAAGAGTACACCTGGTGGGCGTGAAGAACATGCGCGGTGTTCAAGGGACGTAAAGCCGGGACGGAAGACTGCTCGAGGAGAAGGCCGGGAACTGGGTTCGGGTGAGCCCTATTCCGGATGGCCGAAATCACCTAAAGAAGCCGAACCAGAGCAAGCCAACTGGAAGTTGACTTGTCAATGGTTCGGTCGACCGAACCTCCTGATCGGTCGACCGAACCCCTCTCAATCAGCAGCCAACCGCCAATGCCACGTCAGAAGCTGACCGTTGGTAAAGCTGATCGGTCAACCGAACCTCTTGATCGATCGACCGAACCGAAGTTAATCTAGAGACTTAGTCGAGCAAATTGATCGAGCCAACTCAGCTAGAGACCGTTGGTCGATCGGTCGACTGAACATAAGGATCGGTCGACCGAACCAAAGCTCAATCCTCAGAGACTGCACCAGGATGGAAGACCGGGCAAGTACAGCAAATTCGGTCGACCGAACCTGGGGATTGGTCGACCGATCCCTCTCGAGTCAAACCTAATCCCGAAGGTTCAGGTTATGTGATAAGCTCTAGAACCCCTATATAAAGGAGCTCTCGGGTAGCTATTCAAAGACAAGGAATACGAACGAAATAGCAACTCTTATACTCTCATTCTCTTAGCAACTACTGTACTGTCAAAGTGTAAAAGGCTTCTCCGCCTTCAGAGAAGGAGTTTTCTTACTGCGCCTTTCTTACTGCCCTGGATTAACAACCCTCTTGGTTGTAACCAGGTTAATTTCTGTCTCCTTTTACTTCTGCTATTAGTTTTATTATTGTTGCTTTATTTTAAGAGTTGAAAATCTTTGAGGAGGGTATAATATTTATCGCAGGCAATTCACTCCCCTCTTGCCGGTCCCCGCTGCACCAACACTATCATGCTAAGACTACCTCACCTAGGATTATGAAGGCAGATAATCATCTGAGAAAAAACACTAAGGACCATAGATACAAGCCCAAAAATAGAAATGCTCAAGGATTTAAAGAAAAATCTAAAACTATGGATTTAATGAAAGAAAATTAAGTGTTGAGGTCAAGACTTGATAAAATAGAAAAGACCTTAAAAAGGATGGAAAATATCCTTAAGGGGCAAAATGAGCACAACCTAGGACTAGGAACATAAAGGCCATCCAATGATCATAGGGGTTTGGGATACAAACCTCAAGCCAAGAAGGATGTTCCTTCTTATCATAGAGTTCCATACAGTTATGGAACAAATCCTAGGTCGAATAGTCAAGTCAAAAACACATGGGAAGTTATGCCTAAAAGTGTTTTTGCAAAGAGTAAAGTGACTAAAACTTCTAAAAGTCTAACAAGTCACTAAAAAGGTCACAAGGGAAGCTATCCCTTGAGTTGACCTAGAGGAAGTGACCAATGCTTCTAAGAAGCCTAGAAAGGTCATTAGGAAGGTATCTAGGGAAGTTATCCCTAGTGAATACCTTGAATATCCAAGGAGCACCAATAGGTGTTGGGTTCCTAGGAGCATATTCATTACACCCTAGAGGATTAGAGAGTGTCAACTCAAATTGGAAGGGTGGTTAACTCAATCTTGATGTAGTTGACACTTGGAGAGCATTTTCAAGATTTTTGTAAACCTTTGAAAATGAAATGAAGCATATGTCTACTCTTTAGAAGAGTTAAATGTGTCATAATTTGAGGAAACGGATGTAATTTTAATGGGCATAACAAATCAAGAGTAAAAGAAATGTCAAGTTGGGATTTGACATTTTCTTGAGAAAATATGGGCAATATAGGATCAATTTTAGAGTTAACTAAGGATTAAGGATACTTAGATAGTTTATCTAGGTGTATTTTATTTTACGCTAAATTCTCATACTTTGTTTTCCCATCATATGTCATGACATCATATTTGGCATTCATATTTATTATGAAGAAAAAAAATAAAAATACTATGTCATGTCATACATACATCATGTACCAATAGTAAATTTTCTTTTGAAAATTATTCTTTTGATGTATGTCATAAAATCATCATGCATTATTTTAATTTCCTTATGATTAAGGACAATGACATTTAGTAACAAGTGACATCCTAGGTGGATACTCATAATTTACAAAAATGCCTAGATAGATATACATGATCCCTAGTTTAGGGTAAAAACCAAAATCTACATCTCACAAAGACTATAAGGTGACTTGTATGTATTTTAGTGCACATTAAATACAAGTGAGATGTTAGGATGATGAACAAGACTCAAGATGTTGATTTAGTGCATCTATTTGAGTTTTGATTTCATCAAAACACATAGTTACGTGTACTCCAATTATTAGAAAAGCTAATGTACAAATCATGTGCATTGAACCCAAAGAACATGGTTTGAAATTGGTTTTGAAAATCATTTTAAATATACTTTGGAAAACCTTGGTGAAGGCTATCTTTTGATAGTAATCACCATTGAAAAGTTAAACACGAACTTGGAAAAAATATTGATGTTTTTGCAAGTTTCCAATTTTGTATCTATCTTTGAAAATAAGGCATATTTTTTTAGAAAACTATTTTTCCATGATAGTATATACCCTAAATAATGTCTACAAGAGTTTTCATAATTTTTAAAATTTTTGGGGTATTTTTGAATTTTGCTGAAATTGGATTTTAAGAAATTAGACATCTAACAGATCGGGCGATCGATTGAGACGGGTATTGTCGAGAGCAGAAGCTTGCTGAATTGATCATTAGATCGATTCACCCAGACCTGGATTGATTCAAAGGTTTTTTTCATGAGCAGAAGCTCACAAATCGATCAATGGATCGATTGAATGGTTCAATCGATTGAGTTCCAACTTCAATCGATTGAGAAGACTGTTTTCGACTGTAAATGTCTGATTTCAGCACTTTAAATTATTTTTAGTCTAGGTAACCAATCCTAACCCCTTGAAACATATTTGTATATATTTAGAGGGAGTTTTCATGATGAAAACAAAGATGGATTAGTTAAGCATGACTAAGTTGAAGTTTAGGTTGAGGTTTAGTTTCAATATTGAAAATTTTGAACCTCAAAACTTCTAATTTTAGATTTCCTAAAGGTTTAGGGATTCCAAGTCATTGTTGGTGCAATAAGAGAGAGCTACTCTTTAAAAATATGGACATATTTTTTCGAAACCATTGAAGGTGGTAAATCCTTCGTTTGGAAAAATGCTCAAGGTTGAGCATTGGGGAACAATGGAAGATTAGATATCTTCATTGTAGAAAAGGAGTGTGCTCAAGGATAAGCATTAGATACAATGAAGGCTATGGGACCTTCATTGTGAGTGTGAAGTGGTTAATGCTCAAGGGTGTGCATTGAAGACAATGAAGGGTATGGGACCTTCATTGTGGTGTTGTGAACAACATTGGGTAACTCTTCAGGGGGAGAATTTTTTATGTGTGCCAATAGGGGGAGAATGTGTTGGTACCCCAAGGTTGTTTTGATATAATCAAACAAGTTAAGTTAGGTTTTGTTATGTTCTGATCCCTATGTCTAAGTGTGTAGGAGCTTAGGAACACAGGAAGTCAAGCGGAAGATGCGGCTAGCGAGAAGGACGACATGGGAGAGAGCCGACGGGCTCAGTATGTCTGAGGGGTGAGGTGCTACGGAAGAGTACACCGGTGAACGAGAAGAACACAAGTGATGGTCCGAGTGACGAGAAGCCAGGGAGGAAGGATGCTTGAGGAGAAGGCCAAAATTGGGTTCGGGTGAGCCTTATTTCGGTTGGCCGAAATCACCCAAGCTGAAGAGCTAGAGGAAGAGAAAAAGAAGTTGAAGCCTTCTGCTGGAAGGCGCCTTCACTGTGCATGGAAGGCGCCTTCAAGCCTTCATGGAAGGCACCTTCCTTACGCATGGAAGGCGCCTTCAACTCATCATGGAAGGCGCCTTCGACCAGGCAATCTACCCATTGCGGAAAAGGATAAAGTTTTATCCTTTGCCTCACTCGAGGCACCTTCTAGCCCTATGGAAGGCGCCTTCAACCTGAGGATAAGTTTTTCCAAGGGTTATAAAAAGACTCCTAAACCTAGGAAAAATATAACAACTTTTGTATTGATTTCCTATCAATAGTCTGAGCTATTAACGAGTGTAAGAAGCTTCTTCGCCTTTAGTGAAGGAGACTTTTTAAGAGCTTTCATTTGGCTTGGATTAACAACCATCTAGGTTGTAACTAAGTAAATTCTGGTGCCTCTTTCTTTAGTTTCATATTGTTTTATTTTTTTTGCTATTGCTGCTAACCTGAGTTGAAAGATTGAGAAGGTGTTTAGTTTTTCTGTTTCAGGCAACTCAACCCTCTCCAGCCGGCCTACTTGTTCCAACAAGTGGTATCAGAGCCTAATCGCCTCAAAAAGACTAACCGCCGATTGAGGCAAATAAGAAATGGTCATAGCTAGTATCTATCCACCAATATTCCAGGGGGAGTTCGCATTTCGGAAGCAATGAATGGAGGTATTTTTTAAAGTAGACTTTAATATTTTATTAATAATAAAATATGGTTATGAAGCACCAAAGAACACAAACGAAGAAGAAATTGAAAAACGCCTCTGAACCAAAAAGCAGCGTGGTGATTTTACGTCAAATGGTAAGGATGAATTTCATCTTTTAAGCGTACTATCGGTTGAAGATCTCGACAAAAATAGTGACTACCAAAGTGCAAAAGAACTTTGGGAAAAGTTCTTGAAGCTCCATGAAGAACTAAAAAAAGCCAAATCCAACTCCTCGATGGACACCAAGTCATCATCAGAAGAATCTGAAACCTAGGAAATCACCGGAATAGCTCTAATAGCTGAGTACCTACCAGAAGACGAAGTAAGTTCATCCAAAATGAGCATCGAGAGCATCGATGAAGGGGGAGGTACATCAGAAGAAAGCAACAGTTCAGGGGGAGCTACAGACAACGAAGTCGACAAGGTAAGTCAGGTACGATCTCTTCCACCTAATAAGTTGTTTAAATATGTTAAACTATTAACTAAAGATTGTTGCAAACTTGAAAAGGAAAATAAAGAATTAAAAATAATTTTAGCCAAATCTTGTCCATTAGAAGAATTTGATAAAATAAAATTGGAAAATGATATTTTGCAAAAAGAAATAAAGAACTTGAAATATCATGCATGCTCATATAATACAAATAGTAGAAAATTCAATGGTCTAAATTGGTATTTTTATTACCACAAAGGATAAGTTAAAAAAAAAATTCTCAGAAATATATACCAAAGAAATTTCTAATTAACCCAGTTGGAAGGAACCTATATTGGGTTCCAAAGACTTGTCTAAATTAAAAGTTTAATTAGACTTAGGGCTTTCAGAGAGTATATTAAATATTTGATTTCATTATGAGACTTTGTCTAGAAGTGGTTGATGACCAAGAAGGCATAGCGCCTCGCCACAGCCTAGAAGCTAATTAACAAAATAAAATGTTTAATTGACTAACTGATAAAACATTGAATAATTATTAGATAATGCTTTATATAGTTGTCAGCATTTCTCAAATTTTTTCCTTAGATTTTTTTTTTGGAAATTCCTTTTGCAAAACTTAAAGTTTCTAAATTATTCACGTTGCAAATTTTTCTAAGTGATATCAAACTTATTTTTTAAAAAAGTTTTTTTTACAATTTTCAAAACACTTGATAAGTTTTTTAAAATTATTGAAAATCAGTGTTTTTTTTTAACTCTCTTATTGAAATTACCCTTATATTTTTTTTATCCTATTTTTTATGTGATCAAAGTGGGAGAAGGGAAGATTAAGTCTAGGGGGAGGTAGTATTCTTAAATTTGAAAATCTTTTTGCACTTTATTGCATACTTGTAATTTTATTGCTTTAACCTTATATTTGTTTACCCTAACTTAACTGGGGTTTCTCACATCAAAAAGGAGGAGATTGTTGGTACCCCAAGGTTATTTTAATGTGATCAAAAAAGTTAAGTTAGGTCCTGTTATGTTTTGATCTCTGTGTCTAAGTGTACAGGAGCTTAAGAGCATAGGAAGTCGAGCAGAAGACGTGGCTAGCGAGAAGGACGACACGGGAGAGAGCCAATGGGCTCGGTGCGTCTAAGGGACGAGGTGCTACAGAAGAGTACACCGGCGAATAAGAAGGATGCACGCAGTGATCCAAGGGACGAGAAGTCGGGGAGGATGGCTGCTCGAGGAGAAGGCCGAAATTGGATTCGGGTGAGCCTTATTTCAGTTGGCCAAAATCACCCAAGCGTAAGAGCGAGAGGAAGAGAAAAAGAAGCTGAAGCCTTCTGCTGGAAGGTGCCTTCACTATGCATGGAAGGCGCCTTCAAGCCTTCATAGAAGGTGCCTTCCTTACGCATGGAAGGCGCCTTCAACTCATCATAGAAGACACCTCCTATGGCTATAAAAGGCGCCTTCAACCAGGCAATCTGTCAGTTGCGGAAAAGGATAAAGTTTTATCCTACGCCTCGCTGGAGGCGCCTTCCAACCTTATGGAAGGCGCCTTCAACCAGAGGATAAGTTTTTCTAGGGGCTATAAAAAACCCCTGGACTTAAGAAAAATATAACAACTTCTATATTGATTTCCTAATAATAGTCTGAGTTATTAACGAGTATAAAAGGCTTCTCCACCATCAGTGAAGGATACTTTTTAAGAGCTTTCATTTGGCTTGGATTAACAACCACATAAGTTGTAACCAAGTAAATTATGGTACCTCTTTCTTTAGTTTCTTATTATTTTATTTTATTTGCTATTGCTGCTAACCTGAGTTGAAAGATCGAGAAGGTGTTTAGGTTTTCTATTTCAGGCAACTCAACCCTCTCCAGCCTGCCTACCCGGTCCAACAGAATGTAGGGTTTAAGTTAGGCCTTTATTGCCTCTCTAGGAAAGTTTGGGGGAGAATGTTCTCTTGGAAAGGGAGAGAATAAAGGAAACCCTCATTCATGCATTGACATTAAAGAAAAGTTGAGGCTATGAGATTAGTCTAACTTAAAGGTATTGTCAAACATCAAAAAGGGGGAGATTGTTAGTGCAATATCCCTAGGTCAAGGTTGACCTGGTTGACTAAGCTTGAGTTGCGTCAAGCTTGAGTTTTGATATTTGGGTTTCGATGTTTGACAATACATGGAGATTATGGATGTAATCATCCAATTGGGGAGATTATTGATACAATTCCCCTCTGATCAAGGACAGAGCAGTTAGATGTGAAGAAGAGTCAAGTAGGTCAAAGGGTTGATCGGATACTTGACTGGGAAAGTCCTAACTGGATGTTAGGGAAGGGGAAGTCCTATTGAGTGGAGCCAATCAGTTGGAAGTGCTGGTGAGTGAAGCCAGGCAGTTGGAAATCCTGGTGAGTGAAATCAGGTGAAAGACCTAGTGAGTGAAGCTAGGCAAGTGAAAGTCTCGGTGAGTGAAATCGGGCAGTGGGAAAATCCTAGTGAGTGAAGCTAGATAAAAGTCCTAGTGAGTAAAGCCAGGTAGATGGAAAGCCCTAGTGAGTGAAGCTAGGCAGAAGGAAAGACCTGGTGAGTGAAGCTAGGCATGTGGAAATCCAGGTGGGCCAAGGTTGACTGGACACCTAGTATTGGGAAGCCCAAGTAGGTCAAAGGATTAACTGGATACTTGGCACAAGGAAATCCAGATGGGTTAAGGTTGACTAGACATCTAGTGGAAGTCCAAGTGGGTCATAGAGGATCAGACACATGGCACGAGATGATAAGTCCAAGTGGGTCAAGGTTGACTCGACACTTAGCACGAGGAGAAAAATCCAAGTGGGTCAAAGATTGACCAGACACTTGATGAAGAAGTCCCGGTAGGTCAAAATTGACCGGATGCTAGGCATGAGGAGTTCCAACAGGTCATGGTTGATCGGATGTTGGAATTGGGGATCCTAGACTGATTTAAGCAAGTCAAAGGGAGGCCAATCGATCAACCAATCGATTGTACCGTAATCTAATTGATCAGTCGATCGATTGGCTATGTGCGCGAATGAAGGTTGGCCCAATCGATTAGCCGATCGATTGGGATCTTATATCGCACAAACAGAATACTTCCAAATTGATCAACCAATCGATTGGGCACCACCAATCGATCAGCCAATCAATTGGGGGTTGTTTCTCGTGCGTGGACGCTGTTGGTCCCTTGGTGGCCGGCAAGAGGGGAGGGGTGAATTGCCCTGCAAAAATAAACTCAACCCTTTCTCGACTTTATAGCTTAATTAAGAACACTTGTAATAAAAAAAAAAAAGACTAATTAAAAGGTCAGAAACACAAGGAGAATTACTTGGTTTGCAATCAGGAGATTGTTAATCCAAGGAAAATGAAGCACACTATTTTGAATATCTCCTTCGGGCAGAGTAGCCTATTACAATGTTAATAGCTCGCACACAATAGTAGAAAAGAAAGAAAAGAATTACAAGTTCTTGTCTGAACTACTGAAATCAGAGCTATATTTATAGCACTATTTCGGGCGCCTGGAAGGGTTCCGGGTGCTTGGAGTGGGATAGAATTCTATACCCGATGCGTCAATCAACAGACACATCGAATCTAATAAGATTGAGGTTTCGGGCGCTCAAACCCATAAATGTTAACACAGTTGACTTTTTCGGTCAGAGGCCTCTGTTCCAGTTCTGCTCGCCTCGGTCTGGGTCTTCCACTCCGGTTCCACTCGCTTGGGTGATCTCGACCATCCGGAATAGGGCTCACCCGAACCCAATTTCCGGCATTCTCCTCGAGTAGCCTTCCTTCCTGGCTTCTCGTCCCTTGAACATCACGTACGTTCTTCTCGTCCATCGGTGTACTCTTCCGCACCACCTCGTCCCTCGGATGCACCGAGCCCGTCGGCTTTCTTCCGTGTCATCCTTCTCGCTAGTCGCGTCTTCCGCTCGACTTCCTGTGCTCCTAAACTCCTGCGCACTTAGACACAGGGGTTAAACCAAACAGGACCTAACTTAACTTGTTTGATCACATCAAAATAACTTTGGGGTTCCAACAATCTTTCCCTTTTTGATGTGAGTAACCCAAGTTAAGTTAGGATAAACAAATAAAGTTAAAGCAAAAATAAATTTTGCAATAAAGCACAAAAAGTAGGAAAATTTAATTTTAAGCTACCTTCCCCTAGACTTAATTTTTTTTCTTCTCCCCCTTTGATCACATAAAAAATGAGGTACAATAAAAATCTAAGAGTAACTTTTAAAAAACCTTGAATTTCCAAAAAGATTTTTTTCAAGTAAGAAAAAATTTCTAAGTCTAACAATGTAATAATTTCAAAAACATTTTCTAAGTAAAAAAATTTCCAAAAAAATTCAAGAATTAATTTTTTGTAAAAATTTCAAAAAAAAAATATTCTAATTAAAAAAAATTTAAAAAAAATTAGGTTTAATAACTTACAAAAATTTAAGTTAAACACACAAAAAAAATTTAACAAAAACAATTTAAATGAATTTTGCAAAGATAAATTTCTAAGTGAAATTTGAAAAAGTTTTTAAGTGAAGTTTGCAATTTTTAAAAATTTTTTACGAATGTTAAACCTTTGACAAATATTGAAAGTATTTAATTTAATTAACTATTTCATGTTTATCAGTTTGTCAATTAAATATTCAATTCAGAAATGGGCTTCCAGACTGTGGCGAGGCACTAGGCCTTCTTGGTTATTGGATCATCAACTACTTCTAGACAAAGCCTTTTAATGAATTCAAATATTTAATTTTATACCTGAAAGCCCTAAGTCTAATTTCTCTATTTAATTTAAACAAGTTTTTGGAACCCAATATAGGTTCCTTCCTACAGGGTTAATCAGGTATTTTCTAGGGATATAAGATTTTGTTACTTTTCTGATCTGACCTTTGTGTAATCTATAGTACCAGTTTAATACTCTATAGTTTCTAAAAATAAAAATATTTGAACATGTAGCATTTTTCAAGTTTTCTATTTCTTCTTTTAATTTAATATTTTCATGTTTTATTTTTTCAAAATCTTCTATCAGGCATGATTTTGCTAAAAAAAAAATTATTTCTAAGTTTTCAATTTATCAATTTTATTTTTTAATTTGTACATAGATTTTGCCATAGACTTAATACCAAAATAGAGTTGATCAGGAGGTAAGAGGCATACCTCACTTATCATATCAGACTTGAAGTCTGACTCTCCCCCTACTTCATTGCATTCATCTGAAGTCGCTCCCCCTTCATCGATGCTGGCTTCTGAGATGCTTTGCTCTTCATAGCTTGCCATCAGTGCTAGTTCGGCATTTTCTTTTATTTCTGATTCTGATGACGAGGTGTCGTCCCAAGTGGTAGTTAGTATCTTGTGCTTGTTCTGCTTGGGCATCTTGCCTTTTTTCCTTTTTGAGTTCTGGGCAGTCCTCTTTTAAGTGTCCTTCCTTTTGACAGTGGTAGTATCAAACCCTTCTTCTATTTCTTTGATTTTTCCTGTTCTGCATTTCTTTAAATTTGTTAGATCTAAAGAACTTTCTAAAATTCGTTACCATGTAAGCTTCTTGATCTTCTTCTGAGTCTGACTCGGGTTCATCCTTCTTCGTTACTTTTAGTGTCATAATCTGGCCTGTTTCTTTTATTGTACCTGCACATCTGGTTTCATGTAATTCTAGAGTAGAAAAGAGTTCCTCTAGGGTACTTACCTCCGGGTCCTTTGAGATGTAGTAGGCATCGATTATCGAGGACCATTTTGGAGTCCTAGGAAAGGCATTGAGTGTGTAGTGTATCGAGTCCCAGTTGGTTACCATTTCACTGAGGTTTTCGAGTCCGGTGATTAGTTCTTTGACCTTCACATGTAGATCAGCTACCTTCTCACCTTTTTCCAGACGAGTATTCGTTAGCTTGTTCTGAAGTATGTCTCATCTTGTGAGCTTGGCTTCGGATGTGCCTTCAAGGAGTTCAAGGAATTTTTCCCAGAGTTCTTTGGCCGACAAGTAGCTCCCGATGCGATTAGCTTCTTGAGGTGGCAGCACGCTTAGCAAGTGATATTCCGCTCGGTTATTTGCTACAGAATCATTTTGTTCTTTCTTTGTCTAAAGACTCTCTTCCTTCTCCTCTTCATTTTGATTCATAGGAGCTACAAAGCCATATTTGATTATTAAACAAATCTCAAAGTCAGTTTTTAGATATACCTCCATTCGACATTTTCAGTGTATGAAGTCTCCCTCGAATTTTGGTGGAATGATGTTTGGTCCGACCATTGGTTCCTTTTCTTCGATCAGCGATTAGTCCTTCTGAAGCGTCTTAGCTCTGATACCACTTGTTGGTCCCTTGGTGGTCGGCAAGAGGGGAGGGGTGAATTGCCCTGCAAAAACAAAATCAACCCTTTCTCGACATTATAGCTTAATTAAGAACACTTGTAATAATAAAAAAAGAGACTAATTAAAAGGACAGAAACACAAGGAGAATTACTTGATTTGCAATTAGGAAATTGCTAATCCAAGGAAAATGAAGCGCACTTTCCTGAAAATCTCCTTCGGGCGGAGTAGTCTCTTACAACGTTAATAGCTCGTACATAATAGTAGAATCGAAAGAAAATAATTACAAGTTCTTGTCTGAACTACTGAAATTAAAGCTATATTTATAGCACATTTCGAGTGCCTAGAGTGGGATAGAATTATATCCCTGACACGACGATCAACGGACACATCGAATCTGATAAGATTGAGGTTCTAGATGCCCCGACCCATAAAAGTCAACATAGTTGACTTTTTCGGTCCGAGCCCTCTGCTCCAGTTCTGCTCGCCTCGGTCCGGGTCTTCCACTCTGGTTCTGCTCACTTGGTTGATCTCGGCCATCCGGAATAGGGCTCACCTGAACCCAATTTTCGGCCTTCTCCTCGAGTAACCTTCCTCCCCGACTTCTCATCACTCGAACGTCGCGTACATTCTTCTCGTCCACCGGTGTACTCTTCTGCGACACCTAGTCCCTCGGACGCATCGAGCCCGTCGGCTCTCTTCCGTGCCATCCTTCTCGCTAGCCGCGTCTTCCGCTCGACTTTCTGTGCTCCTAAGCTCCTGCACACTTAGACACAGGGGTTAAACCAAACAGGACATAACTTAACTTGTTTGATCACATAAAAATAACCTTGGGGTTCCAACAGACGTGAGGAAGACTGAATTAATCGGCTGGTCGATTCAAGCCTCCCCAATCGATCAGCCGATCGATTGGGATGTGACCGTTGCACAGGTAGAGAGCGATGGACGCCTGGGATGGCGTCGATCTGACGTGGCAATCGATTGGGAGCATGCCCAATTGATTGGGAGTCCTAGAAGCACGAAGTATATAGCCGTTGGAGAACTTCTTCTCCGCAGTGCTTTTTCTCGACACACACGATTCTCTCCGATGATCTTTCTGCCAGTTCTTGAAGCTTCTTGGGGATAAGTATTGGTGCAATTCCAAGAGTCAAGAGGTGATTTACATCAACAAAAGAAAGCATGAAAAGGGTTTTATTTATGCACTTGTGTATTTTCTTCTTGTTTGAATGTATCTTGTTGTGAGGAGATTGTATGAGGTTTCTCCACCTCTGGTAGTTATCGAAAAGGAGAGTTTTCTTAGTGGGCGTGCGTGTGAGGGTCGGATCCTTGGATTAGTCACCTCTTCTTGAGTTGGATATCAAGTAAATCCTAGTGTTAGCATTGTGAGTATGCTTTGTGTGTATTTCCACTGCATATCATCATAACGAAGCAAGCAAACGAAGCGCGACGAGCTATTCACCCCCCTCTAGCACCAACCGACCCTAACATTAGGTTTGTACCCCAAACCTCTATGACCATTGGATGGATCTTGATGTCCTAAACCTAGGCTTTTGTTCTTGGACCCTTGTTCTTCATATGTGATGTTTCTAAGGGTCCTCTCTAATTTATCAAGTCTTGACCTCAAGACTTGATTTTCCTTCCATAACACCTCAACCTTAGATTTTTCATTAAGACCTTTATTTTTATTTCTCTTAGGTGTGTGCCTGGAGTCCTTAGAGTTATTGTCTAAGTTGTTATCTACCTTCCTAACACTAGGTTGAGTTGTTTTAGCATGATAAGTCACATGTTTTTCTTTAATTCTATCATGCCTTCTATTTTCATGATAAACAGTATTAAAATGATATAAATTATTCCTAGCATGCTTTTTATCATTACTTAAAGGAATAGGCTCAATAAATGATACCTTGGGTTTTCTCTTGAGAGCTCCCCTTGACTTGAGCTTCCTCCTTTGAGCTTGGTTGATTTCTTCTTCTTAGGACATTGACTCTGGTAATGTCCTTTTTTTATAGCAAGAGAAGCACACTATGTGCTCATTGCTCTTCTTTGTCATGGGGGTCAGTCTCCTTGGCCTTCTCCTTGCCCTTAGGTGTCACTTAGCCCTTCTTCTTGGCCAATTTAGGACACTTACTCTTGTAGTGTCCTTTTCCCCTACACTCAAAGCATATAATGTGATTTTTATTATTTAAAATTGAAATAGTTATACCTTCTTTGCTTATAAGGGTGGAATATGATCCTCCATTTGATTTTGCTTGACTTGTGGAGGTGACACTATCTTCTTCTTCATTTGACTCAGAGGTAGAAGCTTCTTCATGCTCTGATGTCAAGGAATGACGCTCCCCCTCAATCTTAGAGGTGGAGATCTCTTCATCTTCATCCTCTTGCACATGAAACAAAGAGAGTATGCTTCCTCTTTGCTCTTTTGGTTACACTCCTTTAAGGATAAAGCTTCTTGGAATTCTTCTTCGGAAGTTGAGCATCTCTCAACTTCGGAGCCCTCTTCCTCTTGGTCTTGATCCAATGAGTCACCCTCTTTGGATTTCTCTTAGTTTGGTGCAGTGGAGGGGACCTCATGGATTTTAGCCAATTTGCTCCATAGCTCTTTGGCATTTTCATATTCTCCAATCTTGCATAAAATTGTGCTTGGCAACAGACTAACCAATAATTTGGTTACCTTGTCATTTGCCTCACACCTTTGAATTTTCTCCTTGCTCCATTTGCTTTTCTTAAGAATTTTGCTTTTTAAATCTCTTGGAGCTTCAAAGCCTTCCATTAGAGCAAACTATTGCTCTACCTCCATCATGAAGAAATTTTTGATTCTTGATTTCCAAGAATCGATGCTTGTCATTGTGAATGGTGGAGGCGCCCTTGTGGCGTATCCAAATCCATCTTGGAATTTCATTCGAACTTGAGCTCTTTTGATATCTTTAACTTTGTTGAACTTGCTTCAACTTCTTGTTCTTCTTCTAACTCGTTGCCCTTTCTGATGATGAGTCCGATGAAGAGCGGCCTTGCTCTGATACCACTTGATACGATCAATTTGTAGCTAGAGGGGGGTGTGAATAGCTCATCGCGCTTGGTTTGCTTGCTTCAGTGTTATTGATTTACAGCGGAAAGAACTCGAAACAAGACTCACAATACTAACGCAAGGATTTACTTGGTATCCACCTAAAGAAGAGGTGACTAATCCAAAGATCCACACATGACATTCTCTCCACTATGAAAAATACTCCTTCTCGATAACTACCAGAGGTGGAGAAACCTCATACAAACTCACACAACGAGATACAACACACGCAAGAAGAAAATACAAGTATACAAAAAAAAAACCTCTCCTTGTTTGACCTTGTTGTTAAAGAACGTCTCTTGAACCTTGGAAGTGTAGCAGCACTTATCCCCAAGAGCTTCCAAGAACTGATAGAGAGTGTCAGAGAAGATCGCGTGCACTAGAAGAAGCCTCGAGTCAACTGCTGAGAAGAAAGCTCGCCACGACATTATACACTGTGCCTCTAGGGCTTCTAATCGATTGGGCTTGCTCCCAATCGATTGCCATGTGAAATCCGTGCCATCCCAACCGTCCAAAGCTCACTACATGTGTAACGGTCATATCCCAATCGATTGGGGAGGCTTGGATCAATCGGTTGATCAATTTAGAATGCCTCTGTGCTCTCGCTGGAAAATCCTAAATCGATCGACTGATCGATTCAACTTTCTCATGTCTACGTGAGAAATTCAGCCCCAATCGATCGCCTTATCGATTAGCGGTGCCCAATCGATCGACTTATCGATTGGGGAGGCTTCTGTGCTTACGATTCAGACTCCTAATCGATTGGTCGATCGATTGGGATGTAGTTTATCGCAACACTCTCCCCAATCGATTGGTTGATCGATTGGGCTTCGGTTCAATCGATCGGTTGATCGATTGACCACCCTTGACTTGCTTAAATCAAGCTCAAGGGTTCCCAAATCCAACATCCTATCAACCGTGACCTGTTGGAACTCCTCATGCCTAGCATCGAATCAACCTTGACCTATTGGGACTTCTTCACCAAGTGTTCGATCAATCCATTGATCCACTTGGACTTTTCTCCTCGTGTCAAGTGATCAGTCAACATTGACCCACTTGGACTTATCGTCTCGTGCCAAGTGGTGTCCTCCATGACCCACTTGGACTTCCTTTCACCAGATGTCTAGTCACCCTTGACCCATCTGGATTTCCTTGTGCCAAGTATCCGGTTACTCCT
This sequence comes from Zingiber officinale, assembly GCF_018446385.1. Lineage (NCBI taxonomy): Eukaryota > Viridiplantae > Streptophyta > Magnoliopsida > Zingiberales > Zingiberaceae > Zingiber > Zingiber officinale. Next base: position 16,431,671 of record NC_055989.1, read on the forward strand.
TTGACCTACTTGGACTTCCCAACACTGGTGTCTGATCAACCTTGACCCACCTAGATTTCCACGTGTTTGGCTTCACTCACCAGGTCTTTCCATCTGCCTAACTTCAATCACTAGGACTTTTACCTAGCTTCACTCACTAGGATTTTCACACTGCCCGACTTCACTCACCAGGACTCTCCATCTACCTAGCTTCACTCACTAGGACTTTCACCTAGCTTCACTCACTAGGACTTTCATCTAGCTTCATTCACTAGGATTTTACCAACTGCCTAACCTCCAATTTAGACTTTCTCAGTCAAGTATTCGATCAACCTCGACCTACTTGACTCTTCTTCACATCAAACTGGTCAAATCTTGACCAGAGGGGAATTGCACCGACAATCTCCCCAATTGGACAATTACACCTGCAATCTCCATATATTGTCAAACATCAAAACCCAAACATCAAGACTCAAGCTTGAGCTAATTCAAGTTTAGTCAGCTTGGTCAACCTTAACCTAGGGGATATTGCACCAACAACCAGTTGTAACCAAGTAAAAGTTCTGTGCCTCTTCTTTATTTTAGCTTTTGTTTAATTATTTCTTGTTCAACTAACTTGCGTTCATCTTTGTTGATAAAGATAGCAAAAGAAATTGTTAATTGTGACTTGCAAGACTATTCACCCCCTCTCTAGTCGGCCGCTAAGGGACCTTCAGAAACTAAAACTCCTCTTAAACTTCAAATTAGTCCCATTTAACCATTCCTTTTTTATTTTCATTAAGAAAATTTCCCTTAATACTTATCAAAGCACTTTATAGGAATAAAGATGGTTAACTCGACTAAATGTTACTTAATGAATTGAAATAAGACGAATTAGATCAAAATCAACCTTCTTAATTGATTGGTTTTAGCTACCAATCAATTTCAGCCTCTCTGAATCGATTGAAATTGGGATTTAATTGATCACCGATTCTATGAGCCTCTATGCTTATGGAAATTCACCTCAATTGATTGCCCTAACTGATTAGAATGTGGTAATTGATTGACCTAATCGATTACCATAACTGAATTTCTGATTTTAATTTTAGACTAAATTTTAGAAATACATAAATAATTCTATAAAATTCTAAAAATCATAAAACTTTATATAGACATTACTTATGTCATATAGTATTATGGAAAAATAATTTTCTACGAAAGTACCTCCCTTTTTAAAATTGGAAATCATTAAAAACTTCAATTTTTCACTTCACTTTGTACCCATTTAATCAATAGTGATTCCTATCAAAAGATAGACTTTACCAAGGTTTTTCCAAAATAATTTTGAAATATTTTTTAAAACAGATTTTCAACCATTTGCTTTAGGTTAAATGCACATGACTTATACACTTGCTTTCCCAATGATTGGACTTCACATAATTTTATATTTTGATGATACTAAAACTCAAAAAAATACACTAAATCAACATCTTAAGTTTTGTTCATCTTCCTAATATCTCACTTATATCTAATGTGCTTCAATACACATACAAGTCATCTTTAAGGTTTTTGTGAGATATAAATTAGGTTTTTCCTAACTAAGGGCTCATGCATTTCTAGCTAGGCAATTAAAATTTTCATCATCCAACATAGGATGTTAATTGATACCATTGTCCTTAATTTTAAAAAATTTAAATTAATACATGATAATGAATATGACATACATCAAGATGAGCATTTTTCAAAAGGAAAGAAAACTATCATATCTAGATGATGTATGTATGACATGACATGTAGCATTTTTCAAAATATGATGTCATGCCATATGATAGGATACACAAAACATAGTAATTTAGTATAAATAAAATACATAGATTTTCTATCTAAGTATCACTTGTTAGACCCCATAGTTGTTTTGATGTGATCAACCAAGTTGGTTAGGTCCTACTTTGTGTTTGATCTCTGTGTCTGAGTGTGCAGGAGCTTAGGAGCGCAGGAAGTCGACCGGAAGACGCAGCTAGCGAGAAGCACAGCACAGGAAGGGAGCCGATGGGCTCGGTGCGTCCGAAGGATGAGAGAGCTACAAAAGAGTACACCGATGGGCGAGAAGAATGTGCGCGGCGTTCGAGGGATGTTAAGCCGGGTCGGAAGACTGCTCGAGGAGAAGGCTGGAAACTAGGTTCGGGTGAGCCTTATTTTGGTTGGCCGGAATCACCCAAAAGGACGGAACTTCGGAAGTTGAAGCAAAGAAGAAAACGAGCTAGAAAGGCAGCTCAAGGCGCCTTCATATGGTCAAAATGACTGTTTGCGCTGCGGATAGAGCTCTATCCACTCACTCCCTTGGAGGTGCCTTGGACCTCAGTTGGAGGCGCCTTAGACCCTCGGGATAAAATTTCCAGAGGCTATTTAAAGGCCCCTGGAACTAGGAATTATTCATCAATTGTTCTTTCAACTCAGTAGTCATTCCTAGCAACTTGTCTGAGCTTTCCATTGTGTAAAAGGCTTCTCTGCCTTCAGAGAAGGAGATCTTTTCAGAGCGCTTTTCTTCTGCCTTGGATTAACAACTGTCTTGGTTGTAACCAAGTAAATCGCTGAGTCTGTTTCTTTATTTATTTTACTGTTACTTATTATTTTGAGTTGAAAGCATGAGGAGGGTGTAGTTTTATTTTTTTTTAGGCAATTCACCCCCCTCTTGTCGTCCTCTGTTGCACCTACAATTGGTATCAGAGCTAGACCACCTCAGAAGGACTAACTGTCGACTGAAGCACAAATATCAAGACGATAGCCGGAGCGAATATTCATCCCCCGAAGTTCGACGGAGATTTCGCGACATGGAAATGCCGGATGGAGGTATTTTTTAAAACCGACTTCGATATTTTACTAACTATGAAATATGGTTTTGAAGCTCCGAAAGATAAAGAAGAGCATCAGTGGAGCAAGAAGGAGCAAGCCGATTTTATCGCCAATGGAAAGGTAGAGTTCCATCTACTCAGTGTTTTGCCGCCCCAGGAGGTAAGTCGGATCGGAAGCTATGACTCCGCCAAAGACCTCTAGGAAAAATTCATGGAGCTTCACGAAGGTACCTCAGAAGCAAAGCTAGCGAGGCACAACATCCTCCGGACTCAGTTAATGAACCTTCGGATGAACAACGACGAGAAGGTAGCGCAACTCCAAGCAAGGATTAAGGAATTAATAACTCAACTAAACAACCTTGGAGAATAAGTAACGAACCGGGACTCGATCCGGTACGTGCTCAACGCCTTCCCCAGAACTCCAGAATGGGCGTCCTTAGTAGATGCATACTACATCTCTAAAGACTTCGAGGTAAGTACATTAGAAAATTTATTTTCAACTTTTGAACTTCATGAATCTCGGATTGCAGAGCCCAATGAAGTGGAGAAAACAAGTCAGAACATTGCCTTAAAGGCAAGAACAAACGATTCTGACTCTAAAGCCTCGATCGACCAATCAGAAGCGACACTACTGGTAAAGCATTTTAATAAGTTTTTTAATTCTAATAAATTTAGATCGCAGACAAAGAGGCATGAGCGAAAGAGAAGAATAGTTCATTGCTACAACTGCAACGAAGAAGGGCACATCAAAGATGACTGCCCAAAATTGAAGAAAAAGGGAAGAGTAAAGGAAAAGCGACAATCTTCCTCCAAACAGAAGAACCTGAAGGTCACTTGGTCAGATTCGTCTTCTTTCGAATCAGACATCGAAGCCTTCTCGGGGTTAGCGCTAATGGCTAACCATCAGCTAGAAGAAGAGTCAAGCTTAGAGATGAGCATAGATGAAGAGGGAGGAACATTAGAGGAAGAAAGCTGTAGTGAAGGAGGAGCATCACCAAGTCAGGTAAGTAAGGTACGTAATCTAACCCCGACTCAGTCCTTTCAATTTATTAAGTCTCTTTCTAAAGATTTATTTAAATTAGAAAAAGATAATGCTGACTTAAATAGAATTTTAGATAAATTAAAATCAGAAAATGATAATTTAAAATTAGAAATTGAAAATTTGAAAACTGATGCATGTTTTAAAACAAATGTTTTACAAAAGTCAAAACTTAGGATTTATGGAAAATTAAACTGGTATGTTAAACATCATCAAGGTCAACTTAGGAAAATTCCCAAGAATTATATACCCCCTAAGTTTCTGATTAATCCAGTAGGAAGGAACCTCTATTGGGTTCCAAAAGCTTTATTAGACAAAATTTCTTTTATTATTAAAGCTTCCAGCAGGAAAATTGAACGTTAAAATTTCTCTATAAGGCTTTGTCTAAGGAAGTGGTTGTTGCTCCAATAACCAAGAATGCCTAGTGCCTCGCCATGACCTGGAAGCGGAAATATTGAAATAAAATATTTAATTAACTTTCTGAAAAAGCATTAAACTAGAATTAAATAATGCTTTGAAAGTTTTTCAAATATTGTCTTTGAAAATCTTCAAAATTTTTACTTAGATTTTTTTTTTTAAAAAAAATCATTTTACTTAGAATTTTTTTCAAAATTCTAAAATTTCATTTTAGTTAGAAATTTTTTTGGAAAATTGTAAAAATTCATTTTGCTCAGAAATTTTTCTAACTTAAGAATTTGCTAAATATTTTTTAAATAAATATCATATTCTCTTATTATTACCCCGTTTTTGTTGTGATCAAAGGGGAAGAGAAATGTACAAGTTTTGGAGGAGAGAATTTTTTTCAAAACTCTGAGTTTTAAAAATATTTTTGAAAAATTCTGTTTAAACTCTTAATTAAATAGTTGTAATTTATTTTAATTACAAATTTACGCTTAAAAATGTTAGTTTAGTAATTTCTTTAAAATTACTGTTTGTCTATTTTTACCCTAACTTGAACTTGGGTTGATGCACATCAAAAATGGGGAGATTGTTAGACCCCATAGTTGTTTTGATGTGATCAACCAAGTTGGTTAGGTCCTGCTTTGTGTTTGATCCCTGTGTCTGAGTGTGCAGGAGCTTAGGAGCGCAGGAAGTCGAGCGGAAGACGCAGCTAGCGAGAAAGACGGCACGGGAAGGGAGCCAACGGGCTCGGTGCCTCCGAAGGACGAGAGAGCTGCGGAAGAGTACACCGATGGGTGAGAAGAGCGTGCGCGGCGTTCGAGGCACGTTAAGCCGGGTCAGAAGACTACTCAAGGAGAAGGTCAGAAACTGGGTTCGGGTGAGCCCTATTTCGGTTGGCCGAAATCACCCAAAAGGACGGAACTTCGAAAGTTGAAGCAAAGAAGAAAATGAGCCGGAAAGGCAGCTCAAGGCGCCTTCATCATGGCTTGAAGGCGCCTTCACCTTGAAGGCGCCTTCAAGGCTTGATGAAGGCGCCTTCATCTGGTCAAAATGATCGTTTGCACTGCGGATAGAGTTCTATCCACTCACTCCCTTAGAGGCGCCTTGGACCTCAGTTGGAGGCGCCTTAGACCCTCGGGATAGAATTTCCAGAGGTTATTTAAAGTCCCCTGGAACTAGGAATTATTCATCAATTGTTCTTTCAACTCAGTAGTCATTCCTAGCAACTTGTCTGAGCTTTCCATTGTGTAAAAGGCTTCTCCGCCTTCAGAGAAGGAGATCTTTTTAGAGCGCTTTTCTTCTGCCTTGGATTAACAACCGTCTTGGTTGTAACCAAGTAAATCGCTGAGTCTGTTTCTTTATTTATTTTACTTTTGCTTATTATTTTGAGTTGAAAGCACGAGGAGGGTATAGTTTTATTTTTTTTAGGCAATTCACCCCCCTCTTGCCAGCCTCCGCTGCACCTACATCACTAAATTAAAAATAAGCCTAAGTTGTCCTAATTTTCTTAAGAAAATGTCAGAATCCTAACTTGACATTTCTTTAACTTTTAACTAAATTATGCCAATTTTATCATCAATTTCTCAAAAATATTGGTACACTTTTACTCTTCAAGAGTAAAGATTTAAACCTTCATTTTCAAGGTATGCCATTACCTTGAAAATGCTCCAAAGAATCAACTTTATCACAGTTGGGTTAACCACACTTCCATTTAGAGTTGATACACTCTAAATCCATCTAGGGTGTAGAGAACACACTTTTAAGAATCCAAAATCTATTGATGCTCCTCGAGTGTTTTAGGCACTCACTAGGGATAACTTTCTTTGATACATTCTTGATGACTTCCTATGCTTCTTAGAAGCTTTAGTTATACTAGTCTCCTCTAGGTCAATTCTAGGGATAACTTCCCTTATAACCTTTTTAATGACTTTCTTAAGTTTCATAAAAGCCTTAGTCATGTTAATCTTTTCAAGGTTAACCAAAGGGATAACTTTCCTTGAAATCTTGACTTGACTTCTAGACCTAAATGTTGGTTCCATAACTATTTGAAACTCTATGGTATGAGGGTGCATTCTTCTTGACTTTTGGTTTGTATCCCAAACTTGTCTTGCAATTGAATGACACTTGACTTCTAGATTATGTTTATTTGATCCTTTAACGACGTTTTTCATTCTTTTAAGAGTCTTTTCCAATTTATCAGACATTGACCTCAAGACTTGATTTTCTATCCTTAAATCCTTAAATTTGAATTTTTCTTAATTTCCTTGAACTCTTTTCTTTTGAGGCACATATTTAACTTGTTTTGACTTCTTGCCTAAACCATTTTCTACCTTCCTATCCTTAGGTAAGGTAGTCCTAGTGTGAAAAGAATTATAATTTCCCTAAGATTATCATGCTTCATATTTTTATGATAATTAGCATTAAAATGATAGAAATTATTTTTAGCATGCTTTTTATCATAATTTAAATAAGTATCATTAACTAGTGGTACCTTAGTTTTTTCTCTTGGAAGCTCCCCCTTGACTTGAGTTTCCTTCTTTAACTTTTCTTTGATGCTTCTCCCTTAGGATTTGATTTCGATAGTGTCCCTTTTTATTGCAAAAGAAACACACGATGTGCTCCATGCCCTTTTGTATCATGAGTCTAACATCTTTTGATTTTTCCTTGCCCTTGAATGTCACTTGACTCTTCTTATTGACTAATTTTGGACACTTATCCTTATAATGTCCTCTTTCCCTACACTCAAAGAAAATAATATGATTTTTATTTTTACAAATTGAAATTGTTATACTTCTTTGTTTGTAGGGGTGACACAAGACTCTTCTTCATTTGACCGGAAAGTAGAAGCTTTTTCTTGCTCCTATGTTAATGATTGATGCTCCCCTTCAATCCTTGAGGTGGATGCCTCTTCAACTTCATCCTCGAATGTTGAGCACCTCTCAACCTCCAAATCCTCATGCATATGAAACAAAGAGTTTCCTCTTTGCCGTTGTCATTGCGTTCAGTTGAGGATGTGGCTTCATGAAGCTTTGCCACTTTGCTCCATAGCTCCTTGGTATCTAGATACTCCCCAATTTTGCACGATAGTATGCCTAGCAATAAATTAATTAATAATTTGGTTACCTTGTCATTTGTCTCACACCTCTTGATTTATTCCTCGCTCTATTTCTTCTTCTTAAGGAACTTTTTGTTTCCATTAATTGGAGTTTGAAATCCCTGAAGGCGCTAGAATCCTGTTCTATTTAAATTACTGTATACAAAAATTGTACAAATACAGAACTTTTCCTAGCAACCCGCATATTCGATCAGACATATGTTTGATCAATCAAGTAAGTTCTTGACAGATCAAAGCACACCTTGATTGAAGTACAAGATCACTAGCCTCTTGTGTTGGTATTCCAAAAATGATACAAAGAAAACTAACTAATTATGCAGCGAAATTAAAGAACTAGTTGTATCTTTTCTTTGTAGCTAAACACCTCTTAATCTTCTGCCGTATTCCTCTCCTCTTCTTGGACGTCGTGTGAGTGACGATCTACCAAGACAACACCACCCTCCTCTTCTCAGTTTCCAAACCGCCGGCTACAAAAGGAGCTCTTAGGATGGGGCACCTTCTCTTCTTCTTCCTATTCTTCCTCTTCTCCAAGACGCCGCCCACCAAGGAGTAGAAGAGGGGGACGCCGACCTTTGCAAGGAGAGGGTCGCCGGCCCTAGCAAGGAGAGGGGTCACCGGCTCTTAGCAAGGGAGAAGGGGAGGGGCGCTGGCCCTAAGCAAAGAGGAGGGGAGGGGCGCCGACCCTAGGTGAGAAGGAAAGGGAGGGGTGCCAGCCACAAGGAGGAGAAGAGAGAAAATTAGGTGGATGCGAGGCCAAGTTAAGTTAAACCAAACCAAGTTAAGTTAAACTAAACCAAGTTAAGTTAAACTAAACCAAGTTAAACCAAACCAAGTTATGGATGGGTGGATATGAGGCTTTATATAAAGACTACAACAGGGATTTAGAGGAGAAATTGGTTTAGGCCTCCTGATAGGCTTGGGCTTCCCGTGTTCGACCTGAACACCTAACCTAAGTCCATCAATAATAACTCATACCACTAAAGGGTTATTATTGAACTACCGTACAAATCCCATATTATAATATAGGCTCCTTCTTATCATGAATGCGTTAATCTCCTTGTCTTTAAGATATCGTATGTCCGTTAATTAATTGAGTTACTGACAACCCAATTAATTAACATCTGATTCCAAGAGTAGTACCACTCAACTTTATTATCATAATGGGACTAAGTCCACTTGCAGGGTTTACATGATAATCCTTATGAGCTCCTCAAGGGGGCATCATCAACCTAAATAATTAGGACATAGTTTCCTTCTATAATCAACAACACACCATATAAATAATACTATCTCCTAACTCATCGAGCCTATTGATTTAATAAATAAATCTCACATATTGATAAGTTAAAGAAATAAATACTAAGTATATGTGCTTGTTATTATATAGGGATTAAGAGGACGCACATCCATAATAACAGAGGTTCTGTTCTTTTATCTAGTCAGTACAAATCGAACAACCTCAAACAGTCCTGCTTAATACACACAAAGCGTACCAGTGTAATTTTATAGTCAAGACAGACTAATACCAAATTACACTACAACCGTTCTAATGGTTTGTCCCAATCCATCTTGGTTGTGAGCTACTATTTATAATTTATATGGAACCGATTACATGATCTTCTGTGTGGCACCACACATCATGTTATCTACAATATAAATTAAATGGACAATTGCATTGACATATATATAAATATAAAATACAAACATTTGACCAAAGTGATTCTCATTTCAAAATATTTCAAAATAGATGTTCATACAAAAGCTAGGCTTATAGTATACATGCCAACAATCCCTCTATTAGAGCAAACCGTTGCTCTATCTCGATCATAAAAAAAAATTGACCTTTGATTTCCAAAGATTGAAACTTCCAATTTTGAATGGTGGAGGTGCTTGGATATCATATTCGAATCCAACTTGACACTCCATTTTTGAACTTGAGCTCCTTGAATGATAATTTCTTGACTTTAAAATTAGGGCTTCAAGCTTTAATAGCTTTTTCTTCCTCTAGCTCATTGCTCTCTCGGTGATTAGTCCAATGAAGACTGACCTTGCTCTGATACCACTTGTTAGGACACTCCGGGAGCTAGAGAGGGGGTGATTAGCTTCAATCACTTTGTTGATGATGATTTAAGCAGATATTTTGAAGCGAAGACTCACCAATGCTAAAATTTGGATTTTACTTGATATTCACCTCCTTAAGGTGACTAATCCAAGGGTTCACTCTCCTCACGATCTCATCCACTATGAAATCACTCATTCTTGAAAATAATTCAGATGCGGAGAAGCATCGTACAAGCTCACAATAAGAATACAAAGAAAATAAGGAAGTAAATACATAATACAATAAAAACCTTACTCGCTTAATCTCTTGTTGCTTGTAAATGTCTCTTGAAGCTTGGAAAGTGCAACAACACTTATCTTCCACAACTTCAAGCACTGACGGAAGAATGTGTGTGAGAGATATACTTCAAGCCTTGCGAAAAACCCTTTTCTAGGGTTCACTCGATGCCTCTAATCGATTAGACTTTTCCTTAATCGAATGTCATGTCATCCGACCATCCAACACTTGTAGAATGACTTTTTTCGAACCCTAATTGATTGGTGAGCCTGACCATCCAACACCTACATAATGACTTTTTTCGAACCCTAATTAATTAGTGAGTCATCTCAATCAATTTAGAGAACTTTAATCGATTACCCAATCAATTCCGCAACTCTCTATTCACTCACGAAAATGCCCTAATCGATTAGCTAAATCGATTAAGCCTTCTTAAGCGATTACCTCATTGATTCCCTCTTCTCACGACATAACACTGCCTAATTGATTACCAGTGATTGAATCAATTGACCCAATTAATGCAGCCATTGTTTTCATGATTTCTCTTCGTGAAGCTCCCAATCGATTAGGAATCCATCCTAATTGATTGAAGCGACCCTAATCAATTAAGCTCATCCCAATTAATTGCTTCAATTGATTACCCAACCCTAACTTGTTTAATTCAAGTCTAAGATTTCCTTGCCCAACCTTCAATCAACTATGATATGTTGGGACTTCTTCACCAAGTCTCCGGTCAATCTTTTGACGCACTTGGACTTTCTTTTGTGTCAACTTCCCATTGGACTTTCGATCACCAAGTTCAGTCCTCTTTGATCCACTTGGATTTTCCTCTTGTCTAACCATAGTTAGGACTTTTCTCTTAACAATGTGAGGTCCTCCTTGACCCATTTAGATTTTTCTCTTGCCTAACCGCAGTTAGGACTTTCCTTTTGCTAACGTGTGGTCCTCCTTGATCCACTTGTACTTTCCTTTTCCTAACCGCAGTTAGGACTTTTCTTTGCCAACGTGCGGTCCTCCTTGATCCAATTGGACTTTCCTTTGCCTAATATCAATTATGACTTCCCTTTGCCAATGCACGACCATCCTTGACCCACTTAGAATTTCCTTTGCATAACCTGTAACGCCCGAAAATTCTCAAATCAATTTTAGAAATACTCTATGATTTTTCTGGAATTTTAGAATATTTTTATAGAATTTTTAGAGTAGTGGAAGTAGTAAAAATAAATAGGAACGGAAAATAGCCTAAGCGGGAATTGAACCCGAGACCTATAGGACTCTAAGTCTTATAGACAACTCTAGTAACCAAGTGAACCAAGCAAGGCCGTGCTGAAAGAAAAGGGAATCAACTATATTTATATTTAAGTTGGGTGAATTAACCACTTAATATAAATAAGAAAATTATTAAGTGGGGAATGGTTTTAACGCAACTTCCTCTCCCTCAAACCCTTACACGTCGCCCCCTCTCCTTTCACTTCTTCTCTCGGCGCACCAAGCCAAAGGGGCTAGGGTTCCGTCCCAAGGGCTATAGGAGCACTTTCCGGTGACAACTCCGGTACGAGGACGCTCCCCTCTGTGAGAAGAACACATAGACGTAGGAGGATCGTCGAGAAGATCGTCTTTCCGGAAAAACCTAGCGATCAGATCGTAAGGAAAACTAGCGCAGGATATAAGAAACCCCTCACCTGCAGTATAAGTAGCTTTTCATACGTTTTATGCATTAGTCTAGTCATATGCAGAATTTTCAGTATATAGGGTATGAATTAGCACACACCAAGTGTTTGCTTTAATGCGTAGCTCAGAAAAATGCCCCTATAGGCATTCCAATAGTTTAGATAAATGCAGTAGAAGCCTTTTATAGCACAGTTAGTCTTGCTACAGCTTTTATGGGACTACGGTCCAATGGGTGGGCTCCCACAATCGCCTCTAGGTCTAGATAACCTAGTTGTAGGTTCAGACAACCTAGTAAAAGCAAGACAAGAGTTATTAGCTTATGCACAGTATTTTACTTTCAGTGGTGTTGTACTGGACTTCAGTCGTCCTTGGGTTAGGCTCCCATAGTCGTCCCTAGGTTTAGATAACCTAGTAAACCCTACTAGAATCGGGATTTGCAACCCCGAGTTTAGTTAGGGATGCGCGCATAGCAAGTACAGTTGTCGGGCCCAACAACAGCATGATTAGTATTTTGATCTATTTATAATAAATAGTTTTTTTTTAAAACCTTCACAATTTAGTATGTGATTACAGATCAGGATTTATATCAGCTTAGCATTTGTTTAGTTAGTTATTGTATCAGTTTAGTTCTATCTTGTTGATACTAGAAGATATTGCCATGATCAGCTTTTGCTTTCTATGTCTTGTAATTCAGTATGCCATGCTTTAACATGTTCAGTATATATTTCAAATAGCATGTTTTAAAAGCATAAATTACATCGTATGCATGTTTTGTGAGATAGATGGTTTCTTACTAAGCTCTCGAGCTTACAGATACTTCTTTTTCCTTATACTGCAGATAAAGGTAAAGGAAAAATGGATTAGCGGAGGCTGGAGGACAATGCTACAAAGATGTGTGTGGGCAGGAACTTGGAATAAAGATCTTTGGAGAAACTAGCAATTTAAGAACTTAGAATTTCTTGTGGTGTTACTTTTCTACACTTTTGGTTAATTAAATGTCTTGAATTGTGATAGTTATGCTTAGATTGCTGATTGTCTTGATCTTAGTTAGCTAGCCATGAGTGATGATAGGTCTAGTAGCTTTGTTTTTTCTTATAGAGTTGATGTATGTGATTTGAGCATGAAACAGTGCTGAAATCAGACTTCTGATACGAAATCAGAAACCCCAATCGATCAGCCGGTCGATTGGAGGCTCGTCAATCGATCAGCTGATCGATTGGGCAGCTCATTCAGTGAACAGTAAGCTCCTGGATCGATCAGCCGATCGATTCGGTAGCGTTCTGTCGCGAACAGAGAGCTCTGGAATCGATCACTGGATCGATTGGCCAGACTGGATCGATTAGCCGATCGATCCAGACGGAACCCCGTACACAGTAGCAAGCTGAATCGATCAATGGATCGATCAGACTAATCCAATCGATCCAACGATCGATTGGGAGGCTTGATAACAGTTGGAGACCCCCTTATCTCAGTCCTTGATCATATGTGAGGCCTAGATTTCCTCCTTAGCATAGGAGCAACAATTAGGACGTAGTTTAAACATGAATTTCAGATCTAATAGCAGTTAGCAGAAGAAATTGTATTAGTTAGCAAAATTTTTAATTAACTCAGTTTATTCCGCACATTAAGAATAGTTAGCAATAGCATAATGTGACGGTCCGACCTCACAGCCTAGTTTAGTAAGAGGCGGGGCGTTACAGAGTGGTATCAGAGCAAAAGTTTCATACTTCCTACACACACATCAGCATTGAACCTGCAGCTTCCAAGTAAGAACATCTCTCACTTCATTTATGTTTTGTTTGTTTTCATGTTCCTAGATAACTAAAGCATGTTTGTTTATGATAGTATTTAACATGATAACGGTGATTACGCAATTATTATGTATGTCCTCTATTTCTTTAGAAAATGGTACGAGGACGCCCAGCTAGAAAGACACCAACTACTGAGCCCCAGCATGAGGCAGGCAGCTCAGTGCCTCCTCCAGACCTTACAGCAGTAGTGGCTCAGTTACAGCAGCAATTAGCTTAACAGCAACAGGAAATAGCCACTTTAAGGGCTAATCAACAGAACACTCCCACTGTCACTCCAGAGCCTAACTTGGCAACTCCAGTAGTGATAGAGGTTCCACCAGTCCAACCTGTAGCACCAGTGGCCCTAGCAGCGGGGACACAGAGAGAAGCCTATCTGATCCAGTGGCAGAAAGTCAAGCCGGAGAATTTCTCAGGCACCAGTGAACCATGGGATGCTCAAGCCTGGTTCAAAACACTGGAGAGTACGATGGAGCTTCTGGACTGGCCAGAGCATGAGAAGGTGAAGTGCGCCTCTTTCTGTCTGACAAGAGACGCACGTATATGGTGGGAGAAAGTTAAAGCGAAGCACCCAGTGAATCAGATGACATGGGCTGACTTCGAAAAGGAATTCTTCGAGGAGTTCTTTCACATGCGGGTCACAAACCGCCACTACGACGAGTTCACTGAGTTTCGTCAGGGCAACCTTTCAGTTGAGGAGGCTGTGAGGAAATTCAACAGACTGGCTCGTCTATGCCCAGAACTAGTCAGCACTGAAAGGGAATGAGTCCGGTTGATGCTCAAGATGTTAAGGCCGGAAATAGTAATGAACGTGGCCAACGGTGTCCGTAGGCCGCAAACCATAGAAGAACTAGTGAGTAGTGCTTTAACCACTGAGCATTACCAGAACAGTATCAAGCAGCAGAAGCAAGTCCTCTCAGAGTCGAAAGGCCAAGGAGGCTCAGGTACTCAGAAACACCAGGGCCACAACTCCCACGGCTCTAACTAGAAAGGGAACTCCAGCAAGAAACGCAAACCAGGGAGTTACCCAAAAGGAGGACCAGCTAGTAAACAGCCCAGCTATCCCAAGTGTTCCACTTGTGGAAATTTTCACCCAGGAGTTTATCGCAAGGGCACTCGAGGATGTTTCGAATGTGGCCAGGAAGGGCATATGGCTAAACAATGCCCAAACAAGACCAGCTTGCCTCCACCACAGCCGATTCAGTACGAAGTCAAGCCAGTACAGTTGCATCAGATGCAGGCTGCTTTAGACGGTCCACACATTAGCCAGGGCAGATTAGAAGCCCCCTCAGCCACGATGAATGCGAGGATCTACTCACTCACCAGAGAGGACGTAGCGAATGCCTCGACAGTTGTTACAGGTCAGATCAGTATTTTACAGCAAAGTACAACTGTCTTATTCGATACTGGGGCAACCCATTCTTATATATCCAGGGCGTTTTTCGAAAAGTTAGCGATACCTCCAGAGGTACTCAGTGGTCAGTTTCTGACAACACTACCTTCGGGAGAAATTATGGCATCCACGCATTGGCTCAGAGCAGTGTCAGTCATTATAGCAGACAGAGAACTCTTTTGTGATCTGATAGTGCTAGATATGACTGATTACGATGTCATTTTTGGAATGGACTTCCTGATCAGATACGGTGTCTCTATCGAGTGCCGTAAATAGAAAGTCATATTCCAACCTGAAGCAAGAGTACAATTTGAGTACAGCGGAGAACCAAAGAGAAAAGCCAAGAAATTTCTCTCAGCTCTGAAAGCAAAGAAATTGCTAAATTCAGGATGTACGGGATTTTTAGCGCATGTAGTCAATACCAGTCAGGACAAGGACCAAAAGCTAGAAGAGGTCCGAATTGTATGTGACTACCCAGCAGTCTTCCCTGAAGAGTTACCAGGCCTAGCACCAGACAAGGAGATTGAATTCGAGATAGAACTCATCCCTGGTACGAATCCCATCTCCAAAGCGCCTTATCGCATGGCCCCAGCAGAGCTGAAGGAACTTCAGGAGCAACTACAGGAGCTGCTTGACAAGGGCTTCATACGCTCTAGTCACTCACTATGGGGAGCACCTGTATTGTTCGTGAAGAAGAAGGACGGGAGCATGCGCCTGTGTATAGACTACAGAGCACTGAATCAAGTCACGATCAAGAACAGGTATCCTCTTCCCAGAATAGATGACATGTTTGATCAGCTAAAGGGAGCAGCAGTGTTCTCTAAAATAGACCTCAAATCGGGATATCACCAGGTGAAAGTTAAAGAAGGTGATATACCCAAGACGGCTTTCAGGACCAGATACGGACATTATGAGTTCGTAGTCATGCCCTTTGGCATGACGAATGCTCCAGCTACTTTCATGGACCTCATGAACAGAGTATTCAGGTAATACTTAGATAAGTTTGTTATCGTGTTCATCGATGATATTCTTATCTATTCCAAAACTCAAGAAGAACATGCAGCGCATCTGAAAATAGTATTGCAGACTCTTCAGCAGAACCAGCTGTACGCCAAGTTCACGAAATGTGAATTCTGGCTAGATCAGGTAGCCTTTCTGGGTCACATCATCTCCAAAGATGGTATCATGGTAGACCCCAGTAAGATAGAAGCTATGAGTAACTGGAAAAGACCCAAGAACGCTAGTGAAATCAGAAGCTTTTTGGGACTAGCAGGTTATTACAGAAAATTCGTAGAGGATTTCTCCAGGATAGCCTCCCCACTGACAGCTCTCACCAGGAAGAACAGAAAATTTCAGTGGACAGAGGACTGTGAGAACAGCTTCAGTGAGCTAAAAAGAATATTGACCAGTGCGCCCATTCTGACTCTACCAGAAAACACAGACATCTTTGATATTTATAGTGATGCCTCTAAGTTGGGACTTGGAGCAGTACTGATGCAGAATGGCAAGGTGATCACCTATGCCTCCAGACAACTCAAGGACTATGAGAGGAACTACCCCACTCATGATCTTGAGCTTGCAGCAGTTGTCTTCACTCTCAAAATTTGGAGACATTACTTGTATGGAGCTCAGTGCAGAGTGTATACAGATCATCAGAGTCTGAAATACTTCTTCACTCAGAAGGATCTGAATATGCGACAGCGTAGATGGCTCGAACTGGTCAAAGACTATGATATAGACATCCTCTACCACCCAGGAAAGGCCAATAAGGTGGCAGACGCACTTAGCAGGAAGTCCAGTGCCACCTTACTATCCCTAGTAGCCATGTCACCATCCCTACAAAAGGAGATTACAGATTTTAGTCTCGAACTTATAGTGGGACAGCTCTCTACTATGACTTTAGCATCTACTCTGCTTGGTGACATCCAGACAGCTCAGGATCAGGACCCTGAAATTCAGAAAACCAAACAAGGGTTAACAGAATCAGAAAGTGGAGAGTTCAAGGTCTCAGATAGTGGGGTATTATATTTTGGTGACAGACTATGCGTTCCGGATCGGGAGGAACTACGGAGGAAGATTCTAGACGAGGCTCATAGGACTCCTTATGCGATGCATCCTGGCTCCACCAAGATGTATCAAGACCTAAAGAAACATTTTTGGTGGCCGGGGATGAAAAGAAACATCGCTAGATATGTCAGTATCTGTCTGACCTGCCAGAGGGTCAAGGCAGAACACCAGAGACTAGGAGGAGTTCTGCAGCCTATTCAGATTCCAGAATGGAAGTGGGAAGATATTTCCATGGACTTCATAGTGGGACTACCCAGAACCACGAATGACTTTGATGCCATCTGAGTAATAGTCTACAGATTGACTAAATCAGCCCATTTCTTAGCTATCAGGATATCCTACTCCATGGAGCAGCTAGCTCAGTTGTATCTCAAGGAGATCGTTAGACTACATGGAGTCCCACGAACCATTATATCAGACAGAGACAGTAGGTTCACATCACACTTCTGGGAGTGTGTACAGTCAGCATTGGGCACTAAGTTAAGATTCAGCACAGTTTTCCATCCTCAGACAGATGGTCAGACGGAGTGAGTAAATCAGATACTCGAAGATATGCTCCAAGCATGTGCCCTAGACTTCAAAGGAAGTTGGTGCAAATATCTTAGTTTAGCAGAATTTACATACAACAATAGCTATCAGGCCACCATCGGCATGACACCTTACGAGGCTCTCTACGGGCGGAGGTGTAGATCTCCAATCTGCTGGTATGAAAGTGGTGAACAGAAAGAACTAGAACTTCAGACAGATCTAGTAGCAGATACCACAGCAGCTATACAGCAGATCCGCCAGAGGATAGAGACAGCTCAGAGCCGCCAGAAAAGCTATGCTGATACACAGCGCAGACCCTTAGAGTTTTCAGTTGGGGATACAGTATTCCTCAGAGTGGCTCCCATGAAGGTAGTAATGCATTTTGGGAAGAAGGGCAAATTAAGTCCCAGATATGTGGGACCATACTTTATCACTAGAAGAGTTGGCAAAGTAGCATATGAGCTAGAGCTACCCCAGGAGATGTCAGCTATCCATAATGTATTTCATGTCTCTATGCTGAAGAAGCATGTCCCAGATGCCACCCAGGTGATTGAGCCCCAGTCGGTACAAGTCCGCGAAGACCTCAGCTATGACAGTCGGCCTATTCAGATAATAGACCGAGCAGTTAAGAAATTGTGGAACAAGGAAGTACCATTAGTAAAAGTTATTTGGCAAAGTCACATAGCAGAAGAGGCAACTTGGGAGACAGAAGCTAGTATGAGACAGAAGTACCCAGAGTTATTCTAAGTTCGAGGATGAATTTTTTATAAGGTATGGGGGATTGTAACGCCCGAAAATTCTCAAATCAATTTTAGAAATATTCTATGATTTTTCTAGAATTTTAGAATATTTTTATGGAATTTTTAGAGTAGTGGAAGTAGCAAAAATAAATAGGAACGTAAAATAGCCTAAGCGGGAATTGAACCCGAGACCTATAGGACTCTAAGTCTTATAGACAACTCTAGTAACCAAGTGAACCCAGCAGGGCCGTACTGAAAGAAAAGGGAATCAACTATATTTATATTTAAGTTGGGTGAATTAACCACTTAATATAAATAAGAAAATTATTAAGTGGGGAATGGTTTTAACGCAACTTCCTCTCCCTCAAACCCTTACACGCCGCCCCCTCTCCTTTCTCTTCTTCTCTCGGCGCACCAAGCCAAAGGGGCTAGGGTTCCGTCCCAAGGGCTATAGGAGCACTTTCTGGCGACAACTCCGGTACAAGGGCGCTCCCCTCTGTGAGAAGAACACATAGACGTAGGAGGATCGTCGAGAAGATCGTCTTTCCGGAAAAACCTAGCGATCAGATCGTAAGGAAAACTAGTGCAGGATGTAAGAAACCCCTCACCTGCAGTATAAGTAGCTTTTCGTACGTTTTATGCATTAGTCTAGTCATATGCAGAATTTTCAGTATATAAGGTGTGAATTAGCGCACACCAAGTGTTTGCTTTAATGCTTAGCTCAGAAAAATGCCCCTATAGGCATTCCAATAGTTTAGATAAATACAGTAGAAGCCTTTTATAGCACAATTAGTCTTGCTACATCTTTTATGGGACTACGGTCCAATGGGTGGGCTCCCACAGTCGTCTCTAGGTCTAGATAACCTAGTTCTAGGTTCAGACAACCTAGTAAAAGCAAGACAAGAGTTATTAGCTTATGCACAGTATTTTACTTTCAGTGGCACTGTACTGGACTTCAGTTGTCCTTGGATTGGGCTCCCATAGTCGTCCCTAGGTTTAGATAACCTAGTAAACCCTACTAGAATTGGGATTTACAACCCATAGTTTAGTTAGGGATGCGCGCATAGCAAGTACAGTTGCCGGGCCCAACAACAGCATGATTAGTATTTTGATCTATTTATAATAAATAGTTTTTTTTAAGCTTCACAATTTAGTATGTGATTACAGATCAGGGTTTATATCAGCTTAGCATTTGTTTAGTTAGTTATTGTATCAGTTTAGTTCTATCTTGTTGATACTAGAAGTTATTGCCATGATCAGCTTTTGCTTTCTATGTCTTGTAATTCAGTATGCCATGCTTTAACATGTTCAGTATATATTTCAAATAGCATGTTTTAAAAGCATAAATTGCATCGTATGCATGTTTTGTGAGGTAGATGGTTTCTTACTAAGCTCTCGAGCTTACAGATACTTCTTTTTCCTTATACTGCAGATAAAGGTAAAGGAAAAATGGATTAGCGGAGGCTGGAGGACAATGCTACAAAGATGTGTGTGGGCAGGAACTTGGAATAAAGTTCTTTGGAGAAACTAGCAACTTAAGAACTTAGAATTTCTTGTGGTGTTACTTTTCTGCACTTTTAGTTAATTAAATGTCTTGAATTGCGATAGTTATGCTTAGATTGCTGATTGTCATGATCTTAGTTAGCTAGTCATGAGTAATGATAGGTCTAGTAGCTTTGTTTTTGCGTATAGAGTTGATGTATGTGATTTGAGCATGAAACAGTGCTGAAATCAGACTTCTGATACGAAATCAGAAACCCCAATCGATCAGCCGATCGATTGGAGGCTCGTCAATCGATCAGCTGATCGATTGGGCAGCTCGTTCCGCGAACAGTAGGCTCCTGGATCGATCAGCCGATCGATCCAATAGCGTTCTGTCGCGAACAGAGAGCTCTGGAATCGATCACTGGATCGATTGGCCAGACTGGATCGATCAGCCGATCGATCCAGATGGAACCCCGTGCACAGTAGCAAGCTGAATCGATCAATGGATCGATCAGACCAATCCAATCGATCCAACGATCGATTGGGAGGCTTGATAACAGCTGGAGACCCCCTTATCTCAGTACTTGATCATATGTGAGGCCTAGATTTCCTCCTTAGCATAGGAACAGCAATTAGGACGTAGTTTAAACATGAATTTCAGATCTAATAGCAGTTAACAGAAGAAATTGTATTAGTTAGCAAAATTTTTAATTAACTCAGTTTATTCCGCACATTAAGAATAGTTAGCAACAGTATAATGTGACGGTCCGATCTCACAGCCTAGTTTAGTAAGAGGCGGGGCGTTACATAACCCTCAAGTTAGAACTTTCCTTTGCCTAACCCTCGAGTTAGAACTTTCCTTTGCCTAATCTCCAATTAGAACTTTCCTAATCAAGTATCTGGTCCTCCATGACCTACTTGACTTCTTCTTACATATTGTCCAAATATTGAAACTTAAACTTGAATTTACTCAAGCTTAGTTAAACTGATCAATCTTGATCCGAGGACAATTGCACCAATAATCTCTCAACATTTGATGTGTGTCAAAGGGGGGAGAAAAATATAAGATTTAAGTTAGAAACTCTCATTCATGCTTTGGCATGGGATGAAGTTGGGCTAATGGATTAGCTTAACTTAAACATATTATCAAATATCAAAAGGGGAAGATTGTTGGTGCAATCATCCTTGGGTTAAGGTTGACTAGCTTGACTAAGTTTGGGTGGATTCAAGCTTCAATTTCAAGATTTGGATAATATATTAGAAGAAGTCAAGTAGGTCAAAGTTGACCAAATACTTAACAATATGTGAAAAAGTAGTTAAGTAGGTTATGGAGGACCAGATACTTGACTAGGAAGTCCTAACGAAAAGTTAGGCAAAGATAATTCATAACCGCGGTTAGACAAAGGAAAGTCCATGTGGGTCAAGGATGATCGCACGTTAGCAAAGGAAAGTCCTAATTATGGTTAAATAAAGGATAGCCCTAACTAAGGTTAGGAAGTCTACCGAGTTTCTAGTCCTAACCAAAGGGTTAGACAAAAGAAAGTCCAAGCTGATCACAGAGGACCAAACACTTGGTGAAGAAAGTCCTGGCAGGTCAAGGTTGACCAGCTGCTAGGCGATGAAAAGTTTCATCAAGTCATGATTGATAGGATGTTAGGCAAAAGAACCCTAGACTTTGATCAAGCAAGTTACAGTTAGACAATCAATTAGAAAAATCAATTGACCCTAAGTTAATCGATTAAGCTAATCAATTAGGGTTGACTTGAATTGATTAAGATGAATTCCTAATCGATTAGGAGCTTCGCAAAGAAAAATTGAGAGAATAATGTTAAATTGATTGGCCCAATTGATTCAGCCAACGCTAATCGATTGGGTCAATCGATTAGCAGCAGGTTATCTTGATGAGCCAGAATCAATTGAGGCAATCAATTAAGGGCTAGTTTTTGAAACACAAAAGGTTGGGAATCGGATGTCGATTTAGTCTTTTTGAATCGATTGGGCTAATCAATTTATACATTTTGTGAGAGAACAGAAAGGTTGGGAATTGATTGGGTAATCGATTAAGGTTTTATCTAATCGATTGGTATGACTCACCAATCTATTTGGGTTTCGAAAAAGAGTTGTTCTACAGGTGAACAGATGAATGGTGATGTGGCAATCGATTAGGAGTGAGTCTAATCGATTGGGAGGCATCAAAGAACTCTAGAAAAGGGTTTTCGTTGACATTTCGAAGCATCTCTCTCGCAATGTTTTTGACCACCAGTTCTTGGACGATTCAGAGTGAAGTATTGCTGTATTTTTGAGTCAGCAACAAGAAATCCATAGTAACAAGAAATCAAGAGCAAGGTTCTTCATTGTTGTATTTATTTCCTTGTTCTTGTTGTAATCTTGTTGTATTTTCTCGTGTATTCTTGCGTTTGAGTTTATACGAGACTTCTCCGCCTCCGGGAAGGAGGTATTCATAGTAGAGTTGTGTGTGTAAGGAGCGATGAATTAGTCATCTCAAGGAGGTAGATACCAAGTAAAATCTAACGAATTAGTATTGCTTCGAATTTCTACTGTAACAAATTAATAATGAAGTAATTGGAGTAAATCATCCTCTTCTAACTCCCTATGTGTCCTAACAAGTTGACCATTTATAACTCATTCTATTTAACTGAAACCCAAACTTTTAAATTTTTAGATGTGTCATTTGATGCAAATGCATAATACATCTTAATATCATTAAACATCATTTTATCCACTATATAATTAATATAATTCATTTAATTTTGTTTTCCTTTTGTTGATTACATTGTCACCATCTTATCAAATTGATACAACCTATAAGGTTGGTATAAACTAAACAAGGGGAAAAAAAGAACTTAGCCCATCTCCCCTTAATCTAATTTAAGAGCTCGTTAATCTTGTCCAGATACCTTCCCCAAAATTTACATACTTCAAAATATAATATTTGGTTTACAAGATAAGTAATGTGATGTAAAAATAAATCTTGCATGTAGAGCAACAAGGGCATGTGATGAATCAAAAGATTTACGATAGATTTTTGATAAATTTTCAAAATATCTAAATCAAGTATCCAATTCCATTTTTTCCTCCGTTAACCTGACATGCATGTATCATAGGATTTCTGAATTCTATATAATGAAAAAAATATAAATTAAAGCATGGTGGACCATTTTCAATATATTTTTTTTCGAAGATCCATACACACTGACAAACATAATAGGAATATTACTTTAGTAAATTTCACTATTAGTTAATAAGATAGTCTGGAATACTTACCGTTGTTTGATCAGCAAGCCTGAATATGTTTTTCAATAAATTTGAGATCTCTATCAGCTCCATGGTCAGAAACATTGAACAAGATCTTTCAATTGCAAGACGATAGAACCATAATGGAACATTAGCGTATGACGACAAGAACTTCCATTTGAAAAATCAGTCTACCTACGGAAAGAAAATTTTTGCATTACATAATCCTAATTAGTCTACTAGGATTTTCAAACAAATTTGTCTACTTTAACTGAAGGTTATGGCACAAGCTAAAAGAAAAAGTAACTAACAACAATTCCCATTCTAGTACACTACAATGAACATACTCAACCGGAATATATAATCTTAGAATCTAGGGTCTCATTCTGAGATTCATTATAGAATAACTTACTGGTCACTACTGAAAACTGAAAGGCATAATATATCGATGATTTTCTAAAGCTAAATTACTAAATATCAAAATACTTAATAGATGGGTTGGCAATATGTGTATTCTTATTTTTAGCAGAATGAACTTAATGTATCAAATGATGACAAAAGACGACTCATTCATTCCAATTATCTTCACCGTCCTCCACGGTGTGGTGAAGAGAATAAATTACAGTGATTGAATGACTGCTCTAGATGAAAGAGATTTTATTATTCAAGGAATTATTCCCTAGGGATTCGACTTATATATGACAATTTACCATCTAAGTACAACTCTGCTATATTTATAAGGATGGATTAAATGGAACCCAGGTCTTACTGTGGTAGGCTACTAGTCGAATTTTAAAATAAGATGATCCTATCCAGAAGTTAAGTCGGATGGAGCGTCTGGATGATGTGGCTAGAATGTTAATCCGGTCGCCATGTTCTGGAGGGGGAGGATATGATGAACCGTTTCTATATTGACCAAATCGTTAGAAGGTCTCTGGTCAACGTTACCTACAGACAGCGACTGAGTTTCCTCGGTCCCTGGCACCCCAATATTCGAGGTAGATCCCACGAATATATAAGGAGCAGAATAATAGCAAAATAATAAAATGAATGAAGAGTGAGTACAATGATGTACCCTAATCCAGGAGGTGCCTCTTGTAGACCGGTGAGCTTGTCGTAACGCTGATCGAGTCGTCGTGACCCGGAAGGGAAGATGAATGTGAGTCACCTGAGGAGTGGGCTATGACAGCACCGAACTAAGGCAATGGCATGGAGCTGGAGATGACAACACAGAACCGGATGTGGCATGGACCCGGAGGCGGTGTCAAGGAGTCGAATGCAACAGCGACATGCATGTTGGGAGATGACAACGGCACGCAGGCCGGAATATAACAGCGATACGTAGATCAGAATATGTCGATGGCACGTAGACCGGGATATGACAATGATATGAAAGCCTAGAACAGCAGCGGCTCAAAGGCCGGAGACGAACTAGATCAGAAGAGCTAGCCGAGCGGGATGCTAGATGGTCAGAACACAAGCTGCATTAAACACGAATCTAATATGAAGGCAAGGGCGTCGACAAGTCAGATCCACTAACAGAGGTGCATGTTGGTCGGATTCGGCGGCGAGGGCACAGGCAGTGACACCAACAGCGGGCATCAACGGTTGGTGATTGCTCACCGGTGCTGTGGAGTCTGAGAGAGGCGGTGTTGTGGCATTAGGATGGAGAGGGATAGAGGGATGTCGGCGCATGAAATGTTGATGCGTGGGCTGCTGGTAGCGACGATGGCCCTGTGAGGTCGACGGAGGCTGTGGGTTGGCCGATGGCTGTCGCTGGAGACAGAGGCGTCTTGCGGGAGAGAAAAGAGGAGGCAGTCACTAGAGCAGGGATGGAGCCCGGCGATAGTGAGCGACGACCTCTGAATGGAGAGAGAGGTCGGAGGTGGTAGGGATGAAGTGGATGGCCAGAGGTGGAAGGAGATAGCGTTCGGTGGAGGAAGAGTAGATGGTCGGAGCTTATTGACTAGAGATGGAGCGATGGAGATGGACAAGGAAGGAGATGACATTGATGAAGAAAAAAGGTGGAAGTGAGATTGCGGCGTGTGATGGTGGTTGAGGCGACGTTCCCCAACGTCTTTGATAAGAAAAATAGAGGAGTCGAGGACACAAGGAGGATAAAAAAAATAAGTTTTTCACACACATTCATTGATCATTACATATCCTATTTATAGGCTAATACATCACATATTAAAAAAACTCACTAACTCCACTAACATCACAACATTAACCACTATCCTCCACCACTAACTCAATTTATCAACTCATTGACCCATTAACACCATATTACAATCACTACCCTATTATTTCTCTCTACTAATTCAATTAAAACATGTCCATTAACATATAAATTTTATCAACAGTCATTGTGGGGGCGGCAGCAGAAACCAAGACCTCCCCCTCTATTTTCGCGTGAATAGCCCCATAGATATATTCGTACGTATCATAGGGATTCAATATAATGTGTCTTATTTAGTTTAAAATAGGGATTTAGCCATGGTTTACTTGGGAGAAGCAATCCTCTTATTGTAGATTGTTTGCAAATCTATTCGATACCTGGAAAGGTGCGTGAAATCGTGGGTGAGCCCGGACGATCAATTCCCTCTTTTGCACACGTGAATTTGCCATTGAAAATTTGATATTTCTGTGTTGTTAAGTTCTACAATGCTTGATTTGTTATAATTTATAGAATTCTGAAATTTGTTACAAATTTAAATGGACTTTGATATTTCCAAACATCGTAAATTAGCATGCACGTAAATTACCCACACTTATTATTTCAATTTTTCAATCAAATAAAAAAACTATATATTTACCCTTTTAAATTATTATTCAAATTATTCGCTTGTGATTGGAGAAGTACATTTGACCATAAAATAGAAAATATCTAGTCGAATGCTATCACATTGGTTTGACTGCTCTAATCAAACAAATCCTATTAATTAATGTGGAGTATTTTACTAATGCTTTGTTTACTTGGGAGGGAGGAAATAGAAATCGTGGAAACATTTCCACGATGGAAATTTTCCCCTTGTTTACTTCGAAAAAATGGATGAATTTTTTTTCTTTTTTTTGTTTACCAGATGGACGGATGGAAATATGATTCCTTCCGTGGATCAATTTTTGATCATTTTTTTATCCGTCCAAATCGGATGGAAACAATTTCCTTCCTCTCTCCCAACTCACTGTCCAACCCATGCGCAATCAAATTTCTCAATGTCCCTTGCATTGCGATGCAATGCCTCTCTCTTGCACAGCAACGCAGCGCCATTGGGTAAGTAAACCCGTGCGAGGTGACGACCTTGTGTGGCCAACAGCCATGAGCAAGGCGACGACCTCACCGGGTCGAAGGCCATGAGCAAGGCGATGATCCTGCGTAGCCAACGATCACAAGCGAGGCAACCATCTCACGTGGTCGACAAGCACGAGCGAGGCGGTAACCTTGCTCAGTTGCTGTTGGCAGCCACGCGCGAGGCGATGACCTCGCACGATCGGAGGCCCCACTCGAGGCAGCGACCTCGCGTGGCTAGAGGCGGCGACCTTATGCGGTCGGAGGCCTTGTGCGAGGCACCGACCAAGGGCGATCGGAGGCCCCTCACACGGTTGTAGGCCTTGCGCGAGGCGGTGACCTTGGGCAGTCGGAGGCCCCACGTGAGGCGACAACCTTGCGTTGTTATAGGCCTCGTGCTAGGCAGCGACCTCGCGTTACCGGAGGCCTTACATAAGGAAGCGACCTCGCGCGATCGGACGTGCGATGTCGGCCCCTTGCGCCGCTGCAACCTTATTCGAGGTCGACGCCTTACGCAGTTAGCAACCCTGCGTGAGTCAACGATGAGCCTCTGAGAGTGAGGTAGCCTCACATAGCCAAGTCCGACGGCTCTTCTGTGCCAGTCCGTGATTTTTTTGTTTCCTTTGTTTCTTTTCTTCGGATTCTTTTCTTTTCTTTTTCCTTTCTCTTTAACCTTCCCTATGGATTTTTTTCCACCATCAATTCCTTTCCTTCCCCTTTCCATCCTTCGGAGTAAACATAACCTAAAAGACGCACTATTTCTCATAAGTGCATCGTATTTTTATTTTTTTGTTTTTTTTATTCCAAAATACTCTTCTTATTAAAAAATATTAAAAAAATACATTTTCTGTCATTCGATCTGGCCATCCACACGGTAGCAGCCGCACAGCCCGACAGTCTACGTGGCCAGGCTACTCGTGCCTATCCAGTGGTCGGCTGGTCCATCTGGTTGTGTGTCTCAGTGCAATCGACCTTTGACTAAGATTGACAAAGTTGATCAGTTCGAATTAACTCGAGTTGAAATTTCAATACTTGATCAATATGCAGTAGAAGTTTTAGTAAGACTAAACAGTAAAGTCTTAATGAGACTAAATAATAAAAGTTTTAGCGGGGTTAGTTAAACAGTGAAAGACCTAGTTATGAATTAGGTAATGAATGTCCTAGCGGAGCTAAGAGGTGGAAAACTTAGTTGAGAACTAGGTAATAGAAGTCCTAGTGGGACTTGGCGGTAGAAAACTTAGTTCGGAACTAGGTAATAGAAGTTCTAGTGGGACCAAACGGTGAAAGATTTAATTGAGAACTAGGGAATGGAAGACTTAGTTGGGAATTAGGTAATAGAAATCCTAACAGGGTAGACGGTGAATGACCTAGTTGAGAACTAAGCAAAAAAAGTCCTAATTAAAAACTAAATAATGGAAGTTCTAGTAGGGATAAGCGGTGGAAGACTTAATTGGGAACTAGACAAATCTAGTTGGGAATTAAGTTAAGTCCAAAGTGGATCAGTTGAACACTTGACATGAGATGAAAAGTTCAAATGGTCACGGTTGACCGAACATTTGGCGGTCAAAAGTCTAACAAGTTGACATGAAATGAAGAAGTTTCAACAGAGTAAACTTCCAAATGTCATAACTTTTTACTCGGATATCATAACAAGATGATTTTTGTTGTGAAACAGAGCCCGTTTAGAGATCTATGTTTGTCAAATTCAAGTATTAGTCACTGATCGATTTAATCAGTCCATTGATGGCTTTAGAGACCAAATAAAAGCAAGTTGATTCAGTTGCTAGACTCAACTGATGTAATCAATCAATTGATGATTTAATTAGTCGACTAGTGACTTTAGAACTTGAAAATAAGCGAGTCAAATTTGCTTGATTTGATTTGATTGATGGAATTAACTGATGGTTCATATCAGTTGACTTATGTCAAATTAAAGAGAATGGAAGTGAGTGGGGCTCACTTGTTCTGTTCGACTGATAAGCTCAGTCGACTGATGTGAGACATTAGTCAACTGATGTCAAATTAAAGAGCATAGAAGCGAGTGAGACTCACATGCTACGTTTGACTAATGCTCACAATCGACTGATGTTCGAATTATCGAGACAAATTTTAGAAAGTTCAAGGGTCGTTCAACGGTTAGAAACCATATCAATCAACTGATAGGCAGCAATCAATCCTAACCTAGAGACTTTAAAGGAGAGGTTTCGAGGAGTTTTTCACTGTCAGTTCTGGGAGGTTTTGTTGAAACTAATAGATGAAGAAAAGAAATAGTATAGAGAATAATTCTTTAATTGATATTTACTAAAGCTAATATATAGGCTTATTTATATAAGTTGTCAAAACAATAATGAAAAGATTAAATTTAATATATAATTTATAAGCATAGTAATAAATATAACAAATTTGGAAGTATTATTATTTTTGCTATTTGATTCATGTGATCTTGATTGTGATGCTGATCTTGATTGTGATGTCAAATATAATAAATCTCAATTGATTGAAATCAATTTGAGATTATTTTCCACTATTGTCATTACCCCCTAACAAATTCAATAGGAGCGCTTGAATGTTGAGTTTGAGTGCTAGCTTGGTGAAACGTTGTCTGGATAATGACTTGGTAAATATATCAGTAATTTGATCCTCAGTAGAGATGTAAGCAATTGAAAGTTGTCGAGTCGTCATACGCTCATGAATAAAAGAAAAATCAATTTTAACATGTTTGGTACGAGCATGAAAAATAAGATTTGTCGTAAGATAAGTTGTTCCAATATTATTTCACCAGATTTTAGGCGTAGCAGTTGGGAAAAAGTATAATTCCGAAAGAAAATATTGTAGCCAAATAATTCTGATGTTGCGTTAGCTATAGATTTATATTCAGCTTTAGTACTTGAGTGAAAGATTATATGTTGCTTTTTTGAAAGCCAAGAAACAAGATTTCGCCCAAGAAATATAGCATAAACATTAGTAGAATGTCTATCTTTGGGAGATCCATCCCAATCTACATCACTGTAAGCAATCAACTCTCGTGAGGACTGACGATACAAAAGAAGACCATGTAGAATAGTGTCTTTGAGATATCGAAGAATTCTCTTAATACCTTCTTAATGATGTTCAGTAGGAGTATGCATAAATTGACAGACACGATTCACAACGAAAGTAATATCGGGTTATGTAATGGTGATATATTGTAGGACACCAACAATGTTTCGATAGATCTGGAGGTTAGACATTAAAGAGGAGGATGAAGGTGTTCAATGATCGATGTGGAGATAGGACGTGCACCATCTATTTTAGCTCGTTGTAGAAGTCTAGTAATATATTTGTTCTGAGAAAGAAGACAACCTTCTGAATGTGAGAGAAATTCTATACCAAGGAAAAATCGAGCATTGCTAAGATCCCGAATAGGAAACTCCTGATGAAGAAGATGGAGTAAAGTAGTAATGTCGTTTTATCACTATCAGTTATTAATATATCATCCACATAAATTAGAATAAATATTGAAAACTCCTCATTACATTTGTAGAATAGTGAAAAGTCAGTTTTTGAGTCAGAAAAACCTTGATTATGAATCCATGTAGATAGACGATGAAACCATGCACGAGGTGCTTGTCGAAGACCATATATAGATTTCTGAAGTTGACACACATGTGTTGGAAGTTGCGGGTGGATGAATTCAGGTGGTTGCTCCATATAAACAGTTTCTTCAAGGTGTCCATGAAGGAAAGCATTAAAAACATCTAATTGTTGTATCGGCCAATTGGAGCTAACAACTATAGATGTAGCAATCTGATAGTTGTAATTTTGATGACTGGACTAAAAGTATCATTGAAGTCATACCTGATTGTTGATTAAAGTCTTTAGCAACAAGATAAGCTTTGTAACATTCAATAGATCTATCTGCACGATACTTAATTCGGTAAACTCATTTAGATCCCATAATATTCATAGATGGAGTGCGAGGAACTAAGCTCCAGGTTACATTACAAAGAAGAGCATCAAATTCTATAGTCATGGCAGCATGTCGATTTGGATCTTTGACCGCCTGTTTAAAGCTAGAAGGTTTAATAAAATTTGAAGAAGCAATAAGAGCACATGGAAAAGGATAACGAGTGGAAACTGGTTGACATCGTGTATAAATATCGCTTAGAGAAAGCATTCGCCAAGGAGTATCATCATCAGAGCTACAAGAAGATGAGTGGTTAGACGGATGAGAATCAGAACTAGACAGCGGATCACCACTAACCGCTAAGTCTACAGGAATATGTGGAGATGGAGCAGGACCCAAGATATCATCCCTCCTTGTACTTTCAATATGTCCTGATGAATCAATATGTGGGGATTCTAGTATATGACTCGATGATATTAGATAGGTGCCTTGATTATCTGAAGGAGGATCCAAGGTAGCAACTGCAACCGGAAAAAGAGATTCATCAAAAGTAACATGTCGAGAAATATATATCCACCCAGTCAAAATATGGAGGCAACGATACCCATTATGCAAATTAATATAACTAAGGAAAATACATTGTAGAGAGCGAGAGTTTAACTTGTGCTTAGAGTAAGGCCGTAGCCAAGAATAACATGTGCAACCAAAGATATGAAAGAAAGAGTAATTTGGAAGACGATTATAGTGTCTTTTCAATGGACACTTATTTTGAAGTAGTGGAGTGGGTATAAGATTGATAAGGTAGATTGCAGTTTGGGCGACATCATCTCAAAATTTAAGTGGAACTGACGCATGATTAAGAAGAGCTAAAGCAGTTTCAACCAGATGGCGATGTTTTCTCTCGGCGGATCTATTTTGTTCAGGAGTGTGGGGACAAGATGTTGGTACAACCTTAGGTCAAGGTTGACCTGGTTGACCAGACTCGAGTTGACTTGACTCGAGTTGTGTTTTGATGTTTGACGAGTTATGTTTGACGAGTTATGTTTGACAATGTTTGTACCTTGATGTTTTACAAGGATACAAGCTTGGGAGATTGTGGGTGCAACCCGTGGTCAAGGTTGACCTGGTTGACCCGAGGTGAGTTGACCTGACTCGGAAAAGTCCAAGCAGGGAGCTTGGCACGGGAAAAGTCCAAGTATGGAGACTTGGCACGGGAAAAGTCCAAATATGGAGACTTGGCACGAAGAAGTCCAAGTATGGAAGCTTGGCACATGGGAAGTCGGAGAGGGCTCGGTAGCTCATTCTCCGGACTGTGGTCAGAGAGGGCTCGGGAGCTCGTTCTCTGGACCGGATGGAAGTCGGAGAGGGCTCGGTAGCTCGTTCTCCGAACTGTGGTCAGAGAGGGCTCGGTAGCTCGTTCTCTGGACCGGATGTGGAAAGTCCTGGTGAGTGAAGCCAGGCAGACGGAAAAGTCCTGGTGAGTGAAGCCAGGCAGTTGGAAAGTCCTGGTGAGTGAAGCCAGGCAGTGGGAAAGTCCTGGTGAGTGAAGCCAGGCAGTTGAAAAGTCCTGGTGAGTGAAGCCGGGCAGATTGGAAATCCTGGTGAGTGAAGCCAGGGGAAAACCTTAGTGAGTGAAGCTAGGTGAAAGTCCTGGTGAGTGAAGCCGGGCAAGGGAAAATCCAGATGGATCAAGGGTGATCGAACATCTGGTGTTGAGAAGGTCAAGTAGGTCAAGGGAGTGACCGGATACTTGACACGAAGAGAAAAGTCCAAGTGGGTCAAAGGTATTGACCGGACACTTGGTGGGGAGTCTTAGCAGGTCAAGGGAGTGACCGGATGCTAAGCATGATGTACCAACAGGTTAAGGTTGACCGGATGTTGGTTTGGAAGGTTTGAGACTTGGTTTGGGCAAAAACCAAGCTCTGGATCGATCTGGGGACCGATCCAGTGATACGGCTGATCGGTCTGGTGACCGATCAGTAATCAAACAGAATGCTTCTGTGGATTATCTGATCGGTCTGAAGACCGATCAAGAAGCAAACAGAAGAGAAGAAGGAGAAAGGCTGATCGGTCCAAGGGACCGATCAGACTCCTCCTGGACCGATCAGGACATAGCCTGATCGGTCCAGGCTTAGCCTGATCGGTCCCCAAGACCGATCAGGGACAGTGTGGACCGATCAGGTTGGAGCCTGATCGGTCGGGCCCTAGCCGTTGAGAGACAACGGCTAGGTTATTTCGGGCTTCTGTGTTCTGGCCTTTTTTGCTTATAGGTTCGTAGGTTGGCTCAGGAAATCAGAGGTTATAAGAGGAGATCGAGGGCTGCTAGAAAAGCTTCTTCCTTCTCCTTCCTCTCTGTTTTCTTCTTGCTGCTGCAAGTTCTTCTGCGAGCTTTGCTGAGCTCTTCGTTCCTGAAGCTTTTTGTGAGCTTCCACTCGGCTGGGACCAACTGATCAGTTGTTGTTGCTGTTGTGGTTGGATCCGAGAAGCTGCTGCTTCATCCAGTCGAAGAGAAGGCAAGTAAGCGAAGGTGTTTCATACATTTGTATTGTATTTTGCTTCTTGCTGCTTTCTACTCCTGTATTGCTTTTGCAAAACATTGTGGCGAGGTTTCTCCACCCAGAAGGAGTGTTACATTAGCCGGTTCTCCGGGGACTCATCCACTGACGGATTGATAGGGCTCGTCCACCTTACGGACACGCCGAGGAGTAGGAGTTTCATCTCCGAACCTCGTTACATCGACGAGTTTGAGGTTTGCTATTCTCCGCTTTCGTTTCTATTCGTTTTATTTCCGCTGCGCTAACCCTAATTATAGAAAGAAACGAAGAATTTGGGGCGGCTATTCACACCCCCCCTCTCTAGCCGCGATCATCGGTCCTAACAAGTGGTATCAGAACGAGGTCGCTCTTCGTTGGATCAACACCCGGGGGAGCACGAGCTAGAGAATGGATCTATTTGGAGAAGATGTCACGATTCCACCCTTCTACGATCGCGACGACTTCGCGTTTTGGAAGGTAAGAATGAAGTATTTTCTTATGACTAACCTTGAAAATTGGAGTTGTGTTCAATTAGGTTTCAAGCCTCCGATGGACAAGAAAGGAGAAACCCTAGAGAAGAAGGAGTGGACCAAGGAACAAGTCCACCAATCCCTAGTCAATGATGAGGTATTGAAAATTTTTGAATTTTCTTTACCTAATGATGTTTTGTGTAGGATAGGTGGATACAACAATGCCAAGGAGTTGTGGAACAACTTGGCTAAGTTCCATGAGGGGAACTCCACCTCAAGCCATGAAGAGGAGTCAAGTGAGCCAAGGAGTTCACATCATGGAGGGATGGATTTAGAAGTTGAGGGTCACTCAACATCTAAAGAAGAAGAGGAGGAGAGTTCTTCTTCAAGTTCGGAGCAAGAAGAAGAAGCTTCTACCTCCGGAAGGGATGAAGAAGAAAGTCTTCATCCATCCTCAACCCTAGGTAACTCAAGCATTTCAATTTCAAATAAATTACACATAATGTGCTTTGAGTGTAGGGAGTTTGGGCACTACAAGAGTAAGTGTCCAAAGAGGATTAAAAAGTCTCCACCGGCGCCAAAGGTCAAGGAAGCCGGAGTCCCGATACGCAAGAGCAAGGAGCACGTGGTGTGCTTCCAAAACAAGCGAAGGGGACATTATCGGAGTCAATGTCCGAGGGGGAGGCAACCTCACAAGGACAAGAAGACGAGCACATCGATAGGGGGAGCTAAGGCAAACCCTAAGGTAATCTCTAAGGCACATTATTGCAATAATAATAAGACACATGCTAGTAGCCTTATTGCTATTGTTAATAATAGTAAGCATGATAACATTAGAAATCGATACACATGCTTAGGTGCCAAACATGTGAGCCTAGATAAGGATAACAGTAGGAAAGCCAACCCTAGGATCAACTCATCTAAGGTTAGGGAGAACCTAGGTAGAAATCCCAAATCAACTAGACACATGCCTAGGAATACCTCAAAGAAAAATGAAAAATTAAAAATTGAGGTATTAGAGAAGGAGAATCAAGTCTTGAGGTCAAGACTTGATACTTTGGAAAAGGCTCTTAAGAACTTGGAGAAGTTATCTCTAGGGTTTAAGGGTCAAAAACCAATGTCCAAGGACAAGAAAGGTTTGGGTCACAAACCTAAGTCCCAAGTGGTCAAGCCCACTTATCACAATGTTCCATTCGATTATGGAACAAAATCTAGGTCTAGGAAGACCATCACCAAGGTCACAAGGGGAGTCACGCCTAGAGTGGATCTTGATGAGTCCCAAATGACCAAGGCTTTAAAGCCTAGGAGGGTCATTAGGAGGGTTGCTAGGGAAGTCATCCCTAGTGAATATTTAGTGAACCCAATGAGCTCCAATAGGTATTGGGTTCCTAGGAGCGTGATTTCATCACGCTAGATGAGTTAGGGTGTGCCAACTTTACTTGAATAGGTAGTTAACCTAATCATGGCAAAAGGTGGCACTTTAGGATTTTTCAAGGTATAATCAAGCCTTGAAAATGAAATTAAGAATTATTCCTAAGGTGATTAGAATGTGCCAATCAAATTTGAGGAGTTGTCTAGAGTCAATCTAATTGGCACATAGTGATCTAAAAGTCTTGAGGATATGATTTTAGGTCTATTACACTTAGGAATATAGAATTTATGGCAAAATGATCAAAATTATAAAAAATGGCAACTAAGGCTAGAATTAGGTATTTTCTATACCTTTATGTGCTATTTGCCATATATTGTTTGCCATATGCCATGTCATGACATCATGTTTATTTTATGATCATTTGAAATGTCATGATAATGCTTAGGTTAGTCAAATGTCATGCTCTATTTAAGTTTCATACTTTATGCCATGACATCATGACATTGGCACATGTTTCATTTATGATATCATTATATGTCATGTCATCATCTCTCCTCTTGCATTTATAATAAATGAAATTGATTTAAGGTTAAAAACATAATTTGATATGGAGATCAAATTGATGTTTAGAAAATGCATGAGACCTTAGTCTAAGCTAACCTAAACCCATATCTCACATCAAATTTGACTTGAATGTGTTTGATACACCTTAGATGTGTGTGAGATATTAGGATGATGAGTTAGGATCAAGGTGCATAGTTCTTGTGCCTAGATGAGCCTAATTCGAAATTGGGGATCATAGGGAAAGCTTATGTACAAGTCATGTACATGTAGTCCAAAGATTGTGGTCCTAAATTGAATTGGTTTAAAATCATTTCAAAATTAATTTGAAAAACCTTGATGAAGCTTTTCTAGTGATAGCATTCATCATTGAACAAGTTGATACAAAGATAAGTTAACTTTGAGCTATTTCAAAGACTTTTGAACTTTGTATCAAGATTGAAAATGGAAGTTATCTTCATAGAAAACTATTTTTTCCTTGATAGTATATGTTATGAGGAATGTATCCTCAAAATTTCATAATTTTTGGAATTTTCTGTAATTTTCTAGAGGTTTCTGAATTTCGGGAGAAGAAAAATTCAGAAATCAGAAATAAGAGTTGTGGACCGATCAGAGGGGATTCTGATCGGTCCAGGGGTACCTGGATCGGTCACCGTGACCGATCCAGGGAATCCCTGATCGGTCTGGTGACCGATCAGGGCGTGCCAAGTTGCTGAATTTCGACTGTTTGTCTGAAATTGCAGCTATGGAAGTGGTGTTTTGGATTTCTAAAAGGTTGAAACTCTCCAGGACATTGTTGGTGTATTGGTCAAGGGGGAGTTGACCTTTAGGGGGAGTTTTACCTATTAGTCAAGGGGGAATTGACTTTTAGAGGGAGTTTTTACTCCTAAAGACTTGAGTGATATGAGATTATCACTAAGTTAATTGTTGGACCTTAGTATCAAGGGGGAAATTAAGAGTTTCAATGAAAGGTATGGGACTTTCATTAGGAAGAAACTCTTGACCTTGATTCACTCTTTTTGATGTATGTCAAAAAGGGGGAGAGTGTAGGTTTGGGGAGAATGTTCAAGGAAGAACATTAGAAAACCTAAGTTAGGTTATCGGGTTAACCTAACTTGATTATGAGTTTGATTATGGGTTTTGTCAAACATCAAAAAGGGGGAGATTGTTGGTACAACCTTAGGTCAAGGTTGACCTGGTTGACCAGACTCGAGTTGACTTGACTCGAGTTGTGTTTTGATGTTTGACGAGTTATGTTTGACAATGTTTGTACCTTGATGTTTTACAAGGATACAAGCTTGGGAGATTGTGGGTGCAACCCGTGGTCAAGGTTGACCTGGTTGACCCGAGGTGAGTTGACCTGACTCGGAAAAGTCCAAGCAGGGAGCTTGGCACGGGAAAAGTCCAAGCAGGGAGCTTGGCACGGGAAAAGTCCAAGTATGGAGACTTGGCACGGGAAAAGTCCAAGTATGGAGACTTGGCACGGAGAAGTCCAAGTATGGAAGCTTGGCACATGGGAAGTCGGAGAGGGCTCGGTAGCTCGTTCTCCGGACTGTGGTGAGTGAAGCCAGGCAGTTGGAAAGTCCTGGTGAGTGAAGCCGGGCATATTGGAAATCCTGGTGAGTGAAGCCAGGGGAAAATCCTAGTGAGTGAAGCTAGGTGAAAGTCCTGGTGAGTTAAGCCGGGCAAGGGAAAATCCAGATGGATCAAGGGTGATCAGACATCTGGTGTTGAGAAGGTCAAGTAGGTCAAGGGAGTAACCGGATACTTGACACGAAGAGAAAAGTTCAAGTGGGTCAAAGGTATTGACCGGACACTTGGTGGGGAGTCTTAGCAGGTCAAGGGAGTGACCGGATGCTAAGCATGATATACCAACAGGTTAAGGTTGACCGGATGTTGGTTTGGAAGGTTTGAGACTTGGTTTGGGCAAAAACCAAGCTCTGGATCGATCTGGGGACCGATCCAGTGATACGGTTGATCGGTCTGGTGACCGATCAGTAATCAAACAGAAAGCTTCTGTGGATTATCTGATCGGTCTGAAGACCGATCAGGAAGCAAACAGAAGAGAAGAAGGAGAAAGGCTGATCGGTCCAAGGGACCGATCAGACTCCTCCTGGACCGATCAGGACATAGCCTGATCGGTCCAGGCTTAGCCTGATCGGTCCCCTGATCGGTCGGGCCCTAGCCGTTGAGAGACAACGGCTAGGTTATTTCGGGCTTCTGTGTTCTGGCCTTTTTTGCTTGCAGGTTCGCAGGTTGGCTCAGGAAATCAGAGGTTATAAGAGGAGATCGAGGGCTGCTAGAAAAGCTTCTTCCTTCTCCTTCCTCTCTGTTTTCTTCTTGCTGCTGCAAGTTCTTCTGCGAGCTTTGCTGAGCTCTTCGTTCCTGAAGCTTTTTGTGAGCTTCCACTCGGCTGGGACCAACTGATTAGTTGTTGTTGCTGTTGTGGTTGGATCCGAGAAGCTGCTGCTTTATCCAGTCGAAGAGAAGGCAAGTAAGCGAAGGTGTTTCATACATTTGTATTGTATTTTGCTTCTTGCTGCTTTCTACTCCTGTATTGCTTTTGCAAAACATTGTGGTGAGGTTTCTCCACCCAGATAGAGTGTTACATTAGCCGATTCTCCAGGGACTCATCCACCGATGGATTGATAGGGCTCGTCCACCTTACGGACACGCCGAGGAGTAGGAGTTTCATCTCCGAACCTCGTTACATCGACGAGTTTGAGGTTTGCTATTCTCCGCTTTCGTTTCTATTCGTTTTATTTCCGCTGCGCTAACCCTAATTGTAGAAAGAAACGAAGAATTTAGGGCGGCTATTCACACCCCCCCTCTCTAGCCGCGATCATCAGTCCTAACACAAGAGACTTGATGGAGGATGCCAGAGAAAATAAGATAGCGATGAAGCACTCGATACTCTTCATCCTAATCAAAATGAAGGAAGAGTATTTTACGATCAAAATAACGCTCAACATGCTTTTGAAAATGATAAAAAAATATCAAAGAGATCAGATTTTCTTTTCATAGGAAAAATCCAAATGAACTTACTAAAGTTATTAATAAAAATAACATTGTAAAGAAAATCTTGATTAGAAAGAATAGGAGCAGAACCCCATACATCAGAGTGAATAAGTTCCAAGGAAAGCTAGAGTTGCGAGTAGATGATACAAAAGGTAGTTTATGATATTTCGCTTTCATTCAAACTTCACATAAATGAGATGATGACGCTAAAAAAGTTGGTAAACCAAAACGATTAATAATGTCCTGAACAAAACGTAGAGATGGATGACCAAGACGTGCATGTCAAGAGAATTTGTCCGTGCGTTCTCCAACAAAGGTTTTGAGAGATGTAGGTTGAAGATGATAAAGATCGTTTTTAGTGCCCCCTTGAAGTAGAATAGTTCCTATCGCGGGATCCTTCACAAGACAATGATGAGGATGAAATTCAAAAAACACATTATTATCAAGAGCAAATTGACGTATACGGAAAGTAAATTTTTGGTGATAGAAGGAACATGAAGAGTGATGCACATGTGAAAAGTACGACCACATGAATGAAATGATGTGTTTCCAATGTGAGCAATTTGTAAACCTAAGTCATTGCCTATTTGTACCACATCAGGTCCATGATAAGGCGAAGCTTCTATAAGATTCTCATATTCCGGTGTAACATGATGAGTCGCTCCAGAATCCAGATGTCATCTTGGGGTTTCAAGAACTGATGGCGTTGCAATAGGAGGGATAGAGAGTGAGAATTCTTCAAAATGAGATGATTTAGTACTAGATTACCCAAATAGGGGAGGGGGTCGATTTGATGATACAGGTCCTCGAAAATTTGAATCATATCTTTTATAACAATTTTGAGCATAATGATCATAGTTGAAGCAAATCTGAAAGCGTACTTGTCCTCGACCTCGACCTCGACCTCTACACCGACCTCTGAAACCTCCAATCTGATTTTGATGACCATGTTGGGGAGGAGATTGATTATGTTGATCAGGTTGTGGAGCTTTGCTAACCATGTGTGCTGATAAAGACATAGAATCTGATATCCTTTGATATTGTATTTGTAGAAGCCTTTCTTGAGAGGATAGCATACCATGAAGAGTTTCGAGTGATACTTGATCCATGCAAGTCATCACACTAGGAACAAAGCTATCATATTGAGGACCCAAACCTGCAAGAACATGCATTAATAGTTCTGGATCAGAGACCGGATGTCCAATTGTAGATAGGTTGTTGGCAATAGTCTTGACTGATTGCATATAATCAATGATAGAGGCATCTCCTTGTTACACAGACTGTAATTGTAGACAAAGTTGGAGAACCCGTGCTTGAGAGTGAGATGCAAAAGAATGATCAAGAGCTTCCCAAACTTGACGAGAAGTGTTGAGGCCAACGAGCAATGGAAGTATATGCTCAGTAATTGATGAGATTAACCAAATAACATAAGATGGATCATCTTTTTTAGATAAGGATGAAGTACCATCAACATGATCAAGTAAGTCATGAACACAAAGCAAAGGAAGAAATTATAATTTCTAAAGTAAATAGTTATCATGGTCAAGCATAACAAAAAAAGAAGGAATCATATGAAAATGGAAAGATATATTTTGTGATGATATAGGGATCTCAGTAGAATTGACAGAAGACATATTTTTTACTATTTTTTTTTTTTGCATTCTTTTGTATGTTTTTTTTTTTTGCTTTTTTTCTCTGCTTGTTTTTTCTGCCTTTGTTTTTCCTTTTTTTTAAAATAGAAATAGAAGAGAAAAAAACCAGAGAAGGAGAAAAAAATACAAAGAGAAAAATAAAACGAACAAATGATAACTTTGCCTTGCTATGATTGATGTTATCGAAGTTACTACTGTTGATAAAAAAGAGTTGTTGATGAAAGGAGAAGAAAAGTGATTGTTGCTGAAATTTCCGCACTGTAGATGATGATATCAAACCTCGATGTAGAAATTCCTATAGCTGCTGTAACAAAAATTCGGAAGAGGAAAATTAAGAGGAAGAGAAGATGTCTTTGATACTATGTTGAAACTAATAGATGAAGAAAATAAACAGTATAGAGAATAATTTTTTGATTGATATTTACTAAAGTCAATAGGCTTATTTATATAAGTTGTCTAAATAATAATGGAAAGATTAAATATGACATACAATTTATAAACATAACAATAAATATAACAGATTTGGAACTATTATTATTTTGGCTATTTAATTCATGTGATCTTGATTGTGATGTCGATCTTAATTGTGATGTCAAATATAATAAATCTCAATTGATTAAAATCAATTTGAGATTATTTTCTATTATTGTCATTAGGTTTTGGAGGATAATGTTGCTGCATTTCCGAACCAACAAGAGACATTTTCAAGCTACAAGAGATCAAACAAGCAAGATTATGATTGTAAAGTTATTTTCAATTGTATTTGTCTTTGCTTTCTTGCTTCTTGTTGCGTTCTTGTAAGAACAAGTTTGCAGAGGCTTCTTCGCCTCCGAAAAATTTTCTAGAAGGAGAGAATTGATAGTGGAAGCTGTGATTGCTGGTGTGAACCCTTTGATTAATCATCTCAAGGAGGTGGATACCAAGTAAATCCCAGAGTTGTACATGCAGAGTCAAAGTTCATTCAAGTTTCCGTTGTGTATTCGACGACAAGCACAAAACAACAATAAGAAGCGATCAAAGCTATTCACACTCCTCTAGCTCTCAAGTGTCCTAAAAGTGTGCAGCCCCAGCGGCCTTGCTACTCAGACAGGGTTGAAGTTGCTCGGCCAAGTAGCCAGGTTGAGCGGATGCGCGACCGCACATGGCTAGGTCGCCAAGAGGTTGCTCGACCAGGTAGCCTCCCGAACAGGCCGCTCGAACATTCACAAACGGTTTGGCAGTGCGGCCACTGCCGAGCTGACGACCGAGCAGAGCAGCGGAAAATATTTTTATATTTTTAATAAGGGTATTTTAGTTAAAAGAATACATCATTTGGAAAATATAAAATTATGGTACACCTTTTAGGAAATTTCAAAAGTTAAGTGCGCTCTTTAATAAAATGTTGATCATAATTTTGGTGGTTTCATATTCGTCACATTTTGATTCTAACCCAACGAATTCTGAATCAATATTGTGCTACTAGATCTTATATCTCTAAGACCTCATCTACTGAGTATAAGTCGATTCTGACTTTAGGATTCATCCCTGACCTCACAACCTACCTACTAGAAATCCTCTACTAAGGACTCGTGGCATCATAGACTTTCAATGACTATAGTTTATTTTTTTAGGATTTCACCCCTCAGGTGTCCAATCGACTACTTGTCCTATCCTAGGTTAATTTTCATTTGTTAAGATTTCCAATAATTCACTCCTCTAACACTTCATTTGTTAAACTTTCAACTATGAAGTATTTTTTTGCTTTTAATTTTCTGTTGGACTTTTCACATTTACAACTCATGTTAAGTCGGCTAAAGAGTCAATTGAATTTGGCCAAAAGTATATCCTAATCTGCAATAAAACAATAGACAAGGAACTAAAGCTGAAGAAATTGATGAAAGGCTATAAAAGGAGGACCACAAGGAGCATTCAAGTGTTGGAGTTCCAGCTTTATTGTATTCATATTCTGAGCTCTCCAAGATTTTAACTTTGAAAGGCTATAAAAGGAGGACCATAAGGAGCATTCAAGTGTTGGAGTTCCAGCTTTATTGTATTCATATTCTGAGCTCTCCAAGATTTTAACTTTGGTCTTCTTAGCTTCAATTGTTTATCTTGTAAAGAAGGCTTGTAAGAGATTGTTTTAATTCCAAAAGAAGTTGGACTTGGAAAAAAAAACTAGTGGGACTTTCAGTAATGACTCATAATCGAAGAGTCATATAAGTCGTGGAGTAAGAACAAGAATTTCGAACCATATCAAATCAAATGTGTTAGTATTTGTATTCTTGTTTTGTTTGTTTCTACATGGTATATTTTATTCAATTGACTTGGTCAAATAATTAGTATGTGTTTAAGTGTTAATTATAAAAATTCACTATTTTATCTCCTTTGGTACATCTTCAATGCAAATTTTATGGGAGGTTTGTACTCTTCTCAGAGTGGTACTGTAGTTAAGACATTAGATATTATCATATTAAGTCATGGGGTCAAAACTCAACGTGTCCAAGTATATCTTCTCCCATGTCTTGGCCACTGCACTAATGACTAGTAGTCATAAGTGATTTACCTCTTCCGCATTAACTTAGGAACGGGTTAGTAGAGGTACTGGGAGTGAGCGAATCATATTTTGCCACACTTGTGAGAGGTTTGTAAAATCAAAAAAAATCTAAATAAAAAAGCTTGAACTATTGTAAATGTGATGTTTGAAGTTTATAGTTCAACAGCGGTATTGAAAACTCAAACATGTTTTTTTCTTTTGAAGATGAAACTCGTAATTAATAATAAACTAGTGTTGCATTATGATTTATGATTTGTAATATAGAGAGTTATATTATTTGTAACGTAGGACCCATAAAAAATTGTAAAAGTTTTTTTTATCGTAGCGAGAATAGTAAATTTTCCGTTTTTAACATGGCATTGATGTAACACATTAAGGACTAAAAAAAATTTATTTAAAGGTTTAAATACGTAACCCAACCCCAAGGCTTAGCGTAGCTGGTTCCTAGGAGGCAAAATTATTTCCTTAAATAAAAGTTTAATTCATGAGGCTCGTAATCATGGAATATCCTCCCTCTTAAGAGTCTCCTGTATACTTAATTTATTTACTTATATTTTATTATGAGACCAATAATACTGAGCCATTTGAGAGGATGGAAATCATCTTTCATTTCCTATGTGATTGTACTATTATAAGTATCAACTCCGTATATGTGATCCTGGGTGCTAAATTTATACAAACTAAGTTAAATAGGTCTCACATTTTAGCCCAAAGTCGGTTGCTCAAGTTTCTACAATTAGAACCAAAACCACAATCTAATATGAAATTTAAAATTATTAATAATTACTTACATGATAAAAAAAATCTTTAAATAAATTAAATGCATTAATAAAAATTTAAAATTAAATTTATCTTAATGCAAAAAAGAAAAGAGTGGGGTTGGAGTGATGATATGCAAGATTGGCGACGTGAGGGATTATAAGAATTACAAAAGAGAAGACATTATCAATTAAATAATTATATAATAGAATAAATAGATTAGTAAAAAAATTAAAATAAATGTGAGTTGAGATAATAAAAAATAAGGGGATGAGAGTAAAGAGTGAGAATGTGAATTGTTTGACCGATGTATTTAGGAAACCAAATTAAGGATTAATTTAGTATTTTAAGGTTAAACTTGACAATTAGTTACTTTATTTAAAGTAGAAGATTATACGATTCTATTATCTAAACTTCATTGTAACACAGGATCGTATTGATTTTATTAATCTTACGTGATTTTAATACCAAATCAATCTAATACTTTATAATCTTAAAATTATAAGATTCTTCCGTGGTGATTTATTTTGGATTAGTTTGGCAGCAGAAAAGAAAGTTTGGTGGGTGATCCAAAAATGAAGCTACATCTCACTCACTCTCTCTCGGCTGGCTGACGTTGACTCTCCATCCAACAGCTCGTCTTAACTCGACCCGCCGCCACTACTGACTGCGCCATTTTTGTTGAGATCTAATCCAACACGAAGCGAGCACCTCCCATGGCTCGCTTTCTTCTTCCTGCCGGAATCGAATGGTTGAATCCGACCAAACAAATCACATCCATCGCAAGGTCAAGGTACACGTTTTTTCCCCCTCTCTTGAAGCAAAAGTCCATTTACGACCAACCCCACCGATTTCTTTTCATTTAATTACCTCCTTTTTAGTTGGCTGCTCAGCTTCCAGGTCCCCAATTCCAGGCCTCCGGGCACCAACCACCCCCTGTCCTTTCCCACCCTCTGCCCAGAGGAATCTTCCCTTCTCGCCGTGTAAAGATTGCTCCTTTCTTCGATCTCGTCGCCCTTCTCTCTGCAAGAGGAGATCGGAGGGGGTTATGGCCGGCGGCTTTCGAGTTCTGCCGCTGCTGATCCTTTGCTCTCTCTTCCAGGGAATTCTTGGAGAGGAGCACCAACCCAATCGCCCTACGGAGAGGATTTCCGGTGAGCTTTGAATTAAAAATTTTGTTTTTTTTTTGTTTCTGTTTATTTTGGGGATAATAGCTCTTGTTTGAGATTAGATCTGAACTTGGAGGCATTTGATTCAAGGGCTGCCTTTCTCCTTGTTTATCTGCTTTTATTTTTTTCCTCCTTCCCTGAAACCAAGTTGGTTACTTCTACTCTTCCTGTGAGATGCGACTTCATGACGATTGTTCTTTTTCTTTTGTTTTCCGTGAAGTTG
The DNA here is from genome assembly GCF_018446385.1 of Zingiber officinale. NCBI lineage: Eukaryota > Viridiplantae > Streptophyta > Magnoliopsida > Zingiberales > Zingiberaceae > Zingiber > Zingiber officinale. Next base: position 16,475,788 of record NC_055989.1, read on the forward strand.
AGACTGCAGAGACAATTTTTTTACTGATTAGCTTGATCTCAAATTAGAGAGTCTTTAGAGTTGCTTCGTCATCAAGTTGGTAGAACTATAAAGTTTTTTTCTATTGATGTCAACTTAGTTATACCTTTCCTTTCCTTACGAGAAACGAATTTGGTTATTTTTTTTGTTTGACGAGTTCTACTCTTCCTATAAGATGTGAGTTTATGATGGTTTACCTCTTTTTCCTGGAAATAAAATTACAGATGCAAATTTGACTGACTAGCTGCTTGATCTCAAATTATAAAATTTCTGGTTTTCTTAATTCATCAATTTGGTAGTGCTATCACAATGTGGATATGGAGAATGTTTGTGGTTTTTTGCTTCTACCACAATGTGGTTTAATAAGAAATTATAGAGTTTGTTTTTGCTTAATTCATCATTTAGTAGCACTGGTTTGTGGTTTTTTTGCTTCTATCTCTTCTATCTTGTTTAAGAGGGGCGTGATATGGAGTTCTTAATGTGAATATACTCTTAGTAATTTTAAATTGTCTCCCAAAAAATTCTTCTTGATCATGATCCATGGATTCATTATGTTTGTGAACATTTTACCTTATTACTATGAAAACCTTTTGCTATGACAGCCATCTTGGGGCTTCTTTTTAGTAGATTTCCCAAAGGCCAACTTGAGTTTGGGTTCTTCCAATAGAGAAAAGCATTTTTTTTCCCCCCTCAAATCTTACTTTTTCTTTACAAACCCAAAAAACCTTGCACAGTGAACTAAGAAGAGCGAGAGAAGCATATAAATCCTTCACTTCTCCAACTTTTTAATGGTAATGTTTGCTTCTTAAAAAGTATAACAATCAATTTGTAAGAGCGAGAGATGCATATAAGTTTTTTGTATTTAAAATGGACCGTTAAGGTGTTTTTTCCTTGCCTTGAGCAAAAAACAAAATCTCTTTCTAGAACAAATCATGCCATTTTGGCAAGAAACTTATCAAAGGTTTTTTAGAAGTCTCAAGTGGATTATTCATATATTTTTGAGTTGTGCCTCAAGGGAATTTTGACAAAAACTCCTCATGTCATTTTAACGAGAAATTCATATCAGAGGCAAGAGTTCTTAGGTGGACTGTTCATGTGCAAGTTGAAATGGACCATTAAGGAGGTTTTTATAGAAATTCCTTGATTGCTAAAATTACATTTTGGCTAGAAGATCATATCAGAGCTTCCTAGGAATTTCAAATGGTTTTGAATTGAAAACAAATCATCTTTTGAATTGTTTTTTCCCCCAAAGTGAGTTATTTTGATTCATCAAAATTTCAAATCAAAATTAATCTTTTGAGATTCCTAGAAAGCTTCTAGTATAATTTCCTAGTCAAAAAATGACATGATTTCATTGATTAAAGAGTTCTTGTCAAAATATCCTTGATCTTCCATTTTAACTGGAAAACACATGAACATTGTACTTGAGACTTCTACAAAACCTCTCGTATAATTTTCTTGTCAAAATGGCATGATTTGTGTCATCAAGAAGCTTTCCTTAAAATGACCTTGATGATCTATTTCAACTTGAAAACACATAAACAACTCACCTCTAATGTGACTTTCTTACTAAAATTAAATGATTTGGTCCATCAAGTAGAATTTTGAAGATATTTCTTGATGGTCCATTTTAATTAAAAGAAAATCTGCGTATATCTATCGCTCTTACCAATTCACTAGTATAAATGGACAAGTTTTCATCATTACTATAATTTAAAAAGATAGAAAGATTTTTGTTTGCTAAATCACAGGTGTTTCCAATATATGGAGAGAGCTGCATGATTTGAGCAAAATAAAGTATCACGTGCCTTTTGGGAAAAATCAAAATTTAAAGCGTTGTTCGGAAATCTCTTTATTTTTCTTGTTTAGGGATTGATCTAGGATATACTTGGTATCAAGATTTGCAAATTTGAATTATTATATGAAAGGAGTTTGCAACTGGAAAAGCATATGTATTTCTGTCCAATCTCAACTTTTTAAAGTGGGTTGTCACACTCAAATTATGACTAATATCATAATTTGATGTCAATGTGGATAAAATCATCAGGTTATGGAAAACATTAAGATAGAAATATTTAGGTATTGAAGGTTATGTCGAGGTTTATGGTTTGAGCATTATTACACTGCAATTTCACTGTCAGCGCATTACTATTAGAGGGGCATGGTATGGCAACTGTAACCTTGATGTTCTAATACAATTTGATATAATCCACACTTAGAAACAGCTATGGAATCAAGATAAAATTCATGCTCAAGATTCAAGATGCCCTTAAATTTCTTATTGGCCTAATTATTTATCCTTCTCTTGATAATCTTAGGTTGAAAGTGCATTCCATCATAAGCTCTGATACTTGGATTCCTCATTTACCCGTTGATACCTATGGATGCGATAATCAAAGACCACCACTGCAAGTGGACATATGACACATATATCTATCATTTGTTTAAATTTTCATTAGTAACTGTGTTGTGCACTTAAGTGCATAGATCTATGCCCATTTCAGATTCTCATACTAGAGCAACTTAGATTATAACAATGGCTGAAAGTGAAAGTGCCTTGTGTTATGTGGGCTCCCTCTTTTTATCAACTTTACATTATTGACAAAGCAACAACCTTAGATTTATTAGGTATTTTGATTAATGCTTAAAGGGCAAAATTTCAACCGATTGTTTTAGCTTGTAATATAAGCATATGTCATTGTTTCTCACTTCTAAATAAGAACTACCTTTTAGACCCCAAATTATAACTAAAATTACTCTTGGACAATATTCATGGCCAAACATATATCACTATTAGATTGCTAAGTGTCTTTACTGCAGGGAGTGCGGGAGATGTTCTAGAGGATGATCCTGTTGGCAGGTTGAAAGTGTTTGTGTATGAGCTACCTAGCAAGTACAACAAAAAGATTCTCCAAAAGGATCCCAGATGCCTCAATCACATGTTTGCTGCTGAGATATACATGCATCGTTTTCTGCTCTCAAGCGCTGTCAGAACTTCTAATCCCGAAGAAGCTGATTGGTTTTATACCCCAGTTTATACAACTTGTGACCTAACTCCTAATGGACTCCCATTACCCTTCAAATCACCGCGGATGATGAGAAGCGCAATAGAGTTGATTTCCACTACTTGGCCTTACTGGAACAGAACTGAAGGGGCTGACCATTTCTTTATTACACCACATGATTTTGGTGCATGTTTTCACTACCAGGTGAGTTTTCTATGGTTGAGTGAAAGTTCTCTTTTTGCGAACTTTCTTTTACTATTTCACATTACCTTCTTATAATCATCAAATCTGATACTATAGGAAGAAAAAGCTATTGAACGAGGAATCTTACACTTGCTTAAGCGTGCCACACTGGTTCAGACCTTTGGGCAACGAAATCATGTTTGCTTGAAGGATGGTTCAATTGTTATTCCTCCATATGCCCCTCCACAGAAAATGCAGGCTCATTTGATTCCTCCTGACACTCCTCGTTCCATTTTTGTTTATTTCCGAGGCTTATTTTATGATGTAGGGAACGATCCAGAGGGCGGCTACTATGCAAGGTGAGCTTTAACTACCGAAAGTTTAGTTAACTCATTTCTTTATCTAAAGCTTAAGATTACTGATGTTCAATGGCATACCTTACTGCTTTGTGTTGGAATAGAGGTGCCCGGGCATCAGTATGGGAGAACTTCAAGAACAACCCACTTTTTGACATCTCTACGGAACATCCTACCACTTATTATGAAGATATGCAGCGAGCAGTATTCTGCTTGTGCCCCTTAGGTTGGGCGCCATGGAGTCCTCGATTGGTGGAAGCAGTAGTGTTTGGCTGCATACCGGTAGTGATAGCAGATGATATAGTGCTTCCATTTGCAGACGCTATACCATGGGAGGAAATTGGTGTGTTTGTGGCCGAGGAGGATGTGCCAAAACTGGACACCATCCTAACCTCAATACCGATAGAGGTAATTCTGAGAAAACAGCGTCTCCTCGCCAACCCTTCGATGAAGCAGGCGATGTTGTTCCCACAACCAGCCCAATCTCGTGACGCGTTCCATCAGATACTGAATGGACTGGCTCGGAAGCTGCCACACGAGGAATCTGTTTATCTTAAATCAGGTCAGAAAATTCTGAACTGGACTGCTGGTCCAAAAGGAGACCTGAAGCCTTGGTAAAAAGGCTCAGGCTTTGGCTTTGCTTAAAGGTGCCTCTTTTATTGCTGTTGTTTCAGCTACATCTGCTTTATACTTTGTTGTTCATACTTTCTTTGAAAGTTACCTTTCTGTTCTTGCCAAGAAACCGCCCAATTTGTTTTTGTTTTTCCTTTTAGCTGGTTGGATACTTGATACTATTATTCAATTTATAGTAAATATAATTTTGATCAAGAAATTTTAACCTCGTAGGAAACCTCGTCTAGACCAAGTAGAGTCGAAGGTGACTATTCGGCTCTTTCCGAGTGAGAAAACATTGACAATGGCTATAGATCTACAAAGGAACAACAGCATTAAGAATGCATATGATTGAGCCAAAAACTTATCACTCTAAAACATCCTATTCCTGCTACTTGAAAAACTTATCACTCTAGAAAAAAGTTGAAAATTTTACATGCCAGTATCTAATTCATAGTTATAACTTATCAGCTATTTTGCCAAGAGCATCAGCTAGTTTGTCGAAGACGATGAGCAGACCATTTGTTTGATCTTTCCTCTCGTCTCGATCCAATTGGAAATTGAGATTTTGAACTTCTAGTTGTGCCGTCAGCATTCTACTGTTCTGGTCTAAAATTTTGATCAGTCTAGTCTGCAGATCATCGTCTTCATCTCCTTCTGGTGATATTCGTCTCCGCTTATGGCCATCATGTGACGGGGAGCCCTTCTCAGGGTTCTGAGCATGCTGTTTGTCCGTTGCCATAGCTGCGTACAGGTAAACTAGTTAACCAAAATCTAGATGAAAATAGAACCTTCAAACAGCTAGATTTAAGAAACAGTTATACTGATATAAAACCACTTAATCCTCCTTGTCTATTTTTTACTTCGCTACGGTATCAAAATTGTATACGATACAATAGAACCCTTTCAATCCCTTCCAAACCATGTTTCTGAACCTTAGTGCCATAACAAAATCGTATGAAGCTGTATAGATTTAACATCTTCTTAGCTTGATTGTAAATGCAGTATGTTCATGAGAAGGATCATTTTAACTTGGTGACTTTGATGACACTGAATTGGGATGATCTTTTATGGTGCCTAGAGAACTGGAAAAGAACCAACTGAATACTAGAAGATGATAAAGATAAATACAAAGAAGGAACATTCTGACAGCTCTCTCTGTGGGAACTAAAATTATCCTGTCGACCTATCAATTGCTTTGAATAAGAACCGAAGAATGTTAAAAAAGAAGAAGAACATGATTCGATTAACAAAGGGATGAGAATCATCATCAAGTGTTTCCCAGCCATTTGGAGTCGGATATATGAATTAGATAAATTTTGATGGTAACTACTAAACCTAACAGAACCCTAAAGTGTTTTCATGTTTTGAGAAATGGGATGAGAATACAAATTAGAAAAAAGAAGTTGAATTTCAATCAAATTAGAAGTATTAGGTATGAGTATATTTACAAACAGACTTTGGGTTGCGTTACTAAATGGAAATTAGGTTCTTCTCCAACTTCCTAACTCAGCTTGTGTGATACTCCGATAATTCCCACTTCTGTTGGTGATATCTATCCTTTCCCTACCACCAATACCAGAAGTATCATTCTCTGCTTCATGATTGAATGAGAAAACTAACGATTTATGTCACTAGAGATATCGGATGAGTTTGAAGAAACAAATAAAATCGAATGATTTCAGTTCAATAGCTTAGAAGAGTAAACAAAATATTCTATAATTTTCAGTAAAATAGATCAGAAACCGTTACCTTCATCAGAGTCAGTTCTCTCTTGTCCAGATGATTCGCAGTTCTTCTCTGTACAACATCAATTACACAAAACATTAGAGGAAGAACAACAAAAATCTATCGGAATCAAGCGATTTGGTACGTGAATCCTTAAAATTGAGTGATCGATCAAAAATCCGTCTACCGGAGATTGGCACAGCTGCTACAGGCTGCGGTGGCGGCGATGGATCATCTTCCTCCTCTTCCTCTGCCTCCTTCTCCTCCTCCGAGAAGGATCCATCCTCGGTCTCTGTCGGCCTGCTGTCGAGTGGCGGTGTCAGTCCGTCCCCTTTCTTACCGTCGTCCTCTTCCGCAGCCGGCTCAACCTCCGCTTCCGATTCCGGCAAGTCCGCCCCGTCGAGGATGTCGTACACCTCCCGGTGGAAAAACCCCGGCAGCTTCCTCTCCCTCCGCAGATCATTCCTCATCGTCCAAAACGACTCTTTTCCGCTCGCCTCCCACACCTTTATCTTCTTGAAGTCGCCGGCGAGGTTGCTCCACCGCTTCCGGCACTGCACCGCACCTCGATTCACGCCGTGCCGCCGGCAGTAGGACGAGACCGATGCCCACTTAGGCTCCACCGTTCCCACCTCCCCGCCACCCCCTACGCCACCGCCGCCCCGCCCGCGCACCCTTCCGCGGCTCTCCACCGCGCGCTTCCCCTTGATCAGCACCAGTATCTCCTGCCTGGTCCACCGCGGCGAGCGCCCCCCTCCCGGTCCTCCGCCGCCCTCGCCACTCTCGCGGCCGTTGGAAACCACAGCCCCGACGGCGTTCGCCATCGGCGCAACCCAACGGACGACACCCGCGACGATCCCGTAAAACCCACGTCAAACACTTAACCGTGCATTAACAGAATCAGGCGGGCGCCGTCATCGTGTGCCCTCCTCCGTGTAGGTTAGAAGGAGATGACTTGATTAGGCCTTAATTATCCTCTCCTCCCTCCAATCCCCGATCCCTATCCGTGCGTTTAATTAAATTAAAATTAAATAAAATGAAGATTTTATATAAAGAAAGTCATATCTTAGACATTAAAATGGGCTTGGTCAAGACCATTAATTAAGGGAAAGGAAAAGGGATATCCCTTTCCTAGTGTGAGGTTGATAAGCCACTAGTCGTCCACCACCACCACCCTAAAACTCTTTAAGATTGTTGTTGTAATCTCCTAATGCAACCTCCTTCTTTAACCTTGTTTATATTCTATTAGAGATTGTGGTTGGTGGTCCTTATGGGTGTGATCATCATTTCTAACCTTGTGTGGCTCTTGGTTAGGATTAAATCCTTTTCTTAGTTGATGGGTAAGCTTATATATATATTTATTATTATTATTAGTTGAATTTTGAAAGTGATATGTTTCATTTCATAGAAATTTTTTATTGATCATTAAAATAAATCAAATTACACTCGTTGTTTTTTAATCAATCGTTTATTAAGAGAAATTTATCTATTGATTTGTTAAAATTGAGACTTGATTCTTAAATATCTTAAAAATTGAGAAGGGATTCTGTCGCTTTTAATTTGCAAGGTTACTTTTCCCCTTACGTATTAGAATAAATCAGATAGCGCTTACTGTTTCTTATGTCAATTATTTATTTAGAGAAATTTATCCACTAATTCATTAAAATTGGGACTACCGCTTTTAATTTGTAAGGTTACTCTTCCTCTTACGTACGTATTGGTATAAATTTACATGGTCACTAGCCCTAATTAATTAAGGAAAAACCATCGCGTCCCGATGACTGAAGGATACCTCACCGAACGAAAACTATACCCAAACTACTGTGAATTAAATATTTATGCATGTGCAAAAGGCAAGCAATCGTATAAAGATAAAATGTAAACAAAAATATAAAAAAGAACTGAACCAGAAGTAAAATACAAAATCAGCAAATCGGAAACTCTTAGAAACATCATATACAACTAATTAATAATGCAACAAAATACCATCTTTAACTTGTTAATTGGGAACAAATTACTTAGCAGGTATTTAGGTGAGATGTGTTGGATATATGTTAATGAAGAGGAGGTGGGATTAAGAGGAGGTGGAAGAGACATGAACTTCTATTATAAATAAAATTTATTCTCACATTAAGAATTTTAAAGTATATTGATGATTTATATTGATTCACATATATTGATGATGTAAATAAATACATGGCGAGAGATAGATTTTGCCTCACATGTGGATGCACAGGAGGGGTGCAAATTCAGGACCCGAATTATACTAAACCAAATTGACTCGTGTGCGAGCACGATACGATCATTAGCAAAAAGGGTTACACACATAAAAAAGAAGCAGTAGCTCTCCACCTCCGTTCTCCTCCCCTATCATGTAGATTTGACCCCAGACCGGGTCCGACCCGTAACCAGGTCGGTTGCCCATTGACCTGATTCGTCGGGCTGAACCAAAATCGGCTTAGCAAGTTGTCGGGCCGGTTCCTTAAGTGCAAAATCGGCGGGCTGCTGGTTAACCGTCGATTCAACAGGTTTTTTTTACCGTTGGAAACCAGCGGTTCCTAGCCGTTGAGAGAGGAGTGGGGGATTTTTTTTTTTTTTTGGTATTTTTTCAATGGTTAGGATAATTTGACCGTTTTTTGATTAATGACTATGATTTAGTTTCATTACTATCCAAACTCTATAAATAGAGAGCTCATTTCATCATTTTCATACACATCTTGTTTACTCTTAATCTCAATTTCGTATTCTCTATACGTTTTCTTCTTCATTTCTACGCACTTTCATTTCCAATTTTCAATTACAATGGAAGGAGACCATGAAGGTGCATCATCTTGAGCTCGAAAGGGAAAGGAAATAGTGAATCCTTGAGAGGAGGACCCCAACATTCAATCCACCGATGATGAGATTGAGCACCTTCCGAATCTGACACCCGAAATACAAGAAAGTATCGATGAAATTCCTTCTAAGGTTCAAAAATTTCTCCTCTAAAGTTTTCTATTTTCACTAAATATTTTGAGAATGTCACTTTTCTGTCGAGAGAAATGCGTGCAAAATGTAAGCACTGCAATACTTCCTACAAATTCCAAGCCGACAATGACTATGAGTCATTGAAATGACATGTAGAAACGAAGTACCCGACAGAATATGAACTCGACCGTTCTCAAACACAATTATTAAGATTTTCTTCAACTAACGGTAGTACTGATTCCGATTTATTTTTATATTCAGATAATAAATTAAGAGAATCATTAACTAAATTTATTTCAATGAAAGATCTTTCTTTTAGTTTTGGATCTAAATGCATATTTAAAGATTTTTATAAAAAATTTCTTAATCCACATGCTAAACGTGTTCCTAGGACTACATTTATTCGTACAATTAAAAAATTAATAAAACAAGGAAAAAAAGAATTTAATTGATGAATTTAGTAAATTAGATAATAAAGTTTCTTTATGTTCCGATATTTGGAGTGATCATTTGCAAACACATTCATATATGGGTGTGACTTGCCATTTGATTGATAACTCTTAGAACTTCCAAAAAAGATTGTTAGCTTATATAGTTTTTGATGAATCACATAATGCTCATAACATCGCACAATTATTATGTTTAATCTTAGAAGAATATGGATTAACTCATAAAATATTTTCAATATCATTAGATAATGCTAGTTCTAATATAGATGATCTAAAATTTGTTTGTCAACGTATTATTGGTAGTTTATTTTTTTATATTCATTGTGTATTTCATATTTTAAATTTATGTGTTCAAGATGAATTAAAAAATTTTAGAAAATTATATTAAACCAATTAGAATTATAATTTCTTATTTATGGTCTCATCTATCTATAATGAAACAATGGGGTAAGATTTGTAAAACTAATGGAATGAGACCTAAAAAATTTCCACATCATGTACCAACACGTTGGAATTCAACATACCAATTATTACAAGATTCATTTCAATATAAATAATTATTATGTTTATTTTTTGCAAAAAATACTAATACTAATATATATTTATTTTCACAATAATGTAATATTTGTATTAGTATTTATGAAATTTTAAAAGTATTTAATGATGTAATCGAACAACTTTCCTATGTTTATTATCCGACTGCTCAATTAGTTTCTAATATATTATTAGTTTTAAATGAACATATTAATAATGAATATTTATCTTCTTGCATCATAGCTATAAAAACTAAATAGGAAAAATATATTTATTTTATTTCTGAAATTTATTTAATTGCATTTGCTTTAGATCCTAGATTTAAATTAAAAGTTTTACAAGAAATGTTAACTTTATATTATGACGATTTAATTCCAATTAAAGATTCTTGTTCTCCTGATCTAGTTAATATTATATATAATGTTAGAATTTATTTATATGATATTTATAATCAATATTATGTAAACTATGGAACACAAATTAATATTTCTAAAATACAACAAACTACTACTAGTAATTTAAAACTTACAAAAGCACAATTTTTTATTAAAAAAAATGGGCGAAACGTCCATGAAAATCCTCAAGTTCCACACAAGAATTTGAGAATTATTTTACGACTTTTTTTATTTTAATGAAGTAGATAGCGAAAATTTTGATATCTTAAAGTGGTGGTCACAGAAGGCTCAAAGCTTTCACATCCTCTCCGTGATTGCCAAAGAAATTTTAGCTTGTCCAGTGTCAACTGTTGTCGTGGAGCAGACGTTCAGTGCTGGCGGCAACATATTAGATGAACGACGATCAACTTTGTCTCCCGACTCATTGGAAGCCCAAACATTACTGGCGATTAGACCAAAGCCGAGAAAAGAATCCAATGAATGCAACTTTTAGATGATAAAGTTGAAGATTTGATACTGAAGGAACGAATATAACAGGAACGAGAAATGAAAATGAGTGACAATGTAAAAGGCTAAAAAAATATAAAAGAACTACGTGGGATTTGATTCCCTTATACCCTAAGGAGATACGTAGGCAACTTAAATAAGTATAAACTCTTTTTAAAATTAATTTTTATTATTTATTTTTTTAATATAATAATCTTGAACCATGGCAAACCGTGAACCAGCGGTTTTGAACCGTGAATCGTAACCATTTTGGGTGGTTAAGGTTAAGGGTCGACTTGTTAGGAATCATCGAATCGGCGATTCTGAACTGTGGTAAGGTCTAATGTCGTGCAACTCTTGCTCAGCAGAGAGCTCGTGATAGCAGTCGGGTACCACTCAGTTCACCGTGATCATTAGTGCTTGGTGGGAATCACAGTTAACCATTATATCATGGGAAACAAATGACCCGAGTAAACCTTGAAGCGTAGCCGGAGGTGGGGCGAATCTCTTTCAAGGAAACTGCGACCCTTGCAGGCCTCGATCCATTCGCCCGCTGGGATTCTTCACACACTCGGGCTGCACTACCCATGGATTGCTCTCCCCAGTTGGGTGTTCTACCCGCTTGACTGTTTTGTCAATCCAGTCGCTCGCTGACTCAGACTGATCTGCTCGCTCGACCACACTACCGATCGGCATACCCGGTCGACCACTTTGCCTGATCGGTCACTCAAACTGATCTGCTGCTCTGCTTGCTTGACCGCACTACTCGGTCGATATACCTGATCGACTATTTTGCTCGATTGGTCACTCAAACTGGTATGCTGCTCAATAGCTATACCTGATCGACATACCGAGTCGGCTAATCTGCCCGATCAATCACTCAAACTGATTTGTTATTCAACTGCTATACTCAGTCGGCTAATCTGCTCGACCGACCAATTGTCTGCTCTGCTCTCTCGGTGACTCAGCCACACTGCTCGCTCAGTTTCTCTTCCTGATCGGACACTCGACCACTCTGCCCACCCGACCTTACTACCCAGTCGGATGCTCTGCTCGGTCGGACACTCGTCGAGATCTGCTGCTCAATCGCTCAACCTTTCAGCTCACTCTAATGCTCGACCATTATGCACTCTGGACTCAGCACTTGGCAGAAACCAGCCCCTGCTAGCTGCCTGAGATTATCTACTCATGTCATCTCAACATATAAGTTGAATTTAATTTAGTGTATTTAAATTTGGCTATTTCCCCAATATCTCCGACAACAAATTGTCCGACAATTCTGAAACAGACTCGGTTCTGTTGAGATGGCCACAGAACAAAGTGTTGAGGTGCAACAGACTCAACACATGAAGGGCCCCTCCACCCTGATTGAAACTATGCTAATCAATCACGGGAAAAAACCAGAGAAGTTTAGCGGACTGAACTTCAAAAGGTGGCAGCAGAAGATGCTCTTCTACTTAACCATGTTCAATCTGGCTCTGTTCTTGACCGAGAACCCTCCCAAGCGTGCTGAGAATACTGATGCGCAGACCATCAGTGCGGTAGAGGCATGTGTTGGTGCAAGTTGCACTAATAATCTAGTTTTGATGTATGACAAATAGATTAAAGTTAGATGTATTGTTTGTCTAACTTTTCTACCAAGTATGCTGGAGTTGACTGGTCTGAAGGACCTAACACCATGCTGAAATCTAGCTAGATCTGCAAGACCTGATAATTGGTGTGAAATCTAGCTAAGTCCATGGGACCCAATAGTTGGTACAAAATCTAGATAAGTCCACGGGATCCAATATCTGGTGGGAAGTTCAGTTGGGTCTGCGAGATCTGATAACTGGCTGAAGTCCAGTTGGGTCTATGGACTTGACAACTGGCGAAAAAACCTGGTGGGTCAAAGGTAAGTCAAGCGACTGTAAGTGGTAAATGAAGGTAAGCAACTAGAGGAGAGATCCAGTGAGGACGTGTTCCCGGTTGAGGGAACTATAAACGTCTATTCAGCTTAGGTCCATTTAGGAAATATAAACTGAGACCTTGACTAGATCCTAGTCTCGTGGAGACAAGATCTAATTACTACTCATATTTTATTATGTTGTGCTAACTCTGTTTTGTAGGGTAAATATATTTTCTGTTGCCTGGACTAACTCTTTTCTACAGGGAGGAAACTGTTGAAGAAAAGGGGAGTCCGAGCACCTGGAGCTGGTTCAGACGCCTGGACTGGCTTGCCTGGGCATGTGCCACGGGCACTCGGGCGCTCGAAGTCAGTTTAGGTGACCAGACCAGAAAATCTATCTAGGAGCTAAGTTGGATCACGTTGACTGGCTGAGCCATGTCAGCATGGTCCAAGTGCCCGAAGGGGTTCCAAATGCCTGGAATAGGTCTATATAAAGGTCTTTGACCAAGAGCTTCATATATCAACTGCTACAACTTTCATATTCAAGTGCTGCTCCAAAAAAGCTCCGACAACACCAAAAAGCTACTCCAAAGCTCAAGGAACGAGAAACTTCATTTCCTTTCTGTTTGTCGATAACTTTATTATTTTTAGTCCTTATACTCAACTTTTGTAATAGATTTACAAATTGATAGTGATTTCCCAATGAAAGCACTCGATAAGTGTGGGTCTTGGAGTAGGAGTTGTCGAAGGCTTCGAACCAAGTAAAAATGACTTGTGTTAGCACTTGGTTTCTCGGTTTCATTACCTTCTTATTTTCACTGCGTAACTTATTTTTAGTCGCAATTTTTGACAAACACTATTCACCCCCCCTCCTCTAGCATCTTTTCGATCCTATAACATGGACTCATTCTGAGTTCATTTGTTGAAACTACATGCTCAACTACCTTGCTGACTCGCTGTACGCTATGTATAGCATGAAGAGAATGACTAAGGAGCTGTAGGAGTTCCTGAACAAGAAGTATAAGATGGGGGATGTAGGAGCCAAGAAATTCATCGTGGGTCGATTACTAGATTACAAGATGGTTGACTCCAAGATGGTGATCAGCCAAGTCCAAGAGCTTCAGGTGATCTTGCACGAGATCCACTTGGAAGGGATGGTTTTGAGTTAAATCTTCCAGATGACTACTATCATTGAGAAGTTGCCCCCCCCTCCTCGTTGGAATGACTTCAAGAACTACCTGAAGCACAAGCAGAAGGAGATGAATGTGGAGGAACTCATTGTTAGACTTCGCATCAAAGAAGACGATAAGAGTTCAGAGAGAAAGTTATTTTCTCAGCCTACTGTGAAAGTCAATGTGGTCAAACACGGTCAAAGTTTGAAACGGAAGACCTCCAAATCTTCCAAAATGGGACCCAGAGGAGGCATTGACAAGAAGAAGTTCTCTGGGGAGTGCTTCAACTGTGATCGAGTCAGTCACAAATCTTTGGAGTGCAGAAAACTGAAGAAGAAGCAGGAGGCCAACCTAAATGAGGGACCAGAAATGGATGATCTCTGCGTCGTGGTCTCTGAATTAAACCTGGTGGGTTCAAACTCGCGGTAATGGTGGATCAATATTAGAGCCACCAGATATGTCTGTTGCAACAAGGAGCTGTTCCACAACTTCGAAGAAGTCAATGGAGACAAACTCTTCATGGGGAACTAAGCAACCTCGAACATCATATGCTAAGAAAAAGTGGTGTTGAAAATGATCTTAGGCAAGGACCTTACTCTGAATAATATGTTGTATGTTCCAGAGATTGGAAAGAATCTAGTATCCGGATCACTGTTAAGTAAGCATGACTTTTGCATTATCTTTGAGTCAGACAAGGTTGTACTGCCCAAGAATGAAATGTTTGTAGGAAGGGGCTATGTATATGATGAGTTGTTCAAGCTCAATGTAATGGTTAATAGGCCTAAGACAAATAAAAATGAAAGCTCTTCCATTTATATGCTTAAGTCTTCATATTTGTGGCATGGTAGACTAGGACATGTTTGTTGGTGCGGGAAGCATCTGACGATCGAACCTAAGTTTTGATAATGGCAAAGGGTTCAAAGTTAAGGTTATTTATTATCTAATGTGTTTGAAGGAGTTTGCAGAAAAGTCCTAAGTGTACTTAGGCAAAAGACCTAGCTGCGGTTAGGCAGGTGGAAAACCCTAGGGGGAGGTAACCCTAGGTCCTAGGGGGTGGTAACCCTAGGCGGGAAGTCTTGGCGGGTCGAGGGCTTCGGGCAAAAGTCCTAGAGTTGAGGATTCTAGGTGGAAAGTCCTAGTGTCGCGAACCAGGTGAAAGACTGGACGGGTCGTGAAACGGACGTCCAGCGGAAAGTCCTGGAGCCTCGGGCGCTGAGCAAAAGTCTAGTTGGTCTGGAGGATCAACTGACAATAGGTAAACTCTCCTGAGTGGAGTAGGTGAGGACACGTTCCTCGGTGAGGGAACAGTAGGCGTCAGTTTGACCTAGGGTTTTCAGACGGGAATCCAAAGTCAGAATAAGACAGTCGGTGACTGTCAAATAATTATATTTATTGTGTTTGATTGTGCTAACTCTGTTTTGTAGGATATGATTTTGTATTCTGAACTAACACATTTTGCAAGGACGAAAAAGACTGTTTTTCCTCGGATGAATAATATCTAAGACGCCCTCCATGGAGCTTGGAGGCGCCTCGGGTCATATGCGAAGAAAGCCTCACAGTAAGGCGCGAGGGCGCCTCCATGGAGCTTAGAGGCGCCCTCAGGCGGATAAGAGGTGACTTCTTTAGATCTTATCCTCGTTACGAAGTCGGCGGGATTGAGGGCGCCCTCCAAGATGTTAGAGGCGCCCTCAACGGGCTTTATAAGCCTGTCTCGAGCAACAACTGAGCACAACACATTCTAAGCAATCTTTCAGCTGCGCACTACCAATGAGACGTTTCGACTAAGCCAGAACTTGACCTCGACAACCAGAAGCTTTGAATTTGAGATTACATTGTTGTCGGTATAATTTATTACTGCATTTATTATTGTACTTGTTTGTAATATTTCTGAAGCTATAGTGTTTGCCCATTGAAAGCACTCTTACGTGCGACCCTTGGAGTAGGAGTCGTCAGAGGCTCCGAACCAAGTAAATCCTTGGTGTCTTTTTTGTGTTTGTGTTATTATTCCGCTGTGTTTACTCGTTAAGTTTTCTAAAACGAAAGTGAAAGCCACGAGCACTATTCACCCCCTCTAGCGCTTTCGATCCGAAAATTGGTATAATCTTTAGCAAAAGATATTTTTATAGGCCAAATTTACGTAGACGATATAATCTTTGACTCAACGAATACTAAATTTTTAAAAGAATTTACCAAGTTAATGGAAAGTGAATTTGAAATAAGCCTAGTAGGAGAACTCAACTTTTTCTTAGGCTTACAAATTAAACAGACTAAAGATGGTATTTATATATTTCAAACAAAATACGCTAAGGAATTAATTAGAAAATTTGAAATGAAAAATTTTAAAATTATAAATACTCTAATGACTACTAACATTAAAATATACTCTGACGTAGAAGGAAAACTAGTAGATTTGAAATACTATCAAAGTGCGATAGGAAGTATATTGTGTAGGACCGTTGCGACCGGCTAGAAGGGGGAGTTGAATAGCCCTGTAAAATAAAAGCAAAAACACCCTTCTCGTACTTTCAACAGAACACTTGCATCAAATAAAGTAAACAGAAAACAGAAAGTAAAAGGCTCACAGAGAGTTGACTTGGTTATAACCAGAGAGGTTGTTAATCCAACGAAGATGTCGTACTATTATCTCCTTCTGGCGGAGAAGCCTTTTTACAGCAGTGAAGTGCACAACTAGAGAAGCTAAACTAGAGAGAGCGTACAAGTGTTGTTACAATGAGTTGTTCTGAAATGAATTCTAAGCTTCTGGACCAAGGCTATATTTATAGCCTTGGTCGGGGCGCCTGGAAGGGTTCCGGGCGCCCTAGGGGATAAATTTTATCCCCTAACGTTCAGATCGAGATTTGACTCGATCTGGTCAAAATTCAATCTCTGGGCGCCCGGAAGGGTTCCGGGCGCCCCGGACTGCTCCGGGCACCCCGGACAGCTCCGGGCACCCCGGACAGTTCCAGGCGCCCCGGGCTGGTCCGGGCGCCTCGGACCCTAAGTCAACTCCGGTTGACTTTTTCCGCCTCGGTCTGGGTCTTCAACTCCGGTTCCGCTCGCTTGGGTGATCTCTGCCATCCGTCAAAGGGCTCACCCGAACCCAACTTCCGGTCTTCTCGAGCGGGCTTCCCTCCGGCTTCTCGTCCCTCAGAATCGCCGTGTGTTTCCTTCTCGTCCGTCGGCGTACTCATCCGCAGTCTTCGTCCCTCGGACGCACCGCGTCCCGTCCTTCTCACTAGCTGCGTCTCTTGCTCCCCGAGCAATCTTCCGCTCCAGCTTTCGTCCCTCGGAACCACCGCACGCTTCCTTCCCGTCCGCCAGTGTACTCTTCCGCAGCACCTCGTCCCTCGGACTGTCGTCCTTCTCGCTAGCTGCGTCTTCCGCTCGACTACCTGTGCTCCTAAGCTCCTGCACACTTAGACACAAGGTTAGAAACAAACATGACCTAACTTAACTTGTTGATCACACCAAAACAACCTTAGGGTTCCAACATATTGTACCTAACTACAAGTCGACCAGACATCTTATTTGCAGTAGGTATGTGTGCAAGATACTAATCTTGTGCAAAAGAGTCACACCTAAGAAATGTTAAAAGAATACTGAGGTATATTAAAGAAACTCTAAATATAGGACTTTGGTATCCTAGAACTTGCACCTTTGACCTAATTGGCTATTCTGACTCAGACTATGCCGGGTGCAAACTAGATAGAAAAAGCACAAGTGGTAGCTATCAATTTCTAGGTCAGTGCCTAGTAAGTTGGTCAAGCAGAAAGCAACACTGTGTTACTTTATCCACTACTGAAGCTGAGTACATAGCCCTAGGAGAACGTGCATCTCAACTATTATGAATGATGCATACCTTAAAGGACTATCAACTAGAATATAAAAATACAAAAATCTTAATTGATAATATAAGCTCAATCAACTTAACCAAGAATCTAATTCATCACTCAAGGACTAAACACAGAAGTAAAACATCACTTTGTAAGGGATCATGTAGCTAAAGGTGACATTGTACTTAACTATGTTGAGTTCAAGTCAAACCTGGCTGACATTTTCACAAAACCCTTACCTGAACTTAAGTTCAGTGCACTTAGAAGGCAAATAGGGATGTGCTTGGTAGAATAGATGATGCTTTCAAAGTTGATTCTTCTTTTGTAATTTCAAAAATTATAATACTTTGATTTCAAATTCTAGGAAAAATATTTTTTAAAAATCCTAATTTTATTAGTTTTTCAAAATATTGGATTTAGCCTAGGAATTTACCCCTAGAAGTATGTACCCCTAGTTCTTAGCCAGAGCATCATACAAGCATACTAGGTTCACCTTGCTTGTGTATGAAAAATACTTAGAATGGTGTGAGATGCATAGGGTACTGCCTGGACTTCAGAATGCTTATGTCTGTGCATCGACATAAGTCTGGGTAATAAATATAAAATTCATATTAATCAAATTAAGTAATCCATGTTTAGTCAAAACTAACTGGAACATTTACCTAATTTGACTAACCAAATGAAAGCTACTACCTCCTGATAAATAACTAGTAACTAAAAGTTAGACATTTGTTTGAAAGTAGAATTTTTGTCTCTTGTTACTCATGCTTGGACTCTAGGACTTTAAATTGGCTGGCATGAAGCAAGGGGGAGTGAAAAAATTCTTTTAACTAAGTTATTTTGACTTGTTTTTAAAAAATAAAAGTATTTTTGACTTAGATTTAAAAAGTTTCTTAACTTGGATTTTAAAAGTATTTTTTCTTGGATTAAAAATCATTTTTTTACTTTTAAAATTATTTTTTAACTTGGATTAAAAATCATTTTTTTTGAATAAAAATTATTATTTTTGACTTGGATTTAAAATTAAGAAAGTTAAAGTAAAAATGAATAAAACCGAATACTAGAAACATTAGCAAATACTTGAAACATTTTTTGTTACATTTACTTAACATTGTAATTGCTTGATTCTTAATTATTGCATTTATACATTGCAATTGCTTGATTCTTAATATTGCATTTATACTAACTAAGTACTTTCTGTTTTACTTAACTTTGAATTTTGTTGTCATAATAAAAAAGGGGGAGATTGTTGGTGCGGGAAGCATTCGACGATCGAACTTAAGTTTTGATAATGACAAAGGATTCAAAGTTAAGGTTATTTGTTATCTAACATATTTGGAGGAGCTTGCAGGAAAGTCCTAAATGTACTTAGGCAAAACACCTAGCTGTGATTAGGTAGGTGAAAATCCTAGAGGGAGATAACCCTAGGTTCTAGAGGGTGGTAACCCTAAGTGGGAAGTCTTGGCGGGTCAAGGGCTTCGGGAAAAGTCCTAGAGTTGAGGACTCTAGGTGGAAAGTCCTGGTGTCACAAACCAGGTGAAAAATTGGACGGGTCGTGAAGCGGGCGTCCAGCGGAAAGCCCTGGAGCCTCGGGTGCTGAGCAAAAGTCTAGTTGGTATGGATGATCAACTGGTAATAGGTAAACTCTCTTGAGTGGAGTAGGTGATGACGCGTTTCCCGGTGAGGAAACAGTAGGCGTCAATTCGACTTAGGGTTTCCAAACGGGAATCCAAAGTCAGAATTGGACATTTGGTGTCTGTCAAATAATTATATTTATTGTGTTTGATTGTGCTAACTCTGTTTTGCAAGATATATTTCTGTATTCTAGACTAACACATTTTTCAGAGACGAAAAAGACCATTTTGCCTCGGATGAACAGTACCCGAGGCATCCTCCATGGATCTTGGAGGTGCCTCGGGTCATCTACAGAGAAAGCCTCGCAGTAAGGCACGAGGGCGCCTCCATGGAGCTTGGAGGCACCCTGGACATTGGCGCGAGGGCGCCCTCCATGGGTTTGGAGGTGCCCTCAAGCGGATAAGAGGTGACTTCTTCATATCTCATCCTCGCTGCGAAGTCGGCGGGGTGGAGGGTGCCCTCCAGGATGTTGGAGGTGCCCTCAACGGGCTTTATAAGCCTGTCTCGAGCAGGAGCTGAGCACAACACATTCTAAGTGATCTTTCAGCTGCGCACTGCCAACGAGACGTTCTGACTAAGCCAGAACTTGACCTCGACAACCAGAAGCTTTGAATTTGAGATTACATTGTTGTTGGTATAATTTATTACTGCATTTATTATTGTACTTGTTTGTATTATTTTTGAAGCTATAGTGTTTACCTATCGAAAGCACTCTTACATGCGGACCTTGGAGTAGGAGTCACCACAGGCTCCAAACTAAGTAAATCCTTGGTGTATTTTCTGTGTTTGTGTTATTATTTCGCTGTGTTTACTCGTTAAGTTCTCTGAAACGAAAGTGAAAGCCACGAGCGTTATTCACCCCCCCCTCTAGCGCTTTCAATCCAACAATGTTAACTACAATGTGTTACGTAGATTAATAAATATGCAAAGCATACCTACATTCAACCTTGACCCAAACACAAGTGTGAGATTTGTGTTGAAGCGAAAATGACAAGGTCATTCTTTCAACATGTTGAGAGAAGCAACGAACCACTCGGGCTAATTCATACCGACGTGTGTGACCTCAAAGGTACTCCAACACGTGGTGGGAACAGATACTTAATCATTTTTGTAGATGATAACACAAAATATTGTTATATGTATCTTCTCAAAAGTAAGGATGAAGTTATAGTAAAATTTGCTCTCTATAAGAATGATATTGAAACCAACTTAATAGAAACATTAAGGTGGTATGAAGTAATCGAGACGGTGAATATGTATCACTGTTCGCTGAGTTGTGTGTTGAACATGAGATTAAACACGAAATAACAACTCCTTATACTCCTCAGTAAAATAGAGTTGTTGAGCGTAAGAATCAAACTCTAAAGGAAATGATAAATGCTTTTCTATTAAGCTTTGGGCTGCCAAAATTCATGTGGGGAGAAGCTGTGTTAACAGCTGATTACCTTTTAAATAAGGTGTCCCGGAAGAAAATAGATAAGAGTCCTTATGAGTTGTGCAATGGAAGACAACCATCCTACAAATATTTATGAATGTGGGGGTGTCTTATCAAAGTTTTTGTGCCTAATCTGAAAAGGTTTAAGATAGAACCAAAGATTATTGATTGCATATTTAGTGGATATGTATATAACAGGAGTGCGTATCAATTTTTTGTGTATAAGTCACAAATACTGGATATACACACAAACTTGATAACACAATCGAGAAATGCCTCGTTCTTTGACCATGTGTTTCCGTATAAGACCCGAGAGGAAGCTAGCTCCTCAAAATGAGCATATGAAACACAAGATGAAGATAATGATAAGGAACCCGTCGAGGTTGAGCTTAGACGGAGCAAAATAGCTTGGGTAGAAAAATTCTACGGATTGGATTTTATCACTTTCATGTTGGAAAGTGAGCCCCGAAGTTACTCAGAAGTAGTAAGCTCTTTTGATGGACCTCACTGGAAAGAGGTAATTGCATCTGAGATAGAACCTATATTGCAAATCACACTTGGAAACTTGTGGATCTTCCTCCGGAAGTAAACCACTAGGTTGCAAGTGGATTTTCAAGAAGAAAGTGAATTCAGATAACACAATTGATAAGTATAAGGACAGATTGGTAATCAAAGGATAACAACAATGAAAAGACCTTGATTACTTTGATACGTATTCTCTCGTGTCGAAAATAACTTCCATTAGAGTATTGTTGGCAATAACCGTTCTATGGAATCACGAAATATATCAAATGGATGTAAAGACACCCTTTCTAAATGGGGATTTAGAAGATAAAATCTACATGGAGCAACCTGAAGGGTTTTGTTCCAAGATAGAAAAATAAGGTTTGTAGATTGGTGAAGTCATTATATGACTTGAAACAAGTGTTGGGGCAATTTTTCTAGGTCAAGGTTGACCAGTTTGACTAAGCTTGAGTTGAGTCAAGCTTGAGTCAGGATTTGAGTTTTGATGTTTGACAATATAAGGAGATTGCTGGCGCAATCGTCCGGTTATGGAGATGGTCAAAGGGTTGACCAGATTGATGAGAATATAAGTCAAGTAGGTCAAGGTTGACAGGAGACTTGACTGGGAAAGTCCTAACTGGATGTTAGGCATTTGGAAAGTCCTGGTGAGGAGCCAGGCAATGAGAAAGTCCTAGTGAGGGGCTAGGCAGGAGAGAGTCCTGGTGAGGAGCCAGTCAGTTGGAAAGTCCAAGTGTGATCTTGGTAAAGGAGAAAGTCCTGGTGAGGAGCCAGGCAATGGGAAAGTCCTAATGAGGAGCTAGGTAGGAGAAGTCCTGGTGAGGAGCTAGGCAATGGGAAAGTCCTAGTGAGGAGCTAGGCAGAAGAGAGTCCTGGTGAGGAGCCAGGTAGTTGGAAGTCCAAGTGTGATCTTGGTAAAGGAGAAAGTCCTGGTGAGGAGCCAGGCAGTTGGAAAGTCCAAGTATGATCTTGGTAAAGGAGAAAGTCCTGGTGAGGAGTCAGGCAACGGGAAAGTCCTAGTGAGGAGCTAGGCAGGAGAAAGTCCTGGTGAGGAGCTAGGCAATTGGAAAGTCCAAGCATGTGGTCTTGGCAAGGTAAGTCCTGGTATGACTTGGCAAGGAAGACCCGACAACTAGGATGAGGCCGAAGGAAGCTCCTGAAGGCAAGGCGTGAAGGATGGAGAGATATCCGAGGGGCACAAGTCTGATGGAGGAGGCTAGAAGGCTAGTTCGAGGTTGGTCGGGTGTGGCCAAATGCTAGGCATGGAGACCCAACAGGTCACGGTTGACCGGAAGTTGGGTTTGGGACTTTAGACTTGAGTTTGAGTCAACTTCAGAGTGTTCAATCGATCGGGCGATCGATTGAACAGGGTCCAAATCGATCGATCGATCGATTTGGATTGTCCTGCGATTGTGGGAAGGCCCAATCGATCAGCCGATCGATTGGAATATAAAATCATGAGAACAGAGGCTTTCCCAATCGATCGGGTAATCGATTGGGAGTTGCCAATCGATCGGTCGATCGATTGGGCAGCAGAAGCTCTCACGCGGATGCAAGAGCACAAAAAGGTTCTGAATCGATCGAGCGATCGATTCAGGAAGTCCCAATCGATTGGGAAGTGACCATTGCGCAGGATGCAGGTGATGGACGACTACGATGGAGCGGTGCTAACGTGACAATCGATTGGGGATGAATTCGATCGATTGGGAGCACTGTTTAAAGCCTGGGCAGAGCGTTTTCTCCGTAGATCTTTTACGATTTCTCTCCTGCGATTTTTCGGCGATCTTCAGCAAGCTTCTCTGACTTTCACCGCCAGTTCTTGAAGGCTCTTGAGAGTGTTCTCTCAAGATTCAAGAGGCAACAACAAGCAACAAGTAAGCAAGAAGAAGGGTGTATTGTAGTTATATCTTGTATTTTATTCTTGTGTGAGTTGTATTGTGTGTGGATTTGTACGAGGTTTCTCCGCCTCCAGCTGCGACCGAGAAGGAGTTGTTCATAGTGGAGGAGCATGTCGTGTGTGGATCCTTGGATTAATCACCTCTTCTTGATGTGGATACCAAGTAAACCCTAGGCGTTAGCATTGTGAGTGTTTGTCTTCGAGTATTCCGCTGCACAACAAGAAAAAGCAAACCGACGCAAGAGTGACGAAATGCTATTCACCCCCCTTTAGCGGGAACAATAGTCCCAACAATTGGTATCAGAGTGAGGTCGCTCTTCTACGGACTAACCACCAAAAGAGCAAGAAGCTAGAGGAAGAAGATGGAGTCCGAAGTGTTGGATCGAGAAGCGCTAGAGGGGGGGTGAATAGCGCTCGTGGCTAAATCGTTCGATTATCGGAATCGTAAAACGTTCGTAGAGTAATTAAAGCAGCGGAATAAAGAAAACAAACACAAGAACACAGTCGTTTACTTCGTTCGGAGCCTAGGTCGACTCCTACTCGAAGGCCCGCGATCCTTTATCGCTTTCCGTGGGCAACAACTATAAGCTCGTATGAATATTAGAATCTAATTACAAATGTAACTGCAATTTAAAATTATACCGACAACAGTAGTAGGAAAGAAATCTGAGCTCCGGGTCGTCGGAATGTTGCAACAGCACTTCGGAAGCAGTACTTGAGCAGAACACAGCAGAATGGAAGCTTGGAAGTGTTTCTCTTCACTGCTGCTCGAAGACCCCTTATAAAGGGCATCCAAGGCGCCTTGAAAGCCTCTGAAGGCGCCTCCATAGCTCCGAGTCCACCGTGCAGATGAGCGCTGACCATTCTGCGCCTTATCACCTTGAAGGCGCCTTCATGGGTCTTCAAGGCACCTTCCAAGGCGCCTCCGTAGCCAACCGAGGCGCCTTCAGCCCTGCTTCGCAGCTTGGTCAGCTTTTGCACCCAAGGCGCCTCCAAGCTCCATGGAGGCGCCTCAGATACTATTCATCCGAGGTTAATCTTTGTACTTTGGTCCCTGCAAGATACATTAATCCCAAATATACCCTGCAGCACAAAGTTAGCACATAAAGCATAATAGAAGTGATAATGATAGTCTCCGGACTATCCGAGCCTGACTTCGGGTTTCCAACCGGAAACCCTAGGTCGACCCGACGCCTACTGTTCCCTCTACGGGGAACGCGTCCTCACCTACTCCACTCAGGAGATTTACCTGTTGCCAGTGCGATCCTCCAAATCGACTGGACTTTTGTTCAGCACTCGACGCTTCCGGACTTTCTGCTGGACATCCGCTTCCCGGCTAGTCCAGTCTTTCACCTGGTTCGCGACACCAGGACTTTCCACCTAGGGTTACCACCCCCTAGGACTTTTGCCTGAAGCCATCGACCTGCCAAGACTTTCCGCATAGGGTTATCACCCCCTATGACCTAGGGGTACCGCCCCCTAGGGTTTTCCCTTTGCCTAACCGCAGCTAGGACTTTTCTCCACCTAGGGTTACCGCCCCCTAGGACCTAGGGTTACCACCCCCTAGGGTTTTCACCTGCCTAACCGCAGTTAGGACTTTCCTGAAACACTTATTCAACATGTTAGATAACAACACGACTTAACTTTGAACCCTTTGCCATTATCAAAACTTGGGTTCGATCGTCGGATGCTTCCTGCACCAACAATCTCTCCCTTTTTGATTATGGCAACCCAAATTCAAAGTTAAGTAAAACAAATGCATAAGTATATTAAAAAGTTTTAAGTGAGCAAGCTTATGTATTTAAATTCAAATGAACGCCTAACTTAAGCTAACACTTAAACTCTTGTGAAGCTCCCCCTTAATACATGGTTTCCTTTTTGAATTTAAATAAAGTTTTATTTTGAATTACCTACTCTCCCCCTTAATAAAACACTTTTTACTCTTGATTTTTACTTTTGATTTTGAATTAATGATTTTGAATTTCCTACTCTCCCCCTTTGCCATATATCAAAAAAATAAGCCAGTTGGAAAGCATGTTTTAAGTTTTTAGAAAAAAAAGTAGTTTTAGTCTTTTGAAAAATGCTTGTGAAACACTTAGCTAGTAACTGAAAAATTTGTTAGTTATTTTTCTCCTAAGTTAAAAAGGCTAATTTATGGATGACTTGAAGGATGGCTTTAGCCTCTTTGTAAACTTAGTTGGTTTTAGAGGAAAAGAGAAAAAAATATGTAACTAAGTTTAGAAAAACTTAGCTAGATTTTAAAGAATTTTGGAGGCATATTATTTTGAAGGTTCTTTTTACTTGGCAAAAAAATTTTGCAAGTTAAGGAATATGCTTTTAATACTTTTAGCTAAGTATAGAATGAATCTAATAGGTAACTCAGCAAAAATTCATAAAGATGGCTAAGTTTGAAAGTTGCTATATGAGTCACTTAGCTGAGCCTTTTGCAAACATTAAATTTTGAAAATATAGCTTAAGTGAAAAAGGGACATAGCTTAATTTTGAATAAAATAATACTTATTTTTGAAAAAGAACTTGTTAGTTTTTAGGTTGAAGAGAGAGAGTAGTTAAAATTTTGGGTTATTTATTCAGTTGGTCCTTAAGTCCAAGCATGAGTTAAGTTTAAATAACAATCAAATTATCTAATTGGTGTAGATCAGGTATCAGAGCCCTAAAGTTTAAAGATTTTTAAAATGATTTTGAAATATTTTTTAAATAATTTTGAAATGAAGTTTAAAATAATTTTGAAAGATTTTTTAAATAATTTTGAAAGATTTTTCAAATAATTTTGAAATTAAGTTCTGAACGATTTTTAAACTGATTTTTAAAAGATTTTTCAAATAATTTTGAAATAAAGTTTAAAAAGATTTTAAAAAGATTTTGAAAGATTTTTCAAATAATTTTGAAATGAAGTTTAAAAAGATTTTAAAATAATTTTGAAAGATTTTTAAATAATTTTGAAATGAAGTTTAAAAAGATTTTAAAATAATTTTGAAAGATTTTTCAAATAATTTTGAAATGAAGTTTAAAAAGATTTTGAAAGATTTTTCAAATAATTTTGAAATGAAGTTTAAAAAGATTTTAAAATAATTTTGAAAGATTTTTCAAATAATTTTGAAATTAATTTTGAAAATATTTTAAAATAATTTTGAAAGATTTTTCAAATAATATTGAAATGAAGTTTAAAAAGATTTTAAAATGATTTTTTAAAAGATTTTGAAATTAAGTTTTAAAAGATTTTTGAAATGATTTTGAAATGAAGTTTAAAAAGATTTTAAAATAATTTCTAAAGATTTTTCAAATAATTTTGAAATGAAGTTTAAAAAGATTTTAAAATGATTTTTTAAAAGATTTTTGAAATAATTTTGAAAGATTTTGAAATTAAGTTTTAAAAGATTTTTGAAATGATTTCCAAAAGATTTTTGAAATTAAGTTTTAAAAGATTTTTGAAATGATTTTTAAAAGATTTTTCAAATTAAGTTTTAAAAGATATTAAAATTAAGTTTTAAAAGATTTTTGAAATGATTTTTAAAAGATTTTTCAAATTAAGTTTTAAAAGATTTTTAAAATGATTTTGAAATTAAGTTTTGAAAAGATTTTGAAATTAAGTTTTAAAAATATTTTGAAATTAAGTTTTGAAATGATTTTGAAATTAAGTTTTAAAAATATTTTGAAATTAAGTTTTGAAATACTTTTTAAATTAAGTTTTGAAAAGATTTTGAAATTAAGTTTTAAAAAGATTTTGAAATTAAGTTTGAAAAGATTTTGAAGTTAAGTTTTAAAAAGATTTTGAAAATAAGTTTTGAAAAGATTTTGAAATTAAGTTTAAAAAGATTTTTGAAATTAAGTTTTGAAAAGATTTTGAAATTAAGTTTTGAAAAGATTTTGAAATTAAGTTTAAAAAGATTTTTCAAATGATTTTTAAAAGATTTTTCAAATTAAGTTTTAAAAGATTTTGAAATTAAGTTTTGAAATGCTTTTGAAATTAAGATTTGAAAAGATTTTGAAATTAAGTTTTGAAAAGATTTTGAAATTAAGTTTAAAAAGATTTTTGAAATGATTTTTAAAAGATTTTGAAATTAAGTTTTAAAAGATTTTTGAAATGATTTTCAAAAAAAATTTCAAATTAAGTTTTAAAAGATTTTTAAAATGATTTTGAAATTAAGTTTTGAAAAGATTTTGCAATTAAGTTTTAAAAATATTTTGAAATTAAGTTTTGAAATGATTTTGAAATTAAATTTTAAAAATATTTTGAAATTAAGTTTTAAAAAGATTTGGAAATTAAGTTTGAAAAGATTTTGAAATTAAGTTTGAAAAGATTTTGAAATTAAGTTTTAAAAATATTTTGAAATTAAGTTTTGAAATGATTTTGAAATTAAGTTTTAAAAATATTTTGAAATTAAGTTTTGAAATGCTTTTTAAATTAAGTTTTGAAAAGATTTTGAAATTAAGTTTGAAAAGATTTTGAAATTAAGTTTTAAAAATATTTTGAAATTAAGTTTTGAAAAGATTTTGAAATTAAGTTTTGAAAAGATTTTGAAATTAAGTTTAAAAAGATTTTTGAAATGATTTTTAAAAGATTTTTCAAATTAAGTTTTAAAAGATTTTGAAATTAAGTTTTGAAATGCTTTTGAAATTAAGTTTTGAAAAGATTTTGAAATTAAGTTTTGAAAAGATTTTTAAATAATTTTGAAATTGATTTTGAAAATATTTTTAAATAATTTTGAAATGATTTTTAAATAATTTTGAAATTAATTTTGAAAAGATTTTTAAATAATTTTGAAATAATTTTTAAAAGATTTTTAAATAATTTTGAAATAATTTTGAAATTTGAGATTTAAAAATAAGTTTGAAATTTGAGATTTAAAAATAATTTTGAAATAATTTTGAAATTTGAGATTTAAAAAGTAATTTTGAAATATTTTTGAAAGGATTGAGTTAAAGATTTTAAAGTTGAATAATTTTGAAAAATAATTTTAAAGTTAATTTAATTTGAAAAATAATTTTTGAAAGAAAATTTTAAAGTTAAAAAAATAATTTTAAAGTTAATTAATCTTTGAAAAATAATTTTAGACAATTTAGAATGATTTAGAAACTGAGTTTTAAAATAATTTTGATTTGAAAATAATTCAAGTTAAAATAATTTAATTGTTAATTAACTTGATTTAAGTTAAGTCAATTTTAATAATTTAATTTCCTAGTCATCTCATCCGATCTAAAATTGTCAATCAGGGAACCCTATAATTGTTGTGAGATGAATTATGGTTGAATTTAAGGGTCTGGTTTAACTTTGTGTTAGATTCAGGTTTAGCTTTGGGTTCAACAAGTAAGCATTCTTTGGATAAACTTCTGGGCTATGGTGAGTCACAAGGTACTCATTAAAGTAACCATGCCTTCGAGATTTCCCAAATAGTCCTACCCATTGAGCTTAATACTAAACCTTGGTCTAACTAGTTAGGATCCATTTAAGGGTAGCTTCGGTCAGTTCCACTTGGCCAAATGCACCAGGTCGAAGCCATATCTTCCTAGACATGCGATGCCCAAGCTTCCCTAACGTACTATCATCCAAAAACTTCACCAGTACCGTGGGTCAAGTTAAACCTAACTTCTTTTACTTTAACCTTAATTACCCTGCCGGGTAGTCTACTCTTGTTTATCCATTTCGGGTAGATTAAGTTCGGTTACCCAGTCGGGTAGTTTAGTTAGGGGTGCCAACTATTCTGGATCCTCCTTCTAAATTTTTATTTGATTTAAAATGAATTTTTGAATTTTGATTTAAGTTTGAATTTTTAATTTAATTTTGAATTTTGAATTTTGAATTTTAATTTAATTTCGAATTTGTAATTTGAATTTTGAATTTTTAATTTAATTTCTAATTTTGAATTTGTAATTTGAATTTTAAATTTTTTAATTTTAATTTCAAATTTAATTTGAATATTAATTTGAATTATGTTCTTAATATTGTTTTTCTATTAGCTCCCCCTGGATCATAGCCTCGATATGGTCTATCAAGGTAATAGACTTGATCCTTGGGGACCCAATAGTGACCAGTTCCAACTTGATTAACCAAGTTGGATTTTGGCACCCATGCTTGGACAATTTTTCTATTATTTGTATTAACTAGCGATAAATATGATTTGTATTTTATTTTAGTTTTAAATCCAAATCCAGTTTTGTTGTAAACGGCTCGCTGTTTTCCAAGAATCAGATCCAGATTCTTAGAGCCCAAGGTGAACCGTTCCAACGTGTCCTTGAGTTCTTTAATTTGAGCTTTCAAATTGGAATTTTCTTCCTCAAGTTGTTGGACTTGAGTTGAACTTCCAATTTGAACTGACTCAGTTAAAGAGCTCGAGTCAGTCGCTTCCTTAAGGGTTGTTACCTCCTTTTGGAGCAACTTAACCCGGACGTTGGATTTAGCCAACTTTTTTACTAAGTAAGGTAATAATTCATGCAAGTTATCTAATTGAAATTCTGCGAGTAGTGAACTTACAGTGGGTTTTGGTCCTTCGGAAACGAATGCGGATTCGTGGCTTTGATCAGACTCAGTCCCGGATTCGTTCTCAGTTTCTGACTCATACTCGGACTCAGTTTCCACCACGGTTGCTAGTACTGGTAGAGCGAGGAAGCTCGTTGATTCTTCTTCGTCGGACCCGGATTCATCTGAAGACTTCGACCATATATTTTCCTATGTCTTACTTGTACCTGCAACCATCGTAATACCTTCCTTGGCCGAAGTAGTATTATTCTGCTCATCTAATTCAAATAAATCATTTATTAAATTATGCTTACTTACTTGAGCGTCGGAAGTGCCCTCGTGTAGTTCCATCAACTTTTGCCACAACTCTTTTGCACTTGTGAAGGGGCCGATGCGGTTCAGTTCTTCATTGGTTAGGCCACATTGTAGCATGCAGGTTGCTTTGGCATCGACTTCAACTTTTTTCATTGTGCTAGAATCCCAGTTGATGCATGAGATAAGTTCTCCGGTGTTGTCACGTGGAAGTTCGAGTCCGGTCTGGATGATGATCCACATCTCGACTTGCGTCTTGAGGTGGTATTCCATCCGGTTCTTCTAGTATCCAAAGTCCTTGCCAGAAAAGAGCGGCGGTCGGACGGTGCAAAATCCTTCTTGGAATGCCATTTTGAAGGAACCTTGCACACAAATAAATAGCAAAAAAATGTACCAGGACTTGATCCTGGATTAGCAGTGCGGTATGGAAGGATAGAAATAGAAGTTCACCAGTTTCGAGAAAAAAATAATAAAATATTATTAAAATATTATTAAAAAAATATTATTTCAAATTTTGCCAAATTCAATATTTTATCAATACTAATAAACCGTGAAAGGATGAAAATGAATTTTTCGAAAATAATTTTGGAGGGAAAAAATGAAAGGCGTAAAATGCTTGAATGGTGGTTGCACCAGTTCAAAGCGACCCCGCTCTGATACCAATTGTTGGATCGAGAAGCGCTAGAGGGGGGGTGAATAGCGCTCGTGGCTAAATCGTTCGATTATCGGAATCGTAAAACGTTCGTAGAGTAATTAAAGCAGCGGAATAAAGAAAACAAACACAAGAACACGGTCGTTTACTTCGTTCGGAGCCTAGGTCGACTCCTACTCGAAGGCCCGCGATCCTTGATCGCTTTCCGTGGGCAACAACTATAAGCTCGTATGAATATTACAATCTAATTACAAATGTAACTGCAATTTAAAATTATACCGACAACAGTAGTAGGAAAGAAATCTGAGCTCCGGGTCGTCGGAATGTTGCAACAGCACTTCGGAAGCAATACTTGAGCAGAACACAGAAGAATGGAAGCTTGGAAGTGTTTCTCTTCACTGCTGCTCGAAGACCCCTTATAAAGGGCATCCAAGGAGCCTTGAAAGCCTCCGAAGGCGCCTCCATAGCTCCGAGTCCACCGTGCAGATGAGCGCTGACCATTCTGCGCCTTATCACCTTGAAGGCGCCTTCCAAGGCGCCTCCGTAGCCAACCGAGGCGCCTTCAGCCCTGCTTCGCAGTTTGGTCAGCTTTTGCACCCAAGGCGCCTCCAAGCTCCATGGAGGTGCCTCGGACACTATTTATCCGAGGTTAATCTTTGTACTTTGGTCCCTGCAAGATACATTAATCCCAAATATACCCTGCAGCACAAAGTTAGCACATAAAGCATAATAGAAGTGATAATGATAGTCTCCGGACTATCCGAGCCTGACTTCGGGTTTCCAACCGGAAACCCTAGGTCGACCCGACGCCTACTGTTCCCTCTACGGGGAACGCGTCCTCACCTACTCCACTCAGGAGATTTACCTGTTGCCAGTGCGATCCTCCAGATCGACTGGACTTTTGCTCAGCACTCGACGCTTCCGGACTTTCTGCTGGACATCCGCTTCCCGGCTAGTCCAGTCTTTCACCTGGTTCGCGACACCAGGACTTTCCACATAGGGTTACCACCCCCTAGGACTTTTGCCTGAAGCCATCGACCTGCCAAGACTTTCCGCATAGGGTTATCACCCCCTATGACCTAGGGGTACCGCCCCCTAGGGTTTTCCCTTTGCCTAACCGCAGCTAGGACTTTTCTCCACCTAGGGTTACCGCCCCCTAGGACCTAGGGTTACCACCCCCTAGGGTTTTCACCTGCCTAACCGCAGTTAGGACTTTCCTGAAACACTTATTCAACATGTTAGATAACAACATGACTTAACTTTGAACCCTTTGCCATTATCAAAACTTGGGTTCGATCGTCGGATGCTTCCTGCACCAACACGAAGGACCACTAAGATGGGAAATCTGAATTCCACCTCCGTACAACAAAGAAGACTTCAATTATTGGAGGGCGAGGTTGGAAACTTGGTTCTAAATGGATTGGAATCAATGGGTTACTTTGGAAGATCCATTTAAGCCTCCAAAGGATAAAAAGGGGAAGTGCCTCCGACCTCGACATTGGACCGAGGAACAACGAGAGCAAGTGGAAGCGGATAAGGAGGTAACAAAAATCTTGTTAAATTTATTCCCTTCTAATATCATTGTGAGTGTAGGTGAATGCACAAGTGCATGCGATCTTTGGAAGAAGATCATTGCCTATCATGAAGACCCATCACAATTACAAGGAGTAGAGGAGTCCAAGGAGAAGGGCTCATTGGTCCAAGAAGAGAAGGACCAATCCGATGTTGACATAAGGTCAACATTCGAGGAGAAGAAGGAAGAGGAGGAGAAGGAAGAAGATGAGAGATCTTCTACATCTTCAAGAGAGGAAGAGGTGAAAGTATCCACATCCTCAAGAGTTGAAGAGGTGGAAGCACCCACACCCTCAAGAGGAGAAGAAGAAGAAGATGATGCAACCTCCACAATGCAAGATAAATCAAATGGAGAATCAAGCATCATCCCTACAAGCAAAGGTATAGAAACTTCAATTGTAAATAACAAAAATCATATCATTTGCTTTGAGTGTAGGGAGCATGGGCACTACAAGAGCAAGTATCCCAAATTAGCCAAGAAGAAGAGTCAAGTAGTACCCAAGGGCAAGGAGAAGCCCAAGGAGACAATCCCCACAACAAAGAAGAGTAATGAACACATTGTGTGTTTCTTGTGCAACCAAAATGGGCATTATCGAAGCCAATGTCCAAAGGGAAAGAAAACAACCAAAGTCAAAGGAGGAAGCACAAGTCAAGGGGGAGCTTTTAAGAGCAAACCCAAGGTAAACTTTAATAGTGCAATTCCTCTTAGTCATGATAAAATGCATGTTAGAAATAATCCTTATCATTTTAATGTAAATTATCATGAAAGTAGGAAGCATGAGAGTACTAAGGATAAATATATTCCTCCTCATGCTAGATCTACCATACCTAAGTTTAGGAAGGTAGATAGCTACTTAGGCAATAATTCTAAGGATTATAGATATATGCCTAAATATAGAAATGCTCATAGGAATCAAGAAAAATTCAAGTCTATAGATTTAAGAGTGGACAATCAAGTCTTAAGGTCAAGACTTGATAATTTAGAAAATACCCTAGAAAGAATAGAAAATATGCTTAGGGGTCAAAATGAGCATAACCTAGGAAAAGCTAGATAAGAGACATCCAATGGCTATAGGGGTTTGGGATACAAACCTAAAGTCAAGAAGGATGTGACTTCTTTTCAAAGGATTCCATATAGCTATGAGACTAACCCTAGGTGTAAAGGTCAAGTCAAGGATACTAGGGAAGGAATCCCTAAAGGTTCTTTTGGCAAGACCAATGTGACTAAGACTTCTAAGAAGTCTAACAAAGTCACAAAAAAGGTCACAAGGGAAGTCATCCCTAAAGTTGATCTAGTAAAGGTGACTAAGGCTCCAAAAAGGCCTAATAAAGTCACAAATAATGTTACAAGGGAAGTTATCCCTAGGAGTGACCTAGTAGAAGTGACCAAGGTTTCTAAGAAGCCTAGAAAGGTCCTTAGGAAGGTATCTAGGGAAGTCATCCCTAGTGAGTACCTAGAGCATCCAAGGAGTATCAATAGGTTTTGGGTTCCTAAGAGCATATTCTCTACACCCTAGATGGGCTTAGAGAGTGTCAACTTCAATTAGAAAGGTAGTTAACCCAACCTTGGTAAAGTTGACACTTGAGAGCATTTTCAAGGTTTCACTAATCTTTGAAAATGAAAAAGGATTATTAGTGTTACTCTTTGAAAGAGTAAAATGTGTCAAAATTTGAAGAGTTGAATCTAATTTAAATTGACACACTTGAGAGAAGCAAAAGTAATGCCAAATTTGGAATTCGACATTTTCTTATGGAATTAAGGGAAATGTAAACATTAATCCAAATTGTTACTCTTGGAAAGAGTAACATGTGCCAAATCTTAAGGAATTATGTTTGAATTAAATTGGCACAATTTGGAGAATCATATGAACTACCAAGTTGGGATTTTGGTATGTTCTTAGGGAGTCAAGGGCAAATCCAAGCTTAAAATATAAGGTGATTACTCTTTTGGAAGGATAAATATGCCAAAATTTGAGGAATGTGCTTAATTTTAATTGCCATAAATAAATCAAGAGATTAAAGAAATGCCAAGTTGGGGTTTGGCACTTTCTTAATGAAATTGGGCAATCTAAGATTTAATTTTAAGATTAACTAAGATTTAAAGACACTTAGATAAGTAATCTAGGTATTTTATTTATGCTAATTTACCATACTTTGTTTGTCCATCGTATGTCATGACATCATATTTTCTTTTGCATTCATTTTTAGTATGAAAAATACAAAAATACCATGTCATGCCATACATACATCATGTAGCTATAGCATTTTTTTTCTTTAAAAATTGCTTATTTTGATGTATGTCATGTAACATCATGCATTATGTTAATTTCCTTATAATTAAGGATAAAAAATATTTATCATGAATGATAAATATCTCAACAAGTGGGATGATACCAAGTGACATCCTAGGTGGATGATCATAAGTTTCATAATGCCTAGATAGTTATGCATGATCCCTTAGTTTAGGGCAAAATCAAATATACATCTCACAAAGAATCATAAGGTGACTTGTATATGTTTTAGTATACATTAGATACAAATGAGATGTTAGGATGGTGAACAAATCTCAAGATGTTGATTTAATGCATCTTGTTGAGTTTTAGGTTCGTCAAAACACATAGTTATGTGTTTTCCAATCATTGGGAAAACAAATATACAAGTCATGTGCATTGAGCCATAAGAATATGGTGGGATATTGGTTTTTAAAATGTTTTAAAAAAATACTTTTAAAAACCTTGGTGAAGACTATCTTTTGATAGTATTCATCATTGAAAAGTTAGACACAAACTAGGAGAAAACATTGAAGTTTTCAAGAGTTTTCAAATTTGTATCAATCTTTGAAAATAGGAAATATTTTCATATAAAACTATTTTTCCTTGATAGAGTATACCCTATAAAGTATCTACATGAATTTTCACGATTTTTGAATTTTTGTAGAATTTTTGGAGAGTTTTTGAATTTCACTGAAATTAAATTTCAGAGAAATCAGAAACCCAATCGATCAGCCGATTGATTGGGATGGTTTTAATCGATCAGTCGATCGATTGGGAAGCTAATTCCCGTGAACAGAGAGTCAGTGGATCGATCAGCCGATCAATTGACCTAGGCTGGATCGATCAACCGATCGATTCAGAGGGAATTTCTGCTAGCAGTAGCTTATGGAATCGATCAATGGATCGATTGAAGTGATTTCAATCGATTGAGTCCCAACTTTAATCGATTGAGAATTCTGATTTTGGCCTGAAAAGTCTGACTTCAGCACTTTAAGTCACTTCAAGTTCTAATAACCATTCCAAATACCTTGGAATATATTTGTATACATTTAAGGGGAGTTTTCTTGATGAAAACATGTATGGATTGGTTAAGATAAATCAAAGTGAAGTTTACGATGAGGTTTAGTTTCAATTTCAAATTTTGGAACCTCAAAACTTCAAGTTTTGGTTTTCAAGGGTCATTAACCATTTCTAACACTTTGGAATACACTTGTATACATTTAGGGGGAGGGTTCATGATGAAGGCAAGTATGAATTGGTTAAGGTAGACTTAGGTGAAGTTTAGGTTGGGGTTTAGTTTCATTATTGAATTTTGAACCTCAAAACTTCAAGTTTTGGTTTTCCTAATTGTTTAGGAACTCCAAGTTATTGTTGGTGCAATAACAGAAGTTTGACCATGTTTTCAGGGGCAGTTACTCCTTGAATGCATGAAAATTTACTTTCAAGGACCTTGGAAGGGGGTTAAACCTTTGTGATGGATAATACTCAGGGTCGAGTATTGGGGAACAATGGAAGATTGGTTATCTTCATTGCTAGGATGATAAATGTTCTCGGATAAGCATTGTGGAGAAGATTACTGCTTAAGGGGGAGCATTGAATACAATGAATGGGAGCTTCATTGGGAAGTTGATGCATGCTCTAGGATGAGCATTGTGAAGTGAAGTAGATCTCAAGGGGGAGCTTTGGCGGCAATGAAGAATATAAGATCTTCATTGTGGGGTTGTTAACAACATATGAGGTTGCAAACAACATAGAGTTAACTCTTATGGAGAATAGTTTGTTTTCAGTTTTTGATGTGTGACAAAGGGGAAGAATGGAAGGTTAAGTTAGGCCTTCATCCCAAGCAGGGGGAGTTTGCCCTCTAGGAAAGGGAGAGAATGAAGGAAACCTTCATTCATGCCTTGTCATGAAAGGGTTAAGGTTATGAGATTTAGCCTTGTGATAAAGAAGAAATTAAGGCTATGAGATTTAGCCTTGGTATAAAGAAGAGGCTAAGGCTATGTGATTTAGCCTTGTG
Source organism: Zingiber officinale (assembly GCF_018446385.1). Taxonomy (NCBI): domain Eukaryota; kingdom Viridiplantae; phylum Streptophyta; class Magnoliopsida; order Zingiberales; family Zingiberaceae; genus Zingiber; species Zingiber officinale. The sequence continues at coordinate 16,512,201 of NC_055989.1, forward strand.
ATAAAGAAGAAGTTAAGGCTATGGGATTTAGCCTTGGTGTAAAGAAGAGGTTAAGGCTATGAGATTTAGCCTTGTGATAAAGAACAGGTTAAGGATATGGGATTTAGCCTTGGTGTAAAGAAGAGGTTAAGGCTATGAGATTTAGCCTTGTGATAAAGAACAGGTTAAGGCTATGGGATTTAGCCTTGGTGTAAAGAAGTGATTAAGGCTATGAGATTTAGTCTTGTTATAAAGAAGAGGTTAAGGCTATGGGATTTAGCCTAACTTAGAGGTATTGTCATACATCAAAAATGGGAGATTGTTAGGGCAATTTTCCTAGGTCAAGGTTGACCAGTTTGACTAAGCTTGAGTTGAGTCAAACTTGAGTCAGGATTTGAGTTTTGATGTTTGACAATATAAGGAGATTGCTGGAGCAATCATCCGGTTATGGAGATGGTCAAAGGGTTGACCAGGTTGATGAGAATACAAGTCAAGTAGGTCAAGGTTGACAGGAGATTTGACTGGGAAAATCCTAACTGGATGTTAGGCATTTGGAAAGTCCTAGTGAGGAGCCAAGCAACGGGGAAGTCCTAGTGAGGAGCTAGGCAGGAGAGAGTCCTGGTGAGGAGCCAGTCAGTTGGAAAGTCCAAGTGTGATCTTGGCAAAGGAGAAATTCCTGGTGAGGAGCCAGGCAACGGGAAAGTCCTAGTGAGGAGCTAGGCAGGAGAAAGTCCTGGTGAGGAGCCAGGTAATTAGAAAGTCAAAGCATGTGGTTTTGTCAAGGTAAGTCCTGGTATGACTTGGCAAGTTAGACCCGACAACTAGGATAATGCCGAAGGAAGCTCTTGAAGGCAAGGCGTGAAGGATAGGGAGATATCCGAGGGGCGTAAGGCTGATGGAGGAGGCTACAAGGCTAGTTCGAGGTTGGTCGGGTGTGGTCAAATGCTAGGCATGAAGACCCAACATGTCACAGTTGACCAGAAGTTGGGTTTGGGACTTTGGACTTGAGTTTGAGTCAAGTTCAGAGTGTTCAATCGATCGGGCGATCGATTAAACAAGGTCCAAATTGATCGGTCGATCGATTTGGACTGTGCTGCGATTGTGGGAAGGCCCAATCGATTAGCCAATCGATTGGGATATGAAATCACGAGCACAGAGGCTTTCCCAATCGATCGGGCAATCGATTGGGAGCTGCCAATCGATCGGTCGATCGATTGGGCAACAGAAGCTCTCACGCGAATGTGAGAGCACAGAAAGGTTCTGAATCGATCGGGCGATCGATTCAGGAAGTCCCAATTGATCGATTGGGAAGTAACCGTTGCGTAGGATGCAGGTGATGGACGGCTGCGATGGAGCGGTGCTGACGTGGCAATCGATTGGGGATGAATTCGATCGATTGGGAGCACTGTTTAAAGCCTGGGCGGAGCATTTTCTCCGTAGATCTTTTGCGATTTCTCTCCTGTGATTTTTTGGCGATCTTCAGTGAGCTTCTCCGACTTTCACCGTCAGTTCTTGAAGGCTCTTGAGAGTGTTCTCTCAAGGTTCAAGAGGCAACAACAAGCAACAAGTAAGCAAGAAGAAGGGTGTATTGTAGTTATATCTTGTATTTTCTTCTTATGTGAGTTGTGTTGTTGTGTGTTGATTTGTACGAGGCTTCTCCACCTTCGGCTGCGACCGAGAATGAGTTGTTCATAGTGGAGGAGCGTGTCGTGTGTGGATCCTTGGATTAATCACCTCTTCTTGAGATGGATACCAAGTAAACCCTAGGTGTTAGCATTGTGAGTGTTTGTCTTCGAGTATTCCGCAGCACAACAACAAGACGAAGCTAACAGACGCAAGCGCGATGAAACACTATTCACCCCCTCTAGCGGGCACATCGGTCCCAACAACAAGTACTAAAGAAGTCGCATAAGAAATTTGATAATTCTATGAAGGACTGTGGATTCAAAATCAATGAGTGTAATAAATGTGTCTACATAAAAGTCACAGAGAATGATTATGTCATCTTGTGCCTATATGTAGATGGCACACTTATCATTGGAAGTAATAATAAGATAATCAAATCTACTAAGAATATGTTGAACTCAAGATTTGACATGAAAGACATAAGCCTAGCTGATGTAATTCTAGGAATCAAAATTCTTAGAATAACAGAAGAACTTGTTCTTAGTCAATCCTATTATGTGGACAAAATTCTTGAGAAATTCATCAAGGGTGATATTGTGTTGGCACGAACACCGATAGATACGAATCTTTATATAGAGGCTATAACAGGAGCCTAGAGGAGGAATTGGTTTATGCCTCCTGATGGGCTTAGGCTTCTTGTGTTCGGCCCGAACACCCAACCCAAGTCCATTAATAATAACTCATACCACTAAAGGGTTATTATTGAACTACCACACCAATGTCATATTACAATATGGGCTCCTTCTTATCATGAGTGCGTTAATCTCCCTGTGTTTAAGATATCGTATGTCCGTTAATTAATTGAGTTACTAACAACCCAATTAATTAACATCTGATTTCAAGAGTAGTATCACTCAACTTTATTATCATGCCGGACTAAGTCCACCTGCAGGGGTTACATGATAATCCTTATGAGCTCCTTACGGGGACATCATCAACCTAAATAATTAGGACACAGATTCCTTCTATAATCAACAACACATCATATAAATAATACTATTTCCCGACTCATCAGGCCTATTGATTTAACGAATAAATCTCACCCATTGATAAGTTAAAGAAATAAATACTAAGTATACGTGCTTGTTATTATATAGGGATTAAGAGGGCGCACATCCATAATAACAGAGGTTCTGTTCTTTTGTATAGTCAGTACAAATCGAACAACCTCAAATGGTCCTGCTCAATACACACATAGTGTACTAGTGTAATTTTATAGCCAAGACAGACTAATACTAAATTACAGTACAATCATTCCAATGGTTTGTCTCAATCCATCTTGGTTATGAGTTATTATTTATAATTTTTAAGGAACCAATAACATAATCTTTTGTGTGACACCACACATCATATTATCTACAATATAAATTAAATGGGCAACTGCATTGACATATATATAAATATAAAATACAAACATTTGATCAAAGTGATTCTCATTTCAAAATATTTCAAAACAGATGTTCATATAAAAGCTAGGCTTATAGTATACATACCAACAACTGGATACCAAACTATCAGAATAAATCAACTGATAACCTCTGCTTGTACAGCACCATCACTCTGCCTAAGTCCAACAGCCATTGCATTACAATCATTGTTGGATTCCAATGAGACTTACTCAGAATCAATCAATGGATAGCCTTCTTCGCTAGTTGCGCGCCTTTCACTCCAACAACCATCGCATTCCAATCATTTTCTGGGAATGGAGATTTCAGCTCAAACGCAAAGTTTCACTGTGCCACTCTCTCCTCATTTTGAGAAGTAATTCTGGGGAAGAAAGAACAACTTGTTTCAGAATCACTTAACAAAACAGAGCATCATAACACAATGTCAAAAAATTAAGTGGCAGTTCAGATATATAATTCTTGCATGAATAACATTCCCACTTCAATACTGTCATTAACAGAAAAAACTCTTAAAGCAGCAAAATCATGACCAACAGAAAATACAGCATTAAGACATGAAATTTCAAGAAAAAATGCATCTACAATTAATTTTAAGATGAGTCATTTGACAAAGACGTGGATAAAAGCTTGTATCTAATGAATCCTTGGATTTTATCTAATTCATGTCATGATCGAGTGTATTTACAGTTCAGGATAAAGAAATCAATTACAGCCAAGAGTGGTAAAGGTCCTGCAGAGGAAGACAGTGATAACCAGTACACGTTTCTTTTTGTGAATCGGACAATGCTTTTTAGGTTGGATCAAATCTTTTAATATTGGCAGGGATGCTTTCATGACTTAAATAACTGATCAGGTGAGAATTCATACAGGTCTATATGAGATCACAAATCAACTGGTCTAAATAGTCTTCTTCTCCAATGATATTGGCAGTGTTGGCACATTGGCAAAATAATTTATGTGCGAGTGTCATTTACATGCTCCTTGTTATAGAAGATGAATTAGGTTATAAGTTCAACAAATAGCAATAATATAAAATGCACTCTTTTGAAGTGCCCAGTTTGTCTAATATTTTGTTTTCTTCATTAAACACAGCCTATGTTTATACTCTGAAAACAAATTGAATAACATAGAAGAACCTTAAGCAAGCCATCGTTGGATATGTTTTTTTTTAGGAAAAAAAGGTGTCAAAATTCTCACGAAAACCAATCATGCAAACCACAGTAAACAATACAAGGACTCTAAATAGTTCCCAAGGAGAAAAACAAATACAATACAGTTGAAGGATAATATAGACATTAATTCGTTTCCATTCTTCTTGAGTTTTTTTTTTTTACCAGGGTAGAGGAATGAAGTAAAAAAGGTGATTTTACTCCTAATGTCATTGTTAGTCCTATAGCGAGATGAAGACAGATAAATCATGTACTAAGCGACCTCTTAGATAATATGACATTTAATTCTTAGAGGAATGAATCTCACATGAATCAACCCTTATCCAATGAAATAATTTTATCATCCTAGTACCAACTCAGGCTACACCATGGATGAGTAGGAAGGACCCCCAGTCACCTATCCTGTCCAGCATTAACCGTGATTTACTCCCTCTGGAATCTTGTGAGACCGGGGTCAGGGGGTCGCTAGAGTGACGATTCCACCTTTTTTTTGCCAATGGATGCTGCAAGGTTGGAACCGCCAACCCAGCGGCCCCCTCACCCCGGCCCCATAAGTATGAGAGGGAGTAAATCACGATGAATACGGGGCCGGTTATGACATGGTGGTCTTAGGCATTTTTTTGCCAATGGATGAATAGGAAGGACGTGGAGAGAGAAAGAAAATTTCAAAGTAAATAAAAAAAACATATATCAACAAATTGATTTGTATGGGTTTTCTTAGTCTTCTGTCTTTCCCTTTTCTTTCGTATTCATCCACCCAAATTAAGAAGTCATAAGACTAAAGAAAATGTTCCCATTAAATTGCAAGTTAGAGGAACTGTTGAAGGTGTAATGTTCATTTTAAACCATGAAAATCACATTTTATTATTCAGTTTAATCTTAAACAACCTCAATACTCCTGATCTGCCCTATGTTCGGTCCTATAAAGAACAAGGGTCATAGATGATCCCGTCCGAACGCTGAGTCGGACGAAGGCTGGTCGCGACGTCCTGGTTGCTGACGGAAAGTCGTGGGTGATTCGGCTCCCACGGGCGGCTGACGATGCTGCAGGTCCCTGCACACACTCAGACGATCCCCCTCCTCACGTTAGAGACCAGAACCCAGGGAAAAAGTCCCCGGATCAGGCTCTCCGACGCTCAAGTCAGGTACTTTTTCCCCAGAAAACGCAAAGAGAAGGAAAAAACTGACTGAAAGTAAAAAGTTGTAGAAAAAAGTGACGAGAGAGCGCGTACCCGCGTACGAAGAAGCCTCCTCTTTTTATGCCCCCTTCTCGCTTCTAGAATCTGCCATCCTGTCAGAAAGTGTTAGACGCTGGGCTTCGTCGTGTAGTCCCGGACACCTGTCATGCTGCTATTGGTCGTGAAAGCATCTTCTTGTTTTCGAAACCTCCGCCTTTACACATGCGTTTTGTCTTGTAATGAAGGTCATCTGTCAGGCTGCTATTGGTTGTTAAAGCATCTTCTCATTTAGAAACCTCCGCCTCCGCACATATCGCTGGTATGTAGTGATTACCCCTTGACGGACAATTGTGATTCCCCGACTCCCGCACGGCTTAGCTCATCCGATCTATTGAGGCCTGCATCTGCCTCGCATCCTCCGATCAGATCCAACCTCTAAGCATCACCTGCCAGTCGGGCTGACTCTGAGCAGCTCTGCCAATCCCGGTCTGTACCCTGCGCTTTGTATTTCCTGTCCCTCGACCGCAGGCCTGAAGATTGAGCTGTTTCTGATCAGCTCTGCCGATCCCGACCCGTGACTTGTACTTCCAGTCCTTTGAATCGCATGCCTGTAGATCGAGCCATCTCTGAACAGCTCTGCCGATCCCGATCTGTACCCTGCGCTTTGTATTTCCTGGCCCTCGACCGCAGGCCTGTAGATTGAACTGTTTCTGATCAGCTCTGCCGATCCCGACCCGTGACTTGTACTTCCAATCCTTGGAATCGCGGGCCTGTAGATCGAGCTGTTTCTGATCAGCTCTGTCGATCCCGACCCGTGACTTGTACCTCGCCTGTCGTCTCTCTTCGTCTTCCTACTGCTTTACCCCTTCGATCAACAAGTCTGCCTGGCCTCTGACTACCCCCTATGCTCGATTCTGACTGCCCCGTCAGCTTGACTATTGACTGCCGAGTCACCTTGACTACTGACTGCCACATCATCTTGACTTTTGACCGCTACATGGCCTTGACCCTTCTCCCCCTTTCCTTCTGGGGGCCCCTCCATTGTCAGCCGTATCACAAGCCTCCCCCACAAGTCTAGTCGAAGGAGGACGACAGTCTGACTGACTAGACCTCAGCACATCTCTAAGATCTCAGCATATCTCTGTGACCTCAGCCTATCTCTGTGTTTCTACCTCAGCATATCTCTGCGCGCTCTGCTTCCTTCCTCACGCATCGACCTTTGTGTCGCGTCGCCTGGGATACCATGCCTCCTTAATTGCTTCGCCAGTCGCTTGGGGTGATGTGCCCACGCAGTTGCTTTGACTTGGCCACCCGCCTTCTTTATAAAGAGTCTCACGGTCACTTCTTTATTCTATCCTTCCTCTTTCACGCCTTCCTACTTTCTTTTGCTAACCCGTGTTCCACCAGCTTCTTTCTCACGCGATGCATTCTCCTTCTTCTGAGGAGGTTGATCAACCACCCTCCCAAGTGATGATAAATCAACTCGCCTCGCTACTTGCCGCGAGAGAACGCGAACTGGAGCACGTGTCCCAAGATCGGGCTCGCCAGACGGCTGCCCTGCATTCCATGGAAGCTCAGTATCGTCTTGCAAAGTATTGTGTGCATGCGGAGAAGGCGAGGAAAGAGGAGTGCCAGGCTAGCCTGCAACACCAACTTAGCCTCCAAGAACGTTTGCAGCGAGAGCATGAGACGGAGTTATCCCTTCTCCGCACGTGCCTTGACGTTAAGCAAGACACGCTCGCCCAGCAACAAGCAGTCATTGAATCCTTACATGCGGAGCTGGCTCGGGCTTTGAACGCCCCAGAAGCTCCCGAGTCTCCAGATAGCTCTTCACGCAGCAGTGCTCATTCTCCATGACCAATCCTTTCCCCGAGTTAAAGCTGGTCTGGGTGATAATTGTCTCAGTGGCTCCTTTCCCGCAAGACGTTCCCACTTGTAGCCTTAGTTGTATCACCCACTTATTGAACTGTGTCGCTGTACTTGTCTGTCTGTCCTTTTCCGGCATAGTCTTTCTTGCTCAATTTTCATCTAGCAAGCATTCTTAGAAACTGGCCCGTATGTAAGAGACAAGAGTTGCCTCATGACTCATTTTTATGTATGAATTTTGGATAATAAAACCAAAATAATGCTTGAAAATTAAGACTGTAATGAACGTTCAAAACCTGATTCCGCAGTTAATATTGATGCTTTATGGGTGTGATGGATGACTTCCCGTATTCAGTGCCTCGCATACTTGCTGCATATTCGCAATTTGCATAAAGGAGCAAAAATAAAGCCAGATGTAGTTAACCTGATTATCGGCAGATGTTCCGCTCATTGTGAGGCATATCTATCTGAAAGGTCGTTAGGCGTGGATGCCGGGTTCGCTTATGATCCTCGCAGGGGAGATGGTTTTGGATTCCCTCATGGGAGCCGACCTAAAAGGTCGTTGGGCGTGAGCACCGGGCTCACTTTTGATTCTCGCATGGGAGCCGACCTGAAAGGTCGTTGGACGTGAAAACAGAGCTCACTTATAACTCGCACTGGGGCGAGAGTCTGGAGATACCGACCTAAAAGGTCGTTGGGCGTGAGCACAGGGCTCACTTTTAATTCTCGCATGGGAGCCGACTGAAAGGTCGTTGGGCGTGAGAACAGAGCTCACTTATAACTCGCACTGGGGCGAGAGTCTGGAGATACCGACCTAAAAGGTCATTGGGCGTGAGCACAAGGCTCACTTTTAATTCTCGCATGGGAGTCGACCCGAAAGGTCGTTGGGCGTGAGAACAGAGCTCACTTATAACTCGCACTGGGGCGAGAGTCTGGAGATACCGACCTAAAAGGTCGTTGGGCGTGAGCACAGGGCTCACTTTTAATTCTCGCATGGGAGCCGACCTGAAAGGTCGTTGGGCGTGAGAACAGAGCTCACTTATAACTCGCACTGGGGCGAGAGTCTGGAGATACCGACCTAAAAGGTCGTTGGGCGTGAGCACAAGGCTCACTTTTAATTCTCGCATAGGAGCCGACCATGAAGGTCGTTGGGCGTGAGCAGGCTCACTTATAACTCGCCGGGGGGTGAGACAACCGACCTAAAAGGTGGTTGGGCGTGAGCACAAGGCTTACTTTTAATTCTCGCATAGGAGCCGACCTGAAGGTCGTTGGGCGTGAGGCGAGCTCACTTATAACTAGTCTTGGGCGAGTGCGGAGATACCGACCTAAAAGGTCGTTGGGCGTGAGCACAGGGCTCACTTTTAATTCTCGCATGGGAGCCGACCTGAAAGGTCGTTGGGCGTGAGAACAGAGCTCACTTATAACTCACACTGGGGCGAGAGTCTAGAGATACCGACCTAAAAGGTCGTTGGGCGTGAGCACAAGGCTCACTTTTAATTCTCGCATGGGAGCCGACCTGAAAGGTCGTTGGGCGTGAGAGCAGAGCTCACTTATAACTCGCACTGGGGCTAGAGTCTGGGACAACCGACCTAAAAGGTTGTTGGGCGTGAGCACAAGGCTCACTTTTAATTCTCGCATGAGAGCCGACCTGAAAAGTCGTTGGGCGTGAGAGCAGAGCTCACTTATAACTCGCACTGGGGCGAGAGTCTGGGACAACCGACCTAAAAGGTCGTTGGGCGTGAGCACAAGGCTCACTTTTAATTCTCGCATGGGAGCCGACCTGAAAGGTCGTTGGGCGTGAGAACAGAGCTCACTTATAACTCGCACTGGGGCGAGAGTCTGGGACAACCGACCTAAAAGGTCGTTGGGCGTGAGCACAGGGCTCACTTTTAATTCTCGCATGGAAGCCGACCTGAAAGGTCGCTGGGCGTGAGAACAGAGCTCACTTATAACTTGCACTGGGGCGAGAGTCTGGGACAACCGACCTAAAAGGTCGTTGGGCGTGAGCACAGGGCTCACTTTTAATTTTTGCATGGGAGCCGACCTGAAAGGTCGTTGGGCGTGAGCACAGGGCTCACTTATAACTCGCACTGGGGCGAGAGTCTGGGATACTCCGGTCTGAGACCGGTGGCGATGGCGCTGGTCCGAGACCAGTAATGATACTCCGGTTCGAGACCGGTGGCGATGGTGTTGGTCCGAGACCAGTAATGATACTCCGGTCCGAGACCGGTGGCGATGGCGCTGGTCCGAGACCAGTAATGATACTCCGGTCCGAGACCGGTGGCGATGGCGCTGGTCCGAGACCAGCGGACCCTAAACAGCGAAGGCATAGATGCATTGCTCTTCTCCGCCTTCATCCGTCTCGCCTATACCGACCTCATTGCTTTGGTTGATCTGGTCGTTATTGCTAGCTTTGGGCTTACTCATTCGCGCCGCGTTTCTCCCTGCAATTGCATTATGTATGGTATAGAATTAAGAATAGAGAAGGGAGCGTAAAAACCTTACTCAAGCCTTGGGCCACAATGCTCTTGCAGCTTATGATGACCCCGCAGTTCTCGCGATGCGCTTGGTTAGCTAATCGGATCAGGGGCTGCCTACGCAGAGCTACTTGCTCGGATGATCCGGGCAAGCAACACCCCCACAGGCCCGCTTGATACTTCTCTGATCTGACATTCACTTCTGCTTACCTGCGTTGTCTCATTCGCGACCCTTTTGAATTGCCTGGCTCCTGCAGCTTCATGAAACTTCCCGCCTAGCCTCGGGCCTTTCATGAAGAATGCCCCTTTTTTGGGGCCATGCCCCTTCATGATTACCTCTCCATGTCAATCTTTAATGCGCTTCCTCTCGCGGTGACACCTGTCCGGCGCCTTTATTGCTCACGCCTCCTGACGCCAGCTTTCGACCCTTCTTCTCACCCTCCGCCGCTTACCTCCCATCTGACGGCGCTGGGGCGTATTACCCAAAAAGATACTTGGCTCGACTCTCGATGTTTCCTAGGAATGAATGGGCTTTATAAACCCTAAAGGCAGTCCGCCATCTTCACTTCGACGCTTCGCTATCCTCTTTCTCTTGTTCGTGGCCGCTTCTGGTAGTGCTGTTGGTTGCTACTCGGAAAACCTATAGGTTCCACTGTACAAAATTTTTGTACAAAGGTCTGAACCTTTTCCTAGCTACCATGTGTTCTTTTAAATTAAATTTTGGATCGCCTGCGGAACTTAACACGTTTGATCCAAAATTTAATCTATTTGTTCTTTTAGGTTTTGACTTGGATCTCCTGCGGAACTTAACACGTTCGACCCAAGTCTCCTTAAGTTATTAATTCCATTAAATATTAATTTCCATAATTGGTTCCCAGTACTGACGTGGCGAGGCACATGGCCTTCTTGGATATGGGAGCAACCACCACCGTCTAAACAAAACCTTTTATAGAAAGATAATATTTAATTTCCTAAAATAACTTTAGGTTAACCAAAGAGAACAATCAAATCACAAGGAAAAGAAAAAACAAAAGAACACAACATCAAAAAATATATTCGAAATTCTAGAACGTAAGCCTCTTGTATTTGGTATTATTTCCATAAATAACTAGCATGATACGGAAAGAAAAATTACTAGTTATACCTTGTAGAAAAATCTCTTGATCTTCTACCGTATTCCTCTTCTAACCTCGGACGTTGTGTGGGCAACGATCTTCCGAGACGAGAAACCACCAATCACCTTCTTCTCCTCCTAGCTAGGTTCGGCCAACAAAGAGGAAGCTTCACCAAGGAAGAAAATCAAAACACTAACCAAGCTTCAAGAGATGCTAGCTTTCTCTCCTTCTTCTTCTTCTTCTCTGAGTAGTATCCGGCCACCACAAGAGCTCCAATGGAAGAGAAGGGTTCGGCCACCACAAGAGGAAGAGAGGGAGAGGATGGCCGGCCACACTAAGGAACAAAAGAGGGAGAGAAATAATAGATGTTGTGTCTCATGAAGGCACCCCTACCCCTTCTTTTATATTCCTTGGCCTACGTAAATTAGGAAATTTAATTACAATAAAATTTCCTTAATTTCCTTGACATGATTTAATTGAGAAAAATAAAATAAAATTTCCCAAATTAAAACCAATGGCCAGCCACATCAATGAAGGAAAAAATTAGATAAGTTTTAATCAACAATTAAAACTTCCTAATTTGTTTCCGGAAATTTTAAAAATAAAATTTCTCTTTAAAGATCTCTTCATGGTTGATAAAAGGAAATTTCTATAATTTTAATTTTATCAACATGTGAATAATTTTAAAGAGAAAATAAAATATCTCACCAATCTACAAATAAGGAAAGAGATCTAATCTCTTTCTTTAATCTTTTGTAGATCTTTTACAAGAGAGATTTTTTAATTTTAATTCTCTTTAATAAATTATTTCTTCCACATAATAAAAATTAAAATTAAAATCCCTTTTTAATTTAATTTGGCCGGCCCCCACTAGCTTGGGTTCAAGCTAGGGCCGGCCACCCAATATTATACCTAGGCCGGCCCTAGCTTGGCCGGCCCCTATTGGGTGGGTATAGAAGGTGGGTATAGGTGGGTATAGAACTCTATAAATAAGAGGCTACGATAGGGACCGAGAGGAGGAATTGGTTTTGGTCTCCCGATAAAATTAAGTATCCCGTGTTCGCCCCGAACACACAACTTAATTTTATCAATGATAATTCATTCCACTAGAGAACTATCATTGAACTACTGCACCAATCCCAAATTACATTTTTGGGCTCCTTCTTATTATGAGTGTGTTAGTCTCCCTGTGTTTAAGATATCGAATGTCCACTAATTAAGTGAGTTACTGACAACTCATTTAATTAATATCTAAGTCCAAGAGTAGTACCACTCAACCTTATTATCATGTCGGACTAAGTCCACCTGCAGGGTTTAACATGACAATCTTTATGAGCTCCTCTTGAGGACATTATCAACCTAGTATCTCTAGGACACAGTTTCCTTCTATAATCAACAACACGCACTATAAGTGATACCATTTCCCAACTTATCGGGTTTATTGATTCATCGAACTAAATCTCACCCATTGATAAATTAAAGAAATAAATATCAAACATATGTGCTTGTTATTATATTTGGATTAAGAGCACACACTTCCATAATAACTGAGGTCTTTGTTCCTTTATAAAGTCAGTATAAAAGAAACGACCTCTAATGGTCCTACTCAATACACTCTGAGTGTACTAGTGTAATTATATAGTCAAGATAAACTAATACCTAATTACACTACGACCTTCTAATGGTTTGTTCCTTTCCATTTTAGTCGTGAGCTACTGTTTATAATTTATAAGGTACTGATAACATCATTTTCTGCATGTGACACCACATACTATGTTATCTACAATATAAATTATATGAACAACTACAAACAAATGTAGACAATTTGACCAAATGTGATTCTTTATTCATAATGAATGTTTACAAAGCTTAGGCTTTCAGTATACACTCCAACAATCTCCCACTTATACTAATGACTAAGCTGCCATATCTTCTACCATACATCTGATTCCCATTCCCTCCACATGCCGATCGAAAGCTTTCGCCGGAAAGGATCTGCCAGGTTATCCGCTGATGCAATCTTGGCGATGACAACTTCTCCCCGCTTCACAATATCTCGTATCAGGTGGTACTTGCGCTCTATATGTTTACTTGCTTTATGGGCTCGTGGTTCCTTTGAGTTTGCAACTGCACCGCTATTATCACAATAAATTGTGATGATTTTGGGCAAACCAGGAATCACATCTAAGTCCATTAGAAAGTTCCTGAGTCATACTGCTTCTTTAGCTGCCTCAGAGGCTGCTACATACTCAGCTTCCATGGTTGAGTCCGAAACGCATTTCTGCTTAACACTCCTCCATGAAATGGCTCCACCTCCTAAAGTAAACACATAGCCTGATGTAGACTTACTGTTATCCCTATCTGATTGAAAATCTGAATCCGTATAACCCACAGGGAGCAGATCGTCTGCTTGGTAAACTAGCATATAATCTCTAGTCCTTCTCAGGTACTTTAATATATGCTTTACCGCAGTCCAATGTCCTTGTCCAGGGTTACTCTGATATCTGCTGACCATGCCCACGGTAAAACAGATATCAGGTCTCGTACATAGCATTGCATACATTAGGCTTCCTACAGCCGAAGCATAAGGAACTGCTTTCATGTCCTCTATCTCTTTCAATGTCTTTGGAGACATCTCTTTAGATAGAGCTACTCCATGTCTAAAAGGTAAGAAACCTTTCTTGTAATCCTGCATGCTAAAACGAGCAAGGATTGTATCTATATATGAAGGTTGGGATAGACACAACATTCTTTTCTTACGATCCCTTATAACTTTGATCCCAAGAATGTGTGCACAATCTCCTAAGTCCTTCATATCAAATTGTTTGGACAACCATACCCTTACGTCTGATAATACCTTGACATTGTTGCCAATTAACAAAATATCATCTACGTATAGTACAAGAAATACCACCACGTTTCCGTTACACTTCTTATATACACAAGACTCATCCGGACTTTGAATAAATCCATATGACTGGATTACTTCATTAAACCGGATGTTCCAAGATCTTGAAGCTTGCTTTAGTCCATAAATGGACCGATTGAGCTTGCACACTAGATGCTCTTTGCCTTTTTCAATAAATCCTTCTGGTTGCTTCATATGGATGTTTTCTTCAAGACTTCCATTAAGGAAAGCTGTCTTGACATCCATTTGCCAAATCTCATAATCCATATGAGCAGCAATGGATAAGAGTATCCGGATAGACTTAAGCATGGCTACCGGTGAAAAGGTTTCCTCATAATCGATTCCCTCTTTCTGAGTGTACCCTTTCGCAACAAGCCTAGCTTTGAAGGTTTCTACCTTCCCGTCTGTCCCTCTTTTCCTTTTGTAGATCCACTTGCATCCAACGACTTTTACACCATCAGGTGGTTCTACAAGCTCCCAGACCTTATTAGAGTACATAGACTCTATTTCAGAATTCATTGCCTTTTACCAAGATGTTGCATCTATATCTTGGAGTGCTTCGTCATATGTTCGTGGATCAGGTTCATGTTTACCCGGGATCAAGTCCGAAGACTCTCCCAAAAACATGAATCTTTCAGGCTGCCTTACAACCCTCCCACTACGACGAGGCACTGTCTGTGGTTGTGTATCATGTGTGACACGTGTTGCAGTCTCTTGTGGTACTTCATCTTGTACTGTTGGTACTAAAGTAGACGTGTCCTCTCTAAGTTCTTCTAAAACAACTTTGCTACTGGGCTTGTGATCCATTATATAGTCTTCTTCTAAAAACTGGGCATTGGTGCTAACAATGACCTTCTGATCTTTAGGACTATAAAATAAACCACCTTTTGTTCCTTTGGGATACCCTACAAACACGCGAACTTCTGTACGAGATTCTAACTTATCAGCATCTGGTTTCAGCACATGTGCTGGACTACCCCAAATCCGAATATGTCTTAGACTGGGTTTTCGCCCATTCCGCAATTCTATGGGAGTAGAAGAAACTGATTTAAAAGGTACTAAGTTCAGAACGTATACTGCTATTTCCAGAGCATATCCCCAAAACGAATTTGGTAATTCTGAATAACTCATCATCGATCTAACCATCTCCATAAGAGTCCTATTCCTTCGTTCTGCTACACCATTCTGTTGGGGTGTTCCAGGTGCAGACAATTGGGATTGAATCCCAGCCTCTGATAAGTAATTTCTAAACTCTCCTAAGAGGTATTCGCCACCACGATCAGATCGTAGTGTCTTGATACTTTTACCTAATCGTTTCTCCACATCAGCCTTGTATTCTTTGAACTTATCAAAGCACTCGGACTTGCGGCGCATTAGGTAAATGTATCCATATCTTGAATAATCGTCTATGAAAGAGACAAAATATTCAAAACCTCCTCTTGCCTGGACAGACATAGGACCACACAAATCAGAGTGAACCAATTCTAACACTTCTTTGACTCTATACCCCTTGGCCTTGAACGGCCTTTTGGTCATTTTACCTTCTAAGCAGGATTCACAAGTTGGAAAATTTTCCAACTCTAATGAACTCAAAAGTCCATCGGCTATAAGCCTCTGAATCCTACTTAAGTTAATATGACCAAGCCTTATATGCCAAAGATATGCTTGGTTCATTTCCGAAGGTTCTTTTCTCTTATTAGAATTAGAAGATGAGTTATAAATTTCCATGTTTTGCTTTGTGGAAGAAATTGGATTTAAAGTATATAAATTACCAACTAATGCACCAGAACAGATAATCACTTTATTTCTTTTAATAACTACATCGTTACTGAAAGAAACTGAATATCCATCTAAAAACAGTTTAGAAACTGAAATTAAATTCTTTCTAAAACTGGGTACATAAAGACAATTTCTTAAAACTAAATTTTTATTTCTACTAAAAGATAAGTAGACGTCTCCCACTGCAGCAGCTGCCACCTTAGTAGCATTGCCCATGTAGACGGTAATCTCCCCTTCAGATAGTCGTCGGGTTTCCTGGAACCCCTGCAAAGAATTGCAGACATGATCAGTGGCTCCCGTATCTACACACCAGGTGCTAGTAGATAACACCGCTAAACATGTTTCAACAACTAGAGCATGAGATATACCTTTGTTTTGGTTCCTACGAGGACAGTCCGCCTGCTTGCGGATGAAGCACTTGCCCTTCGGCTTCTTCCAACTTTAAATCCCGTACACTGAGATTTATTCACTTTCTTTCTTGAGCCGACTTGTTTCTTCTTCTTCTTTCCTTTCGGTTTAGAAGTAGAACCATTTTCAACAAAGTGAATTTGAGAATTATGTGAAATAATCCTTTGCCTGAAGTTCCGTCAGTAGTTCCCCTAATGAATAAATCCTTTTATTCATATTATAGTTCAGCGAACCGCTCAAAACTTCTAGGTAGCGTTTGGAGGATCATATCGATCCGGGTTTCCCATCAATT
Source organism: Zingiber officinale (assembly GCF_018446385.1). Lineage (NCBI taxonomy): Eukaryota > Viridiplantae > Streptophyta > Magnoliopsida > Zingiberales > Zingiberaceae > Zingiber > Zingiber officinale. The sequence continues at coordinate 16,528,464 of NC_055989.1, forward strand.
TCTCCTCCAAGGATCGTATCTCGTTCGGATAAGCCATCATCTTTAGGATATGATCCCTTACAGAGTACCCTCTTGCATGGTGGCTGTCATTATCTTTCTCATAGCTTCTTGTCTAGAAGCCCTATCACGATGACCAAAGAGCTCCTTGAGATTGTTCATAATATCATAAGTCGTTGGTAAATCTTGATCTTGATGTTGCAATACATTTGACATTGAAGCCAAAATGTAACACCGCGCCATCTCATCTACCTTTACCCATCTCTTATGATATTCAATCTCCTCTTGGGTAGATTCACGATGGGTGCATCGGGACAAGGTTCAGTCAATACAAATTTATAGCAGTAAAAACAATGTCCGAGTTCCTTTTCCAATCTATGTAATTAGGTCCGAAGTCTATTTTGTTGAAGTATGATGGACAGTGGGTTGAAAGTCATCCTAAGAATCACAAATAACTTTTGGTCAGAACTCTAAATTTAGAATAATATTGATTCCTCAAACAATACTATTTTAAATTAACCAACACCTCATAACACCGTGAATTTTGTATGCCACGTTAGTGTGGACGTATACAAATTCAACATTTGTAAAAGGAGGGTTTTAACCCATTAATTTTATTATCTTGTCAACCTAACTTTTTGACAAATAAAATTAATAGTTGGTATTATTTGGTCACACAAATAATAGTAGTGACTCCGTTGGGGAGGATACTATTAGATGTGTCTAAGTGTATATCATTACTTGACACTAAGTCCATTAATAAGATTATGCCCCTTTCGTTGGGGAAGATCACACGTTCTTAATTAATTTCCTATAGTCATCCAAAAATGGAAGTCTGTTCTAGTGATCCACAAACAAGCTCATCCGTTATGGAGGAAGGCACTCAGAGCCAACGCGCAAGCTTGTTTGTATCACTTACAAACCAGTAATGGAGACCATGGGATTTATTTAAAATCCCTCTCCCACTTAGTTATTTATAAATGAGGAATTTTAACTATGCTAGCCTACTAAACTTGTAAACTAACATGCACACACAGCACAATATAAAAGCAATAAATAGAAAATTTAATTTTCAACTATTATGGCTTTTATCTCTAGTTGTTCTCCGTGTGTTGTCATCCCAAGCTGCTGCCATATTTGGCCACCGCCACCGGGTCTAGCTGTTGCGTCCATCTTGCTCCTAGTTCCGCTGCGCCTCTGGTCCTTAGAAGGTTCCACGCTTTGCAAGATTCGATCCGCGACATAAATAGAATTTTACATTTTTGATCCTATATTCCATAAAAGGAATGTACATGTATCTAGATCAAAAATAAAATCCTAATAAAACTAAATACAGCTCCTGTTGTATTTTAATACAATCATGCACACACATATAAATGCCCTTGACATGTCCAAGGGTCCAATCACACACATAATAACTAAAAGCCATAATAGTTGGATCCTGCATCCACAAAGTTAGCACATCCTACTATAAACCTACCTAAATTATGTATGACATGTGCATAATTAAACTAAATACCAAATACACAGAGGCAAAACCCTAGCTCTGATACCAATTGTTGGTTGCTACTCGGAAAACCTATAGGTTCCACTGTACAAAAATTTTGTACAAAGGTCTGAACCTTTTCCTAGCTAGCATGTGTTCTTTTAAATAAATTTTGGATCGCCTGCGGAACTTAACACGTTTGATCCAAAACTTAATCTATTTGTTCTTTTAGGTTTTGACTTGGATCTCCTGCGGAACTTAACACGTTCGACCCAAGTCTTCTTAAGTTATTAATTCCATTAAATATTAATTTCCATAATTGGTTCCCAGTACTGACGTGGCGAGGCACATGGCCTTCTTGGATATGGGAGCAACCACCACCGACTAGACAAAACCTTTTATAGAAAGATAATATTTAATTTCCTAAAATAACTTTAGGTTAACCAAAGAGAACAATCAAATCACAAGGAAAAGAAAAAACAAAAGAACACAACATCGAAAAACATATTCGAAATTCTAGAACGTAAGCCTCTTGTATTTGGTATTATTTCCATAAATAACTAGCATGATGCGGAAAGGAAAAATTACTAGTTATACCTTGTAGAAAAACCTCTTGATCTTCTACCGTATTCCTCTTCTAACCTCGGACGTTGTGTGGGCAACGATCTTCCGAGATGAGAAACCACCAAGCACCTTCTTCTCCTCCTAGCTAGGTTCGGCCAACAAAGAGGAAGCTTCACCAAGGAAGAAAATCAAAACACTAACCAAGCTCCAAGAGATGCTAGCTTTATCTCCTTCTTCTTCTTCTTCTCCGAGTAGTATCCGGCCACCACAAAAGCTCCAATGGAAGAGAAGGGTTCGACCACCACAAGAGGAAGAGAGGGAGAGGATGGCCGGCCACACCAAGGAACAAAAGAGGGAGAGAAATTATAGATGTTGTGTCTCATGAAGGCACCCCTACCCCTTCTTTTATATTCCTTGGCCTAGGTAAATTAGGAAATTTAATTACAATAAAATTTCCTTAATTTCCTTGACATGATTTAATTGAGAAAAATAAAATAAAATTTCCCAAATTAAAACCAATGGCCGGCCACATCAATGAAGGAAAAAATTAGACAAGTTTTAATCAACAATTAAAACTTCCTAATTTGTTTCCGGAAATTTTAAAAATAAAATTTCTCTTTAAAAATCTCTTCATGGTTGATAAAAGGAAATTTCTATAATTTTAATTTTATCAACATGTGAATAATTTTAAAGAGAAAATAAAATATCTCACCAATCTACAAATAAGGAAAGAGATCTAATCTCTTTCTTTAATCTTTTGTAGATCTTTTACAAGAGAGATATTTTAATTTTAATTCTCTTTAATAAATTATTTCTTCCACATAATAAAAATTAAAATTAAAATCTCTTTTTAATTTAATTTGGCCGACCCCCACTAGCTTGGGTTCAAGCTAGGGCCGTCCACCCAATATTATACCTAGGCCGGCCCTAGCTTGTTCCCAAGCTAGCCCCCTTTAGGTGGGTATAGAAGGTGGGTATAGGTGGGTATAAAACTCTATAAATAAGAGGCTACGATAGGGACCGAGAGGAGGAATTGGTTTTGGTCTCCCGATAAAATTAAGCATCCCGTGTTCGCCCCGAACACACAACTTAATTTTATCAATGATAATTCATTCCACTAGAGAACTATCATTGAACTACCGCACCAATCCCAAATTACATTTTTGGGCTCCTTCTTATTATGAGTGTGTTAGTCTCCCTGTGTTTAAGATATCGAATGTCCACTAATTAAGTGAGTTACTGACAACTCATTTAATTAATATCTAAGTCCAAGAGTAGTACCACTCAACCTTATTATCATGTCGGACTAAGTCCACCTGCAGGGTTTAACATGACAATCTTTATGAGCTCCTCTTGAGGACATTATCAACCTAGTATCTCTAGGACACAGTTTCCTTCTATAATCAACAACACATACTATAAGTGATACCATTTCCCAACTTATCGGGTTTATTGATTCATCGAACTAAATCTCACTCATTGATAAATTAAAGAAATAAATATCAAACATATGTGCTTGTTATTATATTAGGATTAAGAGCACACACTTTCATAATAACTGAGGTCTTTATTCCTTTACAAAGTCAGTATAAAAGAAACGACCTCTAATGGTCCTACTCAATACACTCTGTGTGTACTAGTGTAATTATATAGTCAAGATAAACTAATACCTAATTACACTACGACCTTCTAATGGTTTGTTCCTTTCCATTTTAGTCGTGAGCTACTGTTTATAATTTATAAGGTACTGATAACATCATCTTCTGCATGTGACACCACATACTATGTTATCTACAATATAAATTATATGAACAACTACAAACAAATGTAGACAATTTGACCAAATGTGATTCTTTATTCATAATGAATGTTTACAAAGCTTAGGCTTTCAGTATACACTCCAACAAGTGCAACTTCTCGTCTTCCTGCTCGCGCCCGACCTGTGACCCCTCTTGTCTTCGACCTCCTCCTTTGCTTACTCCTCACGATCATGGACAGTAAGGAAACCTTCTGGTATTCATGCTATATCTCTGATCTGGACCATCACGACTTGTCTTTACTGTAATCCCATTTGAAGTTAGATTCCTCGTATGAGCTTCGTCTCCCTTTGTCCACTGAACACCCCTCTTCTCCTCCCGAAGGTTTTGTCACCGTCTTTAGGGATCAAGTCTTAGGCGGCCTTCGCTTTCCTTTACACCCTTTCTTCTCCGAGTTGTATCAGTACTGCGGCCTCAGCATTTCTCAGTTTGCCCCTAATGTATTCCGAGCCGTCTGCGGAACAATCATCTTGTGCCGCATTTATCGCATTCCCTTGACCGCTCGATTATTCCATCATTTCTATTCCTTCCGGCGGGCCGAGGCGAAGGTATTCAACGTTCAGGCCAAGCCGAGCTATAAGTTTTTTTATGACTTACCTTCTTCCAATAAAGGCTGGAGATCTCGCTTTTTCTTCCTCAAGCCCCCCGTCCCCTTAACCGGGCCTTCCCAATGGCGTCCCATCCTTGCTTCAGACTTCCCTTCGCACGCTCATGAACCTGCCTGCTCTGAGCGGTGTTGTTGTTCACTTGTCTGTATTGATGCTAGAAGGCATTCTGTACGCTTTTGGTCTTAGTCCTGTTTCCACAGAAATCGGAGCTCCTTTTGGTAAGTTGTTACTTTTTATATGCCGCTCTTCGCTAACTGAGGTGCTTTTTTCCTCTTATTCTCGTAGTGGCTGCCATTCTCCGCTCTTTTGCCAATCAGGAGACACCCTCGGTGGCCGTTCTGCAAGATCTGAACGAGGAGCTAACACAAGGCCTATCTTCTGACCCCGCTGCTTCCGCCGGTCCCCAGCCTTCGGGACCTCGAACCTTAGAGACGGTAGCCGCCTCGGCGCTTATTGAGCCCCCTGCTCCCAGCCCTGCAGACTCAGCCCTACCCCGCATCTCTGATCAACCTGCGGCTGAGCCATCGCCCGCAGGACCAGTGCCTTCTCTCCCTCCTATGAAGCTGCGCCTGACACGCAAGGGCAAAAGAGCGGCCCCGGTCACTGCGACTTCTCCTCCACCTCCCCGCTGTCAACGTGTGGCGGTTATCTCTTCTCCTTCCAGGTCCTCCAATACAGGATTCACCCAGGAGAGGGCCTCTGATCTGGAAGTTGCAGACCTGCCATTGGACGTGATAGCTCCGGTGCTTGTCCAGAGCTCGTTACCTGCCCCGCCTTCGTCCTCTCGCGATCAGCCCCTGGACTCGCTAACTCCCCCTGCCTCTCCTCTTCTCGTGCCTATGAGCTCCGCCTTGCCGACTCTGGACCTGCCTTCCGCGGACCTAGCCTTTGAGGCTTCCTGGAGGCTTCCCTCAGAGACTGACCCAGCCTACGCACCCGCTGCCGACCTATCTTCTGTCTTTGGTAGGGTCGATTTCTATGGGGACTTGGCCACCTCCTGGCAATCAGCCAATCGCCAATTCTGGGAGAGCAGTTCCCCTTTGGAGGGGTTTGATCAAATTGCTCGTTCCTTGGTAGCGGTAAGCTCCTTTTCTTCTTCTTCTGGGTGTTCATACCTTTTTATAACTCCCTTTCCCTTCCTATGGCCACCTGCAGACCTGTTCCGCGAGTCTGAGTGTCGTTCAGCGAGCGGTCAAGCTCCAGCGAGAGAACGCGGTGCTCAAGGCGCGTCTTCAGGAACTAGAGCCCCCCGTGGCTTCCTCAGCTCCTCCTGAGCCTTCCCTTGGAAGCTTGGATGCTTATCTGCGTGCCGCCGGGGAATCTGCGACCTCTGCCCAAGCCATTTCCCATGCCGCCTTCGATAAACTTCAAAAGTTGGAGGCGGCCTTAAAGACAAGTGAGTCTTCCTTGGCTTCTGAAGCGGAGCGTCATCAGGTGGCAGTTTCTGAGCTGAAGGACAAAGAGGCAGAGCTGCTCTCCCGATCAGCAGAGTTGAGATTGCTACGGCAAAGTCAGGAGCTTCTGCAGATGAGATTGGCCGATGCCCAAGCTCTAGCCCTTGCTGCAGCTGATCGGGAGGCGACCATGCGGACTCAATGGGAAGCGTGCCAAGCCACTCTTCAGTCTTTGCAAGTAGATCTCTTGAAGGCCTAGGAAGCGGCAACTCAGGGCCAGAGCGACTTATCTGTGGCCCGCGCCGAGGTTACCGAAAACAAGCACAGTTTGGAAGTGTACCGAGCTGGCGAATCAGAGCAGCTGAAGGTGTACAGACTGGCCTATGTCAGCTCCTCCTTTTTCCTCCAAAAGCTGGGACGCTGGATGGTCTTATTGCTGTGTTATGGGGCCGCTGGCGGGGTCAGACATGCCTTCGAGCAAGGTTTTCTACGCTCGGCACCTCCTGCCACCTTTCTGGACACAGCTCGCCTATCCAAGGAACTACCGCAGGAAACTTTCCCTTCCTTCGAAGCAGATGATGGACTTTTCCTCTTGGAGGCTCCTCCCCCTGCAGCTGATCAGGCTCCCATGGATATTTCTGCCCGGGATCTTCCTGCTGCTTTTCCCGAAGCGTCTGCTGATCCTGCTTCTTTCCCCCTAGTGCTGGCCGACCCCGTGCTCCTTCCGCTAGCCCCCAGTGACCCTGCCTCCTCTTCTTCAGATGTTGTGTAGTCGGAACCATGTTGTAATGTTTACCTTTTATGTGTTGATGCTAAACCTTCCATTGTACTTACTCGTGTGGTCGTATTGAACTTTGGATGACTGTACTTATCTTCCCTTATATCCGGCTAACCGTATCGCTTCCCCTTCATGTATCCTTAGCTTGTTTCTTTTCTTAGTAGGTCGTCCGTGGGTTTTGACTGATCTCTGCTAATCAGCCTGCCCTTGCTTATTTCGCTTTTGCTACGTCGCTCTCCTCCCAATGATCGCTTTTATACCGAGCCTGGCGAGGGCCAGATTTTGCCTTTTGTCTTTGACGCATGTCCATGAAGCCCGCTGATCTGCTCCACCTTTCTTTCTGATGGCCGCTTCCGTACACCTTTGTCCTTACGCGGCAATCACTTGTTCGGCGAAAAGTTGGCTGAACTGCGTGTGCCCTTTTTCCCTCTTTTTTCTTTTTCCTCTTTTTTCGTACCTTATGAGGCACCTCGTATCTCGAGCCTCTGCCTTTCCTATAATGCCCCTGGTTATATTTTCGAGGATCATCACAAGGCGTTCCCTGCCTATCTCAGCCCCTGTATCACCCGTCCGTTGTCCACTTACGAAAATGCCCTTCCTCCGCCATACCTATAAGTATCTTCATACTGTCTTCCTTCTGTTATGATTCGCCATCACCACGGAGCACTCAAGCGTCGCCGCGGCAGACTGACTTCTCCCGAGACTCTGCCGAGATCCTTCCTTTTCTCCAAGCCTCCTCTTTTCGTTTGTTCTTTCTAACTCCTGAGATAATCTCTCTTGCAATGGTCTCTCCTTCTTGGATCTCCTTGTTGGTGGAGCACTTCCCAGGCGCCTCGACTTTCGCCGAGTTGGATTGGGATGACCTACGGTACACTTATGAAATCCCTACTAGCTTTCGCCCCATCATCCCTACTGGTGTGAACCTGTACTTCGATCCTCCGCCTGGTTCTTGTACTTTCTTCACCGAACAATTCGTATCTGGCCTTCGTCTACCCCCACATCCTTTTTTATCTGGAGTGTGCCGCTACTTTAAGATTCCCCTAGGTCAACTGACTCCCAATTCCATAAAGATTTTGTGTGGCTTTGTAATACTCTGCGAAGTTTGTGAGGTTTCCTGGTCAGCACCTCTTTTTCACTGCTTCTTTGCTCTTGCTCGGCAAGCTGATGGACTTTTTTACTTCCAGGCTCGCAGTCACACTACTTTCTTCGTTCCTCTTCCTCCTCCCAGCGCTGACTGGAGGAAAAATTTCTTTTTTCTCTGGTTTCTAGAGGAAGTGGACTGGCCTCTGTGATGGCAATCTGCACTGCCTCTGACTCCGGCGTTGGAAGACTTCCATATGGACCTTTCTTATACTGTGGCTGCGACCCGCATGGAGGATTGGCGCTTGAATTTGACGAGGTTGTTGTCCGGCGACCTACTTTCTTATTTCAGACTGAGCCCCCCTTCTTCTGAAACACTGCACTCCTTAGGTAAGTTCGTGCTGAGCTCCCCCTCTCGATCATTTTCTGTTAGAATGACCTTTCGTGTTGGTGCCCACAGCTGAGGTTTTGTATCGCGCATCAGAGGCTCTGCCTTTGCCCCTCAGTGACTGGAAATACTGCGACGCGATCGGGTGATCCTGGAGAGAAGGCTACTCCCTCATTTCGGATCCACCTCATTTGGGGCAGCGCCTCAGCCTACTTCCAACCCCGCCTCGCACACAGCTTCTCCTTCACCTGCCGCCCCGAACCGAGGCCGGGGTTGTGATCAAGCTAGCCGTCCGGCCAGCCGCGTCTTCCGAGGAGCCCCCCGGGCCCCTAGACGTGGTCGCGCATCCCTTCATCGCGCAGGTCGAAGCTCGTCCGAGCGAGACGCCACAGACAGGGGTGCTGCAGCCTCTTCACAGGGTCAGCCTTGCTCTGATGATTCTGACTCGGACAACCAGCCCCTACTTCACAGACGACGTCGGAGACCAGGTCTGACTTCACAAATGCTCGATCCTGTTCTTTTTGCTACCATATTGCCCCCTGCTGCCATCGTGGCTGACTCTGACCCCACTCCCTTCTTCATTTTTGTTTCGTTTATCTGGCAGCCTCTCCCAACCCTTACAGGGGAAGACCAGCTGCATTCCGCTCTGCCCCCACTCCTGCTGAGGAAGACAGCCCAGGCGATCGTCATGACCCCGTGCCAACTGAGCCCGTTCCCGAGCCACCTCCTGCTCCTCCTGGTTCTGACGCCGGCCCTTCTGAACCTTCCTTCTCTGGTCACTATCATTACAAAACCACTATTCCTTCTGAAGCAGCCTTAGTTCGGCGACATGACGCCCCCACGAGCCTTCTGATGATGAAAGGCTGTCTTGGCAGCTTGTGGGCGGAGAGCATGAGCCAAATGGATGGTGCGCCGCCATTAGTCCAGATGGATAGGTTCTCGAAGTCCTGGGCTAAAGTAAGTATCCCATACCTTACGCTTGTTATTAATTTGCCCTAACTGAAGGTTATATCTTCCATCCAGACTCATGCAGAATCTTTAGTTCTGAACCAGTCCTTCCACAACCTCCATCATGAAAGCAAAGAACTCCGAGAGAGAGTCTCTGAATTAGAGCTGCAACTCAATGACCCAGCCCAAGCTAGTTATGCATTGCGGGCAGAAATCTAAGCCCTGACCAATCAGAACAACCGGCAAAAAAGGTCCCTGGTACAAGTCAAGGATGAGCTCCAAGCATTGAAGGAGGGGAGAGCTGCATCCGAGGCGGGGTATCAGCAACAACTAGCCCACCAGGCTCAGGAAATACAGTCCAAGGATACCCTTCTGCAGGAGAGGAACAAGAGATTGGAGGTTCAGGCAGCTCAACTGGAAACTCAAGCAGCTGAACTGAGGGCTTTGAAAGCAGAACTATCCCAGTCCCGAGCGGCTTTGACGGGAGTATCCACTGCCTTGGCGGTCTATCGGGAAGGAGAGAGTGATCGTTGCCTTCAAAGTCGAATGTTGTATCTGAGCTCTCCTGAATTTTTATCCCAGGTCGGGGCACGCTTTTCTACCACCGTGCCATACACGGCGGCTGGAGTTATTCGGCAGCTTCACGCACAGAACTTCCTGAGCTCTATCCCTCCCGCAAACTTCTTGGATCGAGACAAGATCATTCAAGGCTTTCCGGATGAGATCTTTGCCCCTTTTAAATGATCTGTACTAGCTGATTAAACTGATGAGATTTTTACATGTACATATGTATCTTTGAGTTTTGGCTTGACTATCATACTATCTCCAGCCCCTTCGGCCGACCTGGCTTACATTAACAGGGTCGGCACCCCTCACACCCGATAGGACTGTAGGTAGTTAGCACTCCAAGGTCGGTCTAGCTTCCTTCCTTGAGCATCTTGCAAATAATAGGCCCCCGATGCCAACTTCTTGATAACTTTGTAAGGTCCGTCCCATTGAGGCGCCAACTTTGTCACTTCCCCTAAGGGTTTCACCTGCTTCCAGACTAGGTCTCCTTCTCCGAAGAAACGAGGGATCACCCTTCTATTATAGTTCTGTCTCATCCTCTGTCTATAGGCTTCCAGCCTGGCAGCTGTTTGTTCGCGAATTTCGCTGATGAAATCTAGTTCGGCCAGCCGTCGCTCTGTGTTCCCTTCGTCGTACATCATTCTTCTGACGGAGGGTATCCCGACCTCCAGAGGCACCACTGCTTCATTGCCATATACCAAATGGAAAGGTGTCAGACATATTCTTTCTCGGGGTGTCGTACGATAAGCCCACAAAATGCTTGGCAGTTCGTCCACCCAACTGCCTCCTGTGTGATCCAGCTTGACCTTGAGCCCTCGCACTATTTCTCGATTGACCACCTCTGTTTGACCATTGCTCTGAGGATGCGCCACCGAAGTAAAGGCCTGAGTTATGCCGAACCCCTTGCACCAATTTTGTATCTTGCGTCCTTGAAATTGCCTGCCATTGTCCGACACTAACTTATGAGGTAAGCCGAATCTGCAAAAGATATTCTTTCACAAGAACTGGATCACCGCATCTTCAGTAATTCTGGCCAGAGCTTCCGCCTCTACTCACTTGGAGAAGTAGTCTACTGCTACCAACAAAAAACGTCTTTGCCCTGTAGCCATCGGGAAAGGTCCCACGATATCCATACCCCATTGGTCAAACGGGCAAGACACTATAGAAGTTTTCAGCAGCTCTGTGGGTCGGTGCGTCAAGTTCTGATACCTCTGGCATGACAAACAAGTATTCACCAACTTCTGTGCATCATTTTGTAGGGTAGGCTAGAAGTACCCGGCCAGTAGTACTTTCCGAGCCAGCGTTCTTCCGCTTGCGTGATTGTCGCAACACCCCAAATGTATCTCCCGCAAGGCCTGCTCTGCTTCTTCCATACTCAAGCACTTGAGCAGAGGTCTGGAGAAAGACCTTTTGTATAGTTGATCTCCAATCATAACATAAGAATGGGCCTGTCTCCTGAGCATACGCGCTTCTTCTAAGTTGGTTGGTACAATTCCCTGCTAGAGGAAATTTATTATGGGTGCATTCCAATCGATTACTCCTCCCAGGTTATTTTGTAGATCTATCTGAGCTATAAGGAAGGTCTGTGCTATAGATCTGTCAAGTACCCAAGTGGTCAGGGAGCTGGCCATTTTAGCTAATTCATCCGCTCTTTCATTTTCAGCCCTGGGAATCTTAGTGACTGTGACCTCTTTAAAATCTTTCCTCATCTTCTCATAGGCTTCCTTGTAAACTTGCATCTTTTCGTTGTTTGCCTCAAAATGCCCGGTCACCTGCTGAGTTACTAGCTGCGAATCTGAATATATTACGACTTGGCTTGCCCCCACATGCCGAGCTGCTTGCAGACCTGCTAATAGGGCTTCATATTCTGCCTCATTGTTGGTAGCTCTGAAATTTAACCGTACAGCCAGCTGTATAATGTCTCCCTGCGGAGATATTAGAAGTGCACCTACACCACTTCCACGATGGGTAGCCGACCCGTCTACGTAAACTTTCCAAACCTCCTCCGAATCCGCCTGATAAACCTCTGTCAAGAAATCCGCCAGAGCCTGCGCCTTGATCACGGTTCGGGGCTGATACTGTATATCATACTCCCCTAGCTCGGTTGCCCATTTGATAAGTCGACTTGCTACCTCCACCTTGGTGAGAGCCCGCCCCATCGTACTGTTTGTCAGGACGGTAATAGGATGTGCCAAAAAATACGGTCGGAGGCGCCGAGCCATGAGAACAAGTCCGTAAACCAAATTTTCCAGGGCTGTGTACCGAGACTCAACCCCCTTCAATAGATGACTGAAAAAATACACTGGCTGTTGTACATTATCTTGCTCTTTAACTAGCACGACCCCCACGGCCTCGGGGGTGGCCGATAAATAGACCCATAGGGGTTCTCCAACAACAGGTTTGAACAGCGCTGGTAAAGATTTCAGGTATTGCTTTAGCTCCTCAAAGGCATGTGTGCACTCTTCCGTTCACTGAAACTTAGCTGCTTTCCTGAGGACTTTGAAGAAGGGCGCGGCCCGATCTGCAGATCTGGAGATGAATCTGGACAGTGCCGTTATCCTGCCTACTAACTTCTGCGTCTCCTTCAGATTCTGAGGGATCTGCATGTTTCGGAGTGCTTGAACCTTCTCAGGATTGGCTTCTATCCCTCGTTCAGTCACCAGATAACCCAGAAACTTCCCTCCTTTGGCCCCGAACAGACATTTCAGGGGATTCAGCTTTACACCATATTGCCTCAGAGTCCCACAGGTTTCTTCTACATCTTTTATTAGACTGGACGTCAGAGGGGACTTGATTAAGATGTCATCAACATAGACCTCCACGTTCCGCCCAATCTGACTCCGAAAGATTTTGTCCATCATCCTTTGGTAGGTGGCCCCAGCATTCCTAAGTCCGAATGGCATAACCGTATAACAGAAAGTGTCGTCAGCCGTTATGAAACTAACCTTCTCCTGATCCTCCCTGGCTAAGGGTATCTGATGATATCCTTGATAAGCGTCCATCATGCATATCCTCTCACAGCCAGCAGTTGAATCCACCATCTGATCGATCCGCGGGAGATGATAACAGTCTTTGGGGGTGGCTTTATTGAGGTCGCGGAAGTCTATGCACACCCTCCACTTGTTGTTAGGCTTCTTTACTAATACAATGTTAGAAAGCCAGGACGGGAATTGCACCTCTCGAACATATCCCGCCTTCTTGAGCTGATCCACTTCAGCTCGGATAATTTTATTCTGGTCGGCGGAGAAATTTCTCTTCTTCTGCTTGACTGGCTTGGCTTCAGGTATCAGATGCAGCTTGTGCTCGGCTATCTCTGGTTTGATTCCGGGCAGTTCTTCCGGGGACCAAGCAAAAACGTCCCTATTGCGGATCAGACACTGTATCAGCTCCGACTTAAGCTCCGGTGGTTAGTCGCTGGCAATGCGAGTGATGCTCTCTGCTCTGTCAGCATGCAACTGAATTTCTTCCCAAGGAATAGGCTCCTCGGCAATAGGCAGAGGCTCCTCTCGGATAGCGTGCACACCACCATCCTGAGTCTTCCTGCTCTTACGTGCCTCCACCCGGACCATATCAATATAGCAACTTCGGGACACCTTCTGTTCTCCCTTGACTTCTCCGACCTGCTCGCCGACCGGGAACTTAATCTTCTGGTGGAAAGTAGAGACAGCAGCCCTGAACTCATGCAGAGCTAGCCTTCCTAGGATGACATTATATGAGGAAGGAGAGTCCACCACTATAAAGGTGCTCCTCCTGGTGCGCACCAGTGGCTCAGTGCCCATGGATATGGCCAGCTTGATCTGACCCATGGGCTTAACTTCGTTACCTGTGAACCCGTATAGAGAAGTGGTTACGAGTTGGAGCTCAGCGGCGTCAATCTGCATCTCCTCGAACGCAGCTCTAAACAAAATATTGACCGAGCTCCCGGTATCCACAAAGACCCGGGCCACTCGGCTGTTAGCGATAACGGCCTTGATTATGAGAGCATCGTCATGGGGTAGTTCCAGACCCTCCAAATCTTGTGGCCCAAAGCTAATGACAGGGCCAGACGCCTGCTCGTGGCTGCACCCCACATCTCCCACATACAACCGTCGACCGTGTGACTTACGGGCTCGGCCTGAGTCCCCGTCAGTGGGCCCTCCTGAAATCATGCCGATCTCTCGTACAGCGGCGTTACCTCGGTTTTCCAGCTCCCCGATATCTCTTCGGTCCTCCATGGGACCAGCTTGGTTAGAAGGACCGGCTAGGCTGGGCCGGGTCTGACGAGCACGTACCGCTGCAGCCCGTTCTTCTTCCATTCTCTGTATTTGGGGTGCTAACTCCGGGGGAGGCAAGCCCTGCTCTGCAGCTCGCCTGGAGTCACGGGCGAATTGGAAGCAGTTACTGAGATCGTGCGTCCTGGACCGATGATATGTGCAATATGGTGCTCCCCTTGGTCCAGGCCTGGGCGCGTGTATGGCAGCGACTCGCGGGGCTGGTCTGACTCCCTGAGTAGGCTGAGGGGCAGGCCTGGGTTGAATGCGTTGAAGAGGCTGAGTTGGCTGCGGTGCTCTTCTCTCGGGTCGGTTGACAGGAGCCACTGTCTTTTCGGCCTTCCTCCTAGCTGCCTGAGCTTCCTCCACTTTGATGTAGCAAGAAGCTTTCTCCACCATGTCATCAAAACTTCGGGCGGGGTTTTTGATGAGATCCCTGAAGAATTCCCCTTCCAGCAATCCGTGGGAGATGGCGCTCATCAGTATTTCCGAGGTGGCGGAGGGGACGCCATTGGCCACCTGACTGAACCGGTTGATGTAGCTTCGCAGAGGCTCGGTCTGACCCTGTTTAAGAGCGAAAAGACAGTGGTCGGTTTTTTGATACTTACGACTGCTAGCGAAACGACGCAGGAAGGCCGTTTTAAAATCCAAGAAGCGATTGATGGACTCTGGGGGCAATCCATCGAACCACTTCTGCGCTGAACCCGACAGGGTGTGTAGGAATACTCGGCACTTGACAGCATCGCTGTATTGATACAGCATAGCCGCGTTCTTGAACTTTCGCAGATGCTCCTCCGGATCTTTGCTTCCATCGTATTCTCCAATGTTCGGGGCTCGATATCCCCTTGGTAGGTTTTCCCTCAAGATCTGAGCCGAGAAGGGTACCTTGTCATCCGGATCTTCGGGCAGATCTCTGGTAGGGGTTATAGCCTTTCCCTTTCCTGAACCCCGGGGTGGATGTAGAGAGCTCTCCGCCACCGACGCCTACGGCTCTTCTTTCTTCGGACTATGTTCGCGAGGTCCAAGTTGATAATAGTTGCGACGAGGCTCTCGGAACGAAGTACGAGGGGCTTCTTCCTGCTGCTTCCTCTTCGAGCCCTTGTCGGAGGCAGGAGCTGGTTCTTTGGATGCTTCTGGCGTTAGGTGAGGTCGTGAAACTATTCCTTGTTTTTCAGAGGCGGCTTGCCTTCTGACCTCCTTGAAGAGCTCGTACTCCCCCGCAGTCATGGTGACATTAATCCTCCTGCTGGAACTTCGACCAGAGTCCTCCATCTTCACGCTTCAGATCAGGCTGTTGTGTTTCCCACAGACAGCGCCAAATTTGATCCCGTCCGAAGGCTGAGTCGGACGAAGGCTGGTCGCGACGGCCTGGTTGCTGACGGAAAGTCGTGGGTGATTCGACTCCCACGGGCGGCTGACGATGCTGCAGGTCCCTGCACACACTCAGACGATCCCCCTCCTCACGTTAGAGACCAGAACACAGGGAAAAAGTCCCCGGATCAGGCCCTCCGACGCTCAATTTAGGTACTTTTTCCCCAGAAAACGCAAAGAGAAGGAAAAAACTGACTGAAAGTGAAAAGTTGTGGAAAAAAGTGACGAGAGAGCGCGTACCCGCGTACGAAGAAGCCTCCTCTTTTTATGCCCCCTTCTCGCTTCTAGAACCTGCCATCCTGTCAGAAAGCGTTAGACGCTGGGCTTCGTCGTGTAGTCCCAGACACCTGTCGTGCTGCTATTGATCGTGAAAGCATCTTCTTGTTTTCGAAACCTCCGCCTTTACACATGGGTTTTGTCTTGTAATGAAGGCCATCTGTCAGGCTGCTATTGGTTGTGAAAGCATCTTCTCATTTAGAAACCTCCGCCTCCGCACATATCGCTGGTATGTAGTGATTACCCCTTGACGGACAATTGTGATTCCCCGACTCCCGCACGGCTTAGCTCATCCGATCTATTGAGGCATGCATCTACCTCGCATCCTCCGATCAGATCCAACCTCTAAGCATCACCTGCCAGTCGGGCTGACTCTGAACAGCTCTGCCAATCCCGGTCTGTAACCTGCGCTTTGTATTTCCTGTCCCTCGACCGCAGGCCTGAAGATTGAGCTGTTTCTGATCAGCTCTGCCTATCCCGACCCGTGACTTGTACTTCCAGTCCTTTGAATCGCAGGCCTGTAGATCGAGCCATCTCTGAACAGCTCTTCCGATCCCGATCTGTACCCTGCGCTTTGTATTTCCTGGCCCTCGACCGCATGCCTGTAGATTGAGCTGTTTCTGATCAGCTCTGCCGATCCCGACCCGTGACTTGTACTTCCAGTCCTTGGAATCGCAGGCCTGTAGATCGAGCTGTTTCTGATCAGCTCTGCCGATCCCGACCCGTGACTTGTACCTCGCCTGTCGTCTCTCTTCGTCTTCCTACTGCTTTACCCCTTCGATCAACAAGTCTGTCTGGCCTCTGACTACCCCCTATGCTCGATTCTGACTGCCCCGTCAGCTTGACTATTGACTGCCGAGTCACCTTGACTACTGACTGCCACATCATCTTGACTTTTGACCGCTACATGACCTTGACCCTTCTCCCCCTTTCCTTCTGGGGGCCCCTCCATTGTCAGCCGTATCACAATAGACATCAACAATCACAAAAACAAGTTGCATTATATTTAATATCAGTGAATCATCCAACAAAAATAGATTGTTCAATAGCTTCAATAATATGTTCCTCTAATTTATTCACTATAAATCAGACTCAATCAGAATCATCCGGCCAGATATTGTCTATGGAAGTATTGATCAGATTTTTCAATTTACATGCACGATATATATATCAATCTATTGGAAGGTGTCGAATAGCCTAAGAGAGAAGATTTATGTAGCCAACCAGAGATGATGATGATTTTTCGGTAATTGACTAAAGGTGCATTTAAAGTTACGGAATTTCTAAAAGGCACATTTAACTTTCAAATTTATCGAAGGATGCACTTGCTTTCCATTTTACCTCTCGCGTCAACTATTATGGCATTACATTCAAAGAATAATGTTAGATTTAAAGAAAAACAGGTTTTCAAAAATTAACACTACAGTTGTGTTGATATAGGATGTATGCAACATCAAACTAGTTTGATTTTTGAAATGTAGCATCACTGTGGTGTTAACTTTTTAATGCAATGCAACAATGGTGTTGCTCTTTTGAATGCAACATTACAGTAATGTTGTTCTTTGAATGCAATACCACAGTGGCTATTGAAAGGGGTAAATTGGGAAACAAGTGTATCTTTGAGAAATCTAAAAGGTAGGTATGCCTTTTAGAAATTCTATAACTTTAAGTGTGTTTTGGTCAATTGTGTTGGAGTAATCTAGGTGTCCTAAATTTTGATATTTGGGTAAAGGTTTAAGTTAGGTTTATTGTTATATTTGATATGTGTTAGACCGCGGGGACTGGCTAGAAGGGGGGTTGAATAGCCTTGCAAAAATTAAAATACAAATCCTTCTCATACTTTTTAAACTAATACTTGTATATAGAAAATAAACAGAAAATAACAAAAGAAAAAGGCACAAGTATTTACTTGGTTATAACCGGGAGGTTGTTAATCTAAGGAAGTTGAAGTGCAATAGATATCTCCTTTCGGACGGAGAAGCCTCTTACAACATTTAAGCACAGAAAATAAAGAAGCTAAATTACAAATGAAGCTCACAAGTGTTGGAAATGCTAATTGCTTATTTTTTTTGAAAAGCTTCTGGACCAATGATGTATTTATAGTCTTAGTCAGGACGCCTGGAAGGGGTCCAGGCACCTGGGAGGGGATAAACTTTTATCTCCTTCATAACAGATCGTGTTTGACGCGATCCTGGTCAAAATCCAACTCCGAGCGCCCGGACTGGTGCAGGCGCTCAGAATGGTTCCAGACGCCCGGACCAGTAAAGTCAACAAGGTTGACTTTTGGTCCGGGTCCTATGCTCCGATGCTGCTCGTCTCGGTCCGGGTCTTCCGCTCCGACTCCGCTCGCTTGGGTAATTTCGGCCAACCGAAATAAGACTCACCCGAACCCAATTTTGGCCTTCTCGAGCAGGCTTCTGCTCTGGCTTCTCGTCCCTCGGAATCGTCGCATGCTTCCTTCTCGTCCGCCAGCGTACTCATCCGCAGCTCTTCGTCCCTCGGTCATACCCCATGCCAACCTTCTCGCTAGCTGCGTCTCTTGCTCCCCGAGCAATCTTCCGCTCTGGCTTCTCATCCCTCGGAAACACAACACGCTTCTTCTCGTCCGCCAATGTACTCTTCCGCAGTGCCTCGTCCCTCAGACGCACTCTCCCGTGCCGTCCTTCTCGCTAGCTGTGTCTTCCGCTCGACTCCTTGTACTCCTAAGCTCCTGCACACTTAAACACAAGGTTAAAACACCACAAGACCTAACTTAATTTATTGATCACATCAAAATAACCTTGGGGTTCCAACAATATGCATTGTGAGTGTGTAGGATATAGGTATAACAAAGAAAGTTCAAGTGTGATCCTAGCAAAGGAAGAAAGTCCAAATGTGAATCTTGGTGGTGTAAGTCCAAGCATGTAGTCTTGGTAACATAAGTCAAAGTGTGACTTGGCAATAAATGAAGTTCCGGAGGTGCGACCTCTTGGCGATGAAGACCTGACAACGATGATAAGGCCGAAGGAAGCTCCATAAGATAATGCGTGGGGATGGAGAGGCATCCGATGGACGCGAGGCTGATTGAGGAGGCTAGAAGGGTAGGTCTAGGTTGGTTGGGTGAGGAGGAGTGTTGAGTGAATGTACTTGAGGGTCAAATCCTAGGGTTGAGGTTTGACCAGTTGACTGGAGCAGGGCACAGAATGTTTCTGTGCTCGACGACTGCTAAAATAGTCGAGTGACACTGTAGCAGTCAACCGAGACTGTAGCAGTCGACTGATATCAAGCCATTGGCCTATAACGATCGAATTCTACTTAAGACCAGTTGACTGGTGTAACACAAATTGTGTTTTCTCCCGAGCTCTATTTAAGAGAGCTCGGGGTGCTTGCCCATGGTTGACAAAATAGACTTGCTTAAAGTCTATTAGAAGTCTCCTAAGTGCTCCAAGCTTCTCTTGTGATCTAAGGGTATTTGGATCAAGGTTGTGGTGAGGTTTCTCCACCGAGGAGGTTTGAGCTAGCCAGAGTTTTCAAGAGAGTCATCCACCGACGGATCAAGATCGTCCACCTTACGGACAGATATGGAGTAGGAGCTTTTCATTGTACACTAATATTATAGGAAGGGAACGATTTGAGTGAAACGCTATTCAAAAAATTGATGATTACTTTTTGCCAATTGACCAAAGGGCGCATCTAAAATTGCTGAATTCTAAAAAGGTACATCTTGCTTTTAGAATTTCCAAAGGGTGCACCTATTTCCCATTATACCTTTTCGTTTAAAATTTATGAGCATTCGTAGATTTTTATTATTATTATTTTTTATAATTTTTATATTTTTGATATTTAAGGTATTTTTGATAATTTCTCTTTTTATAGTTTAGATCTATGTAGGATTTTAGGATTATGATTTTTTTTTGTTATAAGATAAAAATATTGTATATCTATAAATTAGGATTTATTTACTTATCCATTTTGAGCAATCATCTTAATAAAGTTTTTATTTTTTATTTTTGATAAAATCTGGAAAACACGGGTTTCTCTTTTGTTTTTCATGATTTCTCTTCTTACTTTCTCCTTTTGTTTTTCATGATTTCTCTTCTTACATTCTCCTTATTTATGTTTTCTTATCAGCCCATAGAATAATCATTATCTTGCATGAGATGGTATTAGAGATGGCAGTATTCGATTGAGGAAGTTGGACATCAAATTCCATGGAAGGACATCGTGATTGTGGTCACAACCTGAATAGCAAGCAAGTTTCAATTGAGGAAACTAAGAAATGTGAAAAACAATTGAACTTTGAGGATTTAGAGGTAAGTCGTACATTTATTCCAGCGTCTAGTGGAAATGATACGAAATTGTGAAGATCATGAGGCACGTGATCAAGAGGATCAACATGAAGACCTCATATTTCAAATTGACTTATCTAAATTTTATGGTACGTCACTGATATAGAATTTTATTGATTGGATCAACAAAGTGAAGTAGTTTTTCGGCTACAAAGTAAGTTCTAGATCAAATGAAAGTAAAATTTATTGCTATCAAACTCAAGGATCGAGCATCGGTATGGTGGAAGTACTTGAGGCGCTCACTAGTAGGGGTGCAATCGAGCCGAGCTTGAACTTTATTTAACAAATATATTCATGGCTCACAAGTTTATTCGAGCCTTTATCGAGCCTAAACGAGCTTAATAAATATAAATCATAAATTTAAATATTCATTAAAAACTAAATTATATATTTAGAGAAAATTATAATAATATTATTAAAATTTATAATTTTATTCTAATAAATAAATTTAATATATTTGTCTATATTTATATTTTTAATAAATAGAGTGTAAAATCTATAAATTCAATATCAAAACTATCATTTTTTTATTTAAAAGTTGCTTAATGAGCTTAACGAACGTGTTCACGAGCTAACGAGCCGAATATTACGAAGTTTGAGCTTGATTTGTTTATCTTAACGAGCCTCATTAAACGAGCTCAAACGAACTTTTATCGAATCGAGCTTCGAATAGCTCGCGAGCGGCTTGGTTCATTTACACCCCTACTCATTAGGTAGACAAGGTAAAACCAAGATCAAAGATTGTGAGAGAATGAAGGAAAAAAAAATGAAAGAACATTTTCTTTCTTTTGTGTTACACTCAAAATTCGTTCTAAAAAATTTTATAGATGATTTAAAAGAAAATTTTGACCTAGAAGAAAATGAAGCAGCATCTCAATCTTAAATCGGAGACGAGACCAATAGGTGTTTGACAATGATGAAATTGATAAGGATATGGACTTTGAAAAGGAGGAATCACACGTTGAAATAAGGAAAGATAGCAGTGCTCTTTTTACAGGAATTCACAAACTTACCTTTAGAATTATCGAGCCTAGTCACTGAGACACAAGCGGAGTTCAAAGACAAAAGCTACGGGTACATGGCCCAAGCTGCTATACTCATCCTGCTGTGGCATTTCAAATGGCCGCAGTTTGTTTCTCTCTTCTCCCCTCGAAATCACCCATATCTCTTCTCCCCCTCTGCACCTTGTTGGCCTAGAATCGGATAGGATAGCACACCCAAAGCACACAGCATATAAGAAGAAACAAGAAGAATAGGACAAATAGGAACTTTACTTATGAAAGGAAACCTTACACCGAGATATCTTCTATATGCCTCTACGACCCTTTATATAGCATCACAAATGATAAGAGCACGAACCATGAGATCCATAAAAATAGGTAGACCGAGTAATAACTAATTATCAAGAAAAAAAAAAACTAATGACGTGGAGGGATTATTTTCTCACATTACTCCCCCTAATCCTGACATGATTCTAAGTCACGGAGCTGAGTAGTTGTCGCATGGCACCACGGGCAGTCCATCTTTGTTCTCCGGTATTAACGAACTCAACCACAATTTGTCCACCTTTGGCACCACGGGCAGTCCATTTGTCTGCACCATGAACAAGTCCATCTGTTCGTGTTATCCATGACTCCGCTTCTTTGGCCCTGTGCCAAAGTCTATTTGCACACCAAGTGCTCGGCCCACAACTCGATCTCTTCGGCACCGCGAACAAGTCTCGTCTGTTAGTTCTCTTGGCAACACGAGCAAGTCCATCTGCTCGCACAACGGACAAGTCCATCTGTCCGTCTTTGCTGCTTGGCATATGTTGCATACCTGCCACGCCCGCTTCGCTGCCAAGTTCGCCTCCTGCAAACTTGGGCTTGGAATGTGTCCAGCGCACTGCCAATCCTCTGCTTGGTATGACTTGCGCCATGCCACACTTGCTGGTTTGCCAAGTCTTCCTCCCGTAAGACTTGGGCTTGGGCAGCCCAGCGTTGCCGCCTCGCTTGGCATGCCTTGCGCGCATGCCCGACTCGGATGTATGCCAAGTCTGCCTCCTGCAGACTTGCACGTGGACAGAGCCCCGCGCACTACCGGTTCGCTGCTTTGCATGTGCCCTAGCCGGGTTGGGTTTTCTAGCCTTGCTAGGAGACAAGCTTGCTTGAATGTCTTCAAGGTTATCTTGTACAAACAATTTTGTGATCGCTTTACCAGCATCAAGAGCTTCTCGCTCCTATCAATCACCTTCATGGTATCTCCTTTCATATGCACTTCATTCCCAACTTCTATCAATTGACCAAGACTTATGATATTACTATAAAGTTTCAGAATGTAGTATACCTCGTGGAGAGCCTTCTGGTCGTCGTTCTTGCATTCGAACACAACCGTCCCCTTGCCCATGATCTCAATGGTTGATCCATCGCCAAACCTCACCCTCCCGGTGATGGTTTCATCTAGTTGTTGAAACTTCTCACGATGGCCAGTCATGTGGTTGCTGGCACCGTTGTCAAGGTACCAGATGTCTTTATCTTCTCCTTTCTCAACGCTGCGATACATCTCCGGTAGGAACCTATCTTCACTGAGTAGAATGATATCCTGTCGCTCACGCCTAGTGTGAGACTCCTCGTGGGACACGGTCATCATCAGTGTTGGCTCTTCATCGGTGGCACAAGTGAGGTGAGCCTCATCATCACGTCGCTTGTTGTAGCATTCGGACGCATAATGCTCCATTTTCTCGCAATTGAAACACTTTATATGTCTCTTGTCTCGAGTGCCACTGTTGTTGCCGCTAGTCCCTCCTGCACTGTCTTGGCGTTGCATACCACGACCACGACCGCGCCCTCGCCCACGTCCAGGCCATTTGCCACGACTAGGGTTGCTGGACCCACACCCCTTTCCTCCTTACGAAGTGTCCATGTTGCTCCCCTTCTGTCGCATTTGCCATTCGGCATGAGTAAGTAGGAGCTCTCCTTCAGTGTCGTTGGTGTTGCCGCGTAATCGTAATGTTCGTTCCTCGTACGCCTTCAGTCGCCCAATAGTCTCCTCAAATGGTATCGTCTCAAGGTCGTGAAACTGCTCAATACCAGCAACAATAGGGAAGAACTTATCAGGGACAGAATCAGGTAACTTCTTTACCAAAGATGAATCTTCAAACGTGGCACAAAGAGCGGAGAACTTGCTGCTTATAGCATTGAGTTTGCCAGCAAACTCATCAATTGTGTCAGTCTCCTTCATCCGGAGTATTGGTTACTACTCGAAAACCTAATGGTTCCACTGTACAAAAATTTTGTACAAAGGTCTGAATCTTTCCTAGCTACCATGTGTTCTTTTAAATTAAACTTGGATCGCCTGCGGAACTTAACACGTTTGATCCAAATTTTAATTTACTTGTTCTTTTAGGTTTAGACTTGGATCTCCTGCGGAACTTAACACGTTCGATCCAAATCACCTAGGTTATTAATTCCATTAAATATTAATTTCCAGAATTGGCTTCCAGGACTGCATGGCGAGGCACATGACCTTCTTGGATATGGGAACAACCACCACCGCCTAGGCAAAGCCTTTTAAGGAAAGCTAATATTTAATTTCCTTAAATAACTTTAGGTCAACCAAAAAGAACAATCAAATCACAAGGAAAAGAAAAATAAAAGAACACAAAATCGAAAACTAATTTGAAATACTAGAATCGCATGCCTCTTGTATTTGGTATTTTTACATGAAGATAAAACTAGTATGATGCGGAAATTAAATACTAGTATACCTTTTCTTTTGCAAGCAAAAACCTCTAGGTCTTCTACCGTATTCCTCTTCTAACCTCGGACGTTGTGTGGGCAACGATCTTCCGAGATGAGAATCCACCAAAACACCTTCTTCTCCTTTCTTCAAGTTTCGGCCAAGCACTATGCTTCCAAAAGATGAAGATCTTTTTCCACCAACCAAGCTCCAAGGGATGTAAGCTTTCTCTCCTTCTTCTCTAAGCTAAAATCCGGCCACCACTTGATCTCCAAGGAAGAAGAGAGGTTCGGCCACAAGATGGAGAGAAGAGAAAGGAAGGAGGCCTGCCACACCAAGGAAGAAAAGAGGGAGAAAATAATAGAGTCGTTAGCCATGAAGCCTCCTCTACCCCCTCTTTTATAATCCTTGGTCTTGGCAAATAAGGAAAATTTAATAAAAACTTCCTTAATTTTTTTGCCATTGAAAAGGAAAATTTATTTAATTAAAAATAATTTTTTTCCCATCAAATATAATGGTCGGCCATATTAAAGCTACAATCAAGGAGAGTTTTAATTAATTAAAACTTCCTAATTTGTCTCCAAAAAATTTCTCCAATAATTTTCATCCCTTCATGATTGGTTAATAAAAAGGAAATTTTATAAATTAAAATCTTTCTTTTAAACATGTGGATAAAAAGAAAATTATCTCTAAAAATTAAAATCTCTTTTAATCTACAAATAAGGAAAGATATCAAATCTTTTCTTAATCTCTTGTAGAAACTTATAAAAGAGAACATTTAATTTTTAAACTCTCTTTTAAATCATGAACATGGTTAAAAAGGAAAGTTTTCTTAAAATTTAAAATCCACCTTTTAATCAACAAATAAGGAAAGATTTCAAATTTTAAACTCTCTTTTAAACATGTAGATGATTTACAAATAAGGAAAGTTTTTACCAAAAATTAAAACCATCCTTTTAATCTACAAATAAGGAAAGAGATTAATCTCTTCTCTTAATCTTTTGTAGAAAGTTATAAAAGGAAATTTTAATTTTTAAACTCTCTTTTAAAAACATGATATCCACATAAGAAATAATTTTAATAAAAATCCTTTTTAATATTCTAGTGGCCGGCCACCTAAGCTTGGGACCCAAGCTTTGGCCGGCCACCAACTTGGCTCATCCACTTGGTCTTGGCCGGCCCTAGCTTGGGTTCCAAGCTAGCTTGACCGGCCCCATTGGATGGGTAAGAAGGTGGGCATGTGGTGGGTATAAATCTCTATATACAAGAGGCTACGATAGGGACCGAGAGGAGGAATTTGTTTTGGTCTCCTGATGAAATTAAGCATCCCGTGTTCGCCCCGAACACACAACTTAATTTCATCAATAATAATTCATTCCACTAAAGAACTATTATTGAACTACCGCACCAATCCCAAATTACAGTTTTTGGGCTCCTTCTTATTATGAGTGTGTTAGTCTCCCTGTGTTTAAGATGTCGAATGTCCACTAATTAAGTGAGTTACTGACAACTCATTTAATTAATATCTTAGTCCAGGAGTAGTACCACTCAACCTTATCGTCATGTCGGACTAAGTCCACCTGCAGGGTTTAACATGACAATCCTTATGAGCTCCTCTTGGGGACATTCTCAACCTAGATTACTAGGACACAATTTCCTTCTATAATCAACAACACACACTATAAGTGATATCATTTCCCAACTTATCGGGCTTATTGATTTATCGAACTAAATCTCACCCATTGATAAATTAAAGAAATAAATATCAAATATATGTGCTTGTTATTATATTAGGATTAAGAGCACACACTTTCATAATAACTGAGGTCTTTGTTCCTTTATAAAGTCAGTATAAAAGAAACGACCTCTAATGGTCCTACTCAATACACTCTAAGTGTACTAGTGTAATTATATAGTTAAGATAAACTAATACCTAATTACACTACGACCTTCCAATGGTTTGTTCCTTTCCATTTTGATCGTGAGCTACTGTTTATAATTTATAAGGTATTGGTAACATGATCCTCTGTGTGTGACACCACACAACATGTTATCTACAATATAAATTAATTGAACAACTACATTTATCATAAATGTAGACATTTGACCAATGTGATTTTTATTTCTAGATAAATGTTTATACCAAAAGCTAGGCTTTTAGTATACATCATAACAATCTCCCACTTATACTAAAAGACTAAGTTGTCATATCTGCTGCCATACATCTGAATCACAACCCTTCAACATGCCCATCAAAAGCTCTTGCCTTAAGGGCCTTAGTCAAAAGATCTATAGGTCGTCATCGGATGCAATCTAGGCAGCAACAACTTCTCCTCGTTTATACGATTTCTCGTATTGGGTGGTACTTGCGCTCTATTGTGTTTACTTACCTTATAGACTCATGGTTTCTTCGAGTTTGCTACTGCACCACTATTATTACAATAAATTGTAATAATCTTTGGACAAACCAGAAATCATATCTAAGTCTATCTTGAGGTTATTGAGTCATTCAGCTTTTATAACTACCTCAGAGGCTTGCCATATACTAAGCTTCTATGGTGGAGTCCAGAAAAACACCTATGCTTATCACTCTTCCATAGTTATGACTTTACCTCCTAAAGTAAACACAAAACCCCGTGTCCCTATCCGATTGGAAGTCAAAATCCGTGCAACCCACAAAGACCAAATTAACTGCCTTGTAAGCTAGCATATAATCTCTAGTGCCTCTAAGGTACTTCAATATATGCTTTACTGCAGTCCAATGTCTTTGTCCAGGGTTACTTTGATATCTGCTAACTATGCCCTTGGCAAAACAGATTTCTGATCTCGTGCATGACAGCCGAAGCATAAAGAACTGCCTTCATTTCCTCTATCTACTTTGATGTCTACGGAGACATCTCTTTAGATAAAGTTACTCTATGCTAAAAAGGTAAGAAACCTTTCTTGGAGTTTTGCATGCTTAAAACGAGCAAGGATTTTTTCGATATATGAAGCTTGGGATAAGTAAAATATTCTTTTCTTGCGATCCCTTATTACTTTGATCCCAAGAATATATACATTCTCCCAAGTCCTTCATATCGAATTGTTTGGACAACCACACCCTTACTTCTGACAACACTTTGATATTGTTTTCAACTACCAAAAATGTTATCTACGTATAGTACAAGAAATACCACCACGTTTCCATCACACTTTTTGTATACACAAGACTTATCCGGCTACTAAATAAATCCATAGGTCTGGATTACTTTGATAAACCGGATATTCCAAGACCTTGAAGCTTTGCCTCAGTCCATAGACTGATTGAGCTCACACAAGATGCTCTTTGCCCTTTGCAATGATCCCTTCTGGTTGCTTTATATGGATGCTTTCTTCAAGACTTCCATTAAGGAATGTTGTCTTGACATCCACTTGCCAAATAGATAAAAGAATCTGGATAGACTTAAGCATGGCTACCAGTGAAAAAGTTTCCTTTTTCATCAAGCCTTGCTTTGAAAGTTTCCACCTTCCTGTCTATCCATCTTTTCCTATTGTAGACTTATTTTCACCCATGGCTTTTACACCATCTGATGGTTTTACAAGCTTCCAGATTTTATTAGAATATATATATATTCTAATTCTGTATTCATTGCTCTTTGCCAAGATGCTGCATCTTTATCTTGGAATGCTTCATCATATGTCAGGGATCAGGCTCATGTTCATTTGGGATCAAGTCCTAAAACTCTCCCAAAACATGAATCTTTTAGGTTTGGTTGACAACCCTCCCACTACGATGATGCACTGTCTATAATTATGTATCAATTGTGATATGTGTTGCAGTTTCTTGTGATATTTCATCTTGTACAGTTGGTACTAGATTAGACGTGTCTTTTATTAAGAACAAATTTACTTATGGGCTTGTGGTTCATTATATAGTCTTCTAAAAATCAGTCATTGATGCTAACAATGACCTTCTAATTTTTAAGACTATAAACCTACTTTAATTTCTCTAGGATAACCCATAAACAAGTGAATTCCTGTCCAACTTTATCAGTGCATCTCATGTGCTAGACCACCCAAATCTAAATATGCTTCAGACTAGACTTACACCCAATCTGCAATTCTATGGGAGTAGAGAGTTCTGACTTAGAAGGTACTATGTTCACTTCCGTTTCCAGTGTATATCCTTAAAACAAATTTGGTAATAACTCATCATTGATCTAATTATTCCATAAGAGCCTTATACCTTCATTTTACTAAACCATTCTGTTGGGGTGTACCAGGTGCAATTAGTTGGGATTGAATCCCTACTTTTGATAAGTGATTCCTAAATTGTCCCAAGAGGTACTTGCCACTACGATCTTACCATAGTGACTTGATACTTTTACTTTAACGTTTCTCCGCATCAGTCTTGTACTCTTTGAACTAATCAAAGTACTTAGTCTTGCGGCACATTAAGTAAATGTATTTGTATCTTGAATAGTTGTCTATAAAATAGATGAAATATTCGATACTACCTCTTGTCTGGATAGTCATAGGATCCCACAAATCAGAATGAACAAATTCCAATATATCTTTGATTCCATACCCCTTATACTTAAAAGCTTCTCGGTTATTTTTCCTTTCAAGTAAGACTCGCAGGTTGGAAAGATTTCCACTACCAATGAACCCAAAAGTTCATCAGCTACCAATGAATCCTACTCAAGTTAATATAATCTAGCCTTAGATGCCAAAGATATAATTGGTTTATTTCCGAAGGTTGCTTTCTCTTAAAGTTAGAAGATGTGTTACTAATTTCCATTTATTGCATCGTGGGAGTTATTGGATTATAAATTGTCAACCAACATACCAGAATAGATAACTTTCCTACTTTTCTTGATAACAACTTTGTTATCAAAATAGACACAATATCTATTCTATAATAGTTTAGAAACTGAAATCAGGTTCTTTATAAACTTAGTATGTAAAGACAATTTCTAATAATCCATATTTTATTCTTATCAAAGGATAAACATCTTCCACTGCAACAGCTGCCACTTTTACAGCAGTGCCCATGTGGACGGTGTTTTTATTTTCATTTAGTTGTCGGGTTTCCTGGAACCCTGCAATGAATTACGGACATGATTAATGGCATCTGTATCTACACTCCAGGTTCTGGTAGATAACACCACTAAACATGTTTCAACTAATGAATTAAATACACCTATATTATTCTTAGTTCTAAGAAGACAGTTAACCTTAATGTCTAAGTCCTATTTCCAATCATTACAATTGGGACTACTAAGTCTTTTCTATAGTATAACAACTAGGGAATTGACAAACATTTTAAATCCTAAGAATCATAAAAATATTTGGTCAAGATCAATTCTTTAAAATCCCCATGAATCTTGTATGCCACGATAGTGTGGACATATACAAAATCAAAGAGGAGATTTTATCCATTAATTTTATAATCTCGTCAACTTTACTTTATGACGAAAAAAATTAATAGTTGATCTGTCTTTGATCAAATATTTGGTCAAAACTTTTTGAATTTAAAATAACATTGATTCCTCAAATAATATTATTTAAATTCACCAACACCTCAAACATCGTGAATTTTGCATGTCACGATAGTGTGGACGTATACAAAATTTAAACATTTGTAAGAGGAGAGTTTTACCCATTAATTATCTTGTCAATAAATCTTTATGACAAAATAAAATTACCTCAAACACCGTGAATTTTGTATGCCACGATAGTGTGGACGTATACAAAATCAAACATTTGCAAGAGGAGTTTTTAATTTTATTATCTTGTCAACCTATTTATTTGGCAAATTAATAGTTGGTTTTCTTCGGTCACACAAATAATAGCAGTGACTCCGATGGGGAGGATACTATTAGACGTGTCTAAGTGTATACCATTACTTGACACTAAGTCCATTAATAAGATTGTGCCCCTTCCGATGGGGAAGATCACACGCTCTTAATTAACTTCCTATAGTCATCCAAAATGGAAGTTTAATCTAGTGATCTGCAAACAAGCTCATCCGATATGGAGGAAGGCACTCAGAGCCAACGCGCAAGCTTGTTGCATCACTTATAAACCAGTAATGGAGACCGTGGAATTTATTTAAAAATAAATCTCTCTCCCACTTAGTTATTTAAAGTGAGGAATTTTGACTATGCTAGCCTACTTAGCATGCATACTAACAAGCACACACAACACAGCATAAAAAACAATAAATAAAAAAACTAATTTTCAACTATTATGGCTTTTATCTATTGCTGTCCTCCATGTGTCGCCAACCCTAGCTGCTACCATCTTTGGCCAACGCCACCGGGTCTAGTTGTCGCATCCATCTTGCTCCTTGTTCCGCTGCGCCTCTGGTCCTCAAAAGGTTCCACGCCTTGCAAGATTCGATCCGCGACATAAATAGAATTTTACATTTTTTGATCCTATATTCCTCGAAGGAATGTACATGTAAACTAGATCGAACATAAAATAAAATTTGCATCCATCGATCCTATATTCCATAAAAGGAATGTACATGTATACTAGATCAAAAAATAAAATCCTAATAAAACTAAATACAGCTCCTGCTGTATTTTATAATACAATCATGCACACACAATAAAATGCCCTTGACATGTCCAAGGGTCCAATCACACACACAATATCTATAAGCCATAATAGTTGGATCCTGCATCCACAAAGTTAGCACATCCTACTATTATCCTGCCTAAATTATGTATGACAAGTGCATAATTAAACTAATACCAAATACACAGAGGCAAAACCCTAGCTCTGATACCAATTGTTGGTTGCTACTCGAAAACCTAATGGTTCCACTGTACAAAAATTTTGTACAAAGGTCTGAACCTTTCCTAGCTACCATGTATTCTTTTAAATTAAACTTGGATCGCCTGCGGAACTTAACACGTTTGATCCAAAGTTTAATTTACTTGTTCTTTTAGGTTTAGACTTGGATCTCCTGCGGAACTTAACACGTTCGATCCAAATCACCTAGGTTATTAATTCCATTAAATATTAATTTCCAGAATTGGCTTCCAGGACTGCATGGCGAGGCACATGGCCTTCATATGGGAACAACCACCACCGCCTAGGCAAAGCCTTTTAAGGAAAGCTAATATTTAATTTCCTTAAATAACTTTAGGTCAACCAAAAAGAACAATCAAATCACAAGGAAAAGAAAAATAAAAGAACACAACATCGAAAACTAATTCGAAATACTAGAATCGCATGCCTCTTGTATTTGGTATTTTTACGTGAAGATAAAACTAGTATGATGCGGAAATTAAATACTAGTATACCTTTTCTTTTGCAAGCAAAAACCTCTAGGTCTTCTACCGTATTTCTCTTCTAACCTCGGACGTTGTGTGGGCAACGATCTTCCGAGATGAGAATCCACCAAAACACCTTCTTCTCCTTTCTTCAAGTTTCGGCCAAGCACTATGCTTCCAAAAGATGAAGATCTTTTTCCACCAACCAAGCTCCAAGGGATGTAAGCTTTCTCTCCTTCTTCTACAAGCTAAAATCTGGCCACCACTTGATCTCTAAGGAAGAAGAGAGGTTCGGCCACAAGATGGAGAGAAGAGAAAGGAAGGAGGCCGGCCACACCAAGGAAGAAAAGAGGGAGAAAATAATAGAGTCGTTAGCCATGAAGCCTCCTCTACCCCCTCTTTTATAATCCTTGGTCTTGGCAAATAAGGAAATTTTAATAAAAACTTCCTTAATTCTTTTGCCATTGAAAAAGAAAATTTATTTAATTAAAAACAATTTTTTCCCATCAAATATAATGGTCGACCATATTAAAGCTACAATCAAGGAGAGTTTTAATTAATTAAAACTTCCTAATTTATTTCCAAAAAATTTCTCCAATAATTTTCATCCCTTCATGATTGGTTAATAAAAAAGAAATTTTATAAATTAAAATCTTTCTTTTAAACATGTGGATAAAAAAAAATTATCTCTAAAAATTAAAATCTCTTTTAATCTACAAATAAGGAAAGATATCAAATCTTTTCTTAATC
This sequence comes from Zingiber officinale, assembly GCF_018446385.1. NCBI lineage: Eukaryota > Viridiplantae > Streptophyta > Magnoliopsida > Zingiberales > Zingiberaceae > Zingiber > Zingiber officinale. The sequence continues at coordinate 16,560,048 of NC_055989.1, forward strand.
TCTTGTAGAAACTTATAAAAGAGAATATTTAATTTTTAAACTCTCTTTTAAATCATGAACATGGTTAAAAAGGAAAGTTTTCTTAAAATTTAAAATCCACATTTTAATCAACAAATAAGGAAAGATTTCAAATTTTAAACTCTCTTTTAAACATGTAGATGATTTACAAATAAGGAACGTTTTTACCAAAAATTAAAACCATCCTTTTAATCTACAAATAAGGAAAGAGATTAATCTCTTCTCTTAATCTTTTGTAGAAAGTTATAAAAGGAAATTTTAATTTTTAAACTCTCTTTTAAAAACATGATATCCACATAAGAAATAATTTTAATAAAAATCCTTTTTAATATTCTAGTGGTCGGCCACCTAAGCTTGGGACCCAAGCTTTGGCCGACCACCAACTTGGCTCATCCACTTGGTCTTGGCCGACCCTAGCTTGGGTTCCAAGCTAGCTTGTCCGGCCCCATTGGATGGGTAAGAAGGTAGGCATGTGGTGGGTATAAATCTCTATATACAAGAGGCTACGATAGGGACCGAGAGGAGGAATTGGTTTTGGTCTCCCGATGAAATTAAGCATCCCGTGCTCGCCCCGAACACACAACTTAATTTTATCAATAATAATTCATTCCACTAGAGAATTATTATTGAACTACCGCACCAATCCCAAATTACATTTTGGGCTCCTTCTTATTATGAGTGTGTTAGTCTCCCTGTGTTTAAGATAACAAAAGTCCACTAATTAAGTAAGTTACTGACAACTCACTTAATTAATATCTAGCTCCAAGAGTAGTACCACTCAACTTCATCGTCATGTCGGACTAAGTCCACCTGCAGGGTTTAACATGACAATCCTTATGAGCTCCTCTTAGGGACATTCTCAACCTAGATTACTAGGACACAGTTTCCTTCTATAATCAACAATACACACTATAAGTGATATCATTTCCCAACTTATCGGGTTTATTGATTTATCGAACTAAATCTCACCCATTGATAAATTAAAGAAATAAATATCAAATATATGTGTTTGTTATTATATTAGGATTAAGAGCACACACTTCCATAATAACTGAGGTCTTTGTTCCTTTATAAAGTCAGTATAAAAGAAACGACCTCTAATGGTCCTACTCAATACACTCTAAGTGTACTAGTGTAATTATATAGTTAAGATAAACTAATACCTAATTACACTACGACCTTCCAATGGTTTGTTTCTTTCCATTTTGATCGTGAGCTACTGTTTATAATTTATAAGGTATTGATAACATGATCCTCTGTGTGTGACACCACACACCATGTTATCTACAATATAAATTAATTGAACAACTACATTTATCATAAATGTAGACATTTGACCAATGTGATTTTTATTTCTAGATAAATGTTTATACCAAAAGCTAGGCTTTTAGTATACATCCTAACACGCAGGGCATCAAACTCGCTCTTCAACGTTTGTACGCGTGCTTTCTTCACCTGATTACTACCAAGGTACCTCGTCTTGAGACTTTCCCAGACTTCCTTCGTCGTCTTGAGAAGGATGTCTTCATGGATACATTACAAGATGTATGCACGCGCATTTTTGTCCTTCTTTATATCTACTTGGGCTCCTTCCGCTGGCTCCACCACCTCCCGGACTCCCTGGGCATCAAGAATCGCCTCTGTCTTTATTGCCTATACAGTATAATTGTGAGGGCTTAGCATCGGATAAGGAAATGACACTCCGCCGTTCTCCTTCGCAACAACTTGTGGGATGCCAGACATTTTTGTGGAATCATGGATTCTTGGGTGTTCTATACTGCCAAGGCTCTTATACCAAATGTTGGCCTAGAATCGGATAGGATAGCACACCCAAAACACACAGCACACAAGAAAAAACAAGAAGAATAGGATAAATAGGAACTTTACTTATGAAAGGAAACCTTACACCGAGATATCTTCTACATGCCTCTACAACCCTTTATATAGCATCACAAATGATAAGAGCACGAACCATGAGATCCATAAAAATAGGATCTAGATCCATAAAAATAAGTAGACCGAGTAATAACTAATTATCAAGAAAAAAAAAACTAATAACGTGGAGGGATTATTTTCTCACACACCTGCCCTTAGACCTCTCGCCCCGTAGGTAACAGATCGACGGCGACGATCAAGAAGAGCCGGAACGAGCTCATACGGGAGGCCAGCCGGGCTGTCCGCTGGGGTATGGAACTCGCCAAGTTCCACCCCACAGATCAAGCAAGTGCTTAGAATTGCTTCAGTGGAGCGTGAGATCTTCGAAGCCCTAACGGTAGTAAAGAGATTGGGTCCTGATGTCCGGGAAGGGAGGAGGAGGCAGTTCAACTACATTGGACGACTCTTGCGCAAAGCAGAGCCTGAGGCGCGAGAGAAGAGAAGAAGCGATGGCGAGCTTCGCGAGGCGGAGGGGCAGGGGTCTCTTCCAGATAGAGGTGGTGCAGTGGACCTCCGTGCTCTTCCAGGGTTTCGAGGCGGCGGGAGCGAGCGACGAGAACGGCGTGGTGGTGAACGGCGGCGGCCCTGGTGGGTACGTGGCGGCGACCAAGCCCATGCAGTTAGGCCTTAACAAAAAAATCGAGTGGCTGCAGTCCTTCTCTTACATCGCCTATCTGCTCCCAATTTCTGCACTCTCGCCTCTTCTCGCATCGAGCCATCTTCGACCTCGAGCTTCCACAACGAGGAAAGATGCTGGGATGTGAGGTTTTCTATTTTCTCTGGCGTTGCGGAAGGTTCTGTTAGGATCTCTTCGTACTCGGCTAGAGAGGGGGTGTGAATAGCCGCCCCAAATCACTCGTTTCTTCCTACAATTCGTTAGCGCAGCGGAAAAATAAACTAGAAACGAAAGGAAGAATATCAAACCTTAACACAGCGATGTAACGAGGTTCGGAGATTAGGGCTCCTACTCCTCGGCGTGTCCGTAAGGTGGACGAGTCCAGTCAATCCGTCGGTGGATGAGTCCCCGGAGAACCGGCTAATACAATCTCCTTCTGGGTGGAGAAACCTCGCCACAACACACTCTTACAACAGCAAGTAAGGAGAGTACAGAAATACAAGGAAAGACAGCAAGAAATACAACAGTAAGAAAGCTCTTGCTTGCCTTCTCTTCGACTGGAAGAAGCAGCAGCTCCAAGCGCCTACAACAGCAGGTGACCCAGCCAAAAGGAAGCTCACGCGAAGCTTCAACGCTTCAAGAACTCAGCAGAGCTCAGCAGCAGAAAGAAGAAGAAGGTTCAAAGAAGAAGTTCTGTAGAGTCGCTCGAATCCTTATATAACCTGCGAACCTGCAAGCCAAAAAGCCAGAAACACAGGAGCCAAAAATAGCCTAGCCGTTGTCTCTCAACGGCTAGGGCCAGACCGATCAGGCATCGCCCTGATCGGTCTGGAGCTATCCTGATCGGTCCGAGAGACCGATCAGGCCCCAGTCTGATCGGTCCCCGGACCGATCCCACCTCTCTTACAGAGAGGTGGCTGCGTCTCTGATCGGTCGTGGAGACCGATCAGGCTTCATGCTGATCGGTCCCCAGACCGATCAGTAAGCTCACAGAACTGTGCTTTGCCTTCTGTTTGTTATCTGATCGGTCACCAGACCGATCAGATATACAAACGTATCACTGGATCGGTCTGCAGACCGATCCAGAGCTTGGTTTTTGCCCAAACCAAGTCCCAAGTCTCCCAAACCAACATCCGGTCAACCTTGACCTGTTGGTACATTATGCCTAGCATCCGGTCACTCCCTTGACCTGCTAGCACTCCCTGCTAAGTGTCCGGTCAATCAGTGCGAGGTGGCTCTGATGTTTCTGCTCTTCTTCCTCCGATTCGTCCGAGGAGTCGTCCCACGTTGCTTTGAGTGCCTTCTTTTTGGTTGGCTTTGGTTTGTCGAACTTCAGTTTTGGGCATTCGTTCTTGTAATGTCCCTTTTTGTTGCAGCCGTAGCAAGTCACGTTCTTTTGTTCTGAGGGAGAGCTGATCTTTTGAAGGTCCTTTTTGCTGAAGCTCCTCTTTCTCCTGGTGAACATTTTTCTTACCAAGTTCACCAGGTGTTCTTCGTCTTCGGAGTCTTGGTCAGATTCTTCTTCAAATTCAGGCTTGCTTTTCTTTTCTTTGGAGGAACCTGCAAATAGAGCTATATCTTTCTCGGCTCCAGCATTAGTTTGTTCGTGTAATTCTAATTCACAGAAAAGCTCGTCTAATTTTAATTCAGAAAGATTCTTAGAAATTTTGTAGGCATCCACTATTGATGCCCACAAACTATTACGTGGAAAGGCGTTTAATGCATACCTTATTAAGTCTCTGTTCTCCATCTGGTGGCCTATCGCATGAAGCCCGTTGAGGATGTCCTTGATCCTCGCGTGGAGTTGATTCGTTGTTTCTCCTTCCTGCATTTTTATATTAAAAATTTTATTTAAAAGCAGGCCTCGTTTTGTTACCTTAGCGTCGCACGTTCCCTCGTGCAGTTCGATCAACTTGTCTCATAGCTCTTTAGCGTTTTTGTGTGGACCGACTCTGTTCAGTTCTTCTCTTGTTAATCTGCATTGTAGAGTGTTGATCGCTTTATTTTCTGTTGATGCTTTTTTCTTCAGATCTGCTGTCCAGTCTTCAGGATCCACTAGATTCCCGGAGTTGTCCACTGGAATTTTGTAGGGTCTCGTAATGCTCATCCACTGGTCGAAGTCTATTTTGAGGTAGACCTCCATGCGCTTTTTCCAGTACGGAAAGTCGTCCCCGTTGAAGAGTGGAGGTCGCACTGTGCTGAATCCTTCTTGTTGGGACATTCTGTGCACAGGTAAATAACCGAAAAAAAATCCCAAGACTTGGTCTTGGATTAGTAGTGCGGGAAGAGAGAAATAGTAGAAAAATCTAGATTGGTGTTGCACCAATTTAGCCAAAAAAATAATAGAAAATTATAAACCAGTTTGGAGTTTTGAGTGTAAAATTGAAAACCGAAAAAAAAAGAATTTCACCCCCAGTCTGATTGGTGGTTGCACCAAATCAGAGCGGTACCTGCTCTGATACCACTTGTAGGACCGTTAGATTCGATAGAGGGGGGGTGAATATCGATTCGAAAAATAAGAGTATAAACGCAGCGGAAAAGTAATGTCACGCCCCAGAGGAGTCTCTGTCCGAAGAAATTTCGGCAGCATCTCCCCTGTACGGCGGACAATATGAAACTTTCTACATACCACATATACATCAGCCATAGGCGGCTGGAATGATAACAAAAAAATAAAGACAAACACCACGCAGTTAATAAAGATATCCAGCCTCTGGCTGTCACAACCACGCAGTTAATAACAGTAATCAATAACAATAGGACTCTGACTCGAAATCCACCCTACTCCACTACACTCGTAAAGCTCAAATCCAACGAACTCACCTCTTCTGCCGTCCAGGCAGGCACGTAGTAGAATGAAATCCAATATCATATCAAAAATCCATCAAAAGGTATCACTCCATACAATATCCATAGGAAAAATCCAAAGATAATACTAAATCAAAGTCTGATAAAGAAAAAGGTCAAAATAAAACAAATAATGATCTAGTAGAGAACTAGCTCTACGTGCAGATGGGGGGCCAGCGACTGGAACTGCTCCGAAAATATCAACAATGGAGGCGGGGTGAGTCCAACACTCAGCAGGTACAACTGATATACATAATAAAACAAATAACAGATAACACTAATCATGCGTACAGTCTCCTGAATACGAGAAGGAATAAATGCAACTGAAATGAAATCAGGAGATAACTGTACTAACCGGAATCAAGGTACAAAGGTAACAGGTCGTCAGACCGAAGAAATCATAATCCTGTATGCATGTCAATCAAATGCATCCATACAAATGCAGCATATAAGTGCAGCAATCACAAACAATAAAATGCAATAAATGCATATGGTGACCGTGCACTCAGACATCACTGCTCCTGACAGTGACTGAGTGGACGGGATGCCGTCGGAGTACTCCTGTCCTCTGTCCCCAAATCATAAATGGGGGAGCTCAATGCTCTCATCTCCCGGTACACAATGACGGGGAGGATATCTCTGCCGGCTACCACGCTGAGTCATCTGACCAACGGAGCCAAACAAAGTCCACCATCTGCCGGCTACTACGCTGCTACACTAAATGCCAGCGGAGCCAAACAGAGCGGAACTGACTGCCGGCTACCACGCTGAGTCCTCAGACCAACGGAGCCAAACAGCAGAACCGCCACACACCTGTCTGATATACCACTAACCCATGGGTGGTGGTGGTGTGTGCAGTACATGTAACTGGCGATGGGCTCAACCATAGCAGAGCCAACAATCGCACAGCATGCAAACATCATGCATGACACTAAGCATGGCAATCTCATGAATAGCATAGCAAGATCCATACATAAATACAAGGTGTACCACAAGTCAATGTATCAAATGGAAGGTACACAAACAGATAGGGTATCATATAAAACCCTAGGTCCAGAACATGATGTATCACATGGTTGGGTCACTACCGAAAGCATGTATGGTCAGATAAATAATAACATGCAGTGCATAATAAATAAACAAACAACATGTAATAGATCATGTAGTGACCAACCGAATCAAATGGAAAAACATAATTCTTGCTATATGTTAAACACTTTATTATGCATATCAAAAGACATAAGTCAAAGTACCCGCCTCCGAAAATAGAAAGGTACGATCTGACTCCGAGATACTCGTCTCGCGTCAAAGTCCTGTGTTAAATCGCACAGTTTAGCTAATTTAATTATAAACAAATAGCTAAACTAATTTCTAATCCACTGACTAGTTTGGGTTAGTTTCATGAACCCCAATCACACAGTTATACAACTTACAAACCTAAATCACCCGATAACCAAATTAATTATGTATCAAGTCGTACCTAGAACATGTGTCAAAAATGTGTCAACTAAATCCATAAACCAAATACTTACCCAAACTCAAGTAGGTGGTCAAGGGTACAATCCGGCCACAGAGGTTTTACAATTGCTTCCTCCCTGTTTCCACTTCCTCTTCTTCAGTGATGGTAGTACAATACAAAATCTACTGCTGGTGGTAGTGAAACCGGCTGCCGGAGGAATGAAGAGGGAAAGACAATGGTGTTGGGCAGCAGATTGGGATCACCAAGAGGCTAGTCTCGGATTGCTTTGCCTCTGTCCACAACCCGGAGAGATAACTAAAGCACAGAGAAAACAAAGCAAAGATTAGGGCAAAGGAGCATCCGAGAAGAATTGGCCGGGAATATTCAAGATGAAAGCAGAGAGGAGAAAAACCAGCACTGCTTGGCGTCGGCGGAGACGCTAGGGCACAGATGATAGCGCCGGCACTGCAGGTTGTCTAGGGCAGAGGAAGGGTCGCCGGCACTGCTCATGCGTCGGTGGAGATGCTCGGCTCGGCGGTGGCACAGCAAATCGGCAGTGAACTCACACCAGGGCAGAGGAAGAAAGGGTGATGCACGGTGATCGGCTCTAGGGCACCGGCGATTGGGGTCGGCGTCGGCTTCTGTGGTCGACGTCGGGTGGCTAGGGCACAGGCCGGTGATGGTTCGGCGGCGGTACGCAGTGAGGCTAGGGCAGAGGATGGATCGCCGGCAATGGCTTGCGCTCGCCGGCGCTTGGGCAGGGCCGGAGAAGAAGAGAAGAGGCTCGGGAGAAGTAACCGCCGCCGGCGGTTAGGGCAAGGAGGAAGAAGGGAGACGGCGTCGGGCTCGGGTGTGAGGAGGGGGAAGAAACGAAGGTTTTAAAGAAATTAAAAAGAAAAAGAAAAAGGAAAAAGGAAAAGAAAAAATAAAACTTTTCCTTATTAAAACTGGATAGCCTAAACAGGCTTTTCCGGACCCCGTTCTTATCCCCGTCAACTCGTCCGTACGAGCTCCAAAAAATTCCCGAAAAATGTCCAAAAATTTCGGAAAATTCCCTTATTAAAAATCGTCATTTTTCCGGTATTTTACAAGTAAAATAGACACAAATGTTTTTTACTTCGTTCGGAGCCTTGTGACGACTCCTACTCGAAGGCCCGTGGTCCTTGACCACTTTCGTTGGGCAATCACTAACAAGTCGAAATATGATTACAAAATAAGTACAGGAAATGCTAGTGAAAATAAAGCAATACCGACAAGGAAATTAAATAAAAACGAAAGGAGCACTTTGTCGGAGCGTTGTTGGCATCGCACTGAACGTCGAGCAGCAAGACCAGCAGTAGAAGAGTTCTCAGATGAATTGATTTCTGAAGCTCCTGTCTGGGGCTTCTTTTATATGCTATTCCGGGCGCCTGGATCCCTTCCGGGCGCCTGGAATGTGACGTACCTGCTCAAACCGAGATGCTCCACGTGGCGATGCACAATCAGGATAAAGTTTGCCTCCCGGGCGCCCGGATCCCTTCCGAGCGCCCGGACCTCCGGGCGCCCGGACCCCTCTTCTCCACAAACGTTAGTCCGGAGGCAAATATATATCCTATAAAACAGATTGTTAGCACAATTAAAGTTCAACAAAGTAATAGCAAAGAGTATGACTTAGATTCCGTCTTTCCGAGACCGGAATCTAGTCACGATCTTGACTTAGACATCCGAAATGGATCTAAGCCGGATCGACGCCTAATGTTCCCTTCCCGGGAACGCGTCCTCGCAGTCACTCCCCTCCAGTGATTTACCTCACTTACCTGCCAGACGTCCGGTCAGCCCGTCGACCCGTCTGGACTTCTCGCCAAGCGTCCGGTCAGCCCGTCGACCCGCTTGGACTTCTCGCCAGCTATCCGGTCAGCCTGTCGACCTAGCTGGACTTCTCGCCAAGCGTCCGGTCAGCCCCTCGACCCGCTTGGATTTCTCGCCCACTATCCGGTCAGCCCGTCGACCTAGCTGGACTTCTCCTGCACACTCGATCAAAGTGTCAGACAACAACAAAACTAACTTAACCTATTTGTCATTCATCAAAACCTGGGTTAAATCGTTAGTGCTAACCGCACCAACAATAAGCACTGATGGAATCATTGGTAATCACAAGAAGGATCAAGCATTTTGGAAATGTATAGATGATTACTACAACAAACATCGCCCCACTAGATCTATGATGAGAAGTTATCAGCGGCTGAAATCACATTATTATAGGTTTGCACCGATGGTAAATGAATTTTCTGCAACTTATAATAATTTTTATACTCATCGGCAAAGCGGTTGGAGTGACGAGAATGTGTTGGAGAATGCATTGAATATATGGAAAGCCAACAACAAAGGCAAGGATTTTAAGTATATGCATGTGTGGAGGGTTCTCAAAGAATATGAGAAATATATTCCATAATCAGTTGCTCATTACTCTAACAAGAAGGTAAGGACATCCGAATCAGGAGGAAACACTTCAACATCAAATCCAGATACAAGTGTTGATTTAGATGACTCTGAAGTCCGTATTCGTCCTATAGGGCAAAAGACAGCAAAGAGAAATGGCAAATCTAAAGCCAGAGAGGGCGACACAATGGAACATAGCATCGACAAGGAATGGAAAGATATTAAAGAATATCAAATCCAAAAAATGACTTTGCGGGAAGCCGAGATCTTTCATAAGGATTATGAAATTCTTATGAAGGATACCAGTGAGATGACACCAGGACAACTTTATTTACATGAGAAAATGATGGAAAAAATTAAACAGAGACATGGCTTGGTGTAGATGAGTTTACGTTTATTTTTAGGACTATTATTATAATTTATGTATTTTTATTTGATGCATTGTAATATTTATGTATTTTTTTTAATTATTAATGTTGTTTCATGTTAACAATTTATAAATTTAAATTTTATAAAAAATTAATGGTGTATAATGTAAAATACGAAGGAGAAATGAGAATTATATAAAATGAAAAGTATGAGACTCATGAAGGAGTTGTTGAGAGGTTTTTTGATAGTGGAAGGAGGTATGAGATTTTTAACTTTTGATGTAGCGCAGATGTGGCAACAAAGGAGCTCTCAATGGGGTCTATCCGCTGTGGATGCTCTAAATTCTTTTTGTATTCCTATACTATTAAACTATCTAAAAAAATAATTCTATTTGTAAGCAATTTCATTCAAAATGTAAGAGGTGTTTTCAAAGAATAATCACTTGAATTCTTAGCAAAAGAACATTGACAGTAAAGAAACATTTAACTTAAAACTGCAAAGAGATAAACATAGTAACATAATACAATATCCGGACATCAAACTGAGAAATAATAAAGAAGTGCAGTCTAGTCAATTTACCTCCATAATCCTTATTTTCAATATCAATACTATAATTTAGAAGAACGAAGAGAACACTAGGAATACCTGTCGTAAATATATTCACTTTGAGTTTGAGCAACTTAAACAATGTTGGATCGAGACGCGCTAGAGGGGGGTGAATAGCGCTCGTGGCTATTTGTTCGATTATCGGAATCATAAGAATTATCGGAGTAATTAAAATGCAGCGGAATAAAATAAACACAAAGACACAAAGGGATTTACTTCGTTCGGAGCCTAAGGCGACTCCTACTCGAAGGCCCGCGATCCTTGATCGCTTCCGGTGGGCAACAACTATAAGCTCGATAAGAATTACAGATTACAAAATGTAACAACAATTAGAATAACTTTGTACCGACAACTTAAAGAAGAGAAAAACGAAGCTCCGGGTCGTCGGAATGTTGCAACAGCACTTCGGAATGACTTTGTTAGCAGCACGTTGAAGAAGGAAAGCTCAGAACTTGATTCTGTGAGATGCTGGTCGAAACCCCCTTATAAAGGGTGTTCAAGGCTCTGTTCAAGGCGCCTTGAAGGCTGTTCAAGGCGCCTTGAAGGCTGTTCAAGGCGCCTCCATGCTGCCTAGTCTTCCGCGTGGATCAGATCTGAACTGGTCGAACTTCATCCCTTGGAGGCGCCTTATACCCTGCTCAAGGCGCCTTCCAAGGTGCCTTATACTCCCTTCAAGGCGCCTTCGATGAACTTTCGCAGCCAGCTCAGCTTTTGCACCCGAGGCGCCTCCAAGCTCCATGGAGGCGCCTCGGACACTGTTCATCCGAGGCTTTAGGTTGCTCCTTTGCACCTGCAAGATACGTTAGTCCCAAACAATATCCTGCAACACAAAGTTAGCACAATAAACATGATAAATGAAGTATAGACAGTCTCCGGACTGTCCGAGTCTGACTTCGAGTTTCCGACCGGAAACCCTAGGTCGACCCGACGCCTACTGTTCCCTCTACGGGGAACGCGTCCTCACCTACTCCACTCAGGAGATTTACCTGTTGCCAGTCGATGCTCCAGATCTACTGGACTTTTGCTCAGCACTCGATGCTTCCAGACTTTCTGCTGGACATCCGCTTCCCCGGCTAGTCCAGTCTTTCACCTGGTTCGCGACACCAGGACTTTCCACCTAGGGTTACCACCCCCTAGGACTTTTGCCGGAAGCCATCGACCTGCCAAGACTTTCCGCATAGGGTTACCACCCCCATGACCTAGGGTTACCACCCCCTAGGGTTTTCCCTTTGCCTAACCGCAGCTAGGACTTTTCTCCACCTAGGGTTACCACCCCCTAGGACCTAGGGTTACCACCCCCTAGGGTTTTCACCTGCCTAACCGCAGTTAGGACTTTCCTGAAATACTCATTCAACATGTTAGATAACAGAGAATCTTAACTTTGAATCCCTTTGCCATTATCAAAACTTAGGTTCGATCGTCGGATGCTTCCTGCACCAACAAACAATATATTCAACTGAGTAGTTAAGAATTAAAATATTTTTATCTAAAAAAAGTGATATTACTTATATACTTCACTTGATAAGAAAAATTAAAACTCAATATAAATGAATTAAATTTTATGTATGGAATCCTAACAATAACAAAAATTAAAAACGCTGCAAATTTTAAAATTTCAAATTGGCTAAGGCATCACATGACAACCAAAAACTTTCCATGGAGAATGACGCACTTGGTTACTCAGCTTAGAAGGAAAAACAAATTTCAATTTATAAAAACGTAAACATCATAGAAACAAAACAACACTATTTTTTCTATTTAAATAAAGAAAAAAAATTAAAGAAAATGTTAGTTCTCAGAATTAACACAAACCTTCCAGCTTGTTGGATACCTCTTCATCAATTCACATCCAAATCAAAAGTATCGCTCACATGAGACATTGTAAACCTTCCGCTTCACTTCCTCTTCACTAAATCAAAATAAAAAATGAGAGCAAATACAAAGGATATACTTAAATTGTCAACTATAATACCCACCTACCAAAAAATATAGAGGTAACTCATTTACAGTGTCTTCGTGATACATTTTTAAAGGCAAAATCATTAATGATATTATTGTATTCAATGTTTTCTAAAATATTATTTTCAATGCATAAAATTGCTAATCCATTTATTTATCTTGAGTCATTATGGTTCGTAAATAAGATTTTATTAATTTTAATTTTAAAAACTTCTTTCAATGCCACTATCACGGATATTGTCAATAATATCCTATAAGCAATCATTATATTTGGAAACATATCCATTATTTTTAAAAACTTAATATTTGAATGGAAAATTATTTTTTATTTGTTTCATAAGATTCACTTATTAGTTCTGAAAACATATATTTTACATCAATATCAAAAGTGTACCATTTCTTAAAGTATTTTCAAGATTCACACTAGAACTCATCAATTTATCATTATCCAATGAAACTAATTTTGCAATATCATACAAGAACCCAAATATAAATTCAAAATGTTGCAACTATTCAAATCTACTCTTCAATTGCCCAAGAGCAATATCGACCACTAAGATAAAATAATCTATTCGAAAAGATCTTCTGGTGATTGTTTTTCCCTTTCAGTGTTAGCAATCTCATCAAAATATCTCTTTCTACAAATTTTACATTTTGTAGGAAATATAAGCTCAATTTTCATATCAGATGCTATTTTTTTTACATCAACCATAGCAGAAGAAAAATCATTTTCTCTATATTTTTCAATAAATGAAATAAGACTAGACAATTATTTTATAGCAACATCAAGACGCATATCCTTTTACTATAATTTTTTTGCTAACTAAGTTGATTTTATGCAAAATATCATGTCAAATACAAGGCTTAATATAAATTCAAAACTTGAATTTCACGAGACGCTAAAGTTTCAGCATCTCTACTTAATTTATTGTCTTCACTTATTTCTACTAATTTGAACAAAGCTTCTCTGATTTGGGAAGTTTGAGATAGTATTGCTCTGACTATTTCAATATGGTCTTCTCATCTTGTAGTTGACAATGATTTTAAAGTTAATTCATCAATACATTCAAGCAAAACATTCCATCTTTTTGTTGAATTAGAGAACACTATGTACATACATTGGCATGCTCCAAAAAATAATTTTTTTTTAGCATAACACTATGTGAATATCCTTGATATACTTCAGATATTTATCGAAGTCATAGATAGATAATTACCTAAATAGATGCACATGAAATAAAAGGGTACTATTTTACTTCATTTTATCACCAAAGTCGTATATATGAAAAATAACAAAGTCTTTGACTGGTTTAAGGAGGCAAAACCAGTTTAGAGGTGGACCAATGGCAAAGTAAAAACGTCTTTTACTTCGTTGGTTTTGTAATGTGCCGAAGTAATTATGATATAAAACTCCACAATTTATATTGATTGCTAAAGTAAAAAAAAAAAAAACATCTTTTACCTCAATGGTTTTGTAATGTGCCAAAGTAATAGATGATATCTAACTTTATAGTTTACATTAATTACCAAAGTAAATATATTCTATAACTTTGCCATAATTTATATTTGTCAAAGTAATAGATAATATGTAACTTCATAGTTTACATTTATTACTGAAGTAAATATATTCTATAACTTCATCATAATTTATATATATTGAAGTATTTGGTATTATGTTACTTCGCAATTTATATTTATTAATAAAGTAATTAATTTTATATCTTTAGTAATGACGAATATCAATCTTATAAACAAGTTTGTCCACAATTATATCCACAACTATATCCAAAAGTATATCCATAAAATTATATCCACTGTTTACCATAAATTACACATTAAAATCCACAATGATCCCAAATATTTATCCCAATATACATGACTTAGGCGCCTTATACATACGAGTAGACAAATTCACTCCACTCACTTCCGATTTCATCATATTGAGATTGGTGGTAATATTTATTCTTGATTATTCCTATAAACTAAAATGTAAAAAAAAATATAAAATGTATTAGATTCAATCTAACTATAATTCACTAATAATATTATGATGAAATCAACCACAAAAACAACTAACAAGATTTTTATCTCAACACATTATTTTTATCTCAAGTAAAATACATTAAAAAATTAATTAGAACCAATCCTATGTGTTGTATATAATTCATCTTCGAATGAAGAAGCTGGACCAACATATATAGCTGAATGATTGTCAATAAGGAGAGACTACAATTGTTTACTATTGATAAGAATAGGATGGTTCTAATAAGATTGAATTTGAAACATCAATCACTAAAAGATACATAAACTTAACAGAGGTTTGTTTTGTTGCAAAATTGGATAGAAGCAAGTTGAGCCTTATCATCCTTCAATTAGATGCTAATTAAGGTTAGCGGATTAACAAATAGCTAAGGTTAGATGCTAAGTTGAGTCTTATATTAACATATTGCAAAGACAATAGGTTGACACAATTGCAATGATTGCTTCCATATTGTTAACAAATAGAAAATATGAGGTTTTTCACTTGACTATAACCTCCAAACAACAGATATGCAATAATTGCTAGACTATATATACTGTAATGAAAAAATGAATGGCTAAACTAACTTAGGTGGCATGAATTATAAAAAACTAATTTCCTTTGATTTTCAATCTAGCACCTAATGCTATAAACACTAGAATCAACATATGATAATTAACTTCTGAATTTTCATAAAATGGCAATAAATACATCTTGCAAACATGGCCCTTTCAACCAACAATTGGATCCTTTAATAAGTTTTTCAATATCGTCTCATGATTTTGATCTTTTTGGATTAGATTAATCATTAATATGATGCTAACGGTGTGCTAAATGACTGTCTAATTCTAATGTTAGTAAACAAATAAAATGTTAGACACAAACAATCTGCCGGAGATTTTAGGGGTATTAGCTGAATTCAAATAGCACTGATTTAAATTCAACTTATAGTAGAGATGACCTGAGCGGATAATCTCAGGCTGCCAGCAGGGGCTGGTTTCTGCTCCGAGCTGAAGAATTGCCGAGCAAGAAGATCGGCTGAGCCACTAGTTTGTGTTGCCGAGCGGGCGGATCGGACGAACAGAGGGCAGATCGGCCAAGCAGATTTGTCGAGATGAGGTCGGTTGGTCAGCCGGGTCGGTCGGCCGGGTCGGCTGGTCGGTCGGTCGGCCGGGTCGGCAGGTCGGTCGGTCGGCGGGGTCGACGGGTCGGTCGGACGGCAGGGTCGGTCGGTCGGCTGCAGCAGAACAGGTCTTGACAGAAAGGAAGACCAGGTCTGTTTAGAGTAGAATAACCAGGTCTGTTCAGAGCATATCTGCAAAACAGAAGACCAGGTCTGCAGAGCAGTCTCGAAAGAGAAGTAAGGTCGGGCAAAATCCCGACTGGGCAAGCTGACCGAGGCCTGCAAATAGCAGTTTCCTTAAAACAGATTCGCCCCCACCTCCGGCTGTGCTTTGAGGCTTATTTGGGAGGTCTGTTTCCCAGGATACAATGGTCTGACCGCGAACTCCACCAAGCACCGGTGGTCACGGCGAACTAGTGGTACCCGAAAGCTACCGCGGGTAATCTGTCGAGCAGGAGTTGCACGACAAAGAAGGGGAATGAGGAGGAGAGCTTCTGCTTGCTTTTGCTATGTTATCTGCGTAACCCTTTTGCCTGAGGTCGCAGCCTCCTTATATAGGAGCTCAAGACCAAAGGACACCATCAATGATCATTACTCAACGCCAGCTTTTCACTTGGTCGTTTTGATTATGCATTAATTTTCCTTTAATGCATCCGTTACACAAGTAGCAAAAAGATATATGTGGTAAAATGTCAGTTGTTCCGCTTGGGCAAATTTTTGCCCCGACCGGTCTAGTATTCGTGTGCGCAGAGAGTCTCTCCCCATGCATTTGTTCACATCCTCAATGCATGTGAATCAATATAAACCAACAAACTTGCCTTGAAACTTTCAATGTGGGACTAAAGTCCCATTCACAATGAAGCTTCTTTATGTTCCACCTCTTCTCCATTCACACTTATTCAACATAAAATGTTAATACAATCATTAAAGCAGCTAAATTATATTTAATTGACCAAAAAGTTTAAAGTAATCAGGTATATGAAAAGACCAAAAAGTTATTTAGAATCTGAAAAACATTTCTACATATCACAATTTTACAGTGAAACAAACCTATCTACTTTTCTACTTATATTTTTAGCTCAAGATCAAAGGTTTCACAGAAATATCAACACGATTGGAGAATTTTATGAATTATTATGATCCTATAATTCAATATCAAAGCTCATCATCTTCTCCAACTCTGGATTTTTTTATTCAACTATCATTTTCATATACCTCATCACACAATATCCATATCCAATAGACCCACTTTGTTTTAAATTACCCTATAATGAAATTGAAAAGGTAATGCAAAAGTCACAATCGAAATAATAAGAACTATCCATTTATATCTTCATACAAAGACACAATACATACCGTAATTTGTTTGAAACCTAGCCCTTTAGAAATACCCTTGGATGCATTGTACATCTTAATTCCCACTACATTTTAAAAAGTAAAGTTAAGTGAATGAATTCTAAATCAACATAATCTACTATCTACTTGGTCATTATAGTTTTCCATACATAATCTCGGTTTTTGTTACTCATAGAGTCTATTAAATATATTATATTTTTATCTTCATTGACGATAGTCAAGATTCAATAGTACCTATAAAAATAAAAATATAACATTGACTAAAATATAGTATGAATCGATAAATAACTAAAATCTTATCTACAAGACTTTTCTAGTGGTACATAACTAGACATCTAGGACTAAATTAAGGTGTTCCATGTTGTCCATATTATTTTTAAAACACTAAATCTATATTGTCCATATTATTTTTATTCATATAAGCCCATAAGACTCTTCTAGTGGCCCATAACTAGATATTTAGGACTAAATTAAGGTGTCCCATATTGTCCATTAATCCTGTCCGAAAGTTGAATCAGAAAGACTATCGGGGTGATGTGGCGGGAATGTTAACTGAATCGCTATGGCCCAGAGGGGGGTATGTTGAGCTACCTTCTATATTGACCACGTCGTCAGAAGTCCTCTAGTCAACGCTACTTGCAACCAGCGACCGGGTTGCCCCGGTCTCTGGTACCCTGATGCTCGAGGTAGATCCAGCGAATATCTAAGGAACCGAACAAATAGTAGAGTAATGAAATGCGTATAGAATAAGAATGAAGAACATACCCTGGCCCACGAGGGCACCCTCTGGTGGATCGGTGAGCTGGTCAGGACGCTGCTCGAGTTGTTGTGATCTGGAAGAGTAGATAACTCTAAGTAGGATGAAGAGATGGATTTGACGGCACCTAGTCGAGCGCAACCTGGATCCGGAAGACGGCATGCAGGCCAAGACCTAACAGCGACACACAAGCCAGAATATGACCTCGACACACAGACCGGGATATGACATCGACAATCAGGCCGAGATATGATATCAACACGCAGGCCAGGATACAAAGGCATGAAGGCTAGAATCGGACGGTGGCTCTAAGCTGGAACAAAACAAGTCAGATCGGAGAACAATGACCTCAAGGACTCGGAGGCCCAGAAGTGTATGACAGAGCGGATGGCCAGAGGTGTCCTACGATGAGGCGGCAAGAGAGGCGATGCTGTGGCATCCTAGAAGAAATTGCTGGTGAGCGGCTATGGACGTTGGAAAAGAGGGAGGCGGAGGCGGAGGCGGAGCTTGGATACCGACAGCCCGGAGGATGCGACAATCGCTGGAAGAGGCTATGGCGATGGCGATTGCTCCAGTGGCTGGGGCTGCGAGGGAGAAAGGAGTGTGGTGGCGAGCTGTAACACCGACGGCGGCTTTGACAGCTAGAGCTACAAGGAGAGAGGAAGTGGAGAGGGGCAGCGTTGGGGTTGTCGGAACGGAGAGGGGGAGATGACCGTGCATGCTTGGCGGCGGTGGCGATGCGAATCCGGCATCATTGGCGTGGGGAGGAAGAAGGCTGCTCGAAGGCAGTTGTCTCCTTGGTCGCGATGGCGTGGAGAAGAGAGGAGGTGGTGGCTGGAGGTGTACGTGCCTCGTCCTGGTAGAGGTGGCAGAAGAGAACGAAAAAGATGGAGCCAAAGAGAGAGAGGGGAGAATAGTGGCTTGTTGACGATGAGGGAGAAGGCGGTGACAACAGTGGTCGTGGAGAGGGGGGTGCTAGCATTGGCGCTAGAGAATAGGCGGCGCTGGCTAGTCAGGTGAGTGGTGGAGGCGGCATGAGTTCCCATCTCTCCTTGTGTGTGTGGCGGTGGAGAAAAACACCAAGAAGAAGCCCCGGTGGACAGTGCCTTCTCTCCCTCTTAATGCTCTAAACCATAATAATTTAACAAAAATATATCTCTCCTTTTCCTCTTAATTGCTCCTAGACCCTTAAGTTATTTCCGTTTCATCCATATTGTTTTTAAAACACTAAATCTATATTACAGGTTTTTGTGCTATCTCATTATATTCAATAAATGGTAATTTCTTCATCCAACTCATATCATGGTATGCATTTTTCAAAATGAGTCCGTGGAACATTATGCATAATTCATTCTAAGTACTAGCATCAGCTTAAACATCGGAAAGAGTAAAGGTCGGATGATAATGATTTGGCATCTCTATGCGAAAAAAAAGATGGAAGAAGAAACCACATATTTATCTAGTACTGCTAAAAGTGCAACAAAAAAAATGAACCATAGGATGGTTCAACATAAACTAAAAGATCTAGTGAACTATGATAGTAGACTTTTTCATCACTTCTACTTCTACATCTGTCTCTGAGACATCCAACGTGCCCTCGAGATTTGATGTAATTATAAAATATTTAAATTATCATCTAAGAATCCATGATTCGATCCTTAATTATTATAAATTTATAGAAAATTTTCTTCTAAATGGAGCGTGCAACCCATAGATGTTAAATTTCTTGATCATCTGTCACGAATGCTTTCTGATTTACTTTGATAATCGATAGAAAAATTTTATAAAACTTAACTGATTATCCTAAAACTAATCAATAAAGCTAATTAAATTTATCATTTCTAAAACATCCAACATACAATATGAATATTATCATATCATAAACTTTAAAAGGGAAAAAAAATATCAAATATCTAAAAAACGACCAAGGTGTCTACGTATTTCTCCCTTTATTTACGGTGTTAAGATTTCTTAAAAAAATATCAGACATCTAGACTCATGTCATGTTAGATACGAGTACCTATCATTATCAATATATTGGTACAAAATGCTTATTTTAAGAAATTATTTAAATTTCATTTCCTTTCCTTAATGATTTAGTGCAAAGATGAGAGGAAAATAAAATTCAACATGTCCTGCGTGTCATAAAAAGTGTTAGTTGTTGGATTAAGGAAGGAGTCCCCTACGCTGATCTTCCGACGCTCAAGTCAATAATCAATTTTGAGAGAGGAATAGTGCAAGAACTGTAGCAACGAACATGTAAAAATATGTAGCATCGTATACCTATGCTTGTAGATGGAGATCTTCTTTTATAGTGTTACTATTGTATGTATGCATGAATTTCAAAACACTTCCAAGAAAGAACAAGCCATAAAGTAACTCTGACATGCTTTCTAAAATAAGTCTATAAATCTTTGTGATTTGGTAGGCTGGAAGTTTCGAAAGCGTGATTTGTCTACAAAATATTCTTTGTCCTCCGTGACACGAACTACCAAAAAAGCGTATTAATTCATTAGGCTATGGGGCCGATTGCTTTGACCAACCAATCAAATCACTGATTTAGTCCAACCGGCCCTTCTTTCTAAACGGTACTCGGCTGGTATTTATGAATGCAGTGGGTGATTCGGCTTTCATTCAGCTTCCTTATTTGACTCGTAAGCAATCAAACGTCTAGCATGTCCGATCAGATCATATGTCTGATCGGTATGAACACTCGGTTAGAATACCTGATACCTAACTTCATGTTGACATTGTTTAAGAAATTCATCTTTGAGGCATGATCAATCGGAGGGTCTGATCGGATGAGCCCTTGGCTTAACCTTCCGTCCTAACACGAGGCTGGAAACCAAGGTCCAATCGGATCAAAGATCCGGTCAGTCCGATCAATCATTTTCTTGTTCTGAATGATGTCAACTACCTTTTGACTTTGACCTGACAGTGCGGCATTCTACCGAGTGTCTGGCTTCTCAACGTCCTCTTCTAGTTGGGCGAGTTTTAAACGACTTGACCTAACTCCTGAACATATAAGCCTGCCAAAGAATCTGCTTGAAGATAAGCATATTAAACCTCACTTTAATAGTCATTTAAAAGAAATCACTTTGCCAAGTACCTTTTTCCGCAGTCGACTTTTTCGAGCAGCCTCTCGATTTTGTGCCAGCCGTCTCAATATCTATAAATGTCATTTATTAAACTAAGGGCTCGTATTAATTGCTGAACATTTCTGATAAGCTTTACAAAATGCAATCCATACTTTCACATAATCAACTTAATTAACAGAGTTGAACGTGGCTCACTGTGATGATTGGAGTTTCATATAAGAAGATATATAAATCTCTGATCAAATACGAACAGTCATGAATGCCATACACCAGATTAACAAAATAAGAAGCAATAGTGTCTTTCAAATATAAACCATTTAAGGTAACTAAAACAAAAATTCAACCAGCTTGAAATAATTATAATTCAGTTCATGATAGGATATCTCAAACCATCAACCGTTGGAATTTCACCAATTTAATTAACTAGGAAATATCCCAGTCTGATGTAGGAAAAACCTTAATATAAGTTCATTATACTAAAGCAGCACGCATTCTCTATTCTGGTGCTCACTATAGGATTTTCTACCTTTCTTGCTCACCATTTAATAGAAGATGCAGACTAGAATAATATATTCTAAAGTGTCAAATTTAAATTTCAAAATCCGTAATTCTATAAGTCTGGAATGTATATGTGTGCTTATCACTAATAAAATTGCTTCACAAATTAAGTTTCAATCAGATATAAATGCACTTACTACCTAGGTCAGTATTTCTTATTTTCCACATGCAAAAGTCTTCAAGAGGTCGGTATAGATCCACTTAGTTTGACACATGATATCAAAATTTAATTTCTGGTAGTAACAAGAATATTGAAGATTTTGTGAAGAAGGATACTTTCTGCATGAATTTACAGCATAACAATCACATTAAAATGACTTAGGAAACAATTACTGATGTCATGTTAATTAGTCAAGATTGAGAAAAATAAATTAATAAAACTACTACAGAATTGATAGGAGTAAAAAAAAATCTCATAGGCATTTTAATATTTTATGTACCTTATATCTGAAGTCTGATTTTCTTTATGGTCATATTTCTTTGGTTTTCCTAGTGCATTGAGAGGAATAACTTCTAGCTACATGAGAATACAAATAATCATTCAGAACAAGTGCTAACCGTTGGATATAAGTGATGTGAATGGAGAATAGGTGAAAAAAGAAAAAGATTTCATTGTGAATGAGACTTTAATTTCACATTGAGAATTTCATGACATGTTTGTTAGTTTATATTGATTTATATACATTGAGGATGTGAACACATATATGGGGAGAGACTCTCTCTCACGCGTGAATACACGGGGATGCAAATCTAAAATCTGGATTTACACTAAACTTTGTTAACTCATTATTGTAAATACAACAACCCACTTTGTATAAATGACACGACACAAGTTTGCTTGACAAACTCATTAAACAGAAATGAATCCAAGCCCCAATATTACTTAACAAATCCATCTTCACTCCAGGGAGTGGGATATTATAGCTGAGTAATCCACCCAAGTAATTATCCACCACCTATATTCATGGTGTATGCATAACTTTCAGATAAATAATTGTTATGGACCAATATCTCCAACCCCATTTAAGATTATTTCAGGGAAAGATTATCAGGATTTAGACAAATCCCATAATTATTCCTGTCAACATACTTCAGGACTGCGTCACGAGAGGTGGGTGCAAATCTAGAGCTTGGATTGTACTGAACCAAGGTTGACTCATATGCGAGCACAACCTACGCACGTTGAATGTCGGGCCGGTTGAGGCAAGATTTGTCCAAGTGAATAAGTCAACATTTTGCCACCTGAATCTCTTTTAACTACTTGCTCAAGAGTGTAACGGAAGTATTAATATAAAATTAATGGCAATTCTGTAATTTCTCAATATTAATGGTGGCATTAAACTCATTAATGGTGACTTCGTAACGTCTCAGCATTAATGATGTCATTAAACCCATTAATAATAATTCTGTAACGTCTCAACATTAATGAAGATATTAAACTCATTAATGGCGACATTAAACCAATATTAAATGACCAAAATTTGGTCATTCATTGCAGACAAATTAAGAACTCCTATATAAAGAGGCTGGATCTTAAGCAAAGGAAGAGAAAGAGCAAGAGAGAGAGAGAGAGCGAAAGCGAAAGCAAAAGGATTCCTCCATCTTCGTTCTCCAGTTATTTTCTCTCAGTCGTTCATCTATTAGGCTGAACTACATGTGATAGCACTCGGATGCATTCTCATTTCGACACGAACAACCAGTGCTTGGTTGCGTGCGTGGTTTTGCCGATGTATCCTGGGAAACAGACAACCCGAGAGAACTTTGAAGCATAGTCGGAGGTGGGACCAATCTGTTTTAAGAAAACTGTGTTGAATGCAGGTCTTAATATTTTAGTCAGCAATTTTTCTTTTCAATTCGGCGATTGACTCCCGATTCTACTACGCACTGCATCAATTCTATAACTCGAACCACCGGAAGCTTGACAGAACCAGCCCCACTAGCAGCCTGAGATTATCCGCTCAGATCATCTCAAAAAATAAGTTAGAATTGATTTTGTATAATTTCAATTCAATAATTTTTCCGACTCTAGCAACAGATTTGTAGGACCGTTGGGCCAACTAGGAGGGGGTTGTTGGATATCCTGCTAACAAAAAAAGAAAAACAAACCCTCCTCGAACTCTTTAAGCTAACACTTGCATAAATAAACTAAGCAATAAATTAAAAGCATAAAGAAAAGGCGAGGCAGAAGTATTTACTTGGTTACAACCGATGTGGTTGTTAATCCAAGGAAGATTAAGCTCAATAAAAATCTCCTTTAGGCGAAGAAGCCTCGTACAGCAATGTAGCCCAGAAAACAGAAGCTTAGACTAAAAGAGAGCGTGCAAGCACTGGATTTACAATCAGTGAGTTCGTTTTAAAGCTTCTGGACCAAGGCTATATTTATAGCCTTGGTCGGGGCGCCTGGAAGGGTTCCGGGCGCCCTAGGGGGGATAAAACTTATCCCCCAACGTTCAGATCGAATCAAAACTCGATCTGGTCAATTTCACTGCTCAGGGGGGCCCCGGAGGGTTCCGGGCGCCCTGGAGGGCTCCGGGCGCCCCGGACTGCTCCGGGCGCCCCGGAGCCCAAAGTCAACAGTTGTTGACTTTTTCGTCCGGGACTTCTTCTCTGGTTCAATCCCGCCTCGGTCCGGTTCTTCTCCTCCGGATTCGCTCGCTTGGGTGATCTCTGCCATCCGGAAAAGGGCTCACCCGAACCCAACTTCCGGTCTTCTCGAGCAGCCTTCCGCTCCGGCTTCTCGTCCCTCGGAATCGCTGCGTGTTTCCTTCTCGTCAACCAGCGTACTCATCCACAGTCTTCGTCCCTCGGTCGCACCGCGTGCCGACCTTCTCGCTAGCTGCGTCTCTTGCTCCCCGAGCAATCTTCCGCTCCGGCTTTCGTCCCTCGGAACCACCGCACGCTTCCTTCTCGTCCACCGGGGTACTCTTCCGCAGCGCCTCGTCCCTCGGACGCACCGCGTGCCGTCCTTCTCGCTAGCTGCGTCTTCCGCTCGAGTACCTGTGCTTCTAAGCTCCTACACACTTAGACACAAGGTTAAAACAACGCAGGACCTAACTTAACTTGTTGATCACACCAAAACAACCTTGGGGTTCCAACAATCTCCCCCTTTTTGGTGTGATCAACCCAAGTTAAGCTAGGGTTAAAAATAGACATAGAATAAAACCAATTTATTGCAATAACATGCAACATGATAGAAAAAATTGAATTTCAAAAATTTCAAATTTTAATTTTCAATTTTCTACCTCCCCCTAGACTTATACTTTCCCTTCTCCCCCTTTGATCATAATAAAAATGGGGTTTCAAGAAAAACAATCTAAGGATTTGACACTTAGAAAAATTATAGAAATCTATTTCAATGTTTTTCGGAGAAAAAATATTTCTAAGTCAAAGAAAAAAAATTTCTAAGTTTTCACCAAAAATAAATATTTCTATGCCCAAAAATTTATGCAAGAAAATTTAAGAAAATTGATAGCATTAAAAAAAAATTTCTATGCATTTATTTTATACTGATACTTATATCAGCAAGTTTTAAATTTCCATTTCAATTTTTCATAACTTCTCAAATTACACTTTTTCAAATTTAAATCAACAAATATTAAACATGCTAAAATTTATGTCATTTTCTGTTATTTTTTGACTTTCTACTTCACAAAAATATTTCAATAACTTGATAAAATTTTTGGACAATATAATTTGTAAAACTTCTTTCGGTAATGTGCAAAATTCATTTAAAGAAACATTTTGCAATTTGCAAGAATTTTTTAACAAAAATTCTAATTTGCAGGAATCTATTAATGATCCGGCGATAAGAACAGGGGACCCTCGTTGTAAGGGGTCAACGTCACATGGAAGTCAAAGAGCCGGGTGGTCCATCGAAGAAGGTCGGACCAGTTAGGCCGACCGGAGGAAGGGGGCTGACCGACCGGGCGACCGCCCGGTGTTTAGCCGAGGGCAAAAGGCACCCCTATGGAAGTCGGGGTTCCGGCGCTCATTGGGCAAGATCGTAGGGCCGAGCGGACAGCACGCTCGGCCGAAGACATGAAGCATACTGCTAACAGTCGCCACAAAACACATTACCGATCATTTCCCAAGTGTATCATCATACATGATAGATCGGACGGAAGGAGGACGTGGGCCGATCGGACGCACGGCAGGAGTTCGGGGAAAAAGACAAGGGATATCTTCTGACAGCTGGCATGCTTCGTGATATGGTCATACTCCAAATCACGCGACGTGGGGTTCCGCTGTCCCATCGAGGACATGCTTGGACTGTAGCAGTATGGGTCAGGTAAGCTCACTGACAAGCCCTTACTGGGGTATGAGCCACGGACACGTGTACACCTCGATATGTGTGCACTCGCTTCTTCGCTGCCCTATATAAAGGCCCTCATCCTTCGCCGGAGGTACGCGTTCTAATTCTTCGAGAGCCACTTCTCATTGCTTGCTTGCCTGACTTGAGCGTCGGAGGGTCGCCGCCGGGAACCCCTTCCCGGTCCGACTTCTGTGCAGGTTCGCCGGAGCTTCGTGCAGCCAGTCGAAGATCCACACCAGCAGCCGGGGAGCGCCACGTGCCCAGCGTCCGTTGGTTCAGCATTCGGACAGGATCAAATTGGCGCCGTCTGTGGGAATGCTCCTGCATCCGAACGGAAACAATGGACGAGACTGGACGACAACACACGGTAACGCTCTCCACGGAGGAACTCGACGCTCTGATCGAATTGTGGGCCGCCAAGCTTGTGGAGCAAAAACAGAAGGCAACAGCCGAGCGGCCAGAGCAGCAAGCAACCTCAGTCTCTGGTGGCCGAGCGGAAGCACCTCAAGCCACCGTTGCATTCCACCGGGCCCTATTCCGCACCCCCGAAGCTGCACCCACTCATAGAGATCGGGGATCTTCTTCGGATGAAATGCCGAGACGAGATGACAAAAAAGGAAAAGTCCCTCGAGCGGACTCATCGCCCGAGCGGATTAATCGCCAATTTTCAGAGGCTATTCTACGAGACCCTCTTCCCAAGCACTACGCGCCTCCGACGATCGGCGAATACAATGGAACCACCGATCTGGACGATCATTTGGGCAAGTTTGATAACACGGCAACCCTGCATCAATACACAGATGGGGTGAAGTGTCGGGTTTTCCTTACCACCCTATCTGGATCGGCTCAACGATGGTTTCAGAGGCTGCCGGATGGATCCATCACCAACTTAGAGGACTTCCGGACGGCCTTCCTCCATCATTTTGCAAGCAGTCGGCGCTATCAAAAAACCAGCGTTAGTCTGTTCGCCATCAAACAAGAAGCCCGTGAATCACTCCGAGCTTACATCCAGCGGTTCAACAAAGTGGCCATGGATATTCCAACGGCCACCTCGGAGACCATGATGAATGCCTTCACACAAGGCCTCGTGGATGGGGATTTCTTCCGATCGCTCATTCGGAAGCCGCCCCGAGACTATGACCACATGCTACACCGGGCCAACGAATACATCAACGTGGAGGAAGCGCAAACAGCCAGGAAAAAAGAAACTCCAACCGAGCGGGCCCCTCCTGCCGAGCGGAAACAGCATGTCGCTCATCATCCACCTAGAGGACCGAGGGCCGAAACAATCCGCTCCCCCCATGCCAGGGCTCACGTGCAAGAAGTAGCCGCCGCCCGGCCCAAGCCAAAGAAGAAATGGACCCCGATGTTCTGCTCCTTCCACCGGACGGATACGCACAACACAAGGGATTGTCGAAGTTTTCCCTTTGTGGCTCATCCCGTTCCCCGGAATGGCGGCCGACGGTCTCCCTCAGTCGACAGACAACAAAGAACGCATGAGGCCGATCGAACGTGAGCTGATAGGCGATAGCAACAGACTCCCGATCGACATCGCTCTCCAAGGCAGGAGAATCGCCGAACGTCAAGAGAACGGTCTCGACCATCCGCTCGGGAGGAAGAAAATAGAAGTAATACTTCCCGAGGCGAGATCAACATTATCGCTGGCAGGCCGACCGGAGGAGACTCCAACCGAGCAAGAAAGGCGAGCGTCCGGCAACTCCAGATCCATGCAGTCGGTTGTAGCCAAGAGCGGGCGAGTGGACCCGAAATCAGTTTTGGGACTGGGGACTTGGAAGGAGTTGAAGTGCCCCATGACGACGCTCTGCTCATCAAAGCGGTAATAGCCAACTACACTATTCACCGCGTTTTTGTTGACACAGGAAGCTCTGTCAACATAATATTCAAAAAGGCGTTCGATCAACTTCAAATTGACCGTGCCGAGCTGCTGCCCATGACAACCCCCCTCTACGGGTTTACGGGCAATGAAGTCCTTCCGGTCGGACAAATCCGGATGGCTATTTCATTGGGAGAAGAGCCGCTCAGAAGGACGCGTACAGCAAGCTTCGTGGTGGTCGACTCTCCCTCCTCATACAACGTCATTCTGGGACGACCGGCGCTCAGTGAGTTCCGAGCGGCCGTCTCTACCTTCCACCAGAAGATCAAGTTCCCCGTCGAAGACAAAGTGGGATAAGTACGGGGAGACCAACTGGCGGCTCGGCGATGCTACGTTGAAATGGTCCGAGCCGAAGCAAATTCCGCTCGGAAGTCGCCACGGATCGAGGTAAATGCTATAACTGAAAAACCTCCCTCTCTAGTTTATAAAGAAAAAGAGGAAGTGCAGATACACCCGACCCCGATCGGAGGCCACGACATTCATCGCATCCGACCTGGAGGCGAATCAGAAGGAGGAGGTGATCCAATGCCTCCGGAGAAACCATGATGTCTTCGTCTGGTCGACACATGAGCTGCCCGGAATTTCACCAATTATAGCGCAGCATGAGCTACACGTCCGACCGGACGCACGGCCAGTAAAGCAAAGAAAAAGGGACTTCGGTGCCGAGCAGAATTCCATCATCCGAGCGGAGGTGGAAAAACTCTTGGAGGCCGGCCATATCCGCGAGGTGCAGTTCCCGAGTTGGCTAGCCAACGTAGTATTAGTCTCCAAGCTGGGCAACAAGTGGAGAGTATGTATAGATTTTCGGGATCTCAACAAAGCTTGCACTAAAGACTTTTATCCTCTGCCCCGGATAGATCAGCTAGTGGACTCTACGGCCGGCTGCGAATTAATATGTATGCTCGACGCTTACCAAGGCTATCATCAAGTGCCGCTCGCCCGTGAAGATCAAGAAAAAGTCAGCTTCGTGACGGCCGACGGCACCTACTGCTATAATGTGATGCCGTTCGGATTGAAGAACGCGGGAGCCACTTATCAACGCTTGATGAACAAAGTGTTCAAAGAGCAGATCGGGCGGAATCTGGAAGTTTATGTGGACGACATTCTCATCAAGTCCGTCCGAGCGGCCGATCTCTTCAAAGACATGGAGGAAACCTTCCGAACGCTACGCAAATATGGAGTCAAGCTAAATCCCCAGAAGTGCCTGTTCGGAGCAAAAGGAGGGTGTTTCTTGGGGTACATAGTGACCGAGCGAGGCATCGAAGCAAATCCCAGCAAGGTGAAAGCTCTACAAGACATGCCTCCTCCAAGAAATACAAGGGAAGTGTAGCGTTTGACCGGTCGGATAACTGCTCTGTCCAGATTCATCTCCAAAACCGCCGACCGGAGCCTTCCTTTTTTCAAAATCTTGCGCAAGGCCAATAAGTTTCATTGGGACGAAGAATGCGATCGGGCGTTCGAAGATTTGAAGGCATATCTGAGCTCTCTCCCGGTATTAGCCAAGCCGACTGCGGGTGAGCCCCTTTATATGTACTTGTCTTCAACTAAGCAAGCAATTGGCTCGGCACTAGTGAGGGCGAGCGGAGAAGAGCCTGTGTATTTCCTTAGTCATATTTTAAAAGATGCTGAATCTCGCTACACTAGACTCGAGAAGCTGGCTTTCGCTCTGGTTCTCGCCGCTCGGCGCCTTCGTCCATACTTCCTGGCACATACCATCATTGTCAAAACCAATAGCCAGCTCGGTTGTTTATTATTGAATCCAGAAGCGTCCGGGCGGCTCATCAAATGGACGACGGAGTTAAGCGAATTTGATATCCAGTACCAGCCCCGCTCGGCAATCAAAGCGCAGTCCTTGGCAGATTTTGTGACTGAGGTGCAGAATGCAGAGCCAGAAGCTGTGTGGAAAATATTTGTGGACGGATCATCCACTCGGCTCGGAAGCGGGATTGGAATACTGTTGCTCTCCCCACAAGAAGAAAAGATGCACTTATCCGTCCTGCTGAATTATAAAGCTACAAACAACAAAGTAGAGTATGAGGCCCTCATAGCCGGCTTGCAGGCAGCGCGGCACGTGGGTGCCGGTCGGGTAACGCTTCATTCGGATTCTCAGCTGGCTGCTCAGCAACTCTCTGGTACCTTCGAAATCAACAGCGCTCGGCTCAAACTCTACGCTGAAGCCTTTGAGAAGCTTAAGGCCAATTTTAGAGAAGTCATTGTTCGGAAGATACCCCGATCGGAGAACCAAGCGGCCGATGAGTTGGCCAAACTTGCGAGCTCAATAACGTCGATCGTTCTTCAGCAGCCAATTGAACAGGTATTGTTGGTGGCGCACGTCGACCGTATGGAAGGCCTTACGTTTCCGAGCGACTGGAGGACACCCATCACGGAGTTTCTGCGCTCGGGCGCCACACCGTCCGATCAGAATGAAGCTCAGCTGCTGAGAAGGAGAGCCGGCCGGTTCACACTCATCGGCGATCAACTTTACAAGAAATCTTTCTCACGACCGCTGTTGAAGTGCGTGAGCTCAGAGGACTCGGCTTACATCCTCCAAGAAGTACATCAAGGATCCTGCGGAGGACATCCGGGCGGACGATCGCTGGCTAAGAAGATCCTGTTGGCCGGGTACTTCTGGCCACCTTACAAGCAGACGCCGCTCGGACCGTGTCGACGTGCCTTTCGTGCCTGAAATACCACAACTTCTATCACCGACCGGCAGAGGAAATGAAGGCATCAACAGTCTCATGTCCGTTCGACCAGTGGGGGATGGATATCGTTGGCCCATTTCCTATGGTGACCGGACAACGGAAATTTCTACTAGTGGCGGTCGATTATTTTTCCAAGTGGGTGGAGGCCGAGCCGCTAGCCAGGATCACCGAACAAATGGTCAAAAAGTTCATATGGCAGCACATCATCTGTCGGTTCGGCATCCCTCGCCGACTGATTTCCGACAACGGACGGCAGTTCACAGGAAAATTGCTTGAAAATTGGTGCAAAAGTTATGGCATCGAGCAACACTTCACATCTGTAGTCTATCCCCAAAGCAATGGTCAAGCCGAAGTAGCCAATCGGGAAATTCTTCGCATTTTGCGCGCTCGGCTCGACCATTTGGGAGGAAGTTGGGTGGATGAAGTGCCGGGCGTCCTATGGGCCATCAGAACGACTCCAAAAGAAGGAACGGGCGTCACGCCTTTTCATCTGGTATACGGCGGCGAAGCGGTGATTCCCGTCGAAGTCGGTGTCGAATCTGTCCGGATCCAGGATTACGATGAGGGCAACGCCGAGCGGAGGAACATGGAGCTGGATTTGGTTGATGAAGACCGAGCCAAGGCGTCCGTCCGGCTGATGGCGTACCGTCAACGGATGAAGCAAAACTACAACAGGCGCGTAATCCCCAGATCATTCCAGGTAAGCGACCTTGTCTGGAAGAAAGTCAAGCCGGTCGGCGACGTCGGCAAGCTTGAAGCTCCGTGGGCGGGTCCCTTCAAAATCATCGAAAAGCTCCGCTCGGGCGCTTATTATTTGGAGGATGAAGACGGACGACAGCTGGACCGACCTTGGAGCGCAAATCATCTCCAACCTTATCGAGCTGGGTGAAAGGTGCACTGATATAATTCATTTTTGTGTATATTCTAGTCGCCCATGTCCTTGTAATGCAGGAAGCAGAAATGAATTAAAAGGATGGCTAGTATGCCCGCCGAGCGACTGTGTTAAAGATTAGCCGTTAAGGCCGTCGAGCTCCGACGTTAAATATCGAGAGACGAGCTGGCGTCTATAAACCCTCCGAGCGGAAGACCGTCGAGCTCCGACGTTAAATATCGAGAGACGAGCCGGCGTCTATAAACCCTCCGAGCGGAAGACCGTCGAGCTCCGACGTTAAATATCGAGAGACGAGCCGACGTCTATAAACCCTCCGAGCGGAAGACCGTCGAGCTCCGACGTTAAATATCGAGAGACGAGCCGGCGTCTATAAACCCTCCGAGCAGAAGACCATCGAGCTCCGACGTTAAATATCGAGAGACGAGTCGGCGTCTATAAACCCTCTGAGCGGAAGACCGTCCACGTGATACATTCCGGCGGTAAGAGCCGATCGACGACAGAGCCTGTTCTTTAAGGCCAACATACGGCCGAGTGGCTCGCTTAGCAAAAATAGATGAAAAACCCCTTTGAGGTAAGGTGCTAAGCAAAAGACGGTTAATACGAATTAAAAATGGAAGCGCGTGAGCGAATAACGTCCGCACGCCGAGCGGCTATGCAGTCGCATGCTGAAAGGCGTTTTTTGAAAACAAGCGGCTTAAGCTCATGTTTTAGTATGAAGCCGATCGGAGGAGTTTTAAAGAACACTTCAAAGATGACGAGAAAAATTTCTTGCCCAAATCCAAAGTTGCAAGAACAGAAAGATGATCTATTTACGCCAACCACGGGGCAAACAAAGGAAACTACAACAAAAATAAGTTGTGCCGAGCGACAAGGATACAAAAAAGATTCATTGTTTGGCCGAGCGGCCTAGTTACATGGGGATTCCTACTCTAGATATTCATAAAGCGTCGAGGGAATGTTGTTGAGGAGAGCCGTTTGATCTGCGGCCGGGATAACCGCGGACTCGGGAAGATGCCCCTTCGACTTCAGATACTTGGTGGTGGCGGTCATAGCCAGGTCGAAGGCCGTGTACATCCGCTCGCAGACTTTCTCAGAGAATTCGGGCGAGCGGATGTAATTCTGTCTCAGAGCGGCAACTCGGCTCGGCTCGGCCCCTTGGTATTCTTTGAAGGCCAATTGAGACGCGGCAAGGGACTCCTGCAAAGTCTTCAGCTCCTCCTGATGCCTGCTTACGTCGGCCGCACGGCCCGCCTTCTCCCGGTCGAACTGCTCTGTCAACTCCTTTATCTTCAGCTCAAAGCCTCGAGCCTCTACGTTCTTCTTCTCCAAGTTGGAAATGGCCGTATTTTTCTGAGTGGTGGCCAAGGTTATTTTTATGTCGAGCGACTTGACTTGTCGCTCAGACTCGGCCAAGGCATGGGCCTGATCGACTGTCTTCTTCTACTCGGCCGCCAGCAGAGTTTGAGCTTTCTTCAGCTCCTTTTGCAGCTCAGCATACGAGGGGCCTTGAGAGCCGGACGGACCGCTAGCCCCCTTCAGTTGTCTCAACTCCTCGTCCACCATGGCTAGGCGATTGGAGACGGCGATCTCCTCCACCCATCTCTGGCAAAAGAAAATTGTTAGCAGCCGATCGGAAGAAGGCAGGCAGAGCTTCAGAGAACGATCTTACCCCCGTGGCCTCCTGCATGTGGCTATTGGCCAGGTTGCGGAGGGGGATCAGCGCGACGCGCTCCCGAGCGTCGGCCCACATCTCGGCTAGAGGCCCCTTCAAGGTGATGGTGTGCTCGGGCACGGTCGGGCGGTCGGCCTCGGGCAGCAACTCTTCGGTTTGGAGATGAAGAGAGACTCAGATAGTGCGGCTGTGGCCGGGGATCGTCCGACCGGCGGTTGGAAGGGGATCAGAAGCAGGCGCAGAAAACTGGGAATGGATGGTTGAACGTTAGACGGAATGACGAGCGGGCGGAAGGGTGTTGATCGGAGTAGCCTCAACTGGAGTAGCTGGCTCGTCCCAGTCAGAAGGCGTCCAGTCGGACGAAATGGTTTCGGCCTCAGGCGCCTTGCCTCGAGCTATTGCGGTGGCCCGGTCGGAGAGTTGGACCGCGGAGGTAGCAGAGCGCAGCGGAGTCTCCACCCGGCGCCTCTTTTGTAGAGGCTGCTCCTCCTCCCGAGTGGAACCTTCCTCGGGGGCAGTTGGTTCTCCGGGGGTGGATCCGCTGGCCACGTTCTGTTGAGAAGCTTGAGCGGCCGACTCAGCTTGAGTCCCGCTCTCTCCTTCATGGGAGCCGACCGGCTGAATACCCAGCGCTTCCATTTCCTTGGCCACCGCGGCCTCTAGCGCCGCCGCCTTTCTCTTCAGAACGTCGGCCATCACCGAATCCATGACGATGTCAGCTGCAGGAGAAAGAAAAGAAATCAGTTAGCAATTAAAGCAAATGCCCAAGCAAAATTCTTACCGAATCCGGTCGGAAGAGGAGTCCGTATAGGACTCAGGCCGAAGATGTACATCACTCCTTCGTGAAGAAGCATGTTGATGTCAAGTCGCAGACCGGCTAGTATATTTGCAGCGTGGAGATAGTCCGGTCGGGTCTTGAACTTCTTCAGCTCGGGAGTGGGAGGTAGGCTGACCTGCCACTGGGTCGGGAAGTTGGCCCGATCGGCCATACGGATGTAGAAAAAATAATCCTTCCAATGTTTATTGGAAGTAGGTAACTTGTTGAAGAAGACTAAGCCGGGTCATGCTTGGAACATGAAGGTGCCCGGCTCGGCTTGCTTGGGGTAGTAGAAATAAAAGAAGACCTCCGGTCGGAGGGGGATGTTGTGAATCTTGAACAAAACAACAACACCGCAGAGAAGACGAAAGGTGTTGGGTACTAGACTGTCGAGAGACACGCCAAAAAAATTACAAACATCTACGATGAAAGGATGTACAGGGAACCGCATACCAGCGGTAAATTGGTCGCGGAAGACACAGAAGGCTCCGCGCGGCGACCTGTGCGGCCGAGCGGAAGGACCGGCTAAAAGAAGTTCAAAATCGCCAGGAATATCAAAATTATCAGTCAGGATATCAAAGTCACACCGGTCGAAGCGTGACTGCATGGTGGTGTACCATGGCCCAAGGGACTGGTCTTCCGGATGAGAAGAACTAGCCATGGTCCGATCGGAAGGAATCGAAAAGGCAAAAAGGCAAAAAGGCAAAAGGAGGAAAACAGCGAACAAAAAGATAACCCGAGGATGAAAATATGGAAAAGGAGTGTAAGGAAAGCACCGGAAACAAGGAAAGATGGCCTTACGATGAGAAGGAGCGGAAAGAAGGCGCCGGAGGTCGTCGGAAAGCAGAAGTGGAATCGCCGGAGCTCCAAAGCGCTGGGGGCAGGGGTCGAAATCGCAAAAGCAAATGCGAGAGAGAAGGAAACGAAGGATTTATAGGGTGGAGGCCGGGCGGTCTCCACCGTCGGATCCAGGTCACGGGAATCAAAGCGTGCATCGGGCCGTCCATTTCGAGTCACTTCGATCACATCAGAGCACTATGCCACCGCCGCCGTACGATGATGGCGTTGCGCCACGTGGCATTCGACTATTCGAAGCATTTAATGAACACCTGCTCAGCCTTAATGTCGAAGATTGGCACAGATTACGAGGAGATCCGATAAAGGACAATGGTGATTCACTCAAGGCCATCTCTGCGGTAGGCCGATCGGAGAATACTAGCCGCCCGGCCAGACTCGCAGTCCAGTCAGTCGGACTAATCGCCTCCTTCGACTAGACTTGAAGGGGAGA
Organism: Zingiber officinale; assembly: GCF_018446385.1. Lineage (NCBI taxonomy): Eukaryota > Viridiplantae > Streptophyta > Magnoliopsida > Zingiberales > Zingiberaceae > Zingiber > Zingiber officinale. The sequence goes on from NC_055989.1 coordinate 16,594,767, forward strand.
CAAGTGATCCGGCGATAAGAACAGGGGACCCTCGTTGTAAGGGGTCAACGCCACGTGGAAGTCAAAGAGCCGGGCGGTCCATCGAAGAAGGTCGGACCAGTTAGGCCGACCGGAGGAAGGGGGCTGACCGACCGGGCGGCCGCCCGGTGTTTAGCCGAGGGCAAAAGGCACCCCTATGGAAGTCGGGGTTCCGGCGCTCATTGGGCAAGATCGTAGGGCCGAGCGGACAGCACGCTCGGCCGAAGACATGAAGCATACTGCTAACAGTCGCCACAAAACACATTACCGATCATTTCCCAAGTGTATCATCATACATGATCGATCGGACGGAAGGAGGACGTGGGCCGGTCGGACGCACGGCAGGAGTTCGGGGAAAAAGACAAGGGATATCTTCTGACAGCTGGCATGCTTCGTGATATGGTCATACTCCAAATCACGCGACGTGGGGTTCCACTGTCCCATCGAGGACATGCTTGGACTGTAGCAGTATGGGTCAGGTAAGCTCACTGACAAGCCCTTACTGGGGTATGGGCCACGAACACGTGTACACCTCGATATGTGTGCACTCGCTTCTTCGCTGCCCTATATAAAGGCCCTCATCCTTCGCCGGAGGTACGCGTTCTAATTTTTCGAGAGCCACTTCTCATTGCTTGCTTGCCTGACTTGAGCGTCGGAGGGTTGCCGCCGGAAACCCCTTCCCGGTCCGACTTCTGTGCAGGTTCGCCGGAGCTTCGTGCAGCCAGTCGAAGATCCACACCAGCAGCCGGGGAGCGCCACGTGCCCAGCGTCCGTTGGTTCAGCATTCGGACAGGATCAATTAATAACAGATTTCTTAATCCGAAAAACTTTTTCGATGACTCAATTTTTAATTCGCAAAACTTTTTCGAGAAGGTAATTTGTAATTCGAAAAAATATTCGAAGAAAGTTTTCAACAATTTTTCTGATTTACAAAATTCTTTTGAAAAAATAATTTGTGATTCGTAAGAATCTTTTGTCAAAACATTTTGCGATTCGAAGAATTCTTTCGATGAGTTAATTACTTGTTCAGAAGGTGGAGACCATACCTGACTTACCTTATCAATAGTTGATTCTCCCCCTATTGAGTTGCTTTCTTCCGAAGTCTCTCCCCCTTCATCGATGCTCATCTGGGATGAGCTTGTAGCTTCGGGATGTACTTCGACTGTTGGGGTTGTCTCGGTAATTTCTTCCGTCTCGGATTCTTCTGATGATGGCTCGATGTCTATTGAGGGAACGGCTTCAACCGGTTCTTCGTAGAGTTTTAAGAACTTTTCCCAAAGTTCTTTTGCGCTTTTATATTCGCCAACTCTATCAAAATCTTTATTTGGTATAGCGGTTAGAATGTGAAACTCTGCCCGACCATTTGTCATAAACTCGTTGCGTTGCTTCTCGTTCCAGAGGCGTATGTCGATCTTTTCTCCGTTTGCTTTCTTTGGTGCTTCATAACCAAATTTCATTATTAAAGAAATACCAATATCAGAGTTAAGAAATACCTTCATTTGTTGCTTCCAAGAAGCAAGCTCTCCCTTAAATGTTGGTGGGTAGTCGCTAGCTTCGGCCATTGTTTTGTTGCTTCAGACGGCGGTTAGTCCTTCTGAGGCATACTCGGTTCTGATACCACTTGTAGGACCGTTGGGCAGGCTAGGAGGGGGTTGTTGGATATCCTGCTAACAAAAAAAGAAAAACAAAACCTCCTCGAACTCTTTAAGCTAACACTTGCATAAATAAACTAAGCAGTAAATTAAAAGCATAAAGAAAAAGGCGAGGCAGAAGTATTTACTTGGTTACAACCGATGTGGTTGTTAATCCAAGGAAGATTAAGCTCAATAAAAATCTCCTTCAGGCGGAGAAGCCTCGTACAGCAATGTAGCGCAGAAAACAGAAGCTTAGACTAAAAGAGAGCGTGCAAGCACTGGATTTACAATCAGTGAGTTCGTTTTAAAGCTTCTGGACCAAGGCTATATTTATAGCCTTGGTCGGGGCGCCTGGAAGGGTTCCGGGCGCCCTAGGGGGGATAAAACTTATCCCCCAACATTCAGATCGAGTCAAAACTCGATCTGGTCAATTTCACTGCTCAGGGTGCCCCGGACTGCTCCGGGCGCCCCGGAGCCCAAAGTCAACAGTTGTTGACTTTTTCGTCCGAGACTTCTTCTCTGGTTCAGTCCCGCCTCGGTCCGGTTCTTCTCCTCCGGATCCGCTCGCTTGGGTGATCTCTGCCATCCGGAAAAGGGCTCACCCGAACCCAACTTCCGGTCTTCTCGAGCAACCTTCCGCTCCGGCTTCTCGTCCCTCGGAATCGCTGTGTGTTTCCTTCTCGTCCACCAGCGTACTCATCCGCAGTCTTCGTCCCTCGGTCGCACCGCGTGCCGACCTTCTCGCTAGCTGCGTCTCTTGCTCCCCGAGCAATCTTCCGCTCCGGCTTTCGTCCCTCGGAACCACTGCACACTTCCTTCTCGTCCACCGGGGTACTCTTTCGCAGCGCCTCGTCCCTTGGACGCACCGCGTGCCGTCCTTCTCGCTAGCTGCGTCTTCCGCTCGAGTACCTGTGCTCCTAAGCTCCTGCACACTTAGACACAAGGTTAAAACAATGCATGACCTAACTTAACTTGTTGATCACACCAAAATAACCTTGGGGTTCCAACAAGATTGTCCAACAATCTTGAAACAGATTCAATTTTGTTGAGATGACCAAAGAAAAAAATGTTGAGGTGAAACAAACTCAACACCTTAAGATCCCCTCCGTCCCAATTGGAACTGTGCCAATCAACCATGGGGAAATTCCAGAGAAGTTCACTAGAATGAACTTCAAGAGTTGGTAGCAGAAGATGCTCTTTTACTTGACCACACTCAATTTGCTCAATTCTTGACCGATAATCCTCCCAAGCGTGCTGAGGATGCTGATACACAGACCATTAGACAGTGGAGGCATAGACTCATTCTGAGCTCCTTTGCTGAAACTACTGTTGGCACGATTAGCACTAACGGTCTAACTCAGGTTTTGATGAATGACAAAGAAGGTTAAGTTTAATTTGTTGTGATCTAACACTTTAACTGAGTGTGTAGGAGAAATCCAGCTAGGTCAATGGGCCGACCAGATAGCTGGTGCAAAATCTAGATAGGTTGACAGGCTGATCGGATATCTGGCACGAAGCCTAGCTAGGTCGATGGGCTGACCGGATAGCTGGCACAAAGCCCAGCTAGCTCGACGAGCTAACCGGATACTTGGCACAAAGTCCAGATAGGTCGACGGGCTGACCGAATATTAGGTAAGTCACTGGAGGGGAGTGACTTGGTGAGGGTGCATTCTCCGTTCAAGGGAACAGTAGGTGTCGATCCAACTTAAAACTATTTCGGGAATCTAAGTTGAGATTGTGACTAGATTCTGGTCTCGGTGAGACATAATCTAATTACTACCTTTTTTACTATAATTGTGCTAACACTTTGTTTTGCAAGGTAGTATAATTTGTATTTACCTCGGACTAACATTTTTTTGCAGGAAATTGATGTGTTGGAAAATGGTGGTCTGGGCGCCCGGAAGTGAACCGGGCGCCCGGAGCTGGTTCGAGCGCCCGGAGTGCAAAAAACTTATCTCGTCGCCATGTGAAGCGCGCTGATTGGTTGGGCCAACATCACAATCCAAGCGTCCGGAAGGGATCCGGGTGCACGGAGCATTCCTATAAAAGGAGCCTTCCTCCATAGCTACGGACAATAACTTCTTCTACGACTGCTCTGTTGCGCTCTACTCTTGCGACGCTGCGAAGCCTCTCCGACAACCTACGGCTCGATTTTCTTTTCAATTTTTGTCGGTATTCTTTTCATAGTTCATGTACTTATTCTGTAATCATTTTTTACGAATTATTAGTGATTGCCCAACAAAAGCACTCGACGAGTACAGACCTTGGAGTAGGAGTCGACGAACGCTCCGAACCAAGTAAAATTGGTTTGTGTTAGCGTTGTGCCTTTTATTTTTCCACTGCGTACTCGATCTAATAACGGATTTTTTTTTCGATCGCTATTCACACCCCCCTCTAGTGAACTCTACAATCCAACAAGTGGTATTAGAGTAGGTACTATTCTGATTTGGTGCAACCACCAATCAGGCAAGGGGGTGAAAGTTTTTTTTTCTTTTTTTGGCTTTAAGTTTTTTCGATATAATCCAAAGTGATATTATTACCTTTTTAGAAAAATTTTCTTCGTAGAAATTAAACTGAACTAGTGCAACACCATTTTAGTTGTAATATTTTTTCTTTCTCCCACACTACTAATCCAAGACCAACTCTTTGGACCCTCTCTTTTTTCTCTCTCTCTCTTCGTGTGCAGGATTCATGGCCCAGACCAAGGGTTACAACACCGTCCGACCTGCCCTATTCAGTGGCGACGACTTCCCATACTGGAAGAAACGAATGGAAGTCTACTTGAAGACTGATTTTGACCAGTGGTTTAGCGTCACCAGAGGCTACAAGGCACCTGTCGACAACTCCGGAAACCCAATGGACCCAGAACATTGGAATCCGAAAATGAAGAAGAAAGTCTAGATCGACTTCAAGGTGCTCAATACACTACAATGCGGGCTAACAAAAGAGGAGTTGAACCGAGTGGGCCCACACGAAAATACGAAGGAACTGTGGGACAAGCTCATCTAATTGCACGAAGGAACTAGTGACACAAAGGTAACCAAATGAGATCTTTATTTAAATAAATTGTTTAACATTAAGATGCGGGAAGGAGAATCTGCGGGTCAACTCCACGCGAGGATCAAAGACATCCTCAATGGGCTTCATACCATTGGTCACCAATTGGAGAACCGCGAATTAATAAGGTATGCCCTAAACACAATTTAATAATGACTTGCGGGAAAAACTAGTAGAGCTTCATAAAGGCACATCGGAAGAAAAATTGGCAAGAAGAGATATCCTCTGAACTCAAGTAAATAATGTGAAACTTGAAAAAGGAGATAAGGTATCTACACTTCATTCTAAAATTAAGGAAATATTGAATGGACTAACAAGTGTAGGTGAGAATCTCTCCAACCGTGACATAATGATGAAAGCCATCAATGTCTTCCCAAGAACCACAACTTAAAGCTCAATTGTAGACTCATTCTATATTTCAAGGGATCTCGAGAAGTGCTCTCTAGATGAATTCTTCTGCTCTATAGATGAATTATTCTCAACAATGGAGCTCCACGAAACTAGAGTTGAAGAGCTAGATGGAGAAGTCCATAGATCAAGGGGAGTATCCCTTGTGGCAAACAAGAGAAAGGGTAAAAAGAAGAAGTCTTCATCCCCACCAACCTCTGACTCTGAATATTCAAGCACCTCAATGGATAACGATCAAGAGGCATACATGGTAAGAAAAATGAGAAAAATATTTAAGAATTTTTCAACTAATAAATCTCATGCTAGGAAGAGTTCAAGAGGCAAGAGTAAGACAAGGAGAGTCATTTGCTATAATTACCAAGGAGAAGGACACATGAGGGATGAATGTCCTCTTTTGAAGAAAAAGGAAGAAAGGAAGAAGGAAGAGAAGAAGAAGACAAAAGAAAAGGGGAAGAAGGTCAAAAATCTCAAGGCAACATGGGATGATCCATCATCATCGAAGGAAGAAGAACACCATGTTTCCCATTTTTATTTAATGAGAATTGATGACATAGCCACCACCTCATCCAAAAATGAAGAAGGAAAGAGCTCAAGTGAAGAAGAAGAAGAAGGGAGCTCAAGTGAAGGGGGAGGACAATCTTCCGACTCGGACTTCTCGGTAAGTGAGGTATACAATCTTCCCCTTCATGTTTTAATTAAAATTACAAATGAAGATTTGTTTAAGCCTTAAAAGAAAAACAAATTTTTGAAAAATGATATTAGCATGCTTAAGAAAAAATTAGAATCCATGTCTATTAAGGATAAGGATGTGCATGCTTCTTCTTCCTCTATTTAAATGAACCATGTTTAGAAGAAGAAAATAGGGAATTAAGGGAAAAGGTATCATACCTTAGAAAAGCCCTTGAAAAATTTGAAATTGGCTCTAAAACCCTAAACATGATTATTGGGAGTCAAAGAACAAGTTTCAACAAAAAGGGTTTAGGGTATAAGGAATCCAACAATGAAAATCCTATCATTGTCTAATTGCTAAGGGCAATCAAAGATAAAACTCATAGATAGGAAATAGATCCCTAAGGAATACTTAGTCAATCCAATTAAGAAGAACCTCTATTGGGTACCAAAATCAATTCTCAAGGGTTAGAGGATTTTGGAATAAGTCAACCATAGAAGTCATAATTCTATTTTTTTTTTTCTATGTGGTTGACTTGAGACCTTAAGGGGGAGCACTTAGCCGTGAATATAACCTCATGAAGGATAAGTAGAGGTTACCTTTATGTCATCTCACAATGCTTGCTTTATCATTTTAAGCATAGATGTGAGATGCTAGGATGATACTAATAATTCACTTATGCTTATGGCATTTTGATGAGTTATGAAATGTATCAATGTTTAGTGATCATAGGCCAACTATGGGGAAAGTAAATATTTAATTAATGGACATCTTACCCATAAATCATAGTTGGATATTTTAAATGTTTTGAAAATATTCTATGCTTTACTTATAGAGGTACACTTATCGTGAAACATATGAATGCAAAACAAGATTTCAAATTGATACACAATTGCATGTTTTCAAAGTTTTTGAGATTTAGTTAAAATTTCAAAAATACTTTGATTTTCTATGAAAACATATTTTTTTCTAGTTAGAGGACATTAAAATAAATATGTTTTCAAATTTTTATGATTTTTTGAATTTTTTAAAAAATTTTATGCATTTCTGAAGTTGGCTTCAAAATGTTAAAATTTGAACAGCATATGTACCAGTCAACTGTATTAGATACCAATCGACTGGTACATGATTTCCAACACTTTCAGAAGCTGGTCTTGGTTAACTTAGTCCAAATTTTGATGTTATGGTATGTGTAATTGTTTGGTACAATCTTCTCGATGGTGTCAAAGGGGGAGAAATGGGAAAGTTCAAGTTAGAATGGACTTAATTCTCCATATGTGTGCAAAACTTAAAAATTAAGGTTGAGAGCATATGTTAAGGGGGACTTTAGATTTACACTTCATGTTCCCATATTGCTTGTAATTTTTAAGTTGTTATTATTTGTGCCTAACTTAAACATATTGCCACAATCAAAAAGAGGAAGATTGTTGGTGCAATCGACCTAAGTTTGATCGGTACGATCATGGTTTTGATGTGTGTGTCAAAGAATTTAAGGTAGGCTTTCATATTGGTTTGATATGTATGTTTGAGTCATGCAGGACTTGGTGAAACAGACATGAGGAGCTTGGTACGACCAAGTTTGGGAAGCTCATCCAAAGGCTCATATCCTTGAGTCGGTGAAGGATGGTGTGGAAGACATCTGAGGGATCGCCGAACGAGGAGCAACGGAGTGAAGCCAAAGGAAGCGGACTTCAAGGCAATGTGAAGGATGACATGGAGAGGAGTCGTGGGCTGAGGTGCATCTGAGGGACGAAGGCCGGGAAGGAGGGCTTCAAGAGGCGACTCCGGAAAGGATGAGTATGAGTGTGTAACCGGGACCAGTCAACTGATGGAAGTTACAGTCGACTGGTCCAGTTAACTATGCAGTCAACTAGGAGCGAACAGAAGCATTTTGTTCGCTCAGCTAGTAGTGACCAGTCGACTGGTACTTTCACCAGTCAACTGGTAAGTGACCATTGACGACCGTTGGCAGAAACTCTGATTCTTCCAAGTAGCAGTTGGTTGTGTCCAACGGTTGCACCAGTCGACTGATGGAAGTATCAGTAGACTGGTGTGTTGGGAATGTGTTATCTTGTGATCAACTCTTTCCTTTTTATATATTGGAAGCTTGGAGCATTGAAGGAGGTTACTGATGTTGTTAATACACTCCTAGTCTTTGCCTCTAAGCTTCCAAGTCTTCTCTTCCTCTCCAAACTTAAGTGTCACCTTGTAAAGAGGAAGAGACCATTGTGAGAGGTTTGCTCCACCAAGAAGGAAAAATCTCTAGCCGGAGATTACCGTGGACTAATCCACCGAAGGATTAAGGGATCGTCCACCTCAAGGACAAGCTGTGGAATAGGAGCAAGCAATCTCTGAACCACGTTACATCGAACGTGTTAGCGATTTTATATTCTTTACTTATTGCTTTCATTGATTTAGTTTGTATTTTCACTTGCGTACTAACCTTGTAGAGAAGTTATCGATTTGGGTGTCCAAGCTATTCAACCCCCTTCTAGTCAGCCACAAGATCACCAACAGATGGTTACTCTCGAGGGATCACCTATGTGAGAAAGAAGTGAGGTCACTTCAAAGAGAATTGGAGGCACAATTCTTAAAGCTTATCACAAAACCAGGTGTGTTCATGGCCAAGAATGAACACACTCATGAGAACTGAATTATATCAAGGAAAGTCTTGGGTGAGATTTGTCAATGCTTACATAAACGGCAGAACAGTTCAAGGACATCATATCTACTGCCAGCTAGTAAGCAAACATATCTTTACAAGGGAAGGTTCAAAGGGTAAAACCTACCTATCATATACTTGACTCAACCTTTGAATGCTACCACATGTCATGTATTCCATTCATGTAGGGGATTGTTAGAAATGTGAATGGAATAAAGAGGTGGAGACGAAGAGACTTTATTGTACATGGGTTGTTAGTCCCATATTAGAAGTCTCTTGGATTTTTTTTGTTGGTTTAAATTATGGCACGTGCATTGATGTTGTAAACATATGCATGGGGAGAGACTCTCTCACACATTGGTGCGCAGGGGTGGGTGTAAATCCAGGGCTCGAATTGTACTGAACCAAAGTTGACTCATGTACGAGCACGACTTGTGCACGTTGAATGCTGGACCGGTCAAGGCAAGATTTGCCCAAGTGAATAAGTCAACATTTTACCACCTGAATCTTTTTTTGCTACCTTCTCAAGAGTGTAACGGAAGTATTAATATAAAATTAATGGTAATTCCGTAACGTCTGGACATTAATGGTGACATTAAACTCATTAATGATGACTTTTTAATGTCTCGACATTAATGAGGTCATTAAACCCATTAATAATGATTCCGTAATGAAGAGACTTTATTGTACATGAGTTGTTAGTCCCACATTAGAAGTCTCTTGGCTTTTTTGTTGGTTTAAATTTTGGCGCATGCATTGATGCTATAAACATATGCATAGGGAGAGACTCTCTCACGCGTAGGTGCACAGGGGTGGGTGCAAATGTAGGGCCCAGATTGTACTGAACCAAGGTTGACTCATGTGCGAGCACTACCTGCGCAAGTTGAATGTCAAACCAGTCGAGGCAAGATTTGCCCGAGTGAATAAGCCAATATTTTACCACTTGAATTTCTTTTTGCTACCTATTCAAGAGTGTAATGGAAGTATTAATATAAAATTATTTGCAATTTCGTAACGTCTCAACATTAATGAAGACATTAAATCTATTCATGGCGACATTAAATCTAGCATTACATGACCATAATTTCGTTATTCATTGCAGGTAAGGTGAGAACTCCTATATAAAGAGGCTGGATCCTGAGCAAAGGAAGAGAAAGAGCAAGAGAGAGCGCAAAAGCAAAAGCATTCCTCCACCTTTGTTCCCCGATTCTTTTCTCTCAGTCGTGCATCCGTTCGGCTGAACTACTCGTGATAGCACTCGGGTGCATTTTCAGTTTGCCACTAACAACCAGTGTTTGGTTGCGTGCATAGTTTTTCCATTATATCTTGAGAAATAGACGACCTGAGAGAACCTCAAAGCACAGCCAGAGGTGGGACGAATCTTGTTTAAGAAAATTGCGTTGAACGTAGGCCTCGGTATCTTAGTCAGTGAATTTTCTTCTCAATTCGGCGATCGACTCCCGATTCTGCTACACACCGCATCAACTATACAATTTGGACCATCGGAAGCTTGGCAGAACCAGCCCCGCTGGCAGCCTGAGATTATCCGCTCAGGTCATCTCAACAAATAAGTTAGAATTAATTTTGTGTAATTTCAATTCAATAATTTTCTTGAATATCTCCGATAACAAATTGTCCAATAAAGTTTTCATAAAACTAAACCATATGTTGATCAATTTGTCACGCGAAATTAGGCGTGCAATGTAATCGTATATCTTCTTCATTCTTCTTTTATAAACATTCAAAAATCGAACACCAGGGAGATATTATTGTTTCATCTGAATTACTCAAATCCTTCTAAGATGAAATTAGAGTTTTGATTACTTCCTTTATCTACAAAAGGTTTCAAAAAACACAAGAGCAGTGCTAAACTCAGAGTACAAGCAAATTTCTTTTCGCATTCTCTACTGACAAAACTCATCCAAAATAGTATCTTTCCGCTTCACACTTATTTAAGTAAAAAAAATGGATTTTTTATATTCTAGGGGAAAAAGTTGGTAGTTTTTGTCATTCTAGGGGAAGAGTCGTCAGCTAAAGGCAAAGCGCGGTCAACCTTCAAAACCCTAAATCTTGCATGGCAAAGAAAGAAAAGCAAGAGATCGACATCTAGGGGAAGAGATTGGTAGTTTTCGCATACCCCAAATTACTGGAAGTTCAGAGAAAATGTATGCCCACTGAACCTTCAACAATGACGCATGCCCAGAGAAAATATCACGGAGCAAGAGATCGACATCTAGGGGAAGAGAAAGGGGGCAAAAAGAATGGGGGCCGATAGGGTAGAGAAAGAATGGGGTCACACGCTAAATATTTTGGACGCTAAGTATTTTGTTCAGCAGTAAGGTGAGGGTTTATTAGTTTACATGCATCTATAAATTTAAAATTACCTTTGTACTTCATCAAATACATTATGTTGAAGTAATATGCTAAAAAAAGGAGTGAAGCTCGTACTTTTTTAAATATGAAGTAAAACATGCTTTTTTACGTGTTATTACTGAAGTTGTTCATTACCCAAGTAATATACTTTCAAAATTACTAATTACCAAAGTAACGTGTGCTAAAGTAAAAAGTAATTTTTCTACTAGTACAAGAATTTATCATGCCACAAACAATTAAGTTTAGAGAATGAGAATCACATGATATGTAAAATGCTCTAGGATTAATGTCAAGCTATCTCCTTTACACACCTTGATTTTTGTCTTTCATATTAGATCCAGTATCATAACCTTACCCTCTCATATTATCAATATCAAATTCTAAAGATTGTAAAATAACTTGCAATTCATTGAAAAGACCTAAACCAGTTGTATCTTCTATATTTACAAATTCTAAGAAATACTCTTCTATTTTAATTGAAGTCTCTGAAACATCTACATATCTTAATATAAGAGTCATTTGTTCTTTATGACTTACATCCGGTGTACAATCATAAATTACTAAAAATTATTTTGCCTCTTTTACTTTTTTAATTATTGCATTATTGACTTGGAGGATAAAATAGATATTAATTTATTTTGAATTTTATGACTAAGATAATGATAATGAATCTTTTTTATCTTGAATGAGTCAAAAATGCTCTTGCATTATTGGATCAAAATCTATAATCATTTCAAGTAGACCCAAAAAATTACCATTACCATTTTCATAAATTTTGTCATGAGTACTACAAAATGTCAAATTATATATAGCAAGACATTTAACAGCAACAACTATTCTTAACATAATATGTTTCCAATGTTTTGTGTCCTTTTTAATTTGTTCTTGTATTTCCTTATCAATTGTTAATGTTTTCTTTAATCTCATTTGTAGTTCAACAAAAGAGTCATTTGTATCTCCTTCATCTGGTCAGTTTAACCAAGGGTTGATTCAAACAGGATTTGATATTTAAAAGAGAAAAGTCTAGTCAGAACTAGACAACTAGCAAGGGTAAGTCTGAAAAGTCTAGTCAAGACTAGATGACTAGTAAGGGTAAGTCCTAACTGGAGGTTAGGTAAGGGGAAGTCCTGGTAAGTGAAGTTAGGCCCTAGTGAGTGAAGCTAGGTAGTGGAAGTCCTGGTGAGTGATGTCGGACCCTAGTGAGTGAAGCTAGGTAGTGGAAGTCCTGGTGAGTGAAGTCAAGCCCTAGTGAGTGAAGCTAAGTGGTGGAAGTCCTGATGAATGAAGTCGGGCCTAGTGAGTGAAGCTAAGTGATGGAAGTTCTGGTGAGTGAAGCTAGACAATGGAAGTCCTAGTGAATAAAGCTAGGCATCTCTAAGGGAATTTAATCCTAGGTAATATGTGATCGACTAGTTTTCGATCGACCACACGCGGTCGACCGGACCAGCGAATTATCAATAATTCTAACTGTTAGAGTGTATACTAAAAGCCTAGTGATCCCGTCCGGAAGCTGAGTCGGACGAAGGCCGGTCGCGGTGGACTGGGCGTTGACGGAAAGTCGCGGGCGGTGCAGGCTCCCCACGGATGGCTGATGCGGCTGCAGGACCCTGCGCACACTCAGACGATCCCCCCCTCACGTTAGAGACCAAAACCCAGGGAAAAAGTCCCCGGATCAGGCCCTCCGACGCTCAAGTCAGGTCCTTTTTCCCCAGAAAAAAGCAGACAGAAGAAGAAAAGGAAAACAGTTGTGGAAAAAAGTGACGAGGGAGTGTGTGCGCGTACCTGCGTACGAGGGATTTCTCCCCTCTTATGCGTCCTCCTGCTAGAACCTGCCCCCCTTGTCAGAAAACGTTAGACGCCCGGCTTTGTCCTCTAGTCCTGGACACCTGTCGCGCTGCTATTTGTTGTGAAAGCATCTTTCTGTTAGGAACCTCCGCCTTCGCACTTGGGTTTTGTCCTGTAATGAAGGACAGCTGGCAGGCTACTACTCTCTATGGGGGCATCTTTTCGTTTCAGGAACCTTCGCCTTCGCCCGCATCGTTGATATGTAATGATTACCCCTGACGGACCGTTGAGATTCTCCGCTCTCGTATTACTTAGCTCCTCCGATCCATGGTGTCCCCTCACCAGCCTGCACCTGTGGTTCGCATTTCCAGGCCTCCAATTCACAGACCTGCAACCCTAACTGTCTAGACATAGCTACGCTGATCTTCAACCTGCATCCTGCGCTTTGTACTTCTTGGCCCTCAACCGCAGGTCTGTAGCTCGGGCTGCTTCTGATCAGCTCTGCCGCTTCCGACCCATTGGCCTATACTTCCATTTCTGGACCTCTGCTTAGCTCTGCCAATACCGACTTGCATCCTGCGCTTTGTACTTCCTGGCCCTCAACCGCAGGTCTGTAGCTCGGGCTGCTTCTGATCAGCTCTGCCGCTTCCGACCCATTGGCCTATACTTCCAGTTCTTGGCCTCTGCTTAGCTCTGCCGATACCGACTTGCATCCTGCGCTTTGTACTTCCTGGCCCTCAACCGCAGGTCTGTAGCTCGGGCTACTTCTGATCAGCTCTGCCGCCTCCGACCCATTGGCCTATGCTTCCAGTTCTTGGCCTCTGCTTAGCTCTGCCGATACCGACTTGCATCCTGCGCTTTGTACTTCCTGGCCCTCAACCGCAGGTCTGTAGCTCGGGCTACTTCTGATCAGCTCTGCCGCTTCCGACCCATTGGCCTATGCTTCCAGTTCTTGGCCTCTGCTTAGCTCTGCCGATACCGACTTGCATCCTGCGCTTTGTACTTCCTGGCCCTCAACCGCAGGTCTGTAGCTCGGGCTACTTCTGATCAGCTCTGTCGCTTCCAACCCGCTTCTACCTATGCTGAGCCCTGACTGCCCTGTCAGCCTGCCTTTTTGACCGCCAAGTCGCCATGACTGTTGACCGCCACCCCCTCGTGACTTTTGACCGCCACATAGCCTGGACTTTTCTAATCCTCTCCTCTTGGGCCCCTCCATCACTGACCGTATCACAAGCCTCCCCCACAAGTCTAGTCGAAGGAGGACGACAGTCTGACTGACTAGACCTCTGCACATTTCTGTGACTTCGGCCTATCTTTGTGACTTCAGCAGATCTCTGTGTATCTGCCTCAGCGTATCTCCATGATCTCAGCATATCTCTGCGCACCCTGCTTCCTGCGTCACGCATCAGCTTTTGTGTCGCGTTGCTTGGGATACCATGCCTTCTTCATTATGTCGTCAGTCGCTTGGGGTGTCGTGCCCATGCCTTTGCTTTGACTTGGCCCCCCGCCTTCTTTATAAGGAGCCTCACGGTCACTTCTTCGCTCCATCCTTCTTCATTCCTGCTTCCCTACTACCTCTTACTCACCCGCGCTTTACCTGCTTTTTCCCCCCGAAATGCATTCTCCTTCTTTTGACAAAGTTAATCAACCACCTTCCCAAATGTGGATAGATCAGCTCACCTCGCAACTTGCCGAGAAACAACGCGAACTGGAGCGCCTGTCCAGGGATCGGGCTCGTCTGTTGGCTGCCTTGCATAACATGGACGCCCTGTATCGTCTTACAAAATCTCGCGTGCATGCAGAAAAGGCGATGAAAGATGAATACCAGTTTGATCTGCAGCACCAAATTAGCCGCCAAGACCGTTTACAACGAGAGCATGAGACAGAGCTATCTCTCCTCCATGCGGTTCTTGAAGACAAACAAGACACGCTCGCCCGGCAACAAACAGTCATCGACTCCCTTCACGCGGAGCTGGCCCGGGCCGTGAGCGCGCCTGAATCTCCCGACAGGTCTTCACGCGGGAGTGCTCGTTCCCCAGGGCCAATTCCTTCCACGAGTCAAAGCTGGCCTGGGGAATAGTTGTCGCGGTGGCTCCTTTGTCAGGAGGCGTTTCTGCCTGTAGCCTTGGCTGTATCCCTCCCTTGCTGAACTGCGCTGCTACGCTTGTAGATCCGTCCCCTTTTGGCCCAGTTTCTCCTGCTCAATTTTCATCTAGCAAACATTTTTTTAGAGATTGGCCCTTGTGTAAGAGCCTAGAGTCGCTTCATGATTTCTTTTCATGCATGTATCTTGGATAATAAAGTCAATGTAGTGCTTAAAAATTGCAACTGTGATGAACGTGTAAAACCTGATTTCGTAGTTAATATTGGCACTGTAGGAGTAGGGTAGATGGGGCTCCGCATCCCTTGCCCTGCATATTTGCTGCATATTTGAAATTCGCGCAAAGTAAAGTTAGATGTAGCTGACCTGATTATGAAAAACGCCCTGCTCAAGGTGAGGCACATCTCTCAGCAAGGTAGTTAGGCATAGGCACCGAGCTCGCTTATGATTTTCACAGAGGGGCTGATTTTTGATTCCCGCATGGGGCCGACCTGAAAGGTCGTTGGTCGTGAGGACAGAGCTCACTTTTGATTCTCGTATGGGAGCCGACCTAAGAAGGTCGTTGGGCGTGAGGACAGAGCTCACTTATAACTCGCACTGAGGCGAGAGTCTGGGACTACCGACCTAAAAGGTCGTTGGGCGTGAGCACGGGGCTCACTTTTGATTCTCGCATGGGAGCCGACCTAAGAAAGTCGTTGGGCGTGAGGACAGAGCTCACTTATAACTCGCACTGAGGTGAGAGTCTGGGACTACCGACCTAAAAGGTCGTTGGGCGTGAGCACGGGGCTCACTTTTGATTCTCGCATGGGAGCCGACCTAAGAAGGTCGTTGGGCGTGAGGGAGCTCACTTATAACTCGCCGAGGCGGTCTGGGACTACCGACCTAAAAGGTCGTTGGGCGTGAGCACGGGGCTCACTTTTAATTCTCGCATGGGAGCCGACCTAAGAAGGTCGTTGGGCGTGAGGACAGAGCTCACTTATAACTCGCACTGGGGCGAGAGTCTGGGACTACCGACCTAAAAGGTCGTTGGGCGTGAGCACGGGGCTCACTTTTAATTCTCGCATGGGAGCCGACCTAAGAAGGTCGTTGGGCGTGAGGACAGAGCTCACTTATAACTCGCACTGGGGCGAGAGTCTAGGACTACCGACCTAAAAGGTCGTTGGGCGTGAGCACGGGGCTCACTTTTAATTCTCGCATGGGAGCCGACCTAAGAAGGTCGTTGGGCGTGAGGACAGAGCTCACTTATAACTCGCACTGGGGCGAGAGTCTGGGACTACCGACCTAAAATGTCGTTGGGCGTGAGCACGGGGCTCACTTTTAATTCTCGCATGGGAGCCGACCTAAGAAGGTCGTTGGGCGTGAGGACAGAGCTCACTTATAACTCGCACTGGGGCGAGAGTCTGGATACTCCGGTCCGAGACCGGTGGCGATGGCGCTGGTCTGAGACCAGTAATGCTACTCCGGTCCGAGACCGGTGGCGATGGCGCTGGTCCGAGACCAGTAATGCTACTCCGGTCCGAGACCGGTGGCGATGGCGCTGGTCCGAGACCTGCCGGACCCTCCTCGCTAGTAGCACAGATGTGATGCTCTCTTCAGCCTCCATCTGCCTCATCTGAACCGCCTTCATTACTTCTACCGGGCTGGGCGTTATTCGCCAGTTTCGCGCTCGTTCTGTCGCATCCCTCGTCTCCCTGCAAGCATATCATGAACAGTATAGGATGTGGACGGGAGAGAGGGAACATGAACCTTATTCGGCCCTGGGCACGCAACGTTCTTCTAGCTTGTGGGAGCTTCGCGTGCCTTTGCATGCTGGTGCGGTAACGAACCGGCTTGGGGGCTGTCTCCACCGAGATGCTTGCCTAGCTACTTCGAGTAAGCAGCTCTCCTGACTGCCAACCCATGCCTTCTTAACCTCCGCTGATCAGCCCTGTTCCCTGCGCGACCCCTACTGAATTGCCTGGCCTTTGCAGCTCTGTAAAATCTCCCGCTTGACCTTACCGAGGGATGCCTCTTTTTTAGAGCCACACCTTGTCATGATTACTCCGCCGCGCCTATCTTTAATAGGTTTATTCTTATGCTGACACCTGTCCGTTGCATTTATGGTCCACGCTTCCTGACGTCAGTTTCCATACCTTTTTCATACGCCTCCGGGCTTACTTCCCTCTAGATGGCTCGGGGCGGGTTACCCAAAAGATACTCGGCCCGATTCTTGATGCTTCTCAGGCATGAATGGGCTTTATAAACCCTAAAGGTCATCTGCCGCTTTCTTTCCAACGCTTCGTTCTCCTCCCCTCCTCCTCCGTGCTCGTCCTTGCTAGTGCAACTTGCCATCTTCTGGCCTGAGCTCGCGACCCCTCTACCCTTCTGATCGTTCCTGGCCTGTGATCCTTCTCGCCTCTAACCTTCTCGCTTGCTCCTCCCTCGCGACAATGGACGGTAAGGACCTCCCCTAGTATTCCTGCTATCTTTCGGATTTGGACCACCGTGACCTGTCGGTATTACAATCCCTTCTGCAATTGGATTCCTCCTATGAGCTTCGACTCCCATCACCCCATGAGCATCCTTCGTCTCCTCCTGAAGGTTTTATCACTGTTTTTAGAGATCAGATTGTGGGCGGTCTTCGCTTTCCTTTGCACCCCTTTATTTCAGGCTTGTGCCAGTATTGCGGCATCGACATCTCCCAGTTTGCTCCCAATGTATTTCGAGCTATCTGTGGAACCGTCATCTTATGCCGTATCTATCGAGTCCCCTTGACGCCTCACCTATTCCAGCACTTCTATTCTTTCTGGCGAGCCGAGGCGGGGATATTCAACGTTCAGGCCAAGCCGGGCTTTAAGTTCTTTGACTGCCTACCTTCTTCCAACAAGGGCTGGAGGTCCGGCTTTTTCTTTCTTAAACCGCCTTCCCCCTTAGCCGGGTCCTCTCAGTGGCGCCCCCTCCCGGCTTCGGCCTTTCCCCCACATGTTCATGAACCTGCTTGCTTTGCCGCTGCGGACAAGTTAACCGGTGTTCTTGTTCGCTTATCTGTGTTGATGCTGGAAGGCATCTTATACACCTTCGGTCTTAGTCCCGTCTCTGCAGAAATCTGAGCTCCCTTTGGTAAGTTGTCTATTCTTGCACGCCGCTCTTCGCTAACTGAGGTGCCTTTTCTTTTTTATTCTTGTAGCGGCCGCTATGCTCCGTTCCTTCGCCTGCCAAGAGACGCCCGCAGTTGCTGTCCTGGAAGCCCTGCATCAGGAGCTGACACCGGGCCTACCTTCTGATCCAGCTGCTGCCCTCGGCCCTCAACTTCCAGCACCCCCGCCCTCTGACGTTGTGATTGCCCCGCCGCTCTCTGTGCTACCTTCCCCCAGCGCTGCAGACCCAGCATTGTCCCGCACCTCCGATCAACCGGCGACTGCTTCCTCGCCCCTTAGACAGACTCCTCCTCCCCGTTCTACTCTGCGGTTGCGTGTGACGCGCAATAGCAAACGGACGGCCCCGGTCACCGCCACTTCTCCTCCACCTTCACAGCGCCAACGCGTGGTGATTCTTTCTTCCCCCTCCAAGTCTTCGGGCACGAGCTCGGCTCAGGAGACAAGTTTGGGCCAGGAACAGGCCTATGACCTGGAGGTAGCAAGCCCGCCGTTAGACCGACTTACTACGGCGCCACTCCAGAGCGCGCTACCTGCCCCGCCTTCATCCTCTGGTGGCCAACCCTTGGATTCGTTGACTCCTCCAGCCTCATCCCCTCTGATTCCAACGAGCTCGGCCGTGCCTATTCCTGAACCGCACTCCCCGGATTGGGCTTTTAGGGCCCTCTGGAGGCTTCCTTCGGCAACTGACCCGGCGAACGTGCCGACTGCTCCCTCATCCCTTTTTTTTGGCAGGGTCGACTTCCACGGGGCCTTAGCCAACTCCTGGCAATCGGCTCATCGGCAGTTCTGGGAAAGCGAATACCCTCTGGAAGAGCTCGATCAGGTTGCTTGCTCTCTGGTCGCGGTGAGTCCCTTCTTTCCTTCTTTCCTTTTTCTGGGTGTGCGTGTGTGTTTCCATAACCTCCTTTTCCCTCCTATGGGCACTTGCAGACCTGCTCGGCGAGTCTGAGCGTAGTCCAACGAGCGGCCGAGCTAGAACGGGAGAATGTGGCACTCAAGGCCCGTCTCCGGGAACTGGAACCCCCTTCATCTTTCACAGCTCCTCCTGAGCCCTCCCTGGAAGGCCTAGACTCCTGTCTGCCTACCGCCGGGGAATCAGCGGCCTCTGCCCGGGCCCTTTCTGACGCCGCATCCAACAGACTGCGGGCATTGGAGGCGGCCTTAAAGGCGAGTGAGTCCTCTCTGGCCTCTGAAGTGGAACGCCGTCAGGCGGCGACCTCTGAACTGAAAAACCGAGAGGCAGAGTTGCTTGCCCAGTCCAGGGAATTGGCTTTGCTGAAGCAAGGTCGGGAGCTCCTACAGATGGGGCTGGCTGAAGCTCAAACCGTGTCCAGTGCCGCTGTGGGTTGGGAAACCACCCTGCGAGCTCAGTGGGAAGCCTGCCAGGCCCAGCTTCAATCTTTGCACGCGGAGCTTTCGCGGGCCCAGGAGGCAATGTCTCAGGGTCAGAGTGACCTGGCTGCAGCTCGCGCAGAGGCTACCCAGGACAAGGACGCCATGGCAGAGTACCTGGCGGGAGAGCTCGGGCGGCTGAAGGCCTACCGCTTGGCCTATGTTCGTTCTTCCTTCTTCCTTCAGAAGCTGGGGCGCTGGATGGTCCTGCTGCTGAGTTACGGGGCTGCTGGCGGGGTGAGACAAGCTTTCGAGCAAGGTTATTTGCGCGCAGCGCCCCCCGCCGCTTTCTTGGATACTGCTCGCCTGGCCCGGGAATTGCCGCAGGACACCTTCCCCTCCTTTGAGGCGGATGACGGGCTCTTCTTCCTGGCTGCTCCTCCCCCTGCTGCCGCTTCAAACCCCGTAGAGGTGTCTCCCCAGGGTCTTCCTGCCGCCCTCCCCGAAGCTTCTGAAGCCCTTGCCCCTCCTCCTGCTGAACCAACCGACCCAGCTTCTCCTCGGTCGACTCCTGATAACCTGTCTCCTCCTTCTCCGAATGTAGTGTAACTAAAACTATGTTATGCCGCTTGCCGTTTGACGCGTGGCTACCAGCTCTTCTTTGGTGGTATTTGTGTAATCGTACTGACCTCGATCTGCTTATCTCCGATTTCCCCTGCGATCCGACAACTGTGTCGCGTCCCCTTCGCGTGCTTGTAGCTTGTTTTCCGTGGCCAGTCGTTCGTTGATTTCGGCCGAGCTCTGATGATCAGATTTCCCTTGTCTATTTTCCTTCGCTACGTAGCCTCTCTCCCCATCGCTGCCCTTCTACTGAGCTGGCCTGGGCCAAAGGCTACCTCGCGTGTCTGTGCAACTCACTGATTTGACTTATCCGCCTTCTAGGAACCCCTCCGTACACTTTTGTCCTGTTTGAAATAATCTCCTAGGGAGGCGCTTCGTATATCGAGCCCTTGTCGTTCCCTTAATGCCCCCTGGTTACCTTCTCGAAGCTCATCACAGAGCGTTCCTTGTCTACTCCAAACCCTGCATCTACCGTCCGTTGCTGTCTTACGAAAATGTCCTGCACCCACCATACCTATAAGTATCATCTGACTCTTTCTTTCATCGTCACAGTAGAGCCTTCAAACGTCGCCGCCGCCGACTAGTTTCCTCCGAGACCTTGCCGTGATCCGTCCCTTCCCCTTTGGCGCTCCTTTGCGATTGTCCTCTCCACCCTCTAAGGTGTTACCTTCCTCTATGGCCTCTCCTTCCTGGGCCTCTCTGTTGGCGGAGCATTTCCCAGGCGTTTCGAACTTCGCCGAGTTAGATTGGGATGACCTACGGTACACTTATGAAATCCCTGTCAGCTTCCGCCCTATCATTCCCACTGTTGTAAACCTTTACTTCGATCCTCCGCCGGGTTCGTGTACTTTCTTCACTGAGCAATTTGTGTCTAGCCTTCGTCTACCTCCACATCCATTCCTATCTGGAGTGTGCCGCTACTTCAACATCCCCTTAGGTCAGTTAACTCCCGACTCCATAAAGATTTTATGTGGCTTCGTGATACTCTGTGAGGTTTGCGAAGTTTCCTGGTCTGCTCCCCTCTTTCACTGCTTCTTCGCCCTTGCTCGGCGCGCCGATGGTCTTTTTGACTTTCAAGCTCGCAGTCAAACTGCCTTTTTCTCCCGTCTTCCTCCTCCTCACGCCAACTGGAGGAAAAAATTCTTTTTTCTCCGGTTTCCTGAAGAGACAGACTGGCCTCTGCGTTGGCAACCTGAACTTCCTCCGCCCCCGGTGTTGGAAGAGTATCATATGGACCTCTCCTATGCTGTAGCGGCGACAAGAATGGAGCTTTGGCGCCTGGATCTGACGAGACTGCTATCTGAAGACATGCTTTCTTTTTTCCGTCTGAATCCCTCCTTCTCTGGGGCGCCGCGCTCATTGGGTAAATCCGCGCTTGGCTCTTCTCTTCTGCTTACGCTTGTTTTATCTGCAAGGATAACCTTCCGTGTCGACGCCTACAGCGGAGGCCCTGTATCGTGCCTCAGAGGTTCTGCCCCTGCCCCTAGACGATCTGGAAATAATGCGACGTGGCCGAGTAATCTTGGAGAGGCGGCTACTTCCTTGTCCCGGCCCCGCTCCCCCCGGGGCAGCAGTCCGACCCGTTTCCGACCCCACTGCGCATGAAGCTCCTCCTTCACAGGTCGCCCCGAGCAGGGATCAGGGTCATGCTCAGGCTAGCCATCGAGCTAGGCGGGTCTTCCGAGGAGCCCCCCGGGCCTCCCGAAGGGGTCGCGCGGCTCTTCATCGCGCGGGTCGAAACTCGTCTGGTCAAGGCGCTGCGGGTGGCGATGCCACGGCCCCCTCCCAGGGTCTCCCTCATTCTGACGATTCTGGCTCTGATGGTCAGCCCCAACTTCAAAGACGGCGCCGAAGACCAGGTCTGACTTCTCGCAGACTCTATGTTGTTCCCTTATCACCGCAGTGCTCCTTGCCGTCATCATGGCTGGCTCTAACATCATTTCCTCTTGTTATTGTTGCGTTATTTCCCTAGCAGCCTCCCCCAACCCCTACAGGGGAAGACCCTCTGCGTTTCGTTCTGCCCCCCTTCCGCAGGAGGAGGACAGCCCCGATGAGCAACGTGGCCCGGCATCAGGCGAGCCCACTCCCGAGGCGCCTCCTGCTCCTCCCGGCTCGGACGCAGGCCCTTCTCAACCCGCCGGCCCTTCTCAACCTGCCCGCCATTGTTATAGGACCACTATCCCCTCTGAAGCAGCTCAGGCTCGACGACATGATGTCTCTACTAGCGTCTTGGCTATGAAAGGCTGCCTTGGCAGCTTATGGGCAGAGAGCATGAATCAAATGGGTAGCTTGTCGCCCTTAGCTCAAATGGATAGGTTCTCGAAGTCTTGGGCTAAAGTAAGTACCTTGTTCTTTCTCCTGAATGCGAGTTTGTTTTAACTGAGGGCTGTTATTCTTGCTCTAGACTCACGCAGAGTCCTTGGTGCTGAATCAATCCTTCCACACCCTCCATCATGAAAGCAAAGACCTCCGGGACAAAGTCTCCGAACTAGAGCTACAACTGAATGATCCCGATCAAGCCAGCCACGCCTTGCGAGCCGAGATTCGAGCTTTAACCAACCAGACTGAGCGACAAAAAAGGTCTCTGACGCAGGTCAGAGATGAGCTCCGAGCTGTGCGTGAAGAAAGAGCTGCACAAGAGGTGGGATATCAGCAACAGCTCGCCCACCAAGTTCGGGAGATTCAGTCCAGAGATACCCTGATACAGGAGAAGGACAATAAGCTGGAGGCTCAGGCAGCTAAGTTGGCAGCCCAGGAAGTAGAGCTGCAGGCCTTGAGGGAGGAACTGTCTCAGTCTCGGGCGGCTCTGGCGGGAGTGTCTACAGCCTTGTCAGCCTATCAAGAGGGAGAAGAAGCTCGTTGCCTGCGAAGCCGAATGTTGTATCTGACTTCCCCTGAATTTCTATCCCAGGCTGGGGCACGCTTTGCTATGACCGTGCCATATACGACGGCGGGAGTTATCAGGCAACTGAACGCGCAAGGCTTCTTGAGCTCCATCCCCGCAGCAGACTTCTTGAATCACAACTTAATCATTCAAGGCTTTTCGGATGAGATTTTTGCTCCTTTTAAATGATCTGTACTAGACACTTAAACTGGGAAATCGTTACATGTACATATGTCTTTTCGAGTTTTCACTTGACTATCCTACTGTTTCCACGCCCCTCGTCTGATCCAGCCTACGTCCACAGAGACAACCCCCTCAAACTCGATAGAGCCGCAAGTAGTTGGCACTCCAAGGTCGATCCAACTTCCTTCCTTAAGCGTCTTGTAAATAGTAGGCTCCCGATGCTAATCTCTTGATAACCTTGTACGGCCCATCCCATTGAGGAGCCAACTTCGTCACTTCCCCTAAGGGCTTTATCTGCTTCCAGACCAAGTCGCCTTCTCCGAAGAACCGAGGGATCACCTTCCTATTATAGTTCTGTCTCATCCTCTGTCTGTAGGCTTCCAACCTGGCAGCTGTTTGCTCACGAATTTCGCTGATGAAATCCAGTTCCGCCAGCCGCCGCTCGGTGTTTTCTCCGTCGTACATCATCCTTCTCACAGAAGGTATCCCGACCTCCAAAGAAACCACCGCTTCATTACCATAGACCAGATGGAAGGGTGTCAGACCTGTACTCTCTCGGGGCGTCGTACGGTAGGCCCACAAAATTCCTGGGAGCTCGTCCACCCAGCTGCCTCCCATGTGATCCAGCTTGACTTTAAGCCCGCGTACTATTTCCCGATTGACCACCTCGGTCTGACCATTACTTTGAGGATGAGCCACTGAGGTGAAGGCCTGAGTTATGCCGAACCCCTTGCACCAATTCTGTATCCTGTGCCCCTGGAATTGTCTGCCATTGTCCGACACTAACTTATGGGGTAAGCCAAATCTGCAAAATATGTTTTTCCACAGGAACTGGATCACCGCATCTTCAGTGATTCTGGCTAGGGCTTCTGCTTCTACCCACTTGGAGAAGTAGTCTACTGCTACCAACAAGAAGCGCCTCTGCCCGGTAGCCATCGGGAAAGGCCCTACGATATCCATACCCCATTGGTCGAAAGGGCAGGATACTGTAGAAGTTCTCAGCAGCTCTGTAGGTCTGTGCGTCAGGCTCTGGTACTTCTAGCATGATAGACAAGTATTCACCAACCTCTGTAAGTCCTTCTGCAAGGTAGGCCAGAAATAACCAGCCAGCAATACCTTCCGAGACAGCGTTCTTCCCCCAGCGTGATTACCACAGCACCCCGAATGTATCTCTTGCAAGGCCTGGTCCGCTTCCTCCATATTCAGGCACTTGAGTAGAGGTCTGGAGAAAGACTTTTTGTACAGCTGATCCCCAATCATTGCATAAGAGTGGGCTTGCCTCCTGATCATACACACTTCCTCGGGATTAGTGGATATGGCTCCTTGCTGAAGAAAGCTCATTATGGGCGCTCTCCAATCAATTACTTCTCTCGCGTTATTCTGTAAATCTATCTGGGCTACAAGGAAGGTCTGCGCTATAGATCGGTCGAGCGTCCATGTACTCAGGGAACTAGCCATTTTAGCCAACTCATCCGCTTTTTCATTTTCAACTCTAGGAATCTTCGTGACTGTGACCTCCTTGAATTCTCCCTTCATCTTTTCATAAGCCTCCTTATAAACTTGCATCCTCTCGCTATTCACCCCAAATTGCCCGGTTGTCTGTTGCGTTACCAGCTGGGAATCGGAATATATGACGACTCGGCTCGCCCCCACATGCCGAGCTGCTTGCAGGCCTGTTAGTAGAGCTTCATATTCTGCCTCATTGTTGGTGGCTCTGAAATTTAACCGCACGGCCAACTGCATAATATCTCCGTGTGGGGATATGAGCAGTGCTCCTACGCCACTCCCCCGATGGGTAGCCGACCCGTCCACGTAGATTTTCCAGACCTCTTCTGAGTCCGCTGGGTATACTTCAGTCAGGAAATCTGCCAGAGCCTGTGCTTTGATTGCGGTTCGAGGCTGATATTGTATGTCATACTCCCCTAGTTCAGTTGCCCACTTAATAAGCCGACCCGCCACTTCCACCTTGGTGAGAGCTCGGCCCATTGTACTGTTCGTCAAGACGGTAATGGGGTGCGCCAAGAAATACGGCCGGAGATGCCGAGCCATGAGAACAAGTCCATAGACCAACTTTTCCAGGGCCGTATACCGAGATTCGACCCCCTTCAATAGATGACTGAAGAAATACACCGGTCGTTGTACATTATCCTGCTCCTTAACTAGCACAGCCCCCACGGCCTCGGGGGTGGCCGACAAGTAAACCCAAAGGGGCTCTCCCACAACAGGTTTGAACAGTGATGGCAAAGATTCCAGGTACTGCTTCAGCTCTTCAAAGGCCTGTGTGCATTCTTCCGTCCATTGAAACTTGGCCGCTTTCCTGAGCACTTTGAAGAAGGGCGCCGCTCTATCTGTAGATTTGGAGATAAATCGGGACAGGGCTGTTATCCTGCCGACCAGCTTCTACGTCTCCTTCAGATTCTGAGGGATCTGCATGTTCCGAAGTGCTTGCACCTTCTCAGGGTTGGCCTCTATCCCTCTTTCGGTCACCAGATAGCCCAGAAACTTCCCTCCTTTGGCCCCGAATAGACATTTCAAGGGATTCAGCTTCACCCCATATTGCCTCAGAGTCTCACAGGTTTCTTCTACATCTTTTATCAGACTGGACGCCAGAGGGGACTTGATCAGGATGTCATCAACATAAACCTCTACGTTCCGCCCGATCTGAGCCCGAAAGACTTTGTCCATCTTCCTTTGGTAGGTAGCTCCAGCGTTCCTGAGTCCGAATGGCATGACGGTATAGCAGAAAGTACCGTCAGCCGTTATGAAGCTGACTTTCTCCTGGTCTTCCTGGGCTAAGGGTATTTGATGATATCCCTGATAAGCGTCCATCATGCATATCCTTTCACAACCAGCCGTTGAGTCCACCACCTGATCGATACGCAGGAGGGGATAACAGTCTTTGGGAGTGGCTTTGTTGAGGTCGCGAAAGTCTATGCACACCCTCCACTTGTTGTTTGGCTTCTTCACCAACACGACGTTAGAGAGCCAGGACGGGAATTGCACCTCTCGGACGTGTCCAGCCTTCAGGAGCTGCTCTACTTCAGTTCGGATAATTTTATTCTGCTCGGCAGGGAAGTTTCTCTTCTTCTGCTTGACTGGCTTAGCCTCGGGTATAATATGCAATTTGTGCTCGGCTACTTCTGGTCTGACCCCAGGCAACTCCTCTAGCGACCAAG
Organism: Zingiber officinale; assembly: GCF_018446385.1. NCBI lineage: Eukaryota > Viridiplantae > Streptophyta > Magnoliopsida > Zingiberales > Zingiberaceae > Zingiber > Zingiber officinale. The sequence goes on from NC_055989.1 coordinate 16,620,808, forward strand.
CAAAGACGTCTCGGTTGCGGCTCAGACACTGTATCAGCTCCGCTTTAAGCTCCGGAGGTAAGTCACTGGCGATGCGAGTGATGCTCTCCGATCTGTCGGGGTGTAGCTGGACCTCCTCCCAAGAGATCGGTTCTTCAGTAAGAGGTAGCGGTTCCTCTTGGATAGCGTGTACTCCCCCATCTTGCGTCCTCCAGCTTTTGCGCGCCTCTATTCGGACCATGTCTATGTAGCAGCTACGAGACGCTTTCTGCTCCCCCTTGACCTCCCCGACCTGCTCGCCGACCGGGAACTTGATCTTCTGGTGAAAGGTGGAAACGGCAGCCCGGAACTCATGCAGGGCTGGCCTTCCCAGGATAACGTTGTAGGAGGAAGGCGAATCCACCACAATGAAAGTGCTCCTCCGCGTGCGCACCAATGGCTCAGTGCCCATGGAAATGGCCAGCTTGATCTGACCCATGGGCTTGACTTCATTACCTGTAAATCCGTACAAGGAAGTGGTTACAGGTTGTAGCTCAGCGGCGTCGATCTGCATCTCCTCAAACGCAGCCCTGAATAAAATGTTAACTGAGCTCCCGGTATCCACAAAGACCCGAGCCACTCGGCTATTAGCAATAACGGCCCTAATTATGAGGGTGTCATCGTGGGGCAGCTCTAAACCCTCCAAGTCTTGGGGCCCGAAGCTGAGGACAGGGCCAGATGCCTGCTCGTAGCTGCATCCCACGGCCCCCACATATAGTCGCCGGCTATGTGCTTTACGGGCCCGGCCTGAGTCCCCGTCAGTGGGCCCTCCTGAGATCATACCAATCTCTCGCACAGCCACGTTGGCCCGATTATCAAGTTCTCCAACGTCTCTTCGGTCTTCGCCGGGGCCAGCTTGGCTAGACGGGCCAGCTAGGTCGGACCGGGCCTGCCGAGCACGTCCAGCTACAGCCCGTTCTTCCTCCATTCTCTGTATTTGGGGCGCTAGCGCCGGGGGGGGCAAGCCTTGCTCCGCAGCTCGCCTGGAATCCCGGGCGAATTGGAAGCAGTTGCTGAGATCGTGTGTCCTGGACCGATGATATGTGCAATATGGTGCTCCCCTTGGTCCAGGCCTGGGCGCTTGTATGGCGGCGACTCGCGGAGCTAGTCTGGCTCCCTGAGCGGGCTGGAGGGCAGGTTTGGGTTGAACGCGCTGAAAGGGCTGGGGTGGCTGGGGTGCTCTTCTTTCAGGTCGGTTGCCTGGTGTCATCGTCTTCTCGGCTTTCCGCCTGGCGGCCTGCGCTTCCTCCACTTTGATGTAGCACGAAGCTTTCTCCACCATATCGTCAAAACTCCGGGCGGGGTTTTTGATGAGATCTCTGAAGAATTCCCCTTCTCGCAATTCGTGAGAGAAGGCGCTCATCAGTATCTCAGAGGTGGCAGAGGGGACGTCGTTGGCTACCTGACTGAATCGATTGATGTAGCTTCGCAGGGGCTCAGTTGACTCCTGCTTGAGAGCAAAAAGACAGTGGTCGGTTTTCTGGTACTTACGACTGCTGGCGAAACGGCGCAGGAAGGCCGTTTTGAAGTCCCTGAAGTGGCTGATGGATTCTGGGGGCAATCCATCGAACCACTTTTGCGCCGATCCAGACAGAGTGTGCAGGAAGACTCGGCATTTGACGGCATCGCTATATTGATACAATATAGCTGCGTTCTTGAACTTTCTCAGATGCTCTTCTGGGTCCTTGCTCCCATCATATTCTCCAATGTTTGGGGCTCGGTAACCCCTTGACAGGCTTTCTTTCAAGATCTGGGCGGAGAAAGGTACCTTATCGTCAGGATCTTCGGGCAGATCTTCAGCCATGACCACGGCCTTCCCCTTTCCTGAATCCCGAGGCGGGTGTAGCGAGCTTTCCGCCACTGAGGCTGGCGGTTCCTCCCTCTTTGGACTACGCCCGCGAGGTCCGGCCTGATGATAATCGCGGTGAGGCTCTCGGAATGAAGCACGCGGAAGTTCTTCCGGCTGCTTCCTCTTTGAGCTCCTGTCGGAAGCGGGAGCTAGTTCTTTGGATACCTCAAGGGCTAGGCGGGGTCGTGAAACTGTGCCTTGTCTTTCGGAGGCGGCCTGCTTCCTAACCTCCTTGAAAAGCTCGTACTCCCCCGCGGTCATAGTTACGTTGATCCTCCGGCTAGAGCTTCGACCGGAGTCCTCCATCTTCACGCTCCGGAACAGGTTGTTGTGTTCCCACAGACTGCGCCAAATTTGATCCCGTCTGGAAGCTGAGTCGGACGAGGGCCGGTCGCGGTGGACCGGGCATTGACGGAAAGTCGCGGGCGGTGCAGGCTCCCCACGAGTGGCTGATGCGGCTGCAGGACCCTACGCACACTCAGACGATCCCCCCCCCCTCACGTTAGAGACCAAAACCCAGGGAAAAAGTCCCCGGATCAGGCCCTCCGACGCTCAAGTCAGGTCCTTTTCCCCCAGAAAAAAGCAGACAGAAGAAGAAAAGGAAAACAGTTGTGGAAAAAAGTGACGAGGGAGTGTGTGCGCGTACCTGCGTACGAGGGATTTCTCCCCTCTTATGCGTCCTCCTGCTAGAACCTGCCCCCCTTGTCAGAAAACGTTAGACGCCCGGCTTTGTCCTCTAGTCCTGGACACCTGTCGCGCTGCTATTTGTTGTGAAAGCATCTTTCTGTTAGGAACCTCCGCCTTCGCACTTGGGTTTTGTCCTGTAATGAAGGACAGCTGGCAGGCTACTACTCTCTATGGGGGCATCTTTTCGTTTCAGGAACCTTCGCCTTCGCCCGCATCGTTGATATGTAATGATTACCCCTGACGGACCGTTGAGATTCTCCGCTCTCGTATTACTTAGCTCCTCCGATCCATGGTGTCCCCTCACCAGCCTGCACCTGTGGTTCGCATTTCCAGGCCTCCAATTCACAGACCTGCAGCCCTAACTGTCTAGACATAGCTACGCTGATCTTCAACCTGCATCCTGCGCTTTGTACTTCTTGGCCCTCAACCGCAGGTCTGTAGCTCGGGCTGCTTCTGATCAGCTCTGCCGCTTCCGACCCATTGGCCTATACTTCCAGTTCTGGACCTCTACTTAGCTCTGCCGATACCGACTTGCATCCTGCGCTTTGTACTTCCTGGCCCTCAACCGCAGGTCTGTAGCTCGGGCTACTTCTGATCAGCTCTGCCGCCTCCGACCCATTGGCCTATGCTTCCAGTTCTTGGCCTCTGCTTAGCTCTGCCGATACCGACTTGCATCCTGCGATTTGTACTTCCTGGCCCTCAACCGCAGGTCTGTAGCTCGGGCTACTTCTGATCAGCTCTGCCGCCTCCGACCCATTGGTCTATGCTTCCAGTTCTTGGCCTCTGCTTAGCTCTGCCGATACCGACTTGCATCCTGCGCTTTGTACTTCCTGGCCCTCAACCGCAGGTCTGTAGCTCGGGCTACTTCTGATCAGCTCTGTCGCTTCCAACCCGCTTCTACCTATGCTGAGCCCTGACTGCCCTGTCAGCCTGCCTTTTTGACCGCCAAGTCGCCATGACTGTTGACCGCCACCTCCTCGTGACTTTTGACCGCCACATAGCCTGGACTTTTCTAATCCTCTCCTCTTGGGCCCCTCCATCACTGACCGTATCACCTAGCTTTTGGTATAAATATTTATTATGAATAAAGAATCACATTTGGTCAAATTGTCTACATTTGTTTGTAGTTGTTCATTTAATTTATATTGTAGATAACATAGTATGTGGTGTCACATGCAGAAGATGATGTTATCAGTACCTTATAAATTATAAACAGTAGCTCACGACCAAAATGGAAAGGAACAAACCATTAGAAGGTCGTAGTGTAATTAGGTATTAGTTTATCTTGACTATATAATTACACTAGTACACTCAGAGTGTATTGAGTAGGACCATTTGAGGTAGTTTCTTTTATACTGACTTTATAAAGGAACAAAGACCTCGGTTATTATGGAAGTGTGTGCTCTTAATCCTAATATAATAACAAGCACATATATTTGATATTTATTTCTTTAATTTATCAATGGGTGAGATTTAGTTCGATGAATCAACAAGCTCGATAAGTTGGGAAATGGTATCACTTATAGTGTGTGTTGTTGATTATAAAAGGAAACTGTGTCCTAGAGATATTAGGTTGATAATGTCCTCAAGAGGAGCTCATAAGGATTGTCATGTTAAACCCTGCAGGTGGACTTAGCCCGACATGATAATAAGGTTGAGTGGTACTACTCTTGGATTTAGATATTAATTAAAAGAGTTGTCAGTAACTCACTTAATTAGTGGACATTCGATATCTTAAACACAGGGAGACTAACACACTCATAATAAGAAGGAGCCCAAAAATATAATTTGGGATTGGTGCGGTAGTTCAATAATAATTCTCTAGTGGAATGAATTATTATTGATAAAATTAAGTTGTGTATTCGGGGCGAACACGGGATGCTTAATTTTATCGAGAGACCAAAACCAATTCCTCCTCTCGGTCCCTATCGTAGCCTCTTAATTATAGAGTACTATGCCCACCTATACCCACCTTCTTACCCATCCTATAGGGGCCGGCCAAGCTAGCTTGGAGACCAAGCTAGGGCCGGCCATGGGTATGTTCATGGGTGAATTCATGTGGTCGTCCCTATTAAAATAAAAAGGAATTTTAATTTTAAAATTTTTCTTATGTGGATAATATAATTTAAAAGAGAGTTTAAAAATTTAAATCCTTCCTTTTATAAGATTCTACAAAAGATTAAGAGAAGAGTTAAAATCTCTTTCCTTATTTGTAGATTAAAAGGTTGATTTTAATTTTGGTAAAAACTTTCCTTTTAATTATATTCATGATTTAAAAGAAAGTTTAAAAATTAAAAATTCTCTTTTATTAGTTTCTACAAAAGATTAAGAAAAGATTTAATATCTTTTCGTATTTGTAGATTGAACGGAGATTTTAATTTTTAGAGATAACTTTCCTTTTTGGAAATTATCCACATGTTTAAAAGAAAGATTTTAATTTATAAAATTTCTTTTTATTAACCAATCATGAAGGGATTAAAATTATTGGAGAAATTTTTATAAATTTCTAGAAACAAATTAGGAAGTTTTAATTTTTGTTTTAATTAAAACTTTCCTTGTTTTGGAGAGAAGAGTGGCCGGCCATTATAATTTGAAAAGAGAAAATTATTTTAATTAAATAAATTTTCCTTTTCAATGGAAAAAGAATTAAGGAAGTTTTTATTAAATTTTCCTTATTTGCCAAGACCAAGGATTATAAAAGAGGGGGTAGAGGAGGCTTCAAGGCTAACGACTCTATTCTATTTTTCCTCTCTTTTCTCCTTGGGTGTGGCCGGCCCTTTCTTTCCTCTCCTCTCCTTTGTGTGGCCGAAACCTTCTCATGGTGGAGATAGCTTTGGTGGCCGGATCTAAGAAGGAGAAGAAGGAGAGAAAAGAAGCCTCTTTTCTAGCATCCCTTGGAGCATGGTGGTGGTGGCCGAACCTCTTCATCCTAGGAGAAGTTTTTGTTGGAGTGTATACTGAGAGCCTAAGCTTTGTAAACATTCATTATGAATAAAGAATCACATTTGGTCTAATTATCTACATTTATTTGTAGTTGTTCATTTAATTTATATTGTAGATAACATAGTATGTGGTGTCACATACAGAAGATGATGTTATCAGTACCTTATAAATTATAAACAGTAGCTCACGACCAGAATGGAAAGGAACAAACCATTAGAAGGTCGTAGTGTAATTAGGTATTAGTTTATCTTGACTATATAATTACACTAGTACACTCAGAGTGTATTGAGTAGGACCATTTGAGGTCGTTTCTTTTATACTGACTTTGTAAAGGAACAAAGACCTCAGTTATTATGGAAGTGTGTGCTCTTAATCCTAATATAATAACAAGCACATATGTTTGATATTTATTTCTTTAATTTATCAATGGGTGAGATTTAGTTCGATGAATCAATAAACCCGATAAGTTGGGAAATGGTATCACTCATAGTGTGTGTTGTTGATTATAGAAGGAAACTGTGTCCTAGTGATGCTAGGTTGATAATGTCCTCAAGAGGAGCTCATAAAGATTGTCATGTTAAACCCTGCAGGTGGACTTAGTCCGACATGATAATAAGGTTGAGTGGTACTACTCTTGGACTTAGATATTAATTAAATGAGTTGTCAGTAACTCACTTAATTAGTGGACATTCGATATCTTAAACACAGGGAGACTAACACACTCATAATAAGAAGGAGCCCAAAAATGTAATTTGGGATTGGTGCGGTAGTTCAATGATAGTTCTCTAGTGGAATGAATTATCATTGATAAAATTAAGTTGTGTGTTCGGGGCGAACATGGGATGCTTAATTTTATCAGGAGACCAAAACTAATTCCTCCTCTCGGTCCCTATCGTAGCCTCTTATTTATAGAGTACTATACCCACATATACCCACCTTCTATACCCACCTAAAGGGGGCCGGCCAAGCTAGCTTGGGAACCAAGCTAGGGCCGGCCTAAGCTTGGGTTTAAGGTGGCCGGCCCTAGCTTGAACCCAAGCTAGTAGGGCCGGCCATAATTAAATAAAAAAAGAAATTTAATTTTAGATTTTATTATTATGTGGAAGATATATTTTAAAGAGAATTAAAATTAAAATATCTCTCTTGTAAAAGTTTTACAAAAGATTAAAGAAAGAGATTAGATCTCTTTCCTTATTTATAGATTGGAGAGTTTTTTATTTTCTCTTTAAAATTATTCACATGTTAATAAAATTAAAATTATAGATATTTCCTTTTATTAACCATGAAGAGATTTTTAAAGAGAAATTTTATTTTTAAAATTTCCGGAAACAAATAAGGAAAGTTTTAATTGTTGATTAAAACTTGTCCAATTTGTTTCCTCTTGATGTGGCCGGCCATCATTGTTTAATTGGGGAAATATTATTTTATTTTTCTCAATTAAATCATGTCAAGGAAATTAAGGAAAATTTGTTGTAATTAAATTTCCTAATTTACCTAGGCCAAGGAATATAAAAGAAGGGGTGAGGGTGCCTTCACAAGACACAACATCTATTATTCCTCTCCCTCTTTTGCTCCTTGGTGTGGCCGGCCATCATCTTCTTCTCTTCCTCTTGTGGTGGCCGAACCTCTCCCTCTCCCTTGGAGTTCTTGTGGTGGCCGGATACTACTCGGAGAAGAAGAAGAAGAAGGAGAGAAAGCTAGCATCTCTTGGAGCTTGGTTAGTATTTTGTTTTTCCTCCTTGGTGAAGTTTCCCTTTGTGGCCGAACCTTGCTTGGAGGAGAAGAAGGTGGTTGGTGGTTTCTCATCTTGGAAGATCGTTACCCACACAACGTCCGAGGTTAGAAGAGGAATACGGTAGAAGATCAAGAGGTTTTTCTACAAGGTATAACTAGTAATTTCTATTTCCGCATCATGCTAGTTATTTATGGAAATAATACCAAATACAAGAGGCTTACGTTCTAGTATTTCGAATATGTTTTTTTCGAAGTTGTGTTCTTTTGTTTCTTTCTTTTCCTTGTGATTTGATTGTTCTCTTTGGTTAACCTAAAGTTATTTTAGGAAATTAAATATTAGCTTTCTATTAAAGGTTTTGTCTAGTCGGTGGTGGTTGCTCCCATATCCAAGAAGGCCATGTGCCTCGCCACGTCAGGACTGGGAACCTTTTATGGAAATTGATATTTAATGGAATTAATAACTTAAGGAGACTTGGGTCGAACGTGTTAAGTTCCGCAGGAGATCCAAGTCAAAACCTAAAAGAACAAATAGATTAAGTTTTGGATCAAACGTGTTAAGTTCCGCAGGAGATCCAAAATTTAATTTAAAAGAACACATGGTAGCTAGGAAAAGGTTCAGACCTTTGTACAAAATTTTTGTACAGTGGAACCTATAGGCTTTCCGAGTAGCAACCAACAAGTGGTATCAGAGCTAGGGTTTTGCCTCTGTGTATTTGGTATTTAGTTTAATTATGCACATGTCATACATAATTTAGGCAGGTTAATAGTAGGATGTGCTAACTCTATGGATGCAGGATCCAACTATTATGGCTTTTAGTTAATTATGTGTGTGATTGGACCCTTGGACATGTCAAGGGTAATTTATATGTGTGTGCATGATTGTATTAAAATATAGCAGGAGCTGTATTTAGTTTTATTAGGATTTTATTTTTGATCTAGATACATGTACATTCCTTTTATGGAATATAGGATCAAAATGTAAAATTCTATTTATGTCGCGGATCGAATCTTGCAAAGCGTGGAGCCTTCTAAGGACCAGAGGCGCAGCGGAACTCGGAGCAAGATGGATGCGACAGTTAGACCCGGTGGCGGTGGCCAAATATGGCAGCAGCTTCGGATGACAACACACGGAGGACAATTAAAGATAAAAGCCATAATAGTTGAAAATTAGATTTTCTATTTATTGCTTTTATATTGTGCTGTGTGTGCATGTTAGTTTACAAGTTTAGTAGGCTAGCATAGTTAAAATTCCTCATTTATAAATAACTAAGTGGGAGAGGGTTTTTAAGTAAATCCCATGGTCTCCATTACTGGTTTGTAAGTGATGCAAACAAGCTTGCGCGTTGGCTCTGAGTGCCTTCCTCCATAACGGATGAGCTTGTTTGCGGACCACTAGAACAGACTTCCATTTATGGATGACTATAGGAAGTTAATTAAGAGCGTGTGATCTTCCCCAACGGAAGGGGCATAATCTTATTAATGGACTTAGTGTCAAGTAATGGTGTACACTTAGACACATCTAATAGTATCCTCCCCAACGGAGTCACTGCTATTATTTGTGTGACCAAATAATACCAACTATTAATTTTATTTGTCAAAAGTTAGGTTGACAAGATAATAAAATTAATGGGTTAAAACCCTCCTTTTACAAATGTTGAATTTGTATACGTCCACACTAACGTGGCATACAAAATTCACGGTGGTTTAAGGTGTTGGTTAATTTAAAATAGTATTGTTTGAGGAATCAATATTATTCTAAATTTAGAGTTCTGACCAAAAGTTATTTGTGATTCTTAGGATGACTTTCAACCCACTGTCCATCATACTTCAACAAAATAGACTTACTGGACCTAATTACATAGATTGGAAAAGAAACCTAGACATTGTTCTTACTGCTGAAAGCTATAAATTTGTACTGACTGAGCATTGCCCTGATGCACCTACTGGTGAATCTACCCAAGAGGAGATTGAATATCATAGGAAATGGGTAAAAGCATATGAGATGGCGCGGTGTTACATTTTGGCTTCAATGTCAAATGTATTGCAACATCAGCATAAAGATTTACCAACAGCTTATGATATAATGAACAATCTCAAAGAACTCTTTGGTCATCAGGATAGGGCTTCTAGACAAGAAGCTATGAGAAAGATAATGACAGCCACCATGCAAGAGGGTACTCCTGTAAGGGATCATATCCTAAACATGATGGCTTATCTGAACGAAATACAGATCCTTGGAGGAGAAATTGATGGGGAAACCTAGATCGATATGATCCTCCAAACCCTACCTAGAAGTTTTGAGCAGTTCCGCCTGAACTATAATATGAATAAAAGGATTTATTCATTAGGGGAACTACTGACAGAACTTCAAGGCAGAAGGGTTATTTCGTCACAATGCTCAAATTCACTATGTTGAAAATGGTTCTACTTCTAAACCGAAAGGTAAGAAGAAGAAGAAACAAACCGGTTCAAGAAAGAAAGTGAATAAATCTCGAGTACGGGATTTAAAGCTGGAATGAAGAAGCCAAGGGCAAGTGCTTCATCTGCAAGGAGCAGGACATTAAGGCGGACTGTCCTCGTAAGAACCAAAACAAAGGTATATCTCATACTCTAGTTGTTGAAACATGTTTAGCGGTGTTATCTACCAAGACCTGGTGTGTAGATACGGAGCCACTGATCATGTCTGCAATTCCTGCAGGGGTTCCAGGAAACCCGACGACTATCTGAAGGGGAGATTACCGTCTACATGGGCAATGCTACTAAGGTGGCAGCTGTTGCAGTGGGAGACGTCTACTTATCTTTTAGTAGAAATAGAAATTTGGTTTTAAGAAATTGTCTTTATGTACCCAGTTTTAGAAAGAATTTAATTTCAGTTTCTAAACTATTTTTAGATGGATATTCAGTTTCTTTCAGTAACGATGTAGTTATTAAAAGAAATAAAGTGATTATCTGTTCTGGTGCATTAGTTGGCAATTTGTATATTTTAAATCCAAATTCTTCCACAAAGCAAAACATGGAAATTTATAATTCATCTTCTAATAAGAGAAAAGAACCTTCAGAAATGAACCAAGCATATCTTTGGCATCTAAGGCTTGGTCATATTAACTTAAGTAGGATTCAGAGGCTTATAGCCGATGGACTTTTGGGTTCATTAGAGTTGAAAAATTTTCCAACTTGTGAATCTTGCTTAGAAGGTAAAATGACCAAGAGGCCGTTCAAGGCCAAGGGGTATAGAGCCAAAGAAGTGTTAGAATTGGTTCACTCTGATTTGTGTGGTCCTATGTCTGTCCAGGCAAGAGGAGGTTTTGAATATTTTGTCTCTTTCATAGATGATTATTCAAGATATGGATACATTTACCTAATGCGCCGCAAGTCCGAGTGCTTTGATAAGTTCAAAGAATACAAGGCTGATGTGGAGAAACGACTAGGTAAAAGTATCAAGACACTACGGTCAGATCGTGGTGGCGAATACCTCTTAGGAGAGTTTAGGAATTATTTATCGGAGGCGGGATTCAATCCCAATTGTTCGCACCTGGAACACCCCAATGGAATGGTGTAGCGAACGAAGGAATAGGACTCTTATGGAGATGGTTAGATCAATGATGAGTTATTGAATTACCAAATTTGTTTTGGGGATATGCTCTGAAACAGTGTACATTCCGAACTTAGTACCTTCTAAATCGGTTTCTTCTACTCCCATAGAATTGTGGAATGGGCGAAACCCAGTCTAAGACATATTCGGATATGGGTAGTCCAACACATGTGTTGAACAGATAAGTTAGAATCTCGTCAGAAGTTGGCGTGTTTGTAGGATATCCCAAAGGAACGAAAGGTGGTTTATTTTATAGTCCTAAAGACCGGAAGGTCATTGTTAGCACCAATGCCCGTTTTTAGAAGAAGACTATATAATGGATCACAAGCCCAATAGTAAACTTGTTTTAGAAGAACTTAGAGAGGACATGTCTACTTCAGAACCACAGGACAAGATGAAGTACCACAAGAGACCGCAACACGTGTCACACATGATACACAACCACGGAGGGCCTCGTCGTAGTGGGAGGGTTGTAATGCACTGAAAGATTCATGTTTTGGGAGAGTCTTGGACTTGATCCTGTAAACATGAACCTGATCCCCATATGACGAAGCACTCCAAGATATAGATGCAAGATCTTGGCAAAAGGCAATGAATTAAATAGAGTCCATGTACTCTAATAAGGTCGGGAGCTTGTAGAACCACCGATGGTGTAAAAGACGTTGGATGCAAGTGGATTTACAAAAGGAAAAGAGGGATGACGGAAGGTAGAAACCTTCAAAGCTAGGCTTGTTGCGAAAGGGTACACTCGTAAAGAGGGAATCGATTATGAGGAAACCTTTTCACCGTAGCTATGCTTAAGTCTATCCGGATACTCTTATCCATTGCTCATAAGAATTATGAGATTTGGCAAATGGATGTCAAGACAGCTTTACTTAATGGAAGTCATGAAGAGAAAATCCATATGAAGCAACCAGAAGGATTTATTGAAAAAGGCAAAGAGCATCTAGTATGTAAGCTCAATCGGTCCATTTATGGATGAAGCAAGCTTCAAGGTCTTGGAACATCCGGTTTAATGAAGTAATCCATCATATGGATTTATTCAAAGTCCGGATGAGTCTTGTGTATATAAGAAGTGTAACGGAAATGTGGTGGTATTTCTTGTACTATACGTAGATGATATTTTGTTAATTGGCAACAATGTCAAGGTATTATCAGACGTAAGGGTATGGTTGTCCAAACAATTTGATATGAAGGACTTAGGAGAATGTGCACACATTCTTGGGATCAAAGTTATAAGGGATCGCAAGAAAAGAATGTTGTGTCTATCCCAAGCTTCATATATAGATACAATCCTTGCTCGTTTTAGCATGCAAGACTCCAAGAAAGGTTTCTTACCTTTTAGACATGGAGTAGCTCTATCTAAAGAGATGTCTCCAAAGACATCAAAAGAGATAGAGGACATGAAAGCAGCCTTTTTCGGTGTAGGAAGCCTAATGTATGCAATGTTATGTACGAGACCGATATCTGCTTTGCCGTAGGCATGGTCAGCAGATATCGAGTAACTCGACAAGCAACCAACATGTAAAGCATATATTAAAGTACCGAGAAGGACTAGGGATTATATGCTAGTTTACCAAGCGTATGATTTGCTTCCTGTGGGTTACACGGATTCGATTTCCAATAGGGATAATGAGTAAGTCTACATCAGGCTATGTGTTTACTTTAGGAGGTGGAGCCATTTCATGGAGGAGTGTTGAAATGCGTTTCGGACTCAACCATGGAAGCTGAGTATGTGACCTCTGAGGCAGCTAAAGAAGCAGTATGGCGCAGGAACTTTCTAATGTACTTAGATGTGATTCCTGGTTTGCCCAAAATCATCACAATTTAGTGTGATAATAGCGGTTCAGGTGGAAACTCAAAGGAACCACGAGCCCATAAGGCAAGTAAACATATAGAGCGCAAGTACCACTTGATAAGAGATATCGTGAAGCGAGGAGAAGTTGTCATCGCCAAGATTGCATCAGCGGATAACCTGGCAGATCCTTTCACTAAGGCCCTTCCGGCGAAAGCTTTCGATCGGCATGTGGAGGGAATGGGAATCAGATGTATGGTAGAAGATATGGCAGCTTAGTCATTAGTATAAGTGGGAGATTGTTGGAGTGTATACTGAGAGCCTAAGCTTTGTAAACATTCATTATGAATAAAGAATCACATTTGGTCTAATTATCTACATTTATTTGTAGTTGTTCATTTAATTTATATTGTAGATAACATAGTATGTGGTGTCACATACGGAAGATGATGTTATCAGACCTTATAAATTATAAACAAGAGCTCACGACCGTAATGGAAAGGAACAAACCATTAGAAGGTCGTAGTGTAATTAGGTATTAGTTTATCTTGACTATATAATTACACTAGTACACCGTGAGTGTATTGAGTAGGACCATTTGATGTCGTTTCTTATACTGACTTTGTAAAGGAACAAAGACCTCGCTTATTATGGAAGTGTGTGCTCTTAATCCTAATATAATAACAAGCACATATGTTTGATATTTATTTCTTTAATTTATCAATGGGTGAGATTTAGTTCGATGAATCAATAAACCCGATAAGTTGGGAAATGGTATCACTCATAGTGTGTGTTGTTGATTATAGAAGGAAACTGTGTCCTAGTGATGCTAGGTTGATAATGTCCTCAAGAGGAGCTCATAAAGATTGTCATGTTAAACCCTGCAGGTGGACTTAGTCCGACATGATAATAAGGTTGAGTGGTACTACTCTTGGACTTAGATATTAATTAAATGAGTTGTCAGTAACTCACTTAATTAGTGGACATTCGATATCTTAAACACAGGGAGACTAACACACTCATAATAAGAAGGAGCCCAAAAATGTAATTTGGGATTGGTGCGGTAGTTCAATGATAGTTCTCTAGTGGAATGAATTATCATTGATAAAATTAAGTTGTGTGTTCGGGGCGAACATGGGATGCTTAATTTTATCGAGAGACCAAAACCAATTCCTCCTCTCGGTCCCTATCGTAGCCTCTTATTTATAGAGTACTATACCCACATATACCCACCTTCTATACCCACCTAAAGGGGCGGCCAAGCTAGCTTGGGAACCAAGCTAGGGCCGGCCTAAGCTTTTAAGGTGGTCGGCCCTAGCTTGAACCCAAGCTAGTAGGGCCGGCCATAATTAAATAAAAAAGAAATTTAATTTTAGATTTTATTATTATGTGGAAGATATATTTTAAAGAGAATTAAAATTAAAATATCTCTCTTGTAAAAGTTTTATAAAAGATTAAAGAAAGAGATTAGATCTCTTTAGATGTTTTATTTTCTCTTTATTTTCTTAAAATTATTCACATGTTAATAAAATTAAAATTATAGATATTTCCTTTTATTAACCATGAAGAGATTTTAAAGAGAAATTTTATTTTTAAAATTTCCGAAACAAATAAGGAAAGTTTTAATTGTTGATTAAAACTTGTCCAATTTGTTTCCTCTTGATGTGGCCGGCCATCATTGTTTAATTGGGGAAATATTATTTTATTTTCTCAATTAAATCATGTCAAGGAAATTAAGGAAAATTTGTTGTAATTAAATTTCCTAATTTACCTAGGCCAAGGAATATAAAAGAAGGGGTGAGGGTGCCTTCACAAGACACAACATCTATTATTCCTCTCCTCTTTTGCTCCTTGGTGTGGCGGCCATCATCTTCTTCTCTTCCTCTTGTGGTGGCCGAACCTCTCCCTCTCCCTTGGAGTTCTTGTGGTGGCGGATACTACTCGGAGAAGAAGAAGAAGAAGGAGAAAGCTAGCATCTCTTGGAGCTTGGTTAGTATTTTGTTTTCCTCCTTGGTGAAGTTTCCTTTGTGGCCGAACCTTGCTTGGAGGAGAAGAAGGTGGTTGGTGGTTTCTCATCTTGGAAGATCGTACCACACAACGTCCGAGGTTAGAAGAGGAATACGGTAGAAGATCAAGAGGTTTTTCTACAAGGTATAACTAGTAATTTCTATTTCCGCATCATGCTAGTTATTTATGGAAATAATACCAAATACAAGAGGCTTACGTTCTAGTATTTCGAATATGGTTTTTTCGAAGTTGTGTTCTTTTGTTTCTTTCTTTTCCTTGTGATTTGATTGTTCTCTTTGGTTAACCTAAAGTTATTTTAGGAAATTAAATATTAGCTTTCTATTAAAGGTTTTGTCTAGTCGGTGGTGGTTGCTCCCATATCCAAGAAGGCCATGTGCCTCGCCACGTCAGTACTGGGAACCTTTTATGGAAATTGATATTTAATGGAATTAATAACTTAAAGAGACTTGGGTCGAACGTGTTAAGTTCCGCAGGAGATCCAAGTCAAAACCTAAAAGAACAAATAGATTAAGTTTTGGATCAAACGTGTTAAGTTCCGCAGGAGATCCAAAATTTAATTTAAAAGAACACATGGTAGCTAGGAAAAGGTTCAGACCTTTGTACAAAATTTTTGTACAGTGGAACCTATAGGCTTTCCGAGTAGCAACCAACAGTTTTGATGGCCGAAACTTGTAAGGAAGAAGAAGGTGCTTGGTGGTTCTCATCTCGAAAGATCGTTGCCCACACAACGTCCGAGGTTAGAAGAAGAATACGGTAGAAGATCAAGAGGTCTTTCTAAAAGGTATAACTAGTAATTTTTGTTTCCGCATCATACTAGTTATTTTTGGAAATAATACTAAATACAAGAGGCATACGATTCTAGAGTTTCGAATTTGTTTTCGATATAGTGTTCTTTTGTTTTTCTTTCCCTTGTGATTTGATTGTTCTTTTCGGTTAACCTAAAGTTATTTTAGGAAATTAAATATTAGCTTTCCATAAAAGGTTTTGTCTAGTCGGTGGTGGTTGCTCCCATATCCAAGAAGGTCATGTGCCTCGCCACGTCAGTACTGGGAACCAATTATGGAAATTAATATTTAATGGAATTAATAACTTAAGGTGATTTGGGTCGAACGTGTTAAGTTCCGCATGAGACCCAAGTCAAAACCTAAAAGAACGAATAGATTAAGTTTTGGATCAAACGTGTTAAGTTCCGCAGGCGATCCAAAATTTAATTTAAAAGAACACATGGTAGCTAGGAAAAGGTTCAGACCTTTGTACAAAATTTTTGTACAGTGGAACCTCTAGGTTTTCCGAGTAGCAACCAACACTAACACTATTTTATCTTTACTATTATATATCTATGGTGTTAACTCAGTATTACAGG
This sequence comes from Zingiber officinale, assembly GCF_018446385.1. Taxonomy (NCBI): domain Eukaryota; kingdom Viridiplantae; phylum Streptophyta; class Magnoliopsida; order Zingiberales; family Zingiberaceae; genus Zingiber; species Zingiber officinale. Next base: position 16,636,817 of record NC_055989.1, read on the forward strand.
CAAGTCTTAGTAGATATGCTTGGTCAGATACTAAACAAGGCTAGAGAAAGCCCAAACAAGTCTAAAGGACTAGATGTTTGGCAGGTGAGTAAATGTAAGTCACTGGAGGAGAGTGACTCGGTGAGAATGCGTCCCGGTTGAGGGATAGTAGGCGTTGGTCCAGTTTAGGTCCATTTTGGATCTCTAAACTGAGACCTTAACTAGATCCTGATCTCGAGAAGGCAGGGTCTAATTATTACTCTATTATTGTACTAACACTTATCTTGCAAGTTATTATTTGGTTTATTGGACTAACACGTTTTGCAGAGCAAGAAGAGCACAAAAAGCCTCAGGTGAATAGTACTCGAGGCATCTTCCAAGGGATGGAAGGCGCCTTCAATCACTGAAGACGCCTTGGAACTGTTCATAAAAGGCACCTTCAATACTTTGAAGGTACCTTTCGTGAGATAAATTTTGGACCTCGACATAGATAAGGTGTAGTGAAGTTGGGATAGAGTTTCTCACATTGAAGGCGCCTTCAATGACTATGGAAGGTGCCTTCTGCACCCTTTATAAGAGGGACTCGACCAAGCTTCAAAATACAACTGATATACAAGCTCCTATGCATTTGATTGAGGCTCCGACTACTCCAGCTTCCTGCTACAACTCTGCTACAATGCTGATATGCTCATCTACTGCTAAGAAGCTGCCCAAACACCGAGATTGAGTCAACCATCTTCTGAAAAGTGTTTGGTAACTTTAATTTTTGTACTTAATTACTACAAAAGGACAAGTACAGTGTGTTGTACTTGTACCAAAATTTCTTGTACTTGATTTTCTTTTTCGGAGGTACCGGAAAAGGTATTTTAGTAAATTGCCCATCGATAAGTCTGCGGGACCTGAGTCTTGGAGTAGGAGTCGCCGAAGACTCCGAATCAAGTAAAACTGCTTACGTTCATATTCAGTTTACTTGGTTTTTTTTTGTCTTCTTAGTTTTCTGTTGAGTACGTATCTTTTAAAATTCAAAAAGAACAAGTTTTCAAAATCATGTGATTAACAACCCCCCCCCTCTCTCATGTGTAACTCAATCCAACATTTCATAACACATAAGCAAAGGCCTTGAACAATCTACCAGAACACAAATTATTAAAATTTAAAAATACTCAGATTTAAGATCAAAATAAGCAATTGGAAAATGCATTAGGATTCCTACTGTAGAACCGAAGCATGTGAGAGGGGAGGTGAATCACTTAATTTTTTAAAACTTTATTTTCATTTTGAATTCAAGTATGCAGCAGAAATATAACTAGGTAAAAAGGAAGCAAAATAGAAAAAGGTAATCGCTAACACAAGTTTGTTTTACTTGGTTCGGAGCCTTCGACAACTATTACTCCAAGGTCCGCACTCATTGAGTCATTTCATTGGGCAATCACTATAAGCTCAGAAAGATTACAAAAGTTTAAGTACAGTGCAAGAAAAGTAAAGTTATACTGACAACAAAAGAAATGGAAGCTTGGTAGCAAGTTGTCGGGGCAGCCTTTCTGTGTCATGTGAGTCTTCTAGGAAGAGCGCACAAGTACGAAAGTTGGAGCGAGTGATGTACTAAAGCCTCTGGTTGAAGTCCTTTTTATAGACCCTTTTTGAGCACCCAGACCACCCTCAGGGGCCTCCAACAAGGCCTATAACTCCACTGACTTATCCTCCTTTGGGCGCTTGGATTGTTGACGTGGCTGCACCTCAATGAAGATTTATCCATCTTTGGGTACCCGGACCTGTCCGGGTGCCTAGACTCTAATGTGTACTAGCTTATCAATGTCTGCCACCTCAGCTAGGCACCTCCTTGGGTTCGGGGCAGTCAGGCACCTGGACCCGGTCCGAGCACTCGGACCTCCGGGTGTCTGGACCCGATCCGAGTGCTCAGACCTCTGGGAGCCCGGATCCTTCCCAAGTGCCTGGAGCCCCTTTTTTCAACCAACTTTGAATTTTAATTCTTGCACCATAATGATAGCATAACAAACAATAACATGGAAATAAGAGTAGTAATATATTTGACAGTCTCCAAATTATCTGATTCTGACTTTGAGTTTCGCTGAAACCCTAAGTCAGATCGGCGCCTACTATTCTCTTAATCAGGAATGCATGCTCACTAGATCTCTTCTTCAGTTGCTTACCTTTACTTAACATTTGTAGTCACTTAACTTGCCTCTTAACCTACTAGATCTTCTTGCTAGTTGTTAGGTCCACAGACCCAACTAGATTTTGGCTAGCTATTAGGTCTCACAGACCCAGCTGAATTTCCTACCAGATATCATGTCACTCCTTGACCTATCTGGACTTTGTGTTGTTTATCAAGTCCTTATACCTAACTGGACTTTAGTAGGTGTTAGGTCCTTTAGATCTGTCAATTCCTACACACTTGGTAACAAGATTGGACAACACAACATCTAACTTTAATCTATTTATCATTCATCAAAACCTAAGTTTGACCATTGGTGCTAACTGCACTAACACCTACATCATATTATTTACTTGAATACTACAACCAAATCCCTAATCTGGAGCAACAATAAGAAAACGGTGGGAAAAAGTAGTAAAAATTGATGCAATAATTGAAAAAATATGGCAAAAATCGATAGCTCAGTGACCAATCAAAAGAAAAGTGCATATTAAGACCTAATAATGAATGGAGCGGAAATTGCAATTTGTACAGAAATAAAATATGATTAATAAAAAAATAAAAAGTAGTGTTTACTGGCAAGGGAGTTTCGTCACAGCGAGGGAGGGTAGGGCACAGTGGGGAAAATGAATCAACAACGGAAGAGAAAGCTAGAGATGGCTCGTCTCGTCGATGGAGGGCGCTTTTTACAGAGGGCTCGTAGTCATCACGACGAGGGAGGGTTTTGGCAACGACGAGTAGAATTGCGAGGATCAGAATAGGGCTTCAGCGAGTTCAACGAGGGGGGAAAAGATAAAAGTGATTTTAGGAAAAAAAAAACTTTTATATATATATCAATGGGCCCCTAAAAATATTGGGCCCTGGGTAGGTTCCCTAGTAGCCTTGGCCCATGGCCGACTCAGCACAAGGTGGTGCTAGTTTTTGAAAATCAACACAAATATTATGTTGTTCTTAGAAACCAATACCATGTGGTGCTAATCTTTCAAAACTAGCACCAGAGTATGGGTGAATTGACACACAATCATAATTTCATTTACGAGGCTTAGGACGAGGCTTGCACATCATATTTGTCTTCTCCACACTCAGCTCTTCCATTACATATCAATTTTTCAAAAACCCAAATCTTCTAAGTCTATCAATGAGTTTTGGTCAAAATCAATTGATATACCTTTAAAGCTATGATTGGACTCATTTCAAATGTTACAAGTTTATGAAGTGCCCCTGAGTATATATGTGCCCAGAGCTATCAGCTTGAAGTCATTAACAACGATGATCAAAAGGTTTTCAAAGTTGACTTTAAGACAATTGACACGTACATATAATTTATCATAGGGATGTTATAACCAAGCATAGACACCATCATCTTCTAGTACATGTCAAATTTTTGAAAATACAAATCCCCTAGCTCCATCAATGGATTTTGATCAAAACTCATTGATGGACTTAAAAAGCTCTAATCAAACTCATTCAAAGTTCTATATGTTTCTGAAGTACCCAGAGTCTATATGTGCCTAGATCTATCATCTTGAAATTATTAACAAGAGTGATTATAAGGTTTTCAAAGTTTTAGACTTTAAGGTAATTAACATATATACATAACTTATCATAAAGATGTCAAAACTAGACATGGACACCATAAATACCTTCAATGCACTACCCTCTTCCATTACTTGTCAAATTTTTAAAAATTTAAATCTCCTAGGTCCATTAATAGGTTTCGATCAAAACTTATGAATAGGCTTACAGAGCTTTAATTGGACTCATTCCAAGCAGGGGTGTAGCCAAGATTTAGAATCACAAGTGGTGCAAATATTGTGTATTGAAATTAAGAGGATAGAATTTCTCAGAAAGTTGATAGATGTGGTAACATTAAGAAGTTTTTTTTTTTTCTTTAGGTTCCAAATCACAACTAATCTTAAGAAGTTCAACTGCCTCATCCTTGAATCTACTATTAAACTTTTCAACTTGAAAATATATTGTAGCAATAAATACATCAAATCAATAGTGGTGCTTAACTATGATTGAGTCATTTTGTCGACGCGATGGCCTATAGCAGATTTATAATGAGCTTTCATGTGAGGTATCTCAATGTTATACTTGGCACAAACTTCTTTTGCATAACTAAGTAGAAGGCCACATCCTTATTCTCTCAAAGTATGAAACAAAGTTTTAATAATTGAAACATAGTCCATTGCATTTTAAATATCTAGAAATTTCTCTTGCAATACTAATATGAAATCAAAAGACTTCATCGCAATCAATAAACCTCTAGATTCACCACGAATAGAGTTAGAAGACTCATCATCCACCATGTTTTATAACACAGTAATAGCAAAGTTATACATATCAATCATGCTACCAATTGAGCCCAAATCAGAACTCCAACGAGTCTTGTTAGGCCATAGTAAATTTCTAATTTTATTACATCCTCTATTGGCATCACGTTCACCAGTAACTATTATATGTACAATTTCAATTCTTTGAGCAAAATGTAACTCAACATAACGTTTAGGTGATACATTAATGAGATTAGAAATGTAATTCAATTTTGAAAAGAATAACCAAATGAATACATCTTTTTTAGCAGCTACAATTAATGCTAGTTAAAGTCGATGAATAAAACAATATGCATAATATGACATTAACAATCTTTTAAGAAAAAGTCTGTAATCCATTCCAAGATTCATACATATTGCTAGTACCATTATATCTTACTCCTGCATGTCGTGGAGAGTACTATAACCAAATAAATTTCTTAAACTGTCGATTTTTGAATCGCTGATTTTGACTTCCGAATTTAGCTGGTGACTACTCATTCTTAATAGGTTTATATAACCCTATTTTAATATAAACTTGTCTAATTTCATTCTTTTTATTAACAGGATATTTTCATATTGGAAAACAAGTGAACTGACATCAACATCAATTATAGGAGATTTGTTAGATTGTTGATCAGAATTTGATATATCAAAATATTATATGGAGAATGTCTCTAATTTGTAGATGTTTGTTCTTTTACTTTAAAAAATGAGTTGATAGTTTTTCTTATCTTCATTTTCTGAGTTTTCTTTAAGACAATTGACACATACACATAACTTATCATAGGGATGCCAAAATAAGGCATGGACACCATAAATACTTTCAATACACTACTCTCTTATATTACATGTCAATTTTTCAGAAATCCAAATTCCTTAAGTTCATTAATGGGTTTCGATCAAAATTTATTAATTGACTTAGAGAACTCTGATCGGACACATTCCAAGTGTTATAGGTTTTTGAAGTGTTCCATAGTCTGTGTCCAGAGATATTAGTTTGAAGTCATTAACAATAGTGATCAAAATGTTTTCAAAATTTCAAACTATAAGGCAATTGACACATACACATAATTTATCCTAGAAATGTCAAAATCATACGTGAACACTATAAACGCCTTCAATGTATTATCCTCTTTCATTACATGTCAATTTTTCAAAAGCCCAAATCCTCTAAATCTATTAATGAGTTTCGATCAAAACTCATTACTGGATCTAAATGTGTAGACCGATTCACAAGCTGTCAGAGGGGTTGAATAACCCTGCACAAATAAAAATAAAACCCTTCTCGAACTTTTAAAGTAACACTTGCATAAAATTAAATAAAGAACGAAACCGGAAAGAAGAGGCTCACGGATTTGACTTGGTTACAACCGGGGAGGTTGTTAATCCAAGGAGTGAATGACACACTAAAGATCTCTTTCAGGCGGAGAAGTCTCTTACAATAATGACGTACAAAAAATGAGAAGCTAAACTAGACAAGAGAAGTGCACAAGTGTAGAATATGCAATTGCTTGTTCTGTTCTAGCTTCTGGACCAAGGCTGTATTTATAGTCTTGGTCGGGACGTCTGGAGGGTTCCAGATGCCTGGAAGGGGGATAAAGTTTTATCTCATTCGCAACGGATCGCGGTCAAATACGATCCGGTCAAAATCGGGTTCCGGGCGTCTGGAATCGCTCCGGTCGCCCGGAATCGATCCGTGCGCCCGGACGACTAAAGTCAACTTAGTTGACTTTTGGTCCGAGCCCTCTACTCCGGTGCTACTCGCCTCGGTTCGGATCTTCCGCTCCGGCTCCGCTCGCTTGGGTGATTTCAGCCAACCGAAATAAGGCTCACCCGAACCCAATTTCGGCCTTCTCGAGCAGCCTTCCACTCCGGCTTCTCGTCCCTCGGAAACGTCGCGGGCTTCCTTCTCGTCCACCCACGTACTTTTCCATAGTACCTCATCCATCGGACGCATCAAGCTCGTCGGCTCTCTCCCGTATCGTCCTTCTCGCTAGCTGCGTCTTTTGCTCGACTACTTGTGCTCTTAAACTCCTGTACACTTAGACACAAGATTAAAACACTATAGGATCTAACCTAACTTGGTTGATCATATCAAAATATCCTGGGATTCTAACACTAAAAAGTCTTGATCAAACTTATTTTAAGTAAAATAGATTTTTAAAATGTCCCAAAGTCTATATACGTTGAGAGATACCAATTTAAAATCATTAACAATTTGGACATAATTGTGCTGACATGATCGTACAACATGTGTCTGGAGACGTTACCTTCAATAGCTTGAAGTCTATATCTGCCCAGAGTCTTAAACTTGTTTAAATCGTATCAAAACATCCACAATGATATCTCATTATAATACCCATCATCTCATCAAAAAATATAGAGTCTACTCATTATAACAATCTTCTTCTTTCACCCACATTCCTTTCAACATTCACACTCATTATTTATAGGTCTCACAATCCACTCAATCATTTTAAAATTATATCATATTAAACAAATATATTTTAAATATGTTAAAATATTTAAATTATTATTATTATTAATCTTACTTTTAAAAATATAATTTTATAGTTTTTTCAAAAATAATATTAATTTTTTAATATATTTATTAAATAAAATAGATGTGTGTGAAAAATGAAATTACAATATTGGCAAAACGAAATTATAAAGTTGGGAAAATGAAATTACCACTGAGCGGTTAAAATTATAAAGTTGGGAAAACGAAATTATAACTGAGCGGCTAAAATTATAAAGTTGGGAAAATAAAATTTATTTTAAATTATAAAGTTGGGAAAAATGCTCTATTATTTTCATCCATTTCAAATAGAAAATAAGATCATAGGGACTTTAAAAAATAGACGGAGAGAACATGTAGAGAGTAAAATTGAAAGAGTAATGAGATTATTATTTTCATCCATCCTAATTAATTATTTTTGGATTTGGTGGACAGAACGTGAAATCAAACCATCCACCCCATATTATAAGATCTGGATATCTCATATAGAAAAATATCAAATCAACCATTATTCAAATAAAAATATTTTGTTTGCCTAAACCTTTGGTCTAATCTTTTGTTATACTAAGCCAATTGACTAAGTCCCAACAAAGTCAAACAATTAAAGCACCTAGGCAAGTCCTCTTACTCCGTCATAACCCTATTGTAAAGTTCAAGATTAGAGATAGGTCAACTACACAACATAGGAATAATCTAACGCCGAGAGATTTCGACAACCAAATTCTAGGCAATTCACCCATTACCTGGGAATCATAACATCGTTATAAGATGTTATGCCCAAAAATAAAAAACAAAAATTGCAATACACAATGTAAGCCCTCATTGTTTCCATGCCTTATTAGACTTCCGCTCCATGAGTCCACCGAAATTCTCGAATTTTGGTACGGCAACCCAACCAACGAATACCTCGATTCAAACATCCAACTCTCAAGTCTAAAAAACTCTTCCTAGGTATGATTTCCATGTCAAGTTATTATGACTTCTTGATCAATAACCAAATGTATGCATTAAAATTGTATGCTCAAGTTCAACTACAAGGCAAGAATTGTTTCTCCAACATTTGAGTTGGATTTCTCCAGCATTTGAGTCTTCAACTGGTCCATGATAAAGGTTGTCTTTGGTTTAAGATGGAGATTGAGTTAAAAAATTGGAAAGGGCTCTATTTTCCCTCTTCTTCAGAATGGAGCTTCGGGCCTTATTTAAAGGCCCTGAGGTCGCGGTGCCTCTATGCATCTTGGCTTAGACGGCCCCTCTCTGGTGTACCCCGCTGCTCGTCTATCCTTCAGTAAATATAGTGGTTAATCAGAGGTGATATACAAGGAGACGAGAATGACCCCAATGGTCCAGTCATTCGGCTCTTGTGCCTTGATGTACCGTACCTGTGTCCTATATGTCAATCAAATGTCCTGTAGATTTTGCCGTATGTGTACATATGGCAAACGGCAGTACGATATATGAGAAATGTCCCTTACGGGACCCTGCATGAATAAGTGTGGACCAATTTTAGATTCCAGTAATTCAGTTGCAGGTAATTGCACCTCAATGTGAAAGTGGGCTTCACAGGCAAGCCACACATCCTGGTCCCCCGCTCTTTAGTTAAGTGTGTCGGGAAAGTATTGATTGATAGATGACCACTCAATAAGACTATGATCCACGACTGGGGATGGCCAGCCAGACTCAGCCTCAGCCCTTTACTGCTAAGATGCTGGTGACGCCTGCATTAATAGCGGTATGACCACTTTGCAATGATGATAGCAGCAACACTTCACTTTTACTGAATCCCCACCCAGAGAAGCTCAGATGCGAAAAACAAGATTTTTCCTGTCTAATTTATCTATCCACTGATCCACATTTGATATGGCAAAGAGGTTGTCCAGCTCTTCCACTTACCAGAACATTCTCGGTGCAACCCTTCGTAGCTTTACCTTGGCCGATGGATGTGTTTCAAGAGGTAAATGCCCCCTCAATTTATAGAGTGCACAAAAGAATAAGAATCCCTGCCATCTTTAGAGGCCATAAAGAGTTAAGATTACTTTGTAAAAGATGAAGATGGATTGACGCTGCTTTCGTTGATCAAACTCCTGTTAAAATGCTATGACAACATGGGCCACATAATAAGCCTTCAGGAACATTCAACCATCAAACCGAGGTTAATAATTTGAATTAAAAAAAAAAGCCAAAGTTGGTACACAATTTGAAGGGTGGTCATTAACTGACTGATGAAAACTATTCGGGATATATTCAGCCAAGCTTCACAATCAATCCACATTAATGAATAAAATTTTCTGAATCAGATTGAGAAATCAGTCATACTGAACAACAGATTTTTCTGATCAGACTGGGACGTGTACAATGTTCTCAACATGTTATGTTCCCCTTCACTGCATCTAGTAAACAACATTGTTCCTTGATTGTTCTTCCACGTGCAATCACAGAAACCAATTTACTAGGCAATCCAAGATCACAATTGCCAACATTCGTACAAAATTTAGCATTGCAAAATGGAAACCACGACTCTTTAACTATACATTGCAGTCAGATCAATCTCGTATGGATGTAAAGTATGCACTTGAACAATAAAGATAAGATGATTCCACTAGTTGATTAGATATCACACAACTCAGATACACTCAAGAAAAAAAATGACAAGCTTCAAAGCATTGGAAGCAAATATTATTCTTCATCACAAACACCACAAATAGAAATAGCGGTATATTAGGGTTTGAAGATTGCAGAAAAATAGGTTGCATGCCCATTATATAACCCCAGTATTCACCAGAATTTGAAGCTCACATAATACGAACTGGAGCTGGAACTCAAAGTCTATTTTCTTTGTGATTTTAATTGAGCATAAAGATCTTCAGCAACTCAAAATTCATTGCAAAAATACAAAGACTCATGACGCACAAGGAACAAAGAACAGGAAATGAGTTAAAGATAATAAAATTAACAGATGAATATTTACATGGTGGGTGCATACATAGTTTAAGAACTAACTTAGCTATTCAGTAGTATATATATATACCACAAGGGACTTTGTAAGCAAGACTACAATACCAGCAAAACTGTAGAATAAGTTAAGTTCCATGTCCCAGCCTGGGGACAAACAAGCATAGGGGATGATGAGGGACTTACCAACAAAGCACACAGAATCTCATAAGTTGGTATTCACCACCAAAAAAGATTTCAACATTGAGAATTCCTTTTTGCTAAACTTCTTCAAAAAGCCTGCACCATGAAACAGATTGAAGAATAAATCCCTTGCATTGTAACAGTCTGTAAACAAAAAGGACGCTAAAAATATTAAACTATATGATCCAAAAGTCTATTTGTGAGATGAAGATACATGATTATTGGTCACTAAGATTTCCTTTACTTTCTATTAGTAAACTGAAGTTGAAGGATTGAAGCTAGAAGTGAATAGCATGAAGGGAATCAAGCATGGGAGTAATTGTGAATTAGGTCTTAAGATGAGTAAATGATTTGAAATGGTGACGGATAAAGTTCTGGAAACACAAACCATATCACTTCCAGGACAACCCCTAGAATTTTCAGTATTAGCAGCAGCAGCAGGTTCCTTTGTTCCTTCACCAGCTATTCTTTCATCAGAAGCAGATGGATTTTCTTCGACTCGACAATTTGATGTTCCAGGGTTCATCTTCTGGACTTCCTCATGAGTATAGATGAAGATCTTCCGGACCATATTGCAGAATTCACTGAAATGAAAATCAAATCAGCTTAGTTGGCATTAAAAGCTATGCCACAAAAGCAGAAGAGAGTTAAAATATACTTACTTCCAGGGATCATCTCCAACAAGCATCATATCACCTTCATTGTCAGTGTACACAACCAGCCAAGTTTTGTTGGCAGACACTAATGCACCCTCAAAATCGAACATTCGATCAAGTTCTGCAACAAGTCCTTCATAACCATTAAACTTGGTGAGATCAACAGATCTGCCAAGAGCAATACCTTGCTTATGCACCTGATTAAAATCAGTGGTCAGACTCTTCTCTAATAATATAATAATGGAGGTCGATCCTTCCAGGCATTTGTGATTCCACAATTGCCCAGAAACACAAATAGCTGCCCATAACATATGTTAGGATTACTTTGTAGGATGTAGTAATGATACAACATATTAACTTCAATAGTTTCACACATGACTTCATATAAACTTTCCCTACAGGTGGAGTACACAAATTCTCCACCAGTCATCAAACCAAAATATAGAGTAAAATGTTCAATAAAAACAAATTAATTTATCTTGGTTTAAAACCCCAATCTACATGATAAGAAAAGAAAGGGGAACCTAATCTCTATGGTTGAAAATAAGACTAAACAGAGAAAATATCTTTCAAATAACCCTTTGAGCCTCAACTACATGACAATTCCAAGGAAAAATAAATACATAAAAACCAAATAAGTCAAAAGGTAGCACTGTCACAGTAAACAAAATCAAAGGGAAGGATGGCAAAAAAATAAAGAAAGAAATCAAAAAGTAAAGAAAGAAACCTTTGTGCAACTCCGAGTACAACCACCTTGCACTTTGTCTTGGTTATGTTTAGAAGCCTGTGGACAAACTGGTACCAATTTCTCTGGGACACCATTTGTCAATGAACTACCAACAAATTTTTCTGTAACGGGCAACTCCAATTGCTTATTAGCCTCAAAACCCAGTGATAGGGGCAAAACTGCAGTAGGATGGACATGTGGCAACAGAATATCAGCTGACTTATTCTGTGGTGCAACTGATTCAGATGTCAGTAGACTGCTGTTTAGATTAAACCCAAATAGCTTATAACCACTAGTTTCTTGGGGCTTTGTTACATCATGTTGTGACAGTATCATAGGTTGAGGCTTGATGACCCTGGGTAGAAGCCAGTTATTAACTTGAGAATCCGGCAATAAACTTCCCAGCCAGTTAGGTGAATATTGATCACCAACAAAATCATGATGTTCGGAAAATCCACCCTGCATGTCATATCTGGAAATTCCAGTTTTCTGGTAGGACACTTCAGCAACTTGTGCACTTGCCTTCAAATTACATTCAAGCATATTAAAATCTGAATTTGGAGGCATCAAAGACCATAATCCAGGTGAATAGTCATGTTTGGCCTCTCGATCTTGAAAATGAATCTTTAAAAGATTTTTATCACTTGAAGCTTGCTCATAAAATGATGGAACGCCACTTGAATCAAGAGGCTGGAACACAGAACATGTTTGCTCATGCTTGTTTACATGCATTAAGCTGTCTGACCCAAATCTTCTCTGAGCAGAAACTTCATTTTTCTCTCCTTCATACGTTGACCACATCATGTATTCTGGAGCTTTATTTGACTCACTAGCATCAACAAATGCACTTTTCAAGGTCATCCCTTCTTGACCTTGCAAGACCCTTGGTGCTCCATGTGATTGGGAAGGGTCTGCAGTGATTTTAGAAGTGCCTGAAGAAAAATGAAGATATCAATAGTTTAAAGCTAAATTAAATCATGCCAAGTGCAATAATTTTGTACAAGGCATAATACCTTCTTTTTTAAAAGAAGTGTCCTGTGAATGGGGAAAGGTAGAATTTCGTGGCTTTTTTGGTCGAGACATTTGTAGAGGATTAAGAGGAAGTGGTGTAAGAGCAGGCTCGATTTTCCACGGAGAAACCCTATCAGGGCGAGGAATAGAACATGTCTCATCCCACCGCACCTACAAATTGAAGCATAGTATCATTCAACCTAGCTTTAGGAATAATAGCCATTATAACTAACAAGCTACCTTGAGGCATTTCCATTTTGAAGCAGGCCACCTGTCAGCATCAGCATCGTTTATCCCAACAATAGTTCCAGTGAACCTTTTATGCATCCAAAATTCCACAGATCAGAAAGTTTTATACATCTACAGCAATAATTTCTATAATATACTTGTGGAATCCCCGAGTTGTATGACCTCCATATACCTTTGTTCTGGTGCCTCTTCACCTTCAAATCTCATTTTGAACCTCATCCCAATAGAATGGTTGCTCTTAATAGATTCCATATATTGATCAAATGAAACAATAAATTCTGATGGACTAGTCCTGTTAGAATAATTAACAAATGTCTAAATAAATGATCAAACAACTAAATTATGATTACTGGTTTTAGTTTGAAAAAGCATAATAATTTCAAGACTAACAAACAAAGCAATGAGCTTAGGTCAATTGCCCTAGGATTCAAAGTATACTACAATAGGATCATATAAGTCAAACACCTCGGTTTGTAGTAAACTGTAAACATGGTGCCTGTGTTGACAGCATGCCAAGCTGTTGCAAGGACGCCCAGGTGCATACTGTGACTTGATATAACTGATGATGGAACATTGGCCAGCTGCCGCATTGCACGTCTCACTCCAACACGAAGTTCCCCATTCTCTCCTCTGTTAATTAGGAAAGGGTCTTTGCTTGCAGTATATGAAATTGGATCAAAAGTGATGAATAGAGATAGATACAGACTAACCTTAGAAATATAAAGGCATCTCCAGCAACAAGCCTCTTCGAGCTAACAAAAACACTCCATCCACTTTGAAGTAAATGCCTACGTGGTTGACCTATTTCATGCAACATTAAGCAGATTATGATGGGAGCAAGTTAACCAGCACAAGAATAAAACAGAAGGAAACCACAACAGAGAAGGTTATTAGGCAGACAAGTAAAATCATCGCATCTAGCTTTTGAGTGTATGTGTCCACATATGACAATGCTTTAGCAATCTCATTACAGATCACCAAAAGAAATGGATGAGAAAGAAACACAAATTAAGGCAGATGGAACTTCACCAAGACAACAATATTCTAGTCCACAAATATTCAAATGAGAATTCCTGTAACCTTCACATGCAAAAATGAACTTTTGGCAAAAGAAAAAAAAATGCCGTTGAGCCTGGTCAAAAATCAAATGCATCAGAGCCACATCTCTAAATCTATACGAACATTATCAGCAACTCAACAAAATAAAGTTCATATCAAACTTCATCAGATACAAAGCATACAAACTATTAACTCTTATTTACCCCGAAAGATGTGGCGGAAACGCCACTCTGCTCCATGCAAATCCTTTGCCACCAGCTCTTGACTTGGTGGCTGCCGGCTCATGTCCTGATCACCAACCAAATAATAAAGAGTGAGCGAAACAAATAAGAAGAGCATGAATAAGCACAACTTCAAATCTTACCAGTGGAGGGAGGCACTCATCCGCATGACGACGAAGGACAGAGAACCCACCATGTGTGCTAGTATCGGATGCAGTCAGTGTTTTGCAGAAAGAATACACATGAGGCCGGGGCTTTGGCGATGGAACGGCTTCGTTCTCTACTGTGTTCTCGTCTTGCTGATGTAACGTTCATAAAATACATATAACAAAAATATACCCAACTTTATCTTCATAGGTTTCAACAAAAACACATAGCGAACGATCCATGAACAGGCAAATGTGCGTGTTTTGAAAATCTACCTTATCTGGGAGCAATGTCACCTGAGCATATACCTCGTCAGAATCTGGTTCAGCCTGTCAAGATAAACCACAAATTCTGAGATTAATCAAAAGAAAAGAAACAAATTCTTAGCTCTCTCGCTGAAAACAAAAAAGACAGAATTTCACAAGGCCACCTTCAGTTGAACATTCATCACACGGCAAAGGATCTTCCATGGTAGGTTGTAAAGCGGCATCTGCCGGTCAGAAACCTGATTTGTGGACGCTTCCACCTAAAACGCGGCCGTAGACGAGCAAATAATTAGCACAAGAACCTTGACGACAATGAGAGTAATCCTAGAGGACCAAAAGAAGAAATCCTAGGAATCGGAAATCTAGAAGACATTTCAGCAAAATTATGGAGTCCCTTGGATATTTCGCTTGGCACCTGCTCAATATGGCCCTGAGGGAAGTAAAAGACTTTCTCCCCAACTCTAGGAATCGTCACTAAAGGACCGGCGCAAGCAAGCCATAACTCGGTGTACATAGCGTCCTCCGATTCTGTTACAGAAACAAAACAGAATCAAAACCAGAATAAATTTCATCGGACACTGACTCAGATCGGAGATGAAACTTACCTTTAACGCTGAGAGTGTCATTGGCAAAGCCCAAGCTTTCATTTGCATCAGCAAAGCCGCCGGTCGTTGCTGCGCCCTCGTGCGGCTCGCTACACGCTGACGAGAAGCTCTGCACTTGTCCTCCACAGCTACCCTTAACCGACACCTCCGACGACGCCATCAATACCTCGGAAACCGCCGCAACTCCACGACTTCCCTACCCACCGCCGATCCAATCAAAATAACCCATCATAAACCCTAAACCGAATCCATCAACCAATTCTCAGAGCATCAGCCCCCCGATCACTTCTCAACCTCCGACGCCCTCTCTCTCTCTCTCTCTCTCACACACACACACACCCACACTTGCCACACAAGAGTTATCACCCCCCTTGTTTACCTTGTTCTTTTGGAGCGAAGAGAGGAGCAGAAGAAATGTGAGGAAAGAGGAGACTACGTACTGTCTCGACTCTGGCAGCGTTATTGGATCCCATCCAGGTCGCACAGCCTCCGCCAAACTTGCAGACGCACATTGTCGGAGGAGATCTACAGTATTAAAAGATAAACATTGCAATTCGAAGATTCCGTACCGAGCATACTCTGGGCGAGATCCCAACTGCGGCTTAACTCGGGTCAAGTCCCTTGGTAAACATCCAACCACGGTCGGTTGGCACTGAGGCCCGGCTCGCCCGAATGATCTTTCTTAACGCCGTTAAAGGAACCCGTGGTTCTAAAATGCAGAGCCGGTCACCCTTTCCCGTTTCGCGCCCGGAGAGCGCCCATGTCGTGCTATTAACGGACAACCAACCTGAAATTAAAAATAAAAATAACAGCTTTTTTTCCGCCCTTCTTAAATATTATAATAAATCAGGCAACCTTTATTTTTAATTCGATAGCTGCTCTGGTGGTCCCAGCCTCCTAGTTGGACACTTTACAACCACTTATTGGCTGACGGCTGACCGAGCGTCATAATGGAGCTGTGTCGTTACTGTCCGGTGACTCCACCACCTCGAGCGAATCCGTTATTATTCCGTAACGCACGCCCGTATCGGCTGCGTTAGTCGTCCGCAGTAACGGCCTTCCCCCTCCGGGTCTGGGATTTAGCTGTGTCCGTCCGAACAGCATCCCGTCAAACCACTAACCACACGTCGCGGTGTCGTTCGTCCAACTATTGAGTCACCTTGCGAATGCCGTTCGCTGTTTGTGTCATTCCTGACGCAGCTGGCTTAGTCGTGCCGGCCGACGGCGTAGCAGGAAACTAACACGCACCGCGTGGCAGCGGAAGCGTCACGCGCAACTCCGACGATGGAAATGACCACAAAATCTGGGCCGTCCATCGAGCTGTGGGTACCCCGGTAAACCCGGGAGTAGATGATAGAGTTGGGTGGCGGAGGTAAGGTCGGTACTTGACGAGTAAAACTGATAATAATAATGTATATTATTTTTATTTGAAAAAAAAAAGAAATAATTGAGGTTGGTGGCGGCCCCGAGGCAGGCCCAGCAGCTGCAGCCGGCGGGGCCTACGCCCAGCGAGGGGCGGGTCCCACGCCTGCCTCTCCCTTGGCCGGCAGCTCTTCCGCCCTGGCTGGTCTGGCTTAAGCCAGTGTGGGCCCCGCATCATTGCAAATCACGGACCTGGTCCCACTTCCTACCCAACCCGACCCAACCCAGAAGTTACCCCGGGTTAGAATTTCACCCGTCGTTAGTGGCCATGGACCGGATTAAATCAAAGGCCAGAAACTGTGAAGGGGGAAGGCTTTCCCGTACTCTTTCTCGGCCTACGCGCCGTACGTACCTGCTTCTCATTGGCAAGAAAGTGGGCCTCGCTTTGGGCTCCTCCGCCTCGTAAATCGTTCGGCAAAAGAAGGACGCGTCATTTTGCCGGTCCCGTTCACGCGGGCTGCGTGAGAACTGGTCCGCGGCAGGCGTTAGTGGGATGGTACCGGTTTAGTTAACGGAAGCCGAGCCAAGCCGAGTGCCAAGAGCGGCGGCGCTATTCGGTACGAGTTTATTGGCTGTGATTAACGATTATACGGGTATAATTAGGTGGAGGTTGGCTAATGACCATGCTAATCCGGGCTTCCAGGTGCTCAAATTAGTTGGGGCGGTTGCTATGCGTCGCAGTCGCACCGCACCGCACCGCACCGTCGTATTAATAGAATAATTATTTTTAATGGAGTGAATATGCATTAAAAAGGAATTTCTTTTTTATTTTATTATTACAAAATAGTAAAAGAGGAGGACAATTGTTGTTGTCTTAATTATTTTTCATAAATGTTTTTATTTTAAAATCTGAAAGAGGAGGACGCTTCACGTGCACACGAAGTCAGCTAAGCTATGGGCACGGCACACATATCAATGATGTAGCTTCCGGGGCCCACGTATATCTGCTTCCGCCACCGTGGATCCATAACACGTCGTATCCACGTGGCATTTACTGTACATGATACTATAATAATTACATGCTTAGCTTTGTGACCACAGACCTCTCCTGACCGTGAAAGGCTGAGATGTAAATTATAAATGTTTAAATGATACCATGGCTGAGAGATAAATTAGAAATTTGAATAGATGTGTGAGAAAATAATTCTTCTGATTTTACCTAATTCTTATTTATTTCGACAATTTATGTCATTGGTCAAAGGTTATTGTGTTCCTCCCTTGCGTTTCCGCTAATTCATCCTAAACTAATATAAAAGTGTTAAATTATAGATAACTATTAACTCTATGAAAGAATAAAGGAAATATTATCTTAATTATGCCGAAATTTAAATTTTATATTTTAAATTGATAATATCTTATACGCTAATTGCTCGACTATTCTGAGATAATTTGACAATTGTATCTTGATTATAGTGGTAGATAGAGGAAATGAAACGAAATGTAAAATGAAAGAAGGAATTAAAAATAGTAGATCTGATTTGAATTATTTTATTTTTTTACTAAAAAGATGTGAAAATTTTCATCTATTACTTATATTTCTATTTTACTTTAGGCCCACTTCCAGTGGCAATATCCTTAACATATCAAATGAGCCCATGAGCCCATATCAAATATGACTTTTGTATTGATTTAGAAATCTAGCTTCCTCTAAGGGTGCGTTTGGTTCGGGGTTATTCTTGATAACCTTGGTTATCCATCCAAAGTTAGCAACAAAAACCTTGTTTGGTTTAGGTATTCGATGATTCCCGAGTAATGTTCTATGCCCGACACGTCAGCAAAAGGGTCATGTAGTCTGGAATCGGAAAACCTCATAAAACTAAGGTTTTTCTTGATTCCGGGGTTAACGAATTTTTTTTACCAAAAATACCCTCCGATAAGAAAAAATATGAAAAAAAGAGAAAAATGTAAAAAAAATATAAAAAAATGTAAAAAAAAAAAAATTTGTTTAAAAAAATTTAAAAATTTAATTTTTTTTTAAATGAATAATTTTAAAAAATAAAAAAAAATTAAAAAATATAAATTTTAAAAATAAAAAATTTTAAATTTTTTTTTTTAAAAAAAAATTTATAAAAATAAAAAAATTTTAAAATAAAATATATAAATAAAAATTAAAATTTAAAAATGTAAAATAATAAAAAAAATATATATAAATAATATAAAAAATAAAAAACATTAAAAATAAAAAAACACATAAAAAAAGTAAAAAAAATATACAGGAAAAAGAAAAGTAAAAAAACATTAATAAATAATAATAATAATAATAATAATAATATTATTATTATTATTATTATGTATAGTTGGTTGTGTAACTGAGGGTAATACAGTAAAATATTAAACTAGGGTATTCATTAAAATCTTCAAACAAACAAGTTTTTGTTGCATTACCTAAGTTGAACCAAACAACATTTGGTTATGTTTTATTCCCCATAACCTTGGTTATGTGATTACCTGGTAATCACATAACCAAGGTTATACATGATGACTTGAACCAAACGCACCCTAATAGTTATTGATCCTATCTGAAGATTAGAAAAATGGTACGTTGACTTTAGTGAAAAGTTTATTGATAAGTGGAAGACTTCTTTAGCTTAGAATGAAATTTTTTCCTGATTCTGCACACAATTAGACAATTTGACCAAGTGTTGTGACCAAAGACTAGGGAAGGGGTCCCTGGCAAGGTCCTTCGACGCTCAAATCAGAATAATTTTCGGTGAGTGAAAAGAGAACAGTAGTGGATACGCACAAGCGTAAAGTGTAGATGGTGTTAATTGCATACCGATCCCGTCCGAAATCTGAGTCAGACGGACCGTCGGGTGAGGTGGATTGAATGTTGACCAAGTCACGATGTCCCAGAGGAGGGTGTGCTTAGACGGTTTCCGTGTTGACCAAGACTTCAGAAGTCCTCTGGTCAATGCTAACTGCGGTCAGCGACCAGGTCCCCTCAGTCCCTGGTACCTCGAAGCTCGAGGCGGATCCAACAAACATATGAGTAACAGACTAACAATATAATAATGAAATAAATGAGGGACGAGTACGAAAAACATACCCTGCCCCAAGGGGCGCCCTCGGATGGGACGCTGTTCGAGTTGTCGCGACCTGAAAGAGCAGGTGACTCGGAGCCGGATATGGAGCTGGGTCTAGCGACACGGAGCCGAATGCGGTCTGGATTCGGAAGATGATGACACGAGATCGGCACGCAAGCCGGGACACAAGATCGGCACGCAGGCCGGGACACAAGATCGACACGCAGGTCAGGACACGAGATCGACACGCAAGACGAGACACAAGATCGGCACACAGGTCAGGACACGAGATCGGCACGTAGACCGAGATACAAGATCGGCACGTAGGCAGGGTCACAAGATCGGCACGCAAGCCGGGACACAAGATCGGCACGCAGGCCGAGAGAGGACACTAGCACGCAGGCCAGGATAAAATATCAACGTACAGGCCGGGAAATAATAACACCAAGGAGGCTAAACACAAATCACAGACTAAAACACAACCGCGGCTCACAGGCCAGGATACAACGAGGCACACCCAAATAGGACCACGATGCGAGGATCGGAATATAGCCTCAGCTCGAAAGCCGGAACACAACAAAGATGGAGCATAATCCGATCGGAGTCCATTGGCGGCGAGGGCCCGGAGGCTCGACCCACATCGAAGGCCTACAACCAGGCGTACGATCCGGAGGTGGCCTACGATGAGGCGAAAAGGGAGGCAGCGCTGCGGCGTCCTGGAGGAGACCGCTGGCGAGGCTGCGTTTGGCGGTTCGGCAGTCCAAAGGGCAACGGCCGAAGGCTATGAGTGCCGGTTGCTAGCGTCGCCGACGGTATGCACGAGTGGGAGAGGAAACAGTGACGTCAGAGGAGGAGGAGGGCAGCGTCGCAAGGCTGTTCGGTGGCGGTGTCGCGTGGAGGAGGAGAGTAGGGGCCGGTCTCTCCGGCGGTGGCGTCGCAAGAAGGAATAGTCTCTCCGGCAGCAGTGTTGTGAGGAGGAGGGAGAAAGGATGGGTTGTGGCTGTCGTCGGGAGGAACTTCACGTGAGGGAAGGGGGATGTGGTCGTCGTCGGGAGGAGAAGGAGGAAGAAGGGAGTCGTGGCCGTCGCCGACGAGGTGTTGCCCGAAGGTGGCAGCGAGAGAGGGAGAAGAAGACTTCCTGCCTTCACTGTGTGTCGAGCGACAAAGGAGAAGGAGAGAGGAAAGGGAGTCGCCGACGTCAGGTCTGTCTGACGGTGTCGCGAGGAGGAGAGGGAAAGAGGGTTGTGGCCTGCGTTCGAAGGTGGCGGCGAAGGAGGTAGACGCCGTGACGGCGCGGTGCACGCACGAAGCAGAAAAGCTCCTTCCACTCAACTTAAAACCTTACACAGTGGAATGACAATATTGCCCCTCCTCCCTCTCCTAATTACTACTTTGCCATCAGCCATCAAAGCATATCCGTATCACAAGCCTCCCCCTCAAGTCTAGTCGAAGGAGGCGCAAGTCCGACTAACTAGACCAAGCCAACGTAAAATAGAATTGCTAGTTAACGTAAACTCATATCACTGGGCTTGTTTTATAACATCTAACTGTTGGTGCAACCTTAGGTCAAGGTTGACCTGGGTGACCCGACTCGAGTTGACCTGACTCGAGGTATATTTTGATGTTTGACAAGAATAAAGAAGTTGTATTTTGATGTTTGACAAGAATGAGAACTTGGGGGGATTGTGGGTGCAACCTTTGGTCAAGGTTGATCTGGTTGACCCGACTTGAGTTGACCTGATTCGGAAAAAGTTCAAGTATGGAGACTTGGCACGGAAAAGTCCAAGCAAGGAGCTTGGCACGGGAAAAGTCCAAGTATGGAGACTTGGCACGGAAAAGTCCAAGCAGGGAGCTTGGCACGGGAAAAGTCCAAGCAGGGAGCTTGGCACGGGAAAAGTCCAAGTATGGAGACTTGGCACGGAAAAGTCCAAGCAGGGAGCTTGGCACGGGGGAAAAGTCTAAGTATGGAAGCTTGGCATGGGAGGTCGGAGAGGGCTCGGTAGCTCGTTCTCTGGACCGGACGAAGTCGGAGAGGGCTCGGCAGCTCGTTCTCCGGACTAGGTCAGAGAGGGTTCGGTAGCTCGTTCTCTGGACCGGACGAAGTCGGAGAGGGCTCGGCAGCTCGTTCTCCAGACTAGAGGGCTCGGTAGCTCGTTCTCTGACCCGGACGATGGAGTCGGAGAGGGCTCGGTAGATTGTTCTCCGGACTAGGTCAGAGAGGGCTCGGTAGCTCGTTCTCTAGACCAGGAAGACGTTAGGGTTTAGGGCTGGGAAGCTCTAAAACCAACAGAGGCATTGGATCAGTCTGTTGACCGATCCAGTGATACTTTGGCTGTTTGGATTGGTCTGTCGACCGATCCAGTGATACGACCGATCAGTAACCAAACGTAACTTTCTGAAGTTATCGATCGGTCAGTGACCGATCAGGAAGCGATATGATTGAGACCTATAGGGTGATCTCGTGGACCGATCCACCTATGGCCTGATCGGTCCACAGACCGATCAAGGATCGCAACCAACTCTCTGTGAGAGTTGGGATCGGTCTGGGGACCGATCAGCGTAGGGCTTGATCGGTCCCCTGACCGATCAGATCCACCCTGGACCGATCAGGGTGGAGCATGATCGGTCCAGGTCTAGCCGTTGAGTCACAACGGCTAGATTTCTGCTTTCTCTTTGTCTTCTTCGCAGGTTCAAGTTATATAACGAGGTGGAGGGCCTCTACAGGGATCTTCTTCTTCTTCTTCCTCCTTGCGATCTGAGCTTTGCTGAGCTCTCCATTACTGAAGCTTCGTGTGAGCTTCCCTCGGCTGGGTTTCCAACTGAATAGTTGCTGCTGTGGTTGGCATCCGTGAAGTTGCTGCTTCATCAACAGTCGACGAGAAGGCAAGCAAACTAGTGTTTTACATACATATTGTTCTTGACTTCTTGCTGTATTTCTTGTACTCTAGTATTGCTGTTGCAAGAGAGATTGTGGCGAGGTTTCTCCACCCAGAAGGAGTTTTTATTAGCCGGTTTTCCGGGGTCTCATCCACCGACGGATTGATAGAATTCGTCCACCTTACGGACACGCCGAGGAGTAGGAGTATCATCTCCGAACCTCGTTATATCGTCGCGTTTGAGGTTTGATCTTCTCCATTTTCGTTTCTACTCTTTATTTCCGCTGCGCTAACTCAAATTGTAGGAAGAAACGTGCATTTTGGGTCGGCTATTCACACCCCCCTCTCTAGCCGCTATCCGAAGGTCCTAACAAATGGTATCAGAGCGAGGTCGCTCTTCGTCGGATTAACACCCGGGGGAGCACGAGCTAGAGAATGGATCAACTTGGAGAAGACGTCACAATTCCACCCTTCTACGATCGCGATGACTTCACGTTTTGGAAGGTAAGAATGAAGTATTTTCTTATGACTAACCTAGTAAATTGGAATTGTGTACAAGTAGGTTTTGTTCCTCCGGTGGATAAAGAAGGAGAACCTCTCGAAAAGAAGAAGTGGACGAAGGAACAAATCCACCAATCCATAATCAACGATGAGGTAACGAAAATCTTTGAATTTTCATTACCTAATGATATCTTGTGTAAGATAGGTAGATACAACAATGCCAAGGAGTTATGGAACAACTTGGCTAAGTTCCATGAGGAGAGCTCCAATTCAAGTCATGAAGAGGAGTCAAGTGAGCCAAGTAGCTCACATCATGGAGGTATGGAATTAGAAGTTGAGGGCTACTCAACATCTAAGGAAGAAAAGGAGGAGAGTTCTTCTTCAAGACTGGAGCAAGAAGAAGAAGCTTCTACCTCCGGAAGGGATGAAGGAGAGAGCTTATATCCATCCTCAACCCTAGGTAACTCAAGCAACTTAATTTCAAGTAAATTACATATAATGTGCTTTGAGTGTAGGGAATATGGGCATTACAAAAGTAAATGTCCAAAGAGTATTAGGAAGACTCCACCGGCACCAAAAGTCAAGGAAGCCGGAGTCCCGATACGCAAGGGCAAGGAGCACGTGGTGTGCTTCCAATGCAAGCAAAGGGGACATTATAGGAGTCAATGTCCAAGGGGGAGGCAACCTCACAAGGACAAGAGACCAAGCACATCTATGGGGGGAGCTAAGGCAAACCCTAAGGTATCCTTTAAGGCACATTCTTGCAATTCTAATAAGACACATGCTAGTAGTTTTATTGCAATTGTCAATAATGATAAGCATGAGAATCATAGAAACCGATACACGTGCTTAGGTGTCAAACATGTTAGCTTAGATAAGGACAATACTAGAAATGTCAACCCTAGAGTTAACTCATCTAAGGTTAAGGAAAACCTAGATAGAAATCCCAAAACAACTAGACATATGCCTAGGAATACCTCAAAGAAAAATGGAAAATTAAAGCTTGAGGTATTAAAGAAGGAAAATCAAGTCTTGAAGTCAAGACTTGACACCTTAGAAAAGGCTCTTAAGAATTTGGAGAAGTCAACTCTAGGGTCTAAGGGTCAAAAATCAAAGTCCAAGGATATGAGAGGTTTGAGTCACAAACCTAAGTCTCAAGTGGTCAAGCCCGCTTATCATAATGTTCCATTCGATTATGGAACAAGACCTAGGGCTAGGAAGACTATCACCAAGGTCACAAGGGGAGTCACCCCTAGAGTTGATCTTGATGAGTCCCAAATGACCAAGGCTTTAAAGCTTAGGAGGGTCATTAGGAGGGTTGTTAGGAAAGTCATCCCTAGTGAATATTTAGTGAACCCAATGAGCTCAAATAGGTATTGGGTTCCTAGGAGCGTGATTCATTCACGCTAGATTGTTTAGGGTGTGCCAACCTTAATTGGATAGGTAGTTAACCTACTCATGGCAAAAGGTGACATTTTAGAAATTTTCAAGGTGTAATCAAGCCTTGAAAATGAAATTAAAAATTATTCATAAGGTGATTAGGATGTGCCAACCACATTTGAGGAGTTTTCTAGGGTCAATCTAATTGGCACATAGTGATCTAAAAATCTTTAGTATATGATTTTAGGTTTATTACACTTAGGAATATAGAATTTATGGTAAAATTATCAAAAATGGCAACTAAGGCTAGAATTAGGTATTTTCTATACCTTTATATGTTATTTGCCATACATTGTTTGTCATATGCCATGTCATGACATCATATTTAACATATTTGAAATATCATGATAATACTTAGGTTAGTTATATGTCATGCCTTATTTAAGTTTCACACTTTATGCCATGACATCATGACATTGGCACATATTTCCACTTATAATATTATTTTATACCATGTCATCATCTCTTGCATTTATGATCAATTAAATTGATTTAAGGATAAAAACACAATTTGATATGGAAATCTAATTGTTGTTTAGAAAATGCATGAGAACTTAGCTTAAGATGACCTAAACCCATATCTCACATCAAAATTGACTTGGATGTGTTTGATACACCTTAGATGTGTGCGAGATATTAGGATTATGAGTTAGGATCAAGGTGCATAGTTCTTGTACCTAGATGAGCCTAATTCGAATTTGAGGATCATAGAGAAAACTTGTGTACAAGTCATGTACATTTAGCCCTAAGATTGTGGTCCTAAATTGAATGGTTTAAAATCATTTCAAAATTGATTTGAAAAACCTTGATGAAGCTTTTCTAGTGATAGCATTCATCATTGAGCAAGTTGATACAAAGATGGATTAACCTTGAGCTATTTCAAAGTCTTTCGAACTTTGTATCAAGATTTAAAAATGGAAGTTATTTTCATAGAAAACTATTTTTCCATGATAATATATGTTATGAGAAATGTATCCTCAAAATTTTATAATTTTTGAAATTTTCTGTAATTTTTTAGGGGTTTCTGAATTTCGGGAGAAAAATCAGAAATTCTTATCAGAGAGTTGTGGACCGATCAGAGAAGAGTCTGATCGGTCCAGGGAAGTCTGGATCGGTCACTGGACCGATCCAGGGCAGTGAGGATCGGTCTGGTGACCGATCCAGTGGAGTCCTGATCGGTCTGGTGACCGATCAGAGCGTGCCAAAATGCTGATTTTCGACTGTTGTCTGAAATTTCAGCTATGGAAGTTGGTGCTTTAGATTTCTAAAGGGTTGAAACTCTCCAAGACATTGTTGGTGCAATGGTCAAGGAGGAGTTGACATTTAGGGGGAGTTAACCTTTAGGGGGAGCTTTTACTCGTCAAGATTTCTGAGGATGAGTGATATGGGATTATCACTAAATTGATTGTTGATTTTAGTATCAAGGGGGAAATTAAGGGTTTCAATGAAATGTATGGGACTTTCATTAGGAAGAAACTCTTGACCTTGATTCACTCTTTTTGATGTGTGTCAAAAAGGGGGAGAATGTCTAGAGAATGTTCAAGGAAGAACATTGGAGTTTGGGGAGAATGTTCAGAGAATGTTCGAGAAAGAACATTGGAGAACTATTGAAAAACCTAAGTTAGGTTATCGGGTTAACCTAACTTGATTATGGTTTTTGTCAAACATCAAAAAGGGGGAGATTGTTCGTGCAACCTTAGGTCAAGGTTGACCTGGGTGACCCGACTCGAGTTGACCTGACTAGAGGTATATTTTGATGTTTGATAAGAATAGAGAAGTTGTATTTTGATGTTTGACAAGAATAGGAACTTGGGGGATTGTGGGTGCAACCTTTGGTCAAGGTTGATTTGGTTGACCCGACTTGAGTTGACCTGATTCGGGAAAAGTCCAAGTATGGAGACTTGACACGGAAAAGTCCAAGCAAGGAGCTTGGCACGGGAAAAGTCCAAGTATGGAGACTTGGCACGGAAAAGTCCAAGCAGGGAGCTTGGCACGGGAAAAGTCCAAGTATGGAGACTTGGCACGGAAAAGTCCAAGCAGGGAGCTTGACACGGGAAAAGTCCAAGCAGAGAGCTTGGCACGGGGGAAAAGTCCAAGTATGGAAGCTTGGCATGGGAGGTCGGAGAGGGCTCGGTAGCTCGTTCTCTGGACCGGACGAAGTCGAAGAGGGCTCGGCAGCTCGTTCTCCGGACTAGGTCAGAGAGGGCTCGGTAGCTCGTTCTCTAGACCGGACGAAGTCGGAGAGGGCTCGGCAGCTCGTTCTCCAGACTAGAGGGCTCGGTAGCTCGTTCTCTGACCCGGACGATGGAGTCGGAGAGGGCTCGGTAGATTGTTCTCCGGACTAGGTCAGAGAGGGCTTGGTAGCTCGTTCTCTAGACCAGGAAGACGTTAGGGTTTAGGGCTGGGAAGCTCTAAAACCAACAGAGGCATTGGATCAGTCTGTTGACCGATCCAGTGATACTTTGGCTGTTTGGATTGGTCTGTCGACCGATCCAGTGATACCTTGGTTATCTGATCGGTCTATGGACCGATCAGTAACCACACAGAAACTTTCTGTGAGTTATCTGATCGGTCTAGTGACCGATCAGTAAGAAGGCGATATGATTTAGACCTATAGGCTGATCAGTCTGTGGACCGATCCACCTATAGGCTGATCGGTCCACAGACCGATCAAGGATCGCAACCAACTCTCTGTGAGAGTTGGGATCGGTCTGGGGACCGATCAGCGTAGGGCTTGATCGGTCCCCTGACCGATCAGATCCACCCTGGACCGATTAGGGTGGAGCATGATCGGTCCAGGTCTAACCGTTGAGTCACAACGGCTAGATTTTTTCTTTCTCTTTGTCTTCTTCGCAGGTTCAAGTTATATAACGAGGTGGAGGGCCTCTACAGGGATCTTCTTCTTCTTCTTCCTCCTTGCGATCTGAGCTTTGCTGAGCTCTCCATTACTGAAGCTTCGTGTGAGCTTCCCTCGGCTGGGTTTCCAACTGAACAGTTGCTGTTGTGGTTGACATCCGTGAAGTTGCTGCTTCATCAATAGTCGACGAGAAGGCAAGCAAACTAGTGTTTTACATACATATTGTTCTTGACTTCTTGCTGTATTTCTTGTACTCTGATCTTGCTGTTGCAAGAGAGATTGTGGCGAGGTTTCTCCACCCAGAAGGATTTTTTATTAACCGGTTTTCTGGGGTCTCATCCACCGACGGATTGATAGGATTCGTCCACCTTACGGACACGTCAAGGAGTAGGAGTATCATCTCCGAACCTCGTTATATCATCGCGTTTGAGGTTTGATCTTCTCCATTTTCGTTTCTACTCTTTATTTCCGCTGCGCTAACTCAAATTGTAGGAAGAAACATGCATTTGGGGTCGGCTATTCACACCCCCCCTCTCTAGCCGCTATCCGAAGGTCCTAACACTAACGAGTAGCTGCAAACGGTGAGTGCTCGACAGAGCGACGAAAAGAATAAGCGCTTGGTTCTTATGTAACGACTCCATCTCCTCTATCATAGCACCCATCCACTTGTCCTTCTCAGAGGTATGTATTATCTCTTGAAAAAATGTAGGGTCTTCGCTACTAATGATAAGCGCATAAGATACTAAGTCTTCAAATTTATATATGGTAGGTGGTTTTACGACTTGTCTCGTTCTACTACTAGTTATAGCGCAATGCTCTGTGTACTCTGAGCTAGAATCATCAGAGTCATAAGTCTCTAGCTCCACCTACATAACATCTTTCTCCATATTACTTTGTGATATTTCCTTTCCTTCTTCCTGAGAACGTCGTAGCATAATTTTCTCATCAAACACCACATCTCTACTGATCACCACCTTGTTTGCCTTAGGATCTCAAAGCTTGAAGCCTTTAATTCCTTTCTGATACTCGAGAAAAATACACTGCTTTAACTTCACATCCAGCTTTAATCTTTCCTCATTAGATATATGCATATAGGCTGGACATCCAAAAACTCGAAGATGAAAGCAATATATTTGATTCAATATGCATACTTCCTCTAATATTTTGCCTTCTAGTGCTGCCCTTGGTGATTTATTAATGAGATAGCATGTCATGTTAACCACTTCCGTCCAGAAATTATTTGCAAGCCCTGCATTCAACCTGAGACATCTTGCTTTCTCAATGATTATCCTGTTCAACCTTTCCGTCACCCTGCTCTGCTGAGGTGTCCTATGAACCGAGAAATGACTCATTATCCCATGCTGCTCACAAAACTCCTGAAACTTTGAATCTGTGTACTCAATCTCATTTTCTGACTTAAGGCATTTGATCTTCCTTCTGGTCTGGTTCTCCACTTCAATTTTTCACAGTTTAAACTTTACAAAAGTTTTTGATTTGTGACGCATAAAGTATACCCAGAGCCTTCTTGAAAAATCATCAATAAAACTCATAAAATACAAGTGTCCTTCACGTAATGCTACACTAGCTGGTCCCTAGAGATCCTTATGTACGTAGTATAGAATTTCCTTCATCTTGTTTGTTGCCATCTTGAATTGCACTTTGATTTGTTTCTCAAGAACACAGAATTTGCAGAATTCAAGTTTGCATGTCTTGACACCCTTCAACAAATCTCTCTTGTGAAGTTCTAGCATCCTACGCTCACCCATATGCCCTAGCCGCATATGCCACAAGATAGTATTGTCTAATTCAGACTCCACCTACAACTGTAGTCCTTATTAACTTGTAGATATTTCTTGCTACTTTTTGTCCTTTCATTACCATTAGAGCTCCCTTGCTGACCTCTATCATCCCTCTCACTGATTTGTAATTGCAACCAATATCATCCAATGTGTCTAGTGAGATCAAGTTCTTCCTTAGCTCTGGTATATATCTAACATCACATAGGGTTCTGACGACACTATCAAACATCTTGATTCTAACATTCCCTATACCGATAGCTTTGCATGACGCATCATTTTCCATCAACACTGAACTAGAATCCACTGCCCTATAGGTGTCAAACCACTCCTTGTTTAAAGTCATGTGATATGAACATGTAGAGTCTAAGATCCATGCATCCGTTAGTTGCTCTGAACTTGACATAACTGATAGCATATCTCCATCACCACTCTCTGAATTTTCCTCTTCAACTATGTTTGCAGACTTTGCCAAACAACCTTTGTTCGCTGCAATATGTTTCTTTATCTCTGGACAATCTTTCTTAATATGACCTTTGCCTCCACACTTGTAGCACGTGATCACGTTCTTCCTTCTCGACTTAGAACGAGCCTTGTTATTGTTATCAGATCCATGTCGAGATTTGCTCCTACCATGCTCTTGGTTGTTATTTACCACAAGTCCTTCTCCCTGAGAAACTTTATCACTTGTTTTCTTTCTTTGGTGAAAACTTAGCAATGCACCTATGATCTCCTCTAATTTAAGAGTTTCCTTATCCCATATCAAAGTAGTAACTAAATTCTCATACGTAAAAGATGAAGGTAGAGAATTCAACAACATCAATGCCTTGTCTTCATCTTCGATCTTTACATCAACCCAATTCAGATCTCTCACAACATGATTGAATACGTTGATGTGCTGGCTCAGATCGGTTCCCTTTGTCATCTTCAGCCTGAATAATTTCTGCTTAAGATATAGTTTATTTTTCAATGAATTTAACATATACCGACTTTCTAGCTTTTACCAAACTACTATTGGTAACTCCTCATCCATGATATGGTACAACACATCATCCGTAAGATAAAAGTCTGATTGTTACCACTACCTTCGCCTAAAGTTCTTCCCAATCTTATCTCTCCATGCTTTCAGGTTTCCTTTCTCCTAGTGCCTTCACCATGCTTTATTGCACCAACAAGTCTTTGACCCTTCTCTATCATAATCTGAAGTTCCCAGTTCTGTCAAACTTCACTATATTAAATTTCACAGAAGTCATCCCCGACATGTTGAAGAAATTTGCCAAAAACCTGTAGCTTTGATACCAATTATTGCATAAAGAGGGGGTCAACACCTCTTAACCTCTAAAGTGAAAGAAGTGGAAGAGAGAAAGAGATCACGCGGAGTAACAAGATAAAGATGCACAAAATGAGAGCAAACACGAAAAAGTAGAAAAAGAAGAAGAGGAAGAAGAAGAGTTACTGTGGTTCGGCGACTTGCCTACTCCATAAAAACTGCTGAACCTTTATTAAAATCCTCTCTACATAAGAGAATCATATTTCATAATTCTTGTGGTTGTTGTTGTATAATAAATTTACAATGATCTCTATAAATAATGCATAAAACCCCAGACCTGATAAAATCATAACATAATTTTGTTATAAAAAATCGTAGTATAATTTTGTTATGAAAAACAGTAACAGAATTCTGTTATGTAAAATCATAACAGAATTGTATTACACAAAATCTTAACAAATTTTTCTTCCATAGCATCCATCACATTGACCTTCATTCAAATATGAGCTATCTGTTAATAGGCTATTATCTATTTTCTTTCGGGTCACCTTATTTAAAAGGTAATTAGCTGTTAACACTGCTTCCCCTCACATGAACTCTGGCAGTCTAAAGCTTAATAGAAGAGCATTCATCATCTTTTTTAGAGTTCGATTTTTACAATCAACAACTCTATTTTGCTGAGGAGTATAAGGAGCTATAATTTCATGTATGATCCTGTGTTCAGCACGCAGCTCAGTGAACGGTGATACATATTCACTGTCTCGATCACTTTGAACCACCTTAATTTTTCTATTAAGTTGGTTTTCAACCTCATTCTATAGAGTATAAATTTCTATATATCTTCATCCTTACTTTTGAGAATATACACATAACAATATTTTGTGTTATCATCTACAAAAGTGATGAAGTATTTATTCCCATCACATGTTAGTGTACCTTTGAGGTCACACACGTCGGTGTGAATTAGCCCAAGTAGTTCATTGTTTCTTTCAATATATTGAAAGGATAAGCTTATCATTTTTGCTTTAACACAAATCTCACACTTGTGTTTCGGGTCAAGGTGGAATGCAGGTATGCTTTGCATATTTATTAACCTACGCAACACATCGTAGTTAACATGTCCTAGTTTATCATGTCACAAACATGAAGACTCAAGCATATAAGTGGAAGAGCTTTCATTTTTATTTATGTTAGGTCTATGGCCATTACATTAAGCTTAAATAGTCCATTAGATACATAGCATCTTCCAACAAACATTCTATTTTTAGACAGTACAACTTTGTCTGACTCAAAAATAATGTGAAAGTCATGCTTACTTAACAGTGATCTGAACAGTAGATTTTTTTGAATCTCCGAAACATACAACATATTGTTCAGAGTAAGGTCCTTACCCAAGGTCATCTTTAACACCACTTTTTCTTGGCCCATGAGGTCCGAGGTTGCTGAGTTCCCCATGAATATTTTGTCTTCATTGACTTCTTCAAAGTTGTGGAGCAGCTCCTTGTTGCAGCACATATATCCGGTGGCTCCAATATCGATCCACCATTGTCGTTGGTTTAAATCGATCAGGTTTAGTTCTGAGACTATTACGTAGAGGTCATTCACTTCTATTCTCTCATTCAGGGGGGGGGGGGCTCCTGCTTCTTCTTCGGCTTTTTGCATTCTGAAGATTTATGACCGATTTAGTTACAGTTGAAGCACTTTCCAGAGAATTTCTTCTTACTGATGCCTCCTCTGGGTCCCATCTTGGAAGACATGAGATTCTTCCATTTCAAGTTCTGACCGTGCTTAATCACGTTGGCTTTCACAATAGCATGAGAGAACAACTTTCTCTCTGAACTCTTGTTATCTTCTTCAATGTGAAGTCTAACAATGAGTTCCTCCACATTTAGCTCCTTCCTCTTATGCTTCAGGTAGTTCTTGAAGTCCTTCCAGTTGGGGGGGGGGGCAACTTCTCAATGATAGTAGCCACTTGGAAGGTTTCACTCAGAACCATCCCTTTTGAGTGGATCTCATGCAAGGTCACCTGAAGCTCCTAGATTTGGCTGATCATAGTCTTCAAATCAACCATCTTATAGTCTAGGAATCAACCCACGATAAACTTCTTAGCCCCTGCATCCTCTGTCTTATACTTCTTGTCTAGGGACTCCAACAACTTCTTAGCCATTCTCTTCATACTATACATAGTGTACAGTGAGTCAGTAAGGCAATTGAGGATGTTGTTTCGGCAAAGGAATTCAGAATGAGTCCATACCTCCACTGCACTGATAGTCTGCGTATCAACATCCTCAACACGCTTGGGAGGGTCCTCGATCAAGAACTGAGCTAGATTAAGCGTGATCAAATAGAAGAGTATCTTCTGCTACTACCTCTTAAAGTTTAGTCCACTGAACTTCTCTGACTTTTTCCCGTGATTGATTGACACAGTTCCGATCGGGGCGGAAGGGGCCTTCATGTGTTGAGTCTATTGCACTTCAACACTTTGTTCTGTGGCTATCTCAACAAAATCAAAATTTATTTCAAGATTATTGGACAAAACAATATGTTGTTGGAGATATTGAAAAATTAACCGAATTTAAATACATCAAATTAAATTTAACTTATCTGTCGAGATGACCTGAGTAGATAATCTCAGACTGCCAGTAGGGGTTGGTTCTTTGCCAAGTGCTAAAGGCAGACTGCGTAGTGGCGAGAGGGTAGAGTGGTCAAGCGAGTAGATCGACCAAATGTCTGACTGGACAGAGGGTTGAGCGGTCGAGCAGATTGAGTGAGCAGCTGAGCGAGTGACCGGCCAAGCAGGTTGAGCAAGCAGTGGGGCGAGTGATCAACTGAGCAGACCGAGCGAGCAGCCAGACAAGTGAGCGGCCGAGCAAGCATACGTTCAGATGGGCTTACGGCCGAGTGGACAAAGAGGCCGAGCGAGCGAACGTCTGAGTGAATGAGTGTCTAACCGAGTGGACTGAGTGAGTGACCAGGTGAACTAAGCGAGCGGTCGAGCAAACTGAGCGAGCGACCGAGCGACCGGATGGGCGTGTAGCCGATCGGACGAAAAGGTCGATTGAGTTAGCAGCCAAGGGAACGCAGAGGCCGATCGAGTGGCCGAACGAATGTAGAATTCGAGTGGGCAGATTGACCGAGGTCTGTGAGGGTCGTAGTTTCCTTGAAACTGATTCGTCCCACCTCTGACTATGCTTTGAGGTTTTATTGAGTTGTTTATTTTCTAAGATACAACGGTGAATCATGATTCCCACTAAGCACTGATGGTCATGGTAAATTGAGAGGTACCCGACTGCTATCACGGGTACTCCACTGAGTAAGAGATGCAAGATATAAGAGAAAGGGAACGTAGGTGGAGAGCTTCAACTTTTTGAGTGTGTAACCTTTTGCTTGTGGTCGCAACCTCCTTATATAGGAGCTCAGACTAATAGGCAGCATTAATGATCATTATTTGCCAGTTGTGAAACACCAATGTTTCATTCGGCTGAATTAAACTTTAATTTAATGCATCTGTTACACCCTTAAATAATGACCAAAAAGTTTATGTGGCAAAATCTTGGTTGTTCCACTTGGATAAATTTTGCTCTGACCGGTCCGATATTCAGACCGTGCAGGTCGTGCCCGCACACAAGTCAACTTGGTTTAGTGCAATCTAGGCTCTGGATTTGCACCCCCTCCTGTGCACCCATGCGTGAGAGAGAGCATATCATCAATGCATGTAAATTAATATAAACCAACCAACATATATTAAAACTCTCAATATGGAACTAAAATCTCATTCACAATGGAGCTTCATGCTTCTTCCACCTCTTCTCCATTCACATATATCCAACACTCTGTACTTCGATCTAGCTACTTGTGCTTTCAATATTGTAAGTGACTTCTTTACCTCTAAGAAAGGAGACTTTTTAGTGATTTTAATTTTGTCTTAAACTAGCAACCTTCCTAGTTGCAAACTAAGTAAACATTGAGTCTCTTACATTCTTTTTATGTTATTATTTTTGACTAACTAACGTGTATTAACTTTGCTAAAGAAGAAAGCAAAAGTGTTAATTTTTTTTTATATGGTAATTCATTCCCCTCTTACCGGTCACATCGGGACTAACACCTATGCCTTGAGCTAGTTGTGTGTTCTACTAGAAGAA
This sequence comes from Zingiber officinale, assembly GCF_018446385.1. Taxonomy (NCBI): domain Eukaryota; kingdom Viridiplantae; phylum Streptophyta; class Magnoliopsida; order Zingiberales; family Zingiberaceae; genus Zingiber; species Zingiber officinale. The sequence continues at coordinate 16,671,208 of NC_055989.1, forward strand.
TCATAAAGTGATAGAATAGGAGCCAAGGCTTTCAAATCATGTTAAATACTTAGTCAATTTGTAATTATTTATATTATTTTTTTTCTTGTATTTTGCTTTGTATATTTCTACTATGCAACTAACCTTATAAAAATAAATATGAGTGTGACGTGTTGACCTGAGAATGAGTTGACAGAGATATTGATGTGAGTAAATCATCCTTTGTCCCCATAAATATGAGTGTGAATGGAGGTTATTTAACCTCTTCTAATTTCGCTCGATCTAACAACTAAGCTCGACCACTCTAGGAGGATTAACCATCAAAAAGGTAATTTATAAAAAAAAGATGACAACTCAAAATAGATATTGCATAACCAGGTGTAAAATGAATTTTCTATCTCATATGGGCAACATGCCATGCCAATCGTAAGCATGATGCAGGATATTTCCAATTAGGGTCGAATTCAAAAATTTTATTTAGCGACACAATTCATATAAATTCATAAAAATATAATTTATATCAATTAAAAGATGAACAGAAAAATTAAAATATTATCATCAATTCAAAAATATGAGTTATAATTGACTTTTATGATCTTTCATTTTTTTATAATATATATATATCAAAATAGATGAAAACTCAAAATACCAAACTAATAATTAATACATAAAGAAAAATAAATAAATATGATATATGTTTTCAAAATGTCAAAATCGAAATGTAAAAAAAAGGAGGAAAGTAAAGGAAAATATGATACTTTATAAATCATAAGAAAAATATGATACCTTAATAAATCATAAGGTGAAGGAGAAGAAGAAATTTTTTATTGAGAAGAGGGCAAGAGGTAACTTGAAAAGGATTGGAAAGAAGGTTTTATGACATTTTATTTTTTAAAAAATAAATTTATTTTATTAATTACAATTTTAAAAGTATATTAGTATTTTTTTTAAAAAAATTTGGGTCCGCCCATGTTTCCTATGCGAGGTTTTAAAGAGATTTGTTAAAGAAAAAAAAAAGAATTTTTGTTTTTAATTATTGTGATAGAAGGTTTGAGATTTATAGTTTAGGAATGATAACAAAATTTTGAACCTATTTTTTCATCTTAAAATTAATAATATGGATGCTGTCAATAATTAATGATGAAAAAAATATAATGTAGGGTAATAAAGAGAATTTTTAGTCGTGGAAATGATAAATTTTTTATACTTTTCAGATGATATTAAAGTGAAGATATATTGAAGATTACAGTAAAATACGTATAGAATTTTAACTATTAAAGATGGCCTAATGAGTCTATTAATTTTGGCATGTAAGTTAGAAATCAGGAAGCGTAGTGAACGATTTAAAAGTCTAGCATTCTATAATTCTATTCTTATTTTAAAAAAGTTTCTATAAATATATTGTAATTAGAAATCGAATCATCTGGATGATTATTTAATACCGACTTGTAAGATAAAAAAAAAATTAATTAGGTTGGGTAACGTCGAGGTTGGGATGATCGGGCCGACTCCACAAATTCATTATAACTAAGATTCGAATCATGAATACCCGAATGATAATTTGAATGTTTTACCATTGTATCATAATCCGGGAGCAACTTATAAGTTGAAAAAGTTAGGATGGATGGTATTTTTTCTTACGTATCATTAAGTAAAACATCTACATTACACGTGACTAGTAATCGACAAGCAAAGTGTATTTTTTCAGGGGTGTAAATGAATCAAGCCGCTCGCAAGGTATTCGAAGTTCGATTCGATAAAAACTCGTTTGAGCTCGTTTAATGAAGCTCGTTAAGATAAACAAACCAAGCTCAAGCTTCGTAATATTCGGCTCGTTAGTTCGTGAACACGTTCATTAAGCTCATTAAATAACTTTTAAATAAAAAATAATAGTTTTGATATTGAATTTATAGATTTTGCACTATACTTATGAAAAATATAGATAAATATATTAAATTTATTTATTAGAATAAAATTATAAAATTTAATAATAATATTAGAATTTTCTCTAAATATATAATTTAGTTTTTAATGAATATTTAAATTTATGATTTATATTTATTAAGCTCGTTTATGTTCGATAAAAGCTCGAATAAATTCGTGAGCCATGAATATATTCGTTAAATAAAACTTGAGCTCAGTTCGATTATAAATGAGTCAAAATTAAACATTCAAGAATTCGACTCGACTCGGTTCGATTATACCCCTAATTATCATAAGCAAAATAAATAATACAAGTACGATAGGGTTAAAGCAAACCCGGTCGAATTCTGTTTCGAGTGAGGCCGACCAAACCGATGCCGATGTTTCTTCCTTCCTCTACTAGGAGCTTTGTTAATGCTCTTCTTCGCCATAAAAGGAAAATAAAAATAAAAAATGCCGACCTCTCTGCTGCTCCTCCGGCGTCGCCATGTGAGGTACTCTCGAGAATCGCGAAGATCTCCATGCAGAGAACGAGAGAGATCTCCTCCTCCATGTGCTCGGCTGCTCCGGAAGCCCCTTCCTCTTTCGTCTTGCTTGCGCTACTGTCTCATACATATTCTGATTATTTCAGGATGGTCAGGGCAAATGATCTAATCCTGAAGAAGAATGGGTTGCACTTCGTCCATTCCGAAGAGGAAGAAGAAGAATATCAGCATCGATGAGGTCGCAGTGTTCGTCCCAGTTCTCTGGATACCTGTGGACGTGGATCTGGTTCGCCCTCTTCGGGGATTAGTGCCTCGGGACGTTCTTGAAAAACTCTCTACATTTCGTCGACGAATAGTATCACTGGCAAAAGAGAGTTGTGCGCAATCTTAAACTCACATTCCCGATTAGTATTTGTTGTTTTTTTTCCTGTTTACTAACTCTGAGTTGTCAGCTTTTTCATCAATATCTAACGTTTTGGAAGCCCATCGAACTCTTGATGATTACCTACCCATTCTTATTGGTTTAGTAAATCCTGGTATGGTTCTCCTGTACTTACTATTTCATAAAATTTTAGCTACAGTGATTTTAGTTGGACCAACCATTACCTTACAGAAAGCCAGCTTGAGACATCAGTTGAGTTCAAGTGGAAAAGCCTTGGAGATGATGGACATGTATGAAAACAGATACTTATTCTTTGAGTTTTGTGTACCTTTTTTGTCGTAAAGTTTGAATTTTGTTTAGGTAACTTGTTTTGCAAGTGCTTGGTACGAAATGCTCTCGGTTGTGCATATGAAGGCAATCTTGTCTTTCTTAGAAGCAAACCTAATTCTCAGGTCTAAGGATAATCCTGATTCATTGGAAATTAAAGTATCTGAAGGTATGCCATTCTTTATCATTTCACAGTAATCTGAAAATAAAATAAATTACTGTATAGTACTTCATTTTATTTATAGTTACTTATGGTAAAGGAGACCTAATTTTTCAGACTCATTGGTTCTTGATAATTCACTCTTCAACAGATTCAAAGAGTACTGCTATTGAATTATTACTCAAGGGTTCAGGGTGCTTGGAGTATGCGATTCACCATATATTGGTGCATTTGCCAACGCAAATAAGGTAGCAACCATAAGCTTTAGGATGAATTTTCTCTTTGCTATGCCATCCCTGAGAAATATCCCAAGTCTTTCTTTTTTTGGAGAAAAAACTCCTAAATCTTAATGTCTCATATCAGCAAAATGCTAACTGAAGGAATTGCACAGTGACATCAGAATTACACACAGCAACACAAATGAGGTTGCAATCTTAAGCTTTACGTGGACTTTTCTCTTTGCTATGCCATCTATGAGCAAATTCCAGAAACTTTTTTTTTTTCCTAGGTAAAACGAATTTCTAAATCTTTAGGTCTCACAGAAACACAATATTAATTGAAGAAATTGCACATTGTGTCTGCACTCCATCAGAATTACATGGGTAGCTGGCATGCCTGGTTTATATAAAAATATATAATAAGAGCTTTACGATTGAAATGAATAAAGCACAATGCTCCTCCAAACTAGAATATATCTTATTGGAATTACCTAAGCCTTTTGATGACATAGAGTATAATCTGCTCCAAATATATTGACATATATGCATGTTAGAAAAAACATATCAGTCATAAGATCCTTCAGCCCCTTTGCACAAGTCTAGATATACTATCTTGTTTTCTCATAACTTGCAAGTTAAGATTTATCTGTATGATTGAGCAAGCAAATAATGTATGTTTTTATTTATTTATTTATGTTATTATTTCAATCTAATGATGCAACTACGGCTTTTATCTATTACCACAATTAATTTTTGTAATTAGGACAAGTCTGCCAAAGGATGTACAAGAGGGCATATTGGAGGCTATCTCCTCTCAAGCATTGGCTCAGGTACTCTTTCATCAGCTATTGAATTTGAAGAGCAAATCTACTTGTTAATATGTTTGCCTAACCAAGTCTACTTAACATTTTTACGATATTCTATCAGTGGGTGAATCTTAGTTAACATTTCAGTCTATTGCGATGGATTTGAGTTGACTAGATGAACTATCAGTTGATTGGAGAACAATTGGTGGATAATGATCTCGTGATCTACATTCAATTGGCTAACAAATTAATTGAGTCGATTGACATTAAATATAATAGTTGGGTGAAGTTTATCTAAGCATGGATTGGTGACTATGAACAGAGGTGTAAGGGAAGCTTGAAATAGAAATAGAAAGCCATAATTCGTTGCCATTCCACAGTTCACAAATCATTCTTTTTTCTATAGTCTTATCTGCTTAGCACTTAAGGTTTCTACCTCTTAAGCCCTAAATTTGTTTTTATATTCAATTGCTTTGTTATTGATTTATTTTACTTTTTTTGTAGATGGTTTTGTACCAAGTTTCTCCACCTCTAGAAAGAGAAAATAGTGAGCTTTTTCAAAGTGTTAAGAGTTCGTAGGTCATGAAGTAGAAACCAAAGGTTCCCAATCACGTAAATCATTTGTCAATGCTTGTGTTTTTCTTTTGTAAATGGTTTTGTAAGAGATTTTTCCACCTCTAATAAGGAGAAAGTAGGAACCAGAGGTAATCATGTAAATCATTTGTTAGCATTTGTATTTTTCTCTTGCTATGTTTATTTTATTTAGATCCGATGTATGTATTTGGTTTTACCAAAGAAAGAGAAAGGATTTTTATTTTAGGTCATAGTGATATTCATCCCTCCTCTAGTTATTCGGTCACGACCGTATCAATTCGAACACATACCTCATTTGTCAAACCTAAAATATAGTCCTTAAGAGGTACTAGAATCGACTATATTTGTAATAGGCTAGGTTTTGATAATATCTTGGATCGTGAGAGACATATTTGTAAATAGTATACACTTAAAGGGCCTAGATGTAATATTTTGATAAATAATATGTATATAGGTAGAAGGGACTGGACAGGGCGGTGGCACACATTAGAATTATTTTTTATAGGCTGAAACTATGTTATGATCATAGCAGCAATCACATAACCTTGAATTGTATTCCAAACATGGCATGATTAAATCCCAAATCCTTGATACCATTGTTACCATTTGAGTCAATACTAAGTTAAATATTTGTTGAATTGAATTACTGGTTTGATTAATTAAATTAATTGATCTTACTATGCCCCATGCAAAGATCTTATACTTACAATTAGAACCACATTACTTTGCTATATTTTAATCTACTTTTGGTAAACACATACCCTAGGACTATATGTCCAAGTATCCACTTCAACGTGCATTATTAACTCTGAGTTCAAAATCAATTATATAATAGCTCAAATTTAAAAACCTGTGAATCCAAGTTAGCTATTGAATCTGTTCAACTAAATCAAGTTGCACACAAGCGTCAAACACAACAATGGCAAGTTAAATCTAGATTACCAATTAATTTAATTCTCATGAAGTACATTAATTTTATCATGATAAAGTCCAGATCTTTGGTTGACTATAATTTTAAAATCATATCAGTAAATAGTTTGGTTTCCAGTTAACAAAGATTTGAACCAAATGATCATCTAATTTTACTCAGAGAATATGGAATAAATGGTCATGATTTAGTCACTATAGCTTGCCTTTAAATGGGTTCTATCCTAAATTTTATGACTTTAAAATCATCTCATAAGTGAACAATATAGACTTTTCCCATTTAGTTAGTCTCCAAAATGCTGCTTGATTGGATTGCTTGTGAGCTATTTGGTCAGAGGTTGAAATGTGCTTATGATATAATGTCAGAACTTAGAAGTATCCAACACAAGAGCTTTTGCCCCACTAGCTAAAGAGCAAGATATAAAGAAGCTAAATTTTAACTGAGATCGCATTCACCATGTGATGTGACTTCAAGGACTGAGAGCTTTATGCTAAGATAAATGGAGTCCAAAATGATTATAACTTGCTGATATTATTTATTTTTGGTTCCACTTTAGCAATTCGTGCAACAATTAGTTCATAAAAATTAGGTAATTTCCCTTTTTATTGTAAGCTAACCTAAAGGTCAGAATAATAAATTATTTCATTGTCATTCAATTCAAAATCAGTTACTTCGTAATAGTCATAAATAGGATTATATGTGAGGGAATGAAAACAAGCATCATATTCAACAATGAAGTTCCACTCCCTAGATGAGAAGTGGAAGAGCCTTTTTGAGACCTGGCAAAAGTTTATTCTTTCCTCCAAAATTATTCTACCACACCACCATATTTTTCTCTTGAAGTTATAAGAGAAGCTACACAATAACAACAACCAAATCTTATCCCACTCGGTTGGGTCGGCTATATGGATCCTTTTACGTCATTGGACTCTATTCCTGATATATCATCTATACTTAAATAAATTTTATTTTATTTTATTGTTGCTAACAAAGTCTTTTTTTTTTGGTCTTCCTCTTCCTTGTTTGATGTGCGTATTTGCCATTATTTCATATCGCCTAACTGTTTTCCTTAATAGATGCAATTCCACTTTTTCTCTAATGCTCTTATTTCTTATTTTGTCCATCCTTGTATGTCCACTTATTCACCTTAACATTTTCATCTCCGCAACTCTCATCTTCTACCCACGTGCTCGAGTCATAGTCCAACATTCAATGCCATATAACATAGTAGCTATTTTGTTTAACTTCCCTTTAAATTTTAGAGGTACTTTACGATCATATAAAACATCGATGCTCTCATCCATTTCAACTATCCTGCTTGTATTTTATGTAAGTTTTTCTCATTTTTACAAATATATAATTCCATAAAAGCTATTCCTTTTTTCTTCACTTTCTCTTGTACTTTCTCATTCCACCACCAAGATTCCTTACTTGGTGGTACATGCCCCTTTGACTCACCGAATACACTCTTAGCTATTATTTTCAATTTTGATACCATATTATCTCATGTCGTATTAAAGTCACTTATACTTGTATTCCTTCATTCTCCATATATATGTTTTGCTTTCCATCTTTTAATTTCCACCACTTAATTCTAGGAGTCATATATTTTCTTTCTATTAATATTATGCTTGAAGTATATATCCAACCCTACTAATCTATGTTGGATAGTTAAACTTTTTCTAGAGATGACATTACAATCTTTACAAATTTTTATATCTCTCTTCCTAACCATAAGAAAGTCAATTTGTGATTTTTTATTTTCACTTTTGAATATGATAAATATTCTTCTCTTTTCTTAAAAAATATTTTAGCTAATATACGGTTATCTGCTATCGCAAAATCCAATATAGTTTTCTGTAAAATTTCTTTCCAAACCCATAACCCCATGTCTCTTTTCATATTCCTCATTTTTCACTTATGACATGCCTATTTATATTGCCTTCTATTCAAATCATTTCATTTGGTAGAATATTTTGTAATATTTCATCTAAGTTGTCCCAAAATCTTGATTTGGTAGCTTCTTTTAATCTTACTTGAGGTGTATATATGCTAATTATGTTCTTAGTTACAGGAGAGAAGCTATAAGTTGAAATATAGAGGTTTTCTTGTATAGCAAGAAACTGCATAAGATAGGGAAACTAATTAATCACTTTTTATAGTTTTGATCCGCTAACATAATTGAACATTTCCAAATATCAAAATTATCAAATCTCGAATTGTTTCTGGATTAGCCTTTAACTGCTTATCTAGTTTTGTAGATCTGGTTCAGTTATCCTTTTATTGTCAAATGCAGTGTGTTGAGATGCAGCTGGGTTTGGCACTTGAGTCTGAGAAAGCTACATTGTCTGTGAAGAGGAGACTAGCCTGTGAGGAAGTCAGCTACTTTGCCCAGGTTAGGAGCAAAACAAGAATGTTGTACATGCTAATATTATATGCAAATTATCAATTCTCATAATTGTAATTAACAAATAAAATTGACGTATCTTTGAGATGTGATCTAATAGTTGTCGTGGGCCTGCCCACTAATTTCCTCAATAATGAAGGATAATGGAGAAGGCTGGAACGGTGTTTACACTTATTCGTTATTGTCCATTTGTATGTGTAGTATAATTCGCTTGTGTTTTTATATTCTTTTGGTGTTGTTTTTCCATTGTATTTCAAAATTGAATTTTTGATTGCTTTTATAACCAATAAGTAAAAAACAGTTCTGTTCTAGGTGGTAAGCAATTAACCAACTGTCTAGTGACTAGGTGGTAGGTAGGCACCTAAACAGGACCTAAACGGCCTGGTATTAAAATTTTATTAAAACATGGAGATATGGTTAAGCACTCAAAGTTACAATCATAAATTCTTAATTATATATCATGAAACATTTATACCTATAATCAGAATAAAATATATTCTATCTCATATTGCAGTTAATTGAACAACACTGCTAATAGAACATACAATTCTTAAGGATAAAGCTATGTTGTAAGAAAACATATAGTAAAGGTTGTTCAGGATTTATGGTTTAATATTATCTAGTAATGGAACTCACTTCTTCCACTAGGCTGCTCTTTTCTTTTTGCAAGGAAACCAACTAGGTGCCCAGACGTGTCACCTAGGCAGCCCACCTAATCCACAGTTCGAATCAACCACTTAACAAGGACTGCATACCCTGTAGGCGAAGTGGGAGGCTTCCAAAAATGGCTGGGCAGACACTTTAGCTTTCTTTATAAAACCATGAGTAGGTCAAGTTTAGACAACATATGCTATTCACATTTTGCTAGGTTGGTCAGTGATTCTTACAGTCACAAATTTTCAGATGTATTCTATAACTTTTTGGGTCAAAGTTAATATGGCAAAGCTGAAAGGTATGAAGTTTATTCAGTGAAATAAGAGTAAGTTAAGATCCAGACAAATATTTAACCGAAGTCAAAAGGAATAGTGGCGATAGTCTTGTTTTTTTGCTTTCTTAAGTTGTATGGTTTCCAATATTGATGAAGGCTTGGATTAATTGCAGTGTGTCATGTTCTTATGTTCATAACTATAAATTGTTCATGTTCACCTTTTGCCATCCAGGTTAATCTATTTCCCTCCTGCAATAATTAATGGCTCAAACTCCAAAGGGCCTGCTGATATTATAAATCTAAAGCAAAAGACAAACAAATATAGCTAAAAACTACTTGTATCTGTATTTTCTTGTAATTTTCTACTTTTTGTTCATCAGGCTCACTACTGGTTGTCAAGATGTGACACCAGTGATGCATATGGAAAGAAACTTCTCTTGTTCATTAGATGGAAGTTCCTTGAAGCTAAGGTTTTAGAAAATATTCCTTTTTCAATCAATATTTATTTTTTACATCATTTAGTAAGCTTGTGTTTCTTAACCTTGAATTGCATAACCAGGCAGCAGCATATTATTACCATAGTCATATTCTTGACAAGGGAAGTGAACCATCCAATCACATCAGTGCCGTTTGCTGCCTATTTGCAGCTGATGAGCTCCTAATCGAAAGCAAGAGAGCCAACTTAAGCTTTTGTTTGGCAGCTCCTGTCACCAGGTCTTTCTTGTTTATTCTAAAATTTCAACATATTTTGCTTAATATGTGAACTTTTATTATCTGGAATATTTCTCTTAATAGGGTCCCTCCTGCATGGGGTGTCATGAAGCACTTGTACAGAAAAATCCCTGAAGTGGCGTCTAAGAAATCCCAGACGTACAGATACCTTTTTGAAGAAGACAAGAATGGGTATGTAACTTGGCCAATCTTGTAATATTTGTACTCCTCTCTTTTGCTCTTGACATCCAAGATTGCAAGTTTCAACATACTCGATTGTGACATCTATTAGGAGGCGTTTGGTTAAATGATGGGAATGACTATGGGTATGAGTTTGATAGTAGGATGGAATGGGAATAGGAATGGAAATGAAATCCATCAAGTTATATGGGTTTGGTTGATTCCCATAAATCTGGTAATCATTCCCAAAATGTTATTCCCAAACCCACAATCCAAATACTATCTTTTACTATCATTCCATTCCCTCATTCTCAAACCCATCAACCAAACACCCCCTAAGTAGTTATTAATATAACAAACAATTAGTGAATCTAAAATAAAGGAGAAGGTAGATAGAGAACTGATTTTCATTCCTTTTGTTAATTAACATATCAATTAACAAAGATACTTGCACTTCTTTAGAAAGTAAAATATTTTAAGACGTTCTGTGCAAGATGGGCGTGCTAATTAATGTCATATCAAGGAGGGTGTTGGAATGATGTGTAGTAATATTATTTTGTTAATGGACATTCTGTAAGATTTGGAAATAATAAATAGTACCACTACATTGACAATTCTTGTTTTCTGGTGTAGGCATTTGCAAGCTTTGCCAGATCTTCCAGAATTCCCTCTGTCTTTGAGGCCTGATGACTACGAGTTACCAGAAGTGGACGCATGCTGGAGTAGTGAGAATGGGCAACCTCAGCTCCTAACTCTCAAGGCTCATCTCAAAGATGAGGAGATTGATTCAGACTGAACTGCAATTCTCATAGACAATGCCAGACATACACCATTACCAAGTACGTATGTATTTATCATACAAAGCCTGCAAACACCATTTCAAACTATTATGGCATCCTTAACCCTCTCTCACCTGATTAATAATATTCGCATTTGAACTCTGTACACAACCTCAAGAATAACTATATTTTTCTATAGATTCTTCACCATTTGGAAGATCTTAGTGGATATAAAATGATGATGATGATAACTAAGAAGCTGTGTTGCAGCATGGAAAAACTCACAGCGGGGAGATAATACTTGTAGAGAAATTAAAACTTTGTTAGAAAGTAACATGAATTTTATTTGAAAGGGAAGGGAATGCTATAAAATGATGGATTTTCTTTCTGTATTACCAACAACAGTCTTACTCTTCTAAAAACATGGTTAATCTTTACTATGAAATTGCTATAACTAGTACAATAATAAAATCATAACGTACTTGAGGTTGTTCAGAAGTTCTAAAATTTTGGAAATTGATATGATTGTTGAATTATTACCTTTCCTTAGAGCTTGGTTTTTGTCCACCAAGGAGATCTGAAATCAATTGGAAATCTTGATAAATATTCCTATGTTGAATATGAGTGCCTGGGGAGCAATGGCGTAGCCAGGGCTGGGCTTTACCTGGCTCTAGCCTAGTGTAGCGCAGCAGCCGAATAATTATTAGGCTTTTATATATTGAGACCGAATCTAGTAGCCTAGTAATTTTTAGACTTTCATCCCAGTGAAACCCAGTAGCCCAATAATTTTTAGACTTATATATTCAGTTAAATCTAGTTGTCTAGTAATTTTTAGACTTATATATTGAGCCCAAATTCAAAAAGGATTTTCTTTTGTTTGTTGTTAGACACATCGAGAAGTATCAAATAATAGAAAACACAGTCATAAAACAACAATAGCCCAGGGTAGTTGAAGATCCTGGCTACGCCATTGCTGGGGAGGTTGACTGTGACATGTTGGATTTCAAGGGACACTGCTGCTAAGAGGAATTGGAACAAAACCAATAGACATGATTAACGGCTAAAATATCCCAAGGATTATAATCGACAATAATAATTAGATAAGTTGGCAAGTCGCAACAATTTTTTTCTTGATCGCTCGAAAGGGTAAATGGACTAGCATGAAGTTCTTTTTGGCGCTCTCAAATGAACTCAACAAGACTCTTGACTTGTTAGTCGAGAGTTCTTGACTCAGTGGTCTAGAGTTAATCTCTTAGGGCGTTTCATCATCAGTAATGATAATTAATCACTCGTTTGTCTGATTTTTCAATACTGTTAGAATGCAGTGAAAATACAAACTAGGTGGTGAAACAAATAAATAAAAATCTTTTACATGGTTCAGAACCGTTTCTCCTCGAACCTTTTAAAAGTGCAAAAAACTCTTGCACTCTTCTTGCATAGTATGAGAATTAAGTACAAGAAGAAGATCAAAGAATGTAACACAATGGGAAACAACACCATTGTGTTGGTTGGTGTGGCGGAAGTGGTTCGGATCGCTAGATGAGATGAGTGAAAAGTGACCTACAGATTAAAATGATCTTTCCTCTTGCCAACAATTTAGCAAGAACACACACATTAATGACAAACAGAACACATAAATGAAAGAGGACAAAAAAAGATTATTTGGTTACAACCTTCGGGTTGTTAGTTTAAGAACGGTGAAAGCTCCACTATCTTCTCCTTCTTTGAAAATGCTCGGATGCAAAGAAGTCTCTTATAATAGTTTAAACACAAAGGAAATAATAGAACTAAAACATAGATATTTGAAAGTGTGATGTATCTTGTTCTTCGAGCTTCAGTCCTATTTATAGCTTTCATCTCGATATGATTGTTCTGCTACTGTGGCACCTCTAGTTCACCGAACACTCTCCGGTTGCTTGTATAGTGTTGACGTGTCCTCAACCTTTATTCGCTTCGACAATGGCTTGATAATGATTCTGGATGACTCAACTCCTTCCTGATCGATTGGAGGTTCTTCGATCACATGGAGATTTGTTGACGTGGACGTTGTCCTGATTCATTTTGGCAATGGTTACCGTTGATGTGGCGAAAGCATCTGGTCGCTTGGCGAGGTTCCGAGTACTTAGACTTCAAGCACCTAGAATGGTCAACTTCTGAACTTGACCATTTTCTTCTTCAATCGCCTGGGTGATTGACTGGTCACCCGGAATTGAGTTTGCCCCAACTCAATTTCATGAATCTCCTCAAGCAATCTTCCTCCCAGTTTCTCGTCTCTAGGATGCGTCTTGTGCGCCCTTCACGCTTCCACTGGAGTACTCTTCTACAACTCTTTCATTGGATGCACTAAGTCCGTCGGTTCCTTTCTTGTTCCATCATTCGCGTTCGCCTACTTCTTCTACAGTCTCTGATGCTCCTTAGTCATCGTGTACTTTTATATTCTCCTAAGTCCCTGCACATTTAGACATATAGATTAAAACACAACAAGGACCTAATTTGAACTTTTTTGTTAACACATAAAAACACGACTAGAGGTTCTAACAATCTCTTTTTAATATTTGTCAAACTAAGTTTAAATTAGGGTAAAGCGCATAAAGCAAATAATTCTAACATTACAAAAAATCAATTAAACATTGCAAGTAGTAACTCCCTTGCATTTATGCCAAAATTTCATTTTCTTCTTTCCCTTTTGACAACAATAAACATATAGAGTTCAACAACAAAAAATTGGGAAAAATTATTTGACTATTATAATAATATGAAATAATTATATAACATGAAGCACAATATTCTTTATCACAAAAAAATTAATATTCACCAAAAAATCATTTTCATTAAATTCTTAATTTTAATAAACATATTTTTAGAAAGATAATTTTAGAAAACTTTCTATGCCTCAAAAAAATTATGAAATTTTGACTACCGATAGAAAACATGTCATATGTTTCATGAAAAATAATTTCCAAGAAAATCTGTTCTGAAACAAAATATTTATTTTTAATCATACATCATGAGTCAACAATTTGTAAAAATTATTTAATTATATAGTTGACTATTCTAAACTTTTCTAAGTTATTAAAACAGATTTAGACATTCAAAATAAATTCATGCTTATTGGATTTATAGTCCCATTGGGCGGTGTGGAGGTTGAGGAATGAGTTGTTGTTATATGAAATTTTAAAAGTCGAAACTCGGTCTGTCCGAGCACGTCTTCCCTTATGCCTTGGCTCTTACATTAATGACTAGTAGTCATCTGTGGTTTACCTCCTCTGTGTTGACTGGGGTGCTGGGGGCGAACGAATCACCTTTTCCCACGTGTTTACTAGATTTATCAAATATTTTTGGAAATAAAATATTATGGTAATTTTTTAATTTGACCCCTAGGGTATTCAAAATTATATTTTGCTCTTCTATATCCTAATTCTTGTTTGCTAAATTTTATTCTTTGTTTCTTTAACATTATATTCTGATTATTTGAACCAATGAAAATTTTTTCTAATGCTAATTTTTGAGTTTCTATTTGTTCCCTTAATTTTACATTTTCATCCTTAACCTTTTCAAATTCTTAGTTAGAGCATGAATTTTCTAATTCAATTTTTACCCTTTTCAATTTTATATCCTTAGACCTTAGTTTGCATAATAAACTAAAAAGCATTTTAATAGTGTCATACAGTTGATCTGAGGGTAGATATGTACCTCATTGTGTCGAATTCGTATGACAATGCTCCTCCTATATTGTTATTTTCTTCGCATGAGCTTTCTGACTCTTATTCTTAATGAGTCGCTATTAGTGCAAGACCAACTATATACAGTCTCTCTGAATCCGTTGAAGATAGAAATTTTGCTCCAATTTACTTTTAACATTCTTTCCTTGGTTTTACTTTTCCTTTTTTTCATGGCCTCTTTTTTGAGCTTGGGCAGTTGTCTTTAATGTGACATTCCTTGTCACAGTTGAAACAATTTACCTTCCTCCTTGTCTTTTCTTTAATAGTTTCGGTCCATTTCGGATCCCTAAGCTTAGACCTTGACTAATTCCTGGTCCTGAGAGGACAGGAACTAATGAATATTGCTCATTATTATTGTACTAACATTTGTTTTGCAGGTTATTATTTTGTTTATTGGACTAACATTATTTTGCAGGACAAAGGAGTACATTTGCCTTCGGATGAACAGTGTCCGAAGGCTCCTTCAAACTTGATGGAAGGTGCCTTCCATGGCTATGGAAGGTGCCTTTCATAGGATAAATTTTGGCCGAAGTCGTGGATAAGTACTGGGCTATTCAGGATCGAATCTGCCTCATTGGAGGCTCCTTCCATGACTTTTATAAGGTTGTCTCAAGAAGGCATTGAACAACAACACTTATACGAGCTACTGAGCGTTCATTTGAAGTTCTGATTGCTTTGGGCTCTTACTACGACTCTGCTACAAACCTGCTGCACCCGATGACTGCTCTGAGGACTTCTGATCGCGACCGGCAGACTGATATCGGCACGAGGGCTCCCACTTTACTCTTTAAGTGTCGATAATTTTCTTTTGTAATTAATTACTGCAAAAGGATAAGTGCAGTGTGTTGCACTTATTCAACTTTCTTTGTACTCGATTTCCTCTTCCGAATATACCGGAAGATGCCTTTAGTGGATTACCTGTCGATAGGTCTGCGAGACCTAAGTCTTGGAGTAGGAGTTGTCAAAGGTTCCGAACCAAGTAAACCGTTCGTGTCTTCTTGTGTTTTCGTTCTTCTTAGTTTTCCGTTGCGTTCGTACTTTGATTTTAAAAATAGAAAAGATGAATTTTTGAAAACCAAGTGATTCACCCTCTCTCACGTGCGATCGATCCAATACAAGTTACGAACATAGGATGGGACAAATGCAAAGTGTTTGAACACAAAAATACAAATCAGTACCATGGAGGAAGGAGGGAGGATCTCTAGAGGGGGAAAGAACGATGATTAGCTACGTATATTCTTAAGATGTGTAACTCAGATGGAAAATGAACACTAGGGGATAAAAAAAATGGATGGATATGAAAGAGCTTTATAGCCTATTGAGAGAGCACATGTAGCATTAATGGTGGAAATGAAGAGTCACACGAGACTGATGATGGATCTAGCAATTTCAGAAGACGCGATAATTGTTAGTTAGAGCCATAGAACCAATCATTTGATGATTGTTGTATGGACTCATTGTATCATATTCTTCTATATATAAATAAAGGCATTTGTTTTGGTTATTATACTTACTTGTATTGGTGTCAAATAACTAAGTATAATAGCGTCCTTGAGTAGAGGGTTCTTACCTATATCAATCGGTTAGTTGAACTGATAGTGAGATGATATAGGGAACACTACTCTTAATAGTTCCTAGTCAAGTATTAACATTCAGGGACAATGTTAATGCGACGAGACTAGCATGTAAGTCAACTCGATGATTTGATCTCACAAGTCATGGATATGGAGATATCAAGTTGACACATGGGTATGCATTGGACAATATATACTAAATGACCCGCCATGGAAAAGTATCATGGATCGTTATATGAGTTCCATATACTTTCTCATGTGGCTATTAGTATGACTACTAGTCCTTGGACTTGAATTTACCATGGTTCCCTACATAAGGAGTTACGTACTTTGGTTTCGTCAAACGTCACCTGTAACTGGGTGGACTATAAAGGCGATTACTGGGTATGTAACAAATTATGCGGAGGGATGTGAGTGATATAGATGGGATCTATCCCTCCTATATGACGGGAGTGACATCGATATTCTTGATAGAGTGAGACCACTAAGTGCATGACTATGCCCAAATGAGTCAATATGAGATATTGAACTCATTTGATTGAGTGAGTCTACTTGGAGTTCAAGATTTAGATTGATTAGAGGATGACACGGTCTATGCCTCACATTGATCAATCTAGAGGTCTAGGATAGAAAGACGCTTGTCATATATTATGAGGAGTCACAATTAGTAGTCACAAGGTGATGTTGTATCTCAACATTCTTGTAACTTGGGTAGTAATGATGTGTTGCTAGATACCGCTCATTACTTATGCTTCTAAATGGGTTTAGGAGCATTACCAACGTTACAAGAACCTATAGGGTCACACACAAATGACAATTAGATGGAGATTAGGTTTATTTGATGAACCTAAATGATTAGGTTCATATGATGAACCAAATTAGATTAAGAGTAATCTAAAGTAGGCTAATTGAGTTGGACTCAATTTGGTTCATGTGTTAAGTGAGTCTAATTTGGACTTAGACTCATTTAATCAATTTAATTCAATAAATAGAGATTCATTAAATTAAAATTGACTTGAACTAATGGTTAGATTAGATCAACCAAGGGAGAGAAGTGGTCAAGTTTGACTTGACTTGAGAGGAAGATGAAGGGTCAATTTTGACTTGACCATTTGCCACCTCATTGGTGAGTTAACATTAAGTGGTCCAATGATGATGCTCCACATCATCATGGTTGCTTAAGTGGAATTCCACCTCATGGGAGTTACCAAGAGTTGTGACTCTTGGCATCCCATGGAGGTTACAATTCCCCTTAAAGTGGCCGGCCACTTTTGATGAGGAGTTAGTGCATTTTTGTGTGCTTGTGTGAGTAACCCCATCATCTTCTTCCTCTCTAGTTTTCTTCTTGCTCTCCCTCTCCTCCATTACTGATCTCTAAGGTTGCTAGCACATCCTTAGAGGTTCTTCTCCATCTCTTGCTTGTGTGGATACACATAGAGAAGTGTCTACTTTGACACTTTCGAGATCCGGCGAACCGAGGACGAGCGAGATTGCGAAGGGCTTCGCATCAAGGGTAAATTCCTTCTCCTTGTAGATCTAGTTTAGAACTAGTGTAAGAAGCTCGTACTCGTAATGTTTTCGAAATTTTAATCTTCGCACGGATCCGGTGGCTGGGGTTTCGGGGTTTCCGCAACGCAAAAAGTGATTTTTGCGGCCCGAAAAATCCAACAGTGGTATCTGAGCCACGTGCGAAGCGCGTACGAGTTTGGTTTGTATTTTTTATGAAAAATTACAGTACTGTACTTTTCTATGAATTTTCGATTTTTATAAATTTTATTGGTATTTTTCTCGTAGAAGCGAAGCACAAGTGTTTAGACACTTGTAGACTTCGACTACCGAGATGATTTTTCCAAAACGGCAAGGTTTCGCCCCAAATCGTTTTGGGACAGCGGACTAAGACACTGTAGGATCACTTAGGGACACTCGCGATGGTTATATCGCGGGTAGGGGTACTGCCCCTAACCCCGCAAGGGGCTTCGTTCCGCGATTGCGCCTGAAAACCGCTAAACGAGACCGTCGGGAATTTTTACTCATAAAAATTGTAAAAATAGTAGTAAAAATTATAGAAAATTATAGAAATTACATAATTTAGAATTATGTGTTATTTTATGATAATCATGACCCAAAAGACCCAATTTGATTGGAAAGATTGTGTTGTAATTCATAATATGGTCTGCGTGCCATTTTGTGTGTTTGCGCGTGTTGTACTTGATTCACGGCCTGCGCGTCGTGCCTTTCTCTATTTATTCTTGTTGTAAATTAGTTTAGACTCGAATGTAACTCGAGTTTCACCATTGTAATGTACAAAATTGGAGCGGTGGAAGGTCCACTCGAGACGGAGTTACGAGGAGGGCGCGAGTAACACAAGGTGGTTAAAGGAAGGAGCTTGAGAAGTTGTTGACCTTAGGTTGACCATCCGATCTTCTCATTGGCTTGAGAAGATCGTAGTAGGGTCATGACTAATCATAAAATATTTAATTAATTGCTTGTGTGTGTATATATGATGCATGCTAGATTAAGTAATTAATTAGTGCCTTAACGGTTATATTAGATCTAAATCGTGTACAAGATGCACCCTTAACGATTAGATTAGATCTAAATCGTGTATATGATACACATCATCGATTAGATTAGATCTAAATCGCGTCGACTCTAAAATGCCTACCATGCTGTGATATCTATCACTATCTCGATCACATGTTGTTGTTGAATCTGCCAAAGCAGAGCAACACATATTATCTTGGTAGGGTACGGAGGGACAATCTTGGTCCCGCCTATCAACGCATGGGTGAGTAAAACTCAATTAGATTGAGTATAACTAGTTAAATCAAGTTTAACTGTAGGCATTTATCCAATAGTTGGAAGATAGGACAAAATCACGTTTATATTAACTCTTGGGCGTATTAGCCAAAGCTAACTCGAGTTTTAATATAAATGCGGATCTTGATCCTATAAACAAGAGTTGCATAGAAATGTAATCGGTAATTAGTTACCTACCGATCATACTAAGTCTTGGGCGTTTTAGCCAAAGCTAACTCAGGGCATAGTATGATGTGGATCTTGTCCCACATGAATTATAGAATTCAGTGGGAGCATCATTTAATTAAAAGACCTAATTAAATGATTACTAGAATATGATGTTTATTTATTTTCTGCATTTTTCTGTTGTAGATAACCATAACGTCAAACACGAACACCTTCTCTCTGCGTTCTGTCCTTGACAAGGGCAAGCTCAACGGAGCAAATTTCCTGGACTGGTACAGGAATCTGAGAATAGTTCTCACCCAAGAACGTAAACTATACGTTCTAGAGCAGCCCATTCCGGAGGCTCCTCCTGCCAATGCCACGCGAGCAGACAAAGATGCTTACAAGAAGCATCAAGATGACACATTAGATGTATCATGTCTAATGCTCGCGACCATGAACTCTGAGCTTCAGAAGCAACATGAGTTAATGGATGCTTATGATATGGTTGAACATTTTCGTCAACTATATCAAGGACAAGCGCGACACGAGAGATTGAGATCTCAAGGGCACTATTTCAGTGCAAGATGTCAGATGGGGTTCCCGTAAGTCCATATGTACTCAAGATGATTGGATGCATAGAGAATCTACAGATGTTGGGATTCCCACTTGGCCAAGAGCTGGCCACTGACCTGATCTTGCAGTCTTTGCCAGAGAGCTACAGTCAATTTGTCATGAACTACAACATGAACGAAATTGACAAGCCACTGTCCGAACTGCTTAGTATGTTACGAACTGCTGAGCTCAACCTTAAGAAGGTTAAGCCCAACTCTATTCTGATGGTTCAGAAACATAAGGGCAAGGGCAAGTCTAAAGGCAAGGGAAAGTCTCAAGCCAAGGCAAGACACTGAAACCTAAAGGAGGGGTCGCCAAGGATGCTACTTGCTTCCACTGCGGTCAGACCGGGCACTGGAAGAGGAACTGCAAGGTATACCTGGAAGATCTTAAGAAGAAGATAAGTGAGACTTCCACTTCAGGTTTATATATTATAGAAGTCAATCTATTTATTTCTTCATCATGGGTATTAGATACCGGATGTGCTTCTCACATTTGTACTAATGTGCAGGCGCTGAGAAATAGCAGGGCATTGACAAAGGGCGAGGTGGACTTATGAGTAGGCAATGGAGCACGGGTTGCTGCTGTTGCTGTAGGGACTTATTTTCTATCTCTGCCCTCTGGGCTTGTACTAGAGTTGGATGATTGTTGTTATGTGTCTGCTTTAAGTAAGAACATAATTTCAGTTTCTTGTTTGGACAAGAAAGGTTTTTCATTTATAATAAAGAACAAATGTTGTTCAGTTTATTTAAATGACATGTTCTATTGTAGTGCACCTCTGATGAACGGACTCTATATTCTAGACCTTGAGAGCCCTATCTATAACATAAGTACCAAGAGGTTCAAGTCAAATGACTTGAACCCAACCTATCTCTGGCACTGTCGCTTAGGTCATATAAATGGCAAACACTTATCCCAGTTTCATAAAGATGGTTTGCTGGACTCATTTGATTTTGAATCATATGAGACATGTGAGTCATGCCTACTAGGCAAGATGACCAAGACTCCCTTTAGTGGACACAGTGAGAGAGCGACTGACTTGTTAGGTCTTATACATAGCGATGTATGTGGTCCTTTCAATGTCACTGCTAGAGGTGGTTATAGGTACTTCATTACATTTACTGATGACTTCAGTAGATATAGTTATGTGTACCTGATGACACATAAGTCAGAATCCTTTGAAAAGTTCAAAGAATTCAAGAATGAAGTACAAAACCAGCTTGGTAAAAGTATTAAGATACTTCGATCAGATCGAGGTGGTGAATACCTTAGTCATGAGTTTCGTGACTATTTAGCTGAGTGTGAGATTCTATCTCAACTCACTACTCCTGGAACACTACAGTGGAATGGTGTATCCGAAAGGAGGAATCGTACCTTATTAGATATGGTACGGTCTATGATGGGTCACACAGATCTTCTCATGTATCTTTGGGGCTATGCTCTAGACACAGCAGCTTTCATTCTCAACCGAGTTCCATCTAAGGCTGTAATAAAGACACCATATAGGATATGGACTGAGAGAGATGTCCAGGTGTCTTTTATGAGGATTTGGGGTTGTGAGGCTTACGTTAGACGTCAAGTCTGGGATAAATTGGGACCCAAATCCGACAAGTGCTATTTCATTGGATATCCCAAGGAAACGAAAGGATATTACATCTACATTCCTAGTCAACACAAGGTAGTTGTGGCTAAGACTGTGATATTTCTAGAAAGGGACTTTGTTTCTAGAAAGACTAGTGGGAGTACGTTCGATCTTGAAGAAGTTCAAGATGTGAACCATAACACTGAAGCCTCGATGGAAGTTGAACTGGAACCACAAAGTGTTGTGGATGATATTGTTCCACAAGGAGTTGAGGAACAACAACCAGTTCAACTAGACATACCTCTTCGCAGGTCTAATAGGGTATGTCGTCAGCCTGAGAGATAATCATTTCTCTTGTCTGACCATGATGATGTTGTGCTCATAGAGGATGAGCCCATCTCCTATCATGAAGCTGTGATGAAACCAGATTTTGAGAAATGGCTAGAGGTCATGAGATCCGAGATGGAATCCATGTACACTAACCAAGTATGGACTTTGGTTGATCCACCTGAAGGGGTCAAACCCATTGGGTGTAAGTGGGTCTTTAAGAGAAAGACTAACATGGATGGACTTATTTATAAGGGTCGCTTGGTAGCTAAATGTTTCAAATAGATTCATGGTATTGACTATGATGAAACCTTTTCTCCAGTAGTGATGTTTAAATCCATTCGGATCATGTTTGCTATTGCAGCATACCATGACTATGAGATATGGCAGATGGATGTCAAAATCGCGTTTTTGAATGGAAACCTGCTCGAGGATGTGTACATAACACAACCTGAGCGTTTTGAAGATCCACAGCATACTGGCAGAGTATGCAAGCTGCATAGGTGCATTTATGGACTAAAGCAAGCTTCTCGGAGCTGGAATCTTTGATTCAATGATGCAATCAAACAGTTTGGTTTCATTAAGAATGAAGATGAACCTTGTGTCTACAAGAAGGTTGTAGGGGACATAGTTGTCTTCCTCATATTGTATGTGGATGACATACTACTCATTGGGAATGACATCTCTTTGCTACAGTCTGTCAAGACTTGGCTAGAGACTTGTTTCTCAACGAAGGACTTAGGTGAATCATCCCGCATTCTAGGCATATAAATCTATAGAGATAGATCTAAGAGGTTGCTTGGCCTAAGTCAGAGTACATATATTGACAATGTACTCCTACGGTTTGCCATGCAGAACTCCAAGAAGGGATTTTTGTCGATGTCACATGGCGTGAGTCTTTCGAAGACTCAAGGTCCCTCTTCTAGAGAGGAGAGAGATCGCATGGATCAGATCCCTTATGCCTCAGCCATAGGATCTATCATGTATGCCATGCTATGTACTCGTCCTGATGTTTCGTATGCTTTGAGCATGACGAGCAGATACCAGTCAGATCCAGGTGAAAGTCACTAGATAGCGGTCAAGAATATTCTTAAGTACTTAAGAAGGATTAAAGAATAATTCTTGATATATAGAGGCGATGATGAGCTAGCTGTAAAGGGTTACAATGATGCCAGCTTCCAGCCGACCAGGATTATTATCGATCGCAGACAAGGTTCGTGTTTTGCATAAATGGTGGTGTTGTGAGCTGGAAGAGTTCGAAGCAGGATACAGTAGCTGATTCTACGACAGAGGCCGAGTATATTGCTGCATCAGAAGCAGCAAAGGAGGCAGTTTGGATCCGCAAGTTCATCACTGAACTTGGGGTGGTTCCTAGTATCGCTGACCCTATTGAGCTTTATTGTGACAACAATGGAGCAATTGCGTAGGCTAAGGAACCTCGCTCACACCAGCGGACCAAACACATACTACGGCGCTTCCATCTCATTCGAGAGATTATTGAGAGAGGAGATGTGAAGATTTACAGAGTACCCTCAGAGGCTAACATCGCAGATCCCTTGACCAAGGCTTTGGCACAGAGAAAGCATGATGGTCACACTAGGTCATTGGGGCTTAGAGCCCACACTGATTGGCACTAGTGCTA
Source organism: Zingiber officinale (assembly GCF_018446385.1). Classification (NCBI taxonomy): domain Eukaryota; kingdom Viridiplantae; phylum Streptophyta; class Magnoliopsida; order Zingiberales; family Zingiberaceae; genus Zingiber; species Zingiber officinale. The sequence goes on from NC_055989.1 coordinate 16,694,441, forward strand.
GTGGGAGATTGTTAGTTAGAGCCCTAGAGCCAATCATTTGATGATTGTTGTATGGACTCATTGTATCATATTCTTCTATATATAAATAAAGACATTTGTTTTGGTTATTATACTTATTTGTATTGATGTCAAATAACTAAGTATAATAGCGTCCTTGAGTAGAGGGTTCTTACCTATATCAATCGGTTAGTTGAACCGATAGTAAGATGATATAGGGAACACTACTCTTAATCAATCCTAGTCAAGTATTAACATTCAGGGACAATGTTAATGCGACGAGACTAGCATGTAGGTCAACTCGATGACTTGATCTCACAAGTCATGGATATGGAGATATCAAGTTGACACATGGGTATGCATTGGAGAATGTATACTGAATGACCCGCCATGAGAAAGTATCATGGATCGTTATATGAGTGTCATATACTTTCTCATGTGGCTATTAGTATAACTACTAGTCCTTGGACCTGAAGTCACCATGGTTCCCTACATAAGGAGTTACGTACTTTGGTTTCGTCAAACGTCACTCGTAACTGGGTGGACTATAAAGGCGATTACTGAGTATGTAACAAATTATGTGGAGGGATGTGAGTGATGTAGATGGGATGTATCCTTCCTATATGACGAGAGTGACATCGATATTCTTGATAGAGTGAGACCACTAAGTGCATGGACATGCCCAAATGAGTCAATATGAGATATTGAACTCATTTGATTGAGTGAGTCTACTTGGAGTTCAAGATTTAGATTGATTAGAGGATGACACAGTCTATGCCTCACATTGATCAATCTAGATGTCTATGATAGAAGGACGCTTGTCATATATTGTGAGGAGTCACAATTAGTAATCACAAGGTGATGTTGGATCTCAACATTCTTGTAACTTGGGTAGTAATGATGTGTTGCTAGATACCGCTCATTACTTATACTTCTAAATAGGTTTAGGAGCATTGCTAACGTTACAAGAACCTATAGGGTCACACACAAATGGCAATTAGATGGAGATTAAGTTCATTTGATGAGCCTAAATGATTAGGTTCATATGATGAACCAAATTGGATTAAGAGCAATCCAAAGTAGGCTAATTGAGTTGGACTCAATTTGGTTCATGTGTTAAGTGAGTTTAATTTGGACTTAGACTCATTTAATCAATTTAATTCAATGAATAGAGATTCATTAAATTAAAATTGACTTGAACCAATGATTAGATTAGATCAACCAAGGGAGATAAGTGGTCAAGTTTGACTTGACTTGAGAGGAAGATTAAGGGTCAATTTTGACTTGACCATTTGCCACCTCATTGGTGAGTTGGCATTAAGTGGTCCAATGATGATGCTCCACATCATCATGGTTGCTTAAGTGGAATGTCACCTCATGGGAGTTACCAAGAGTTGTGACTCTTGGCATCCCATGGAGGTTACAATTCCCCTTAAAGTGGCCGGCCACTTTTGATGAGGAGTTAGTGCATTTTTGTGTGCTTGTGTGAGTAACCCCATCATCTTCTTCCTCTCTAGTTTTCTTCTTGCTTTCCCTCTCCTCCATTACTGATCTCTAAGGTTGCTAGCATATCCTTAGAGGTTCTTCTCCATCTCTTGCTTGTGTGGATACACATAGAGAAGTGTCTACTTTGACACTTTCGAGATCCGGCGAACCGAGGACGAGCGGGATTGCGAAGGGCTTCGCATCAAGGGTAAATTCCTTCTCCTTGTAGATCTAGTTTAGAACTAGTGTAAGAAACTCATACTCGTAATGTTTTCGAAATTTTAATCTTCGCACGGATCCGGTGGCTGGGGTTTCGGGATTTCCGTAACGAAAAAAGCAGTTTTTGCAGCTCGAAAAATCCAACAATAATAGTCAAGGGGACGATCTCAAGGCTGGTTGGCTCAGGGCTGGCAAGAGATTTGAATCGTGTTAACAGAAGCACGAGTAAAAAATTGCTTTGACCAAGATAATGCCTCATTTAAAGCCTACTCGTAGACTCAAATTATTTAATTACTTACCTTGTTATGCTTGTTTTTCACTTATATTTGTCTCACTTTTATTTGCTTTTCACTTATATTTGCTATCCATAAATCAATATCATTTAGTGCTTCTGAGTATCATTATAACAACCTAAGTGTTAGATAACTAGTACTTCTGTGTCGCTAATAATGATCAATACGTCAAATATATTTTCACTGCTTCTAGGCATCAAGGTTACTACTTCTGAACAACATTATAACAGCCTAAGTGCCAAGTAATTAGTGCTTTTGAGCCACTCATATTGGCCAATGTACCAAATATATTTTCACTGCTTACAGGCATCAAGGTTATTACTTCTGAATAGCATTATAACGTCCTAAGTACCAGGTAACTAGTGCTTCCGAACCATTAATAATGATCAATGCGTCAAATATATTTTCACTACCTTTAGGCATCAAGGTTACTACTTCTGAACAACATTATAATAGCCTAAGTGCTATGTAACTAGTATTTCTGAGACACTAATAATGATCAATGCGTCAAATATATTTTCACTGTCTCTAGACATTAATCTTACTACTTCTGAACATCATTATCTTTACATCTCAAAAGTTGCATCTTGGTTATATTCTTATCTCATGGGTCTTTTTTGGTTATGCATCTTTATATTCCTATACATTTGAGTGATTTTTATTTCGTATCTCACGGGTCTCTATGAAACATATCGATGTATTCATATTCATCTTTAATTTATAAAGAGCGGGTCTCTATGAAACATATCGATGTATTCATATTCATCTTTAATTTATAAAGAGCATAACTTTGTTGGTTGAGTTTAGTTAGACAACATAGAGATCTCTAATATTATGGAAGGAATCAAATTACTTATATGGTAAGCAGAGCCATCTTTCGTGTAACACCTTCCAGACTTCATTCGACTTTACTTTTTAGATTGACTTAGAGGTGAGACATCTAATGACAACAAGATTTTTTTTCTCTCATACACTTAATCAGACTTCATTCGACTTTGCTCTTTAGTCTGACTTAAAGGAGGGGTATCTGATGGTAACTGAATTTGCCCAGAAAGATACACCAAATCCTCCCGAACAATATAGTTGATTTTTCTCTTTTGGAGGCTGGATGAATATGACTGGGCAATATCTTCAAAGCCTACAGTGTAATGTTACTTAGAATTCTGAGAATGATCTTGTGGATGCGCTGAGCAATAACTCTGCATTCTGCACAACAATCTTACATGGGTTCATCGGGCAATATCCTCAGAGCCGACAGGGCAATGCTACTTAGAATTCACGAAAGAGTCTTATGAAGTTCGCCGAGCAATATCCTCAAAACTTACAGGGCAATGTTACATAGAATTTGCAGAAGGATCTTGTGGATGCATCGTATGTTCTGCAGAGCAATCTTACGATGGTTCACCGAGTAATATTTTCAAAGCCTAGGAGCAATAAATTTGCATTCCGCAGAGACATCGCACAAAGGATCGCCAAACAATATCTCTACATTTTGCATAACAATCTCATAAGACGCGCTGAGCAATAACTTTGCATTCTGCAGAATAACCTTATGAAAGATCGCCAAACAATAGTGCTAAGAGTATACAATGCAATAATATGAAGATATGCAGAATAATATGGTCAAGCAAGTCCTCCATCATCAAGCTCTTGATTGACAATACGTGATAATAATCTAATATAGGGAGATATGTGGTATTTTCTTTAAGCTCTTCCTGTCTTACATGGCAACGGATGATTGGAAGACAAGTGCTAGATGTGGTTCTCTTGATTTCTTCTTCATAATACGTGGCAATTAGCTAATGGTGGATGAACATTCGTTGTTAGAGACGGTCTCCTAAGAATCCCCTTCACTTTATGTGGTAGTTAGGAATTGGGCGCGCAATAATAAACTATTAGAAGCGTGTCTTCGTTGACTCGCTGACTTAGGCGGGAAGAAGTGGAAAGACGTGAAGACGGGTAATGTGGAGATTCCTTTTCTGATACCTATATAAATGGAGATTTCTTTTACAACAGCTATATAAATACCTCGGACAGTAACTCCTAGGTACGATGACCTTCTTCTAACTAGCAGAGATAATTCTTTCTTCTTTAAGCTCTTCCTTTACTACTTTCTCTCATTATCTATTTTGATCGATTAATGACTTGAGCGTCGGAGAGGCCGCGTCGGAGAAGCCAGCCCAACTCTAACCTTTGTTACCATCTCAGATCCATTCGTCCATACGAGAGAGGAAGACTTGCGGAGAAGGAGGATCCCAAGTGAGTAGAAAAAAGAGTCATCACTAACAATTTAGTTAGAACACACACATTAAATAAACAGAACACATAAAGGAAAGAGGACACGAAGGATTACTTGGTTACAACGCCCGAAGGAGGAGAAACCTCTTACAAAGGTTAAAGGAAATAACATGGTTACAACGCTCGAAGGAGGAGAAACCTCTTACAAAGGTTAAAGGAAATAACATGATTGAAACAGAGATATTTGAAAGTGGGTTGTATCTTGTTCTTCGAGCTTCAGTCTTGTTTATAGCATTCATTTCGATCTGACCGTTGTGCTAACGTAGCACCTTCGGTCGGATGTATAGTGTTGACGTTCCCTCAACCTTTATCTGCTTTGACAACGGCTCGTTAATTGCTCTAGATGACTCAACCCTTTTCCAGTCGACCGGAAGCTCTTTGGTCGTCTGGAGGTTTGCTGATGAGGGCACCGTTCTGATCCATTTCGGCAATGGCTACTACTGGCGTGGTGAGAGCATCTGAATGCTTGGAAGTGATTCGAGCACTTGGAATGGTCAACTTCTAAACTTGATCATTTTCTTCTCCATTCATTTGGGTGATTGACTAGTCACCCAGAATTCAGTTCACCCTAACTCAATTTCATAAATCTACCCAAGCAATTTTCCTCCTAGCTTTTTACCCCTCGGATGCATCTCATGCGTATTTCATACTTCCACCGTAGTATTTTCTATAACTCTTTGTACCTCAGATACATTGAGTTCGTTGACTCTTTTCTCGTATTATTCTTCTCGCTCGTTTGTGTCTTCCATCGTCTCTGTTGGTTCTTAGCAATCGTGTATTTGTATATTTTCCTAAACTCCTACGTACTTAAACATATAGATCACAACATAACAAAGACCTAATTTTGAACTTGTTTGTCAATATAACAAAACACAATTAGAGTTCTGACGCATGGGATAATAAATACAAGAAAAAGCAAACTACTGTTTCTACTGCTCCTCTTAGCCGTAGCCATAGCCATATTTATAAATAAATACACACTTCACCTTTGTTTCATCTTTCGATTTTTTTTTTCGCTCAATAGAATAACGCTGCCAATCGTCGATTGGTTGTCAGCCTTTTACACCGCAATGATTACGTTGGTCAACTAAAGTGAGTCACTTTGTGTTGGTGCATCGTGGCCTAAATGGTCTGATAATGTTTTGGTAGTTCAAAGCCATTGTGAACATTTTTCTTCATCTCCTATTCTTCAATCCTCCCCACAATTAATAGTGTTTCAATAATTCATGGCTCCAAGCCCTCCCTACGTATCCTTTTTAGTTCACCCTATAGCCTAGATTATTTATCTATTCTTTTCTTCCTTGTTTTTTTATTGCCATGCGCATTCAAAATACTCGTAGTTCCAGAATGCATTTTCACATGGAACAAATATTAGCACAAACCATCACATTGCTCACTGAGCAAAATGCATTGACCTAACACAGGAGCTAAATATTGACAATAAAGGCAACCCTCACATTCCAAGGTGCCTTATCATAGTTTACATAATCATGATCCGGATCATACGATTTTACGATCGATAGGATTCAGAGCAAGATCGATAGGATTCTATGTTGCAATGATTCTACACATTTTGTTAGGACCTGAGGGCTGCTATGTTAGTCTTTAAATTGTGTTATCTTTATGATTCTTTTTTGTTTTTTTAGATCCTGAAGCCTAGATCCTAAAGATCAGATCATACCAATTTGATCTTATCGAACCTGATTCTAAATGGATTTTGCATAGAATCACGGATCAAACTGTGCCTATTCAATTGTAATTCAGGGTTTTTGGGCTTTGCCAGACATGTACTAATTCAGCTTCAGGCTCCCAATGAACAGAGCAAGCACATCGGAACTGATCGGAGCTTTCATTGCTCTGCTCCCCCACAACTCGGCTGTGTTGTGCGCCAACGAACAAAGCAAAACGTTCCAGCCGAACCAACTCCACTGTCGACCATGTTCTTCGATCGTTTCATTATTTCGACTGTCTCACTGCAGCTGAAGGTGCCAAAGAGCCCGACGCATTAATCATAGGTCTCAATCTGATGTGATATCCACTTCCCCCATGTCAAGGCAAGATCTTGAGAAAAATATTCTTGGGCAAGGGAGGGCCCCACTGGGTTTGACCACTCAGTTTTTTTTCCCCCTTGCAGCTGGCGAAGAAAGGGCATCTCTTTCACAATCCGAGTAGACTTATGCCTCCTCTTTCTTCCTCAGCTTTTTCCTCTATCTTTTAGCGGGCATTGGATGCTCTTTTTCTTCTTCCTGTATATGATAACTCCATCAAAGAAAACGAACAGACAAATAAAAAAAGAGTAGGCCTTTTCTCAGAGCTGCAACAACAACACATGATTCCATTAAGATCGAAGCATTACTTCATTCCTGCAGCTGCTGCTGCAGCATCGGTAGCTAAGCAGAACACTTACAAGAGATGGAAAGAGATCTAGAAATCCTAGAGTCAACAACAGCTCAAAGGTTATTTGGACTTTGGCTTCCGGGACTAAAACGGAGGAAGAGAGGAGCAGAGGAACACCATGGCCGTCCTCTCTAACCGAGTGGCAGTTTCCGGGAACTACTTTCCTCCCCGCCGCTGCTGCTGCTGCTGCACCCGTCGGAGAGCTCGGTGAGGCAGCTGGAATTGGACGCGCAGGCCGCCGCAGGAAGGTGGTGCCTTCCATCTCTATCCCTTTCCCCCATGAAGTCGATGAACCTCATCATCCCCTTGTGATTGGCGACTGCCTCGTCTCCTTCGGCCTCCGCGTCCGTGTCGGTAGCTCTTTTCTTCTTAAAAATGCGACAGAGCACCCAGTCTCCGGTCGGCATCGCGCAGCTCTGCGGCACACGGCAACAATGGAGTCCGAGTTAAATGCGGCTCGGTTGCGTATGAGTGAAGCAGGGGGGAAAAGAAACTCACATGAGTCGAGTTCTTTCTTTGGGGGAAGAGGCAGGCCCGGCTCCCGGGCTCGGCCAGCCTGTACTCGTGCATGACCCAATCGGTCTTGGCTCCGGCGGGCGGCTTCCCTCGGTAAAAGACCAGCACCTTCTTCATCCCCACCACCTGGCCGACGCCGGCGGCGGGCGACTTGATCGCCTTGTCCTTCCCGGTGGCCTTCCAGTACCCCGACCTGGCGGCCCTGTTCGACCGGTTCCCGTTCGGGTACTTGGCCTCCTTCAGACTGAAAAAGTATCTCTCCTCTTCGCACCCGCCTGTTCGCAAGCGGCGCGATCAGAATCGAAATCGCAGACGCATTGATCCGAAAGCGGAAAAATTGAAGGCGGGAAGGAGCCGAACCTGGCAAATCCCAAGGGTCAAATCTGGCGAGAATGACGTCGGGGATGATCGAGGCCGGCAATGGACAGGAGAAGACCTTCCTCTTGAGGTACTGAACCACCAGCTCTTCGTCCGTCGGGTGGAACCTGAACCCAGGCGGCAGCCTCACGACGCTTGTCACCCCCCTCTCCATCTCTCGCAGTCGAATCGAACAAAAACACAAGAACAACAGACGCTACAATTAACACAAGCACCTGTCTCCTCCACTGCACCAAGCCAATCGCATACTTCCTTCAAGACAGCCGAGGAGGGATAGAGCGAGAGCGAGAGCGATGGCGAGGGCGAGGGCGAGTGTGGGTGAGAGAGGAAGGAAGGAGGTGGTTTGCTATATATAGCAGGAAGGTTGCGGGCACAAAGGGACGACTCCTGTGGCGTGAACCGGACTCAATCCTCGTTGAACAGATTAATTGCAGGAATGATATAGAAATCAACAGATTAAATAAGAAACCATGTCTGGTGACAGCGATTAGCGTATCGTATCACCAAGTCAGATGAAACTTTTCTTCTTCGGGATCCAAAAGCATGATGGACATTTGCCCTTCTTCCTCCCCCTCCCTTTCCTTTCCTTTCCTTGTCGCGGTAGCAAAGCCAGCAGCGGAAGTAACTCCCTCCGAATCAAAGTTTTTCCAATTAATTCAGTTCGATTCAATTCAATTGCGGGAGGATGCTGACGACGACGATATCTTGTTGGAGGGGGGACAACAACGTGCTGCTTCGTTCTAATTTTTTTTTTATTGTATGATATGATTGATTGCGAGAGAACCGTGCTAGAAATGGAACTGCCAGAGATGGGGACCGTCCTGTTTATTCTAATCGATTAAACATCCGCAAAAGTGTCATTTACTAATTTATATATTCTATATTTTTAAAATTTCTTTCTGGTCAAAATTTCATGGACCGAGAAAAAAAAAGAAAAGAAATTAGCGTGCATTATCTTAATTACCCTCTGCGATTAGATTAGATTAGATTAGATACGATTACGGCTCCTCTCCTGGCTTGACTTTGAGGTCAATATGGGCCATTTCAGAGTGATGTCATGCTTTCGCGTGACTCTAACGCCCTTCTACTAGCGCTTAATTACTAAAACGCCCTCGTCCGTTCCCACCGGAAGCTGTGTCCGTACGGATTGTACTCGTTCGGGAATATGCAAGTCGATGAGGGTTCGAATGGTAATTTGGGCGGAGGGTGATGATTCCGGAAAGTGGTCCTACTTGCTTCCGAAACGACGGACAAGGCGAGGGAAAAGACAAATTTGCCACATGCCGTGGCGCGGCGGCCTTCTAACCCTAGTCGCCCTCTTAATTATCATCATGCATTTGGTTCCATGAAAAAACAAGGAGGAAAAAAAAAAACAGACGTCTCAAATTATATAAATTCTCAAAAAGTAAGAGATGCTTTATTTTGAGAATACTTTTAGCTGTTTCACTTAGATCCTGAAATTTAATCTTAAATCTTAACCTTTGTGTTTTTTATTAACTTGATTAAAATTATTTAAATTAATATTATAATAGTTATATGATATTAATCTGTCATTGTCTAATTAACTGAGTATTCTATAAAAAAGTTAAAATATCTTTAAAAGGTATTATTTTTAAGAATTTGTATAATTTGGAGGGTTCTTTTAATTTTTGACAAAAAAAAAAATCTTCAAAAATATCCATTAAAAAAGAGTTAATTGGCGTTCACGATTAGCAACTGGACGAGGGAGGGCGTTTGCGTAATTGGAGAAAGAAGAGGGTGCGCACTGCCATGCAGCAACATGCGTGCATGGAAGAACACACACAACATTGACAATGGAAAGGGCTTTGCTGCCGTGGGGAGAAGGCAAACCTTTCCATTCGATGAGCCAAAGGGAGGTGCTGTCCCACTCGCAGTGTGGAAAAGAAGAAATAAATTTGTGCCTTTTCTTGAGCCAAATTGCGGCTGATTTTTTCTCCTTTTCCTTCTTATCTTTTTTTCACAATACTTTGTTTTTTATTCTTCGCAATTCATCCTAAAACAGGTGTGTTTTTAGTGCTGTTTTCTTCTCATTACAGGACACACAATCTCATTACAATAAATGATGTGATTTTTTTCTATTCTTTTTTTTTTTTCTGGTCAATTTGGGGTTTGCGTGTGAAGCTTGCAAAGAGAAAGAGAGGGCTTGTGGGGAGTAAACAGAAGGGTGGTAGTGCAATTATTGTGTTGTTGGAATTGTCCATCCCTTTGTATGGTTCGGTTCCTTGCTTGTCTGGATTGTCATTCCTTTAATTAATTTGTTCATTTGGTGAAGAAGAACAAGTAAGCCATAGGAAGCCTACCATGTGTTCGAAGAAATGCTATATCTATGCACATATTGCAGAGTTTGGGGGGGAATTAAATTGAGGATGGGTTTGCACATGGTGGGACAAACATGAGGTTGTTACAAGGTACCATTGGAGTCATGGAAGGACATGACTTGGGATCATCAAACTCCTCCAAGGAGTTTAGGACTCTCCCCCTTGCTTAATAAATATCTTCTGGTTGTTCTCAGTTTCTTGTACATAACAGCAAACAAGTACCTATTGGGTCCTTTGTTAGTTTGATTGACGCAAGCAATTGAAAATCAACTGTTGCGGGCATTCCTTTGATTTCAAGGATTCAAACCTTGGACTGGCTTTCCCTTCTTCTCCAACTGTAGCCATCTATCTTTATGGATGCATGCCGATAAGAAGAACTCTGCTATCACTATAGGTGTCTGCACATCAAGTATTTATTAGTGGAACAAAAGTCTCTAGTGGCTATCTCCTTGTAATCTATTTGCAACTTAAATTTCTACACAAACATATTGCAAACTAGAAAGAAGCTTCAGCTCTAAGCCATTTTTGATGTTGAGATATGAATTAGGCTTCATATTCCTTCAAGAAAAACATTAAATTGTTTGAAACCTCCAACTTTGAGGCACTATAATGTTAAGATATCTTTCTCACCATAGTTTGTAGCATCATGACCGGTAGGATCGGATCCCCATGGAGGTATCCAATTGGTTAGAGGGTAGTAGACTTACTATAATGAGACAAGGGATCAATTTTCGACGGATGCATGCCTTCGGTGAAAAAAACTCCTTTCATCCCTAACCACTTGGGCGGTCAATTATAAGCCGACCTTATGATTTACCTTCCTTCACATAACCTGGGGACGGACTGTGAAGAATGTCTAGGGTGAGCATAGTCACCTTTTGTTATATTAAAAAAGTGATCAGTAGAATTGAATTGGTTAGAATCGGATATTGATTCCATTGATTCAAATACTAATATCAGAAATAATTTTCTAAATACTTATTGATTCAATAGAATACTAGGAAATAAATATTCAAAACTCATAATTTTAAGGAAAGGAATGAAAAAATATTTTCATGAGGATCAAAACGGCCAAATATTAACTAAATAAATATTTTAAATGCTCTCGAAATTCTAACGATGTGGGGTAAAAGATGAAAATAACCCTAATATAATGACAAAAATTGTTTGGAGCTTCCGAGAAAATTTAAAATGATATTTTTAGGCCTAAGACTGGGTAGTTATAGGTTACACCTTATAATAAATGTAAAATTTTAAGCGAGCTTCAATTGGATATGTTATACATCCCGTGATTCAACTCGAATTAAAAGTTATGATCTTTCAAAGTGTAGAATCGTACCGATCTCATCGATTTTGTATGATTCTATTCCGATTTCACTACAAAATCCGATCTTAATCGATCCCGGATCGATTTAGTACTTTCGGATCATAGGATCATACGATCTACGACCCAGATCTTATGATTTTGCAAATCATGCTTCTCACCTTCTGCCACCTCACCATAGCATCATGCACAGGTCATCAATAAGTTGTTTGGGTCTGCAAGCATGGAGTTGAATAAATCAACTGTGATGTGAGCACAAGTTGAATGATCCAAGCAATCTGAGATTGCGGATCTTGAGCTGTCGGAAGAGGATGACACTCTTTGAATTGGATGGAGACGGTGATGCAACCCAAAGTCTTAATCACCATATGGTTTGTAGTAGTCATGAATTTAATGGCTCTCACTTTCTTGGGCACTCTTCTGGGAAGCAGATGATATCTCATACCAGGAGATGCCATGCACAATCCCACTTGCTCCTGTCACAGAATATAAGCATATATAGTGGGATTTAAAGGAGAGAGGGATTTTTTTGTTTGGGTTCTTGTGGTTCACACAATTGTGATGTGGGATGTTAGAGTTATCCTCAAGTTTCTTCCTCTGAAGGAGCACAATTCACTTCGAACCTTTCTGCACCGAGGGAAAGAAAGCACAATGGAATTTATTGTGGTGATTGCTATATTGCAAAATTTCAGGGCATGTTTCTCATACCTCCTTCATTCCATAGTTTGACTAACCGCATCCGAAAATGACAGAGTGCCTCATGTTTCTGTTGAAGTTGTCTTCTTTGCATGGATAACTAGGAGTCTAGGAATAAAATAATATTTCAAAATAACATTGGTATTGTAATTTATATAATTTACATTTAAAGAATATATAACTGAAACCCATTTGTATTTCATATTTTCATAACTGAAAGGAATTTAGTTTAGTTTTTATTCACAGTCCTGCAGCCTGGTTTGAACTTCTCCTCTGATCATGATATATTAAATGTTTATGTTAACGATAGGCATGACTGCAAAATCTGTTTATAATGTTCTTCTTTTCCTTAGGAAGAAGTCAACAATAAATGGCATCCTTCCTTTCAGTTTTCACAAAGGCAAGCTAAGGGAACGTAGAGTTTTAAGAGCGAAGCAAAGGCGAGACTTTGTCAGGTAAGAATAGCTCGGTGTTCAAAAGCTTCTAGTGCTTATTTGACAAAATTAGTCGTTTCGTATACGTATACATACCTGAATAATGGTGGCAAAGAAGATTTGTCAATGGGTTTGACACTGCCTCATGATGTTCATTTAAGTTAAAGCATGTCATCGTCATAATACCTATCCATTAGTCTCTTTGATTACAGATGAAGGCAGTCTGAGTTGGGTGTGAATGCATGAAACAATTGAGACATATTTCAAGAATACATTAATGTCATTAATGGAAAGGTTTTGATAAGAAGCAACTTGACCAAGACATTAACACCGTATAATCAACTCAATCATTAGGTTTAGGACCAAAGATTTGGCAGGTGAAACCTATAGACTGAGTTGAAAAGAGAGTTTGAATTTGAACAGCAATCTTGTTAGTGTGGCGGCCTCTGAGATAATGTTTTGCGACTGTTCTTCTTCGTAAGGTTTAACCACTATGGAAGAATTTTCTATTACTGGGTAAAGTGAATATAATATTATTTGAAGAACTATTGATGGGGAGAAAAAACAAAATGTTCTTAAAATAGTATTCTAACACCCGCTGCAATATAAATATATATAAGAGAGAAATTTACCTGTAACATCCCGACCCTCATATTCGATTGAGTCACCCAGACAAGTTTCCAAGCACCCGGATTTACATTCAGCTGCCCATGAGTGTACAAGGTATATATATATATATATATATAAAAGGAACTCCACCCATTACGAATTAGTCATGGCCGATCCTAAGACCGAATAAAGGAGGAGGGTTGCATTAGGTTGCCAACCAACATTAAAACTATGATAATTGTTTAATAAATGAATCCATTAAACTATTGTGCTAATGCTGGGTTGTTCCCTTGAAGAAATGTGTTGCAGGGTTTGATTGTAATTGACTGTAATATCTCGGCAAGGACTGCTACTTCTCCAGAACTTGAGTGTAATGTTAAATATGTAAGAATTTATATTACAGGGTTCGACTCTAATGTATCAGCAAAGACCACTATATCTCCATGAGAATTTGGATGTAATGTTAAATAGGTAAGAGTTTTCACACCATAAGTTGGATAAAAATAAATATGATAAGAAAATTAATAGTCTAATATTTAGAATATGGAACATAGGAACCTTCACTAGTAAATCAATAAAGGTAGTAGATACGATGATTAAGAAAAGAATTAGTATCTTATGCGTACAAGAGATAAAATAAATAGGCGAGAAGGTAAAGATGATAAAGAAATACTTATGCAAAATATAGTAATAAGACTAAATGAAAGAGAGGTATTAGCGTAATACACGCTTTCTTTGTTATTTATGAAAGAGAAATGATTGAGAAATGCTTGTACACCACTTTCTTCCCTCCCTCTCGTCTTATCTTCCACCATATGTTAGATTGTACCCATCGATTGTCCTTATGAGGAGACAAGCTGACTCTCAATCTATCAATTATGTCTTTTTTTTTGTACTCATCTGCAAAAGGGGTATGCTACTACATTCTTAGGTTACTTCATACCTTTAATTTTGCAAATATGACCTCTTTTAGTACACTTATCTCTATACAGCCTCCCTATCTATGTCTAAGTCTGTAGTAGAGGCACTCCTTGTCCCTACTTTGCAGTCAATTTCACCGTGTTCCTTGTTCCCATCTTTGTACAGTATGGATGCCACTAATGGAAAATAAAATAAAAATGTTGGATTAGGTAATTTGAGTTAATCGGTTCAGTCTTATGAAAATTTTTCATTGATCATCAAGATAAATCAAAAAATACTCACAATGGAGCAAGAGACAAAATTGAAAGTAAAAAATAACTGCTCCTTTAACTACTCTACTCTCCAAGGATGGATCCAGCGCCCGAGGGAGGAGGGCGGGGCCTTAAAATTATCCTTCCATATTTAAATTTCTGGATCCGTCACTGTTACTCTCCCTGCACCACCGCGCACCATGCAACAAAACATAAACAAAGCAGCCACTACTTGAGACTCCTTTACAATCCCTACGCCATCCACAATCTTAGATGCTACTTCTAACTGGACTTTCATGTTCCTCTCTGAAATAGCACTCACAAATGTACCTTACGGTCTCTTTCTTCGTCAATCTGTTTTACTCTATTTATTATTTCTTCTTTAGCTTCACTTTCCATTTATTCCAGTTAAGAATATGATATGTTAATTGAGATGGAATCTCTACTTCTAACAATATTGGGAGTTTAATTCTCTTAATGGTTTAAACTCTCCCACATGCCACCCAACATAATTGAAATATATCATTTCAAGAAATGATCAAAAATTGATATATACTAATAAATGATAGAGAAATAAAAAAATAATGAATTTTATCATTATTTTAATGAAGATTTAAATAACCAATTAACTTAGATAATTTAAGTAGGTTAAATGAATATATAAATTTAAATTTTATCGTAAAATTTAAACTTCAAAAGTACAACAAGTTTTAAATGGGATAGACAATGAAAAAATCGTTAGACTAGATGATATTCTGATAGAGGTAATGAAGTGCTTAAGAAATTAATATATTGAATGACTTACAAAATTATTTAACATAATATTTAAAATAAAAAAATCTAATTAATAGAAGGTAAGTACTCTAGTTCCCTTATATAAGAATAAGGGAGACGTACAAAATTATATAAATTATAGAGATATTAAACTAATGAGTCGTACCATAAAACTTTAGGAAAAAATAATAGAAAAAGATTAAGAAGACCACAGTGACCAAAAATAAATTTGGGTTAATGTCTGAAAGGTCAATAATAAAAATTATACATCTTCTTATATAACTAATTAAAAAATATCAGGAACAAAAATAAGATCCACACATGATATTCATTGACTTAGAAAAAACTTATGATAGAGTCCCAAGAGAAATATCAAAGACAGAGGCACAGAAAGAATTACTTGGTTGCAATCAGAGGATTGATAATTCAAGACAAGTAAAATGCACTATGAAGATTTTCTTTGGGTGAAGTAGCCTCTTACAATGTTGATGGCTCACAAACAGTAGTAGAAGAAAAAGGAAATAATTTACAAGTGATGTTCTAGGCTACTGGGATTAGGGTTATATTTATAGTCTTGATCGGGACGCCCGGAAGGGTTCCAGGCGCCTGGACGTAGATAGAATTTTATCCTCATCATATCGGATTGCGCCATGACGCGTTTAGATAAATTTTTTGGTCCAAGCGCCCGGACTGTGAGGTGTCCCGAAGGCACTTAATTGATCCGGATGGCCGAAATCACCTAAACAAGCAGAGCCGGAGTGAGAACCCGGATCAAAAAGTCAACTAGTAGGTTGACTTTTTCGTCCGTGTTCTTACTCCGGCTCCGCTCGTTTGGGTGATTTCAACTATCCGGAATAAGGCTCACCCAAACTCATTTTTCAGCTTTCTTGAGCAGTCTTCCGCTCTGACCTCTCTTATCTCAAAAACGCCCGCGCCTCCTCGTTCGCAAGCGTACTCTTCCATAGCGCCTCGTTCCTTAGGCCATCAATTTTTAAAAAAAATTTAAAAATATTTCATATTTTCTACGTTTTACTTCGAAAATGTTTCATCAACCAAATGTATCCATAAACATATACTTTAAATATAAATGAACAAAAACGAGTACTTATGTTGGATAAAAAATACTATTTTTATTTCAAAATTAAAATAAAGAAAGATAATAAATTAGTAAAAAAACTTAGCTTATATATGTTTCTTAACCCACGGGCCAATCCAAGCCCGTTGCAGGCTGACCCGCATGGGTCGCGGGCCTAGGCGGGTAGGCCCGCGGCGGGCTTGGGTTGATAAAATTTCAACCCAACCTACTTAAATTGTTTAGCGGGGTGGGCTAATCCAACGGGTCGAACCCAAATTGATGACTCTACATGATTATATAATTCTATATATCTCCACCTATATAAAATTCTTAAGTTATAGATTTATAAATGCTAAGTCATTTATATTATTTTTATAAAACTTAATATTAAGTCTAACTAGAAACCTATATCTTATATAATTTCATATATATTTTACTTAGTCATATAAATTTTATTTATGATATATAATAATATATAATTTATAATACTATATTTTCTTAATTAGTTATTATGTGCATGTTCTATATATATTAATCTTATATTTTACTTATTTAATTCTATTTATGCTTTAAAATTTATATTATACATTTTATATTACATAATATATTATCTATATTTTATTTCTATATTAATTAGATAAATAATTTCTAAAAATTTATACATTCTAAGTTTTATCCCTAAATGCTAAGTCATTTAATTCCTATATACTAAGTTTTATCCATTTATAATTTACATATTATAGTTTCTTAATTATGAGACACATGTTACATTAAATTTGTACTCTCTCTCTATATATATAATTTATATTTCATTTCCATTATAATTAGATGGATAATTTATACACATAAATTATATAAATTCTAAGTCTTTATATATTTATATCTTACAACTTTCTTAATATAATTCACAAATCCAAATTTCCTACTTAATCTCTTAACCAACCCATCAAATAGGTAGAAGATTCATTAAATTGTGAAACGTTGCCCTGCCATAATGTGATGTGTTTCCAATGCCAATAAAAAGTAACCCATCCAATGATATTTAACATCTAGAAAACTGTCAAATAAAATGCGTCCCAAGCAGAAATATCACAAGTACTGCCGCGCCCTGGCCCGTCACAAGGAAAACTATAACCAAAATCCTTTTTATCTGGCATTAACTTGGAACCACGTGCATCTAAAGCACCTTTTACTAAAATCAATGTAGTTGACTAACTTAATTAGTTAAATCTATTTATGTAAGTAAATTCTTAATTAAATCAAATGAACGATTACAATTAACCCAATAAATATCCTTAATTAAATAAATATAAAATTTAATTAAATTTTAATTCAATCCAATAAATATCTTTAATTAAATAAATTTAAAATCTAATTAAATTGTAATTAATCTAATAAATCTCCTTAATTAAATAAATATGAATTCTGATTAAGTTATAATTTAATTCAATAAATATCATTAATTAAATAAGTAGTTTCAGACAATATACCCCTGAGCCTAGAGTCATCACATAATCATATGCAACTTTTGTCTGGGAGCAGTCTTCCGCTTCGACTTCTCGTCCTTCGGAAATGCTATGCGCTTCCTTCTTGTCCGCCTGCGTACTCTGTCGTAGCATATCGTCCCTCTGACGCATCGAGCTCGTCGACTCTCTCTCATGTCATCTTTCTTGCTAGCTCCATCTTTCTTGCTAGCTCAATCCTGTACTCCTAAGTTCCTACACGCTTAGACACAAGGCATCAAAAGATAATAGGACCTGACTTGACTTGGTTGATCACATCAAAATTACCATGGGGTACTTATACTTTGTGGATCCCATGTTTGGGCAAGTGAGCTCAGTGTTTTATTGTTTCAAGCAATCGATGAATTTTACTACCATTTTTCCACAGCTTAAATGTTCTTCCATGCATCCCAAATCTCATATGGTATATGGGATTACCTTCTTTCCTTCCTTTTCCCTTGTATAACAAATCCTTGTATAATTTGTGATAATAATTATTCTAGGTTTCTTTAAATTGTGCACTATATTTAGGCTCCCAAATATATTTTTTCTATAATAATATCGAGAAAATTAGTATAAAAGATATTATATTATATAGTATTAATAATATTCAAATTACTTACAATAGAATTCTTATAATAAAATTTTTTAAGGTCTTGGACTACATGCCTCCATGTAAAACTAGACACGCACTAATATTCTCTAAACTTTTTGTTTATATAAGTAGATACCTTATGACCATCAAGAGTAAAACTGCATGAAGAAACTTTCATTTTTCGAAATAATATATAAAAGATTAGATGAATTTAAATTATTATTACATTAATATTTACCAATTCTAACAATCCTCAACATAATATGGTCATCGTGTACTACTACAATATCTAACATGATTATATCTATAAAATAACATTATAACATATACACATGTCAAATAATAATCAAATCAGAATAATAATGTCTTACATGGTAGAACTAGTGAGATTTACATGTAAAAAGCAAGTATATCCATGACTACTACTACAACAACAACATCAATCAGGCCTCTATCCCAGTAGGTGGGGTCGACTATATGGAGCTTTTTATGCCATTGAACTCTATCTCTTATTATATCATCATCTATACTTAATAATTTTATCTTGTTTTATTGTTGCTAACCAAGTCTTTTTTGGTCTTCCTCTTCCATGTTTGATATGTGTGTTTGTCATAGTTTCACATCGTCTAACTAGAGTATTTATTGGTCGTCTAAGTGCATTCCCCATACCATCTTAAATGTGTCTCTCAGAGTTTTCCCTCAATAGATGCAACTTCGACTTTCTCTCTAATGCTCTCATTTCTTTTTATGTTCATCCTCATATGCCCACACATCTATCTTAACATACTCATCTCTGCAACTCTCATCTTCTACTCATGTGCTTGAGTTATAGCCCAACATTTAGCTCCATATAACATAGCAGGTCTAACAATAATTTTGTAGAACTTTTCTTTAAGTTTTAGAGGTACTTTACGATCACATAAAACACCAAATGCTCTCCTCCATTTCAACCATTCTACTTTATTCTATGTAAGACATCTCTCTCAATCCCTCCATCATTTTGCAAAAATGATCTTAAATATTTAAAGCTCTTAGTTCTAGGAAACTCGTCATCTCCTATCTTAATAATTATCTCATTACGTCTGATACTATTAAACTTAAATTCCATATATTCTGTCTTTATTCTACTAAGCTTAAAATCTTTCCATTCTAGTGTTTTCCATCAAGATTCTAATTTAACATTTACTCTTTCACATGTTTCATTTACCAAAATAATATCATCTACAAACAACATGCACCACGGTACCGTGTCTTGAATGTGTGTAGTAAGTGTTGGTGCAACCTTAGGTCAAGGTTGACCTGGTTGACCTGATTCGAGTTGACCTGACTCGAGTTGTATTTTGATGTTTGACGAGAATAGAAAAGTTCTATTCTGATGTTTGACGAGAATAAAAAAAAAGTTCTATTATGATGTTTGACGAGAATAGAAAAGTTCTATTCTGATGTTTGACGAGAATAGAAAAAAGTTCTATTATGATGTTTGACGAAAATAGAAAAGTTGTATTCTGATGTATGACAGAATACAAACTTGGGAGATTGTGGGTGCAATCTTTGGTCAAGGTTGACCTGGTTGACCTGAGGTGAGTCGACCTGATTTGGGAAATCCTGGTAAGTGAAGTCAGGTGAAAGTCCTGGTGAGTGAAGCCAGGCAAGGGAAAGTCCTGGTGAGTGAAGCCAGACAGTTGGAAAATCCTGGTAAGTGAAGCCAGGTGAAAGTCCTGGTGAGTGAAGCCAGGCAAGGGAAAGTCCTGGTGAGTGAAGCCAGGCAAGGGAAATCCAGATAGGTCAAGGTTGACCAGACATCTGGTGAAAAGTCCAAGTATGGAAGCTTGGCACGAGAAAAGTCCAAGTATGGAGACTTGGCACGGAAAAGTCCAAGCAGGGAGCTTGGCACGGGAGAAGTCCAAGTATGGAAGCTTGACATGGGAAGTCAGAGAGGGCTCGGTAGCTCGGTAGCTCGGTAGCTCGGTAGCTCGGTAGCTCGTTAGCTCGGTAGCTCGGTAGCTCGGTAGCTCGTAGCTCGGCAGCTCGCTCTCCGGACTAGGTTATAGAGGGATCGGTAGCTCGTTCTCAGGACCAGGTAGGGTTTAGGGCTGGGATCTCTAAACCTGGATCAGTCTGGTGACCGATCAGTAATCATACAGAAGCGAAGAAGATCGGAGAAGAAAGAGGGGGATCGGTTTGTGGACCGATCCACCTGAGTCCTGATCGGTCCACAGACCGATCAGCACCATCCCAGACCGATCAGGATGTGTCCTGATCGGTCCAGAGAACCATGGATCGGTCTGCTGACCGATCCACAGCGATGTCGTTTGTATTCTGCTGTTTTTCTGCAACTTCTTATTTCTCTGAACTAACGATCTTCTGTGAGCTTTTTGAGTTACAGGTTGCAGGTATCATGACGATGCTTGAATTCAAATTAAGGTCTATCAGAGGAATAAGACAAAATGGTTTTTCTACTGAGCTTGGCTGCAAATGGTGCATTTGAAGCATCAACGGATACTGGCGATCTGGGTATGTTCTGGCTGCAATCAGCTTGACTCCTTGGCATTGGTTCGAGCTCAGAAGACACCAGTGAAGACCATGGATGGTGTTTGGGTTGATGGACCAGATGAGGAAGTGATTGCCCTAATTAAATTGCTCGCCGGTTGATTTGATCTCAGCTGGCGGATTCTACTTCTGCGACGATCGAATGGGCGATTCTATCCTCCTCAATCGATGCCAACGCGATGAAGAAAGCGAGAGAGGAGAAAGAAGAGTGGTAATGTTTTGCATTGAAAACTCTCTGTCGTCGATTAAGCAAGAGTGTCGTGTGGAGCTCTTCGCTGAGGATCCGCTTCTTTAAGCTCTGCTTTCATTGTGGCTGTAAGTTAATTGTGCATTCATAGTAGCCACCAAACTCTGTAAGTCTTGTGCTTCATTTAAATCCTTTTGAGACTTTGTGGAGAGGTTTCTCCACCGAGAAGGAGAAATACTTAGCCGTAATCTGTCCGGGGGTTGATCTACCGAAAGATCAAGGGATCGTCCACCTTACGGACACGCCGAGGAGTAGGGGCAAGTTATCCCCGAACCTCGTACATCATTGTGTTAGTGGTGTTTTGTTTTCTTCCTTGTATTAGTTTGTTTTTGCTTATTTCCGCTGTGCTAACAAAGTTCTGGAAGAAAATTTGTGTAAGTTTGCGAAGAGGCTATTCACACCCCCCCTCTCTAGCCATCCGAAGGTCCTAACAGTAAGTTCATCCATAATTAGTGTAAAAAGATAATGACTTAGAGCTGATCCTTTATATAACCCTATCTTTATTGAAAATGCTTCAGTTACTCTGCCTGAAATTTTTACTCTGGTTGTTACGTGTAAATACCCCGTGATGGTTTTGATATGATCAACCAAGTCAAGTTAGGTCATGTTGTTGTCTGATGCATTGTGTCTAAGTGTGCAGGAACTTAAGAGCACAAGAGGTCGAGCGAAAGAAGCAGCTATCAAGAAGAACGACACAGGAGAGAGTCAACGGGCTTTGTGCGTCCGAGGGGCGCGACACTGTGGAAGAGTATGCTGGCGGACGAGAAGGAGGCGCGCGACGTTTTCGAGGGACGAGAAGTCGAAGTGGAAGACTGCTCGAGAAGGTCAAGAAATGGGTTCGGGTGAGTCATATTCCAGATGGTCGAAATCACCCATACGAGCAGAGCTAAAGCGAGAACCCAGACCGAAAAGTAAACTTGCTGGTTGACTTGGTCTGGGCGCCCGGACCTGGTCTGAGCGCCCGAATCAACTAGGCGCCTCACAGTCCGGTCGTCCGGATAAAAAAATTTATCTAAATACGCTATGACGCAATCTGGTGCGATGAGGATAAAATACAACCCTGATCCCAGTAGCCTAGATCATCACTTGTAAATCATTTTCTTTTTGTTCTACTACTATTTGTGAGCCATCAACGTTGTAAAAGGTTATTTTTCCCAAAGGAGATCTTCATAGTGTAATTCACTTACCGTGGATTAGCAATCCTCTGATTGCAATCAAGTAATTCTTTCTGTGCCTCTATCTTTGATTTGTATGCTTCTTTATTCTTTTTATACAAGGATTTGCACTAATAAGTTATAAGTCGAGAAAGGTTTTTGTTTTTATCTTTTAGGGCTATTCACCCCCCCTCTAGCCGGTCGTCAATGGATCAACAATTGATATTAGAGCAAGGACGCTTCAGAAGGACTAACCGTCAACTGAAGTTAAGAAATCAATCGCCGGACCAAGTCTCATTCTGCCAAAGTTCGAGGGGGAGTTCGTGCATTGGAAATATCGAATGGAGGTATTCCTAAAAATTGACTTTGAAATTCTTTTTATTATTAAATATGATTTTATTGTTCCAAAAGATCAACAAAGCGTAGAGAAAGAAGAGTACCTATGGATGAAGAAGGAACATAGTGATTTTGTCGCTAACAGCAAAGCAGAATATCACCTACTAAGTGTGTTGCCGCCTCAAGAAGTCAACTTCATCAGAAGCTACTTGTCAGGCAAAGACCTTTGGGAGAAATTCCTGGAACTCTACAAAGGTACATTTGAAGCTAAGCTCGCACGACGAGACCTTCTTCGAAATCAACTGACAAATGTATGTTTGGAAAAAGATGAGAAGGTAGCCCAACTACACATGAAGATCAAGGAACTGATCACCAAACTAGTCAACCTCAATGAAACGGTAACAAATTGAGACTCGGTACGCTGCGCACTCAATGCTTTTCCCAGGACTCTAGAATGAACTTCGATAATTGACGCCTACTATATCTCGAAGTACTTGGAGGTAAGTACACTAGAAGAATTATTTTCAACTTTAGAATTACATGAATCCAGATGTGCAGGATCAAGTAAAGAGTTAAGCCAGAACCTAGCACTCAGAGCCACAAAGAACGACGAACCCGAATCAGACTCAGATCTGAAAGGAGACCTAGAAGCTTACATGGTAAGGAAATTTAAGAAAATTTTTAAATCTAATAAATTTAAAGAAATGCAGAACAGAAAAATCCAAGAAATAGAAGAAAGGTTTGATGCTATCAGTGTCAAAAGGAAGGATATATAAAGGAGGACTGCCCAAAACTCAAAAAGGAAAAAGATAAGAGGCCCAAGTAAAACAAGCACAAGAATCTCAAGGCTACTTGGAACTAAAGCCCATCATCCAAGTCAGAAATAGAAGCATACGCTGGTCTAGCACTAATGGTTAGCCACGAAGAACCAAACACCTCAGAAGCCAACATCGATGAAGGGGGAGCGACTTCAGACGAATGCAGCGAAACAAGGGGAGAATCAAGCTTCAGATTTGACATGGTAAGTAAGGTATGCCTTTTACCACCCGATCAACTATATTTTGGTATTAAATCAATGGCAAAATCAATGTACAAATTAAAAACTAAAAATGATAAATTAAAAAATAAAAATTTAGAGATAAAAAGGACCTTAGCAAAATCATGCTTAATAGAGGATCTAGATAAGTTAAAAATTGAAAATGCTAATTTGAAAGAACAAATAAAAAAACTTAAAAAATTTTGCATGTTCAAATTTTTCTGCTTCAAATTTTAGAAACTATAAAGGATTAAACTGGTATTATATATTTCACAAGAGCCAAATAAGAAAAGTAACAAAAGCATATATCCCTAGAAAATATTTGATAAACCTAGTAGAAAGGAACCTGTATTGGGTTTCAAAATCATGCTTAGTTTAAGTTATGTATATTCTTAAATCTAATTTGTTTTAATTGTCTAATATGTTAAAATAAATTTCTTCATATAATTTCTATTCAAAATTAATTAGTTATTAATTTTTCTATAAAACAAGATTTTATTTCTTATATATAATTTTTTTAAAAAATTATTTGACTATTTTATTATTTTTTATGAATTTTTATTTTAAATATTATATCTTAGAAATTAAAAATATCTCGTAAAGTTATTTTTACAAAATTTATTTTTTTTGAGAATTTATCATGTTCTCTACCCAATAAAATTTTTATGAAATTTTTTTTGATTGTTATTGAATTTTCTGTGAATTTTCTATTAAAATACTAACTTTTAATATTAAAAATTTTCAAAAAGTCAATTTTTTGAAAATTTAACTTTTCTAAAAAATAGCTCTATTACACTCTCAGAAATTTTTCCAAAATTATTCAAACTTCGAAACTATTTTTAAAGAATTTTTTAAGAAAATACATCTTTATGTAGAAAATAATTATTTACTACTTAAATTATCTTATTTTCTTGTGAAAATTTTACACCTATTTTGAATATGTCTGATTAACTTCATAAAAAATTTTAAAATTTTTTAACAAATAAAATTATTTTTAAAATTATTTTTATTTAAAAATTCTTTAATCATAAAAATCAAAATTTCGAGTATAAATTTTAAAATTTTCAAAGTGTTAGTTACTGTTTTTAAATTTCAAGTATAAATTCCTTAGACTTTAATTTCAACTTATTTTAGTAAAACCGCTATTTTCAATGTGATCAAATGGGGAGTTTTAGAAGTTAAGTTTAAAAGGGAGGTATATTTTTTAAAATATTTCATATCTACTATTTCAAAACTTGCAATTTCATTTAATGTCTTTAATTTAATATTTTATTTTTACCCTAACTTAACTTGGATTGATCCACATCAAAAAGGGAGAGATTGTAAGTACCCCATGATGATTTTGATGTGATCAACCAAGTCAAATTTGGTCATGTTGTTGTCTTGTCTAAGTGTGTAGGAACTTAGGAGCACAAGAGGTCGAGCAAAAGACGCAACTAGCGAGAAGGACGACACGGGAGAGAGCGGTACTTGTCAAGTTCCTCCTTGGATTAGGTTGGGTTGCAAATTTCCCAACCTGTTAAGTTAACGGGTCGGCCCGCCCCGCCCCGTAAAATGGTTGGCCCGCCATGGCCCGACCCGCCCCGCCACGAGTTGGCCCGTTTGACAGCTCTATTACTATGCATATAGGTTTCTATTTAGACTTAATATTAAGTTTTATAAAAATAATATATGTGGCGACTTAACATTTATAAAATTTATCTAGTATTTAAATAAAAGTATAAGAATTTGTATACCAACTTATATGCCTCACGTGTTTATACATAACCTATAAAATGTATATATTATAAATAATAACTAAGAACTATAATATTATTTCATACAAATTATATATGTATATATGAAATTTACATAATTACGGATATGGATAAAGTATTGGGATAAAAACTTAGTATGAGGTTTTATATAAAATTTATAGGAATTAGAAATAATTTAGACCAAGTCCTAAGCTTCCACATTATATAAAACCCTCACCTAAAACTCCACCTTTTTTTCTTGTTGCCGCCGGCCCTAAACCCTCACCTCACCCAATTCCACCGGTTCTATAGCTCCAAGAGAAGACAACTAAAGGAGGGGTTGGTAGCTAAGATTTAAAGGCATGTTCTCAACTATGTATTGCTTTAAGTTAGTTTCTATGTCTAGTGAATTTTGGGTACCATAGGTTGAGGTGTGATGCTTTAGTTTTAGTTCTTTCCTTCAAGTTTTGAAGGCTTGTATAAATGCATGATTTCGGATTCATGAGGAGTAGTTCCTGTTGGATCGTGAATTTCGATAGAGGGGGAGGGGTGAATATCGATCTAAGATTTCAAACGAGTACGCAACGGAAAGTACAAAAATGAGACAAAGCTAACACAAACCAATTTTACTTGGTTCTGAGCCTTTGACGACTCCTACTCCAAGGCCCGCACACAAAGGTGCTTTCGTTGGGCAATCCACTAGCAATTCGAAGAATGTTACAATAATGAAGTACAGGAATGCTAATAAGAAAATAAATACCGACAAAATGAAAAGAAATAAACTGAAGACAGCGCTTTTTCGGAGTAGCCTCGCGGCGTCGCAAGAGCACAAGAGAGCAATCTGAGAGTTCTGAGTTATGTAGAAGCTTCAGCCTTGACTCTCCTTATATAGGAGGGTTTGGGGTGCCTGGAACCTTCAGGGCGCCTTGATCATGACGTGGCTGACCCAACCAGCGTACTCCACGTGTCGACGTCGCGTCAGAGGATAAGACTTACCTCCGGGCCCTTAAGCTTTAGTTTAAGGTTAAATAAGATAAGATTTTATTAATTCAATAACAATAATCGTTATCGCTAATTGATTAACTTTTACTTGATTCAATAATTTAATACTTATTTAAAATAATTTAACCTTTTAACTGAATTGATTAATGAAAGTATTAGTTATAATTTAACTTTATATTTCCTTCCTTTTAAGTGGGATTAATATAAGGCTGATTAAGTACAGTAAATGTATAAAATTTTTACTTTAATTATTTACTTATTAGTTATTTAATCAAATTTTAATTTTTTGTGAAAATTTTAATTAGTTTAATCTAATTTAATTTATTTTAGGTGGAGTTTCAGGTTTAAGTTTGAAATAATTTTTTTTAAACAAAATTTTAAAATGATTTTTAAAAGCTTTTAAAATAATTTTTAAAAGAATTTTTAGAATGATTTTTAAAGTTTTTAAAAGAATTTTTAAAATGATTTTTAAAGGTTTTTAAAATAATTTTTTTTAAAAAAATTTAAAATGATTTTTAAGTTAAAATACTTTTTAAAAGAATTTTTAAAATGATTTTTTAGTTAAAATAATTTTTAAAATGATTTTTAAGTTAAAATAAATTTTAAAATGATTTTTAAAAGTTTTTTAAAATAATTTTTAAAATGATTTTTAAAGTTTTTAAAATGATTTTTTAAAAGAATTTTTAAAATGATTTTTAAAAGTTTTTTAAAATAATTTTTTTAAAAAAATTTTAAAATGATTTTCAAGTTAAAATAATTTTTAAAAGAATTTTTAAAATGATTTTTAAAGTTTTTAAAAGAATTTTTAAAATGATTTTTATGTTAAAATAATTGTTAAAAGAATTTTTAAAATGATTTTTAAAAGTTTTTTAAAATAATTTTTAAAATGATTTTTAAAAGTTTTTAAAATATTTTTTAAAAGAATTTTAAAAATGATTTTTAAAGTTTTTAAAATAATTTTTAAAATAATTTTTTAAGTTAAAATATTTTTTATGTTAAAATAATTTTTAAGATATTTTTTAATTTTAAAGTTAGTTTTAATTATAATTAATTTTAAGTTTAAAGTTAATTTTAAAATTAATTTTTAAGTTTAAAGTTAATTTTAATTATAATTAATTTTAATTTTAATTTTAATTTTACTTTAATTTAATTTTAATTTTAATTTTAATTCGAAATTCAATTTTAATTTTAATTTTAATTTAATGTTAATGTTAATTTAATTTTAATTTAGTTTAATTTTAATGTTAATTTAATTTAATTTAATTTAATTTTAATGTTAATTTAATTTAATTTTAATGTTAATTTAATTCTAATTCTAATTCTAATTCTAATTTTAATTTTAATTTTAATTTAATTTAATTTTAATTTAATATAATTTTAATTTAATTCCTTAGTCATCTCACTCGATCTATGTTTTTAATCTGGGAATCCTATAATTTTGTGAGATGAATTAGGTTCAATTTCATGGTTTGGTTTTAACTTGTGTTAGATTTAAGTTAAGCTTTGAGTTCAACAGATAGACATTCTCTGGATAAATTTTTGGGTTATGGTGAGTCGCTTGGACATTCGAGGTTTTCCAAATATTCCTATCCACTGAACTTAATACAAAACCTTGGTCTAACTAGTTAGGATCCGTAAATGGTAGCTTCGGCTAGTTTCACTTAGGCAAATGCACCAGGTCGAAGTCATATCTGTTGATACAGTCTGACCTGACTGTTGTTTTGATGTTGACACTGATTTAAGTTTGTATCAGATATAAATCAAACTCAGACTGACTACTGATCGAGGTTGATCCATTGGGAGGGAAAGTCTTGGTGAGTGAAGCCAGGCAAGGGAAATCCAGATAGGTCAAGGTTGACCAGACATCTGGTGAAAAGTCCAAGCAGGGAGCTTGGCATGGGAAAAGTCCAAGTATGGAGACTTGGCACGGAGTTGTCAGAGAGGGCTCGGTAGCTCGTTCTCTGGACCGGACGAAGTCGGAGAGGGCTCGGTAGCTCGTTCTCCGGACTAGGTCAGAGAGGGCTCGGTAGCTCGTTCTCAAGACCAATCCTAATATCACATGGGCGTTGGATCGGTCAACAGACCGATCCAGTGGGATTTTGATTGCCTGATCGGTGCACAGACCGATCTGGTGAAACTATGTTTGCTGATCGGTCTGGCGACCGATCAGGAAACACTCAGTAGCACACTGAGTGTAATCTGATCGGTCTGTAGACCGATCAGGAAACACTCAGTAGCCTACTGAGTGTAATCTGATCGGTCTGTAGACCGATCAGGAGATGATGTCGCGAGAAGGAAAAAGGCAGTGGATCGGTCCGTGGACCGATCCATATAAACCCTCAGGTCATATCCTGATCGGTCTTGAGACCGATCAGGTGACGATCTCAGGAGTGCGAGGAACCGCACTCATTAAGCCCTGATCGGTCTGCAGACCGATCAGGCCATACCCTGATCGGTCTTCACGACCGATCAGACATCAATCCAAAGGTGTGGATCGGTCCGCTGACCGATCCACCACACTGTCTGCACACACTGTCAGTTTCTGCTGATTTCTGATTCGTTTCTGATGCGTCTGATCTAACATCTGCTTGTGAGCTTTTTGAGTAACAGGTTGCAGGTACCATGGTGATGCTTGAATTCAAATCAATGACTATCAAAGGAATAAAACAAAATGGTTTTTCCACTGGTTATCGCTGCAAATTGTGCAAAAGAAGCGTCAACGTTCACTGGCTTGTTCAGTTGGCTCACTGGCTGCAATCAGCTTGACTCTTCCTTATTGGTTCGAGCTCAGAGACACCAGTGAAGACCAAGGATGGTATTGGTGTGAGCTCAGATAATCAGATGAGGAAGAAGCGTGATTGGCGACGCCTGGTTCGGCGACAGTGATACGCTACTGGTTGACGTGATTCGATGCAGTGGTTTGGCTCTGGCTGAAGACAGCAAGAGAGCAGAGAAATAAGAAGGAGGTAGAAGAGAGGTTTGGTAAGAATTCTTTCTTTTGTAGCAAACTCTCTGTCGACGTTCAAGCAAGGGTGTTCTGTGAAGCTCTTGGCTGTGAATCTACTTCTTCTTCACTCTCTGCATTCATTGTGGCTGTAAGTTGATTGTGCATTCATTGTAGCCACAAAATTCTGTAAGTCTAAGTCTTGTGCTTCATTCTAAATCTGTTTTGAGACTTTGTGGGAGGTTTCTCCACCGAGAAGGAGAAATACTTAGCCGGAATCTGTCCGGGGGTTGATCTACCGAAAGATCAAGGGATCGTCCACCTTACGGACACGCCGAGGAGTAGGGGCAAGTTATCCCCGAACCTCGTACATCATTGTGTTAGTGGTGGTGTGTTTTCTTCTTTGCATAAGTGTTTGTTTTGATTATTTCCGCTGTGCTAACAAATCTCTGTGTAGAAATTTTGTTTTTGTTTTTAAGAGGCTATTCACCCCCCCTCTAGCCATCTAAGATCCCAACAATATCTTCCTAGACATGCATAGACTAAGCTTCCCTAACGTACTATCATCCAAAATTTCACCAGTACCGTGGGTCACGTTAAACTTGGCCCCTTTCTAATTAATCCTTGTTACCCTACCGGGTAGGTTGGTTTGGATAACCCTGTCGGGTAGGTTAGTTTTGTTGGTGCAACCTTAGGTCAAGGTTGACCTGGTTGACCTGACTCGAGTTGACCTGACTCGAGTTGTATTTTGATGTTTGACTTAGGAAGATTGTTGGTGCAACCTTAGGTCAAGGTTGACCTAGTTGAGTTGTATTTTGATGTTTGACACTCGTGGAAGAGTTGTATTCTTGATATGAGACAAGAATAGATGTTTTGGAGATTATTGGTGCAACCGTAGGTCAAGGTTGACCTGGTTGACCTGATTCGGGAAAAAGTCCAAGTATGGAGACTTGACAACGGAAAAGTCCAAGCAGGGAGCTTGGCACTGGAAAAGTCCAAGTATGGAGACTTGGCACGGGAAAAGTCCAAGTATGGAGACTTGGCACTGGAAAAGTCCAAGTATGGAGACTTGGCACGGAGAAGTCCAAGCAGGGAGCTTGGCACGAGGGAAAGTCCAAGTATGGAGACTTGGCACGGAGAAGTCCAAGCAGGGAGCTTGGCACGAGGGAAAGTCCTAACTGGGATGTTAGGCAGTGTGGAAAGTCCTGGTGAGTGAAGCCAGGCAGTGGAAAAGTCCTAACTGGGATGTTAGGCAATGGGAAAGTCCTAACTGGGATGTTAGGCAGTTGGAAAGTCCTGGTGGGTGAAGCCAGGCAATGAGAAAGTCCTAACTGGGATGTTAGGCAGTGTGGAAAGTCCTGGTGAGTGAAGCCGGGCAAGGGAAAAATCCAGATGGATCAAGGGTGATCGGACATCTGGTGTGGAGAAGTCTAAGTGGGTCATAAGGATTGACCGGACAATTAGCGGGAAGTGCTAGCAGGTCAAGGGAGTGACCGGATGCTAGGAATGATGTACCAACAGGTCAAGGTTGACCGAATGTTGGTGTGGAAGCCTTAGGTCTAGGGCTGAGAAGTTTGGATCGGTCTGGTGACCGATCCAGTGATACTGCGTTTGCCCTGATCGGTCTGGTGACCGATCAGAATCAGATCAGTGGCTCACTGATTCTGATCGGTCTGGAGACCGATCAGAGGCAACGCAACCTCGCGAGAAGAAAGCCGTGGATCGACCGATCCACCCATGGCTTGATCGGTCGGCAAGACCGATCAAGGCTCGGTCTGTGGACCGATCAGGGCTTCGATCGTGACACCTGATCGGTGCGGGGACCGATCAGGTAAGCTTGGCACGCTTGCTGATCGGTCTGCGGACCGGACCGATCGGTTCTAGCCGTTGCGACGCAACGGCTAGTTTCTTCATTGTCTTCTTCGCAGGTATAAAGGGCTGCTGCTGCACGGCGACTTCTTCTTCTTCCTTCCTCTGCGGTGTTGTTGTGCTTGAGCTTTGTTGAGCTCCTCCTTGTCGAAGCTTCGCGTGAGCTTCATTCCACGATTGGATCAGCTGCTGCTGAGTTGCTTGTTGCATCTGTCCGTGAAGTTGCTACTTCATCCGGGACCCCAGTCGACGAGAAGGCAAGCTACTGTGTTTACATTCCTGTTGTATTTTGTTCTTGCTATTCTCTTGTACTCTTAGCTTTTGTTGCAAGTGATTGTGGCGAGGTTTCTCCACCCACAAGGAGTTTGATTTAGCCGGTTTTCCGGGGACTCATCCACCGACGGATTGATAGGCTTCGTCCACCTTACGGACACGCCGAGGAGTAGGAGTTTCATCTCCGAACCTCGTTACATCCTTGCGTAGAGGTTTGATTTCTTCTCCTGTTTTCTTTCTGCATTTAGTTTCCGCTGCGCTAACCCTAGTTTGTAGAAAGAAACGCGAGCAATTGGGGTCGGCTATTCACACCCCCCTCTCTAGCCGTACGAAGAGATCCTAACAAGTGGTATCAGAGCAAAGGTTTGCTCTTCATCGGATTAACACCCGGGGAGCACGAGCTAGAGGATGGATCTACTCTGAGAAGATGTCACCATTCCACCATTCTACAAATACGGTGACTTCGCGTATTGGAAGGTAAGGATGAAGTACTTTCTTATGACTAACATAATGAATTGGTTTTGTGTACAAGAAGGTTTTATTCCTCCGGTGGATAAGGAAGGAAAACCACTTGAGAAGAAGGAGTGGACAAGAGAACAAATTCACAAATCCGAAATCAACGAAGAGGTAACGAGAATAATTGAATTTTCATTGCCTACTAACATCTTGTGTAAGATAGGTTACAACAATGCCAAGGAATTATGGGATAACTTGGCCAAGTACCATGAGGAGAGCTCCACTTCAAGCCATGAAGAGGAGCCTAGTGAGCCAAGTAGCTCACATCATGGAGGGAGCGAATTGGGAGTTGAGGGCTACTCAACATCCAAGGAAGAAGAGGAGGAGAGTTCCTCTTGTTCAAGATCGGAGCAAGAAGAAGATTCTACCTCCGGAAGGGATGAAGAAGAAAGCTCATCTCCATCCACAAACCTAGGTAACTCAAACACTTTAATTTCGAGCAAATTACATATATTATGCTTTGAGTGTAGGGAGTATGGACATTACAAGAGCAAATGTCCAAAGAGAGTTAGGAAGACTCCACCGGCGCCTAAGGTCAAGGAAGCCGGAGGTCCGATACGCAAAGGCAAGGAGCACGTGGTGTGCTTCCAATGCAAGCGAAGGGGACACTATAGGAGCCAATGTCCGAGGGGGAGGCAACCTCACAAGGACAAGAAACCAAGCACATCAATAGGGGGGCTAAGGCAAACCCTAAGGTAATCTCTAAGGTTCATTATTGCAATTCTAATAAAACTCATGCTAGTAGTTTTGTTGCAATTGTTAATAATGATAAGCATGTTAACTTTAGGAACCAATACATGTGCTTAGGAGCTAAACATGTTAGCCTAGGTAAGGATAACACTAGAAATACCAACCCTAGGATTAACGCTTCTAAAGTTAAGGAAAACCTAGGTAGAAATCCCAAGAAGACTAGACACATGCCTAGGAATATCTCAAGAGAAAATGACAAATTAACACTTGAGGTATTAGAGAGGGAAAATCAAGTCTTGAGGTCAAGACTTGATAATTTAGAAAAGGCTCTTAAAAACATGGAGAAGTCATCTCTAGGGTTTAAGAGTCAAAAACCCAAGTCCAAGGACAAGAAAGGTTCGGGTCACAAACCTAAGTCCCAAGTGGTCAAGCCCACTTATCATAGTGTTCCATTCGATTATGGAACAAAACCTAGGGCTAGAAAGACCACCACCAAGGTCACAAGGGGAGTCACCCCTAGAGTTGATCTTGATGAGTCCCAAATTACCAAGGCTTCAAAGCCTAAGAGGGTCATTAGGAGGGTTGCTAGGGAAGTCATCCCTAGTGAATATTTAGTGAACCCAATGAGCTCACATAGATATTGGGTTCCTAGGAGCATCTTCTCTACCCCATAAATGGGTTAGAGAGTGTCAACTCCAATAAGAAGGGTAGTTAACCCAACTTTGAGGAAATTGACACTCAAGGAGCATTTTCAAGGTTTTGTGAACCTTTGAAAATGAAATGGAATTATCATTTACTCCTTGGAAGAGTAAAATGTGCCATTATGGAAAAGAATGTTTTTAATTGGCACAATTTGGGAAAATCTAGAGAACTCTCGAGGAAAAATGAAACATGCCAAATTTTGAGGATAAATTTGATCTTTAAGTGGCATGAATTAATCTAGAGTTCAAGAAGTGTCAAAATTAGGATTTTGGCATTTTAGGGCAATCTAGGGTTAGATTTTAAGTTAGCTAAGGCTAAGGATACTTAGATAGGGAATTTAGGTATTTTATTTGTGCTAACTTACCATGATTGGTTGCCATATGCCATGCCATGACATCATATTTATTTTATTATCATTTGAAATGTCATGATAATGCTTAGGCTAGTTTATATGTCATGCTTTATTTAAGTTTTCAAACTTTATGCCATGACATCATGACATTGGCACATGTTTTTACTTATGATATCATTATATGTCATGTCATCATCTCTTGCATTATAATCAATGAAATTGATTTGAGGACAAACATATAATTTGATATTGAGATCAAATTGGTGTTTAGAAAATGCATGAGAACTTAGCCTAAGTTGACCTTAACCCATATCTCACATCAAATTGACTTGAATGTGGTTTGATACACCTTAGATGTGTGTGAGATATTAGGATCATGAGTTAGGATCAAGGTGCATTGTCCTTGTACCTAGATGACCCTAATTCAAGAAATTAAGGATCATAGGGAAAGCTTGTGTACAAGTCATGTACATCTAGCCCTAAGATTATGGTCCTAAATTCAAATGGTTTTAAAAGTATTTTAAAATTGATTTGAAAAACCTTGATGAAGCTTTCCTAGTGATAGCATTCATCATTGAACATTGTGATACAAAGTTGAGTTAAACTTGAACTATTTCAAAGTTTTTGAACTTTGTATCAAGATTGAAAAATGGAAGTTATTTTCATAGAAAACTATTTTTCCATGATAGTATATGTTATGAGGAATGTATCCTCAAAATTTCATAATTTTTCGAATTTTCTGAAATTTTCTAGGAGTTTCTGAATTTCGGGAAGGAAATTTCAGAAATCGCCTATCGAGTCCGGATCGGTGCGGGACCGATCCGTAAGTCTGATCGGTGCGTGGACTGATCCGGTGAAGCATGGATCGGTCTGCAGACCAATCCAAGAGCGAGCTTGGTTCTGTGGGCACTGATCGGTCGGGGACCGATCCATGGTTTCGATCGGTGCGGGGACCGATCGGGCGTCTGATTCGATTTTCAGTTGGTCTGAAATTTCAGTGGAAGTTGGGTTTTATGGATTTCTAAAGGTTTGGAACTCACAAAGACATTGTTGGTGCAATGGTCAAGGGGAGTTAACCTTTAGGGGAGTTTTACCTAATTGTCAAGGGGGAGTTGACTGTTAGGGGGAGTTTTTACTCCTTAAGACTTTTGAGGATTAGTGATATGAGATTATCACTAAGCTGATTGTTGAGTTTAGTATCAAGGGGGAAATTAAGAGTTTCAATGAAATGTATGGGACTTTCATTAGGAAGAAACTCTTGACCTTGATACCCTCTTTTTTTTCCTTTTTGATGTGTGTCAAAAAGGGGAGAGTGTTCATTGGAGAATTATTGGAGAACCCAAGTTAGGTTATCGGGTTAACCTAAGCTAGGGAAAAGATGTCAAGGAATGTTCAAGAAAAGAACATTGGAATTCTTTTTGATGTATGTCAAAAAGGGGGAGAATTATTGGAGAACCCAAGTTAGGTTATCGGGTTAACCTAAGGGGAGAATGTCCAGAGAATGTTCAAGGAAAGAACATTGGACATTGGAAGATAGTTGGAAAACCTAAGTTAGGTTATCGGGTTAACCTAACTTGATTATGGGTTTTGTCAAACATCAAAAAGGGGGAGATTGTTGGTGCAACCTTAGGTCAAGGTTGACCTGGTTGACCTGACTCGAGTTGACCTGACTCGAGTTATATTTTGATGTTTGACTTAGGAAGATTGTTGGTGCAACCTTAGGTCAAGGTTGACCTAGTTGAGTTGTATTTTGATGTTTGACACTCGTGGAAGAGTTGTATTCTTGATATGGGACAAGAATAGATGTTTTGGAGATTATTGGTGCAACCGTAGGTCAAGGTTGACCTGGTTGACCTGATTCGGGAAAAAGTCCAAGTATGGAGACTTGGCAACGGAAAAGTCCAAGCAGGGAGCTTGGCACTGGAAAAGTCCAAGTATGGAGACTTGGCACGGGAAAAGTCCAAGTATGGAGACTTGGCACTGGAAAAGTCCAAGTATGGAGACTTGGCACGGAGAAGTCCAAGCAGGGAGCTTGGCACGAGGGAAAGTCCTAACTGGGATGTTAGGCAATTGGAAAGTCCTGGTGAGTGAAGCCAGGCAGTAGGAAAGTCCTAACTGGGATGTTAGGCAGTGTGGAAAGTCCTGGTGAGTGAAGCCAGGCAGTGGAAAAGTCCTAACTGGGATGTTAGGCAATGGGAAAGTCCTAACTGGGATGTTAGGCAGTTGGAAAGTCCTGGTGAGTGAAGCCAGGCAGTGAGAAAGTCCTAACTGGGATGTTAGGCAGTGTGGAAAGTCCTGGTGAGTGAAGCCGGGCAAGGGAAAAATCCAGATGGATCAAGGGTGATCGGACATCTGGTGTGGAGAAGTCTAAGTGGGTCATAAGGATTGACCGGACAATTAGCGGGAAGTGCTAGCAGGTCAAGGGAGTGACCGGATGCTAGGAATGATGTACCAACAGGTCAAGGTTGACCGAATGTTGGTGTGGAAGCCTTAGGTCTAGGGCTGAGAAGTTTGGATCGGTCTGGTGACCGATCAGAATCAGATCAGTGGCTCACTGATTGTAATCTGATCGGTCTGGAGACCGATCAGGAGGCAACGCAACCTCGCGAGAAGAAAGCCGTGGATCGGTCTGCTGACCGATCCACCCATGGCCTGATCGGTCGGCAAGACCGATCAGGCATAAGCCTGATCGGTCTGTGGACCGATCGAGGCTTCGATCGTGACACCTGATCGGTCTGGGGACCGATCAGGTGACAAACAGAAGCTTCATGCGCCTAGGCTGATTGGTCTGCAGACCGATCAGTGTTTCTTCGCTGTCTTCTTCGCAGGTATAAAGGGGTCGAGGGCTGCTGCTGCACGACGACTTCTTCTTCTTCCTTCCTGTTGCGAAGTGCTGTTGTGCTTGAGCTTTGTTGAGCTCCTCCTTGTCGAAGCTTCGCGTGAGCTTCATTCCACGACTGGATCAGCTGCTGCTGAGTTGCTTGTTGCATCTGTCCGTGAAGTTGCTACTTCATCCGGGACCCCAGTCGACGAGAAGGCAAGCTACTGTGTTTACATTCCTGTTGTATTTTGTTCTTGCTATTCTCTTGTACTCTTAGCTTGCTGTTGCAAGTGATTGTGGCGAGGTTTCTCCACCCACAAGGAGTTTGATTTAGCCGGTTTTCCGGGGACTCATCCACCGACGGATTGATAGGCTTCGTCCACCTTACGGACACGCCGAGGAGTAGGAGTTTCATCTCCGAACCTCGTTACATCCTTGCGTAGAGGTTTGATTTCTTCTCCTGTTTTCTTTCTGCATTTAGTTTCCGCTGCGCTAACCCTAGTTTGTAGAAAGAAACGCGAGCAATTGGGGTCGGCTATTCACACCCCCCTCTCTAGCCGTACGAAGAGATCCTAACAAGTTTTGGGGGTACCAGCTATTCTGGAGTCTCCCCTTGAATTATTGGTTTTTTATTTTAAGATTTTTGTATAATTAGAGTTGGTTTTAGTTAAGTTTTAATATTTAATTTGTAATTTAAATTAAGTTTTTAATTTTGAATTAATTAAATTGGTTAAATTATCTTTCTTTTAAAGAGTATATTTAATATTTAAATTTTCTTTCAATTTCAATTTTATTAGGTTAATTGAACTATCTTTCTTTAATAGCTTATTTTT
This sequence comes from Zingiber officinale, assembly GCF_018446385.1. NCBI lineage: Eukaryota > Viridiplantae > Streptophyta > Magnoliopsida > Zingiberales > Zingiberaceae > Zingiber > Zingiber officinale. The sequence continues at coordinate 16,731,605 of NC_055989.1, forward strand.
AAAGTTTAAGTTTTTATTAATTTTTAAATTTGAATTAATTAAATTGTTTGAGTCATATTTCTTTAAAGTTTTATCTTTTAGCCTTTTATTAATTGTTAATTTTAAATTTTCTATATTATCTTTGTTTTTTGTTTAATATGTTATCTTTAACATTCAATTTTAAGTTTGTTAAAGTGTATGATTTTATCCTTATATTTTATTTGCCTTTTAAATTGAAATGATTAATTGAATTTATTAGATTAGTTTTATCTTTAAAATTTAATTTTTTGTTAATTATATTATCTTGGTTTTGGATAGCATTTTCTAGACTGATTTTATCTTGATTATTAAATATTTTATCAAGGTAATTATTAATTTTATCCATTTTCTCATTTATAACTTCTAAATTCGAATTTATTTTAATGTTTGACTTATTTATGTCTAGATGTTCACTTAATTTTAAATTTTCTGAATTAATTAAATTATTTGAATTGATTTGGTCATTGTTCTGTTTGACCAAGTCAAGGTTGATGCCAAATTGATCAGAGTCTTGATTAACTTGATCAAAATCTAGATTATTTTGTGATTTTGAATTTAAATCATTTAGATCTAGATTATCATGCACCATACTTGGAATAATTTCATACTTATCTGAATCATCATGTTGATTATTTAAACTACTATTAGCAGGGGCATTTTGGTAAACATTACTAACCTTGAGTGCAACCCCTAATTCAGTAGGCTTTTCCATTGGATCTGACTTGAGTCCGAATTCGATTTTTTCTTGATCCTCTAACTCGAACGACTCCTCATGAAGTTTGATCAACTGGGTCCAAAGCTCATATGCATTCTTGTACTTTTCTAGTCTGCATAAAACATTGTTAGGTAAAACACCACAAAATATTTTACTTACATTTTTGTTCAGTTCCGAGTCCTGAGAAGGTTTTCTCAATATTAGCACATTATCGAAATTTAGGCTTCCTAAGAAGCATTCTATTAATCGCTTCCAGTAGTTGAAATCTTGATCGTATGGTGGTGGTTCGTGGGGGTTCCGTCCTTCTTGAAGAGGCATTGGTCTTGCACACAAGGAAACAGAGAAAAAGTCCGAAGGCTTGGTCTTGAATTAGCAGTGTTGGAGGAAAAAATAGAGTATTTCACTATTTTAAAAAAATAATAATAAAATATTGATAAAATATTAAAAAAAATATTATTTCAAAATATTGAAAATGTAATATTTTGTCAATACTAAGCAATGGTGAAGAGATGGCGATGTATTTTTCAAAATCAGTTTTGGAGGGAAAAAATGAAAGGCGTAAGGTTTTATTTTAAAGATAAATGGTATCTAATTTTTCTTTAAAAAAACACCCCCTTTGCCTGATTGGTGGTTGCACCAAATCAGAGTGGTACCTGCTTTGATACCACTTGTTGGATCGTGAATTTCGATAGGGGGGATGAATATCGATCTAAAATTTCAAACGAGTACGCAGCAGAAAGTACAAAAATGAGACAAAGCTAACACAAACCAATTTTACTTGGTTCTGAGCCTTTGGTGACTCCTACTCCAAGGCCCGCACATAAGGGTACTTTCGTTGGGCAATCCACTAGCAATTCGAAGAATGTTACAATAATGAATTACAGGAATGCTAATAAGAAAATAAATACCGACAAAATGAAAAGAAATAAACTGAAGATAGCGCTTTGTCGGAGTAGCCTCGCGGCGTCGCAAGAGCACAAGAGAGCAATCTGAGAGTTCTGAGTTATGTAGAAGCTTCAACCTTGACTCTCCTTATATAGGAGGGTTCGGGGTGCCTGGAACCTTCAGGGCGCCTCGATCATGACGTGACTGACCCAACCAGCGTGCTCCATGTGTCGACGTCACGTCAGGGGATAAGACTTGCCTCCGGGCACCTGGATCCCTTCCGAGCGCCTGGACCTTCAGGCGCCCGGACCTTCGGGCGCCCGGATCCTCTCTGGGCGCCCGAACCTACCTTTCTCCAGAAACTCCTTCTCCTACAAGACAAGATTATTCCGTGGCAAATATATAATGTATATCCTGCAAAACAAAGTATTAGCGCAGTTTATAATTTAACAGAAAAGAGTATGACTTAGATTCCGTCTTTCCGAGACCAGAATATAGTCACGATCTCGACTTAGAGTTCTGAAATTGTTCTAAGTCAGATCGGTACCTATTCCCTTCCCGGGAACGCGTCCTCACAGTCACTCCCTTCCAGTGACTTACCTTTACTTACCTGCCAGACGTCCGGTCAGCCCTTCGACCCGTCTAGATTTTGTGCCAGCTATCCGGTCAACCCGTCGACCTAGCTGGACTTCGTGCCAAATGTCCGGTCAGCCCTTCGACCCATTTGGACTTCGTGCCAGCTATCCGGTCAGCCCGTCGACCTAGCTGGGCTTCGTGCCAGACATCTGGTCAGGCCGTCGACCTGTTTGGACTTCGCCTGCACACTCGATCAGAGTGTTAGATAATGACAAACCTAACTTAACCTAATTTGTCATTCATCAAAACCAGAGTTAGACCGTTAGTGCTAACCGCACCAACAATTCCCTCATTAATTGTTAAGGGTTGTTTATTATGTTTTCTTTACAAATTGTGCATGTTTCCTACTTTGTTCAATGCACTAGTTAGTTTCTATAATTTTGTGGAATTCGGATCCCTTTAGTTTTGATATTCTTGGCTGTTTTGAGAGGATGATACCATCATTTAGGTCCTTTCCTTATGCTCCAAATGATTTGTATAGATGGTAAGTTCCGGATTTTTATAGCTTCTCCCTATGTTCCTCTCGGTTTTGAAAAGATGGCACTATGGTTTAGTTTCCTTTCTCATCTCTACTTGAAAACTAACAAGCTTTGATGCTCTAGTGGCGCTTGGGATTGGTGTAGGTTTCAGATCCTTTAAGCTTTGATGCTAAGTTGATATACAAGTCTATGCTTAAGCTTACGATATGAAATTATATATTTATGTTTAGGTTCATGATTATGCCATGTTTATGTTGCTAAGCATGCACGTGCTAAGTTGATGCACAAGTCTATGCTTACGCTTACGATATGAAAATTACATGCTTACGTTTAGGTTTATAATTATGTCATGTTTATGTTTATGCATGCTCACACTTGTTTATGCATAGAATTATGTTGAAATCCATGCTTGAGCTTATGTTGTGAATTTGCATGTTTGTGTTTAAATTTATGTTCATGTCCCTCTTATGTCTGATTACGATACCTTAAAGTGATAATGATAAAGATTTAATGAGGATAACGTGAAGGAAAAGGTCCCAGAGGGAGCCCGTTTATGGGAAAAGACCCCAGAGGGAGCCCAATATCGGGAAAGTTGAATATAATAAAGTGATAATGATAATGATAAAGATTTAATGAGGATACCGTAAGGGAAAAGGTCTAAGAGGGAGCTCATTTACAGGAGAAGACCCCAAAAGGATCCCAATATCGAGTAAGTTGATTGTGATAAAATGATAATGATTAAATGGGAACATCGTAAGGGAAAAGGCCTTAAAGGGATTCCGTTTACGGGATAAGGCCTTAGAGGAAGCCCAATATCTGTTTTCCATGTTAGGTCATGGCCCAACGACAAGAGTTGTTGATGTCATGTTGCCATGTACCATGGTTTTACAGCTGAGATTGATCAATCGACCATATGATGATAGTTAGTCACTTTCAACGATCCTTACCTTAAAAAAATTTATGATATATTATGCTTATATACATGCTCACGATTATGTCTATTCGTATGTTTATATTTATGTCATGATTACGTTTGTTCGTATACTTATGTTTATGTTTATGTTACGCTTATATACATGCTTATGATTTTGTCTGTTCATATGTTTATGTTTATACTTACATTATACTGATGTACATACTCATGATTATGTCTGTTCGTATGCTTATATTTATACCCTCATGCTCATGTTGATGCCTATGCGTACGTTCGTGGTATGTTAGTAGGAAGGTCCCTAGTTACCTAGAACGTGATTTCCCTTAGTACACTAGATTATAGGCGCTAACTGTTGCATGTCATGGTTTTAAATATGTTGAATCTCTCGACTCATAGACTTTAACCTTTCTTTTTCAGACAATGGAACAAATGAGACAGGAGACATTGACCAGTAAGCCAACTCAGAACAATGGTAGTACAACCCGAAGACCTTTAGTTTAATTTCTGCATTTAGCTATGTTATTTTTTGAACCGTCTATGTAATTTTATTTGAACTAAGAAACCACTATAGAAGTATAAGCAAGTGACGTTCGCAGTTACATTTATGAATTGTAAAAAAACAAAGGAAAAAACTAGGGACGTTACAAGGGGTCATCCTAGTTTTTCATCTACTCGAGTGGAAATGTTAATACAAGAAAATCAAGAATTGAGAGATCTAGTCATGACATTAGAGCAGTCTCGGGCTAGTGAGGAGTCGTTTGAAGATCGGGTTAAGATGGCAATAGAGCGGCAAATGCAAGAATTCATATCTCAATGGAGTCTAAATTTTTCAACACCACATGGTTTTGATGTAAGTCTAACATATATCTACATGAATTTAGTATATGCATATGTAAATTAAGTTATTGTATATTCCTTAATGTTCAAGATTTTGAACTAGATGATTTTCACAATATTTTAAAAACATACCTTGGCTCATGATGACCTTCAAGTATGAAGAAATTAGAATCCCTTAGACAATTGTGTTTCTTCCTCTTGACCTCTCTACTTTCATTGGTCTCTCTGATGGAGCAAAGACCTATATATAAGGTAGAGGGAGGACCATTGTGTGACCTTTCATCTACACATTCTATCAATGTGTACATTCAATTATCTCTTAATTCCATCCATTCATTCTCATAATTCTTTTATATTTATTTGCATGAATATGAAGAGAATTGTCTCTTCATTAACCAATATGAATGTAGCAACTAATCATAATTGTGTCTATTTAATCATGCTATTTAATTACGATAAAATCAAAGAACATGAACCATCATACATGTGTGTCATTGACATTTGACTTATAGGAGACTCAAGATCCAAACATAACTCATAAGTAGCTCATAATAATAACAATTTTTTTAAAGTAGTTTTTTTGTTTATCACTCGTAAAACATGCAACATGGTTCTATTAATTTCAATACTATATGCATATCTAATTATATTACATCTTTTCATAAATAATATAGATAAAAGTATATTTTATTATCATCAGCAGATATCCAAACTCTTATTAAGATATGTTTTTTTTAAAACATATGAAATTTATGTTTATCAATTTGTGTATTTTCTTGATAAAATAGTTTTGCCCTTATATATATATATTTTAACTTTAGATTCATATATAAGCAGGATTTTTTCATATATGAGTATTTTGCCCTTGTTTGTTTTTAATAACCTATCATATCCTACTTGCTATAGAATTAGATGATGATGAATGTACTAGGTTTTGAGCATGATGGGTTGGATTTGGATGTGTTGGTTTTGAGTATGATGAGATGTATTTGTTTTTTTGATTAAATTATTTTAGAATAATGCACGATGCATTAAATGAATGATGAATGTGTAATGTACAAAGTTTTGAACCATGTGTGTTGGAATTATTTTTAATGTATCATCGATTATTTGAAATGTATCATGGTTTGTGAATAATGATGGTTTATGAATGTTGAATGTGTGATGAATGGTTTGTAGATTGAAATTCGAATGTGGATTTAAATCGAGGACTTATGGGTTTGGTTCCAAAATTTTACCTTAATTTAGCGATGGAATTTTTATTTTTATCGCTAATTTAGTGACCAAAATAAAATATCCATTGCTAGATTTAGTGTTAGAACTTAAATTTTACAGTAATTTTTTGTCATCAATAGTAGCGACGGAAATAAAATTTCGTCGCTAAATTTAGCGATGAAGTTAAATTATCATTGCTAAATTTAGAGACGAAAATAAATTTTTACCACAAATTAGCGACAGTAACAAAATTTTGTTACTAAATGTAGTTAGCGACTAAAAAAATTATGATTGAAATTCTCGGTCACTAAGCGATCTCTAATTGTGAATTTTATTGTAGTGTCGGTCACTTCTATTAGTTTGAAGAAAAAAAATAATTTGTTCAATTTTGATATAAATGATTTGCTTATTAATTGATTGCTCACGTCTAATTGCAATGATTTTACAATGGAGAGTCATCACAAATATTTTTTTTTAAAAAAAAATTAAAAAGGTCAAAATTGACTATACAACAGTTATATTGTTGTAAATATCCTTTATTTAAAAAAACATTACATATGACTATTTACCGTTGTTGGTAATTTAATTTTTTTTAAAAATTAATTGAGATCATAAATTTTCTTGACTATATGAATATATGTAATACACAAGTATAAAAATTGTAATAGACTATTAAAATACTATTAAAGTTGGCATTTGCATCGTAACAATACACATAATAACATCCACATCAAAACACAATCAAATAATAACATCTATACAACTTATAATCACGTAAAAAGATAATAGTCAAGTAAGTGAAAAGCAAATGATTAGTGCAAGTGTACATGAATGAAATGTCATAAGTCTGTCATGAAAAAGGGTACGTAAAAGATAACTGTCCTAAATTGAAGAGCAAGGACAAAAGACTAATCTAGAAAAAACATCAAAATCTAAAGGCAACATGGGACAAAACGTCATCCAAATCAGAGATCAAAGCCCTCGCCGGACTTGCACTAGTGGCAAGTCACCAAGAAGATGAAGACAAAGCAATCTCGTTCGAAATGAGCATTGAGAGTGTTGATGAAGGGGGAGCAACAAATGAAGGAAGCAGCACTTCAAGGGGAGCTTCAAATTATGGGATCGACAAGTTAAGTCAAGTACGATCTCTACCTCTTGATAAATTATTTCAGTTTATAAAAATACTAACGAAAAATTCTTGTAAATTAGAAAAATAAAATGATGAATTAAAAGGAATTCTCGTAATATCTTGTTGATTAGAAGATTTAGACAAAATAAAAATAGAAAATTAAAAATTAAAAGAAGAAATAGAAGATTTGAAAAATCGTGCATGCTCACATATTCAACAAGTTAGAAAATATAATAGACTGAATTGTCAGTTTAGATACCATAGGGGATAAATTAGAAGAATATCACAGAAGTATGTTCCTAGAAAGTTTTTAATTAATCCGGTAGGAAGGAATCTGTTTTGGGTTCCAAAGTCATGTTTAAATTAAAATTATCTTTTTATACATACCTTTTTTTTTATTTTTTGAAAGTTAGCCTTAGGGCTTTCAGAAACAAAATTAAATATTTAATTCCTTTAAGAGACTTTGTCTAAAAGTGACTGTTGTTCCAATAGCCATGAAAACCTGGTGTCTCGCCACAGTCTGGAAGCAAATTACTGAAATGAATGTTTAATTGACTAACTATTAAAGCATTTAACTATTATAAAATTATCTAATACTTTCAAATAAATTATTCTGCATAATTTCTATTATAAATTAATTAAAATTAATTTTTTTTCGAGAAATAAAATTTCATTACTCATCTATAGGAAAAACTTTTCCTCGTTGTATTATTTTTTATTTTTTTTAACAAAATTCGTATTCTTCAAATTTAAAAATATCTTGCAATGCTATTTTCTGTAAAATTTATTTTTTTCGTGGAACTTTATTATTTTCTCTATCTAAGAGAATTTTTTTTAACTTAAATTTTTTTAAAAAATTTAATTTTCCAAAAATGGTTTCTAAATTGAAAATTCCTGATTTTCAAAACTTAAAACTTCTTGATTTTATCCCTTAGACTTTGCATAGATTACCCCATTTTAATGTGATCAAAGGGGGAGAATTAAAGATTAAGTCTAGGGGAGGGTATCATTCATTAATTTTTGCATAGTTTATACTTGCAAAATTCATTACCTTACTGTTATTTATGTTTTGTTTACCCTAACTTAATTTGGGTTGCTCACATCAAAAAGGAGAGATTGTAAGTTCCCTCAGTTATTTTAATGTGATCAACCAAGTCAAGTTAGGTCCTGTTTTATTTTTAACCTTTGTGTCTAAGTGTGCAGGAACTTAGGAGCACAAGAAATAGAGTGAAAGACGTAACTAGTGAGAAGGACGGCGTGGGAGAGAGTTGACAGAATTGGTAGGTCTGAGGGACGAGGTGCTACGGAAGAGTACATTGGTGGACGAGAAGGAGGCACGCGATATTTCCGAGGGACGAGAAGTCAGAGCAGAAGGTTGCCGAGAAGGTCGAAAAATGGATTCGGGTGAGCCCTATTCCAGATGGCCAAATCACCCAAGCAAGCAGAGCCAGAGTGGAAGACCCGAACTAATGTGAGCAGAACTGGAGCGGAAGATCCAGATCAAAAATTCAACCAGGGGTTGACTTTTGGTTTCGGGCGCCTGGACCTGGTCCGGGCACCTGGATCACCTGGGCGCCCCTTGGCCGCCTCGCCTAGGGGGCAGTGTCGACCCGGTCTAGGTGCTCAGACCAGAAACTTTATGGAAACACAAGCTCGAAGCTTAAAGAACTTGGCATCAAAAACAAGGAGGCTCAGGTCTTGGCTCAGAAGCTTAAAGAGGCAAAAGCTGCTTTAGTAGTGATGTGGCCCCTTTTGCATGTCACTAGGCACTTCAAATTAATAAAAATTGGAAACTAAATTAAACTCAAGAATAGATATGTAGTAAGAAGTCTCAAGTCATATTTTTCCAAGGATAACTAGTAAATATGTGTGAGTTCTAGAATTGAAATTCTTTTTAGGTTTTCAAATGGAAATGGATGTTTGGTTTGGGTTCATCTAAAGAGAATATCCGAATGGTAAATGAACACTATCAAGCTAATCATGTTGGTTCAATTGAAATTAAAATAGAAATGATTCATAGTTTAATTAAAGTAGCTAAATGAGCAGAATGAACTTGACATTTTATTGTTCTTGCATGAGTTCCACACGTTTTTCTTATTAGCCTTAATAAACCTAATTACATGAACTTATACCATTCATCTTCAACTAACCAAAGGTAATGAAATCAGGAATTCCTGTTCTTAAGCAGAATTGAATAAAATGCAACAATCAAATGCATGAAACCAAATCTAAAATAAGTAAATCAGATCATGAGATCTGAGCAAGTTCATGGAAAATTTAAAGATAGAGGTAAACAAAACACGTTCCACAACTAACCTAAGATCAAACTCCTCCTCTCTGCCGTGAAGCAAAATCGCTTCTAGGAACTCCATTCGAATGATCGATGATGAATCACGAGCTTCCAGCTAGTGCAACCGATGCTCACAGTTTTTGGAGAATGTCCTTCGAGCTCACGCCCGACTGTAACTCTCAACACACGGAGAACAGAGTTCAAATTCTGGAATCGCGAGCTCTAATCGACTGATCAAATCGATTCAGAAGTCGCGGGTGAGTTTGAAGATGGAAATGGAGTTGGAAACTCCCTTCAAGCTCTGGTGGATGGCGAAGCTCGTAGATTGGGAAACCTCCCTCAATCTGGATTGTGGACGGAAACAGAAATTTGAAGTCGCTGACTGGGGAACCTCCCTTGATATGCTCTCTGCTCTCTGATCTCAGACGACGAACACTGGCGGCTCAGAGATTGCCATTGTTGGAGAAGATTGCTCTTGGATTTGGATTACGGATGGGAGCTTCGGGGAAGAAGATGAACAGTGCTAGAATACTTTGGGTCCAGAATACTTTGGGTCTTAATCAACGGTGGGAAGTCACTTTAAATTTGATTTGAATGTGCTGATCTTCATCAAAGCCCTGATCTACTCCTCATTAGGTTAGATGGAACGGATCTTCAATGGATGGCTTAGATCTGCTCCGATCTTGGATGAACGACCAAGATTATTCTAAAGCTTGTTCTCCTTATTTAAGCTCGGATTTGAACTCAATCTAAGTTAATCAAACTATAGTCCTTGCCCTTTTATGCCTACAAAGACCATATTCAAATATTAGCATCAAATACCGTAAATATAAGATAATTTACAATTAAGTCCACAAATGAATACAACCCATGAAATATGATATAAACATAGATTTCATCTATGAAAACAACATTAAACCACGCATATATGAATCAAAATAGTATAGTAAAATCATAGTTATCAAGTAGCCAAGCAGGTTAATCGAAGCAAGGAGCAGGCGACAAGCAAGCTCCAGCATGGGGAGTACAACAAAATAACGGGCATGAAAGATGTCGAGCTGACTGCCCTGAAGGCTTAGTTGGAGGTGTCTAAGGCGTCTTTAAACAAATTCAATGAGGAGGAACCCAGTTGGCTGGAATCTTTCAGAGTAAATTACCTTCGCTCTAACGCTTTCAATGAAATGTTCACCAACCAGACTCTTCATCTCTTCAACTATGACATCAACGACACCCTTTGACAATTAAAAGATGTTGGCTGCATCTCTCCTGATCTGTCAAGCAAAATTATCAACAGGGAGAAGATCTTAGAGCCCCTCCCAAACGACGTGCTTGACTACTTAGCGTAGCTTCTTCTTTAAGTTTTTCAACCTTTTCTTGTACCGTCAAATGCAACTTGTAAAAATTTCCTAAGTATAAATCAATGCCTTTTCGTTCTGCATCTCAAAGTCCTCTGTTCAAAAGTTTCGTGTAGTTTCTAAGTATGAATCCCTACGCTCCCATTCAACGCTCTTAGGTTCTCCACTATGGAGTCCTGGGATCCCACAACTCGGTCGTACGGCTGGTGAGTCTTCAACACATAACATGAGGGCTTCGCTCGCTTATAACTTGACCAAATAGCTCAAGAGCCTAAAGGCGTGGGAGCACTGCTCACTTATAACTCACCCGATCAGGTCGAGAATCTTTGACACTTGGTGTGAAAGCTTCACTCGCTTATAACTTAGCTAAATGACTCGAGAGTCTGGAGGTGTGAGAGCACCACTCACTTATAACTCGCCCGATCAGGTTGAGAGTCTTTGACCCTTGGGTGAGAACTTCGCTCGCTTATAACACGATTGAACGGCTCATGAGTCTTTATCACTTAGCACGAAGGCTTTGCTAGCTTATAACACGGTCGAACAGCTCGTGAGTCTTTAACACTTAGCGCGAGGGCTTTGCTCACTTATAACACGGTCGAATGACTCATGAGTTTTTGACACTTAGCATGAGGGCGCCACTTGCTTATAACAAGGTCGAACAACTTATGAGTCTTTGACACTTAGCGCAAAGGCTTCGCTCGCTTATAACACTACAGAACGGCTCGTGAGTCTTTGACACTTAGCGCGAGGGCTTCGCTCGTTTATAACACGGCCCAACAGCTCATGAGTCTTTGATACTTAGCGTGAGGGCTTTGCTCGCTTATAACATGCCTGAACAGCTCATGAGTCTTTGACACCTTTAGCATGAGGGCTTCGCTCTCTTATAACACGGTCAAACAGCTCATGAGTCCTTGACACTTAGCGTGAGGGCTTCACTCGCTTATAACACGGTCGAATGGCTTGTGAGTTTTTGGCACTTAGTGCGAGGGCTTTGCTCGCTTATAACACGGTCGAACGACTCTTGAGTCTTTGACACTTAGCACTAGGGCTTCGCTCGCTTATAACATGATCAAATGACTCATGAGTCTTTGACACTTAGCATGAGGGCTTCGCTCTCTTATAACACAGTTGAATGACTCATGAGTCTTTGACACTTAGCATGAGGGCTTTGCTCACTTATAACATGATCGAACGACTTGTGAGTCTTTGACACTTAGCGTGAGGGATTTGCTCGCTTATAACATGCCCGAACGGCTTGTGAGTCTTTGACACTTGATAATTTTTTATTCAAAACTTCCTACATTCATAGAATGAACATTTTTACAGGTTACATAAATTTATTCATGAACTTACTACTCAGCCTGATAGGGCTGTAGATGGTTCGCACTCCAGAGTCGCTCTAGGTTTCTGCTCATTTCATCTTATAAATAATAAGATCCCGAGTTGAGCTTCTGAATCACTTTGTAGGGTCCTCCCCATAGCATCTCCAGCTTGGCCACGTAGCCGACCGTCTTCACTCTCTTCCAAATTAAGTTGCTAACCTAGAACGATCTGGGAATAACTCATCTGTTGTAGTTTTGCTTCATCCTCTATCGATACGCTATCAGCCAAACGACAGTTTTATCTGACTTTGTCAATTAGATCTAGCTCCATATGTCGTTGCTCAGGATTATTCTCATCGTACAGCTGTAGCCAATTAGACTCCATGACAATCTCGACTAGCACCATTGCTTCTCCTCCGTACACCAAGTGGAATGGAGTAATACCATTGGCCTCCCAAGGAGTGGTGTGATAAGACCATACTATGCTCGGCAGCTCATCCACCCAGCTTCCTCCCATGTAGTCGAGCTGAGCCCTAAGCCCTTTGAGAATTTCTCTATTGGTGACTTCCGCCTAGCCATTACTTTGGGGATAAGCTACTGAAGTGAAAGCCTGTGTAATACCATAACCCACACACCACTCTCTGTGCCTCCGTCCTTGAAATTATCTACCATTATCAGACACTAGTTTATGAGAGATGCCAAACTAGCATACGATATTTTACTATAAAAACTTGATAACCATCTACTCGGTTATCTTGGCGAGTGGTTCGGCCTCTACCCTTTGGAAAAATAGTCCACCACCAAAAGCAAAAATCTTCTTTGATCGGTTGCCATGGGAAAAGGTCCTATAATGTCCATATCCCACTGGTCGAATGGACATGACATGATGGATGATTTCAATTATTCAGTCAACCGATGCGGTATGTTCTGGTGTTTTTGAAAAGAGAGGCAGATGAACACCATCCAGGCGACATCCACTTGCAAGGTAGGCTAGAAGTGTTGGTGCGGTTAGCACTAACGATTTAACCCAGGTTTTGATGAATGACAAATAGGTTAAGTTAGGTTTATTGTTGATCTAACACTCTGATCGAGTGTGCAGGATAAGTCCAGACAGGTCGACGGGTTGACCGGATGTCTGGCACGAAGCCCAGCTAGGTCGACGGGCTGACCGGATAGCTGGCACGAAGTCCAAGCGGGTCGACGGGCTGACCGGACGCTTAGGCACGAAGCCCAGCTAGGTCAACAGGCTGACCGGATAGCTGGCACAGGGCTGACCAGACGTCTAGCAGGTAAGTAAGGTAAGTCACTGGAGGGGAGTGACTACGAGGACGCGTTCCCAGGAAGGGAACATTAGGCGTCGATCCGGCTTAGATCCATTTCGGATATCTAAGTCGAGATCGTGACTAGATTCCGGTCTCGGAAAGACGGAATCTAAGTCATACTTTTTCTGTTAATTCATACTTTATAAATTGTGCTAACAATCTGTGTTGCAGGATATATTTTGCCTCGGACTAACCTTATTTTGCAGGAGAAGGAATCTCTGGAAAAAGGTGGTCCGGGTGCCCGGAGGTCCGGGCGCTCGGAAGGGATCCGGGCGCCCAGAGGCAACTTTTATCCTCTGCGTCGCCTCGCCACGTGGAGCATCCTGACTGGACTTGCCACGTCGCACCAGGGCGCCCAGAAGGGATCTAGGCGCCCGGAGCATCATATAAAAGAAGCCCCAGGGGTGGAGCTTCAAGATCATCTCAGAATTCCCAGATTGCTTTGCTGCTCTGTGCTCCAGCGACGCTAACAAAGCTCTGACAACGCGCCCTTGCTCTTTAAGCTTTCTTTTCTATCGGTATAGCTTTGTGTTTTGTTTCATTAGCATTTCTTGCACTCTTTTTGTAATCACATTCGAATTGCTAGTGATTGCCCAACGAAAGTGGTCAAGGACCACGGGCATTCGAGTAGGAGTCGTCACAGGCTCCGAACGAAGTAAAATCAATTGTGTTCATTTACTTTTCCGCTGCGTACTTTTACACTCGAGTTTTCGAATCGATATTCACCCCCCCTCTATCGAACGATCACGGTCCTACAAGTGGTATCAGAGCAGGTACCGCTCTGATTTGGTGCAACCACCAATCAGACAGGGGGTGAAAAATTATTTTTTTTTTCGGTTTTCAGTTTTACGTTTAATTTCAAACTAGTATTTTTACCTGTTTTGAATTTTTTTTCTCGTTGCAATTAAATCTAAATTGGTGCAACACCAATTTAGATACTTCTATTATTTTTTCTTCTTCCGCACTACTAATCCAAGACCAAGTCTTGGGATTTTTGTTTTTCTTTTCTTTCTTCTGTACGCAGGACTAAAATGTCTCAGACAGAAGGATTCAGCACAGTACGACCTCCACTCTTCAACGGGGACGATTTTCCGTACTGGAAGAAGCGCATGGAGGTTTATCTCAAAACAGACTTCGACCAGTGGATGAGCGTTACGAGACCTTATAAAATTCCAGCGGACAACTCTGGGAATATACTGGATCCTGAAGACTGGACAGCAGATTTGAAGAAAAAGGCGTCAACAGAAAATAAAGCGATCAACACTCTACAGTGCGGATTAACAAGAGAAGAACTAAACAGAGTCGGTCCACACAAAAATGCTAAAGAGCTGTGGGACAAATTGATCGAGCTGCACGAGGGAACGAGCGACGCCAAGGTAACAAAACGAGACCTGCTTTTAAATAAAATTCTTAATATAAAAATGCAGGAAGGTGAAACGGCGAATCAGCTCCACGCGAGGATCAAGGACATCCTCAACGGGCTTCATGCGATAGGCCACCAGATGGAAAATAGAGACTTAATAAGGTACGCATTAAATGTTTTTCCACGTAATAGTTTGTGGGCATCAATCGTAGATGCCTACAAAATTTCTAAAAATCTTTCTAAGTTAAAATTAGATGAACTTTTCTGTGAATTAGAATACATGAACAAATTAATGCTGGAGCCGAGAAAGGTATAGCTTTATTTGCAGGTTCCTCCAAAGAAAAGAAGAGCAAGCCTGAATATGAAGAAGATTCCGACCAAGACTCCGAAGACGAAGAACACCTGGTGAACTTGGTAAGAAAAATGTTCACCAGGAGAAAAAGGAGCTTCAGCAAAAAGGACCTTCAAAAGATCAGTTCTCCCTCAGAACAAAAGAACGTGACTTGCTTCGGCTGCAATAAAAAGGGACACTACAAGAACGAATGCCCAAAACTGAAGTTCGACAAACCGAAGTCAACCAAAAAGAAGGCCCTCAAAGCAACGTGGGACGACTCCTCAGACGAATCGGAGGAAGAAGAGCAGAAACATCAGAGCCACCTCGCACTGATGACCCGCGAAGCTAAACAGAAGACGAGTCGGAAGATGAAGACGGGTCTGAACCCGAAACAAGCCACGAGTCCGTACTCGTTTCCGAAGGCCCAAATGAGGTATATTTTAATTTAAACAAATTTTTTTTAAGAATTATTTCCTGTTTAAATAGTAAATTAATTAAAATAGAAAATGAAAACAAATCACTTCTTAAGGAAAATCAAAACCTCAAGGAACAAATCAAAAATTCAAATCCAACTCAAGATCTAACACTTAGGAGGAGAATTTATCATTAAAAAATGATATTAACAATTTAAAAAATATGCTAGAAAAATTTACAACAAGATCAAAAAATCTTGACTTAATCCTGAACAATCAAAAAGCATGTTATAATAAAACCGGACTCGGATACAAGTCAAACTCAAATAAAAGTTTTAAGTCATTAATAACTCAATACAAATCAACTAATCAAGCTTGGGTACCAAAAGCGTGTCTGACCACGCAAGTAGGACTTAATCAATATTATATACCTAAAGAAAAAGTATATTATATAAACTCGATTAAACCAAAATACAAACCTAAATCGAAAAATTCAAAATTTAAAACTCAACAAAATATAAACTATCACCAAGTTAATTATAACTATAAAAGAAACAGACACAAACCTAAAACGAAAATTTAAATTAAAGGTCAATAATTCAGAAGGAGGCACCTCCAAAATTAACTAATCCGGCAGGGTAATTAGGATTAGTTAAAAAGAGACCAAGTTTAACTTGAATCATGGTACTGGTGAAGTTTTTGGATGATAGTACGTTAGGGAAGCTTGGGCATCACATGTCTAGAAAGATATGGTTTCGATCTGGTGCATTTGGCCAAGTGGAACTGACCGAAGCTACCCTTAAATGAATCCTAACCAGTTAGACCAAGATTTAGTACTAAGCTCCGTGGATAGGACTATTCGGAAAACCTCGAAAGGTTGGTTACTACTAATGACGTCCATGTGACTCACCAAGCTTAGAAGTTTATCCGAAGATTGCCTATTTGTGGAGACCAAAGCTAAATATGAATCTAACACAAGTTAAACCAAAACTCCATAATTAAAAATCCAATTTCATCTCACAAAAACATAGGATTCCCTGATTGATAATATAGATCGGGTGAGATGAACAAGACTTAAATTTGTTTAATTAATTTCAAAATTTTAATTTTAAACCTAAAAATTAATTTCAAAATTTTAATTTTAAACCTAAAAATTAATTTCAAAATTTTAATTTTAAACTTAAAAATTAATTTCAAAATTTTAATTTCAAACTTAAAAATTAATTTCAAAATTTTAATTTCAAACTTAAAAATTAATTTCAAAAATTAATTTCAAACTTAAAAATTAATTTCAAAACTTTAATTTTAAACTTAAAAATTAATTTCAAAATTTTAATTTCAAACTTAAAAATTAATTTCAAAATTTTAATTTTAAACTTAAAAATTAATTTCAAAATTTTAATTTTAAACTTAAAAATTAATTTCAAAATTTTAATTTCAAACTTAAAAATTAATTTCAAAATTTTAATTTCAAACTTAAAAATTAATTTCAAAATTTTAATTTTAAACCTAAAAATTAATTTCAAAATTTTAATTTTAAACTTAAAAATTAATTTCAAAATTTTAATTTCAAACTTAAAAATTAATTTCAAAACTTTAATTTCAAACTTAAAAATTAATTTCAAAATTTTAATTTCAAACTTAAAAATTAATTTCAAAACTTTAATTTTAATTTCAAAATTTTAATTTCAAACTTAAAAATTAATTTCAAAATTTTAATTTCAAACTTAAAAATTAATTTCAAAATTTTAATTTTAAACTTAAAAATTAATTTCAAAATTTTAATTTTAAACCTAAAAATTAATTTCAAAATTTTAATTTTAAACTTAAAAATTAATTTCAAAATTTTAATTTTAAACCTAAAAATTAATTTCAAAATTTTAATTTTAAACCTAAAAATTAATTTCAAAATTTTAATTTTAAACTTAAAAATTAATTTCAAAATTTTAATTTTAAACCTAAAAATTAATTTCAAAATTTTAATTTTAAACCTAAAAATTAATTTCAAAATTTTAATTTTAAACTTAAAAATTAATTTCAAAATTTTAATTTCAAACTTAAAAATTAATTTCAAAATTTTAAATTTAAACTTATGGTATCAGAGCCCAAAAGTCCCTGATTTCAAAAATTGAACCCAAAACTGTAGATGAATCCCTACTAGACCCAGACTGGATTATAGCTATGCAAGAAGAACTAGCCCAATTTGAGAGTAATGAAGTTTGGGACCTAGTACCACCACCAAAGAATAAGAAAATAATAGAAACAAAAAGGGTATTCAGAAACAAATTAAGTGAAACTGGGGAAATTACTAGAAATAAGGCTAGACTAGTTGCCAAAGGGTTTAGTCAGGTTGAAGGACTTGACTATGATGATACCTATGCCCCAGTAGCCAGATTAGAATCCATTAGAATGTTACTAAGTTATGCAGCCCACAAGGGATTCAAACTATACCAAATGGATGTTAAGTCTGCCTTTCTTAATGGACTAATTAAAGAAGAAGTTTATGTAGGTCAGCCTCCTGGGTTTGAAAGTCTAGAACACCCTGATTATGTTTTTAAGTTAAAGAAAGCATTATATGGACTTAAACAAGCACCCAGGGCATGGTATGAAAGGCTAACATCTTACTTAACATCTAAAGGATTCAACCAAGGTCAAATTGACCCAACCTTGTTTGTTAAATCATTAAATACAGACATATTTATTGCACAAATATATGTAGATGATATAATATTTGGTTCAAAAAATTCAGAATTTTTATAAGAATTTATTAATCTAATGGAAAAAGAATTTGAAATGAGCTTAGTAGGAAAATTAACTTATTTCTTAGGATTACAAATCAAACAAACAAATGAAGGAAATTATATTTATCAACACAAATACACTAAAGAATTACTTAAAAAATTCGGAATGGAAAATACAAAAGAAATAAAAACACTTATGGCAGTAAACACAATCTTAGATAATGACCCAAATGGAAAACCAGTTGATTTAAAATATTATAGGAGTGCAATAGGTAGCCTACTGTACTTAACTGCAAGCCGACCTGATATTTTATTTGCAGTTAGTATGTGTGCTAGATACCAAACTTGTGCTAAGGAATCCCATTTGACACAAGTTAAAAGAATTTTTAGATATCTTAAGGGAACAACAAATGTAGGAATTTGGTATCCTAGGACCAATAATTTTGAACTAATAGGGTATTCTGACTCAGATTATGCTGGATGTAAATTAGACCGCAAAAGCACAAGTGGTGGATGCCAATTATTAGGTTCATCACTTGTAAGCTGGTTTAGTAGAAAGCAACATTGTGTTGCTCTATCTACCACTGAGTCAAAATACATAGCTATAGGCGAATGTGTTGCACAATTATTATGGATGATGCATACTCTAAAAGATTTCAACTTAAATATCACAAATGTAAAAGTATTAATTGACAACATAAGTTCAATTAACTTAACCAAGAACCCTGTGCATCATTCAAGAACCAAACATATTGAAATTAGGCACCACTTTATCAGGGATCATGTTACTAAAGGTGATATTGAACTCAAATACATTGAGTCCAAATCAAATTTAGCTGACATTTTCACAAAACCACTCCCTGAAAGTGAATTTAGCAACTTACGTCGAAAATTAGGGATGTGCTTAATAGACTAGGGTTTTTCAAAATCGTTTTCAAAAATTGTTTTCAGATTATAAGTTAAACCTGTTTGTTTTCAAAACTTTCCATTTTTAGATTTTCAAAAATAGTTTTGGCCTTAGACTAGTTTTTGAATCCTTAGAAAGCATGTACTCATAGGACTAGTTTTGAGCATCTCACCAAAACCCTAGGCTTACCTTGCTTGTGTTTGCCAAATAATAGAAAGGGGTGAGATGCATAGGCCACTTGCCTAAGACTTAAGATACTTATTTCAGTGCATCGACATAAGTCTAGGCGTTAAAAACAAAATATATATTAATCAAGTTAAGATTGACCTTAACTTGACTAATCAAGTGAAAGCTGCTATCTTTTGATAAGTCAGTCGGTAACTAAATGGTTAGACATTTGATTTGATGTCAGGTCCAGGGGGAGGAATCAATTAAAATTTTTCGATTTTTCAAAACATTTTTATTCAAAATTTCTTAAACCTATTTTTGAAAACTAAGTTATTGAATTTCAAAATTAGATTTAACGTAGTTTTGAAAATTGAATTTAAAAATCTAGTTCTGAGAATTTGACTTTACTTAATTCTACTTAATTCTACAAAAATTAATTTTTGTAAACTAAACGTAAGTTTATAAACTAAGTCTTTTTAATTTTTTTTTTTAATTTTTTACAAACTTAGTATTGAAAATTAGACTTCAATCAATCTTGAAATATATTTTAAAACTTAACTTTGAAATCTTGCTTATGTTTGAAAAGAGTTTAAACCTGTTTTAAAATTTTTTTTCTTGAAATTTAGAACTTATTCTTAAACCTTAACCTTAGAAGCTATACTTGAAAAATTAGCTATTTTTCACAAAACTTAGCCTTTAAATCTAAATTTTTCTATATACACCTATTTTTGAAAACTAGCTTTAGAAAAATCAAGTCTTTTATGTTCTTAAGTCTTGAAAGTTGAATCCTTTACCAACTCAGTTTTAGAAACTCAATTTTACCTAGTTTTGAAAAATAGATCTTTTAAACTTGTCTCAAAACTTAGCTCTTTTACAAAAGATAAATTACTAAATTTAACTCCCCCAGATTAACTTGACATGACTCCTTACTTTGTCTGAAGTCTGTATTTTTAATTACTTTAAACATGCTTATTTTTGATGAATGCCAAAGGGGGAGGGTTAGGTGGGTTAAGTTAGCCAAACCAATTGAAAATAAAAACTAACTTAAAAACCTCCACATAATGATGTTATCTGTTTTTCTTGCAAATATCTTCACTAACTTAACCAGGTTGTCATTCCATCAAAAAGGGGGAGATTGTTGGTGCGGTTAGTACTAACGATTTAACCCAGGTTTTGATGAATGACAAATATGTTAAGTTAGGTTTATTGTTGATCTAACACTCTGATCGAGTGTGCAGGATAAGTCCAGACAGGTCGACGGACTGACCGGATGTCTGGCACGAAGCCCAGCTAGGTCGATGGGCTGACCGGATAGCTGGCACGAAGTCCAAGCGGGTCGACGGGCTGATCGGACGCTTAGGCATGAAGCCCAGCTAGGTCAACGGGCTGACCGGATAGCTGGCACGAAGTCCAGACGGGTCGACGGGCTGACCGGACGTCTAGCAGGTAAGTAAGGTTAGTCACTGGAGGGGAGTGACTGCGAGGACACGTTCCCAAGAAGGGAACATTAGGCGTCGATCCGGCTTAGATCCATTTCGGATATCTATGTCGAGATGGTGACTAGATTCCGGTCTCGGAAAGACGGAATCTAAGTCATACTTTTTCTGTTAATTCATACTTTATAAATTGTGTTAACAATCTGTGTTGCAGGATATATTTTGCCTCGGACTAACCTTGTTTTGCAGGAGAAGGAATCTTTGGAAAAAGGTGGTCCGGGCGCCCGGAAGGGATCCGGGCGCCCAGAGGCAACTTTTATCCTCTGCGTCGCCTCGCCACGTGGAGCATCCTGACTGGACTTGCCACGTCGCACCAGGGCGCCCGGAAGGGATCCAGGCGCCCGGAGCAGCATATAAAAGAAGCCCCAGGGGTGGAGCTTCAAGATCATCTCAGAATTCCCAGATTGCTATGCTGCTCTGTGCTCCAGCGACGCTAACAAAGCTCCGATAACGCGCCCTTGCTCTTTAAGCTTTCTTTTCTGTCGGTATAGCTTTGTGTTTTGTTTCATTAGCATTTCTTGCACTCTTTTTGTAATCACATTCGAATTGCTAGTGATTGCCCAACGAAAGTGGTCAAGGACCACGGGCCTTCGAGTAGGAGTCGTCACAGGCTCCGAACGAAGTAAAATCAATTGTGTTCATTTACTTTTCCGCTGCGTACTTTTACACTCGAGTTTTCGAATCGATATTCACCCCCCCTCTATCGAACGATCACGGTCCTACAAGAAGTACCCTGCCAATAGGATTTTTCTTGCCAACGAATGACTGCCCAGATGGCTGCAACAGGAGCCTTGGTGAACTTCTTGTAAGATGTATTAAATGTCTTCCAATCTGACGCACTTGAACAGTGGCCTCGAGAAGGCTCTCTTGTATAGGTGGTCTCCGATTAATGTGAACCGTTTGCCCCCTCTTTTTTAGCAGTCGAGTCGGCTCCCGGTCAGGCGGCATACTGTCCAATCGGATGAACTCAATTAAAGGGGTCCTTTAGTCGTTCGAGGTCCCTCCTTTCGCTGACCTCTCGATATGAGACACCAACATTACCTGCTCGATCAGCCTATTGAACACTATAGGTGTTAAGGAACTTGCTAATTTTGCCAGCTCATTCGCATATTGATTCTCTGCTCGGGGGATTTTTTTTAAACAATTACTTCTTGAAATTCGGCCTTCAACTTTTTAAATGCTTCAGCGTACAACTTTAGCCTGGCATTATTTATTTTGAAAGTCCCCAACAGCTATTGTGTTTCCAATTGAGAGTCCGAGTGGCTAAGGACTCGGTGGCTCCTATGTGCCGAGCAGCTTGTAGCCTAGCTATCAACGCTTCGTACTCTGCCTGGTTGTTAGTGGCTCGATAATCTAGCCGAATGGACACATTCGATCTGTGCATGGTGATATCAGAATTATGCCTATGTCGCTGCCCTGCCAGGTGGACGATCTATCCACATAGATCTTCCAAGTTGCCTCCAGTTCGGCGTTCTGTAACTCTGTCACAAAATCAACTAAGGCTTGCACATTGATCGCTGATCTGGGCGGATATTGTATGTCAAATTCGCTTAGCTTTGTGGTCCACTTGATGAGCCAACCAGATGCTTCAGGGTTAAGGAGTACTTGCCCTAGAGTGTTGTTGGCCAACACAATTATAGGATGTGATAAAAAGTATGGGTGTAACCTCCAAGCGATGAGGACCAGCCCGTACGCCAGTTTCTTGAGACAAGTGTAGCTGTATTCAACATCTTTTAATATATGGCTCAACAAATACATCGACTGTTGTTCAGCGTCGTTCTATCATACCAATGCTGAGCCAACCGTCCGTTCTGTGGACGATAAGCACATCCAGAGTGGCTCGCCAGCGATGGGCTTTATCAATACAAGTAAGGAGGTTAAGTAACTCTTGAGCTCTTCCAGCGCCTTGTCGCATTCAGCGTCCTATTGAAATTTCATGGCTCGACGCAACACCATGAAGAAAGGATGGCTCCAATCAGATGACTTGGATATGAACCTTGAGAGTGTTGTGATCCGTCTGGTCAGCCACTAAGCCTCCTTTAAGCTGTGGGGCAGGGGCATGTCTTGGAGCGTCTTTATTTTTCTTCGATTCCCCGCTCAATCACTATATAACCGAGGAAGCGTCTGCTCCTCGCTCCAAATAGGCACTTACTTGAATTGAGCTTGATTCCATACCTTCTCAGCGTTCGTCAAGTCTCCTCAATATCTGCACAGAGATCAGTAGCTCGGAGGGGTTTTATCAAAATATCACAGACGTATACCTCCATTTTTTGGTTGATCTAGCTTCAAAACACTTTGTTCATCAGCTTCTGGTAAGTGGCTTTGGCGTTCTTCAATCCAAACGGCATCACATTGTAGCAGAAAGTTCTGTCGGATGTTATGAAGCTAACTGTCTCTTAATCTTCTCTGGCGAGCAACACCTGGTGGTAGCCTTGGTATGCATTCAGCATGCAAATCAGCTCACATCCCGTCGTCTAGTCCATCATCTGATCAATGCGCGGCAGCGGGTAGTAGTCCTTTGGACATGCCTTGTTCAATTCTCGAAAGTCAATGCAGATCCGTCATTTATTGTCCAACTTGGAGACTAGCACCACATTAGCTAGCCAGCTCGGGAATTGTACTACGCGTATGTGACCGGCCTCCAGTAGTTTTTCTAGTTTCACTCAGATGATCTGATTTTACTCCAAATGAAATCTCTTTTCTTTTTTTTACTGGCCCAACATCAAGTTAGACAAGTAACTCATGTTGGGAGATGGTCAGTGAGATACCTAGGAGCTCATGCATCGCCCATGCAAACATATCGTGATTTTGCCTCAGATAGGCAACTAGCTCCTCCTTTTCTACACTTAGGTCGGCCACGTTAGAAGTCTTGCCTTCTAGCTGGCTGGGATGCATCTGGACTTCTTCTTTCTCGTCATAGACTAGGGCGGGAGGCTCTTCTAGAATATTTACCTCCAGCCACTATGCCTTCCGCGCGACCTATGACTCCATTTTCACCATTTTGACTTAGTACTGTCAAGCCGCCAATTGGTCGCTCTTGACCTCTCCGACTAAGTTATCCATGAGGAACTTGATTTTGTGGTAGAACGTGGACACGACTACTCGAAACTTGTTCAGTGTCGGTCAGCCCAGAATGGCATTGTAGGCAGACAGGGCATCCACCACGATGAAGTTCGTCGTCTTTGTCCTCTTGAGCGACTCCTCTCCTAGGGATATAGCCAACCAAGCTTGGATGATCGAGTGTAGGTCAGCCCAGAATGACATTGTAGGCAGACGGGCATCCACCACGATGGAGTTCGTCATCCTCGTCCTCTTGAGCGACTCCTCTCATAGGGATATGGCTAGTTGAGCTTGGATGATTGGCAATACCTCATTGTCTATGAACCCGTATAAGGGAGTCGTCATGGGTTGCAACTCACTCCTGTTGATTTGCAGTTGATCAAATGTCTTCTTGAATATAATATTCACCGAGCTGCTAGTATCTATAAAGGTTCAATGAATATTATAGTTAGCAAGTATTGCTCAGATGATCAATGTGTCATCATAAGGGACTTCCACTCCCTCTAAGTCTTGAGGACCGAAACTGATCTCTGGCCCTTCTGTTTTTTCCTTGTTGCATATGACGGCGTGAATTTCTAACCACCATGCATGTGATTTCCGAGCCCGGTTACAGTTGCCATCGGTCAGGCCTCCTGCAATCATTCCAATGTCACCCAGAGAGGTATTACTGCGATTTTCCTCCTCTCGAGCAAACGAGCGTTCCCACTCAATAGATGCTCGAGCAGACCTTTGATAATCTGCGCTGATGCTACTATCGGTGCTCTTCAATCACCGGCCTCCTCTCTTCACACTGCCCTCTCGCTCATCGATGATGATGTCCATCAGGAGAGGGGGATTGGCTGTAGAATCTCGGTGAAGCCGCTCGACGGGGCTTCGGTTTGAGACTATAGCAATCTTTGGTGTTGTGTGTTACTGTCTGATGATAAGAGCAGAAAAGTGGGGTCCATGACCAGGGCTCAGTAGGCCTTACCCGCTCAGCCTCCACATGTTGGACTGCATGGGTTCAGGGCTCTTGGTGCTACTATGTTGTTTCCACTCGGAACCCCTTTGGTGATTGATGTGTATGGGTCTCTCGGCACTCCGAGACAACGGCTGGCTCGGGGATCACTTCCTTCCTCCGAGCCTCCTGGGTCTCTTCGACATTAATGTGCTTAGTATCCTACCCAAGCAAGTGATTAAAGTCTCTCGGAGGCCTCCAGATGAGTGACCGAAAGAACTCACCCTCTACAAGTTCTTGGGAGAAAGAGCTTATCAAGATATCCGGTGTGGCTGATGGAACATCCATGACCACTTGGTTAAACCTTTTAATATAGGCCTGCAATGCTTCCTTGGGCCCTTACTTGATAGTAAATACATTGACATTTGTCTTCTAATGGCAGTGACTGCTTGCGAAGTGTTGTAGGAACGTTGAGCAAAAGTCTTTGAAGCTATAGATAGATTCGATCGGAAGCCTCTTGAACCACCTCTACGCTGATCTAGAGAGCATGGTGAGGAATACCCGAGACTTGACTCCATCGGTATACTGGTGGAGCATTGCTATATTGTCAAATTTGATCAGATGATCTTCGGGGTCAGTTGCCCTCGTGTATTCCCCGATCATCAAAGGTCTATAATGATGTGACAGCTGATTGTCGAGGATCTCTTGAGAAAACTACCAGTTAATCTGCTCGGGAGAGTCATCGAGCCGAGGTGCTTTACCTTTCCGCTCATGCCGGACAGGTGCATCATCTGAGGCGGAACTGGGTGTCCACTCCAATCAACCCTGCTCTTCTGACGGCATGCGAAACAATGCGCGGTGGTTAAGGGATTGGGGCGTTCAACGCACCACGTGCTCCTGCAACACAGAAACGTCAATGGCAGGTCAGGAAGGGGTTACCAACGTTGGCCCTCCGATGCTCAAGTTAGTCTCCGACGATGTAGTGAATAGCAAAAGTACTATAGAAAAAGAATGTATAGAATGATGAAGTTGTGCATACCTCTTCCTAGATGGGAACCCCCCCTTTTATAGCGCCATTATAGTGTCTATGCACATATCTCAAAGCATGTGCACATTTTATCAATTGTCCTATGAAAAGATAAGTAAAAAAGTGTCACTAACATCTTTCCTTAAGTAAGCATGTATATCTTTAATGTGACAAGCTAGAAGCTTTTCAAAGTATCATTTACCTATGGAAGATGCTCCTTTGTCAGTGACGCAAACCTCCAAAAGGATATGACTAGATACATAGGTGGGTCCCACTGTAGGCCGAGCGGTGATCGCTTGGCCGGGACACCCCCTCTCTCCCGTGTCCCTTGGATCTGCTGGCTCGTCCCCTTGTTTCCCGACTGTCATATGTTACACTCGTCCGAGATTGTAATTAATCAAAAGAAGATCAAGAGATACAAGAGATACAAACCTTTGATATTACTTGGATGAGTATAAAAGGCTTTTGAAATTTGATTCATCTTCTTCCTCCTCTCCTCTTTTTCTTCTCAACTGAAACTTTTTTAAGGGGTTGCTAGCACAACCGAGATTGTTTCTTCTCCAAGTTGTGAGTTCATGAGATGAACAGGAGAATATGTTCGTGTGAATACCATAAAAGCACAAACATTTAATCGCGCTGAGATTTGCATTCAAAGAAAAGTTATTGCAAGGAGTTCGTGTTTACGTAATAAAAGTAGAACTCCCAATTCAACTAGTATACGATTTTCTTCGCATAGATTTTTTAAAAAGGATCTTGATAATATTCAACTATGCTGGTGTGATTTTACGCTCAAGATCCTAATAGCTCAGTGCCTCCTTGTCGACAAAAGAAGAAATAAATTGTTTAGTTTACCTTTACACAAAGAAATCCTTATTTGCTATGGAGAGGGAGACACTGCTGCTGAGAGGAAGGAGACGACATTGCGATTTGGAGAGGAAGGAGATTGTGTTGCGGTAGGAGAGTAAGGAGGCGTCGCTGCGGTGCAGAGAAGACGGCATTGTGGTGCGGAGAGGAAGGAGACGTACCCGATTTAGAGTACAAAATTTAACTAGTATAAAATTAATATGTTTATTAGTTTATAAACATAATGATATTTATTAAATTTGTCAATATAAAGGTTAACAAATATTTATAATTACATTTTTTTTAACAAATATCATTAAGAAAATATCCTGTAAAAAATCAAATCGTGGATATTGGAAGACTCAGGATTTGAACTTAATATGTGATGTTACTAAAAATAATTTTCTGAAACATACTACCTACAACAATCTGTTGAACTAAAGAACTAATACACTCGCCCAACAATCTGCAAAAAATCAAATCCGTGGATATTGGAAGAACTCGGGATTTGTGGACAAATTATCGGTCGTTATTTGCAAATATCGACCAATTAAGGACCGATAATACCGTCGCTAGTAAGCTTTTTTCATATAGTAACAATTGACTAATACAGGAATTAAATCACTTGGAGGAGTAGCTGACTAAACAGTAGATTTAAAATAGTTTCTTAACAGACGGGAGGTCTCTATTTTGGAGACCAATCAACTGAGAAGCAGGCAAACAAAATATTTCTGGTCAGAAGAATAATTAATTGGACAGTCATTTGATACTTG
This sequence comes from Zingiber officinale, assembly GCF_018446385.1. NCBI lineage: Eukaryota > Viridiplantae > Streptophyta > Magnoliopsida > Zingiberales > Zingiberaceae > Zingiber > Zingiber officinale. The sequence continues at coordinate 16,758,804 of NC_055989.1, forward strand.
ACTAGACAATTACTATGATAATATTAGTAGATTGATACTAAAAGAAAGAGTTGTTGGAGCATTAATGCAGTTGTGGCGAAGGCAGAGAGTCGTTTAATATGTGCAAACTAGTTGATTGATTAACATATTCTATAATTTGTTGATTCCATCAAGGGCCTCGAAGGAAGGTTTTGATACTGATGTTGGGAGAGCTTAGTCATGGTTCTAGAGCTCTAAAAACGATCAAAGCAAGCAAGAAGTAAACAAGTAAAGTCCTAACTGTGTTATCTTTTTTTCATTATATTGTTCTTCTTTATATTTACTTGTACTTGTGTTGTTGTAATTAACAGATTAGTAAGAGATTTCTCAATATCTGAAAGAGTTTAGAGAAAGAGAAAAGTTCGTGGGATTTAGAAGTGATGATAGGTCGTGAAATAAGAGTGTGGGAAAGTATTGAAGCATTTAAATGATTTGTCATATTTGTGTTTTTTGATTTTGCTATTTGTATATTTCCTAGCGTACTAACTATTATAGAAGCACAAACCAAATCAAATCAAACAAAGGAAAAATCTATTCACCTTCCCCTCTAAGCTAGCACTAATGCTCTGTTTACTCCGAGACATGGATTGAGAAAGGAAAAGAATCCTAATAAAAAAAAGTCTTTCGAAACGAAGGAAGAGAAAGACAACAGATGGGTAACAAAAGGAAGAGAAAGGCAATAGATGGGTAACGAATCAAGGAAGGCATAAAAGAGAAACAAAAAAATGGGCGAGCGCCCCCGACCACCTGATCGTAGGTGAACTCCCCCAAGTCACCTGCTCACGGGCGAGCGCCTCCGGCCGCTTGCTCGCTGCTCGCTCCCTCAGCCACTGCCTGCTCACGGACGAGTGCCCCGGGCATTCGCCTGCTCACGCTCACCCGCCTGCCCATGACTACCAACCTCCTTGTGGGTGAGCACTAGGTCGCTTGCGTGCTCGCGGTCGCCTATCGACTCACGACTGCCAGGCTACTCGAGGGCGAGCGTGAGGCCGCCTGCGTGCTCGCGGTCGCCTATGTAAGAAGAAGAATAAGGAGAGAGAGTAAGAAATAATATGAGAGCAATAAAATCTATTGTTCATTAATGTTTACCCTAAGGACAATATAATATATAATGTTCAAAAAGTACTTGGTCAATTAAACAATTAATAAATAACATAATTATTCTTAGAATAATTCTGAAAATTATTCTAATAATTATAACAGAATTATTAGAATAATCCAAATACTAATTTGATTTGATTTGGTGATTTAATTCGGTCAATTCTAGTATTTCTCTTCTTTTTTTCTCTTTTATCTCTTTTACTCCCCGATAAACTTAACGAGAGATCTTTGACGTTGAGTTTTCTTGCTAACTTGTTGAAATGTTGTATGGATAATGACTTAGTAAAGATATCAGCGATTTGATCTTTAGCAGAAATATAAGAGACGAATAACTGCTGAGTTGTCACACGTTTACAAAAAAAATAAAAATCAATTTCCATATGTTTTGTATGAGCATGAAAGATTGAATTTACTGAGAGATATGTTGCTCCAATATTATCGCACTAAATTGTTGGTACAATATTTGATGCAAGATGAAGTTCAGAGAGAAGTGATTGAAGTCAAATAATTTTTGACGTTGTATTTGCTATGGCTTTATATTCTGTCTCAGTGCTTAAACGAGATATCGTAGGTTGCTTTTTCGAATTCCATGAGATAATATTTCATCCAAGAAATATTGCATATTCACTAGTAGAGCGTCTATCTTCAGGAGAACTTGTCCAATCCGCATCACTATATATATGTAAATCTCGAGACGATTGGCGATATAAAAGAAGACCATGTAGAATAGTACCTTTGATATAGCGAAGTATTCTTTTTATATTATCTCAATTTTGTTCAGTTGGAGTATGCATGAATTGATAAGCATGATTTATCGTAAAAGTAATATCAGGACATGTGATAATTGTTAATACAGTCTGACCTGGCTGTTGTTTTGATGTTGACACTGATTTAAGTTTGTATCAGATATTAATTAAACTCAGACTGATTAATGATCGAGGTTGATCATATGGAGAGGAAAAGTCCAAGTACGGATACTTGGCACGCGAGGTCAGAGAGGGCTCGGTAGCTCGTTCTCTGACCCGGACGTGGAAGTCAGAGAGGGCTCGGTAGCTCGTTCTCCAGACTAGGTCAGAGAGGGCTCGGTAGCTCGTTCTCTGGACCGGACGAAGTCGGAGAGGGCTCGGTAGCTCGTTCTCCGGACTAGGTCAGAGAGGGCTCGGTAGCTCGTTCTCTGACCCGGACGTGGAAGTCAGAGAGGGCTCGGTAGCTTGTTCTCCAGACTAGGTCAGAGAGGGCTCGGTAGCTAGTTCTCTGGACCAGGAAGACGTTAGGGTTTAGGGCTGGGAAGCTCTAAAACCAACAGAGGCATTGGATCAGTCTGTTGACCGATCCAGTGATACTTTGGCCGTCTGGATCGGTCTGTCGACCGATCCATTGATACCTGGGTTATCTGATCGGCCTCATGACCGATCAGAAACCACACAGTAGCTCTCTGTGGGTTATCTGATCGGTCTCGTGACCGATCAGTAACCACACAGTAGCTCTCTGTGGGTTATCTGATCGGTCTGGTGACCGATCAGTTAAAAAGTGATGTGATTCAAAACTATAGGGGGATCGATCTGTGGACCGACCCACCTATAGGCTGATCGGTCCACAGACCGATCAACATCATCCCAGACCGATCAGGATGTGCCCTGATCGGTCCAGAGAGCTATGGATCGGTCTGTTGACCGATCCACAATGATGTCGTTTGTCTTCTGCTGTTTCTCTGCGATTTCTGATTCATCTGATCTAACCATCTGCTGTAAGCTTTTTGAGTTACAGATTGCAGGTGTCGTGCCAATGCTTGAATTCAAATTAAGCTCCATCAGAAGAATAAGACCAAGTGCTCTTTTTGCTGTGTTTCGCTATAAATTGTGCAATTGGAGCGTCAACGTTCACTGGCTACGATCAGTTGGCAACAGCTTGACTCTTGCTTATTGGTTCGAGCTCAGAGACACCAGTGAAGACCATGGATGGTATTGGTGTGAGTTCAGAGAACCAGATGAGGAGGAAGAGTGATTGGCAACGCCTGAGTTGGTCACAGTGATTCGATACAGGTGACAGTGATTCGGCTCTGGCTGAAGACAGTGAGAAAGCAGAGGAATAAGAAGAAGGAAGAAGATAGGTTGGAGTAAGGATTTTGAAAAACTCTCTGTCGATCAAGCAAGAGTGTTGTGTGTTTGAGCTCTTGGCTGAGGAACTTCTTCTGTCTTTGCGCTTTGCTTTCATCGTGGCTGTAAGTTTATTGTTCATTCCTTTTAGCCACTAAACTCTGTAAGTCTTGTGCTTCATTTCAAATCTTGTCTGAGACTTTGTGGAGAGGTTACTCCACCGAGAAGGAGAAATACTTAGCCGGAATTTGTCCGGGGTGTGATCTACCGAAAGATCAAGGGATCGTCCACCTTACGGACACGCCAAGGAGTAGGGGCAAGTTATCCCCGAACCTCGTACATCTTGTTTCTTTTCCTTGCATCAGTTTTCCTTTTGCTTATTTCCGCTGTGCTAACAAATTTTTGTGAGGAATTAATTGAGTTTTTAGTGGAGGCTATTCACACCCCCCCCTCTCTAGCCATCCGAAGGTCCTAACAAGTGGTATCCGAGCGAGGCGCTCTTCATCCGGATTAACACCCTAAAGAGCAAGAAGATGGCTATGAAGGAAGGTTTTAGCACCAATCGTCCACCCTACTTTGACGGAGCGGACTTCCAATATTAAAAGAGTCGTATGGAGTATTATCTCAAGACCGACATCTCCATGTGGTTCTCGGTCAAGGAAGGGTTCACACCTCCGAAGGACGAAGAAGGTAAGGAACTAGAGTCGTCAAGGTGGTCCGCCGAGCAAACTCGCAAAGGACGAGCCGATGCCAAGGCGGTGGTCACTCTACAATGTGGGATAGCCAAAGATCAATTTGTCAAGGTAGGTCCATTTGTGAGCGCAAAAGATTTGTGGAACAAGCTCATCGAGCTCCAAGAAGGAACCCGAGACTCTCGGATCGCCAAGAGAGACTTGTTCCTAAACCAACTACAAAATCTCACCATGAAGGAGAACGAAACGGTAAGTGAACTACACGGAAGGTTCAAAGAGATCATCAATGGTCTTCATTCTGTAGATGAATGCGTAGAGAATCGTGATCTTGTAAGGTACGCTCTCAAAGCCTTTCCGAGGAATGCCTTGTGGTCATCTATGGTAGATGCCTACAAGGTCTCCAAGGACCTTTCAATTGTTAAATTAGATGAATTCTTTTGTGAAATGGAACTTCATGAACTTGCTAACAAGGGTCAAAAAGAGAAAGGTATTGCCTTAGTTGCAGGAGAAAAGAGCAAGGATGGAAGAAGGAAGAAAGAAAAGAAGAAGGAGAAAGAGATTCCTACATCCTCATCCTCCTCCGAGTCCGATGATGAAGGTGGATCATCATCAAGCGAGATGGCCAACTTCGTAAGGAGAATCATGAGAAGGAGCCGGAGATACAAAGGGAAAGGTAAGTCTATTGATCAAAATGTTGATAAGACTAATGTTACGTGTTATGAGTGTAGCAAGAAAGGACACTATCGGAGCGAGTGTCCAAAACTCAAGAAGAAGGAGGAAAGGGCCAAGAAGAAGAAAGCTCTCAAAGCTACTTGGGATGAATCCTCCTCAAGCTCATCGGAGGAAGAGAAGAAGGAGAAAAGCACTCGTCAATTAGCGCTCATGGCAAGGGAGGAATCGGATTCCGGAAGTGATACATCAGCCGCGGCTTCATCATCTTCGGATGATGAAGAGGTCACTTCTCCTCACTTAGAAAAATGCTATAAAACTATTGCACATTTATCTACTTTGCTTAAGAAATCAAAAACTGAAATCAAATCATTAAAAGATGAAGTAGAACACTTGAAGACTCTTAGGGAAGATGAGGTTGATGACCTACATCAAGAGCTTCTTGAGGATGAAAACAAAGCCTTAAAGAGTGAAGTTGAGAAACTCAAGAAAATGCTTGAGAAATTCTCAACTAGCTCTAAGACCTTAGATATGATTCTAAATACCCAAAGGGAAGTCTACAACAAGGCTGGGTTAGGATATCAACCTAAGGAGTCTAGTTTCATTTCCCTAGTGTCTAGAACCCAATTTCATAGATCACATGCTTCTAGGGTTCATGAGACTAGGAAGGGTGTGACCAAGGCATGGGTTCCTAGGTCTTTCATTGTAGATGCATTAGGTCCCAAGATTTGGGTACCTAAAACATCTATCTTTCGTGTCTTGTAGGCATTTGTCAAGGGGGAGCATCTATCAACTTGGTTTGTTGATAGTGGATGCTTCAAGCACATGACCGGGGACAAGTCACTCTTTACTACCCTTCAAAACAAAAATAGAGGTAATGTATCCTTTGGTAATAATGGTAGCCTTAAGGTTATAGGAGTTGGAGATATTCATATATCCGAATGTCTCCAAATCAAAAATGTCCTTCTAGTCAAGGGGATGACCTTTAATCTCCTAAGTGTCAGCCAATTGTGTGATACGGGTTACACAATTGAGTTTCATTTAAGTCAATGTCTGGTCAAACACATTGACACACTTGACACGGTACTAGTAGGCACAAGGGTAGATAATATTTATCAAGTATCTTTTAAAAGTGCTACTAATGCCTCTGCTAAGTGTTTCATGTCAAAAGAAGAAGAATCATGGCTTTGGCATAGGAGGTTGGCCCATGTGAACATGAAAGATATTCGAAAGCTAACCAACAAAGGATTAGTGCGAGGCCTACCAAGCATCAAGTACCAAAAGACAAAATTATGTGATGCATGTCAAAAGGGTAAGCAAACAAAAGCGTCTCATAAAGGTAAAAGCGTTGTAAGTACATCTACTGCGTTAGATTTATTGCATATGGATTTGTTTGATTGCAGTAATGTTATTTCATTGAATGGAAGTAGATACTGCTTAGTGATCATTGATGATTTTACTAGATATACATGGACTTTCTTTTTGAAAAATAAGGATCAAACCATAGATGTTTTTGTTTCTTTTTGTAGAAGAACTGAAAATGAAAAATCAACAACAATTAAAACAATTAGAAGTGATCATGGTGGAGAATTTCAAAACCATAGATTTTTAGAATTTTGTCAAGAAAAGGGATATAGGCATGAGTTCTCTACTCCAAGGACCCCACAAAAAAATGGGGTTGTGGAAAGAAAGAACCGAGTCTTGCAAGAGGTTGCACGAAGCATGCTCAATGAGTACTCACTACCGAGCTACTTATGGGCTGAAGCTGTAAATACCGCTTGCTATGTGCAAAACCGAGTCTTAATACATAGGTTTTTAGGAAAGACTCCCCATGAACTTTGGTTTGGGAGACCCCCTACAATTAAACATCTTAGGGTGTTTGGTTGTAAGGTGTTTATCTTGAACACCAAGGATCATCTTGGAAAGTTCACGACTAAGGCTGATGAAGGGATACTAGTCGGGTACTCTCTCATCAGCAAAGTCTATCGAGTCTACAACAATAGGACTAAATTGATTGAAGAGTCCTCGGATGTAGCATTTGAAGAAATTCCTAAATCAAATATTCAATCTAGGGATGTAGGAGAAATTCAATTTGAACTTAGAAATCTAAGTTTAAATGATCAAAACATAGAAAGAGTCGAAATTGACTCTGATGATGATGAGCAAAGGCAAGAGAGGACTCAGTCTAATCCTTTGCCTGATACTGAGCCCTTGCCTGTGTCTAATGAGACCACTCATGAGGCACCGCCAACACCAAGGCAATCTAGGATAGCCTCTAGTCATCCCCAAGACCAGATTGTGGGAGACATTCAACAAGGGGTTAGGACTAGATCATTCTTTAGAAATGAGTCTAATGAGGTCGCCTTGATCTCAGAAATCGAACCAAAATTAGTTGATGAGGCATTGCACAATCCTGATTGGATCATAGCTATGCAAGATGAGTTAGGTCAATTTGAAAGGAGCCAAGTGTGGGACTTAGTTCCTAGACCTAAGAAGACCACCATTATTGGAACCAAATGGGTCTTCAAAAATAAGTTAAACCAAAAGGGAGAAGTCGTAAGAAACAAGGCAAGACTTGTAGCCAAGGGCTATAGTCAAGTCGAAGGCCTCGATTATGATGAGACTTATGCTCCCGTGGCTCGATTAGAGTCCATTCGTTTAATGCTAGCTTTTGCTGCACATAGAGGCTTCAAGCTCTATCAAATGGACGTTAAATCGGCTTTCTTAAATGGTTTCATTAAAGAAGAGGTCTATGTTAAACAACCACCGGGGTTTGTGAATACCGAAGCTCCAAACCACGTGTACAAGCTCAAGAAAGCTCTTTATGGGCTTAAACAAGCACCTCGAGCATGGTACGAAAGGTTGTCAACTTACTTACTAGAAGAGGGTTTTGTAAGAGGTCAAATAGACCCAACACTATTTCTGCGTAGAGATGGTGAAAATATATTTGTAGCCCAGGTGTATGTCGATGACATAATTTGTGGCTCAAATAATAAGGACTATTTGAATGAATTTATCACTCACATGGAAAGTGAGTTTGAGATGAGTCTGGTGGGATAATTGACATTCTTCCTTGAACTTGAAATCAAACAAACTCGAGATGGCATTTATGTCCATCAGACAAAATACACTCAAGAGATGATCAAGAAATTCAAAATGAGTGACTCTAAGGAAGTATCCACTCCAATGGCGACGAACACTCGCCTTGACAATGATGAGAATGGAAAACCAGTTGATCTAACGCAATATAGAAGCATGAGCGGTAGTCTTCTATATCTCACAGCTAGTCGACCGGACATACTTTTTGCTGTGGGCATGTGCGCTAGATATCAAGTATATGCCAAGGAATCTCATTTAATTGCAGTTAAGAGGATTCTGAGATACCTTAAGGGCACAATTAGAGTAGGTCTCTGGTACCCTCGTACTGAGTCTTTTGATTTGATAGGTTATACCGACTCCGATTATGCTGGGTGCAAATTGGATCAGAAAAGCACTAGTGGGGGTTGCCAATTTTTAGATTCATCATTGGTTAGTTGGTCAAGTCGGAAGCAACATTGTGTTGCTCTCTCCACAACCGAGGCTGAATACATTGCCATGGGAGAGAGTGTATCACAATTGTTGTGAATGATCCACACCCTAGAAGATTATGGGCTTTCATATAAGGGAGTGCAAGTGTTGTGTGATAACATCAGCACAATAAACCTAACAAAAAATCCAGTCCATCATTCAAGGACCAAACATATTGAAGTGCGTGATCACTTCATTAGAGATCACGTAGCTAGGGGAGACATTGCACTCACATATGTTGAGTCAAAGTCAAACCTAGCCGATATTTTCACCAAACCTCTTCCGGAAAATGAATTTAGTCATTTAAGGAGAGAATTGGGAATGTGTTTGGCTCAATAGACCATTAGGACTTCATCATGATCAATAAGGACAATTAAAACGACAAGAGAAATTGGGAAATTAACTTGGGCAACTTGGGAACATCTCACACAAACTATAAGGTTTAACAAATTATTTTTGTTTGCTAGAAATGGGGTGAGATGCTAGGATCAGCCGAATTATTCAAAATGTATCATGCATCCCTTGAATAATTAGGTTGAAGAGACATAAATTGAGTATGGGGAAGACCATTACATAATTCATGTGTATTTGGTTCCTAGATCTTACTCATATATTCCAACCAAGGAAACTTGGTTGGATCTTTACCTAGAAATTATGTAACTTTGGTTGATGGACTGTTTGATACTTTTGATCGATACTTTTCATGATTTTGATTGAAACTAGGACAAGTCCTTGAAATAATGATAGCAATTTGGTTATATTTTGACAAACTTGAAACTGAACATAACAAGGTCAAAAATTTCAGTTTTCAAGCCTTGAGTTGTCTGTTTTTCTAAATATCTGAAACTTTCGGGCTATAAACAATTTCAAACCATAATCTTTAGGAAGTAGTTATGCTTGTAGATTCTTCAGGTTCTAGGTACTGAATTTGGAAGTTTTACTTCTACAAATTATCGAACACCTCTACGAATTTCAGTTACTAAAATTACTGGAGAAACTTCAGTATGAGACACTGATCGGTCTACAGCCCGATCAGGAGAAGGTGGATCGGTCTGTCGACCGATCCAAAAATCTCTCCAGACCCTTCTGTTTGTAATCTGATCGGTCCAGGGACCGATCAGGTTCGTTTTGTACGCCAGGAAGCCTACTAATCGGTCTACAGGCCGATCAGGAGTTCCCTGATTGGTCCGGGGACCGATCAGGTCAGTCTGGTACGCAGAGCGGGCTATTGATCATTTTCTGATCGGTCTACAGACCGATCAGGAAGTTCCCTGATCGGTCCAGAGACCGATCAGGAGGTTCCCTGATCGAACTGGTGACCGATCAGGAAGTTTCTGATATCTCCTGATCGGACAGCCGTCCGATCATTTCAACACCTGGACCCTATCCGATCTCTCTTAAATCTTCCCGATCCTTTCTCTTCTCCTTTCACGCTGAAGCCCTAGCCGACATTTTCCTACACTTCAATTCTTCTCTCCTCTTTGTACGCCGAAGCCCTAGCCAAAAGATACTTCAATGGCACCAAGGTAACTCCATACTTCCCTAGAACTACTCACCTTGCCATTTCAGTTTTATTTCTCACCGTATTTGTGCATTTTGTTTTGGTTTCGGTTGTTGGTGGCTCCGGTGCTCACTTATTTGCCCCATTATATCACATTGTTACACCTTAGGAAGAAACAAGTGGGTGAAGGAACCTCTAAGTCGCCTGAGAAGTCTAAGTCTAAGGCTCCCTCCCGACCTTAACCATCTGTCTCTGGGAGATTCCCAAACCACCATTTTGAACAAGCCTTTAAACAACGGACCTTCAAATTGCTCCCTTGTAGGTCTGTAGATCGAAAATTCATGGACGAATTTTGTCCATCTGTGTCAGAAATCATTGCCTATTACAAACTTGATTCACTTGTCTATTTAGAACAAGATATCAATTATGACTTAGTATCTGAGTTTTATAACAATCTTCATCAAACAAATGATGTAAGTTATAAAACAAAAGTTGCTAAGCAGACTCTTGATTTCAGTTTCTCAGCCTTCTTTGATTATCTAGCTTGCCGGAGGTGTTCAGGAAATGTCCTTTATATATATCCTGATTTACCAGATCCCTTACCTTCACCCTTCGATGTCTCGTCTGACTCTATTTATGAGTATTTCTTCGGACATCCTAGACCGGGTGGGCTAGATAAATTAGATGTTGATTTTCCTACTTTTGCAGCCTTGAGATTATCTTCCCCAGATTACATTCTCTTTAAGATTTTCACAAACTGCCTTCTGCCAATCACATCTAAACCCTTGTCTGAGATCCGACCATATCATTGCCTGATGCTTTATGGATTGCGTCGGCGTCTCGACTTTGACATCATGTCTAGCATCTATTCTTCGATCATCTCCTATAGTGAGCCAAACAGCTTCACTGTTTATATGCCTTATGGGCATATAATTACATATTGGCTTGAGACCCTTCAGATTGATGTCTCCAAGGGTAGAATAGTCAAGATGGTCAGGCAGGACTGCAGACTTGGGAAACGGGCATTTTCCAAGTCTGGCATCATAGGACAGAATGGGGAGGTTCGGTGGAAGGATGGGAGAGCACTAGGTGAGTTACCACGGGCTCCTCCACGACAGGTTGCGGCTGCTCCTGTTGCTGCTCCTCCTGCTGCTGCTGCTGATGATGGAGAGACAGATCCTGATCTGTGCTGGCAGATCGCCGAGCTGGAGAGCCGCATTGATCAGCACGATGAGCTGCTGGTTGCTGAGCACCACGGGCTGCGCGTTCGGATTGACCAGCGCTACGATGATCTACGCAGTCAGCAGTTGGCGACACATCAGGCGATTATGGGATGGATGGCCAGATACCCACCTCCGTAGTATTTCCCGGGCTATCCATCCTCGAGCAGCGACATGCCACCTCAGGGACCCACTCCTCCAGCTGATGATGCTGATGCTCCTCATGATGAGGAGGTTGATTGATACACATTGTTCTATGCTTTCATTTTGATTATCTATGTTTTGGATGTTGTTTGTTGGATACTTATGTCTGACCTGGATACTTGCTGATTTCATATATTTATGCTGCTCATTTTCTTGTTTCACTTCCTATTGGCTATTAATATGCTGTTCATATGCCATGTCTTGTATGTCTATTATTTCTTTATTACTGTCTTATAATACACTTAGAGGGCATTCTAGGTGGATTAAGAATAAGACAGTATGGGTTAAGGGGGAGTCCTTTCACGTTTTCTTACCTAATTCGCACCTTTTAGGTGTTTGACAAAGGGGGAGAAGATAACTAAGTTTAGAGATAAATGAAAGTTTGGTCTTAGGGGGAGGATCTTGATTCCCCTAAAATTAGGGAAATATGAACATTTCTGATCTAAACTTAAATCGTGTTGTCAAACAACAAAAAGGGGGAGATTGTTAATACAGTCTGACCTGGCTGTTGTTTTGATGTTGACACTGATTTAAGTTTGTATCAGATATTAATTAAACTCAGACTGATTAATGATCGAGGTTGATCATGTGGAGAGGAAAAGTCTAAGTACGGATACTTGGCACGCGAGGTAGGAGAGGGCTCGGTAGCTCGTTCTCTGACCTGGACGTGGAAGTCGGAGAGGGCTCGGTAGCTCGTTCTCTGACCCGGACGTGGAAGTCGGAGAGGGCTCGGTAGCTTGTTCTCCAGACTAGGTCAGAGAGGGCTCGGTAGCTCGTTCTCTGGACCAGGAAGACGTTAGGGTTTAGGGATGGGAAGCTCTAAAACCAACAGAGGCATTGGACCGGTCTGTTGACCGATCCAGTGATACTTTGGCCGTCTGGATCGGTCTGTCGACCGATCCAGTGATACCTGGGTTATCTGATCGGTCTCGTGACCGATCAGTAACCACACAGTAGCTCTCTGTGGGTTATCTGATCGGTCTGGTGACCGATCAGTTAAAAAGTGATGTGATTCAAAACTATAGGGGGATCGGTCTGTGGACCGACCCACCTATAGGCTGATTGGTCCACAGACCGATCAGCATCATCCCAGACCGATCAGGATGTGTCTTGATCGGTCCAGAGAGCTATGGATCGGTCTGTTGACCGATCCACAACAATGTCGTTTATCTTCTGCTGTTTCTCTGCGATTTCTGATTCATCTGATCTAACCATCTGCTGTAAGCTTTTTGAGTTACAGATTGCAGGTGTCGTGCCATTGCTTGAATTCAAATTAAGCTCCATCAGAAGAATAAGATCAAGTGCTCTTTCTGCTGTGTTTCACTGCAAAATGTGCAATTGGAGCGTCAACGTTCACTGGCTGCGAACAGTTGGCAACAGCTTGACTCTTGCTTATTGGTTCGAGCTCAAAGACACCAGTGAAGACCATGGATGGTATTGGTGTGAGTTCAGAGAACCAGATGAGGAGGAAGAGTGATTGGCAATGCCTGAGTTGGTCGCAGTGATTCGATACAGGTGACAGTGATTCGGCTCTGGCTGAAGACAGTGAGAAAGCAGAGGAATAAGAAGAAGGAAGAAGAGAGGTTGGAGTAAGGATTTTGAAAAACTCTCTGTCGATCAAGCAAGAGTGCTGTGTGTTTGAGCTCTTGGCTGAGGAACTTCTTTTGTCTTTGCGCTTTGCTTTCATCGTGGCTGTAAGTTTATTGTTCATTCCTTTTAGCCACTAAACTCTGTAAGTCTTGTACTTCATTTCAAATCTTGTCTGAGACTTTGTGGAGAGGTTACTCCACCGAGAAGGAGAAATACTTAGCCAGAATTTGTCCGGGGTGTGATCTACCGAAAGATCAAGGGATCGTCCACCTTACGGACACGCCGAGGAGTAGGGGCAAGTTATCCCCGAACCTCGTACATCCTTGTTGTGTTAGTGGTGGGTTGTTTCTTTTCCTTGCATCAGTTTTCCTTTTGCTTATTTCCGCTGTGCTAACAAATTTTTGTGAGGAATTAATTGAGTTTTTAGTGGAGGTTATTCACACCCCCCCCCCTCTCTAGCCATCCGAAGGTCCTAACAATAATGCCATATTGTAAGGCTCCAACAATACTTTGATAAATCTGTGGATCAGACAGGGCAGGAGAGGATGAAGTTGGAGAGTTGTTTATAGCAATTGGTGTAGAGATCGGATGTGCTCCATCTATTTTGGCTCTTTGAAGAAGTCCAATAATGTATTTGCTCTAAGAGAGAAGATATCCATCCTGATGTGGAATAAGCTCAATACCAAGAAAAAAATAAGCATTACCCAAATCTCGAGTAGGAAATTCTTGATTGAGAAGACTTAATAAAGTTGTGATACCCTTGTGATCATTGTCGGTTATAAGAATATCATCCATATAAATTAAAAAAATATCATAGATCCATTATTATATTTGTGAAATAGAGACGAGTCAGTCTTTGAACCATGTACAAGAAGCTTGTCGAAGACCATATAAGGATTTCTTAAGTTGGCAAACTTGAGATGGAAATTGTGGATGAATGAACCCAGGTGATTGCTCCATAAATACAATTTTCTCAAGATAACCATGGAGAAACACATTTAAAATGTCCAATTATCGTACAAGCCAATTAGAACTAACAGCTATTGATAATAATGATCTGACAGATGTAATTTTGATGACTGGGCGAAAAGTGTCATTAAAGTCAATACCTGGTTATTGACTAAATCCTTTAGCTACAAGTCGAGCTTTATGTCGTTCAAGAGAACCATCAGCTCGATGTTTAAAATGGAATACCCATTTAGAGCCCACAACATTTATTAAGGGAGTGCGCGGAACTAGATTCCATCTTCCATTGCGAAGAAGTGCATCAAATTCTATAGCCATTGCACTACACCAATTTGGATCCTTGCTTGCTTGTGTAAAACAAGTTGGTTCAATAGATTTTGAAGAGACTACTAGAGCTCGTGGAAGGGGTTATCGAGTTTCATTTAATGGGCAATGTTCATCAATGTCACTAAGAGGAAGCATGCGATGAGGAGCATTATCATTTGAATCACTTGTTGATGACGATGAGGAAGTAGGCTGACATGGTGATGATGGACTTGCATTATCCGATGATCCAGAACTAGAGAACGTATTATCTTCGACCGGTGAAGCTTCCAAGATTGGAGCTGCAACTTGAGGTGATTCTGATAGTATAGGGGAGTTATTAGAGAGCTCCAGAGCAGGACCTTGGATGTTATCACTTCTGATAATATTAGGTGACATTAAGAAGGCATCACTTGTATCTAGAGGAGAGATCGAATAGTTACCGAAAAAGAAAATATAGACTCATCAAAAGTAACATGTCATGAAATATAAATTAATCCTGTTGGTATATGCAAGCAACAATAACCATGGTACAAATTGCTATAACCAAGAAAAACACATTGTAGTGAATGAGAGTCAAGTTTATGTTTAGAATAGGGGTGTAACCATGGATAACATGTGCAACCAAAATTCGAAAAAAAGTGTAATCAGGGGTTTGATTATAAAGTTTTTCAAAAGGACACTTATGATTGAGCAATGGAGTAGGAAGTCGATTTATGAGATATATTGCAGTGCTAACAGCTTCATCCCAAAATTTACGTGGAACTGATACATGATGAAGAAGAGTTAAGGTAGTTTCAACTATATGTCTATGTTTTCTCTCAGCAGAGTCATTTTGTTCTGAAGTGTGAGGAAAAGAAACTTGATAAGTAATTCCACAAGAGACAAGATAATGATGGAGAGCTTAATATTCGCCTCCCTAATCAGAATGAAAAAAGAGTATTTTATGATTAAAATATCATTCAACTTGAATTTGAAAATTACATAATATATCAAATAAATCAGATTTCCTTCTCATAGGATAGAGCTAAGTATATTTACTAAAATGATCAATGAAGGTAACATAATATTGGAAACCTTGATTGGACAAAATAGGTGTAGGGCCCCAAACATCAGAATGGATTATTTCAAGTGGAAAATTAGAAACATGATCAAATGAAGAGAAAGGTAGCTTATAACTTTTAGATTCCATGCATGCTCTACATGAATGAGATGGAGAGGAGGTAATGGAAGTAGGTAAACCATACCTATTGATGATTGACTGAACAATATAAAGGGAAGGATGACCAAGTCAAGCATGCCAAGCTGGTTTATTTGTGCATTGACCAACAAAAGCTTTGATTGAAGAACTCTAAAGATAGTAGAGGCCATTTTTTATTCTCCCATAAAACACAATAGAATTTGTTCCTCTATCCTTTATAAGATAATGATTATGATAAAACTCAAAAATGACATTGTTATCAAGACAAAACTGGTGTGTAGAAAGTAAATTTTTAGTGATAGATGGAACATGAAAGATGCTGCGCATGTGAAAAGTTTGATTAGATAAATGAACATATGTGTTTCCAAGATTAGCAATTTATAAACCTAAACCATCACCTACTTGAACCTATCTGAGTCATAATATGACATTATGTTTGTAAGGATATTATAATATGATGTAACATGATGAGTTGCTCTAGTGTCAATATACCAATCAATAGATGAAAACTCTAGGATTTTACCACAAGTAGGCACAAACGAGAGGACTTTAGGATATACTTGTGAAATATATGGTTGTCTTGAGGTTGTAGGACCACCAATGAAATTTAAGTCAAATTGACTAGGATATTGAATATCAAAATGTCCATTTTTGAGATAAATTTGATATTTTACCTGAAGCAATCAAGTCTTTTAGGGCATAGATTTCCAGTATGACCAACGATGTGATAAATATGATATTGGTATGAACTTTGCTTTTGGCCTCCTTGATGTCATTGAGTATTTGACATATAAACTAAAAATAACTTGTCCGGCAGCAGCTGTTGGATGGCGTCACAAGAAAGAGTTTCTACCTTGTGGTCGGTGGCCATGGGAGAAAAACCACAGAGACGGAATCGTTAAGGAAACTTTTTTTTTGGAAGAGAAAAAAAAACATAGAGATTAAGGAAGAGGAAAGAGGAACAAAGGGGGTTGGCGGCAGAAGAAAATAGAGAAGGATAAGAAAATTAAAACATATAAGAGAGAAGAAGAGGCCTGAGGAAAAAAATTAAAAAGGGTTTGCAGTTTATTGGATCTCCGCCTCAAGAAGTTGAGGGAAGATAAAAAGAGATGGCTTTGATACCATGTAAGAAGAAGAATAGGGAGAGAGCAATAAAATCTATTATTCATTGATATTTTCTCTAATAATAATATAATATATAATGTTCAAAAAATACCTGGTCAATTGACCAATTAATAAATAACAGAATTATTCTGAGAATTATTCGAATAATTATAAAAAAATTATTAAAATAATCCAAATACTAATTTGATTTGATTTGGTGATTTAATCTGGTCAATTCTGGTAATTCTCTTTTATCTCTTTTAGCCTACCAGCTCACGACTGCTAGCCTCCTCACAGGCGAGCGTGAGGCCGCCTTCCAGCTCGCAATCAAGCAACTTGCTTGGTTATTTGTGGGTGAGCGCGAGGTTGCCCTCCTGCTCGTGGCCGAGTCGCCTACAAGCATGAGGGTGCCCGCCTGCATGCTTACTTGTGGGCGAGCGTGAGGTCGCCCGCCTGCTCGATTGCTCATGAGCGAGCGTGAGGCCGCCCTCTTGCTCACAGGTGAGTTACCTATGAGCATGAGACGAGGAGGTGTTGGTGATGGTGATGCGAGAGGAGGAGAGGAGGAAGGTGTTGGTCCCTTTGGAGGCCGACAAGAAAGGAGGGGTGAATTGCCCTATAAAAATTAAACCACAAACTTTTCTCAAATATTCAACTAATTTAAAAGGACTTATAAAAAAAGATAAACAAAAGAGACTAATTAGAAACTAATTTAGACACAGAGGGTTTACTTGATTTGCAATCAGAGGATTGCTAATCCAAGGCAAAGATGGTGCACTATCTGATTCTCCTTTGGGCGGAGTAGCCTCTTACAACGTTGAAAGCACAGACAGAAAAGTAAAGCACACAGAAGTTGATTACAAGTGAGATGCATTAACTGTGCAGATCAGTGCTATATTTATAGCACTGGTCGAGGCACCCCGAAGGGGTGTCTGGCGCCCTAGGGGGATAAAACTTTATCCCCTAACGTTCAGATCACGTTAGAATTGATCTGGTCAAAAACTTCATCCCGGGCGCCCGGAAGGGTTCCTGGCGCCCCGAGCCTTAAAGTCAACATAAGTTGACTTTTTCATCTCCGGTTCAGGTCATCTCGGTCCGAGTCTTGTTCACTCCGGCTCCGCTAGCTTGGGTGATCTCGGCCATCCGGAATAGGGCTCACCCGAACCCAAGTTCCGGCCTTCTCCTCGAGCAGCCTTTCTTCTCGGTTTCTCATCCCTCGAACGCCGCACACGTTCTTCTCGTCCACCGGTGTACTCTTCCGCGGTCACCTCGTCCCTCGGACGTCCCAAGCCCGTCGGCTCTCTCCCCATGCCGTCCTTCTCGCTAGCCGCATTTTCCGCCCGACTTCCTGTGTTCCTAAGCTCCTGCATACTTAGACACAAGGGTTAGACAAAACAGGACCTAACTTAACTTGTTTGATCACATCAAAACACCTTGGGGTTCCAACAGAAGGAGTTGTAAGTTGGATTGGTTAGAGGTGGACGAGAACAGAAGGAGGGGAGAGAACGGCTCAGAGGAGGAGAAGACAGTGAGGAGGGTGGTGGTGGAGATGGTGCCATTTATGAGCAGAGGAAAGACATGGCCTTTCCGCTCGATTTTGGAAGGATGAAAAAGCATCAAAAAAATGATCCATCAATGGATTTAAGAATTCATCTGTCAATTATTTGATAAGAAGTAAACAATAGAAAGGATGATAAATCTATCCTTCCTTGTGAAGTAAATAGTGAAAGATTTTCTCTGTGAAAAACTTTCCTCGATTTTTAAATCCATCGTCCCAAGTATACAGGGCATAAATAATCAAATATTTACAACACACTCCACAACATAATATAATATTTTATCATTGTATATCATGGTGGGCTTAGTTGATTTACATTAACATATGTTTTGCAAGAACATGTCCTAATATTTATCTAAAGCAATTAATTTTTTTTATAATACAGGTGATCCTGTCCAGAATTTGAGTCAGATGAAGGTCAGGTGAGCTGTTGCTGGCATTGACGGAGGGGTGACTGAGACACCTTTCTCGTATGTGCTTCCGAAAATGGACTCCCACGTGGTGCTGACGGACGACGATGACTGTGTAACACCCATAAATTTTCTCTATTCAAAAAGGGCAAAAAGAACTACAAGAAGAGAAAAAGAAATAAAAATAGATTTATAAATGGCATCGGGCTACGATTGAACCCAAGACCTCTTATATATGATTGGTTAAAGTTTCCATTAGGATGGTGGTAAAGCATCACATTAGAAGTAGGAAACAATTGATTATAAGCAGATTTTGTGTGAGGAGATGCTTCAACTTCCACTTAGTATAAAAGGGAAAGGAAGAGATGAAAACCTAACTTTTCATCTCCCCTTCTCCTCTTCTTTCCCTAGCCGAATTTCTTCTTCCTCTCTTTGAATTTTCGGCCAAGAAACCTAAGGCTCCAAATCTTGAAGATTTCCAAGGGAAGGATCTAAGGAGAGGGTTCCTTCCAAGGAGGTAGTACGCGGAGGGAAGGTGTCTTGGAGATTTCAGCGTTCAAGAGAGGATTTGTCTTCCCTACACCCTAGAATAGTAAGAACTAGCGAAAGGAAGTAAGTATCTCTCACCTGCAGTATAAGTTGTTTCGTTTATGCATGTATGAACTTCCTTGTTGTAGTTGGGATAGTTATATGCATAGCTAAGAAGTAAGCATGTACATATGTTAGAGAAGTAAACATGTTTAAAAGTTACAAGCAATGATATGTAAAAGGCCCTCTAAGTTAGGGATTAAGAGCATGTGAGTACCTTGAATTGCTTCCCATGAAGTTTTGGGACTAAGAAGCAAATTCAGGTGCCTTAAGATGCTTCCCTATAAGTGAGGGGGATTTAGCACACATAAGGTGTTTGTTTAAATGACAAGCATGTGCAAAGTATAAGAAAGCGATATTTAAATAAAGTATTTTACTTTGATGTGGCATTGTACTGGACACAAGGTCCATGGGTGGGCTCCCAAAGCGCCCCTAGGCTCCTAGATCGCCTAGTAGTACCTTAATAGGTTCAGGATTAGCTACCTCAGATCTTATTAAGGATGCGCGCAAAGTGGTACATTGACGGGCCCAAAGCAAGTTGAATATTATGTTCACTAGTTATGTAATATAAAGTTTTCAAAACGCATTATTCGCTTAAGTGGAAGCATTCCTAAGTTTGAAAAACTTGAGTTTAAAGAGTAGTTAATACAACAAGACTTACATTGCTTTTGCATGTTTATATTCCTAGCATGGTTTTCAAGTCGAGATTCTTGCATGATAAACCTATTTAAAATGCATGTCATGTTCAAATTTTCGAACTATATGTTTTAGTACGAGCTTTGTGTTTTTCCACAAGCAGATTTGAAAAGCATGTTCTCATTTTAATGCTTGATATTATTTGTGAGTAGATGGTGCTTACTAAGCGTTTGCTAATAGTTTGCATTTCCTTATACTGCAGATAAAGGTAAAGGAAAACTCGAGTAAGAGGAGGTGGCAGGGGCAGTGCTTGGTGGTGTGTGTGTAACGGAACCATGGAAGAAGATCTTGAAACTTGTTAGTGCAAAGAAATGTGTTAAACTGGGTTTTAGTGTACCTCTCTACCTTTTGACTATGCAAGTAATACTACTAAGAATTTCTTATGACGAATTGTCAGTTTGGTAGTAATTAGGGTGTCAAAAACTCTCCCTCAAGTGAGGGGAGAGTGTAGTAGCCAAGGTTGAGTAAAAAGGAGAGAATGAGTCTTTTATGGAGCAGGGGGTGACCTCCACATGGCTCGTGACACGGCCATGTGGAGTCACACGGCCTCACCATTCTCCTCCTCAGCCCAAATGACACGACCGTGTGGCATACACGGTCGTGCACCCCTTTTTCTCGGCCATGATGATACGGCCGTGTGAAGTCACACGACCATGCACCTCTTATTCTCGGCTAAAATGACACGGTCGTGTGGATTCGCACGGCCGTGCGACCCTTACCTCTCAACTGAGGTGACATGGCCGTGTGAGCCACACGGTCATTCCCCTCTCCCTCTCTGTCAAGGTAACATGGCCGTGTGAGCCACACGGTCATGCCCTACTCCAGCAGGAAGGACCTTACATGGTCGTGTGGCACACACGGTCGTGCCCAGTTTCGGGTCTAGTAAGCCTACACGGCTGGCCATCATCACACGGCCTGGACCCTTTAGCAACTCTAGACTTCACCTCAGCTCCGCATCGTTTCAAAACACGACTCAACAGTCGAAACAAGTTCAGAGTAGATCTCTGGACCGAATTGTATGTATATAAAGAAGCCTTTAGAAGGTATGGTAAG
The DNA here is from genome assembly GCF_018446385.1 of Zingiber officinale. Classification (NCBI taxonomy): domain Eukaryota; kingdom Viridiplantae; phylum Streptophyta; class Magnoliopsida; order Zingiberales; family Zingiberaceae; genus Zingiber; species Zingiber officinale. The sequence goes on from NC_055989.1 coordinate 16,779,341, forward strand.
GAGTAACGTCCGTGACTTGAGTCAAGGTTAAAAAGTGCGGTCGTTTCAGTATGGTATCAGGGCAGTTCCATCCTTCCACCACACACACATCAAGCATTGATCCTGCAGCTTCCAAGTAAAAAAGTACCTTTTCTTTATGCACCTAGTTACTGTTATGATTAGTAAGAAATTCTTGTTAAGTTTTAGCATGCTCATATGTGAAAGTAGTAATGATAGCAAGTAGGAATGAGGAGTGACTGACGTATGTTTTCACTAGTTTTGACTTATGATATGTAGAATGGCTAGAGGACGACCAGCTGACAGTCGAGGGTTAATGAACCTCAACTAGGGGAAAATGAGTCTGCACTACAACCCAACCTTTTAGAAGTAGTAGCTCAACTTCAGAGACAAGTGGCTGAGTAACAGCAGGTTATTGCCGCCCTAACTGCTAACCAGCAAGCTTCCCTTGTGGTCCCACTGGAAGTCAATATGGTAACACCTACCATAGCTGAAGTACCATCAGTTACCCCTGTAGCCCCAGCAAAGGTGGTGAGGCAAGAAGCATACCTTATCCAGTGGCAGAAATTGAAGCCAGAGAGTTTCTCTGGTACCAATGAACCATGGGATGCTCAGGCATGGTTCAAAATCTTGGAGACTACAATGGAGCTACTGGACTGGACGGAAGTAGAAAAGATTAAGTGTGCCTCCTTCTGTCTCACTGGTGATGCAAGAATGTTGTGGGAACGGGTCAAGGTAAAATGAAAAGTAGATCAAATGACACGGTCTGACTTCGAGACTGAGTTCTTCGAAGAATTCCTCCATATGTGAGTTACGAATAAATATTATGACGAGTTCACGAAATTTCAACAAGGAGATTTATCAGTGGACGAAGCTGTGAAGAAATTCAATAGGCTGGCTCACCTATGCCTCAAGATGGTCAGCACTGAACGAGAAAGGGTGAGGCTAATGCTCAAGATGCTGAGGCCAGAGATAGCTCTAAATGTAGCTGGCGGAATTAATAGATCGCAAACTGCAGAAGAGTTGATTAGTAGTGCCCTGATCATGGAGAATTATCTGAACGGTATCAAGAAGAAGAATCCAGTACTGATGGAGAACAAAGGTCAAGGGAGTTCTGGCACTCAAAAACCCAGAGTCATGGGTCAACCTAGAAAGGGAACTCTAAGAGGAAGCAGTGGAGTAATAAGAAGGGAGGATCCGTAAACAAACAAACTAAGTATGCCACATGTTCCACCTGCGGAAGGATGCACCCTGGAATCTGTCGCAAGGGCACGAGTTGTTGTTATACATGTGGTCAAGAGGGGCATATGGCCAGGAATTGCCCGACCAAGATAAATCTTCCTCCTGCACAACCTGTACAATACGAAGGCAAGCAGGCACAGCTACACCAAATGCAGGCCGCGTTGGAGGGTCCTCATATCAGCCAAGATAGACTAGAAGCTCTACGAAGTTCTACAAATGCTCGAGTTTTCTCCCTTACCAGAGAGGAGGTAGCAAATGCCTCCACCGTTGTCACAGGTCAAATATGCATTTTTAATCAATATGCAACTGTGCTATTTGATACTGGGGCAACTCATTCGTTTGTCTCCATAGTATTTGCTGAAAGAATAGGTGTACCCCTGGAGGTCCTAAGCGGACAATTCTTGACGACACTACCCTCGGGAGAGATAATGACATCTACGCACTGGCTGCAAGCTGTCCCAGTCAAAATTTCAGACAGAGAACTATATAGTGATCTGATCTTGCTGAACATGTCTGATTATGATGTTATTTTTGGGATGGACTTCCTGAGCAAGTATGGTGCTTCCATCGAGTGTCATAAGTGAAGGGTTCTATTCCAACCTTAGGCAGAGTCTAAGTTTGAGTTCATCGGAGATTCAAAGAAGAGAACCCAGAAATTTTTATCGGCCATGAAGGCCCAGAAAATGTTAGCCGATAGATGTACTGGATTTTTAGCTCATGTGGTTAATACCCAGTAAGAAAGATATCACGAGCTAGAGGAAGTTAGAGTTGTATGTGACTACCCAGAAGTGTTTCCGGAAGAGTTGCCAAGGTTAGCTCCGGATAGGGAAATTGAATTTGAGATTGAACTTATTCCTGGTACCCATCCAATCTCAAAGGCACCCTACCGAATGGCTCCGGCAGAATTGAAAGAACTTCAGGGACAATTACAAGAGCTACTCGACAAGGGCTTCATTCACCCTTGTCACTCACCATGGAGAGCTCCGATGTTGTTCATAAAGAAGAAGGATGGGTCCATGCGAATGTACGTGGACTATAGAGCGCTGAATAAGGTGACAATCAAGAATCGGTATCCCTTGCCGAGAATTGATGACCTATTTGATCAGTTAAAGGGGGGCACAGTGTTTTCCAAGATAGACTTGCGGTCCGGATATCATCAAGTGAAAGTGAAGGCTGATGATGTACCGAAGATAGCATTTCGAACGAGGTATGGGCACTGCGACTTCGTAGTTATGCCTTTTGGAGTAACTAACGATCCTGCTACATTTATGGACCTAATGAACAAAGTGTTCAAAGAGTATTTGGATAAGTTTGTGATCGTCTTCATAGATGATATTCTTATATACTCCATAACTCAAGAAAAACATGTTGAACACCTGAAGACAGTATTACAGATTCTCCAGCAGAGACAGTTGTATGCAAAGTTCTCCAAGTGCGAGTTTTGGCTTGATCAAGTGTCCTTTTTAGGTCACAGTATTTCCAAATATGGGGTTATGGTAGATCCGACAAAAATAGAAGCTGTGAGTAACTGGAATAGACCCAAGAATGTAAGTGAAATCAGAAGTTTCCTTGGGTCGGCAGGCTACTATAGGAAATTTGTAGAGAACTTCTCAAGGATCGCCTCTCAACTGACAGTGCTTACCCGAAAGAATAGAAAATTTGAGTGGACAGAGGATTGTGAGAAGAGTTTCCTTGAACTAAAAAGAAGATTGACCAGTGCTCCAATCCTGACTCTTCCAGAAAATAGCGAGAGCTTTGATATATATAGTGATGCTTCTAAATTGGGACTCGGAACTGTATTAATGCAGAATGACAAAGTTATTGCTTATGTCTCAAGACAACTCAAAGATTATGAGAGGAACTATCTCACTCATGACCTCGAGTTAGCAGCAGTAGTCTTCGCTCTCAAGGTCTGGAGGTATTACTTATACGGAGCTCAGTGCAAGATTTACACAGATCACCAGAGTCTGAAGTATTTCTTCATTCAGAAGGATCTGAACATGAGACAACGGAGATGGCTTGAGCTAGTCAAAGACTACGACTACAAAATCCTCTACCATCCATGGAAGGCGAACAAGGTGGCAGATGCGCTAAGTAGAAAGTCTTGCACAACTTTATTATCCTTAGCTAGGATATCCCAATCCCTACAAAAGGAAGTAGTAAACTTTGGGCTCGAAATTGTTACCGGGCAGCTTTCCACCTTGACATTAGTGTCAACACTGATTGAAGATATACACAAAGGGCAGGAGGAAGATCCCAACATTCAGAAGATCAAGCAGGGAATACAAGGAGGAGAAAATGGAGAGTTTCGAGTATCATATAGTGGGATACTATATTATGGTAATCGTCTCTGTGTCCCTAATCAAGAAGAACTACGGAGGAAAATTCTTGATGAAGCCCATGTAACACCCTATGTCATGCACCCTGGTTCCACCAAGATGTACAAAGATATAAAGGAATGCTTTTGGTGGTCTGGGATGAAAAAAGATGTTGCTAGATACATCAGTACCTGTCTGACGTGTCAATGGGTTAAAGCAGAATATCAGAGACCAGGCGGAGTTCTGCAGCCTATCCAGATCCCAGAGTGGAAGTGGGAGGATATATCTATGGATTTTATAGTAGGATTACCCAGAACTACGAATGGTTATGATGCTATCTGGGTAATAGTAGACAGATTGACCAAGTCTGCTTATTTCCTAGCAATTAGAACATCCTATTCTATTGAGCAGTTAGCACAATTGTATGTGAAAAAGGTCATCAGATTGCATGGAGTTCCCAAAATCATAATTTCTGATAGAGATGGTCATTTTACTTCACACTTCTGGGAGTGTGTTCAGAGAGCTCTTGGCACTAAGCTACGGTTTAGCACTTCATTTCATCCTTAAACTGATGGACAAACAGAACGAGTGAACTAAGTTTTGGAGGATATGTTATGGGCTTGTGCCTTAGATTTCAAAGGGAGTTGGTGTCGATACCTATGCTTAGCAGAATTCGTATACAATAATAGCTATGAGGCTACTATTGGAATGACACCCTACGAGACTCTATATGGGAGGAGATGTAGATCTCCTATCTGTTGGTATGAAAGTGGTGAAAAGAAAGAAATGGGACACCAGGCAGACCTCATCGAAGACACCACCCAAGCTACTTAGAACATTCGCCAGAGAATAGAAACTGCTCAGAGTCGGCAGAAAAACTATACGGATGTGTGTCGTAGACCATTGGAATTTGAGGTTGGGAACTCAATGTTCCTTAAAGTAGCTCCTATGAAAGGAGTGATGCGATTTGGGAAGAAAGGAAAGTTGAGTCCACGATCTGTGGGGCCATACTTGATCATCAAAAGAGTTGTCAGGGTAGCTTATGAGCTGGAACTACCTCAGGAAATGTCAGCTATTCATAATGTATTTCATGTCTTAATGCTGAAAAAGCATGTTCCTGATGCAAACCAAGTGATTGAACCACAGTCGGTACAAGTTTAAGAGGATCTCAATTATGAAAGTCGATCTATTCAGATAATAGATCGAGAAGTTAAGAAGCTGAGAAACAAAGAGATACTGCTAGTAAAGGTACTGTGGCAAAGTCAACAGTATGAAGAGGCAACCTGAGAGCATGAGGACGAGATGAGACAGAAGTATCCATAATTGTTCTAGTTTGAGGACGAACTTTTTATAAGGTATGGGAGATTGTAACACCCATAAATTTTCTCTATTCAAAAAGGGCAAAAAGAACTAGAAGAAGAGAAAAAGAAATAAAAATAGATTTATAAATAGCCTCAGGCTAGGATTGAACCCAAGACCTCTTATATATGATTGGTTAAAATTTTCATTAGGGTGGTGGTAAAGCATCACATTAGAAGTAGGAAACAATTGATTATAAGCAGATTTTGTGTGAGGATATGCTTCAACTTCCACTTAGTATAAAAGGGAAAGGAAGAGATGAAAACCTAACTTTTCATCTCCCCTTCTCCTCTTCTTTCCCTAGCCAAATTTCTTCTTCCTCTCTTTGAATTTTCGGCCAAGAAACCTAAGGCTCCGAATCTTGAAGCTTTCCAAGGGAAGGATCTAAGGAGAGGGTTCCTTCCAAGGAGGTAGTACGCGGGGGAAGGTGTCTTGGAGATTTCAGCGTTCAAGAGAGGATTTGTCTTCCCTACACCCTAGAATAGTAAGAACTAGCGAAAGGAAATAAGTATCTCTCACCTGCAGTATAAGTTGTTTCGTTTATGCATGTATGAACTTCCTTGTTATAGTTGGGATAGTTATATGCATAGCTAAGAAGTAAGCATGTACACATGTTAGAGAAGTAAACATGTTTAAAAGTTACAAGCAATGATATGTAAAAGGCCCTCTAAGTTAGGGATTAAGAGCATGTGAGTACCTTGAATTGCTTCCCATGAAGTTTTGGGACTAAGAAGCAAATTCAGGTGCCTTAAGGTGCTTCCCTATAAGTGAGGGGGATTTAGCACACATAAGGTGTTTGTTTAAATGACAAACATGTGCAAAGTATAAGAAAGAGATATTTAAATAAAGTATTTTACTTTGATGTGGCATTGTACTGGACACAAGGCCCATGGGTGGGCTCCCAAAGTGCCCCTAGGCCCCTAGATCGCCTAGTAGTACCTTAATAGGTTCGGGATTAGCTACCTCGGATCTTATTAAGGATACGCGCAAAGTGGTACATTGACGGGCCCAAAGCAAGTTGAATATTATGTTCACTAGTTATGTAATATAAAGTTTTCAAAACGCATTATTCGCTTAAGTGGAAACATTCCTAAGTTTGAAAAACTTGAGTTTAAAGAGTAGTTAATACAACAAGACATACGTTGCTTTTGCATGTTTATATTCCTATCATGGTTTTCAGGTTGAGGTTCTTGCATGATAAACCTATTTAAAATGCATGCCATGTTCAGATTTTCGAACTATATGTTTTAGTACGAGCTTTGTGTTTATCCGCAAGCAGATTTGAAAAGCATGTTCTCGTTTTAATGCTTGATATTCTTTGTGAGTAGATGGTGCTTACTAAGCGTTTGCTTACAGTTTACATTTCCTTATACTGCAGATAAAGGTAAAGGAAAGCTCGAGTAATAGGATGCGGTAGGGGCAGTGCTTAGTGGTGTGTGTGTGACAGAACCATAGAAGAAGATCTTGGAACTTGTTAGTGCAAAGAAATGTGTTAAACTGGGTTTTAGTGTACCTCTCTACCTTTTGACTATGCAAGTAATGCTACTAAGAATTTCTTATGATGAATTGTCAATTTGGTAGTAATTAGGGTGTCAAAAACTCTCCCTTAAGTGAGGGGAGAGTGTAGTAGCCAAGGTTGAGTAAAAAGGAGAGAATGAGTCTTTTATGGAGCAGGAGGTGACCTCCACACGGCCCGTGACACGACCGTGTGGAGTCACACGACCTCGCCATTCTCCTCCTCAGCCCAGATGACACGGTCGTGCACCCCTTTGTCTCGGCCGAGGTGACACGGTCGTGTGAAGTCACACAGCCATGCACCTCTTCTTCTCGGCTAAAATGACACGGTCGTGTGGATTCACACGGTCGTGCACCCCTTACCTCTCAACCGAGGTGACACGGCCGTGTGAGCCACACAGTCGTGCCCCTCTCCATCTCTGTCAAGGTAACACGGCAGTGTGAGCCACACGGTTGTGCCCTACTCCAACAGGAAGGACCTTACACGGCCATATGGCACACACGACCGTGCCCAGTTTCAGTTCTAATAAGCCTACACGGCTGGCCATCATCACACGGCCTGGACCCTTTAGCAGCTCTAGATTTCACCTCAGCTCCGCATCGTTTCAAAACACGACTCAACAGTCGAAATAAGTTCAGAGTAGATCTCTGGACCGAGCTGTGTGTATATAACGAAGTCTTTAGAAGGTATGGTAAGGAGTAACGTCCGTGGCTTGAGTCAGGGTTAAGAAGTGCGGTCGTTTCAGACTGAGCCGATGGTACCTGAGTTCTGCGCACACTCAGACAAGCACACGGGCGTTAGAGGCTAGAGATCAGGGAAAAAGTCCACGGAGCAAGCCCTTCGATACTCAAGTCAAGTACTTTTTCCCCAGAAGAACAGTGTACGATGAAAAAAAAGTAGAAGACAAGTGCGAATGTGCGAGCGAGCATACCTGCCCTTTTTATATGATAGTGTGTACCTTCTGGAGTCTGAATAATGTCAAAGAATGTTGAGTGTCAGGATTTGTTGGGTGATGGAGAACACCTGGCATCCTCCTATAGCCTGAAGGAAGGTTCCACTCGTAGGTAACTGCAGACCGTTGGAATATTCCCTAACACTTAGCAGTTATTCTCTGACAGACGGTTACGATTCCCTAATCTTTTTGTCATGTAGCGCCTTTTGTCCTGACCGAGCAGGAATAGGGCAGTCCAGGATGATCAGTCAGGTATAACACCTGGCCTGAACCTTGGGGGTCGGGAGTCATGGGGAGATTGTCCAAGAGCTGACCGGGAGTTTGCTGACCGGAAGTTACTGACCAGGAGTTTGATGACCGGGAGTTTAGCTTATTGAGCTGAGAAACCTAGGCCTAGGTACAACTAGGCCGTAAGAACCTGACCAGTCATATCCAAGTCAGGTATCCTCCCGACTGCCTACCAAGTCTTGGATCAAGGTGTCTCAGATCTAGAGTCCTGGTCTATGAGAACCCGCCTGGGAATCATGTTGTTGACGTCGTCGCATGGTCCTACTTCTTCTTTCCATACCTGTTGACTTCTCCATCCCCTTGACTTCTGACTGTCACGTCTCCTTGACTCCTAATTGTCACGTCCCCTTGACTTTTGACTACCACGTCCTCTTGACTTCTGACTGCCCAATCTTATTGGACCCCACCATTATACATTGTATCACAAGCCTCCCCCCAAGTCTAGTCGAAGGAGGCTCAAGTCTAACTAACTAGACTCAGACTCTGATTTACTTGCTTCACCATAGCGTCCTTAAATGCTGCTCCTTTCACCATAGTATCCCATGGGCTTCAATCTTTGTTTCTCTTTTACTTTCATCCTTGACAATCCTGATGGAGAGGTCGTTGGGCATGAGAGCAAGCTCACTTATAACTCGCGCTGGGGCGTGAGTCTGGAGGCGTGAGAGCATACTCACATATAACTCAAGCTAAGGCGAGAGTCTGGAATCCCGACCGAGAGGTCGTTGGGCATGAGAGCAAACTCACTTATAACTCGCGCTGGGGCGAGAGTCTGGAGGCGTGAGAGCATGCTCACTTATAACTCACATTGGGGTGAGAGTCTGGAATCCCGACTAAGAGGTTGTTGGGCGTGAGAGCAAGCTCACTTATAACTCGCGCTAGGGCGAGAGTCTGGAGGCGTGAGAGCATGCTCACTTATAACTTGTACTGGGGTGAGAGTCTGAAGGCGTGAGAGCATGCTCACTTATAACTCGCACAGAGGCGAGAGTCTGGAATCCCGAAAGAGGTCGTTGGCATGAGAGCAAGCTCACTTATAACTCGTGCTGGGGAGAGAGTCTGGAGGCGTGAGAGCATGTTCACTTATAACTCATGCTGGTGTGAGAGTCTGGAGGTGTAAGAGAATACTCACTTATAACTCGCGCTGCGGTGAGAGTCTGGAATCTCGACCGAGAGGTCTTTGGTCATGAGAGCTTGCTCACTTATAACTCGCGCTGGGGAGAGAGTCTGGAATCCCGACCGAGAGGTCGTTGGGCGTGAGAGCAAGCTCACTTATAACTCGCACTGTGGTGAGAGTCTGACGGCTTGAGATTATGCTCACATATAACTCGCGCTGGGGCGAGAGTCTGGAAGCGTGAGAGCATGCTCACTTATAACTCGCACTAAGGCGAGAGTTTGGAATCCTGACCGAGAGGTCATTGGTCATAAGAGTATGATCACTTATAACTCGCGCTGGGATGAGAGTCTGGAATCCCGACCGAGAGGTTGTTGGGTATGAGAGCAAGCTCACTTATAACTCACACTGGGACGAGAGTCTGGAATCCCGACCAAGAATCCTGACCAAGAAGGGATCTGGAGACCTGACCAAGTGTAGATCTGGATGTCTGACCAGGAAGAGATTTGAAGACCTGACCAGGAGTGGATCTGGAGGTCTGACCAGGAAAGGATCTGGAGACCTGACCAAGAGTAGATCTGGCAATCTGACCAGGAAGGGATCTAGAGATCTGACTAGGAGTGGATTTGGCGATCTGACCAGGAGTGGATCTGGCAATTTGACTAAGAGCGGATCTGGAGGTTTGACCAAGAACGGATCTAGAGACCTGACCAGGACTTCCTTTGGAGACCTTACCAGGGATGCATCTAGAGGTCTGACCAAGCAATGATTTAGATAAGCAACATCTGTGACTTTAAGGGATCGTGCTATAAGACTAAGCTTAATACTCCTACAATCACAAGGTACAATTCATAAGACTTTTAGTCCAATTTAAACCTTACTCTGATTTTGAGGAGGCATAAAGGCGCCGAATTTGGAGCGACACTTCCCGCCGCCTTCTTCTTCATTTCCCGAGGTCGTCACATGGAATTTCCAGTCCCTGAGGTATGGTCTTCACAAGGTAGGGTGTTCCTATTCGGATATCCCCCTTTATGATTTCTCTATCACTTCCATCATAAATGTCCTTTCCTAGGGAAATTACACATGCCCCACTAAATTAATTCGTCATAATATATGACGCATGCTTTTTGCATGCAACCCCAAATCACTTCCCCTTTTCAATCTGACGACTGATGTGTGTTATGCTGTTTCAGTTGTCTGGCCCACTTCCCGATGTTTCCTAAGGGTTTTGGTTTAAAAACCCTAAAGGTTGTCCACCGTCGTCCCTCACCGCTTCGACTTCCTTCGAGTTTTCTTCTTCCTCTTGCTTCCACTTGCTTGCCTTCTTCTTCGCGCATTTCCTTTGTCCTCTGTAAGTACCCTTCCTTCCTCAACTTCCACTCCTGTAATGATCGGTGAGATAGAGGTGTCAACGTATGCATACTTTCGCTCTAATATGGACAATAGTGATCTTAGGGCCATTCAGACGAGTTTGGAACCTTTCGAGGCCTACAAACTTCGTTCCCCCGGGCCTGACGACCATCCTTCCTCCCCTCCGGCCGATTTTAACCTTCTTTAAGGACCAACTCCTTGGCGGACTTCACTTCCCTATCCATCCATTTTTTTCTTCCCTGAGCCGATACTTTGGTGTTTCATTATCTCAATTCACCCCCAACGCCTTCCGCGCCATGTGCGGAATGGTGATCCTGTGTCACCTATATCGAATACCCCTAACCCTACAGCTTTTTCACCATTTTTACACCCTCAAGTGCTCGAAGCTAGGTGTTTTCATGGTGCAGTCCAAGGTCAGGTACAAGTATTTTGACGGGATGCATTCTTCCAACAAAGGTTGGAAGTCTAGATTTTTTTTATGTCCAACTGCCCGAGCCAGCATCCTGGCCAGCTGAGTGGCGCTATACTCTCCCCACTCCCTTTGAGCTACGTGACCACCAACACCAACCCACCCTGCCACACAACTTCCAAAAAGTTGGAGGGCATACAACTGCGGCTCCCCTTTCTGCTGCGAGAGAGCATACTATACACTTTTGGGCTCAGTCCAATCCGGACGCCTTTAAGTGCTCCTTTTGGTAAGATCCAATGCCTCCACTTCTCGATCTTCGCTAACTGACGTATTTTTCTTTTTGTTTCACAGAAGCTGCCATGTTTCGTGCCTTCGCCCTCGACTCTTCTAAATTGCCTAGCAATGTTCTAAAGAAACGGGGCCAAGAGTGTCACGCCCCGGAGGAGTCTCTGTCCGAAGAAATTTCGGCAGCATCTCCCCTGTACGGCGGACAATCTGAAACTTTTCTACAAGCACTATATACCTCAGCCACATGTGGCTGGAATAATAACAATAAAAGGAAACAAACACCACGCAGTTAATATCAAATTCAGCCTCTGGCTGACACAACCACGCAGTTAAAAATAAAGCAGCCCACTCGGCTGTACCAAAACCAAAACACAAAACTGCTAGCCGGCTAGGCTTACACAACCAACAACAAATACAAAATACCACATAACAACATCAACACTCCAAAAATAAAACCGGAGTACAGAGCTAACAAACTGATACATAAAACAAAACAAAACATACGTGAAACCGATAAGTCTTCTGATGTGACGTGGGGACCAGCAGACAGGATGCTCCAAGCGACACCCTAAATAACCTGGTACCTGAAAAAGATAGTGTCAACGGGGGTGAGTTCAACAACTCAGCGAATACCAATGGACATGAGTAGTAAGATATATCTAACAGCAACAAACATGGAATACAGCTTCCTAATCATATATAGGGAATATGCAAAACTGAAAGTTAACTGAGGAAACTATACTCACCAGGAACTCCTATCCAGACAAAAGGGTCGTCAAACCGAAAGTGTCAATAATCCTGTATGCAGGTCAAAAGTATGCATCCAACCAAAATGCATCAACCAAATGCAGCAAACACAATCATAAGAATATAAATGCATCAATGCATATGATGCTAATGATGCGTCCTGGTCACCCCTAACGCCAGTCAGTCATCTCACACACAAATGGTGAGACCGAGTGGGTAGGGCTGTGACACTCTGCCGTCACTACTCCGATGAGTGACCGAGTGGACGGATGTTGTCTACTCTCCTGTGACCCCAAATCATAAATGGGGAGCTCAATGCTCTCAACTCCCGGTACACAATGACGGGAGGTATCTCTCCCGGCTACACTGAGTCACCCGACCAACGGAGCCAAACGAGTCCACCATCCACGGCCACTATCTTGCTACACTAAATGCCGAGCCAAACAGAAAGAATCGATCGGCTACCACTGGGTCATATGACCAACGAAGCCAAACAGCAGAACCGCCACACACCTGCCTGATATACCACTAAACCATGAGTGGGGGTGTGCGCAGTACATGTAACTGGCGATGGGCTCAACCATAGTGGAGCCGACAATCGCACAGCATGCAATCATGATGCATGTCACTATGCATAACAAAAACTGATCATCATAACCCTATCCATATATACAAAATATGGGTCCCACGGTATCAGTAGGTCAATCCACGGATCTAGGGCATACAGGTCCTCTATGGTATAGCAACCTAGATCCTAAACATATCTCCTTCCATAACATATGTACCAATAATATGCACATATGAAGAATCAAGGTCTAGGTACACAAATCATATATGATATACAAATAGAGGTACACAAGCCAGTCATGGCATAAAACCTAAGTATCAGACAGTCTCGATACACATGACTGAAACCAAAAGTCCAGAACCTAGTCCTAACCTCAGTAAAACATGATATGTCACTTATTCTAGAAACTAAGATACTCATGGTAATACAGTACTCATGGCAATAAATCACATGATATAAGCACGGATGCGTCACAGGCGATAAACCTAACATGCTATGGATATCAAACAGTGACATACCAAAGACAAACATGTTCATTGTTTGCAGCTATAAAGTACTATGCATATCCAAATGACGATATCATAAAAGATAAGTCAAGAGGTACCCGCCTCCAATAGAAAAGTCCAATCTGTTCCGAACACGACGTCAAGATACTCGTCTCGCGTCAAAGTCCTGTGTCACCAATATAAATATATTTTATTTAGCTACAATTCATAAGAATTTAAATAGCTAAATAAAATCCACAAGACTAGATTCTAAGCAATTAAATCTAATCACACTAATCATGCATCGACTAGTGATATACTAACCATCTAGCAATCCATATCATCTCCAATTCAACACGTACCTAATTTATACTCAACAACCATTTACAACCTCCAATTCAAACTACACATGACCACATAATCAAATCATACCTAAATCAATCCATTATCCACAACACATATCAAATCCCTACACTTACCTCAATTTACAGCCTTGTTCAAGAACAAGAAGTTGCTGAAACTTGCTGAAGTCAATGACTGCCAGATCCACCAAAATCCACAGCACAAGACTACCCTCGTACTCACTGATCCACGCCAAGAGATAGTTGCTGCTGGAATTAGAACAAGCAAACCAAATCAACAATTCATCAAGATCCACCTCAGTAAACTAAAAAGCCCAAATCTTTGTTCCAGATCAGTGGAAGAACAGACTCCGCATCTGGAACTAGAACACAACATGGAGGAGGTCGGCATTGTTCGGGTCAAGAGATGGCTGCATCGGCAGGGCACAGTGAAGACCACGCGGAATAGATCTAGAGCAGAAGAATTCGGTCGGCTGATGGGGTGAGCCGAAGAGGAGAGGAAGGGGCTCTTCTCGGTGATCAAAGGAAGGGCCTCGGATGGGCGGCAGGCGTCGACACCAATTGTAGCGACCGGAGCGACGCGAGATGGCTGCGGCGCGTCCTGATCTCCACGGCTGAGACAAATCTAGGGCTCAATGTCAGTGGCTGGCGCTAGGGTAAAAGCTCGGAGTCGGCCAGAAGAGAGGAACGGAGACCCTCGGTTGGCTCTCGTCGGCCGGCGATGAGAAGCTCCACCTGTGGTTGTGCCGGCAGAGGAAGAAAATAAGAAGGAAGGCGTCGGCGCGAGGTGGTTAGGGCTCGGGTCGCGACAGGGCAGAAACGGCGAAGGGAATAAAAGAAAAGAGAAAAGAAAACAAGAAGAAATAAAGCATTTCCTCGCTTAAATGGGTAGCCTAAACAGGCTTTTCCGGACCCCATTTTTGTCCCGGTTAACTCGTCCATACAGGCTCCGAAAAATACCCAAAAAATTTCTAAAAATTTCGGAAAATTCCCTTATCATTATTCGTCATTTCCCGGTATTTTACATTCTCCCCCACTAATAAAAAATTTGGTCCCCAAATTTTGTTATCTATTATCAGCAAGTACTAGCAAAGGCTCAACAATATAAATGCTGAACGGAACCATAACATCATATACCTCAAGTGAAAATATGGGGATATTGAGCTCAGATCGTATCTTCGAGCTCCCAAGTAACCTCCTCGTCCAAATAATACTGTCATCCGACTTTAACCAGTCGGGTAGTCTTGTTCCGCAACTGACGCTCTTTCTGGTCGAGAATCCGTACCAGAACCTCCTCATAAGTAACGTCAAGCTGAATGGAAACTAAGATATCTGTCCGCACATGTGTCGGGTCAAGTATGTATCTCCTCAGTATAGACATATATAATACGTCATGAACTCCTGTCAGGAACGGTGGTGGTGTCCACCGATAAGCTACTGCTCCAATCCTTTCCAAGACCTGGAAAGGTCCAATATATCACAGAGCTAGCTTGCATCTGAGATCAAATCTCTTCACCCCTTTCGTGGGTGAAACTCGCAGAAATACATGGTCGCCAATAGAGAATGCTAGGGGTCTGCGTCTCTGATCAGCATAACACTTCTGGCGATCCTGCGCCTCTAACATCCTCCGTCTGATAATACGGACCAACTCTGCCTCATACTGAGCTCTATGAGGTCCTAATAACTGGGCCTCCCCAACCTCAACCCAGAGGATGGATGTCCGACAAGGCCTACCTTACAACGCTTCAACGGTGGCATTTGGATAGCCAAATGCAAACCGTTGTTGTAGGCGAACTCTACTAATGGCAGATGGTCCTCCCAACTGCTTCCAAAATCCAATACATATAACCTCAGCATGTCCTCTAAAGTCTGTATGATCTGCTCTGACTGTCCATCTGTCTGCGGATGGAAACTGTACTAAATCAGAGTTAAGTGCCCAAGGCCTGCCATAGAGTTTTGCCAGAAACGAGACGTGAACCGAGGGTCTCTATCCGAAATAATAGTCATCGCGACACCACGTGATCTGATGATCTCCCGGCAAAACAGATCTACCAATCGATCCAGAAAATCAGTCTTCCGGATCACTAACGAGTGCGCGGATTTGATTAATCGATCAACGATTACCCAAAATCGTGTCATGGCCTCATCGTGTCCTCGGCAAACCTACTATAAAGTCAATGGTAATGTGTTCCCATTTCCACTCGGAAATAGGAATCCGCTGACGTAATCCGGCAGGTATCTGGTGCTCTACCATCACCTGCTGACTGACAAGACATCTAGCTACAAATTATGCGATGTCTTCACTCATATCGTTCCACCAATAGGAACACCTCAAAACTTAGTACACACGAGTACCGCATGGGTGGACAGCAAATCATGAACGATGAGCCTCCGGAAGTAACTCCTATATGACCGGATGAGACTGAAGTACGCAATAATCTGCCTCGGAAGTGTATAACACCCTCCTCGTCTCGTGTGAACTCGGTCTGCTACCCGGAAACTATCTGGCTGCAAATAACCCGCAAATACTGATCAGCAGCCTAGGGCTCTCGGATCCTCGTCCTGACCGACGATTGAGCAACCATGGTAACAAGAATACCCTGCTCTGTCCATAGCCACAACTCGGTGGCAAGCCAAAGTCACTCTAGACTTCCGGCTAAGTGCGTCGACAACCACATTAGCTTTTCCTTGGTGATAGCTAATGGTACAATCAAAATCCTTTAGGAACACCATCCATCTTCCCTGTCGGAGATTAGATTCCTTTCTAAGTGAACAAATATTTGAGAGTCTTATGGTCCGTGAGAATCTCAAATGTATCACTGTATAGATAAGGATGTCAAACCTTCAGGGCACAAAATAATGACGGTCAGCCACAAGTCATATACTGGGTAGTTCTACTCATGCTCCTACAACTGTCGAGACGCATAGGAGACTACTCTATCGTGCTGCATCAGAACAGTGCTCAAACCCTGAATAGGTGCGTCAGTGTAGAGGACATATCTGTCCTCTCCAGAAAGGTAAACCAAAATCGGAGCCGACACTGGTCTCCACTTCAGCTCCTAGAAGCTGGTCTTGAAATCCTCAGTCCAAGTGAACTTCACGCCTTTCCTGGTCAGGCGTGTAAGTAGCATAACTATGCGAGAGAAACCCTCGACGAAAGGTCTGTAATATCCTGCCAGTCCCAAGGACTGCGGATCTCCTGCACTGATTTCGGCTGCTCCCAACGGTAACAACCTCTATCTCCTGTGGAACCATGGCATACTCCTACCGGTGACCATGTGTCCCAAACATCATCACAAAAGACAATCCAAATCAGCACTACTGATAATCACATATACATGTTCTCGTCGAAACATCTTTAGATCTATGCAAAGGTAGTGTACGTGACTCACCTCGGATCCGAAATAGATCACATCATCGTCAACAAAGACAATGGAATTCGATCCAAACATCCTCGAAATACCAGAATCATCAAGTCTCTGAAAACATCTAAGGCACTGTAAGCCTATATGGCAAAACCAAGACACATAATGTCCGTATCACAGACATTCCTAACCATAAGATCCTCAACAATAAACAGATCTAATCACCAACGATATATAATCACCAAAGAATAGAACCTCCAGTGTGAGAGCAATGCTCTATCACACGAAATACCACAAATGTGGGAGCAACGCTCTACCACAAGAAATCCTCCCTATGTGGGAGCAACGCTCCACCACAAATAATCCAAAATATGTATCCACAATAAATATGGGAGCAATGCTCCGCTACAAACAATCCGCAATATATAGGAGCAACGCTCCACTACAAAACAATCCCTAAATATGTGGGAATCCAGAATATGTGGAAGCTATGCTCTACCACAAACGATCCATAACATGTGGGAGCTACAGTCTACCACAACAATACATAAGTGCCCAAAGCACCTAACTATCTAGCTAGAGACTGCACAAGATCTCTCTACCACAGATCACTGTGGGTAAGCCTAGGGTATAACCACCCTGTAAGCAAATCAAATCCATAGTCAACTCTATCATCCTCCTAGTGGGTCGGTCACCCACTAATGGGAGAATTAGTTGACAAGGTAAAACAACCAATGTCATAATGTAGACATTTAATATTCTACATTTAACATAGGCAGAATCATCATGATGCTACCAACCATACATCTGACACACGTGCACACACAACATATGTATGATCGACATAATCCTCCAATTGGTACCCACCAAAAATACTCACATCATAGGTATAAATCACCGTGATACCTCCAACAATGTATACCGAACCCATGTGCACATATCAATATAGGTATAATCGACAATACACCTCAAATAACACTCACCTGACATATATACACATATGCCAAGAGTATAATCAACGTATACTTCCAATAAAGCATACTAAAACCCAGGTGCATTCACAAATCACACAAAATCAACAAGATACCTCAAATACCACACCAAACACATATGTACATACCACAACGCCGATTTTAATCGATAAGATACCTCCAATATGTCAATCATGCACGTACAGCTAACTAAATAGCTATAATCCACAAGAAATCTACAATAACCATATCTAGATGGGAATATCTCACTATCCACAAATGAACTATCCATCATAGAACTTCTTCAACTCATATCAATCATATACACACTTCATAGATATGCAAAATCAGCATATTTAATCCAATCTACCACATAAACCCTATGTCATCTTTTAAGTTATCCAATTAGGTACATACAGTCTAAAATTACAGTACCCATGGAATAGGATACATCGATCCTCTATCGACTGACCAAATCATCAATAGTATATGGCTAATTCAATCCTTTCCCACGTCAGTATAAGCTAGATACTCGATGTGCTCAAGATATCCAACTAAGCACGAATAACTCAAGATTCAAACCTCTAAAATAAAGTATAACTATCCTCTACTGATCAAACCAACAAAACTAAATAAGTTATCTACTAACTAATCAAGAACCAATAAAGCCTCTACAAGCGTCTAAGGTAAATCAACCCACGACTACCCCAAGTCAATATGTGTAAATCAGTTTTCTATTACCGATCTAACCAGAGTACAATAATCATCTACCGACGAAAACTAACTAAAGTATATCGGTATTCTACTGACTAGTCAACATGAATATGAAGGTACTATCTACTACACACTAATAATAACAAAGGCTGGTATGTGCCTCCATTTCCTAACCAATTAGTAGTAACAGAAGTTAATACTACTAATGGTATGATATGAAAGATCTGCAGAGACTATATTCCTTAATCTCTATTAAGGTCGGTAAAGATCAGTGGCTATCCCATCACATATAATACGTGCTACATCAACCAGACAGATACTAATAAAGAATGCTAATACAGATAATAAACTGTAATATAGGGCATATACTAACAGAGAGGTAGGACAACAGTATATACCAACATACCTCCTATAGCTTGGAGATGTCCTGCTGCTGCCAGGTCCCAAAACCCGAAAAGTCACATCGAGAAAACCAAAACACAAAATCTGAAACACCGGAAAAATAAGACACGTAAGTCGATCTCTGATACCAAATAAATTGATATCAGATAAATCTCGAAAGTCCAGAACACATAGCAAGTATCGTATACCTGCTCTGATACCACTAAATTGTCACGCCCCGGAGGAGTCTCTGTCCGAAGAAATTTCGGCAGCATCTCCCCTGTACGGCGGACAATCTGAAACTTTTCTACAAGCACTATATACCTCAGCCACATGCGGCTGGAATAATAACAATAAAAGGAAACAAACACCACGCAGTTAATATCAAATTCAGCCTCTGGCTGACACAACCACGCAGTTAAAAATAAAGCAGCCCACTCGGCTGTACCAAAACCAAAACACAAAACTGCTAGCCGGCTAGGCTTACACAACCAATAACAAATACAAAATACCACATAACAACATCAACACTCCAAAAATAAAACCGGAGTACAGAGCTAACAAACTGATACATAAAACAAAACAAAACATACGTGAAACTGATAAGTCTTCTGATGTGACGTGGGGACCAGCAGACAGGATGCTCCAAGCGACACCCTAAATAACCTGGTACCTGAAAAAGATAGTGTCAACGGGGGTGAGTTCAACAACTCAGCGAATACCAATGGACATGAGTAGTAAGATATATCTAACAGCAACAAACATGGAATACAGCTTCCTAATCATATATAGGGAATATGCAAAACTGAAAGGTAACTGAGGAAGCTGTACTCACCAGGAACTCCTATCCAGACAAAAGGGTCGTCAAACCGAAAGTGTCAATAATCCTGTATGCAGGTCAAAAGTATGCATCCAACCAAAATGCATCAACCAAATGCAGCAAACACAATCATAAGAATATAAATGCATCAATGCATATGATGCTAATGATGCGTCCTGGTCACCCCTAACGCCAGTCAGTCATCTCACACACAAATGGTGAGACCGAGTGGGTAGGGCTGTGACAACCGTGCACTCTGTCGTCACTACTCCTGATGAGTGACCGAGTGGACGGGATGCTGTCGGAGTACTCCTGTCCTGTGACCCCAAATCATAAATGGGGGAGCTCAATGCTCTCAACTCCCGGTACACAATGACGGGGAGGTATCTCTGCCGGCTACCACGCTGAGTCACCTGACCAACGGAGCCAAACAGAGTCCACCATCTGCCGGCTACTACGCTGCTACACTAAATGCCAGCGGAGCCAAACAGAGCGGAACTGACTGCCGGCTACCACGCTGGGTCATATGACCAACGAAGCCAAACAGCAGAACCGCCACACACCTGCCTGATATACCACTAAACGATGAGTGGGGGTGTGCGCAGTACATGTAACTGGCGATGGGCTTAACCATAGTGGAGCCGACAATCGCACAGCATGCAATCATGATACATGTCAATATGCATAACAAAAACTGATCATCATAACCCTATCCATATATACAAAATATGGGTCCCACGGTATCAGTAGGTCAATCCACGGATCTAGGGCATACAGGTCCTCTATGGTATAGCAACCTAGATCCTAAACATATCTCCTTCCATAACATATGTACCAACAATATGCACATATCAAGAATCAAGGTCTAGGTACACAAATCATATATGATATACAAATAGAGGTACACAAGCCAGTCATGACATAAAACCTAAGTATCAGACAGTCTCGATACACATGACTGAAACCAAAAGTCCAGAACCTAGTCCTAACCTCAGTAAAACATGATATGTCACTTATTCTAGAAACTAAGATACTCATGGTAATACAGTACTCATGGCAATAAATCACATGATATAAGCACGGATGCGTCACAGGCGATAAACCTAACATGCTATGGATATCAAACAGTGACATACCAAAGACAAACATGTTCATTGTTTGCAGCTATAAAGTACTATGTATATCCAAATGACGATATCATAAAAGATAAGTCAAGAGGTACCCGCCTCCAATAGAAAAGTCCAATCTGTTTCGAACACGACGTCAAGATACTCGTCTCGCGTCAAAGTCCTGTGTCACCAATATAAATATATTTTATTTAGCTATAATTCATAAGAATTTAAATAGCTAAATAAAATCCACAAGACTATATTCTAAGCAATTAAATCTAATCACACTAATCATGCATCGACTAGTGATATACTAACCATCTAGCAATCCATATCATCTCCAATTCAACACATACCTAATTTATACTCAACAACCATTTACAACCTCCAATTCAAACTACACATGACCACATAATCAAATCATACCTAAATCAATCCATTATCCACAACACATATCAAATCCCTACACTTACCTCAATTTACAGCCTTGTTCAAGAACAAGAAGTTGCTGAAACTTGCTGAAGTCAATGACTGCCAGATCCACCAAAATCCACAGCACAAAACTACCCTCGTACTCACTGTTCCACGCCAAGAGATAGTTGCTGTTGGAATTAGAACAAGCAAACCAAATCAACAATTCATCAAGATCCACCTCAGTAAACTAAAAAGCCCAAATCTTTGTTCCAGATCAGTGGAAGAACAGACTCCGCATCTGGAACTAGAACACAGCATGGAGGAGGTCGGCATTGTTCGGGTCAAGAGATGGCAGCATCGGCAGGGCACAGTGAAGACCACACGGAATAGATCTAGAGCAGAAGAATTCAGTCGGCTGATCGGTGAGCGGAAGAGGAGAGGAAGGGGCTCTTCTCGGTGATCAAAGGAAGGGCCTCGGATGGGCGGCAGGCGTCGGCACCAATTGTAGCGACCGGAGCGACGCGAGATGGCTGCGGCGCGTCCTGATCTCCACGGCCGAGACAAATCTAGGGCTCAAGGTCAGTGGCCGGCGCTAGGGTAAAAGCTCGGAGTCGGCCAGAAGAGAGGAACGGAGACCCTCGGTTGGCTCTCGTCGGCCGGCGATGAGAAGCTCCACCTGTGGTTGTGCCGGCAGAGGAAGAAAATAAGAAGGAAGGCATCGGCGCGAGGTGGTTAGGGCTCGGGTCGCGACAGGGCAGAAACGGCGAAGGGAATAAAAGAAAAGAGAAAAGAAAACAAGAAGAAATAAAACATTTCCTCGCTTAAATGGGTAGCCTAAACAGGCTTTTCCGGACCCCATTTTTGTCCCGGTTAACTCGTCCATACAGGCTCCGAAAAATACCCAAAAAAATTTCTAAAAATTCTGGAAAATTCCCTTATCATTATTCGTCATTTCCCGGTATTTTACAAAGAGATTTTGGAGGAACATGAGGTTCCTTATGCCCCACAAACCAGTGCCTCAGTGGAGGCTTCCTCTCAACCGTCCGAGGACCCCGAGGCCCTTGGAACTGAAGAGACCACGGAGGAGAGGGTCCCATCTCCTCCTCCAGAGAAGCAGTTGTGCCTCCAGAAAAAAAGGAAATGAGTCATCCCATCAGTTCAATCATCTCCATCGAGGCTCCCTCTTTCCTCCAAGGTTAAGGCGAAAACCCCTGCCCAGGTAACCCCTTCTCCAATAACAGAGGCTACGACTTCTCCTGTCCCAGTTTTTATCCCGGAGCAGACCGTCTCCCGGTCGGGAGACCAGTCCAGAGATGTCATGACCCCTTCTGTTCCACCCTCTTCTCCTTCATTGGCACCGACCTCCACTTTGTGCCCCAAGGAGCATCTCAAGGGCAAGTATGCCTTCACCTCTTCCTTCTAGTTGCCTTCTCTACAAGTGTAGGGCCCTATCCCATTGGCTAGCACTTCTCCTCACTGCGGCCAGGTGAAATTTCATGGGGCCCTGGCCAAGTCATGGAAGACTGTCGCCGACCAGATTTTGGAAGGCCCCCCTCTGGAGCTAGCTGATCTATTCTCCAATCGGCTAGTATCAGTGAGTTTCCTATCTATTTTCCTGATCCTTGAGTTAATGCTAATCTTCCCCTATACTTGACAGGCCTGCGCCATGGGTCTAAGTATATCACAATACGTGGCCAGCCTGCAATGAGAGAACGAGTCCCTGAGGGCTCGCCTTCAAGAGTTGGAATCCCCTGCTACCACCGGCTGCATTTTTTATTTAACCGCCTCTAATAACCTGATACAATCTTGTCTTCAAACTGTAGGGGAGAAAGCCCAAACTGCCCAGGGCCTGGCTCAGGCAGAATCACAAAAGGTGCAGACCTTGCAGTCAGCCATGAAGATAAGTGAGTCCAAGCTTAAGTCTGAAGGGTTGAGGCGCACCCAAATTTTGGCTGATTTAGAAGAGAAGGAGACTGAGGTGGCGACCCTCTAGTCGTAGCTGAAGGAATTGCAGGAAGTGCACGCTGCTCTGGCGAAAGATCTGGAGGTAAAGAAGGCAAACCTGACCGCTAGTACTGATCGAGAAGCTACTCTTCGGAAGCAATGGGAGGTAGGCTCAGCTACCCTAAAGTCCCTCCAAGAAGACCTGTCCAATGCCAAGGAAGAAGCTACCACCACACACCAAGAGCTGGCCTTGGTCCGAGTTGATACGGATAAGGTCAAGGACGAGCTAAAAGATTACCAGGCTGGTGATGTTGTTTGTCTGGAAGCTTATAAGGCCGCCTATCTTCCTTCCGGAGTATTTGGAGCGAAGATAAGTAGTCTCATCGATCGGATGGTCTGCTACGGAGGTGTGGGAGCCCTGCTACAGCTTCATGAGAAAGGCTACCTCCGGTTAGCCCCTCCTGAGGATTTCTTGGATAGAGGTCACCTTCTACGAGAGCTTCCCAACAATTCCTTCCCTTCTTTTGATGATTAGTGTGTGCTTCCTGTCTTTTACCTTTGATCTGAGCCTTATCCAGGACCAATCTTTAGGCAGACTATTTTTGTAATGAATAATTGTATAGTTCGTTTAGCGCTTTTTCTTATAGTATATGCTATTTCTCACTAGATATGTCCGCATGATTTGCTAAGTGCTTATCCCTTCTGTAGTGGTTTTGCTAACTTAGCCTCCATGTAGGCATCGAGGCTGCGGTCGGTCGAGTTTTTGTTACCCGATTGGGCATCCAACTCGACTAGTCCGTTTCACCTCTCGACTGAATTCGATCATTAGGCAACCCGACCAGTCACTTTGTCAGGCCAATCTATTTTAGGGCGCACGACCGAGTTATGTGCAATCGAGCTATTCGCCTGGTCATGAGCCAAGGTACTTGAGAGTCCTAAGAAGAAGTCACTGTAGCGTTGCCTATTCCTGAAGCCACAGCAAGACTCTATCCCCAGCATGTCTATCATCCTCGCTTTCTCGAAGATTCCCCCATGGCCCAATTTTCTAGAATGATCCTACGACTGGCGTTGCTCCTATATTTATGATTAACGCCAGCTGCTTTGAATACAAACTATTTGATGGGCGCTGATGATGAGGCCCTCTATGCCCCCCTTGGCAGCTATAAATATCCTTTCCCCTCAGCTTTACTGAACTCTTACCTCAAGCGTAAGTTGTCCTCTTGTTTCTAGTGTCAGTTGTGCTCTGCCCCTTGTATTTTACGTTTGGATCATCCCATGGATTCCCCTGCACCTAGCTACGCTCCTGGAGTTTCGACCTTTACTGGCATGGACCTGGACGATCTTCACTTCACCTATGAAATTCCTATGGCCATGCACATCATCATTCCTTCTGAGATCCACCGGGTTTCTTCACCCCCAGTGGGGTACACGACCTTCTTCAAGGAGCAAGTTGTTGTCGGCCTCCGCTTCCCCATTCACAATTTCTTTTCCCTAGTGAGTCTTACTTCCGCATCCCTCTTGGCCAATTTATCCCTAATTCCATGAGAATCTTGTCTGGGTTTGTCCTCCTCTGCGAAGTGTGCGACATGCCCTGGACTCCCCGCTTATTCCACTGGTTCTTTATCCATCACCGTCACAATGAGGGTTTTTTCCATCTCCAGGCCCACACCCGAACCACATTTTTTGTTCCTCTTCCCTCCTCAGACTCGGAGTGGAAAGAAAAATATTTCTTCCTGAGTTTTTCACTAGCCGTAGAATGGCCTACACAGTGGCGCTCGGTTTTACCTCCGGCACCGCCTCTAGGGGATTTTTAGACAAACCCCAACTTTATAAAGGCCTCCATGCAATTGGGATGCTGGCGCTTGGACCTGCTCAGACTGCTATCAGAGGATGCACTATTTCTATTCAGGCTGAGCCACACCCCTTCAGAGCTACCACGTTACTTAGGTAGGACTGGACCTACCTCGACTGGCCTTTACTTTCATATTCTGATTTTGGTGTTCTTCTTGCAGCCGACACCCTGTCATGGGCGTCCCCGATCAGGCCTCTCCCCCTGAGTGATATGGAAACACAATGTTGAGGGCACATAATACTGGATAGGAGGGGTCTGTCGTACCTTGCTCCACTTCCCATAGAGGCTACTGTTTCAACCGTTCCTTGGTCAGCCGCCCGAACAACTCCGAGAGTTCACTTCACTCCTAAGTCTTCTAGGCGTGCTCCCCCTTGCCTCCTGCTCATCATCCCCGAACTTCCTCAGAGGAGTTGGATCCGGATGAGCAGCCACTTTCACGTCATGCCAGACACCAACCCATGGGATCAGGCCCGGCCCCGAGGCCTTGGCTGTTGCTCCGTCATCCCGACCGGCCTCTACGTCCGCTCCAGATCCCCTGCCCCCGAGTGAAGCTGTCAGACTGCCTCAACCCAAGGCTAAAACTGACCAAGGGAAGGCCTCAGCTGTTAAAGAAGAAATGGACACGGGGCAGCCACCTAAATCCAATGCCTCGGCCAGACCTTCTCCTCGACCGATCGCTACCTCACCACCTGATCCTTCCGCTCATCTTGAGACAGCACCCTCTTCATCCAGCCCTTCTGCTCTGCCAAGACCTATTCATACCCTGCCTGGTCCATCTTTTCAACCAGGGTCCGCTTCCACCCAGCCTGGCCCAAGAAGGACTGCTCCAGATTCTTCCCGACCTCGGTATTTTCGCTATCGTGCCACTTTACCCACGAAGTGGGGATTACGTCATGCTCTCCATGTTCCTGCTCACAATGTCCTGTTGCAGGGTCGCTTAGCATCTCAGTGGGAGTACACCATGTAGGTGATGGGCACCCGTACCCTACCTGGCCTGGTGGACTCGTCCACTAAAACTGCTACTAGGCTAAGCTTCTGCTCTCTTTTACAGTTATGCTCCTCTTACTTTATCTTGTTACTCATACTTCCACATGATTATGAACAGATGTTTACCCAATCATTTTGCCTGAACCAGACAATCCTGCACATATATTGGCTCAATAAAATCTTAAAGGACCAAGTTGCAGACCTAGAGTATCAAATCTCCAACCCTGAGGCAGTCGTGTTTAAACTTAGGGAAGAAGTGGCGGCCTTAAAGAAAGTGAGCACCTCTCGGGAACAGACCTTGGAAGAGGCCTAGTCAAAAATCAATCGTCTCGGAGAGGACAAGAGTAGGCTTGAAGCTCTCCTGCTGACCTCCGAGACTAAGTGTCAAGAGACTCAATTGGAGCTAACTCGGTGATTTGCAACTCTGGAGGATGTCAAGCTTGCACATAAGTAGGAGATGGATCGCATGGCCCAAGAGCTGAGTTCCCGGGACCTACTTATTATGGACTAGAGGTGGAACCTAGAGTCCCAGGAAATAGAGCTAGGTTCCCTACAAGAAGAGCTATCTCAAGCTCAATCTGCACTATCGAACTCTGTTATTGCCCTGGAGACCTACAAGGCTGGGAGAGCGACCGCCTACAAGCGAGCCGAGAAAAATATTTGCACTCTCCCGAGTTTAGCGCACAGGTAGGGGATCGCTTCGTCATGTCCATGGCTTATGGTGCGGTGGGGGTGCTTCAACAACTTAAGGAGGAAGGGTATCTGTCCCACCTGTAGATTTTCTAGATCATCGTCACATCCTCAGAGAGATGTCCGACGATGTATTCGCCAAATTCAAATAATTTATGTATGAACTATATGAACACTTTATTATACTCTACTTTTTAGTGATGTCATATCTTCTCCTTATTCTCGACTCAATGGGGCCTGAGCTACTTTAACCTGAGAACAGGGTCTTGATCTGGTCGTCTTGATATGGTCTTAAAAAAGATTCATGAGTGTCCTAAACGCAGGTATCCCAACCTGGCACTTTATGCCTGACCGATCATATTTTTGTTTGTGATTCCAAATTTAATTTCTAAAGAACACAATAGGTTGTTAGGAAAGGTTTAGGATTTGTAAAAAAAATTTGTACAGGGGAACCAGTAGGATATTCCGAGTAGCAACCAACAATTGGTATCAGAGCTAGGGTTTGCCTCTGTGTGTTTGGTTTTTAGTTTAATTATGCACATGTCATACATATTTTAGGCAGGATAATAGTAGGATGTGCAAATAGATTTATCTCTGTAGTTGCAGGCATCCTAGATCCAACTATTATGGCCCTAATGTGATTGTGTGTGATTGGACCCTCGGACATGTCGAGGCCATTTTAAGTGAGTGCATGATTGTATGTATTAAATACAGCAGGAGCTGTATTAGTTTTAGGATTTTACATTTTTGTTTCGATCTAGATTACATGTACATTCCTTCATGGAATATAGGATTGATAAATGTAAAATTCTATTTTGTCACGGATCGTATCCTTGCAAGGTGTGGTACTATTTGAGGAGCAGAGGCGCAGCGGGAAAGGAAGCAAGATAGATGCGACAACAAGACCCGATTGCGGTGGCTAAAAATGGCAGCAGCTAGGGTTGGCAGCACATGGAGGACAGTGATGGAAGAGACCATAATAGTTGGAAAATTACTTTTCCATATTTATTGCTTTTTATTTGCTGTGATCTATGTGTACATGTGATGTGTGTTTGCATGATAAAATTCCTCACATTAAATAACTAAGTGGGAGAGGGATTTTAAATAAATTCCACAGTCTCCATTACTGGTTTGTAAGTGATGCAACAAACTTGTGTGTTGGCTCTGAGTGCCTCCCTCCACAACGGATAAGTTTGTTTGCGGATCACTAGATCAAACTTCCTTTATGGATGGTTATAAGAAATTATTTAGGAGCGTGTGATCTTCTCTAACTGAAGGGGCACAATCCTATTTAATGAACTAAGTATCAAATAATGATATACATTAGGCGCATTTAATAGTATCCTCCCCAATGGAGTCACTGCTATTATTTGTGTGACCAATGGAAAACCAACTACTAATTTATCATAAAGCTAGGTAAAACCCCCTCTTATAAATGTTTGAATTTGTATACGTCCACACTAACGTGGCATACAAAATTCATGGTATTTAAGGTAATTTAAGGTTGACAAGATAATTAATGGGTAAGACCCTCCTCTTACAAATGTCTGAATTTGTATACGTCCACACTAACGTGGCATACAAAATTTACGGTGTTTAAGGTGTTGGTGAATTTAAATGATATTTTTTTGAGGAATCAATATTATTTTAAATTCTAAAGTTTTGACCAAATATTTGATCGAAGATAGACCAACTATTAATTTTATTTGTCATAAAGATAGGTTGACAAGATAATAAAACTAATGGATAAAATCTCCTCTTAAAAATGATGAATTTATATACGTCCACACTAACGTGGCATACAAAATTCACGGGGATTTTGAGGTGTTGGTCTTGACCAAATATTTTTGTGATTCTTAGGATTTTAAATGTTTTTCAGTCCCCTAGCTGTTATACTATAGAATAGACTTAGTAGTCCCAATTATAATGATTGGAAACAAAAACTTAGGACACTAAGGTGGATTGTCCTCTCAGAACTGAGAACAATAAAGGTGTATTTTATTCATTAGTTGTTGAAACATATTTAGTGGTGTTATCTACCGATACCTGGTGTATAGATACGGGAGCCACTCATCATGTCTACAATTCATTGCAGGGGTTTTAGGAAACCTGACAACTATATGAAGGGGAAATGACCGTCTACATGGGCACTGCTACAAAAGTAGCAGCTGTTGCAGTGGGAGAAGTTTATCCTCTGATAGGAATAAAACATGGATTTTGAGAAATTATCTTTACGTACCAAATTTAGAAAGAACTTGATTTCAGTTTCTAAACTATTCAAAGAACTTGATATTCTATCTCTTTTGATAACAGAGTTGTTATCAAGAAAAATAGGGAAGTTATCTGTTCTGGGACGTTGGTTGGCAATTCTAAATCCAAAAACTCCCACGATACAACAAATGGAAATTAATAACACATCTTCTAAAGAGAAAGCAACCTTCGTAAATGAACCGATCATATCTTTGGCATCTAAGGCAACGTCATATTAACTTGAGTAGGATAATAGCCGATGAACTTTTGGGTTCATTGGTGGTGGAAAACTTTCCAACCTGCAAGTCTTACTTGGAAGAAAAAATGACCAAGAGGCTTTTTAAGTCTAAGGGGTATAGAGCCAAAGATGTGTACGAATTGGTTCATTATGATTTGTGTGGACCTATGATTATCCAAGCAAGAGGTGGTTTCGAATATTTCATCTCTTTTATAGATGACTATTCGAGATACGGGTACATTTACTTGATGCGCCGCAAGGCTAAGTGCTTTGATAAGTTCAAAGAATACAAAGCTAATGTGGAGAAACGTCGAGGTAAAAGTATCAAGATACTACGGTGAGATCGTAGTGGCGAGTACCTCTTAGGAGAGCTTAGGAGTCACTTATCAGAAGGCGGGATTAAATCCCAACTGTCTGCACCGGGTACACCCCAACAGAATGGTGTGACAGAACGAAGGAACAAGACTCTTATGGAAATGGTTAGATCAATGATGAGTTATTCAGAATTACCAAATTTATTTTGGGGATATACTCTGGAAACGACAGTGAACATAGTTCCTTCTAAGTCAGAACTCTCTACTCCTATAAAATTATAGAATGGGTGTAAGTCTAGTCCGAAGCATATTTGGAATTGGGGTAGTCCAGCACATGTGCTGAAGGGCGACACTGATAAGTTGGAATTATGAACAAGAGTTCACTTGTTTATGGGTTATCCTAGAGAGACGAATGGTGGTTTATTTTATAGTCCTAAAGATCAGAAGGTCATTGTTGGCACCAATGCCCGATTTTTAAAAGAGGACTATAAGCCCATGAGTAAAATTATTCTTAAGGAAACAAATAAAGGACACGTCTAATCTAGTACCAACTGTACAAGATGAGATACCACAAGAAATCGCAACACGTGTCACAAATGATGCACAATTATAGACAGTGCCTCGTCGTAGTGGGAGGGTTGTTAGGGAACCTGATAGATTTATGTTTTGGGAGAGTCTTTGGACTTGATCCCTAGTGAACATGAACCTGATCCCCGTACATATGAAAAAGCGCTCCAAGATAAAGATGCAGCATCTTGGCAGAGTAATGAATACAGAATTAGAATATATGTATTCTAATAAAGTCTGGGAGCTTGTAGAATTACCAAATAGTGTAAAAGTCATTACGTCTACAATAGAAAAATAAGGACAAACGAGAAGATGGAAACTTTCAAAGTAAGGCTTGATGAAAAAGGATATCGATTATAAGGAAACCTTTTTATTGGTAGTCATGCTTAAGTCTATCCGGATTCTTTTATCTATTGTTGCTCATATGGATTATGAAATTTGGCAAATGGATGTCAAGACAGTTTTCCTTAATGGAAGTCTTGAAGAAAATATCCATATAAAGCAACCAGAGGAGTTTATTGCAAAGGGATAAAAGCATCTAGTATGTAAGCTCAATCGGTCTATGGACTGAAGCAAAGCTTCAAGGTCTTGGAACATCCGGATTAATAAAGTAATCCAGACCTATGGATTTATTCAGTATCTGGATGAGTCTTGTGTATACAAGAAGTGTGATGGAAACATGGTGGTATTTCTTGTACTATATGTAGATGATATTTTTGATAGTTGGAAACAATATCAAAGTGTTGTCAAAAGTAAGGGTATGGTTGTCCAAGCAATTCGATATGAAGGACTTGGGAGAATGTGCACATATTCTTGGGATCAAAGTAATAAGGAATCTCAAGAAAAGAATATTGTGGTTATCCCAAGCTTCACATATCGATACGATCCTAGCTCATTTTAGTATGCAAGACTCCAAGAAAGGTTTTCTACTTTTTAGGCATGGAGTATCTTTATCTAAAGAGATATCTCCGAAGACATCAAAAGAGATAGAAGAAATGAAGGCAGTTCCTTATGTCGCAGCTATAGGAAGCCTAATGTATGCTATGTACGAGACTGGATATTTATTTTGTCGTGGGCATGGTTAGCAGATATCAAAGTAACTCAAGACCGGAACACTGGACTGTCGTAAAGCATATATTAAAGTACCTTAAAGGGACTAGAGATTATATGCTAGCTTACAAGGCAGATGATTTGCTCCCTGTGGGTTACACAGATTCGGACTTCCAATCAGATAGGGATAATAGTAAGTCGACCTCGAGGTTTTGTGTTTACTTTAGGAGGTGAAGCCATAACAATAGAGGAGTGTTAAGCATAGGTGCTTTTTCGAACTCCACCATAGAAGCTGAGTATGTGGCAGCCTCTGAGGCAGCCATAGAAGTTATATGGCTGAGAAACTTCATGATGGACTTAGACATGATTTTTGATTTGTCCAAAAATTATTACAATTTATTGTAATAATAGTGGTGCAGTAGCAAACTCGAAGAAACCATAAGTCCATAAGGCAAGTAAACACAATAGAGCACAAGTACCACCCAATACGAGATATCGTATAACGATGAGAAGTTGTTGTCGCCTAGATTACATTAGCGGATAACCTAGATCTTTTCACTAAGGCCCTTAAGGCAAGAGCTTTTGATGGGCATGTTGAAGGGTTGGGAATCAGATGTATGGCAGGGTATATGGCAGCATAGTCTTTTAGTATAAGTGGGAGATTGTTGGAATGTATACTAAAAGCCTAGCTTTTTGTATAAACATTTATTTAGAAATAAGAATCACATTAGTCAAATGTCTACATTTATATGCTAAGTGTAGTTGTTCAATTAATTTATATTGTAGATAATATGGTGTGTGCTGTCACATACAGAAGATCTTGTTATCAGTACCTTATAAATCATAAACAGTTACTCACAATCAAGATGGAATGGGACAAACCATTGGAGTGATTGTAGTGTAATTAGATATTAGTTTATCTTGACTAATAAATTACACTAGTACACTATGAGTGTATTGAGCAGGACCATTTGAGGTAGTTTCTTTTTATGCTGACTATATAAAAGAACAAAACCTCTGTTATTATGGAAGTGCATGCTCTTAATCATGATATAATAACAAGCATGTATATTTAATATTTATTTCTTTGATTTATCAAAGGGTGCAATTTAGCTCGTTAAATCAATAGGCCCGATAAGTTGGGAAATGATATTATTTATATGGTGTGTTGTTGATTATAGAATGAAACTGTGTCCTAGTAATCTAGGTTGATGATGTCTTCTTGAGGAGCTCATAAGGATTGTCATGTAAACCCTGCAGGTAGACTTAGTCTAACATGACAATGAAGTTGAGTGGTACTACTCTTGGAGCTAGATATTAATTAAGTGAGTTGTCAGTAACTCATTTAATTAGTGGATATTCTATATCTTAAACACAAGGAGATTAATGCACTCATAATAAGAAGGAATCCATATTGTAATTTGGGATTGGTGCGGTAGTTCAATAATAACTATTTAGTGGTATGAGTTATTATTGATGAACTTGAGCTGGGTGTTCGGGGCGAACACAGGAAGCTCAAGCTCATCGGGAAACTAAAACTAATTTCTCCTCTCGGTCCCTGTTGTAGCCTCTATAAAACCTTGTATTCACTAAGTCCACTTCTTATCCAAGTAATGGCCCGGACACAACCTTGCTTGGAGCAAGGGGGTCAGCCAAGCATAGGCTTGGAGCCCAAGTAGTGGCCGGCCAAACCATGCATGGAGTCCAAGCATGGGGCCGACCACATAGGATTAAAGGGAGATTTTATTTTTGTTAAAATCTTTCCTTTTGTAGACATTCATGAAAGGGATTTAAAAGAGAAATTTTATTTTTAAAATTTCCTTTTATAGTCATCTTCATGGTTTTAAAAAGAGAGTTTTAGATTTTAAAATCTTTCCTTTTATAGCTATCTACAAAAGATTAAAGAGAGATTTTAATATTTCCTTATTTGTAGTTGTTTATAATGTTTAAAAGAAATATTTTAATTTTTGATAAAAGTTTTCTTTTTTGTAACCATGATTTAAAAAGAGAAGTTTTAATTAATCTTTCCTTTTTGTAGTTGTCTACATGTTTTAAAAGAGAGAGATTAATTTTTAAAACTTTCATTTATTGCCATGTGCAATAGGAAATTTAAAAAGATAGATTTTAATTGTTATTAAAATTTCCTCTTTTAAGGGGAGACCACAAATAAGAAAGTTTTAATTATGTTTAAAACTTTCCTTTTTGAAGACATCATGGTTTAAAAGGAAGCTTTAATTTTTGTTGTAAAATTTTTTTCCTTTTTAGACTCCATGATGTGGCCGGCCATAGGAAGGAGAAAAGGAAGTTTTAATT
This sequence comes from Zingiber officinale, assembly GCF_018446385.1. NCBI lineage: Eukaryota > Viridiplantae > Streptophyta > Magnoliopsida > Zingiberales > Zingiberaceae > Zingiber > Zingiber officinale. The sequence continues at coordinate 16,812,330 of NC_055989.1, forward strand.
AAACTTTCCTTTTTTGCCAAGATCAAGGATTATAAAAGAGATGGAGAGGGTGCCTCATAAAATAACACAACCTAGGTTTTCTCCTCTCTTCATTGTGTGGTCAACACCCTTATTATTTCTTTAAGTGCCGGCGGCACACAAACCTTGATTCCTTGGTGGCCGAATCTCTTCCATGCTCTTTTCTTTTGTTTTCTTCCTTTAAGGCCGACGGTTCTTCAAGCTTCATCATCTTGGTGGTCGGTTTCTTGGAGAGGAAGAAGAAGAGAAGAAAATTTCCTATTTTGGCATCCCTTGATGGCTCAAGAGTCTTGGAGAAGAAGAAGTGGTCCCGATGGAATTCATCTTGGTAGATCGTCGCCCACACGACGTCCAAGAGGTGGTGAGAAATACAACAGAAGATCAAGAGGTCTTTAGCTACAAAGAAAGGTATAACTAGTTGTCTTATTCCGCATCATGCTAGTTTTCTTTGTATGGATTTTGAAATACCAAACACAAGAGGCTAACGATTCTAGGTTTCGAATTTATGATACAATTTTATGTTTCTTTTGTTTTTTCGATCTTGTGATTCGATTGTTCTTAATGGTTAAACCTAGGGTTACTATAAGGAGATTAAATATTGAATTTCGTTGAAAGGCTTTGTCTAGGAAGTGGTGGATGCTCCCATAACCAAGAAGGCCTAGTGCCTCGCCATGTTTAACCTGGAAGTCGATCTCTGAAATAAATATTTAATCAACTTTGTAACATGGATAGATTTGGATTAATAATGTTAAGCATCGTTTGTGATCCAAGTCTAAACCTCTAAGAACAGATAAGTTGAATCTGGAATCAATAATGTAAAGTTCTGTTTACGATTCCAAATTTAATTTCTAAAGAACACAATAGGTTGTTAGGAAAAGTTAAGGACTTGTACAAAATTTTTGTACAGGAGAACCAGTACGATATTCCGAGTAGCAACCAACAGTCGTGCGGTAGGCCCACAGGATGTTGGGTAGCTCCTCCACCCAATCACCTCCAACATGATTCAACTTTACTTTCAACCCCGAACTATCTCCCTATTGGTAACTTCGGTCTGTCCATTGCTCTGAGGGTAAGCTACAGATGTGAAGGCCTGAGTTATGCTAAATCCTTGACACCATGTTTGGATTTTATACCCTTGGAATTGTCTTCCATTATCTAAAACTAATTTGTGTGGAATTCCAAATTGGCAGAGGATGCTCTTCCATAAGAATTGAATAACGGCTCCTTCAGTAATCCTGGCCAGGGCTTCTGCTTCCACCCATTTAGAGAAATAATCTACTGCTACGAGCAAGAATCTCTTCTACCCTGGTGCCATCGGGAATGGTCCTTCAATATCCATGCCCCATTGGTCAAAGGGCCATGAGACTATTGAGGTTTTCAGTGTGTTGGTCGGCCGATGGATCAAATTCTGATGCTTTTGGCAGGATAAGCAAGTGTTCACCAATCTTTGAGCATCTTTCTACAGAGTGGGCCAAACATACCGGCCAGTAATACTTTTCGGGCTAGTGTTCTTCCTCCCGCATGGTTGCCGCAACATCCCTGATGTACTTCTTGCAAAGCATACTCCGCTTCTTCCATTCCTAAGCATTTAAGTAGCGGTCTAGAGAATGCTCGCTTGTACAGCTGGTCTCCGATCAAGGTATACATATGAGCTCTTTTCCTGATCAACTTGGCCTCTTTCGGGTCATCAGGCAAGCCACCCTGTTGAGATAAATGATCATCAGGGTCTTCCAGTCGATCGGCTCCTCCATATTATTCGTAGGTCTATCTGAGCTATTAAGAAGGTCTGGGTTGTCGACCTATCCAGCACCCAAGTGGTTAAAGAGTTAGCCATTTTGGCTAGTTGATCAGTCCTTTGATTATCTGCTCTGGGAATCTTGGTTACAGTGACCTCCTTAAAATCCTCTTTCAGCCTCTCATATGCTTCCCTGTATACCTGCAGCTTGTCACTGTTGACTTCGAAGTTGTCTGCTACTTGCTGAGCTATAAGCTGAGAGTCTGAATAAACAGCCACCCGGGTGGCTCCGACATGTCGAGCTGCTTGCAGCCCTGCCAATAGTGCTTCATATTTTGCCTCATTATTCGTGGCTCTGAAATTTAACCTGACAACCAGCAGCAGGATGTCTTCTTGAGGGGATATCAAGAGGATCCCAACTCCGCTTCCTTGCTGGGTAGATGACCCATCCACATAGATCTTTCAAGTTTCCTTGGAGTCAGGTTGATGAACCTTCGTCAAGAAATCTGCTAGATCTTGCACCTTAATGGTCGTTCGAGGCTGGTACTGTATGTCATACTCTCCCAACTCAGTGGCCCATTTGATGAGGCGACCTGCTACTTCTACATTAGTGAGAGCTTTTCTCATTGTGCTATTGGTTAGGACTATGATGGAGTGTGCCAGGAAATAAGATCTTAAGTAACGAGCCATGAGTACCAATCTGTAAACTAATTTTTCCAGGGTCGTGTATCGGGACTCGGCCCCTTTTAATAAGTGACTAAAAAAATACACTGGTCATTATACATCGTCCTGCTCCTTCACCAACACCGTTCCCATGGCCTCAGGGGTGGCTGATAGATAAACCTAGAGCGGCTCTCCAGCAATAGGTTTGAACAACAAGGGTAAGATCTCTAGGTGCTTCTTTAATTCCTAGAAGGTCTGGCTGCATTCTTCGTCCCATTGGAACTTAACTGCTCTCCTGAGTACTTTGAAGAAGGTCAAGGCTTTATCCACAGATCGGGATATAAACCGAGACAGTGCAGTTATTCGGCCCACCAACTTCTGAACATCTTTCAGATTCTGAGGTACCTTTATATCTCAAAGTGCCCGGACCTTTTCTGGGTTATCTTCAATCCCTCGCTCAGTAACCAGGTATCCCAAGAACTTCCCCCCTCGAGCTCCAAACAAACATTTCAAGGGATTCAACTTCAACTTGTACTGCTGTAATATGCGACAGGTTTCTTCTATGTTGGTAATCAAATTTGTGGCTAGAGTGGATTTGATGAGGATGTCATCTACATAGACTTCCACATTTTGCCCTATTTGCTCCCGAAATATCTTATCCATTATCCTTTGATAGGTGGCTCTGGTATTCCTCAATCCAAAAGGCATGACAGTATAACAGAAGGTACCATCTTCCATGATGAAGCTAACCTTCTCCTGATCTTCTTGCGCCAAAGGGATCTGGTGGTATCCTTGATAAGCGTCAAGCATGCAAATCCTCTTATAGCTTGAGGTCGAGTCCACTATCTGATCGATCCTGGCCAGCGGGTAACAGTCCTTAGTGCTGGCGTGGTTGAGGTCTCGGAAGTTGATACAAACTTTCCACTTATTGTTAGGTTTAGCTACTAGGACCACATTAGAGAGCCAGGACAGGAATTGTACCTCTCTAATGTGACCTGCTTTCCTGAGCTGATCTACCTCAGCTCGGATAATCTTATTTTGCTCGACTGATAAATTCCTCTTCTTCTGCTTGACCGGTCGGGAATCAGGCAGAAGGTGTAATCTGTGCTTAGCCACCTCGGGCTTGACCCTAGGCAGCTCCTCAGGGGACCAGGCGAAGACATCCCTATTGCAAGTTAAGCATTGGACCAGGTCTGTCTTGACTTCGATAAGCAGGTCGCTTGATATGCGGGTGAGGCTTTCGGAGTGATCAGGATAGAGCTATACCTCCTCCCAAGGGATGGGCTCCTCTGTTACAGGCAAAGGCTCCTCTTGAATGACGTGGATCCTGCCATCCTGGGTTCACTGAGCCTTCCGAGCCTCCACTTTTACCATGTCAATGTAACACTTGCGAGAGACCAATTGCTCACCTCAAACTTCCCTGACCTAGTCTCCCACAGGAAATTTAAACTTCTGATGAAAAGTAGAGACTGTCACCCGGAACTCATGCAGTGTCGGTCTTCCTAAGATGACATTGTATGAGGACAGCGAATCCACCACTATGAAGGTGCTCCTCTGCGTCCTCACTAGGGACTCGCTACCCAAAGATATGGTTACCTTGATCTAGCCCATGGTTTGTACTTCATTGCCGATAAAACCATACAAGAAAGTAGCCACGGGTTGAAGCTCACTAGCGTCGATTTGCATGCTCTCAAACGCGCTCCTGAACAGCATGTTGACAGAGCTTCCGGTATCCCGAAAACTTTGGCCACACGACTGTTGGCGATGATGGCATTGATTATTAGGGCATCGTCATGAGGGAGCTCCAGCCCCTCCAGATCTTATGGCCCAAAGCTAATGACGGGCCCTGCAACTTGCTCCTTGCTGCACCCTACCGCGTATATTTCCAAGCGCCGCTCATGAGACTTCTGAGCCCTAACAGAGTCTCCATCTGTGGGCCCTCCTGAGATCATACTGATCTCGTAGATGCCGTGTCTCCCCTGTTCTCTTCTTCCCAGGCTTCCCTGGGCTCCTGGTTGTGACCAGGCTGCTGATTTCCTTGTCCTGCATTGTTGGGCAGGGGTCTACCAAACTGACCTGCCACAGGTTGTTGGTGGGCCAGCATCCTTTATTGAGTCTTGGGTGCAATCTCATGCGGAGGCAGGCCCAGCTCAGTGAACTGGAAGCAATCACTGATGGCATGGGTGTGGGATCTATAGTAAGTGCAGTAACGCGGCCCCCACGGTCCAGGTCTTAGGGCTTGAACCGCTGCCACACGCTGGGCCAGCCTAGGATCCTGACTGGGAGGGAAGGACGATCGAGCATCCCGGGTGCGCGAAAGAGGCTGAGCTGGTGGTTGGGGCGGCCTCTTTTCTGGCTTGTTGGCGGGAGGAGGCGCCTTGTCTACTTTGCGTCGAGTGGCTTGAGCTTCCTCCACGTTGATATAGCTAGCTGCCTTCCCGAGCATCTCGTCGAAGTTCTTCATGGGATCTCGGATGATCTCTGAAAAACTCCCCCTCTACTAGTCCATGAAAGAAGGCGCTCATCAGTATTTCCGAGGTAGCGGATGGGACGTCCTGAGCCACCTGGTTAAAGTGCTTGATATAACTTCGCAAGGGCTCAGCCGACCCCTACTTAAGAGAGAAGAGACAGTGGTCTATCTTCTGGTACTTCCTGCTGCTGGCGAAATGACGCAAGAAGACAGTCTTGAAATCATGAAAACAGGTGATGGACCTATTCGGTAATCCACCGAACTATTTCTGTGCCAAGCCAGATAGAGTATTCAAAAATACTCAGCACGTAATAGCGTCGTTGTATTGATGTAACAGCGCAGCATTCCTGAACTTGTGGAGATGATCCTCCGGATCTTTACTGCCATCATATTTTCCAATGGTCGAGGGCTTGTACCCCTTCAATAGTTTCTCCTCTAGTAACCTTGGAGAGAAGGACACTTTCTCATCGAGTTCCCCTCGGGGCTCCTCCCTAAGGACTATAGCTTTCCCCTTCTTTGAATCCCTAGGCGGGGAGCTTTCCACCATAGAGGGTAGCAGTTGCTCTTTCTTATCATAACAGCCCAGGCCCTTATGGTAGTAGTCCGGGACTAGTTCCCGGTAGAAGGCCGGGGGGAATTCCTCGGGTTGCTTTCTCTTAGACCCTCTGTCCGAAACATGAGTCGGGTCCTTGGAAACAGTAGGCATTCTGTATGGTCGCAAGGCAATGGTCTGTTTCTCGGCATCTGCTCATCTCTTAGCTTCCTTGAACAGCTCGTACTCCCCTGCCGTCATGGTCATGTTGATTCGCCCAGTCTTCTCCATCTTCACGCTCCAAAATAGGTAAAGAAAGTTCACACAAACGGCGTCAAATTGATCTTGTCCGGAATTTTAGTCAAATGAAGGTCGAGTGAGCTGTTGTTGGCGTTGACAGAGGGGCAACTGAGACACCTTTCTCGTATTTTCTTCAAAAAATGAACTCCCACGTGGCGCTGACGGACGACGATGACTGAGCCAACGGTACCTGAGTTCTGCGCACACTCAAACAAGCACACGGGCATTAGAGGCCAGAGATTAGGGAAAAAGTCCCCGGAGCAGGCCCTCCGACGTTCAAGTCAGGTACTTTCCCCCCAGAAGAACAGTGTACGAAGGAGAAAGAAAGTAGAAGACAAGTACGAATGTGCGAGAGAGCGTACCTGCGTAAGGGAGAGGACCTCCCTTTTTATATGACAGTATGTACCATCTGGAGCCTGACTGATGTCAGAGAATGTTGAGTGTCAGGACTTGTCGGGTGATGGAGGACATGTGGCATCCTCCTATAATCTGAAACAAGGTTCCACTCACAGATAACTGCAGACCATTGGAATATTCCCTGACACTGAGCAGTTATTCTCTGACAAACAGTTACGATTCCCTAACCTTGTTGTCATATAGCGTCTTCTGTCCCGACCGAGCAGGAATAGGGCAGCCCAGGATGATCAGTTGAGTATAACACCTGGCCTAAACCTTGGGAGGTTGCGAGCCGTGGGGAGATCATCCAAGAGCTGATTGGGAGTTTGTTGACCAGGAGTTTACTGACCGGGAGTTTGCTGACTGGGAGTTTAGCTTACCGAGCTGGGAGACCTACGCCTGGGTACAACCAAGTTGTGAGAGCCCTACCAGTCAAATACAAGTCAGGTATCCCCCCGACTGCCTACCAAGTCTTAGACCAAGGTGTCTCAGATCTGGAGTCCTGGTCTGTGAGAACTCGCCCAGGAATCATGTTGCTGACGTCGTCGCATGGTCGTACTTCCTCTTTCCATACCTGTTGACTGCTTCATCCCCTTGACTTCTGACTGTCACGTCTCCTTGACTCCTGATTGTCACGCCCCCTTGACTTTTGACTACCACGTCCCCTTGACTTCTGATTGTCCAACCTTATCGGACCCCACCATTATGCACCATGTTAATAGGTATCCAGTTCAAAAATTTTAGAGATGATCAATTCGACCTTATAAAAATTTTTCATCGACCATTAAAATAAATCATGAAATATTCATCGTTGTTCATCTAAAGCGGCCGGTATTTTTAAATTTATCATTTCATTAAAGAAAAATCTTCTCCCGTGCGTTATAACTAAGATTTAAATCTTAAATACCTAATTAATATTGAAATATCAAACCGCTGCAAGATTACCCCCGAGCTTATCTAATTCAATCATAACCTACTAAAAGTTTGAAATCTATTGAACAATTATAAAGTTAAAAATATAGAGAGAAACATAGAAATAAACTTAAACTCAAATTTTAAAATTTAAAAGTGCTATAGAGGCATCTTTGTGAAAGACGAATCGAGGATTTTAGTACAAAGGTCTCTGTATTAGGTAAATGTTTTCTATGATTTATTCCTTTTCGGAAAGAGGCGTCCTAAAGGAACCGCTAAGATACAGTTTCACGCTCCAATTGGAGATTTAGTAATTTCTTTCTTCCTTTGTTTTTTCACACAAAAACTTTTCAATTGTATTACAATCGATCACACTGTACACGACGTGCCCAAAGTGGTCACTGAGAAAACTTTGGCCGTCAAACCTCCTCAGCGCCGCCCTCGTCGCCGTCAACATCCAGCCTGCTGAACTCTGAAACGGCCTCGGTGATCTCCTGCACCATGTCGACGATGACACCGCTAATCCCCATCAGCTGCTGCAGGTGAACTACCTCAGGAACATTACTGCAGAAGCGCAGTAGCAACCGATCATCATCGATCATCCGCAAACCAAAACCCCAAGATATATAATTAAGGGAAAAAAATTTAAAAAACTGGTCGTGAAGGTTAATGACTTCAGTTCCTCCTACTTCAGTTTTCCGTATGTGAAGATGACGAGATTGGCTTCCTTCATTCTTGCAATAGCTGCTGGATTCTTAAAGATGGCTTTGACTTCGGAAACTATTCCCTGCAAGCCATTTGTCAAGCATAACTTGATCGCCTCGTCCAATGAGTTTCTTCTCGGGTCTTTGTGGATCTCCTGCCCTCCATTGGTGAGGAAGAACACCTGCGCAAGTCATTAAGATATGAAACCTCTGATCACTGATAATTCTCGTGACTGACTCGAAATTTATTTATTAATTAATTACAGGATAGTCATTTTGGAGCTTGCGGATAAGCCGCACGGCATCAGGTTGAAAGCTAGAGAAGATGATCGGCCTCTCCTTTGCGTGAGCATAAACAACCTGATGAACAGAGCATGGAGATTAAAGGCATCAAATGGAGGAGTAGTAGGCTGCAGTCTGAATTACTTGCAAGATCGTCCGGATGGTATGAGTTAGCTCCTCGTCGTCGTAAACGATATGATCCTTGAACTTTATTTCGACATTGAAGCCGAGCCGAGGATCAACGCCTTGAAACACCTCCGGCAAGGTGCAGAGCGGAGCATCGGCTTGCACGTTCCAGTTAAGGACTCTGCCGTCGTTGGTCTTCCTGTACAACAGCTTCCCTTTCTGGAAAGACGCGAAATACATAGTAAATATCGAAATTAGTTAAGCTAGATAGCGATCTCAGCAGGACTCGCCTTTGAAGAATCCTTTTGGAGTCCGTAAGAAAGGAACTCTTCTAAGCTGAGATCAGTGACGAGCTTCTCGGAGGTCATTCCCTGACAGAAAAGAAAAGAAAAGAAAAGAAATGGAGCACAGGAACAATAGAAATGGAAAGACTGAGCTCTTACATTCTCTTGAGTTAGTATTGAATCGTCATGGAAGACGATGGGGCAGTCATCCTTGGTGACCTACAGAAATAACAGGGCATGTGTTAGCTGTCGAGGAACCCAGAAATAGAAAAGAACGCTGATCGATCGGGAGATGGATGCAGGAAACATTCATAACGACGACATTAAGGCGGGCAGGAAGGAAGGAATTAAGTGGATTGTTCATGCCTGGACGTCGAACTCGATGAAGTCGACGGGGAAGCGCGCGGCCTCGCGGAAGGAGCGGAGCGAGTTCTCTTTGACCTCCTGAAATCGCGGATCCGGCGAAGTGAGCGCGTTCATTCCCTTCCCCCGGTGGCCGACCACGACCAGCTTCTCCGGATTGCTCTTCCACTCCAGCTCTGCTTTCACGTGTTAGCGGGTATGTTATGTGCGAAGCCATCGAAAAGGAAAAGAAGAAGAAGAAGAAGAAGAAGAAGAAGAAGAAGAAGATGATGCCTTTGAAATTGAGCGAGGGGGAGGAGGAGCGGGCGACGGAGGTGGGGGTATTGTCCGGGACCTGGTCGAAGAAGTGGACGTCGGAGGCGAGCACGGCCTTGAGCGCCATGGCAGCCGGCGGTGGAGGAGTGGTATGTTCGGATTTGGGGGAGGAGGAAGGGGAGAGTTGGGAAGTGCAGGGAATGTTCCCGGAATTCCTCCCCGAGTCGCGAGGGACGCCGCGGAAAATCGCGTTTCCTCGCCGCCCGGCGGAATCATCGAGCGGTCGCCAGTTATATAATTCATGTGAAGACTTTAATTTTAACGTATAGCTAAAATTATGCTGCGAGAGGACGGCCAAACAAGAAATACAAAATTAGTAAGATTGACGTACGGCCAACCTGTTTCTTTCGCTCGTCCTATTTTTGCCCGATCATATATATTCTTGCAAAGGTGCAACACTAGTCGATATAATATAATTGTTAATCTGCCAACTGTTAGCTGTCGAACGGTGTGTGATTGACCTAATTGAAATTAGGGGAGTAAATAAGTTAAGTCGTTCGTAAGTTATTCGAAGCTCGATTCGATAAAAGTTCGTTTGAGCTCGTTTAATGAGACTCGTCAAGATAAATAAATCAAGCTCAAGCTTCATAATATTCGGCTCGCTAACTCATGAACATGTTCATTAAGCTCATAAATCAACTTTTAAATAAAAAAATTAATAGTTTTGATATTAAATTTATAGATTTTACACTCTACTTATGAAAAACATACACAAATATATTAAATTTATTTATTAGAATAAAATTATAAATTTTAACAAGAATATTATAATTTTTAAAAATATATAATTTAGTTTTAAATGAATATTTATATTTATAATTTATATTTATTAAGCTCGTTTAGGCTCGATAAAAATTCGAATAAGCTGGTGAGTCATTACTATATTCGTTAAATAAAGCTCGAGCTCGGTTTGATTATAAACGAGCCAAACTCAAACATCCAAGAGTTCGGCTCGGCTCGGCTCGGCTCGGCTCGGCTCGATTACATCCCTAATTGAAATATACAGTTATAGATTATTTTTTAAATTTTTTTAAGGAGTTAAGTCATTTAAATTTTATTATTACGATTTAAAAATTAGATTCTAATATTTAAGTTAAAAAAATAAATTTAAAATAAATGCTCATGTGATATAATATAGTGATATAATATATGTATTTAGGAGGTTGAAGAAGGAAGATTTAAGAAATTTTTTATTTTTAAAAATAAAAAAATAGAAAAAATAAAAATTAAGTACACTGGTCGAGAAGTGCAATGACACTCATTTGATATAAATATGAGGTTGCTAAGGTACGAGTAAATCAGCAATGATAATGATGGGGATAGTATCTTTATCATTTGTTCATGCTCCTCTCCTGATGCCATGCAGTCGAAGTTATTGTCTCCTCCCGATTACGATCCGATGGCCTATGAGATAACACATGTCAACGGGGGCCAATGTGTTGTTGACAGGAGAGTACTAAACAGTAGTAAATTGTATCAAAATAGTAAATATGTAATAAACAGATAAATAAAAAAGTAAGAGTCAGAAATTGGTATCTTCCGGTTGAAGTGTCGGGGTGCCGACTGTCTTTAGAGAATTTATTGCGGCCCACGGTGCAAGGCTCTCCGGCAAAATCCTCCCAAGATCCGACAACCACTCGCGTCGTCCGTAGGTGCACTCCAAGACGAATGACGCACTCGGACTCAACCTCAGATCACGGAAACCAAGCCTCAAGACAAACTCTCGGTAAGGAAGAAGACAGAGAAAGGGAAGGAGAGAAAGCAGACTGCTTTGGTGTGTCTTTAACCAGGAACAGAGGCAGTGTATTTATACACTCTGAAGTAGTGCACGAAGCAAGGCGTGCGTCGCTTCCGCTTCCTGACGCGCGGGTGTATCGCTTCCTCACGCGCGGAACAAGAACCAGATCAAACCAGAGACTGGCAAAAATAAACCAGGCCGCCTGCAAGCGCGAGGCCCACGAGCTAGGGATTTGCACCCCCCCCTGCGCGTGATGATCGTGTGCGTCACGCCCGATTTATGGATTTCCGGCTCGAACCCCCCCCCCTCCCCCCAAACCACTTGATTTGGGCTCGACCCGCGCATACGTGTAGGCCCCCTTAACATTGCTAAGCAAGGATGGAAGGGCTCCATATATAAGCTCTTTCAACCTTCTTGGCTTAGCAATGTGGGACTAAATGCATACACATATGCATTACCAAAACATGAAAATTAGTTTGAATTAAATACATAAAAATCAACAATCCCCCACTAATTCAAATTATTTTTGGTTGAAAACAAAGACTTGTCCTGAGGCTTGGTTGCAATGAGCTTTTAGTGAAAATACCTTCCGGTTTGAATTTTCACCTAAGTACACTAATCTTATTCACATAGGTTTGAAGTGAACTCAGTCTTGAACTTAAACCTTTTATACATGAAAATCAATTGGTAACAACTCATCACGGGCGACGGTTGAATCCTTCTGGGTTGGTGCATTACGGTCATGCCACCGAATCTTGTTTCATAAGTGCTAAGGAGAGTTGTCTAGACCCCCCACACTGCGGCCACACAGTTACACTTACATAGGTGAGTTCTCCAAGGATGTACTGCGAGCATCCTGTCAGTAAGTCCTTGAACTCATTAAGAACTCCTAAGCTCATCCTTACTAGCAGTCAAGCATCTATCCAGGGAAGAGACTATGAGATTACATCTCAATCAATTTGATGCTTACGGTTCACCCTTATAACTTGTTTGTACCACATTGAACCTACTTCTTGGGATCTCCAATCAGATAGGTTGGGTTGCCGTTATAGGTGAAACCAGGATAGGCCTCAGTCCCATTCCCTTACTGGATCTCTTGATTTTCTCAGAATCAAGTCCTCTAGTGAGTAGATCAGCAATATTGTCTTTTGAACTTACAAAGTCCAATGACACCACTCCAAGAGACACTAACTCACGAATAGACTTTAATCTTATTCGTACATGTCTCTTCTGTTTCTGGTTATACTTGGAGCTTCTAATCTGAGCTATTATTGTTTGATTATCACAATATACTGAAATAGAAGGTATTGGCTTCATCATCAAGGGAATTTCAGAAAGAATACCCTTAAGCCAATCAGCTTCAGTTACTGTGGTATCCAAAGCACACAATTCTGCCTCAGATGTAGAACGGGTTATAATCGTCTGTTTAACAGACCTCCAAGCAACTGCGCCGCCTCCAAGTGTAAAGACATAACTAGTAACGCCTTTACACTCAGCAGTGTCAGCTATCCAACTAGCATCACTATATCCCTCCAGGACTGCAGGGAATCTCTCATACCACAAGCCCAAGGATATAGTGCCTTTTAGGTATCTGAGTACTCTGTCTAATGCCTCCCAATGCGTTCTGTCCGGACAGCTGGTAAACCTGCTCAATTTCATTATAGCAAAAGAAATATCAGGTCTAGAACAATTTGCTAAATACATTAGACTACCTATTATTTGTGAGTATCTTAATTGAAATACTGTCACACCACTCTTATTCTTGTGGAGAGTTTTTGAAGGATCATAGGGTGTGACGACAGATTTAACTTGGCTATAGCCATATTTCTCTAATACTCTCTCAACATAGAGTGATTGAGAAATTGTTATTCCTTCAATTGAACGAGTCAACTTCAGCCCTAAAATCATGTCAGCACAACCCATATCCTTCATATCAAACTTACCACTTAAGAGGGTCTTAGTCTCATTAATAATAGAAAGGTTAGAACAAAAAAGTAGAATATCATCTACATATAAACATAAGATAATACAATTATCACCTTTTATTTTAGCATACACACATTTATCAGAGTCATTCATTTCAAAGTCAAACGATAGCATAGCAATATCAAATTTTTCGTGTCACTGCTTTGGGGCTTGCTTCAAACCATAAAGAGATTTGACTAACCTACAGACTTTATTCTCATTTCCATAAACTACGTGTCCCTCAGGCTGATCCATATATATCTCTTCTTCAAGATCTCCATTTAGGAATGTCGTTTTGACATCCATTTGATGGACCTCAAGATGATATATGGATGTCAATGCTATTAACACTCGGATTGTAGTTATTCTGGTAACAAGAGAATAAGTGTCAAAATAGTCAATCCCTTCTTTTGTTTGAATCCCTTAGCAACTAGGCAGGCTTTGAATTTATCTACTGACCCATCAGGTTTTAATTTTTTCTTAAACACCCATTTACATCCTATAGTGGTACACCCAGGAGGTAAATCTACCAACTCCCAAGTGTCATTAGAGATAATAGAGTCCATTTCACTTTTAATGACCTCTTTCCAATGCTTAGCTTCAGGAGAAGCCATAGCATCTCTATATGTCACAGGGTCACCTTCTATATTATAGGTGATAAAGTCCTGGCCTAAATCCGTAGACACACATTGCCTCTTGCTCATTCTCAGTTCTGTATGCTCACTAGATTCATCTAGTCTAGAGTGACTTGAGGAAGGTGTACCTTCTACGGATAATGGGGCCTCTACGGAAGCAGGCATATCTCTAGTAGGAATACTAGATATAGACTGAGGTGTTCTCGTCTTCATATGAAATATATCCTCAAAAAATGTAGCATCATGAAGTTCTACAATAGTATTTGCATCTATTCCAGAAATTTCAAATTTAATAATTAGAAATCTATATGCAATACTATTTTGAGCATAACCCAAGAAGATATCATCTACGATTTTTGGACCAAGTTTTTTCCTTCTGTATTCAGGTACTAGTACCTTTGCAAGGCACCCCCACACTTTAACGTATTTCAAACTTGTCCTTCGGCCTTTCCAAAGCTCATATGGGCTTTTATCCCTAGACCTCATGGGGACTCTATTTAACACATGGCATGCAATGTATAGAGTTTCCCCCCACATGAAGTTGGGTAACCCAGAACTACCTAACATGGAATTAATCATATCTTCAAGGGTTCGATTTTTTCGTTCTGCTATATCGTTGGATTGAGGACTATATGGAGCAGTTACCTCGTGAATTATACCTACATCTTGACAAAAAATTTAAAACAAGTTCGAGGTAAACTCTCCACCCCTATCAGACCTTAACCTCTTAACAGATTTATTTGTTTGATTCTCAGCTTCAGATTTAAAAATCATAAATTTATCTAAAGCTTCATCCCTAGTTTTCAGCAAATAAACATAATAATAACGAGAGTGATCATCAATGAAGGTAATGAAATACCGTTTATGGTCTCTCGTTATTACACCGTTAAACTCACAACAGTCAGTATAAATCAATTCTAAAATATCAGAATTTCTATCAATTGATTTGAAGGGTTTACGGGGTTGTTTATATTACACACAAACTTCACATTTTTTTCTTATTATTTATAGCATGCTTAGGAATCATGTCTAGATTCATCATTCTTTTTACGGTATTAAAATTGACATGTCCTAATCTGTCATGCCATATATCATAAGACTCAATATTATATGAACAACCAATATCAGTAGATTTATTTAAAGTAGCATTTTCTACATTGAGTTTAAATAAACCTTCATTAAGGTAACATTTTCCAATAAAGGTTCCTAAATGTAATATTGTAACTTTATTATATTTAAAATTCAACTCATAACCAGCGCGGGCTAACTTTGACCCTCTAATCAAATTCTGATGGACCGCTGGAACATGATGCACCTCATGCAGTGACAGGACTTTTCCAGAGGTGAACCTCAGGTCAACTTGTCCTATCCCAAACACCCTGGCTGCAGAATGGTTCCCCATGGCCACGGAAGTGCCTTTAATTACCTGATAAGTAAGGAAGGCAGAGCAATCAGCACAACAGTGCACATTAGCACCTGTATCAACTAACCATTCATTGGGTTGATAGATCAAATTTAGTTCGGGTTTGAAGGTAACAAACCTATTGCTGGTGTCGTCACTAGCAGTCACGACATTTGCTTGTGCCTTGGTGTTGGACATATTGCTCTAGTTTTTCTTCTTAGGGCAGAATTTGGCATAATGTCCAACTTGTCCACATGCCCAGCACGGCTTGGTTCCATTTTTCTTTTGAATCATTGGTTTGGGTTTCATCTTGTTCTTCATTTTCTGATTTTTGAATTTTTTCTTGTCAGATGAGACTAGTACGTTTGCCTTTGGAATAAAATCCATAGGCATTCTTTTATCATCATCTTTATGTTGCTTCCGATGTTCTTCTTCGATATTTAAGGCAATCATCAAATCTTCTAGAGAGATTTTACCTCTCCTATGTTTAAGAGTCATACCAAAATCTTCCCAACTCGGAGGTAATTTTTCGATGATAAATAAGACCTGAAATTTTTCAGGTAATGGCATATCTCCTTCAGCAAGACCATGAATTTGAACTTGGAATTCATGTGTCTGCTCAACCACAGATTTGCCTTCAACCATTTTAAAGTTTAGGAATTTTGCCACATTATACTTTTCTAACCCAGAATCTTTGAAATTATATTTTTTATCCAAAGATTTCCACAGCTCTTTAGCCGAAGATGTTGAGCAGTATAAATCAAATAGTGTGCCTGAGAGGGTAGACAGGATCCTCCCATGGCAGAGGTAATCCCTTTGCTTAAACCTCTGTAAGGCAGCACTATAGGCAGGTTCATCTTCATCAGGTGAAGGAGGATCTGTTTCTATAACAGAGAATAGCCCTAGTGTAGTAAGCCAAAATTTCATCCGTTGTTGCCAACGTTTGAAGTTTTTGCCCGAAAAATCTTTCGGGTCTGGTACTAGCCTCATCAGACCCCGTTACCCTATCATTCATCATGTTTACTGATGCTTGCAATAAATTCTCTAAAATTGTTGTTGACAGGAGAGTACTAAACAGTAGTAAATTGCACCAAAATAGCAAACATGCAATAAACATGTAAATAAAAGAGTAAGAGTCAGAAATTGGTATCTTCCGGTTGAAGCGTCAGCGTGCCGACTGTCTTTAGAGAATTTATTGCCGCCCACGGTGCAAGGCTCTCTGGCAAAATCCTCCCAAGATCCAACAACCACTCGCGTCGTCCGTAGGTGCACTCCAAGACGAATGGCGCACTCGGACCCAACCTCAGATCACGGAAACCAAGCCTCAAGAAAAACTCTCGGTAAGGAAGAAGACAGAGAGAGGGAAGGAGAGAAAGCAGACTGCTTTGGTGTGTCTTTAACCAGGAACAGAGGCAGTGTATTTATACACTCTGAAGCAGTGCACGAAGCAAAGCGTGCGACAGTGCACAAAGCAAAGCGTGCGTTGCTTCCGCTTTCTGACGCGCGGGTGTATCGCTTCCTCAAGCGCGGGCAGGTGCGCCGCTTCCTCACGCGCGGACCAAACCCAAGTGCGCTTCCTCACGTTCGGCCAGAACCAAGAACCAGACCAAACCAGAGACTGGCAAAAATAAACCAGGCCGCCTGCAAGTGTGAGGCCCACGAGCTGGGGATTTGTACCCCCCCCCCCTGCGCGATGATCACGTGCATCGTGCCCGATTTATGGATTTCCGGCTCGAACCCTCCGGAACCACTTGATTTGGGCTTGGCCCGCGCATGCGTGTAGGCCCCCTTAACATTGCTAAGCAAGGATGGAATGGCTCCATATATAAGCTCTTTCAACCTTCTTGGCTTAGCAATGTGGGACTAAATGCATACACATATGCATTACTAAAACATGAAAATTAGTTTGAATTAAATACATAAAAATCAACACAACGTTACCGATGTTTTCTTTCTGACACTTAAGTCAACAGTAAGCAGAGATGGAGGAATCCCAAGGATGAGAGTGTAAAAAAATAAAAAAAAAAAAGAAATCTAAAGCGCCGGAGACAAAGAGTTTATTGGAGAAAAGTTGCCTCCACGTGTGGGCAGAAAATCATACCCTTAAACTACCTTCGTCGAATGTTATATAACCAGTAGAAAGGAATCTCTACGTAGGATGTAGAGTGTCCACCAGCTATCCGCTTGAGAGGTGGTTAGGGCACTAAGGGGCGACAAACTATTAGGAGATTCTCCACATCGAATGCCATGTCTGCCTGAGGGGTGATTTGGAGATCAAAAGGTGACAATCGTTGGGTCACGCCTCCGAGAATCTACACATAAGGTGATATGTGTCCACCAATTGTTCATCTGATGGGGTGGATAGGGAACCAAATGTTAGGACACTTGAGAGATAGAGGGGGGTGAGTAGCTTCGTTTGCTCTTCGATGATGATTTGAAGCGAAGACTCCACAACACTAATACTTTCGTTTTACTTGGTCTCCACCTCATTGAGATGACTAATATGAGAGTCCACTCTCCTCACTCACAGATGCACTATGAAACCTCCCTAGAGGCAAAGAAGTTTGTTCAAGCTCGAATACAAGAAATACAACAAGAAATGCAACCTAGGTTACATAAGAAATTGGAAACAATTATAACAATGTACCTAACTTTGCTTGCTCTTCTCTTACTCAGAATAGCCTCTTGATGCTTGGAAAGTGCAGCAATACTAGTCTTCCGAACCCTCAAGAACTGGTGTGAACAATGATTTTGAGTTATGCCTTCAAACCTTCGTGAAAACCCTTTTCTAGGATTCACTCGGCACTGCCAATTGATTGTCACATCAATCGACCATTCAAACACTTGTAGAATGACTCTTTTTCAAACCTCGAATCAATTAATGAGTCATACGAATCGATTTAGGAACTTTAAATTTATTGACCAATCAATTCAAAAGCCTACTATTCGTTCGCAAACTCTTATCGATTGATTAGGTAAACTCCAAATTAATTTTCCTCTTCACGAACAACTCAATCGATTGAGCACATTCCCAATCGATTCAGCACACTATGCTTAGCGAAAACCACACTCCAATCGATTACCCAATCGATCCAGAACCCTTCTGTTTCATGGGGAAACACTCCCAATTGATGGCCTGATCAATTGACATTGGCCTTGATTGATTACCCAATCGATCTAGAACACTTTTGTTTCGCGAGGAAAAGCACCCAATCGATCTAGACCCTTCTGTTTCGTGGGGAAACACTCCCAATTGATCACCTAATCAATTGACTTTGGACTTGATTGATTATCCAATCGATCTAGAACACTTCTATTTCATGAGGAAAAGCTCTCAATCAATCACCTGATCGATTATCCAATCAATTATCTGTTGGGATATGCCCAATACGATGTGTGCTAAAAATATGTTTCGTAAACATACACAGTGGAAGACTTAACGATAAATAAACTAATTTATTACATCACACATGCAACACTCATGCAAGATACAATCGAGTGGATAAGATCATAAAATAAAATAAAATCGAATAACAATTATTCTAGGCATATCTTATGGATGACCTGTAACGAGAAGGGCATCAACCTTTTACGATGTTATCGAACCTCGCCTCTATTCGTATCCATGTCAAGCTCTTCAAGATAACTCCAAGAGAGCAAGCTTAACCTTCGGAAGGTACTAGTCATGAGGAAAGGAGAAGGATCAAAAAGAGGAAGAAGAAGTAAAAGGAAGATCTTCTTCCTTTGGGTGACTCACGACAACAAGAGAAGACCCTCTTGTTGCGGTCGGCAGCAAGAGAGAGG
Source organism: Zingiber officinale (assembly GCF_018446385.1). Taxonomy (NCBI): domain Eukaryota; kingdom Viridiplantae; phylum Streptophyta; class Magnoliopsida; order Zingiberales; family Zingiberaceae; genus Zingiber; species Zingiber officinale. The sequence continues at coordinate 16,830,974 of NC_055989.1, forward strand.
GAGAGGGAGAGAGAGGTATTGGATTTAGGTTTTCAAAACCTAATCAAGTTAATAATGAATTGTATATTAATTCTGTGACGACCCGCCTTCTACTGGCTAGGCTGTAAGGCCGGACTGTCACATTATGATGTGCTAACTATTTAAAAGGTGCGGAAAAGCTGAACTAATTTAAACTTTGCTAACTAATACCATTTCCTTGTTCTACATGTGCTAAGGGATGCGATCTAAGGTATACGTGGCATACCCTACATCCCCTATGGTCAAGGAGCTGAATTACAGGGTTTCCTGGTCGAAACCCAGCTTCCCAATCGATTCAGATTCAACTCAATCGATTGCAAGTTGTTGGATCGATCCATGGATCGATTCAGATTGCTACTGTGCTCGGGGTAATATTCTGGATCGATCGGCTAATCGATCCAGGCTGGCCAATCGATCCAGTGATCGATTCTAAAGCTCTCTGTTCGCGGGAGCAAATTCCCCGATTTCCTCGATCGATCGGTTGATCGATCCGGCAGCTTCCTGTTCGCGACAGAAAGCGACTGGATCGATCGACTGATCGATCCAGGAGCTTACTATTCACGAAACAAGTTCACCAATAGATCAACTGATCGATTGAAGACCCCCAATCGATCGGCTGATCGATCGGGGTTTCTGATTTTGTATCAGAAGTCTGATTTCAGCACTGGTTCGTGCCAAAATCACTTACATCAACTCTATAAGCATAAAATAGAATACTAGGCATAACAATACTCATGGAGTGCTATCTAATATCATGACAACTAACAATCTATGCATAACTGTCATAATTCAAAACACTTAAACAACTAAAGTGTAAGAAAGTAATGACATAAAGAAAATGCTAGGTTCTAAGTGGGCTAGTTCCCAAGCATCGTTATTCCAAGTTCCTTTTTCCACACACATCTTCATCGCATTGTCCTCCAGCCTCCACTAGTCCATCTTTCCTTTACCTTTATCTGCAGTATAAGGAAAAGAAGTATCTGTAAGCTTTCGCTTAGTAAGAAACCATCTACCTCACAAAAAAACATGCATACGATGCAATTTATGCTTTTAAAACATGCTATTTGAAATATATGCTGAACATTACTAATCATAGGTTCTAAAATCATGGCATAATCACATATAAGACATGGCAATCATACCTAAGCATAAAACCAACATGCACATCCATAAGAACTAAACTGAAATCAAACTGAACTAAGCTAATGTGAACTGATGCTAAGCTGTACTATATCCATATAATATCTTTTGTGAAGCTTTTGAAAACTATTTATCATAGATAGATGAAAATACATAATCATACTGCTGATGGGTCCGGCAACTGTACGTGCTATGCGCGCATCCCTAACTAGACCTGGGTTTGCAAGTCCCGAATTTAGTAGGGTTTACTAGGTTATCTAAACCTATGGACGACTGTGGGAGCCCAACCCAATGGATATCTGATCCAGTACAGTGCCACTGCTGAAAATAAAATACTGATTATAGCTGAATTTTCTTATCTTGTTATTTCTAGGTTATCTGAACCTAGAGCTAGGTTGTCTGAACCTAGAGGCGACTGTGGGAGCCCACCCATTGGACCGTAGTCCCATAAAAGCTGTAATAAAACTGAACATATACTAACTAAATGCTTCTATTGCATTCAGCTAGGCTATTAAAATGCCTAGGTTGCATTTTACCTGTGCTGAACATATTATCGAACACTTGGTGTGCACTATTGCATAGCCTAAGTGTCAAAATTCATATGCTACTAAACTAAAGAAGGAAATCACATGAGAACTACTTATACTGCAGGTGAGGGGTTTCTTACTTCCTGCGCTAGATTTCCTTAAAATCTGATTCCTAGATTTTCGATGGAGAAGATCCCTTCGTTGATCTCCTCGCGTCTACGTGCTCTTCTCTCGGAGAGGAGCATCCTCGTGTCGGAGTTGTTGCCGGAAGGTGCTCCTATAGCCCTTGGGATGAAACCCTAGGTTTGCTTGTGGTTGGCGTCGTGAGATGAGGGAGGAGAAGGGGTCGGCGTGTAAGGGTGAGGAGAAGAGGTAAGTCACGATAAAAATAAAACACCTCACTTAATTCCCTATTTATATTAAGGAATTAATTCACCCAACTCTAACTTAAATAAAATTGTTTCCCTTTCCTTTCATCACGGCCCTGCTGGGTTCTCCTAGTTACTAAAGTTCACCTTAAGTCGTAGGACTCAATAGGTCTCGGGTTCAATTCCCGCTTAAGCCATTTTATATTTCTATCTATTTTTGCTACTTCCGTTACTCTAAAAATTCCATAAAAATATTCTAAAATTCTAAAAAAATCATAAAATATTTCTAAAATAATTTTGAGAATTTTCCGGGCGTTACAAATTCTCTCTTAACTATATCAATATATAGTCCTCTTTAATGAGTTGGATTAGAAAGCTCAAATTTAACCCATTATGCCTTAACTAAAAATTAGCTCATTAACTCCTTGGTTTAGTTAACAACTAAATTAAGTTGGTTCATAGGTAAACCAAATTAGTTCATAACTAAATCAGATAGGTCCAACTCTTTTATAAGAGATGTGACTCATCAGTACTTCCATTCTGATAAATATTTCTATATTTGTCTTATGTATGGTCCAATCAAATATTTATCTCTTGATCTGAGAATCTTATTCTCTAACTTATTTTACATCTTTTAGAGACTTGTAGTGTGTGTGACCCAATAGGTTCCTGATTTATCTTGGTCATCCATAATTGACTACTTAATTATAGAACGATCATAAGTGTCACCTAGTAATACATCATAATCCCCAATTAACTAAAAAATTATAGTTGATCTCAGAACTAATTTTGAATCCTTTAGCAGCTACAGTGAGTTGTGCCTCATTTCTTTCACTCGTCTTATATCCACTTGGTTCAGGACATGGTATATGCGTCTGCCCCCACTAGGCTAACTATGTCACATCTAACCCAAGTAATACTTCCTTGTTCTATGGATTTAAATTACTCGTACATGTGTGTTAGGATCGACGGTCGCGGCTAGAGAGGGGGGGTGTGAATAGCCGACCCCAATTTCGCGTTTCTTTCTACAAATTAGGTTAGCGCAGCGGAAATACGATGTAGAAATGAAACAAAGAATAGCAAACCTTAAACTCGACGATGTAACGAGGTTCGGAGATGAAACTCCTACTCCTCGGCGTGTCCGTAAGGTGGACGAAGCCTATCAATCCGTCGGTGGATGAGACCCCAGAAAACCGGCTAATAGAAACTCCTTCTGGGTGGAGAAACCTCGCCACAGTCTCTCTTGCAACAGCAAGATCAGTGTACAAGAAATACAACAAGAAGACAAGAACAATATGAATGTAAAAACACTAGTTTGCTTGCCTTCTCGTCGACTGGTGATGAAGCAACCACTTCACGCCAACAACAGCAGCAACTGATCAGTTGGAGTCCAGTCGAGGGAAGCTCACACGAAGCTTCAGCAAAGAGGAGCTCAGCAAAGCTCAAATCGCAGTAAGGAAGAAGCAGAAACTCAGCAAGAAGAAGAAGAACTGTGCACCTTCACTGTAGAGGCTTTTATATAATCTGCACCTGCGAAGAAGACAAAGAAGACACAAAGAAATCTAGTCGTTGTATCGCAACGGCTAGGCCTGGACCGATCAGGCTCCAACCTGATCGGTCCAGGATGGCTCTGATCGGTCTGTGGACCGATCAGGCCCTAGGCTGATCGGTCCCCAGACCGATCAGCCAACTCTCTGTGAGAGTTGGCTTCGAGGCCTGATCAGTCTGTGGACCGATCAGGCCCTAGGCTGATCGGTCCCCAGACCGGTCAGCCATCCATGTTCTCTGCCTCCTGAACGTTTCCTGATCGGTCTGCAGACCGATCAGTTAACTCACAGAAACATTCTGTTTGGTTACTGATCGGTCACCAGACCGATCCAGACAATCAGAGTATCACTGGATCGGTCACCAGACCGATCCAATGCCTTAGAGCTTCCCAGCCCTAAACCCTAAAGTCTTCCCGGTCTAGAGAACGAGCTACCGAGCCCTCTCTGACCTAGTCCGGAGAACGAGCTACCGAGCCCTCTCCGACTTCATCCGGTCCAGAGAACGAGCTCCCGAGCCCTCTCCGACCTAGTCCGGAGAACGAGCTACCAAGCCCTCTCCGACTTCATCCGGTCCAGAGAACGAGCTCCCGAGCCCTCTCTGACCTAGTCCGGAGAACGAGCTACCGAGCCCTCTCCGACTTCGTCAGGTCCAGAGAATGAGCTACCGAGCCCTCTCTGACCTAGTCCGGAGAACGAGCTACCGAGCCCTCTCCGACTTCGTCAGGTCCAGAGAACGAGCTACCGAGCCCTCTCCGACTTCCCATGCCAAGCTTCCATACTTGGACTTCTCCCGTGCCAAGCTCCCTGCTTGGACTTCTCCGTGCCAAGTCTCCATACTTGGACTTTTCCCGTGCCAAGTCTCCATACTTGGACTTCTCCCGTGCCAAGTCTCCATACTTGGACTTTTCCGTGCCAAGTCTCCATACTTGGACTTTTCCGTGCCAAGTCTCCATACTTGGACTTTTCCCAGATGTCTGGTCAACCTTGACCTATCTGGATTTCCCTTGCCTGGCTTCACTCACCAGGACTTTCCAACTGCCTGGCTTCACTCACCAGGACTTTCACCTGGCTTCACTTACCAGGATTTCCCGAATCAGGTCGACTCACCTCGGGTCAACCAGGTCAACCTTGACCAAAGATTTCACCCACAATCTCCCAAGTTTGTATTTTGTCAAACATTAGAATACAACTTTTCTATTCTCGTCAAATAGAACTTTCCTATTCTCGTCAAATATCAGAATAGAACTTTTCTATTCTCGTCAAACATCAAAATACAACTCGAGTCAGGTCAACTCGAGTCAGGTCAACCAGGTCAACCTTGACCTAAGGTTGCACCAACAATCTCCCCCTTTTTGTTGTTTGACAAAACTCATAATCAAGTTAGGTTAAACCGATAACCTAACTTAGGTTTTCCAATGTTCTTCCTTGAACATTCTTTGGACATTCTCCCATTCTCCCCCTTTTTGACACACATCAAAAAGAGTGAATCAAGGTCAAGAGTTTCTTCCTAATGAAAGTCCCATACCTTACATTGAAACTCTTAATTTCCCCCCTTGATACTAAGGTCAACAATTAACTTAGTGATAATCCCATATCACTCGTAAAAACTCCCCCTAAAAGGTAACTCCCCCTTGACCATTGCACCAACAATGTCTTGGAGAGTTTCAAACCTTTAGAAATCTAAAACCCAACTTCCAATGCTGAAATTTCAGACAATCAGGTCGAAAATCAGCATTTGGCACGTACTGATCGGTCACCAGACCGATCAGACCTCACTGGATCGGTCACCAGACCGATCCACACTTCCTTGGATCGGTCCAGTGACCGATCCAGACCTCCCTGGACCGATCAGCATCCCCTCTGATCGGTCCACAAATCTCTGATAGGGATTTCTGATTTTTCTCCCGAAATTCAGAAACCCCTAGAAAATTCCAAAAATTGTGAAATTTTGAGGATACATTCCTCATAACATATATTATCATGGAAAAATAGTTTTCTATGAAAATAACTTCCATTTTCAAATCTTGATACAAAGTTCGAAAAGTTTTGAAATAGCTCAAAGTTTCAAAAACTTTGTATCAACTTGCTCAATGGTGAATGCTATCACTAGAAAAGCTTCATCAAGGTTTTTCAAATCAATTTTGAAATGATTTTAAACCATTCAATTTAGGACCACAATCTTAGGGCTAAGTGTACATGACTTGTACACAAGCTTTCCCTATGATCCTCCATTTCGAATTAGGCTCATCTAGGTACAAGAACTATGCACCTTGATCCTAACTCATGATCCTAATATCTCACACACATCTAAGGTGTATCAAACACATCCAAGTCAATTTTGATGTGAGATATGGGTTTAGGTCATCTTAGGCTAAGTTCTCATGCATTTTCTAAACAACAATTTGATCTCCATATCAAATTGTGTTTTTGTCCTTAAATCAAATTAATTGATTATAAATGCAAAAGATGATGACATGGCATATAATGATATCATAAGTAAAAACATGTGCCAATGTCATGATGTCATGGCATAAAGTATGAAACTTAAATAGAGCATGACATTTAACTAACCTAAGCATTATCATGACATTTCAAATGATAATAAATTAAATATGATGTCATGACATGGCATATGGCAAACAATATATGGCAAATAACATGTAAAGGTATAGAAGATACCTAATTCTAGCCTTAATTACCATTTTTGATAGTTTTGATCATTTTGCCATAGGTTCTATATTCCTAAGTGTAATAGACCTAGCATCTTATACCAAAGATTTTTAGATCACTATGTGCCAATCAGATTGACTCTAGACAACTCCTCAAATATGATTGGCACATCCTAATCACCTTAGGAATAATTTTCCATTTCATTTTCAAGGCTTGATTACACCTTGAAAATTCCTAAAGTGCCACCTTTTGCCATGATTAGGTTAACTACCTATTCAAGTGAGGTTGGCATACCTTAAACCATCTAGCGTGATGGAATCACGCTCCTAGGAACCCAATACCTATTGGAGCTCATTGGGTTCACTAAATATTCACTAGGGATGACTTCCCTAGCAACCCTCCTAATGACCCTCCTAGGCTTTAAAGCCTTGGTCATTTGGGACTCATCAAGATCAACTCTAGGGGTGACTCCCCTTGTGACCTTGGTGATGGTCTTTCTAGCCCTAGGTCTTGTTCCATAATCGAATGGAACTTATGATAAGTGGGCTTGACCACTTGAGACTTAGGTTTGTGACTCAAACCTCTCATGTCCTTGGGCTTTTGCTTTTGACCCTTAGGCCCTAAAGATGATTTCTCCAAATTCTTAAGGGTCTTTTCTAAAGTGTCAAGTCTTGACCTCAAGACTTGATTTTCCTTTTCTAATACCTCAAGTTTTAATTTGTCATTTTTCTTTGAGGTATTCCTAGGCATATGTCTAGTTGTTTTGGGATTCCTATCTAGGTTTTCCTTAACCTTAGATGAGTTAGTCCTAGGGTTGGCATTTCTAGTATTGTTCTTGTCTAGGCTAACATGTTTTGCACCTAAGCACATGTATCGGTTTCTAAGATTATCATGCTTATCATTATTGACAATTGCAATAAAATTACTAGCATGTGTCTTATAAGGATTGCAAGAATGTGCCTTAAAGGATACCTTAGGGTTTGCCTTTGCTCCCCCTATAGATGTGCTTGGTCTCTTGTCCTTGTGAGGTTGCCTCCCCCTCGGACATTGACTTCTATAATGTCCCCTTCGCTTGCATTGGAAGCACACCACGTGCTCCTTGCTCTTGTGTTTCGGGACTCCGGCTTCCTTGACCTTTGGTGCCGGTGGAGTCTTCCTAATCCTCTTTGGACATTTACTCTTGTAATGCCCATATTCCCTACACTCAAAGCACATTATATGTAATTTACTTGAAATTAAATCGCTTGAGTTACCTAGGGTTGAGGATGGATGTAAGCTCTCTTCTTCATCCCTTCCGGAGGTAGAAGCTTCTTCTTGCACCAATCTTGAAGAATAACTCTCCTCCTCTTCTTCCATAGATGTTGAGTAGCCCTCAACTTCTAATTCCTTACCTCCATGATGTGAGCTACTTGGCTCACTTGACTCCTCTTCATGACTTGAATTGGAGCTCTCCTCATGGAACTTAGCCAAGTTGTTCCACAACTCCTTGGCATCGTTGTATCCACCTATCTTACACAATATATCATTAGGTAATGAAAATTCAAAGATTTTCGTTACCTCGTTGTTGATTATGGATTGGTGGATTTGTTCCTTCGTCCACTTCTTCTTCTCGAGAGGTTCTCCTCCTTTATCCATCGGAGGAATAAAACCTACTTGTACACAATTCTAATTTTCTAGGTTAGTCATAAGAAAATACTTCATTCTTACCTTCCAATACGCGAAGTCATCGTGATCGTAGAAGGGTGGAATCGTGATGTCTTCCCCAAGTTGATCCATTCTCTAGCTCGTGCTCCCCTGGGTGTTAATCCGACGAAGAGCGACCTTACTCTGATACCACTTGTTAGGATCGACGGTCGCGGCTAGAGAGGGGGGGTGTGAATAGCCGACCCCAATTTTGTGTTTCTTTCTACAAATTAGGTTAGCGCAGCGGAAATACGATGTAGAAATGAAACAAAGAATAGCAAACCTTAAACTCGACGATGTAACGAGGTTCGGAGATGAAACTCCTACTCCTCGGCGTGTCCGTAAGGTGGACGAAGCCTATCAATCCGTCGGTGGATGAGACCCCGGAAAATCGGCTAATAGAAACTCCTTCTGGGTGGAGAAACCTCGCCACAGTCTCTCTTGCAACAGCAAGATCAGTGTACAAGAAATACAACAAGAAGACAAGAACAATATGAATGTAAAAACACTAGTTTGCTTGCCTTCTCGTCGACTGGTGATGAAGCAACCACTTCACGCCAACAACAACAGCAACTGATCAGTTGGAGTCCAGCCGAGGGAAGCTCACACGAAGCTTCAACAAAGAGGAGCTCAGCAAAGCTCAAATCGCAGTAAGGAAGAAGCAGAAACTCAGCAAGAAGAAGAAGAACTGTGCACCTTCACTGTAGAGGCTTTTATATAATCTGCACCTGCGAAGAAGACAAAGAAGACACAAAGAAATCTAGTCGTTGTATCGCAACGGCTAGGCCTGGACCGATCAGGCTCCAACCTGATCGGTCCAGGATGGCTCTGATCGGTCTGTGGACCAATCAGGCCCTAGGCTGATCGGTCCCCAGATCGATCAGCCAACTCTCTGTGAGAGTTGGCTTCGAGGCCTGATCAGTCTGTGGACCGATCAGGCCCTAGGCTGATCGGTCCCCAGACCGGTCAGCCATCCTTGTTCTCTGCCTCCTGAACGTTTCCTGACCGGTCTGCAGACCGATCAGTTAACTCACAGAAACATTCTGTTTGGTTACTGATCGGTCACCAGACCGATCCAGACAATCAGAGTATCACTGGATCGATCACCAGACCGATCCAATGCCTTAGAGCTTCCCAGCCCTAAACCCTAAAGTCTTCCCGGTCTAGAGAACGAGCTACCGAGCCCTCTCTGACCTAGTCCGGAGAACGAGCTACCGAGCCCTCTCCGACTTCATCCGGTCCAGAGAACGAGCTCCCGAGCCCTCTCCGACCTAGTCCGGAGAACGAGCTACCAAGCCCTCTCCGACTTCGTCTGGTCTAGAGAACGAGCTCCCGAGCCCTCTCTGACCTAGTCCGGAGAACGAGCTACCGAGCCCTCTCCGACTTCGTCAGGTCCAGAGAATGAGCTACCGAGCCCTCTCTGACCTAGTCCGGAGAACGAGCTACCGAGCCCTCTCCGACTTCCCATGCCAAGCTTCCATACTTGGACTTCTCCCGTGCCAAGCTCCTTGCTTGGACTTCTCCGTGCCAAGTCTCCATACTTGGACTTTTCCCGTGCCAAGTCTCCATACTTGGACTTCTCCCGTGCCAAGTCTCCATACTTGGACTTTTCCGTGCCAAGTCTCCATACTTGGACTTTTCCCAGATGTCTGGTCAACCTTGACCTATCTGGATTTCCCTTGCCTGGCTTCACTCACCAGGACTTTCCAACTGCCTGGCTTCACTCACCAGGACTTTCACCTGGCTTCACTTACCAGGATTTCTCGAATCAGGTCGACTCACCTTGGGTCAACCAGGTCAACCTTGACCAAAGATTGCACCCACAATCTCCCAAGTTTGTATTCTGTCAAACATTAGAATACAACTTTTCTATTCTCGTCAAATAGAACTTTCCTATTCTCGTCAAACATCAGAATAGAACTTTTCTATTCTCGTCAAACATCAAAATACAACTCGAGTCAGGTCAACTCGAGTCAGGTCAACCAGGTCAACCTTCACCTAAGGTTGCACCAGCAATGTGTACAACAGTCTCATACTCTTAACATGTGATACTTTGACTACAAACTTTAAGTAATAATGTTAACGAGTGGTCATAGGATATACATCTCTTCTCTAGGAGCGGTGCATCCTCTTTGGGCTATCCAAACACCTTTGGGCACTTCGACTTATACTCAATCATCTCGGGTCCATACCTCCAAGAGATGTTTACTTAAGATATCAAAATATAAGTCTCCATGACCAAGATGACTTATATACATCAAGTCGAAGGAAACTTACACTCGAGCTACAATAAGAACTTCACAGATATATCCATATATGTAGAGAATCATATGAAGTTGTTGGATCATGAGTATGTGAGAGTGAAGGGGAGGGGTGAATCATGTGCTTTTGAAAACAGAGTTATTTTATAAATTTAAAGTAAAATCACAGCAAAAAGTTTAAATTAAAAGAACACAAGAAAAAACTTGGTTGGTTTTACTTGGTCCGGAGCCTTCGGCGACTCCTACTCCAAGACCCAAGTTCCGCGGACCTATCGATGGGTAATCTACTAAACGCCTCTTCTAGAACTGCTGGAAGAGGTAATCGAATACAAAGATAGAGACAGTGTAATAACCTACACTTTCCTTTTGAAGCAGTAGTATGAAAATTGCAATACTATTTAAAGTTACCAACAATTTAGGATGCGCTCGTGTGTTGTTGTCGGTTTATTTGAGATGATCGGATGACTCAGAAAAGTAGCTCAATAGAAGAAAGATTTATTTAAAGCAGCATCAGGAAGCTGGAGAATGGGAATACTAAACAGACGCATAGAAGCTCGTAAATCAGGTGTGTTGAAGGGTTGATCGAGATGCTCTTTTATGGAGTGTGGAAGGCGCCTTCCAAAGCGCTGAAGACACCTTCTATATGCAAAATTTTATGCTGATAAACACTGCTCTTTATCATCAACAAAGTCTAATTTTATCTGATGAAAGGCACCTTCTAACCCTTCGAAGGCGCCTTCCATGAATAGTACTCAAGGCACCTTCAAAGCTCTCGAAGGCGCCTCGAGTACTGTTTACCTGAAGCACTTTGTGCTCCTTTTACCCTGTAAAATATGTTAATCTAATACTAAAACATCTAACCTATAAATCAAAGTTAGCACAATAATAATAAGCAGTAATAATTAGTTTATATCCTTCCGAGACCAGGAACTAGTTAAGGTCTCAATTTAGACATCCAAAATAGACTTAAATTAGACCAGCGCCTAAAGTCCAAACTTGGACTTGTCCTCACCGGAATGCTCTCCTCTAGTGGCTTATCTTCACTTACCAACTTGTAGTTTATTGACTAGCCTCTCGACCCACCAGGTCTTCTCGCTAGTTTTCAAGTCCGTAGATCCAACTTGATTTTGGCCAGTTGTCAGGCCCAGCAGACTCAACCGAACTTTTCGCAAGATATCAGGTCTACTCTTTGACCTATATAAGATTTGCACCAACTATCAGGTCATCAAATCTAGTTGGGTTTCATCCTAGTGTCAGGTTCCCTAGACCCATCAATCTCTACGCCTCAGTATGCATTAGATCACAAAACACCTAACTTAACTCACTTGTCATTCATCAAAACTTGAGTTAGACCGTTAATGTAAATTGCACCAACAATCTCCTCCCTTTTTGATAAAATGACAACTTGGATTAAAGTTAGGAAAAGATATGCAAAAATGAAACATGATTCAAGAGAAAAAATTAAGTAATTTTAATTTCCGTTTTATTCTATTGATCATTTTAGGGTTAAGATTTTTAAGATTTAGTTTGTCTTTTTTTTACTTAACCCTTACCAAATCATTTTAGGATTAAGATTTCAAGATTTAGTTTATCTTTTTCTTACTTAACCCTTACTCTCCCTCCTTTGGCATTCATCATCAAAAAATACAGATAAACATAGCAAATTATAAAAATTATAATAAAACTTTAGTAAGTATAAAACTTTCAAAGTAATTATAAAAATCTATAGGTTTATTAAAGAGTGAAGTTAATAAAAAATTTCTGAAGTATTTTGAAAGAAATTTTTAAACTTTGCAAAAGGTTTTCAACATTTTGAGATTTGATTTTGCAAAAAAAAAAAAAACCATTTGAAAAACTAAATTTTTGCAAGAATTTTAGAAACTACTTTTAAGATAGATTTCAAAATACTTGTTTTTAAAAATATCTTTCCAAAATATTTTTTGAAAGGAGTTTCAAAGAATTTATCCATGCAAAATAATTTTTAGAAATATTTATAAAATATTTTTCAAACAAAATTGAAAAGGTTTGTCAAAGATAGATTTCAAAGTGAAAAAATAACCTTTGCTTGAAGTTTCTTTCCAAAAACTTTCCAAAGTGTTTTCAAAGTATGTTTGAAGCGACTTCAAAACACTTGCATTTTATTTTTCAAAACAAATATTTGAAAAAGTATAAGAATTTTTGCAAAGCAGGTTTTGAAAGGTATTTTTGAAAGTGTTTTACAAAAATATTTTTTACAAAGATTAAACAAAGTACTTTTTAAAATATTTTCAAAGTGATTTTTAGTGGAACTTTTAAAAATAAATTTTTCAAAGAAAATTTTGAAATATCTAAACAAAACATTTTTTTTTGAAAAATTTGAGTTAATTTCAAAATCTTTTTTTTGTTTGACAAAAATAGTAAGAAAGGAAATAAATTATTTTAAAAGTAGTTTTCAAATATCGCCCACCCCGACCCTAATACATTTTTTTAAAAAAAATATTTTTTAAAAAATTATCCTTAAATGTCTAACCGTTAGTTACTAACTAACTATCAAAAAATAACAGTGTTCACTTGGTTAGTCAAGTTAAGCACTAATGTCCAGTTAGAAATTACTAAAAAATGACTACTTAACTTGATTAATGTACTGTTATATTTATTGCCCAGACTTATGCTGATGTACTGATATAAGCATCTGAAATCCAGGCAAAAAGCCTATGCATCTCACATCATTCTAAGTTTTTAAATACACAATCAAGGTATACCTAGTGTGTTTGTGAAATGCTCGTTAATTATATCTATAGGATCATGCTTTCTAGGAAATTGTCTTAGACTAAGGCCAAAATAGATTTTGAAATACTAGGGAAATGGGAAATACTAAGTAATAAATTTTTCCAAGAATTTATAAACCAAACATAGTTAAAGCAAGTCCTAGTCTAGAAGCGTGTTCCTAATTGTCGATGTAAATTACTAAATTCACTTTCAGGGAGGGGTTTGGTAATATGTCAGCTAAGTTTGACTTAGACACAATGTAATTGAGTTCAATATCTCTTTTAGTTACATAATCCCTGATAAAGTGGTGCTTAACTTCGATGTATTTGGTTCTTGAATGATGCATTATAACTTTTTTTTAAGTTGATTGAGCTAATATTATCAATTAATACTTTTATATTTTTAAAGTTTAGATTGAAGTCTTTTAGGGTGTGCATCATCCTTGACCCATCTGGATTTCCTTGTGTCAAGTATTTGGTCACTCCTTTGACCTACTTGGACTTCCCAACATCAGGTGTCTAGTCAACCTTGACCCACCTGGATTTTCTCATGTCTGGCTTCACTCACCAGGTCTTTCCTTCTGCCTAGCTTCACTCACTAGGTCTTTCCATCTGACTGGTTTCACTCACCAGGACTTTCACCTAGCTTCACTCACTAGGTTTTTCACCTAACTTCACTCACTAGGATTTTCCTAATTGACTAACCTCTAGTTAGGACTTTTCCAGTCAAGTATCCAGTCAACCTTGACCTACTTGACTCTTCGTCACATCAAACTGGTCAAACCTTGACTAGAGAGAAATTGCACCAGCAATCTCCCCAATCGGACGATTTCACCTGCAATCTCCACATATTTTCAAACATCAAAACACAAACATCAAGACTCAAGCTTGAGCCAACTCAAGCTTAGTCAACCTAGTCAACCTGACCTAGGGGATATTGCACCAACATATATGTCATTACATATATGTGAGTCACACCAGTATCCAATATCCAAGTGTCTGAGGAAAAAGCATGGTAATTAATAACGAAAATACTTGAAGAGGATGAAGGATCAGATGCCTTATTCTTCTTCACAAACTCAAGATAAATCTTACAGTTTCTTCGCCAATATCTCATCTTTCCATAATGCTGGCATGAACCCTTTTGTGTTGGTTCAACTATCTTGGTCTTTTTGTTCTTTCCCTTAGCCTGATATTTTGACTTTCTCTTAGAACCTTTTTTAGAGGAGTCTACTAATATCACAGTTTTTTGTTCACCTTTAACAGAAGGTTTCACAGTCTTAAGCATATTAATCATCTCAAGGTCGATTCTAAATTATTCATTCGATAGTTCATTACAAATTGTGAATGACTTTTCGACAAACTATGTAGAATTAAGTCAATACTTAACTCATGATCCATCAAAAAACTGAGTAATGTTAAACACTCTATGTAGTCATTCATCTTTAGTACAAATTATACTCAGATGAACCCTCCTACATCTTTGAGCAAAAGAGAAGCTTGGAGACCTCGAACATTTTAGATCTAGCTTGCTCATCAAATAGCTCATGAAGATGATAGAAAATATCATAAGCATCCAAATGCTCTTATTGTTTCTATAGTTCAGGAGTCATAGCCGCTAGAATGATGAAACTTGTAAGTACATAACCATCTTTATACTTCTGATGGGCCAACAATTGGTCCACAGTTTCATCAACATCAAGTCTTGTGGAAAGAGGCTCATCAAGGACATAAGCTAGCTTCTCAGCTTTGAGAATAATTCTTAAACTTCGTAACCAGTCCAAGAAGTTTGGTCCAGTCAGTTTGTTTGAGCCCAAAATTGAACACTGATTAACAGAAGTCATAATTAGATGATTAACCTAAAAATACAAAAATAAGAATGTATTAGAGACATGATTTTATTTATGTAAACAATTTACATATAATAAAAATTTGCTTGTTTATCAAATTTAAATACCCTTTTTTAAAATTCAAGAGATGGTAGGTTTTCTCCAGGTGAGTTGATATCCACCATAGATAATAACAACCTTGACTTTGCTCAATAAGTCATTCTTAGCTATAGCGATAGGTAACAAGTTTACCGATTGCATATCGCTTATATACAACTATCACATTATACTAGCAACTAATTATTTTTTGCATAAACATCGGGTTGTTAACATATTAACAAGTATATATCAAATACATATCACCTAACTTCACCTCTATCCACTTTGATCATGGCTTTGGCACAACAAATCAATGCTTCAAGTTTAAAACTAATCCATTAATCATGAGATTGCATCTCCATAGTTTGAATATATTTAATTTCAAGATGACCTTGACTTTAGCTAACAACTCAAACAAGAACTTAAACTCTGGTTCTTATCATATTAATAGAAAGTGTAGGTTTTAATATTGTGTAAGGAATTTGGTCTCATCTCGATCATGAAAAGATTCTTTCTACATGACATTATACGCATGGTATAAATGATGGCATGACACATCGCAGGCATGACATAGCATGACACATCACACATACGGTAAGATCTAATCACATCGTACACATAACAAAATCAAATTATGTCATAATCAATGCATCTACATGACATATAATATGACATGAATATGATATAAATTTAAATATGTTATAATTCTATTATAGAAATAAAAATATGTTATAATTCTATTTTAGAAATAAAAGTATGTTATAAATTTGATTTTAATAAATTAAAATTTATCTAATCAAATTAGAAAACTAATTTCCAAATTTAATTAACATATCTCATCTAGAATCTTTTTATCAATTAAGAATCTTTAATTATTTTATAAATAAATTTTTAAATTAATTTCCTAACAATTTAGGAAATAAATAATTAATATTTATTAATTTATTACAAAATAATTCAAATCTAGATTTTTTATGATTTTCCAAATCTTTTCAAATTTAATAATTCCTAACAATTTGGGAAACTTTCCAAAAAATATAATATTTTAATAAATCCAAAAATTATAGAAAAGATTATTTCTATAATTTAATTCATAATATCTCAAATCTAGATTTTTAAATAATTTTGAAATCTTTCTAAATTTAGTATTGTCTAACAAATTAGGAAATTTAAAAAAAATAAAATATTTCTTAAAATTTCAGAAAATTTAAGAAATGATAATTTCTAAATTAACAGAATATTTATAAATTTAATTTTCTAAAATTATTTCAAAAACTTTCCAAAAGTGGAATTTCCTAACAATTTAGGAAACTTTCAAAAATAGAAAATTCTTAATAATTCTAGAAAAATCTTAAAAATTAATTACAACACTAATTACGAACCGTAAAATAATTTTATGATCATGTTGACGCACGATCGAGCTCTAATACCACTATTAGGATATGCCCGATGCAGTGTGTGCTAAAAACATATTTCATAAACATGCACACAGCGTAAGACTTAACGATAAATAAACTAATTTATTACATCACACACACCACACGCATGCAAGATAGAATCATGCAGACAAGATCATAAAATCAAATGAAATCAAATAACAATTATTCTAGCTATACCTTACGGATGACCTGTAACGAGAAAGGCATCAACCATTGCGACGTTATTGAACCTCGCCTCTAGAACACTTCTATTTCGCGAGGAAAAGCTCCCAATCAATCACCTAATCCATTACCCAATCAATTGTATGTTGGGATATGCCCAATACGATGTGTGCTAAAAACGCATTTCATAAACATGCACAGTTGAAGATTTAATAATAAATAAACTAATTTATTACATCATACGCACAACACGCATGCAAGATGTAATCGAGCAAATAAGATTATAAAATAAAACAAAATCGAATAACAATTATTCTAAGTGATCCTGCCCGAACGCTGAGTCGACGGACGCTGGGGACGTGGCGCTCTCCTCTATCTCCGACCAGCTACACAAATCTTCGGCGAACCTGCAAGGAAGTCGAGCCGGGAAGGGGTTCCCGGCGACGACCCTCCGACGCTCAAGTCAAGCAAGAGGAAAACGATGAAGTGGCTCCCAAGATGAGAGATCGCGTACCTCCGGTGAAGTTTGTGGGCTCTTATATAGAGCTCTAGGGAGGCTTGTGCACACCTGTCGAGGCGTACACGTGTCCTTTACCATACCTCAGTATAGGCTTACCAGAGGAGCATGCCTGACACCATACTGCTACAGTCTAAGTACCTCTCTGATGGGACAGCAGAACCTTCCGTCGTAGGATTCTGCGTATGGCCTGGTCGTCGAACATGCCTGTTGTCAGAAGATGATGTTCCCCAATGTCCCCTTGTCCTTGTCTCTTTTTTCCCCGAGCCGAGCGTCCAGCCGCTCGGCAGGCACATCACTTCCGACCGGGCATAGGTATCGGTCCGACCGGAAAGATTCCCAGTCGCGTGCTCGGCTGAGACTGTTCCTTCACAGCATTGCTGCTTTACGCCTCGGCCGAGCGGGCTACCCGCTCAGCCCGGCGACCCTGTTCACCATGAGCGTCGGAAACCCGACTCCCCGTCGGGTTGTCTTTGATTCCGCCCGGACCCGTTCGGTCGGTTGACCCAACCCTTCTCCGATCGGATGGACCTCATGCTGACCCTTTTGACTTCTGACCTCTACGTGTCATTGGCTCCCCACAAAGGGGGTCCCCCGTCCTTACTGCCGGATCACTTGCCTCCCCTTCAAGTCTAGTCAAAGGAGGCGATTAGTCCGACTGACTAGACCGCCAGTCACGCCGACCGGCGTCTCTGTGAAACTATCCTCCGCTCGACCCCCACGGGGGTAGCTATGACCTTAGTCAACGCCAACATTCCTCGGATCTCTTCGAAATTTGCGTCAATCTTTGACATTAAGGATGGGCATGCGCTCTGTGCCTCGTGAAGGCGCTCATTAAATGCACTCCAGTGGCCCAATGCCACATGGCGCTGCTGTCGTCATCGTATGGTGGCGGCGTCACGAGTGACGAGACCGAGGCGGTTTGAAATGGACGGCTCGATAGAGTCCTTGGTTTTTGCAACCTGCATCCGACGGCTGAGGCCGTTCGAGCCCAACCCTATAAAGCTTTCGCCTTCTTCCTGCGCCGCATTCCTGCTTTCACGTGCCCAGAAGTTTTCCCTGCCGCTTTTGCTCCGGTGATCTTGCTGCTGCTTCTTCCGGCGACCTCTCGCATTCTTCCTTCGATCTTCATTTGCTTCCTGACGAACTGTCGCCCGTTATCAGATATGAGCCGGCGAGGAATGTCGAACCGACAAATTATATGCTGCTAGATAAACCTTTTGACCAT
This sequence comes from Zingiber officinale, assembly GCF_018446385.1. Lineage (NCBI taxonomy): Eukaryota > Viridiplantae > Streptophyta > Magnoliopsida > Zingiberales > Zingiberaceae > Zingiber > Zingiber officinale. Next base: position 16,849,209 of record NC_055989.1, read on the forward strand.
CTGCTCGGTGATCTTGGCAAGTGGCTCAGCCTCCACCCATTTGGAAAAGTAGTTGACCGCCACTAGTAGAAACTTCCGCTGACCGGTCGCCATAGGGAACGGACCTACGATATCCGTTCCCCACTAATCGAATGGACAGGATACTGTAGATGCTTTCATCTCCTCCGTCGGTCGGTGGGAGACGTTGTGGTACTTCTGGCAGGAGAGGCACGTTGTGACGGTCCGAGCGGCGTCTGCTTGCAGGGTTGGCCAGAAGTACCCGGCCAGCAGGATCTTCCTAGCCAGTGATCGCCCACCCGGATGTCCTCCGCACGATCCTTGGTGCACTTCCTGGAGGATGTACTCCGCGTCCTCCGAGCTCACACACTTCAAAAGTGGGCGGGAGAAAGCCTTCTTGTAGAGTTGGTCTCCAACGAGTGTGAACCGACCGGCTCTCCTCCTCAATAGCTGGGCTTCCTCCCGATCGAACGGTGTCGCACCCGAGCGCAGAAACTCTATGATGGTTGTCCTCCAATCGCTCAGGAATGCGAGGCCCTCCATTCGGTCAATGTGCGCCACCAAGGATGCTTGCTCAATTGGCTGCTGGATGACGACCGGTGATATTGAACTTGCGAGCTTGGCTAACTCATCTGCCACCTGGTTCTCTGCTCAGGGTATCTTCTGGATAATGACTTCTCTGAAGTGGGCCTTGAGCTTTTCGAAGGCCTCAGCGTAGAGCTTGAGGCGAGCGTTGTTAATCTCAAAAGTGCCCGAGAGCTGCTGGGCGGCCAGCTAGGAGTCTGAATGGAGTGTCACCCGACCGGCTCCTACATGCCGGGCTACCTGCAAGCCGGCTATGAGGGCCTCATACTCCGCTTCATTATTTGTAGCTCTGTAGTCCAGCCGGACGGATAGGTACATCCGTTCTTCTTGGGGGGAGAGTAATAGCACACCAATTCCGCTCCCGCACTGAGTGGACGATCCATCCACAAATATTTTCCACATAGCTTCGGGTTCAGGATTTTGCACTTCGGTAACAAAATCTGCTAAGGACTGCGCCTTTATCTCCGAACGGGGTTGATACTAAATGTCAAATTCACTCAACTCCGTTGTCCATTTGATGAGCCGTCCGGACGCTTCTGGATTCAGCAGCACTCTTCCCAATGGGCTATTTGTCCGGACGATGATTGTATGTGCTAGGAAATAAGGACGAAGTCTCCGAGCGGCGAGGACCAAAGCAAAAGCCAGCTTCTCGAGCCCAGTGTAGCGAGATTCAGCATCTTTTAGAATATGGCTCAAGAAGTACACGGGTTGTTCTTCACCGCTCGTCCTCACTAATGCCGAGCCTACTGCCCGCTCGGTTGAAGATAAATAAATACAGAGCGGCTCATCTACAGCTGGCTTGGCTAGCACGGGCAAGGAGTTTAGGTATGTCTTCAGCTCCTCAAACGCCCGATCGCATTCCTCGTCCCAATGAAACTTAGTAGCTTTGCGTAGGATCTTGAAAAAAGGGAGACTCCGGTCGGTAGTCTTAGAGATGAATCTTGACAATGCAGTTATCCGCCCGGTCAGGCGCTGTACTTCCCTCAGATTTCTTGGGGGAGGCATATCTTGCAACGCTTTTACCTTGCTGGGATTTGTCTCTATGCCCCGCTCGGTCACTATATAGCCCAAGAAATGCCCGCCTTTTGCTCTGAACAAACATTTCTGAGGGTTCAGCTTGACTCCATACTTCCTCAGCGTTTGGAAGGTCTCCTCCGTGTCCATAAAAAGATCAGCCGCTCGGACAGACTTGATGAGAATATCATCCACGTACACTTCTAAATTACGTCCGATCTGCTCCTTGAATACCTTGTTCATCAAGCGCTGGTAGGTTGCTCCCGCGTTCTTCAGTCCGAACGGCATTACATTGTAACAGTAAGTGTCGTCGGCTGTGACGAAGCTGACCTTCTCTTGATCTTCTCGGGCGAGCGGCACCTGATAGGCGTCTAGCATGCATATCAGCTCGCACCTGGCTGTGGAGTCCACCAGTTGATCAATCCGGGGCAGAGGGTAGAAATCCTTTGGGCATGCTTTGTTGAGATCCCGGAAATTGATGCAAACCCTCCACTTGTTGCCCGGCTTAGAGACTAGCACTACATTTGCGAGCCAGCTCGGGAACTGGACCTCCCTTATATGGCCTGCCTCCAGGAGCTTCTCGACCTCTGCTCGGATGATGGCATTTTGTTCGGCACTAAAGTCCCTCTTCCTTTGCTTCACCGGCCGCGCATCCGGTCTGACGTGAAGCTCATGCTGTGCTATACTTGGCGAAATTCCTGGCAACTCATGCATCGACCAAACGAAGACGTCGCAGTTTCTCTGGAGACATTTGATCACCTCCTTTTTCTGGCTTGCCTCCAGATCGGCCGCAATGAATGTGGTGGCCTCCGATCGGGTCGGGTGGATCTGCACCTCCTCCTTTTCTTCATAAACCAAAGAGGGTGGCTTTTCGGTTATGGTGTTCACCTCGATTCGTAGCATCTTCCGCGCGGAATTAGCTTCGGCTCGGACCATTTCGACGTAGCATCGCCGAGCCGCCAGCTGGTCTCCTCGCACTTCTCCAACTTTATCTTCAACCGGGAACTTAATTTTCTGGTAGAAGGTGGAGACGGCCGCTCGGAACTCACTGAGCGCTGGTCGCCCCAGGATAACATTGTATGCTGAGGGAGAGTCGACCACGACGAAGTTGGCAGCCCGCGTCCTTCTGAGCGGCTCTTCTCCCAATGAAATAGCTAGTCGGACCTGTCCGACCGGTAGAACTTCATTGCCCGTAAACCCGTAGGGGGGGTTGTCATGGGCAGCAACTCAGCTCGATCAATTTACAGTTGGTCGAAAGCCTTTTTAAATATAATGTTGATCGAGCTGCCTGTATCAATGAAAATGTGGTGAATAGTGTAATTAGCTATTACCGCTTTGATGATGAGGGCGTCGTCATGTGGGACTTCGACTCCCTCGAGGTCCCTGGGCCCGAAGCTGATTTCGGGCCCACTCGCCCGTTCTTGACTGCACCCGACCGCATGGATCTTGAGCTGCCTGACATTCGCCTTCCTTGCTCTGTTGGAGTCACCTCCGGTCGGTCAGCCAGCGATGATGTTGATTTCGCCCCGGGACGTGTTGCTTCTATTTTCTTCCTCCTGGGCGGACGACCTAGGCCGCTCCTTAGATACCCGGGGATTGTCCTCGTGCCCCTGAGGATGATACCGCTCGGGAGACTTTCTGGATATCCGGCCGGTTTCATGGTGTCGTTGTCGCCTTTCGGATGATGGCGATCGACGATGGCCACTCCGGGGAGCGGGGTGGGCGATCAGGGGAAGGCTTCGGCAATCTCGTGTGTTATGCATGTCGGTCCGGTGGAACGAGCAAAACATCGGGGTCCATACCTTCTTCTTTGGTTTGGGCCGCTCGACGGTTACCTCTTGGATGGCGTGGAACCTTGCGTGGTGAGGACGGACTGCTTCGGTTGGTGGTCCTCTGGACGACGGGTGGCCAGTGAGCGGCTTCCGCTCGGCAGGGGCTAGCCGCTCAATTGGAGCTTCTTTCCTTCGGGTCGCCTGTGCTTCCTCCACATTAATGTACTCATTGGCCCAGTGCAGCATATGATCATAGTCTCGGGGTGGCTTCCGAATAAGTGAACGGAAGAAGTCACCGTCCACGAGGCCTTGCGTGAATGCATTCATCATTGTTTCTGAGGTGGCCGTTGGAATATCCATGGCCACCCGGTTGAATCGTTGGATGTAAGCTCGGAGCGATTCTCTGGGCTCTTGTTTGATGGCGAACAGACTGACACTGGTCTTCTGGTAGTGCCGACTGCTTGTGAAATGGTGGAGAAAGGTCGTGCGAAACTCCTTGAAGCTTGTAATGGATCCGTCCGGCAGCCTCCGAAACCATCGTTGCGCCGATCCCGAAAGGGTAGTGAGAAACACCCGGCATTTCACTCCATCTGTGTATTGATGTAGTGTAGCTGTGTTGTCGAACTTTCCTAGATGGTCGTCCGGGTCGGTGGTTCCGTTGTATTCCCCGATCGCCGGGGGCACATAATACTTTGGCAGAGGGTCCCGCAGGATGGCCTCTGAAAACTGCCGGTTGATCCGCTCGGGGGAGGCGTCCGTTCGGGGAGCCTTGCCTTTTCTGTAGTCTCGCCTAGGCGCCTCGTCGGATGAAGATCCTCGATCAAGGTTAGCTGGTGCGACTTCAGGAGGCGTACGGAATAGGGCCCGATGAAATGGAATCGGGGCAGGCGGTGCTTCTCCTTGGATGCTGATCGGATCCTTATCTCGTCCCCATGCTGAGATGTTCTCCGGTCGGAACTCTGCTACCGCTCGGCCTCCTGACGCTGACGTCGTTGGTTGCTCTAGTCGCTCGGCTTGCGCCTTCTGTTTCTATTGCTCCACGAGCTTAGCTGCTCTTGCCTCGATTAGAGCGTCGAGCTCCTCCTGGGAGAGCATCACGGTGTGAGGTCGTCCAGCTTCGTCCATCTCTTCCGCTCAGATGCAGGTGAGTTCCCACAGACGGCGCCAATTTGATCCTGCCCGAACGCTGAGTCGACGGACGCTGGGGACGTGGCACTCTCCTCTATCTCCGACCAGCTACACAAATCTCCGACGAACCTGCAAGGAAGTCGAGCCGGGAAGGGGTTCCCGGCGACGACCCTCCGATGCTCAAGTCAGGCAAGAGGAAAACGATGAAGTGGCTCCCAAGATGAGAGATCGCGTACCTCCGGTGAAGTTTGTGGGCTCTTATATAGAGCTCTAGGGAGGCTTGTGCACACCTGTCGAGGCGTACACGTGTCCTTTACCATACCTCAGTATGGGCTTACCAAAGGAGCATGCCTGACACCATACTGCTACAGTCCGAGCACCTCTCTGATGGGACAGCAGAACCTTCCGTCGTAGGATTCTGCGTATGGCCTGGTCGTCGAACATGCCTGTTGTCAGAAGATGATGTTCCCCAATGTCCCCTTGTCCTTGTCTCTTTTTTCCCAGAGCCGAGCGTCCAGCCGCTCGGCAGGCACATCACTTCCGACCGAGCGTAGGTATCGGTCCGACCAGGAAGATTCCCGGTCGTGTGCTCGGCTGAGACTGTTCCTTCACATCATTGCTGCTTTACGCCTCGGCCGAGCGGGCTACCCGCTCGGCCCGGCGACCCTGTTCACCATGAGCGTCGGAAACCCGACTCCCTGTCGGGTTGTCTTTGATTCCGCCCGGACCCGTTCGGCCGGTTGACCCGACCCTTCTCCGATCGGATGGACCTCATGCTGACCCTTTTGACTTCTGACCTCTACATGTCATTGGCTCCCCACAAAGGGAGTCCCCCGTCCTTACTGCCGGATCACTAGGCATATCTTACGAATGACCTATAATAAGAAGGGCATCAAGCTTTTGCGATGTTATCAAACCTCGCCTCCATTCATATCCATGCCAAGCTCTTTAAGATAACTCCAAGAGAGCAAGCTTAACCTTCGGAAGGTACTAGCCATGAGCAAAGGAGAAGGATCAAAGAGAGGAAGAAGAAGTAAAAGGAAGATCTTCTTCCTTAGGGTGACTCACGGCAACAAGAGGAGACCCTCTTGTTGCGGCTGGCGGTAAGAGAGAGGGAGAGGGAGAGAGAGGTATTGGATTTAGATTTTTAAAACTTAATCAAGTTAATAATGAATTGTATATTAATTTTCTCTTAACCATATCAATATATAGTCCTCTTTAATGAGCTAGATTAGAAAGCCCAAATTCAACCCATTATACCTTAACTAAAAATTAGCCAATTAACCCCTTGGTTTGATTAACAACTAAATCAAGTTGGTTCATAGCTAAACTAAATTGGTTCATGACTAAATCAAATAGGTACAACTCTTTTATAAAAGATGTGGCTCATCCGCACTTCCATTCCGATAAATATTTCTATATTTATCTTATGTATGGTCCAACCAAATATTTATCTCTTGATTTGAGAATCTTATTCTCTAACTTATTTTACGTCTTTTAGAGACTTGTAGTGTGTGTGACCCAATAGACTCCCGATTTATCTTGGTCATCCATAATTAACTACTTAATTATGGAACGATCATAAGTGGCACCTAGTAGTACATCATAATCCCTAATTAACTGAAAAATTACAGTTAATCTCAAAACTAATTTTAAATCCTTTAGCAGCTACAATGAGTTGTGCCTCATTTTTTCACTCATCTTATGCTCACTTGGTTCAGGACATGGTCTATGTGTCTGCCCCTACTAGGCTGGCTATGTCACACCTAGCTCAAGTAATATTTCCTCGTTCTACGGATTTAAATCACTCGTACATGTGTACAAAAGTCTCATACTCTTAACATGTGATGCTTTGGCTAAAAACTTTGAGTAATAATGCTAACGAGTGGCCATAGGATATATGTCTCTTCATTAGGAGCGGTGCATCCTCTGTGGGCTATCCAAACACCTTTGGGCACTTCGACTTATACCCAATCATCTCGGGTCTACACCTTCAAGAGATGTTTACTTAAAATATCAAAGTATAAGTCTCCATGACCAAGATGACTTGTATACCTCGAGTCAAAGGAAAATTACACTCGAACTGTAGTAAGAACTTCACAAACATATCCATATATATAGAGAATCATATGAAGTCTTACAGCAAGTCAATCCAATGAACTAGTTACGATAACTAGCATCCACATTTAACTCTCGACATCCCAATGTCTCCATCTAGTGAGAAACAGCTGCATGGTTGAACCAAAGAGTATAACCCATGCTAGTCTTACAGAATTGATGATGTCCGAATGCACCAATTCGACGACTAGGAAAAGTCTAATACGTTCATAATTGCACATGTAGAGATAATCACAAGTTGTGATTCAATCACAAATTCTCTCATGCTATGAATTATATTTTTGACATTCAGTAAATGAGTTTAAGATTATTCAAACATATAATATGTACTTAAATAGTGAATCTATATTTATGAAATAAATAGTAAAATTATAAGGTAATTATCTTAGAACATCTCTCAAAATCTAACATTGGCCATGCCTAATCCCCTAAACCTGGTTTTAGGGTTCCTTTATCCAACTTGAAACCTTCCATGACTTATTGGGACTTCCCGTTGCCTAGCATACAATCAACATTGACCTACCAAAACTTCTTTACCAAGTGTCTGGTCAACCCTTAACCAACTTGGACTTTCCCTTGCATAATTCCCAACTAGGACTTCTCTCGTGCCATGTGTTTAGCTCACATCTAATCCACCTTGAACTTAACCTAGTTCCCAACTAGGTTTGCCTAGTCCCACTAGAACTTCACTTGTGTCAAGTGTTTAGTTCTTAGCTAACCCACCTTGGACTTAACCTAGTTCCCAAATAGGTTTATCTAGTCCCACTAGGACTTCACTTGTGCCAAGTGTTTAGCTCCTAGTTAACCTACCTTGGACTTAACCTAGTTCCCAACTAGGTTTGCCTAGTCCCACTAGGACTTCCCTTGTGCCAAGTGTTTAGCTCCCAACTAACCTACCTTGGACTTAACATAGTTCCCAACTAAGTTTGCCTAGTCCCATTAGGACTTCTATTTGCCTAACCTGTAGTTAGGACTTCTTGTTTGTCTAACTTCCAATTAGGACTTTGTCAGTCAAGTCTCTGGTCAACCTTAACCTACTTGACTTCTTATTCACACATATTGTCCAAACATCAAAACTTAAGCTTGAGCCAACTCAAGCTTAGTCAATTTGGTCATCCTTGACCCAAGAAAGATTGCACCAATAATCTTCCTATTTTTGATATTTGAGAATATATTTAAGTAGGCTAACCCATTAGCCCAACTTTCATCTTCATCCCATGCCAAAGTGTGAGTGTAAGGTTTCTAACTTAAACCCTACATTTCTCCTCCTTTGACACACATCAAAAACTCTCCCCGAGAGTCAATTTGTTCAAAGGGACTTAGTGAAAGTCTTATACCTTTCATTATATCCTATGCTAACTTTGAGCATATTATCCATCATAATGAAGATTTTCAATCTTCCATTGTCTTCAATGCTCAATGTAGAGCATCCAACACAATGAAGGTTCCCAACCTTCCATTATCTTATCATTCCTAAAAAAAATTATGTCTTTTAGGAAGACTTCCCCCTCAAAGCATAGTCCAACTTCTATCATTACACCAACAATGATTTTGAGTTCATAATCTTTAGTAAAACTCAAAACAAAGTCATGAGGTTTAAAAATTCAATCTTGAATCTAAACCTCTCCTTAACTCCATATTTTTCACCATAAACCCCCCCCCCCCCCCCCCCTTCATTTTTACCGAGAAAAATACCTTAATATACTTATATAATTATTTCAAAGAGTTAGGAATTGTTAGGTTAACTAAACGTGGGTTAATGGACTAAAATCAGACTATTCCAGTCGAAATTAGCAATTCTCAATCAATTGATAACTGTCTTCAATCAATTGAAATATCTTAATCGATTAGCTGATCGATTAAGAACCATTCTATGCTGAGAAAAATAGTTTACTAATTGATTGAGTTGGGATTCAATCGATTACGATCTATCCCAATTGATCACTTGATCGATTGAAGTTTCTGATTTCTAAATTCAATTTCAGAAACTCATAAATAACTCTACGATTATCAAAAAATCATGAAATTTTATGTAGACATTATTTATGTCATATACTATTAAGAAAAAATAGTTTTCTATAAAAATATATTATATTTTTAAAGATTAACATAAAATTAGAAACCATTGAAAATCTCAAGGTTTTACTCTAACTTAGTGTCCACTTAATCAATGGTGACTCCTATCAAAAGATAGACTTCACCAAGATTTTCCAAAATGATTTTGAAATGACTTTAAAAAATAATTTTTAACCATGATCTTTGGGTTAAATGCACATGACTTTTACACTAGCTTTCCTCATGATTGGACTTCACATAATCATTTGTTTTTATGATACTAAAACTCAAAAAGATGCACTAAATCAACATCTTGAGTTTTATTTATATTCCTAATATCTCACTTGCATCTCATGTGTCTCAATACACATACACGTCAACCTTATGATTTTTGTGGGATATAAATTAGGTTTTTCCTAAACTAAGGGGGCATGTATTTTTAACTAGCCATTTAAACTTTGATCATCCAACCTAAGATATTAATTAATATCATTGTCCTTAATTACCAGGAATTAAAACAATGCATGATAATGATTATGACATACATCAAATGTATACTTTCAAAAGCAAGACTATCATAACTAATGATACATATATGACATGACATGTATCAAATATCATGGCAAGATGTAATGTCAATGTGTATATCATGATGTCATGGCATGTGATAGGGCGCTCGATCGTAGTAATTTTATCATAAAGAAAATAACTAGATTTTCTATCTAAGTATCATCAAATAATCACTAAGTTAAAAATAAACCTAAGTTGCACTCATCTCCCTAAAAAATGCCAAAATCTTAACTTGACATTTCTTTAAATTCTATCATATTTGTGTCAATTTGATCAAGTTCGATTCTTAAAAATTTTGATTAGCACACTTTTACTCTTCAAGTGTAAAAATTCATTTCTCGTTTTCAAGATATCACAATACCTTGAAAATTTCCTAAAGTGTCAACTTCATTATAGTTGGGTTAACTGCTCTTCCAATTAGAGTTGATACACTCTATCCACCTAGGGTGTAGTAAACATACTCTTATAAACTCAAAACCTATTGGTGCTCCTTGAATGCTTTAGGTATTCACTAGAGATAATTTTTCTTGTTACCTTCCTAATGACTTTTCTAGGTTTCTTAGAAGCCTTAGTCACACTAATCTCCTTAAAGTCAACTCTAGGGATAGCTTTCCTTCTAACCTTGGCTTGACTCCTGCACCTAGGGTTAGTTCCATAACCATATGGAACTTTATGGTATGAGGCTATAGTTTCCTTGGTCTTAGGTTTGTATTTCAGACCTTTCTTGCCCTTAGATGGCTCTTGTCTTCCTAAACTTAGGTTTTGTTCTTAGACTCTTTGACAGTATTTGTCATTTTCTTAAGGGTCTATTCTAATTTATCAAGTCTTGACATCAAGACTTGATTTTCTTTCCTTAACTCCTTAAACTTTGATGTTCTATTATTGCCTTGGACATTTTTTTCTTTTTAGGTACATATATAATTTCCTTAGATTTCTTATCTAAATCATTTTCTACCTTCTTATACTTAGGTAAGGTAGTTCTAGCATGAAATGATTTATAATTGTCCTTATCTGTTTCATGCTTTTCATTTTTATGATAAATATAAAATGATAAAATTTATTTCTAGCATGCATCTTATCATGACTTAAATAAGTATTATTAGCTAATGGTACCTTAGTTTTTCCTTTTGAAGCTCCCCCTCCCTCCCCCCCTGATTTGAGCTTCCTTCTTTATTCTTAATCGAATTCCTCTTCTTTGGATATTGATCCCGGTAATGTCCATTTTGATTGTAAAAGAAGCACACAATATATTCCTTACCCTTTTGTATCATGGGGCCAACCTCTTTTAGCTTCTCCTTCATCTTAAGAGTCATTTGAGTCTTCTTATTGATTAATTTTGGACACTTGCTCTTATAATATTCATTCTCCCTACATTCAAAACATATGATATGATTTTTTATTTTACAAATTAAAGTTGGTATAGCTTCACAATTTTTGCTCCCTTGGCTTGTAGAGGTGGAGCACTCTTTGTCTCCATTTACTCTTAAAGTTGAGATTTCTTCTTGTTCCAGTGTCAATGAGCTCTCTCTCTCATCCCTTGAGGTGGATGCCTATTTGATAAACTCCTCGAATGTTGAGCACCTCTCAACCTATGAATCCTCTTATATTTGAAACAAAGAATTTCCCTCTTTGCCTTTTCTCCATTTTCCATTGAGGATGGATCTTCATGGAGCTTGGTCAATTTGCTCCATAACTCACTTGCATCCTTGTAATTATCTATCTTACAGAAAATATCATTAGGTAATAAATTAACCAAAATTTTGGTTATCTTGTTGTTTGTCTCAAATTTTTTTAAGTTGCTCCTCGGTCCAATTCTTTTTCTTGAGGAGTCCTCCTTGACCATCAATTAGGGATTCAAATCCCTCTATTAAAATAAACCATTCTTCAATGTTCATCATGAAGAAATTTTCAACCCTAACTTTCCATTGGTCGAATCCTCCCAATCCAAAGGGTGGAGGTGCTTAGATGTCATATCAGAATCCATCTCGAAATCCATTTCAAAGTTGAGCTCCTTGATGATAAGTCTTTGACTTGTTGAAAATTAGGGCTTCAACTTTCAACTTCTTCTTCTTCCTCTAGCTCTTGCTTCTTCCAGTGATTATTCCAATGAAGAATGATCACGCTCTGATACCACTTATTAGGACACTTGAGATCTAGAGGTTAATAACTTTGTTCGCTTGTTTGATGATGATTTACAGCAGATACTCGAAGTGAAGACTCTACAACACTAATACCTTCGTTTTACTTGGTCTCCACCTCCTTGAGGTGACTAATCTAATAGTCTACTCTCCTCACTTATAGATGCACTATGAAACCTCCTTCCCAGAGGCAAAAAAGCCTCATACAAGCTCAAATACATGAAATGCAATAAGAAATGCAACCTAGATTACACAAGAAAATGAAAATGATTACGATAGTAAACCTTGGTTTGCTTACTCTTTTTTTTCTTGGATAGCCTCTTGATGCTTGGAAAGTGCAATAACACTTCTCTTCTAAACCCTCAAGAATTGGCGTGAACAATAATTTTGAGTCATGCCTTCAAACCTTCACGAAAACCCTTTTCCAGGGTTCACACGACACCGTCAATCGATTTAGCTTTTCTCCAATCGATTGTCATGTCAACCGACCATTCAAACACCTATAGAATGACTCTTTTTTAAATCTCAAATTGATTAGTGAGTCATACCAATTGATTCAGTAGATTCTAATCGATTGACCAATCAATTCAGAAGTCTACTATTCCCTTGGAACTCTTACCAATTGATTAGCCAAACTCCCAATCGATTTGCCTCTTCGTAAACAACTCAATTATTGGGCACTTTCCTAATTAATTCAGCACACTGTGTTTTGCAAAAATCACACTTCATTAATTACCAAATCAATTAGAGATGATTTTGATTGATTACTGATGCATGAACATCTAGGGATACAATCATCTCATATAATCCAATGCACCTATGTTCCCCTTCGAGTTGTTACGAGAAGAAAATGAGGCTACCAACCTCCCTTTTAGATCTTGAAGAAGGACGATCAAGGCTATTTACTAGGAAGATGATTAGCTCGTGGCCTCCTGATATAGTTGCGCTCTATTTGAAGTCTGGACGAGACAGAATTGGCTAACCAGATCGTCAAAATTCTAGATTTGGTCTTTTAGTTTTTTCTTTTATTTATTTTAAATTTATAGGATTAATTTTTTTTTTCTAAAAGTTAGTTTATATTTTATCTCTTTTTTTAGGATTAATTTTCTTTTATTAAAGTTAGTTTAGATTTTATGTATTTTTTAAGATTAGTTCTTTTTACCTTTTGTTTTTCTGTTGCGACTTTTTCTTATTTCTTAAGTTATTTAAATAAGAGTTAGAGCTTTTGTAAGGAAGGTGGTTGATATTAAGTTTGGTTTTGATTTGAATAAAGTTTATTTTCATTTAACTCTAGAAGCGGCTACTCTTTGTTTACGAATTATCTTTCTATGTCTTCTCTACAAACCTTTAATTCAAACGTCGCACCTAGAGTTTCTTTCCCTACGTCAGTTGGTATCAGAGCCTTAGATCTATGGATAATCCTTGTAGTCGAGATTGTGGTAGTGAAAGACAAGTTCCGGTTGAGGAAGTCTTGCACCAGGATCGAAGCATATGCTACGAGCTCATCAAAGATCTACAAAGATAAGTCATAGAGTTATCCCAGCATCTAGTGGCACAAGATCTTGAAGATACTGAGGTGCATGGTTGAGGTCGTGATAGACAGGTTCCGGCTGAGAAAGTCCCACACTATGATCATAGTACCTGAACTTTTAAAGTTTGTGCAGTATCAGAAGATAATGAAAAGGGAGATATGTATGTTGAAGATATTATTTTGAACTTGAGAACAAGTTCTTTTCAACCTGGGGTGTCGAATGTAGGAGCATCCAGGGACACAATCACCTCATATCATCCAAAGCGCCTATGTTCCCCTTTGAGCTATTACGAGAAGAAAATGAGGCTACCAACCTCCCTTTTGGATATTGAAGAAGGACGATCGAGGCTATTTACAAGGAAGATGATTAGCACGTGCCTCCTTGATATGATTGCGCTCTATTCAGAATCTGGACGAGATGGAATCGACTAACCAGATCATCAAAATTCTAGATTTGGTCGTTTAGTTTTTCTTTTATTTGTTTTAAATTTTTAGGATTAATTTTATTTTCTAAAAGTTAGTTTAGATTTTATCTTTTTTTAGGATTAATTTTTTTTATTAAAGTTAGTTTAGATTTTATCTATTTTTTAATATTAGTTCTTTTTACCTTTTATTTTTCTATTGCAACTTTTCTGTTGCGACTTTTTCTTATTATTTTTTAATTTAAACAAGAGTTAGAGCTCTTTTAAGAAAGGTGGTTGATATTAAGTTTGGTTTTGATTTGAATAAAATTTATTTTCGTTTAAACTTAGAGGCAGCTGTTAGTCCCGGTGTGGCCGGCTAGAGGAGGTGAATAGCCTAAAATAAAATTCAACCCTTTCTCAACCTTTTGACTTTGATTAGTAAGCACAATTAATTTATCAAAATAATTAGCATAAAAGAAATAACAACTTATAAAAGAAATATGTAAGAAGACCAAAATTTACTTAGTTACAACCTAGGTGGTTATTAATCCAAGACAGATGAAAGCACTAGAAAGATCTCCTTCGTTGAAGACGGGGAAGTCTCTTACACTCTTTGATAGCTCAGAAATTACTAGAAAATGAATATAAAAGTTGTTATTTCTTTCCTAACTCCAGGCCTCATTTTATAGCTCTTGGAAAACTTTATCTAAAGCTTGAAGGCACCTTCAATTGGGTTCAAGACGCCTTCAGTCAGCTAATTTTTATCACTGAAAATAAAACCTTATCTTCAGCTAACAATCATCTGAAGGTGCCTTTAATAGGTTGGAAGACACCTTCATTACTATTCATGGAAGGCACCTTTCCTGCAGCAGATCAGCTCATTAGCTAATCTTCATTAGGTGATAGTCTGGCCTTCTAAAGTTGAGCTCACCCGAACCCAGTTCCTGTTAGAGTGTATACTAAAAGCCTAGCTTTTTGTAAACATTTATTTTGAAATAAAGAATCACATTGGTCAAATGTATACATTTATATGCTAAGTGTAGTTGTTCAATTAATTTATATTATAGATAATATGGTGTGTGATGTCACACACAGAAGATCATGTTATCAGTTCCTCATAAGTTATAAAAAGTAGCTCACGACTAAGATGGAAAGGAACAAACCATTGGAATAGTCGTAGTGTAATTTGGTATTAGTTTATCTTAACTATAAAATTACACTAGTATACTCTGAGTGTATTGAGTAGGACCATGTGAGGTAGTTTCTTTTTATACTAACTGCATAAAAGAACAAGACCTTTGTTACTATGGAAGTGTATGCTCTTAATCATGATATAATAACAAGCGCATATATTCAATATTCATTTCTTTAATTTATCAAAAGGTGTGATTTAGTTCGATAAATCAATAGGCTCGATAAGTTGGGAAATGGTATTATTTATATGGTGTGTTGTTGATTATAGAATGAAAATGTGTCCTAGTAATCTAGGTTGATGATGTCCCCTTGAAGAGCTTATAAGGATTGTCATGTAAACCCTGCAGGTGAACTTAGTCCGACATGACAATGAAGATGAGTGGTACTACTCTTGGAGCTAGATATTAATTAAGTGAGTTGTCAGTAACTCATTTAATTAGTGAACATTCTATATCTTAAACACAGGGAGACTAACACACTCATGATAAGGAGTCCATATAGTAATATGGGATTATTGTGGTAGTTCAATAATAACTCTTTAGTGGAATGAGATATTATTAATGAACTCGAGTGGGTGTTCGGGGCGAACACGGGAAGCTCAAGTTCATCGGGAGACCAAAACCAATTCCTCCTCTCGGTCCTTGTCATAGCCTCTTAATTATAAAGTGGTATACCCACTCATACCCACCTGCTTACCCACCTTAAGGTGGCCGACCAAGCTTATCTTGGAGCCTAAGCTAGGGCCGGCCAAACCAAGGTTAAATGGGTCAAGTAGGTGGCCGACCCTAGCTTGAACCCAAGCTTAGGTGGCCGGCTACAATAAATTAAAAGGATTTTATTTTTTTTAAATCTTTCCTTATGTGGAAGCCATGGTTTTAAAAGAGAGTTTAAAATTTAAATCTTTCATTTTATAGTTTTCTACAAAAGATTAAGAGAAAGGTTTGATATCTTTCCTTATTTGTAGTTAAAAGGAAGATTTTAATTTTTTAATAAAAATTTCCTTTTTTGTAACCATCCTCATGATTTTAAAAGAGAGATTTAAAATTAAATCTTTCCTTTTATAGCTTTCTACAAAATATTAAGAGAAAGATTTGATATCTTTCCTTATTTGTAGTTAAAAGGAAGATTTTAATTTTAGAGAAAACTTTCCTTTTTGTAAATCATCCACATGTTTTAATAGAAAGATTTTAATTTATAAAAGTTTTCTTTTATAACCGACCATGAAGGAAATTTTTAAAAGAGAAATTTTTATTTTAAAATTTCCGGAAACAAATAAGGAAGTTTTAATTTTGTATTTAAAACTTTCCTTCCTTGGAGGATTTGATATGGTCGGCCACATTAATAAGAGAAAAGGAAATTTTTTTATCAATTAAATTTTTCCTTTCAATGATAAAGAAAATAAGAAAGTTTTTATTAAAACTTTCCTTATTTGCCATGACCAAGGAATATAAAAGAGAGGGTAGAGGTGTCTCACCTTATAAACAATAAGATATCCTCTAGTATTCCTCTCTTCCTTGATGGTGGTCGACCCTCTCTTCTTCCTCTTCCCCTATTCTTCTTCTTAAGTGGTCGGCGACATCATCTTCTTGGAGAGATCTTGGTGGCCGAATTTTGCTTAGAGAAGAAGAAGAGATAGGAGGCATTATTTCTTTGCATCCCTTGGAGCTTGGTTGGTGGTCGAAGTCCTTCATCTCAAGGAGTTTGTTGATTGGCCGAAACTTGCTTGAAGAAGAAGGAAGCTTGGGTGGATTCTCGTCTCGATAGATCATCGCCCACACGACGTCCGAGATAAGAAGAGGAATACGACAGAAGATCGTGAGGTCTATAAGCTATAAAAGGTATAACTAGTTATTAGTTTCCGCATCATAACTAGTTCATCCTTTTATTTAGATCTTGAAATACCAAACACAAGAGGCTAATGAATCTAGGTTATCGAAATTATGTTTTTGATTTTGTGTTTCTTTTGTTTTTCGATCCTATGATTCGATTGTTCTTAATGGTTAAACCTAGGGTTACTATAAGGAGATTAAATATTGAATTTCATTGAAAGACTTTGTCTAGGAAGTGGTAGATGCCCCCATAACTAAGAAGGCCTAGTGCCTCGCCATGTTTAACCTGGAAGCCGATCTCTGAAATAAATATTTAATCAAATTTGTAACATAGGTGGATTTGGATTAATAATGTTAAGCATCGTTTGCGATCCAAGTCTAAACTTCTAAGAACAGATAAATTGAATTTGGAATCAATAATGTTAAGTTCTGTTTGCGATTCCAAATTTAATTTCTAAAGAACACAATAGGTTGTTAGAAATGGTTCGGGACTTGTACAAAATTTTTGTACAGGGGAACCAATACGATATTTCTAGTAGCAACTAACAATAATCTCCCACTTATACTAAAAGACTACGCTGCCATAAATGCTGCCATGCATCTGATTCCCATTCCTTCATCATGCCCATCAAAAGCTCTTGCCTTAAGGGCCTTAGTGAAAGGATCTTCCGGTTATCATCTGATGCAATCTAGGTGACAACAACTTCTCCTTGTTATACGATGTCTCGTATTGGGTGGTACTTGCGCTCTATGTGTTTACTTGCCTTATGAGCTCGTGGTTCCTTTGAGTTTGCTACTGCACCACTTATTATCATAATACACTGTAATAATTTTGGGCAAACCAGGAATCATATCTAAGTCTATCATGAAGTTACTGAGCCATCCAGCTTCTATGGTTGCCTCAGAGGCTGCCATATACTCAGCTTCCATGGTGGAGTCCGAAAAGCATCTATGCTTATCACTCCTCCATTGTTATGGCTTTACCTCCTAAAGTAAACACAAGCCCTCGAGGTCGACTTACTATTGTCCCTATCTGATTGGAAGTCAAAATCCGTGTAACCCACAGGAAGCAAATCATCTGCTTGGTAAACTAGCATATAATCTCTAGTCCTTCTTAGGTACTTCAATATATGCTTTACTGCAGTCCAATGTCCTTGTCTAAGGTTACTTTGATATCTGCTAATCATGCCCACAGCAAAACAGATATCAGGTCTCGTGCATAGCATACATTAGGCTTCCTACAGCATAAGGAACTGCGTTCATTTCTTTTATCTCTTTTGATGTCTTCGGAGACATCTCTTTAGATAAAGATACTCCATGCCTAAAAGGTAGAAAGTCTTTCTTGGAGTTTTGCATGCTAAAACGAGCTAGGATTGTATCGATATATGAAGCTCGGGATAAGCGCAACATTCTCTGTGCGCATTTACCCAAGTCCTTCATATCGAATTGCTTGGGAAATCATACCCTTACTTCCGACAACACTTTGATATTGTTTTCAACTAACAAAATGTCATCTACGTATAGTACAAGAAATACCACCACGTTTCCATCACACTTCTTGTATACACAAGACTCATCCGGACATTGAATAAATTCATACGACTGGATTACTTCATTAAATCGAATGTTCCAAGATCTTGAAGCTTGCTTCAATCCATAAATAGATCGATTTAGCTTGCACACTAGATGCTCTTTGCCTTTTTCAATGAACCCCTCTGGTTACTTCATATGGATGTTTTCTTCAAGACTTCCGTTAAGGAAAGCTGTCTTGACATCCATTTGCCAAACCTCATAATCCATATGAGCGGCAATGGATAAGAGTATCTGGATAGACTTAAGCATGGTCACCGGCGAAAAGTTTCCTCATAATCGATTCCCTCTTTCTGAGTGTACCCTTTCGCAACAAGCCTTGCTTTGAAGGTTTCCACCTTCCTATCTGTCCCTCTTTTTCTTTTGTAGATCCACTTACATCCAACGGATTTTACACCATTTGGTGGTTCTACAAGCTCCCAGACCTTGTTAGAATACATAGATTCTATTTCAGAGTTCATCGCTCTTTGCCAAGATACTGCATCTTTATCTTGGAGTGCTTCGACATATGTCCGGGGATCAGGTTCATGTTCACCAGAAACCAAGTTCGAAAACTCTCCCAAAAACATGAATCTCTCAGGTTGCCTAACAACCCTCCCACTACGACGAGGCACTGTCTGTTATTGTGTATCATTTGTGATACGTGTTACAGTTTCTTGTGATATTTCATCTTGCACTGTTGGTACTAAAATAGGTGTGTCCTCTCGCATTTCTTCTAGAACAATTTACTCATGGGCTTATGGTTCATTACATAATCTTCCTCTAAAAATCGAGCATTGGTGCTAACAATGATCTTCTGATTTTTAGGATTATAAAACAAACCACCTTTCGTTCCCTTAGGATATCCTACAAATAGACAAACTTCTGTACGTGATTCCAACTTGTTAGTATCTCCCTTCAGCACATATACTGGACTACCCCATATCCGAATATGACTCAGACTAGGCTTACGCCCATTCCATAATTCCATGGAAGTAAAGGGTACTGATTTAGAAGGTACCATATTCAGAATGTACACTGCTGTTTCCAGAGCATATCCCCAAAACGAATTTGATAATTCTGAATAACTCATCATTGATCTAACTATTTCCATAAGAGTCTCATTCTTTCGTTCTGCCACACCATTATGTTGGGGTGTACCAGGTGTAGACAATTGGGATTGAATCCCAGCCTTTGGTAAGTAATTCCTAAACTCTCCAAATAGGTATTTGCCACCACGATCAAACCATAGTATCTTGATACTTTTACCATAACGTTTCTCCACATCAGCCTTGTACTCTTTGAACTTATCAAAGCATTCAGACTTGCGGTGCATCAAGTAAATGTACCCATATCTCGAATAGTCATCTATAAAAGAGACAAAATATTCGAAACCTACTCTTGCCTGGATAGACATAGGACCACACAAATCAAAATGAACCAGTTCCAACATATCTTTGGCTCTATACCCCTTGGCCTTAAAAGGTCTCTTGGTCATTTTACCTTCCAAGCAAGATTCACAAGTTGGAAAGTTTTTCAACACTAATGAACCCAAGAGTCTATCGGCTATAAGCCTTTGAATCCTACTAAAGTTAATATGACCAAGTCTTAGATGCAAAAGATATGTTTGGTTTATTTGCAAAGGTTCCTTTCTCTTATTAGAATTAGAAGATGTGCTATTAATTTCCATTTGTTGCTTTATGGGAGTTATTGGATTTAGAGTATACAAATTTCCTACTAATGTACCAGAACAGATAATAACCCTATTCTTCTTAATAACTACTTTGTCATCAAAAGAAACAAAATATCCATCCAAAAATAGTTTAGAAACTGAAATTAAATTCTTTCTAAAAGTTTGTACATAAAGACAATTTCTCAAAACCAAACTTCTATTCCTATCAAATGATAAGTAGATGTCTCTCACTGCAACAGCCGCCACTTTCATAGCATTGCCCATATAGACCGTTCTCTCTCCCTCATATAGTCGTCGGGTTTCCTGGAACCCCTGCAATGTATTACAGGCATGATTAGTGGCTCCTATATCTACACACCAGGCACTGATAGATAACACCGCTAAACATGTTTCAACTACAAGAGAATAAGATATACCTCTATTGTTCTTATTCCTACGAGGACAGTCCGCCTTCCAATGCCCCGACTGCTTGCAGATGAAGCACTTGCCCTTTGGCTTCTTCATTCCAGCTTTAGGTCCAGTACCTAGAGATCTTTTCACCTTCTTTGCTGAGCCAGCCTGTTTCTTCTTCTTCTTGCCTTTCGACTTAGAAGTAGAAACATTTTCAGCAAAGTGAATCTGAGAACTATGACGAAATATACCTTCTGCTACCTGAAGTTCGGTCAGAAGTTCCGCCAACGTATAAGCCCTTTTGTTCATGTTATAGTTCAGGCGGAACTGCTTAAAACTTCTAGGTAGCGTTTGGAGAATAATATCGATCTGGGTTTCCCCATCGATTTCAGCTCCAAGGATCTGTATTTCGTTCAAATAAGCCATCATCTTTAGGATATGATCCCTTATGGGTGTCCCCTCTGACATGGTGGTTGTCATTAATTTTCTCATTGCCTCTTGCCTAGTAGCCCGATTCTGGTATCCGAAGAGTTCCTTGAGATTGTTCATCATATCATAGGCAGTTGGCAAGTCTTGATGCTGATGTTGCAGTACATTTGACATTGAAGCCAAAATGTAACACCGCGCCATCTCATCTGCCTTGACCCATTTCCTATGATGCTCAATCTCCTCTTCACTAGAATCGCCGTTAGGCACATTAGGGCAGACCTCTAATAGTACAAATTTATAGCCTTCAGCAGTTAGGATAATGTCCAGGTTTCTTTTCCAATCTATGTAGTTGGGACCTATAAGTTTGTTCTCTTTCAGTATAATAGCCAGTGGGTTGAAAGTCATCCTAAGAATCACAAAAAAACTTTTGGTCAAGACTCTAAATTTAGAATAATATTGATTCCTCAAACAATATTATTTAAATTTACCAACACCTCAAAACACCATGAATTTTACATGCCACGTTAGTGTGGACGTATACAAAATCAAACATTTGTAAGAGGAGAGTCTTACCCATTAATTTTATTATCTTGTCATCCTAACTTTATGATAAATAAAATTAATAGTTGGTATTCCTTTAGTCACACAAATAATAGCAGTGACTCCATTGGGGAGGATACTATTAAATGTGTCTAAGTGTATACCATTACTTAATACTTAGTCCATTAAATATGATTGTGCCCCTTCAGTTGAAGAAGATCACACGCTCCTAAATAATCTCTTATAACCATCCATAAAGGAAGTTTAACCTAGTGATCCGCAAACAAACTCATCCGTTGTGGAGGGAGGCACTCGAAGCCAACACGTAAGTTTGTTGCATCACTTACAAACCAGTAATAGAGACCGTGGAATTTATTTACTAATCCATCTCCCACTTAGTTATTTAAGGTGAGGAATTTTAACCATGCACACACACATCACAGCAAATAAAGCAATAAATATGGAAAAATAATTTTCCAACTATTATGGCCTTTTCCATAACTCCGCCCATGATGACCGGTCATGGTCGGTCCCAAGCCCGGATAAGGAGGAGGGTTGCGTTAGGTTGCCAGCTAGCGTCAAACTATGGAAAATATTCAATGAATGAATCCAAAAGGATTCATACAGCCGACCCCACCTAGTGGGAAAAGGCTTGGTTGTTGTTGTTGTTGTTGTTGTATGGCCTTTTCCATCACTGTCCTCCGTGTGCTGTCAACCCTAGCTGCTGCCATCTTTAGCCACCGCAATCGAGTCTAGTCACCACATCTGTCTTGCTTCTTTTTCCATTACGCCCCTGGTCCATAAATAGTACCACGCCTCGCAAGGATACGATCCGCGACAAAAATAGAATTTTACATATATGGATCCTATATTCCACAAACGAATGTACATGTAATCTAGATCGATACAAAAATGTAAAATCCTAAAACTAATATAGCTCCTGCTGTGTTTAATACATACAATCATGCACACACATAAAATGCCCTTGACATGTCCAAGGATCCAATCACACACAATCATTACAAGCCATAATAGTTGGAGCCTGCAACCACAAAGTTAGCATATCCTACTATTATCCTGCCTAAATTATATATTACATGTGCATAATTAAACTGAAAACCAAACACACAGAGGCAAACCCTAGCTCTGATACCAATTGTTAGTTGCTACTCGGAATATCGTATTGGTTCCCCTGTACAAAAATTTTGTACAAGTCTTGAATCATTCCTAACAACCTATTGTGTTCTTTAGAAATTAAATTTGGAATCACAAATAGAACTTAACATTATTGATTCCAAATTCAATTTATCTGTTCTTAGAGGTTTAGACTTGGATCGCAAACGATGCTTAACATTATTAATCCAAATTCACCTATGTTACAAATTTGATTAAATATTTATTTCAGAGATCGGCTTCCAGATTAAACATGGTGAGGCACTAGGCCTTCTGGGTTATAGGAGCATCCACCACTTCCTAGACAAAGCCTTTCAACGAAATTCAATATTTAATCTCCTTATAGTAACCCTAGGTTTGACCATTAAGAACAATAGAATCACAAGATCGAAAAATAAAAGAAACACAAAATCGAAAACATAAATTCGATAACCTAGATTCATTAGCCTTTTGTGTTTGGTATTTCAAGATCTAAATAAAAGGATGAACTAGTTATGATGCGGAAACTAATAACTAGTTGTAACGACCCACCTTCTGATCACTGGCTGTAAGGCCGATCGTCATAATAATGCTAAACTATACTGTGCGGAAAGCTGGGCTAATTAAAATTTTACTCTACTAATGACGGATACAACTGATAAGAGAGGTCTAAAGACCTTCTTTGCTGGTGTACATATGCTAAGGAGGAGAAACTGAACATCCCAACTGAGCTAGGGGCTAGAAACTAACTTCCCAACTACTCACAGACCTGCCGATCGATCCACAGATCGATCGGAGCTGCGGTCGTTCTGTTCCCAACTGGATCGGTCGGCTGACCGATCCTGTATCCTCCTGGATCGGTCAGCCGACCGATCCAGCACGATACAGTAGCGTTCCAGGAGAGCTTCAGGTGCCTGGATCGGTCAGCCGACCGATCCAGTGGCACTGCCCAAACTCTGATCGGTCTCTGATCGGTCTGGAGACCGATCAGAGTTCGGATTTCGTCCGAGGACTCTGATTTCAGCACTTTGGCGTGCCAAAACCTCACACAACAATTCTAACAAGGCTAGGAAACACTCTAACAATGGAAACTAACATTCTCACATCATAAACGAAGGGTTCTAAGCATAATAGAGTGCATAGCTAACTAATTCATAGTGATTAACAACTCGAGTGCAAATAACAAAATACTGTAAAGTTCTGATGCTTAAGTAAAACTTGCTAAAATCCCTTAGAATCTTTTATTCCAGTTCCTGTCACACACATCTTGATCTGCATTGACCTCCAGCTTCCACTACTGGTCCACTTTTCCTTTACCTTTATCTGCAGTATAAGAAAAGTAGTATCTATAAGCTAAAAAGCTTAGTAAGAAACCATCTACCTCACAAAAACATGCAACGATGCAAATATGATTTAAATCATGTTGTTTAAAACCTATGCTGGATATACTGAATAAACTAAGCATGGCATGGCATGTAAGCATACAATGATGGCATATCTAAAGCTGAACATATAAACATGTATAACAACTGCACATAAAGTGATCATGCATATTCACACGGAAAAACTAAGTTGGAGCATGATACTGACTGAAACTGAACTAAGCCAAAACTGATCTTAAACTATAATCACTGGATTAGATTAAGAGTTTGAAAGCTAATATCATAATAAGTGAAAATAGTAATCATGCTGTTGTTTGGGCCCGGCAACTGTACTTGCTATGCGCGCATCTCTAACTAGACCCGGGGTTGCAAATCCCGAATTTAGTAGAGCTACTAGGTTATCTAAACCTAGGGACCGACTATGGGAGCCCAGCCCAATGGATATCTAATCCAGTACAGTGCCAACTGAAAAGTAAAATACTGAGTATAGCTAAACTGTTCTAAATAGCTGTTTCTAGGTTATCTGAACCTAGAGCTAGGTTGTCTGAACCTAGAGGCGACTGTGGGAGCCCACCCATTGGACCGTAGTCCCATATAAGCTAGGATAACTGTTTTAGATGCTTCTAATGCATTCAACTATGCTAATAAAAATACCTAGGTTGCATTTTTTCCTAAGCTAGTTATTTAATCGACCACCTAGTGTGCTTTAACTCCCCTCTCTATTAGGGAGACTACCTTTAGGCACCCAACAGCATCTAAACCTCCAACTGAAGGAGAAAAGACGTGTCCGGCCCATCTAAAGGTACTCGCTAAATCCCTAAACCTGCGAGGAGGGTTAAATACACCCTATGTGTCAAAAACATACGCATATAACTAAACTAATGCACAGAAAATCAAACGGTAGCTATTATACTGCAGGTGAGGGGTTTCTTACCTCCTGTTCGTAATTTCTTACGATTCTATTCGCTAGAATTCCGGTGGAGATGACCTTATCGACGATCCGCTCACGTCTTTGCGTTCCTCTCGCGGAGAAGAACCTCTTTCGTGTTGGAGTCGTCGCCGGAAGATGATCCGAGAGCCCTTGGGCTTGGGCGCCGAGAGGAAGAGGAGGAAGAAGAGGTGGCGGTGAGGTTTCGGTGGTGAGGGTTGAGAAGTTGCCGAACCCAAAAATAAACCAAACCCCACTTAAACCTTCTATTTATACTAAGTAACTAATTCGGCCAACCCAATTATAAATATAATTTGTCCCCTTTCCTTTCAGCACGGCCCTGCTGGGTTCAACTGGTTCCCAACATTATCCCTAAGCCATAGGTCTCGAGTTCGATTCCCGCCTAAGCTATTTTGCGGTTCTAATTATTTTTGTTGCTTCCGCTACTCGGAAAATTCCGGAAAAATATCTAAAAATTTCAGAATAATCATAGAATAATTCTAATGCAAGTTTAAGAATTTTCGGGCGTTACAATCCCCCATACCTTATAAAAAGTTCATCCTCGAACTTAGAACAATTCTGGGTACTTCTGTCTCATGCTGGCTTCTGTCTCCCAAGTTGCCTCTTCTGCTGTGTGACTGTGCCAAATGACTTTAACTAATGGTACTTCCTTGTTCCGCAATTTCCTAACTGCTCGGTCTATTATCTGAATAGGCCGACTATCATAGCTGAGGTCTTCGCGAATCTGTACCGACTGGGGCTCAATCACCTGGGTGGCATCTGGGGTATGCTTCTTCAGCATAAAAACATGAAATACGTTGTGGACAGCTGACATTTCCTGGGGTAGCTCTAGCTTATATGCTACCTTGCCCACTCTTCTGCTGATAAGGTATGGTCCCACATATCTGGGACTAAGCTTGCCCTTCTTCCCAAAACGCATCACTCCCTTCATGGGAGCTACTCTGAGGAACACTGTGTCCCCAACTGAAAACTCTAAGGGTCTGCGCCGTGTATCAGCATAGCTTTTCTGGCGGCTCTGAGCTGTCTCTATCCTCTGGCGGATCTGCTGAATAGTTGTTGTGGTATCTGCCACTAGATCTGTCTGAAGTTCTAGTTCTTTCTGTTCACCACTCTCATACCAGCAGATTGGAGATCTACACCTCCGCCCATAGAGAGCCTCATAAGGTGTCATGCCGATGGTGGCACGATAGCTGTTGTTGTACAAATTCTGCTAAGCTCGGATATTTGCACCAACTTCCTTGAAGTCTAGGGCACACGCCGGAGCTTCTTGAGCCGTTTACTCTCCGTCGACCATCCGTCTGAGGATGGAATCTTTATCTTGAACTTTAACTTAGTGCCCGACGCTGACTGTACACACTGTGATGTAAATCTACTGTCTCTGTGCGAAATGATGGTTCGTGGGACTCCATGAAGTCTCGACGATCTCCAAGATACAATCGAGCTAACTTCTCCATGGAGTGGGATATCTTGATAGCTAAGAAGTGAGCTGATTTAGTCAACTCGACTATTACCCGGATGGCGTCAAAACCATTCATGGTTCGGCGGTCCCACTATGAAATCCATAGAGATATCCTCCCACTTCCACTCTGGAATCAGAATCAGAACTCCCCCTGGTCGCTGATGTTCTGCCTTGACCCTCTGACAGGTGAGGCAGGTGCTAACATATCTGGCGATGTCTCGCTTCATTCCAGGCCACCAAAAATGTTTCTTCAGGTCTTGATACATTTTAGTGGAACCTGGATGCATCGCATAGGGAGTCTTGTGAGCCTCATCTAAAATCTGTCTTCGTAGCTCCTCCTGATCGGAAACACAGAGTCTGTCACCGAAATACAACACCCCGCTATCGGACACTCTGAATTCTCTACTTTCTGATTCTGCTAGCCCTTGCTTGATTTTCTGAATTCCAGGGTCCTGCTCCTGAGCTGACTGAATATCACCAAGCAAGGTAGACTCTAAGGTCATAGTAGAGAGCTATCCCACGATGAGTTCAAGACCGAAATCTACGATCTCCTTCTGTAGGGGCGGTGACATGGCTGTAAGCGATAATAAGGTAGCACTGGATTTTCTGCTAAGTGCGTCGGCTACCTTATTGGTTTTCCCTGGATGGTAGAGGATGTCTATATCGTAGTCTTTGACCAGCTCAAGCCATCTGCGCTGTCGCATATTCAGATCCTTCTGAGTGAAGAAGTACTTCAAACTCGGATGATCTGTATACACTCTGCACTGAGCTCCGTATAAGTAATGTCTCCAAATTTTGAGAGCGAACACTACTGCTGCAAGCTCAAGGTCATGAGTAGGGTAATTCTTCTCATAATCCTTGAGTTGTCTGGAGGCATAGGCGATCACCTTACCATTTTACATCAGCACTGCTCCTAGTCCCAACTTAGAGGCATCACTATAGATGTCAAAGCTGCTAGTGTTGTCTGGTAGAGCCAAAATGGGAGCACTGGTTAATCTCCTTTTTAGCTCGTTGAAGCTGTTCTCACAGTCCTCTGTCCACTGAAATTTCTTGTTCTTTCTGGTAAGAGCTGTCAGTGGGGAGGCTACCCTGAAGAAGTCCTCTACAAACTTTCTGTAATATCCTGCTAATCCCAGAAAGCTCCTGATTTCGCTGGCGTTCTTAGGTCTCTTCCAGTTACTTACTGCTTCTATCTTGCTGGGATCTACCATAATACCATCCTTGGAGATGATGTGACCCAGGAAGGACACCTGATCTAGCCAAAATTCACATTTCGTGAACTTGGCATATAGCTGGTTCTGCTCTAGTCTTAGGTGCTCTGCATGTTCTTCCTGAGTTCCTGAGTAGATAAGAATGTCATCGATAAACACAATAACAAACTTATCTAAATACTCCCTGAATACTATGTTCATGAGATCCATGAATGTAGCTGGAGCATTGGTCACGCCAAAGGGCATGACTACGAACTCGTAGTGTCCGTATCTGGTTCTGAATGCTGTCTTGGGTATATCACCCTCCTTGACTCTGACTTGGTGATATCCTGATCTGAGGTCAATCTTAGAGAACACTGCTGCTCCCTTTAACTGGTCGAACAGGTCATCTATTCTGGGAAGAGGATACCTGTTCTTGATCGTGACCTGATTTAGTGCTCTGTAGTCTATGCACAGTCGCATGCTTCCATCCTTCTTCTTCACGAACAACACAGGCGCTCCCCATGGTGAGTGACTAGGGCGTATGAAACCCTTGTCAAGCTGCTCCTGTAGTTTCTCCTGAAGTTCCTTCAGTTCTGCTGGAGCCATGCGATATGGCGCTTTGGAAATAGGATTGGTGCCGGGGAAGAACTCTATCTCAAATTCAATCTCCCTGACTGGTGCTAGGCCTGGTAACTCTTCAGGGAAGACTGCTGGGTAGTCACATACAACTCAGACCCCTGCTAGCTGTTGGTCCTTGTCCTGGCTGGTATTGACTACATGTGCTACATCCCGAATCCATCAACTTCTGTGCCTTCATAGCTGAGAGAAATTTTCTGGCTTTTCTCTTCGGTTCTCCGATGTACTCGAACTGTGCTTCTGCTTTAGGTTGGAATACGACCTTCTATTTACGGCACTCTATGGAAGCACCGTATTTGATCAAAAAGTCCATTCCAAGGATGACGTCGTAGTCAGTCATTTCCAGCAGGATCAGATCGCAAAAGAGTTCCCTGTCTGCTATAATGACCGGCACTGCTCTGAGCCAGTGCGTGGATGCAATGATCTCTCCTGAAGGTAGTGCCGTCAAAAACTGACCACTGAGTACCTCTGAGGGTATTTCTAATTTTTCGGAGAACACCCTGGCTATATATGAATGGGTTGCCCCAGTATCAAATAGAACAGTAGCACTATACTGAAAAATGCTAATCTGACCTGTGACAACTGTCGAGGCATTGGCTACGTCCTCTCTGGTGAGTGAGTAGATCCTCGCATTCGCCGTAGCTGGAGGGGCTTCTAATCTGCCCTGGCTGATAAGTGGACCTTCTAGAGCGGCCTGCATCTGATATAACTGAGCTGGCTGACCTGCATACTGAATCTGCTGTGGCTGAGGAAGACCGGTCTTGTTCGGGCACTGCTTGGCCATGTGCCCTTCTTGTCCACATTCAAAGCATCCTCGTGTGCCCTTGCGACAACCCCCTGGGTGGAATTTCCCACAAGTAGCTAACTTTGGATAACTGGGTCACTTGCTAGATGGCCCTCCTTTTGGGTCACTTCCTGATTTGCGCTTGCTGTTGGGGTTCCCTTTCCAGTTAGAGCTGTGGCCTTGCTGTTTTTGAGTGTGAGAGTTTCCTTGGCCTTTGGACTCTGAGGAGACCTGCTTCTGCTGCTTTATGCTGTTCTGGTAATGCTCTGTGGTCAAGGCACTGCTCACTAACTCCTCTGGTTTGTGGCCTATGTATGCCACCATCCACGTTCACTGCTATCTCTGGCCTCAGCATCTTGAGCATCAACCGGATTCGTTCCTTCTCTGTGCTGACTAGCTCTGGGCATAGACGAGCCAACCTGTTGAATTTCTTCATGGCTTCCTCAACTGAAAGGTTGCCCTGACGAAACTCAGTGAACTCGTCGTAGTGGCGGTTTGTGACCCGTATGTGAAAGAACTCCTTCTCAAAGTCAGCCCATAACATCTAGTTTACTGGGCGCTTCGTTCTGATTCTTTCCCACCACATGCGTGCGTCTCCTGTCAGGCAGAAGGAGGCACACTTCACCTTCTTGTGTTCTGGCCAGTCCAGAAGCTCCATTGTGCTCTCCAGTGTTTTGAACCAGGCTTGTGCATCCCATGGTTCACTAGTGCCTGAGAAGTTCTCTAGCTTGACTCGCTGCCACTGGATCAGATAGGCTTCCTTTCTTGGCTCAGCTGCTGGGGCTGCTGGTGCTGGTGCTGGTGCTGTAGGCTGAGCTGGTGAAACCTCTAAGACTACTGGAGTCGTCTTTAAGGTGGCTATTTCCTGTTGCTGTTCAGCTAGCTGCTGCTGTAACTGAGCCACTAATGCTGTAAGGTCTGGAGGAGGCACTGAACTGCCTGCCTCTTGCTGGGGCTCAGTAGCTAGTGCCCTTCTAGCTGGGCGTCCTCGTGCCATTTCTAAAGACATGGAGAACATAACATAACTAAGGTAATCACAGTTATATAACTGTAGGACCGTTAGATTCGATAGAGGGGGGGTGAATATCGATTCAAAAACTTAGTGTATAAACGCAGCGGAAAAGTAAAATAGACACAAATGTTTTTTACTTCGTTCGGAGCCTGTGACGACTCCTACTCGAAGGCCCGTGGTCCTTGACCACTTTCGTTGGGCAATCACTAACAAGTCGAAATATGATTACAGAATGAATACAGGAAATGCTAGTGAAAATAAAGAAATACCGACAAGGAAATTAAATAAAAACCGAAGGAGCACTTTGTCGGAGCGTTGTTGGCGTCGCACTGAACGTCGAGCAGCAAGACCAGCAGTAGAAGAGTTCTCAGATTGATTGATGATTCTGAAGCTCCTGTCTGAGGCTTCTTTTATATGCTGTTCCGAGCGCCTGGATCCCTTCCGGGCGCTTGGAATGTGACGTAGCTGCTCAAACCGAGATGCTCCACGTGGCGATGCGCAATCAGGATAAAGTTTGCCTCCCGGGCGCCCGGATCCCTTCCGAGCGCCCGGACCTCCGGGCGCCTGGATTCCTTCCGAGCGCTCGGACCCTGTTTTCCCACAGAATCCGTCCTGCAAGACAAACGTTAGTCCGGAGGCAAATATATATCCTGTAAAACAGATTGTTAGCACAATTAAAGTTCAACAAAGTAATAGCAAAGAGTATGACTTAGATTCCGTCTTTCCGAGATCGGAATCTAGTCACGATCTCGACTTAGATATCCGAAATGGATCTAAGCCGGATCGACGCCTAATGTTCCCTTCCCGGGAACGCGTCCTCGCAGTCACTCCCCTCCAGTGACTTACCTTACTTACCTGCCAGACGTCCGGTCATCCCTTCGACCCGTCTGGACTTCTCGCCAGCTATCCGGTCAGCCCATCGACCTAGCTGGACTTCTCGCCAAGCGTCCGGTCAGCCCGTCGACCCGCTTGGACTTCTCGCCAGCTATCCGGTCAGCCCGTCGACCTAGCTGGACTTCTCGCCAAACGTCCGGTCAGCCCGTCGACCCGCTTGGACTTCTTGCCAGCTATCCGGTCAACCCGTCGACCTAGCTGGACTTCATGCCAGACATCCGGTCAGCCCGTCGACCTGTCTGGACTTCTCCTACACACTGGATCAAAGTGTCAGACAACAACAAAACTAACTTAACCTGATTTGTCATTCATCAAAACCTGGGTTAAATCGTTAGTGCTAACCGCACCAACAATCTCCCCCTTTTTGATGGAATGACAACCTGGTTAAGTTAGTGAAAACATATGCACAACATGCATTTATGTGGTTTTAAAGTTAGTTTGTATTTTCAAATTGGTTTAGCTAACTTAACCACCTAACCCTCCCCCTTTGGCATTCATCAAAAAATAAGCAGGGGTAAACAAGCATAGTGTAGAGTAATAAAAAGTTTAGTTCAAAAATTCAAAGATATTGATAAAAGTACAATTTTTAACAGCAAAAAAATAGTCAAGTTGACTTGGGGGAGTTTAAAGTTTTGAAAACTTGTTTAAAGCATTAGCTTTTAGCTTTTAGAAAAATTGCTAAGTTTAGATAGTCTAATTTTCAAACATAAGTGTATAAGGTCTAAATTTCAAGATCAAGTTTAAATTTTCAAAACAAGTTTCAACTTTGAAACGCTTTTCAAACATAAGTTTTCAAAACCAAAATTCCAAAAACTAAGTTTGAAAAATCTATTTTTCAAAACTGATTGAAATTTATTTTTCAACACTAAGTTTGTAAAAGATTCAATTTTCAAAATTAAGGAAAATGATTTTGAGAATCTTAGTTTGTAAACTTAAGTTTTGAAAAATCTAATTTCCACAATTTTCAATAACAACGTAATTTTTTTTTTAAACTAATTTTTGTAAAATTTAACTTTCAAATCAAATTGTCAAAATTAAGTAAAATCAAATTTTAAGAACTAAATTCAGGACAATTTTCAAAGTAAAGTTAAATTAAATTTAAATCTTTACTTTTAGTTTTCAAAGGAGTTTGGTAAAAGTAAGATCATATTTTTAGAATGTTTTTGTAAAATTTATTTTCCAAAATCAAATTTTCAAAGTTTAAAAGTACTAGTTTCAATACCATGGTTTAAAATACTTGAAAAGTTCAGTTTTCAAAGACTAAATAAAAAGGATAAAAAGTTTATGATTTAAAAAATTTTCACAATTTTAAATAAGTTGTTTTTAAACTTTGATTTTCAAAATTAAGTTTAAAATTCAATTTGGAAAACTAAAGTAGTTTTATTTCTCCCCCTGAATTTGATACTCCTTTAATTTATTACTCTCCTTTAATTTATTAAATTTTCTAGGGGATTTAAAAAGAAAAAATTGAACCTCCCCCTGAATTGGTTACTCCCCTTAATTTAATATCTCTTCCTTAAGTTAATACTAAGGTTTGGTTGTGTTAAATTTCAAAAGCCCTAACACATTTGTCTAATTTAGTAACACTTATATTATTATCTCTGTATCCTTGGTATAACTGTTTATTTGAATTTGATTAATCAATTATTAATTAATTTTAGAATGCGCTTAACTTTAGTTTAAGGTTAAATAAGATAAGATTTTATTAATTCAATAACAGTTAAGCATTATCAATAATTTATTGATTAGTTTTTACTTGATTTAATAATTTAATACTTAGTGAAATAATTTAAATTTTGTATTAATTGATGAAGGTGTTAGTTATAATTTAACTTTTCATTTACTTCCTTTTAAGTTGGATTAACTTAGTTTAAAGTTGGTAGTAGTTTGAAGTTAAACTCGTTATTAAACAAGGTTAAGTAAGGTTCAATTTAAGTCAAACTTTAATTATGTTTTAATAAAAATAATTAATATTTTAAAGGTTGAAAAAAAATGACTTAGAGTAATTTTAATATTTTTACTAAGGTTAAACCTAGGTTCTAATCAAATCAAGCTTAGTTCTCAAATAAAGTAAAACTTAAATAGTTAAGTTCTACTTATTAATTACATAATTAAGTTTAAAGTTAAAGTTAACGGAATTTAAGTTTTTAAGTTAGGTGTCTAAGTTTTAAATGAATTTAAAAGAATTATAATTATTATTATTTTTAAGGGATTTCTAACAGGATTTTAAAATGATTTTTATAATTATTTAATGACAATTAATATACGTTCAATTCAATTTTGATTTTAGATTAAAATTAATATCAGTGATTAATTTAGGTTTAAGTTTTAAGTTTAAGTTAAATTTTTAAGTTTTAATTTAAGTTTTAATTTTCAGTTAGGTTAAATTAAGTTGAAAAGTGAAGTTTAAATTAAGTTTTAATGAGTTTTAATTTAAGATCTAATTTTCAGTTAAGTTAAATTAAAAAATAATTTTAAGGTTAAAGTGATGTTTAAGATTGAAAATGAGTTTAAAGTCAAAATAATAATTTTTAAAGTGAAAATAGTCTATAGAAATAATTTATTATTATTACTATTTTTTTAAGTTAAAAGAATTTTATCATAGTGAAAAAATAAGAAGAATTTTTCAACATGATACATAATTTTTCAAATAGTTTTAAAATGATTTTTGAAATATTTTTTAAATGATTTTTCAAAGTTTTTTTTTTAAAAAAAAATAATTTTTGAAATAATTTTTAAGTTAAAATAATTTTAAAAATATAATTTTTATATTAAAATAATTTTAAGTTAAAATAATTTTTAAGTTAAAATAATTTTTAAAATAACAATAATTTTTAAAAGGTTTTAAAAGAATTTTTTAAAAGAATTTTTAAAGTTTTTAAAATGATTTTTAAAAGAGTTTTTAAAATAATTTTTAAAAATGTTTTAAAATAATTTTTAAAAGAATTTTTTAAAGTTTTTAAAATGATTTTTAAAAGAGTTTTTAAAATAATTTTTAAAATGTTTTAAAAGAATTTTTAAAAGAATTTTTTAAAGTTTTTAAAATGATTTTTAAAAGAGTTTTTAAAATAATTTTTAAAATGTTTTAAAAGAATTTTTAAAAGAATTTTTTAAAGTTTTTAAAATGATTTTTAAAAGAGTTTTTAAAATAATTTTTAAAATGTTTTAAAAGAATTTTAAAAAGTTTTTAAAATGATTTTTAAAATAATTTTTAAAATGTTTTAAAATAATTTTTAAAATAATTTTTTTAAGATTTTAAAATGATTTTTAAAAGAGTTTTTAAAATAATTTTTTAAAATGTTTTAAAAGAATTTTTTAAAGTTTTTAAAATGATTTTTAAAAGATTTTTTTAAAAAAAAAAAAAAATTTTTTAAAATAATTAAGTTAAAATAATTTTTAGGTTAAAATAAATTTTTAATTTAAAATAATTTTTAGGTTAAAATAAATAAATTTTTAAGTTAAAATAATAAATTTTTAAGTTAAAAAAATTAAGTTTTAAAATAAATTTTTAAGTTAAAAATATTAAGTTTTAAAATAAATTTTAATTTAATTAAATTAAATTAAATTAAATTAAATTTAATTTGAAATTCGAAATTTAATTTGAAATTCGAAATTTAATTTTAATTTAATTTGAATTTGAAATTCAAAATTTTAATTTTAATTAATTTTAATTTCGTTTGAAAATTAATTAATTTAATCCTTATTCATCTCATCCGATCTAGATTATCAATCAGGGAATCTTATAATTTTGTGAGATGAATTAGATTTAATTACAGAGTTTGGTTTAACTTGTGTTAGATTCAGGTTTAGCTTTGGTCTCAACAAATAGGCATTCTTCGGATAAACTTCTAAGCTTGGTGAGCCACTTGGACGTCATTAGAAGTAACCAACCTTTCGAGGTTTTCCGAATAGTCCTATCCACGGAGCTTAGTATTAAACCTTGGTCTAACTAGTTAGGATCCATTTAAAGGTAGCTTCGGTCGGTTCCACTTGGCCAAATGCACCAGATTGAAGCCATATCTTTCTAGACATGCGATGCCCAAGCTTCCCCAACGTACTATCATCAAAAAACTTCACCAGTACCATGATTCAAGTTAAACTTGAACCCTCTTTAACTAGTCCTAATTACCCTGTCGGGTAGGTTGGTTGGGGTTACCCTTTTCGGGTAGGTTGGTTAGGGTTACCCTGTCGGGTAGGTTAGTTTTGGAGCCTCCCCCTGAATTATTGGCCATTAATTTAGTTTTTAGTTCTGGGTTTATTATAGTTAAGTTTTGGTTAAAATTTAATGTTTAATTTATAATTTAGATTCAGGTTTTTAATTTTGAATTAATTAAATTAGTCAAATTATCTTTCTTTAAGATAGTGTATTTAATATTTGAATTTTCTTTCAATTTCACTTTTATTAGGTTAATTGAATTATCTTTCTTTAATAGCTTATTTTTAAAGTTTAAGTTTTTATTCATTTTTAACTTTGAATTAATTAAATTGTTTGAATTATATTTCCTTAAAGGTTTATCTTTTAACCTTTTATTAATTGTTAATTTTGAATTTTTCGGATTATCTTTATTTAATATGTTATTTTTAACATTTAATTTTAATTTTGTTAAATTTAGTTTTGATTTTATCAAAGTGTTTGATTTTATTCTTATATTTTCTTTATTTTTTAAGTTGATATAATTAGTGGAATTTATTAGATTATTCTTATCGTTAAAATTTAATTTTTTATTAATTAAATTATCTTGGGTTTGGATAGGATTTTCTAGATTAATATTGTCTAGATTATTAAATAATTTATTAATTTTATCTAGATCAATATTGACCTTGTCATCTCTATCATTTGAGTTTTCAGATTTGTTTAGGTTTAAGTTTGAATTTTTTAAATTAATTGGATTTGTTTTATCAGATAATATCCTAGGGGTATTTTTGTAATTATTGTCAACTACATTATTTTCACATATATTTTCAGAAATAACCAGATCAATGCTCATATTTTTTAAACTACTATTAGCAGGGGTATTTTGATAAATATCACTAACCTTGAGCGCAAACCCTAATTCAGTAGGCTTTTCGATTGGATCTAACCCGAGTTCGGATTCGATTTTTACTTGATCCTCGAGCTCCATCGGCTCCTCGTGAAGTTTGATCAATTGGGTCCAAAGCTCATGTGCATCTTTGTACTTTTCTAGTCTGCATAAAACATTGTTAGGTAAAACATTACAAATGATTTTACTTACATTTGTGTTTAGTTCTGAGTTCTGAGAAAGTTTTCTCAATATAAGCCAATAATCAAACTTTACGCTTCCTAAGAAGCATTCCATTAATCGCTTCCAATAGTTGAAATCTTGATCGTATGGTGGTGGTTCGTGGGGGTTCCGTCCTTCTTGAAGAGTCATTATTCTTGCACACAGAGAAATAGAAAAAAAATCCCAAGACTTGGTCTTGGATTAGCAGTGCTGGAAAAAATAATACTTCACTATTTTCGGAAAAAATAATAAAATATTATTAAAATATTAATAAAATATTTTAAAAAAATATTATTTCAAAATTTTGAAAATGTAATATTTTTTTAAATACTAAACAATGGTGAAAAGATGGCGATGTATTTTTCAAAAACCGTTTTGGAGGGAAAAGACGAAAGGCGTACCTGCTCTGATATCTAATTTTTCTTTCAAAAAGTCCCCCCTTTGCCTGATTGGTGGTTGCACCAAATCAGAGCGGTACCTGCTCTGATACCACTTGTAGGACCGTTAGATTCGATAGAGGGGGGGTGAATTTCGATTCGAAAACTTAGTGTATAAACGCAGCGGAAAAGTAAAATAGACACAAATGTTTTTTACTTCGTTCGGAGCCTGTGACGACTCCTACTCGAAGGCCCGTGGTCCTTGACCACTTTCGTTGGGCAATCACTAACAAGTCGAAATATGATTACAGAATGAATACAGGAAATGCTAGTGAGAATAAAGCAATACCGACAAGGAAATTAAATAAAAACCGAAGGAGCACTTTGTCGGAGCGTTGTTGGCGTCGCACTGAACGTCGAGCAGCAAGATGAGCAGTAGAAGAGTTCTCAGATTGATTGATGATTTTGAAGCTCCTGTCTGAGGCTTCTTTTATATGCTGTTCCGGGCGCCTGGATCCCTTCCGGGCGCTTGGAATGTGACGTAGCTGCTCAAACCGAGATGCTCCACGTGGCGATGCGCAATCAGGATAAAGTTTGCCTCCCGGGCGCCCGGATCCCTTCCGAGCGCCAGGATCCCTTCCGGGCGCCCGGACCTCCGAGCGCCCGGATTCCTTCCGGGCGCCCGGACCCTGTTTTCCCACAGAATCCGTCCTGCAAGACAAACGTTAGTCCGGAAGCAAATATATATCCTGTAAAACAGATTGTTAGCACAATTAAAGTTCAACAAAGTAATAGCAAAGAGTATGACTTAGATTCTGTCTTTCCGAGACCGGAATCTAGTCACGATCTCGACTTAGATATCCGAAATGGATCTAAGCCGGATCGACGCCTAATGTTCCCTTCCCGGGAACGCGTCCTCGCAGTCACTCCCCTCCAGTGACTTACCTTACTTACCTGCCAGACGTCCGGTCATCCCTTCGACCCATCTGGACTTCTCGCCAGCTATCCGGTCAGCCCGTCGACCTAGCTGGACTTCTCGCCAAGCGTCCGGTCGACCCGCTTGGACTTCTCGCCAGCTATCCGGTCAGCCCGTCGACCTAGCTGGACTTCTCGCCAAACGTCCGGTCAGCCCGTCGACCCGCTTGGACTTCTTGCCAGCTATCCGGTCAGCCCGTCGACCTAGCTGGACTTCATGCCAGACATCCGGTCAGCCCGTCGACCTGTCTGGACTTCTCCTACACACTGGATCAAAGTGTCAGACAACAACAAAACTAACTTAACCTGATTTGTCATTCATCAAAACCTGGGTTAAATCGTTAGTGCTAACCGCACCAACAATAACTACTGATATCATGTTCAAAAACTATCACATACTAACAAGCAATAGGCATATAAACATGAACTGTAATAACAAAATAGGAGCATAAATAAAGTAGATGTATTCTTACTTGGAAGTTGTAGGTACAATGCTGATGTGTGTGTAGGAAGTATGGAACACTGCTCTGATACCACTCTGTAACGACCCGCCTTCTGATCACTGGCTGTAAGGCCGATCGTCACAATAATGCTAAACTATATTGTGCGGAAAGCTGGGCTAATTAAAATTTTACTCTACTAATGACGGATACAACTGATAAGAGAGGTCTAAAGACCTTCTTTGCTGGTGTACATATGCTAAGGAGGAGAAACTGAACATCCCAACAGAGTTAGGGGCTAGAAACTAACATCCCAACTACTCACAGACCTGCCGATCGATCCACAGATCGATCGGAGCTGCGGTCGTTCTGTTCCCAACTGGATCGGTCGGCTGACCGATCCAGGTATGTCTGGATCGGTCGGCTGACCGATCCAGGCACCTGAAGCTCTCCTGGAACGCTACTGTATCGTGCTGGATCGGTCGGCTGACCGATCCAGGAGGATACAGTAGCATACTGTATCTGTCTGGATCGGTCGGCCGACCGATCCAGTGGCACTGCCCAAACTCTGATCGGTCTCTGATCGGTCTGGAGACCGATCAGAGTTCTGATTTCGTCCGGGGACTCTGATTTCAGCACTTTGGCGTGCCAAAACCTCACACAACAATTCTAACAAGGCTAGGAAACACTCTAACAATGGAAACTAACATTCTCATATCATAAACGAAGGGTTCTAAGCATAATAGAGTGCATAGCTAACTAATTCATAGTGATTAACAACTCGAGTGCAAATAACAAAATACTGTAAAGTTCTGATGCTTAAGTAAAACTTGCTAAAATCCCTTAGAATCTTTTATTCCAGTTCCTGCCACACACATCTTGATCTGCATTGACCTCCAGCTTCCACTACTGGTCCACTTTTCCTTTACCTTTATCTGCAGTATAAGAAAAGTAGTATCTATAAGCTAAAAAGCTTAGTAAAAAACCATCTACCTCACAAAAATATGCAACGATGCAAATATGATTTTAAATCATGTTGTTTAAAACCTATGCTGGATATACTGAATAAACTAAGCATGGCATGGCATGTAAGCATACAATCATGGCATATCTAAAGCTGAACATATAAACATGTATAACAACTGCACATAAAGTGATCATGCATATTCACACGGAAAAACTAAGCTGGAGCATGATACTGACTGAAACTGAACTAAGCCAAAACTGATCTTAAACTATAATCACTGGATTAGATTAAGAGTTTGAAAGCTAATATCATAATAAGTGAAAATAGTAATCATGCTGCTGTTTGGGCCCGACAACTGTACTTGCTATGCGCGCATCTCTAACTAGACCCGGGGTTGCAAATCCCGAATTTAGTAGAGCTACTAGGTTATCTAAACCTAGGGACCGACTATGGGAGTCCAGCCCAATGGATATCTAATCCAGTACAGTGCCAACTGAAAAGTTAAATACTGAGTATAGCTAACTGTTTCTAATATAGCTTTCTAGGTTATCTGAACCTAGAGCTAGGTTGTCTGAACCTAGAGGCGACTGTGGGAGCCCACCCATTGGACCGTAGTCCCATATAAGCTAGGATAACTGTTTTAGATGCTTCTAATGCATTCAACTGTGCTAATAAAAATACCTAGGTTGCATTTTTTCCTAAGCTAGTTATTTAATCGACCACCTAGTGTGCTTTAACTCCCCTCTCTATTAGGGAGACTACCTTTAGGCACCCAACAGCATCTAAACCTCCAACTGAAGGAGAAAAGACGTGTCCGACCCATCTAAAGGTACTCGCTAAATCCCTAAACCTGCGAGGAGGGTTAAATACACCCTATGTGTCGGAAACATACGCATATAACTAAACTAATGCACAGAAAATCAAACGGTAGCTATTATACTGCAGGTGAGGGGTTTCTTACCTCCTGTTCGTAATTTCTTACGATTCTATTCGCTAGAATTCCGGTGGAGATGACCTTATCGACGATCCGCTCACGTCTTTGCGTTCCTCTCGCGGAGAAGAACCTCTTTCGTGTTGGAGTCGTCGCCGGAAGATGATCCGAGAGCCCTTGGGCTTGGGCGCCGAGAGGAAGAGGAGGAAGAAGAGGCGGCGGTGAGGTTTCGGTGGTGAGGGTTGAGAAGTTGCCGAACCCAAAAATAAACCAAACCCCACTTAAACCTTCTATTTATACTAAGTAACTAATTCGGCCAACCCAATTATAAATATAATTTGTCCCCTTTCCTTTCAGCATGGCCCTGCTGGGTTCAACTGGTTCCCAACATTATCCCTAAGCCATAGGTCTCGGGTTCGATTCCCGCCTAAGCTATTTTGCGGTTCTAATTATTTTTGTTGCTTCCGCTACTCGGAAAATTCCGAAAAAATATCTAAAAATTCCAGAAAAATCATAGAATAATTCTAATGCAAGTTTGAGAATTTTCGGGCGTTACACTAGTTATACTTTTATAGCTTATAGACCTCACGATCTTCTGTCGTATTCCTCTTCTTATCTCGGACGTTGTGTGGGCGATGATCTACTGAGATGAGAATCCACCCAAGCTTCCTTCTTCTTCAAGCAAGTTTCGGCCAATCAACAAACTCCTTGAGATGAAGAACTTCGGCCATCAACCAAGCTCCAAGGGATGCAAAGAAACAATGCCTCCTATCTCTTCTTCTTCTCTAAGAAAAATCCGGCCACCAAGATCTCTCCAAGAAGATGATGCCGTCGGCCACTTAAGAAGAAGAATAGGGGAAGAGGAAGAAGAGAGGGCCGACCACCACCAAGGAAGAGAGGAATACTAGAGGATATCTTATTGTTTATAAGGTGAGGCACCTCTACCCTCTCTTTTATATTCCTTAGTCTTGGCAAATAAGGAAAGTTTTAATAAAAAATTTCTTATTTTCTTTACCATTGAAAGGAAAATTTAATTGATAAAAAAATTTCCCTTTCTCTTATTAATGTGGCCGGTCATATCAAATCCTCCAAGGAAGGAAAGTTTTAAACATAAAATAAAAACTTCCTTATTTGTTTCCGTAAATTTTTAAATAAAAATTTCTCTTTTAAAAATTCCATTCATGGTTGGTTATAAAAGGACACTTTTATAAATTAAAATCTCTCTATTAAAACATGTGGATGATTTACAAAAAGGAAAGTTTTCTCTAAAATTAAAATCTTCCTTTTAACTACAAGTAAGGAAAGATATCAAATCTTTCTCTTAATCTTTTGTAGAAAGCTATAAAAGGAAAGATTTAATTTTAAATCTCTCTTTTAAAATCATGAGAATGGTTACAAAAAAGGAAAGTTTTATCCAAAATTAAAATCTTCCTTTTAACTACAAATAAGGAAAAATATCAAACCTTTCTCTTAATCTTTTGTAGAAAACTATAAAAGGAAATATTTAAATTTTAAACTCTATTTTAAAACCATGGTTTCCACATAAGGAAAGATTTTAAAATAAACTCCTTTTTATTTTTTATGTGGTTGGCCACCTAAGCTTGGGCTCCAAGCTAGGGCCGGCCACCACTTGGTCCGTCCAAGGCTTATCTTGGCTGGCCCTTGCTTGGGCTCCAAGCTTAGCTTGGCCGACCATCTAAGTGTTAGGACCAAAAGTAGCTAGAGGGGGGGGGTGAATAGCTCGTCGCGTGCTCGTCGCTTGGCGTTGCTTGTCGTTTCTTGTTTCTTCAAAGAGATGCGCAGCGGAAAATAAAGAAACAAACTACAAGACGCTAACACGTTTGGTTTACTTGGTATCCACCTCCAAAGGAGGTGACTAATCCAAGGATCCACACCACGCACACACCCTCCACTAAATAAACTCTCCTTGATGGTAACTACCAAGGGCGGAGAAGCCCTACAAGACTCAATACACGAAGAGAAGAAAAGGATACAAGAAATACAAGCTTACAAGCTTTACAATGAGTACAAACCCTAACCCTAGCTTCTCTTCTTGGCTTTGATCCGCCTCTTGACTTGGAGAGCTTCCAAGATCCTTCAAGAACTGGCGATCTGAGCTTTTTGAGTGCTGTGGAGGAACTGGCGAGAATCTGAGAAGTTGTCGTTCAAGTTCTACCGAAGACCACGCTCGCCTGCGGCTTTAAACCCGACGCAACGGTCGGATCCCGATCGATTCAAATGTTCCGAATCGATCGGGGAGGCTTTGGATCGATCCAGAGCGCCTCTGTGCTCTGGAAACGCGCCTGGATCGATCCACGGATCGATCCAGCGCTTATCGCGCGAAGCAGCATCGTCCCGATCGATCGGCTGATCGATCGGGACCTCTGGATCGATCCACGGATCGATCCAGAAGCTTTCTGTTCGCTGGGAAGAATCTGGATCGATCCACTGATCGATCCAGAGCCTGGATCGATCCACGGATCGATCCAGCACTTGGTTTTTGCCCAAAACCAAGTCCCAAACCTCCCTAACCAACATCCGGTCAACCTTGACCTGTTGGTACATCATGCCTAGCATCTGGTCACTCCCTTGACCTGCCAGGACTCCCCACCAAGTGTCCGGTCAATCCCTTTGACCCACTTGGACTTTTTCTCGTCGTGCCAAGTATCCGGTCACTCCCTTGACCTACTTGGACTTTCACCAGATGTCTGGTCAACCTTGACCCATCTGGATTTCCTTCATGCCAAGTACCCAGTCAATCATTTGACCTACTTGGACTTCCCAACACCAGATGTCCGATCATCCTTGATCCATCTGGATTTCCTTCCTTGCCTGGCTTCACTCACCAGGACTTATACCTAGCTTCACTCACTAGGGTTTTCACCTGGCTTCACTCACCAGGATTTCCATCTGCCTAGCTTCACTCACTAGGACTTTCACCTGGCTTCACTCACCAGGATTTCCTTCTGCCTAGCTTCACTCACTAGGACTTTCACCTGGCTTCACTCACCAGGATTTCCTTTTGCCTAGCTTCACTCACTAGGACTTTCACCTGGCTTCACTCACCAGGATTTCCTTTTGCCTAGCTTCACTCACTAGGACTTTCACCTGGCTTCACTCACCAGGATTTCCCAGTCAAGTATCCGGTCAATCCTTGACCTACTTGACTCTTCTTCAATCATTATCTTATTGTCAAACATCTAAACCCAAACCAAGACTCAGCTTGGTTAACCAGGTCAACCTTGACCTGAGGGATGTTGCACCAACAATCTCCCCCTTTTTGATGTTTGACAATACCATAATAACACTTACAATACCACATGTAAGTTAGGCTAATCCCATAGCCTCATCCTCCATGCCACTAGGTAATGAAAGCATAAGTTAAGCTCTTCATTCTCCTCCTAAGAGGGAAAACTCCCTCTAGGTAATGAAAGCCTAACTTACTCCCTTTCACAAGCCCTTTCATTCTCCCCCTATTGGCACACATCAATCCCCTATTGATAAATCACATCGACCCATATTTGGACACACATCAACCTGTGCTCCAATTTTGGGCACACTTCAACAAATCCATTTGTTGAAGACTCTCCCCCTGAAGAGTTGCTCATCGTTGTTCACAACATCACTCGTTGTGATCAACACGATACTGAAGGTCCCATACCCTTCATTATCCTTACCCCTACATTTTCCCCCAATGTAGGCAAATGCCCATCCTTGAGCATTATCCTTTAAAACCTCTGAACAATGAGGATATCCACTCCCCATTTTCAACCCATGCTCAACCTTGAGCATATTCTTAACAGAAGGTTAACCACCTTCCAAGGTTCATGAAAAATAATTTTTCATGTCTTTAAGGAGTACCTCCCCCTAAAGACATGGTGGTAACTTCTGTCATTGCACCAACAATGACTTGGAATCCCTAAAACTTTAGGAAACCCAATTGTAGAAGTTTTGAGGTTCAAATATTCAAAATTTGAAACAAACCTCAACCTAAACTTCAACTTAGCCTTCCTTAACCAATCCATCCTTGTTTTCACATGAAAACACCCTTCTTGTGTATACACATGTATATTTAGGGGTTTGGAAAGGTTACCTAGACTGAAATAGGTTCAAAATGCTGAAATCAGGCTTTCCCAGCCAAAATCAGCAACTTGGATCGATTGGAGTTGGGTTCCAATCGATTGAACCCAGCTGAATCGATCCACTGATCGATTCAGGACGTGTGGATCGATCGGCTGATCGATCCAGCGAGCTACTGCTCGCGGGAAATGCCTTCTGAATCGATCCACTGATCGATTCAGACTTCCTGGATCGATCGGCTGATCGATCCAGCGAGCTACTGCTCGCGATAATTGCCTTCTGAATCGATCCATGGATCGATTCAGGCACTCCAATCGATCCATGGATCGATCGGAGCTCTGATAGTTGCTGAAATTCCATTTCAGTCAACTTCAGAAACCCCTAGAAAATTCTACAAAAATCCAAAAATTATGAAATTTCGTGTAGACATTGTTTAGGGCATATACTATCAAGGAAAAATAGTTTTCTATGAAAATACATCATATTTTCAAAGATTGACACAAACTTGAAAACTTGCAAAAACTTTAGTGTTTTCTTCAAGTTTGTGTCTAACTATTCAATGGTGATTACTATCAAAAGATAGCCTTCACCAAGGTTTTCCAAAATCATTTTAAAACATTTTCAAAACCAATATCCCATCATGTTCCTTGGGCATAATGCACATGACTTGTACATTAGCTTTCCCAATGATGGGAAAACACATAACTATGTGTTTTGATGAACCTAAAACTCAAAAGAATGTACCAAATCAACATCTTGAGTTTTGTTCATCATCCTAACATCTCACTTGTATCTAATGTGCACTAAAACACATACAAGTCATCTTATAGGTCTTTGTGAGATGTAGATTTTGGTTTTGCCCTAATCTAGGGATCAT
Source organism: Zingiber officinale (assembly GCF_018446385.1). Lineage (NCBI taxonomy): Eukaryota > Viridiplantae > Streptophyta > Magnoliopsida > Zingiberales > Zingiberaceae > Zingiber > Zingiber officinale. The sequence goes on from NC_055989.1 coordinate 16,893,516, forward strand.
GCATATCTATTTAGGCATTTTAGATATATATTAGACATCCACCAAGGATGTCACTTGTTAATAAGTGTTGTTAAATGCCATTTGTCCTTAATTACAAGGAATTAAACTTAATGCATGATAATGTTATGGCATACATCAAAATAAAATAACTTTCAAAAGAAAGATATCCTATAGCTACATGATGTATGAATGTCATGACATGGTATTTTTGTATTTTTCATAATAAGTCATGAATGCAAAAATAGACATGATGTCATGACATATGATGGGCAACCAATCATGGCAAGATTTAGCATAAATAAAATATACCTAGATTAACTATCTAAGTATCCTTAAACCCTTAGCTAAAACTTACAACTTAAACCTAGATTGCCCTAGAGTGCTTCAAGAAAATGCCAAAGTCTACATTGGCATTTCTAATTCCCTTGATTAATTTATGCCAATTGAAATTAAGCATATTCCTCAAATGTTGACATATTTCATTTTTCCACAAGAGTAGCACTTTTAAATTAAGGCCCGGATTGCCTTAAGTTTTCTAAGAACATACCAAAATCCCAACTTGGTAGTTCTTATGAATTTCCCAATATGTGCCATTTAAAGATTAAAATCAATTTTTCACCACTAGGCACATTTTACTCTTTCAAGGAGTAAATAATTGTTCCATTTCATTTTCAAAGGTTAACAAAAACCTTGAAAATGCTCCTTGAGTGTCAATTTCCTCAAAGTTGGGTTAACTACCCTTCCAATCGGAGTTGACACTCTCTAACCCCTCTATGGGGTAGAGAAGATGCTCCTAGGAACCCAACACCTATTGGTGCTCCTTGGATGCTCTAGGTACTCACTAGGGATAACTTCCCTAGATACCTTCCTAGTGACCTTGTTAGGCTTCTTAGAAGCCTTGGTCACATTTTCTAGGTCAACCCTAGGGATAGCCTCCCTTGTGACCTTGTTAGTGACTTTCTTAGTCTTCTTAGAAGTCTTAGTCACTTTGGTTGCAAAAATACTCTTAGGGATGACTTCCCTAGTATTTTTGACTTGACCACTAGACCTAGGGTTTGTTCCATAACTATATGGAACTCTATGGTAACTGGGCACATCCTTCTTAGCCTTTGGTTTGTATCCCAAACCTCTATGGCTATTTGATGACTTTGATTTTCCTAACCCTAAGTTATGCTCATTTTGCCCTAATAGGATATTTTCCATCCTTTTTAGGGTCTTTTCCATTTTATCAAGTCTTGATCTCAAGACTTGATTTTCTATCATTAAATCCTTAGATTTTGATTTTCCATTACACCCATGAGCATTTTTGTTTCTAGGCTTATAACTACAATCCTTAGTGTGATTGCCTAGATTTCTATCTACCTCCCTAACCTTAGGTGTGGTAGTCTTAGCATGTAGGGCCACATGCTTTTCCTTAAAGCCCTCATGCTTTCTATTCTTATGGTAAATTGCATTAAAATGATATAAGTTAGAACTAGCATGCTTTTTACCATAATGTAAAGGAGTAGGCTCAATAAAAGATACCTTCTTCTTTACCTTGGAGGCTCCCCCTTGACTAGTGCCTCCTTGAGCCTTGACCATCTTCTTCCCCTTGGGGCATTGACTACGGTAATGTCCCTTTTGTTGGCACAAAAAGCACACAATGTGCTCCTTGCTCTTCTTTATTCCGGGGATGGTCTCCTTGGGCTTCACCTTGCCATTTTGTGCCACTTTGCCCTTCTTCTTGGCCAATTTGGGGCACTTGCTCTTGTAGTGCCCATGTTCCCTACATTCAAAACATATAATATGATTTTTATTATTAATTGAAATATTTATACCTTTGCTTGTAGGGGTGGCACTTGTTCCGGATGTAGAAGCTTCTCCATTTGATTTTTCTTGACTTGTGGGGGTTGAAGCTTCTTCCTCCTCTTCTTCTCTTGACCCGGATGTAGAAGCTTCTCTTTCTTCTTGATCCGGTGTCACCAAAGATTGCTCCCCCTCAATCCTAGAGGTGGAGGCTTCATCATCTTGAATATGAAACAAGGAGTATGCTCCCTCCTTGTTCCCTTCGTTGCATTCCCTTGAGGATGAAGCTTCTTGGATTTCCTCTTCTTCGGAGGTTGAGCATCTCTCAACCTCGGAATCCTCCTCTTGGTCTTGCTCCAAAGAGTCACCCTTTCTGGATTCTTCTTGATCTTGTACAGTGGAGGGGATCTCTTCATGAAGCTTGGCCAATTTGCTCCAAAGATCCTTTGCATCTTCAAATTCTCCAATTTTGCAAAGGATGGTGCTTGGCAATAGATTGACCAAAAGCTTGGTCACTTTGTCATTGGCCTCGCACCTTTGGACTTGCTCCGGGCTCCATTTGCTTTTCTTTAGAACTTTGCCCTTGGAATTTGTTGGAGCTTCGAAGCCTTCCGTAAGAGCAAACCATTGCTCTATCTCCATCATAAGAAAGTTTTCGATTCTTGATTTCCAAGAATCGAAGCTTGTAGAGGTGTATGGTGGAGCCACCCTTGTGTCAAATCCAAGTCCATCTTGGAATTGCATCTTGAAGTTGAGCTTGATAAAATCTTGAACTTGAAGAATTTGCTTCAACTTCTTCACCCTCTAGCTTTTCTTGTTACGCTTGACCCTTCCGGCGATGATTCCGGTGAAGAGCGGCCTTGCTCTGATACCACTTGTTAGGACCAAAAGTAGCTAGAGGGGGGGGTGAATAGCTCGTCGCGTGCTCGTCGCTTGGCGTTGCTTGTCGTTTCTTGTTTCTTCAAAGAGATGCGCAGCGGAAAATAAAGAAACAAACTACAAGACGCTAACACGTTTGGTTTACTTGGTATCCACCTCCAAAGGAGGTGACTAATCCAAGGATCCACACCACGCACACACCCTCCACTAAATAAACTCTCCTTGATGGTAACTACCAAGGGCGGAGAAGCCCTACAAGACTCAATACACGAAGAGAAGAAAAGGATACAAGAAATACAAGCTTACAAGCTTTACAATGAGTACAAACCCTAACCCTAGCTTCTCTTCTTGGCTTTGATCCGCCTCTTGACTTGGAGAGCTTCCAAGATCCTTCAAGAACTGGCGATCTGAGCTTTTTGAGTGCTGTGGAGGAACTGGCGAGAATCTGAGAAGTTGTCGTTCAAGTTCTACCGAAGACCACGCTCGCCTGCGGCTTTAAACCCGACGCAACGGTCGGATCCCGATCGATTCAAATGTTCTGAATCGATCGGGGAGGCTTTGGATCGATCCATGGATCGATCCAGAGCGCCTCTGTGCTCTGGAAACAGCGCCTGGATCGATCCACGGATCGATCCAGCGCTTATCGCGCGAAACAGCATCGTCCCGATCGATCGGCTGATCGATCGGGACCTCTGGATCGATCCACCGATCGATCCAGAAGCTCTCTGTTCGCTGGGAGGAATCTGGATCGATCCACTGATCGATCCAGAGCCTGGATCGATCCACGGATCGATCTAGCACTTGGTTTTTGCCCAAAACCAAGTCCCAAACCTCCCTAACCAACATCCGGTCAACCTTGACCTGTTGGTACATCATGCCTAGCATCTGGTCACTCCCTTGACCTGCCAGGACTCCCCACCAAGTGTCCGGTCAATCCCTTTGACCCACTTGGACTTTTTCTCGTCGTGCCAAGTATCCGGTCACTCCCTTGACCTACTTGGACTTTCACCAGATGTCTGGTCAACCTTGACCCATCTGGATTTCCTTCATGCCAAGTACCCAATCAATCCTTTGACCTACTTGGACTTCCCAACACCAGATGTCCGATCATCCTTGATCCATCTGGATTTCCTTCCTTGCCTGGCTTCACTCACCAGGACTTATACCTAGCTTTACTCACTAGGGTTTTCACCTGGCTTCACTCACCAGGATTTCCATCTGCCTAGCTTCACTCACTAGGACTTTCACCTAGCTTCACTCACCAGGATTTCCTTCTGCCTAGCTTCACTCACTAGGACTTTCACCTGGCTTCACTCACCAGGATTTCCTTTTGCCTAGCTTCACTCACTAGGACTTTCACCTGGCTTCACTCACCAGGATTTCCTTTTGCCTAGCTTCACTCACTAGGACTTTCACCTGGCTTCACTCACCAGGATTTCCTTTTGCCTAGCTTCACTCACTAGGACTTTCACCTGGCTTCACTCACCAGGATTTCCCAGTCAAGTATCCGGTCAATCCTTGACCTACTTGACTCTTCTTCAATCATTATCTTATTGTCAAACATCTAAACCCAAACCAAGACTCAGCTTGGTTAACCAGGTCAACCTTGACCTGAGGGATGTTGCACCAACACTAAGGATGGGTAAGAAGGTGGGTATGAGTGGGTATAACACTTTATAATTAAGAGACTACGACAGGGACCGAGAGGAGGAATTGGTTTTGATCTCCCGATGAACTTGAGCTTCCCGTATTCGCCCCGAACACCCAACTCGAGTGCATCAATAATATCTCATTCCACTAAAGAGTTATTATTGAACTACCGCACCAATCTCATATTACTATATGAGCTCCTTCTTATCATGAGTGTGTTAGTCTCCCTGTATTTAAGATATAGAATGTCCACTAATTAAATGAGTTACTGACAACTCACTTAATTAATATCTAGCTCCAAGAGTAGTACCACTCATCTTCATTGTCATGTCGGACTAAGTCCACCTGCAGGGTTTACATGGCAATCCTTATGAGCTCCTCAAGGGGACATCATCAACCTAGATTACTAGGACACAGTTTCATTCTATAATCAACAACACACCATATAAATAATATTATTTCCCAACTTATCGGACCTATTGATTTATCGAATTAAATCGCACCCTTTGATAAATTAAAGAAATGAATATTGAGTATATGTGCTTGTTATTATATCATGATTAAGAGCACACACTTCCCTAATAACAAAGATCTTGTTCTTTTATACAGTCAGTATAAAAAGAAACTACCTCACATGGTCCTGCTCAATACACTCAGAGTGTACTAGTGTAATTTTATAGTTAAGATAAACTAATACCAAATTACACTACAACTATTCCAATTGTTTATTCCTTTCCATCTTAGTCGTGAGCTACTTTTTATAACTTATAAGGAACTGATAACATGATCTTCTGTGTGTGACACCACACACCATATTATCTACAATATAAATTAATTGAACAACTACACTTAGCATATAAATGCAAACATTTGACCAATGTGATTCTTTATTTCAAAATAAATGTTTACAAAAAGCTAGACTTTTAGTATACACTCTAACAATTCCGGCCTTCTCCTCAAGCAATCTTCCACTCCGGCTTCTCGTCCCTCAGAAACGTCGTGCACTTCCTTCTCGTCCGCCAGCGTACTCTTCCGCAATACCTTGTCTCTCGGACGCACCAAGCCCATCGACTCTTTCTCATGTCATCCTTCTCGCTAGCTATATTTTTTTCTCGATATTTTGTGCTCCTAAGTTCCTGCACACTTAGACACAAGAATCAAACACAACATGACCTAACTTGACTTGGTTAATCACACCAAAACTATCACAGGGTGCTTACAATCTCTTCGTTTTTAATGTGAGCAACACAAATTAAGTTAGGAAATAACAAACATAGTGAAGTAAATTTAAACATTAAAAATGCAAATTAAAACAATTAATATGTAAAATGTTACCTCACCCTAAACTTAATCTATAAATCTCCTCCTTTTATCATATTAAAAATAGGGGTAAAAAATTCTAAGGGTGACAAACACTTAAAAAAATTCTAAAAATTATTTTTCAAAAAGCTAGATTATAAAAATCAGTTTCAGAATAAATAATTTAAAATTATTTTTAGTCATTGAAAACTTCTAAAAAGTTTTGTAACTATTTAACATGCTTATTCAAAACAGCGATAAAATTTCTTCTGATAACAAAAAATTAAGATAAGTAGTAGTTAATTATTCTATACAAAAGATATATTTTTTAAAAAATATTTAACAAATAGATTTTGAGAAAACAATTCTTGAAACCTTTTCTCAATACATACAATAGACATTATATCTTTAGAAAAATTAAATTTTCAAAGATTGACTTTTTTTAAAAAAATAATATTAAAAATTAATATTTTAGTAAAAAAAAATTTGAAAATTTAATAACGGTCAAACAATTTAAAAAATATTTATTTTGACAGAAAATATGATATTTTATCAAAAATAAAATAAAATTTTCAAAAATAACTTTGTGAAATAATTTAAATTTTAAAGATATGGTTTTGTTGAAAATTTATAAAAAACAATATAGCAGTCAAAAATTAAAAAAATTTCCTACAGATAACTAATAAAATCTGTTTTCACAACAAAAATTAAGATCTAATTAATTTTTAACAAAAATTATATGAAACAATTTATTTAAAAAAGTTAGACAATTTTAAGTAAAAAATATTAAATCAAATTAAAAATAAAACATGTATAAAGATTTAATATAGGCATGATTTTGAAACCTAATATAGGTTCCTATCTACTGGATTAATCAAAAAAAAATTTTAAATATACTTTTTTGTTACTCTTCTAATTTGACCCTTATGGAATCTATAATACAAATTTAGTTCTTGATAATTTCTAAAATTTGATATAGCAAAATTTGAAAATGTAGAATTTTTAAAATTTTCTATTTGTTCTTTCAATTTTTCATTTTCATCCTTTAGTTTATCATATATTTCTAAAGGACATGCATTCGCTAAGATTGCTTTCAATTCTAAAACTTTCTTTTTCAAATTATTGACTTAAGCTTATGTAACGATCTAGTCATAAATTTAATACCTGAATATAATTCGTCAGGAGGTAGTAGACATACCTCACTTACTAGATCTTCTCTAAAGTTTGTTTCTTCCTCCTCGCTATAGGTTTTTTCTGAGGAGCCTCCCCCTTCATTTATTCTCTCCTCCTGGTGACTTGCCATCAGTGCAAGTCTAGTGTACTCCTCTAAATTAGATTCTGATGATGACTCGTCCCAAGTCACCTTCAGGGTTTTGAGCTTTGTTGTGCTTGGTCCTTTCTTGTTGTCCTTCTTCAGTCTTGGGCATTCATCTTTAATGTGTCCTTCTTCATTGCAGTGATAGCATCGCACTTTCCTTTTTCTTATTTTCTTGGCCTGCACTTCATTGAATTTATTAGATCTAAAAAATTCTTAAATTTCCTTACCATAAATGTCGTTTCATCATCGTCAACGGAAGTGTCGGCCTCTGATTCCTCCTTCTTAGCTTTTAGGACAATGTTGTTTGATTTTTTTATGCCCTGAGTATCTACACAATAAGACTCCTGAAGTACAAAAGTAGAGAATAAACTTTCAAGCGTACTTACATCGAGGTCCTTAGAGATGTAGTAAGCATCTACTAAGGCTGACCAGTTTGGAGTTCTCAGAAAGGCGTTAAGTGTGTACCTTAAAGAATCATGATTTGTTACCTTTTCTCCGAGGTTATTGAGATGGGTGATTAGATCTTTGATCTTAGCATGGAGTTGAGCTACCTTCTCTCCTTTGTTCATCCGGAGATTCATCAGTTGATTTCAGAGGATGTCCCATCTCACTAATTTTACTTCCAAAGTGCCCTCGTGATTCATGAAGTTTCAAGATTTCTCCCAGAGCTCCTTTGCAGAGTCGTACCTTCCGATCTAGCTAACCTCCCAGGGCAAAAGGACGCTAAGCAGATGGAATTCCGCTTAGCCATTAGCTACAAAGTCGGCTTGTTCCTTCTTCATCCACATGTACTCTTCTTTGTCAACTCCTTTTTGATCCTTTTGTGCTACAAAACCGTATTTTATAATTAACAAAATTTTAAAATCAATTTTAAAGAATACCTCCATGCGCTTTTTCCATGTTGCGAAATCTCCCTCGAATTTCACCGGGTAGATGTTGGATCCAGCCATCGTCTTTATGCTTCAGTTGGCAGTTAGTCCTTCTAAAGCGGTTGGGCTCTGATATCACTTATTAGTCTCGGTGCGGCTGGCTAGAGGGGATGAATAGCCTGAAATAAAATTCAGCCCTTTCTCGCTCTTTTGACTTTGATTAGTAAGCACAATTAATTTACCAAAATAATTAACATAAAAAAAATAACAACTTATAAAAGAAATGCATAAGAAGACCAGAATTTACTTGGTTACAACCTAGGTGGTTGTTAATCCAAGACAGATGAAGGCACTAGAAAGATCTCCTTCATTAAAAGCAGAAAAGTCTCTTACACCTTTTGATAGCTCAGAAAGTTACTAGGAAATGAATACAGAAGTTGTTATTTTTTTTTTCTTGCTCCAGGGGTCTTTTTATAGCCCCTATAAAACTCTATCCGAAGTTTAAAGGCGCCTTCAATTGGGTTCAAGGCACCTTCTATTAGCCAAGTTTTATCACCGAAGATAAAACCTTATCTTCAGCCAAAGGTCATCTGAAAGCATCTTCAATAGGCTGGAAGACACCTTCAACATTGTTCATGGAAGGCGCCTTCCAAGCTATTGAAGGCGCCTTCCTTGCAGCAGAGCAGCTCCTTAGCTGATCTTCATTGTGTGATGCTCCGACTTTCTCCTCGAGCAATCTTCCGCTCGGTCTTCTCATCACTCAAAAATGTCGGGTGCTTCTTTCTTGTCCGCAAGCGTACTCTTCCGCAGCACATCGTCCCTCAGATGCACTGAGCTCGTCGACTCTTACTCTTTCCCATGTCATTCTTCTCGCTAGCTGCGTCTTTCGCTCAACTTCTTATATTCCTAAGTTCCTACACACATAGACACAATGATCAGATACAACAAGCCCTAACTTGACTTGGATCATCATACTAAAACTACCACGGGATACTTACAACGACTACTCTTTGTTTATAAATTATTTTTCTATGTCTTTCTCTGTAAACTTCTAATTCAAATGTCGCAAATGGAGTTTCTTGCCCTGCATCAATTACCTAATCAATCAAGAACCCTTTTGTATTGCAAGGAAATACTCTCAATCGATCACTTGGCTTTGGCCTTAATCAATTACCCAATCTACCCAAAACTCTTTCCTGAGGAAAAGCTCTCAATTGATCACCTGATCGATTAGTTTTGGCCTTGATTTACTACCCAATCGATAGCCCATGCCTAATGCACTAAACTTGGTTTTAGGGTTCCTTTGCCCAACCCGAACCCTTCCATGACTTGTTGGGATTTTTGTTGCCTAGAATATTGTCAACAATGACCTGTCAGGACTTCTTTACTAAATGTTCAGTCAACTCTTGACCAACTTGGACTTTCTCTTGCCGAGTTCCCAACTAGGGCTATCTCGTGTCAAGTATTTAGCTCACAACTAATCCACCTTGGATTTAATCTAGTTCCCAAATAGGTTTACCTAGTCCCACTAATACTTCACTTGTGCTAACTATTTAGCTCCTAGCTAATCCACCTTGAACTTAACCTAGTTCCCAACTAGGTTTGTCTAGTCCCACTAAGACTTCACTTGTGTCAAGTGTTTAGCTCCCAGCTAACCCACCTTGGACTTAACCTAGTTTCCAACTAGATATGCCTAGTCACACTAGGACTTCCCTTGTGTTAAGTATTTAGCTCTCAGCCAACCCACCTTAGACTTAACCTTAGTTCCCAACTAGGTTTAGTTGGTTCCACTAGAACTTCCATTTGCCTAACCTCCAGATAGAACTTCTCGTTTGTCTAATTTCTAATTAGGACTTTATCATTCAAGTATCCAGTCAACTTTGACTTACTTGACTTTTTATTCATATATTGTCCAAACATTGAAACTCAAGTTTGAGCCAACTCGAGCTTAGTCAACCTGGTCAGTCTTGACTCAAGAAAAATTATAGTAACACCAAAGAACGATAGTCATTCAATCGTGTCTCCAAGAATATCCACATATTATGCTAGACTGTCGGAGGTTGAGGTCGAATACTAGATTGGATGATTTAGAGTAAGTCCGGGGAATCGAGTGATCAGGGACGTTAAGTGTTCGGGGACATTGAGTGCTTGGGAACGCTGAGTGCTCAAGGACACCAAGTAGTTAAAGATGTCAAGTGCTCGGGGATGCTGAGTGCTCGGGGTCATCAAGTACTCTGAAATCCGGTATGGCAGATCGAGAAGCGAGACCAGCTGCTCAGAAATAACCAGGTAGCACCATATGGGATACCTCAAATTATTAATTATTTGAGAACATACATTTAATTACTAATTGTTTATCAATACGTGGTCAAAATTATTCATTTTTGATACATAGATTTAATTACTAATAATTTAGTGGCTGATTATCAAAATTACTATTTAATTTATTTTTAACTAAAAATTAATTAAAATCTTATATTTTTCATCTAACGTACTTAAGGTGACTAATTAAGAAAAAAAAGTTAAATTAGATTATTTTTAGATTAGAATCGTAAATTATTTTAATGGATCATATAAATTAATTATTTTAAAGCGGAGTTATATATTTAAAAATTAATTAATTTTTATCAAAAATAAATTAATTAATCATTTATGATAATTAACTGAATCATCAACTAAATAAAACTATAGTTGAGGCATTGCGTAAGTTAAAATCCACTTGAACATCAAAGTACAAGTGATTCATAATAATTCACATAGAATTTATCTACCAAGAAGCTACACGTATAGGTTTTCCTTATTTGTAAAAAAAAAAAAAATCTCGCTTCTAGATCTTCCTCTACTAAGTTTCATATTTACATTTTTTTTTTAATTTATTAATATCCAACGGACTTTGATTTTTAAGATTGTAAATTTTTAATCACCCTTTATCTATCTACTTAGACTTTTAACCATTTAATATAGAATCAATTCCTTAATCTCACGTACTTAGAAGATAACAAATTTATTATAATAAGATAAAGAATCAATTCTTATGTCCTTAAGAAAAAAAATCTCTTCCACCATCTAACTAATCTAACTAATTTGACGATTGATTATAAATTGATTCTATAATTTACCTCTTTTGATATAATCAGAAAATAATCCCTTAACAATTAAATATAAACTAATTCTATAATCTACCTCTTTTTATATAATTGGAAAACAGACTAGGAGGAACTAAGGACCCACCAAGTATAAAAGTATTCAATCTCAACCGGTATAAGAGAAATGGAAGGAAAACATGTCAATAGGAAGTCTTAGTGGACCAAGTCTGTAGTGGGTGGTTATATCAAATTTTATCGGTGTTAGGGCCAAATCACATAAACTTGAAGTTGAAAGTCCATTATAGAAATTTGAAATTTAATCAGAGGATATCATCATCTTATTACATTTCAAAGATTTGCATTAAATTTTCTCCAAAATGCATTTTCTTTGGAAAATTCAGAATTGGAACTTGGCGTTATTGTTTGCATTTGCAAAACGAACTTCTCCAGTGTTTATGCAAAACGAACTTCCCCAATGTCTAGATAAACAGACAGAAGTCCATGCGAGGGTGTTTTTCAAGAGCACCATCCATGTGCAAAATCTTCTTAAATATGATGCAAGCAGCTAGATTGAAGACTTCTAAGGAAGATAGATTTATACATTTCTCCATCGGATACAAAAATCTAAAGAAACTAATACAAGCATAAGTTCACCTAGTTTGGATTATCTGGTGATTCTCAGTGTCTTCCCCGCTGGATAGGCATCATCCCTCACTCTCTACAGTCCATGAATGCACATGCTGCGCATATCTCAAGCAAAAAAGTTCATGCAAGTCATCCTAGCACAACTGAATCCTCATACCCACATAGATAACTTCAGCTAATGAGCCATAAACTTCTTTAGCAGTGAATCACCATCTGATTGATGCAGTTCAATCCAGCTTCTTGTTCAACAGGTTATCCCTTTGAATGACATCATCACCCTGTATATATTGTGCTCAAGTTACACGAATACAACAGTCAATAAACAGCAGAAAATCTACTAGGAGCGTTCAATGCTCTGCTCATTGGAATATTAAGAGTGAATCATGTATTTAATTTGCCGTGTCATAACTGCTAATAACCTATTTACCCAAGTGCAAACGTAAAATTAGCCACTGATGAATCACTGCTGTAGTATCTGATTAGAAAGGCCCCAATGCAAGAGTGAGAATTTCAGTTTTATCTCTGAATTATTCAGTGTCGGCAGCAATCAGCTTGCAGTAGAATGTGAAATTAGAAAGGGTGGTGCCATACGCCATCACAAGAACAAAACCAGAAAATTTGGGAGCTTGATAGCTTAAATCTATAGACAACTGGCTAGTTACCAAGGAGTTTAGCTGTTTGTTACTGATTAATAGTTATGCAAAACTGACTCGTTCATCCAGTTTTAAAATGGTACATGTAGCTTCATAAATGAGAAAAGGATTCATCCATGATCAAATATTCTAACTATACGAAACCAAAGTATAAGTAGAGGCCTAGCAGTTAATTTATGACAAACATCACTCAGTTTATTCGTATAACATAAAATAGAACTTGTTCTAGAAATGACCAATTTTATGCTACCAATGTTGCTAAGAGTTGCTTCTTGGTATCACAAACAAATCCAACATATATTACCTGTAGACGCAGTATAGGGCTCCAGCTCTTGACATGATAACAAAACTGATATTGTTAAATCTTTGAAAACTGACAACCTTCATTTCCTAGTGATAATCTCAACTCACAATTAATTAGCATGGTCCCTTCTATGCAAAGATTTGGAAGCCCTTATGAAAAACAGCAAACGACTCATCAAGTTACCTCCAAAATGACTAAGCTGTGGCATGCCCCTTTTAAGCATAAATGAAGAAAATATATGTCAAGGAGATAACTCAATTAGATTCAAATTGCGGTTTGAAAATTCTTGTGAAACAGTCTTCTCCAATCTTTTGAGGAGCAGGCATGCATCAGAGCTAGAAATTCCTTGATTCATCTCAAGGACAACAGGAAGAGAAGAACTTTTATTCATCTCCAGAAGCATTGTGCCCTGTTCAAATAAAATATCTTTGAGAGAAGAATCTAACTTAACAGCAGAAAAAATTAAAGATTTACAACCGAGAGTTAGTAGACTAGAATTGACTGTAGCATTTCTGACAAGGAGATCCAAGTTCGACACTTTCATTAACACAAAATGTTGTTGTATTGAGAATAAGCAAATGGATGGGGAAACTATCATACTCAAGAACCATATTTTGCCTTTTGTTCTACCAAGTGACACCTACAGTGGATAGAGGAAATGGAAAATAAAAAATAAACAGGGACTAATAAAAATGCTCTAATCTAGTGGTATTTTTTATGCAAGAAAAAATGCTTCGATCTCACAATGAGGACATTCTGCTGCTAGTCTATGAAAAATTTGTATGTTGATATCATGAATGTGAACTTATTGTTGAAGTGAATGATTATTTGCTAGCTTTAAGGCCAGGCTAACTGATAGATTTATGTTGATGCAATCGTGCCCTAGGTGGTCGTGCTTAATCATGAGTTTTGATGTGTTTAAATGGTCAAGCAAAGGTTCAAGTTAGGTTTTACTTAAGTATTTGAAATGTGTGTTAAGTTGTAGGCCTAAATTGTAGCATCCTTGAAAGATTGTAAGAGGATTTTTTACAACCGGAAAAAATCCAAGAAAGAGAAAGTATAGAGGGCTTTCAAGAGTTATTCACCAAACGATCATATAGATCATGGAGCAGGAACGAGGATTCAAACCACGTAAATCCGAGAGAGCATCAAGATGATGGTTGGATAGAGCATTCATCCATCAAAGTTTGAAAGCGAATTATGAGCCCCCAGGGCGTAGCACAGACGGTGGGCGCATGATATCTCTGGCGTAATGGCCAGGGGTCGATTCTCAGGAACTGACGACCTGGGGTTTACCCCGTCATGCGCCTATGGCCTGTGTACCTGCATGAACCTCCCTCCATATCCGTGGGGCCGGCACTAGGGGGGCCGCTAAGGTAGCGGATCTACCTTTTTTGAAAGCGAATTATGCGCCCCCAGGGCGTAGCACAAATAGTGGGTGCATGGCAGTAATGACCAGGGGTCGATTCTCAGGAACTGACGACCTAGGATTTACCCCACCATGCCCCTATGGCATGTGTACCTGCACATATCTCCCTCCATATCCGTGGGAGCGGCACTAGGGGGGCTACTAAGGTAGCGGATCTACCTTTGAAAGTGAATTATGCAGAAGTGATGAATAAAGGCATTCTTCAAAACCAACTTTTTGATATGATGCTAATCATGAAAAATGGTTTTGAGATGCGTAGTGATGTCAACCAAAACATTTTGAATGCGCTGATGGACAAAGAAACAAAGAGAGGAATACACAACAAATTGAAATGTCGAGCGCCATCTACTGAGTGTGCTCCCAATGCACAAAATCAATCAAATTACAGCATACCAGTCCATAAAGGAGTCAAATAAAGGCAAAGTGGCAAAATGGTACCTCTTGAGAGCACAAATAACTGAATTCAAGATTAAAAAAAAAGGAAATAGTGGCAAAATTTCATTGCAAGATTAAGGTAGCTAGCTAACAAATTGAAAAGCATCCAGGAAACAATGTCAAATTGGACATGATTTAAAGTGTCAATTCATTCTCAAGAAGACCTTACTTGGTATCCATAGTAGATTTGTTTCACATGTCTAGGAAATTTGAAGTATGTAGTTTAGAAAGATTTTTTTTCTCTATTATGGAATTGCATGAAACAAGAATTGTAGGAATAGTAGAAAAGGCCTCTAGAAGAAAAGATGTAGCCCTTGCAGCAAGCAAAAAGAAGGGGAAGAAGAATAAGTATCCAATTCCACCAAAATCATCATCCGAATCTTCTTCCATGGATAACAATGAGGAGGCCTACATGGTAAGACAAGTAAAGCTTTTAGAAAACTAAATATTGGTAGGAGTAATGTAATGAAGATACTAGGGAAGAGGAAAAGTAGAAGAACAGTGAGGTGCTTCAATTGCCATAAAGTACAAATTCAAAATCAATGCCCAAAACTGAAGAAAAGGGAGAAGGAGAAAAAAAAAACTAGAAGTTGAGGAAAAGTCAAAGAGGAGGAACCTAAAGGGCCACTTGGAATGATACATCGTCATCAGAGAAAGGAGTCAAACACATTACATGGTATGAATCAGATGACATGGTAAGTGAGGTAAAGAGTTAAAGATTTACTTGATCCAATTTCTAGTTTAATGAGATCCTTAGATAAGGCTAAAATGAAAAATATGCATGTAAAACTATTAGGAATTTTTTAGGACAAATTAGAAAATGTTTGCCTTGGTGATAAATTGCATAGCTTAGAAGAAGAAAACAAGAGGCTAAGGGAACAAGTAAATACCCTTAAGATCGCCTTAGAAGAATTTACGATCATTATTGTAAAATACCGAAAGGGCGAATAACCATAAGAGAATTTTCCAAAAATTTTAGAAATTTTTCGGGAATTTTTCGGAGCTCGTATGACGAGTTTAGGGGGGATAAAAATTAGACTCTGGAAAAGCTTGTTTAGGCTACCTCGTTTTAACGAGGAAAAGTTTCCTTTTCCTTTTCCTTTTCCTTTTTCTTTTCTTTATTTTCTTTTCTCCTCCCCCGTGCGGTGGCCGACGCCGTTCCCCGCGCCGAGCCTCCTCTCATGCCGAACTCACGTCGATCCTTGCCCTAACCGCACGCGACGGTTCCATCTCCCCCTATTTCTCCCCTCGCACGAACCCCTTCTTCTTCTTCTCGCTTCTTCTTACAGTGCCCTAGCCGCAGTCTGCCGCCCGATTCAACCGATCTTCCCGTGCCCTAGGTTGGGTTCACAGCCGGCCGACTTCCTCCTCGCCGGCACTCGAGCACCGCCCGACATCTACTGGCGCCGCCCCTCTCGTGCGACACCAAGCCACCGCCGCCCGACCACCAAATCTCTCTGGCGTGCCCTAGATTTGGGTCCATAGTCACCAAGCCCTAAGCCACCGATACCGTCTCCTTATCTTCCTCCGACGTCGACGCCACAGGGAACCGGTCGCGGCATTTGACTCTTTTCGTCTATGCCCTAGATCGCCGGCCAATCTTTTCCTCTGCTCCAGCGTCAGCATCCAATTCCCTTCCAACTCTGACCATCGAGCTATGCACTAGTGCTGTCGCCCGCTTACTCTGCACTGGTCCTTCAGCACAGCAACAATCGGGTTTCATCAGAGAGGAAGCTACGAGTTAGGTTGATGTTTGATCCGTAAACTCCATTGCGTGATCTTCTTCTTGATCCGTTTGATTCCAGCGGTGAGGTTTTGTGTATTGTAGGGTATTCGATTGGTGGACAGCAGCTTGATCAGGGCAGGGAGGTAGATTCCAGCAATGTCTCCTTTCTGGCAACAACCTTTTCGGCTGTGAATTGAGGTAAGGGTAGGTATTTGATACGTTTTGTAGTTAGACGATCATGTGTAGATTTATTAGGTTTATGGGTTGAATTAAGTGTAGGAAATAGATTGTGTAATTAGTTGTTAATGTGTTAATTAGGGTTTGCCCTAATTTAGTGTTAGAGATTTTTATTTAGCTATTTCATTGAATATTAGCTAAATAAAAATATATATATTGGTGACACAGGACTTTGACGCGAGACGAGTATCTCAACGTCAGATTTGGATCGGATACGATCCTATTATTGGAGGCGGGTACCTTGACTTATCTTTTAGATATGTCATTTGATATGCATAGTAGTTTTTAACAAGTAGTAATGATTATGTTTCATATCTGCATCGGTTTGTCACTACCGGATACCTATTACATGCTTGTTTTGCTTACCTGTTTTGTATTTCATGTTAGTACCCACCTGATTATATATGCTTATAGGGGTAGTGACATAACCATGCTCTATTATGTTCAGGACCTAGGTTTTTATACCTTATCTGATCTGTGTACCTAGACTATTGATTGGATTTATTTGTCCTATGGTACGCATTTTGTAGAGATGGATAGGTTCAGGATATTCCCATCTTAGTATCATGCCCCATTTCGTATGATTGCATGTTGTGCGATAGTCGGCTCCATTATTGTTGAGCACATCGCCAGTTACATAGATCTGCACACACCACCACTCATGGGTTAGTGGTATGTCAGGCAGGGTATGTGGCAGTTCTGCTGTTAGGCTCCGCTGGTCCGGTGACAGCGTGATAGCCGACACACAGTTCTGCTCTGTTAGGCTCCGCTGGTCTGGAGACGCAGCATGGTAGCCGGCAGACAGTTTAGCTCTGTTTGGCTCCGTTGGTCCGCTCATGGGTAGTGTGACGCAGCGTGGTAGACGGCAGGGATTCCTCCTCTGGACTGGCTCAGGGAGATGAAAGCATTGTGCTCCCCCACTTATGATTTGAGATAGGAGGATAGGTGTACTCCGACAGCATCCCGTCCACTCGGTCACTCAGGAGCAGTAATGGCAGAGTGCACGGTTGTCACAGCCCTACCCACTCGGTCTCACCATCGTGTGTGAGATGGCTAACTGGCGGTAGGGGTGACCAGGACATGTTATTGCCATCATACGCATTTATGCATTTATTGTTTGTGTTTGATGCACTTGTATGCTGTATATTGGATGGATGAATTTGTTTGACATGTATACAGAATTCCTACACCTCTCGGTTTATTATCCATACACCAGGTCTTGGTTAGTATAGTTGTTCTCCTATTTATTTCAGTTGCATTTATCCTTCTTATATCAGGAGACTGTACGCATGATTAGTGCTATTTGTTATATTTCTTACTATGCATGTCAGTATTTACCCGCTGAGGAGTTGACTCACCCCGTGGTTATTACTATTTCACGTTGAGGTTGTCCGGAGAGTTCCAGTCGCTAGTCCCCCTGCAGTTCGCGAGGATATTTGTTTGATTTCTTTTTTTTTATTGTACTATCTAGACTTGTACTAGTTTTGTTTCTATGGATACTGTATGGTTTTATTGTCAATGGGTTTTATTGGATATGTTTTGCTACATGCCTGCATGGATGGCAGAAGAGGTGAATTGATTTTATCGTTGTGATTTGTGTTTTTGGGTGTAGTGGAGTAGGATATAAGTTTTGAGCTTTATGGGTGTAGTTGAGTAGGATTTTTGACTTGATTTTTCCTTATCGTTGCATTTGTTTAGTTTTTTCTATTAACTGCGTGGATGCTTGCTTATTTTACTTTTATGTTATATGTATGTTCCGGCCGTGTTGGCCGAGGTATCTGGATGATGTAGTAAAGTTTCAGATTGTCACCCATACAGGGGAGATGCTGCCGAAATTTCTTCTAGCAGGGACTCCCTTGAAGCATGACAATTTATTTGGTATCAGAGCCAAGTTTTATGATGCTTGGTTTTCGTATTGTTGGTTTTGCGGGTCAGGTTGTTACAAGTATAGAATGTCTGGTTTTAGTATTTTGGGATTTTCGAGATTTATCTGATACCAATTTATTTGGTATCAGAGCGGGTTACGATACCTGCTTTTGGTGTTCTGGATTTTAGGGTTAGCCCAAGTTTGCTAGTTAACTTGAGTATTTATTTTCGGATTTATACGGGTTTCCGTCGATTTTCTCGTCCGGAATTTTGAGGTAAAAATGGGGACTGGACAGCGACGGAACATCTCCAGACGACAAATAGGTATAAAGATAATTTTATAATTTTTATACTTGTAGTGATATTTGTGTTATAACTTAACAGATATGAAGAGATCTACACGAGTAGCTGCGAGACGTGGTGTTGGACGGCCACGTTAGAGGACTTTGGAATCTCTGGCAACAGAGTTGCCAGAGATCCCTACTGGGTTTGAGCCTGTCGGTCAAGGACAGACTCAAGATACTGCAGGTGCGTCTAGCTCTCAGACTCCGATGGCTTAGTTGGAGGTACCCACCCATACCGTACACACTGTACCACACGTGGCAAACCCGATACCTCCACCAGCAGAGCCTGCGACATACCTGGCACCACCGCCACCTGGACCTACCGTGTTCCCGGCACCAGAGGCACCTGTGCCCCCAGTACCTACAGTGTACCCAGCATCTGTACCAGCGGTACCGGTTGCTCCATTTCCGGTACCACCACCTCCCGTACCTCCAGCCGCGGCCACTCATATCGACCCTGTAGTGTGCAGCAGCACCAGGAGTACCTCCCCCGGTCTATTCAGCGGTACCACCTGTAGCACCAGCTCCAGGGATTCCTCCAGTTTCCGCGTCAATCCCTACCCATCTCACAGATATTGTTGCGGCACGAGCCCGGATCCCAGCGTTGGCAAAGTCGATGAAGAGTCGATTCACACTCTTTCGAGGAGAGCTTGATCCGAGCGTTGCCCAGTCCTGGATAGAGACCATGGAGCGGACCTTCTTCTACATGGCTTGCTCCAAGTGGGAGAAAGCAGAGCTGGCTGCTTTCCATTTACAAGATGAGGCCGACACCTGGTGTGTTACGCAGCGTTCCATCATAGGTGAGCAGAACATCACCTAGGCCAAATTCAGAGAGGCTTTTGAGAGCCGCTACTTCCCACGAGCATATCAGATGACTCGCCGGCAGGATTTTCTGAGTCTGCGGTAAAACAACCGCTCGATGACCGAGTATAATGCAGAGTTTAACCGATTGGCTAGATTTTGTCCAGAACTAGTTGCTGACAGTTCCCGTATGCAGCAATTTATTTAGGGACTGGATGGGCACCTGCAAGTAAAGCTTGCCGGTTTTGGAAATTCATCCTATATAGAGACACTGGACAGAGCCCTGATGATAGAGTCAGCTCACCAAAGAGCGTATCCGGACAAGAAAAGGAAGCAGACGGGTCAGACATCTAAACAAATTCAACAGCCACAGGCTACACAGCAGCGGAGTGGTCGTAGTCGGCCAGGTCAGGGTACTTCTGGGGCTTCTAGTCAGCCTCAGAAGTAAGGGCGATCTACATCAGGACGTATCCTCAAATATGTCTTTCTTGTCCCTTCCCTCACATGCAACATCATCTCTGTTAGCAAATTCACTCATGACAATAATTGTGTTGCTAACTTTGTCCCTTATCGTGTCAATTTCAGGACCTACTATCAGGAAAGATAATTGGCAATGCTAGAATTCACAATGGATTATATTATCTTGAGGTTGTCACATCTAAAGTCTTTCAACTCAAGTGTCTAACATTGTTTCTATTTCTCTTTCAAGGTCTAGGGAAATAATGTTGTGCCATCATAGGTTAGGCCATCCTAGTGTGGCCTAGTTTTTCATATTTGAAAAGATTGCTTCCTTCTCTATTTCATAATAAAAATCTTAGTGTTCTTGACTGTGAAATGTGCCACTTTGCTAAGCAACCTCGTACTATTTTCTCTCCAACACCATATACACCTTCCACATCATTTTCATTAATCCATAGTGATATTTGGGATCCTTCACCAATCGCCACATCTCAAGGGAAAAAATGGTTTCTAACCGTTATTAACTATCATACGTGGGTTTATCTCCTTCACAACAAATCTGACACAAGTCAAATATTCAAAAACTTCCACCAGATGGTTCAAACCCAATTTCACACCACAATTCAAACTCTTCGCACCGACAATGGTAAAGAATACTTCAATACCATTTTAGGTGACTATCTTTCTGAGAATGGGATTCTCCACCAAAGCACCTATGTCAATACCCCACAACAAAATGAGGTGTCAGAAAGAAAAAATCGTCATTTGTTGGAAGTAGCTCACGCTCTAATGTTCACCATGAATGCCCCAAAATAAATATGGGGGATGTCATTCTCACCGTTGCGTACCTAATCAATTGCCACCAAGTCGTACTCTCAATTTTAAAAATCCGTTGTTTGTTCTCATACAAAGACACCCTCATGTGCCTACATCCAATAACCTTCCCTTAAATACCTTTGGTTGTATAGCATTTGTTCACGTACATGACCACAACTAAAGTAAACTTGATCCAAAAGCTATCAAGGTTATCTTTATTGGGTATTCGCTAACACAAAAGAGTTTATCAATGTTATTGTCCTCAAACCCAAAAAACATATACATCTCATGATGTGCAATTCCTAGAAAATACACCTTACTTCTCCTCAACTCCGTTTCAGGGGGAGAATCGAGATGAAGCTTGTCAAGATAATCCTCTTTTTCCAACACCCATACCTGATTCAATCCAGTCTAGCAATCACACTCCAGACCATCTTCTAGTATTAGAAACAAGGGGAGAAGTGATACCAGAACGAGAGTTACATGTTTACTCAAGACGAAAACCTCAGGCTACTAAAGACATTATGAATTCTAAACACAGTCAAGAAAATGAACAGGTAGAGGATCCTCAATCAAGTACTATCTCCAATCTCAATATTCCTATAGCAATTAGGAAAGGTGGTCTTGCACTCAACATCCCATTTCAAAATGTGTTTCATATTCCAATTTATCTTCATCATTTTGTACCTTTACCTTGAGTGTGTCTGGTATAAAAATTCCCAAGTCTGTTCAAGAGGCTTTGGTTGTTCCTGAATGGAGAAAGGTTATTTTTGAGGAAATGCATGCCTTAAAGCAAAATAATACTTGGAGTTTGGTCGAATTACCATGAGGGAAAAATAAAGTTTGTTGCAAAAGGATATTTATGAAGAAATATAAGTCATATGGTTCAACTGAAAGATATAAAGCTTGCCTTGTAGCCAAGGGATTTACTCAAACATATGGCATTGACTATACTGAGACATTTGCTCCTGCTCCAAACTTAACACTATTCGGATACTTCTATCATTGGCAACAAATCTTTATTGGCCACTTCATCAACTTGACATAAAAAATGCATTCTTGAATGGTGAATTGAAAAGGAAGTCTATATGAGCCAACCCCCAGGATTTGAAAAAAAATTGGAAATCAAATTGTTGGCAAACTCAACAAGTCTATCTATGACTTGAAACAATCTCCACGTGCCTAGTTTGACATATTCTCTAAGGTTATCAAGGAACTGTTCTCATAGTGTATGTTAATGATATCATAGTCACTGGAACGACAACCAGGAAATGAAGAATATTAAGATCATGATGGCAAAGGATTTTGCAATTAAAGATCTCGGAGAACTGTAAT
This sequence comes from Zingiber officinale, assembly GCF_018446385.1. Lineage (NCBI taxonomy): Eukaryota > Viridiplantae > Streptophyta > Magnoliopsida > Zingiberales > Zingiberaceae > Zingiber > Zingiber officinale. Next base: position 16,915,452 of record NC_055989.1, read on the forward strand.
ATTTTTTGGGAATGAAAATTGCTAGGAGCAAAAAAAGGTATATTTGTTTCTCAAAGAAAGTACATTTTAGCTCTATTGTAAGAAACTGAGATGCTAGGGTACAAGCCAAGTAATACACCACTTGAGCAAGGAAATAAAGGAAGATTGTTTGAGGGAGATTTAGTGGATAAAGAAAGGTATCTAATGCCTTGTTGGGAAACTCATATATCTCTCACACACTCGCCCTGATATTGCTTTTCCAGTGAATCTAGTAAGCCAATATATGCATTCACCATGTCAAGGCCGTCTCAATGTAGTCTATAGAATTCTGAGATATTTAAAACAAACTCCTGTGAGAGGGTTATTTTTTGAAAAGACTGATGATCGAAGAGTGAGTGCTTACGCTGATGTCGATTGGGTTGGATCAATCGAAGATCAAAAATCTACCTCCGGATATTGTACGTTAGTTTGGGGGAATTTAGTACCATGGCAGAGCAAAAAACAGTCAATTGTGGCAAGAAGCAGTGCAGAAGTAAAATATCGAGCTATGGCTCATGGAGTGTGTGAACTAATTTGGCTTAAAAGAGTTATGAAAGAGCTGAAAATAAATCTTGAAAGCCCTATGAAGTTGTTTTGTGACAATAAATCAACCATCAGCATAGCTCATAATCCTGTTCATCATGATAGAACCAAACATGTTGAAGTTGATAGATATTTTATCAAGGCAAAATTGGAAGAAGGCAGTCTCAATGTTGAATACATCCCTACTTCTCATCAACTAGTTGACTTACTCATAAAAGGACTATCAGAACGAACCCATGAATTTCTTATCAGCAAGCTTGGCTTTATCAACATTTACAGTCAAGCTTGAGGGGGAGTGTAGATTTACTTAGTGAATTAATTAGTATCAATTAAAATCTTTTAGTATCAATTAAAATCAATTGGTATCAATCTATTTAATCTGATAGGATTTTAATTGATTGACAAGATATTTTGGTTTTGTATATTTGGTAAGATAATATTTTTTTCATGATTTGTTAGGATTGATAGACTCATTGTATCTATAAAAGTGTATTCTACTCATCACTGAAATAACAATTATTAGTCTCCACCTTTCTACACCTAACATCAATAAAAATAGTTAGTGGATTTTGAAAAAAGAAAATTTTCTTTAATATATATAATTGAGCCCCAAGTGATTAGGATAAATCGTAGATTTTGATGTTTGAGCAAATAGTTTAAGTCACGATATATTTTATTTATGATGTGTGTATTTGAGTATGCAGAACTTGATAATATACACATGGAGATGACTTAGCGCGACCAAGGTCGATGGATACCTAATGAGGCTTAAGGTATGAAGACATAGGAGAAGGATGATATGGTACATTTAAGGGACCATAGACAAGGAGCATCGAAGTGTTACAATTTAGTGCATGCAAGGGATGAAAAGTTTGACAAAAGATGGCCTCATGGTGAAGAAGCTACAAGGTAAACTCCTATTGAGTTGAGAAACATGTACCTCGGAGAGAGTGCATCTCAACTTAGGTGAACGTAACCATTAGGATAGTTATAGTTGACAATCTAGTCGAAGGGTTACTTTAATAGAGTGAACAATGCCTTCAGTTGATTGAACATGCCTTCAGCTAGTTGGAGGTGGAGTCAACCAAGGAGTCGACTCAAAGTGCATCAACCAACAAACAAAATGCTTATTTTCGAGGCCAAGGTTGAGTTAGTCAACTGTTGAGTTGATCCGGACAAATGGTGGTTGAGTTAATAAGGTAGTCGACTTAAGCAGATCAGCCAACAAACAAAATATTTGTTCGTTGATGGGTTAACACAGAAGTCGACTGATCAAAGCATTCAGTCAACTGAAGCTACACCATAAAAAGCTAGAGAGAACCGTTAATGAGAAAACGTTGCACAACGGTTAGAGTGCTTAACGACTATAGTTCAATTGATTAATGGTGGAATGAGTCAATTGATCAATGTCAACACAGCAAAACGGTAAATTTCACTTGAAGACGTTGGAGGCCAAATTTCACTTGAAGACGTTGGAGGCCTATGTAAATGACCGAAGAGGAGTACTTTAGAGCCAATGTTAATTGCTCAATTCTTGTAACTCTCTAAGCTCATTGTAACCTCTTCACTTCCCAATTGTAAGCCTAAATTGTAATACCCTTGAAAGATCGTAAGAAGTTTCTCTATCTATGGAAGAAATCCGAGAAGGAAAAAGTATATAGGACTTTCAAGAGTGATCCTTCAAAGTATCAGAGGTCGTTTAGGTGGAACATGAGTTCTAAACCACGTAAATTCACGAGTTAGCATCGATATTTCTTTTAGTTTTCAATTTTGTTGCATATAGTATTTTGTGTGCTAACGTCGTAAGAATAATAATTGAAAGTATAATAGCTATTGACCACTCTCTAGCTTTTGGCCATCTCACACATTTGGGTCCCAACAAGTATCACCAAATTAGGAGCAGAATTGGTGATAAGTCAAGACACAGGATGGACTGTATGAGCTAGTTATACCCTTTGAACATTAATATACTCTTAATACCTTCAAGAGGAGAGGGTGATGAATTAAGTCTTCATAGGGAAATTCCTTCTTTTAATGACATCATCATGCTACTCGCTTAGAACACATTCGTCTCGTCCTTGAGACCTTTGGAAAAGTTCTTGGTCAATGTGAAGAAGTGCTATTTCTTACAACCATAGGTCATCTTCCTTAGGATTAATATCTTCGAAGAAGGCATTTCGATAAACCTAAAGAAAATCATGGTAATCAAGGATTAATTTAAATCCCATACCCTTTAGGATGCTCGAAATTTCATGGCTTTGCGACCTTCTATAAGCACTTTAGTACCATCACAACACTTGTAAAAAATGCTTTAAGAAAGGGGATTTTCCATAGTCTAAACCCACCCTTGTCGCCTTTTAGGAGATTAAGGAAAGGATGAGTAAGACTCTCCTTCTTAAACATCCTACCCTCTGCAAACCTTTTGTGGCGTGCCGTCATATGTCTAGGTATGGATATAGGAAGTTAAGACAGGCATTGAATTGTATTTTTTAGCAAAAAGACTAATGAAACTTTAATCGGCTTACAATAAAATGCTTTATGATATCATCCAAGACCTTAGCATTAGTGTTACTAGTTATTGCCTCGTGAATTTATCCTCACTTTGACCACAAGACACTAACTGTTGTAGATGCTAGATGTATCGAGTTCCTCAGAAATACACTTTTGCCTTAAACATTGATTTAGCTTGGACAGCAAACCCACTAATGCATTGAGTCACCTTGTCACCAAATTACACGCTATAAGTACAATTGGTGGGATTTGACTAGTTTAAGAAAGAATATCCCTCTTATTATCACTTTAGCCATCATGAGTTTATGATAAGAGACTGCACATTTATGCATTACTGAGACTTCACAAGTGACCCTTATTTGAGAAATGCATGTAGATGGTATAGTTGGACACTTTAAAAAGGATATCCCATTACTAAGAAATGCATTCTTGGAAAAGACCATCACCCTTATGTTTAGGGCTGGCATTTGAGACAAAATTCCCGACCCTTCCCGACTTCCAACCCGTTCCCGCCCCGAACATTTCCCGACCCAAGTGATCCGGATTTTTTCCGACCCGATCAAAATTGGGAAAAGGATCGGGAGCACAAGCTCTACCCAGCGGAATTTCCGACCCAAATACATTAATAATATTTTTTAATTAGACTTTTTTTTTAAAAAAAAAACATAGAAAACTAGGGTTCAATATCCTCAAATTCAAATGTCTAAAAGACTAAAAGTGAAGGGCGGTTTTAAAATATCTACCGTCTTGGGCCTCTCGGCGAAGGTGTGAACGGAACGGCTATTAAAAATTAAACTATCTAAAAGTGAAGGACGGTTTTAAAAAAAAACATAGAAAGAAAACTAGGGTTAAAGACTTAAGAGTAAGTAACACATCTCATATTCTCATTCAACAGCTGTTCACGCCTTCGCCGCACCGCATAACGGTTCAAGTTCTACTTTGAGAGTTGAAGCTTGCCTAAATTTGTCTAAGTAAGTTCCTTTTCTTGCAATTTCAGTCTTGTACTTTCTCTCTTGTACATTATCTACTTTGCTTGAAAAGAAGCACGCTTTCATTTTGGTATCAGAGCTTGTTCTTAAGGTTGTCATGGCTGAGTAAACCTTATCAGGGTATTTTAGGGGAAAGGATGAGTAATTTTTGAATATCCCTCCAAAAATCTTTTACTCCCGAAACTATAAAGGATGTCTTTCCTTAAAACTTAAGCCTAGTGAATTGCAACTGTTGATCAGTTATAACAAAGCTTAAGGGCATGTCTAGCGAATTACAACTGTTGACCAGTTATAGCGAAAACATGAACTGATGTAGTGTCTGAATAACTTGGCCCTAAGATTTATCAAACTGAAAATTTGTGGTAATAAGGCGACCAGGGAACAACGAGTGGATTGCAAAAGAACATGTCCTAACTTGGTAACAAGGCAAGGGATGCCGACATAAATCCAAGGGCACACCTGTGTGAGCAAGAAAACTCCTAGAACCCTCTAAGCTGTAAGCCTCAACTTGTAAGTAAGATAAATCATAGGGAACAGTTATAATAGTGTCTTATGTCAAGACGTTGGGAGGAAAAGATTCAGGAGTGGTACACAAAATCTCATACCTCAAACCTAGAATACCTTGACTTAGCCCAAAACAAGGAACAACCAACTAAGAGAGAACTTGCTCATAACTTATCAGTAATCTACGATAGAGTTTGCTTGTCCTGTAGAATACATCTCAAAAATTTCAAAATAATCCAAGAACAGCTTGAGGACATTAAGAAAGAGAACAAGGAATTAAAGAAGGCCTTAGAAAATCTTACAAAAGAAATTATAGAAAATCGGCCTCTTTCTGAAAGACAGTTAAAAGGCATTGTTGCAGAACAACCACAGCTAACGGAACAGCAAGTGTTCAAAATTTCGAAAGATTTGCAGAGAAAGCTGACACAGGTCGAATCATTATTGCAAAGGGTAGAGACGTGGTCCTCTACATGAGCTATATCAACGCTCAAGCAACAAACTCCTATAAAGAAGCAGTAAGAGCAACTGAAGGAATAGAAGCACCGGCCCTTGGGTTCTGTAGACCAGCAGAATATAAAGGAGCAACAAGTAGCAGCACAGCCATCATCAAACAGGCAAATACACAAATCCAACTTCTAGTAAGCATTCTAGAAAAGTTGGAATCCCTTGAAGAAAGAATCAAGAAAATTGAGGATAAGATAGCCGTGAGCTCAAATTCTCAACAGGAGGCAACCTTACCAGATAACCTGATTCAAAGCTTAACGGATAGAATAAAAACTCTATCTATACAAGAGAAGCCAAAGGAATCCAAAGGTAAATTAAGAGTTTTTACTGATCCATTTACTATTTTGGAAGAAGAACAGGCCAGAGTAAGAAAACAATGATGACAAGGACAAGGGCACAAAACCCACCTGTAACTACAGCAGTGACAAGGCCAGAAGAAGCCAGGGTTTTTGAAGATCAAATTAGAGAATACCGTCAAGCCCATAGACGACGGTATAACACTCAAAGGGCAGTTCAAAGGATGGCTAGTCGTATTACGAGACGAACATACACTCATTCTCTAGAACAACAGATGGACCCGCAAGTACAGCTTAGATTATCCATGCAAGAAAGAGCAGCGATAGTACCAGCTGAGGTACTCTATCATTCCAGGAGAGATGATGCTCATCATCGAGTTTATATGCATAGATCAGAAGAAGCCCTTTTAGTCACAAGAAATCAAGCTGATTTATCCTTCATCCAGCCTGAAAGTTATGCACAACTACAGAGAAGTGGTATGAGGTTTAAGTGGTATGAGGTTTATACACATGGGTGTAATACAGGTACGCATCCAAATTCTACATCGACAGGAGGAAGGTACCTTAGCCTTGGTTGTATTTCGAGATAATAGATGGCAGGGAGATCAGGCCATTTTTGCAACTATGGAGATTGACTTAACTAATGGAAGTCAGTTGGTATATGTAATTCCTGATACTATGCTAACAATCTCAGACTTCTACAGAAACATACAGATATCTATCCTGACACGAGGATATGAAGGATGGCAGAATAGTGAATCCAATTTATTAATCACTAGAGGACTGGTTGGGAGACTTTCAAATACTCCAAATGTTGGTTTTGCGTATGAAGTCCAGAACGTGGTGGATTACTTAACAAGCCATGGAGTAAGGGCACTCCCAGGAAGAAGCTACAGCACGAGGGATGTCATTGGGCAAAACTGGATAGTCAGACCATCATCTACTAATATTCCAGTACAACCTACTGAGGTAAATACAAGGAATTTATTAAATGAGAATATATCCTTGCAGTTTGAAAATTACCAGGCCACTACTGCAAGTCATCCAACATACAACTTAAATGATGAGGAAGTCCAATCGGATGAAGAGGAGGTACGCAACCATATTGTTGCAGTACTAATTGAAACCCCAGTTCCCGAGGAAGAATTGTTGGTTAAAAGAATCTCTTCCTTAGCTGTGTTACCTCAAAGAAGGACAGAAGGATCAGCCGGATATGATCTAGCCATAAGTTATCCACAAGAAATTGCAGCACGATCAAGATCTATGATGGCTACTGGCATCTGCATTCAAATACCAAAAGAAACATATGCAAGGATAGCTCCAAGATCTAGTGCAGCTATGAGAGGACTAATGATTATGGGAGGAGTTATTGATAGTGATTACAGAGGTGAACTAAAAATTATTGCCTATAATGCAACTGACAATGATATATTTCTAGATCAGCAAGAGTGCATTGCTCAAATTATCCTAGAAAGGATCACCACACCTCCTGTACGAGAAGTAGCTGAACTAGCTAATACGACAAGAGCGGATCATGGGTTTGGTTCAACAAACCAAATATGCTCCAGGTACTTGGCAAATCCTTTATGCACTGGTTGTCAATATTGTTGTGATGATACAGACTATCACCTACAACCAATACCTGACCCGGAACTAGAAGCATCAACAAAGAAAGGTAAAAATCCTCTAGACATTCGTCTAAAAACTAAAGAGGAGATTGAAGAAGAGATTCGGAGAATACAACAACAAGCAAGGTTAGATGCTATCGAAGATCATAAATTTTATGAAGATCAGGCTTATTGTCAACTCACTGAAGGAACATGGGCACATAGCATTGCAACAACTAGACGAATTCTCCGTGATTCCAGAGAATACAGAAGACAATTACAAGCTGTACTAGATGACCCTACCACTTCAAGTTCCTCATATTCTTCTAATTTTATATGTGTCCTTTCTGAAGAAATTACAGAATCTGATGATGATGATGATTATTTTCAATATCTACAATATTTAGCATTACAGGACACACCAACAGTACATGATGATGAATTCATCAATCCTTTCGCGAAAGGTGGTGGGAAAGAGATAGTTGCAAAAGAGATAGTTGCAGCCACTACAGCTGATGCAGAATGGGTAACTGATTACCCTCAGATATCCAGATTACAGGAGCAAATTTACTCACAGGAAGCAGTGTCAAATTATCGACCCCTGCGGATACAACAATGAATCCTGTAGGATATCCCCCCAACAGACCCAGCAGGCGCCAAAGGAAGAACCAGTGAGCTTTGGTCATCCTGCAGAACCAAAAGCAGTATTTAAACGAAAAGAAACTTCGGAATGGTGGAATTTGCCAACTGCCCACCAACAAACTGGTGCCCTTTTAGTACTTCCTACTCAATTAAATAGGGTTGAGGATGTTTTTCTCAGGTGGGAAGCAATTACAAGAAATGTGGTGGCTTTACAAAACTTCACGGACACCCAAGACAAGGCGGATTTTATAGAAAATTTATTGGGAGAATCAGAAAGACTTACATGGATCCAATGGAGAATGAATTACCCACATGAATATCAAGAGCTTGTTAATTCAAGTGATGGGAGGAATGGCACCCAAAATATTATTTCTCAAATCAGAAGGGTATTTCTACTGGAGGACCCCTTTCAAGGCTCAACCGAGATGCAAGACCGAGCATATAGAGATCTTGAAAGATTAACATGCAATCAGGTAAAGGATATTTTACCGTTCATGAATGAATATATGACCTTAGCAGCAAAAACAGGGAGATTATTTACCGGACCAGAATTATCGGAGAAGTTCTGGCTTAAGCTACCAGGTGATCTCGGAAGAAGATTAAAGGAGGCTTTTGAAGAAAAGTACCAGGGCAACACAATGGGAGTACATCCCCGAGTTATGTTTTCATACAAGTTCTTGGAAGAAGAATGTAAGAAAGCTGCATTCAGTAGATCATTGAAAGACCTCTCCTTTTACGCACAAATACCAATACCAGGATATTATGATAATCCTAAGAGAAAGTATGGGGTACGAAAATCAACAACATACAAAGGAAAGCCACATCAATCCCATGCCAGGATAGAAAAGCGCAAACATTTAGTCAGAAATAAGAAGTGCAAATGCTTTCTTTGTGGAGAAGAAGGGCATTTTGCAAGAGAATGCCCCAAGGAGTATAAGAATATCAAAAGGGTGGCCATATTCGAGGGTCTGGAATTACCAGATGATTATGAGATCCTATCAGTTCAGGAAGGAGATGACATGTCTGATGCTATCTATAGCGTATCAGAAGGAGAAGACCTTCAGGTTAATTCTTTACTCCAAGAAACTTTATTTGTCTTCATAGAACAAACAAATACTTACATGATAGGCAAAAGTGGCGGATGGCAACCCATGGTTCGAATTTCAAAGTTACAACATGACTGCAACCACATTTGGGAAGTAAATGGTGAAATACCTCCGGAATACCAAAGATGCAGCTGTTGTAAAAGAGAAACAATGCGAAAACATAGGATGCATTGTGGGGTATGCAAAATCACATCTTGCGGTATGTGTACAAGAAACTATTTTGACACAACAATACCCGTGGAAAGGTCTGTTCCTATTCCGTTCTCTCCAACTAACCTTATACAGGAGCAGCAAAATTACATTACATGGGCTAAATCAAAAATTGATCGATTAAATCAAGAGATCCAGACAATCAGGACGGTATCTGACCTGCAGATAGAGGCAATAAAACAGGAGTTTAAGCTAAAGGAGGCAGAATTAATTCGCCAAACAGATGCTGATAAAATGGAGGTAGACGCAGAGAATGAAGAATTGCGCTTAAAAATTGACCTTCTTGAACTTGAAAATACAGATTTGAAGAAGAAGCTTAGCCAATCTCCAGGCCAGCTCCCAGATAATAACGAGATTGAAGAAGAAGAAGGCGAGGAAGGCGAGGAAGGAGCCTATGTTTTAATTGATTCAGGACGAGAAAAGATCTTTTCTATGGAGCAAGCTGAGCAGCCAAGGAGGCGATCAAATGGTCTCTTTAATCTGATAGTAGAAATTGATATACAAGGAGTAGAGAAGTTCAAGGTCAACGCAATCTTAGACACAGGAGCAACTACCTGCTGTATTGATCAGGTATCTATTCCACCACTCTCCATTGAAGATAACACTTTTGTGGTAAATTTCAGTGGGATAAATTCAACGACAACTGCAAACAAGAAGTTGAAATATGGAACTATGCGTATTGGAGATCACAGCTTCAGGATACCTTACACCTATGCATTTCCATTATCAATTGGTGGAAATATATCTATGATATTGGGCTGCAATTTTATAAGATCTATGTATGGAGGAGTAAGGATTGAAGGAAATGAAGTTACGTTTTACAAGAACGTAACCACTATTAAAACTCAACAGACGATTCCTGCTGCAACGGCCATAGAAGAACTGGATTTGGAGGAAGAAGAATACAATCAGATACAAGAGCAGGTATGCACTTGGCATCAAGATCAAAAGCTGACAGATTTATTATCTGAACTAACCAATACAGGATACATAGGAAATGATCCTATGAAATACTGGGGGAATAATAAGATATCCTGTAGATTGGATATTAAAAATCCAGAGCTGATAATTGAAGATAGGCCATTGAAACATGTCACACCACAAATGAAGGAAGCCTTTCAAAAACATATTGATGCTCTACTACAATTAAAGGTAATCAGGCCCAGCTCCAGTAAGCACAGGACTACTGCCATTATAGTCCAATCAGGTACTACAGTGGATCAAAAGACAGGACGGGAAATAAAAGGAAAAGAGCGTATGGTCTTCAATTACAAATGCCTGAATGACAACACAAACAAAGACCAGTACAGCCTTCCGGGGATAAACACCATCATTCATAAAGTAGGGAGAAGCAAAATCTACTCAAAATTTGACTTAAAGAGTGGATTTCATCAAGTGGCAATGCATCCTGATTCAATACCCTGGACGACCTTTTGGGTTCCTCAAGGGTTATTCGAATGGCTTGTAATGCCATTTGGTCTTAAGAACGCACCTGCAGTATTTCAAAGGAAGATGGATGAGTGCTTCAAAGGTACGGAACAATTTATTGCAGTATATATTGATGATATACTAGTATTTTCAGAAACTGAAGAACAACATAAGAAGCACTTGGAAAAATTATTTGAAATCTGCAAAAGAAATGGGCTAATTCTGAGCCCAACAAAAATGAAAATAGGAAGTTCAACAATTGAGTTCCTTGGCGCAACAATTGGGCAGTCCAGAATCAAGTTACAAGCCCATATTATAACCAAGGTGGCTGATTTTGCAAAGAAGGAACTGCAAACTACTAAAGGGCTAAGATCATGGCTAGGGCTTCTCAACTATGCAAGGGCTTACATTCCTAACTTAGGAAGAATACATGGGCCATTATATTCAAAGACTAGCCCAAATGGTGAGAAGAAAATGAATGCACAAGATTGGCAGCTAATAGAAAAGGTGCAAGGTATGATCAAAACCTTACCTGACTTAACTATTCCACCTGCAAAGTGTTATGTTATCATAGAATCTGACGGATGCATGGAAGGCTGGGGAGGAATTCTTAAATGGAAACCAATGAAGTTTGACTCAAAGTCAGCAGAACAAATTAGTGCATATGCCAGCGGGAAGTTTTCACCTCCTAAGTCCACCATAGATGCAGAAATCTATGCGGTGATGAATAGCTTAAATAGCTTCAAGATCTATTACTTAGATAAAGAAGAACTTCTCATCAGGACTGACTGCCAGGCCATTATAAGTTTCTTCAACAAGTCGTCACAAAACAAACCATCCAGGGTGCGCTGGATTGCGTTCACCGACTTTATTACGGGCCTTGGAATTCCGGTCTAATTCCAACACATCGAGGGTAAAGACAATACTCTTTCTGACGCATTATCTCGTTTGGTTTCTGTAATAACAGGTCCATGGAGCCCAACAAACGGAGACGAATTAATACTAGCACATTGCTTGAAGGACCTTATGAATTTTTGGGTCAATACCAAGAAGTCTCAGGAGAATCCGACCCAAGAACATGTACACCAGGCGAAGAAGACGCGCGAAGACATCTGGCGGACATCGAGTGGACCACAGCAAAAAGGCTTATCAATAGCCTGTGGGAATTCAAGCTTATCATTGACACCAAGGAGACAGACTTTTTCAAAAGAAGCCAGCACCCAAAAGGAATCTACTTTAAAGATGCACTACCAGCTGTCACCACATCAAAACAACAATTATTAGATGCCTTCCTTCTGGTACAAGGCATAGTCCAAGACGTGATAGACACTCCACCCTAAAGATGGAACGTGGTGAGCCCGTGAATCCAAAAGATAAGAATGGATTGAGCCCCGGGGAGCCGTCCATATCTTAAAGTTTCTTAGCCTTAGCTGGAAAGTCATATAGACTTTATAGACTTAGCTGTAAAGCATATAGGCTTGTGTGTAAAGAGAACTTGGGAAGTGACAAGTGAACGACTGATGGGGCCCAATGAGCACCCGGTTCACCCTCATCTTCTCTATAAATTCTCTCTAATAGCTCATAGCAGAACACACATCGCATAACGGTTCAAGTTCTACTTTGAGAGTTGAAGCTTGCCTAAATTTGTCTAAGTAAGTTCCTTTTAGGCAAGCTGAGAAAGTTTCAAGCAAAGTAGATAATGTACAAGAGAGAAAGTACAAGACTGAAATTGCAAGAAAAGGAACTTACTTAGACAAATTTAGGCAAGCTTCAACTCTCAAAGTAGAACTTGAACCGTTATGCGATGTGTGTTCTGCTATGAGCTATTAGAGAGAATTTATAGAGAAGATGAGGGTGAACCGGGTGCTCATTGGGCCCCATCAGTCGTTCACTTGTCACTTCCCAAGTTCTCTTTACACACAAGCCTATATGCTTTACAGCTAAGTCTATAAAGTCTATATGACTTTCCAGCTAAGGCTAAGAAACTTTAAGATATGGACGGCTCCCCGGGGCTCAATCCATTCTTATCTTTTGGATTCACGGGCTCACCACGTTCCATCTTTAGGGTGGAGTGTCTATCACGTCTTGGACTATGCCTTGTACCAGAAGGAAGGCATCTAATAATTGTTGTTTTGATGTGGTGACAGCTGGTAGTGCATCTTTAAAGTAGATTCCTTTTGGGTGCTGGCTTCTTTTGAAAAAGTCTGTCTCCTTGGTGTCAATGATAAGCTTGAATTCCCACAGGCTATTGATAAGCCTTTTTGCTGTGGTCCACTCGATGTCCGCCAGATGTCTTCGCGCGTCTTCTTCGCCTGGTGTACATGTTCTTGGGTCGGATTCTCCTGAGACTTCTTGGTATTGATCCAAAAATTCATAAGGTCCTTCAAGCAATGTGCTGCTTGACCATTGGGCCGGATTTTGAGTTGTTGTGCTGAGTCTTCCATCTGTGCTAGTATTAATTCGTCTCCGTTTGTTGGGCTCCATGGACCTGTTATTACAGAAACCAAACGAGATAATGCGTCAGAAAGAGTATTGTCTTTACCCTCGATGTGTTGGAATTAGACCGGAATTCCAAGGCCCGTAATAAAGTCGGTGAACGCAATCCAGCGCACACTGGATGGTTTGTTTTGTGATGACTTGTTGAAGAAACTTATAATGGCCTGGCAGTCAGTCCTGATGAGAAGTTCTTCTTTATCTAAGTAATAGATCTTGAAGCTATTTAAGCTATTCATCACCGCATAGATTTCTGCATCTATGGTGGACTTAGGAGGTGAAAACTTCCCGCTGGCATATGCACTAATTTGTTCTGCTGACTTTGAGTCAAACTTCATTGGTTTCCATTTAAGAATTCCTCCCCAGCCTTCCATGCATCCGTCAGATTCTATGATAACATAACACTTTGCAGGTGGAATAGTTAAGTCAGGTAAGGTTTTGATCATACCTTGCACCTTTTCTATTAGCTGCCAATCTTGTGCATTCATTTTCTTCTCACCATTTGGGCTAGTCTTTGAATATAATGGCCCAAGTATTCTTCCTAAGTTAGGAATGTAAGCCCTTGCATAGTTGAGAAGCCCTAGCCATGATCTTAGCCCTTTAGTAGTTTGCAGTTCCTTCTTTGCAAAATCAGCCACCTTGGTTATAATATGGGCTTGTAACTTGATTCTGGACTGCCCAATTGTTGCGCCAAGGAACTCAATTGTTGAACTTCCTATTTTCATTTTTGTTGGGCTCAGAATTAGCCCATTTCTTTTGCAGATTTCAAATAATTTTTCCAAGTGCTTCTTATGTTGTTCTTCAGTTTTTGAAAATACTAGTATATCATCAATATATACTGCAATAAATTGTTCCGTACCTTTGAAGCACTCATCCATCTTCCTTTGAAATACTGCAGGTGCGTTCATAAGACCAAATGGCATTACAAGTCATTCGAATAACCCTTGAGGAACCCAAAAGGTCGTCCAGGGTATTGAATCAGGATGCATTGCCACTTGATGAAATCCACTCTTTAAGTCAAACTTTGAGTAGATTTTGCTTCTCCCTACTTTATGAATGATGGTGTTTATCCCCGGAAGGCTGTACTGGTCTTTGTTTGTGTTGTCATTCAGGCGTTTGTAATTGAAGACCATACGCTCTTTTCCTTTTATTTCCCGTCCTGTCTTTTGATCCACTGTAGTACCTGATTGGACTATAATGGCAGTAGTCCTGTGCTTACTGGAGCTGGGCCTGATTACCTTTAATTGTAGTAGAGCATCAATATGTTTTTGAAAGGCTTCCTTCATTTGTGGTGTGACATGTTTCAATGGCCTATCTTCAATTATCAGCTCTGGATTTTTAATATCCAATCTACAGGATATCTTATTATTCCCCCAGTATTTCATAGGATCATTTCCTATGTATCCTGTATTGGTTAGTTCAGATAATAAATCTGTCAGCTTTTGATCTTGATGCCAAGTGCATACCTGCTCTTGTATCTGATTGTATTCTTCTTCCTCCAAATCCAGTTCTTCTATGGCCGTTGCAGCAGGAATCGTAGTGGTTACGTTCTTGTAAAACGTAACTTCATTTCCTTCAATCCTTACTCCTCCATACATAGATCTTATAAAATTGCAGCCCAATATCATAGATATATTTCCACCAATTGATAATGGAAATGCATAGGTGTAAGGTATCCTGAAGCTGTGATCTCCAATACGCATAGTTCCATATTTCAACTTCTTGTTTGCAGTTGTCGTTGAATTTATCCCACTGAAATTTACCACAAAAGTGTTATCTTCAATGGAGAGTGGTGGAATAGATACCTGATCAATACAGCAGGTAGTTGCTCCTATGTCTAAGAGTGCGTTGACCTTGAACTTCTCTACTCCTTGTATATCAATTTCTACTATCAGATTAAAGAGACCATTTGATCGCCTCCTTGGCTGCTCAGCTTGCTCCATAGAAAAGATCTTTTCTCGTCCTGAATCAATTAAAACATAGGCTCCTTCCTCGCCTTCCTCGCCTTCTTCTTCTTCAATCTCGTTATTATCTGGGAGCTGGCCTGGAGATTGGCTAAGCTTCTTCTTCAAATCTGTATTTTCAAGCTCAAGAAGGTCAATTTTTAAGCGCAATTCTTCATTCTATGCGTCTACCTCCATTTTATCAGTATCTGTTTGGCGAATTAATTCTGCCTCCTTTAGCTTAAACTCCTGTTTTATTGCCTCTATCTGCAGGTCAGATACCGTCCTGATTGTCTGGATCTCTTGATTTAATCGATCAATTTCTGATTTATCCCATGTAATGTAATTTTGCTGCTCCTGTATAAGGTTAGTTGGAGAGAACGGAATAGGTCTGCTCTCGTTCAACTTTTTGGTGAGCCTCCCATTATTATCAATCTGATCTTCAGGATAGTATTTGAGTATTCTGGTTGAAAATGCATTTAAATCCATCTGCTGGAAATAGGTGCATAATGTCATCTGATCCATTTACATATCTTATTTATCTTGTCTTGTTCTCCAATCAACTTTTGTTTGCTGGCACAAGGTTTTATAGCCTAGCATGCTCTTCTCAGTAATATTTGAATGTTTCTAACTGTGCTCTCTAAACGATATTCATATTATTGTAGCCTTCAACATCGAATTCAACTCCGTTCAACAATCGTTCATTCATGGACACTCTGAAAATTGCAGCATAACATCTCGTTCAACATCACGTTCAACGTCGCATTCAACTCCATTCAACAGCCGTTCATTCATGGATGCATCTAGCAGAAGTGGTAGCTCTCCTTCCACCACTCAACCTCACACATTATCTCCATCCAAAACACCAATCATTCATGAGGAAGTAGTAGATATTGGAGGCAAAATGAAAACAGTAGCGGATGTATGGTCACACACCAAGAAAATTATAAGGAGAAATGATAAAAATAAGGTCATTGTTGTTGTCGCTATTTGCAATTATTGCAAAATTGAAGTTCTTGCCCATAGCAGAACACATGGGAATAATGACATTGATGGACATGTGAAGAAATGCAAAAATAATCCTCATAATATGGTGAAGTCAGGTTCTTCTCAACCAATCTTAATACAGTCGCCCATGAATAATGCTTTTGACACCCCACATCTTTAGCCAAAAAAAAAAGCTTGAAGATAAGGTTGTCGCATTTGTTGCTAAAGATGAGATGTCGTTTAGGGTAATGGAAGGGGCAGGATTTGTAGAGATAATGAAGGAAGCTCAAACTCGATTAAAGATTCCCAATAGAAAGAAAATTGAATCTCTTGTATGGGATTTATATACAGCGGAGGTGGCTAAGATAAAGAGTGTCATTGATGATCAAAGGATAAGTATCACGACCGATATTTGAACCTCAATTCATAATATCAATTACATGGTAATCTCAGCTCATTTCTTGGACAATGATTAGAAGTTGCATAAGCAAATAATAAATTTCACCAAAATTACCTCACACAAAGGAGATGACATTGGCAAAGTTTTAGAAACATGCTTGAGTGATTGGGGGATAGATAAAGTTTTCACTATCACAGTTGATAATGCTAGCACGAATGACAAAGTGGTGGAGTACATGGGAAAGAGGCTAAAGGAAATGGCCACTCTATTATTTGATGGTAAATACTTGCATTTGAGATGTTGTTGTCATATTATAAATTTAATTGTCAAGAGTGGGTTAATCTTAATAAGTCAGTTGAGTCCATTAGAAACTGTGTGAAGTATATTCACTCTTCTGGGGCATGGCTGGACCAATTTAGGGAGTGTGTTATCCTATTGAAAATGGATAAAAAGTCAACCGTTCCAATGAATGTGCCTACAAGATGCAATTCCACCTATACAATGCTTTTTGTTGCATACAAGTTTAAGAAAGTGCTTGGTAGGATGACAAAGAATGTTCAATTTGTTGAATACTTTGAAAAGGAAGATGGTTCGGAGAAGAAAAAGAGTGGGGCCTCCTATGGAAATGAATTTTCTCAAGAGATTTCATGATACTACATTGCAACTTAGTGCTACCAAGAAAACTACATCACCCTTGATTTGGGAGGAATTAGTTTCAATGAGGGCAGTCATTGACAAGACAATACTTGACACTACTTATCCTTCAATGCAAGAAGTTGCTAAGAGAATGGAGAGTAAATTCAAGAAGTATTGGCGCAATCTTAAGAACATGAACAAGCTTGTTTTCCTAGGTCACATTCTAGATCCTCATTATAAACTTCAAATGATTGGGATCCATTTGGGGGATATGAAATTAGATGCTAGTAAAATACAATCCTTTGTTGACGGTTTAAAGAATTGTCTAATGGAGTTGTATCATGCATATAAAGGGAATTCACCTTTGGATCATATTAATGGGATTGATGATGGCGATGTAGACAAAGACTTAATGGAAATGTATAAGAATGATCCCGTTAAACTAAACTACCATCTGAAAATAGTTCAAGTAAGAAAAACTCAAAAGCAAGCAGAAATAACCAATGAGGTGGACAAATACTTCTCGGATCCTTTTTGTGAAATAGAACTCAAGCTTTGATATTTTGGAATGGTGGATAGGGAATACAACGGCATTTCCAATCATTTCTAAGATTGTCGAGGATATTTTTTCAATCCCTTCATCTACTATTGCTAGTGAGAATGCTTTTAGCATTGGGAGGAGGGTCGTAGATCCATTTAGGGCATCATTGCATCTCAAAATGATGGAGGCACTAGTGTATACTAGTGACGGACTTAGAGGTGAAGAAATTAACTTATACAAGAAGCCGACAGAAGACAAATTCAACTTTTATAAGGATTGTGAAGAAGTGGTCACAAGTATGTCAATATTTAACTTGTTTATTATTTTTTATGAGTACTTTGATTTTTTGTATCATTCTTTTATGAAACACATTACAAATTAACTTCTATAAAATGAAGATTTTTTTAACAGAAGTGCATCTATTTATTTTAGTCATTGATGTTCATGAAGAGGAATGTGGCTCAGTAAGTTGGAGTAGGGTAAGTTGGTGCTTGGTATATAATATATATTTATGGTTTTATGTAATTGTTGCATTTCTAGCTACTCCTTAGTTGGGTAAGCCTTCAATAATCAGTAACTATAAAAGATGGCATATTCATTTGAATTTATTGTTTGATCGGATAACTGCTTTAGTTTTTCATTTGTAATTTTTAATCTTGGTAGAGACTAGAGATTATGCTTATATGATATTTGTTGTTTGTAGGTACCCTCATGCACACGATAAAGTAATGCATCCTCCTCAAGTGTAAACTCCAAAGTCCAAAGGCCTTGTGGTAGAAGAATAGCTAATTGATGTGATATGTTAAATTTTATTTTGGATTTGCTTAGATTAAGTGATTAACCAAAAAATTGTTTCAATGGAAGTTGATGGTTTTGCGATTCACATGTATTTTTTCCGCTTTTTGATTACTCAATGTTAGTGTGTTTCAGTTTCAGTTGCAAGTATCATGTTGAACTATGAACGATTTCAAGTTAGTACTTCAGTTATATTGATTTTCCCTTTAGATGTGTTCTCTTATCTGAATATAGCAATACATTTGAATTTTGAACTACAGGTAATAGATACTCCTGGTCTTCTTACAAGACATGATGGTTAGTGATCCAAACAATAGCATTTTTTTTAGTTCAGCATGCACTGAAAATGAATCATCATGATATTGAGACATTTGTTTTTTCGGGTGAAATTTTCTTCTGGACTCGTTATAGAAATTTTGCAAGTCCTGTTGTGTGATGTTTCTCCTTTCCATCTGTTATTTTTACCTTACTAGATACCTATGAGTTGTATCTACCATTATTTTGTGACTTGAGGTAGCAAAGTATTGTTTCCAAATGCGATCTCTGGCTTGATGTTGTTTCCAATGCGATCTCCTGCAAGAGTCTCCTGTCGGCATTTTACAAGATGATGAATTTGGTAAATATAAGATGTGTGGACCTGATGGCTCCATTCATGTCTCCATAATGAGCAATCAAGGTGTCGACAAGGTAATCACAAAAGCACGATATGCAAATTTCTAAATTCTCTGTGATTCTTTTTTCGTCTGCTATCATCATCAGCTGAAGGCTAGAGTTCATGACCTACTTCTCTCCCAAATGGCTCACATCTCAATTGCAATTCATTTCAATTGATATCATTTGTCTCAGGTCAAAAGTATAGAAGGATGATTTACAACTTGAGTGATAGAAATTTCAATTGCTATCATTACAGCCATATATCATATGTAAAATGAACCAAGTGTCGGTGGAAATAAATGCACATGTAGCATTTTTCTTTGGTTCAACATTGCTCAAAACAGCATCAAGAGAACATGACAAATCAGTCTTAAAGAAATTTTAAAAAATATTTTTGGGATATCATCTCTACACGACAGGATCTCAAACATTCAGGTCCCAACACTTATCGGGTACGGGATCGGGAGAAAAAAAATCCCAATTTTTATCAGGACAGGGATTGGGTAAGATGGTTACGAGACGGGTCCCTACCTGATTCCACCCCTACTTATGTTGAATCTATTTTATTGCAACAAGATGTCGCTCGGATTGTATTGCAATGTCGCACATGTTAGACAACTAAGGCAGCTAGGAAACACAAGTCTCTCTACACATCACCCCAATTTCCTGAACCCTAGTATTAGTATAGACTTTGTTTTAGGTTTACCTCTGAATTAATTGAAACCACAACTCTAATATTTAAAAAAGGCATACCTTATTAAGGCCAACAATGCTTCATAGATAGTCAAGTTGTTGTTTAGGGAGATTGTCTATTGCATGGGTTATCAGCTATTTTTAGAAAACTAAAGTTATTTTAGCTCAAGTGTTCATCTGCCTTGCACCTACAAACTCATGGGTAATGGATAGAATGAGGTTGTTAAGCGACACTTTCTATTCATCTAAGTTAACAGAGAAATTTGTTGAGCATATTAGATATTCATATTAATGTCAGCAGGAAGATTGCACTAAATAGTGAAGCTTATAAAATTTCAACGGATGCACATTATAAATTTTAGTATAATATAGGGGAATATATGCTTCTCTATGATCACTTTGAAAGTTTTCCTAAAAACTCCTTCAAGAAGATTCAAGTTCACTCCTATCCCTTCTAAATTCTAAAAAAGAATAGTTTCTTACTTACCTACTAACTTAAACATTAGCCTAATTTTCAATGTTGAGTACTTACTATCTCATTAAGAGATATTCAAGCCTTCCCCCTTGTTTATTGATTTGTCTATAGGTCATGCTTCTATAGTACCAGTTCCTGCACTTCTATCTACGGTACCACCCACCTCTCAGATCACACGCATTATAGGCACTTAGACAGTGATAGCACCTCATGGCAGTATTCATGGTCACTTAGTGTATTGGAAAGGATTTCCATAGATTAACAACACATGGATTACTAAAGATGAGCTTTGACAGTGTGCCACCAAGTTACTTGAAGCTATAAAATAATAGCCACTTGATCCATCTACAGAAGCTCCACCATTATGCACCTATGTTTTGCGTCACAAAGCGCCTCTTCTCCTGCTCAACGATGTCAAACTCCTCTTGGAAAGGGAAATAAATTTAAAATTTTTAAATTACAATTTTGTTATTTAAATTGGCAGTAAAATGAATAGAGTTAATTGTTTACTAAGTCTTCAGATCGAGTCTATATAAATATCCTTGTCATCGTATGTAATATTTAATAATATCCCCACTTTATCTTGCATGAGATTTTTCATCTGTGGATAGGGTTGTAAACGAGCCGAACCAAGCTGAGCTTTGGGGTGTTTAAGCTTGTTTCATAATATAACCGAGCCGAGCCGAGCCGAGCTTAAATTAACTAAGCTTTTGAAATGATTGTTCAAACTTGGCTTGGTTTATTTTTTACGAGCTCGAGCTTGTTTGAAGCTTGGGAGCTTGGTTCGTTTAGATATTATCGAGCTCTCAATTCAAGCTCGACTTGAGCTCGGCTTGAGCTCGGCTTGAGCTTTGTTCGAGTTTGGTTCGTTTAGATGTTATCGAACTCTCAATTCAAGTTTGTTTGTTTGATTGTTTGAAACTTTTAGTCTTTTGATTGGTTATTGAACTTGATAATTTAAACTTATTTATTTTATTTTATTATTCATTTAGCACATTGAAAAGAGTTTTATTAATGAATATGGTCGAACGTTAACGAGCTGAACACATGTGTTCAAGCTTGTTTGTTTAGTTTAATGAGCTGTTCAACTTGTTTGTTTAATTAATCTTGTGTATATTGAACGAACATAAACAAATTCTTACCAAGCTGAACACCAAACTTGTTCACGAATGTTTAGTTCATTTACAGCCTTATTTGTGGAGGCAAGGATTTATGCCACATGTTACATCAATATGATATGAAGAAAAGATAACTTGGCCAATAGAAAAAAAAAAATTTCAAAAACGGCTGAATCAAAACCAGAGGGAAGAGGAGCTCCACATAAGGTTGCCAATTGTTGATTGAAAGGGTTGCAAATTTACAAAATATGTAAAGCAAAACATATAAAACATGAGACAATATAAGGTTCAAATTGTCACAAAATAGAACTACCTCAAACTTGGCCAAGAAAAGTTGGAACTTTTTCATTGTCTCCCTCATATCAGCAACTATTCTCTTTTCTGTGGAAGAAAGAGCAGCAGTTACTTCTTCTGGAGAATGGCCTATTCCATTCTGCACAACCTGAGGAACAAAAGGTAAAATGTTTACCACAAATGATCAACAATGAACAAAAAATTGGAAAAAAAAAAGGCAATATCAATCAAAAGCAAGAAAAAACTTACTTTGTGATCAATGAGGACCTCTGATATTAGACTTCCATCATCCACATAAACACTGAGTTCATATGTTCTCCTTTCTTTGAATTGAAATCCTTTCACACCAGTCAAAAAACACTGCAAAAAACTAACAGTGATAGTTTCAATCTACAAGTTAAAATAATTAACTGCTAAGTATGTACTATACTTCAATAGGTAGAAACTTAGGAAAAAGTGAGTCAATGTTTAATGACTTCATCAAATTAACAGAAAATTACTATATAAGAATCTGTGAGCTAGACAAAGTGCTTCCATTCTTCCATTCACATCAAAGATTGAAGCAAACAGTGAGTTTTCGTTATCAAATCCTTAATGTGCATGACTATATTATGCACATCGTAAATTTGTCCATGTAGGCTAGCAAGAAAGCATTTCCTCCCCATAGCATGTTAGGATTCTGTCACAGCAATCATCAGAAGTATTTCAAGTATATTAATATTTCTTTTCTATTCTAGTGTTACAGTATAGTCCTTCCAATGAAAACAATTTTTCAACTGCTTTGCTCGTAGAAACAGCAACAAATATTCTAAGTATTATACTTGCAACAAATCAATACAAATGTGCATTATAAAGCATGAAAATGGGTATCTGCACCAAAGTGAATGCCGACAGAATTCAAGAAAGAAAACAAACCTTGTTTTGAAAAAATAAAAATCAAAATCAAAGGACTTCAACAAAAGTTTGAATAAAATAACGAATGAGAATAAAAAAAGTGACCTTAATCCTCCCGTGAATCGGTGGTATCTTGTCTTTCTCTGTGGTCCATTTAGCAAATAAACAAGCCAGATATGTGAAAGGGATTGAATCCAAGTCACTTAGAATCAAGGGATGTTCTATTTCAACTGCATCTTCCACGTCTGAAGAATGGGCATGCTCCATGGTAGAGAGAGGATTATGGGTTGAATTAGATAGCATGTCCGATCTGTTTCCATGGCAAGCAGGTCCCTCAGTAATATTTTCTTCAATATGAGCAGAGTATTCTTCTCTTAGAGGGATCCTAGCACTCTGAGCAGCAACTACTTCATTGCTGTGTCTCACAATACAGGGATCATCTTGAATTGTAGTACCCAGTTCAACAAATTCTGGGATTGTGGTACGTGTAGTGACTATCCCAGCACTAACCAAATCGGTACCTACAAAGTGATTGCACATTAGATAGAGAGAGAAAATTTTGGATTGTGTTACAATCCATGAAATATTCGGATGATAGGTGAAGTACTACACTGGGATACATTTTCATTACGTGATGATGACATGTGTAAGTAATAAGAGTAGAAAATGTTCAAGCATATAAGAAAACTTATACGGAAACTTGTGCAACCAATTTGAGAAGCTAAGATGAGAAATTTACAAATTATTTAGTACAGTTGAGCAGAGAACAGAAAGGCGCGCGCGCGCGCACACACACTCCACTGTTAAATTTGTGAGCAAGTAATATAATACATTAAAAGGGTAGCCCGGTGCACAAAACTATCATAGATATGGGGTCCCGATAAAGGGTCTATTGTATGTAGCTTTACCAAGGTTATTTCCACGACTCGAAACCATGACCACCGGGTCACACAACAACAACTTTGTCATTGCATCAAGGCTCCCTTCAAGTAAGATAATGCATTGACTAAGAAAACACACACACACACACACACAATATAATGCATTAAAAGGATAGCCCGGTGCACAAAACTCCCGCAGATATGGGGTCCCGAGAAAGGGTCTATTGTATGCAGTTTTACCCTGCATTGCAAAAGGTTATTTCCACGACTCGAAACCATGACCACCGGGTCACACAACAACAATTTTGTCGTTGCATCAAGGCTCCCTTCAAGTAAAATAATGCATTGACTAAGAAAATTCTAATCAGGTGAATCCAAACATATCAGGTTGTATGCTTGTGTATTAGTGGCTTTTGAGATTCCAACTTCTAAGAGATTTGACATAACATGTATACAACCTCGATCAGGGTTGGTTGTAGAAAAACATAAATTAGACAAACAACCAGGCCAGTATTAGTATTGTGGCAAAAATATTACAAGTAAGCATTCAAATGCATATACTAGAGATGAAAACAGGCATGTCATATGTTAAAGAATCCCTTTCTCTGAGATTTGATTTTACCTAAAGTTTTTAGGGACCTAATTGCAAATACCATATAGCTGCCATTGTGATAATATGCAACTCTATCCCCTCTGAGATCAAGCTTTGATAACGACTCAATCCACATCAGCTCTACTTCACAACCTCCCTATGTGACATAGGGGCATTCACCTGCAACCAAAAGCACATGACACCCACCTATTCATGACGCCAACAACTCCATGCTCATGACTTATTCTGCAACCAGACCTCTCCATGACGCCATCAAGCGCTCATAACTCTACACAGCATCTCTTGTTGTGCCTGCATATAGACCTCTCACCGACTGCCTTCCTCATGCATTGTCCCTTCCTCACAGACATCTCCTCGTGCACCAACCTCACCGCATGACAATTCTGTGAAGTTCCTACACAAGCATAGATAACTGCATCGTCTCTTGCAACCCCATCTATGTACCCAATACATTCTTTCCAGTGAGCTCATTGTTAGATCCCACATTCGTCCTCTCTTTTTGGGCAGCATATATTGTTTTAGAAAGTAAATCTTCGTTTCTTCTCTTTCAAAGTCAAATAGCATTGCTCTCCTCGGTGATCAAAAGCTATCATCAATATAGAATATCATATGCATCTATTAGTTCCCAAGTATCCCCTACCATTGGTTCTTAAGCCTTTTTAGATCCATGACAATGGCCACGGAAAAGTTGAATGGGAAAAGCAATATGCTTTGTGGGCTGCAAACCTACAACAATTTAAATTTGAATTTAGTTGACTGGCCAATGTTACTCGGAACACCTTACCACCCAAGCTACAAAGATTCACCAAAACCTTGTGGGAGCAAATTGATCATCAATTAGTTGCTCTCCTTTGGTAATCTATTGATCTCAGCCACATTAGCATCTTTCTCCTGCTATAAGTCTTGGTCGTATACAAGTCATCTCAAATACTCGGACCTATGTTGTGATTATGTCTTTTT
This sequence comes from Zingiber officinale, assembly GCF_018446385.1. Lineage (NCBI taxonomy): Eukaryota > Viridiplantae > Streptophyta > Magnoliopsida > Zingiberales > Zingiberaceae > Zingiber > Zingiber officinale. Next base: position 16,940,187 of record NC_055989.1, read on the forward strand.
AGTTGTGGAAATCAATCACCAAGATAAGCAATATTAGTGAACGATTACAGAGTTTTGATTTCAGAAACATCATTCAGATCACTCAGATGTTATGCAAGATTACTAGGATAAACTTCTTACATTTACTTTCCTTTATGCTGTCCAGTTTGAATTAGAGAACACTAGAGTTTAGTAGGCTATTTCACTCCACTCTTGTTTCACCCATGGTGAGTTAGACTAACTCACATGGGCAATTAAATTGCCATCTCGAGGATCGCATGGTAATGAAGAAGGTTGTCAAGCGAGGTAGTAGCAGCCATCCTGATCTATAGGCCATGCTCAAGTGCTCCAACTGTGGGAAACTACTACTCTCTTTATGGCTACCCACCAGGCCATCCTTTACATGCAACTCATGTAGCTGAGTCACACATTACTTCCTAGGACAATCCATCAACCCATATATACTTTGCGTTTGATTCCACTATTAAAGTTCTTATTGAGTTATATTTGCGCTTCTTAAGATGCTATCAGTACCTTATCTCAACCAATTACCTATAGTGGCCATTGTGCATAATTTTGGTAACATCTTTTCCTCTGACCATATCCTACCAATGTTAGAAGAGCTAATGGGTCCTACTCACTCATGGGTTAAGAATGTTTCTGCTTCACTTTTGTTGCCTTTGTTCTCAGTCTTCTATACAATTAAGTTTCAATGCTAATTTTCATTTAGGATCTAAGGATGAGTTTCATAGATTGTACTAAATACTAATTGGATATGTCATTATCGTCTTTGGATCTTTTAGTGGCCCTATCTGTCTCTAGACTTATAATTGTCCTCATCAAGTTAATCTATAAAGTTTAAAAAATAGTTTTTAGTGCTTCTAGTCTTTAATTGTCTTGAGTATAAGTTATATTTATTAAGAAAACATACTTGGTCTATGTTCCCTAGTAGAGTCCATAAATGTGCTACTACACCTTTTGTTTTACTTCATTTTGATATTTTAGGTTTGAGTCATGTCATTTTCACTCTAAAGTGTAAGTATTGTGAGAAATTCCTCATTAATTGAATGATTTCTAAATGCATTTTTCCAAACATTATATGTTGTTGAACCACAAATTGTAAAACAACAAATTACCAAATATTAAATTACTTTTAGACAATGCACCTTGGTATAAAGTGACAAAAGTACCTTGATCCAATACTTGCGAATTTAGTGTTGTTGAATTTGTTGGTGCACCTAAAACATTGTTGGAGGGCCATGCTGCAAGACAAGCCCTTGTAGACAATGGACTCATATTACCACGCTTCCTGTGGAAGTTAATGAGGTGAAATAACATTTTTGTGCCCCAAAATGATCACAACAAATGAAAAAGAGAATATTAAAATTACCATGTATTACCAAGCTTCTTGTCAATAACAATTAGTCATCCTATATTTGTTAGGAATTTTTTTAACCAAACATTTGAGGAGATGTTCACTCAACCAGCATAAAGATTTATCTTAGTAGTTTACACCAATACAATCCCTCCCCCTCCCCCTCCCCCTCCCCCCTTCCAACCAATACACACACACACACCCTCCCCTGACCATTTAGTTAATGGATTATGTTCATCATGGCACCATCAACCATTAACAGTATCCCCAAAGATAGGAAGCACAAAATGAGAAAATAAAGCATAGTACCTTTTGCCTCGTGGAGGTTTATTTACTTCAGCAACAAGCCTCTTCCTTGCTGCATCTAAATCCTCAACTAGGCCCCCAAGCACCGTAAAAATTTCTGGGACAAGCATTAAAAGCCCTCGTCGTATATGCACATTATGAACAACAACCTACAATTATAAATAATATGCCTTTGATAAAGTAATGTATTTCAATTAAAAGTTTTAGGTTGAGTACTGAGTGACATCATGAAAAACCAAGCGTTAAAGTGGAGAAAAGAAGTAAAAAAAAGGATGAAAATTGTCCGTCAACTTGACCAATCTGAGTGTCAATCACACAAGGTCAGATATTGTGCTCACCGATTAATTGGTTGTTGAATCCCATGTGATTTGAGGCTTGTTCAATCTGAGAACTAATTAAAAAGTGAGAGGGGCTTTTAGAGATTTTCAATAGATCACTGAGAGTTGTGAGATGGACATTTTGTGATTTAGTCTATCTATCCCCATAGGCGGATTCAATAATATAGAAATTGAAAACTTTGAGGACTGTTTGATTCTCTTATAAACCTAACGCATGCTCTTTGACTCTCTCAAGGATCCCTTCACTCCTTTTTTGCATAAATACCTCAAACAATTTCTTTAATAATTCATGAATAATAGACTTCGCAAACCACATGACTCCCAATTCTTAATTTTTCCACACTTATAACCATAACCCAAGTAACAACAAAATTGTATTAGTTAATGGATCTTTAGCTGTTGCTGATTTTGGAGATGTTCACCTTATCCCTAGCATTATCCTGAAAATGTCCATGTACCAAAATTGTGCCTTGTTTCCATTCAAAAATTAATTATTGAACTTCACTATCATGCCAATTTTCCCCCTTCTTATTGTGTTTTCTAGGATAAGGACTAGGAAGGAGGATTGGACTTGCTAAGGAACATAGCGGTCTTTACTACTTTGAATCAAATAAGAAGATTAGGAATAATTTGTCTTTGTCTTCTCACCGTTCTTCCAATAAAGACAATATTTGGTTGTATCACAAATGCTTTGGTCATCCCTCTTTTAGGATTTTAAAAGTCATGTTTCCTCTTTTTTTCAAGGATTGGATGTTTTTGAGTTTCAGTGTGATGTTTGCAAATTGGCAAAATATTCTCGTGGCAATAAAAGAAGCTCTATTCCCTTTCATTTGATTCATAATGACAGATGGGGTCCTTCTAATATTCCCAATGTTTCTGGGGCTTGATGATTTGTCTCCTTAATTGATGATTACACTCGGGTTACATGATTGTTTCTCGTCAAACAAAAATATGATGTCAACATTGTTATTCCTAATTTCCACTTAGTGATTCAAAAACATGCATATCAAATCGACATGTAAAACGACCAATAAATGCTCCAATTAGGCGATGTGAAACTATGATAAACATGCATATCAAACGAGGAAGAGGAAGACCAAAATAGACTTGGTTAGCAACAATAAAAACAAGATAAAATTTATTTAAATATAGATGATGATATAATAGAAGATAGAGCTCAATGGCGTAAAAGGATTCATACAGCCGACCCCACCTAGTGGGAAAAGGCTTGGTGGTTGTTGTTATTGATTCAAAAACAATTTGGAGTGAAAATCAAAAGCTTTAGGGCCGACAATGCAAGAAATTACTTTAACCAAATCTTATCCCCATATTTCCAATCCTAGGGATTATTTATGACTCGTCTTGTGTTCATACACCCCAATAGAAAGAATAGCAGAAAGGAAAATGGACATTTACTCAACACTACTCATGTTTGTTCGTAAATCCTATTGGGGAGAGGTTGTCCTTAATGTCACATACATGATAAACAAGTTTCCCTCATGTGTCTTAGACAACAAGAATCCCATGCAACTTCTCGACAATTTCTATACTCATTTCCGAATCACAAATGGGGTTACTCCTAGGATTTTTTAGTGCACTGTCTTTATCCATATCCACGGTCTACTACGAGGTAAACTAGACCCTCGTGCCATCAAATATGTCTTTCTTGGATACTCATCCACTCAAAAAAGGTGCGTAAAAGTGTTATCACCCTTCATCTCAAAAGTTTTACATTTCCTTCTTTGAATATAATCCATTGTCCTTCAAGTCCTATCCTCAAGGGGAGATTTTAATGACAAAAGAAAGCACTTGTGAGTCATTTAAACCCATTAACGCTCTTGATCTTCCTCCTACTCAAATCCATACCGAATCACATTATATTCCTATTCCATCTAGTGAGTCACCTCCATCTTCCTTTCCATCCGGTGTCCCTCGTGATACTCCAAGGATTCCTCAAGTGTATTCAAGGAGAAAGGCTGCTCCAGAAGTGATACAAATTCAAGAACCTCACCCGCAAACCTCCGACCCTGATACTGGGATCAGGGTAAGATCTAACTCATCTTTACAATCTACTGAATCATCCATTAACCTAACAAACAGCCTTAACCTTCCCATTGTTGTTTGAAAAAGTACTAGAGAATGAACCAAACACTCTCTCTGACCTCTATCGCACTATGTTTCTCTTAAACATCTATCACCAGCCCACGAAAAATTCATTGCGAGTCTAAATACCATGATTGTTCCTAACATTGTTTCTAAAGCATTGTCAACAAAGGGAATGGAGGGATGTCATGAGAGAGAAAATGGATGCATTAGAAAAGAATAAGACATGGGAGGTTGTTGATAAACCAAAGGGAAATAACATCGTTGCTTGTAAGTGGATTTTCACAATAAAATACAACGCAAATGGATCCCTTGAGAGATATAAAGCTAGGTTGGTGGCAAAAGGAAATACTCAAACTTAGGGCATCTCTAATGGAAGAGTCATGAGAGGTTTGTAAAATCAAAAAAAATAAATAAAAAACCTTGAACCATTGTAAAGGTGGGGTTTGAGGTTCGTAGTTTAAGAGAAGTAATGAAAACTCAAACTTATTCTTTTGTCTCAAAATTAATGTAATATGCATGGAGTCATGCAACTCATGCTATGAATTGGATCACAACAAAGCTCATTTAGAGCTTTAACCATTAAAGATGTTTCAATGAGTTTTCCTATTGTCAATGTTGCAAAGTTCGACCTAGGCGACCGCCTAGGCGCTAGGCAGCCCCTAGCCGAACCGAAAACCATCTATTCAGCCAAAGTAGGCGGTACTGTTTATGTGCAGTCCTAAGCGCTGAATAGATGGCCTATTCGATAAGCGGTCAATCTGTTCAATCTAGGTGATTTTTTTTTGTTTTAAATAAAAATATAAATTTTTATATTATAATTATATTAGTTAATTAATAGTTTATTTAATTAATTATTAAATTATAAAATAAATAATTATAATTTATATATTAAGTAGAAATTATATATAATTTATAAAAAAAAAATTATATCACTGATATAATCCATATAAAACTATTTATATTTATAATTTTTTTTTTTATTTTAATATAACAATTTTAATTAAAGTACATTTGAAGGGGTTAGTAGCTTAAAGTCGTAAACTATTTTTTAATACTAATAGATTGATAGTTCGTTATGTTCTCATAAATATCAATTGTATTTGTAGGTATATACAAAGAAAATGAATAGACTAGATACGCATCGATTAAATAATCTAGTCTTTGTTCAATTCAATGCAAAATTGATGAACAAGGAAAATAGGGAGAAAGAGAGGAAAATTAAAGTGCTTTTAGCAAGTGATGCAAGTTCTGCACAAGATTGGATTGTCAATGGGGTTGATGATGAGGTTGAACCGGACACGGGCATGACTTGGAAAGTTGTTAGTGATGCTGTAGGAACAGATGAAGCGCTTAGGCCTAGAAGAAGTAGTAGACTTAGAGAACTTGATGAGGATGACTTTCAATCTGAGAGAGAGGAGGAAGTAAATGTTGTAAAATACCGTAACAAAATAATAATAAGGTTTAATAGACGAATAACCTTAATGGAATTTTTAGAAATTTTTTGAAAATTTTTCGGAGCTCGTATGCCGTATTTTACAGGGATGAGTTTATTGGGCTTAGAGGAATCCTATTTGGAGTACCCACTTAAGTGGGAGTTGATTAAGGAATAAACTTAAGGTTTAATTGATTAAATCTAAAGTATAAAAGGGAAAACCTAGGTTTTCCTTTATTCCCTCATTCCTCTTCCGTCTCCTCTTCATTCTTTCTGATCCAAGCTTCGCCGATTTCCCCCTTCTCTACCGCCTCTCCCGATCTTCTCCTCATCGCCGCCCATGCCCTAACTTCTTCTCACCCGCCGCCCATGCCCTAACTTCCTCCCACCCGCCGACCTCCCGATTCTTCATCGCGCCGACGCTTCTCCTCTTCTCCCCATCCCTTGTCGCCGCCACCTGATTGGCGACGCTGGCCTCTCCAACACCGACGATCGGAGCACATCATGAAGCCAGCCAGTGGCGAGCTTTTCTTCCTCTCGCGTTACTGCAACGCCCTGATTTGCCATCACCGCACCTTCCTCCACTCGATCGTCGCAGAAACAGTTGTTGCCGGGTGTTGCCATCGCCGAGAGGGAGGAGTCGACGAAGGGAATTAGGACAAACTCTCCCTCTCGCTCGCGGATCTGAGCAAGGCAGAGGTGGTTTCCATTAGGGAGGTCCATCACCTTCTCCTCTCCACTGGATTCATTTTCCTCTTCCTTGCCGGCATGGATCTACTATCGATCCTTCGATAGGGATGGCAATGGGGCAGGGCGGGGGCGGGGGCGGGTTTGTCATTCCCATCCCCGCCCCGTTCTCATTTTTTCGGGTTCAGGGATCCCAGAACCCGAACCCACGGGGATCAAATCCCCATCCCCGCCCCATCCCCGCCTCATTCCCAAATTTAATTTATATTATTATTATTATTTAATAATAATTATTAATGATAATATTAATATTAATATCAATATTAATAATATTATTAATAATAATATTTTCAAAAAATTTAATATTAATATTAACACTATTATTAATATTTTTTTAAAAAAATCATATTATTATTTATTAATATTAATAATAATAATATTCGGGGCGGGTTCAGGACGAGTATAGGAATGGGGATAGTATTCCCATACCCGCCCCGAACCCGCCCCATCCCCGAAAAATAGGGGATCCCCATCCCCATTTCGGGTTTTCCCCGCGGGGCCCCAAACCCGCATGGAAAATTGTCATCCCTATCCTTCGAGTGGGACAGATTGACCATCCTTCTTCTCCGATTGCCATCGAGCCATGCCATAATGTCGTCGCCATTCTCCTCTGCCCTAGTTCATCACCACAGCAGCAATCAGATTTCGCTAGAGAGGAAGCTACGAGTTGGAATTCAAGTAAGACGTGTTTGGTTTCAGATTAGCAGGATTTGGTTGGTTTAGATAATTTCATGTTCGTTCACAGGATCGTTTGATTGAGTTGTAATGGATTGGTTATTGGGCAAAATCCTCCAAATAGCACTGTTCTGGCCAGCAGAGTGCAACTGTGATTGATCCAACCAAAAATTAGGGATCGATTAAGGGTAAGATGTTTAGTTAAAGGTTGTGAATTAAGATTTGGGTTTAATTCTCAGTTGTTGATGTATTGATTGTGGATTGTGGTGCTTAATTTGAAGGGGCAACGATTTCATTGAGCTATGGCCAGTTTTCTAGCCGTGATTGTTCCGGCCACAAGTCAACAGTAAAGCACACTAGAATTAGTGAGTTGTTGAATTGATTCATTTTTAGCTTAATCTGAATCAAGTATGGAATGCTTAGGGATATTGTGTTTGATTATGGATTTAATTATTGATTAGTGGATTTAAAAGGATTTATGATAAGATTTGATTAGTAATTGATTGGTAAGAATTAAGGAATTGGTTGGTGGATTAAAGATGAACTTATCATCTAATTAGATTTGGATCGTTAGGTGGATTTAAATATGGTTACCTAATTAAATTAGGATTGGATTTTTGGATTTAGCTAATTGATGTACTTTGAATTAGCTGAAACCGTACATATGTTGATGCAGGACTTTGATTCGAGACGAGCATCTCAACGTGGGATTGCTTAGTACGATCAACAGATAATGGCGGGTACCTTTGACTTATCTCTTTTGATATTGTCATTCTGATATGCGTAATAGGTTATAGCCAGTAGTAATGGTTATATTTATATTTGCTTGGTATGTCACTACTTGATACCCGTAGTATGCCCATATTGTTATCTGTTATGCATTTATGTTTATGCCTCTTGATTCTTGTCATATGTACTTATGTTTATATAAGTAGTGGCATACAATGCATTACCGAGTATAGGCCTAGCTACTAGATATACGTGGCATGTGTACCTAGATTTATTATCTGACATGTATACCTAGTTTTACTATCTGGCATGTGTACCTAGATTTATTATCTAGCATGTGTACCTAGTTTTACTATCTGGCATGTGTACCTAGATTTATTACCTGACATGTATACCTAGATCCTTATTATGGACTCGGTTTTCCTTTTGGTACATATTATATGGAGGTTGATATTTTCAGGAGTTACATGCTTTAGTGTCATGCACCATTTTGCATAATTACATGCTGAGCGATTGTCGGCTCCTTTATAGTTGAGCACATCGCCAGTTACATCTGCACACACAACCACTCATGAGTTAGTGGTATATCAGGCAAGGTGTGTGCAGTTTGCTCTGTCAGGGATCCGCTGGTACGCTCATAGGTAGTGTGACTGCAGCGTGATAGCGGGCAGGGATCCCTCCTCTTGACTATGATACAGGGAGATGAGAGCTTAGGCTCCCCCACTATGTTTGGAGTAAAAGGATAGGTGCACTCCGACAGCATCCTGTCCACTAGGTCACTCAGGAATAATGATGGCAGAGTGCACAGCCGTCATAGCCCTACCCACTCGACCTCACCATCGCGTGTGAGGTGGCTGACTGACGTCAGGGGTGACTATGTCATTTGCATCATATGCATGGATTGTATTTATTGCTTGTGATTGCTGCATTTTGGATGCTGCATTTTGGTGGTTGCATATGATTGACATGCATACAGGAGACATTATGTATTTGGTCTGACGACCCTGCACCTGTTGGTATGGTTCACACCTTTATGTTCGGATAGGAAGTCCTTGTGAGCACAATTTCTTCTGTTGTTCAGTTTTGCATTACCTGTTATTGTTCAGGAGACTGTACTGCATGATTATTACTGATAGTTATATCTTACTATGCATGTCTGATCGATACCCGCTGAGTTCTTGAACTCACTCCGTTGATTTATTCCTATTTCAAGTTAAAGCCGCCTGGAGATCCTGTCCGCCAGTCTCATGTCACATCGAGCGACTTCTTCCGTTCTTGCTTCCGTTCGCTTTATTGGTTTTGGACTTATTCATGTATATGTATCTTTGTATGGAATTTAGCTTTGTGTTTTCTTGTATTTGGTTTGATGTTTTCGTGTCAAGTTGGGTCGGATCGGCTCGCAGTTAGTTGTTTTTGTTCGTTTCATGTTCGTTATTTTGTGATTTTCGTTGTGTGATGTTTCAGCCGTGTAGGATGTCAATTAACTACGTGGTTGTGTTTACTTCCAGTCGTGTTGGCTGCTTATAAACTGCGTGGTTGTTTTTATCCAGACGTGTGGGCTGATGTTGTTTGTGAGTAGCCATATGGCAATGTATTTATGTTTCAGATTGTCACCGATACAAAGGAGATGCTATCGGATTTTCATCTGGGCAGGGCTCCTCTGGGGCGTGACAAATGTGGATGAGTTTGATTTTGAATTAGACAAAGAGCGTGTCATAGAAGAATATGGAGAAAGAGAGCAATTACCTAAGGATTTATAGTTTGTACTGATGTTATCTTTGGAGTTTAGATAAAGTGATATGTGGATTTTATATCCTAGTTGCTATTGTGTTATGTACTAGACTACTAAGCTTGTTTCCATGTTTTTTTTAACTTTAAAGTTTGAACTTTGAATACTATTTGCTATTGGGCTTAGGCTACTTGATGTTTATTTTGGTATTTACTTACTTGATATTCATTTGGTATTTACTGTTTTCTACTACTTGTCATTGTGCCAATTTGATGTTCAGAGCGCCTAGATAATGCCTAGGCGCCGCCTAGACAACGCCTAGGCGCTCTAGGCGCTAGGCATCAGTCGAGCGCCCGTCGCTTTCTGCAACATTGCATATTGTTGATATGACATATTAGGATCGTAAAAAATGTTCATTTAGATGCAGAAATTTATATGCACATCCCACCAGGATATTGGTAACAGATTATGTAAATTGAGAAAGACTCTTTATGGTCTAAAACAATCTCCTAAAGCATGGTTCGGAAGATTTGCAAAAGCCATGAAGAAGTTTGGGTTAAACAAAGCCAAGGGGACCATACTCTCTCTTCATTAAGCACTCAGTTGCAAGGCAAGGAAGGTGACGGCTCTTCTAGTCTATGTAAATGATATCATTGTAACCAGAAATGATGAAAAGGAAAAACATGATCTAAAGCAGAAATTAGTGGAGTTTGAAATAAAGGAATTAAGCAAACTGAAGTACTTCCTTGGTAATGAGATACCATACTCTACTAGCAGAAGTATGTGACCGATCTGTTAGCTAAAACAGAGATGATTGAGTGTAACCCAATTTCTAATCCAATAGATCCAAATCATAAGATGTATCAGAAATTATCGTTGACAAAAGGATGTATAAGAGGTTGGTTGGTAGTCATATACCTTGTTCCCACTCGGCTAAACATAGCATATGTTGTGAGTGTAATAAACGAATTCATGTATGATCCAAAAGAATTTCACCATCAAGCTGCTTATTACATTACTTGAAAAGCACTCCGAGAAATGGAATCTTGTTCAAGAAAAATGAGACGCTAAATTTAGAAGGTTACACAGATGTAGACTATACAGGTTCTCTAGTGGATAGAAGATCAACTATAGATATTGTACTTTCTTTAGTAGTAATCTGCTGACATGAAGGAGCGAAAAGCAAAATACATCTGCATAATTAGAATTTAGGGTTATTGCTCAAGAATTATGTAAACTAGTCTAGAATTATGTAAACTAGTCTAGAATTATGTAAACTAGTCTGGTTAAAGATTATTTTGAATGATTTGAAAATCAAATGGGAATGTCCCATGAAATTCTAGTGTGACAATAAGTGAGTTATCAATATTGCTAATAATCTTATTCAACATGATAAGACTAAGCAAATTGAAATTGATAGACATTTCATCAAGGAAAAATTAGAGGAAGGATTAGTGTATATGTCATATGTCCCTTCGAAATTACAATTGGCTAATATGTTAACAAAACAGTTCAAGATTCCATTTCATGATCTTATAATCAAACTGGAATAGAAAACATCTATTCCTCAACTTGAGGGGGGCTATCGAGTTGTAAACAACAATGTGCATGGTAGGAAATAAACAAAATAGGAAATCCCTTAAATTAAGGGGTTTAGCTAGAAAGATATCCTGTATTTAGGAATAAGTTAATTCCCTATTCTCACTCCTGATTTCCTATTTTATATATTGTAATTTTGTATATAAACACTTGTATGTTCCTATTCTGAAGGGTGCAGAAGAGAAATCAACTTTTTCCACAAAACTAACAATAATAAAAAAATTAAAAAATGATTATCATTATTATTTATTGGTCTTACATTATCAAAGAATATATAAATATCTTTTAAAATAATATGATATTATTGTAGAAGATTTCCTATTTTATATATTGTAATTTTGTATATAAACACTTGTGTATTCCAATTATGAATGGTGTACAAGAGAAATCAACTTTTTCCACAAAACTAACAATAATAAAATAAATTGAAAAACGATTATCATTATTATTTATTGGTCTAACATTATCAAACAATATATAAATATCTTTTTAAATAATATGATATTATTGCAAAATTAATTAGTATATCAGGATGAAGTATGTCATCAAATATCAATACATATAGCTAGTGATTGAAATACCTTTCCGTGTCGGGAGACACGAACGGTTTTTACCGGGCGGGAATAAAACTGACATCATACGCATGACAATTTTGCTTGTCATCACGTGTGTCAAGCGCATGCGTATTGCGCGATAGAAGATGGGTCGGAAGTGTCCCGGAGGCATCGCAGAATGCCTCCGACGGCGCCAGCAGTGTCCCGCAACGCGCGATGCTATTGTTCTTTCAAAAAATAATTTAAATTATATTTAATTAATTTAAACAATTCTCGACTCAAGTGTGATATTTCCAAGAGACTTTTATAAACCTTAATTAAATTATCCCAATCAAATATATAAAAAATTTATTTAAAATTTAAAAATTAATAATAATAAATTTTATTAATTGATACTCTAAATTTTTTTTACTATTTTAAATTTTATTTAAAAATTCTAATAAATCATATTTATATCTGATAATTTTTCTATTTTATTTTTTTATTGTTTTAATGCTTAATTGATATTCTGATATTTTTTTATTATTTTAAACATATATTATTTAAATTAATAATTAATTAAATGAATAAATAGTTAATTTATATAATTATTATATATAAAATAGCATCTTTGTATTAATTTATATAATTATGATTATTTAATCTAGGCGTTGGAGAACCAATACTTCCAAGTTCCATCTGATTTACGCCATCAATTTTTAATTTTTTTTAAAGAAACTATATTTAATTATTTTTTCTAACAATATTAAGTTGTTCAATAATGGAGAACTTATATAAAATCAATATACAATTTATTTTTAAATTATACACAATAAACATATTTATCTAATAATTACTATATATAATTAAAAAAATACTGAATCCGTATCAGCATGGCATGATACCAAAACTATATCATTTCAGTCTAGGACTGAAACCTCGGCACGGCGCATAAACCATATAATCTGTGTATATTTTTTTCATTATTACAAACTATTGTGAATAAGATCATAAAAATAATAACAATACTCTAAAATAATTCAGAAAAAAATTTATAATTAATAACAATCTTATTATCAATATTAATCAAGCAAATAATATAACTTTTGTATTATGATAGTCTATATTATTTATAAAAAAATATACAACAACAACCAAGTCTTATCCCACTCAAAAATAGTCTCTTGCAAAGCAAGGTAAGACTACGTACAATAAACTCTTCCCCGAGACCCACATTGGCAAGAGATTCGAGCACCGGAATGCCCTTTTAATTATTTATAAATAATATAAACTAGATTATTGATAATTGAATGTTATTTGCTGAATAATTAATATAATTAATAATATTATTATTCTAACGTTAATCAATTAAATGATTTAACCTTTTCATTACAATAATTACTTGGTCGATCATTACTTATATAAGTATTTATCCATTAATACTTATTTGTTATTAATACTTATAATCATTCAAGTATTGACATCTAGCTTCCTTGTCATCATTATGTTAATGCATTTTCCAAAATGTTCATCACACCACTACATAAAGAGCATGACTGGGCTGAGCCAAAATGGTAATATTTTCACTAAATAAGCAAATGTATAACATATTCAAATTCCACCTCTTAAGTTGATGGCTATGATTTCAGGTAACTAATCCCATGTCATAACAATCATAATTGAAGTACTTATGCCCCCACAGGTTGGCGCAGTCTGTACTTGCATAAGTGTTTGCCTCAATAAGTCTTGGGGTCAATTCCGAATGGGTGTGAAAATGCATCGTTAGGTGTCTAACCTTCCCCATGCAAAGGACTATTGCACTAAGGCAAATATCCCCCATGATTTATCCCTTCCAAAGTGTGTGGGGCCGCCCTAGAGGGGCCGCTAAGGTGACAGCTTCACCGTCCCCAATAATTGAAGTATTTATAACCCACAAATTAAACTATCTTCCACCTCTTGAGTTGATGGCAATGTTTTCAGGTAATGAATCCCACATCAAAAAGATCATAATTGAAGTATTTATAACCCACACACTAAAACTATCTTCCTCAAGTATGATAGATCTCTTGGAGGCTTAGCAAAAAGGAACAAGACAAGAATGATTAAAAGATAGTTCACAATAAATGTTTCCGTAAACAATAGAAAAAGTAGACATTTTTCAAATAGTTGAGAGATAAGAATAGTAATGGAGAATACAAAGTTTCACAAAAAGATCAATATGTAAAATGAACTGAGGCTCACTGAGATTAGACAAGGCAATGTTCAAAAAAAAGGCTACAGAAGCTAATAGCATACCTTCAGACCAGAAGAAGCAAGAACCTCAAGCTCTTTAATGGGTCTGTATTCCATGCCAAATACGCGTTGCACACCATCTGTCATTGACAATTTTAGACATCTCTTATATCCAACTGGTACTTCATGATATCTTTCTCGAATGGGGGCAGAGATGTTAACAATTTCATCAATCTGGAATTCATAGAGGGAAAATCTAGTGTTAAGTGAATGGCGAATGTATTTTCAAACATGCATGGACTACTTTGCCATGAAAGTAAAATATTACTATATATATATAAAAAAAAAATCAAAGTATATATATATATATATATATATATGTACTTTGATTTTTTATAATTTAATTACTTCCATGTAAGTGATCAAGTTAGACACCTATTGATACATGTCAACTAAAACCTTAACCAATGTCAAAATGTGCAGACCCGCTTACTTGCAAAGCCTTCATAGGACAAGGTTCAGCAATATAAAACTGCAATAGCATCACACTGAATAATAGATTAAAGTCAATTTGCAGGTGACCAATTGAATTCTATTATATACCCTGTGAAAGCAAAGTAAATATAAATTTGAAACTTTCAGCCAAAGATTTGCAACCTCTTATCACTATTCCAGAAGTTGTTCTGGGAAAGTCTAAACCAAGTGGAAATGTTTTCCCTTCTGCTATATCATCCTATTTTAGACTATAAGACAACATAACTAATAAAGAATGCTCGGTAAAGAGAAAAGTACAGACACAATATGAAAATCATTATGCATCATTCCCTAACACCTTAACAAATTCACCAAATTGAATTCGTATTACAACACAAAAGGAAAAAATAACGTAGATTTCAGATCAACCTTTCATCCAAGGTTTAAAATCTGAATTGTGCCAGAATTTTGATTTCTAATTGAAACAATACAATTTGTGTTGTGATGGTACCATTTTGATATTTATTTAATTGAATTATTAATAATAACATGATTAATTAATTAACTTTTTATTGTAATTATGTTTTACTAAATAATTAATTGGATTGTTAATAATTAATAACATGTTTGTTCTATTTATAATTGTTGATTAATTTGATCACATAAAGACTTAAATGTGTTAGCAACGAATTAATTTTAGCTTTAGTCACCCGTGAACTGTTAACTTTTCAGTTTCATAATGATTTAATTTATAATGTATTCAACTTTTGTAGGTAGAACGTTAGGATGAACAGAAAGAAAATGAATCCTTCAATTGTGCTCTACAACAATGAAAAAACTTCAGATTTGAACACCCGAGAGTCTTTCATTGTTGAGGATGTAATTTTCTTTGAGATGAGCCTACACATTTATGTAATGAAATTTGTTCCTGAGCATTTGATTTAAAGATCATTAAATGTTGCTTTGTTTCTTGTATAAGATCTAAATAACTCTCAGATGTTGTGAAATAATTCATTTGATTTTAATTTAGTTTTGTTTCTTCCACATAACTCATTCCACTTAGTGGGATAAAGGCTTGATTGTTGTTGTTTTTTTGTTTCTTCCCCTTAAGTACAATTATTAGAGTGGATATAAACTAATGTGATATAATATTTTTCAATTTTTGATATCTGAATATTTATTTTAGATTTAAATTGGATTTTAAATTTTTTTATTTAATTTATTTAATTTTATAAGTAAAAAAATTTTAAAAATATGACTTGATTCAATCAAATTTCTAAAATTTTAGATTCAAGACTTTTTAATAAAATCAAATTAGAATTTGAACATTTTGTATTCCTTCAAATTGATCTACATAGAATTGATCTTGATATTTTTGAAAAAAAATAATCTAAAATGATTTGTGTGCGCCTATTGCAATCATCATCTTTTTTCAATAATAATCCAATGAAATTGGTAAAACAAATTGTGAAGATAAGTAAATAAATTATTTTTTAACTTAAACAAATAATTTTTCATTTAATCAAAGTGTTATGTCGAACCTAAGTGTTTATTGACACTCGAACAAAAGCTAAGAGAAAGACACAAAGGAGGACAATAAGCTTGACATAATCTGATCAAAGCTTACTCATAATCTCTCTTGGACTCTTCTAGCATCACAAAAGTTATAACACACAAAAAAAAAATCAATTTCATCCTATTTAAATCTTTTCAAGTTAAATTATTTTTAAAATTTTTAGAATTGAGTTGAAGTTGGTTAAGTAGACATAGTGATTAGGATCAAGTGGTATAGGTGGAATATATTAAGTAGACATAGTGACTAGGATCAAGTGGTATTTGAACCTGACTTGATTCAAATTTATTTTGGCCTATTTAAAATTGAACCAAATTTTTATATATAGGATAGTCCAGCTCAATCATCTTTAATTAGAACAATAGTATTTTAAGAGGTTAGGAATTATATTCAATTCCCTATTTTTTCTCTCTCCCACGCTCAAAGTGGCTTAGTTAGTACTCCAATCGATTGGAGTATGTTTTTCAGTCGAATAATACCTAAGTTGACTAATTAATTGATTTAAGGTAAATGAAAGCTTATTGTTCACCTCTACCTATGTGGTAGTCGACTAAGACTATGTACCAGTTGAACTGACAGTAGCTTAAGTCGACTGAAGAAGCAATTGATTGTTGTAATAGAATAATTAATTTGCCGTGAAGTCAATAAAGGGAACTTGAATTGCAGTTGAACAATTACAACGAAATGGTTAGCTATTACAACAGTGGACAGAAGTTTCACTAAAGAGTAGTCGACTAATGGCAAAAGACAGGACACAGTTGCGTGGCCAAGTGCGGCAAAGACCAGTCAACTGATCCAGAACATAACAACATAGTTTGGAGGCAGCTTGAGGACTTGGGTGGAGATTATAAATATAGGGTTGTAGGCTATGTTTTTACAACACTTCAAAAGCATTGTTACTCTGCCATTTTCTCAAGTCTCTGACTCTCTTATTCCATTTGTAATCTCCATTTGTTCTAAATGCTTTACTTGTAAAGATGACTGATCCTGTCTGGAAGCTGAGAAAACGAACCTGCCGGTGTGACGTGTCTGGAAGGTTGACCGCATCCCCATGACCCGGTGGATGATCTGTCCGCTACGTTGACCGAGTCGTCTGGAGTCCTCCTCCGGTCAACTGTACCTGTATCCATCGACCGGGTTGCCCCGGCCTCTGGTACCTCGGTGCTCGAGGCGAATTCCCCAGATATATGAGTATCCAGATAATAATAGAAGAGTGCAACAAATGCAAGAAGAACGAGCAGGATGACGTACCCTGGCCCGGGGGGGCGCCCTCGGATGGATGGGTGAGCTGGTCGGATACAGATCGAGTCGTCGCGACTCTGCCGGATAGTGGATGCATCTGAGCCGACCGAAGAGGAGGTCCGGAGATGGCGACATGGAGCCGAATACGGCGTGGCTCCGAAAGGTGAGATACAACCGGAATATAACGGCGACACAGCCGGCATGTGACATCGGCCAGCAGGCCGGAATATAACATACAGTCACGGCTCATAGGCCGGTTAGTAGCCACAGCTCACAATACCAATGGTGATACAAAGAACAAAGCACAACGGCTCGATGGCCGAATACACCACGGACGACTGCCGGAGATGCAACAGTGGATCGGATCTACGCCGAAAATGATGAAGACAGTGGCTGTAGAGCCATCTAGGGCTGCTAGAAGTGACGACCAACAAAGAGGAGTGTAGCCGGCGCAAGGCACCACAGGGAGTGCAGGGCGACAACGGCTCGGAGGGCGGAGGTAGTGGTGAGATCTATACATGACTGCCCACGGTGTTGATGACTCTCGCCGGCGTCGGGGTCAGCGCCGGCGAGGAATGCGAGAGGGAGAGGGAGGAAGGAAACCCCTCTCTTTGGCTCCTGTTGGTGGCAGAGGAGTTAACCCGGAGCAGAGGAGGGGGTGGCAGCTCGCCGGCGATGAAGGAGGGGACGAGGCTGGCGGCTGGGTTGCGAGGCGTGGAGCCAAGGCTTGACGGCGGCGGAGCCGCGTGATGCGCTAGCGGCAGCGGCGAGAGGCACCGATGTCAAAGGAGAAGGGAGGACGTGACCCGAAGACGGTCATCGCCGGCGGATCTCTCCGGCGGCCGTGACGATGAACCGAGAAGCTATTTCTTCTTCTCCCCTCTGGCGGCGGCGGAACAGCACGAAGAAAAAACCCTCCCTTCCTTTCACCTGAACCGGCTACCAAATAACCCCCCTAACCCTCCACCTCCCAAATGACGCATATGCCCCCTCTCTTCTCCCTAATCCCTTCTATGCCCCCAACACTATCCGCATCACAAGCCTCCCCTTCAAGTCTAGTCGAAGGAGGCGTTAGTCCGACTGACTGGACAATCAATCGCAAAGAACTGAACCGCTCTCGATGTCAAAGCCAAATCGCTGAACCAATAGTATAATGTCCCTCGAGCGGTCGCTGTAATAATGGTGTCGTAGGAGATGGTAACGATACCGAGCCGACCAAGTCTGTAATCGATCTGACGCTGAGCGACGCAACGTCAGGTGTGATGCCGAGCAAGCTGTGCGAGCGACAACGTCGATCGAGTGCTAAAACAACAAGCAAGCGACGAGTGCCATGATAGCAGACCGAGCGACACGATGGACCATGAATAGACCGAGTGGACAAGCGATGCTGAGTGTGCGACCGCGGAGATGCCGATCGATCGAATATATGCCGAGCGGACGATGCCGCGCGTACGACCGGAATGATGTCGATCGATCGGAGAGATGTCGAGCGGACGATGCCGCGCGTACGACCAGAATGATGTCGATCGATCGGAGAGATGCCGAGCGGACGATGCCGCGCGTACGACCGGAATGATGTCGATCGATCGAAGAGATGCCGAGCGTGCGGCTCATGAAAGTGCTGAGGGCGTATCATGCACGAACAGCGCTGGAGTGTCGAGAGTCGAACAGGCGCAAAGCCCAGAGATATTTTAGTCCATAACCAGTGGGGATACTCCTGTCCGTGACCATCGGCGATAGCTCGACCTCGAAGATAGATGCTCGCGACGAATGCTCGACCCCGAACGGGGGAGATAGATAATCGTGACAAGCTGGTCCGTGACCAGTGAAGGCCGCTCAACCCCGAACGGGGGAGATATGATATCTGAAGGTGACTACCACTCTACCCCGAACGGGGGAGATAGAATATACGATGCTGGTCCGAGACCAGTGGAGTCTGCTCAGCCCCGAACGGGGGACATAGATACCCGCTCGACCCCGAACGGGGGAGATAAGATGCTAAGCTCAACCCCGAACGGGGGAGATAAGATATATGATATGCAAGTTCATGCAGAGGTCTTCAAGCCGGGGTTTTTATAGTCGCCGGTTCGACTCTACGGTTTAACGTCTGGGCTAGACGGTCTTCAAGCCGGGGTTTTTATAGTCGCCGGTTCGACTCTACGGTTTAACGTCTGGGCTAGACGGTCTTCAAGCCGGGGTTTTTATAGTCGCCGGTTCGACTCTACGGTTTAATGTCTGGGCTAGACGGTCTTGAGAGATAATTCAAACCCGGCCGATCGGCTCGGGGGTCTTCAAGCCGGGATTTTTATAGTCGCCGGTTCGACTCTACGGTTTAACGTCTGGGCTAGACGGTCTTCAAGCCGGGGTTTTTATAGTCGCCGGTTCGACTCTACGGTTTAACGTCTGGGCTAGACGGTCTTCAAGTGAGACTATATACCCGGCCGAACGGCTCGGGCCTTCACATCGAGCGCTGGGCTCGGATACCATATACCCGGCCGAACGGCTCGGGCCTTCACATCGAGCGCTGGGCTCGGATACCATATACCCCGCCGACCGGCTCGGGCCTTCACATCGAGCGCTTGGCTCATAAATCTCCCGGTCGATCGGCTCGGGGGCCTTCGTCTTCGAGCCTGTGGCTCGGCTATAAACCTCCCGGCCGAACGACTCGGGGGCCTTCGTCATCGAGCCCGTGGCTCGGATATAAACCTCCCGGCCGAACGACTCGGGGGCCTTCGTCATCGAGCCCGTGGCTCGGATATAAACCTCCCGGCCGAACGGCTCGGGGGCCTTCGTCATCGAGCCCGTGGCTCGGATATAAACCTCCCGGCCGAACGACTCGGGGGCCTTCGTCATCGAGCCCGTGGCTCGGATATAAACCTCCCGGCCGAACGGCTCGGGGGCCTTCGTCATCGAGCTCGATATAAACCTCCCCGAGGCCTTCACTCCCTGAGGTTCTTGGATATAATCTACCTACCGAACGGCTCGGGCCTTCGTCCCGAGGTGGCTCAGATAAAACCTCCTGGCCGAGCAGCTCAGGCCTTCGTCATCGAGCCCGTGGCTCGGATATAAACCTCCCGGCCGAACGGCTCGGGGGCCTTCGTCTTCGAGCCTGTGGCTCGGATATAAACCTCCCGGCCGAACGGCTCGGGGGCCTTCGGGACTAGTACAGATCATATGACTGAGAACAAATAACGGAAAAACTGACCGTGATCATGAGGATGGCAGAACTATCCGGCGTCGTTCATCTTCACGTTCCAGATCAGGCGCGTTCCCACAGACGGCGCCATTTTGATCCTGTCTGGAAGCTGAGAAAACGAACCTGCCGGTGTGACGTGTCACGTTGACCGAGTCGTCTGGAGTCCTCCTCCGGTCAACTGTACCTGTATCCATCGACCGGGTTGCCCCGGCCTCTGGTACCTCGGTGCTCGAGGCGAATTCCCCAGATATATGAGTATCCAGATAATAATAGAAGAGTGCAACAAATGCAAGAAGAACGAGCAGGATGACGTACCCTGGCCCGGGGGGGCGCCCTCGGATGGATGGGTGAGCTGGTCGGATACAGATCGAGTCGTCGCGACTCTGCCGGATAGTGGATGCATCTGAGCCGACCGAAGAGGAGGTCCGGAGATGGCGACATGGAGCCGAATACGGCGTGGCTCCGAAAGGTGAGATACAACCGGAATATAACGGCGACACAGCCGGCATGTGACATCGGCCAGCAGGCCGGAATATAACATACAGTCACGGCTCATAGGCCGGTTAGTAGCCACAGCTCACAATACCAATGGTGATACAAAGAACAAAGCACAACGGCTCGATGGCCGAATACACCACGGACGACTGCCGGAGATGCAACAGTGGATCGGATCTACGCCGAAAATGATGAAGACAGTGGCTGTAGAGCCATCTGGGGCTGCTAGAAGTGACGACCAACAAAGAGGAGTGTAGCCGGCGCAAGGCACCACAGGGAGTGCAGGACGACAACGGCTCGGAGGGCGGAGGTAGTGGTGAGATCTATACATGACTGCCCACGGTGTTGATGACTCTCGCCGGCGTCGGGGTCAGCGCCGGCGAGGAATGCGAGAGGGAGAGGGAGGAAGGAAACCCCTCTCTTTGGCTCCTGTTGGTGGCGGAGGAGTTAACCCGGAGCAGAGGAGGGGGTGGCAGCTCGCCGGCGATGAAGGAGGGGACGAGGCTGGCGGCTGGGTTGCGAGGCGTGGAGCCAAGGCTTGACGGCGGCGGAGCCGCGTGATGCGCTAGCGGCAGCGGCGAGAGGCACCGATGTCAAAGGAGAAGGGAGGACGTGACCCGAAGACGGTCATCGCCGGCGGATCTCTCCGGCGGCCGTGACGATGAACCGAGAAGCTATTTCTTCTTCTCCCTTCTGGCGGCGGCGGAACCGCACGAAGAAAAAACCCTCCCCTTTTTTTCACATGAACCGGCTACCAAATAACCCCCCTCACCCTCCACCTCCCAAATGACGCATATGCCCCCTCTCTTCTCCCTAATCCCTTCTATGCCCCCAACACTATCCGCATCAATGACAATTAAAAGAGGTTTCTCCACTTTCAAAAGGGTATCCAAGAAGGAGAAAAGTAGTGGATTTTGTGGAGTAACTTGCCAAAATATCATATGTTGTGGTGTATGGGCTATCGAACCACATAAAATCTTCGAGTTTCTATTGTTCACCCTATATTCTTTTATCATTTCAGTTTGTGCATTGTGCTTGTGATTTTCTTTTAGTTAATCTTTCTTTGTTGCATAAAAGGTTTAAGGAAGGCTATTCACCCCACCCACCACCATCTAGCCTTCTCTCTTAGATCCTACATTTGGTATCAAAACAAGTTAGTTCCAAAGGACTAACCGCTAGAGAAAGAATATTTTCATGGTGATGCAAGAAGGATTTAGTACAATGAGGCCTTCCTGTTTCAATGGCTCATATTTTTCATATTGAAAAGGTAGGCTGAAGTATTATTAAGGTTTCAAGATGCCCATTGACAAGTTTAGTTCCATCATCAAATCCCTGCACACATGAAAAAGGTGCAATCAAATGCTAAAACTACTACCACTCTTCAATGTGGACTTTCACCCAAACAATATGCCAAAACTAAACCATTTAAAAGCACAAAAGAGCATTGGGGCAAGCTCAAAATATTACATGAAGCTACACATGACTCTAAAATAGCTAAGAGTGATTTACTTATGAATCAATTGTAGAAAAGGCAAAACCATTAGTGTAAGATGAATATAAAGAAAATCTGTAAGGAACCAAAAAAACAACCAAACTAGAGGTAAAACTAGACCCAATCTACTATAAGTTGTTTTTGAGTTTTGAGTGAAATAGCAAGGGTCACTACAAGTTGAAGTGCCCTCTGCTCAATGAGCAAGAAGAAAAGAATGAGAAAAAAGACTCTAAAAGCAGCATGGGATGAATCCTCTTCATCTTCCTTCGTCCGAAGAAGAAAAATCAAACAAGAATACTAAAAATGTGGCATTCATGGCTTTCAACAACAATGATAAAAGTTCAAGTCATGAAGGCTCATCCTCGAATAACTAGTAGATAAAAATAAAGATAAAGATAAAGATTGAGTTAAGTTGATGAAGAAACTAACTAGTTGAATGATCAAAACGAATAATAGGGCCTAGCCAGAAGACCCTGTTAGCAACAAGTTTGTGACTAGATGACATCAAGAATAGTATTCGCCAATTTAACTTAAAAGTAAAGACCATGGCTAATAAGATAGACTTGCTCTCGTGACTAGGCCATGTAACTTATAACCTCTTGTAATGCATCTTTGAGTGAACCACTGTTGCCTCATTTTTTCACACAAAGAAAAGAAGGAAAAGTTTTATTCAATTACTCTAGAAAGACAAGATAAACAAGTTTCCAAGCATCTAGGGCAATGGAATTGTTTCTAAAACGCAATCCCTAGAGGAAGAAGCACTTGCCTGAAGAACGAACGGGCCCTCGAGCTCGGTCTTGTGCAATCTGTGAACATACTCTGGAAGGACGCCGGCACCGGAAGTATTCATGTCGGAAATAAGGAACTGTTCGAAGCACCTTTTGGCCCTTCCGGCGACATCCAGACGGGAAAAATCTGATCCACTGGCCATCAAAGTTGCGGCGCACGACTCCAACCATTCTGGCCGGAGCCGTAATCCTAGACTCCTGAGAAAGTCATCAATTTCTCTGGTAAAACCATCCCTCTCCTCCTCCATCCCTCCGGGTGCGTCGGCGGAGTCTCCAGCGCGGCCGGGTGGGGCTTCAACCACTGGTGGTGAAAGATCATCCGGAACGTCCAAGAAATCATCGTCGGAGATCTCTAACAGAGTGTTAGGGTTCGGAGTGATCAAGGTTTGGGGTGGTGGGGCGTCTTCATCGTCCTCAGAAGAACTCGGCAAACGGAGGTGCCTTCGCAGCATCCCTTTCTCGCTCTCTCTCTAGAAGCGGCGCCTGTTTTATTTATTATAAAAAACACTTTATTTAACTTATATTTTTTTGTCAAAATTTTCACTTCGTATTCTTTGAAAAAACAAATGGGACCCGGTCTGATTATGTAAAGTGAGTGATAGTGTGGTGTGATAGATAGTTAAGATGATAGGATAGTTAAAGTTAAGATGAGATGATGATATGAGTTAAAGTATATATAATTGAATGAGTTATTTTTATCGGGCTTAGATCTCTATTTTTCATCGCAAAGACTCTTAGCATATAATCGGTCTGTCCAAAGTGTCAGTCGAACCTCTCTCAGTATATAGTCAGTCGGCTTTAGAGCTGGTCAAACATACAAAGCTTAGCTCCTCACTTTTTAATGTCGGTCGAGCATTCTGAACTCAATGCCTCACTTCTTAATACCAAAGTGCATAACATACAGCCGATCGGATCTAGAGTTGGTCAGACATTCAAAAATCAAATCCTTACTCCTAGAGGTCAGGCCAGCATATGGTCGGTCAACCCAGAGTGCTAGTCGGAATTCCGGGACTTAGCCCCCACTCTTCAAAGACAAATATCATAGTATGCAGTCGGTCAACTAAAAATTAGGTCAGGCCTTCCGTGACTTACCCTCACACCCTTCAAGGGCAAGGACCCTATCATTCGGTCTGTCAACCCAAAGTGAAGATCTCATATAGGTCGGCAAGAAAGGAGATGAATTGCCTGCAACAGAATGTAGCACCTCTTTCGATCTTGGACTTTAGTTAGCATACGCTAATTAAAAATTAATAACATAAAAAAAAAAGCAACATTAAGAATTACTTGATTTGCAACTGGGGAGGTTGCTAATCTAAGACAGTTGAACACACACTATCAAGCTCCTTCTTCGACAGAGTTGAAGGTGTAGTAGCTTCTTACAACATTTAAGAACAACCAGAATTAAAATATGAATTCGAAAATGTAAGTACAGTGTGTTGTTTTAAACTTTAAGGATAAAAGCTCTATTTATAGCATATTGGTCGAACTAGTCATTTGTTGATGTGACAACTCCTGGACGCCTAGACCCAGTCCGGCCACTTGGACATGGTCGTCTCAATCCACTCTACAACGACTCTTCATCAATAAAGTTATCACTGTCCGGGCGTCTAGACTGATCTGAGCGCCTGGAGTCTTGCTGACATGGACTCTAAATTTGATCCTTGCTGCAACTACTTGATGAGACGCTAAGCTTGTCCAAGCACTCGAACCTAGACTAAGCTCCTGGAGTCTGGGCGCCTGGACTTGGTTGAGGCTCCTGGACAAGTCAACTTTGTGTTGACTTATTCGGTAGCTTCTCCGATCACTTGAATGATTCTCTAATCATCTAGAGTTGAGCTCATCCGAACCCAATTTCGACATTCTCCTCGAACAATCTTCCTCCCTGACTTCTCGTCCTCAGAAGCGTCGCGCGCATTCTTCTTGTCTGCCGGTGTACTCTTTCGTAACTTTTCGTCCCTCGGATGTACTAACCCCATCAACTTGTTTGTCATATTATCCTTTTCGTCTGATGTATCTTCCGCTCAACTTTTTATATTCTTAGTCTCTGCACACTTAAATACAAGGCATCAAAAAATACGTCAAAAAATATAAAATATAACTTAACCTGGTTAATCACATCAAAACTCACTCGGGGTACTTATAATTTTTCCCTTTTTATGTGAAACTCAAGTTAAGTTAGGGTTAAACTAAAATAAAATATTTTGAACAAGTAAATGAAATATGCAATTAGTAAAAAAAAAAATTGCAATAAATAAACCTCCCCTTAATTTATTCCCTATTTTTCCCTCTTTAATCACATAAAAACAAAATACGAAAAAATACGAAAAAAAATAGTTTAGAAAAAATATTGAAAAATTTTCAAATGGTACAAAACATATTTTCTAGAGATATGTCATTTTATTGAAATTTATATTCAAAGAAATAATTTTTTATCAATTAATTCTCTATTTTAGGAAAAATAAAAATATATATATACTATTATTTTTCCAAAAATCTTGAAGACTTTTGTCAAAGTCAAAGAGAAATAGCTAGATCAGGATAAAAATTTTCACCAACCCAATATTTGTAGTGCGATGTCAATAAATATCTTTAAATAGATAGTATTATTTTCAAAATTAATTATTAAAAATAGTTTTCAAGTCCTAAAAATCTTGCTAATTTTTCTCACTATCCAAAGTACAAAGATAACTTTTTGAAAAATCAAGTTTTTCAAAATTAATCTAAAAAAAAATAATTTTTATATTATATTTTTGGATAAAAATTATTATATAATAATCAAAAAAATTTAAAAAAATTTTACTCTTACATAAAACATAACTCATTATTATAGAAAAATAAAAAATTTGAAAAATAAATTTTATAACAATTTTTAATCATTTAAAGTTCATTTTTCAAAAGAAGAAATTTAAAAAATTGTACAGAGGTAAACAAAAATTAAAAAATATTTCTGTTGGTCGATTAAATCATCATGTAACACAGTAAAAATTTCAACTTAAAATATGAACAATAACTGAATGAAACAATTAAATTCTTAAACAATGTTAAAATTACACTAAATTTACATTTTAGCATGTTTAAAAAATTAATAGAATTAGATTAAGCCTGATTTGGAAACTCAAAATAAGTTTATGTTTATTAGATTTACATAAGAATTTTTTGGAATAAATTTTCTATCTATTTTTATAATTAGACTCTTATGATTCCTAATATACTAGTTAAGTCATTTATTTGAAATTTGGAATAGTAGAATTTGAACCTGCATAATTTTTAAAAATTTGTATTTATCCTTTCAATTTTATATTTTTATTTTAAATGCTATTGAATTCTTCTAGTGGACATGCTTTAGTTAAATTTAACTTTAACTCCTTGGTTTCTATTTTTAAATTCATACATTTATTTTGCAGTTTACATAAATTTCTAGATAGTATTTGAATAGCAATTTAAAGCTGGTTGGGAGGTAAGAGTCATACCTCACTTATTGTGTCGGACTCATCATTCGAAGTTCCATCTTCATCGATACTCTTAATGCTCATCTCGGATGAAGTCTCATCGTCTTCTTCATCTTGGTGACTTGCCATTAGCACAAGTCCGGCGTATTGCTCCGTCTCAGATTAGGATGAAGTCTAGTCCCAAGTCGCCTTTAGATTTTTTTGTTTCATCTGTCTTCGCCCTTTGTCTTTGTGACTTTGTCTTTTTCCTTGGTTTTCAGTTTCAGGCAAGTTGTCTTTAACGTGTCCTTCTTCTTAATAGTTATAGCACCAAATCTTTTGTTTACTTTGTAAAAGCTTTTTAACCCGCGACTTGTTAAACTTGTTAGATTTAAAGAAATTACTAAACTTCCTTACCATAAAGGTTGTTTCATTTTCGTCGAGTGATGTGTCGAAATCCAGTTTGTCTTTCTGGTTAGCTTTCAGTGCTACATTTTGGCTTAGCTCCTTTTCCCTTTTTAGACATGTGCATCTCGATTCATGTAATTCGAAAGTGGAAAATAAATTTTCTAATATACTTACCTCGAGATCTTTGGAGATGTAGAAATAGTCTACTATAGACGTCCACTCTAGTGTTCTCGGAAAAGTATTTAAATACCTTAGCGAATCTCGGTTTGTTACCATTTCTCTAAGATTCATGAGTCTAGTGATCAACTCCTTGATTTTTGTGTGTAGATGAGTGACTGTTTCAGTTGACGGTTAGTCCTTCTGAAGCGTCCAGACTCTGATACCAATTGAAGATCCCATGTAAACAAGCAGAGGGTGAATTACTTGCAACAAAAGATAACACCTTTCTTAATCTTTGGACTTTAGTTAGCACATGCTAATTAAAAATTAATAGCCTAAAAAGAAAAAGGGACACTAAGAATACTTAGTTTACAATCAGGAAGGTTGCTAATTTAAGGCAATTGAATGCACACTATCAAGCTCTTTCTTTGACAGAGTCGGAGATGAAGTAGCCCCTTACAATGTTTAAGAACAAGTAGAATTAAAACATGAATTCAGAAATGTAAGTATAGTGTATTGTTTTAAACTTTGAGAACCAGAGCTTTATTTATAGCTCACTGGTCAAACTAGTCATTTGCTGACGTGGCAACTCCCGGGCGCCTGGACGTGGTCATCTCGATCCACTCTATAACGATTTTTTGTCACGAAGTTATCACTGTCCGGGCGCCTGGACCGATCCGAGCGCTTGGAGTCTTGCTGATGTAGAGTACTCTAAATCTGATCCTCGCTGCAACAGCTCGACGAGGTGCCCAAGCTTGTTCGAGCACCTGGACCTAGTACGAGCGCTGGACAAGTTAGTTTCGTGTTGATTTGTCTAGCAGCTTCTCCGATCGCTTAGGTTATTCTCCGGGCATCCAGAGTTGAACTCACCTGAACCCAACTCTAGCATTCTCCTCGAGTAGCCTTCCTCTCTAGCTTCTTGTCCCTCAGAAGTGTCATGTGCATCTTTCTCATTCGCCTATGTACTCTTCCACAGATTCTCGAATGCACCAAGCTCGTCGACTCGCTTCCCCTATCATCCTTCTTATCTATTGTGTCTTCCACTAGACTTCTTGTGTTTTTAAGTCCCTACACACTTAGACACAAGACATCAATTAATATAAAGTCTAACTTAACCCAGTTGATCACATCAAAATTCACTCGGGATACTTACACAAAGTACCGGTCAAACCTATGAGACTGAGCTCCCCACTTCTCATATGTTAGTCTTTCATCATATGGTCGGTCGATTGCAAGGTTGGTTGGACTGCCTCTAAGAGACAACATTGTTAGAAAATCGTAACAGTCTGTTAGATAATAACAACTATACGTCAAAGAATATTCCACTATTATAACATATATCTACAATGAAACCTTCCTCCGAGAGTGATCATACCCCTTCCATTACTTGATGTTACCTGACATATTTTGACTCAAACATTCTAAGCCGCTTCATTATTGCGGAGGATATGAAAGACAGTTCAGTTCATATACAAGTAATGTAACCTTCCTTGAAGGGTAACTGTATATCTTTCATTATTCGACATATTCTGATACTAGATATTTTTTAACGCCTCATTATATGGACATACACATATACGCTATTATTCATCTTTTTCTCCATTTTTGGCCATTATTCTGACTTGAATGTCGAAGTATCTGTGTTAAGGATCCCCTTTTTTATTCTTGCTCTAACACCCTAGTTTCTCTATCTGTGGCATGCATAAGTTCGTCCTCATCAGCCAAGTCTTCTTCTTCTCGTAGTTAACACCGAAGCCACGCGCCTTGCCATTGCACCATCTTCTATGTTTTCAGATAGGATCAGTGCAGTAAATTATTGGTAAGTTTATAGTTGACCGTCAAGTTAGTTAGGAGATGAAAATGATTTTTTTCAAAGACATGTATCCACCAAAAATTAATCTTTTCTTTGTATAATAAATTTATTATCCCCTAACCAACTTAACATATATGGAGACATCTAATTCTTCATCCAACCTCATAAATGCCGTTTGGTCTTCCTGTAAATATCGTTTTGTCTCTAGTTTTTGACTAACTTCTCATTCTTTTTCAATTTACGTTATTATTCCTTTATAGATATTTGATTTTTCATTTCTTCTTCTTAGACAAAACTTATAAAAATTTCAAAATAAATTACAGTTTTAAACCTTATAATTTATAGGGTTGTAAATGATCTAAGTCGAGCCAACCTTAATTAATTATCTTCGTGATTTCTGTTATTTTCTAATTGAGCTTGTTAAGGAGGTAAATACAATTACAATTGTATTTGTTAAGGAGGCCAGTTAAGGAGGTAAATACAATTGTCAATTTGTAAGTGTGATTTTAAACTATTTGGCAATTACAATTATTAACAATGATATTTACGTTCTCGTCAACCTTAAATAAAGTCGCTTTTCTTTTATAGTCTTCAAGTCTCTTCCTAAATTTATCGACTAATTCTTTACTATTCGACTGTTGTCACATAATTAAGTAATTAAATAGTTGAGTATATTACATCTCAATAAAGAGGGCCAATTACTTGTCCGAGCTCGCCCAAGTGCCTGAAGATTCTATCACCAGTTATGGTACATAATAGAAGCTACCAAACAACCTGCAGGAAGCGAGGGAATTAATTCTTCGTTGTTGTTGCCAAACTCAATAGTACTGTCAATACGATTCATCACCTTCTTGACAAAAATAGAACACATGCAAATTATTTCCAGCTCATTAAAAAGAGTGAATCTTTTAACAGATGCTTATTTCATTAAAAAAAAAATGGTGGAGCACCGACAAACAAGTCACTTCGTACGGAGGGGAAGCAGTTGGAAGGCGTTAATTTGTCCTCCACTCGCACCGCAATGTCCCGCATGCATTCCTTGAGCATGCACATGCTTATTGCTAATCTTCAACACTGTCTTCTCTTTTTCCCTTTTTCCTTTTTTTATTTCTGTTTTTTTTTTGGAATTTGTTTTTGAAATCTAATAAATTATTAATCGAGTTCTTCTGATTTGGAGTATTTAACCTGGGGGATATCAAAAGAAGAACAAAGTAGCACTGCATTTTGTTTTGTTTTTTTTGAAGACATTTCTATACATAAAGATCATCATCATCAAACCAAGTTACACTCCAAAACCCAAAGGCAAAAAAAATCAAAAAGGGAAGACAATAAGAAAAAAAGGCATACAAATGCACCCCATAAAGCGCATGCACATCTCTGTGATCGTGCATGAGGTGATGATGTGCCCAAAATGGAGGACCTAAAAAAACCAACCTCCCTGATCTCCCTCACTCTCTTCTCTTAATTTTGTTAATGAACATGAATTGAAAAGGAGACAAACTCGATCGCAAGGATTTATAAGAAGAAGATTTTAGATTTTTTTTTGTTAGGAGAATAAGAAGCAGTTGTGGTATGATGCTGCCCTCCGGTCTGTTTGAATCAGAGCCAGAGAGCGCCGGCTTCCTTGAGGAGGGGGACGAGGGTGCCGTTGATGTGAGCTGCCATTACCCTGTCCATGGCGCCCACGAGCTTTCCGCCTATGAAGACGACAGGGACGGCCGGGGCGGAGCCGGCGCCGAGCAGCCGCGAGAGCGCGCGCTCCATCTCCTTACCGCGCGGGTCCTCGTCCAGCTCCACCACCGTGGGGCTGACGCCCATGCCGCAGAAGAGCCGTTTCACGGCGTGGCACATGCAGCAGCTGCTCACGCTGAAGATTACCACCGCGCTCTCCGACGCCAGCCTCTCCACCCGCTCCAGCGCGTCCATCGTCGCTCCCCTCCCCGCCGTCACGTACCCCCACGCCTCCGCCGCCGCAGCCTGATACTGCATTTTCTGTCGATCTCACGCAGAAACCCCCGCTCGGTGCAACAGTTGTCGATGGAGAGGAGTTGTTTGCTTTGCTCTGCTCTGCTTTGCAGTGAATGTGGGAAGTGGAGTGAGTATTTATAGGAGGAAAGCAGGGGCGATTTGTTAATAAAAAAAAAGACAGTTTCAGAGGTCCCATGACCCTGAAACAGTTTCAGGAGTAAACGGGAAGTTCGCCAAAGGAATTAAACCTGTGCTGTGCATCTCAAACTGTGTCAACTTGCACTATTTCATTTCTTTCCTGCCGATCCCACTGTTCCTCTCACTAGCTTATTAATAAAATAAATCTTTACGTGATAAGCAGAAGGAGCAGAGCATGCTTGTGGTTTTTAGTTAATTGTTATCATCTTTTTCAAGTAAAAGAGGCAGAAGAAAAGAAAAAGAAGAAGACGAAAGGAGTGGGTGCAGGCTTTATCAGGAGGATACAGGGATGTCGGGTAAATGCGGCTGTCACCGTCCTTGTTGTCGGGTTGAGAAGTGATCGCCGGTGGGGCGACCTCGGCCGCGGCGGGCCACTTCGACTCGACACCAAAACGGGGGCCGAGAGAAGCAGAACCAGGCGTTTTCTCGTCTGATGAACAGCCTTTCTCTCTCGCTCCCCTCGCCTTCCTGAACAAAATCTGAAATTTTCTTCTCGGCCAATTTTCAAACATGCATTAGCTTTTTGAAAGTTTTACAAAAACCATCCATATTACATTTCTAATTTAACAAATATTTATATAGACCTTACCTAAGACTTAAAAAAATTATAATATAAGGAACTCAGTTTAAAAAATTCTTAACAGAAGAGAAACATTTATAATAGAAAAATTAAATATCATTGACGATGTTTGAAAAAAAAAGAAGATAAGTTGATTGAGAAGATGATTTTGATGTTGATTATTTAAAGACTCTGATTTAATAAAAGTGATTTTTAAATGGTCTTGCGTGTTATAAGGGGTATCAGTGGTTAGGTCAGGAAAAGGATATCTGACATAAACCTTCCAACACTCAAGTCAATGATCGAGTCGAGAAGATGAACAGTAGCTATGATTGTATAAAATTAGAAAACATCGCGTATTTTTAATTTGTCTGTAGATAGAGACTCTCTTTTATAATTGATCCTGTCCGAAATCTGAGTTAGATGAAGGTATGGTAAACTGGTGTGGACGTTAGGGGGGGGCAACTGAAACACCTTTCTCGTTTATTCTTCTGAAAAGGGGCTCCCATGTGGTGCTGACGGGCGGTGACGCTTGAGCCGACGATACTTGAGCTCTGCGCACACTTAAACGAGCACACGGGTGTTAAAGGGCAGAAACCAGGGAAAAAGTCCCCGGAGCAGGCCCTTCGACGCTCAAATCAGGTACTTTTTCCCTAGAAAAACAGCGTACGAAACGAAAAGAAAGTAGAAGATAAGTGCGAATGCACGAGAGAGCGTACCTGCGAAAGGGTGAGGTCCTTCCTCTTCTGGAGCCTGACTGATGTCAGCGAATGTCGAGTGTCAGGACTTGTCGGGTGATGAAGGACATGTGACATCCTTTTATAGCCTGAAGGAAGGTTCCATTCGCAGGTGATGACAGATCGTTGGAATATTCCCAGACACTTGGCAGTTTTCTCTGACAGGTGGTTATGATTCTCTGACCTTGTTATCCTGTAGCACCTCCTTCTTTGACCGGATATGAATAGAGCAGCTCGGGATGATCAGTCGGGCGTACCATCTGGCCCAAACTGTGGGGGTCAGGAGCTATGGATAAATCATCTAAGGGTCAACCGGGAGTTGACCACCCAGGAGTTAGCTTGCTGAGTGCACTTGGCTCCAGTACAATCATGTTGCGAAAACTCGACCAGCCAGATTTCGGCCAAGCATTTCCCCGACTGCCCACCCAGGTGTCCCCGACCTGGAGTTTTGATCTGTGAGAACCCGACCGGGAATTAGGTGGCTGGCGTCGTCACCCGGTTTTACTTCCTATTTCCATGCTTGTGGACTGTCATGTCCCCTTGACTTCTGACTACCACGTCCCCTTGACTTCTGACTAACACACCCCCTTAACTTCTGACTAACACGTCTCCTTGACTTCTGACTGTCACACCCCCTTGACTTCTGACTGCCACACCCCCTTGACTTCTGACCGCCATGTCCCCTTGACTTCTGACTGTCACCTCCCCTTGACTCGGGATTGCCACGCCCTATCAGACCCTGTCATCACGCACCGTATCACAAGCCTCCCCCCAAGTCTAGTCGAAGGGGGCTCAAGTCCGACTGACTAGACTCAGGCTCAAGTTTACTTGTTCCACTATTTCATTCTTAAATGCTGCATCTTTTCCTAGCTCCTCGGCTAAGCAACCTGATTAATTACTCAATCAACCTTGAGAGAAGAGCCCAATAAACGCCTTAAAGCCACCTCTTCCCGCCTTCCTCTTTAAAAGGACTGAGTCCTCCCATATCATTGTACTTTTCTTGCTTTCTTCTTCTGATAATGGAATCCACCCTTAACTCTGATGAGGTGTCATCTTTACGCCAGCAACTAGCCCACATGAATCAGCTACTTGCCTACAAGGATACAACTTTAGCCGAGATGACGCAAAACAGAGATCTTCAGTCTTCTCTCCGCCAAGATATTGAGGAACTCTTGTTAGCCTCCAAATCTCGAATCTGAGTCGAAGTAGTGTTAAAGCAGAAAGCTTATGCGGATCAAGAGAGCCAGACTCACTTCCCGATCTATCTAAAAAAGAACCATGTTGCCTCCATAACCCTTCTTCAAGAAGAGAACCAGCTCAAAGACGAAAGTATTGCTCAACAGCGCCGTATTATCGAATTCACCAAGGTCGAGCTGGCTTAGGCGCGATTTAACTCGGGGCAAGCAGATCGCACAGAATACTTTTGCTCGAGGTACAACCCGGCTACTTACGCTGGCGCGGACTTCTGATTAATTTAGATATCCCCAGTTGTGAAATGAGAGCTTGAGAGGTGTTCCATGTACTCCATTAAATAAATGCAAATCTGGTTGGGCTCCAGTCTCTGTTTATCCCCCCCCATATTCTGGCCCTTCTTTGTTGGCTAATAACCCGCCCGGGCCTTAAGAGTGCAAAAGGCTGACCTATGAGTTATAAAGCGTGGTAGTGTGGTGATGCGAGGACGAGAGTTTGAAGCCTTATAACTCGCGTTGGGATGAGAGTATGGAATCCCGACCAAGAGGTCATTGGTCGTGAGGGCAAACTCACTTATAACTTGCACGGGGACGAGAGTCTGGAATTTCGATCGAGAGGTCGTTGGTCGTGAGAGCAAGCTTACTTATAACTCGCGCTAGGGTGAGAGTCTGGAATCCCGGCTGAAATGTCGTTGGTCGTGAGAGCAAGCTCACTTATAACTCGCACTGGGTGAGAGTCTGGAATCCTGACCGAGAGGTCGTTGGTCGTGAGAGCAAGCTCACGTATAATTTGCATTGGGGAGAGAGTCTGGAATCTCAACCGAGATGTCATTGGTCATGAGAGCAAGCTCACTTATAACTCGCATTGGGGCGAGAATATGGAATCCCGACCGAGAGGTCGTTGGTCGTGAGAGCAAGCTCACTTATAACTTGCACTGGGGCGAAAGTATGGAATCCCGACCGAGAGGTCATTGGTCGTGAGAGCAAGCTCACTTATAACTCGCACTGGGGCGAGAGTCTGGAGGTGTGAGAGCATGCTTACTTATAACTCGTAATGGGGCAAGAGTCTGGAGGCGTAAGAGTATGCTCACTTATAACTCGCACTGGGGCGAGAGTCTGGAGGTGTGAGAGCATGCTTACTTATAACTCTTAATGGGGCAAGAGTCTGGAGGCGTAAGAGTATGCTCACTTATAACTCGCATTGGGGCGAGAGTTTGGAATTTCGACCGAGAGGTCGTTGGTCGTGAGAGAAAGCTTGCATATAACTGCACTGAGGCAAAAGTCTGGAATCCCGACCGAGAGATCGTTGGTCGTGAGAGCAAGCTCACTTATAACTCACACTGGGGTGAGAGTCTGGAATCCCGATCGAGAGGTCGTTGGTTGTGAAGCAAGCTCACTTATAACTCACGCTAGGGCGAGAGTCTGGAATCTCGACCGAGAGGTCGTTGGTCGTGAGAGCAAGCTCACTTATAACTTGCACTGGGGCGAAAGTCTGGAGGCGTGAGAACATGCTTACTTATAACTCACACTGGGGTGAGAGTCTGGAGGCATGAGAGCATGCTCACTTATAACTCGCACTGGGGCGAGAGTTTGGAATCCCGACCAAGAGGTCGTTGGTCGTGAGATTAAGTTCACTTATAACTCGCACTGGGCGAGAGTCTGGAGGCGTGAGAGCATACTCACTTATAACTCGCACTTGGGCGAGAGTCTGGAAGCGTGAGAGCATGCTCACTTATAAGCATGCTCTCTTATAACTCGCATTGGGGCGAGAGTCTGGAATCCCGACCAAGAGGTCGTTGGTCGTGAGAGGAAGCTCACTTATAACTCGCACTGGGCCGAGAGTCTGGAGGTGTGAGAACATGCTTATTTATAACTCGCACTGGGGTGAAAGTTTGAAATCCCGACCAAGAGGCCGTTGGTCGTGAGAGCAAGCTCACTTATAACTAGCACTGGGAAGAGAGTCTGGAAACATGAGAGCATGCTCACTTATAACTCGCACTGGGCGAGAATCTAGAGGCATAAGGGCATGCTCACTTATAACTCGCATTGGGTTAAGAGTCTGGAATCTCGACCGAGAGGTCGTTGTTCACGAGAGCAAACTCACTTATAACTCACACTGGAGAGAGAGTTTGGAATCCTGACCGAGAGGTCGTTGGTCGTGAGAGCAAGCTCACTTATAATTCGCACTGGGGTGAGAGTCTGGAGGTGTGAGAGCATGCTCACTTATAACTCACACTAGAGCGAGAGTCTGGAATCTCGACCGAGGGGTCGTTGGTCGTGAAAGCAAGTTCACTTATAATTCGCACTGGGGTGAAAGTCTAGAATCCCGACTGAGAAAGGATCCGGATTCCTGATCTTCACTAACTAAGGTGTTTTTTTATTAGTTTTGCAGAAACAGCCATGTTTCGCGCCTACACCGTTGATTCTTCCCGGCTGCCCAGCGATATTCTACAAAAACAGGGTCAGGAAATTTTGGAGGGACACAAGGTTCCTCATGCTCCGCAAACCAGCGCCTCAACGGAGCCTTCCTCTCAACCGTCCAGGAACCCAGAGGCCCTTGGAACCGATGATATTGCGGAGGAGAGGACTCCCTCTCTTCCTCTAGAGAAACGCCTGCGCCTCTAAAGTAAAAGGAAGTAGGTCATCCCATCAGTTCAATCCTCTCCCTCGAGGCTCCCTCTATCCTCCAAGGCCAAGGCGAAGACCCCGGCTCGGGTGACTCCTTCTCTAATAACAGAGGCTGCGGGTTCCCTCGTTCAGTTTTTGTCCCGGAACAGACCACCTTCAGGTTTGGAGACCAGCCCGAGGATTCTATGACCCCGTCTCTTCCACCCCATGCTCCTACTTCGGCCCCCGCCTCTTCTTCGAGGCCCAAGGAGCTCACTAAAGGCAAGTATGCCTTCACCTTATCCTTTTAGCCACACTAAGGTGCAGGGTCCTATTCCATCGCCCAACGCTTCTCCCCATTGCGACCAGGTGAAATTTCATGGGACCCTGGGTGAGTCATAGAAGACCGCTGCCGACCAGATTTTGGAAGGCCCCCCTCTGGAGCTAGCTGATCTGTTCTCTAATTGGCTAGTATCGGTGAGTTTCTTGTTCCTTTCCCTGATCCTTGAGTTAATACTAATTCGTTCCTATACTTGACAGGCCTACGCCATGGGTCTGAGTATATCCCAGTACGTGGCCGGTCTACAATAAGAGAACGAGTTCCTGAGGGCTCGTCTTCAAGAGTTGGAGTCCCACACTACCACCGGCCACATTTTTTATTTGACCACCTCTGATAATCCGATACAATCCTGCCTTCAAGCCGCTGGAGAGAAAGCCCAAGCTGCCGGGGACATGGCTCAGACAGAATCAGAGAAGGTGCAGACCTTGCGATCTACCCTGAAGACCAGTGAGTCCAAGCTCAAGTCTGAAGGGCTGAGGCGCACCCAAATTCTTGCTGATCTAGAGGAGAAGGAGACTGAGGTGGTGCCCCTCTCTTCAAAGTTGAAAGAACTGTAGGAAGTACACGCTGCTTTGGCGAAAGATTTGGAGGCAAAGAAGGCAGATCTGTTCGCTAGTACTGACCGAGAAGCTGCTCTTCTAAAGCAGTGGGAGGTAGACTCGGTTACTTTGAAGTCCGACTTATCTAAGGCCAAGGACGAAGCTGCCGCCACACACCAAGAGCTGGCCTTGGTCCGAGTTGATGCGGACGAGGCCAAGGATGAGCTAAAAGATTATCAGGCTGGTGAGGCTGCTCGTTTGGAAGATTATAAGGCCTCTTACCTGGCAGGTGGGGTATTTGGAGCAAAGATGGGTAGCCTCATCGATCGGATAGTCTGCTACAGAGGGGTGGGAGCCCTGGGGCAGCTTCATGAGAAAGGCTACCTCCGGTTAGCTCCTTCTGAGGATTTCCTGGGCAGAGCTCGCCTTATACGAGAGCTTCCTGATGATGCCTTCCCGACTTTCGATGATTAGTGTGTGTTTCCTGTCTTCTACTTTCACACTGAGCCTTGTCCTGGGCCTGTGTGCTGGCAAACTATTTCTGTAATGCATAAATGTATAGTTCGTTAAGCGCTTTTTCCAATGATCTATGTTATTTCCCACTAGATATGTTCGCATGGTTCGCATGATCCGCTAAGTGCTTATCCTTTCGGCCGTGATTTTACCAACTTAGTTTCCATGTAGACGTCGAGACTGTGGTCAATCGGGTTTTTGTTGCTCGATCGGGCGTCCAACCTGACTAGTCTACTTAACGCTCTGATCGAAGTCGATCATTGGGCGACCCAACCAGTTGTTTTAGTGAGCCAATCTACTTTAAGACACGTGACCGAGTTTTGCGTGACTGAGCCATTCACCTGGTCACGAGCCAAGGTACTAGAGAGTCCCAAGAATAGGACACTATAGTGTCACCTATTCCCGAAGCTATAATCACCTCTCATTTTTCCCTTTATGCCTTTCACTTGTACATTTCCCCACATGCCCCCTCAGCTTAATTTTCTAGAAGGATCCTGCAGCGATAACTACTCTTAGGTTTACGATTGACATCATCTACTTTGCATACAAACTGTCTGATGGGCATGAATGATGAGGCCTCCTATGCCCTCCTTGGTGGCTATAAATATCCCTTCCTCTCAGCTTTTCTGAACTTTTCGCCTCCAGAGTAAGCCTTCCTTTTATTCCTAATGCCTGTGGTGCCTTGCCCCTTATGTTTTATGTTTACATCATCCTATGAATTCTCCTGCACCTAGCTACGCTCCAGGAGTTTCAACCTTTACAGGCTTGGATCTAGACGATCTCTGCTTCACTTATGAAATCCCGATGGCCATGCACATTATTATTCCTTTTGAGATCCACCGGGCTTCTTCACCTCCAACGGGATACACAACCTTCTTCAAGGAGCAAGTGGTTGTTGGCCTCCGCTTCCCAATTCACCCTCTCTTTACTCAAGTGAGTCGTTACTTCCTCATCCCTCTCGGCCAACTTATACCTAATTCCATAAGGATCTTGTCCGGATTCATCCTTCTTTGCGAAGTGTGTGATCTACCTTGGACTCCCTGCCTATTCCACTGGTTCTTTACCCCTCGCCGTCACAATGAGGGCCTCTTCCGTCTCCAAACTCGCACCAGAACAACTTTTTTCGTTCCTCTTCTATCCTCAAACTCAGATGGGAAAGAAAAATATTTCTTCCTAAGTTTTCCCCTAGCCGTAGAATGACCCACATAGTGGTGCTCAGCTCTACCTCCGACACCGCTTCTCAGAGACTTTCAGACAGACCCTGACTTTATAGAGGTCTCTGCGCAACTGGGATGCTGGCGCTTGGACTTGCTCAGGCTACTATCAAAGGACGTACTGTTCCTATTCATGCTGAGCCACACACCTTCAGAGCTACCACGTTCGCTAGGTACAGCTTATTATGCCTCAGCTGACCTTTGTTTTTATATTCTAATTTTTGTGTTCTTCTTGTAGCCGACACCCTGGCTCGGGCGTCCCCAATCAGGACTCTCCCACTGAGTAATATGGAGATACAGCGCCGAGGACACATACTACTGGATAGGAGGGATCTGTCACACCTTGCTCTCCTTCCCATAGGGGCTACTACTTCAACCGCTCCATAGTCAACCGCCAGAGAGACTCCTAAACCTTCCAGGCGTGTTCCTCCTGTGCCTCTTGCTCGTCGGCCCCGAACTTCCTCAGAGGAGTTGGATTCGGACGAGCAGCCTCTGTCACGCCACGCCAGACTCCAATCTATGGGATTAGGTCCGGTTCCTAAGGCTTTGACTGCTGCTCCATCATCCCGACCGAGTCCTACGCCCGTCCCGGAGCCCCCACCCCCGAGTGAGGCTATCAGACCGCCTCGACCCCGGGCAGAAACTGGACGAGGGAAGGCTTCGACAACCTAAATCCAGTGTCCCAGCCAAACCTTCTCCTCGACCGACCGCTTCCTCTCAACCTGCTCCTTCCGCTCATCCTGAGTCGGCTACCTCTTGCCTCAACCCGACTCCATCTTCATCGGGCCCTTCTGTTCCATCAGGATCTACGCATACTCCTCCTGGTCCATCTTCTCAATGAGGGGTTGCTTCCACCCAGCTTGGTTCGAGCGGGATAGCTTTAGGTTCTTCCCGACCTCGGTATCTCCGCTACCGTGCCGCTTTGCCTACAGAGTTGGAACAACACCGTGCTCTTCATGTCCCTGCTCGCAATGTTCTATTACGAGGTCGCTTAGCAACTCATTGGGAGTGCACCATGCGGTCGATGGACACCTGCCCCCTGCCTGGCTTGGTGGGCTCATCCACTAAAACTACTACTAACGTAAGTCTTCAATCTCTTTTGTAGTTATGCTCCTCTTACTCTGTCTTTCTACTCATACCTCTACAAAATTACGAGTAGATGTTTGCTCAGTTGCTCCGCCTGAACAAGATAATCCTGTACATATATCGACACCATAAAATCTTAAAGGATCAAGTGGCAGACCTAGAGTCTCAAATCTCCAACCTTGAGGCAGTTGTGTCGGGACTTAGGGCAAAAGTGGTGGCTTTGAAGAAAGCGAGAACCTCCCGGGAGCAAACCTTGGAAAAGGCCTAGTCAGAAATCAACCATCTTCGAGAGGATAAGAGCAGGCTTGAAGCTCTCCTGCAGACCTCTGAGACTAAATGTCAAGAAACTCAATCGACACTGACTCAGCGATCTGTAATTCTGGAGAACGTCAAGCTTATACATAAGCAGGAAATGGATCGCATGACCCAAGAGTTGAGTTCCCGAGACCTGCTTGATATGGACCAAAGGCGGGACCTGGAGTCCCAGGTGACAGAGTTGGGTTTTATACAAGCAGAGCTATCTCAATCTGTTCTATCAAACTCCATGATCGCCCTGGAGACCTACAAGGTTGGAGAGAGTGACTGTTGACAAGCAAGCCTAGAAGGCATTCTCTAGAGTTTGGCACACAGGTAGGGGACCGCTTCGTCACGTCTATGGCCTACGACGCAGTAGGGGCATTGCAACAACTTGAAGAACAAGGATATCTGCCTTCAGTTCCCCCCTGCAGATTTTCTCAACCATCGTCACATCCTCAAAGAGATGCCCGACGATGTATTCGTCGAATTTAAATGATTTATGTGTGAATCGTAGGAACACCTTATTGCACTCTACTTAGTAAAGATGTCATGTCTTCTCCTTAGTCTTGACGCTGGACTCAATAGGCCAAGGTTATTTTATCCTGAGCACAGGGTCCTATCCTAATCTAGTCTTAAAAAATATTCGTGAATGTCCTGAACCCAAGTATCCCAACCTGACAATTTGTGCCCGGCCTACAACATTTCCCCAATATAAAGCTTTACAAAATACTAATTTTGAGTGCGATAAGGTTGGAGGTAGTTAGCGTTCCAGGGACGGCCTAGCTTCCTACCCTGAGCGTCTTGCAAATAGTAGGCGCCTGATGCTAACCGTTTAACAATTCTATAAGGACCGTCCCACTGAGGTGCTAATTTTGTTATCTCCCCTACGAGCTTTGTCCTCTTCCACACTAAGTCCCCTTCTTCGAAAAATGGGGAACAACTCTTCTATCATAGTTTTGACGCAACCTTTACCGATATACCGTTAGACAGGCTGTTGCGCATTCGCGAACTTCACTGATCAAATCTAGCTCTGAGATTCATTGTTCGACATTCCCCTCATCATACAACACTCTTCTAACTGAAGGCACTCCGACCTCGATAGGAACCACAACCTCACTGTCGTAGACCAGGTGAAATGGTGTGAGTCCTGTGCTTTCTCGAGGAGTCGTGCGGTAGGCCCAGAGGATGCTGGGCAACTCCTCCATCCAATCACCCCCAACATGGTCCAACTTGACTTTCAACCCCCGCACTATCTCCCTATTAGTAACCTTGGTCTGCCCATTTCTTTAAGGATAAGCTATAGATGTGAAAGCCTAGGTTATACTGAACCCTTGACACCAGGCTTGGATTTTACGCCCCTGGAATTGTCTTCCGTTGTCTGACACCAATTTGTGTGGTATTCCAAATTGGTAGAGGATGATCTTCCATAAGAATTGAATATTAGATCCTTCGGTAATCCTGGCCAGAGCTTCTGCTTCCACCCATTTAAAAAAGTAATCTACTGCTACGAGAAGGAATCTCTTCTGCCCTAGCACCATCGGGAATGATCATACAATATTCATGCCCCATTAATCAAAGGAGCATGAGACTATTGAAGTTTTCAATATGTTAGTCGACCGATGGGTCAGATTCTGATATTTTTGGCAGGATAAGCAAGTGTTCACCAAACTTTGAGCATCTTTCTGCAGAGTGGAACAGAAA
This sequence comes from Zingiber officinale, assembly GCF_018446385.1. NCBI lineage: Eukaryota > Viridiplantae > Streptophyta > Magnoliopsida > Zingiberales > Zingiberaceae > Zingiber > Zingiber officinale. Next base: position 16,981,984 of record NC_055989.1, read on the forward strand.
TATCCGACCAGTAATACTTTCCGAGCTAGTGTCCTTCCCCCAGCATGGTTGCTGCAATATCCTTGATGTACTTCCTGCAGAGCGTACTCTACTTCTTCCATTTCTAAATATTTAAGTAGTGGTCTGGAGAATGCTCGCTTGTACAATTGGTCTTCGATCAGGGTATACATATAAGCTCTCTTCCTGATTAATCTGGCCTCTTCTGGGTCATCGGGCAAGTCACCCTACTGAAGATAAATGATCATCGGGGCCCTCCAATCGATCTGCTCCTCCGTATTATTCTGCAGGTTTATCTGAGCTATTAAGAAGGTCCGAGCTATTGACCTATCAAGCACCCAAGTGGTCAAAGAGCTAGCCATCTTGGCTAGTTCATCAGCCCTTTGATTATTTGCTTTGGGAATCTTAGTTACAGTGACCTTCTTAAAATACTCCCTTATCTTCTCATATACTTCTCGGTATACCTGCAGCTTATCACTATTGATTTCAAAGTTGTCTGCTACTTGTTGAGCTACAAACTGAGAATCTGAATAAACAGTCACTCGGACAGCTCCAACATGCCGAGCTGCTTGCAGCCCTGTCAATAGTGCTTCATAGTTTGCCTCATTATTGGTAGCTTTGAAATTTAACCTGATCACAAGTGGCAAGATATCTTTCTGAGGGGAGATCAGGAGGATCCCAACTCTGCTTCCTTGTTGGGTAGATGACTCATCCACATAGATCTTTTAAGTTTCTTCTGATTCCAGTTGATGAACCTCCGTTAGAAAATCTGCTAGAGCTTGGCCTTAATCACAATGCGATGTTGGTATTGTATGTCATATTCTCCCAACTCCATGACCGATTTGATGAGACGACATGCTACTTCTACATTAGTGAGGGCATTACCCATAGTGCTGTTGGTAAGGACTGTGATAGGGTGTGCCAGGAAATAGGGCCTCAAGCATCGAGTGTTGACTCTCCGCAAGTGTACGGAAATGTTGTAAATAATAATAAAAGATATCGTATCCACAGGGACTGGAATAACTACTAAAGATTTCTCAACACGAATTAGCTAAACAATTAATCAATTTATTCACAAAAGAAAAGTGTAACTATGAAAAGTAAAACATAGAAACAAAAGAATAAGAAATAAGAATAAGGGCAATGATAAGAGATGTTCTAGGAGTTTTGGTTTCTTTGTAAGGTTGTTCAATGTAAATGATCTACCGAATCTTATTTCTCAATTGTCTATCATTTGTAGAGAGTTGTCGATTCTCTCTTGCAATAAACAACTGGCCTAGGACTAAAATCTATACCTAAATATGATCAAATAGGAATGAATCTATGCTGTCCTTACACGGGCTTGCCTGTCACGTGTGTCCCTCGGATAATCAACATAGGAATTCATCACTTATCAACTACATCGAGATACAAAGATTAATGCAAACTATCCATCCTACCCCCTTGAAAGACACTATTTCACCTTCAAGATCATCCCTCAAATGTTCTTACATGGGCATGTTCCTGTCACGAACGTCCCTCAGAAAATCGAATGAGAAACAATCCATACAAGATCCACAAGATATTTAAACATTCAATCAAGTATGGTAATTAGGCATAATCACAATAATCCATACAAGATCAAATTGATACAAACAGGGCAAAATCATAGAAATAGGAAATTGGCAAATCCACAAGAGTTTTACATCAAACCATCCTTACAATTACTCCCCCCATCCTAGAACAAAGAAATCTACTCCATGAAATGAGAAAAGAAATCTGAAAAGAAGGGAATTATAAGCATTCTTAATCCCAAATCCAAGAAAAGGAAGAAAGAAAGCTTACCTACGATGATGAACCGTCTCCGGATCCATTCCACAATCTTGGAGTCGAAACGTTGAAGATCTCCCCTTGAATCGCTGCAAAATCCCTCCAAGATGAAGAAGAATCGCCCTAAATCTTGATTCCCCTCAAAAGGGAGAAGATCCCCTTTCAAATCATGAATAAGGGCTTATATAGAAGGGGGGTTTGGGCGCCACACGACCCCGAGGCACGACCGTGTGAAGCTTACACTGCCTGCCTCACTCCCCTCTCTGCCTATCTCACACGACTGTGTAGTGTACACGGCCGTGGCTTGCTCCTCCACTGCTTCCCTTGCACGGCCGTGTAGATCTACATGGCCTGCACTGCCTCCGGCTCTGGAGCCCTTGCACGGCCGTGTGGTGCACACGACCAAGGCATTCTTGGGCTCTGGAAATGCTGCACGACCGTATAGATCTACACGACCGTGTATAGCTTCGGTTCTGGATGGCTTGCAAGGCTGTGTGGTGCACACGACCATGAACCCTCTTGGATTCAAACCTGGCACGGGCGTGAGATGCTCACACGACCATGGCTTCTTCCTTCTCTGCTGCAGCCACACGGGTGGTGATCACCACACGACCTGAGCAACCCCCCATGTCATGGGCGTGTGGCACACATGGCTTGTGCCTTCCTTTTTCGTTCAAGCGTCAAATCTTTTCCAAAATCGACTCCTGCATACAGAAAATGCCCAAAAAGCAGATCTCTGAACAAAAAGAGTAAATATGCTGAAAGGAAAACTGGAAGTATGAAAATGTATAGATAAGGCATGCTCGAAGTATGTGAATGTGCGTCAAAATATGCTAAACAAGTGTATACAATCTACGCACATCATCGAGCCATGAGTATCAATCCATAGACTAATTTTTCCAGGTTGCGTATCGGAACTTGACCCCTTTTAATAAGTGACTGAAGAAGTACAATGGCTGTTGTACATCGTCCTGCTCCTTCACCAACACCACCCCTATGACCTCAGGGGTGGCTGACAGATAAATCCAAAGTGGCTCTTCCGCGGTAGGTTTGAACAGGGAAGGTAAAGTCTCCAGGTGCTTCTTTAATTCTTTAAAGGTTCGATTGCATTCCTCGTCCCACTGGAACTTGGCAACTCTCTTGAGTATTTTGAAGAAAGGCAGGGCTTTATCCGCAGACCAAGATATGAACCGAGATAGTGATGTTATCCGACCTACCAACTTCTGAGCTTCCTTCAAATTCTGAGGCACCTTCATATCTCGCAGGGTTCGGACCTTCTCCGGATTTGCTTCAATCCCTCACTCAGTGACGAGGTATTCCAAGAACTTTCCTCCTCAAGCTCCAAACAAGTATTTCAGGGGATTCAACTTTAGCCCATACTATCTCAGAGTGCCGCAGGTTTCTTCTATGTCGACGATCAAATTTATAGCTAGAGTGGACTTGATGAGTATGTCATCTACATAGACTTCAACATTTCACCCTATTTGCTCCCGGAATATCTTATCCATCGTCCTCTGATAGGTAGCTCCGGCATTCCTCAATCCAAAGGGCATAACGATATAATAGAAAGTATCATCTGCTGTGATGAAGCTAAGCTTCTCTTGATCTCCTTGCGTCAATGGGGTCTGGTGTATCCTTGATAAGCATCGAGCATACAAATTCTTTCATAGCCCGAGGTCGAGTCCACCATCTGATCGATCCTGGGTAGCGGGTAGTAGTCCTTAGGGCTAGCGCGGTTGAGGTCCCGGAAGTCAATGCAAACTCTCCATTTATTATTGGGTTTATCTACTAGGATCACATTAGAGAGCCAGTACAGGAATTGTACATCTCTAATATGACCTGCTTTTCTGAGCTGATCCACCTCAGCCCGGATGATCTTATTTTGCTCGGCCGCGAAACTCCTCTTCTTCTGCTTGACCGATCGGGAATAAGGTAAAAGGTGTAGTCAGTCACCTCGGGCTTGACCCCAGGCAACTTCTCAAGGGACCAAGTGAAAACATCCCTGTTACGAGTCAGACATTAGATTAGGTCCATCTTAATTTCGATAGGTAGGTCGCTGGATATACGGGTGACACTCTCCGGGCGTTCAGGATAGAGTTGTACCTCCTCCCATGGGATGAGTTCCTCTGTTATAGGCAAAGGCTCCTCTTAAATGACGTGGATCCTACCATCCTGAGTTCGTTGAGCCTTGCGAGCCTCCATCTTCACCATGTCGACGTAACACCTGCGGGAGACCAACTGCTCACCTTTAACTTCCCTGACCTGGTCTCCCACAGGGAATTTGATCTTCTGATGAAAAGTGGAGACTGCCGCTTGAAATTTGTGCAAGTTTGGCCTCCCTAGGATGACGTTGTATGAAGATGGTGAATCCACCACTATGAAGGTGGTCCTCCACGTTCTCACTAGGGGCTCGCTACCCAAAGATATAGCTAGCTTGATCTGGCCCATGGGTCGTACTTCCTTACTAGTGAAACCATATAATGAAGTAGCCACTGGCTGGATTTCGCTGGCGTCGATTTACATGCTCTCGAACGTGCCTTTGAATAGCACGTTGACAAAGCTTCCGATATTCACGAAAACTCTGGCCACGCGACTGTTGGCGATCACGACCTTGATTATCAGAGCGTCTTTATGAGGTAGCTCCAGCCCTTCCAGGTCCTATGACCCAAAGCTGATGACGGGCCCTGCGGCTTGCTCCTGGCTGTACCCTACATCGTGTATCTCCAAGCGCCGCTCATGAGATTTCCGAGCTCGGGTAGAATCTCCATCTGTGGGTCCTCCTGAGATCATGCCTATATCGCGAATGATTATGTTTCCCCGGTTCTCCTCTTCCCAGGCTCCTGGTTGTGACCAGACTGTTGATTTCCTTGTCCTGCATTTTTGGGTTGGGGTCTGCCAGACTGACTGACCACGGGCTGTTGGCTGGCCAGAATCCTCTCTTGAGTCTTGGGCGCGATCTCAGGTGGAGGTAGGCCTAGTTCAGCGGCGCACCAAGAGTCTCGAGCAAACTGGAAATAATCATTGGTGGCATGGATGTGAGATCGATGGTAAGTACAATAATGTGGCCCCCGTGGTCCAGGTCTTGGGGCTTGAATCGCCACCGCACGCTGGGCCGACCTAGGATCCTGACTGGGAGGAAAGGGTGGTTGAGCATCCCGGGCGCACGGAAGAGGCTGAGTTGGCGGGTGAGGCTGCCTTTTCTCTGGTTTGTCAGCAAGAGTAGGCGCTTTGTCTGCTTTGCGTCGAGTGGCTTGAGCCTCTTCCACGTTGATATAACTAGCGGCCTTCCCAAGCATCTCGTCGAAGTTCTTCACGAGATCTCGAATAAGATCTCGGAAGAACTCCCTCTCTACCAGTCCATGAGAGAAGGCGTTTATTAGTATTTCAGAGGTGACTGATGGAACGTCCTGAGCCACCTAGTTGAAGCGTTTGATATAACTTTTTGGCTGACCCCTGCTTAAGAGCGAAGAGACAATGGTCCGTTTTTTGGTACTTCCTGCTGCTAGCAAAGTGATACGGGAAGACGGTTTTAAAATCATGGAAACAAGTGATAGACCCGCTCGGTAATCCATCAAACCATTTTTGTGCCGAGGCAGAAAGAGTATTCAGAAACACTCAACACTTAATAGAGTCGCTGTACTGATGTAACAACGCCACATTTTGGAACTTGCAAGATGGTCTTCCAGATCCTTATTGTCATCATACTCTCCATTGGTCAGGGGATTGTATCCCTTCGGTAGTTTCTCTTCTAGTACCCTTAAAAAGAAGGATACTTGCTCATCAGGTTCCCCTCAGGGCTCCTCTCGGAGAACTATAGCCTTCCCTTTCTTTGAATCCCTGGGCGGAGAACTTTCAGCCATAGAGACCTGCGGTTGCTCTTTCTTATTATAATAGTCCGGACCCTTATGGTAGTAGTTCGAGACTGATTCCCGGTAGAAAGCAGGGGGGAATTCCTCGGGTTGCTTCCTCTTAGATTCTCTGTCTGAAACATAAGTTGGGTCATTGGAAACAACAGGCATTTTGTATGGTCGCAAGGCAGTGGTTTGCTTTTTGAAAGCCGCTCTTCTCTTAGCTTCCTTGAACAGCTCGTACTTCCCTACCGTCATGGTCACGTTGATTCGTCTCGTATCCTCCATCTTCACGTTCTAGAATAGGTGAAGTAGTTTTCCATAGACAACGCCAAATTGATATCGTCCGGAATCTGAGTTAGATGAATGCTTGGTGAACTGGTGCGGATGTTGACGGCGGCGCGGGGGGGGGGGGGGGGGGGGGGATTGAAACACCTTTCTCCTATATTCTTCTGAAAAGGGGCTCCCACGTGGTGCTGACGGGCGATGATGCTTGAGCCGATGGTACCTGAGCTCTGTGCACACTCAAACGAGCACACGGGCGTTAAAAGCCAGAAACAAAGAGAAAAGTCCCCGAGAAGACCCTCCGATGCTCAAGTCATGTACTTTTTCCCCAGAAGAATAGTGTACGAAATAGAAAGAAAGTAGAAGACAAATGTGAATACACGAGAGAGCGTACCTGTGAAATGGTGAGGTCCTTCCTCTTTATAAGACAGTGCGTACCTTCTGGAGCCTGACTGATGTCAGCGAATGTCGAGTGTCAAGACTTGTCGGGTGATGGAGGACACGTGGCATCCTCCTATAGCTTGAAGGAAGGTTCTATTCGTAGGTGATGACAGACTGTTGGAATATTCCCTGACACTTGGCAGTTTTCTTTGACAGACGGTTATGATTCCCTGACCTTGTTGTCCTGTAGCGCCTCCTTCTTTGACCGGGTATGAATAGAGCAGCTTGAGATGATTAGTCGGGCGTACCATCTGGCCCAAACTGTGGGTGTCAGGAGCTATGGATAGATCATTTACGGGTCGACCGGGAGTTGACCGCCCAGGAATTAGCTTGCTGAGTGCACTTGGCTCCAGTACAATCATGTTGCGAAAACCTGACCAGTCAGATTTTGGCCAGGCATTTCCTCGACTGCCCACCTAGGTGTCCCCGACCTAGAGTTCCGATATGTGAGAACCCAACCAGGAATTAGGTGGCTGGCGTCATCACTCGGTTTTACTTCCTATTTCCATGCCTGTGGACTGTCACACCCCTTTGACTTCTGATTGCCACGCCCCCTTGACTTCTGACTAACACGCCCCCTTGACTTCTGACTACCACGCCCTCTTGACTTGTGACCGCCACACCTCCTTGACTTCTAACTGCCACATTCCCTTGACTTCTGACTGTCACATTCCCTTGACTCCTGACTGCCGCGCCCTTTTGACTTCTGACTACCATGTCCCCTTGACTCTGGATTGTCACACCCTATCGGACCCTACCATCATGCATCGTATCAATAGTGTTACTTTTTTATTGCACACGAATCTCAAAGCGTGTCAAAAAAATACATACCATAAAGATGCTTAGACACATTTTTTAAAATGGACTCATAATTTTTGTATTTGGCAGAAAGGAAGTTTCTTATCTACAACTTGCATGCAGAATATTCTCTGTCCTTTGTGACATAAAATGTTAAAAAGGAATATGAGATTGTTGGGGTTGAGAGGCCTACCATATGCTTACATGGCCAGCCGACCGAGTTCCTCCTGTGTCCCGATCGACAATCGCTCATAAGGATCAGCCGATCAGACTTATAGAGTGTTGTCGAGAACTCGTCCTTCACTCGGCCCATTTGTTCAGCCAAAAGGTTCAATCAAACCAAGCGTCCACTCTGTCCGATCAAACTATAGTTCCGATCGGTTGGACTATTCGACCCAGCCAGTTAATTGTGCTATCTTCGAGTGACCAATAAGTCTTGGTTCTAGAGAGTGCTGACTCGTCTTGAGTTATTCATCAATATTTAGTGATTCAGTATCCGACTGGGGCAATGGTTTGGTCGGACAATCTAATGGACTCGGCATTCGACCGACCCAATGGGGCGGTCGGATAACCTCTCGATCGTGATGATCGACTGTGTTGGCTTCAAAGGTTGATCCTTCTTTGATTTTGACCGTCATATCAACGACCCTCTTGACTTTGACCCTACTCGGAAGCTCCACATCATCCACCGTATCGATCATAAAAATAGAAATTACTAAAAATAACAAAAAAAATATTCAAAATCTCTTAAAATGACCTAAACGATATTTTTTTGGATTTAAAACTTAGCGATTACAAGTTTCCCGAAAACAAAAGTATATTTTTAAATTCTGCACGTGTGAGTATAGACAAAATCCGATATCGAATCTTGAGTCCAAAGTTATGATCCATTCAAAATTAAGTCTTCCTATATTAGTCATGTATCAAGTGGATGATCCAATATCACAAGTAATTTGAGCACGTCAGACATATGGTATATCTTGTGAGAAATCCAATCTTCATTGCATGAGAGTCCGTCTTATTTTTTTTACCATCGCATCATGTTCCGAAGAGCTAACAATGGGATATCTAGATTGTATATAAAAATGAGTATATCAAGTCTACCACGTTAAATTGATTTATGCTAATCAAGTCATACTAACTCACTTGATTGAGTCAACCAAATAAGCTACGGTGATCCAACTAAATAAATTAAATTGAGTTAAGAGCATCTGTATAGTTTGAATGTTAATATACATCATCTTTTTAAATAACATATCATATATCTATTATATTAATCTATTTTTTATTAGCCCATGCTTATGTTTATTTTAACATTAATTTCATTGTCCATTATTTATTTTTATCTTTTATATTCAAAATTTATTTTTTTTATTTTAAAAACTTTTTTATATAAAATCTCTTCATTAACTTTTGACAAATCCAACTGAATAAACAAGCTCGGTCTAGTACGAGTTCATCCAAAATAGATATATAATATTTTCGTTCCTAGTGTCTAAAATATTATTCTTAAAGTTTACTATAGAAAAAAAATGCACGAAATCAAAGATCCATTAGACAATCGACAACGGAATAGCCGCCGGTCAACCTGTCTCAGTCAAACGTCAAAAGTGACCCACCACCTGAGGCCAGACAGCGCGGGCCCCACGAAGTGCGTCAGCATGAGTCCCCCGACGACGTGGTAGGCAGCGTGTGACGGTGTCGGCGACGAATACGGCACGTGCGAGCAGGGAGGGGCCGGTGCCACCATGAGAACGTTAAAGCCGGTCGATGTGCAGCTCTTAATTCTCTCCGACCGCGGTGGAAAACGCATGTAAGAAATCTACTGGTCAATCCACCAAATCGGCCTCGGTAACTGTCCAGTCGCTCAAGTATAAACCTAGTTATTAAATTCCTCATACGCAGCCAGCAGAAAAGCGGCGAGGGAACAAGCCACCCTTTGCGTGCTCACGTTTACCGTAGCAAATCCGATTCTCTCTATCTCTCTCACACACTCTCGCCTATTACTATCCGTGATTTTTTTCCCACCACCCCCACCAGCAGCAGCAGCAGAAGTCGGCTGCAATGGAATGCATGGGTTCACATCCACCAATAAAGCAAGACACAAAAGAGCAACCTACGCACGGGAATAAAGCGAGGAAGAGGTGGAAACAACAAATGTACCTTCCACATCCCCACGCTGCCCTTTTCCAAAGCATTTTGCAGCAGCAAGTTGGGAAACATGGAGCAGTCACACTCGCACATGCTATTGTGGCTTGAATTGCTCTTCCCCCGTCCCATCAACTAGTTTCAAAAAATTACCGTATTCATCTAAAATTTCAAGGTTAACTAGTACAGTTACGGGGTATGAAGAATATTAGATCCACTTCACCAAGTCAGTTGCGAGACACGGCTTTTGATGACGAGGTATATGGAGTGGCATCGCAAAATCTGAGTCAAAGGCATGATCTTTTGATATAGCTGAGTGAAAATGTAGGGTGGTGGAAAGAACAAAGTCGGGAGGTGTGTCAGAACTCTCTGTCTTCTTGTCCCTGGATAGCACGGCATGCATTGCACGCAGGAGAGGCCGACTCCATCCTTTTTCAGTTTGCCAATCGATTAACCATTTTTTTAATTTACCGGCGAGCAGCTAATTGGACTGAGATCGCTAACAATCCCCAAAGCATGAAACATATATACGTCGGCAACTGCTGACGGTTGGCTGCCACATATGTGCATGTATCTCTCCTTTTTTTGATATATATAATAGTTTAAATGCAAGTGATACCTATCTCATCAACTTTTGAATCAAGTAGAACATCTCCAATTCTAAATGAGTTTTTTTTACTATATATTAATACCATAATATGGGTATTTTTTTTTTTGAGTTGATCTTGCCGTGATGTCCATCCATGCGTGGCTACGTATGGGCGGGGTGATGCAGTGGTCCCGTGCAACCAAATTCCGGAACATGCATGCCGTGGTCGTATGTGCAACTGTTTACCAGGTTGTGTCGATGAGGCCGTTGGGTGTAAAGGCGGAGAAGGCAGCAGTAGTGTTGCATGAACCGCTGTTTGTTTTTGTTTTCCTGTCTGTTTCTTAGACATGGATGATTAGCTGTGCCTGTTGTAATGTTTGCACGGAGGACCACACAGTAAAAGTGGAGGACACGAAAAAGTGACATTCGATAATACATCAAGGTGTCTTTGCCTAGTCTTGCACGTTAGGACCACGTAGTCCTGAGATATTGGACTTTTGAATTGTTTATCGTGAGCATTTTCCGGCCGATGGAAAATTCTGATGATGCCGGATTGGTTAGATTAAATCATTCATCAAGTTAGGAACTAAGAAGGGACGTCATGTCGTGGCCACGAGTGGCCCATGTGAGCCCATTAAAGGAGGATGTGCAGGCCACAAGTGGCCCATAAAAAGGCGGATGATGACTTGATAAAGTTATACAAATAATGTTACGTAGTAAAAATAAACTAATTCAATGCATATCAAACACTAATTAAAAAAATATAATATGGGGGGACTCTTCTATAAGTCATATTCAATGTCTTATAGTCATTCCTAAAGTTGATTTTTTTTTTTTTTTGCTTTTTCTTTGATAACTTTTGGAACTGAGATAACCTCTTAAAATGACAAACTTGACAATGAAATCGCAAAGGATTAGGCTAAACAAAGAGAAGAGAATAGACAGTTTCTGTATTTTTGGCTTAGCTAGCCGTTAATTTTCATATTGTTTCTTTTTTTATAGTCTTAACATCTTCAATTTTCATTTACTATTTTATCATTCTATTACTCTCAATAAATTGAATTATTATCAGCCAACTATTTTTTTTTCAATCCCCTTCCACTACAATTTATCAATAACTACTTCAGTCGACTTAGACTGATTTTAAGATTTGAGTTTTTGTCTAAATTTATATCTATCCTTAAGAGCGTTTGGTTTCTTATCCTGTTTGCAAACGTTGATTGATAATTCATCGGTGAACTGGTTAGATGGCTAATTTAATCGTCAATAGTTGAATGACAAGGAGGGCAACAATGTGATTTAAAATTTGCGTAGAAGAAAAAAAGACAACAAAAAAAAAAGGTTGGGGTGATGGCCAGGGAGTTCCCCGGCGTAGTCACTCCGATGCTCAAATTAAAAGAGGAATATAAAGATTAGGGTTTTGATATGTATAGCGACGCATACATATCAAAATCTTAATCTTCATATTCCTCATCTAACTTGAGCGTTATAGTGGTTACTTCGGGGAATTCTTTGTGGTCACCCTAACCTTTTTTTGGTAGTTTTTTTTTTCTTCTGCACAGGTTTTAAATCACATCATCGTCCTCCTTGTCATTCAGCTATTGACGATTAAGTTGGTCATCTAGCGAGCTCATCAGTGAATCATTCATCGACGTTTGTAGACAAGGTCAAATTGGCGCCGTCTGTAGGAGCACTGAGTTAAGACCTGAACCAAAACATAGAGATGGATGATACATGAAGACTTAAGGTCATAGCCATGACAACAGAGGACTTCGGCAAATTGGTGGTTGCCACGGTAGAAGCAGTGTTGAAGGGACAACCTTTGGGCAACTCTTCCACTGAACCACCACACACATCAGTTGTAGCAACGCCAGCACACTAGAAGATATCATGACCCACAAGAACACTACAAGCGATTTCTCCCCTATTGATGGGTAAGTCCATGATTGGAGAACCTTCTGCTGAATCTTCAGACAAAACCTCTCATAGAGAGTTTTCCAAAAGAACCGGTCCTAACTTTGGTATTTCGAAGGCCCCACAAGTAGAGCCGTCAATTTAGGTTAGGCCCATCGGGTTGGCCTGCCCTGCCAAACAATTTAAGTGGATTGGGTTAAAATTCTATCAATCCAAGTCGGTTGTGGTCCGACCCGTCTAGGCCTGCGACCCGTGTGGGTTGGCTTGTGACGGTCTTAGGTTGACCCGCAGGTTGAGAAACACATGTAAGTTAAGTTTTATGTCAATTTATTATCTTTCTTTGTTATAATTTTAAAATAAAAATAGTACTTTTGATCAAATATGTGTACTCATTTATCTCTATTTATATTTAAAATATCTATTTCTGAATATATTTGATTGATAAAATCTTTTTGAAGTAAAATATAGATTAAGATTTTGTTTAAATTTTTTTAAAATTTTTGATGGGCCTGTGGGTTGGCCCACCTAACCTGCAACCCACCTTCGATATGGTTGGGTTGGAGATTTCCCAATCTGCCAAGATGATGTGTCGGCCTGCCCCGCCTTGCTAAATGGCTGACCCTCTACGACCGATCCACCCCGCCACGGGTTGACCCGTCTGATAACTCTACTCACAAGGCCCTCCTTTTTCAAAAGATATCCTATAGGATGAATTACCAAAGTACTTTCGAGTACTACAGATTAAGCAATATAATGGTACTACAAACCCAGATGACCACATATGCAAGTTTGAAAATGCTTCCTTATTACACTAATACATAAATAGTGTCAAGTTTTCTTAACTACTTTCTTGGGATAGTCCCAAAGATGGTTTAGTTGATTCCTCGCTTCCTCAATACAAACTTTTGAAGAATTTAAAGTCATATTCATGCAGTATTTTGCAACCAGTCGAAGATACCAAAAGACACCTCATGATCTGTTTGCCCTATGGTAGAGATTCAAGGAACCCTTGAAGGAATACTTGCAGCGCTTTAATCGAGTAGTCATGGATGTCTCCTTAATCACCCCGAAGATACAAGTTTAGCACCAAACTCCCTCGGACTTGGATGTAGTCAGGGTCGAGATCCTCCTGGCTGCGGTAGCGAACTCTCCTTCATACAAGGATTGAGCAAGTACTGTATCACCGTATCCTTTTCAGGGCCGAAACTCTCCCAGACTTGGACGTAGTCAGGGTCGAGATCCTCTCAGCTGCGGTAGCAGACTCCCCTTCATACAAGGTGTTGGTGTAATCGACCTCTAGGGTTTTAATGTTTGACAATATACTAATGTCGGGTCAGGTTGATTAAGGGTTAATCCAAACATGACTTGATGTTTAGAAGAGTGAAGTCTAGTCAGGACTAGATGACTAGCAAGGATAAATCTTAATTGAGGGTTAGGCAGGTGAGAAGTCTACTAAGTGACTAGTTCTAACTGGTGGTTAGGAAAGAGTAAGCACTAATTGGAGGTAAGACAAGTGAGAAGTCTACTGAGTGACAGTCTTAACTGTAAGTATCCTGAGTTGGTTTTGATGTGATCAACCGAATCAAGTTAGATCCTATTATTTTTGATGCCTTGTGTCTAAGTGTGCAGAAACTTAGGAACATAAGAAGTTGAGCGAAAGACCTAGCGGACAAGAAAGATGGCATGGGAAGGGAGTCAATGAGCTCGATGCGTCTGAGGGACTAGAAGTTGTGGAAGAATATATTAGCGGATAAGAAGGACGTGCACGACATATCTAAGGGATGAGAAGCTGGAGAGGAAGCCTGCTCGAGGAGAAGGTCGGAGTTGAATTCAGGTGAGTTCAACTCTGGATGACCGGAGCATCACCCACGTGAAGAAAATTAGCTTGGAGGTTGATCTGCCTGCTAAAAGGCACCTCCAAGAGGCTCGGAGGCACCCTCGTGTCTCAAGGAGAAGGTGCCCTCTTGCCTCCAACGAAAAGAATGACTGTTGCTGTGAGCATTGTGAAGGGATAAAATTTTATCCACTTGGAGGCGCCTTCGACTCTCTTGGAGGCGCCCCGAGCCAACGATAATATTTTTCCAAGGGCTATAAAAAACCCCTAGAGATAGGAATTCAACAACAACTTTAGTAATCAATTCCTAGCTATTTTCTGAGCTTTTCAAAGAGTGTAAGAGACTTCTCTGCCTTCAAAGAAGAAGTTTTTTCTAGTGCTTTCATTCGTCTTGGATTAATAACCACCTATGTGTTAGAGTGTATACTAAAAGCCTAGCTTTTTGTATAAAATATTCATTTAGAAATAAAGAATCACATTGATCAATTGTCTACATTTATACTAAGTGTAGTTGTTCAATTAATTTATATTATAGATAACATGGTGTGTGGTGTCACACACAGAAGATAATGTTATCAATTCCTTATAAATTATAAACAGTAGCTCACGACTGAGATAGAAAGGAATAAACCATTGGAATAGTCATAGTGTAATTAAGTATTAGTTTATCTTGACTGATAAATTACACTAGTACATTCTGAGTGTATTGAGAAGGACCATTTAAGGTAAGTTCTTTTTATACTGATTTAATAAAAGAACAAGACCTTAGTTATTATGGAAGTGTGTGCTCTTAATCCTAATATAATAACAAGCACATATATTTAGTATTTATTTCTTTGACTTATCAAAGGGTGAGATTTAGCTCGATAAATCAATAGACCCGATAAGTTGGGAAATGATATTACTTATAGTGTGTGTTGTTGATTATAGAAGGAAACTGTGTCCTAGTAATCTAGGTTGATAATGTCCCCAAGAGGAGCTCATAAGGATCGTCATGTTAAACCTTACAGGTGGACTTAGTCCGACACGACAATAAGGTTGAGTGGTACTACTCTTGGACTAAGATATTAATTAAAGTGAGTTGTCAGTAACTCAATTAATTCCGACATCTTAAACACAGGGAGATTAACACACTCATGATAAGAAGGAGCCCAAAATGTAATTTGGGATTGGTGCGGTAGTTCAATAATAATTCTTTAGTGGAATGAATTATTATTGATGAAATTAAGTTGGGTGTTCGGGGTGAACACGAGAAGCTTAATTTCATCGGGAGACCAAAACCAATTCCTCCTCTCGGTCCCTATCGCAGCCTCTTATTTATAAAGTATTATACCCACCTTTATACCCATCCTACGGTGGACGGCCAAGCAAGCTTGGAACCCAAGCTTGGGCCAGCTAAGCAAATAAGATGACTCAAGTTGTGTGGCCGACCCTAGCTTGAATCCAAGCTTGGTGTGGCCGCCCACATTAAATTAAAAAGGATTTTATTTTTTAAATCTTTCTTATGTGGAAGCCATGGTTTTAAAAGAGAGTTTAAAATTTAAATCTTTCTTTTTATAGCTTTCTACAAAAGATTAAGAGAAAAGTTTGATATCTTTTCTTATTTGTACTTAAAAGGAAGATTTTAATTTTTGATAAAATTTTTCTTTTATGAAACCATCCTCATAGTTTTAAAAGAGAGTTTAAAATTTAAATCTTTCCTTTTATAACTTTCTGTAAAAGATTAAGAAAAGATTTGATATCTTTCCTTATTTGTAGATTGAAAGAAAGATTTTAATTTTTGATAAAACTTTCCTTTTATGAAACCATGTTCATGATTTTAAAAGAGAGTTTTAAAATTAAATCTTTCCTATTATAATTTCTACAAAAGATTAAGAAAAGATTTGATATCTTTCCTTATTTGTAGATTGAGAGGAAGATTTTAATTTTAAAGATAACTTTCCTTTTTGGAAATCATCCACATGTTTTAATAGAGAGATTTTAATTTATAAAAGTTTTTTTTTATAACCAACCATGAAGGGAAAATTAATAGAGAAATTTTTATTTTAAAAATTTCCGGAAACAAATTAGGAAGTTTTAATTCTTGTGATTAAAACTTTCCTTGCTTGGAGAATTAGAGGTGGCTGGCCACTTTAATAAAAGAAAAGGAAATTATTTTTTATCAATTAAATTTTCCTTTTCATGGCAAAGAAAATAAGAAAGTTTTTATTAAAACTTTCCTTATTTGCCAAGACCAAGGATTATAAAAGAGAGGGAGGGGTGCCTTCAAAAATAGAACTCTCTTCTATTCCTCTCCTCTCTTCCTTGGTGTGACCGGCTCTCTTATTCTCCCTTTTCCTTTTTCTTTCTTCTCCTTGGTCGAACCTCATCATCTCTTGGAGCTTGGAAGGTGGCCGGATCTTGCTAGGAGAAGAAGGAGGATAAGGAGGCTTTGTTTCTAGCATCCCTTGGAGGTTGGTAGTGGTGGCCGAGACTTGCTATCTCTTGGAGAAATTTGCTTGGCCGAAACTTGGAAGAAGGAAGAAGAAGGGCTTGGGTGGTTCTCATCTCGGTAGATCGTCGCCCACACGACGTCTGAGATAAGAAGAGGATTACGATAGAAGACCAAGAGGTTGTTGCTTACAAAGAAAGATATAACTAGTAATTCTATTCCGCATCATGCTAGTTTTCTTTGTATAGATTTGAAATACCAAACACAAGAGGCTAGAGATTCTAGATATTCGGATTTGTTTCGAGTTTGTGTTTCTTTATTTTTCGATCTTGTGATTCGATTGTTCTTTTTGGTTAAACCTAGAGTTATATAAGGAAATTAAATATTGAATTTCGTTAAGAGGCTTTGTCGAGGCAGTGGTGGGTGTTCCCATACCCAAGAAGGCCAAGTGCCCCGCCATGTTTGACCTGGGAGCCGATTTCTGAAATTAATATTTAATTGAATTTGTAACATAAGTGGAATTGGATATATAATGTTAAGTATCGTTTGCGATCCAAATCTAAACCTCTAAGAACAGATAAGTTAAATTTGGAATCAATAATGTTAAGTTCTATTTGCGATTCCGAATTTAATTTCTAAAGAACACAATAGGTTATTATGATAGGTTTAGGATTTGTATAAAATTTTTGTACAGGGGAACCGGTACGATCTTCCTAGGACCAACCAACACTAGGTTGTAACTAAGTAATATCTGTGTCTCTTACTTATTTCTTTGAGTTGTTATTTCTTTTGATGCTAATTATTTATGCTTAACTAACTTGTATCTTGGCTAAGTTCAAGCAAGAGAAAATTTTAACTTTGGTTTCAGGGCTGTTTACCCCTTCTAATCGGACTAATGCGGACCAATAATTGGTATCAGAGTCCAACCATCTTAAAAGGACTAATCATCAATTGAAGCAACAAGACGATGGCTAGATCTAGCATCCACCCGCAAAAGTTTGAGGGAGAGTTCACGATATGAAAAAAGTAAATGGAGGCATTCTTTAAAACTGACTTCAAAATTTTGTTAATAATCAAGTATGTTTTTGTAGCACCTAAAGATTTGCATGGAGCTGAAAAAGAAGAATACTTATGGACCAAAAAGAAATAAGCCGACTTTGTAGAGAATGGATGAGCCAAATTCCACTTATTGAGCGTACTTCCACCCTAGGAAGTCAATCGAATCGACAGCTACAATTCGGCAAAAGAACTCTAGGAGAAGTTCTTAGAGTTGCACGAATGAATCTTGGAGGCAAAACTTGCAAGATGGGACATTCTCCAAAACCAACTCAGCAATCTCTGGATGGAAAAGGAAGAATCAATAACTCATCTACATGCAAGGATTAAGAAGCTAATCATTGGACTCATAAATCTCGGAGAAAAAGTAATAAACCGAGACTCACTAAGGTATGCACTAAACGCTTTTTTAAGAACACCCGAATGGATGTCCATAGTGGACTCCTTCTACATCTCAAAAGACCTCAAGGTAAGTATATTAGAAAATCTATTTTCCACCTTTGATCTTCACGAGTCAAGATGCATAGGTTTAAGGAATAAAGAAGAAAGTCAACTCAAAACTTGACACTCAAAGTCAAGCAGATTGAGCCAAAGTCAAAATCCTCGCTCGATGAAAACGAAGAAGCGTATATGGTAAAGAAGTTCAATAAATTTTTTAAGGCTAACATTGTTGATAAGAAACATGCAACAAAGCTACTACAGAACAAATGAAAAGTTCATTGCTACAATTGTAAAGAAGAAGGACATATAAAGGACAACTGCTCGAAGCTAAAGAAGAAGGAGAAAACAAATCCCAAGACAATCAAAGCACAAAAATCTAAAATTAACATAGGATAAGTCGTCGTCTGAGTCTGAGATTGAGGTCTACGTTGGACTTGCACTTATGGCAAGTCATTAAGAAGTGGAAGGCGGAGCATGCTCATCTAAAATGAGCATTGAAAGCAATGCAGAAGGGGGAGATACAAACTATGACTTTGACACGGTAAGTGAGGTACGTAACCTTACATCCGACCCACTATATGAGCTTATGCAAATGTTAAGTAGATCTCTGTGCAAAATTAGGACCAAGTACTTAAAATCAAAAAACGACTATGAATGCCTGTTAGAAAATTTTAACCAAACTAAAATTGAAAATATAAAATTAAAAGGAGAAATAGAAACCTTAAATGTAAAGAATACTGCATGCCCTTATATTTTTTGAATTTCAAATTTTAAGAATTATAATAGCAGACTTAATTGATATTTTAAATATTATAAGGGTTAAATTATAAAAATTACTAGAAATAAAATTCTTAAATTTTTTTGATAAATCTAATATGTAGGAATTTATTTTAAGTTTTTAAATCATGCTTAGTTTAAATTAATTTTTATGCATGCTTCAAATATAAATTTAGTTTAATTTTAATATTACTTGTAAAATTTAATTATTTAATACACATACTCTTAATAAATTAATTCTTTACTGTACTATAGGATGATTTGATCAAATAAGAGAAAAAGTTTTGAAATTTTTTAATCTTTATATAAATTTTTATGAATTTTATAATAAAAATTATATTTTTAAAATTAAAATTGAGAAATTATTTTTTTTAAAGAATTAAATTTTTTTTTAACATAACATAAGATACTTTATTGATAGAAATTATTTCAAAATTATTTGACTATTATATGAATTACTATGTTTTTTTTTTCAAAATACTCTTTTAATAGTTAAAAATTCAAGAAATTATATTTTTACAAAATTAATTTTTCTATAGATAAACATAATATCTTATAGACTCAAAAAATAGCATAATTTTTTTGAAGTCTGAAACTGTTTTTAAACATTAAATTTTAAAAAATATGCATACCTAATTCAAAATAGTTATTTTGATAATAGAAAAATTAATTTGTTGTTAAAACTTTTTACTAGTATGAAAACTTATCTTTGACATTAGATAAAATTTTTCAATTTTTTTTAAAATTTTAAAGTATTTTTTAGATTGATTTTATGAAATCTGAGACTTAACTCTTAAAACTTAATTTCTATTTTAATTTCTCTGTGAATTAATTTCAGTGAAAATATAAAAATCTTTGAACATTTGTATGTGACCTCTAGTGTTAACTGAACACTAGGTGATGCGAAGTCCCGATGAGTTAAGTCAGGTAGTGAAAAAAATCCTAGTGAGTGAAACTAGGTGATGAAAAATCCTGGTGAGTGAAGCCAAGTAGTTGGAAAATCCTAGTGAGTGAAGTTAAGTGAAAGCCCTAGTGAGTAAAGCTAGGCAGATGGAAATCTTAGTGAGTGAACCTAGGTGAAAAGTCCTAATGAGTGAAGCTAGGCAGTGAGGAAGTTTTGGTGAGTGAAGCCAGGAATGTGAAATTCAGGCGGGTTAAAGTTAACCAGACACCTGTGTTTAAATTCCAAGTGGGTCATGGAGGACCGGACACTTGGCACAAGACGGTAAGTCCAAGTGGGTCAAAATTGACCGGACACTTGGCATAGGGAGAAAAGTCCAAGTGGGTCAAAAGATTGACCAAACACTTGACACAGGGAGAAAAGTTCAAGTGGATCAAAGGATTGACCAAACACTTGGCACAGGATGAAAAGTCCAAGTGGGTCAAAACATTGACCAAACACTTGGCACAGGGAGAAAAGTCCAAGTAGGTCAAAGGATTGATCAGACACTTGATGATGAAGTCCCAATAGGTATGACTAAATACTAGGTATGACAGAGTCCCAACAGATCACGGTTGACCGGATGTTGGGATTAGAAATCCTAGACTTGACTTATAGGATTGGTCAATCAATCAGGTGATCCATTGTACCAGAGCCTGATCGATTGGGAGAGTGCTGTGAGCAAAGGCAACCCAATCGATCTGCTAATCGATTAGGAGGAAATAACAAGAGCATAGTGTGCTCCCCAATCAATCGATTGGGCTACTCCAATCGATCAGTTGATTTATTGGAGTAGGTTTTCTTTCAATGATGCGAGGCAGTCGGAATCGATTGGTTAATCGATTCCAGGGTCTTTTGTAATAGCACAGAAGATATCTAGATCAACCAGTTGATCGATCCAGCTGCCCCAATCGATCAACCAATCGTTTGAGATATGACTGTTGGCGCAGGTTGCAGGTAAAATCAATTCAACGACTTCAAATGGAAGAATCCTTCCTCTCACATCTCCTTCACCAATTCTCTCCAAATTACCACTAGAGTTCTTGAAGACTTAGAGGGAAGTATTGTTGCATTTCCAAGTTAATCAAGAGGTGGACAAGAAAGAAGGAGCAAGCTAGGATTTTAATGTTATAAATCTTGTAAGATTTGTTTGTATTAGCTTCTTTTTTTTTTTCTTATTGTATTCGAGTCTTGTATGAGGTTTCTCTACCTTCGGAGTGTTTTAAAAAAGGAGTGTTTTGATAGTGAATGTGTAAGAGAGGGTAGGATCTTTGGTTTAGTCACGTCATTTGAGGTCAATACCAAGTAAATTCTTAGTGTTAGCAATGGTGGAGTTTCACTTTGATTTTCTGCTGCAAGATTATCATCAACGAAGCGAGCGAGCTATTCATCCCCTCTAGCTTCGAGTGTCCTATCAAATGGTATTAGAATGAGGCCGCTCTTCATCAGACTTATCGCCGGAAAGGGTAAAGAGCTAAAGGAAGAAAAAGAAGTTGAAGCCCTAAAGTTAATAAAGTCAAATACTTTATCAACAAGTTAAACTTTAAGATGGCGCTCCGAGATTGATTCGGATTTGACACAAGGGGGGGGGGGGGGTGCCTCCACCATTCATATCTATAGGCTTCGATTCTTGGAGATCAATGATTGAAAATTTTTTCATGATGAAGATAGAGTAATAGTTTGCACTAATGGAAGACTTTCAAGCTCCAAGGGATAACAAAAGCAAAATCATCAATAGAAGCAAATGGAGTAAAGAGCAAATTCAAAGATATGAGTCCAATGATAAAGTGACCAAACTATTGGTCAATTTATTGCCTAGCAACATCTTGAGGAAGATAGGAGAATATGAAGAAGCCAAGGAGCTTTGGAGCAAATTGACAAGATTCATGAAGTTCCCTTCACTATACCAAATCAAGAAGAATCCAAAGAGAGAGACTCATTCGATCATGAAGAAGAAGATTTGGAGGTTAAGGGGTTCTCATCTCCCAAATAAGAAGAAATTGAAAAAAATTCATCCTCAAGAGAGCACAATGATAAAGGGAGACACTCTTTGTTTCACATGGATGATGATTCGGAGGTTGAGAGATGCTCAACATCCGAGGATGAAGATGACGAGACATTCATCTTATGGATTGAGGGGGAGCATTAAGCCTTGGCACTGGATCAAGAAGAGGCCTCTATATCTAGATTAAGAGAAGAAAATGTTAACCCTATAAATGAAGGTATAAAAATTTTAATTGTTAATAATAAAAATCATATTATTTGTTTTGAGTGTAGGGAGAAAGGGCATTACAAGAGTAAGTACCCTAAGTTGACCAAGAAGAAGGGTCAATTGGCATCTAAGGGCAAGGAGCCGAAGGAATCCAACCCCGTTGTATGAAAAAATAAGGAGCACATTGTCTGCGTTTCTTACAACAAAAAAGGGCATTATTGGAGTCAATGTCTTAAGGGGAGGGAACCGACCAAGGTTAAAGGGGGAAGCTCAACTCAAGGGAGAGCTTCTAAGAGCAAATCCAAGGTATAATTTATTGATGCAATCCCTTTAAGCCATGATAAAAAATATGCTAGGTATAATCTTTATCATTTTAATACAATTTATCATGAAAATAGGAAGCATGATAGAATTAAAGAAAAATATATAGCATATCATGCTAAAACTATCTCATCTAAGACTAGGAAGGTAGATAACAATTTAGGCAAGAGCTCTAAGGATTTTAGATATATGACTAAAAATAAAAAAATACCTAAGGAAATAAAAAAAAATCAAAATTTAAGTATTTAAGGATTTAAGGAGAGAACATCAAAGTCTTAAGTGTTGGTGCAATTTTCCTAGATTAAGATTGACCAGTTTAACTAAGCTTGAGTTGGCTCAAGTTTGAGTTTTGATATTTGAGTTTTGATGTTTGACAATATATGAAGATTGCAAGTGTAATTGTCCATTTGGGGAGATTGTTGGTGTAATTCTCCTCTGATCAAAGTTTGATCAGTTTGATGTGAAGAAGAGTCAAGTAAGTCAAGGTTGATCGAATACTTGACTAGAAGTCCTAACTGGAGGTTAGGCAAGGGCAAGACTAATGGGAAGGTTGGTAGAAGAAGAAAATCCAAGTGGATCAATGTTGACTGAATACTTAGTGTGAACGTCCTAGTGAGTGAAGCTAGACAATTGAGAAACCTTAGTGAGTGAAACTAGGTGATGAAAAATCCTAGTAAGTAAAGTCAGGTGAAAAACTTAGTGAGTGAAGCTAGGCAAATGAAAGTCCTGGTGAGTGAAGCCAGGCAGTTGAAAAATCCTAGTGAGTAAAGTTAGATAGATGGAAATTCTGGTGAGTCAAGTCAGGTGAAAAACTCTAGTGAGTGAAGCTAGGTAGTTAGGAAAACTTGGTGAGTGAAACCAGTCAGATGAAAGTCCAGGTGGATTAATGGTTACCGGACACTTGGTGATTGGAAGTCCAGGTGGGTTAAAAGATTTACCGGACATTTGGTGAATGAAAGTCCAAGTGAGTCAAGGTTGACCGAACAGTTGGCATGAGATGGTAAGTCCAAGTGAGTTAAGGTTGACTGGACATTTGACACAAGGAGAAAAGTCTAAGTGGGTGACCAGATACTTGGTGACAAAGTTTCTGCAGGTCAATGTTAACTAAATGTTAGGCAATGAGGAGTCTCAACATGTCACGGTTGACCAAATATTGAGCAAGGAACTCTAGAACTTAAGTTTAGGAGCTAGGGTTACTGAATCACTTAGGGTAAGCGATTCAGAAGGGTTTAAGTGATTAAAGTAATCACTTAAGGACCTCTTTGTGAGAAAATAGAAAAGGTTGTAATCGATTAGGGTAATTGATTATGACATGCTTAATTGATTACGGTAATCGATTAAGACAATTTTCGCGAGTGCACAGAGAGGTGCCTAATCGATTAGGCCAATCGATTAGGCAGATCTTAAGCGATTAAGGCAATCGCTTAAGAAGCATTCTGCAGGAAACATAAAGCTTCCTAATCGATTAGGCCAATCGATTAGGAAGACTTAATCGATTAGGTTAATCAATTAAGTTTAGAGAAATAGTCGTTATACAGATTGCTGACATGGTAGTCGATTAAGGAGATTCTTAATTGATTAAGGCGCCCGAAGAGCCCAAGAAAAAGGTGGATGCGAGCACTGTTTCATAACTCTTCACACATCTTCTTCTCCGATTCTCACCGATGGTTCTTGAAGCATTTTGGAGACAAGTGTTACTGTACTTCCAAGGTCAAGAGACATTTACAAACAAGAAGAAGAAGCTAGCTAGAGTTTCATTTGTGTAAATCCTGTAAGATTTTTATTGTACTAGCTTCTCTTTTATTCTTGTTGTATTGTGAGTTTGTATGAGATTTCTCCACCTCTGGAGTGTTTCCGAGGAGGAGTGTTTTGATAGTGGATTTATGAGAGAGAGCCAAATCCTTGGATTAGTCACCTCGCTTGAGGTGGATACCAAGTTAATCAAGGCGTTAGAATTGCTTCGAGTCCATTCTGCTGTATATCATCATCGATACGAAGCATGAGAGCTATTCATTCCCTCTTCTAGCTCCCAGAGTGACCCAACATTAAGGTTAAAACTTGATAAAATGGAAAAGACCCTTAAAGAATGGAAATATATTTAAGGGGTCAAATGAAGAAAATCTAGGGATAGATAGGCAAGAGCCATTTTATGGCCATAGAGGTTTAAGATACAAACCTCAAGCCAAGAAGGGTGTCCCTTCTTATTATAGAGTTCCATATAGCTATGGGACAACCCTAGGTCTAGTGGTCATGTTAAGGTAACAAGGAAAGTTATCCCTAGAAGTAACATTGAAAGACCAATGTGACTAAGGTGTTTAAGAAGTCTAAGAAAATCACTAAGAAAGTTACAATAGAAGTTATTCCTAGAGTTGATCTAGAGGAGTCTAGTGTGACCAATGCTTCTAAGAAACCTAGAAAGGTCATTAAGAAGGTAACTGGGGAAGTTATTCCTATTAAGTACCTAGCACACCCAAGGAGTACCAATAAGTTTTGAGTTCATAAGAGTGTGTTCTCTACACCCTATATGGGTTTAGAGAGTGTCAACTCAAATTAGAAAGATAGTTAACCCAACCATGGTGATGTTGGTACTTTGGTGCATTTTCAAAGTATTGTTATACCTTGAAAATAAGAAGAATTAAATGGTTACTCTTTAGAAGAGTAAAATGTGCTAAAATTTGAAGATTTTAGCTTAATTAAATTGGTACAATAAGAGTAGAGGCAAAAGAAATATTAGATTGGAATTTTGTCATTTTCTCAGAATGAAAGGGCAATCTAGGATTATTTTTAGTTTAACAAATGGTTTAAAGACAGAAAAACTTAAATGAAAATCTATGTATCTTCTTTATGCTAAATTTTCATATTTGCTTGCCCATCATATGTCATGACATCATATTTTATATTCATATCATTATAAAAAATGTTACATGCCATGTCATACATATATCATATAACTATAGTACGTTTTCTTTTGAAAATTATTTATTGTGATATATGCCATAAATCACCATGCATTAGTTTAATTCCTTGTAATTAAGAATAATAACATTAGTTATCAAATGAAATCCTAGGTGGATGATCACAATTTAAATGCCTAGATAGATATGCATATACCCTTAGATTAGGGAAAATTAATATCTACATCTCATAAAGACCATAAGTTGACTTGTATATGTCTTAGTGCACATTAAATATAAGTAAGATGTTAAGAAGATAAAAAAAACTCAAGATATTGATTTAGTGAATCTTTTTGAGTTCTGATTTTATCAAAACACATAGATAATATGTTATCTAATTATTGAGAAAGCTAGTGTACAAGTCATGTGTATTTAGCCTAAGAAACATGGTTGAAAATTAGTTTTGAAAATTATTTCAAAATACTTTTGGAAAATCTTGGTGAATGCTATTTTTTGATTGGAATCACTATTATATAGTTAGACACAAAATAGAGTAAAACATTGAAGTTTTCAATGGTTTCAAGTTTTGTGTCAATATTTGAAAATAGGAATTATTTTCTTATAAAACTATTTTTCCATGATAGTATATGACATAAATAATATTTAGGTAAAATTTTATAATTTTTAGAAAATCATAGAATTATTTAGAAATTTTTGAATTTTGGTCTGATTTTGAAATCAGGAAATTCAGAAACTCAATAGCTCAAGTAATCGATCCAACTGGGTGTAGATCGATTGGTCAATCAATTGAAGGGGTTTCTCTATGAACATAAGCTTGTGAAATCGATCAGTCGATAGATTATCCCCAACATCAATCGATCAATTGATCAATTTAAGTAGTTTTTCTGTGAACAGAAGCTCGTGAAATCGATCAGTTGATCGATCAACACCCTCTAATCAATTAATTAATCGATTGAGAGATTGTTTTAGCTAAAATTATTTGATTTCAGTCCATTAAGTCACGTTTAGTCATGCTAAGCATCCCTAACCCTAAGAAATTCATTTATAAATATTTCAGGGTAGCTTTATTAATGAAAACAAGAATGGAATGGTTAAAGAAGACTAAGTTAGAGTTTAGGATGAGGTTTAGTTTCAAAGTTAACTTTTGAACCTCAAAACTTCAAATTTTGAGTTTCCTAAAGGTCTAGGAATTCCAAGTCATTGTTGGTGCAATGATAGAAGTTTAGAGCATGATTTGAGGGAGAGCTACTCCTTAAAGACATGATTCAAATATTTCTTCCAAGAAAATAATGGAAGGTTGTAAACCTTCATTATTGTGAATGCTCAAGGTTGAGCATTGGGGAACAATAGAAGCTTGGAAATCTTCATTGTGATGGATGTATGCTCTAAGATGAGCATTAGATGATGGGAATATGCTCTAGGATGAACATTTGAAGACAATGAAGGGTATGTGACCTTCATTGTGATGTTGTGAATAACAAGTGAGGTTCTGAATAATATGTGAATAACTCTTCAGGGGGAGAGTTTTTGATGTGTGCCAAATGAAAATAATGTAGGGTTTAGGTTAGGAAACCTTTATTATCCAAAGGAAGAGATTACCCTCTTGGAAAGGGGGAGAATAAAGAAACCCTTATTCATCCTTTAGCATGAAGAAGAAGTTGAGGCTAGTGTGAGCCTAACTTAAATGTATTGTCAAATATCAAAAAGAGAAAGATTGTTGGTGTAATTTCTCCTAGGTCAACGTTGAACAGGTTGACTAATCTTGAGTTGGCTCAAGTTTGAGTCTTGATGTTGAGTTTTGATGTTTGACAATATATAGAGATTGCAGGTGCAATTGTCCATATGAAGATTGATAGTCAAAGTTTGACTAGAAGTCGAGTAGGTCAAGGTTGATTAGATACTTGATTGGGAAGTCCTAACTGGAAGTTAGATAAGGAAAAATCCAATGGGAAGGTTGGCAGAAGATAAAAATCTAAGTGGATAAATGTTGCCCAGATACTAGGTGATGAGTCCCGGTGAGTGAAGTCATGCAGTGGAAAAAATTCTAGTGAGTGAAGTTAGGTGATGAAAAGTCCTAGTAAGTGAAGCCAGGTGAAAAGCCCTAGTGAGGGAAGCTAAGCAGTTAGAAAGTCCTGGTGAGTGAAGCTAGACAGTTGGAAAATCCTAATGAGTGAAGCCAGGCGAAAGGCCTAGTGAATAAAGCTAGGTAGATGGAAATCCTATTGAGTGAAGCCAGTTGAAAAATCCTAGTGAGTGAAACTAGACAGTGAGAAAGTCCTAGTAAGTGAAGCCAGACATATGGAAATCTAAGTGGGTCAAGGTTGATCGGATACCTGGTGTTTGAAAGTCCAAGTGAGTCATGAAGGACCGGGCACTTGGCATGAGACGGTAAGTCCAAGTGGGTCAAGGTTGGCCGGACACTTGGCATAGGGAGAAAAGTCCAAGTGGGTCAAAGGATTGACCAGACACTTCGTGACGAAATCTCAGCAGGTCAAGATTGACTAGATGCTATGCATGATAAAGTCTTAATAGATTATGGTTGACCTAATGCTGGGATTGGAAACCCTAGACTTGACTTATAGGGTTGGTCAATCGATTATGTGATCGATTGAACCAAAGCCTAATTGATCAAGTGATCGATTAGGAGAGTGCTGCGAGCAAAGGCAACCCAATTGATCAGTTGATCAATTGGATGGAAATCGCGAGAGTACATTGTCCTCTTAATCGATCAACTAATTGATTGGGCTGCTCCAATCGATCAGTTAATCGATTAGAGCAGGTTTCTCTTGTGATGACGTGAGGCAGCCATAATCAATTGGTAAATCAATTTAGGGGTCTTCTGTGAGAGCACAGAAGACATCTGGATCAATCAGTTGATTAATCCAACTGCCCTAATCGATCATCCAATCGATTGGGATATGACCGTTGGCATAAGTTGCAGGTAAAAAAATGCTTCGACGACTTCAAACTGCAAAATCCTTCTTCTCACATCTCCTTCACCGATTATTTCCAAATCACTACTAGAGTTCTTGAAGACTTAGAGGGAAGTGTTGTTGCATTTCCAAGTTGATTAAGAGGTGGACAAGAAAAAAGGAGCAAGCTAGGGTTTCAATGTTATAAATCTTGTAAGATTTGTTTGTATTAACTTCTCCTTTTTCTTCTTGTTGTATTGGAGTATTGTACGAGGTTTCTCTATCTCTGGAGTATTTCCAAGAAGGAGTGTTTTGATAGTGGATGTGTGAAAGAGAGCCAAATCCTTGGATTAGTCACCTCATTTGAGGTGGATACCAAGTAAATCTTCGGCGTTAGCATTGGTGGAGTTTCGCTTCAATTTTCCGCTGCATGATCATCATCAAGGAAGCAAGTGAGCTATTCACTCCCCATCTAGCTCCGAGTGTCCCAACATGGAACCTCTTAGGCCTCCGAGCCTCGAAGTATTTTGGGCTTCCCGACTCCGGAACCTCGGGCCTTTTGGCCCGAAGTACCTCGGACTTCTTGGCTCCCGACCCACTTAGGACTCTCAACTCATTATCTTTTCGAATTCTTGGCTCCTGACCCACTCATGACTCCCGACTCCTGACCTTCTCAGGATTCCTGACCTTCGACTCTCTCGAGACTCCTGACTCCCGACCTCCTTGTCATTCAGCTATTGGCGATTAAGTTGGTCATCTAGTCCGCTCACCGATGAATCATCAGTCGACGTTTATAGACAAGTTTAGTTTCATTTTCATTTTCTGAAAATGCATGTTTTCTTTTTTTTTTCTTAAAAAATAACTCTTAAACCTTCTCTATTTTTTTTTTCATAAAATGATATATATATTTTTTAAATAAATATAAAAATTACCAATCAAATAATATTTCTCTTTTTTCTCATAAAATAAAAATAAAAAATAATCAAACCTAACGCTACCTAAGTTTCTTAATTCACACAACTCATATAAGTCAAAGTTTGGCTTCCTCAACCATAACAAATCTCAACTATATTTCATTGAAACATTTGAATAGTCATATAGAAAGTTTAGCATTTTATGTGAAAAGGAAACGATATCGAGTTTAAAAAGTATTCTTTGCTTTAAAATTTGATGAACACAATAACAACAACAACAACAACAACAACAACAACAACAATCAAGCCTTTTCCCACTAGATGGGGTCGGCTGTATGAATGCTTTTACGCCATTGAGCTTTATCTCCTATTATATCATCATCTATATTTAAATAAATTTTATCTTGTTTTATTGTTGCAAACCAAGTCTTTTTTGGTCTTCCTCTTCCTCGTTTGATATGCATGTTTATCATAGTTTCACATCACCTAACTGGAGCATTTATTGGTCGTCTAAGTACATGTCTGTACCATCTTAAATGTGTCTCTCGGAGTTTGTCCTCAATAGATGCAACTCCGACTTTCTCTCTAATGCTCTCATTCCTTATTTTGTCCATCTTCGTATGTCCACACATCCACCTTAACATCCTCATCTCTGCAACTCTCATCTTATGCTCATGTGCTCGAGTCATAGCCCAACATTCAGCTCCATATAACATAGCAGGTCTAACAACGATTTTATAGAACTTACCTTTAAGTTTAAGAGGTACTTTACGGTCACATAAAACACCTGACACTCCCCTCCATTTTACCCATCCTGCTTGTATTCTATGTAAGACGTCTCTCTCAATCCCTCCATCATTTTGTAAAAATGATCCTAAATATTTAAATCTCTCGGTTCCGGACAACTCGTCCTCTCCTATCTTAACAATTATTTCATTACTTCTAATATTGCTAAACTTAAATTCCATATATTCTGTCTTTAATCTACTAAGCTTAAAATCTTTCCCTTCTAGTGTTTCCCTCTAAGATTCTAGCTTAGCATTTACTCCTTCACGTGTCTCATCTACCAAAATAATATCATCTGCAAACAACATGCACTACGGTACTATGTTTTGAATGTGCGCAGTGAGTTCATCCATAATTAGTGTAAAAAGATAGGGACTTAGGGCTGATCCTTGATGTAACCCTATCTTTATTGAAAATGCTTCAGTTACTCCACCTGAAGTCTTTACTCTGGTCGTTACATTCTCATACATATCCTTAATTAGTTCAATATATGTTACGCTAACACCTCTCTTTTCTAAAATTCTCCATATAATTTCTCTTGGGGCTCTATCATAAGCTTTTTCTAAGTCAATGAATACCATATGTAGATCTTGTTTTTGCTTCCGATATTTTTTAATTAATTGTCTAAGGAGATGTATAGCTTATATTGTCGACCTTCCAGACATAAACCCAAATTGATTTTTTGTCACTGTGGTCTCCTTCATTAATCTTTTTTCTATTACTTTTTCCCAAAGTTTCATAGTATGACTCATTAGTTTAATACCCCTATAGTTTGCACAATTTTGTATGTCTCCCTTGTTCTTATATAAGGGAACTAGAGTACTTATCCTCCATTGATCAGACATTCTTTTCGTTTTCAATATCATGTTAAATAATTTTGTAAGCCATTCAATACCTTGTTTCCCTAAGCACTTTCATACCTCTATCGAAATATCATTTGGTCCAACTGCTTTTCCATTGTGTATCTCATTTAAAGTTTGTTTTACTTTTAATGTTTGAATTCTACGATAAAAATTAAAATTTCTATGCTCATTTGACCTAATTAAATTACTTAAGTTAAGTTGGTCACCTAAACCTTCATTAAAAAGTTGATGAAAATACCTCTTCCACTGCTCTTTTATTTCTCCATCATTTATTAATACCCTATTACATTCATCTTTAATACATTTTATTTGGCTAAGATCTCTTGTTTTCCTTTCTCTAACTTAGCTATTCTATAAATGTCTCTTTCCCCTTCTTTTGTATCCAATTTTCGATATAACCGTTCAAAAGTTTCATTTTTTGCTTCACTCACTACTTTTTTAGCTTCTTTCTTGGCTATTGTATATTTTTTAAAGTTTTCCTCGTTCTTACAAATATATAATTCCTTATAAGCTATTCGTTTTTCCTTCACTTTCTCTTGTACTTTCTCATTCCACCACCAAGATTCTTTACTTAGTGGTGCATGTCCCTTTGACTCACCGAGTACACTCTTAGCTATTATTTTTAATTTTGATACAATCTTATCCCATGTTGCATTAGAGTCACCGTATATTTCACCTAATGCTTGTACTTCTACCTTCTCCTTAAATATATTTTGTTTTCCATCCTTTAACTTCCATCACTTAATTTTAGGAATTGTATATATTTTCTTTCTATTGATACTATGTTTGAGGCGTATATCCAACATTACTACCCTATGTTGGGTAGTTAATCTTTCTCCAGGGATGACTTTACAATCTTTACAAATCTTTCTATCATTCTTCCTAACCATAAGAAAGTCAATTTACGATTTATTATTCTCACTTTTGAATGTGACTAAATGTTCTTCTCTTTTCTTAAAAAACGTATTAGCTAATATAAGGTCATATGCTATCGCAAAATCTAATATAGTTTTCCCTTCCTTATTCCTCGTTTCAAATCCATAACTCCCATGTATTCTCTCATATTCCTTATTTTTCACTCCGACATGTCCATTTAGATCACCTCCTATTAAAATCATTTCATTTGGCGGAATATTTTGTAATATTTCATCTAAGTCCTCCCAAAACCTTGATTTGGTAGGTTCATCTAATCCTACTTGTGGTGCATATACGCTAATTATGTTCATAGTTTCTTTCGCCACTATTGTCTTAAGGGCTATAATTCTATCCTCTTTTCTAACTACTCCTACAACTTCATCCTTTAACAAATTATCTACAATGATACCCACTCCATTTTTTGCTTTACTCTTTCCAGTGTACCATAACTTAAAACCCGAGTTCTCTATCATCTTTGCCTTTTCGCCTATCTATTTTGTCTCTTGTACACACAAAATATTAATTTTTCTCCTAATCATCATATCTACTACATCCATTGATTTACCAGTGAGAGTTCCTATATTCCATGTTCTAAATCTTAGATTATTAGTTTTCCTATCATATTTGTTCTTATCTAACCTATGGTGTGAGAACTTTTACCTATTTAACACTACACCCAAGTTCTCATGGAGATGTAGCGGTCCTTGATGAGACGTTACAGTCGGACTCTGTAACGCGAACTCTTGCATATTTATCACTACATCTGAATTCTGGAGATGTAGTGGTCCTTGCCGAGACGTTACAGTTGGACCCTACAACGCGTTCCTTCCGGGGAATAATCTAGCATTAGCACAATAGTTTAATGGATTTATTCATTGAATATTTGTCATAGTTTGACGTTGGCTGATAACCTAACGCAACCCTTCTCCTTTATCCGGCCTTGGGACCGGTCATGACCGATCATCATAAGCGGAATTAACGCAGAAGATTTTATAATTTACAAGGACCGTAACAAATTTTTTTCACATTTTGCCATGACAATTAAAAAATTTGAGTTCAAAATGCCCCCCCCCCCCCCCCTAGAAAAATTGCAATAAAATTTTCAAAATGAATTATTTATATCTAATGATTAAATAAAAATTATGAAAAAGATCAAGTTAACTATCAATTGATCAACGCAACTATTTTAAACTGAAAAAAAAAAAGGCAAGAACACAAATACAAGATATATGCCCGTCCCGGTAGGATATTTAATTAGTTAGAGGGTAATAAATTTATTATAACAGATAATATGGAAAAAAGTGAGATTACTGATCAATAGAAATAATCAATAATAATATTTTTCTAGCCGATAATATGTGTTACCGGCCAAAATTTTTTTTGTCGAAACTTGATCGGTAATCCTTGGATTACAAATACATTCCTCAACCATTATTTTGGCTGATAATTTTTTTAAAAAAATACCGGTCAAATATTTGGCCGGTAATTATTTTAAAAAATATAGTCAAATATATATTTAATTGATATTTTTTTTAAAATAAATGACCAGTAGAATTAAAAAAAATTGACCAAATATATACTTAACCAGTAATTATTTTAAAAAATAACAGTCAAATATATATTTACCGATAATTTTTTAAAACAAATGATTGGTAAAATTTTTAAAAAATATCGATCAAATATATATTTGACCGATATTTTATTTTTTTTTAAAAAAATTAAAGTGAATATATATTATCATTATTTTCAATATTGAGTTATCAATCAAAATATATTTGGCTTCTAAAATTTAAAAACAAAATAATGAACCATTTTTATAAATTTATAAATTATTTCTAAAAAATAATAATCTATAAAATTAAATTTTACACAAAGTATTAACTATTAAATTATCTAAAATACAAAAGAAAATAAATATCAAATAACTAATGGAGTACTACAATAAAAAAATTTAAGCAAGTATGAAGAACTATTTAGGGGCTGTTTATTTGGAGGGTTTAGAATGGGAATGAATTGAAATTTGGTGTTTGATTTGGGGAAATGATAATGGACCCCATGGATTCATTCCTTAAATTATGGGAATGAGTCTTTAATGAGTAATACGGAGAGTATGAGAATCATTCCTATTTCATTATTATATACAATCATTCTTATTATCTATCCCATTCCCTTATCCGAAACAAATAACCCCTTAGATCTTCTCTTTCACTAGGTTTGATGTTGAAGAGCCACTTGATATTTTTTTGGCATTTTGACTTTTCGTTGGACTTTTAACTCTTGTATCAACGGTATCATCTGCATTCATACTTCTCGTTGGGCCTTTAACTTTTGTAATTTATTAGAATGAATTTCCTAATGAGATGTCACAGTCGAAGAATGTTATTTGGGAGGTCCTCAATAATAATGCTAACATGCAGTCTTCATTAACTTGTTCTAAATTAGACGGATCAATTTACGATAGGGCTGATTGGCTCATGATAGATAGTCATTTGGAGGAGTAGAGTGAGCAGATTTGTCATTTTAATGGATTGAAAAATCTCGAATTCAACCTAATTTAAGAAGAGTTGCAAATTAGATAGATCAATTCATGGACCTATAATTTTCTTTTAAAAAAAATTTGAAAGATGTTTCATATTTTCAATATTTTATTTCAAAAATATTTTATCAATCAAATGTATTTAGAAATAGATATTTTAAATGCAAATAGACATAAACGAATAGTTATATTTGATAAATAGTACTATAACAAAAAAAAAACTAATAAATTGACATAAATTTTAATTTATATGTGCTTCTCAAATCACGGGTCAATCCAAGTCTGTCGTAGACCAATTCGCACGGGGCACACAGGGGCGTAGCTAGGATTTTGAAATAGGGGGGGCTGGAAAATTAAATCTTAAACTAGAAGTCACTATATCATTTTCAACATAATATAAAAATTTAAGTGCAAAACACGCATTTCTCCATAAAATTATCAAATCTAGATAAATGTTTGCCAAAAGTTCAAGCGTCAATAATAATATAAAATGCATAAACAAAAAAGTACAATTTTTGCCAAAAGAGATGTAACTTCAATAAAATACTATTTTAGTTGCAACCTTCTATTTTTTAAAAGATCAAACCTATCAATTATATACTCTATATCAATTTCACGAGCTATCTCTTTCTCAATATACAAGATCATTGCATTGTTCAAATATTCTTGCTCCATTTTGTTGCAAAGTGGTGTTTTGAGAAGTTTTATCCCTGAAAATGCTCGTTCTGTTGTAGCCGTTGAAACCGGAAGAGTTAAGACCAGACGAATCAACTTATCAATAACGAAATAAATCCTTGACTTCTTTGTTTCAACCAGCAGTCGACATAATTTAGGAAGAGAATCGACATCTTTAAACCTCGGGTCCTCAAATACATCGAGCTTGTAATGATCCAATTGAGTCTTCAAATGTTTCATGTCATCTTTGGAAAAATCACTTGGATAAAATTTCTCAATTAAGGAATAAATTGCACTTTCAGAGAATGATTTGAAACCATCACTTGGATTCAAGGCTTCACATAGAGTAAGAAGCTCTATTGATTCCTCAGTAAATCTTGTATTCAACTCCATCAACTGTTTGTCAATAACAACATTAAATACATGAAAATGATAGAATTCCTCCACTGTAAACTGATTTTTCTGCTGACAAGAACGCTTAGTACCTTCAATATAACGATCAGTCAAATCAGGCACTACAAACACAAATTAAAGTTTCAAATCTTACAAACACAAATTGTAAAAAAGCAATATAAATTTTAATCACAAATTTACAACCAAAATATGGAATATTAATTATCAAATATCATAGTTAATAATAAAAATCAGTAAATGAGTGCATTCAAAGAATTAACTCACCGAATGACTCCAATAAATTAGTGTAGGGTTGTAGGCTGCAAAGATGAGTGAGACGATAAGATGAATCAACTCACGGTCAAGGCAGAGAGCACCAACAAATAACAGCGCAACAGCCGCACGGTGGAGTTTCAAAAGAGGAGGTGTGTCGGCGTATCGCCTTTGCTGCTTTGCAGATCCTCTTGCTGTTCGGCAGGAGCAAGCATTGTTGCAGAGGCAAAGCTCGGTGATGAAAGAGGAGGAGGAGGAGGAGGAGGGAGGGAGGGAGGGAGGAGGAAAATAAGAAGAAAATTAGTGAACGATTGAATTTTTTTTACCTCTTTGGCTCTTTCTTCTCTTCTCGGCGTCTCACTTTTTGTCGTCCTTTCTTTTTTCGTTCTCTTGATTTGCTTTGGGAGAAAAGAATGACAATAGGGTTTTAGTAGTACCGATTTATTTTCAGAGAAGGGAATTGTAATATACTAATATATATACCTATATTATTATATATAATATAAAGCAACCTATGGGTCTTGGCTGGGCTTGAGCCCAGCCAAGCCCCTACTTAAAATACGCCCCTGGGGGCACAGGCCTAAACGGGTTGGCCCGTATAAGACTTGAGTTGATAAAATTTTAATTCAATTTGCTCAAATT
This sequence comes from Zingiber officinale, assembly GCF_018446385.1. Taxonomy (NCBI): domain Eukaryota; kingdom Viridiplantae; phylum Streptophyta; class Magnoliopsida; order Zingiberales; family Zingiberaceae; genus Zingiber; species Zingiber officinale. Next base: position 17,017,649 of record NC_055989.1, read on the forward strand.
ATTTGACAGGATGAATCAATTAAATATGAATAATCTAAAATGACGACTGTATCTACAATTAATCTTTGGTCGAAACCCAACTCGAGAGAATCGACTCTATCTCAGATGATAGATATTTAACCTGCCAAAATAAGTAGAAGTATTTTTTATACAACCAACATGAAACAAAAAATAAATGGGAGATTAATAACTAAATTACAGTAAGTTATAGGCGTAAGGGCAGATATGACATATTCCTTAGTCCTAATATGGTAATAAAGAGAATTAATAACCAATAGGGTAGTTATATCATTAAGATATACAGAGATTCTTGAAGGTTTTAAATCTTAGATAGAGGGAGAAAATTAAAGTAATTCATAATACACATGGATAATAAAAAACGTTCTCCAGTATAGATAGAAAGAGAATAGAAATCATATTTCCTCATATGAAATAAATTATGCAAAAACGTTCTCCAGCATAGATAGAAAGAGAATAGAAATCATATTTCCTCATATGAAATAAAGAAAGATTTACATAATTGATCATCATATCCAGTAAATGACCTGTTTACTTGGGTAAGAAACATATAAACATGCAGTGTTACTCAGTATCCTGAAACCATTGCTTAAACAATACAATAATGTTACCGTCGAAGATAAGATCCAACCAAATTATGCTAACTTGGGTTTTAGAGTACCCGACCAATAAATTAAAAAGAAGAAAAGCACATCTTAACTGATAAGCTGCAAAAATAAAAGGACATTGACCTAACAGATAACTGATAGAAAGCATCAATTGAAGCTATAAACAACATACAAGCAAGCAATTCATTTTAAGGTGGTAATATAGAATTCACTTATGGTACAGAGATGGTAAAATGACTCCAATCTACTTTACCATGCATTGATGGACAAATACCTTCGATATGACGAGTAAGGTAATCAAGACCCCCGAAGTTGGGTTCGACGTTAAGAAAGTTAACTGATATGACGGTCAAAATCAAGAAAGGATCAACTCTCGGGTTGTATCGATGTCATGTTGAAATAAGTCTAGTGTCATTATCGAATACTCTATCCGATTTGACCAAAAGGCCGATCGGACATGCTAGACACATCACTCAACTAGACCGAATTTTATATTCAAGTATAGCGACCGAGTACAAAATAAACCCTTGACATAAAGTTTGACAGGACATTGTTCAAGCTGATTTCGAATCCCGAGCATAAACCCAGTTGGCTCAAAGGCCGGTTGGACCTTAAGGGCTCAACTCTCTACTTCTCCAAATACAAGACTCTTAACTTACATCTGCCGGTCCAAGAGCCTGTCAGACCTTCAAGGCTCAGCTTTCCACTCATGGACATGACCCTTATCTTACATTTGCTCGGCCCCAACGCCGGTAGGACATCTAGGGCTCAGTTCCCCACATGAGCATGACTCCTAATTTACAGTCGGTCAGTCCAGAGCCGGTCGGACTCTCTCTAGGAGACAATATTGCCAGAGAATCGTAAACCTGTCAGGGAATATGCCATTACTTTAATTTGACATATGCATGTAATGAATCCTTCCTCAGTCTATAGGAAGGTTGTCGTCGTACATACTCCACCATCCGACATACTATGACACCAAGCATTTCTCTACCGTTTCATTAATGCAGAGGTTATAAGAGGCAGTATAAAAAGGAGAGTCCTTTTCGTTGGCCAGGTACTCACATGAATGCATACGCATTCGCACACTCGAGCATTTACACTTGTTCTATTGTTCGTCGTCTTCACTTTTTGCTCAACTACTGTTTTGACTTGAGCGTCGGAGTGCCTGCGCCAGGGACCCCTTCCCTTGTTCTTACTCTGACGCTTCCATTGGCTCTGTCTGTGGTGTGTGCAGGTCTGCAACTCTTAGTTCGAGGATCACTTAACACCATCTTCTTCCAGCTCAGAGTCTTCTCCTAGTCAACATACAAGCCACCTCGACGTCACCCCTGGCTAGTGTGTCGTCTCTTTCACTTTTAGACAGGATCAACCATTACCATCAAAATTTGGATAATTTATAATAGTTTCTCTAAGGAAAGAAATACAAGTGTAAAAAATAAAGGATAATCAAATATATGTTCCTATTGGAAATATTTTATTTTGATTATGAAAACGAAGTCCAGATGGGTCGATGGGCTGACCGGACGTATGACAGGTAAGTTAAGGTAAGTCACTGGAGGGGAGTGACTTGGTGAGGACGCGTTCCCCGTTCGAGGGAATAGTAGGCATCGATTCAACTTAGAACCATTTCAGGAATCTAAGTTGAAATCGTGACTAGATTCCGGTCTTGGTGAGACGGAATCTAATTACTACTCTTTTACTATAATTGTGCTAACTTCTGTTTTGCAGGGTAGTATAACTTTTATTTTGCCTCGGACTAACATTTTCTTGCAGGAGAAGGAATTTCTAGAAGATGGTGGTCCGGGCGCCCGGAGTTGGTCCGGGCGCTAGGAAGGCAAAACTCTATCCTGTCGCAACGAGGAGCGCGCTGATTGGCCGGACCTACGTCACGGTCCGGGTGCCCGGAGCATCCTATATAGGGTCTCACCCTGGAGCAAAGAACAACAACGTCTTCCAATGACTGCTCTACCGCGCTGTGCTCCTGCGACACTGCGAAGCCTCTCCGACAGCCTGCGACTCAAGCTTTGTTTTCTTATTGTTGTCGGTATTTTCCTTATAATAGTTCTTGTACTTACTATTGTAATCAATTTTCGAACTATTAGTGATGGCCCAACGAAAGCACTCGATAAGTGTGGGCCTTGGAGTAGGAGTCGACCAAGGCTCCGAACCAAGTAAAACTGGTTCGTGTTCGTTTTGTTTTGTGCTTTTTCCACTGCGTACTCTAACTCGAAAATGAATTTTAAATCGCTATTCACCCCCCCTCTCTCTAGCGAGCTCTACGATCTAACATTTACGACATTTTTTATTGCCTTGTCATCAAGCTTCATCTAATTGTGGTGTCTGTTGGTGCAATTTCCACTAGGTCAAGGTTGACCTAGTTGACCAAGCGTAAACTTTGGTCATGATTTCGATGTTTGACAATACAGAAAGACATGTAGACATGGACAATGCAGGTGCAGTTGTCCATGCGGAGAGATACTGATCAGGGTCTGATCAGGTTGGATGAAGAAGAGTCAAGTAGGTCAAGGTTGACCAGATACTTGACTGGGAAGTCCTAACTGGGATGTTAGGCAGTTCGGAAAGTCCTGGTGAGTGAAGCCAGGCAGTCGGGAAATCCTGGTGAGTGAAGCCAGGTGAAAATCCTAGTGAGTGAAGCTAGGTGAAAGTGAAAGTCCTGGTGAGTGAAGCCAGGCAGTTGGAGAAAGTCCTGGTGAGTGAAGCCAGGCAGACGGATAAGTCCTGGTGAGTGAAGCCAAGCAGTGGGAAAGTCCTGGTGAGTGAAGCCAGGCAGTTGTGAAAACCCTAGTGAGTGAAGCTAGGTGAAAGTCCTGGTGAGTGAAGCCAGGCAGTGGGAAAGTCCTGGTGAGTGAAGCCGGGCAGTTGAAAAGTCCTGGTGAGTGAAGCCGGGCAGATTGGAAATCCTGGTGAGTGAAGTCAGGTGAAAACCCTAGTGAGTGAAGCTACGTGAAAGTCCTGGGGAGTGAAGCCGGGCAAGGGAAAATCTAGATGGATCAAGGGTGATCGGACATCTGGTGTTGAGAAGGTCAAGTAGGTCAAGGGAGTGACCGGATGCTTGACACGAAGTGAAAAGTCCAAGTGAGTCAAAGGGATTGACCGGACACTTGGTGGGGAGTCTTAGCAGGTCAAGGGAGTGACCAGATGCTAAGCATGATGTACCAACAGGTCAAGGTTGACCGGATGTTGGTTTGGAAGGCTTGGGACTTGGTTTGGGCAAAAACCAAGCTCTGGATCGATCAATGGATCGATCCAGTGATACACTGGGTATCTGGATCGGTCTGGTGACCGATTAGTAACCAAACAGTAGCCTACTGAGTGTTATCTGATCGGTCTGCAGACCGATCAGGAAACAACGATCAGAAGGCAAGAAGTTCGGGAGAAAAGGAATCTGATCGGTCCCTGGACCGATCAGAGGAAGCTCTGATCAGTCCAGAACTATCCGTTGTGAGCCAACGGTCTTCTGTCTTCTGGCTTCTTCTTCGCAGGTGGATGCAGGTATAAGAGGGCTGAGGGTTTCTACAGTGCAGGAACTCTCTCACTCTTCTTCTGGTCCGAAGCTTTTGCTTCTTCACTGCTGTGCTCTTGAGCTTTGCTGAGCTCCGAAGCTTCGGGTGAGCTTCTTCGACTGAGTTGCTTGTTGGCATTCGTCCGTGAAGTTGGTGCTTCATCCGGGACTTCAGTCGACGAGAAGGCAAGCGAGTATTTGTACATTCATTGTGTATTTTGTTCTTGCTCTTCTTTGTATTTCCATATTGCTGTTGCAAGTTATTGTGGCGAGGTTTCTCCACCCACAAGGAGTACTTATTAGCCGGTTCTCCGGGGACTCATCCACCGACGGATTGATAGGGCTCGTCCACCTTACGGACACGCCGAGGAGTAGGAGTATATCTCCGAACCTCGTTACATCCATCGAGTTTGAGGTTTGTCTTCTTCCTTTTCGTTTCTACAGTTTCATTTCCGCTGCGCTAACCCTAATCGTAGGAAGAAACGCGAAGAATTTGGGGCGGCTATTCACACCCCCTCTCTAGCCGCGATCATCGATCCTAACAAGTGGTATCAGAGCGAGGTCGCTCTTCGTTGGATCAACACCCGGGGGAGCACGAGCTAGAGAATGGATCTATTTGGAGAGGATGTCACGATTCCACCCTTCTACGATCGCGACGACTTCGCGTTTTAGAAGGTAAGAATGAAGTACTTTCTTATGACTAACCTTGAAAATTGGAGTTGTGTTCAATTAGGTTTCAAGCCTCCGATGAACAACAAAGGAGAAACCCTAGAGAAGAAGGAGTGGACCAAGGAACAAGTCCACCAATCCCTAGTCAACGATGAGGTATTGAAAATTTTTGAATTTTCTTTACCTAATGATGTTTTGTGTAGGATAGGTGGATATAACGATGCCAAGGAGTTGTGGAACAACTTGACAAAGTTCCATGAGGAGAACTCCACTTCAAGTCATGAAGAGAAGTCAAGTGAGCCAAGTAGCTCACTTCATGGAGGAATGGATTTAGAAGTTGAGGGTCACTCAACATCTAAAGAAGAAGAGGAGGAGAGTTCTTCTTCAAGTTCGGAGCAAGAAGAAGAAGCTTCTACCTCCGGAAGGGATGAAGAAGAGAGCTTTCATCCATCCTCAAACCTAGGTAACTCAAGCATTTTAATTTCTAGCAAATTACACATAATGTGCTTTGAGTGTAGGGAATTTGGGCACTACAAGAGTAAGTGTCCAAAGAGGGTTAGGAAGACTCCACCGGCGCCAAAGATCAAGGAAGCCGGAGTCCCGATACGCAAGAGCAAGGAGCACGTGGTGTGCTTCCAATGCAAGCGAAGGGGACATTATCGAAGCCAATGTCCGAGGGGGAGGCAATCTCACAAGGACAAGAGACCGAGCACATCGATAGGGGGAGCTAAGGCAAACCCTAAGGTAATCTCTAAGGCACATTATTGCAATACTAGTAAGATGCATGCTAGTAGTTTGATTGCAATTGACAATAATGATAAGCATGATAATTATAGAAATCGATACACATGCTTTGGTGCCAAACATGTGAGCCTAGATAAGGATAACACTAGAAATGTCAACCCTAGAATTAACCCATCTAAGGCTAAGGAAAATCTAGGTAGAAATCCCAAATCATCTAGACATATGCCTAGGAATACCTCAATGAAAAATGATAAATTAAAGCTTGAGGTATTAGAGAAAGAAAATCAAGTCTTGAGGTCAAGACTTGACTCTCTAGAAAAGGCTCTTGAGGATTTGACTCTAGAGTCTAGGGGTCAAAAACCCAAGTCCAAGGACAAGAAAGGTTTGGGTCACAAACCTAAGTCCCAAGTGGTCAAGCCCACTTATCACAATGTTTTATTCGATTATGGAACAAGACCTAGGGCTAGAAAGACCATCACCAAGGTCACAAGGGGAGTCACCCCTAGAGTGGATCTTGATGAGTCCCAAATGACCAAGGCTTTAAAGCCTAGGAGGGTCATTAGGAGGGTTGCTAGGGAAGTCATCCCTAGTGAATATTTAGTGAACCCAATGAGCTCCAATAGGTATTGGGTTCCTAGGAGCGTGATTTCATCACGCTAGATGAGTTAGGGTGTGCCAACCTTACTTGAATAGGTAGTTAACCTAATCATGGCAAAAGGTGGCACTTTAGGAATTTTCAAGGTGTAATCAAGCCTTGGAAATGAAATGGAAAATTATTCCTAAGGTGTTTAGGATGTGCCAATCACAATTGAAGAGTTTTCTAGGGTCAATCTAATTGGCACATAGTGATCTAAAAATCCTTAGTATATGATTTTAGGTCTATTACACTTAGGAATATAGAATTTATGGCAAAAAGATCAAAATTATCAAAAATGGCAACTAAGACTAGAATTGGGTATTTTCTATACCTTTATGTGCTATTTGCCATATATTGTTTACCATATGCCATGTCATGACATCATATTTATTTTATGATCTTTTAAAATGTCATGATAATGCTTAGGTTAGTTAAATGTCATGCTCTATTTAAGTTTCATACTTTATGCCATGACATCATGACATTGACACATGTTTTTACTTATGATATCATTATATGCCATGTCATTATCTTTTGCATTTATAATCAATTAATTTGATTTAAGGACAAAAACACAATTTGATATGGAGATCAAATTGTTGTTTAGAAAATGCATGAGAACTTAGCCTAAGATGACCTAAACCCATATCTCACATCAAAATTAACTTGGATGTGTTTGATACACCTTAGATGTGTGTGAGATATTAGGATTGTGAGTTAGGATCAAGGTACATAGTTCTTGTACCTAGATGAGCCTAATTCTAATTGGGGATCATAGGGAAAGCTTATGTACAAGTCATGTACATTTAGCCCAAAGAATGTGGTCCTAAATTAAATGGTTTAAAATCATTTCAAAATTGATTTGAAAAACCTTGATGAAGCTTTTCTAGTGATAGCATTCATCATTGAGCAAAGTGATACAAAGGTGAGTTAACTTTGAGCTATTTCAAAGACTTTTGAACTTTGTATCAAGATTGAAAAATGAAAGTTATTTTCATAGAAAACTATTTTTCCATGATAGTATATGTTATGAGGAATGTATCCTCAAAATTTCATAATTTTTGGAATTTTCTGTAATTTTCTAGGAGTTTCTGAATTTCGGGAGGAAAATCAGAAATTATGATATCAGACTTGTGGACCGATCAGAGAGGATTCTGATCGGTCCAGGAAAGTGTGGATCGGTCACTAGGACCGATCCAGGAGAGTGTGGATCGGTCTGGTGACCGATCCAGTGAATCCTGATCGGTCTGGTGACCGATCAGGGCGTGCCAACCTGCTGAATTTCCACTGTTTGTCTGAAATTGCAGCCATGGAAGTGGTGTTTTAGAGTTCTAAAGGTTTGAAACTCTCCAAGACATTGTTGGTGCAATGGTCAAGGGGGAGTTGACCTTTAGGGGGAGTTTTACCTATTAGTCAAGGAGGAGTTGACTTTTAGTGGGAGTTTTTGCTCGTCGAAATTTTTGAGGATGAGTGATATGGGATTATCACTAAGTTAATTGTTAAATTTAGTATCAAGGGGGAAATTAAGGGTTTTAATGAAAGGTATGAGACTTTCATTAGGAAGAAACTCTTGACCTTGATTCACTCCTTTTGATGTGTGTCAAAAAGGGGAAGAATGTCTAGAGAATGTTCAAGGAAGAACATTGGAGTTAGTGGGAGAGTTTGTTGATCACGACGAGTGAAGTTGTGAACAACGATAACTTACTCTTCAGGGGGAGAGTTTGTTGATGTGTGCCAATAGGGGGAGAATGAAGGGTTTAAGTTAGACCTTCATTATCTAAGAAGGAGGTTGCCTTCTTAGAAGGAGAATGTAAGGTTGTAACTTATGTTTCATTACCTAGTGGCATGAGGAAAGTTGAGGCTATTGGATTAGCCTAACTTAAAGGTATTGTCAAACATCAAAAAGGGGGAGATTGTTGGTGCAATTTCCACTAGGTCAAGGTTGACCTAGTTGACCAAGCGTAAACCTTGGTCATGGTTTCGATGTTTGACAATACAGAAAGACATGTAGACATGGACAATGCAGGTGCAGTTGTCCATGCGGAGAGATACTGATCAGGGTCTGATCAGGTTGGATGAAGAAGAGTCAAGTAGGTCAAGGTTGACCAGATACTTGACTGGGAAGTCCTAACTAGGATGTTAGGCAGTTCGGAAAGTCCTGGTGAGTGAAGCCAGGCAGTTCGGAAAGTCCTGGTGAGTGAAGCCAGGCAGTCGGGAAATCCTGGTGAGTGAAGCCAGGTGAAAATCCTAGTGAGTGAAGCTAGGTGAAAGTGAAAGTCCTGGTGAGTGAAGCCAGGCAGTTGGAGAAAGTCCTGGTGAGTGAAGCCAGGCAGACGGATAAGTCCTGGTGAGCGAAGCCAGGCAGTGGGAAAGTCCTGGTGAGTGAAGCCAGGCAGTGGGAAAGTCCTGGTGAGTGAAGCCAGGCAGTTGTGAAAACCCTAGTGAGTGAAGCTAGGTGAAAGTCCTGGTGAGTGAAGCCAGGCAGTGGGAAAGTCTTGGTGAGTGAAGCCAGACAGTTGGAAAGTCCTGGTGAGTGAAGCCGGGCAGAAATCCTAGTGAGTGAAGTCAGGTGAAAACCCTAGTGAGTGAAGCTAGGTGAAAGTCCTGGTGAGTGAAGCCGGGCAAGGAAAAATCCAGATGGATCAAGGGTGATCGGACATCTGGTGTTGAGAAGGTCAAGTAGGTCAAGGGAGTGACCGGATACTTGACACGAAGAGAAAAGTCCAAGTGGGTCAAAGGGATTGACCGGACACTTAGTGGGGAGTCTTAGCAGGTCAAGGGAGTGACCGGATGCTAAGAATGATGTACCAACAGGTCAAGGTTGACCGGATGTTGGTTTGGAAGGCTTGGGACTTAGTTTGGGCAAAAACCAAGCTCTGGATCGATCAGTGGATCGATCCAGTGATACACTGGGTATCTGGATCGGTCTGGTGACCGATCAGTAACCACACAATGAGCTTCTGTGTTATCTGATCGGTCTGGTGACCGATCAGTAAACATACAGAGCAAGAAGTTCGGGAGAAAAGGAATGGGACATGCAAGCTGATCGGTCCCTGGACCGATCAGGCTTCAGCCTGATCGGTCCAGAACTATCCGTTGTGAGCCAACGGTCTTCTGTCTTCTGGCTTCTTCTTCACAGGTGGATGCAGGTATAAGAGGGCTGAGGGTTTCTACAGTGCAGGAACTCTCTCACTCTTCTTCTGGTCCGAAGCTTCTGCCTCTTCACTGCTGTGCTCTTGAGCTTTGCTGAGCTCCGAAGCTTCGGGTGAGCTTCTTCGACTGAGTTGCTTGTTGGCATTCGTCCGTGAAGTTGGTGCTTCATCCGGGACTTCAGTCGACGAGAAGGCAAGCGAGTATTTATACATTCATTGTGTATTTTGTTCTTGCTCTTCTTTGTATTTCTATATTGCTGTTGCAAGTTATTGTGGCGAGGTTTCTCCACCCACAAGGAGTACTTATTAGCCGGTTCTCCGGGGACTCATCCACCGACGGATTGATAGGGCTCGTAAACCTTACGGACACGCCGAGGAGTAGGAGTATATCTCTGAACCTCGTTACATCCATCGAGTTTGAGGTTTGTCTTCTTCCTTTTCGTTTCTACGGTTTCATTTTCGCTGCGCTAACCCTAATCGTAGGAAGAAACGCGAAGAATTTGGGGCGGCTATTCACACCCCCTCTCTAGCCGCGATCATCGATCCTAACAGTGTCTCCAATGGACATGGAATATCAATAGCCAAATCTAGGTTCTCAACTAATATTTTTTCAAATTGAGTAGGGATTAATTTAATAATAACCTGTACAATCATAAAAACACATGTAATAAACTGTATATTTACTTTGAATAGGTGATAGTCTTCAATATTTACCTCTTTAAGTGATACTCGGTCTAACAAGGTCCTCACCTTACTAATATGTGAAAGAATATTCCTCCACTTGTTAATTCGTGCTCCTTCAATATTGTATGGTTTTTGGATTGGAACATGCTCAAAAAATCATGTTTAATTCATCATAAAAAGTGTTACATAATCATAAATTTCCATAAAATATTATCAAATTTGACATAAAAAATCTACTCGTAGCCAAAAGACCAGCAAACCCCTTTAGGTAAGGGAGTGTGGTGGTTCTGGGGTCATATGTCTGAGTTGATGAAAATAAATCCCTAATCGTAGCTAATTGTGGAGCCATAAATTGATGGATGGCTTTAACCCAGTTGAATCTACCAAGATTTCCAAAATCATCTACTATATCTATAAGACTTAAAGGAAGTTTATACGTACTAGAAGAAAATAAAATACAAACAAATATATACAAAATGTAGAATTTGCAAAATAATAAAACATCAGCATGTGCTTTAACTCTATTGGAATAAAATTGCAACAACTCTTCAATTCTTGATATGGTAATGAGTTTGTTATTTAAGAAATGAGCAAGAAAGAGGTCATCTGATGCTTGATTTGAATTAATTGGAACTGAAGCACCTCAGTCTACAAAACCAAGCAATAAAGATACGTCTTCTTGTGTAAATGCAACAGGTACATCTGAAAATCACAAATTAATAGTTATATTCTAAGATATTTTTTTGCATACCAAAATGAAAAAATAAAACATTAAATTTACAAAACTATTTGGTGCTTAAGATTAAAAAATGGGAGTTGTACCTGAGAATCTAAAGATTTGAGATGTTAAATCTCAATTTTAAAATATATTGACTAGTATACTACGGATATGCTGAATTTCTTGTATATCCAAAAAAACACAAAAGAGGGTTTGTTTGATCATCGTTATGTGTCGATCATGTAAAATAACATCTCCTTAATGCCTTCCTTTGATTATGGATGGTCGAAAAAAATTGTTAAAGTGACCTAACACACTTTTTCAATGTAATTTTTGGTCAAAATCAACTATAGCCTACAAGTTTTACAAATTTAATCTATTAACAGCAAAAAAAAAAAACTAGTGGAATGTTTTCCAAATCGAGATGCACATTATTCTGGAGGGCCTGATATGTTCCCATATTAGGCCCACGTTGGGCCTGATATGGTACAATATCAGGCCCAATGTGATGATCCCATATCAGGCGGTTTCTGGATATATCAACATGGACCTGATATGGTAAAATATTAGACCCACGTTGGGCTTGATATTTTACAATATCAGGCCCACATTGATATATCCAGAAAGTACCTGATATGGGATCATCACGTTGGGCCTGACCCATATCAGGCACTTCTGGATATATCCTATTGTTTCTGGATATATATCTTATGGGTTTCTAAGATAAACAAGTTCATGATACTTACCTTTCCTACCACAGCTTCTTGCTTCATTATGAAGGGAGAGTATTTATGGCGAACAAAACCCTAAACACTTGAATGGACAGACCTCTGTGTGGATTTCGTCGGGAACCCTTAGCGTCCGTCGCCTTAGCTATATTGATTTCGTCGGAAAGCCTTGACGTCGCCTTAGAGGGATTCATTATGTGGATTCTGTCAGAAAAACCCTAGACGCCGGGAGATGATGATAATGGATTTCCATGACATAAGAAATAGGGGAATGAGTCTCGAATCCATCCGGACCATTTTATTAATTTTAAATTTAAACCTAAATTAATGTGGCTCGGATGCATTGGAAAACGATGTCGGAGTGGGAGGAGATTTAGGAGGTTGGCAAGATGGGTAAGAAGGAAATATCACTATTTTTAGTGCTTTTTTTGGTAATTTAGAAATTAGGGTACTTGTTTTGGTAAATATGAAAATATGCCGCTCCTTTTGATAAAAAGCTGAAAAATATTAAATGAAACTTATATACCATGATATTAAATAAAAATATTTGATTTGATAATTTAACATCAGATATTTTTAAAATTTATTTAGATGACATAAGTATCCAATTCTTTCAATTTATTAATATTGGTCCTCCTCCATCATTACCTCCTCCTGATTAATCATGGATTCTTGCAGGGGTTGTTGTTGTATTAAGTTATAGGATTACAATTCGATGCAACTGGGCATGTCTTTTCCTTACATTGGTCACTGTACTAATGATTAGTAATTGTCTATGATTTACCTTATCTGTATTAGTTTGGAAATAGTTTGACAGAAACACTGGGAACAAATGAATCATCTTTTACCATGTAAATTGACAGGGCATAGAGATGAATGCATCATCTTACCTTTTCCGTAAGATCCATACTATACTTAACAGGTCTAACCACCGCGTCTTAGGGCATCTTAATGCAAGGTTTATGAGAGGTTTGTAAAATTTAAAAAACTGAATAAAAAGTTTTGAACCATTGTAAAGGTAAGGTTTGAGGTTTGTAGTTTAAGAGCAGTAGTGAAAATATAAATATGTTCTTTTGTCTCGAATTTGATGCAATATGCATGAAGACATACAACTCATGTTATAAATTGGATCATAAGAAAGCTCATTTGAAACTTTAACCATTGAAGATATTTCAATGAACTTTCATATTATTAATGTGATATATTGAGATCCTGAAAAAAGTTCATTTAAAGCTCTAACTATTGAAGATACCTTAACTATGGATCATAAGGAGTTTTTTTTATCCAGTTGAGTTGAGAGAGTAATAAATTTTTATAATTTTAGTGCGGCGTTGATACAACACCTTGATTACTAAAAAAAAAAAATAAAATTACAATCGGAAGCCTGGGAAATAACAAGAGAAGATACATCTCCGTATATGCACATAAATCGTGGATATTCGCTTCGTTTCAGTTGGGTTTTTCATCCTTCTGAATGCAATTGAAAGATATTAAATTATATTAATCAAGAGCGACTTCAATGGAAGACCTTCTTTATCATCTTCCAGATCTTGGGTAATATTCCTCGTGCCACACTAGCGTTACTAGCTGATGTGCCGTCCTTCCCTGCTCCTCGGAGCGACTTCACTTTCTTGCATTTGCTCCTGTAAATATTTTTGAGAATGGGGCTGGAGCACAGTGAATTGGGTGCAGCCTGCAGGGCCCTGTCCAGCTGGTTCGCCACTGCTCTCAGCTCGAACGAATCATACAGCGAGCTGCGTTTCCCCTTCGAGTTGTTGGGCGTCCAACGAGGAGTCAGGCCGGCGGTAAGACGGCCGACGGCGTGGCGAAGCTCGTGGCTGTCGAACAGAGAGCCCGAACCTCGGTTTCCAAGAGCCGGAGAATGCAACTGAATCGAGTACTTTCTGGTTGCCATCCCCTCTGAATGGTATGATCCCTTTCATTTATTGCACGCAGCAGTCCTGAACATCTAGTTAAATTGTTAACAGATTGATTCCTAGTTTAGTTTGACAAAGTAGACCCCTTGTTAATTGGGTTCCAACAGCAATTCCTAGATAAGGGATTTGATGCGATCTATGTAGTTGTCGTTGCCTTGAACAGTTGGATTTTTTTTTTAAATATTAGTTTTAATTTAAGAAAATCGAAGAGACCTAGTGAAGAGGTTCAGAAGAGTGAAAAGATTAGAAAATCAAGGGGATACGAAGAAGCGTTTTTTATGCAGGAACAACAAAATTTCGGATGCCATAATTTTTTTACACGGATATCGGATAGAACCCCCTAAAAATCAGATCAAAATAGAGAAAATCGGCTGACAGGGTAGTTAAGGTTAAGAAGAGATCAAAGATACCAACAATAATAGAGGCGTGCCCAAATGGGTTGTATGGTTGGTTGGACATGAGCGTTCGATCAGATTTCCTGTTTGGCCGAACTTTGTGTCTCAATCCGAGACAGACAAGCCATCCTCATTGTTGATCATTGATAACCCAACTGTCATGCCCTAAAGGAGTCCTTGCCCGACAAACGAACATCATCTCCCCTGTAACTGTGACAATATAAATCATGAATACAACCACAAAGCTACTCACAAGCTATAATTATCAGTCCACACGGCTGGAACATACACAATCACACAGTTATATATACAACACACTCGGCTGGAACAAAATGATCACAACTACACAATTATATAATAAACAGTCCACACGTACTAAAAACATAAAGGAAAACGAAAGGAAAACTCATATAAACCAAAACGATACAATGCGTGCCCGCACGGCTTAAACACAACAAAATACTAAAAAGGGTAAAAAATCACATGGCTAAACACTAATACAATGTCAATACCATAAAGAAAACATATAAGAAAACAAGAGCGAAGTAAAGACCATCTTCATATGTAGCGTGAGACAGGCAGACAGGATACTCCAAGTAACTCCACAGTCACCTACCTGCTACCTGAGGAAAATAATATACCAAAACGGTGGTGAATGCGGGTCACTCAGCGGGTAGTAGATAAGATAGTGCATGTTCTAAATAAAATATGAAAATTAAAATATACAGTCTCATCAGGGAAATAAGAACATGATCATAATTGATATAATGAATGTACATACCCAATCTGGATCCAACACATAATATCATGATCATAATGTCATAGTAAATGAACCTACCTCATCTGGTACTACATATAAGGTCAAGATTGTAAATGACATAATAAATACACATACCTGGATCGGTCGAATACACATGGTGTAATAAACAGTAAACTCACCAGAGATCATCAACAAACCTACTCGTAACACTTGAGCAATATAACCGACAGCATATACATATATAATAAATGACATGTATGAAGCATGACAACCATATGCAACAATCATAGCTTATACAAGTGCAACATATCACAATCACATGTAGCTAGTATCTACTAGACATGTATGTAAATATATCTCCACAAGATGCACTGCGCATCATATGCAAATGTGCATGTATGCCACATGGTCAACCCCACCACCTCTCCAGACACCACGACCCTTGTATGTCCAAGAGGTTTGGGTCTGTGACAACTGTACTACCCTCTAGATACCACAATAGAGTGGCCGAGGCGGACAGTTCGCTAAGTAGCTATCTAGCTACATAGCATTAGGGTCCCTAACTACTCACATTTCTAGCCCCCTAACTAATGTACCTTTTAGATACCACTACTCATGAGTGGCTGAGACTGACAGAGTATAACACTAAACAGCCAAGTGAGCATGACAGGACTAGCTCCACTCCAAGTACCACTCTCCCACAGTGGTCGAATGGGCAGCTAACATGACTGATAACTAGCTCATACCGAAAGGGAGCAATGGTCGACGAACCAACCCATACCACATGAGAGCAATGATCGTCAGCATGCATATGTATATATGACTGTCAACTAGCTCATACCACAAGGGAGAAATGGTCGTCAGTATGAATATGATGCAATGATACACATGATATAAATAATCATGATACTGACACGATATCGACACAATCATCATCAATGCAATATCTCAATCCATCATAAATACCTCTAGTACATGATCCATCAAACACCCATATCTATAGGTAAGGGTAGATCCAACAAGTATCTACTAAATATCAAATACAGTAAGTGGCATCACAGACACGTACACGCCATACACGTATGCAACATACAATGTAGATATAATCAACATAATACCTCCAATATCACACCAGACACATGCACACAACCACATAAGTATAATCAATAAGAAACCTCCAATAACCACATCGGACAAGTATACACACAAAACATGCAAATGGTCAATCAACTAGGTGACTCCTACAACATATACCAGTTATGTGTACACTCAACATCAAGTGCATAATCAACATGTTAACTCAGTAAGCAAGATATCCCCTATAATACATACTCTACAAGTATATACACAATAGAGTATAGATATCCAAAAGTTAAGACTGTATATGAAATAAATAGATCATCTCAAAGGTCAAGCACAAGTATCAAGCAAGATAATAATATGAATAGATTTAAGGTAAAGTAACCTAATTCATCAATCAAAAATAACCATGCACTAAGTTCAAAGAACTAAAGAGGCCAAGAATGAAATACTTGCCTTTATTGTGTAGATTGTGCCAAATAAATTCCACTTCGAGACGCTCATCTCGAATCAAAGTCTTGCAATACATGATATACATATTTAGCTAATTATATATGAATTAAATAGCTAAATCAAATTCCCAAGCCTATTTAGGGTAACCCCAATTGAAATACTATCATTGATTAAACATCTAAACTAAAGTTAAACTAGTTTAACCCTAATTGATGATTAATTCTAACTAATATCAATTCCTTGATTGAATTAGGTTTAACCTAACATTATCAACTCCTTAATTGATCCATGTAGCAATCCATTTACTAATAAGTTAACTCAACATAAATCCAACATACCTAATAGTCCTCAATCAATAATCAAACACTCCACATCTGATAATCAATTCAATGATCCTAACGACAAATATGAAATCATGATATTCAATCAATCCTAATTACACAAATCATAATCATTCCATAACTAAAATCAAATCTAATTCATATACAAAATTACCTCCATGACTTATCCAAATCTGATTGAACTGTTGTTAACTCGCGGCCTGAGAAGTTTGCTACTAGAAATTCACGATTGAAGCTACTATGAAGCTACTACCGGAAGAAAGGCTGGAGTTGCAATGACTGATCTAGCAACTTCCTTATTTCTGCCGGAGGTTCACTGTTTCTTCTCTATCTCTACCCGAGTAGCAACCCATTGCCCACTAGAAGGAAGGGTAGCGATGGTGGTTCACAGAGGTGGCTGTGTCTGGCCAAAAATAGAATAAAGGAAACTTTGTGAAGAGAATTTGATGCTGCAATCAGACACGCAAGGAGGAAACAGTTGGCTGAAATGCTCACAAACAAAAAATAATGGTCGGAGCCTCATCGATCGGTCAAACAACTATCTACCATATCCTAAACAGAAGATGAAATCGAATCATGACATACTCTTGATCCAGATCTGGTGAAGAGGAGGCGATGGACGTCCCTAATGCAAGGTCCAGTGAAGAAGAAGAGGCGGTGGACCTCTCCGATGTAGATTCGATGAAGAGGAAGAGATGTACCTCCCTGATGGAATCGATGCTGCTTTGCTCGGATCCGTAAGTGAGGTAAAGAGTTTGTCCTCACCCCCTTCGTTAACTCCACCCTCCCGGCGACAGGTCGAAGCTAGGGCACGACTCGAAAAGACTCAAGAGAAGAAAGAAGAAACTCGGGGAAAGTGGCGGCGGCTAGCAAGTGGTGCCGGTGCGATCAATCGTCGAGCAGAGTCGTGTGAGGGAGAGACTCAACGGCTACATATCTCCCATGGCCGGCGACGTAAATGGCTAGCAACGTCGACGTCTCGCTGGTTGAAGGGAAACACATCGGTGCGAGAGGGAGAGGGAATCGAAGGAGGAAGAGGAGAGGGATCGGGGGTGAGGAGAGAATGAGAAGGAATCAGAAATTTAGGGATTACATACGTAGGCTAACTTAATTAAACTCTAAGTTAACTTCCTCAATCAACTTCCACTTAATTGATTATTCCAAACAGACTTTCCTTAAGCTTAATAGATTTATCTCCTCAAACATATCATACAGAATCCATTCAAATCCCGAAAAATTTCTAAAAATTCCTGAAAAATCTAATAAGGTTATTTTTTCCAATAACACTTATTATTTATTTTCCATATCTTACATTGACTTATGACTTTAGCCAATCGGGGATGTGGGCCGATTGGACATGTCGTTCCTTTAGGTCAAGGAAGTGGCCGAGTGGAGATCGAGTCATTAAAGGCGAGCTGTGAGGCCCAACTGGAGATCACCCCTGATTGATGACTGGTCAGCCTTGTTAGGGTCTAAATATGCTAAGGGGGGGGGGGGGGGGAATAGCTCATCGTGCTTCTCGTTGCTTGCTTCTTGGTGATAATATGCAGCGGAATGAATAAGAAATAAAATTACAACGATAACACAAGAATTTACTTGGTATCCACCTCAAAAAGAGGTGACTAATCCAAGGATCTACACGCGACACATACTCCACTAATGAAAATACTCCTTTACGGTAACTACCGAAAGTGGAGAAGCCTTACAACACTCTCAATACAAGAAGAAAGAAAGGGAAGCAAATACAAGTAAAGTCTTACAAGATTTATCCAAGAAACCCTAACCCTAACTTCTTCTTCTTGTTGTAGAACGCCTCTTGACCTTGGAAGTGCAACAACACTTTGCTCCAAAAAAGCTTCAAGAACTGGCGTCGACAGCTGAGAGTAATCGTAGGAGATGGAGTCGAAGATATGGAAGTCGTAAAGAAGAAATCGCTCGTCAACGGCTATAACCTGCGTAACGGTCGGATCCCAATTGATTGAACGACTCTCAATCTATTGGGGAGGTTTTGAATCGATCGGTCGATCGATTCAAAGCGTCTCTATGCTCTCTGAATCGCCTGAATTGATCGCTTGATGGATTCAACTTCTGTGAGCGATTTCCAGTTCCCCAATTGATTGACCGATCGATTGGGGGTGCCCAATCGATCGGCTGATCGATTGGGAACACTTCTGTGTGTGCTATATAAGCTCCCAATCAATCGACCAATCGATTGGGCCACTGCTTGTCGCAGCACAACCCCAATCGATCGGCTGATCGATTAAACCCCTGTTCAATCGATCAGTTGATCGATTGGTCTCCCTTTAACTTGCTTAAACTAAGTCTAGGTCCCCAATTTCAATATTTGGTCAACCGTGACCTGTTGGAATATCATACCTAGTATCCAATCAATCTTGACCTGCTAGAACTCCTTCACCAAGTGTCCGGTCAATTCTTTTGACATACTTAGACTTTTCTTCTCGTGCTAAATGTCCGGTCATCCTTGACCCATCTGGATTTCCTTGTGCTAAGTATCCAGTCAACTCTTTGACCTACTTGTGTTGGTGCAATCGACCTAGGTTTTGATGTGTGTGTCAAAGAGTTTAAGTTATGCTTTCATATGTATTTGATATGTGTTTGAGTCATGCAGGACTTGGTGGAACACATAAGGACTTGGTGTGACCAAGTTCGGGAAGCTCATCCAAGGGCTCGGATCGTTGAGTCGGTGAAGGATGGTGTGGAAGACATCCGAGGGACCGCGCGGACGAGGAGCAATGGAGTGGAGCCGAAGGAAGTGGACTTCAAGGCAGCGTGAAGGATGGCACGGAGAGGAGCCGCGGGCTCGGGTGCATATGAGGGACGAAGGCCGAGGAAGAGGACTTCAAAGGCGACTCCGGAAAGGATGAGAGGAGTGAATGTACTGGGACCAGTCGACTGGTCATGGGACGCATTCTGTGCTTGTCGACTAAGGGGACCAGTCGACTGGTCCTAAGACCAGTCGACTGGTACATGACCGTTGGCAGAAAACGGGCTCTAAAGAGAGCCGTTGGCGTTGCCTAACGGCTAGCACCAGTCGACTGGTGCATGGACCAGTCGACTGGTGTCAGGGTTTGAGTTGATTGGTGATCAACTCTTTCCTCTTACTTAAGGGGAGCTTTGGGGCATTGAAGGGGTTACTGATACTCATTGTAAACCTTCTGAATCTTGCCCAAAGCTTCCAAGCCAACTCTCTTCCTTCTAGCCCTAAGTTTCATCTTGTAAAGAGGAAGAGAACTTTGTGAGAGGTTTGCTCCACCGAGAAGGAGAAGCTTTAGCCGGAGATTGCCGGGGACTGATCCACTAAAGGATCAAGGGCTCGTCCACCTCAAGGACACGTCGTGGAGTAGGAGCAAGTAATCTCCGAACCACGTTACATCAAGCGTGTTAGCGTTTGTATTCTCGTTTGTGTTTCATTGTTTTAGTTTCTATATTTCTGCTTGCGCAAACTAACGTATTGTAGAGAAGAAATCGATTTGGGGGTGGCCTAGCTATCCAACCCCCCTTTAAGCCGGCCACCGATCCTCCAACAACTTGGACTTCCCACACCAGGTGCCCGGTCAACCTTGACCCACCAGGATTTCCACGTGCCTGAGTTCACTCACCAAGTCTTTCACTGCTCGGCTTCACTCACCAGGACTTCTACCTTCCTGGCTTCACTCACCAGGACTTTCACCTGGTTCCACTCACCAGGATTTTCCGTCTGCCTACCTTCACTCACTAGGACTTTCCATTTGCCTGGCTTCACTCACCAGGACTTTCACCTACCTTCACTCACTAGGGTTTTCCATCTGCGTAGCTTTACTCACTAGGTCTTTCACCTGGCTTTACTCACCAGAATTTTCCAACTGTCTGGCTTCACTCACCAGGACTTTCAACTGCCTAACCTCCAGTTAGGACTTTCCTAGTCAAGTATCCAGTCAACACTTTGACCTACTTGACTCTTTTTCACATCTAACTGGTCAACCTTAACCAGAGGGGAATTGTATCAACAATTTCCCCAACAGGATAATTACACCTGCAATCTCCATGTATTGTCAAACATCGAAATCCAAAAATCAAGACCCAAGCTTGAGCCAACTCAAGCTTAGTCAACCAGGTCAACCAGGTCAACCTTGACCTAGGGATATTGCACCAACAATTTCTCCCTTTTGATGTTTGACAATATCTTTAAGTTAGGCTAATCCCATAGTCTCAACTTCCTTTCATACCAAAGTATGAACAAGGGTTTCCTTCATTCTCCCCCTTTCCTAGAGGATAAACTCCCTCTTTAGGTAATGAAGGCCTAACTTAAAGCCTACATTTTCCCCCTATTGGCACACATAAAAAAGAACTCTCCCCCTGAAGAGTTACTCACCATTGTTCACAACTTCACTCGTTGTTCACAACACCACAATGAAGGTCCCATACCCTTTATTATCTCTAATGCTCACCCTTGAGCATTAACCAATCCAACAGTGAAGGCCCCATATCCTTCATTATCTTCAATGTCCAGCCTTGAGCATTAAATTTATTCACAAATACAATGAAGGTCTCATACCCTTCATTGTATCCAATGCTCATCCTTGAACATTTTTCAAGAGAAGAATATACCACCTTCCATGATTTCGGAAAATAATTTCCATGTCCTTAGCGAGTGACTCCCCTTAAAGACATGTTCGTAACTTCTGTTATTGCACCAACAATGACTTGGAATCCCTAAACCTTTAGGAAACCCAAATTTAGAAGTTTTGAGGTTCAAATATCAATATTGAAATCAAACCTCAACGTAAACTCCTACTTAGTCTCCTTTAACCAATCCATTCTTGTTTTCATCATGAAAACTCCTCCCAAATATATACAAATATCAAGGGGTTAGGAATGGTTACCTAGACTAAAAATGGTTTAAAATACTGAAATCAGGCTTTCCCAGCTAAAATCAGCAATCCCAATCGATCGAGGTTGGATCTCAATCGATTGAAACCAATTCAATCGATCACCTGATCGATTCCACAAGCTTCTGTTCACGAAAATTACCTCTAAATCGATCCACTGATCGATCCAGCAGATTGAATCGATCGGCTGATCGATCCAGCGAGGCTTTGCTCGCGAAGAAACACATCTCAATCGATCGGCTGATCGATTGAGGCTTCCCAATCAATCGGCTGGTCGATTGGGTTTCTGAAATTTTGAAATTCAATTTCAACAGAGTTTCAGAAATGCCCTAAAAATTCTACAAAATTTTAAAAATCATAAAAACTCATGTTACCATTATTTAGGGTATATGCTATCATGGAAAAATAGTTTTCTAAGAAAATACTTCATATTTTCAAAAATTGACACAAAATTAGAAACTTGCTAAAACTTCAATGTTTCTTCCAAGTTTGTGGCTAACTATTCAATGATGATTACTATCAAAAGATAGTATTCACCAACGGTTTCCAAAGTATATTTAAAATCATTTTCAAAACCAATATCCAACCATATTCTTTGGGCTCAATGCACATGACTTGTACATTAGCTTTCCCAATGATTGGAATACACATAACTATGTGTTTTGATGAACATAAAGCTCAAAAAGAATGCACTAAATCAACATCTTGAGTTTTGTTCATCATTTTAACACCTCACTTGCATCTGATGTGTACTAAAACACATACAAGTCACTTTATGGTTCTTTGTGAGATGTAAAGTTTGATTTTACCCTAAACTAGGGATCATGCATATCTATCTAGGTATTTTGGACTATGAACATCCACCTAAGATGTTACTTGTTAGTAAATGTCATTTGCCCTTAATTACAAGGAATTAAAAATAATGCATGATGAGTTATGACATACATCAAAAAGAAATATTTTTTAACAGAAAATATGCTATTGCTACATGATGTATGTATGGTATGTCATGGTATTTTTATGTTTTTTTTATTAAAAAAAACATGAATGCAAAAATGATGTCATGGCATGTGATGGGCAAACAAAGTATGACAATTAACATAAATAATATACCTAGATTATCTATCTAAGTGTCCTTAAATCCTTAGCTAAACCTAAATGCAATCCTAGATTATTCATATTTTCTTAAGAAAATGTCAAAACCCAACTTAGCATTTCTTTTGCACTTGATTAATTTGTGCCAATATAAATTACATCAAGTTTCTCAAATAATGGCACATTTTACTCTTACAAAGAGTAAACAAATTAAATCAAGGCTTAAATTTGCCCTTAATTCCTTAAGAAAATATCAAAGATCCCAACTTAGTATTTCTTATATTTTTCCCAATTATGCTAATTTAAATTGAATTCAAAATCCTCAAGTTTTGACACATTTTACTCTTCTAAAGAGTAAATGATAGTCCATTTCATTTTTAAGGGTTAACAATAACCTTGAAAATGCTCTCCGAGTGTCAACTTCATCAAGGTTGGGTTAACTACCCTTCCAATTAGAGTTGACACTCCCTACCCCTCTAGGATGTAGAGAATATGCTCTTAGGAACCGAAAATCTGTTGATGCTCCTTGGATGCTCTAAATACTCACTAGTGATAACCTTCCTAGTTACCCTCCTAGGCTTCTTAGAAGCCTTGGTCACCTCCTCTAGGTCAACTCTAGGAATTACTTCCCTTGTGACCTTCTTAGTGACTTTATTAGACTTCTTAAAAGTCTTAGTCACATTCGTTGTTGCAAAGATACTCCTAGGGATAACTTCCCTTGTATCCTTGACTTGACACCTAGACCTAGGGTTATTTCCATAGCTATATGGAATCTTATGATAAGATATTACATCCTTCTTAGCCTTGGGTTTGTATCCCAAACCTCTATGGCCTTGGATGATCTTTGATGCCCTAAATCTAGGTTATACCCATTTTGGCCCTTAAGAAAATTTTCAATTTTCTTTAAGGTCTTTTCCATGTTATCAAGCCTTGACCTCAAGACTTGATTTTCCATCATTAAATCCTTAGTTTTGGATTTTTCTTTAAATCCTTGAGCATTTCTATTTTTGGGCTTGTATCTACTATCCTTAGTGTTCTTGCCCAAATTTCTATCTACCTTCCTAACCCTAGGTGTGGTAGTCTTGGCATGAAGAGCCACATGATTTTCATTAATTCTGTCATGCCTCTTATTTTTATGGTAAATAGCGTTAAAATGATATAAGCTAGAACTAGCATGCTTTTTACCATTACTCAAAGGGATAGGCTCAATAAATGATACCTTGGGTTTTACCTTGGAAGCTCCCCCTTGACTTGAGCTTTCTCCCTTAACTTTGACCGCTTTCCTCTCCTTAGGACATTGACTCCAATAATGCCCTTTTTGATGACACAAGAAGTCCACAATGTACTCTTTGCTCTTCTTCATTGTGGGGACGGTCTCCTTGGATTTCTCCTTGCCCTTTGGCGCCACTTGGCCTTTCTTCCTGGCAAATTTAGGACATTTACTCTTGTAATGACATTTTTTCCTACTCTCAAAGCAAATGATATGATTTTTACTATTAATAGTTGAAACCTTTATACCTTCACATGTAGGGGTGGCATCTTCTCCTTTTGATCTAGATGTAGAGGCTTTCTCTTAATCCAACAATGATGCTCCTCCAATTGATTTAACTTGAATTTTGGAGGTGGAAGCTTCTTCATCTTCATCCCTTCTCGATCCGGAGATGGAGGCTTCTTCTTCTATTTCGTCCTCTTATACATGAAACAAGGAGTATGTTCCCTCCTTGTCTTTTTCTTTGCATTTTCTAGAGGATGAAGCTTCTTGTTCTTC
Organism: Zingiber officinale; assembly: GCF_018446385.1. NCBI lineage: Eukaryota > Viridiplantae > Streptophyta > Magnoliopsida > Zingiberales > Zingiberaceae > Zingiber > Zingiber officinale. The sequence goes on from NC_055989.1 coordinate 17,041,851, forward strand.
TTCTTCCGGTGTTGAGCATGTCTCAACCTCGGACTCCTCTCCTCCTTGATCTTGATTCAATGAGTCACCCTCTTTGAATTCTTCTTGATTTTGTACAGTGGAGGGGATCTCATGAATCTTTGCCAATTTGCTCTAAAGCTCCTTGGCATCCTTGAATTCTCCAACTTGAGCCAAAATATTGCTTGGCAATAAATTGACCAATAGCTTGGTCACTTTGTCATTTGCCTCGCTCCTTTGAATTTCCTCTTGGCTTCACTTGCTCCTCTTGAGAATTTTTCTCTTCGAATTTGTTGGAGCTTCAAAGCTTTCCATCAGAGCAAACCATTGCTCTATCTCCATCATCAAGGAATTTTTGATTCTTGATTTCTAAGAATCGAAGCTAGTCATTGTGAATAGTGTTGGTGTGTATACTAAAAGCCTAGCTTTTGTATAAACATTTATAAGAATCACATTGGTCAAGTGTCTACATTTATATATACCAAATGTAGATGTTCAATTAATTTATATTGTAGATAACATAGTGTGTGGTGTCACACACAGAAGATTGTGTTATCGGTTCTTTATAAATTATAAACAGTAGCTCACGACTAAGATGGAAAGGAACAAACCATTGGAATAGTCGTAGTGTAATTATGCATTAGTTTATCTTGACTAATAAATTACACTAGTACACTTTAAGTGTATTGAACAGGACTATTTAAGGTAAGTTCTTTTTATACTGATTTAATAAAAGAACTAGACCTTAGTTATTATGGAAGTGTGTGCTCTTAATCCTAATATAATAACAAGCACATATATTTAATATTTATTTCTTTGACTTATCAAAGGGTGAGATTTAGTTCGATAAATCAAAATGCCCGATAAGTTGGGAAATGATGTTACTTATAGTGTGACTTGTTGATTATAGAAGGAAACTGTGTCCTAGTAATCTATGTTGATAATGTCCCCAAGAGGAGCTCATAAAGATTATCATGTTAAACCCTGCAGGTGGACTTAGTCCGACATGACGATAAGGTTGAGTGGTACTACTCTTGGACTAAGATATTAATTAAATGAGTTGTCAGTAACTCACTTAATTAGTGGATATTCGACATCTTAAACACAGGGAGACTAACACACTCATAATAAGGAGCCCAAAAATGTAATTTGGGATTGGTGCGGTAGTTTAATAATAATTCTTTAGTGGTATGAATTATTATTGATGAAATTAAGTTGTGTGTTCGGGGCGAACACGGGAAGCTTAATTTCATCGGGAGACCAAAACCAATTCCTCCTCTCGGTCCCTATCATAGCCTCTTGTATATAGAGATCTATATCCATTACATACCCACCTTCTTACCCATCCTAATGGGGTCGGCCAAGCTAGCTTGGAACCCAAGCTAGGGCTGGCCAAGACCAAGTGGATGAGCCAAGTTGGTGGCCGGCCAAAGCTTGGGTCCCAATCTTAGGTGGCCGGCCACTAGAATATTAAAAAGAATTTTTATTAAAATTATTTCTTATGTGGATATCATGGTTTTAAAAGAGAGTTTAAAATTTAAATATTTTCTTTTATACCTTTCTACAAAAGATTAAGAAAAGATTTAAAATCTTTCCTTATTTGTAGATTGAAAGGAGATTTTAATTTTGAGAAAACTTTCCTTTTTTAACCATGATCATAATTTAAAAGAGAGTTTAAAAATTAAATATTCTCTTTTATTAGTTTCTACAAAAGATTAAGAAAAGATTTGATATCTTTCCTTATTTGTAGATTGAAAAGAGATTTTAATTTTTAGAGATAACTTTCCTTTTTGGAAATTATCCACATGTTTAAAAGAAAGATTTTAATTTATAAAATTTCCTTTTTACTAACCAATCATGAAGGGATTAAAATTATTGGAGAAATTTTTATAAATTTCTGGAGACAAATTAGGAAGTTTTAATTAATTAAAACTCTCCTTGTTTATAGTTTGTGGTGGCCGACCATTATTATTAAGAGAAGAAAATTGTTTTTAATTAAAATATTTTTTCTTTTTTATGGCAAAGAAATTAAGGAAGTTTTTATTTAAATTTCCTTATTTGGCAAGACCAAGGATTATAAAAGAGGGGGTAGAGGTGCCTTCATTGATTACGACTCTATTCTATTCTTCCTCTCTTTTCCTCCTTGTTGGCCGGCCCTAGCTTCTCCCTCTTCTCTTCTTCTTGTGGCCGGCGGCAACCCCTCTTGGAGCTCTTGATGGTGGCCGGTTCTAGCTAGGAGAAGAAGGAGAGAAAGGAGTTTTTGTTTCTAGCATCCCTTGGAGCTTGATGGTGGTGGCCGAACCTCACATCTCTTGGAGTTTATGTGGTGGCCGAATCTAGCTTGGAGAAGAAGGAGCTTGGTGGTTCTCGTCTCAAAAGATCGTTGCCCACACAACGTCCGAGATAAGAAGAGGAATACGGTAGAAGATCAAGAGGTTATTTTGCTTACAAAGAAAGGTATAACTAGTAATTGTTTTCCGCATCATACTAGTTTTCTTTGTATAGTTATTTATGGAAATACCAAACACAAGAGGCATATGATTCTAGAGTTTTCGAAATAGTTTTTTCGAGTTTGTGTTTTCTTCTTTTTCGAATTTGTGATTCGATTGTTCTTTTTGGTTAACCTAGAGTTATTTAAGGAAATAAATATTAGCTTTCCTTAAAAGGCTTTGCCTAGGCGGTGGTGGTTGCTCCCATATCCAAGAAGGCCATGTGCCTCGCCATGCAGTCCTGGAAGCCGATTTTGGAAATTAATATTTATGGAATTAATAACTTAGGTAGATTTGAATCAATAGTGTTAAGTTCCGCTTGTGATTCAAATCTAAACAATTGAGAATAGATAAGTTAAATTTGGAATCAATGATATTAAGTTCCGTCTGCGATTCCTAATTTAACTTCTAAAGAACACAATAGGTTATTTAAGGAAAGGTTCGACACTTGTACAAAAAAATTTTGTACAGTGGAACCGATACGTTTTCTTTAGACTAACCAACAATTGGTATCAGAGCTAGGGTTTGCCTCTGTGTGTTTGGTTTTCAAATTAGGTTATGCACATGTCATACATAATTTTGGCAGGATAATAGTAGGTTGTGCTAACTTTGTGGTTGCAGGCTCCAACTATTATGACTTATAGATGTTATGTGTGATTGGACCCTTGAACATGTCAAGGGCATTATTTTTGTGTGTGCATGATTGTATGTAACTAATATAGCAGGAGCTATATTAGCCCTAGGTTTTAGAATTTTATTTTTCGATCTAGATTACATGTACATTCCATTTATAGAATATAGGATCGATATATGTAAAATTCTATATTTGTCGCGGATCGTATCTTAGCGAGGCATGGTGCTATTGGAGGACCAGAGGCGCAGCGGAATAAGAAGCAAGATAGATGCGACAACTCGACCCGATGACGATGGCTAAAGATGACAGCAGTTAGGGTTGGAGCACACGAAGGACAGTGATGGAAAAGGCCATAATAGTTGGAAAATTAATTTCCATATTTATTGCTTATATTTACTGTGATGTGTGTGCGTATGATATATGCTATCATAGGTTAAAATTCCTCACCTTAAATAACTAAGTGGGAGAGGGATTAGTATATTAATCCCATGGTCTCCATTACTGGTTTGTAAGTGATGCAACAAGCTTGCGTGTTAGCTCTGAGTGCCTCCCTCCACAACGGATGAGTTTGTTTGCGGATCACTAGATCAAACTTTCTTAATGGATGGTTATAGGAAGTTATTTAGGATGTGTGTGATCTTCTCCAACTGAAGGGGCACAATTCTATTTAATGGACTTAGTATCAAGTAATGGTATACACTTAGACACATTTAATAGTATCCTCCCCAACGGAGTCACTACTATCACTTGTGTGACCAAAGGGAAACCAACTATTGATTTGTCATAAAACTAGATTGGCAAGATAATAAAATTAATAAACCCCTCTTACAAATGTTTGAATTTGTATACGTCCACACTAACGTGGTATACAAGATTCATGGTGGTTGAGGTAATTTTATTTGTCAAAAAGTTATACTGACAAGATAGTCAATGGGTAAAACCCTCCTCTTACAAATGGTGATTTTGTATACGTCCATACTAACGTGGCATGCAAAACTCATGGTGTTTTGAGGTGTTGGTAAATTTAAATAGTATTGTTTGAGGAATCAATATTATTTTAAATTTAGAGTCTTGACCAAATATTTGATTAAAGACAGACCAACTATTAATTTTATTTGTCAAAAGTTGACGAGATAATAAAATTAATAGATGAAATCTCTTTTTAGAATTTGTATACGTCCACACTAACGTGACATACAAAATTTAAGGGGATTTTGAGATGTTGGTCTTGACCAAATTTTTTTGTGATTCTTAGAATTTCAAATGTTAGTCAATCCCCTAGTTGTTATACTATAGAATAGACTTAGTAGTCCCAATTGTAATGATTGGAAAACTTGGACATTAAGGTAGACTATCCTCTCAGAACTGAGAACAATAACGGTGTATCTTATTAGTTGTTGAAACATATTTAGTGGTGTTATCTACCGGTACCTGGTGTGTAGATACAGGAACCACTGATTATGTCTGCAATTCATTGCAGGGGTTCCAAAAAATCCGACAACTATATAAATCACCATCCACATGGGCACTACTGTAAAAGTAGCAGCTGTTGCAGTGGGAGATGCTTATCCTTTGATAGGAATAAAATATGGATTATTAGAAATTGTCTTTACGTACTAAGTTTAGAAAGAACCTGATTTTAGTTTCTAAACTATTAAAGAATAGATATTCTGTCTATTTTGATAACAAACTTGTTATCAAGAAAATAGGGAAGTTATCTATTCTGGTATGTTGGTTGACAATTTATAATCCAATAACTCCCATGATGCAATAAATAGAAATTAATAACACATTATCTAACTTTAAGAGAAAGTAACCTTCGGAAATGAACCAATCATATTTTTGGCATCCAAGGCTAAGTTATATTAACTTGAGTAGGATTCAAAGGATAATAACCAATGAACTCTTGGGTTCATTGGTAGTGGAAATCTTTCCAACCTGCGAGTCTTACTTGAAAGAAAAAAATAACCAAGCAGCTTTTAAAGGGGTATAGAGCCAAAGATATGTTGGAATTGGTTCATTCTGATTTGTGTAGACCTTTGACTATCCAGGCAAGAGGTTGTTTTGAATATTTCATTTCTTTTATAGACGACTATTCGAGATAAGGATACATTTACTTGACTCGCCACAAGTCTAAGTGCTTTGATTAGTTCAAAGAATACTAGGCTGATGTGGAGTAACGTCAAAGTAAAAGTATCAAGATACTACGGTGAAATCGTAGTAACAAGTACCTCTTAGGAGAGTTTATGAGTCACTTATCAGAAGTCGGGATTCAATCCCAACTAATTGCACCTGGTACACCCCAACAGAATGGTATAGTAAAAAGAATGTATAAGGCTCTTATGAAATAATTAGATCAATGATGAGTTATTCAGAAAATTACCAAAATCATTTTAAGGATATACACTGGAAACAGAAGTAAACATAGTACCTTCTAAGTCAGAACTCTCTACTCCCATAGAATTGCAGAATGGGCGTAAGCCTAGTCTGAGGCATATTAGGATTTGGGTGGTCTAGCACATGAGAGACACTGATAAGACTGGACATGAGTTCACTTGTTTGTGAGTTATCCTAGAAAAACGAAAAGAGGTTTATAGATCTTAAAATTGGAAGGTCATTATTGGCACCAATGCCCGATTTTAGAAAAGGACAATACTATGAACCACAAGTCCCTGAGTAAAAAATTGTTCTTAAGGAAATTAAAGGACACGTCTAATCTAGTACCAACTGTACAAGATGAAATATCACAAGAAACTGCAACACGTATCACAAATGATACACAATTACAGAAAGTGCCTCGTCATAGTGGGAGGGTTGTTAGGCAACCTAAAAGATTTATGTTTTGGGAAAGTCTTTGGACCTGATCCCTGGTGAATATGAACTTGATTCCCAGACATATGACGAAGCGCTCCAAGATAAAGATACAACATCTTTGTAAAGAGCAATGAATACAGAATTAGAATATATGTATTTTAATAAAATCTGGGAGTTTATAGAACCACCAAATGGTGTAAAAGCTATTTGGTGTAAATAGGTCTACAATAGGAAAAGAGGGATAGACAGGAAGGTGGTAACTTTCAAAGCAAGGCTTGTTGAAAAAGGAAACCTTTTCGTCGGTAGCCATGCTTAAGTCTATCCGGATTCTTTTATCTATTTGGCAAGTGGATGTCAAGACAGCTTTCCTCAATGGAAGTCTTGAAGAAAACATCCATATATAGCAACTAGAAGGGTTCATTGCAAAGAGCAAAGAGTATCTTGTGTGTAAGCTCAATCAGTTTATGGACTGAAGTAAAGCTTCTAAGTCTTGGAGCATTCAGTTTAATAAAGTAATTCGGACCTATGGATTTATTTAATAACCGAATGAGTCTTGTGTAAACAAGAAGTGTGATGGAAATGTGGTGGTATTTCTTGTACTATACGTAGATAATATTTTTGGTAGTTGGAAACAATATCAAAGTGTTGTCAGAAGTAAGGGTATGGTTGTCCAAACAATTCGATATGAAGAACTTAGGAGAATGTGCACACATTCTTGGGATCAAAGACATAAGGGATCGCAAGAAAAGAATGTTGTGCTTATCCCGAGCTTCATACAATCCTTGCTCGTTTAGCATGCAGAACTCCAAGAAAGGTTTTTTACCTTTTAGGCATGGAGTAGCTTTATCTAAAGATATGTCTCCGAAGACATCAAAGGATATAAAGGACATAAAGGTAGTTCCTTATGCTTCGGCTGTGGGAAGCCTAAATATATGCAATGTTGTGTACGAGACTGGATATCTGTTTTGCCGTGGGCATGGTTAGTAGATATCTAAGTAACCCTGGACGAGGACATTGTACTGCGGTAAAGCATATATTAAAGTACCTTAGAGGTACTAGAGATTATATGCTAGCTTACAAGGCAGATAATTTGGTCCTTGTGGGTTGCACGGATTTTGACATCCAATCAGATAGGGGCAATAGTATGTCGACCTTGGGGTTTTGTGTTTACTTTAGGAGGTAAAGTCATAACTATGGAAGAGTGATAAGCATAGGTATTTTTTCGGACTCTACCATAAGAAGCTGAGTAAGTGGCAGCCTCTGAGGCAGTCATAGAAGTTGTATGGCTCAGATACTTCATGATGGACTTAGACATGTTTTCTGATTTGCCCAAAAATTATTACAATTTATTGTAATAATAGTGGTGCAGTAGCAAACTCAAAGAAACCATAAGTCCATAAGGCAAGTAAACACAATAGAGCGCAAGTACCACCCAATACGAGACATCGTATAACGAGCAGAAGTTGTTGCCGCCTATATTGCATCAAGTGATAACCTGTAGATCATTTCACTAAGGTCCTTAAGGCAAGAGCTTTTGATGGACATGTTGAATGGATGGGAATCAGATGTATGGCAGCATTTATGGCAGCATAGTCTTTTAGTATAAGTGGGAGATTATTGGTGTGTATACTAAAAGCCTAGCTTTTGTATAAACATTTATAAGAATCACATTGATCAAGTGTCTACATTTATATATACCAAATGTAGATGTTCAATTAATTTATATTATAGATAACATAGTGTGTGGTGTCACACATAGAAGATTGTGTTATCGGTTCTTTATAAATTATAAACAGTAGCTCATGACTAAGATGGAAAGGAACAAACCATTGGAATAGTCGTAGTGTAATTATACATTAGTTTATCTTGACTAATAAATTACACTAGTACACTTTAAGTGTATTGAGCAGGACTATTTAAGGTAAGTTCTTTTTATACTGATTTAATAAAAGAACTAGACCTTAGTTATTATGGAAGTGTGTGCTCTTAATCCTAATATAATAACAAGCACATATATTTAATATTTATTTCTTTGACTTATCAAAGGGTGAGATTTAGTTCGATAAATCAAAATGCCCAATAAGTTGGGAAATGATGTTACTTATAGTGTGACTTGTTGATTATAGAAGGAAACTGTGTCCTAGTAATCTAGGTTGATAATGTCCCAAAGAGGAGCTCATAAAGATTATCATGTTAAACCCTGTAGGTGGACTTAGTCCGACATGACGATAAGGTTGAGTGGTACTACTCTTGGACTAAGATATTAATTAAATGAGTTGTCAGTAACTCACTTAATTAGTGGACATTCGACATCTTAAACACAGGGAGACTAACACACTCATAATAAGAAGGAGCCCAAAAATATAATTTAGGATTGGTGCGGTAGTTTAATAATAATTCTTTAGTGGTATGAATTATTATTGATGAAATTAAGTTGTGTGTTCAGGGCGAACACGGGAAGCTTAATTTCATCGGGAGACCAAAACCAATTCCTCCTCTCGGTCCCTATCGTAGCCTCTTATATATAGAGATCTATACCCATCACATACCCACCTTCTTACCCATCCTAATGGGGTCGGCCAAGCTAGCTTGGAACCCAAGCTAGGGCCGGCCAAGACCAAGTGGATGAGCCAAGTTCGTGGCCGGCCAAAGCTTGGGTCCCAAGCTTAGGTGGCCGACCACTAGAATATTAAAAAGAATTTTTATTAAAATTATTTCTTATGTGGATATCATGGTTTTAAAAGAGAGTTTAAAATTTAAATATTTCCTTTTATACCTTTCTATAAAAGATTAAGAAAAGATTTGAAATCTTTCCTTATTTGTAGATTGAAAGGAGATTTTAATTTGAGAAAACTTTCCTTTTTTAACCATGATCATAATTTAAAAGAGAGTTTAAAAATTAAATATTCTCTTTTATTAGTTTCTACAAAAGATTAAGAAAAGATTTGATATCATTCCTTATTTGTAGATTGAAAAGAGATTTTAATTTTTAGAGATAATTTTCCTTTTTGGAAATTATCCACATGTTTAAAAGAAAGATTTTAATTTATAAAATTTTCTTTTTACTAACCAATCATGAAGGGATTAAAATTATTGGAGAAATTTTTATAAATTTCTGGAGACAAATTAGGAAGTTTTAATTAATTAAAACTCTCCTTGTTTATAGCTTGTGGTGGCCGACCATTATTATTAAGAGAAGAAAATTGTTTTTAATTAAAATATTTTTTCTTTTTCATGGCAAAGAAATTAAGGAAGTTTTTATTTAAATTTCCTTATTTGGCAAGACCAAGGATTATAAAAGAGGGGGTAGAGGTGCCTTCATTGATTACGATTCTATTCTATTCTTCTTCTCTTTTCCTCCTTGTTGGCCGGCCCTAGCTTCTCCCTCTTCTCTTCTTCTTGTGGCCGGCGGCAACCCCTCTTGGAGCTCTTGATGGTGGCCGGTTCTAACTAGGAGAAGAAGGAGAGAAAGGAGTTTTTGTTTCTAGCATCCCTTGGAACTTGATGGTGGTGGCCGAACCTCACATCTCTTGGAGTTTATGTGGTGGCCGAATCTAGCTTGGAGAAGAAGGAGCTTGGTGGTTCTCGTCTCGGAAGATCGTTTCCCACACAACGTCTGAGATAAGAAGAGGAATACGGTAGAAGATCAAGAGGTTATTTTGCTTACAAATAAAGGTATAACTAGTAATTATTTTCCGCATCATACTAGTTTTTTTTGTATAGTTATTTATGGAAATACCAAACACAAGAGGCATATGATTCTAGAGTTTTCGAAATAATTTTTTTGAGTTTGTGTTTTCTTCTTTTTTGAATTTGTTATTCGATTATTCTTTTTGTTTAACCTAGAGTTATTTAAGGAAATAAATATTAGCTTTCCTTAAAAGGCTTTGCCTAGGCGGTGGTGGTTGCTCTCATATCCAAGAAGCCCATGTGCCTCGCCATGCAGTCCTAGAAGCTGATTTTGGAAATTAATATTTATGGAATTAATAACTTAGGTAGATTTGAATCAATAGTGTTAAGTTCCGCTTGCGATTCAAATCTAAACCATTGAGAACAGATAAGTTAAATTTGGAATCAATGATGTTAAGTTCCGTCTGCGATTCCTAATTTAACTTCTAAAGAACATAATAGGTTATTTAAGGAAAGGTTCGACACTTGTACAAAAAAATTTTGTACAGTGGAACCGGTACGTTTTCTTTGGACTAACCAACAAATAGTGGAGGCACCCTTTGTCGAATCTGAGTCCATCTCGAAATTCCATCTTGAAGTTGAGCTTTTGATGAAGTCTTTGACTTGATGAAATTGCTTCAACTTCTACACCCTCTTGCCTTGTTGCCCCTTCCAGCGATGATTCCGGTGAAGAGCGACCTTGCTCTGATACCACTTGTTAGGGTCAAAATGTGTTAGAGAGGGGGAGGGGGGTGAATAGCTAATCGCGCTTCTCGTTGCTTGCTTCTTAGTGATAATATGCAGCGGAATGAACAAGAAACAAAATTACAATGCTAACATAAGAATTTACTTGGTATCCACCTTAAGAAGAGGTGACTAATCCAACGATCCACACGCAACACATACTCCACTAATGAAAATACTCCTTTATGGTAACTACCGAAGGCGGAGAAGCCTTACAACACTCTCAATATAAGAAGAAAGAAAGGAAAGCAAATACAAGTAAAGTCTTACAAGATTTACCCAAGAAATCCTAACCCTAACTTCTTCTTCTTGTTGTAGAACGCCTCTTCACCATGAAAGTGCAGCAACACTTTGCTCTAAGAAAGCTTCAAGAACTAGCGCCGACAGTCGAGAGTATGTTGGACCCCGTGGTAGTTTTGATGTGATCAACCAAGTTGGTTAGGTCCTGCTTAGTGTTTGATCCCTGTGTCTGAGTGTGTAGGAGCTTAGGAGCGCAGGAAGTCGAGCAAAAGACGCAGCTAGCGAGAAGGACGACACGGGAAGGGAGTCGACGGGCTCGGTGCGTCCGAAGGACAAGAGAGCTGCAGAAGAGTACACCGATGAGCGAGAAGAACGTGCACGACTTTCGAGGGACGTTAAGCCGGGGAGGAAGGCTGCTCGAGGAAGGCCGAAAATTGGGTTCGGGTGAGCCCTATTTCGGTTGGCGAAATCACCCAAAAGAATAGAGCATCGGAAGCCGAAGAAAAAGAAGCAAAAAGCTAGAAATGTAGCTTAAGGCGCCTCAGCCAGTGCTGGAGGTGCCTCCACCTTGGAGGCGCCTCAAACAACAATGGAGGTGCCTCCATATTGGAGGCGCCTCTAGTCCTGTTGGAGGCGCCTCCAACTGGTCAAAGTGACCGTTTTGAGCTGCGGATAACGTTTTATCCGCTCACCCCTTGGAGGCGCCTTGGACCTCTGTTGGAGGTGCCCTGGACCTCCGAGATAGAATTTCCAAGGGCTATAAAAGGACCCCTGGAGCTAGAAATTCAATAACAACTCAAGCAATCAATTCTGTAGTACTTCCTAGCAACTAGTGAGCATTTTAAGTGTGTAAAAGACTTCTCCGCCTTCAGTAAAGGAGTTTTCTTACTGCGCTTTTCTTACTGCCCTGGATTAACAACCCTCTTGGTTGTAACCAGGTTAAATTCTGTCTCCTTTTATTTCTGCTATTACTTTTATTATAGTTGCTTTTCTTTTAAGTTGAAAGATCCGAGGAGGGTATCGTTTTAATTTTTTCAGAAGCAATTCACCCCCCCCCTCTTGCTGGCCTCCGCTGGACCTACAATTGGTATCAGAGCCAGACCGCCTCAGAAGGACTAACCGCCGACTGAAGCACTACGATCAAGACGATGGCTGGAGCAAATATTCATCCTCCAAAGTTCGACGGGGATTTCGCTACATGGAAGCGAAAAATGGAGGTCTTTTTTAAAACTGAATTTGATATACTTTTAATAATGAAATATGGATATGCAGCGCCGAAAGATAAAGAAGAAAACACGTGGAGCAAGAAGGAGCAAGCCGATTTTGTCACCAACGGAAAGGCTGAGTTCCACCTGCTCAGCGTTCTGCCACCTCAGGAGGTAAATCGGATCGGAAGCTACGACTCTGCGAAAGATCTCTGGGAAAAATTCCTGGAGCTTCACGAAGGTACCTCTGAAGTGAAGTTAGCAAGGCACGACATCCTCCGGAACCAGTTGATGAACCTCCGCATGTACCAAGGCGAGAAGGTAGCGCAACTCCAAGCAAGGATTAAAGAGTTGATCACGCAACTAACCAATCTTGGAGAAGAGATAACGAACCGGGACTCTATCCGGTACGCGCTCAACGCCTTCCCCAGAACTCCAGAGTGGGTCTCCTTAGTAGATGCGTACTACATCTCTAAGGACTTCGAGGTAAGTACTTTAGAATAATTGTTTTCCACTTTTGAACTTCACGAATCTCGAGTTTCAGAGCCCAATGGAGTAGAGAAGACCAGTCAGAACATTGCCTTAAAGGCAAAAATGAACAGTTCTGACTCCGAAGCCTCGGTCGACGAATCAAAAGCGGCACTACTGGTAAGACGCTTCAATAAATTTTTTAAATCTAACAAATTTAGATCGCAGAGGCATGAGAGAAAAAGAAGAACGACTCGTTGCTATAACTGCAACGAAGAAGGGCACATCAAGGATGACTGCCTGAAATTGAAGAGCAAGCAAAAGGAGAAGGCAAAGACCAAGTACAAGAAACCAGAATCCTCCAAACACAAGAACCTGAAGGCCACTTGGTCAGACTCATCCTCCAAATCAGACGTCGAAGAATTCTCGGGGTTAGCTCTAATAGCTAACCATCAGCTGGAAGAAGAGTCAAGCTCAGAGATGAGTATCGATGAAGGGGGAGGAACATCAGAAGAGGAAAGCTGCAGTGAAGGGGGAGCCTCACCGAGTCAGGTAAGTCAAGTACGCAATCTAACCCCGACTCAGTCTTTTCGCTTTATTAAATATCTTTCTAAAGACTTATTCGAATTAGAAAAAGAAAATAAAGAATTGAAAATGAATTTAGCAAGAGCATGTCCACTTGAGATGTACGATAGTATAAAATCAGAAAATGATAAATTAAAATTAGAAATTGAAAAATTGAAATCTGATGCATGTTTAAATAAATTTCCAAAATAAAAAATTAGAACTTATGGAAAATTAAATTGGTACATTAGAAACCATCAGGGTCAACTTAGAAGAGTGCCCAAGAATTATATACCCTCGAAGTATCTGATTAATTCAGTAGGAAGGAACCTCTATTGGGTTCCGAAATCTGTACTAAATTAATTTGATTAAAGCTCTCAGAAGCAAAATTAAATGTTAAATTTCTTTATAAAGCTTTGTCTAAGGAAGTGGTTGTTGCTCCAATAACCAAGAAGGCCTAGTGCCTCGCCACGACCTGAAAGCTGAAATATTGAAATAAAATATTTATTTAACTTTCAGAAAAAGCATTAAACTAAAATTAAATAATTCTTTAAAAGTTTTTTTTTCAAATGTTTTTTTTTAAAAAAATTAATTCTTGACTTAGAAATTATTTCTGGAAAATTCTAAAAAAAATAATTTAATTTAGAATTTTTCAAAAAATTCTAAAAATACAGTTAACTTAGGATTTTTTTTCTTTCAACTTAAAAAATCTGATAAATATTTTTTTAGTGTTATACTCTTACCCCGTTTTTGCTGTGATCAAAGGGGGAGAGATTATTACAAGTTGATTAGTACAAGTTTAGGGGGAGTTAGGAAAATTAAAATTTTTTTTAACACTGTGTTGCAATTTTATTTATTGCAAATTTATGCTTAACATGTTAGTTTAGTAATTTTATTTAAAATTATTTTTTTGTGTCTGTTTTTACCCTAACTTGAACTTGGGTTGATGCACATCAAAAATGGGGAGATTGTTGGACCCCGTGGTAGTTTTGATGTGATCAACCAAGTTGGTTAGGTCGTGCTTAGTATTTGATCCCTGTGTCTGAGTGTGCAGAAGCTTAGGAGCGCAGGAAGTTGAGCGGAAGACGCAGCTAGCGAGAAGGATGGCACGGGAAGGGAGCCGACGGGCTCGGTGCGTCCGAAGGATGAGAGAGCTGCAGAAGAGTACACCGGTAGGCGAGAAGAACATGCGCGGCGTTTGAGGGACGTTAAGCCGGGGAGGAAGGCTGCTCGAGGAAGGCCAGAAATTGGGTTCGGGTGAGCCCTATTTCGGTTGGCGAAATGACCCAAAAGAATAGAGCATCGGAAGCCGAAGCAAAAGAAGCAAAAAGCTGGAAATGCAGCTTAAGGCGCCTCAGCCAGTGCTGGAGGCGCCTCCACCTTGGAGGTGCCTCAAACAACACTGGAGGCGCCTCCATATTGGAGGCGCCTCCAATTGGTCAAAGTGACCGTTTTGAGCTGCGGATAAAGTTTTATCCGCTCACCCCTTGGAGGCGCCTTGGACCTCTGTTGGGGCGCCCTGGACCTCCGAGATAGAATTTCCAAGGGCTATAAAAGGACCCCTGGAGCTAGGAATTCAACAACAACTCAAGCAATCAATTCTATAGTACTTCCTAGCAACTAGTGAGCATTTTAAGTGTGTAAAATGCTTCTCCGCCTTCAGCAAAGGAGTTTTCTTACTGCGCTTTTCTTACTGCCCTGGATTAACAACCCTCTTGGTTGTAACCAGGTTAAATTCTGTCTCCTTTTATTTCTGTTATTACTTTTATTATAGTTGCTTTACTTTTGAGTTGAAAAATCCGAGGAGGGTATCGTTTTAATTTTTTCAGAAGCAATTCACTCCCCTCTTGCCGGCCTCCGCTGGACTTACAGAGTAATCGCTAGAGATGGAGTCGAAGATCTAGAAGCCGTAATGAAGAAATCACTCGCCAATGATTATAACCTGCATAATGGTCAGATCCCAATCGATTGAATGACTCTCAATCGATTAGGGAGGCTTTGAATCGATCGGTCGATCGATTCAGAGTACCTCTGTGCTCTCTGGAAATCGCCTGAATCGATCGCCCGATCGATTCAGCTTTTGTGCGCTATTTCCAATTCCCTAATCGATCGACTGATCGATTGGGGTGCGCAATCGATCAACTGATCGATTGGGAACGCTTCTGTGTGTACAATATAAGCTCTCAATCAATCGACCGATCGATTGAGCCACTACTTATCGCAGCACAACCCCAATCGATCGGCTGATCGATTGGTCTCCCTTTGACTTGCTTAAACTAAGTCTAGGATCCCCAATTCCAACATCTGGTCAACCGTGACATGTTGGAGAATTATACCTAGCATCCGGTCAACCTTGACCTACTAGGACTCCTTCACCAAGTGTTCGTTCAATCCCTTTGAGCTACTTGGACTTTTCTTCTCGTGCCAAATGTTCGCTCAACCTTGACCCATTTGGACTTCCTTCCACCAGATGTCTAGTCATCCTTGACCCATCTGGATTTCCTTGTGCTAAGTATCCAGTCAACCGTTTGACCTACTTAGACTTTCCACACCAGGTGTCCGGTCAACCTTGACCCACCTGAATTTCCATGTGCCTGGCTTCACTCACCAGGTCTCCCACTGCCCGACTTCACTCATCGAGACTTCTACCTATCTGACTTCACTCACCAGAACTTTCACCTAGCTTCACTCATCAGGATTTTTCGTCTGTCTACCTTCACTCACTAGGACTTTCAATCTGCCTGGCTTCATTCACCAGGACTTTCACCTAACTTCACTCACTAGGGTTTTCCATCTGCCTAGCTTCACTCACTAAGTCTTTTACCTGACTTCACTCACCAAGATTTTCCAACTGTCTGGCTTCATTTACCAGGACTTTCAACTGCCTAACCTCCAGTTAGGACTTTTCCAGTCAAGTATCTGGCCAGTCCTTTGACCTACTTGACTCTTCTTCACATCTAACTAGTCAACCTTGACCAGAAGGGAATTGTATCAACAATCTGCCCAACTGAACGATTGCACCTGCAATCTCCATGTATTTTCAAACATCGAAATTCAAACATCAAGACTCAAGTTTGAGCCAACTCAAGCTTAGTCAATCAGGTCAACCTTGACCTAGGGATATTGCACCAACATGCCTAATGTGGGCCCCACAGACTTACAGGTTTGCACTCTTTTTTGGAAGTTTGTGTCGTAAAGGTCAGAGAATCTTTTGTAGACAAATCACACTTTAGAAATTTCTCGCCTGTTCAATCATAGAGATTTATGCGTCCGTTTAAGAAAAAGTGTCAGAGTTACTTGTTATTTCTTAGGAATGCTTTGAAAAGCGTACAAATGCTTTGGAATGCATGCATAAACACAACAGTGACACTATAAAAGGGGGTCTTCATCTACATGCAAAGGTATGCGATGCTCTGGAATTTGATATGCCCGTTGCGATAATTTCTTTCCCTCTCCTCTCCAAAGATTGATTATTGACTTGACCATCAGAGTGTCAACGCTGAGGATCCTTTCCCTGGCCCGACACTAACACTCTTTGTGTTGCAGGATAGTGCGGAGGCTTCATCCAATCAGCTCTAGAGGCACGTTCCCAGCCCACCTTCACCGCTTTCAGAAAGGATCAATAACAATCTACGTCTCAAATCGAAGATCTTTCAGAGATTCATATTTATTATCGGGTGAAACCTACTAATTTTGGATCTAAAAAGTATCGTTTAGCACCTTTTCAAAGGCTCCAAATATTTTTTAATTATTATTCTTAGTAATTTTTTATTTTTAGGGTTTAAGGGTATTTTCATTTTTACAAGAAAGATTTTGGATCTATTTAAACGTCTATTTAGTTATTTTGAGACAGTTTTGTTGATTATTTATATTTCTGTCATCTCCTTATTTGGGAACGATGAGTTTACTTTCCTATTTTCTGATATTCTTCTATTAAATTAATAAATTTTAGAAGATTATTTTTAATATTTATGCATAAATTAACGGATTCAATAGTTATGCTACATCAATTTTCAAAGAATAAAATAAGAAACAAAACTGACTTAAATCATGTATCACTTATTTGAGAAAAAGACACTACAAATTGGAGTCTACTGAACTAAAAAAAACAATACTATTGAAACTTCAATCTCCAAAGTCAAGTCTTCTACTTCATTGAATCATGTAGAAAGGAGAGCACATGGTATATTTCTTTTGCAACAAGGCTTCGCCATTATCAGAATCAATGTCCAAATAGAAGGCAATTATGTTAGGGTTGCAAGATTATAAATATAGTTTCATATTAAAAATACATGAAAGAGATTATGAGTTTATAAGAAAAAGATATCTCCATTGACATGAAACCTTTTAGATAGAGTCCAAGAGTAAAACCATGAGAACCTAGGTCCAAAGTAGACAATATCATACCATTATAGAGATATATAAATTCTTTTTGATTCTATAATTGATATCAAAGTGATGTCACTCTTCATCAGACTAACCACCGGAAGAAGCATGAATTAAAGTCATGATCCAAGATCAAATTATGTGGGTGAAACCTTAAACAAATTAGGGGAGACCCTAAGCAGGTCACTGACCTGATGCTCGAGGGGAGGCCCTGAGCATATCAAGAGTGACCGAATGCTTGAGGGGGACCTTGTGGTCCTTTGTTTAAGGGAAGGATTGTTGAGGTTGCAAGATTGCAAAAATAGTTCCATATTGAAAACACATTGAAAAGATCATGAGTTTATAAGGAAAAAAAATATCTTCATTGGCATAAGACCTTTTGGATAGAGTCCAAGAATAAAATCATGAGGACATAGATCTAAAGTGGATAATGTCATATTATTATAGGGATATCATCCTTTTTCGATCCTACAAATCCAAGAGACATAACAGGGCAAGCTTAAGTCGAGGGATGATGTATCTTCTCAAAATGATAGGAAGCATGTTAGAAAGCCAATTAGCACACTAGTAGATTGTGGAGGAAAACTATCCAAGTTCAATAAGTCGTAATAGATCCTATACTTTATAAAAGCTTAGTAGGATGCTCGAGGCACTTAACCTGTACAAGACTTAAAATACTTCAGGTCCAACTTGGTGAACTATTTTATGGAGAAGATATCCCAATCCATTGATTTCTTTTTTTTTTTTTTCATTTTCTAATAACTTTTAACTTGATGGATATTTTGATAGCAATTAGAGTGGAAACTTAGATGACCTGAATAAGGCTGGTAGATTTACATTTTTATCGGTAAAATAACATGTTCATATATATATATATATATATCAAGGTGGCGTGATAGTCAAAGTTAAGGAATGTGGCCGGCAGAACCGAGGCACGAGAATATTCACCACCCGACTTTATCATTCGCCTAGCGCTAAGGTCCTTAGTACTAGGCCGGTTGGATTATACGCTGCTCAGACCAAGGACGACCATTCTTAAGCCGATCGAACATAGGAGACTTAGTACTTTATGCATGCATGGTAAATCGAGCATGTTTGGTCAACATAAGGGTCGACCTCCCCAATTCTTATAAAACTCTCTACAAATACCCGATTGATCTCATTACTGGTTAACGCTATGGGCCCCCGCTCGGGATAGAAAGTCTCCATACGTATTTGACCGATACTATGGCCGGACGAGCCCATGCAACTTAAACATGCATATTCATCTCTTGTGCGAACAGGTGTAAAGCAACTCTTTATAAAGCTGGTCAGAACTCTAGATCTCCAGTTCACTTTATCTACCAATTATTATACCGATGGTCGATTTAAAGTATTGATCAAACCTCTCAAAGCATAGATCCATTTCCCTGAGTAGCCCCTTATGCGTCCGATCAGATAAAAGGCCAACCAGACCTAAGACACTTAGCTTCATATTGATTCCCAAACAAATTTTTAGCATGACAGTTTGTCATATGATTTCTTGAATGGATTTTATTATTTTTTGAAAAGAATTTTAATATCATTCAATGCATAACAAAGCAACTTAATGTGAGGAAAAGCATAGAGATGGCAGACCTTATGAGCCGACTGAGATATATTCAGCCGACAACATGAGTAGAGAATCCTAACAAACTGCCAGAAAATATGCTGCTGGAACCTTCTTCAAGGATTATTGTATCTCTCATTAGCTAACCACTTATAACAACATGTTCCTTCAATGACCTCAACAATGACATAAACTAGAAATGACAAAAGTGACATACATATGGGTAAATGGAAGATTCTTCGGACAATTATTGCACATTGCCTAGGTTGTACACTTTTCATTACCCAACAAACTCTGATATTTTTAGCCACCTCATGATTACAAAGGTTATGAGAGGTGGTATATAAAGGGGGATCTTCTTCATTGGCAAGGTACGTTCTCTGAACATCTAAAGCTTACTCTCGTATGCACGTTCTCTATTGTTCTTCATTCACCTATCTGGAATTGTTTTGACTTGAGTGTTGGAGGGCCTTCGCTAGAGACTTCCCCCCTTAATTTTGGGCACTGGCATTTTATTGGCTTGTCTTAGTGTGCGCAGGATCGAAGAAAAGCCTCTCTTCGAAGCAGAAAGTCATCTCTAAGTCAATAACTTAGCCACCGTTCTCAGCGCATCATCTCTTCATATTTTAGACAAGATCAATATATATAGTAATCTATGTATCTGTTGGAACCCCAAGGTGTTTTGATGTGATCAAACAAGCTAAGTTAGGTCCTGCGTTTGTTTAACCCTTGTGTCTAAGTGTGCAGGAGCTTAGGAACACAGGAAGTCGAGCGGAAGACGCGGCTAGCGAGAAGGACGTCACGGGAGAGAGCCGACGGGCTCGGTGCATCCGAGGGACGAGGTGTTCGCGGAAGAGTACACCGGTGGACGAGAAGAACGTGCGCGGCATTCGAGGGACGAGAAACCGGGAAGGAAGGCTGCTCGAGGAGAAGGCCGGAACATGGGTTCGGGTGAGCCCTATTCCGGAAGGCCGAGATCACCCAAGCTAACGGAGCCGGAGCGAACAGACCCGGACCGAAATGAGCTAAACCGGAGCAGTGGAACCGGACCACAAAAAGTCAACAAATTTGACTTGAGGGGTCCGGGCGCCCGAAATCATTCCGGGCGCCCTGGGCGCTATTGAGGGTCTGGGCGCCCGGAATCATTCCGGGCGCCTTGGGCGCTATTGAGGGTCCGGGCGCCCGGAACCCCTCCGGGCGCCCGGAGTTGACTTTTGACCAGGATCGCATCAAACGCGATCTGATCGTTGGGGGATAAGATTTTATCCCCCCCAGGGCGCCCGGAACCCCTTCCAGGCACCCGGACCAGTAGTATAAATATAGTACTGGTCTGCACAGATCAAAGAACGAACTTGTAATCAATTCTTTCTGTGCTTTCAATTCTGTTCTTTTCATTTGTACTGTCAACGTTGTAAAGAGGCTACTCCGCCCAGAGGAGAATCAGATAGTGCGCTTACATTCCTTGGATTAGCAATCCCCTGATTGCAAACCAAGTAAAACTTTGGTGTCTGCTTTTCTTTACTTAGTCTCTTTTATTTATTTATTACAAGTGTCTTTTAAATTAGTTGAATATCCGAGAAGGATTTTTGGTTTAATTCTTGTAGGGCAATTCACCCCTCCCCTCTTGCCGGCCTCCAAAGGGACCTACAAGTGGTATCAGAGTAAGGCGCTTCAGGAGGACTAACCGCCGATCGAAGCAACAAGATGGCCGGACCAAGTATCGTCCCACCAAAATTCGAGGGGAACTTCGCAGACTGGAAGCGTCGTATGGAGGTATTCCTAAAAACAGATTTTGAAATTCGGTTTATTATAAAATATGATTTTGTAGCTCCAATAGATAAAGATGGAAAAGAAAAAGAAGAGAGCGATTGGACAAAAAAGGAGCAGAATGAGTCGGTAGCAAACAGCCGTGCGGAACATCACCTGCTGAGCGTGTTACCGCCTCAAGAGGTCAACCGCATCGGAAACTACTTATCTGCTAAAGAACTTTGGGAGAAGTTCTTGGAACTCCACGAAGGCACGTCCGAAGCAAAGTTCGCTAGAAGGGACATCCTCCGCAACAAACTGATGAACATCCGTCTGGAGAAAGGTGAGAAAGTAGCCGGTCTACATGCAAAGGTAAAAGAACTAGTTACTGGTCTCGAAAACCTTGGTGAAACGGTAACAAACCGGGACACTATACGCTACGCGCTCAACGCGTTTCCAAGAACTCCGGAGTGGACATCAATCGTCGATGCTTACTACATCTCAAAAGACCTGGAGGTAAGTACTTTAGAAGAGTTGTTTTCTACCCTTGGATTACACGAAACTAGATATGCAGAGATATCAAAGGACACAACCCAGACTATGGCGCTAAATGCAACCAACAAGGATGAACCCGAGTCAGACTCCGAAGACGATCAAGAAGCGTACATGGTAAGAAACTTTAAAAAGTTTTTTAGATCTAATAAATTTAAAATGCAGAATAAAAAGAATAAAAAAGGTAGAAGAAAGGTACGGTGCTACCAGTGTCAGAAGGAGGGACACCTAAGGGAAGACTGCCCAGAACTCAAAAAGGTCAAAATGAAGACACCCAAGAAACATAATCTAAAAGTAACTTAGGATGACACTTCTTCATCTGAATCAGAAGCTCAAGAATATGCAAGGATTGCACTGATGGTAAGCCACGAAGGACAAAGTACATCAGAACCCAGCATCGATGAAGGGGGAGCGACCTCAGATGGAAGTAGCGAAACAGGGGGAGATTCAGGCTTCAAGTCTGATATGGTAAGTGAGGTATGCCTCTTACCCCCTGATGAACTTTACTTTGGAATCAAAGCTATGACTAAATCCATGTATAAATTAGAAAATAAAAATGCCAAATTAGAAAATGAAATTTTAGAAACAAAGAGAATTTTGGCAAAATCATGTCTTATAGAGGATTTTAAAAAATTGAAAATTGAAAATGAAAAACTAAAAGAAGAAATAGAAAGATTGAAAAAATCTAATGGTTCAAATATTTCTACTTTTAGAAATTATGGATGTTTAAATTGGTATTATAGATTTCATCAAAATCAAATTAGAAATATATCAAAAATCTATATACCTAGGAAATACTTGGTTAATCCTGTAGGTAGGAACCTCTATTGAGTTTCAAAAACCTATTTAATTTAAAAATTAAAAATTAGACTTAGCATTTTCAGCAAGGAAATTAAACAACTAATTTCTTTATGAGGCTTTGTCTAAGGAAGTGGTTGTTGCTCCAATAACCAAGAAGGTCTAGTGCCTCGCCACGACCTGGAAGCCAAGTATCGAAATGAAAAGTTTAATTGACTAACTGAAAAAGCATTAATTTAAATTACTTAATGCTTTAAAAGAGTTATTCAATTTGTGTTAGAAAATATTTAAAATTTTTAACTTAACTTAAATTTTTTTTATTATCTTAGAAATTTTTATGAAAATTGACTTAGATTTTTATATAAAAGTTAACTTAGAGTTATATTTTATAATATTGCATTATCATTTTTTTTAGAATTGCTTCTTATGAATATTCACTTAGAATTCTTTTAATTAGAAATTTTTTTTTTTGGGGAATGCTGAGATTAGTTTTAAACTTAAATTTTTTTTATGACTGTTCTTATCTGAAAAATATTTTTTTTCGAACGAAAAATTCTGAAGAGTATCTTTACTTAGACATTATTATATATTTTACACTTAAAAGGGGGAGAAGTATGTTTGAATTTACCTTAGACTTGTTTATAACCCCAATTTTTATGTGATCAAAGGGGGAGAAGTATGTTAAGTCTAGGGGGAGGTTATATAATTTTTCATTAGAAAAATACTTGGACTTATTTAAATATAAATTATTTTTATTGCATATGTTTACCCTAACTTAACTTGGGTTGCTCACATCAAAAAGGGGGAGATTGTTGGAACCCCAAGGTGTTTTGATGTGATCAAACAAGCTAAGTTAGGTCCTGCGTTTGTTTAACCCTTGTGTCTAAGTGTGCAAGAGCTTAGGAACACAGGAAGTCGAGCGGAAGCGCGACTAGCGAGAAGGACGTTACGGGAGAGAGCCGACGGGCTCGGTGCGTCCGAGGGACGAGGTGTCCGCGGAAGAGTACACCGGTGGACGAGAAGAACGTGCACGGCATTCGAGGGAAGAGAAACCGGGAAGGAAGGCTGCTCGAGGAGAAGGCCGGAACATGGGTTCGGGTGAGCCCTATTCCGGAAGGCCGAGATCACCCAAGCTAACGGAGCCGGAGTGAACAGACCCGGACCGAAACGAGCTAAACCGGAGCAGTGGAACCGGACCACAAAAAGTCAACAAAGTTGACTTGAGGGGTCCGGGCGCCCGGAATCATTCCGGGCGCCCTGGGCGTTATTGAGGGTCCGGGCGCCCGGAACCCCTCCGGGCGCCCGGAGCTGACTTTTGACCAGGATCGCGTCAAACGCGATCTGATCGTTGGGGGATAAGATTTTATCCCTCCCAGGGCGCCCGGAACCCCTTCCAGGCGCCCGGACCAGTAGTATAACTATAGTACTGGTCTACATAGATCAAAGAACGAACTTGTAATCAATTCTTTCTGTGCTTTCAATTCTGTTCTTTTCATTTGTGCTGTCAACGTTGTAAAGAGGCTACTCCGCCCAGAGGAGAATCTGATAGTGCGCTTACATTCCTTGGATTAGCAATCCCCTAATTGCAAACCAAGTAAAACTCTGGTGTCTGCTTTTCTTTACTTAGTCTCTTTTATTTATTTATTACAAGTGTCTTTTAAATTAGTTGAATATCCGAGAAGGGTTTTTGGTTTAATTCTTGTAGGGCAATTCACCCCTCCCCTCTTGCCGGCCTCCAAAGGGACCTACAATATCTAACTCTTCGAATCTACTAATCTTAAAAATGATCGACTCATCTTTACGAGAGTTTTCTATCGATCACTAAGATAAATTTAATAAACATAGATGGGTTATGGCGGATGACTCAACATCACGAGAGGTGGCGGTTAGAACTTCATATCAGGAGTGATATGAGTTCGTCCATGGTTTCTTTGTGTTTCCTATATGCCCACATACTTGTTCTTGCATGTCCTCAGCCTAATTTTTGTCGTCAGGAAAATTAACGAGGTTATTTTTCAAGTTTGAGCAAGTAAGGGGAGGTAAATAGAATAAGGAGAAAAAAAAAGGAAGAATAACTAATAAAGGGGTCGGCGCTCATAGTTGACATGTGTTTGGATCCTTTGTCGGCCAAATTCTTTGGCGTTCCAGATCCAAGTCTTGCTCCACAAACAAGAGATATTTATGAGTCTAAGTGCTTTATAAGTTCAGTTAGTATTTTATCCTATCGGGTGCACATAGAGATTTATAAGGCTAAGTGCTTTAGGCCTGATTGGTCTTTCATCCGGCCAAGCGCACATAGAGATTTATAAGTCTAAGTGCTTTAAGTTTAGTTAGTATTTCATCCAGCCGAGTGCACATAGAGATTTATGAAACTAAGTACTTTAGGCCCGGTTGGCCTTTAGTTTAGCCGATCGATCCTCTTCCGCACGACTTGTAATCCAATCGAGCTAGACCCAAGAGCCTCGATACCAGGTGAACCACGAAGCTAACTAGGAAATACACTCCTATCCTGACTTTGATAGCTACGTCTGTTGTAAAAATAATAAAGCAATATAAGCAGTATTATATTCGCACAAAAAATAGCATGCAATAGACTGATAAATAAAGGAGTAGGGTTTAGAATATAGTTATCCGGTTGAAGCGTCGGCACGCCGACTGTCCTTAGAGAATTTATTGCCGCCTCACGGTGCAAAGGCTCTCTGGCAAAATTCCCCCAAGATCCGACAACCGCTCGTCTCGTCCATAGGTGCACTCCAAAACGGACGCTACACTCGGACCCAACCTCAGATCGTCGGAAGACCAAGCCTCAGGACAAGAAAGACGAGAAGAAAGGAAAGCATAAAGAATCGCACAGAGAAGGGAGAAAGCTCGAGGCTGGAGTGAAGAATAGAGGTGCTGCAAGTCCCCTTTTATTCACTCTGAGAAGGTACGAAGCACTGCTTCGCTAGTGAGGAAACGCGTCTCAGTGTCGCGTCCGCGTCCCTTCCTCACGCGCGGAACAAAACCGAAACCAAACTGGTTTGTTTCAGACTGAACCAAACCAACAAAAACAGACCGGGCCGCCCGTGAGCGCAAGGCCCACGGGCTGGGTATTTGCACCCCCCTGAGCGCGTTAATCGCGCACGTGACGCCAGGTTTATGGATTTCCGGCTCGAACCCCCAAATCCACTCGATTTGGGCTTAGCCCGCACATGCGTGTATGTCCCCTTATCATTGCTAAGCAAGGATGGAAGGGCTTCCTATATAAGCCCTTCCAAGCTTCTCCACTTAGCAATGTGGGACTAAAAACACTACCAAAAAAAATACTTTGAATTTAAAACAAAAGTCAACAATCCCCCACAAATTCAAATCATTTTGGTTAAAAACAAAAAACAAAAAAAAATATGTCCTGAGGCTAGGTTGCAATGAGCTTTTAGTGAAAATACCTTCCGGTTTGAATTTTCACCTAAGTACACCTATCTTATTCACATAGGTTTGAAGTGAACTAGGTCTTGAACTTAAACCTTTTTATATGTGAAGTCAAATGGTAACAACTCATCACGGGCGACGGTTGAATCCTTCTGGGTTGGTGCATTACGGTCATGCCACCGAATCTTGTTTCATAAGTGCTAAGGGGAGTTGCCTAGACCCCCCACACTGCGGTCACACAGTTACACTTACATAGGTGAGTTCTCCAAGGATGTACTGCGAGCATCCTGTCAATAAGACCTTGAACTCATTAAGAGCCTCCAAGCTCATCCTTACTAGCAGTCAAGCATCTATCCAGGGAAGAGACTATGAGATTATATCTCAATCAATTTGATGCTTACGGTTCACCCTTATAACTTGTTTATACCACATTGAACCTACTTCTTGGGATCTCCAATCAGATAGGTTGGGTTGCCGTTATAGATGAAACCAGGATAGGCCTCAGTCCCATTCCCTTACTGGATCTCTTGATTTTCTCAGAATCAAGTCCTTTTGTGAGTGGATCAGCAATATTATCTTTTGAACTTACGAAGTCCAATGACACCACTCCAAGAGACACTAGCTCATGAATAGACTTCAATCTTATTCGTACATGTCTCTTCTATTTCTGGTTATACTTGGAGCTTCTAATCTGAGCTATTGTTGTTTGATTATCATGGTGTACTGAAATAGAAGGTATTGGCTTTACCATCAAGGGAATTTCTGAAAGAAGACCCTTAAGCCAATCAGCTTCAGTTACTATGGTATCTAAAGCACACAATTCTGCCTCAGATGTAGAACGGGATATAATCGTCTGTATAACAGACCTCCAAGCAACTGCACTGCTTCCAAGTGTAAAGACATAACCAATAACGCCTTTACACTCAGCAGTGTCTGCTATCCAACTAGCATCACTATATCCCTCCAGGACTGCAGGGAATCTCCCATACCACAAGCCCAAGGATATAGTATCTTTTAGGTATCTGAGTACTCTGTCTAATGCATCCCAATGCGTTCTGTCCGGACAGCTGGTAAACCTGCTTAATTTCATTATAGCAAAAGAAATATCAGGTCTAGAACAATTAGCTAAATACATTAGACTACCTATTATTTATGAGTATCTTAATTGAGACACTGCCACACCGCTATTATTCTTGTGGAGAGTTTTTGAAGGGTCATATGGTGTGACAACAGATTTAACTTGGCTATAACCATATTTCTCTAATACTCTCTCAACATAGAGTGACTGAGAAATTGTTATTCCATAAGTTGAACGAGTCAACTTCAGCCCTAAAATCATATCAGCACAACCCATATCCTTTATATCAAACTTACCACTTAAGAGGGCCTTAGTCTCTTTTATAATAGAAAGGTTAGTTCCAAACAGTAGAATATCATCTATATATAAGCATAGGATAATACAATTATCACCTTTCATTTTAGCATATACACATTTATCAGAGTCATTCACTTCAAAGCCAAATGATAGCATAGCTCTATCAAATTTTTCGTGCCACTGCTTTGGGGCTTGCTTCAAACCATAAAGAGATTTGACTAACCTACAAACTTTGTTCTCATTTCCAGAAACTACATATCCCTCAGGTTGATCCATATATATCTCTTCTTCAAGATCTCTATTAAGGAATGTCGTTTTGACATCCATTTGATGGATCTCAAGATGATATATGGACGCCAATGCTATTAACACTCGGATTGTAGTAATTCTTGTAACAGGAGAATAAGTGTCAAAATAGTCAATCCCTTCTTTCTGTTTGAATCCCTTAGCAACTAGGCGGGCTTTGAATTTATCTACTGACCCATCAGGTTTTAGTTTTCTTTTAAACACCCATTTACATCCTATAGTGGTACACCCAGGAGGTAAATCTACCAACTCCCAAGTGACATTAGAGATAATAGAGTCCATTTCACTTTTAATAGCCTCTTTCCAGTGTTTAGCTTCAGGAGAAGTCATAGCATCTCTATATGTCACAGGATCACCTTCTATATTATATGTGATAAAGTCCTGGCCTAAATCCGTAGACACACGTTGCCTCTTGCTCCTTCTTGATTCTGTATACTCACTAGATTCATCTAGTCTAGAGTGACTTGAGGAAGGTGTACCCACTACGGATAGTGGGACCTCTACGGAAGAAGGCTCATTTCTAGTAGGAATACTAGATTGAGGTGTTTTCGTCTTCATAGGAAATATATCCTCAAAAAATGTAGCATCGCGAAGTTCTACAATAGTATTTGCATCTATTCTAGGAATTTCTGATTTAATAACCAGGAACCTATATGCAACACTATTTTGAGCATAACCCAAGAAGATGCCATCTACGGTCTTTGGACCAAGTTTTTTCCTTCTGTGTTCAGGTACTAGTACCTTTGCAAGGCACCCCCACACTTTAAGATATTTCAAACTTGTCCTTCGGCCTTTCCAAAGCTCATATGGTGTTTTATCCCTTGACTTCATTGGAACTCTATTTAGCACATGGCATGCAGTGTATAGAGCCTCCCCCCACATAAAGTTGGATAACCGAGAACTGCCTAACATGGAATTAATCATATCTTCAAGGGTTCGATTGTTTCGTTCTGCTATACCGTTGGATTGAGGACTATATGGAGCAGTTACCTCATGAATTATACCTGTATCTTGACAAAATTTTTGAAACAGGTTCGAGGTAAATTCTCCACCCCTATCAGACCTTAACCTCTTAATAGTTTTATCGGTTTGATTCTCAGCTTCAGATTTAAAAACCATAAATTTATCTAAAGCTTCATCCTTGGTTTTTAGCAAATAAACATAACAATAACGAGAGTGATCATCAATGAAAGTGATGAAATACCTTTTATGATCTCTCGTTATTACACCGTAAAACTCACAACAATTAGTATGAATCAATTCTAAAATATCAGAATTTCTATCAACTGATTTGAAGGGTTTACGGGGTTGTTTATTTTGCACACAAATTTCATATTTTTTCTTATCATTTATAGCATGCTTAGGGATCATGTCAAGATTCATCATCCTTTTTATGGTATTAAAATTGACATGTCCTAATCTGTCATGCCACAGATTATAAGACTCAATGTTATATGAACAACCAATATCAGAAGTTTTATTTAAAGTAGCATTTTCTACATTGAGTTTAAATAAACCTTCATTAAGGTAACCTTTTCCAATAAAGGTTCCTAAATGTAATATTACAACTTTATTACATTTGAAGTTCAACTCATAACCAGCACGGACTAACTTTGATCCGCTAATCAAATTCCGACGGACCGCTGGAACATGATGCACCTCATGCAGTGACAGGACTTTTCCAGAGGTGAACCTCAGGTCAACTTGTCCTATCCCAAACACCCTTGCTGCAGAATGGTTCCCCATGGTCACGGAAGTGCCTTCAATTACCTGATAAGTAAGGAAGGCAAAGTGATCAGCACAACAGTGTACATTAGCACCTGTATCAACTAACCATTCATTGGGTTGATAGATCAAGTTTAGTTCGGGTTTGAATGTAACAAACCTATCGCTGGTGTCGTCACTAGCAGTCACGACATTTACTTGTGCCTTGGTGTTGGACGTATTGCTTTGGTTCTTGTCCTTTCGCTTAGGGCAGAATTTGGCATAATGTCCAACCTGTCCACATGCCCAGCAAGGCTTAGGTTTGGTTCCAGTTTTCATTTGAACCTTTGGGTTGGGTTTCATCTTGTTTTTCATTTTCTGTTTTTTGAATTTCTTCTTGTCAGATGAGACTACTACATTCGCCTTTGGAATAAAGTCCATAGGCATTCTTGTATCATCATTTTTATGTTGCTTCCGATGTTCTTATTCGATATTTAAGACAATCATCAAATCTTCGAGAGAGATTTTACCTCTCCGATGTTTAAGAGTCATGCCAAAATCTTCCCAACTCGGAGGCAATTTTTCGATAATTGACAAGACCTGAAATTTTTCAGGTAATGGCATATCTCCTTCAGCAAGACCATGAATTTGAACTTGGAATTCATATGTCTGCTCAACCACAGATTTGCCTTCAACCATTTTGAAGTTCAGGAATTTTGCCACAGTATACTTTTCTAAACCAGAATCTTCGGAGTTATATTTTTTATCCAAAGATTTCCACAGATCTTTAGCTGAAGAGGTTGAGCAGTACACATCAAATAGTGCGTCTGAGAGGGCAGACAGGATTCTCCCATGGCAGAGATAATCCCTTTGCTTAAACCTTTCTAAGGCAGCACTACGAGCAGGTTCCTCTTCATTAGGTGAAGGAGGGTCTGTTTCTATAACGGAGAATAGCCCTAGCGTAGTAAGCCAAAATTTCATCCATTGTTGTCAACGTCTGAAGTTTTGCCCGTAAAATTTCTCGGGTCTAGCACTAGCCTCATCAGATCCTATTACCCTATCATTCATCATGTTTATTGATACAGGCAGTAAATTCTCTAAGAATGTTGTAAAAATAATAAAGCAATATAAGCAGTATTATATTCGCACAAAAAATAGCATGCAATAGACTGATAAATAAAGGAGTAGGGTTTAGAATATAGTTATCCGGTTGAAGAGTCGGCACGTCGACTGTCCTTAGAGAATTTATTGCCGCCTCACGGTGCAAAGGCTCTCCGGCAAAATTCTCCCAAGATCCGACAACCGCTCGTCTCGTCCGTAGGTGCACTCCAAAACGGACGCTACACTCGGACCCAACCTCAGATTGTCGGAAGACCAAGCCTCAGGACAAGAAAGACGAGAATAAAGGAAAGCATAAAGAATCGCACAGAGAAGGGAGAAAGCTCG
Organism: Zingiber officinale; assembly: GCF_018446385.1. Classification (NCBI taxonomy): domain Eukaryota; kingdom Viridiplantae; phylum Streptophyta; class Magnoliopsida; order Zingiberales; family Zingiberaceae; genus Zingiber; species Zingiber officinale. The sequence goes on from NC_055989.1 coordinate 17,071,984, forward strand.
AGGCTGGAGTGAAGAATAGAGGTGCTGCTAGTCCCCTTTTATTCACTCTGAGAAGGTACGAAGCACTGCTTCACTAGCGAGGAAACGCGTCTCAGTGTCGCGTCCGCGTCCCTTCCTCATGCGAGGAACAAAACCGAAGTCCGCGTCCCTTCCTCACGCGCGGAACCAAACCAGAGTTTACCGGAAACCAAACTGGTTTGGTTCAGACTAAACCAAACCAGCAAAAATAGACCGGGCCGCCCGTGAGTGCAAGGCCCACGGGCTGGGGATTTGCACCTCCCCCTGCGCGCGTTAATCGCGCACGTGACGCCCGGTTTATGGATTTTCGGCTCGAACCCCCCAAATCCACTCGATTTGGGCTTGGCCCGCGCATGCGTGTAGGTCCCCTTATCATTGCTAAGCAAGGATGGAAGGGCTTCCTATATAAGCCCTTCCAAGCTTCTCCACTTAGCAATGTGGGACTAAAAACACTACAAAAAAAAATGCTTTGAATTTAAAACAAAATTCAACAACGTCACCTTGACTTTGATTGCCATGTCACCTTGACTTTGACAGTCAGGTCATTTCTTGGGTCCACTTATTACCACCCGTATCATTAGTCTCCCCTTCAAGTCTAGTCGAAGGAGGCGTAGTCGACTAACTGGACTTAAGTCCTATTTTCACCTACTCACCCTTTTTATTAGGGGCATCCGGATGTTCGTGCTCTTATTTGCGATCCACGCACTTAATGTTTTTTCAAAAACTGCATGTTGGTAGCTGACCATTCAGAAGGGAAAAAGTACCAAGGGCGCGTGAGCAACCCAAAGAGGGTCCCTACGAGTTGAGCTAAACTCTGCACAGACCAAGCTAGCCAACTACAAAGCAGAGGAATTGATCCAGGAGTTATCCTCAAAGAATTTATTACTACTAGAGAAACAAGGGGAGTTAGGCGTGCGAGAAACCCAAATAGGGTCCCTACGAGCTGAGCTAAACTCTGCACAGACCGAGTTGGCTAACTACAAAGCAGGGGAAAATGAATGCCTTGAGGTTGGCAAGAGAGCATATTGTTAGGACCCTTGGCGGCCGGTTAAAGGGGGGGATGAATAGCCCTTACATAAAAACAAAACAAAAGGACTTTTCTTGGATTTACAACTTAATTAATCTAACACTTGCATAAGTATAATAAAGAAACTAAAAGACAGAGGCTCCGAGAATTTACTTGGTTACAACTGGGGAGGTTGTTATTCTAAGGAAGTAAAGTGCACTAATTTCTCCTTCAGGCAGAGAAGTCTCTTTACATCAATGACAGCACATAATCAGAGAGCTAAATAGAAAACTAACGACGTACAAGTGTTGTTTCACAATTTCTTGTCCTTGTTATCTTTTGGGAGTAGGGATGTTTATATAGCTCTGCTTGGGGTGCCTGGAAGTATTCCAAGCGCTTGAATGGGATAGAAATCTATCCCTGAAGTAATGGTCAACAGCCACGTCAATCTGGATAAAAGTCAGGTTCCGAGCGCCCTGACCTGCTCCGGGTGCCCCGGACTAGTCCGGGTGCCTCGAACTGGTCCGGGCGCCCCGGGCATCATAAGCTAGCCTTTTGTTGATTTTGGTCTAGGCCTCCTTTGGTTCCGCTCCCCTCGGTCTGGGTCTTCTGCTCCGACTCCACTTGCTTGGGTGATTTCAACCATTCGGAATAGGGCTCACCCGAATCCAACTTCCGGCCTTCTCAAGCAGACTTCCGCTTTGGCTTCTCGTCCCTCGGAATCACTGCTTGCTTCCTTCTCGTCTGCTAGCGTAGTCTTCCATAGCTTTTCGTCCCTCGGATAGCTGCGTCTTTTTCTCCTCGAGTAATCTTCTGCTTTGTCTTCTCGTCCCTCGGAAACACCGCACGCTCCCTTCTCATCAGTCGGTGTACTCTTCCACAACACCTCGTCCCTCAGACGCACCAAGCCCGTCGACTCTCTCCCGTGCCGTCCTTCTCGCTAGCTACGTCTTTTGCTCGACGTCCTGTGCTCCTAAGTTCCAGCACACTTAGACACAGGGTTAAACACAATATGACCTAACTTAACTTGTTTGATCACATCAAAACTACGTTGGGGTACCAACAAATATCTCGATTCTATCTAGTTTAAAAGAAAATTTATCAAGCGACTTTCAGGAACGCTCAGCCATACGACTGGAGGAGTTGTTCAACAATTACGAGATGGAGGTTATTTATCGACGGACACCCCCAAACAATCTATAGACCACCATTGACTTCTCAATGAGCTCCCAATAGATCTTTTAAGCAAATTCGACTAATATTATTCATGTTATGTTTCCTAATATGTAACTGAATGCAATTGTTGAAAATAATCGAAATTAACCTCTAAGATGTACTAAAAAGCACTTTTAGGATGCGCTAAGATATGCCTTAAATAAGGTTAGATAACGCATGCATTCTTGTGTATCTTCAAAACCACCACTACTTATAGAATAAACTCCGGTGTGTGTGTTCCTCATGTGACATATATTAGTTTACATAATAAGCCAGGCTAGGTAATAGCACCGAGTGGAGTAACCAGGCCAAGCAATTAATATCCTTAGATATATTTATGATGCAACCCCATGGCTAATTTTTCATAATCGATTGCCAGACTAAAGAGTAAACTAACCAAGATTATCATCGTATGAAACAAACAGGTCAGGCAAATGCATGTCCTTATCAAAGCTTATAAGATACCCCAGGGTTGAGTGATAGATTGGGCGAATAAGAGGCTGGGCGAAATATTAACGTCGAGCAGAAGAAATCCAGCCAGACGATTATCCTTCCTTGATATACTTATGATTGAATTTCCGACGTAATTTTTTTATAATACAATTTCACACTGAACAATATACTGGACGACTTAATTACATCGAGCCAAATAATCAAGCCAAATAATATAATGAAATCCTTATAATTGAAATTTATCCAAAGCCCATTATTGCTTATAATCCAGCTATAGGTTTGGGTACTTAGAATTTGTAAGCGTGAGAAATGCACACACTTGTGACCTGACTTGTGTCTTGGGGGTTTGGAATTCTAGGTGCTAGAGCATGCTTGCTTATAACTCGGTAAGATGGCTCGGGAGTTTAGGATAGGCCTGGTCTAAAACCTGGGGGTTAAAAATTTGAAGGTGCGAGAGCATGCCCACTTATAACCTAGGTTCGGGAGTTTAGGATAGGCCTGGTTTGAAAGATAGGGGCTAAATAAATTTAAAGGCTCAAGTGCATGCTCGCCTATAACCCGTCCAGATGGCTCAAGAGTCTGGGACAGGCCGGTCTGAAACCCGAGGGCTAAAAATTTAAAGGCGCAAGTGTATGCTTACTTATAACCTGACCAAACAGCTCGAGAGTCTGGGACAAACCTAGTCTGAAATCCGGGGGCTAAATAAATTTAAAGGTGCGAGTGTATGCTCTCTTATAACCCGGCTGGACGGATCGAGAGTCTGGGATAGGCCCGGTCTGAAACTCGGGGGCTAAATAAATTTAAAGGTGCTAGTGCATGCTCGCTTATAATCCGGTCGAACGGCTAGGGAGTCTAGTACAGGTTCGGTCTGAAATCCAGGGTTAGATAAATTTAAAGGTGCGAGTGCATACTCGCTTATAACCCGGCTAGATGGCTCGGGAGTCTGGGATAGGCCCGGTCCAAAACTTGGGGGCTAAATAAATTTAAAAGCACGAGTGTATGCTCGCTTATAACCCGGCTGGATGGCTTGGGAGTCTGGGACAGGCCTGGTCTAAAATCCAGGGGCTAAATAAATTTAAAGACATGAGTGCATGCTCACTTATAATTCGGTCAAACGGTTCAGGAGTGTGGGACAGGCCTTGTCTGAAACCTGGGGGCTAAATAAATTTAAAGGCACGAGTACATGCTTGCTTATAACCTGGCCGGATGACTCGGGAGTTTGGGACAAGTGATAACCATGATTTTAGCTATATTATTGTGAATCATAATGCATATTTTTATTGGTCTATTCATAGCTTAATCTCACATTTACACCATATTTCATAATTGCATATGATTTTAGACCTAATTACAAATTAGCCTATTTTCATGGTATTTGATGCTAATATTTGTTTATTATTTTGTAGGCATCAAAAGGGTCATGGACCCGATCAAATCAGACCGCATTTGGACTCAAATCAAGGGCTTAACGCGGCGATCAAACCTTGGAGCATTATGGACCGTCCATTGAAGATCAAGCAGATCTGAGCCATCCGTTGAAGATCCGGCTCATCCAACCTAATGAGGAGTACATCTGGACCATAGATGAAGATCAGTACCTTTTGATCCAGATCTGAGATGTTTTCCACCGTTGATCAAGCGCCTAGAATCCTCATCCGTTCGATCAGAACTGAAGTTGTTTAAAACATTCAGAAGCTACAGTGTACACTTGGGCTCGAGCGATCGCGATTTTCCTCACTGTTCTTCTTCTTCACTGCGTCGCCGATGCTCCCATTCCTCAAAACCATATCTGAGAGCTAACTTCTTCAATGACGACGATCTCCAACTGTCGGCGTTCATCTTCCGGTGATCAGAGAGTGCTAGAGGGAGGTTTCTCGGCGTATCTTGGTTCTGTTCATCGCCGCGATCCTGTGCAAGGGAGGTTTCTTATTCAGCGATTTTCACATCCAACTGAGTTCAGAGGGAGGTTTCTTTGAGTCTCAGATCTCATTCCGACTTCCATTCCATAGCATAACTTGGATGAATTGGCCATTTGATCCAGTTTGCAAAATTCACAGAGTCAAGCTCTGTTTTCTTTGGCTGGTGGGATTATTAGACGACTGTGAGCTTGAGGGGAGGTTTCCAAGAGTTGTGAGCACCTTCTGGTAATAGTTTGAAGCTTATAGATTCGTTGTTGAATGCTTGAGGGGAGGCTTCCGATGGCATTCCTATTGACAACAGGTTGAATGAAGTTAGGTTATGGTTTGGAGTTGTGGAATACTTTAGGTTTAGGTTTACTTTGAATTGTTCATCATTTGGCTCAGATCTATTGATCTGATTACCTTTCTTTGCAATTTCTGCTTTGTTTCAGTTTTCTTATGCGATTTCAATTCTAAATTACCTCTGCAATTTCTATTCTGTTTAAGTTCTATAATCCAGATTGTGTTGCATTTACTTGCAGTTCTGATTTGGTTTGTTTCCATTTCTGTTGTCTCATTTGCAGTTCGGATTTGGATGAATTTCTACAATCCAATCCATGTTTTAGCTACCTAACTAGTTTGCAATAACTTGGCTTTGATTGTTATCTTTGTTCAAGGTAAATTGTTTAGAGTTTGAATTTGATTGTTGAAACAGATTCAGATCATGAATGGGATGCTAGTTTGATTTCTATAAGTGTGTTTAAACTTTAGGAGTTACTTGGTATTAAGTTTGAGAATTGAAGGTGAGGTAATTGGATTATTTGATTTAATGGATGTAATGAAATCCGAATGTGATTAAAGTTAGTTTGATAAAATGAAGTGGAAAATGTTTGGATGAGAACCACATTTCTTTGAGCCAATTTTAATCTGTTTTAGAGCATATCTGAATATTGGATAAATTTAATTTGCAATGTGAACCAAATGGAAAAGTTTCATTGATCTTGTTAAGGTAAGAATTAAATTTGAATCAATTTTAGAGTTTTCACATATTACTAGTTATCCTTGGAAAGATACGACTTGGGACTCGTTGCTACAACATTTGTCTTAATTTTAATGAGTTTCAATTTTAATTAATTTGGAGCGCCTTGTGACATGCAAAATGGCCGACACCAAATTTTGACACCGTTACCGGGGAACTGAACTAGTAGTGTGTGTTTATTTTAGATTGTGCATTGTATTGATTGATTTTCTTTGTTAGTAAATTTCTTGATTTGATTGCTTAATTTTTTTTGTATTTTCATGTTGACTTATTCTTGAATTTTTGAGTGCTTTACTGTTCATAATTTCATGAGTTTGAAACTTTATGCTCTTGAGTCTTCTAATCTTGATTTTATTGTTGTAGTGAAGAACAGGAGATTTCTTTAGCATGAATCCATATGTTTAGAATTTTGGAGGTGAAATGGAGAGTTATCAGTATTTACAACCTGAGTATCAAATTTACCTAAGCATGGATCAACAAAATAAGTATGAGTCATTTTCAAATGGTTTTAATGCTAATTAGGTGGATAATTCATGTTTCAGGTATGAAAGTGCACAAGGACCATTTATTGAGCCATATCTAGTCTACTAGAGTTCATATGGGTTTCAAGAAGTTTCAACAAATTTTATCCTACAACCTTTTCAACAAAATGACCCTCAGATGGATGAGCCAACATGGAAAATAAGGGTGATTATGCAACAAATGAGTGAGCATCAAGAGCAGCAATTCTCAAGGATACAGAATATACAGAATCAGTTGGATCAAATTGCATCATCCATTCATCAGTTGCAAACACAAAACGCCAGTGAAGAGATGGATTGTGGAGCTCTTATCAGGCCTGACACTGCATCTACTTCTTCATTAGATTCTTTAAGTACTTTTTATTGTTGTGATGATGTAGTTGAATATAATTTTGATTCTACTAATGATGTTGCTCTAGATGTTGGAAAGGGTGCAGGTTTTGATGCAGAAGATGATTTATGTGTAGGGGAATGCTTACTGGGAGCATTACCTCAAGAATCACCAAGAATTGAGGATGAAAGTGTAGGGACTTGTGCTATGGAGCCAAGCACCCAAGGATCACCACATGAAGTTGAACATTCACCAGAACAAGAGCTTGAGCCATATCATGATGAAAAGGAGGTAACAATCACCACTCCAGGTACCTTTCAAGATGACAAGGTGAGTATTTCTTGTGATTTATCAGAAAATTCAATAGAGGTACCATTTGTTGATTTTATTAGTTGTGATTCATTCCTTGACATATCTTTTATCAAAACTAATATTCTCCTATCTTTTTTTTACCCCACATGCGTGTGGGAGTTGTTTTCCTTTATTGATGTTGTAGGTGAATACAAGCTCTAGGAGTGGATGCTTGAACTGAATCGCCTCACACCTCCGGAAAGAATTTGGAAAAGAAAAATGAAGAATAAAAAGAATTTTAGTGGAACCACAATTACACCTCTACCGATGTGGATTTTGTTGCTAAATCTTCTTCGACCACCGGAATTAAAGGGGAGTTGGTTCTAATTTCATTTTCTTATGCATTTTAAATCATGCTTTGTTAATAAATTCTTTTTATGCATTTCTTTAGTTACATACTTTGCACTTTGCATTTTACTTTCATACTTTGCATTTTTGTTGGTATATAGTATTTCATTTGAATAAAAGTTTTCATGGTAATTTCTTAAGTAATGCTTTTAAGATGGTAAAAGCTTCTTAAATTTGGTCATCAATTTTAGATCATTTGACATGATTAGATGCTTTTCTTGCATGATATTGGTTAATTTGGTGGTGGATTCCAATTTGATTAATGGAGCTTGATTGCATAGAAAAAATACCTAGAGAGGACCACTTAAAACCTATGCACTATTATTTTCTTTGTGTGACATGTACTCATAGAAAATTAAACTCTAGAACTTGCTTTGTTTCTTTTCAAAGTCACAATAGCATATGTGTGCATGAAAATAAAGGATATTTATCATTTTTGCTCCCTCATTATTTTCCATTTCTTTCTCCACAATTTTCATGAAATATTCTCATCTAGCATTCTAATCTTGATCATCTTTGCTTGTCAATTCTTCTTTTATTGAGAGTTTTGGTTGACTCCTTGATGAGTAAGATTGCCGAGATGGATTAAATTTTAAGCATGGGGGAAGATTGAATATGCTTGAAGTTCATGGAGATTAGGAGTTTTGAGATTGCCATGATGGTTTGAATGTGCTAAGTATAATGCAGGATTGGAAAGCTAACAATTTAGTTGAGAGGCACAATTTGGTTGGTTTGTTGGAATGATACATCATGTCTATTGTCAATTGGTATCAATTCCCTTCCAATTCTTGCATGATGAGAAGCTGGAAACTGTTGTGTATCAAAATGCAGGATCAATTTCTATCTCTACAAAATTTCCATTTTTGCATTTCCAATTTCTTACAGAATTTAGTAGTAAATGCATTTGGCTTAGTTGTTGAACTCTCTTTAAGTATGATGTAATAGAAGTTGGATCTAGAGAATGGGTTGTGCAGGAAATTTTCAGAAATCAGATTTGAGTGAAAGTTTAAAAGTATTCTAGAATTTGGAGGGAGCTACTGTTCTAGGATTCAAATTTCATCAAATAATTCTTTATTCACTAAAAGCCTTGAAGATTTTGGGAATTTAAATTCAGAATATCTGAAGCATGAATTGAAAAAAAAAATGATGAATGGAATTCCTATAAATTATGATAGTGAGAAATTATAGTGCAGTTTTATTTCTGATTAAGCTTGATTCCTGAAATTGGTCTTGAAGTCATACATTGTAGAGATCACTTCCATATTAGAGTGTTCACATATGATGTTGCAGGGAATACAAAATCTGTAGCAGCAGATGTTAGGGTCCGGATTCCAATTACAGAAACAACACACCAAAGCAGTAAGCAAGTAACAAAATTCAGTTCTGGATGCAGAAACTATCAAGAGTGTACCAAAATGCTATGAGTAGCTTACAAAATAATGATGAAAAATAGTGAAGCTATAGTATTTCCAGTAATAAATGGGGTTCTTGTATTTCTAGGTCCTATACAAACTGAATGGACAGAATTCTCGAAAATCAGTTGTTGAAAAGTAGAAACAGGGAGCTAAAGGCTGGAAATATGTTATAATCTATAGAATGCAGTTATAACTTAATTGTTGATTCAATGGAAGACTCAAGCAAGGTTGGGGAGTAAAATTTGGTTTCTGAGATAAAAAAAATTGATGTTGGAAGAATGAATAGCTACATTAGTTGAAGAGATTCTAGATTTTAGACATGGAAACTTAACTGTAATGCAAGTAGGAACTGATAAGCGCAAAACTGAGAAGTTCTGTGACTTTGTATCAAGATGTATCAATAATCAGAAGCAGCAATTAAACAATTGAGGAACTCAAGTGAAGCTTACAAGATGCAGTAACAAATGGTATTTCAGCTTCTTACGATCTTTTCAAGCTTTAGGAATTGAAATGCAGAAATTAAGTTTGCTGCTGTGCATGAATGGAAAGTATTAAAAGTTTTAGGTGGCATTGTTGAATTTGTATTCTTAAGTTCTGATTTGCGGGTAATTTCTGAAATCTGCTGTGGAATCTGAAAGGGAACTGGAATTTAAGTTATGTAATGCAGGAAGTTTTTGAGTTCAAATCTGAAATAACTTTCTTGAGATCTTTTGAAGTTGATTCCTCTGTCCAAATTTCTGATAGAAGTTATAATGTTCAGAAATAGATAGTTAAATATCAGAATTTTAGGGAGTTTGTGATCTTATCAAGTAGTTGAAACTTAAGAAGATCTAGCATATTCTTTTAGTTGAACTCATGTTGGTCTAGAAAATTCTTAAACCGGAGCTAATGATGTTGATGCCAAAAGGCCAAGTGAGCTATTCCTATCTCTTTGATAAATAGATTTGAATGGATTCAATCAACTCGGGAAACTGTCTTGTGCCAACTGATGATGCTGTTCTCATCAGCATAGCCATGAAGAAATAAATCAAATTCTGATTTCTTGAAGCTAAAATGTGGTAAATTCTGTTGCAAGCTTATAAACAGAAAGAGTTCGGGTGGACTTGATTTTTCATTAACATGCTTGCCATGAGTAGGTGAATGGATGCAATTTCAATGATACTGATATTCTAAGCTGTTAAAGTCTGAAATTGAAATATGGGAAACCAGAATTCAGAAATCAGTTGTAGTTCTGAATGTTGCAGAATTTAATTGGATCTTAGAAACTTCTTGGTTGCTAAAGGTAGAGTTGTGAAGGGAATTGAAATAAATGGTAGAGAATAGATTATAGTTGAGTTGTATTAAATGTGTGCCAGAATTTTATCAGCAGGCTTCAAATCATAGAGGAACTTAAGTGAAGATCTCGTATTTTATGCCAAATGATTCATCTTTCCAAGCTGAATTCTGTTAACATGACTGCTGTAGGAGTTCAAGGAAGCTTGATTTTATCGAAATTGAAACTCCCGAACTGAAGTATCCAGCAGAGTTCATTTCTGTTGCTGCTGGGCATAGAATCTGTTCGGATTTGAAATATGATTTCAGAGATGGACCAAGCTGCTGAAAATATACTTCTGCTGCACGTTCACTAATGCTGAATTCTAAAATTGTGAAACTGAAATCTGGGAACTGCAGCTAAATTTAATTGCTTGAGTTGGAATTCAAGAGTTCCAACTAAATGATTGCAATTTTCTATGACAGCAATCAAAGAGGATTTTTCCTACACTTCTAATTGGGAAGTTTCAGAACTAAGAAGAAAAGCTGGAAGTGGCTCTGTTATGATGAATTCAAATATGCAGAGAAAGAAAGACAAAGAAAAATTGCAGTAAAGAAAAGCAGTGACTACATGACTACAATTCAGCCAATGAATTCCGGAACTGTTTTGTGCCAATAATTGATACTATTTTTGATGGAATCAATTTTAATTTTGTGTCCTTATCAGTATAATTTTGAAGTGAAGTTTTAATTATTCCAGAGCTGTTTGATACCCTTTATTATACTTAATTCTTCATGATTCAAGCAAATTCCTTAAAAGAGAGTATCAAATTTCTGAAACTGTAATTTCAAAACCAGCAATTACCTTGAATCAAAATTTTGAATTGAGTCCTTGATCTGATTTTCTGAACCTTTTTGTTGAACTGTTTAAATGCATACAGGAGTTCTACCAGAGAAGGCCTCAGAATTGATCAGTTTTGCTTCAGAATTTGAGTTCAAACAGGGAAAATGCTTGCTGTTAAAATAGGAATGAGTGGAGTGAAGATATTCAGAAAATGCAGAATTCTGTTAATTAATAATGTGGCATTTCTGTACTAATTGGGAAATGAATTTTAATGAATTGCTATGGGACAGGATACAAAAGTCTGATGTTTGAATCTACAAAGACAGTAACAGAGAAAAAGAAGAAAAAAATCTGTAGTTTGGATACAAGAAATGTGTCTAGAAGAGTATCAAGATTGGAAATTTATGTTGTGTTTCATTGTCCGAGACGGGCAATATTTTAAGTATGGGGGAGGAAATTCTTCATAAGTTGAAGTGAGATTATTTGAGCTTCCAAATGTTGGAATTGAAGTGTAAGAGCTGGAAAAACAGTGAAAACAGAAAAAACAGAAAAAAAAAAAAAAAAAAACAGAGAAGAGGAAATGGCAAGACAAAAGAGTATCAAAGTTGGAGATTGAGTATCAAGAATCTTGGATTTCCATCAAATTGAAGGAGAGGTTAGCTTGATATGTTGAATTGGTAATGACAAATGGTATTCATCTTTTTTTATATCAAAATTGTCAACTCATCAAGTATATTCCTCCAATATTCTTATCTTCTCATTTTCTTCATGAAAATTCTTTTCTTTTGTCTATTTCATCCACTTAAATTATTCTTTTTGCTTCCATTTCAATTCTTCATGATAAATTTCTTTTGATTCATGTATGTTATGTTTATAGTGATGGAGAATTAGAAAACAAGCAAGCTTATAGTAGTGAAATATTGTGAGTGTCATTGAGTGAGCTCCACTAAAATGTATTTTTGAGTGTGAGGGCTAGAATAGGTAAATCCCTTTGTGAGATTGCATTTTGATTAATTTTTCAATTGGATTAAAACCACCATACCTACTGATTATTGTTTGGATTGTATTCATGATTATTTGTGATCTTTAAGATGACCTTAGTTAAGTTCTTTTTACCATTTTCTAGATATTGCAAGGGAATTACTGTGGAGGTGATTTTTAGTTTTCCTTACTTGAACGAGACGTCCAAGATTAAGTGTGGGGGATTTGATAACCATGATTTTGGCTATATTATTGTGAATCAGAATGCATATTTTTATTGGTCTATTCATAGCTTAATCTCACATTTACACCATATTTCATAATTGCATATGATTTTGGACCTAATTGCAAATTAGCCTATTTTCATGGTATTTGATGCTAATATTTGTTTATTATTTTGTAGGCATCAAAAGGGTCATGGACCCGATCAAATCAGACCGCATTTGGGCTCAAATCAAGGGCTTAATGAGGCGATCAAACCTTGGAGCATTATGGACCGTCCATTGAAGATCAAGCAGATCTGAGCCATCCGTTGAAGATCCGGCTCATCCAACCTAATGAGAAGTACATCTGGGCCATAGATGAAGATCAGTACCTTTTGATCTAACCATTGATCAAGCGCCTAGAATCCTCAACCGTCCGATCAGAACTGAAGCTGTTTAAAACGTTCAGAAGCTACAGTGTACACTTGGGCTCGAGTGATCGCGATTTTCCTCACTGTTCTTCTTCTTCACTGCATCGTCGATGCTCCCGTTCCTCAAAACCAGATATGAGAGCTAACTTCTTCAACGACGACGATCTCCAACTGTCGGCGTTCATCTTCCGGTGATCAAAGAGTGCTGGAGGGAGGTTTCTCGGCGCGTCTTGGTTCTGTTCATTGCCGCGATCCTGTGCAAGGGAGGTTTCTTATTCAGCGATTTTCACATCCAACTGAGTTCAGAGGGAGATTTCTTTGAGTCTCAGATCTCATTCCGACTTCCATTCCATAGCATAACTTGGATGAATTGGCCATTTGATCCGGTTTGCAAAATTCACAGAGTCAAGCTCTGTTTTCTTTGGCTGGTGGGATTATCAGACGGCTGTGAGCTTGAGGGGAGGTTTCGAAGAGTTGTGAGCACCTTCTGGTAATAGTTTGAAGCTTATAGATTCGTTGTTGAATGCTTGAGGGGAGGTTTCCGATGGCATTCCTGTTGACATCAGGTTGAATGAAGTTAGGTTACGGTTTGGAGTTGTGGAATGCTTTAGGTTTAGGTTTACTTTGAATTGTTCATCACTTGGCTCAGATCTATTGATCTGATTACCTTTCTTTGCAATTTCTACTTTGTTTCAATTTTCTTATGCGATTTCAATTCTGAATTACCTCTGCAATTTCTATTCTGTTTAAGTTCTATAATCCAGATTGTGTTGCATTTACTTGCAATTCTGATTTGGTTTGTTTCTATTTCTGTTGTCTCATTTGCAGTTCAGATTTGGATGAATTTCTACAATCCAATCCATGTTTCAGCTACCTAACTAGTTTGCAATAACTTGGCTTTGATTGTTATCTTTGTTCAAGTTAAATTGTTTAGAGTTTGAATTTGATTGTTGAAACAGATTCAGATCATGAATGGGATGCTAGTTTGATTTCTATAAGTGTGTTTAAACTTTAGGAGTTACTTGGTATTAAGTTTGAGAATTGAAGGTGAGGTAATTGGATTATTTGATTTAATGGATGTAATGAAATCCGAATGTGATTAAAGTTAGTTTGATAAAATGAAGTGGAAAATGTTTGGATGAGAACAACATTTCTTTGAGCCAATTTTAATCTGTTTTAGTGCATATCTGAGAATTGGATAAATTTAATTTGCAATGTGAACCAAATGGAAAAGTTTCATTGATCTTGTTAAGGTAAGAAATAAATTTGAATCAATTTTAGAGTTTTCACATATTACTAGTTATCCTTGGAAAAATACGACTTAGGACTCGTTGCTATAACATTTGTCTTAATTTTAATGAGTTTCAATTTTAATTAATTTGGAGCGCCTTGTGACATGTAAAATGGCCGACACCAACAAGCCCGGTCTAAAATTCAGGGGCTAAATAAATTTAAAGGTGCGAGTGCATGCTCACTTATAACATGGCCAGATAGCCCGGGAGTCTAGGGCAGGCCCGGTTTAAAACTCAGGGGCTAAATAAATTTAAAGGCGCGAGTGCATGCTTGCTTATAACCCGTCTGGATGGTTCGGAGTCTGGGACAGGCCCGGTCTAAAACCCGGGGGCTAAATGAATTTAAAGGCACGAGTGCATGCTTACTTATAACCCGGCCGGACAGCTCAGGAGTCTGAGACAGGCCCGGTCTGAAACCCGGGGGCTAAATAAATTTAAAGGCGCATGTGCATGCTCGCTTATAACCCGACTGGAGGACTCGGGAGTGTAGGATATGCCCGTTCTAAAATCTGGGGGTTAAATAAATTTTGGAGAGATTTTTTGAATGACTTCGCTTGCATTCTCATTAAATGTAAAATTTAAACATAATACATGAACAAATTACAAGCGTACTTTTTAGGCCCTATAGGGTTGTAGATGATTTGTGCTCCAATGCCACTCTAATCTTTTCCCTTCTGCATCTTCAAGATACTAGAAACCCGAGGTGAGTTTTTGTACCATCTTGAATGGTCTTCCCCACTGGGGCTCCAACTTTTTGATGTTCCTGATCAATCTAACTCGTTTCCAGACTAGATCTCCAACCTAGAAAAATCGAGGAATGACTCTCCTATTATAATTTTGCTTCATCCTTTACCGGTAAGCCATCAGCCAAGCTACCGCCTTGTCCCTAACTTCCTCTATCAGATCTAGTTCCATAAGGTGCCGACCAGTATTGTCTGCATGCTAGTCAACCTTTGTGCCTTTTTCAGCTTACGTGGAAGGGTCATGTCTTGAAGAGTTTGCACTTTGTTTGGGTTAGCTTCAATTCTTCGCTCAATCACTATGCATCCCAAGAACTGTCTACTTCTAGCTCCGAACATGCATTTACCGGGATTGAGTTTTAATTCGTATCACCTCAAAGTTTGGTAAGTCTCCTCCACATCAGCACATAGATCGCTCGCCTGGAGGGATTTGATATGGATGTCATCCACATAAACTTCCATATTTCTCCCAACTTATTTCTGAAAGACCTTGTTCATAAGCCTTTGATAGATAACTTCTATATTCTTTAGTTTGATCGGCATCAAATTATAATAATAAGTGCCCTCGGCAGTTATTAAGCTAACCTTTTCCTGATCCTTTTTGGTCAGAGAGACTTGGTGATATCTCTAGTAAGCGTCCAACATAAAGATAATTTCGCACCTAGAGGTGGAATCCACCACCTAGTCGATATGATGCAGTGGATAGTAATCTTTTGGACAAGGTTTATTAAGATCTTTGAAGTCTATGCAAACTTGCCACTTGTTTCCTGATTTAGACACCAGGAGAACATTGACCAACCAGATTGGGACCTGAACTTCCCAGATGTAGCCTACCTCCAGTATTTGTCCACCTCTTCCTTGATGATTTTATTTTGATCTATCCTAAAATCTCACTTCCTTTGCTTGACCAGATGGGCATTTGGATGAACATGGAGTATATGCTCCATGATCTCGGGTGATACACCCATCACTTCTTTGGGCATCCAGGTGAAAACATTACTATTGTTCTTTAAACATTTGACCAGCTCAGCTTTAAGTTCAGGAACCAGGTCAGTTGCTATCTGAGTAGTAGCTTCCGATCAGCCGGGTTGAATCTGTACTTCTTTCTTTTGTTTATATACCAGGGTGGATGGTGTTTCCCAGATAGTGTTGACTTCCATTCTTTGAATTTTTTGGACGACATTGGCATTTGTCTTAACTATTTCTGCATAGCACTTGCGTGCTACTAGTTGATTGCCTTTGACCTCACCCACCTAGTCATCCATAGAGAATTTTATTTTTTGACAGAAGGTCGAGACGATGTCTCAGAATTCATTTAGGGTCAGTCAACCCAAAATGTCATTGCAGGTTGAGGGCGCATCCACAACAATGAAGATTGATCGATGCATCCTCATTAGGGGCTCTTCGCTTAAGAATATAGCCAACTTTATTTGGTCGAGCGGTTGAACCTCTTTACCCGTGAATCCATACAAAGGAGTTGCCATGGGTTGAAGTTCACTCGAGTCTATCTGTAATTGCTCAAATGCCTACTTGAAAATGATATTAACTGAGCTCCTTCTGTTAACAAAAGTATGAGAAATATTATAATTGGCTATAACAACCTTAATTATTATAGTATCATTATAGGGTATTTCCACTCCTTCCAAATCTTTGAGTCCGAGGCTGATTTCGAGCTTGGCCGCATGCTCTGTGCTGCATCCGATGGTATAAATCTCCAAACATTGAGCATGTGACTTTCTAGCTCAGTTGGAATGTCCATCGGTCGACCCCTGGCTATCATATTGATGTTGCCCTAAGTGACATTGTTGCAGTTCTCCTCCTACTGGGTTATTAGCTCTGGTTGAACCCAGGCTGGAACATGCGCCTGGTCTGCTGGTGATGGAGGTGTTCTTTAGCGCCGCTTGATCGCTCATTGATTTCTTTTAGGAGAACCCTTTGGTGTCGATAAGGGTAGCGGTTGGGTGATAGGGTAGGGTGCGCCGACGAAATCTCTGATTGGTGTTCAGCGATTTATCAGAGAGTAACATTCTTGAATGTCATGACAAACTAACCGATGATATGTACATCACCGGCGTGGTACTTCTCGAGGGACCTCCACGTGTTGCACGGCCTAAGGCTATGGTTCTTGATGATGAAACTGAGGGTTCGCTCGAGGTCCTTTAGGTGGAGGAGCAGGCAGCGTCGGGCGCTTGGAGGTTGGAGTTGAGGGAGGTGTGGCGACTTTTTTTTTCTAAGCGGCTTGTGCTTCTTTCACATTCACTACAAGAAAAAAGTTAAAAGACAACACTTTTTATGTATTGTCTATGTGGCTGAAAAAATATTTTTAAAAGTACTGTTGTTAAAAATGTGCTCTAAGACAACGCTTAAAAAACGTTGTTATTTTTTACAAAGACAACCCTTTTGCAATGCTTAAAAAGTGTTGTTGTTATTTTTTTTTTTACAAAGATAACACTTTTGCAACGCTTAAAAAGCGTCGTCGTTTGTTGTAAAGACAACGCTTTTGCAACATATAAAAAAACATTATTTTTTCTATTTACAAAATCATTGTCTATTATATTTACATCACGAATTGCTTAATTAAACCCTTATAAATAACAACAATTAAAATACCATGAAATACAGCTAATCAATCTTTTTACTATTGAACCAAACATGCGTCATACAATTCAAAATGAAAATATATAGACATAATCTACAAACTTTAGATACATGTTAAGTTTATATAAAAGCAAAAATCCTACCTACTAGACATGTATATTAATTCTAATATATCTAGCTTCTTGGATTAAATCTTTCTAGTAATATTGTATCTTCTTGGAAATTTATATGAGTCCTTCTTGGCAAAATAAAAACTCCACTTTCAGTTTCTTTCCACATTCATCTGCGAGGAAGAAAAGTATTACATTATAGTTAAGATGAAATAACTCACATAATCATTATATTATACTAAGACAATAAACAAGCTCACATAATTAATATGCATTTGCTCATCCTATATGATTAAGAATCGATCAAGCATTCTAATGTCAGAGATTAATTTTTCATAGATTAGTTGATTGCTAGTTTCAAGTGAGGAACCATTGCCCTTCATCATATTCTAGTATATTAAGAAATTGCATCTCTGATGTAGTAGTTTACCTGAATGAATAAAATACAAAAGTACAATTGAAAAAGAAAACAATTTGCAGGACCTTCTGAGAGAACTTTGATTCCCAGAAAAGAAGAGCATCTTCCAGTCTTAAGCCTACACCCTGCAAATTGAAAAGATTTTGCAACAAGATGGTAAGTTTGAGTTAAAGCTATAATAGCAAAAGAAATGTCAAGCTGATGTTCATGGCACAATTTCATTTTGAAAACAGATCACTGCAACAATTGAATAAAAGTACCTTCAAGAAAAGTCCAAGTTGCATTCTTCCTCCATGCTTTAAATGGTAAGTTTCTCTTAACTACAAGAACAACATAGCTGCTAAGGTTAAAGCAAACAATAGATTTATAACAAAATATCGGAGATCCATCACCTTATCAAATAAATGGCACATGCAAAAAGGTTTTGAACTGCTAGCTAGCTTGTTAATGTCCCATCATCACACCATGTTTGTCATGATAAAGAACTGCCTGTCTCTTTCTGTGTCTCTAATAGTTGATATCCATTTTTTGCAAAGAACTCACACCATGTTTGTCACGATAAAAAATCACACGATTTATAAAGCTTGAAGATCTAATAATAATAATAATAATAATAATAATAATAAATCTTTTGATTTGATCTAATATCATAGGTATGGAGCAAGGAAAAATTAAAATTGTCAAATTGCACAAGCAACTATCCTCGATAGCAATGACAATCCCAACAAATGTAATATTGAATTTAAATTATATGAACAATTACCTGTTGGTAAAGACAAAGGACTTTGAGAGATTACTTTCGAATTGAGTGGCAACAAGGACACAACCTAAAAAAATTTCCAAACAAGTATACAGTTATAATCACATCTTATGGAGTTTCAAAGACTTCAGATGAAAGCTCAGACATTTACATGTGTATTGTTAAAAAATATTATTATTTTTAGATAATTAATTGAATATGAACATAGAACAATTACCTGTTGGTTAAGCCAAGGGACTTTGAGAGATTGCTTCAGAATTAAGTGGCAACAAAGGATACAAATTGAAAAAAAGTTCCAAACAAGTATAAAGTTATAATCACATTTATAGAGTTTGAAAGTATAAATATAAATTTAACATGGACCTGATGCATTGCAACATAAGCAAAACCTTTTTGTAGGAAAACCCTACGGCCAACAAATAATTCTAATCATTTTTTCAAAGGGTGCTTGCATATAGCGATAGATCAGTAGAAACCATGGAGATATTGTTGTAGTAAAAAATAGAGATTAGATTAAAAACAAGTAGATAAATGGTACCTTAAAAAAGAGTGTAAATCAAAAAAAGATAACATCAGCAAATCATGAAAGACTTGGATGAGAAGCAAGCATAGCATAATAGAGTCAAATATTCTTTATATGATAAAGCTCGCTAGGATCTCATATAGAGAGATGAGAAAAGTTAAAATTTAAATCGAAGTTTTTTCAAATGATAATGGGATAAAGTTGTCTCGATGAGCTCGGAAACCATCAAAATTGAAAGAATAATTTGCAGCACAAGTGAAATTAATGATCAAATCGGGTAAGCAATATAGTGAAAATTGGAGGAATAGAACTAGACGATGAAATAGGGCGGGTAAGAAGAACTCACCAATAAGGGGGATGAGGTTCTTATGGTGAAGGCAGTTGATGATGGTGAGTTCCTTGAGGAAGTCGTTTGGAGCGAAGGTGCCACCTCTGAAGAATCGCTTCAAGACAACCTACTTGTTCTCCCCAGGCAACATGCCCCAATACATCTCGTCGAAGCCCCCTTTGCCTAGCTTCATCTTCTTGTCAAAATTGTTGGTCGCTTTGTCGAGGTCCTTGAACTTGAACTCCCTCGACATCCCCGGTAGGCTCTTTAGAGCCCCCAATACTAGCACGTTGCTGCTATTGGCGGCAGCATCTCTTGCCATCCTCTTCCTCATCTTCAGCCACACACAAAGCCCTGCCCCAAGCACCATCACGAACGCAAAAACTCCTCCAACGATCGCTCCAATCTTCCCCGGAGACATGAATTTTCTGCTGACAGTTATCATCTCGACGAACAGATTCCACGATAGCACACAGTTGAGCTCGTACTTCATCCCCGTCAAAGCAACAAACCAAAGTAGAATTCCTGCTTCAGGTAATCGCTGAGATAGAGTGGCGCTTCGAGCAAGGCGGAGTTCATCTTTGGATAGCCGATGGTCTACTTACAAATGGCGCGTCACACCGTCGTAATCGATCCAAACATCCAGAACATCCACAAGGGGATTCCATACTCGTGTTGTTCTCGTCTTCCTCCTCGTAGCACATCCTACAGAGGCATATGGAATCGGCAGAGGATTCCAACCTCATGGGCATCGAAGGAGGGCCTCATGGGTGTCGGTGGTGGATTTTGGTGGAGGAGCTAGGGTTTCATGGGTTTTGGAGGTGGGTTTCGACGGAGGAGGGTTTTAGTGGGAGAGGAGGAGGGTTTTGTGGGTTTTGGTCGACATTTATTGAAAAATTACAGGTTGGTGTACACATGTATACTAAAATAAATCAGGTATAGATAACATTTGTAGACAATATTTTTCAAAAAATTGTTGTCCTTAATAAAAAAAAATTAATAGACAATGTTTTTTTTAAAACATTATCTTTAATAAGAAATAAAAAATATAGACAACGATTTTGATTAAAAGCATTGTAAAAAGAAAAAATACAACGTTTTTTTTTAAAAGCGTTGTCTTTTAAGTGTTGTGTAATCTAAATTTTCTTGTAATGATTGATGAATTCAATCGCCCGATTGAGTAGTAGATCAAAGTTTTTTTGAGGTATTCTTGCTAAATTGCGAAAGAAGTCGTTGTCAGCAAGCCTTTGAGAAAAAGCGCTCACTGTGGTGACTGTGGGGACTTCTATAGCTACCTGATTGAATCTTTTAATATAAGTTCTAAGGGTCTCCTTGGGCCCCTGCTTAAGCGAAAAGGCTCTAGGGGGTCTTATGGTAATGCCAATTGCTGGAAAGTGATGAAGAAAGACTTTGCAAAAATCCTTAAAACAGTGAATGAAGTTGTCTAGCAGTTACCTGAACCATCATTGTGCCAATCCGCCAAATCTAGTGAGAAACATTCAACACTTTACACTGTCCGTAAATTATTGAAGGAGGATGACATTTTTGAATTTAAGGAGATGATCTTATGGATCAGTTAATCTCGAGTATTCTCCTATGTTTAGGGTCTGATAATGTTTTGACAATTTATCCTTTAGCATGCGCTGAGAAAACGAGTTACTAATTTGCCCAGGAGAACTATTAGTCATTGGAGCTTTTCCTTTGCACCCTTCTCGAATAGGTATTTCTCCAGAGGATTCTTGGTGTAGTTCCTCTTGGTCCACGTGGTCGGGCGGTGTACAAAAAAGCATTCAAGGACGCTAGATTGGTGAGGGAGGTGCACAAAGTAAATGGGGGACTTCCTCCTGAGCTCCTCTCTCCCTTTGGTGGGTTATTGTTGACGTTACAAGATTTGGTGGTGGTAGCATACCACGAGTAACTGCTTATTGTTGCTGTTGCAGTTGTAGGATCGAAAAGAATTTAGATATCTCCACAATGACATGATATTGTCCACTTTGGGCCTAAGCCCTCATGGTTTTGCTCTTGGGCTCTACCCAAAAGGCCTCATGCCAATGGAGATATCTTTTTCTTATAAACCCATGATCTTTTCCATGTGTTTTCAATATGGGACTATGTTTGCAACCTTGCAACCCCAACAATCCCCCCCTCAAACAAAGGACCATGGGCTTCCCACGTCCGATCCTCGACCCACCAGGTCTTCCTGCCCCTCGGTCTACTCGACCTACTAGGACTTCCTGCCCCTCGGTCTACCCGACCTACTAGGACTTCCTTGCCTAGCCGCAACTAGGACTTCTTGCCTCTCGGTCCACCCAACCTACTAGGACTTCCTGCCTGGTGTCTGGTCCTCTTGATCCGAACATAGGAGCCCCCACTTTCTTTGTTCGAGGTCAATATTGTACTCACATGGTTCAATAAGACCATAGCTCTTGTGCACAGTCGGCGGTTAAACCTTCTGGCAGTCCGAGCTCTGATACCAATTGTAGGATCGAAAAGAATTTAGATATCTCCACAATGACATGATATTGTCCACTTTGGGCCTAAGCCCTCATGGTTTTGCTCTTGGGCTCTACCCAAAAGGCCTCATGCCAATGGAGATATCTTTTTCTTATAAACCCATGATCTTTTCCATGTGTTTTCAATATGGGACTATGTTTGCAACCTTGCAACCCCAACAGCAGTGCCTTTTGCACTCGAGCGTTGACGATCATCTCTAGCTCCTCTTGAGTTAAAATAATAATGGTGAGTCTTCCAGCCTCCTCCATCTTTAAGCCTCAGATTCATGTGAAAATTCTCATAGACGGCGTCAAATTTGATCCTGTCTGAAAGCTGGAGAGATGGTGCATTGGTGATGATTGTCGAATGGTTGACTAGAGCAAGACTTTTCCCTTCTCACAGAGGCCTCCTACGCACACTGCGACGATCCAACAAAGTGTTAGTGACCAAAAACTAGGGAAGGGGTCCCTGGAAAGACCCTCCGACGCTTAAGTCAGTATGATTTCAAAATGAAGAACAGTAGAGGAAAAGTGCTTGCACAAGGATGAAGCTCAGATGATGTAAATTGCGTACCTTGCCAATGGAGATGACCCCCCTTTATATACTACCTCTCATAACCTCTATGACCATGAGGTGACATTGTGTGTCAGAGTTTGTTAGTTTGTTGCGTAATAAGTATCTGAGGAATCTTTTATCTACCCACAAATGTACCTTTTGTCGTTTATGACTTAGGCCTTTAATGAAGCCATTAAAGGAATATGCTGTCATAAATGGTCAACCGATGGGAAACAAGATAACCTTCAAAGGAGGTCCCAAAGGAATATTCTTCGACAATTCTGATAGGTTGTTAAAATATTATTTGTTGCTTGTCTGCTGAATATATCTCGACCGGCTAACACGACCAATCGCTCTTATATTTGTCCTTGCATTAAGCTGCTTTGTTATCTATTAAATGTTGTCATAAACTCGGTCGGAGATCATATGATACATTGAGCATGCTAGAAATCCGTTTAAGCGACCCTCTGATAAACCATGTGTACTAAAGATCCATTTGGAAGTAAATATGCAACTAAGTTTTTTAATTCCAGCCGACTTTATGGCCGGTCGTGCATGAAGAGCTTTATAATGTTAACTGCCTTGAGCCCGACTAGTCTTTCATTTGGCTAGGCATATACAGAAAGATTTATAAGGATTTAGGCCTTGAGCCCGACTAGCCTGTCATTTGACCGGACATACATGGAGAGATTTATGAGGTCAAATGTCTTAAGCTCGGTTGGTCTTTCTCTGGTCGGACTCACAGAGATTTATGAGGCTAAGTTGTTGGGGTTCAATCAAAGTCCCACATTGAAAAGTTTCGATAAAGATCATGGGTTTAAAAGGATATAGAATATCTCCATTGACATGAGCCCTTTTGAGGAGATCCCAAGAGCATAGCCATGAGGGTCTAGACCCAAAGTGTACAATATCATGCCATTACGGAGATATGTGAACATCCTTTGGGAACAACAAATGGTATCAGAGCCATGGTCAAGACCAAATATCATATGAGGTGACCTTGAACGAAGTTGAGGGTGGGCTCAGAGTAGGTCAGGTTGACTGAATGTGGGAAGGTCCCGAAGCATGTCAGGGTGATTGGATACTTGTGGGGAGGCTCGGAGCAAGTCAAGATGACCGGATGCTCATGGGAAGGCCCTAGAGTAGGTCAAAGTGATCGAATACTTACGGAAAGGCAAGTATGTTAGGGTGACCGGATGCTCGTGTGGAGGCCCCAAAGCAGGTTAGGATGATCGAATACTCGTGGGGAGGCCCCGAAGTAGGTCAGGGTGATCGAATACTCGTGGGGAGGCTCTAAAGCAGGTTAGGGTGATTGGATACTTGCGGGAAGGTCCGGAGCAGGTCAGGATGACCGGATGCTTACGGGGAGGCCTGGAGAAGGTCAGGGTGATCAGATACTTGTGAGGAGGTGAGTAGGTTAGGGTGAATGGATGCTCACAAGGAGGCCAGGAGCAGGTCAAGGTGACCGAATGCTCGCGGGGAGGTCCGGAGCAGGTCAAGGTGATTTGATGTGGATGCTTGCGGGGAGGCCCAGAGCATGTCAGGGTGACCAGATGCTCGCGGGGAGACCCGGATCATGAGAGTAATTTTGGTCCTTCGTTTGAGGGGAGGATTATTAAGGTTCAATCAAAGTCTCACATTGAAAAGATTTGGTAAAAATCGTGGGTTTAAAAAATGTAGAATATGTCCATGGCATAAGGCCTTTTGGGGAGAGCCCAACAGCAAAGTCATAAGGGTCTAAGTCCAAAGTGGACAATATCATACTATTTTGGAGATATATGAACATTCTTTGGTCACAACAAATGATATCAAAGTCATGGTCTAAACCAAATGTCATGTGGGGTGGTCTTGAAAGAATTTGAGGGTGGGTCCGACATAGGTCAGGGTGATCAGATGCTTGTGGGAAGACCCTGGATCATGTCAGGGTGGCCAGATACTTGCGGGGAGGCTTGGAGCAGGTTAGGATGACTGGATGCTTGCGAGGAGGTCTGGAGTAGGTCAGGGTGACTGGATACTTACAAGGAAGTGAGTAGGTCATGGTGACCGGATGCTCGAAGAGAGGCCCGGAGTAGCTTAGGGTGATCGAATGCTAGCGGGGAGGCCTGGAGCAGGTCAAGGTGACCGAATACGGATGCTTGCAGGGAGACCCAGAGCAGAGCCATGAGGGCATATGCCTAAAGTGGACAATATTATACCATTGTGGAGATATGTGGACATCCTTCAGTCCCAACAAATGGTATCAGAGCCATGGTCCAGACTAGATACCATGTGGGGTGGCCTTGAACGAAGTTGAAGGTGGGCCCGGGGGAGGTCCAAACTAGATACCTGCTCCGGGCCTCCTCGGGAGTATCCGGTCACCTTGACTGCTTCAGGGTCTTCCCGCATCCGGTCAACTTGACCTACCCCAGGCCCACCTTCAACTTCGTTCAAGGCCACCCCACATGGTATCTGGTCTGGACCATGGCTCTGATACCATTGTTGTGTCCAAAGGATGTCCACATATCTCTACAATGACATAATATTATCTACTTTGGGCCTAGACCCTCATGGTTCTGGTCTTGAGCTCTCTCCAAAAGGTCTCATTCCAATGGAGATATCCTACATCCTTTTAAACTCATGATCGTTACTAAATCTTTCCAATGTGGGATTTTAATTGAACTCCAACAATCCTCTCCTCAAATGAAGAATCACAATTACTCTTATAGTCGGGGTCTTCCCGCGAGCATCTGGTCACCCTGACCTGCTCTGATCTTCCTCGCAAGCATCTACATCCGGTCACCTTGACCTGCTCTGGGCTTGCCCACGAGCATTTCGTCACCTTGACCTGCTTCAAGCCTCCCTGCAAGTATCCGGTCACCCTGACCTACTCGCCTCCCTGCAAGCATCTAGTAATCCTGACTTTGCTCTTGGGCTTTCCCCAAAAGGCTTCATGCCAATAGAGATATTCTACATCCTTTTAAACTCATGATCTTTACCAAATATTTCCAATGTGAAACTTTGATTGGACCATGACTTTACTCTTGGACTCTCCCTAAAAGGTCTCATCTGGTCAACCTGACCTACTCGGACCCCCCTCAACTTCGTTCAAGGCTACCCCACTTGATATTTGGTTTGGACCATGACTTTGATAGCATTTGTTGGGACCGAAGGGTGTCCACATATCTCTACAATGGTATGATATTGTCCACTTTGGGCCTAGGCCCTCATGACATTGCTCTTGGGTTCTCCTCAAAAGGCTTCATGCCAATGAAAATATTTTACATCCTTTTAAACCCATGATCTTTATCAAATCTTTCCAATGTGGGATTTTCATTGAATCCCAGCATAAGTGCTTTAGGCCCGGTTGGTATTTCATCTAGTCGGGGGCACATAGAGATTTATGAGGTTAAGTGTTTTAGGCACGACTGATCTTTCATCCGGCCCGACGCACATAGAGATTTATGAGGTTAAGTGCTTTAGGCTCGGCTGGTCTTTTATCCGACCGGGTGCACATAGAGATTTATGAGGTTATAAGTGCTTTAGGCCTGGCTGATCTTTCATCCGGTCGAGCGCACAAAGAGATTTATGAGGCTAAGTGCTTTAGGCCCGGCTGGTCTTTCATCTGGCCAGACACATATAGAGATTTATGAGGTTAAGTGTTTTAGGCCCGACAGATATTTTATCCAGCCAGGCATATATAAAAATTTATGAGACTAAGTGTTTTAGATCTGACCGACCTTTAGTTTAACCGATTGGCTCTCTCCCGCTTGACTTATAATCCGATCAAAATAGACCCAAGAACCTCAATACCGGGTGAATCATAAAATTAACTAGAAAATATATTTCTTTTCTAACTTAGATTATCATATGATTATTAATTTTTTTTTGTCCACTTATTACTATCCGTATCAGTGCATATACATGGTACAGAGCAGATGAATTGGAAACTTGCTGGTCGGCATTTTGATAATTGCTTAGGCTGACAACTTTCATTTATCAGCCACATGGTCGTCGATCGTGTATCACTCATATTACAATATAATTGCATTTCCTAATAATTTTTTTTTCTTTTTCTAGATTTTTTTACTATCAAAATATAAAAGATTCTACTTTTAGGTGAATGCGATTGGTAAGATTACGAATTTACGATGCCGAGGAGATCGTAAATGAGGCAAGGAGGGCGATGTGAGCAATCAGCGTAGAAGCAGAGGTGGCAGCCAGAGAGCACCGAAGGATAGTAGGGCTGATAATGCGTTCGGTTTAAATTTAGTTCCTATTAAATTCATCGGGGTGGATTTAAATCTAGTTAAATGAGTTACGAAATCAAATCAGTCTAAATTTATTAATCGGATTTAGAAATGGGTTTAAAGTTTAGATTACATATTCAATGAACTTACTCTAAATCTGTCCCGTATATAATAATAATAATATAATAATAATAATATATATATATATATATATATATATATATATATATATATATATATTTTGATCCTGTCCGGGGGCGTGGCGCTCTCTACTGTCTTCGACTGGTGATATGGATCTCCGGCGAATCTGCAAAGAAGCCGAGCTGAGAAGGAGTTCTCGGCGACGTCCCTCCGACGCTCAAGTCAGGCAGCGAAGAGAAGAGGAAGAAACAAAGTAACACTACCGTGACTACAGTACCCAAGATTGCATACCTTCGTCAAAGCTTGGAGTCCTTATATAGGCCCCCGGGGAGGCGCGGGTACGTTTCTCGATGCGTGCACGCTTCCCTAAACATACCTCAAACGAGTGTGTCAGAAAAGCATGTCTGACGCCATTGTAAAATACCGGAAAAAAAATGGGGAATAATGATAAGGGAATTTTCTAAAATTTTTGGAGATTTTTTTTGGAAATTTTTAAGAGCTCGTATGGATGAGTTTTCGGGGATAAAAGTGGGCCCCGGAAAAGCCTGTTTAGGCTACCCTGTTTTAGTGAGGAAATGTTGATTTTTATTTATATATATTTTTTTTCTCATTTTATTTCCTCCGTTTCTTTCTCCTCGACGCCGTGCCCTTACCCGTGCCCGACGGTTTTCTTCTCCAAAACCGGCGACGCGATCCTTTCTTCATCCTGTCTTCTTCCCGATCTCTGCCCTAGAGCTTCTACTCTGATTTCCTCTCCTCTGGCTGACGCGACGCCAACCCTTGATCCACCTCCGCCGGCCACCAGATCCGACCAGTGCTGCCGACGCCGGGTGCCGCTTCTCTTCAGTCCTAGAGTCGGCCTCTCCTTCTCTTCCTTTCCGATGTCGCACCGGACGGCGCCACCACTTGAGGCCGATGGTAGCAGCGCTGACACTGCCTGGCGCCGCTTCTCTACATTTGCCGACCTTACAGCATGCCCTAGATCGTTGGCGTCGATTGGGGCTCAGGACATAGAGGTGAGGATCCGGTCCTGGACTAGGAGGGAAGTGACGGGTTAATTCTTCCTTTGCTGGTTCTTCTAATCAGATCTTGGATTTCCTTTCTTGTTATGGTTTAGGTCAAGTTGAGCCAGGAGAATTAAGTGTTGTGGTGTTTTTGGGATTTGACAGCCATTCATTTCAGCCACCTGAGTCCAACAGCCACGAACTTTGCAGTGGATCAATGATCCTCCTCTGATCTGTGAATCTCTTGTGTTGACTCTCTAGCTTGCGGATCCAAGCAGGGAAGTGGCTGCAGCACCTTCTATTTGGTCTCTGGTAAAGGGGAAAGCTGCCAGCACAGAATTGGGATTTGGCCACAGGATTCTGGCTACCATAGTACTGAATGCCTGGTTGTTTCCATGATATCTATCTTTGATACGGTTGATATCAGTGTGGTTCAGTGAGGTAAGATTAGGTTGTTGCATGATTTGTGATCCCACTTATTGAATTCAACTTGGTCTAATCAGTGGGAAGGATTTCAGCAGGAATTGTGTGTTGGTCCCTTTGGAGGCCGGCAAGAGGGGAGGGGTGAATTGCCCTACAAGAATTAAACCAAAAATCCTTCTCGGATATTCAACTAATTTAAAAGACACTTGTAATAAATAAATAAAAGAGACTAAGTAAAGAAAAGCAGACACCAGAGTTTTACTTGGTTTGCAATCAGGGGATTGCTAATCCAAGAAATATAAGCGCACTATCTGATTCTCCTCTGGGCGGAGTAGCCTCTTTACAACGTTGACAGCACAAATGAAAAGAACAGAATTGAAAGCACAGAAAGAATTGATTACAAGTCAGTTTTTTTTAAGCTTCTGGACCAAGGCTATATTTATAGCCTTGGTCGGGGCGCCTGGAAGGGTTCCGGGCGCCCTGGAGGGGATAAAACTTATCCCCCAACGTTCAGATCGAGTCAAAATTCGATCTGGTCAATATTACTGCTCAGGGTGCCCCGGAGGGTTCCGGGCGCCCCGGAGGGCTCCGGGCGCCCCGGACTGCTCCGGGCGCCCTGGAGCCCAAAGTCAACAATGTTGACTTTTTCGCCTCCGGTTCAGCTCGTCTCGGTCCGGGTCTTGTTCGCTCCGGCTCTGCTAGCTTGGGTGATCTCGGCCATCCGAAATAGGGCTCACCCGAACCCAAGTTCCGGCATTCTCCTCGAGCAGCCTTCCTTCCCGGTTTCTCGTCCCTCGAACGCCGCGCACGTTCTTCTCGTCCACCGGTGTACTCTTCCGCGGTCACCTCGTCCCTCGAACGCATCGAGCCTGTCGGCTCTCTCCCCGTGCCTTCCTTCTCGCTAGCCGCGTCTTCCGCTCGACTTCCTGTGTTCCTAAGCTCCTGCACACTTAGACACAAGGGTTAAACAAACGCAGGACCTAACTTAGCTTGTTTGATCACATCAAAACACCTTGGGGTTCCAACAATCTCCCCTTTTTGATGTGAGCAACCCAAGTTAAGTTAGGGTAACTATATGCAATAAAAACGATTTATATTCCAATAAGTCCAAATATTTTTCAATTGAAAAATTATAGTACCTCCCCCTAGACTTAACATACTTCTCCCCCTTTGATCACATAAAAATTGGGGTTATAAATAAGTCTAAGATAAATTCAAAATAAACTTTAAGTGTAAAATATTTAATAATGTCTAAGTAAAATTCAATTTAAAGACACTCTTCAGAATTTTTTTTTCGAAAAAAACATTTAAGTAAAATATTTTTCAGATAAAACAGTCACAAGTGTTAAAAAAAGTTTTAAGTTTGAAACTTATCTCAGCATCCCCAAAAAATTTTTTTTTCTAATTAATTAAAAATAATTCTAAGTTAATATTAAAAAATTATAAGGCAATATTATCATAAAAAAAAATTCTAAGATAACTTAAAAAAATTTCTATGTCAATTTTCATAAAAATTTCTAAGATAATAAAAAATTTATAAAAAATTTAAATATTTTTTAACACAAATTGAATAACTCTTTTAAAGCATTAAGTAATTTAAATTAATGCTTTTTCAGTTAGTCAATTAAACTTTTCATTTCGATACTTGGCTCCGAGGTCGTGGCGAGGCACTAGGCCTTCTTGGTTATTGGAGCAACAACCACTTCCTTAGACAAAGCTTCATAAAGAAATTAGTTGTTTAATTTTCTTGCTGAAAATGCTAAGTCTGATTTTAATTTTAAATTAAATAGGTTTTTGGAACCCAATAGAGGTTTCTACCTACAGGATTAACCAAGTATTTCTTAAGTATATAGATTTTTGATATATTTCTAATTTGACTTTGATGAAATCTATAATACCAATTTAAACCTCTATAATTTCTAAAAGTAGAAATATTTGAACCATTAGATTTTTTTCAATTTTTCTATTTCTTCTTTTAGTTTTTCATTTTCAATTTTCAAGTTTTCAAAATCCTCTATAAGACATGATTTTGCCAAAATTCTCTTTGTTTCTAAAATTTCATTTTCTAATTTGGCATTTTTATTTTCTAATTTATACATGGATTTAGTCATAGCTTTGATGCCAAAGTAAAGTTCATCAGGGGGTAAGAGGCATACCTCACTTACCATATCAGATTTGAAGCCTGAATCTCCCCCTGCTTCGCTACTTCCATCTGAGGTCGTTCCACCTTCATCGATGCTGGGTTCTGATGTACTTTGTCCTTCGTGGCTTGCCATCAGTGCAATCCCTGCATATTCTTGAGCTTCTGATTCAGATGACGAAGTGTCATCCCAAGTTGCTTTTAGGTTGTGTTTCTTGGGTGTCTTCATTTTGACCTTCTTGAGTTCTGGGCAGTCTTCCCTTAGGTGTCCCTCCTTCTGACACTGGTAGCACCGTACCTTTCTTCTACCTTTTTGATTCTTTTTATTCTGCATTTTAAATTTATTAGAACTAAAAAACTTTTTAAAGTTTCTTACCATGTACGCTTCTTGATCGTCTTCGGAGTCTGACTCGGGTTCATCCTTGTTGGTTGCGTTCAACGCCATAGTCTGGGTTGTGTCCTTTGATATCTCTGCATATCTAGTTTCGTGTAATTCAAGGGTAGAAAACAACTCTTCTAAAGTACTTACCTCCAGGTCTTTTGAGATGTAGTAAGCATCGACGATTGATGTCCACTCCGGAGTTCTTGGAAACGCGTTGAGCGCGTAGCATATAGTGTCCTGGTTTGTTATCGTTTCACCAAGGTTTTCGAGACCAGTAACTAGTTCTTTTACCTTTGCATGTAAACCGGCTACTTTCTCACCTTTCTCCAGACGGATGTTCATCAGTTTGTTGCGGAGGATGTCCCTTATAGCGAGCTTTGCTTCGGACGTGCCTTCGTGGAGTTCCAAGAACTTCTCCCAAAGTTCTTTAGCAGATAAGTAGTTTCCGATGCGGTTGACCTCTTGAGGCGGTAACACGCTCAGCAGGTGATGTTCCGCACAGCTGTTTGCTACCGACTCATTCTGCTCCTTCTTTGTCCAATCGCTCTCTTCTTTTTCTTTTCCATCTTTATCTATTGGAGCTACAAAACCATATTTCATAATAAACCGAATTTCAAAATCTATTTTTAGGAATACCTCCATACGACGCTTCCAGTCTACGAAGTTCCCCTCGAATTTTGGTGGGACGATGCTTGGTCCGGCCATCTTGTTGCTTCGATCGATGGTTAGTCCTCCTGAAGCGCCTTGCTCTGATACCACTTGTTGGTCCCTTTGGAGGCCGGCAAGAGGGGAGGGGTGAATTGCCCTACAAAATAAAACTCGAACCTTTCTCGGATTTCAACTATATAATGAACACTTGTAATAAATAAATAAAAGAGACTAAGTAAAGAAAAGCAGATACCAGAGTTTTACTTGGTTTGCAATCAGGGGATTGCTAATCCAAGGAATGTAAGCGCACTATCTGATTCTCCTCTGGGCGGAGTAGCCTCTTTATAACGTTGACAGCACAAATGAAAAGAACAGAATTGAAAGCACAAAAAGAATTGATTACAAGTTAGTTGTTTTTTAAGCTTCTGGACCAAGGCTATATTTATAACCTTGGTCGGGGCGCCTGGAAGGGTTCCGGGCGCCCTGGGGGAGATAAAACTTATCCCCCAACGTTCAGATTGAATCAAAACTCGATCTGGTCAATTTTACTGCTCCGGGCGCCCCGGAGGGCTCCGGGCGCCCCGGAGGGCTCCGGGCGCCCTGGAGCCCAAAGTCAACAACGTTGACTTTTTCGCCTCCAGTTCAGCTCGTCTCGGTCCGGGTCTTGTTCGCTCCGGCTCCACTAGCTTGGGTGATCTCGGCCATCCGGAATAGGGCTCACCCGAACCCAAGTTCCGGCCTTCTCCTCGAGCAGCCTTCCTTCCCGGTTTCTCGTCCCTCGAACGTCGCGCACGTTCTTCTCGTCCACCGGTGTACTCTTCCGCGGTCACCTCGTCCCTCGAACGCACCGAGCCCGTCGGCTCTCTCCCCGTGCCTTCCTTCTCGCTAGCCGCGTCTTCTGCTCGACTTCCTGTGTTCCTAAGCTCCTGCACACTTAGACACAAGGGTTAAACAAACGCAGGACATAACTTAGCTTGTTTGATCACATCAAAACACCTTGGGGTTCCAACATTGTGTACTGTGGGGAGTTCATGGTTTCGGTAGCAAGCCCTACAGCATTTTCTTATTCCAGCAGCAAAAGCATGGCTGTATATTGAGGAATGTGATTCGAGATGGGCGTCTCGACATCGGAGTGGTTCGATTCGATCTATATCGGAGGCGGGTACCTCTTGACTTATCTTTTATGATATTGTCAATTGGATATGCATAGTATTTTATAGTTACAAGCAATGATCATGTTTACCTTTGGTATGTCACGGTTTGATACCCATAGAATGTTCTGTTTTGTCGCTTGTTATGTATCCATGTTTATACCTCGTGATTATTGTCATGAGTACCTTAGTTCCTAGAGTAACGGACATACCATGCTTTACTGAGTTTAGGATTAGATTCTGGATTTTTATTTTCTGGCATGTGTACATATATTTTTATATCATATCTGATTTGTGTACCTAGACCCTTTTGCTTTGATCCATGTATATTGTTGGTACATAGTTGATGGAGGTGGATATGTTCAGGACCTAGGGTTTTTGATACCTTATCTGGTCTGTGTACCATGATTTGATTCATTGTTTTATGGTACACCTTTTATATTTATGTATGCATATTGCTATGCTATTCAGGATATTGCCATGATTAGTGTCATGCATCATCTCGCATGATTACATGCTGTGCGATAGTTTGCTCCATTATTGTCGAGCACATCGCCAGTTACATGTATCTGTACACACCACCACTCATGGGTTAGTGGTATATCAGACAGGTGTGTGGCAGTTCTGCTGTTTGGCTCCGTTGGTCTGGTGACTCAACGTAGTAGCCGGCAGACGGTTCTGCTCTGTTTGGCTCCGCTGGTTTAGTGTAGCAGCGTGGTAGCCGGCAGGCGGTTGGACTCTGTTTGGCTCCGTTGGTCCGCTCATGGGTAGTGTGACGCAGCGTGGTAGCCGACAGAGATTTCCTCCCCATCACCGTGTACCGGGAGATGAGAG
This sequence comes from Zingiber officinale, assembly GCF_018446385.1. Classification (NCBI taxonomy): domain Eukaryota; kingdom Viridiplantae; phylum Streptophyta; class Magnoliopsida; order Zingiberales; family Zingiberaceae; genus Zingiber; species Zingiber officinale. The sequence continues at coordinate 17,105,055 of NC_055989.1, forward strand.
CATTGAGCTCCCCCATTTATGATTTGGGATAGGAGGACAGGTGTACTCTGACAGCATCCCGTCCACTCGGTCACTCATCAGGAGTAGTGACGTCAGAGTGCACGGTTGTCACAACCCTACCCACTCGGTCTCGCCATTGTGTGTGAGATGGCTAACTAGCGTCAGGGGTGACCATGTCATTGACATCATACGCATTGATGCATTTATTGCTTGTGCTTGCTGTATTTATTTGCTGTATTTGGTTGGATGCATATGTTTGACATACATACAAGATTTATGACACTCTCGGTTTGATGACCCTTTTATTTTGGATAGGCGTTCCTGGTGAGTACAACTTCCTCAGTTACCTTTTAGTTTTGCATTTTTCCTATATATGATTAGGAAGCTGTATTCCATATTTATTGCTGTTAGATATATCTTACTAGACATGTCTATTGGTATTCACTGAGTTGTTGAACTCACTCCCGTGGACACTATCTTTTCCAGGTACCAGGTTGTTTATGGAGTCGCTTGAAGTATCCTGTCTGCTGGTCCCCACGTCACATCAGAAGACCTCTCCGCTTGTGTTTATTTTGTTTTGCTATACGAAATTTGTGTATTTGGCTTTGTGTTCCGGAGTGTTATGTTGTTGTGTGGTGTAAGTCTAGCCGACTAGCAGTGTTTTGTTTTGTTTTGTATGGGCTTGTATTTATGTTTTTTTTCGTTGTGTTGGTTTTGATTTCAGCCGAGTGGACTGATAAAAATATATATAACTGCGTGGTTGTTGTTATATTTGTCCAGCCGTGTAGGCTGAGATTATTAACTGCGTGGTTGTGTATATATTCCAGCCGCATGTGGCTGATGTATATTGTGCATGTAGAAATGATTCAGATTGTCAGCCGTACAGAGGAGGTGCTGTCGAAATTTCTTCGGACAGGGATTTCCCCGGGGTGTGACAACCATTCCGCCATTGTCCGAGCATATCCCTGACGTGACGCTAGAAACTTCCGCCGTACGATACTCTGTCCGGTCCGACCGCCAACCATGCTGGTTGTCGGCGGTAGGCGTCTCGAGGATGATGTTACCAGCTGTCCCATTCGTCCGTTTGCGTCTCTTGTTTGTTCTCGGGCCGGGCGGCTCTGCCGCTCGGCGCTTCCAGCGCCCGGGCATGCTTGGCCTCAGTTGTGCCTTATAACCCCCGCTTCAGCCGAGCGCCCCTACTACTCGACACGAGAGTTCCTTGGCCTTGAGCGTCGAAAACCCGACCCTTGGTCGGGCTGTATTCCGTCCGGCTGGGAGACCCCCAGGTCGGCCGGCCATTCACCTGGTATTCCGCTCGGACGGCCCTTAAAGTTGATACTCGACCTTTGACTTCCACGTGTTGTTGACCCCTGCTCATGCGGTTCCCCCGTCCTTACAACCGGATCACATGCCTCTCCTTCAAGTCTAGTCGAAGGAGGCGCTAAGTCCTACTGACTGGACTATGAGTTCGGCCGAGTGGCAACCATCCTGCCACCCCCGAAAGTGTACCTCCGCTCGGCCACTATGGGGTCGAATAACGCCAGTCGGCTAACTACCGAGTGCTGCCTAACTGGCCCGTCGATAGCCTGTATTGATTTCCGTGGGATCTTCTCGAAATGCATGCAAATTTCGCCATTATGGTTGAGCACGCGAGTTCTGCACCATGAGGGGGCTCATTAACTGCCCTCCTCTGACCAAGCGCCACGTGGGGTTGTTGACGTCATCGTACGGCCGTGGCGTCACGTCCGATGGGACGTTCATCGGTTTGAAATGAACAGTTGGATACGGGCCTCGGGTTATGTGACCTACATCCGACGGCTCGGGCGGATTGAGCCTATCCTTATAAAGCCTTCACCGCCTTCTTCTGCCGCACCTTTGCCATCGTGTGTTCAGAAGGCTTCCCTTGCGCTTAGTGCTCCGGCGATCTCGCTTCTCGACGTTCCGGCGATCCCTCACCCTCTTCTTTCGACAGCCTTCCTTTTTGTAAGAATCCTCTGCCTCTTGCTCCTCGGTTCCCGTGTTTTTTTTGCACTCTTCGCTGAGTTCGTGTTCGCTTTTCTTTCTGTTCTCGACCGTTCCCCTGTTCCAGTGGTACTCGTGCCTCGCAAGCACTATTCCGCTCATCTTCTTTGTCGCTTCCTTTCCCGTTTTTCTTCTGTTCTTTGCCTTCTATACTGTCCCGACGATGGCTAGCTCTTCCCAGCCCGCGGACCTCACCCTTGGCTCATGGTATACGACCATGGAGTCACAGTTCGATCGGCGTGATGCAGAGAGCCTCATTAACGCCTTTGATCTACCCTCTGATTTTGAACTTATTTTGCCCTCTCCTTCTGCTCGGCCGCACAAATCGCCGCGCGGCGCTATCTATTTTTTTCGTGATCAATTTACAGCCGATCTGCGGTTTCCTCTCCACCCCTTTATCGCCGAAGTCTGCAATTTCTTCGGCATTTCGCTCGCCCAGTTGGTACCAATACCTTCCGCCTCCTGTGCGGAGTCATAGTATTATTTAAGATACACGACATTCCCCTCCGCCCGAGGTCTTCTATTACTTCTACTATCCTAAGCAGTCCGAGCTGGGCAGTTATTTGTTCCAGTCTTGGGTTGGCTTAGTCTTTTTTGATAAACTACCCTCTTCCAACAAATTAACACTGGAAAGAGCACTTCTTTTTTCCTTCGTCTTCCCGGGCGACTTCCTTTCCGTGCTAAATGGCAGGTCGGACCTCCCGCCTCCCTCGAACTGAAGAGGTATAAGACCCGACCGGATTACTTTCAAGCAGCGAATATGCTAGCCGGTCTGAAGCTCGACATCAACAAGCTCCTCCCTGAAGGAGTGATGTACATGTTCGGCTTGAGTCCGAGCCGAACCAAACTTACGAGCAGCTTTGGTAAGTAATTTACTTATGCATTTGCCTTGGGTTCTAACTGATTTCCTTCTCTTTTCTTTGCAGCGAACATCGTAATGGAATCTGTACTGCTCGGGATTTTGAAGAAAAAGGCGGAAGCGATCGAGGCGGCAACGTCCAAGGAAATGGAGCAGATGGGTATTGCTCCGGTCGGCTCTCACGAGGGTGAGAGTGAGACCAATGTGGGGGAGTCGACCGCTCATACTTCTCCAGTGGAGGTGACGTGTGGTGTAACCTCCAGCAGGGAACCAACCGTTCGGGAGGAAGACTCCGATCAGGAGGACGAGCTCCCACTCAACAGGAAAAGGCGGCGCGTTGAGATGCCACTTCGTTCGGCTACCTCCGTGGTGCAAGTGTCCGAGCGGACGGGTCCTTTGTCTCCCCGAGGCAAGGCTCCTTCCGTCGAGTCCTTGTCCTCCGATCGGACTCCGTCACAGCTAGAGCCCTCTCAGGACCCTATCGCCGCACAGCCAGTTAGCTCCCTGCCTCCAGTGTCTCGGAGGCCTCGCCGCTCAACCATACTATCCAAGCCGTCCGCCCCCGCATCTGAACCCTCCGTGTCTGCTCACACGACGCCGGGCGGGCGCCACACCATTAAGGCCTCTCTGCATCTTCCTACCGAGGACTACCTTGCGGAGTCGGATCGACCCAAGGCCCCTGAGCACATGATTGCCATCCGGGGGTCGCTCTCTGAGGTATGGGCGGACGCCCGAGCCCGCGTCGCCACAATGCCTCCCGGCCTGCTGGCTAACAATCACATGAAGCATGCCACCGACGTAAGTCTTCTGTCCCCTCAAACTTCTCTATATCGCCCCCCCTCCCCCCTGTTCGGCAATAAAAAGTTCTTTTTTTTGTCAGCGATGGGTGGAAGACGTAGTGGTTGCCGCTCGTCTGGCGTTGCTGTAAGATGAGCTGAAGCATCTCAAGATTTCTAGCGGGCCGTCCTCTTCTCAGGGCTCTTCTTATGCCGAGCTACAAAAGGAGCTGGCCAAGACCAAGGAGCAGCTAGAGGCCGAGCGGAAGAAAACGGCCGACCAAGCATACATGCTAGACTAGCTCGAAAAACAGGTCAAAACTTATGACCGCAAGATAGAACTCGCAACCACTCGGAAGAATACCACTATCGCCGATTTGGAAGCGAAGAATGTGGAGGCCCGCGCCCTGGAACAGCAGGTAAAGTAGTTGGCGGATCTGCTGGACCACGAAAAGAAGGGTCGTTCGGTCGAGGCGGCAGCTCTCAAGGATGATTTGAAGGCCCTGCAAGAGGCTCTCGACGCTTCCCGTGCTGCCTTTATGGAGTACCAGTGGCTATCACTGCCACTACGGACCACCTGAAGGCCCAAGGTCACTTGCCGGAGTCTTTCGTCATTTCCGTTCAGGAACATGCAGCTCTTCTCACCACCATATCGAAGAGCATTTTTGACTATCTTGAATGAAGCCTTTGTAATTCTGCCGCCCAGTCGGCGAACTTTTGAATGCAAATTTTGTTTTGTTAGCTTGTTTTCCCATGGTTGTCGTTCATAATCTTATGGCCCGAGCGGAGTCTATGCCAAAATGCTTCTATTCGTTAGTCCTTTCTGGACTTTTAGGATAGCTGTTCGCCTGCCTTTAAGTGCTGGGCTTTGATGTTGTCGCATAACGGCCTTTCGAGCGGAGTATTTATGGTCACCACTTCGACCCTAGAGTTTAACGCCGCCTCTCGACAGTCATCAGGCCGGGGGGTTTATAGTCGCTGGTACGACTCTAGAGTTTAACGTCGCCGCTCAACGGTCTTCCAGCCGGGGGGTTTATAGTCGCCGGTTCGACTCTAGAGTTTAACGTCGCCGTTCGACGGTCTTCAAGTCGAGGGGTTTATAGTCGCCGGTTCAATTCTAGAGTTTAACGTTGTCGCTCGACGGTCTTCCATCCGGGGGGTTTATAGTCGTCGGTTCGACTCTAGAGTTTAACGTCGCCGCTCGATGGTCTTCAGGCCGGGGGGTTTATAGTCGCCGGTTCGACTTTAGAGTTTAACGTCGCCACTCGACGGTCTTCCGGCCGGGGGGTTTATAGTCGCCAGTTCGACTCTAGAGTTTAACGTCGCCGCTCGACGGTCTTCAGGCTGGGGGGTTTATAGTCGCCGATTTGACTCTAGAGTTTAACGTTGTCGCTGGACGGTTTTCAGGCCGGGGGGTTTATAGTTGCCGGTTCGACTCTAGAGTTTAACATCACCGCTTGATGATCTTCGGGCCGGGGGGTTTATAGTCGCCGGTTCGACTCTAGAGTTTAACGTCGCCGCTCGATGGTCTTCAGGCCGGGGGGTTTATAGTCGCCCGTTCGACTCTAGAGTTTAACGTCGCCGCTCGACGGTCTTCAGGTCGGGGGGTTTATAGTTGCCGGTTCGACTCTAGAGTTTAACGTCGCCGCTCGATGGTCTTCAGGCCGGGGGCTTTATAGTCGTCGGTTCGACTCTAGAGTTTAAAATCGCCTCTCGACGGTCTTCAGGCCGGAGGGTTTATAGTCGCCGGTTCGACTTTAGAGTTTAACGTCGCCGCTCGACGGTCTTCCGGCCGGGGGGTTTATAGTCGCCGGTTCGACTCTAGAGTTTAACGTCGCCGCTCGACGGTCTTCAGGCCGGGGGGTTTATAGTCGCCGGTTCGACTCTAGAGTTTAACGTCGCCGCTCGACGGTCTTCGTGGAGTTTTGCCGTTCGGCACCAAATGCTCATATCCTTGTCCTTTTTAATTTTTACTCCTGCAGCCAAAGGATACAATCGAATGGGGCATACATGAAATAAATTACACTGGCGCACCTTTTACCCCGTTCGGTATGGGTGGAGGTGGTTTGTGCTCCATGGTTGTTCTAACCTCCGTCCATCCTCATCTTCCAGGTAGTATGCACCCGATTGGAGTTTCTCGACGACTCTGAAAGGCCCCGCCCAGGGAGCTGTCATCTTACTCACATCGCCGACCGGCTTCACCTTCTTCCATACTAGGTCACCGACCTGGAATGCTCTGGGAATTACACGTCTGTTGTAATTCTGCTTCATTCTTTGTCGGTACGCCATCAGCTGGACGACTGCTTTAGCTCGTGCTTCGTCAACTAGGTCCAACTCCAGCTGTCTCCGCTCGGCGTTGTCCCCATCGTAGTTCTGGATCCGATCGGACTCGACTCCGATCTCGACTGGGACGACCGCTTCGCCCCCATATACCAAGTGGAACGGTGTTACCCCCGTTCCCTCCTTTGGGGTTGTACGAATGGCCCATAACACGTCGGACAACTCATCCACCCAGCTTCCTCCCATGTGATCTAGCCAAACCCGAAGCATTCGTAGGATCTCCCGATTGGCTACTTCGGCTTGGCCATTGCCCTGAGGATACGCCACGGAAGTGAAGTGTTGTTCGATGCCGTATCCCTTGCACCATTCTCCAAGCTGCTGACCAACGAATTGTCGCTCGTTATCCGAAATGAGCCGACGAGGAATGCCAAACTGATAAATTATATGCTGTCAGATGAACTTTTTGACCATCTGCTCGGTTATTTTAGCAAGTGGTTTGGCTTCGACCCACTTGGAGAAATAGTCGGCCGCCACTAATAAAAAACTTCTGTTGCCCGGTCGCCATAGGGAAAGGTCCCACTATATCCATACCCCACTAGTCGAACGGGCAGGACATAGTAGACGTCTTCATCTTCTCTGTTGGCCTATGAGAGAAGCTGTGGAACTTCTGACAGGAAAGGCAGGTAGCGACGGTCCGAGCGGCGTCTTCCTGTAAAGTTGGCCAGAAGTATCCGGCTAGCAGGATCTTCCTAGCCAACGATCGCCCGCCCGGATGACCTCCGCAAGATCCTTGATGTACTTCCTGGAGAATATATTCTGCATCTTCCGAGCTGACACACTTCAGCAGCGGGCGGGAGAACGCCTTTTTGTAAAGCTGGTCCCCAATGAGCGTGAACCGGTCGGCTCTCCTCCTTAGTAGTTGGGCTTCCTCCCGATCGGACGGCATGGCCTCCGAACGCAAAAATTCTATTATGGATGTTCTCCAATCGCTCGGGAATGTGAGGCCTTCCATCTGGTCGATGTGCGCCACCAAGGACACCTGCTCAATTGGTTGTTGGATGACGATCGGCGATATTGAGCTAGCGAGCTTGGCTAATTCATCTGCTGACTAGTTCTCGGCTCGGGGGATCTTCTGTATGACAACCTCGATGAAGTTAGTTTTGAGCTTTTCAAAGGCCTCCGCGTAGAGCCGGAGCCTTGCGCTGTTTATCTCGAAGGACCCCGAGAGTTGCTGAGCGACCTATTGGGAGTCAGAGTACAGTATCACCCGGTGGGCTCCCACATGTCGCGCGGCCTGTAGGCCGGCTATGAGGGCCTCATATTCCGCCTCATTATTTGTTGCCTGATAATCCAGCCGGACGGACAGAAGCATCCGTTCTTCTTAAGGAGAGAGCAGCAAGATGTCGATCCCACTCCCGAGCCGAGTGGATGACCCGTCCACAAATACCTTCCACAAAGCTTCGGGTTCAGGATTTTGTACCTCTGTTATGAAATCTGCTAAGGACTGCGCCTTGATCGCCTAGTGGGGTTGATACTGGATGTCGAATTCACTGAGCTCCGTCGTCCACTTAATGAGCAGCTCGCCTACATTCGGTTTAGCCAGTACGGGCAATGAATTCAGATAGGCTTTCAGCTCCTCGAATGTCCGGTCGCACTCCTGATCCTATTGGAATTTGGTGGCTCGGTGCAAGATCTTGAAAAATGGAAAGCTCCGGTCGGCTGTCTTAGATATGAATCTCGGCAATGTCGTTATCCGACCGGTGAGGCGTTGCACTTCCCTCAGATTCCTGGGAGGCGACATGTCTTGCAGTGCTTTCACCTTGCTAGGGTTCGCCTCTATGCCCCGCTCGGTCACGATATATCCCAAGAAGCGCCCGCCTTTTGCTCCGAACAAATATTTTTGGGGGTTCAGCTTGACTCCATACCTCCTCAGTGTTCGAAAGGTTTCCTCTATTTCTGTACAAAGATCCGCCGCTCGAAGTGACTTGATTAGTATATCATCCACGTAGACTTCCAGGTTGCGCCCGATTTGCTCCCGGAACACTTTGTTCATTAGCCGTTGGTATGTGGCTCCAGCGTTTTTTAGTCCAAACGGCATCACGTTGTAACAGTAAGTGCCATCCGCAGTAACGAAGCTCACTTTGTCCTGATCTTTCCGGGCGAGTGGCACTTGGTGGTAGCCCTGATATGCATCCAGCATGCATATCAGCTCGCATCCAGCAGTAGAGTCTACCAGTTGGTCGATCTAGGGTAGAGGGTAAAAATCCTTCGGGCATGCCTTATTTAGATCCCGGAAATCGATGCAGACTCTCCATTTGTTGTCTGGCTTGGAGACCGGCACCACATTGGCGAGCCAACTTGGGAATTGCACCTCCCGTATGTGGCCAGCCTCCAGAAGTTTCTCAACTTCAGCTCGGATGATGACATTCTGTTCGGCGCTGAAGTCCCTCTTTCTCTGCTTCACCGGCCGAGCGTCCGGTCGGACGTGGAGTTCGTGCTGCGCTACGCTCGGCGAGACCCCTGGCAGCTCGTGGGTCGACCAGGCGAAGACGTCGCAGTTTTGCTGGAGACATCTGATCAGCTTCTCCTTCTGGCTCGGCTCCAGGTCGGATGCGATGAACGTAGTGGCATCCGGTCGGACAGGATGGATCTTTACTTCCTCCTTTTCTTCGTAAATTAAAGAAGGTGACTTTTCGGTTATAGCATTTACCTCAACGGGTGGTGCCTTCTGGGCGGCCTTGGCTTCGGATTGGACCATCTCTACATAACAGCGCCGGGCCGCTAGCTGATCACCTCGGACTTCTCCCACCTGATCTTCCATGGGGAATTTGACCTTTTGGCAAAAGGTGGAGATGACCGCTCGAAACTCGTTGAGAGCCAGTCGCCCCAAGATCACATTGTACGCGGAGGGAGCGTCGACTACAATGAAGTTAGCAGTCCGCGTTCTTCTGAGCGGCTCCTCTCCCAGCGAGATAGCCAGCGGGACCTGTCCAACCGGCAAAACTTCATTACCGGTGAACCCGTAGAGGGGGGTTGTCATCGGCAGTAACTCGGCTCGGTCGATTTGCAATTGGTCGAAGGCCTTCCGGAAGATTATGTTGACCAAGCTGCCTGTATCAATAAAGATGCGGTGAATAGTGTAGTTAGCTATTACCGCTCGGATGATAAGGGCGTCATCATGTGGGACTTCGACTCCCTCGAGGTCCCTAGGCCTAAAGCTGATCTCGGGCCCATTCGTCCGCTCCTAACTGCAGCCAACCGTATGGATCGTAAGCTGCCTTGCATGCGCCTTCCTCGCCTTGTTGGAGTCACCTCCGGTTGGTCCACCAGCGATGATGTTAATTTCTCCTCGGGACACGTTGCTTCTATTCTCTTCCTCCCGAGCGGACGTCCTCAGACACTTGTACGATGCCCAAGGTTGAGTCCTGGGCTGCTAATGATGTTGCCACTCGGGGGATCTTCTTTCTACACGCCGACCAGGGCTCTGGTGTCGATGTCACCGGTCCGGCGAAGGCGATCGACGGCGATAGTTCCTTGGCGTAGGATGAGCGATTGGGGGGAGGCTCCGACAATCGCGCGTGTTGTGGGTTGCTGACTGATGGAGTGAACAAAATATGGGAGTCCATACCTTCCCCCTGGGCTTAGGCCGATCGGCCGCTACTTGTTGAACGGCGTGCGACCTTGCTTGCTGATGAGACCGGGCGGCTTCCTCCCGAGGTCCTCTAGGTGGATGGTAGCTAGTAGGTCACTTCCGTTCGGTAGAGGCCGGTGGTTTAGATGGTGCTTCATTCCTTCTGGCGGCCTGCGCTTCCTCTACGTTGATATACTCATTGGCCTTGTGCAGCATATGGTCGTAGTCACGAGGTGGCTTTCTGATGAGCAAGCAGAAGAAATCACCATCCACAAGCCCCTGTGTGAACGCGTTCATCATAGTTTCTGAAGTGACCGTTGGGATGTCCATGGCCACCTGGTTGAAGCGTTGGATGTAGACTTGGAGTGGCTCCTTCGAACCTTGTTTGATGGCGAACAGATTGACGTTGGTCTTATGATAGCGCTTGCTGCTCGTGAAATAGTGGAGGAAGGCCGTTCAGAAATCTCTAAAGCTCTTAATTGATCCGTCCAGCAACCTCCGGAACTAGCGTTGAGCCTAACCGGATAATGTAGTAAGGAAAACCCTGCATTTGACCCCGTCGATGTATTGGTGAAGAGTGGCTAAGCTATCGAACTTACCGAGATGGTTGTCCGGATCGATTACACCACTATACTCCCCGATCGATATTGGGGCATAATGTTTCGGGAGAGGGTCTTGCAAGATCGCCTCCGAGAACTGGCGATTAACCCGCTCGGGAGAAGACTTCGCGCGTGGTGCCTTCCCCTTTCTGGCATCCCGTACGGGTGCTTCATCGGAGGATCCCTGGTTGGCTAGGGTCAATTCCGACGGCGTCTGGAACAGTGCTCGATGGAATCGAATAGGGGCGGTCGACGCGTCTCCCAGTGTGCCGGTCTGCCCTTTGTTCTGAGCCCATGTAGAATATTGTTCCGGTCGGTCCTCCATGGCCGCTCGGCCTCCAGAGACCGAGGCGGCCTGTTATGCTATCCTTTATGCTTGGGCCTTCTGCTGTTGCTCAACCATCTTTGCGGCTCGCGCTTGAATGAGTGCTTCGAGCTCCTCGGGAGAGAGTGTTACCATGAGTTGGCGTCCAACTTCTTCCATCTTCTCGACTCGGATTCAGGTGTGTTCCCACAGACGGCGCCAATTTGATCCTGTCCGAGCGCTGAGTCGAGGGACACTGGGGGCGTGGCGCTCTCCGCTGTCTTCGACTGGTGATGTGGATCTCCGGCGAACCTGCAAAAAAGTCGAGCCGGGAAGGGGTTCCCGGCGACGACCCTCCGACGCTCAAGTTAGGCAGCGAAGAGAAGAGGAAGAAACAAAGTAACACTACTGTGGCTACAGTACTCAAGATGCATACCTCCGTCGAAGCTTGAGGTCCTTATATAGGCTCCCGGGGAGGCACGGGCACGTTTCTCGATGTGTGCACGCTTCCCCAAACATACCTCAAACGAGTGTGTCAGAAAAGCATGTCTGACGCCATTCCGCCATTGTCCGAGTATATCCCTGACGTGACGCTGGAAACTTCCGCCGTACGATACTCTGTCCGGTCCGGCCGCCAACCATGCTGGTTGTCGGCGGTAGGCGTCTCGAGGATGATGTTACCAGCTGTCCCATTCGTCCATTTGCGTCTCTTGTCTGTTCTTGGGCTGGGCGGCTCTGCCGCTCAGCGCTTCCAGTGCCCAGGCATGCTCGACCTCAGTTGTGCCTTATAACCCCCGCCTCAGCCGAGCGGCCCTACCTCTCGGCACGAGAGTTCCTTGGCCTTGAGCGTCGAAAACCCGACCCTTGGTCGGGTTGTATTCCGTCCGACTGGGAGACCCCCAGGTCGGCCGGCCATTCACCTGGTATTCTGCTCGGACAACCCTTAAAGTTGATACTCGATCTTTGACTTCCATGTGTTGTTGACCCCTGCTCATGCGATTCCCCCGTCCTTACAACCGGATTATATATATATATATATATATTAAGTTTAACATATATATTAAGTTTAACGGATTGATGAGTCTAACCTGTTATGAATTTGTCAGATTTTGAGCAGAATTAGAACGGAGCGAACGAGCGAATTGAAACATGAAGTAGAATGATTTGAATTTGGATCCATTTTATTCGGACAAATTTTAAAATTTTCTAATCAGAATCTGTCCTGTTACCGTCCCTAAAAGATACTGACGATGGTGAGGCTGAGTCAGCGCATGCAACAGATGCAACATTGTCGGTGAGGGTCTGGTCGCAGTTACTCTCCTGCTACCTGCTACCTGCTACCTGCTACCTGCTTGGGCATGATAGCGGCCTCCGTTGTCGGCTGAAGCAGGACATGGAGAGAGGAAACCTGCTATTGGTGGTCAAGTGATACCGATGATATGGCTGGCAGATAAAAGGTGTCAGCTTAAGCATCTTAGTTATGATAAAAGTTGGGCTCGTCAACTTGGGGGCCGTCTTACAATGGGGGGCTTGAGCATTATGAATACTTCGAACCTAGAAATTGGGTTGTCTAGTCGTCGGTTCTGACCCAACAGTAACTTCCTAGGGTATAGACCCATGTCGTATAACAGGAGCGCAGATCCTCTGGACCCGTTCTTCCCTGGTTCTTCCCTGGACCACGAAATCCATTTAAATGGTTGAATCACGTGTATCTCACGTGCAGATCCCACGCAGAAACGCAAAAACGCAAAAACGCAGAAAGCGCAAAAACACAGACGCGACGGAGCCCTAACCTCACCTCTTGCGATCCGACACCTCCGCCGGCGGTGTGTTGCCATCCTCTCGCGCTCAGAAACGCTCCTCCTATGATCTCCCTGAGCAAAACCTAGCCGGTGACACCTCTGCCAGGGATGATCCAGTGCGCAGACCTGCCTCCTCCGAGCCAGTTCTCCTACTCCACCTCCGCAGAAAACACATCAGGCAACGACCCAGTTCTCCTACTCCTCCTCCGCAGATCTGCCTCCTCCGAGCCCTCACCCTGTCTCAAGATCCTCAACCTCTACCGCCGTTAGGGCTAAATTGCGGTACTATTTCACCCTAATCTCATCTTCAGATTTGGTTGTCTATAGTTTCATATTGCCATTCTAGCTTATTGTCTTCTTCTTCAAGGTTAACTAAAATGCAAATTTTGGTACTTCTGCCCCGTTAGCTACACGTTTAAATCTGCGTTTAAATCAGTTGAACTATCAAGTATCAGTTGAATTGCTTGATGAATGTTGTCCATTTATGCTTGTTTGTAAACTCAAGTCACATGCAATTAGGTTATCAATTTTTTGGATTCTTCCAATCTTTCTTTGGTTTGTACAACCTATAGTTTCAGAGTGAAGTTTAGCTGCTTGTCTTTGCTTGATGAAAGTCTAAGCATCTTTGATGCCATCTTATAGAAAAGAAATGCAAGTTTCTCTACCACATTTGATGTCTATTTCAACTAAGAAGTTTTGATCATAAAACCTCAATGTAAAAGTTTACCTGATACTCTTTTTTAGCTGAAATAGATTGATACCTCATATCATCGAGCCTTATCTTAGTCGATGGAATCTCACAGTATCCACCGTCAAATATTAACTCCTTCCACTGTTTGGTCTTCATGCTTTTTTGATTAATTTTCTTTATAGGGAAAATTAACCATGTTAGATGCTAAACATGTTAGATGTTTGTTTTGTCGCTGTTTTTTAGAGAAAATTTTAGTTAAAAATTGGTGTTTTTAGATCCTTCTTTGCCAGTGTTTTTTTAGTCCTAAAAAATAATTTTAAAAAAATTATTTTTTTTCAGAATCAAAGTAATTATCATGGATGGTGAATCTATGAGTTGTCGTCGTTTGAATTTTGAAGGAAATGAAGATAGTTGTATGTACCTGGATTATGATGATGGGGATGTGGTTGATGTAACTTATTTTGTAATGTAACTTGACATTTTGATGTAATTCTAAGTGATGTAACTTGTTTTGTTATACAAAGTGAACTAGTTTTGTTATACTTTTTATAATGGTTTGTTATTCATTTGTTAGCTTGGAGTCCCAAAGTTGCTCTTGGGAGTCACAGACTACAGTGTGGGAATTTACCTGTGGAGTGTCGGTTCTATTTTAACAGAATTGTTGGCTAGGAAGCCTATTATGCTTGGGAGGACTGAGTAGGTTTTTGAGTTGTTTGTTTGTTTGTTTCTTGGCGTAATATATTTTAGTTATTTTCAACAAAGGTTCTCAGTAGTTTTTATTGGACAATTGTAGAGCAATATGTTGAACTATATCATCTTAAAAATCTATGCACGGTAAAGAAAAATATCAAACAAAGCATCATTGTATAAAGATGGAAAGGATTGAATGGTGACAAGATAGAGCATAGAGAATTATCATGATGCAAGATTTGTAATCCTTTACAGTTCAGATTGGATCATCTTAAAAATCTATGCTGGGTCTAATTTTCTGTTGCCACATAAAATGAAGGCGTGATTGATTTTAGGCAAACTTATTGGTATGGGGTAACTACAAGTCTAGCCTCCTATCTTATATGGCCTAACTTGCTCTAACCTTCCGATCAACAAGGAGCAAATAGCAGCTATTACATTCCAGAAACGACCCTTCCCACATACAACTGCACTAAACAAGAGGAGCTACAAGCCAAGCTATTCCATTAGAGCCTGTCCTTACCCTCTAGAGCTATCACTTGAGAGAGATTATTTGATAGAATACATCCTAGCGTGCTCTAACCATAAAGGAATTTTTAAATGTAAGTGTTTTGCCATAATTAAGAGAAACTTTCTCACTTGTATCTTGCACTTTCATGTCATTTCTTACAAATGTATGTTAGTGTATTTTAAAAATTGACAATCGAATTAATAAAATAGGAAACATTCGTCAAATAAAGAATTTTTTTTCTATCTTTACTTTACACTCATGGAACATTTAATCTACAAGAACAACTATTATATCCAATTTCTATAGAAGATTTATGCACATACTGAAAACACAAAACTTACACTACCAATTCTTGTGCAATAATTCTTACTCCGAATAGTCTATTACATTCTTCAAACAATATATATATACACATCAAACCAGGATACATCAGGAATCATCAAACCATGATACATCAGGAATCATCAAATATAGCTAACAATATTTTTCCAACAAAAAGTAAACACATCTCCATTGCCAAAAGGGGGATGCGACAATTTAGAAAGTTATGTAAGAGTTCAATTGCCAAAAGGGGGATGCTCAAATGATGATAACTCATACATTCACCATCCATGATAATTACTTTGATCCTGCAAAAAAAAAACAATTTTTTTAAAATTATTTTTTAGGACTAAAAAAATAGTGACAAAAGAAGGATCTAAAAACACTAATTTTTAACTAAAATTTTCTCTAAAAAACAGCGACAAAACAAACATCTAACATGTTTCAGCATCTAACATGATTAATTTTCCCTATAAAGGAAATTAATCAAAAAAACATGAAGACCAAACAGTGGAAGGAGTTAATATTTGGCGGTGGATACAGTGAGATTCCATCGACTAAGATAAGGCTGGATGATATGAGGTATCAATCTATTTCAGCTAAAAAAGAGCATCAGGTAAACTTTTACAGTGAGGTTTTACGACCAAAACTTCTTAGCCGAAATAAACATCAAATGTGGTAGAGAAACTTGCATTTCTTTTCTATAAGATGACATCAAAGATGCTTAGACTTTCATCAAGCAAAGACAAGCAGCCAGAACTTCACTCTGAAACTATAGGTTGTACAAACCAAAGAAAGATTGGAAGAATCCCAAAAATTGATAACCCAATTGTATGTGACTTGAGTTTACAAACAAGCATAAATGGACAACATTCATCAAGCAATTCAACCGATACTTGATAGTTCAACAGATTTAAACGCAGATTTAAACGTGTAGCTAACGGGGCAGAAGTACCAAAATTTGCATTTTAGTTAACCTTGAAGAAGAAGACAATAAGCTAGACTGGCAATCTGAAACTATAGGCAACCAAATCTGAGGATGAGATTAGGGTGAAATAGTACCGTAATTTAGCCCTAACGGCGGCAGAGGTTGAGAATCTTGAGACAAGGTGAGGGCTTGGAGGAGGCAGATCTGTGTAGGAGGAGTAGGAGAACTGGGTCGTCGCCTAATGCGTTTTCTGCGGAGGAGGAGTAGGAGAACTGGCTCGGAGGAGGCAGGTCAGCGTGGTGCGAGCACTGGGTTGTCGCTGGCAAAGGTGTCGCCAGCTGGGTTTTGCTCAAGGAGATCACAGGAGGAGCGTTTCTGAGCGCGAGAGGATGGCAACGCACCGCCGACGGAGGTGTCGGATCGCGAGAGGTGAGGTTAGGGCTCTGTCGCGTCTGTGTTTCTGCGCTTTCTGCGTTTTAGCATTTTTGCGTTTCTGCATGGGATCTGCACGTGAGCTACACGTGATTCATCCATTTATATGGATTTCATGGTCCAGGGAGGGACTAGGGAAGAACGGGTCCAGAGGATATGTGCTCGTATAACAAATAGTTAGTCGACGTCAAACTCATATTGCGTCATCGATTACGCCATGGTAGAGGGTTGTAATTGTTGGCTAGTTTCAAATATTTTGAGGGGCTATATGCAGAGAAGGGGCGGATAAAAGAGGAGTATGTAGACCATCAAGAGACAAGTCTTTTCTTTCTTCTCTAAAAATTGCATTCTATTTGTTTTTTTATTTTTTCCGTACCCTTGGCATCTTAAGCATCGAAGGATCTCACCGGATATAAATTTTGACTTCCTTTGACGGGTGTTAATTTTAGTAGAACACTTGAAGCTAGCAGTTCATTATTTTAAAAGGAGCAAGGAGCTCCAAGATTCCATGGCAAAGGGTGGGTGATAAATGGCACTGTATCATTACAATTCAGTATCAAATAATTCCTAAAAGCCCTCTATACTAATGTGTTGGTACTAAGAGCATAAAATTAGATCCAAAATTTTGATGTATGATTGAAAATTAAAATTAAGTTTGTTGAGATCTAATGAGTTTGTGTAAGTGTGCAAGAGTAGGTTATTTGATAGATTGTAAAGTCTTGGTTAGGAACCAGGCGATGACTAAGTCTTAATAGAGCTAGGCAACTGAAGTCTTGGTTGAGAACCAGACAGTGACTAAGTTGTCTTGTGGAGTTAGGCAATTGAAGTTATGATTGGGAATCAGCAGAAGCTAAGTCTTGGTTGGGAACCAAGCAAAAAAGTCCTAGTTTGGAACAGGTAGATCAAGTCCAAGTAGAGTCAGTTGAGAGCTAAAGGCTTGATAAACAAGTCCAAGTGGAGTCAACTTGGAGATGAAGGCTTGACAAACAAGTCCAAATGGAATCAGCTAGGAGTTGAAGCTTGACAATTCATAGTAGATAGGTCAGTGGGGAGCTGGACATCTAGACATGTAAAGTTCGACAGTTCCAGGTGACCGAAAGGAGTTCGAGCGACTAGTTGGCGATAACTCTTGATGAATGAAGTCGAACGGTCCAAGTGACCACAGCTAGGTCGGGGCGATCAGAGCATATGGGCGACCGAACCAGCTTCCAGGTGACCCGTAGAAGATGTTATCTAGCGATCCGAGTGAGTTAGGTCAAGATTAGATTTGACCCTTCCTCTAGTGATCAGAGGGCCTTAGGTCATTTAGAGAACATGGACAACGTTATCTACTGGATAGATGTTACAACCATGTCAGCAACTTACAGGCCACAAAAGTCTTAGGTCGGCCAGAGCTTGCCATGTCAGTAACAAAAGAAGGCTATATAAAGGGTCTCAAGGTAGAGCTTTAGAACCATCCCAAGCAATCCTGTTCATTTTTGCTCATGCTTCTAGTGCTCTAGTGCTTTCTGTGCTAAAACTACAACATGCTACAACTACACGCTTCAATTCCTAAAAGGCAACACCTAGCGTATAATCTTCATTTCTTTACTATTGTCATACTTGTATGTTTTTGTGTGCTTAATTTTTTAGATTCTTTTTCTGTAACATTTTTGCACCTCCAAAGGTTTTCTCGAAAGGAAAAATTAGAATCAAGAGTCATATTTTATAATTATTATACATGTCGATTTTTGCTGGTTGACAATCTGCTATGCAAGTCTTGCATGCTCAATATTTAATTTAGTCCTTTGCATGCTTACATTATTTTTGCTTCATTTGATTGAATATGCTAAGTTATTACTTTTATTTTCACTTTGCTACTTTGTTTTATTCAATTGTTTTAGTCATTTCTTAAAATATCATCTTGTAAAATTT
Source organism: Zingiber officinale (assembly GCF_018446385.1). Taxonomy (NCBI): domain Eukaryota; kingdom Viridiplantae; phylum Streptophyta; class Magnoliopsida; order Zingiberales; family Zingiberaceae; genus Zingiber; species Zingiber officinale. The sequence continues at coordinate 17,122,815 of NC_055989.1, forward strand.
ATAATACTATTCATCCTCCCTTTAGCGTCAAGTTCAATTCTACAATTTGATATCAAAGTCGGTTAAGCTGATAGTATGCTAGGAAAGTTGATTAGGTGCATGTCTAGGTTGAGTAAGGAGTACCCTACCTGATGCATCTAGTCAAGTGAAACTAACTGAAGTTAACTCACCTCATTCTAAATCAGTTATACCAAAGTATTGTATTAAAGTTTATTTAGTGTTAAATTCTTAAGTTAGCTTTGTCTTAAGAAGTGATCATTGTTCCAATCAAGAAGGCTCCTGTGTCTCGCCACTACTTGGAAGCTAATTAGGAAACTCTTGCTCAATTAGTCCAAAGTAAAACCTGAATCTAACATAAGACAAATTTTATGATTTAAGTTGGGTCAAATCAATTTAAATTAATTAACAATATGAGCCTAGCCTAAACTTAATCCAAATTCTAATGGCAACTAGACCCAAATCCAATAAAAAAACTCTATCCTAGACACTAACTACAACTTGAACAAATTTATGTAATATATTATTGTGCAACTAACCTAATGTTTATAAGAATCTTGGAGAAAATGTCTTTGTAGGAAGGATTCAACACAACCCCAACCCGCCCTCCCCTCTTCAATGACAACAACTTTGTCTATTGGAAGGAAAGAATGGAATACTATCTGATAGTCAAGGTAGGTTTTGAACTACCTATAAAAGAGAATGGCATGCCAGTTGGCTTTGACAACTAGACAAGTGAAAAATAAAAAGGCTCAAGCCAATGTTAGAGCCACAACCACACTGCAATGTGGCCTAACTCAGGAACAACTGAGTAAAGTCAGATCGTTCAACAGTGCTAAGCAACTTTGGAATAAGCTAATTGAGTTGCACAATGATTCAGTTGACTCACAAACTGTAAAGAAGGATCTGTTAATAAGTCAGCTCTAAAATATCCAAATGAAGAAGGATGAATCAGTAAGTTAACTCCATAGCCACTTCAAAGAAATTTTGAACGACATCCATAAAATCGACAAACAAGTCAACAATCAAGACTTGATCAAGTATACACTTTAGGCGTTTACAAGAACTACTGTGTGGGCATCAATGATTGATACTTACAAAGTATCCAAGGATATTTAAATTATAAAACTAGATGAATTCTTTTATGATTTTGAGCTTCATGAACAAACTAACCTTGATAAAAAAAGAGAAAGATATAGCCTTAACTGCAGGAAAATCCAAGTCAATATCCAAGATGAAAGAGGAGACTGAGTCGGAATCCAAGTCTAAATCAATAACTGACGAAGATGATATTGTTAGTGTGGTTAGCACTAACGGTCTAACCTAGGTTTTGATGAATGACAAAATAGGTTAATTTAGTCTTGTTGTTGATCTAACACTCTGAACGAGTGTGCAGGAAAAGCCTAGAAAGGTAGACGGTTTGACCTGATGTCTGGCACGAAGCCCATCTAGGTCGACGGGCCGACTGGATAGCTGGCATGAAGTTCAAATGGGTCGACGGGCTAACCGGACGTTTGGCATGAAGTCCAGCTAGGTCGATGAGCTGACCGGATAGCTGGCAGGTAAGTAAAGGTAAGTCACTGGAGGGGAGTGACTGTGAGGACGCGTTCCCGGGAAGGGAACTTAGGCGTCGATCCGACTGAGAACCATTTCAGAACTCTAAGTCGAGATCTTAACTAGATTCCGGTCTTGGAGAGACAGAATCTAATTAATACTCTTTCTGTTAAACTACGAACTGTGCTAATAATCTGTTTTGCAGGAGACATAAGTGCCTTGGACTAACATTTTATTGCAGGTAGGGAACTGCTGGAAAACAGGGTCCGGGCACCCGGGAGGTACTCAGGCGCCCGAAGGAAAAAAGTTATCCCCAACGTCGTTGTGCCACGTGGAGTTTGCTGGTTGGCTCGGCTACGTCACAACGAGGGCGCCCTGAAGGTTCTAGGCACCCCGAACCTCATATATAAGGAGGGTCAAGGCTGGAGTCAGAACAACAACTCTCAATTCGATCTCTGGTGCTCTTGTGACGCTGCGAAAGCTTTCCGACAAAGTTCTAGTTTGATTTTTCCTTTTTCTAATTGTCAGTTTTTATTTTACTAATTAATTCCTGTACCTCAATTCTGTAATTACTATTCGAATTATTAGTAATTGCCCACCGAAAGCACCCTTGTGTGTGGGCCTTGGACTAGGAGTCGCCAAAGGCTCCGAACCAAGTAAATCTATGTGTTGTCTTTGGCTCCTTTTCTTTTCCATTGTGCTAAACTCTTTTCGATAAATTTTAAATCGATATTCACCCCCCCTCTATCGAACGATCACGATCCAACAAGCGGTATCAGAGCAGGTACCACTCTGATTTGGTGCAACCACCAATCAGACAAGGGGGTGAAACTTTTCTTTTATTCGTTTTCGACTTTCAATTTTTCATATAATTCCAAACTGGTATTATTACCTTTTTAGAAATTTTTCCGCTGCAATTAAAACTAAATTGGTGCAACACCAATTTAGCTCTTTTTATAAGTCTTAATTCTTCCCGCACTACTAATCCAAGACCAAGTCTTGAGATTTTTTATTTGTCGTTGCTTTATTGTGTGCAGGGTCAGCATGCCCCAGATTGAAGGCTTTAGCACGGTGTAGGTGCAGTGGAGGCCGGCAAGAGGGGGGTGAATTGCTTCTGAAAAATTAAAACTACCCTCCTCGGATCTTTCAACTATAATAAAATTAAGAGTAGAAATAAAAAGAGATAGAAATTTAACCTGATTACAACCAAGAGGATTGTTAATTCAGGGTAGTAAGAGAAGCGCAGTAGAAGATCTCCTTTGCTGAAGGCAGAGAAGCCTTTTACACACTTAAAACGCTCACTAGTTGCTAGAAAAGACTACAGAATTGATTGCTTGAGTTGTTATTTCTTTCCTAGCTCCAGGGGCCTTTATATAGCTCCTGGAAAGTCTATCCCGAGGGTCCAAGGTGCCTCCAACAAGGTCCAAGGCGCCTCCAATGAGAGAGGGGATAAAACTTTATCCAAAAAGCTCAACGTTCATTTCTGCCGGGTCCGAGGCGCCTTCAACAAGGTTGAAGGCGCCCTCAAGCTGGAGGCGCCTCCAAGCCTGATGGAGGCGCCTCCAAGCTAGCTGGCAGCACTTTCCAGCTTGAATGCTTCTTCGCTTCGTCTTCCGAAGTCTCGTTCTTTTGGGTGATTCCGGCCAACCTAAATAGGGCTCACCCAAACCCAATTTTCGGCCTTCTCCTCGAGCAGGCATCTGTCCGACTTCTCATCCCTCGAACGTCGTGCACGTTCTTCTCGTCCACCGGAGTACTCTTTCGCAGCTCTCTCGTCCTTCGGACGCACCGAGCCCGTCGGCTCCCTTCCCGTGCCGTTCATGTCACTAGCTGCGTCTTCCGCTCGACTTCCTACGCTCCTAAGCTCCTGTACACTCAAACACAGGGATCAGATATAAAGCAGGACCTAACCAACTTGGTTGATCACATCAAAACATCCACGGGGTCCAACAATCTCCCCATTTTTGATGTGCATCAATCCAAGTTCAAGTTAGGGTATAAAAATAAATAGTAATTTAAAGAAATTACTAACTAACAGTTTAAGCATAAAAATTGCAATATAAATTTGCAATACTAAAAGAATTTTGAAATTCTTAAATATTCCTAACTCCCCCTGAACTTGTACCTATTTCTCTCGCCCTTTGATAACAGTAAAAAATGGGGTAATAATAAATATGATATTATGAAAATGTCTTTTTAGTATTTTCCAGAAAAATTTCTGAGTAAACTTAATTTTTTGGAATTTTCCAAAACAATTTCTAAGTAAACTGAGTTATTTTTTTTGAATTTTCCATAAAAATGAAAAAAAAAACTTTCAAAGCATTATTTAACTTTTAACTTTTAATGCTTTTATCAAAAAGTTAATTAAACATTTCATTTCTATATTTGGCTTCCTAGTAGTGGCGAGGCACTAAGCCTTCTTAGTTATTGGAGTAACAACCACTTTGTAGTCAAAGCCGCATAAGGAAATTTTCTATTTAATTTTCTTCTCTGAAGGTGCTAAGTCTAATCATTTCAATTTAAAAATTCTCTATGATTCTTAAATTTCCATTTTAGTTTCTCATAATTTCTCAAATCACAATTTTTTATAATTGTAGCAAAAAATATTGAGCATGCAAAAAATTATATATTTTCTATTGTTAATTTGTTGAAATCTCTTAATTGACAAATTATGTCTTTTAACTCAATATTCTTTAATAGTTTTTCAGTTTTTAATTCAAAATATTCTTTCGGCAAAATAATTAGTAATTCATAAGAATCTTTCGGCAATATTTCAATTGAATCAATTAATTTGCTAAGAGGTGGAGATCATACCTGACTTACCTTGTCGGCGGTTGATTCTCCCCCTGTTGAGTTGTTTTCTTCCACAGATTTTCCCCCTTCATCGATGCTCATTTGTGATGAGCACTTTAGGTCTTCAAGTTTGAATTCGATTGCTTGTTCTGTTTAGGCACTTACCTCAATTTCGGACTCTTCTGACGTAAGATCAGTGTCCATCGAGGAGTCAGATTCAACTTCAATTGGTTCTTCGTGGAGTTTTAAGAACTTTTCCCAAAGTTCTTTTGCACTTCGGTAGTCGCCAATTCTGTCGAGATGTTCATCTGGTAGTATGCTTAGAATGTGAAATTCAGCTAGAGCGTTTGCCATAGACTCGTCACATTGCTTATTGTTCCAGAGATGTATCTCGAGTTCTTCTCCATTCGTTGTCTTTGGTGCTTCATATCCAAATTTCATTATTGATAAAATATTAAAATCTGTGTTAAGATATATCTCCATTTGTTGTTTCCATGTCGCGAAGTCTCTGTCAAACTTCGGGGGATGAATGATTGCTCCGGCCATCATCTTGATCGTTGTGGGAAATTTCACCCAGGAGTTTGTCGCAAGGGCACACGAGGATGCTTTGAATGTGGACAGGAAGGGCATATGGCTAAGCAGTGCCCAAACAAGACAATTCTTCCTCAACCACTGCCTATTCAGTACGGAGGCCAGCCAGCACAGCTACATCAGATGCAGGCTACTTTAGATGGTCCGCACATCAGCCAGGGCAGATTAGAGGCCCCTCCAGCTACGACCAATGCGAGGATCTACTCACTCACCAGAGAGGATGTAGCAAATGCCTCGACAATTGTTACAGGTCAGATCAGTATTTTACAGCAAAGTACAACTGTTTTGTTCGATACTGGGGCAACCCATTCTTATATATCCAGGGCATTTGCCGAGAAGTTCGCGATACCCCCAGAGGTACTCAGTAGTCAGTTTCTGACGACATTACCTTCAGGAGAAATTATGGCATCCACGCACTGGCTCAGAGCAGTGCCAGTCATTATAGCAGACAGAGAACTCTTTTGTGATCTGATAGTACTAGATATGACTGATTATGATGTCATTTTTGGAATGGACTTCCTAGTCAGGTACGGTGCCTCTATCGAGTGTCGTAAACAGAAAGTCATATTCCAACCTGAAGCAGAAGTACAGTTTGAATATGTCGGAGAACCGAAGAGAAAGGCCAAGAAGTTTCTCTCAACTCTAAAAGCACAGAAGTTAATGGATACAGGATGTACGGGATTTTTAGCGCAAGTAGTCAATGTCAGTCAGGACAAGGACCAACAGCTAGCAGAGGTCCGAGTCGTATGTGACTACCCAGCAATCTTCCCTGAGGAGTTACCAGGTCTAGCACCAGACAGGGAGATTGAATTTGAGATAGAACTCATTCCCGGCACGAATCCTATCTCCAAAGCACCTTACCGCATGGCTCCAGCAGAACTGAAGGAACTTCATGAGCAACTATAGGAGCTGCTTGACAAGGGCTTCATACCTCCTAGTCACTCACCATGGGGAGTGCCTGTATTGTTCGTGAAGAAGAAGGACGGGAGCATGTGCCTGTGCATAGACTACCGGGCACTGAACCAAGTTACCATCAAGAACAGGTATCCTCTTCCCAGAATAGATGACCTGTTCGACCAGCTAAAGGGAGCAGCAGTGTTCTCTAAAATAGACCTCAGATCAGGTTATCATCTGGTGAAGGTTAAAGAAGGGGATATTTATGATTACCCTAGGATTACCTTATTTATGATTACCAAAAATAGAAAGGGGTGAGATGCATAGGTAGATTGCTTGGACTTAAGATGCTTATATCAATGCATCGATATAAGTCTGGGCGTTAAATACCGAACAGATATTAATCAAGTTAAGTCATTTGGTTTAGTCAAACACTAACCGATGTTTAGACTTAACTTGATTAACCAAGTGAAAGCTGTCATCCTCTGAATAGTCAGTAAGTAGCTAACTGGTTAGACAGATTTTGTAATGTCAGGTTCAAGGGGAGCAACAATCACTTTCACATCTATTTTTTAAAAATATTTTTGAAATAAGGTTTTGGAAAATATTCTTCTAAAAATGTTTTAGAAATGTGTTTATGAAACCTAACCTTTGTAAAATTAGATGTTGAACATTAAATTTTACCTGGTTTTTGAAAATTTACTTTTGTAAAATTATCTTTTATGTTTGAAAAATGTTTCAAGTTCAAGTTTATTTTGGAACATATAAACTTATGTTTGGAAGTTTTGGATTTGTTTTGGGCAAACTTTAAACTTATACTTGAAAAATTAGCTTGTATAAATTTATGATTGCAATAATTATCTTTTGAAAATTAATCGACAAACTTACTACTAAGATATATTGCTAAATTAGTTCTCTTTCTAACTTAGTCATTTTTCAAAACTTACCTATTTTGGAAAAGTTTTTAAAAATTACTCTTTCTAAGTTATCCTTCTTTTTGAAAAGGATAAGAGATACTTATTAAAGTAAATTTTCTAATTATTTAACTCCCCTGAGTCAATCTGATTTGTGTTTGCACTCTTTTTTGCAATATTTTTGTACTTATGGTTTTTTAATCCATGCTTATACTTGATGAATGCCAAAGGGGGAGATTGTTAGTACGGTTAATGAATGCTTGTTTTACTTGCATTTTACACTAACTTAACCAAGTTATCATTCCATCAAAAAGAGGGAGATTGTTAGTACGGTTAGCACTAACGGTCTAACTCAGGTTTTGATGAATGACAAAATAGGTTAAGTTATTCTTGTTGTTGATCTAACACTCTGACCGAGTGTGCAGGAGAAGCCCAGACAAGTTGACGGGCTGACCTGATGTCTGGCATGAAGCCTAGCTAGGTCGACGGGCCGACCGGATAGCTAGCACGAAGTCCAAATGGGTCGACGGGCTGACCGGACGTTTGGCACGAAGTCCAGCTAGGTCGACGGGCTGACCGGATAGATGGCAGGTAAGTAAAGGTAAGTCACTGGAGGGGAGTGACTGTGAGGACGCATTCCCGGAAAGGGAACTTAGGCGCTGATCCGACTTAGAACCATTTCAAAACTCTAAGTCGAGATCTTGACTAGATTCTGATCTCAGAGAGACGGAATCTAATTAATACTCTTTCTGTTAAACTACGAACTGTGCTAATAATCTATTTTGCAGGAGACATAAGTGCCTCGGACTAACATTTTCTTGCAGGTAGGGAACTACTGGAAAATAAGGTCCGGGCGCCCAGGAGGTAAAATGTTGTCCCCAACGTCGCTGTGCCACGTAGAGTTCGTTGGTTGGCTCGGCTACGTCACAACCAGGGCACCCTGAAGGTTCCAAGCACCCTAAACATCATATATAAGGAGGGTCAAGGCTGGAGTCAGAACAACAACTCTCAATTCGATCTCTGGTGCTCCTGCGACGCTGCGAAAGCTCTCCGACAAAGTTCTAGTTTGATTTTTCCTTTTTCTAATTGTCGGCTTTTATTTTACTAATTAATTCCTGTACCTCAATTCTGTAATTACTATTCGAATTATTAGTAATTGCCCACCGAAAGTACCCTTTTGTGCGGGCCTTGGAGTAGGAGTCGCCAAAGGCTCCGAACCAAGTAAATCTTTGTGTCATCTTTGGCTCGTTTTCTTTTCCACTGTGCTTAACTCTTTTTGATAAATTTTAAATCGATATTCACTCCCCCCCCCCTCTATCGAACGATCACAATCCAATAGATATATCTTCAGAAGTCGTACACTTGATTAAACGGATGATCTGATGGAAGAAATTCTCTTGGATATTCATGAAAAAGGAGATCTCGAAGAATGATCTAACCAAGTGCAACAAGAAGGTCATTCTAAAATAAATTGCCCACTTCTAAAGGAGAAAAAGAAAGGACCTGAAAAGAAGAAAAAGAGGAAGATGAAGGCACTAAACTAACCTAGGATGAGTCATTATCGATATCCGGATTAGACTAAGACCAAGTCAGCATACTGGCCTTGACAGCAATCAAAGGAGCATCAAGTCCTGAATCTGAGTCAAACTACAATTCAACATCAAACTCAAGTCAAATCAATGAATCAGATGAGTTAGCTGATGAGGTAACGAATCCAATCATTGAAAAATTATATGCTGTAATTTCATATCTGACTAAGACCCTAGCTAAATATAAGTCTAAAGTTAAGACTTTACTTAAGAAGTTCAAAGACATTAAGAAAAAGACTTACATAAACTCATTGACTCTGGTTAGTCAAGTTGGAACCTCAACTCAAGTCTCAAAGCTTGAGGAAGAGAATTATAACTTGAAAAATCAAGTTAGTGAGTTAAAGTCAATGTTAAGCAAGTTCACATATGAATCTAAGAGGGTGTTTGGTTAGTGGGTTTGGGAATGAAAAAATGGAATGATAGTAAAAGATAGTATTTGAATTGTTAGTTTAGAAATGACAATTTGGAAATAATTTCTAGATTTATTGGAATAAGCCAAACTCATATAATTAGGTGAGTTTCATTTCCATTTCCATTCCACCTTACTATCAAACCCATACCTATAGTTATTCTAGTCATTTAACCAAAAGCCTCCTAAGTATTTAGATATGATGTTTGGATCCAAATGAGTTGCATACAACAAAACTGAAATTGGGTTTAGCTCAAGTCAAAATCATGTTTCGTACTTTACCCTAGTCAATAAAAATATTAAATGCAAGATGGCTTGGGTTCCCAAGTCTTACCTACCTAGTCAATCAAGTAGAAAATAAATATTTTTGGGGTACCTAAATGAAGTGTATAGATTATGCATATTTTTAAGCATTGTTTGTGATGGTCCCTTGCATCCTGCAAAAGGGGGGGGGGATGAATTGCTCTGCACAAATAAATTTAAACCTTTCTCGATCTTTATAGCTTGATTAAAATAACACTTGTATAAAAGGAACTAATTAAAGAGAAAGATGAGGTACAGAGAGATTTACTTGGTTTACAATCAGAGGATTGCTAATCTAAGATGTTGAAAGTTCACTATCCAATCACCTTCAGGTAGAGAAACCTCTTACAGCAATTAAAACACTCATTTACAAAACCAAATAAAAAGAGAGTTGTTTACAAGTATTCTATTTAGCTACTGTGATCAGAGTTGTATTTATAGCCCTGATCGGGGCGCCTAGAATTCCAGGTGCCTGGACATGGATAGAATTTTATCCACGTCGTATCGGATCGCAACAGGTGGCTTTACGATAAACTTTTCGGTTCGTGCGCTTAGACGGTGTCGATATGCCCCCCCCCCAGGGCGAGACACCTAGACCGTCCAAGCACCTAGACTTGGTCCAGGAGCCTCAGGCAGTCAACCTTTTGTTGGCTGTCCAGTTTCTCCCTGATCCGGCTCCGTTCGCTTCGGTGATTTTGGCCATCCGGAATAGGGCTTACCCAAATCCATTTTTCGGCCTTCTTGAGCAACCTTTCACTCTGACTTCTCGTCCCTCGGAGACACTGCACGCCTCATTCTCATCCGCCAGTGTACTTTTCCACAGCACCTCATCCGTCCTTCTCGCTAGCTGCGTCTTTTGTTCGACTTCTCGTGCTCCTAAGTTTTTGCACACTTAGATATAAGGTATCCAAAGACAACAGGACCTAACTTGACTTGGTTGATCACATCAAAACTACCACGGGGTACTTACAATCTCCCTCTTTTTGATGTAAGCAATCCCAAGTTAAGTTAGGGTAAATCAAAAATAAATAATAGAGAACTTGTAAGTACATATTTTGCATTTAATGAAAAAATATGCAAAATCAACCTCCTCCCCGAGACTTAACCTCTAATTCTCCCTCCTTGATCACATTAAAAATAGGGGCAAGCATAAAATGACTTGGAAATAAATTTAAAACAAAGTCTAAGGGATAAAAATATAGTGACTATCATCCATAAAAATCATCAAGTTTAAATTTTGAAAATTTGGATTTTTGTAATTTATAAACAAGTTTTGGAAAAAATAATATTAGAATTATGTTTAATTGTTTAAAAATTTTTACAATAGTGAAGTAGAAATATCCAAAGTTGTGAAAAAAATTTCACGAAGTTATGAATTTCATATAAGCAGTAAAAAAATACTTTCTAAAAAAGTTAATTTTTTGAAAAAAAATTATTTAAAAATACTTTCCATGTTAAAAAATCATGATAAATTTTCTGAAAATGTAATAGAACATGCATTTTTACAGAAAAAAAATAAATTTTCAAGAATTAAAATTTTGAAAATTTTTAATACTATAAATTTGTATTTAGATAAATAATTCATAGAAAATTCACTAACAGTCAAAAAAATTTCAAAAAAAAATTATTAGATAGAGAAAATAATATAGTTTCACAGAAAAAAAATTAGCAAAGATAACCATGTGAAATAATTTTAAATTGAAAAATATAGATTTTGTTAAAAAAATTCATAAAAAATAATACAACAGTCAAAAAATTTGAAATTTTTTCTATAAATGAGTATGGAATTACGCTTTTCAAAAAAATTAGGATCAAATTTATTTCAAATAGAAATTTTATGAAAAATATTATTTTGTCAATTCTAAGCAAGAAAAAATATTAAATTAATTCAAATGTAAGACCATAAAAATTAAATCCAATCATGATTTTGGAACCCAAAATATGTTCTTTCCTACTAGATTAATTAAAAATTTTCTAGAAATATATTTTTGTAAACTTTCTAACTTGGTCCTTATGATATTTAAATACCAATTAAGTCTTGAATTATTTCTATAATTTGAAGGAATAAACGTTGTACATGCAAAAAAATTTAAATTTTGTATTTGTTCTTTTAAATTTTTATTTTCTATTTTTAGTTTGTCGAAATCTTTCAATCGACAAGATGCTGCTAGGGTTCCTTTTAAATCATTATTTTCTTTCAATAATTTCTTATTCTTAATTTTTAATTTACAGGAAGTTTTATACAAGATTTTTATAATCTTGTACAACTTATCAGGAGGCAAAGACTGTACCTGACTTACCTCGTTGATCCCTTGATCTAAAGCTCCCCCTGTAGTTCTGCTTTCTTCTGACGTTGCTCTCGCTTCATCGATGCTCTCGATGCTCATTATGAAAGAGCTTGCTTCATCTTCTTCTTCTTGGTGACATACCATCGGCGCAAGTCCAACATATGCTTCAATTTTTGATTCCGATGAAGTTTCGTCCCATGTCGCCTTTAGGTTCTTGTGTCTTTTCTGGGTTGGTCTTTTGTCCTTGCTCTTGTTGTTCAATTTTTGACAATTGTCTTTCACATACCCTTCTTCATTATAGTGGTAGTATCTTATTTTTCTTTTCCTCATTTTACCTTGCACTTGATTAAATTTATTAGTTTTAAATAACTTTTTAAATTTCCTTACCATGAACGTCATTTCATCATCATCAAGGGATGTCTCAAAATCTGGTTCGTCCATTTTTACCTTTAAGGTAATGTTGTGCTTTGATTCCTTCTTTAGATCTGTATTTTTAGATTCATGAATTTCAAAAGTTGAAAAAAGCTCTTCTAAATTAATTACCTCTAAGTCTCTAGAGATGAACTAAGAATCTACTAGAGTTGACTATTCAGGAGTCCTAAGAAATGCGTTAAGTGTGTACCTTAGTAAATCTCAGTTGGTTACCTTTTCTTTAAGATTCGTGAGTCCGGTAATGAGTTTCTTGATTCTTAAGTGGAGGTGTGAGACAGTTTCTCCTTCTTTTAACCAGAGGTTGTAGATCCGGTTTCGGAGCAGATTCTGTCTTGTGAGTTTAGCTTCGGACATACCTTCATGTAGCTCCAGGAACTTCTCCCAAAGTTTCTTTCTTGATTCGTAGGCGTCGATTCTGTTTATCCTTGTGGAGGTAGCACGCTCAATAGATGGAATTCGGCTCATCCATTTGCTACAAAGTCTGTTTGCTCCTTCTTGGTTCATTGATTTTTTTCTTTATCCTTTGGCACTACAAAACCATATTTCAATATTAGTAATAAATCAAAGTCTATTTTGAAGAATACCTCCATATTTCTTTTTCAAATCGCGAACTCCCCCTCGAAGCGTGCAGATGCTTGGTTCAGCCATCTCTTGTGTTTCAATCGACAGTTAGTCTTTCTGAAGCGACCTTGCTCTGATACCACTTGATGGTCCCTTGCAGCCAACAAGAGTGGGGGGGGAGGGTGAATTGCCCTGCACAAATAAACTCAAACCTTTCTTGATCTTTATAACTTGATTAAAATAACACTTGTACAAATGAAACTAATTAAAAGAGAAAGAAGAGGTGCAGAGAGGTTTACTTGGTTTACAACTAGGGGATTGCTAATCCAAGATATTGAAGGCTAACTATCCAATCTCCTTCAGATGGAGAAACCTCTTACAGCAGTTAAAACACTTAGTTACAAAACTAAATAGAAAGAGAGTTGTTTACAATTGTTCTATTTAGCTACTGAGATCAGGGCTATATTTATAGTTTTGATCGAGGTGCCTAGAAGGGTTCCAGATACCTGGACGTGGATAAAATTTTATCTACGTTGTACTGGATCGCAACAGGTGGCTTTGTGATAAAATTTCTAGTCCGAGCGCCTAGAAGGGTTACGAGCGCCCGGACGGTGTCGATACGGCTCCTCGCCCGGGGCGAGGTGCCCAGGGGATCCGTGCACCCAGACCATCCGTGTGCCTAGACTTGGTCCAAGCGCCCCGGTAGTCAACCTTTTGTTGGTTGGCTGGTTTCTCCCCGATCCGGCTTCGTTCACTTGGGTGATTTCGACCATCTGTAATAGGGCTCATCCAAACCTATTTTTCGGTCTTCCAAGCATCTTCTGCTTTAGCTTATTGTCCCTCAGAAATACCGAACACTTTCTTCTCGTCCGCTAGTGTACTCTTCTGCAGCACCTCATCCCTCTAACACACCGAGCCCGTCGACTCTCTCCCATGCTATCCTTCTCGCTAACTACGTCTTTTGCTCGATTTCCTGTGATCCTAAGTTCTGCACACTTAGACACAAGGCATCAAAAGATAACAAGACCTAACTTGACTTGGTTGCTTACATCAAAACTACCACGGGGTACTTACAGTTTGTCATATATTTGCTTACATTTTATGAGCATGATTTATATTCGCACATTCTATTTCTATGTGATTTCATTTCTTTTAATCTTTTGGTTTGAAAACTACTTTTGGTGCCTTTCTATTGATAGGATGCGAAAATAGAGCAAAATTGGAGCATACAACCCATGTAACATGGAGTTGGAGCAAGGAGTATGCTCTGGTTGTGTCCCATGACATAGACATGTTCTCTCAGACGAACGAAGATGCGAAAGAAGTAAAAAGGGGTGCCACGACCGTGACATTCTCCATAGAAACTAGTGTTTCTAGTAAATTCGGCTGACCTAGCTATGCCTCCTTAACACAGCCGTGTCAATCTGACTCAAGTAGCAGACCAAACTTTGAACGAGTATAATTTTTAACTCGATTAGAGTTACAGGTATGTGGCCTATCAATATGTAGATAACTTCAATTCCTACAAGTTTAATTTAGGGTCCAACTTGAGAAAACTAGGTCTCAGGGGTGAAAAATCCATTTGGTGAAGCCCCATAAATCTAATAGATCTAGAATGCTTGAGGAGGTATAAAAGAGTCAAGAAAACCCTTCTTTAACTATATTGGGTTTGGGAATCTACCCCTTCCTTGGAAAAGGGTTTCCCCTTTTAGGGGAAACTCTAGAGCATCCATTACAAGAGCTATCAATTATCTGTCCACCCTCAGAGCAAGGAGATCCTCCTGAAGACATCGACACCATCTTTCTAATCTTTCTCTTCTCCCTTCTTTTCATTTCGAGTTGTTTGATGTTTCTCTTAATGTCTTTTGGTTGTCTCTTCATTTCCATAAAGGATTTCTTCAAATTTTAGGATGTAGAAAGTAACTATGATGTGATATTAATGTGTGAACTATGTATTTGGTCATTTCCTTATTTTATAATATGTTTATGTCTTGTTCTTGTTTGATTGAATATGTCTGTTGTGTATGTTATGGATTATGGTAGATTTTGTCACCTTGTAGAGGAGAAACTCTAGATTATATGATCGTGAGACCCTTAGTGACTGTGGGTATTCCTTTAAGTAGACTTTTTAGAGTGTAACGACCCGCCTTCTACTACTAGGCTGTGAGGCCGGTCGCTACAGTTATGCTGGACTAACTGTGCGAAAAACTGATCTAATTTAAAATTTTGCTAATCTAATTGCTGGGAACGCTGAAACTGAATGTTCTACATGTACCTAATAATTGTACACATGCCAGGGAAGGTATTTACCACTGTTACCGGTCTCCTGATCGGTCCACGGACCGGTCCATGACACTGGCACGGGGAAAAACCTTTGGATCGGTCGACTGACCGATCCATGATTCGCTAGAGCTTCTGTACGCACCTGGATCGGTCTGCCGACCGTTCCAGGACCTCACTGATCGGTCGGACTGACCGATCCAGTGGTTCACTGATCGGTCAGCTGACCGATCAGTGGTGTGTTGTTCGCGATCCAACTATCGGGATTCTTTCTGTTCGCGGCTGGACCGATCGGCCGAACAATCCAGCTGCGAACAGAGAGTTATGACTGCCGAAACCAGCTCCCTGATCGGTCTACCGACCGATCAGAGGCTTCCCCAGTTCCTGATCGATCCACGGATCGATCAGAAGACGAACAGAAAGTTTCTATTCGCAGAACCAGGTCCCTGATCAGTCTACCGACCGATCAGGAGTTTCTGATTTCGTGTCAGAACTCTGATATCAGCACTGATGCATGCCAAAAACCATTATACAACACTATAAAAAAAAACTAAATGAACATTCTACTAAGTAATGACTAACATACTAAACATGATATGAGATATGATTCATTACTTCATGACAAGTAACCATGCTACGTGCGGAAAATCAACTAACAATGTTCTAATAGTTAACTCTATAAAGTTGTAAGGCAGTTAACTTGCTAAATATTCTAAAACATAAGATAAACTTGCTAGATCCCTAAGATCTTTATTCCAGGTTTCTCCCACACACATCTTGATCTGCATTGCCCTCCAGCCTCCACTAATCCACTTTTCTTTTACCTGTATCTGCAGTATAAGAAAAGTAGCATCTGTAAGCTAAAAAGCTTAGTAAGAAACCATCTACCTCACAAAAACATGCATACGATGCAGATATGATTTTTAAAACATGCTATTTGAAATATATTGACTAGGCTAAACATGGCATGGCATGTGATCATACAAGCATAGCAATCAAGAACTGAACATAAGCTATCATAATGTATCAACCAGGAAGAGCTAAACTAAAGCTGAAGCTGAAACTAAGCTGATGCTAAGTTCCCCTAACTGACTTATGAGAGTTTAAAGAGGACTATATATATAATAGGTGAAAATACTAAACATGCTGCTGATGGGCCCTAGCAACTGTACTTGTTGTGCGCGCATCCCTATCTAAACCCGGGATTGCAAGTTCCGAATCTAGTAGGGTTCACTAGGTTAGATAAACCTAGGGACGACTATGGGAGTCCAGCCCAGTGGATGTCTAATCCAGTACAGTGCCACTGGTGAAAGTAAAATACTGAATGCTATATACTTATTTTGCTGAATCTATGTTATCTGAACCTAGAACTAGGTTGTCTGAACCTAGAGGCTACTATGGGAGCCCGCCCATTGGACCGTAGTCCTACATAAGTCGAAATAAAACTAATTTGCTGTTTTAAACGCTTCTAGTGCATTTAATAAGTTAATTTAAACTGTCTATTACTGAGTTAGACCTTTAATCGAGCACCTAGGATGCTCTAACTCTTCTCCCTATTAGGGAGACCACCTCTAGGCACCCGACAACGTCTAACCTCCTATCTGAAGAGGAAGAACGTGCCCGGCCCATCTAGAGGTGCCCAACTAAATCTCTAATCTGTGAAGAGAGTTACATACACCCTAGATATCGATAAAAATCTGCATACATTCTAACTAAAGCATAAAAACTCAAACGGAAGCTATTATACTGCAGGTGAGGGGTTTCTTACATCCTGTTCGTAATTTCTTACAATTCTATTCGCTAGAATTCCGGTGGAGATGACCTTCTCGACGATCTGCTCACGTCTTTGCGTTCCTCTCGCGGAGAAGAACCTCTTTCGTGTTGGAGTCGTCGCTGGAAGATGACCTTGGGGCTTGGGCGCCGAGAGAGGAGGAGGAAGAGGAGTGGGCGGCGGTGAAGATTTTTTTGGGAGAGGGATAGGTCACGGTGAAATTTGATATTGCCGAACCAAGTTCTCAAAATAAACCAACCCCCAACTTAACCTTCCTATTTATACTAAGTAACTAATTCGGCCAACCCAATTATAATTATAATTGGTTCCCTTTCCTTTCAGCACGGCCCTGCTGGGTTCAACTGGTTCCCAACATTATCCCTAAGCCATAGGTCTCGGGTTCGATTCCCGCCTAAGCTATTTTGCGGTTCTAATTATTTTCGCTGCTTCCGCTACTCGGAAAATTCCGGAAAAATATCTAAAAATTCCAGAAAAATCATAGAATATTTCTAAAAATAATTTGTGAATTTTTGGGCGTTACTACTCCCCATACCTTATAAAAAGTTCGTCCTCGAACTTAGAATAATTCTGGGTACTTCTGTCTCATGCTGGCTTCTGTCTCCCAAGTTGCCTCTTCTGCTGTGTGACTATGCCAAATGACTTTGACTAATGGTACTTCCTTGTTCCGCAACTTCTTAACTGCTCGGTCTATTATCTGAATAGGTCGACTATCATAGCTGAGGTCTTCGTGGATCTGTACCGACTGGGGCTCAATCACCTGGGTGGCATCTGGGGTATGCTTCTTCAGCATGGAGACATGAAATACGTTGTGGACAGCTGACATTTCCTGGGGTAGATCTAGCTCATACGCTACCTTGCCCACTCTCCTGCTGATAAGGTATGGTCCCACATATCTGGGACTAAGCTTGCCCTTCTTCCCAAAACGCATCACTCCCTTCATGGGAGCTACTCTGAGGAACACCGTGTCCCCAACTGAAAACTCTAAGGGTCTGCGCCGCGTATCAGCATAGCTCTTCTGGCGGCTCTGAGCTGTCTCTATCCTCTGGCGGATCTGCTGTATGGCTGCTGTGGTATCTGCTACTAGATTTGTCTGAAGCTCTAGTTCTTTCTGTTCACCACTCTCATACCAACAAATTGGAGATCTACACCTCCGCCCGTAGAGAGCCTCGTAAGGTGCCATACCGATAGTGGCCTGATAGCTGTTGTTGTATGCAAACTCTGCTAGACTCAGATATTTGCACCAACTTCCTTTAAAGTCTAGGGCACACGCTCGGAGCATATCTTCGAGTACCTGGTTTACTCGCTCCGTCTGACCATCTGTCTGAGGATGGAATGCTGTGCTGAACTTTAACTTAGTGCCCAACGCTGACTGTACACACTCCCAGAAGTGTGATGTGAATCTGCTGTCTCTGTCTGAAATGATGGTTCGTGGGACTCCATGTATTCTGATGATCTCCTGGAGATACAACTGAGCTAGCTTCTCCATGGAGTAGGATATCTTGATAGCTAAGAAGTGGGCTGATTTAGTCAACCTGCCGACTATTACCCATATGGCGTCAAAACCATTCGTGGTTCTAGGCAGTCCCACTATGAAATCCATAGAGATATCCTCTCACTTCCATTCTGGAATCTGTATAGGCTGCAGAACTCCTCCTGGTCGCTGATGTTCTGCCTTGACCCTCTGACAGGTGAGGCAGATGCTAACATATCTGGCGATGTCTCGCTTCATCCCGGGCCACCAAAAACGGTTCTTCAGGTCTTGATACATTTTGGTGGAACTTGGATGCATCGCATAGGGAGTTCTGTGAGCCTCATCTAAAATATGTCTCCGTAGCTCCTCCTGATCTGGAACACAGAGTCTGTCACCAAAATACAACACCCCGCTATCGGACACTCTGAATTCTCTACCTTCTGATTCTGCTAGCCCTTGTTTGATTTTCTGAATTCCAGGGTCCTGCTCCTGAGCTGACTGAATATCACCAAGCAAGGTAGACTCTAAGGTCATAGTAGAGAGCTGTCCAACGATGAGTTCAAGACCGAAATCTACAATCTCCTTCTGTAGGGGCGATGACATGGCTGTAAGTGATAATAAGGTAGCACTGGATTTTCTGCTAAGTGCATCGGCTACCTTATTGGCTTTCCCTGGATGGTAGAGGATGTCTATATCGTAGTCTTTGACCAGCTCAAGCCATCTGCGCTGTCGCATGTTCAGATCCTTCTGAGTGAAGAAGTACTTCAGACTCTGATGATTTGTATACACTCTGCACTGAGTTCCGTATAAGTAATGTCTCCAAATTTTGAGCGAACACTATCGCCGCAAGCTCAAGGTCATGAGTAGGGTAATTCTTCTCATAATCCTTGAGTTGTCCGAGGCATAGGCGATCACCTTGCTATTTTGCATCAGTACTGCTCCTAGTCCCAACTTAGAGGCATCACTATAGATGTCAAAGCTGCTGTGTTGGTAGAGCCAAAACGGGAGCACCGGTCAATCTCCTTTTAGCTCGCTGAAGTTGTTCTCACACCCTCCTCATCCGAAATTTCTGCTCTTTCCGTAAGAGTCGCTGGGGAGGCTATCTGGAGAAGTCCTCTATAAACTTTCTGTAATATCCCGCTAATCCCGAAAGCTTCGATCTCACCGGCGTTCTTAGGTCTCTTCCAGTTACTGCCTCTATCTTGCTGGGATCTACCATAATACCATCCTTTGAGATGATGTGACCCGGGAAGGACACCGATCTAGCCAAAATTCACATTTCGTGAACTTGGCGTATAGTTGGTTCTCCTGAAGGGTCTGCAATACTAGTTTCAGTGTGCTGAGTGTTCTTCCTGAGTTCCCGAGTAGATAAGGATGTCATCGATAAACACAATAACAAACTTATCTAAATACTCCCCGAATACTGCTCATGAGATCCATGAATGTAGTGGAGCATTGGTCACGCTAAAGGGCATGACTACGAACTCGTAGTGTCCGTGTCTGGTTCTGAATGTTGTCTTTGGTATATCACCCTCCTTAACTCGACTTGGTGATATCCCGATCTGAGGTCAATCTTAGAGAACACCGCTGCTCCCTTTAACTGCAATGATCATCTATTCTGGGAGAGGATACCTGTTCTTGATCGTGACCTGATTCAGTGCTCCGTAGTCTATGCATAGCCGCATGCTTCCATCCTTCTTCTTCACGAACAAGACAGGCGCTCCCATGGTGAGTGACTAGGGCGTATGAAGCCCTTGTCAAGCGGCTCCTGAGTTGCTCAGTTCTGCTAGAGCCATGCGATATGGCGCTTTGGAGATAGGATTTATACCGGAAATGAGCTCTATCTCAAAGTCAATCTCCTGTCTGGTGCTAAGCCTGGCTCAGAGAAGACTACTGGTAGTCACATACGACTCGAACCTCTGCTGTTGGTTTTGTCCTGGCTGGCGTTGACTATATGTGCTAGAAATCCAGTACATCCCGAATCCAACATCTTCTTTCATAGCTGAGAGGAACTTCTTGGCCTTTCTCTTTGGTTCTCCGTTGTATTCGCATTACCGCCTCAGGTTGGAAGATGACTTTCTCTTCGGCACTCTATGGTAGCACCGTATTTGATCGGAAAGTCCATTCCAAAGATAACGTCATAGTCGGTCATTTCTAGCACTATCGATCACAAAAGAGCTCTCTGCCTGCTATAATGACTATGAGCCAGCGCGTGGATGCCATGATCTCTCCCGAAGGTGTTGCCAAAAACCGACCACCGAGTACCTCGAGGGTATTTCTAATTTTTCGGAGAACACCTGGCTATATATGAATGGGTTGCCCCAGTATCAAATAGAACAGTAGCACTATACTGAAAAATGCTAATCTGACCTGTGACAACTGTCGAGGCATTGGCTACGTCCTCTCTGGTGAGTGAGTAGATCCTCGCATTCGCCATAGCTGGAGGGGCTTCTAATCTGCCCTGGCTGATAAGTGGACCTTCTAGAGCGGCCTGCATCTGATATAACTGAGCTGGCTGACCTGCATACTGAATCTGCTGTGGCTAAGGAAGACCGGTCTTGTTCGGGCACTGCTTGGCCATGTGCCCTTCTTGTCCACATTCAAAGCATCCTCGTGTGCCCTTGCGACAAACCCCTGGGTGGAATTTCCCACAAGTAGCACACTTTGGATAACTGGGTCGCTTGCTAGATGGTCCTCCCTTTGGGTCACTCCCTGATTTGCGCTTGCTGTTGGAGTTCCCTTTCCAGTTAGAGCTGTGACCTTGCTGTTTCTGAGTGTGAGAGTTTCCTTGGCCTTTGGACTCTGAGGAGACTTGCTTCTGCTGCTTTATGCTGTTCTGGTAGTGCTCTGTGGTCAAGGCACTGCTCACTAACTCCTCTGTGGTTTGTGGCCTATGTACGCCACCAGCCACGTTCACTGCTATCTCTGGCCTCAGCATCTTGAGCATCAACCGGATCCGTTCCTTCTCTGTGCTGACTAGCTCTGGGCATAGACGAGCCAACCTGTTGAATTTCTTCACGGCTTCCTCAACTGAAAGGTTGCCCTGACGAAACTCAGTGAACTCGTCGTAGTGGCGGTTGGTAACCCGTATGTGGAAGAACTCCTCGAAGAACTCCTTCTCGAAGTCAGCCCATGACATCTGGTTCACTGGGCGCTTCGTTCTGATTCTTTCCCACCACATGCGTGCGTCTCCTGTCAGGCAGAAGGAGGCACACTTCACCTTCTCATGTTCTGGCCAGTCTATCGTGCTCTCCAGAGTTTTGAACCAGGCTTGTGCATCCCATGGTTCACTAGCGCCTGAGAAGTTCTCTGCTTGACCCGCTACTGGATCGATAGGCTTCCTTTCTTAGCTCAGCTGCTGGGTCTGTTGTAGGCTGAGCGGGTGGAACCTCTAAGACTACCGGAGTCGTCAAATTCGGTTCCTGACGTGGGGTATTATGTGATTAGCCTTTAAGGTGGCTATTTCTGTTCTTTGCTCAGCCGTGTAACTGAGCCACTAATGCTGTAAGGTCTGGAGGAGGCACTGAACTGCCTGCCTCTTGCTGGGGCTCAGTAGCTAGTGCCCTTCTAGCTGGGCGTCCTCGTGCCATTTCTAAAGACATAGAGAACATAACATAACTAATGTAATCACAGTTATCTAACTACTGATGTCATGTTTAAAAACTATCACATACTAACAAACAGTAGGCATATATACATGAACTGTAATAACAAAACAAGGAGCATAAATAAAGTAGAGGTATTCTTACTTGGAAGCTGTAGGTACAATGCTGATGTGTGTGTAGGAAATATGGAACACAGCTCTGATACCACTCTCTCACGACCCGCCTTCTACTACTAGGCTGTGAGGCCGGTCGCTACAGTTATGCTAGACTAACTGTGCGGAAAACTGATCTAATTTAAAATTTTGCTAATCTAATTGCTGGGAACGCTGAAACTGAATGTTCTACATGTACCTAATAATTGTACACATGCCAGGGAAGGTATTTACCACTGTTACCGGTCTCCTGATCGGTCCACGGACCGGTCCATGACACTGGCACGGGGAAAAACCTTTGGATCGGTCGACTAACCGATCCATGATTCGCTAGAGCTTCTGTACGCACCTGGATCGGTCTGCCGACCATTCCAGGACCTCACTGATCGGTCGGACTGACCGATCCAGTGGTTCACTGATCAGTCAGCTGACCGATCAGTGGTGTGCTGTTCGCGATCCAACTATCGGGATTCTTTCTGTTCGCGGCTGGACCGATCGGCCGAACGATCCAGCTACGAACAGAGAGTTATGACTGCCGAAACCAGCTCCCTGATCGGTCTACTGACCGATCAGAGGCTTCCCCAGTTCCTGATCGATCCACGGATCGATCAGAAGACGAACAGAAAGTTTCTATTCGCAGAACCAGGTCCCTGATCGGTCTACCGACCGATCAGGAGTTTCTGATTTCGTGTCAGAACTCTGATATCAGCACTGATGCATGCCAAAAACCATTATACAACACTATAAAAAAAAACTAAATGAACATTCTACTAAGTAATGACTAACATACTAAACATGATATGAGATATGATTCATTACTTCATGACAAGTAACCATGCTACGTGTGGAAAATCAACTAACAATGTTCTAATAGTTAACTCTATAAAGTTGTAAGGCAGTTAACTTGCTAAATATTCTAAAACATAAGATAAACTTGCTAGATCCCTAAGATCTTTATTCCAGGTTCCTCCCACACACATCTTGATCTGCATTACCCTCCAGCCTCCACTAATCCACTTTTCTTTTACCTGTATCTGCAGTATAAGAAAAGTAGCATCTGTAAGCTAAAAAGCTTAGTAAGAAACCATCTACCTCACAAAAACATGCATACGATGCAGATATGATTTTTAAAACATGCTATTTGAAATATATTGACTAGGCTAAACATGGCATGGCATGTGATCATACAAGCATAGCAATCAAGAACTGAACATAAGCTATCATAATGTATCAACCAGGAAGAGCTAAACTAAAGCTGAAGCTGAAACTAAGCTGATGCTAAGTTCCCCTAACTGACTTATGAGAGTTTAAAGAGGACTATATATATAATAGGTGAAAATACTAAACATGTTGCTGATGGGCCCTAGCAACTGTACTTGTTGTGCGCGCATCCCTATCTAAACCCGGGATTGCAAGTTCCGAATCTAGTAGGGTTCACTAGGTTAGCTAAACCTAGGGACGACTATGGGAGTCCAGCCCAGTGGATGTCTAATCCAGTACAGTGACACTGGTGAAAGTAAAATACTGAATGCTATATACTTATTTTGCTGAATCTAGGTTATTTGAACCTAGAACTAGGTTGTCTGAACCTAGAGGCTACTATGGGAGCCCGCCCATTGGACCGTAGTCCTACATAAGTCGAAATAAAACTAATTTGCTGTTTTAAACGCTTCTAGTGCATTTAATAAGTTAATTTAAACTGTCTATTACTGAGTTAGACCTTTAATCGAGCACCTAGGATGCTCTAACTCTTCTCCCTATTAGGGAGACCACCTCTAGGCACCCGACAACGTCTAACCTCCTATCTGAAGAGGAAGAACGTGCCCGGCCCATCTAGAGGTGCCCAACTAAATCCCTAATCTGTGAAGAGAGTTACATACACCCTAGATATCGATAAAAATCTGCATACATTCTAACTAAAGCATAAAAACTCAAACGGAAGCTATTATACTGCAGGTGAGGGGTTTCTTACATCCTGTTCGTAATTTCTTACAATTCTATTCGCTAGAATTCCGGTGGAGATGACCTTCTCGACGATCTGCTCACGTCTTTGCGTTCCTCTCGCGGAGAAGAACCTCTTTCGTGTTGGAGTCGTCGCCGGAAGGTGATCCGAGAGCCCTTGGGGCTTGGGCGCCGAGAGAGGAGGAGGAAGAGGAGTGGGCGGCGGTGAAGGTTTTTTTGGGAGAGGGATAGGTCACGGTGAAATTTGATATTGCCGAACCAAGTTCTCAAAATAAACCAACCCCCAACTTAACCTTCCTATTTATACTAAGTAACTAATTCGGCCAACCCAATTATAATTATAATTGGTTCCCTTTCCTTTCAGCACGGCCCTGCTGGGTTCAACTGGTTCCCAACATTATCCCTAAGCCATAGGTCTCGGGTTCGATTCCCGCCTAAGCTATTTTGCGGTTCTAATTATTTTTGCTGCTTCCGCTACTCGGAAAATTTCGGAAAAATATATAAAAATTCCAGAAAAATCATAGAATATTTCTAAAAATAATTTGAGAATTTTCGGGCGTTACATAGAGTGATCCTCTTGAAAGGAGGCTAATTCACTTCATGGGATTACTACTTAGAGGTTAATGGGATTTTCCCAATTTAGTGTTAGGAAGTGGATTATGTGATATATACTATGTGATCGAGCGACCCTCACGTGATAGTGTAGGATCGTTACGCTAGAGAGGGGGGTGAATAGTGCTCATAGATTTCACGTTTGTTTGAAATCATTCGAGTAAAATGTAGCGGAATAAGGAAGAAAAGACAAAAAGAAAGCAATCGCGAACACTAAGAGTTACTTGGTTCGGAGCCTGTGGTGACTCCTATTCCAAGGCTCACACGTGAGAGTGCTTTCGATGGACAATCAATAATCAATCAAAATAGTACAAGTATGCAATTACAAGATTAAGACAATTGTAAAGTAAAGAATACCAACAACTACAAATTTGAAAGATTAAGCCTTCGGACGTCGGAGTAGTGTTTGGGTGTCGAGGATGTGTTTCCTGAGTATCGTGTAAGAACAGAAGTCGTCTAAAATGTTGTTTTGTAACCCTTGTTCGAATAATGCTTATATAGGCTGTTCTGGGCACCTGGAATCCCTTCGAGCACCTGGACTGACTCTGGCCGCCCGGATAGTTAAGGCACCCCAGGCCCGCCCTGGGCGAGGCTGGTCTGGGCGCTTGGACCAACTTTTTCAGCCACCTTGATTTTCTGCAAAACAAAGTTAGTCCAGACAATAAATAATATATAAAATATGAATTTGGCAGACTGCCCGGTTCTAAGTTTGAGTTTCACTGAAACTCTAGGTTGAACCGATGCTTACTGTTCCCTCTTCGGGGGAACGCATCCTCACCTACTCTTCTTAGGAGAGTTTACCTTTTTCCAGATCGATCCTCTAGACCGTCTGGACTTTTTCTCAGTGTCCGAGACTTCAGGTCTTCATGCTGAACGTTTGCTCCATGACCCGTCCAGACTTCCATCTGGTCTGCGACCACTAGGATTTTCACCTAGAGTTCTCGACTCTAGGATTTCACCCAAAGTGCTTGGCCCGCCAAGACTTCGCCTTGCCTAACCGCAGTTAGGACTTTCCACCACCTAGGGCTACCTCCCCTAGGACTTAGAGTTACCTCCCCCTAGGATTTTCCACTTGCCTAGAATCCACTAGGATTTTTGCCTAAGAACACTTAGGACTTTCCTACAAGTTCATTCACACTTGTTAGACAACAAGTAACCTTAACTTTGAACATTTTGCTATAATTAAAACTTAGGTTCGATCATCTAGTACTGCCTGCATCAACAATCTTTCTCTTTTTGATTATGGCAACCTGGTTCAAAGTTAAGTAAAACATAACAAAAGTATAGAACTCAAGCAAGAACATTAGTGAAATTAAAAAAAAATATGCATAAGTGGTAAAATAATTTGAAAAAAAATCTCCCTTATGCTCCTCCTTAATCAAAACTTAACTTTATCTTTCTAACATTTAACTTTCTCTCCCCCTTTGATATAATCAAAAAGATACTAAGTTAGAGAGAAAAGTAAGATAGTAAAAAACTAATCTTAATTTCTTTCAAAATTTTAATTTGAAGCTCCATTTGAATTTATCACTTTAAACAAATTTAGCTTAAAAGGGATTTTTTTTTTTAAACTAAATGCTTAGTTTTAGAAAAGATTTAAAAATTTTAACTAAATACTTAGCTTTTTCGAAAAACTTGGATAAAATTAAGTTTTGAAAAATTCTTAGCTTTAAAATAAATTCCTTGTAAAAATACTTAGCGAAGAAAATGATTTCAAATACTTAAAAATACTTTATCAATTACTTAATTTTATCAAAACTTAGTTAAGTACTTAAAAACTTAATTAAAGGTACGTTTTCAAAAACTTATTTTTTCAGATAAAATAATTTGAACTTTCTTTTTCAAAAATGTTTAAAGTTGTTTTTTCAAAAATAGTTTGACCCTTTTTTTCTTTTTTGTTAAAAAATAGTTAAACTAGAAAAAACACTAAACTTTATTTTTAAAAATTTTTAAAAAAAACTTTAACTTAAAAGGATATTTAATTTTGAGAATAATTAAAAAACTTTAACTTTGAGAAAATATTTAACCAAAAAAATATTTAATTGAACTTAAGTCCTTTCACTTCCTTTTGATTATTGCCAAAAAAAATTAATAAAATTATTTAAGTTTTGAGGGTCCTAGCGATTAGCTCATACCACAAGGGAGTAAATTATCATCAACATGCAGTGCAATGATGAACATGATATAATAATCATGATACCGACATGATCATCATCAAAGCAACCTCCTAATCATCATAAATACCTCCAATACAATAATCCATTTAACACCTATATCTATACGTATGAGTAAATCCAACTAGTGTCTACTAAACAACAAATACAATAAGTAGCAACACAGACACGTACACAACATACACATATGCACCCTACAACGTAGGTATAATCAACATGATACCTCTAATATCACACCAATCACACAAGATCCTCAACATAGGTACTATCAACATGATTTCTCCAATAGTATACATCAGACACATACACACACAATCACATAGGTATAATTAACAAAAAACCTCTAATAGTCATACCAGACACGTATGCACACCACCACATAGGTATAATCAACAAAAAATCTCTAATAGTCATACCAGACACATGTCTCACCCAACATACAAATAGTATCTCCTATAGCCCATACCAAATATGTGAACACTCAACATCATATACATAATCGACATGTTAAATCAGTCAACAAGATATCTCCTATCATACATACTTTACATGTGTATATACAACAGAGTATAGATATCAAAAGTCAAGTCTGTATATGATATAACCAGATCATCTCTAAGGTTAAGCAGATAAGTATCAAACAGGATAACAATACAAATAGATTTAAGGTAAAGTAGCCTAGTCCATCAAATAATAACCATGCACTTGTTAGGATCGATGGTCGCGGCTAGAGAGGGGGGGGTGTGAATAGCCGACCCCAAATTCGCGTTTCTTTCTACAAATCAAGTTAGTGCAGCGGAAAAATAACAACAGAAACGTAAATGGAGAAATCAAACCTCAAGCACAGCGATGTAACGACGTTCGGAGATGAAACTCCTACTCCTCGGCGTGTCCGTAAGGTGGACGAATCCTCTCAATCCGTCAGTGGATGAGACCCCGAAAAACCGGCTAATAAACACTCCTTCTGGGTGGAGAAACCTGGCCACAAAGTTCTTACAACAGCAAGATAGGAGTACAAAGATACAGCACAATACAAAGGCAGTAAGAATGTAAAAATATAGCTTGCCTTCTCGTCGACTGGATGAAGCAGCAACTTCACGAAACACCTACAACAGCAGGAACCAGCCGAAGGAAGCTTTCACGAAGCTTCAGGAAAATGAGAGCTCAGCAAAGCTCTGATTGCAGTAAGATCAGCAAGAAAAGAGAGGCAGCCTCGTTACTGTAGAGGCACACGACCTGTTATATATCCTGCGAAGAAGAAACACATAAACTAGCCGTTGTGTCGCAACGGCTAGGGCCTGGACTGATCAGGCACACTCTTGATCGGTCCAAACCTTCTCTGATCGGTCTTGGGGACTGATCAGGACCTATGCTGATCGGTCCCCAGACCGATCAGCACACTTCACAGAGAGGTGCGCAACTCTCTGATCGGTTTGTGGACCGATCAGGACTCAGGTGGATCGGTCCACAAACCGATCCCCCTCTTTCTTCTCCCGATCTTCTTCGCTTCTGATCGGTCACCAGACCGATCAGATAATTCACAGAAACACACTGTTTGGTTACTGATCGGTCACCAGACCGATCAGTCAACCAGCGTATCACTGGATCGGTCACCAGACCGATCCAGGTTTAGAGCTCCCAGCCCTAAACCCTACCTGGTCCTGAGAACGAGCTACCGAGCCCTCTCTGACCTAGTCCGAAGAACAAGCTACCGAGCCCTCCCCGACTTCATCCGGTCCAGAGAACGAGCTACCGAGCCCTCTCTGACCTAGTCCGGAGAACGAGCTACCGAGCCCTCTCCAACTCTGTCTGGTCCAGAGAACGAGCTCCCGAGCCCTCTCTAACCTAGTCCGAAGAATGAGCTGCCGAGCCCTCTCCGACTTCCCATGCCAAGCTTCTATACTTAGACTTTTCTGTGCCAAGTCTCCATACTTGGACTTTTCCCGTGCCAAGTCTCCATACTTGGGTTTTTCCCGTGCCAAGCTCCCTGCTTGGACTTTTCCGTGCCAAGTCTCCATACTTGGACTTTTCCTATGACAAGTCTCCATACTTGGGTTTTTCCCGTTCCAAGCTCCCTGCTTGGACTTTTCCGTGCCAAGTCTCCATACTTGGACTTTTCCCGTGCCAAGTCTCCATACTTGGACTTTACTCGTGCCAAGCTCCCTGCTTGGACTTTTCACCAGATGTCTGGTCAACCTTGACCTATCTGGATTTCCCTTGCCTGGCTTCACTCACCAGGACTTTCCAACTGCCTGGCTTCACTCACCAAGACTTTCCAACTGCCTGGCTTCACTCACCAGGACTTTCCCTTGCCTGGCTTCACTCACCAGGACTTTCACCTGGCTTCACTCACCAGGATTTCCCGAATCAGGTCAACTCACCTCGGGTCAACCAGGTCAACCTTGACCAAAGATTGCACCCACAATCTCCCAAGTTTGTATTTTGTCAAACATTAGAATACAACTTTTCTACTCTCGTCAAACATCAAAATAGAACTTTTCTATTCTCGTCAAACATCAAAATACAACTCGAGTCAGGTCAACTCGAGTCAGGTCAACCAGGTCAACCTTGACCTAAGGTTGCACCAACAACATTAAATTCAAAGAACTATATAGAGGCCAAGGAAGAAATACTGACCTTTAACTGTCGATCGTGCTAAATAATCCCGCGTCAAGACGTTCGCCTCGAATCAAAGTCCTGTAATTCCATAACGTACAGATTTAGCTAATTTCTTATGAGTTAAATAGATAAATCAAATCTCCAAACCTATTTAGGATAACCACAATCAAATACGATTATTGATCAACCACTTAAACTAGAGTTAAACTAGTTTAACTCTAATAAATCCATCATCCCCCTTAGATTAGGTTTAATCTCTTTAATTAACCTTAACCATTCCACAACCTAATTAGATTAAGTTTATACATGCATATATCCAAAACTCACCCAAACCATCACATTACTACCCAATTCCATAATCATCCAATAATCACTCATAACTAATCATGTAACAAAAATAATCAACTAACATGGATAACAAATTAATCGAGTTAATCTTCAAATAAGACCTTCGTTAATCTATAGATCTATCAATTAATCCATCACAAATCTCAATACATTAACTATAATCCAAACAAAACCCTCAATTCCAATTCATCCATCCGTTAGACAAGAGATTAAATCTCCCTTAATCATATACTATGCACAACCTAACCAAAATCGTAATAAAATAACCAATCTAATATATAAATGGAACAAACACTCAAATAATCATACACTGATTAGATCTTACCTCAATCTGATCTATCATTGCTTGGTGAAGGAATCTTGAAGCAGCTACAAGGATATACAACAGTGAGCTTAGTTCATAGGAAGATAGAACAAAACAAATAACGGTGATGCTTACAAGAGGGAGATGGATGAGTAGAAGAGTTCCGGATCTGATTTCCCCCACTTTAGATAGCGTGATTTGAAGAAGAGGCGAAATGCAGTCCAGTTGTGTGATCGGAGAAAACTGAGATGCAGTGGCTCTCACCACGACAGACACTGGCGTGGAGGCGGCAATGCTAGGGCATGGGGGAAGGTGTTCGGATCGATCAACGGTGCGGCACTGAAAAGAACACTAGGGATTGGCATAACCAAAAGTGTAACGACTACCGTTCTTACTACTACTCTCTAAGGGTGATCGTTACCTATCTATTACTCTTCTTACTAGTGTCACTGATGTTGTTATTAGCATCAGTTAGATTTATCACGGCTCAGAGGAATTCCTACCGAAAAATTTCGACAGAGTCTCCCCTGTACCGGTGACCAAATCAATAATACAAACAATGTATACACAGCCACAGGCGGCTGGAACATATTTTTCACAATCACGTAGTGATAAAAACCACAATAAGAAGAAAGAAACTACTCTAGCAATAGTAAACAACTATATCACTCCACGAATAATAAAAGAAAATTAATTACAAGTGCGGAATAGACTCAAATACAATCCCAATTACATAATAACATTAAAAGAGAACTAAAAGAACTAAACAGAAAAGTCTTGGCAATTTGCCAGCTCATTCTGGATCTCTCCATAGTCCAGTCATCACACACTTTCATCACCACCACCTTGTCGCCTTCCTTTCATACTTTAGCTTTTCCTTTATCTGCAGTAGGAGGAAAAAGAAATCTATAAACGAAACGCTTAGTAAGTACTAAACTATCTCACAAAAACTTGAAGTGCATAAAAATGCAAACGATACTGAAACTGAAATGCTAAAAGAAAAGCTACATGTACTCATCTAATAGCAAAGTACTCAAATCAACTACATGCTCATGATATACCAGAATAAAGCTGAATACTGGAAATAAAACTAAACATACTCACTAAACTGATAAGAAAAGTAATGAAACTCATGTTGTATGCTTAGAATTAAATGAACTAAACTTCTGTTGATTCTAAACATAGGTGATACTTGTTTCATTTACTTATAACTTTATACTTGAAATTAATCTTTTAATTTCACTTTTACTTTCTTCTTCTTTTTCTTTTTCTTTGGGCTCAGGCTTAGTACCATCTTATACACGCTCTCTAATAGTGACTGGGGTAGCGAGCCTCCAGCCCTATGAGGATAAAGACCTCGATCTTACCAGGGCCAAGACCTTGGAATTGGTCACCTGGATTTGTTTAACGACAATCTCGGAAGTCGGGTACTAGCCTCTTACTTTAATTTACTTCTTATCTTTTCTAACTAGACCTTGGTCTTTTTCTTACTTGTAGTTACCCAAAATCCTCAAAAGGTTTAATAGGGCACATAATCATATCACTAAAATACATGGTTGTTCATGCTTGTTAAAATAACAAATGAAAACTAAAGAAAACTGCTCCTGTGTATCTAGTAGTAAAGGACTAAAAATAGGAATCAATACTGCTCATGTTAGACTGATAGCAAAGAAAAACTGCACGTCTAATAGCAATAGAAAAGAAGTCTGCTCATGCTTACTAATAGCTAAGGAAAAGCTAGAAAAGAAAACTGCACTTCTATTAGCAGGAAAAGAAATCTGCTCATGCTTACAAATAAACCGAAATACTTAAATCACATGTTGTTCATGTCCAGTTAATGACATACTACTAAAATCTGCACATTCTGATTAATTCTAACAAAGTGGGACACAAGGAAAGGATGTAGTAAATGCTTACTGAACTAAAATTCTGCACTTATCAAATCTACAACTAAAATCCGGAAACCAAAGAAACCACATCTGGAACACTAACTATAAGGTTGTTCTTGCTTGTAGAATTAATCTTCATGCTTCTACAAACACTTACAACATACGAGCAATGCACAGATGCCACAACACTAAACTGAAATGCAAGGAAAAGAAAACAGCCAATCATGCTTGCTGGATAGCAAGAGTTTCACAAAAAAAAAACTGAAAAACAAGGAGGGGAAAACTGTTCGGGCATGGTAAAAATAGCACACCAATACTATGACCTGTACTCTACATGTCAATTCACTACTTGCAAATGTCCCCAAAACCCAGCTTAGTCACAAAGAGCATGACACTACACCAAACATACTAAACATAGAGCTGTTCTTTTCAAGTTTAACAGAAAAACTATGGCATGAAATGCTCTAATCTGCATGGTATAAGGAACTATTAGCATAGGCAGAAAATGCTACAACTTACACGGCACAAGGAAACCCCATTGAAACTTAGCATGCACCACCACAAATCCAATTCTGTAGAAATCTCAACCAAGGTTCAAAGTGGCAGATTCGGATGGAATCATCTAAACCAGGATAGTATAAATATTATCTACACCTATCCAAGATTCATCGCAGAAAACATCTAAGCATGGAAACTCATGGCAGATTCAAGCACAAGGAGACATACAATCCGGAAGCAAGGAAAACAAATCGAAGCTCGGAGCAACTCCTACCACAGGTGAGTAGTACTTACCTAGCGTTCTTGGACTTACAACCGAGAAGAGAAGAGGCTTCTAGGGTTTTCGACAGTGACTACTCCGCGATCCCTTCGTATCTTCGTGCTCTCCCCAGCGAGACGATCGCGAATCCGTGAAAAGCCCTCGGAGAAATCCCTTGGCCGGCGCCGAAGACGGAACCCTAATTCCTCTTGGTATTCGTCTGAGCAGCACCGTCGCGTGAAGGAGGAGAAGAAAGGATCGGGAGAAAAATAATCCCTATTCCTCATTCAACTTATTCTTTTATAACTAGGTCCAATTTTGGGTTCTTATTATAACTTATATACATCTTGCTTCATACGTGGTTAACAAATCACGCGCAGCCCAGTTGGTTGGCTGTGTCCTATTAGGTCGGGTTCGGCCGGAGGTCTTGGGTTCGAGTCTCACCTTCAACATTTTTGGTCAAAACTTCTTTCTTTTTGTAAACATACTAAACGACCTTCAAAAATTACGTAAAAATACTCTAAAAATTCCTAAAAATCTCTAGAATATTTTAAAAGTATTTCTAAATGTTTTTGAAGACATTTAGAACTCAAAAATAGGAAAAATTGGGTCGTTACAATCCCCCATATCTTATAAAAAGTTCGTCCTCGAACTTAGAATAGCTCTGGATATTTCTGTCTCATACTATCCTCACACTCTCAAGTGACTTCCTCGTGCTTCTGGTTCTGCCAGAAGACCTTTACTAGTGGTACTTCTTTATTTCTTAGTCTCTTGACTGCTCTATCTACTATCTGTGTAGGTCTGCTCTCATAGCTAAGATCCTCTTGGATCTGGACTGACTGAGGCTGAATCACTTGGCTTGGGTCGTAGAGACACTTCTTTAGCATGGAGACATGAAATACATTATGTATTGCTGACATGTCTTATGGTAAGTCCAGCTTGTAAGCTACTTTCCCAATCCTCTCTATGATCAGGTAAGGTCCTACATAGCGAGGACTTAATTTTCCCTTCTTGCCAAATCTCATCACTCCCTTCATAGGAGCAACTTTGAGAAAAACTGAATCCCCTACTTGGAATTCCAGTGGCCTATGGCGCGTGTCAGCATAACTCTTCTGTCTGCTCTGGGCAGTCTCAATTCTCTGTCTGATTTTCTGGATCGCTTGAGTAGTCTCATCTATCACCTCTGTCTGAATGCCCAGCTCTACTTCCATTTATTTTCTCTCACCTGCTTCTTGCCAGCAAAGGGGTGATCTGCACTTCCTGCCATACAGTGCCTCATATGGTGCCATCTTGATGGTCGCCTGATAACTATTGTTGTAGGCAAACTCATCTAAGCATAGATACTTGCACCAACTTCCCTTGAAATCCAGCGCACAAGCTCTGAGCATATCTTCTAAAATCTGATTTACTCGCTCTGTCTGTCCATCAGTCTGAGGATGGAAAGTTGTGCTGAACTTGAGTTTGGTGCCTAGTGCATTCTGAACGCACTCCCAAAAGTGTGAGGTGAAGCGCCCATCTCTATCAGAAACGATAGATTTAGGAACTCCATGAAGTCTGATCACCTCCTTAACGTATAGTTGTGCCAACTGCTTTATGGAGTGGGAAACCTTGATGGCTAGGAAATGGGCAGACTTAGTCAATCTGTCCACTACTACCCATATTGTGTCATATCCATTTGTAGTTCTTGGAAGACCTGTTATGAAGTCCATGGATATGTCTTCCCACTTCCACTCTGGTATTGGAAGAAGCTGAAGAACTCCTCCTGGTCTCTGGTGTTCTGCTTTGACTCTCTGGCATGTCAGGCAGGTACTGACATATTTAGCAACGTCTCTTTTGAGTCCTGACCACCAGAACCTCTGTTTCACATCTTGGTACATCTTGGTAGAACCAGGATGCATGGAGTATGGTGTGCTATGAGCTTCTTCTAAAATCTTATTTCTCAGTTCTTCATCATTGGGCACACAAATGCGACTCCCCTAATAAAGGATCTCGTTGTCCGTTACTCGAAACTCTTCTTTGTCTTCTTTCTGTATCCCTTGCTTGATCTTCTGAATGTCTGGATCTTCACTTTGCTTTCTCTGTATGTCCTCAAGCAAGGTAGACTCTAAGGTCAATGCGGAGAGCTATCCATAAACAATTTCAAGTCCAAAATCTGACAACTCCTTCTGCAGTGGCAGGGCTAATGATGATAGAGACATCAGGAATGCACTGGACTTTCTACTTACTACATCTGCCACTTTGTTAGCTTTGCCTGGGTGGTAGAGGATTTCACAGTTGTAATCTTTGACCAACTCCAGCCACCTGCGCTGTCTCAGGTTTAAGTCCTTCTGAGTGAAGAAGTACTTAAGACTCTGATGATCTGTGAAGATTCTACACTGAACTCCATACAAATAATGTCGCCAGAGTTTCAGTGCAAAAACCACAACTGCCAGCTCAAGATCGTGAGTGGGATAGTTCTTCTCGTAGTCTTTGAGTTGTCTGGAAGCATAGGCTATGATTTTTCCATCTTGCATGAGTACAGCTCCTAAGCCCATATTGGAAGCATCACTGTAGATGTCAAAACTCTTGTCACTCTCTGGAACTGTCAGGATAGGAGCACTAGTCAGTCTCTTCTTGAGCTCTTGGAAACTCTGCTCACATCTATCTGACCATTCAAACTTCTTGTTCTTCGTGGTGAGGGTTGTTAGTGGAGAGGCTATCCTGGAAAAGTCCTCCACGAATTTCCTGTAGTACCCAGCTAAACCAAGGAAGCTTCTGATCTCCCTGGCGTTCTTGGGTCTGCTCCAGTTGTTGACTGCTTCTATTTTGGATGGATCCACCTGGATGCCTTCTTTAGAAATTATGTGACCCAGAAATGCCACCTGATCTAACCAGAACTCGCACTTTGAGAATTTAGCGTAAAGCTGCTTTTGCTGAAGAGTCTGCAGTATTATCCTCAAGTGTGTGTCATGCTCCTCTGGAGTCCTTGAATAGACCAGAATGTCGTCGATGAATACGATGACAAATTTGTCAAGGTATTCTCTGAACACTCTGTTCATTAAGTCCATGAAGACTGCTGGTGCATTAGTCACACCAAAAGGCATGACCACAAACTCGTAGTGTCCGTATCTGGTTTTGAAAGTTGTTCTGGGTATGTCTCTTTCTTTCTCCTCCAACTGATGATACCCAAAGCACAAGTCTATTTTAGAGAACACTATTGCCCTTTTTAGCTGATCATATAGATCATCTATTCTGGAATGAGGGTACTTGTCCCTAACTGCTACTTTGCTCAGCGCTCTAAAATCTATGCACATTAGCATGGATCCGTCTTTCTTCTTAACGAACAACACAGGAGCTCCCCAAAGTGAATGACTAGGGCGGATGTAACCCTTGTCAAGTAGCTCCTGAAATTGTTCTTGTAACTCGTTTAGCTCTACTTGAGAAATTCGGTACGGAGTTTTTGAAATCGGCTCCACTTCTCTGTTGGGAGGTAGTCCAGGTAGCTCTTCTGGAAATACTTCTGGATACTCGCATACTACCCGGACGTCCTCCTGCTTGAGTCCTTTCTGTTCTTCTGCATTCACTATGTATGCGAGAAAACCAGCACACCCTTTAGCTAACATCTGGTGAGCTGCTAGGGAGGAGAGAAGTTTCTGGGTCTTCTTCCTTGGCACGCCCGTGAATTCAAAAGGTGGTTCACCCTCTGGACTGAAGATTACTCTCCTTCCGCGGCAGTCCACTGAAGCACTGTACTTGCTGAGGAAATCCATACCCAAAATGATATCGAAATCCTGCATGGCGAGGACTACCAGGTTGACATATAGCTCTCGGTCTGCAACTCGGACTGGTATAGCCCGAAGCCACTGCTTGGATTCCATGACTTCCCCAGAAGGTAGGGTCGTCAGAAACTTGGAGTTTATACTTTCTGTAGGTACCTGTAATCTGTTGGCAAAGGGTACTGATACGAAAGAATGGGTCGCCCCAGTATCAAATAGTACAGTAGCTAAATGTTGAAAAATAACTACTTGACCTGTTACAACCGTGGAGGCACTAGCAGCTTCTTCTTTGATGAGGGAGAACACTCTGGCGCTGTCAAAGGCTGGAACTGGTGGAGCTTCCAACCTCCCCTGACTGATATGGGGTCCCTCTAATGCTGCTCCCATGTAGTGCAACTGTGCAGGCTGGCCTCCATATTGCACTGGCTGTCCTCTATCTTCATTGGCTTGTACTGCGCTCGTTGTGCTTTGATGTTGTTCAGGTAGTGCTCAGCAACTAATGCCCTACTGATCAGCTCTTCACCATTCTGGGGTCGATGAGCTCCACTACTCACATTCAGTGCTATCTGTGGTCTCAGCATTCTGAGCATCAGTCTGACTCGCTCCTTCTTTGTACTTACTAGTTCTGGGCAGAGACGAGCTAGTCTGTTGAACTTCTTGGCTGCTTCTTCCACTGACAAGTCACCCTGTTTGAACTCTATAAATTCCTCATAGTGCTTGTTGGTGATCTGTAGGTGGAAGAACTCTTCATAAAACTCTGACTGAAAATCAGCCCAGCTCATCTGATCGGTTGCTCTCTTGGTCTTTATCCTCTCCCACCACATACGAGCATCTCCTGACAGGCAGAAAGAGGCGCACTTGACCTTCTCGACCTCTGGCCAGTCAAGAAGATCCATTGTGCTCTCCAATGTTTTAAACCAAGCCTAGGCATCCCAGGGCTCAGTCGTGCTTGAGAAGCTCTCTGGTTTCAATTTCAGCCACTGTATGAGGTAAGCTTCTTACCTCTGAGGTGCTGTGGCAACTCCCTGGGCAGCTGGTGGAGTCTTAGTTACCACTGGATTCTCTGCAGTGACAGCTGGAGGAGGGGGAGGAACTGCTTGCTGGTTTGCCATCAGATTGGCAATCACTTGCTGCTACTCTGCTACTTGTCTCTGGAGCTGAGCAACCACTTCAGAAAGGTTGGGATCAGTTGCTCTAGGAACTTCGTTCTCTCGAGCTGGTTCCTCAGTATGAGCAGTACGGGGACGTCCTCTTCTTGCCATCTAATTATGCCAGGGTAAAGACTTGATATCTTACTTTAACCCATCTAATCATACATAAATATAGATAAAGAAAAGGGAACTAAATCTTCTATCTTAGTTAAGCACCAAAAAAATAAGTACTCTATACTGCAGTTAATAATAAGAAAAACAGAATAAAGAAAGGATTTAAATACTTTCTTACTTGGAGACGGCAAGGATGATGCTGATGTGTGTGTGTGATGCTGGAGAATGGAATCAACTCTGATACCAACTGTAACGACCACCCTTCTTACAACTACTCTCTAAGGGTGATCGTTACCTATCTATTACTCTTCTTACTAGTGTCACTGATGCTGTTATTAGCATCAGTTAGATTTATCACGGCTCAGAGGAATTCCTACCGAAAAATTTCGACAGAGTCTCCCCTGTACCGGTGACCAAATCAATAATACAAACAATGTATACACAGCCACAGGCGGCTGGAACATATTTTTCACAATCACGCAGTGATAAAAACCACAATAAGAAAAAAGAAACTACTCTAGCAATAGTAAACAACTATATCACTCCACGAATAATAAAAGAAAACTAATTACAAGTGCGGAATAGACTCAACTACAATCCCAATTGCATAATAACATTAAAAGAGAACTAAAAGAACTAAACAGAAAAGTCTTTGCAATTTGCCAGCTCATTCTAGATCTCTCCATAGTCCAGTCATCACACACCTTCATCACCACCACCTTGTCGCCTTCCTTTCATACTTTAGCTTTTCCTTTATCTGCAGTAGGAGGAAAAAGAAATCTATAAGCGAAACGCTTAGTAAGTACTAAACTATCTCACAAAAACTTGAAGTGCATAAAAATGCAAACGATACTAAAACTGAACTGCTAAAAGAAAAGCTACATGTACTCATCTAATAGCAAAGTACTCAAATCAACTGCATGCTCATGATATACCAGAATAAAGTTGAATACTGGAAATAAAACTAAACATGCTCACTAAACTGATAAGAAAAGTAATGAAACTCATGCTGTATGCTTAAAATTAAAGGAACTAAACTTCTGTTGATTCTAAACATAGGTGATACTTGTTTCATTTACTTATAACTTTATACTTGAAATTAATCTTTTAATTTCACTTTTACTTTCTTCTTCTTTTTCTTTTTCTTTGGGCTCAGGCTTAGTACCATCTTATACGCGCTCTCTAATAGTGACTGGGGTAGCGAGCCTCCAGCCCTATGAGGATAAAGACCTCGGTCTTACCAGGGCCAAGACCTCGGAATTGGTCACCTAGATTTGTTTAACGACAATCTCGGAAGTCGGGTACTAGCCTCTTACTTTAATTTACTTCTTATCTTTTCTAACTAGACCTTGGTCTTTTTCTTACTTGTAATTACCCAAAATCCTCAAAAGGTTTAATAGGGCACATAATCATACCACTAAAATATATGGATGTTCATGCTTGTTAAAATAACAAATGAAAACTAAAGAAAACTGCTCCTGTGTATCTAGTAGTAAAGGACTAAAAATAGGAATCAATACTGCTCATGTTAGACTGATAGCAAAGAAAAACTGCACGTCTAATAGCAATAGAAAAGAAGTCTGCTCATGCTTACTAATAGCTAAGGAAAAGCTAGAAAAGAAAACTGCACTTCTATTAGCAGGAAAAGAAATCTGCTCATGCTTACAAATAAACCGAAATACTTAAATCACATGCTGTTCATGTCCAGTTAATGACATACTACTAAAATCTGCACATTCTGATTAATTCTAACAAAGTGGGACATAAGGAAAGGATGCAGTAAATGCTTAATGAACTAAAATTCTGCACTTATCAAATCTACAACTAAAATCCGGAAACCAAAGAAACCACATATGGAACACTAACTATAAGGATGTTCTTGCTTGTGGAATTAATCTTCATGCTTCTACAAACACTTACAACATACGAGCAATGCACAGATGCCACAACACTAAACTGAAATGCAAGGAAAAGAAAACAGCCAATCATGCTTGTTGGATAGCAAGAGTTTCACAAAAAAAAAACTGAAAAACAAGGAGGGGAAAACTGTTCGGGCATGGTAAAAATAGCACACCAATACTATGACCTGTACTCTACATGTCAATTCACTACTTGCAAATGTCCCCAAAACCCAGCTTAGTCACAAAGAGCACTACACTACACCAAACATACTAAACATAGAGCTGTTCTTTTCTAAGTTTAACAAAAAAACTATGGCATGAAATGCTCTAATCTGCATGGTATAAGGAACTATTAGCATAGGCAGAAAATGCTACAACTTACACGGCATAAGGAAACCCCATTGAAACTTAGCATGCACCACCACAAATCCAATTCTGTAGAAATCTCAACCAAGGTTCAAAGTGGCAGATTCGGATGGAATCATCTAAACCAGGATAGTGTAAATATTATCTACACCTATCCAAGATTCATCGCAAAAAACATCTAAGCATGGAAACTCACGGCAGATTTAAGCACAAGGAGACATACAATCTGAAAGCAAGGAAAACAAATCGAAGCTCGGAGCAACTCCTACTACAGGTGAGTAGTACTTACCTAGCGTTCTTGGACTTACAACCGAGAAGAGAAGAGGCTTCTAGGGTTTTCGGCAGTGACTACTCCGCGATCCCTTCGTATCTTCGTGCTCTCCCCAGCGAGACGATCGCGAATCCGTGAAAAGCCCTCGGAGAAATCCCTTGGCCGGCGCCGAAGACGGAACCCTAATTCCTCTTGGTATTCGTCTGAGCAGCACCGTCGCGTGAAGGAGGAGAAGAAAGGATCGGGAGAAAAATAATCCCTATTCCTCATTCAACTTATTCTTTTATAACTAGGTCAAATTTTGGGTTCTTATTATAACTTATATACATCTTGCTTCATACGTGTTTAACAAATCACGCACAGCCCAGTTGGTTAGTTGTGTCCGATTAGGTCGGGTTCGGCCGGAGGTCTTGGGTTCGAGTCTCACCTTCAACATTTTTGGTCAAAACTTCTTTCTTTTTGTAAACATACTAAACGACCTTCAAAAATTACGTAAAAATACTCTAAAAATTCCTAAAAATCTCTACAATATTTTAAAAGTATTTCTAAATATTTTTGAAGACATTTAGAACTCAAAAATAGGAAAAATTGGGTCGTTACAAAAAGGGTGTCAGAGCTCCCTCCCTCTCTCCCTCTCTCGCAACAGGGAGGTAGGCCGGTGGCGACTGGTTAAGGACAACATCCAACGGTGACTCAAAGTGGTCGATCGACACGATTGGTCGAGGAAGGGAGATGGTGGCGGCAATAGGGATCGGGAGAGGGCCAAGGCAGGGTCAGCATAGATTGGAGCTAGGCACAGCTCGATGGGGCTTCAGTCAGCATCAATGGTCAACCGGCAGTGTTAGCCAGTAGATAGCGATGAAAAGGAGAAGAAGACTCACGATCGGGGCAAGGGGAAAAGAGGAAGTCGGGAGAAGTGGGGTCTCGGGTTTAATAGTTTATCGAACTTAGTGTTAATCAATCAACCCCTAAGTTTATATTTTAATCAATTGGCAACTAAAATAAGTATTCCAAACAGGCTTCCTCAAAGTCTAATAGATATGTCTCCTTAAAACATGTCATCCAAGCTTGGAATAATTCCTGAAAAAGTTCTATAAATTTTTGAAAAATCTAATAAAGTTATTTCTTCAATAATAATAATTATTTAATCGTCGTATCTTACATAAGACGTTGATAGTATAGAACTTGAAAAATACAATGGAAAGCTTGAATATAGAAAGTGTTGTGTAGAACCTCGAGCACAGGCCTCCTTTTATAGGCTCACTGGTCGAAGTGATCGTTTGGTGATGTGATGCTCTTCAGACCCTCGGACTTGATCCAGGCGCCCCCAGCTGGCTGCCTCGATCTGCTTCGTAACGGTAAAGGGATAAGCATTTATCCACTCCTTGGTGGCCAGACCCACTCCAGGAACCCAGACCACTGCTAATGTAGACTTGAAGGTCATCCACTTGAAGAGGTTCCCATTCGGCACCAAAGTGGTTCGAGCGCCTGGACTTCAGGCACTTGGACTTGGTCCAGGAGCTCGGACAAGGTCAACTTGGGTTGACTTTGTTCGGTCCTCCACTCTGGTCACTTAGGTGATGTTCCGGCCATCCAAAGTTGAGCTTACTCGAACCCAAATTTGGCCTTCTCTCCTCGAGCAATCTTCCGCTTCGGCTTTTCATCCCTCGGAAGTGTTAGGGCAATTTCCTTAGGTCAAGGTTGACCAGTTTGACTAAGCTTGAGTTGAGTCAAGCTTGAGTCAGGATTTGAGTTTTGATGTTTGATAATATAAGGAGATTATTGGAGCAATCGTCCGGTTATGGAGATGGTCAAAGGGTTGACCAGGTTGATGAGAATACAAGTCAAGTAAGTCAAGGTTGACAGGAGACTTGACTTGGAAAGTCCTAGCTGGATGTTAGGCATTTGAGAAAGTCCTGGTGAGGAGTCAGGCAACGGGAAAGTCCTAGTGAGGAGCTAGGTAGGAGAAAGTCCTGGTGAGGAGCCAGGCAGTTGGAAAGTCCAAGTGTGGTCTTAGCAAAGGAGAAAGTCCTGGTGAGGAGCCAGGCAATTGGAAAGTCCGAGCATGTGGTCTTGGCAAGGTAAGTCCTGGTATGACTTGGCAAGGAAGACCCAACAACTAGGATGAGGCCGAAGGAAGCTCCTGAAGGCAAGGCGTGAAAGATGGGGAGATATCTGAGGGACGCAAGGCTGATGGAGGAGGCTAGAAGGCTAGTTCGAGGTTGGTCGGGTGTGGCCAAATACTAGGCATGGAGACCCAATAGGTCACGGTTGACTGGAAGTTGGATTTGGGACTTTGGACTTGAGTTTGAGTTAAGTTCAGAGTGTTCATTCAATCGGGCGATCGATTGAACAGGGTCCAAATCGATCGGTCGATCGATTTGACTGTGCTGCGATTATGGGAAGGCCCAATCGATCAGCCGATCGATTGGGATATGAAATCACGAGCATAGAGATTTTCCCAATCGATCGGGAGATCAATTGGGAGCTGCCAATTGATCGAACGATCGATTGGGCAGCAGAAGCTCTCACGCGGATGCGAGAGCACAGAAAGGTTTTGAATCGATCGAGCGATCGATTCAAGAAGTCCCAATCGATCGGTCGATCGATTCAGGAAGTCCCAATCGATCGGTCGATCGATTGGGTAGTGACTGTTGCGCAGGATGTAGGTGATGGACGGCTGCGATGGAGCGATGCTGACGTGGCAATCGATTGGGGATGAATTCAATCGATTGGGAGCACTATTTAAAGCCTGGGCGGAGTGTTTTCTTCGCCAGATCTTTGTGATTTCTTCTCCTACGATTTTTCTGCGATCTTCAACGAGCTTCTTTGAGCTTCACCGCCAGTTCTTGAAGGCTCTTGGGAGTGTTCTCTCAAGGTTCAAGAGGCAACAACAAGCAACAAGTAGGCAAGAAGAAGTAGTGTTTTCATTTGTATCTTGTACTCTCTTCTTGTATTTTTGTTTGTGTTGTTGTGTGAGTTTGTACGAGGCTTCTCCGCCTCCGGCTGCGATCGAGAAGGAGTGTTTGATTAATGGAGATAGCGTCGTGTGTAGATCCTTGGATTAGTCACCTCATCTTGAGGTGGATACCAAATAAATCCGTGTGTTAGCGTTGTAGTGTGTTTGTATTTTATTTTCCGCTGCATATCAAGACGAAGCAAGCACAAGTGCATGACGAAACATTATTCACCCCCCCCTCTAGCGGACACAAAGGTCCCAACAGGAAGTGCTGCGCGTGTCTGTCTCACTCCACCAGCGTACTCTTCCGTACCTTCCCGTCCCTCAGATGCCCCGAACCCGTTAACTAGATTCCCGTGCCATCCTTCTCATTCACCGTGTCTTTCGCTCGACTTCTTGAATTCCTATGTTCCTGCACACTCAGACGTAAGGTATCAAATATGCAGAGTCTAACTTGACTTGGGTTGATCACATCAAAACTAACACGAGACATTTATAATCTTGAAGAACTCAGTGTGGATACTAATAGAGGCGAGGTTTGTGGGCATCGCAAAAGTTGATGATCTTTTCCCTTCGCATCATTCGTAAGGTACACCTAGAATAATCGTTATTCTTAAGTTTTTATTTTATGATTATGTCTATGTGAGTTGTATCCTGCATGCATGTGGTGTGTGTATTGTAATAAAATAGTTTTATTATCATATTTTTACTTTCGCTGCATGTTTTGTGAAACATGTATCGGGCGTAACCCAACACAGGGGACCCTAGTGATAGAGTCACATAGGGTATCCTTTAACCATATTTTTTATGTTACCTCTTTACTTAATAACATTGAAATTGGGGTAAGCACTCCGGTGTAACCTTTATAGGTTCACATCGGTAATTTGATTATAATCCCTACAAGTGTGTAAACATGGAGATTGGGAAGTGATCAATAATTAGAAAATTAACTAACATCGTAGTGAAACTGAAATCCTAGAATCATTCCCCAATATGCCTTCTTCCTCAACTATTCACTTGCCCTTGATGGTTTGATCACTCAAGACTCTCTCTTCTAACTCTATTGATTCTCCATCTTTTTCTCTCCCTCAAGCTCTCACAAACTCTTACGATCTACGACTTTCTAGATAACATACTTTGCAATTCTGACTAGTACTTGATTCATAGTTCTCATAGGATCGATATCTTTTATTACTTGACGACAACCATGCACTTGCATGTTAACAACACTAAACAACATATGCATGTGATTAATGCTAATGCTTACTATATTAAATCAAAATTTAGATTGAAATATGTTAAGGCTCCAACTTAGGGGTAGTTAAATATTAGATCTTTTAGACTAAGATGGAATTCAAACTATGTTTACATTTTTTCATTTTCAAATAAATATGTTTTTAAAATTAATTTTTTAAAATGATAAGTTTTAAATATTATATGTATTTATTGTTTTTTATTGTAAATTGGACTTAGCCTAGGACATACTATAAACTGCATGCACCTATAAATCCTGACAATCAACATTTCATAATTACCTAAGAGATAGCTTATTTGTGTATTGAGAAACATAGAAAGGTGTGATATACTTAGGATTATAGTCTTA
Organism: Zingiber officinale; assembly: GCF_018446385.1. NCBI lineage: Eukaryota > Viridiplantae > Streptophyta > Magnoliopsida > Zingiberales > Zingiberaceae > Zingiber > Zingiber officinale. Next base: position 17,167,225 of record NC_055989.1, read on the forward strand.
ATTCTAGATATTTATATCAGTACATCAATATGAATTGAGGTAAAAAAAACTTTACATTGATCAAGTTAGTTTGTTTTCATGTTAATAGCTTATTTTTTATAAAATAAAGCTAAAAACTCTTACTTAATTTGACCAACTAATTGAAAGCTCATATCGTATAGATAGTTAAGCTTGGGATCAAAGTTGAACATTTAAAAATATTTTTCAAAATCTATTTTGATAAAACTTAGATTTTTTTTTCTAAAGGTATTTTAAAATTTATTAAAATATTTCAAATAAAATTATTTTTCAATCTTTGATAATGTATTTTCTTCATATGAACTCAAGGATTAGATTGAAAACTTAAATAGAAATATTATTTATGAAAAGTTAATATTTTGACTATTCGGTCGTCTATACATTACACAAGCGATCAGACTTTAACCATGCAGAATTCAAATGATTTGACCTAGGTAGGTAAAAACTAGGGGTACGGACGACCATATCTCTCTATGGTTGCCTGTTAGTGTTTATTATAGTGATAAAAATTAGGTTCTTGGTCGCCCTAGAAATGTATACGGTCGCCCTCCTAACTTGAACGGGCGCCCTGATTAGATGTACGGAGTCGATCAAGTAAAACCCCCGGACACCTGGACAACCTTTATAAAGGTGACCACGAGCGGTCGCTGAATATCCATCTTTAACCCTAAATTTCTTCCTCTAAACTTAGTTTCAAGTCTATTTCAAGCTTGTTTTCGATCCATTTCTTAAGTTCAAGTCTCCTTCCTCGATCATTATGCCTAGCTAGGTACCATTTTCTGGACTTAATAATTTCAATTTCATCTTCTTTCATACATAAAATATGTTTTTTCTTATTAAACTTAGTTGTTTATTTCACTTGTTAGACTTAAACACAGAGCTACTGAGGCTAGCACCTCACAATATTCTTTTGATGACTCTAGGTTTCCTTCTGATAACCTTAGTCTTAAGCATGAACAACATACATTCTCATGCCTCCTAAATATCTCAACAGACAATTCTTTGTCGATCATTATCCGGATGTCTTAGAAATCATAGCCTACTATGATATGCCTAAACTTGTTAACAGCTACCAAAAAGTAAACCTTGATCTATGTGTTGAGTTATATAACAATTTAACTAGAATAGACAACATTACATATAAATCTAGAACCGCAGGTGTTGACATTATCTATACACCCAATCTGATTATGGACCAACTTGAGTTGCATCCTTCGTCCTCCACATTCTATTATTTTCCACTCACCAGTCTATTTTTTTTATGATCCTTTCTCTCATATTTCATTGGACCTAATTTACACTTGTTTCTTTGGTAGCCAACAGAATCCAACCGCTGTCAACTTTCTCTCTGGTAAACTCAGAGTGGCAGACTATGTCTTGAACAAAGTCCTAGTTTCATGCATTCTACCAATTTACACTAGATACGACCCTTCCATTCTTTTCTCTTATATGCACTTAGACATAAATTGGACATCAAATTTGCCTTACATATCTTCAGATCCATCATCTATCACTCATGCAACATTACTAATCATCAAATTCTTATGTCCTACTATCATATCTTGACTCTCATCTTTGCATCATTTGAGATCGATATTTACCGAGGGGGCATCCAACCCTTATTGAATTCTAACAAAATAGGACTTAGAAATTTCACTTTAGCCAAAATACTCCTTAGAGAGAACATCTTAGTCTAGAAGGATGGGAGGCAAGCCCCTTGATCTATGGAGATTGTAGAGATTCCTGTTGAGCCCAATATTTATATAGACCAGCTCCTAATACCTCCAGTCACGTCCTGAGGGAATCCCTATCCGGAAAATGGATAACATCCCCCCTTATGACAATATACGAAACCTAAATATATAGCCACACGACTATACAAGCATAATAACCTATAACCCACACTGCTGGAATCATGCGCCATCATACAGAATAATAAGTAGCCCGCATGACTGGTATCATACACAACCATGCAGAATAATAGGCATCTCACACGGCTGTAACAAAAACACAGTGAAAGACATAAGAAAGCCACACAATCCTAAATGACAGACTGCGTGCTGACACAACTTAAACAAAACAAGTACCAAAAGAGTAAAGTAGCCACAAGGCTAAACACCAAGCCCAAATCTAATTGTTACAATGCCAACACCATAAGGAAAGCCATATAAATGCAAGTAAAGAAAAAATAGAAACGAAGTCCTCGGATATGACATGGGACCAGAAGACAGGATACTCTAAGCAACTCCGTAACATCTACATGTTACCTAAAAAATATAAAAGTACAAGTGGGGGTGGTAAGTCTAGGTGACTCAATGGGTAATAGACATGATAGCATATGGTTAATATAAAACATGAAGATCAAAGCATACAGTCCCAATAAGGAAATAAGAACATGATCATGTATGGCATAATAAATGCACATAATCATAACTGTCATAATGAATGCATACACCCAATCTGGATCTAACACATACAGTATAATGATTAGTAAACTCACTAGGGATCAGCAACAGATCTCCTTATAACACCTGAGTAATATAAATGACAGTATATACATGTATAATAAATGAATATGTATGAAGTATGACAATCATATGCAACAATCACAAGCAAATACAGATATATCTCTGAAACATGCACCGTACATTATATGCATATGAACATGTATGCGTCACTCCTACACTCCATTCACAGCCGCCACTACATCCTCGTAGCCGAGTGGACAGGACTATAACAACTACTCGCATCTCCAAGCTACCATTACATCAATGTGGCTAAGATGGGCAGAATGTAGATTAGCTATCTAGCTACATAATAAGGAGAGTCATTATCTGCATGACTCCAGCTACCACTACTCAGAGTGGTAGAGTGGGCACAACCAAGACAAGATGAACCTAACTCCAAGCTATCACTCCCTTTGATTAGCCGAATGAGCAACAAAATGACTTATGACTAGCTCATACCGCAAGAGAGTAATGGTCGTCAATATGCATATAGTGCAATGATGAACATGATATAAATAATCATGTACAGACACAATCATCATAAATTCAACAACACAATCAACATAAATACCTACAGTATATGATCCATCTAACACCTAAATCTATAGGTATGGGTAGATTCAACAAGAATCTACTAAATAATAAATACAGTAAGTAGCAACACCTATAGCACATACCAGACACGCATGTACCCTATAACATAGGTATAATTATCATGATACCTCTAATAATCACACCAGACACGTGTGCTCACCCAACATAGGTATAATCGACATGATTTCTTCGATAGTACACACCAAACACGTGTGCACATATAACATGTAAATGAACAGTCAACATGGTAACACCTATAGTACATACTAAACATGTATGTACTCCATATCATATGCATAATCAGCATGTTAACTCAGTAAGCAAGGTATCTCCTACAATATATTATTCTACATGTGTGTACTCTACAGAGTATAGATATTCAAAGCCAAGACTGTATAAGAAACAACTAGATCATCTCTAAGATCAAGCACGCAAGTATCAAATATGGATAAATATGAGTAGATTTAAGGTAAAGCAATCTTGTAACGACCACCCTTTTTACTACTACTACACTCTAAGGATGATCGTTACTTAACTACTAACTCTACTTAACCGGTATGATCGAAACCACGAGGAGTCTCTACCAAAAAATTTTGGCAGAGTCTCCCCTGTATCGGTGACCTTAAACTGAGATACAAACATAATATACATCAGCCACAGGTGGCTGGAACATATAACAAACTCTCACGCAGTTAAATAAGTGTCAAAACCAAAAATACATACCTACTAAACTGAGTTCATCTTAGTATGCAATCTAATACAAACATAATCTCGCATGACATAGATCTTAGAGTACAACTTCAAATGTTTCTTATACACTAATACGCGGAAAACTTAATGGCATCCCAGGTCTCTCCCATAGTCCTGGCATCACACATCATCGAACACCTCCTTGTCGTCTTCCTTTGCTAAAACTTTTCCTTTCCTATATCTGCAGTAAGAGGAAATGCAAACTATAAGCGAATGCTTAGTAAGCGCTATCTAACTCACAAAATCTCGATATGCATGTGAATATACTGAAATCTAAAACTAAATGCTCAAAAGGAAAACTACTCATGCTCATCTACTAGTAAAAGAAACATACTGAAAGGCTAAACATGTAAGGCAAATCTATACAATCATGCTAGCATAGAGAACTAAACTTACTAAATTCTAAACACTTTCTGAATCTTATTTCACTTGCTTAAAGACTTATTCTTTTATTTCACTTGTTTAAAACTTATACTTTAATACTTTTATACTTATGTGAAACTTATTTTACTTGTACAAAAGCTTATATTTATAATACTTCAAAATAGTAATCAACTTCTCTTGGGCCCAGGCGTAGTACCATCTTATGCGCGTTCCCTAATAGATTGAGGTAGCGAGCCACCAATCCTAAAAGAGCAGACCTCGGTCTACCAGGGCCAAGACTTTGGAATTGGACACCTGGATTTGTTTAACGACAACCTCGGAAGTCGAGTACTAGCCTCTTCAAAGTAAAATATCTTAATTAGTTCTTCTTTAAATGTTTTGGCATTTTAATAAACACCTTGTGTGCCAAAATCTCTAAAGTCTTGACTTTGGGATCTACTTAAGGCCTTGGCCTTTTTCTTTCTTTTCTTTATCTTCCTTATACTTTTCTTAAACTCAAAATATTATTAGGGTATTTTTTTTTTCCATATGCATCTATAAGTGAAATCAACTAGGTAACACACAATCATGCATATCTAAAAGAAATCTAAAGCCTTGTTCTACAATGTTATCCATAAACTATCTATTAGCAAATCTGCACTACTAAAGAAACTAAATACTTAAAGCAAATCTACACTACAATGCTTAACAAAATTCTGTACTGCAATGCTTAACAGAAATCTGCATTTGCAATGTTAAATAAAAATCTGCACACTAATGCTTAATAAAAATCTGCACTACAAGGGGATCTAAACTGCACTAAAATTCTGCACTACAAGGAGATTTCAACTGCATTAAAATTCTACACTTCAAGGAGATCCAAACTGCACTAAAATTCTCACATGGCAATTATAAACCTAGAATTTCAAATTCTAGTAACCGACTGAGACCAAATGGAATCCTTGATATTGACACATCCAAGTACTTTAATTCTGAACATCAATTATGTCATTAAACTTATGGTCAGAAAGGAATTCTCAGTATAAAATCTATATTGAACAACATATAAATCTCTTTTCTCATCTTCTAAACTAAACTTCTACTCTGAACTTACTACTTGCATATCTAAAATTACTCACATACTTCTCACCTGTTAAATTCATTACATCAATTCAAATCATCTTTAGTCTTAATACATGATACTCACCAAAACAACATATTACATATGCTCATCTTCACTCTGCACTAAAGATATTACACTACCTACTTCATCATAAAATAAATCAAAATCACTGCCGGATCAACCTCCAATTAGCCTAATAAACCAATACTTAATCCAAACCATTCTATGTTCATTGCCTAATAGCAGAACAAAGGGGAACTAAAAGCTTAAAGAAAAATCTAACTATATACTTGGAATAAAAGGCAGTTCATTGCATAGATATATATATATAAACTAAAACTGAAAATCTACATCTGAAATGTTTTCATGAAATCTGAAACTAACATGCTAAACTTAAAACTATAACTGTATATTTAAAGGAATGAACAGAAACTGTACAAATCCTAATAAATAGAAAACCTCAAAGGTTATTCTTATTCGTCGAATGGCAACCAGGAAAGTAACTGACATGTTTAAAATAGAACTATTTCATGCTTATTGCCTAGCAATAAAAACCAAAACTGCATACTGGGAAGTAAAACCCATTCACGCTCATTTCGGATCTGTCCAACACTTTCCATAATCATAACATAATATAAAATCATTCATGCTTAATCGCCAAAATTTCGAGTCAATTACTACTAACACATCCTCAGTCATTTATGAGACGATTTAGATAACCTAAAGGACTAAATTGACTACGCCAACCTATACCAAGACAAGGCTGTTTGAAAAGAAACAACAGGAATAAGAATGAATGATTATTAGGAACAACTTAATTCTGTTATGCAAGTGGATCATATCACAATGATAGAAACATTTATCCATCCTCAAAAGAATAAGGACACCACACTAGCAGGAATGTTCCAATCAGGATCATGTATGCTTTTGATTTACTTTTGTCATGATCTAGCTACCAATCAAGACTTGATATCATGAGATACTTGCATTTCCAAACTCAATATTTCATATGGTAGCTTAACCCACAGAAGGGAATTGGGAGGTCCTATTTACAGTAAAAAGAAAGGAGATAAGGAAGGAAAACCCAACGTGCTACACTCAACCCTTCTAAACTGAACAATTGGTTAACTTCCGAATCTAACAACTTTTCGTTAGGTTTCATGGCTGCAACCTAAAAATATAAACCTCTTCCATTACATGCTTCGAAATCAAAACCAGAAGCTAACATGAATCTGAATTGCACATAAAAGCCTAAAGTCTCATGCTTGAGTCACACAACAAGATTTAAGCCAAAATACCCAAAGCTATAAAATTGAAAACTAGGGTTCATGGTGAAAGAAAACTTGCTATGCAGTGAAGAAACAATACCCTTCTAAACTACTATACTACAAAATCAATGAATCTAAAACCCATATAACACTTATTTGCATCGTCTAGCAGTGAAAATCCGAATTTCATAAACTCCATATGAACTGATACACAGGATAGGAAATCAGAAGTCAACTCACTCAATTCTGTCCAAAAATTCGAGCCAATCAAAGAACACCAAAACTCCTCAAATTCAACCCAACCACACCATCATGGTCTCAAGGAGAAAACACAAATCGAATCCACAACTCCATATCCATTCAATGAAACATAAACAGAACCGAACAAGATCTGGCATAGTTAAAGGATCAAAACCTTATAGCCTAAAATCATGCTTCTGTAACAAGATCCTACCTAAAGATTTCTCGAACTTAACTTACCACAGAAGGAGCACCTCAAAATCGGAGGAAACAAGTAACGTTAACAAGAACCACAGTAGGAAACCCTAAAACCAACAATCACCACAGAAAATTTGAAAACAAAAGGGATAGGAATCCGGAACTATCCTACTGCAGGTGAGTAGCGACTTACCTTGCGTTCTTGGGCTCACTACCGAAGGAGAAAGGCTTCTAGGGTTTGGGCAGCTCAAATTCCGGCTCTTCTTCGTGCTCACAGCTTCTCCTCGACGAGAAGTGGAGAAAACCCCTCGGAGAACTTTGGCCGGCAGCCGGAAAACAAAGTCCTAGCTCGGCTTCGTTTCCGCCCGAGAAGAAGTCGCCGCGCGCACGAGAGGGAGAAGGAGAAAGATTTCTAGATCACAGGAAATCAAGCCCAAAGTTCTCTTCTTATAACTCCCATATTTCTATTAACTACTATTGCTTATATATATTTCGCTTCCCTTCTTATTAATAACATCCGCGTGAACACTTGGTTAGCCGGTTTCCGCCGAAACCTCTGATCGCAAATTCAAATCCTCAGCCGAGCCTTTTTATTCCCCTTTTATTTTAAATGTTCCTAACTACTGCTTAAATGTAATTCATTTTCTATTTGATCAGTAATGACCGCTGGCCCACTTGGTTAGCTGGATTCGTTTAAGGGTTGGCTTGGCCGGAGGTCACGAGTTCGAATCTCGGTTTGGACATTTTTTTTGTCGAAACTTCTTTCGTTTAGTAAAAATATCAAACGACCTCCAAAAATTATGTAAAAATACTCTAAAAAAACTCTAGAATTTTTCTAAAGAATTTCTAAATATTTTTACGTACTATTAGGACTCGTAATGAGAAATTTTGGGTCGTTACAAATCTAATCTATTAATTAAAAATCATGGATTAAGTTCAATGAACTATAGAGACCAAGGAAGAAGTGTCCGCCTTTATTTATCTTCATGTTAAAAAATTCCACGTCGAGACACTCATCTCGAATCAAAATTCCGCGTCAATATATTTTATTTAACTAATTTTATATGAATTAAATAGCTAAATAAAATCCTCAAAACTAATTAGGCTAACTCTAATTGAACATGATCATTAAATAAATCCTTGATTAATGACATTTTAATTAATCTCAATTTCCTTAATTAAATTTGATTTATTCCCTTATTAATCCTAATCTACTCCATCCATCCCGATGATTAGATTAGGTTTACCCATTATCAATCCTAATTGAATCAATTGGATAACAAATCCATCGTAACAAATCACAATATCAATCTAATGATCTTAATAACAATCATGCAACCATCTATATCAACTAGTCACCAAATAATCATCATGAAAATATGATAATTAACCAAATCTAAATTAACACATTCATTAACTTCACTACCTAAACTCCTCATAAATCAAATATACTGACCAAAATCCTAATCAATTGATATCTGCTCATATATCATTTAGTCACAATTCTAATTAATTCACATTTAGACTAATAACTTGAATTATTAATTTTATTAGCAATTATCAACCCAATCAATGAATTTGTCAACCCAACCATCACAATTAGATCAATCAAACTTTAATTAACCCCATGAATCAATGTCCTTGATCTATCATTACCTCTATTCCAAAGGCTAGTAGTCGCCCGTGATTTACCTCCTCCGTGTTGACCTTGGGATAGGTTGGCGGGGACGCTGGGGGCGAGCGTATTCGCCTTTAGCCACAATTGATCTATCATTACCTTCTTCTTCTTCTTCCCCGGCAACAACGGCGTTTCCCCATAGCCACAATGATGCTAGCGTCTTGGTAAGGGGAGTCTTTGTCGGATGACTGCCAAGGATCCCACAGTCATTGGCAGCAGAAACGATGAAAGTTAGCGCGCGGCGGTTGAGATTGGGAGGGGAGGGATGGTGGTTGGCCCTAGGTAGCCACGACGCGACCCCCCCCCCCTCCCCCCATCATGCAGTGACTGGCGGCGCCGTCCACTGGTCTGCTCTGGCATAGGGGTGGTTGCATGCTAGGGCATGGCGTCGAGCGATCGACCGATGGGATGAGGGCTTGGCGATGATAGTGTGAATTGGGAGGAGAAAAGTGTTGAAAATGAGTGAATGGAGAAGAGAGTGAAGAAGAAAGAAGCTCCATTATGAAGAAGATTTTAGTCCCATATTGGAAGTTTCAAGGCTTGATGGTTGGTTTATATTGTTTCACAAGCATGTGTGTTGTGAACAAATAAATGAGTGGAAGCTTGCTCTTGTGTGTGGCTGCATAGGGAGGGTGCAAATCTAGGGCCCGGATTGCACTGAACCAAGTTTGCTTGTGTGCGAGCACGACCTATGCACACCCAAATAAATTAACCGACATTTTGCCACTTGAATTATTCTTTTTTCATTAACGCTTAAATAAGAAACGCATATTAATATAATGCATATGACGTTTCTTTAGCAAATGGAAAAGTAACCTCATGCAAGGCATCCTATAAAAGGCCTTGAGCATGAGAGGAAAAGAGAGAAGGAAAAGAAAGATTAAATAATCTTTCCATCCACCTTCTTTTCCCTCTTCTTCTTCTCTGTCGTTTCTTTCTTCCACTCGACAGAACCCTGGTGATAGCATTCGGGTATTTCTCAGTTCGCCGCAACCACCAGTGCTAGGTGGAGATTGCGGTTTCACCGTTGTATCCTGGGAAACAGACGACCCGAGTAAGCCTCGAAGCACAGCCGGAGGTGGACGAATCTGTTTCAAGGAAATTGCGTCATTCGCAGGCCTCGGTCAGCCTCTTCGCCTGTTCGGCTTGTCTCGCTGTTCGCTCGACCGGCCATTCTGCCTACCCGACCTCGCTGCTCGGTCGGCCCCTTCGTTCGCCCAGTCAGCATCTTCGCTCGCTCGGTCGTCCGCCCTCGGTACGCTCGGTTGGTCTCACTACTCGCACGATCAGCCTGTTTTGTTGCTCGCCCGGTCGACCACCTGCTCGGCCTGGTCGACCTTCAGTCCGCGCGGACTTTGCTGCTTTGACACTCTGCTCACTTAACCACTCCGTGGTCAGAAAACCAACCCCCGCTGGCAGCCTGAGATTATCAGCTCAGGTCATTTTAACAGATAAGTGAATTTAAATTCAGTATATTTAAATTCAGCTAATACCCCGTAAAATCTCCGGCTACAGATTGATTGTCTCCAACAATCTTGAAACAGAATCGTTTCTGTTGAGATGGCCACAGAACAGAATGTTGAGGTGCAACAAACTCAACAAATAAAGGCCCCCTCCGCCCCGATTGGGACTGTACCAATCAATCATGGGGAAAAGCCAGATAAGTTCAGTGGACTGAACTTCAAGAGGTGGCAGCAGAAGATGCTCTTCTACCTGACCACACTCAATCTGGCTCGGTTCTTGACCGAGGACCCTCCCAAGCGCACTGAGGATGCTGATACGCAAACCATCAGTACAGTGGAGGCATGGACTCATTCCGAGTTCCTTTGCCGAAACTACATCCTCAATTGCCTTGCCGACTCGCTGTACGCTGTGTATAGCATGAAGAGTACGGCTAAGGAACTGTGGGAGTCCCTAGACAAGAAATACAAGACGGAGGACGCAGGGGCAAAGAAGTTCATCGTGGGTCGATTCCTGGACTACAAGATGGTTGACTCCAAGACGGTGATCAGCCAAGTCCAGGAGCTTCAGGTGATCTTGCACGAGATCCATTCGGAAGGGATGGTTCTGAGTGAAACCTTCCAGGTGGCAGCTATCATTGAGAAGCTGCCTCCCGGCTGGAAGGAGTTCAAGAACTACCTGAAGCACAAGCGGAAGGAGATGAATGTGGAGGAACTCATAGTCAGACTTCGCATCGAAGAAGACAACAAGAATTCAGAGAGGAAGCTATTCTCTCAGGCTACTATGAAAGCCAACGTGGTCGAGCACGGTCAAAGCTCGAAACGGAAGAACCCCAAGTCTTCCAAGATGGGACATAGAGGAGGCATCAGTAAGAAGAAGTTCTCTGGGAAGTGCTTCAACTGTGACAAAGTGGGTCACAAATCTTCGGAGTGCAGAAAGTCGAAGAAGAAGCAAGAGGCCAACCTGAACGAGGGACCAGAAATGGACGACCTCTGCGCTGTGGTCTCCGAGCTAAACTTGATTGGTTCAAACCCTTGACAATGGTGGATCGATACTGGAGCCACCAGACATGTCTGCTGCAATAAGGAGCTGCTCCACAACTTTGAAGAAGTCAAGCTGTTCATAGGGAACTCAGCCTCGGACATCATGGGCCAAGGAAAGGTAGTGCTGAAGATGACCTCGGGCAAGGACCTTACTCTGAACAATGTGTTGTATGTTCCGAAGATTTGGAAGAATCTAGTGTCCGGATCACTGCTAAGCAAGCATGGCTTTCGCATTGTTTTTTAGTCGGATAGAATTGTATTGTCCAGAAATGGAGTGTTTGTAGGAAGGGACTGTCTCTGATGGGTTGTTTAAGTTCAATGTAATGGTGATTAGGCCTAAGATAAATAAAACTGAAAGTTCTTCCACTTATATGTTTGAGTCTTCGTGTTTGTGGCATGGTAGACTAAGACATGTTAACTACGATGTGTTGCGTAGATTAATTAATATGCAAAGCATACCTACATTCCACCTTAACCCAAAACACAAGTGTGAGATTTGTGTTGAAGCGAAAATGACAAGGTCATCCTTTCAACATATTGAAAAAAGTAACGAAGCCACTTGACCTAATCCACACTGATGTGTGCGACCTAAAAGGTACGCCAACATGTGGTGGTAACAAATACTTCATCACTTTTGTAAATGATAACACAAAATACTTTATGTGTATATTCTCAAAAGTAAGGATGAAACTATAGAGAAATTTGCTCTCTATAAGACTGAGATAGAAAACCAACTTAATAGGAAAATTAAGGTGGTTCCAAGTGACCGAAGCGGTGAATATGTATCACCGTTTGCTGAGATGTGTGCTGAACATGGGATCAGACACGAAACAACAGCTCCTTATACTCCTCAGCAAAATGGAGTTGCTGAGCGAAAGAATCGAACTCTAAAGGAGATGATGAATGCTCTTCTATTAAGCTCTGGATTGCCAGAGTCCATGTGGGGGGAAGCTGTGTTAACAGCTAATTACCTTTTAAATAAGGTGCCCCGGAAGAAAATAGATAAGAGCCCTTATGAGTTATAGAATGGAAGACAACCGTTCTACAAATATTTACGAATGTGGGGGTGTCTTGCCAAAGTGTTGGTAACTGATCCGAAAAGGATTAAGATAGGACCAAAGACTGTTGATTGCATATTTATTGGATATGCACATAACAGTAGTCCTTATCGATTTTGTGTGTTTGAGTCACACGTACCGGAGATACACAAGAACTCGATAATCGAATCGAGAAATGCCTCTTTCTTCGAGCATGTGTTTCCGTATAAGACCCGTGAGGATGCTAGCTCCTCAAAACGGGCGAATGAAACACAAGGCGAAGAAGAAAATGATGACAATGAGGAACTGGTGGAGGTTGAGCCTAGACGGAGCAAAAGAGCTCGGGTAGAAAAATCCTATGGATCGGATTTTATCACTTTCATGTTGGAGAGTGAGCCCCGTAGTTACTCAGAAGCTGTAGGCTCTTCTGATGGACCTCACTGGAAAGAGGCAATTGCATCTGAGATAGAATCTATCTTGCAAAATCACACTTGGGAACTTGTGGATCTTCCTCCGGGAAGTAAACCACTAGGTTGCAAGTGGATTTTCAAGAAGAAAATGAAGTCAGATGACACGATCGATAAATACAAGGCCAGATTGGTAATCAAAGGATACCGACAACGAGAAGGCCTTGATTACTTCGATACATACTCTCCGGTATCGAGAATAACTTCCATTAGAGTATTGTTGGGTATAGCCGCTCTATGGAATCTCAAAATACATCAAATGGATGTAAAGACAGCTTTTCTAAACGGGGATTTAGAAGAGGAAATCTACATGGACCAACCTGAGGGGTTTTCTGTGCCAGGATAGAAAAACAAGGTATGTAGATTGGTGAAGTCATTATATGGCTTGAAACAAGCGCCAAAGCAGTGACATGAGAAATTTGATAATGCCATGAAGGAATGTGGATTCAAGATCAATGAATGTGATAAATGTGTCTACATGAGAGCCACAGAGAGTGACTATGTCATCTTGTGCCTCTATGTAGATGACATACTTATCATTGGGAGTAATGATAAGATAATCAAATCCACAAAAGATATGTTGAACTCAAGATTTGACATGAAAGACATGGGCCTAGCTGATGTGATTCTGGGAATCAAAATTCTTAGAACGACAGAAGGACTTGTTCTTAGTCAGTCCCATTACGTGGACAAGATTCTTGAGAAATTTACCAAAGGTGATACTGCGTTGGCACGAACGCCGATAGATACGAGCCAACATCTATCGAAAAATCGAGGTGAAAGTATCTCTCAGCTAGAATACTCTCGAGTGATCGAAAGTCTGATGTACTTAATGAGTTGTACACGACCAGACTTAGCCTACGCAGTAAGCAAACTGAGTAGATACACGAGTAATCCCGGTGTTGAGCACTGGAAAGGGATAACAAGAGTATTGAGGTACTTGAGGTATACTCGTGAATATGGATTGCACTATTCAAGATATCCCGCTGTGATCGAAGGATACAGCGATGCAAGTTGGATATCTGATATAAAAGACTCTAAGTCTACGAGTGGATATATCTTCACTCTAGCAGGTGCAGCCATTTCCTGGAAATCTTCTAAGCAAACTGTAATAACCAGATCCACGATGGAATCTGAGTTTGTAGCTCTTGACAAATGTGGTGAAGAGGCTAAATGGCTACGACAATTCTTAGAAGATATTCCGAGATGGTCGAAACCTGTGCCGGCAATTTGTATACATTGCGATAGTCAATCAGCAATTGGTCGGGCACAGAGCCATCTGTACAATGGTAAGTCTAGACATATACGTCGTAGACATAATACCATTAGACAACTACTCTCAACGGGAGTTATCACTATTGACTATGTGAAGTCAAAGGATAACCTAGCAGATCCGCTAACCAAAGGGTTAAATCGAGAGTTAGTTGCAAGCTCATCACGAGGAATGAGCTTGATGCCATTGTCAGCGATCAGTGCAGAGGACACCCAACCTATGCTGATTGGAGATCCCAAGAACTAGGTTCAAAGGGACAACTAATCTGCACTGACTAGACACACTGTTGGGGGGGGGGGGATAGCCCAATGAAACAGTGACTAGACCGGGGTAAGCTGATGGACTTTTAATGATCAAGAAGAGTATATGACAACTCTTGAGGGATCACCTATGTGAGAAAGAAGTGAGGCTGCTTCGAAGAGAATTGGAGGCACAATTCTTAGAGCTTCTCACAGAACCAGGCGTGTTCATGGCCAAGAACGAACACACTCATGAGAACTGAGTTGTATCAGGGAGAGTCTTGGGTGAGATTTGTCACTGCTTACACAAACGACAGTATAGTTCAAAGACATCGTGTCTACTATCAGCCAGTAAGCAACCAAATCTTCACAAGGGAGGGTTCAAAGGATAAAACCTACCTATCCTATACTTGACTCAACTGCTGGATGTTATCACTTACTCTATCTCCATTCATGTGGGGGATTGTTGAAAATGAGTGAATGGAGAAGAGAGTGAAGAAGAAAGAAGCTCCATTATGAAGAAGATTTTAGTCCCATATTGGAAGTTTCAAGGCTTGATGGTTGGTTTATATTGTTTCACAAGCATGTGTGTTGTGAACAAATAAATGAGTGGAAGCTTGCTCTTGTGTGTGGCTGCATAGGGAGGGTGCAAATCTAGGGCCCGGATTGCACTGAACCAAGTTTGCTTGTGTGCGAGCACGACCTATGCACACCCAAATAAATTAACCGACATTTTGCCACTTGAATTATTCTTTTTCCATTAACGCTTAAATAAGAAACGCATATTAATATAATGCATATGACGTTTCTTTAGCAAATGGAAAAGTAACCTCATGCAAGGCATCCTATAAAAGGCCTTGAGCATGAGAGGAAAAGAAATAAGGAAAAGAAAGATTAAATAATCTTTCCATCCACCTTCTTTTCCCTCTTCTTCTTCTCTGTCGTTTCTTTCTTCCACTCGACAGAACCCTGGTGATAGCATTCGGGTATTTCTCAGTTCGCCGCAACCACCAGTGCTAGGTGGAGATTGCGGTTTCGCCGTTGTATCCTGGGAAACAGACGACCCGAGTAAGCCTCGAAGCACAGCCGGAGGTGGACGAATCTGTTTCAAGGAAACTGCGTCATTCGCAGGCCTCGGTCAGCCTCTTCATCTGTTCGGCTTGTCTCGCTGTTCGCTCGACCGGCCATTCTGCCTACCCGACCTCGCTGCTCGGTCGACCCTTTCGTTCGCCCAGTCAGCATCTTCGCTCGCTCGGTCGTCCGCCCTCGGTACGCTCGGTTGGTCTCACTACTCGCACGATCAGCCTGTTTTGTTGCTCGCCCGGTCGACCACCTGCTCGGCCTGGTCGACCTTCAGTCCGCGCGGACTTTGCTGCTTTGACACTCTGCTCACTTAACCACTCCGTGGTCAGAAAACCAGCCCCCGCTGGCAGCCTGAGATTATCAGCTCAGGTCATTTTAACAGATAAGTGAATTTAAATTCAGTATATTTAAATTCAGCTAATACCCCGTAAAATCTCCGGCTACAGATTGATTGTCTCCAACAAAAAGTGGTGGCTGGTCGGCCCCGGGTAGCTGTGACATTGCCGTTGCTGGGGGCTACATCGGCGATGGGCGGTGGGTGGCGCGACATCGAGCGACGACAATGTTGGGTAGAGACGGTAGAGGGAGAGGGGGGGATCAGGGAAAGGGGGATTGGGGAAAGGGCGAAGGAAAATGAGAAGAGGAAATTAGTTATTTATATTAAATACTTATGTTAATTAATCCTTTAGATTAATTAAATCAATCAACTCCCAACTAAATGGATATTTTAAACAAACTTTCTCCTAACCCAATAGATCTATTCTCTTAAAACATATCATACAGATTCAGTTTAAATTTTAAAATTTTTCTAAAAATTTCTAAAAATTCTATAAGGTTATTTTTTCAATAATATTTATTATTTAATTGTCATTTCTTATACCTCCAACACCTCCACCACTTTTGACTTTAGAGGATAGAGTGACTTGGCTCAAGAAGAATGTCACTAGTACAATTCAGTTTTTGGAGGACCCGATGCATGAGATCATGGACATGTTACGTGCTCAACATACGAGCCAACAACACTCCCTTCTGACCAAACTGATCTATCTTAGTTTTCTTTTATGAACTTTGTAGTTGACTTTATTTTAACTATTTTCTTTGGAGTTATAGTAGACTACTTTTGGACTTATGATAGTTGACCAATTTTAATTTTATTTACATGACTTGACTTATTTTGCTTATTATCACTTAATCTATCTTTATAGTTGACTTCTAGTTTACAAATTAATTATATATACTTGATTGATTGATTATCTACACTTGACTTAATAATCTTGCTTATTTACACTTAACTATATGTATTGATTGATTGGGTTGATTCAAGTTTTTTTTATCTCTTTTTTTGCAAATTAATTTTTTTTTATGTATGAAAAAGGGAGAGAGAGGGAAAATCAAGTTCAATTTAAATTATTTTTAAAGGTTAAAGTCAAGTTGAACTTTAAATTTAAATTGTTTTAAAATTATTTTAAAACGAACTTCCCAATTTATAATTTCAAGTAACCTTATGTGATTAAGGAGAAGTAATGATTAAGAGGGAGTTATGATTTATTATATTCATATGTGATTGCACTTATTATTTTTTCCATCTTAAATTGATCACTATAAAACTTAAAAAAATCATTTCTGTTTATTTTTAACTAACTTTAACTTAATTTTCATACTATCAAAAAGGGAGAGATTGTTAGTGCTGAGCGCATAATATTAGACCTGAAGTTTTGATGTATGACTAAAGTTAAAGTTAGATTTATTGAGATCTAACGAGTTTATGTTAAGTGTGCAGGAGATGATTCTTGATAGATTGTGAAGTCTTGGTTGGGAACCAGGTAGTGACTAAGTTTTAGTAGAGCTAGGCAACTGAAATCTGTAGGATCGTTGTTCTAGAGGGGGTGAATAGCGCTCGCGGCTTTCACGTTCATTTTAAAATTCGAGAATAACGACAGCAGAAATAAAGATAGAAAGAAAGAATGAGACAACGCTAACACACCAAGAATTACTTAGTTCGGAGTCTATAGTGATTCCTACTCCAAGGTCCGCATGTGAGAGTGCTTTTGATGAGCAATCACTAATCAAATGGAAGATTTATAAGTATAATTTTAACTTAAGTATATGCAATTTGAAATGAAAACAATGCCAATGACTTAGAGAATCAACTCTTCAGTGCCATCATCATCGGAGTAGCTTTTGAGAGTCATAGAGGTTTTATCAGAGCAGCGCGCAAAAGCGAAAGATGCTTAGAATGTTGTGTTTGAGGTGTTGGTCGAATCCTCTTTTTATAGCCCATTTCGTACACCTGAAACCTCCCCCGAGCACCCCCATAGGGATGACGTGGTGTGCTCTTATCGAAACTTGATCCGACAAAGCTTATCCTTCTACAGGCGCTCAGACCGCCCCCGGGCACTTGGACCGTGGCATAGCCTAACCAACCAGAGTGCGCCAGCTCACCGCTTGAGGGCACCTGATCAATCCGACTCCAGGGCCCTGGACCACTCTCGGGCACCAAAAGTCCAGGCACTTGGACCAGCCTTTTTTCCAACCTTGTTTTTCTGTAAAAAGAGTTAGTCCAGGTAAGTTTTCCTATAAAAAAAAAAAGAGTTAGTACAAGCAATAAATAATATATAAAGTATGAATTGGACAACCTTTGGATTATCCGATCTAGACTTTGAGTTTCGTTGAAACTCTAGGTCGGACCGACGCCTACTGTTCTCTCTTCGGGGGGGTGCATCCTCACCTACTCCTTTCAGGAGAAATTATATTTTGCCAGATCAATCCTCCAAACCGTTTTAACTTTTGCTTAGCATCCAAGACATCAAGACTTCATGTTCGATGTCCAATCCCTGACCCGTCTAGTCTTCCACCTGGTGTCCGTGACCCCCAGGATTTTTACCTAACGTTCTCGACTCTAGGATTTCATTCAACATCCTCGACCCGCCAAGATTTTGCTCAGCCCCTCAAACTAGGACTTTATTGTCTAACCGCAGCTAGGACTTTCCACATATCTAGCCTCAACTATGACTTTTCTTTGCCTAATATCACTTAGGACTTTTCTATACACTTAATTCAACTTGTTAGGCAACAAGAAACCTTAACTTTGAACCCTTTATCATAATCAAAACTAGGTTCAATCATTTGGTGTTTCTTGCATCAAAAAAATCATGGTTGGTAACCAGACAGTGACTAAATGCTAGTGGAACTAGACAGCTAAAGTCCTTATTGGAAATTACGCAAGAGCTAAGTTTTGGCTGAGAACCAAACAAGAAAGTTCTAGTTGGGAACTAGCTTGATCAAGTCTAAGTAGAGTCAGTTGGAAGTTGATGGCTTGATAAATAAGTCCAAGTGGAGTCAGCTGGGAGTTGAAGTATTGTCAAACAAGTCCAAGTTAAATCAATTGAGAGTTGAAGCTTGACAACTTACACTAGACTGGTCAGCTAGGAGCTGGACATCTAGACATGTAAAGTACGAGTAACTTAAGATTTTCCATCATACTCATTATGCATAACAATTGTAGGGAAGCAAAGTTCGATGGCTCCAGACAATCGGAAGGAGTCCAGGCTACTGCCTGTTGATAACTCTCGATGAGCGAAGTCGGAGGGTCTAGGAGGCCGAGTTAGGTCTGGGCGACCAGAGTGTATAGGTGACTGTAACAGCTATTAGGTGACTTGTAGAAGATGTTATTTAGCAATCCGAGTGAGTTGGGACAAGATCAGATTTGACGCTTCTCGAGGCGACTGGAGGGCCTCAGATTGACTAAAGAACATGGACGACATTATCTACTAGATAGACGTTGCAGCTACATTAGCAGCTTACAGGCGACCGGGGAGTCTCGGGTCGATTGGAGCTTGCTAGGTCAGCAATAGAAGAAGACTATATAAAGGGCATCGAGACAGAGCTTTAGAATCATCCCAAGCAATCCTTTTCATCTCTGCTCATGCTTTTAGTGCTCTAGTGCTTTCTGTGCTGCAACTAGACACGTTGTAACTTCACGCTTTAATTTCTAAATGACAACACCTAACGTATGATCTTTATTTATTTACTGTTGCCATACTTGTATGTTTTTGTATGCTTAATTTGTTAGATTTTTTTTCCTATAAAGTTTCTCCACCTCCAAATGTTTTCTAGAAAGAAGAAATTAGAAATAAGAATTATATTTTATAATTATTTTACATGTCAATTTCTACTCTAGTTAACAATCTACTATATAAGTCTTGCATGCTCAATATTTAATTTAGTCGTTTTCATGCTTACATTATTTTTTACTTCGTTTGATTGAATATGTACTAAGCTATTATTTTTATTTTCCTTGTGCTACTTTACTTTATTCAATTGTTTTACTTATTTTTTAAAATATTAACTTATAAAATTCATAATGCTATTCACCCTCACTCTTCTCTAGCATCGAGTTCAATACTACATAATGTTGTAAAGAGGAAAGAGGATGTCCTAGGTCATCTCACAAGGGTGATGATTAATCTCATATTAGAGTTTTGTTCTTCTTTTTTTGGGGGTTTTGTGCGATGCCAATGTCAAAAGAAAACAACCCATGGACTAACAATGCAAACCAATTAGGATAGTGAAAAATCAAACTACCTTGAATGCTTGAATTGTAATAGCAGAACCATGGAGGAGTTAAGATCAACCCTACAACAATTAAGAACTAAAGGAAATCTAACAAGGAAAAACAAATTCTATGCAACTCACCCAAATCGGTTGGCACGAACCCATCAATGGAATAGTACTAATCTCAATTTCAATCAACTAACAGCCACAAAATGAAATCAAATGAATTCAAATGCGAAGGGGAAACAACTACATGCATATCCATCACAAATCAAGGGAAACAATAATGAGAAATTGATCTCCCTAATCGGAATTAGGATTTACATAGCTTAGAAAGGTTGTTGTGAAAAGGAGAAAGCTTGGTTGTGGAAGATGGCGTAGATCTGCTCACGGGTGAGAATGAATATGTTCTAAGCTATGAGGAGAGTGGATCTAGGGCTCCGGCAAGGCAAGGAATTCCCAATTCCTTGGTAGCTCTGGCGATTGGCGTCGGTGGTCCCTCGTGCCGGTAGCTCCCAATCCCCTTTCTTGTGTGCGTGATATCTCTCTCCCATTCCATTGTAGCTTCCTTTCCAAACATCTCAAATCTAAAATCAAGGGATGGAAACACTCCAGATCTGATCCAAGGGCTCAAAACACTCCAGATCTAATCAAGGGCTCAGATCTTCATCGGCGGTGATGATCTCCTCTCCCTTGGATCCGATGGCTCTGATCTTGATGGACGATTAGATTTCTTCGGATCTGGATAAATGGTCCAGATCACTTCAGATGGACTTCCTTATTTAACCTTAGCTTTAAGCTTAGCTAGTTAGTTTGACTTGCCTAAAGCTCTTACAAACCAAATTTAAATGTTAAGTGCCAACAATATAAATGAATTTTCACCAATATCTCTAAAATAAATCTAACTCGTAAAACACATTACGAATACAACTCAAGATATACGAGCAAATTAAAAATACTAATATAAGGATTAAAATCTCATGTCAGCTATCAGTGGGCCTCCTCCATCGATCATCTTGAGTGTACAAATAAAAAGAAGACGGTGTTTATCGGTGTAATAAAATTGACGTTGTTTGTAAAAAAATAGAGCAAGAATTGTGTCGGATTTTGAAATATTAAACTGTTGTTATATCAATCCCACTGGAGTTGTCGAGAAAACTTGACATTGTACTCTATAAATGTATTGATGGAGAAGAACAATATTTTTGCACCTACACAAGTGCTTTTTTAGTCAGATGAGCCATCATATTCTCCAACTTGAGGAGACAAAAATGGAATGTTGGGAGTTCTTCCACTAGTATATCTACTAAAAAGGAGTGGGCCTATGAGGAACTTTTTTTATGACCTTCTTTTATTTTAAAATCTCCCGAGCCCTTTTAAAGATCCCAAGTGGATTGCCTCTGCTCTAGAATTATAAATTGTTGTTTCATATAATGGCTCCAGTATATACCAGCTTAAATATCATTTGGCCAGTAATTTTATTAAAAAATTTACCAACTAATATATATTTAATCAGTATTTTTAATTGAGTTACCAACTAAAATACACTTTGCTGCTAATTTTTTTAAAAAAAATATTAAATAATTTTTTCAATCTTTTCTATAAAATAATCATGGATAGAGTTTTAAAAAATAATTAAATAACTAATAAAAATATGAATTTTATACAAAATATTAAATTATCCAAAATGACAAGAAGAAAAATGTCAGATAATAAAAGATTGCTATAAGAAAAATCTAGGCAAGATATCAAGAACTATTTAGACCATCTCTGCGGTGGGCGAGAGTCGGCTCAATTGTAGGAGTAATCCACTGATATAGCGTAAGGAGCTATTATAGTATTTCTTATATCTTCACTTCTTATCGGACGTGTGACTCTTTCATCAACTTCAATTGAGATATTTGTGTCTTCCAAGGCCGCAAAAAAACACATTAAAAGTCTATCTTTATGCATTATAAAAGAGTAAAAACAACAGATCACTAGAACGGTAGTTTCCAAAGGGTTCAATAGAACGGACGTACAAAGCACCCTAGCTAGCTTCCAAAGGGTTCACCACTAAAGCTTTAGGGCTCTACAACGGTAGTTTCAGGTGTTAGAAATATTAGATTATGTTTATTTCTAAATAAATATGATAACTGAATACAGATAAATAAATTGATTCTTATCTTCCGTCATTGATATTTAAAGGTGTGGATGTTTAGGATATCACTTTTGTTGCTTAATAAAATGGTTCTTAAAAAATCTCTAAAAGGATGATAAAATTTAGATATTTTCAACCTGTTAAAGTAAGGAATCATGACATATATGTTTGAAAGAGATTCTATTTTGAGAGATTGAAAAGATTACTATCTCGTTGAATGATTCTATACATCTGTCCTTTCTCAAATCATTTCTTTAGAGGAAGACTTCAATTTTTTTTTCCTCTTTCTAGATAGAAAATCCTTTTTAAAACACGGAGTATGAATCATATCTAATTATTTCTTACTTTTCTTACATCGTTTTTTCTTTTTTATTTGTAGATGATATAATTCTTGTGAAGAGATTTTTTTTCTTGTTTACTTGATCTGACATAAGATTTGACTTTCCTTTTCTTTTCTTGATTTTTAAATCTTATTAAAATATAATCTTTGACGCTTTTATCTTGACTAATTTCTTTTTATCTAAATTCTTTAGGATCTTCTGAACACTCCAAACCTTTTGGATAGATGATGGTATTATTCTTGAAAGATATGTATATTTAGGAACCCTAAAGGTCACTATTTATAGGGACTTATTATCATCATCATTGAGTTAATCATTAATATATGATCAATCATGATAAAATAATTATACCATATTAAAAGGTATGATAAAATGATATTTTAAAATTTTAATTAATTATGCACATTTAAATTGAAAAGATACTATATCACTTTATTAATATAAAAGATTGTATATAAATAAAATCTTATTAAATATGGGTCAAAAAAATTATAATCAAAATAAAATATTTTCAATAATTTGTTTAGAATTTTACATTATCATTATTCATCCTTGACTAAAATATCAGCATGAATTAGTTATTTTAAATTAAAATAAAAAATACATAGGATTCACCATAATTATTGACTATAAGGGCTAAGCCCTTCAGCTTTACTTGGCATGTCGTCTAGATCTTATGTGTATTCTCATGTCTTTTTTTGTTTGCTCAAGGTCGGCTCAAGCCTATTTAAGGTCGTAGGCGGAAAATAAAATTTAGGCTTTTGACATTATTTTTAAAAAAAAATTCCTTACCTTTTTTTCATTCGGATCGAAAACGATGATTTAAAATTTTTTTTAACAAATTGAATATTAATTTTAAAAAATATTTTTTATATAATTTAATTTTCTCACTTTTTAGATGCTAAATTACTAATTAAATTTTTATATTCAAATTTTGATAACCTAATTATTATTATTATTAGATATAATAATACACCTCAAGTAGATAATAAGTTTACAATTCACTTAGCTAAAAATAAATGTATTCAAAATTATTTTAAAATAAAGAAATATAGAAGTATGTCTAATTATTTAAATGAAAGAGGGAGAGAATCCTTACAAAAAGGAACAAAATTGAGTAAATAAGAACAATGAAGTAGGATAACAATAGAAAGAAATGATGCTCTCATACTCAACTCAGAAAATAAAGATTACCAATAATTATCATTTATCAAGAACTAAATGGAAGCCTTAAATATATCTAAATAAAAGTTAAACTTAATGTTTATAAGGAAGAGAAATGGTAAAGGTATCTAACTCATTATTGTTAAAAAATAATAAAATCTTTCATTTTGATCAGACACAATATGGATGAATGCATAATATTTGAATTTAATCAAGCAAAGAGCATTGTAGCACCAATCGGATCATCGTGTAAGTGTTAGGTGTGATTTCTTTT
Organism: Zingiber officinale; assembly: GCF_018446385.1. Lineage (NCBI taxonomy): Eukaryota > Viridiplantae > Streptophyta > Magnoliopsida > Zingiberales > Zingiberaceae > Zingiber > Zingiber officinale. The sequence goes on from NC_055989.1 coordinate 17,191,040, forward strand.
CTCCAATCTCAATGAGCAAAAGAAGCACAAAGAGGGGGAGTTGGAAAAGGGGAAGAGGGGAAACTTAAAAATAACTAGAATTTTTATTTTGCATTGTAGGGTTAAGATAAAAAATTTCTAATTTATGTTCCTATTGATCAAAGGAGAAAGCATGACAAATGAATGAGAAATATAACGAGAGTAAGCCATGATTGAGAGATTGAAGAGGAATAGATTAAATTTTATAAAATAATATACATAATTAAAAACAAATTTAATTTGTTAAAAAAAAAAAGAGTCCCTTTATTACTCTATCCATTAAGCTCTAATGAGTTACAAAATCCGAAGCTTTATACATTAAGATCATGTAAATATTTAAGTACATGGGTTATATTCTTTTCCATTCTTTTAAAGATATATTTAGTATATTAAAAATAATGACTCAATTTTTAAAGAAGGAAATTATACAATCTTTTATCATGTGGTTCTATTTTTCTATTTTCTTTAAAAAGTATATAAAAATATATTTAATACATTAAAAATAATATGTCTCAATAAAAATTGGGGCGCTAGGCATAGACTTTAATAGTCTATGCCTAAAGCCGGCCCTTCTTTTGGTTTGATATTTTGATGTCCTAGGTGTAGAGGTTGGGATCGTCCAAGGTAAATTAGTTGGGCTAAGTCATTTAGGTTGGGCTAAGTCATTTATGCTTATAAAATTTTTGATAAATAAATTTAAACACACGTAAATAGTTAAATTGCAAAGAGGGCAGAAATTAATGATTATGGTGAAAACACACCAGAGATTATAGGAAACGAAATGACACATTGTATAAGCGACATGCATAAAATGTAATATATATACCAACATTGCTAATGAAATTTTGTTACTGGGAAAATATGAAATATATTTTGTTATTGGAATTTATGACTATGAAGAGTAGCATTAGCTAGCAGGCGAAAGGGCATCGGAGGTGCTACTAAACTGCCGATATAAAATCATTGCAATTAAGAAAAAATATACAAAATATAAAGTGGATTTTAAAATTGCAAAACAACTCTGTAATATTTTAGAGTTGTCTTCTGAGAAAATTGAAAAACAACTCTGCTTTGTCTTTACATCGGGTTGAGCAAAATTATTCTTCAAACTTATCATGATGCAAATTGTAACAAAGAAGTAAAAATAATAGCAGTCAACATAATCAAAATTGCATAATATTCTGAATAAGGGCGAGGAAATCCATTAATTTGAATAAAATCATTTTTTAAAAATATTAATTTTAAAATTCATAAATCGGTTAAATTGAAATATCATAGTCAATTGATTATAATAACAATGATTGATATATTTGAATCAATTAATAATACATCAGAATAATGATTCAATTATTTAATATCAATCAACTAATCGATTCATAACCGATTGAATAAATTGATTTTATATCAATTCGTTATTCAATTTTGATAACAAAATTTGATCGGTTCAATTTGTTTAAAATAATCGATTCGATTGATTCTGTTTTGAAATTTTTGCGCACCCCTAATTCTCAAGGATATTATTAAGGAAAAAAATATATTATTCTGCAAAATAGTAAATATGTTGAGAATATTAGTAAAAAAAATTTGGTATTGGCAAAATAAGGACAGTTTACCCTCATAAAATTCAGCTTAAAATCTAGATTCTTAAATATCTTCTTTATCTCATGTTATTCCGAGGATATTCTACCCGTGAATAATAAGGTTATTCCGAGGATACTCTACCCGTGAATAATAAGCATTTTTTCAAGTAATATCTAAACTACATAGTGCAATAAGAGATCATGAACTAAATATGATGCAGTATATAATAAATTAAAAGGAAAGTCTCAGTTTTAACCCATACTGAATAAACTTTAAAATAATCATAAAATATAAATTAATCAAAGTTCTGTTAACCATTCGAATGAATAAGGGGATCGAAATTAATTGACCTTTAAGTAATGGCTCCATATTTATTCTTTTGTTATTATATAATCTTAGATTACTCTAAAATATAGAATAGTTTAACGACTTCATAAATCTAGAAGACAATAATTATTAAATTGGGGTAAGCAATCGGTAAATAACCGAACCGATAGAACCATTTAAATTGAAATTGAATAAATTAATTTTTTTTTTAATCTAATCAAATCGATCGAACTTTTATATAAAAATTGAACAGACCCTAAAATAGCAGTTAATTAATCAAATGTAAAAAAAAAAAAAACTAGCTGCCAGTAAAATTGAGACTTAGGAGATTAGTCATGAATTACGGAATTAGAAATTTTAAATTTCAAGTTTCGATTCGAGTATAGTCGAATTCTTTAATCAAATTCGGATTTTTAAATTGAAACTGAATTTATTTGATTGAAATAATTAATATTGTAAGAGAAAAAATTAAATTTTCTATTAAACAAATCAAACTTTTAACTTCTATTAGTTTAATCGATTAATTCAGTTTAACCGACCTTTTACTTATCTCTTCTACTAAGTATTAATGTCTTTACAAATTATAATATTATTAATACCGAATTTCATCATCAAAATCAAATAAATCATCAAATTAATCAAATTAATATTAAATCAATTAATTCAGTACGTTATCTAATTAATCTATTAGTCGATTAATAACATCATTAATCTACTAATATTAAATAGATGAATTATCAATCGAGTTAAGGAATGATGTTATTATAAGTAATGAATTAGTTTAATCAATTTAGTTATTTTAAAATTAATATAGTATCAAATAAATTATTTTTTAAAAAAATAAGTTTCTAAATTAACCAAATCTGATTTTCAAATTCTATTGATTTTATCCGTTGATTTGGTTTAACTAATTTTTTGATCAACCTTACATTTTTTTTTCTTGGTTGCAATGATTTTATATAGGTTTGGTAGCATCCAATGCCCCTTTCGCCTGTTAGATAATGCTCCTCTTGTCATAAATTCCAATAACAAAATATATTTCATATTTTTCCAGTAACAAAATTTCATTAGCAATGTTGGTATATATATTTCATTTTATGCATGTCGCTTATACAATGTGTCATTTCGTTTCCTATAATCTCTGGTCAAAACTTACCCTCAACATTTACAGAGAAGGATATAGAAAATTGAAAAATAACTCTGCTTTGTCTTTACATCGTAATACGGGTTGAGTAAAATTATTCTTCAAATCTTATCATGATGCAAATTATAACAAAGATGTAAAAATAATAGCAGTAACATAGTCAAAATTGCATAATATTCTGAATAAGGGGAGCAAATCCATTAATTCGAATAAAATCATTTTTTAATAATATTAATTTTAAAATTCATTAATCGATTAAATTGAAATATATAGTCAATTGATTATAATAACAAGGGATTGATATATTTGAATCAAATAATAATACACCATTCGAATAATGATTCAACTATTTAATATCAATCGGCTAATCAGTTAATTCGATAACCAATCGAATAAATTGATTTTATATCAATTCATTATTCGATTTTGATAACAAAATTTGATTGATTCAGTTTGTTTAAAATAATCGATTCGATTGATTCTGTTTTGAAATTATTGCGCACCCCTAATTCTCAAGGATCTTATTAAGAAAAAAAATATTATTCTGCAAAATAGTAAATATGTTGAGAATATTAGTAAAAAAAAATTTGGCAGTGGCAAAATAAGGACAGTATGAAGTATATTCTCATAAAATTCAGCTTAAAATATAAATTCTCAAATATCTTCTTTATCTCATGTTATTCTAAAGATACTCTACCCGTGAATAATAAGTATTTCTCCAAGTACTGTCTAAACTACAGGATGCAATAACAGATCATGAACTAAATATGATGCAGATATAATAAATTAAAAGGAAAGTCTTAGTTTTAACCAATACTGAATAAACTTTAAAATAATCATAAAATAAAAATTAATCAAAGTTCTGTTAACCATTAGAATGAATAAGGGGCCGGAAATTAATTGACCTTTAAGTAATGGCTCCATATTTATTCTTTTGTTATTATATAATCTTAGATTACTCTAAAACATAGAATATATAGTTTAACGGCTTCATAAATCTAGAAGACAATAATTATTAAATTGGGGTAAGCAATCGGTAAATAACCGAACCGATTGAACCATTTAAATCGAAATCGAACAAATTAATTCTTTTTTTGGACCTAATCAAATCGACCGAACTTTCATATAAAAATTGAACAAATTGAACCCTAAAATAACAGTTAAATTAATCAAAAATAAGAAGAAAAAAACTAGGTAAAATTGAGACTTGGGAGGTTAGTCATGAATTACGGAATTATAAATTTTAAATTTCAAGTTTCGATTCAAGTATAGTCGAGTTTAATCAAATTCGGATTTTTAAAATTGAAACTGAATTTATTTGATTGAAATAATTAATATTGTAAGAGAAAAAAATTAAATTTTCTATTAAAGAAATCAAACTTTTAACTTCAATTAATTAGTTGGATCGATTAATTCAGTTTAACCGACTTTTTACTTATCTCTTCTGCTAAGTAATAATTTCTTTACAAATTATACTATTAAAAGCACTGATAATACGAATCTTATAATCCAAAAAAAAATGACAACAGATTTGGTGGAACGAAATCTTAAATCATTTTAATGTGTTGAAGATGAGAAAAAAAAACTTCTTAACAAGAACTTATGAAAGATATTAAAAATTCAGACTAGAAGACCACTAAAATCATTAGTTAACTTTATAAGATATAAAAATTAATGATTTTCATACAATTAAAAATTGCATTATAAAAGTCATCTCTAAAAATTCCATAGCTTAAAAATGACAACAGTGAGATAAGAATTTGATTTCAACACTTGAAAAGTTGTTTTATTTTAAATGTATAAGTTTCAGTCTTCTCCATGCTATAATTGAATTTTGAAAACTCTCACCATTCCATCAACCTAACAAATATGACAATGTAAACTTTTTATAAAAATTGAAGATCAATGTATTTCAGTTGTGTGAAAAATATTTTGCATCATACTTAATGGATGTAGTAATCTAAAACAACTCTTTGACTAAGAATACTTCCTATAAATCCGTGGACAGATTGGGTGGAGGAGCTTGAGGTAGCAGGAGAGATAGAAGGGTTGATATTCATAGGGATCATTATTATCCTCTTTTTTCAAAAAGAGCTTGAGATGATGGCGCACTTATAATTGGGATATTATTGAGCCAATTCATTAATTTTTAGAGTTGCATTTGACCACTAATTTGAGTGGATATCGTTTCCATTTGATCATTTCCCCACCTATTCATTACTTTTCGGTGTTTTATTCTCTTCTTTCATATATTTATTCGATGTTTTTAAAACATCAAGTTATTTCCCCTTAATTTGATCTCTCCGTACGCTGATAGTGTTTTATTATCATACTTTGTCAATTGCAAGTTAGAATCTTTTTTGAATTATGAATTTTTATGGAAATCAACAGAGAGACCAAAACTTCCAAAAACTTTTTTTTTTGTCTCCAATTGCTCCGAAACTTTGCATGATGGAAATTGGTTTGAAGATTAAAACTCACAAAAATCAGAGAGAAAAAATTGAAATCAAAGCAATCGGAAACGTTGAATTTTGTGAGTTTTTGCAAAATTTGATATGTGGATCAAAACTTGTAAATTTTTAATCTATGATTACTCCGAAACTTTATATGTTGTAGGAAATTTTCCATGTTAAAACTCTTCAACACTATAAAATAAAGTTCTCCTTGCATCCCAGTATCTAAAATTTATTTTGTGATTATAATAAAATTTAGATATTTAAATACAATCACATATATTTTTCATGATCAATAATAAATAAATCAAAATAAAAAGAGAGTGTCTGCAAATCTTAAGTTAAAGAAAACAAACTTCATGTAAAGAACAAAAAATATACAGAAAAATAAAATAGACTATTTGTATCATAACTATTGTGTAACTGACATGTGCAAGCCAATTATGTTGCTTTCTTAACCGAATATTATGCATTAAAATAAAAACATAAAAGTTCATTACCTATATGATTAAATTTTATATTACATGTAGCAAATAAGCTTCAAACAATATAATGAATCTTTATAAAGTATAGTTGTTAAAATTAGATGATATTGATATGGATCACTCTCATTTAATGAGTATCAATAAAGGTCAATCTGATCTTCTTTGAGAAATCAATCATAATGTGAATACGTATAAAGTTTTTTATAAAAAAATCATAGAAAGTAGTTATAAAATAAGTTAAATGTCATTTAAAAATAGATGAAAATTGTTGAAATTTAGTTGAATCTAGAGTGAAAATAATGATCATTTGAAATTTCATCAATTAAGTTGATTTTCAAAAACTAGTTGACTTTTTATTTGATCCTAAGTTGAGAATTTATGAAATTCATAATTAACTTGAGGATTTATGATTGAAGGTTCATTCTCAAGATTTCTATATCCAAATGTATTTTCTTAATCATAATAAATGTATGTATGTGTATGTATATATATATATTTTTAAAAAATATGAATACTCTAAAATATGTAGATTTATATGTTAGTGTTTATATTGTTTTAATGTTTCTAATATATGGTATGAAATAATAAAAATAATTTGATATTATTAACTTAAGAATAATAATAATAATAATAATAATAATATCATATGTGCTGCTTCTTATATAATGAAACATAATATGCATCTAATGATATTATTAAGTAACCTGTATAATTTCAACCTAAACCTGACAAAATTTCTAATTGAAGTTATTCAAATTTTAACATAACATATAAAACAATCTAAACTTATATTAATAAGAATGATAAGATTAGAATATTAATTACGATTATGAATTATGCATATTAATTTATACACGCACGTAATAAAGAAGTCATCATCAAGGTCGTCCCAATACTTTTAAGGCTAGGCATAAAATAGTTAGGGACTTAAATTTTTTAAATTAAATATTAATTTTTTAAAAAATAGTTTTATATGAAATATTATTAAGGATATTTAATTTTAATAGTAAAATTTAAATGAATATCTTATTGGGAGATTATGGGTGCAATTAATCGTCTTCAGATAAAGGTTGACTATTTTGACTAACTAAACTCGAGTAGATTTGAACTTGAGTTTTAATATTTGGACAATATATTAAAAAGAGGTCAAGTAGGCCAAGATTGACCAACTACTTTGATAATATGTGAGAGAGAAGTCAAATAAGTCATGGAGGATCGGATACTTAATTGGTAAAGTCCCGTGGGGTAACAAAGATTCTTGTGGGGTAAAATTTGTTATGTTTATATAATTAATTATAATTTATGTTTGTTATATGATCCGCTTAATGTATAATTTTAAATAATTAAAGATACTATAGCTAAACCTTAATTATTTAAAATTCTATGGCTCACTAGACTTTTTTTTTTAATCTTTATATAGTAATTATTTAGTAACACAATCAACACTTTCCAAGAGTACTCCCAGGAAAGATTGGTAGGGCAAGATCTCTTTAAAGACCAACCTCCTTAGATATAACAATGTTACCAAGCAAACTAGTGGCCCATGCATTAGCTAGAGTTGTCAGACGGGTCATCCTGTGGTGGGGCGGGTTGGCCCAAGGAGGGTCAATCATTTGGCGGGGTAGGCCGAGCCGACCTGTCAACTTGGTGGGTTGGTAAATTTCCAACCAACCCAATCTAAAGCGGGTTGAGGGTTTAGCGGATCAACCCACGGGCCCATCAAATTTTTTTTTAAAAAAATTAAAAATATTTCATATCTTCAATATTTTACTTCGAAAAGATAACGAGTACTTATGTAGGATGAAAAGTACTATTTTTATTTCAAAATTATAACAAAGAAAGATAATAAATTGGTATAAAATATATCTTACATGTGTTTCTCAACCCGTGAGCTAACCCAAGCCTGTCGCGGACCGACCCACGTGAGACTCGGGCCGATCCGTGCGGGACGCGGGTCGACCCACGTAGGACTCGGGCCAACCCGCGAAGACGCGGGCCTAGGCGGGTCAGCCTACGGTGGGCTTGGGTTGATAAAATTCCAACACAACCCGCTTAAATTATTTGACGGGGCGGACCAACCCAACATGCCCAACCCAAATTAACGACTCTAGCGTTAGCCTAAATCAAGAGCATTAACAAGATTGGCATATGAATAACTCTCTTGGATTATGTCTTCTTTAAACTCTATTATTCAAATAATGAATCTTCATTAGCCAAAATCAATATTCATAATTTTGGAAGGACAATTTTTCAAATTCTAAATTTTGTAAATCATTCACAATTATTGATACATTACATGTAAATTTATTCTAAGAAAATCAATATTCATAAGTTTGGAAGGATATATATATTTTTTAAATTATTATTTTTTTAAAATATATGCAAAATTTCCAAATTCTAAATTTTATTATTTTATTTAAAAAAATAGAAATTAGAAAATTACATTAAAAAAATTGTATGATTGAAAATTATATCAAGGTTAAAGTAAAAGTTGCTTTGATATCAAGAGTTAGAAATATTAGATCATGCTTATTTGTAAATAAGCATGATAATTGAATGTAGAAAAAAAAAAATCGATTGTCACCTTCAGCTTTGGATATTATTTTTGTTGCTTAATGCTTTAGAATCTTTTAAACTTTCCAAACCTCTTTTATAGATGATGTTGTTATTTTTAAAGGATGTGTATATTAAGACCCCTTAAAGATCACTATTTATAGGAGGACGGATCCTCTGGTCCGTAAATTACAGGTCAGAAAATGATCCATTTTTTAGACCCTTAATTTAGATGGACCTCACCTATTTAAAGGTGGAGTCTATCCAAATCAAGGGTCCTCATGCAATGGATCATCTCTTAGTCCACAATTTACGGACTAGAGAATTCCTACTGTTATTAATTTATAGGGATTTATTACCATCATTAAGTCCATACTTAATATTATAGCAAATTATTACAAAATAATAGGATAAAATAATCATACCCTATTAAAAAAATATAATATTATAAGATTTTAATTAATTATACATATTTAAATCTTACAATATATGATAAGATAAAAAATTATGCATAAATAAAATCTTTATAAATATGTGTCGAAAGATTTGTAATTAAAATAAAATATTTCTAATATCACACACCAGGAGAGTTTTAGAAGTCAATAGATACGTTCGCAAACCAGGAGAGTTTTTGCAACAATCCATCATTGCGAAGTGGCAGTCGCATATGCAAAGCTACGGTCTTGGTTGCACACCGGAGACTGATAACGAAGGAAGTGGAGTGGCAGTTGGCAGTTGGCAGTATGGCGAGTCACCAAGCTCGAGCAGCAAGAGGAAATTTTTTCCAAGTGGACTGATGCTTGTTACAAGAGGAAACTCTATCTTGATGGATCGAGGCGTTGGCCGCCCAATCACAAGTTTCTTCCCTCCCGATCTAGGTTCAACAGCCAACAAAACCTATTGTCATGGCCCAAGAGATGTGAAACCCTCGTTATACTGCATCGGTCGTGTGTGTTGACTCAACCTAATCCCCACTGACATATTCAGTTAAAATTAAAATAAACTAATAAATGAAACATAATAAATCAAATTTTTTTAAACTAAAATATCCATTAATTTGGTCGAAAACTAAATTAATTAAATTTATGAAAAATTTAACGATTAATTAGAGATTTATAAATTTATGTACTTAAAAATTTATCAATTAATCTTTTTATTTTGATTTATTAAATTTAATCGAATAAAAAATTTTAAAATAAAAATCAATCCAAATTAACTAAAATAATTATTATTTTTTAAAAATAAAAATTCTAAAATAATCGAATGGAACATTTAAATTCGATCAATTTTTTATTTGATTTAACTGAATTTTTACCCCTCTCTAATTCATATCGTACGTGTTGAGGAAGAGGTGGTCACCTCAGTGATTCTGCCCTGCTGCTACCTCTAGCTTCTACATTGACTGCTCCACCTCTGCCTGTCCTCTCCCAATTTGGGATCTACTCTACATCAAAATCTTACCGGTCGCCTTAATCTAAAAGTCTAATTACCTGTTCACTTTCACATTTCTTGCCATAAAAAATCTAGAAAAATAAGAAAATAAAATAAAATTATTAAGAAATACAATTGTATTGCAATATAAATTATATTTGGCATTGTGGATGGTAGATGAAAATTATCTAAAATGAGAAGTCATAGTCTCATGTAATGGCTCCATAGTGTGGGGCTTGCCCCACTCCCCCGACTCTTGCCAGTAATGGAAATTTTTTGATGTGGGAGAATCTCTGTCCAGTTCTCCCAGTTCTTCTGTTACTGCCACAGTGCCACGCATGCTAGAGGAAGGAAATGGTGGCCACCTCAATGGATCTCCGCTGCCACAAGCTCTAGGTCGGCGCGACTTCTCCGACTCTGACGCTAGCCTCCTCTTCCCTCTTTGGGATCTCCTTGACGCCTATTATAAACTGCTAAGTTAAGTAATCTTTCATAAATCTATTATATTTTATCATACTAAGATCTTTTCAAAAGTAAATAAATTTTAGATAAAACTATTTACAAGAATAGTAAAATCTAACAGTTATTTAGATGAGATAATAAGTTGATTGTATTGATTAGATTGTTTGGGAATGACAAACCAATTCGACTCTAAAACTATGGCGGGGAGATAAGTTGATAGGGTAATCAACTCGAATGGGTTAGTTAGGTAGACCAAGGCAAGAGCAATCAAGCTAGCTAGGCTGCTAGGGTCAGTGAATGTACAGAGGTTAGTATTTCCACAAATAAATAGAATAAGCATTTGATTGCCTTTTACGAGTCAAACGCACTGCAGCGAGAACAGATTGATGCAAATACGATTCAAAGCAGTAGGAAAGTAAACCCTCGCGCGTCTCTTTGGACTGCCAATTCGGTCCATGTCACCTGCCACTTCTTCGCCTCACCGTAATTTCACAAGCGAAACCGACTCCGCAATCCTACTTCTACATCATATTAATTTTTACTGGACCAAAACAGACGTTGAAGTCGCCATAAAATAGCATTCTAATCCAATTGTCTTCCCTCTTCTTTTTTACTCCCTTAGGGCACCCGTATTAGTGTATTATTTGATGATTAAGATTACCAAATAATATGTGTATACCAATGTAAGTGCATACATTAATAATTTGGGTTGATGCGGCCATCTAGAAATTCAATACTATTAATCCGTTAATATGGGCTATTGTGGCTAGAGGCGCGTGCAACACACGAGCCTTGGGAGAGCGTAAGGGGGGGCCAAGCTTATAATTTATGAATGTCTGTGTGACCAAGTTAGGGAGAAATGGAATATATAATTTTTTTTTAATGTAATTTTCTTTTCAATTGATACAGGTGGTAACAAACGGACTAAAGAGAAAAGATATGTCAGTCAAAGTCAGGATGATATGATGGTCAAAGTCAATGTAATATGATAGTCAAAATAAGGGTGACATAGCAGTTAAAGTCAAGATAACGTGACAGTCAAAGTCAAGGGAATGGAGCATCCCCCACCTACTTTAACGCTCGCCTAGCATTAAGGCTCTCAACCCCAGCTTGATCGGGTTACAAGTCGAGCGAATAGAGGTCGATCAACCCTTAAGTCGGTCGGGTATAAGGAGTCAGGTACTTTACAGAGAGAATAATATGTTCGGACATTCAATGACCGACATGTTTAAAGATGACCAGTCTTACAGGCCGGTCGGAGGGTTTTGCCTACCTCATAGTAGACTATCCATATGAATAGGCGGAGTAGGGGTCATCTCCCGGATGTCCATAAATCTCTTTGAGACATGCCTAGCCAGATAACAAGTTGGTTGGGCTTGATGCTTAGCCTCATAAACTTCTTTGTGCATGTTTGTCCATATAAATGGTCGACTAGGTTTAAGACACTTGGTTTCATATTGCTTCCCGAATATATTTCCAGTATGCCTAATGCACCATAGTATTCTCTGAACGGATTTCTATAATTCGACATATATCAGAGCAAATATCAGAGCAAAGCAATCATAAAGATCATCAACTTAATAGGTCGGCCTGGATATATCATACAATATACAACTAAGTGGCTTAATGCTAGAACAAGCATAAGGACGACAAGCTTTATTGTCCGATCGAGTTTTACTCAGCAAACAATATCTTATCAGTCTGTCAGAATAACAATCGTATGTCAAAAAATATTCTTTTGGAACCTTTTTTATGGATTATCGATCTTGTCTTCTAGCAGCCGACCACCTATGACATCATATTTCTTTGGCAAGCTTAACAATGACATAAGTTATAAACAACAAAAGAGGTATACATATGGATAAATGGAAGATTCCTCAAACAGTTATATTACACAATATCTAGATAACACACGCTCCATTACTCAACAACCTCTAACATTCCGACATTTTATGTCATCTCATGATTGTGGAGATTATGAGATGTGGTATATAAAAGGGAGTCCTCTCCATTGGCAAAGTATTTGAACAGTATTTACGTCTTATTCTTGTGTGAGCACTTTTTCTACTGTTCTTCATTCGCTCATCTGAATACCTACTGACTTGAGCATCAGAGGGCTTTTGCTAGAGACCCTCTCTCTGATTTTTAGGTCACTAACGTTCTGTTTGCTCATTGGAGTGTGCGCAGGATCACAAGCAAGTCCCTCTCAAAAGTGAAAAGTCTTGTTCCAATCAACCATCAAGTCACCGTTGCCAACGCGCCATCTCTTCAGTTTCAGACAGGATCAAGTTTAGCACTGTTTGTGGGAACTTTTGCCTGAATATGAAACTTAGATATGGAAGAGGCTGAAAAACTCACCACGATTGCCTTAACACCAGAAGAATTGGATATGCTCATCAACACTCGAGCACAAAAACTATTATAGTAGCAACAACAAGCAGCTACAGGGAGTACTTTACCACCCAATCCCATCACTTCGACGATAGCACACCAAAGGGAGAGAGTAGCTTGGGAGGAAGGTCCACCGGTTGGTTTGGATCTTCCTTATGTTCCACCCAACCATTCACCTCTCGTGCCTCATTCTCCAATTGCGCGTCATCGAGCACTTTTCCGCACGCCACCCGAATACATGGGCCAGGAAGAACCGCTTCAAGAATCCTCCGGTGATGCGCTCATCTGAGATTGGCGCAAAGGAAAGGCCCCAACAACTTGCAGCTCTCCTAAACAAATTAGCACCTTATTCTCTCAGGGGGTGATAGAAGACAAATTGCCTAAGCACTACTAGCCCCTCACACTAGGGGAATATTTTGGGTCAACTGATCCTAAGGATTATCTCCTCAAGTTTGAGAACGTCACCCTCTTCCACCAATATATGGATGGTGTAAAGTGCCGAGTGTTCCTCACCACACTTGGCAGTTCAACACAAAGATAGTTCAAGCGGTTGCCAACCCACTCCATCCATTACTTCAAAGACTTCTGCAAGGTTTTTTTACATCACTTTGCCAGCAGTCGGCGTTATTAAAAAACACCCTTAAGCCTCTTTTCACTCAAGCAAGGACCCAAGGAGACACTCAGGGTCTACATTAAAAAATTCAATTAAGTGGCTATGGATGCCCCTTCAGCCACCCCCGAAATCCTGGTCAGTACCTTTTCTCAAGAACTCACCGATAATGATTTCTTCCGCTTCCTGATCAGAAGGCCTCCAAAGAACTTCGACCATCTACTCGACTGTGCGGCCAAGTTCATTAATGTCGAAGAGGAACAATCTGCCCGAAAGAAGGAAGTCGCTGACCCTACTCCCGCTCTAGCCCCCGAGCACCGAGCAGCACCAGCTCCGCCACCCAAAGGACCCCGACTGGGTCCTCAACTGCATCATCACAAACCAAGGCCTCAAGTCGTGCAGCATGTAGAGGTCGAGCGGCAGAGGTTGCTGGGATATGTCTGATGCAGTATGTGCTAAAAACACATTTCATAAATATACGCAGCGAAAAACTTAACGATTAAATAAACTAATTTATTATATCACACACACCACACGCGCGCAAGATATAATCACATAGACAAGATCATAAAATAAAATTATAAAAGAATAACAATTATTCTAGGTATACCTTACGGATGACCTGTAACAAGAAGGACATCAACCATAGCGATGTTGTCGAACCTCTCCTCTCTTCATATCCATGCTGAGTTCCTCAAGACAACTCCATGAGTACAAGTCTCACCTTTGGAAGGTACTAACCATGAGCAAAGGAGAAGGATCAAGAGGAAGAAGAAACAAAACAAGGAAGAGCTTCTTCCTTTCTTTTTGGGTCACGACAACAAGAGGGTGTTCCTCTTGTTGTTGGCGGTGGGAGAGAGAGGAAGAGAGAAGAGGAAAGGAAGATTAGGTTTCTAAACACCCAATCAATCAAATAATAAATTGATATATTTAATTCTCTCTCAATCATATCAATATATAGTTATCATTAATGAGTTGGATTAGAAATCCTAAATCTAACCCATTATCCCTTAATAAAAAATTAGTCCATTAACCTCTTAGTTTGGTTCACAACTAAATCAAGTTAGTTCATGACTAATTCATTTTGGTTCATGACTAACCCAAATAAGGACTAATTCTTGCATAAGATATGTGGCCTATCCGCGCCTCCATTTTGACAAATATTTCTATATTTGTATTATGTATGGTCCAACCAAATATTTATCTCTTGATCTAAGAATCATATTTTTTAACTTGCTTTATGTATTTTAGATACTCGTAGTGTGTGTGACCCAATAGGTTTTCGGTTTATCTTGGTCGTCTATAATTAACTACTTAATTATGGAATGATCATGAGTGACATCTAGTAGTACATCATGATCCCCAATTAGCCAGAAAATCATAGTTGATTTTAGAAGTAATTCTAAACCCTTCAGCAGCTACAGTGAGTTGTGCCTCGTTCCTTTCACTCGTCTTATACCCACTTGGTTCAAGACATGGTCTATGTATCTTTTCCCATTAGACTGACAATGTCACATCTAGCCCAAGTAATACTTCCTCGTTCTACGAATTCACATTACTCGTACATGAGTACAAGAGTCCCATACTCTTAACATGTGAAGTTTTGGCCAAAGACTTTGGTAATAATCCTAACGAGTGGTCATAGAGTATACGTCTTCTTACAAGGAGCGGTGAATCCTCTATGGACTATCTAAACCTTCAGGCACTTCGACTTATACCCAATCATCCAGGGTCCACATCTCGATAAGATACTTGCTTAAGATGTCAAAGTATAAGTCTGTACGGCTAAGATGACTTGTATACCTCAAGTCGAAGGAAAACTTACACTTGAACTGTAATAAGAACTTCACAAATATATCTATATAGAGAGAACCATATGAAGTCTTACAGCAGGTCATTCTAATATTTTACTTCCATTCCCATTAATCAAACATAAATCATTCCAATTTTCTATTTCTATACGCCTAAATCATATGCCACCTTAATGTAGACTAATCCCTATTCCCTTAGGGATGGCCCACTCCACCTGGATGGCTTGGCTTATTGTAAATAAGCTCGAGGAAATCGTGCGCTTGGAGGAGTACAGTGCTTCTAATGCACTTTTGTTTTAATTTATTTTCTGTCTTGCTCACAGCGGCCATTGATGAAGTCTACATAAGTTTGCACCTGCAATGCATATGTTAATAGAGTGTTATAATATCCTTTTGTTGTTTAAAGTATTGTGAAGGGGTTCATTTAAATATGTTCAAGTAAAAGTGGGATTGGCCAGCAGGGGTGTTATAACACTCCTTTAGTATTCAAAGTATTGTGAAGGGGTTCGTTTAAATGCGTTCAAGCAAAGGTGGGGTGGCTCAGTGCTAGCCCACCCCATGTTTATTTTTTTTATTTTATTTATTAAAATATTATAAATTTAATAAATATATTTTATTTAATAAATATATTAAAAAAATTAATATTTTTTTGAAAATAGTAAAATTATGTTTTTAAAGTAAGATTATTATTAAAAATAATAATAATAATTTAAATATTTTAAAACATATTTAAAATATATTTATTTAATATGATATAAATATAAGATAATTAAGTAGAATGTGAGACCCATAAATAATGAGTGTTCATGTTAAAAGGAATATGAGTGAAAGAGATATATTGTTATAACGATGATTTGATACTGGAGTTAATGTTTTTTGATAAGATGATGGATATTATAAGGATGATGCAATATGGATGCTCTAGGCAGAGGAGATCCTCTTGACCACTTTTTGCGGTCTAGAGGATGTTCTCTTTGCATGTATTGGTGGGGATGAATGACCTCACTTATAAAATAAGTGGGGATTATCTATCTCCACCAATGCATGTAAAGGGAGGAGGATCCCGCCTCATGTTCTAAGACATTAACTTTGATGTATCTGATTATTTCATACGTGACATCATAGATATATGTATCCAAATAGCATTCTAAAATATATAGATATCATCTCAATATATATCAAAGAAATGGGTAAGCTATCCAAAATGATCAAAATCCAAAGATACTTTATATGTTTTAAAACTTAAAGACAGCAGCGTCGTTCAAAATTATTTTGTGACATCTTTGTAAAATTAGGCTCTGAAATGGAAAATATGAAAAATAATAACTTTTTAAGTGTATGATGTGGTGGATATATAAGGAGCCACATGTGGCAAGGTCAGGTTAGAAGTCAAGTCAACTAATCAAAAGTCAAAAGTCAAATAGAGGTAGAGGTCAAAGTGGTCAACATACTTCTCTAACTCGGTTCACCCGATTCCTTCAACTCAGTCATCCGACTCCGCCTACTTGGTCACCAGACTTCTCCAACTCGATTCACTCGATTCCTTCATCTCGATCATCCAAGTTCTCCTATTCGATCACCAGATCTCACCAATTCAGTTCACCTGATTCTTTTAGCTCGGTATTCAACTCCTCCGACTTAGTTGCTAGACTTCTCCGACTCAATTTATTTGACTCTTTTAGCTCGGTCATCCTCGGTTGAGAACCACGTCATACGTGGCTTGTGGTGTCGCTTTCCCCATAAAATGTGAGTAACGTAACCGTTTCTCCTGGAAGATGTGGGCAAATGCATGGGTAACATGAGGGCACAACAAGAACCCTTTAAAAGGTCATCTACTTCCACGAGCGTAGATACACACAAATAGACATTCAAACTCTTAGACTGTTTCATTGTTTTTCATCTCTCCCTATCCCTGTGCTAAGTTGAGCGTCAGAGTGGTCACGTTGAGTCCAACTCGACATCTATTCTAACCTCTTGCTAAGTGTTTATAGGAACTTTGTGAGTTCCCTAAGTGCTCATTATAAGAAAATTCTTATTTAATAATACTCAAAAGACAACGATTTTATGCCCATTCTAACCTCTTGCGGGGTGTTCATATGAATTTTAAGGATTTTATAAATTTTACATTTGTAATGAATTATAAAAGTTTTGTTAAAAGACAATGATTTTTAAAAGTTGTGAAACTATCTTTGGTATTAAAAGACATTAATTTAAAATCGTTGTGGAACTGTTATCTGTCACACTCAAAGACAATGATTTAAAACCAATATCTTTTCATTGAAAAACAACGGTTTAAAACTATTTAGTGCACTTTTAATAACAATGTCAGTTACAATAAATTTTAAAGGGCAAAGACAATGGATTTTATATTGTCTATTAGCATTTTTGTTGTAGTGGCTTTTTCCCAAGGTTTATAGAAAGGAGACATTTTCATATCTCTAGTGAAGAAGCATCCAATAAATTTCGACCATCCATTAGGTTAGGCAAAGAAGTATATACTGTGGAAGAGGTACAAGTCATGAGGAAAAAAGGAGGTTGTGGCACCAACGTCATTATCGGCCGACCTGAGTGCAAGGCTCCTCCACTACCTCTTTGATTGAAGGAGTGATTCACCAACTACTAGTATGTCTCGTTTAGGGCAGGTGGGAGAATAGTGCAAATCGTGAGGGTAGCCCGAATTTCTAACTTGGAGTCGGGTAGGTCAAACAATGAGAAGTCAAAGCACTATTGCATTTATGATTGGTCTTGTGGGCATTACACCCATGAATGTCACGACAGTATGCTAGATAACTCCGTCGTGTAGCTGAGGAGTGTCTGCCTACCCGAATATCACCTCCAGGGTCAGCTCGGTGATCATCATCCAATATACTCGTGGCAAGAATTCAGAGCACCGAGCCAATCATAGGGAATCGACGAATCATTGAACCAATGGTCAAAAGGACTCGCCCCCAATAAGGAGGTCTCGGTCTCTGGAGCTAGTTTAGTGTCGACAGGCAACACATTGGCTCAACTAATGGGGTGACATTAAAATGATCTCGGGAGGCTTGACCGATGAAGACTCAAACCGAGCTAGGAAGACTCATAGTTGAAGGCTCGAGAGTTACGGGATCAGCTCTAAACCTCGGGCGTAGATAAGTCGCTCGATCAATTTTGGTCCTCGAGACTTAGAAGGGGTAACTACTCCCCATGAGGATGCATTGGTGATATAGACTGCCATAGCTAATTGCAATGTGGCGAAAGTCTTCGTTGACACCGGGAGCTCGGTAACTGTGCTTTTTAAAAAGGCCTTCGACCAGATGTAAATAGATCGACATGAGTTGTGGCCCATCTCTACCACGTTGTTCGAGTTTACTAGACATGAGGTAGAGCCGCTCGGGTAGATTAGTCTCCCATTTTCCTTGGGAGACGAACCTCGAAGGCGAACTCGGACCACTGTCTTGGTTGACGCCCCATCAACTTACAATGTCATCCTTGAACGACCTGCGTTCCGAGCTTGTTCCGAGCTTTAGTTTTCACCTATTACCGGAAGATGAAATTTCTTATGGATGACCAAGTGGTGAAGTTAGGGGTGACCAGACAACTGCAAGGAAATGCTATGCCAAGGTGGTACGAGTTGACTCGTTAAAAAATCGAATACCCACAAGGGCTAAAGTTTAATTTGTTCTCGACGTCCCTTTAACTCGGACAACCGAAGGACATGAAGAAGTATCAATATGTCCAAGAAGCCAAAGTGGACTATGCGGGTGAATAAGAATTTTCTTATTGTAGAATCGAAAAGAATTTATATATCTCCATAATTGCATGATATTGTACACTTTGGGCCTAAGCCCTCATGGTCTTTTCTCTTATAAACTCATGATCTTTCCGGTGTCTGGTCCTCTTGATCTGAACATAGGAGCCCCCACTTTCTTTGTTCGAGGTCAATATTGTACCCACATAGCTCAATCATACCATAACTCTTGTGCACAGTCAGCGGTTAAATATTCTGGTAGTCCGGGCTCTGATACCAATTGTATGATCGAAAAGAATTTAGATATCTCCACAATTACATGATATTGTCCACTTTGGGCCTAAGCTCTCATGGTTTTGCTCTTGGGTTCTACCCAAAAGGCTTCATACCAATGAAGATATCTTTTCTCTTATAAACTCATGATCTTTCTCATGTATTTTCAATGTGTGACTATGTTTGTAACCTTGTAACCCCAATACTTATAAGTGCTCATTATAAGAAAATTCTTATTCAACAATACTCAAAAGACAATGATTTTATGCTCATTCTAACTTCTTGCTGAGTGTTCATATGAATTTTAAGGATTTTTTAAATTGTACATTTGTAATGAATTATAAAGGATTTGCGTGGACTTTCGAGACCTCAACAAAACTTGTTTGAAGGTCTGCTATCCTTTGGCTCAACTTTTTCCAAAGATCTTTGGCAGAGTCGTAAGAGCCAATTTGATTGAGTTCTTGCGTTGGTAATACGCTTAGCAAGTGAAACTTAGCTTCACCATTGGCCATGAACTCCTCTCACTGCTTTTTCCTCCATCGGAGTTCCTCAATTTCTTCTTTGTCTTAATTATTGGGTACTTTAAACCTGAATTCAATACATACCATGATATTAAAATTTATTTTAAAAAATACTTTCATTTTTCATTTCCATGCAGTGAATTCCCCTATAAAAATTGGTGTGTGGATGTTTGATTCGACCATTACTTGATCTAGTTGCTAAGTCGGCGATTAGTCCTTCCGAGCGGTCCGACTTTGATATCAATTGTTAGTGCGATGAAAGCGATTCGGATTGCTAAAGGAGAGAGGTGAATAACAAATCTACAATTTTAAATACAATATTTCTCTTGCTAACAAATTAGCAAGGACACACATTAATTAGAAATGATGTCGGACAGGATAGCGATTATCCTGCGGACTGACAAGAAAATGAAATTGAGGAGAAGACAAGAAGAGGAATCTCCAAAAACAAAGAAAAACTCATTGTTTGCTAAAAAAAGAAAACTTTGTTAATAATAGAGAATAAATTCTCATATAACTAAACAAGTGTTTATATATATTGTAGACCCTAAGACAAAGAAATGAAAGAAATTTTAATATATAAACCTCAATTCCTATCTTATTAAGAAAAGAAAATTTCTTATCAGAAAAGAAAAGGAAATTTCTTGACATAACTTGAAATTAATATATAAAAAAGGACACAGATATAGACAAATTCTAACCCATGAATGCCAGAAATACCCTAAATACCATAAAAATGGAAATTATCAAAAATAGTAATAAAATTTTTGGAGGCTTCAACGAGGGCCTACACATTCTTTTTGGGTCTGAAACTTGGAGGTTATGGGGAAGGGTTCCCCATAACAAACGTATATCTCTTCGCGTGGTCATCGATAAAGCCTAATTTCGAGTCTCGAGTTAAAAGTTATGACCCTTTGAAATTCTAGAAGTCATGTCAGCTTGGTCCTGCGTCAGAAAATAACTTAAACATAAAAAAATAAAGAGACTGAATTTACTTAGTTTGCAATCAGGAGTTTGCTAATCCAAGACTATGAGAAACTCCACTAAGATTTTCTTCCTTGAACATAAGTCAGAGGTAGAGAAGTCCTTATAGCAGTTGATTACAAGACTAATAAAAGAACTGAAAGCATGTGAAAATAAAGAAGTGTATTCTTAACTACGAGCTTTAGTCGTCTATTTATAACCTTCGTCTTCGATCTGACTGTTTTCTAACATGGCACTTTCCAGACAACTAGAAGCGATCAGAGCGCTTGGATTCATTGACCTCTATCGACTTTGACAATGGTTCGCTAACGATTTTGGATGACACCTCGCTTTCCAGACACCTGGAAGTGGTCCAAGCACCTAAAATCTACTAATGTAGACACTGCCCTGATCTATTTCGGCAATGACTACTACTAACATGGCGATAGCATTCGAGCGCCTAAAAATGTTCCAGCGCCTCAACTCCGGGCGCTTAGAAATATTCAAGGCACTTGGAATGGTCATTATCTAGATTTGACCATTTTTTTCTTTAGTTGTCTAGGTGATTGTCTGCTCATCCAGAATTGAACTCACTTCAACTTAATTCCATTTTTCTCTTGAGCAGTTTTCTTTCTAGCTTCTCGTCCCTCGAATGCATCTTATGCATCCTTTTCGCACCACCGGAGTACTCTTCAGCAGCTTCCCATTTCTCGGATGCATTAAGTACATTGGCTCTTTCTCATGCCATCCTTCATGACTGCTTGCATCTTTTGCCATCTCAGATGCTTATGTGTTTCTTTAAGTTCATGCACATTTAGATGCACAAGTTAAATTTACATGGTCTAACTTAATCTTATTGAACTCACGTCAAAACTATGATCCAACCATTTGGCGTTACTTACATATTATTTATCCAAAATCTGACTCTAACATCAACTAAATAATTATTTAAATAAACTCAAAATCCGAAGATGTAAAAAAAATCATAATAGAAGAAAAAAAATTCTAACAAAAAGAAAAAAAAATCTTAACATATACTTAAAATCTTAAAAATCCTAAACAGATTCAAAATCAAAAAATACAAAGAGAAAAATAACTCTATAAAAAATGTAAAATCTTCAGATTCTCCTACATCATATATGCATCGACTGCACCAATTCTGATGTTGGCCTCCTCTATCCTCTTTACGACTCCTCAGCACCGAAATCTTACACACTGCCCTATTAACTTGTATTTAAATTTACATGATTAAAAAACTTTCAGCTTCTATTTCATTTCCTTTAAATTACTAAGGTAAGTATCTTTCTCAAATTTATTATAATTTCTCTTAATAAGATCTTTTCAAAAGTGAAGACATTTTGGCTAAAAATATTTACAAGAATGGTAAAATCTAGCTAACATTTAGTTTAAATTAGATAAGCAATTGGACTCTACAACCATGCCGGGGAGACAAGTCAATAGGGCAATCAACTCAAATGGGTTAGTTAGGCAGACGAAGGCAAGAGCAATCAAGCTAGTGGTCAGCGGCACTGTATGAGGCCAAACCAATAGCCTCATCCCTCGAACAAATATCTCCACAAGTAAATACAATAATCATTTGATATTTTATTTTCTTTTACGAGTCAAAGGCACTGCAGCGAGAAAAGATTGACGCAAATTCGATTCAAAGCTGTAGAAAAGCAAAACGCTCGTGCGCCTCTTTGGACTTTTGACGCCTCACCGCAATTTCACAAGCGAAACCGACCACGCATTCCTCTTGGACAAAACGGACGTTGAAGTCGCCATAAAATAAATAAACGAGTTTGATTGTTTTTTCAGCCGACCGTGTCTAATCCAATTGTCTTCTCTCTGATCCTTTTTTTTACTCCTTTAGGGATGGCCCACTCCGCATTGCTGGCTCAGTGTGAGTAAGCTCGAGGAAATCGTGCGCTTGGAGGCGTGACTGTGCTTCTATTGCACTTTTTTATTTATTGAATTTTTGTCTTGCTCACAGCGTGCATTGTGAACTCAGATGAAGTTCACATCGGTTCTAAGACATCAACTTTGGTGAGCTAGTATTTCATTCGTCGCTGCAAAGGTCTTGGGACTATTCTAAGCGCACGATTTTGTATAATCTATTATAGCAACATCATATATAAATAGTATCCAAATAGTATTCTATAATATATATATATATATATATATATATATATATATATATATATATATATAAATAGTATTCTATAATATATATATATATATATTATATGTCATCTCAGTTTATATAAAAGAATGGTCAAACTATCAAAATGATCAAATCCAAAGATATTTGTCTGCTTTAAAGGCTAAAGACAATAATGTCATTCGAAATTGTTTTGTGACGTCTTTGCAAAGTTAGACATTGAAATGGAAAATAGTAAAATTTACCTGAAAAACTCTCGTCACTACTTTGATTGATCGATTCACCACTATTTATTATCGGAAAACTAAAATTTATTACATATTTGGAAAGTATTCAACTTAAAATATCTATTGGACCACTTTTATGAAAAAATATCATGACTTAGAATATTAAATATTAAATTTTAAAAATAAAATATATAATAATCAATGGATAAATTAAATCGTAAAACATGAAGTGAGTGCGCTAAATTAAAATTGGATTGAGTTTGAATTAAATCCGATGGGTAGGCGTAGATATAATAATTATGTTGGTTCAAATCGGAATTGGTTCGGAGTTGATTTGGTCAAGTTGTGACTAAACCAAATTTAGGTTAAAATGAGTTTGATTGGTTTAAAATGAATTAATGTGTTCTTTTAGAAAATGTTCTCTTTCATTTTTTTTTTCTCTTTTTTCTCCCTACGCACACTACAACCCCCGTCATGTCGTACACCACTGTTGTGCATTCGCTCATCACTCTTTTTTTTTTCCTTAGTCTTCTTCATCCTTTCCTTCTTCTCATTCTCTTCTCTAATGATAATAAACTTGTAGTTTACCTGTAGTTTTTTCCTCTCCTCTTTTCAAGCACAAGAGCTCTATTTTTGTCTCCTTTCTCTTCTTCAGAAAGCAAGAAATGCAATCGGTATCAGCTGCTGGCCTCTTCTAGGAAGTAAGAGTAGCTCTCAACCACATCTTCTTCCTCTTTTCATTTTTTCTAAGGTTTTGTTTGCACTATAAGAATAACCATGTTTTGCCTTGCCTTAATCTTTTTGTGTCTTGTCAAGTTCACCAAATCTGGCCGAGGTTGCTAACGAAGAAGATAAAGCTCTCCTTTTTTGCTTTTTTCTCCTCATCTTCTCTTCTTTATTTTTTTTTTTCAAAAATAACAATTTTCCTTTTATTTTTTTCAACAAGTAGTCTTTTACAAGCAACTCTTTTCCCCTTTGTCCACCACAACAACAACAAGAGAAGTAAGTTATTACATTCTTTAATATTTTATTAATTGAAGAAGAGTGGTAAAGTATAAACTTTATTTTATTAGGTTGTTAGTTATGATGGTAATTTAGATCTGAATAGAGGTTGCATATTTAAGAATGTTAAATATTATCAAAAAGTGATATCATAAATAATTCTTTGATTTTTAGTCATAGATAAAATCTGAGGATTGACGGATCAGTATTTCAACTAAAACTCAAGACTAAAGTCGAAAATTTTAAATTTAAATTCGTTTTCTGCTCCTTATATTCAAAATTTAAGCTCTTAAATTGTAAAAATTGATCTATACTAATGTCTGGAATTATCAAAAATCACCTACTCTAGTTTAAAATTCTAACTATGCCACTACCCATGGGAGATGGCATGGTCAAACTAGGAGTGAGATATCGATAAAGGTGGAGGTGGTAGACTTGTGCAGGTTGCATACCCTGTGCTAGTGAGAAGGATTATAAGATGGACCCGAACCTATGGAGAAAAAGGGATGTTGGTCTTAGGGGCCAAGGAGGGTGGTGATGACCCACATCATTTTGGATTTGCATCATAACTTAATAGTCCATAGATTGTGGAACAAGAACCAAAGAGTATTATATAAATCCATTATTAGTGTTTGTTCTTTTCTTAAATTGTGTTTATATATTTGTTTGATTTTGCAAGAGAAAGATGTTGATGCTGCGGAAGTAGTTTGGATCGCTAAAGATGAGAGGTGAATAGTATACCTATAATTAAAATTTTGTTTCTCTAGCTATTGGTTTAACAAGAACACAAACATTAAACAAATAAACAAAACATAAAAGTTATGGATATGTGGCATCCGGTCGCCCGATCCAGATGTTCAGTTGATCGATTTTCCTTTAGTGATATCTTGTAGATAGATAATATTTTATCTCTTGTATTGGTTGACCGAATCGTTGGTCCGATTGACTGGTCGCCATAACTTCCTGACTCAATCAACTACGCCTGAGTTTGCCTAGAGTTAAAGTGTACCCTTGTCCACAACTCACTTAACTCTTGTCTCTAGCTTACATTACACATTCATCCTTCGACTTCTCATTCCTCATATGTCAAAGTATTCTTCTTCAATTTCTCGTCCCTCAGATGTATCAAGTTCGTCGGCTCCCTTTTCATGTTATCTTTTTCACTCGCTAAGTCTTCTACCAAGATCTGCCATCTTCGATGCTCCTCATTCTTTTCGATCTCTTGGATGTTCCATACCATATGAATTCACCGGAGCCAAAGTCATTTCCGATCACAATTACATCAATCTCAGCATGTTTAAAAACAAATTTAAACACGTATCTCATCCTAATAAATTCATATACTATATTATTTTCCAAAAAGAAAAATAAAAGAATTTTATCAATTACCATTTAATCTGCTTCCCTTTTATTCATTTTTTATTTTTTTAAATAAAAATGAACTATTTTTCTATTTACATGGTTGAACCATTCCTTCAATCTAATACTAAAATAGAACATACTAAAATGTCAGTGAAAGAGAGACGAATGAATAAAAAAATTGATTGGCTATATTTAGAAACATTTTATTGGCATGACTAATAATAAAATAATCATAACAGTCTGACGATTCTTTCAACATTTTATATCGATAAATTCTAATTCATTTCATTCTAATTGTCCTTGCCTTGAACTATACGTCATATTAATTTTTTTTTATATAATTCAGACGTTCAAACTTCTAACTTTTAAAATATTCATCTTATTTAAAATTTAAATTATAATTCTCTTCGGCATACCCATGATTTTACTACTGTGTGTAGAAAGTGTCTCTACCTAATCAAATATGTCTGTTGAAAATAAAAATCAACCTATCCAACTTCTTGTTCTCCACTAGTGTTTTTGCAATTTTAGTATTATTTTTTTTCGTTACTTTATCTCCAAGAAACCAATAAGCGGACCGGTTCAGCGACAGGATGAATGTTGAAAGGCAACGACCTTCCTTGATAAACTAAACGATCGCCATCAATACTCAAACCGATTTACCAGTCAAAATCACATTCTGACATCTTTCACTGCATGTTTGTTGTCGTATCTGAAGATTTTAGTTTTTTAAAGTAGGTGATGAAAGTCGTCATCATAATCAACAATTTCGGCTTCGATTCATAAGCCATGCGTGACAGACCTAACAACAAGAACAAACTGTGGATTCTTGGGAGGCATGGGATTGGTCCCCCCGGTACCCCGATTGATTTGTGAAAGATCGATTTGTTATAATGCGGTGGATTTTAATTGTCAATGGATATATACTATCAAATAAAAATTCTTTTCATTCTTATTCATTTGTCCGAAAATTGAGTAGACGGAGAGGGACAGTAAGGTGATTAGAATGTTGATAGAGGAGAGACCTCGAGCTGAGAGTTACGGATCTAGAGTTAGAATCTGTGAACCTATGTATACCATCGACAAAGTCAATGGAAACGTTAGAGTGAGAATCAAAGAGGGAGTCTCTGACAAAGACACTTCGGCGCTCAAATCAAAACAGTAGTAGAGCGAAATGGAAACGAAGATAACCATAGAATATTGGAATTTGAGTGTCTTTGGATGCATTCGAATAAGTGAGTGTACCTAGCTAACAGAGAGAACTCATTTTTATACTGTCTCTCAAAACCTCCGAAATTAATGAGTTAGCAGAGAATGTCTGGTGTCAGAATGTGTCAAGAGATGGAAGATGTACTGTCATCCTCCGAAGAAGCTTGTGTGGTCATTTGAAGAAGAACCCCCTATCTAATAAGTATAGGGATGTAGTTTAAATTTAAACTCTAAAATTCAAATTTTAGATTTATCTGTCGAGATGATTTAAGTGGATAATCTCAAACTGCCAAGTAGGACAAATGAACTGCTCAGGATGATTAACTATCATTTGGAGCTTAGATGAATCTTCTCGGGTTTAAATGTAATTCCATCTTTGATGGGGAATGTTGATTAGATTAAATTGTACTGTGTTTTGAAATATTTGTCTCGATTCCTTGATTTCCAAATATTCACAAAGTCAGGGACAGACTAAGAAATTTCAATTCACCACTCCTACATTGTAGCGGCGATGCATTTGTCGAAGTCCTCCGGAGTCATGGTGATGTTGATTGCACCAGCTGCATTCATCTTTACATTCTAGAACAGGCAAAATTTCCACAAACGGTGTCAAATTTGATCATGCTTAGAAGCTGAGTAGACGGAGGGGGCGAGTAAGGTGACTGTAATGTTGACGGATGAGAGACCTCGAGCTGGGAGCTACAGACCTAGAGCTAGAATCTACGAACCTACGTACACCACAAATAGAGCCAATAAGAATGTTAAAGCAAGAACCAGGGAAGGGGTCTCTAGCGTAGACACTCCGACGCTCAAGTCGGAACAGTAACCGAACAAAATGAAGAAGAAGATGAACAGTATAACAGTAGAACAATGAAATTTGAGTGTCTTTGGATAGGTTCGCATAAGTGATCGTACTTGACTAATGGAGAGGACCTTTTTTATATTGCATCTCATAACTTCCGTAATTAATGAGACAACATAGAATGTATGGTGCCAAAAGGTGTTGAGGATAGAAGATGTACAATCATCCTCCGAAGAAGCTTACGTTACATGTATATGAAGCATCTTTTATAACCTCCATAATAATACGTCATGATGTCAAGTAATGGAAGATGTACAACTATTCACATAAGAAAGTTCTATTGCATGTCTATGTCAGAGTATCAGAAT
This sequence comes from Zingiber officinale, assembly GCF_018446385.1. NCBI lineage: Eukaryota > Viridiplantae > Streptophyta > Magnoliopsida > Zingiberales > Zingiberaceae > Zingiber > Zingiber officinale. The sequence continues at coordinate 17,218,924 of NC_055989.1, forward strand.
ATTCCTTTATGAGCTTCTGTTATTCTCTGATATGTTATGATTCCCTAACAATGCTATCCCCTAGAAGTAATTTGACTGGATTTGGATTTCGGCATATGTATGCTGAGAGATTTGTACAAGAAAAATAGAGCTGTGCCCCGTATGTCCAGTTGGCTCTAGAGTCCGGTCCCGTATGTCCGACTAACTATAAGATCGCCTGAGTTTATATTGAGAATTTTACATTGAAAGAGTGGAGAGTTGATCCCTGTAAGTCCAATCAGCTCTGTGGCTACTTGAATTTATGTTAAAACCCCTACTTCTCAGTGATGATTTATTCATATACATATGATCAAACTTTAACTATCACCTTATCTTAATTTTAACTATTATGTCATCTCGAGCATCAATTTTAAATTAGCTTTGCATCCACTCACAACCATATCACCCATAATTTATTTTCCTCGACATCATTTATAAACTTCACATAATTTATAAACGGACTGACTGCAAAGATGCAATCATTTTTTTTTGTTATAATTTTTGAGGCAGGGGATTGGGCAAAGGCCTAACGCACCCTTTCAAGTCGTACATTGTCCAAGTTGACCCACAGTCAACAAGGGCGGCCCTTCTGCTTCGCACTAGACAAGTTGAGAGTCAAAGAGGATTGCTTGTCTGCTATAAACTAAGACAAATCCAACAAAACAAGCAAAGTTCAAGGTCATTCATCGGAATTGCAGAGTTCAGTTTCGCTCCGACGTTCTCAGGAGAAAATATAAAACGGGCAATTGCTTAGTTCAGGATCCTCCTCCTCTTTCAATGATCGAAACTAGAACATGTGGCGAGAGGAAATTAGATTCATATGCTGTTGTTGGCTGCTGATTCTTGTTTCAGGTACTATACTTGGCTTCGCTCTCTTCCTGTGCAAATTTTGTTACCTTAATTAGTATTCTTATCCTGCAGGTCAGTCCCTGGACAAGGACAAGCAGGTTCTGCTTGATCTGAAGACCCATCTCCTGGACAAGAATCGCATACGCCAAGGCCCCTACGCTCGCTGGAACCAGTCCGATCCCTCGCCTTGCAACTGGACTGGCATCGCCTGCGACCATGCAGACCGTCGTGTGGTCCGCATCGACCTCAGAGAATCCAACATCTCCGGCGACATCTTCGCGAACTTCTCCCTTCTCACTGAGCTCGCCCACCTCGACCTTTCGTCGAACACCATCGGTGGTATCATCCCTGCCGACCTCAGCAGATGCAGCCGTCTCACCTACCTCAACCTCTCAAACAACCTCATCGAGGCGGGCTTCGACCTCGCCGCCATCACCAATCTGGTCACCCTCGACCTCACGCGCAACCGGCTCAACGGCAGCATCCGCCACAATTTCCCTGCGCTGTGCAGCAATCTGGTCAGCCTCAATATTTCCGCAAACCGCTTTACGGGAGACATCACCGGATGCTTTGACCAGTGCGCCGGCCTCAAGTACCTCGACCTGAGTTCCAACCACTTCATCGGGCAGGTGTGGCATGGCTTCGCCAGCCTCCGGGAGTTCTCCGTCTCCGAGAACAACCTCACCGGAGAATTTGCCTTCACATCCAGCTGCGACCTCGAAATCTTGGACCTTTCGGCCAACAATTTTTCGGGGGCATTTCCGAGCTCCATCGCGAATTGCTCGAAGTTGACATCTTTGAACCTGTGGGGGAATGAGTTCGCCGGGGCTGTTCCCTCCGGCATCGGATCTCTCTCGGAGCTTGAGATACTTAACTTGGGGAAGAATCAGTTCGACTCTGCTATCCCTGAGGAGTTGCTGAATTGCCCCAAATTGGTGTTTCTCGACTTCAGCAAGTGCAACTTCAGCGGCGATATCCAAGAAATCTTCGGCCGGTTCAAGACGGTGAACTATTTGATCCTCCAAGGGAATTCATACACCGGAGGCATCGAATCGTCGGGGATTCTGGCGCTTCCCGACCTCGTCAGACTCGACTTGAGCTCGAATCTCTTCTCGGGCCAAATCCCGGTGGCGATCACGGCAATGCCCAAGGTTAAGATCCTCATTCTTGCGAACAATAACTTCTCCGGTAACATCCCGCCGGAGATTGGAAGGATGACCCAGCTTCAGCTGCTGGATCTGTCGTACAACAATCTCACCGGCGAGATCCCTAGGGCTGTCGGTAATTTGACATCCCTCCTCTGGTTGATGCTGGCAAACAACAACCTTAGCGGTGCGATACCCTCCGCCATAGGCAACTGCAAAAGCTTACTGTGGCTGAACCTCGCCAACAATCGGCTTTCCGGTTCGATTCCTCCTGAGATAACAACGATCGGGAGCGATCCATTCTCGACGTTTGACAGTAATCGCCGGGAGATGGCGGGAGCCGTCGCCGGATCAGGAGAGTGTCTGGCAATGCAACGGTGGATCCCGGCCAGTTATCCTCCTTTCAACTTCGTCTACGTGCTGATGACGAGAAGCACCTGCCGGACTATTTGGGATCGCCTCCTGAAGGGTTACGGGATCTTCCCCATCTGCACCAACTCATCGTCCCGGTATCAAAGCTTAGCCATCTCGGGCTATCTACAGTTGTCCGGCAACCAGTTGTCCGGTGCCATCCCGCAGGAGATCGGGAAGATGACGAACCTAAGCCTGATCCACCTTGATGACAACAATCTCTCTGGCCAACTCCCACCGCAGATAAGTGAGCTGCCTCTCGTCGTCCTCAACGTCTCCGACAACATGTTGTCGGGTGAGATCCCATCGGAGATCGGATCTTTACAGTGCCTCTCTAGTCTGGACCTCTCGCGAAATAATTTATCCGGCAAGCTGCCCGAGAGTCTGAATGGTCTCTCCGAGCTGAACAAGTTCAACGTCTCCCACAATCCTCTCCTCTCCGGCGAGATTCCTATCACCGGCCAGCTTGCAACCTTTGAACATGACTCCTTCATCGGCGATCCCCTCATTAACTTTGCCGCATCGGCCCGCGGAGCGCTGCCGCCACCCACTAGCCGTGGTATTGCCCATGGAAGTGGCCGACATCGGAGGGTGGTTGCATTTTGGGTATTCCTTGGGGTCTGCTCAGCCTTCCTCGCGTGTGGCGTCTTCACCTCAGCGATCTCCATTTTATGGGGAAGAAGTGTGGCGGTAGACCCATATGCTGATCCGGAGGAGTTCGACCCGGAAGGAGTTCTATTGGATGGCATCAAACGCCGGAGTGATGCGGCCGGATCATCGTCAACCACAACTGTCTTATCTTCGTTGGCGGCGTCAAATTGCGCCGCTGTCGACGGTGCGGTTAGGGTGTTCCCACTGGAAAAAGGCGAAAGGGAATGCGCGTTCACTTACAATGACATAGTAGCAGCGACAAGGAATTTCGACGAGCAGATGGTGGTCGGGCGAGGTGGGCACGGGGTGGTGTACCGTGCGGTGCTGCCAGGGGGGCGACAAGTGGCAGTGAAGAAATTGCAACGAAACGGGAGGGAGGAGGAGGAGGAGGACAAAGGGGAGCGGGAGTTCCAAGCAGAGATGGAGGTGATGGCAGGGAGCGGCCACCCAAACCTGGTGACGTTGCACGGGTGGTGCCTGACGGGAACGACGCGACTGCTGGTGTACGAGTACATGGAAGGAGGAACCCTGGAAGAAGTGATCGAAGACCGGGAAGGGTTCGGGTGGGAGCGGCGGCTGGCGGCCGCGACGGGTGTAGCACGGGCGCTGGCATTTCTACACCACGAGTGCACACCGGCAGTGGTGCACCGGGACGTGAAGGCGAGCAACGTGCTGCTGGATGGGCAAGGGAACGCGCGGGTGACCGACTTCGGGCTGGCGCGCGCCGTGGCGGCGGGGAATAGCCACGTGAGCACAGTGGTGGCGGGGACGGTCGGGTACGTGGCGCCGGAGTACGGGCACACGTGGAGGGCGACCACACGGGGGGATGTATACAGCTACGGCGTGCTAGCAATGGAGCTGGCGACGGGCCGACGGGCACTGGATGGTGGGGACGAATGTCTGGTCGAGAGGGTGCGGCGGGCGGCGGTGGCGGAGACAAAGGAGGAACTAAGGCTGCACATCGTAGTGGCGCAAGAGGGCGAGGGCACCAGGGCGATGTTGGGCCTCCTGAAGGTTGGGCTTCGATGCGCAGCCGAGGCACCGCAGATGAGACCGAACATGAGGGAGGTGCTAGAGATGCTGCTGAGGGTAGGAGACAAAAGTGAAAGCGAGGGCCGTGCTTCTTCTCCAAATTGGTCCCCCAATGCATCCTCCCCCTCTGCATCATCAGGGAAAAGCAATTCGGAGAGATTCTTTTCATCGGAAGCAAGATAGTGATTTTTTTTTTTTTCGAATGCACAGATTTATTTATTTTTGCATACAAAATTGTTAATTTAAGAAACATACAAAAGCTTTTTTATTTTTAAATTTGATACGTCATTTTTACAACGAATAAAACTTATGTCGTCAAACTTTCTGGCAAATCTATGGTGATATCTTTTAGAAGGTAACGGTTCTTTAGCAAGAACAAATCCTCTGTACATAAATTACGGATCAGAGGATGGTTCATTGATGATGATCTTTAATTTGGATGAACTCCATTTATTTATAAATGAGGTCCATCTAAATCAAGGGTCTTCATTTAATGAATCATCTCATGGTCCGTAATTTACGGACCAAAGGATCCCTACACTTCTTTAGCATGCCTAGTATGTTTTTTATTTGTGTGATGAATGTATCTAACTTTTACCATTAATCCCGAAGATGACACATTCTCACATAAGTTTTTTTTGGTTGGTGTAATAATTCGCAGATTAAGGTTAACTAATTTTATTAAAGTTTTTTTTTTGGTTGGTGTAATAATTCGCAGATTAAGGTTAACTGATTTTATTAAGTTGGAACTGATTTGAGTTTGAGTTTCAAATATTTGACAATATATGAGAGAGAAATCAAGTATATTAAGGAAGGACTAGACGTTTACTAAGAAAGTCCTAATCGAAGATTAGACAATAGAAAATCTTAACTAGAGGTTAGACAATGAGAAGCCCTAGCAGGACTAGACAATGAAGACTTAGTTAAAAACTAGGTAATGGAAGCCCTATTGTGGCTAGGTAATGAAGCTCTAGCTAGAAACTAGGCAATGGAAATCCTAGCAAGGCTAGCCACGAGAAAAATTCAAGTGGATTAAAGGTTGAACGAACACTTTGTGATCAAAAGTTCAACGAAAATTTGACACAAGATGAAAAGTTCAAGTGGGTCAAGAGTTGATCGGACACTTGGCGAAGAATTCTTGACAGGTCAAGGTTGACCAAATACTAGACAACGAAGTCCCACAAGTCAAGGTAGACCAGAGGTTGAGCAAATGAACCCTAAACTCGGATTAAGGGAGTTAAGGTTGGACAATCAATTAGAATAATTAATCAAGAGAGTTTTCATGAGAGCACAAAATGTGTTGGAATCGATTCAGTAATCAATTCCGACAATGCCAATCGATTGAGACAATCCATTAGGCTATGGTTTTTTCACGAACAGAAAGTCTTCTAATCGATTGAGGCAATTGATTAAGGCTAAGCTAATCTATTGCCCCAAGCAATTTGGCAATCAATTATGCAACTTTTCTTTCTCAAACAAAAGCTTTGAAATCGATTAGAAGTTGTCAATCGATTGACATAGCTCATCAATCGATTGGTAGGGCGAAAATGAGTTGTTCTACAGGTTTTAAACAGTCAAGCTGACATGTTAATAAATTAGGGATAATCCAATCGATTAGGAGGCATCGAAGGAACCCTAGATTTCAAGAGGTTTTTGTGGAGTTTCTTCAAAATTAGTTCTTAAGGGTTTGGCAGAAAAGTTTTGTTGCATTTCCAACCACCGAGAGGCAATCCAAAGTGATAAGCATCTAAAGCAAAGAATTCATTGTAAAGTGTTGTACTTTCATTTTTTTAATTCATTTTGGTGTTGCTTGTATCTTGTTCTTGTGAGTACGAGGTTTCTTTGTCTCTGGAAAGTTTCCAAGAAGGAAGGATCTCATAGTGGATTCTCCATTCTCCTTTCTACTCTCCCCCTTTTTGACACACATCAAAAAGAGTGAATCAAGGTCAAGAGTTCCTTCCTAATGAAAGTCTCATACCTTTCATTGAAACTCTTAATCTCCCCCTTGACACTAGAGTCAATAATTAACTTAGTGATAATCCCATATCACTCAAGTCTTTAGGAGTAAGAACTCCCCCTAAAAGTCAACTCCCCCTTGACTAATAGGTAAAACTCCCCCTAAAGGTTAACTCCCCCTTGACCATTGCACCAACAATGTCTTGGTGAGTTTCAAACCTTTAGAAATCCAAAACACCACTTTCATAGCTGCAATTTCAGACAAACAGTCGAAATTCAGCAACTTGGCACCTTGGCACGCCCTGATCGGTCACCAGACCGATCAGGCTCCCTCTGGATATGTCACAGTGACCGATCCAGGCTCCCCTGGACCGATCAGAAACCCTTCTGATCGGTCCACAAACCTGACAAAGGTCTGTAAGTTCTGATTTCTGATTTCTGATTTCTCTCCACTAAATTCAGAAACCTCTAGAAAATTACAGAAAATTCCAAAAATTGTAAAATTTTGAGGATACACTCCTCATAACATATACTATCATGGAAAAATAGTTTTCTATGAAAATAAGTTCCATTTTCAAATCTTGATACAAAGTTCAAAAGTCTTTGAAATAGGTCAAAGTTAACTTATCTTTGTATCAATTTGTTCAATGATGAATGCTATCACTAGAAAAGCTTCATCAAGGTTTTTCAAATCAATTTTGAAATGATTTTAAACCCTTTAATTTGGGACCACAATCTTTGGGCTATATGTACATGACTTGTACATAAGCTTTCCCTATGATCCCCAATTTTGAATTAGGCTCATCTAGGTACAAGAACTATGTACCTTGATCCTAACTCATAATCCTAATATCTCACACACATCTAAGGTGTATCAAACACATTCAAGTCAATTTTGATGTGAGATATGGGTTTAGGTTATCTTATATTAAGGTCTCATGCATTTTCTAAACATCAATTTGATCTCCTTATCAAATTGTTTTTTTAACCTTAAATCAATTTCATTGATTATAAATGCAAGAAATGATGACATGGCATAAAATGATATCATACATAATAACATGTGCCAATGTCATGATGTCATGGCATAAAGTATGAAACTTAAATAAAGCATGACATATAAATAACCTAAGCATTATCATGACATTTTAAATTATCATAAAATAAATATGATGTCATGACATGGCATATGACAAACAATATATGGCAAATAGCACATAAAAGTATAGGAAATATCTAATTCTAGCCTTAGTTGCCATTTTTGATAATTTTGATCATTTTGCCATAGGTTCTATATTCCTAAGTATAATAGACCTAAAATCATATACCAAAGATTTTTAGATCACTATGTGCCAATTAGATTGACTCTAAGAGAACTCCTCAAATGTGATTGGCACATCCTAATTACCTCAGGAATAATTCTCAATTTCATTTTCAAGGCTTGATTACACCTTGAAAAATCCTAAAGTGTCACCTTTTGCCATGATTAGGTTAACTACCTATCCAAATAAGGTTGGCACACTCTAATCCATTTAGCGTGATGAAATCACGCTCCTAGGAACCCAATACCTATTGGAGCTCATTGGGTTCACTAAATATTCACTAGGGATGACTTCTCTAGCAACCCTCCTAATGACCCTCCTAGGCTTTAAAGTCTTGGCCATTTGGGACTCATCAAGATCAACTCTAGGGGTGACTCCCCTTGTGACCTTGGTGATGGTCTTCCTAGCCCTAGATTTTGTTCCATAATCGAATGGAACATTGTGATAAGTGGGCTTGACCACTTGGGACTTAGGTTTGTGACCCAAACCTTTCTTGTCCTTGGACATTGGTTTTTGACCCTTAAACCCTAGAGATGACTTCTCCAAGTTCTTAAGAGCCTTTTCCAAAGTATCAAGTCTTGACCTCAAGACTTGATTCTCCTTCTCTAATACCTCAATTTTTAACTTGTCATTTGTCTTTGAGGTACTCCTAGGCATATGTCGAGTAGTTTTGGGATTTCTACCTAGGTTATCCTTAAACTTAGATGAGTTGATCCTAGGGTTGGCTTTCCTAGTGTTATCCTTATCTAGGTTAACATGTTTGGCTCCTAAGCATGTGTATCGATTTTTATAATTAACATGCTTATCATTCTTGACAATAGCAATAAGGCTACTAGCATGCATCCTACTAGAATTGCAAGAATGTGCCTTAGAGATTACCTTAGGGTTTGCCCTAGCTCCCCCTATACATGTGCTCGATCTCTTGTCCTTGTGAGGTTGCCTCCCCCTCGGACATTGGCTCCGATAATGTCCCCTTCGCTTGCATTGGAAGCACACCACGTGCTCCTTGCTCTTGCGTGTTGGGACTCCGGCTTCCTTAACCTTTGGCGCCGGTGGAGTCTTTCTAATCCTATTTGGACACTTACTCTTGTAGTGCCCAAATTCCCTACACTCAAAGCACATTATGTGTAATTTATTTGAAATTGAAATGCTTGAGTTACCTAGGGTTGAGGATGGATGAAGACTTTCTTCTTCATCCCTTCCGGAGGTAGACGCTTCTTCTTCTTCTTGCTCCATTCTTGAAGAAGAACTCTTCTCCTCTTCTTCCTTAGATGTTGAGTAGCCCTCAACTTCTAATTCCTCTCCTCCATGATGTGAGCTACTTGGCTCACTTGGCTCCTCTTCATGACTTGAAATGGAGCTTCCCTCATGGAGCTTTGCCAAGTTGTTCCACAACTCCTTGGCATCATTATATCCACCTATCCTACACAAAACATCATTAGGTAAAGAGAATTCAATGATTTTCGTTACCTCATCATTGATGGTTGATTGGTGGATTTGCTCCTTCGTCCACTTCTTCTTCTCCAAGAGTTCTCCTTTTTTATCCAATGGAGGAGTAAAACCTAATTGCACACACCTCCAATTCTCAAGATTAGTCATAAGAAAATATTTCATTCTTACCTTCCAAAACGCGAAGTCGTCGCGATTGTAGAAGGGTGGAATCGTGATGTCCTCTCCGAGTTGATCCTTCTCTAGCTCGTGCTCCCCCGGGTGTTGATCCAACGAAGAGCGGCCTCGCTCTGATACCACTTGTTAGGATCGATGATCGCGGCTAGAGAGGGGGGTGTGAATAGCCGACCCCAAATCTTCGCGTTTCTTTCTACAAACTAAGGTTAGCGCAGCGGAAATAAAAACAAGAAACGAAGACAAGAAATCAAACCTCAATACGCGTCGATGTAACGAGGTTCGGAGATGAAACTCCTACTCCTCGGCGTGTCCGTAAGGTGGACGAGCCCTATCAATCCGTCGGTGGATGAGTCCCCGGAGAACCGGCTAAAATATAAACTCCTTATGGGTTGAGAAACCTCGCCACAAGAACTTTGCAACAACAATAAGGAGTACAAAGAAGAGCAAGAACAAAATACACAATAAATGTACAAATACTCGCTTGCCTTCTCGTCGACTGAAGTCCCGGATGAAGCACCAACTTCACGGACGAATGCCAACAAGCAACTCAGTCAAAGAAGCTCCCCCGAAGCTTCGGAGCTCAGCAAAGCTCAAGCACAGCTTTTAGAATAACAGCAGCTCGAGAAGGAAGAAGAAGAAGTTTCACTGTAGAAACCCTTGAACTCCTTTTATAACCTGCGAAGAAGACACAGCAGAAACTAGCCGTTGCTAGGCAACGGCTAGGACCTGGACCGATTAGGCTTCAGCCTGATCGGTCCACAGAGCTCCTGGACCGATCAGGCATGCTCCTGATCGGTCCAGCTTCATCCTGATCGGTCCTGGGGACCGATCCCTTCCTTTTCTCCCGAGCTTCTTGCCTTCTGATCGTTGTTTCCTGATCGGTCTGCAGACCGATCAGATAACACTCAGTAGGCTACTGTTTGGTTACTGATCGGTCACCAGACCGATCCACTGATCGATCCAGAGCTTGGTTTTTGCCCAAATCAAGTCCCAAGCCTTCCAAACCAATATCCGGTCAACCTTGACCTATTGGTATCTCATGCTTAGCATCTGGTCACTCCCTTGACCTGCTAAGACTCCCTACCAAGTGTCCGGTCAATCCCTTTGACCCACTTGGACTTTTCTCTTCGTGTCAAGTATCCGGTCACTCCCTTGACCTACTTGACCTTCTCAACACCAGATGTCCGATCACCCTTGATCCATCTGGATTTTCCCTTGCCCGGCTTCACTCACCAGGACTTTCACCTAGCTTCACTCACTAGGGTTTTCACCTGGCTTCACTCACCTGGATTTCCAATCTGCCCGGCTTCACTCACCAGGACTTTCCAACTGCCTGGCTTCACTCACCAGGACTTTCCAACTGCCTGGCTTCACTCACCAGGACTTTCCCACTGCCTGGCTTCACTCACCAGGACTTTCACCTAGCTTCACTCACTAGGGTTTTCACAACTGCCTGGCTTCACTCACCAGGACTTTCCCGTCTGCCTGGCTTCACTTACCAGGACTTTCCACTTCCGGTCCAGAGAACGAGCTACCAAGCCCTCTCTGACCTCAGTTCGGAGAACGAGCTACCGAGCCCTCTCCGACTTCCATCCGGTCCAGAGAACGAGCTCTCGAGCCCTCTCTGACCACAGTCCGGAGAACGAGCTACCGAGCCCTCTCCGACTTCCCATGTGCCAAGCTCCCATACTTGGACTTCTCCGTGCCAAGTCTCCATACTTGGACTTTTCTCGTGCCAAGCTCCCTGCTTGGACTTTTCACCATGCCAAACTCCCTGCTTGGACTTTTCCCATGCCAAGCTCCCTGCTTGGACTTTTCCCGTGCCAAGCTCCCTGCTTGGACTTTTCCGAGTCAGGTCAACTCACCTCGGGTCAACCAGGTCAACCTTGACCACGGGTTGCACCCACAATCTCCCAAGCTTGTATCCTTGTCAAACATCAAGATACAACCATTGTCAAACACAACTCGTCAAACATCAAAACACAACTCGAGTCAAGTCAACTCGAGTCTGGTCAACCAGGTCAACCTTGACCTAAGGTTGCACCAACAGTGCTTAGTTGGATATCTTGAGCACATTGGGTACATGACTTGTACTGATGTGGAAAAGACTGATTTAGCGGTATACCATTATCGGTTTGGTCAGTCTATAGAGGATCGATGTATCCCATTCCATGTGGGCTTTCATTTTTTTTTGACTGTATGTACCTAGTTGGATAACATAGAAGGTAACATGGGGAATGTCAGGTTGATTTGGGTTATATATGCTGATTATTCATAGCTATGTTGCATGTACATATGATTGTTATGTGTTGTAGGAGTCCTGTGGTAGACTGTCCATTAGCGTTCAAGATTGTAAGAGGTTTCTCTGCCTACCCGAAGGAGATTTTTCCTAGTACTATCATTGTCTTGGATTAACAACCACCCCGGTTGTAACCAAGTAAAATTTTGAGTCTCTTTCTTTCAGTTTTTGTATTGTTTATTTTTATACTATTGAAAGTAATTTTTCTCCTTTCATGCAATTCCCACTTCTCTATCACTTACGCGTGCGCTCCGATTTATTTTATACGTTTCGATTTATCTTGATAATAAATAGAAAAATTTTATAGGACTAAATCGATCACTCCATATATCTCAAGATTATAGTATTATAATAGGATATTTAAATTATCATTAAAATAATTATAATTTGATCCTTGATGTATTTATATATATATTTTTAAATAAATAATATAATTAAAAAATATTAATTTTTAGATTCATCATCGTACGCTTTCTAATTCTTTCTAATTTACAAATAGAAAATTTTTATAGGATGACTGACGAGGTTATCTGAATTTATTATTTTCTATCGCTTGCGCATTTATATCACTGAAATTGACCTTTGCGATATGCCACCGACCTCGTGAAGAGACTGGAGAGGTCACAATCACGCCTCACCCCTGCGCGATCAAACCAAGTTGAGGCGCACCATGAAGCGACAACCAGGCTAAGCCTCGCCACAGTGAGACTTGATCGCGACCTTGTAAGGGCGAGGTCTAGCCACAATGGCGAGGCTAACCCGACAGGCAATTCCAGTCCTTCCTTGTGAGTTTTGTTTTCTGTTTTTTTTATTTTTCCCTTTTTCTTTTTTTCCTTCAGCTTAATTACCTACCAATTCAGTCGAACTGTTGATCTTCTATATTTGTCCTTGCTTTTTAATTTAATTGTATATAGAGAGAGCATCACTCATCTTCAAAGAGCTTCTTGAATACCACGTCAACACTATATTAAAAGTAAAAGCCTTTATATATTTGTTTATTGTCAAAAAAATTTCTCAAAAATTTATTCGTCGATCTCATATTTTTTTCATTATATATAATTTTTATTTCTCCTTCATATTTTATTTTACATATAATTAATTCTTTTAAAAATAAATCCATAAATTACTGACACTCGTAATAACATTAATAGTTTAAAAAATATATAAATATTACCCTACATCAAATAAAAAGACAAATTTTAATAATATATAAAAAATAAACTTAAACACATCTACTTTAGGTCATGTCTTTGGTTAATTTTTTTCAACCATTTTCTCATGAAGTTGTCCTGATGTCATCTCACTTGTATTCTTCATAATAATTTCATAATCCGTATGAAAGATCTCAACTTTTCGCAAAGCCATTTTTTCCATTTGATATTCTTTAATATCTTGTCATTCTTTGTCGAGGATATGTTCCATTATGTCGCACTCTCTAACTTTGGAATTACCCTTCCTCTTCACTGTCTTTTGCTCTATCAGACGAATGTGGCCTTTAGAGTCATCCACATCAACACTCGTATCTGGATTTGGATTTGATGCTGAAGTGTCCCCCCTCCATTCGAATGTCCTTATCTTCTTGTTAGAGGAATGAGCAACTAATTGTGGGGCATATTTCTCATACTCTTTGAAAACCCTCCGTACATGCATATACTTGAAATCCTTATTTTATTGTTGGCTTTCCACATATTCAGTGTGTTCACCAACACATTCTCGTCAATCTATCCGCTTTAACGATGAGTATACAAATTAATATAGGTTTAAAAAATTCATTTATCATCGGCGCAAACTTATAAAATGTAATTTTAGCACCTGATAGCTTCTCTTCATAGTTCCAACAGGTCGATGCTTTTTGTAGTAATTAGCTATATGTTTTAAAAAAACTTAATCCTTCTGGTCATTACTAATGACTACATCAATACTGATAGTTGTCCATGACTTCGTAAGGACTATGTCTTCATCAAGAGACCAAAATCTTCGTTTCGAATCATCTTTTTCCAGTTCAACTTTTTCCAGTTCAACTTAACGCTCTTCTTGTGATGAGTGTGATGGTCACTGAGATATTGGAACAAACGATAGCGTTAGAGGTTCTTTGTCGCTGATAGATAGGCCGATAGTAGCCCTTCTTGCTTCGTTTGAAAACATAGCTGATGGTTGAGGAAGGGAAAATGCGAAGGCAAAAAAGGCATCCCAAATTGGTTGCTCATGGTTGACCAATCTTGGTGTGAATGCATACCAAATGGAGCCGGGACGACGTTACTCAGAAGGCGGTGCACAAATTTTTGAGAACATTGGGAATTTGAAAATTTTGGAAGACCTTGAACATATGAAATATTTTAAAAATTTGGACAGTATTACGTGTGAGAGAAAAATTGAGGATATTGGGCATCATGGTTTGGAGGAATGCGAGTATTTTGAAAAGATATATTTTCTTCCGCATTGAAAGAATTTAAAAGATTTGTAAAAGAAGTATTGAAATTTTCATCCATCTCGAATACAAATTGAGAATGAAAGGATGAAAGAAATAGAGAATGAAGAGAATGAAAAAACAAGAGTTCGTAATATATTTATAGAATTTTTTTATTAAAAAAAATTAAACTTTGAACAACGACTATCAAATTAGTCGTTGTTTAACGTCTCATCTTCTTCAACGTTGAATATCTCATATTCAACATTTGTTTTTTTATATACAAATATTATAAAAATAATTAGAAACTAAAAAAAAATTGACGAGAGAACGGCTCTGCACTACGTCGTTTGAGGGACTGACCTCCCCCCACTATGGGAGGGAGGTATGGCCCATGTGCCAACTCAGCAATGGGAGATCCAAAGGAATTCCCACTATATAGATGCTCTAATATACTTTACTTCCCCATAGTCTTGAGTCAACTAATAAATTTTAAGGATTTTCAATTAAACAAAAATGTTGTCTAGGCGGTAGCATAGACGGTGGATGCATGACATTTCTAGTATAATGATGAGAGATCGATTCTCAAGAACTGATGACCAGTATAGTTTACCCCACCATGTATCTCTCATCTATGTACCTATTTTTACCTCCTTCTATATCCATAAGGTCAACACTAGGGGTTGTTAAGATAGCGAATATATTTTTTTTATTAAACAAAAATGTTCATTATCTAAGGATATGCATTCATTCTTAATCATCATAGATACATTTAAAAGGTCCCATGGATTGGTACAGTTGGTACTGATATAATTGGTTTCTTGAATAGGTTTTGAGATCAATTTTCAACGGATATAAAATATTTTGTTAGAAGTAAAATACTTCACTAGGTGCATGATCTCCTTATGCAAAAAGTCACTGTACTAGGATAAATTCTCCATATGATTTATCCCTTTTAAAAAAGTATATGGGGCCACCTTGAAGGGATCGCTATGATGACTTCTTTATTTTTTTTACTTCAATAGGTACATTTAAAGTACTCAACTATATCCCCTCGTATCATTTTTTTCTTCTATTTTCGACGTTTAATAACTCATTAATACTAAAAACTCATTTATGGATGTAAATATATTCAAATCACTTCAAACTGGTTCTCTTCTTGACACTTTACTAAATTTAGTAAATATGATCAAAATTTCTAATTTCAAAACCTTTTAAGCCATTGAAGGGAGCAAGAGAAAAAAAATTAATAAAAAATGATAAATTTATGGTGGTAAAAAGTAGAATTTGTCATCCTAACGGTTCCATACAATCAGTCTCACGATCATTTATGAAAAGGTAAATAAGAAAATTGTAATTGGTTAGTACGGAAAAGACTTTTTTTTTTCTTGACTTTATCAAAATTCAAACTCTTACTTTATGATAATAACTATGTCCCATGCTAACCAATTTAACCCAGCCCTAAGGCCAATGAATGATAGACTTAGATCATAGATCTTGATCTATTAGAATTTTACATCTGCCAAGAAGCCTCGCTTCCAGACCTTCCTCGTCTACCAGCTCTGGTTGGGCTTCTATTTTTGCTAACGGCCAATAAACTTTTCCTTTTCCAAGTATGCAGTCAACCTAAACTCATTTAAACTTCATCCATTTGCCAACACTTAATTGGACTTCCCTTCTCTACAGAATGTTTAGTCAACCTCAGCTCACTTATACTTCATCTATTACTCTTGCAATGTTAATGTTTAGTAACTTGGAGACTAGAAGCTATTGGGATGAGAAAACCAATTGACTCATGCATGATGGGCCTAGCTAACTAATCAAAGGCTACATAACATAATAGTCAAATAAAGCTAAAGATAGTGAACCAAGGGAAGCAATTTTAGCTAATGTTATCGAATTTTTTTTGTGATTATTAGAACTCTCTTGTCCTCCCTCTCTCTTAATCTCTACGTTTCATTGTAATCTTATTGTAAAATACTTGTAAGAGTTTTCTTCACTTTCAAACAAAAATATATCTAAGAAGGAGAAAAATTAATGATATTTTAAGAATACTTGTTGAAGAGTCATTAAGCCATGGAATAGAAGGTCCCCAGGATTATGATGCTGGTAAGATATTCAATTTATCATTTAGGTATTCATAGTTCAATCTCTAACTATGACGTATTTGTAGGAATTTTTCCTCTAAATAGGAGGCACAATCAAAGGATGCTAGACTTCTAGGCTGACCACTGCGTATACTTCCTGATTTATCCAGATGGTCGGTGGAAAACTTCGATAAGACCTGACCGATCACCACAGGAATAGTCAATAAGACTAATTGGAATTATCATTTTTATTAAGCCATGGAATATAAACGAAGGATTTGAACCATATGTATTACATGTTAGCATTGGTATATTTTGATTATTTTTATTCCCGTTACACTAATTATTTGTAATTAACATCACTAAACCATTAGCAAGAGTTTAAGTTTACATCACATGGAGAATCCCTATTCACCCCTATCAAATCAATCTCAATAGTAAATACTTGCATCTCTTTCTAATTTTGTGGGTTGAGGAGTTATATTTAATGAAAATTACCACTTTGCATCTCTTTCAAGATTTTTTTTTTTAAAAAAAAACTCTTCTCATATCTATACAAGAGTTCAAGAGATAGTCATAGAAACAAAGTATAAAATTCTTATCATAAAAGACTTTAGCATCATAATATATCCTTTTTAAGAATTTACTTTAGCAATTAAATTTTTTATATCAAATTTTAACATATGATGCAATGATACCATCCAAAGAAAAGCTTTTAGGCCATAATTCACAGAAACAATTATACAATAAATCATTCAATCATTTTTGGATTTCAAGGATGTTTTGTAGCTATAGAGACTAATATGGAATGTGAAACTATTTTTCATATATGGTGGAAGCCACAAGATTAAAGCTCTTCTAATGGTATTCCCATCCACATTTGAGCTCTAAATCTTTAGCCAAAAGCTTTCAAAATTTAGGTCTTACTCTTAGATCAAGCAATCAAACAGTGAGTATGACCATAAAACCGTTTTCATTCTTTTTCTTAGCAGAACAATAATATTCTTACCATGGAAGTGCATGAACTCTTATATTAATTACAAATCAAGGTCAATTATCAACCTGAGCATATTACACCCAAAAAGTTCGAATTACTTGTGATGCTGGATCATCCGTCAGGATTCATATATATGTGCTTCATTCTAACGTGCAATCTTTATCATGAGCAATGTGGTATATGAATGATGGATGGATCTTTCATGTTCTTTCAGTAATACATATTAATAACTGATTAATCAGTAATGGCAAAGCAGCAGTAAATGAAGAATATAATTAATAGAGCAACAACAACGTAGAGTTTAGTACTTTGGATCGATCATGGCGCCGGAATCCAGGCTGTGGCAAACACAACGTTGTGTCCCTTCCATGTGAGCGTGAGATCATGGTCGTCGTCCCTCTTCATTCCCCAGCCGGCGGCGTGCTCGTCCAGCATCCCTCTCACTTCCGCCGCGGCCTCCTCCGTCAGACCCACCGACCGGAACCCTGCCGCCCGCATCCTCCCCGCCCACCTCCCCTTCGTCTCCTGCCGCTCCACCCTCTGTGTCCCCTCCTGCGCGATCACGTTCTCGATCTTCCAGCACACCCCTCCCTCGTACCACCGCCTCTGCTCGCTGCCCTTCCCGACGCACGTCTCCACCGCGTCGTACGGTATCCACAAGTAGTTGAACGCGGCGCGCAGCCGCCTCATGAGGTCGCACGGCGTCAGGTCCGCGTCCTCGTCGACGACGGTCACCAGCGTGGGTTCTAGCCCTCGGAGCGTCTTCAGGAACGTGCTCCGCGGAGACAGCGTCGGCGAGGGGGAGCTGAGCACGGCGGCCGCCGTCTCCTCGGGGATGCAGTGCAGCATCATGTGGCAATTCACGATGACAGCTTCCCCTTGCGTGACTAGTCGCCGGACTCTCACTTGCTCCATCAGCGTGGCGAATGCTTCGGTCGGATCGGAGGGGACCGCCAGGAACTCCATCTGGATGTTCCTCGACCGGGCGAAGTTGACCAGCCGCGCGCCGAGCTCGTCGTACGACATGTCGAGCAAAGGCGGCGCAGCCGTCGCGGTGAGGGCCGGCACGGTGAGGCGTAGCAGAGGAGGGCCCTCGGGCCGTTTGGCCAGCAGGTCGATGAGCGTCGGCATCTGCATGCAGTGAGTGGTCCCGAGATCGACGAGGTGGACCGCCGGCAGCCCCTCGACGGCCTCGGCTATGGCGGTGTTGGCGGCGGCGAAGCCGAAGCGGTGCCAAGGGGTGAGATCGATGAAGCTGGCCAGGTCAACGGCGGAGAAGCGGTGGAGATAGAGGGCGAGGTTGGTGCCGCCGGCGGCCGCAGCGACGAGCATATTCTCGCAGGAACCGGTCTTGGAAGCGCGGACGATGAGGGCGCGGAGGAAGGCGGAGGCGAGGCGCTGATCGGAGTCGCCGTCGGAGGGAGCTATGTTGTTGAGAACCCAGATGATCTGTTGGGCCAGGGTGGCATCGTTGGCCTCGATGGCGGTGGCGCAATGCACCAGCAGTTGCTCCATGCAGCCGGCGCTGCTTATGCTGCCTCCTCCAACACCGATATCCGGCTTCGGCGAGGAGGAGGAGGAGGAGGAGGAGACGAGGCCAGGCAGCCAAGGCCACGAGTGATGCTGCGGCAAGTACTGCAAGCAGCTATGCGGCTTCGATGAGGAGGAGGCCGCTTCGTCGTCGTCGTCGGAGTAGAAGACTATCCCGTCGCCATTGGGAAGCAAAGGAGCAGGAGGCAGTACCGGTGCACTAGTGAAATATTGCATCATGCATAGGTAATTAATTAAGTAGATAAGCAAGCAACAGATCGAGAGCAAAAAAGAGGGCTTTGATCGATATCTGACTCTAAAGGTATTCAGCTACTACGATTATGATAATCCAAACAACACGAGAATAATTTGATCATATATGTCTGACTCTGAAGGTAAGATCATCAGAGAAATGAACAGAGAAAGAAACGCAGGTGCTTCTTTTGAGGATTGAACCGAAAAGAGAGCTAGTATGAGATCGAGAACAATTATTCATGAACTTCTTCTAGTTTAAGATGGATGGAGCTGGCGATCGAATTGTCGATGGACGGATTTAAATGGAGTAATAAAGATTGCTGGGAGAGGATAGAAAGCAGGATTGAAGACGAAAGGTATGGAGATAGTGACCTTTTTATATGGTTTTTGGTGGCATGTGAGGATGAAGGGCCGCCATGGATGCGTCTTGGCGGTACATGTGTTTTCAGAGCGAGAAAGAGAGGGAGAAAGCTCACGGACCAAATCAAGGAGAAATCATGGATGCAGCATGCAGTTCATGAATTCCCAATGGGTACGGCGCATTGGCTGGTTGTCGATCGAGTGGCGTAAGAAATTAGAGAAAGGTCGGTGGTTGTGGTCTCTCGTTGCGTAAAGGGACAGCACCTCTCAATTTCTAACATAGAAATAAGGATGATCCTATCTAGAAGCTGAGACAGACAGAAGCGGATGATATTGGAGTCGAGGTTGACGGAAAGTTACTGTGAGGCCTGGTCGATCTAGCACCCGCCGGGAGCATTGACACGAACGGATGACGGGGATGGTGAAGCAAGGATACTGCACACACTCAGACGAACCCCTAAGTCGTTAGAGACCAGAACCAGGGAAAAAGTCTCCGGGTCAGGCTCTCCAACGCTCAAGTCAAGTACTTTTTCCCCAGAAGCAAAGAGAAAGGACGAAAAGTAAAGACGAGTAAGAAATGACGAGTGAGCGTACCTGCGTAAGGGGCAAAACATCCCTTTTATACCGCAACGGATGCTTCTGGAGTCTGACGGGTGTCAGGGAATGTCAGATGTCTGGCTTTGTCTGGCGGTAGATGACACATGGTGTCTTTTTATAAGTCCAGGGAGGAACCAGAGTGCTGTGAGTACCCGACCATTGGCATATTCTCTGACGGGCAGTGATTATTCTCTGACAGGTGGTTACGATTTCTTAGACTGCTTGTCGTGTAGCGTCCGGCCTCCTCTTCTCGTTATCCCTGTACTGGCTCTTTGTATTTGCTGGTCCCGACCTGTGAGCGCAGACCTGTAGCTATCCTCTATTGCTTTATGCATCTGGACCTGCACATGCCCTGGGTCCCGACCTGTATGCCTCGGTGTGCTTCCGCTTATCCTGGATCCCGACCTGTATCCGTCAATTGACACAATCTCGACCTGTATACTATGTCCTGTGTCATAAGGCTAGAAGCCCCGACCTATATCCTTGGTTGGCCAATCCTGGCCTATACGCTATGTCCTGTGCCACAAGGCTAGAAGCCCCGACCTGTATCCTTGGTTGGCCAATCCCAACCTGTACGCTATGTCCTGTGCCGCAAGGCTAGAAGCCCCGACCTATATCCTCGGTTGGTCAATCCCGACCTGTACGCTATGCCCTGTGCCACAAGGCTAGAAGTCCCGACCTGTATCCTTGATTGGCCAATCCCGACCTGTACGCTATGTTCTGTGCCACAAGGCTAGAAGCCCCGACCTCTATCCTTGGTTGGCCAATCCTGACCTGTACGCTATGTCCTGGGCCGCAAGGCTAGAAGCCCCGACCTGTATCCTTGGTTGGCCAATCCCGACCTGTACGCTATGTCCTGTGCCGCAAGGCTAGAAGCCCCGACCTGTATCCTCGGTTGGTCAATCCCGACCTACACGCTATGTCCTGTGCCATAAGACTAGAAGCCCTGACCTGTATCTTTGATTGGCCAATCCCGACCTGTACGCTATGTCCTGTGCCACAAGGCTAGAAGCCCCGACATGTATCCTTGGTTGGTCAATCCCGACTTGTACACTATGTCCTGGGCCGCAAGGCTAGAAGCTCCAACCTGTATCCTTGGTCGGCCACTCCCGACCTATACGTTATGTCCTGTGCCACAAGGCTAGAAGCCCCGACCTGTATCCTTGGTTGGTCAATCCTGACCTGTACGTTATGTCCTGTGCCGCAAGGCTAGAAACCCCGACCTGTATCCTTGGTTGGCCAATCCCGATCTGTACGTTATGTCCATTCTTAAGACATCATTCGTGCCTAACCTAGCCCATCTTGCAACTGGGCCCCTTGCACTACACGTAGGTCGGATCTTTGACCTTCGCGGAAGCCAGTCTTTTGACCCCCACGTAGGCCTAACTTATGACCTCCATGTAGGCGTGACTTCCGACCGCCACATACACTTGACTTCTGACCATCACGTAAGCTTGACTTCTGACCAATACGTAGGCCCCTTACACTACACGTAGGTCGAATCTTTGACCTTCGCGCAAGCTAGTCTTTTGACCCCTACGTAGGCCTAACTTATGACCTCCATGTAGGTGTGACTTCCGACCGCCACATACGCTTGACTTCTGATCATCACATAAGCTTGACTTCTGACCAATACGTAAGATTGACTTTTGACCATCTTGTGGTCTTGACTCGCGACCACCTCATCTCGTCGACCCCACGATCATATATCGTATCACAAGCCTCCCCCTCAAGTCTAGTCGAAGGAGGATCTAGTCCGACTGACTAGACCCGAATCCTATTGTCACCTGATCTAGATTCCTGGCATCTGCCCTACATTTGCTTACTGGATGGCCTTTTTTCCAATGTCCTGCTTAAACTTTATCACATTTTGTAAGAGATAGCCTAGATGTTAATGTATGCGCGATGACTCTTCGATTTCCGATTATGCCCTTGTCTTATAAATACCCTACTATTTCCCAAAATGTCGTTTAAGGTTCCAATGTAATCCCTTCACCTTCTACTCCCCTTTAAAATGTCCGCACATACTTCCATTATCTTTTCAGGCTACCCTCTTGTTAATAGAATATCAAGCTTCCATGGAACTTGCAGTGGAATCTAGCGGACTCACTTCTTTGCCTCAACAAATTGCCCATCTAACGGAATTATTGACTAACAAAGATGAAGTCTTACTAGAGATGACTGAAAGCAGAGATCTTCAAGTTTCCCTTACTCGTGAAATGGAAAACCTCTAGCTGGCTGCCAAATCCAGAACTCGGGCCGAGATTGCTCTCAGGCTTAAAGCTCAATCAGACTTACAGAGCCAGGTTCACTATATTATCTACTTGAAGATGAAACATGAGGACGAGGTGGCCCTCCTGAAAGAGGAAGGCTGGATAAAAGATGAGATTATCGGCCAACTGAAGCGTGTCGTTGATCTTATTAAGGAAGATCTAACTAGAGCTCAGGCTCATCTGGCCAGGAAGGATCAAGCCTCTAGATCTGGATATCGTAGTGATAATGGGAATTGAAAAATGTTCAACTTTAGATAATATCCCTTGTATTATCTGCATTCAAGGTTGGGGGTATGTACTTGAAATTTTATCTAATAATATCCCTTGCCTTACCTGCCTTCATCTGCCCTCAAGGTTGGGTCTGTGGGTCTAGATTTCTTTATTTCTTATAGTATCGTTCCGTAAACGCCTGTCTTCAAGGAAATATGCCAAAAAAGATACCTTATAAAGGATAACTTACTTACCTTGCCTTTTTCCTGCTTGAAAGGAATGAAACGTCATGACGTATATAGACCTGCTTGCTTGCCTCTTGTATTGACCGTAAGAATATGGCTGTAGATCTGTCGAGCATGAAAGTATACCATGGGGATTCATATTGAGGTGAGAGTGAGAGATACTAACCAAGAAAACATTAACCGTGAGGGCAGACTCACTTATAACTCGCACTGTGGCGAGAGTCTGGGACACCGACCTGGACGGTCGTTGGGCGTGAGAGCATGCTCACTTATAACTAGCACTGGGACGAGAGTCTGGGACCCGACCTGGACGAGAGTCTGGGACCCGACCTGGACGGTCGTTGGGCATGAGAGCATGCTCACTTATAACTTGCACTGGGGCGAGAGTCTGGGACCTGACCTGGACGGTTGTTGGGCGTGAGAGCATGCTCACTTATAACTCGCACTGGGGCGAGAGTCTGAGACCCGACCTGGACGGTCGTTGGGCGTGAGAGCATGCTCACTTATAACTCGCACTGGGACGAGAGTCTGGGACCCGACCTGGACGGTCGTTGGGCGTGAGAGCATGCTCACTTATAACTCGCACTGGGGCGAGAGTCTGGGACCCGACCTGGACGGTCGTTGGGCATGAGAGTATAGCTCACTTATAACTCACACTGGGGTGAGAGTCTGGGACACCGACCTGGACGGTCGTTGGGCATGAGAGCATGCTCACTTATAACTCGCACTGAGGCGAGAGTCTGGGACACCGACCTGGATGGTCGTTGGGCGTGAGAGCATGCTCACTTATAACTCGCATTGAGGCGAGAGTCTGAGACACCGTCCTTGCAGCCATAAAGAAATTCTTCTGGGTTGGTCCAGGAATCGGTTTAACAATTGCAGACTTCCTGAAATTCTCACCCGGGTGATATGCTATAGAGGTCTGACCGGCTATGCGCTACTTGCAATGTCCCCTGCACACATTTCAAGCAAGTTCTAATTAGATCAATATTTATTTACTTATCTAAGGAGCACCAATTCGAATCCTTGTGTCCCTTCGTTTTCCTTCCTCTTTCCCGAGGTGGTCTTATACTCATGACGCATGGTCTTGCTTTTCCCCAGGTAACCGCATGGCTGCCTTTCTTGCTGGCGTACGACCTTTGCGCGCCGGCATGATGTCGTACAAAAATCCCTTTTAATGATTTCCTTATCCCATCTATCATTAAGGCCTTTTTAATGTCTTTCCTAGAGAGGCGACACGTGTCCCACGACCTTTTATAGTTTTTGTAGATGATCAACGCCTTTTGGCACGCTACCCTAAATCCGACGACTCAAGTTACTACGCCCTCTTTTCTTCTTTCGATGTTTCCGAGGGGCCTCTCTTTATAAGCCCTAAAGGTCGTCCGTCGTCCGCTGTCACCTTCTCACATTACTGTCATTCTTCGGCTCTGTCGCTTATTGTTCCATCTCTTAAGCTCGTCCCTGATTGTTGCTCACCAGCACTTCTCCTCCCTGTCTTCGTCTTCTTCCTTACTCTAGTTTCCAATGGCAGAAGGTAACATAACACCTTGGTATACGTATTACATTTCCGACATAGATAATAGTGATCTGGCTATGATCCGGGAAAGCCTGCATCTTCCCAATGAGTATCGACTGTGCGCTCCCAGACCAACAGAGCATCCTTCTTCCCCTCCCCAGGGTTTTGTAACCTTTTTCAAGGATCAACTTTTGGGAGGTCTCCGCTTTTCCCTTCATCCGATTTTCTCTTCTTTAAGTCAGTACTTTAGGGTCCCTCTCTCACAGTTCGCCCCGAACGCTATTCGTGTCATCTGTGGCATGGTCATCCTGTGTAGAGTGTACCGAATTTCTTTGACTCCAGAGCTCTTTCATCATTTTTATTCGCTCAAAAAGTCCGAGCCTGGGGTGTTTATGGTGCAATCCCGGGTGGGATACAAGTTTTTCTCTGTTATGCCTTCCTCCAACAAAGGTTGGAAATCCCGCTTTTTCTTTATCAGACTACCCGAATTGGTGACCTGGCTGACCCAGTGGCGTTCTTCTCTTCCCTCCCCTTTCGAATTGCGCGAACATACTCACCAGCCTGTCTGCCATTCAGCTTCAAAGAAACTACAGGGAGTCCAACTTCTCCTCTCTGTAATACTGTGAGAAGGCTTTTTGCATTTTTTTTTCGGACTCAGCTCGGTCCCCGCTGCAATAGGGGCTCCATTTGGTAAGATTTTGTTTTCCTTCCGCTAGTCTTCGCTAACTGAGGTATTTTCTTCTTGCTTCGCAGAGACTGTTATGTTCCGGGCCTACTCCAAGGGATTTGCCAAAATGCCCAGTGACCTTTTGATGGTTGTGGGTGATGAAATTGAGAAGAGCCAAGTTGACCCTTCGGCTACCTCTTATGATGAAATCGCGGGCACGACGGAACCGTCTGAGTCCTCCACCCCACTGCATTTGCCAACAGGCTTTGAAACTATCCCTGCCACTCTGGAGCCCATCGAGGGAGAGTGGGCTCCATCTCCTCCTCCAGACACACGCCTGCGACTTAAGCGTAAGCATAAGAGAGTCGCTCATGCGGCCTCGTCTTCTCCGCTTCCTTCCCTCGGACAAACCTTGAAGGTTCCTCGAGTGCGACCCCAAACACCCGGAGCTTCTGCTCAAGAGTCTCCCCGAGTGGCGGAAGTCCCAGCCCCTACTCCCATCCGGGTCCTGGCTCCTGAGCAGGCCGGTCCTTCTGCTAGATCTGCTAAAAACCAGTCCGGGGGCTCGGCCATTCCTACCACTCTTCCAACCACCTCCTCATCACCGCACCCCCAAAGCCCAGAGGAACGAGCGAGATTTCACAGCCCATTGGCACCTGCCCTCTATGGCCGGATTAGAATCAAACCCAGCAAGAACTTCAGCGGAAGCAGACATCCCTCCGGTTCGTGGCAAAATTTTTCTGCAGGGTGACCTAGCCACTCTTTGGCGATCCGCCATCGAGCAATTTTGTGGAGGCTCTCAGTGGGAGAGTCTAGATCTGGCCGCCCGCCACATTATATTGGTGAGTTTCCCTTTTCTTGACTTAACTCCGATATTATTGCTGATTTTCTTCTTGTTACCGAGCAGGCCTGCTCCAGTAGCCTATGCCTGACTAGTTTTGCCACTGACCTACTCCGAGAAGTAGATTCCTTAAAGGCCCGCCTCCGGGAAGCGAAATTACCGCCGAATCCCCGCGATTCGTTTGACCCCCTGGACTCTTATCTGCATGCGGTCGGGGAGTCTGCCATGTCTGCTCGCGACCTAGCTCAGGAGTCCACCAAAAAGATAAAGAAGCTGTAGGTGGCCCTGTAGACCAGCGACTCCAGGCTGAATTCAGAGGGACAGCGTCGCCATCAGTTGGCGGATGAATTGAAGGAGAAGAATTCCAAGCTGGCCTCCCTTTCTGCAGACCTGAAGGCCCTCCAGGAGTCTTATACGGATCTACAAAAAGACCTGGAGGTTGTCCAAGCAGACTTAGCAGCCAGCGCCGACCGGGAGAAAGTTTTCAAGGCTCAGCAGGATTGAGACCAGGCCACCATTAAGGCCCTTCAAGCAGATCTCCACAAGGCACAAACGGAGGCTTCCACCCTGAAGAAAGAGAAGGCACTGGCCCTGGCCTCTACAAAGGAAGTGCGGGTGGAGCTGGTGAAGTACAGATTAGGCGAAGGAGAGTGTCTCGAAGCTTACAGGCTCTCTTATATTAAGTCTCCCTTGTTCCAGAAGAAGATAGGGGACTTCGCCGATTGGATGGTCTGCTACGAGGGTATGGGCGCAATGCGCCAACTGTTTGAGAAAAAACTTCTTCGCTCCGCCTCCCCCCCTGCTGACTTCCTGGATAGGGAGCGCCTGCTAGATAAAGTCCCTGATGAAGCCTTCCCGTCCTTCGCCTCGGATACCGACTTCTTGACACTTCCGGCTCCTCTCCCCGGCGATGCGATTCCTCCAGGCCCTCAGCCTTGACATGATGTGATCCTCTGTGTAATTTTGAAGTTTGACAGACCTACCTGTGTACATACAGATGTTGAAACTTAGCGCACCCATCGATCTATTTTCCAGAACTACTTGTTCTTCGCCCTAGTATCGATTTGTTTCTCGACTTGGGATTTATTTATTTCCTGACCTGGGATTAATTTTGAACTTGGAGACATTTCGACCAGGGTCCCTGGAACTTTGCCATTCGTGCCCCGAGCTAGTTCTCGATCTGACTTCATCCCTTACTGAAATTGATTCCCGATCTAGGTTATCCTTTAACGAGAATAATTCCCGAGCTAGATTCATCCCTTAATGGAAATGACTCTCGAGCTAGATTCATCCCTCAACGAAACTGAATATATTTCCCCACGAAGCTCGTACCGCTTTTCCATGTGTAACACCGTTTCCCGAGGTAGCTCTTGATGACCCTCATACATTGGGCCATCTACAGTCGCCTCAATTTCTGTGAGGATCCGACGGCTTCTGTTATTTCACTATTCTAAACCACTTTTACTATGGGTCGTTGGATGGAAGTTTAACTCTTTTTCCCTCATGAATCGCCGCTATAAATAGGTCACCGCCGCTATTCCGTGGAACTTTTTCCTCGGCGCTTCCTTCATTATCGCTCTCTGCTCTTTCTGCTTCCGTGCGTCCTTATACCTTCTGCTCTTGGCTTCCTCCTTTTGTTCCTGACTTCCACTTAAGCTTTCCCCATGGCCTTCCCCAACATCATTTGCCCCCCTGGAGTCTCCACTTTCGATGGCATGGATCTGGATGATCTGCGCTTTAACTATGAAATCTCCAGGGATATGCATATTATCATCCCTATGACGCTGCACAAAGCCTCTGCTCCTCCAGCGGGAAGGATAAGTACTTCTTCCTTCAATTTCCTTTCGTTGTAGAATGGCCTACTTGCTGGCAACGCATCCTCCCCTCAGTACCTTATGTGGGGGACTTCAGCACTGACCCCCTCTTTACGGACACTTTGGCTCGACTAAGGGGCTGGCTGCTAGATTTGACAAGGCTGCTATCTGAGGATATGTTGGCCTTCTTCCGACTGAGTCGTATTTCCGCAACTGAGCTGCCACATTTCCTGTGTAAGTTTCGTTTACCCATGAATTGTTTCATTCATTTGGTGTGATGTCTATAATTCTGACTTTTTAATGCAGTTAACACCTTGCTCCGCTCGTCAGAAGTCCAACCTCTCCCTCTGAGCGAACAAGAGATAATGCACAAGAGTAGGATGATACTGGATAGGAGACTCCTTCCCCATGCTGCCCCTGCAAGGCTGGGAGCTACTCCCACAGTCCTTCCCCGATCAGCTTTTCAACCTTCCGTCTGCCCGACCACCCGACCTCCTTCAGGATGGGATGACATTCCTTCTGCCAGCTCTTCTTTCTGAGTAGCTTCTCGGGCAGCCTGGCAGGTACGCTTCGTCAATCCGGCCAGAGCTGCTCCCCCCTCACCTCGTCTATCCCGATCACCCCCCGAAGACTCAGACAACCATCCTCTGAGATTCCACAGAAGGCGTCTTCAATCAGAACCAGACCTGGGTGTTGGAAGCGCTAGTCGTTCCTCTGCTGGAGGTGATAGCCACCCATTTGCTGGTCCGCCTCCCTGATCCCCTATTTTTCCTGCACCGACCCCCGGTCCTACAACTGCTGCAGATCCTCCCACTACACGCGCCCCGGAACAGGTTGTATCTCCTTCTTCTAAGCCTGTCCATACTCCTTCCCAAGTACCTAATGACATGGCAGGTCCTTCAGCTACGCCTCCACCCAGTGAATCAAGATCGGGGCCATCTCCCTCGACCCCTTCGCATCCTCCTGAACTGTCAGCCCCATCTCAACAACCACCTGACCCTTCCTATCACCATTATTATTTCACTACCCCCTCTGACTCAGGGCTGCTGCACCAACAGGATGCCCCCACTAGCTGCCTTTTCATGAGAGGGCAACTGGCTACTTTTTGGGATGAAAGCGTCGAACAAATGGAGAACTTATCTGTACCCAACCGGATAAAGAGATTCTCAGAGTTGTATGTTCAGGTGCATTTCACTTACTTATTCGATAAAACTTCTTTTACTCTTCTTAACCGCTTTAGCTTTATGGCTCAGGCTTATGCCGAATCTTTGGTGATAAATAGAACACTCCAATTTAGCTGTCATCGCAATAAGGTGCTGGCTGATAGGGTATCCGAGTTGGAGCTGTAATCGAATGACCCCGCAGCAGTCGGTCGTGCTCAAAGAGCAGAAATAGGGGCTTTGAAGAGGATGAATGCTCAGCACCAACAAGCTCTATGGACGGCTAACCAAGAACTCCAAACCCTTCGCGAAGAAAAGAGTCAAACCGAGGGTATTCATAAACAGACTGCGGATCAGCTAACCCGGGAGCTGAAAGCCAAAGAAGCCCTCTTGCAAGAACAGAGCAAAACTATGGACTCTCAAGCTGTCGAGCTGCTTGCCTTGAAGACCGAATTATCCCAGGCCCGCTCTGGTCTCTCTGGAGTTACTTCAGCCCTGGAGATATATAGAGCAGGCGAGGACGAGCGCTACAGACAAAGCCGGGAGGTCTATCTCCATTCTCCAGAATTCGGTATTCAAGTAGGATATCGTTTCGTAGTCGCTGTATCCTCTGGGGCGGCCGGGGCTGTGAAGCAATTGTATGAGCAAGGATATCTCAAGTCTGCCCCTCCCGCAGACTTTTTAGATCATCATCGCATCTTGGACGAGATGCCTGATGAAGTCTTCTCCGCTTTCAAATAGTCTGTATCTGTGCCTTGTGTCTTGTGTAAGTGCAACCACTCTTTGATAATGAATGTTGCATTTTGCTTTTGATCATCTGTTTTTTTAATGATCTACTCGATGATTTACAAAAGGTGTAACAACCTTGACCGGACAAACATTTTACTGGCTAATTAATGCACTCCCGACCTGATGAACATGTTTCCGACCTACCCTACTCTTTCTTAGCCCCGTCCTTATATGAACCGTATCTTGCCAACCAGAGCAGTGTCTAGATGCGATAAGGCCGAAGGTAGTTAGCACTCCAGGGCCACTCTAGATTCCTACCTCGGTCGTCCTGCAAGTAGTATGCACCTGATGTTAATTTTTTTGACAACTGTGTAGGGCCCATCCCATTGAGGTGCTAGCTTAGTCACATCTCCCACGGGTTTCACTCGCTTCCAGACCAGGTCTCCCTCTCCGAAAAAGCAAGAGACCACCTTTCTGTCATAATTTTGCCGCATCCTTTGTCGATAAGCAAATAGCCGGGCTGATGTTTGTTCGTGAGTTTCGGTAATGAGGTCCAGCTCTATCAATCGTCGCTCAGCATTTTCTTCGTCATATAGAATTTTTCTAGTTGAGGACTCCCTTATCTCCACGGATACCACTGCTTCATTGTCGTAGACCAGGTGGAATGGAGTGAGGCGTGTGCTTTCCCTGGGTGTTATACGGTACGTCCAAAGAACACTTTGTAGCTCATCTACCCAATCTCCTCCAACATGATCCAGCTCTACTTTAAGTCCCCGTACAATTTCTCGATTGATCACCTCGGTCTGCCCATTATTTTGCGGGTAGGCTACAGAGGTGAAGGCCTGTATGATACTGAATCCCTGACACCAGGCCTGGATCTTCCGACATTGAAACTACCTTCCGTTATCTGATACCAACTTGTGAGGTATACCGAATCTGCACAAAGTATTCCTCCATAATAATTGAATAATTGCTCCTTCGGTAATCCTGGCCAGAGCTTCGGTTTCCACCCACTTGGAGAAGTAATCCACGGCTACGAACAAGAATCGCCTTTGACTAGTTGACATAGGAAAAGGTCCTACAATATCCATACCCCACTGATCGAAGGGGCAAGAAACTATAGACGTTTTTAATGCAGAGGTAGGCATATGCGTTAGATTCTAATGTTTCTGACA
This sequence comes from Zingiber officinale, assembly GCF_018446385.1. NCBI lineage: Eukaryota > Viridiplantae > Streptophyta > Magnoliopsida > Zingiberales > Zingiberaceae > Zingiber > Zingiber officinale. The sequence continues at coordinate 17,249,096 of NC_055989.1, forward strand.
GGACAGGCAAGTGTTCACAAGTTGTTGCGCATCTTTTTATAGAGTGGGCCAGAAATATCCGGCCAGCAGCACTTTCCGAGCTAGCGTTCGGCCTCCGGCATGGCTGCTACAGCATCCTAAATGCATCTCTCACAAGACCTAGTCTGCCTCCTCTACGCTTATACATTTGAGTAAAGGCCTAGAGAATGCCCGCTTGTATAGTTGATCCCCCACCATGGTGTATGCATGGACCTTTTTCTTGACCAGTCGCGCTTATTCCAGGTCTGTTGGGAAGGTGCCCTGTTGAAGATAGCTAATCATAGGCGCCCGCTAGTCAATAATCCCGTCCATGTTATTTTGCATATATATCTGGGCTATTAAGAAGGTCTGAGCTGTTGGACTGTCCAACACCCATGTGGTTAAGGAGCTGGCCATCTTGGATAACTCATCAGCTCTATCGTTTTCAGATCTAGGGATCTTGCTCACAATGACCTCCTTGAACTCTTGCTTCATTCTCCCATAGGCCTCCTCATATATTTGTAACTTATCGCTATTAATCCCAAAGTTGTCAGTTACTTGTTGAGTTACTAATTGGGAGCCCGAATAAATGATTACTCGAGCGGCTCCCACATGTCTAGCTGCTTGCAGACCTGCCAACAAAGCCTCATATTCTGCCTCATTGTTGGTAGCTTTGAGGTTTAGCCGCACGACCAATTGCAAGATGTTTTCTTGAGGAGATATCAGAAGAATTCCAACACCGCTCCCCTGACGTGTAGCTGACCCATCTACATATACTTTCCATGTCTCCTCTGAGTCAGTCTGATGAATCTCAATCAGGAAATCAGCCAAGGCTTGCGCCTTAATAGCGGTTCGAGGTTGATAAACGATATTATATTCTCCCAACTCGGTCGCCCACTTGATGAGTCGGCCCGCAACTTCAACGTTGGTTAGAGCTTTGCCCATAGTACTGTTGGTCAGGACTGTAATGGGATGTGCTAGAAAGTAAGGCCTTAGACGCCGAGCCATAAGTACCAATCCATAAACCAACTTTTCTAGAGCTGTGTACCGAGACTCAGCTCCTTTTAATAAATGACTGAAAAAATACACTGACCTCTATACATTGTCCTACTCCTTCACTAACACTGCTCTCACTGCCTCAGGGGTAGCTGACAGGTAGACCCACAATGGCTCTCCTGCAACAGGTTTGAACAAAAAAGGCAGGGTCTCCAGATAGGCTTTTAACTCTTCAAAGGTCCGCGTGCATTCTTCATCCCACTGGAACTTAGAGGCTTTTCGAAGAACTTTGAAGAAGGGTGCCGCTTTGTCTGCCGATCTGGAGATAAAACGGGACAGGGCCCGTTATCCTGCCAATCAGTTTCTGAGCCTCCTTCAAGTTCTGGGGAGCCTTCATATCCCGGAGCGCTCGGACCTTTTCTAGGTTGGCTTCGATTCCTCACTCAATGACGAGGCAGCCCAAGAACCCCCCTCCCCCCCCCCAAGGTGCTGCAAGTCTCTTCTACATTAGCTATCAGATTCTTAGCCAAGGCAGACTTAATTAGTATATCATCCACATAGACTTCCACGTTACACCCGGCCTGCTTCCAAAAGATTTTATCCATCATCCGTTGGTACGTGGCACCAGCATTCCTGAGTCCGAAGGGCATGACCGTATAACAGAATGTACCATCAGCTGTAGTGAAGCTGACTTTTTCTTGATCTTCCGCAGCTAGGGGGATTTGATGGTACCTCTGGTAAGCATCTAGCATACAGATTCTCTCACAGTCAGCCGTCGAATCTACCAGTTGGTCAATTCGGGGCAGGGGATAGCAGTCTTTAGGGATGGCTCTATTGAGATTCCGGAAGTCTATGCAGACCCTCTATTTATTATTTGGCTTGGCTACCAAAACCACATTGGAAAGCCAAGACGGAAATTGTATTTCACGAACATGTCCTGCTTTTCGGAGCTGATCCACTTTAGCTCTGATTATTTTATTCTGGTCGGCTGAGAAATTTCTCTTCTTCTGTTTTATAGGCCGAACATCTGGAAGGAGATGCAACTTGTGCTCCGCCACTTCAGGCTTGATCCCAAGTAATTTTTCGGTGGACCAAGCAAAGACATCTTTGTTGCGGGTCGAGCACTGGATCAGCTCTTCCTTAAGCTTCAGGTAGGTCGCCTGCTACCCGAGTAAGACTCTCTGGACGTTCAGGATATAGTTGGACTTCCTCCCAAGGAATGGGTTCTTCAACTATGGGCAGGGGCTCTTCTTAAATGGCGTGCACAGCTCCATCCCGAATCATCTATGTTTTGCGAGCTTCTACTTTGACCATGTCAATGTAACATCGCCGGAGACCCACTGTTCGCCCCTAACTTCCCCAACTTGATCCCCGACCGAGAACTTGATCTTCTGATGAAATATGGAAACTGCCGCCCGGAATTCATGCAAGGCCGATCGGCCCAAAATGACATTGTAAGAGGAGGGCGAGTCAACTATAAGGAAGGTGCTCCTCTTGGTTCTGACCAATGGTTCACTTCCCAAGGATATGGTTAGTTTGATCTGACCCATGGCCCTTACTTCATTACCAGTGAAGTCATATAGGGAAGTAGCCACTGGATGGAGCTCACTGTATCAATTTACATTTCTTCGAAAGCCGACCGGAATAAGACATTCACAGAGCTGCCAGTATCCATGAAGACTCTGGCCACTCGGCTGTTGGTTATTATGGCCTTGATGATGAGAGCGTCGTCATGGGGCAGCTCTAGTCCTTCCAGGTCCTGCGGTCCAAAGCTGATGACTGGGCCAGCAGTTTGCTCCTGGCTGCATCCTACAGTATGGATCTCTAACCGACGTTCATGGGACTTGCGCCAGGCCTGAATCCCCGTCGGTGGGACCTCCGGAGATCATGCCTATGTCGCTTATGGCCGCATTGCCTCGATTTTCTGCCTCGCGGGCTCCTCCTGGTTCTCTAGTGTGCCCTTGTGGTTGCATGCTTGGCCCTTCTTGCTCAGATCGGGGTTGGCTAGCCTGCCCCGCTGCATTGCACCGCTCCTCCATCATTCGTTGGACCTGAGGAGCCAACTCAGGTGGCGGCAAACCCAGCTCAGCAGCTCGCCTAGAATCACAGGCGAATTGGTAGCAGTCGTTGGTGGCGTGTGTGTGAGACCGATGATATGTGCAATAGCGCGGTCCCCATGGTCCAGGTCGAGGGACCTGAACTACAGCTACCCGTGACACCGGTCGGGCATCCTGACCGGGGTGGAAAGTTGGTCGGACATCCCGGGCACGTGGGAGAGGCTGAGCGGGCGGTTGAGGTGCTCTTCTCTCTGGCCTATTGATAGCGGGAGGTGGCTTGTTTGCCTTCTTTCGCGCCGCCCGCGCTTCCTCCACATTGATATAACTGGTCGCCTTCTCCAGCATCTCATCGAAATTCTTTACGGGATTTCTAATGAGATCCTCAAAGAACTCTCCCTCAGTTAGCCCATAGGAAAAAGCGCTCATAAGTATCTCTGATGTGGCCGAGGGAACGTCTTGGGCCACTTGATTGAAGCGCTTGATATAGTCCTCAATGGTTCGGCAGACCCCTGCTTGAGAGCGAACAAGCAGTGATCAGTCTTCTGATATTTCCTGCTGCTGGCAAAGTGACGCAGGAATGATATCTTGAAGTTGGAGAAGCAGATGATGGACCCGTGCGACAATCCATCAAACCATTTCTAGGCAGAGCCCGATAAAGTGTTCAGAAACACGCGACATTTAACGGCGTCCCTGTACTGATGCAACAGGGCTGCGTTCTTGAATTTGCGGAGGTGGTCTTTAGGATCCTTACTGCCATCGTATTCACCAATAGCAGGGGGTCGGTACCCTTTCAGTAGCTTTTCTTCCAGGATTTTAGAAGAGAAGGGCACTTTCTCTTCTGGTTCCGACCGTCATTCGTCGCGTGGGATGATAGCCTTCCCTTTCTTCGAATCTTTGGGTAACAAACTTTCAGCCACAGAAACTTGAGGTTGCTCCTTGTGGTTGTAATATCTAGGCTCAGGTTTATAGTAACCTTGGCCCGACTCCCTATAGAAAGCAGGGGGAAACTCCAAAGGTTGTTTCCGTTTGGAGCCTCGATCAGAGGCATGAGCAGGTTCTTTGGAAACCTCAGGTAGCTTTTTTGGTCGAGAGGCAGTTGTTTGCTGCTTTTCTGAGGCCGCCCATTTTTTGGCCTCCTTGAAGAGTTCATACTCTCCCGCAGTCATAGTCATGTTGATTCGTCCCGAGTCCTCCATCATCACGTTCCGGAGCAAGTAGTTGTATTCCCACAGACGGCGCCAAATTTGATCCCGTCCGGAAGCTAAGTCGGACAGAGGTGGGTGATGCTGGAGTCGAGGTTGACGAAATGTCGCTGTGAGACCTGGTCGATCTGGCACCCACCGGGAGCACTGACACGAACGGATGACGAGGGTAGATGACGGGGATGGTGAAGCAAGGATGTTGCGCACACTCAGACGAGCCCCCAAGTCGTTAGAGACCAGAAACCAGGGAAAAGTCCCCGGGTCAGACCCTCCAACGCTCAAGTCAGGTACTTTTTCCCTAGAAGCACAGAGAAAGGACGAAAAATAAAGACGAGTAAGAAATGACGAGTGAGCGTACCTGCGTAAGGGACAAAACATCCCTTTTTATACCGCAACGGATGCTTCTGGAGTCTGACGGGTGTCAGGGAATTTCAGATGTCAGGCTTTGTTTGGCGGTGGATGACACATGACGTCTTCTTATAAGTCCAAGGAGGAACCAGAGTGTTGTGAGTGCCCAACCATTGACATATTCTCTGACGGGCAGTGATTATTCTCTGACAGGTGGTTACGATTCCTTAGACTGCTTGTCGTGTAGCGCCCGGCCTCCTCTTCTCGTTATCCCTGTACTGGCTCTTTGTATTTGCTGGTCCCGACCTGTGAGCACAGACTTGTAGCTATCCTCTATTGCTTTATGCATCTGGACCTGCACATGCCCTGGGTCCCGACCTGTATTCCTCGGTGTGCTTCCGCTTATCCTGGATCACGACCTGTATCCATCAGTCGACACAATCCCGACCTGGACGCTATGTCCTGTGTCATAAGGCTAGAAGTCCTGACCTGTATCCTTGGTTGTCCAATCCTGACCTGTACGCTATGTCCTGTGCCATAAGGCTAGAAGCCCCGACCTGTATCCTCAGTTGGTCAATCCCGACCTGTACGCTATGTCCTGTGCCCAATGCAAGAAGCCCCGACCTATATCCTTGATTGGCCAATCCCGACCTGTACGCTATGTCCTGTGCCACAAGGCTAGAAACCTCGACCTGTATCCTTGGTTGGCCAATCCCGACCTGTACGCTATGTCCTGTACCGCAAGGCTAGAAGCCCCGACCTGTATCCTTGATTGGCCAATCTCGACCTGTATGCTATGTCATGTGCCACAAGGCTAGAAGCCCCTACCTGTATCCTTGGTTGGCCAATCCTGACCTGTACGCTATGTCCTGGGCCGCAAGGCTAGAAGCCCCGACCTGTATACTTGGTTGTCCAATCCCGACCTGTACGTTATGTCTTGTGCCGCGAGGCTAGAAGCCCCGACCTGTATCCTTGGTTGGCCAATCTTGACCTATACGCTATGTCCTGTGCTGCAAGGTTAGAAGTCTCGACCTGTATCCTTGATTGGCCAATCCCGACTTGTACGCTATGTCCTGTGCCACAAGGCTAGAAGCTCCGACCTGTATCCTTGGTTGGCCAATCCCAACCTGTACGCTATGTCCTGGGTCGCAAGGTTAGAAGCCCCAACCTGTATCCTTGGTCAGCCACTCCTGACCTGTACGCTATGTCCTGTGCCACAAGGCTAGAAGCCCCGACCTGTATCCTTGGTTGGTCAATCCTGACCTGCACGCTATGTCCTGTGCCGCAAGGCTAGAAGCCCTAACCTGTATCCTTGGTTGGCCAATCCTGATCTGTACGCTATGTCCATTCTTAAGACGTCATTCGTGCCTAACCTAGCCCATCTTGCAACTGGGCCCCTTGCACTACACGTTGGTCGGATCTTTGACCTTCGCGCAAGCCAGTCTTTTGACCCCCACGTAGGCTTAACTTATGACCTCCATGTAGGCGTGACTTCCGACCGCCACATACGCTTGACTTTTGACAATCACGTAAGCTTGACTTCTGACCAATACGTAGGCCCCTTGCACTACACGTAGGTCGGATCTTTGACCTTCGCGCAAGCCAGTCTTTTGACCCCCTACGTAGGCCTAACTTATGACCTCCATGTAGGCGTGACTTCCGACCGCCGCGTACGCTTGACTTCTGACCATCACGTAAGCTTGACTTCTGACCAATACGTAAGCTTGACTTTTGACCATCTTGTGGTCTTAACTCACGACCACCTCATCTCACCGACCCGACAATCATACACCGTATCAAAGGGGAAATAAGAAAGAGATCGTGTGGAAGAAATAGAAAATAGCAAAAAGAATAAGAATTATCGTGATTCAATAGTATATCTATTATACAAAACAGTCAAAATTTTATTAAAATTCTTACTACACAAAAGAGTCCTTGTCATAATGATAATACTATGAAAATATTTATAATGATCCCTATAAATAGTACTCAACTCCAACATATCAAAATAAATCCGAAAAAATCATAACAGAAATCTATTACAAAAAATCATAATAGAATTATGTTACGAAAAGAAAACCTTAACATAATTCTGTTATGAAAAATAGTAATAGAATTTTTTTCGCTGTCTCTTTCTTTTCATCTGTGATATTCTCACATTGACCTTCACTGATATGAAGCACCCGTCAACAATCTCCACCTTAGCGAATATTTACTCCTTCGAAGAACATGAATATCTAAGCAAAAATTTCACCTGGATCTCTAGATCTAGGCTTCCTTCCTCTAGTATCTAGACATATGAATCAAGTTCAAATAATGTTTGAACTTCTCTGTGGTCACTGCTTTGTTAACATGTTTGTAGTGTAAACCTTCTCAAGTTGAATTTCTCTAAAAGCAATCAGCTCTCTAATCTTGTGAAACTTCACATTAATGTGCTTGGTTCTCGCATGATACATCTAATTCTTCATCAAATAGATAGCACTCTGACTATCGCATAATAACTTGACTGGTCTGACCAACCCTGTAATAACTTTCTTCGCTGCTCCAGTTGCTGACATGTAATATGACTCCGTTATAGTCAATGCAATAATAGATTATACCATAGACTTCAAACAGATTAGTCCTCTTGCCACGGTGAGCATGTATCCCGTAATAGACCTTTTGTCATCTAAATCTCATGTATAGTGTGCATTCACGTACCTAGCAACTGAAGGATCTTCCAATTTTTTACTGAACATGATATCATAATCAGTTGTATTTCTCAAGTATCTGAAAATCTACATCACTGCATCACAATGCAGTCGACCAAGATTTAAGAGAAACTTGCTCACTGTACTAACTACTTACACTAAATCTGGTTTTGTACAAACCATGGTATACATTAGACAACCAATTGCACTGACATAAGAACCTTTGACATCTCTTGGATCTCCTCATCCGTCTTTGGGCATAGTATACTAGATAACTTGAAGTGATGTGATAGGGGTGTGCTCACCGACTTTGCATTCTTCAAGTTGAACCTATCTAGCACCTTCTCCACATAACTACGTTGAAACAACCATAATCTCCTTGCAGTTCTATCTTTGTGAATCTCTATCCTAAGAATTTTTTAATCTCTCCCAAATCTTTCATATCAAATTCCTTGCTCAGTAGCCTCTTCAATTTATCAACCTCTTTTATCTTTTTCACAACAATGAGCATGTCATCTACATATAATAGTAAGAAAATCAGTAATTCATCTTCAAGGTCCCTCATATATCACATCTCTTATATCTATTTTGAATCATGTATGAATCAAAATGCTTGTATCATTGCCTAGAAGATTATTTCAATCCATAGAGTGATTTCTTCAACTTTCAAACTAACCACTTTTATTCGAGCTAACTAAATCTCTCAAGTTGTGATATAAAAATTTGCTCCTCTAAATTACTATGACGAAATGTCATCTTCATATTCATTTGCTCCAACTGTAAATTGTGATATGCCACCAAAGTCAATACTGCTCTAATTGACGTATCTTACCACTGGAGAGAAAATCTCTTCATAGTCAATCCCCTTTCTCTGTGAATACTTCTTTGCTACCAACCGAGCCTTGAACATCACTTCTTCTTTCTCTGGCATTGCTTCCTTTTTCTTGAATATCCATGCATTTGCACCCTATAGCTCACTTTTCTTCAGGAAGTTTCATTAAATCTCATATTTGGTTCTTATACAATGACTTCATCTCCTTTACCATAGCACTCATCTACTTGTCCTTATCAGAACAATGTACCACCCCTAGAAAGATATAGGATTTCCACTATTAGTGATAAGAACATAAAATACCAAGTCTTCAAAACTGTATCTGGTGGGTGAATTTGTGAACCATCTCGTCTTGCCTCTAGCTATAGTGTGATATTTTGTGTGTCCTGAGCTATCATTATCAGTCATGAGTCTCTAGCTCCACTAGCACAGCGTCCTTCTACTTGTTGCTCTGTGATGTTTCCTTTTTATCTTCTTGAGTACTCTGTAATATGACATTCTCATCAAACACCACATCTCTGTTGATCACCACCTTATTTATCTTAGAATCTCAAAGTTTGAAGCCTTTAACTCTTTTCTGATACCCCAGAAAAATGTATTGTTTTGACTTCGCATCTAGGTTTGATCTTTTCTCACTAGATATATGCATATAGGTTAAACATCCAAAAATTCGAAGATGAGAGTAATCTATTGGATTCCATGTTCATACTTTATCTAATATTTTACCTTCTATTGTTGTCCTTGGTGATCTATTAATGAGATAACTTGTAATGTTAACCGCTTTCGCCTAGAAATTCTTTACTAGCTCTGCATTCAACCTAAGACATCTTGTCTTCTCAATGATTTTCTTGTTCAATCTTTCCATCACATCATTCTGTTGTGGTGTCCTGTGAACTAAGAAATTTCTTATAATTTCATGTTGCTCACAAAATTTCTAAAACTTTGAATTCATGTGCTTAGTCCCATTATCTGAACTAAGATATTTGATCTTCCTTTTGATCTGGTTCTCCAGTTCAGTTTTTCATAGTTTAAACTTTATAAAAGTTTCTAACTTGTGACACATAAAGAATACCCAGACCTTTTGTGAGTAATCATCAAAAACACAAAATACAAATGCCCTCATGATTCTACACAGATTGGTCTCTAGAAGTTCGTATATACATAGTCCAGAATCTCCTTCGTTTTATGGGTGTCATCTTGAATTGTACTTTGCTCTATTTCCTAAGAATACTAAATTTACAAAATTCAAGCTTGCACATCTTGACACCCTTCAACATTCTCTCTTATGAAGTTTTAGCATCCCACATTCGTTCATATGTCTTAACCGCATATGCCACAAGATAATTCTGTCTGATTCAGATTCCACTAAAGTGACTTCACCTACAACTGTAGTCCCTATCAACTTGTAGACATTCTATGCTAACTTCTATCCTTTCATTACTATCATAGCTCCCTTACAGATCTTTATCACCCTGCTCACTGATTTGTAACTATAACCAATATCATCCAGTGTGTCTAGTGAGATCAAGTTCTTTTTTAGCTTTGGTATATGTCTAACATCATATAGGGTTCTATGATCACACCATTAAACATTTTGATTTTGATGTTCCCTATATTGATAAATTTTCATGACACATCATTTTCCATAAATACTAAATCAAAATTCACTGCCCTGTAGATGTCAAACTATTCCTTGTATGGAGTTATATAATATGAACGTGTAGAGTCTTAGATCCACACATATGTCAACTACTCCTAACTTAACATAACTGATAGCATATTTCCATCACTACTCTTTGAATTTTCCTCTACAACTATGTTTGCAAACTTCGTCGAGCTACCTTTGTTCTTTGCAACATGTTTTTGTATCTCTAGATAATCTCTCTTTATATGACATTTTCCTCCACACTTGTAGCAAGTTATCACCTTCTTCCTTCTTGACTTAGATGAGCTTTTTTGTCATTACCCGATCCATATCGAGATTTACTTCTACCATGCTCTTGGTTGTTATTTACCACAAGTTCTCTTTGAGAAACTGCATTGCTTGTTTTCTTCCTTTGGTGAAAACCTAGCAACGAACATGTGATCTCCTCTAATTTAAGAGTTTCCTTACCCTCACATTAAAGTAATAATTAAATTCTCGTACGTAGAAGATGAAAGTAAAGAATTTAACAACATTAGCATCTTGTATCTTCGCCCTCAATCTTTACATCAACTCGCTTCAAATTACTCATGATCTGGTTGAATAAGTTGATGTGTTGGCTTAGATTGGTCCCCTCTATCATCTTCAGTCTGTATAACTTTTGCTTGAAATACAATTTATTTGTTAATAACTTTGACATGTATCGACTTTCCAACATTTGTCAAATTGTCACCGGTGACTCCTCGTCCATGACATAGTACATCACATCATCCGTAAAACAAAACATGATTGTTGTCATTGCCTTCGTCTGAAGTTCTTCCCATCTGATCTCTCCATACTTTTTGGTTTCCTTTCTCCTAGCACCTTCACTATATCTTGTTGTACTAACAAATCCTTAACCCTTTTCTACCATAATATGAAGTTTCCAGTTCCATCAAACTTCACCATATCAAACTTCGTCGTCCCCAACATGTTAAAGAAATCTACTAAAACCTTGCTCTGATACTAATTATTGCACAAAGAGAAGTGCAATATCTCTCAACCTCTAACGCGGAAGAAGATGGAGAGAGAGAGAGATTGTGTAGAGCAACGAGACAAAGACGCACAAGAAAGAGCAAACATGAGGAAGAAGAAGAAGAGGAAGAAGAGTTACCGTGGTTCGGCGGCATGCCTACTCCACAAAACAACCAATGTTTTATTAGAATTCTTTCAACACAAAAGAGTCCTCATCATAATGATGATATTACTAATAAGTTCACAATGATCCTTATAAATAGTGTCCAAATCCAAACATGTCAAAATAGACCCGAAATTTTGTAACAGAAATCTATTATGAAAAAATTATGATAGAATTCTGTTATGAAAGAACCTTATCAGAATTTTATTACGAAAAACTATAACAAAATTTTTCTATCATTTCTTTATTTTCATCCTCGACGTCCCTCACATTGACTTCACGCAGATATAAGTCACCCGTCAACACTCTCAATAAATTTCCTCTCGATTTCTAGCTAACTACCTTCATTTTAGTTTCATTGGAATGTAGACTAATGAAGAATTAATGAAACTTAACAAAAACATGGTTGATCGGACTTAACAAAATTGACAATGGTCTTTTATCATACAAGTATTTCACAAAGCCTTTTTTTTGTTCTCAATTTAGCATAGTCTACTTGATGGATATGTAACCCTTGGTGTATGATTAGTGTTAATGATTCCAAGATGCAACCAATGGTGGTAGACTATGAAGATGTAGAAGTAAAGGATAACATGTGGAGTCGAGGGCTCGTGAGCATTTTAGGAACCAAATAACTTGATGAGAGATAGCTGAGGGACAAAGTCAAGCTACGATGATAAGACTTTGATGAGATGTGAGTGTTAAGTGACTTGTACATGGGGACGACTATATAACTCAAAATAAGTGGCGTCAATTTTAGATTAGGTCATACTCGGGTTAATCAGTCAAGTGGTATTAGAGATCACTCGATTGGTGGTTAAGAAATCAATACCTCAAAGTGATTTGAGGTTTAACTAGTTAACTAGTGTTGAATCCAGTTCATTAGTGATTGGATTGGCCAAGTCTTACTATAGCTTCACCCCTTTATAAAAGAGGAGTTGGGGATTGAAGGCTATAATCTAAGCCCCTTTATATTCCTTATAATCACCTATGCTTATAAGAGATTCCTCCACCTCCCGTAATTAATCGAGATGGAGAAAGATAGTACTTCTTATCGTATATCTAGTTATCTTTGACAACTGAAACTTTATTACCTACCAAAAGATCCTGCCTCTATTTCTCCCTTTACTTACTAGGTATCTAATTCATCTTGACTCACCTTCAATAATATTAAGACTTTATTCCCTACCAAAGATCTTGCCTATGCTAGGTATTTGTCCATCTTGACCTACCAAAACTTTATTTGTTAACACTTGTTGCACTTCCAACTCTACCAGCATTTGTAGGACTTTTTCTGTCAAATATGTAGTCGATCTTGATCCATTTAGACTTTTGTCAATGTCAGTTAGACTTTCTCATTTGCATCTACAATATTAGTATTAAGAAGATTGGTACATGTATGCATGACACACACATTAGTCCAATATAAATCTAACTTAAATTTTTGACAACAATATTAAAATAATTTTATTGACTCATGATTATGACAATAAAAACAATGATTACATTAACAATCTCTTTTTTTATATATATATTTGACCATTAATTTAATTTAGGTTCATAAAATCATCATCAAAGACAATATTACATAAAAAAAATTATATACATGATATACAAACAATTATTTAAACAATGATTTTTAGCTTAAACTCGTCGACTCTCCCCTTTAATATATATAAAAAATAAAAAAAAATAAGACAAAGACATAAGTACCCGTCATAATATTCCTTTCATTTCTCCCCCCAAAAGAAATAGTAGAATGTTCAATCTTAAGCTCTAGTGATGGCACATTTGCCAAGCTGGGTTTCTAGTCACAATTTCCACCTTCCCACCAATAATTAACTATTTTAATCCATAATTGAGAGGCAAACACATCCCTAAGTGTTATCAATAAAAGTAGGTCCTAGGGTGGGGTGAATATCCTTAAATCAATTTTCAATTGAAAATTGCAATGTTAAAGCAATATGCCAATTGATTAAAAAGTTCACTCTTTGTATAAAATTTCTCAACCACTAATAAAGGAGTTTTTTTATTGAAAATTTTGGACTTGATCCACCAAACAAATCATTAGACTACAAAGTAGGGTTTGGGATAGGAACCATATAAATATGTATTTTAACAATTATCTTTTATCTATTTATTTTTAGTATTATTTTATTATGCTCGCACTAACTAAATAAATGGCCAAGTATGACAAGAAACACAAATTATTTGGCCTTACATAAGAACACTCGATACAAAAAATTCTGCATTTGGAGGTCAAGATATTATTGACTCCCTTCTGGCACTTTGGTTCTTCACCTAAGTGTGGTTACTTTGGCACATATTACTAACTCTATATAATAGTTAATGAAAAAAAATTAAATTATTGTTTTATCAATTGATGCGGTGGAGATGACAGGGGTAATTTGGCAAGACTCGATCAAAGCAGGGGTCATGTGGCATGCTTCAGAATTTCATTAACACATATATTCAGACTTGGTCAAAGCAAATATCGTAGTCTCTAACCAACTGAGTTGATTTGATATGTTGATCCCAACCGATCTAACCTGCCGAGCCGATCTGAACTACCGAGTCAATCTGACCTCCTGACTTGCTGCCAGTTCAACTTCCCGGAATGCGAAGGGACACCATGATTATCAATATGAAGGGAGAGATGAGATCCTCTGTCCCGAAAATGTTGTGTTCCCGTGTCCCAGCGCCGATCAGACTGTTATGACATTTTCATGATGTACACTGCATCCTTGAAATGTGATTTAGTTCATCCGATCGGCGCTGAAACATGAGGACACAATATTTTCGAAACAGAGGATCTCATCTCATGAAGGAACACGGTTGTTACAATCGTGCCTTTAATAGGTATGCCCCTTAGTACCCACGTCACGAAAAAAACAAAAGGCTTCGACGCCATTGTTCTTTATTGCTAGGTGGATTTCTAACATCAACATATTAATTTGACACATGATTTGCATGTTACATAATAATTACATTCCATTAGAGGCAAAAGTATGTATTAATGCTACAATCCATCAACAATTTTACATTGTTTCAAAAGGGGGGCTAATCTTTCAATATCTCCTACTCCTTCAATTATTAGTGTGAGTTATTTACTAGATTGACATAGTAATTAAACCCGATCTTTTTAAGCTTCAATATCTATGAAAGATCAGGCAGCAATTCCAAAGTGGCCTTTAAATGCATAATTTAATCATTCTTAACACTATTTACTACTTTCAAAGAGTGACTCTAAAGGGAAATTAAACAATAGATCAGCTTGAAGAAATGCAGGAATTGTTAATTAGAATGGTTGATTAAATTAATGCCCTCTTCGTATATAAATGCCAGAAAAGCTGAGACGTGTTGTTTTCTACCTTGGTGTCAAGTGATGCACTGAACTCTGAAAAGCTGAAGGATCCTCCCTCACAAAACATGATTGTTGTCATTGCCTTCGTCTGAAGTTCTTCCCATCTGATCTCTCCATACTTTTTGGTTTCCTTTCTCCTAGCACCTTCACTATATCTTGTTGTACTAACAAATCCTTAACCCTTTTCTACCATAATATGAAGTTTCCAGTTCCATCAAACTTCACCATATCAAACTTCGTCGTCCCCAACATGTTAAAGAAATCTACTAAAACCTTGCTCTGATACTAATTATTGCACAAAGAGAAGTGCAATATCTCTCAACCTCTAACGCGGAAGAAGATGGAGAGAGAGAGAGATTGTGTAGAGCAACGAGACAAAGACGCACAAGAAAGAGCAAACATGAGGAAGAAGAAGAAGAGGAAGAAGAGTTACCGTGGTTCGGCGGCATGCCTACTCCACAAAACAACCAATGTTTTATTAGAATTCTTTCAACACAAAAGAGTCCTCATCATAATGATGATATTACTAATAAGTTCACAATGATCCTTATAAATAGTGTCCAAATCCAAACATGTCAAAATAGACCCGAAATTTTGTAACAGAAATCTATTATGAAAAAATTATGATAGAATTCTGTTATGAAAGAACCTTATCAGAATTTTATTACGAAAAACTATAACAAAATTTTTCTATCATTTCTTTATTTTCATCCTCGACGTCCCTCACATTGACTTCACGCAGATATAAGTCACCCGTCAACACTCTCAATAAATTTCCTCTCGATTTCTAGCTAACTACCTTCATTTTAGTTTCATTGGAATGTAGACTAATGAAGAATTAATGAAACTTAACAAAAACATGGTTGATCGGACTTAACAAAATTGACAATGGTCTTTTATCATACAAGTATTTCACAAAGCCTTTTTTTTGTTCTCAATTTAGCATAGTCTACTTGATGGATATGTAACCCTTGGTGTATGATTAGTGTTAATGATTCCAAGATGCAACCAATGGTGGTAGACTATGAAGATGTAGAAGTAAAGGATAACATGTGGAGTCGAGGGCTCGTGAGCATTTTAGGAACCAAATAACTTGATGAGAGATAGCTGAGGGACAAAGTCAAGCTACGATGATAAGACTTTGATGAGATGTGAGTGTTAAGTGACTTGTACATGGGGACGACTATATAACTCAAAATAAGTGGCGTCAATTTTAGATTAGGTCATACTCGGGTTAATCAGTCAAGTGGTATTAGAGATCACTCGATTGGTGGTTAAGAAATCAATACCTCAAAGTGATTTGAGGTTTAACTAGTTAACTAGTGTTGAATCTAGTCCATTAGTGATAGGATTGGCTAAGGAAATAGACAGTTGACTTATAAACCAAATCACAAAGTTATGTTGAGTTGGGGTTTGTGGTTTGTGAGTCAGTCAACTAATGTGAAATCGACTCAACCAGTGAACTAATCGACTAGCCATCGATTGGGTTTAAAGAACTAACGAATAAAATATTTATATTTGCGGTTAAGTTAATTAGGACATCAAATGATAGCAAATAGTCAACTAATGGTAAGTTACAGATCAAGTGTTTGCTAATGTGAAAACAAGTCTTACTATAGCTTCACCCCTTTATAAAAGAGGAGTTGGGGATTGAAGGCTATAATCTAAGCCCCTTTATATTCCTTATAATCACCTATGCTTATAAGAGATTCCTCCACCTCCCGTAATTAATCGAGATGGAGAAAGATAGTACTTCTTATCGTATATCTAGTTATCTTTGACAACTGAAACTTTATTACCTACCAAAAGATCCTGCCTCTATTTCTCCCTTTACTTACTAGGTATCTAATTCATCTTGACTCACCTTCAATAATATTAAGACTTTATTCCCTACCAAAGATCTTGCCTATGCTAGGTATTTGTCCATCTTGACCTACCAAAACTTTATTTGTTAACACTTGTTGCACTTCCAACTCTACCAGCATTTGTAGGACTTTTTCTGTCAAATATGTAGTCGATCTTGATCCATTTAGACTTTTGTCAATGTCAGTTAGACTTTCTCATTTGCATCTACAATATTAGTATTAAGAAGATTGGTACATGTATGCATGACACACACATTAGTCCAATATAAATCTAACTTAAATTTTTGACAACAATATTAAAATAATTTTATTGACTCATGATTATGACAATAAAAACAATGATTACATTAACAATCTCTTTTTTTATATATATATTTGACCATTAATTTAATTTAGGTTCATAAAATCATCATCAAAGACAATATTACATAAAAAAAATTATATACATGATATACAAACAATTATTTAAACAATGATTTTTAGCTTAAACTCGTCGACTCTCCCCTTTAATATATATAAAAAATAAAAAAAAATAAGACAAAGACATAAGTACCCGTCATAATATTCCTTTCATTTCTCCCCCCAAAAGAAATAGTAGAATGTTCAATCTTAAGCTCTAGTGATGGCACATTTGCCAAGCTGGGTTTCTAGTCACAATTTCCACCTTCCCACCAATAATTAACTATTTTAATCCATAATTGAGAGGCAAACACATCCCTAAGTGTTATCAATAAAAGTAGGTCCTAGGGTGGGGTGAATATCCTTAAATCAATTTTCAATTGAAAATTGCAATGTTAAAGCAATATGCCAATTGATTAAAAAGTTCACTCTTTGTATAAAATTTCTCAACCACTAATAAAGGAGTTTTTTTATTGAAAATTTTGGACTTGATCCACCAAACAAATCATTAGACTACAAAGTAGGGTTTGGGATAGGAACCATATAAATATGTATTTTAACAATTATCTTTTATCTATTTATTTTTAGTATTATTTTATTATGCTCGCACTAACTAAATAAATGGCCAAGTATGACAAGAAACACAAATTATTTGGCCTTACATAAGAACACTCGATACAAAAAATTCTGCATTTGGAGGTCAAGATATTATTGACTCCCTTCTGGCACTTTGGTTCTTCACCTAAGTGTGGTTACTTTGGCACATATTACTAACTCTATATAATAGTTAATGAAAAAAAATTAAATTATTGTTTTATCAATTGATGCGGTGGAGATGACAGGGGTAATTTGGCAAGACTCGATCAAAGCAGGGGTCATGTGGCATGCTTCAGAATTTCATTAACACATATATTCAGACTTGGTCAAAGCAAATATCGTAGTCTCTAACCAACTGAGTTGATTTGATATGTTGATCCCAACCGATCTAACCTGCCGAGCCGATCTGAACTACCGAGTCAATCTGACCTCCTGACTTGCTGCCAGTTCAACTTCCCGGAATGCGAAGGGACACCATGATTATCAATATGAAGGGAGAGATGAGATCCTCTGTCCCGAAAATGTTGTGTTCCCGTGTCCCAGCGCCGATCAGACTGTTATGACATTTTCATGATGTACACTGCATCCTTGAAATGTGATTTAGTTCATCCGATCGGCGCTGAAACATGAGGACACAATATTTTCGAAACAGAGGATCTCATCTCATGAAGGAACACGGTTGTTACAATCGTGCCTTTAATAGGTATGCCCCTTAGTACCCACGTCACGAAAAAAACAAAAGGCTTCGACGCCATTGTTCTTTATTGCTAGGTGGATTTCTAACATCAACATATTAATTTGACACATGATTTGCATGTTACATAATAATTACATTCCATTAGAGGCAAAAGTATGTATTAATGCTACAATCCATCAACAATTTTACATTGTTTCAAAAGGGGGGCTAATCTTTCAATATCTCCTACTCCTTCAATTATTAGTGTGAGTTATTTACTAGATTGACATAGTAATTAAACCCGATCTTTTTAAGCTTCAATATCTATGAAAGATCAGGCAGCAATTCCAAAGTGGCCTTTAAATGCATAATTTAATCATTCTTAACACTATTTACTACTTTCAAAGAGTGACTCTAAAGGGAAATTAAACAATAGATCAGCTTGAAGAAATGCAGGAATTGTTAATTAGAATGGTTGATTAAATTAATGCCCTCTTCGTATATAAATGCCAGAAAAGCTGAGACGTGTTGTTTTCTACCTTGGTGTCAAGTGATGCACTGAACTCTGAAAAGCTGAAGGATCCTCCCTCACCCACTTTCTCCACAAGATGAAATCACTATTCCATGGAAAGCTGACCAGTTTAGTTATATATTATACTCTGGATCTACATTGTGCTGCATGCATTGATTTGCTCGGAGTATATTTATACACAGGCAAACATCAACGCCAAAAAGGTGCATTAGAAGAATCTGGGGGAAAGCATAAACGGAGAACAGCATAAGTTAAGAATGACAACTTAGATAATCACCGGATGAGAGTACTGAAAGGATTCCTAAGCTTGAGGACAAGTTTTTTAAATAAAAAAACTGCAACTTTCTCAATGGAGAATTGTCTTCCTTCGATGCATGCAGACGCAACACGGGTCAAGGTCACAGGCTCACAGCTATGAGAGTAAGGAATTAGTGGGAGGAAAAGCATTAATTAGTTGTGGAGGGGACCAGCTGAGTGCGAATGCATATACGCGAGAGGTGAGGAGGACAAGCAGATAAAGACAGTTATCCTGGAAGTCGAGCTATATAAAAGGTAAGGAACTCATGCAAAGATTCTGATTTATAAAGGTTTATACATATTCTAAATGGCTGCACGATGATTGCTATCCAGCAGCAGATGGAGAAGAAATGTAAAGGAATTGCCATCGACTGTGCTCTTATACTTATTCCATTGTGCAGGATAAACCATGTAGAGTTGACCAGGATAAAGGTTGATGGAAGATTTCAGTGAAGTGCTAGAAGATTACAACAGATGGTTATGTTTCAGCTCAATTCATATAGAAGATGGGACTCAGACAAGATATATATGGATAGCTATGCTTTTTGCTACATATCATTTTAAATATAATACTTGAGATTAAGCCTTATGAGATTCTGTAACCCTATAGACTAGCCATCAAACTGTGTGAAAGCAAATAGATTTAGCGTGCCCCCTCCATCATATGCATTCAGCAGCCGAAATCGTAAGGGACTAATCCTTGCAGCTCTGGGCCATTCAGTCTGCTGTTGTTGTCAAAGCTGTAACAGCAAGAGATTAGCTAATGTGAGAAATTAGTAAATTGTCTTGATCATTGTAGTTTTCATGCGTAAATAACAATGGCTAGCTGTAAGAGCTAGTTTTTCCAATCTGGAGATAAATACATGAAGAGATAATCCCACGTAGACATTCTAACTCCATTAATACAATTTTCAACAAATAAAGAACAATCAGAGTGCAATAATGAAACCATATAGAGGTATCACAGGAGAATTCCAAAGAATCCAATGCTAAATCAATATCTCCTTGAAGATGACTATTATGCACCTGACTATTTAGGTGTTTGAGACAAAAGCAACCAAATGACTAGCTAAAGTTTAGGAACTAGAAAATCAAACATGATCTTATCAGAAGTCTCACCAATTATTGTTGTCATTGCATGAAACTTTTTAGCAAAAAAATACAACATCCACTAAAGTGGAAATCAGTGCATCTGCATATACTTTAATGTACAAGCAGCCGGATGAATTATCAGGAAAGACGGCCTCAATTAATGAATTGAGAACACAAGAGTTCAGTGTCAACTGGATGATTAACCACGTCCTAAGTCGCTTCACTCCACGGTATAAACTGGCATAAAAGGCTAAAAGACAAGTTTGTGACAAAATGCAATGTCCAATTTGATACTAGCATCAAGAAGTGATGTTGTAATGCAGTAAACAGAAGATTGACCTCCTATCAAATTCAGACCAATGATTCATCTGGATAATCATATTAGTCAGATATGTCACAATAGTATACCCATGAAGTAATGTAATGAAGCAAAGGGATCATTGATCAACTACACTCATCCAATACCCAAATTGGCAATACATGCATTAGATAATGTCTTGCATGGAATACAATGAAGGGATGCAATTCGCATAGCAAATCTCAAACAACTGGGATTAACACAGCTTTATTATGATGAGTGATGCTTCCAATAACGGTTGACTGAGCTGGCAATGGCACTCTCACATCTTAACTTAATCACTTTATTGCATAAGTAACCTTAGAGTTGCACCTTTCCATTGTCAGATCAATAGTCAGTTTTGTTTCTGACTCCAATCAAGGATTTAATCGACTGTCCAATCGATTTCACTTTGAACATGAACATTCTATGCCCAATCAACAATCTTGTTTTTGACTCGTGAGATTCAGTAGTCGACTGCCCACTTCGAACATGAACATTTTGTGAGCAAATCAAACTGACTTAACTCCCTAGTCAACTCAGCATACTAGTCGACTAGGATCACCCTCGAGTCGATTGGATAGTCGACTAGGCCAGTTGAGTCTTCGCTTAAATCAAGTATACTCGAAACCCAAAGTAGAGGTTACCCAACCCTCACAAGTCACTTAAAAAGTTTTACATCATAGCTTTACTTCGCCCACAATGCATCTCTTGTCAATTCGGCAATCCCTCGAATGCATTGAACCCTTGGATTTTTTCCACATGTCATATTTCACTCGTTCATCTACATAGTTTGGCTCCCATCAAAACCCTTAACCTGATCCATGTGTCATACTTCACTCATTTACTTAGTTCACCACTTGTTGCTCTTGTTAAGGTCGTCACCTTAGTGTTCCTTGTTCTACAATTCCCAGAATGTCTCATACCATCCTTGTATGATCTCTAATGATCCTTAAGCCATCGAGCCAACACCAACTTAGTTGTGTAAAGTCAAGCATCACGAGCTTTGCCAACACGACTCTGCTTCTTGACATACTATTGCGCAAAGGGAGCAACGCCTCTCAACCTCTAACGCGGAAGAAGAGAAAGAGAGAAAGAGATCGCGCAGAGCAATGAGACAAAGACGCACAAGAAAAAGTAAACACGAAGAAGAAGAAGAGTTTCGTGGTTTGACGGTGTGCTTACTCCGTAAAACGGTCGAAGCTTTATTAAAATTCATTTTACACAAGAGAATTCACATTGTAATGATAATACTACCGATAGGTTTACAATGATCCCTATAAATAGTATCCGAAAAATTGTAACAGAATTATAACGAAAAATCGTAATAGAATTATGTTACGAAAAAACCCTAACAAAATTTTTTCGTCATTTCTTTCTTTTCATCCGTAAAGTTGTTGTCATGTGACCAAAAGGTCATGGGTTCGAATCCTGGAAACAACCTTTTGCAAAAAGCAAAGTAAGGCCGCGTACAATGGATAATTCCCCGGGGCCCCGCATGACGAGAGCTTCGTGCACTGGGCTGCCCTTTTTTTCTTTCTTTTCATCCGTGACGTCCCTCACATTGACCTTCACTCAGACATGAGTCACCCGTCATCAATCTCTACCTTGACAAATATTTACCCCTTCGAAGAATACAAGTATATAAGAAAAACTCCACATAAATCTCTGGGTCTGGGCTTCCTTCCTCTAGCATCTAGAGATATGAATCTACTTCAAGCAATGCTTGAACTTCTCTACAGTCACAGGCTTTGTCAATATGCCTACAACGATGTCTACACTGTGAAGGTTCTCAAGTTGAATTTCTCCGAAAACAATCAACTCCCTGTTCTTGTGAAACCTCACATTAATTTGCTTGGTTCTCGTATGATACATCTAATTTTTCGTCAAATAGATAATACTCTGACTATCGCATAACAACTTGACTCTACCTTACTGAACACCCAATTCTCTGACTAATCATGCAAGTCATAAAACTTCCTTCGCTTCTTTAGCTACTGACATACACTCTGACTCCGTTATGGACAAAGCAACAATAGATTATATCATAGACTTCCAATATATAAGTCCTCCCACCATAGTGAACACGTATCCCGTAGTAGACCTCTTGTCATCTGAATCTCCTGCATTAGTCTGCATCCACGTACCCGATCTTCCAGATGTTTATTGAACATGATTTCATAATCAGTTATATTTCTGAAGTATTTAAAAATCCACTTCACTGCATCCCAATATGGTCGACCAAGATTTGAGAAAAAATTTACCTACCATACTAATTGCTTGCGCCAAATATGATCTCATGCAAACCATGACATACATTAGACAACCAATTGTATTGGCATAAGGAACCCTTGACATCTCTTGGATCTCTTCATTCATCTTTAGACACTGTGCTGGATAACTTAAAGTGATGCGTCATGGGATAGCTTACTGACTTCTTATTCTTCATATTAAACCTATCTAGCACCTTATCCACATAGCTACGTTGAGATATCCATAATCTTCCTGCAGCTCTATCCTTGTGAATCTTCATCTCAAGAATCTTCTTAGTCTCGCCCAAATCTTTCATGTCAAATTCTGTGCTCAGTAGCCCCTTTAATTTGTTGACCTCTCTTTCTTCTTGAACAACAACCACTTGCACCGTATAGCTCGTTTTCCTCATGAAGCTCCACTAGATCTCACGTTTTGTTCTTCTACAATGACTTCATCTCTTTCGTCATAGCACCCATCCACTTGTCCTTCTCAGATCTGTGAATCGCCTCCTGAAAAGATATAGAATCTCCGTTACTGATGCTGAGTGCACAAGACACCAAGTCCTCAAAACTATATCTCAAAACTGTATTTAGTGGGTGGCTTTATGACCCATCTCATCCTATCTCCAGCTATAGTGCAATGCTCCATGTTCCCTGAGCTATCATTATCAAAATCATGAGTCTCTAGCTCCACCTATACAACATCCTTCTGCTTGTTGCTCTGTAATGTTTTCTTTTCATCGTTGTAACATGGCATTCTCGTCAAACACTACATCTCTAATGATCACCACATTGTTTGTCGTAGAATCCCAAAACTTGAAGTCTTTAACTCCTTTCTAATACATCAGAAAAATGCATTGATTTGAGTTTACATCCATCTTTAATCATTCCTTACTAAATATGTGCATATAGGTTGGACATCCAAAAACTCGAAGATACCTCTAATACTTTGCCTTCTAGTACTGCTCTTGGCGGTCTATTAATGAGATAACATATTATTAATCACTTTTGTCCAGAAATTCTTTATTAGCACTACATTCAACCTAAGGCATCTTACCTTCTCAATGATTGTCCTGTTCAACCTTTCTGTCACCCCGTTCTGCTAAGGTGTCCTGCGAACCAAGAAATGCTTCATTATCCCATACTGTTCACAAAAATCTTGAAAATTTAAATCTGTGTACTCCCATTGTCTGGCCTAAGGCATTTGATCTGATTCTCCATTTTAATTTTCCACAGTTTAAACTTTGCAAAAGTTTCCAACTTGTGGCGCATAAAATATACCCTAAACCCTATACTCAGATCTTTCATGAGTAATCATAAGTAAAACTCACAAAATACAAGTGCCCTCATGATATTACACTAACTGATCCCAGATGTCCGTATGTATATAGTCCAGAATCTTCTCCATCTTGTATATTGTCTGTCGTCTAGAATTGCACTTTGCTCTGTTTTCCAAGAACATAGAATTTGCATAATTTAAGATTGCACATCTTGACGCCCTTCAACAAATCTCTCTTGTAAAGTTCCAACATATCATGTTCACTCATATGCCCTAACTACATATGCCACAAGACAGTATTGTATGATTCAAACTCCACCGAGGCAATTTCACCTATAACTGTAGTCACTATCAACTTGTAGATATTCCCTGCTAACTTTTGTTCTTTCATTACCGTCAGAGCTCCCTTGCTGACTTTTATAAGTCTCTCATTGATTTGTAACTACAACCAATACCATCTAGTGTGTCTAGTGAAAGTAAGTTCTTCCTTAGCTCTGGTATATGTTTAACATCACATAGGGTTCTGATCATACCATCAAACATCTTGATTTTGATGTTCCTTAAATCGATAACTCTGCATGACGCATCGTTTCCCATCAACACTGAACCAAAATTCACTGTCGTGTTAAATCACTCCTTATTTGAAGTTATGTGATATGAACATGTAGAGTCTAAAATTCATGCATCCGACCTCCAAACTCAACATAACTGATAGCATATCTCCATCACCGCTCTCTAAATTTTCTTCTTCAATTATGTTTGTAGATTTGTCGAACTATCTTTGTTCTCTACAACATGTTTCTGTATCCCTGAATAATCTCTCTTCATATACATTTATCTCTATACTTGTAGCAAGTGATCACCTTCTTTCCTCTTGACTTAGAACGAGTCTTATTATTGTTACCTTATCCATGTCGAGGTTAGCTCTTGATTGCTATTTACCATAAGTCCTTCTTACTGAAAAACTTCATCCCTTATTTTCTTCCTTTGATAAAAACCTAGTAACTCACCTGTGATCTCCTCCAATTTAAGTGTTTCTTTACCCCACATCAAAGTAGTAACTAAATTCTCATACGTATGAGATGAAGGTAGAGAATTCAGCAACATCAACGTCATGTCTTCGCCCTTGATCTTCACATCAAATCGCTTACGATCTAATTGAATAAGTTGATGTGTTGGCTCAGATCGATTCCCTCTATCATCTTCAGTCCGTATAACTTTTTCTTGAGATACAATTTGTTTGTTAATAATAACTTTGACATGTGCCGACTTTCAGTTTTTGCAAAACTATCACATGTGACTCCTTGTCCATAACATGGTACATCACATCATCTATAAGACAAAGCTTGATTGTTGTCACTATCTTTGCCTGAAGTTCTTCCCAATCCGATCTCTCCATGCTTTCCGGTGTCCTTTCTCTTGTGCCTTCACCATGCCTTATTGCACCAAGTCATTGACTCTTCTTTGTCATAATCCGAAGTTCCTTATTCTGTCAAAACTTCACCATATCAAGCTTCACAAAAGACGTCCCCGACATGTTGAAAAAATTCAACAACACCCTCCTCGCTCTGATACCAATTATTGCGCAAAGGGGGCAACACCTCTCAATCTCTAACGCAAAAGAAGAGGAAGAGATAAAAAGATCGCGTGGAGTAGCAAAACAAAGAAGCACAAGAAAGAGCAAACACGAAGAAAAAGAAGGAAGAAAAGTTACAATGGTTCAGCGGCATGCCTTCTTTATAAAACTACTGAAGCTTTATTAGAATTCGCTCTACACAAGAGAATTTATATTATAATAAGGATACTACCAATATGTTTAAAATAGTCCCTATAAATAGTGCTCAAACTCCAACATGCAAAAACAAACCTGAAAAATTATAACAGAATTCTATTTAAAAGAACCTTAACAGATTTTTTTTCGTCATTTCTTTCTTTTCATTTGTGAAAGGGAGCCTTGGTGCAACGGTAAAGTTGTTGTCATG
Source organism: Zingiber officinale (assembly GCF_018446385.1). Classification (NCBI taxonomy): domain Eukaryota; kingdom Viridiplantae; phylum Streptophyta; class Magnoliopsida; order Zingiberales; family Zingiberaceae; genus Zingiber; species Zingiber officinale. Next base: position 17,274,709 of record NC_055989.1, read on the forward strand.
TGACCAAAAGGTCATGAGTTCAAATCCTGGAAACAACTTCTTGCAAAAAGCAAGATAAGGCTACGTACAATAGATCCTTCCCCGGGACCCCGCATGGCAGGAGCTTCATGCACCGGGCTGCTTTTTTTTTCTTTCTTTTCATTTGTGATGTCCCTCGCACCCAGATATGAGTCACTCGTCAACACATACAATCCCTCAGATATCTCATATATTCTTCTCTAATCTCCAATAGACCATCAAGCCATTGATCAACACCAACTTGGCCCCGCCAAATCATCATCCATGACTCATCCTCACCAAGTCATAAACTCCACGAGCTTTGTGGCCTGCTAAATTCTTGCACAACTTAGCATACACATCACATATCAATAACAACGGCAAACCTAACTTAATACCTTTGCCTAACCCATCAAAATATCTTGGTTGATCACGACCACTTAGGGCACAATTGCACTACCAATTTCCCCTTTTTATATTTTGTGAATTGTTAAGTTAGGAAAATTAACAAAGCTTATAGAAACTAAAATCTGGATCCCCCTATACCTAAGCTCCCACTTGAGCTGAATTTTACCATATGGAGATGAGGTTTACTAACTTAACCTTCTTCCCTTCTCTCTGACACACTTCAAAAAGATGGACTAAGATGATTAAAAGTTCAATCAACTACATAAATTTGAATAATATATGTTCCAATGACCAAAAACATGCTAAAAGTCCTATTTAGACCTTTTTGCTAAACTTTAGTCGACTCTCTATTTCGTGGCAGTCGACTGAACAAAGAACGAGTCTCAGTCACCCATTTGTAAATATCCTCTAAGTCTTTTACATATCAACAACCTTTGATCTCAAGAAAAGATTTTGCAGCCCTAGATTCCTTTAATCTAGAATACTCGTGCATATCTAGTATGTAACAAGGGTGGTTAGTCTTGTTCTTAACCTTCCTAGATTATTGTCCTAAATTTCTATTTTCTTAAATTTAGGCAAGAAAACATTATCACACAAATTAAAACCTTTAAATTAATACCTCATATTTTACCTTTGGAGCTCCCCTTTGATTTGAACTTCCATTTTTCTTTATCTTGGTGGACCACTTTTTTTTCACTTTCTCCTTATATGGACATTTGGTATTGGTAGTGTCCTCCCTCATGGCCAATGAAGCATACTATGTGGTCCTCCTTATTTCATTTCTTTTCTTTTTCCTACAATTCGAATAAATAATATTGATATATTTATCAAGTTAAAAAAAAATATATCCTTCTATCCTCCTTTTCATGTAGACACTTGTTCTTGTAATGTGTTTTTTCATTGCATCCAAAACAAATAATGTGATCCTTTCTTTTGGTTTATATTGAGGAACTTGAGGATGCAACTTCTAAAGTCTCTTTCTCCATTGACTTGGATGTCCCTCACTTCTTGATGAGGTTGATGGTTCACCACTTTGATCTTCCGATGAAGAGGATCACCCATCTTCATTGATCGTCTCAATGATTCATTCTTGATCTCCTTGTTCAACTTCATCATTGGTAATTATCTCAAAGGTTAAATCTTGATCTTCCTCATTTTGTGGAATTTTGGATTTTTTTCACTTTACTTTGTGTTCAACTTTGTCATGAATTTGAGCTTGTGGTTCTTGCACTAAATTTTCATGACAAAGAACAATCTTTTCCAAAAGATCCTTTGCATTTTTATAATCTCTAACCTTGCTCAAAAAAATATTAGACAAAATAGAATAATTGAATTTATGTCCTTTTGTTACCTTTAAAGATCTTCCATCCATTTTCTCTTTTTGAGTTTTTTCCTTTTTGTCTTTTTGTCTTTTGGAGTTTCTAATCCACACTAACAAGGCCTACTTTAAAATATGTCCTAAACCATTCTTCCATCTTCCTTTTCCATCAGCAATATTCTTTTTGATATTTTGTAGATCCAAAGACAATTCTAAACATGTGATTTGTGGTTAATCCTTCAACCCAAACCTAGACACCACTTTTAAGAATGGTATTGATCATTTTCTTACAACTCATGGCTCTATTGACGGTCAGCCCTCTTAGAGCTTCAAGGCTCTGAATACCAACTAGTTGAATCGATGAGGATGGTGGTCGGATGACTAGAGTAGAGTGAATAACACTTGACCTAAAAATATAGTCATGCTAAATCATAGTAAGATAGCACAATTAAATTATGGTAGCGAAAATAAATATAAAATCAAATGATTTATGCGGTTCGGAAGCCCCGGTTCCTACTCCATGGCCTACAAGTCACTCTAAAATTGCACTATCTTTTCTCCTTCTCGTTCCTTCCCAAAGGTGGAGAAGTTACTTACAAGAGTTTTACAAGAATAAGAATAGCAAGTAAGACAGCTACAAGCTACAAAGCTAGGTTATAAAATTGATTGAACAAGAAAGCACAAGGATGTTGGAGTTGAGCACAATTTTGCCACTGATTTGCTAACCTTGATAAGCTCCTCTTGGTCCCCTATTTATAGTATGCAAGTTGTCTTCAAACAATCTTCACTTTTTTGTTCTGCATTAGGTCATCGATTAAACAATTTATGGTCAAATGTTTTCCTAATTGCTTCAACCTTCTGCCAGCAAAGGATCTCTTACTTGCCATACCTTGACTCACTTTCTCTCGCAATAGTTATGATGCGGATGTAGCATAGGGGCATAGGAGAAATAAGGAGGAGTGGGGGCATTTTAGTCATTTCACCTTTTGAGGATTTTTGTATGAAAGGGGAACACTGTTCATGAAAAGGGAGGGGAGGTCTTTTTCCGCCACCAGGAAAGAAAGGAGCAGGCGTGTTGGCCCGCCGCCTCCGGTGGTCCAACTCCGATACCAGCTGACCACTCCAGCGCCGCCCTCGCGTATACATGTCGACGCCTCACACACAGGGACGCACGGGACAGCCGCCGCTCCTCCCCTCGCCTACGCTGACGCCACTGAGGAGGATCGCCGCCTCTAGCGGGTGCCGCCGCCCCCAGCGGGTGCCGCCGTCTCCCGTGGGCGCCACCGGCAGCCGCTGCCGCCTCCTCCCGCGGCCATCGCCGCCGCCGCCCCCGACAGGCACCGCCTTCAGCGGGTGCCGCTGTCTCCAACGAGCGTTGCCGCCTCTCGCGGGCGTCGCCGGCTGCCGCCGCCTCCGGCAGGCGCCGCTCTCGCGTATACATGTCGACGCCTCACACACAGGGACGCACAGGACAGCCGCCGCTCCTCCCCTCGCCGACGCTGACGCCACTGAGGAGGATCGCCGCCTCTAGCGGGTGCCGTCATCTCCCGTGGGCGCCGCCAGCAGCCGCTGCCTCCTCCCGCGGCCATCGCCGCCGCCGCCCCCGACAGGCACCGCCTCCAGTGGGTGCCGCTGTCTCCAACGAGCGCTGCCGCCTCTCGCGGGCGTCGCCGGCCGTCGCCGCCTCCGGTAGGCGTCGTCGCCAAGAGCCGCTGCCGCCTCCTCCCGCGGCCATCGCCGCCGCCGCCGCCACCGGCAGGCGCTGCCTCCAGCGGGTGCCGCTGTCTCCGGCAGGGGCCACCGCCTTCGGTAGGCGCCACCGCCAGCAGCCGCTGCCGCCTCCTCCCGCGGCCATCACCGTCGCCCCCAGCGGGTGCCGCTGTCTCCAGTGGGCGCCGCTACCTCTCGCGAGCGTCGTTGCCTCCCGTGGGTGTCGCCGCCTCCCACGAGCGTCGCCGCCTCCCGCGAGCGCCGCCTCCTCCGGCAGCCGCCACCACTGTCGCCCCCAACAGTCGTCGTCACCCGCCGAGCAATCGCCGCCTGAGTGTTTAGGTTTCGCATGATTTATCTACTTCGGCCTACAAGCCGATAGGTTGTTCGACCTGTGAGCCGATATGGTGTCTGGCCTGCGAGCCGATATGATTCCAGCCTTCGAGCCATTGATATGTTCTTGCCCCTTAGCTCTGTGGGACCTCCGACTTACATCATCCCCAGTTCTGCGTCGACTTAGTTCTCCATATAATCCAATCCCTCAGGCTATAGAAAGTCCCGCCCCCGCGGGCCAAGGTACAGGGAGGTTATCGCTCCCCTTTTTATATATGATATTCCTATTCTGTTGGTGCGGGTAGCACTAACGGTCTAACCTAGGTTTTGATGAATGACAAATAGGTTAAGTTAGTTTTGTTGTTGTCTGACACTTTGATCGAGTGTGCAGGAGAAGTCCAGACAGGTCGACGGGCTGACCGGATGTCTGGCATGAAGTCCAGCTAGGTCGACGGGCTGACCGAATAGCTGGCGAGAAGTCCAAGCGGGTCGACGGGCTGACCGGACGCTTGGCGAGAAGTCCAGCTAGGTCGACGGGCTGACCGGATAGCTGGCGAGAAGTCCAAGCGGGTCGACGGACTGACCGGACGCTTGGCGAGAAGTCCAGACGGGTCGACGGACTGACCGGACGTCTGGCAGGTAAGAGAGGTAAGTCACTGGAGGGGAGTGACTGTGAGGACGCGTTCCCGGGAAGGGAACATTAGGCGTCGATCCGGCTTAGATCCATTTCGGATGTCTAAGTCGAGATCGTGACTAGATTCCGGTCTCGGAAAGACGGAATGTAAGTCATACTCTTTTTATTTATCTATTATAAAATGTGCTAACAATCTATGTTGCAGGTTATATATTGCCTCGGACTAACTTTGTTTTGAGAAAAGAGAGTTTTCTGGAACAAGGTGGTCCGGGCGCTCGGAAGGCAAATTATATCCAGCCGAGTCGTCGCCACGTGGAGCATCACGGTTTGAGCAGCTACGTCACATTCCAGGTGCCCGGAAGGAATCCAGGCGCCCGGAGCAACATATAAAAGAAGCCCCAGGCAGGAGCTTCAGGAGAACAATCAATCTGAGAACTCTTCTAGTGCTAGTCCTGCTGCTCTACGTTCCTGCGACGCCGACAAAGCTCCGACAAAGTGCTCCTTCGGTTTTTGGTTTATATCTTTGTCGGTATTACTTTGTTTCATTAGCATTTCCTGTATTCATCTTGTAACTATATTCGAATTGCTAGTGATTGCCCAACGAAAGTGGTCAAGGACCACGGGCCTTCGAGTAGGAGTCGTCACAGGCTCCGAACGAAGTAAAAAACAACTGTGTTCATTTACTTTTCCGCTGCTTATTTATACTCTTGTTTTTCGAATCGATATTCACCCCCCCCCCTCTATCGAATCTAACGGTCCTACATATTCATCATTATATTTCATATCGAAGGAGGCTAACTTTGGACAGTTTATCATCTCTGCGCGCTGTGACTGGCCAAGCGTTACGACCAGTTCATCGATCCACCAGAAGGCGCCCCCCCCCTCCCCGGGCCAGGGTACGTCATCGTACTCATTCTTTTATTCATTCCATTGTTCTACTGTTATTCGGTTGCTTATATATATTCGTGGAATCTGCCTCGAGCATCGGAGTACCAGGGACCGGGACAACCCGGTCGCTGACCGCAGGTACTGTTGACCAGAGGACTTCTGACGATTTGATCAACACAGAAGACAACTCATCATCCGAGTCATGGAGATGCAGTCAACATTCCAGACACGTCACACCGGTGGTTTCGTCTTCTCAGATTCCCGACAGGATCAAGTTACTTTAGTCAACTTACTCTACTTCAATAGTTTTATCGCATAAGCAATCTGACAATCATAGCTTTCTTTACCTAATCAATAGTTTTGTTTATGATTTCTGTCAAGGGCTCAGTCGACTCAACTGACTACTCAATTGACTCTATTTCGAATAAAGATATTTTGTTCACGAATACCTTGTGGGCTTAGCACACTAGTTGATAAAGATCACTCTCTAGTCTACTAGATCGTCGATTACAACTAATCTAATGGTTGAGTCATCACCTAAGTCAAATGTACTTGAAACCTAAATTAGAGATCACTCAACTACCATAACTCACTTAAAAATTACTTTTTAAGCTCTACTTCACCGACAAGACAATCTCCCATCAAGTTGTTAGTCTCATGGATGCACTAAACCCTTAACTTGTTCCATGTTCTATCCTTCACTCAGTCACCTATGCAGTCTGCCTTGTCTAACTCTGATAAAAGTTAGAGCAACTTCACTTTGCTCCAGTGGTCTTCTCTCGCTAGGTGCTTAGTCCCTCGGGCGCACCAAGCTTTTGACTCAATCCACATGTCATCCCTCACTCGTTCACCTACGTAGTTTGCAACTCTCATCAAGGCTACCACCTCAATGCTCCTTGTCCCGCACATACTCAGATGTCTATCTTTAGCGAATCTTGAACCATCAAGTCAACACCAACTTGGTAGTGACAAGTCAAGCTCCACGAGATTTGTCAACACCGCTCGCCTCTGGTCCTGCAGTCCTTCTAATGTCTCATGCATCCTTCTCTAATCTACAACAGACCTCCAACCCATTGAGTAACACCAACTTTGCGGCGCCATGTCATCATACACAACTCAACCTTGTTGAGTCACAAGCTTGGTGAGCTTTGAGTGCATCTAGCCAAGTTTTTGTACAACTTAAAGCAAACATCAATAACATAAGCAATCCTAAAACTTTTTTTCTCAACACATCAAAACACCTTAATCGAACATGGACAATTAAGCCACAACACACTAACAATTGACACTTAGATTATAACTCTAAGCCTGTTATGGCATACACTCAACAATGGGATCAATCGAACTACTGTAGGATTTCATATAATTACTATAGTTCTAGATCAATCTTTTTTCAACATGAACTACACTATGCATAATCCCAAATGCCAAACCAGACTGCATCAGGTTGACAATGCTAGGCCTATATGAAAGCCCCAGGCAAAGCATCTTAGCAATAAACTAGGAATTTACTTTTTAATTATAAATGTCTTGATTAGGTTATTAATTCATATAAAATCTAAGACAAGAAGAGATACAGCAAGCATGACAGCTCTTAGAATCATCAACGGATCAACCACTTGAACTCTATGCTCATCAGTTCAACAGGTATTTAACATCTTAAATATTCTAATTGTCACAGTAAAAGTGCAATGATGATAACTAATACCAAGGTGCTGCTGGCTTTTAGTTCTTTTTGAGGATAATTGTTAAATCAAGCATAAAGTTTAAGATTTTAGTGAATTTAATATGAAGTTTCATTATGATAAATTTCTCCACATACTTTCAAATTTGAAACAAATATAACACCAAAACATTATGATAAAGTTTTAGTAAATTCTTAAAATTATCAATTTCGGTGAGATTGTCACTTGAGACCACAATGAATCTCTTGATTGATCAAATCTGACATGTGATAATTTTTTATCAATTAAAACTATTTGTGACGATAGGTGACACTCATTTTAAAATATTCATTAGAAATCATGTTTAAAATTTGTTGAATCCATGCATGTACTACACACTGTGTAATACAATATGTTGAGTTTGAGAATGTTTAAAATTTGTTGAATGATATGGTGTGAAATCCATTTAAAAAGAAAAAAAAAAGTGTCATAAAATATGTTGGGTTGAGAATGTTCTAGATTTATTACAAACTTTAAAGTAATTGTATAAATTTTTAAAATAAAAAAAATATATATTCTAGATTCAATGTAACCTTTAGTTTATATTAGATTTAGCTATTAATCCTTTTCCATAACATGTTCTTAGACATTTATCAAGCAACTTTTTTTATTTGTTACCTTTGAAGAGGAAAGTTGGCAAATGGTCCACCAATCGGAATGGTTCCACAAAGATCATTGTTTGAAACGTCCCTGCAAGGTTTAGAAAAAGCCATTTCAGAATGGGATCGCATAGAATCTAGGAACTTTGGGCCTTAGGATAGTGTCCCTTACAAGATTTTGAGATTTGAAAGGACAACAAGCTCTCTTGGAATTGATCCGGTCAACTTGTTGTTGTTCAGCCGCCTATGAAGGTGATTGATATCAAGTAGAACCAAGTCAAAAATTAAGGAGATGCTAGAACCTAAGTTTTAATATGTCAATTACCAAATAAAAAACGAGCTTTTGCATTGACCAAGTAAAAAAAACGAACTCACAGGAATCTAAGTGACTTCAATTTGGCAAAGGACTTAGGAATCTCTCCTTGTAAATGGTTCCCATACAAGTCCATGCTGATGAGGTTCTTCAAGTTGCCAAGCTCGGCTGGGATCTTCCCTTTTAGGTTGTTCCTATAAAGCTCCCTGCGACCCAAACAACACCATACATAAAACAAAATAACTTTTAGGAAGGGGGCAGGGAGGAAAATAAAGGTTTAGGATATTTACAAGTACTGAAGGTGCTCAAGACGGCCAAGCTCGGAGCCGATAGGGCCAGAAATATTGGAATTCCCCAAATCCCTAAGACAGACCCAAAAAAGGACAAATTTTCATGAACAAATTGCGAAATAGTGTGTCTGAATCTGATAGGGTAACGCGAGGGGGAGAGATTACAGGCGGATAACGCGATTCTGGGGATCACAAGTGACATGGAACCAGGTGCAGGGATTGACGAGGGTGGGATCCCAGCTCTGCAGCACGTTGGTGGGATCTGTGAGCCGCGCCCTCCAGGCGTGCAACGCCTCCCCTGTGTCCAACCACAACCACAATTACTAATAATCAAAGAAGAGCGTTCCTTTTCCTTGACTAACCTTCGGAGTTGGAAGAGGAGGCCGGAGAAGCCGCGAAGAGGAGGACGAGCAGCATCGGTATCGGAGCCATTTGGGGAGAAAGGAGGGAGGCTCTGGTGGATTGGAGACTGGAGAGGCGGAGAAGGTGGAGAGAAGCTCGCTTTATGGTGGTGGGAAAGAGTCGGGTCAAAGGAGGAAGTAATGCGGCAGGAGCAACTAGCAAGTGCAAGGAGCAGCAAATGCGGTCGGTCACTCAGTCAGCAGTCAAGGACAGAGGACACGCCACTTGCGTGGCCGGGGGGTTTTCCGCGTCAAAGGGTACATTTGTAATTCCAGTTCACACTTACTTTTCTAAATCATGAAAATAAAAATATTTATTAAAATTAGTATTTAAATTGCGCACCGTCTGTCATTTTCTATTATTAACTAGCAAACACGAGTGCTCGGATGAAAAATTTTTGGAACATCCGATCGATCATTTTTAGGACTTAATAATTCGACGCACCGAATATTTAAGTTATAAACAAAAATAACTAACAAACTTCTATTTAAATTGTCTCCCAGACTATGTTCAATGGTAAAAAATGATACAAACTTTCTGAAGATTTAAATATCAGTTTGAAAAACTTATAACGTTTAATAGAAATTTTTTATGAGAGTTGATCATCTGAATTAATTAAATCGTAAGGATGAAATACTTAAATTAAAAAAATATACTTATAAAGTATTCTGGTTGTTATTTGTAAGTGTTAGAGTGTATACTAAAAGCCTAGCTTTTGGTATAAACATTTATCTATAAATAAGAATCACATTGGTCAAATGTCTACATTTGTGATAAATGTAGTTGTTCAATTAATTTATATTGTAGATAACATGGTGTGTGGTGTCACACACAGAGGATCATGTTATCAGTACCTTATAAATTATAAACAGTAGCTCACGACCAAAATGGAAAGGAACAAACCATTAGAAGGTCGTAGTGTAATTAGGTATCAGTTTATCTTAACTGTATAATTACACTAGTACACTTAGAGTGTATTGAGTAGGACCATTTGAGGTCGTTTCTTTTATACTGATTTTATAAAGAAACAAAGACCTCGGTTATTATGGAAGTGTGTGCTCTTAATCCTGATATAATAACAAGCACATATATTTGATATTTATTTCTTTAATTTATCAATGGGTGAGATTTAGTTCGATGAATCAATAAGCCCGATAAGTTGGGAAATGGTATCACTTATAGTGTGTGTTGTTGATTAGAAGGAAACGTGTCCTAGAGATACTAGGTTGAGAATGTCCTCAAGAGGAGCTCATAAGGATTGTCATGTTAAATCCTGCAGGTGGAGTCCGACATGGCGATGAAGTTGAGTGGTACTACTCTTGAACTAGATATTAATTAAGTGAGTTGTCGAACTTACTTAATTAGTGGACATTGTTATCTTAAACAGGAGACTAACACACTCATAATAAGAAGGAGCCCAAATGTAATTTGGGATTGGTGCGTAGTTCAATAATAGTTCTTTAGTGGAATGAATTATTATGATGAAATTAAGTTGTGTCGGGGCGAACACGGATGCTTAATTTCATCGGAGACCAAACCAATTCCTCCTCTCGGTCCCTATCGTAGCCTCTAGTATATGAGATTTATACCCACCGATACCCACCTTCTTACCCATCAATGGGGGCCAAGCTAGCTTGGAACCCAAGCTAGCGGCCAAGTCCAAGTGGATGAGCCATGTATGGTAGGCCAAAGCTGGGTCCCAAGCTTAGGTGGCCGACCACTAGAATATTAAAAGGATTTTATTAAAATTATTTCTTATGTGGATATCATGTTTTTAAAAGAGAGTTTAAAAATTAAAATTTCCTTTTATAACTTTCTACAAAAGATTAAGAGAAGAGATTAATCTCTTTCCTTATTGTAGATTAAAGGATGGTTTTAATTTTTGGTAAAACTTTCCTTATTTGTAAATCATCTACATGTTTAAAGAGAGTTTAAAATTTGAAATCTTTCCTTATTTGTTGATTAAAGGAGGATTTTAAATTTTAAGAAAACTTTCAATTTTAATCATGTTCATGATTTAAAGAGAGTTTAAAATTAAATATTCTCTTTTATAAGTTTCTACAAAAGATTAAGAAAAGATTTGATATCTTTCCTTATTTGTAGATTAAAAGATATTTTAATTTTTAGAGATAACTTTCTTTTTATCCACATGTTTAAAAGAAATATTTTAATTTATAAAATTTCCTTTTTATTAACCACCATGAAGGGAAAAATTATTTGAGAAATTTTTATAAATTTCTGAAAGCAAATTAGGAAGTTTTAATTGTGTGAATTAAAATTTCCTTGATTTGTGGAATGGTGTGGCCGGCCATTGTATTTGTAAAAAGGAAATTATTTTTAATTAAATAAAATTTTCTTTTTCATGGCAAAATAATTAAGGAAGTTTTTAATTAAATTTCCTTATTTGCCAAGACCAAGGATTATAAAAGAGGGGGTAGAGAAGGCTTCAAGAAGAACAACCTCTATTATTTCTTCTCCTCTTTTTTCCTCCTTGGTGGCCGGCCCTAGCTTCTTCCTCTTCTCTTCTTCTTATGGCCGGCGGCAACCTCTCTTTTGGAGCTCTTGATGGTGGCCGGTTCTAGCTAGGAGAAGAAGGAGAGAAAGGTGGTTTTGTTTCTTGCATCCCTTGGAGCTTGGTGGTGGTGGCCGGACCTCTACTTCTCTTGGAGAATTGTGGTGGCCGAAACTTGTAAGGAAGAAGAAGGTGCTTGGTGGTTCTCATCTCGGAAGATCGTTGTCCACACAACGTCCGAGGTTAGAAGAGGAATACGGTAGAAGATCAAGAGGTTTTTCTAAAAGGTATAACTAGTAATTTTTCTTTCCGCATCATACTAGTTATTTTTGGAAATAATACTAAATACAAGAGGCATACGATTCTAGAGTTTCGAATTTATTTTCGATATAGTGTTCTTTTGTTTTTCTTGTCCTTGTGATTTGATTGTTCTTTTCGGTTAACCTAAAGTTATTTTAGGAAATTAAATATTAGCTTTCTATAAAAGGTTTTGTCTAGTCGGTGGTGGTTGCTCCCATATCCAAGAAGGCCATGTGTCTCGCCACGTCAGTACTGGGAACCGATTATGGAAATTAATATTTAATGGAGTTAATAACTTAAGGTGACTTGGGTCGAACGTGTTAAGTTCCGCAGGAGATCCAAGTCAAAACCTAAAAGAACAAATAGATTAAGTTTTGGATCAAACGTGTTAAGTTCCGCAGGCGATCCAAAATTTAATTTAAAAGAACACATGGTAGCTAGGAAAAGGTTCAGACCTTTGTACAAAATTTTTGTACAGTGGAACCTCTAGGCTTTCCGAGTAGCAACCAACAATTGGTATCAGAGCTAGGGTTTTGCCTCTGTATTTGGTATTAGTTTAATTATGCACATGTCATACATAATTTAGGCGGGATAATAGTAGGATGTGCTAACTTTGTGCATGATCCAACTATTATGGCTTATAGTTTTATGTGTGATTGGACCCTTGGACATGTCAAGGGCATTTATATGTGTGCGATGATTGTATTAAAATACAGCAGGAGCTGTATTTAGTTTTATTAGGATTTTATTTTGATCTAGATACATGTACATTCCTTTTATGGAATATAGGATCAAAATTGTAAAATTCTATTTATGTCATGGATCGAATCTTGCAAAGCGTGGAACCTTCTAAGGACCGAGGCGCAGCGGAACAAGGAGCAAGATGGATGCGACGACTAGACCCGGTGGCGGTGGCCAAATATGGCAGCACTTGGGATGACAACACACGGAGGATAACTAGAGATAAAAGCCATAATAGTTGAAAATTAGATTTTCTATTTATTGCTTTTATATTGTGTGTGCATGTTAGTTTACAAGTTTAGTAGGCTAGCATAGTTAAAATTCCTCATTAATAAATAACTAAGTGGGAGAGGGATTTTAAGTAAATCCCATGGTCTCCATTACTGGTTTGTAAGTGATGCAAACAAGCTTGCGTTGGCTCGAGTGCCTTCCTCCATAACGGATGAGCTTATTTGCGGATCACTAGAATACACTTCCATTTTGGATGACTATAGGAAGTTAATTAAGAGCGTGTGATCTTCCCCAACGGAAGGGGCATAATCTTATTAATGGACTTAGTGTCAAGTAATGGTATACACTTAGATACATCTAATAGTATCCTCCCCATCGGAGTCACTGTTATTATTTGTGTGACCAAATGAAACCAACTATTAATTTGTCATAAAACTAGGTTGACAAGATAATAAAATTAAAGAGTTAAAACCCCTCTTACAAATGATTGATTTTGTATACGTCCACACTAACGTGGCATACAAAATTAACGGTGTTTGAGATAATTTTATTTGTCATAAAGTTACGTTGACAAGATAGTTAATGGGTAAAACCCTCCTCTTACAAATGTTGATTTTGTATACGTCCACACTAACGTGGCATGCAAAATTCACGGTGTTTTGAGGTGTTGGTAAATTTAAATAGTATTGTTAGAGGAATCAATATTATTTTAAATTTAGAGTCTTGACCAAATATTTGATTAAAGATAGACCAACTATTAATTTTATTCGTCATAAAGTAAGGTTGACGAGATAATAAAATTAAATAAAATTTCCTCTTTGAATTTGTATATGTCCACACTAACGTGGCATACAAAATTCATGGGGATTTTTAAGGAGTTGGTCTTAACCAAATATTTTTGTGATTCTTAGGAAGATGGTCAATCCCTAGCTGATATACTTTAGGATAGACTTAGTGGTCCCAATTATAATTGATTGGAAATAGAATTTGGACATTAAGGTAGACTGTCCTCTTAGAACTAAGAACAATATAGGTGTATTTTATTCATTAGTTGATACATGTTTAGTGGAGTTATCTACTGGTACCTGGTGTGTAGATATGGGAGTCACTAATCATGTCTGCAATTCATTGCAGGGTTCCAGGATACCCGTCAACTAAATGAAAATAAAAAACACCGTCCACATGGGCACTACTGCAAAAGTAGCAGCTGTTGCAGTGGGAGAGGTTTATTCTCTAATAGGAATAAAATTTGGATTATTAGGAATTGTCTTTACATACTAAGTTTAGAAAGAACCTGATTTCAGTTTCTAAACTATTATAGAATAGATATTGTGTCTATTTTGATAACAAAGTTGTTATCAAGAAAAATAGGCAAGTTATCTATTCTGGTATGATTGGTTGACAATTTATAATCCAATAACTCCCATGATGCAACAAATGGAAATTAATAACACATCTTCTAACTTAAGAGAAAGCAACCTTCGAAAATGAACCAATTATATCTTTGACATCTAAGGCTAGGTTATATTAACTTAAGTAGGATTCATTGGTAGCTAATGAACTTTTGGGTTCATTGGTAGTGGAAATATTTCCAACCTGCGAGTCTTACTTGTTAGGAAAATAACCAAGAAGCTTTTAAATCCAAGGGGCATGGAGTCAAAGATATGTTGAAATCGGTTCATTCTGATTTGTGTGATCCTATGACTATCCAGACAAGAGGTAGTATTGAATATTTTGTCTATTTTATAGACAACTATTCAATATACAAATAAATTTACTTAATGTACCGCAATACTAAGTACTTTGATTAGTTCAAAGAGTACAAGGTTGATGCGGAGAAATGTTAAAGTAAATGTCACTATGGTAAGATCGTAGTGGCAAGTACCTCTTGGGAGAATTTAGGAGTCACTTATCAAAAGTAGGGATTCAATCCCAACTAACTGCACCTGGTACACCCCAACAGAATGGTGTAGTAGAAAGAAGGTAAAGGACTCTTATGAAATAATTAGATAGATGATGAGTTATTTAGAAAATTACCAAATTTGTTTTAAGGATAAACTCTGATAACGAAAGTGAACATAGTACCTTCCAAGTTAGAACTCTCTACTCATATAGAATTGCTGAATAGGTGTAAGCCTATTTTGAAGCATATTCGGATTCAGATAGTCCAGCACATATGCTGAAGAGAGACAATGATAAGTTGGACAGGAATTCACTTGTTTGTGGGTTATCCTAGAGAAATGAAAGTAGGTTTATAGTCTTAAAAATCAGAAGGTTATTGTTAGCATCAATAACCGATTTTTAGAAAAGGACTATGTAATAAACCTCATGCCCATAAGTAAATTTGTTTTTAAGGAAATAATAAAGGACATGTCTAATCTAGTACCAACTGTACAAGATGAAATATCACAAGAAACTGCAACACGTATCACAAATGATACACAATTGCAGAAAGTGCCTCATCGTAGTGGGAGGGTTGTTAGGCAACCTAAAAAGATTTATGTTTTGGGAGAATTTTTGGACTCGATCCCTGGAGGACATGAACCTGATCTCCGGTCATATGATGAAGCACTCCAAGATAAAGATGCAGCATCTTGGCAAAGAGTAATGAATAAAAGAATTAGAATATATGTATTCTAATAAAATCTGGAAGCTTGTAGAATCACCAAATGGTGTAAAAGCCGTTGGGTGTAAAAAGGTGAGCATGCATAGTTCTTCAATCGATTCATGAATCGATTGAAGAGAAAAAAAAAGGTGAGCAGTGCTTCGTTTTGACGAAGCGCAGTGAAGAAAAAAAAGAAAAATATGTAGAAAACGGTGCATGCATATTTTTTTCTTCTTCACATGTTTATATTTTAATCAAATATATTTATTAATTAATTAAATACATATAGAAATGTATTATTAATTAATAAATAAATATTTAATTAATTTATGGTTCAATTAATTGAAAATTGAACTAGACCAACTTGTCCAATCAAACCCAGGTCTGGTTTAAATTATTAGTTGATTTAAGCAGACCAGTTTGATTCAATGATACCTAGATCTGGTTCAAATTATTTGTTGGTTTAACCAGTTCGTTTTATTATTGAATTAATTGGGGTGGTTTTGATTACAGAAGTTGGGTTGATCAAATATGACTAGATTAGTTCTATTGTGTCAGATTTGATCAAAAAGATTAGACTTATTCTA
The DNA here is from genome assembly GCF_018446385.1 of Zingiber officinale. Classification (NCBI taxonomy): domain Eukaryota; kingdom Viridiplantae; phylum Streptophyta; class Magnoliopsida; order Zingiberales; family Zingiberaceae; genus Zingiber; species Zingiber officinale. Next base: position 17,290,301 of record NC_055989.1, read on the forward strand.
ATGGGTCATACTTAATCCAATGGGCAATTGGGTGAATCAAACGGACATAAGTTTGATCAATAAGTCTGAGATTGACTCAAATGGGCTTACACAATAACAGAACATAGGTAAGAAATCTCTGTCCAATTAGATTAATTCTAATAAGGATGATAGACTAAACTTAAGATCCCAAAATAATAGACTCAAATAGGTAAATTTTTCTTTTACCATGTTAGTTTCAAATTTTATATATAATCAACTCAGCTAATGATTTTAAACTCATACCAAAATAATAGAATTCTGACATTGAAGTAATATTAGTATTTAATTACATGAGAAGCTAGTAAATAACAAAATTAACACTAATTATGTTTCAAAGTATATAGTGATATTCACATATAAAACAAAAGAGCACAAAATAACTAGCCGACCTCGAAGCCAACAATCTGTTTACTTCTATTAGCTACACTCAAAAATTATTATCGGCTTGAGAACGGGACAAAATAGTACAGTAATTACTACCACAATACTGAAGAAGTAGCTTGTCTTTCTCAATCTATTACAGGAATAAGCAATTGGATTTTGTCTAGGATTTTTGTGAGCTTTGAACAGTTGGCCTGAAATATAAACAAAAAATTACAGTCAATAGTTTGAACAAAAAAATTACTTCTACTAGGTATTTTCTATAAATGAACCAAAACTCATTACTCAGAAATGAAATGCTTGCAGAAAGAAAGAAAGAAAGCTTGCAGAAATGCAACATTTCTTCAAACTACAAAAAGAAAGCTTGCAGAAATGAAACGCTTTCTTCTCTACAAACACTTTCTTGCAAAAAGCACTGTTGTTGCAGAAATGCAACGTTTCTTCAAACTGCAGAAATAAAGCTTATAGAAAGAAAAGCAACATTTCTTCAAACTGCATTCTAAAATGCATGCAGTTTCTAAACTGCATTCTTCAAACTGTGCAATTTCTAATATGCAGAGAAAGCTTGCAATTTCTCCATTCTAAAATGCATACAGTATTTGCATAAAGAAAGCTAAAATGAAACGTTTAGAATATGAGCAATTTCTCATCAATTACTGAATCCAGACACTCCTTAGTGTACTGATCTCGACTGTCCTGTATCCACCTACAAAAGTAGCAATAATATGTTTCAAGTCCATACATGAGCATTATTGATGGCTCTCAAAAGAAACAAAACAATCATTGGAGACGAATGAATGAATACTCACATTAACCAATATTATACAAGGTTAACAAATCAACATACCAATGACCTTACAAGAATTGTCCTGTTCTAGAAACAGCTCAAAAGCCACATTCAAAATAGAAATACCAAAAAGGTGAACAACCCATATAAGAAACTTCCGAACATAAATGGAGGTACTCAGAGAATACCCACTGGTATTGATCAACATTATGTTGGTGCAACATCCCTCAGGTCAAGGTTGACCTGGTTGACCAAGCTTGAGTCTTGGTTTGAGTTTCGATGTTTGACAATACAAGGTTGATTGAAGAAGAGTCAAGTAGGTCAAGGATGACCGGATACTTGACTGGGAAGTCCTAACTGAGATATTGGGCAGAAGGAAAGACCTAGTGAGTGAAGCTAGGCAGTGAGGAAAATCCTAGTAAGTGAAGCTAGGTGAAAGTCCTGGTGAGTGAAGTCAGGCAGAAGAAAATCCTGGCAAGTGATGCTAGGTGAAAGTCCTGGTGAGTGAAGCCAGGCAGAAGAAAATCCTGGTAAGTGAAGCTAGGTGAAAGACCTGGTGAGTGAAGTCAGGCAGAAGAGAAGTCCTAGTGAGTGAAGCTAGGCAGATTGGAAGTCCTGGTGAGTGAAGCCAGGCACGGGGAAAATCCAGATGGGTCAAGGTTGACCAGACATCTGGTGAAAGTCCAAGTAGGTCAAATGATTGACTGGATACTTGGCACGGAGAGATCCAGATGGGTCAAGGTTGACCAGACATCTGGTGAAAGTCCAAGTAAGTCAAGGGAGTGACCGGATACTTGGCAAGATGAAGAAAAGTCCAAGTGGGTCAAAGGGAGTGACCGGACACTTGGTGAGGGAGTCCTAGCAGGTCAAGGGTGACCGGATGCTAGGCATGATGAACCAACAGGTCAAGTGTGACCGGGTGTTGGTTTGGGAGGCTTGGGACTTGGTTTTGGGCAAAAACCAGAAGCCGAATCGATCAGTCGATCGATTGGCTGGAGCCCAATCGATCGGTCGATCGATTGGGGTGTCCCTGCGAGAAGCCTTCATCCCAATCAATCAGTGGATCGATTGGGAGGAAGTCGCGAGTGCATAGAATGCCTCTAGATCGATCAGTCGATCGATCCAGAGGTCTCAATCGATCAGTGGATCGATTGGGAAGGTGTTGTATGTCGCGATAAGCCCTGGATCGATCAGCCGATCGATCCAGGCGAATTTCCAGAGCACAGAGGCGCTCTGGATCGATCCGTGGATCGATCCAAAGCCTCCCCGATCGATTGGGAGCAATCCAATCGATCGGGATCCGATCGTTGGCGTCGATTTAAGCCGCAGGCGTTCATTTCCTTCGGCACTGCTTCCACGACATACCTCAGATCTTCACCAGCTCCTCCACAGCTCTCTCCAAGCTCCAGATCGCCAGTTCTTAAAGGTTCTTGGAGTCTTCCAAGTCAGGAGGCGGATCAAAAGCAAAGAAGAAGAAAGCTAGGGTTAGGGTTTTTGTACTCATTATAAGCTTATGCTTGTATTTCATTACCTTTCCCTTTCTTCTTGTATTGAGAGTCTTGTAGGGCTTCTCCGCCTTTGGTGGTTACCATAAAGGAGAGTTTTATTAGTGGAGGGTGCGTGAGTAGGTGTGGATCCTTGGATTAGTCACCTCTTGTGAGATGGATACCAAGTAAACCAACCGTGTTAGCGGTGTATGCTTTTGTTTCTGTATTTTCCGCTGCGTATTCTTGAAGAAACAATCAACGCCAAGCACCGAGCACGCGAAGAGCTATTCACCCCCCCCCCCCCTCTAGCTACTTTTCGGTCCCAACACATTAGAGTTGTGAAGGTTACAACATTGCTATGGCGACTTCATAGCAAACAATAAAAAGTTGCATAAAGAACCAAACACCAAATTTTACCATCAAACATTAGTAAGAGTTTTAGACATTTCAAATCAAAATAAACGAGTTCAAAATGTAAAACTTTGCTAGAGAATCAACTATAATATGATAAACTGTGGTTTGTAGTACTCAGTATAACATCCATTTCTCAGTTTTTATCTTATGTTGCATCTGTGTTTTTTTATTTCATATTTACATGAAGTATATATCTTGTAATACAAGCAAATATCCTGAAGTTCAATAATACAGATCTATAGTAAGCTTCTACGCCTACAACCAATGAAGTTCTATAAGAATTTCTTATGAGACATCAGTTGAGGTTTGTGTTGTTTACATTACTTTCTAATTTATTTGTATGGAGTTATTAGAAAAGACAAAATAAAGGGTAGAAACTCAATATAGCCCGAAATTCATATTTCTGGTACGTATGCAAACAAACATATATAGAGCAGACTTTTTATTTCCCAAATTGTGTGCACAAATGATTTTATTTGTAACAATCAAACCATCAATTAGTCCACTTACTAGATTCTCCATAATTTAACAAAATGAAGTGTTTACATTTTTAATACTATCATGATAGAGAATAGACATATATATCGTAGCTAAGAACATATGCATTATATCCCTTCATGTATACCATATTATTATCGTTGACGTGACAATATGATTCATCTAAACTCTCCAGGTTATTGAAATAACAGAAGAATTGAGCAAGTGGACTATCATATGGCTACAACTGATATAAAAAATTTAGCAAACAATTGTCAAAATTAGAAGCTCAAGGAGCACATCTCAGTATTTCTCCATTCTAAAATGCATTCAGTTTCTTGAAGCAATATCTAGTGTTCTAGTATAATTTAATATTTTATTTACTGGCAATTACATCTCATGGGAACACATCTCTTTTAAAAAGCAGTTGAACATTATACTAATACTAGAAATAAAGATATATACTAAATTAACATCTTTAGCAATTTTGAGCTGGAAGATGAATCTGAGGTATGTAACCCCTATGGTAAGATCTCTTCCTGCAACACATATCTCTCTTCTAGGTAAGATATGTGGGTGGCTTCCAGGATAGGCTCTCTGAGGTCAGAGATCTTATAGCAATAATACACTAAATTGATGCTGTTGCCCAGGGCAACAGCCATAACAAGGAGCACAATGCTCTGTTAATCAAATTTTTCAGCTCAATTTAAAATGACAACTGTTCTGGCAGCTTCAAAGCTTCATGAGACTAACCTCTTGTCCCCACCGCCAACACTGTGAGAGATCTGAAGAAAAAGGAACAAAATGGTAGTTTCATGAAACTACCGACATACTAGACTGGGAAAGAAACTGCCGACTTTTGTGAAAGGTAAAAAGGAAAAACTACAACTTCCTCAAGTATTTCTCCACAATCATCGTTTCGAAAAGCTCAAACTCAACTCAATGCTCGATGAATAGGGAATTAGGAATCATAGAAAAATGTAATTTTGCAGATTTAAACACGCAAAACACACCATTTCTTTCAGATGTCGGCATTATGAACCAAAAAACCTAACTAAGCATTGAAAGTTCCAAACCGCATAAATCCTGAAACCCTAGAAGATCAACACCTGCGCTGAAAAGCCAAATCGCCGAGGAAAACCTAAAGCAACCCGTCGAGGAAAGCATTGGCGCAGACTACAAACGAGAAGGAACACTCTGTCTCATATTCACATCACCAGAGCATGAAAATTCCAGACGCCATCAAATAAGCCGACGAGAAAGGCGAGAGAAGTCGAGGGAAGGAGGAACAAAAAGAGGAGAATTTGTCACCTCACATGGAGGACAGGAAGAAGGCAAACAGGCGAGGCGATCGAGAAGAGCTCAAGCGAAGCGCCTCGCTATCGCCGCCAAGACAAGAGGAATGGAGGCAGGAGACGCCACTTCTTTTCCGGTGCAAAGCCTTTTGTACTAGGACAAGGAATCATTGGGGTTACAGTAGCATACCAGAAGGCAACGGGATCTGCTGTGGTTACACTGCCTCAACGTCGGGGGCGAAGGAGGCAAAGAGATGGGTTGATCTGTTGTGGTCGATCGCCTCAGCACCGGGATCTGCCGCTTGACGAAGGTGTGGTCTTGACGGAGAGGAGTTCGGAGGAGTGGTTCACGGAGAGGGGTTCGCCAGAGAGGAGTTGGATGGAGAAGGCCACGTGAGATGAGGAGTTGGGAGAAGGGTTCAAGATCAAAAACGATCGGAAGATAGGAGTTGGAAGAAGGGTTCGGGTTTTCTACTCCTTACTTAGATCCAACGGTTTGTATTAATCAAGATTTAGATGAGAACTTAACAATAGACAACACTTTTTAAAAAACGTTGTCGTAGACACTAAAAAAAGTCTAATAGACAATGCTTTTTACGAAGCGTTGTCTTTGACCCGTAAAAATCACTAATAGACAACGGTTTTTAGAAAAGCATTGTCTATTAATAAGAAAATAATGAAATAGACAACACTTTTCACTAAAAGCGTTGTTAAAAAAAATAGACAACGTTTTTTATAAAAAGCGTTGTCGTTTAAGTGTTGTAGAATCCCAATTTTCTTGTAGTGTAGAAAAGGAAAATCCAGCTTTGAAGGCAAAGCTTGATAAGTTAGAAAAATTCCTTAAGAGATTCAATGTTGGATCTAAGGGATTATGTATGGTGTTGGGTAGTCAAAGACCCAACAATGATAGATCGAGTTTGAGATACCGATCTAGTTCCTCCAAGGCCAAGGAGAAATCATATGCTAAGGCGACAAATAATAAGGGCAAGGGAGAGTTATCCAAGGTCAACAAGAAGAAATTTGCAAGGGTTGTTATAATTATGGCGAGGATGAAGTATCCAAGGTCAAGAAGATAAGGAAATCTTCTAAGGGACATCATTGTGGTTTAACCACAATAGATGAGTCACCTAGGGAGGTGACTAATGTTAAGAGCTCTAACAGTAGCTCAAAGAGTTAATTTGGGACCCATGACCAATGGATCTCAAGTGGATATTACTTGGGATTCTAGATGGGTCATGGAATGTGCCAAAGGATTTTAGAGACGGACTTGAGTCTCAAACCTAGGGATTTGGCACAATTAGGTTGTGTTTCATGCTTAAAATTATGAATTGGCTTCATATTACATGATAATTGGTTTTGGATGTATAGATGTCATATAAACCAATGCAAGGGATGCATTGAGGTTTAATATGGGCAAATACGTTAAGAGGAAGCCAAAACTAGGACTTTAGGTCAAGGTTCAATTGAACAATTTAGCTAGTTTTAGATTTTTGTGTCATTCTTGGGATTGGTGATAGATATATTTTTAAATATATTTTTCCTAAGCAGACACTGGTGAAATAGACCTCTCCACAAAATTTGAAGATTTTTGGATGTATGTAGAATTTTTGGTGTATTTCTGAAGTTGAGTTTAAAATATTGAATTGAGCTGAAAATGGTACCAGTCGACTGGTAACAGTATTTTTTGACCATAGTGTTGGGATGTATACCATAAGTCTAGCTTTTGTATGAACATCTGTTTTGAAATATTTTGAAATGAGAATCACTTTGGTCAAATATTTACATGTTATATTTATATATATGTCAATGCAGTTGTCCATTTAATTTATATTGTAGATAACATGGTGTGTGGTGCCACACAGAAAATCATGTTATTGGTTCCTTCTAAATTATAAATAGTAGCTCACGACCAAGATGGATTGGGACAAACCATTGGAACGATTGTAGTATAATTTGATATTAGTCTGTCTTGACTATAAAATTACACTAGTACACTATGTGTGTATTGAGCAGGACCGTCTGAGGTTATTCGATTTATACTGACTACATAAACGAACAGAACCTCTGTTATTATAGATGTGTGTCCTCTTAGTCCCTATATAATAATAAGCACGTATACTTAGTATTTATTTTTTTAACTTATTAATGGGTGAGATTTATTCGTTAAATTAATAGGCCCGATGAGTTGGGAGATAATAGTATTTATATGGTGTGTTGTTGATTATAGAAGAAATCTGTGTCCTAATTATTTAGGCTAATGATGTCCCCTTGAGGAGCTCATAAGAATTATCATGTAAACCTCAGACGGTCCTGCCCGATGAGCAGGATCGTCTGAGGTTATTCGATTTATACTGACTACATAAACGAACAGAACCTCTGTTATTATAGATGCGTGTCCTCTTAGTCCCTATATAATAATAAGCACGTATACTTAGTATTTATTTTTTTAACTTATTAATGGGTGAGATTTATTCGTTAAATTAATAGGCCCGATGAGTTGGGAGATAATAGTATTTATATGGTGTGTTGTTGATTATAGAAGAAATCTATGTCCTAATTATTTAGGCTAATGATGTCCCCTTGAGGAACTCATAAGAATTATCATGTAAGCCCTACAGGTGGACTTAGTCCGGCATGATAATAAAGTTGAGTGGTACTACTCTTGGAATCATATGTTAATTAATTGAGTTGTCAGTAACTCATTTAATTAACGAGCATACGATATCATAAGCACGGGGAGATTAACATACTCATGATAAGAAGGAGCTCATATTGTAATATGGGATTGGTGCGGTAGTTCAATAATAACTCTTTAGTGATATGGGTTATTATTGATAGACTTGGGTTGGGTGTTCGGGCCGAGCACAGAAAGCCCCAGCCCATCAGGATGCCTAAACCAATTCCTCGTCTAGGTCCCTGTTGTAGCCTCTATATAAAGCCTCGCATCCATCTATCCATAACTTGGTTAGGTTTAATTTAATTTGATTTGGTTTAACTTAACTTGGTTTGGTTTAACTTGGTTATAGAAAGGAAGATTTTTTCTAAACAGAATTCTGTTAATTTTCTTTCTTTGTAACCAACGACAAAGGTTATAAAAGGAGTAGGTGGTGCCCCCTAAAACCTAATTTTCCATAATCCTCTTCCCTCCTTGTGGCTGGCGCCCCTCTTCCCTTGCTAGGGTCGGCCACATCTCTTCCTTGTGGTCGGCGCCCCTCCTCCTCCACAACAAGGGCCGGTGCCCCTCCTCCTCGACAATTAGGGTCGGCGCCCCCTCCTCTTCCTTGGTGGGTGGCGGCTTGAAGAAGTTGGAGAAGAGAAAGAAGAGGAAGAAGATTAGAAGGTGCCCCATCCTGTAGCCTCCTTTTGTAGCCGGCGATTTGGAACCTGAGAAGAGAAGGAGGGTGGTGTTGTCTTGGTAGATCATCGCCTACACGACATCCAAGAAGAGGAGAGGAATACGGCAGAAGATCAAGAGGTCTTTAGCTACAAAGAAAAGATACAACTAGTTCTTTAATTTCGTTGCGTAATTAGTTAGTTTTCTTTGTATCATTTTTTGGAATACCGACACAAGAGGCCAACGATCTTGTACTTTAATCAAGGTGTGCTTCGTGTTGGTTGCTACTCGGAAAACCTAACGGTTCCACTGTACAAAAGTTTTGTACAAAGGTATGAACCTTTTCCTAGCTACCATGTGTTCTTTTAAATTAAACTTGGATCGCCTGCGAAACTTAACACGTTTGATCTTAAGTTTAATTTATTTGTTCTTTTAGGTTTAGACTTGGATCTCCTACAGAACTTAACACGTTCGATCCAAATCACCTAGGTCACGAAGACAATTAAATATCTATTTCCAAAATCGGCTTCCAGTACTGCATGGCGAGGCACATGGCCTTCTTGGATATAGGAGCAACCACCACCGACTAGACAAAGCCTTTTAAGGAAATTAAATATTTAACCTTCCCATAGTAACCCTAGGTTAACCTCTAAGAACAATCAAATCACAAAGAAAAGAAAAAAACAAAAGAACACAATTTCGAAAACTAATTCGAAAAACTAGAATCGCATGCCTCTTGTATTTGGTATTTTTACATGGAGATAAAACTAACATGATGCGGAAAACAATATTAGTTATACCTTTCTTAGTAGATAATGACCTCTTGATCTTCTACCGTATTCCTCTTCTAATCTCGGACGTTGTGTGGGAAACGATCTTCCGAGACGAGAACCACCTAGCACCTTCTTCTTCTTTAAAGTTTCGGCCAAGCAAGACTTCCAAAGGATGAAGATCTTTTTCCACCAACCAAACTCCAAGGGATGCAAGCTTTCTCTCCTTCTTCTCCAAGCTAAGATCCGGCCACCAAACAAGACTCCAAGAGCATGAAGACGTTCGGCCACAAAGATGGAGAGAAGAGAAAGGGAAGAGGCCGGCCACACCAAGGAAGAAAAGAGGGAGAAAAATAATAGAGGTTGTTCACCTTGAAGGCACCCAAAACCCCCCTCTTTTATAATCCTTAGCTTTGGCAAATAAGGAAATTTAATTACAATAAAATTTCCTTAACTTTTCTTGACATGAATTAATTAAGAAAAATTAAATAAAATTTCCTAATAACCCATGTCATGGCCGGCCACCTCATGGAAGAGCAAACAAGGCAATTTTCAATCAACCAATTAAAATTCCTTATTTGTTTCCGAAAATTTAAAAAAATAAAATTTCCCTTTAAAATCCTTTCATGGTTGATAAAAAGAAATTTCTATAATTTTAATTTTTCAACATGTGAATAATTTACAAAGAAGAAAAATAAAATATCCTTTCAATCTACAAATAAGGAAAGAGATTTAATCTCTTTTCTTAATCTTTTGTAGAAACTTATAAAAGAGATATTTTAATTTTTAATCTCTCTTTTAAATTATATCTTTCACATAAGAAAATTTTAAAATTAAAATTCTTTTCTAATTTAATAGGGCCGACCACCTAAGCTTGAGTTCAAGCTAGGGTCGGCCACCCATGGACCAAGGCTTGGTTGGCCCTAGCTTGATCCTCAAGCTAGCTTGGCCGACCCCTACAACATGGGTATGAAGGTGGGTATAGTACTCTATAACTAAGAGGCTACGATAAGGACCGAGAGGAGGAATTGATTTTGGTCTCCCGATAAAATTAAGCATCCCGTGTTCGCCCCGAACACACAACTTAATTTTATCAATAATAATTCATTCCACTAAAGAACTATTATTGAACTACCGCACCAATCCCAAATTATATTTTTTTGGGCTCCTTCTTATTATGAGTGTGTTAGTCTCCCTGTGTTTAAGATGTCGAATGTCCACTAATTAAGTGAGTTACTGACAACTCATTTAATTAATATCTTAGTCCAAGAGTAGTATCACTCAACCTTATCGTCATATCGGACTAAGTCCACCTGCAGGGTTTAACATGACAATTCTTATGAGCTCCTCTTGGGGACATTATCAACCTAGATCACTAGGACACAGTTTCCTTCTATAATCAACAACACACACCATAAGTGATATCATTTCCCAACTTATCGGGCTTATTGATTTATCGAACTAAATCTCATCCATTGATAAATTAAATAAATAAATATCAAATATATATGCTTGTTATTATATTAGGATTAAGAGCACACACTTCCATAATAACTGAGGTCTTGTTCCTTTATAAAGTCAGTATAAAAGAAACGACCTCTGATGGTCTTACTCAATACACTCTAAGTGTACTAGTGTAATTATATAGTTAAGATAAACTAATACCTAATTACACTACGACCTTCCAATGGTTTGTTCCTTTCCATCTTGGTCGTGAGCTACTGTTTATAATTTATAAGGTACTGATAGCATTATCTTCTATATGTGACACCACATACTATGTTATCTACAATATAAATTAATTGAACAACTACAAATAAATGTAGATAATTTGACCAAATGTGATTCTTTATTCAAAATAAATGTCTACAAAAGCTTAGGCTTTCAATATACACTCTAACACTTCGATCATTCAAGAACTTGCTTGATTGATCAAACACATGTCTGATCGAACATGCGAGTTGTTAGGAATAGTTCTGTACTTGTACAATTTTTGTGCAGGGAAATTTAAACAGAACGGAATTTCAGCGCCTTCAAGTGGTATCAGAGCGAGTTTTCTGGTTTTGTGTGATTGGGTTTCGGTTAAATTATGCACTGCTCGCATATAAATTTAGGTCGGATAATAATAGGATGTGCAAGATAGATTAACTCTGTGGTTGCAGGTATCCTAGATCTAACTATTATGGCTTTGTGTGTTTGTGTATGATTTGAACCCTCGAGCATATCAAGGTCATTGTGTGTGCATGATTGTAATAATTAAATGCGGTCGGTTGCCGTATTATTATCTTTTTACATTCTGTTCAATCTATATTACATGTAAATTCCTTTATGGAATATAGGATCGATAAATGTAAATTTTATTTTTTTGTTGCGGCTTGTATCCTTACTATGTGTGGTGCTATTTTGAGGACCGGAGGCGTGGCGAAGAAGGAAGCAAGATAGACGTGATGGCTTGATCCATTAGCGGCACATTGGCAGCATATTGGAGGACAACGTTGGATGAGGTCATAATAGTTGAAAATTTTATTTTCATATTTATTGCCTTTATATGCTATTTTTATGTGTTGTGATGTGTGTGTTGTGATGTGTGTGTTGTGATGTGCATGTTGTGATGTGCATGTTGTGATGTGTGTACATGTTAAAATTCCTCAATTTAAATAACTAAGTGGGAGAGGGATTATTTAAATAAATTCCACAGTCTCCATTACTGGTTTGTAAGTGATGCATTCAAACTTACGCGTTGGCTTTAAGTGCCTTCCTCCATATCGGATGAGTTTGTTTGCGGATCACTAGATCAAACTTCCTCTATGGATGATTATAGAAAATTATTTAGGTATGTGTGATCTTCTCCATCTGAAGGGGCGCAATCCTAATTAATGGACTAAGTATCAAGTAATGGTATACACTTAGGCGCATTTAATAATATCCTCCCCATCGGAGTCACTGCTATTATTTATGTGACTGAAGATGAACCAACTATTAATTTTATTTATCATAAAGTTAGGTTGACAAGATAATAAAATTAATGGGTAAAACCTCCTCTTACAAATGTTTGAATTAGTATACGTCCACACTATCATGACATACAAAATTCACGGTGTTTGAGGTGTTGGTGAATTTTAATTATATTGTTTGAGGAATCAATATTATTTTAAATTCTAAAGTTTTAATCAAATATTTTATCTTGTGATTCTCAGGATTTCAAAATGGTTTTCAATCCTCTTCCTGTTATTTTAAAAGAAAATAAACTTACTAGTCTAAATTATATTGATTGGAAACGAAACTTGGGCATTGTCTTAACTGCTGAAGAATACAAGTTCGTACTTCTTGAGGTCTGTCCTAGCATGCCTGATAAGGATTCTAGTGAAGAGGAGATAGAGAGACAAAGGAAATGAGTGAAGGCAGATGAGATGACGCGGTGTTACATTTTGACTTCTATGTCAAATGTGCTGCAACATCAGCATCAGACCCTACCCACTGCATATGACATGATGCTCAATCTCAAGGAACTCTTCGGACACCAGAATCAGGCTGTCAGGCAGGAGGCCATGAGAAACTTAATAACGACCACCATGACTGAGAGGATACCCGTGAGGGATCATATCCTCAAGATGATGGCTCATTTAAATGAGATGGAAGTCCTTAGAGCTGAAATCGATGGAGAAACCTATGTCGATATCATTCTCCAAACGCTGCCCAAAAGTTTTGATCAGTTCCGACTGAACTACAACATGAACAAAAGGGTTTATTCGTTAGCGGAACTTCTGACAGAACTCCAAGCGGTAGAAGGGTTATTTCGTCAAAGTTCTCAAGTTCACATTGCTGAAAACATTTCTGCCTCTAAGCCGAAAGGTGGAAAGAAGAAGAAGAAACAAGTTGGTTCGACAAAGAAAGTGATTCGACCTCTAGGGACTGGGCAGCAGGCAGGTGTGAAGAAGTCGAAAGGCAAATGCTTCACATGCAAGCAGTATGGACATTGGAAGGTGAGTTGTCCTCACAGAAAGGAGAACAATAAAGGTATATCTTATTCATTAGTTGTTGAAACATGTTTAGCGATGTTATCTACCGGTACTTGGTGTGTAGATACGGGAGCCACTGATCATGTCTGTAATTCATTGCAGGGGTTCCAGGAAACCAGACGATTACATGAAGGGGAGATCACCGTTTACATGGGCAATGCTATGAGAGTGGCGGATGTTGCAATGGGAGATGTTTATTTATCTTTTGATAGGAATAAAACTTTGATTTTGAAAAATTATCTTTACGTACCATGTTTTAGAAAGAATTTGATTTCAGTTTCTAAATTATTTATGGACTGATATTTTGTTTCTTTTGATGACAAAGTGGTTGTTAAGAAAAATAGAGTGGTTATCTGTTCTGGTACATTAGTTGGTAATTTGTATACTCTTAATCCAATAACTCCCACAATGCAACAAATAGAAATTAATAACACATCTTCTAATTCTAATAAGAGAAAGCAACCTTCGGAAATGAACCAAACATATCTTTGGCATCTAAGGTTAGGTCATATTAACTTGAGTAGGATTCAAAGGTTAATAGCTGATGGACCTTTGGGTTCATTGGTAGTGGAAAACTTTCTGACCTGTGAGTCTTGCTTGGAAGGAAAAATGACCAAGAGACCTTTTAAGGCTAAGAGGTATAGAGCCAAAGAAGTGTTGGAATTGGTTCATTCTAATTTGTGTGGGTCTATGACTATCCAGGTAAGAGGTAGTTTCGAATATTTTATCTCTTTTATAAATGACTATTCGAGATATGAGTACATTTACTTGATACACCACAAGTCTGAGTGTTTTGATAAGTTCAAATAGTACAAGGTTGATGTGGAGAAATGTTATGGTAAAAGTATCAAGACATTACGGTCTGATCGTGGTAGAGAGTACCTCTTAGGAGAGTTTATGAGTCACTTATCAGAGGTCGGGATTCAATCCCAATTATTTGTACCTAGTACACCCCAACAGAATGGTGTGGCGGAACGAATGAATAGGACTCTTATGGAAATGGTTAGATCAATGATGAGTTATTCAGAATTACCAAATTCGTTTTGGGGATATGCTCTAGAAATGACGGCGTACATTCTGAACTTGGTACCTTCTAAGTCAGTACCCTCTACACCCATAAAATTATGGAATGGACGTAAGCTTAGTTTGAAACACATTCGGATTTGGGGTAGTCCAGCACATGTGCCGAAGGGATACGATGATAAGTTGGAATCACGTGCAGAAGTTCGCTTGTTCGTGGGATATCCTAGAGGAACGAAAGGTGGTTTGTTTTATAGTCCTAAAGATCATAAGGTCATTGTTAGCACCAATGCCCGATTTTTAGAAGATGACTATGTAATGAACCACAAGCCCATGAGTAAAATTGTTCTTCAGGAAATAAGAGAGAACGCTTCTACTTTAGTACCAATGATACCAGATGAGATACCACAAGTAACTGCAACACGTGTCACACATGATGCACAATTACAGGTAGTACCTCGTCGTAGTGGGAGGATTGTTAGGCAACCTGATAGATTCATGTTTTTGGGGGAGTCTTCAGACTTGATCTCTGGTGAACATGAAGCTGATCCCTGGACATATGATGAAGCACTCTAAGATAAAGATGTGGCATCTTGGCAAAGTGCAATGAACTCTGAAATAGAATCTATGCATTCTAATTAGGTATGGGAGCTTGTAGAACCACCAAATGGTGTAAAAGCTATTGAATGTAAATGAGTCTACAAAAGGAAAAGAGGAACAGACAGGAAGGTGGAAACCTTTAAAGCGAGCCTTGTTGAAAAGGGGTATACTCAGAAAGAGGGAATCGATTATGAGGAAACTTTTTTATCGATAGTCATGCTTAAGTCTATCCAGATCCTTTTATCTATTACTGCTTATATGGACTATGAGGTTTGGAAAATGGATGTTAAGATAGCTTTCCTTTACGGAAGTCTTGAAGAAAACATCTATATGAAGCAACCAGAGGGATTCATTGCGAAGGACAAAGAGCATATTGTATGTAAGCTCAATCGGTCAATTTATGGACTGAAGCAAGCTTCGAGATCTTAGAACATCCGATTTGATGAAGTGATCCAGTCTTATAGATTCATTCATTGTCTGGATGAGTCTTGTGTATACAAGAAAAGTGACAGAAACGTGGTGGTATTTCTTGTACTATACGTAGATGACATTTTGCTCATTGACAACAATGTCAGAGTGTTGTCAGACGTAAGGATATGATTGTTCAAGCAGTTTGATATGAAGGACATGGGAGAATATGGGCATATTCTTGGGATCAAAGTAATAAGGGATCGCAAGAAAATGATATTGTGTTTATCCCAAGCTTCATACATCGATACTATCCTAACTCGTTTTAGCATGCAAAACTCCAAGAAAAGTTTTCTACTTCTTTGGCATGGAGTACCTTTATCTAAAGAGATATGTCCTAAAACATCAAAGGAGATAGAAGAGATGAAGGCAGTTCCTTATGCTTCAGCTATAGAAAGCCTAATGTATGCGATGCTATGTACGAGACCAGATATCTATTTTATCGTGGGCATGGTTAGCAGATATCAAAGTAACTCAGGACCGCGATATTGGATTGTCGTAAAACATATATTAAAGTATCTGAAAAGGACTAGAGATTATATGCTGGTTTACCAGACAGATGATTTGCTCCCTATGGGATACACGGATTTGGACTTCCAATCAGATAGGGACAGTAGTAAATCAACCTCGGGGTATGCGTTTACTTTAAGAGGTGGAGCTATAGCATGGAGGAGTGTTAAGCAGAAATACGTTTCAGACTCCACCGTGGAAGCTGAGTATGTGGCAGCCTCTAAGGCAGCTAAAGAAGCTGTATGACTCAGAAACTTCTTGATAGACTTAGATGTGATTCCTAGTTTGCCAAAAGTTATCATAATTTATTGTGACAACAGAGGTGCAGTAGCAAACTCGAAGGAACCACGAGCCCATAAGGCAAGTAAACACATTGAGTGCAAGTACCACCTGATACGAGACATCGTAAAATGAGAAGAGGTAATTGTCGCCTAGATTACATCAGCAGATAACCTGACAGATCCTTTCACTAAGGCCCTTCCGGCAAGAACTTTTGATAGGTATGTTGAGGGGATGGGAATCAGATGTATGACAGCATTTATGGCAGCATAGTCTTTTAGTATAAGTGGGAGATTGTTGGGATGTATACTATAAGCCTAGTTTTTGTATGAACATCTGTTTTGAATATTTTGAAATGAGAATCACTTTAGTCAAATGTTTACATTTTATATTTATATATATGTCAATGCAGTTGTCCATTTAATTTATATTGTAGATAACATGGTGTGTGGTGTCACACAAAAGATCATGTTATCAGTTCCTTATAAATTATAAATAGTAGCTCACAACCAAGATGGATTGGGGTAAATCATTAGAACGGTTACAGTGTTATTTGGTATTAGTCTGTCTTGACTATAAAATTATACTAGTACACTATGTGTGTATTGAGCAGGATTGTCTGAGGTTATTCGATTTATACTGACTACATAAACGAACAGAACCTCTGTTATCATAGATATGCGTCCTCTTAATCTCTATATAATAATAAGCACGTATACTTAGTATTTATTTCTTTAACTTATTAATGGGTGAGATTTATTGGTTAAATCAATAGGCCCGATGAGTTGGGATATAATATTATTTATATGGTGTATTGTTGATTATAGAAGAAATCTGTGTCCTAATTATTTAGGCTAATGATGTCCCCTTGAGGAGCTCATAAGGATTATCATGTAAACCCTATAGGTGGACTTAGTCCGGCATGATAATAAAGTTGAGTGGTACTACTCTTAGAATCAGATGTTAATTAATTGAGTTGTTAGTAACTCATTTAATTAACGGACATATGATATCTTAAACACGGGGAGATTAACACACTCATGATAAGAAGGAGCCCATATTGTAATATGTGATTGGTGCGGTAGTTCAATAATAACACTTTAGTGATATGAGTTATTATTGATGGACTTGAATTGAGTGTTCGGGCCGAACACAGGAAGCCCAAGCCCATCAGGATGCCTAAACCAATTCCTCCTCTAGGTCCCTGTTGTAGCCTTTATATAAAGTCTCGCATCCACCTATCCATAACTTAGTTTGGTTTAACTTAACTTGGTTTGGTTTAACTTAACTTGGTTTGGTTTAACTTGGTTATAGAAAGGGAGATTTTTTCTAAACAGAATTCTGTTAATTTTCTTTCTTTGTAACCGACGGCAAAGGTTATAAAAGGAGTAGGTGGTGCCCCCTAAAACCTAATTTTCCATAATCCTCTTTCCTTCTTGTGGTCGGTGCCCCTCTTCCCTTGCTAGGGCTGACCACATCTCCACCTAGGGTCGGCCACATCTCTTCCTTGTGGCCGGCGCCCTTCCTCCTCCACAATAAGGGTTGGTGCCCCCCTCCTCTTCCTTAGTGGGTGGCGGCTTGAAGAAGTTGGAGAAGAGGAAGAAGAGGAAAGAAGAGGAATGAAGAGGAAGAAGATTAAAAGGTGCCCCATCATAGAGCCTCCTTTTGTAGCCGGTGGTTTGGAAATCGAGAAGAGAAGGAGGATGATGGTGTCTTGGTAGATTGTCGCCCACACGACGTCCAAGAAGAGGAGAGGAATACGGAAGAAGATCAAGAGGCCTTTAGCTACATGCGGGTTGCTAGGAATAGTTCTGTACTTGTACAATTTTTATGTATGGAAATTTTAACAGAACGGAATTCCAGCGCCTTCACACAGAATGTTTTTGTGAGGTTATGTCGAAGGGAACAGTCGACTGGTGCTTAGGACAGTCGACTGATACCAGTCTCAAACTATTTTTCAGCACTGATTTTGACCAAGTTAGCCTGTATAGATGTATGAGATCCTTGAGGGATAAATACATAAGTTTAGGGTCAGTTTGGATGATCAAATTTCAACAACTGGGATATTGTTGAAAGTTTTTTAATGCTAGGCAAAGGGGGAGAAATAAGGTTTAGTTGGGAAAATCTTAGGTGTCTTTGCGTAGGGGGAGCCTTGTGATAGGTTTTTAAATATCCCTGTAGAAAAATTCCTAGCTCAATGGGGAGCTTAGATGTAGGGGGAGCCTTTTGATAGGTTCCAATGAATGTTTGCATTTTTTTTATTTGGCGGTGTAAGTCTAAGTGTGTAGCCTAAGCAACGTAAGTTTATTCGATGGTGTAAGTCTAAGTGTGTAGCCTTGGCAACGAAAGTCCATTGGGCGGTGTAAGTCCAAGTATTTAGCCTTGGCAACATAAGTCCATTCGGTGGTGTAAGTCCAAGTGTGTAGCCTTGGCAACATAAGTCCATTTGTTATTAGTATTGTTATTTGCTATTATATTTTTCCTAACTTAAATGTATTGTCAAACATCAAAAAAGGGAAGATTGTTCAGGTAATCCCAATAGTCCGTGCGACCATGTGTTTTGGTGTTTAGGCAAAGGGTTTAAGTTAGGTTTACCCTTGTATTTAATATGTGTATATGAGTGTGAAAGTTTGCAGGATACACATATGACTCAGCTTGATGACTTCGGGTCAGGTAAAGGATGGAGCATTCGAGGGACCGTGGATAAGGCAGCAATGACAAAGGCCGAAGGAACTGACTTCGAGGCATACGCGAAGGATAACATTAGGGATGAGCCGCGGGCTTGAATGCATCCGAGGGACAAAAGCTAAAGGAAGTAAGCTTGAAGGCAAGAGGTCAAAGCTATGAAGAAGAGTCAAGTGAGTCGTGAGGGTCCGAGTGCGAGAGAAATGTACTCGGGAAGGGAAACCTTAGGTTTAGGGTTGTACCAACTGACCGGTACTGGAATCAGTCGATTGGAACAAAGCATAGAGAATTTCTGTGCCCGAACGACAGGGACCAATCGACTAGTGTCCAATCGACTTTTAAAGAGTCGTTGCCCAGGCACCAGTCGACTAGTAATGGCAAAATAGTCTTCCTGTTTCTCCCCAAGCTCTATAAGATGGAGTTTGGGATGGCTGGCCAAGGTGACAAAATTAGACTTAGTTAAAACCTAATTAGTAGTCACTAAGTGTTCAAGATTTCCTTTGTATCCAAGTTTCTTGGTTGGTGTTGTGGTGAGATTTCTCCACCCACAAGGAGTTGCTTGAGTAGCTGGAGTTTGTCGGGGGCTAATCCACCGACAGATAAGGCTAATCTCCATGAGATCTAGTCTTTCTGCTACTCTATCCTTTATTTTTCATGGAATGTCAAGTAACATATCAATGAGACTTTTACAAATATTTTTTTCAATATATGTCACATCAAGAACATGTCAAACGTGTAGATGTTTCCAATACTCAAGTTCAAAGAATATAAATTTCTTTTTCCAGCATGATTTTTCATCAACATCCTTTAACTAAAGCTTTCCACTCATTTTTCCCAAACGATAATTAATATTTTCAACTCTTTCTAAAAACCTCATGCCCAGTTAATGGTTTTCGTGCGAGGTTAAACTCTTGGTTCCTGTTAAATGCTTTCTTTTGCCTTCGTAAGGATGACTTCTAGGAAGAAACCTTCTATGACCTGTATATAAATTTTTTCTACTATGCTTCAACCTTGTTGAACATGTTTCTTCACCACATATTGGACATGCATGATATTCTTTCACAACACAACCTACATATTCCCATGTGCAGGAAAATCATTGATTGCCCGTAGTAAAATAGCTCTAAGCATGAAATTTTCTTCTGGATATGCATCATATGTATCAACACCTATATCCTACAAGCATTTTAAATCATCAATTAGATGTGCTAAGTAGGCATCAATCATTTCCTGGTTGTTTAGGACCAGTAATCATTAAAGTGAGCATCATAAACTTTTTCTTCATACATAACTTTGGAGGAAGGTTGTAAGTGATCATTACAATTGACCAACAACTATATGTAGAACTCATTAAATTATGGGGATTGATCTCGTCTATTGATATGACCAATCTTAGATTTCTCGACTCAAAAGTAAAATCTGGCTAATTGTGATCCACCACTTTTTAAGAGGGTGAATCAGCTGGATGACGCAAGTATCTATCAAAAATCCTTTTATCAGCGTGCCAAGTTAACTCCTTAGATATCACCTTGTTCTAAAATCATCTTTGAAATCTTGGAATATAAAGGAAGTACCAAAGGACCTTTATAGGAACTCCTTCATTTATCATAAAATTTTTACCTAACTTCCACCTTGACATCTTGTAAATAGGGCAATTAGTAAAGTCCTCATACTCCTTTTGGTATAAGGTACAATCATGAGGGCAAGCATGAATTTTCACATAATCTATCCTTAATGCACATAAGCTTTTCTTTGCATCATACAAAGATAAAGGTAATTTATTGTCATCTAGAAGTATTTCCTTGAATAAACTATGTAAGTCAGTGAAATTTTTATCACTCCAACTATATTTTACCTTCAAGTTATATAATTTGACATCTAGAATATGAATGTTTCTTAGCATTTTCAAGTAGCTTGTGGAATTAGTTTAGATTCTCAGCATAACTATCTTATGTAGCATGTACCATATTTGTAGGTTCCTCGACAAAAGATTTGTGTTCATCTTGCCCTACTCGATCACTATCATTCATTGAGTTCCCAATCTTAGATCTTTCACTACGCCAAATCCAAATATGATATGTTAAATCTATACCATTACAACACAAATGTGCTCTTATAGTGTCAACATCTTCCTTCTTTAGATTACTACATCTTGCACATGTGCAAGGTATTACATTCAAATCTTTAGCGTTTTGTGTTGCAAAGTGCAAGAAAGACTCTATTCCAACCTCAAATTCATGTGGTAACCTATTCTTTGGCATCCAATCTTTGTCTATTATTACTCATACAACTAAACATCCAATAATGAGTTAAATCCTTCAAAACAATTGTAAAAATATGACATATTAAATTAGCAGTGCTACCAACAACACAAAATTATTCTAGTGAATTATGTTAGAATATATCTATTAATTTTCATTAAATTGTTATGGTAAAGTAGCTAAATTAATATCAATTGTAACAACTACGAAGCAATATTTTTAAACATTTAGCATAGACGTAGATATAAGAGTACACTTTGAAGAGAGACAAGCTGGAAGCATCTTAAAATAAAAGACCAGGATAACATTAATGAGGAAAAAAACTTCTAGTTGTAGAACATGCATGTATGTGTTGTCAAGTTAATAAAAAACACAATGACAAACAAACTTTTAGTAGAGTACATTTGTTGTTCATGCCTATATAAATATGCAAACATTTCTTAACACACAAAAACAAAAACTAATTAACTCTTGACAAGTAACTACAAAATATTACAGCCCAATTTTTTGGTAGATTATGTTGTCACAATTAAACTATTGCTTCATAATTCATTTATCTAAAGCCTATAAATCCTTCTAAGATGATGAAACAAAAAGAATGTATGTTGTCATTCAAATTTGAAATGAGATTTTGACATAAACATTACTACATTCATAAGCGTCAACCAAATCCAATATAAAGAGATTTTATAATTTTATAATGTTCACGTGGAAGTAGATAGAAACACTTTTTCCAGCCATACCTGAGGTTTAGCAGTGTAACTATGATTCGTCTGGAGAGGGGTTGTTGGAGATGGGTCATTCGAAGGAGATGTTCAGCGGGAGAGGATTAGACTGAGAGGAGTTTGGAGGAAAGGTTCGTGGAGAGGGGTTCGCTGAAGAGGGGTTGGATGAAGATGCTTAGAGTTTTGACAGCGGCATCGTAAAGAGATCGTATGAGGAGAGGGAAAGAAAAATAGCTTATGCTATGTTTACTTTAAGGTGTGGCCTGAGAAAAAACAAGAATCTATAGTGGAAAGAATTCCTTAGGGAAAAGGAAAATAATCCTTTATTTGGTATACTTATTTACTTCAATTGGGGAAAATGAATGAGATCAATCCATCAATAGAAAACACCCTTTTTATTTTTTTCATTTTTAGATAAAAAATTAAAATTATTTATTGTACTAAAAAATATAAAAAAGATTTATAATTATGTTCTTAATAACCAATGTTTTTATTTTATTTTAAATTTTTTTATATATTGTCATATAATTATGGATTCAAATAATGCATTTTCAACCTGATGAAAGAGTTTCCATGAAAGAAATATAAAAACATTGTATACAAGTGGAAAAAAGTGTGGGGAAAATATGTAAGTGGAATAAAATATTGGTCAACATAAAGCTAAATGTCTTGAGAATGCTATCGTATATTAAAATAAAAAAACTTACCATTATCATATATTAAAATAAAAAATTATCAACAATAAACATTACTTAGAAATAATCCATAATTATTACAAAGGTATTACCAACTAAAAAATTAAATTGACTTTCATATGCTAATAATTACTAATAAGCCTATATAACCCTATACTCTGGATACCTATCCAAATCTTACAAATTGCAATTATTCAAAACCTCACAATTCAAAATTAGAAAGAAAACATATTCTTTAGAAGAGCAAGTCTCTTCTCCATTGGACATCCCATAACAAGCATCATCTTCTTCTTATTCTCTCCTAGGAATAGATAGACATCAAGTATATTTTCATCTAAAACACCAACAGAAACTAAATTTTTGAAGAGTTTCTCATTTAACTTTTGTTGATTAAATGACTTATTCTCGATAACTAAACTTGAACGGTCAATTGTAGAAACAACTTCCTTGATACTTAAGTCAAAGGCTAAACTTTTCTTATTGTCATTAGCACCAACCGATGCAATTTTTCTCTTCCTTAATCCCTTAATAAATGGTGAACTATCAAGGTCTACTTCAGAATTCACATGTACATCATCCTTTTGTTCTTCCTCTTGAATAATTTCAACATTTCTTTCAGCAGTAGTGGAAGCTCCTTGACCATTCGCTCTGTCATAAGCAAATAACTCAAACAACTTTTTATAATGAGGTGCAAGGGTATATCTCCACTTCTTAATTGATGGAGTAGCCTAAATAAAAATAAAATTAATCAAAAACATAATAGTTATATAAACTGACAAAATATAAAATGAATTATCTACTATTAATATTATATCAATAAGTTGCTTCTAAACTTCTTCCTCAGCCTCAAATCTCCTACTCTCAGCATGCCATTGAACTCCACTTGCATTCTTAAACAAATCATAACACGAATTTGTTGGGGTTGCAAGGTTGCAAGCATAGTCCCGCATTGAAAACACATGGAAAATATCATGGATTTATAAGAGAAAGGTATCTCCATTGGCATGAAGCCTTTTGGGTAGAGCCCAAGAGCAAAACCATGAGGACTTAGGCCCAAAGTGGACAATATCATACCATTGTAGAGATATCTAAATTCTTTTCGATCCTACAATTGATATTAGAGTCCAGGCTGCCAGAAGATTTAACCGCTGACTGTGCACAAGAGCTATGATATAATTGAGCCATGTAGGTACAATATTAACCTTTAATAAAGAAAAGTGGGGGCTCCTATGTTCTGATCAAGAGGACCAGAGACCAGGCAGGAATTTCTAGTTGCGGCTAGGCAAAGAAGTCCTAATAGGTCGGGTGGACCGAGGGGTAGGAAGACCTGGTGGGTTGAGGATCGGACGTGGGAAGCTTGTGGTCCTTTGTTTGAGGGGGGGATTGTTGGGGTTGCAAGGTTGCAAATATAGTCCCACATTGAAAACACATGGGAAAGATCATGGGTTTATAAGAGAAAGATATCTCCATTGGCATGAGGTCTTTTGGGTAGAGCCCAAGAGCAAAACCATGAGGGCTTAGGCCCAAAGTGGACAATATCATATCATTATGGAGATATCTAAATTTTTTTCGATCCTACAGAATTAAAGTTAGCCTTCAACGTTTTCATTCTATTCTTGACCCTTTGTCAATGGAATTTTAGTCTTCTCACGGCAAATAACAACCATTTCTTTGTATGTTGTAGACATGAAAGTGCTATCTACTCGGTTGCCATCAACTTGTTGATTTAACATAACATCAATAAAAATTATTATTCATTTCATCAGTCCACTTAATCATATCCTTTTTGACTTGTTCAACCATAGAACTAATTTCTACTCAATATCTGCATCAAATTCACATGGGGCCATGAAAAAAAATCAAATCTTATTCATAGTTATAAACTAGTAACATTCAACTGTATAATATTAGATTAACAAATATAATTAATTCATAAAAAATAATATTCAATCATAAAACATTCAGTATTAAGATTTACCAATAGCATATTCAAAACATCACATTGCTCAAATTAAGCATTATTAATTAGTATACATCAAACCGTTCTCATAATTTTCCTATTAAAACCAAATAAGTCTTCTTTAGTTATTATTGTAATCCAACCACATAACATTAGCTATGTTATCCTTGATCATATTCCCTTGAGTTCAGTCATCGTCCTGTCTCTCACTGCAACTCACTTCATTGCAATAATTTGCACTCAATTCATGATCCACTTCACTAATCTACCTCTCATCTGGATTCATCCCCATTAAGAAATTATGAAGAATACAACATGCTAAGACAATATCTGTGTGAATGTTAATTTCATAGTGAGGTTCTATTCCGCTAGCAATAATGGGAAACCTCTTCTTTAGAACCCCAAAAGCTCTCTTGATTGTATTGCGAAGAGATGCATGTCTAAGATTGGATCACTCTTTTGCATTTGTAAGGCCACATCTCAAGTATTCCTTTAAGTGATAACGAATTCCTTGATAAGGGGTAATTAAACCCCTCCTCAGCATAAACCCAGAGTCAATTAAATAGTATTTACCTATAACAAGTAAACGATATAGGTTAATCATATTTACTTCCAAACATTGTCCACCAATGAACATTAATTGTAAACTGAATACTATGTGGAATTAATAATTTATCGCATCTAGATAGAGCATTTTTGACGATTCAAGAATCAGATGTAGCTCCTTCCCACCCATATAAGATATATGTGAACTTTAGGTCGAAGGAGAATGCCGCCAACACATTTGTAGTTGGCCAATCCTTTCTCCCTTGATATCTAGGTGCGTCTATATCAGATACCTTAACACGTATATGTGTTCCATCTAGTGCACCAACACAATCCTACAATTAGGAGACAATGAGCATATTTAGCAACAAAGTACCTTGCAAACATTCTAAAATTCAAAATGATCAAAATGAGTATTACCTTGAAGTAAGGGTAAAATCTACTGCTACTCTGTATAAGCAGAGGGATTTCAGAACCATCTAGTTGCTTTATAAATTGAGCATGAAGTCCAATAATGACTTTTAAATGTAGATCCGCTACATTAACGACCCCCTAGTGTCGACCCCACATATATGGAGGGAGGTACATACAAGTACACAAGCGTCAGGCACATGGAATCCAATAATGGCTTTTAAGACTTCATGAAAATGATTATTAATAGTCCTTGTACTTCGACGAACGAAAAAATTCAGCTCTCGATGCTTAACATCATGACCAAGCAGATATAAAAACTTAGCAACCTTCTCTTCAATACTTGAATTCTTATTGACTTTTACCCTTCTGTTGTGCTTTAATAGTTCACACAAGCGAACAAAGCCATCCACACTTACCCTAAGAATGCTACGACATGCCTCATTAGATGTCATAAGGTTGTGCAACAAAATGTGTCGTGCGTCATCTTTTTGCTCATTATTCTTCATTAGACCTTTATCTATATACTTATTCATATCCTTCAACATGACCCCAAGAATAACTACACAAATTTTATTTATGATAACTTTATTCTCTGAACTCTCATTTGGACTATCATTATTCTCCTCGTAACAATCATTAACATTCGAATAATCTCCTTCACCATTATCCTACTCCATCTGTTGAAAGATAAACAAAAACAAATAGACTACTATAATAAATTCAACAACGTCGCTATCAAAAACTAATATTCCATCTAATCAGAGTTATATTTCATCTAAAAGATAGAAATAAGTAAAGTGGAGATAGAAATCAATGAAAGAAAAAAATTAAAATGAAGACAAAAATCAGAATTATATTTCATCTAATGGAGTTATAGAAATAAGGAAAATTATATTTCATCTCATTAGTTATACTTCATCTAATCAGCGTTTCTCTATTGTTGAAAATTAAAATGAAGATATAAATCAGTAAGATTCAAACTTACTACAATCACAGAGATGGAAAACTTAACACAAAGCAGTCGTTAAGCAATCGCAGAAGAAGAGCAGCAGCTTACAACAGTTGTGAATCAATCGTGAGAGCAACAATGTAGAGTAACTGTAGCAGTCTTGAAAGAGAAAAAGAGGAATCGACGGAGGAGTCGACAGGTGAGGAGGAAGAAGAAGAGTCTGCAGGTGAGAAGAAAGAAGAAATTGACAACTTAATAGAGTCGTCGTTGGGTGTGGAGGTAGAAATCACCGATTTAGCAGAGGTGTTGTTGGGTGAGGATGAGAAGGTAGAAATTGCCGATTTGGCGGAAGAGGAAAGGAAGGGTTAGGGATATTTATGTGATTTCATTTTATTTAATTTTCCTTCATTTGTTTTTCCATCCGATTTGGACGGGATAAATTTTCCTTGAAAATGTATCCGCCGAAGGAATATAATTTCCATCGGCTTAAAATTTTTAATCAAGTAAATAATATAAAATTCTTACAATGAAAACTTTTCTCGTAATTTAGTTTCCTTCCCTCTAAGTAACATAGACTTAGGATTTGGTAAGCTAAGGTGGGGGGGGGGGGGGGGGGACACAACGCCAAAATTTTTTCTAAAAAAGGGAAAGCAAAACATAGTTGCAACAAAAATTGTGAAGGAAAAAAATAATGAAAGAATAAAGTCAAGACAACAGTTTATTAAAATCGTCTAAGTTTAATTGAAAAACATAGCTTAAGTTTTGTCTAAGTTTGTCAATGACTACTTAAGTCAGCTAGTTTCTATTATCACAAATTACTTTATCACAACTTTTGTGTTATTTGACTATTATAATGTATTAATCGATCAACTTGAGGGAAGACACGTCCGAATATATCTTTTCCTATATTTTGATCATTACATTAATGACTAGTAATTACATGTGATTTATTTTCTCCATGTTAACTTAGGGATGAATTTGAAGAAATGCTAAAGACCAACGAATCATCTTTTTACTATATTGGTTAACTTAACTCTTTAATTGATTTGAGTCGACTCTAGTCCATTAGATTCACAACAAATATCATTTTGATGATTGAATCTCGACTACGTTGAAATTTATTTTATCCGAAAGAAATATTCTATTGGTGTAAATTTTTGCTCAAGTGTGGTTTGTATATGATTTTTATGTTTGGACAAAGTTTATTTTTTTTTGTAAATATTAATTAAAAGAAAATAATGAATGACTTAATTTGATTCAACTTAGATCGTTAAAGCGCTGGGTCCAACCCAGCCTGTTCCAGCTTGGCCCAATCCTTTTACATTTAGGCCGATTCAAATATATGTAGACAAAAGAAAAGAGCAGCACGTGTGCGGGAACGAAAGACGCAAGGACGGATGACGGAGTTGGACCCATCGATTTGATTATTATTTTGTTTGAACCGGGTCGATTCCGGTCGATATGAGAAGCCCATCGCTCAGCCTCTGCCGTTCGCAGCCCTAATCCAAAGTGCTGCTATTTTGTACCATTTTGTTGGCGCAAGAAATGCCGGAGGAGCATAGGCGAAGGGAAGGCGGCGCCGGAGGCGACTCGCGGTCACGACGCGAGGAACGCGATCCCGACAGAAGGCGTCCCCATTCCCGATCTGAAAGAGAAAGGCAAAGGGAGCCCAGGTAACCTTCTCTGTTTTATCTCCCTCTCATTGTTCGACGCTGCAATTTTTTCCTCTTGCGCTATTTATTCCGCGTTTTGGTGGATTTCTTAGCAGATATCGGAGTTGCACACATTATCAGTTGCGCTATTTATTCCGCGTTTTTCCTCTTAATCATTGATAACCTGTTAGATGGTTACAAGAGTCTCTCTTTTGGATTAGCGATTGTAGTTATCCACAATGGTTTCTTTTTCAGTGATGACTCTTTAGAGATGAGAATCCTTCAACCTTGATATTGTACTTAGCATTCCATGTTTTACGGTGAGAAGGTTTAGGAGCATTTCTTCTCAGTTTACAAGAAACCTTTTTTGGGGGGTATTCTTTCAAGATCTTGGACTTTCTGAAACCTGAATTTTCTCTTGTTATTTCAACTCACCGCATTCATTTTATTGATGGAAAGTTTTACATAAGGCAGTTAAAGAGTTAAGAACATAGAACTTACCTGGACGACTGATGATCAAATTTCTTTGGAGATTCCATTGCTGGTCTTCAGTTTTCTTCTCTTTATTGTTATTTGACCTGCTAAAGGAAGTAGTTGACTGCGAGAGCTGATTTATCAATCTATTCTATGTAGCTGTGACACCTGCCTATTATTTCAATTTTTTCTAGTGGAACTTATGCTTGTATCCTCAGGAAAACAAGCTTAATATATGAGTAATGTTTTATGTTTTCTCACATGTATTTTTTTTTTCCTTCTTGATGTTCCAAATCTTTCTTTGAAAAATATGTAAAACCAACTGTAATCTTGAGATTGTTGAAATCCTTCTGGATCTCTATGTGATGAATTATTACAGATGTTTGTTTTGTGTTCCAATGAAGCAATTCCAATTTCTATATGTGTCAGGAATCTTGAGCTTAGGAATCTGTCTCCTACTCTGCTGTTGTAGTATTTCATGATTTCATCCATATCAAAAACTAGTAAATTAGCCTTTTGACCTTATTATTATTAAGTCTTTTACATATGTTCTGTGTACTCATTTATTTGTGCTAAACTTGAATTCGAGTATAGGGATCATAATATTATCTTTGTTGGTGGATACCATTCTGTGGCTGGGTATCTTGAACATATGTTCTTTGGTTACTCTGAAACCATTAGTGGATATTAGCATTTTAAACTTTGGTATGTCTCTGCTTAAGGATGGCAATGGGGCGGGGTGGGGGCGGGTTTGCCATCCCCATCCCCGCCCCGCCCTCATTTTTTCGGATTCGGGGATTCCGTGGACCCGAACCCACAAGGATAAAATCCCCATCCCTACCCCATCCCCAAATTTAATTTATATTATTATTATTATTTTATCATTATTATTAATGATAATATCAATATCAATATTATTAATAATATTATTATTAATATTTTCAAAAAATTTAATATTAATATTAACACTATTATTAATATTTTTTAAAAATATTATTATTATTTATTAATATTAATAATAATAATATTCGGTTCGGGGATGGGGATAGTATTTCCATACCTGCCCCGAACCCGCCCCATCCTTGAAAAAATCCGGGATCCCCATCCCCGTTTCGGATTTTCCCCGCAGGGCCCCGAACTCGCGGGGAAAATTGTCATCCCTATCTCTGCTATTAGAAGATTGATTGTATATAATACCACTCTTAAATTTCTGTTTTACTTGGTTGGAGATCATGATGAGATCACACATTTTTTCCTTCAGTTAGGTCATGTAAATTCTAAATTCATTGAGGCTTGCTATCCTTTAGTTCTTATAAATGTCCAGATATTATATCATTACATTGCTGTAGGGGCATACTCCATTTTTCGATCCGGGTGAAAGTGAACCAATGTAATAGAATGGAGGGACTCGTTAACTTGTATTTGTATTTTACTTCTGACAGAGTCACTGCTTCTGAAAATGTTCGTAAGATAGTAGATGGTTACTCATAAACCTTGATTTTTCTAGTTCAAATTACTTTAATTGTTGTTTTATATATTTTTAAGTGCCTTCATGGTTTGTTTATGTTTGTCATTGGTGTGTATGATCTTATTGCTCACATTTTCTAACTGAGTTTGCTTTTACTCTCTTGATAGTCCAAAAAGATCAAGAAGAGATGAAAAACCATCATCTGAGAGGAAATATTCTGGTAATAATGATTTGGACATTGATGACAATAGAGAGCGAAAGCATCGTAGGCGGTTTCAAGATTCTATGCCAGTAAGGATTTCTTCAGCAGCTGATACAAAGGTGAAGTTTGACTCTGCGAAAGATGGTTTTGACAGAAAGGCTATTCCTGATGACACTAAACGTCCTTCAGACACAGTAGAAACACCTCGGAGTCGATCTCACTTCCAGGTTTGACTTCTATTTACTGGAAGTTAATTTAATTACATAATTCAAATCCTCTGTCAAGCTTGTTTGGTCAACTAATAGCGAGCACTGTGGCAGAATTGAAATTGGAACATAACAATTGATCTGAACTGGTTTTCAAGGTAGGGATGCCCTGATAGGTCAAATTAGATCTTCAGCCATCACAGGTTTCCTTTGAAATATACTAGTTTTTCCTGGAATAACTGAATCAATCATTCATGACTGATGACAAGTAGGCAAAATCAAATGACAAAAGATAACATCCATGTAATTTTCTATATATGCAGGACTACTTGCGATAGATGACCTACTTTGCTTATGCTTTTTTTCTGAAGTATC
Source organism: Zingiber officinale (assembly GCF_018446385.1). NCBI lineage: Eukaryota > Viridiplantae > Streptophyta > Magnoliopsida > Zingiberales > Zingiberaceae > Zingiber > Zingiber officinale. The sequence goes on from NC_055989.1 coordinate 17,320,775, forward strand.
ATCTATTAAACAGAAGTTTTGCAATACCAAATTCTTTTTCACCTACAAAGAAATCTTTTTGGTTCTCCTTGTAAAACTAGGACTTTAAAGAATTTAGTTCACATTTTCTAGGCTATTTGATCAATTCATTGTGTCGATAACCACCTAAAAGATATTATTTTTGGCGAAACATAGTTGTAGACCTAACATAATAAACTTTTATTCAAAGCTTAAATTTCAGATTTAATTATGAAAATGGTTTCACATATGTATTTTTGAGGTAGATGCTTGGATTAGCAGTAACGATGTGACAAACCACATTAATTTTTTTGAGCAAGAGCAGGTTATATACCCATTCATTCCAAATAGAAATGAAGGTACAACTCAAAATACAATTACAAACCATTTTAGTTCCAACTATTTATTCTCAACTACATGGATCTGGTCCTCTGGTCCATTCATTGGTCTATATGCAAAATTATCTCGTTTGTAATGTCTAGATTTTTTTTTAATACTCTTAATTACTTTAAAGAGTTTTTTTGATCTTCCTTCTCACATCTTCTATTTTAATCAATTCAATTTGTCTAACTATAGAACCTACTATGTTCATACTATATTAGTGTGTGTGTGTATATATATATATTTCTATTTCCCCCTCTTTTTGTCTATGGAAGTTGCACATTATTGTTATTGGTAGTCATTTTTTATTTCATTCTTGTAACTATATATGGCTATCTTAGTATTCTCATCTTTGTGACACTTTTTTTTGTTTGTATTATTTGTTAATTGCTCAAAATTCTTGACCCATAAAGTACTATTGGTCTTGTAGTCTAAATACAAATTTAGCTTTAGAGCACTAGATAATCGCTAAAAAGTCTAGATGTTTTGACAGAAATTAAAAATTGTATTAACTCAAAACTTATCTAATACATGAGATTCTAACCCATATAAATTGATAACAAGACTTATTCTTCATAAAATAAGAGACTTTTCCTAAAAAAATTTAATCATCCCAAAAAAAGTAGCAAACCTTTCTAAAAAACCAAACCACCTTTTATAGAAACTAGCTACACTATCATTTCTCATAATTTACATAATCATAATCTTATGATTTATTGAATATTTTTAGCTTAATTTTAAGTGAAATACATGGTTCCCAGAGAAATACATGGTTCCCATACTCTCCCTTAAGTTGGTGAATAAGTGTTTATCATTTCCATCTTGCATACAATACTTTGAAATACTGAACTACTTAACCCCTTAATAAGTATATATGCAATTTGTCAATGTGTAGATGGGTATAAATCAACCCACCATCTAATTTCTCCTTGAAGAAGTGTTTGACAATTCAATGTGTTTCATTCTATCACAATAAAGTCTCATTGGACCATCACATTTGATCTTCAATTTTTCTAAGATGATCTTTAACCAAAACAGTTTACACACCTTGAGTCACACTACATTGCGCCACTACATGCTGGTTTTTTGCTCCTTCACGTCACAAGTTGCCACTAAGAAAGGTGCAATTTCTAGTGGTTGACCTTTTGTCAACCATTGACCCAGCACAATCAATATCTCTAATACCAAACCTCTATTTCTTTTAAATATAATACCCTTTACTTTCCCAAATACCCTTTTCTCTTATTCCTTTAAGATACTACTGTGTGAAATGCTTACAAATGAGTTTCTTTTGGGTTATGCATGAACATTGATACATTTCCTTATCTACTATGACATCTTCCTCTACTATTCCAAGTTTGAGATTTGGTAGTTGGAGTATTTGTTGGCTTGTATTCTGGTTGTTTATTTCTTTAAAGAGATCTAAAAATGTCTCACTTATAGTGAGCCACCTCAATCCCCAAAAGTATTTCAACCTCTTCCTAATAATGTGATCTCAAACTCCTTCACCAAACACTAACTAACTTGTCTATAACATCAATTACTGGAGTGATATTTGGAATCCAAGTAGGTTGATGAGGATCAAATATTTGGCAAGCGAAAGATTAAATAGATCAACGGGAACTGAATATTTGGCACGAGGAAGTCTAGTAGTCAGGTTGAGGGTCAAATACTTGCACATGGAAGTCTTAGAAGTTTGGCAACTAAGGACTGGAATTTTGGCAGCATGAAGTCCCAATAGATTTGGGAAATTAAATGCTAGGCATTAAATGAAGTACCAGAGGCAATGAATCAAATCATATAGAAAATTTGGATAAAATTATCAAAGTAAAAATATCTCACATAGGAAGCAATCTTGCACAGAGATTGAAGCAGAATACTTTTCAATTGAAAATTTGATTAGTGCATAGTAAGGATCAAGAGTTGCCTTGCTTGACCCAATTGAAGCCTCTTCGTCCCACCCTATAATGTAAGTAGGGCAGGAATAAGACCTAAAAGAACCCATATATGCTCGGTGGCAGGTAAAAAAAGATTTTTTTTATACTGCCCCATTTGCTTTGTCTCAAATTTCTAGATTATTGTGTGATAATCCCCTCCCGAACCATATGAAAAGCGGCATGAGGTAGGATGGGGAACTTTCTTTCCTTGCCTCTCTTCCTATATTGGGCGGGAGTGAGAATTGAAAAATCATCCTTGCTCTACCCTGCCCATTGTCAACCCTATTATAGATCTTATATACTTTCTACCAACCAAACTAAAGGAATATCACTAATTAAGAAACAAAGTAATCCCATTATATGCTTACTAAACCAAAAGAATTACCAAACCAAAGGATAACAACACCGATAATTAAGACAATCACTAAAATCAATTGCAAACATAATTCAAATCAATTCATTTTTTCATTTAAAACTTTCTAAAGCGATAATTTCTTGTTTTCCTTATGCTCTTCTAATCAGTAGAACTCGACTTCAGGTGACTTCTTCACATTTTTGGGGGTCATCATTCCAAAGTGTAGGGAATAATGAGTTCACTAATTTTGTTCAACAATATTTCTTGGCTGTTTATATTCTCTGGACACTCCTTCCAATAAGTAGGAAATTAGTCCACCTTTGACTTTCTTCTAAATCATTTCCTTGCTTTCTCGTAGCTCTTTTTAAAGAATTAGAAACTACCTTTGCTTATCATAGGATGAAGATGATACTTACATCCTTGCATCAATCATGTGGTGTGAAGGTAATATTGCCGAGGATAAATTCGTATAAGCACAAACTGTCACAAAGTCAACATATGAATTAAGACTCGGATTTCTCTTGTCAAATAAGTATATCTTCAAATTTGAAAATTGAATTAGTGTGTAGATTGGTTGACAAGTTAAAAAAAATAAGCATTATAATCAATTGTCATTACAGTGTAACTAAATAAGTTGACCATGAATACTCCTAATGTAGATGATTTGAATTTAAATTGTATTGTGTCACTAGGAACTTTAAAATAATCATTAATCTTTATCTAATATAAGTTCCTCTCCTTGTAGTAACATATATCTCTCATATCAGCTCATTAAAAATCTTAATAGGATCATAAGTTGTAGATAAGAAAAATAACTCATTAGGCCTGCAAGATTTCTAGTTTTGAACAACTATAAGAGGGCATACCAAAAGTTTTAATTATGCTTGGTTTCCTCAATTTTCATATATGACTTCTATGAATAATGGGGGTGAGTTATGACTTGTGACTCTAAATCATGATCAAATATCAAGCTGACTATTCTTGAAAGGGCCAAGGTAATAGGAGGCTTTTCTAAAATTGCATCATCAAGGAACTCATTGAAGGTGCTATCTGAAGGCTCTTTTAAAATGCCATCAAATGACTTTTTTAGGGTTGAGTTACATCTCAACTCTTTTATTTTAATTAAAAGTTCACTAATTGTGAGTAAAGCAAAGACTTTGTATTGTCTTTAAGTTTAGGGAAGTAACCGAACCCAGCCAAGCTTTGTGGTATTCAAGCTTGTTTGATAAGGTAACCGAGCCAAGCTAAGCCTAAAAGGAACCAAGCTATTGAAATGATTTTTCAAGCTTGGCTTGGTTTCTCTTTTATGAGTTTGAGCATTTAAGCTTGGCTTGAGGTAGGTTCGTTTACTATTATCGAGCTCTCAATTCAAGCTTGTTTGATTGTTTGAAATTTATATTTTAAACTTGTTTGGTTGGTTAATGAGCTTAATAATATAAACTTATTTATTCATTTTGAAAGTTTCTTTATTTATTTAGCATGTTGATAAAAGTTATTTTTAGACATAGTTCATAAACATTGTCCACGAATATTATTTACGAATATTATTCACGAACATTAACAAGCTGAACATATATGTGTTTAAGCTTGTTTATTTAGTTTAACGAGTTGTTCAAACTTGTTCATTTAATTGATCTTGTGTGTATTGAACGAATATAAATAAGTTCTTACCCAAGTCAAACATCAAGCGTGTTCACGGACGTTCGGTTCATTTACAATCCTATTTAAGGTTAGTTCATTTACGGATGATTATTTTGGTTTTGCAAATTTATGAGGTAATCATCTTTGAAGATGTAATCGAATAATTTATTTACCAATTTTCATTTCATTTTATGTCAATGTGTGATGAGTTCTACTTTTATTATGGAATGATGCTCTTGAATGCTTTGCCAAAATTCACTATCTGCTCCAATAAATTTATTGTTGAAAAATAGTGCTCATTCACTAGAGGACGTGTTATATCTATTAAAATAATCTTCAATGTTAGCTAAACAATCTAGAGATCTTTTAGATTCAGATTGTTTATCAAAAATAAGGGGTTATGCTTAGGCCTATATTGATCTATATTTCCAGGAGAATTATTCGAAACAAAGAATAATATGGATGTTCTATTTTAGTTTCCATTAATTTAAGCTTGTTTCCTAATGGGTAAACTTCATATATCTCTCTTCTAGAATCTATATCTATTATAAAATAACAGTGTAAGAAATTAAGTTACAATGATGCAAACATGACAGATGATAATACAAAACAAATAAAGTTGCAATCAAGCAAAATTATACAGATTATATATTTATTATGGACAACGATCAAACTAAGTGAATCCTATATGATGCTTTGTTTTGTCTTTTGTCTGGTAACGAAATAATGAATAATGGATGATGATATTAAAAAATTTAAACAAACCAACAAGTTAAGCAGATTTTTTTTTCCCTTCATATGTGTATATATCAAGATGATGCGAGCCTATCCAATATTGGTGTTCGCGTGGGTTGGTTAGGGGTGGTCATGCCCAGCTGAGATGAGTCGCACTCAAACATAAGTCTTTTGGTCTTTTGTCTTATTAGATGTTATTTGCCTTGAGCAGTTTACAGGAGATCCTGATCATGGATCTGAAGTTGTACCCACAATTTTTTTTTGTCTATTAAATTCGTTACATTAACTGAAGCTTTTTTTAAAAAAAATCTAAATCATATTGGATCCAGTGTGGGATCTGATATGCCCCATGTATTTTATTCTATGGTGGGAGAGGATTTAAGTTGCCAACATTGAATTGTTAGGAGAATAGTAACTCTTTGGGCTAATTATTCAATTTTTTTTGTGCCAGTATTTTTGGAAGGATTTTTATTGGGTCACACTTACCTTGAGGGTTTTTTTGTGCTAATTATTCACACTGCCTTTGGAATGCAGTGTGAACATCATATAGTTGACCTCAAACAATTGGGACAAATAATTTAATGATGATGTCATAAAAAGACATTCAAATTCATCTCTAACAAGTTTGTATTTTCATGATGTGAAAGTGGGATAAGAGGCCATGAGAAATTGAAAATTGATCTGCTACAATATTGATATGGTCCCGAGTATAGGATCGAGTCACAGGTCGAGATCCGGATCCGTACTTAGTTATGCAACACGTAAGGAGGGAAGGGAGGAGGAAAAATACTTGTCCTAGACAGAGTCCAAATCACTCAAGGGGGAAGACTCGTCCTAGACAGAGGCCTCCTCCTTTATTAATAATGACACTCCTTATATAAGGAGTCAAACATGACAAGATTAGGAAAGACCAACCATAAAGGAAAACAAGATATCAAAAATAGAAAAGCTAATTATGCCATTATTTGTTTTCTACTATAGCAGTAGTTAAATTAGGCCATTATTTATTTTCTACTAATTAGGCAATAGCTAATTTATTTCTAATATCTAATTTGGTAGTAATTAATTTGCTTCCAACTATAGCGATGTTCAACAAAGGCGTCCACCTCGGCGTCCACATCATCACGCCGAGGTGGACGCCTTTGTTGAACATCGCTATAGTTGGAAGCAAATTAATTACTACCTAATTAGTTATTAGAAATAAATTAGCTATTGCCTAATTAGTAAAAATAAATAATGGCCTAATTTAACTACTGCTATAGTAGAAAACAAATAATATCCTAATTAGCTTTTCTATTTTTGATTCCTTGTTTTCCTTTATGGTATGTCTTTCCTAATTTTGTCATGTTTGACTCCTTATATAAGGAGTGTCATTATTAATAAAGGAGGAGAGAAAAATTGAGCAATTAGGACTCTATCTAGGACGAGTCTTTCCCCTTGAGTGATTTGGACTCTGTCTAGGATGAGTCTTTTTCCTCCTCCCTTCCCCCTTTACGTGTTGCATGACCAAGTACGGATCTCGACTTGTGACTCGATCCTATACTCGGGACCATATCAACTTGGTATCAGAGCCAGCCATGGGTGACACGGATCCTATCACATCCAAACTCGAGGCCTTCATGGAAAGATTGATGTCACAACAACAAGTTTTCATGGAGCAGATCACTTCCCGCCAGCAAGGACTAGAGGAGCAGATTGTCAAGATTTTTCGTACTGTTCAAGATGCTAGACGACGACCTTTGCACACTGCAGACAACCCTACCAGCGCAGAGTATGACCCTTCTAAAGGCTCAGAGGTTAGACCTGAACTGTCAACCAGCGGCACCATGGCTCCGTGATACTCAAAGATGGAGTTTCCCACCTATTCTGGAGAAGGGGATCCGCTGAGCTGGGTTAAAAGGTGCGAAAAATTCTTTACCAACCAAAGGACCATAGAGGCTGACAAGGTTGGCCTTGCTACCTTCCACTTTGGTAGGGGAAGCCCAACTTTGGTTTGATCAGGTAGAGCAAAAAGAGACAGAGATGACTTGGAAGTAGTTCAGAGGCCACTGCCATATCCGCTTTGGCCTGCCCTAAACAACAACCCTTTGGGAGAGCTAACAAATCTGAAGCAGACAAACTCTATAGAAGACTACCAGCGCCAATTTCAATCTCACCTCGCTCGGACCTCTGACCACAACAACAAGTTGACTTATTCACTTGCAGGGCTAGTCAAAGATCTCTGTATCGACATCGAACTGCAGAGCCTGAAAACTTAGGCATTGCAATGAATATGGCCAGGGCACTAGAACGGAAGCAGTGCTTCCATCAAGGTGGGGGGCTGCTGCGCATGAATTGGGACGGGACCACAACCAAGCTCAACACCAACAGTGGAGGCCCTCCTTTGGCGAAGACCAGGACCCCGGACATCAGCAAGGAGACTCCACCTGTTTCATTTTTCAAGCATCTGACTCGCGCCGAGATGACAGAACGGAGAGCCAAGGCCCTTTGTTTTAATTGTGATGAATCCTACTCCACGGGTCACAAGTGTAAATGTCTGTTTTGGATTGAAGTGCCTGATGACAAGGAAGGTGAGGAAGAGGGGGAAGTGAATTCAGAAATTTCCCTTCATGCTATTAGTGGCGTTATACCCCGCTTTCGAGCTTGAGGACAAGCTCAGTATCGAGGAGGGGAGTGATGATGTGGACGCCGAGGTGGATGCTTTTGTTGAACATCGCTATAGTTGGAAGCAAATGAATTACTACCTATTTAGCTATTAGAAATAAAATAGTTATTGCCTAATTAGTAGAAAATAAATAATGGTCTAATTTAACTACTGCTATAGTAGAAAACAAATAATGACCTAATTTGTTTTTCTATTTTTGATTCCTTGTTTTCCTTTATGGTTGGTCTTTCCTAATCTTGTCATGTTTGACTCCTTCTATAAGGAGTGTCATTATTAATAAAGGAGGAGAGAAAAATTGAGCAATTAGGACTCTGTCTAGGATGAGTCTTCCCTCTTGAGTGATTTGGACTCTGTCTAGGACGAGCCTTTTTCCTCCTCCCTTCTCCCCTTACGTGTTGCATGACCAAGTACGGATCCGGATCTCGACCTGTGACTCGATCCTATATTCGGGACCATATCAAATACATGAATGATGAATCAAGCTCATAACATCCAAGACATTTTGATCTAAGTGTCTGTCACAGTTGTTTCTTGTAGTTCAACATATGGAAACCTTTCTTATTCTTATCTATCTCTTTTCCTTCATTGATCTAAATGTTGACATAGTTGTTTCTAAGTCAAGTGTAATAGCTAGAGTGTCATGGTTTGTAAAATCGCGATCCGGATCATAATATCGCATGATCCTACGATCCTATGATCCAGAAGTACAAAATTGATCCTGGATCGATTGGGGTTGTTTTTTGCAGCAGGATCGATGGGATCGTACATGATGGTAAATTTGGTACGATACTCTACAAACGATTCTACACGGTTTAAAATTTCTCAGCACCAGAACCACAAACAATGTATTCGTCGGTGACCAGTGACAGAGGAGGGAACGCACGAGCATGTGCAAGGAGGCTATGGAAGGGGGCGCGTGGACTTGCATGTCACTAATTTCTCATGACAGGGACTCAGGGAGGCAGTCAGAGCCAACAGAGGCTATTCTTCGACTACTTGTGATGGGGAAGAGAGGAAGGCGTTGCCCGGCGAGCAGGTGGATGAGGGGAGCAACGACGGTGAGGGTTTTAATACTACTTGTGATGGGGAAGAGAGGAAGGCGTTGGCTGACGGCCGACATCGACGACGACAGGGATGCACGAGCAGGTGGATGAGGGGAGCAACGACGGTGAGGGTTTTAATACTACTTGTGATGGCGAAGAGAGGAAGGCGTTGGCCGGCGGCCGACATCGACGGTGACAGGGATGCATGAGTGCGTGGATAAGGCGAGCAACGACAGTGAGGGTTTTAATTGAAACCTTCTAACTTTAATAAGATAGTTTAAATAGGTTTTCTCAAACCCTAATCGAATTATCCCATTAAAATATACATATAAATTTATTTTAAAATTTAAAATTTAAAATAAATTTTATTTATTTATTATATATATTATCAGCCTATTATTGCCATTAATAATATTATTATTATTAATTTAATTGAAATTTTAATCAAATATCAAATTGATTTAGTTCCCATTGATCAATTTGATAATTCTATCAAACACTAAATTAAATTTTAAGGGTTTTTGGTAGGATTGTATGATTCTACGATTCGATCACAACTGATCCGACATTGATCCCAAATTGATCCCGCGTAGGATCACAATTCTACAAATTATGATTGATGTACTCCGGTGATATTAATTGTAACCATGCCTATTTTCTGTTTACAAATTTTATCAATAATGTCTCTCTCATTTATAATAGAATATACCATGGATATTTTTTTTTCCTTCTCTTTTTGCTTGTTTATAGGTGGATATATGCTAATTTTAGTAATTGGTAATTATTTGCTCTGCTACTGCAGGTAAAATATTGGAGGAGCAACTAATTCCTTTGCATTGGCATCCTCCATGATGCTGTGTTTGCTGTTAAGCCAATTACTTGCTCATCATAACTCATTCCTACTTCTGCACTTCCTATATGCCGGGCATTTTTGATAGACTATCTGCCTTATTTTCGGACATTCACTTCCTCCAGTCTGTAGAAATGCCTGAAAGATGCCAATTTAATTGTTCCAATGCGGCAAACTAAATTGCTTTCGTTTTGTTTACCAAATACATTTGCTTTCACTCTTCCACACAGCATAATCTTTTTATCGGGAGGAGAAGATAATCTATTTCAAGGGGAGTTTACTTTTATTTTTGGACAAATATCTAACCTTCTTTATCTGACAAGTATGTTTTTTCAAATGTTCAGTTAAGATGGTTATTTAATTTTGCTATTTGTTGCATACAAACATATTTTCATCCTCCTGATGTGCCATTTTTTTTTGGATCCATTCCTGCAAATACATCATTTTATATAACAGTCTTATGCAGCACGATGAGCATGGCAGTGCTGGGAAGGATGGCCTAAGTTATGGTCACAGAGCAAATGGTAACTAATAATTTTTCAAGTCACTCATTTAAGTCGCATCTTATTGCTTGTCCTTTTTTTTTTTTTTTTTTGTTGTTTTATGCACCATTATAAAGATACGGGAAGAGGTAATCTAAAGGAGCCAACTGGCGACACAGTGGATAAGAACATGGTATCTGATATGCCGAAAAGATCTGGAAGGGCTAAAGCTCAAGCAAAGGAATGGAAGCATGATGGGTTTTTTGAATTGGAGGGTCAGGCACTAGTCCCCAGTAAAAGACCCGCATTCAGTGAAAAGAAAATGCCAGCAGAGAAAGATCCTATTATTAGCCCTCGTTTGGATTCCAGAAATGACCAACAATCAAATGAAGCCTCAAGAAGGGAAGAAAAGATAAACAACATGCGTGGATATAAGCCTGAGAGATCTTTTAGTCGAGTTGACGATAAGTATGATAAGAGGGATGAAAGATATCTCCAAAGGAATGAAATGCACAGGTCTAGTTTTCAGTCTATGGAAAGGCACAGTACCAGAGAGACTAGGGGCAGGGAAAGGTTTAGTGGACCATACGGTGAGCGGAGGCCATATCTGCAAACTGGTTTTCCGGTAGAGAAATGGAAGCATGACCTTTATGATGAAGGTAATAAAAGCCCAACTCCAGAGAATGAGGAAGAGCAGATAGCAAAGGTTGAAGCACTTCTGGAACTATAGCTATTGCAACTGTGGAGTAATTTCTTGCAAAAAATCTCTTTCGCCAAATACTTTTTCCTGCCTTTCGGATTCTAGAATTTGAACGGCAAAGAACTTATCAAGCTTTCTTAAATTTTGCAAATGTATTATGTTTATGTGAAATGTTGTCATTTTCGTGGGTGCTGTTATTTTGAATACAATGACAAAGGATGCGCGTTCCTCTCCTTGCGAACACTGTAGGAGCCGGCCTATTAGAAGCCATGCGTAGTAGCATATTTATTCTCTTGGTTCTCTTTCCACTATTATGGAGCCAAATGAAATGCTACTCTCTTTAGCATTATATCATGAAATGAGGCTGAGACTGTTCAATGTGGAAGAAGAGCCAAAGCCCATCTAGATCCTTCACTGAAAGATGAATGGAAATTTGGTGGTCATGATAGGAGCATTCAGAAGTTGTGACTTTTGGTAAATTCATATATCCTAATGAGATTTCATTAAGTTGTGAGGGCTTTTCGTTTGAACATCAGTGCTCATTTAGCCTTTAAATAAGGATCTTTTGGTTTATCCTTGAGATGTGTTTTTTTAGGTGTTTTGCCAAATCTGATTCTGACTGGTTGGAGACTCACATAAGTATGATCTAATTTTTAAGGTAATTTAATCTTGCTTAAGATTTAAAACATTGAGAATGTTATTTTAATATTTTATATTCATATATCTAAATTTTAATTTTAAAGGTTATATATATATATATAGAGAGAGAGAGAGAGAGAGAGAGAGAGAGTGTGAGTGTGTTTTAATATTTTGTAAATTTTATTCCGCACACTGTGGGCGTATTTAAATTTTTTTTATGCTTAAGAGTATAACTCAATTTCTAAACTTTAAAAATAAAATTTTATTGACACAACTGGAAATTTTTAAAAATGAAAAAACAAAATTGATTGAGGCGTCTCAACTTGTGAGGGACGCCCATATGGATGCCCACAGTGGTTGTGTAGGTTAGTCATGTATATAAATATATTAAAATATTTTTTTATTTTAAATATTTCTATTTATTTAGGAAAGATCTAAGTTGCAATATGATCACTTAAGAAAATCTTATGAATATAAAGTGAAGAGATATGGATGATAAATATTAATGGTTGCATATGATCAAGGTCACATATATCGCTATGAAACACTAGGGAACGACTATAGTTACCATTAGACAATTGCAATTGAGTAGTAGTATAAATTTAAATCTTAATTAGTCCTATTAAACTTTAGTTTAAATTAATATAATTTTTCAAAAAAGAACAACTTTTTGTGTTATTCACCCTTTAAAATACATCTTTTTAACCCTATAAAAAAAGTTCTAATCCTTTCCTCTCTAAAAATTTTAGTTTCAAAATGTTGAAAGTTTGTGAGAACTTAACTTAATATTTGGAGTGTTTATATTTTGAGTTAATGATTTTTTTTTTAATTTTGGAAGACGATGGTCAATAAACTATAAAAATTTAAGCAAGACAATTTCATCTTATAACTATTAAGGATTTTTATCTCACATTGATCTTAAATTTTCTTACTAAAGAGTGTGTCAACATTTGAATCAGGTGACTTAATGATGGACGAAATTAAATCAATGATGACGGTTCTGGATGAGATGCACCAATTACTTTCCAACAGGTATGATGCCTAACAAGTTGTAATCTATGTAGTCATACCAATGCTGTACTAATTTTAGCTGTTGACTTATCAATGAACTAAATGATTTGACTTGGATCTATATGATTGTCATAGACAATTCTTAGATTTGTTCACTAATGTTTGATCTACAAACTCACTAGTAGTTAAAAAAAAACTTCTAAATCAGTTTATTTTATTACATGTCGGAGGAAAAAAAAAATAGAAAGTGCAAAGTTTTTTCTAGTTTGTGCTTTCTTGTAGGGAGGGAAATTAGTAGACAAATCTTTTTTGCTTTAAGGTTAAAATCATGGGTTACAAATCATTCTCCTCTGAAGAAACCAAAACAAAAAGGAAACTTGAATTTTCAAATTTAATTTGTTAAACAAGGTAAACAGAAAGTTAAAGCTTTGCTATCCAACTTAGTGCTTGTCCATCCAGGATTCTTTAGGAAGCCAAATCAAAGGATTCCCCAACCTTTTCCCCTTCATTTTCACTGAAAAGAAACAAAAGAGAATAGGTGTCATAAGAAACTTTTTGGACAGGGCTAAGACAATAATTGGAGCCCCCATTGATTATCACATTGTATTTGTTTTTGACACATTGGCTCATGGAACAAATGAGTTGCCCCCAAACACAGTGTATGGATGTAGCTTAATTTAGGTGCCAAGAGATGCCACAAAAGGTGTTTGGTAAGAATGCCTAACTAGTGCTGCATTACCTAACAAAGAAAAGTGGCCGCCTTTTGACTTTGTCTTCTCTGTTTGAGAAAATTTGTGGTCAACTTATGATGACTTGCTTTAACAAAATGCTAAGAAAAACGTCAGGCATAACCCTACACAATTATGGCAGTAGCAAAGAGCCAATTTGGAGTGACTCATTTCATGTAAATATCTTATTGATACTGTCCTAATGTAATGCTTTTACATTAATCAATTGCCACTAAACATGGATAAAAGTCAAAAGTAGTGACCCTTATTTTTCTGCAAAGGTAAAATTCGTCACTTTGGCGACCCCCCCTCCTCCCACAACTGCCCCACATTATTAGGAGAGAGCAAATTAAGAAATCGAAGTTAGTCATCACATGAGAGGATAATGTTAGTAATTAGCCCTAAGAGTCAATCATAAGATGATTAGGCTTTTTGGATACTAATTGAGTTAGACTCAAATGAACCCACTCATTAGATTAAGTCCAATCCGAATTAGACACATTGGATTAATGAGTTAGACTCAATAGGTTAGACTTATTGGGTTATTGGATTAATGGTTAATCCAATATAATAAATCCAACCCATTAAGAAAAATACAAAGAGACAAAAGACCCTTGGTATTCATGGGATGAATATAAATAAGTTTTTGTCATTTATTTTTGAGAAGATGAATGAGATGAGAAAAAAGTGTCTCTTGAGATTCCATCTTCTTCCTCCTCCTTCCTTGGCCGATTCTTGATGTTTGGTCGAATCATAATTCTTGCTAGCACAAGAAGATGGTTCTTCTCCGAAGGCTTCGTTCGTGCGACGAACGAAGGATATGTTCGTGTGGATACCATAGAGGCGCGGACACTTGAATGCGCTGAGATTTGGATCTAGAGAAAAAGGTTGCTGTCGGGATTGCAAAGGGCACGCAACAAAAGGTATAATCTATGTAGCTTAGTATAGTTTTCAAAAAATATTTCTTCCCTTCGCATGGATCTGTTGGATAAGAGGATCTAGTAGTAATTTTTTCGCTGCGTTTCCACGTCTTTGGCGCGCTAGAACCCAACAGATAATTTCTCAGTCTTTGTCAGAATTTGACCCTTACTCAATTGTACAAATTTGTCATATAATAACTAACTCGGTTATACACTGGAGGCTACCCCTTATTTTTAAAAGCTATACAAGTGACTCTATTTCCATTATTATCAAAGAGGAGCCCGCTACCACTTCTAGTATGTCCATCGTATCCCTTTATACTCTAATGACTTATTTAATAGAGGTTATGTCAAGACATGTTTAGAGGTTCGAGATTTGAATGCGTCTAGTGAAAGCTGAAGGACCATCCTAGAAACTTGAAGTCTAAGTGAACTAAATAAAGGTCGTCAAGACGTGTTTAGAAGTTTGAAACTTGAATGGGTTCAAACATAAATAGAGGCCGTCAAGATATTTTTAGAGGTTTGATATTTGAATGAGCTCTAGCGAAGGTCAAACGACCATCATAGAAACTTGAAGTTTAAGTGAATATAAAAAAGTATCATCAAGTTCTTGAGAAAGTTGAAAGAAAACATAAGATTTAAGTTAACATAGACATAGGCTATCAAGACATCTTTAAGAACTAAGAAGTATTTAAAAGCTTGACTTGAAGTTGTTGGGAGTTGACATGGAGGAAAGTTTAAAGATTTCCATTTGATTTGGAAAGACTTGAGTGCCACTGAATACTTAAGATTATGTTTGGATTTGCTATGAAGAACAGCTTCAAGAATTGGATTTACTTGCATTTAGAAAAACTGCAGGTGTAATAATGTAATGCTTATTAACGTGTGAGTGTGCAAATATATGTTACTTAACACAAGGGTACAATATTGGAATTCTTGATATAGAAGCCTCTACATGTCCTAAAAGGTTAATAACTAAGTTGAGATGGGAGTCAAAGTTAAGATTGGTCAACAGGATCACCCCCACTCGGCTTGATCTTGACAAGCCATCTCACCAGTTTGCTCAGTCGGATCAGCTTCACTGATCTGATTGTCCTGCTTAGTCGGATCAGCTCCACAGATCTGATCGTCCTGCTTAATCGGATCGACTCCACCAATATGATCACCTTGCTTAGTCAAATCAACTCCTTCAACTCAAGGTTGGTCGGATTAGTTTTGCCAACTGAACAGTCAACTTCCTCTCTGCTCAGCCCTACTGATCGAACACTCCGATCCTCTTCGATCAACCTCGTTGATCGGACACTCAGTTCTACCCTGTTCAGTTGGATCAACTTCATTGATCCTACATTTTTGTACTTAACGGGTTATGCCTTTTTGCCCAACTGCCCCCATTCTCTCAGTCGCTCTAATGTGTGGGCTGACGTAGCACATGAGATAAACACATGGACTGGTGTATCACGTGGAATAATGTGTGAGTTGTCATAGCACGTAAATAGTATGATTATACAAATACTTAATATAAGTGACGTGACTATATAATACGGTGGAAATATGACGACATGACATTTCTCTTACTGAGATGGGGTGTCTTATTAATTAACACCTAGAGAGAGGAAATGTTCCTTCTCTAATAGTATTACAGAAGGAGTCCGCTTTTTCAAGCAAAGGTATGTAAATACATGTGCACCGCATCTCATTATTCCATTGTTCATCTTCTCCATTTCCCTCGCCAAAAACTTATTTGAACGTTGGAGTGATTGACTCGGGACAACTCTTAGCCTCCATTCTAATCCTCTCTTTTTCTCTCATTCTCTCAGGCTTCACGGACTTCCTTAGCGACCAACACTCTTTTTTGCACTCGAAGACTTTGTCAATGTAGTAGACAACCGTCCGATGGTTCATTTGTCCATGATTTTTTTCTCATGCACCAGTCATTATTCTAAAGGCTAGTAGCCATCCGTGATTTACCTCATCTGTATTGACCCTAGGATGAGTTGGCGGGGGCGTTAGGGGTGAACATAGTCGTCTTTTACCACTATGTGTCGACGATTTTAGGGAGAAAAAAGTATTGATAGATTAAAAACGATTAAATGTTTGACAGAAGACTTAGAAGTGAGACATCTTGACAAGACTCCTAATTGTTGGAACACATAATAGAGACGGTCAAAAAATATTCAACTAGATAGCATCAAACCTCGGGCGATTGACCCGGCCATATGAAAATTTTTCACCGGCCGCTAAAGTAAATCAAGGAGCACTCGTAACAGACAACCCAAAAACTCATCATCCCATGATTGCGCGACGTCTCATTCGAAAAAAAAATCCTTACAAATAAATCATAGTTGGAGATCGAAACCATAAATATCTCAATAACAACTTAACACCCTTTCATTATACCGCTATACTGTAACTTCAGAACTAGATAGAGATAGTTTGGATGATAAATTAATACCCTTCTATTATACCACTACACTTAACCTCGGGACTTGATAGAAAATCTATTTTCATATTTTGTTTGATATAAAATTTCTAAAGTATATATATATATATATATATATATATATATATATATATATATATATTTATTTATTTCGTCCAATGAGGAACTTATAAACAAATGATATATATATATATATATATATATATATATATATATATATATATATATATATATATATATATATATATATATATATATATATTTATTTATTTATTTATTTTGTTTTCGGTCACATTGAAACAGTGAAACTTTTTTATATTTTTTTTATTTATTGACTATTTCTACGTGACACATATATATATATATATATATATATATATATATATATATATATATATATATATATAACAGGTTTTCTCAGTCCAATGAGAAGTTTGACTTAAGCAAATTAATGGAACATAAAAACGCGCATGCCATTGGGGCGGCGGACTGGCCACTAGCAAATGGGAACGCCAGTTATTCAGCAGCGCGGAAAGAGGGTGGAGCGGAGGGGCCTGCCCTTGGAACAGGAGGGAGGGGGCTCAAATGGAGACACAGTGCCATATTCATTGGGGGGCCGCAGCCATTCGAGGTCAGTCGCGCTGCCTCCACGAAGCTAGCTAAGCGTCGTGTACATGGCCCACGACCACCCACTTCCACTTAGCACTCCCTCGCAGTGGATTGGCGCTGACTCACCCTCCCACGACTTTTGGGAGGGGAGCGAAGCCATTGATTCAAGGCTCCACGACCTGCACTATATAAGAGGCCTGTCGCGCTAGCCAAGATCACATGAGCAGATTGGAAATTAGATTTTTTCCATTCCGTTGTTGGATGGGAGCCGTTTCGCAGCAGCTGACCCAGCTAAGCATTAGTGGTGGTGGTGGTGGTGTTAATAATAAGGACGACGCTGCTGGCCACGGCGCCGTGGTGGAGGAGATCAACGGCCTCATCAGGCTCTACAAGGATGGCCACGTGGAACGCCTCCCCGCCGTGGCTGATGTCCCATGCACGTGGACCCCCCAGCCCGGCGTGGTCAGCCAAGACGTCTCCCTCGCCCCCTCCGCCGCCCTCTGGGCTCGCCTCCACCTCCCCGCGCACCCCCTGCAGACCCGCGCCCGCCTCCTCCCCCTTCTCGTCTACTTCCACGGCGGCGGATTCTGCGTCGGCTCGCCCTCCTGGCGCTGCTACCACGAGTTCCTCGCGCGCCTCGCCGCGCACGCCGCCTGCGCCGTCCTCTCCGTCAGCTACCGCCTCGCGCCCGAGCATCGCCTCCCCGCCGCCTTCCAGGACGGCCTCTCCGCCCTGCGCTGGGTGCGGCAGCAAGCGGCGCCCTCCCTACGGGAGGACCCTGCGGGCTCGTGGCGCGCCCGCTGCGACTTCGGCCGCGTGTTCCTCGGCGGCGACAGCGCGGGCGCCGCCATCGCCTACCGCGTGGCGGCGGCCGGGGGGATGGATCCGGCGGCGCCCCGGTCGGCCTTCTGCCTCAGGGGCGTCATCCTCATCCAGCCCTTCTTCGGCGGGGTGGAGCGGACGTCGTCGGAGAAGAACCAGCCAGCGCCGAAGGCGTCGTCGGCACTGACCCCGTCCACCTCGGACTGCTACTGGCGGATGGCGCTGCCTGCGGGGGCGGACCGTGACCACCCCTGGTGCAATCCCCTGTCGAAGAAGGCACCGCCGGCGGAGGTCCAGCGGCTTCCACCCCTGCTCGTCTGCGTCTCCGATTTGGACATATTGAGGGACAGAAACCTGGATCTGTGCAAAGCCCTGCGTTATTCCGGCGAGAGCGTGGAGGAGAAGACGTACGCCGACGTCGGCCACGCCTTCCAGGTCCTGCACAACTACCCAATGTCGCAAAACCGGACGATCGACATGTTAGCCGACATCAAAGCCTTCATTAGCTCTAGATAATATTAACTAATTGTTTATTCTGATGAATTACAGACACTACAAATAGCATCTTTAATTTCAACTAGTTGCTTCAGTAAAAAATCTTCGAGTAAATTCATGAAAATTCAGAGATGTGTCCGAATTCGTAGAATCTCACATCCATCGAAAAGGCGTCCGGTTCTCAAGAGCAAAAAAGCTAAGGCGGCTCGACGTTGACCCGATCAAAACTTGACTTTCCTCTCCCGGTGTGAAACATGGCGATCGCTCGGGCATCTGAGCCTGAAGTCATGCAACAAAGTTAAGTTGCCGACGCAGTTGGTACGATATTAGTTGTAACAAATTTTAGATTAATTCTTATTGGGTCTGATCTCCCCCCAAAAGGATTTGTGTGCATGGATAAATGTTCCTTTAATATACCCCGTTCTAAAGTGAATGGCATGTTTTGGAGGGCGTTAAAATGATGACTTCATTTTTTTTTTACTATAAAAGTTAAGTTACTTCTGCCCCTGGACTACGTGACTCTCCAAACGATTAATTAAATATTTAAGGTTCGAATTTCGTAGCACACTGTAAGAATTTTTTTTAATGAGATGATAAATCTAAGAAAATTAGTCTTTTGGATAGTTCCTCATGAGTATTTCTTGATTTAATCTACTAGTCGATGGAAAACTTTCATATTACAGGACAATTACCTTTAAAATTTGTCGGTTCGAAGAGCTAGATATATGGATTATCCAAAAAAAGTTAAGTTATTCTCATATAGTCTCTTAAACATTTATGGTTCAATTCCAAACTACGATACATTGTAAGGTATTTTCCTCAAGTGAGATGATAAATTTAAGATGTTGAACTACTGGGTCGCCAGTTATGAGTACTTCTGAATTTATCCTGATTATTAGTAGAAAACTTCCATGGTCGGCTCGGTCATCCCTAGAATTAGTCGTTTTGAAAGACTGAATACCTATATGTATAAGTTATTCCTACCCCCAAGAGCACGGTGTGAAGGTAAGAGATAGGACGAACTTCAATGCAACGAGGATTCAAAACTTACACATAGCACTTTATACGTCCGGGGTGTTAGAGCAACGTTCGTGATATCGATGTGCAAACACGTAATACAAAAGCATCTAAACATAGAAAAGAAAAAAAAATAGAGAGATAAATAAAGAGAAACAATTGCCCCTATGTATACCTATTATTAAAATAATATATAAAAATATAATGATAAATATGAGAATATATTATTATAAATATGATAATAATAAATATATATAAATAAGGGCAAATTATCTCCGTGACTCTTTAATTTTTTCAATCGCTTACTTTTGGCTTTTTATTTTTTTCTGAATAAATCAACTATTCAACTTTTTTAATGGGTCACTTGTGGCTCCTCTGTCAAATTTTTCTTGAAAGATTGATGGAAACTACAAAGTGTGCCTCCTGCGTACCTTTTAGAGGGGTAAAGACATCCATCACCCGCACAGTGTTTAACCAAAATCTCATGACCATTTTTGTAGTTTCCAAGGTGTTGCTCCCAGGGAGATCTTTGCGAGAGAGATCGCTGCCGGTGCGTTGCAGCTGCATTCCGCCGCCGCACCTCCGCTAGACCCGGTTAGGCTACCACCACAGGGAGTGGATGTGGTCGATTCACCACCAGGGAGCCTGTCATCACCACTGTGCGCCAAAGAAGAGGTAGCGACGATAGGGGTAGTGGCCTTCTGCGATAGTTTCCATCAATCTTTCTAAAAAATTTGACGGAGGGGCACAAATGATGAACTAAAAAAGTTGAATGACAGTTTTATATAGAAAAAAAAATTAGAGGGTCAAAGATAGAGGATTAAAAAAAATTAAAAGTCACAGAGATAATTTATCCAATAAATAATAATAAATATGGATCCATCACGACCACCTGTATTATTTAATTGGGTAGTTAGCGAGAAGCTTCTTATATTACTAATTAAGGTTAAGTTATTCCCCGCATGCACTTGGTTGTGTCACATGAGAGCATTCACAATCACTTGTGTCAGATCATGTCCACGCCCTTCTTCTTCTTCCCCTGTTGTAGCTCCTCCCCTACTTTTCTACCATCGATATCTGCCCTGAAAACTCTATGCAAGTGAGTGTTTATCTACGCCATGGCCAACTAGGTCGTTTCCATTCCTACTCTGACATGTTACTCCAGTTAAAAGTTTATATCTTCTTTTTGATGAAAATACAAAAGTAAAGGCGAGAAAAGAGAAGATCAATTGCAAGTGGATGAGCCATGGATCACTTTTCTAAAGTTAAAATGAACTCAAGATACAACAACTACATAAACTTCTCTCAGGAAAATGACAAAGAATTGAATTTGAGTAAATCATGACCTTGATCGAAACAGTTCCTTTTTAGCATATGAAAAGTTATCTTGGGCAAGAGACTTATTTTCTAAATGAGAATCTCTTATCGATATTAATTAAATTAACTAATCCAATTAATAGATTTTCATTTCTATGTTAAAAAAAACCCAACTTAATTGAATACAACCGATAAATACATAAACTTTTGTTGGATAGTTAGATTTCAAATATGGAACTATTCACTATAGCTCCATGATTACAAACTATCCTAAGAATCCCTTATTTTGTGGCGTGACTGAAACTATTTTTAAGGTTGAGTCTTTTTTTCTAAGTTTAGTCACCCTGCAATTCATTATATAGGTGCCCTCAATTCTTCCTCATAAGAATTACTTGTTTACCAAAAGATTCGGATTTCATTTGCCAAGAAGTTTGCTTCTAGCTAGGTCTTCCACGCTAATAGGTCTCTAGGATTTCATTGGCTTGCTAAGCATTTGATTCCTCTTGACTTGTTAGATTTCAATTAACTAAATATTCAATTTGTGACCACTTAGATTTCACTTGTCAAGTACCTAATCCTCACCTACTTAGGCTTCAACTATTTCTCCTACCATATAAATGTCAAGCAAATTGCATTTGTACACTTGACATATATACCCTGCAATTTCTCCCATTTCCAAAGATGAGTCGCCCTAGAAACCGAATAATAAGAATAAAAAAGTCAGCATTGAATTTTCACGAGAGTAAATGTATACCTCAATTACAATTGTGTCAATCGTTGAGACAACTTAATTGATACTAAATCTAAAACATAAACTCTCAAGTTTCTCTAAACAAAAAAAAAATCAATCTTGAATTTTACCTCTCCCTTAATATTCAAATCATATCTACTTGAGAATGTCGATGGTCAACTCGTCGGTGATTGTATGCTGGGTTATTTATCTGGGTGATCACCTAATCACGTGGTTTCATGAAGCTTTTTTGAGGAGCCTGAGATGAGAAACACGTCAAGAAGAGCATGTTAGAATGATAACTAGGGGTTCCTCAACGCAGCCACTCCAATGCTCAAGTAAGTTTTCAAAGAAAAAGAAGTAGAAGATGCATAGGGGAATTAGCTAGGGTTTGATGTGTTCTATGCACATACATTTTCTCATGAGGGCATGCTACCTTTTATAGGATCGTGTCCCTCCTTCACGTTCTCCGCCTCTCCCTAGTTTCTCGTGATCATCCCCACGTCCCTCAGTATATTTAAGTGAAGTGCTCCTCCCTATTAAGAAATTTGTTTCCTTAAGTCAAGGTGAAATTCCAATTTCAAGAACTAAGCCTTCCCTTCTTTTTTTTTGTAACATTCTCCCTCTTTAGAGTTTCTATTTACATCAACAATGCATCTCATACTTAATGAATCTAAATTTTAACACTTATGCCTAAGCCTCTGTTTGGATGGGGTGAGGAAAGATTCATTAACAGAAGGGGAAGAGAGAAGGGAGGGAGGAGAAGTAAAGTATTTATATTCTCCTTATTTGGGATAAAGGGAAGGTTCATTAATATAATATGTGTTACCTTGTTTGGGAGAAAAGGGAGGGTAATAAAGGTTAAATATATAAAGTTATAAAATTATCTTCACTTTTTAAAATACCATTTGAACTATAGAAGTTATTTATTAAGTATACTCATTTTATAATTTTTTCAATACAAATGAAATGGTGACGTGAACAATAAGTAGATTCATACCAGGTTGACCTGGCAGAGGTTGAAGGTGATCTTATCAACTATTCTATATGCCAAAATGATGACCTAGACAGTTAGTAGAATCATGCTAGGTTGACCTAACAAAGCTTAGTTAGTAGAATCATGCTAGGCTGACCTAACAAAGCTTAAAGTTGCTGGTTATCAATCATCATTGATCCGGCGATAAGGCTGGGGGGGGCCTCATGGACAAAGAGTCAACGACACGTAGAGGTCAGGAGTCAAGAGGGGTCAACCCCGTGGGCTCATCGAGCGGGCACCCTATGCCGATCGCCCGGCCAGGCCCTCCAGCCGAAGGAACTGTAACCCGGCCATGAGCCCGGGTTTCAGACGCCAAGGTAAAATGGCTATATGGCAGAGCGGGGGTCCGCTCGGCCTTGGCCCAAGGCAAGGGTACAAGGCCGAGCGGCCTGTCCGCTCGGCCAAGGCGTCAGGCAACAAGACCAGAGTGTTCGTCCCAGCAGGGGACCATGAATCTCCCCCGGACGGACCAACATCCACGACGGGTTGAAGGTAAGGAGCCGCCGAGCAATCGGACGCTTGCCTCGAGAGGATGAAACCAAAAGACACGGGGCAGTAAGGACGTCATCCTAATAACCCCTGTCGCTGACAACAGGCATGTTCAATGACCAGGCCATACGTAGAATCATACGATGGAAGGTTCTTCTGTCCCATCAAGGAGGTGCGCGACTGTAGCAGCATGGCGTCAGGCACGCTCTTCTGACAAGCCCATACTGAAGTATGGTGCAGGGCACGTGTATGCCTCGATGTGTGTGCGCCAGGCTTACCATAGCTCTATATAAGAGCCCTCAGACTTCGCCGGAGGTATGCAATCTAGGATCTTTGGAGCCACTTCATTATTTCCCCCCTTGCCTGACTTGATCGTCGGAGGGTCGTCGCTTGGAAACCCCACCCGACTCAATTTTGTTGCAGGATCATCGGAGCGTACGAGGAGCCAGCAGGGAGTGCCACGTCCCCAGCGTCCGTTGATTTAATGCTCGGACAGGATCAAATTGGCGTTGTCTGTGGGAACGCACCTGCATCCGAGCGGAAGCAATGGACGAAGCTGGACGACCGCATATGGTGATGCTCTCCACGGAGGAGCTCGACGCTATGATCGAGGCAAGAGCAGCTAAGCTTGTGGAACAACAAAAACAGAAGGCACAAGCCGAGCGGATAGAGCAACAAGCGACGTCCGCATCGGGAGGCCGAGCGGAAGCACCCCCGGCCACGGTTCCATTTCATCGGGCCCTATTTCGAACGCCTCCTGAAGCCGCAACAGTTAATCATGACCGAGAATCTTCATCCGACGAGGCGCCTATGCGAGACAACAGAAAAGGCAAGGCCCCCCGAACGGATGCCTCCCCCGAGCGGATCAACCGGCAATTTTCAGAGGCCATCCTGCGGGACCCTCTACCAAAGCACTATGTGCCCCCGGCGATCGGTGAATACAACGGAACCACCGATCCGGACGACCATCTTGGTAAGTTCGACAACACAGCTACCCTATATCAATATACAAATGGAGTAAAGTACCGGGTGTTCCTTACCACCCTCTCGGGATCGGCGCAACGGTGGTTTCGGAGGCTGCCGGACGGGTCCATTACAAGTTTCAAGGAGTTCCGCACGACCTTTCTCCACCATTTCGCAAGCAGTCGGTCAGAGCATACATCCAACGATTCAACCGAGTGGCCATGGATATTCCAACGGCCACCTCAGAAACGATGATGAATGCGTTCATGCAAGGCCTCGTGGATGGTGATTTCTTCCGGTCACTCATTCGGAAACCGCCCCGAGACTACGATCATATGTTACACCGGGCCAACGAGTACATTAATGTGGAGGAAGCACAGGCGGCCCGAAGAAAAGAAGTTCCAACTGAGCGGCTAGCCCCTGCCAAGCAGAAGTCTGTCAATCGCCAGGAGCCGCCTAGAGGACCGAGGGTCGAAGCAATCCGCCCTCACCACGCGAGGTCCCAAGCAGTCCAAGAGGTAGCTGCCGAGCGACCCAAACCAAAGAAGAAGGTATGGACCCCTATGTTTTGCTCGTTCCACCGGACTGACACGCATAACACAAGAGATTGCCGGAGCCTTCCCCTGATCGCCCCCCCCGCTCCTCGGAGCAGTCGTCGTCGCTCACCATCATCCGATAGGCGACAACACCACCATAAAGTCGATCGGCGTATATCCGACAGGCGACAGCGACAGTCTCCCGAGCGGCATCATCCTCAGAGGCACGAGGACTATCCCCGGGTGTCTAGGGAGCGGCCTAGGCCGTCCGCTCGGGAAGAAGAAAATAGAAGCAACACGTCCCGTGACGAAATCAACATCATCGCTGGCTGGTCGACCGGAGGTGACTCCAACAGAGCACGGAAGGCAAGTGTCAGGCAGCTCCAGATCCATGCGGTCGGTTGCAGCCAAGAACGGGCAAGCGGGCCCGAAATCAGTTTCGGGCCCAGGGACTTGGAGGGAGTCGAAGTGCCACATGACGACGCTCTCCTCATCAAAGCGATAATAGCTAACTATACTATTCACCACGTTTTCATTGATACAGGAAGCTCGGTCAATATTATATTCAAAAAGGCCTTCGACCAACTGCAAATTGATCGAGCCGAGCTGCTGCCCATGACAACCCCCCTCTACGGGTTTACGGGCAATGAAGTTCTGTCCGTCGGACAAGTCCGACTGGCTATTTCGCTGGGAGAGGAGTCGCTCAGAAGGACGCGGACTGCCAACTTCGTCGTGGTCGACTCTCCCTCTGCATACAATGTCATCTTGGGGCGACCGGTGCTCAGCGAGTTCCGAGCGGCCGTCTCCACCTTCCACCAGAAAATCAAGTTCCCGGTGGAAGATAAAGTGGGAGAAGTACGAGGAGACCAGCTGGCGGCTCGGCGATGCTACGTCGAGATGGTCCGAGCTGAAGCTAATTCCGCTCGGAAGACGCCACGGATCGAGGTGAACGCCATTACTGAAAAACCATCCTCTTTGGTTTATGAAGAAAAAGAGGAAGTGCAGATTCACCCGACCCGATCGGAGGCCACCACATTTATTGCGGCCGATCTGGAGGTAAGCTAGAAAGAGGAGGTGATCAAATGTCTCCAGAAAAACTGCGATGTCTTCGTTTGGTCGACGCATGAGCTGCCGGGAATTTCGCCAAGCATAGCACAGCATGAACTTCACGTCCGACCGGACGCTCGGCCGGTGAAGCAAAGGAAGAGGGACTTCAGCGCCGAACAGAACGCCATCATCCGAGCGGAGGTCGAGAAGCTTCTGGAGGCCGGCCACATACGTGAAGTGCAGTTTTCGAGCTGGTTGGTGAACGTGGTGCTAGTCTCCAAGTCGGGCAACAAGTGGAGGGTCTGCATTGATTTCTGGGATCTCAACAAAGCATGCCCAAAAGATTTCTACCCTCTACCTCGGATTGATCAACTGGTGAACTCCACAGCCGGGTGCGAGTTAATATGCATGCTGGACGTTTATCAGGGCTACCATCAGTTGCCGCTCGCCCGAGAAGATCAAGAGAAGGTTAGCTTCGTCACGGCCGACGACACTTACTGCTACAATGTAATGCCGTTCGGATTGAAGAACGCAGGAGCAACTTACCAGCGCTTGATGAACAAAGTATTCAAGAAGCAGATCGGACGCAATTTAGAAGTGTACGTGGATGATATTCTCATCAAGTCCGTCCGAGCGGCCGATCTTTTTACTGACATGGAGGAAACCTTCCGAACGCTGAGGAAGTAAGGAGTCAAGCTCAACCCTCAGAAATGTCTGTTCGGAGCAAAAGGCGGGCGTTTTTTGGGCTATATAGTTATCGAGCGGGGCATCGAGGCAAATCCCAGCAAGGTGAAAGCGTTGCAAGATATGTCGCCCCCAAGAAATCTAAGGGAAGTACAGCGCCTGACCGGTCGGATAACTGCGTTGTCAAGATTCATCTCCAAGACTGCCGACTGGAGCCTCCCTTTTTTCAAGATCCTGCGCAAAGCTACTAAGTTCCATTGGGACGAGTAATGCGATCGGGCGTTTGAAAACTGAAGACATATCTGAACTCTTTGCCCGTTCTAGCCAAGCCAGCTGTAGGTGAGCCGCTCTGTATTTATTTATCTTCAACCGAGCAGGCGGTAGGCTTGACATTACTGAGGACGAGCGAAGAAGAACAACCAGTGTACTTCTTGAGCCATATTTTAAAAGACGCCGAATCTCGCTACACTGGGCTCGAGAACCTGGCTTTTGCTTTGGTCCTCGCCGCTCGGTGACTTCGTCCTTATTTCTTGGCACATACAATCATCGTCCGGACAAATAGCCCATTGGGAAGAATGCTGTTGAACCCAGAAGCGTCCGGACGGCTCATCAAATGGACAACAGAGTTGAGCGAATTTGACATTCAGTATCAACCCCGTTCGGCGATAAAGGCGCAGTCCTTGGCAGATTTTGTCACCGAAGTGCAAAGGCCAGAGCCCGAAGCTATGTGGAAAATATTTGTGAACGGATCGTCCACTCAGCTCGGGAGCGGGATTGGCGTGCTATTACTCTCTCCCCAAGAAGAAAGGATGTACCTATCCGTCCGGCTGGACTACAAAGCCACCAATAGTATGAGGCGCTCATAGACGGCTTGCAAGCCGCCCAGCATGTTGGGGCCGGTCGGGTGATGCTCTATTCCGACTCTCAGCTGGCTGCCCAACAGCTCTCGGGCACTTTTGAGATTAACAACGCTCGGCTCAAACTCTACGCTGAAGCCTTTGAAAAGCTCAATGTCAACTTCAGAGAAGTCATTATCCAGAAGATACCCCGAGCGGAAAACCAGGCGGCAGATGAGTTAGCCAAACTCGCAAGTTCAATATCACCGGTCGTCATCCAGCAGTCAATCGAACAAGTATACTTGGTGGCACACATCGACCGGATAGAGGGCCTCGTATTCCCGAGCGATTGGAGGACAGCCATCATGGAGTTTCTGTGCTCGGGTGTGACACTGGCCGACCGGGAGGAAGCCCATCTATTAAGAAGGAGAGCCGACCGGTTCACACTCGTTGGAGACCAACTCTACAAGAAGGCTTTCTCCCGCCCACTGTTGAAATGTGTGAGCTCGGAAGACGCGGCGTACATCCTCCAAGAAGTGCACCAAGGATCGTGCGGGGGACATCCGGGCGGACGATCGCTGGCTAGGAAGATCCTGCTGGCCGGGTACTTCTGGCGAACACTGCAAAAAGACGCCGCTCGGACCGTCGCGACATGCCTATCTTGTCAGAAGTACCACAACTTCTCCCACCAACCGGCAGAGGAGATGAAAGTGTCTACGGTATCCTGTCCGTTCGATCAGTGGGGAATGGATATCGTTGGTCCATTCCCTATGGCGACCGGTCAGCGGAAGTTTCTACTGGTGGCGGTCGACTACTTCTCCAAATGGGTGGAGGCCGAGCCACTGGCCAAAATCACCGAGCAGATAGTCAAAAAGTTTATCTGGCAACATATAATCTGTCGGTTCGGCATTCCGCGCCGACTCATATCTGATAACGAACGGCAGTTCTTCGGGAAGCAGCTCGAAGAATGGTACAAAAGTTATGGAATTGAACAACACTTCACTTCCGTGGCGTATCCCCAGAGTAACGGCCAAGCGGAAGTAACCAACAGAGAAATACTCAGAATTCTTCGAGCTCGACTTGACCACATAGGTGGAAGTTGGGTGGACGAGCTGCCAGGCGTCCTATGGGTCATCCGCATGACTCCAAAGGAGGGAACGGGCGTCACGCCGTTCCATTTAATGTACGGCGGCGAAGCGGTTATCCCGGTTGAAGTCGGCGTCGAGTCCGTCCGGATCCAGAATTATGATGATGATAACGCCGTCCAGAACATGGAGTTGGACTTGATCGATGAAGAGCGAGCCAAAGCGTCCGTCCGGCTGAGGGCGTACCGGCAGAGGATGAAGCAGAATTACAACCGGCGTGTGATCCCCAGAGTGTTCCAGGTCAGCGACCTAGTGTGGAAGAAAGTAAAGCCGGTCGGGGACGTTGGCAAGCTGGAGGCTCCTTGGGGGTGTCCCTTCAAAGTCATCGAAAAGCTCCGCTCGGGTGCTTATTATTTGGAAGATGAAGACGGACGACGGCTGGATCGACCATGGAGCGCAAATCATCTCCAGCTTTACCGAGCTGGGTGAGAGGTGCACTGATGTAATTCATTTTGTGTATCTCTTGGTCGCCTGTGTTCTTTTAATGCAGGAAGCAAAATGATAAGAAACGCATTTGGCAATCTTCGCCGAACAGCAGTGTACAAATTAGCCTTAAAGGCCATCGAGAATAAAGGATGAGATCTAGTGGACGAGCGCTGTTCGCGTTCCGAATGGCCACATGGTCGAATTAAGACGTATTTTACGGACAATCGACTCAAACTCAAGATAGAAATATGGAGGTGTTAGGCTGAGCGGCCGAGTTATAAAAAGTACTTGCGCGAAACTAAGGGGATGAGTATTGGTCGAGCAACAAATGGCAAACAAAAACAAAGTTCATTACATAAAGAGTTTACGCCGAACGACGGCCAAACAAAAAGTAGCAAAATATACTTAAAGGAGATCTCAAAGACTCCTCACTCACTATCCTCGAAATTGAAAAGGGCATCCGGGATCTCGCCCATCAAGGCAGCCAGTTCTTCAGGGGGAATGGACAGCTCGGCGAGAATATGGCCCTTCGTCTTCAAATGAGCAACAGCAACCTTCATGGCTTCCTCGAACGTCAGGGCCAACTTGTTGCTGAACTTATCGCCGAACTCATCCGAACGGACGAAGGCTTGCCGCGCCGCGGCCAAACGGCTCGATTCTGCATCCTTATATTCTTTCAAGGCAGTGCGGGAGGCTTCTACGGAGTCTTGGAGGCCTTTTAGATCCCCCTCAAATTTGGTGCGCTCAGCCGAGCGTCCATCCCGTTCGGTGGACAAGAGAGCGTCTAACTCTTTGACGCGTTGATCCAACCCCCGATTCTCCACTTTCATAATATCCAGGTCTGAGATGGCCTGAAGCTTCTGGTTGGTCGCAAGCTTTATATCGTGGTCGCGCTTCTTGACTACAGCTTCAAGCCGAGTCACCTCCGCCGTCAGCTCAGAGGACTTTTGCCACTTGGATTCCAAAAGCTTTTTACTCTTCTCCAGCTCGGCGGATGACTGCCCCTGACTTTCCCCCGAGAGTTTGAGTTTTTTCAGCTCATTTTCCAGCTCAGCCAGGCGATTGCTAATTGCAATCTGTTCTACCCAGGTCTGCGCAGAAGAAGGGATGTCAAAGGTTGATTAAAAAGGAACACCAGGGGAGAAAGAACATACCCCGGTGGCCTGCTGTAGATTGTTGTCTCCCAACTGACTGGAGTCATGAGTGCAACGCGAATCTGGGCATCCTCCCAAACTTTGGCAAGAGGCCCTGTTAGGGTGATTTGCTGCTTGGGGCTCGCAGGCCGATCGACCGCCAAAAGATATTCCTCTAAGGGAAAGCGCAGAACGGTCTTGATCACCCGAAGGCCGCTCGGATCATCCTGGGTCTCAGCTGCCTGAGCGGAAGGCCCCCCAATAGTAGAAAGTTCACCCAAGCGCCTAAGGCGACGACGGGTGCGGGGGAGGGAATCAGTAGGTTCCACTTCGGGGAGCGCCGCGGGAAAGCCAAGCAGGGAGAGTGTTCGATCCGAAGAAAGCGCCTCAACGGACGCCGTAGCTCCTTCTTCCCGCTCGGGAGGAATACCACTTCACTCAGAAAGCTGTTCACCAGAAGGGACCGATGGTGGCGTTGGGTCCGTCCAGCGTTTCTTCCGGGTCCTCAGTGGAACGTCGTCAATAGGAAGAGTCTCCTCCCCGACCGGGGCAGATGAAGTAGCGTCACCCACGGCTTCGTGCACGGGGGCCTGAGCGGCTGATACTTCAGGGGCGGACTGTGTCCCTTCAACCCCCGAGCTGGCTGGGACAAGCCCCCGCGCAGCGACCTCCTTTTCCATAGCCGCCTCAATCTCAGCAGCTCTCAACTTCAGGCGCTCGGTAGCTTTAGCGCGCCACATGATCTCGGCTGCAGAAAAGAAAAATAAATCAGTTAGAGCAAAGGAGAAAGTTAAAGAGTAATCCTTACCCATGCTGCAAGGAATGCCAGCCCGAACGGGAGATAAGCCGAACAAGTACATCACTCCCTTAAGTAGCAGCTTATCAATGTTGTATCGTTGGCCGACCAGGCGGTTAGCTGCATGGAGGTAGGTCAGATCGCTCTTGTATTTGCCAAGCTCTGGTTGGGTCGGCACCGCTGTCTGCCACTTGGTTCGGAAAGGTGGCAACTCAGGGAAACGCATATAGAAAAAGTATTCCTTCCAATGCTTGTTGGAGCTCGGCATATTGCTAAAAAGAACAAAACCAATCCTAGTTTGGAAAATGAAGGTGCCCCACTCGGATTGTTTTGGATAGTAGAAGTAATGGAAGATTTTGGGGTCCAGAGGGATGTCGTTCAGCTTGAAAAGAATCACCACCCCGCACAGCAGCCTAATGGAGTTCGGAACGAATTGGCCGAGCGGGAGGCGGAAGTAATTACATACTTGCGAGATGAAGCGATGTAGAGGAAACCGCAGGCCAGCCAAAAATTGATCCCCAAAAAAGCAAACAGTGTCGGACGGCGGGTTATTGGGCTGGTCAGAAGGAGTGGCTAATATTACTTCAAGGTTAGTGGGGAACTCGTAAGTACGAACGAGGCGTAGGGCATCTTCCTCATCAAACCGGCTCTCCGTGGCCATATACCAAAGACCAGGGGCGGAGGTAAGCGGTTGTGAAGTGCTCTCCATGGTCGGAAGAGTAAGAGAAATAAAAGACGGAGAGAAGCGAGGAAATAGACGGCGAATATTTGAAATAAAGCAGAAGGAGGAACAGCAAAGGAAAGACGCGGAGGAATGACAGAATAACAGGAGAGTAGAGCTTACAGGGGAGATGACGATCGGGAAAGTGGGCCTCGAGGGCGCTGGAGATCGTCGGGAGATAGAAAAACAAGGTCGCCGAAGGAAGGAGGGCTGTGGAACACACGAAGGTAGAAATGCGGCGAGGGGAGAAGGAGAAGACTTATAGGGACAGGCCTGAATGGCCTAAGCCGTTGGATGCAGGTCACGCGAATCAATGCTCGCATCTAACCGTCCATTTCAAACATCGGCTGTCCCATTGGAGGTAACGCCGCCGCCGTACGCTGATGGTATCAGAAACGCCACGTGGCGCTACCGCCTGAGGCACATTTAATGAGCACCATTACCGCGCGCAGCGCGCGTGCTCGGCTTTAATGGGAAGGATTTGGCACGTATTCCGAGGGGATCCCAAAGGCATCAGAGTTGACCGTCCCTCCGTTAACAGCGCCGAACGGGCGTGGGGGAGAATGTAAGCCGAACGGACGAGCATTCCATGGGTCATCCGAACGCCGTTACACAGTCAGACCGGAAGTCCAGTCAGTCGGACTTAGCGCCTCCTTCGACTAGACTTGAAGGGAAGGCAAGTGATCCGGCGACAAGGCTGGGGGGCCCTCATGGGCAAAGAGTCAACGACACGTAGAGGTCAGGAGTCAAGAGGGGTCAACCCCGTGGGCTCGCCGAGCGGGCACCCTATGTCGATCGCCCGGCCAGGCCCTCCAGCCGAAGGAACTGTAACCCGGCCATGAGCCCGGGTTTCAGACGCCAAGGTAAAAAGGCTATATGGCCGAGCGGGGGTCCGCTCGGCCGTGGCCCAAGGCAAGGGTACAAGGCCGAGCGGCCTGTTCGCTTGGCCAAGGCGTCAGGCAACAAGACCAGAGTGTTCGTCCGAGCAGGGGACCATGAATCTCCCCCGGACAGACCAACATCCACGACGGGTTAAAGGTAAGGAGCCGCCGAGCAGCCGGATGCTTGGCTCGAGAGAATGAAACCAAAAGACATGGGGCAGTAAGGGCATCATCCTAATAACCCCTGTCGCTGACAACATGCATGTTCGATGACCAAGCCATACGCAGAATCGTACGATGGAAGGTTCTTCTGTCCCATCAAGGAGGTGCACGGACTATAGCAGCATGGCATTAGGCACGCTCTTCTGACAAGCTCATACTGAAGTATGGTGCAGGGCACGTGTACGCCTCGATGTGTGTGCACCAGGCTTACCATAGCTCTATATAAGAGCCCTCAGACTTCGCCGGAGGTATGCAATCTAGGATCTTTGGAGCCACTTCATTATTTCCCCCCTTGCCTGACTTGATCGTCGGAGGGTCGTCGCTTGGAAACCCCACCCGACTCAATTTTGTTGCAGGATCATCGGAGCGTACGAGGAGCCAACAGGGAGCGTCACGTCCCCAGCGTCCATTGATTCAGTGCTCGGACAGGATCAATCATGATAACATCAAAGAATTGCTACTACTTCACGACAATGCTTCATATTTATTTCCTATAAAAACTCAACTAATCAATCGAGCCATGCTTCAACAACATTCTTTGTAATTTCTACCAAACTCGACTTGAGAAATCAAGCAACCCTTTGGCAACATTCTTCTTCATCCCTAGAGTAAAAGTGCAGTCATATTATTTCCTAACTTGTTTGATTTTGATAGATGTCCTAAGGCACGTCTTATAGTTTTACTATTTATTTAATAAATATAGATTCACTATTTGAATGTATGTTATATTTTTAAATAGTCTCAAACTCATTTACAAAAAGTCCATAATACAATTGATAACATGAGAGAATTTGTGATAGAATCACAACTTGTAATTATTTCTACATATGCAATTATGAACGCATTGGAATTTCCCTAGTCATCAAATTGATGCATTCAAGCATTATCAATTCTGTAAGACTAGTACGAGTTATACTTCTTGGTTCAGCCAAATGACTGTTTCTCACTAACTAGAGACATTGGGATGTCGAGAGTTAAACATGGATGCTAGTTATGGTAACTTGTTTATTGGAGTGACTTGTTGTAAGACTTCATATGATTCTCTACACATATAGATATGTCTATGAAGTTCTTACTGCAGCTCGAATGCAAGTTTCCTTCAACTTGAGGTCTACAAGTTATATTGGTCATGGTATTTAGATAGCCCATAAAGGATATACTGCACCTTGTGAGAAGACGTATACCCTATGACCACTCGTTAGAATTATTACTTAAAGTCTTTGGCCAAAGCATCACATGCATGTTAAGAGTATGAGACTTTTGTATACATATATGAGTAATTTAAACTCGTAAAACGAGAAAGTATTACTTGGGCTAGGTGTGACGTAGTCAACCTAGTGGGGGCAGACACATAGACCATGTTCTGAATCAAGTGGGTATAAGACGAGTGAAAAGAATAAAACACAACTCACTGTAGCTGCTGAAGGGGTTCATAATTAGTTCTGAGATTAACTATGATTTTTTTAATTAATTGGGGATTATGATGTACTACTAGGTGTCATTCATGATTATTCTATAATTAAATAGTTAATTATAGGCTGCCAAGATAAACTGGGAACCTATTTAGTTGTAAACTAAATCAAAGAGTTAATAGGCTAATTTTTAGTTAAGATATAGTGTGTTGGATTTGAACTTTCTAATCAAACTCATTAAAGAGGACTATATATTGATATGGTTAAGAGAGAATTAATGGACAATTCATATTGACTTGATTAGGTTTTGGAAACCTAAATCCAATATCTCTCTCTCCTTCTCCCTCTCTCTTGCCACCGGCCACAACAAGAGGTTCTCCTCTTGTTGCCGTAAGCCACCCAAAGGAAAAAAGATCTTCCTTTTGCTTTTTATTCCTTTTCTTGATCCTTCTCCTTCGCTCGTGGCTAGTACCTTTCGAAGGTAAAATTTGTTCTCTTAGAGTTATCTTGAAGAGCTCGGCATGAATATGAATAGAGGCGAGATTTGATAACGTCGTAAAAGGTTAATGTTTTTCTTGTTATAGGTCATCCGTAAGGTATACCTAAAATAATTGTTATTCGATTTTATTTTACTTTATGATCTTGTCTACACGATTATATCTTACATGCATGTGGTGTGTATGATGAAATAAATTAGTTTATTTATCGTTAAGTCTTCCGCTGTGCATGTTTACGAAACGTGTTTTTAGCACACACCGTATCGGGCATATCCCAACAATGGTATCAGAGTTTGATCGTACTACGACATGATTATAAAATTATTTTACAATTCATAATTAGTATTGTAATTAATTTTTGAGATTTTTTGGAATTATTAAGAATTTTCTATTTTTGAAAGTTTTCTAAACTAACAAATTCCACTTTTAGAAAGTTTCTGAAATAATTTTAGAAAATTAAATTTAAATATATTCTGTTAATTTAGAAATTATCATTTCTGGTTTTTTTTAGAATTTTAAGAAATATTCTATTTTTTAAAAATTTCCTAATTTGTTAGGTAATACTAAATTTGAAAATATTATGAAATTCTTTAAAAATCTAGATTTGAGATATTCTAAATTAAATTATAGAAATTATCTTTTCTAAAAAATTTAGATTTATTTAAATATTCTACTTTTGAAATTTTTTCTAAATTATTAGGAAATACTAAATTTAGAAAGATTTGAAAATTATAAAAAATTTAAATTATTATATAATAAATTAAGAAATATTAATTACTTATTTCCTAACTTGTTAGAAAATTAATTTAGAAATTTATTTATAAAATAATTAAAGATTATTGATTGATGAAAAGATTCTAGATGAGATATGTTAATTAAATTTAGAAATTAATTTCCTAATTTAATTAAATAAATCTTAATTTATTAAAATCAGATTTATAATATATTTTTATTTCTTAAATAAAATTGTAACATATTTTTATTTCTAAAATAGAATTATAATATTTTTAAATTTATGTCATATTCATGTCATATTATATGCTCTGTAGATATATTAATTAGGACATGATTAGATTTTACCATGTGTGTGATATGATTAGATTTGTCGTATGTGTGATGTGTCATACTATGTCATACGTGCGATGTGTCATGTCATCATCTATGTCATGCATGCAATGTGTCATGTCATCATTTATGCTATGCTTATAATGTCATGTACATAGAATATTTGCATGATGTAGATGATACCAAATCTCTTACACAATATTAAAATCTATACCTTCCGTTAATATAGTAAGAACCAAAGTTTAAGTTATTATTTGAGTTGTTGGTGAAAGTCAAGCTCAACTTGAAATTAAATATGTTCAAACTATAGAGATGCAATTTCATAATTAATGGGTTGGTTTTAAACTTGAATTAAATTAAATTAAATTCAAATTAAATTTAAATTAAATTAAATTTAAATTTAAAATAAATAAATTTAAATTTAAAATTAAAATAAATAAAAGTAAATTTAAATTTAATTTAATTTAATTTAATTTAATTTAATTAAAAACTATTTTAAAATATTTTTAACTAAAAAATTATTTTAACTTAAAAAATTATTTTAACTAGTTTAAAGATTATTTTAACTTAAAAAAAATATTTTAAAAAATATTTTAACTTTAAATTTTTTTTAAAAAAAATTACTTTAACTTAAAAAATTATTCTAACTTAAAAAAATTATTATTTTATTTTAACTTAAAAAAATATTTTAAAAATTATTTTAAATTAAAAAATTATTTTAACTTAAAAAAAATATTTGAAAGATTATTTTAACTTAAAAATTATTTTAACTTAAAAATTATTTTAACTTAAAAAAATAGTTTAAAAATTATTTTAAAAACTATTTTAACTTTAAAAAAAATTTTAACTTAAAAAATTATTTTAACTTTAAAAAAAAAATTTTAAAATGATTTTAAAATCTGGTTAACTTAAAAATCTTTTAACTTTAAAATAAAAGGGTCAAAAATTAGGGTCCGGGCGCCCCGCCCCGGCTCCCATTCTGGCGCCCGGAGTGATTCCGGGGGCCCGAACTGCCCTATATAAGGGGCGGCAAGGGCACCCCCTCTCCTTGTACCTCACCCTTCCATTTCTTGCAAAGGTTCTCACCGAGTCTTAACGCGAGAGGAATTGATAATTAAAATTTTCCTTCTCTCTTCGGTTATTACGCAACTGCTAGTCAACAGAGATTGTCATTTCTAGTATTCTTATTCACGATGCCTCGGTAAATTTTTTTCCCTTCTCAAGTTTCTAAAATGCTTCATTTTAATATTTTATGCTTAGTTTATTTTTTCTTTACTAATTTAGGAAACATTCTAGATCTGGTGTTGGGCCCTCTACTGCTAGTACCGACCCTAGGTTCCCTACTGATGAACTTAGGATTAGGTTTGAGTCTACCATTTATATGCCTATCTGGACTATGTGTTTAGATAGATAATTTTTCTTGCGCTCCTGCATTCCAGCTGTAGAGGTCATTGTGCTTAACCTTGTTTACTGTACCAGTTCAGTAAACATTGGTTTGTGTGCTGAATTGTACAATAACTTAGTCAGGGTAGATGATCTTACATATACTACTAGGGTAACTAGTACTGATATCACGCTATCCCCTACCATCATCCGGACCTTTTTAGGCCTACGACTATCTACATGCACTTTTCGGTGCTACCCTCCTAGGGATCTACCATTTGGTGATCCTTACTCGCACATTATTCTTAATACGATTTATTCATTTTTTTTTTGGGAGAGCGAGTACCCACTGTTACTATGTTTAGGTCAGTATCCCTTTGAGTTCATGACTATGTACTCTATCGGGTTTTAGTCTCCTGTATTTTGTTGTTGACCACTCGCGACATCGCGATGATACGCCCATTTCATTCTTTTCTCCTTTATGCCTTTTGCCATAGATTAGATATAGACATTAGCCTACATATCTTTCAGACTATTATCTACTCGGCTGGAGTCACCACCAGCGCACGAGTTCACATGTCGTACTGTCACATTTTGATGACATATATTGCCTCCCTACGTATTGACGTCACCAGAGGTGATGTCCAAGTCCTGACTGAGTTTGACATTGTAGGATCTAGGAACTTCTCTTTAGGAGGTATTCATATAGATGATGAGGGTGTCTTATCTTGACGGAGGGGGGCACAACACCAGCCTGACCCAGATGCCCAGGAGGAGGAGGCAGAGCAGGATGAGTTTATGGTCACACTATTCGGCAAGGTCGCTCCGACCCCGCCACCACCTCCAGCCCGAGCACCACATCTCGTTCCTCGCACTCTAGGCGATCGAGTTGTCGGACTTGAGCTATCTATAACGAGTCTCCGTCAAGAGGTTTCCGATTTTCATCAAGGTATGAGGCAGGAGGTCACCAACCTACGACGGGAGATGCGGTAGGAGGTCTCCGACTTGCGACGAGACATGCGATAGGAGCTCTCCGACCTTCAACGTGATCTATCCAGCTCCCGAGAGGATGACCGGGCCCATCATACTGAGCTAATAGAGATGTTATGCTCCTTGGGGTTCGGACCACCCTCCTCATCATCCCGATAGACTAGATCACTACTATGTGTACTTTATCGTGACTATTTTATTTGACTTAGTTATATTGCATCTCAGATATTGACTTATCTTGTTCTGATTAATAGACTATGATTCTTAAATTATAGAAATTATTTTTTAAAAAATAAAAAATTCTTAAATTCTAGGATAAAAACGTTTATGTTTTCAAAATTTCCTATTTTTAAAATTTTTAAAAATCAGATTTAGCCTTAGAATAGATCAATCCCTTAGAAAGCATGCTCCTATAGATCTAAGGTTTGAGCATCTCACCAACACATAGGGCTAACTTGTTTGTGTATTTTTGAACTTAGAAAGAGGTGAGATGCATAGGCAGATTGCCTAGAGTTAAGATGTTTATTTCAGTGCATCAACACAAGTCTAAGCGTTAAATATAAAACATATATCAATCAGGTTAAGTTATTCAGTTTAGTCAAACACTAACTAATTACAATTGACTTAACCTGACTAACCAAGTGAAAGCTGCTATCCTCTAATAGTAGTAAATAACTAATTGGTTAGACAAATTTTTTTTATGTCAGGTTCAGGGGGAGAATTAATTCAAATTTCTTTTATTTAGTTTTCCTTTATTGAAAATATTTTGTAAAACTAATTTTGAAAAATATTTTTTTACATCCACTTTTAAAAAATTAACCTTTATAAACTAAGTTTTTGAAAATTGGATTTTACAAACTTGGTTTTGAAAATTGAAAATTGGATTTTGTTGACTTTGAAAATCAAAGTTTATAAACTTACCTTTTATAATCCAAAAATGAATTTTATACAAATTTATTTTTGAAAATTTATATAAATTTATTATAGAAAAACTAACTCTTTCAGAACTTAATACTTGAAAATTACTATAATTTAAAAATTAGCTTTTTGGATGTTACAAACTTAGCTTTAAAATTTTATAAAATTAGCTTTATTTATCTTACGTTTTGAAAATTAGCCTCTATACAACTTATGTTTGAAAATTGTTCTTTAATTTTGTCTTCCATTTGCAAGCTTATTTTGCAAGTTAAGTTGATTTTCAACCTAAATTAGCTATTTTTCAAAACTTAGTTATTTTGAAAACTTAAAAGAAAATTTTTTAAGCAAAATTTTCTACTTTAAACTCCCCCAAGTCAATCTGATTTTAGTTCAGATTCTCTGTTACGTTATTTTCTTAACCTCTTATTTTTATCTATCCTATGTTCTTTTTTGATAAATGTCAAGGGGGGAGAGTTAGGTGGTTTAAGTTAGTTAGCAACGAAGTATTACCAAAACTAAAACAAGACTAACTTAACACCATTGCTTGCAAGTACTTATTTATTGCATATTTTTTCACTAACTTAAGCAGGTTGTCATTGCATCAAAAAGGGGGAGATTATTGGTGCGGTTAGCACTAACAATCTAACTCAGATTTTGATAAATGACAAAGTAAGTTAAGTTAGTTTCATTGTGATCTAACACTGTGACCAAGCATGCAGGAGAAGCCCAGCTAGGTCGACGGGTCGACCGGATAGCTAGCACGAAGCCCAAACAATTCGACGGGCTGACCGGATATCTGGCACGAAGCCTAGTTAAGTCGACGGGCCGATCCAACTTAGAACCATTTCGGAACTCTAAGTTGAGATCTTGACTAGATTCCGGTCTCGGTGAGAATGAATCTAATTACTACTCGTTCCTTATATAACTGTGCTAACACTTTATTTTGCAGGATAATATAATTTGCATTTCATCTTGGACTAACATTTTCTTGCAGGTAGTTGGAAAATAGAAGTTTGGGCGCCCGGAAGGGATCCGGGTGCTCAGAATGCAAGTTTTATCCCGAAGCGATGTCGCAACATGGAGCGCTCTGGTTAGCTGGGCTACGTCACAGTCCAGGAGCCCAGAAGGGATCCGAGCGCCCAGAGCCTCCCATATAAGGAGGTCTTCTCCAGAGCTTCAAAACAACAACTACAACGCCATGTAACGCTTGCTCTGCCGTGCTGCGCTCCTGCGACGTTGCGAAGCTTCTCTGACAACGTGTTGCTAAGAATTTCTTTTTCCTTTATTCTGTTATCGGTATTCATTTTAAAAGTTCCTGTACTTACACTTGTAACATTTTTACGAACTGCTAGTGATTGCCCAACAAAAGCACTCGACGAGTGCGTGGCTTGGAGTAGGAGTCGACAAAGACTCTGAACCAAGTAAATCGGATTGTGTTAGCATTGTTCTTTTTCTCTTCCACTGCTTACTCTCGGTACAATAATTTTTTAAAATTGCTATTCACCCCCCGCCCTCTAGCAAATTTCTCAATCCAACATATAATTCCTACTTGAAATTCCTTGTGTCACTATTCTTCCTCTTCCAATTCCAGTATCAAAGAATTCACTAAAACTCTTGTATCAACATTTCACGAACTAATTGATTTTTTTTTTTTTGCCAAAATTTCAAAAACATTGAAGTCCTTTCTAGTTCTGAAAGTCACAAAATTCATTGCCTGATGATACCTTCCTGATTTATGATCCAGTATCAAAGCATTGCTGCTGCTGATAGCATAGTGCTGACTGAACAAGTATCCAAACATCAGAAATAATTTCTTGCATTTCCAATTCCAAACAACAGCTAGTTCACCGCAAGTCCCACATTTTTGCAACAACCCAATTGTAGGATTATTTCAGTTACTCCCTTTCTTAAATTCATTTTTTTCCTAGTTTCTACTCTCTTGTATAATAAGGAAGAACAACAACTTGGTTCATCTGTTCACACAGCTCTTGGAATCAACATCTTCAGCTACAAATAATTCTGAAGTCAAGCTTCTCAACTTCTGCAAATCAGAATTGTTTGTTCAGATTTGGCACTTTTAAAGTAACTTATTTCCTCAAAGATTTTGAGACCAATAAGAGTAGGCTTCATGGAAAAGATAATGCATCAAATGGCATCACAAGTTAAGAACTCAATTTGGCTTAACCACTGTCTAGAATTTTTTTATGGAAGTTGGCACAAAACAGTTCTAGTGCTCCTTTGTTCCCATGTATTTCTTTTTCTTTCTGGATCAAAGAAACAACTTGTTACATTCATTACTGTGAATGTTCCAGATGATTGACACTTAATTCCCATGGAATCATGAAAACAATTTGCTTATTTCCAACAACCTTTTTAAGTGTTAGCTTTCGTGAAAAATTCCAGCAGAATCTTTGAAATCAACAGCACTAACAAAACAAAAAATTTTATTCTAACTCCATCTTCCACTAATTTTCAAAAATCATCGAGAGAAAAGCTTCATGGACAATCAACTCTCTCAACAACTAAATCAATCTCATTAAACAAAACAACCAGCTCAACTTGTTAATTCAGCTTTGCACAATCCAATTTCTGAAATTTCCAGCTTCTCAATTCTTTTGCCAATTTTGTTTTTGTTTCATTTATCACATCTTACTTGATGCAGTCGTACTGAACTGATTCATCAGCATCCTCAATTAACAACAGAACCAAATGCAGTTATAAATTTCCAAAATGCTAATTCCAACAATTGCAGTTTTCTGTTCATTTTTTTAAAACAAATTAGCAACAACATAGCCAAAATCAGAACCATCACATTCTAACCTTAATTACTGCACATCATATGCATCAAGCTTCAATAGCAAAGGCATGAAATCATTCAAAATCTTCAAGATCTCTAAGCATAAGCAAACCCTCCCCCACACTTAAAATTTTTATGTACCCTAACTTATCAAGAACATTAACCAAAACTCTCAATGAAAGAATGACAAGCAAAGATGATCAAAGGTTAAAATGCTAGATGAAATTATTTTAAGAAAATTGTGGCGAAAGAAACTGGAAATTATGAGGGAACAAGAATGAAAAATATCCTTTATTTCTATTCATACATATGCTATTGTGATTTTGAAAAGTGGCAAAGTAAGTTCCGGAGTTCAATTGTTATGAGTGCATATCACACAAAAAGGAATAATAGAGTATAGGCTTTAGGTAGTCCTCTCTAAGTAATTTTTGCAATCAAACTCAATTAATCAACATAGAATCCATCACCACAGTAACCAATAACATGCAAGTAAAACATTCAATAATCTAAAATGACCTAAAAATTGATGGTCAAACTTAAAGAACTTTTACCATTTTAAAAGTATTACTAGAATAATTTCATGGATAATTTTATTCAGAATGAAATGTTATGTAAACTAGACAAAGTGCAAAGTATGGAAGCAAAATGCAAATGTAGAGTATGAAAGTAAAAGAAAGTGTAAAGCAAAAAGAAAAGCAAAGAACAAACTTCCCTTTATTCTCGGTGGTTGAAGGAGATTTAGAAGTAAGATCCATGCCGGTAGTGGAATGATTCTTCCTAGTAGTTGGAGTCGGTTAAGAAATATCATCCACTTAGGAAGTGGAATGCTATTCATTGGAGTTAAAACCTCTCTTCCCACCATTTTCTCCTTGAAAATACTCCTTAGACGTTGAAGATGGTTCAATTTAAGCATCCACTCAGGAAGCTTATAATCTCCTGCAAAATCATTTAAAGACAACACCTCTCGCAAGCATGGAAAAATATTAGTTTCTACACCACCTGGTTTAAGAAATGCATCACATCCAATAAAGTTAATTAATGGTACCTCCATGAAATTCCTGATAAATCATAAGAAATACTAACCTTGTCGTGTTGAAAGGTACTTGGAGGTTCTAGAATGGTGACTGTGACCTCCTCATCATCAAATAGTGGTTCAGGCTCTAGCTCAGGTGGTGTATCTAAGGGAAGTGATTCTTGGGGCTCTACTTCCACAACATAAGTCCCTATACTCTCATCATCAACATCTGGTTTTGGTAATTGTGCAACTGGAAGAGGTAATTCTTGGGGTATTGCTTCCACTATACAATCCCCTACACCCTCCTCATCATCAACATCAGTTCCTACATCATCAACAACAACTACAACAATAGTATTAGCAGTCAGAAATCCTTACAACTATAACATCACAACAAGAACTACTAGAAGAGTCCTGTGGAGTATTGGAGACAAGATCAAGTCTATCAGAAACACTACAATTCCTCTTCTCACTGAAGTATGGTGCTTGTTGCTGACTAATAAATGATGTAAATTGGTTTAATTGTATCTGCAAATTTTGTATCCTTGTAAAATTTTGTTGTTGATGCTCTAGCATTAGCTGGATGATCTCCCGAAGGTCTAGTGTTGAACTAGGGGTAGGAACTTCATCTTGAAATGTTCCCCAGAGAGCTGGATCACTCTGTTGGATTGGATGCAACCATGTAAGCATATGATCATCCTGAAATCCCTGTGGGTTATGATATGCTAGATAGAGTTCAGTGAACTGACTTTGTGCACCCTTATACCTGAAATGTGAGTTATCCACTTAATTAGAATTATAGGTATTTGGAAATAACTCATACCTATTCTGCTGCTCCTTAGATGGAAAGTATTGAGGTTCAGGCTGATAATACCGGGTAGGCTGGTAGAACTAAAGTTCAGGATGATAGAACTGAGGTACGTGCTGATAACACTGAGGTTCAGGCTGGTAACACTGATGTTTCATGGTTTGTTGCTGTTGGAATTGATTTGCAGTCTACTGTCTGAGATGGAAAGTTATTTCTATTGGAGCAATCCCAATGGTCCATGCGACTATGTGTTTTGGTGTTTGGGCAAAGGGTTTAAGTTAAGTTTATCCTTGTTATTTAATATGTATATGTGAGTGTGCAGGTTTGCAGAATACACATATGACTCAGCTTGATGGCTTTAGGTTCGGTGAAGGATAGGTTCTTAAATAGCCTTGTGGTAAAATTTCTAGCTCAATGGGGAGGTTAGGTGTAGGGGGAGCCTTGGGATAGATTCCAATGCATGTTTGCATTTTTGTTTCAGCGATGCAAGTTCAAGTGTGTAGCCTTAGTAACGTAAGTCCATTCGGTGGTGTAAATCCAAGTGTTTAGCCTTGGCAATGTAAGTTCATTCAGCGGTGTAAGTCCAAGTGTGTAGCCTTGGCAATGTAAATCCATTTGGCGGTGTAAATCCAAGTGTATAGCCTTGACAACGTAAGTCCATTCAGCGGTGTAAATCCAAGTGTGTAGCCTTGGCAACGTAAGTCCATTATTTTTAGCATGTTTATTTGCTATTATGTTTTCTCTAACTTAAACGTATTGCCAAATATCAAAAAGGGGTAGATTGTTGAAGCAATCATAATGGTCTGTGCGACCATGTGTTTTGGTGTTTGGGCAAAGGGTTTAAGTTTGATTTATCCTTGTTATTTGATATGTGTATGTCATTGTGCGGGTTTGCAAGATACACAAATGACTCAGCTTGATGGCTTCGAGTATGGTGAATGATGGAGCATCCGAGGGACCGTGGACAAGGCAGCAAGGACAAGGGCCGAGGGAAGCGACTTCGAGGCATACGCGAAGGATGACATTGGGGACAAGCCATGAGCTTGGATGCATCCGAGGGACGAGAGCCAAAGGAAGTAGGCTTGAACGCAAGAGGTTCAGGCTACAACGAAGAAGTACTGTACTCGAGGTACTAGTCGACTGATGGAAATGGCAGTCGACTAATACAGTCGACTGGGAGCGAACAGAATGCTTATATTCGCTCGGCTAGTGTGGAGCAGTCGACTGGTACTTTCACTAGTCGACTGGTATCGAGTTGGGTTGTAACGGTCGAATCTCCAGAGAAGGCAGTCGACTGACACTTTCACCAGTCAACTGGTAGGCGGAGTTTTCCAACCCGTGACCTATATAACCAAGGCTTTGGAGCTTGGTTAATGTTGACAAAATTAGTGGTGGCTAACCCTAATTAGTAGTCAACTAGTGCCCTAGCAATCCGAGTGCTCTTCATCGAGTTGTGGCGAGGTTTCTCCACCGACAAGGAGGATTATGCTAGCCAGAGTTTCCGAGGATTAATCCACCGACGGATTGAGGGATCGTCCACCTTATGGACAGACATAGAGTAGAAGCAAGTTATCTCCGAATCACGTAAATGAGCTTGTTAGCGGTTTGCATTTCTTTCTTAG
Organism: Zingiber officinale; assembly: GCF_018446385.1. Lineage (NCBI taxonomy): Eukaryota > Viridiplantae > Streptophyta > Magnoliopsida > Zingiberales > Zingiberaceae > Zingiber > Zingiber officinale. The sequence goes on from NC_055989.1 coordinate 17,365,711, forward strand.
TCTTTTGCTTGTTTGTTTTGTATTATTCTGTTACGCAAACTAACAAGTGTAGGAAGCTATCGATTTGGGGGCGCCGTCAATTCAACCCCCCTTCTAGCCGGACATACAAGATCTCCAACAATTTCATCCAACTTGCTCACCATTCTATCTTCAAATTGCTGAGAATATGGATCCATGGTCAAAGAAATTTTCCGTTCTTATGCTAAAACACTTAACAAGCGAGATCCAAAGATACGAGAAATATAGAATGCAAAACACATGGATACAATAGACATAAAGATACTCAAACAATTTTTTTTTTTCAATTTTTAAAATAGAGAACAATCCTAAGATTATCAAACACTACTACATTTCCTAACAACGACGCCAAATTTTGATAAACCCGATTTTGTCGTGAAATGGGTATCAAAAGAATTAAGTGAGTGAATTCATTCTACACTAATGTAGCATAGAGATCACTGAGGTCGTCTCCCAATGAATGTAGCAATGATGGTATCTTAGGATTGAATGTTATTGCTTGGTATTTTGAGGTTAAGTGGGGGGTTTGGATTTTAGGTTCTAAACTAAGCAATGAAAGACAATGCAAGTAATGAAAACCTAAAATATCCTAAACTACCATTGCAAAAGAGTTAAAGAAAACATAAAGGAAACATCCTAAGCTAGCCTACACTATTGCATCCAACCTAAGAGCACAAACATAAAGAGAAGTGTTTAATGAAATCTAAAGCTAATCTAATCTAAGTGCATTCAATTGATAACAACCTAACATAAGGCATTCGATGAAGTCTAATCCAACCTATCCTAGTTACATCCAAATGAAAACAAGAACAAACATCAACCAAATAGGAATTTCACGACATTGAACGAAAGAGATTGTGCACCTAAACTATCAAGCAACATTTCATCGAACAAATGGTAGGCATGAGTGTATTTAAGCTAGATACGTGCAATCTAGAATTGGAAGTGAACAATTCATCAACAATTAATTGAAATCAAGTAACACATCAGAGGAAAACATTCAACATAGAAGTAAACTAATCTGGATTTGGAAGTGTTGAATTGCTGCTGTTGAAACCTAAGATTTGATGTGCTATGGAAGAAGAATCTATGGTGGAAGATCAGTGACGATCGAAAGAAAAGACGATGCCCAACAGCTCCCCTCTGTTCTCCCGTGTCATAATATGAGAGATTAAGCTTCTTCTCTCCCGATCTGGAGAGGAAGAGATGAGGCTCGGTGGTAGGAGGAAGGTTTCTGGACCTGGAAGCTTCCTTAAGTGGATGGCCACCGGCGATCGAAAGGTAGAGGACGACGGAGCTGCGGAAGAAGATGTGCGTCCCTTATTTCTTCGTCAAGTTCATGATCCCCTACTGTAGCTTCCCGTCTCCTTTTAAATCCCATCCCAAATCAGAATGAACGGTCCAGATTGCTATCTTGATCAACGGTCGGATCAAATCAGATCTGAATCAAAATATCTAGATCTCGATCAATGGTTGTGATCTACTTCCCCTTGGCTTGGATGGAGTAGATCTTTAATGTATGACTCAGATCTCCTCATCTAAGCCCAGATTTGGGCTCAATCTGGGTTGATCAAACTCAAGTCCTTGCCCTTTAATGCCTACAAAGATCATATTCGAATATTATCATCAAATATAGCAATAATGAGATATTTATTAAGTCCAAGAATAAATGCAATTCATGAAATGTGATGTAAATATGAGTTTAACCTATGAGAAGATCATAAAAGCATGCATTTATGAATCAAAATATTATAGCAAAATTGATGGTTATCACCAAACTTCAAGTTCAACAATCAAGAATTCTATGATGGGGTCCCATCCAAAACCACTCATACCATTCTTGAATATATCATAACTTGAAACCAACATCTTTTAATATGTTTCATACGATTTTGATTCTTGTCCTTATCCATAAGTTTGTCAAAAAAATTTACTTTCAATTCATTCACAATATTTTCAAATGCATAAAGGATCCATCAACCATATTGCTTATATTATGTTGGTTCAAATATGCATCAATAAGAGTATCATCTATTACTTTAGTCCAGACACACTGATTATTCACCTTGCTTGCACTAGCATTTGTAAGTCCTTTTTTGGCATCCTTAAAAAAAAATAGTAATAATCAAACACATAATAACATAAAGAATCATATGATATAAAATTCGAGTAACATAATAAATTAAAATGTCAACATTTATAATCATCCCATTACAAGAGAATTTGTCCAAAATCATGAAGTAAACAATATCACATATTATAATCTAATCACGTAGTCATAGCTATGGAATCCCTAAGCAATTCTCCCCTTCTTGCATCTTCACTATCATCTCTATTACTATGATTTTCCTCTTGATATTCACTATTATTATTAAGTTGATATTCACTATTATTATTAAGTTCAGCATCAACCTCAGCAAGCAATCCCTCATCTGGATCAACATTAATCAAGTAATTGTGTAAAATACAACAATAGAGAATAATTTATTTTTGTGTTTCAATTCCATAACGTGGCTCCATTAAACTTCTTATAATATCAAATCTCTTCTTAACGACTCCAAAAGTTCTTTTAATTGCATTACACAAAGAAGAATGTTAAAGATTAAATAACTCCTGAGCATTTTGTGGTAGATTACGGCTATATTCTTTCAAATGATAACGTTCTCCTCGATATTGTGTAATAAGACCACTTTTCAACATGAATCCAACATCAACAAGATAATATTTTCCTAAAAAAAATATGTGTTATTAAATTGTAAAAGCAAGGAAAGTTTAATCACAATATATGTCATTTAATTTACCTTCTGGAATTTTAAGACACTTTTGTCTGGTTAATGTATTTTTTTTTATTATTCTTGAGTCAGCTGTCCCTTTCCACCCAACTAAGACATAAGTGAATTTCAGAACAAATTTGCATGTTGCTAAAACATTTTGAGTTGGAAAATCCTTTCACAACAAAACTTTGGGGCATCAAAGGGTGAAACTTTAACATGAATATGTGCTCCATGTATTGCTCCAACACAATCTTGATATACTATCTCTAAATTATTAATAATTATGAATATATAGACATGCAGCTATACTGGTCAAACGATAAGAATAATATTTTCACCTTAAAAAATGGGTAGAATCGATTGCTATTGAAGATTTTTTGAAGGAACTTGTGACCCATCTGGTTGTTTGATAAATTTACCCTCCAACACCATTATAACTCTTAAAACATTATGAAAATGATGACTCACTGCTTCTCCTGATCGATAGAAAAACAAACCAAGTGCATGATTTATAACATTGTGACCTAGCAAATAGAGTGATTTTGCTACTTGTTCTTCCATAGTAATCCTTGTTGTATGTTATAAACCACCTTCTTTGACTAAAAGATTACACAATTCCAAAAATACAGAAGGATTCATTCTAATTATATTATGACATTGATTATTAGTTAGCACTTTGTCATTAATTCATTTCGTATACGTTCCCCTTTTAACCATACAACAAGAGAAATTTAATTATTTTGTGTGTGCCTATTTTGTGCATACGAAGCTGCAAATAAACAAACAACTTGTGCTGATGCAAGTTGATGCATATGATGAAACTTAATGAAATCCACTACAAAAAAATAGGTATTATGGGACCAATTTATTTATTAAAAAATTGTCGCATAATTTTTTGTGACGAAAATTGCAATGAAAATAAATTCGTCACCAATCAGCCATCGCCAATTTTGCGACGAAATTATGAAAATTCATAGCAAATTTTGCGATGAATTTAATTTTCGTCACAAATTTCATGAACTCAAATCTGCGATGAAAATTTCATGAACTCAAATCTGCGATGAAAATTTATTTTCGTCGTATATTGGCAATGAATTATTTTTATTGCCAAAAACATTGCATATTTGCGAAGAAGCCATGCCAAAAAAATGCTCTTTTTTGTCATAGATTTACGACAAAAACATATTTTCGTCCCAAATTTGTGATAAATCCAAATTTATAATAAACTTAAGTTTGTGATGAAAATATTTTCATCCTAAATTTTGTCACAAAAATCAAATTTTTTTCACACTGTTTATGAATTTATGATGTTTACATTTTTACATATCACATATCAAACATATAACACATCATAATCATCCAACACATCCTACAATTAACATTTCCAACACATCCTATAATTTTCATTTCCAACACATCAAATTAACATTCAAAGAAGTCATCCAAAATGAAACACTTCATATTCATACACAATTAAACAATATCCAACACATCATATCCATAACAACTAACATCCTACACACATCATACAATATTAACATTCAACACATCCTACAATTTAACATTTCCACCACATCCTACAATTTAACATTTTATCATTCAAAGAAGTCATCCAAAATAAAGTTCAACTTGAAACTATCATATCCATAACAACTACAACTACAAGTCATGTAACATATCAAAGTTCAACAATGTTAGGACCAAAAGTAGCTAGAGGGGGGGGGGGGTGAATAGCTCATCGCTCGCTCGTTGCTTGGCGTTGCTTGTTTCTTCTAAGATGTGCAGCGGAAAATACAGAAACAAATCACACAACGCTAACACGGTTGGTTTACTTGGTATCCACCTCACACGAGGTGACTAATCCAAGGATCCACACCACGCACGCACCTTCCACTATGAAAACACTCCTTTTCGGTAACTACCGAGGGCGGAGAAGCCCTACAAGACTCTCAGTACAAGAAGAAAGGAAAGGGAAACAAAATACAAGCGCAAAGCTTACAATGAGTACAGAAAACCCTAACCCTAGCTTCTCTTCTTGCCTTTGATCCGCCTCTTGACTTGGAAAGCTTCCAAGATCCTTCAAGAACTGGCGATCTGATCTTTGAGAGCGCTGTGGAGGAGTTGGCGAGAGATCTGGAGTGAATCGGTGAAGCGATACCGAAGGAATCGTGCGCCTGCGGCCTTTATCGACGCCAACGGTCGGATCCCGATCGATTCGATTATTCCCAATCGATCGGGGAGGCTTTGGATCGATCCATGGATCGATCCAGAGCGCCTCTGTGCTCTGGGAAAAATACCTAGATCGATCCACGGATCGATCCAGCGCTTATTGCGCGAAGCAGCAGTGTCCCAATAGATCCACTGATCGATTGGGACCTCTGGATCGATCCACTGATCGATCTAGAGGCTTTCTGTTCGCTGGGAAAGGTCTGGATCGATCCACTGATCGATCCAGCACTTGGTTTTTGCCCAAAACCAAGTCCCAAGCCTCTCCAACCAACATCCGGTCAACCTTGACCTGTTGGTACATCATGCCTAGCATCTGGTCACTCCTTTGACCTGCTAGGTCTTCCCACCAAGTGTCTGGTCAATCCCTTTGACCCACTTGGACTTTTCTCTTCGTGCCAAGTATCCGGTCACTCCCTTGACCTACTTGGACTTCCACCAGATGTCTGGTCAACCTTGACCCATCTGGATTTCCTCGTGCCAAGTATCCAGTCAATCCTTTGACCTACTTGGACTTCCACCAGATGTCTGGTCAACCTTGACCCATCTGGATTTCCTCGTGCCAAGTATCCAGTCAATCCTTTGACCTACTTGGACTTCCCAACACCAGATGTCCGATCATCCTTGATCCATCTGGATTTTCCCTTGCCTGGCTTCACTCACCAGGACTTTCACCTGGCTTCACTCACCAGGATTTCCTTCTGCCTAGCTTCACTCACTAGGACTTTCACCTGGCTTCACTCACCAAGATTTCCTTTTGCCTAGCTTCACTCACTAGGACTTTCCAGTCAAGTATCCAGTCACTCCCTTGACCTACTTGACTCTTCCTCAAACAATTTCTTATTGTCAAACATCTAAACCCAAACCAAGACTCAGCTTGGTCAACCAGGTCAACCTTGACCTGAGGGATGTTGCACCAACAATCTCCCCCTTTTTGATGTTTGACAATACCACAATAACACTTACAATGCCACATGTAAGTTAGGCTAATCCCATAGCCTCATTCTTCATGCCACTAGGTAATGAAAGCATAAGTTAAGCTTTTTATTCTCCCCCTAAGAGGGAAAACTCCCTCTTAGATAATGAAAGCCTAACTTACTCCCTTTTACAAGTCCTTTCATTCTCCCCCTATTGGCACACATCAAACTCCCTCGTAGGGCTTGCTCAACCCATCTTCAGGCACACATCAACCCATGCCTCAATTTCGGGCATATACTTCAACAAATCCATTGTTGACTCTCCCCCTGAAGAGTTGCCCATCGTTGTTCACAACATCACTCGTTGTGATCAACACGATAATGAAAGTCCCATACCCTTCATGTATCCTTCACTTCTTCCTCAATGTAGACAAATGCCCAACCTTGAGCATTTTTCAACTACTTGAGACCACTTGAAATACTGAGGATATCCACTCCCCATTTCAAGTTCAGACACTCATCCATGAGCAATTTCTTAACGGAAGGTTAACCACCTTCCAAGGTTTATGAATAATAATTTTCATGTCTTTAAAGAGCCCCTCCCCCTACAGACATGGTGGTAAACTTCTGTCATTGCACCAACAATGACTTGGAATCCCTAAACCTTTAGGAAACCCAAATTTAGAAGTTTTGAGGTTCAAATGTTCAAAATTTGAAACAAACCTCAACCTAAACTTCAATTTAGTCTTCCTTAACCGATCCATTCTTGTTTTCAACATGAAAACACCCTTTTTATGTATACAAATGTATTTTGAGGGTTTGGAATGGTTACTTAGACTAAACATGGTTCAAAGATGCTGAATTCAGGCCTTCCCAGCCAAAATCAGCAACTTGAATCGATTGAAGTTGGGTTCCAATCGATTGAACCTCTCTGAATCGATCCACTGATCGATTCAGACTTCCTGGATCGATCGGCTGATCGATCCAGCGAGCTTCTGCTCGCAGGAATCATCTTCTGAATCGATCCACTGATCGATTCAGTCTTCTTGGATCGATCGGCTGATCGATCCAACGAGCTTCTGCTCGCAGGAGACTTGCCTTCTGAATCGATCCACTGATCGATTCAGGCACTCCAATCGATCCATGGATCGATCGGAGCTCTGATAGTTGCCGAAATTCCATTTCAGTCAACTTCAGAAACCCCTAGAAAATTCTACAAAAATCCAAAAATCATGAAATTTCGTGTAGACATTATTTAGGGCAAACTTTATCAAGGAAAAATATTTTTCTATGAAAATACATCATATTTTCAAAGATTGACACAAACTTGAAACCTTGCTAAAACTTTAGTGTTTTCTTCAAGTTTATGTCTAACTATCCAATGGTGATTACTATCAAAAGATAGCCTTCACCAAGGTTTTCCAAAAGTTTTTTAAAACATTTTTCAAAACCAATATCCCACCATGTTCCTTGGGCATAATGCACATGACTTGTACATTAACTTTCCCAATGATGGGAAACACACATAACTATGTGTTTTGATGAACCTAAAACTCAAAAGAATGTACTAAATCAACATCTTGAGTTTTGTTCATCTTCCTAACATCTCACTTGTATCTAATGTGCACTAAAAACACATACAAGTCACCTTATAGTCTTTGTGAGATGTAGATTTTGGTTTTGCCCTAATCTAGGGATCATGCATATCTATCTAGGCATTTTAGAGATATTAGACATCCACCTAGGATGTCACTTGTTAATAAGTGTTGTTAAATGCCATTTGTCCTTAATTACAAGGAATTAAACTAATGCATGATAATGTTATGGCATACATCAAAATAAAATAACTTTCAAAAGAAAGATTCCTACAACTACATGATGTATGAATGTCATGACATGGTATTTTTGGATTTTTCATAATAAAACATGAATGCTAAAATAGACATGATGTCATGACATATGATGGGCAAACAATCATGGCAAGATTTAGCATAAATAAAATATACCTAGATTAACTATCTAAGTATCCTTAAAACCTTAGCTAAACTTACAATTTAAACCTAGATTGCCCTAAAGTGCTTCAAGAAAATGCCAAAGCCTAAATTGGCATTTCTAATTCCCTTGATTAATTTATGCCAGTCGAAATTAAGCATATCCTCAAATGTTGGCATATTTCATTTTTTTTTTCACAAGAGTAGCACTTCAACATAAGGCCCGGATTGCCTTAAATTTTTCAAGAGAATACCAAAATCCCAACTTGGTATTTCTTAAGGTTTTCCCAAATTTGTGCCATTTTAAGATAAAATCAATTTTTCCACCAATAGGCACATTTCACTCTTTCAAGGAGTAAACGATAATTCCATTCCATTTTCAAAGGTTAACAAAAACCTTGAAAATGCTCCTTGAGTGTCAATTTCCTCAAAGTTGGGTTAACTACCCTTCTAATCGGAGTTGACACTCTCTAACCCATCTATGGGGTAGAGAAGATGTTCCTAGGAACCCAACACCTATTGGTGCTCCTTGGATGCTCTAGGTAATCACTAGGGTTAACTTCCCTAGATACCTTCCTAGTGACCTTGTTGGGCTTCTTAGAAGCCTTGGTCACATTTTCTAGGTCAACTCTAGGGGTGGCCTCCCTTGTGACCTTGTTAGCGACTTTCTTAGACTTCTTAGAAGTCTTAGTCACTTTGGTTGCAAAGATACTTCTAGGGATATCTTCCCTTGTATCCTTGACTTGACCTCTAGACTTAGGGTTCGTTCCATAACTATATGGAACTCTATGATAACTAGGCACATCCTTCTTAGCTTTTGGTTTGTATCCCAAACCTCTATGGCCATTGGATGGCTTTGATTTTCCTAACCCTAAGTTATGCTCATTTTGCCCTAATAGGATATTTTCCATCCTTTTTAGGGTCTTTTCCATTTTATCAAGTCTTGACCTCAAGACTTGATTTTCTCTCACTAGGTCCTTAGTATTTGATCCATGAGCATTTTTGTTTCTAGGCTTATATCTAGAATCCTTAGAGTTATTGCCTAGATTTTTATCTACATTTCTAGCCTTAGGGATAGTAGTTTTGGCATGTAAGGCCACATGCTTCTCCTTAAAGCCCTCATGCTTCCTATTCTTATGGTAAATCGCATTAAAATGATAAAAATTAGAACTATCATGCTTTTTACCATAACGTAAAGGAGTAGGCTCAATAAATGTTACCTTCTTCTTTACCTTGGAGGCTCCCCCTTGACTAATGCCTCCTTGAGCCTTGACCATCTTCTTCCCCTTGGGGCATTGATTTCGGTAATGCCCTTTTTATTGACACAAGAAGCACACAATGTGCTCCTTGCTCTTCTTTGTCCCGGGGGTGGTCTCCTTGGGCTTCTCCTTGCCCTTTTGTGTCACTTGACCCTTCTTCTTGGCCAAGTTGGGACACTTGCTCTTGTAGTGCCCACTTTCCCTACACTCAAAACATATTATATGATTTTTATTTTTAATTGAAACATTTATACCTTCTTGTGTAGGGATGACACTTTCTCCTTTGGATCCGAAGGTAGAAGCTTCCTCTTGATCCGAAGATGATATTCCTCCATTTGATTTTGCTTGACTTGTAGAGGTGGAAGCTTCTTCATCCTCTTCTTCTCTTGACCCGGATGTGGAGGATTCTCCTTCTTCTTGATCCGGTGTCACCAAGAGTTGCTCCCCCTCAATCCTAGAGGTGGAGGCTTCACCTTCTTCTTCATCCTCTAGTACATGAAACAAGGAATATGCTCCTTCCTTGCTCTTTTGATTACACTCCCTTAAGAATGAAGCTTCTTGGATTTCCTCTTCTTCGGAAGTTGAGCATCTCTCAACTTCGGAGTCCTCCTCTTGATCTTGCTCCAATGAGTCACCCTCTTTGGATTCTTCTTGGTTAGGTACAGTGGAGGGGATCTCATGAGCCTTTTCCAATTTGCTCCATAGCTCTTTGGCATCTTCAACTTCTCTAATTTTCTCCAAGATGTTGCTCTGTAATAGATTGACCAAAAGCTTGGTCACTTTGTCATTGGCCTCACATCTTTGGATTTGTTCTTGGCTCCATTTGCTCCTTTTGAGAACTTTGCCCTTTGAATTCCTTGGAGCCTTAAAACCTTCCATTAGAGCAAACCATTGCTCTATCTCCATCATCAAGAAATTTTCAATTCTTGATCTCCAAGAATCGAAGCTTGTGGATGTGTATGGTGGAGCCACCCTTGTATCAAATCCAAGTCCATCTTGGAATTGCATCTTGAAGTTGAGCTTCTTGAATTCTTTGACTTTGATGAATTTGCTCCAACTTCTTCACCCTCTAGCTTTGCTTGTTATGTTTGCCCCTTCCGGCGGTGATTCCGGTGAAGAGCAACCTTACTCTGATACCACTTGTTAGGACCAAAAGTAGCTAGAGGGGGGGGTGAATAGCTCGTCGCTCGCTCGTTGCTTGTTTCTTCTAAGATGTGCAGCGGAAAATACAGAAACAAATCTCACAACGCTAACACGGTTGGTTTACTTGGTATCCACCTCACACGAGGTGACTAATCCAAGGATCCACACTACGCACGCACCCTCCACTATGAAAACACTCCTTTTCGGTAACTACCGAGGGCGGAGAAGCCCTACAAGACTCTCAGTACAAGAAGAAAGGAAAGGGAAATAAAATACAAGCGCAAAGCTTACAATGAGTACAGAAAACCCTAACCCTAGCTTCTCTTCTTGCCTTTGATCCGCCTCTTGACTTGGAAAGCTTCCAAGATCCTTCAAGAACTGGCGATCTGATCTTTGAGAGCGCTGTGGAGGAGTTGACGAGAGATCTGGAGTGAATCGGTGAAGCGATACCGAAGGAATCGTGCGCCTGCGGCCTTTATCGACGCCAACGGTCGGATCCCAATCGATCGGGGAGGCTTTGGATCGATCCACGGATCGATCCAGAGCGCCTCTGTACTCTGGGAAAAACACCTGGATCGATCCACGGATCGATCCAGCGCTTATTGCGCGAGGCAGCAGTGTCCCAATCGATCCACTGATCGATTGGGACCTCTGGATCGATCCACTGATCGATCTAGAGGCTTTCTGTTCGCTGGGAAAGGTCTGGATCGATCCACTGATCGATCCAGAGCCTGGATCGATCCACTGATCGATCCAGCACTTGGTTTTTGCCCAAAACCAAGTCCCAAGCCTCTCCAACCAACATCCAGTCAACCTTGACCTGTTGGTACATCATGCCTAGCATCTGGTCACTCCTTTGACCTGCTAGGTCTTCCCACCAAGTGTCTGGTCAATCCCTTTGAACCACTTGGACTTTTCTCTTCGTGCCAAGTATCCGGTCACTCCCTTGACCTACTTGGACTTCCACCAGATGTCTGGTCAACCTTGACCCATCTGGATTTCCTCGTGCCAAGTATCCAGTCAATCCTTTGACCTACTTGGACTTCCACCAGATGTCTGGTCAACCTTGACCCATCTGGATTTCCTCGTGCCAATTATCCAGTCAATCCTTTGACCTACTTGGACTTCCCAACACCAGATGTCCGATCATCCTTGATCCATCTGGATTTTCCCTTGCCTGGCTTCACTCACCAGGACTTTCACCTGGCTTCACTCACCAGGATTTCCTTCTGCCTAGCTTCACTCACTAGGACTTTCACCTGGCTTCACTCACCAGGATTTCCTTTTGCCTAGCTTCACTCACTAGGACTTTCCAGTCAAGTATCCAGTCACTCCCTTGACCTACTTGACTCTTCCTCAAACAATTTCTTATTGTCAAACATCTAAACCCAAATCAAGACTCAGCTTGGTCAACCAGGTCAACCTTGACCTGAGGGATGTTGCACCAACAAACTAGTCATAATATTCAAACAAGTCTAACAAGTCATCCAAAGGACAAAAAAATATAAATCGTCCTACCTCAAGAGCTTCCATCGCCTTTATAACAAAAAAAAAATATGTCTAACATATCAATGATATCCATGTTATACATTTATAATAAACAAAAGTTAATTCATTATCATAACATATCAAGGGATTAGATGCCAAAAGATGTCATTCATCCTTAATTGCATGAAACATATATATACATGAAACTTGTAACTAAGCGTAACAAAAAAAAGAGTATAGGTTATGTAATAAAAAACTTTGTATCAAATGTTCCATAATATAATAAAAGTATTGAAACCTATATAGTTAACTTTGCATGGATTAATAGTAGGCAAGTCAAAAATATGAAAAATATGGCATAACCTACAAAGTATCAAGGTAAAATAAAACATAGAAGCAACTATAACATGGCATGCAAAAAAAATTCTAACATAAAATTTAATAGGTAAAGACTTACTTCCTTCAACATGGATTTACCATCCATGTTCAAAACAAATTAACAGTATTAAAAATATATATATAAAACAAACTCAATAACAAATGTTTATACAAAAGAAATTCACAAAGAATCATCACCACCACCATCATTATCACCATCATCACCATCATCAAGAGGAAACTGACTTGGAGCGAAACCTAACTGAAGATGTTGCAAAATCAAGACTTGTTGTTGGCACATTTATCTCATTTTTTGATCCCTCTCCAATATAATACCCTTTAAATGAGTAACCTCTTCAGTCAAGTTATGTGTTTGAGTCCTTACTACTGGTGAGGAGGAGGAAGATGTACGATCAATTCTATGGGTTCCGCTCAAAGAACTCATTCCCAATATCCTTCCTCCCCCTTTTGGCCCCCACTCGCCTGCAGTCATAAATCCAAATCATTACCAACAGACGTCTCAAACCCCTCAATATTATCACTAGTAGCACTTAAACATCTCCGAGGGTGATGTATAAGTAGTAAACATTTGTTTAACTATTGGAGGACAACTAGAACTTTCACCATGTAGTTCAGGAATGAAATTTTGACCAACTACATTAATTACTATCCTCTAATATAAATTTAATTAATTATAATACCTTTGATCCTCACTAATTAAGACTTATATATTTTGTCTATAATTCTCATCAGATACAAATGGATCACCATGACACATCCAATAATAATAATTCAGTGTAAAACCAAATCTATAAAGATGTTCTTCAACTTTATCACAGTGTAAAAATTTACCATTGTGACACTTTATACATGAACACCTTATCTTATTGTCATCCATATACTCAACATTAATAGATACAAAATTCAAAAATTGGGTCAACCTAGTCATAAACTCATCAGTTATACCCTAACGGCCAGATAATTTTTTTTATACATCCAACTTCTTTCATTCTACATTTTGTCCATTTCTAATAAATTACTTTAATAAAAACTCCTAGACAATACACTAATGGTCAATATGTACTTAGTAGGGGTAGCCAAGCCACTCATGAGCTGCTCGTGAGCGGCTCGGTCAAAACTCGATTCGAGCTCAAAGTTTACCGAGCTCGAGCCGAGCTCGAGCCTAATCATTATTGGCTCGGTGGCTCATCTAGCCAAATGAGGTAGTAATAATATATATTTTTATAATATAAAATATATTAATTTATTTATTAAAACAATTTTTAAAAAATTGAGCTCAAACTCATAATTAAATATCAAGCTCGAGCTCAACTCTGCAAGCTCAAGTGAGCTCGAGCTTGAGTCAAGCTAGTATAAATTGAATTGACCTAAGCTCAAGCCTAGGCTGGCTTGAGCTAGGCTCGACTCATTTACAACACTAGTAATTAGTTCACATACAAATGAAAATAAAATATAATAAAGAAAATAAAGACATAAGATAGTACAATAGACAAATTAGTATCACTATTAAAATAACAACGGTCGATATTACCTAGCAAAGGTAAACAAGGATAGAGGAAGCTCGTGATCGCCCATGGCCAGCGGTGTCCTCCCACGGCCAGCAGGGGTGAGCGGTATCCTCCCTCTATCATTCCTACACTAATGCCATCATTGTTAAAATAACATGTTTAGATATATATACCTAACAAAGGTGAACAAAGACGAGCGTCTCTCCAAGCCATATCAAATACAAACTTGCACAAACAACAATATGAAGTTTACAATCAAATATAAGAGTCCATAAACAAAAATAGCCTTGAGGCCATTAACATACCACATCTTGTAGCTAGCTCATGGCTAGGGACTAGTAAAGAACAACCGGGGACAGCCTCAGACACCCGCGGAGAGCCAGGGCCAAGCGCGGACGATTACGGCTAGCCAAGGAGGGCCAAGGCCAGCAGAGTTCGACATCGGCCCTAGCGGCTAGGCAAGGTCGGCAGAGGGCCTCCATGGTCAGCCAAGCCCCGCAGCAACTCGTTGCGACCAGCTAACGTTGGTAGCAACACCCACGGCTAGCCAAGGCTGACAACAGCTCCCCACGGCTGGCAGCAGCCCTCGGCACCAAGCCAAGGCCAGCCCTGACCCCCCGCGACCCATTTTGTAAGGCCAGCCGCAACGACAAGACGCGATCACCTGCGGTCCGCTGCACCTGCCGAAGAGTAGAGAGGAGAGAAGATAGGATGCTTACCCACCGGAGATCGTGGCCGAAGAAGATGAATCACGCTGTTGCCGTCGATGCTTGAGTTGGTTACGATATTATTTCATAATTTAGTAATTTCTAATCAATTTCTCAAGTACTTCATCTAAAACACAAAAAGTATTGCTCCAACTTTCAAATGCTATCTATTTTTTAATAGCTGAAAACCATGCATAGTATATTCTGTTGGATTCTAACATCGAGAAACACATCCAAAGAAAAGAAGAAGATCATGCATAGTAGAATCTCTCAAATTCTACCTAGTTTTTAATAGCTAAAAATCGTGCATCTAATTCCAAAGAAAAGAAGAAGAGAACCTAGCACTGAAAAACACATCCAAAGAGAATAAAAGAGAAACAACCTAGCACAACCGAGAATAGAACACCGAGAAACAACCTAGGTTAAATATGGCCATATTCTAACATCGAGAAACAATGCAGAGAATAGAAGAAGAAGAAAAGATTAGGGTTACATGTCTTTAGAGAGATACACTGCAAGAGTCGGTGTTGGCGCCAACGCCATGGAGTGCAAGCTGTTGTAGTCGCCTAGTCGGGCGGTGCAAGCAATTTCTTGTCAGATGAAGTGTCACTACAAGAAAATTCTTATTCAACAACATTTAAAAGACAACGGTTTTATGTCAAAATCATTATTTTTTTTTTACTTTTTTACAATGATTTTAACAAAAACCATAGTCTTTGAGATGTTTTTTTTTAGGCTACGAAAACCATTGTTTATATCCGCCTTTTTTGGGGCTAAGACAACGGTTTTTGAAAACCATTATTTATTTGAACTTTTTTGAGGGCTATGACAACAATTTTATTAACCATTGTGTATTTATTTTTATATAGGAAAAGACAATGGTTTTTTTCCCTTCGTCATTCCTCCCCCTTCGCGTTTCCCTTTGCTGCCACATTTTCGCCTAGAAATTTTTGGCCAAAAATCATCCGTGCCTAAACGCCTTTGTGTTTTTCGCCCTTCACGTTGTTCTTCCTAAACCCTAAGTGCCTAAATGCCCTTCTGAACCCTAAGCGGCAAAACACATCTCCACCCAACCCTTTGCCGTTGCATTTTCTCCTAGAAATTTTTACCAAAAATTATTTGCACCTAAATGCTTTCACTTTTTCCCCCTTTGTGTTTTTCTTCCTAAACCCTAAGTGTCTAAATGCCTTCTTAAACCCTAAAGCGCCAAAATGCATCTCTGTCCAACCTATGATCACTTCGCATCTGTTCACATTTTTCTTTACCTCTCTACCTACTGTCTGAGTCGGCGCTCTCACAATCCACAGTTACCATTGATATACCTCAAATATAGTTGTAAAAAGTGCTTCTTCTAGCTAGTTCCATGTGACCATTATAAAATCTCTTTATATTTGATCTGGTTGAACCTTATGAATGTAGCAATGTTTGTGTGTCCAAATCTCATTTCGAATTTATTTTCATACGTTTATCTATATTCCTGAGATTACATCATGTTTTCATCTGTATTCCTAGAGACATTATTGTAGTTTGTCTAAAAGCATAGAGATTGAACTATTCAAAATCTCATTCTAATTTCAAATTAGTTTGAATCTCATAATTTTTCTTTAAGTGCATAATAGTGATCTACCTAATCAAATGGACTTAATTTGATTTACCTAAAAGTAGAGAGCTATCATGCTTTCTTTGATTAATTTTGAAATATTTGTAATCTGTTGGTACCCCAAGGTAGTTTTGATGTGATCAAACAAGTTAAGTTAGATCCTGTTGTATTTAACCTTATGTCTAAGTATACAGGAACTTAGGAGCACAAAACGTCGAGCAAAAGACGCAGCTAGCGAGAAGGACAGCACGGGAGAGAGCCGACGAGCTCAATGCATCTGAGGGACGAGGTGCTACAGAAGAGTATGCTGGTGGACAAGAAGGAGGCGCGTGGTGTTTCCGAGGGACGAGAAGCCGGAGCGAAAGCTTACTCGAGAAGGCCGGAAGTTGGGTTCGGGTGAGCCCTATTCTAGATGGCCGAAATCACCCAAGCAAGCGAAGCCAAAGTGAAAGACCCGGACTGCATTGAGTGGAACCAAGCAGAAGATCGGGACCAAAAGTCAACAAAAGACTGACTTTTGGGGCTCGGGGCGCCCGGACTCTGGGTGCCCGGAACCCTTTCGAGCGTTCGGAATCCAAATCTTAGCCACATTTGACATGACATGTACCGTTGCATTGGAGATAAAATATTATCTCATTCCAGGCACCTGGAACCCTTCCAAGCGCCCTGAGCAGGGCTATATAAACAACCCTACTCCCAGAAGCTAAAAACAACAAGAAAAAGAGAAATAACACTGGTACTTCTTTAGTTTTCTGTTTAACTTCTGTTTCTGTGCATTCATTGCTGTAAAGAGGCTTCTACGCCTGAAGGAGAAATTAGTGTGACTTCATCTTCCTTGGATTAACAAACTCCCTAGTTGTAACCAATTAAACTTGTTGTGCCTCTTTCCTTTTAGTCTCTTTTATTATTCTTATGCAAGTGTTATTTTAATTAAGTTATAAGTCGAGAAGGGTTCATTTCTTAATTTGTACAGGGGCAATTGCCCCTCTAGCCGCCAAGGGTCCTAACAAGTGGTATCAGAGTAAGGATGCTTCAGGAGGACTAACCGCCAAAGGAAGCACACAAGATGGATGGACCAAGCATCTACCCACTAAAGTTCAAGGGGAGTTAGCGAGCTGGAAAAAGTGAATAAAGGTATTTTTTTAAAACTAATTTTGAATTGATTTTAATAATAAAGTTCAATTTTGTAGCACCTGAAGGTAAGGAAGAATACCAGTGGATGAAGAAGGAGCAGGTCGACTTCGTGACAAACGACAAAGCAGAGTTCCATCTGCTGAACGTCCTACCGTCACAAGAAGTCAACCAGATCGGCACCTATAACTTAGCAAAGGAGCTTTAGAAGAAGTTCCTTGAGCTACACGAAGGAACGTTCGAAACCAAGTTCGCGAGACGGGATTTGCTAAGGAACCAGCTGAGTAACATAAAATTGGAAGTAGAAGAAACCGTTGCACATCTTCACTCGAAAATGAAGGAACTAATCATCGGACTCATGAATCTCGGAGAAAAGGTAAGCAACCAAGATTCACTAAGGTACGCGCTTAATGCATTTCCTAGAACTAATGAGTGGGCATCATTAGTAGATGCTTACTGTATATCTAAAGATTTAGAATCTGTCACCTTAGAAGAAATACTTTCAACATTTGAAGTCCATGAAACGAGATGTGCAGATTCAAAGGAGCCGAAGCACAATATTGTCCTCAAGGTGAAGATGGATGAACTAGATTCAGAATCCTCTCTAGACGACGATGACGAAACGACGATGATGGTAAGGTAATTTAAAAAATTATTTAAATCTAGAAAAACTAACCATCTGCAGGGTAGAAAAAAAAAGAAAAATCAAATGCAACCACTGTAATGAAGAAGGACACGTTAAAGACAATTGTCCTAAGTTGAAGAACAAGGATAAGGGCAAGAACAAGAAGCCTGTCAAATCTAATAAGTACAAAATGCTAAAGGCAACGTGCGACGAAACGTCGTCCAAATCAGAAATTGAAGCCATCATCGGACTTGCGTTAGTGTCAAGTCATCAAGAAGACGAAAACGAAGCAAGCTCGCCCGAAATGAGCATCGATCATGGAGGAGCGACATCGGAAGAAAGTAGCGGTTCAGGAGGAGCTAATGACAACAGGATCGACAAGGTAAGTTAGGTACGATATCTGCCTCCTGATAAATTATTCAAGTTTGTTAAATTATTATCGAAGGATTACTGTAAGCTAGAAAAATAAAACCAAGAGTTAAAATTAATTCTAGTCAAATCTTGTCCATTAGAAGAATTTGACAAAATAAAATTGAAAAATGATAATTTACAAAAAGAAATAAAGAACTTGAAAAATCATACATGCTCATATAATAAAGGTATTAGAAAATTCAATGGTCTAAATTGGTACCTAAATTACCACAAGAGACAAATTAGAAAATTTTCAAAGAAATATCCTCCTAAAATTTTTTTAATTAATCAATAGGTTGGAACCTATATTGGGTTCCAAAATCTTGTCTAAATTAAAATTTAATTGGACTTAGGACTTTCAAAGAGTAGATTAAATGTTTAATTTTCTTAAGAGACTTTGTCTAGAATGTGGTTGTTGCTCCAATAACCAAGAAGGTCTAGTGTCTCGCCACAACCTAGAAGTCAATTAATGAAATAAAATATTTAATTGACTAACTAATAAAGAATTTAATTGTATTTAATACTTTAAATAGTTACACAAACATTTTTTTGACTTAGAATTTTTTTTTCAAAACTTAAAGTTTCTAAAATTATTTACGTTGTAAATTTTTTAAGTGATATCAAAATTATTTTCAAATTTTTTCAAAGTTTTCAAAAACTTGATAAGTTTTTCAAAATTGTTGGAAAATCAGAGTTTTTTTTTAAAACTAAAAACTTTCTTAAAGTTACCCTTAGATTTTTTTAGGTACCCCATTTTTTATGTGATCAAAGGAGGAGAGGGAAGATTAAGTTTAGGGGGAGGTAGTTTAAGCTTTTTTCAATTTTTACACTTTATTGTAAAATTTATTTCTTTTACTTTATGTTGGATTACCCTAACTTAACTTGAGTTGCTCACATCAAAAAAGGAGAGATTGTTGGTACCCCAAGGTAGTTTTGATGTAATCAAACAAGTTAAGTTAGGTCCTGTTATGTTTAACCCTGTGTCTAAGTGTGCAGGAACTTAGGATCACAGGACGTTGAGCAAAAGACGTAGCTAGCGAGAAGGACGACACGAGAGAGAGCCGACGGGCTCAATGCATCTGAGGGATGAGGTGCTGCGGAAGAGTATGTGGACGGACGAGAAGGAGGTGCGCGGCGTTTCCGAGGGACGAGAAGCAGGAGCGAAGGAAGTTTACTCAAGAAGGCTGGAAGTTGGGTTCGGGTGAGCCCTATTCCGGATGGTTGAAATCACCCAAGCGAGCGGAGCCGGAGCGGAAGACTCAGACCATTGCGAGTGGAACCAAAGCAAGAGACCGGGACCAAAAGTCAGCAAAAGGCTGACTTCTTGGGCTCGAGGCGCCCGGAATCCTTCTGGGTGCCCAGAACCCGAAACTTAGCCACATTTGATGTGGCACGTACTGTTGCATCAGGGATAAAATATTATCCCATTCCAGGCGTCTGAAACATATTCAGTATGTTTGCCAATTAACTTTTATAATTTCGTATAGGAATATTTAAAGTATTTTTTTTACTATTACTACTAGAATTTCTATATCAATTCAATGCAGTAGTGCTTACTATTGCAAGAAAGTAAATTTGTGTGCTAAATCCACAGATTAAGCTGTCATTGATTCAATTATGGTAAACCTTATTTGCTCTTGTTTTTGTAGGTTTGAGCATCTAAGAAATCTAAAGATACCGCTAGGTTTAGTAGCTTATGAGTTGTAAAAAGATGTTGTGTAAACATTATGCATGTATACATATAATTTTGTAAATGATGTTGTGTAAAGGATGTTGTGTATTGTAAAAACAGCCGTGTCAAAGATTATGTATATTGTAAAAATAATATTGTAAATAGATGTTGAACATGTATTGTAAAAGACAACGATTAAAGATGTTGATATGCTTACTAATTAATTTTGTAAAAGATGTTATGTATTGTAAATAAATGTTGTGTACAGTTTATCTTACAAAGAATTGGGTTTTTAATTATTGAAAAAATGAATAAAGACAATGGTTATAAATTATTATGAAAAAAATTCAAAGAACAGTTTTTAACCGTTATCAACATATTTTCTAATCAAGATATTTTTATTGTTGTTAAAAGCATTCAACTACAACGGTTTTTAAATATTGTGAAACTGTTGCCTTTGATATTAAAAAGACAACAGTTTAAAATCATTACAGAATTGTTGTCTATGGTGCTCAAAGACAAAGGTTCTAAACTTATTATCGTTTTAGTGTACTTTTAACAATAGTGTCAATTACAACAGTTTTTAATAGGAAAAGACAATGGATCAAGCATTTTTGTTGTAGTGTGTGATACCTAAAATAGCGCTTGGGAATTAGTAGTATGCAGTAAGGATAAAATTGAAATAAAAGTTTTTTTTATTCTCCCAACCCTTCCTTACACCCCAATTTGGGGTGTAAGCAAATCTTCCGTTTCATGGATAAGGAAAGTTAAAGCTTACCCCTCCTTGCCTTTCCTTTCCTAAGTTCATCCCCTCCCAAACAAGGTTAAAAAATTCTCTTTCCCCTTATTTGCCCTTTCCTCTCCTTCCCTCACCTTGTCCCAAATAGGTAAGTGTTTGAGAGAATATAGGGTGAATAAGTATTTGAGTGGGAAGAATAAATCAAAGTCACAAGTTTATGTTGAAATTAAATATTGTTTATGATCGAGTATAATTGATTATATGGATGATTCAATTAACTCATAGTAAAACCAATCAATTGCTATTACTAACCCAATAGACAATGTTCTATAGTTGTATATCAATTCAAATTCTAAAAATCTATAACACTTATATAAGTCTCTAAAAAATCATGAAACTTTTTCAAGACACTTATTATGTGATAATCTATCAAAGATAAATAATTTTTTTAATGAAAAATGCATTTTATTTTCCAAACTTAGCACAAATTTAGAAACCATTAAAAACCTTTTTTTTTTAACTCTAATTGTATATTAAGCATGAACCTATACATAATATGTGTTCATATATTTTTCTAAACTATCTTCAAAAATATTTTGAATGAGAATTTTTAACCATGATCTTTAGATTGTGAACATGACTTGTACATAAGTTTTTCCCATAATCGATCATTTTCATAAGGCCTTTAATTTGATGATATTTAGCTCAAAACATTTTGAATTAAAAGCATCATCCTAACATTTCATTGTTAAAATAAGTGTAATGGATGTCAAACAAGCGGGGAGGAGAGGGAGGTGAATAGAGAATGATGTAGGTCACTTGCAGCCGGTAAGAGGGGGGGTGAATTGTCCTGCATAATAAAATAAGTCAATACCTTTCTCAAACAATCGGGCATAACACAATTACACACTTAATTAAACAGAATAATAAAATCAAAATAAGTACGAAATAAGCAAGGTTTTTTACTTGGTTAGCAACCAGAGGATTGCTACTCCAAGGAAAGTAGACTCACTAAGAAAATCTCCTTCTCGAACAAAATGCCGAAGGCGGAAAAGCCTCAAACACGAAAATGAAACTTGAAAGTGAAGAACTGAATAGAACTTGAAGTATAGAGTGTGAAGTTCAAAAAGGAGAAGACCAAAGCTCTATTTATAGCCCATTAGTAAAAAACGACCGTTTATTGATGTGACACAGTCCAGACGCCCAGACCCACTTCGGGTACCCCCAGCATGGCAAATCTTATCGTCATGCAAACGGCTACACAATGAGCGTAGGATAAAATTTTATCCCGATCGGAGTGCCCGAACACCCTTCCTCAACGAGGCGGGCGTCGAGGTGCCCCTGGGTTGTCCCAGGGGGTCCGGGCGCTCTAACCCAATCCGGATGCCTGGACTGCTCTAGGCACTCAGACTTCGTCTAAGTGCCCAAACAGTCAACATCTCATTAAATGTCCGGTTCTACTCTGATATGTCTTCATTCGCTTAGGTGATCTTGGCCATTCGGACTAAGGCTCACCCGAACTCATTTTTCGGCTTTCTCGAGCAGTCTTTCGCTCCGACTTCTCATCCCTTGGAAACTCCATGCGCTTCCTTCTAGTCTGCCAGTGTACTGCAGCACCTCGTCCCTCGGACACACCGAGCCTGTCGACTCTCTCCCGTGTCGTCCTTCTCGTTAGCTGTGTCTTTCACTCGACTTCTTGTGCTCCTAAGTTCCTGCATACTTAGACACAAGACATCAAAAGATAATAGGACCTAACTTGACTTGGTTGATCATATCAAAACTATCACGGGGTACTTACAAATGATAGTTAATGCTTCTATTTTTGCTACAACACAATCATTTATGCAAATATATAACATAGTTTGAAACCCTTAATCCTACTCTATAACTTATGGTTTGTAGTGATGTTAGATGGGGGATGGTAGAGAGAGATAAAGCATTTGAAATTAATTTGAAACTTTTTCCCTAGTCATCTAAATGCACAAGAAATAAAGTGTTTTCATGTTCTTCAATAAATATCGTAGCAATAAAAAAAGAGTTCATGCTCTTTGAAAAATGCAATTGAGATATTAATATTTTCAAAATCCTATGAAAACACAATGGAAATTAAATGAGCTTTAAAAAAATGCAAGGATATATTTTAAAAGAATAAGTAGTGATCTTACATCAATAGAAAATAATAATCAAATGACTTAGAGCTAATATTGATCAATCGATTGATACAATTAACTAATGTAATTCTTCCAGTGAAGAAGATTGATGCAATCAGGTCAATAATCGATTGGAAGCTGGGATTAGTTGAATAATCGAAGGTTGAAAAGTAGATTGAAGGCTGAAACAAAAATGAAATGTTTGCTTATAAATATGACCAAGGGAGCAAAAAAAAAAACTACTAAAAGTGCTCAATTTAATATATTAACTTAGTGTTCTTGTATTATTATTGTTATTCTTTCCACATGTCTTTTTTACTTAATTCTCTCACTTTGTAATGAAGAGATTTCTTTACTTTCGAAAAGCTTCAGAGAAGGAGGAATTAAACATTCATAAATAATCATGATGGTCAGTGTGATAAGAGCATGTTTATTTTTATTCAATACTCACAAAATTAATTCAATAAATAAGCTTAAATAACTCGTTAAACTAAAAAAAAAAAGCTTGAATGTATATATGTTCAACTCTTTAATATTTGTGAATAATGTTTGTGAACCATATTCATTAATAAGATTTTATCAATATGCTAAATAAATAAAGACACTTTTAAAATGAACAAAAATAAATAAATTATTAAGCTCAATAACTATTCAAACAAACTTAAATTGAGAGCTTAATAATATCTAAATGAATCATGCTCAAGCTAAGCTTGAACCAGTCTCAAGCTCATAAAAAATAAACAAAGTCAAGCTTGAATAATTATTTCAATAGCTTGGTTCAATTTAAGCTGAACTTGACTTGACTTAATTATCTTATTAAACAAGCTTGAACACTCTAAAGTTTGGCTTGGTTTGACTTATTTATGAGCTCAGCCTAGTCCCATGAAAATTTCCTATGGTCACTAGGATAAATCAGAAAGTACTTATGGACAGGGACGTAGCCAACAATGTTTTCTCTAGTGGGCAGAATATTTTTAAATATTAATTTGAACTTCACATAATAAAAATAAAAGAAACTAAAGAAACATACTGAATTCTTATTTAAGTCATATTTTACGATTTTTCAATACATCAGACTTGTTTATGATAAATTTTGTATCAATACCTAGAGCAATATCCCTCTCTATATAAACAACCGTGGTATTGGCTAGAAGGTTATTTTCCATTTTATTACGAAGTGACGTCTTAATGAGTTTCATCCCTAAAAAAAGCTCATTATGTAATTGCTATAGAAACTGGAAAAGTTAAAACCAATCGAACCAACCTATCAATCAAAGGATAGATAACTGACTTCTTCGTTCTGGCCAATGTTTGACACAAATGATGCAAAGAATCAAGATTCTGAAACTGCGCATGATGCGGTACATCAAACTTATAATGATCCGATTCTCTCTTCAAATCTCCTCTTTCTTCTTGATTAAAATCGTGGTAGTAAAACTTATCAACAAGAGAACAAATGTCAGACAGAGAAAATAATTTGAATCCAAATGGGACTCAAAGCATTACTGAGAGTAAGAAATTATATTGTGCCCTCTGGAAATCTCTTGTTCAATTTCATCAACTGGAAATTTATTATGCTTTGAATATTTCAAAATGTTATGATCATTGATTGTTATATTATTTTTATGCTGACAAGAACATTTTATACCTCGTGTATAGCAATCATCAAAGTCTAGCACCTCAACATCATTTCTTTCACAAATCTTCAACACATTCCAAAGAAATCCTTCCCATCTATCATCTCGGATCTACTAAAGATTTAGTCTAGTAGTAGAAACCAAATTCATAGCATTTAAATATCTATGTCACTCTTCTATAATGTCTGACACAACTTATCTGATATTCCCAAAACTTCATGCATCAAAAACAAAGTTTATTCTGAAATCAAATGATTTTATATCCAAGTACAAACCTTTATCCTCTCCTCAAATGTTACTATTGAGACCTTTGCCTACAAGATCTTGAAGAAGTATACTCATTGAACCAAACAAACCAATGAATCTCCTAACAGAGTTGAAATGTGAACTCTAATGAGTAGCTCCAGCTCGTACCAAAGAACAATCTTGATTAGATTTAGAATCAGTGTCAATTTCTCCCAATTTTATCAAATCATTAATTTCAACTTTTCGGGTAGATTTCAATTGAAAATGACGTTTAGCAGATGAACCAACAAAATTAATAGCTGAAGTTAATGTTGAAAGAAATGCCACACATCATGCACCTCTTTAGGAACTACAACTAAAGCAAGTTACAGTCTATGAGCAAAACAATGAATATAATAAGTATATAAAAAATCTTTAAGAAATAAAACTTGGAATTCATTCCATTCTCCACACATATTACTTGTGCTATCATAGTCTTGCCCCCCTAAGATTTTTAATTAATAGATACATTGCATATATCTGTTTTCAAAGTTAATGCACTTGTATTTTCAACGTGAACTTCAAAAAATCGTTCTCCAATGAACCCATTGTTGGAGCAATCTAGTGGCCCTAGGTTTTGATGTTTGGGCAAAGGTTTAAGTTAGGTTTATTGTTGTATTTGATATGCATTGTAAGTGTGCAGGATACAGGTACAACAAGGAAAGTCCAAGGGTGAGTCTTGGCGGTGTAAGTCCAAACATGTAGTCTTGGCAACGTAAGTCCAAGTGTGATCTTGGCAAAGGAGGTAAGTCCAAGTGTGACTTGGCAATGGATGAAGTCCCGGAGGCACGACCTCTTGGCAAAGGAAGACCCGACAACAATGACAAGGCCGATGGAAGCTCCAGAACGCAAAACGTGAAGGATGGGGAGGCATCCGAGGGACGCAAAGCTGATGGAGGAGGCTAGAAGGCTAGGTCTAGGTTGGTCGGGTGAGAACGAGTGCTGAGTGAATGTACTCGGGGTAAAATCTCAAAAATTAGGGTTTACTGTAGCAGCACTATAGCGTTACTGTAGCAGTCGACTGCATGTTTTAGCAGTCGACTGGTGCAGTCGACTGGGGCAGTCGACTGGCAGCGAACAGAATGTGTGAAATCGAGCCGTTGAGGTGTAACGGTCAAATTTCCACAGAGGGCAGTCGACTGCATGTTTTAGCAGTCGACTGGTAGGCGGGGTTTTCAACCCGCGGGCTATAAAACCAAAGCTTGGGAGCTTGGTTTGAGCTGACGAAATTAGACTTGGTTAAGGTCTAATTAGTAGTCTACAAGTGCTCAAGAGTTTTCCTTGTGTCCAAGAGGTCTTGGTGAGTTTGTGGTGAGGTTTCTCCACCCACAAGGAGTTTGAGCTAGCCGGAGGTCTTCCGGGGAGTAATCCACCGACGGATAGGGATCGTCCACCTTACGGACACGCCGTGGAGTAGGAGCTTTATCTCCGAACCACGTAAATGATCGTGTAGCTTGGTTTCCATTCTTTCTTGTCTTGTATTTTGTTTAGCTTGTTTATTTTTGTATTATTCCGCTGCGCAAGCTAACAACGTAGGAAGCGAACGATTTGGGTGAGCCTCTATTCACCCCCCTCTAGCGGACGTCAAGGTCCCAACACCCATCCCGATCAACATATCTTAAAATGATAGCTATTTGTTATTTACTTGACTCATCAATTGCTTCATCAACAAGGATATAAAACTTGGCTTCTCCAATTGCTTTATGAATTTTATCCCTCACAATATCAACAATAATTTTCAAAATCTCTCTTTGAATTTCTGTTGATGTGTACTTTGTATTTTTAAATGCTTATTTTAAAATACTACCGATTTCTGGATTCATTCTTCCCAACAAAGTTACCAATTTCATACAATTTTCATTGTTTTTAGAGGCAACTGATTCATCATGACCCCCTAAAAGCACAACCTTATTTGCAAGAAACTTCACACTTTCTGTGGCCACTTTTAAGAGCAACCGATTTCACTCAATTTTTGCTTAGAAGATTGTTTTTCTAATCTTCTATCAATATGCTGATCAAGATTTTTCAAATCTCTCCATTTTCGCATGGTAAAGCTATGCCTTGAATTCCCATCTCCTTCATGTCTCTTGAATGGACAATTTTTACAATTAACTATTTTTCAATTTTTAAATCCCGTCATAGTGAATGTGTCAAATTGTGCTGAATTAGTGTCAAAGACATAGCAAGGGAAACAAAATGCACTTTGCTTCTCAATAGAAAATTCAAGCCATGGATATTTTTGAAACCAAGAAGATTGAAATCTACGCTTTTGACCTTCACATTCAGTAAAAGGATGATCATATATAGATTGAATTGACCCTTTATCAATATATGCTCTTCTTACCTCATCTTGTAATTTAATGGGATGTTGTAAAATGGGGATGTGAATTCTTGAATTAGAAACATATTGTAAATTGTTACTCGGAAGCGGTTCATCAAGAGTCTCGTTTCCAAGTCTTGGTGTTTTAGTTGACGTTGATTTTGAAATACAAGGAGATATATTATTTGGCCCATTTAAATCAATTGTTGATTCATCATTATTTTTTTTAAAAAAATTAAATATTTTTTGATTCCTCATTGTAATATTTCACTTGTAATCGTAATAAATTTAAGTTTAATTTATTTAAGCTAATTCAATTCAAACTACAAATTCTTTATTTTTTTACATATAAGTTCAATTTTAAAAAAATTCAGCTCAATTATAAATATAAAATAACAAATAAAATCATTTTTGAAAAATATTTTTTTAGAAAATACACTTCGAACACATGAGAAGCTAACAAATGAAACAAATTTGTCTACATTTTTAAATATAAATGATGCAGTAATAAGGAGGGGTCCCACCCCGATGTCACGGGAAAGGTCAAGGGAGGTTAAAGTCAAAATGGTCAACGACCCACTATAACTCGTCGGTCGGGCAAAGTGGTCCTTACGACTGAGATACGAAGAGGTCCGACCCGACAGCATTACTGGTTTGGCTACCAGCTGAGCACCTGGCTACTCCGCTCGGCCTTACATCAATACTCAGAATAGTGGAGTAGAGTCATGGCCGAGCAGACCATACACGGACAACGCTACTACACCAAGTGGCAAGCTTGTTCGGTCAAGATACACGTGTAGTAGTCAGACAGTGGAAGTATCTGTCTAGCGGCTACCTCGCTCGGCCAAGTAGATTCATCAGCCAGACAATGGAGACTCAGGCCGAGCGGCCATCCTGCTCGGTCTAGCAACGGGCAACACTATAGAGGACTTGTGGCCGAGCGTCCATTCCGTTCGACTAAGCAATAGATACAGTAGGATATCCTTCTGCATCCTTTTGGGAGTTAGTGCCGTCGACGGACAGCATGATCAGACAGAAGATCGTACGGTGGAAACTTCCACTTCAGAGATATGTTCGACCCATTAAGGTATTGTGTCAGAGACACTTTTACTGACATGTCTCTTCAGGGAAAACTTGTAATATTGTGCCTGTTTTAAGAAGCGTGCACATACGCTATAGGAGCCTTATATAAAGGGGTTCCAAGTATCGACGGAGGTATGTTTTTCTCGCGAATTCTACTCTTGTACTACAATTCTTTGCTTCTTGCCTAATTGGTGTCTGACTTGAGCGTCAGAGGGCTAACGCAGGGACCCCTTCCCTGGCTCGGCATTGACGTAGTTGTGGTTGCAGGTCGGAGCGGAATCAACACGCGGTCAGCAGGAGAGCCACATATGCAACATTCGTCACCTCGACTTTCGGACATGATCAATGAAGATAAAAAATGTCAACCCTACATTTTCAAATTTTAACCCTAAAATTTTTCATAAATTTATCTTTTTTGAATAAATATAAACTAGATACTAAGTTCAATGTATTCATTTTCAACACTAAATATTAGAAATCTTAAAATATCCGATGTTAAATTTCAACCATAAAAAATAAAAATCTTAATATATTCACATAATATTTAAAAAACGTAAACTATATAATTGATTATACTATTACATATAAATAAAACACAAACCTATAAGAATTTTCATTTCTTCAAACTTTTCCAAAGTTGTTCTTGTATGGTCCCATGGGTCGCTTCTTCTGCGAATGATTTTAATCAGTTACTTTAATGTTTTGTCAAATAATAATTTGACAATCTAATCTAAACATTAATAACCTAACTTCTAAATTGAATTGGGCCTTAAAAATGAATTGAGCTTATTTAATAATTACCTCTAAATGAACTGATCTTTTATATATATATATATAGCTTAAAATTTCTATCGGACTTATGCCCAATTTTACCCATATTATTCTCAGCCCCTATTTACGGAGATCCATCTAAATGATAAGTATTTTTAAGTTTATCATCTCATTATAAAAAAAATCTTTATAGTGCGGTGCAATTGAGCGTTCTTAAATTTATTGTCCTATTAAAAAAAATTCCTATGATACACCATAACTAAAATTCAAACTTAAATAATTATTTGAAGAGCTTTGTACGAAATTGGGGGCAAAAAAAAAATTTCTTGTCACCAAGAAGCGAGGATCCAGAAAGTTGTAAGCCAATCCAATCAAGTTCGAGAATAAGGTTAGTGAGTGAGGAAACAACATTTCTGTATAGTGAACGGCTCGGCTTTTAAGAGAGATATATATTTAAGGGATTTGTGAGGGGGTTTTCTGAATTCATATTCTTGTTATCCATCTGCCCAATTTTCAACGCAAGTAAACGGGCGTTTTCTGAATTCATATTCTTGTTATCCATCTTTATCTTTAGATGATAATTTTCCCCACCGAAAAAATTTGAAATGGGGATGAAAATCTTTGATTTTTTTGTAGAGATGAGGCATGTATGAGAATATTAATAAATTTAATAATCTAAATTAAATTTGAAGATGGGACGAGGATGAGGATTTAATGCCGTGGATTCAGATTTGGAAAATTTCTGAATCCGAAAAAATAGGACGGATGAGGATGGGGATGACAAGTTCGCCCTAGCTCCACCCAACCTAGGGGTGTAAACGAATCGAAATGAGCCAAATATGTAGAAAAATTTAAGGCTTGAATTCGGCTCGAATTAGGTATATTCGAGTTCGAGTTCGATTCGAAGCTCAAACAATTCAAAATGTTTGGTTCGAATTAAGGCTCGGGTTCGAGTTCGGCTCGAAATATTCGAACATGTTCACGAACTATTCGAATTATTGGTCAAAAATATATTCGAAAGGCTCGAAATTTATTTATTTAATATATATTTAATTTATATTAATAAATATTAAGGCTCGCGAGCAACTTGCGAGCAGCTCGCGAGTGGCTCGAATAATATAATTTGGGCTCGAGTTCGGCTTGAAAAAAAGTTTGAACATGTTCGAGTTCGGCTCGAATTTGATAAATTTGAATATGAATCGAATATTTTTTGAGTCGGATCGAAAAGCTCACGAGACGACTCGATTCATTTGCAGCCCTAGCCCTAGCCCTAGCCCAGCCCGCCCAATTACCATCCTTATAGTCCATCTGCCAATTTTCAGCGCAAGTAAACGGGCGTTTCAGCGTCAAATCGAAGCCTCGTCCACTTCGACGAGCCCTCGACTGCGCCTGCGCCTGCGCCTGCAGCGTCATAGCGCACGAAAATGACGAGGATAACAGCGCCGGATGACGAAGACGGAGATGGCGACTCCCCTCCTCTTCCTACTCCTCCTCCTTTTCGTCCTAGTCCGTCAGCGTCTGCCTCCAGTAGAACTCCCTCACAGCGAGCGCTTCCGGACTTCCACAGCAGCTCTCCTACTCTTCTGTCGTTCACTTCCACCAGACCGCCACCTCAGTGGGTTCCTCTCGGCAAGCACCGTTTCTTCTCCTCTGCCGATGGCAGCGGCAGCAGCACCGGGGAATCACTGAATCATTACCCCAGAAGCAGTAATCTCTTGAGCTGGGATGCCGATTCCTCACGCCTCTACGTGTGGGATCCCCTATCCCAAAGCGTACTTCGCCTCTCCTTGCGCTTCCGCGACCCTGAACCCCATTCCTCGTTATCTGCCGTCTTGGAGGCTGCCATCCCCTTTGAGGTCACTACTTTCTGTTATCGTCTTACGAATTTTGTGATCTTCTTTTAAAAAAATATTTTGTATGATGTAAACTCAGCAGCTGTTGAAGATCGTAGTTTTACCTTCCCTGCTCTTTATATTTTTGTCGAACAATTTGAATGCCATTATTTGATTGGGTTCTGTAATTATGTCTCCACAAAGTTGCCACCTGTTGCTTCAAGTTCGTCGTTTGCTTTTGTATTCCCGATCACCATGCTTTGATTTTGCTTATGCACTTACGCTTTTCTTTTCCTCTTCTTTTTTCTTATTTCTCTCCTTACTCCATCCAAAAGAAATTCATTCGTCTCCTTTTTAACTGGGAATACAAAATAGAATAATAGCATAGCAATCAACAGTGCATCTTATGCTATAGAAAGAAGTTAAGTGCAGCCATTCGTATTGCCAGAAAAAAGTGTCATTGATAAGGAAATAGAGTCAGCTTAAGGGGTGCGGCTGCTATTATTCCTTCTAGCAGGATGCAGTCTAAAATGTTGCTGGCAGATGTTTCTAATTACAAAGGCTGGTTATTATACAAGTACTGAAATCTTCCTTAAAGTAATGGAGCATTTAGCATGCTTATCAATAGCATATAAGAAATAGCTAAAATCAAGAAGATTAGAGATTCTTACTTAGTTGTTCTACATTAGCGTGAAAATTCACTATACCTTGTTGATTATATGTGCTCCAAGTTGGTGGATTTTTAAACAATCATGATCTATGTGGACAACATTATGACATATTTTTAGAAGTAAACCGCAGGCTATTATCTAAGTAATACTATCATGGTTCATTTGATTTGACATTGTTAAATTTTGCATGCAGTTGATCTATTTCTTGAAGGATATCTCTTACTTTGTGAACTTCTACAAGTTTTATGTTCAAAATATTTTTCATCTGCATGACATATTCTATAATTACAATTGATAAAATCTACTACTTTTATTCTCCTTGCACAGGTATTGGCTTCAGATATTCAGATTGAGGATAAGGTTGATCATATCTCTCTCAACATAGATGGATCATTATTACTTCTTGCAGGATCCAACAACGTAAGGATCATGCATATAAATGACAAGACACCTGCAATAGAACAACTGACATGCAGGTTGGTTAAGAGAACACTATGCTTCCCTTTTACTATTTTGTATTCTCTCTTTTACTTAATTAGCTTCTTAATGGTGGAACATGAAGTTTGCCTCGACAATATTCCTTTTTGCGAAACTCAATGAACTCTTATGTATGTATATATGTGTGTGTGTGTGTGTGTGTAATATTTTTGTGGAAGCATGAGATGCCACGAAGTGATCTTAATTTTTTCTTCTACCAAGTTTCCTTAATGGTTTATCTCTTGCCAAATGTTTTAGCTTGCGAAATTGTTAATTAAAAGAAATCATTTTACTAATTTTTCTTGCACAATTGAATGTCTAAGGACCACATTTTGTTCAATATCACATTGGTTTGTGTTATCAGCCGGCGATGGAGTTTGTTTTAGTGCACAAAGATTATGGTGAAGAGGAAGGGTTGAGAGGCAAGAAGGAAGAAGGTGGGGAAGAAGGAAGAGAAGTTAGGAAGGGTGAAATAGTAGTTTACTTTGAATTTCTATTCTCTTGTTTCCATTGGTAGTGGTATCGCGAATTCTGTTGTTGTCTGCAACATTCATCAGATTGCTAGTAATAAAAGCTGCATGAGTAGACTCCATTATTCAATGTGCTAGATGACATCATTTACATATTTGTATTAAGAGACTTAGGTGCTTTAAGGTGTGGAAATTCCTTCTATGGGACTAAACAATTGCTCGAGTGAGGCATGAATTTTTAATTTCAATAGAAAAATTATACTTAAATTATGTGAATGACTGGGATACGCAACTATTGAGTTTTCGTATGAACAATTGTTAAAGTCTCTCATGCTGTGATATGCTCTGGATTTATTTATTGGTTAAGAGACTATTTTTTGGGAAAGAATATAGAAAAAGGATTAAAGAAGGAGACCGCAGTGATTGAAAATCAATTTGGGTTCATGCCTGGCAACAACAGAAGCTATACATCTTCGACAACAAATTGAAAAGTATCAGGAGCAAAAATAAGATCTACATATGATATTCATTAATTTAGAAAAAACTTATGATAGAGTCCAAGAGAAATTATATGGAAAATTCTAGAAAAGAGGTGTTAGCATAACATATATTAAACTAATTACGGATATGTATGAGGTTGTAACGATCAGAGGCGAATTAACTGAAGCATTTTCAATAATGATAGGATTACATCAAGGATCAACTCTAAGTCTCTATCTTTTTATACTAATTATGAACGAACTCACTAGATACATTCAAGACATAATACCGTGATGTATGTTGTTTGCAGATGATATTGTTTTGTTAGATGTGACATGTGAAGAAGAAAATACTAAACTAGAATTTTGGTCGGAAACACTAGAAGTGAAAGGTTTTAGGCTTAGTAGAGTAAAGAAAGAATATATGAATTTAAGTTTAGCAATATTAGATGGAATGAGACAATTGTGAAGATAGGAAATGAGGAGTTGTTTGGAACTGAGATCTTTAAGTATTTATGATGAAAGGATTGAGAGAAATGTCTTACATAAAATACAAACATGGTTGAAATGGAGGAGAGCGTCGGATATTTTATGTGATCGTAAAGTATCTCTA
This sequence comes from Zingiber officinale, assembly GCF_018446385.1. Classification (NCBI taxonomy): domain Eukaryota; kingdom Viridiplantae; phylum Streptophyta; class Magnoliopsida; order Zingiberales; family Zingiberaceae; genus Zingiber; species Zingiber officinale. The sequence goes on from NC_055989.1 coordinate 17,399,107, forward strand.
AAACTTAAAGGGAAAATCTACAAAATGGCGGTTAGACCCAAGGTTTAAAATTTCAATTCGTGCCGAGGTTTCGCTCCCGGACCGGAACGATACGATTTTGGTATCGTATCGTGCCGTGACGATGCAGTGTTGGTATTTTTTTTATTTATATATAGTAATTATTAGATAAATATATTTATTGTGTATAATTTTAAAATAAGTTGTATATTGATTTATATAAGTTGTTTAAACATGGTTAAAAAAATGATTAAATATAGTTTTCTTAAAAAATGTATTAATTACTCGAATTAAAATTGATACATGATAATTATATAAATGAATTGTTTATTCATTTAATTAATTATTAGTTTAAATCTTATATATTTTAAATAGTAAAAAAATTTAAAATATCAATTAAACAGTAAAAAAATTAAAATAATAATAATAAAGTATCAGAATATAAATATGATTTATTAGAATTTTTTTAATTTTTTTATTTTTAAATAAATTTTAAATAATAAAAAAGAATTTTTATAATATCAATTAATAATTTTTAAATTTTTATTTTTTTAAAAATTTTAAATATATTTTTATATATTTTATAGGGATAATTTAATTAGTGTTTATAAAAGTCTATTCAAAATATCATAGTCTAGTTGGAAATTATTTAATTAATTAAATCTTTTCTTTTGTGTAATAGTGGTCCCGATCCCGTCGCGCGAGTCCTATGAGCAATGCTCACGCAACACTTCCGCCGGCGGCGGAGGCGTCGCGTGACGCCTTCGCCGGAAGCGTCGCGTGACGCGCTTCCGACGACATGGAGGCGTTGATCGCTAATGGATGACGAAGGCGAAATTTGTTCGCCTGTTGTGCCGGTTTCGCTTCCTCACCGAAACGGTAAATTCCGATGGTTTCAGACGATACGACATAACACTTCAAACCCTGGTTAGACCTGCTATGTTATATGACATTGTTGGGCTATGACTTGAGCACATGAGCAGACGATAAGAGTTACAGAGATGAGGATGTTAAAGTAGATGTGTGAACATACGAGGATGGACAAAATAAGAAATAAGAACATTAGAGAAGAGTTGCATCTATTGAGAGAAAACTCTGAGTGACATGTTTAAGATAATATAGACATGTACTTAGACGACCAATAAATGCTTTAATTAGGCGATTTGAAACTATGACAAATGCACATATTAAACGAGGAAGATTCAAAAAACTTGGTTAGTAATAATAATACAAGATAAATTTTATTTAAGTATAGATAATGATATAGTAGGAGATAAAGGCCAATGATATAAAATGATCTATATAGCCGACCCTAGTGGGATAAAGTTTGGTTGTTGGTGTTGTAGACTAGATTTGAAGGGGAGTCTTGGCGTAATAGTAAAGTTGTTGTTGTGCAACTTAGTGGTTACGGGTTCGAGTCGCTGAAACAGACGTTTGTAATGCTAGTAAGACTGCGTACAATAGACCCTTCCCTGAGACCTCAATTGGCGGTTCCAGTCGCAGAAATAATCTCTTGTAATGCGTAAGGCTGCGTACAATAGACCCTCATCGGGATCCCATATTAGCGGAAACTTCATGCATCGGGCTTTTTTTTAGATTGGATTTATTTTAAGTGTAAAGTTATTATTCAATATATAGTTATAAAATTTGAATAGAACTGTCTGGTCAGATTGGAAAAATCCAAATAAGAACATTCAGGAATTTGAGTCTACTCATATATAAAGAACGCAAAAGATCAAGTTGGATTGGTTGACTTAGCCTATCAAACACTAACCAAAACTCTCAAATTTCCTTTCAATGAAAGTAATAGATTGACAAATTTGTCCTTTTATTTTAATAATTCTATCACATGTAAATTTTTGTTAGGGTTGTGTACCTAACAATTTAATAATGTCATATTCTTTACATTTAATATTTTATAATTATATTTGTTTTTTTAATTTTAGCTGAATTATTATGATCTTGTTTACTTTTAATCTTTTGTTATGCATATCATTGTACATCGTTTCACATAATCCTCTACCTACGCAGCTTATGCTGCTGCATAAGCTTATACAACGACATACTATAGGATATCTTATCACCACACACAAAAAATATATTTCCTTGTTAGAGGTTTTAGTATCAATAGGGTTATTGGTGTTGTCAATTTAGTCAAACGTTAGTATTTTAGATTTAGGGTTATGCAAAATTAAAATGTTATGTGGGAATTTTGGTCTATGACTGAAATGATACGATTCTTATATCTTATCGAGCTAATACGATTTTGGTATTTATTTACTTTTAAATATAATATTTTTTTTTTGTAAATATTTGAGAGCAATAGATTATACATTATTATAACAATCTCAACTAGCTTGCTAATAGAAAAGGAGCATTGCGTATTAGATTCGAGCATTAGTTCTTACCACATCCTTGGAAGATCAACACTATAAATTTTTAAAGATTTAAATTAAATAATTATTCTAAGATATGTGATATTGACATTAATTTATCTAGATGTTTATCAATATATCTCAATTCACCATTGGGAATAAAATTAATATAATTATCTTATAAGATAAGGATACATATATGGTCCTGAGTTTTGATATAACGGATCACTGTATGATGCATCAGAACTATAATAAAAAGGTTTACATTATGATGGACCTTGATCATAATCAATCTAGTTAAATTTCCTTGTATATCTTGGTCACAAGCTTCATTTGGTTTGGCGAGTTACTTGAAACTAACACTTAATAGGAGTGTCATGACCATCACCTTGCATTGCATGTGTATAACCTTATCTGTCCACTGTTCAAGTGCTGAAGTCAAGGGAACATAAGTTTACCACACCTAGTGCATCTCTATGGATAATGCCTTCCTTAATAGTTGTCATGTTGTTGGCGTCTCTATCATCATTTCAAACTTCTCGTTAGATTACAGAATGATCTTTAGTCACTCACATCAAGTTCTTGCTTCTTAATTACTTTGAGCGGATTATGATTGGTTATCAGTTTGCTTTTCTCTTGTCAACTACTTCCTATAAACCAGATTAGGGATTTTTCTCTCTTTACTAGAGATTTCGAGGGCTTTGACTTTTCCCTTTAGCTGTGACCTTTGGTTGTATTTGGGGTTAAGGCGGTTGTTTTGGTTGTAGTTGGGGTCAAGACATTTGAGAATGTTTCGATTGAGATGCAAACAATAGAAATTCAGGTCAAAAGATTTAACATCATCATCTTCCTTACCAATATCTTAGCTTGCTCTACTTCAATTTGTTTGGCAAGGAATTGAGTTCGTCATGATGGATATCTTGGTTCATCAAGTAATGAATTTTTGGCTTCAACAACTCTTCATTAATCCATTATTGAATTATTCTCATTCAGGACAAGGCCTATATTAAATGTGTCTACACCACTAGACTCTTATTCTGTTTCTTTCTATTATGACTTAATTTTAGCACTTAATATAATGAACATAGACTATTTTCTTTAAGTGATGATAAGAGAGGCAATTTTAGTGAATAAGTGAGGAAGTTATCAAAATGTCTTTCACAGCCGCATAATAATTATATTTGCCAAGAACTTATACTCAATTTTTTAGGGTTGATCCTTTATGTTGTAACTATTACTTAGCTGTAAGATAAATAAATGAACAAAATTAAAATGGTCTTCTATATGAGTAGATGATGCCTATTTATAAATCATTTTATATTTATCAATATCTAATTTATATGGATATGTGACTACAAAACATCATAAAAAAGCTATACTCCTTGAAGTAATTAACTCTCATTGATAGTTTAAACAACTAATTATCTATTTGATTGTAGTCTTGATATTAACTTTGAGGGACACTAGAAGATAATCATTTGTGGCTAGGTATGTCAATATTAATATTCCGAATTAAGATAAGAACCTAAAATAAACAAACATACATTATTATCAATATTAAAAATTTATTAAAAGAATTATGTGATGCTAAATGAATAATTTTTGTCATTTAGTTGTCTCATCAATATGATTATATAAACACAATTTTAATACGTGGTTGACGACTGTATTTGCTTCTCATGAATCAATTGGTTGAATGTTGCCCATTTGTGGTTTCTTGTCCATGCGGATCTTGTGGAGAACAATGTACAAAGCTTTATTGTCTCAAAAATCTATGCAATATAGTCCTAGAATCTAGTAGATCTAATAATTGGTTGGGCCACACCACCCTCAGTGCAGTATCAAGAAGTTTCTCAATTTTGGAAGTGAATATGTCCTTCAATTTGACTTTCTCCGGGGATGACTTTAAATGAGAAAGTTGCAAATTGAGTTACTTTTGGGTCATACAATCTTCTTTTCAATAAGTTTACTCATTAATTTTGAACCTGATGACAAGTATAAAGGAATTTTATTAATGATTGTCCTTTTTTTATTACCTTTACCATCGAGATTGCCATGCCCATCATCATCAAATCAATGTAGTGTGTTGTGGACGATGACCAGAACAATGTTAGACGATCTTGCTTTAACAACTCTCTCAAGGTTGACACCATTGTTAGTGACCACTGACATTATATGTTCTACTCTTATCTCTCAAATAATATTATCATTAAGTGGTATATATAAGATGTATCACTATATTTTGTAGTGACAATCAACAAATTTATGAAATATACTTGGGTAAAAATCAAAAGAGATCTCTCTTTTATTAGAATCGTCAAAACGACACTCCTTTTTCATTTATCATCAAAACAACGCCCCATCCCTTTTTAGCTCATTTTTGTTTATGAAAATACCCTTGTTTTTGGCACTATTGTAGCAGCTATAGGATCATAACTACTACATAGTTGTAGTAGCTATGAGATTGTAGCTGCTACACAATTGTAGCAGTTATGATCTCATAGTTGCTATACAGTTGTAGTAGCTACGGAACATAACTACTACAATCAAGGTATAGAGTGGCGTTCCATGCCGCTCGGCACAAATGGTTTTTACCTTTTCGTTAGGTGGGTGAAACCGGCAGAGAAGGTGTCTCCGTCTCGGCAGCGCAGGAGTAGAGAACGCATCCGACGGCGCCAGAATCATCAGGACGCTTCTGAAGGCGTCCCGCAATGCCTTCGGCACCGAAGGCGTCGCGGGACTCCTCCTGCAGCGCTGAAGGTGTCGCCGAAAGAGTCCGACGACCCTTCCGACGCCTCCAGACGCGTCCAGTGACCCTTTCGGCAGACGTGTCTCGTGACCTCAGACGCGTCCGACAACCCTTCTGGTGTCACCGGACACCCTTATTTAATTAATTTAAATAATTTATAAGGATGTGTGATATTTTGAAAAAGCTTTTATAAACCCTAATTAAATTATCCTAATAAAATATATAAAAAATATATTTAAAATTAAAATAAATTTTATTAATTATATTCTGAAATTTTAATTTTTAATGTTTTTAAATTTCATTTAATTTTTTTTAAAAAATATAATAATTCTTATTTATATTCTAATATATTTTTTTATCATTTTGTATTATTTTAAATTTCATTTAATTTTTTTTAAAAATTCTAAATTTTTAAAAAAAATTCTAATAAATTAGATTTATATTCTGATAATGTTTATTATTTTATAAATTTTTACTTGATATTTTTTTACTATTTCAAATATATATTATTTAATTAATAAATAAATAAATAAATAAATAGTTAATTTATATAATTATTATATATAAAGTAATATCTTGTATTAATTTATATACTTATTATTATAGATAGATCCATTTTAATTCGAGTTATTGATATATCAATTTTATTTAAATAAAACTATTTTTACGTATTTGTTCTATCAATATTAAGTTGCTCAATAATTGAGAACTTATATAAAATCAATATACAACTTATTTTTATATATACCATAAACATATTTATCTTATAATTATGATATATAAATAAAAAAAATACCGAAATCATATCGACACAGCACAATATGATACCGAAACCGTATCGTTCCTGTCTGAGACCGAAACTTCGGCACGGATCAAAATTTTAAACCTTGACTACAACTACACAATTGTAGCAGCTACGATCCCATAGCTGCTACAATTACATAGTTGTAGCAACTACGATCTCGCAGCTACTACAACTATGTAGCAACAATGATCCCATAACTGCTGCAATATAATGTTGACTAGTGTTGACCAAAGGTAAAGTGTCTATGTTGTAGCAGCTATGATTCATAGCCGTTACAACATAATGTTGACCAATGTGTGATCAGAGATGAAGTCTCCATATTATAACAACTATGGACTGTAGTTGCTATAACATGGTGTTACTAGGATTGATATAATTGAAGTATTCATGTTGTAGTAGCTATGAATCATAGCTACCACAACAACGCCGAACAAGGGTATTTTTGAAAACAAAAATGGGCAGAAGTGGGACATTGCTTTGATGATAAATAAAAAGGGGTGCCCTTTTGTTTTTTTTACCCAATATACTTTTTGTAGTATGGTTAAAAATTGATAATACCCATTCACATTAGTTGGGTTTAGCTATTACACATAAATGTAACCCCATTTTGATTTCGTTGCTTCTTGCACAATGGGATTTATGTCATGATCTTCTTTACTTGTTTGTTTAGGTATGGACTAACAATTACATATGTAGTCTGATTGTAGTCAGAGGTTGGATACCAAGATCAGACTATGTTGGCACCATTCTATAGTAGGATAGTATTGTATGCTGCATTAGGTAGAATTCAATTAAATAAAAACATTTGTCAATATCTACTTCTCCTTTGTGTAGCATTACCAATTCTGGTCTGCTTGTTAGCTTAGTCTAGGCAAGCTATCTGATTAATATCAACAATATATACCACACCCTATAAAAGGAAAGCAATGACCAATACTAGCTTGTGATGAGAGAACATGAATGCTCACACTCCTTCCCAATGTTGTTGCAACGGTTGAACCACTTTCACTAGCATTAGTTGAGCCACTTTTACTGACATAAATTGTGCCACAACTATGCCACATTTGTTGCTCATAGAATTATTCAATTCGAGAAACATGAAGAACAACTAAAAATTCTTGGTCATATTTGTGATAGGAGATTATACGAGTAAAATAAAATTTATGTGCTAGTGAGAACTCAGAGCAACTTCTTCTCCGTGATGACTACTTCACAACTTGCGAATATCTTCAAGCTAAGGAGCTCCTTTAAAGTTTAAACCTTATAATGATTCTGAATTAGTTTGCATGGACTATGACAAGTTGTGCAACAGCTCTGCAAGGATCACACAACTTAGAATATAGCTCCACGAGGATTTTCTTAATCTCGGGAATTGCATCATGAGGACCACAAGAACTCAATGAGTGTTTTCTTCAACTATCAAAGCACCTCTTGAGGGATGAAGTTTCAAATAATTTATGTAAGGAAGAAGTCACAAAATAACTCCTCCAGGCACACAATTGCCTCTTCTTCATTTCCTTCCTTCACGTTTAATTTGTTGTCGATACCATGTTGAAACATTCTAACACAATATCAAATTCCGTGGAGTTTATATCTTATCTACTAATGAAACCACTATGACATAACATTGAAACTATGCAAAGGAGATTATGCTTCTCACAACCCTACCTTTGAAACTAGAAACATCCATCACAACATAACAATTGACCAATCACTGAAATATAAGCTGGAACACCTGCTGGGATAATTCTTGAATCAGGCCGAGGGGACCACGAATCTACTCGCAACTTGGCCACCAAAATTATTGCAAAGGATAGCTAGCTGACATTTGTGCCTCAATGCAAGCATTAGTACCATCAGCTTTGCTTGCAATCCTATTACCTCTATACTTCATCAACTCTCTCCTAAGCATTGTTGGTTAAGGTAGTATCATTGTTTGCATGCTCAAATAACTATCATTGTTTGCATGCTCAAATAAGTACATAAGTGTTATTTTGCTTGCATGTGAATATAGTTATTTTCGTTTTTTTATACTTGTGTCTAATTTATAGTCTTTTTCTAGTTCATGCAACATGCTGGACATAAATAATGTCATCTTGAGGGTTAGTGTTTGAGGGATTAATATTAGGATTAATGGTGTAGCTAGTTTAGTCAATTATTGTCAAGTGTCTTGTGTATATCTTTGTAATGGTTATTCCATTCATAATATAATTATTTTATTTTTCCAAATTTTTACAAGGTTAAAGAAATACCTAGCTCATCAAAGTTCCAATAATTTTCGAGTTAATATTCATATGATTTTTCCAAATGGACAAATTAGAAGCAATATTTATATATTATTTATCCCATAAACAAAATTATTACTATAGATATTGTGGAAAATTATTATTATAGGGTTTGTGACAGTTAAGATGCATTGGTGTATCTTATGTGCACATACACACAAATAATATGTCTCAATAAATTTTTGTACTTGTCATTTCATATATAACATAGTCATTATATTAATATAAATCCATTAGATAAATTTAAATTTTTTGTTCTGATCCAAAGTTCCAATGTCTAGTCGGAAAAATACAATGCTAGTGTCAACTTGGATACTATATGCCAATATGAGGTGTTGCCAACACCTAATTACCAAAATTGTCACTCTCTTTGTGGTGACTACTACATAGTATGCTAAAATTGTAATTGTTCATCATTGTTGTCACCTCTTGTAAAGCAAATTCATTAATGTCGACCTGTGGTGATTTTTCTAGACTATGAAACAAGAAATTTTAGTTGTGCTGAGTGCCGAGATGCTAGGACATTTTAAATTTTGAGTCATCAATACAAAATTTATTTGATAATAATATACATGTAAATAAATATATGGATTTTTTTCATGAGAAATAGAAATTGCTAGTATTTTTACATTTTTGTTTATAATACCAAAATTAATATTATACTATAATTGTTTTTATAAATATTAAAATCATTAAAAATAATTAATCATAAAGTTTAATTTATGAAAAATTTTTATATGTGATTTTCAGATATTTGAAAAATATTTTATCATTATTGATAGTATTAATCCAAAATATCTAACTAAATGACATTAATGAAGAATTAAAAAAATTGTTATGACATATGTCAAATTTTATCTTTTAAGATAACTTGCTAAGGAATAAATATGTGAGAATTCCTTCTGAATAAATATGGATTTGACTTTTGCCAATTCGATTAATAATTTTGATGCTAAATTGCCATGCTATTCCACCTATTGATCCACTGGGGCTACTTGATTAATCTCGATATTAATTTTGCAAATATGAATTATTAGGAATAATTTGGATTTGATGATAAAAGATATAGTTCCAAATAATTTCAAAGATGTCATTGCTATTGACGCACAACTCATTATTACTGTTAGATAATCTTGCTGTGAATGGTCTGCCTCAGTTTTCACCTTCCATCTTGGGGTTTTGTTTCTTTATTATTTTATATTGAATTCTCCTTTAAGAACAAAAATATAAAAGCCAACTACTTGGATAAGTTATTAGGTGTATAATTTGTTAGCCTTTTGCATAGGTTCAAACCTATCTGTAGCAATATTGAGTCTTCCAGTCCAACTATATCCAAGATGGCTTGTGCAAGTAGAATGATATAGCCATGAGGATATTTCTCGATATTTGAATTCTTTAGGTGCTCTTATGGTGTCCTTGAATCATGACATTAGAGACTTGCATGACTGATGCTTTTTACTTAATTTTAAAAATGCAGAAATATACTTAAGAGTATTTGACTGAGTATCTATGGAGTTGTGATTGTTATTCTTGATAGTCGATAGCATAGAGTGATTGCTCAATTAGAACAGTAGAGATATAATTCTGAGTTGAGGGATAGTGATATCAAATTGCTTCTGGTCTATACTAGAAATGTGCTTCATTTCATTGTTGGTGACAAACAAAGTTCATGATTGCCATCAGATAATTCTATGCCAAAAGTTGGTCTCCAATGTTGGGAAAGTCTGTGCTCCTTTTCTGAAATCAAGTCACCTTATGTTTTGAGGTTATGGTTTCTTTTATTATTGCACAATATGTTGCAAAGTCTTTCTATTAGATAGGAAAGCTATCATGCTTGCCATGCCTACTGCGATACCTTACGTGAGTGCCAAGTTCCTAGACAAATGCTCTCCTAAAGTTGGATTGAAGCACCATTGTATTACCTATACTGTCCTGGACACCTAGGTATGTGCCTGGTGCCATTAATGACAGGATAGAATATCTAAATGAAAGAGAAAGATGCAATCTGAAAATCAAATCATTGTACTTATCTTTAACTTATTGGATTGTTTGTAGTAGTTTGTTTTGACATCTCACTTATAAGTCTGTGATGAACATATTTTCCCTTGGTTAAAATTTTGACCTTTTGGATTAATTTGGTGTACACAATGATATGGTGGTTAAACTAGGAAAGTCTCCTACGATCAATAAACATGCACATTTGCTATTCTCTTCATTCCCATTTTTAATATATTTTTGTTCTTGAAACTTATAAATGAGTTTTGCATTGAGTCATGTTAGTTATTACAATCTAAACTCTGAACTACCCAAATTAATGGTGTTTGTTAATGTTTCAAACAGGACAGACTCTGTTGCTGCACAACTATTTTGTGGCCTAAACAATGGCCTACAAATTTTACAAGTATCCTGGCATCCATACAGCAGTTGTCACATAGGCATTTTATCATCAGATTCTATCTTCAGGTAAGTATAAACTTAATAAATATCTAAAGTTAGTTTCTTGTGTGATGAATCTAACAGCTATACAATCTAACTGCTGCATAATCTAGCTGCTGTTATTGTCATGTTGTGGTAGTTAAACTGCACTGTTATTCACTAATTCTGTATTACCGTCTTAGTTATTTATCGTGATATCAAAATTAATCTTGATGGATCTAGGCATCTAGCAATTCATAATCAAGAAACTTTCTGCTTCTTTTATTGTCTTTTAATATTGCATCTCCAGCACATAAACCAAGCTTCTAAATAGCTTGTGCCCACTTATTCATGTAATTGTTCAAGTTTGTTTGATGTCTATAACTAGGCATGTTGGATTTTACTGCATGGTTTAAAAGAAAAGGAGCATACTAGAACGTTTAAAATCTCAAACCATATTGGTGAACTATATGATTTGGGTACCATATGTTCACGCCCTAGTATGATTTTGATAATAATAATAAATTTATTCTATCATTTATATCAAATAAATTTACCTAATCCTAATTTATTTATCATAAATTATATAAGCTAAGTTGTAAATCATATAACAAATTATATAACAAATAAATGTGTACAATCTTGGCAATGGGAGATACAACACCAAAACTTAAAGTCGTGATTTGGAAGTTTGAAAAAGGCTTATATACTACATAATGAATACGACGAATTTTAAGGGGTGATATTGAACATACAAGAGAGGCTCTCTTAGCCTTTCATTTAGAATAAATTCATATACTAACATCTACTCTTGATTAAAGCAGAAACCCACTAGTGATTCTAGGTTTTTGTGATGAATTCTTGGCAACAACTCAATATCACGCTTGAATTCAAGTGCACCTTGTGCTGATCCTTGATATGCCCTCCTGATTTCAACTGTTTATCTACGTGGAAGCATTCCTCTTAGACAAGGGAGTTGGGTAAAAGAATTTCATTTTTAGAGTGTTTTCTTTATAGATGTTTGGCATATGATACTCAACAATTACCATTCCGTAACCTCTAGAACCAATCTCATTGGACGCCAAAAAGTTATTAATGCATCTTTTAAGTTCCTCAAAAGAGAACCATCTTTCTCCCTTTCAATCGTGGTGCTCCATTCCTTTCATCTCCGTTGTGTCATAGGAGGAGGAGGAGTATGAGGTTAAGGACAAGGCGGACAAGGCGGACAAGGCAAAGGAACATGCGAATAAAGGTGGAGGAACAGTAGTAAGAGGTAAATGGCAAACCTCAAAGAAGTCTCATTGTGTAGCCGGTTCTCACAATTGTGCCCTTGCTGGCGTGATGTTTGCCTGTTGCCTTCACACACCATGTTGCTGTCAACCAACAATGTGACATAAGCTAGGCATGCAAGATTTAGATCATTGAATTAGATTGGGCGATGTTAAGACGGTTGGGTTTTTTTCCTCTTGGTTATTTTCTATAGCCAGTGTTGTGTTAATCGTAGAACTGTTTCTTTTTTAACTTGCCATTTCAATTCTATGAACTCACTTTGCTCTATTTCGATAAACTTGGTCGGTAGAGATGTCCTTCTTCAAAGTTCCTTAAATTACAATGAGCTTGTGAGTGTACAATAGAAGTCATTTCTATTCTATGCTGCAGATGCTTCTTTTATTTGAAATTCTGATGCTATATGGTCATATTGCTGCTATCAGAAATGTTAAATTTTTATGCCCAGGCTTTTCAATTTGTCATGTGACGTGGAACATCCAGAGCAAGAATATTATCTTCAACCTACTGAACCTGGAAGATGCCAAAGTGCTGCATCATTCTGCCCTATGGCATTCTCATTCGGAGGTGAACATTTGTGGGATAGATTTTCTGTGAGTATTATCATGAACTTGATTCCAGAAACTGTGATATATTTCTTTTCTTTTGGTAGATTTACATCTATTATGGATGCAATTTGTTGTCTGAATTATATCATCATTGTCATCACATGCCCATGCCTAGTGTGGAAAGCCTTAGCCCCTAGAATGAAACTAGATGCTTTCCCTCAACAAGGTGAACATCAAACAAACAACTCATCTAGGTAGCCTTGTGTACCCTTAAATATGACTTACTTTATTACAAAGTAATTTGATCTAAATAAAAACAGACCATGTTAGAAAATACATTAATCCTATAAAATAAACTATTCATGTCGTAAATTATATTTTATTCTATTTATACTTTTTTGGGAAAAAAAAGTTCCATCTTTTGTAGAATACATACCCTGTTTTGCTTGTCTTATGAGTTTATATTATTGTAGAGGATATAAAAGAGACCCCTATCCCATATTACATTCAAACGATAATTCAGTTTCTTTGATGGACATTACTTCTTATCTCACTGGATTGCTAATAGAGGCACTTAACCCCATGAGAGCCGCCTTAAATTCACAAATCTATCTCATGTCGCAGTTCATGGTATCAGAGTCCAGTTTCATTCTAGTCCATACCTAAGACCATCATGTTGCGTTGCTGCCCATCTCTGAGACTCCCCCCATGACAAAACCAACACTATCAATATAATAGATCATGATATTTGATCATATAACTAGTAACGTGTATAGACAAATCAAATAGCATTACAAATATTATGTAACTCATCTATCGTGCCTAGAAACAATAATAATGATGATGATCCATCAATTGTACTTATGTAAATGATGTAATTTCACACAACATGCAAATGACTTTATCTTGATCTATGTGACCAACACTATACCCAAGGAAAATGGCAATAAAACATCCTAAACAATCATCCCTATTGCTTCAATCAACACCTAAACAAGAGAAAAAACATCCTAAGTGGACTTGACAATCAGAAATTTAATCTAGATGGAAAAGCTCTATCTTGATGGCCTCATGAAGTTAGAGACACAATTCGTCTTGTTGCTAGATTGTGGAGTCACAAGTCCTAGAAAATCCTTGATGTCACTCTCGAATCTCCAGTCTCATATTACATTGTGTTGCCCATTGTCTCATTGCCTAACCATTCACCATTTTTATGTTGAAGTTGACTCCATGACTTAGTTTAGTATATTGCAAGCCAATATTTGGTTCTCTTCACACGACCTCATCCTTCTAGTCTATGTTACTTGGATTTGGATACAATAATTTGACACAGATATGGATCCAAGACATTATTTCTTTCAAAGTGAAGACAAACGAACTTCTTAGAAAAGAATCCAAATTTAGGACACGGGTCTTTATAGTGAAAATAAATTTGTTAGTTTAATCTATCTAATAATTTCTTAATATATAACCTAATAGATAAGATAATTAATCTCTTATGAAATAGGTATTGATAATCTATTCTAAGATTACATATTTTATGAAATAATTCAATTGTTACTAAATAGGTAATTTTCCTGGTTTTTGCTCATTCTTATTACAAAATCCATTTTAAGAATTAATTTGTAAGATAATGTCCTAATTTATAAATACTATTAGTATCTAAAATATATACTACAAAAAATAAAAAAAGATAAAAAAGATAATGACATGAACAATTCATGAGGTATAAGCGATTAATTATTAAAAAGATACAATAAAGGAATTAACATGAAGATTCAATTAAGGAATTAGTGAATTAACTGATCAAGAAATGCACTGAAGGAGGATGGAAGCAGAGCTTAGTCTATAAGAGGAGCATGACATTACATAATATTGTTCATAGAATATAAACATTTCAATAAGTAAAAAATGAGTAAAGTAGATAACTGTCTAAATATTTATAATTAGAATGAGTATGGAAAAAAAGGTGATGCAGTGCTGATAATTATCTTCTTAATAAGACATTCAAACTAAGATGCCAACTAAAGGGTTTGTAGGCCTCTCTGCAACTGCACCACCAATTCAAAGTCATATTTTCTGCTGTCAGTGTAATGAAGTATACAAAGGAATCATTTGGAGTACCGATCTCTTCATGTCAGATTGAGACTCATCACAATATGGATATGGTCATCTGGACAATGTCAGGGAGTGATGACCCTATGATTATGAAAACTGGTTAAAAGTGGGTAGAATTTTAACTACATTGTTTAAATTTAAAAATTATATAAATATAAAAATTTATTTTTATATTTATTATCAAAAGGCCGAGGTCGCAAAAAATAAAAAAGAACTTCCAATAGTCTGCTTATATATTTATATATACATATATACTGATTAGATAACATTACCCATTGTATCTATATGTAATATGCTTTTTTACTTCCACTTATTAAATCTTTAAACTTATCTTTTGCTTTGGGTTGAGAAGTAACAATTTTTGTCTACACTTTCTATCCCGTGTGTCCTTAAAAGCACTATTCTCATGCAGGTGTTTTTTGTTTTTAGTGATGGCTCAGTTTTTGTCCTCTGTCCAATCGTTCCTTTTGGAAGGTAACTTAGAACATTTTATGTTGTTATTTATTTTTAATTTCTTTGTTTATCATACTATGATGATCTAATTGGGACAAGAAGTATCTGTGCTCATTAAGTAGAAATTTGATGGATCAAAAGATTAAAATGTGAATCCATTGGTGATGAAACATTGATGAGAAAGCTGACTCAAAATGCATTTGATGTTGATTTTTGCAGTTCCTGTCGTCGGTCACATATTGAAGAGATTCAGAGTGACATTACTATGTTTGGTTTGAACCCTTCGTATTCGGAATCTGTTTGCAATGCCCATCTGGCCATTGATTGGTTAGAAGCTACATATCCTGAGCTAAAGGGTCATTTAGTTGAGGGAGACAACACATTGGTCTTGGTGGCTCATCCTTATGCTCCAATAGATGCTTCACTTTCCTTGCAGGCACGTTCCGAGAACTTGCTTGAGATTACCTTTGAGTGTACTGTACTTCAGTGCTACATTTTTTTTTTAAAGATAGACAAATTAACTTGATTCTGGAATATATGTGGAGCACGTAAAGTAATTTCTTCTGGAATCTAGTATAGTGTGACTGCATTAGAATGCAACTATCTTCTAACCAATTTTTTTTTACTAATTGAGCAATTTAATTAGAAGTAACATAGGTATTTGATGCGTAACTTATATGTTTATGTTTGAAATTTGAATAGTTGTAGCTCAAAACTAGGACACATTTTTTTTCTCATCTCTTGAATTTCTTGTGCTTTTGGGATATCATGACTTAGCTTACTATTGTTGCCTTTTTCTCTAAACCATACATTTCTAGTGCTTTTGGTTTAAAAGAATAGTTATTCTATTTATTATGAATTCCTATTAAATAATAATTTATATGTTTAGAGAAGTGTCCATACCCCTCAGAATGCAGTGTTAGTGAGTGTAATTAGAGATGAAAAGAATGTCTATTTCTTATTGAAGAGGAGACATATTTATATACAAACTAGGACCCATATTAGGAAACTCTAATTAGGCTAATTTACAATTAGCCTAATTAACACATATATATTAACTAATTTGTACCAACAATATGGTAATTATTATATACATATATAGTAACTAATATATACAAATATGGTAACTAATATATATGATAATACTCCCCTTAGATATTAATCATACCCAATTTGTTACAGAGATAATCAACCCAAACCCCATTTAAAGTTTTTGTGAAAATACCCCCGAGTTGTTCTCTAGTCTTCATATATCCGGTAGAAATCATGTTTTGTTGAATTTTCTCACGAACAAAATGACAATCAATTTCAATGTACTTAGTTCACTCATGAAACACAACATTCGATGTAATATGAAGAGAAATTTGATTATCATACCGCAGTTTAGCTAGTACTGAAATTTTAAGTTCTACTTCAGTCAAGAGTTGATATATTCATATTATCTCACACACAAACTGTGTCATAGTCCTATATTTCCATGAAACTAAATTTCCTCCAACCAAAATACAATAACCTGAGGTAGATCTTTTATCCATTTTAGAACCTGCCCAATCTGTATCTGAAAAACATTCAATATATGTGTGCCTATGATTTTTATATATGATACCCCTTCCGGTGTTCCCTTAAAGGAACACAAAATTTGTTCTAATGCTGTCCAATGATGAACGGTTGGAGATAACATAAACAACACTAATCGAATATGCAATATCTAGACGAGTTACGGTAAGGTAATTTAACTTTCCAACTAACGTTCGATATCTCTCAGGATGTTTAAATAGTTCCTCATTTCCTGTGAGATACATCTTCTGAGTCATTAGAGCGAGCACTACAAGATTTTGCCCCCAATTTTCCTATCTTAGTTAATAAGTTGAGGATATATTTTCTCTGAGATAGAAATATACCTTTTTTACTCCTTATAATTTCAACACCCAAGAAATATTTTAGCACTCCTAGATCTTTCGTATGGAACTGAGTATGAATGAAAGATTTAAGAGATGAGATCCTCGTAGCATCACTTCCAGTGATAACAATATCATCTACATATACAACTAAGGCTGCGTTTGGTAGCCTGTAATCTACCTTGTAATGTAATCCAGATTACATTACAAAGTCGATTATTTTGTTTGGTTTGATTTAAAACTTGTAATGTAATGTAATCTGGATTACAAAAGGTAGTGAAGATTTGTAATCTGGATTACAAAGCAAATGCTATGTAATCCGATTACATTACGAGGTCATTGTTTCACCAAAGTTTAAATGCCGAATATACCCCTGTCTGTTGTCGACCGCTGCCCGCCACCGGCCGCCGCCGGTTGCCTCCCGCCGCCGCCGGTCGCCTCCCGCCGCCGCCGGTCGCCTCCCGCCGCCGCCGCCGCCGCCAATTTGGTCAGAGCCGTACTACTGCCCGCCTCCGCCTGCGCCACCGCCGCCATATTTACATAGTGGGGTCGCCGGCCAACCTGTACCCGTATGATTCGTGGCTGCCGCAAACTCCGGCAGAGATGTGGCGACCGCCGATAGAGGTCACAGGATATTTTTGTCATTTTATAATAATATGAATTACATTCCTTATAAAAAATAATGGACACCAAACAAAAGAATGTAATCACCTTTGTAATCAAAGATTACATACATTACATTACCAAACGTAGTAATGTAATCAAGATTACATTACATTACATTACAAATTTGATTACATTACAAGCTAGATTACATTACACCCAACCAAACGTAGCCTTACTGCTGACTACTTGTCAAACACAGAATGATCTGACTTGCTTTTCGTCATACAAAATCTTTGAACAATCTGACTAAATTTTCCAAACCAAGCACGAGGACTTTGTTTTAACACATACAAAGATTTTCGAAGACGACAAACTTGCCCTGACTCCCCCTGAATAATAAAATTAGGAGGTTGTTCCATATACACCTCTTCCTGAAGATCACCATGAAGAAAAATATTCTTGATATCAGGTTGATGTAAAGACCAATGATGGATAGCGGCTATTGAAATAAATAATCGAACAGATATTAGCTTTGCAATAGGAGAAAATGTGTTAGAATAATCCAGCCCATAGGTCTGAGCATAGCCTTTAGCAACAAGACGAGCTTTTAATCTAGCAACTGACCCATTCGGATTGACTTTAACTGCGAATACCCATTTGCATCCAATAGTCCGTTTCCCTGAAGGTAGATTAACTAAGTCCCAAGTGTCATTGTCATCTAAAGCATTCATCTCCTCTATCATTGTATCTTTCCAACTAGGATAAGATATGGCCTCACTCATAGTCTTAGGAATAGAAATAGAATCAAGTGAAGCAATAAAAGAATAAGAAGAAGACAAGCCATTATAAGAAACAAAAGTAGGATAAGTACACTGTCATTTACCTTTGCGTAACACAATAGGAAGATCATCATTTGGGACTGGATCTGATGATGAAGTAGTAGGTGCAGGATATGAATCTAAAGGGTGACGCCTGGAGTAGGTTGGCATAACAGGAGGTTTGACAGGGGCTGGTTTCGGAACAAGTGCGGAGAGTGTGATAGAATACATCAACAAATCCTCCTCCTTTTGATGAGTCAGAATAGGTGAGGATGGGAAATAAGGTTTGTCTTCCATGAAGGTAACATCAATTGAGGTAAGATATTTGTTAATACTAGGACAATAACACCTATAACATTTTTGAAGTCGAGAATAACCAAGGAAAATACATTTCAAAGACTTGAAATCTAATTTAGTGACATGTGGACGAACATCTTGAACAAAATAAGTGCTACCAAATATCCTAGGGCTAATAGGAAACGACGACTTATTGGGAAAAAAGATTTTACAAGGGATCTCACCATGAAGAACAGAGAATGACATGTAGTTAATGAGAAAACATACTGTAGAAACTGCATCAGCTCAGAAAGATTTGGGAACATTCATTTGAAATAGAAGGACCCGTGCAATTGCAAGAAGATGTCTATGTTTTTTTCGTTCAACTACACCATTTTGGGATGGGGTGTCAACACAAGATGTTTCAAGAAGCATGCCATTCTAACCCATATAAGACTGGAATAAACTAGACATATACTCCTTAGCATTATCACTTCGCTTAGTATGGATGGATGTATTAAACTGAGTTTTAATTTTGGCACAAAAGACACAAAACAGAGAAAATAACTCAGAACGATTTTTCATTAAATATAACCAGGTTACATGAGAGTAATCATCAACAAAAGTAACAAAATACCTAAAACCAGGATTAGATAAGACAGGACAAGGACCCCAAATATCGGAATGAATTAATTCAAAAGGAGCAGTAGCACGTTTATTTACGGACTCAAACTAAGACAGTGATGCTTTGCAAACTGACACGACTCATAATCTAATGAAGACGCCTTACCATATTGTGGACCAAGCTTTTTGAGCAAAGATAAATGCATCAAAAGAAGGGAGCACAGCTACAATATCGTGGGCAAGAAGAAGAAGACTGAAGAGAAGATTGTTGCGGGTGCTAGGAAGGGCGGTCGGATCTCTCCTTCTAGTCCGAAGAAGATGTCAATCGGTAGGATGGATGTGAGCTGCGATATGTGGAGACGTGGAGACTTCTCTTCTAACTCAAAGATAGAAGAAGAGACCCTTAGCTTCGAACCCGGCGGATGAAGATGGTTAGAGATGATCCTTCCGGCAGTGGTAGTGGTACTGGACGACGAGAAGAAGTAGTGTCGTGGCTGTCACGACAAGAAATGATCACAATCAAGAAACTAGGAGGTTGGTACCGACAAGCTTCAAGCCCCTGATCCTAGCAATGACGGCTAGGGCTTAGCCGCACAAGTATATGGCAAAGTCAGCAACGAGGAGGGAGGAGGCAAAGGACGGGATCTGCATAGGCATTGGTGACGGACACGGAGATGGAGACTTGGTGTTGAGGCGGTAGCATATGGGACGGAGGCCTGCAACCTTGGTAGCCTTCACGATGGCGCGAGACGATGGCGCGAGGTGATGGCGCGTGATCGGGAAAGCCAGATGGTGGCTAGTGGCTGATCATGAGGACGACAGAGCAGCGATAGCAGCCGATTGTTTGTCGTGATGCCTATTGGTCGCACGACGAACAGAGCACCTGCGAATGAGAAATGACGGAGAAAGAAGAAAAAGAAAAGAAACCTAATTTCGACGGGAGAGGAGATAGAATCCTAATTTAATTTTTATGGTTATGATACCATGTAATTAGAGATGAAAAGAATATCTATTTCTTATTGAAGAGTAGACATATTTATATACAAACTAGGACTCATATTAGGAAACTATAATTAGGCTGATTTACAATTAGCCTAATTAATACATATATATTAACTAATTTGTACCAAGAATATGGTAATTATTATATACATATATTATAACTAATATATATAAATATGGTAACTAATATATATATAGATAATAGTGAGGAATATTTTCTTCATTAGACTGAAAGGGAAAGTTTATAAGAATATATAACTCATTGTACTCTATGGATTAGAGTGTTGAGGTGTTAGAAAACAAGTATAAAAAAGTTAATGTAGGGTTAGGAATGCATGCTAAGATTTTTTGTAAAATAAATTCTATAGTTTAAAGATCTGATTCTATTATAGTGCAAGATACAAGGGGTAGAAGGATAAAAAATATTAGTGAATGAAATTTAAAATGCAATTAATTTGAATATTACTAGGGAAATTGCCTTGAATAGAGTAAATGAGGGATAAGATTTATAGTTGACCCCAAGGTTTACAATTTCAACTCATGCCGAGATTTCGGTCCTGGACTGGAACGATACGGTTTCAGTATCGTATCGTGCCGTGCCGATATAGTTTCGGTATTTTTTAAATATAAAATATATTAATTAAAAATTAAATTATTTAACATAAATATTTAAAAAATAAACAAAATAAACAATAATCTTTTGAAAAAGGAAAAGATATGAAAGTAGATAAATAAATAAATAAAAATTTTATTATAATTTTTAAATTAAAATAAATGAAATATAAAATTATTTAGATAATTTTATTAGGGTTTAATAAAGTTTCTTTAGATTATCTTCACCATAACTAGGAGTTAATTAAAAAAATAACCTAAGTTTAATTAAAAAAAATTTGAAATCTGACACCACTTACGAGCCCGCACGACTTCGGTGTTGTTGCAGGGTTGCGCTACCAACCATAGCCGCGGGGATTGCATGACTCCTCGGTGCGACCACGTTGGTCGTGCGACCCCTCTACAGTGACCGTAGGGTTGCACGATGCCTCCACGGCGGCAACAGAAGGATTATGCGGCCTCTCCGCTATTGTTGCAGGGTCGAGCGACCCCTCTACTGTGACCATGGGGTTGTGCAACATGTCGCACCTATCGTGGGTCTGGTGCCGAGGTCGTACCGTTGCCGGTCGCTGAGCGGAACGAGACGTTTCGCCTGTTTCGACCGTTTTGGCACGACACTTTAAACCATGGTTGACCCTAAATAGCGAGGGCAAACATGGCGTAATAAAAATAACAAACACAACATGCAAAAAAAATCATTATCAAGTATTTGGTTACTAGCAAATGATTCACAAATTAAAAATCTATTTGTGGCCAAATCAAATGCAACTTGTTGGTACAATCATGTTTCAAGTTGCTCGTGAACAATCAATATGTTTTGATTAGTAGGCAAAGGTTTATGTTTGCCTTAAGTTCTCAAGTCAATATGTGTCAAATAGGTTAGGTTGACTACTTGAAAATTGGGGAATTGCGACGAGTGTTGATATTAGAGAAATCCAACAAGTGTTGGCAGTGGGCGAAGTCCTAGCAGGTCACGTGTTGACCGAATGCATGGTAAGTGGAAGTCTCGGTAAGTCAATGTTGACTAGATGCTTAGTAAACAATGTCATGGAGGTAAGGTCTCTTGGCAAGTGAAACTTTTAGTTGATTAAGGTTGTTCAAGATCTAGTAGACAAGGTGTAGGATCGTTACGCATATGGGGGGGTGAATCACGTGGTTTTTAAAAATCTATTTTTTTCGGTTTTTAACGCGAGTACGCAGCAGAATAAAATAAAGCAGAAATTGAAAAACACAAATAGACGAGGAGTTACTTGATTCGGAGCCTTCGACAACTCCTACTCCAAGACCCACGATCCCTCGGACCGTATCGACGGGCAATCCACTAAAAACCTCTTCCGGAACCGTCAGAAAAGGGAATCAAATACAAGTACGGAAAACTAGGAAAGTGTAACAGCCTACACTTTCCTTTTGCAAGTATGAAAAATGTACAGTAATATTAAATCGTTACCAACACTTTTGGAGTGTAGAGTCTGACTGGGCTTGTGTGTTGGTGTCGGTCTACAGGTCGCGGTCGGATGTCTCGGAGTTGCAGTGCAACAACAGAGCATAAGAGTTGTTGAAGTTCGTATGCAAGTTGTGTCGAAGCTGCTCAAACAGGGCTTATATAGGCTGTTGAAGGCGCCTCCAGCTTTGTCTGAGGCGGCTCCAACAACAACCTTTATCCCTTTATCTTCGGAAACGATAAGCAACGCGGACTGCGGCCTCTATCCGTTTGAGGGCGTCTTCCAGGCACTCCGAGGCACTTCCGCGCCAAGCTCCAGGTCGCCTTCAACCATATGGAAGGTGACTCCGCTCTTTTCCGTGCGGGTCTTCGGTCAAGGCATCCGAGGCGCCTCCAATCGCTCAGGAGGCGTCTCGAGCACTATCCACCTGAGTTTCTTGTTCATTTTTGCTTTTGCAAAACACATTAGTCCAAAAACAAAGTGTAACTTACAAAACAAAGTTAACACAATAATAACATAGCATTATTAATTAGATCTTGTCTGTCAAGACCAGGATCTAGTCATGGTCTCAGTTTAGGTATCCAAAATAGACCTAAACCGGGCCTGCGCTAAAGTCCCTAATTGGGACTTGTCCTCACTACAACACTCTCCTCCAGTGACTTACCTTAGTTACCATGCAGAATCACTTAACTCTACTTTGGACTATCAGGTCTTCCCGCCAGTTGTTAGGTTCGTAGACTCAACTGGACTTCAGCCCGCGGATCCAGCCGGACTTTCCGTCAGACATCGGTTCACTCTTTGATCTATCTGGATTTTTACTCTAGCTATTAGGTCCTCTAGACTTAGTTGGATTTCAACCTGGTGTCAGACCAGTCAAGTCCTACACACTTAGTAGAAAGATTAGATCATAACACATCTAACTTTAGTCCATTTGTCGTTCGTATCATTGGTGTCAACTGCACTAACACAAGGAAGTCTTGGAGGTGTGACCTCTTAGAAGGAAAGTCTAAGTGAGATGAGAATCTACTAGGGACTTGGACTTTGATTTTGGGTAAACCTTGACTTAGAAAATAACCCAGTCTTAGAGTTAGTCATAGTCGATGATCCACTCAACTGAAGGCTTGGTTTAGTGGACTTGTAAATGAGTCCACTAGGCAGCCGACCTAGGCTCCTACTAGCGAACAAAATGTTTTTGTTTGTTGTCGAGTCAACTGCTAATCCAACACAAATGCTAGAAGATCGTTGATTTGCTAGAAGATCATTTGACTCACGTATCCATTGGTAGACCGAAGGCTAATGCAGTCATGAAAACAGTTGGCTGGTTTAAGTCAACAACAAGCTGTTGGCAGAACATGAAGGCTATGAAGAAGCTTGGAAGGGTTTTGAAGGCTAATAAACTGCAACTTAAGTGAATAAAATGGAGTGAAAGTAGTGCTAAGAAAAGCTTTGCTTTGTGTATTTGTTGTTGTTTCACTTATACTATGTTATTCTTGTTGTTGTAAGGAAAGTTATATGAGGAGAAGAAGAGATAGAAGGGACTCAAACCATGTAAAAGAGGAGTGTTTCGGGTTTAAAATGAAGTGAAAGAAGTGCTAAGAAACACTCTGCTTTGTGTATTTATTGTTGTTTCACTTATATTATTGTTCTTCTTGCTCTTGTTGTATGGAAGGTTACATGAGGGACTGAAACCATGTATAAGAGGAGTGCTTATATTGCTCATGGTTTAAAATTCCGTATCGTACCAGGCGAAACGGATGAAATTTGTTATTCCACTTGCTGCCCAACATCGGCACCGTAAGCCACAGCGGGGTCGTCAAGGTGTCGTGATGGGTCGTGAAGGCACTGCGATGGGTCGCAGAGGCATTGCGATCTCGCATTTTTTTATATAATTATTTTTTTATATTTTTAAAAAAATTTAATATTTAAATCAAAATTTTTATTTGTAATTCAAATATTTTATATTTTAAAAAATATTGAAACCATATTGACATAGTACGATATGATACCGAAACTGAATCGTTCCGGTCTGAAACCGAAACATCGATACTTGTCGAAATTTTAAACCATGATATTGCTTGAGTTTGTTATTTGTGTTTTGAAATATCCCCTACATAACTAACTTTTATTATAGACTCAAGTGAGTAATCTTTCAGACTCCCCTCTAGCTTTACCAACCCATCCAACAATTGCAACCTTAAATGACCTTATTTCAACATTTGCAACGAATATCAAAATATAAAATATAGTATAAAAAAACCCATAAAATATTATGTTAAACATAATTGTAATTGGACTTTGTTGATTCAGATGTTAATCATGGTTTCGGATGTATTTATGCCATTTTTATTTAATTATTACTTATGGGTACTTGGTATGGTCATTTGCATGCAATCAAATGCTAGTTAATATTTTTTTTCCCCAAAAATCTCTCCGGTTTTTATCTTCCTAATTTCTTTTCAGGTTTTCAGGTAAAAGATCAGTTTCACATTTGTTTCTCTCCCTAGTCTGTATTGTTTTTGTAGATCTCTACTTATAGGTTTTACATTCAAACCATTATAATTTTGTAAAACATGGCATAATGAATTATAACTAGTAATTAACAGTGGATAGAATGTGGTTTATTGATTTGCTAGAGAAATCATCTTATACATGGAGTCTCTATCCCCTTTTGTATTCATATCAAATATGACACTCAGATACTAACACTTTGAGTAGATAGTTACACATTTTTTTGGTCACGTAGAAAATTTTTAGAAATACCTGTGTCACACATTAGAATCTGGCCCTTTATCGGATACTCATCCCCAAGCCCTACTATCATAGGTGAAATCCAAACCAAAATGATACTTTGAAGCTGTAATTTTCCAAATCGAAATGGAACCAAAACCAAAATTAATGATAATGGCATGGCAAGCAAACACAAGAAACATAGCTGGTTTATTATGGTGTGAAGCTAATTTCATTGTCCTACCCTGGTGCCTACTTATGAAATCACTGTTGCCAAGGATATTATTTGAACCCTATATAAAATTTTCTTTTATTTTGACTCTTGTCCTTATCTTGTTCGTCAACTGAATAGTACAAATGAAAGTATGACAACTACACTTTTTATTCAGAAATGTGGCTTAAAGGTAGTGTCTGTTAGAAGTTCCATATTTGTTTGAGAATTGATCCTATTAACATTTGAAACTACAAAACCGCATGCTAGTCTTGATAACTATAATACTTGTGCCCCTTTGTCACTACCATTAGCTCATCAAGTTTAATATTAGTACTTTTGCATCTATCTTCTTCATGACATCGAATATCATTACTATAAGGTTTTCAACTTTTTTTCTTCCAATTATGATTTCGTGTAAAAATGCCTTTTGACTACCATAACATTATTCAGTCTTGATAATCCAGGGACCTCTTACTAAAGTTTATCTCCGTGAGGGAAATACCAATTCTGAGGTGGACAGTGCAATTGGCGAAGGCAGGGTAGTTGGCTTCCTTTACAAATCTGTAGGCAAAGATTCTGTTCTTATAATTTCTTGGAGTAGCGGTCAGTTGCAGATTGATGCACTTGCAGATGAAGTCCAACCGCAGTGGAATATTGACGCTTCTCCTCACATTTATCTTGATTCAAATGGTCATATAAAGGGCATTGCTATGATATGTGAACCTAGTCCAAGAGAAATTCTCAATGAAAAGCTTTGTCTTCCATTGTCTAATATCTCTGCTACAGATAAAACCAACCTGGGACATCCTCCTCATCTAGTACGGCTTGCTATTGTTGACTTAGCACTGCCAATGAATGTGTTACATTGTCTTCCTTTGTCTTTATTTCCTGACCCACTACTGACTCATCGATTTTATTGTCTTCATGGTGGGGGAATAGATTTGATTGCTCTGCAATTCCTGCCATTCACTGATCTGGACCCTGGTACAAATGTGATTGGAAAGCCTCCTTCAGTGTACCCTATTATAGATACATGTAGCAGTAAATCTTGCTCAACCGTTTTTGGTTTCGCCCCAATCGCTGATTTGTACGGACACTCTCAGATTGTTAGCTTACTGTCCTCATATGAGTTTGTTGTGCTAGAAATGGAGGCTTGGGATGAACTTCTGCACTTTCATTATGATGATGATGGAAAATCAAATGCCAATGTGGAAGGTCATATCCCTGATATCTTAAGCAAACGAGTTCTCACTGGGTCAAAGGCCATTCCTGTTCCTTCTTCAACAAGTCTCCGAACATTAAATGCTGATTCAATAGATGGGCGAGCAACTCTTCACCATTATATTAAACTTTTCCGTGAGAATTATGTAGAATATGGACATAAGGTATTGTGATGCTTAGCATTATTAGAGAAAATATTATTTCTCAGCTTTTCTGCTTTCTAATTCTATACACAAATTCAGGTTGGGCATTAACCAGTTTAGGTGAGAAATGATCATTTACCTATAAAATTTTCTTCTTAACTCAATCGTAATTAAAAAAAATAAATCTACTTTTCTGTTATCTGGGCATAAGTTTCTTATAAATAGATGGGCATCTTAAATAAATATATTTGTACTTAATTCACATGGAATAGTTAGCTGAATCTTTTTTTCGTATTGATTCATAAAGGATTGCTTATTGTATGTGTTGCATATTTAATTTCAAGTTTCTTACAAACATAAAGTTGTTGACTTTGTTTATATGAACCTGTGATTTTTCCATCATGTTTTGTCTGCTCAGGTCTATATTGAGCTCAAAGAACACTCTGGCTATCTGCATAAAGTTCTCAAGGAACAGCACAAACGCTTGAGTGAAGCAAAACAGTCTATTGCGAATGCTGAGTCCAAAGAAGCAGATATAAAGAACAGGATTGTTCGCGCTTTCAAAGTCTATGAGCTTTTGGATCAGCGTTTACAAAATTTCAGAAGCTTACCTGGAGCAAACAAAAAGCCATTGACACGGGCAGAAAGTGAATTCAAGGCCGAACTCGGTATGCGAAACCCCATAAGTAAAGATGCTGACTTGCATTCCATCAAGTAACATATTTCCTTTGCTTCTTTACAGATAGGTTCGCGGAGGTAGAGTTGGATGCCTTACATTCTGCTATTCAAGCTTTGAGTGCGAGGCTAAAGAGATTCTATCAATCTTCTCCTGCTAGTGCAGGAAATGCGATGAGGCAACCGGCAAAGAGTCGCAAGAATGTGTCAGACCAGCAGTTGCTACAATTGAGATCATCCCTTGAAAGGCTCTCGCTTCTGAACAAGGAAAACATAAAGAATCTAAAACAAATAGAAGGTGCGCAAAAGAATCTGGAAAAGTAGTACAATTTTGTGCGCATAACACAACATTATCATGCATCTATAACTTGGATCACTGTCTATTTCAACACGGTACATCCCATAAGATGGTAGAGGAACTTGAGAACACTTACCAACTCTAAGCATAAATTTAATTTAAGTTGTCACTGATAAAATTTACAAAAGTGACCGATTCTCTATTGATTGATTCCTTATCTTTGTAAAAGTAGCAATGTATTCAACCACAAACATATACTGAATCACTAAGTCAAAGTTGCCAAATATTCAAATCATTCGCTTTGTCCCTCCGCATTCGCTCGTGCCTATCAAATCGATTGTTACAATGTAACAATTGGATCAGATACTATATATCAGCACAATAATGTCTCAAATTTATTAAAAAATTTGATTTGTGTTTAAATAATTATTGCTCTTAATATGACATATGGAAATGATATTTAAGGGTATGAATATAATCAGGAAAATTAAACAAGCATATAAAATTTATTTTTAGGTCATTTCGAGTTTTCTAAATCTATTAGTCGATTTCGTCTAAAATCATTAAAATCTAGATAGCTCGAAATGATATAGAAATAGAACTTCTATGCTTATCAAACTTTATGGATTTATCAATCAATTTTGACTAAAATCGATTGAAACTTAAATAGCTTGAAATGACATAGAGGTAGATTTTATATGTCCATCTATATTTATATCCTTAAATATCATTTTTCATACTTCATATTAAGAGCATCAATTTTTTTTTTTAACATGAATTAAATTTTTAATTGATTGATAATTGATTCAAAAGTGTTCATTAGTATAGTAGTGTCCCGATTGATTGGGAGGGATAAAAACGGAATTAGATATGTGACTTGGTTATTTTGAAACTTATCTATATGATTTAGATATTCGACAACTTCAACTACGTGGTTCAATATTTTGCGGAACATATAAACAACCTTAAGGGACCAAAAATAGATGATAAAGTATTCCAATACTGCTCTCATGAAGAGGGCAAGCAACCTCAAGTCTAACGAGGAGAGTTGTAACCTAATTCTTGCATCCAATTCAGACCACAATTGAGTTTGATCAACCATTCTTGGTTCAACTGATACATGACCAAATGAGTTTCCATCTGAACTAAATTTTAGTCCCATAAGAACTGAGTCAAAAATCTACACGACAGAATCAACTCAATAAAATCTCAGACAACCAATCAATTATGTATCGAAATGTCGAAATCAATTCAGTTTATTGATTTCATAAAATTCATGAACTAAATGTGAGAAAATAGCTTTTTTTCCCAAAATTCTGAATATTTCGTACGTCATTTTTTTATATCTTAAGCCTAATATTAGTTTTCAATAATCAAATTAGCAATCCAAAAGACGTAAAAGGTGAAACTTGTCACCCTATCAATGGAAGAGAGTAAATCAATATTCGAGTATGTCCTCGTATAGGAGCAGGGACGGAACCAAGGAGGGCTCAATTTTTTAGCTTAAGAGGTGTATAGGATATAAGAATAGGGGGAAAGAGAAACGCATGAGAGGTAATGACATCTCCCTTCAACATATACATATATATTTTTCGTCCCTTCAATATGAAATTCTTACGGAGGATATTTTTTTACTGATTTCATCGGACCGAATTTCATCAGACTTCTTGTATTAATTACGCCTAATCAATGAACTGGAATCTACTCTACGGCAGGGGCAGGGCAGCATCGGAGGCTGCCGGTCGTCCATCACCCACCATCATCGAAGGCTTCGTCGGAGGTGGCAATAATATAAGCTCGCAAGTCAATGTATTGAAACTAGAGCATTTAATTGAATGTTAGCTCATATGATTTTATGATCGTTAAAATGAATTTTGATCCAAATTCACCGTTCAAAAATATTTAAATCAAACTCATTCTTTATAACTTTTAGTGTAATCGTACTCTCAATATGGATTAGAATATTAAATTTCAGACACCGTAGATTAAGTTCATTGTATCGTAATGAGGCTGTCGACGGTCCACGTAGAAATTGATTGATAATATAACAACAAGCAATGGACCCCAAAAGGGGCCATTAAAGTTGTGAAATTCTTAAAAACCCATCTGATTTTCCAAAGGTGCACTTGTTTTTCATTTTAACCCTCCTGCTAACCAATACAGTATACTTGTTTTTCATTTTAACCCTCCCGTTAACCAATATACTATTACATTCCAATGACAATATCACTGCCGTGCTATATTTTAAAAGTTAACAAGTGAGGTTAATTTTCAAAACACACTATCAAAATGATGTTGATGTTAACTACTATAGATAGTGGTGTTGATTTTTAAAAATAATATCATAGTTATATTCATCTTTAAAAATTAACATCCTGATCACTTAGGATGATCTAGTGACTAACACATGAGGTGAAATATGAGGTTCAAATCTAGATAAAATCGAGATAAATATCTTCCTTATATGCTAGTCACTATTCCAAACTCTAGTAGTCACCCATGATTTATCTCTTCTGTGTTGATGCTGAGACGGATTGGCATGGACACTGGGGGTGAACGTATTCACCTTTTATCACAATTTGAAAATTAACACCATGTCTTTAGAGTTTTGATGTCATAATAGGACATTCAGATTATCACTTAGGTATCCGTGATTTGATCCCAGCTATGACGTATTTATAGGAAATTTTTCTCTAAATGGAAGATGTAATCAAAAGATATTGAGCTTCTGAACTGACGCTACGTACGCTTCTTAATTTACCTTAATGATCGATAAAAAACTTCCATGGAATCATATCGATGATCTTGACACGTTCTAGGACCGGATCAACACCTTTAAAATATATTAAAGTTAAATGTCTTTTCAGAATTTTCTAATTTTAAATACATCCTTTTATTAATTTAATTACCGATATAATAATAATTGACGGTTGATAATATAATAAAAATAAAAATATATTTAAATAAATATAAAATTTATATATGTAATTTAAGTATTAAAAAAAATTGACTATACAATTCAGTAAATTCCCGAATAAACTTAGCTGGGCCGAACTTATTTACATCATAATTGAAATGCAGAAAAATGTTAGCAAAAAACATAGATGATTTAAAACTACAGTTGAAGGTAATAATCCTCATTCAAGATTCTCATGCGATTTAAGAGGGAGGTAGGAAGAAGGTAAATTAAGAGGACTTCATCTAATACCCTTTAAAAAGGATCAGTTTAATTCATGATATATTTTAAGCACGTTAAAAATTAATTTGATGATCTAAATCATGTATAACTACTAATCAAAAATATAAATATCCACGGTATAAAAAAGACATATTTAAATACACCCCATTTTAATCTCAAAATCTCATATAATAATATCATATGCCTACCGTTGAATGAAACACATGCTAAGCATAACTGCATCAACTCGGACAATGAAACTATCGTTATATCATATTAATCAGGCAAAGCTAATATTAACACACAACAGCAACACAACACTGCACAGTCACTGCGCGACTGCGCGGTAATAATGTCGACCTAGGAGTTAACAGTAGGTTAGAGACGAGCTGGGTGGGACATCAATCAATGGATACCAGAAAACGACCCACCCGTTGCCTTTTACCCATTAATTAAATGGACAACTGCAACTCTCTCGAGCTGTTAATTTCACCCTGCAGAGACGAAAGAGACGGAGAAAAACGACGGGGAAACAAAAGCTGCGTAGCTATCGCCCCAACCTTAATTTAGTCGTCAAAATTAATTGCTGGGGCTGCTGCGCCCTATTTACTCCTCCTCAGTCCTCATGGCCGCGCCGCCCGGCCATGGCGGGTTACTGCCGGCGGCTTCCGCCACGGATCTAGGATTGAGTCGCGGAACCTCGAAGGCAATGCCTGGCTCCTCCCTCTCTTCGACCGCACGATCGGGGCCGTATCGGCCTCCTCGTAGACGTCGAGCTGGGCGGCCCAGTGTTCCGCCGCCTCCTTCGTCCTCTTCGCTCCAGGAGGCGTGGGTGGCCGTTGGCCTCCTTCGTCGACCGCGGTCGCTGCCTCTGGCTTGCGTTTGTCTGCCGCCGGGGCGTCGTCGTCAAAGGCGACACCCGACACCTGCCTGACCGCCTCCAGAAGTAAGTCCAGATAGCCGGCCCGGCTGCGGGCCCTGCTGCTGGTGGTGCTACTGCTGTTGAAGACGGCGGTGGCTGCAGCCGCCGCAATTTCCTCATGGCTCTCTTTTCCGTTCTCTATTTCGAGGGGGTCGCACTCGCCCTCCGAGCTCCTTGACCCGGTCAAAGCGTCGCCGCCCCCACAGGGCGCCGCAGAGACAGCGGGCGAGAAGGAGCGCCCGGCTTCCGAGGCGATCTTCCCGGACGCCGCCAGCGCACAAACCCACTCGACAGGGCCTCCGGTCGCCCGGCGGTTCCCCTCGGCCGATCCCCCTGCGATCTCGGCCGGCAGGCCCAATCGGAGCCTCAGATCGACGCGGCCAGTTTGTTCCGCGGGCGGCGGCGTGCCACCCCCTTTCAACTCTTGATCGCCGCCGCTGCAGCGGATGGCGTCGGGAGAGGGACCGGGAGGCGCATCAGTGATGATGGCGATGATCTTGGCTAAGGCGGCTTGCGCTTTGGAAGCGCCGATGCGGGACAAACCGGCACGGCGGAGTTGGCCACGGGCTCTGCGGTCGACAGGATCCAAAGAAGCCATCGACAAAGAAGAAGCAGAAGAAGAAGAAGAATCGAAGCTGCACCTCATGCCGCTTTTCTTCCAGGTCCTGCTGCCTGTAAACCTCCACACCGCCCAGCAGAAGATCACTAAGGAACAAAACTAAAACTTAACGACGATGATAAAATATAATGTTAAAAAAAAAAAACGGACGGAAAATGTCTTAAAAAATAGGACTTTAATTTCTTTCCCAAATGACTATGTTCTCAACCAAACCCGATTGAGCTATGGGGCCCGCAAGCTAAACATTAGTAATATCTTTAAATATTTAAATTTACGTGGCATAATGGTCATTATCGTCGATACTAGAAATGAGCTGAGATTTATTCAATGCATAGGATCGATACTAAAGGATTATTAAAGTAACGTATTTATTTTAAAAAATATATAATTGATCAGTACCCAGAAGAACTTTTCCCCCTTAATTTTATCAAAATTTAAATTTTTACCCTGTAATAATAACTCAGTTTCATATTAATCCATTCAATCCTGTCCTCGGGACTGGACCAAATGATTCTATAGAAGAAAGAATAAGGGTCATATATTTTTTTAATAATTATAAAAAACTCAAGGAATTGTTAACAATTCTTTGCATGGGTCAAGTACATAATAATCAGTGAAAATAAATGACACAGTGGTAATGTAATTAAAATTTGATATGATCACTTCTAAAGAATCTGGAGCTAATCTCACAACTCTCTAGAAATAAATATAAAGTACAATATCAAGAGCTAATCTCACCCTAAAAAATGTAAATCAACATGCAGATGAGGCTAAAGTTATTGAAAGAGGCATCCGGACACCATACGATAATAAAAGGTAGGATGAATTTTTATATTAAGAGGATTTGAATTTATCATAGATTATATTATATGTCCATGTTGTTCAAAGTATTTGTGATATTGTTGTGGATTAGGAGTTATCTATATTTTTTTAAATTTATTCTGATGGTTAATGATTCTATCTAAAATTTGAGTCAAACAAAGATCGGCTGAGATAGTGCTAGACTGATGGAGAGGTGATTTTGACACACTTAGCATATGTGCATCGGAAAAATGGATCCCACGTGGAACTCAGGGACAATAGTGACGAAACTGACAGTACTTAGGTTCTGTACACACTCAAACAAGCACACGGAGGGTTAGATATCAGAAATCAGGGAAAAAGTCCCCGGCGCATACCCTCCGGCGCTCAAGTAAGGTACTTTTTCCCCAGAAGAATAGTGTATGAAGGAAAAAAGAACTGTAAAAGACGAGTGCGAATATGCGTGTACTTGCTCAAGGGAGAGGACCTCCCTTTTTATATGACGACGCGTACCTCTGGAGCTTGACCGATGTCAGAAAATGTTGGGTGTCAAGGTCTGTCGGGTGAGAGAGGACACGTGGCGCTCTCTCATTAGTTGAAAAAAGGTTCCATTCTCAGGAAATGGCAGACCACTGGAATATTCCCTGGAGGATGACAGTTATTCTCTAACAGGAGGTTACGATTCTCTGACACTATTGTCGCTTAGTGCTATCCTCTCTGCCTGAGCAAAGCTGAAGGCTGCTCGGGTTGACCGCTCAATTGTGCTAGAATAATGGAACCCTGGTGAAGAGAATGAGCTGCAGTGGGTCGCCTGGGTGCTGTCTAAGCCAGTGGCGAAGATGATAACTTTCACGATTTGACCGCCAGGGTGTCGATCGGGCGCTGTCTTAGCCAAGTATCCAGGCCATATATAAAGCCGGATCCGGCGCCTGGTCTGACTGTGACCGACCATGAATAATTCAACTGATGACGTGGGTCGGTCTAACTTCCCTCCTTCCTTAACTGTTGACTACCACGTTCTCTGCACTTCTGACTGCCACACCGCCTTGACTCTTGACTGTCACGTCACTTTAACTCTTGATAGTCACGTCCTCTTGACTTCTGACTTCCTGGCCCCCTCGGGGCCCTCATCTATACGTCGTATTACAAGCCTCCCCTCCAAATCTAGTCGAAGGAGACCCAAGTCTGACTAACTAGACCCTAGTCCCTTTGTTGCTCACTTCGGAGTGTAGGGGACCGGGGTGTGATCGACTATCTCAGTACAGGATAAATCCTCCTTGAGTACGAAGATGGAGAGCACCTTCTGCACAACGGTCCTAGTACCGTTGTTGGCCAGGAGCCATTGGCGCTTGAATTAAGGCGATAATTCAGAAGGTCGATCGATAGGTCGTTGGTCGTTGGTCGTGAGTGTTGGTACCCCAAGGTGGTTTTGATGTGATCAACCAAGTTAGGTTAGATCATGTTGGTTTTTAACCCTGTGTCTAAGTATGTAGGAACTTAGGAGCATAGAAAGTCAAGCAAAAGACGCAGCTAGCGAGAAAGACAACACAGGAGAGAGCCGGCGGGTTCGATGCGTCCAAGGGACGAGATGTTGCGGAAGAGTATGCGGGCGGATGAGAAGGGAGCGAGCAGTGTTTTCAAGGGGCGAGAAGCCAGAGCGGAAGGTTGCTCGAGGAGACGAGCAAAAGACACAGCCAACGAGATGGACGACACGAGAGAGAGTCGACGACTCGGTGCATCCGAGGGACGAGGTGCTGCGGAAGAGTACGCCGGTGGGCAAGAATGAAGCATGAGGCGATTCTGAGGGATGAGAAGCCAGGAGCGGAAGGTTGCTCGAGAAGGCCTGAAGTTAGATTCGGATGAGCCCTATTCCGGATGGTCGAGATTGTTGGTTAGTCCTAAGAAAATTGTACCGGTTCCACTGTACAAAAATTTTTGTACAAGTGTCGAACCTTTCCTTAAATAACCTATTGTGTTCTTTATAAGTTAAATTAGGAATCGCAGACGGAACTTAACATCATTGATTCCAAATTTAACTTATCTGTTCTTAATGATTTATGATCCTGTCCGAATGCTGAACCAACGGACGCTGGGCACGGGGCGCTCTCCGACTGTTGACGTGGATCTTCGACTGATAACACGCAGCTCCGGCGAACCTGCACAGAAGTCGGGCCGGGAAGGGGTTCCCGGCGGCGACCCTCCGACGCTCAAGTTAGGCGAAGCTCAAGAGAGAAAAAGTGGCTCCAGAATTGGAAGAAAGCGTACCTCCGGCGAAGAATGAGGGCCTTTATATAGGGCAGCGAAGAAGTGAGTGTACACCTACCGAGGTGTACACGTGTCCATGGCCCATACCCCAGTAAGGGCTTGTCAGTGAGCTTCCCTGACCCATACTGCTACAGTCTCAGCATGTCCTCGATGGGACAGCGAAATCCCCTGTCACAAGATTTGGAGCATGGCCTACACGTAAAACATACCTGCTGTCAAAAAAAGACCTCCTTTGTCATTTTCCCCTTTGCTCCAGATCTGGCGTCCAGGCGGATAGCTCCCTCAACATCCGGCCGGACATATGCGGTGGTTTACTTGGGGAGGTTCTGTTGGAGCAATCCCAATGGTTCGTGGGACCATGTGTTTTGGTGTTTGGGCAAAGGGTTTAAGTTAGGTTTACCCTCGTTATTTGATATGTGTACTTGAGTTGTGCAGGACTGCAGGTGACACATGTGACTCAGGTTGACGGCTTCGGGTCCGATGAAGGATGGCATTGAGGACAAGCCGCGAGCTTGAATGCATCTGAGGGATCGTGGACAAGGCAGCAAGGACAAGGGCCGAGGGAAGCGACTTCGAGGCATACGCGAAGGATGGCATTGGAGACAAGCCGCGGGCTTGGATGCATCCGAGGGACGAGAGCCAAAGGAAGTAGGCTTGAAGGCAAGAGGTCAAGGCTGCAAAGAAGAGTCAAGTGAGTCGTGAGGGTCCGAGTGCGAGTGAAATGTACTCGGGATGGGAAACCCTAAGTTTAGGGTTGTACCAGTCGACTGGTACTGGGACCAGTCGACTGGTGGTGAGCACAGAAGCTTTCTGTGCCCGAAATGGCTGGGATCAGTCGACTGGTCATGGGACCAGTCGACTGATAGATAGCCGTTGGAGTGCCGTTAGGCTGGCACCAGTCGACTGGTGCATGGACCAGTCGACTGGTAACGGGCAAAACAGCATGGCTGTTTCCCCGAGCTCTATAAGAGGGAGCTTGGTTTGGCCGGCCAAGGTTGACGAAATTAGTGGTGGGTAACCTCTAATTAGTAGTCAACTAGTGCCCTAGCAATCCAAGTGCTCTTGATCGAGTTGTGGCGAGGTTTCTCCACCGACAAGGAGGATTGTGCTAGCCGGAGTTTCCGGGGATTAATCCACCGACGGATTGAGGGATCGTCCACCTTACGGACAGCCGTGGAGTAGGAGCAAGTTATCTCCGAACCACGTAAACGAACGTGTTAGCTTGGTTTGCTAGTTCTTTTCTTTGTCTTTAGCTTTTGTATTCGTTATTAGTATTTGTATTTCCGCTTGCGCACTAACGAATACGTAGGAAGCGAGTATTTGGGGGTGCCGTCTATCCAACCCCCCTTCAAGCCGGCCACCGATCCTCCAACAAGTGGTATCAGAGCGAGGACGCTCTCCGTTGGACTAACCACCAAGGAAGCACAAGATGGCCGGGTTTATTATCCCTCCAAAATTTGAAGGAGGAAGCCTTGGGGACATCACGTATTGGATGACGAGGATGGAGGTTTTCTTCAACACGGATTGGGATATCATGATGGTGATCAAGAAGCCATTCAAAGTCCCAAAGGACAAGAAAGAAAAGAAGCTCCGAACACGACATTGGACGGAGGAGCAAACCTCACGATCGGAGGCAAACTCAAAGGTAATAGAAACTTTAATTGATTTATTGCCTCCTAATGTGATAAGTGGTGTAGGTAAATATGAGAACGCCCATGAATTGTGGAGCAAAGTGAAGAAATTTCCATGGGAGGAATTTTTGCCTACACAAGAAGAAGAAAGAAAATCCGAAGAAAGTGATGAAGTGGTCCAAGAGGAGAAGAAGGACCAATCGGATGTGGAGCCCAAGGAGATGGGCTTAGTAGCTCAAGAAGAGGAGGTGGAGCAAATGGAAGTTGAGTCATGCTCAACATCTGAGGAGGAGAAGAAAGATGAGACATCATCTACATCCTCAATAATTGAAGAAAATTCCAAGACAAGTGAAGAAGAAGAAGAAGAGGTCTTGGAAATGGTTAATCTAGCAAGCACCTCCACCGAAGCAAAATCAAAAGCTCACATTGTGTGCTTCGGGTGCAATGAAAGGGGACACTACAAAAGTAGATGTCCTATGGGTAAGAAAGAGGTATCTCCTAAACCCATTCAAGTTAATTTAAACACTAACAAGGGTTGTAGGAGTGAAGAAGCCCAAAGGAGGAGATTGCGCATCATATGCTTCACGTGTGGAGAGAAGGGCCACTACCACACCAAATGCCCCAAAAAGGGAGAAATTAAGAAGCTAGCGCATCTAAAGAAATGGGAGAAGAAGGAGAGAAGCAAGTGTCAAGGGGGAGCTTCAAGGGTAAGGGAGGTATATCCTAACTTGAAGTGTAATTCAAGTTCTTATGTTCCCATGCATGCTAGGAAAAATAATGATTATCATTATGTAGCAATGAAAAATTTTGGATTTAGATATCATGATCGGAATAGGGTAAATGTGGATCATAACCCTAGGAGACCTATGCATGATAACTCTAAAAATGTTAGACCTAAGGAGAACCAAGGCATTAATCCCAAGAAGGGGAGACACATGCCTAGGAAGGGTAGGTCTAGGAATGTCCAAGGTGGACATGTTGACTCTAGGGTTAGGAACCTAGAAAGGGAGAATCAAGCTTTAAAGGCAAAGCTTGATGGTTTAGAGAAATTCCTTAAGAGATTCACTATTGGATCTAAGGGATTAAGTATGGTGTTGGGTAGCCAAAAACCCAACAATGATAGATCGGGTTTGGGATACCGATCTAGTCCCTCCAAGGTTAAAAGGAGACCATGTGCTAGGGTGGCACATGATAAGGGCAAGGGAGAGTCATCCAATGCCAATAAAAAGAAATATGCTAGGGTTGCATATGATTATGGCAAGGATGATGTGTCCAAGGTCAAGAAAATAAGGAGATCTTCTAAGGGACATCATTGTGGTTTGGCCACAATAGATGAGTCACCTAGGGAGGTGGCTAAGGTTAAGAGCTCTAGGGGGAGCTCCAAGAGTCAATTTGGGACCCATGGCCAATGGATCTCAGGTGGGTTCTACTTGGGGGTCTAGAGGAGCCATGGAGGGTGCCAAATGGTTTAGAGACGGATTTGAGTCTCAAACCTAGGGATTTGGCACACATGGTTTGTGTTTCATGCAAGAAATATGACATTTGGGGTCATATAGCATGATAATTGGTTTTGGATGTATAGATGCCATATAAACCAATGCTAGGGATGCATTGTGGGTTGGTATGGGCAAATACATCAAAAGGAAGCCAAAACTAGGACTTTAGGTCAAGGTTCAATTGAACCATTTAGCTAGTTTTGGATTTTGTGTCAATCTTGGGATTGGTGATAGATATATTTTGTAATATATTTTTCCCAAGTAGACACTGGTACAATAGACCTCTCCACAAAATTTGGGAATTTTTGGAGGTCTAGGGAATTATTGGTGCATTTCTGAAGTTGGCCTGAAAAGGCTGATCTTTTCAGAAATAGGGTACCAGTCGACTGGTAACAATGTAAATCGACCACAGAATGTTTCCGTATGGTGGTTTCGAAGGGGGCAGTCGATCGGCACTTAGGGCGGTCGACTGATACCATCTGGATTTTCGGCATTGGTATGTGACCATGTCAACTCGGTTAGATGTATGGGATCCAAGGGGGATTAATACATGAGTTTAGGGTCAGTTTGGATGATAAGTTTTCAACAATTGGGATATTGTTGGAGAACTTTTTGGATGTTAGGCAAAGGGGGAGAAGTAAGGTTTAAATTGGGAAAACCTTAAGTGCCTTTGCATAGGGGGAGCCTTAGGATAGGTTCTTAAAAAGCCCGTGGTAAAATCCTAGCTCATTGGGGAGTTTAGGTGTAGGGGGAGCCTTGGGATAGGTTCTTAAAAAGCCCGTGGTAAAATCCTAGCTCATTGGGGAGCGTAGGTGTAGGGGGAGCCTTGTGATAGGTTCTAATGCATGTTTTCATCTTGAATCGGCGGTTGCCAAGTGTGTAGCCTTGGCAACGTAAGTCCATTCGGCGGTTGCCAAGTGTGTAGCCTTGGCAACGTAAGTCCATTCGGCTGTGTAAGTCCAAGTGTGTAGCCTTGGCGACGTAAGTCCATTCGGCGGAGTAAGTCCAAGTGTGTAGCCTTGGCATCGTAAGTCCATTGGTTTTAGCATGTTTATTTGCTATATGTTTTCCCTAACTTAAACGTATTGCCAAATACCAAAAAGGGGGAGATTGTTGGAGCAATCCCAATGGTTCGTGGGACCATGTGTTTTGGTGTTTGGGCAAAGGGTTTAAGTTAGGTTTACCCTCGTTATTTGATATGTGTACTTGAGTTGTGCAGGACTGCAGGTGACACATGTGACTCAGGTTGACGGCTTCGGGTCCGATGAAGGATGGCATTGAGATTCAGTGAAGGTTGAATGCATCCGAGGATCGTGGACAAGGCAGCAAGGACAAGGGCCGAGGGAAGCGACTTCGAGGCATACGCGAAGGATGGCATTGGAGACAAGCCGCGGGCTTGGATGCATCCGAGGGACGAGAGCCAAAGGAAGTAGGCTTGAAGGCAAGAGGTCAAGGCTGCAAAGAAGAGTCAAGTGAGTCGTGAGGGTCCGAGTGCGAGTGAAATGTACTCGGGATGGGAAACCCTAAGTTTAGGGTTGTACCAGTCGACTGGTACTGGATCGTGAGCACTGAAGCTTTCTGTGCCCGAAATGGTTGGGATCGGTCGACTGGTCATGGGACCATCGACTGATAGATAGCCGTTGGAGTGCCGTTGTGGCATGGACCAGTCGACTGGTAACGGGCAAAACAGCATGGCTGTTTCCCCGAGCTCTATAAGAGGGAGCTTGGTTTGGCCGGCCAAGGTTGACGAAATTAGTGGTGGGTAACCTCTAATTAGTAGTCAACTAGTGCCCTAGCAATCCAAGTGCTCTTGATCGAGTTGTGGCGAGGTTTCTCCACCGACAAGGAGGATTGTGCTAGCCGGAGTTTCCGGGGATTAATCCACCGACGGATTGAGGGATCGTCCACCTTACGGACAGCCGTGGAGTAGGAGCAAGTTATCTCCGAACCACGTAAACGAACGTGTTAGCTTGGTTTGCTAGTTCTTTTCTTTGTCTTTAGCTTTTGTATTCGTTATTAGTATTTGTATTTCCGCTTGCGCACTAACGAATACGTAGGAAGCGAGTATTTGGGGGTACCGTCTATCCAACCCCCCTTCAAGCCGGCCACCGATCCTCCAACAGGTTCCCCACCACATGCTTTGTGGAGACTATTAGCAGTGTTACCTTATGGCTTTGGCCGAGCGTACAGTCCGCTCGGCCCTGCGACCTTTTCCACTGAGCGCCGGAACCCTAATTTCGACAGGGCGCCTTTAACCATCAGCCGAACATCGTCCGGTCGGCCAGCCGATTGGACCCATCCCTTTGGACGTTCGATTCCACCGGACGGCCGGTCGGCCCCCGGCCCTTTCCGGATGGACAACTGCCACTTTGACTTTCACGTGGCGTTGACTCCACAGGGCTGGGTCTCCTGTTCTCACTACCGGATCACTTGCCTCCCCTTCAAGTCTAGTCGAAGGAGGCGAATAGTCCGACTGACTGGACTACGAATCTGGCCGAACGGCTCCTCCGTGCTAGTACCCTCCGCTCGGCCAACCATAGAGACAGCCTTAAGCGAGTCCACGATGGCATTCACCGGATCTCCTCGTGTTCTACGCCAATCTTCGACATTAAGGTTGATCATGCTTTCATTAAATGCTCCGAATGATTGAATGCCACGTGGAGCACTGCCATCGGCGCACGGCGGCGGTGGCATGGTGTTTTGATGTGATCGAAGCGATTCGAAATGGATGGCTCGATGCATGCTTTGATTCCCGTGACCTGGATCCAATGGTGGAGGCCGCCCGGCCCTCACCCTATAAATTCTTCGTTTTTCCTTCTCTTCCTCACTTGCCTCCGCGATTCCAACCATTGCCCCCTGCACTTTGGAGCTCCGGCGATCCTGTTTCTGCTCTCCGACGCTCTCCGGCGCCTTCTTCGTGATCCCTTTCCCCGTAGTAAGGTTTTATAGCTTTCCTTCTTCTTTTCCGGTGTTTCCTCCGCATTTCTTCCTCAGCTTCGATCCTTGAAACCTCCTTTCGTTTGCTGTTGTTTTTCTCTTGCCTTTTTGCCTTTTGATTCCTTCCGATCGGCCCATGGCTAGTTCTTCCAATCTCGCAGATCAGTCGCTCGGCCCATGGTACACCACCATGTAGTCCCGATTCGAACAGCGAGACTTCGATATTTTGACAGACAATTTTGAAATCCCAGAGGATTTCGAAATTCGTTTAGCTGGTCCTTCCGCTCGGCCTCACAGGCCGCCGCGCGGAGCTTTCTGTGTCTTCCGAGACCAGTTTACCGCTGGTCTTCGTTTTCCTGTACATCCTTTCATCATAGATGTCTGTAATTTTTTCGGTGTGTCGCTCGGCAGTTTAGTACCCAATACCTTCCGTCTCCTTTGCGGTGTTGTCGTTTTGTTTAAGATTCACAACATTCCCCTCCGACCGGAGGTCTTCTTTTATTTCTATTACCCCAAGCAAGCCGAGCCGGGCACCTTCATGTTCCAAGCTCGACCCGGCCTAGTCTTCTTCAACAAGCTGCCTACTTCCAATAAACATTGGAAGGATTATTTTTTCTACATCCGTATGCCCAATCAGGCAAACTTCCCGACCCAGTGGCAGATCAGTCTACCCCCCACTCCCGAGCTGAAGAAATTCAAGACCCGACCGGACTATCTCCACGCCGCAAATATGCTATCCGGTCTGCGACTTGACATCAACAAGCTCCTTCACGAAGGAGTGATGTACATCTTCGGCTTGAGTCCTATACGGACTCCTCTTCCGACCGGCTTCGGTAAGAACTTTACTTGGGCATTTGCTTTGATCGCTAACTGATTTCTTTTCTTTCTTTTGCAGCGGACATCGTCATGGATTCGGTGATGGCCGGCGTTTTGAAGAGAAGGGCGGCGGCTCTGGAAGCCGCGGCGACCAAGGAAATGGAAGCACTGGGTATCCAGCCGGTCGAATCCCATGAAGGAGAGAGCGGGACTCAGGCTGAGTCGGCCGCTCAAGCTTCCCAACACAATGTGGCTAGCGGCGCCACCCCCTCAAGAGAACGAACTGCCCCCGAGGAAGGTTCCGCTCGGGAGGAGTAGCAGCCTCTGCAAAAGAGGCGCCGCATGGAGACTCCCCTGCGCTCGGCTACCTCAACGGTCCAACCATCCGAGCGGGCCACTGCCACCGCTCGAGGCAAGGCGCCAGAGGTCGAAACCCTTTCGTCCGACCGGACGCCTTCTGAATGGGACGAGCCGGATGTGCCAATCGAAGCTGTTCCGGTCAGCACCCTTCCGCCCATTCACCAACCAGTCAAACGCTCGACCATTCATTCGCAGTTTTCTGCGCCGGCTTCTGATCCCCTCCTGACAGTCGGTCGGACGACCCCCGGTCATGGTCGTACCATTCGGGTCACTCTTCACCTACCGACTGAAGAGCGGCTGCCAGAGGCCAACCGCCCAACCGTGCCTGAGCATACCATCACCTTGAAAGGGCCCCTAGCTGAGATGTGGGCCGATGCTCGGGCACGTACAGCGCTGATCCCCCTCGGAAACTTGGCCAATAGCCACATGAGGGAGGCCACGGGGGTAAGTTTGCTCTACGAAGTTTTATATGCATTCTTTCCGATCGGCCGCTAACAACTATAATTTTCTGTTGCCAGAGATGGGTGGAGGAAATTGCGGTTTCCAACCGCTTAGCCTTGGTGGATGAAGAGCTACGACAACTGAAGGCCGTAGTTGGTCCGTCCGGCCTTCAGGGCCCTTCATATTCCGATCTGCAGAAGGAGCTGAAGAAGGCCCAAGATATGCTGGCTGCCGAGCAGAAGAAGACAGCCGACCAGGCCCACGCCTTAGCTGAGTCCGAGCGACAAGTCAAGTTGCTCGACACTAAAGTAACTTTGGCCACCACTCGGAAAAATACAGCTATCTCCGATCTGGAGAAGAAGAACGTGGAGGCTCAGGGTATAGAGCTGAAGATAAAAGAGTTGACAGAGCAGCTCGACAAGGAGAAGGCGGACCGCTCGGCCGACGCGGACAAGATTCAGCATCTGAATGAGGCCCTTGCTGGTTCCCAGGCGGCTTTCAAAGAATACCAAGATGCCGAGCCGAGCCGGATCGCTGCCTTAAGACAGAGCTACATCCGCTCGCCT
Organism: Zingiber officinale; assembly: GCF_018446385.1. Taxonomy (NCBI): domain Eukaryota; kingdom Viridiplantae; phylum Streptophyta; class Magnoliopsida; order Zingiberales; family Zingiberaceae; genus Zingiber; species Zingiber officinale. The sequence continues at coordinate 17,442,727 of NC_055989.1, forward strand.
GAATTCTCGGAGAAGGTCTGCGAGCGGATGTACACGGCCTTCAACCTGGCTATGACCGCCACCACCAAGTATCTGAAGTCGAAGGGGCATCTTCCCGAGTCCGCGGTTATCTCGGCCGCAAATCAAATGGCGCTTCTGAATGACATTTCCAGGGACCTCTATGATTATATTGAGTAGTTCTCTGTAATTCGGCCACTCGCCAGGATATTATCCTTTTTTGTAATTGGGTCGCTCGGCTCAAAGCTTTACCTTTAATGCAATGTTTTCTTTATATTTGCTGTCTTTTTACATAACCAAAATATGTGTTCATCCGCTCTCCCATTATCACCCTTCTAGTATTCGAAAGGGATTTTTACCAAGTGCCTGGCATTGCCCTACCGTTCGGCTAAACATGTAATACTTCGCCTACTTAATTTTCCGCTCTGATAGCAGAGGTCCTTCGCTATGTACCGAGCAAGTACCTTTTGGCGCTGGGCCGAGTGGAACGTAGAGACGATGATATTGAGGGCGAGTTTCTGGGGCAACTGTATTCTCTTTATTGGCATTCCCCGCTCGGACGTTTATAGACGCCGGCTCGTCTCCCGATATTTAACGTCGGAGCTCGACGGTCTTCCGCTCGGACATTTATAGACGCCGGCTCTTCTCTCGATATTTAACGTCAGAGCTCGACGGTCTTTCGCTCGGACGTTTATAGACGTCGGCTCGTCTCTCGATATTTAACGTCGGAGCTCGACGGTCTTCCGCTCGGACGTTTATAGACGCCGGCTCATCTCTCGATATTTAACATCGGAGCTCGACGGCTAACTTCGATACTGCCGATCGGCGGAACCCTTGGCCATCCTTTGAATTAATTTTGCTTCCTGCAGTACAAGGACATGGGCGACTAGCATATACACAAAAATGAGTTACATTCGTGCACTTTTCATCCAGCTCGATAAGGCTGGAGATGATTTGCACTCCACGGTCGATCCAGCTGCCGCCCGCCTTCATCCTCCAAGTAGTAAGCGCCCGAGCGGAGCTTTTCAATAACCTTGAAGGGACCCGCCCAAGGAGCCTCTAGCTTGCAGACGTCGCCGACCGGCTTGACTTTCTTCCAGACAAGATCGCCAACTTGGAATGATCTGGGGATTACGCGGCGGTTGTAATTTTGCTTCATTCGCTGCCGGTACGCCATCAACCGAACGGACGCCTTGGCTCGCTCCTCATCGACCAAATCCAGCTCCATGTTCCTCCGTTCGGCGTTGCCATCATCATAGCTCTGGATCCGGACGGACTCAACGCCGACTTCAACCGGAATGATCGCCTCGCCGCCATACACCAAATGGAACGGCGTGACGCCCGTCCCTTCCTTGGGCGTCGTTCGGATGGCCCATAAGACTCCCGGCACTTCATCCGGCCAACTTCCTCCCAAATGGTCGAGCCGAGCGCGTAGAATACGAAGAATTTTCCGATTAGCTACTTCAGCTTGACCATTGCTTTCAGGGTATGCTACGGAAGTGAAGTGTTGCTCTATGCCATAGCTTTTGCACCAATCTTCGAGCAACTTTCCCGTGAATTGCCGCCCATTATCGGAGATAAGTCAACGGGGGATGCCGAACCGACAGATGATGTTCTGCCAAATAAATTTCTTGACAATCTGCTCGGTGATCTTGGCTAGTGGCTCGGCCTCCACCCACTTGGAAAAATAATCAACTGCCACCAATAAGAATTTTCGCTGTCCGGCCGCCATAGGAAACGGACCCACAATATCCATTCCCCATTGGTCGAACGGACAAGACACAGTGGCGGCCTTCATGTCTTCCGTCGGTCGGTGCGAGAAATTATGATACCTTTGACAAGAAAGGCACGTAGCTACGGTCCGAGCGGAATCTGCTTGCAAAGTCGGCCAAAAGTATCCGGCTAGCAGGATCTTCTTAGCTAGTGATCGTCCGCCCGGATGTCCTCCGCACGATCCTTGATGTACTTCTTGGAGGATGTAAGCCGAGTCTTCCAAGCTCACGCATTTCAACAGCGGGTGAGAGAAAGCCTTCTTGTAAAGATGATCGCCGATGAGTGTGAACCGACCGGCCCTCCTCCTTAACAGCTGGGCTTCGTTCCGGTCGGACGGTGTGGCTCCCGAACGCAAAAACTCCGTGATGGGTGTTCTCCAGTCGCTCGGAAACGTGAGGCCTGCCATCCGGTCGACGTGCGCCACCAACAATGCTTGTTCGATTGGCTGCTGAATGGCGACCGGCGTTATTGAGCTTGCGAGTTTGGCTAACTCATCGACCGCTTGATTTTCTGCTCTGGGTATCTTCTGAACAATGACTTCTCTAAAATTGGCTTTGATTTTCTCAAACGCTTCAGCGTAGAGCTTGAGCCGGGTGTTGTTAATTTCAAAAGTGTCAGAGAGCTGCTGCGCGGCCAACTGCGAATCCGAGTGAAGTGTTACCCGACCGGCGCCAACATGCCGAGCTGCCTGCAAGCCGGCTATGAGGGCCTCATACTCTGCTTCATTGTTGGTAGCTTTATAATCCAGCCGGACGGATAAGTGCATCTTTTCTTCTTGAGGGGAGAGCAACAATATTCCAATCCCGCTTCCGAGCCGAGTGGACGACCCATCCACATATATTCTCCACATAGCTTCCGGCTCCGGCCTTTGCACCTCAGTTACAAAATCGGCCAAGGATTGCGCTTTGATTGCCGAGCGAGGATGGTATTGGATGTCAAATTCACTTAACTCCGTCGTCCACTTGATGAGCCGCCCGGACGCTTCTGGATTCAATAATACACGCCCTAGCGGGCTATTGGTTTTGACAATGATCGTATGCGCCAGGAAGTATGGACGAAGGCGCCGAGCGGCGAGGACCAGAGCGAAAGCCAGCTTCTCGAGCCCAGTGTAGCGAGATTCAGCATCTTTTAAAATGTGACTAAGGAAATACACAGGCTCTTCTCCGCTCGCCCTCACTAAGGCTGAGCCGATTGCATGCTCAGTTGAAGACAAGTGCATATAAAGTGGCTCACCCGCAGTCGGCTTGGCTAATACTGGGAGAGAGTTCAGATATGCCTTCAAGTCTTCGAACGCCCGATCGCATTCTTCATCCCAGTAAAACTTAGTGGCCTTGCGCAAGATTTTGAAGAAAGGGAGGCTCCGGTCGGCCGTTTTGGAGATGAATCGGGACAAAGCAGTTGTACTTCCCTTGTATTTCTTGGAGGCGGCATGTCTTGTAGAGCTTTCACCTTGCTGGGATTTGCTTCGATTCCCCGTTCGGTCACTATGTACCCCAGAAAACGCCCTCCTTTTGCTCCGAACATGCACTTTTGGGGATTTAGCTTAACTCCATATTTGCGCAGCGTTCGGAAGGTTTCTTCCATGTCTTTGAAGAGATTGGCCGCTCGGACGGATTTGATGAGAATGTCGTCCACATATACTTCCAGATTTCGCCCAATCTGCTCTCTGAATACTTTATTCATCAAGCGCTGATATGTGGCTCCCGCATTCTTCAATCCGAACGGCATCACATTATAGCAATAGGTGCCGTCGGCCGTGACGAAGCTGACTTTTTCTTGATCTTCATGAGCGAGCAGCACTTGATGATAGCTTTGGTAAGCGTCGAGCATACAAATTAATTCACAGCCGGCCGTAGAGTCCACCAACTGATCTATCCGGGGCAGAGGATAAAAGTCTTTCGGGCAAGCTTTGTTGAGATCCCGAAAATCTATGCATACTCTCCACTTGTTGCCCGGCTTGGAGACTAATACTACGTTCGCCAGCCAGCTCGGGAACTGCACTTCGCGTATATGGCCGGCTTCTACAAGCTTCTCCACCTCCGCCAGGATGATGGCATTCTGCTCGGCGCTGAAATCTCTTTTTCTCTGTTTGACTGGCCGAGCGTCCGGTCGAACGTGGAGCTCATGCTGCGCAATACTTGGTGAAATTCCGGGCAGCTCATGCGTCGACCAGACGAAGACATCATGGTTTCTTCGGAGGCATTGGATCAGCTCCTCTTTCTGCTTCACCTCCAGATCGGACGCAATGAATGTCGTAGCCTCCGATCGGGTTGGGTGAATTTGCACTTCCTCTTTTTCTTCATAAATTAATGAGGGTGGCTTTTCAGTGATGGCGTTTACCTCGATCCGGGGCGCCTTCCGAGCGGAATTGGCTTCTGCTCGGACCATCTCGATGTAGCATCTCCGAGCTGCTAGCTTTTCTCCCCGTACTTCTCCTACTCTGTCCTCCACGGGGAACTTGATCTTCTGATGGAAAGTTGAGACGACTGCTCGGAATTCGTTGAGCGCCGGTCGCCCCAAAATGACATTGTAGGAAGAGGGAGAGTCGACCACCACGAAGTTTGTTGTCCTTGTCCTCCTGAGTGGCTCTTCTCCCAGCGAGATAGCCATCCGGATCTGTCCGACCGGCTGAACTTCGTTACCCGTAAACCCGTAGAGCGGAGTTGTCATGGGTAACAGCTCGGCTCGATCAATTTGCAACTGATCGAACGCCTTTTTGAATATGATGTTGACTGAGCTCCCTGTGTCAACAAATACGCGGTGAATAGTGTAATTGACTATTACCGCTTTGATGAGTAGGGCATCGTCGTGGGGTACTTCCACTCCTTCCAAGTCCCCTGGCCCGAAACTGATTTCTGATCCGTTCGCTCGCTCTTGACTGCAGCCGACTGCATGGATTTGGAGCTGCCGGACGCTCGCCTTTCTTGCTCGGTTGGAGTCTCCTCCGGTCGGCCCACCAGCAATAACGTTGATCTCGCCTCGGGAAGTATTGCCTCTATTTTCCTCTTCCCGAGCGGACGGTCGGGACCGTTCTCTAGACGCTCGACGATTCTCCTGCCTTGGAGAACGATGCCGATCGGAAGTCTGTTGCTGTCGCCTATCGGTTCGCATCCGATCGGCTTCATCAGTTCTCTGTCGCCTGTTGATTGAGGGAGACCGTCGTCCGGCATTCCGGGGCACGGGATGAGCCACGAAGGGAAGACTTCGACAATCCCTTGTGTTGTGCGTATCCGTCCGGTGGAAGGAGCAGAACATCGGGGTCCATTTCTTCTTTGGCTTAGGCCGGGCGGCGGCTACCTCTTGCACGTGGGACCTGGCATGGGGGGATCGGATTGCTTCGGACCTTGGTCCTCTGGGCGGCTGATGAGTGGCGTGTTGTTTCCGCTCGGCCGGAGGAGCCCGCTTGGTCGGAGTTTCTTTTTTCCTAGCCGCTTGCGCTTCTTCCACGTTGATGTATTCGTTAGCCCGGTGTAGCATGTGATCATAATCTCGGGGCGGTTTTCGGATGAGTGATCGGAAGAAGTCCCCGTCCACGAGGCCTTGTGTAAATGCATTCATCATTGTTTCTGAGGTGGCCGTTGGGATATCCATGGCTACCTGATTAAACCGCTGGATATAAGCTCTGAGCGGCTCTCTCGGCTCCTGTTTGATGGCAAACAGACTAACACTGGTTTTCTGATAGCGCCGACTGCTTGCGAAGTGGTGGAGGAAGGACATCCGGAAATCCTTGAAGCTCGTGATGGATCCGTCCGGCAGCCTCCGAAACCACCGTTGAGCCGATCCCAAGAGAGTGGTAAGAAAAACTCGGCATTTTACTCCATCTGTGTATTGATGGAGCGTAGCGGTGTTATCAAACTTACCCAGATGATCATCTGGGTCGGTTGTCCCATTATACTCGCCGATCGTCGGAGGCACGTAGTGCTTCGGCAGAGGATCTCGTAGAATAGCCTCTGAAAATTGGCGATTAATCCTCTCGGGCGATGCGTCCGCTCGGGGGGCTTTCCCTTTTCTGTCATCTCATCTAGGCATTTCGTCCGAAGAAGATCCCCGATCTCTATGAGTGGGTACTGCTTCGGGGGTGCGGAATAGGGCTCGATGGAATGCAACGGTGGCTTGAGGTGCTTCCGCTCGGCCACCAGAAGCAGACGTTGCTTGCTGCTCCGGCCGCTCGGCTGTGGCTTTCTGTTTTTGCTCCACAAGCTTGGCGGCCCTTATCTCAATCAGAGCGTCTAGTTCCTCCGTCGAAAGCGTCACCGTGTGTTGTCGTTCAACCTCGTCCATTGTTTCCGCTCAGATGCAGGAGCGTTCCCACAGACGGCGTCAAATTGATCCTGTCCGAATGCTGAACCAACGGACGCTGGGCACGGGGCGCTCTCCGACTGTTGACGTGGATCTTCGACTGGTAACACGCAGCTCCGGCGAACCTGCACAGAAGTCGGGCCGGGAAGGGGTTCCCGGCGGTGACCCTCCGACGCTCAAGTCAGGCGAAGCTCAAGAGAGAAAAAGTGGCTCCAGAACTGGTAGAAAGCGTACCTCCGGCGAAGAATGAGGGCCTTTATATAGGGCAGCGAAGAAGTGAGTGTACACCTACCGAGGTGTACACGTGTCCATGGCCCATACCCCAGTAAGGGCTTGTCAGTGAGCTTCCCTGACCCATACTGCTACAGTCTCAGCATGTCCTCGATGGGACAGCGAAATCCCCTGTCACAAGATTTGGAGCATAGCCTACACGTAAAACATACCTGCTGTCAGAAAAAATACCTCCTTTGTCCTTTTCCCCTTTGCTCCAGATCTGGCGTCCGGGCGGACAGCTCCCTCAACATCCGGCCGGACATGTGCGGTGGTTTACTTGGGGAGGTTCCCCACCACGTGCTTTGTGGAGACTATTAGCAGTGTTACCTTATGGCTTTGGCCGAGCGTACAGTCCGCTCGGCCCTACGACCTTTTCCACTGAGCGCCGGAACCCTAATTTCGACAGGGCGCCTTTAACCATCAGCCGAACATCGTCCGGTCGGCCAGCCGATCGGACCCATCCCTTTGGACGTTCGATTCCACTGGACGGCCGGTCGGCCCCCGTCCCTTTCCGGATGGACAACTGCCACTTTGACTTCCACGTGGCGTTGACTCCACAGGGCTGGGTCCCCTGTTCTCACTACCGAATCAGTTTAGATTTGAATCGCAAGCGGAACTTAACACTATTGATTCAAATCTACCTAAGTTATTAATTCCATAAATATTAATTTCCAAAATTGGCTTCCAGGACTTTATGGTGAGGCACATGACCTTCTTGGATATGGGAGCAACCACCACCGCCTAGGCAAAGCCTTTTAAGGAAAGCTAATATTTATTTACTTAAATAACTCTAGGTTAACCAAAAAGAACAATCGAATCACAAATTCGAAAAAGAAGAAAACACAAACTCGAAAAAACTATTTCGAAAACTCTAGAATCATATGCCTCTTGTGTTTGGTATTTCCATAAATAACTATACAAAGAAAACTAGTATGATGCGGAAAACAATTACTAGTTATATCTTTCTTTGTAAGCAAAATAACCTCTTGATCTTCTACCGTATTCCTCTTCTTATCTCGGACGTTGTGTGGGAAACGATCTTCCGAGAGGAGAACCACCAAGCTCCTTCTTCTCCAAGCTAGATTCGGCCACCAAGAATTCTCCATGAGAAGTAGAGGTCCGACCACCACCACCAAGCTCCAAGGGATGCAAGAAACAAAACCTCCTTTCTCTCCTTCTTCTCCTAGCTTGAACCGGCCACCATCAAGAGCTCCAAGAGGGGATAAAACCGGCCAATAGAGAAGAAGAGAAGAGGAGAGGGAGAACCTCTAAGGGCCGGCCACACCAAGGAGAAAAAGAGAGGAAGAAAAGAATAGAGTTGTTCACCATGAAGGCACCTCTAACCCCTCTTTTATAATTCTTGGTCTTGGCAAATAAGGAAATTTTAATAAAAACTTCCTTAATTCTTTTACCATGAAAAGGAAAATTTATTTAATTAAAATAATTTTCTCTTCTCCAAATTATTTGGCAGGCCACACTTCTCCCCAAAACAAGGAGAGTTTTAATTAAAACAAAAATTAAAACTTCCTAATTTATTTCCGGAAAAATAAAAATTTCTCCAATAATTTTAATCCCTTCATGATTGGTTAGTAAAAAAGGAAATTTTATAAATTAAAATCTTTCTTTTAAACATGTGGATAATTTCCAAAAAGGAAAGTTATCTCTAAAAATTAAAATCTCTTTTCAATCTACAAATAAGGAAAGATATCAAATCTTTTCTTAATCTTTTTGTAGAAACTAATAAAAGAGAATATTTAATTTTTAAACTCTCATTTAAATTATAAACATGGTTAAAAAAGGAAAGTTTTCTCAAAATTAAAATCTCCTTTCAATCTACAAATAAGGAAAGATTTCAAATCTTTTCTTAATCTTTTGTAGAAAGCTATAAAAGGAAAGATTTAAATTTTAAACTCTCTTTTAAAACCATGATATCCACATAATAAATATTTTTAATAAAAATTCCTTTTAATTTTCTAGTGGTCGGCCACCAACTTGGCTCATCCACTTGGTCTTGGCCGGCCCCTAGCTTGGGTTCCAAGCTAGCTTGGCCGGCCCCATTAGGATGGGTAAGAAGGTGGGTATGTGGTGGGTATAAATCTCTATATACAAGAGGCTACGATAGGGACCGAGAGGAGGAATTGGTTTTGGTCTCCCGATGAAATTAAGCTTCCCGTGTTCACCCCGAACACACAACTTAATTCCATCAATAATAATTCATTCCACTAAAGAACTATTATTGAACTACATTTTTGGGCTCCTTCTTATTATGAGTGTGTTAGTCTCCCTATGTTTAAGATGTCGAATGTCCACTAATTAAGTGAGTTACTGACAACTCATTTAATTAATATCTTAGTCCAAGAGTAGTATCACTCAACCTTATCATCATGTCGGACTAAGTCCACCTACAGGGTTTAACATGACAATCTTTATTAGCTCCTCTTGGGGACATTATCAACCTAGATCACTAGGACACAGTTTCCTTCTATAATCAACAACACACACTATAAGTGATATCATTTCCCAACTTATCGGGCTTATTGATTTATCAAACTAAATCTCACCCATTGATAAATTAAAGAAATAAATATCAAATATATATGCTTGTTATTATATTAGGATTAAGAGCACACACTTCCATAATAACTGAGGTCTTTATTCCTTTATAAAGTCAGTATAAAAAAAATGACCTCTATATGGTCCTACTCAATATACTCTAAGTGTACTAGTATAATTATATAGTTAAGATAAACTAATAGCTAATTACACTACGACCTTCTAATGGTTTGTTCCTTTCCATCTTGGTCGTGAGCTACTGTTTATAATTTATAAAGAACCGATAACACGATCTTCTTTGTGTGACACCACACACTATGTTATCTACAATATAAATTAATTGAACATCTACATTTGGTATATATAAATGTAGACACTTGATCAATGTGATTCTTATAAATGTTTATACAAAAGCTAGGCTTTTAGTATACACTCCAACAGAGATCACCCAAGCGAGCGGAGCTAGAGCAGAAGACCCGAATCAAGGCGAGCGTAACCGGAGCGGAAGATCGGGACAAAAAGTCAACAAAATGTTGACTTTTTGGTCTAATTGTTGACTTTTCGATCCGAGACTCAAAACAGTTCGATGTGCTCGAAACCCTTCCGGGCGCCCGGAGTGTGATGTTTATCCAGAACGCGTTAAACACGACCCGTTGCGATGGGGATAAAGTTTTATCTCCCTCCAGGCGCCTAGAACCCTTCTAGGCACCTCGACCAGGGCTAATAATACAGCCTTGGTCCCATAAGCTATAATAGGACTTGAGAAACACTTGTAATTGATTCTACTTGATTCTAGCTTTGTTATTGTGAGCCATCAATGTTGTAAGAGGCTTCTCCGCCTGAAGGAGACTTTGATAGTAAGCTTCAACTGCCTTGCATTAACAACCTCTCCGGTTGTAACCAGGTAAATCATTTGCGGCTCTTCTTTCTTTTAGTCTCTTAGTTATTATATGCAAGTGTTAGTTTAATTTAGCTTGTAAATTCCAAGAAAGGTTGTTTTAATTTTGCAGGACTATTCACCCCCTGTAGTCGGTCGCCCAACGATCCTAACAACGAGAGCATACTCGCTTATAACTCTCGCTTTGGCGAGAGTATGGAACGTCGACCGAGAGGTCATTGGTCACGAGAGCATGATCGCTTATAACTCGCACTGGGGTGAGAGTCTGGGATGCCGACCGAGAGGCCGTTGGTCATGAGAGTATGCTCGCTTATAACTCGTGATGGGGCGAGAGTTTGGAATGTCGACCGAGAGGTCGTTGGTCGTGAGAGCATACTCACTTATAACTCGCGCTGAAGCGAGATGTTAGAGTCGTTTAGTGCTAGAGGGGGGTGAATAGCTCATTGTGCGCTCGTTGCTTGCTTCTTTGATGATGATATGCAACGGAAAATACTCAAGCAATATTAACACTTAGGATTTACTTGGCATCCACCTCAAGAAGAGATGACTAATCCAAGAATCCACACACAACACACTCTCCACTAATAAAAACACTCCTTCTCGATCGCAACCGGAGGCGGAGAAGCCTCGTACAAACTCACACAACAAAATACAATACACGCAAGAAGAAAAACACAAGAATATAAATGAATACCCTTTCTTCTTGCTTACTTGTTGCTGCCTCTTTAACCTTGGAAGTGCACCAGCACTTTTCCCTAAGAGCCTTCAAGAACTGGCGGAGAAGTAGTGGAGAAATCGTGTGAAGTAGTCGGAGAAGAATCGGGCGAAAAGCTGCTGAGGAAATCGCTCGCAATGTCTATATACTGTGCTCCCAATCGATTGGGCATTGTCCCAATCGATTGCCACGTCACATCCCAGTCATCGCAGCCATCCATCGCCTACATCTTGAGCAACGGTCGAATCCTAATTGATTGACCAATCGATTGGGGAGGCTTAAATCGACCGACCGATCGATTCAAAGCGCTTCTGTGCTCTTTGCAGAAAATTTGGAATCGATTGACGAATTGATTTCGTTTGTCTCGCATTCTCGCAAGAAAAACTGAGCCCAATCGATCAGATAATTGATTGACAGCTTTCAATCGATCAACTGATCAATTCAGAAGCTCACTGTTCGTTCAGAAACTCTCCCAATTGATTGACCAATCGATTGGGGAAGTTTTGATCGATTACCCAATCGATCAAGACAGTTTCTGCACTAAATCACGTCAACTAATTGATTGGCTGATTGATTGACCCCCTAATCAATTGTCCAATTGATTGGTAAGTAGAAAAATGTGTAGAGCTTGAAACGAGCTTCATTTCGCATATGAGATCACCTCATTCCGATATCTGAGTCAAAAGTTATGACCTTCGAAAGTTTACTACGTCCGAACTTCCTAGTTCTATGCCAACTCCCTATTGGACTTACGACCGCTAAGTGTTCGGTCAACTTTTGACCCATCTGGACTTTCTCTTTGCCAACTTTTCGTTGGACTTCTGATCACCAAATGCAGTCCTCCTTGACCCACTTAGATTTACCGTCTCGTGGCAAGTGTCCGGTCCTCTATGCCCCACTTAGACTTCCTTCCACCAGATGTCTGGTCACCCTTGACCCATCTGGATTTTCTTGTGCCAAATATTCGATAAATCCTTTGACCTACTTGGACTTCTCAATACCAGGTGTTTGATCAACCTTGATCCACCTGGATTTCCACGTATCTGGCTTCACTCACCAGGTCTTTCCATCTGCTTAGCTTCACTCACTAGGACTTCCCATATGCATGGCTTCACTCACCAGGACTTTCACCTAGCTTCACTCACTAAGGTTTTCACTTGACTTCACTCACTAGGATTTTCCCACTGCCCGGCTTCACTCACCGGGACTTTCACCTACCTGGCTTCACTCACCAGGACTTTCACCTAGCTTCACTCACTAGGATTTTTCAACTGCCTAGCTTCACTCACCAGGATTTTCCAACTACCTGACTTCACTCACCAGGACTTTCAACTACCTAACCTCCAATTAGGACTTTCCCAGTTAAGTATCCGATCAACCTTTTGACCTACTTGACTCTTCTTCACATCTAACTGGTCAACCTTGACCAGAGGAGAATTGTATCAACAATCTCCCCAAATGGACTATTGCATCTGCAATCTCCATGTATTGTCAAACATCGAAACCCAAACATCAAGACTCAAGCTTGAGCCAACTCAATCTTAATCAACTAGGTCAACCTTGACCTAGGCATATTGCACCAACAATCTCCCCCTTTTTTATGTTTGCAATATCTTTAAGTTAGGCTAATCTCATAGCCTCAACTTCCTTTCATGCTAAGGCATGAATGAGGGTTTCCTTCATTCTCCCCCTTTCCTAGAGGGCAAACTCCCTCTTTAGGTAATGAAGGCCTAACTTAAATCCTACATTCTCCCCCTATTGGCACACATCAAAATGAATAATTTTTAAAAGAAAATATGCTATAACTACATGATGTATGTATGACATGACATGATATTTTTGTATTTTTAATAATAAGCATGAATGCAAAATATGATGTCATGATATATAATGGGCAAACAATCATGGCAAGTTTTAGCATAAATCCTAGATTATCTATCTAAATATCCTTAATCCTTAGCTAAACCTAAAATTTATCTAGATTGCCCCCATTTTCTTCAAGAAAATGCTCAAATCCAACTTGACATTTATTTTGTTCTTCTCCTTTTTGTGCCAATGAAAATTAAATCCATTTTCTCAAATTATGACACGTTTTACTCTTCCAAAGAGTAAACAGTAATCCATTTCATTTTCAAAGGTTAACAATAACCTTGAAAATGCTCTCCGAGTGTCAACCTCATCAAGATTGGGTTAACTATCATTCCAATTTGAGTTGACACTCTCTAACCCATCTAAGGGGTTGAGAAGATGCTCCTAGGAACCCAACACCTATTGGTGCTTCTTGGATGTTCTAGGTGTTCACTAGGGATAACATCCCTTGATACCTTCCAATGACCTTTATAGGGTTCTTAGAAACCTTGGTCACTTCCTTTAGATCAACTCTAGGGATAGCTTCCCTTGTGACCTTCTTAGTGACTTTCTTAGACTTCTTAGAAGTCTTAGTCATATTTGTTGTTGCAAAGATACTCCTAGGGATAACTTCCCTTGTATCCTTGACTTGACCCCTAGACCTAGGGTTGGTTTCATAGCTATATGAAACCCTATGATAAGATATTTCATCCTTTTTAGCCTTGGGTTTGTATCCCAAACCTCTATGGTCATTAGATGACCTTTGATGTTCTAAATCTAGGTTATGCCCATTTTGGCCCTTAAGAAAATTTTCGATTTTCTTTAAGGTCTTTTTCATGTTATCAAGCCTTGACCTCAAGACTTGATTTTCTATCATTAAATCTTTAGTTTTGGATTTTTCTTTAAATCCTTGAGCATTTCTATTTTTGGGCTTGTATCTACTATCCTTAGTGTTTTTGCCCAAGTAGTTATCTACCTTCCTAACCTTAGATTAGGTAGTTTTAGCATGAAGAGCTACATGTTTTTCCTTAATGCTATCATGCTTTCTATTTTAATGATAAATGACATTAAAATGATACAAACTAGAATTAGCATGCTTTTTACCAATTCTTAGAGGAATTGCATCAATAAATGTTATCTTGGGTTTGCTCTTAAGAGCTCCCCTTGACTTGTTCTTCTTCTTTTGGGTTTGAACGACTTCTTCCCCTTTGGACATTGGTTCCGGTAATGTCCTTTTTGATTACACAAAAAGTATACTATGTGATCCTTACTTTTCTTTATTGTGGGGATAATCTTTTTGGATTTTTTCTTATCCTTTAATATCACTTAACCCCTCTTCTTGATCAATTTGAGACACATGCTGTTATAGAAATGAGCTGAGATTTATTCTATGCATAGGATGGATACTAAAGGATTATTAAAGTAACGTATTTATTTTAAAAAATTATAATTGATCAGTACAAACTTTTTCCCTTAATGTTATCAAAATTTAAATTCTTACCATGTAATAATAGCTCCGTTCCATACTAATCCATTCAATCGTGTCCTCGGGACTGGACCAAATGATTCTATAGAAGAAAGAATAAGAGCCATTTATTTTTTTTAATAATTATAAAAAACTCAAGGAATTGTTAACAATTTTTTGCATGGGTCAAGTACATAATAATCAGTGAAAATAAATGACACAGTGGTAATGTAATTAAAATTTGGTATGATCACTTCTAAAGAATCTGGAGCTAATCTCACAACTCTCTAGAAATAAATATAAAGTACAATATCAAGAGCTAATCTCACCCTAAAAGTTGTAAACCAACATGCAGATGAGCTACCGAAAGAGGCCTCCGGACACCATACGACAATAAAAGGTAGGATGAATTTTTATATTAAGAGGATTTGAATTTAGCATAGATTATATTATATGTCCATGTTGTTCAAACTATTTGTGATATTGTTGACGATCAGGAGTTATCTATGTTTTTTTAAATTTATTCTGATGATTAATGATCCTACCTGAAATTTGAGTCAGATGAAGATCGACTGAGATGGTAGTAGTTCTGACGGAGAGATGACTTTGACATATCTTGCGTATGTACATCGGAAAAATGGACCCCACGTGGAACTCAGGAACAGTAGTGATGAAATTGACGGTATTGGGATGAGAGTCTGGGATGCCGACCGAGAGGTCATTGGTCGCGAGAGCATGCTCGCTTATAACTCGTACTAGGGCGAAAGTCAGGGATGTCGACCGAGAGGTCGTTGGTCGCGAGAGCATGCTCGCTTATAACTTGCGCTGGGACGAGAGTCTGAGATGTCGACCGAGAGGTCGTTGGTCATGAGAGTATGCTCGCTTATAACTCGCACTGGAGCGAGAGTCTGGAATGTCGATCGAGAGATCGTTGGCCGTGAGAGCATGCTAACTTATAACTCGCGTTGGGGCGAGAGTCTGGAACGTTGACCGAAAGGTCATTGGCCGTAAGAGCATGCTCATTTATAACTCGCTCTGGGACGAGAGTTTGGAACGCCGACCAAGAGGCCGTTGGTCGTGAGAGCATGCTCACTTATAACTCACGCTGGGGTGAGAGTCTGGAATGCCGACCGAGAGGTTGTGGGTTATGAGAGCATGCTTGCTTAAAACTCGCACTGGGGCGAGAGTCTAAAACTCCGACTGAGAGGTCATTGGTCGTGAGAGCATTGCCACTTATAACTCACGCTAGGGAGAGAGAGTCTGAAACGCCGACCAAGAGGTCGTTGGTCGTGAGAGCATGCTCGCTTATAACTCGCGCTAGGGTGAGAGTTTGGAACTCCGACCGAGTGGTCTTTGGTCTCAAGAGCATGCTCGCTTATAACTCGCACTGGGGAGATGCCGACTGAGAAGTCGTTGGTGTTGGTACAATTGACCTCTAGGGTTTTGATGTTTGACAATGCACCCAAGTCTGGTCAGTTTGACCAAGGGTTAATCCAAACAGGACTTGATGTTTGAAAGAGAGTAGTCTAGTAAGGACTAGATGACTAGCAAGGAGAAGTCCTAACTAGAGGTTAGGCAAAGTGGAATCCTAGTGAGTGAAGCTAGGTAGTGGATGGAAGTCTTGGTGAGTGAAGCTAGGCCCTAGTGAGTGAAACTAGGTAGTGAAAATCCTGGTGAGTGAAGTCGAGCCCTAGTGAGTGAAGCTAGGTGGAGGAAGTCCTGATGAGTGAAGACAGACAATGGAAGTCCTAGTGAGTGAAGCTAGGCAACCCTAGGGGGAGATAACCCTAGGTTATATATGACCGACTAGTTTTCAGTCGACTGGACCAATGAATATTGAATTATGTTAACACTATTTTACCTTACCATTTTATCTATTGTGCTAACTCAGTGTTGTAGGGAAGTTCAGTTAGATCGACGGGTCGACCGGATAGCTGGCACGAAGTCCAAACTAGTTGACGGGCTGACCGGATGTCTGGCAAAAGGTAAGCAAAGATAAGTCATTGGAGGAGAGTGACTGTGAGGACGCGTCCCAGTTGAGGGACAGTAGACATCGATCCAGTTTAGATCCATTTTGGATCCCTAAGCTGAGACCTTGACTAGTTCCTGGCCCTGAGAGGACAACAACTAATTACTCTTTTTATTATTTGTCTATATTTGTGCTAACACTTATCTTACAAGGTATTTGGACTAACACATGTTTGTAGGGCAAGAAAGCAAGAAAGAAAGCAAATCTGTCTTCGAGTGAACAGTACCTGAAGGCGCCTTCCATGGTTACGGAAGGCGCCTCGGTACTGTTCATAGAAGACGCCTTCCATGGCTATGGAAGACGTCTTCTATAGATAAAATTTGACCAGTTCGCAGATAAGGCGCTGGGAAGTCGGGATAGATTTTATCCCATTGGAGGCGCCTTCAAGGCCGTTGGAAGGCACCCTCCAAGCCTTTTATAAGGCAGTTTCGAGGAGGCTTTGCTACAACAACTAGATACAAGCTACTGCGCGTCCATTCAAGCTTCCGACTGTTGCTATGACTCTATTACAGAGTTACTGAGCCTGACAACTTATCCGAGGACTTCCGTTCCCACCCAACAAACAGACATCAACACAAGAAGAGCTCTCATTTTGATCTATAAGAATGTTGGTAACTTTTGTTGGACCCCGTGGTAGTTTTGATGTGATCAACCAAGTTGGTTAGGTCCTGCTGTGTTTGATCCCTGTGTCTGAGTGTGCAGGAGCTTAGGAGCACAGGAAGTCGAGGGGAAGACGCAGCTAGCGAGAAGGACGGCACGGGAAGGGAGCCGACGGGCTCGGTGCGTCCGAAGGACGAGAGAGCTGCGGAAGAGTACTCCGGTGGGCGTGAAGAGCGTGCGCGGCGTTCGAGGGACGTGAAGCCGGGACGGAAGGCTGCTCGAGGAGAAGGCCGAGAATTGGGTTCAGGTGAGCCCTATTCTGGTTGGCCGAAATCACCCAAAAGAACGGAGCGTCGGAAGCTGGAAAAACCAAGCTGGAATCTTTGCTGCCAGCTTGGAGGCGCCTCCAGCATGCTTGGAGGCACCTCCATCATGAAGGCGCCTTCAACCCTGTTGAAGGCGCCTTCAACAGGTCAGATTTGACCGTTTGCGTTGCGGATAAAGTTTTATCCGCTGATCGAGCTAGAGGCGCCTTAAACCTTGTTGGAGGCACCTTGGACCCTCGGGATAGACTTTCCAGGAGCTATAAAAAGGCCCCTGGAGCTAGAAATTCAATAACAACTTTGACAATCAACTCTGTACTTAATTCCTAGCAATAGTTCTGAGCCGTTAGTGTGTAAAAGGCTTCTCCGCCTTCAGCAAAGGAGATTCTTCTAGTGCGCTTTTTCATCGCCCTGGATTAACAACCTCCTTGGTTGTAACCAGGTTAATTGCTGAGTTTATTTTTACTTCTGTTAATTTAATTGTTATTATTTTACTATTGCTTTTCTGAGTTGAAATCCGAGGAGGGTATTTTTATTTTGTGTTTTCAGCAATTCACCCCCCTCTTGCCGGCCTCCGCTGCACCAACAATTGGTATCAGAGCTTGATCGCCTCAGAAGGACTAACCGCCAACTGAAGCACTACGATCAAGACGATGGCCGGAGCGAACATCCATCCCCCGAAGTTTGACGGAGACTTCGCCACTTGGAAGCGCAAAATGGAGGTATTTTTTAAAACGGATTTTGATATTCTTATTACAATGAAATATGGTTTTGCAGCGCCGAAAGACAAAGAAGAAAAGACATGAAGCAAGAAGGAGCAAGCCGATTTCGTCGCCAATGGAAAGGCAGAGTTCCACCTGCTCAGTGTGCTGCCGCCGCAGGAGGTAAATCGGATCGGAAGCTACGACTCAGTGAAAGATCTCTGGGAGAAATTCCTGGAGCTTCACGAAGGTACTTCCGAAGCGAAGCTAGCGAAGCGCGACATCCTCTGGAACCAGTTAACGAACCTCCGGATGAACCAAGGTGAGAAGGTAGCGCAACTCCAAGCGAGAATCAAGGAGCTGATAACGCAACTAACGAACCTTGGAGAAGAGGTAACCAACCGGGATTCTATCCGATACACGCTCAATGCCTTCCCAAGAACTCCAAGGTCGGCCTCCTTAGTAGATGCGTACTACATCTCTAAGGACCTCGAGGTAAGTACATTAGAACAATTATTTTCGACTTTTGAACTTCACGAATCTCGAGTTTCAGAACCCAACGGAGCAGAGAAGACAAGTCAGAACATTGCCTTAAAGGCAAAGATGAACAATTCTGACTCCGAAGACTCAGTCGACGAATCCGAAGCGGCACTACTGGTAAGACGCTTCAATAAGTTTTTCAGTTCTAATAAATTTAAATCGCAGAGGCATCATCGAAAGAAGAGGACGGTTCATTGCTACAACTGCAACGAAGAAGGGCACATCAAGGAGGACTACCCAAAATTGAAGAGAAAGGAGAAAGAAAAGGAAAAGCCAAAATACAAGAAACTAGAACCCTCCAAGTACAAGAATCTGAAGGCTACTTGGTCAGATTCGTCAACGTCTGAGTCGGACATCGAAGAATTCTCAGGCTTAGCACTATTGGCGAACCATCAACCGGAAGAAGACTCAAGCTCAGAGATGAGCATCGATGAAGGGGGAGGAACATCAGAAGGAGAAAGCAATGATGAAGGGGGAGCATCGCAAGATGAGGTAAGTAAGGTACGTGCCCTAAACTCTAAACAGTCTTTTGAGTTTATTAAAGCTTTGTCTAAAGAATTAGATCAGTTAGAAAAAGAAAATGAAATTTTAAAATCTGAAAATAAAAATCTAAAATTAGAAATTTAGAAATTAAGAAATAATACACATTTAAATAGATTTCCAAATTCAAAATTAAGAATTTATGGTAAATTAAATTGGTATATAAGGAGGCATCAAGGTCAACTTAGGAAAATACCAAGAAAATATGTACCCCCTAGATTTTTGAAAAATCCTGTAGGAAGGAACTTCTATTGGGTTCCAAAATCTGTGCTTAATTAATTTTTCAAAAATTAAAAGCTTACAGTGAGAAAATTAAATATTGAAATTCTTTATGGAAGTTTTGTCTAAGGAAGTGGTTGTTGCTCCAATAACCAAGAAGGCCTAGTGCCTCGCCACAACCTGGAAGCTAAAATATTGAAAGAAAATGTTTAATTAACTTTCTGAAAAAACATTAAACAAGAATTAAATAATGCTTTGAAAGTTTATCAAATATTTGTTAAAATAAACAAAAATTCCTTAGAATTTTTTTTTTAAATTCTAACTTAATTTTTTTTTTATTAGAAATTTTCTTCTGGAAAATTCTAAAAATTCATTCACTTGACTTAGAAATTTATTTTGGGAACATTTGAACATTTACTTAGGATTTTTTTTACTTAGAATTTTTTTTTGAAAAATTCATTTTAACTTAGCAATTTTTTCAAAAATTTATTTTTAAACTTAGAAAATTTTCAAAAACTTCAATCTTACTTGAAAATTCTTAAAACCCCATTTTTGCTGTGATCAAAGGGGGAGAGAGAAGTACAAGTTTAGGGGGAGTTAGAGAAAACTTAATTTTTTTATAAAAAGTGTTGTAATTTTTTTTTTAAAAAAAAAAGTGTTACAATTTTACTAATTGCAAAAATTATACTTAACTTGTTAGTTTAGTATTTTTTTCTTTAAAATTACTGTTTATGTCTATTTTTAACCCTAACTTGAACTTGGGTTGATGCACATCAAAAAGGGAGAGATTGTTGGACCCCGTGGTAGTTTTGATGTGATCAACCAAGTTGGTTAGGTCCTGCTGTGTTTGATCCCTGTGTCTGAGTGTGCAGGAGCTTAGGAGCACAGGAAGTCGAGCGGAAGACGCAGCTAGCGAGAAGGACGACACAGGAAGGGAGCCGACGGGCTCGGTGCGTCCGAACGACGAGAGAGCTGCGGAAGAGTACTCCGGTGGGCGTGAAGAGCGTGCGCGGAGTTCGAGGGATGTGAAGCTGGGACAGAAGGCTCGGAAGCCAAAGCAAAGAAGAAAAGGAGTCAAAAGAGGCGGGAAATTACTGTAGCAGAAAGTTACTGTAGCAGAAGTTACTGTAGCTTGAAGGCGCCCTTGAAGGCGCCTTCAAGCCTGTTCAAGGCGCCTTCAATAGTCTGTTTTGACCGTTTGCGCTGCGGATTTAGTTTTATCCGCTGACCGCGCTGGAGGCGCCTTAAACCTTGTTGGAGGCGCCTTGGACCCTCGGGATAGACTTTCCAGGAGCTATAAAAAGGCCCCTGGAGCTAGGAATTCAATAACAACTTTGACAATCAACTCTGTACTTAATTCCTAGCAATAGTTCTGAGCCGTTAGTGTGTAAAAGGCTTCTCCGCTTTCAGCAAAGGAGATTCTTCTAGTGCGCTTTTTCATCGCCCTGGATTAACAACCTCCTTGGTTGTAACCAGGTTAATTGCTGAGTTTCTTTTTACTTCTGTTAATTTAATTGTTATTATTTTACTATTGCTTTTCTGAATTGAAATCCGAGGAGGGTATTTTTATTTTGTGTTTTCAGCAATTCACCCCCCTCTTGCCGGCCTCCGCTCCACCAACAACTTTTTGTACTTATTACTATAAAAGAGCAAGTGCAATGTGTTGCACTTGACCTAATCTTTTGCACTCGATTCTGTTGTTGCAATCGACCTAGGTTTTGATGTGTGTGTCAAAGAGTTTAAGTTAGGCTTTCATATGTATTTGATATGTGTTTGAGTCTTGCAGGACTTGGTGGAACACATGAGAACTTGGTGCGGCCAAGTATGGAAAACTCATCCAAGGGCTCGGATCCTTGAGTCGGTGAAGGATGGTGTGGAAGACATCCGAGGGACCGTCAGACGAGGAGCAATGGGGTGGAGCCGAGGGAAGTGGACTTCAAGGCAGCGTGAAGGATGGCACGGAGAGGAGCCGTGGGCTCGGGTGCATCTGAGGGACGAAGGCCGAGGAAGAGGACTTCAAAGGCGACTCCGGAAAGGATGAGAGGAGTGAATGTACTGGGACCAGTCGACTGGTCATGGGACCAGTCGACTGATCCAAATTCACAGAATATACAGAATGGTTTTGTGCTTGTCGGCAGCGAACACCAGTCGACTGGTCATGGGACCAGTCGACTGGTACATAGCCGTTAGCAGAATTTGGCTTTCTGCAAAGAGTCGTTGGCTGGGTCCAACGACACACTAGTCGACTGGTGCTTGGACCAGTCGACTGGTGTCGGGGTTTGAGTTGATTTGCGATCAACTCTCTCCTCTTATTTAAAGGATGCTTTGTGTTGGACCTCGTGGTGTTTTGATGTGATCAACAAGTTGGTTAGGTCCTACTTTGTGTTTGATCCCTATGTCTGAGTGTTCAGGAGCTTAGGAGCGCAGGAAGTCGAGCGGAAGACGCAGCTAGCGAGAAGGACGGCACGGGAAGGGAGCCAACAGGCTCGGTGCGTCCAAAGGACGAGAGAGCTGCGGAAGAGTACTCCGATGGAGCGAGAAGAATGTGCGCGGCGTTCGAGGGATGAGAAGTCGGATGGAAGCCTGCTCGAGGAGAAGGACGGAAATTGGGTTCGGGTGAGCCCTATTTCGGTTGGCTGCAATCACCCTAAAGAACGGAGCTTCGGAAGCTAAAGCGAAGAAGAAAAGGAGACAAAAGAGGCTGAAATTACTGTAGCAGGAACCTTGAAGGCGCCTTAAACATATTGAAGGCGCCTTAAACATATTCAAGGCGCCTTCGACATTGAAGGCGCCTTGAAAGGCTTGTTTAAGGCGTCTTGAGCCTGGTCAGTTTGACCGTTTGCGTTGCGGATCAAGTTTTATCCGCTGAACGAGCTGGAGGCGCCTTGAACCTTGTTGGAGGCGCCTTGGACTCTCGAGATAAGATTTCCAGGACCTATATAAAGGCCCCTGGAGCTAGGAAAGTAACAACAACTCAAGCAATCATTGTGTAGCCATTCCTAGCAATAGTTCTAAGCTTCCAAAGTGTAAAAGGCTTCTCCGCCTTCAGAGAAGGAGAATTTTTCTACTGAGCTCTTCATCGCCCTGGATTAACAACCGTCTTGGTTGTTACCAGGTTAACTCCCGGTCTTCTCTGTCTTTCTGTATTTAGTTTTTATTGCTTTACTATTTTATTACTATTGCACTAATTGAGTTGAAAGTACGAGGAGGGTATATTTTTTTTTACAGCAATTTACCCCCTCTTGCCGACCTCCGCTGCACCTACAATTGGTATCAGAGTCTGATCGCCTCAGAAGGACTAACCGCCAACTGAAGCACTACGATCAAGAAGATGGCCGGAGCGAACATCCATCCCCCGAAGTTGGACGAAGACTTTGCCACATGGAAGCGCAAAATGGAGGTATTTTTTAAAACGGATTTTGATATTCTTATTACAATGAAATATGGTTTTGCAGCGCCGAAAGACAAAGAAGAAAACACATGGAGCAAGAAGGAGCAAGCCGATTTCGTCGCCAACGGAAAGGCAGAGTTCCACCTGCTCAGTGTGCTGCCACCACAAGAGGTAGGTCGAATCGGAAGCTACAACTCCGTGAAAGATCTCTGGGAGAAATTCCTGGAGCTTCATGAAGATACCTCTGAAGCAAAGCTGGCGCGACGCGACATCCTCCGGACCCAGTTGACGAACCTCCGGATGAACCAAGGCAAGAAGGTAGCGCAACTCCAAGCGAGGATCAAAGAGCTGATCACTCAACTCACCAACCTTGGAGAAGAAATAACGAACCGGGACTCAATTCGATACGCGCTCAACGCCTTCCCGAGAACTCCCGAGTGGGCCTCCTTAGTAGATGCTTACTACATCTCTAAGGATCTCGAGGTAAGTACATTGGAACAATTGTTTTCAACCTTCGAACTTCATGAATCTCGACTTGCAGAAAATCTAGTAGAGAAGTCGAACCTCAACATTGCCCTACGAGCTGAAAAGAACGATCCTGACTCCGAAGCGACAATCGACGAAAATGAAGTCGCATTAATGGTAAGACGTTTTAATAAGTTTTTTTAAATCTAACAAATTTAGATCGTAGTCAAGTAAACATCGTCAAAAGAGAAGGACAGTCCGTTGCTACAACTGCAACGAAGAAGGGCACATCAAGGAGGACTGCCCAAAATTGAAGAGCAAACAGAAGGATAAGGAAAGGAGCAAGAAACCAGAACCCTCCAAGCATAAGAACCTGAAGGCTACTTGGTCGGATTCGACATCCTCTGAGTCAGACATCGAAGAATTCTCGGGGCTAGCACTAATGGCGAACCATCAGCTGGAAGAAGACTCAAGCTCAGACATGAGCATAAATGAAGGGGGAGGTTCATCAGAAGAAGAGAGCAGCAGAGAAGGGGGAGCGTCACCAGATCAGGTAAGTAAGATACGCAATCTAACCCCGACTCAATCTTTTAAATTTATTAAAGCTCTTTCTAAAGAATTAGATAAATTAGAAAAAGAAAATGAAATTTTAAAATCAGAAAATGAAAATTTAAAATTGGAAATTTGGAAATTGAAAAATTGAAATATGATGCATGCTTAAAGATAAATGTGTTTCCAAAATCAAAACTTAAAATTTATGGAAAATTAAACTGGTATATAAAGAAGCATCGGGGTCAACTTAGGAAAATTCCTAAGAATTATATACCCCCTAAGTTTTTGACTAATCCTGTAGGAATGAACCTTTATTGGGTTCCAAAATCTTTGCTGGTTTAAATTTTTCTTTTAGTTAAAAGCTTACAGTGAGAAAATTAAACATTGAAATTCTTTAAGGAAACTTTGTCTAAGGAAGTGGTTGTTACTCCAATAACCAAGAAGGCCTAGTGCCTCGCCACGACCTAGAAGCTAAAATATTGAAAAAAAAATATTTAATTAACTTTCTGAAAAAGCATTAAACAAGAATTAAATAATGTTTCGAAAGTTTATCAAACATTTTTTAAATAAACAAAAAAAATTCTTTTTCTTAGAAATTTTTTCTTGAAAATTCTAACTTAAAATTTTTTTTGTTAGAAATTTTTTTTCCTGGAAAAATTCTAGAAAACTTCATTTGACTTAGACCTTTTTTTTTGGAACATTCAAAAATTAAGTTTAACTTAGAATTTTTTTTTTTGTAAAATTCAAAAAATTCATTTTTGCTTAGAAAATTTTTTTGGAAATTCAATTTAACTTAGAAAGTTTTTTTTTAAAAAAATCATTTTTGCTCAAAATTTTTCTACCTTAATTTGCTTAATATTATCTTATTAGTACCCCATTTTTGCTGTGATCATAGGGGGAGAAAAAGGTACAAGTTTAGGGGGAGTTAGGAAAATTAAAATTTTACCTTTTTTTTTAAAATGTGTTGCAATTTTATTTATTGCAAAAGTTATGCTTAACTGGTTAGTTTAGTAATTTTTCTTTAAAATTACTTTTTATGTCTATTTTTTCCCTAACTTGAACTTGGGTTGATGCACATCAACAAGGGGGAGATTGTTGGACCCCGTGGTGTTTTGATGTGATCAACCAAGTTGGTTAGGTCCTACTTTGTGTTTGATCCCTGTGTCTGAGTGTGCAGGAGCTTAGGAGCGCAGGAAGTCGAGTGGAAGATGCAGCTAGCGAGAAGGACGGCACGGGAAGGGAGGCGACGGGAGCAGCGCGTCCGAAGGACGAGAGAGCTGCGGAAGAGTACTCCGGTGGAGCAAGAAAAACGTGCGCGGCGTTCGAGGGACGAGAAGCAGGATAGAAGCCTGCTCGAGGAGAAGGCCGAGAATTGGGTTCGGGTGAGCCCTATTTCGGTTGGCCACAATAACCCAAAAGAACGGAGCTTCGGAAGCCAAAGCGAAGAAGAAAAGGAGACAAAAGAGGCTGAAATTACTGTAGCAGGAACCTTGAAGGCGCCTTAAACATATTGAAGGCGCCTTAAACATATTCAAGGCGCCTTCGACATTGAAGGCGCCTTGAAAGGCTTGTTTAAGGCGCCTTGAGCCTGGTCAGTTTAACCGTTTGCGCTGCGGATAAAGTTTTATCCGCTGACCGAGCTGGAGGCGCCTTGAACCTTGTTGGAGGCGCCTTGGACTCTCGGGATAAGATTTCCAGAACTTATATAAAGGCCCCTGGAGCTAGGAAAGTAACAACAACTCAAGCAATCATTGTGTAGCCATTCCTAGCAATAGTTCTAAACTTCCAAAGTGTAAAAGGCTTCTCCGCCTTTAGAGAAGGAGAATTTTTCTACTGAGCTCTTCATCGCCCTAGATTAACAACCGTCTTGGTTGTAACCAGGTTAACTCTCGGTCTTCTCTGTCTTTCTGTATTTAGTTTTTATTGCTTTACTATTTTATTACTATTGCACTAATTGAGTTGAAAGTACGAGGAGAGTATATTTTTTTTACAGCAATTCACCCCCCTCTTGCCGGCCTCCGCTGCACCTACACTTTGGGGCTTGAAGAATACTACTGGCGCTAATTGTAAACCTTTTTAGTCTTGCCCAAAGATTCCAAGTTCAATTCTCTTCCTCCCAATCTAAACGTCATCTTGTAAAGAGGAAGAGATCATTTTGTAGGAGGTTTGCTCCACCGAGAAGGAGAAGCTTTAGCCGGAGATTGCCGGAGACTGATCCACCGAAGGATCAAGGGCTTGTCTACCTCACGGACACGTCGTGGAGTAGGAGCATCATCTCCGAACCACGTTACATCGAGCGTGTTAGCGTTTGTATTCTTATTTGTTTCTAATTGCTTTAGTTTTTGTATTTCCACAACGCACTAACCTTTTGTAGAGAAGAAATCGATTTGGGGCTGGCCTAGCTATCCAACCCCCCCCCTTCAAGCCAGCCACCGAACCCTCACAAGTGGTATCAGAGCGAGGACGCCCTTCAACGGACTAATCGCTGAGAAGAGCATTTCATCAAAATGGCCAGCTTAAATATTCATCCACCCAAATTCGAAGGGGACTTCTCATGGTGGAAGAAGAAAATGGAGGTATTTTTCAATACCGATTTTGACATTATGATAATCATGAGAAGTGGTTTTGAAGAACCCAAGGATGAATGCAATGAGACAATCGACATAACAAGATGGACCAAAAGGCAAAAAGAAGAGCATCTAGCAAATTCCAAGGCAATGCATCACCTACTACATGTTCTTCCACAACAAGAAGTAACAAGAATTGGAAACTATACAAGTGTCAAAGACTTGTGGGAAAAGCTAGTGGAGCTTTATGAAGGGACATCGGAAGCAAAATTGGCAAAAAGAGACCTCCTTCGAACTCAACTCAACAATATCAAGCTTGAGAAAGGAGAAAAGGTATCAATTTTACATTATAGAATTAAGGAAATTATTAATGGGCTAACAAGTGTACGTGAGACACTTTCAAATCGAGACATGATGATGAAAGCCCTAAATGCTTTCCCAAGAACCACAACCTGGAGCTCCATTGTAGATTCATACTACATATCAAAGGATCTAGAGAAATCCTCTCTAGATGAACTCTTCTCAACAATGGAGCTTCACGAAACAAGAATTGAAGGATTAGATGGAGAAGCTCATAAATCAAGAGGAGTAGCCCTTGTGGTAAACAAGGGAAAGGGAAAGAAGAAGAAATCTTCATTACCACCATCTTCTGACTCCGAAGAATCAAGTGTCTCAATGGATAGTGATCAAGAGGCATATATGGTAAGGAAGATGAGAAAGGCATTTAAATCTTTTTCTTCTAACAAATCTCGTGCTAGGAAAAGTTCTAGAAGCAAAAGTAGGACAAGGAAGATCATTTGCTATAATTGTCAAGGAGAAGGACACATAAGAGATGATTGTCCTCTCTTGAAGAAGAAGGAAGGGAAGGAGGAGGAGAAGAAGACAAAAGAAAAAGGGAAGAAGGCTCAAAACCTAAAAGCAACATGGGATGATCCATCATCATCATCGGAGGAAGAAGAGCGTCATGTGGTAAATTGTGCTCTAATGGGAATTGATGATGTAGCCTCCACCTCATCCGAACAAGAAGAAGAAAGGAGCTCAAGTGAAGATGAAGATGGGAGATCAAGTAAAGGGGGAGGTCAAACTTCGGATTCGGACTTCTCGGTAAGTGAGGTACATAATCTTCCTCCTCATATTTTAATTAAAATTATTTCAAGCACAAATGATGATTTGTTCAAGGCAAAAAGGAGAAATAAATCCTTGAAACATGATATTATGTGTCTTGAAGAAAAATTAGAATCCATGTCTTCTAAGGACAATGATATGCATGCTTCTTTTTCTTCAAGTTCAAATGTATCATGTTTAGAAGAAGAAAATAGGGAATTAAGGGAAAAGATAGAATACCTTACCAATGCCCTTAGAAAATTTAAAATTGGCTCTGAAACCCTAAACATGATCATTGGGAGCCAAAGGGCAAGTTTTAAGAAAAATGGGATAGGATATAATGAACCAAACAATGAAAAGACCTATCATTGTCTACTTGCTAGGGGGCAATCCAAGACAAAGACCATAGATAGGAAATGGATCCCCAAAGAGTACTTGATTAACCCAATTAGAAAGAATTTCTATTGGATACCAAAATCAATCCTCAAGGATTATAAGATTTTGGGTCAATTCAATCATGAAAATCATAATTCAAAGCTTTGAAAAATGGTTGACTTGAAACCTTAAGGGGGGAGCACTTAGCCTTGATAGAGATTTATGATCAAGAGGGCTAAGTAGATGTTACCTTTATCTCACAATGACTTGTCTTCTTTTCTAACCATAAATGTGAGATATTAGGATGATATAAATAATTCACATATGCTTATGACATTTTGATGAGTTATGTGGTGTATCAAATTTTTAGTGATCATAGACCAATTATGGGGAAAGCAAATGTTTAATTAATGGACATCTTACCCATAGATCATAGTTGGACATTTCAAATGTTTTTGAAAACAATTATATGTTTTATTTACTATGGTATAGCTATATTGAAACATATGAGTGCAAAACAGGGTTTTAAATTAATACAAACTTACATGCTTTTGAAATTTAGGTTCAGCATGTATCAGTTGACTGTGACAGGTACCAGTCGACTGGTACCAGCCTTCCAGCACTCTGAGGATTTCTGAAATCAATTTTTTGGTCCAAATTTGGTTGAAACTGATACCATAGTATGTGTACGTGTCTGGTACAATATTTTTGATGGTGTCAAAGGGGGAGAAATGGGTAGGTTTAAGTTAGAAACCTACTTGTGTGCAAATCTTTGAAAATTAAGGTTAAGAGCATGTGTTAAGGGGGAGCTTGGGTTTAATGCTTCATATTTTACATATTGCTAGTAATTTTCATAGTTATTATTTGTGCCTAACTTAAACATATTGTCACACATCAAAAAGGGAGAGATTGTTGGTGCAATCGACCTAGGTTTTGATGTGTGTGTCAAAGAGTTTAAGTTAGGCTTTCATATGTATTTGATATGTGTTTGAGTCTTGCAGGACTTGGTGGAACACATGAGAACTTGGTGCGGCCAAGTATGAAAAACTCATCTAAGGGCTCGGATCCTTGAGTTGGTGAAGGATGGTGTGGAAGACATCCGAGGGACCGTCGGACGAGGAGCAATGGGGTGGAGCCGAGGGAAGTGGACTTCAAGGCAGCGTGAAGGATGGCACAGAGAGGAGCCGCGGGCTCGGGTGCATCTGAGGGACGAAGGCCGAGGAAGAGGACTTCAAAGGCGACTCCGGAAAGGATGAGAGGAGTGAATGTACTGGGACCAGTCGACTGGTCATGGGACCAGTCGACTGATCCAAATTCACAGAATGCACATAATGGTTTTGTGCTTGTCGGCAGCGAACACCAGTCGACTGGTCATGGGACCAGTCGACTGGTACATAGCCGTTGGCAGAATTTGGCTTTCTGCAAAGAGCCGTTGGCTAGGTCCAACGGCACACCAGGCAACTGGTGCTTGGACCAGTCGACTGGTGTCGGGGTTTGAGTTGATTTGTGATCAACTCTCTCCTCTTATTTAAAGGATGCTTTGGGGCTTGAAGAATACTACTGGTGCTAATTGTAAACCTTCTTAGTTTTGCCCAAAGCTTCCAAGTTCAATTCTCTTCCTCCCAATCTAAACTCCATCTTGTAAAGAGGAAGAGATCATTTTGTAGGAGGTTTTCTCCACCGAGAAGGAGAAGCTTTATCCGGAGATTGCCGGGGACTGATCCACCGAAGGATCAAGGGCTCGTCCACCTCAAGGACACGTCGTGGAGTAGGAGCATCATTTCCGAACCACGTTACATCGAGCGTGTTAGCGTTTGTATTCTTATTTGTTTCTAATTGCTTTAGTTTTTGTATTTCCGCAACGCACTAACCTTTTGTAGAGAAGAAATCGATTTGGGGCTGGCCTAGCTATCCAACCCCCCTTCAAGCCAGCCACCGAACCCTCACAAGTGCTATCAGAGCGAAGACGTCCTTCAACAGACTAATCGCTGAGAAGAGCATTTCATCAAAATGGTCGGCTTAAATATTCATCCACCCAAATTCGAAGGGGACTTCTCATGGTGGAAGAAGAAAATGGAGGTATTTTTCAATACCGATTTTGACATTATGCTAATCATGAGAAGTGGTTTTGAAGAACCCAAGGATGAATGCAATAAGACAATCGACATAACAAGATGGACCAAAAGGCAAAAAGAAGAGCATCTAGCAAATTCCAAGGCAATGCATCACCTACTACATGTTCTTCCACAAGAAGAAGTAATAAGAATTGGAAACTATACAAGTGCCAAAGACTTGTGGGAAAAGCTAGTGGAGCTTCATGAAGGGACATCGGAAGCAAAATTGGCAAAAAGAGACATCCTTCGAACTCAACTCAACAATATCAAGCTTGAGAAAGGAGAAAAGGTATCAATTTTACATTCTAGAATTAAGGAAATTATTAATGGGCTAACAAGTGTACGTGAGACACTTTCAAATCGAGACATGTAGGTGAGAAAAGCTTCTGTCGCGGGTGTCTACCAAGGCCAAAACTCCCACCCAGGAAAGCACTCCAGCTTCTTCGGAGATTGCGACCTCCTCTCCTATCCCTACCTTAGTCCAAGAGCAGATATCCTCCTGAGGAGAAGGTTAACCTGAGACTTCCTCAGCTTCAGTTCCACCTTGCTCGAGTCAACGATCGCCCGTAACTCCTATACCCCCTTCTCGCCCCAAGGAATGATCCAAGGGACGATATGTCTTCACCTCCTCATTTCAACTGTCGTCCCTTCAAGTGATGGGTTTAATCCCCTCTTCTAGCACTTCTCCCAACTACGGCCAGGTGCAACTTCATGGTGTCTTGGCCGATTCATGGAAGAACACCACCAACTAAATTTTGGAATACCCCCAACTGGACTTGGATGACCAGTTCTCCCAACAAATAATGTCGGTAAGTCTTATCTACTTGCTCTCCATGTCCTCCAGACATCGCTAATCATGCGTTCTTTACGGACCTATGTTATGGGGCGAAGCCTTTCCCAGTATGTAGCCGATCTGCATCGAGAGAATGAGTTCTTGAGGGCTCGAATTCAGGAATTGGCGTCTCTTGTAGCCGTGGGTCATGCTTTTGATCTGACGACCCCCCGAGAGTCTAATTCAATCCTACCTACAGATGGTGAAGGGCAAAACTTGAGCTGCCTAGGACCTGGCCCATGCAGAGTCTGAGAAGGTGAAGTCCCTGGAGGCCGCTTGAAGACTAGTGCGCCTAAGCTTAAGTCCGAGGGTCTGAGACGCGTTCAAATCCTGGCCAACTTGGAGGCAAGGGGCACAAAGGTTACCAACCTCTCCTCACAACTATGGGACCTCCAGGAGGCCCATGCCACCCTACAGACAGATCTGGCAACTAAAACGACCAATCTATCCATTAGCGTCGATCGGGAGGTTGCCCTCCAGAAGCAGGTGGATGTCGCTCAAACTACCATCAAGTCTCTACGGGCGAAGATTTCGACATCGAAGGCAGAGGCAGTAGCTGCCCATCAGGAGTGTGTCGGGGCACGGGACGACACATACAAGGCCTGGGAAGAGTTGAAGGACTATCGGGTGTGGGAGGACTCCTGCCTTGCAGCACACAAGACCTCCTTCTTAGATTCCAAGGCTTTTGGGGCTAAGGTAGGTCATCTCATCGACTAGATGCTGTGTTACAGTGGCGAAGGGGCTTTGGTGTAACTATGAGAGAAGGGGCTGCTCCGATCAACTCCACCTGAAGACTTCTTGGACCGGACCCGTCTACTTAACGAGCTCCTTGAAGAATCCTTCCCCATTTTTGAATAGTCTGAGGTGTCCTGTAACTATCTTTATTTTGGACAATAATGTAATGTCACCAACTTCCCTTTGAACTTTGAACTTGTAGTTATCGAAAATGTTGTGTAACTATCTTGTAGTTAGTGTGCTGTGCTGTGCCTAAGTGTCTGTTGGGTTCGCTTAGTACCCTTTGACATTTCCCCTTATATGGATAAGTGATAGGTTAAGTGCCCAACCCCTTCATGGATGTTTGGTCGGCTTCTCACTCGAGCAAGCATCGTTGAAAGAAGGGTCTGTTCCCCCCGATCAAGCGTTATTGCTAGTCCTTACTAGCCACTTCATTTTCCTGAACGGGTCACCTCGTATCTATACCAACTACCCGGCCAGTCATGAGTCACAGTGATTCCAAAGTCATCCTGCATGCCTAGGGGAGGATTACTGTAGCATCGTCTGTTTCCGATGTCATAAAGACTTCCACTACTTTTTTACCACGTGTTTTTTGATCTAGCTTTTTCTAACAAGACCACTCCTACACGATATTCCAAGACGATCCAATGGCCAGCATCACTTCTGTGCCTATGGCTGACACACATACCTCGTCTACGGATCACATGATTGGCACTGATATCGAGGCATTCTTCCTGGTGTCTCCCCTTGACAACTATAAATAGTCTGCTCGACTTCTCCTTTGGACTCCTCACTGATAGTCAAAGTCATCTTCTTTTCTATCCTATCTTTCGTGCTTTTGCTTTCTCGTCTTCCGTTTGTAACTTCTTCATGGATCCCTCAGCGCCTAGGTACGCTCCCGGAGTCTCGACCTTCAACGGTGTAGATCTGGATGATCTCCGCTACGCGTACAAAGTGTCCACGGCTATGCACATCATTATACCCTCCAAGGTCCATCGACTCTTCCGATCTCCTCAAGGTTATGTGACTTTTTTTAAAGAATAGATTATAGTCGGTCTTCGTTTTCCTACCTACCCCTTCTTCTCCGACGTGAGTCGCTACTTCAACATTCCCCTTTTTTAGTTTACTCCTAATTCCATGCGGATTCTGTAGGAGCGATGACGTGCTAGAGGGGGGGTGAATAGCACTCGTGGCTAAATCATTTATTTATCGAAAAACACAAAGTAAGAACGCAGCGGAATAAAGAAAGACACAAAAGCAATTACTAACATGATTTCTTTTACTTGGTTTGAAGCTTGTGACGACTCCAACTCCAAGGCCCGTGATCATTGATTACTTTAGGTGGGCAATCACTAATAGCTCAGAAATTTTTTACAAGTAAGCAATTACAAGTATAAAACTAAACAAAATACACTAACAATATAAGGATGAGTAAAATGGTCGTCGATTGTCGGAGCAACAGTTGAGCGTTATTGAAGCATTTTGGAGCAGCACACATGAGCACAAGTAATCTGATTTTTGGTGTCCCTGAAGTGATGGCTGAGACACCCCCTTTTTATAGTCTCTTCAAACATGATCCAGATCCTCTGATCACGGGATCAAGTTTTGACTCGACCCCGATCAGTCGACCGAACCTGCTGAATCCACTCGACCTTCCATCCAGATGCAGTCTCTTTGGATGAGCCTTCGTTCGGTCGACCGATCCCTCCATTCGGTCGACCGATCAGCTAATGGTCTCCACCTTATTTGATCCAATCACCTGGCTCGATTCGGTCACCGTTTATCCTCAGTTTGATCGAATAATCCCGAGGTTCGATCGGCCAATCTCGAGGTTCGGTCGATCGATCACTCGATCAAACCCGGTCTGATCTATGAAAATCTGATCCTACTATACTAGGGTTCGGTCGACCGATCCAACCGTTCGGTCGATCGATCAAGGCTAAGTCTGACCCTAGAAAACTTGTTAGTTTCTTACAAAACAAAGTTAGACAAATGACAATTAATATGTAAATAAATAACTTGACAACCTTCGAACTGTCCGATTCTGACTTCGGATTTCCTTTGGAAATCCTAGGTCGAACTAACGCCTATGTTAGGATATATACTAAAAGCTTAGCTTTTGTATAAACATTTATAAAAATCACATTGGTCAAATGTCTACATTTATGCTAAGTGTAGTTGTCCGTTTAATTTATATTGTAGATAACATGGTGTGAGGAGACACACAGAAGTTCATGTTATCAGTTTCTTATAAATTATAAACAGTTGCTCACAACCAAGATAGAATGAGACAAACCATTGGAATAAGTCGTAGTGTAATTTGGTATTAGTTTATCTTGACTATAAAATTACACTAGTACACTCTAAGTGTATTGAGCAGGACCATTTGAGGTAGTATCTTTTTATACTGACTATATAAAAGAACAATACCTCTATTATTATAGAAGTGTGTACTCTTAATCATGATATAATAACAAGCACATATACTTAATACTTATTTCTTTAATTTATCAAATGGTGTGATTTAGCTCGTTAAATCAATAGGCACGATAAGTTGGGAAATGATATTATTTATATGGTGTGTTGTTGATTATAGAATGAAATTGTGTCTAAGTAATCTAAGTTGATGATGCCCCCTTGAGTAGCTCATAAGGATTGTCATGTAAACCCTGCAGGTGGACTTAGTCCGACATGATGATAAGGTTGAGTAGTACTACTCTTGGAGCTAGATATTAATTAAGTGAGTTGTTAGTAACTCATTTAATTAGTGGGCATTTAATATCTTAAACACAGGGAGACTAACACACTCATGATAAGAAGGAGCTCATATAGTGATATGGGATTGGTGCGGTAGTTCAATAATAACTCTTTAGTTGTATGAGGTACTATTGATGAACTCGAGTTGGGTGTTTGGGGCGAACACGGGAAGCTCAAGTTCATCGGGAGACCAAAACCAAATTCCTCCTCTAGGTTCCTATTGTAGCCTCTTATATAAAGCCTTATATCCACCCAAAGTCTAGCTTCTTAAGGCTCAAGTTAGGGTCGGTCAAGCCTTGCTTGGAGACCAAGTAAGGGGCCAACCAAGCTAAACTTGGAGCTCAAGCTAGGGTCGGCCAAGCCTTGCTTGGTACCCAAGCAAGGGGTCGGTCACACACAATAAGAAGGAAGTTTTATTTTGTAAAATCTTTTCTTTTATAGAGATCCATAAAAAGGATTTAAAAGGATGATTTTAATATAAAATTTTCCTTTTTTAGATTGGTCATAAAAGGAAACAAAAGGAAGTTTTTATTTTGTTAAAAACTTTCCTTTTATGTTGGTTTTAAAAGAGAGTTTTAAATTTTAAAATCTTTCCTTTTATAGCTTTCTACAAAGGAATAAAAGAGATATTTGAAATCTTCCCTTATTTGTAGTTATCTATAATGTGAAAGAAAGATTTTAATTTTTGTTATAAAACTTTCCTTTTTATAACCATGTTTTATTTTAAATCTTATCTTTTATAGATATTCATAAAAGGATTTAAAAGAGAGAGATTTTAATTTATAAAACATTACTTTTATAACTATCCACAAAAGGGATTTTAAAAGAGATATTTTAATTTTTGTTTAAAATCTTTCCTTTCTTGGAGAACAAGCTTGTGGCCGGCCATGCTATGATAAGAAAGGAAGTTTTATTTTTTGTTACAAAATTTTCCTTTTTTGTAATCACCAAGGAATATAAAAGAGAAGGAGGGGGTGCCTCACCCGATAACACTTCTTCTATTCCTCTCTATTCTTCCTTGGTGGTCAGTCCTTGCTCTTTCTCTTCTCTCCTTTTGTTTTCTCTCTTGGAGGTCGGCGGCATCAATTGGTGGTGATCTCTTGATCGTCGGTTGCTTGAAGGAGAAGAAGAAGAGAAGGAAGCTCTCTTTTCTAGCATCCCTTGGAGGATAGTTGGTGGTCGGATCTAGGAAGCTTTGGAAGAAGCTTGGGTGGACTACCTCTTGGAAGATCGTCGCCCACACGACGTTCATGAGAAGGAGAGGAATACAATAGAAGATAAAGAGGTCTATAAGCTACGAAAGGTATAACTAGTTATTAGTTTCCGCATCATGACTAGTTCATCCTTTTGTATAGATCTTGTAAAACCAAACACAAGAGGTTATCGGTTTTAGTTTATCATTTTGTTATCAATTTTATTTTTCGATTTCATGTTTCGATATTGTGTTTCTATTGAGGTCTCTATAGTTAAACTGAGTTTACTATAAGAAGTTAAATTTCTGATTTCTTTGAAAGGTTTTGTCTAGGAAGTGGTGGATGATCCCATATCCAAGAAGGTCTAGTGCCTCACCATGTTTAACTTGGAAGCTGATCTTTGAAATAGTTATTTAATTAACTTTTGTAATATAGTTTAACTTAGGAAGATCACATCGGTTGAACTTGGAGTAAGAATGTTATGTTTTGTTCCCAATCCAAATTTAACTTTAGTATAACACATGGGTAGCTAGGATAGTTCTATGCTTGTACAAATTTTTGTATAGGGGAACTAGAACGATATTCCAAGTAGCAACCAACAGCCTACTGTTCCCTCAGCGGGGAACGCGTCCTCACCTACCCCTCTCAGGAGAAGTTACCTATTGTCAGACTGATTCTCCAGACCAACTGGACTTTTTCTCAACGCCTGAGGCTTCAGGACTTTCTACATTCACTCCATGACTCGTCCAGACTTCCACCTGGTCTGCGACCACCAGGATTTTCACCTAGAGCCCCCGACTCTAGGGTTTTGCCCAAAGCACTTGACCCACCAAGACTTTCCGCCTAGGGTTACCACCCCATAGGATTTTCCACCTGCCTAACCGCAGCTAGAACTTTCCATCACCTAGGGTTACTAACCCCTAGGACCTAGGATTACCACCCCTTAGGATTTTCCACCTTCCTGGAATCCACTAGGACTTTTACCTAAGACAAATTAGGACTTTCCTGCAAGCTCAATCAACCTTATTAGATTACAAGACTGTAACGACCCAATTTTCCTTATTTCGAGTTCCAAATGTCCATAAAAATATTTGGAAATACTTTTAGAATATTCTAGAGATTTTTAGGAATTTTTAGAGTATTTTTATGTAATTTTTGGAGGTCGTTTAGTAGGGTTACAAAAAGAAAGAAGTTTTGATAAAAAATGTTGAAGGTGAGATTCGAACCCACGACCTCGGGTCGGACTGACCCAAGCAAAACCGGCCCAACCAGCTGAGCTACGCTCGTTTTATTAATCATATATGGAGCGATATATATTTAAGTAATAGTTAGGAACAGTAAAATAATAGGAAATAAAATGGTTGCAGCTGGGATTCGATCCCTCGAGTTGGGCTTTGAGCAGAGCGCATCCCACCAACAGACCAGCCGCGGGTTTGTTAATAAAACTCGAATCAAGTTGTATTTAAGCAATAGTTAGTTAACAGAATATTAAAGTTATAAGAAGAGAACTTGGGTTTTTCCCCGTGACAAAAATCTTCTCTTCTCCTCTTCTCACGCGACGGCGCATCTCTCCACGGGGGAAACCGCAGCGAGCAAAGCTAGGGCGTTGCGGTGGCCGGCGAGCACTCTTCTCCGAGAGGTCATCACACCACCGAGCTCCTCTCGTCAAGAAGAGGCGCGAGCACAAGAAGAAGCCGAGTATTTCAAGCCTCCGAGCCCTAGATCTTCTTCCTCTCCTTCGGTTGTAAGTCCAAGCAAATCTAGGTGAGTTGCATCTCACCTGCAGTAGGAGTTGTTTCGAGCTTTGATTCGTTTTCATGGCTTTCGGATTCTTGTTTCCTTTTGGATTTCGAAGCAAGTTTGAGGGGATTTTTGATTGGATTAGATGCTGAACCTTGCTTATTCCTGTTTTCAAATTATTCTGTGAAAGATATGGTGATGGGTTTACTGCCGTGAACCCTAAAGAAAGAAAGGTAATGATAGGTTTGGTTTAAGCATGTGGATCGGTTTTCTTTCAAGCCTTGTAGTTGGTATTTTCTTATTCCAGTTTAAATCCTGTCTGTTTGTTATCTTAATAGACATGTTTGGTTTATACAGAGCATGGTAAGTCTCAGATTTTGTTGCTAGGCAGTGAACCTAGAATGGGTTAGATTAGTTTTGAGCATGTAGTTAGTTTTCTTCCTTACCGTTAGCTTTTGGTTGGGTGTTCTGAAATGAAGATGAACAACTTTCGTTTTTCTTGATGTTGGGAGCATTCGGCCAGATTCTTTGGCAGTGTAATTGGACCTGCAGTTTTGTTTCCTATTGCCCTATCCTTTGTTCAAAGTATGGGTATTAGTTTCGTCGCTATGAAATGGGCACAAACAGTC
Source organism: Zingiber officinale (assembly GCF_018446385.1). Lineage (NCBI taxonomy): Eukaryota > Viridiplantae > Streptophyta > Magnoliopsida > Zingiberales > Zingiberaceae > Zingiber > Zingiber officinale. The sequence goes on from NC_055989.1 coordinate 17,479,954, forward strand.
CCACTTTGAGTTTCTGGTTAGATGTTTTTATTACAGTTTTAAGAAGCATGATCAGCCTTGTTTTTTTTAAGCATGGCAAATTTAGTTTCCTTGCATTGATAAGCATGAACAACCGTAGCTATTAGCATGCAGTTAGAGGTGTGTTATTACAAGAACAGTCCATAGATCATGAGCTTAAGCTTTACATAGTTTCTGTACATGTATTATGAGCATGCAGCTTTGCCCCTAGTTAGTATGTATGCAGATTATAATAAGCAGATTTTGATAAGTATAGCATGCAGATCTTAGATAAGCTTAGTATGCAGATTTTAGATAAGCTTAATATGCAGATTTTAGTTAAGTTTATAATATGCAGAATTTAGTAGTATAGTGCAGAATTTTAGTATAGTTAGATCTCTTTGTATGCTTAAGTTGTTTTACTTTCACAGCATGCTTAAGTTGTTCTAGTTTCCTATTTGCTATTGGAATAACATGAGCAGTTCTATTTTTATAGCATGCAGATTTTTATAAGTAAAGTATGCAGATTTTGATAGGCTTAATATGCAGATTTTTGTTAAACCTTGCATGCAGATTTATGTTAAGCTTTGTATACAGATTTTCAGTACGTAGGGTGTGTTCTAGTGCACACCAAGTGCTTGATAAAATGCTTAGCTCAATATAATGCTACAGTAGGCATTTTAATAACTCAGTTAATGCAGTAGAAGCATTTAAAATAACTTATTTAGTCTTGTTTCAGCTTATATGGGACTACGGTCCAATGGGTGGGCTCCCACAGTCGCCTCTAGGTTCAGATAACCTAGTTCTAGGTTCAGATAACCTAGTTAAAGCAAGGTAAGAAAATTAGCTATGAAATCAGTATTTTATTTTCAGCAGTGGCACTGTACTGGATTAGATATCCATTGGGTTGGGCTCCCACAGTCGTCCCTAGGTTTAGATAACCTAGTAAACCCTACTAGACTCGGAACTTGCAATCCTGGGTTTAGTTAGGGATGCGCGCACAACAAGTACAGATGTCGGGCCCATCAGCAGCATGATTATTATTTTAATCTATTATGTAAATAGTTTTCAAAACTTCACAAATTAGTTATGTGAATACAAGTTAGACTCTGTTTAGCATTAATTAGTTTAGCTTAGGTATCAATTCAGTTTCTTATTGATACACATGATAGTTCTATGATTAGCTATACATGTTAGCTTTTCAGTTAGTTTCTTCGCTATTTATGAGCATGATTAGCTGTACATGTTTAGTATTTCAGTTAGTATGATTCCTTTGCTATTTATGAGCATGATTAGCTATACATGTTTAGTATTTCAGTTAGCATGATTCCTTTGCTATTTATGAGCATGAGTAGCTATACATGTTAGCTTTTCAGTTAGTTGATTTCTTTGCTATTTATGAGCATGAGTAGCTTTACATGTTAGCATTCAGTTTTAGCATGTTTTTATTTATATACATGCATATCGAGTTTTTGTGAGTAGGATAGCGCTCACTAAGCTTTTAGCTTATAGATACTATTTTTCCTCCTACTGCAGATAAAGGAAAAAACTAAAGTATAAGGAAGAAGGCGACAAGGAGATGCTGTGACAGTGTGTGTGATGCCAGGACTATGGAGAGATCCAGAATTAGCTGGCAAAATTGTCAAGACTTTTCTTTTAGTTCTCTTTTAAAGTTATATTGAAATTGAGTTTATTTCCGCATTGTAGTTTGATACCTCCTATTGTTGGAGTGATATGGTTGTTTGCCATTGCTAGAGTAGTTTCATATTTTTATTGTGCTATTATACTGCGTGGTTGTGAAATTTCATGTTCCAGCCGCCTGTGGCTGAGTATACTCTGTATGTATTTACGGATATGGTCACCGGTACAGGGGAGGCTTTGCCGAAATTTTTTCGGTAGGGTTTTCCTAAAGATTTTTTTTATCATACCGGTTAAGTAGAGTTAGTAAGTCAAGTAACGGTCATCCTTAGAGTGTAGTAGTAGTAGTAAGAAGGGTGGTCGCTACAAAGACGACTTAACTTTAGATCCTTTGACATAATCAAAACTCAGGTTCGATCGTTTGATGCTTCCTACACCAATAATCTCCCCCTTTTTTATTATGGCAACCTAGTTCAAAGTTAAGTAAAACATAACAATAATTAAAAGATTTTTAGCATGAGCATAAATACAATAATTTGAAGAAAAAAACTCCCTTATGCTCGCTCTTTCACAAAAACTATGTTTAACTCTTAACTTTGACTTTTCTCTCCCCCTTTGACATAAATCAAAAATAAAATAAGTAGAGAGAAGGTTGTTTAACAAGTAAAGATAGTACAAAATAAATTTACTCTGTTAAGGTACTCCTGAAGGGTAGCACTTAGAAAAAATTTTATCTAATTTTAAGTTTCGAAACTATCTTATTCAAGTACTTAACTTTCTAAAATTTTCATAAAAACTTGGCTTTAAAAAGACTTTGATAAAAACTTAGCTTTATAAAGGTTTTGAAAAAAGCTTAGTTAAAAGTACTCAGCTTAAAAAAGATTTTGATAAAAGCTTATTTTAAAAAAATTTATATAAACAGAGTTAAGTACTTTGCTTTAAAAATAAGTTGATAAAAATTTAGTTAAGTACTTAGCTTAAAAATGATTTTCATAAAAACATAGCTTTTAAAACGATTTTGATAAACACTTAACTTTAAAAATATTTTGATAAAAACTTAGCTTTAAAAAGATTTTGATAAAAACTTTAGCTTTAAAAATACTTTGATAAACACTTAGCTTTAAAAATATTGATAAAACTTAGCTTTAAAAATATTTTGATAAAAATACTTAGCTAAATAAATGATTTCTTTGAAAAATACTTAAAAATACTTTATCAAATACTTAGTTTTGTCTTTTACAAAAATAATTTATTTTTCTTTTCAAAAATAGTTTAAAATTTTGAATTTCCTCTTTCAAAAGTATTTTGGACTTTTGAAAAGTTTAACTTTGAAAAACAATGTTTTAACAAAATAAAAATTAATGTTTTAACCTTCCTCTCACTACTCCTTAACTAATGCCAAAAATATTTAAGGGTCCTAGAGTTCAAGCATGTAAATCAAAAATATAAAAATTATTATTTATTTTCCTAATTTTCCATCTCATATATTCTAAGTTATCAAACATATCCAGCTTATGAGTATGTGTGAGATGAAATTAAGTTAATCTTGAAGTTGATTTTATTTATAATGATATTAAAGAATATTTTTTAAAAAAATTAAATTAAATTTAGATTTCAAAAATATTAAATTTTAAAATTTTAAATATAAGTTTAATTAGATTTAAACATTTGGTAATATTAAAATTTTGAAGATTAATTATAATTCAAAAATTAATTAACATTAACATATTGAAAATTAATTAAGTTTAAAATTTAGAATTTGAAATTAATTAATTAATTGAAATTAATGATATTTTTAAATATTGATCATGATTTTAAAATTAATTATGATTTGAAAATTAATTATCATTTAAAAATAATTAAAAATTTGAAATTAATTATGAATTTTAATTAAGTTAGTTTTAATTTAATTAATTTAGGTTTGGTTAACTACTTTAAATCTAGATCCATCTCATCCTTTTTTAAATTTTCAATGATGGAACCTTAATAGTTTTATGAGATGATTAATTTAATTTTTAATTTAAATTCCAATCTAAGGATTGATCAACATTTGAGTTAGACTAAGGTTTAACAATTAGTCAATTAAATATTTATTTCAATAATTGACTTCCAGGTTATGGTGAGACACTAGGCCTTCTTGGGTATTGGATCATCAATCACTTCTAGACAAAGTCTTTTAAAGAAATTAAATATTTAATTTTTTTCCTGAAAACCCCTAGGTCTAATTAGTTAAGCGTAGATCAAGCCTAAGTCCTTATTTACCCTAGTCTAAGCATGAATAATAAAAAGCAATAAATCAAACATCAGACAATTCTATTTTATGATAAAAAAATGGTCCTTTTATTGACTCCCCTTTGGATCATAACCTCAATAAGGTCTATCAAGGTAATAAATTTGATCCTTGTGATCCAATATTGGCCAAGTCCAGCTTGATTAGTTAAGTTAGACTTGAGGACCCATATTTGGACTATGTTTCTATTTGATCGATTTACAAGAGATAAATAAGGTCTGAATTTATGTTTAGCCTTATATCCAAGTCCAGACCGATTGTATGCATCCCTTTGTTTTCCAAGAATTAGGTCAAAGTTCTTGGAACCCAAAGTGAACCGTTCCAATGAGTCCTTGAGTTTTTTGACCTGAGTTTTTAAATTAGAATTCTCTTCCTAAACTTGCTCAGTCAAAGAGCTCAAGTTAGTCGCTTCCTTAAGGGATGTTACCTCCTTTTGGAGTGACTTGGCCTAGACATTGGATTTGGTCATCTTTCTTAATAAATATGTAACTAAATTTTGTAAGTCATCTATCTGAGTACTAGAAATTAGGGAACTTACAATGTTGTTTGGCTCTTCATAAACAGATACGGATCCGTGGCTTCTCTCATACTCGGTTTTCGATTCGCTCTCCGTTTTAGACTCAGACTTGGGTTCGACAACGTACGCTTGTACCGGTAGAGCGAGAAAGCTTGTTTGCTTGTGTTCTTCTTCGTCCGACTCTTCCGATGACTCAGGCCACGTTACCTTCAACGCCTTCATGGTTTCCTTCATCTTGCTTGTACCTGCAACCAATGCAATACTTTTCTTAGCCAAGTGTGCATTAATCTGTTCGTGTAACTCAAAATCAGAAAATAATTCATCTAATCTAATAATTGAAAGATCCTTGGATACTTTGTAAGAATCTATCATCAATGCCCACAAGATATTCCTCAGAAAAGCATTCAGCACGTACCTGATGACATCGCGATTCTCCAATTTTTCTCCGATTGTGTGGAGGATGTTCATTAGATCTTGGATCCGGGCGTGTAGTTGACTTGCTGATTCTCCATTTTGCATTTTGATGTTATGTAATTTATTTAACAACAAATCTTTCTTACATACCTTAGCATCAGAGATTCCTTCATGAAGTGTGATCAACTTTTGCCAAAGATTCTTTGCACTGTTGAATGGTCCAACTCGATTCAACTCATCTTTGGTTAGTCTGCATTGTAAGGCTCGAGTTGCCTTTACATCAACCTCTATCTTTTTCATCAGGTGTGTGTCCCAGTTTTCGCATGACACGAGTGCTTCGGTGCTGTCGACTAGTAGGGAGAAGCCCGTTTGAATGATGATACACATCTCTACCTCTGTCTTCAGATAGTACTCCATTTGACCCTTCCAGTAGCCGAAGTCTTCACCGGAGAAAAGAGGTGGATGAGCCGCGCTGTAGCCTTCTTGGTGGGCCATTAAAAAGGATAAATCTCGCGCACAATAAGAAAAATAACGAATGTTCCAAGACTATGGGAGAAAATAAAATGTTTCACTAATTTCAAAAAATAATAAAAAAATAAAAAAATATTATTACTAATTTTGGTAATGTGATATTTTGCTAATATTGACCAATGGTGAAAAGATGAAAATAAAATTTTCAAAGATAATTTTGGAGGGAAAAAGCAAAAGGTGAAAGAATATTTTTTAAGAAAAAACAGTATTTAATTTTGTTTTTCAAAGAAGAACCCCCCTGCTCGATTGGTGGTTTCACTAAATCAGAGCGACCTAGCTCTAATACCAATTGTAGGATTGATGATGTGCTAGAGGGGGGGGGGGGTAAATAGCACTCATGGCTAATTCGTTCGTTTATCAGAAAACACAAAGTATGAACGCGGTGGAATAAAGAAAGACACAAAAGCAATCGCTAACATGATTTCTTTTACTTGGTTCGGAGCCTGTGACGACTCCTACTCCAAGGCCCGCGATCGTTGATTACTTTCGGTGTGTAATCACTAATAGCTCGAAAATTCTTTACAAGTAAGCAATTACAAGTATAAAACTAAACAAAGTATACCGACAATATAAGGATGAGTAAAAGAGTTGTCAATTGTCAGAGCAGCAGTTGAGCGTTGTTGAAGCGTTTTGGAGCAGCACATAGGAGCACAAGTAGTCTAATTTTCAGTGTCCCTGAAGTGCTGGCCGAGACCCCCTTTTTATGGCCTCTTCAAACCTAATCCAGATCCTTTGGTCTCGGGATCAAGTTTTGACTCGACCAGGATCGGTCGATCGATCCCCAAGTTCGGTCGACTAAACCTGCTGAATCCACCCGGCCTTCCATCCAAATGCAGTCTCTCTAGATGAGCCTTCATTGGGTTAATCAATCCCTCTGTTCGGTTGACCGATCAGCTGATGGTCTCTGCCTTATCTGATCCGATCAACTTGACTTGATCTAGTCATCGCTTATCCTTGATTCGGTCAACAATCCCGAGGTTCGATCGATCGATCCTTCGATCCCTCGATCTAACTCGGTCTGATCTCTGGAAATATGATCATGTTGTACTATGATTTGGTCAACTGGTATGATTGTTCGGTCGACCGATCAAGGCTAAGTCTTACCTTGCAAAATTTGTTAGTTTCCTGCAAAACAGAGTTAGACAAATAGAAATTAATATGTAAATAAATAACTTAACAGCCTTCGGACTATCCGATTCTGACTTTGCATTTCCTTCGAAAACCCCAGGTCGAACCGACGCCTACTGTTCCCTCAGCGGGGAACGCGTTCTCACCTACTCCTATCAGGAGAAGTTACCTGTTGCCAGACCGGTCCTCCAGACTAACTAGACTTTTGCTCAGTGCCCGAGACTTCAGGACTTTCTGTTGGACGTCTACTCCACAACCGATCCAACTTCCACCTGGTTTGCGACCACTAGGGTTTTCACCTAGAATCTCTGACTCTAGGATTTTGCCCAAAGCACTCGACTCGCCAAGACTTTCCGTCTAGGGTTACCACCCCCTAGGACCTAGGGTTACCACCCCCTAGGACCTAGGGTTACCACCCCTAGGACCTAGGGTTACCACCCCCTAGGACCTAGGGTTATCACCCCCTAGGGTTTCCCACATGCCTAACTACTGCTAGACTTTCCATCACCTAGCGTTACCGCCCCCTAGGATCTAGGGTTACCACCCCCTAGGGTTTTCCATCTGCCTAGAATCCACTATGACTTTTGCCTAAGATAAATTAGGACTTTCCTGTAAGCTCAATCAACATTGTTAGATCACAAGATAACTTAACTTTGGACCTTTTGACATAATTAAAACTCATGTTCGATCGTTTGGTGCTTCCTGCACCAACAAATTCTGTGCGGGTTCATTCTCCTTTGTGATTTGTGTGACATCCGCTAGACCCCTCGCCTGTTTCATTGCCTCTTTACCCCTCAATGATATAGTGAGGGTCTTTTTCGCTTCCAAGCTCGTACCCGAACTACCCTTTTTGCTCCCCTACCCTCTTTAGAGTCGAAGTGGAAAGAGAAGTATTTTATCCTTCGTTTTCCCTCCGCCATGGAGTGGCCTACCGAGTGACGATCATCCCTTCCTTCGGCACCTTATCTCAGAGACTATCACTCAAACCCCACTTTTATGGAGGTGTCAATGCAACTAGAGGGTTGGCGCTTCAATCTACATGTGCTACTGACAAAAGATGTGTTATAACTATTTAGGCTGAGTGTCATCCCTTCAGAGCTACTGCATTCTCTAGATAAGCATTACCCTTACCCTAACCTGCTTTTGCCTTCTTATTCTGACCCTCGTTTTGCCGTAGCGGACACTCTTGCCCGATCATCTTTAATCAAGCCTCTCCCACTAAGCGCTTTAGAAATAAATCACCGAGGGCGCATAATCTTGGACAGATGGGGCCTCTCGCAATCCCTTCCGACTGCTCCCGAGATGGCCACAGATACTACCTCTCCTCCTGCCGCCCCTCAAGTGACTCCGTCTATCCGCTCTATTCCTGAGCCTACTCGACAGACTCCTCCTATTCCTCCTATTCATCGCCCCCTGACTTCAGAAGAGGAGTTAGATTCAGACGAGTAATCGCTTTTGCGTCGACCAAGGTGCAGACCTGCTGAGTCCCGCCCGGTAGACGAGGCCTTCACTATGACCCAGATCCCCATGTCAACTCCATCTTCCATTCCAGAGTCACAACTCTTGGGAGATCCTACTATTCCTCCAGAAGCCCGATCAGAGGCTGACCAAGGGAAAACCCTGATTGTTAAAGAAGAGATCAATCCAGAGTGACAATCTACTACTCGACCATCTACTTCCACTCGACCTGCCCCCAGCGGGACCGCTCCTAAACCATCTAGGTCCCGATGTTTTCGTTTCTACACTTCTGTGCCTTCAGAGCGGGGATTGCATCATAACTCCTCTATCTATGCTGGTACTGTCTTGTTATGGGGAAACTAGCAACTACTTTGATGGAGTCTATGGAGTAGATAGATTCCATCCCAGTGCCCACTCAAGTGGACATGTTCTCCGAAAATGCTATTGCAGTAAGCCTTTGCCTTCTTTTATTGCTTCTTTCTTCCGATTCTGACTATCCTTTTATATGGCTAGGTTTGTGCTGAGACGCTGCGCTTGAGTTAGACGTCCCTGGACATGTATCAACAAAATAAGGTCTTGAAGGATCGTATTGACAACCTGGAGTCTCATCCTTCAGACTCCCCTCCGACCCTGCACCAACTAAAGGTGGAGCTAGAGTCTTTAAAAAAGTTAACTGCATCCTAGGAACAGAACCTAAGCGAGGCGTTACTAGAGGCCAATCGGCTATGGGATGACAAGAAGAAGCTAGAAGTCCTCCATCAATCCACTAATGCTAAGTATCAAGAGGAGTTGGCCCTCAAGGAGAAGGCCTTGTCAGATTTGGCTCAGCAGATTGTGGCCCTGGATAACTGCAAGCTTATGCATAAGCAGGAGATGGACCATTTGACTAATGAGCTTAATTCCAAAAACATACTCCTTATGGATCATCAAAGGGATTTGGAGTCTCAAGCTACCGAGCTGGGCTCCTTATAGACGGAGCTATCTCAAGCTCGGTCTACCCTGTCCCACTCAGTCCAGGCCTTGGAAGCTTACAAAGCAGGAGAAAGTAATCACTTTCTGGCCAGTTAAGCAGAGTACCTTCGCTCTCCAGAGTTTGACTCCCAAGTGGGAGATTGTAGGCACAGTCCAACAACTACAAGAGGGAGGATATCTGTCCTCCAACCCTCCTAAGGATTTTCTGGACCATCATCCGATCATTAAATAAATGTCCGATGATGTTTTTTCAGAGTTCAAGTAACTTAGCCCATTTATTGCTTCATTTTCTTTTACTTCCCTTGTTTATAAGAGCTCATATGTAGCCTTTTAGTTCCTGCTTTCTATTAGTATTCCACGATTTCTCCCCTGGTTAGATCCTATCACGGTCGTACTCACGAGTCATTGTGTGCGTGAGCCGAGTGGAACTTGTTATGTCGCGAGCCACAAGAACTAATGGTGAATGAGATTCTTAGATCCTCGCCCGACCAAACTAGGGCGATGAGGCGAGGTCTGGAAGAGTTCTACTTGGGACTTGCACAAGGAAAAAGGGAATAAAGGACTTAAGCATAATCCTGGCCGGGCTTTCTCGACCAGTCATTATGTGCATGCACCCTGTAGTGCTCATTCCCTGACCTAGATCTTTCTTTCAAACAACTGTTAGTACAAAGAGTAATATTTTCAGACACGATAAAGCTGAAGGTAATTAGCACTCCATGGGCGGTCCAACCTTTTACCCCGAGCATCCTGTAGGTAATAGGCATCAGATGCTAGTTTTTTAATGACCTTATATGGGTCGTCCCACTGAGGTGCTAACTTAGTTACTTCTCCAACCGGTCTGATCATTTTTCATACCAAATCGCCTTATCTGAAGAAGTGGGGATCACTTTCCTATCATAGCTTTGCCGCATTCGTTGTCGGTATGTGGTTAACCATGCGATCATCCTCTCGCAAGTTTCACTGATAAGATCTAACTCTAGCAACCGCCACTCGGTATTCTCAGGGTCATAGAGTAACCGCCTGATGGATGGAACCCCAATCTTAATGGCACAACTATTTTGCTACCGTAGATGAGATGAAATAGAGTGAGCCCTGTGCTTTCTCGTGGAGTTGTTCGGTATGCCCAAAGGATGCTAGGGAGCTCTTCAACCTAATTACCACTCACGTGGTCCAACTTAACCTTCAGCTCATGAACTATCTCTCTGTTAGTGACCTCGGTCTGTCCATTGCTCTGAGGATAAGCTACAGAAGTAAAGGACTGGGTGATGCCAAACTCTCGGTACCATTCCTGGATCTTGCTTCCTTAGAATTACCGACCATTGTCTAAGACCAACTTGTGAGGATTCTGAATCGACATAAGATGTTATTCCATAGGAACTGGATAATGACTCCTTCTGTTATCCTGGCCAGAGCCTCTGCCTCCACCCCGAGCTATGAGGAATGACTCCATGATGTCCATGCCCCATTGAATAAAGGGGTAAGAGACAACCGAGGTCTTTAGAATCTTGGTCGGCCGATGGGACAAGTTCTGATGCTTCTAACAAGAGAGGCGGGTAGTCACTAACTGCTGAGCATCTCTTTTCAAGGTAGGCCAAAAATACTTGGCCAGTAATACTTTACGAGCTAACGTCCTTCCTCTCACATTACCACAACATCCCTGGTGAATTTCTTGCAGGATATACTATGCCTCGTTCGAGCCTAAGCATTTGAATAGTGGTCGAGAGAATGCCCGCCTGTATAATTGTTCCCCGATCAGTGTATATGCATGGGCTCTCTTCTTAATCAATCTGGCTGCTTCAGCATCAGCGGATAAGCCACCTTGTTGAAGATATAAGATCATCGAGGCTCTCCAGTCAATCGGTTCTTCCAAGTTATTCTGTAGGTCAATCTGAGCTTTTAGAAAACTTTGGGCTATTGACTTATCCAATACTTAAGTTGTCAAAGAGCTGGCCATCCTAGCTAACTCATCTACCCTCTGATTATCTAGTCTAGGGATCTTGGTTACTGTGACTTCCTTGAAGTCTTCCTTCATTTTCTTATGCGCTTCTCTATAAAGCTGCATTTTCTCGTTATTAACCTCGAAATTACAAACCACCAGTTGAGAGTTTGAGTAAATGATTACCCAAATTGCCTCTATGTGCCAAGCTGCCTGCAATCCAGTCAATAGTGCCTCATACTCTGTCTCGTTGTTGGTAGCTCTAAAGTTTAGCTTAACAGCTAATTGCATGATGTCTTCTTGAGGGGATATAAGTAGTATCCGCACTCTACTTCCTTGCTAAGTGGACGACCCATCCACATATACCTTCCATGTCTCCTCTGAATCATGTTGATGGATTTCTGTTAGAAAATGTGCTAAGACCTGTGCTTTAATCACTGGCCAAGGTTGATATTGTATGTCGTATTCTCCCAGCTCGATTGACCATTTAATTAGGTGGCCAGCTATTTCCATGTTGGAGAGGACCCTCCCCCTGGTGCTATTGGTTAGCATGGTGATTAGATGTGCCAAGAAGTAAGGTCTCAAGCGACAAGCCATGAGGACCAACCCATATACCAATTTCTCGAGGGGTCTGTAGCGGGACTCAGTTCCTTTCAATAGATGGCTAAAAAAGTTCACTGACCGTTGCGCATTGTCCTGCTCCTTGACCAAAATTACCCCCATAGCCTCAAGGGTAGATGACAAATATACCTAAAGTGACTCACTCGTGATAGCCTTGAAAAAGGAGGGCAGGATCTCCAGGTGCTGCTTTAGCTCCTCGAAGGCTCGGCTACATTCTTCATCCCATTAGAACTTAGCAGCTCTCCAAAGCACTTTAAAAAAGGCAGTGCTCAGTCTGTGGACTGGGATATAAACCTGAACAGCACAATAATTCTCCCCACCAACTTCTGGACTTCCTTTAAATTGCTGAGAGCATGCATATCCTTCAGCGCTTGAACCTTCTCCGGGTTGGCCTTGATACCTCGCTCAGTGACGAGGTTTCCTAAGAACTTTCCTCCTCTAGCTCTAAACAAACACTTCAAGGGATTTAGCTTTAGACCGTACTGTCTTAGCGTGTCGCAGGTCACCTCCATATCAGCAATCAAGTTTATTGTCATAATGGATTTGATCAGGATGTCATCCACATAAACCTCAATGTTTCGCCTGATTTGCTTTCGGAAGATCTTATCCATCATCCTTTGGTAAGTAGCCTCAGCATTTCATAATCTGAATGACATAACTGTATAACAGAAGGTACCGCCTGTCGTGATAAAGCTAACTTTCTTCTGATCTTCTCAAGCGAGATAAATCTAGTGGTATCCTTGATAAGCATCGAGCATGCATATCCTTTCACAACCCGAGATTGAATCCACCATCTGATCGATTCTCGATAGGGGGTAGCAATCTTTGGGACTGGCCCGGTTGAGGTCTCGAAAGTCAATGCAAACCCTCCACTTATTGTTAGGCTTGGACACCAAGACCACGTTAGAGAGCCATGCGGGATTACACCTCTCTAAAGTGTCCTACATTCAAGAGCTAATCTACTTCAGCTCGGATGATCTTATTTTGCTCGGCCAAGAAGTTTTTCTTCTTCTGCTTGACCGGTCAGGAATCAGGCAAAAGATAAAGTTTGTGCTCAGCTACCTCAGGCTTGACTCCCGGCAGCTCCTTAGGGGACCAGGTGAAGGCGTCCCTATTGCGCACCAGACATTTGACCAGCTCCGATTTAATTTTGGTTGGCAGATCGCTTGATACGCGAGTGATGCTCTCAGGACAGTCAGGATAAAGTTAGACCTCCTCCTAGGGAATGAGTTCTTCTGCTATAGGCAGAGGCTCCTCTTGAATGACGTGGATTCCTCCATCCTAGGTTCTCTGAGCCTTGCGGGCCTCGACCTTCACCATGTCAACATAACACATGTGGGAGACCAGTTGCTCACCTTTGACTTCCTTACCCTAGTCTCCCACAAGAAATTTTATCTTCTGATGAAAGGTGGAGACTGTCGCTAGGAACTCGTGCATGGCGAGTCTTCATAAGATGATGTTGTAGGAGGATGGAGAATCCACTATGATAAAGGTGCTCCTCCGCATTCTCACCAATGGTTTGCTACCCAAAGATATAGCTAGCTTAATTTAACCAATTGGTCGTACCTCATTACCAGTGAACCCGTACAAGGAAGTAACTATGGGTTGAAGCTCACTAGCATCGATCTGCATGCCCTCGAATGCATGCTTGAACAGCACATTGACAGAGCTTCCAGTGTCAACGAATACCCTAGCCACGCGGTTGTTGGTGATGACGACTTTGATTATGAGAGCATCATCATGAGGGAGATCCACTCCCTCCAAGTCTTGATGCCTGAAGCTGATTATAGGCCCTGTAGCTTATTCCAAGCTGCACCCCACTGCATGTATCTCCAATCGGTGCTCATGGGACTTTCGGGCCCTAGCAGAATCTCCATTCGTGGGCTCTCCAGAGATCATATCGATCTCTCAGATGACAATATTTCCCCTATTCTTCTCGTCCAAGGTCCATCGACTCCTTGCCTGAGCCTGCCTGCTGGCTTCCCTAACCTGCTTTCTTGGGCAGAGACTGGCTTTCCTGTCTCGCGATGGTGGGGGGCTCATCCAACAACCTTTGGAGTTTGGGTGTGATCTCGGGAGGAGGCAGGCCAAGTTCGATTGCCCATCAAGAATCTTGAGTGAACTGGATGCAATCTCCCATGTGATGAGTGTGGGACTTGTGGTAAGTGCAATAGTTAGGCCCCCACTAGCCGGGTCTAGGGGCCTGGACAGCTTCTACCCTTTGTGCTACACTGGAGTCCTAATCGGGCTGAAAACCTAGTCAGGCGTTTTTGGAACGGGTGAAGGGCCAAGCGGGAGGTTGGCGCGGTCTCTTTTCTGCTTTGTTGGCAGGGCAGATGGTCTATCTTCTTTCCTCCTAGCCGTCTGGGCTTCGTCCACATTGATGTAGCTGGCTGCCTTCCTAATCATCTCATCAAAATTCTTCATGAGCTCTCGAATAATGGCTCGAAAGAACTCCCTTTCCACCAGACCATGAGAGAAGGCGCTTATCAAAATATCAGAAGTAGTCGACGGGACATCCTGAGCTACTTGGTTGAAACATTTGATGTAAGCCTTCAAGGGTTCTGCGGACCCTTGTTTAAGTGCAAACAGGAAATGGTTCATCTTTTGGTATCGCCTACTACTGGCAAAGTGATGCAGAAATGCGTTCTTGAAATCTTGAAAGTAGGTGATGGACCCGGCAGGAAATCTGTCAAACCACCTCTGTGCTGAGCTTGATAGGGTGTTTAAGAATACCCGACACTTGATGGCGTCGCTGTACTGGTGCATTAGTGCAGCATTCCAAAAATTTTTGAGATGATCCTCTGGGTCCTTGCTACCATCATATTCTCCAATAGCTGGGGGCTTGTACTCCTTTGGTAGCTTTTCCTCAAGTACCCTTAGAGAGAAGGACACTTGCTCCTCATGCATCTCTCTCAGCTCCTCTCAGAGGACTATAGTTTTCCTCTTTTTTGAGTCTCTGGGTGGGGAGTTATCAGCCGTGGAGGCTTGAGGCTGCTCTTTCTTGTTATAAAAATTCAAGCCGGACTCGCGATAGAAAGGTTGGAGGAAATCCTCAGGCTGTTTTCTCTTAGTCCCCCAATCTAAAGCATGGGTCTGTCCTTTTGAGGCTGTGAGTATCCTGTGTGGCTGTGAAGCATCGGTGTGCCTTTCAGAAGTCACTCACCTCTTGGCTTCCTTGAATAGTTCATATTCTCTAGCTGTCATGGAGAAACAAACAACAAATAATGCTAACATAAGTTGGTTTAACTTTGTTCGGAGCTTTCGATGACTCCTACTCCAAGGCCTGCACTCGTCGAGTGATTTCCTTGGGAAATTCACTAATAGTTCACAAAATGTGTTACAAGATAAGTACAGGAACAAAAAATAAGGTTACCGACAACAAGGAAAATATGAAAATTTGAGTCACCAGTTGTTAGAGGAGCTTCATAGTGTCACAGAAGCTTTTTTAGAGCACCGAGCAAGAAGGAAACTTGTCCCAATTGTTGTTCTAAAGCTCTGGGTCGAAGGCATTTAAATAGGATCATTCTAAGTGACTGGAGCCCCTCCGGGCACCTGGACCATGTAGCTCGGCCAGTCAACGCGCTCCACGTCAGCTTGTGGATGATTTTTCGGTTCCGGGTGCCTGGACTGAGTCCGGACGCCCAAATCGCATGGGCACCCTCGACACCCGCTGGGTGAGCCATTCCAAGCACCCAGACCAGCTCTGGGTGCCCTGACCCTTTTCTTCAGCATCTTCCACCTGCAAGAAAAGGTTAGTCCAAGCAATCGAAAAATATATTTTACCCTACAAAACAGAGTTAGCACAACATGATAAAATATGAGTATTAATTAGATCTTATCTCCATGAAACTAGGACCTAGTCAAGATCTCAACTTAGGTGTTCCAAATGGACCTAAGTTGGATCGATGCCTTTAGTTCCCTCAATGGAGAACGCGTCCTCACTGGATCTCTCCTCCAGTTACTTACCTTCACTTGTCACTTACAGTCACTTGACTTGCCTCTAACCCACTAGGTCTTCCCGCCAGTTGTCAGGTCTGCAGACCCCACTGGACTTCTACCGATTGTCCGGTCTCACGGACCCAACCGGACTTCCCCCTAGATATCGAGCTCCGCAGACCTATCTGACTTCGCACCAGCTATCGGGCCCCGTGGACCTAGTTGCATTTCAACCTAGTGTCAGGTCCCTCAGACCAGTCAACTCCCGCACACTTAGTAAAGTAGTTAGACAAACAACACATCTAACTTTAACCTATTTTTCATACATCAAAACCAGATTATTAGTACAACATGTACCAACAATCTCCCCCTTTTTGATGTAATGACAACCCTGGTTAAAGTTAGAAAAAAAATAATAAAATAATAGCACATGAAAAAAATGGGTTGATTGGACTTTTTTTAACTTAACCCACTATCCTCCTCCTTTAGCATACATCAAACAAAATAAATGTATAGGGCATAAATAAAGATTTAGCAAAGAGAATTTTTACAACCCTAGCTCTTCAAGCAAGTTTAAATAAGTTTTAATTAACTACTTATGAAAAATTACAAGTAAATGTTCCATATTCATTTAAGGGAGGAGTAAAAATTTCAAAAATACGTTTTCAAAAGTAATAACTTTTCAAGAATATTTAAAAGTTCTTTTTCAAATTAATTTCTAAATATTTAAAATTTTCAAAGTAGGACTTTTTAAAGAACTTGGACAGAAAAGTTAAGAAACAATTTAAGGAAAAATTTTCTAAGTAAGATTTTCAAAAGAAAGTTTAAAGAGAAATTTCTCAGTAATATTTTTAAGAGAAGTTTAAAGTAAACTTCTAAGGAGTTATTTTTAAGCACATTTTTTAAATTAAAGCTTTGCAAAAACTTCTTTAAGTTAGAAAAATTTTCAAAATAGCTTTGGCAAAATAATGTTAAACAAAATTTTTTAAGTAACACTTTCATAGTGATTTCAAAAAACTTTTCTAAAAGTAATTTCAAAGTAATTGCAAGAAAATTTTCTAATAAAGATTTTTAAGGTAAAAGATAATAAAGAAATTCTTCAAATTAATTTTTCTAACATTTTAAGAGTAATTTTTTCACAAAATAACTTTTCAAAATATTCTAAAAATGTTTTTTAAAGAGATTTTCAAAACATTTTAATGAAGTTTTCAAAAGTAAGTTTGTCAAGAATTTTTTTAAAAAAATATTTTTAAATTATCTAATCATTTTCTCCCCCTTAATTTGATAACATAATAAGGACTATTAAGCATTAATAAGTCAAATAATTAAAGTGAAAATAGCTAAAGATAAACTGAATACTAGTAACTGAACTAAGACTAAGGTAGCATCAAGTCAATATGTACAAGCAAGTAAAAATTGCAATCAAGGACTTTAAATAGTTCTGAAAATAAGAGTTTGAAAGCCTAATAACTTCAAAATAGAAAGTGCTTATCTTTTGAAAGAAAAATTTTGGAAGTAATGTTTTCAAAAAACTTTACAAAGGTAAAGACACAGGTTTATTTTAGTGAGAAATAAAAAATTTAAAGTAATTTGAAAGTAATCTTCATAAAATTTACAAAATATTTTCAAATAAGTTCAAAGAATGCAAATGTTTTTCAAGAGAGTTTTCAAAAGGTATTAAAAATATTTTTGAATGCATAATTTAATAAAAGGTTTTCAAAAGATAAGTTAAAGTAGTTTTTAAAAATGCTTTCTAAGTTATCCATTTTCAAAGTAATTTTGTATTTTTTAAAAGTTTAGTCTATTTATTTTCAAATTTTAAAAGTTTGCAATAATTTTGAAAAACATTTTCAAAGAGAAGCAAATTAGTTTTAAAACATTTCATATTTTTCAAATCGATGTTTCGAAGAAATTTAGCAAATTAATTCTGAAAATATTATCAAAATGTATTTTAGAATAAAGTGAAAATATTTTTTAAAATAATTTTAAAGAAAATTTTCAAAGAAAGATTTTCAATGTAAGTTTGAAAAGAAATTTAAGATAATTTTACAGAAAAGATTTAAGAAATATTTTCAAAGTGGAAGAAAATTTTTCAAAAAATAATTTGATTTTTTTAAAAAAACTTTCTCAAAGCAAATAATTTTTCATAAAATCTCTACATCAATGTTTCAACATATTTTTAATATAATTGAACTCTTTCTCCCCCTTAAGTTAACACTCCCCCTTAAGTTGTACTAGGATTTGGACATATTAAATTGTGCAATAAATTTTCAAGGCCCTTCCTTCCCCTTAACCTAGCCCCTTATAGTTATCTTTGTTAGCAACAAGGATTTCTATCTTAGTGCCTAGGGAATTTACTATTTGTAACATACATATTCATCAAATATATTATTTACACCTTATTATGATTGTTCACTTAAATTTGATTAATTATTAATAAAAAAAATAACCTTAGATTCAGGTGTATTAAGTTAAAAATAAGTTTTAAATTAAATGAATTAATTTATTATTAATTTAATAATAATTAATCATTATCAATTATTTATTGATTAACTTTTATTTGACTCAATTCAATAATATAATACTTATTTAATTAAAACAACTTACATTTCATATTAACTGATTGAGTTAATTAACCAATATAAGTATTAGTTTTAATTTTAAGTTTTGATTAGGTTCAGCTTAAACAAATTATTGATTAAAGTAAAGTTAGGATTAACTAAGTTGTAAGTTTAAATTAATTCAGAGTTAAATTTGTTAAAATTAATAAATAAAGTTAAGTAAAATTAAGGGTCAATGTGAGTCAATCTTTAATTAAGATAAATTATGATTTAATTAAAGTAAAAAATTTGATTTTGATTAATATTGAAATTAAACTTCAGTAAGTTAAATTAAGGTTAAGTTTTAATTAATATTTAATGTAAAATCAAGTTTAATTTAAAGTGAATTAGAGTAAAGCTAATATTTTAATTAGATTAAATTAAGGTACTAATCAAGTTAAGTTAAATCATTAGTCAAATTAAGCTATCAATTAATGTTGAACTGAGTTCCTAATTAAAGTTAGTTTAAATTTTTAGATTAATATTTTAAGATTTTAAATTAATTATTTAATTCAGTTTAAAGTTTAAGTTAATTAAATTTTAATTCATTAAATTATTTGTATAATCACGTTTGAAGTTAGTTGTCTAAGTTTTAAAAAGATTTTAAAAATAATTTTCTTTTAAAAGATTTTTAAAATAATAAATGTTAAAAGGATTTTTAGAATAATTTAAAAGGATTTTAAAAGAATTTTAACATAATTTTTAAAATGATTTTTTTGAGTAATTTTTAAAGGATTTTTTAAAGTAATTTTTAAAGGATTTTTTAAATAATTTTAAAAATATTTTTAAAACAATGTTTAAAAGATTTTTAAAATAATTAAAAGAATTTTAAAGAATTTTTAAAATAATTTTTAAAGGATTTTTTAAAATAATTTTTAAAGGATTTTTTAAAATAATTTTTAAAGGATTTTTTAAAATAATTTTTTAAAATTTTTAAAAAGATTTTTTAAAAAATAATTTATATATGATATACTTTAATTAAAATATGTTTAATTTAATTTTGATTTTAAGGTTTAATTAAATTAATATTGGTATTTATTTTAATTTAATCAAATTTAATTTAATTTTAATATTAATTTGATTTTAATTTAATTTTAATTTAATCCTTATTCATCTCACCTAGCCTAAGTGTTAAGACAAAGGGATCCTATAGTTTTGTGAGATGAGTTAAATTAAATTTCAGTGTTTGGTTTAACTTATGTTAGATTCAAGTTTAGCTTTGAGTTCAATAAACAGGTATTTTTTGGATAAACTTCTAAGCTATGGTGAGTCACCTGGACATCATTAGAGTAATCATGCTTTTGAGGTTTTTCAAATAGTCTTATCCGCTGAACTTAATAACAAAACTATGATCTAACCAACTAGGATTTGTGAGGATTAACTTTAGTTAGTTCCAATAAGCCGAATGCACCATGTCTTTGAAGTTTTCCAAATAGTTTCTCCAACCTACTATCATCCACAACTTCTCTAGTACTATTTTTCAGGTTAAATTTTTGTCCTTTTTTGATCTAATTTTAATTACCTTGTCGGGTAACCTATTGTTTTGGAAAAGTCAACTAATTTGGAGCCTTCTCTTGAATTAGTAGATTTGGTTTGGTTCTACTAGCATGGTTAGACAAGCTTTATGAACCATTTCTTTAATTTTAAATTAATTTAATTGATTAAATTGTTCTTCTTTAAAAGAGTGTATTTAATATTTAAATTTTCTTTCAATTTCAATTTTATTAAGTTATTGAATTATCTCTTTAAAAGATTATTTTTAATGTATAAGTTTTTATTAATTTTTATTTTGAATTGGTTAAATTGTTTGAATTATAATTCTTTAAAGGTTTATCTTTAATGTTTAACTTTTTATTAATTATTAATTTTGAATTTACTAGATTATCTTTATTTAAGATGTTATCTTTAATATTTAATTTTGAATTTGTTAAATTTGATTTTCATTTTATCAATGTATTTGATTTTATCTTTATATTTTTTTATTATTTAAGTTTATATTATTAGTTGAATTTATTAGATTAGCCTTATCTATATACTTATCTTTAAAATTTAAATTTTTATTGATTAAATTATTTTAATTTTGGATAAAATTTTTAAAATTGATATTATCTAGATTATTAAATAATTTATTAATGTATTTATTGATTTTATCTAAATCTATTTTCAAGTTTTCAAGTTTTAAATTTAAATTATTTCTAAATTTTTATTTAATTTTAAATTTTTTGAATAAATTAATTTATTTGAATTGATTTAATCAATGTTCTGTTTGACCAAGTCAAGGTTGATATCGATTTGGTCAAAGTTTTGATTGACTTGATCAGAATCTAGATTATTTTGTAGTTCTAAACTTGAATCATGTAAATCTTGATTATCATGGACTATATTTGGGATAATTTAATATTTATTTAAATTATCATGTAGACTATATAAACTACTACTGATAAGGGTATTTTGGTAAATTATACTAACCTTAAGTGCATCCCCTAATTCAGTAGGCTTCTTCGATGGATTTGACTGGAGTCTGGATTCACTTTTGACTTGATCCCCTAGCTCCATCGACTCCTCGTGAAGCTTGGTTAGCTAAGTCTAGAACTCATAGGCATCTCGGTGTTCTCCAATTCTGTATGTAATTTCATTAGGTAATAATTTTATAATTAAATTTATTACCTTTCTATTAGCTTCTGTGTTTTGGGTTAATGACCTCAGTGTCATACCGCCATCGAAGTCGTTCATAAGGATGAAGCATTCCATCTGCATCCTCCACAGATTGAATTCGTGTCTCTTGTATATCTCATATGGTGGTGGTTCGTGGATGCTCTGTCCTTCTTGATGAGACATTGGTATACTTGCAAAACATATAAACAAAAAGTAATTTCCAAGACTTTATCTTGTAGTAAATAGTGTGGGAGATAAAGAAATAAGGGTGTTTCACCAATTTTAAAACTAATAAAAAAATAATAAAAAAAATATTATGACAAATTTTGTTAAATGAGTTATTTCATCAATTCTAACTAATAGTGAAAAAATGAAAGTGAATTTTTCAAAAAAAAAATTGGAGAGAAAAAAATGAAAGACGTAAGAATAATTTTTAATAAAAAATGATATATAAGTTTTTTCTAAAAAAGGAATCCCCTTTGCTTGATTGATGATTGCATCAATTCAGAGTGGTGTCCACTCTGATACCACCTGTAGGATCGAAAAGAATGCTAGAGGGGGGTGAATAGCGATCGACGAAAATTTTGAATTAAAATTAAGTTACGTAGCGGAAAACAGAAAAAACAAAACAATGCTAACACAAGTTAGTTTTACTTGGTTCGGAGTCTTCGACAACGCCTACTCCAAGCCCCGCACTCGACGAGTGCTTTTGTTGGGCAATCCACTAATAGTTCACAAAATGTGTTACAAGATATGTACAGGAACAAAAAATAAGGTTACCAGCAATAATAAAAATATGAAAATCCGAGTCGCCGGTTGTAGAAGGAGCTTCACAGTGTTGCAGGAGATTTCTCGGAGCACTGAGCAAGAAGGAAACTTGTCGTAATTGTTGTTCTGAACTCCGGGTCGAAGGCCTTTAAATAGGTCCATTCCGGGTGTCTGGACCACGTGGCTCAGCCAGTCAAAGCGTTCCACGTCAGCTTGTGGATGATTTTTCAGTTTCGAGCGTCTGGACCGAGTCTGGGTGCCTCGATCGCCTGAGCACCCTTGGCACCCACTGGGCGACCCTGCTCTAGGCGCCCAGACCAGCTCCGGGCGCCCGGACCCTTTTCTTCAACATCTTCCACCTATAAGAAAAGGTTAGTCCAAGCAATCGAAAAATATATTTTACCCTGTAAAACAGAGTTAGCACAACACGATAAAATATGAGTATTAATTAGATCTTATCTCCATAAGACCAAGACCTAGTCAAGATTTCAAGTTAGGTTTCCTAAATAGATCTAAGTTGATTCGAGACCTACAATTCCCTCAACGGGGAACGCATCCTCACTGGATCTCTCCTTCACTTGCTTACCTTCACTTACCACTTGCAGTCACTTGACTTACCTCTGACCCACCAAGTCTTTCCGGCAGTTGTCAAGTTCGCATACCCAACTGGACTTCGGTCAGTTGTCAAGTCCTGCGGACCCAACCGGACTTCTCACTAGATATCGGGCCCCACGGACCTATCTGGACTTCGCACCAGCTATCAAGCCCCGTGAACCTATCTAAACTTCACACCAGCTATAAAGCCTCGCGGACTTAGCTGGATTTTAGCCTAGTATCAGGTCCCTCAAACCAGTCAACTCCTGCACACTTGATAAAGTAGTTAGACAAATAACACATATAAATTTAATCTATTTGTCATACATCAAAATCATATTATTAATACAACCTACACCAATATTATAAAATTCAAATAGAGGCTAGAGGAGAGAGGGGGTGAATAATCAATTATTTAACTTCTACAAAAGGTTTGTGTATGACAATTAAGAAATAAAAAATCAAAAATATGAAAAGAAGTCATGAAGACAATGCAAACAAGAGTATTTATGTTGTTCAAAAGCCCCAACTTTTACTCCACGACTTATATTCCTTCGGTGAATCACTCATGCAACCGACTAGTTTTCATCTTCTTGGATACATTTTGGAGATGGAGAAATCTCTTACGACCTCTTCTCACATTTACAAATTGACTTTTAGCGCAAGAAAAGAGTTGAAAGTTAGGGCAAGAGAAATAGAGTGTAAGTTGAGAAAATGGTGAAGTATAAGCACTTTGATTGAGTCATTTTGGAGCCTCTTAACCTCTATGTATAGACCTTGATCAAGTCTTCATTAACTTATTATCTTATCTTCGTTGGTTTAGTCAATTGTTTTGAGTTTTTAGATGATTGTTCTTTGTTACACAATAACTTTTCTAGCTACTTTAGTCGATAATGTATCTATGATAAGTCAATTGATCTTACTAAGCATTTCGATTGTCATCACTATTCCACTGTAACTGCATCAGTCAGTTGACTCACTCTTTGATCAGTTGACTTTATCATAAAATTTGAGATCATTAACTGTCACGCCCCGGAGGAGTCTCTGTCCGAAGAAATTTCGGCAGCATCTCCCCTGTACGACGGACAATATGAAACTTCCTACATACCACATATACTTCAGCCACAGGCGGCTGGAATGATAACAAAATAAAAATAAAAAAAAAACAAACACCACGCAGTTTATAAAGATATTCAGCCTCTGGCTGTCACAACCACG
Source organism: Zingiber officinale (assembly GCF_018446385.1). NCBI lineage: Eukaryota > Viridiplantae > Streptophyta > Magnoliopsida > Zingiberales > Zingiberaceae > Zingiber > Zingiber officinale. The sequence continues at coordinate 17,503,230 of NC_055989.1, forward strand.
CAGTTAATAATAGTAATCAATAACAATAGGACTCTGACTCGAAATCCACCCTACTCCACTACACTCGTAAAGCTCAAATCCAACGAACTCACCTCTTCTGCCGTCCAGGCAGGCATATAGTAGAATAAAAAACCAAACCATCCAAAAGTCCATCAAACGGTAACCATCCGTACAATATCCATAAATAAAATCCAAAACCAAACTAAAACATAGTCTGATGGAAGAAAAACCAAAATAAAGCAAATAACAACCTAGTAGGGAACTAGCTCTACTTGCAGATGGGGGGCCAGCGACTGGAACTGCTCCGGACAGCCTCAACCTGAAAATATATCAACAATGGAGGCGGGGTGAGTCCAACACTCAGCAGGTACAACTGATATGCATAATAAAACAAATAACAGACAACACTAATCATGCGTACAGTCTCCTGAATATGAGGAGGGTAAATGCAACTGAAATGAAATCAGAAGATAACTGTACTGACCGGATCAAAGTATAAAGGTAACAGGTCGTCAGACCGAGTGAGTCATAATCCTGTATGCATGTCAATCAATGCATCCAAACAAATGAAGCATATAAGTGCAGCAATCACAAGCAAATAAAAATGCAATAAATGCATATGTCAACCCCATACTCTGAAATCAATGCTCCTGTGCAATGACAGAGTAAACGGGATGCTGTACTCCTGTCCCGTGACCCCAAATCATAAATGGGGAGCTCAATGCTCTCATCTCCGTTACACGATGAGGGGAGGATATCTCTGCCGGCTACCACGCTGTCTCCCGACCAACGGAGCCAAACAAAGTCCACCATCTGACGGCTACCACGCTGCTACCCTAATACACGAGACGGGAAGGAAATCGCTCACGGCTACCACGCTGAGTCACCTGACCAACGGAGCCAAACAGCAGAATCGCCACACACCAGCCAGATATACAAATCCATGGGTGATGTGTGCAGTACATGTAACTGGCGATGAGCTCAACCAAAGTAGAGCCGACAATCGCACAGCATGAAATCATGATGCATGATACTGAACATGGCAATCTCATGAATAACATGGCATGATCCATATAAATAGATACAAAGTGTGTACCACAAGAAGACGTATCAAATAGAAGGCACACAAATCGAAGAGGGTATCAAATAAACCCTAGATCCAGAATATAACAGAGCATGTGGTTAGGTCACTACCTAAGGCATATGTGATCAGGTAGATAATATGTAGTGCAGAATAAATAAACAAACAACATGTACTAATCACGCAGTGACCAACCGAAATAAACAGGTAACACAATTACTATTATATGTTAAACATATTATCATGCATATCAAAAGACATAAGTCAAAGTACCCGCCTCCGAAAATAGAAAGGATCGTATCCGGTCCAAATCTGACGTCGAGATATCGTCTCGCGTCAAGGTCCTGTGACAAACAAATAAATCTTTTTATTTAGCTACACTCCTATAAATAGCTAAATAAAAACATCCTACACTAGATTAGGGCAATAACCCAAATCAACAATCACATAAACCTAACCCAAAAACCTTACCTCACTTCTCACAGCAAGAATGTTACTGGAAATTATGGCCAAAACAATCACCGCTGCTGTGGAACCCCGATCCTCTACCAGCGCAATGAACCTACAATTATAGATCACTATACTCAATGAGCATGATCTTCCACCCAACACAAGTGCTGCTCACAACACGAATCAAAGCACAAAATCAAAAACCAAACCTTAAACCCTTACCTCCAATTCACAGTCGTTACAAGAACCAATAGCCACTGATTCCAACCACAGCACAACCCCACAGCAAGTTCCTACTGCTGGAATCACAAAATTGCTGCCCAAATTAGAGTTGTTGCTGCCGGAATCAGAAACACCCCACAAAACGTAAAAACCTCACCAATCTGTGACCTCCAAGATCAATAAGGCACGCGACTGGAGGCTAGGGCAGAAGCAAGGAATCGGCTGGGGAAATTCGGGATGAAGGCAGTGGAGAGAAGGTCGGCACTGCTCGGCGTCGGCGGAGATGCTAGGGCATAGAGGGAAGGCTCGGCCAAATTTAAACCAGACACGGCACAATAAAGGAAGAAATGGTGCTCTGCCGTGGGGAGGAAGGGAGGCTCGGTCGCCGGCACAGAGAATCGGAGAGGGCGATGGCGCTAGGTTAAACCTAGTGGCCGGCGAGGTATCGGGAAGAAGAAAAGAGGGAGTCGCGGGGGCCGGCGTTGCTTCGATCCAGAGAGGGCAGCGGCGCAAGAGGGCACAGCGGCTTCGGCAGGGCTCAACGGCGGCCGGCGGATCGTGTGCGGCGGCGTCGGGGAAATAGGGAAGAGATGCGGGAAATGGCTCGGGTTCGGCGACAAAAGAAAATGAAAGAAATAAAGAAAATGAAAAGGAAAAGGATATATATAAATATAATCTTTTCCTCGCTTAAATCGGGTAGCCTAAACAGGCTTTTCCGGACCCCATTTTTATCCCCGTCAACTCGTCCATACGAGCTCCGAAAAATTCCCAAAAATTCCGAAAAATTCCTTTATTAAGATTCGCCCAGTATTTTACATTCTCCCCCTCTAATAAAAATTTGGTCTCCAAATTTCGATATCTACCATCAGCAAATACTAACAATAGGTAAAGCGTATAAATGCTGAACGGTAAATTAAATCACATACCCCAAGTGAAAAGATGGGGGTATCGAGCTCGGATAGTATCCTCGAGCTCCCAAGTAGCCTCCTCGTCCGAATGATACTGTCATCCGACTTTAACCAGCTGGATAGTCTTGTTCCGCAACTGACGCTCCTTCCGGTCCAGAATCCGTACCGGAACCTCCTCATAAGTGACGTCAGGATGAACTGGAACTGAGACATCTGTCAGCACATGCGTCGGGTCGGGTATGTATCTCCTCAGCATAGATACATGAAATACATCGTGCACGCCTGACAGGGACGGTGGTAGTGCTAGTCGGTAAGCTACTGCTCCGATCCTCTCCAAGATCTCGAAAGGACCAATGTATCGCGGAGCTAGCTTACCTCTGAGACCAAATCTCTTCACCCCTTTCGTGGGTGAAACTCGCAAAAATACATGGTCGCCAACAGAGAACTCTAGTGGTCTGCGTCTCCGATCAGCGTAACTCTTCTGGCGGTCCTGCGCCTCTGACATCCTCCGTCTGATAGTACGGACCAACTCTGCATCCTGCTGAACTCTCTGAGGTCCCAACAACTGGGCCTCTCCAACCTCATCCCAGAGAACGGGTGTCCGACAAGGTCTACCATACAACGCCTCAAACGGTGCCATCTGGATAGCCGAATGAAAGCTGTTGTTATAGGCAAACTTTACTAACGGCAGATGGTCGTCCCAACTGCCTCCAAAATCCATAACACATGATCTCAGCAAGTCCTCAAGAGTCTGAATAGTCCGCTCTGACTGTCCATCTGTCTGTGGATGGAAAGCTGTACTAAGTCGGAGCTGTGTGCCAAAGGCCTGCTGCAGACTCTGCCAGAAACGAGACGTAAACCGTGAATCTCTATCCGAAATGATACTCAACGGAACACCATGTAGTCTGATGATCTCCCGACAATACAGATCTGCTAATCGATCCAGGGGATTAGTCCTCCGGATCGCTAAGAAATGCGCGGATTTGGTTAATCGATCAATAATTACCCAAATCGCGTCATGGCCTCGTCGTGTCCTCGGCAATCCTACCACAAAGTCCATGGTAATGTGATCCCACTTCCATTCAGGAATAGGAATCCGCTGAAGTAATCCTGCAGGTCTCTGGTGTTCAGCCTTCACCTGCTGACAGACAAGACATCTAGCTACGAAATCCGCGATGTCTTTCTTCATGCCGTTCCACTAATAGGAACGCCTCAAGTCTCGATACATACGAGTCCCTCCCGGATGGATCGCAAATCGAGAACGGTGTGCCTCCTGTAGTAGCTCCTGTAAGACCGGGTGAGACTGAGGTACGCATAATCTGCCTCGGAAGTATATAATACCCTCCTCGTCTCGTGTAAACTCGGTCTGCTGCCCGGAAGCTATCTGACTGCCAATAAACTGACAATGCTGATCACCAGCCTGAGCCTCTCGGATCATCGTCCTGATTGACGACTGAGCAACCATGGTAACCAGAATACCCTGCTCTGTCGGTCACTGCTCCTCAAGATCTAACTCAGAGAAACTTTGAATCAAGTCCGTGACTGAAGTCCGGTGGCAAGCCAAAGTCCCTCTGGACTTCCTACTGAGTGCATCTGCAACTACATTAGCTTTACCCGGGTGGTAGCTAATGGTACAATCGTAATCCTTCAGGAACTCCATCAATCTCCTCTGTCGGAGATTAAGCTCCTTCTGAGTGAAAATATATTTGAGACTCTTATGATCAGTGAGAATCTCAAATGTAATACCGTACAAATGATGACGCCAAATCTTCAATGCATAAATGACGGCGGCTAACTCCAGGTCATGAACTGGGTAGTTCTTCTCATGCTCCTTCAGCTGTCGAGAACCATAAGAGACTACTCTGCCGTGCTGCATCAGAACAGCACCCAAACCCTGAAGAGAAGCGTCGGTGTAGAGTACAAATCCCTCATCTCCAGAAGGTAAAACCAAAACTGGAGCCGACACTAACCTCCGCTTCAGCTCCTGAAAGCTGGTCTCGCAATCCTCTGTCCACGTAAACTTCACGCCCTTCCTGGTAAGGCGTGTCAGCGGCATAGCAATACGCGAGAAACCCTCGACAAAACGTCGGTAATACCCGGCCAATCCCAGAAAACTGCGGATCTCCTGAACTGACTTCGGCTGTTCCCAACTGGTGACAGCCTCGATCTTCTGAGGATCAACTGAAATACCTCTACTAGAAACCACGTGTCCAAGAAAACCAACTGAGGATAACCAGAATGCACACTTGCTGAACTTCGCGTACAGCTGATGTCGTCTAAGAATCTCCAAGACTATACGAAGATGCTGTGCATGCTCCTCCTCGGAATGCGAGTAGACCAATATGTCATCAATAAAAACGATAACAAACTGATCCAGATACTCAAGAAAAATGCGGTTCATCAAGTCCATAAACACCGCTGGAGCATTGGTAAGCCCAAATGGCATTACCAAAAACTCATAATGACCGTATCTGGTACGGAAAGCTGTCTTCTGAATATCTGAGTCTCTAACCCTCAACTGATTATATTCGGATCGCAGATCAATCTTAGAATACACTGATGTACCTCTGAGCTGATCAAACAAATCCTCAATCCGTGGTAAAGGATATTTATTTCTGACGGTCACTGCATTCAGCTGTCTGTAGTCAATACATAACCTCATGGTACTGTCTTTTTTCTTGACGAATAAAACAGGTGAACCCCATGGAGAAACACTAGGGCGAATAAATCCCCTATCCAAAAGCTCCTGGAGTTGAACCTTCAGCTCGTTCAACTCTTTTGGTGCCATACGATAAGGAGCTTTCGATGCCGGTGCGGTCCCCGGAATCAACTCAATAGCAAACTCCACTGACCTTCTGGGAGGCAAACCTGGCAGCTCCTCTGGAAATACATCTGGGTACTCCCGGACTACAAGAACGTCGGAGAGCTGCGAACTGCTGCTGTCCTCAGTACTGATCAAAGATAACAGAAAACCCTGACAGCCATGTGACAATAACTTCTGAGCCTGAAGCGCCGAAATGATCGATAATCCATCGTCTCTAATGCCAGTGAAATCCCACGAGGGTTGGTTCGGAGGCCGGAATGTGACCACCCTCGTCTGGCAATCAACTGTGGCATGATATGCTGACAAACAGTCAATGCCAAGAATAACATCAAAATCAACCATTTCCAATACTAAAAGATCCGCTGTAATAATTAGGTTGCCAAAATCTAACGGGCAACCTCTGACCTCTTGGGTGACGTCCATGGTGTCACCGGAGGGTAGAGAAACCGTCAATCGCTGGGATCTGCAAGTGGGTAATCTACCAACCTCTCGTATGAAAGTACGAGATATAAAAGAGTGCGAGCTACCAGTATCTATCAGTATATCTGCAGATAAGGCATAAATAGAAATCATACCGCGGAACACGGATCCGTCGGCTCGCTGCGCATCCTCTCTGGTCATCGCATGAACACGTCCAGTCTCTGGCGGAGGAGGAGGAGGTAACGCTGCCAGCGGCTGCTGCGGCTGAGCAGAAGCCTGCCACTGAGACGGTGCTGGATACTGCGCCAGAGAAGACTGAGAGGATGGTAACTGATACTGGGCAGCTGGCTGGGACTGAGTCTGGTACTGGCCTGTAAGCTGAGGCTGCATCTGATACTGCCCCTGTGTCGTATGATAAAGTCCCGGAACCGAACTCTGAGGTGCTATGGAAGCACTGGAATACTCCTGTCCAAGCATACCAAATGCCGCTGCTGCAGGTGAAGCACTCTGCGGCTGGCCTTGCGAAGGTTGGAGTCGTCGCCCTCCTCGATAAGTACCGGACTGACTGGACTGTCCTCCAAGATCAGACCCTCCGGAAGTCATATGCTGGGTCCTCTGCGGACAATCTCGGCTCTGGTGCCCAGGCAGTTTGCAATGAAAGCAAACTGACTGTCCCAGAGAGCAAGCTGATGTGATATGATCTCTAGACCCACATCTGAAACAACGAATGTCGCTAGTGGGTTGTTTCCGGTTCTGCTGGGAAAACCGGGAACGTCCTGAAGATGACTGCCCTGATTTCTGGGGTTTACGTGATCCCCCAGATGTACCCTGATCTGTCCGACTACGTCTGACCTGCGGTGGTGTAGTCTGAGGCTGCTGGATCTGCCCAGATGTCTGACCTGGCTGTTTCCTCTTTCTGTCTGGAAACGCTCTCTGCTGTGCTGCCTCAATCAATAGAGCTTTGTCTAACGTCTCTAGATAGGAAGAAATAGCAAGACCGGCAAGTTTTACTTGCAGATGTCCATCCAACCCCTGTATAAACTGCTGCATGCGTGAACTATCCTCAGCAACGAGCTCTGGACAAAATCTGGACAATCTGTCAAACTCTGCATTATACTCAGACACTGTACGATTATTCTGCCTCAAACTCAGGAACTCCTGTCGACGAGCAATCTGATAAGCCCGTGGAAAGAAACGGCTCTCAAAAGCCTGTCTGAATCTGGCCCATGTGATATTCTGCTCCCCGATGATAGTACGCTGGGTGAGCCACCAGGTGTCAGCAGCGTCTCGTAAGTGGAAAGCAGCCAGCTCTGCTTTCTCCCACTCGGAGCAAGCCATATAGAAAAAGGTACGCTCCATCGTCTCAATCCAAGATAAAGCCACACTCGGATCTCGATCACCTCGGAAGAGTGTGAATCGACTCTTCATCGACTCTGCCAAGAACGGAATCCTGGCTCGTGCCGCAACAGGATCTATGAAGTGTGTCGGAACGGCTGTCGGAACTGGCGGAAACCCTGGAGCTGATACTACAGGTGGCACCGCTGTATAAACTGGAGGAGGTACTCCCGGTGCTGCTGGATAAACGGGAGCATAAGCAGTCTGTGGCACTGTAGGGTGAGGGTAGGTAGCCGCAGCTGGAGGTACAGTAGGCACTGGTACCGGATGTGAAGCAACCGGTATCCCTAATGCAGGAGCGGCTGGGTACACAATATGTACTGGGGGCACAGGCGTCGCTGATGCCGGGTACATAGTAGGTCCAGATGGCGGTGGTACTGAATACGTTATAGACTGAGCTGGAGCTGGAGCTGGTGTCGGATATGACAATGGTATCCCTGGAGGTACCGGAAATACTGGAGGAGTAAGTACTGTCGGTGCCGCTGAGGCAGGTACCTCTATAGGAGCCGTCGGGGTCTGAGAGCCCAACGCGTCCGCAGCCTGCTGAGTCTGTCCCTGACTGACAGGCTCACTAACAGTGGGCATCTCTGGCGTATCCAGAGATCCCGTGGTCCTCGCACGTGGTCGTCCAGCACCACGTCTCGCGGCAACACGCGTAGATCGCCTCATATCTGTTAAATTATATTACAGATATTACTACAGGTATAAACAATTACCAAAATGACACTATACCTAATTGCTGTCTGGAGATGTTCCGTCGCTGTCCAGCCCCCAAATTGACCTCGGAATTCCGTACGAGAAAAACAACAGTGGAAATCCATATAAATCCATAACGGAAGTCCATAACAAAATCGAGACGGAAAATCCGTGCAACCCAAAATAACTGCCCAGACTAATTTGTCTCGCAACTAGGGCTAGTATAAAAATGTCCAAAATAACAAAAGCAGGTATCACACTCTGCTCTGATACCAATGAATTGGTATCAGATAAATCTCAAATATCCAACACACGGAAACCCAACAAGTATCGCCAAACTTTGGCGCTCTGATACCGTATAAATTGGCATCAGGTTATCCCAAATATCCAAAATACGAAAACAACGATCGCAAAACTTAAGCTCTGATACCACTAAATTGTCACGCCCCGGAGGAGTCTCTGTCCGAAGAAATTTCGGCAGCATCTCCCCTGTACGACGGACAATATGAAACTTCCTACATACCACATATACTTCAGCCACAGGCGGCTGGAATGATAACAAAATAAAAATAAAAATAAAACAAACACCACGCAGTTTATAAAGATATTCAGCCTCTGGCTGTCACAACCACGCAGTTAATAATAGTAATCAATAACAATAGGACTCTGACTCGAAATCCACCCTACTCCACTACACTCGTAAAGCTCAAATCCAACGAACTCACCTCTTCTGCCGTCCAGGCAGGCATATAGTAGAATAAAAAACCAAACCATCCAAAAGTCCATCAAACGGTAACCATCCGTACAATATCCATAAATAAAATCCAAAACCAAACTAAAACATAGTCTGATGGAAGAAAAAAAACCAAAATAAAGCAAATAACAACCTAGTAGGGAACTAGCTCTACTTGCAGATGGGGGGCCAGCGACTGGAACTGCTCCGGACAGCCTCAACCTGAAAATATCAACAATGGAGGCGGGTGAGTAATAAAACAAATAATGACATATCGTAATGAGACTTAGCATCTATGAGGACGAGTGAACATAACTGAAACGGAGAAGATCATTTTATACAGTCTATATAACAGGTCGTCAGACCGAGTGAGTCATAATCCTGTATGCATGTCAATCAATGCATCCAAACAAATGCAGCATATAAGTGCAGCAATCACAAGCAAATAAAATGCAATAAATGCATATGTCAACCCCATACTCAAATCAATGCTCCTGCAATGACAGAGTAAACGGATGCTGTCGAGTACTCCTGCCCCGTGACCCCAAATCATAAATGGGGAGCTCAATGCCTCATCTCCCAGACACGATGACGGGAGGATATCTCACGGCCTACTACCGAGTCTCCCGACCAACGGAGCCAAACAAAGTCCACCATCCGCCGGCTACCACGCGCTACCCTAAATGCCAACGGAGCCAAACAGAACGGAACTGGATCGGCTACCACGCTGAGTCACCGACCAACGGAGCCAAACTGCAGCCACACACCAACCAGATATACAAATCCATGGGTGATGTGTGCAGATATGTAATGGCGATGAGCTCAACCAAAGTAGAGCCGATAATCGCACAAAGATGAAATCATGATGCATGATACTGAACATGGCAATCTCATGAATAACATGGCATGATCCATATAAATAGATACAAAGTGTGTACCACAAGAAGACGTATCAAATAGAAGGCACACAAATCAAGAGGGTATCAAATAAACCCTAGATCCGTAATATAACAGAGCATGTGGTTAGGTAACTACCTAAGGCATATGTGATCAGGTAGATAATATGTAATGCAGAATAAATAAACAAACAACATGTACTAATCATGCAGTGACCAACCGAAATAAACAGGTAACACAATTACTGTTATATGTTAAACATATTATCATGCATATCAAAAGACATAAGTCAAAGTACCCGCCTCCGAAAATAGAAAGGATCGTATCCAGTCCAAATCTGACGTCGAGATATCGTCTCGCGTCAAGGTCCTGTGACAAACAATAAATCTTTTTATTTAGCTACACTCCTATAAATAGCTAAATAAAAACCTCCTACACTAGATTAGGGCAATAACCCAAATCAACAATCACATAAACCTAACCCAAAAACCTTACCTCACTTCTCACAGCAAGAATGTTACTGGAAATTATGGCCAAAACAATCACCGCTGCTGTGGAACCCCGATCCTCTACCAGCGCAATGAACCTACAATTATAGATCACTATACTCAATGAGCATGATCTTCCACCCAACACAAGTGCTGCTCACAACACGAATCAAAGCACAAAACCAAAAACCAAACCTTAAACCCTTACCTCCAATTCACAGTCGTTACAAGAACCAATAGCCACTGATTCCAACCACAGCACAACCCCACAGCAAGTTCCTACTGCTGGAATCACAAAATTGCTGCCCAAATTAGAGTTGTTGCTGCCGGAATCAGAAACACCCCACAAAACGTAAAAACCTCACCAATCTGTGACCTCCAAGATCAATAAGGCACGCGACTGGAGGCTAGGGCAGAAGCAAGGAATCGGCTGGGGAAATTCGGGATGAAGGCAGTGGAGAGAAGGTCGGCACTGCTCGGCGTCGGCGGAGATGCTAGGGCACAGAGGGAAGGCTCGGCCAAATTTAAACCAGACACGGCACAATAAAGGAAGAAATGGTGCTTTGCCGTGGGGAGGAAGGGAGGCTCGGTCGCCGGCACAGAGAATCGGAGAGGGCGATGGCGCTAGGTTAAACCTAGTGGCCGGCGAGGTATCGGGAAGAAGAAAAGAGGGAGTCGCGGGGGCCGGCGTTGCTTCGATCCAGAGAGGGCAGCGGCGCAAGAGGGCACAGCGGCTTCGGCAGGGCTCAACGGCGGCCGGCGGATCGTGTGCGACGGCGAAACCGTGCGGCGTCGGTTAGGGCTCGAGAGGGTGCGGCGGCGTCGGGGAAATAGGGAAGAGATGCGGGAAATGGCTCGGGTTCGGCGACAAAAGAAAATGAAAGAAATAAAGAAAATGAAAAGGAAAAGGATATATATAAATATAATCTTTTCCTCGCTTAAATCGGGTAGCCTAAATAGGCTTTTCCGGACCCCATTTTTATCCCCGTCAACTCGTCCGTACGAGCTCCGAAAAATTCCCGAAAAATCTCCAAAAATTCTGAAAAATTCCTTTATTAAGATTCGCCTATTTTCCGGTATTTTACATTAATTATATCAACAAATTAATTATTCCTTTGTAGCAATCAAACTGTTTCTTGAGTTGACTCAAACTATCATCACTACTAGACTGCTCTCATATCAATCAATTAATCAACCAACTAATTTACATATAGAAATAAACATAACATTTTATTTATTTATCATTTATCCCGAGTTAACTAACCAGTTGACTCAAAATTTAGTCAACTGAAAAACTAATTTAGTCAATTGTATCACCGATGTCATTTCTAAGGTTTAATCAATGCCTAATTTAACCCACCATAAACCTCTTTATACAATTGCACTCATACTCATCTTTGTTTACATGTAAATTTATAGAATTGAGTAATGATCGAATCCTGACAAAGTCAAGGAATTATTCTCTCATATGATAATTAATTTCTATTTCCTAATTTATTCCAATTCCAATGGTGTGGGATAGGGAACATCAGAGTGACGGATTTCACCTTTTGCAGAACTCATACTCATCTTTGCACAAAATAAAAACCGCCAAGAGTATTCTTCTTCAGGACTATCTCAAAAGCCTTATTTTTTTTGTTCTTCCTTTTCTGCTAAGGATAGACATCCTTAACATGTTGAGACTTCTATCTATCAAGCATCCATTCATCTTCGACCAATCAAAACTTCCTCTATTGCACCTTTAATACTTGTGTCAAATAATGTGTAGCTGCAAACTTGATGTCTCATATTAGTAATCACCACATATTAATTCTAATTAAAAAATTTGTCCAAATATCAAAATTATTTAAAAGCATGATTAAACCAACACTTATCTTACACTTTTAAAATATTTGATTTTAGGCATTATCTATCATTTTTTTATCTTTACTCATATTGAGTCGAGCTAGATGTTGTTCTAAATCATTTTCTTGTTAACTTCTCTTTCTTTTCAGGGTTTGCACTATGGCCTTGGTATAAAGAAGCGGTTTAGTGATTGTGTTTTTATATAAAATCGACCCAAGAAAATCTCTTGAATTTTAAAGACTCATAGAATAAGGCGTTGTTTGTCTTGAACAAAATTGGCTCAAAGACTTAGATTTGTTACGGGGAGGAACCCGTAACCTCTAATTTTCGGATTTAAAAATAACATTTAGTATCTTTTTGGAGACATTAAAAATCTCTTTTAATATTTTTGGTCATTTTAATTTTTTTTATTTAGGGTATTTTTGATAATTTTACCTATAAGTCCGAGTTTATCCACATAATCATCTGATTAGCTGTTTGAGCGATCATCCTTAATTATTAAATATAATTTCTTTTTTTAGAAAGACATAGAGGACAATGATTTCTCTTTTTATTTCCTTTTCAAATTCTCTTTTTCGTTAGTCCACCGGATTATTGTTATCCTATCCGACGTCAATTTTAGATTATTGCATGGAAGCAACTAGGCAATGGACATACAAACTTTGAGTTTCAAACTATATCAAATCTTCAGTGTTGTAATTATTTTCTTTTTAACTTTTTTATGCTCATATTATTATCACTGTCATATTGTTAATGACCACGAGCATGTTTCTAGCGTACATGCTCTAGCGTTTTGATTAGGTTTTGTATTTGTGAGAAAAATACCTTGGAGTGAAATTGGTATAGATTTTTGAGAAACAAGATCCTTCTGCTCCTTGTTCAATCATGGATCTATATATAAGCTGACTCCACACAGAAGTTTCCATCATCAGTTCATTTCTTGTATAACTCATCAGTTGGCATGCCAAGAAAATTTCACTGCCTTGTAATTATTAGTGCTAAATTATGAATGCTAGCTCAAATTTATTACTCACAATCTACCTAGATCGGTTGGTTTGGCACATTTATGCCAAGCCATAAGGTGTCTTCCATTGAAGACTCATCTTGTTCTGATCTTGGCAACATTCTGAACCACCCATTTTGGAATCACATAGACCGAAATCTTTTTTCAGTCCCAATTGAAAGGTACATATGCAACTGTTAGAAGATTTGTTGCAGTTTAGCACTAAATATTGAACAGCAAGTTAGCATTAATTTGAAATTTCTCACATTGGGCATTTGCCCTAATTGATCCTGTCAGAAAATTGAGAAAACGATTAGTTGGAATGTGATTTTACAATTGACTAGATGAAGACTCAACGTTGTCTTGCAATACACAGAGCATTAGTGTCGGGTTAAAGAAGGGGTCCTTGGCGTTAGTCCTCCAACGCTTAAAGCAGTACTCGGTTCATAGGAGAATAGTAGCAACAAGCAGTAGCAAAGAGTGTGTAAAATAATGAAGCATCGCATACCTCCGTCTATAGATGGAGACCTCTTTTATAGTGTAACTGTAGCGCATGCGTTTTTCAAAGTCTTCCTAAGAAAAGATAAGTCGAAAAGTGTCTTTGACACCTTTTCTTAAGTGAGCACGTAAATCCATATGATGTGATAAGCTAGAAGTTTCTAAAGTACGATTTGTCTGCTAGATATTCTCTATTGTCAACGACACAAAATTCCAAAAGAGTACGATAAGACATGTTTGTGGTCCCATTGTAAGCCAACCGAGGGCTACTCGACCGGGATGTCACTCGCTTGGTCGTACAGGGTGAAGCTACCGACCTGTTCTTCACTCAGCTTTATTAATATCGGAGAAACGCATTGTGTCCAATCGGACCTAAGGTCCGATCGGCAAGGGCGATGGGCCGGGTAACTTAGTATTTGACTCTTAACCTCAACTGTAAGTTACGGAGGACGGTCGCTCAGATGATCTGGTCGGCCTTTCACATCCGACCCCCTGCTCGGCCAACCTTGTCTAATCTGCAATCTGCGGTCCCTAGTCCATCTAACTCTACGATTTTGACCGTTTGACCTTAACCTCCATGTCACCATATCACCATATCACTGTATCAGTAATAATGAAGGTGTCTTCCATATATCGTAAATGTATCAGGTTTCTGTTATGATCCAAACAAACTGGCAGGTAATTGAGAACTCTATTATTACAGTTGTTCCTCAATATTCTGAAAATATGCCATCAGTGTAGATAATGAATATTCATTTTCTTAGCTCTTGTTTGTACTATCAAAAATATGTCATGCATCCCGACCTGTCGACACTATCAAAGATTTCTTGATGGTCAACTCTAACTAAAATAGTTTCTTTCCCCCCTCTTATTTTTGAGTGAAATCACCACTCCTCCCCGCTATAAATTAAAGTTGGCAGACCTAAAAGGGAGCATGACAATGATAATAATAAAAAATAATTTTAAATTAATTTCAATCAATTAAGATTTAATATATTTAGCATCACAATCAAAATCACATGAATCAAATAGCAAAAATAATAATACTTCTAAATTGATTATATTTATTGCTATACTTATAAATTATATACCATATTTAATTTTTCCATTATTATTTAGACAACTTGTATAAATAAGTGCTTTAGCAAAAATAATAATACTTCCAAATCTATTATATTTATTGCTATACTTATAAATTGTATGTCATATTTAATTTTTTTCATTATTGTTTAGACAACTTGTATAAATAAGCCTATTGACTTTAGTAAATATTAATCAAAGAATTATTCTCTATCCTGTTTCTTTTCTTCATCTATTAGTTTCAATATGGTATAGAGTCATCTTCTCTTCCTCTTAATTTTCCTCTTCCGAATTTTTGTTATAGCAGCTACAGCAATTTTTACATTAAGTTTTGATATCATCGTCTACAGTGCGACAATGTTGGCAACTTCGACAACAACTTTTCTTCTTCTTTCATCAATAACTCTTTTTTATTGACGGTAGCAACTTCAACAACATCAATTATAGCAAGGCAAAGTTATTACTTGTTCATTTTATTTTTCTCTTTGGTTTTGTTTCTCCTTCTCTATTTTTTTTTTCTTCCATTTCTGTTAGGAAAAAAACAAAAGCATAAAGAAGAGCAGAGAAAAAACAAGAAAAAAAATGAGCAGAGGAAAAAAATGTAAAAAATAATAGTACAATATTTTCTGTTAATTCTACTGAGATCCCTCTGCCATCACAAAATATATCTTTACCTTTTCATATGATTCCTTCTTTTTCCGTTAAGCTTAACCATGATAACTATTTACTTTGGAAATTACAATTTCTTCTTTTACTTTGTGTTCATTACTTGATCATGTTAATGGTACTTCATCCTCATCTCAGAAAGATGATCCATCTTATGCTATTTAGTTTAAGAATGATCAATTAGTCTTGTCTTGGTTAATCTCATCAATTACTGAGCCTATACTTCCATTGCTCGTTGGCCTCAACACCTCTCGTCAAGTTTGGGAAACTCTTGATCATTCTTTTGCATCTCACTCTCAAATACGGGTTCTCCAACTTCATCTACAATTACAGTCTATGCAACGAGGAGATGCCTCTATCAGTGATTATATGCAATCAGTCAAGACTATTGCCAACAACCTAGCTGCAATTGGATATCTGGTCTCTGATCCAGAACTATTAATGCATGTTCTTGCAGGTTTGGGTCCTCAATATGATAGCTTTGTTCCTAGTGTGACGACTCGCATGGATCAAGTATCACTTGAAACTCTTCATAGTATGCTATCCTCTCATGAAAGACTTCTACAAATACAATCTCAAAGGATGTCAAATTTTATGTCTTTATCGACATATATGATTAGCAAAGCTCCATAAATTGATCAACATAATCAGTCTTCTCCCCAACATGGTCATCCAAATCAGATTGGAGGTTTCAAAGGCCGAGGTCGAGGACAAGTACACTGTCAAATTTGCTTCAACTATGGTCATTATACTCAAAATTGTTATAAAAGATATGATTCAAATTTTCGAGGAGGACTCGTATCATCAAATCGACTCCCTCCCCTATCTTGGCAATCTAGTACTAAATCATCTCATTATGTAGTATTCTCACTCTCCAACCCTCCTATTGCAACGTCATTGGTTCCTTAAACCCTAGGATGCATCCAGATTCTGGAGCTGCTCATCATGTTACACCAGAGTATGAGAATCTTACAGAAGCTTCGCCTTATCATGGACCTGATGTGGTGTAAATAGGCAATGACTCATGTTTGCAAATTGCTCACATTGGAAACACATCCTTTCATTCATGTGGTTGTACTTTTCACATGCGCAACACTCTTTATGCTTCTTCCATCACTAAAAATTTACTTTCCGTATGTCAATTTGCTCTTGATAATAATATATTTTTGAATTTCATCCTCATCATTATCTTGTGAAGGATCTCACGACAGGAACTATTCTACTTCAAGGGGATACTAAAAACGGTCTTTATTATCTTCAACCCACATCTCTCAAAACCTTTGTTGGAGAATGCATGGACAAATTCTCTTGGCATGCACGTCTTGGTCATCCGTCTCTGTAAAATACCGAAAATAGGCGAATATTAATAAGGGAATTTTTCGGAATTTTTGGACATTTTTCAGGAATTTTTCGGAGCTTGTACGGACGAGTTCACGGGGATAAAAACGGGGCCCCGAGAAAGCCTGTTTGGGCTACCCATTTAAGAGAGGAAAAGATTTATTTATTTATCCCTTTTTCCTTTTCTTATTTATTATCTTATTTTCTTTTATTTCCTCTCATTCTCGCCGTTCCCTCTTTTCTCCCCGACGCCGCCGAGCCTTCTCCTCCTCTCGGCCCTAACCGACGGCTAGCGGTTGCTTCTTCCCGAACGCCAGCAGCCGATCCCTTGCCGAAGCCCTAGCCGCCGGCGACGCAATCGGCCACTTTCTTCTTCTCCTTTTCTTCCTCCCGAGCTGCACCCCTCGGTGCCCTAGTCACCCGGCGCCGCCCGACCGCCTGCCCGAGCCGAACCCCTCTCTTCCTCTGCCCTAGACAAACTCCAGCGCGAGCCACCGTCGGTTAAGCCCTTCGCCCTCTTCTGATTTGTTGCGCACTGTCGCCACTGTGTGCCGCTCACCGCCGATGTCTTCTCGCCGTCACTCTAGCACCGCCGACATCTACTGATGCCGACCTTTCCTCTGCCCTAGTTCCTCAGCCGCCGTATGTGTGGGGTCTCCAGCCGATTGTCTTCTGCCATGCCAAAGGATTCTAGACTTTCACCAAATCCAGAGAAGGGTAAGGGAAAAACATTTCTTTTTGTGGCTGGATTGAAGTTGTGAATGGATTTTTAGGATGATTTATGATATTCTTTTGATCCGGGCAGTGAGGAGGGTCTTCCAACAGTACTTTGTCCAACAGCAACCCTTGAGTTCCAACAGCGGCAGAATTAAGGTAAGGATTAGGTGTATTTGAATATTTATTGTAGATCATGTTCCGAATTGGAGGATTTGGTTAGATGATCATGTGAATCTAGGTAAGGAACATGATTATGATACATGTTGATTTAGGAAGGAATTGGTACATACATAATTGTTTATGTATTTGAATTAGGTGTGATGTAGTTTTCATGATTTGTATAAATGGAATTAGGTGATTGATTATATAGATGATTAATCATGTGTAAATGGAATTAAGTTTGGATTCTTGATCTAATGGTGGATTAGGGATTAGGTAACTAACCCTAATTTATCGTTAGACTTTGTTTAGGTAGGTTGAGGTTTATAGTTTAGGGTTTTGTCCTAAATTGTTATTAAGGATTTTATTTAGCTATTCATTTAAATTTTTAGCTAAATAAAAATGTATACATTGGTGACACAGGACTTTGACGCGAGACGAGTATCTCGGAGTCAGATTTGGACCATTTCGATTGGAGGCGAGTACTTTTGACTTATGTCATTTGATATGCTTAGTAATTAAATTAACATGTTGCATTAATTGTGTTTCTTATCTGTTTCGGTTAATCACTACCCAAATCTTACATGCTTGATTGATTGATTGGTTTTGCATCTCAGGTATATTTTACCTGTTTATACATGCTTATAGGGTAGTGATATGTCATGCTTGACCATGTTCGGGACCTAGGTTTTATACCTTCAGATACCTTTGGATTGTTTTGGATTCGACCTTTGATGCATTTTATATATATGTGGATTAGGTCGATATTCTTGTGGTTAGTGCCATGCACCATTTGCATGATTGCATCCTGCGATAGTCCGCCCATTATTGTTGAGCACATCGCCGTTACATGGATCCGCACACACCACCACTCATGGGTTAGTGGTCGATTCAGGCAGAGTGTGTTGCAGCAGGACTCTGTTAGGCACCGTTGGTCCGCTCATGGGTAGTGTGACACAACGTGTTATCCGGCAGGATTCCTCCCCGTCTTTGAGTACCGGGTTGAGAGTGCGCTCCCCCATCTATGATTTGGGGTAGGAGGATAGGTGTATCCGACAAGATCCCGTCACTCGGTCACTCATCGGGAGTAGTGACGACAGAGTGCACGATTGTCACCCCTACCCACCGGCCTCACGCTTGTACGAGATGATCGATCGCCGGGGTGACCAGACGATCATCGCATCATATGCATGATGCATTTATTTCTTGTGTTTGTGTTTTGCATTTATTTTCCATATTGTTTGGATACCTATGTTTGACATGTATACAGGATTTCCTATACCACTTGGACTGCTTGACCTTATACTCGGGACCTGGTTAGTACAGATTCTCCTGTTTACTTCAGATGCATTTTATCTTTCTTATCAGGATGACGCATGATTAGTGTTAGGTGTTGTTTCTTTACTTTGCATATCAATTGTACTGCCGAGTGTTGGACTCACCCCGCCTCCATTGTTGTTATTTTCGTGTTGATGCTGTCAGGAGTTCCAGTCGCTAGTCCGCACTGCACGTAGTGCTGGTCCTGTAGACCTTCAGGATATGTTTGGTTTTCTTTGGTTTCTTTCTGTTCTAGACTGTTTGAACTCGTTATGTTCTGGATTTATTTGCTTATGGACATGATATAGATTTTATTATATTGATGGATTTGGATTTGGTTTTTATTCTACTACATGCCTGCCTAGATGGCAGAAGAGGTGAGTTCGTCGGTTTTGAGCTTTACGAGTGTAGTTGAGTAGGGTGGTTTTTGAGTCAGAGTATTATTACTGCGTGGTTGTGTCAGCCAGAGGCTGAATATATATATATAAACTGCGTGGTGATTGATTTTTATTATTGTTATGATTCCAGCCGCCTGTGGCTGAGTATTTAGTGCTTGTAGAAAATTTTTGATTGTCCGCCGTACAGGGGAGATGCTGCCAAAATTTTCTCGGACAGGGACTCCTCTGGGGGCGTGACAGTCTCTATGTCTTGTTTAGGACATTATTAATCGTTTTGGTTTACCAACTTCTTTAGCGTCATCATCTCATTTATGTGAAGCTTGTATGAAAGTAAAATCTCATAAACTACCTTTTGTATCCTCTACTCGCAATTCTAGCTTTCCTTAACAACTTATTCACTTTGATATATGGGATCCTGCTCCTATTCTTTCTAATCAGGGTTTTCTTTACTATGTTATTTTTATCGATAACTTTAGCAAGTTCACTTAGATTTTTTCTATGAAAAGAAAATCTGATCTCTTCGATATTTTTTGTTATTTTCAAAAGCATGCTGAATGTTATTTTAATCGTAAAATACTCTCCCTTCATTCTGATTGGGATGGAGAGTATCAAGCGCTTGATCGCTATCTTACTTTCTTTGGCATCCTCTATCTAGTCTCTTGTTCTCACACTCTTGAACAAAATGGATCCACCGAGAGAAAATATTGTCATGTGGTTGAAACTGCCTTAGCTCTTCTTAATCATGCCTCAATTCCACTTAAATTTTGGGATGATGTCGTCCAAACGACAGTCTACCTTATCAATTGGTTACCCACTCCACTACTTCAAAATAAGTGTCCATTGGAAAGACTTTATAATCGTCTTCCAGATTACTTTTTATTTCGTATATTTGGTTGCACATGTTATCCTTGGATACGACCTTACTCTAAACATAAGTTAAACCCTCACTCTTTACAATGTGTTTTCCTTGGTTATAGTAATTTGTATCATGGGTATCATTGCCTCTATATTTTTAATTGGGCAGATATATATTTCTCGACATATTACTTTTGATGAATCTCTTTTTCCGTTTACAATTGCTACCTCGGATCCTCGTTCAGATAATCAAGGCACCTATCTAATATCACCGAGTCATATACTAGAATTCCCACATATTGATTCATCAAGACATATTGAAAGTACAAGGGGGATGATATCTTAGGTCCTGCTCCATCTCCACATATTCCTGTAGACTCAGCGGCTAGTGGTGATCCACTCTCTAGTTCTGATTCTCATCCATCTGACCACTCATCTCCGAGTAGTTCTGATGATAATACTCCTTGGCGAATGCTTCCTCTAAGCAATATTTATGCACGATGTCAACCAATGTCCACTCGTTATCCTCTTCCATATGCTCTTATTGCTTCTTCAAATTTTGTTGAACCTTCTAGCTTTAAACAAGCGATCAAAGATCTAAATTGACGTGCTGCGATGACTACAGAATTTGATGTTCTTCTTTGCAATGCAACCTGGAGCTTAGTTCCTCATACTCCATCTATAAATATTGTGGGCTCTAAATGGGTTTATCGAATTAAGTATCATGTAGATGGATCTATTGAACGTTACAAAGCTTGCCTTGTTGCTAACAACCAGGTATTAATTTCAATGATACTTTTAGTCCAGTTATCAAAATTACAACTATTAAATTGCTACTAGCTATATATGTTATCTCCAATTAGTCGATACGACAATTAGATGTTTCCAATTCTTTCCTTCATAGACACCTTGAAGAAACTCTTTATACGAAGCAACCACCTGGATTTATCCACCCACAACTTCTAACACATGTGTATCACCTTCAAAAAGCTATATATGGTCATCAACAAGCATCTCATGCATGATTTCATCATCTATCTACCTAGCTTCATATTCAGGGATTTTCTGACTCAAAAACTGACTTTTCACTATTCTACAAATGTAATGCGGAGTTTTCAATATTTATTCTGATTTATATAGATGATATATTAATAACTGGTAGTGATCAAAATGACATTACTACTTTACTCCATCTTCTTCGTCAGGAGTTTCCTATTCGAGATCTTGGCAATGCTCGATTTTTTCCTTGGCATAGAATTTATCTCACATTATAAAGATTTTCTTCTCTCTCAGAGCAAATAAATTACTGGACTTCTACAACGAGCTAAAATGGATGGTGCACGTCATATCTCCACACCGATCATTGAAGGTGGTTTCATTGCACCTTCATCCTCTTCTTCAATGTATGATCCCCAGATCTACCGAAGCATTGTTGGTGCCCTACAATATGTCACCATTACAGACCCGATATTATTTTCGCTATGAATCGTATCTGTCAATTTATGCATGCACCTACTGAACACCATTGGGAAGGTGTTAAGAGAATTCTTCGATATCTCAAAGGCACTATTCTATATGGTCTTCTTTTGTATCGTCAGTTCTCACGAGAGTTGATTACCTATAGTGATGCAGATTGGGCTGGATCTTCCGAAGATAAACGTTCTACTAGTGGTTATGACATATTTCTTAGACAAAATTTTGTTTCTTGGCTTTCAAAGAATCAATCTACAGTCTATTGCTCAAGTACTGAAGTTGTATATAAAGTTATAGCTAACATAACATCAAAAATTATTTGGCTACAATCTCTTCTTTCGGAATTACACTTTTTCCCAACTGCTACGCCTAAAATATGGTGTGATAATATTGGAGCAACTTATCTTGCAGCAAATCCTGTTTTTCATGCTCATACCAAGCATGTAGAAATTGATTTTTATTTTGTTCGTGAGTGTGTGACGACTCGACAACTTTCAATTTTTTACATCTCAACTGAAGATCAAATTGCTGATATATTTACTAAGCCATTATTCATACAACGTTTCCCTAAGTTAGCACTCAAACTCAACATTTAGTCACTGCCGTTAAATTTGTCGAGAGATAATGTCAATAATGGAAAATAATCTCAAATTGATTTTAATCAATTGAGATTTATTATATTTGACATCACAATCAAGGTCACATGAATCAAATATCAAAAATAATAATATTTTTAAGTCTATTATATTTATTACTATGCTTATAAATTGTATATCATATTTAATGTTTTCATTATTATTTAAATAATTTATATAAATAAATCTATTGATTTAATAAATATTAATCAAAAAATTATTTTCTATCTTATTTCTTTTCTTCAGCTATTAATTTCAAAACACACCGATCTTAATAAGCTTTTGAATACACGCATGAATGATGTATCCACTATATTACACTGCCCTCTGCCCACGACTAAAAGCAAGCTATTGATGGAACCTTCAAATTGGCCGTTCAACCACTCGAGAGTCACTTAATGATTACTTGAGCTTTGCACTTTTTTCATGGAAAGACTCATGTTTATGGATATTTTGTTCAGCGTTTCTTTAATTAGGTGGTCACCATCAAAATCACTTTTCTCTTTGTTTACGTGAAATAGAGTTGATCTGTTGGATCTGTCCACACCATTGGTCGCTTCATTGTTGACTCAGAATATGAATCAATATCATGATTTCAACAAAGACAGAAAAGCAGTTCGTGTAACATACAACTAGTCATAATGATAATTAGTTTTTCTAGTAGAGTACTCCTTAATTTCTTGGCCTTGCTATGGCTTAGGGTGGTGCTGCGTGTAAATGTAGTCCAAATGTGCCTCATACAATAATACTCTTCTCTTTAGACATTCCTCATTTCCATCCTCGCATTTCTCCATTTCTATCAACTGAAGAAGAAGAAGAAGAAGAAAATGATAATAATTTCTTGGTTCACAATTAGTCAAGAAGTATAAACAATTTCAGGATGAAGTCTGCACTCACATTTTCCCAATTGGAGTCCTCTTCATCCAGTTCCCCTGCATGCTTCACTTGCTGAAGCTCTGTAGCTTCTGTTTGCCAATGAAAGACACATTCGATGAGAAGCCGTTAAGGAGAGATTATATATTACCAGGCAAATTTAAAGACCGGTCGGGTGCTCTTCGATTAAGTATACAGTTAGTTGATTAACAACCTAGTCCAGGACTTGGCGGCCAAAGGAAACGAGAAGCCGTCGTTGTGGTGAGGAGGAAGAAGAAGAAAGGAGAGTAAAAACGCATAGCGCCTGAAGTTGGGAAATGGGAGGGCAGAGAGGAAAGAGCAGAAGCAGACAATATATATAAAAGCCGAAGGCAAAGCCAACGGGACAGGGAAGACGACAGCTTTGCATTCTCCACTCACTAGGTTAATGTCTATCTATCATATAAGCTAAGTATGCATCTGAATATGATAATTGGCGTTGATCTCCGGTTACATACGTACATGAAATACCCTACCCCTAGTTGTGTCCCCTTTGGTGGTACCACGGTTAAAGTAAAAAGTGTTATCATATGATATATTGAGATCGAAATTTGGTTCATCTGAGCTTGCTTTTCTTCATGTGTTGACCATCTACACTGATGACTAATAGTTATTCGTGATTTATTTTTCCCGTGTTGGTATAGAGGCGATTTGGTGGGGGCGCTGGAGCGAGTAAATCACATTTTTTGCCAGGAGCAAATCTTCTAATCCATAAAAAAATGGACCAGGGGATGGACCACTAGCAATTGCGTCTGGATTGTGGCCGTGATTCGATCGCAATTAGTTGCAATCCCTTTCTAGGTTCACCGTCTCTACCAGATTATAGTTTAGGTTAGAGTGGGCCGCCTGAGGCCGCCACCACTCAGCGCTCGACAACCTAGACACTTACCCACTTCTGGTGGCCTCCGGCCGTTCGCGCCGACCCAAACTATAATTTGGTGGGATGGTAAACTCAAGGAAGGATAACAACCAATTGCGGCCGAATCGCCACCACGATCTATCCGCAATTGCAAGTGGTCTATCCCGTGATCCTCTTTTTCATGGGCCAGGAGATCTGGTACATGAAATACCCCTAGTTGTCCCTTCATGGCTGTGTGATGGTTAAGGCATAGAGTATTACCACATAAAGTCTAAAGGTCAAAACTCGGCGTGTTCGAGCATGTCTTCTCCTATGACTTGGCCACCTACACTAATGACTAGTAGTCACCCATAATTTACCTTCTCCGTATTGACCTAGGGATAGATTGGCGGAAGTCAGATCCTCTGGTCCAGAATTTTCTGAACAAGAAGAGGCTCTATTCATTTATTAGTTGGATGAGTTGGACTCCATCTATTTAACAGGTGGGATCCAGTCCACCCAACCAATGAATAAGCAGGGACCAAGACTGATCCAGAAATCTTGGACCAGATGATCCCTATCCAGATTGGCGAGGGCGTGGAATGAACGAATCATTTTTTATCATATAAAATACCCCTAATTGATACTTGCATGAATATTCATTTATTTCATGAACAATTTTAATATAAAAATTTTAAATAAAATATCTCATTAGATATTTGGCGTTTTTCATATTAAAAAGTTATTGTGCGAAGATAAAATATCATTCCTGATTTAGTTGTTCGTATTTTATTATCTAACTGATAATACTGGATCGTTAAGAATGTGATATTATTTTTTTCTCCAATGATCGAGTAGGACATGAGAATTAGTGGGGGATAAAATTAATAAAATTAATGCTTTGGATGATACTTCACACCCCGGATTAGAAAAACTTGAGTGTTTGGATTAATTATTGGACGTGCAGGAACCATCACTTTTTCTCCTTTAAAGAAACAAATCCCTTTTTAAAGGTTCAATCGGATGTCTGTGAGTCTTTTTAGGGAATTCAGCATCTTCTTTTTTTTCCCTTCATCATTTAAATATTATGATAAAAGATGAATATATTTACTCCCAATATTTTTATCAATCTGTTCTAGAATTAATACAGAGAAGATAAATTACAGACAACAACTAATCTTCATCATTTAAATATGGTATTATAAAAAAAATACAAGATAATTGGGACAACACGCTGAAATAAATGTTTAGTCCTACTAGCTATTATCTTTTTCTGTTATACTCATGATTGCTGCAATAATAGAAGGATAATATGATATGGGAAACATATTAAAAAGTTGGAACTAATTTCTAATTTATGAACATATCGGTGTAATCTAACGAAAGGTTGATAAATAAAAAAGTATATTGAATCTGATAATATCGAATCTAAGATTATTGATTTAATTTTATAAAAAAAATTTTATTGATCATCAAAGTAAATTAGAAAATATTTATAATGGATGATCCATAAGTTCAATATCCCATGATTACATGCTCCATTTGGAAAACAAAAGGTTGATAAAGATATAATGAAATGAAGCTTTATCATGAATTGATGTGATAGTAATGGGCTTGACACTAACAGTATGATTCTTCGTGCACATACTCATGATGTCAACTCATATTGTAAAATACCGAAAAATGAAAGGGAATTTTCTGAAATTTTAGAAATTTTTTTAGAATTTTTTTGAGCTCGTATGAACGAGTTTACAGAGATAGAAACAGGGTCCGAGAAAGCCTGTTTAGGCTACCCTATTTTAACGAGGAAAAGTTGAATTTTCTTTTCTATTTTTCTTTTTCTTTTCTTCTTTTCCTCTCCCGTGCCATAACTGTTCCCCCTCTTTTCTTCTTCCCTCACTCTGCGCCGATCACTTCTCCTCTCCTCTGCCCGACGCCGACGACGCCGGGGAACAGAGAGCCGGCCAACTCCTTCTCCCCTGCGCTCGCACACTGCCGATCCGTGCCCTAGCACCCCTATTGGCGCCACAGCCGACGCGGCCGAGACCCCCTTCTCTTCCTCCTTGCCGAGGGACGGCGCCGATCGCCTGACACTACCTTCTTCCGTGCCCTAACCGACGCCGAGCAGTTTCCTCGCTTTCCCCATGCGTACAAAGCCCCAATTCGTCGGCACTTCATCTCCTCTCATCTGATCTGCGCGCCGAGGCCAACCATCGCCCTCACCCCATAGCCGTGGAGATCCTTAGCGCCGGCTAATTCCTTGTGCCCTAGCCGCCAGCCACTGAGAGCCTCTGATTTTCGCCACTGTGCCCTAGTTGGATCTACTTCAGCCACGTTGTGCCCTAGTTTCTCTCTGCCAGTGCCACTCTCTTCTTTACAGCAGGTTCGTGATCTTTAGAGGTAAGGGAGTTGCCCTAATTAGTGAATCAGGTACTTGATCCTTGTGTTGTGACCGCTTGATCCTCTTTTTGTTTCGAGTAGTGAAGTGTCCAGCAAGTATAATGTGCTGTGGTTTGTTGATTTCCGACAGCAACCTCCTCCAGCAGCGATCACGACTGTGAATTGAGGTAAGCATAGGGATTTGATTTATGTTGTTGATCATGTATAGGTTGAATTAGGTATGAGTTGGAATTAAGAAATAGATTGTTATGTGTTTGATTAGGGTTCATTAATTGTGTTGGATGGATTAGTTGGATCCAATTTAGAACTTCTTAAATTGGATTAGAATTTAGTTTGGCTAATTGTGGTATGATAGAATTAGCTAAACTAGACATTATGTTTGATATACAGGACCTTGACGCAAGACGAGTATCTCGATTTTCGGATTGAACCATTTCTTATTGGAGGCGGGTACTTTGACTTATGTCTTTTGATATGCATAATAATGTTTTTAACATATAGTAATGATTGTGTTTTCCATTTGTTTCGGTTGGTCACTACATGATCTGATTCATGTTTGCTTGTTTACTTATTATGCACTACATGTTAGTACTTACCTGATCATACCTGCTTTTAGAGGTAGTGACACAACCATATTATACATTATGTTCAAGACCTAGGGTTTATTTGATACCCTATCTGATCTGTGTACCTTTCATTTGATACATTGTCCTGTGGTACACATTTTATATTATATATGGATCTTGCTATGCTATTCATGATATTGCCATGTTTAGTGTCATGCATCATTTTGCATGATTGCATGCTGTGTGATAGTCTGCTCCATTATTGTTGAGCACATCGCCAGTTACATGTATCCATATACACCACCACTCATGGGTTAGTGGTAGATCAGACGGGTGTGTGACAGTTCTATTGTTTGACTCCGTTGGTCTAGTGACTCAGCGTGGTAGCCGGCAGACAGTTCTGCTCTGTTTGGCTCTGCTGGTTTAGTGTAGCAGCGTGGTAGCCGGTAGGCGGTTGGACTCTGTTTGGCTCCGTTGGTCCGCTCATGGGTAGTGTGACGCAGCGTGGTAGCTGGCAGAGATTTCCTCCCCGACATCGTGTACCGGGAGATGAGAGCATTGCGCTCCCCCATTTATGATTTGGGGTAGGAGTATGTGTGTACTCCGACAGCATCCCGTCCACTCGGTCACTCATCAGGGGCAGTGATGTCAGAGTGCACGGTTGTCACAGTCCTACCCACTCGGACTCACCATTGTGTGTGAGATGGCTGACTGGCGTCAGGGGTGACCATGTCATTGACATCATATGCATGATGCATTTATTGCTTGTGTTTGCTGCATTTACTTGCTATATTTATATGAACGCATATGATTGACATGCATACAGGATTATGACACCCTCGGTCTGACGACCCTGTTACCCTTATACATTAGTCCTGGTTAGTACAGTATTCTCCTGTTTATTTCAGATTGCATTTACCTTTCTTGTGTCAGGAGGTTGTACGCATGATTAGTGCTAGTTGTTATGTTCCTTATTATGCATATCAGTTGTTACCCGCTGAGTGTTGGACTTACACCCTCCTCCGTTGCTATTTCAGGTTGATGCTGTCAGGAGAGAATTCCAGTCGCTAGTCCTCTGCAGACCACGAGGGCATTATTGATCTTTTGGTTTTTCTTCTTTATTGGACCATGTTTAGACTTGTTTTATTTTGATACTTGGAGCTTGTATGGATTGTACTTGTCGATGGATTTTTATTCGATATGTTTTACTATATACCTGCCTAGACGGCAGAAGAGGTAAGTTGATCTTATCGTCGGATTTGAGCTTTATGAGTGTAGTGGAGTAGATATTGGTTTTGAGCTTTATGGGTATAGTTGAGTAGGGTTGTTTTCGAGTCATCGTATTTCTTTTCTATTTGTTACTACTAAACTGCGTGGTTGTGTCAGCCAGAGGCTGAAACTTTATATAAACTGCGTGGATGGTGTGCATGTTTGCTTATTATTATTGTTATTATTCCAGCCGCATGTGGCTGAGGTGTTAGTTAGAGCCCTAGAGCCAATCATTTGATGATTGTATGGACTCATGTATATCATATTCATGTATATATATTAAGACATTTGGTTTTTGGTTATTATGCTTATTTGTATTAGTGCCAGATAAAATAAGTATAGTAACGTCCTATAGTAGAAAAGTTCTTACCTATATCAATCGATTGGTTGAATCGATAGTGAGATGATATAGGGAACACTACTCTAAATCATTCCTAGTCGAGTATTAACATTCAGGGACAATGTTAATACAATAAGACTAGCATGTAGGTCAGCTCGATGACTTGATCTCACAAGTCATGGATATAGAGATATCAAGCTGGCACATGGGTATGCATTAGAGAATGTATACTGAATGACCCGCCATGAGAAAGTATCATGGATCGTTATATGAGTGTCATATACTTTCTCATGTGGCTATTAGTATGACTATTAGTCCTTTGATCTGAAGTCACCATGGATCCCTACATAAGGAGTTATGTACTTTGGTTTTGTCAAACGTCACCCATAACAGGGTGGACTATAAAGGCGATTACTGGGTATATAATAAATTATGCAGAGGGATGTGAGTGATGTAGATGAGATCTATCCCTCCCATATGACGGGAGCGACATCAATATTCTTGATAGAGTTAGACCACGAAGTGCATGGCCATGCCCAAATGAGTCAACATGAGATGTTGAGCTCATTTGATCGAGTGAGTCTACTTGGAGTTCAAGATTTAGATTGATTAGAGGATGACACGGTATATGCCTCACATTGATCAATCTAGATGTCAAGGATAGAAGGACATTTGACATATTTTGTGAGGAGTCACAATTGGTAGTCACAAGGTGATGTCGGATCTCGACATTCTTGTAACTTGGGTAGTAATGATGTGTTGCTAGATACCGCTCATTACTTATGCCCCTAAATGGGTTTAGGGCATTGCCAACGTTACAAGAACCTATAGGGTCACACACTAAGGACAATTAGATGGAGATTTGGTTCATATGATGAACCAAGAGGATTAGATTCATTTGATGAATCATATTGGATTAAGAGTAATCCAAATTGGGCTAATTGAGTTGGACTCAAGTTGATTCATGTATTTAATGAGTTTAATTTAGATTATGACTCATTAAATCAACTTAATTTAATGAATTAGATTCATTATATTAAGTTGGTTTGAATCATATAGTTGGATTAGATCAACCATGAGAGAGATTTGATCAAGTTTGACTTGATTTGAGAGGAAGAGAAAAAGTCATGCTTGACTTGACTTTTTGCCACATCACTAGTGAGTTGGCAAGATGTGGACCAATAAGATTGCTCCACATCATCAATGTGTGCCACCTCATGGAGGTTACAAGCCTCCATAGCATTTAATGTGGCCGGCCCACATTAAATGAGGAGGTTACACTTGTTGCCATGTCATTTAGTGAGGTGGCAAGATGTGGACCAATAGTGTTGATCCACATCATCCTAGAGTGCCACTTCATGGGGGTTACAACTCTTAATGGTCTCCACATTAATTGGAATTAATGTGGTGGTTTTACACCTCCTAGAGTGGCCGACCACTTGATGGCTAAGGGTTTTTTGATTTTCCTCTCATTGATTCATTCACTCTTCTTCTCCCTTGGGTGCTCTCTCTTCTCCTTCTCCCATTCCTTGGCCGAACACTCCATTGGTGCTAGCACACCTTGTGTTTTGGTCATCTCCTTCTACTTGTGTCCGTGTGGATACATATAGAGGTTGTCTACTTTGACAACTAGAGATCCGGCGACATCTTGGACAAGCGGGAACGCGAAGGGCTTCGCTACAAGGGTAATGATCTTAACTTTAGTGTAGATCTAAAGTTTTTACAAACTCGTACAAGAAAAGGTTTTTCGATAATTTTGTTTACGAATCTTTGCACGAGATCCATGGCTTTGGGTGACTCGGGGTTTCCGCGACGCGAAAAAGCGGTTTTCGCGGCCCGAAGAACCCAACAGTGGTATCAGAGCCACGTGCAAAGACTTGTACGAGTTCGTTTGTATTTTTATGAAAAATATACCTTCTGTGATTTTCTGTAAAAATTGAGTTTTAGAGTTTTTATGAGTAATTTTTCCGTAGAAGCGAAGCACAAGTGTCTCGGCACTTGTAGGCTTCGGCTACCGGAAAGTTTTCTTTTAAACGACTTCATTTTGCCCCAAATCCGTTTGGGACAGCGGGGTCGGGTGCCATTAGATCGCAAAGGAGCAACTCACGATGGTTAGATCGTGGGTAGGGGCATTGCCCCTAACCCCGCAAGGGAATTTGCTTCGCGATTGCACCCGAAATCGCTAAAAACGAACCCGCCGGGAAGTTTTTTCCGAAACGGCAATGTCTCGACCCAAATCGTTTTGGGACAGCGGGTTTAGGCACTGTTGGATCGCAAAGGAACCCTCGCGATGGTTAGATCGCGGGTAGGGGCGCTGCCCCTGGGCCCCGCAAGGGGATCCGTTCCGCGATTGCGCCTGAAACCGCTAAACGGGACCGCCGGGAAATTTTACTCATAAAATTATAAAAATTATTTTTAAAAATTACTGAAAAATTATGAAAAATATATAATTTTGAATTATATATTAATTTATGATAGTCATGGCCCAAAATACCCAATAAGATTGGATTTGTGTTGTAATTCATAATACGGCCTGCGTGCCGTCATATGATTGTGTGTGCTGTATTTTTATTTTTATTTTCCAACGGCCTGCGCGTCGTGCCTTTCTCTTATTCTGGTTGTAAATTAGATTTAGACTCGAATGTAACTCGAGTTTCAATTTGTAATGTACAAATTGGAGCGGTGGAGGGTCCACACGAGACGGAGTTCCGAGGCGGGCACGAGCAACACAAGGTGGTCAAAGGGAGGAGCTTGGAGAAGCTGTTGACCCTAGGTTGACCATTTGATCTTCTCATTGGCTTGAGAAGATCGTAGTAGGGACATGACTAAATCACATATAGATTAATTAATTAATTGTTATGTATCTGATGCATGTTTAATAATTAATTAATTAATTAGTGCCTTAACGATTAGATTAGATCTAAGTTGTGCACATGATGCACCCTTGCAATTAGATTAGATCTAAGTCATGCACAAGATGCATCCTTCTCGATTAGATTAGATCTAGATCGAACCAACTCTAAATGTCTAACCGTGCCGTGATACCTATCACTACCTCGATCACATGTATTGTTGAATCTGCCAAAGCAGAGCAATACATATTATCTTGGTAGGGTACGGAGGGACAATCTTGGTCCCGCCTATCAACGCATGGGTGAATACAAACTCAATTAGATTGAGTATTCCTAGTTACTCGGTTGGATCGAGTCAACTATAGGCATTATTCCAACGGTTGGAAAAGATAGGTCAAAATCACATCTATATTAACTCTCGGGCATATTAGCCAAAGCTAACTCGAGTTTTAATATAAATGCGGATATTGATTTTATAAACAAGAGTTGCATAGAGATGTAATTGGTAATCGTTACCTACCGATCATACTAAGCCTTGGGCGTATTAGCCAAAGCTAACTCAAGGGTTAGTATGATGTGGATCTTGTCCCACAAGAATTATATAATTCAGTGGGAGCATAATTTAATTAAAGGCTTAATTAAATGATTTTTAAAGAATATGATATTTATTTCTGCAAATTTTCGGTTGTAGATAACCATGACGTCGAACACGAATTCCTTCTCCCTGCGATCTGTCCTTGAGAAGGACAAGCTCAACGGAGCGAATTTCCCGGACTGGTACAGGAACTTGAGAATAGTTCTCACTCAGGAACGTAAACTGTACGGCGGCCCATTCCGGAGGCTCCTCCTTCCACCGCCACGCCGGGATGCTTACAAGAAGCATCAAGATGGCGCATTAGATGTGTCTGTCTAATGCTCGCGACCATGAATTTTGAGCTTGAGCAACACGAGTTGATGGGCGCTTACGATATGGTTGAGCATCTTCGCCAACTATATCGAGGACAAGCGAGGCATGAGAGATTTGAGATCTCTAAGGCCTTTGTTCGATGCAAGATGTCGACAGGGCTCCTGTGGGTCCTTATGTACTCAAGATGATTGGGTACATAGAGAACCTACAAAGGGGTTCCCACTTGGCCAAGAGTCGGCCATCGACTTGATCTTGCAGTCCTTGGGATAGCTATAGTCAATTCGTTCTCAACTATAACATGAGCGAGATTGACAAGCCACCTGAGCTACTTAGTATGTTACGAACTGCAGAGATTAACCTTAAGAAGGTTAAGCCCATTCGATGGTCCGAAGCACAAGGGCAAGGGCAAGCCCAAAGGTAAGGAAAGTCCCAAACCAAGGGTAAAGGCAAGGCACTGAAGCCCAAAGGAGGGTCGCTAAGGATGCTACCTGCTTCCACGTCAGACCAGACATTGGAAGAGGAACTGCAATGTATACTTGGAGGATCTTAAGAAGAAGCGAGTGAGACTTCCACTTGTATATATGTTATAGAAGTCAATCTATCGATTTCTACATCATGGGTATTAGAATCTTGGATGTGCTTCTCACATTTGTCTTGATGTGCAGTGAGAAATAGCGGAGCATTGGCAAAGGGCGAGGTGGACCTACGAGTAGGCAATGGAGCACGGGTTGCTGCTGTTGCTGTAGGAACTTATCAGCTATCTCTGCCCTCTGGGCTTGTACTAGATTTAGATGATTGTTGTTATGTGCCTGCTCTTACTAAGAACATAGTTTCAATTTCTTGTTTAGACAAGAAAGGATACTCTTTTATAATAAAAGACAAATGTTGTTCTGTTTATTTAAAAGATATGTTCTATTGTAGTGCACCACTAATAAACGGACTCTATATTCTAGACCTTGAGAGCCCTATCTATAACATTAGTACCAAGAGGTTCAAGTCAAATGACATGAACCAAACCTACCTCTGACACTGTCGCTTAGGTCATATAAATGACAAGCGCTTATCCCAGCTCCATAAGGATGATTTGCTGGATTCATTTGATTTAGAATCATATGAGATATGCGAGTCATGCCTACGAGGTAAGATGACCAAGACTACCTTTAGTGGGCACAGCGAGAGAGCGACTGATCTATTAGGACTCATACATAGTGATGTATGTGGCCCTTTCAATGTCACTGCTAGAGGCGGTTATAGGTACTTCATCACGTTTACTGATGACTTCAGTAGATACGGTTATGTGTACTTGATGACACATAAGTCCGAATCCTTTGAAAAGTTCAAAGAATTCAAGAATGAAGTACAGAACCAGCTTGGCAAGAGTATTAAAATACTTCGATCAGATCGAGGTGGTGAATACTTAAGCAATGAGTTTCGTGACTACCTAGCTGAGTGTGAGATTCTATCCCAACTCACTCCTCCTGGACACCACAGTGGAATGGTGTATCCGAAAGGAGGAATCGTACCCTATTAGATATGGTACGATCTATGATGAGTCACACAGATCTTCCGACATATCTATGGGGATATGCTCTAGACACGGCAGCTTTCATTCTCAACCGAGTTCCATCCATGGCCGTGATAAAGACACCATATAGGATATGAACTGAGAGAGAAGCTCAGGTGTCTTTCATGAGGATTTGGGGCTGAGAGGCTTACGTACGACGTCAAGTCTCAGACAAATTAGGACCCAAATCCGATAAGTGATATTTCATTGGATATCCCAAGGAAACTAAGGGATATTACTTCTACATTCCCAGTCAGCACAAGGTAGTTGTGGCAAAGACTGGGGTCTTTCTAGAAAGGGACTTTGTTTCTAGAAAGACTAGTGGGAGCGCGTTCGATCTTGAAGAAGTTCAAGATGCGAACAATAGCACTAATGCCTCGATGGAAATTGAACTGGAACCACAAAGTGTTGTGGATGATGTTGTTCCACAAAGAGTTGAGGAACAACAACCAGTTCAAGTAGACATACCTCTTCGCAGGTCTGATAGGGTACGTCGTCAGCCTGAGAGATACTCATTTCTCTTGTCTGACCATGATGACATTGTGTTCATAGAGGATGAGCCCACCACCTATCAGGAAGCTGTGATGAGACCAGATTCCGAGAAATGGCTATAGGCCATTCTCGGAGCTGGAATCTTCGATTCGATGATGCGATCAAACAGTTTGGTTTCATCAAGAACGAAGATGAGCCTTGTGTCTACAAGAAGGTTGTAGAAAACATAGTTGTCTTCCTCATATTATATGTGGATGACATACTACTCATTGGGAAGGACATCCCTATGCTTCAGTCTGTCAAGACCTGGCTAGGGAGTTGCTTCTCAATGAAGGACTTAGGTGAGACATCCCGCATTCTTGGGATACAGATCTATAGAGATAGATCTAAGAGATTGCTTGGCCTAAGTCAGAGTACATACATTGATGAGGTACTCCTACGGTTTGCCATGTAGAACTCCAAGAAGGGATTTCTGCCGATGTCACATGGCGTGAGTCTTTCGAAGACTCAAGGTCCCTCTTCGATAGAGGAGAGAGACCGCATGGATCGGATCCTTTATGCCTCAGCCATAGGATCGATCATGTACGCCATGCTATGTACTCGACCTGATGTCTCGTATGCTTTGAGCATGACGAGCAGATACCAGTCAGATCTAGGTGAAAGTCACTGGATAGCGGTCAAGAATATTCTTAAGTACTTAAGAAGGACTAAAGAATATTTCTTAATATATGGAGGCAATGATAAGCTAGCTGTAAAGGGTTACAGTGATGCTAACTTCCAGACCGATCAGGATGATTAAAGATCACAGTCGAGGTTCGTGTTTTGCTTGAATGGTAGTGCTATGAGCTGGCAGAGTTCACAACGTTTCCATCTCATTCGAGAGATTATCGATAGAGGAGATGTGAAGATTTGCATAGTACCTACAGAGGCTAACATCGCAGATCCCTTGACCAAGGCTTTGGCACAGAGGAAGCATGATGGTCACACTAGGTCATTAGGCCTTAGAGCCTATACTGATTGACACTAGTGCTAGTGGGAGATTGTTAGTTAGAGCCCTAGAGCCAATCATTTGATGATTGTATGGACTCATGTATATCATATTCATGTATATATATTAAAGCATTTGGTTTTTGGTTATTATGCTTATTTGTATTAGTGCCAGATAAAATAAGTATAGTAACGTCCTAGAGTAGAAAGGTTCTTACCTATATCAATCGATTGGTTGAATCGATAGTGAGATGATATAGGGAACACTACTCTAAATCATTCCTAGTCGAGTATTAACATTCAGGGACAATGTTAATACAATAAGACTAGCATGTAGGTCAGCTTGATGACTTGATCTCACAAGTCATGGATATAGAGATATCAAGCTGACACATGGGTATGCATTAGAGAATGTATACTGAATGACCCGCCATGAGAAAGTATCATGGATCGTTATATGAGTATCATATACTTTCTCATGTGGCTATTAGTATGACTATTAGTCCTTTGATCTGAAGTCACCATGGATCCCTACATAAGGAGTTATGTACTTTGGTTTCGTCAAACGTCACCCGTAACATGGTGGACTATAAAGGCGATTACTGGGTATGTAATAAATTATGCAGAGAGATGTGAGTGATGTAGATGAGATCTATCCCTCCCATATGACGGGAGCGACATCAATATTCTTGATAGAGTTAGACCACGAAGTGCATGGCCATGCCCAAATGAGTCAACATGAGATGTTGAGCTCATTTGATCGAGTGAGTCTACTTGGAGTTCAAGATTTAGATTGATTAGAGGATGACACGGTCTATGCCTCACATTGATCAATCTAGATGTCAAGGATAGAAGGATGATCCTGTCCGAACCAGGAGTCAATGGACGCTGGGGATGTGGCGCTCCCTGCTGGATCCTCGAGTGCTCCGGCGAACCTGCAACAAAATCGAACCGGGGGGGGGGGGTGTCCCGGCGACGGCCCTCCGACGCTCAAGTTAGGCGAAAGAATCAGAAAGTGGCTTAGAAAATGTAGACTTGCGTACCTCCGGTTGAAGAAGTGGAGGCCTTATATAGACCTCTCGAAGGAGCCTGGGCACACCAATCGAAGCAATCACCTGCTTTAGACCATGCCTAGGTGTGGGCCTGTTGGAAGGGCATCCATAAGACCATACTGCTACTGGATCGACCTTTCCGTGACGTGATGGTGGGGCCTTTAATAGTGCCATCTTGCGTACAGTCTAATCATCATGCCTTTGCTGACATACCATATCCCGAGCCGATCGAATAGGCCGCTTGGCTAACTACTGTTCCCTCGCCACGATTCCGGCCGAGCGGACGCCTCCGCTCGGTCACTCTGTCCTCGGCCGAGCGGACACCTCCGCTCGGCCACTCGGCTCCGGTTCTCCTGCTTTGGCGTCGGAAACCCAAACCTTTGGCTGGGTAATCTCTGGTTCCGCTCGGACGGGACCCCATCTGTGGGTCCCCCATTTTTACCGCCGGATCACTTGCCTCCCCTTCAAGTCTAGTCGAAGGAGGCAGTGAGTCCGACTGACTGGACTGTATGTCTGAGCGGGTGCTCGTCGCCTTTTGTTTTAAAAGTATTCCACCGGTCGCTCGGCGTGTGCGCCGAATTCAGCCGTTCGGCGCTCGCTCAGATGTGACTCATGCGGCCTGCCGTCGTTGCTGCCTGTCCGAATCCCCTCGGGAACGGCGGCAATCCATTCCATTAAGGCTGCGCGTGCGTGGTATGGTGCACATTAAATGCGCCGAATCGCTCAGTGCCACGCGTCGACCATTGCGTGGCAACAGCGTTACTTATGATGGGACACCGCCGTTTGAAATGGACGGCCCGATGGCGTCCTTGTTTCTCGCGACCTGGATCGGACGGTGGAGGCCGATCAGCCTCGGCCGTATAAAGCCTCAGTCCCCCTCCTCTGTTGCACGTTTGCTCGTGCTTTGTCCTCCTGACTCTTCTGCTACTGCGGCCTCCGGCGATCCAGTTCCTATTTTTCGGCGGCTACCATCTCACCGGTGATCTTTTCCGCCCGTCTCCTTCTCAGTGAGCCTTCTTTCCTCGCTTACTAGGTCTTCCCTACTCATTTTACCTCTTTTTCGTTCCCATTCCTTCGATTTCTTGCTGTCCTTTTGTCTCTTCGAGATGGCGAGCTCTTCCGAACCCGCTACCCATGTTCACGGTCCTTGGTATACGAGTATGGAGAGTAGGTTCGATGAGGAGCGCGCCCGGCGCGTTGTTAGGACCTACGGGATCCCAAACGACCATGAAATAGTTGTAGCCGACCCGACCGACCGGCCCCATTTGTTTTTTTCTGGACCAATTCCAGGGTGGCCTTAGGTTTCCTACCCATCCATTTATTTTAGAAGTTTGTAATTATTTCCGCATCCCGCTCGGCCAACTTGTGCCGAATTCCTTTAGGCTACTGAGCGGGGTGGTCGTCCTCTTTAGGCTGCACAGTATCCCACTTGACCCCAAAATATTCCACTACTTCTTCTACCCCAAACAATCCGAGTTGGGTACTTTTATTTTCCAAAGTAGAATAGGCTTCAAGTTTTTTGAGAATATGCCGACCTCCAATAAGCACTGGAAGGAGTTCTTCTTCTATATACGGCTTCCCGAGCGGCGAGCCTTCCGAACCAAATGGCAGACCGCTGTGCCGACCCAGCCGGAGCTCGGCAAATTCAGAAGCAATCCGGCCTACCTTCATGCGGCAAACTACTTGTCCGATCAGCGGTACAAAATCGACCAGTTGCTTCTCAAGGGGGTGTTGTACATTTTTGGATTATCTCCCGTTCGGGCCAATCTCCCCTACCGCATGGGTAAGGACTCTTTACTCCCTTCGCCTTTTTCGTCTAACTGATTTTAATTTCTTCCACTGCAGCTGAAGTCATGTGGCGCTCCAAGGCTACCGATCATCTGAAATTGAAGGCCGTGGAAATTGAGGCGGCTACCAAAAAAGAACTCGCCGAGCGAGGTCTCATCCCCAGCCGCCCGGCAGATGCAGGAGAGGGGGGCATCACAAGCAGAGGTTGCCCTATCCGCTAACGGAGGTTGAGGCGGATCTGCTTCCTCTGCTCCGGTAGAGGAGTCCCAGTGGGATTCACCACTGGAAGTTCAGCGGAAACGTCGAAGAGACTCCAGCCTTCCGCCGACCCAAGAGGGCGAACCACAGGCGTCGATCGAGATCGCTTCTCCAGATCGCACGCCGTCGTAGATCAGGACCCCCGTGGCCTCGCCCACCGCACAGCCCTCTGGCTCTCCTCCACGGACTCGTCGTCACTTACGACGGTTGGGCGAAACTTCAACCATAGGGGAGTCCTCGGGCCAGGCGACTGCGGCTGAAGAAGTGCCGGCCGGCCACCCGACCATCAAGACTACCCTTCGATTCCCATCGGAGGAATATTTATTGTCTGCCGATCGGCCATCAAGCCCCGTTCATGAAATAACCTTGACGGGTCCGCTCGCCAAACTTTTCGAGGACGCCCAGATTCGGGTGGCCCTCATGACGCCCAAGCAGCTCGGCGATAACCACATGCAGCAGGCCACTCAGGTAGGTTCATTTTTCCTCCTGTGCTATGCTACTGTTCGGTTCCTGATCTTATTATTTCACTTACAGCATTGGGCGGAGCAAATCGCCACTAGCCATCGGTTGGCCGAGCTGGAGGATCTCATGGAAAAACTCCAAGTCTCGGGGGGTCCATCGGCCGAGCGGGAGAAACAAGCCCGCGAGGCCGAACAGAAGAAGGCCGTCGACCTGGCTACAGAGGTGGCTCGACTTGAAGGCTTGGTGAAGAAGCGCGACGCAGACGTGAAGCGCGCCAGTAGCCGGAAGAAGCGGGCGATCGCTGATCTAGACAAGATGAAAGTTGAAGTCCGAGCCCTAGATCAGCGATCTAAGGAGCTGGAAGCCCAACTAACTGTCGAACGGGATGGGCGCTCAGCTGAACGCACTAAAGCGGAGGTTGACCAGAAAGTTCTCCAAGATTCACTTATTGCCTCCCGGGTGACGCTCAGAAAATATAAGGAGGGAGAGCCGAGTCGCCTAGTAGCAGCGCGCCAAGAATACCTCCGCTCGGAGCGGTTCGGCGCAAAATTCGGTGGCAACGTCTCCTCAACTTTCGCCGAGGCGGTCAAGGTCACCATGGCGTACTTGAAGAAGGGGGGGCACCTTCCTGCTGACCTGAGCATTCCCTCTTCAGATCTGGCGGCTATGATTGACGATATCCCGGACGCCTTTTTTAATTTTGAGGACCCGGAGTGAGGCGAGTTCTTCCAAGTACTTTCTGTATTTCATCCGCTCTGCGGATGTAAAATTTTTGTACGTGCCGTTCGGCATAATTGTGTTCCTTTGCTTGTATTTTTGTTTGCCCTTCATTGCCCCTTTTTAGTCTGTTTGGTGCTTATTCGTACAATCAGTTAAGCTCCACGTGTTTCCCACTAGACGACCGATCAGGTTAATCAATTGACTCATTTTCCTCGAAATCGTTTAGCGCTTGGCTATACTGTTTGCATTCAGTGAATGTGAAGTATTGGCAAACTGATGGCCGATCGGCCTTAATCAATTTAGTACTTGCGAACGCTCGTTATTTGGCGTCCTTAGTTCCGTCCAGTAAGTTCACAGTCGCGGGTTCGACTCTCGATCTCTAACGATGGGGCTCGTCGGCGTGGATATTTATAGCCGGTCGGCGCGGCTCTCGATCTTTAACGACGGGGCTCGTCAGCGCGGATATTTATAGCCGGTCGGCGCGGCTCTCGATCTTTAACGATGGAGCTCGTCGGCGCGGATATTTATAGCCGGTCGGCGCGGCTCTCGATCTTTAACGACGGAGCTCGTCGGCGCGGATATTTATAGCCGGTCGGCGCGGCTCTCGATCTTTAACGACGGAGCTCGTCTGCGCGGATATTTATAGCCGGTCGGCGCGGCTCTCGATCTTTAACGACGGAGCTCGTCGGCGCGGATATTTATAGCCGGTCGGGCGGCTCTCGATTTTTAACGACGGAGCTCGTCGACGCGGATATTTATAGCCGTTCGGCGCGGCTCTCGATTTTTAACGACGGAGCTCGTCGGCGCGGATATTTATAGCCGGTCGGCGCGGCTCTCGATCTTTAACGACGGAGCTCGTCGGCGCGGATATTTATAGCCGGTCGGCGCGGCTCTCGATCTTTAACGACGGAGCTCGTCGGCGCGGGTATTTATAACCGGTCGGCGCAGCTCTCGATCT
Source organism: Zingiber officinale (assembly GCF_018446385.1). Lineage (NCBI taxonomy): Eukaryota > Viridiplantae > Streptophyta > Magnoliopsida > Zingiberales > Zingiberaceae > Zingiber > Zingiber officinale. The sequence goes on from NC_055989.1 coordinate 17,543,693, forward strand.
TTAACGACGGAGCTCGTCGGCGCGGATATTTATAGCCGGTCGGCGCGGCTCTCGATCTTTAACGACGGAGCTCGTCGGCACGGATATTTAAGTGATCACTTCTTTTTTCTGTTCGTCCTCCAAGTTGGCGGCAATAAAGGTTGTAGCCTCTGATCGGCTCGGATGGATCCGAACCTCCTCCTTTTCATCATAAATTAAAGCAGGAGGTTTCTCGATTATGGCGTGTACCTCGATCTGTGGAGCCTTTCGCGCGGCGCTGGATTCAGCTCGGACCATTTCCACATAGCATTTTCGAGCGGCTAACGGATCTCCTCGTACTTCATCGATTTTGTCATCGATCGGGAATTTGATCTTCTGGTAGAACGTCGACACAACAGCTCGGAATTCGCTTAACGCCGGTCGCCCCAGTATCACGTTGTAGGATGAAGGGGAGTCGACCACCACAAAGTTTGTTGTCCTCGTTCGCCGGAGCGGTTCTTCCCCTAAGGAGATAGCCAATCTTACCTGTCCGACCGGAAGAACCTCATTGCCCGTAAACCCGTAGAGGGGGGTTGTCATGGGCAGCAGCTCGGCTTGATCGATTTGTAGTTGACCAAAGGCCTTTCTGAAGATGATGTTGACCGAGCTGCCAGTGTCAATGAAGATACGGTGGATGGTGTAGTTGGCTATCACCGCTTTGATGATAAGGGCATCATCATGCGGCACCTCAACTCCCTCAAGATCCTTGGGCCCGAATCTGCTCGCCTTTCTTGGCTGCAACCCACCTCATGGATTACGAGCTGCGGGCGCTTGCCTTTCTCGCCCTGTGTGAATCTCCTCCGGTCGCCCACCTGCAATAATATTGATTTCTCCCCGGGAGGTGTTGTTTCTGTTCTCCTCTTCCCGAGCGGACTGCCTAGGTCACCGCTGTTCGGGAGATCTCCTGTATGTTCGCCGACCGGACTCTTGATGCCGCTGCCGGCGGTCGGGTGAAGGCGATCGACGAGGGCCACCCCGTCGTACGGGATGGGTGATTGAAGGCAGGCCCCGACAGTCGCGGGTGTTGTGGGAGTCAGTATTATGGAAAGAGCAAAACATTGGGGTCCATACCCTCTTTTTCTTCATCTTTGACCGCTCGGCCGCTACCTCTTGGACCACCGGGGAGTTCGCATGATGTGCCAGGGATGCCTCAACTCTTTGTCCTCTTGGTGGCTGATGGGCAGCAGGCTGCTTCCGTTCGGCTTGGGCCGGACGTTCGGCATGAGTTCCCTTCCGTCGGGCAGCCTCCGCCTCTTCCACATTTATATACTCATTCGCCTGGTGTAGCATGTGGTCGTAGTCTCTGGGCGGTTTGCGAATGAGCGCGCGGAAGAAGTCCCCTTCCACGAGGCCTTGCGTGAATGCGTTTACCATTGTCTCCGAGGTGGCTGTGGGGATGCCCATCGCTACCTGATTAAATCGCTGTATATACGCCCGGAGAGATTCTCTTGGTTCTTGCTTTTTGGTGAACAGGCTGACGCTTGTCCTTTGATAACGTCGGCTGCTCGCAAAGTGATGAAGAAATGCTGCTCGGAACTCCTGGAAACTAGTGATAGAGCCGTCCGGCAGCCTCCGAAACCACCTATGTGCAGATTCCGATAGAGTGGTGAGAAATACCCGGCACTTTACGCCATCGGAGTACTGATGCAAGGTGGCGATGCTGTCGAACTTCCCCAAATGATCGTCGGGGTCGGTCGTCCCATTGTAAGCTCCGACCGGCGGTGGTATATAGTATTTTGGTAACGGATCCCGATGTATGGCTTCAGAGAACTGTCGATGAACCTGCTCGGGTGGTGCGTTCGCTCGGGGAGCTTTACCCTTCCTATGATCCCGAACGGGAGGCTCATCGGATGAAGATCCTTGCTCCCCGTGAGCGGGCGCGATTTCTGGGGGAGTACGGAAGAGTGCCTGAGGGAACCCTCTTGTTGAAACATATTCCGGGCGGTCTGCTGAAGCCGAGGTTGTTTGCTGTTGTGCTCGCTCAGCCTGTGCTTTCTCCTTTTGCTGCGCCACTATCTTGGCTGCCCTCGCCTCGACTATAGCGTCAAACTCTTCTTATGAGAGTGCCACGGTATGTAGTCTTCCAGCCTCGTCCATTGCCTCTGCTCGGATGCAGGTGCGTTCCCACAGACGACGCCAAATTGATCCTGTCCGAACCAGGAGTCAACGGACTGCTGGATCCTCGAGTGCTCCGGCGAACCTGCAACAAACCGAGCTGGGGGGGTGTCCCGGCGACGGCCCTCCGACGCTCAAGTTAGGCGAAAGAATCAGAAAGTGGCTTAGAAAATGTAGACTTGCGTACCTCCGGTTGAAGAAGTGGAGGCCTTATATAGATCTCTCGAAGGAGCCTGGGCACACCAATCGAAGCAATCACCTGCTTTCGACTATGCCTAGGTGTGGGCCTGTCAGAAGGGCATCCATAAGACCATACAGCTACTGGATCGACCTTTCCGTGACGTGATGGTGGGGCCTTTAATAGTGCCATCTTGCGTACAGTCTAATCATCATGCCTTTGCTGAAATACCATATCCCGAGCCGATTGAATAGGCCGCTCGGCTAACTACTGTTCCCTCGCCACGATTCCGGCCGAGCGGACACCTCCGCTCGGTCACTCTGTCCTCGGCCGAGCGGACACCTCCGCTCGGCCACTCGGCTCCGGTTCTCCTGCTTTGGCGTCGGAAACCCAAACCTTTGGCTGGGTAATCTCTGGTTCCGCTCGGACGGGACCCCATCTGTGGGTCCCCCATTTTTACCGCCGGATCAAAGGACATTTGACATATTTTGTGAGGAGTCACAATTGGTAGTCACAAGGTGATGTCGGATCTCGACATTCTTGTAACTTGGGTAGTAATGGTGTGTTGCTAGATACCGCTCATTACTTATGCTCCTAAATGGGTTTAGGGCATTGCCAACGTTACAAGAACCTATAGGGTCACACACTAAGGATAATTAGATGGAGATTTGGTTCATATGATGAACCAAGAGGATTAGATTCATTTGATGAATCATATTGGATTAAGAGTAATCCAAATTGGGCTAATTGAGTTGGACTCAAGTTGATTCATGTATTTAATGAGTCTAATTTAGATTATGACTCATTAAATCAACTTAATTTAATGAATTAGATTCATTATATTAAGTTGGCTTGAATCATATAGTTGGATTAGATCAACCATGAGAGAGATTTGATCAAGTTTGACTTGATTTGAGAGGAAGAGAAAAAGTCATGTTTGACTTGACTTTTTGCCACATCACTAGTGAGTTGGCAAGATGTGGACCAATAAGATTGCTCCACATCATCAATGTGTGCCACCTCATGGAGGTTACAAGCCTCCATAGCATTTAATGTGGCCGGCCCACATTAAATGAGGAGGTTACACTTGTTGCCATGTCATTTAGTGAGGTGGCAAGATGTGGACCAATAGTGTTGATCAACATCATCCTAGAGTGCCACCTCATGGGGGTTACAACTCTTAATGGTCTCCACATTAATTGGAATTAATGTGGGGGTTTTACACCTCCTAGAGTGGCCGGCCACTTGATGGCTAAGGGGTTTTTTGATTTTCCTCTCATTGATTCATTCACTCTTCTTCTCCCTTGGGTGCTCTCTCTTCTCCTTCTCCCATTCCTTGGCCGAACACTCCATTGGTGCTAGCACACCTTGTGTTTTGGTCATCTCCTTCTACTTGTGTCCGTGTGGATACATATAGAGGTTGTCTACTTTGACAACTAGAGATCCGGCGACATCTTGGACAAGCGGGAACGTGAAGGGCTTCGCTACAAGGGTAATGATCTTAACTTTAGTGTAGATCTAAAGTTTTTACAAACTCGTACAAGAAAAGGTTTTTCGGAAATTTTGTTTACGAATCTTTGCACGAGATCCATGGCTTTGGGTGACTCGGGGTTTCCGCGACGCGAAAAAGCGGTTTTCCCGGCCCGAAGAACCCAACATGAGGTATATGGTGATGTAGTAAAGTTTCAGATTGTCCGCCGTACAGGGGAGATGCTGCCGAAATTTCTTCGGACAGGGACTCCTTCGGGGCGTGACACATATGACAAGTTGATGTGACAAATGTTGGTGCAATATCCCTCAGGTCAAGGGTGACCTGGTTAACCAAGCTGAGTCTTGGTTAGGGTTTAGATGTTTGACAATAAGATATTGATTGAAGAAGAGTCAAGTAGGTCAAGGTTGACTGGATACTTGACTGGGAAGTCCTAACTGGCAAGTTAGGCAGAAGGAAGTCCTAGTGAGTGAAGCTAGGCAGAAGGAAATCCTGGTGAGTGAAGCCAGGTGAAAGTCCTAGTGAGTGAAGCTAGGCAGAAGGAAGTCCTGGTGAGTGAAGCCAGGTGAAAGTCCTAGTGAGTGAAGCTAGGCATAAGGAAATCCTGGTGAGTGAAGCCAGGTGAAAGTCCTAGTGAGTGAAGCTAGGCAGATGGAAAACCCTAGTGAGTGAAGCTAGGTGAAAGTCCTGGTGAGTGAAGCCAGGCAAGGAAGGAAATCCAGATGGATCAAGGATGATCGGACATCTGGTGTTGGGAAGTCCAAGTAGGTCAAAGGGATTGACTGGATACTTGGCAAGGAAGGAAGTCCAGATGGGTCAAGGTTGACCAGACATCTGGTGGAAGTCCAAGTAGGTCAATGGAGTGACCAGATACTTGGCACGACGAGTAAAAGTCCAAGTGGGTCAAAGGGATTGACCGGACACTTGGTGGGGAGTCCTGGCAGGTCAAGGGAGTGACCAGATGCGAGGCATGATGTACCAACAGGTCAAGGTTGACCGGATGTTGGTTAGGGAGGTTTGGGACTTGGTTTTGGGCAAAAACCAAGTGCTGGATCGATCGGCTGATCGATCCAGGATGTGGATCGACCAGTGGATCGATCCAGATTCTTCCCAGCGAACAGAGAGCTTCTGGATCGATCCGTGGATCGATCCAGAGGTCCTGATCGATCAGCCGATCGATCGGGACGATGCTGCTTCGCGCGATAAGCGCTGGATCGATCTGTGGATCGATCCAGGCGCGTTTCCAGAGCACAGAGGCGCTCTGGATCGATCCGTGGTCGATCCAAAGCCTCCCCGATCGATTCGGAGCATTTGAATCGATCGGGATCCGACCGTTGGCGTCGTTTATAGCTGCAGGCGTGCGATGGCTACGAGCAGAACTTCACCGATTCATTCCAGCTCTTCACCAGCTTCTCCACAGCTCTCTACAAGCACGTGATCGCCAGTTCTTGAAGGTTCTTGGAGGCTTTCCAAGTCAAGAGGCGGATCTATTGCAAGAGGAAGAAGTTAGGGTTAGGGTTTTTACTGCACATCTTGTAAGCTTTTGCTTAACTTGTATTTCCCTTTCTTCTTCTTGTATTGAGAGTGTTGTAGGGCTTCTCCGCCTTTGGTAGTTACCATAAAGGAGTGTTATTCATAGTGGAGGGTGTGTGCGTTGGTGTGGATCCTTGGATTAGTCACCTCTTGTGAGGTGGATACCAAGTAAAATCCTAGTGTTAGCGTTTTGTGTTTGTTTCTGTATTTTCCGCTGCACATCCAAGAAGAAACAAGCAACGCCAAGCAACGAAGCGCACCGAGCGAACGCGACGAGCTATTCACCCCCCCTCTAGCTACTTTTGGTCCTAACAAGTGGTATCAGAGCAAGACCGCTCTTCACCGGAATCATCGCCGGAAGGGTCAAGAAAAGCTAGAGGGTGAAGAAGTTGGAGCAAATTCTTCAAGTTCAAGACTTCATCAAGCTCAACTTCAAGATGCAATTCCAAGATGGACTTGGATTTGACACAAGGGTGGCTCCACCATACACTTCCACAAGTTTTGATTCTTGGAGATCAAGAATCGAAAACTTTCTTATGATGGAGATAGAGCAATGGTTTGCTCTAATGGAAGGCTTCAAAGCTCCAACGAACTCCAAGGGCAAGCTTCTAAAGAAAAGCAGATGGAGCTCGGAGCAAATTCAAAGGGGCGAGGCAAATGACAAAGTGACCAAGCTTTTGGTCAACTTATTGCCTAGCCACATCTTGGCTCAAGTTGGAGAATTCGAAGATGCCAAGGAGCTTTGGAGCAAATTGGCCAAGCTTCATGAAGAGATCCCCTCCACTGTACGAGATCAAGAAGAATCCAGAGAGGGAGACTCTTTGGAGCAAGACCAAGAGGAGGATTCCGAGGTTGAGAGATGCTCAACCTCCGAAGAAGAGGAAATCCAAGAAGCTTCATCCTCAAGGAAATGCAACGAAGGGAACAAGGAGGGAGCATATTCCTTGTTTCATATTCAAGATGATGAAGCCTCCACCTCTAGGATTGAGGGGGAGCAATCCTTGGTGACACCGGATCAAGAAGAAGGAGAAGCCTCTACATCCGGGTCAAGAGAAGAAGAGGAGGAAGAAGCTTCTACCTCCACAAGTCAAGAAAAATCAAATGGAGGAGAATCAAGGTCCGATCAAGAGGAAGCTTCTACCTCCGGATCCAAAGAAAAAGATGCCACCCCTACAAGCAAAGGTATAAATATTTCAATTAATAATAAAAATCATATTATATGCTTTGAATGTAGGGAACATGGGCACTACAAGAGCAAGTGCCCTAAATTAGCCAAGAAGAAGGGCCAAGTGGCACAAAAGGGCAAGGTGAAGCCCAAGGAGACCATCCTCAACACAAAGAAGAGCAAGGAGCATATTATATGCTTCTCTTGCAATCAAAAGGGGCATTATCGTAGTCAATGCCCCAAGGGGAAGAAGAGGGTCAAGGCTCAAGGAGGCACTAGTCAAGGGGGAGCCTCCAAGGTAAAGAAGAAGGTAACATTTATTGAGCCTACTCCTTTACATTATGGTAAAAAGCATGATAGGTCTAACTTTTATCATTTTAATGCAATTTACCATAAGAATAGAAAGCATGAGGGCTTTAAGGAAAAGCATGTGGCCCTACATGCTAAGACTATCACTCCTAGGGTTAGGAATGTAGGTAAAAGTCTAGGCAATAACTCTAAGGATTTTAGATACAAGCCTAGAAACCAAAATGCTCATGGACTTAATGAAAAACCAAATTCTAAGGATTTAATGATAGAAAATCAAGTCTTGAGATCAAGACTTGATAAAATGGAAAAGACCCTAACAAGGATGGAAAATATCCTAAAAGGGCAAAATGAGCAAAACCTAGGGCTAGGAAAGTCAAAGCCATCAAATAGCCATAGAGGTTTGGGATACAAACCAAAGGCTAAGAAGGATGTGCCTAGTTATCATAGGGTTCCATATAGTTATGGAACAAACCCTAGGTTTAGTGGTCAAGTCAAGAATACTAGGGAAGTCATCCCTAAAAGTATTTTTGCAACCAAAGTGACTAAGACTTCTAAGAAGTCTAAGAAAGTCACTAACAAGGTCACAAGGGAGGCTATCCCTAGGGTTGACCTAGAAAATGTGACCAAGGCTTCTAAGAAGCCCAACAAGGTCACTAGGAAGGTATCTAGGGAAGTTATCCCTAGTGAGTACCTAGAGCATCCAAGGAGCACCAATAGGTGTTGGGTTCCTAGGAGCATCTTCTCTATCCCATAAATGGGTTAGAGAGTGTCAACTCCAATTAGAAGGGTAGTTAACCCAACTTTGAGGAAATTGACACTCAAGGAGCATTTTCAAGGTTTTTGTTAACTTTTGAAAATGAAATGGAACTATTATTTACTCCTTGAAAGAGTAAAATGTGCCTAATGGTGGAAAACTGATTTTATCTTAAAATGGCACAAATTAGGAAAATCTTGAGAACTACCAAGTTGGGATTTTGGTATGTTCTTAGGAAATTTAAGGCAATCCGGGCCTTAAATTTAAAAGTGCTACTTTTGTGGAAAAATGAAATTTGCCAATATTTGAGGAATACGCTTAATTTCAATTGGCATACATTAATCAAGGGAATTAGAAATGCCAATTTAGGCTTTGGTATTTTCTTGAAGCACTTTAGGGCAATCTAGGTGTAAGTTGTAAGTTTAGCCAAGATTTTAAGGATGCTTAGATAGTTAATCTAGGTATATTTTATTTATGCTAAATCTTGTCATGATTGTTTGCCCATCATATGCCATGACATCATAACTATTTTTGCATTCATATTTTATTATGAAAAATACAAAAATACCATGTCATGTCATGCATACATCATGTAGTTATAGGAATATTTCTTTTGAAAGTTATTTTATTTTGATGTATGCCATAACATTATCATGCATTAGTTTAATTCCTTGTAATTAAGGACAAAAGGCATTTAACAACAATTATTAACAAGTGACATCCTTGGTGGATGTCTAGTATATATCTAAAATGCCTAGATAGATATGCATGATCCCTAGAATAGGGCAAAACCAAAATCTTACATCTCACAAGGACTATAAGATGACTTGTATGTGTTTTAGTGCACATTAGATACAAGTGAGATGTTAGGAAGATGAACAAAACTCAAGATGTTGATTTAGTGCATTCTTTTGAGTTTTAGGTTCATCAAAACACATAGTTATGTGTTTTCCCATCATTGGGAAAGCTAATGTACAAGTCATGTGCATTATGCCCAAGGAACATGATGGGATATTGGTTTTGAAAATGTTTTTAAAATGTTTTTGGAAAACCTTGGTGAAGGCTATCTTTTGATAGTAATCACCATTGAATAGTTAGACACAAACTTGAAGAAAACACTAAAGTTTTTGCAAGTTTTCAAGTTTGTGTCAATCTTTGAAAAGATGATGTATTTTCATAGAAAACTATTTTTCCTTGATAATATATGCCCTAAACAATGTCTACACGAAATTTCATAATTTTTGAATTTTTGTAGAATTTTCTAGGGGTTTCTGAAGTTGACTGAAATGGAATTTCAGCAACTATCAGAGCTCCGATCGATCCATGGATCGATTGGAGTGCCTGAATCGATCCATGGATCGATTGGAGTGCCTGAATCGATCCATGGATCGATTCAGATGGCATTCAGGTAGTTTGAATCGATCAGTGGATCGATTCAGAAAGGTTCAATCGATTGGAACCCAACTCCAATCGATCCAAGTTGCTGATTTTGGCTGGGAAAGCCTGATTTCAGCACTTTGAACCTATTTTAGTCTAGGTAACCATTCCAAACCCTTAAAATACATTTGTATACATAAAAAGGGTGTTTTCGTGTTGAAAACAAGGATGGAATGGTTAAGGAAGACTTCATTGAAGTTTAGGTTGAGGTTTGTTTCAAATTTTGAACATTTGAACCTCAAAACTTCTAAATCTGGGTTTCCTAAAGGTTTAGGGATTCCAAGTCATTGTTGGTGCAATGACAGAAGTTACCACCATGTCTTTAGGGGGAGGGACTCTTTAAAGACATGAAAATTATTTTTCATGAACCTTGGAAGGTGGTTAACCTTCCGTTATGAACTTGCTCAAGGTTGAGCATTTGAAACTAAATGGGGAGTGGATATCCTCATCATTTCAAGTGGTTGAAAATGCTCAAGGTTGGGTATTTGTCAACATTGAGGGAGAAGTTAAAGATAATGAAGGGTATGGGACCTTCAATATTGAGTTGATCACAATGAGTGAAATTGTGATCACGATGAGCAACTCTTCAGGGGGAGAGTCTTCAACAAATGGAGTTGTTGAAGTGTGCCCAAAATTGGAGCATAGGTTGATGTGTGTCCAAAGACGGGTTGATGTTTTTTTTGTAAGGAGTTGATGTGTGCCAATAGGGGGAGAATGAAAGGAAGTAAGTTAGGTTTTCATTACCTAGAGGGAGTTTGCCCTCTTAGGGGGAGAATGAAAAGCTTAATTTATGGGTTCATTACCTAGTGGCATGAAGAAGGAGGCTATAGGATTAGCCTAACTTACATGTGGGATTGTAAGTGTTATTGTGGTATTGTCAAACATCAAAAAGGGGGAGATTGTTGGTGCAATATCCCTCAGGTCAAGGGTGACCTGGTTAACCAAGCTGAGTCTTGGTTAGGGTTTAGATGTTTGGCAATAAGATATTGATTGAAGAAGAGTCAAGTAGGTCAAGGTTGACTGGATACTTGACTGGGAAGTCCTAACTGGCAAGTTAGGCAGAAGGAAGTCCTAGTGAGTGAAGCTAGGCAGAAGGAAATCCTGGTGAGTGAAGCCAGGTGAAAGTCCTAGTGAGTGAAACTAGGCAGAAGGAAGTCCTGGTGAGTGAAGCCAGGTGAAAGTCCTAGTGAGTGAAGCTAGGCAGAAGGAAATCCTGGTGAGTGAAGCCAGGTGAAAGTCCTAGTGAGTGAAGCTAGGCAGATGGAAAACCCTAGTGAGTGAAGCTAGGTGAAAGTCCTGGTGAGTGAAGCCAGGCAAGGGAAATCCAGATGGATCGAGGATGATCGGACATCGGTGTTGGGAAGTCCAAGTAGGTCAAGGGTTGATTGGATACTTGGCAAGGAAGGAATCCATATTGGTCAAGGTTGACCGGACATCAGTGTGGAAGTCCAAGTAGGTCAATGGAGTGACCGGATACTTGGCACAAGTAAAAGTCCAGTGGGTCAAGGATGACCGGACACTGGGAGTCTGGCGGTCAAGGGAGTGACCAGATGCGAGGCATGATGTACCAACAGGTCAAGGTTGACCGGATGTTGGTTAGGGAGGTTTGAGACTTGGTTTTGGGCAAAAACCAAGTGCTGGATCGATCGGCTGATCGATCCAGGATGTGGATCGACCAGTGGATCGATCCAGATTCTTCCCAGCGAACAGAGAGCTTCTGGATCGATCCGTGGATCGATCCAGAGGTCCTGATCGATCAGCCGATCGATCGGGACGATGCTGCTTCGCGCGATAAGCGCTGGATCGATCCAGAGCACAGAGGCGCTCTGGATCGATCCTTGGATCGATCCAAAGCCTCCCCGATCGATTCGGAGCATTTGAATCGATCGGGATCCGACCGTTGGCGTCGTTTATAGCTGCAGGCGTGCGATGGCTGCGAGCAGAACTTCACCGATTCATTCTAGCTCTTCACAAGCTTCTCCACAGCTCTCTACAAGCACGTGATCGCCAGTTCTTGAAGGTTCTTGGAGGCTTTCCAAGTCAAGAGGCGGATCTATTGCAAGAGGAAGAAGTTAGGGTTAGGGTTTTTACTGCACATCTTGTAAGCTTTTGCTTAACTTGTATTTCCCTTTCTTCTTCTTGTATTGAGAGTGTTGTAGGGCTTCTCCGCCTTTGGTAGTTACCATAAAGGAGTGTTATTCATAGTGGAGGGTGTGTGCGTTGGTGTGGATCCTTGGATTAGTCACCTCTTGTGAGGTGGATACCAAGTAAAATCCTAGTGTTAGCGTTTTGTGTTTGTTTCTGTATTTTCCGCTGCACATCCAAGAAGAAACAAGCAACGCCAAGCAACGAAGCGCACCGAGCGAACGCGACGAGCTATTCACCCCCCTAGCTACTTTTGGTCCTAACAACAAATACATACAAACATTAAAGTCTAACCGTTAACGTAAAATAATACATTATTTTTCATATAATATTTTTATTTTTCTTTTTTAGTTATCGATTACGATTCTTATAACGAGGGTGAATACATATTTTGTATTCAATCAGTTTACTGTGTTCATTCTAAAATATCATACAATTATTTATATAACAATCAATCTTCTCTATAGGTAAATTTAAACCCCTGACCAATTTCTCTGTACTATAAAATTTATCAGTTATTAGGTAATCAGCAGAAAATAATTATGACATCAATTGACAAATGTCATCATAACATCGTTATGAGAAATTATATTCTACCTTAATGTTCAATAACTTTGTAGTAGTTGATAGTTAAGAATGACAAAATGAAATGTCTTTTCACACTGCTCTTTCATTAGCCTCTAACATGTCATATAGTTGCCAAACTTCATGTGTTGATATTTCATCTATATTAGAATTATCAACTGCATTTATCGCGTCATGAATCATTGATTGCATTGCATTCTCATTAGATGATAATTCCCCTATATCAATTGTGTCAGATGAAAAAGCAAACAAAGTTCCAAATGAATACAACAAATAAGGCTCTCAATGATAACTCACAATAATAATAATAGTGCGAAGAGCGAAACACAGCGGTTCGATGGTCGTCGCACAACGGCTCGACGGTCAGCACACAACAATGGTCAGATCTGCGACGAAAACGGTAGATACAACAGTTGTAAAGCTGCCGGAGTCGCTTGTAGGGATGCCGGAGTCACCTGTAGAGACATTGAAGGTTGCTGTAGGGGCATCGGAGAGGACATACAGTGGAGGCAGGAAGAGGGCAATGACGGTGGCGCTATGAAGCCGACAAAGGTCGTGGATCGGCCAAGGGTTTCTGTGGGAGACGACAACCAAAGAGGGGGCGTAGCCGCGCGGTAGCGGCCCGGAGGCTTACAACAACGATGAGATTTGACCCGCAGGGGGTGCACGACGGCAGCGGCCCGGAGGCTTGTGGCAGCTGCGACGCGCGGCACGTGGCGCGTGCCGACGAGAGGAGAGGGAGAGAGGAGAAGGCGATCTCACTAACCAGGAATAGCCTACGCCGAAGGTGATGAGGAGGAACAGTGTCGAGGGTGGGGTTGACGTGGAGAAGGAGAAGATGACGACTCCCTCGTGTGTACCCTCGAGGAAAAAACTTTCTTCTATATTTTATCTAATTTGACGATCAATTATAAATTGATTTATTTATTTTTATATAAATTGGGATGGACTGTGAAATGTTTGATATGAGCATAATAATCTTTATTATAATGGTTATTGAAGAATGAATATTCAATTATAGATAAAAAAAAGTGACATAATAAAAATATTTTAGGTTTTTTCGGATTTATGAAACTTAACAAGTAAAATGAGTAATATGATAATAAAATGTAGAATCTATCATCCAACGGCTTCACATGCTTGACCCATAATGACAAAAAGGTGAATATGTTTGCCTCCAGCACTCTGGTCAATCCATATCAGAGTCAACATGGAGGAAATAAATCATGGGTGACTACTAACCTTTGAAATAATAATTAACACATAAGGAAGATATTTATCTTGATTTTATCGAGATTCGATATCTCGCTACTAACTCATCCGCTAGCGGAAGGTAAATTAGAAAATTATAAACCATTTTATAACCTCCCTAATTCTTTCCTACTCCTCCGTCTGACATATCGATCGGATATCGGATGCATAGGGTTCGGAGGAAATTGCATCCCCAGTGAAGAAGCGCTGCTTCAGAGCATCTCCGCCGTAAACTCTTCGCGTCCACGTTCCTCCGCTTGCTTCTGTCGCAGCGCATTAGCCGCAGTGATCGCAGGAATCCGGCAGCGGTGCGGGTCGTGCACAGCGCCTCTTTGTGTGGCAGCTCACCTGGATCGTCCGAATTCACTCTCTGGCGAAGAAGAAACGGGAAGTTGACCAGGGTAGAGATGTTGGTTCCTTTGCCGCGGTTGACGAGTTCTTTCAGGGCTCCCTACGACGTTGATCAGGCGTACCTCCGCCGCAAGAGGATACTACGGAACCTAAAGTCGAGAAGGTAGATTGGATTTATGCCATCCACCTCTGAACTCAACAGTATATTATGCGTGTCAATTATATACGAGTTTGATTGGATAGCGCGCTTCGATCTGGGGTATTGTGGTGCGGTTGATTGACTTGTTTCTGTTGCTGAGTATAGTTGCTTTCTTTTGCCTCTTCTGTTAGGGCCAACGATGAGCCTGAACTTGCTCGGAAGCTGATTCCTCACTGGGACGAAGGTAAAAACTGGTACCATTTGGCTGTAATTTTTTCTTCTTAGTTGGCTGTAATTGTTTCTTCTTAGTCCGTCTTCCTTCTCAATATAGTTGTCCAATTCGAATTCCTTCCAGATATTGTTAAATCTCTTTGGTAAGGTTGATACCAGGGATGCTTGTATGAGTTGTACTTTATAAGTCTAGGGATCGATCTCCAATCATTGATGAGGAATTTAACATCTTGTGTCTATACCGCTCTTAAACTGGTGCGTATATATTTATTATGCTCGACTTGTTAACAAAATTGTAAATTGACTCCCACCAAGTGATGTGGTAAAATTTTCAACAATGATTTTTCAAATAAGGAGATAGAAAGATCAATTAGGATTGACATGGGTTCTGATGCATTATTGGTTGAGTTTGTTGGTAGAGGTAACCAAGTAATACAAGAAAATGACTAGAGTGATAAAGATCCTTTGGTGAGAAGACAACCTGATTAACGAGGTAACTCATTAAGGAGAGATAACATCAGGTGAGAACTGCATCTCCCAAGCTTGAGTACATTCATATTTAACATCATAGTGCATGTAATATCAAGAAGATGTATGCTTGCTAACACCATTTTGTTGAAAGTTGTAAACATATATGGTTTGGTGAATAATGTCTTGTGAAGCACAAAAAATGGAAAAGCTAATTCTGTGCAACATGCAAAAATATAACAAGTTGAAAATGCTTTTTTTTGGAATGCATCAAGAACCTTAGAATCAATTTTCATGTAAATTTGTCATACATGTGGAATCATTGATAAAGGTAAAGAAATAATGAAATTAACCATGTATAGAAATTAGACTTGATTTGTGAGATTGAACTATGCTAAAGGAGAAATAAGTACTTTCATGATTATTAGAAGGAAATGATGTGCGCCAATGTTAACCAATCTCATAGATTCACATTGGAGTTTAGTTTGGTGGAATAATAATAAAATCTCTTATTTTGAATATAGAAGGATGGCCAATCTAACAATTACATGGTATAAAGTTATGCTTTTGGTAGAAAAAGTCCTAGCAAAGAGCTGTTTGTCTAAGTAGTAGACTTCACCAAATATTCTCTTCCTCGGCAAATCCTAAACAATACAATGGAATGAGGGATGGAAAGAACCCAAAGCGGAGGCAATCATAACAAAGTTAAATAAATCATTTTTTAATAAAGTTTAGAATTGTTCATACTTGAATAAATTGAAATTCAATTGTTGTTGTTGAGGGAGTTGTAAAAGAGAAAGAGATAATATATTTCAATAATCTAATTTGCTTACATATACGTATTTATATACATAAGGAGGGAAAGAGGATCCTATACTTATGGTATGTCTATCAATCATTAATTACAATAAATCTTAATCCCTATAATCAAGCTAAGCTAAATCAATCGTAATCCCTACAATTAAGGGAATCTTTGAAAGTATTCAACACTCCCCCTCAAGCTGGAGCATATATGTCAATCATATCTAGCTTGTCACAAAGTTCTGAGAATTGTTTTTCTCCTAATGCTTTAGTGACGACATCGACAACTTGGTTGGATGATGATGTGAATAGAGTGACAATTTTCTAACTCATTACACACGAATAAAGAGTGACAGTGAACCTCAATATGCTTAGTCCTCTCATGAGAAACTATGTTTATGTGAATAAGCTGCTTGATTATCACAGTACATTGGAACCTAATTCTTCAAGCAAATTTTGCAGCCATAACATATCGGCTACAATCTATACTTGGCTTTGGCAGTCGATCTAGCAATAACAGTTTGTTTCTTACTATGCTATATTACTAAATTTTCCTCTACATAAGTACAATACCTAGAAGTAGACCGTCTATTGGTCTTATCCAACATAGTCGACATGAGAATAAACTTTGATCTTTAGGTGCCCATTTCTCTTAAATGACAATCCTTTACTTGGAGATTTCTTAATGTACTTGAGAATCCTGATAATGACATCCTAGTGAACTTGCTTCGACTTATCCCAGTGAACTTGCTTCGACTTAATGTACTTGGCCAGAACACATGAATGACTACGCCGGGTGGTATCAGTTCCACGATCACGACTACTATTATAATGAAAGAACCCACAATCGTCGTGAGCCACCATAGCCGAAGTGTCAGAAGATGAGGAAAAACTGGTGTCAGGACAGTCTGGGGTCACACGAAGAACTCGAGATAGAGTATTCGATAACGTGAGAATGTTATCACTTGCCAGTAGATTATCCACAACCGGTCATAGAGTGGAATCCAAACCGGATAGGAACTTCACAACCAAGAATTCCTCCTATTGGTTCTTTCGAGTCTAAGCGTCACAAGAGAACAGATGGTATAGCGGAATTTCATCGACAACCCCCTTAAGAGTAGCAAAATAGTTACTAACAGATTGACCATCCCGACGAAGAGAGAAGAGCTTTTCATATAATTCGAAAACCCGAGAAACGTTCTTGTCATTCGAATACAGGCCCCATAAGACATCTCACATCTCCTTAGCACTTTCCACAAAGATAATATTACTACTCATGAACTCCTCCATGTCGTTGAGAAGCCAAGCCATAACATAACAATCGTCTGAAACCTAATTTGAATATTTCAAATCTTTAGGGTCAGGACAGTCTGTAGTCACACGAAGAACCCGAGATAGAGTATTCGATAACGTGAGAATGTTATCACTTGCCAGTAGATTATCCACAACCGGTCGTAGAGTGGAATCCAAACTGGATAGGAACTTCGCAACCAAGAATTCCTCCTATTGGTTCTTTCGAGTCTGAGCATCACAAGAGAACAGATGGTATAGCGGAATTTCATCGACAACCCCCTTAAGAGTAGCAAAATAGTTACTAACAGATTGACCATCCTGGCGAAGAGAGAAGAGCTTTTCATATAATTTGAAAACTCGAGAAACATTCTTGTCATTCGAATACAGGCCTCGTAAGACATCTCACATCTCCTTAGCACTTTCCACAAAGATAACATTAGTGCTCACGAACTCCTCCATGCCGTTGAGAAGCCAAGCCATAACATAACAATCGTCTGAAACCTAATTTGAATATTTCAAATCTTTAGGGTCAGGACAGTCTGTGGTCACACGAAGAACCCGAGATAGAATATTCGATAACGTGATAATATTATCACTTGCCAGTAGATTATCCACAATCGGTCGTAGAGTGGAATCCAAACCGGATAGGAACTTCGCAACCAAGAATTCCTCCCACTAATTCTTTCGAGTCTGAGCGTCACAAGAGAGCAGATGGTATAGCAGAATTTCATCGACAACCCCCTTAAGAGTAGCAAAATAGTTACTAACAGATTGACCATCCTGGCGAAGAGAGAACTTTTCATATAATTTGAAAACCTGAGAAACGTTCTTGTCATTCGAATACAGGCCTCGTAAGACATCTCGCATCTCCTTAGCACTTTCCATAAAGATAACATTAGTGCTCATGAACTCTTCCATGTTGTTGAAAAGCCAAGCCATAACATAACAATCGTCTAAAACCCAATCTGAATATTTTGAATCTTTAGGGTCAGGAGGAGTGGACAGAATATGTTCTTTATTCTTGTGAGATCCTATGAATAATTCAAATGAACGTGACCACAAGAGATAGTTGGTCCATTCAATTTAATAGTGGTAGCCAAGTTGGGTTTAGAATATGAAGACTTCATCGTAGGAAGAAATTAGAGGCCGAACCTGAGTAGTAGCAGATTAGGGCCGCGCTGGTTGATCCACTAGTGGTAGCCGCAGTAGAAGGCGGCAGCAAGGGACGTCGACGTCGAAATTGGCAGCAAAGGACGTCGGTACCAAAATTGGCAGCAAGGGATTTTAGTGCCGAAATCGGCAACAAAGGACATCAACGTTGAATTCAGCAGTAAGTAAGGGTGTAATCGAGCCGAGCCGAACTTTTGAATGTTTGAGATTGACTCGTTTATAATCGAGCCGAGCTTGAGCTTTATTTAACGAATATATTCATGACTCACAATCTTATTCGATCTTTTATCGAGCCTGAACGAGCTTAATAAATATAAATTATATATTTAAATATTCATTAAAAATTAAATTATATATTTAGAGAAAATTATAATATTCTTATTAAAATTTATAATTTTATTCTAATAAATAAATTTAATATATTTGTCTATATGTTTCATAAGTAGAGTATAAAATTTATAAATTCAATATCAAAACTATTATTTTTATATTTAACGAACATGTTCACGAGCTAATGAGCTGAATATTGTGAAGCTTGAGCTTGACTTGTTTATCTTAACTAACCTCATTAAACGAGCTCAAACGAGCTTTTATCAAATCGAGCTTCGAATAGCTCATGAGTGGCTTGATTCATTTACACCCCTAGCAACAAGGGACGTCAGCACCAAAATCGGTAAGGGGCGTCGGTAGTAGCGGAGGCGCAACAATAGTAGTGGCGGCCAAAAAAAAAAAACCTAATTTGCTACCATGTAGAAGAGAAGGAGAAGGAGAACTTGTTGGGACCATATAAAAGAGAAAGAGATAATATATTCCAATAATCTAATTTGCTTACATATAGGCATTTATATACATAAGGAGGAAAAGATGATCCTATAATTATGGTATGCCTATCAATATTAATTACAACCAATCTTAATCCCTATAATCAAGTTAATCTAAATCAATCATAATCCCTACAATTAAGGGAATTTTTGGAAGTATTCAACAGGAGTAAACTCAGAAGGTGAAGTGGCTATGGTGGTTTCTTAGAGTAGCTTTTGCATTGAGTGGTTGCTAATTTTTTTTCTCAACAATTTTATGACAGATGGTTAGTGCGACCACAATGAATGTTAGGAGAGTATAAAAGAACTTCTATGTTTACATCTTTGGATCTTTAGCTCCTTGAATTTGTCCAGCTGAGCTACAACTTGATAAGGGGTGGTAGCACATGCTAGAGATGCATGAAGAACTCATGCCAAGACATTCGAGATTCTTTGTATGATGTTTCAGAATCTTTGGGTCTGTAAAAATAGGATGATATATGTCCTATTTATCTTAAAGTGTAGCACTTTATTTGTTCAGAGAACACTCATTTTATTTTAAATTGAAGATGCCTTTCTATTCCTAATATATGTGGGAGGCATTTTGCATGTATGAGTACATCCTCTGAACAACATTCTATATTCTTTTAAAGGAAAGAGCCATGCAAAAATAGTAAGTTGCAAACTTTGCCATGCTAAGTAGGTGACATCTTTCTCATTTGGGAGACATGAGATGACTTTCATTTCCATAAGAGCTAACAACAACTTCAAATGCTTGAATTTAGAGGAGATAATTGGGACCATTGAATTTAATATTGATTTCAATACTACTATTGGATTTAGAAATCATTGGTAGACGAGGATGCCATCATGATAAGAAGATAACAAGAACAAGTTTGTAGATTTCCAAGAAGCATAACAATGGACAAGGAATTAGGTTTAATTTTACATGGTGTGCTAGGGTGTGGATTGAGGGTTATGAAATGTCACATGTGCTGAGGTGGGTTGCTCTTGCTCAGGAGGGGGAAGAAAGGAGAAGGGTTAAGGCAGTGATGATCGAGGAAAGGGGTTAGGATGAGAGATGGGCAAGCAAGAAGCGATCTCGGTGAGGTAAGGGTGCAGCCGAGTAGTCTCTAATATTAAATATTAGTTAAATGAAAGTTAAAAGAAAGCTTGATTGTTTTTATTGTAGCAAGTAGTATTATAGTCCGTGTAGTTATAAATTCAAGAGTAACTAACTAATTACTAGGAAAATATATTAGGTAAACATGAGACTAAGTTATTTGTACCTATTGTTTTTAACAACAAAAAAGCAATTAAAGTAGGGTTAAAATTTAATGATTTACATACTCATTGTCTCGAAATAGGTAAGTTATGTTGAATAAAAAGAGAGTAGCAGTAAGCGTAGAAGTAGTGGAAGAGGGTTGACTATCATTGTGGTGGAAGAGGGAGGATAGTAAGTTAATGTGGTGAAAGGTTGTTGAGGTTTGTGAATTGTAGTAGAAGATAAAAGAAAGATATGAAAAATGATGAGGGAAGGGAGGCTAGTAAAGATTGACATAGGAAAGTGAGGTTGTTGAAGGGTTGTGATTGAATGGCTGAGTTCTCTTGTCATAATATTGTTGCTACGGTTTGTTGTAGAAGATATGTATTGATGGAAAATTGACAAGCTCCATAAGATTTTTTATCTTGAATTATGTGATAGGTCTAGGAGGACAAGCACCTCGCTCCTTGCTAGACACATGCAAGATTGTTGGTACAATTGTGTCTCGAGTAGTCTAGTGTGACTTTGGATTATGATGTTTGGATAAAGAGTTTAAGTTATGCCCTTGCCTTGTTATTTGACATGTATGTTTGAGTGTGCAAGGATTTGCAAGAACACATATGAAGCTTGGAGAGCTTGTGCTTGATGAGATCGAACGATGATATGGATAATGACTAGCAAGACCAAGGCGATACTCAGTGGCTTTGAAGTTTGCAACTGATTGGAGAAGGTTGAATGGGGCTATCGAGAGACCGTGGGACGAGAAGCACTAAAGTTGTGTTGGAGCAACTTTGGAGCATGACTTGGCACAAGATTGGCAACTTGATGACTCAAGGTCCTAAGGGATAAGAGAAGGTTGCACTAGTGATTGAGGGGCTGTAGGATGAGAAGCATTGAGGAGCAACAATGACAATAGCCATAGGAGGCAAACTACTTAGGTGGAGCGTAAAGGATGACATGTGGAGTAGCCAAGGGCTTTGCTGCATTTAAGAGATGAAAATTTTGATGGGAACAACTTTAGGGCGAAGTCAAGTTGCAATGATAAGGCTTTATGGTGAATTATGAGAGTTGAGTGACCTGTACGAATGGGGTGAGGTTAACTTTCAACTTAGGAAACACTCTTATCATTGGGATTATTGTAGTCTGGAATATAGTTGACTGGAACTAGAATTAATCGAATGGTGAATGAATTGACATATGGAATCATTCAGGAGACTAATAAACTCAAAACCCCAAAGTCACTTTGGAGTTTATGGTTTGGTTCAGTCGATTGATGGCTGAGTTGATTGGTGGAAACATTCATTTGCCTGATAAACCCTAAATTCTCTTCTGGGTTTATGGTTCAACTCATGTGGAATACAGTCGACTGGTGGCTGAGTTGACTAGTGGATGAGTGGACTGATGAAAACATTCACTCGACTCATAAACCTAAAACTCCAAATCTTGTTCGTGGTTTGTGGTGGTTTGTTTTAGTTGACTAATGTGGAATCTAATCCATTGATGATTGAGTTGATTGGGCAGTCGATTCAGGCCGAGGAGTTAGGAACAAAATGTTTCTATTCATGCTAAGTTGATTGGGTAGACAATTGATGGTAGATCAATTGATTGATGCTGGGATCTAGTGGGCTCATGCTACAGATGGAAACTAGGAAGAGCCATTGATTAGAGGCTGCAGTGCAACAGCCAGATACTCTTCTGTATATAGTCAGATACCGTACTGTATATCAGGCTTTCAGTCCTCGATAGATCAGTGACAGACCAAGTGGAGTATGAAGAGGAGTTAAGGCTATAAAAGGGGAGCTCATCAGAGGCTTGAAGGTTGGAGAAATAGAGTTGGTTAAACCCTATTAGAAGCCTTTTGTAATTCCTTAACCTTCGTCTTCTATTTTTTTTAATTCTTGAGATTGTAAGAGGGTTCTCTACCGCCAATAGTTGACCGAGAAGGAGAAAGATAGTGACTTTCTTGGAGTAATATATCAACGGAACATTGGCTGTAGATTAGGAGTGTTGGGGCCGCCAAACCATGTAAACACCTTGTATTAGCGAATGGTATGTGTTCACTTGTGTCAATGCTTTTATTTCACTCTTAATTGTTTGTGACCTTGCTAAGTAAATAGCAAGAGTAGTTTAGGATCACATTTTCAGGTTAGTTTGCTATTTAACCCCCTCTAGCATTTGGCCATCTATACTTCACGGCCCCTACAAGGATGTGGTGTTGAGGGAGAAGGGCAAGGGTTACTAGACATAGGATGTTTGATAATACGTTAGGAGGAAGTGTATCCAAGTGGTTCTCCATCAGTTTCATTTGGAACTTTCTTGAACTTAGTGTTGTTTTTTAGTGCATCTTCATGTAAGAACAAAATGATGTTTCTGGGTGACTTGACTTTCCATCCTGTTTCCTGACTGAATCAATTATCAAGTATATAGACTGTGTTTCATGATTTATTTCTAGATAGTTTTGGTCTATTGTCTTTTCCCATCAGAATTTTTATGGCGACTAAACTGACAAAAGCTATTCAACTTTTCATTATTAGGCTTCATCTGTTTGAGGTTGTGTATCTTCGAGTTCATTCACTATCATTTTGTTTTTTTTGCAACACCTTTTCTATTCTTTATGCAGCTTCAGCTGAATTGCATCAAGCATATAGGCAATTTGTTGGTTCTGTTGTTGAGTTGGTAAATGGCGAGGTGTCCTCAGAGGAATTCCGGGAGGTGGCAAAGACTGCTTATGATCTTTTTGGTCACTTTCACATGGATAATGATTTGACCAAGAGTGTTACCCAGAAAAAGTAACTGTTTCTGATTCACTCATTATCTTACTTTTTCTTTTGTTGTCTCTGCTATTGCACATCTTGATGTTGTCTCTCCATAATTTATTGTTGATATTGGAACTTAATGAACTGGCTTTTTTCTTTCTTATCAACAGCCATTTTGCATAACTAGGAGAAATAATTAATCATGTTTATTTTGCATAGATCAAAACTGACAGTTAAAAGAATAGAAATGATGCAGGATTCATTTTTTTAGTTTAAAAAGGACAGTCCGGTGCACGAAGCTCCCGCTATACGGGGTCCCGGGGAAGGATCTATTGTACGCAGCCTTACCCTATTTTTTTGCAAGAGGCTGTTTTCAGGATTCGAAGACCTTTTGGTTACAAAGCAACAACTTTACCGTTGCGTCAAGGCTCCCTTTCAATCCATTTTTTTAGTTTCCAACTTGATAAACCGGAAATACAGACAACAAAACTATTATGAACTCAACCCTTAATTTTTTTTTTTTTACCTGAAATATCAAATTCCTACAACTAATTTACAATAGTTATTTTGATGCACTGAGATATCAATATTCAGATGTGTAAAATCCAATAGTTCATTAGCCTGTGCATTCATTAATGCATACCTGAAAATCTATTAGTTTTATATCTACTGCACCAACTGGTGGATATTTTCTGAAAGACTCTTGTTCTTCAGGATTGAATTGCAACGACTTATTGGTTACAATATTGAAGATGCAATCCTACAGAAAATGGCTTCTCTAGCTCAGAGGCTATATGTTCTTCAGCATTCACCCAATAATGCTCTAGTTGCCCAGGAAATTGGAGCAGATGGATGTGGTGACAGTACCATTGAATTTGGTTCTGATCTTAGTTTCCAGGTTCCTTCTCGCTTTGTTTTGGATGTGCCATCGGAAAATGTTACAACTTTGTCAAGCGATTTTCTGCCAACCTCTGCATTTGATGACAATCATTACAGTCACACACACTTTGCTAATCATGATTCAACTACTGACCAAAGAACTGGTAGCTTAAAATGGCTAAAAGATGCTTGTGATATGATAGTGCAACATGATGGTGCATCACAGATATCTGGAGATGAGCTTGCAATGGCTTTGTGCCGTGTGCTCCTGTCTAATAAAGCTGGCGATGAGGTGCCTTTTGTATTGTGCTTTTTTACTCAATTACTCAATTGAACATGTGTACATATTAGTCTGTGCTGATATACAATATCTTTCATGCACTTTGTATATTGTCTTTGACATCTTTGTACTTTCTTTTTTAAGATAGCTGGTGATTTGCTGGACCTTGTTGGTGATGGTTCCTTTGAAACAGTTCAGGATCTATTATTGGTAAGAGCTATAAACAACCTTGTTCCTGTATATTTAATACTGCATCCTTCTGATCATTACTGGTCCCTCTTGATTTGATTAGCTGATTCTATATTCCACGATTTTTGGAATTGACTCTTAAGTAATTATATCATAAACAATTGATAGTGTCAGACCCTTTTCATTACATTGTGAGAATAGTTTCTTTCTTTGTATAATAACTAGGTAGCTTCTATGAGCCATATATTGAGTTTCACATATAACTTCTCCTCATGGCAGTTTGGGAATCATGAGCTTACTATGGTCTTAGAAAGTGAAAAAAAAATCCAAGTTACTGGTTGTGTCTTGTTTTCTTCTTATGTTACAGGATCTATGTGTAACCTACACATATAATGTCATTATTCTTTTCCATTACTTGGTGGGCTTTTAAGTGTATGATATAAGGAGAATCCTCTATTGATATTACACTTTTCAAAGCACTTGTTACAATCTTTGGGTTCTATTTCTCTTGATTTTTGGACATGGTATGAGTCTAGAACAGTAGCTTTGACTGTGCCTCTGAAGTCATTGTTTGGGGTTTCAAACTTGTCTATACAACACACTTCTTCTCTTTGGCTTCTTGTAGCTGAGAAACAGTTTGTTGCTGCTGTTATAACTTTCTTTTGGCATGTATCTTTTGCAGCATCCAAATGTTGTTATCTTCTGCTGTCCTTGATAAGTTTGCTCTCGTTTTGTAGCATCGCAAAGAGCTTGTGAATGCAATTCAACATGGGTTGTTTATATTAAAGTCTGAGAAGATATCCTCAAACAATCAACTTAAAATGCCTAGTTATGGCACCCAGGTAACCTGATGCAGCAATAGTTTTTCTTCATTCGATTTCCCTCATTTCATCAATAATTTTGAAATTTCCTTCCAGGTTATTGTACAAACTGAATCAGAAAGACAAATGGATAAACTTCGGCGTAAGGAGGAAAAACGTAATAAACGGTTGGGAGAATATGGAAACACACTAGATTTTCCGGTTGAAAGCTTTTATTCTCTTCTTTTGGCAAGTCAGAAGAAACAACCTTTAGATGATTTAATTGGAATTGGCCATGGGCTTAATTCTGTTTTGATCAGTGCTCTTCCTGAAGGAACTATAAGATTGCATAATAGTGGTTATGAAGAAGTTAGAATTCCACCCACTCCAACTGCTGCTATGAAACCGCATGAAAAACTGGTATTTTTCTCCTTAGTGGTGGAGTTCTTTATTTGTTTAGATGTTTGCCAAAGCCTACTGTTGCTTAGTGAGTGATCAAGGAATTGACATCAATAACATGTTCATGGTTTAAAATCTCGTGCCGTACCGAGCGGCATGGGCGAAACATCTCGTTCCGCTAATCGATCGGCACAGTGGCAACACCGGCACACCCCGCGGCCGTGCATGGCTGCATTTTTTTTTTTTCAAATTTTTTAATTGTTAATTTTTTATGATTAATTTTTTCTTCTTCTTCCCCATATTGTAATTTATTATTTTATTTCTTTTATCCTTAAACACATGAAAAAAATTCCTTTTTAATTTTTTTATTCCTTTTCTCCTTCAATACATAGGAAAAATTTTCTCCTAAATTAAATTCAATTTAATTTAAACCTACTTGATCTTGATCATTATGTTTAGACTTTAGTTAATCCTAAATTCATTTTTACTCAATTATAATTTTTAAAATATTAGTTTAACTTAATAATACGTATTTATAATAATCAAATATAATAATAATATTTTTTAAATAATATATTTTATATTTAAAAAAGTATCGAAATCATATAAGCATGACACGATACTATTCCGAAATCGTATTGTTCCGGTCATAAATCGAAACTTTGATACGGTTCAACATTTTAAACCATGAACATGCTATGTTAAAGCATCCCATTGGAACATAAAAATGCTAAATAGGCAAATGTGAAGACATGAATAAATAACTCATAAATCATCTCGATCTGATTTGTTGGGACCCATATAAATGAAACTTAGGGGTGAGTTTGTAATATTTCATATTTTATCAATGACATCTCTATAGTTGATCAACCTATTTTGATAGCTAATTCGTTCTCTAGATTGTTGCACAGGGGCCGAGAAGGCAGATAGAAGTGGAGTAGTGGCCTATTTGAGAACTAAAATGGGCTCTTCTTTTGATGCCATATTTGGACATATTACTGATATTTGTTGTGCCGTTCATGGATTCTCGTAAGTCACCAACTTTATATTACACATACCATTCAATATAACATCACACCACCACTAGGACTTCTCTGTTAGGGTCATTAGACTCCATCACATCCATTGATGAGGACTCTCAACTTCTTTAGCTTCAAGCGATCACCAATGGATTATTCTAGCCTGTTACCTCCCTTATTTATGTAAGTTCCAATTCTGCTTGCGTAACTCACACTTTTAGATTATCACCTTTGATCTTAGATATGTGGACCTCCGAGCACATTTCTGATTAGACATCTTTCTTTTACGTACCTAAGTTTCATTTGAGCTTACTATGTAGTAGTAGCTCACTACATCTTCCTTTATCATATTTGACTCCACTTCTGTGTTATTCACGATTTGTGAATGGGATAGGTGATTCTTTTCAGACATGAGTCTTGTGGACTTTCTAAGTTGGATGTACCTATAACATCCTTGACGTTTTTGGCTACACCCTCTTCAAATCTATAGCTTTAATATTTGAAGATTATGGTTCTTCAAACTCTTGAATGTGAATCCTGTACCTTAGGCAAACATGTTACTTCCTTTTCTAACAGGATTCATAACATGCATGTACACCCTTTTGATCCATTTTGATGTCTATGGTCCTATTCGTGGCTACTCTATTTTTTGGTTTTAAATACTTTGTAACCTTTATCGATGACTATTCTAGAATAACATGGTGTATTTTGATGAGAGAGCATTCAAAGTTCTTTGTTTTTTGTTATCATTATTATTTGTTCCCTCAATCACATTCCATTCTTCACACTTTATGTTCAGATTCCCTTTTCTATCCTCTCAAGATGCTATATACTTTGTTTCACTATGGGTGCTCGGTTGTACTTGTTTGATCCATCTCGTATCCCCTAGGCGGGATAAATAATCTCTTGGGATGTATTTTTATTGGTTACTCTCGTCTACAGAAGGGTTATCAATGTCACTGTCATTTATCACACCCCACCTTTATTTCGGTATATATGAACTTCTTTGAGGACTCCCTTCTTGTCTTCCCTTTTCCCTTCATTAGAAATTTAGAATCAATCTGGGAGCTTCCCTCTGTTCGTACACCACTATCGGTTCACCCATCATTGTGATTGATCCTTCACCTCCTTCAACTCCACATACATCACTTCTCCTTGCACCTCCTCCAGCTACCCTCCTTTAAATGGGTATAAACACACACAATAATGTGATGATGCTCTGGTGACTCCTCTCAACTCTGTCGTGCCCTAGTCACCTCCTGCCTTTGTCTTGGTCCCATTGCCTTCTATGGCACACCTTCTCTCTCAATTTATATCTATGCTTCATTTATCACCAAAATAATTTACTTTTTTGTCTTCCTTATCCTCGCAACTTGTTCTTAGAAATATCTCAGATGCCCTCTCAAATCTTGGATGCATGTAGGCTATGCAGGATGAGATGGATGCACTTCACTCTAACATACTTGGGAAATTGTCACTCTTCCTCAAGGAGAATCTACCATGGGGGTGCAAATGAATGTTAATAGTTAGTTGATCCTAATGACATCATCGACTACCTCAAGGCTTGTTTGGTGGAAAATTGACGTTGACTATCTAAACACCTTTTCTCTAGTGATAAAAATTATTTTGGTTTGGATATTTGATATTAAAAATGCTTTTCTTCATGGAGATCTATTATAGGAACTTATATGGAGTAATTTCATGAGTTTGTTGCTAGGAAAAGAGTGTGCAAGTTGAAATCATGATATGACTTAAAACAATTACCATGAGCTTGTTTGGGTCTTCTTTAGTATGATATGACCAAGAGTCCGACATGTTATTTGATGTTTTATATATTTTTTGGTTCAAGGGATATAGGGTTACTCAACAATACAAGTGTTAAAAAAATATTTATGTTGATCATAAATGGCATACATATATGTCTATGAGAAACACATTAATCAATCAAAACAAGGTTAGAAGTAAACAAGTTACAGATAAAGACATTGCAAAAAATACATAATGTAGCATTGTAGTTAACAAATAAATTATACTGAATTGAAACAAGTCCTGAGTAAATGCATACAATTCATAAATCACATCACAAGAAAACAATTAATGTGACAATGTAGTATGCATTTAATGTTTTTAACTACAACAAAACAAATACTTAAATTAACAATTATGCTTCCATAACAAAAAGTCTTGATCTGCATATTCTGTCTAATTTGATCTCCCATCTCACATTCGAAATGAACCATACATCATATATGTGATGTGGTCCCCTTTATGAATCGTCTATATGTAGAATTGTAGATGGATAACCATGAGAATTGGGCAATTTGATACGGGAGTTACTGATGTGAATTTAGTTTTTATCAGCAGCATCCAACATTAGAAACTTATTATCACTTGATTATCCAATTTGTCTGATCATAGAGTTCGATACGACAGTCAGATCAACCCCGCGCATAGTGAGCTTTAGCCTAGCTTCATGATAATCAAACATTTGGAAAGAGATATTGTGATGACTATGACATTCAAACATGAAGTCCTGCTTGTTTTTATACTTTGGAATTTTTATTTTATTAACATGGATACTTGAGTTGCATTGGCATAGCTTTTGTTTGATTATTTTCTCCTTTTTTACTCTCTGAGTTTGTCTTACTACAAAGTTTCATTGTATATTTTTTTATAATGATAATTTGAATGAATAATTAGCTTATTCTCTGTTTTGAAGAAGAATTTTTTGGTGTTTCTTGAGCAAGGTGGATTTCTTTTCTCTCTTGAAGGTGGATTCCTCCATAGCTATTCCTTTTTTTCTCTTCTTTGAAGATTCCTTATAAGAAAGAACAAACTTTCCCTTGATACTGTCGTTCTATCTAGTATGTGCCAACTACCTTCCTAATAGTCAAGTTCTTCCTCCATCCAATGTCAATCTGGTATCTGAGCATAGTTTGGAATAGTTAGGTGTGACTGATTTCACATAACTTATGATTTCCTATTTGTTTCTCATGGATAAGGTTTGACTTATCAGCATCATTTCGTAGTTTCGTTTTCAATATATTTGACCTATCCCATACCAGCAGAATTACTAATATGATAATATATGCCTTCTTTTTATCCATCACAGAAGAAAATGGACTAACTGCTTTCTTTTTTATTCAAGTTATTCTAATGCAACACGAACATGGCCTGTGTCTTAGTTGGCAATCTCATGAGATTCAACGCAAAGGAATCATTCCAAGGCAATATTGTCTTTGGTCTGTATGCGTTAATCAGCTACCTAACAATAGAATGTACCAAGTCTCTAAATATAAATCTGTTATTAATTGAAGGAATGAAACAATAGGAAGGGATGCTTATTGTAAACCAGTTTTTCTTCAACATGAACTTCATTTTTTTGGTTTGTAATTTGCATGCTATCTGGAAAGCTTGTCCAAACTGATATACATTCTCCATTACTAACAAGGTATATGGACAATTTATTGTTCTTCATCTTTGACTATCTTATTTTAACTAACAGCGACCATGACCTTCTTATGCTTCAGATTGAAATCAAAGAACTGGATGATTTTGCGCAAGCTGCTTTCCAGGGTTACAAATCCCTGAATCGCATCCAGAGCCATATTTATCAAACAACTTATAATACCAATGAAAATATTCTGGTTATCAGCGTTTCCTCTTGTTCTACTGTACTCCTTTATGTAAATTTCATAATTTTTTTGTTTGGAAGAACAAATGAGTGTAAAAGAATTTTTTTCTCCTGTTGACAGGTTTGTGCGCCTACTGGTGCTGGAAAGACGAATATTGCTATGATATCTATTCTTCACGAGGTTATTTTCAGTAGAATCTGTCTGATAATGGTCTTTTTTAGACTAGGCTAGACTTTTTATGAATGGAAAAATTATTAACAATTGCTACATTCTTTCGTCTTTATCATAAATGTTCTTTTTCCCCAGAATATTTCTTCCTTTAGTAATACTAACTTTTCTTGTAGATCAAACAACACTTCAGGGATGGTTTTTTACACAAAGATGAGTTCAAGATAGTATATGTTGCTCCAATGAAGGTATTCTTCCCTTACAGGCAAGCTAGATCTTTCTTCACATCTCAGCCTGTTCTTACAAACGTGTTCTAATAGGCTTTGGCTGCTGAGGTGACAACCACATTCAGTCGCAGGTTATCCCCATTGAATCTGGCTGTAAGGGAACTTACAGGTGACATGCAATTGTCAAAAAATGAGCTCGAGGAGACCCAGGTAACTCTTTTTGGTGACTCTTCTTTTTGATACATGAAGGTCTTGTATGGGTACAGTATCTAACATGGCATCATATTAGATGATAGTGACTACACCTGAAAAATGGGACGTGATTACACGCAAAAGCAGTGACATGTCATTGTCAATGCTGGTAAAACTCTTAATCATTGATGAAGTGCATCTGCTTAATGATGATAGAGGTCCAGTAATAGAAGCTCTAGTTGCCCGAACACTTCGACAGGTAAGTTTTTTGGTGATGTACAAACTGTTTATTAGTTGACCATTTTAATGCATTTTCTACATATTTGAAAAATAACATATCATAATAAATTGCTTTAACAATGGGGTTTTACTTCATCTAGGATGTGAGTCTGTCTATTCTATAAGGATTAAATGCTAATAAACCAGTTCATAATTGTTCTGTCTACCAGTGGATTGTTCTATTTTGCCGTATCTCATTTGTTTCATGTTATATGCACTATTTGAAACTATTTACCGTGCCGGATGTCACAGTCAAAATTAATTGTTTCAGTAAATTATCAAAACTCTATATTATCTTGTGTTATGTCAAGTATGTTGATGAGCTTTGTATCATATGGACATTAAAGATTCTCTCAACATACTACAAAACATGTCAAGATGAATTGAAATAATGTTTGTTATATTTTGGTAACTTGTGCCCCCTATAATACAATGTTAAAATTTGTATCATTTTAGATGAGAAACAAAGTTTGAACTTAGGTATAGTTGTGCTCTCTTATTTATTTATTTTTATTTCCTTCCTCCTACCCTTCCAATTCTCCATTGACACCATACGTCAAAACATTGACATGGTACCTAATCATCATCGTTTTAGTCAAAGTCTAAAACTCCATCATGGTTTGAAATTTTAAAGTGTACTTGGATACTTATCCATAGACAATGTACTTGTTTGAGTAGGTGCAAACATGTTTAAAATAACCATTCTGTACCAATCGACTAGGGAAAACTTATCGCTTTGCTCCAATCAGCATGTAGAATGAATCAAGACTCATGCTTTAAAATGTAGGCATGAGGCTTCTTTTGAGAAAATCTTCAGCTCCGACAATATGAGGCTCCATGCTAGGTGAGCTTCCATGACTCCTAAGTGCTTTGGCTTCTCGCGAGGCTAGCTTGTGCGATTCTGTAGTGCTGACATTACCGGAAGCAAGCTTCTGCAATGGACAACAATATGTTTGGTATTGCAAGGCGAGAATTAAGCCTTCCTCCCCTCTCCTTCTCTTCTATAGTCAAGATTTAGCTACAATCTCTTCATTATCATCTTCATCTTATATTTCTACAACAGTTAGGCTCAAACAAGAATCGATGACAGACTCAATAATGCTGACACAAAACTGGTATATCTCATTCCAATTAGGGGTTTATACCATAGTTTAAAATCTCGTACTGTGCCCGGGTGAAATGGTTGAAACGTATTGTTCCGATAAATTACCAAAATTCGATGCACTTGGCACAAATAATATCTCCTTCCTCTTTCGACCTCTAGTCCATCTCTAGTACCATGCATCAAAATAGGGGCACAATACCAAAGCCATATCATTCACCGAAATTCCAACATAGCTTGAGATTTTGAACCTTATTTTTACATTCCTGCCAACCCCTTCCTTCGAAGGAAACATGGCATTAATATTTCCCTTTTTTGTATTGTTTAGTTCAACATGTTATATAGTGATATTGTGTTTATCCTGATATTTCCTTACGAGTACTCAAAAGCTTGAGACAGGACATGTAGGTCGTAGAAATCTGTAGATAGAGTTACACACAATTGTTTGGCCTATGGTGAGATGGATTTGGAGGTCAGTGTCTAGAGGTTCAAATCTGTATAATAATATTGTTGGGTGAGGTTTAACCTTTTTGCTCATATCCTCTATTGTGTATAACATCCAAAATCTAATGCTAGTGAAAGGAGACTATAATATCTAAACTCCTGCTACTTCAGTCAATAAAGTCAGTATCTTCTGTTTTGCATTTTTGAACTCGATATATAACGTCTAATTCTATTGTCTGTCTTACAAACACATGCTGTTTTGATTTTTCATTCTGTTCATTAAGAATTCTGGTGACTTAAAGTGCACATTATGACCCACTTATCTTTGAATTAATTGCTTATTGTATTCGTAGCTTGTTTGTTTTCATTGGTAGATTTGGTGTGTTTGTTTATGAAAATAGTTTCACAATTTTTTATCTTGAATATTCATTTTTTAGCAAATAAGATTTTTTTTTTTAAATTGAAAGAAAATTTAATATCATTTTCTTTAATTTTCTACATAACTTTTTTTTTTTTCTATACATAGGATGCTTGATGTTCCCCCAAGGCAAGTAAAAATTTTATTCACAAAAAAATGGAAAATGAACAATTTTTAAGAACATAATATAATTTTGGTTTTCATAAACCATGTGGAAATTACCGAAACTTTTATCTTATGTCCTTATGTTAATCTTGTTGATGAGGATTGTGTTATATTGACATTTGACATACCTCGACATACCACCAATGCGTCTAGATAAATTAAAATAGTGTTTGTTATTTATTTTAACTTGTATCTGTACAATACAATGCCAAAAATTTTCAAATGGGACACCAAGTAGAGCTATAATTGTGTGTTTTTTTTCTTCATCTCCATCTTCCTTCCCCTCCAATTCTCCACCAGCATTATATTAAAATACTGGCATGGTACTAGAAATAGTACAGTTCAAAATCTTGAATGAAACTATTGCCACCTTAATTATCTGATGGTAACTCATATAACTTGTTTCTTCAATGGTAGTTGGCATGCTTAAATAATTGATATTGTGCAATATTATTATTCTTTGCATCTCAGTTATGCAACATCTATGTTTGAATTGTATTAGGTATCTCAATTCAGTTATCACTGTTAAACATTTACTACTTTTGACAGGTTGAGTCAACACAATCAATGATAAGAATTGTGGGATTATCTGCCACCTTACCAAATTACTTAGAGGTACTTTTGCAATATCACCATATGGATGGTTGAATCCTCAACTTATATATCTTTTCTCTTGTTTCTTATATAACATCTTGATGTACAATTACTAGGTCGGACAATTTTTGCACGTTAATCCAGACAATGGACTGTTCTTTTTTGATTCAAGCTATCGTCCAGTTCCCCTAGCTCAACAATACATTGGGATCACTGAGAAAGATTTCTATAAAAAGAATGCTTTATTTAACTCAATTTGTTATGAAAAGGTTTTACTTGGACTTTTATAATGATAATTAACTTTACTAATAATGTTATCATGGCATTCACTGTGGTTATTCGTAGCAGGTATTGGATTCAATAAAGCAAGGTCATCAAGCAATGGTATTTGTCCATTCACGTAAAGACACTGGGAAAACTGCAAGAACTTTGGTAATCATCTTTATATTATTGTTTTTGTTTAAAAAACATTTTCAATTTGTAATACTTGTCCTAGAATATCTTATTTATTGTTGTGTGTGATCAGCAGGTTTAGTATATCATTGTAGAAAAATGTAAGAGATTTTAAATGTGATTAAAGAATAAAAAGGGATATTATAAATTTTACTAACCAAATGTTTGCTCAAAAAGAGTATTTTGACACATTTCGGTTTCTCATTTTTCCAATGATGTTGATGTAGGACTTGCACTTGGAAAGATAAGAATATTTTTTTCAGTGTTTTCTAGTCATGAATTGAATGGTCGACATAATCCGTCTATTTGTTGCCCACATCAACTTTTCATAATCGTACATAAATTGGCTCAATGACATCTATATTTTTTGATCTTTCAAAAATCAGCTCAAGGGATTTGCCTTCTTAACATCCCTCCCATCCATCTCATATGCTTTTTCTCATTTTTTTTCATAAAAATGAGGTGGTAGGATGTGTACTAGATTGACAAGGAATATATATATAAAAGGTTTTAAATCTTGAGTTGAGCCAAAGTTTCACTCCTAGGTTGCATGAGACATGCTGCTCATGTCGAATCTCGAAGGTGTGCCCAAACTGAATTCTAGAAGGCGAGATGAGCGAAGGAGGAATACATGCAGAGCACTCATTTTCAAACACCAAAAGGAGGAAGATCTAGGGGTTGTTTCAGGTGGAAACAAAGTCGACGAGGGTAGTGGGAATGGTCATGTGCCTCTTGAGAGCTTACAGAATGGTTGTTGAGTGGTCACCTACATCTTGGAAACTTACGACAGTTACTGGAAGTCTCAAGAACTCATGATTTCTTTGCTAACATTGAACAAAATCAGTGTGGACCTCAAGCTAAACTATTGTTGCTGGAAGGCTCGCAAAAGCATTGTTGCAGTGTAGAAGCTTTGTTGTTATCTCAAGAGTCTTGCAAAGAAGTCACCACATTTCAAGGTGTTGCTTGGTAGGGTTTTGTTGGCTCAAGCTTGCCTTGCATTCTGCTGGTTGACCAGTGGAACAAGAAGTTTCACTTGTGTAGGAATAAAATTTAAATCCTTATATAATAAAGTGGTTGGTTGGCATAATACATGCAATGTTTGTTGCATATGTCATTTTTGCATAACACTATATTAATTGATTTTTTTGATAATTGACAGCTATAGTCTCTACTATCCTCCCGAACATAACTTGAAAGGATTTTCTAACTTCCCTCCGTCCATCATTATGCAAATTTAGTCTAAAAATTAGTCGTCTTTTTGTTTGTCTATTTTCATTGGAATAACTCTAATGAGATGAATCGTGAATCTTTGGTTATGTTTGGTGCTCTCACCTTCATCTTGTTGGTTTTGACACTTTCTTTGTATTGTTGTAGCTAATGTTAGTTATTATTATTGGCACAATGAGATATTCCTTACAATTTGTCCAAAGCATGTGCAATAATCCTTAGGCTAATTACTCAACATCTCTCTTGCAATTGACCACTGCCATCCTAGTTTTGTCTCCCATGTAGAATTTTGGGCTAAGAACAAAGGCTATTGGCTTGAACAAGGCAATTATTAATGACTTAAGCTTAAGTAATTGGGCTATTGATTATGATAAAGTTCATGTCAATTCCAGCGGTTGAAGTACCGAGCTGTGCCAATCAACACAAGTAGAATTTACCATTCCACTCACAGACTCGCACGTGAAATGGTTTCAAACTAGAGCTTTGCGTGGCAGAAATTGCTTCAACACTAGATTGGCATAACTTAAAAAAAGCAAAGAGAGACTAGAGATAAGGGAGATTGAGGGAGAGGAGAGAAGGAAGGAGAGGAGAGAAGAAACTAAAGACGAATTTTTACTATGGAGAGAGGGAGAGATTTTAAACTTCTCATATTAAATTATCTCCCTCTTTGATTTTTAATCAAAAGGGCGCTCCACCCCACTAGCAACCCATGTATAATTACCCAATTGCCCTCTAGTTTTCTACATTATTATTTCCGCCCACTCAGTTCCATCAGCCAGTTGTATTAACAAGACAAGTCTGTCTTGTAGCAACTATGTAGCTGCTACAATGCTGTAGCAGCTATAGTAGCTACAGTTCATAATTGCTACAACGTGAATGCTGTTGAACTAGACAAGTGTGTTGTAACGTTACAATATTGTAGTAGCTACGAATCCGTAGTTGCTGCCATATAAATGTTGTTGAATAAGACAAGTTTGTGTTGTAGTAACTATAAAATCATAACTACTACAATGTGAATGAATGTTGTTGAACATGTCAAATCTTGACACTGTATTTAATGTATGTGGCAGGAGATAATTATACTGAACACTGTATTTGAGGGCAATGGGCAATCTTATCATTTTACATTGGGGGTGGTGGGGTGGGGCACACCCTTTTGATTAAAAATAAAAAAGGGGTGCCCCTTTGATGATTCTGAAAAAATTGAGTGCCCCTTATGATTTTTTTCTTTTCCTTTTCTAACAAACTCTATAAGGAACTCTTGAGAAGAATATTGTTATTGTGCAAAAAAGAAGAATATTTTTTTGGAGGACTTAATTGTTTAAACCTGTAATGACTTGGTTATGTCCCCTTGGTATATTTCTTTTTGACCATGCTGTGTAATGCAGAATGAGTTAGCACTAAATTCTGGTGACCTGGAGTTATTTGGGAACGATACACATCCTCAATTTGCTTTGATCAAGGTAAAATTTCATATATATACATAGATTAATTTATAGTTTTGCTCTGATTATTGATCGGAATTTCTTGCATTAGAAAGAGGTTAGTAAATCCAGAAACCGGGAACTTGTTGAGTTATTTGAATCTGGTTTCGGCATTCACCATGCTGGAATGCTTCGTTCTGATAGAGCTCTCACAGAACGTCTATTTTCTGATGGATTACTTAAAGTAAGTACAGCTCACAGTTATAGTCTTTGGTTAAAATTGAACTATGCATGCTAACTTTTGTGCTTCAGGTCCTTGTGTGTACTGCAACTTTGGCATGGGGAGTGAATTTACCAGCACATACAGTTATCATCAAGGTTAGTGGCTTTCAGATTATCATGTATTTGGAAATGAAAGCTTCCAAACAATCATATGGTTTGCCTTAAGTAAATGGAAGTGAACACTTGAGTAAAAATATAAATTGAACTGATCTACCATGCACAAGTCTATGTTTCTCCGCTTATACATACTGAAGAACTTGTCAAATAAATTTTTATACTTGGTTTTCCTTTTGCCTACTTGTTAAAGAAAATGGAATAGCAGACAGCAGGTTGGAGATCTATTCCAGATATAGGTGGATTTGCTTGTTACTTGGAAGAACTCAAAATTATTCTGTCAATCCTCATAATTTTTTTTTTTTAATTTTACCTTCAGTCTTTAGCTTTTACGATTATGTAACTCGAACTCAGGTACAAATTGTCAACATGGAAATGAATCTGAATCTCAAATATCTGATTGTTTTTCCCAATATGGGGACACGAAGGCTTAGTAGAAAAGCATCCAAATTTTATACAGATTAGGGACATACAAAGAAAGGAATTAATACAAGAAGGGGCTTTTGGAATGACAATAAATCTTTTTTCCAGCATTTGCAAGCTAAACCCATTTGCTCATTTCCCTTGTAGATTGTTTCTTTTTTGTAGATTATGGAGTGAGCTTTTATTGGCCCCTTAATTCATTAAAGCTTTTTTTTTTTTTGCTTCAACTTTTTTTTTCATCTCTTCCTCTCAATCTTAAAATTATAACTTCCTCTTTTGGCATCTGGTCTTCCTCTTCTCCACAACATCACATTGTCTTTATGTTGTGACCTCACTGCCTCTTGCTTGTCAAGACAGAGCAGTGTTGGGCTGCTTCTTTGTTGCACAATAGAAAGGTAAGTCTCATCCTCCAGTTCTTCCTCTTTTCTTCCCCTCTGTTTCCTCTTCTTCCCTTCTAGCTCCTCAATCTCTGTTTTTTTCCCTTGCTCTTCCTGTCCTTTTTCTCCTCCTCCTGCTCGTTCCTTTCTTCCTACTACATCGAGGTTGTTTTCCTCTTCTGCTTCATTTTTTCCACTGCACCATTTCTATTTCAGGAAATAGATGAGTTTGGTTTGTCGGGCTCATTTGTCATACTCATTCATGTTGTATTGCCACATTTATGAGAAGGGAAAATGTCAAGTCTGAGTAATTTTTGATATTATTGTGTATAGTTCTTGTGCACAAACATATTTCTCTTTAATGTTCTACCAAATTTTAGGTAGCTCTATCTAAACAAAAAGTCATTTTACTCTTCTTTATATATATATAAGGGTAGCTCGGTGCACGAAGCTCCCGCCATGCGGGGTCCCGGGGAATGATTCATTGTATGCAGCCTTACCCTGTTTTTTGCAAGAGGCTGTTTCCAGGATTCGAACTTGTGACCTTTTGGTCACATGACAACAATTTTACCGTTGCGCCAAGGCGCCCATTCATATATATATATATATATATTTATTTATTTATTTATTTTGTTAATGGATAAATTATTGGGCAAATTCCCAAGTAGTGGTTTATTTTTCATTACTACCTCGCCAAGGTATTCTTTGCAAAAAATGCCAAATAAGCCCCTTTTTTTTCCAAATTTGAAAATATCCTTGTCTGCAATAGAAAATTCATTGAGAGGACAGCTAGTTGAAATGCCATTCAAAATGTTTACTGGATAACATTCTTGATTCTAGTTGGTATATTGGCCATTTAGATATATCTGCCAATATATATAAAAAAAGACAAACTAAGGCAATCTTAGTCACATCATAGAATGTAACTATAGACTCAACTCTCTGTCTTTGTATATCCTTTTGGCACTAATTATGCTTCAAGTCTGTCAATGGAGCCGTTAGGGGAAGCTTTGATAGTAAACACTTATTTGCAACCATTAAGAGTCTTATATTATAATCTCATTCGTTAGAGTCCATTTCACCTTTGATCAGATAGAAACCTCTGAGATATTTTGGGGAACACTGGTAGAATCCAATATGCCAAACAAAGTAGAATACAATGGAGTTAGGAAACATAAGAGATGTAATGAGAAAGTTAAGAGGTTCCACTTATAAGTACCTTTCTTTATAACAATAGGAAGGATAAGGTCCACTATTGGATCTGAGACCACAGAAAGTTCTGTTAGGGAAAAATTTTGTGAGGCTACTGCAATTGGTTCATAACTTGGACATTTGATGCATGCCTTTAGTGATTGAGACTTTGAGGAGGACAATGAAGTAGACGTGGAAGTACCTCAGGAGAAAAAAATAGATTTGAAGGACATCACATACATCAACAAAGACTCAATGTAACTCAAGAGATAGCAATACTAGTCCTTTAACTAGAATATTTGAAAGACACTTGCCAAATTTAGAGAACACATATCATTCCCTGATGGCAAGAAACAAATGAAAGTGTAAACCCAAATAGATGTTGTTTAAGGCTATATAGTTCAACATGAGGAAAGATAATAGAGAATGGATCTGACCATGAAGAATGAAAAAAGCATGCAACTGATAAGTAAGATGATTTGTTAGAATTACATTATCCCAAAATTGCAGCGGATCCATTCTTTATTATATGTAGAAGGGTTATTGTAGTGGTTTCCAAATACCTATTTTTCCTATCTGTAATGCCATTATTTTGAGGTGTACATGAGCAAAATTATTAACAGTGACTGCTTTGATTATAATGGAAGGACTGAAAGATAATGTAGATTTTGGCTTTTTCACTTCTCAGAATCTCAGTACATGAATAGGAGTTGAAAATTGTGTTTTAATTTTCATACAAAAGGTAAAGAAATATAAAATTTCATACTGTTCTTTCACTAAAAGATATTTTGTGTGAATAGGCATGAACAAAAGTAACAAATATTGCAAAAACCCATGAGGAATTTAGCTAGGACACCAAACATCAAAATGAACCAAAGAAAAAGGTTCTGATGAATGGTTTGTAATTAATGAGAGCCAGAAGTGTTACTCAGTTGACAAGATTCACACTCAAGACTGTTTGGTTGATAGGATAGGAATATTGATTCTGCAAGCTAAGATGCCACAAATACTGGTTGCCAATTGATAGAGTTAGGCTATCAACTATTTGGCAACTTAGTGAGTTTTGCTACGGATAGTAGGCTTATAGAAAATTTGATTATATAGAAAATTCAAGAAAGTGGTAAAGATATAGGAATGACCTGACCAATACACTCATTTACAGATGAGATGGGAGTGATGCATCTG
Organism: Zingiber officinale; assembly: GCF_018446385.1. Taxonomy (NCBI): domain Eukaryota; kingdom Viridiplantae; phylum Streptophyta; class Magnoliopsida; order Zingiberales; family Zingiberaceae; genus Zingiber; species Zingiber officinale. The sequence continues at coordinate 17,583,411 of NC_055989.1, forward strand.
TTAGGGCAGAATGGATAGGATTAGATAGTGGTTAAGGCCAGAGAAAAGGGAAATTCTACTAGTGCATCTAGTAATCCAAGTGTTTGGCTAGTGATGACATGTTGGTAGTCTGATGTGTGCCTTATTAGCAGTAGGATTACTTCCATGAACCGTGGATGATGCAGACTAAGGTGATCCATTCTCAAGTTGCTTCCTACTGAAACAACAAAATCATTTAAACAAAATATCAAATGAATAGAATGGAAATACATCAAAATAAAATCCAAACCAAGAATTAGCATGCCATGGGTCTCTGAGCAACTCTATGTACAAGTTGAAAAGCCGAAACTAGCTATCATATCATAAGAGTGTCTGTACTTGCAAAACTGGAGGTTAAGGGATGAGACAGTAAGCACAAATTGCTAAGTAATTGGCTGAAGAAAGAGGAAATACTATGGAGGTGGTGCTGGAATACTGGCCTTGCTGATGGAAAAATAAAAACAGCAATAAGATGTGTCACTGTTGGCTGGAATTTAGAAAGAGAAGCTGCTGTTAGTGGCTGAAACCAGTCCTTACTGTTATTATTGGTGTTATTGGGTGGTTGGATTTGCTGAAGAAAAGGAAGAAGGAAAAAGAACCTACTTGCTGTTGCTGGAAAAGGCAGCAATTAAATTGCTGATGCTTCCGCAAAGAGAATAAGGAGATGGGAAGCTGCTGTGCCTGTTGCTTGCTGGAAAAAGAGGAAGGAGAAGGGGCTGCTGTTGCTGGGAGAGAGCTCAGAAGAGAAGGAAAAAAAAAACATTACTGTTGGTGGCTTGAATCAGCCCTTGCTGCAGTTTTGGAGAAGAGGGAGAGCTGCAGTTTTGCTGCTGGAAGAAAAGAAGAGGAAATAAGGATTAGGGCTGCAGGTGCTGGAAAAGTATAAAGACAGGAAGATGAGGAAGGGAAGAGTTGGTGCGTGGAAAGAAGAAGAGGAGGTGGCGGCCAGCATGCGTGGAAGAGAAAAAGAAAAACAGAGGAGAGAAAAAAGTTTTCCTGAAATTTGTTAATTCCTTTTAAACCTATTGAATCGGTTTAACCCATTTAAAATTTGGTTCAGTTATGATTTGGCCAAATCAAGCCCAGTTTAAACCAATGTAATCTTAATCTCTGTGCCTATTGTTGGATTTTATCCAAACTTAATTAGGTTTCAACTCAACAACCAAATTCTGATTTTACAATTCCGTTAATTTATTTTGTCGATTCAAAATTCTTGAAAATTTTAATTTTTCTTTTTTTTTTTTATAAAATTCAATATTTAACATTGGTCCTCAACATGTGTTTTTAGAATTTGTCGGTGTTTGAATTGGTCTAACTACAGGGCACACAACTTTATGACCCTAAGGCTGGTGGATGGCGAGACTTGGGTATGCTTGATGTCATGCAGGTACTATTTACTGCAGTTTCACATTAAAGCAATCCTTAAAGATATTTTGCTGATCTGAATTTTTTGATATATTCCTTGCATCTTATGCTAGATCTTTGGTCGCGCTGGGAGACCACAGTTTGACAAGAGCGGTGAAGGCATTATACTTACAACTCATGACAAACTGGCATATTATTTGAGGCTGCTTACTAGTCAATTACCTATAGAAAGTCAGGTGAATTCCTCATTTGCCCTATTTTTTTTTGTTCTTTACACACTTCTTTTAATTAGAACTATTTTGGTACCCTCACATTGCAGATTTCCTAAAGTAAAGTGTATTTCGGCTATCAACAAATTCAACCTGAAAATTTGAAAACTAATTTTAGTCTCAATAAGATGGAAAAGACTGAAGTAGTCTCACCTTTGAACATGAATTGAACCAGTGAGAGGAATTGGTTATGCTTATCTAAAAATCAAAACTCTGAGAAATCAAATGTTCTTTACTTTTCTTTAGTAGCTATTGCCATGGGCTATCAATCTTGCTTTCTCAGCTTGGTTGAGCAAAATAAGTGAGATGGCATGAGAAAAAAATAAACCTACAAAACTTTTAAAAAGATTTGATATAAAGTACTGGAAGGTAGCCTGCGTCATCAATTGCCATCAACATTGACTGTGGTGGGCACTGCCTTGAGGAGTGATGCCTTGTAGTTGGCGGGGATGCATTCTTGGCCCATTGTTGTGGACGGTCATGGCAGCTGGCTATGAAAGAAGATTTCTGGATGTTGCAACTTGCAAGTGCAATTTTTGACAATTTGTTAATGGATTCACTGGGTTGCTATTGTATTGATGATGCAATTGGAAAATACTCTGTTAGTTCTAAAAATAAAAATGAAACCAACTTGCAAATATGGAGAGTATTGCTACATAATCAAAATTCACCTTTTGAAATCACTCCATATCTTAGCAGTATGTGAATTCTGCCTGTTGCTATTAATTAGCTAACAAATGGCAAGCATGGATGGAATTGATCATTAGTTTAAATTCGTCAGCGACATATTGTTTGCTGCATACTGGTTATATATTTTTAAAATTAGTGATTGAAACTAGGTATATCCCAATTTGCTCTTAGATATTTAACGGAATTAAAATATCGATGCCATAATATAATTAGCTATTAATTGAGTTCATGTAACAAGGGGTATATTATTGTTTCTTCTGAACTATCTCATGTTATCAGTTTCTTGTTTTAGCTACCAAATACTTATTGGTAGCGTGTGTTTTTAGCATGATCTTTGTTGGTTCTCTTTTGCAGTTTATTAACTCAATGAAGGATAACTTGAATGCTGAGGTGGTGTTAGGGACCGTCACAAACATCAAAGAGGCTTGTGCTTGGCTTGGTTACACATATTTGTTTATAAGAATGAAGACCAACCCTCTGGTGTATGGAATACCATGGGATGAGGTATTAAATATATTGAATTTCTTAGATTTCAAACTGTTTCTTGTATACCTTTTACAATGGCTTCTTGTTTTCTAAATAATGCAAAATTTTATTGGTTGTTTAGTTTAGTGTTTAATAGGAAAGGAGAGGAGGGGGAGAGAAAGGAATTAGAAAATCACATAAAATACTGAAATAATCAACAGTTATTTATAAAAATAAAGAATATAGAAAAGAAAATATGATAAACTTATTATCAAAATATTCAAAACCAGTTACAAGGTTAACTCTCAATCCTAGTTTATGCAAAATGGGTCTCAAGAAAAAAAGGGGCAGCTCGGTGCACGAAGCTCCCGCCATGCAGGGTCTTGGGGAAGGATCGATTGTACGCAGCCTTACCTTGCTTTTTGCAAGAGGCTGTTTCTAGGATTCGAACCCGTGACCTTTTGGTCACATGGCAAAATCGGTCTCAAGAGAGAATTTATAATGTTACAACATCAGTTTCTTATGGTCCTATTATTTTATCTTTGTTGATATAACACTTTCTCTTTTGTAGGTGATTGCTGATCCATCCTTAGTTTCCAAGCAAAGATCTCTTATAACCGATGCTGCACGTGCTCTGGACAAGGCAAAAATGATGCGTTTTGATGAGAAGAGTGGCAACTTCTACTGCACAGAGCTTGGCCGAATAGCCAGCCACTTTTATCTTCAGTACTCTAGTGTTGAAACTTACAATGAGATGCTTCGGCGGCATATGAGTGACAGTGAAGTATGATAATTTCATGTCGGGATCTTTTTATCTGAATTTTTCTTCTTTCTGATTTATTATTTAGAACCTTCACATTTCTTTTCAGGTGATTAACATGGTTGCTCATTCTTCTGAGTTTGAGAACATTGTTGTTAGAGAGGAAGAGCAGGACGAGCTGGAAAATTTGTTTAAAATGTTATGTCCATTAGAAGTTAAAGGTGGACCAACAGACAAGCATGGAAAAATTGCAATCCTTATTCAGGTGCCTACCTTTAGTGTGATTACTTGATTTTTTTACAAGTGAGCTGAAGCCTTCTTTTTAATTCACAATGCTGGCATTCTGTAGGTGTACATTTCACGTGGTTCAATTGAGAGCTTCTCTCTTATTTCAGATGCTGCATATATTAGTGCTAGCTTGGGTCGTATTATGCGTGCTCTATTTGAGATTTGTTTGCGCAGAGGCTGGTGTGAAATGTCCGCTTTAATGTTGCAATATTGCAAGGCCGTTGATCTGCAAATTTGGCCTCATCAGCATCCTCTTAGACAGTTTGAGCGAGACCTCTCAGCAGCAGTTAGTTTGATGATCTTTTTAAATATCTCATATAATATTAACTAAGTTGGAAGTATCATGAATCCTGCTTTTTTAGGTTCTGAAAAAACTTGAAGAAAGAGGCACAGATTTGGACCATCTATTTGAGATGGAAGAGAAAGATATAAGTGCTTTGATACGCTATGCTCCCGGAGGAAAGGTTTATTGTTAGTTAAATTTGTTAATGCTGATGCTCTTCATTTGATACCAAGTTTAGCATACATTGCATTTCTTTTGCTGTTGTAGTTGGTCAAGCAGTATCTGAGTTACTTTCCAATTATTAACTTATCTGCTACGGTTAGCCCAATTACCAGAACCGTTTTAAAGGTAAAATTTATTTCTGTAACCTGTTCCACTGCCTACACTTGCTAGAAGTGTAACACTATCATCTTGTTATTTCATATCTACAGGTTGATCTTCTTATAACTCCAGAATTTAATTGGAAGGATCGGTTTCATGGTACTTCCAAACGCTGGTGGATTCTTGTTGAGGTGCATATATCAGTTATACAATTTACTCAAACTAGTGAACTTAAGAGGATCCATATAGTTGACCTCACTAAGTGGATAAAAGCTTGATTGTTGTTGTACTATTTTTTTTCTTCAGTATTAGTTGCTTTTGTCATGATTTTAGAGGATCATTTTCAGGTAGTGGAAGGACACGGCTAGATATATAACAATTTACAATTTAAAGATTTCATCAAAATGTTGAAGTACATAAAAAGTTCGGATAAACCACCGCTCATCCATAACAGTGCATGAAAGACATAACATGCTGCACAAATTTTGAACTATTTTAACACTATTGAACATAACCAAATATTACGTTAGACATTTAGAGAAAACATACCTTTTAATTAGGTATTATCAAGAGGACATAACATAACAATACTGTATCTTATAAAACAAAATTTATATCTCAAGAACCCTTTTTACATCTCTATCTGACCTCTGAAAAATAACATTAAGAGAAACTCGAAGAATGTCTACTTGAATGGAAACATAGGTTTTCTTGCTAACACTAGTAAAGAAAGCAATATGGAAATGAGAATGGCTGAAATAAAATTGAGAAATAAGAAATTTAGTAGGTTAAGTGATCCTTTCAAGCCAACTAAAATACCAACCTCTTCTATGAGCCAGCTTTATGCCTATTGATCTGTAGGGAAAATGGGATGAGCATTGAAAATGCTAGTAGGTTGTAGAAGGTAGGAAGATTCAAATAATACAGATAGAAGAAATTGCACAAAATCTGTCGTTTATGAGTGCACATTGTTATTCCATTAAATGTAGGCATGCTATAGCCATAACAATTCAAACATTACTGCATCTAGACAAGTAGGATTTAGCTACACTCTTGCCACTGAGCAGATAAGGAACATACTACTTTTTCGCTTAAAAACATGTATGACTACCAAAGAACTGTGTAGATTTAGTCATGTTTCGTCCAATATTCCTACACCTGATTACTAGTCTGTCTGATCAAAATAAATACTTTTTTTTGGAATACCAGAGTTTAATGTGTTGACAAGTATATTGATTAGCCAAACCCCCTCATCTTCATGATTCAACTAAATCTCCAATCTTGAACCCCTAATTTCTTTTACCTATATCATATGATCAGGTCAATCATCAATATTTTTATGTTATAATGTAACACAACAGGATCAACATTACAACAAGCACAACAATTTTAGTATGTAAATTTCACCGTACGGTAAATGTACCAAATATAGTACACATTTGATCTCATGCCTAACAACTAAATCATGCATGTGAACATGTCTCATGAGCAGAGAAATTATAATGGATTCCAAGTGGTAGAATGAATCAAGACAAGCAACAAAGGAACAACATAGTATCATGTTATAATTATTAGAAGGGATTTTAAGTTGTTAACCACCAAGATACCAACCCTTTTTCAAAGATTTAGTTATACCTTGACTCTACAAATTTCTTATAGTAGGAACTGTAACTGAACAAAGGCTCTTGTCACAGGCAACAATTAGGTGAAAGATCCACCTACCATTCATTATCTTAAATTGAATTCCGACATTGTCAAGGGTTTAATCAACCTTTTACTACCACACTAACTCTTAACTCTCTTTAGAATTTAACCTTATTGGTGATGTATCATGATATTTTACTTCTTCAGCTCTTTCATTTAACACCATCTGCCTAATTATCTGTATGTTACTTAGAACTAACCCCTGTATACATGTAGCTCATGAATTACAGAGTTAAACCAGCTGATATTCATACTCTCAGCTCACATGTAGCTCATGAATTACACTATGTTTCGACCTATGATACCCTTTATGGAAACTAGGGACAACTTAAGAACAGATTCAACTTATCTTCTCATGACTCGGCTCCCGCCTGTATGCAACACAACCTAACCCTTGACAATTTCCAAATTACAATCCTACTGTTGCTTGGGAATAAAATTGTGCATCACCCTAATTTATTCCATAAAATGTATCAGCACTATAAAGAATACATTCTAGAACACATGCATACATACTCAAGACAGGTATTTTTATTAAATTCCTTGCCTCTCTAGAACACAGCACAATTCTAATACTTTTATATGCAAAAACCATGCCTATGAAGTATATTTTCTTAAACAAAAATTATCTAAGAACACATTCCTATGAATAAAAAACTAAGCTCTTATTAATCAATAAACCATATGTTAAACACATTTTCAATACCCCTGTGAACCTTTCTATTAAAATACAACCAAGGAAATACTACAACCAAACTAACGAGCCTCAGTAACACTTCAAGGTCTTGTCTCTCCCTGCAAGTTTGTAGGCCAAAGAAAATAATAGGTGAGCACAAATGTGCAGTGAGATTTACAATAGATGTGCATGGTAAAGAATAATTCAAATAGCTTAGCAAGTTTGTGTTTTTTTTTTCTGATTCTCATCATTAAAATGGACAATATTCAACAAGAGAAAATTTAACATCCGTTTATCATCTTTAAGATTATCAACATCTTAGCAACTTTTATGTCATCAATGGTTGTATCATAATCAGATGAACTCTGCTTTCAATACTACCAATAGTGTGAATACTAGATCTGATACATGAACCTAAGCCCCATCAATATAATATAAAGTCTGAAACCGCACCTGGGTGCAAATAGGACGAGGCTCCACCTGGAGCATTTGGTTGAAGCTACAATAGATAATGATTATTTGGGTTGATGACCCACCTGCAAGCGAAGAGGCTATATCCCTGCTTGACATGCTTTGAGCGAACACTCAAAATTATGTAGTTTGACTAGTAGTGTTAGCCTTCCAGTTTTATTTCTTTTTAATAATTATCACCATGATATAAACTTTTTTGTTGCTTCTTTAAGTTTTAGTCCACTTATACTCTGTTCCACCTGATTTGAACTTTGGACAAATTAACAAGGGCTAACCAAAGTCATCCATCATTTTGGGTTCACTAAAATTTACCAATGCATTATGAATCATTTTATAAATAGTCAAGAGGATATAGCAATATAATAAAATATATTATCTATAATTTAGATTATTTATCAAGTACTAATCATGCACATTGTCTTGTAAACAAAGTTCTAAAATTCGCTAGGCTTTAGTCGGGCGCCAGACCCGCGCCTAGGCCACCTAGGCGAAGACTAGGTGCTGCTAGATGGATTGAATTAATATAAATTACATAATAAATCACATACTACAACTCTATCACAATAACATCAAATTTAAAATGAGTTCAAAATTACACAACTAATCAAATATCATATATTTATTCTACTTCTCCATAATTTTTAACAATTTGTTCTTCATCGGATACAAACTCAATATCATTATTGTGGTCCTCTTCTTCTTCGGATGCAAAATCATTCTTGTGAAGTTCTCTCACTATAGAGCTTCTTCGGGTTATAGATTTTCATCTACTCCACTCGCTTCATCAACGATTTTCCATGTGAGCCTGGAACCTATTTCAACTTCATCATCTTCCCCACCATCCACAATCCAACTTTGTCCATTTGAAGCATTTTTTGCAAGAATAATATCTACATTCCTTTCTTTTTCTCTTTTTTGTTTGTTCAACAATCAAACATTAAATTGGACAAATACTAGATTGTTCAACCTGTTGACATCCAACTTATTTCTTTTCTTTGTATGAATCTTAAAAAAAAAGAGAAGTAAATATTCTAGTTAATAGCATGAATATAAACTTTAAAAATAATACTTTACTTTTAATTAAAGACTTAAAGTTTAAAACCTACTCCTTTAAATGCTCCTAGATAAACTTATAGTTAATGAAAGTATCCTCAACGCCATGCTTAGCAAGTTCGGTGTGTGAGCACCGTATGTACTCCATGCACATGGATCAAATGTATCATTATTTTTTTCACATGCTTTTGCTGTCAATTTTTTCCAAAGAACCGAGTCTTATCTCTGTATTTTGCAAATTCCTTTTTAATAATTGTATCTAACTCGTTGATATGCAAAATTTTCATGCATGCAAAAATCTCCATCACGACCTTCTCATAAAGAGCAATAGAACTATCTTTATAGTAAAAATAGTGATTCGACAAAAAGGCAATGATATGAAATGATGTATTAAATCTATCCTTTATTTTTTTAACTCAATAATCATTATGATAGACTGATAATTTGATTCCACATTGTTTAGGGCCACCTTGATGTCTTTTTTAGCTTAAAGAAGTTCCTCATATAGAAACCCCATGGATGACTTTCTATTTCCATCTATCAATCGAAGAACTCTTACCAATGGAGCAAATATTTTCAATTAAAGTGTCACCCCATTCCAATAACTCCGGCCAATTTTCATTTGTTTGTTTTTGACCATTTACATTTCTCTCACATATCACTTGTAAACATGACCCTTAAACTTGATTTTTTTTCAATCAAACTTTGCAATGTGAGGAAATTTGATGTAAACCTAGTTACTCTTGGCCGGACTATGTCTCTCTTCTTTATGAAACTTCTCATTAATGACAAAATCTTATGCTGAGCATAAATGAAAATGGTAAAAGACTTGGATTGCTGAATAATCTTTTTATATCGTGGAAGCTTGCCAATACTTTCAAGCATGAGATTAACAGTGTGAGTTGCACATGAACTCCAAAAGATCCTAGGTCGTTTTTCTCTCATCAATTTAGCTGCAGTTATATTATTGGTGACATTGTTATAATCTGAATAATATTATGAGCTCTTGCTTGTTCAACACACTTGTCAACATGCTCAATGAATCGTCTGAAGACTCCTTGGACTCTGAAAATGTAGACACTCTTTGTAATTAACACACAAATTTTAAGATTCTTCTTTTTTCTCACTCTATGCATCTGTCATGATCGAACACCTATTCTTTACCCATTTTTCTTCATGTTTCTTCAGCAGTTGCTTTGTTCTTTTAACTTCGGCTTTCAACAATGGCTCCCTAAGTTGATATTGAATTAGAAGCTTGAATGCTGGTCCAAATTAACCCACTAGCTCCATTAGTTGTTTGAAGCTATCATTATCAATAGTATTGAATGAGATTCCATTTTCATATACCCATCTCCTAATATATTGTTGAACTTGTTGAGTTCTCTCTTTGAAAAGAGTTTTATTTATATTTTTTTTGGCGAAGCATTTTACTCCCATTTAAACCTACATTTTCTAGAGCAATGACAGATGCATATCTATCCATGGGGCCAAGTGGAAGATATTTCTTAAGTCCATCTATCCCTTCAATTTCATTGCTACCTTCTTCATCTAGAGGAATATTCACCTCTGCTCTACAACTCTCTTCTTCCATTCTTTTGTTCTTCTTTCTGTTTCTTCCTTCTAAAATAGTCTGTTTGTCCTTATTTTTATATTCTTGAGATGCTTTTTGACAACTAGATACATTTCCAGGTATATTTCCTATGTTCTCCTTGATCCTATACACTCCTCGAACATCATTTTTTCACACCACTTGCATTTCATTTTGTCGAGGTTCTTAGGATCAATCAAGATCCCAAACTCCCATCCGGTGTCATTTGATTTTTTCCTAAGAATCCCGGATTCGGGTTGAGTGATAGATGTTGAAATGGATTGCTTGCCATTGTGATAAATGAAAATTGATTTAAGAATAAATTTAGGAACTTTGGAATAATTAACAAGTCTGTGAAAAAAATTACATATATATCAAGATATAATTATATGGTACAAAATAGCATTAAAAAGCTTGAGAATATATTTTTATATATCTTAATCTAATAAATAAAATTTATTAGAGTTTTTAAAGAATTTTTTAAATTTTAAATATATTTTTATATATTTAAATCTGATTTATATAAATTAATAATATTTATTAGATTTTTTAATTTTAAATATATTTAAATCTGAGTTATATAAATTAATATATATTTTATTGGGATAATTTAATTAGACTTTATGAAAGCCTATGGCAACTATCCTAGTTGGGAGTTGTTAGAATTAATTAAATAAAAAATTTTATCTGCAGTACCCCACGGGGGCTCATGATGCGATGCTATCGGCAATTGCGAATGCATTGCGAGAGGCGTCCAGCGGTGTCGGAAGCATCGTCGGACGCATTCGGCGACATCTTACGACAGCTGCAGATGCCTCCCATGACACGTCTGGTGCCGTTGGAGGCATCCTGGACGTCCGGGATGACGGAAAATTGAAAAAAAAAAATACTTACCAGTTACTAGAATGATCAAAGAGACGAAAAGGCAAATGTAGACCTTTCGCGGCGGTGAGAAGACGAAGAGGCAGACCAATTAAAGATGAATTAAAGATTTTAATTGGTAGGGCATACCTCGTTTTTTATTAGGATTTTAGATTTAAAAGCCCAAAACGTGCAGCGTACAGGGACACGCCTAGCAGATCCCAAGCCACTTAGTGCTGCACAGGGCTGCCTAGGTGGCTGGGCCGCCTTCTACCTTTCCGGTGCGGCTGATGTCCACCTAGCACCTAGGCGGTCGCCTAGGCCAAAATTTAAAACATTGATTGTAAGGGAAGGCAAACAAGAGACACCAACCTTGAGGTCGAATTCTCAATTAACCTACACCATCATGAACATTTAACTACTTACTAGAGTCCCAACAGAACAAGGCAAAACTAATCTAAAGAAACTTACCACAAGGAAAATGGGATACCGGATTTGGATTGGCCTCTTCAATTATGAAAGAGAACTTCTATCAAGCTGATGGAATCACATCCAAGGAGGGAAAACTCCGTCAAGGCTGCTGCTCAGGAGGAGTACTGGATGCTTCTCCCTTACCATCCAATCCCAATTATCATAGAAGTTGAAAAGCCAGACGTTGCTGAGAAAAGATGAGAGGGCTCATGTCAGGAGCGAGGGAGAGAGATCAAGAGTAAGAGAAGATACCTAGAGGGATGTTTGGCGCTGGGGGATTTATGCTCCTATGAACTGATGAAATTAACCTTGTCCAACTTTGGATTGACCCAAACTCAACCAATTTATGCCCTACTCAGAACCAATGTATACCCTATTGGAGCTGTTCCTATAAGGACCAAATTACTCCCCTAATAAAATCAATTGATGTCCAAACCACCTGAAAATTTATTTGATTTAGCCCCTGATTAGAAAATATAATTGCAGTTAACCCTGGTTTTATATCAATGTCAGGTCATTAACAGATCGATCATTAAATTCAATTTTATCAGTGTATCATGATTTTGAAGGAAATGAGTTGAAAAATCCTATCTTAGGCACACAAATATAACCAGTTTAGCATCAAATAGAACTGAACTGATTAATTCAAATCATTCCCAAACAACTATCCAAATCAGTTTCCCACAAATCCTGATTGATGAGGTCACTCTTTAGAAGATTTAAACAAGATAAAAATCTGAAAAAAAAAGAAATAGTAGGTGAGCATTACCTCATGGAAGAGTGAAGCACACCACCACAACTTGTTATTCCCTTTTGACACAGCCATAAACCACAATCCTTACACTGGTTCCAACACCATTTAAACCAAAACAAAGGATGCACCAAAGCCAGCCACATTATATAGAAAAGGAAAGAAGAGAAGTAACGAAGGAAATAGACAATGAAGAGAACGAATGTTATCTCAACCCTCACCTAGATCTTCCACAAGATCAGGTTGAGCATCAAATGGAGTTGGACAAGTCTGTTCATAGCAAAATGACCCCCAATTGATATCCTTATAAAGGGACCCCAAAAGAACATCTTAACCAGTTTGGTCCAGAGTGTTCATTCACAGGTGCGAACAAAACACGTCCAAGACTCTTAACATGCCTTCCATTTGGAGTTAATGGCTCCAGTTTTTTAAAGTTTATGATGTTAAACTAAACATTTTGCTTCCTTTGTTGTGGTCTTTCATAAAAAGATAAACAATCTGATATGTGTATAATAATGATCTCAATTGTCCTAACCACAAGTGCTAATGGTTTGATGTGTCACATAGCTGTAGAAGCTCAATGATGTTCTGGTTCAATTGACTAGAGGGTGGTAGATTTGCTATAATGGGGTAAGGGATTAATTCCCGACGGGCGCATGCCCTTGGAGAAAAAACCCCTCCCACCCTCTAGTCTAACTTGATGGTCGGTTATATGTTGACCCCGTGATTTACCCCCTCATATAACCTGGAGACGGGTTGTGAGGGACGCTTGGCGTGAGCATAATCACTTTTTGCTACAATCAATGATGTTTTGGAGATTTTGGCATTGCATTTGAATTGTTATTATGATATGTCCTATCCAAGTTCACATTTGCAACTTAACAATGTTGCCAACAGTTAGTGGCTTATATTAAATAACTTTTATGTCTTTATCTACTCTATTATTGTAATATTTAACAAAATTTATTTAGTTACAATTTAGCATGTTCCGGTGTTGTGTCATTGTTAATATTGTAGGCAATTGTTTTTTGCTCATTTTTAAATGTGTTTAATAAGTCAGCATTCTCCCTTTTTTTTGCTTTTAAAAATTTATATGCACATGTATAACCATTATAGTAACAATCATATACAACCCAGAAGCAAATTACTTTCCATTTTATTATCAGGATTCAGAGAATGATCACATTTACCATTCAGAGCTTTTCACATTGACTAAACGAATGGCAAGGCCTGAACCACAGAAGCTTTCATTTACTGTTCCAATATTTGAACCACATCCTCCACAGTACTACATACGTGCTGTTTCTGATTCTTGGTTGCATGCTGAATCACTCTATACTGTGTCCTTCCACAATCTCACATTGCCAGAGGTATGAGTTATGAAATTACTTGCATTCATTAAGAACTAGTAATGGGTTTTTGGTGATACTATGAAGGTTGTCACTTGTAGATGCAAATATCACACACAGAACTTCTTGATCTGAAACCTCTTCCTGTTGGTTCACTTGGCAACAAGACTTACAAAAATCTTTATAAATTTTCTCACTTCAATCCGATACAAACACAGGTTCTGTTTCTCAACCATTATGTTTTATTACTCTTTGTTCTCTAGTTACTCTATGATAGTAATATTATGTAATATTTCAGGCTTTTCATGTCCTATATCACTTGGATAACAATGTACTTTTGGGAGCTCCAACAGGCAGCGGAAAGACAATATCAGCAGAGTTAGCTATGTTGCATCTATTTGACACTCAGCCAGATATGAAGGTTCACTACAATCCAATTGCAGAAAAAGACTCGAACTTTCTTTATGTTCCATCTTTTTTATCTGGCTTGATGGAACCATAGTTTGTACCCATCTGCATGCCTTTTATGGCTTATTTTTCTGTTACACTTTGTATGCCCATGTGAATAATCATCTGTGACTTGTTTTTTACTTGATTTAGTATCGTTTTTTAATACTTTTATACTCTAGGTTGTTTACATAGCTCCTCTCAAAGCAATTGTTCGAGAAAGAATGAATGACTGGAAAAGGCGTCTTGTTTCTCCACTTGGGAAGAAAATGGTATTGTATTTTTGGGTTGTTAAATTCTTATAATTTTGAGTGCTGTAATGGTTCTATTTTAGGTTGAGATGACTGGCGACTTTACTCCTGATCTTATGGCATTATTGTCAGCTGATATTATTATTTCTACTCCTGAAAAATGGGATGGTATCAGTCGTAGCTGGAAAAACCGCAGCTATGTGATGAAGGTATTTACTTTTACCCAGTGCTACTTTGTCATCCTGTTTAATCTTGCTACTTAGACCTTTAGCTAACTATTAGGTCGGGCTGATGATATTGGATGAGATACATCTTCTAGGAGCTGATCGAGGACCAATTCTTGAGGTACTTATTGAAACAATCATCCCATCAGTGCACAATTACCATTTCATTTTGCTTCAATACATTATTTCATTTGCAATTTGTAGCATTCCTATTTTTCAAGTTTTTGTCTTAATACAAATAAATCTGTTATATTATCAATGTAAAAGTAATACATTGTAGCTGCACCAGAGCAGTGCATGATTTTAGGAGCATCTAGATTCTAATATCTTGTTTCTCTACATCAATGATTGAAGTCTTGTTCTAGTGTCTGGTTTTTTGCCCACGAAGGTTGTCTTTGAGCCAACTGCCAGCTTATGTAACCATGGGTTAGTACTAGAATTTGAAGCATTGATCTGGATTGCTTACCACGCTCAGTAATTGTTTGCTCCACGAGAGATTGGTTACCAAAACCACCCAATTTTGGATCAGCACGAGAAAATGTACTGTATTTCAAGTGGCATACAATATTTTTCCTTGTATCAAGAGAGATGCCATTTAGTACCAAGTGGTACTACCAATTAATAAAGTTGTCGGATTTTTTAAACTAGCAGAATGATCCGCACAAATGCGAGGAAACAATAGACTTCAATTTGGATATAAATTAAATCTGTACAAATATTAACACTATTATATTATACTATCCACATGTACACTGAAAACTTTTCGCTTTTCTAATAATACTAACAAAAAAGGAATTGTTAAGAATAATGTTCAAATAGATGGGCTCGCAAGAAGAAATGGATGTAACATGAGACAAATGCATCAAATCAAATAGAGTTGGTGGTAGAGGTTGGTGTGTACCTCACCAATATTAGGAAAAAGCTGATGGAAGATGTGATCAAACTAAGTTGAAACTTGTACACAGAATGTCACGTGGTGTAGGATGTCATCTTTTTTGCTTGTCTGATAACATAGAATGGATAGATAAAGGATGAAGGACCCATGCATTCTTCAATTGTTGCCTGATTGGGTAGATCAATCAAATCGAATGGAGGATGGTGAATCCAAGCATTCTCTCTTGATGCCTCCATGTGTAGCATGTGAAATGACCCAAGCAATGCCTTTTGAAGGTACATATATAATACAATTTATTTATATTGTAATGGTTAACTTTAAACAACATTTATCATGTGAATCTCTCAAGGTTGAGCCCACAAAGCAAATAACAAAAACACCTGAAAATCTACAACTATGTTTTAGTGTTACTTTTATAATAAAATTGAAGAATATTTTTACATTATGTGAGTTGAAAATATAGTGCACCCTTTTCTTGATCGTGGTAACGGAAGGAGTTGTCTCTTGCTAATCACTTAACAAAATTAAATCAAACAAACATGCAACGAAAAGTAAATTCAAAGAAAAACACAGGCTAACACCTTAATGTGGTTTTGTTGCCTCCAACTCATACTCCATGACCTATGATCCATCAATAGTTTGTCCCTGAATTCCCACTACTTTTTCTCCTTCTTGGACAACATTCAGAGGTGTAAAAACCTCTTACAAGCATTGAAAGTTACCATTGAGAGCACAAGAATGAGGAGATTATGATTACAATATCTAGGAATGTTTGCCTTCCAATCTCCTCCAAGACCTCCTTATATTAGCCTTCAACTAGCTTCACTTTGTTCTTGACCATTTGCTATGTTGATGCCAATCAGTCGACTAGAATGCCCCATCAGCTGATTGATGTATTGTGGTCGTTAGCTGATTTGACTATTGTTGTGTAACGTTTTCTCATTAATGACTAACTTTTTTTTATTGTAATAGCAGTTGACTGGATCTGATCATTAGTCAACTGTTTATTTGACTCAATCACGAAAAGAAATATTCTACTCTCCGATTAATTAACTTGAGTTGACTGCCTAGTCAACTCAACCCTCATCAATCGATAGACCTGTATCATTTTTAGAATGACACCAACTATAGCCCCTAACAAAAACATTTTGTTCATGAGTGGACTACTCAATTGACTTAGTTATGTATTGACTGAAGGCACCCTTCAGTAGATTGATACATCGACAATGACCATTCTAATGGTCAAGTCGGCCTATATTGAGATCTACCCTCTCCTAGGTACATGGTCTTTCAACACTTGACTCACCAAAAGTTATACCTTTGACTCGAAGTCATCTTTTGTCAAGCTACTCGTTCCTCTGGCCCTCTGCTCGATCTTCATGAATTTTGAGCCATCAATTCATCAATATACTTGGACATGCCATGTCTTCATGCGTATCTCGATCAAGTCTTGCTCAACTTCATACACATATTAAATACAAATATATCCTAACTTAAACTATTTTCCCAAATATCAAAACCCAATGATCGGTCTGATCACAAATGGCCCAGTTGTATCAACAATTACAATATGGCTTGAATGAGCAACACATAGTATTATAACAATGCAACTAACATTCGATTCGACAATGTAAGATGCAGGTAAAACTTCGAAGTCTAGGGTGGCTTTTGATCTTTTAATTGGTATTTTAAAAAGCACATGTTTTTATTAGTATGCATTCAACTAAATAACCAAATCTTATTTTCAGCTACACTTTTGATTATTCTTTTCTTCAAGAATATTAGCTTTTTTTTACTGATAATATAACCAAGTGGTCTCCATAAATATACTTTCACAAGCACCCCCTTGGAGCACTATGATATTATGTGTTTATGCTGACGTTCTCTCTAGGAGGATTGCCAACAAGCTCAGAATTCATCCAATTGACCTTTTCTACAACATTCAGAATTTTATGATAGTGGATTTTTGTTGTGGATTACAATGATGGGCAGGCAGAGACCTACAAAAAGAAACCATCAGAACAAATATAGCAAGTGAGAAATATTTGTCAATCCTATTCCCTCACAAGGTAGGACATCACTGTATGTTTAAAAACATCCCTCATACTAAGAGGATGTTTGGAAATTGTGATAATTTTGAGAATTCAATCCATTTGAATTTATTTCATTGTGGATGAAGTAGTCAATTTGTAGATAATCGGTGTCTGCCATGTCGGACTATCTATTCCCAAAACGGATTAATAGGGCCACAAGTTTACATGACATAGTAAGAATAACAGGCTCAGCTATGTAAAGTTGGTCTACAATTTCATATTTGCTACATAACTTAAATCTATTATAGAGCTTATCTCAATACTTATAATATTAAATTGTTTATTGACATATAAGGGAAATACACTGGTTGACAGGCAATGAACCAGCTTGACAATGTGCCTGATTGTACCATTTGCCAATACAATATGGTTCTAAATCAGCATTCTACCAATATTTTAATCATGGTTTAAAGTGTCATGCCGAGACGGTCGAAACGGGTGAAATATCTCGTTCTGCTCGGCGACTGACACCGACACGACCTTGACATCAGACCCACGACAGCTGCGACTTGTTGCGCGACCTCGTGGCCGTAGCAGAGTGGTCCCTCGACCCCACAACAGCAGTAGAGGGGTTGCATAACCCTTCTGTTGTCGCTACGGAGGCGTCATGTGACCCTGCGGCCGTTGTAGAGGGGTCGCATGATCACCGCAGTAGCGCCGGAGGAGTCACGCGATCCCCGCGGCCATGGATGAGGGATCGCGCAATCCCGCAGCAGCGCCGAAGTCGCGTGAGCTTGCGTGTGGTGTCGGATTTAAGATATTTTTAATTAAAGTTAGGTCAATTATTTTAATCAACTCCTAGCTATGATGGATATAATCTAAAGAGACTTTATTAAACCCTAATAAAATTATCTAATTAATTTTATATTTCATTTATTTTAATTTAAAAATTATAATAAATTATTTATTTATTTATTTATCTATTTTCATATCTTTTCCTTTTTTTAAAGATTATTTTTTATATTATTTATTTTTTAAATATTTATGTTAAATATTTTATTTTTAATTAATATATTTTATATTTAAAAAATACCGAAACTATATCGGCACGGCATGATATGGTACCGAAATCGTATCGTTTCTGTTCAGGACCGAAACCTCGGCACGGGTCGAAATTTTAAACCTTGATTTTAATATCTGAATAGTATATGTTGATTTTGGTTGACACCAAACAGGAGGGGAAGCGAAAGAACAAGATATGACAAATACAAAAAAGAAGAGATGGAAAATGAACAAATGCCACCATTTGTTGCAACTAGTGTAGGATCTTCTGTTTTCTGGTCGCTGATTTAGTAAGCTAACACTGTCGTGATGCAACTTCAGGGAGATCATTGCCTAAGATTCCCTTCTAACCAAGATGGGATGAGATCTAAAAACTTGGTCTACACTGTCACCTTTCTTAGCTTTATAGTGGGTCTCAAGTTGCTAAGTGTGGGAATTGTTTATTAGAGTATTGCACATAACCTGAATGATATTTGAAATGTGACACTGAGAGCTCAGGTAACTCAGTGGTGTGAGCAGGTTTGCTTCAAAAATATTTCTGACAAATCACTTGATGAATTGAATGAGTTTTCCTTGCTCACTGATGACTGACTACAGTATGATTCTTCATTGACAATGAACCATTTGCCTTGAAGAACCATGGTAATAATTCCAGGATGTGATCTATATCCCAATTTTGCTCTATGTACTTGGTGAAGCTTCTTCATTTTGCAATCTCACTCTGAGGAGCTCTTTTATTTTTTAATTTTTTTTGAAAAGTTGGCATAGAGTGAACAACGAACGAATAAAGGATTTAGAAAGACACAGCTGCTGAAACTTGAATATTATTTGATTTGTTAATATATAGATAAGATGGAAACTTGATATAGTCACACAATTGTCTGATGTTTTTTCTTCCAATTGTTCGAGTGTTTCTTGTTGTCTACCTATACTAGTATTACTTAAATAGCCATTTCACATTAGTAATTGCAGGTATCACACTGCCTGATAAGATGTGACGATGAAGGGTTGCTTGACTCTATTTTGGTATCATATTAATCAGTGCATGATTCCATTTATCAACAGCTATTGCATGTTAACATTGCTTGTACGATTTCACTTTTCATAATGTTTCTGATTTTTTTTCTATATTTCTTCTTTTGTCAATATGAAGCACAAAGTAATAAAGTAAACATTGAGCATGTTTCCAATCCTACCTTTTATGTTTTCTAACTTATCATTATGTTCATAATAACATTGCATTGAGAAGTTTAGATTTGAGTATCTTACCTATATCATTGTTGAGTGCTTATAGGTAATTTTATTTGCTATAGGACTTCAAAAATCCTACTCATGCTATGTCGCTTTAATATGAGACTCTTGTTGACCATATAACTATATGATTGTGCTGTCAAGATTGACTTGTAGTGCTCAATTTATTTTTTCATCACTTTCAGGTTATAGTTTCTAGGATGCGATACATTTCATCACAGACAGCACGTTCAATCCGCTTTGTAGGTCTTTCAACAGCTTTAGCAAATGCCTGGTAGGTTTTATGGATGCTTTTGTTTGATGATCTGCTAATTCCTTATTTCAATGTATAATTTGTTAAGCAAGTCTTTGAATTCACGACCTCAAGAAATAAAGGAAACCTTGCCACTAACCTTGCTTGATTTGATCTATTTGACAAGTTTATTTATAATTTTTTTCTGAATGATTTTAAAAATATCTACTGTGAATAAAAATCTTTCATTTATGTCGTTATTCCTGACTAGTTTTTAAATCTTTGTTTCTGATCCACGATCAAAATGATTCATGTTCCTCTGATGGCAGATTGAGATTGAATCACCTCAGCATCTCTAGCCAAAATGGATTTATCTTGACTTAATTGGTTGAGACATTTTTTAACATTTCAATCTTGATGGGTGAAAAAGGCCATGTTTGCAAAGCTATCAGGATCAAGATCCCAAGTAGCATACCAAAGAATCAAACTCAAGGATCAAAAGATTCTGCAAACTAATTGAAATATATGTTAGGAGTAATATGGTTAAATTGCCATCATGCTGATCTTTGTCAGTGTCTATATGGTTAGGGATGTTATACTCGAAACTTAAACAGTCAGTATAAACTATTCAAAAATCAAGCATCAATTCGTGCATTGCAATATTTCTCATGACATTTCTTCTCTCTGATAATATCTCAAATAACATAACATTGCAGTTTGAAAGTTCAGGGAAGTGTCAACCACCTACCGCCTAGAACTACTTTTTAATGCCATTGGTTAAACATTTCTTCGGACATCAAGATTGGGTCGTAGTGATTCCTTCTATGTCGCTACAGGAATTAAGGAGAATTCCTCAGTCTTTTTTTTATTCCTCTTAGCCACAAATTGCGTTTTCTAGTTTCTAGTGGCCTTGACAGTCTACTTCCATTTCCCACATTGTTCAAACTGTGGATTCCTCTCAGCCACGAGTCCTGTTCCTCTCATGTAGTCTAATCCACTTCCATGTTCCGCACAAAGCAACTTCAATACCTTCATCTTTTCATTAACATATGTCCTCTGGGTTTCTCCGTCTATCTTTCTTGGTCAGATTTGTATCCATCTTATTCCCATGTGTATGATGCTTTGTCCACTACATTAGGTTCTCAACGTTAAGTGTGCATGTTGGATGTGTTATAACCGTAAGTGCTCGGTCGTCGTCAAGTAATAAAAAACATCGATCCCGCAAAGACTGTAAAATTGAATATTGATCAAATTAGTGGAACAGGTTATCTATAGAATCGCAGGCTATGTAAGTTAGAGAGAGAGAGAGAGAGAGAGAGAGAGAGAGAGTCAAGAGCACAACACGCAAGAAGTCGAGGGTGAAAGCTAAAATTAGGAGAACGATTCTAGGATTTCGGTTTCGCCGCGATGATTGACATTCTAAGTATTGTCTACTTTCCTATCTATTTTGTTCTTATGTAGGTGGTCTATTCTGAGATACCGGTATAGACTTTTGGATTATATTGGTGTGGCGCCTACTTTCAAGGTGGCGTTGCTAGTATGACCATTTTCTCAGGGAGGCTTATGTTATGATGCCCCACGATCCCCTAGTTGCCCTCCTCTACTACGTGACACCGAATCGGAGCAAACCTATTAAGTTTTGTGATAGCCAATGCTTCTCTTGGCTGCCACAAACCCTCGTGGAGTTCTAGCCTACTTTCATGGTTGACTCCTCACGTCTCGATCATTTATGGGTCGAAGATTTGGGTTCATCTTTTGGTCCTTCCCTATGTCCCGTGAGATGCGAAGGTGCAGGTTAGTGTCACAATTGTGTATGTGCAATAAAGACGGATCATGGAATAAACATGCAATGCAATAGAGAAAGATAAACAAATACTTAATTCAAATGTCAACAATTACATCGGGCGATTATGGAGAACTACTCCATAGAGATGGAGTTACAACCGGAAGACATGAAAGAAAGCATCTAACAATTCCAAACAGAGAAAGAGGAAAAGAGAAAGCTTAGTGAGATAGTTGTCGGTCTTGGAAGGAACTCTAAGCTCCAATCGATTGACGGATTGCTTAGACGACTCTTGGAACGACAGCTCTAGGGTTACCTGTGGTAGGGAAAACCCTACTCTAAGGGAAGGGGGCGGAGCCCCAAATCCCAGATGCCCTAACAAGAGTTCCATTAGTTCTTTTATAGCTTCCCCAAGCCTTCTAAATCTATTAGACCCTACTTAAATCGTCAGGCCCTGCCAAAATGAGATTTTTGGCCCTTAGACTAGGTTTTTACAGCCCTGAACCAAACTTGTAGATCTTGAAATTATCTTCAATTTGAGATGCCGTACATCTTGTGGCTTGATCCAAGATAAATGTTATGCCCATTCGAAGTTTGGTCTGCTGCTTGGGCTGCCTTGGGATAGAATGACACGGTCGTGCCAGAATCGGAATTTTCTTCGCTTATTTTTTGCATAATGTGCAATGCTTTCTTTTTGAAGATGATCTTTTTCTCATTTTTTTGGGATTTGAATTTTTCCCAATAAGTACTATGATCCAGTAACTAAAATGTAGTGGGGGGTCACCTAGGAAATAAGAGTACTTGAATCATGACTATTTTCAGATATATCAACTATAAAAAATCAAGTATGATGTGAATAAAAATCCTAAATAACTAGGCCAACACTAATACTCTAACAACGGAAACACTGCTCAAGTCATGCTACTATTGATAGATAAAAAGAGATGCATACTAGCAAATTACACAAGAACATAAAGTTTATCATGCTAATGTTATGCATTAAGTAATGCAATATTAAAAACTAACAAAATCTAAACTAAAAACTAAGCTAACAAAACATCACCCCTACAGAATAAAGCATTGCCCTCAATGATTTCAAACATTATTCTAGAGGATGTGGAAAAGGGGGTTACCAAGTAATGCATGCCAAGCATATAAGTCATTTAATTGCCGACAATACTCCTCCGTCTCGTGGTCGCACTCCTCATGACGATAACGATTCATCGACTCTCTAATAGTACAGCTCCACCATCCGTTTCTGAATGCTCTATAGAAGAACTAACAAAAGAAAGCAAAGAACGTCTAGGTGTGGCAACTCGTGTGGATGAGTGAGGTGGGGGTTTAGGATATGGGGTAGATGGTCCTTAAGAAGCAAGTAGTAAAATTACCATCCCTAACAATCATATGTATAGCAAGGCAATCCTCCATATCCATCCTGGAGCTACCTCTAGCGTGCTCAAGTCATAATCAAATCATACTCAAGGGCTCAGGTTATGGTGGTGATCAATCCTCAAATGATAATATTCCTCCACTACAAGGTAATTTAAAATCAAATCAAATTTCTTTCATATAATGATAATTCAAAAATTTAAGGGTAATCCTAAGATAAGTAGAATATGTCATACTCATCAATTCATTCTATTCTACTCGATGTATCATTCATCCTTAAGGCCTAGATTAGTCAAAATATGACCGCTTGACCCCCTAAATACCAAGAATTGCAATAGCAAGTATACCATAATGAATTTTATGATTAGCAATCCCAAAAACAATAATGCCAAAGAGGTTAGAATCGTTACCCTTGTCCCGTACTTTGTCCTTGTCTTTGTTACGCGAGCTTGAGCTCTTCCTACGCCATTTGAACATCTTTATCCTAAACAAAATTCTTCCGAACTTCTAAATGGTCTTTTAAACAATATTTTTTGGGTTTGAAACTCGGTCATTATAGATTGAATTTGGTATTAAATTGTAGATTTTCGAAACATCTTTGATTTGAGTGGTTGTACGCCGCGTAGTTCATCTCAGATCAAAAGTTTTGACTGTTTGAAAATTCGTTTGTAGTGAGACACAGGCGTGCCTTCCTAGCCATGTTGGATGTTGTCTGTGCGGACACGGTGATGCTCGAGGGCACGAACAACCTGTGTTGCTTGAGGTTTTTGATGTTTTTATGGCCAGAATCTGGCACGACCTTGGTTGTCGACATGGCCTACTTGTGCACATCACTAGAAAGCTCCCCACGCCCATGGCAATTGCCACGACCAGCTCATAGATCTCTCTAACCCAAGTGATTGCTTTCGGAAGTCCATCTTGCCTATTAAAAAATAACGCAACATTCAAAAAGAAAGGTTAGGATTATTGGTGGAAGGGGAGAAGAAAAAGTGGAAGAGAAGAGAGGCTCTCATGAAGTAAGAGAAGGTGGTTTTTGAGGAAGAACGACGATGGGCACGACTTGGAAGTGGGGGAAGACACGGTTAAAAGAAGGCTTGAAAACCGGACGGAGTTGAGGCACGACCGTGCTCTATGGCATGACCTGGCACGGTCGTGCCCTGGAGTTGCAAATTTTCAGCCAGGGATGGGCACTGTCGTGCTTGGTAGCATGACCTGCTCGTGTTTGGATCGGGTCAAAGGCATGACCTGCCTCGTTCTTTGCCGATCTTTCTCCCACACCCGTGGCGGTTGCCACGGATAGCTCATGGGTGCTCCTAACCTTGAAATGAGTTAAAATAAAAGCTAAGACTATTAAATAAAAGAAAAACTTAAATGAAAACAAAGAAAGTAACTTGGTATACCTTCCAAGAAGTGCTTGTTTATGGCCATAAGCTTGACCCCGGTCAATCTCAATTGGGAGAGCATGGTTTGAGGTGGTCGCACTTCCCCTCTTCTCTTATTGGGTTCATCAATGGAGTGTCTTTTAAACCTCGCTTGTGTCGGAGTAAAATACTTCTGAACTCTCTTGCCAAGGGTTATTGACTTTTCATTAAATATGTTCATCTCTGTGAAAAATCTTTCCTACCACAAAAAATACTCGAGAAAAGGTTGGTTAGAAATCTTAGATAGATCAAATGAAATTTTACCTTCACCAATCACCTAAGGGAGTATAACATCGATCAATGTCTCAGCTGTGGATAGGAAAGACTCTTTTGAATTCTTTAGATTTGGATGTAATTGAATTAAGTAGTCCACTCCTTTGTTCTCAATTTCATATCCCTCGAGCTCCTTTTCATGTGACATCTAAGTGGCTTCCATCTCTTTATTTCTAGTGTCGTCCACATTATCCTTGCTCATTCTAGGCACCTCCCAAGTTGAAAGTATTATTGAAACTCTAGCATATGATGAGGCTACTTCATCCAACCTAGCACCTACTTGTTTGATTTCCTTGCTTTGCTCGGTTTGTTACGTGATGAGGTTCTCTAGTAATGTTTCCAAATTGTGTAACCTCCTGTAATTTTATGTGGCAAAAAGTTGAAACCTACTGTAATTATCGATTGTATGTTTATTGCTTTGCAAATCTCAAAATAAAGTTGTTTTGTAGTCGGAGAGGACACCCTATTTTTCCCCATGTACTCCATATGCAGGGCCAATTAGTAGTAGACAATTATCGACTACATGCCTTGCTGCACCACAAAGCTCATAATAACAGTCAGCAAAATTCACAACATTAAATTGGTTGAACCATTGAGTTTGAGCGTCTATCTTGCTTATAAGGGAACTTATCCACCTGAAATAGAAAGGTCAGACATGTAGAAAAGTAGTAAAAGACAGAAAGAGAGAAATTGTAAGAAAGAAATAAAGAAATTTAGATTAACCAAACTACTATCCAATCAATATCAATCTTGAACGATGCTAAAAACTTGATGTGTTACAACCGAAAGTGCACGGTAGTCGTCAAGTAATAAAAAACATCAATCCCACGAGGACCGTAAAATCGAGTATTGATCGGATTAGTGGAACATGTTATCTAGAGAATGTTGCGTGAGTCGAAGAGAGAGAGAGAGAGTGAGAGAGAGAGAGAGAGAGTCTAGAGCACAACATGCAAGAAGTCGAGGGTGAAAGCCGAAATTGGGGGAATGATCCTAGGATTTCGGTTTTACCACAATGATTGACATCCTTAGTATTGTTTACTTTCCTATCTCTATGTTTCTTCTCATGCAGATGGTCTATTTCGAGATACTGATATACACAGTTGGAATTATATCGGCGTGCTTACCTAAACATGAAGCCTACTTTCAAGGCGACATTGCTAGTATGACCATTTTCTTGGGGAGACTTCTGTTATGATGCCCCACGATCCCCTAGTTTTCCTCTTGTACTTCGTAATGCCGAATTGGGGCAAACCCATTAAGCTCTGTGATAGCCAATGGCTTCCTGTTTGTGTTTCGACTTACTTTCATAGTCGACTCCCCACGTGGTCATTTATGGGTTGGAGATTTGGGTTCACCTTTCGGTACTTCCCTGCATCTTGTAAGATACGAAGGTGTAGATTAGTGTTATAATCGTGTATGTGCAATAAAGCCGGATCATGGAATAAACATGTCATGCAATAGAGAGAGCTAAACAAATACTCAAATGTCAACAATTTCATCGGGCTACTCCCGTATCATAGAATTTGGAGAACTACTCCATAGAGATGGAGTTACAATCGGAAGATATGAATGAAAGCTTCTAACAACTCTAAACAGGGAAAGAGAAGAAGAGAAAGCTTA
The DNA here is from genome assembly GCF_018446385.1 of Zingiber officinale. Lineage (NCBI taxonomy): Eukaryota > Viridiplantae > Streptophyta > Magnoliopsida > Zingiberales > Zingiberaceae > Zingiber > Zingiber officinale. Next base: position 17,609,675 of record NC_055989.1, read on the forward strand.
GTGAGATGATTGTCGATCTTCGGAAGGAACTCCAAGCTCCAATTAGTGGACGGATCGCTTCGACGGCTCTTCGAATAAAACCCTCCTCCAAGAGAAGGGGGTGGAGCTTCAAATCCCAATTTCCCTAACAAGAATTTCATTGGTTCTTCTATAGCTTCCCCAAGACTTCCAAATCTGTTAGACCTTGCCTAAATCATCGGGGCGCTGCCAAATCGAGGTTTTCGGCCCTTAGACTAGGTTTTTATAGGTTCGACCTTGAGCAAAACTTGTAGATCTTGAAATTATCTTCAATTTGATAGGTCGTAGGCCTCGTGGCACGACTCAAGCTAAAAGTTATGCCTGTTTGAAGTTTGGTTTGCTACTTGGGCTGCCTCAGGACAGAATGACATAACCGTGTCAGAATCGGGATTTTCATACACAGACATGCCTGGGGCACGGGGAGGTTGTGTCGGAGGCTGTGGATTCCGTTTTTACTCCGTTTGTGTCTAATTTCATTTGGAGGAACACACCCATGTCATGGAACAGGGCTAGAGGGTGTTCCTTACTGTGAGCTCTTGTATCAAGGCTTTTTAACTTCGTATTTGCTTCGAATTTGTGTCCTATCAACAAAATCATGCAAAGAGCAGTTTTCGAACAAGAAGTATAAAAATAGTAAAAAGATGTGAGTATGCAAAATATGCTTGAGATGACACAGAATGTATGTAAAATAATACTAAAAATCACGTATGAAACACATACATCAATGTGTCATGAAGTATGGCATCCAAGTGGTAATAATTCTTGCACCCACTCTAGTAGCCATTTTATTTTTTGTGAAATCTACTTCTTTCAACACAGTTTGCCTTTGGCTATTTCAGTAGAGTCTATATAGTTTCAGCAGCCACAAAGTTCTTGCAGCACAAGTTCTGGCTCTCTGCCTTGAATCTATCTTCTAATAGATTTGCATCTTTCATGCCTTCCTTTAGTATATTTTGCCAGATTTCTTTCCTCCTGACTTTCTTCATCGTCTTCCATTATCTACTTAATGAACAACCTTCAATCATTGACCCGATTTGTTGTTGAGTTTTTTATTCTCTCCTTTTGAATGTTTGACTCGTGTTGTCTATGCTTCTGCAAGGAGTAGCCAACTCCGGAGATTGTCTCCTAGGCTAGGGCTTTGACTTATTCTCTTTGCTGTTTCCAAAATCCTCATTTGTGCATTCTCTATCTTTTGATCAATCTGTTGCGTGTTGGTAATGCCATTGCAAGGAGAAGTTCATTAGAGACCCAGATTATTCCCTCATTCTCTCTTTAAGGAATTGGCACCTATCTGCTTTCTCATATCTTAGCCAATTTGATTTCCATGTGAGATATTTTTTAGTTTGTGTAACAAGTTTGAAGAGAGTGTTGGAGTTATTATAAGTCATTCGTTATGAATATTGGGTTTAGTCTTAAATTGAATGTTTTAGATTTAAGAATTATGAGTTGAGTCCTATATATAGCATGTAACAGTCCTCTTACAAATAAATGTTAACAAAATATTTTAATTCATCCCTCTTAATGCAGGCATCCATCTAACGAAAATTCAAATATTAGCTATTCTTTTGTTGATGAGCCTTTGAAATGAATGAAAGGAAGTAGCAAATATCTTAGTATCTTATTTTATAATATTATCCTTTTAGAGAAGTGCCCCATCATGCTAAAAGTTTAATGATAAGTTTCCTTTTCAAGTACATTCTCTATCTCATCCCTTACCAATTTCTTCATATGTTCTGAACATGCAGAATGATATATTTTTTTATTTTCTACAATTGTTCTACAACTGCTAGATCTGTTGATGTTTTGTTTCTTTTTGTTACTAGTTCAGATCAGACACAAGTTCATTGAACGTTCTTTTTTATCTATCTATGAATCAATCACTATAGAATACTAGGTCTTTTTCCATGAATCAGTCAATAGATTAATGGTTTGGGAAGAAATCATCAATCATTGACTAGTCGTCACTCGACAATGCTTGTGAAAGAATGCAGGTACTTAGCTCTTCGACAAGTTCATCACTTGAGTGGGGGTTGTCAACATGTGTCCTATTGGAGTGCGAGTTGGTTAGTGTGTGAGGTGATTGAGTGTTCCAATGGAGAAAACACAAATTGAGGGGTGGTTTTGTCATTATGGCTTGCATGGGAACTCTGTTGTCTATTGTTGAATTGTTGAACAATAACAGGAGGATGAGATGGAAAACATGCAACGTAACTCTTGGAGAGGTGGTGACTCTTGTGGAATTTCTCTCTATGCACAGCTGCATTTGTAGCATTGCTATGACTTTGATGTCGTTGCTTCTTGAATCCATTGTCTTGAACTTCTTGTCCTAGACGACTATGTTATATGCCTTTTATTGAACCAGAAAGGAGAGTAAAATAGAAAGTTTTATTATGGACCTTTATAATCTTTAATCTTTCTATTGTAGGTTGGAAGTTAGCATGCATTTCACATCTCTTTCTGATTTTGGTGACTTTCCTTACATGAACCTGAAATATCAAGAATGACCTATTTTTCTTAGCGGATTTCTTTTTATCCCATGTTTGTCAGCTAAATGTAGGATAATACTTCCTTTCTCCTCAACTTTTTGGTCTTAAAATTTTCTCTGATGAGTTCCTTTTCTTTTTCTTTTTTGCAGTGATTTAGCTAGCTGGCTGGGTGTTGAAGAGAATGGTCTATTCAATTTCAAACCTAGTGTTCGACCTGTACCTCTTGAAGTCCACATACAGGCAAGACCTCCTAATTGCTTCAGTAGCTTTTTTACTTTGCCTCTTACATGGGTCATCAATTTGATTCCATGCTCTCAGATTACTTCATTATTTCTTAGTTAGTTATCTCTTTACCTCATAATTGTGTGAAGTTTATTTTTCTTGAGTTTTATCATTCATATTGCTAGGTTATGAAGGTATAATTGAATGCACTTATCTTTTCCAACTGATGTTCATTTTTTTAACATGCAAAGTCTCATCTCTAATGAACTAGAGTTTTGGTCTCTGGCCAACTCGAGATGGTGCCACCTGTCACTATCAATATTGGAGGTATGCTGGAGGAGAAAGAGGTGCTAGTGTTGGAGGAAGAAAAAGAGTAGGAGCAAGTGTTTGTGTCAGAGACTCAGAGGTGTGGCAAAGGAGAAGAGGGTGCCAGTTTTAGAGGAAGAGGAAGAAGAGGAGGAAGAAATGGCGGTGTTAAGAGGAAGAGGAAGAGGATCTAGAGTGGTGGAAGCTAGTTGATGCTGGAGGAGGAAACTAGACTGCTAGGGTTTGTTTCAACGTGGAGGAGAAGGGTTCAGCTTAGATGTTGTCGGCAAAGAGTTTGCATTGCGACTTCTGTCAAGCTGGAGGACGCACAATGCGGAGAAGGTTCCTCAATGTGGAGGAGGAAGCCACAAAGAAAAGTGTGTTAATGAAGGAAGCTGTGCTTGTGACTGCTCGCCGCCTCGACATATTGTCAATCTTGTGTGTCGGTCTGTGGGTTGAATGAAAAGTTTTTACCCATCTTGACCAGAAGAGCTTGAGATTTTAGACTTTGCTCAAAACTGACCCCTTGTTTGAACTGAAATGAACAGCATTAATGTGCTCTGGTATGGGAGTTTTATGTTTAAATCCAATTTGTTGATTAATAATTTTAGAATGACTCTTCAAACAGGGATACCCTGGGAAGTTTTACTGTCCGAGGATGAACAGCATGAACAAACCAGCATATGCTGCAATATGCACCCATTCACCTACAAAACCAGTTCTTATTTTTGTCTCTTCTCGTCGCCAGACAAGACTTACTGCACTTGATCTCATTCAGGTAGGACATATTTATTTCCACTCAGGTAGTGTTTCATGTTTTTACCTGTCATTCACTTGCTATAATTTTCAATCCTAGCTTGCTGCATCAGATGAAAGTCCAAGGAAATTTCTTAACATGCCAGAAGAATCACTTGAAATGATTCTCTCGCAAATTACTGACAACAACTTGAGACATACATTACAGTTTGGAATTGGATTGCATCATGCTGGCCTGAATGATCGAGACAGATCATTGGTTGAAGAACTCTTTTCTAATAACAAGATTCAGGTAGTATTGTCTTCAATAATTTTGATTCTTATCTCCATTACACTGTTCTAGCTAAATCCTCAAAAACTTATGTTTATACATTCACAGATTCTTGTATGTACAAGCACATTAGCATGGGGTGTTAATTTGCCTGCTCATCTGGTTATCATAAAGGTTAGGTTATTTTTTGTTTGAGAAACTGTATACACACAGCCTTTGCTCATTACATTTGTGTTGGTAACAGGGGACTGAATACTATGATGGAAAAGCCAAGAGATATGTTGATTTCCCTATAACTGATATATTACAAATGATGGGCCGTGCTGGTCGTCCACAATATGATCAGCATGGAAAGGCTGTAATCCTTGTCCATGAACCAAAGAAAAGCTTCTATAAGAAGGTTAATTTTGTTACTTTTCAAATCTGATGAACATTGTTAAAAGTTTGGATATGACATTTTGTTTGATTGCGGCAGTTTCTTTATGAACCATTCCCTGTTGAAAGTAATCTGCGGGAACATTTGCATGACCATATTAACGCAGAGGTTGTTTCGGGTACAATCAGCCATAAAGAGGATGCAGTTCATTATCTCACATGGACTTTTCTATTTCGTAGACTGGTATAACTTTCTGTTGCTAGAAGCTCTGAAAACAATTGCTTGCATTCTTTGTTTGTATCATTGTACTTGTTTTTTCTTTAACATATAGAACCTTTGCTTATATTCTCGTTGGAACACACACATGAGCACGCAAAAATACCGATAGAATGCATGTTGTTATCACTAGTAATCAGCAATGAATCTTCTATGTAATTTGACTCCTCTCATTAAATAGCTAAGCTGTCAACTAGACTGCTTAAGCTATGTCTACTATTTTTCCATTTCTTCTTGCTTTATTACTTTCTACCATATTGGTCTTTTTATTTTGCATGCATTTCACAAATTTGTATCTTGAACATGAATTTGGGAGAAGTGTTTTTAATTTACACTAGAATTATCAATTTTTACCAGTCGATTGTGCCTTCTCATCTATTGCTTGTGTTTTAATAGTAAGATGCCATGATGACCTGTGCTGACATATGGTAACTCTTCATTTCTAAATTATTTCAGTATGTTGTAGTCTAGCCTTGTCTGTGATCATCTGTTCAAATATGAATTTTCTCTTTTCTGATTTTTACTCAGGGTGGCTTGGATCTGATATGAATTTGTATATCCAAGTTGGGAACTGGACTTTTTTTCTTCTTGCACTTGTTTTTCAGTTAGATGATGCCAAGTCAAAAGTTGCATGAATTTAGTAAAGTTAATGATGGTGTTTCAAATCTCTAGCCGTGTTAGTTGAGAAAAGCCAAAATTTTCATTTCGCTTACCAACTGACATGCAAGAAGCTCTAATACCTCAATACTTGAGATAGAACTCCTTATGTTATTCTGCCATCATCACAAGCATCTTCTTCGATTGTCGTTCGCGACCATTCCACAAGGTCGAATATCATTCATTGTTCCTTAACCCTGTATTGTCTTCTGTCATGTATCTATGGCCCTTCCCCAAGCCTAAGTATCTTCCACCGTTTGGACGTGATTCTTTACTGATCCCAAGCGTCTTTCGTTGTTAAACGTCATCTACAACCCTTGCCTAAGTCCGTGAGCTCCTTCTTCCTCACGGAACTACAATGTTTTGAAACAATAAACAATATGGTTCTGGTCTTTGGCCAAAACTCTGAATGGGGTCGAGATTTTAAACATTGTTCCTTGACTTCATTAATATCCTATATATAAGGAACAAAATATCAATTGATTTATGATTTTTAGATTAAATTGAATTGGCCTTAACCGCTGTCCATTCAACTCAATTGATCCATATAAAAATCAAGCTACTTTGAAAACATTAATTGCTGGGACTCAGTTACAGGTAACAATCAATTTTGAAAAAGTTAGTTAATTGAACTTCGGTAAAGTGTTTGTTAGGGTATGGATCTTGGTGTTTCTAACTGTCTCTTTTTTTCCCCTTTTTTTTTTCAGTTTTCTTTTTACATTTCATCAAATGCTGATTGTTTTTGATCTGATTACAAATACCATATAGTATAGGGTGAAAAAGTTATAAAAGATGAATCATAAGTATAGGTAGAGGGGACTAGCTGGGTTAACTCCTAACATGGTATTAGAGCCACCGTAATGCACTTTAAGTTGAGAAGTAGATCTTTAAGCAATGACTTCACCTACTTGAGTTCTAATTTGGCCAAAAGGTGGAAGTTTTGAATTGAAAATCAATCAGATTAATCCGTTTGATTATGTTATGAAAATATCTATATTTATGGCTTTAATCTAGCGTATGAGCCAACTAAACACACACAAACTATTATTTTGAAAGGAAATGATAAACTAATAAGAAATTACCCATCCTAGATCAAATGTTAAGACCATCCTAGATCAAATGTTAAGACTAGATAATATCCTATGTTATCCTAGAACTTAGTAGTACATACTATGAAGCTTAGGCCTTAACAAATGGGTTGGGGTTGTGAAATCAGTTGGGGGCAGGGGTAACCCATATGAAGCTCTAATTGAAAATCACTTTTGTGTTCAGATTGTCCCCATAACCTAGCTAGGTTGTTTGCCCCACAACTCAATGTGCTCAGCTGGGAGCTTGAGCCCCATATATCCCATTGTATTGCTTAGTGTGTCACTTATGCTCCCTTTCAGTAATCTTACATCTTGATATTTAGTTGAAAGGAAGTGACCATCAGAATCTAATCTGCTCATGCACACAAATTCATCATGGGGTGCTTCATCAAAGCTAACCACTAGCCATGTCACATTGTATTTATATCTTGTTACTGTCGGCAGTTAAATATAGCACCATTAGGTTAATTTATTCAATTGGTCTTGGGCTAGTTCACTCCATGCCCAGTCTACAGTTAATCTTAAAAAATATTCATAATCATCACCATCAGTTGTTTTGTTTAGGCTTCTCCTTTTTTGGATAAGTAAAATATATATATCAAAGCAAGATCAAGCCTGAAATCAGTATCAGATCAGAAAACACTCCCAAAGTCTAGTAAACATGGATTTGTACATTTCTAAAAAATTTATCTCTCCAACTGTCCCTCATCAAAAGATGCAACTGTTCCTAGATCTCCATACAAAGTGTATCAAAGCTAACATCGCAAGGTGTCTTGATTTAATCAAGAGACGACCTCCTTTGAAGACTCGTCCAAAGACTTGTAGCATTGCTGGTAGGTAGACATCTTCTGCCTCATATGTAACCACTCTTTGATCCTCCGCCATAAGACCGCTATAGGAGGGCACCCAAAGAACAAGTGCTCCTGTGACTCTGTCTTTTGCTTACAAAAGGCACAACACCGATCCTCCAGGCAGTCCAGTCAGTCTCTCTAGTGGGAAGTCGCCTTTGCGTAATTGCATGGTTAGGTTGGATGTAGGGCTTCAACAGTTGAAACCAATCTGTCAACCTCTGCATAGCACTTGCTGGCGACCCAATAGCCGTAAGGATGAGGTCACGGATCTACAACTACTACTTGATCAGCGGGGAATCCGAGTGCACCATCTCCCAAGCCCATACGTCCGCTCACCTCAAATATGTACGATGCATCCACTTGATCCAAAGAGCATCCTCCTTTTCCTGTATCCGCCAAAGTACGTACCTTAGCCAGTAAGGCAAGGTTCTAAGCTTTCAAGTCGCAGAATCCCAATCCTCCTTCCTTGAGCCAGCATGTATCCTCCCAAGACACTCTGGGGTGTTTGGACGCCCACGTAAAATACCTACAAATGTTATAAATGCAGTCAATAATACCAAGGGGGATAGGAGGTATAGAGAGTCAAAAGCACTCCACTCCTTGTAACATCGAGGTGATGAGTTTTCTTTCACGCATAAGAGAGTGTCTTCTTCGGCTAATAGTTAATTCAACGTACTAGAGAGTCAAGGAGTGAGCTATAATCCAATATTTGTAGACCCTCAATAGCAAGCAATATCCCCAAATATCGAAAGGGCATAGTCCCCTCCTAGAAGTTCGTAAGAGAAAGGAGCTGCATGCGCGTCGAGTCATCCACTCTAGCTAGATAGATGTTCGACTTTCGGTGATTAACTTGAAGTCTTGTAGACACTCCAAACATCTGCAAATAAGAAGATAATGCTCCCACTGATGCCTCATCCCCTGAATGAATAATAATAAGTCATCCAGGTATGCCAAGTGCACTAATCTAAGATGACCACATCGAGGATGGAGTCTAACATCTGAACTGACCGTGCACTGGTGTATCTATCGAGTAAGGAGAGAGAGGATCCCCGTGTCGTAGCCTTCTTGCTCCTCTGAAGAATCCAAAAGACCCCATTAATGGCCAGAGAGAATGATATAGTGGTTACACACTCCATTATTTAGGATGTGAACTTTGTAAGAAATTGTAAATCGATAACCGCCTCACATAGAAACTCCCTGAGTTAAAGGCCTTTTGATGGCCAACCTTCATAATGCATCTTGGGAAGATGTGCTTTGTATCTCCGGAAAAGCTCTTGGTGGATATTCTTTGTAATGAGACGTCCCTGAACAAAAGCTGCTTGAGATTAATGAAGTATCCCTCCATACTACCTCAGATAATCTCGAAGCCAATATCTTGGAGATGACCTTGTAGAATACCATACAACAGGAGATTGGTCTATAATCGGTCACCATGCTAGCATGGGCTGATTTCGGGACAAGCGCAATCAAAGTGTGATTCCATCTCCGTAGTAATCCCTCGCTAGTGAAAAACTCCATAACCACAACAGTGAAGTCCGGCCCCCACAATGTCCCAAGAGTGTTTGAAGAATTTAGAGTTATACCCATGAGCTCATATTGTTTGTTACTGCGTTCCAATTGTTACTTGTATTCCACCCATTTCATTTCTACTAGTTGCGAGAACGAGTCATGTTGGGTCCACATGTTAAAGAATTTGAATGACTTCTGAATTCAGACTCCTTCACCCAAGATAGAGACCAATGATTTGATAAACATCCAGGAGGTGGGAATTCCATGAAGCTCTGTAACTCAGCCTCTAACCATTCTCTATTAATAAGCGCTCGATCCAGTTTGCTACATATATTACCATTTGTCCATGTGTATCTGCAGCCTGGATATGATAAATCCTCCAATCCAGCAAGGCTCACAAAATTATGAAAATTCGCAATGCAATGTTGAGTGACTGGTAACCCTCCGCACTTGTCCTTAGCCATTAAGTAAGAATTAAAATCCCCAAGGACCAACCATGGCATTCCCATATCTGCAGAAATGTGCTGAAGCCTTTCCCACAACACCTTCCTCCCCACCATGGTAATCTGACCATAGATAAACATGATCACAATGAACTTAAGAGACGTTCTGCAACGAACCTCACAGTGAACGAATTGCTCATGCCACTCCATCTCCTCCAAATCAACCCTCTGGTCATCCCAAATTAGTAGTATACGGCTCCTACTCCCTTGGTTGTCTTGTTGTTTCACTTGTAGATGTTGGAACCGGCGTAACTTCAACTTTTGATATCCCTCATCCAATATTTTTGTCTCCAACACACCCAATATACATAACTTTGCACTGCGAAAGAGGGACTTCACCCCCTTTTGCTTGAGGCCTTTATTAAGGCCTCACATGTTCCAAGAACCGATCTTCATGCGGTCTGAACGGCTTGTGCCGTCCAGAGGTATGTGTATGCTGCAACCCTCTATTTGTACTACCTGACGCGATGAGCCAGCCATGGCCCTCGGTCTCTCGTCCTCCCTTACTTCAACCCTGTCGCTAGGGCCTTTACTTTGTGTGAGTAACTGGAAGATATGTTTTCTAAGTTCCCTCCGGAACAGGCAGTAACATTTTCTAGCAGCCTATTTTGTTGCACCATAGGAATCTGGTTTTGTCTTCTATAGCCTCTCCTCCGATATTGGACTCCCATTTCCCGATGTCCCTTTGCAAAGGTCCTTACCCTTCTGAACAACCTAATGAGAAGCAACTCCCACACCTATCTGCAAAGCCGGTTGTTCATTAACTTGACTCACCGGCTTTGGTACTGCCGGAACTGGATGATGAGTGTTCATTGGATTTTCTGCAGTGATTAACACCTTTGCATTCTCAATCATCTTAGGGCACATCGAGTCATCATCTCTCTGTACAATACTCTCCTTGCCTACCAATGTATTTAGTTGCTGATGATGGACAGCAAGCTCCTTTCCTAGTGGAACCCAGATTGTTTAGCAAAATCATTAGGTCCTTGTACCAGTGCTTGCCTACTCAAACCTTTCCGTCCAGTGTGGATGTTGCTAGCTTGTTATCACAGTCCCTGAATGTTGAATTAACATGTGATGCTGATTGGATTTCAGTCCCAACTCCGCACTGATTTTGGTAATGTCCCATGTGATGGCAGTTTAAACAAAGTTTGAATTTGGATTCAAAGAAAAGGGGAAGATCTACCTCCATGCCTCCAAGGAGGATTGTAGGGATTGTATCCGGTGGTTCCTTCGTGATGTCAACCTCTACTAGCACCCTCATATAATTAATTCAATTACGTTGACACGTCATTTGATCAGTGAATAATGGTCAGTCAATCATTGAAGCCAACTTGCTTAGGGCACGAATGGTCCAACATTCTAGTGGTAAATTTAATATTTGTACCCACACAGGTAATCTCTGGAGCGGAAGAAGAACCTTGTTGGAAGTGGTTTCAGGTACAAAGGACAACCGAATGCAACATAAGGTCCCCCACGCATGACCTCTGCAGATTGAAATTTGAAGATCAGCCACATAGTTTTGTGGACATTTTTGTCATATTTGACATTCCAACACTTTGCCATGGCTTTGATTGCGGGCCAACCAGGGAAACAAGCAACAAACCTCCCTACCAAACAATCTCCCATCGTCGTCTTGATTGTGTCAACATCTTCATCCTCCAATGTCACTCGTTCCTTATTTTCAGAAAACATGTACTGGAGGGCATTATCTTGGGCAAATAACCTATTTGAGGAGAAAAGATCAGCCCATCTTCTTGACCCCTTAGGTCTCCCATCCATCCCCTGAGCCTGTGATACGACTGGATGCCCATCTTCTTCCGGTGATTCAGTTGATGTCACTCCGGTTTGTGACACCGCCGGTGCCACTTTCTCTTGTAATTGTGGCCTATCATCAACCTGACCTGATTCGCCATCAGCTTGTGCAATAGGTTGAGGAAGAGGAAGAGGTACGGTTACTGTCCTCGATGGAGGAGCCACCACAGCATGGCTCCCTGTTGCTTACTGCCCCTTGCGTCGCATCAGATTTGGTAGGTTGGCAACTTTGGAATGTTGTGACAAATTCTGCTCCTTTCCAAGTCCGGATGGAATATCCAATAATTCTGAAACTTGCCGTTTAAGTGAAGGAAAATCAAAATTGGATATGAAAGCCTTTATGGATAGAATTGATTGTTTCCAAAGATAACCAAGATCCCAAGTCCAGAAATAAAAGGAGAGAAACTGCTAGCCTTCCAAATAAATCTGCTAACGAGGATTTTCCTTGTGCGAAATCCAGCCACAAGGATCCAATGTAGCCACTGATTGGGTTACACAAGGCACGTCAGCCTCATCTTCCACATCACCTGCCCACGTCAGCTTTCTTCCTCAGTCCAGCACTGGCAGGAGGAGTTGTCACTGGCGTCTGAGAGGATGATTATCCATGGTTCACCACCCACAAGAACCCCGCCCAGATGAACCAATTCTAGCGACAGGAGGAGCTTTCTTCCTACATGTTTACAAAATTTCAAAGAACCAATTCTGAGATACCTTAACTTCCAAGGGATACCTCCTTCCCCACGTGAGAAGATCTCACTCAGAGAAAATGTGGTACAAGGAAGCTAATCACAAACCCACCCTCTTGATTAGAACCCAAAGGATATGAGCACTTGTACCATCCAGATCTCCAGAATGGTTTGCCATCGACTTCTCCCTAGAGAGAAGGGAGAGTTTCTCTCTCTAAATGTGACACCCTCGCTTAAGCTTCTCCTTAGATAGAGCTCAGTGCAAGAATATAGCTCTAGATTAGACCTAGCCGTTTCCTTATATTTCATATTTTCAGATAAGTGATCAACTAATTTAATTAATCATTTTTTTGTTTAAAAATTTAATATTCTAATCTGCTAGTCATAGTATCCCTAAACATAAGTTTCCCTATTAAGTTAGCATTATATATTATTTTATTATAACTTGAATTGAGTACTTTAGCAATGGAATAAATAAATATAGTGTGAAGTGGACGGTAAAAAATTCCAGAATTACACTTTTGAACACATTAATAATGACATTTCTTCATAGAAGAATAGCAAATTGTAAATTGGAGAGGTCAAGATAACACTACTCGACTCAGAAACTACGAATGTGTTTAGGGCTCATTTATGATGAACTTTTGTGATTAAAAAATCAAGATTAACTGAAATTACTTAAATTATGCTTGTTTTGTATTTCCAACTCATTAAAAACCTAAACTTCCATGACAGGTTTTGAATCCTTCTTACTATGGATTGGAAGATACTGATGCCAATACTTTGAATTCTTTTCTCTCAAGGTATCCATCAATAGCTAAATGTCACAATCTTATTTTCCATTTTTTTGGCATTCAACTTGTTTATAACTTTATCCCACAGCTTAGTATTAAATACATTTGAAGTTCTTGAGGATAGTGGTTGCATCAAGATAAATGAAAATTCGGTGGAGCCTTTGATGTTGGGTTCCATTGCATCTCAATATTATCTAAGCTACAGAACAGTTTCTATGTTTGGAGCAAACATAGGCCCTGATACTTCACTTGAAGTAAGGAAACTATTACATGATCTTCTTTACATTTTCCTTGTAATTGGAGAAATTTTAAGATTTACCTGCTTCTGACAAAAAAAATTGTAGACATTTCTGGGTATTCTTTCTGCAGCATCTGAATTTGATGAGCTTCCTGTACGTCATAATGAGGTCTGCCCTGCATCTTCATCACTCTGTTTTAGTAGATCTTGTCTAGAAATTTTTGTTATACTTTTCCCCTGCTAGTTTCTTTTGTTGAATAGATACATAAAATGTGAAATAATCTGACACATCAGTCTTGAACTATTGGTGCTTTGAACCACTCTTAATTTCCAATTTGTGCATTGGTGTGCTAGACAAAGGGCACTCATCCGTAGCTTCAAGCATTTATCACCTTTTTTTCTTTGGGGTTTACTTGTTGGATGCTAAGATGCTTACAATGATTCTTCATTCTTGCATAGTATGCTAGTGGAAAAAATAGTTAAGATCAATGGTTGTGAAAGCAAATCTATTGTGGCTTGGTTTAAGTTTTGGCAAGGCTTAAAGCTGACAATTAATTTAGTTCCAAAAATATAAAATAAGATACTCCAAGAATAATAAAAAAACAATCAATTTGAAGTTAATAATCTTTGAGAATATTATTAGAAATATATCACTGTTTACTAAAAAGATAATGGTTCGGTTTTTTTTACACTGAGATTATCTTCTTTGGGTGAAGGGTACTATTTGCATTGCTTCATGGGAAGCCTGTATGCACTTGCAATCTCTTTCATTTGAGTATGATTAAGAACCATGCCATGGATTCAATTGCCAAGCTATTTGTGTCGCTATAGGTTGGTAAACGAGACACTTCAGTAGCAACTCCAACACTGGAGCGGTAGTTAACAGTGGAAAGAAAGAGGGAGAGAGAGAGAGAGAGAAGAGAGGCTGAGGAAGAGAAGTCACCATGGAAACACAGTGGAGAAAGTGGGGGAGAAGAGGGACTAACGAAGTGAAGGAGAGGGAGAAGGCATTGAAGGGAAGAAGATTACTTTAGCGGGAGAGAATTGGCAATGGGTGCTGCAATGATGACAGATAGCAACAAGAGGAGGACGTTGTAGAAGAGTGAGAGAGATTGGGGCAGAGAAGAGAAGAAATCAAGCATTGAGAGTATGCAAGAAGCTTAGGAATCAAATATAATTCTTAACCTCCAAAAAATAACTCTATCCCAATTAAATACGATTGAACTAGATTACATAATTTTGAATTACTTTAGTATATCCAAGAGGTTTTTTATGTTTTTTCAAATAAAATACAAGGAACAAAGGGATATTGAATGATCAAAGTTTTTATTAAATACTTACCAAGAAATTTCAAATACAGCTATATAAACCTATAATAATATACATTCATTTCTAACAAAAAATAGAAGTTTCTCACACCTTCAAATGTAAAATTTCTCCAAGATTTCAAATTTCAAAGTCAAAATAGGGGTCTCATTTTCTTTTTGCTCATTCCAATGTTCTATCTGCAAAATTATTTGTGCAAATCAAACGAAAGAAGTTTATAGTTTACAAGTGTCTAAAGTTACATTTTTTAAAAAATTTCACTCTAAAAATAGAGGTGATTTCATTATCTAATTAATCAACAAATGTACACAAGCATTATGTATTAGCAATCTAATATATTAAAAAGTTAGTCAAAAGTTGCGACTAATATTAAGCAAAGTTAATCATGTTAGTATTAGTAATTCAATTAAATTAGTATAAAAAATATGATACGATACCAAAATTGTATTGTTCCGACTAGACTCAAACTCTAGCACGATTCAATATTTTAAACCTTAAACCACATGTGGTCAATAGAAAATTGTGACAGGATTAAGATGAACTATTCACATTAAGATGAACAATTCTTAGGTAATTTTGGAACGTCCATGTTGAATGTGAAATTTTCTTTTAAGCAAACAATATTTTTTGTCAACAAAAAGTTTCTTGGTTGCACCTTGCCTAAAATTTAACCATCCAACATGGCCCAACATTGCCCTAATATGCACCGCCCATTCCTTTTTGTTAGAATATCCAATAATTGATTTCTTTTGATGGGAAAATATCAAGCCATTTCTAATTAACCTTGGATAGTGAAGATAGTGTCCTCAACAACTCTATCCTTTTGATTGTTTTTGATAAATGTTGTAGTTTTATATTTTCCTACAAAATTCCACTAAGTTAGTGTGAACTTAATGTATTGTGATCTTCGTCTTTTCTATTGATTTTAACACTTCCATTTGGGTTTCCATTTAATTTCCTCGTGTGGATGTTGAAATTGTCATGTGCAATGTGTTCACACTCTGCAACTCCATGCTCCTTCATGGCCACTGTTAAAAAGATGCAGACGCTCTTAACATAGGTACAAAGCTACAAAAAGATTTTTGTGGGAGTGACTCCGTTGGGGTATTCATCAACGTGGCACTTTCTCATTTCTCTTTGTATGAATTCTTAAGATAAATTACAATTTCTTAGAATGGCAACACTACGGGGTGAAGCAAATAGGTGCAACAATCTATTAGCTAGTTTAGTTGATTACTCGCCTCTCTCATTTGGTAAATTATTTCAATCATTTTAAATAAAATGATTACACATTGAATTATTAAGCATAAAGGTA
Organism: Zingiber officinale; assembly: GCF_018446385.1. Taxonomy (NCBI): domain Eukaryota; kingdom Viridiplantae; phylum Streptophyta; class Magnoliopsida; order Zingiberales; family Zingiberaceae; genus Zingiber; species Zingiber officinale. Next base: position 17,625,168 of record NC_055989.1, read on the forward strand.
TATAGATTGATCCTTTTCCTAATAGCTTGAGCCAAAGATTGAAGTGTCGAGCTATGCCAATCGGCACAAGTGAAATTTATAGTTCCACCCGTTTATCGACATCAACACGCTTTAGCACCAATATTGGAGGGGAGGAAAGATGAGAGAGAGAGAGAGCGAGCGAGCGAGAGAGAGAGAGAGAGAGAGAGAGAGAGAGAGAGAGTAGACTACCTTTGAGAAAGACACATGGTGGGTGTGATAGCAGTTGACGGGCTGAGATGGATCTGGCGAAGAGGGACCACGGAGAGGGGGAAATGAGTATGTGAGTATGTAGAGATAGAAGCTTACTAGCATCTAGAGAATGATTTTTCTGTCTATTTCCATGTAAGCTCAGTATGTATTTGTTAATTCTTTGTAGCCTTAGTATTGAGTTGTATACACAAGTATGATACAACTTTGCTACTGGTCTTCTGCTTAGGTAATTTACACGTCTGTTGATTTTTGGTGTCATGATTAGGTCATATCCATGTAATCACAGCAACACTTCATTCATCTTCATCTTCTAAGGATCTGAGTATTTGACCTTTCTACTGTTACTACAATTCTAGGAAAATCACAATAAAGCACTATCTGAAAAGGTTCCATACATGGTGGATGAACGGCGCTTGGATGATCCACATGTCAAAGCAAATTTACTCTTCCAGGTTAGTGGAATTATTTAGATTGGAATGAAGTGATTTAATCTTGTATATGCATTCTATGATCTAATTACTAGCTTGTGCTTGTTTTATCTTGCTGCATGCAGGCACATTTCTCTCGCATTGAATTACCAATCACTGACTATGTTACAGACTTAAAATCTGTTCTTGACCAGAGTATACGTATCATCCAAGCAATGATAGATATATCTGCTAATAGTGGATGGCTTTCAAGCACAATGACTTGTATGCATCTTCTACAAATGATTATGCAGGTTGAATTTCTAATTTTTTCCCTCAATTAATACCTTGATATTCACTCAAATTTTGTAAGACAGAAAATAACAGGAGTAGTTTCATAGCCTGAAATTTTATGCTGGCATATCTAGCATTGCATTTTCCCATAAGTTTAATTGATATCGTTCTTATAAGTCCAGAGGTTCTTAAGACTGTGGCAAGGGAAAATATTATTATTCAAATTTGAGGTGTTAGAGTGCTATGCACCATATATATGCTAGCAATAAATTTATATATATAAAATCCTGCACTGGACGAATGCCAGTATTCTATTATCTGCTCTAACATTCCCTAATAGTCTATCATAGAATTAATTATAAAGTTGATGTTTGAATTTGGTAATGGAATGTTATAGTGTCACAACATCCGTGTATTCTTCCATGTAGTAGGAGATACCCCACCTAATAACAATTTGTTAGAAAATATCCAGATCCAAATGACAACAAATACAAGTAGATACCATTTTGCAAAGTATATATATTATTACTTTCTAAGTAGCAGGGGAAATTTACAAATGTAAACAAAACCATCTTGTATAAGAAAGGTGCTAAATAAAAGTAACCTTTTCACTAGAAGAAAGTACAACAAGATGTACAATAACAAAATGTTAAACAGAAAGAATGATAAGTAAAACATGCACCTGAAACCTAAATTGAGTTTTCAACACACTGGAAAAAGTACAACAAAATGTACAATGACAAAATGTTAAACAAAAAGAATGATAAACAAAACATGAAGAGTGAAACCTAAACTGAATTTTCAACACGTCAGAGAATCTCTTAACTAGAACTTGAAAATTGTGAACTTGGAGGTAGAAAAAAAATGCAAAGGAGCCGCAAATTGCTAAGTATTTAAATAAGAAAGATGTGCAAGAATTGTAATCTTAATTAGAAATCCAAAAATCCAAATGAATAATATAGATTTTTCAGCTTTAACACTCCACTTGAGCATGTAGTTAAGTAAATACTTATTAATTATGGTGCATATATTTGTATGTACCTTAGTTATCTCACATTTGTTTACAACAAGTAAATCAATGTAGCAGCATATGTAAAAATGAATATTGATTTTACGTGTCCATGCTATGGGCATTCAGGAGCTATAAAATGTCCAGGTTTAATATTTTCATAATTTAGTGTTTATTTCACCATTTGTAATAGTCATTTACCCTCTTTAGAGTTTTTACATTCAAGTGTTATACCACTTTGAGTTTGCACATTATATTGTAAATTTCTCATATAATTGTTAGTTTGAGTAACTAACCTATATATCACGAACCCATTTCATGAGTTAAGCATCCTTTAATCCTCTTCTTAAACATTTGTTACTCTTTTATTTTAATTTATGCACAAGGATTTATCAAAAAATGTATTTATCCACCTCAAATATGTATTGGAGGAAGACTAGGAGTCTATGAGGTCAGTGTGTTCATTTTGAAGGAATATATACAAATATACATACAAGAACCAATTAGAAAGGCTCAAGATGATACTATACATGACAATAAATTTAGGGATCTACTAATAATCTGGACCATTGGATCTAATCTTGATCCTGGTTACTATATCACGACTCAAATTAAAGTAAAATACAACAACTATAACAAAAGAACTCTTACACTCTCTTCTACAATGAAATACATCGATACTAAAACCAAAACAACCATAAGACAGGCATACAAAAAAATCAACTACTTACCTAACTACTTCCCAACTGAGGGGAAAGAGGGTATGGTGAAGAGTAACAACTTGGATTTCTAGTATGAACTATCAATAGCCATTGGATGTAGATGTAGGATAGACAATCATTGAACAGTGTAAGAAACGAAAACCTACAACTCCCTCTCACCACAATAAAATTGAACATAGTTTGCAATGCCAATGGATCCAAATTGGAATCAAAGAACAATGTCTACCACTGAAATCAACCCAAAGAACAAGGAAATTCACAACTTGATAAGATAGGGAATCACACACAAACAGATGAATCCAAGATTCACTTACACAATCTAAACAAACCCCGTCTGTTCTCTGATCCAGAAGATTGGATTTGCATGCTCAATTTGGAATCAAAAGTGGAGGAGAGCCCCTACCTCTATGTTGCCATGAAGGGATGGTTGATCACCAATGCCTACAAGAGGGGAGACTAGGGGGTCACAAAATCAGGGTGCCGCAAAGGGAAGGATGGGCACTAGAAGGGAAAAGGTTTGGTACTCGCTAATGGCTTCCCGCTCTGGCTGGGCAATGTGACACCAGGAGGGAGCATGTGAGAGATAAAGAAACAGGAAGAAGGGAAAGACAAAATAAGGGAAAGAAAACCCTGTATTGATTTGCTGGAGAAGAGGGGAGGAAGAGGAGTTGCTTGCGAATAGCTTTGGCCGATATCTTGTACATGCAGAGTGGGGTCCAGGCGGTTGGCAATGAGAAGTGAAAGAAGAGAGAAGGTTTAGGAGGAAGAATATGTGGGAAGTGGAGAGAAAAGAATATATATAACCCTAAGATCTCAAAAACTCTACTAAATCCAACCATATATGATAGGATCATTCTATCTAAAGAATAAATTTGGTTCAGCCCTAAATGCTCTAAATTGACGAAATTAAGTTTAAATCGAGCTCAATTTGAATTAATTTGAACCTAATCGCCATGTAAATTATGTTTAAATCAAGCTCAATTTGAATTAATTTGAACCTAATCGCCATGTCTATCTGATGAGCTCAACCCAACTCACTCTAATCTAATGTTAAATGGACCCCCAAAAATATTTATTCGGTTCAGCTCAATTAGTTGTTAAATTTTGAAATTAAATTATGAAAAAAATAAATTAAAGGTGATATAATTTATTATATAACAATTAGTTATCACAATGACACTGAATAAATGAAAATTTAGCGTGGATATGTTTTTTCACTTGTCAAAATAAGGGTGTTAGTGATGTAGATATTAGCTTGTTAGTCATAGGAACATGTGGTTGCATTAAAACTCCAACTTGTACCTATATACATTACCTCACTTGATGTTAGCCATGAATTGGAAGAGGCAAGAACATATTGTTTTTGCTTCCCATGTGACTAAGTTCTCACCAGGATAAGCATATGCCATATATGAGGATTGTGCAGTCTCTTTCAAAATCCATTTAGACAGCCACTAAGTGGTCCAAACAGGGGTGTACAAGACCATGATTTATTATTTATTCTAACAGGAATTATCAATGCGTACAAGTTAATAACCATATACAAATGTATATGTTTCAGAATTTACATTATCCACCCTTAATCCAGAATGATCCTTCATTTTATTTTTATTTATTTAATTTTTTGCTTCCTAGGATGGTTTTGTAAGATCCATGCAGCTAAAACCCAAATATCCAGAATTCATTGGCTGTTGTCTGTTATGATTGTGTCATTAAGGCAAAGCTTCTCTCTCTCTCTCTCTCTTGCGCGCGCGTATCATCTTTCTTCTTCATGTCTGTTTCTTCAATCTTTTCTGTATGATTGTTCCAATATTGCACCAATGGAAAGGATCTAATTTCTTACCCATTTAATTCAGGGCTTGTGGTATGGTAATGAATCATCATTGTGGATGTTGCCATGTATGAATAAGGATCTTCTAAGTCACCTGAAAAACATTGGCATCTCTTCATTGCAAGACCTATTGGAACTTCCTAAAGAAAAATTCAATCAGAAGCTTCAAAAGTTTGCTACTGACTTGTATAAGGTGAGTTTTCCATGTATAATATTTATGGATGTTTTAGAATTCAACTTCTGTCATTCTCTATTTTTTTATACTATTGGATTTTGAATCTCATTTTCGTTTGTCACTTCACAACATACTTGGGAGTTGGGGTGGGCTAAAATCCGGCATATCCAACCCAAGCCAAAAATCATGGTGTAGGGTTAGATACTAGATATCGGGGATCTCAAGGTCAGTCTAGTTTTTGGATTTTGAAAATAGCCCAAAAAAACCCAACATGAACTGATTTCCATAGATAATGTTAAGTAATGTTATATATTTGTACTATAACAAGTAATACGCTAAATAGTAATTATAGCATGTTTTAATATCTATGGGAAAACTTGTGAAGTCTTGAAATTGTAAAGGAACCAAAATTCTCAAAAAAACTCGACAAGTCCTACGATGCCCTAGAAATCAAAGATCCCAAAACCGAACCTAAAAAACATCAAGTTTGAGTTTTATATATATTGATATAGATATATTATTATTATTATTATTTTTATTTGTAACATTGATTCAATTTATGTAGGGTTTGGTTTTTCCTAGAATTTGGCCTGATCCTTGCCCACCCCTACAATATATGTTGAAGTTGGGATTGATTTATTTATGTGGCAAAAGGCGAAATCGCTCGCCCCCAGCGCCCCCGCCGCACCCGACCCAAGGCCATCACGAGGGAGGTAAATCACAGCATCCTGAGCTAGCATGTGGCAGGTGGGGTGAGTTGCACAGGGACCGGGGATTTACGCCCCGACTACCCTGAGTTTCGACCCCGCAACCTCATGTGGCATGGACTTTATAAGAAATGCAAATATGAGACATCAAGGACTATGCTCTGTCTCTTAAATTCTAGTTGTTTAACTTTTTGCTCCCTCAGACTAGTCAATCATCTTCGAGACTGCTCCTAGTTCAACATAGTATTCATAATTAAACTTTTGTTTTATATCACATTAGATGTCTGATACAAGTTGTTTTGAGCAATCTTCTCAAAAATGGACAAGATATTAAACCAAGTTCAGCAATTTGATGGTTCAATGGGTTGATTCTTGCAAGTCATGACAAACATGAAAAATTATTTTATAAATTTTTTTTTTCTTTTATAAATATAATATTAACTTAATATAAAAACAATTATTCAGGATATAAAAAACTTATATGTACTAATATATATATATATTTAAATGCATATACAAAATAGTTATAATAAAACTTGTATATGTCAGTATATAAGCTGCTATATAGAAGTATATAATTAGATAACAATAACTTGGATTCAAGCCTGGATCAGTTTCCTCAAAGTATGTCCCCCAACTCCTTCATGATCGACTGGGTTATGTATATATTGGTTTTATTTTTTTTATTTTGGAAAAAAAAAGGTTCTATCAGTTATACAAATTCCCAATTTTTTAGCCTGTTCATGTCTTTGTCACATTTATTTTTCTTTCAAACCTGATTTATATATATTAAACTGGACTGAATTGGGCTCTGGTTAGCCATTTAATAGATTGACTTACATATTCAGTACTACTATAAAAAAGTAGCTTGGGGCCCACAGTGAGACTCAAAACAATATTAATTGTAGCATGCATTGTATTTCCCACTCGACCTCAAGTTGTAGAATATATTTGATCTTTGTGCAGCTTGTTACATAAAATTCTTTGGAGTAATGAGAAGTCACTCAAAGATGATAAATGCAATTCTTGTACAATAATTGAAATACTTGATCTTCTAAAGAGTTATCAGTTGGAGTGAAGTTTATGACAATCTTCAAGAGTGATATCTTTAAAAGATGGAGTTGATAACAGTTGTTACTGAAAGCATGTTGTAGTCTCTCTAGTTTGTTCATCATTTTACGGATACTACAACAATTTTTTGATGTACAACAAAACTGGGAGATACCATGTTTTACCTTTGGAGACTATTCTAATGAATAAGTTCCTCAAAAAGGCAAACTGAGTGTTATTGTTACATATCTGAAGAATGGGATACACTAGCCATTAAGTTGTTCAAGTAAATAAGTCTTACCAATTAGCTATCCCTATTCCCTCCTGTCATATACCCTTTTTCGGATCTGTTGTATTTATTTGTACATTGTCTGATAGTTCTTTGTTATTGACTGCTGCTTCATTTTCCACACCTGTAAGATTTGAGTTAGAGAACTTCAGTTGCTACTTACAGATTATCCATCAATTGGCAAATAATTATATTTTCTTTGATATTTTTCCTTTGTTTTGGTGAGACGACAAAGATCCATCTTCCTAAATAGCTGTGTAATAGCATTCTCAACTTCTAATTCTTGACCAATCAACTGTGTAATTTGGGGAAAAATATGTGTAAGAAATATTGTTTTAACTTTTCTCGTAGGCTAATACTGTTGATTTGGTTTTCTATATAGAAGCAGTTCAATCTTAAAGGAATCTGACATTAAAAAACTGGAAGTTATGTTTAGTCTTCTGATTGTTGGCTGCAGGATCTACAGCATTTTCCTCGCATCAGAGTAAGAGTAAAGCTACAATATAGAGATGGCAAAGCATCAGAACCTGAAGCACTTAACATCAGACTTGAGAAGATAAATTCTAAGCATTCACGAGCTTTTGTGCCTAGATATCCTAAGGTGAATGTTTATTTGATTCCTTTGAGATTTATTCGTTTATAACCCAAAAGGTTTTCAGGATCTCTTCTGTTAGGTGTGATCTTTAGAAAAAGGTGTTGATTATCCTTGCACTAATATAGTGAACTGGAATGCTCATCCAAATGAATGCAAGTGATGCACTTTCCCAGATGTTGGATATAGCCAGCTAGAAAATAGTTAATCTTATTTTGAAAGTTTTTTAAGTTATATTTTACAAGACAACAGAGAATTCCAAAATGAAAAGAAAACTAAAATTATACTTTATGGATAGTTCAAAATATCCTGTATGCGAAATCAGATACTGACAGAAACGAAAACCAAATTACTGAGTCACTAAATTAAGTTTTTTAATGAAAGAAGATTGACATGGTTTTTATATTATTAAAATTTTGTTATATCCCATATTTATGGTCATCAATTTCAATAATTTTTACTAAACTTTTTATTTATTTTTTAATATTACTTGTGTAATCTTGATGCAACACAAGAAGAGGACTTGATTGTTTGAAGATATGTGGAGTGGGTATCTAAAATTTATTTTAAAATGTATTGGAGGACAATAATAACTTAGGCATGAAACCCAAAGAATCCTAGGCATCATACTGTAGGCAGATTTATCATACAATTTGCATTTATTTTTAAACTTCACTTTTACTACTTCGTACTCAACAATACTGCAACAGTATAGCATACACATATTTACTAGCAGGTGGACTTCTAGAACATAAACCGGACACAAAAACTTATAATATACTTTTAATTGATTCTTAGGATTTCTTGCAAACAATAAAGACACTTGACTAAATTAAAAACTCTTTAACAAACAAGAAAGAGCATTATTTCCTCAATAGGCTCATCATTATTAGAATGTTAGATTAAAAATTGAGCTTTGGAATCCTTCTTTCTGCACTTTTACAGAAGACTCACTTGTCTCCATCAAATCTTCAATATTATATTATCTTCATCGTGTTACAGCATTTAATTAATTTTTTTCATGCTTGTAATATTTTGCATTAGATAATGGGAAGAGTTAGATGGTTTGCACTTGACACACACTCCTCCAGCATTTGTGCATACTTGGTTGTTTTAGATTGTTTACAGTCTACACTGCTCCTCCAGCATGTGTGCCTATTTGGTTGTTTTAGATTGTTTGAAATTGACACTGCTCCAACATTTATTTGCGCGCTTAGTGGTTCTTTAATTTCATTGTAACTTTAGCGTGCAGAACAGAGAATCCAAGTCTAACTCCAGGATATCTACCCTGCTTGCTAATTCCATTTTAGCGTCTTAAATTGTCTTGTTGACATTTTGCCTTTCAGGTAAAAAATGAAGCATGGTGGTTAGTTCTTGGCAACATTACATCCTCTGAATTATATGCTTTGAAAAGAGTGAGTTTCTCAGGCCAGACTTTTACTCGTATGGAGTTGCCTCCGTCTAAAATCAACTTTCAGGTGAGACTCGGAAGGATAGCTGACATTCCACTGCATGGAATTCCTTTTCCTGTGCTTTCTTGCCTAGTTAATAAGCTTACTAATTGTGTGTCATTTTTGTTCAGGAAACCAAATTATTTTTGGTATCAGATTGTTATGTCGGATATGAACAGGAATGCCCCATTGAAATAAGCTAATCACCACGCGCTTACCTGGCTTGTTTATCTGGTGCTGATATCTATCAGATGGAAGTGAATATATTAAGCCATTCTACGAGTACAATGACCCAAATGTAGGATCCCTATAAGCTGGTAAAAAATCGAAGCGATGGTGAATCCTTCTCTTTAATAAGTATTTGCGCTTTCTCTGCTCCGCACTTTCCCTTTTTTTTTGTTCACGTTATATTTATGACTTTGAAGCCACGGCAGTTGTATGGTTGCTGTGCGTTGTCATTGTCTTTTTGTTACTGGGGATATTTATTTGATGAAGGTATAGCAGATTACTCAAAGCCCCAATGAAAATGCATCATATCTTATTTTGGCCGTTCTTATTTTAGTGATCAAAGTTTTCTGTTTTTTCAAAAATTTAAAAATATAGTTAAATACCTATTTTTCTTTAGTAAAATTGATCGCAAGGTTTTTTTTAAATTTTTTTTAGAGTCTCCTTGATGGCCCAGTTATGTTGTTCTGACTATGGCTTTTAGGGATGCTAAGTGGATTGTTCCTATAATTTTGAGCCTGAACAAATCATTAAGGTTGTTTTGACAAGAACCTGTTGAATTTGTTGAATTTATTAGAGGTGAATGATGTGCTAAATATTTATTTTTAATGGATTTATTTTATTTTTTGAAAAATTGTAAATTAGAAAAAAAAATAACGAACCAACTACTATAATACTTGAATAATTTCCTAGTTATGAATTTATAGTGAATGTAAATTTGTTTGAACTCTTAATTAAAGTTCCCTTCATACTTAATTAAGTTATATCCTTATTAGGTGGCTATCAAGGATGATCACTTGATTTTGTTTTTCCATTTAATGCAGAAGAAATAGCCATTAATTATTCTTCCAACCATTCATTTTTCTAACAATCAATCCCTTGATAAAACACTTTAAAAAGAAGAAAACTCTCAGAACATTTCATTCTTTATGCCAAATGTGTGTTTCTTGTGAATTATGAATGCAAAACTCATCAATCACTAGAGATGATATTAGCATTTGTATGTTTCCTGCGTTGGTAACATTCACCTTGAATATATAGCATGTTTCTAGGCATTAATTCGAGTCATATTTATCTTTGTTGGATGAAGCAAAGGATTTCGGATGCGATATTGCTCTCACATAGAGAAACTGTGTGGCTTTCTGAAGGCACTACGTCTTCTTTCTTGTAGCTATCCTCGTCGCGCAGAAGCCTTTCGCTGCCTCGAGCTACCAAACCCTGCACCGTTACAGTTTTCTGTATCCCAGGCAGGAGCTGTTCATAGTCCGTGTCTCCTTTTTCACCCATAATTACCAAAAATTTCGTGAGGTCAATGCTCCAACGCATCGATAAGTATCTGTAAGGCATGGCATTAGTGAATCAATTATGTAAGAAAAAACCTAACTATGCATAATGCATCAACATACCTCAAAGCAAACGCCCTGGATGCAAAGAGAGGAATGACATTAAGCCGCGTGCCTGCGCGTGCGTAAACAAGGTTGCAGCGAAAGCCCCGCATCCGCAGCCTTTGCCTTATGGCGTCGATTTTTCGAACCTGGTACACAATAAATTTCAATAATCTTTTTTCTTGAAAAAAACTCAGTATATTTTAATATATTTATGTCATCGGATTTAAATTCGTTAGCGTAAATTAAGAACAATGCAATTTTAATATGTAAAGTAAAAATTTAGAAACGTACTGTTAATTTAATTAACTACTCTGATTCATAGTTCTTTAGGTTTATTAATGAGTTTCGAACAAAATTACTGATGGATCTATGGATAAAGAGAGAGTGTTTTGGAATTATGATATGTGATTTAGGTATTATAAAAATTGGTTAAGTGATTTTAATAATATCGAAATTTACATAAACAGTTCAAATATCTTAGAACATTCATATCAACTTCCCTAAATATAAAATTTATCTTAAATTTTATATTTTAAATAAAAAAACTTTTACGTCAGTTAGAGCATCCACATCAGTTACCCTATTTAAAAATTTTACTCTAAATTTTGAATAGATTAATTAAAAATCCTCTTACCCTATCTATTTCCTAAATTTAGATGTGATGAATAGTGATTTTCTAAATTTAGGGAATGAACTTTTTCTCTAAAAATAAAATAATATTTCTTTTTAATCTCTCTCCTTCCATTCAATCTCTCTCCTTCCACTCATTCCATAAATATAATAATAAAAAATAGAATAAAGAGAGGGAAATAATAAAAAATTAAGGATGATGGAAATTTTAGGATATTTGATGTAGTGTGTAGTGAAAAGTGATTATCTAAATTTAATAAAGTAAGTCATTTACTCTAAATTTTAGATATAGTAATAGAGAAACTGATGTAGATATTCTTAACTATTCATTCCCTAAATATTAAAATATAAAATATCATTTAATTTGGGAGAAAAAATAAAGGAAATTGATTGAACAATGAAAAGTAAAAATTATAGGAAAAGAGAATAAATAATCAAAAAATAAAAAAATAATCAAAAAATGTAGATAATAGAAATGTTAAGGTAGCTGATTTAATATATATAGTGAAAAATGATTATCTAAATTAATAAAATGTGAGGATTAATATAATAAAGAAATAGTAATATATATATATATATATATATATATATATATATATAGGTAAAATTTGATTGACATAACCGGGAGTTTAAAAAAATACATCGGGGGTGGATGAAGTCCGTACAATAACATCTGTAGCTTATTATTATTATTATTATTATTATTGTTGTTGTTGTTGTTGTATAGCGTCGTGTTATTCTACCCGATGTTGTGGATGCTTCTCACATGGGGAGGCATCTTCGATCATTAGAGACGCCTCTGCGTGTGAGATAGGGTTGCAAATGAGCCGAGCCAAGCTCGAGCTTGGGTCAGCTCGAGCTCAAGAAGATTAAAGAGTCTCAGCTCGAGCTCGAGTGAGTTTTTGAATTTGAGCTCGAGCTCAGCTCGGCCATTTAATCATGAGCTCGAAAACAGTAAATTTAAATATAAAAATAAGTGTGCAAAAGCTGAGATTCAAACATGTAACCTCTAACAACCTTATGAAACACTTTAGCTACAAACACCTCCTCAATTTAATACTTAACTTTAAAATAGTAATTATTTTAAATATTAAAATATTAAATTAGCCGACCTCGAACAAGCTCGACGAGCCTTCGAGTCAACATTAAATAGGATCTAGATCGGCTCAAATATTAAACGAGTCGATTCGAGCTTGGCTAACTCTGAACTCGAGTCGAGTTTTGATTGAGTCGCTCACGAGCAGTTCACGAATGACTTGACTCATTTAGACTCCCCGTGTGAGAGGCACCCACACGTTATTTTAGGCTATAAATATAGTAATTAAGTATCCAATTTGGTAGGACGGAAATAATGAAAATGGGGGAACTCACTTTGTCTCCTGATTTGACCGAGAAAGCGTGGCAACGTGGGCGGCAAGCCGCTTCGTCGACCGCCAGATCGTCCTCCTTCGCGCCATCCAGCCGCGCAAGCTGGAGCACCGTTGACCTCACGTTCTCCGCCGGCCACCGGTACTCCACGTGGCTGTCGTAGTCCGCGTCCTCCGGTGCATCTCGAGACGGGTAGTAGAGTTCGCTCCCGCTTCCGCACACGAGCGCGTCGAACGTCGCCGCCGGGTCCACGTTGCAGCATCGCAGAGCCTCCATAGTCTCCTCGACGGTGGACCCTGTGGCCAGCACGTACGCCACCCGCCCCGCGTCGCTTACGGCGGCCATTGCGACCTGCAGAAGGCGCCTGAGATCGGAGACCCCTGGCCGCCCGTCCTCGTCGTAGCAGTCGGCGGCGATGACGACGACATGGCGGCGGCGTCCGGGGCCAGCTGGGGCGTGATCTTTCGCCGAGGAGGCGTGAGGGGTTTCGTGGCGGCGGCGGATGTCGTCTAGGATAGCGGTGGAGGCGAGCTCTCCCGTGGCGTCGTCAAGGGAGAAACGGAGGGAAAGGTCGTCGCCGAGGTCCCGGAGGGAGTCGCTCATGGGTTCGGGAGTGGGCGGGGGGAGATCGAAGCAATGAGCGGATGGCTGTCCCAGCCCCCGGCAATGCTCGACGTGGGAGAGGTAGGCGCGGCAGTGCTCCGGCCAGGAGAAACAGTGAATGTTCTTGAGTCCGTTGCGCCGGCACTCCAGCCACAGCGACTTGTCGGCCACCAGCTTCAGGAGCGCGTCCGAGATGGCGCCTTGGTCGTGAGGATCCACCAGCACTCCATTGTTCAATACCTGAATTCAAATTCGTCATTTTGTCTGAAAATCTTCGATCCCAAAATCAAAGATCTAAAAAAAACAAAACCTTGAGAATGTCGACAGGACCTCCGTTCCTCGTCGCCACCACTGGTAATCCATAAGCCGCCGCCTGCAGAAGAACAAGCATTGTAATCGCAAATTCAAAGAAACACACAGACTAAACGCCCATTACGCACCTCTATGAGCGTAAGGCCAAAAGGTTCCACGAGGGCTGGATTGATGAAGACTCCCTGCTCAAACAATTATGGAATTAATACGAAGAAACAGGAAGATCGAAGAACACTGCAGTTGACAAATACCTTAGTCTCTGCAGCGAGGCGATAGATTTGGGGGACGTCGGATTGTTTGTGATGCTTTGGGTAGGACACCTGACCGTAAAGATCATACTTGTCGATCGACTTGAGCACCATCGCCAGAACAGCCGCACTGCCGCCGGACATTCCTTCGATGTCGTCTCTGTTTCCGAGTATCAGAGTCTGCCACAGAAACAGAATGATCGTTTGCTTCCAGATTTCACAAATTTATATGATTGAGTATGCACCAGATTTGCGAGCTCTCGTAGACGGTGGCACTCCCCGAATGCCTTCAACAGAGTCATCACGTTCTTCTTTGGGTCTGGTCGAGACAGCGCCAGGATCATCGGCTTGTGAGGGTTTGTGAAGAACCTCATGATCTGCTCTCAATTCACCGATCAGAAGTGAGCGAAAAATTAAAGTTTGCCTTATTGAAACATAACCCAGATCTCTTAGTCCATAAAAAATGGATCAGAGATGAATCATTTGTAATTATCGTCAGATTGTGACTACCATCTGACTATAATTGATTGTGATCCCTCTTTGAATTCTCTCTGAAATCATCATTTTCCAAGTTATAGCTTGGATCAGGATGGATGACCGGAGGCCTCCCACTCAGTGCTTAGGCTGCCGGCCAATGACGGCATCTGGGTGGCCTCCGGACGGTTTCTGGTTACCAGTCTCCACCCAAACTGGGAGGACGATAATCTTAAGGAGAGATCATAACTAATTACGATCAGATCGTGACCCAATCAAATAATAATTACAAATGATTCATCTCGTGATCAATTTTTTTTTACGAATCAGGGGATCTGCCCAAATGCATGTTGGATTGTTACCTCTGACCAGATGGGAGGCAGGTCCCTTCTGCTTTGAGCTCGGTCTGAGCTGATCAAAGATGATATGTCTCCATCTCCTTCGATCAGGTCCTGCGTGTTCACGTAGCTGAAATCCATGCCCGGCGGTATGACCACCATCCTGGGCATGTACCGTCCAAGGCAACTTACGCCTCTTCGCCTTCTCACCCGGAGTTTCCTCTCGAGTTTGAGATCGAATCCGTCGTACGAGCCCCACTGCTCCTCAATCTCCTGGCGGGTGCTGGTGACCACCATTTCTGCGGCGTCGAGCGCCGCCTCCTCGCCCTCGATCCTCCTCATGATCCTGTAGGTGGAGTTGATATCCTCCAGGCTGAGTCGCCCCTGCTTCAGCAGCTGCTCTAGCTTGTTCCGCCCCAGCGAGTGGCCCGTCATGACCATCGGCACGTTGAGCGCGCCGGCCAGCCGGGCCGCTACCTCGCCGCCGTCGGCGTAGTGGCCATGGATCACGTAGGGCCAGATAGGCTTGGCGGCGCCGCCGTCTTCGGCCAGTTGCTCGGAGATCGCGCGGGCCACGTTAGTTATGTGAGTCAAAGCTCTGTCAACGAACTCTGGTATGTGGGGCCAGAGAGACTCCTTCGGAATGTAACTGCCAAATGAAAATGCTTTTTTAATAAACTTTTGACAAGGTCAAAATAAAGTCACATTTTTCTTAACTAACAACGGCACCGCTAAAAGTAAAGGGGAGATATTTAAAAAAAAAAAGTATATATCGAGAATTAATTTTTTATTTCGTTATAATAAATTTATTATCATCTAGCCGACTGAACATTCTGTGAAAATAAGGACACTCCTTTTTTGATTCAATAGTATATATGTATCCTCTTGTGTTCTTAAATTATTCCTATTATTATGTGTCACTTAAATCTTTGATCTAATTTCTAAGTAAATCGGACACATTATATTAATTAACTACTATAACTATTGTTATGATTTCGTAGTTGATATAAAATTAATATTAGATGAACAGATTAAATCTGTATTGTAATAATGATAAAATTATAGTTGGTACAATGTAAATATTAAGTAGTTAGATTGAATTGACACTATAGTAATTATAATTTTATAGTTGTTATAATAGTGATAAAAGATAAATACGTTCACTCCTAGCGTCCCCATCAATTTGTTCTAAGACTAACATAAAGGAGATAATTTATAGTTGTTATAATGATCAACATGAATGGTGGATGAATATACTGAATTGTATTATAGTAAATATGAAATCATATTTTTAAATTTAGATGGATGGGTGATAATAATGAAAAAAGAATGATGGGAAGTTAAATGTAAATGATTAAACAGTGATTGGTGAGGTCTTTTTCATTAAAAAGTAAAATGGGAGTCCATTTGAGAAAAAATAGGATTTTCCTTCGACTTTTACCTTAAAATATACATATAAATATTCGGGGGTGTTTTTTTTTTTAAACTGTCTATAAATTAAAAAATAACAAAAGTAAGAGTAACGATGAACTCGCCTATCGCGGGGTCCACACGGAAGGCGAATAACGTAGGCTCCGCAGCCGTCGGCATCGGCGCCTCTGTCCGCGTCGGCCGCACGGGACAACATCTCCACCGGCTCGCCGTACGTCGAGTCCACCTCCGGCGATGAGATCTGGCGAGTCAACAAGTCGACACGGTAGACGCCCTTGGTGGCCGCAAGCGCCCGAGCCAACTCCACCACGTACTTCACCTGCGCGACGCCGCCCAGCACAACCCAATCCAACGTATTACAAAGGAACAGAGCAACAGATCCATCGTTCACAAATGAAACAAACCTGGCCGCCGGTGTCGGAATCCCGTCCTAATTCCATGTTCTCCCCGCGCACCAATCCATGCAAACTGCAACCATCTTTCACTTTGGAGAATGGAGATCATCACGACTGATTAAGCTCTGAACACAGAAGATCATACCTGATCAAGACAATGTAGAGATGCTTGCTCTTGCCGTGCTCCTCTTCGGTCCACAATTGCATATCGGAGTTGATGCGCGAGGGGATGCTTCTGGCAGTTCCAGCCAGAAGCTCTGTCTTTTCGCCCTCCGATAGCTCCGATATGTCCTCCGCTGCATCTCTGCTCCCCTGTTCCCACTCTCTCTTCTTCTTTGCCAGGCGCCGTGCTTCTTCCCACTCGATCTAATTAAATAAAAATTTCATTTTTTTTTTGCCAAGTTCTGAAGAAACCATCGATCTCTGCTTCTTCCCTTTGATCAAATGAACTCACCTGCTTCTTTTTGCGAGACAGATGCCAAATCCTCCAGCACATGTTCTCCAGCCGACTGTTCCGCTCTTGGCTGTTCCTCGTGGCCACCACCTGCATGCTGTGTCGATCAGCACGCAGAGATTTAAGAAGATCGTATTCAGTCTGTACCTTAACCCACGTCTTATGGAGGTCGGTATCGTCGAACCGGCTGACGACCTCCTCGACGAAGTACTTGGTGGTGCTGTAGCGTTCCCCGGCGGCGGCGGCCTTTGCTCCGCGTCCGTTGCCTTTGTCGTGTAGCTCTCCGACCAATTGCGTAAGGGCAGAGAAGGAGAAGCGGCGGTCACGGTGGAGAAGAGTCTGCTTGGTGCCGGCGTCTAATATGGCTTCCAAGTACCCGTTGATCCATTCGTTTCCGGCCATCTGATATCTTTCTTCAG
This sequence comes from Zingiber officinale, assembly GCF_018446385.1. NCBI lineage: Eukaryota > Viridiplantae > Streptophyta > Magnoliopsida > Zingiberales > Zingiberaceae > Zingiber > Zingiber officinale. The sequence continues at coordinate 17,642,211 of NC_055989.1, forward strand.
AGACCAGGAGTCGTGTGTGGAAGAGAGGGCAGAGGTATCGTTTATATAAAGCAAGGAATACAAGAAAATTGTATATTTTTTTCTCATTTTTGTGCCTCGAGAGTTTATTCGATCGATTATTCCCAGCACATAACTAGAAATAGTTACAGTTAACTGATGCATTCTGATCTGTGTGTTTGATTGTTCATATCATATATATATAGATGTTAGGACGCTTGAATTGATGATCAATGACTAAAGGGGGTACTTTATGTTCTTATTAATAGCTTAGAAAGGCCAACTAAACGCATAATTAATATGCAACTAATTAAGGAAAGAAAAAGACAAGCGCTGATACTTCATATAATATAATATGATTCGATGAGTAACTCTTGAAAAGGCCTGCCATCCTTCACTGACTTCTTCAGAAACCTCTTACAATCTTCTTTGCAAGATAATGAAAGGTTAGGATTAACATTAATCAAGAATTTAGAATTACAAATAAACTTGAAGAATCGCTCCGCATAATTCTCTTGTTATAGCCTTCAAGTGTCTTCAACTTAACTTTCTATTCTATCTCTGATTATCGATCCACTTTTTCCTTATGGACGGAGGTGCAATTAGAATATGAATATTGATCCGATCTATCGAGGACGGGTGAATCATTTCTATACCGATCTCAAGAGAGTAAAGGTCCCCAGATCTCAAGAGAGTAAAGGTCCCCGGGGCCATGATGTCACGGTAGGACATCTAGGTTATCTCTTAAGTATCCGTGGTTCGAACCCTAGCTACGACGTATTTGTAGGAATTTTTCCTCCAAATGGGAGGTTTAATCAAAGGATGTTGGGCTTCTGGGCTGGCCGCCACGTGCGCTTCCCGATTTACCTTGGTGGTCAGTGGGAAATTCCGTGGGACCGAGCCGGTCATCCTTGAGATAGTTAATGAGACTAACTGGGATTATCATTTTTTTTTTTCAAGAGAGTAAAGACTTGGCACTTAATGTCGTCCATGTATTGATGCACCATAGAGTCGTTTTTGAATCTGAACAGTGGTGATCCTCAGGGGGCGCTCTCCTCCTATTGAGTTTTCGGGGAAACAATTCCTCGGCCATGGATTTGTAAGACCGTGCCTCTTGTTGTACTGACGTCCTAGTAGGAGTTGTGGCTTGGGCTTGTGGGGTTTTGACAAGAGCTAGAGGTATCCGGATGGGGTTGGGAGGTATATCGACTAAGACTGTAGGTACATGCATGGGCAGGAGTTAGGCCAACAGGGGTGCCTTTGCAATACTTGAGCACAATACTAGATACAACTTGGTTGAGGTCTTCTTTCATTATGGTGATAGTCTCACTGTGACCTTTTTCACCAATGGTGTCATGATTTTCGATGATTTTTTCGGTGTTAACTATCTCAACATCTTAGCTCACTTTCCCGCAGACAACACTAATTTATTCTGATCTAAGATCGAGGACGGGTGCCACCAGTGAGATGTCTTCAAGGTTAACTAGCTACGATGATTTGATGAGGAATGGATTTGGTGGATCTTTGCAAAATTCAACAAGAGTTAGAATAGGAACCAAGGAGGATCTCGGCTCAACCACTCCGATGCTCAAATCAGACTCTTGAGAGCAAGGAGAAAATGGAGTGAAAAGTATAAGAAAGTTCTAATTGTTTGTGTTCGTACCTACACCCACAGGAGCGGGCTCACTTTTATACAATTACAATCACGGAGGAAGCTTGTTCCATGTTCTCCACTTGTTCCACATTCAAATCAAGGGGGTGTCACTTCATCCCTCGCATTGTGGCCTCACTTAAGCACATTCAGATTGAGGGGATGTTCTACCTATCCACGTTCTCAATTGGCTACGTCTTCCAACATAGGCACCGAGTGGTAAGCATCTCGAAATTGGGAGTCAGGAGCCGAGTAGCATTGGTATTGGAGTCTAGAATCAAGCGCCAAGTAGCATTGGTCCCGGAGTCAAATCCGTTTATGGCATAAATTTGATCTAGGTAGAACATGACTCAGAAGGCCTAGACTTGAGTCTCGCCTTGACCGGGCTCAGCATTGTTTGACTTCTGATTTACAAGTAAGCTTGATTTTTAACTTCTCTATGCCACGTGGGTGCAAACTATCTTTCCCATATCAAATATAAATAATTTTTTTGGTTCAATTCATCCCTCCCCATCTCCTAGTCAACATATTCAATATACGTGACCATGGATACTTAAGTTATAAACAAAAGAAAAATATTATCCGGTGATTCCCTTTAAATCATTGATATATATTTTTTTAATTCACTTATATTGAATACAATGGATTTGTACAAATATGTAAACACCGACTCTAAAGTATGAGAGATGATAGTTGGGATTCATTTTTAGAAAAGGTTCATTATTTTTGTCAACAATATTACATTGATATTCTCAAAATGTATGATGATATGGGTTATGGCAAGCGACCTCAAGGGATGATGTGACAGAGTCAAGATGACAGGGTGGTCAAAGTCATGATGGCGTAGTGGTTAAAGTTGAGAAAGGAGAGTATCTCCTCACCCGCCTGTGATTGGTCATCCAAACTTGACTGAGTTACAAGCTAGCCAGGCGAGTAGTAGCCGACTCTAGACTCGACCGAGTTACAGGCTAGTCGGGCGAGTAGTGGCCAACCAGCCTTTAAGCAGGTCAAACATATAGAGCCTAGTACTTCACTTAAAAAATAACATGTTTAGTCATTCAACAATCGATCGGGGTTTTGAGGTGGACGACCTCCTAGGCCGGCTGGGATGTCTGAGCCATATTAGCCATGGGTCGGGGTTGGTTAGAGTATGGGTTGGCCTCCTTGAGGATTGCAAATCCCTCTATGCACGCTTGGCCAGATAAAAGATCGGCCAGTTTCGAAGTATTTATCCTCATATCACTACCTGGATGGATTTCTAGCGAAGAATAGGTTGTAAGATGAACTTCCAGGAATCACGGGGCATCATATTATTTCTTAAACGAATTCTTGGCATTGTGGTTGGGCATCACATTATTCACCGAACGAAGGTCTCAATGCCGTACAGAACATAACTGAGCAGCTTAATGCTGAGGCAGGTATAAAGGCGGTCAGTCTTATGAGCCAACCAAGATATATGCAATACAATACATAACAGAGCAGACCATACAGAGTGTAACCGAGCAGCTTAGCAGAGACGACCGACCTTAAGGATCGATCGAGATATACTTAGCAGATAACATCCTAACAATCTGTCAGAATAACAACTATATGTCAGAAAATATTCTTTTGGAAACTTCTTTGGGGACCATCGTGTCTCCCATCAGCAGACCATTTATGACAATATATTCTCTCATCAACCCCAGCAGTAACAGAAGCTGTAAACGACAAAAGAGGTATACATATGAGTAAAAGAAAGATTCCTCGAACAATTATGACGTATTGTCTAACAAATTTTGACACACATTACCACCTTGCGATTACAAAGGTTCTGAGAGGTGATATATAAAGGGAGAATATTCTCCGTGACAAAGGTATGCTCTCTGACATCTATAACTCTACTCTCAGGCGCATGTTCCTTACTATTCTTCATTCACCTGTCCAGACTTGTACTGACTTGAGTGCCTGAGGGTTTTTGTCAGGGACTCCCCCTGGTTTATAGGCGCTGATGTTTTGTTGGCTCGTCTCCGTGTGCGTAGGAGGGGAAGGAAGTTTTTTCGTGGTGTAAAAGGTCTTTTACTAGTCAACCACTGAACCACCATGCCTAACGCGTCATCTCTGTAGTCTTTAAACAAGATCAAATTTGACATCGTCTGTGGGAACTTTTGCCTGAATCTGAGAATTAGAAATGGAGGAAACCAGAAGACTCACTACCATTACCTTGATGCAAGAAGACCTACATATGCTCATCAATGCCCGAGCACAAAAAATACTACAACAACAACAAGTGGCTGACGGTGGCACCCTGCCACCACCCAATCTTGAGCCCATCAGAGAGAGTGAGGAGCTAGGGAGGAAGGCCCCATTCCTCTGCCTCAGGCATCCCGCTCACCGTTTCCATTCCATCGCGCGCTCTTTCATATGTCGCCTGAGCATTTGGGCCAAGAGGGACCATATCAAGAATCCTCTTGAGAAGCGCATGTCTAAGAAGGACACAGGGGAAAGGCTCCAGTAAGTTGCGGTTCCCCTGAAGAAATTAGCATTCTGTTCTCTCAGAAGACACTAGAAGACAAGCTACTGAAGCATTATCAAACGTTGGCAATAGGGGAATACTCATGGTCAATTGACTCTGAGAATCAACTCCTTAAATTTGAGTACACTGTCCGTCTCTATCAATTTACCGATAGGGTAAAGTGCCGAGTGTTCCTCACCACATTTGGTGGCTCGACGCAAAGATAGTTTAAGCGACTACCGGCTAAATCCATTCATAATTTTAAAGATTTTCGTAAAGCTTTTCTTCACCATTTTACCAACAGTTGACGCTATCAAAAGACTCTCCTGAGCCTTTTCTCACTCAAACAGGGGCTCACGGAATCACTAAGGGCCCATATTAAAAAATTCAATGAAGCTAAGTGACCATGGACGCACCTACAGCCACTACTAAGATCTCGGTAAGCGTCTTTTCCCAAGGGCTTAGCAATAATGATTTCTTTGTCTCCTTGGTTAGGAGACCTCCAAGGAATTTCGATCATTTGTTGGATCGAGCAACCAAATTTATCAATATTGAAGAGGTGCAAATCACTCTAAGGAAGGAGGTCACCGCGTCGATTGTAACTCTGACACCTAAATGTCGAGCACTTCCCGGTCCTCCACCTAGGGGACCTCGAGCAACCTCATCATCAATAACCACATCCCCAGGCCATGCACTCGCAGAGCTCCGCGATGGTGGTGTACCCTCCACCGATCGACTACTCATGACACACAATATTGCTACACTTTAGCCAATTGCCAGAGGGCTAATCAGAGATTTCGCCGATGCACTCCGTCGCCCAACCGTCGCCCTTATCGACAACCAAATGGATCACCTAGAAGAAATCAGCAAGAGACCGAGTAGCGCCAAAGAACACCTCCACCGCTAGCAGACCAGGCTCAAGTTCTAGCCCGGATTCAACTAGAGCTACCAAGCCTGTAGGAGGAGAACCGCAATAATGTTGCCTAGGGCAACATCAACATGATAGCAGGGGGCCCGACCAATGGAGACTTCAACCGAGCGAGAAAGTCACCCTGCCTATACTCACCAAGCCAATAGCAGGTGAAACTTTGTAGGTATATTTGTCAGCTAATGACCACACAGTCAAGTTAGTATTAGTGAGGCAAGAGGGAAGAGAGAAACAACATGTGTACTTTCTAAGTCATTTATTAAAAGGAGTCGAGTACCATTACACCGCACTCAAAAAATGAGTGTATGGATCAGCCTTGGCAGCACGGAGGTTAAGTCCCTATTTCCTTTCTCATCTGATCATAGTACTTACCAATAGCACTTCGGGTCGAGTACTTGTCAACCTTGAAGCCTCTGGAAGGTTAATCAAGTGGACCACTAAGCTCAGTGAGTATGATATATAGTATCAATCTTGAGCAGCCATTAAGGCTCAAGCTTTAGCAGACTTCCTAACAGAGGTGCAAAACCCTGAGCTGGAAGAAACCTAGAAAGTATATGTGGATGGATTATCCACTCGACAAGGCAGTGGGATAGATATTCTTATGGTGTCACCCTGAGAAGATAGAATGCAACTATTCATTCGGCTGAATTATAGAACCACCAACAATGAGACCAAATATGAGGTATTGATAGTTGGTCTGCAGGTCGCCCGACGTGTGGGCCCTGATCAGGTTTTAATTTATTCCGACTCCAATTAGCTGCACAGTAGTTATCATGTAACTTCAAAAGTAATAATGAGTGGCTCAAGCTCTCTGCCGAAGCTTTTGAAAACTTAGAGCTGAGTTTCAGGAGGTAATTATCTAGAAGATTCCCTGATCCAAAAATCAACCGGCAAATGACCTAGCCAAGTTGGCTTTCGTTATAATCTCTTGGACCATAGATTGGTCAGTGGAGCAAACACTACTAATAGCTTGCATTGAGAGTTAGGTCAACCTTGAGTTGCAAAGTGATCAGAGATTGCCCATAATTTTTTTTTTACAGCAAGACATTTTACCAATAGATGGGGAATAGACACGCATGATTAAGAAAAGAGTCGGTCAGTTTACTATGATTGGTGATCATCTTTACAATGAGTTTTCTCATGTCCATTGCTCAAGTGTATTGGGTCGGGCGATATTCAATACATTTATAGGAAGTGCATTAGGGCTCATGTGGAAGTCATGCAAGTGGCTGATCCCTTGCTAAAAAAATTTTACAAGCTAGGTATTTTTGGCCTACTTTGCAAGCTGATGTAGCTCAGTTAGTAAGAATTTCCTTATCCTATCAAAAGCACTAGAATATTCCACATCACCCCATGAAGTTGCTAAAAATTTCCATTATCTCCTGTCCTTTTGATCAGTGGGGTATGAATATAGTAGGACTTTTTCCCTTGGCATCTGCCAAGAGAAGATTCTTGATAGTGCCAGTGGATTATTTTTTGAAATGGGTGGAGACTGAGCCATTGACCGAGATAATCGAATAAATGGTTATCAAATTCTTATGGTAGCATATCATCTAGAAATTTGGAGTCCCACACAAATTGGTGTCAGACAACAGAAGGTAGTTCTAGGGCAACAAAATTCAAGAATAGTGTTCAACCTATGACATCATACAGGCCTTCACTTCTGTAGCTTATCCCTAGAATAATGGCCAGGCAGGAGTAGCAAATAGAGAAATCGTCAAAAGGCTCAAAACCAAGTTAGAACATGTCAGAGGGAGTAGCGTTGGTGAATTACCCAGCGTATTGTGGGTGTATTGTACAATCCCGCGAGAAGCGACATGTATTACCCCTTTTCACCTGGTTTATGATGGTGAAACAATAGTCTTGGTCAAAATTAGCGTGGAGTCTGATAGTAGGTGGATGTACAACGAAGACAATGATGGCCGACGCCTTATGGAGCTCGATTTGATAGAAGAAGTCAGGAACAAAGCGGCCACACGGCTAATGGCATACCGTCAAAGAATAAGGTGAAATTATAATATAAGAGTCATCCCTCGATTTTTTCAGATTGACAATCTAGTTTGGAAGCGGGTCAAGCTGGTCGGAGACATCAACAAGTTGGAGTCACAACAAGGAGGACCCTACAAAGTGGTGCAAAAGCTTACTTCGGGCTCTTACTACATCGAAGATACAGAAGGGAAAAGATTAGAGAGACCCTAGAGTGCAAATCATTTATAGTCTTATAGGGTCTGAAAAGTACACCTATAATTTGTTCCTGTATTATGTTAAAATTTTACATTTAATGAGAATGAAGGTAAATTCATCTAAAAAGTTCTTGCAAATTATAGCCCCCAGATTTCAGACTGAGTCTGTCCCAGACTCCCACGTGATCGGCAGAGTTATAAGCGAGCATACTCTCGTGCTTACAAATTATAGCCCCCGAGTTTTAGACTGGGCCTATCTTAAACTCCTGAGCCATCGGCTGGGTTATAAGAGAACATGCTCTTACGGCTATAAATTTTTAGCTCCTGAATTTCAGACCGGGCCAGTCCCAAACTTCTAAGGCATGTGTCAGGTTATAAGTGAGTATACTCTCACGACTATAAATTTTTAACCCTTATATTTTTAGACCGACCAGTCCTAGACTTCCGAGCCACTGGTCGGGTTATAAGTGAGTATGCTCTTGTAATTATAAATTTTTAGTCCCCGGGTTTCAGACTAGGCCAGTCCCAAATTCCCGAGCTACCGGCAAGATTATAAGTGAGCATGCTCTCGCAACTATAAAATTTTAGCCCCTAGGTTTTAGACTAGACCAGTCCCAGACTCTAGAGCCACCTGCTGGGTTAGAAGCGAGCATGCTCTGGCGACTATAAATTTTTAGCCTCTAAGTTTCAGACCGAGCTAGTCTCAAACTCCCGAGCTATCGATTGGGTTATAAGCAAGTATGCTCTCGTGACTATAAATTTTTAGTCGTCGGGTTTTAGACCGGGCCAATCCCAGACTCCCGAGCCACCGGCTAGGTTTTAAGAGAGCATGCTCTTGTGATTATAAATTTTTAGCCCCTGGGTTTTAGACCAGGCCTGTCCCAGACTCTCGAACTACCTGCTGGATTAGAAGTGAGCATGCTCTCGCGACTATAAATTTTTAGCCCCGAGGTTTCAGACGGGGCTAGTCTCAGACTCCCGAGTCTCCAATTGGGTTATAAGCGAGCATGCTCTCGCGACTGTAAATTTTTATCCTTTGGGTTTCAGATTGGGCCAATCCCAGACTCTCGAGTCACCAGCCTGGTTATAAGCGAGCATGCTCTTGCAACTATAAATTTTTAGCCCACGAGTTTCAGATCAGGCCAGTCCCAGACTCCTGAGCCACCTGCCTGGTTATAAGCAAGCATGCTCTCACGATTATAAATTTTTAGCCCTAGCATTTCAGACCGGGTCTATCCCAGACTCTCGAGCGATCGACCAGATTATAAGTGAGCATGCTCTTGCGACTCAGAGAAATCCAAAAACTATAGCCCCCGAGCCTCCGGCTAGGCTTGTCCCAAACTCCCGAGCAATTGACTGTGTTATAAATGATAATTCTCTCGCGACTCAGAGAAATCCAAAAATTATAGCCTCCAAGCCTCCGGCTGGGCTTGTCCTAGACTCTTGAGCGATAGGTCGGGTTATAAGCGAGTATACTCTTGTGACTCAGAGAAATCAAGATATTATAGCCCTCGAGCCTCCAGCCGGGCCTGTCCCAGACTCCTGATTGATCGGTCGGGTTATAAGTGAGTATGCTCTTACAACTTAGAGAAATATAGAAATTATAGCCCCCGAGCATTCGACCAGGCCTGTCCTAGACTCCTAAGCCATAGGCCAGATTATAAGCGAGCATGTTATCACGTTTATCCATTTTGGACTCTTAAATTCCCGTTCAGTATCATTATTCCGCTTGATTCTATTATTCATTCCGACAAGCAATGATAAATAGAAACTATTGGCTATTATATTCTAAATTTCCTAGTCATCGCTCGGGTTATAAGCAAGCAGGTCTTCACACCTTCAAGTTTTGAACTCTTAAGTCTTCCAACGCGTTCCAATTATACTATTATTATTTTATTCAACCTTATTATCATGTTTGGTAGTGTTATTCTACCTTGTTTATGTAGGACCGTTAGTTTCGATAGAGGGGGGGGGGGTGAATATCGATTCGAAAATATCGAGTAAAAATACGCAGCGGAAAAGTAAATGAACACAGTTGTTTTTACTTCGTTCGGAGCCTGTGACGACTCTTACTCGAAGGCTCGTGGTCCTTGACCACTTTCGTTGGGCAATCACTAGCAATTCGAATATGATTACAAGATGAATACAGGAAAAGCTAATGAAACAAAGTAATACCGACAAGGAAATTAACTAAAAACCGAAGGAGCACTTTGTCGGAGCTTTGTTGGCGTCGCAGCAGAGCAGCAGGACCAGCAGTAGAAGAGTTCTCAGATTGATGATTGATTATTGATTGTCTGAAGCTCCTGCTTGGGGCTTCTTTTATATGTTGCTCCGGGCGCCTGGATTCCTTCCGGGCGCCTGGAATGTGACGTAGCTGCTCAAACTGTAATGCTCCACGTGGCGACGACTTGGCTGGATATAATTTACCTTCCGAGCGCCCGGATCCCTTCCGGGCGCTCGGACCTCCGGGTGCCCGGATCCCCTCCGGGCGCCCGGACCACCTTGTTTCAGAAAACTCCCTTTTCCTGCAAAACAAAGTTAGTCCGAGGCAATATATAACCTGCAACATAGATTGTTAGCATATTTTATAATAGTATGAATTAGCACAAATAGTATGACTTAGATTCCGTCTTTCCGAGACCGGAATCTAGTCACAATCTTGACTTAGACATCCGAAATGGATCTAAGCCGGATCGACGCCTAATGTTCCCTTCCCGGGAACACGTCCTCCCAGTCACTCCTCTCCAGTGACTTACCTCACTTACCTGCCAGACGTCCGGTCAGCCCTTCGACCCGTCTGGACTTCTTGCCAGCTATCCGGTCAGCCCGTCGACCTAGCTGGACTTCTTGCCAAGCGTCCGGTCAGCCCGTCGACCCGCTTGGACTTCTCGCCAGCTATCCGGTCAGCCCGTCGACCTAGCTGGACTTCTTGCCAAGCGTCCGGTCAGCCCGTCGACCCGCTTGGACTTCTCGCCAGCTATCCGGTCAGCCCGTCGACCTAGCTGGACTTTGTGCCAGACATCCAGTCAGCCCGTCGACCTGTCTGGACTTCTCCTGCACACTCGATCAGAGTGTTAGATCAACAATAGACTAACTTAACCTGATTTGTCATTCATCAAAACCTGGGTTAAATCGTTAGTGCTAACCGCACCAACAATCTCCCCCTTTTTGATGGAATGACAACCTGGTTAAGTTAGTGAAAACATATGCAAGAAAAAAATAAGTATTTAAAAGGTTTTTAAGTTAGTTTGTATTTTCAATTCTGGTTTAGCTAATTTAACCACTTAACCCTCCCCCTTTGGCATTCATCAAAAATAAGCATGGATTAAGTAAGCATAGACTTCAGACAAAGAAAAAATGCAAGATAATTTGGGGGAGTTTAAACTTTTGAAAACTTGTTTAAAGTATTAGCTTTTAGATTTTAGAAAAATAGCTAAGTTTAGATAAACAAAATCTCAAACACAAGTGTATAAGTTCTAAATTTCAAGATCAAATTTTAAATTTTCAAAACAAGTTTCAATTATGAAATGCTTTTCAAATAAGTTTTCAAAAATTTCAAGACTGAGTTTGAAAAATTTATTTTTCAAAACTGATTGAAAAATACTAGAAAAGTTCAGTTTTCTAGAATACTAGAAAAGTACTAATTTCAAAACCATGGTTTAAAATACTAGAAAAGTTCAGTTTTCAAGGACTAAGTAAAAAGGATAAAAAATTTGTGATTTAAAACAAACAATTGTGAGTTGATTTAAGAAAATTTTTCACAATTTTAAACAGGTTGATTTTGAAAATTGATTTTTAAACTTTGATTTTCAAAATTAAGTTTAAAATTCGATTTGAAAAACTGAATTAGTTTTATTTCTCCCCCTGAACCTGACATAAAATTTTGAAAATATTTGTTAAATATATTCAAAGTAGAGAAAAAAAATTGAGGTAGTATTTTCTAGAGAGATTTTAAAGAGAAGATTAAAAAATAACACTTAAGGAGATAATTAAAAACCTCCCCCTGAATTTGATACTCCTTTAATTTATTAATCCACCTTATTTATTGCTCCCCCTTAATATAAAATTTTACAACCGTAACATATTTTCGTACCTAAGTGTTTTAGGCGATTGTATAATTATCTTTATAAAATTGTTTATTTAAATTTGACTAAACGTAATTAATGTTAGATTCAGTTGAAATGAGTTAACCTTTAGTGTAATGTTAAGTAAGATAAGTTGTTATTAATTCAATAATTAATCAATATTAATAATTTATTGATTAAATTTTTCTTGATTCAATAATTTAATATAATATAAATTTTGTATTAATTGATGAAGGTGTTAGTTATAATTTAACTTTTCATTTACTTCCTTTTAAGTTGGATTAACTCAGTTTAAAGTTGGTAGTAATTTGAAGTTAAACTCGTTATTAAACAAGGTTAAGTAAGGTTCAATTTAAGTCAAACTTTAATTATGTTTTAATAAAAATAATTAATATTTTAAAGGTTGATAAAAAAATGACTTAGAGTAATTTTAATATTTTTACTAAGGTTAAACCTAGGTTCTAATCAAATCAAGCTTAGTTCTTAAATAAAGTAAAACTTAAATAGTTAAGTTCTACTTATTAATTACATAATTAAGTTTAAAGTTAAAGTTAACGGAATTTAAGTTTTTAAGTTAGATGTCTAAGTTTTAAATGAATTTAAAAGAATTATAATAATTACTGTTTTTAAGGGATTTCTAACAGGATTTTAAAATGATTTTTATAATTATTTAATGACAATTAATATACGTTCAATTCAGTTTTGATTTTAGATTAAAATTAATATCAGTGATTAATTTAGATTTAAGTTTTAAGTTTAAGTTAAATTTTTAAGTTTTAATTTAAGTTTTAATTTTCAGTTAGGTTAAATTAAGTTGAAAAGTAATGTTTAAATTAAGTTTTAATGAGTTTTAATTTAAGATCTAATTTTCAGTTAAGTTAATTAAAAAATAATTTTAAGGTTAAAATGATGTTTAAGATTAAAAATGAGTTTAAAGTCAAAATAATAATTTTTAAAGTGAAAATAGTCTATAGAAATAATTTATTATTATTACGATTTTTTTTTAAGTTAAAAGAATTTTATTATAGTGAAAAAATAAGAAGATTTTTTCAAAATGATACATAATTTTTAAAATAGTTTCAAAATGATTTTTAAAATAGTTTTTAAATGATTTTTAAAAGTTTTTAAAATAATTTTTGAAATAATTTTTAAGTTAAAATAATTTTTAAAATAACAATAATTTTTAAAAGGTTTTAAAATAATTTTTAAAGTTTTTAAGATGATTTTTAAAAGAGTTTTTAAAATAATTTTTAAAAGAATTTTTTAAAGTTTTTTTTTAAAATGATTTTTAAAAGAGTTTTTTAAAAAAAATTTAAAATAATTTTTAAAAGAATTTTTTAAAGTTTTTAAAATGATTTTTAAAAGAGTTTTTAAAATAATTTTTAAAAGTTTTTTTTAAAATGATTTTTAAAAGAGTTTTTTAAAAAAATTTAAAATAATTTTTAAAAGAATTTTTTAAAGTTTTTAAAATGATTTTTTAAAAGAGTTTTTAAAATTCTTTTAAAAATGTTTTAAAATAATTTTTAAAATAATTTTTAAAATTTTTTAAAATGATTTTTTAAAAGAGTTTTTAAAATAATTTTAAAAAGAATTTTTTAAAGTTTTTAAAATGATTTTTTAAAAGAGTTTTTAAAATAATTTTAAAAATGTTTTAAAATAATTTTTAAAAGAATTTTTTAAAGTTTTTAAAATGATTTTTTAAAAGAGTTTTTAAAATAATTTAAAATGTTTTAAAATAATTTTTAAAAGAATTTTTTAAAGTTTTTTAAAATGATTTTTTAAAAGAGTTTTTAAAATAATTTTTAAAAGAATTTTTTAAAGTTTTTAAAATGATTTTTTTTAAAAGAGTTTTTAAAATAATTTTTTAAAATGTTTTAAAATAAATTTTAAAAGAATTTTTTAAAGTTTTTAAAATGATTTTTTAAAAGAGTTATTAAAATAATTTTTAAAATGTTTAAAATAATTTTTAAAAGAATATTTTAAAGTTTTTAAAATGATTTTTTAAAAGAGTTTTTAACATAATTTTTAAAATGTTTTAAAATAATTTTTTAAAAGAATTTTTTAAAGTTTTTAAAATGATTTTTAAAAGAGTTTTAAAAAAAAATTAAAATGTTTAAAATAATTTTTTTTAAAGTTAATTTAATTTTTAAAATAATTTTTTAAAGTTAATTTTTTTTTTGAAAAATTTAGTTTTAATTCGAAATTTAATTTTAATTAATTCAAAATTTAATTTTAATTTGAAATTCAAAATTTAATTTTAATTAATTTTAATTTAATTTGAAATTCGAAATTAATTTTAATTTGAAATTCAATTTAAAATTTGAAATTTAATTTTAATTTAATTTGAAAATTAATTTGTTCCGTATTCATCTCACCCGATCTAGATTATCAATCAGGGAATCCTATAATTTTGTGAGATGAATTAGATTTTATTACAGAGTTTGGTTTAACTTGTGTTAGATTCAGGTTTAGCTTTAGTCTCAACAAATAGGCATTCTTCGGATAAACTTCTAAGCTTGGTGAGTCACATGGACGTCATTAGAAGTAACCAACCTTTCGAGATTTTCCGAATAGTCCTATCCACGGAGCTTAGTACTAAACCTTGGTCTAACTAGTTAGGATCCATTTAAAGGTAGCTTCGGTCGGTTCCACTTGGCCAAATGCACCAGATTGAAGCCATATCTTTCTAGACATGCGATGCCCAAGCTTCCCCAACGTACTATCATCAAAAAACTTTACCAGTACCATGATTCAAGTTAAACTTGAACCCTCTTTAACTAGTCCTAATTACCCTGTCGGGTAGGTTGGTTAGGGTTACCCTGTCGGGTGGGTTAGTTTTGGAGGTGCCAGCTATTCTGGAGCCTCCCCCTGAATTATTGGCCATTAATTTAAGATTTTTGTATAATTAGAGTTGGTTTTAGTTAAGTTTTAATGTTTAGTTTGTAATTTAAATTTAAGTTTTTAATTTTGAATTAATTAAATTGGTCAAATTATCTTTCTTTAAGAGAGTGTATTTAATATTTGAATTTTCTTTCAATTTCAATTTTATTGGGTTAATTAAATTATCTTTCTTTAATAGCTTATTTTTAAAGTTTAAGTTTTTATTTATTTTTAAATTTGAATAAACTAAACTGTTTGAATTATATTTTCTTAACGGTTTATCTTTTAGCTTTTTATTAATTGTTAATTTTGAAATTTCTAGATTATTTTTGTTTAATTTGTTATCTTTAACATTTAATTTTAAGTTTGTTAAATTCCGTTTTGATTTTATCAAAGTGTTTGATTTTATCCTTATATTTTCTTTGCCTTTTAAATTGATATGGTTAATTGAATTAGTTAGATTAGTTTTATCTTTAAAGTTTAATTTTTTATTAATTAAATTATCTTGGTTTTGGATAGCATTTTCTAGACTGATTTTATCTTTATTATTAAATATTTTATCAAGGTATTTATTGATTTTATCCATTTTCTCATTCTTAGCATTTAAATTCAAATTTATTTTAATGTTTGACTTATTTATGTCTAAATGCTCACCTAATTTCACATTTTCTGAATTAATTAAATTATTTGAATTGATTTGGTCATTGTTCAGTTTGACCAAGTCAATGTTGATGCCAAATTGATTAGAGTCTTGATTGACTTGATCAGAGTCTAGATTATTTTGTGATTTTGAATTTAAATCATTTAAATCTAGATTATCATGCACCATACTTGGACTAATTTCATACTTATCATCATGCTGATTATTTAAACTACTATTAGCAGGGGTATTTTGGTAAATATTACTAACCTTGAGCGCAACCCCTAATTCAGTAGGCTTCTCCGTTGAATTTGACTCGAGTCCATATTTGACTTTAACTTGATCTTCTAGCTCCATCGGCGTCTCGTGAAGCTTGATCAACTGGGTCCACAACTCATATACATTCTTGTACTTTTCTAATCTGCATAAAATATTGTTAGGTAAAACATTACAAATAATGTTACTTACCTTTTTGTTCAGTTCTAAGTTTTGAGAAGGTTTCCTCAAAATTAGCATATAATCGATGTCTACGCTTCCTAAGAAGCATTCCATTAATCGCTTCCAGTAGTTGAAGTCTTCATGATCGTAGGGTGGTGGTTCGCAGGGGTTCCGTCCTTCTAGAAGAGTCATAATTTCTTGCACACAGAGAAACAAACAAAAGATCCCAAGACTTGGTCTTGGATTAGCAGTGCTGAAAAAAATAATATTTCACTATTTTCGAAAAAACTAATAAAATATTATTAAAATATTTATAAAAAAAAATATTATTTCAAATTTTTGAAAATGTAATATCTTGTCAATACTAAGCAATGGTGAAGAGATGGCGATGTAATTTTCAAAAATAGTTTTGGAGGGAAAAAACGAAAGACGTATCATTTATTTTAAAGACAAACGATATTTAATTTTTCTTTCAAAAAGTCCCCCCTTTGCCTGATTGGTGGTTGCACCAAATCAGAGCGGTACCTGCTCTGATACCACTTGTAGGACCGTTAGTTTCGATAGAGGGGGGGTGAATATCGATTCGAAAATATCGAGTAAAAATACGTAGCGGAAAAGTAAATGAACACAGTTGTTTTTACTTTGTTCGGAGCCTGTGACGACTCTTACTCGAAGGCCCGTGGTCCTTGACCACTTTCGTTGGGCAATCACTAGCAATTCGAATATGATTACAAGATGAATACAGGAAAAGCTAATGAAACAAAGTAATACCGACAAGGAAATTAACTAAAAATCGAAGGAGCACTTTGTCGGAGCTTTGTTGGCGTCGCAGCAGAGCAGCAGGACCAGCAGTAGAAGAGTTCTCAGATTGATGATTGATTATTGATTGTCTGAAGCTCCTACTTGGGGCTTCTTTTATATGTTGCTCCGGGCGCCTGGATTCCATCCGGGCGCCTGGAATGTGACGTAGCTGCTCAAACTGTAATGCTCCACGTGACGACGACTTGGCTGGATATAATTTGCCTTCCGGGCGTCCGGACCTCCGGGCGCTCGGATCCCCTCTGGGTGCCCGGACCACCTTGTTCCAGAAAACTCCCTTTTCCTGCAAAACAAAGTTAGTCCGAGGCAATATATAACCTGCAACATAGATTATTAGCACATTTTATAATAGTATGAATTAGCACAAATAGTATGACTTAGATTCTGTCTTTCCGAGACCGGAATCTAGTCACGATCTCGACTTAGACATCCGAAATGGATCTACGCCGGATCGACGCCTAATGTTCCCTTCCCGGGAACGCGTCCTCGCAGTCACTCCCCTCCAGTGACTTACCTCACTTACCTGCCAGACGTCCGGTCAGCCCTTCGACCCGTCTGGACTTCTTGCCAGCTATCCGGTCAGCCCGTCGACCTAGCTGGACTTCTTGCCAAGCGTCCGGTCAGCCCGTCGACCCGCTTGGACTTCTCGCCAGCTATCCGGTCAGCCCGTCGACCTAGCTGGACTTCTTGCCAAGCGTCCGGTCAGCCCGTCGACCCGCTTGGACTTCTCGCCAGCTATCCGGTCAGCCCGTCGACCTAGCTGGACTTTGTGCCAGACATCCAGTCAGCCCGTCGACCTGTCTGGACTTCTCCTGCACACTCGATCAGAGTGTTAGATCAACAATAGACTAACTTAACTTGATTTGTCATTCATCAAAACCTGGGTTAAATCGTTAGTGCTAACCGCACCAACAATTTATTGTTAAACTCTAAAATCTACTACAAAGGATCCACTCGCAATCTCATTATTAAGTGGTTGCAAATATTTGGTGTGACGGACATGCTTTGTGCGATTACCTCATCCAGGTTATCATTTAGTCCAACCAACAATTATGAATTGGTCACTCAAATATTATCTCATAAATGTGCTACAAGGTTGATTACTCGGATTATCTTTATTACCACACTCAGTCTAAGGTGCGGGATAAAAAATGGCTTAAAAGTACCAGTGACTCTAGAGATAGGCTGGAGGTGCACAAGAAAGCAGGTACAATTTAACAATATTCAATGTGCATTTTATCCATCTTAACATTTTGATTTGTGATTTATGACCAATTAGGGGCTATGACGTGATAAATATGGATATGCACCTAGTCGAACTCACTTAAGATGTCTTCGGGGAGTTCTCTATTGAGGCGATGGTGATCTATGAATCATGGGGGAGGTTGTGTGGACAAATAACCACCCTCCCTTAATTGTCTGGTAGCCCCCTCAGCTGCATGCGTGTGTCTTGGAGATGTGCTTGGCGAATGTTGTCCCAAAATTAGGAGAATTGAGATAAGCTTTTTGTCTAGCCTTAAAACGTTCATCCTCCCCAGCCTTATACGTCTCCAGCTCAACATGGTTGAGTTTAACTCAGCTTGAAGCGATCCCAACAGGGTCGTTTGTGTTTCTAATTTTCTCTGTTGTTCAAGTATTGTTAAGTCCTTGGAATATGATGCTGTGGTTTGTTCAAAGAAGCTAGTCATGTGAGAAGCTCTTAGTTGCTCCAGCAAGGCAATTTTTGATTTAGGTCTGAAACGACCCTGACTCTCATAGCCCTCTCCGCTCGAAGCTGAGACTCGCTAGTTTGTAATAAGACTTCCAACCTTTTATTGTACGTATAGTAAGACTCTGCTAGTAATTGAGATTCCCTCAGATTTTACCTCACACTTGAGAGGTGCTCGGCTTGAGCTTTAACCTCTCTTTGTAAGTTAGTCGCTTTAGTGCTGGGAATGAGTGCTGCAAATTCTAATTCTTCTACTCGCTCTCTCAAAACTTTGTTTGCATGCTCTAAGTCCACAGCCATTTGGCTTAAGTGCATCCCAGAAGTGAAAAACTAAAAAAGAACAAGGAGGTCTTAGTCCATAAGGTTTGTCAATGAAGTCTTAGTTTATAAGATGTCCCAAATTATAAGCTTACCACTATCACATTCAAGGCGTGTTCATCTGCACATACTGATACAGTAGATCCTCTTAACTGCTCACGAGCCTTTAACCAAGATTCGACTAAGGAGTCGTTTAACTTTAATACCCCATATGAATATGAAGCAGTAGCCTCCATCCCTTGCTGATTGGACAATACATAAGATTATTTAAAATGACGAGGAGGACCAGTTTGAGAGCTGGGTCTTAAAGGGAGTGCGAGGGAAGTCCTAGGTGACTTCGAACGAATGAAGGTCGGCTGAACGGGCAAAAGTTCTAGTGCTTTCCTAACTAACCTAGGATCCCATACAGCGATTGGACGTGCAGGTGTATGACTGGCCTGTCCTGTATCAGAAGTTTGCTCAGAGCTTGAGGTGAGTGAAGAAACACCCAGAGCTTGTGGTGGAGTTGGTTGAACAAGTAACAGTTCTGATACTGTCTCGATTGGTCGGATATATGTGGCAATCACCTAAGATGCAGGTGTAAGAATGACCGACCTCATCATAGCAATTCTAGAACAAGTTTGATGATATTTTTGAGATCCAGGCTCGTTATCTCAAGCAAAAGAAGCCTTAATCATATCAAGAGAAGTCGGCTCGATGGCTAGTTGCTTGGGCAGATCCAGACCCAAAGTCCCCGATTGGGGCCTTTTGTGTTAAATGTGAGAGGGGTATCTAAATCAGAAGAGCTAGAAGAGGAAGTTCCTTTAGAAGAATCTATAGGGCCAAACAGTCGGCAGAGGGCGAAGCTTGCTCAGCTTTGCTATCCTTTAGCAGTGCTTCCCCCCATTGGTTCAAAACATCTTTCTTCAGCTAAGTACATTTGAAAAGAAAGGCTGGGGTGATAGCCTCCACTACAACAATAAGAAAATATCATAAGATAAATCTTTACAAATAATTAAGGGAGAGATGAAGATTTCTTACCAAAAGTGGTGCTTAGCCCATGGTTGATCGGGGTAAGCCTAAAAATATATAATAAGCTCTCTATAGTTGGTCGGTCCGTAAGACCAACCATATTGCTTGTCGTTATATTTTGTTATAGTATCTCGACCTATCTATAAGGATGGTCATATTGCTTGCCATTATATAAATCTTCCCTGTCATATGTTAAATACTGTAGGGATCTGTTTTAGTATAGTGCCTACAATGAGCCAAAACTTCATGCAAGAGATCACATGGTAGATTATGTATATTAGAGCTTTATTTCAGAGACAAGATGACATTAAGTAATTAAAACTCGGTCGACCTATGCCTGACTGAGCATATATGCAGAGTTTTCTAAGGATAAGTATCTTTAAACTCGCCTAGACTTTGTTTGGTCGGGTATTCACAGAGAATTTGTAGGACCCTTGGCGGCTGGCTAGAAGGGGTGAATAGCCCTGCAAAAATAACATGAACCTTCCTTGAACATTATAGCTTAATTAAACTAACACTTATATAAATTAAATAAAAAACTAGAAAGAAGAGGCATAACGAGGTTTACTTGGTTACAATCCGGGAGGTTGTTAATCTAAGGAAGTTGAAGCTCACTATCAAAGTCTCCTTTAGGCAGAGAAGCCTCTTATAGCAATTAAAACACTCAAAATGCAAAGCTAGACAAAGGAAATTGTTTACAAGTATTTTTTTAAGCCTTTGAGATTAGGGCTGTATTTACAGCCTTGGTCAGGGCGCTTGGAAGGGTTCCAAGTATCTGAAGGGGGATAAAACTTTATTCTCATCACAACGGATAACGTCAAATGTGACCAGGATAAAATTCTCAGTCCGGGCGCCCGGACTCAGTCCAGGCGCTCGGACCAAAGTTAACCTTATGTTAGCTTGTTTGGTCCGAGTTCTTGCTCCCGATCCGCTTACTTGGGTCCGGGTCTTCCGCTCTGGCTCTGACTCCGCTTGGTTGGGTGATTTTAGCCATCCGGAATAGGGCTCAACCAAACTCATTTTTTGGCCTTCAAGCAGTATTTCACTCTGACTTCTCGTCCCTCGAAAATGTCATGCACCTCCTTCTCGTCTGCCCGCGTACTCTTCCGCAGCACCTCGTCCCTCGGACGCATCGAGTCTGTCGGCTCTCTCCCTTGTCGTCCTTCTCGCTAGCTATATCTTTTGCTCCACTTCCTGTGCTCCTAAGTTCCTGTACACTTAGACACAGGGGTTAAAAGCCAACAGGACCTAACTTGACTTTGTTGATCACATCAAAACTACCTTGAGATACTAACAGACTACCTTGAGGTACAAACAAAACCTTTATGTTTGTTTGGTCTTCATTCGACCGATCATATACTAAAAAATTTATGTAAGGTTAAGTATCTCTGGGTCCGCCCGGACATTGACCGGCCGGGTGTTCACAGAGAACTTTTATGTTCATTCATCATTCGTCTGACTAATCGTATACTAAAAGATATATGTAAGGTTAAGTATCTCTGGGCCCACCTGGGTTTTGCTCGACCTGGTATTCACAAAGAACTTTTATGTTCGTTCGATCTTCGTCCGGTCGATTATATACTGAAAGATATATGTAAGGTTAAATATCTCTGGGCCCACCCAGGCTTTGCTCGACCGAATGTTCACAGAGAATTTTTATGTTCATTCAGCCTTCGTCCAGCCAATCGTATACTAAAAGATATATGCAAGGTTAAGTATCTCTGGACTCGCACGGACTTTGCCCGACCGAGTGTTCATAGAAAACTTTTATATTCGTTCAGCCTCTATCCGACCGACCCTATATTAAAATATATATATATAATGTTAAGTATCTCTGGGCCTGCCCAAACTTTGTCCTGCCGGATGTTCACAGAGAACTTTATGTTCATTCGACCTTCGTCCGACCAATCGTATACTAAAAGATATATGTAAGATTAAGTATCTCTGGGTCTGCCCTTGCTTTGCCTAGCCAGATGTTTATAGAGAACTTTTTTATTCGTTCGACCTTTGTCCGGCCGATCGTATACTAAAAGATATATGTATGGTTAAGTATTTCTGGGTCCGCCCATGCTTTGCCTGGTCAGGTGTTCATAAAGAACTTTTATATTCATCCGACCAATCATATACTAAATGATATATGTAAGGTTAAGTATCTTTGGGCCTACCCGGGTTTTGCCCGGCCGAGTGTTCACAGAGAACTTTTATGTTCGTTTAACCTTCGTCCGGCCGATTGTATACTAAAAGATACATGTAAAATTAAGTATCTCTGGGCCCGCCCAAGTTTTGCTCGGTCGGGTGTTCATAGAGCATTGTTATGTTCGTTCGACCTCTATTTGGCCGACCCTATATTAAAAGATATATATAAGGTTAAGTATCTCTAGGTCTGCATGGGCTTTGCCCGGTTGGGTGTTCACAGAGAACGTTTTTGTTAGTTCGGCGTTCATCTCGATTGTATGCTAAAAGATATATGTAAGGTTAAGTATCTCTGGGTCTGCCCGGGCTTTGCCCGGCTGGGTGTTCAAAGAGAACTCTTATGTTCGTTCAGCCTTAGTCCAGCTAATCATATACTAAAAGATATATGTAAGGTTAAGTATCTCTAGGCTCACCTGAGCTTTGCCCAGTCGGGTGTTCACACAGAACTTTTATGTTCGTTTGACGTTTGTTTGGTCGATCGTATACTAAAAGATATATGTAAGGTTAAGTATCTCTGGGCTCGCCCGGGCTTTGCCTGACCGAGTGTTCATAGAGAACTTTTATGTTTGTTCTCCATTCATCCGGCCGATCATATACTAAAAGATATATGTAAGGTTAAATATCTCTGGGCCTGTCCAGGCAAAGCCCAGACAGGTGTTCACATAGTACTTTTATGTTCATTTGGCTTTCGTTCGGCCGATCGTATACTAAAAGATATATGTAAGGTAAAGTATTTCTGAGTCCACCCGGGCTTTGCCCGGCCGAGTGTTCACAAAGAACTTTTATATTCGTTCGGCCTTTATCCGACCGATCGTATATTAAAAGATATATAAGGTTAAGTATCTCTGGGCCCGCCCTGGCTTTGCTCAGCCACGTGTTCACATAGAACTTTTATGTTTATTGGGCTTTCATCAGGCCAATCTTATATTTTTAGTAGGCTAAGTGTTGGTAAGCCCGGCTGACCCTTTGCTCAACCTGGCTTTCCTTAAATCCGGTCGGTCGTTAATGGACCAAACATCCTACCTTTTTGTTTCCAAGGTAAAATCCTAAAATTTTTATATTCAACCAAGTTCACACTCGATTATACTTATCTGGACGTTCTACTATAGAGTCACACGGGCAAGATCCAAGAATTTTGAGGCTGGACGATCAAAAGAACTAGGTATGGAATGCTCATTCATCTTGTCTTTAATCACCCCATCATCTTAGCTTTAACTACTACTTCATCTTCTGGATCCACTTGTTATGACCCATATCAAGTATGGAAAGTAAGAGAACAACGAAGAAGAAGAAGAAGAAAAGAAGTTAAAATTCTTGAAGTCTTTCTTATGAAAATCCCTAAAAGTCGCCTTTCAAGTAGAGCCATTAGATTTTAACAATAAATAGGCAGGCTAAATTTTGGATCGTGGGATAGGAAGACAAAACTGTTGGGGGCAATTTCCCTAGGTCGAGTTTGACCAGTTTGACTAAACTTGAGTTGAGTCAAGCTTGAGTCGAGATTCGAGTTTTGATGTTTGACAATATAAGGCGTTTGACAATATATGGAGATTGCGGGAGCAATTGTCCGATTGTGGAGATGGTCAAGGGATTGACCAGGTTGATGAGAAGATAAGTCAAGTGGGTCACTGTTGACAGGAGACTTGATTGGGGAAAGTCCTAATTGGAGATTAGGCAAAGGTAAGTCCAACATGAAGGTTGGCAAGAGTGAAAATCCAAGTAGGTCAGTGTTGACCAGACTTGGTGGTGGAAGTCTTGATAAGTGAGATCAGGTAATTGAAAAGTCCAAGTGTGATCTTGGCAAAGGAGAAAGTCCTGGTGAGGAGCCAGGCAATTGGGAAGTCCTGGTGAGGAGCCAGACAACTGGAAGTCCAAGTGTGAGCTTGGCAAAGGAGGAAGTCCTGGTGAGGAGTCAGGCAACGGAAAGTCCAAGTGTGATCTTGGCAAAGGCTGTAAGTCCAAGCATGTGGTTTTGGAAAGGTAAGTCCTAGTGTGACTTGGCAAGGAGAACTTGACAACTAGGATGAGGACGAAGGAAGCTCCTGAAGGCAAGGCGTGAAGGATGGGAGATATCCGAAGGACGCAAGGCCGATGGGGGAGGCTAGAAGGCTAGTTTGAGGTTGGTCGGATGTGGCCAAATGCTAGGCATGGAGACTCAACAGGTCACGGTTGACCTGGAGTTGGGGTGGAGACTTTGGACTTGAGTTTGAGTCAAGTCCAGGATGTTCAATCGATCGGGCGATCGATTGAATTAGGCTCCAATCGATCAGTCAATCGATTGGAGTGTGCTGCAAGTGTGGAATGGCTCCAATCGATCGGCCGATCGATTGGGAGCATTACTCGCAAGCACAGAAGTTATCCCAATCGATCGGCCGATCGATTGGGAGCTACCAATCGATGGTTCGATCGATTGGGGAGGAGGAGCTCTCACGCGGACGTGAGAGCACAGAATGGTTCTGAATCGATCGGCCGATCGATTCAGATGGTCCCAATCAATCGATCGATCGATTGGGAACTGATCGTTGGGTAGGAAACGAGCGATAGACGGTTGGGATGGAGCGGTGCTGACGTGACAATCGATTGGGGATGGTTTGGATCGATTGGGAGCACTGTTTAAAGCCTTGGCGGAGCGTTTTCTCCGTAGAACTTTGCGTAATTTCCTACGACTCTTTTGCGACATTCACAGTGATCTTTTCCAAGCTTGCAACGCTAGTTCTTGAAGGTTCTTGGAGGCACGTCCAAGTCAAGAGGCGAGTTACAACAAGAAGAAGAAGCTAGGGTTAGGGTTTAGTGTATAAATCGTGTAAAATTTCCCTTGTATCTTCTTCTCTTTGTATTTGTGTTATATTGTGAGCTTGTAAGGCTTCTCCGCCTTCGGTAGTTACCATAAAGGAGTGATTTCATAGTGGAGGGGGCGTGAATGTGTGGATCCTTGGACTAGTCACTTCTTCTTAAGGTGGATATCAAGTAAGCACAAGCGCGTAACGAGATGCTATTCACCCCCCTCTAGCGGGCACAAAGGTCCTAACAAAAACCTTGGGTATGAGAAAATATGTGCACTTATAATAACGCACACATACGCGTCACTCGCAGAAAGCCTACAATGGTAACTGATTCGACAGCTAGTCCTATCGAAGCATCAGTGCTTTTATCGAGGTGAGCCTTATTTTTGTGCCACTCTTTCAAAGGCTTGACCAGTCTAAGATCGAACAAGCATTAGGGCTCGCTCGGGAAGAAAATAAGTAAAATAATAATAAGGGAAAAGTTTGGCTAGAAGAAGGCTAGACTGGTTCTAACCCTTAGTGGAGTCATACTGAACAGGTTTAATCCCGACTGGACTCAATAGGTATTATTTGTTATTTTCCATATGATCTTGAATCTCGGATAAGTTCAGCCCTAGGTAGAAGTAAAATTAGATAAACTTATTCCCGAATGATTTTTAATAGAGTTGTACCAAACTATAGACATCATTCGATATAATGCACTCAGCCTTTAAGATCGGGTGAGTGGTTTCTAAAACTATAGCCATTCGAACTTTGATCCAGACGAATTTATGTCATCTTAGGTCAGCACACATGCTCAAGAAAGCACAAATTATTAAGCAATCCAACCGTATCATCAAGATACATGACAAATTTAACAGAAACTTGATCATATAGGTTGGTTATGTCACAAATACAAATATAGAGTCCTAGTTCATCACCAAAGAAAGAAAGGATTACAGAGTAAATTATAGCAAATCAGAATAATTTTGGAAACATGTCAAGTAGAGCTTTACGATTTATCCCCTTGTGGTCAAGAAAGTGGGCAGGAGGATTGGAAGCTAAGTGACCAACTTCTTCTAATTGTTCCACCACTCCTTTTGCTCCAAGAAGAAGTGCTTTGGTGATGGAGTGGGTGATGAGCACATTGAATTCAGGTGTTTAGAGAAGGGCTATCTTCCTCGTTTCGAAACACCCATCTTCTCATGCTCGGTAGGCTTCCAATTGATCTGCCTGGGTAGCAGCTAGCTCAGCTAAAATACCCACTAACTCTGATTCTTTGGTAGATAATGCGGTCTAAGTAGTTAATAGATCCGTGTGTGAGATACCTTGGTTAGCCTCTCGGGCCACCAACTCAAAAACTTTGGCAGCTGACTCTGCGTCATGAGTAGCCTTTTACTCCTACAGTTGAGAAGATAAGCGATTAGATTCTATAATTTTTTTCAGCTAGCTCTATCATCATATTCACTTAGAGGATCGTCTCTGATTGAAGTTTAGCCTCAGAGGTATCCAGAGCAGTCTTTAAGCTGGTCGCCCTCTCAAGTTTAGCTTTCACCAAATGTCGAGCCCCTTGGAGGTAGGCTTCTAGCTCACTCATCCATTTAGACGAGGGGGTCGTAGTAGCTTCAGAGATTTGTTCCTTCAACAATTCATTTTCTTGTGCCAAAGAGTATAATCGTTGGTCGACACTCATCTTAATCATCCATCTTTGAAGGAAAAGAAAAAGAACATTAGAAATAGTCAATGTAGAAAATGGTAGGTTAAAATACTTTACCTTGGTTCGTAAGTAAGCATATTCGTCTGCTAATTCCTTATGAGTTAGCTCGCTGAGCTGGTTTCCAGCATCCTCCCAGACCTCTGTTAAACGACCCCTGACAAGTATCTGGCCTGTCGGAGTAGTTGATGGAGAAATTATGGCTTGGGCGGACGACATATCAAAAGTGGTCAAAAATTGATGAGGCTGTCTCGGCCTGGTAGAGCCCGAAGGAGTCTTCGTTCGAGGAGATACAAAGAAACCTGAGTCTATCAGCTCATCTGGCAAGGAAATGACTTTCTGAGTCCGAGAAGCCTCCGATGTTGGGCTAGTAGAAGGAAGAGTGGACAGAGTCCGCTAAGAAGATTGCTCTCGTACTTCCTCCTGGATGGGCTTTGCTCGAGCAGGAGATAAGTGAGCGAAAGGCACTTCGCCAAAGGGTGTTTCAGTCAAGGGTGCTAGTTCTTTAGGAATTTCAGAGTGGACAAGTTTGCGCCTTTTGCATCTTTTTAGAGGAACGTCCTCCCCCTCTAAGGGAGAACCTTCAAACATTGGAGGTGTAAGGAAAGGCAGTTCCTCTGAAGCAGCAACCACGCTAGACTTAGCCGTGAGACTCTCGGATGCCTCACTAGTAGGGGTGGCTAGTTGTAAACCTCGGTCGGGCGGTAGTTCTTGCTCCTTAGCAAGGATTTCTTGCTCTTCCATGTCGATCAAGTCATCGACTAGAGCAGAGAAAATGACATTCACTACATAAAATAAAGAATACCTTAGTTAGTGATAATTGTTGGTGCGGGTAGCACTAACGGTCTAACCTAGGTTTTGATGAATGACAAATGGGTTAAGTTAGTTTTGTTGTTGTCTAACACTCTGATCGAGTGTGCAGGAGAAGTCCAGATAGGTCGACGGGCTGACCGGATGTCTGGCACGAAGCCCAGCTAGGTCGACGGGCTGACCGGATAGCTGGCGAGAAGTCCAAGCGGGTCGATGGGCTGACCGGACGCTTGGCAAGAAGTCCAGCTAGGTCGATGGGCTGACCGGATAGCTGGCGAGAAGTCCAGATGGGTCGAAGGGCTGACCGGACGTTTGGCAGGTGAGTAAAGGTAAGTCACTGGAAGGGAGTGACTGTGAGGACGCGTTCTCGGGAAGGGAACATTAGGCGTCGATCCGGCTTAGATCCATTTCGGATATCTAAGTCGAGATCGTGACTAGATTCCGGTCTCGGAAAGACGGAATCTAAGTCATACTTTTTCTGTTAATTCATACTTTATAAATTGTGCTAATAATCTGTGTTGTAGGGTATATTTTGCCTCGGACTAACCTTGTCTTGCAGGAGAAGGAATCTCTGGAAAAAGGTGGTCCGGGCGCCCGGAGGCAACTTTTATCCTCTGCGTCGCCTCACCACGTGGAGCATCCTGACTGGACTTGCCACGTCGCACCAGGGCGCCCGGAAGGGATCCAGGCGCCCGGAGCAGCATATAAAAGAAGCCCCAGGGGTGGAGCTTAAAACATAACTGAGAACTCTTCGACTGCTTGCCCTGCTTCTCTACGCTCCTTCGACGCTAACAAACCTCCGACAAAGTGCTCCTTCCTCTTTGGTTAATTTCCTTGTCGGTATCACTTTGTTTCATTAGCATTTCTTGTACTCTTTTTGTAATCATATTCGAATTGCTAGTGATTGCCCAATGAAAGTGGTCAAGGACCACGGGCCTTCGAGTAGGAGTCGTCACAGGCTCCGAACGAAGTAAAATCAACTGTGTTCATTTACTTTTCCGCTGCGTACTTTTACACTCGAGTTTTCGAATCGATATTCACCCCCCCCTCTATCAAACGGTCACGGTCCTACAAGTAGTATCAGAGCTGGTACCGCTCTGATTTGGTGCAACCACCAATCAGACAGGGGGTGAAAAATTAATTTTTTTTTTCGATTTTCAGTTTTACGAATTTTCTTTCCCGTTGCAATTAAATCTAAATTGGTGCAACACCAATTTAGATACTTCTATAATTTTTTTTTTCCGCACTACTAATCCAAGACCAAGTCTTGGGATTTTTGTTTTTCTTCTCTTTCTTCTGTGCGCAGGACTAAAATGTCTCAGACAGAAGGATTCAGCACAGTACGACCTCCACTCTTCAACGGAGACGATTTTCCGTACTGGAAGAAGCGCATGGAAGTCTACCTCAAAACAGACTTTGACCAGTGGATGAGCGTTACGAGACCCTATAAAATTCCAGCGGACAACTCCGGGAATATACTGGATCCTGAAGACTGGACAGCAGATTTGAAAAAAAAGGCGTCAACAGAAAATAAAGCGATCAACACTCTACAGTGCGGATTAACAAGAGAAGAATTGAACAGAGTCGGTCCACACAAAAACGCTAAAGAGCTGTGGGACAAATTGATTGAGCTGCACGAGGGAACGAGCGACGCCAAGGTAACAAAACGAGACCTGCTTTTGAATAAAATTCTTAATATAAAAATACAGGAAGGTGAAACAGCGAATCAGCTCCACGCGAGGATCAAGGACATCCTCAACGGGCTTCATGCGATAGGCCACCAAATGGAAAACAGAGACTTAATAAGGTACGCATTAAATGCTTTTCCACGTAATAGTTTGTGGGCATCAATCGTAGATGCCTACAAAATTTCTAAAAATCTTTCTAAGTTAAAATTAGACGAGCTTTTCTGTGAATTAGAATTACATGAACAAACTAATGTTGGAGCCGAGAAAGGTATAGCTTTATTTGCAGGTTCCTCCAAAGAAAAGAAAAGCAAGCCTGAATTTGAAGAAGATTCCGACCAAGACTCCGAAGACGAAGAACACCTGGTGAACTTGGTAAGAAAAATGTTCACCAGGAGAAAAAGGAGTTTCAGCAAAAAGGACCTTCAAAAGATCAGTTCTCCCTCAGAATAAAGGAACGTGACTTGCTTCGGCTGCAATAAAAAGGGACACTACAAGAATGAATGCCCAAAACTGAAGTTCGACAAACCGAAGCCAACCAAAAAGAAGGCACTCAAAGCAACGTGGGACGACTCGGACGAATCGGAGGAAGAAGAGCAGAAACATTAGAGCCACCTCGCACTGATGGCCCATGAAGCTGAAACAGAAGACGAGTCGGAAGATGAAGACGGGTCTGAACCCGAAACAAGCCACGAGTCCGTACTCGTTTCCGAAGGCTCGAATGAGGTATATTTTAATTTAAACAAATTTTTTTTAAGAATTATTTCCTGTTTAAATAGTAAATTAATTAAAATAGAAAATGAAAACAAATCACTTCTGGAGGAAAATCAAAACCTCAAGGAACAAATCAAAAATACAAATCCAACTCAAGATCTAACACTTGAGAAGGAGAATTTAGCATTAAAAAATGATATTAACAATTTAAAAGAAATGCTAGAAAAATTTACGACAAGATCAAAAAATCTTGACTTAATCCTGAACAATCAAAAAGCATGTTATAATAAAACCGGACTCGGATACAAGTCGAACTCAAATAAAACTTTTAAATCATTAATAACTCAATACAAATCAACTAATCAAGCTTGGGTTCCAAAAGCGTGTCTGACCACGCAAGTAGGACTTAATCAATATTATATACCTAAAGAAAAAGTATATTACATAAACTCAGTTAAACCAAATAAAAAACCAAAATACAAACCTAAATCGAAAAATTTAAAATTTAAAACTCAACAAAATTTAAATTATCACCAAGTTAACCATAACTATAAAAGGAATCGACACAAACCTAAAACCAAAATTTAAATTAATGGCCAATAATTCAGGGGGAGGCTCCAAAATAGCTGGCACCTCCAAAATTAACTAACCCGGCAGGGTAATTAGGATTAGTTAAAAAGAGACCAAGTTTAACTTGAATCATGGTACTGGTGAAGTTTTTGGATGATAGTACGTTAGGGAAGCTTGGGCATCGCATGTCTAGAAAGATATGGTTTCGATCTGGTGCATTTGGCCAAGTGGAACTGACCGAAGCTACCCTTAAATGAATCCTAACCAGTTAGACCAAGATTTAGTACTAAGCTTCGTGGATAGGACTATTCGGAAAACCTCGAAAGGTTGGTTACTTCTAATGACGTCCATGTGACTCACCAAGCTTAGAAGTTTATCCGAAGATTGCCTATTTGTGGAAACCAAAGCTAAATCTGAATCTAATACAAGTTAAACCAAAACTCCATAATTAAAAATCCAATTTCATCTCACAAAATCATAGGATTCCCTGATTGATAATATAGATCGGGTGAGATGAATAAGGCTTCAAAATTTTAATATTAAAACTTAAAAATTATTTCAAAATTTTAATCTTAAACTTTAAAATTATCTCAAAATTTTAATTTTAAAACTTAAAAATTAATTTCAAAAATTTAATTTTAAAACATAAAAATTATTTCAAAATTTTAATTTTAACTTAAAAATTATTTCAAAATTTTAACTTTAAAACTTAAAAATTATTTCAAAATTTCAATTTTAACTTAAAAATTATTTCAAAATTTTAACTTTAAAACTTAAAAATTATTTCAAAATTTTACCTTTAAAATTTAAAAATTATTTCAAAATTTTAATTTTAACTTAAAAATTATTTCAAAATTTTAACTTTAAAACTTAAAAATTATTTCAAAATTTTAATTTTAACTTAAAAATTATTTCAAAATTTTAATTTTAACTTAAAAATTATTTCAAAATTTTAACTTTAAAACTTAAAAATTATTTCAAAATTTTAATTTTAACTTAAAAATTATTTCAAAATTTTAACTTTAAAACTTAAAAAATTATTTCAAAATTTTAACTTTAAAACTTAAAAATAATTTCAAAATTTTAACTTTAAAACTTAAAAATAATTTCAAAATTTTAACTTTAAAACTTAAAAATAATTTCAAAATTTTAATTTTAAACTTAAAAATTATTTCAAAATTTTAATTTTAAAACTTAAAAATTATTTCAAAATTTTAATTTTAAACTTAAAAATTAATTTCAAAATTTTAATTTTTAAACTTAAAAATTAATTTCAAAATTTTAATTTTTAAACTTAAAAATTAATTTCAAACTTAAAATTAATTTCAAATTTTAATTTTAAACTTAAAAATTAATTTTAAAATTTTAATTTCAAACTTAAAATTAATTTCAAAATTTTAATTTTAAACTTAAATATTAATTTCAAAATTTGAACTTTAAATTTTAATTTTAAAACTTAATTTTAAAATTTGAATTTTAATTTTAATACTTTTAAAAACTTAAAAGGGGGGGTGCCCCTGGTATTCACTTCCGAGGCGCCTGGGAGGGAATCCGGGCGCCCCGCCTAAAATCAACTCCGGGCTCCCGGAGCTCCCTATAAATAGGGGGCAGCAGGCGCCCCCAACATTTGCCACAAACTCCTCCACTCTTACCAAGGTTCTATCTGAACCTCAGTGTGAGAGTGTTCTAAAAATTAAATTTTCTTGAGGTGAAGACGCTGCCGCGACTCAACCGAGGTCATCAGTTCTCTATTTTACGATGGCTCCTCGGTAAAGCTTCTTCCCCTCTCTAAAAATTTATTAGAATTTGTCTTCTCATTTTTTCTTAGAATATTTTTTTTATATATACAGTAGGAAACGAACAAATACTGGTGCTGGACCCTCTAATGTTAGCACTGACCCTAGGTTTCCCACAGATGAACTAAGGATTAAGTTTGAGTCAACCGTTTATAAGGCCATTAGGACTACCTGCATAGATAGATCGTTCTTTCTAGGTTCATGTCCCTCCGTTATAGAGGTTATAAATCATTATAACTTAAAGAACCTTGTCGAATGTACCATTCCAGTAAACATAAGTCTGTGTGCTGAATTTTGCAATAACCTAGTGAAAGTAGACGATCTCACCTATACCACTAGGGCAGCGGGTACTGATATCACATGTTCCCTTACGACTATCCGAGAGTTTTTAGAGTTACGTCCATCTACTTGTTCTTTTTTGTGCTATCCTCCCAGGGATCTACCATTCGGAGATCCCTACTCACATATTACTCTCGATACGATTTATTTGTATTTTTTTGGGGGAGAGCGAGATCCCACTGTGACCCAGCTTAGGTCGGTAGAACTTCGAGTCCAGGACTACACTCTTTATAGGGTATTAGTCCTTTGCATTTTACCACTGACTACTCGGGACATCGCCGTGATGCGCCCATTCCATTCATTTTTACTCTATGCCCTGAGTCATAGGTTAGATATTGACATCAGCCTACATATCTTCTCCACCATTATCTACTCGGCTGGATACATGACTGATAGACGAGTTCACATGCCATTCTGTCACATTCTGACAGCCTATATGTCCTCATTGCACATTGATGTCACTAGAGGAGACATTGCCTATATGACCGAGTTCGATGTTATAGCAGCTCGGAACTTCTCCCTAGCTGGTATCCACGTAGATAGGGATGACGGGACTATGTCTTGGCGGAGGAGGGCACAGCACCAGCCCGATCCAGACGCACAGGTGGACGAGTTCATGCTTGCACTGTTTCCAGAGGAAGCCGCACCGGCTCCTCCACCGCCCCCAGCTCGAGCACCACGTCACGCTCCCCGCACTCTAGCCGACCGTATGACCGGACTAGAGAGAGCTATGGCGAGTCTCCAGCAGGAGAACTCTGATTTTCATCGGGACATACAGCGAGAGGTTGCCGAGTTACGAGCTGCCGGGGAGACCCGACACACTGAGCTGATGGCGCTTCTTCGATCCTTGGGATCTGGACCACCCCCTTCATCATCTCAGTAGCTCTAGTTATGACTCACTTCAGTAGCTACACTACTTGTAAAAGATTTTAGATTTATCTAGTGATATTTCAGACCTGTATTGATTATGTTCTATCTTAATAGACTAGGAGTTTCAAATTTCAAAAACATTTTCAAAAATGGCTTTCTCAAATTATAGGTTGAAACATATTGTGTTTTTCAAAACTTTCCTCTTTTTAGATTTTCAAATAAATTTTTAGCCTTAGACTAGTTCAAAATCCTTAGAAAACATGTACCCATAGGACTAGTCTTTGAGCATCTCACCAACACCTTAGGTTTACCTTACTTGTGTTTGACAAACATAGAAAGGGGTGAGATGCATAGGCCAACTGTCTGGACTTAAGATGCTTATTTCAGTGCATCAGCATAAGTCTGGACGTTAAATACAAATCAGACATTAATCAGATTAAGTTCATCAGTCAAGTCAAACACTGGCTGCTTATAATCAACTTAATCTGACTAACCAAGTGAAAGCTACTATCTTCTGATAGTTAGTTAGTACCTAATTGGTTAGACAGCTGTTTAATTTTAAATGTCAAATTCAGGGGGAGAAATTAATTAAAATTTTATATATTTGAAAAATACTTTTGTACATCTATTTTAAAACTAACTTATCTTTGAATACTAGTTTTCAAGAAGTTAAATTTAACTGAGTGTTTGAAAAATTGGAAGTTTAAAAATCCCACCTAATTTTTAAAACTTGATTTTAAAGTTGAAATTTGTTACAAATTTAAACTTATTCAGTTTTGTAACATATGCTGAAAATTAAACTTTCCAAACTTAGTTTTTATCAAATTAGCTTTAACAAATTTATTTTGGCTAAAATTTTACTTACTTAAAACTAGATTCAACTTAGTGTTTGAAAATTGGAATTTGAAAATTAGATTTTACCTTTTGAAAAGTATATGTTACTTAAATTCTAAATTTGAAAAACCTGATTTGAAATTTTTTTTGAAAAGATTATCAACTTTAAAATATTATCTTTTGAAAATTACTCTGTAATCTAAGTTTTTCATAACTTAAAGCAATTTTTTTAAATCTAGACTCCCCCAAGTCAACTTAACTATTTTTAACTTGGTTTTAAAAAATTATACTTTTATCAGTATCTTTTTTTTAGCTGTCTCTTAAATTTATAATTTTTACAGTAACTCTACACTATGCTTATTTACCATTGCCTATTTTTGATGAATGCCAAAGGGGGAGGGTTAGGTGGTTAAGTTAGCTAAACCAAATTGAAAACACCAAAACTAACTTTAAAAAACCATGTACCTATTTTATTTATTTTTTACGTCTTTTCACTAACTTAACCAGGTTGTCATTCCATCAAAAAGGGGGAGATTGTTGGTGCGGGTAGCACTAACGGTCTAACCTAGGTTTTGATGAATGACAAATGGGTTAAGTTAGTTTTGTTGTTGTCTAACACTCTGATCGAGTGTGCAGGAGAAGTCCAGACAGGTCGACGGGCTGACCGGATGTCTGGCACGAAGCCCAGCTAGGTCGACGGGCTGACCGGATAGCTGGTGAGAAGTCCAAGCGGGTCGACGGGCTGACCGGACGCTTGGCGAGAAGTCCAGCTAGGTCGATGGGCTGACCGGATAGCTGGCGAGAAGTCCAGATGGGTCAAAGGGTTGACCGGACGTCTGGCAGGTGAGTAAAGGTAAGTCACTAGAAGGGAATGACTGTGAGGACGCGTTCCCGGGAAGGGAACATTAGGCGTCGATCCGGCTTAGATCCATTTCGGATATCTAAGTCGAGATCGTGACTAGATTCCGGTCTCGGAAAGACGGAATCTAAGTCATACTTTTTCTGTTAATTCATACTTTATAAATTGTGCTAACAATCTGTGTTGCAGGGTATATTTTGCCTCGGACTAACCTTGTTTTGCAGGAGAAGGAATCTCTGGAAAAAGGTGGTCCGGGCGCCCGGAGGTCCGGGCGCCCGGAGGTCCGGGCGCCCGGAGGCAACTTTTATCCTCTGCGTCGCCTCACCACGTGGAGCATCCTGACTGGACTTGCCACGTCGCACCAGGGCGCCCGGAAGGGATCCAGGCGCCCGGAGCAGCATATAAAAGAAGCCCTAGGGGTGGAGCTTAAAACATAACTGAGAACTCTTCGACTGCTTGCCCTGCTTCTCTACGCTCCTTCGACGCTAACAAAGCTCCGACAAAGTGCTCCTTCTTCTTTGGTTAATTTCCTTATCGGTATCACTTTGTTTCATTAGCATTTCTTGTACTCTTTTTGTAATCATATTCGAATTGCTAGTGATTGCCCAATGAAAGTGGTCAAGGACCACGGGCCTTCGAGTAGGAGTCGTCACAGGCTCCGAACGAAGTAAAATCAACTGTGTTCATTTACTTTTCCGCTGCGTACTTTTACACTCGAGTTTTCGAATCGATATTCACCCCCCTCTATCGAACGATCACGGTCCTACAATAATATGGTGACCAAGTTGTCAGAGCTTACCAACAAAGTCGGGAAGCTTCTTTTGTATAGGACTTAATCTAAACAAGTGTAGGAGGCCTTTGCGCAACCACTGGTGTATTTTAAAGCGTTGGCTGCTCAGCTTGGGAAAGTACGAGATATAGGTAGCATCATGTTTGTAATTTCCTATGTCGAGAAGGAAAGGAAGAGAAGATTGTCATTCAGTCGGCCAAGAGACAGGCTCAGGCATTTCAAGGAAAAAGAAACACAACTTCCAACCCTTATTTGAAGAACACCGATTTCAGATGAGATTGAAAGAGAAAAACTCCCGATTCTGATTTTTTGGGATAAAAAAATAGAAAAATAATTTTTGAGGTGTAGGGAGAATGCTATACAGACAAAATAACATGAATGTGCCACATAGGGCATGGATGGCGTTCAGGGTGAACTGTTGTAGAGGGGATACAAAAATACTGACTCACCGCTGATAGGAAGGGGGGAACAGGGAAACAGAGGCTAATTGCTAACTAGTCTGTAAAAAAGGTGATGTGATTATCAGGAGGATGATGAGGATGGACATTAGGAGAAGGAATAATAATTCGATAACTCTCGAGGATTTCATACCGGACAAGGATATACGCTTTATCAGTGGCGTCAAAAGCCAAAAAAGTTAAGGTATACTAAGGGGCAAAAGATTCTTCTGCCATGAGAAAATATGAAATAAGGAAAGAAAGAAGGACTTACTGATGGCTAAAGGGGAAAAAGAGAAGAACATCGTAGGTGAAAGCTCGCTAGAGAAGAAAGCGGGAAAGACGAAAAGTAAAGTGTTGAGAATATAAGTTGTTTAAGGTTTTTATAAAGTATCATTTAATTGTGGTCGCTGGATTGAAATGACATGCCACAGATCGTTGATCTGATTGAAGATAGAGACCGTTTAGCTATACAAGGAGACGTGCATCAAAAGTTGTTTCAAAAAATAAAAAGGGGGGCTACGTGGGATCAACCCATAAATAGGTATTTATGATAGAAGTGACAACCAAATCATTTCTCTATCCATGCATCACTCCACGCGTCCTTGGTAATCTATTCTGAACAGCTGGCTACTGGCAAGTAGTTTTTGAAAAAATCACTAAGTCTTTAAGGCATAAAGGAGAGTGCAAATTATTGGACGACCCTGATGAAAGGGATGAGTGGCCAAAAATTAAACTTGGGTTTAGTTAGTCGGCTACACCTCTTTCGACTAGACTTGGAGGGGTGGCTAGTGATATAGGTTATGACAAGCAGACCCAAGGGATGACGTGATAGTTAGAGTCAAGATGATGTGGTGGTCAAAGTCATGATGACGTGGTGGTAAAAGACGAGAAAGGAGAGCATCTCCTCACCTAGCTGTGATTGGTCGTCTAGACCCGATCGAGTTATAGGGTAGCCGGGCGAGTAGTGGCCGACTCGAGACTCGGCTAAGTTATAGTCCAATCGGGCGAGTACTGGACGACCAGCCTTTAAGCCGATCAAACGTATAGAGCCTAGTACTTCACTTAAAAGATAACATGTCCAATCGTTCAATAGTCGATTTGGGCTTTGGGCCGACCTCCTAGGCCAACCGGGATGTCTGAGCCATCTTAGCCATGGGGGTTGGTTAGAGTATGGGTTGGCCTCCTTAAGGATTGTGAATCCCTCTATGAACGCTAGGTCGGATAAAAGACCAGCCAGCTTTGAAGTATTTATCCTCATATCACTACACGGACGGATTTCTAGCAAAGCATACGTTGTCAGATGAACTTCGAGGAAACACGGGGCATCATATTATTTATTAAATAGATTCTTGGCATTGTGGTTGGACATTATTTTATTCTCTGAACGAAGGTCTCAATGATGTACAGAACATAACTGAGCGGCTTAACGCCAAGATAGATATAAAGGCTATCGACTTTATGGGCTGACCAAGATACATGCAATACAATACATAACAGAGTAAACTATACAGAGTATAACCGAGCAACTCAGCAGAGATGACCGGCCTTAAGGATCGGCCAAGATATACTTAGCAAATAACATCCTAACAACCTGTCAGAATAACTACTATGTGTTAGAGAATATTCTTCTAGAAACTTCTTTAGGGACCATCGTGTCTCCCATCGGCAGACCATTTATGACAACATATTCTCTCATCAACCTCGGTAGTAACAGAAGCTATAAACGATAAGAGAGATATACATGTGGGTAAAAAGAAGATTCCTCGGACAATTATGACATATTGCTTAACAAACTGTGACACACATTGCCACCTCGCGATTGTGGAGGTTCTAAGATGTGGTATATAAAGAGGCAGCCCTCTTTGTGATGAAGGTACGCTCTCTGACATATGCAACTCTACTCTTAGGCACACATTCCTTACTATTCTTCATTCACTCATCCAGACTTGTACTGACTTGAGTGCTGGGGGGTCTTCTCCAGGGACTCCCCCTGATTTTTTGGCATTGGCGTTTTATTGGCTCATCTTCGTGGCAGGAGCAGAAGGAAGTTTTTCCATGGAGTAAAAGGTCTTCTACCAATCAACCATTCATCCATCGTGCTCAGCGCGTCATCTCTGCAGTTTTCAGACATGCTCATATGATATGTTCAACATTGGGCATCACATGGTCATCCCCATCATAATCTACCAGAAGTGATAAATTGCATCACTATCGTGTTGATTTATTTTATAATGTTATTGATATGCAACTTTGAGAGTTAAATAATCGCTTCTCAGAGGAAGATATGAAGTTACTCCTTCACAAAATTCATTTTTAATTTTTGACAATGAAAAAATTTATACAACTAGTTGAGTTTTATCCATAATATTTCTCAAGATTTGAATTCCTCTAACTTGATGATCAACTTGAAACTTATATATATGTAATATGTCTTCTAACAAAACATTTCAAGGATTGAAAGAACTTGATGATCTATCAAAGAAGTTAGTTGTGTCAAAAAAAAATATAATGTACCTATTGATTTATAAGCTTTTAACATTAACATTAATTCTACCAGTTACAACTGCGATGTAAAGAGTGGTTTTTGTCATGAGAATTATGAAAAACATGTTCCACAATCGAATGAGTGATGATTAGATAAATAATAGTTTTATTGTCTATATAGAGAAAGATATATTTTTAACCATTGATAATAAAGTTATTGCAAAGATTTGAAAAGAACAATTATATAGTGATATTTTGTAGTGTTTTATGATTATAAGATTTTATATGTTTTATTTTATTGATTATATTATATTATTGTCTAAATCAAGAAAGTTCCTAGCTACGCCCTTGCCTCGGGCATGGTGCAAGAACAAAATGTTTGACAGACTCCCAAATATCCACGATTCGAATTCTAGTTACGACGCATTGTAAAGTATTTTTCTCAAGTGAGATAAAAGATTTAGGAAGTTGGTTGTTGGATATGAATCTGTTTGTACTTCCAAATTTATTTGGTTTGAATCCCAGGTACGACTTATTGTAAGATATTTTTCTCAAGTGAAATAAAAAATGTAAAAAGTTGGCTGCCAAATATAGACCTGCTTATACTTTTAGATTTATTCAATGGGTGAACTAGAGTTAGTGGGTGGATCAAAGAGAGAAAGACATCAATCTCCGATTAATTGAGCCTAATACCCAGATACTTAGATTATAAAAAAAAACAAATAACTTCTATATGGCTTCTTCAAGTATCTATGCCAATCAAGTGTGCATGCATCAAACTCCTAGAGCATCCTATTCACTACTTTCGGCCCTACATGGTGAGTGAGTAGTTAGCCAATGACAAATTTCCATTCCATAAAGTAGAAAAAGGAAATCAAGTGGAGCAAGAAAAACCAAAATACAGTGAAGAAAACAAGACTGTGTAGCAACAATAGTACTGGTTCAAGTCACAAGCCAAGGATATGAAGTGGGAGGGAGGTATGGAAGGATGGACTCAGTGGTGGATACCTTTAAGGAATATCCAATTCTCAACAGGCATCTCTGTCTAGTTCTCTAGACCCACCAAAACTAATGAGACTACCTAATTGACTTAACCCTTTGAACCATCCAGTTCACTTGGCTAACTTGGATAATTGAAATGACTAGACCAGCCAACCTAGCCAAATCGATCGATCTCACTAGATTTGTCAACTTGTTTGACCTACTCAAGTCATCTAAACCAACCAACTTGTTTCACCTCATAGACCAAGGCACCCGACCCACATAGTTAGATAAGTCTAATTGACTTGAATGATCGAAACAACCAGCTTGCCCAACCCAACTAGCTCATTCAACCTAATAAATTAGTCTAGCCTGACCTACTCAACTAGCTCAGCTAATCGATTAACCCAATTGCACTAAAAGGCTCATTTGGCTCATCTAACTAAGGATTCAAATGACCTATCTAGCCTATCCAGTCTATCTGGTCTAATTAGCGCGAATTGGTCAGTCAATCAGCCCAACAAATTAGCGCAAGTTGATATTAGTTCACAAGAATTGCGAGACGAAATTATTTTACAGGTAGTCGCAAACAATTGAAGGTACTCTAATAACATCGAGAAATTTCAGTCTCAGGATTTAAATGGAGCCTAAACAAAGAATTTAAAGCCACTCTCATCTATCACATTTCCAAAAGGAAAAAAAACAAAGAAAGGTAACTTTTAAATAGTTAACTGTTTCCTATTTTCTGATCAAGTGAGGTGGTGCACAACAATGCTGAAGGATCTTTAAATAAACTTTAAGAATAAAAAATCGAATAATTTGATGGCTAAGTGGAGAATCAGATTCTTACAGCACTGATATCATGGCCAAATAGCATAGAGATGGGGAAGCTATTCCAGGATTCAAGATGATTGGCACATTCTGGGAATGGTTCTCAACTCCACTCCACTGTCCTCCAATTCTTCAGTACTAAGAATGACTAGTTGCCCTAATCGCACCAACAAAGAGAATGTTGATGGTTTATAAAGTTTTTGCTAGTGCTCAGCAATCTTTTAGCAATTATATCTTTCCTTTACTTAAACCTTCTTAGGCTTGATTATCAAGATGAAAATTGACAGGGGCTGAATCAATACTTTTAGGGGTTGAGTTATTTTCATTTTGACTCATTAGGTAGGATTAGGCTTGAATTAGTTAGAGCCTAAGTTGGATTCAACTTGTGCTTGAACGATTCAAAAGCAAAGTTTTTGTTGGTTAAACATAGCCAATCCCTAATAGTGATAGTGAATGATAAGATTAGATGATATGTGTATTCATAGTGATAGACTAGCCCTTTACCCCCATTGTCTCCTTTATCCACATCAACCATAATCTTTATATGATCATGAATAATTAGATTTGATTTTAAAAATTTAAAACTTTAAAACAAATTACTATTTATATATAGGAGAATTAATTTGAAGTAGAAAGAATTGTAAAATTTGTTACAAGAGGTGTAAATTCTTAAAAAAGATTAAAACCTTTTCAAAAATAAATCATTTGATGAAATAAATTAGGAATTATAAAATTTTTACCTTTAAACCTAGCCACTCACCATTTCTCTTTGTTGTTTGTTGTTGATCCTTTGTATCTCCTCACATTGGAGGCTAGCTAGCACCTCCAACCAATGAGCAACCCGGGTCGCGTGAACAAAATAGGAGTCGAGCAAAGTTGTTGCACACTTTGCATTAAATTAAGGTTCAATTTCCAATTGAAAAGTTTTTGATCAATTTGTTTTGGTTTTACATAGTCACGTTGGATCCCAATGTTTTAGAGGTTACACGAGGGAAATAGAACACTGAATATAACTTGAATATTCAGGCGGAGTAACTGGTCATGGGAGTAACTGGTCATGGGAAATAGAACACTGGTCATGAGGATGTAACGATCAGAGTAAATACTTCAGGCGGAGTAACTGAAACATTTCTAATAAAGATAGGGTTACATCAAGGTTCAGCTCTAAGTCCCTATCTTTTTACACTAATTATGGACGAACTCACTGCGCACATTCAAGACACAGTACCGTGGTGCATGTTGTTTGCAGATGATATTATTTTGGTAGATGAGACACGTGAAGGAGTAAATGCTAAGCTAGAATCTTGGAGGGAAACACTAGAAGGGAAAGATTTTAAGGTTGGTAGATTAAAGACAGAATATATGGAATTTAAGTTTAGCAATATTAGAAGTAATGAAACAATTGTTAAGATAGGAGAGGACGAGTTGCCTGGAACCGAGCGATTTAAATATTTATGATCATTTTTACAGAATGATGGAGGGATTGAGAGAGATGTCTTACATAGAATACAAGTAGGATGTGTGAAATGGAGGGGAGCGTCGAGTGTTTTATGTGACCGTAAAGTACCTCTTAAACTTAAAGGTAAGTTCTATAAAACCGCAGTTAGACCTGCTATGTTATATGGAGCTGAATATTGGGCTATGACTCGAGCACACGAGCAGAATATGAGAGTTGCAGAGATGAGGATGTTAAGGTGGATGTGTGGGCATACGAAGATAGATAAAATAAGAAATGAGAGCATTAGAGAGAAAGTCGGAGTTGTATCTATTGAGGAAAAACTCCGAGAGACACGTTTAAGATGGTACGAACATGTACTTAGACGACCAATAAATGCTCCAGTTAGGCGATATGAAACTATGATAAACATGCATATCAAACGAGGAAGACGAAGACAAAAAAAGACTTGGTTAGCAATAATAAAACAAGATAAAATTTATTTAAATATAGATGATGATATAATAGGAGATAGAGCTCAATGGCGTAAAAAGATTCATACAGCCGACCCCACCTAATGAGAAAAGGCTTGGTTGTTGTTGTTGTTGTTAACATAACTTGAATATGTGTTTGTTTCTCTTAATTAGTCCCTAAGCTCTTATTACTTGGCTTCAACTTCTATAAACTATTCTTTCTATTTTTCTTTATTTTATTTCATATATTTTTACAATAGAAGAACAAAAATCAAACAGAAACATTTTGTTTATTAGCAATTAGTCTGAGTAATTACTAGTAGACTTGACCATCAGGCGATTGAATTAATTAATACTCTAATTCCAACCACTTTAAACCTAATTCTTTATCATACCAAATAGCCAGAATGATATTAAATTGTCACTCAAATATCTATAGTTTGATCCCCATTACGATGCATTTGTAAAAAAATTTCCTTCAAATGAGATTCATAATCACAAGATGTTGAGTTTCTGAGCCATCTGCCGTAAGTACTTTCCGATTTACCCTAACAACTTTCATAGAATTAGATCGGTCATCCCAGATTCAATATTATCTAGTTCCGTATTTTTTTTTATCTTAACTTATCATGATTTTTTATGCTTTAGAGATCATTCCTCTAAAACTTCATTTATTATGCATCGTCTATCGGTCCACCTTAACACATCAAGACAGATCACTCTTTTAGAATTTCATCTCTGTTTGATATCCAATCAATCATGATATGTCAAAAGTTTAATAACTGTAATGTTGTCAATCATTCAATTCTCCTTAACTTGTTTGGACTTTCAATATCTAATATTTTAATAATTTTAATATTGTCCAGCGTTCAATCTCTTTAATTTATTTGGATTTTCTTGTTGTCTAATATCTAGTAAGACTTTTTTGTTGTCAATACATGTTAAACTTTTATCTTATCAACTCCTTGATGGACCAACTTTTATTCTTCTTTCCATGGTTAACTATTTATTGAGCTTCTCATTTGTCAACACAACTGTTCTCTTTTGTTATATATTTTGTTGATCTAGGCCCATTCGAACTTCACCCGATGTTAAGTGTTGAATCAATTTTAACCTACTTAACATATCCCGGTAGTAAATACATTGCTCAAGTATTAAAACATAAACTTTGGTTTATCCCGGCCAAGCTGAGCCTAATTCATAAAAAAATTAATCAACATCCTCAACATCTCCAACTAATTTGACTACTAATTTACTTGGTACACTCAATTTGCTTGGATAATCAATTTCAGTGCTTCAGATTGCTTGAATTGATAAGTAACGCCGAACATGATAACAATTATTTTACAATAAAACAAGAAGGAAAATTAGGGGAGAAAGTAAAAAAAAAAAAGAGAACCCGAAGAATACCAAAGAGAAAATCCGCTTTGGCTAAAAAAAACTTTATTAATAATTGAGGGATGATTATTCATACAGTTAGATATGTGTTTATATAAACTCTAGACCTTAAAACTAAGAAAGGAAAGAAATCATGAAATATATACCTCAATTCAAATCTTGTAGAGAAAGGAAAAAGATTTTTTCAGAAAAAAAATCTCTTAATAGAAATTAAAATTAATATAATCAGGACGCTGATATAGGTAAACTAGGACCTATAAATACAAAAAATATCAAAATTATCCTAAATACTATAAAAATAGAAAATTATTAAAAATAGTAAAGATACTCTGAAAATGACCTAAACGGTGGAAATTGAGTCCAAAATTTAGAAGTTACTAGTTCTTTAATAATAAATATAGATTTTAAAATTTTACACGTGCGGTCGTCGATAGAACCTGAGTCCTAAATCAAAAGTTATAACCCTTTAAAATTTGGATTGATCTGCATCACTAAGTCACTCAAGTCATTTGGCTCACAAATGCATCTTGTACACAATCTAAATGAGTGTTGGTTCATTTAGATAGTTGAGCAACTCAATGCTCCTTGTACTCAAATTCACTCCATCAATCAAATTAAGTTGGTGCACCATAGACATACCTAATATGCATATGACTGTCCCGTAAAACCTACCAATCCGCATGGGTCACTACATTTGCTCAACCCTACCCACTTGCTTCATATATATGATAGATTGCGCTCTTAACTCATCTAAGTTGTTAGACTTATTCAATTTATCGACTCAGTCGATCAATATAATTGATGTTGCTTGGACGAATGCATATACACATCCAACATGCACTAGCTTAGGTTAGAATCATATATATGATCTTGCACCAATAGATCAAACTAGGGGAAAGGCAG
Organism: Zingiber officinale; assembly: GCF_018446385.1. NCBI lineage: Eukaryota > Viridiplantae > Streptophyta > Magnoliopsida > Zingiberales > Zingiberaceae > Zingiber > Zingiber officinale. The sequence goes on from NC_055989.1 coordinate 17,686,238, forward strand.
GACTAGTTGGGCCGCGCATGCGCGTGTGTGATCTTGTTGAGTTTACTCCATTTCATGAGCTTGCTTCACTCAACTCTCTCAATATGCTCATAAAGTGTTCAAGTTTTGTGTTCAACTCATTCGATTGCTATTACTAATTTGTTCGGCTAATTCTACTTGTATCCTTGGCTGCTCTCTAACTACTTTAGGACTTTCTTGATAAGAAATGATAGATCCGAATGGATTTTAACCCAAAGTTGAAGGTTCAAATATGCATACCAACAGTGGCGTCATCACCAAAAAGTTGTGAAGAAACCTTTTGGTGAAGCTGAAAATTAAAAAACTCTTTAATAATTATATGGAAATATATTTACTCATAAAAATCACGAGAATATTTATTTATCTGCAAATATCATCTGGTAGTGCAGAAACTATATAAGATATTACCTTAACTGAAAATAAACTCTACAAAATAAATAAATATATATCTACAGCGAAACACCGTACATAGATGATCTCTCCATCAAAAAAAAAACCCAAAAACTTACTTCAATAATGCATTATACATGCCAAAATAATCAGTGAACTAAGGAAAACCCTAATCTAAAGAACACAAAGAATGTTGTAACGACCCGCCTTCTACTACTAGGCTGTAAGGCGAATCGTCACAATAATGCTAAACTATACTGTGCGGAAAGCTGGGCTAATTAAAATTTTACTCTACTAATGACCGATACAACTGATAAGAAAGGTCCAAAGACCTTCTCTGCTGGTGTACATATGCTACGGAGGGGAACCTGAATGCCCCAACTGAGCTAGGGCTAGAAACTAACTTCCCAACTACCTGCCGGCCTGCTGATCGATCTACGGATCGATCAAAGCTGGGGAAGCTCCTGCTCCCAACTGGATCGGTCGGCTGACCGATCCAGCAGAGGCTGGATCGGTCTGCGGACCGATCCAGAAGAGGTTGGATCGGTCGGCAAGACCGATCCAGGTGGGTCTGGATCGGTCTGCAGACCGATCCAGGCACCTGGAGATGCTGGGATCGCTACTGTATCGCGCTGGATCGGTCCGCTGACCGATCCAGGAGGATACAGTAGCCTACTGTATCTGTCTGGATCGGTCGGCTGACCGATCCAGTGACACAGCCAGGCCCTGATCGGTCGGGAGACCGATCAGAGTCTGATTTCACCCGGGGACTCGGATTTCAGCACTTTGGCGTGCCAAGACCTCACACAACACTTCTAAAATCTATAGAACATATTCTAATGACATAAAGCTAGCATTCTAAACTGAATATAAACATGGTCTACTAATTTGTAGCATTTAATAACTGAAAGTGCATAACACAGAAATACTAAAAGTCCAATCGTTTAAACTTGCTAAATCCCCTAAGGATCTTTGATTCCAGTTCCGTACACACACTTCCTCATCTGCATTGACCTCCAGCCTCCACTACTAGTACATCTTTCCTTTACCTTTATCTGCAGTATAAGGAAAAGTAGAATCTGTAAGCTTAAAGCTTAGTAAGAAACCATCTACCTCACAAAATCATGCATTCGATGCAATATGCTTTTAAATCATGCTATTTGAAAATATGCGCTGAACTTGCTAAGACATGGCATACTGAAATCGTAAGGCATAACATATAAGCATGGCATAAGCACTGAATCATGGCAAAGCAACCAAATAAACACTGAACTGAATATAGGCTAAACTAACTGAAACTAAATCTGTAACTGGAAACAAACTCAACTAGCATAATTGATTTTGAGTTTTGAAATCTAATACATAATAAGTGAAAATACATAATCATGCTGTTTGGGCCCGGCAACTGTACTTGCTGTGCGCGCATCCCTACTAGACCCGGGGTTGCAAGTCCCGAATTTAGCAGGGTTGTCTAGGCTATCTGAACCTAGGGACGACTGTGGGAGTCCAACCCAATGGATATCTAATCCAGTACAGTGCCACTGAAAATAAAATACTGATATCTATAGCTAATTGATATAACATGCTGTTTCTAGGTTATCTGAACCTAGAGCTAGGTTATCTGAACCTAGAGGCGACTGTGGGAGCCCACCCATTGGACCGTAGTCCCATATAGCTAAAATAAACTGATTTACTGTTTTAAACGCTTCTAATGCATTTAACTGTACTATTAAAATGCCTAAGTTGCATTTTTACTGATCTAGTTATTTTGTCGAACACTTAGTGTGCCCCAACTCTCCTCTTTATTAGGGAGATCACCTTTAGGCACCCGACAACGTCTACAACCCCAACTGAAGAGGGTAAGCGTGTCCGGCCCATCTAAAGGTGCTCAACTAAAATCCCTAAATCTAAGAGGAGGGTTAAAACACCTTACATGTCAACAAAATCTGCATATTACTAATCTAATTCATAGAAAATCCAAACGGAGCTATTATACTGCAGGTGAGGGGTTTCTTACCTCTTGATCGTAATTTCTTACGATTCTATTCGCTAGAGTTCCGGTGGAGATGATCCTCTCGACGATCCGATCACGTCTTCGCGTTCCTCTCGCGGAGAAGAACCTCTTTCGTGTTGGAGTCGTCGCCGGAAAGTGATCCGAGAGCCCTTGGGACTTGGGCGCCGAGAGAGGAAGAGGAGAAGGGGTGTTCGGCGTTGAGGGTTTGGAGAGGGAAAGTGGCGTGAGGATTTCGTGAGGAGGAATTGCCGAACCAACTTGAAAATAACCCAAACCCCAACTTAAGTTCTTATTTATATTAGGTGGGTAACTAGGCCCAACTCTAATATAAATATAATTGATTCCTCTTTCTTTCAGCACGGCCCTGCTGGGTTCACCGGTTACTAAACTTACCCGTAAATCATAGGTCTCGGGTTCGATTCCCGCCTAAGCTATTTTACGGTTCATTTTACGGTTCTAATTATTTTTGCTACTTCCGCTACTCGGAAAATTTCGGAAAAATATCTAAAAATTCCAGAAAAATCATACTAAATTTCTAAAACAGTTTTGAGAATTTAATGAGTGTTGGTTCATTTAGATAGTTGAGCAACTCAATGCCCCTTGTACTCAAATTCACTCCATCAATCAAATTAAGTTGGTGCACCATAGACATACCTAATATGCATATGACTGTCCCGTAAAACCTACCAATCCGCATGGGTCACTACATTTGCTCAACCCTACCCACTTGCTTCATATATATGATAGATTGTGCTCTTAACTCATCTAAGTTGTTAGACTTATTCAATTTATCGACTCAGTCGATCAATATAATTGATGTTGCTTGGACGAATGCATATACACATCCAACATGCACTAGCTTAGGTTAGAATCATATATATGATCTTGCACCAATAGATCAAACTAGGGGAAAGGCAGGACTAGTTGGGCCGCGCATGCGCGTGTGTGATCTTGTTGAGTTTACTCCATTTCATGAGCTTGCTTCACTCAACTCTCTCAATATGCTCATAAAGTGTTCAAGTTTTGTGTTCAACTCATTCGATTGCTATTGCTAATTTGTTCAGCTAATTCTACTTGTATCCTTGGCTGCTCTCTAACTACTTTAGGACTTTCTTGATGAGAAATGATAGATCCGAATGGATTTTAACCCAAAGTTGAAGGTTCAAATATGCATACCAACAGTGGCGTCATCACCAAAAAGTTGTGAAGAAACCTTTTGGTGAAGCTGAAAATTAAAAAACTCTTTAATAATTATATGGAAATATATTTACTCATAAAAATCACGAGAATATTTATTTATCTGCAAATATCATCTGGTAGTGCAGAAACTATATAAGATATTACCTTAACTGAAAATAAACTCTACAAAATAAATAAATATATATCTACAGCGAAACACCGTACATAGATGATCTCTCCATCAAAAAAAAAACTCAAAAACTTACTTCAATAATGCATTATACATGCCAAAATAATCAGTGAACTAAGGAAAACCCTAATCTAAAGAACACAAAGAATGTACACTTTATTTTTATGTCTTCCCCCAGATGAATACGTAGTTAGTGTATCCATGGCCGAAAGCAGTAATCCATCATCTCATCCTCATCTTCATCTTCATCTTCATCTTCTTACTCTTCACTATCCACCTAACTAAAATCATTTAGACAGATTTCTCTGCAATTCTCGGTCATGATTGTAAACTCTGAAAAACATTAATGAAATTAATTAATAATCATCTACGATCTCAATAATGACATGTAGTCGATAGCTACGCGATTATAAGAGCTAGAATACTTACAACTGTGAAGATCTTTATGCATTCTTTCAGTGAATTGTTCTTCATTATATGTGATATGGTAGTTAAGGTGGACCCCCCCTCCCCTCCCAAAAGTTCAAGAGGCCGACTAGTATGACAGTTAAAGTCAAGAGGCGGTTAACATTTTGAGCCAAGATGCATTCTCATTTAGACCGAGAGCTTGTCTGATCAGACCCTCTAGCCGGTCGGGCCTCAAGCCCTGAACTCCTAAGTATTGATGAAGTGTAAAGCCAAGTGTTAATGAACTCGACTGAGTGTTCCAGCCGATCAGACATATGGCCCGATCGGACATACTGGACGCTTGGTCCACCTAAGCAAAGGCCGAATCATTGACTGCATTCATCAAAGTCCACCGGATGGCTCTTGTGAGTGATGGCTGATTTAACTATATTAATGACTCAATCGATTTGCTGGGTGAGCCTTTGGTGAGCCTTATGGCTCAACGATCGCATATTCCTTTTTGGCGTCTTGTATCATGGAGAACAGAGAATATTCTATATGTAAGCTATACATTTGAAGCTTCCATCTTATCAATCACAAAGATTGCGGGTCCATATTGGGAAAGGTGTCAGAGCCCCTTTATGGTCTATCTTTATTTGGAAATGTTTTGAGATTTGTGCATAGACACAACATAACACTATAAAAAGAGGTCTCTATCTACATGTGTAGGTATGTGACACTACATACTTTCATACACCCATTGCTATTGTTCTTTCCACTATTCATTTCTCGAAACCGAACATTGACTTGAGTGTCGGAGAGCCAACGTCGGGGATCCCTTCCCTAGCCCAGTTGCTAACACTCTTCTTATATGCATGAGCGCTTGAGAGTTACTTGGATATAGTGAGGAGTCTTCATTCGGTCCACATCAGAGCTACCTTTTTTAGTCAGTCATCTTTTTCGCTTTCAGAAAAGATCACATTTGGCGTCATCTATGAGATGTTGGTGTAGCGGGGTCGGCAAGAGGGGAGGGGTAAATTGCCTGCAAAATAAAATATACTCTCCTCGTGCTTTCAACTCTTAAAATAGCAACAGTAAAACAAAATCAAATAACAGAAAAGAAAGAAAGAAGACTCAGCAATTTGATTTGGTTACAAACTAGATGGTTGTTAATCCAAGGCGGTTGAACAGCGCACTAAGAATCTCCTTCTCTAAAGGTGGAGAAGTCTTTTACACACTTAAAGAGCTCAAGAGTTGCTAGGAAATTGAATACAGAGTTGAATGATTAATTCCTAGTTCCAAGGGCCTTTATATAGCTCCTGGAAATCCTATCTCGAGTCTTGAGGGTGCCTTTAAAGGGGTTGAGGGCGCCTCCAAGTGGATGAACGGATAAAACTTTATTCGCTCGTCAATGGCCAAGTTGGCCAGGTCGAGTCTTGAGGGTGCCTCCAAAGGGGTTGAGGGCGCCTCCAAGGGGATGAGCGGAAAAAACTTTATCTGCTCGTCAACGGTCAAGTTGGCCAGGTCGAGGGTGCCCTCAAAGGCATTGAGGGTGCCTCCAAGGCTGTTGAGGGCGCCCTCAATGCCATTGATAGTGCCTTCAGTGTGCTGAAGTTGGAGGCGCCTCCAACAATTGTTGAGGGCGCCTCTAGTATTTTTCCAGCACTTCTTCCTCTCCTTTTCAACTTCCGAAGTTTCGTTTGATTGGGTGATTGCGGCCAATCGAAATAGGGCTCACTCGAACCCAATTTCCGGCCTTCTCCTCGAGCAGGCTTCCGTCCCGGTTTCTCGTCCCTCGAATGTCGTGCACGTTCTTCTCGTCCACCAGTGTACTCTTCCGCAGCTCTTTCATCTTTCAGACGCACCGAGCCCGTCGACACCCTTCCCGTGTCGTCCTTCTCGTTAGCTGCGTCTTTCGCTCGACTTCCTACACTCCTAAGCTCCTGCACACTTAGGCACAGGGATCAAAACCAAACAGGATCGTACCTAACTTGGTTGGTCACATCAAAACAACCATGGGGACCAACAATCTCCCCCTTTTTGATGTGCATTAACCAAAGTGTTGGGTTTTTCGGGCCGCGAAAACTGCTTTTTCGCGTCACAGAAACGCCGAATCACCCAAAGCCGTAGATCCGTGCAAGGAAAACCGAACAAAAATATGAGTACGAGTTTCAAAACTTTAGATCTACTCCTAGATCTATGTGTTGAGAGTTTTACCTTTGAAGCGTGCCCTCGCAAAATCCCGCTCGTCCAAGGTATGTGTCGGATCTCCAAAGTATCAAGGTAGATACTTCTCTAGTGATATCCACACGAACAAGGAGTGCTCTCTAGCACTCAAGGATGGAGAAGAGAGCCCCAAGTGTGCTAGCACTTTCTAGAGCTCTCGGATGGGATTGGAAAGGAAGAAAAAAAGAGAGAGTACAAAAGAAACTCATACACTCAAGAAGTAGTATCCCTCCTTTGTGACCTTCACTCTTCCTTTGCTCTTGGAATTCACTCAACCACCTTCTCCTCTCTTGGAAGTTCACGGCAACAGCAGTAAGGAGGAGGAAGAAAGCTAGGAAGAAGATGAGACATTAACCACACATCAATTGCCACAAAACAAAACCTCCTTTGCATTAGTGTGGCCGGCCACAACATTGTAACCTCCCCATTAATGTGGCCGGCCACATTAAAGCCAAGGGGAGAGTGTAACCCCCATGAGGTGGCATGTCTCATGAGGTGGAGGTGATGTGGCAAGGATGAGTCATCCTTATGATGTGGCAATGCATCAAGTCAAACTTGATGTTTCAACTTTCATTTGGTCAAGTCAAAATTGATCAATTTCTTCCTTGTTGAGTTAAATCTAACATTTGATTCAAGTCAATTTCAATTTAATGAATCTCAATTCATTAATATAAATTGACTCAATGAATCAAATTTAAATTAGACTCATTCAACAATTGAATCTAATTGAGTCTAACTCAATAAGTCTAATTTGAATCCAATCTTTGGTGCATCATATGAACCTAATCCAATTGGTTCATCATATGAACCTAATCTCCATCCACATGTTCTTTGTGTGTGACCCAATAGGTTCTTGTAACGTTGGCAATGTTTCTAAACTCCTTTAGAAACATAAGCAATGAGCGGCATCTAGCAATACATCATTGCTACCCAAGTTACAAGAATGTTGAGATCCAACATCACCTTGTGACTACTAATTGTGACTCCTCACAATATGTGACATTGTCCTTCTATCCTAAATATCTAGATTGATCAATATGAGGCATAAACCGTGTCATCCTCTAATCAATCTAAATCTTGAACTCCAAGTAGACTCACTCGATCAAATGAGCTCAACATCTAATGTTGACTCATTTGGGCATGGCCATGCACTTAGTGGTCTCACTCTATCAAGAATACCGATGTCACTCCCGTCATATGGGAGGGATAGATCCCATCTACATCACTCACATCTCTCTACATAATTCGTTATATACCCAGTAATCGCCTTTATAGTCCACCTAGTTACGGGTGACGTTTGACGAAACTAAAGTACATAACTCCTTATGTAGGGATCCATGGTGACTTCAGGTCTAAGGACTAATAGTCATACTAATAGCCACATGAGAAAGTATATGACACTCATATAACGATCCATGATACTTTCTCATGACGGGTCATTCAGTATACATTCTCCAATGCATACTCATGTGTCAACTTGATATCTCTATATCCATGACTTGTGAGATCAAGTCATCGAGATGACCTACATGCTAGTCTTATTGCATTAACATTGTCCCTGAATGTTAATACTCGACTAGGAATGATTTAGAGTAGTGTTCCCTATATCATCTCACTATCGATTCAACTAATCGATTGATATAAGTATGAACCTTCTACTCAAGGACGCTATTATACTTAGTCTATTTGACACTAATACAAATAAGTATAATAACCAAAATCTAAATGCCTTTATTTATATAGAATATGATACAATAAGTCCAAAATACAATCATCAAATGATTGACTCTAGGGCTCTAGCTAACAATCTCCCACTAGCACTAGTGCCAATCAGTATAGGCTCTAAGCCCAAATGACCTAGTGTGACCATCATGCTTCTTCTATGCCAAAGCCTTGGTCAAGAGATCTGCGATGTTAGCCTCTGTAGGTACTCTGTAAATCTTCACATCTCCTCTCTCGATGATCTCTCGAATGAGATGGAAGCGCCGTAGTATGTGTTTGGTCCGCTGGTGTGAGCGAGGTTCCTTCGCCTGTGCTATAGCTCCATTGTTGTCACAATAAAGCTTAACTGGGTCAGCGATGCTAGGAACCACCCCAAGTTCAGTGATGAACTTGCGGATCCAAACTACCTCCTTTGCTGCCTCTGATGCAGCAATGTACTCGGAGTATCATCTACTGTATACTGCTTCAAACTCTTCCAGCTGACAGCACCACCATTAATGTAAAATACGAACCCCGACTGCGATCTATAGTCATCCTGGTCGGTCTGGAAGCTAGCATCACTGTAACCCTTTACAACTAGCTCATCATTGCCTCCATATATCAAGAAATATTCTTTAGTCCTTCTTAAGTACTTAAGAATATTCTTGACCGCTATCCAGTGACTTTCACCTGGATCTGATTGGTATCTGCTCGTCATGCTCAAAGCATACGAGACATCAGGTCGAGTACATAGCATGGCGTACATGATCGATCCTATGGCTGAGGCATAAGGGATCTGATCCATGCGGTCTCTCTCCTCTCTAGAAGAGGGACCTTGAGTCTTCGAAAGACTCACGCCATGTGACATCGGCAGAAATCCCTTCTTGGAGTTCTGCATGGCAAACCGAATGAGTACCTTGTCAATGTATGTACTCTGACTTAGGCCAAGCAATCTCTTAATCTATCTCTATAGATCTGTATCCCTAGAATGCGGGATGTCTCACCTAAGTCCTTCATTGAGAAGCATCTCCCTAGCCAGGTCTTGACAGACTGAAGCAAAGGGATGTCCTTCCCAATGAGTAGTATGTCATCCACATACAATATGAGGAAGACAACTATATCCCCTACAACTTTCTTGTAGACACAAGGTTCATCTTCATTCTTGATGAAACCAAACTGTTTGATTGCATCATCAAATCGAAGATTCCAGCTCCAAGAAGCTTGCTTTAGTCCATAAATGGACCTATGCAGCTTGCATACTCTACTAGTATGCTGTGGATCTACAAAACCCTCAGGTTGTGTCATGTACACATCCTCGAGCAGGTTTCCATTCAGAAACGAGGTTTTGACATCCATCTGCCATATCTCATAGTCATGGTAGGCTGCAATAGCAAGCATGATCCGAATGGACTTAAACATCGCTATTGGAGAAAAGGTTTCATCATAGTCAATACCATGAATCTGCTTGAAACCTTTAGCTACCAAGCGACCCTTATAGATAAGTCCATCCATGTCAGTCTTTCTCTTAAAGACCCACTTGCACCCAATGGGTTTTACCCCTTCAGGTGGACCAACCAAAGTCCATACTTGGTTGGTGTACATGGATTCCATTTCGGATCTCATGGCCTCTAGCCATTTCTCAGAATCTCTCAGCCTGACGAGGTACGCTATCAACCTGCGAAGATGTCATGTCTACAAGAAAATGAGTATCTCTCAGGCTGACGACGTACCCTATCAGACCTGCGAAGAGGTATGTCTACTTGAACTGGTTGTTGTTCCTCAACTCTTTGTGGAACAACATCATCCACAACACTTTGTGGTTCCAGTTCAACTTCCATCGAGGCATCAGTGCTATTGTTCTCATCTTGAACTTCTTCAAGATCGAACGGGCTTCCACTAGTCTTTCTAGAAACAAAGTCCCTTTCTAGAAAGACCCCAGTCTTTGCCACAACTACCTTGTGCTGACTGGGAATGTAGAAGTAATATCCCTTAGTTTCCTTGGGATATCCAATAAAGTAGCACTTGTCGGATTTGAGTCCTAACTGTTAGGATCCTTCGTACGCGGCTAGAGAGGGGGGGTGTGAATAGCCGACCCCAAATCGTCGTTTCTTTCTACAAAACGTGTTAGCGCAGCGGAAAATACAAAGAAACGAAAGAGAAGAAAACCAAACCTTAACACAAGGATGTAACGAGGTTCGGAGATTAGGGCTCCTACTCCTCGGCGTGTCCGTAAGGTGGACGAGTCCAGTCAATCCGTCGGTGGATGAGTCCCCGGAGAACCGACTAATACAATATACTCCTTCTGGGTGGAGAAACCTCGCCACAAACGTTTGCAACAGCAAACAAAGAGTACAAGAACAGTAAGAAAAGCAATACAATATGAATACAATAGCACTCTACCAATTGCTTGCTTTCTTGTCGACTGGAGGTGAAGCAGCAACTTCACAACCCAAACGCAGCAGCAAGTCGACGACTGGAAGCTCACGCGAAGCTTCGGAGGTGAGCTCAATCGAAGCTCAGTTGAAGCAGAAGCTTCAGCAGCAGTAGAAAAGAAGAAAGAAGATCCGTGCAGCAGCAGCCCTGAACCCCTTTATACCTGCGAAGAAGACACAGCAGAAACTAGCCGTTGCTACGCAACGGCTAGAACCTGGACCGATCAGGCTTTAGCCTGATCGGTCTGGGGCTTGCCTGATCGGTCGTGGGGACCGATCAGGCCCTGTGCTGATCGGTCCCCAGACCGATCCCAGCTCTCCCAGCTCTCTCAGCCGTGAGCGTACTCGTCTCCTGATCGGTCGTGGAGACCGATCAGGAGCTTCTTTCTTCACTTCTGATCGTCGCCTGATCGGTTCAGGGACTGATCAAGAACTCCACAGTATGCTACTGAGTGGAATCTGATCGGTCACCAGACCGATCAGGAAACCAGGAGCAACGGATCGGTCTGCAGACCGATCCAACTCCTAGGTTTAGAGTGCCCTCTCTAACCTAGTTCGGAGAACGAGCTACCGAGCCCTCTCCGACTCCATATGTCAAGCTTCACTCACTTGGACTTCTCAACACCAGATGTCCGATCACCCTTGATCTATCTGGATTTTCCCTTGCCCGGCTTCACTCACGAGACTTTCCACGGCTTCACTCACCAGATTTCCAACTGCCTAACATCCCAGTTAGGATTTTCACCGGCTTCACTCACCAGACTTTCCAACCGCCTAACATCCCAGTTAGGACTTTCCCCGGCTTCACTCACGGGACTTTTACCGCCTAACACTCCTAGGTCTTTCCCTCGTGCCAAGCTCCCTGCTTGGACTTCTCCGTGCCAAGTCTCCATACTTAAACTTTTCCAGTGCCAAGTCTCCATACTTGGACTTTTCCCGTGCCAAGTCTCCACACTTGGACTTCTCGCGTGCCAAGCTCCCTGCTTGGACTTTTCCAGTGCCAAGTCTCCATACTTGGACTTTTCGCGTGCCAAGCTCCCTGCTTGGACTTTTCCCGAATCAGGTCAACCAGGTCAACCTTGACCTAAGGTTGCACCTACAATCTCCCAAACACCTATTCTTGTCAAACATCAAGAATAGAACTCTCTCACGAGTGTCAAACATCAACATGCAACTCAACTAGGTCAAGCTTGACCTAAGGTTGCACCGACAATCTTCCCAAGTCAAACATCAAAATACAACTCGAGTCAAGTCACCTCGAGTCGGGTCAACCAGGTCAACCTTGACCTAAGGTTGCACCAACACTAACTTGTCTGAGACTTGACGTCTAACGTAAGCCTCACAACCCCAAATCCTCATGAAAGACACCTGGGCATCTCTCCCAGTCCATATCCTATATGGTGTCTTTATCACGGCCTTTGATGGAACTCGATTGAGTATAAAAACTGTCGTGTCTAGAGCATAGCCCCAAAGGTATGTCGGAAGATCTGTGTGACTCATCATAGATCGTATCATATCTAATAGGGTACGATTCCTCCTTTCGGATACACCATTCCACTGCGGTGTTCCAGGAGGAGTGAGTTGGGATAGAATCCCACACTCAGCTAAATAGTCACGAAACTCATGGCTTAAGTATTCACCACCTCGATCTGTTCGAAGTATCTTAATACTCTTGCCAAGCTGGTTCTGTACTTCATTCTTGAATTTTTTGAACTTTTCAAAGGATTCAGACTTATGTGTCATCAAGTACACATAACCATATCTACTGAAATTATCAGTAAATGTAATGAAGTATCTATAACCGCCTCTAGCAGCAACATTGAAAGGGCCACATACATCACTATGTATGAGTCCTAACAAATCAGTTGCTCTCTCGATGTGCCCACTAAAGGGAGTCTTGGTCCTCTTGCCTCGTAGGCATGACTCGCATATCTCATATGATTCAAAATCAAATGAGTCCAGCAAACCATCCTTATGGAGCTCGGATAAGCGCTTGTCATTTATATGACCTAAGCGACAGTGCCAGAGATAGGTGTGGTTCATATCGTTCGATTTGAACCTCTTGGTACTAACGTTATAGATAGAGCTCTCAAGGTCTAGAATATAGAGTCCATTCATCAGAGGTGCACTACAATAGAACATATCGTTTAAATAGACAGAACAACATTTGTTCTTTATTATAAACGAGAATCTTTTCTTGTCCAAACAAGAAACTGATATAATGTTCTTAGTCAATGCAGGCACATAACAACAATCGTCTAACTCTAGTATAAGCCCAGAGGGCAGAGATAGAAAATAAGTCCCTACAGCAACAGCAGCAACCCGTGCTCCATTGCCTACTCGTAGGTCTATCTCGCCCTTTGTCAATGCTCTACTATTTCTCAGTGCTTGTACATTAGTACAAATGTGCGAAGCACATCCGGTATCTAATACCCACGATGAAGAAATAGAGAGGTTGACTTCTATAACATTTATACCTGAAGTAGAAATCTTATTTCTCTTCTTTGTAAGATCTTCCAGGCATTCTTTGGAGTTCCTCTTCCAGTGCCTTGCTTGTCCTTGATATAGGTGACAAAGATGTTCAACGATATCGTAAGCGCTCATCAACTCATGTTGCTTCTGAAGCTCAGAGTTCATGGTTGCGAGCATAAGACAGGACACATCTAATGCGTCATCTTGATGCTTCTTGTAAGCATCTCGGTCTGCTCGCGTGGCAGTGGCAGGAGGAGCCTCCGGAATGGGCTGCTCCAGAACGTACAGTTTACGTTCCTGAGTGAGAACTATTCTCAGGTTCCTGTACCAGTCCAGGAAATTTGCTCCGTTGAGCTTGTCCTTCTTAAGGACAGAACGCAGGGAGAAAGAGTTCGTATTCGACGTCGTGGTTATCTACAACAGAAAATTTGCAGAAATAAATATCATATTCTTTTAAAATCATTTAATTAGGCCTTTAATTAAATGATGCTCCCACTGAATTCTATAATTCTTGTGGGACAAGATCCACATCATACTAACCCTTGAATTAGCTTTGACTAATACGCCCAAGGCTTAGTATGATTGGTAGATAACGATTACCAATTACATCTCTATGCAACTCTTGTTTATAAAATCAATATCCGCATTTATATTAAAACTCGAGTTAGCTTTGGCTAATACGCCCGAGAGTTAATATAGATGTGATTTTGACCTATCTTTTTTCAACCGTTGGAAGAATGCCTATAGTTGACTCGATCTAACCGAGCAACTAGGAATACTCAATCTAATTGAGTTTGTATTCACCCATGCGTTGATAGGCGGGACCAAGATTGTCCCTCCGTACCCTACCAAGATAATATGTATTGCTCTGCTTTGGCAGATTCAACAATACATGTGATCGAGGTAGTGATAGGTATCACGGCATGGTTAGGCATTTAGAGTTGGTTCGATCGAGATCTAATATAATCAAAAAGGATGCATCTTGTGCACGACTTAGATCTAATCTAATCGCAAGGGTGCATCATGTGCACGACTTAGATCTAATCTAATCGTAAGACACTAATTAATTAATTACTTATTAAACATGCATCATATACATAAGTAATTAACTAATTAATCTATTTGTGATTTAGTCATGGCCCCACTATGATCTTCTCAAGCCAATGAGAAGATCGAATGGTCAACCTAGGGTCAACAGCTTCTCCAAGCTCCTCCCTTTGACCACCTTGTGTTGCTCGTGCCCGCCTCGGAACTCCGTCTCGTGTGGACCCTCCACCGTTCCAATTTGTACATTACAATTTGAAACTCGAGTTACATTCGAGTCTAAATCTAATTTACAACCAGAATATATGAGAAAGGCACGACGCGCAGGTCGCGGAAAAATAAAAACATACAACACGCGCAAACACATAACGGCACGCAGACCATATTATGAATTACAATACTATCCAATCATATTGGGTTTTTGGGCCATGACTATCAAAAAATTAATATATAATTCAAAATTATATATTTTCATAATTTTCTATAATTTTAAAAATAATTTTTTACAATTTTTACGAGTAAAATTTCCCGGCGGTCCTGTTTAGCGGTTTCGGGCGCAATCGCGGAACGGATCCCCTTGCGGGGCCAGGGGCAGCGCCCCTACCCGCGATCTAACCATCGCGAGGGTTCCTTTGCGATCCAACAGCGCCTAAACTCGCTGTCCCAAAACAATTTGGGACGAAACCTTTGAGAAGAATTTTTCCGGCGGTCCCAATTAGCGATTTCAGGTGCAATCGCGAAGCAAATCCCCTTGCGGGGTTAGGGGGAGTGCCCCTACCCACGATCTAACCGTCGTGAGTTGCTCCTAAGCGATCCTACAGCGCCTTCGCTCGCTGTCCCAAACGGATTTGGGTCGAAACATCACCGTTTTGGAAAAAACTTCCCGGTAGTCGAAGCCTACAAGCGTCTAAACACTTGTGCTTCGATTACTCGAGAAAAATACTCATAAAAACCCAAAAATCA
Source organism: Zingiber officinale (assembly GCF_018446385.1). Lineage (NCBI taxonomy): Eukaryota > Viridiplantae > Streptophyta > Magnoliopsida > Zingiberales > Zingiberaceae > Zingiber > Zingiber officinale. Next base: position 17,701,254 of record NC_055989.1, read on the forward strand.
TAATTTTACAGAAAATTACAGAAACTTTAGTTTTCATAAAACCAAAAAATTAAACTCGTACAAGCCTTGCACGTTGCTCTGATACCACTGTTGGGTTTTTCGGGCCGCGAAAACCACTTTTTCGCGTCGCGGAAACGCCGAATCACCCAAAGCCGTAGATCCGTGCAAGGAAAACCGAACAAAAATACGAGTACGAGTTTCAAAACTTTAGATCTACTCCTAGATCTATGTATTGAGAGTTTTACCTTTGAAGCGTGCCCTCGCAAAATCCCGCTCGTCCAAGGTACGTGTCGGATCTCCAAAGTATCAAGGTAGATACTTCTCTAGTGATATCCACACGAACAAGGAGTGCTCTCTAGCACTCAAGGATGGAGAAGAGAGCCCCAAGTGTGCTAGCACTTTCTAGAGCTCTCGGATGGGATTGGAAAGGAAGAAAAAAAAAAAGAGTACAAAAGAAACTCATACACTCAAGAAGTAGTATCCCTCCTTTGTGACCTTCACTCTTCCTTTGCTCTTGGAATTCACTCAACCACCTTCTCCTCTCTTGGAAGTTCACGGCAACAGCAGTAAGGAGGAGGAAGAAAGCTAGGAAGAAGATGAGACATTAACCACACATCAATTGCCACAAAACAAACCTCCTTTGCATTAGTGTGGCCGGCCACAACATTGTAACCTCCCCATTAATGTGGCCGGCCACATTAAAGCCAAGGGGAGAGTGTAACCCCCATGAGGTGGCATGTCTCATGAGGTGGAGGTGATGTGGCAAGGATGAGTCATCCTTATGATGTGGCAATGCATCAAGTCAAACTTGATGTTTCAACTTTCATTTGGTCAAGTCAAAATTGACCAATTTCTTCCTTGTTGAGTTAAATCCAACATTTGATTCAAGTCAATTTCAATTTAATGAATCTCAATTCATTAATATAAATTGACTCAATGAATCAAATTTAAATTAGACTCATTCAACAATTGAATCTAATTGAGTCTAACTCAATAAGTCTAATTTGAATCCAATCTTTGGTGCATCATATGAACCTAATCCAATTGGTTCATCATATGAACCTAATTTCCATCCACATGTTCTTTGTGTGTGACCCAATAGGTTCTTGTAACGTTGGCAATGTTTCTAAACTCCTTTAGAAACATAAGCAATGAGCGGCATCTAGCAATACATCATTGCTACCTAAGTTACAAGAATGTTGAGATCCAACATCACCTTGTGACTACTAATTGTGACTCCTCACAATATGTGACATTGTCCTTCTATCCTAGACATCTAGACTGATCAATATGAGGCATAGACCATGTCATCCTCTAATCAATCTAAATCTTGAACTCCAAGTAGACTCACTCGATCAAATGAGCTCAACATCTAATGTTGACTCATTTGGGCATGGCCATGCACTTAGTGGTCTCACTCTATCAAGAATACCGATGTCACTCCCGTCATATGGGAGGGATAAATCTCATCTACATCACTCACATCCCTCTACATAATTCGTTATATACCCAGTAATCGCCTTTATAGTCCACCCAGTTACGGGTGACGTTTGACGAAACTAAAGTACATAACTCCTTATGTAGGGATCCATGGTGACTTCAGGTCTAAGGACTAATAGTCATACTAATAGCCACATGAGAAAGTATATGACACTCATATAACGATCCATGATACTTTCTCATGGCGGGTCATTCAGTATACATTCTCTAATGCATACCCATGTGTCAACTTGATATCTCTATATCCATGACTTGTGAGATCAAGTCATCGAGATGACCTACATGCTAGTCTTATTGCATTAACATTGTCCCTGAATGTTAATACTCGACTAGGAATGATTTAGAGTAGTGTTCCCTATATCATCTCACTATCGATTCAACTAATCGATTGATATAGGTATGAACCTTCTACTCAAGGACGCTATTATACTTAGTCTATTTGGCACTAATACAAATAAGTATAATAACCAAAATCCAAATGCCTTTATTTATATAGAATATGATACAATAAGTCCAAAATACAATCATCAAATGATTGGCTCTAGGGCTCTAGCTAACACAAAGTTCAAGTTAGGGTAAAAACAGACAAGAAGTAATTTAAAGAAATTACTAAAGTAACATTTGCAATATTAGAATTTGTAATTTTCTAACAAAAAAAATATTAACTTGTTCCCTATCCAATTTTTTTTTAAGTACCAATATTTTTAAAAATATTAACTCCCCCTAAACTTGTTTCTGTCTCTCCTTCTTTGATCACAGCAAAAATGGGGTAGGAATTTTTCAAAATAAATTCTAAGTTAACAAAGAACTCTAACCTTTAGGCAATTTAAACAAAATATTTTTGAGCAATTTCTAAAAAAACTTGTTAAAGGATTATTTAATTTCAATACTTTAATAGTAAGTTAATTAAGTATTTTATTTCAATATTTTGGCTTCCAGGCAGTGGTGAGGCACTAGGCCTTCTTGGTTATTGGAGCAACAACCACTTTCTTAGACAAAGCCTCATAAAAAAATTAACTGTTTAATTTTTCTTGTTGAAAGCGCTAACTTATAAAAATTTAATCTAGAAAAGATTTTGGAACCCAGTATAGGTTCATTTCTACTGGATTAATCAAGTATTTAGGAGGTACATAACTTTTGGGAACTTTTCTAAGTTATCCCTGATGTTTTCTAATATACCAATTCAACTTTCCATAAATTCTAAGCTTTGCTTTTTGAAATTTGTTTGGTTTAAAGTATGCATCAGTTTTCAGATTATCAATTTACATTTTTAAATTATCATTTTCTGATTTTAAATTATCTAATAGTAATTTAAAGTTAGTAATTTATTTTTCTGATTTTACTAAGTCTTTTGTAAGAATTTTGATAAAATGAAAAGACTATTTAGGGGTTAGAGTACGTACCTTACTTACCTCTATTTCTGATGCTCCCCCTTCATTGTACCTTTCTTCTGATGATTCTCCCCCTTCATCTATGCTCATCTTTGAGCTGGGTTTTTCTTCAATTTGATGATTGGCCATCAGTGCTACTCATAAGAAGGCTTCGACTTCTGATTCAGAGGATGATGGTTCATCCCATGTAGCCTTCAGACTCTTGCATTTAGAGAACGTCGGTCTTTGAGACTTCTCCTTGTCCCTTTTCTTTAATTTTAGGCAATCATCCTTGATGTGCCCTTCCTCATTGCAATTGTAGCATCGGATCGTCCTTCTATTGCGTTAATGCTTTCTCGACTGCGATCTAAATTTATTAGCCTTAATAAACTTATTTAACTTTTTTACCAATAGCGTCGCTTCAGTTTCGTCAATTGACGCTTTAGAGTCGGGATCGCCCATCTCAGCTTGTAGGGCAACATTGAGATTTGACTTCTCTATTTATTTAGGTTCTGCAATTCGAGATTCATGAAGTTTGAAGGTAGAGAATAAATTTTCTAACGTACTTACCTCAAAGTCCTTAGAGATGTAGTATGCATCTACTAAGGACGCCCATTCTGGAGTTCTTGGGAAGGCGTTGAGCGCATACCGGATCAAGTCTCGATTTGTTACCGATTCTCGAAGATTGTTCAGTTGATTTATTAGTTTCTTGATTCTTGCTTGGAGTTGTGCTACCTTCTTGCCATTGTTCATCCGGAGATTTGTAAGCTGAGTCCGGAGAATGTTGCACCTTGCTAACTTCGCTTCTGAGGTGTTCATGGAGCTCCAAGAATTTTTCCTAGAGATCTTTGGTGGAGTCGTAGCTTCCAATCCGACTTACCTCCTGGGGTGGCAGAATGCTGAGCAAATGGAACTCTGCCTTTCCGTTGTCCATGAAATCAGCTTGTTCCTTTTTTGTCTAGTTGTATTCTTCCTTGTCTTTAGGGACTGCAAAACCATATTTCATAACTAAAAGAATATCAAATTCTATTTTGAAGAATACCTCCATTCGGTGTTTCAATGTAGCAAAGTCTCCGTCGAATTTTGAGGGATGAATACTTGCACCGACCATCGTCTTGAACTTGATACTTCAGTCAGTGGTCTGTCCTTCTGAGGCGATTTGGCTCTGATACCACTTGTTGGTGTAGCGGGGCCGATAAGAGGGGAGGGGTGAATTGCCTGTAAAATAAAATATATCCTCCTCGTGCTTTCAACTCTTAAAATAGAAACAGTAAAATAAAATCAAATAATAGAAAAGAAAGAAAAAAGACTCAGCAATTTGACTTGGTTACAACTTAGATGGTTGTTAATCCAAGGCAGTTGAACAACGCACTAAGAATCTTCTTCTCTGAAGGCGGAGAAGCCTTTTACACACTTAAAGAGTTCAAGAGTTGCTAGGAAATTGAATATAGAGTTGAATGCTTAATTCCTAGCTTCAGGGGCCTTTATATAGCTCATGGAAATCCTATCTCGAGTCTTGAGGGTGCCTTCAAAGGGATTGAGGGCGCCTCCAAGGGGATGAGCAGATAAAACTTTATCCGCTCGTCAACTGCCAAGTTGGCTTGGTTGAGGGCGCCCTCAAAGGCATTAAGGGCACCTCCAAGGCTGTTGAGGGCACCTTCAGCGTGCTAAAGTCGAAGGCACCTCCAACGACTGTTGAGGGCGCCTCCAGCTATTTTTCCAGCACTTCTTCCTCTCCTTTTTAGCTTCCAAAGTTTCGTTTGATTGGGTGATTGCGGCCAACCGAAATAGGGTTCACCCGAACCCAATTTCTGACCTTCTCCTCAAGAAGACTTCTGCCCCGGCTTCTCATCCCTCGAACGTCGGACACGTTCTTCTCATCTACTGGTGTACTCTTTCGCAACTCTATCGTCCTTCGGGTGCACCTAGCCCGTCGGCTCCTTTCCCGTGTCGTCCTTCTCGCTAGCTGCGTCTTCTGCTCGAGTTCCTGTACTCCTAAGCTCCTGTACACTTAGACACAGGGATCAAACCAAACAGGACCTAACCTAACTTGGTTGGTCACATCAAAACAACCACGGGGACCAACATGAGAATCTTTTCCTGCATCTGAATCATAAAGATGAACGTGACTGGATGACTCACCACGATAATCTTGACACAGGAAGAGTTAGAGACGTTGATAGTCGCTCGAGTGGCCAGAATGGTGCAACGACAACAAGCAACAACCAAGAGCCACCTGTCAAACAATCTTGCTATATCAGTGACCGACCAACAGGCCGGATGTAGGACCCGAGTGGAAGACCCGACTAAGTTCCAATTGAACCACCGTCCCCTAGTTACCTTCTCACAAGTACCTTTACAATTGATTGGTCAGCCGCTTGTGCCCCCGTCGCCAATTGCATATCACCAGGCGTTATTCCGTACACCCCTTGATGACATAGGCCAAGCGGATAGGCCTCAAGGTTCGTCTTCAGAAAATACGCTCGCCCGCGACTATCATAAAGGCAAGGCCCCGATGGTCAGTAGTTCTCTCAAGCGGGTGAGCATGTGATGTATGTAGATTATATACACTTTTATGCATATTTTGATGCACATTCACATACTTTATTTGCGCTTGATCTATGCACTTTTACACCTCTTATCATATTTTTAGCATAATTACTCTTCTTTTTTGAAGATATACTCTTTGTGTGTTTTCTTGTTAATAGGATGCACTTTTGGAGAAAAAACAGTGCTCGCAAACGACTTGAAGAACAAACGAAGAAAAGGGCTCAACTGTGTAGAATACACATTTCCGTGCCACATGATAGAGGAGGAGAAGGCTCCAGTCATATGAACCAACACGGTCGTGCCATGAAATAGAGATGAAATAAGCCCCGACCGTGTGGATTCCACACGGCCGTGTCAGTGAAGCAGAGGAGGAGAAGACTGTGACCGTGTGGAATCCACACGGCCGTGCAAAATTTCTAGAGCCAAAGCAAACTAATCTAAAGAACACAAAGAATGTACACTTTATCTTTATGTCTTCCCCCAGAGGAATACGCAGTTAGTGTATCCATGGCTGAAAGCAGTAATCCATCATCTCATCTTCATCTTCATCTTCTTCATCTTCATCTTCTTCCTCTTCACTGTCCACCTAACTAAAATCATTTAGACAGATTTCTCTGCAATTCTCGGTCCTAATTGTAGACCCTGAAAAACATTAATGAAATTAATTAATAATTATCTACGATCTCAACAATGACATGCAGTTGATAGCTACGCAATTATAAGAGCTAGAATACTTACATCTGTGAAGATCTTTATGCATTCTTCCAGTGAGTCAAGAAGCATCCTCATTTAGACCAAGATCCTGTCTGATCAAAACCTCTGGCCGGTCGAGTCTCAAGCCCCGAACTCCTAAGTATTGATGAAGCGTGAAGCCAAGTGGTAACAAACTCGATCGAGTGTTCTAGCCGATCGGACATATGGCCCTATCGGACATACTAGACGCTTGGTCCACCCGAGCAAAAGCCGAATCGTTGACTGTATTCACCAAAGTCGACCGAATACTCTTGTGAGTGATGGCTGATTGAACTATATTAATGACTCAATCGGTTTGCTAGGTGAGCCTTTGGTGAGCCTCATGGTTCAACGGTCTCATATTCCTTTTTGGCGTCTTGTATCATGGAGAACAGAGAAAATTCTATATGTAAGCTATGCATTTGAAGCGTCCATCCTGTCAATCGTAAAGATTGCGGGTCCATATTGGGAAAGGTGTCAGAACCCCTTTATGGTCTATCTTTTTTGGGAAATGTTTTGAGATTTGTGCATAGACACAACAGAACACTATAAAAAGAGGTCTCCATCTACAGGTGCAGGTATGCGACACTACATACTTTCATACACCCATCGCTACTATTCTTTATACTATTCATTTCTTGAAACTGAACACTTACTTGAGTGTCGGAAAGTCAACGTCGAGGATCCCTTTAGCCTAGTTGCTAACACTCTTCTTACATGCAGGAGCACTTGAGAGTTACTTGGATACAGTGAGGAGTCTTCATTCGGTCCACATCAGAGCTACCTTTTTCAGTCAGCCATCTTTTTTGCTTTCAGAAAGGATCACATTTGGTGTCATCTATGAGAATCTTTTCCTGCATCTGAAGTGTAAAGATGGATGTGACTGGATGACTCACCACGGTAATCTTGACACAGGAAGAGTTAGAGACATTGATAGTCGCCCGAGCGGCCAGAATGGTGTAGCGACAATAAGCAACAGTCAAGAGCCACCCGTCGAACAATCTTGCTATATCAGTGACTGATAACCATGATTTGGCTATATTATTTTAATTCATAATACATGTTTTTGATGGTTTACTCATAGCTTAATCTTACATTTACATCATATTTCATAATTGCATGTGATTTTGGACCTAATTACAAATTAACCTATTTTCATGGTATTTGATGCTAATATTTATTTATTATTTTGTAGGCATCAAAAGGGCCATGGACCCGATCAGATCAGGCCACATTTGGGCTCAAATCTAGGGTTAAACGAGGTGATCAAGCTTTGGATCGATCTAGACCGTCCATTCAAGATTGGAGCAGCTCTACACCATCCATTGAAGATCCGGCTCATTCAACCTAATGAGGAGTAGATCTAGACCGTATATGAAGATCCAGAGATTTTGATCCAGATCTAAGACGATCTATCCGTTGATCCAGTCCAAATCGATCTGGATCGTCCGATCAGTTTTTAGGAGGTTTAAAAGCTGCGTGAGAAGCTACAGTTCCCTGAGCTCGGCGTCGTGATTTCTCTGCACTGTTTCTCTTCTTCTTCGCGCGACGGCCGCTGTTCCCTTCCACATTCCAGATCTGTGAGCAGTCTTTCTTCATCGCCGGCGATCACTGTGCTGCCGATGTTCATCGTACAAGATCAGATCGTGAACGAGGGTGTTTCCTAGTCCGTGAGTTCAACGCTGGTTCACAGTCCACGATCCAGGCTGAGGGTGTTTCCCAAGTGTTGCGATCTTCGTTAGCCACCAGAGCTCGAAGGGTGTTTCCTAGAAGCTCCGGAATTCATTCCATATTCATTCCATCTGTTGCATTCACACCGATCTGATCAATTGGCCGAGTGATGTAGAATTCCAGAGTCGAGCTCCTGTTCTTCGTGCAATGTGTGTGCAGCCGATTCGTGAGCCCGAAGGGCGGTTCCCAGAGGCAGTGAACGAGAAGATGCATTAGCTGGAAGCTCTGTTCTTCATTGGTGGTCACCCGAAGGGTATTTCTCAGAGGTGACTATGTTTTCGGGCAAGATGAAGAAGGTTGATCCGGGATTTGGTTTGTGGAATGTTTAGGGTTTTTGTTTTCCTTTTTCTTTATTTTTGAATGGTCTTGAATTTTCTCAGATCCTCAGATCTGATTCATTTCTTTGTTATTTCGATTTGTTTGAATTTCTTTTGCAATTCCAATTCTGCTTTCTTGTTTGCAATTATGACTTTGATGAATTTCTGTAATCCAATCCTAAGTTTATCTTCTTTAGATGTTTGCAATTTTGTTTTGATTACTTAGCCTTGCTATTTGTTCTCTTTTTACGTTTGCAATTCAACCCATGTGTAGCTACTAACTTAGATTGCAAAATATTTCTAGGGTTTGCTTTGAATTTCATGTTTCGATTTCCACAAGTTTGAGTTAGTTCTAGTTCTTGAATTTGAGAAATTCTTGCTCTTTTCAATGGGTACGCTGTGAATGAGATTTAATTTTGATGGTGAAAGAATTACTTGACATGTGAATGTGATTGTGAGTTAAATGCTATTTTGGTTCATGCATGATTAAGTTAAGGTTCAAGTCTTGAATGTAGGAACTCTTGTTTTAGCTCTTGAAGCAATGGTTATTGTGACTGTGAATTGTGGAGATATTAGTTAACTCATTTGATTCAATGTTGAATAATAATTCCAACTTAATTGATGTTCATTTGATGAGAAGGAAGTGGATCATGTTTAGATAAGAGTTATCCTCCTTTGATGCTATTCTTGACCTAGTTTAGTTAGATTTTGATTGGAACTACTTCTAGAATTCACATACAACCTATTAGTTGTCCTTGGAAAAATACGACTTGGGACTCCATACTACACGAGTTTACTTTAGTTTAATAGTTCCAATCTTTATTAATTTTGATGTGCCACGTGACATGTGAAAAGGCCAACACCAGTGACCGGCCAATAGGTCAAATGTAGGACCCGAGTGGAAGACCCGACTGAATTCCAATTGAACCACCGTCCACTAGTTGCCTACTCACAAGTACCTTTACAATCGATCGGTCGACTGCTTGTGCCCCCGTCGCCAATTGCATATCACCAAGTGTTGTTCCGTACGCCCCTTGATGACATAGGCTAAGCGGATAGGCCTCAAGGTTCATCTTCAGAAAATGTGCCCACCCGCGACTATCATAAAGGCAAGGCCACCCCTATGGTTAGTAGTTCTCTCGAGCGGGTGAGCATGTGATGTACGTAGATTATATACACTTTTATGCATGTTTTGATGCACATTTAGGTACTTTATTTGCGCTTGATCTACGCACTTTTACACCTCTTATCATATTTTCAGCATAATTACTCTTCTTTTTCGGAGATCTACTCTTTGTGTGTTTACTTATTAATATGATGCGCTTTTGGAAAAAAAAATAGTGCTCCTTCAAGAAAATGAATCACACTAAGTATCTCCTTCAGGTGGAGAAACCTCTTACAGCAGTGAATGCACAAAAAGATGAAGTTAAACTAGCAAAGTGAAGCGCACAAGTGTTGGAACTCAAATTGATTGTTGATGTTGAAGCTTCTAGACCAAGGCTGTATTTATAGCTTTGGTCGGGGCGCTTGGAAGAGTTCCAGGCGCCTGGAGTGGGATAGAAATCTATCCTCGACGCAACAGTCAACGTCCACGTCGATGGTGATAAAGTTTGGTTCCGAGCATCCGGAATGGGTCCGAGCGGTCGGACCCTCAAAGTCAACCCCGTTGACTTTTTCGATCTAGGCCCTCTGCTCCAGTGCTGCTCGTCTCGGTCCGGGTCTTCCGCTCCTGCTCCGCTCACTTGGGTGATTTCAGCCAACCAAAATAAGGCTCACCCAAACCCAATTTTGGCCTTCTCCTCGAGCAAACTTCTGCTCCGGCTTCTCATCCCTCGAACTGTCGCGTACGTTCTTCTCATCCACCGGTGTACTCTTCTGTGGCACCTCATCCCTCAGACGCACCGAGCCCGTTGGCTCTCTCCCATGCCGTCCTTCTCGCTAGCCACGTCTTTCACTCGACTTCCTATGCTCCTAAGCTCCTGCACACTTAGACACAGAGATCAAAAACCAATAGGACCTAACTTAACTTATTGATCACATCAAAACAACTTTGGGATTCCAACAATCTCTCCCTTTTTGATGTGAGCAACCCAAGTTAAGATAGGGTAAACAAATAAAGTTAAAGCAAAAATAAATTTTACAATAAAGCACAAAAAAATAGAAAATTTAATTTTAAGCTACCTTCCCCTAGACTTAATTTTTTCTTCTCCTCCTTTAATCACATAAAAAATGGGGTACAAAAAAAAATCTAAAGGCAACTTTTATAATCAATTTTGAAATATTGAAAATAATTTTTCAAGTAAAAAAAATTTTAAGTAAACTCTGATTTTGGAAATATTGAAAATAATTTTGATAGCGCTAACAATGCAATAATTTTAGAAATATTTTCTACGAAAAAAAATTTCCTCAGAAAAAATTCAAGAATTAATTTTTAGTAGAAATTTTGGTAAAGTAAATCTGAAAAAAAAAATTCTAAGTTAAAATTTTGTGCAACTTATAAAATACATTTTGAAAAAAAATAACTTAAAAGAAACTTTAAGAAAAAAATGAACAATTTCTAAGTAAAAAAAATTCTAAATAAAGGTTTTCTAAGAGTTAAACAGATTTGCATAAAAAAATTAGAATTTTCCAAAAAAAAAATTGAATAACTATTCAAAGCATTATCTAATTTCAATTTTAATACTTTATCAGTTAGTCAATTAAACATTTTATTTCAATATTTGGCTTCCAGGCTGTGGCGAGACACTAGACCTTCTTGGTTATTGGATCATCAATCACTTCTAGACAAAGCCACATAAGAAAATTAAATGTTTAATTTTCTCACCGAAAGCTCTAAATCTAAATAAAGTTCAAGTTAGGCAAGACTTGGGAACCCAATATAGGTTCCAGCCAACTGGATTGATTAGGTATTTCTTAGGGACATATTTTTTTGAAATATTTCTAATTTGTCCTTTGTAATATCTAAAATACTAATTTAGGTTATTGAATTTTCTAAAACTTGTATTATATGAGCATGCATGATTTTTCAAGTTACTTATTTCTTTTTGCAAAATATCATTTTCTAATTTTATTTTGTCAAACTCTTCTAATGGGAAAGATTTTGCTAAAATTAATTTTTAATTTTTAATTTTTAATTTCTTTTTCAAGTTTGCAATAATCTTTGGTTAATACTTTCACAAATTTAGATAACTTGTCAGGTGGGAGAGATCGTACCTGACTTACCTTGTCGACTTCGTTATCCGTAGCTTCCCCTGAACTGTTGCTTTCTTCCGATATAGCTCCCCCTTCATCGATGTTCTCGATGCTCATTTCGGACGAGCTTGCTTCGTGTTCATCTTCTTGATGACTTGCCATTAATGCAAGTCCAGAGAAAGCCTCGACTTCTTATTCAGACGACGTATCGTCCCACGTGGCCTTTAGAGTCTTGTACTTGTTCGTTTGGATATACTTCTTTCGTTTGTCCTTGTCCTTGTTCCTAAGCTTGGGGCAGTTGTATTTGACGTGCCCTTCTTCATTGCAGTGGTAGCATCTGATCGTCCTTTTCTTTCTACCTTGTGGATAGTTAGTTTTTCTTGATTTAAATAACTTTTTAAAATGCCTTACCTGTTAGTTAGAGCCATAGAGTCAATCATTTGATGATTGTATGGACTCATTGTATCATATTCTTGTATATTAATAAAGGCATTTGTTTGGTTATTATACTTATTTGTATTAGTGTCAAATAGACTAAGTATAATAATGTCCTTGAGTATATGGTTCTCACCTATATCAATCGGTTAGTTGAACCGATAGTGAGATGATATAGTGAACACTACTCTTAATCATTCCTAGTCGAGTATTAACATTCAGGGACAATGCTAATGCAATAAGACTAGCATGTAGGTCAACTCGATGACTTGATCTCACAAGTCATGGATATAGAGATATCAAGTTGACACATGGGTATACATTAGAGAATGTATACTGAATGACCCGCCATGAGAAAGTATCATGGATCGTTATATGAGTGTCATATACTTTCTCATGTGGCTATTAGTATGACTACTAGTCCTTAGACCTGAAGTCACCATAGATCCCTACATAAGGAGTTATGTACTTTGGTTTCGTCAAACGTCACCCGTAACTGGGTGGACTATAAAGGCGATTACTGGGTATGTAACGAATTATGCAGAGGGATGTGAGTGATGTAGATGAGATCTATCCCTCCTATATGACGGGAGTGACATCGATATTCTTGATAGAGTAAGACCACGAAGTGTATGGCCATACCCAAATGAGTCAATATGAGAAATTGAGCTCATTTGATTGAGTGAGTCTACTTGGAGTTCAAGATTTAGATTGTCAGAGGATGACACGGTCTATGCCTCACATTGATCAATCTAGATGTCTAGGATAGAAGGACACTTGTCATATATTGTGAGGAGTCACAATTAATAGTCACAAGGTGATGTTGGATCTAAACATTCTTGTAACTTGGGTAGCAATGATGTATTGCTAGATGCCGCTCATTGCTTATGTTTCTAAAGGAGTTTAGAAACATTGCCAACGTTACAAGAACCTATTGGGTCACACACAAAGAACAAGTGGATGGAGATTAGGTTCATATGATGAACCAATTGGATTAGGTTCATATGATGCACCAAAGATTGGATTCAAATTAGACTTATTGAGTTAGACTCAATTAGATTCAATTGTTGAATGAGTCTAATTTAAATTTGATTCATTGAGTCAATTTATATTAATGAATTGAGATTCATTAAATTAAAATTGACTTGAATCAAAGGTTGGATTTAACTCAACAAGGAAGAAATTGGTCAATTTTGACTTGACCAAATGGAAGTTGAAACATCAAGTTTGACTTGATGCATTGCCACATCATGTAGGTTGACTCATCCTACATGGCATGACACATCCTTGCCACATCATTACCACCTCATAATGGTGTGCCACCTCATGGAGGTTACACACCCATACTACTTAATGTGGCCGGCCACATTAAATGAGGGGGTTACATTGTGTGGCCGGCCACACAAATGTGAAGAGGGGTTTTGATTTTGTGGCAATAATGTGTGCATTCATTCTATCTTCTTCCTTGGTCTTTTCCTCTTTGTTTTGCTGCTGTTGCCGTGAGCTTCCAAGGGAGGAAAAGGTGGTTGAGTGAATTCCAAGAGCAAAGGAAGAGTGAAGGTCACAAAGGAGGGATACTTCATCTTGAGTGTATGACATTCCTTTTTGCATCCTCTTTTTCTTCCTTTCCAATCCCATTCGAGAGCTCTAGAAAGTGCTAGCACACTTGGGGCTCTCTTCTCCATCCTTTGAGTGTGAGAGACACTCCTTGTTCGTGTGGATATCATTAGAGGAGTGTTTACGTTGACACTCTCGAGATCCGGCGTACCGTTGGACGAGTGGGATTTGCGAGGGCACGCTTCAAGGGTAAAATTCTTAACATGTAGATCTAGGAGTAGATCTAAAGTTTTGAAACTCGTACTTGTATTTCATTCGGTTTTTCCGTGCACGGATCTACGGCTTTAGGTGATTCGGGGTTTCCGCGACGCGAAAAGCGGTTTTCGCGGCCCGAAAAACCCAACATTACCATCATTGTCGTTTCTGTAGGTGCAGCGGAGGCCGGCAAGAGGGGGGTGAATTGCCTGCAACTCAAAAGTATACCCTCCTCAAGAACTTTCAACTCAAAAATTACAGCAGCAATAATAAATAGTAAATAAAATAAAAGGAAAGGCTGGAAGACTCAGCGATTAACTTGGTTACAACCAAGACGGTTGTTAATCCAAGGCGTTGGAGAAAGCGCACTAAGAAAGTCTCCTTTGTTGTAGGCGGAGAAGCCTTTTTACATATAGAAAGCTCACTAGCTGCTAGGAATTGCTTACAGAGTTGATTGAACAATTGATGAATAATTCCTAGCTCTAGGGGCCTTTATATAGTTGCTGGAAATTCTATCTCGGAGGTCCAAGGCGCCTCCAATAGAGGTCTAAGGCGCCTCCAAGGGAGTGAGCGGATAGAACTCTATCCGCAGCGTAAACGGTCATTTTGACCAAATGAAGGCACCTTGAGCAGTGTTTCCAGCACACTTGCTTCTTTGCTTCAGCTTCCGAAGTTCCGTTCTTTTTGGTGATTGCGGCCAACCGGAATAGGGCTTACCTGAACCCAATTCTCGGCCTTCTCCTCGAGCAGCCTTCCTCCCTGACTTAATGCCCCTCGAACGCCGCGCACGTTCTTCTAGCCCACCAGTGTACTCTTTCTCAGCTCTCTCGTCATTCGGACGCACCGAGCCCGTCGGCTCCCTTCCCGTGCCGTCCTTCTCGCTAGCTGCATCTTCCGCTCGACTTCCTACGCTCCTAAGCTCTTGCACACTCAGACACATGGATCAAACACAAAGCAGGACCTAACCAACTTGGTTGATCACATCAAAACACCCACGGGGTCTAACAGTTTCTTCATCCTCGAGAGAAGATTCTGAATCTTGTTCGTCCATCCTTGCCTTAAAGGCAATGTTGTGTGTCAATTCCTTCTTTGTATCTGCACATCTCGACTCATGGATTTCAAAATTTGAAAACAACTCTTCTAAGGTAACAGTTTCTAGATCGTTAGAGATATAGTAGGCATCTACTAATGATGCCTATTTCGTATTTCTTGGGAAAACATTAAGTGTGTACCTTAGTGACTCCCGGTTACTTATCTTTTCTCCGAGATTTGAAAGTCCGATGATTAGCTCCTTGATCCTCGAGTGAAGGTGGGCTATAGTTTCATTTTCTTCAAATCGGAGGTTGGTGAGCCGATTGCAAAGTAGGTCCCGTCTCGCAAGTTTTGCCTCCGAGGTTCCCTCATATAGTTCCAGGAATTTCTCCCAGAGCTCCTTTACGGACTCGTAAGCTCCGATGTGGTTGACTTCTTGTGGCGGTAGTATGCTCAGCAGATGAAATTCTGCCTTGCCGTTTGCCACATAGTCGGCTTGTTCCTTCTTCATCCATTGATACTTTTCCTTGCCCTCGGGTGCTTCAAAGACAAATTTCATTATTAATGATAAATTGAAATCGGTTTTGAAAAATACCTTTATTCTCTTTTTCCATCTTGCAAACTCCCCCTTGAATTTTGGTGGGTAGATGTTTGGTCCAACCATCGTCTTTGCTTTGATCGACGGTTAGTTCTCCTGAAGCGTCCTGGCTCTGATACCACTTGTTGGGGCAGTTGGCCGGATAAAAGGGGGGGTTTGAATAGCCCTGCACAATTAAAAAAGAAACGAACCTTTCTCGGACTTAAAAGAACACTTTCATAAAATAAAATAAATAAACTAAAAGACGAGGCTAATAGATTTTACTTGGTTACAACCAGGGAGGTTGTTAATCCAAGGAAATGAATCGCACTAAATATCTCCTTCAGGCGGAGAAACCTCTTACAATAGTGAAAGCACAAAAAGATGAAGCTAAACTAACAAAGTGAAGCACACAAGTGTTGGAACTCAAATTGATTATTGATGTTGAAGCTTGTGGACTAAGGTTATATTTATAGTCTTGGTCGGGGCGCCTGAAAGCGTTCCAGGCACCTGAAGTGGAATAGAAATCTATCCCCAATGCAATGGTCAACGCCCACGTCGATGGTGATAAAGTTTGGTTTCGGGCCTCCGGACCCTCAAAGTCAGCCCCGTTGACATTTTTGGTTCGGGCGCTCCGGTGCTGCTCGCGTAGGTCTGGGTTTTTCGCTCTAGTTCCGCTCGCTTGGGTGATTTCAGCCAACCGAAATAAGGCTCACCTAAACCTAATTTCAGCCTTCTCCTCAAGCAGGCTTCCGCTCCGGCTTCTCGTCCCTCGAACGTCGCATACGTTCTTCTCGTCCACCGGTGTACTCATCCACGGTACCTCGTCCCTCAGACGCACCGAGCCCATCGACTCTCTCCTGTGTCGTCCTTCTCACTAGCTGCGTCTTCCGCTCGACTTCCTGTGCTCCTAAACTCCTGCACACTCAGACAAAGAGATCAAAAATCAACATGACCTAACTTAACTTGCTGATCACATCAAAACAACCTTGGGGTTCCAATACTATGGTCGTATGGAATCCACACGACCGTGCCACCGGACCAAAGCCCAGGTAGACTATGGTTATGTGGAATCCACACGGCTATGATATGAGCTATGCCAGGCCCATGCCCAACTCTATTTAAGGGGAGTTCTTCCCCTTTTCAAGGGGAGGAAGGTGCTTCCCTTGGGAGGATCTAAGTTAGACGCGATATAGACTTTTTCAACAGTATCTTAGATGATCCAAAGCCGAATTTAGCATCTTCATCACTCCGTAAATTTGGATTGGATCCGAATATCACTCTTCGTATAGGATAAGCCTTCTTCCCTTTTCTCTTCTCAAGTTTTGGTGATGTCTTTGGATTCTTTCCTCCTAGTTATAGAGTAGATCTATTATTCTATGATTAAGGGAGTAATTGTAATGTAAATTGATGAAAAACTCATGTATTTGTCAATTTCCTATCTATATGACATTACTATGCCTTGTATCTATTTGATCTTATGTGTGCATAATGTTCTTGAGCTTACTTTCCATATTTGATTGAATATTTGTGTAGAATTGCTAATCTCATAGGGGGAATGCCCTAGATTGTATGACCGAGTGGCCCTAGTAACAAGGGTATCTCATTTTCGGACATCTAAAATATTACTTTGAAAGGAGAAGTAATTCTCCACAAAGAAGTAGATAATTGAACATAATTGTTATTTCTATCTCTATGTTATTGAGTTTTAGTGTGTTCTTATGATTTATGACTGAGGGGTCATAATGATAGGGGTATCCCGTTACCGAACTTCATAGGAATCATTTCTATTTAGTAACATAGAATATGAATTAAGATAGTATTCTGGCTCAACCTCCGCAGGGAAGAGCTAGTAATGAATCTAACTTCCCAAAAGTGCATATGAATAGAGGATGGGCGATAGGTGATCTATGATACATTGATTAGCATCACAATGAAATCAAACCCCTAGAGCATTTCCCGAACTATATTCCTCAACACTCCTCCTCTTTCTCTCTTTCTCATACTTACTTCTCTTTACATTTGTGTTTCTAATCTTAAATCTTTTAATAGTTTAGCTAGTTCATTGTGCTTAGATTCTAGTCCTTATATCTAGTCCCTATAGGATCGATATTTTTATTACCTGATGACACCCGTATACTTGCGGGCACATATCAAGTTTTTGACGTTATTGCAGGGGACTACGCATATAACATTACTTGATAAAACTTGAGTTAGTCCAAACTTATTTTCTATCTCATTTTGTAAATATTTTTGTAATTCTGTTTTTGTAGATTTATCTTGCATTTGCTTACTTCTATTTCTGTAATTTCCTTTTTACACTTTGAATTTCTTGCACTTGGATTCTTGTTTCCACATTTGAGAACACTTTTGAATTATCCTCAAGGAATTATTGTTGATAAAATCTATATTTCTAGTTAGCAAATCAACTGATCAGATAAAGATAGTTCAGAGACCTTTATAAGACTATTCTGCTCCTAAATGAGCAAGAGATTTGAGTCCGATTGTGTTACCGGAGACATATGCTTCCAACTTTGCTATTGATCCCGCCTTTATTTCTAAAGTGCAAGAAAATCAATTTGGAGGGTTAGAATTAGAAAGTCCTTATGTACATTTGATGGAGTTCTACAGATATTGTGATTCATTGAAGTATAAAGGGATTTCTACTGATTGGATTATATTAGTGATTTTCCCTTTAAGCCTTAAGTGTAGAGGATCTGTGGTCGGCTTGAAGGGGGTGTGAGATAGACGGCACCCTCAAATTGATAGCTTCCTACACTATTGTTAACTTGCACAGCGAAATAATATAAAAACAAACAAGCTAAACACTAAAGCTAAGAAAGGAAATAAAATGCAAACCGCTAACACGTTTGTTTACGTGATTTGGAGATAACTTGCTCCTACTCCACGACGTGTCTGTAAGGTGGACGATCCCTCAATCCGTCGATGGATTAATCCCCGGTAAACTCCAGCTAGCTCAACCTCCTTGTGGGTGGAGAAACTCACCATAACTCCAACCAAGACCTCTTGGCACACAAAGATCTCTTGAGCACAAAAGACTTCTAATTAGACTTTAACCAAGTCTAATTTCGTCAGGGATAACCAAGCTTCCAAGCCTTGGTTATATAGGCCGCGGGTTGGAAACTCCGCCTACCAGTTGACTGCCAAAACATGCAGTCGACTGCCCTCTGTGGAAATTCGACCATTACATCCCAACGGTTCGATACCAGTCGACTGCTAAAACTAGCAGCAGACTGCTCCACACTTACCGAGCGAACATAAATATTCTGTTCACAGCCAGTCGACTGAGCCAGTCGACTGGTGAAACCAGCAGTCGATTGGTACCCGAGTACATTCTCTCAGCACTCGGACCCTCACCCTTACGACTCACTTGACGCTTCTTTGCAGCCTTGACCTCTTGCCTTCAAGCCTACTTCCTTTAGCTCTCATCTCTCGGATGCATACAAGCCCGCGGCTCGTCCCCAATGTCATCCTTTGCGTATGCCTCGAAGTCGCTTCCCTCGACCCTTGTCCTTGCTGCCTTGTCCACGATCCCTCAGATGCTCCATCCTTCACCGGACCCGAAGCCGTCAACCTGAGTCACATGTGTATCCTGCAGTCCTGCACAACTCAAGTACACATATCAAATACAAGGATAAACCTAACTTAAACCCTTTGCCCAAACACCAAAACACATGGTCCCACGGACCATTGGGATTGCTCCAACAATCTTCCCCTTTTTGATGTTTGACAATACGTTTAAGTTAGGGAAAACATAATAGCAAATAAACATGCAAAAACAAATGGACTTACGTTGCCAAGGCTACACACTTGGACTTACATCGCTGAATGGACTTACGATGCCAAGGCTACACACTTGGACTTGCACTGCCAAATGGACTTACGTTGCCAAGGCTACATACTTGGACTTACACTGCTGAATCAATGCACCATGCATTGGAACCTATCCAAGGCTCCCCCTACACCTAAGCTCCTCATTGAGCTAGGAATTTTACCACAGGATTTTTTAAGAACCTATCACAAGGCTCCCCCTACACAAAGACATTTTCAGGTTTTCCCAACTAAACCTTACTTCTCCCCCTTTTCCTAACATCCAAAAAGATTTACAACAATATTCCAATTGTTGAAAACTTATCATCCAAATGACCCTAAACTCATGTATTCATCCTCCATGGATCTCATACACCTCAACGAGTTGACCTGATCACAAACCAATGCTGAAAACAAAATCAGACTGGTATCAGTCGACTGCCCCAGTCAACTGCCCTTATCAAAACAACACACAGAACCATTCTGTGCTCGATTTCTACTGTTACCAATCGACTAGTAATTGTACCAGTCGACTGGTACGTTGTTTCAACCCTTTTCAACATTCTGAACCCAATTCTAGAAATGCGCCAATAATTCGATAGACATTCAAAAATTCTCAAATGTTATGGAGAGGTCTGTTTTACCCATGTCTACTTGAAAAAAATATATTCAAAAATGTATCTATATATCACCAATCTTAAGATTGACATAAAACCCAAAACTAGCTAAATGGTTCAATTAAACCTTGACCTAAAGTCCTAGTTTTGACTTCCTCTTGATGTATTTGCCCATACTAACCCACAATGCATCCTTAGCATTGGTTTATATGACATCTATACATCCAAAATCAAATATCATGCTATATGACTCCAATGTCATATTTCTTGCATGAAACACAACCCAATTGTGCCAAAACCCTAGGTTTGAGACTCAAGTCCATCTGCAAACCACTTGGCACATTTCATGACCCCTCTAGACTCCCAAATAAAATTCACTTGAGATCCATTGGCTATGGGTCCCAAATTGACTCTTTGAGCTCCTCCTAGAGCTATTAGCCATAACCACCTCTCTAGGTGACTCATCTACAATTGCTAGGCCACATCGGTGCACCTCCGGTGACACTTGGCCTACAAACCTAACCTTCTTAACCTTGGACACCTTGTCTTTGGTTAATTTCTCCTTACCTTTAAATGACTTTCTCTTGCCAAATATTGGCTTCTCCTTGCTATAGTCATATGCAACCCTAGCATAAGACTTTCCTTAGTATTAGAGACACTAGATCGGTATCCTAGACCTGATCTATCATTGTTGGGTCTTTGACTACCCAACACCATACCTAAACTCTTAGATCCAACATTGAA
The DNA here is from genome assembly GCF_018446385.1 of Zingiber officinale. Lineage (NCBI taxonomy): Eukaryota > Viridiplantae > Streptophyta > Magnoliopsida > Zingiberales > Zingiberaceae > Zingiber > Zingiber officinale. Next base: position 17,721,694 of record NC_055989.1, read on the forward strand.
TCTTTCTAGGGTTTTCTCCAACTTATCAAGCTTTGTCTTCAAAGCTTGATTTTCCCTTTCTAGGTTCCTAAACCTAGAGTCAACATGTCCACCATGGACATTCCTAGACCTACCCATTTTTCTAGGCATATGTTTCCCCTTCTTGGAATTAATGCCTTGGGTCTCCCTAGTGTTGGGTTTTTCGGGCTGCGAAAACCGTATTTTCGCGTCGCGGAAACCCCGAATCACCCATGCCACTAGATCTCGTGCGAAGAAAACTTTCGAAAATATGAGTACGAGTTTAAAGCTTCAATCTACAGTAGATCTACAAAGGAAGAAAACATTTTTATACCTTTGAAGAGTGCCTTTCGCGTATCCCGCTCGTCCAAAATGCCGGATCTCTAGACCGTCAAGCGTACGGTCCTCTAGAAGTATCCACACGGACAACTTAGGTGGAGAAGACCTAAACAGAAGGTGTGCTAGCACCTTGATAGGTCACGACAAGAAGAGGAGAGGGAGAGAGCAAGAAGAACTCAAGGAAGAAGAAGGAATCAATATGCCTTGAATGAAAAATCAATTTCATTCACAATGATAAGTGGCCGGCCACATCTCCAAGGTGTAACCCCCATTCTCATTAAATGTAGCCATTAAAGAGAATGGAGTTGTAACTCCCATGAGGTGGCACACTTTGATGATGTGGCACATCATCATTGGTCCACATCTTGCCATCTCACTAATGATGTGGCAATTAGTCAAGTCAAACTTGACTCTTCCTCTTCCTCTCAAGTCAAGTCAAACTTGACCAAATCTCTTCCATGGTTGATCGAATCCAACCATTTGATTCAAGCCAACTTAATATAATGAATCTAATTCATTTAACTAAATTGATTCAATGAGTCATAATCTAAATTAGACTCATTGAACACATGAATCAACTTGAGTCCAACTCAAGTTAGCCCAATTAGGATTACTCTTAATTCAATTTGATTCATCAAATGAATCTAATCCTCTTGGTTCATCATATGAACCTAATCTCCATCTAATTGTCCTTAGTGTGTGACCCTATAGGTTCTTGTAACGTTGGCAATGCCCTAAACTCATTTAGGAGCATAAGTAATGAGCGGTATCTAGCAACACATCATTACTACCCAAGTTACAAGAATGTTGAGATCCAACATCACCTTGTGACTACTAATTGTGACTCCTCACAATATATGACAAGTGTCCTTCTATCCTAGACATCTAGATTGGTCAATGTGAGGCATAGACTGTGTCATCCTCTGACAATCTAAATCTTGAACTCCAAGTAGACTCACTAAATCAAATGAGCTCAATATCCTATATTGACTCATTTGGGCATGGCCATGCACTTCGTGGTCTCACTCTATCAAGAATACCGATGTCTCTCCCGTCATATAGGAGGGATAGATCCCATCTACATCACTCACATCCCTCTGCATAATTTGTTATATACCCGGTAATCGCCTTTATAGTCCACCCAGTTACGGGTGACGTTTGACGAAACCAAAGTACATAACTCCTTATGTAGGGATCTATGGTGACTTCAGGTCTAAGGACTAGTAGTCATACTAATAGCCACATGAGAAAGTATATGACACTCATATAACGATCCATGATACTTTCTCATGGCGGGTCATTCAGTATACATTCTCTAATGTATACCCATGTGTTAATTTGATATCTCTATATCCATGACTTGTGAGATCAAGTCATCGAGTTGACCTACATGATAGTCTTATTGCATTAACATTGTCCTTGAATGTTAATACTCGACTAGGAATGATTAAGAGTAGTGTTCCCTATATCATCTCACTATCAGTTCAACTAACCGATTGATATAGGTGAGAACCGTCTACTCAAGGACATTATTATACTTAGTTTATTTTACACCAATACAAGTAAGTATAATAACCAAAATCCAAATGCCTTTATTTATATAGATAGAATATGATACAACAAGTCCAAAATACAATCATCAAATGATTAGCTCTAGGGCTCTAGCTAACAATCTCCCACTAGCACTAGTGCCAATCAGTGTAGGCTCTAAGCTCAAATGACCTAGTGTGACCATCATGCTTCCTCTGTGCCAAAGCCTTGGTCAAGGGATCTGCAATGTTAGCCTCTGTAGGTACTCTGCAAATCTTCACATCTCCTCTCTCGATGATCTCTCGAATGAGATGGAAGCGCCGTAGTATGTGTTTGGTCCGCTGGTGTGAGCGAGGTTCCTTCGCCTGTGCTATAGCTCCATTGTTTTCACAATAGAGCTCAATGGGGTCAACAATGCTAGGAACTACCCCAAGTTCAGTGATGAACTTGCGGATCTAAACTGCCTCCTTTGTTGCCTCTGATGCAGCAATATACTCGGCCTCTGTCGTAGAATCGGCTACTGTGTCCTGCTTCGAACTCTTCCAGCTCACAGCACCACTATTAATGCAAAATACGAACCCCGACTGTGATCTATAGTCATCCTGGTCGGTCTGGAAGCTAGCATCACTGTAACCCTTTACAGCTAGCTGATCCTCGCCTCTATATATCAAGAAATATTCTTTAGTCCTTCTTAAGTACTTAAGAATATTCTTGACCGCTATCCAATGACTTTCACCTAGATCTGACTGGTATCTGCTCGTCATGCTCAAAGCATACGAGACATCAGGTCGAGTGCATAGCATGGCGTACATGATCGATCCTATGGCTGAGGCATAAGGGATCTGATCCATGCGGTCTCTCTCCTCTCTAGAAGAGGGACCTTGAGTCTTCGAAAGACTCATGCCATGTGACATCGGCAGAAATCCCTTCTTGGAGTTCTGCATGGCAAACCGAAGGAGTACCTTGTGAATGTATGTACTCTGACTCAGGCCAAGCAATCTCTTAGATCTATCTCTATAGATCTATATCCCTAGAATGCGGGATGCCTCACCTAAGTCCTTCATTGAGAAGCAACTCCCTAGCCAAGTCTTGACAGACTGAAGCATAGGGATGTCCTTCCCAATGAGTAGTATGTCATCCACATACAATATGAGGAAGACAACTATGTCCCCTACAACCTTCTTGTAGACACAAGGCTCATCTTCGTTCTTGATGAAACCAAACTGTTTGATTGCATCATCGAATCGAAGATTCCAGCTCCGAGAAGCTTGCTTTAGTCCATAAATGCAGCTTGCATACTCTGCTAGTATGCTGTGGATCTACAAAACCCTCAGGTTGTGTCATGTACACATCCTCGAGCAGGTTTCCATTCAGAAACGCGGTTTTGACATCCATCTGCCATATCTCATAGTCATGGTAGGCTGCAATAGCAAGCATTATCCGAATGGACTTAAACATCGCTACTGGAGAAAATGTTTCATCATAGTCAATACCATGAATCTACTTGAAACCTTTAGCTACCAAGCGACCCTTATAGATAAGTCCATCCATGTCAGTCTTTCTCTTAAAGACCCACTTACACCCAATGGGTTTTACCCCTTCAGGTGGATCAACCAAAGTCCATACTTGGTTGGTGTACATGGATTCCATTTCGGATCTCATGGCCTCTAGCCATTTCTCGAAATTTGGTCTCATCACAACTTCTTGATAGGTGGCAGGCTCATCCTCTATGAGCACAATGTCATCATGGTCAGACAAGAGAAATGAGTATCTCTCAGGCTGACGACGTACCCTATCAGACCTGCGAAGAGGTACATACTTGAACTGGTTGTTGTTCCTCAACTCCTTGTGGAACAACATCATCCACAACACTTTGTGGTTCCAGTTCAATTTCCATCGAGGCGTCAGTGCTATTGTTCACATCTTGAACTTCTTCAAGATCGAACGCGCTCCCACTAGTCTTTCTAGAAACAAAGTCCCTTTCTAAAAAGACCCCAGTCTTTGCCACAACTACCTTGTGCTGACTGGGAATGTAGAAGTAATATCCCTTAGTTTCCTTGGGATATCCGATGAAATAACACTTGTCAGATTTGGGTCCTAATTTGTCTGAGATTTGACGTCTAACGTAAGCCTCACAACCCCAAATCCTCATGAAAGACACTTGGGCATCTCTCCCAGTCCATATCCTATATGGTGTCTTTATCACGGCCTTGGATGGAACTCGGTTGAGTATAAAAGCTGTTGTGTCTAGAGCATAGCCCCAAAGGTATGTCGGAAGATCTGTGTGACTCATCATAGATCGCTGTTAGAATGTATACTAAAAGCCTAGCTTTTGGTATAAAACATTTATCTAGAAATAAGAATCACATTGGTCAAATGTCTACATTTGTGATAAATGTAGTTGTTCAATTAATTTATATTGTAGATAACATGGTGTGTGGTGTCACACACAGAAGATCATGTTATCAGTACCTTATAAATTATAAACAGTAGCTCACGACCATGATGGAAAGGAACAAACCATTGGAAGGTCGTAGTGTAATTAGGTATTAGTTTATCTTAACTATATAATTACACTAGTACACTAAGAGTGTATTGAGTAGGACCATTAGAGGTCGTTTCTTTTATACTGACTTTATAAAGGAACAAAGACCTCAGTTATTATGGAAGTGTGTGCTCTTAATCCTAATATAATAACAAGCACATATATTTGATATTTATTTCTTTAATTTATCAATGGGTGAGATTTAGTTCGATGAATCAATAAGCCCGATAAGTTGGGAAATGATATCACTTATAGTGTGTGTTGTTGATTATAGAAGGAAACTGTGTCCTAGTAATCTAGGTTGAGAATGTCCCCAAGAGGAGCTCATAAGGATTGTCATGTTAAACCCCTGCAGGTGGACTTAGTCTGACATGATGATGAAGTTGAGTGGTACTACTCTTGGAGCTAGATATTAATTAAGTGAGTTGTCAGTAACTTACTTAATTAGTGGACATTTGTTATCTTAAACACAGGGAGACTAACACGCTCATGATAAGAAGGAGCCCAAAATGTAATTTGGGATTGGTGCGGTAGTTCAATAATAGTTCTCTAGTTAAATGAATTATTATTGATAAAATTAAGTTGTGTGTTCGGGGCGAGCACGGGATGCTTAATTTTATCGGGAGACCAAAACCAATTCCTCCTCTCGGTCCCTATCATAGCCTCTAGTATATAGAGATTTATACCCACCGCATACCCACCTTCTTACCCATCCAATGGGGCCGGCCAAGCTAGCTTGGAACCCAAGCTAGGGCCGGCCAAGACCAAGTGGATGAGCCAAAGCTTGGGTCCCAAGCTTAGGTGGCCGGCCACTAGAATATTAAAGAGGATTTTTATTAAAATTATTTCTTATGTGGATATCATGATTTTAAAAAAGAGTTTAAAAATTAAAACTTTCCTTTTATAGCTTTCTACAAAAGATTAAGAGGAGAGATTAATCTCTTTCCTTATTTGTAGTTTAAAAGGATGGTTTTAATTTTTGGTAAAAACTTTCCTTATTTGCAAATCATCTACATGTTTAAAAGAGAGTTTAAAATTTGAAATCTTTCCTTATTTGTTGATTAAAGGAGGATTTTAAATTTTAAGAAAACTTTCCTTTTTAACCATGTTCATGATTTAAAAGAGAGTTTAAAATTAAATATTCTCTTTTATAAGTTTCTACAAAAGATTAAGAAAAGATTTGATATCTTTCCTTATTTGTAGATTAAAAGAGATTTTAATTTATAAAGATAACTTTCTTTTTATCCACATGTTTAAAAGAAAGATTTTAATTTCCTTTTTATAAACCAATCATGAAGGGATAAAATTATTGGAGAAATTTTTTATAAATTTCCGGAAGCAAATAAGGAAGTTTTAATTGGTGTTTAAAATTTTATTTGCTTGGAGATTTTATTTGTTATGGCCGGCCATTGTAATTTGAAAAGAGAAAATTGTTTTAATTAAATAAATTTTCCTTTTCAATGGCAAAAGAATTAAGGAAGTTTTTATTAAATTTTCCTTATTTGCCAAGACCAAGGATTATAAAAGAGGGGGTAGAGGAGGCTTCAAGGCTAAGGACTCTATTCTATTTTTCTCCCTCTTTTTCTTGGTGTGGTGGTCGGCCCTTCCCTTTCTCTTCTCTCCTCTTGTTGTGGCCGAAATCTATCATCTCTTGGAGCTTGGAGGATGTGGCCGGATCAAGGAAGGAGAAGAAGGAGAGAAAGCATGCATCCCTTGGAGCTTGGTTGGTGGAAAATTCTTCATCCTTTGGAAGTTCTTGTGCTTGGCCGAAACTTGAAGGAAGAAGGAAGAAGGTGCCTAGGTGGTTCTCATCTTGGAAGATCGTTGCCCACACAACGTCCGAGGTTAGAAGAGGAATACGGTAGAAGATCAAGAGGTCTTTCTAAAAAGGTATAACTAGTAATTTTTCTTTCCGCATCATACTAGTTATTTTTGGAAATAATACTAAATACAAGAGGCATATGATTCTAGTGTTTCGAATTTGTTTTCGATATAGTGTTCTTTTGTTTTTCTTTTCCTTGTGATTTGATTGTTCTTTTCGGTTGACCTAAAGTTATTTTAGGAAATTAAATATTAGCTTTCCTTAAAAGGTTTTGTCTAGTCGGTGGTGGTTGCTCCCATATCCAAGAAGGTCATGTGCCTCGCCACGTCAGTACTGGGAACCAATTTTGGAAATTAATATTTAATGGAATTAATAACTTAGGTAATTTGGATCAAACGTGTTAAGTTCCGTAGGAGATCCAAGTCAAAACCTAAAAGAACAAATAGATTAAGTTTTGGATCAAACGTGTTAAGTTCTACAAGCGATCCAAAATTTAATTTAAAAGAACACATGGTAGGTAGGAAAAGGTTCAGACCTTTGTATAAAATTTTTGTACAGTGGAACCTCTAGGTTTTCCGAGTAGCAACCAACAATCACACCATATCTAATAGGGTACGATTCCTCCTTTCGGATACACCATTCCACTGTGGTGTTCCAGGAGGAGTGAGTTGGGATAGGATCCCACACTCTGCTAGATAGTCACGAAACTCATGGCTAAGGTATTCTCCACCTCGATTGGATCGAAGTATCTTAATACTTTTGTCAAGCTGGTTCTGTACTTCATTCTTGAATTCTTTGAACTTTTCAAAGGATTCAGACTTATGTGTCATCAAGTACACATAACCATATCTACTGAAGTCATCAGTAAATGTGATGAAGTATCTATAACCGCCTCTAGCAGCAACATTGAAAGGGCCACATACATCACTATGTATGAGTCCTAACAAATCAGTTGCTCTCTCGCTATGCCCACTAAAGGGAGTCTTGGTCATCTTGCCTCGTAGGCATGACTCGCATATCTCATATGATTCAAAATCAAATGAGTCCAACAAACCATCCTTATGGAGCTGGGATAAGCGCTTGTCATTTATATTGTTGGAGTGTATACTGAAAGCCTAAGCTTTGTAAACATTCATTATGAATAAAGAATCACATTTGGTCTAATTATCTACATTTGTTTGTAGTTGTTCATTTAATTTATATTGTAGATAACATAGTATGTGGTGTCACATACAGAAGATGATGTTATCAGTACCTTATAAATTATAAACAGTAGCTCACTACCAGAATGGAAAGGAACAAACCATTAGAAGGTCGTAGTGTGATTAGGTATTAGTTTATCTTGACTATATAATTACACTAGTACACTCAGAGTGTATTGAGTAGAACCATTTGAGGTCGTTCCTTTTATACTGACTTTATAAAGGAACAAAGACCTCAGTTATTATGGAAGTGTGTGCTCTTAATCCTAATATAATAACAAGCACATATGTTTGATATTTATTTCTTTAATTTATCAATGGGTGAGATTTAGTTCGATGAATCAATAAACCCGATAAATTGGGAAATGGTATCACTCATAGTGTGTGTTGTTGATTATAGAAAGAAACTGTGTCCTAGTGATACTAGGTTGATAATGTCCTCAAGAGGAGCTCATAAAGATTGTCATGTTAAACCCTGCAGGTGGACTTAGTCCGACATGATAATAAGGTTGAGTGGTACTACTCTTGGACTTAGATATTAATTAAATGAGTTGTCAGTAACTCACTTAATTAGTGGACATTCGATATCTTAAACACAGGAGACTAACACACTCATAATAAGAAGGAGCCCAAAATGTAATTTGGGATTGGTGCGTAGTTCAATGATAGTTCTCTAGTGGAATGAATTATCATTGATAAAATTAAGTTGTGTGTTCTGGGGAACATGGGATGCTTAATTTTATCGGAGACCAAAACCAATTCCTCCTCTCGGTCCCTATCGTAGCCTCTTATTTATAGAGTACTATAACCACATATACCCACCTTCTATACCCACCTAAAGGGGGCCGGCCAAGCTAGCTTGGGAACCAAGCTAGGGCCGGCCTAAGGTGGTCGGCCCTAGGTTGAACCCAAGCTAGTAGGGCCGGCCATAATTAATTAAAAAGAAAATTTAATTTTAATGTTTATTATTATGTGGAAGATTTAATTTAAAGAGAATTAAAATTAAAATATCTCTCTTGTAAAAGATTTACAAAGATTAAAGAAAGAGATTAGATCTCTTTCCTTATTTGTAGATTGAGAGATGTTTTATTTTCTCTTTAAAATTATTCACATGTTAATAAAATTAAAATTATAGATATTTCCTTTTATTAACCATGAAGAGATTTTAAAGAGAAATTTTATTTTTAAAATTTCCGAAACAAATAAGGAAAGTTTTAATTGTTGATTGAAACTTGTCCAATTTGCTTCCTCTTGATGTGGCACCATTAGAGTTTATTTGGGAAATTTTATTTTATTTTCTCAAATAAATCATGTCAAGGAAATTAAGGAAATTTTATTGTAAATAAATTTCCTAATTTGCCTAGGCCAAGGAATATAAAAGAAGGGGTAGGGTGCCTTCATGAGACACAACCTCTATTGTTTTCTCTCCCTTTTCCTTGGTGTGGCCGGCCATTACCCTCTTCCTCTCTTCCTCTTGTGGTGGCCGAATACTTCATCTTTCTTGGAGTTCTTGTGGTGGCCGGATACTACTTGGAGAAGAAGAAGAAGAAGGAGAGAAAGCTAGCATCTCTTGGAGCTTGGTTAGTATTTTGATTTTCTTCTTTGGTAAAGTTCTTCCTTTGTGGCCGAACCTTGCTTGGAGGAGAAGAAGGTGGTTGGTGGTTTCTCATCTCGGTAGATCGTTGCCCACACAACGTCCGAGGTTAGAAGAGGAATACGGTAGAAGATCAAGAGGTTTTTCTACAAGGTATAACTAGTAATTTCTATTTCCGCATCATGCTAGTTATTTATGGAAATAATACTAAATACAAGAGGCTTACGTTCTAGAATTTCGAATATGTTTTTTCGAAGTTGTGTTCTTTTGTTTCTTTCTTTTCCTTGTGATTTGATTGTTCTCTTTGGTTAACCTAAAGTTATTTTAGGAAATTAAATATTAGCTTTCTATTAAAGGTTTTGTCTAGTCGGTGGTGGTTGCTCCCATATCCAAGAAGGCCATGTGCCTCGCCACGTCAGTACTGGGAACCTTTTATGGAAATTAATATTTAATGGAATTAATAACTTAAGGAGACTTGGGTCGAACGTGTTAAGTTCCGCAGGAGATCCAAGTCAAAACCTAAAAGAACAAATAGATTAAGTTTTGGATCAAACGTGTTAAGTTCCGCAGGCGATCCAAAATTTAATTTAAAAGAACACATGGTAGCTAGGAAAAGGTTCAGACCTTTGTACAAAATTTTTGTACAGTGGAACCTATAGGTTTTCCGAGTAGCAACCAACATATATGACCTAAGCGACAATGCCAGAGGTAGGTTTGGTTCATGTCATTTGACTTGAACCTCTTAGTATTTATGTTATAGATAGAGCTCTCAAGGTCTAGAATATAGAGTCCGTTTATCAGAGGTGCACTACAATAAAACATATCGTTTAAATAGACGGAACAACATTTGTTCTTTATAGTAAACGAGAAACCTTTCTTGCCCAAACAAGAAACTGATATAATGTTCTTAGTTAATGTAGGCACATAACAACAATCGACTAACTCTAGTACAAGCCCAGAGGGCAGAGATAGAAAATAAGTCCCTACAGCAACAGCAGCAACCCGTGCTCCATTGCCTACTCGTAGGTCCACCTCGCCCTTTGTCAATGCCCTGCTATTTTTCAGCGCCTGCACATCAGTACAAATGTGAGAAGCACATCCAGTATCTAATACCCATGATGTAGAAATAGATAGATTGACTTCTATAACATATATACCTGAAGTGAAAGTCTCACTTCGCTTCTTCTTAAGATCCTCCAAGTATACCTTGCAGTTCCTCTTCCAGTGCCCGGTCTGACGGAAGCAGGTAGCATCCTTGGCGACCCTCCTTTAGGCTTTGCCTTGCCTTTGCCCTTGGCTTGGGACTTTCCTTGACTTTGGGCTTGCCTTGCCCTTATATTTTTGAACCAGAACAATGTTGGGCTTAGCCTTCTTAAGGTTTAGCTCAGCTTAACATGCTAAGTGGCTTGTCAATCTCGTTCATATTGTAGTTTAGAACGAATTGACTGTAGCTATCCGACAAGGATTACAAGATCAGGTCAGTAGCCAGCTCTTGGCCAAGAGAGAACCCCAACCTTTGTAGGTTCTCTATGTACCCAATCATTTTGAGTACATATGGGCCTACGGGAGCCCCGTCTGACATCTTGCATTGAAACAGTGCCCTTGAGATCTCAAATCTCTCATGCCTCGCTTGTCCTTGATACAGCTGACGAAGATGTTCAACCATATCGTAAGCGCCCATTAACTCGTGTTGCTTCTGAAGCTCAGAGTTCATGGTCGCAAGCATTAGACAAGACACATCTAATGCATCATCTTGATGCTTCTTAAAAGCATCTCGGTCAGCTTGTGGGGCAATGGCAGGAGGAGCCTCCGGAATGGGCTGCTCCAGAACGTACAGTTTACGTTCTTGGGTGAGAACTATTCTCAGGTTCCTGTACCAGTCCAGGAAGTTTGCTCCGTTGAGCTTGTCCTTCTCGAGGACAGATCGCAGGGAGAAGGTGTTCGTATTCCACGTCATGGTAATGTACAACAGAAATAAAAGCAGAAATAAATATCATATTCTTAATCATTTAATTAGGCCTTTAACTAAATGATGCTCCCACTGAATTCTATAATTCATGTGGGACAAGATCCACATCATACTAACCCTTGAGTTAACTTTGGCTAATACGCCCAAGACTTAGTATGATCGGAAGGTAACAATTACCAATTACATCTCTATGCAACTCTTGTTTATAGAATCAAAAATACGCATTTATATTAAAACTCGAGTTAGCTTTGGCTAATACGCCCGAGAGTTAATATATATGTGATTTTGACCTAACTTTCCAACCGTTGGAAGAATGCCTATAGTTATACTCGATCCAACCGAGTTAACTAGGAATACTCAATCTAATTGAGTTGTACTCACCCATGCGTTGATAGGCGGGACCAAGATTATCCCTCCGTACCCTACCAAGATAGTATGTGTTGCTCTGCTTTGGTAGATTCAACAACTACATGCGATCGAGGTAGTAGTAGGTATCACGGCACGGTAGGCATTAGAGTTGACGTGATTTAGATCTAATCTAAATGATGATGCGTATCAAATACTTGATTTAGATCTAATCTAATCGTGGGGTGCATCATGTGCAGGATTTAGATCTTATCTAATCGCTAGGCACTAATTAACTACTTAATTAAACATGCATCACATACATATAAGTAATTAATTAAATTATTTTGTGATTATGTCATGGCCCTACTACGATCTTCTCAAGCCAATGAGAAGATCGGATGGTCAACCTAAGGTCAACAGCTTCTCAAGCTTCTTCCTTTGACCACCTTGTGTTGCTCGCGCCCTCCTCGTAACTCTGTCTCGTGTGGACCTTCCACCGCTTCAAAATTACATTATAATTTTGAAACTCGAGTTACATTCGAGTCTAAATATAATTTACAACCAAAATAAAAGGAAGGCACGACGTGCAGGTCGCGAAAAATAAAATAAATAAAAATAAGATAAATACAGCTGGCACATCACATAAGGGCACGCAGGCCGTATTATGAATTACAACACAATTGTCCAATCGAATTGGGTCTTTGGGCCATGACTATCACAAAAATAATATATAATTCAAAATTATATATTTTTCATAATTTTTCTGTAATTTTTTCATAATTTTACAGATTTTATGAGTAAATTTTTCCCGGCGGTTCCGATTAGCGATTTCGGGCGCAATCGCGGAGCAAATCCCCTTGCGGGGTTAGGGGCAGTACCCCTACCCGCGATCTAACCATCGCGAGTTGCTCCTAAGCGATCCAAGAGCACCTTAGCCCGCTGTCCCAAAAGATTTTGGGTTGAAACATTACCGTTTTGGAAAATTCTTCTCGATAGTCGAAGCCTACAAGTGCCGAAACACTTGTGCTTCGCTTCTACGAGAAAAATACCCATAAAATCATAAAAATTAGGAAATTCACAGAATGTTACAGTATGCATATTTTTCACAAAAATACTAATTGAAACTAGTACTCGCTTCGCACGTGGCTCTGATACCACTGTTGGGTTTTTCGGGCCGCGAAAACCGCATTTTCGCGTCGCGAAAACCCCGAATCACCCATGCCACTGGATCTCGTGTGAAGAAAACTTTTGAAAATATGAGTACGAGTTTAAAGCTTCAATCTACAGTAGATCTACAAAGGAAGAAAATATTTTTATACCTTTGAAGCGTGCCTTTCACGTATCCCGCTCGTCCAAAATGTCGGATCTCTAGACCGTCAAGAGTACGGTCCTCTAGAAGTATCCACACGGATAACTTAGGTGGAGAAGACCTAAACAAAAGGTGTGCTAGCACCTTGATAGGTCACGACAAGAAGAGGAGAGGGAGAGAGCAAGAAGAACTCAAGGAAGAAGAAGGAATCAATATGCCTTGAATGAAAAATCAATTTCATTCACAATGATAAGTGGCCGGCCACATCTCCAAGGTGTAACCCCCATTCTCATTAAATGTAGCCATTAAAGAGAATGGAGTTGTAACTCCCATGAGGTGGCACACTTTGATGATGTGGCACATCATCATTGGTCCACATCTTGCCATCTCACTAATGATGTGGCAATTAGTCAAGTCAAACTTGACTCTTCCTCTTCCTCTCAAGTCAAGTCAAACTTGACCAAATCTCTTCCATGGTTGATCGAATCCAACCATTTGATTCAAGCCAACTTAATATAATGAATCTAATTCATTTAACTAAATTGATTCAATGAGTCATAATCTAAATTAGACTCATTGAACACATGAATCTGTAAGACCGATAGATTCGATAGAGGGGGGGTGAATATCGATTCGAAAATATAGAGTATTAGCGCAGCGGAAAAGTAAAGTAGACACAGTTGTTTTTTACTTCGTTCGGAGCCTGTGACGACTCCTACTCGAAGGCCCGTGGTCCTTGACCACTTTCGTTGGGCAATCACTAGCAATTCGAATATAATTACAGAATGAATACAGGAAATGCTTAATGAAACAAAGTAATACCGACAAGAAAATTAACCAAAAACGAAGAAGCACTTTGTCGGAGCTTTGTTAGCGTCGCAGGAACGTAGAGCAATGGGACCAGCAGTCGAAAGTTCTCAGTTGATGATTGATCCAAGCGCCTGGATCTCTTCCGGGCGCCTGAATCCCTTCCGGCGCCTGGAATGTGACGTAGCTGCACAAACCATGATGCTCCACGTGACGACGACTCGGCTGGATGAAATTTGCCTTCCGGGCGCCCGAATCCCTTCCGGGCGCCCGGACCCCTCTTCTCCGGAAAGTCCTTCTCCTGCAAGAAAAGGTTAGTCCGAGGCAAATGTACCCTGCAGCAAAAGAATGTTAGCACAGTTTTATAGATGAGCAAAGTATGACTTAGATTCCGTCTTTCCGAGACCGGAATCTAGTCACGATCTCGACTTAGATATCCGAAATGGATCTAAGTCGGATCGACGCCTAATGTTCCCTACCCGAGAACGCGTCCTCACAGTCACTCCCCTCCAGTGACTTACCTCACTTACCTGCCAGACGTCCGGTCAGCCCGTCGACCCGTCTGGACTTCTCGCCAAGCGTCCGGTCAGCCCGTCGACCCGCTTGGACTTCTCGCCAGCTATCCGGTCAGCCCGTCGACCTAGCGGACTTCTCGCCAAGCGTCCGGTCACCCGTCGACCCGCTTGTCAACTATCCGGTCAACCCCGACCTAGTGGACTTTTCCTGCACACTTGATAAAAGTGTCGACAACAACAAACCTAACTTAACCTGATTTGTCATTCATCAAAACTGAGTTAGACCGTTAGTGCTAACCGCACCAACAATCCCCTTTTGATGGAATGACAACCTGGTTAAGTTAGTGATAAAAAGTATGCAAAAATCAAGCATGATTTTTGAGGTTTTTAAGGTTTAAGTTAGTTTTTTAAGTTTGCATTTAGTTGCTCTAACTTAACCAACCTAACTCTCCCCCTTTGGCATTCATCAAACAACAAGGGTAAACAATCATAGCGAGAAATACTGAAAACAATAATACCTTGAACAATAACTGAGTTTTTAAATCCAAGAGAAGATCAAATTGACTTGGGGGGGTATAAAGTTTTGAAAATTTGTTGAAAGCTACTTAAACATAAGTTTTAACTGAGTTTCAACTTTGAAATGCTACTTAAACATAAGTTTTCAAAACCAAAATCCCAAAGCTAAGTTTGAAAAGTCTATTTTTCAAAACTAATTGAAGTTTATTTTTCAACACTAAGTGTACAAGATTCAATTTTCAAAACAAGGAAAATAACTTTGAGAAGCTTAGTTTGTAAACTAAATTTTGTAAAATTTATCCTTCAAATTAAATTGTCAAAGTTAAGTAAAGTCAAATCTTTAAGAAGTAGACTCAGGACAATTTTCAAAGTAAAATTAAGTTTAAATCTTTACTTTTAGTTTTCAAAGGAGTTTGATAAACGTAAAAAAAAATTTTGGAATGTTTTTGTAAAGTTTGCTTTTCAAAATCAAATTTTTCAAAGTTTAAAAGTATTAGATTCAAAACTATGGTTTAAAATACTTGAAAAGTTCAGTTTTCAAAGAATAGGTAAAAAGGATAAAAAGTTTGTGAGTTTAAAAATTTCACAATTTTAACCAACTTATTTTTAAACTTTGATTTTCAAAATTAAGTTTAAAATTCAATTTGGAAAAATAAATAGTTATATTTCTCCCCCTGAATTTGATATTTAACTTCAACCAGCTGTCTAACCAATTAGGTACTAACTAACTATTAGAAAATAGTAGCTTTCACTTGGTTAGTCAGATTAAGTTAATTATAATCAGTCAGTGTTTGACTCGACTGATGAACTTTAATCTGATTAATATTTGAATTGTATTTAACGTCCAGACTTATACTGATGCACTGAAATAAGCATCTTAAGTCCAGACAGATGGCCTATGCATCTCACCCCTTTCTATGTTTATCAACCACAAGCAAGGTAAGCCTAAGGTGTTGGTGAGATGCTCAAGAGCTAAACCTATGGGTACATGCTTTCTAAGGATGTAAGACTAGTCTAAGGCCAAAACTGTTTTTGAAAATTTAAAAGTGGAAATTTTGAAAACAAACAAGTTTAGCCTATAAGTTGATAAAATCAGTTTTGAAAGTATTTATGAAGGATCCTAGTCTATTGAGCACATCCCTAATTGTCGTCGTAAGTTGCTAAATTCACTTTCAGGGAGTGGTTTTGTAAAAATGTCAGCTAAATTTGATTTAGACTCAATGTACTTGAGTTCAATATCACCTTTAGTAACATGATCCCTGATGAAGTGATGCCTAACTTCAATATGTTTGGTTCTTGAATGATGCACAGGATTCTTGGTTAAGTTAATCGAACTTATATTATCAATTAATACTTTTACATTTGTGATATTTAAGTTGAAATCTTTTAGAGTATGCATCATCCATAATATTTGTGCAATACACTCGCCTATAGCTATGTATTCTGACTCAGTTGTAGATAGTGCAACACAGTGTTGCTTTCTACTAAACCAGCTGACAAGGGATGGACCAAGTAGTTGGCATCCACCACTTGTGCTTTTGCGGTCTAATTTGCATCCGGCATAATCTGAATCAGAATATCCTATTAATTCAAAGTTGTTGGTCCTAGGATACCAAATACCTACATTTGTGGTTCCCTTGAGGTATCTAAAGATTCTTTTGACTTGAGTCAAATGAGATTCTTTAGCACAGGTTTGGTATCGAGCACACATACTAACTGCAAATAAAATGTCAGGTCGGCTTGCAGTTAAGTAAAGTAGACTACCTATCGCGCTCCGATAATGTTTTAAGTCTACTGATTTTCCATTAGGATCATCATCTAGGATTGTGTTTATGGCCATAGGTGTTTTTATTTCTTTAGTATTTTCCATTCCAAATTTTCTAAGTAACTCCTTAGTATTTTTTTGTTGATAAATATAATTTCCTTCATTTGTTTGTTTGACTTGTAACCCTAGAAAATAAGTTAATTTTCCTACCAGACTCATTTCGAATTCGTGTTCCATTAGGTTTGTAAATTCGTTTAAAAATTCTGAGTTGGTTGAACCAAAGATGATATCATCTACATAAATTTGAGCTATAAAAATATCTTCTTTTATTGATTTCACAAATAGTGTTGGGTCAATTTGACCTTGATTGAACCCTTTAGAGGTTAAGTAAGAGGTTAGTCTTTCATACCATGCCCTAGGTACCTGTTTAAGTCCATATAATGCCTTTTTTAATTTGTAGACATAATCAGGGTGTTCTAGGCTTTCAAAACCTGGCGGCTGACCTACATACACTTCTTCTTTTATCAATCCATTAAGAAAGGCAGACTTGACATTCATTTGGTATAGTTTGAATCCTTTATGGGCTGCATAGCTTAGTAACATTCTAATGGACTCTAGTCTAGCTACCGGGGCATAAGTTTCATCGTAGTCAAGTCCTTCAACTTGACTGAACCCTTTGGCAACTAACCTGGCCTTGTTCCTAGTAATTTCTCCAGTTTCACTTAATTTGTTTCGAAATACCCATTTGGTTTCTATTATTTTCTTATCGGTAGGTTGAGGTACTAGGTCCCAAACTTCATTGCGCTCAAATTGAGCTAATTCTTCTTGCATAGCTATGACCCAGTCTGGGTCAAGTAGAGATTCAGCTACAGTTTTGGGTTCAATATTTGAGATTAACGAGATTTGACTTAGGTTTCTGAAAGATGACCTAGTTTGAACCCTCAGGTCTGGGTCACCAATTATTTGATTAGTAGGATGGTTTGGGTTGACTCTTATGGTTCTAGGAGGTTGACTTTCTTGTAGTTGTTCTTCTTCTTCATTATTTTGGGTTTGGTTTGTTCCCTCAGAATTGATATGTCCGTGAACAGAGTCAACTGGATGAGGTTGGGCTTGTTCTAGGTTTTGATTGGATTCTTTGAATTTTACATTGGTGGTTTCTTCAATTCTTAAAGTGACTTTATTATAAATTCTGTAGCCTCTGCTATTCAGAGAGTAACCTAGAAAAATTCCATTCTCTATTTTGGAAGTGAATTTGCCTAAGTGTTCTCTAGTATTTAGGATAAAGGCTGGGCAACCAAATACCTTAAAGTATTTTATATTAGGTTGCTTGTTGTAAAATATTTCAAAAAATGTTTTATTGTGGTTTTTGTTTAGTGTTGTTCGGTTTTGTACATAGCAGGCTGTACTAACAGCTTCTGCCCAAAAATATTTAGGTAAGTTGTATTCATTTAGCATAGTTCTAGATGCTTCAAGTAAGGTTCTATTTTTCCTTTCTACAATTCCGTTTTGTTGGGGAGTTTTAGGGCAAGAAAATTCATGATGGTAGCCATTTTCAAGGCAAAATTTATCAAAATTATGATTTTTAAATTCTCCTCCATTATCACTTCTGATTCTTTTAATTTTTATGCCTTTTTCATTTTCAATTTGTTTGCAGAAATTCGTAAAAATTTCAAAAGTTTCATCTTTATGTTTTAAGAATTTGACCCAAGTGAACCTAGAATAGTCGTCTATTATAACTAAACAGTACAGACTTCCATTTATTGATTTGACCCCGTGGGAGTCAAATAAATCTAAGTGTAAAAGTTCTAGGACTGAGTTGGTTTGGGATTCATTAATTGGTTTGTGGGTAGATTTTGTTTGTTTGCCTTGTTGACAAGCATTACATATTGTTGAATCTAAGTTAGGTAATTTTGGTAAGCCTCTAACTAGACCGTTTAATTTACTTATGTTTCTGAAATGGGTGTGTGACATTCTTCTGTGCCATAACCAGGTTTCTTCTTTTTGTGTTAAATAACACTTGACTGAAGAAGTGGTTAAGTTGATGGCATAGATATTGTCTTTTCTAAAGCCTTTTAGGCTTATAGTTGGATTATCTAGATGTTTGATCAAACATTCTGTGGATAGAAATTTTACCTTATACCTAGTGTCACACAATTGACTTATACTCAGAAGATTGTATTTAAAATTTTCAACAAGTAGAACATTTGAAATTATGAAATCTATGTTTAATTCAATATTACCTATACCAATTACCTTGAGTTTACCGTTGTTTCCAAAGGCAACTGTTCCTAGGCTTTTGTAGGTTAATTGAGTGAACTTGGTGTGATCTCCAGTCATATGTTTGGAGCAACCACTGTCCAAAATCCACTTGGTTTCCTACAACACGTAGGATTTATGTTAGTCTTAGTTTATCAATTTTTTAATCAATCATTACTTAAGAAATTGATTTAAGTTTTAAAATTAAAATTTTTGAAAATAATTTTTAAGTTTAAAATTTTGAAAATAATTTTTAAGTTTAAAATTAAAATTTTGAAAATAATTTTTAAGTTGAAAATAATTTTTAAGTTTAAAATTTTGAAAATAATTTTTAAGTTTAAAATTTTGAAAATAATTTTTTAAGTTTAAAATTTTGAAAATAATTTTTAAGTTTAAAATTAAGAAAATAATTTTTAAGTTTAAAAATTTGAAAATAATTTTTTAAGTTTAAAATTTTGAAAATAATTTTTAAGTTTAAAATTAAGAAAATAATTTTTAAGTTTAAAAATTTGAAAATAATTTTTTTAAGTTTAAAAATTTGAAAATAATTTTTTAAGTTTAAAATTTTGAAAATAATTTTTAAGTTTAAAATTTTGAAAATAATTTTTAAGTTGAAAATAATTTTTAAGTTTAAAATTTTGAAAATAATTTTTTAAGTTGAAAATAATTTTTAAGTTTAAAATTTTGAAAATAATTTTTAAGTTTAAAATTTAAATTTTGAAAATAATTAAAATTTAAAATTTTGAAAATAATTTTTTTTAAGTTTAAAATTTTGAAAATAATTTTTAAGTTTAAAATTTTGAAAATAATTTTTAAGTTGAAAATAATTTTTAAGTTTAAAATTTTGAAAATAATTTTTAAGTTTAAAATTTTGAAAATAATTTTTTAAGTTTAAAATTTTGAAAATAATTTTTAAGTTTAAAATTAAGAAAATAATTTTTAAGTTTAAAAATTTTAAAATAATTTTTTAAGTTTAAAATTTTGAAAATAATTTTTAAGTTTAAAATTAAAATTTTGAAAATTTAACATTAAGTTAAGCCTTATTCATCTCACCCGATCTATATTATCAATCAGGGAATCCTATGATTTTGTGAGATGAAATTGGTTTGATTACAGACTTTTGGTTTAACTTGTGTTAGATTCAGATTTAGTTTTGGTTTCCACAAATAAGCATTCTTCGGATAAACTTCTAAGCTTGGTGAGTCACAGGGACATCATTAGAAGTAACCAACCTTTCGAAGTTTTCCGAATAGTCCTATCCACGGAACTTAGTACTAAATCTTGGTCTAACTGGTTAGGATTCGTTTAAGGGTAGCTTCGGTCAGTTACACTTGGCCAAATGCACCAGATCGAAGCCATATCTTTCTAGACATGCGATGCCCAAGCTTCCCTAACGTACTATCATCCAAAAATTTCACCAGTACCATGAGTCAAGTTAACTTCGGTCTCTTTTTAACTAATCTTGATTACCCTGTCGGGTTATGTTAGTTTTGGAGGTGCCAGCTATTCTGGAGCCTCCCCCTGAATTATTGGCCATTAATTTAGATTTTTGGGTTTGTGTCGATTCTTTTTGTAGTTATAATCAACTTGGTGATAGTCCAAATTTTGAGTTTTGAATTTTGATTTTAAGTTAAATTTATTTTTTAGGTTTTGATCTAATTTATTCAAGTTTATATAATGTATTTTATCTTTAGGTATATAGAATTGATTAAGTCCTACTTGCGTGGTTAAGCACGCTTTCGGGACCCAAGCTTGTTTAGTTGCTTTGTGTTGGGTTAATAATGAATTAAAGGTTTTGTTTGATTTTGACTTATATCCAAGTCCGGTTTTATTATAGCATGCCTTTTGGTTATTTAGAATTAAATCTAAATTTTTAGATCTTGTTGTGAATTTTTCCAACAATTCTTTTAACTTATTAATTTCACTTTTTAATGATAAATTCTCCTCCTCAAGTGTTCGGTCTTGAGTTGAATTCGAATTTTTTAATTGTTCCTTGAGGTTTTGATTTTCCTCAAGAAGCGATTTATTTTCATTTTCCAATTTAACTAATTTTTTATTTAAACACGAGATAATTCTAAAGAATTTATGATTTAAGTTTTGGTATACCTCTTCGGAACCTTCGGAAACGAGTGCGAACTCGTGGCTCGATTCGGGTTCGGACCCGTCTTCCGATTCCTCTGATTCGTCCTCCGTTTCAGCTTCGCGAGCCATCAGCGCGAGGTGACTTTGGTGTTTTTGCCTTTCTCCCTCCGATTCGTCTGAGGAGGAATCGTCCCATGTTGCTTTGAGGGCTTTCTTCTTTGTTGATTTAGGTTTGTCAAGTTTCAATCTTGGGCATTCGTTCTTGTAGTGCCCCTTTTTGTTACACCCGAAACATGTGACATTTCTTGAGTCGGCTGGCGAACTGATCTTCTGAAGATCCTGTTTGTTGAAGCTTCTCTTTTTCCTGGTGAACATCTTCCTTACCAGGTTCACCAGGTGTTCTTCGTCCTCAGAGTCTTGATCGGAATCTTCTTCAGATTCGGGCTTGTTCTTCCTTTCTTTAGAGGAACCTGCAATTAAAGCTACACCTTTCTCGACCCCGGCATTAGTTTGCTCATGAAGTTCTAATTCACAAAAGAGTTCATCCAATTTTAATTTAGATAGATTTTTTGAAATTTTGTAAGCATCTACAATTGATGCCCACAAATTATTTCGCGGAAAAGCATTTAACGCGTACCTTATTAAGTCTCGGTTCTCCATTTGGTGTCCTATCGCGTGGAGACCGTTGAGGATATCCTTGATCCTCGTGTGGAGCTGACTTGCCGTTTCTCCTTCCTGCATTTTTATATTAAAAATTTTATTTAACAGCAAATCTCTTTTTGTTACCTTCGCGTCGCTTGTTCCTTCGTGCAGCTCGATCAGTTTATCCCAGAGCTCCTTAGTGTTTTCATGCGGTCCGACCCGTTTCAGTTCTTCTCGTGTTAGTCCGCAGTGTAGAGTGTTGATGGCTTTGTTCTCCATTGATGCCTTTTTCTTTAAATCATTTGTCCATTCTTCAGGGTCTATTATTTTCCCGGAGTTGTCTACTGGAATTTTATAAGCCTTTGTGACGCTCATCCATTGGTCGTAGTCTGTCTTCATGTAGACTTCCATTCTTCTCTTCCAGTACGAAAAATCATCCCCGTTGAATAGGGGAGGACGAACTGTGCTGAAGCCTTCTTGTTGAGACATCTTATCCTGCACACACTAAATTAACTAGAAAAAAAATTCCAAGACTTCGTCTTGGATTAGCAGTGCGGGAAAAAATAGAAACTCTAAGTGTAACAAAAAAAATCTTCCAAAAAGATAATAATATCAGTTTGGAATTAAAAAATATTTCACCCCCTGTCTGATTGGTGGTTGCACCAAATCAGAGCGGTACCTGCTCTGATACCACTTGTAAGACCGATAGATTCGATAGAGGGGGGGGGGTGAATATCGATTCGAAAATATAGAGTATTAGCGCAGCGGAAAAGTAAAGTAGACACAGTTGTTTTTTACTTCGTTCGGAGCCTGTGACGACTCCTACTCGAAGGCCCGTGGTCCTTGACCACTTTCGTTGGGCAATCACTAGCAATTCGAATATAATTACAGAATGAATACAGGAAATGCTTAATGAAAAAAAGTAATACCGACAAGAAAATTAACCAAAAACGAAGACACTTTGTTGGAGCTTTGTTAGCGTCGCGAGAACGTAGAGCAATGGGACCGGCGAAAGTTCTCGATTGATGATTGATTACGAAGCTCCTGCAGGGCTTCTTTTATATCGTCCGCGCTGAATCCCTTCCGGCGCACGGAATGTGACGTAGCTGCACAAACCATGATGCTCCACGTGGACGACGACTCGGTGGATGAAATTTGCCTTGGCGCCGGATCCTTCCGGCGCCGGATCCGCGCCGGACCCTCTTCTCCGAAAGTCCTTCTCCTGCGAAAAGGTTAGTCCGAGGCAAATGTACCTTGCAGCAAAGAATGTTAGCACAGTTTTATAGATGAGCAAAGTATGACTTAGATTCCGTCTTTCCGAGACTGGAATTTAGTCACGATCTCGACTTAGATATCCGAAATGGATCTAAGCCGGATCGACGCCTAATGTCCCCTTCCCGGGAACGCGTCCTCACAGTCGCTCCCCTCCAGTGACTTACCTCACTTACCTGCCAGACGTCCGGTCAGCCCGTCGACCCGTCTGGACTTCTCGCCAAGCGTCCGGTCAGCCCGTCGACCCGCTTGGACTTCTCGCCAGCTATCCGGTCAGCCCGTCGACCTAGCTGGACTTCTCGCCAAGCGTCCGGTCAGCCCGTCGACCCGCTTGGACTTCTCGCCAGCTATCCGGTCAACCCGTCGACCTAGCTGGACTTTTCCTGCACACTTGATAAAAGTGTCAGACAACAACAAACCTAACTTAACCTGATTTGTCATTCATCAAAACCTGAGTTAGACCGTTAGTGCTAACCGCACCAACAGAATCAACTTGAGTCCAACTCAAGTTAGCCCAATTAGGATTACTCTTAATTCAATTTGATTCATCAAATGAATCTAATCCTCTTGGTTCATCATATGAACCTAATCTCCATCTAATTGTCCTTAGTGTGTGACCCTATAGGTTCTTGTAACATTGGCAATGCCCTAAACTCATTTAGGAGCATAAGTAATGAGCGGTATCTAGCAACACATCATTACTACCCAAGTTACAAGAATGTTGAGATCCAACATCACCTTGTGACTACTAATTGTGACTCCTCACAATATATGACAAGTGTCATTCTATCCTAGACATCTAGATTAGTCAATGTGAGGCATAGACCGTGTCATCCTCTGACCAATCTAAATCTTGAACTCCAAGTAGACTCACTAAATCAAATGAGCTCAATATCCTATATTGACTCATTTGGGCATGGCCATGCACTTCGTGGTCTCACTCTATCAAGAACACCGATGTCTCTCCCGTCATATAGGAGGGATAGATTCCATCTACATCACTCACATCCCTCTGCATAATTTGTTATATACCCGGTAATCGCCTTTATAGTCCACCCAGTTACGGGTGACGTTTGATGAAACCAAAGTACATAACTCCTTATGTAGGGATCTATGGTGACTTCAAGTCTAAGGACTAGTAGTCATACTAATAGCCACATGAGAAAGTATATGACACTCATATAACGGTCCATGATACTTTCTCATGGCGGGTCATTCAGTGCATAGTTTGTAAAATCGCGATCCGGATCATAGGATCGTACGATTCTACGATCCGGAAACCCAAAATCGATCCAAGATCGTGCAGAATCGAGTTTTGCAGCAGAATCGTAGCAGGATCGGTAGGATCAGTAGGATCGGAACAGAATCGGTAGGATCGGAGCAGAATCGGAGCAGGATCGGTGGAAGCTTTGAGAGGTCATAACTTTTGACTCGGATTAAACCATGAGGCCTATAATATATCAAATCAAAGCTCATTCAGAGATCTTTAATAAATTTCAAAATTTATCCTTAACCACCCTATTTCAAAGACAAAAAATATCATTTAAATCCTTTTCAGATGTCTAGGAGATTTTATCTTTTTTTTATTATCTTTTTCTCATCTTATTAGGGGTTTAAATTATTTAAACATATGTTTAACTATTTTTGAGTTAGTTTTTTATCAATAATATTCTGTCATTTATTTTCCTCAAAATAATAAGTTTTTGGATACCTATTATCTAGTATTGTGTGACATCAACCAGTCTTTAGAAGATTATTTCCGGCGTTCATATTTGAATCAAAGGATTCAATAGCTTCTATTATATACGTTAGGTGCTTTGTTGGCCTGTAAATTGAATTATTTTATATACCAAGGAAATATTTATTATATTGAATGTGTTATTATTATTGTATTAATAGAAATTTTATATTTTTTTCATTTTATGATATGAAAATATAAATATTATTACTATAAGAGAATGTTAGTTGAATTACAAATTAATTTAAATTTGTACCTGTAGTAATGTAATTTGAGGTGTTGAGTGTAAATGATTGCATATATATACAAAATTAGTTATTTATTTATATGTAAGTGATATTTTTAGGTATTTTTTCTAATTATTAATCATGTATGATAAGATTTTAAGGGTTTTTTGTAGGATCGTACGATTCTACGATCCGATCCTGACCGATCCGATCCTGACCCTAAATCGATCCTGCGTAGGATCGCGATTCTACAAACTATGGTTCAGTATACATTCTCTAATGTATACCCATGTGTCAACTTGATATCTCTATATCCATGACTTGTGAGATCAAGTCATCGAGTTGACCTACATACTAGTCTTATTGCATTAACATTGTCCCTGAATGTTAATACTCGACTAGGAATGATTAAGAGCAGTGTTCCCTATATCATCTCACTATCAGTTCAACTAACCGATTGATATAGGTGAGAACCGTCTACTCAAGAAAATTATTATACTTAGTTTATTTGGCACCAATACAAGTAAGTATAATAACCAAAATCCAAATTCCTTTATTTATATAGATAGAATATGATACAACAAGTCCAAAATACAATCATCAAATGATTGGCTCTAGGGCTCTAGCTAATACCTAGGTCTATTGTTTCTAGATTTTTCATGCATAGATTTCCTAGGGTTTTGATCAACAATTACCCTATTCCTATCATGATATTTAAATCCAAAATGTTTCATTGCCACATAATGATAATCATTATTTTTCCTAGCATGCATGGAGGAATTTAAATTTGACTTCAAATTTAAACTAGAGTTTACCTTACCCTTTACCTTTGGAGCTCCCCCTTGACATGAGCCTCCATTCTTCCTCCACTTCTTCTCCTCTTTCTTCAAATGCGCCAATTTCTTGATTTCTTTCTTCTTTGGGCATTTGGTGTGGTAATGACCCCGCTCACCACACGTGAAGCACACTATGTGTCATTTCTTCTCCTTCTTCTTCTTGGCACCATCATTCCTACAACCCACATTAGTATCTAAAATAACTTGATTGGGTTTAGGATTTACCTTCTTCTTACCCATAGGACACCTATTCTTGTAGTGTCCCTTCTCATTGCACCCGAAGTAAATTATGTGGTCCTTTGACTTCACTTCAGTGGAGGTGCTTGCTACGTTGACCACTTCCAAGACCTCTTCTTCTTCTTCACTTGTCTTGGAATTTTCTTCAATTCTTGAGGATGTAGATGATATCTCATCTTCCTTTTCCTCCTTGGATGTTGAGCCTGACTCAACTTCCGTTTGCTCTTCCTCAACTTGAGCAATTAAACTCATCTCCTTGGGTTCTTCTTCTTTTTGTGTAGGTTTAGGTTCTTCCCGTAGAACCATCTTCACCTTGCTCCACAAATCGTGGGCGTTCTTATATTCACCTACACCAATTATCACATTAGACGGTAATATATCTATTAAGATTGATATTACCTTTGAGTTTGCCTCCGAACGTGAGGTTTGCTCTTCCGTCCAATGTCGTGGTCGGAGTCTTTTTCCCTTCTTATCTCTTGGGACTTTGAACTGGTCCTTGATCACCATCATGGTGTCCCAATCCATGTTGAAGAAGACTTCCATCTTCATCATCCAAAATGTGATGTCCCCAAGGCTTCCTCCTTCAAACTTTGGAGGTGCTATCAAGTCGGTCATCTTCTTGCTTCCTCGGTGATTAGTCCGAAGGAGAGCGTCCTAGCTCTGATACCACTTGTAGGGGATCGGTGGTCGGCTTGAAGGGGGGTTGGATAGACGGTACCCCTAAATCGACAGCTTCCTACACTATTGTTAGCTTGCGCAGCGGAATAATACAAAAACAAACAAGCTAAACACTAAAGCTAAGAAAGGAAATGAAATGCAAACCTCTAACATGTTTGTTTACGTGGTTTGGAGATAACTTGCTCCTACTCCACGGCGTACCTGTAAGGTGGACGATCCCTCAATCCATCGGTGGATTAATCCCCGGCAAACTCCGGCTAGCTCAACCTCCTTGTAGGTGGAGAAACCTCACCACAACTCCAACCAAGACCTCTTGGCACACAAAGATCTCTTGAGCACAAAAGACTTCTAATTAGACTTTAACCAAGTCTAATTTTGTCAGGGATAACCAAGCTTCCAAGCCTTGGTTATATAGGTTGTGGGTTGGAAACTCCGCCTACCAATCGATTGTCAAAACATGCAGTCGACTGCCCTCTATGGAAATTCGATCGTTACATCCCAACGGCTCGATACCAGTCGACTGCTAAAACTAGCAGTCGACTGCTCCACACTGACCGAGTGAACAGAAACATTCTGTTCGACTGCACCAGTCGACTGGTGAAACCAGCAGTCGACTGGTACCCGAGTATATTCTCTCAGCACTCAGGCCCTCACCCTTACGACTCACTTGACGCTTCTTTGCAGCCTTGACCTCTTGCCTTCAAGCCTACTTCCTTTGGCTCTCGTCCCTTGGATGCATACAAGCCCGCGGCTCGTCCCCAATGCCATCCTTCGCGTATGCCTCGAAGTCGCTTCCCTCGACCCTTGTCCTCGCTGCCTTGTCCACGGTCCCTCGGATGCTCCATCTTTCACCGGACCTGAAGCCGTCAACCTAAGTCACATGTGTATCCTACAGTTATGCACAACTCAAGTACACATATCAAATACAAGGGTGAACCTAACTTAAACTCTTTACCCAAACACCAAAACATATGGTCCCACAGACCATTGGGATTGCTCCAACATTAAGGACATTGCAAAAGTATGACTAAACACTCTACAATCCAGAAGTATAAGGACTTGGGATGAACTCGAAATAAAGTTTTTGAACAAATATTTTCCCCCAAGGAAGACAACTCAACTCAGGAATCAAATCTTGAACATCACCTAGAAAGAAGAAGAAACATTATGTCAAGAATGGGGTGAATTCTTAACTCCCTTATACCAATGCCCACATCATAAGATTGAGGACTGGTTGGTAATCCATATATTTTATATAGGGATATCTTTCCAGAATAAGAATATACTAGATTAGGCATTTGAGAGTTCTCCACTCAATAAAAGTTTGAATGAAGTATGTGAAATCATCGACCAAGAAGCAATGAATCTTAATGAATGGTCGGGAGAAAAGCATATGACTCTCTCATTTAGAAGTCAGAGAGCGGAGAAACCCAAACCTTTTAGAGGAAAATATTCATCTCCATCATGAAGACTTTATAGAGCTACTACCCTAGTGCAGTGGAACACTGACACAGATGTTAGAATGTATAAATTCTCCAAGTAAAACAACTACGAATTTGGATTATGGAGATTCCTTAGAGGGATATGGGTATAGAGGTGATTGTTTGCCCCTTCCCACTTTAGAAGACCTCCTAGAGGAAAGTTTGAGATATGAAGAAATAGTGAAAGACGTGAACAGGATCCCTAGACTAACACAGGAATATGAACAACTAATGATAATTGAGCAGAAACTCTACTATACCTGAAATCTCACCGTCTCAAGTGGAATTGAAGCTTTTGCCATCCAATCTCAAATATGAATTCCTTGAGCCAAACTCCACATTTCTTGTAATAATTAATACAAATATGAGTGAGTTGGAAACCAAGAAACTACTTAGAGGGTTGAGCTTGTATAGAAAAGTAATTGGATATACTATTGATGACATAAAAAAGAATCAATTCTTCTTTATGCATGCACAAGATTTTGTTAGAAGAAGACCACAGAAGCTTTGTTGAACATCAAAGAAGACTCAACCCTAATATGAAAGAGGTGGTATGAAAGGAGGTACTAAAGCTACTAGATGCAAGAATTATATATCCCATTTCTGATAGTGAATAGATAAGCCCAGTATATGTAGTATCAAAGAAGGGAGGAATGACAGTAATCAAGAATGATAATAATAAATTAATTCCAACAAGAATAGTTACCGGATGGCAGATGTGTATCAATTATCAAAAATTGAATAAAGAAATGAGTAAAGATCATTTCCCCCCTTCTCTTCATTGATCAAATGCTCGAAAGGCTAGCAAAACATTCCTACTTCTGCTACCTGGATGGGTACTTTGGATTTTATCATATTCCAATACATCCCCATGATCAGGAAAAGACTACTTTTACATGCCACTATAGAACTTTTGCTTATCAACGTATGCCTTTTGGATTATGTAATGCTCTCGTAACTTTCGAATATTGTATGATGGCCATTTTTACAAATTTGATAGAAGATATAATGGAAGTGTTCATGAATGACTTCTCAGTGTATAAGACCAATTTTGTTTTGTGTTTGTATAATCTCTCCAGAGTATTACAGAGATGTGAAGAAGTAAATTTGGCCCTTAATTAGGAGAAGTATCATTTCATGGTTAAAGAGAAAATCGTATTGGAACACAAAATCTTAGAACATAGAATAGAGGTCAACTAAGTGAAGATAGAAACTATTGAGAAACTTCCCCCACCAATTAATGTAATGGGAGTATGGAGTTTTTTGGGGCAAGTAGAATTTTATCGAAGATTTATTAAGAACTTTTCCAAAATCGCCAAGTCGTTAACTAATCATTTGATTAAGGATGCAGAATTTTGTTTCGATGAAAGTTGCTTTAAGGCTTTGAAGAAAATCAAAAGCGCTCTTATCACCACTCCGAAAATCCAAGCACCGGATTGGGAACTCTCGTTTGAAATAATGTGCGATGTTAGTGATTTCTTAAGAAGATACATGTCATCCACTATGCTAGAAAGATCCTAGACGGGGCCCAAATGAACTATGGTACTATAGAAAAAGAATTATTGATAGTGGGTTTTTGCATTGGACAAAGTTAGATTATATTTGGTGGGTTCAAGAGTCATAGTTTATACAGACCACGTAGTTATACAATATCTACTCAGTAAAAAAGATGTTAAACCACGACTGATCAGATGGATACTGCTTCTCCAAGAGTTTAACTTGAAAATCAAAGATAAGAAAGGAGCAGAGAATATGATAGTAGATCATCTATCTAGGATATATGGCCAAACAAACAAAGGGATTCCGAAAACGATTTGCCTATCAATGACTTTTTTCCTGATGAACACCTTCTATCCATATCTAGTATGAAGGCGTCATGGTATGCAGACTTTGCAAATTACCTTGCCAGCAAGGTCATTCCCGCAAGCTTTTCATGTCAACAAAATAAGAAATTCTTCTATGATGTTAAATATTATGTATGGGTTGAACCTTTCCTTTACAAGAAATGCAGTAATACAATTTAACAGAGATGTGTTCCCAAAGGAAGTTAAAGAAATTCTATTTCATTGTCATTCATCATCCTACGGTGGATATTTGAGGATTATCAAAATGGCCACGAAAATTTTATAGGCTGAATTTTTCTGACCACATTTATTTAAAGATACAAAAGAGTATGTTCAATCTTGTGATCGATGTCAAAATACTGGGAGCATCACTAAGCAAAACAAAATTCCCCAAAATGAGATTCTTGAAGTTGAATTATTTGATGTTTGGGGAATAGATTTTATGGGTT
This sequence comes from Zingiber officinale, assembly GCF_018446385.1. NCBI lineage: Eukaryota > Viridiplantae > Streptophyta > Magnoliopsida > Zingiberales > Zingiberaceae > Zingiber > Zingiber officinale. The sequence continues at coordinate 17,751,694 of NC_055989.1, forward strand.
CCTTTCCTTTGTCATGCGGAAATAATTACATCTTTGTTGCTATGGACTATGTGTCTAAGTGGGCGGAAGTTATCGCCTCCCCTACCTGCGACGTTATAATAGTTATCAAATTATTTAGAAAGGTAATTTTTTTTTTCCTGATTTGGAGTCCCAGGAGCCATTATAAGTGAGGGGGTCCCATTTTATTGAGAAGCAGTTTGAAAACATACTCAAGAAATGTGGGGTGTGTCTTAAAATTGCAACATCTTATCATCTGCAAACCAGTGGGAAAGTTGAAGTCTCCAATAGAGAAATCAAAGTAATTTTGGAGAAGACAGTATCTACATCACAAAAGGATTGGTCTCTAAAATTAGATGTTGTTTTGTGGGCATATCGAACTATTTACAAGACCCCAATCAAAATGACCCTATTCCGACTAGTCTATGGAAAGTCGTGTTATCTACCAGTAGAATTGGAGTACAAAGCCTATTGGAATATTCAATGCATTAATTTTGACTTGAAAGTAGCTGGTGAGAAAAGGAAACTCCAACTCAATGAACTCGATGAATTGCAGATGAATACATATGAACATGCAAGGTTCTATAAAGAGAGAACAAAGAAATGACACAATCAACACATTTTACGATGAGATTTTAAAGAAGGAAACTTGATGTTATTGTTCAACTCTAGGCTAAAACTATTCCTTGAAAAATTTAAATCAAGGTGGATAGGACCATTTAAAATTCAAAAGTTGTATCCATATGGAGCAATTGATATTTGGAACGAAGAATCTGGACTTTATAAGGTAAACAGGCAATGACTCAAGAGGTATTTTTTTTGGATCACCAATTAACGAATGTAAATATCTATAGTTTTTTGAACCACAACCACTTAAGTGAACTAAATAAGGGATCGAGCTAAAGACATTAAACAAGCGTTGCTTAGGAGGTGGCCCAAGGGTTCTATTCCGCTTAATCTGCAATCTCCTTTCTTTATTAGTTGTTTTATTCATCTTTTAATTTTGTTTTCAGGTTTTTCATGGCCTCCATGAGCCTCTCATGGGCATGGAGGCACCCGTGAAATTGAAGAGGAGAAATCCATAAAAGAACTTAGCTCTCATATACCTCAAGAAGTCGGTCATGTGACCTCACACGACCATGTGAAGTTGGCCGAGAAGAAGAGGACCCAGACTGTGTGAATCCATACGACTGTGTGACTTAGGCAGAGAAATAGAAGAGGTCGGCCGTGTCATTTGACATAGCCATGTGACTTAACCCAAGAGGAAGTCGGGTGAGGCCATGTCATTTGACACGGCCGTGTGACCCCGACCGAGGCAAAGAAGACCCAGGTCGTGTCAATTGACACGACCATGTGAAGATCCACTTGACCTGTCCATGTCTTTAAGACACATGCCTTGCCCGTGTCCGCCACCACACCACCCCAAGCACCCCTTTCCACATCTCTTCTTCTCCACAATTCTTTTCCTTCACATCTCTATTCACCTCCTTCTTCATTCACCTCTCAAATTCTTTACCAAGGATTCTTAGATCTCATTTCTTCAAGATCTAGATCTAGATTTAGGTTTAGATCTAAACCTAAATCTAAGAATTCTTCTTCTTCTTCTTCTTCAACCTTAAGCTTCCTCATCTCTCAAGATCTACCTCTTCTCACAAGATCTCTCTTCTTTCTTTCTCAATAATCACCTTCTCTAACTGAACTTTCAATCATGTCCTCCTTTTTAAAGAGGATCCAACAAGAAAGTGGAGGTTCAAGCGGAGGAAGAGATCCGAAGAAGGACAAAGGCAAAGAGAATGCAACTTCAAAGGATAAAGGCAAGAGGAGTGCACGCGACAAAGGTAACGACAATGAGTATCATATTATTTTTAGAAATGATGAGAAAAAATCTAGATATGATTCTTTTGTTGCTAGAAAAATTATTTGTATTAGATACTTAAATCCTTCTACCATGAAAATTTTAGAAATCAAGGAGGATGATGATTGGTTGATTAGTACTTTTGATGAGAATAATATCATGTATTCATTTCACCCAATATTTTCCCGTCTTGTCCTTATATTTTAAGCTCAATTAAGGTCCACTTCACTTCTGATGATGATTATATTGGTAAAATCAATTTTAGATTAATTAACCAAGAATTTTAGTGGACACTTAGTGATTTTAATAATTATTTGGCCTACCTACTGGTGGATCTCACAGGTATTGCTTCAGTTTTTAGTTGGAGTGAATTTTAGACTTCTATTACTGGGTTAAATGATCCTTATGAGCCCTTTAGAGCTACTAAGGCTTCCCACATGTAAAACTCCGTATTTAGATACCTCCATCGTGTAATAAGCAAAATTATCTTTGAGAGAGGCGAGAGTAACGGGGTAGTTAGAAAGGTGGAACTTTACTCTTTTGAGGTAATGCTTAATAAAGTTGACTTTGATACTAGTTTTCATTTTCTGCAAATCCTTGCGAAATCTGGTAAAACAACTTGTGATTTAGAGGTTATTCATGGCAACTACAGGATCAATATCGATACCTATATGACCATGAAAATGATATGTCGAGGTGGAATGACTTTGCTTTTATGAGGAGGAATGGATTTCCATTACCTCTACCTTGCCCCGAGTGCACTACAATTTGCAACCCCACCAACTGGGTTATTACTAATATAGCCCCTGAGGTTCCTCCTTCCCCTTTGGAACTCCTTGAAACTCTGACATTTAGACATCCGCAGTTGTCCGAACATCCAGAACTTGCTAGACACTCTTTTACCTATGGTATGAGTTCCTCTAGATTCAACCTTTCGGATTTCCGTGCCTCTTTGGAATCGCTTCACGAGAAGCAAGACTTCTAATGATAGATGTTGGAGGGTCACATCGGATTGTCTGGCAGTCAGTTCTAGGAGCTAGGTACGAGATCATTTTCAGTTTTAGAGGAATTTTTAAGGTCAGGTGGCCGAATTTGTTCAGGATTATGACACTGACCAAGTAAGGATGAGAGGTTTATGAATGCCATGGATATCACTAGATATCAAGTGAATACTCTTTACCACTATCATGAGTACATTGGCCAGCTCCTTGGTATTCGTAGTTTCCCTTTAGGCCGATGAGGACGAGGTCCTCCCTTCTCCCCACCTCCACCACCATTTTGATTTCATCGAGACGATGAAAAATTTAAGTCAAGGGGAGGGTGATGTACATAGTCTGATTTTCTTTCTTTCTATTTTTTTTCTCGCCATTTTCAGCATTTCTGCTTGTTTTCATGTTATTGTTTTTTAGTTTTCTTATTTGTTATTTTGTGGCTTGTTGAGAACATCAATTCTCACATTTCTATTGATTTGTCCAATAGTAAAGCGATTAGCACATTCATTTCTTCATTCATGTTGTTGTGGAGATAGTGCTAGTATATTTAGTGGACCTCTTTTCTCTATCTTTAGTAGCATGAAGTGAGCTAAGTATTGTAAGGACATATATTTAAGTTTCAGTCTAACCTTAAGGATCTTACTTTCATTTCGCAAGCTTGAATAGTAAATAATTTTGGAATAGTCATGATTCATCTGAATTATTTAGTACTTAGGTTCCCATAGTGATTTTTTGGATTACATTTTGGTTATTGGATGACCTCGGTTCATTGAAACTCACTTGGAAAAATTAAACTCTCTACATTTGTATTATTTGCATATGTGATTAGTGCTTCACCTTGTAAATCACCCAAAAAAATGATTTGAATAAGGGATAAAAAAAAATAGTTGTCGTGAGTGAAAACTAATAATTTACCCCTTTGAGACCGAGTTAGGTTACTGGAAAAATAAATATTATATTTCTCTTGATGTCGAGTAGTCCTTTGAGTCCTTGTGTAGTCTAAGAAATATGAACTAAGTGTGTGGTATGTAGTTTCTATCACTGGGAATATAAGAAACTCAATTGGATGACGACATGACTAGGATAGAGATTGAAACTTAAAAAGCTTGGGTCACTTATTGCACTGTGCACAAGACCTTATGATTAGGTCATACTTAGGTTACTCCACAATCGTGCTCACAAATGAAACTAGTTGATAGAGTTAGGCAAGTACACTAGGCATTATGATGCATTATAGGAGCACATGAATTTAGATTGTGACATTTTACTTTAGGACAAGTAAAGGTTCAAGATGGGGTGTGATATGCGTAGATTATATATATTTTTATACATATTTTGACCAACATTCACGTACTTTATTTGTGCTTGATTTATGCACTTTTACACCTCTTATCATATTTTTAGCATAATTACTCCTTTTTATCGAAGATATGCTCTTTATGTGTTTTCTTGTTGATAGAATGCGCTTTTGGAGCAAAAATGGCGCTCGTAGACGACTCGGAGAACAAACGAAGAAAAAGGGATCGACCATGTGGAAGTCACATGGTCGTGCCACATGCTAGAGGAGGAGAAGGCTCTGGCCATGTGAACCCATACGGTGCTGTGTGGATTTTTCACGGCCATGTCAGTGAAGCAGAGGAGGAGCAAATTGTGGCCATGTGGAATTTTAAGAGCCGAAGCAAACTGTGGCCATCCGGAATCCACACTGCTGTGCCACCGGACCACAGCCTAGGTAGACTGTGGTTGTGTGGAATCCACACGGCCGTGGCATGGGCTGTGCCAGGCCCATGCCTAACTCTATTTAGGGGGAGTTCTTCCCCTTTTCAATGGGAGGAAGATTCTCCCCTTGGAGAGATCCAACTTGGACATGATCTGGACTTCTTCAACGCTATCTTGGATGATCCAAAGTCGAATTCAGTGTCTCCATCACTCCGGAAGCTTGTATTGGATCTGAATACCACTCTTCGTATAGAATAAGCCTTCTTCCCTTTTCTCTTCTCGAGTTTTGGTGATTTTGGCTTGGATCTTTATGTCTTTGGATTTTTTTTTCCTCCTAGTTATGGAGTAGATATATTGTTCTAAGATTAAGGGAGTAATTGTGATGTGAATTGATATAAAATTTATGGATTTGTCAATTTCCCATCTATATGACATTGATATTCCTTGTATCTATTTGATCTTATGTGTGTGCAATGTGCTTGAGCTTAATTTCTATGTTTGATTGAATGTTTGTGTAGAATTATTAATCTTGTAGAGGGAATGCTCTAGATTGTATGATCGAGCTAGGGGCCCTAGTGACAAGGGTATCTCGTTTTCGGACATCTAGAGAAGTAATTTTCTAAAAAAAAAAAAGTAAGGAATTGAACATAATTGTTATCTTTATCTCTATGTTATTGAGTGTTAGTATATTTTTGTGATTTATGACCGAGAGATCCTAATGATAGGAATATCTCATTACTGAACTTCATAGGATCATTTCCATTTAGTAGCATAGGATATGGATTAAGATAACATTCTAACTCGATCTCCATGAAAAAAAGTCGGTAATAAATCTAACTTCTCATAAGTGCATAAGAATAAAGGAGGGGTACTAGATGATCCATAATATATTAATTAGTATTACATTAAAACTGACCCCTAAATTATTTTCTAAATTAAATTCCTCAGCACTCATCTTCTTTCCTTTTTTTTTTCTAATTATTTCTCTTTACATTCATGTTTAACTACATCATTCCTAACCATTACAATCTGATATAGTAAACACGTTAACACCATGTCTCTGACACCACATACGGCCTTATACGACCTCATGCTCATAACACCCGCCAACGGATGTGACTCCATCCTTTTGGCAGTCCACAAGCAGATGTGGCGGGCCATGTGTACACCCGCCAACTGATGATGGTTGAAGGTAAGCTTTTCTCCACTAGAACTCAAGCTTCATTTGGGCTCTTTCGCTTTTGTTTTTCTCAGTCCAGTGCTGATTTAACCGTGGGAGAGGTCACGTTGGTCATCATTGACGCTCGTTGACACATGTTGACATGCAGGCTCCGACAATGAGGCTCCGACAATGATAGAGTCAGCCAAGGTGATTTACTTGGACTGATCTTCAGCCGTGGGTCACAATCGTCGATCTCGACGCTGTCACCCTCACCTATATAATGAAATATGCTTACTATCATTAGTTTTGTTGTAAAATGTAATAATAATAATAATAATAATAATAATAATAATAATAATCAGAAACTAAAATTACATCAGTAAAATCATACAGTTTAACGTAAAAATGCGAAATATAATCGATGGGAGACGACAAACTGAAAATATTATTACAAAGTAAATATTCTCACTTAAAATTCACTCATTTAAAGATTTAAGAGAGAACAAAATAATTTAAACTGTTTAATATTTTACAATTAAATTTTGTTGACAGTGGAAAAATTGATTTAGACAAAAATTGAGATTCATATATGCTAATATTATAAAACTAGAGATAAGGTACATTTTTATTTATATTATATTTTATACAGATAAAATGATAATATGTTATATCATTATATTCATTTCAAACGTCTCTCAAAATTTACTTTTAAATTATATAAATAGAGATAAATTATGGAGTGTGTACAATCAATCGTCAAATGATTTAAAACTTTTTTTTTTAAAGGATATGCATCAGTTAAAATTAATCCTTGTCTTAAATTTGTCCGCCGAGGAGATTTTTATTTAGCTGTCATGAAAAATTATTTCAATTGTCAACTTTTTTTATGTTTTAAATTGTTTTAAACAGTTTTTATCTCTGTAAAAGAAATTTCTGTTTTTAGATTCATTTTTAATGTCCTTTCTAAGGAATAGCTCATCTAACGAATTAGTAGATCCTAAAATACACAAAGTTATATTAAATGTAGATTCGTTATATTAACGATCTTTTTAATGTCGGTCTCAAGGATATAGAAGAAAATACATATATGTACACAGACGTCAAACGCATTCGACCCCTAACCATTAAGCTAGAGATGTTATGTACCCACCATTTGTGTTATACCCTGGGATTATTTGAGCTATATTAAAATCATTGGTTATTGAGCTATATTAAAATTATTGGTTAGTGTTGTTATTAAAGTGTTTTTTTATAATGTGCTAATTTTATCTAAGCCTGGTGTTTTTTGAGAATAATTTTACATATATATTTTTAAATTTTTTTGGTGAAGCAATGAAATTTTTGAACATTTGTATTAATAGTTTGATAAAAAGAAAGAGATAATGTTATTTTTATAAAATAGTTAAAATGAGAAAGATAAATAATGTTTCGTATGCATGAAAGATAAATCTCATAAAGTAATGATGAGAAAATAAATGAGTAATAGAATAAGTATTTATTACTTTAAAATAAAATAGGTCGAACAAATATAAAAATTTAAATTTTAAATAAAACAGACGTTAAATGCAATACAAATTAAAAAAGTATAACGGGATGATAGAGATGTGGAAGTATCAACATATTATATTTAGTGACTTAAAAAGTTATTTAATTTAATATTAAAAATGGAAAAAAAATCTTGTGCAACTTATAGGAGCATTAAGGTAATGAGTAAATTTGAATTCATATATAAAAAGTCAATAATAAAAATTATAATTCTTTTCAAACAACTCAAGTATAAAAAAAAAGGCTTAAGATGATATTCATTGACTAATGAAAAATTTATGACCAGTTTGAAAAAAATTGATATATGTTTCTACTAGTCATGATGAACTCAATATACATATCGAAAATATATTACCTGATGTATTTTATTTGCATATGATATTATTTTGATTAATAAAATATTGAAAAAAGTAAATGATACATTTGAATCTTAGCAAAAAAAAAATATTAAAAATAAATGTTTCAGACTTAGTAGGGTAAAAATAAAATATATAAAATTTAAGTTTAGTAATAGACATAGTAAAATAATTATTAAGATAGGAGATAACAAGTTACTTATAACCAAGATCTTTAAGTATGTAAGATCATTTTTGCTAAAGAATGATCTTTAAGTATGTAAGATCATTTTTGCTAGAAAATGACTGAGACGTTTTACATAAGATATAAGGAAGATGTTTAAAATGACAAAAAAAATGCCATATATTCTTTGTGATTGTAAGATACTTTTAAAATTTAAAGGGAAGTGATTAGACATTCTATATCATATGGAGTTAAATGTTGAACTACAAATTGAGTAGAAAACGAGAGTTTAAAGATAAATATGTTAAAATCGATGTGCTAAAATACAATAATAGATAGAATAAAAAATGAGAATATCAAAGAGAAAGTTGAGATAGTGTTTATTGAGAAAAAAACTTTAAAAACACATTTAAGATTAAATAGATATGCACTTAAGTTACTCTTAAATACTCTAGTTAGGTGACGTAAGACCATAACAAATAAATACATTAATTGAGGAAAAAGTAGATAAAAAAAGACTTAATTAATAATAGAGATTGATCTAAGATAAGGTTATCGTGGGCTTTAGCCCAGTCCAACAAAAATTTACATAGGTATTTTATAGCTTATAACTTGACACCATGGAGACTTGATGTGTTTTTTTTTCTTTTTCTCTTTGTGCATTTTGTTTTGGTGCTTAACCCATCACTTCCACACCCAAATCCCATAATTCTTAGATCTGTCTCTAATTAATAATGATAAAATATATTAAAATTTATTTAAATATAGATAATGATGTAATAGAAAATTAAGATTAATAGTGTAGAAATATCTATATACTGATTCAGGAGGATTCATTGGATTTTTTAAATTATATTTAGTAAAAATTATTCAATTTTATAATTTTTAGATTTTAGGTATTTTTAGTAATTTCTATCTTTTTATAATTTTAAATTTTCAGTTCATTTAGAGATTTTAGGATTACGACTTTTTTCCTTTCTGTTAGGATTTATTTTCTTTTTTTACAAGTTAGGAATTGTAGTATATGTATTAGGATTTCTTTTATTTATTTATGTTCTAAGGTTTAGAGTCTATATAAACATATGCTTAGCTATTTAAGGAATTATCCTTAGTTATTTTCACGTCTCCTCCGCCCGCAAGATAATCGTTATCTTGCCCGACATCAATTGGTATCAGAGTTGACAAGTTCCGATTGAGAAAGTCAAGCATCAGATCCAATGAAAGGTTATCGTGGTCGTGGTTGTGGTTGCGGTCGCAACAACATACAGGTTATGGTTGAGGAAACCTCACACCATGGTCGTTGTAACAACCACCCTTCTTACTACTACTACTACCTAAAAGTGACCGTTACTTAACTACTAACTCTACTTAACCGGTATGATTAAAATCACAAGGAAACCCTACCGAAAAATTTTGGCAAAATCTCCCCTGTACCGGTGACCTTAAACTGAGATACATACATAATATACATAGCCACAAGCGGCTGGAACATGTAATAGACTCTCACGCAGTTTAATAATTCCAAAACAAAAGGGAACAACACCAGAAATCATCACACAAGATTACAATTCTTCTACTATGTCCTAATCACATCAAAATAACAAATACTATCTCAATTACTCCTAACATAGCAAAAGACAATGAAAACTAAAATAAAACTTCTTTCCTAGTCCCAAGGCTTCCATAGTCCTGGCATCACACATCCTTCAAACACCTTCTTGTCCCCCTCCTTTCTATATCTTTTCCTTTCCTGTATCTGCAGTAAGAGGAAATGCAATCAATAAGCAAAATTTGCTTAGTAAGCGCTATCTAACTCACAAAATCACGAATGTGCATATATACGAAAAGAACTAGAAACTATATGCTCTAAAAAGAAACAAAGCATAAACATAACTGCTCATGTCAAACTAATAACAAAGAAAAGCTAAGGAATCTACTCATGTAATTCTAATAGCTAATCATGCTGCTCATCTAACAGGTAAACATGAAAAACTACTCATCTACTAGATAAACATGGTAGAATAAAGAACTAAACTTACTGATTTTTAGAACTATATGAAACTTATTTCATTTGTTCTAAAACTTAATCTTTAATACTTTATGTTTATGTAAAACTCATTTTACTTGTTCAAAAACTTATACTTATAATACTTCAAAATAATAATCAACTTCTTCTTGGGCCCGGCAACTGTACTTGCTTTTACTTTTGTAATGACCCGACCCATTTGGCGGCCCATTTAGCGACCCTCGAATCGTCGACCGTCGACCGTCGACCTTGCCGTTACTACTAGGTTATCTAAACCTATGGACGACTATGGGAGCCCAACCCAAGGACAACTGAGAGTCCAGTACAGTGCCACTGATAAAAGTAAAATACTTGTTATCTTTTAATACTTCTAATATATAATGCCTTGACATTTTAATAAGCGCCTTGTGTGCCAAAATCCCTAAAGTCTTGACTTTGGGATCTACTTAAGGCATTGGCCTTTTTCTTTCTTTTCTTAATCTTTCTTATACTTTTCTTATAAAAGAATGTTCTTACAAAACTAAAATGTTTAAACAAATTCTAACACTGCAATGCTTAAACAAAATCCGCATACAAGTTTAAACAGAAATCTGCATATTAAGCTTAACTAAAATCTGCATATTAAGCTTATCTAAAATCTGCATACTAAGCTTATCTAAAATCTGCATACTAACTCAATCATAACTATTCTGCAGAAATCCACAAAACACAAACCTGCATGCTTAATCTAACCACTTTCCTCCTTTGAAATCCATGGCAGAAGTCTCAAGACTAAAAATCTTACAACATACTTCGAATTCAAGGAGAACAAGATCCGGAACTATTCTTACCAAAGTTCTGTTCTGAAAACCTAAAACCTCCATAATGAATAGGATCAAGCTCCTTCAAATTAAACCCAACAAATCTGTACAGAACTTTGTAAACGGTAGAAGAACAAGAGCATCTTCATTCAAAGCTTATCTACCCTTAAATCTGTCTAAACTTTTAACTGGGATAGAAAGGAGTAAAACATCATCAAAGCCACACGAATTTCCCTAAGAGTCTTGTCTAGAAACTCAAAACCCAACTTATCCCTTTTGCATAACTTAAATTAACGAACACATTATCGATCTAAGAAATAAAAACGTACAAGGCTAAAACATGATCCATGTGTCATCTACAGGTTCAGAATCTCTCCTCACAATTTCTACTGTGCTTTTGCTTAAATCCATAGCAAAGAATTAGAAAATAAAATCCGATCATGCATATTTAATAGCAAAGGGAAAAGCTAGAAAACACTGCTCAAGCTTTACTAATAGTAGAATTTGAAATATGCTCATGCTTAAATCTATACCAATCACTCTCTTTCTTTCTTTAGGGTTCACGGCAGCAAGCACCAGAACGAAAACACTACCTCCTGTGATATGCTTCGAACAGAAGACTCCTTTCTTTGAGGTGCACGGCAGCCACATCAATTCAACCGAACCTTTCTAACTTGTCCTATGAGAACCTATCAGTGAATCAGAAACCAACATATAGCACCAAATTCATCTATCCATCAATCCTGATCCAAGAATGATCCCCTAGCTAAGTCTCGACAATACTATCATAAAATAAAACCAAACTCTTATTAAGCTAATTCTCTAGCAATGTCCCTAACTTCTGGAAACATAAGGAAGAATCTAAACAAGTATCGATCAAATCCATCCAGAGTTTAGATTCAAAAACTCGATTCCTCAGGAAAAACTCGAATAAAACAGAAATCCAGGAAACATCACAAGCTGAAATCTCGGAACTACTCTTACTGCAGGTGAGTGAGCAACTCACCTTGCTTCTTGAACTCACAACCGAATGCAAGGAGGACTTCTAGGTCTCGGAGCTCTGATCGGAAGACTCGAAATCGCGGCTCCTCCTCGTGCTCCAGACTTCTCCTCGTCGAGAGGAGCTCGGCGGTGTGAAGAATCCACAGAACCTTGCCTTGGCCGGCCGCCGGAGTTGAGCCCTAAGCTGGGCTTCGTTTGCTCGAGAAGGAATCGCCGCTGCGCCGCGAGAGAAAGAGGAGAAGGGATTTTGTTTCGGGTAAATCAAGCCCTAAGTTTTTCTCTTTATAACTCTAATCTTCCTATTAACCTCTTTAAGTAAGTTTGTTACCCTTTCCTAAATAGAACCGGCCGCTGGATCAGCTGGTCAGCCGCTCCGCTTAAAACCCGGGTTGAGCCGGAGATCGCCGGGTCGAGCCTCGGCTCGGCCATTTTTCGAAACCTTTATTTTTTATTAAAAGCTCCTAACTACTACTTAAATGTATTTCATTCCATAATTGATTAACAAAACATTTGCAGACCAGTTGGTTGGCTGAGTTCGGTTAAGACTTGGGTCAAGTCCGAGGTCCATGGTTCGAATTTCGACTAAATATTTTTTTCTCGAAACTTTTTTGTTTAGTAAAAATATCAAACGAATTCCTAAAAATCTCTAGAATTTTTCTAAAGCATTTCTAGATTTTAATAAGGTCTTTCAGGACTCCAAATCATGAATCCAAGATGAGTTTAAGGATTTATAGAGACAAGTCATAGATTTAACCCAGCATCTAGTAGCGTGAGATCTTGAAGATCGTGAGGTACGTGATCGAGGTCGTGAGAGATAGGTTCCAGCTAAGGAAGTATCACTTTATGATCGTAATGCTCGAGATCTTAAAGGTTGTAAGTTCTCTTATCTGAATTTTGGTTCTGCTTTCAAAATTCAATATCACAATTGACGCTAGATAAGATAGTGATTATCCTACGGGCTGACGAGAAGAGGAAAATTGAGGAGAAGACAAGAGGAATCTTCAAGAAGGAAACTTTTTTATTAAAATTAGAGGGTTAATCTCTCAACATCTAAACATGACTCTTATATAGACCACAACCTAAGACTCAAATAAGGAAATAAGTTATAATTAACACATCTTAATTCTAATCTTGTAAAGAAAGGAAATAAATTTGTACCCGAAAAGGAATGTAATTAATTTAATGATCTTAACTCAAATTAAGATGCGGATTAAGACAAATCCTCTTTAAAAAATACCAGAAATATGAAAATTATCATAAATGCCCAAAAATAGAAAAAAGACCATGAAGAGGATTTAAATGCCGAAATTTAGGTTGAAAATTTGACGATTACAGTTTCATCAATAATAAACATAGGTTTTAAAATTTTGCACATGTGACAACAAATAGAGTCTAATTCTAAATTCCGAGTTAAAAGTTATGTCCGTTTGAAGTTTAAAAGCTCATATTAGACTTCAACAGGGGTTGGGCATGCAACAGTCTCTTGCTTGAAAAGAACTTGCCCTTTAGTTCAGATTAACTTCATTAGCAACCGTCGAATAAGGAATTTAGGTGCTTCATATTAAAGACATCATAAGTCTTTAGATGACTAGAAAGACGCAACCTGTAGACATTGTCATTAATCTTCTGCAGTATCTCATATGATCTAATTTTTTGATCCTTTAGCTTATTATATTCTCCAACAGGGAAACGATCACAAGTCAATACAGCTCAGACAAAATCTTCAATCTCAAGAAGTATCTGTTGACGATGACGATCGAACCAAGCCTTATACTTAGTATTGTTTTCTATAATTGCTAGTTCCACCTGCTTATTGTTGTGATATGATTACGCTAACACAGTAATCTATAATTGCACCAATAAATGACAAGCATGCAATAAACGGTAATAAGAGTAAGGTTAAGAATTTGTGTATCTCCGGTTGAAGCGTCGGGCTAGCCGACTGTCTTTAGAGAATTTATTGCCGCCCAAGGTGCAGAGGCTCTCCGGCAAAATCCTCCCAAGATCTGACAACCGAATCGCGCCGTTCGTAGGTGCACTCCAAGACGAACGCCGCACTCAGACTCAACCTCAGATCGCAGAACCAAGCCTCAGAACTTGGAAAGAAGAAGAAGAAGAAGAAGGAGAAAGCAGAGGAATGCTTTGCTTTTTTTCGGAGTGACTTGAGAAGGAACAGAGGAAGTGTATTTATACACCCCAAAGCAGCGCACGCACCAAAGCGTACGCCGCTTCTCTTCCTCACGCAGACAGAACCGCGTCGGTTCACTTCCTCACGCGGACAGAACCAAAACCAAACCCAAGTGCGCGCGGGTCAGAATCTAGAACCAGACCAAACCAGAGACTGGCAAAAACAAACTAGGCCGCCTGCAAGCGCGAGGCCCACGAGCCGGGGATTTGCACCCCCCACTTGCGCGCGATAATCGCGTGCGTCACGCCCGGTTTATGGATTTCCAGTTCAGAACCGCGTCGGTTCACTTCCTCATGCGGACAGAACCAAAACCAAACCCAAGTGCGCGCGGGTCAGAATCTAGAACCAGACCAAACCGGAGACTGGCAAAAACAAACCGGGCCGCCTGCAAGCGCGAGGCCCACGAGCCGGGGATTTGCACCCCCACTTGCGCGCGATAATCGCGTGCGTCGTGCCCGATTTATGGATTTCCAGTTCGACCCCCCCCCCCCCCCCCGAAACCACTTGATTTGGGCTTGGCCCGTGCATGCGTGTAGGCCCCCCTTCACATTGCTAAGCAAGGATGGAAGGGCTCCATATATAAGGCCTTCCAACCTTCTTTGCTTAGCAATGTGGGACTAAAATGCATGCACATATGCATTGCCAAAATAACAAATAGTTTGAATTAAAACACCAAATTCAACAATCCCCCACTAATTCAAAATATTTTTTGGTCAAAATCAAAGATATTTTCTGAGGCTTAGTTGCAATGAGCTTTTAGTGAAAATACCTTCCGGTTTGAATTTTCACCTAAGTACACCAATCTTATTCACATAGGTTTGAAGAGAACTGAATCTTGATCTTAAACCTTTTATATGTGAAGATCAATTGGTAACAACTCATCACTGGCGACGGTTGAATCATTCTGGGTTGGTGCATTACGGTCATGCCACCGAATCTTGTTTCATAGGTGCTAAGGAGAGTTGCCTAGACCCCCCACACTGCGGCCCCACAGTTACACTTACATAGGTGAGTTCTCCAAGGATGTACTGCAAGCATCCTGTCATTAAGACCTTGAACTCATTAAGAGCTCCTAAGTTCATCCTTTCTAGCAGTCAAGCATCTATCCAGGGAAGAGACTATGAGATTACATCTCAATCAATTTGATGCTTACGGTTCACCCTTATAACTTGTTTGTACCACATTGAACCTACTTCTTGGGATCTCCAATCAGATAGGTTGGGTTGCCGTTATAGGTGAAACCAGGATAGGCCTCAGTCACATTCCCTTACTGGATCTCTTGATTTTCTCAGAATCAAGTCCTTTAGTGAGTGGATCAGCAATATTATCTTTTGAACTTACAAAGTCCAATGACACCACTCCAAGAGACACTAACTCACGAATAGACTTTAATCGTATTCGTACATGTCTCTTCTATTTCTGGTTATACTTGGAGCTTCTAATCTGAGCTATTGTTGTTTGATTATCACAGTGTACTGAAATAGAAGGTATCGACTTCATCATCAAGGGAATTTCATAAAGAAGACCCTTCAGCCAATCAGCTTCAGTTACTGTGGTATCCAAAGCACACAATTCTACCTCAGATGTAGAACGGGTTATAATCGTCTGTTTAACAGACCTCCAAGCAACTGCACGCCTCCAAGTGTAAAGACATAACCAGTAACGCCTTTACACTCAGCAGTGTTCCCTATCCAACTAGCATCACTATATCCCTCCAGGACTGCAGGGAATCTCCCATACCACAAGCCCAAGGATACAGTGTCTTTTAGGTATCTGAGTACTCTGTCTAATGCATCCCAATGCGTTCTGTCCGGACAGCTGGTAAACCTGCTCAATTTCTATATAGCAAAAGAAATATCAGGTCTAGAACAATTTGCTAAATACATTAGACTACCTATTATTTGTGAGTATCTTAATTGAGACATTGCCACACCACTCTTATTCTTGTGGAGAGTTTTTGAAGGATCATACGGTGTGACTACAGATTTAACTTGGCTATAGCCATATTTCTCTAATACTCTCTCAATATAGAGTGACTGAGAAATTTCTATTCCATCAGTTGATCGAGTCAACTTCAGCCCTAAAATCATGTCAGCACAACTCATATCCTTCATATCAAACTTACCACTTAAGAGGGCCTTAGTCTCATTAATAATAGAAAGGTTAGAACCAAAAAGTAGAATATCATCTACATATAAACATAAGATAATACAACTATCACCTTTCATTTTAGCATACACACATTTATCAGAGTCATTCATTTCAAAGCCAAATGATAGCATAGCACTATCAAATTTTTCGTGCCACTGCTTTGGGGCTTGCTTCAAACCATAAAGAGATTTAACTAACCTACAGACTTTATTCTCATTTCCAGAAACTACATGTCCCTCAGGTTGATCCATATATATCTCTTCTTCAAGATCTCCATTAAGGAATGCCGTTTTGACATCCATTTGATGAACCTCAAGATGATATATGGATGCCAATGCTATCAACACTCGGATTGTAGTAATTCTAGTAACAGGAGAATAAATGTCAAAATAGTCAATCCCTTCTTTCTGTTTAAATCCCTTAGCAACTAGGCGGGCTTTGAATTTATCTACTGACCCATCAGGTTTTAGTTTTCTTTTAAACACCCATTTACATCCTATAGTGTTACACCCAAGAGGTAAATCTACCAACTCCCAAGTGGCATTAGAGATAATAGAGTCCATTTCATTTTTAATGGCCTCTTTCTAGTTCTTAGCTTCAAGAGAAGTCATAGCATCTCTATATGTCACAGGGTCACCTTCTATATTATAGGTGATAAAGTCCTGGCCTAAATCCGTAGACACACGTTGCCTCTTGCTTCTTCTCAGTTCTGTACACTCACTAGATTCATCTAGTCTAGAGTGACTTGAGGAAGGTATACCTTCTACGGATAATGGGGCCTCTTCGGAAGCAGGCTTATCTCTAGTAGGAATACTAGATATAGACTGAGGTGTTCTTGTCTTCATAGGAAATATATCCTCAAAAAATGTAGCATCGCGAAGTTCAACAATAGTATTTGCATCTATTCCAGAAATTTATGATTTAATAATCAGAAATCTATATGCAATACTATTTTGAGCATAACCCAAGAAGATACCATCTACGGTCTTTAGACCAAGTTTTTTTCTTCTGTGTTCAGGTACTAGTACCTTTGCGAGGCACCCCCACATTTTAAGGTATTTCAAACTTGTCCTCCGGCCTTTCCAAAGCTCATATGAGCTTTTATCCCTAGACCTCATGGGGATTCTATTTAACACATGACATGCAGTGTATAGAGCTTCCGCCCACATGAAGTTGGGTAACCCAGAACTGCCTAACATAGAATTAATCATATCCTCAAGGGTTCAATTTTTTCGTTCTGCTATACCGTTGGATTGAGGACTATATGGAGCAGTTACCTCATGAATTATACCTGTATCTTGACAAAATTTTTGAAACAGGTTTGAGGTAAACTCTCCACCCCTATCGGACCTTAACTTCTTAACATATTTATTTGTTTGATTCTCAGCTTCAGATTTAAAAATCATAAATTTATCTAAAGCTTCATCCTTAGTTTTCAGCAAATAAACATAACAATAACGAGAGTGATCATCAATGAAGGTGATGAAATACCTTTTATGATCTCTCGTTATTACACCGTTAAACTCACAACAGTCAGTATGGATCAATTCTAAAATATCAGAATTTCTCTCAACTGATTTGAAGGGTTTTCGGGTTTGTTTATATTGCACACAAACTTCACATTTTTTCTTATCATTTATAGCATGCTTAGGAATCATGTCTAGGTTCATCATCCTTTTCACGGTATTAAAATTGACATGTCCTAATCTGTCATGCCATATATCATAAGACTCAATGTTATATGAACAACCAATATCAGTAGATTTATTTAAGGTAGCATTTTCTACATTGAGTTTAAATAAACCTTCATTAAGGTAACCTTTTCCAATAAAGGTTCCTAAATATAATATTACAACTTTATTACATTTAAAGTTCAACTCATAACCAACACGGACTAACTTTGACCCGCTAATCAAATTTCGACGGACCGCTGGAACATGATGCACCTCATGCAGTGACAGGACTTTTTCAGAGGTGAACCTCAGGTCAACTTGTCCTATCCCAAACACCCTGGCTGCAGAATGATTCCCCATGGTTACGGAAGTGCCTTCAATTACCTGATAAGTAAGGAAGGCAGAGCGATCAGCACAACAGTGCACATTTGCACCTGTATCAACTAACCATTCATTAGGTTGATAGATCAAGTTTAGTTCGGGTTTGAAGGTAACAAACCTATTGCTGGTGTCGTCACTAGCAGTCACGACATTTTCTTGTGCCTTGATGTTGGACGTATTGCTTTAGTTTTTCTCCTTGTCTTTTCGCTTAGGGCAAAATTTGACATAATGTCCAATTTGTTCACATGCCCAGCACGGCTTGGTTACATTTTTCTTTTGAACCTTTAGTTTGAGTTTCATCTTGTTCTTAATTTTCTGATTTTTGAATTTCTTCTTGTCAGATAAGACTACTACATTTGCCTTTGGAATAAAATCCATAGGCATTCTTGTATCATCATTTTTATGTTGCTTCCGATGTTCTTCTTCGATATTTAAGGCAATCATCAAATCTTCTAGAGAGATTTTACCTCTCCGATGTTTAAGAGTCATGCCAAAATCTTCCCAACTCAGAGACAATTTTTCGATGATGGATAAGACCTGAAATTTTTTGGGTAATGGCATATCTCCTTTGGCAAGACCATGAATTTGAACTTGGAATTCATGTGTCTGCTCAATTACAGATTTGCCTTCAACCATTTTGAAGTTTAGGAATTTTACCACAGTGTACTTTTCTAAACCAGAATCATCGGAGTTGTATTTTTTATCCAAAGATTTCCATAGCTCTTTAGCTGAAGAGGTTGAGCAGTACACATCAAATAGTGTGTCTGAGAGGGCAGACAGGATCCTCCTATGGCAGAGATAATCCCTTTGCTTAAACCTCTGTAAGGCAGCACTATAAGCAGGTTCCTCTTCATTGGGTGAAGGAGGATCTGTTTCTATAACGGAGAATAGCCCTAGCGTAGTAAGCCAAAATTTCATCCGTTGTTGCCAACGTCTGAAGTTTTGCCCGAAAAATCTTTCGGGTCGGGCGCTAGTCTCATCAGACTCCATTACCCTATCATTCATCATGTCTATTGATGCTACAATAAATTCTCTAAAATTGTTGTGATATGATTACGCTAACACAGTAATCTATAATTACACCAATAAATGACAAACATGCAATAAACGGTAATAAAAGTAAGGTTAAGAATTTGTGTATCTCCGGTTGAAGCGTCGGGCTAGCCGACTATCTTTAGAGAATTTATTGCCGCCCACGGTGCAGAGGCTCTCCGGCAAAATCCTCCCAAGATCCGACAACCGCTCGCGCCGTTCGTAGGTGCACTCCAAGATGAATGCCGTACTCGGACTCAACCTCAGATCGCAGAACCAAGCCTCAGAACTTGGAAAGAAGAAGAAGAAGAAGGAGAAAGCAGAGGAATGCTTTGCTTTTTTCGGAGTGAGTTGAGAAGGAATAGAAGAAGTGTATTTATACACCCCGAAGCAGCGCACGCACCAAAGCGTACGTCGCTTCTCTTCCTCAAGCGGACAGAACCGCGTCGGTTCACTTCCTTACGAGTCGCGTTGCTTCCTCACGCGGACAGAACTGCATCGGTTCACTTCCTCACGCGGACAGAACCAAAACCAAACCCAAGTGCGCGCGGGTCAGAATGTAGAACCAGACCAAACCGGAGACTGGCAAAAACAAACCGGGCCGCCTGCAAGCGCGAGGCCCACGAGCCGGGGATTTGCACCCCCCCCTGCGCGCGATAATCGCGTGCGTCGCGCCCGGTTTATGGATTTCCAGTTCGAACCCCCCGAAACCATTTGATTTGGGCTTGGCCCGCGCATGCGTGTAGGCCCCCTTCACATTGCTAAGCAAGGATGGAAGGGCTCCATATATAAGGCCTTCCAACCTTCTTTGCTTAGCAATGTGGGACTAAAATGCATGCACATATGCATTGCCAAAACAACAAATAGTTTGAATTAAAACACCAAATTCAACACTTATGAATACCTCGAAGATACTCTGTCATCTCATCTGCTTTAGGACTAATTCCCCCTACATGTGGAACAAAGGCTAAGTATAGAACTCCTGATGGATTTCGGTCATAGACAATCTCAAAAGGACTCAATCCCATGGTCCTATTTTTTAATCTGTTGTAGGCAAACTCTGCTTGAGGTAACGCTAAGTCCCACTGCTTTGGTTTATTTCCTGTAAGGCATCTCAAAAGATTGGTAGACTCTATTTGCCACCTCGATTTATCCATCTATCTGAGGGTGATAAGCACTGCTAAAGTTTAATTGTGTTCCCAATTTCTCCCAAAAGTGACTGATGAATTTGGTATCTCGATCTGAAGTCATGGATAAAGGAACGCCATGTAAACGCATGATCTCTTTGAAGTAAAGATGGGCAATCCGAGAAGCATCCATAGTCTTCTTGCAAGCTACGAAATGTGTTATCTTTGAGAATTTATCAACGACAACAAGAACTAAGTCTGAGGTTCGTTGGGTGGCGAGTAATCCCAATACAAAATCCATACTAACATCGAGCTACAGAGCTTTAGGAACAGATAAGGGAGTGTACAAGCTTGCATTGGTTAGATCCCCCTTGGACTACTGGCATACAGAACATCAATCAACAAAAGAGCCACATCGCGGTCAACTTGGACCAATAGAAATTGGCAGAGATAAGGGCCAACATAACATCTTATCACATCCAAAGTGTCCCTCATTATGAAGTTTGCTCAAAATTTGCTGCCTTAGAGAGTAGTCTAGAATGCGCAACTACAACCCATGAAATAGATAACCATTATGCAAAATAAAATCATGTCGATAACCGTCATGTACCTCCTGGAATATCCTTCCGAATGATGGATCAGCTGCATACATATTTGGAAAAATCTCAAAGCCCACAATACTAGTACTCATGATGGTGAGTAATGAAGAATGCCAACTCATGGCATCTATGACACGATTCAAACTTCCAGCTTGGTGCCTTAGTGTAAAGGTTGTTGGAGGCAATCTTGAGGTTCGGTGTGACCATGTATTTTGATATTTGGGCAAACGATTTAAGTTAGATTTATCTTTATATTTGACATGTGTATTTGAGTTGTGCAAGTTTATAGGATACACATATGACTCATCTTGACAGCTTCGGGTCTGGTGAAGGATGGAACATCCGAGGGACCATTGACAAGGTAGCAAGGACAAGAGTCAAGGGAAGTGCACTTCAAGGCATACACAAAAGATGGCATTGGGACAAGCCGCGAGTTTGAATGCATCTGAGGGACGAGAGCCAAAGGAAGTAGGATTGAAGGCAAGAGGTCAAGGCTGCAAGGGAGAGTCAAGTGAGTTGTGAGGGTTCGAGTGTTGAGAGATTGTACTCGGTGGGGGAAACCCTAGGTTCTAGGGTTTACCAATCGACTGATGGATTTACCAATCGACTGGCCAGTCGATTGGGAGTGAATAGAATACCTCTGTTTGTTCGGCTAGTGTGGAGCAGTCGATTGGTACTTTTACTAGTCGACTGATATCGAATCGTTGGGTTATAACGGTCAAATTTTCATAGAGGGCAGTCGACTGATACTTTTACCAATCGACTGGTAGGCGGGGTTTTTCAACCCGTGGCCTATATAACCAAGACTTGAGAACTTGTTTAAGGTTGACGAAATAGTGATGGTTAACTCTATTAGTAATCTTCCTAGTGGCTTAGCATCTCTAGTGTTATTGTGAGAGTTGTGGTTTGATTTATCCACCCACAACGAGCTACGTGAGCTAGTTGGAGGTTTTTTGGGGAGTCATCCACCGACGGATCGGGATCATCCACCTTATGGATAGCCGTAGAATAGGAGCTTTATCTCTGAACCACATAAATCGATGTGTTAGTAGTTTGGTGTTCTTCCTTATTATTTAGCTTTGTTTATTTATATTTCGGTCGTGCAACTAACACGTGTAGGAAGAGAGAACCGTAAATTGGGGGCATCATCTATTCAACCTTCCTTCTAGTTGGTCACTGATTCCTTAACAAAGGTGAACTCTTGCAAGTAAGACACCTACTTGGCATGCCGCCTGCTTAGCTTGTGTTGACCATTGATATACTTTAATGCTTCATGATCAATGAACATGATGAATTTTTTCTGTACTAGGTAGTGTCACCAATACTTCAAGGACTGCACAATGGTATAGAACTACAAATCATAGGTAGAATAATTTTTCTTGGATCCGGAGAGCTTCTCACTAAAGAAAGTAATTGGTCACCAAGATTGACTCAGAAACCCCTGATATCTATACCAGATGCATCATAGTCGACATCGAATATGTTAGAACCCCAAGGTTGTTTTGGTGTGATCAACAAGTTAAGTTAGGTCCTGTGTGTTTCTAACCTTGTGTCTAAGTGTGCAGGAGCTTAGGAGCACAGGTAGTCGAGTGGAAAACGCAGCTAGTGAGAAGGACGACATGCGGTGAGTCCGATGGATGAGGCGTTACGGAAGAGTACACCGACGGACGAGAAGGAAGCGTGCGATGGTTCTGAGGGATGAAAGCCAGAGCGGAAGATTGCTCGAGGAGCAAGGATGTAGCTAGCGAGAAGGACGACACGTGGTGCGTCCGAGGGACAAAGACTGCGGATGAGTACGTTGGCAGACGAGGAGAAAACACGCGACGATTCTGAGGGACGAGAAGCCGGAGCGGAAGCCCACTCGAGAAGACTGGAAGTAGGGTTTGGGTGAGCCCTTTTTCGGATGGCCGAGATCACCCAAGCGAGCGGATCCGAAGTTGAAGACTCGGACCGAGGTGACCAGAGTCGGAATAGAGGACCCGGATCGAAAAAGTCAATCAGAGTTGACTTTTGGGTCCGGGGCACCCGGAGCTGCCCTCCGGGGCGCCCGGAACGTACCGAGGCGCGGAGTTGACTTTTTCACAGGATCGAGCTTTGACTCAATCTGAACATTGGGGGATAAAGTTTTATCCCCCCCCAGGGTGCCCAGAACCCTTAGGGCTCCCCGACCAAGGCTATAAATATAGCCTTGGTCCAGAAGATTTTCAACAACTCAGAGCAATTCATTTCCAACGCTTGTACACTTCAGTTTTAGATTAGCTTCTTTGTTTTGCGCTTTCACTGCTGTAAGAGGCTTCTCCACCCAAAGGAGATACTAGTGCGACATTCCTTGGATTAACAACCTCCTTGGTTGTAACAAAGTAAATCCTTTTACCTCTTCCTTTCTTTAGTTGCTGTTCAATTTATTTTATGCAAGTGTTTTGTTGAAAGTTCGAGAAGGGTATTTTTATTTTTGTTTTACAGAGCTATTCAACCTCCCCTTCTAGCCGGCCGCCAACGGTCCTACAAGTGGTATCAAAGCCAAGGCGCTTCAGGAGGACTAACCGCCAATCAAAGCAAACATAATGGCCGGACCAAGCATCCACCCGCCGAAATACGAAGGGGATTTCACAACCTGGAAAAAACTGATGCAGGTATTTTTCACAACAGATTTTGAATTAATTTTAACAATGGGACTTGGCTTTGTAGCTCTAGAGGGTAAGGAAAAATATCAATGGACGAAAAAGGAGCATGCTGACTTTGTGGCGAACGACAAAGCAGAATATCATCTATTAAGCGTTCTTCCACCACAAGAAGTCAATCGAATCAGGAACTATGACTCGGCAAAGGAACTTTGGGAGAAGTTCCTCGAGTTGCATGAAGGAACTTCTGAAGCCAAGCTCGCTAGAAGAGATCTACTTCGCAATCAGCTCACCAGCTTGCGACTTGGGGAAGACGTGACAGTTGCGCATCTGCACTCAAGAATCAAAGAGATCATCACCAGACTGTCTAGTCTCGGAAAAAAGATAAGTAACCGAGATTCGCTAAGGTACGCGTTAAATTTGTTTCCGAGAAATTCAAAATGGGCATCAGTAGTAGATGTCTTTTACATTTCAAAAGACTTAGAAAAAATTTCATTAGAAGAATTTTTCTCGACTTTTGAAGTGCACGAATCAAGATGTGCAGGTTCGAAGGAGCCCAAGAACAACATCGCCCTCAAAGCTTTAAGAGACGAACCTGAGTCGGAATCTTCTCTCGATGACGAGGAAATGGTAATGATGGTAAGAAGATTCAAGAAACTTTGTAAATCTAGATCTACTAACCATCCGCAAGAGAAAAAGAAAAGGACGATCCGTTGCTACCACTGTGACGAAGAAGGGCACGTCAAGGACAATTGCCCCAAGTTGAAGAACAAGGACAAGGAGAAGGGTAAGAAGCCTATCTAAAAGCGAAAGACCCTAAAGGCGACGTGGGACGATACGTCATCAGAGTCAGAAGTCGAGGCATTCTCCGGACTTGCTCTAATGGCAAGCCATCAAGACGATGACTGCGAGTTAAGCTCTTCCGAAATGAGCATCGAGAGCATCGATGAAGGAGGAGTCATGTCGGAAGAAAGCAACAGTTCAGGGGAATAAACGGACAACGAGATCGACAAGGTAAGTGAGGTACGATCACTTCCTCCCGATAAACTCTTTAAGTTTGTTAAACTATTAACAAAAGACTATTGCAAATTAGAAAAGGAGATTAAAAATTTAAAAATAATTTTGGCTAAATCTTGTCCCTTAGAAGAATTAGACAAATCGAAATTAGAAAATAAGAAATTGAAATCAGAAAATAAAGATATGAAAATTCAAGTAGATAATTTGAAAAACCATGCATGCTCATCTAATTTTAGAAAATTTAAAAATTTAAATTGGTATTATAGATATCACCAGGGACAAATTAGGAATATTTCAAGGAAATATGTACCTAAGAAATATTTAGTTAATTCAGTAGGCTGGAAACTATATTGGGTTCTTAAATCTTGCTTACTCTAAATTTTAAACGAAATTAGCGCTTTCAGTGAAAAAATTAGACATTGAATATCTTTATAAGGCTTTGTCTAAGGAAGTAGTTGTTGCTCCAATAACCAAGAAGACCTAGTACCTCGCCACGACCTGGAAGCCAAAATATTAAAATAAATATTTAATTAACTTTCTATCAAAGCATTAAAATTAGAATTAATTAATGTTTTTAAAATTTTTCAAACATTTTTTTCAAAATATTTTTTTCCTTAGAAAAATTCTCTTTTATACTTAGAAAACTTTTCAGAAAATATTTTTTGCCCAAGTTAAAAGTTGTTCTGAAATTGAAAATTTCTGCTTAAGTTTTTTTTCAAAATTTTTTTTTTCAAAGCTGTCTAAGTTAGAATTTTTTTTCTTATAATTTCACTTAGAAAAAATTTCTTAAAATTTTACTTAAAATTTTTTTTACAGAGATCGTTTATTATTGCAAAATTTTTTAAGGATCTCAAAATTTTCTAAGTTTTTACCCTTAGATTTTTTCTTAGAACCCCATTTTTATGTGATCAAAGGGGAAGAAGGAAAAATATAAGTCTAAGGGGAGGTAGGGGAGGTAGACTAAAATTTAACTTGTTTTATTTTTGCACTTAATTGCAAATATAGTTAAGTTTATATTATGTCTATTTTTACCCTAACTTAACTTGGGTTGCTCACACCAAAATGGGGGAGATTGTTGGAACCCAAAGGTTATTTTGGTGTGATCAACAAGTTAAGTTAGGTCCTGTGCGTTTCTAACCTTGTGTCTAAGTGTACAGGAGCTTAGGTGCACAAGTAGTCGAGTGGAAGACGCAGCTAGCGAGAAGGACGGCACGCTGTGCGTCCGAGGGATGAGGCGCTGCGGAAGAGTACACCAGCGGACGAGAAGGAAGCGTACGGTGGTTTCGAGGGACGAAAGCCGGAGCAGAAGACTGCTCGAGGAGCAAGAAACGCAGCTAGCAAGAAGGACGACACGTGGTGCGTCCGAGGGACGAAGACTGTGGATGAGTACGCTGGCAGACGGGAAGGAAACACGCGACGATTCCGAGGGACGAGAAGCCGGAGCGGAAGCCCACTCGAGAAGACCGGAAGTTGGGTTCGGGTGAGCCCTTTTTCGGATGGTCGAGATCACCCAAGCGAGCGGATCCGGAGTTGAAGACCCGGACCGAGGCGACCAGAGCCAGAGTAGAGGACTTGGATCGAGAGTTGACTTTTGGGCCCGGGGCGCCCGGAACGTACCGGGGTGCCCAGAGTTGACTTTTTCACAGGATCGAGCTTTGACTCGATCTGAACGATGGGGGATAAAGTTTTACCCCCCCCCCCTCTCCCCGGGCTCCCGAAACTTCAGGGCACCCCGACCAAGGCTATAAATATAGCCTTAGTCCAGAAGATTTTCAACAACTCAGAGCAATTCATTTCTAACGCTTGTACGCTTCAGTTGTATATTAACTTCTTTGTTTTGCGCTTTCACTGCTGTAAGAGGCTTCTCCACCCAAAGGAGATACTAGTGCAACATTCCTTGGATTAACAACCTTCTTGGTTGTGACCAAGTAAATCCTTTTGCCTCTTCCTTTCTTTAGTTTTTGTTCAATTTATTTTATGCAAGTGTTTTGTTGAAAGTTCGAGAAGGGTATTTTTATTTTTGTTTTACAGGGCTATTCAACCCCCCCCCCCCCCCCCCCGTTCTAGCCGGCCGCCAACAGTCCTACAGAATAATCTATCAAAATCAGGAAAGGCTATAACTAATGCTTCGGTCATCCTTTGTTTAACTAGTTGAAATCTAGCCTCTTCTTCTTCATATCACTTGAAATCTCTTCACTTGAGACACACAGTGATAGAAGCAATCATAGTGCTAAAATTTCTGACAAACCGACGGTAGAATGAAGCAAAGGTATGGTAGCTTCTGACATTATGCAAGGTCCTTGGTTGAGACCACTCTAAGGCTGCATTTATCTTTGTTTAATTTACGTGTACACCATCTATAAACATAATAAAGTTGAGGAAAGTTACTGATGTAGTAAAGAAAGAACACTTCTTCTTGTTTACAAATAAGCACTTTGTTTTCAGCTTTTCAAAAATAGCATGGAGATGATCGAAGTGTGATGCCTATATCAAACTATAAACGAGGATGTCGTCAAAGTATACCACCACAAACTTTCTCATAAAGGGTTGCAAGCTCTGATATATAAATCTCATGAAGGTACCGGGCACATTGGACAATTCAAAAGGCATGATCATCCACTCATATAGTCCATGTTGCATCTTAAATGTCGTCTTCCATTCATCCCCAAGTCTTATGTTGATCTGGTGGTATCCGTTTTTAAGGTCAATTTTTGATAAGACCTTGGAACCAGATAGCTAATCCAACATGTTGTCCAAGTGGGGAATTGGAAACATATACTTCACTGTAATCTTATTGATGACTCTGTTATTGATACACATATGCCATGAGTCATCCTTCTTCGGTACTAGTAGGACAGGAACTACACATGTTCTCTTGGATGTGTTCCTTTTCCAACAACTCCACCATAAGATGCTGTAATTTCTCCACTTCCTTAGAGCTAAGGCGATAAGCTGGCCTATTAGGCAAACTCAACCCCAGAATAAGGTCAGTTTAATGTTGAATATCTCACATAGGCTGTAGCTCAAAAGGAAGATCCTCCAGCATTAACTCATCAAAATCTGCTAGCAGCTACTGTACTTTGGCTGGTAACTCAGCGTCCATGGTCGGAGCGATACTTTGGCATGGTAGCAAATTATACAACTCCTTGCTGTACTTCATCTAAACATTTGGATGTAGAAAGTAAATTAGGATTTTATCTATTGGAATTAGAGTAGTTCCTTCTCATTGCGGCGCCAACACAATTTTTTTTCTTTTGACGTTAAGGGTATAGGTATTCTTCTGCCCATCATGAATAACACTGAGATCATACTGCCAAGGTCGATCCAACAATACATGACATGCATTCATGACCGCCACATTACAGCAACCACTATCAAAATATTTGCCAATTGAAAAGCAAATGAGGCATCACCGGTCTACTATTACCTCACTTTCTTTATTCAACCAAGATAACTTGTAGGGTTTAGGATGACAGTCTGTCTTCAGTTGTAATTTCTGGACAGTCTCTGTAGATATTACATTCTCACAACTATTGCTGTCAATAATCATCTTACAAACTTTATCCGTGACGATGTAGGTAGTATGAAAAATATTAATTCTAAACTAATCGTCCCCCGAATCGCCATTGGGACTTAGCAAACTCTTACGAATGACCAAAGTCTTATGACCATCGCCATAAAGCACTTCGTCAGATGCTTCATATATTGGATCGCCAATTGCTATTGTATCTTCTATCACTTCTTCCTCGATCAACAAGTTTTTACCCTTCGGATCAGTAGAAGAGAGCTTCTTACATTGGTGAGTCATATGTCCTTGTTCACTATATTGTTAACATCTGATAGGGGCCTTAGAGTAAACTTGTGGTGACCACTGCGGTGGTCACTGTGATGGTTGCTATAGTGGTTGTTGCTGTGAAGGATGAGAATTTTGAGGGCGAGCTAGATGATTGTTCTGGTTGCATCTCCCCGCTGGTTCCCTATTTTGTTGCTTTTCAGCCGCCAATTTACGCTGAAGACCTCTGACATAGTTGAGAGTGAATGAAAACTGAGGGCATCTTGCAAGGCCAAGTGCAGACCCCCTAAGTAACGTGCCACCTACTACTCCTCCGTCTCTGAGAGGTTATTTCGAACCATCAGCTGGAAAAACTCTTCTGTATATTCGTCGATCGATCTCGTGCCCTGTCTTAATCAGTGAAGTCGTTGGAATAGAGTTTGGGTGTAGGCGAAGGGAAGGAAGTGCTCCTTCATGTTTTCCTTCATATCTTTCTAGACAATTATTTGGGATTTACCTTGTTTTTCCCAAGAGTGCCACATCTGAGCCACCATGCTGATGCTCTCCTTTTGAGTCTGATGGAAATTAACTTTAGTTTCATTCAATCTAGAACTCGTTTGTAGTCGAAGATCTACTTTACTTTGTTGATTCAGTCAATGAAGTCTTCTGCTCACAATGAACCAGAAAATTTGGACAAATCTCGAAACTCGAAGTCTTCTACAAGCTCCTCTCATCCACGGCATTCCTGAGGTGAGTCCCGCCGGTGATATGGGTTCTCAAAGGAAGACTCAAATCTATGATCTGAAATCTCACAATCTTAAAGATCTCATGCTGCTATACGCTAATTTACAACTTGCCTCCTTAAATCCTCAATCATCATTATGTCCTAGACTCTACGACCACGGTGCTCAGCTTCCTCCATCAAAGTCTGCCTGTTGTTGCGACCAAGACTATGATCGGGACGACCCACCATTAGATCTATTGATGACCTTTTCGAGCTCTGGTACTAACTGACACCGGACAAGATAGCAATTATCTTGTGGGCTGACAAAAAGAGGAAAATTGAGGAGAAGACAAGAAGAAGAACCTCTAAGAAGGAAACTTTTTATTAAAACTAGAGGGTTAATCCCTCAATATCTAAACATAACTCTTATATAAAATACAACCTAAGACTCAAATAAGGAAATAAATTACAATTAACATATTTTAATTCCAATTTTGTAAAGAAAGGAAATATATTTTTACCCGAAAAGAAAATTAATTAACTTAACGATCTTAACTCAATTCAAGACATGGATCAAGATAAATTCTCTTTAAAAAATACCAGAAATATAAAAATTACAAAAAGCCTTAAAAAGGGTTTAAATGGTAGAATTTGGGACTAAAAAATTGGCGGTTATGGTTTCACTGGTAACAAACGTGGGTTTTTGAATTCTACATGTGTGACGATAGACAAAGCTTGATTCCAAATCCCGATTCAAAAGTTATATCAATTTGAAGTTTGAAGGCTCATATTGGGCTTCAACAAGGTTAGACATGTATCAACAATCATGCTCAGTTCTGGGAAAGCTGTAGTCGAGAGGAATGATATGGAGATATCAGATTTTTAGTTGATCTTCCTGAGTTTTCTAGTACGTCATAGATAGGGGTTCGTTGATTGGCTTAATGAAGTCAAACAAATTTTTTATTATAAGGAAGTACCTGATCAAATGAAAGTAAAATTGGTTGCCTTGAAACTCTAAGATTTAGCATTAGCATGGTGGGAGCATAGTTTGTAGAATCGCGATCTTAGGCAAAATCGATTTGGGGGTCAGGATCGGATTGGTCAAGATCGGATCGTAAAATCATACGATCCAACCAAAAGCCTTTGAAATTTTATGATACATAATTAATAATTAGAAAAAATATCTAAAAATTCATTTACTTACTAATTTTGCATATATATGTAACTGTCGACATTCAACACCTCAAATTATATTATTATCTTTATAAATTTAAATTAATTAGTAATTTAACTACAATTTTACACAATATCATTCAATAATATTTATATTTTCATATTTTAAAATGAAAGAATATAAAATTTCTATTAACATAATAATAATAATAATAATAATAATCAATTTCAACCTCAAGAAGCTATTGAATCCTTTAATTTGAACACAAATACTAGAAATAATCTTCTAAAGACTCATTTATTCCGCAGAATACTAAATAATAG
Source organism: Zingiber officinale (assembly GCF_018446385.1). Lineage (NCBI taxonomy): Eukaryota > Viridiplantae > Streptophyta > Magnoliopsida > Zingiberales > Zingiberaceae > Zingiber > Zingiber officinale. The sequence goes on from NC_055989.1 coordinate 17,782,093, forward strand.
ACATAAAAAAACTCATCATTTTAGAGAAAAGAAATGATAAAATATTATTGATAAAAAACTAACTCAAAAATAATTAAAAAAATATTTAAATAATCTTAAATCCCTAGCTCTAATTTTGCAAAAGACAAAAAAAGTAATAAAAAAGATTAAAAGTCTTTTGGGATTCCGAAAAGGCTTTAAATGATATTTTTTGGGTTTAAAACTGGATGATCAAGGGTAAAACTTGAAACTAACTATAGATCTTTGAACGAGTTTTGATTTAATATATTATAGGTCTCATGGTTCAATCCGAATCAAAAGTTATAACTTCTCAAAACTTCCACTGATCCTGCTCCGATTTTGCTCTGATCCTACCGATCTTGTTTCGATCCTACTGCAAAGCTCAATTTTGCATGATCCTGGATAAATTTGTACTTCTGGATCGTAGGATAGTACGATCCTATGATCCAGGATCGCGATTTCACAAACTAAGGGTGGGAGTACTTGCGACGCTCACGAGACCAATAAGGAAGGCCAAGATTAAGGATTGAGAGAAGATGAAAAGTCAATTTCTTACAATCGGTTATATTTAATCTTTGTTCCAAAAAGGATTAGATTTTGCCATGGAGGATGATAACTTCAATGCTTGAGATGACAACCCCCAGGGCGTAGCACAGATGGTGGATACATGTCATTTCTGGCGTAATGGCCAAGGGTCGATTCTCAGGAATTGACGAACTGAGGTTTACCCCACCATGCGTCTGACGTCTGTGTACCTGCATGTACCTCCCTCCATATCCGTGGGGCCAGCACTAGGGGACATTAATGTAGCGGATCTATATTTTTTCAACGGCTGAGATGATTGGGATGAATTCGAAGATGATTTAGAGGAAGAGTTTGACCTAGAAGAAATTGAAGAGAATCTTGATCTCAAATTAGAGAAGAGACTGAGGTCCAATTTATGATGATAGTGAAATAGAAGAAGTTGACAACACCACCCTCACTCTCATGGTCGCCAAATCTTCCCAATCCCTCCATCGGCTCCTCAATCCAGGGTAGCACACTGTGGCCCTGCTCACCCATTCGTCGAGGATGACATCACCCAAGGTAAGCAAAACCACAAAGTCAGGTTCATTGAGGACACCTCCATCAAGCTCTTCCTTTTCAATGAGTAGTACAACACCTTCCCGGTCTCTATAGGCATATCTGGTCTCTATAGGGGGCTTGGGACAATAATAACTGGAGCTATTCCTGCCCGGATCATTTTTCTCACTTATTTGGAGATGACAAAGGCGGCATCATTAAAGCTAGTGGATCCATTTAAGCTTTCTGAACCACTTCAAGCTGCCATAGCTAATGGCAATGTTGGCATGGCAGGGTCTTTATGCTCGCAAGATATGTTTGTTCTAGATGTGGTTAACCAAAAGTTAATGGTTCAAGGATAATCTAGTTTCGCTAAATATAATGGTGCATTTGATGTTGCTAGTAAAATTTTGAAGTTTGATGGAATCATGGGATTTTACAGAGGATTTGGCTTTTCTATCATGACATATGTTGTGGCTTTAAAAGATGTGTAGAAGAATGCATTTTCGGCTTAATTTCAAAAATATTCATCCTGTTTATAGAAACTATGTTGCCACTGCAGGCATCACAATTCTTGTACTGATCAGATCTCCCAACACCGATGGAATCAATCTAGAGTCCAGTGAATACATTTGGATCGTGAACTCGAACACCGTCTCCCGGTACAACTGCATCACCATCAAGAGCGGGTGGGACCAGTATGACATGGCATTCAACAAGTCGAGCCAACACATATACATTTCCAAATTCTCTCATGTCTCCCCCACCAACGCCGCCATCGTGCTCGGCAGCGAGTTTTTCTACGGGATCTCCAACGTCCACGTGGTCGACATTATCTCCGTTGACACTGAGTCAACGTTGCGGGTCAAGACGGGGATTAGGAGGGGCGACTTCGTGAAGGACGCGAAGATGGACAATAACAGTGTTCATAATGTTGTGCTTGTTAGTAGATCGACGAGAATTCTTAAAGTTCAGTCGTTACTAGTAGATTTTACCATTTTACTGATAGATGATCTTTTTCCTACGCTATCATATGATGTTATTCTAAATTTGAGGACGAGTTCTTTTCAATTCGGGGTAACTGATGTAGGAGGATTTGTTAGATTTTTTAATAAATTATTCTTTTGTGTAATTTTAGGTTTTTTTTGAGTATTTTTGATAATTTCTTTTTTTTTTTATATATATATTTTTAGATATTTAGTTTGTTTAGAGATTTTAAGATTGTGAGTCTTTTTAATTTTTATTAGGATTTTTTTTTACAAGTTAGAAATTATGGTCTTTTCTTTAGATTTTAAACTTTAAGGTTTAGAGTTTATATAAATATGTGTTTAGCTGTTTAAGTAATTATTATCCATTATTAAATAAAATTTTCTTTTTTAAAAAAAAATCTAGATGATGACAATTTTCTCTTCTCATTTTCTCTTCAATTTATACTTTTTATCAGTTAGGATAATCACTATAATATTCGGCATCAAAAACTTAATTGTTATTATTATTATATATTTTTTAAGTTCGCAACCTTTCACTCACCTCACCCTATTCTAACACATCCAAGCTGTAGGTCATGCAAACTTTTTTTTTGCCCAATAATGTTTGTCTTAGCTATATGGTAAGTATATCAATACCATATAATAGAAAAAGGATAAATTGACACATTTTTAACTCTCAAAATAATAAATAAACTCCCTCTCTTGCCCTCTTAGCATCTGTTTGGATGGGATGAGTAAAAATTCATTAACGAAAGAGGAAAGGAGGAGAATAAAGGATAAAGAAAGAGAAGTAAAGTATTTAGTTTTCTCTTGTTTGAGAGAGAGGAAATGTTAACTAATATAACATGTGTTATCTTATTTGCGAGGAAAGAAAAGAGAATAAAGATTAAATATATAAATTATGAAATTACACTCACGAATAAATCATCATAAATTTAATTTAGAATAAATTAAATCAAATTAATAATAATAATATTAATAATGATAATAATAATAATAATAATAAGTTAAAAATATATATAATAAATAAATTTTTAATATAATTTTATAATTTTTTAAAAAACTTATATATATTTTTATAAGATAATTTGATTAGGCTTTGAGAGTATCTCATTTAAATTAAGAATTAATAAAAATAATTAACTAAAGTTTTAATTAAAAATCTAACTTCGCCTTGCTCACCTTTCGCCTGCACTATTCACTTGCCATATGCTCCGTCTTCCCCATTGAATAGTCGTCGGTGGTGTCTCCTTGCCACTGACGTCACCTCTTGGAACACGCTTGCGCTGCCACGTGTTTACTCCGCTATTATTGCCCCCTCTTTTCCATCAAGCAATAGGAGAATAGCCGTCAACCTCATCTCTAGCTCACCGTCAACATCGACACCACTACCTCGAGCATGGTCATGACCATGCACGTCACCTTCGTTGTTACTGCCCGCCAAGAGAGCTTTGTCCATCTCCTAAGATAATATTAGAAGAAATTTTATTTTCTTTCCCTTCACCCTCTTACAATCCGATTTGAGGTGCAAGATAAGATTTCACCTTCTTAACTCAGTACTTTCAAACGAGATTAAAAAATTTTCTTTCCCTTTTCTCTGCTTCCCTGGTCGCCTCCTAAATATAAGGAAGAGAACTTTTAATAGAAAAAGGATAAATTGACACATATTTGGCGCATTGACAAATTGACACGTTTTTTAATATATCAATAACATTTAATAGAAAAAGGATAAATTGACACATTTTTAACTCTCAAAACAGAAAATAAACTCCCTCCCTTGCCCTCTTACTCCAATACATATTCTCTTTTTAGTTTTGACCTTTTGAATTTCATATGGATGGAGATCATAGTGGCTATAATTGAAGAGGAGTATGATTATGCATGAAAAAATGTAATACGTGTAAATATTTTTAACATGAAATAATTTTTTTATTTTTTTAAAAAAATTAATTATTTTTTAATAATTGAACATTAAGCTCGCCGGGCCGCAACGCCTGAGCACGATAAGCATGATAAGCAGCTTCGCCTGAGCACGATAAGCATGAGCTTTCTCTTTCGCTCGTTTTCTATATCGCCGGTCCTGCAGTTTTCTCCTAGGCTCTGCCTTTCCTTTATACCGACGCAACAACCGTCGGCGTTGTCTCGACCTTCATTGTCGCCTTCACCGACGATCCTTCCTGCAGTGGTGTGGACGGGAGCTGGATGCCATGGCCAGCGGACCTTTAGTGCTGGGCGGAGTTGGCTTCTTGTGCAGGACAACACAGGACAGGAGTGGATAGGGCCTTAAATGCCCACCGACTCCTTTGCCTAGCTCTGAATAGTCTCTGGAGCCTTGAATTGGCCGGGACCAGATAACGACTCGGGTCCCGAGATGCCTTTTTCGGTCTAGCGAACGACCAAGACGGGCGTTTTGAAAGCCTTCTTTTTATATGCTTCGCACTGGTGGAGGGCTCTGGGACTGCACTGCTTTTCCGTGTGCTTTTGGTGGCGATGGGTTCTGAGTATGAGGGCCGGAGCGCGGCAGAGGTGGTGGCCGGGATGAAGGAACGCTTTGCGTCCGGGAAGACAAGGATCTTTCAGTGGAGGGTCGCCCAGCTGAAGGCCATTGTGAGGATGATCGACGAGAAGGAGGATGAGATCGCCGCGGCCATCTACGAAGACCTGGCTAAGTCTCGGACGGAGGCTTGTCTCCAAGAGGTCCTTCAAACTTCTTCCTCTCTCTCATGAATGCGAGTTTCTTTATTCGTTTGCCCTCTCGGATTAACAAAGATAGACTTGGATCATAAAACATGGTTTTGGACATTTTAGTTCAAGGTATATGATCCTCTCTTTCTGTTTGGCTAAGAACAAATCTCATTCTTGAACATTTTGACATCCACAACATGAAACAAACACAAAACAAGACACAGGTAGACAACACCATTTCATTCTTTACCTCCAAGCTTAATACTTTATAAACTCTTTTACTCCATTTCATTTTGTTGCTGTTGGACCGTTGTGAATTGTGATAACTAGAGGGTGCGAATAACTATTTTGTCACGTGCTAATTTATAATTTGTTAGCATAGCGAAAATATAAATGAAACAAATACCAAACAAGACATTAGCACATAACATCTCGATTTTACGTGATTCGGAATCCCCAATTCCTACTTCATGGCCTAGAGTCCTAACGGTGACACCACTATTCTTTCACCTTAACGGACACCTTCTAGAGGTGGAGAAACCTCTTATAATAACATGTTCTTACAAACAATACAAATATATATTTAAATAAATTTTATCCCAAATCTCACTAGGTGAAGTCAGCTATATGGATTCTTCTATGCCATTGGGCTCTATTCCCCCTACTATATCATCATCTATATTTGAATAAATTTTATCTTATTTTATTGTTGCTAACTAAGTCTTCTTTGATCATTTTCTTCCTCGTTTAATGTGTATGTTTGTTGTAGTTTCATATCGCTTAAATAGAGCATTTATTAGCTGCTTAAGTATATGTCCATACCTTCTTAAATGTGTCTCCCGAAGTTTTCCTTCAATAGGTGCAACTCTGACTCTATACTATTCTCATTTTTTAATAGTCCATCCTCATATATCCGCACATTTACCTTACCACGACCATCTCTATGACTCTCATTTTCTTCTCACATGCTTCGGTCATAGCCCAATATTTAGTCCATAGAATATAGCATATCTAACCGCTATTTTGTAGAACTTCTCTTTAAATTTTAGAGATACTTTACGATCACAAATAACACCTAACGCTCTTCTCCATTTCAACTATCCTTCTTATTCTATATAAGACATCCATCAATCGCTCTATTCTTTTGCAAAAATGATTCTAAATACTTAATGTTGGGGTTACAAGGTTGCAAACATAGTCCCACATTGAAAACACATGGAAAAGATTATGAGTTTATAAGAAAAAAATATCTCCATTGGCATCAAGCCTTCTGGGTAGAGCCCAAGAACAAAGCCATGAGGGCTTAGGCCCAAAGTGGACAATATCATACCATTGTGGAGATATCTAAATTCTTTTCGATCCTTCACTTAAAACTCTCAATTATAGACAACTTATCATCTCCTATCTTAACAATTGTCTTAATACATCTAATTTGTTAAACTTAAATTCTATATATTTTATTTTTACTATACTAAATCTAAAACCTTTCAATTTGAATGTTTCCTGCTAAAATTTGAGTTTAGTATTTACTCATTCACATATCTCATCGACCAAAACAATATCATGACAATACAAGTAATAATACAAAGTTATAATAGAAAATAGATACAATATAAATGAAACAACTATACATAACTATAGATGAATGAATCTATGCTTTGGTGGCTTTGTAGTTGCTTTGGATCTCTCGTATCTCCATTAAACCTTCTTTTATAAGGTTGTAATTGACTCTGAAACCTCCTGTAATATTTCACAGTTAAATAGTCGAGTTAGCATATACTCATTCAAATCCTGAATTTGTGGTTTTAGGTATTAGTAATGCTATATCAGTCAATTGCAAGAATTTTTATTCAATTTTGAGCTGGAAAAATATATTGTTGAAAGCATTGTTCATAATAGTTGAGTGTTGTAGTCAACTGATGAAGAAGACAAGTGTTGTAGTTGATTGATATTGTTCACAATGTTAAAAATACTATTCACACTGATTTCCCTTATGCTAAGAGAACCATTGACTTACTAGGACCTCATCCATCGAGTTGACCTCAGCCTACTAAAACTTCCCTTGCTTAAAGACTCCTCGTCTCTAGGACTTCACCCGCAGGTCAACCTTAACTTATCAGGATTTCACCATTGCCAAGCATTCAGTCTTCCTTGATCTGTTTGGACTTCCATTCACATGCCTAACATCCGACCTTCTATAATCTGTTAGGACTTCAATCGTGTGCCCGACATCAGGTCCTCCATGACTTGCTAGGACTTCCCCTCTCATGCACATCTAGTTCTCCGTGACCTGTTAGACTTTACTCTCATACCTAACATCCGGTCCTCTATGACTAGGTAGGACTTCACTCACATGCCTGACATTCGATCCTCTATGACCTGTTAAGACTTCCCTTCTTATGCCAAATATCTGGTCCACTATGACCTATCACGACTTCCATTATTGTTAAGTGTTTGGTTAACCGCGACCCACTTGGACTTTGGTCGCTTGTCAACTCTCTTTTGGACTTTCAAGTGCCAAGTATCCAGTCAACAATGACTCACTTAGACTTTACCTTTGTCAATACCTTGTTGGACTTCCAACTGTCAAGTGACCACCATGACCCACTTTGACTTCTTTATTGTCAAGTATCTGGTCAACCTTGACCTGATATCTGGCTCAACCATCAAACATATTGATTAAACATCGAAAGCCAACTCAATTTTGGTCAACCTTGATCTAAGGTTGATAGCATCAATTATTACAACAACAACAATGACGACCAAGCTTGTATCCTTTTAAGTGGGGTCAACTATATGATCCTCCTTTGCCTTTGAGCTCCATTTTATTTTATTATCATTTGTAAAAGTTTTGTAAATTTTTTCTTCACTATCAGAACTATTTTCGAGAAGGAGAAAGGTAGTGGTTTTTCATGAGTCAACTCACCTTATGAGTCTATAGGCCATAAAGTTAGCACTCGATGTTCTAAACTAAATTGTTGCGTGCTTTTCTTTATTGCTTTATTACTTATTGCATTTACATTTCCGCTATGTATATAACTCAATATTTTGAATTTGTTATTATTGCACTATTCACTCCCCCTCTAGCTAGCGTCATACATGATCTTACAATATTCTCGTCAGTTTAACTTTATTTTGATATTAAAAATGATGTAGAAAAGTTAAATAGATATTAATATTTGTATCTTATTAAATGATAACAACCACTAGATGAGTAAACAACAACATCAAGTAGAATAGTTAACAATATATTTTTATATAAATTTTCAAAAGGAAAAAGAAATTTTTGATATTTTTCTTTTTTGAGTGAAAAATATTATATTAGAGAAAATTGATCTCATTTTGACAATTCTTAGCTTGCAAAAAATACAATGTTAAAATGAACACATATTATGTATACTTTCAGATTATATAATACACATCTTATACATGATGAACCTTCTTTATTTAGTTAGCTGATGAGGCCCTACATACTACAAAAGAAACAAGTAGAACCAACTATAGGCCTTTTCAACTAAAAAAGGAAAGATATTGATAGTTTTATAATTTATTTATTGAAACCAGAACATAATATGAGACATAATGTAATTAGTAACTTTATAAATAGGATGGTAGAGATACTTTTCTCTCAAATGTTAATAGAAATGATTTCAACATCCTTGAAAACTTCCAATTTAATATTTTCAAATTCATTGGGCTTTTTTAGTGGCTAGTTTTGAGATAGATTCACAAAACTCTCGAATAAAAAGAAACGTAGGTTTGTTAAATGCAAATCACCATCCTATTTTATGGATAACGAAAAGCCTAAACTAGCTGGAGTGTAACAAATGCACGGGTGACAAGCAGAATCAGAATATTCATGCCCAGGTATGACCTGTTGGTAGAATAAAATTTTCCTTGATAGTCAGTTTGAAATCTAGTTCATGTATTTCCATTTGTCATTATTCAATATGATTATTGACATTCACCCTTCGATGGTTTAATTTTTGTTTTTAATAATAGTGTTTTCTTTAGGTTGTTGTCATGCTCTATCCACCTGTTCTACTTATGTACTAACTCCTCTTGATAAGCACCCGTATAAAGTAAGGAATGGGTAAGAAGGATGATTAAAGAATAATTGAGTTTGGTTTTGTTAATTAGTGGAGTAATACTTCATTCATGGGATTCATAGGGAATATACTAGATATTGCTCTGAACCAAGTACACCACTAAGGATATATCAAAGGTCAAAAATAAAAATTTGCATGATTTTCTGCCATTTCCAGCCTAATTTAATCATGATTGATTCTATTTGGATGTATAAATGATGCATGGACATCAAGAGCACTTTTTTTTTTAAAAAAAAAATTCTGATTGCATTATTTTATGTTGCAGATTGCACTGGCAAAGGATGCATGCTTGTTTACCCTAAAAAAGTTGAAACATTGGGTGAAACCACAGAAGGTGCCAAGAGTATTTTGCATATACATATAGATATAGCTCTGAAGTGTACATTGCATTTCTTAGTAATTGAAGTGTCAAAGTTTTATCTGATCAACAATGCAGGTATCTACCTCTATTTTAACTTTTCCATCAACAGCCCAAATTGTTCCTGAGCCTTTTGGTGTCATACTGATCATATCTGCTTGGAACTATCCCTTTTGTAAGTAAAAACTCAATCTTACAGACAACATTGTGAAGCTGAAAATTCTTTTGCGGTGGATGCCATCAGTTTGATGATCATGCTTTGCAGTTTTAGATAACAAGTACACTTGCTAATATTTTTATGTCAGTTAGTTGTCTATCTTGAGATGGACATTTCAGATGTCTTGAATGTATGTCTTAATGTTATCCTTTTGTTGAGAGACCAAATTGTCCCATGGCTTGTTGTTGTTTTTGTTGAATTGAGTATGGTAGACACTACACCAAATTCTCATGGTAACATAGATGAAATTTTCTTGAGTCAATGAGTTCCCTCAGTTTGTTGGAAGAAACCAAAATGAGGAAAGATTCTTGCAGATCTGACTACTGTCAGTAAAATACAGTCAACAATTCATCTACTTCAACATACAATAATTTATACCATGTATGGGAGGGATCCAAATTAATGATTCATTCTCGACTTTTTATTATATATATCCATTTTAAATAGTATCCTAGTTCTTAGATCTTAAAGTAAATTTTCTACTTTTGTCTATGAATTGTAAGTTCAATTTTCAATTATATCAGGAAAGTGATAGTCTTGAGTCATGTTGAGGTTGATCCTCTCTTAAGTGAACTTCTAGAGGTGTCAATTTAGTTTGTGCTTGACCTTACCTATACAGAAATGAGTCAGGCCATGTTGGGCAAGACACTAGCTGCAATTCATGTTGGTGCCAACTCCTAGTCCACATGCTTGAACCTAGCTTAACACTTGACCTACTATAATTTTAATGTAGTATTATTAATTTTAGTTATTTTAAATATTATTATTAATCAAATTAATTGATTATATTTTTTATGAAATATAGTGGTCAACAATAAACCTTCTTCTAAACTAGTTCATCCTAAATTCAAGAGTATGGATTGACTTGAAATTAATACAACCAAATCTAGTCTACACTTTTTTCCTGTTGATTCCAGCAAGCTAATTTGTTACCACTATTTCTAATGGTCGAGTCTGATCTCTCTTTCTAGCTGACACAACATATCTCCTTTGATGGGAGGTATACTCTGGTCGATAATGTATTCATTTGGGTTCTTCTTTACTTCTTGACCAATTTAAGGGTCCTTAAATGGCGATGGTGCTAATTGACCAATTATGCCAATCTTATTGTGATCAAGATGGACAGAGGCATCCATGTGGTGATAATGTAAATGTTGGGAAGGTGGCCATGGAATCCTTGGCCTTTGGTTCTTCAACACAACCTTGCTATGCAACTAATGGTGAATGCCATGCTCATCTATAGAAATTCATTAATGCATACAAGGAAACACATTGACATTAAAAAGACAATGATTGAAGAAATAAAATAATTGTCTTATTCAGCTAAAAAGGTGTCTCCGCTTCACAGCTACTCCACTTCCTCATTTGACCCAGTCGAGTTCTCTTCAATTGAGGAGAATAATGCAATTAAGAATTTTAACTCTTTAAAATAATTGAAAAAGTCTTAGTTATTAATTTTTATAGTCTGTGAACTTTAAAAGTCCGTTAGTTTTTTATTAGGATACTTATGCTTTTATTAAAAAAGTTTGATATTTTATGAAGAATAAGTCACATTGATCATTTTACAATACCTAGCAGTCTATAAATGTTACCCTTCTAGAAGAGTCACATTTGTAATTAATGTTAGAATCCCAAGTGGTATGAAGCACAAATGTTTTGATGTGTTGTCATAGGTGTTGCTTATGTCACTAACTTGTGTGTCTAAGTATGTAGGAACTTAGGAGAACACACAGATACCCAATGACTCAAGTTCCAGTGAAATATGGTGAAAGGTGGTATGGGACATCCGAAGGACCGAAAAGGATGAGGAGCATTGGAGACAGCGGACCTTGGCAAAATATGTAAGCGAGCATGAATGATGGCACGGGAAGGGAGCCAATGGGCTCAGTGCATCTGAAAAATAAGAAGAAGAGTACTTCGGCATTTGAGGGACAAGAAGCCGAAGAAAGCATGCATAAGGTAAGCTAGTGAGACAAGAGTTGAGTGAATTGTAATCGAATGAGGGTAGACTCAACTCTAGGCAGATTCATGCGTAGTTGAGTCAAGAAGTTCAGGTGACCGAAAAAGAGTTTTCAATTGATTGGATCTTCCGGTTGACCAAAGCAAGTATATCGAAAGAGAGCGGGATCAGGCAATAGAAGATAAAGATCGAGTGACTGGAGGACATGTGGATGTAGATATGAAAAGTCATCTGAAGTTGATCAAGTTTCAATCGACCGATAAGTGATAAGGTCAACCAATTTGATGCTACATCAACAAGGGGATGAGCGAGGACCGACAAGAGGATGAGCCTTAGCTGCCATGCAATGGCGTAGATAGGGTTGGGCTACACTGGGCTCCAGCTTAGTGTAGTCAGCAAACTTCATGTAACAACCAGTCCTGACGATATTATTTTAGGGCTGGCCCAGACAATTTGCATGTAGCAGCCACCCTTGGTAATATTATTTTAGGTCAATACTGGAATAGGTCCTGCATGAACACCGAGTGATGGAGCAATTGAACTAAGATTTAGCCCAGGGTGAGTGATGGAGCAATTGAAATAAGATTTAGCCCAAGGTGAGTGATGATCCTGGCTACGCCATTGCTGCCATGTTATTGTTTTCCGATTGATCGAACGACCTATTCGTTCGATCGAATGAGCCACGTCAGCAGATTGACCAAAGGCTATAAAAGGAGGTGAGGAGCTCTGTTCAAAGAACAACCCACTCGATTACATTCTACTTTTCTATTCCTCTGTCTTTTACTTGTACGCAATTATTGTAAGAGGCTTCTCCGCCTCCGGCACTTTATCGAAGAGGAGAAGGTTAGCGGGCAGGTGCTAAACTGTGCATAAGGACTTGGACATAGCACCCTGGGTTGTGAACCTAGTAAATATATGTGTCGCCTTGTCTTATGTTTGTGCTTATTTTTATCGCTTAATGTGTGTGTCCTTGCTAAGCCATTAGCAAGAGAAATAGATTGTTTTAATTGTAGGTACACTATTCACCCCTCCTCTCTAGCAATCCAAACCGCTTCCGCAACACCAACAATTAATACTAAATGTTATTATATATAGAATTATACTTTTTTGTATATTAGAATATCATACTAATAATAATACATTATGTTATATAACAATATATATACTGATGTATATTATGGTTACATTACATTGCATTGCATTTCTAATATGTATAGAATATGTATTGAATATTGTAATATAAACACTAATAATATTTTATTCCATACTTTTACATTATTTTATAATCTTATTTTCATTTAAGATGAGCATACTTTTTCCATTTCTTTAGAAATGGAGATATTTTGAGATATCACTTCTATTTCTTTCCCCAAATTTTTTTTTTCCCAAACAGTGGGGCTAAAACTTTAAGTTCTTTTACTAATTTACTAGTAATTGTTGTCATTCAGATATATTGGTTGCTGTTGTCATTCAGACTTGTTTTGTAGCATACATTATGGATTTTGGTACATATCAGTATTATTTTTCGTCTCCAGTATTGTCCATTGAACCAGTAATTGGAGCAATTGCAGCTGGGAATACTGTTGTCCTAAAGCCCTCAGAAGTTGCACCATCCACTTCATCATTTTTTGCGAAAGTTCTACCAAAGTATGTGGATAACTCTTGTATCAGGGTATTGGAGGGATCTGCTAGTGAAACATCAGAACTTTTAGAACAGAAATGGGACAAAATAATGTATACAGGTTTGTTATGCTTTCATTGCCTCCTATCTTAAATGTTCTTTTGTTAGCCTATTTTGCAAGAACTGTTCCCATTTCAACATCTTTAAATATTTCTCAAGGTGTTAAACTTTGTAAAATTTTATTCTGGCAGATCCTAAACAGAATTAGGATTGTCTTATTTAGAAAATAGGAGGTTGACACTTTTGATTGAGTTCTTTAGTTATGGAAATATTTGCTTTCTTAAATTTTGTTTTTCTTAGAACTTATCGCTTAAATAAGCAATATATCATAGGCAATCCTAGAGTTGCACGTATTGTGATGGCTGCAGCAGCAAAGCATCTTACACCAGTTATCCTGGAACTCGGAGGAAAATGCCCTCTTATTGTTGATTCAAATATTGATCTAAAAGTAACACTGATCTATTCTCATTTAATGTTGTAATCCTTTTGAATTGATTGTTTTTACATAGAAACATGTATGGCTTTTCTTAAGGTTGCTGCAAAGAGAATCGTTGTGGGCAAGTGGGGAAGCAACAGCGGTCAAGCTTGCATTGCTCCTGATTATATCATTACTACCAAATCTTTTGCTGCAAAGTTGGTAAGATCCTGAAACTTTCGAGTTAGAGACAAAATACATCTGTAATCTTCTTTTGTGCTGGTACTTAAGTGATTGTAATAATTGCAGGTGGATGCTCTGAAAATAGCTTTGCAGAAATTTTACGGGAAGGATCCATTACAATCGACCGATCTATCTCGCATTGTGAATATCAGACATTTCGCTCGATTGAGAAATCTTTTGGAAGATGAAAAGGTATCTGGAAAAATTGTTTATGGAGGCCTGCAAGATGAAAAAGATCTGTAAGCATCTCCTCTTGCGGTTTCCACAATGAGAGTTTTTGTTATGTTCTTGTGACTTTATGTTAAAATGTGGCAGAAAAATAGCTCCCACAATCTTGTTAGATGTTCCCTGTGATGCACTCATGATGGAGGAGGAAATATTTGGGCCATTACTTCCGATTGTCACGGTAAGAAATTGTTTTAGAAGACTCTTCTTGAATGCTAACAGATCAACTACTCAAGGTTATGATTAGTAGTTTCTGACAATGTTGCTGTGAGGTTGCATATTTTTGTTCCACCGGATAAAAAAAATTTATTCATTCAATTATTAAAGATGACTTTTCACTAGACTAGATTTGATCAAGAGATGTAAGCATAATGAAATTTAAACAACCAAATAAATGAATTCAATAAGATAAATAAATAAATGAGTTTAGAGAAACAGAACACGAAGACATGTTGGAGTTCATTGCCCCAAGGCAAAGTTTCAATCCTCGTGCGGATTTAATTTTGTTCTTTCATGCCCCAAGGATACAGTAACAACAATGACAATAGCCAAACCTTATTCAACTAGGTGGGATCAGTTATATTGATCCTTCTACGCCATTGGGTTATATCTTCTACTATTTCACATTTATATTTAAATAAATTTTATCTTGTTTTATTGTTACTAATCAAGTCTTTTTTTGGTCTTTCTTGTTTGATGTGTAATATTTGTCATAGTTTCACATAATCTAACTAGAGTATTATTGGTTATCTAAGTACATATCTATATCATCTTAAACGTGTCTTCCAAAGTTTTCCCTCAATAGGTGCAACCCCAATTTTTTATCTAATGTTCTTATTTTTTATCCTGTCCATTCTCATATGTATACACATTTACCTTAACATACTCTGCAACTCTATCTAATTTTTCTTATATTCTGTTTTGGTTAGGTCGATGATCTGGGGCAGAGCTTTGATATTATAAACTCCAAAGAGAAGCCTCTAGCAGCCTATCTGTTTACTAGGGATCAAAGATTAGAAGAGAACTTTGTGAAAACTGTATCGGCCGGAGGCATGCTCATTAACGACACAATCTTACAAGTAACAATATAGAACATTGTTCTAACATTGAATTCTATCCCACTAGAGGTTTAACTGACGATTGTTCTAACATTGTGCAGTTTACAAACCGACATTTGCCCTTTGGTGGAGTAGGAGAGAGTGGAATGGGATTTTATCATGGAAAATTCTCGTTTGATGCATTCAGTCACAAGAAGGCTGTATTGCGCAGATGTTTCATTGTAGAAATTCCAATGAGGTACCCTCCATACACACCACAAAAGCAGAAGGTTGTGAGAGGACTGATGAGTGGCAATGTCTTGCCCTTGCTTCATGCTCTGATCAGGTGGCCTAATCGTCGAAATGGTTAATTATTAGGAATTCTGCTATATACAATACATATTGCATTGTTAATGTTCCTGGATTTGAACTTTTTAAGTAATTCACAGAATAAAATTGATAGTATATTCCTGCATTGAATATGTTATGATGATAATACATGATTCCAGGAGATTTTCTTGAAAAAAGCTGAAATTTCTTCTCGGGTACTTTTTTTTTTATCCAAAGAATGTAGAATGTGCGATGTTTCACTTTTTCGCTATCTTAGTGAAGAACATGGATTAGATTGGACAAAGTGTGGCTTTGATTTAGTAGTTGTTTTTTATTCTCAGGTTTTTTTTTTGTCCTGTCTACCTTATTCTACATAAATGCTCACTGATTTATGATAGAGATTATTCCTCCTTTTAGAGGTAATAAATACATTTGAATGTACAAGTTTGTGGTTCGAAATAATAGATTATCGCAAGATGTGGTGAAATAGATGAGATGTTAGATTTGGACTTCTAAGTGCTTTTTACAAATGATAGATTATAACATGATGTTGAGTTAGATATTTGTATATTGTTTATAGTTATTGTCACTTATCTTAGAGAGTGAAGGATGGCACATGAAGTGAAACTTAGATTGAGTGCATTTGAGGGACTTGAGGACCTTGTTGGAGATGGACTTGATGGCAATGTCAAGTTGCAGAAGCTAAGTTTGTGAGAGTTCAACTTAATCATTAGGATGATTGTAATCAAGGTTCTAGTCAATTGGATTTATCTTATAAAGCTGAGTTGTAACAATTGAATGACATAGGATCGATTGATTAGAATTTAGTTGACTGCAGATTGAAGTGATCTATAAATTAGTCAACTGGTGGTGAATCCAATCGACTAACCGACAACAAATCAATAGAACAATACTAGTTCTAATCTATTAAGCCTCAATCTTGTAATCTTCTTAGCCTTCCTCTCAACTCTTGCTATAAAGTTTTTTGTTAGATTCTTTCCACCTTGGTATAAGTTATTTATAAAAGAGAAGGCTAATGGGCTTTCAGGAGTAACTCGATAAAAGTCATAATCTTTAAAATAAGAACGAGAGTTCTTGACCATATTTTGTACTTGCATTAGTGATCGACATACATTGAATTCTTATGTTTTTGTTTGTTTCCACTGCATAGCTTGATTTGTATGACTTTACTAAAGAGTAGAAAGATTTCATTTGCAGGAAGACTTATTTGGCTCTCCGACCACCTCACTCAACTAGTCAATTCCATTTGATTGGCAAAGATTGGAGCAACCATTATGAATGACACTATGAAACAGGAGGGTTGAATATATTTTTTTTTATTGTTTTAGGATTATTTTTGTTTTTTTTTTATCTTAGGGTTTTGGGCTATTTAAATACTTATTTGGGTTGATGTTTGGGATTCATTTTTTGATTTTGTAAATAGAACTCTTTTCTTTTAAACCTAGGGTGGCTCCTCCTTGTTTGCCGAATTTTCTATATCTTTCTCTGCAATTCCTTGAGGAAATGAGCTTGTAGAATAATCACTATTCTGTTTAGCGTTAGTCGATATCAAAGGTTATCAGATTCGATAGATGGTCATCGTGGTCGTGATCATGGTCACAAAGACATTCCGATTGAGGAAGTCTCTCATCGTGATCGTAACGTCCATGATGAGAGGTTTGAAGATTACCAAAGACAAATCACAAAATTAGCTTAGTGCTTGGCAGCGTGAGATCTTGAAGGTTATAAGTTCCTTATCTTAATTTTGATTTCACTTTTGAAAACCCCTATTGCAATCACAAAATTCGTAGTCGAGAGGAATGGTACAAAAATATCAAATTTCTAGTTAATCTTCCTAAGTTTTCTGATACGTTACAGACCGAGGAATCCATTGATTAAGTTAATGAAGTGGAAAGAATTTTTGAATATAAGGAAGTTTCCGATTGTGTGAAAGTGAAATTAGTTGTCATCAAATTTAAAGGTCAGTGTGGTGAGAGCACTTGAGATGAACACATGACAAACAAGGAAAAAAAAAAAAATCAAAATCATTGACTGAGAGAAGATGAAAACGAAGATGTAAGAGTCACTTTCTTCCTTTTAGTTACGTTCAAATTTTGTTTCAGGGATGATTAGATTTTACTATGAAGACAATAGCTTTGGCTCGCAAGTAAAGTGCCTCTTCGACTCTCGTTTCTTGGGTAGCTTCAACATGGAAGGTAGTGGCGAGGTAGATGATTTTGATGAAGATGTTTCATATAGTGATGGATACCTCTTTATATTGCCCTTGGGGCTATGGTGCAGCGGCAAGGCATCCAGGTTGTCACCCAGACACCCGCGGTTCGAGCCCCAGCTATGAGGGAATTTTTTTTCCAAATGGGGCACGCAACTAAAAGATGTTGGGTTCCTGGGCGGTCCACTACGAGAGCTTCTCGATTTACCATGGTGGTCAGTGGGAAATTTTCTTGGAACCGGGCCGATCACCCCACCCCAGACTCGATGTTATCCGTCTGGTTAATCATTTTTTGAATACCCATATATTTCTGAAGATGAAAGGACATTGAGATTGGTGTGGGGGCAGCTGCAAATGGTATAGGGAGGGTATCATGCTTCCCATGGATTTCGAGTTGCCTCTATCAGAGAAGCTAGAGAAGAGACCAAGATGAAGAAGAGTTTGATCAGAGGACAAGATTAGAGGAAGACCAGGATGTTCCAGAAGAAGAAGAAGATGATGATGATAGTGAACCTGGAAGCTTAGGGAGATTCATCAATGCGGAAGGGGAGATTGATGGTCATGAGCAAGGTGAAGGTTATGAAGATGAGAATGGAGAGATTGGGGAGGAAAGTGCCGGAGGTGGATGATGATAGATTTTCCGAAGAAGGTGATGGTGAGGATGAATTCGAGGATGATACTGAAGGTTCAGGACGCTATCAGGTGTCAGTTGTTAGTAACCTTCTAGGCTTTATCAACACTTTTACAAATTCTCCTCAAAACTTGCTAAAGACCATCCTGAACTTAGTGAGCTTCTTTCTAAAGAAATTATGCAACGTCAGCTTGATGCATTGCTCAGCGTCAGATTCCAACATGCATGGCTCCTTGGATTGAAATTCTAAACTTTATGAAACTTTTGGAATCTGGTTCTAGTTTAACAAAAGACTATTGAAAAGTAAACATGGGGATCAATTTTCTGATGAGATAGAGAAGTTATGAAATACACTTGCTTACAATAACATAAACATTGTTCCGGTCCTTCACTTTTTTATCACTAAAAAGATTGATTAGCAGAGATAATCGGAGCATTTGCTATATATTTTTCAGTAGCCAAACCTGTTACATTATATTTAGCATATATCTATCCACAATAAATAATTACAGAGTTGATACGAGAGGATCTTCCTCCTAAGGTATCACCTGGTAATAATTCTAAACTCGAGGATGAATTTTTTTTAACTAGGCCGAGGCGACTAAAGGATCTGAATAATTTTTATTATTATTTTAGGGTCATTTTTGTCTTTTTCAATTTTAAGATTTTAGGTTACTCAAACACTTGTTTGCGTTGATGTTTGGGATTTTTTTTTATTTGGTAAATAAATTTTTTTTCGTCTAAATCTAGAGGCGGCTCTTTTGTTTAATTTTCTATGTCTTTCTATGCAAGTACTCTTAGCAAACAAGCCGGTAAAATAATCACTATTATGTTCGGCGTCACACTAGCAATGTAAGATAAAGGTGGTGCCGCGATAAAACACCAACGAAGTTGATAGTAGCATCGAGAGAGTGACGCTCGAAATATTAGAAATCTAAATCTGGGAGTTAAGTTAATCTAAATAACAAAACACAAAGATGGTTTTTTTTCACTGTCAAACAAAAACAGAGCTAGCTATCATAAATTAGAAAACAAGCAGAGATCGACCGAACAAGGGATCCACTGATACTCCCCCATTCTAGCATTCATTTAATATCTTAATCTGGGAGCAAGTAGAGCAGTCTGAACAATTCCAAAGTTAATAAAATTTTAATTTTCAACCTTCAATCCATGCGTTGCACGGTACAAAAACTTGTGCTTTCAGCAAACCTCTCCTGACATTTCTCACCAAGTGGCATGCATTTGGACTTTCAATAAGTCTGTCTCTATTCTCTCTTGATCTTCCAATAATAAACTATGTAGATTAGGTTTGATTATCCTCCAAATCGATACTTTTCTAGGCATAGAGTTGGTGAATGTTTGTACACCAAACTGTCCATCTCCCATATCAAAAGTTGACCTGGCGATACTGATCGACTTGCATGAAACATGTTCATGGAGGTCTAAGTTATTGCCTACCTACTTTATCGAGGATCACCTCAATCATAGACAGAAAAGTCTAATTACCAGAGACACTCCTCTAATGTAGGTGAGACTGTAATCAAGCTCCAGGTGAGACTATATATCTATCTATCTCTTCTTCCTTAAACATAGATATTACTCACTGGTAATTCAGCTATACAACTGCATGCATGGCTCACTCTCCGGCAGTAAATCACGTATGCTACGCTATTGCATTGCTATGCACAGCTTCCTACTGTTGTCAAGGTATGTGCTTGTGTGTTGTGGATCTTCTGTTCTGTATATATGAATTACTGATTTACGACGTGAATGCAGCACAAGATGCGATTCAGATTGTTGCAAACGCTGCTCTTTGTTTCGATAACCGAATGGTAAGTGTGTGTGCGCTTAATTTTGTTCCTGATCACCATCATTTTAGCCTTTACAGTAGCTGTTAAGTCCAGGTGATCAATAACTGTCTGATGTCGATGGGAATAAACACAAACGGGAGCTCAGGCAGCAACGGGACGATGAGTAATTCTACCACAATTGAGCCGAAACCACACGGGAAGAGCAATGCGACGACGGAGAAGAGTAACGCGACGACGAATAGTAACGCGACGACAATGACGCTCTGTAGCTCTCCCTGTTACGGGCAAATGATGCTGACGGCCACCTGCATGGACGGCATTTTAAGCAGCTTCCCGTTCTACAGCCCCGGGCTTGTACAAGGGGTGCAGGCCATAGTGAACATGTCATGCCGTGGAATGGCCAATTCTACCACCAATTCCACCACCAATTCCACCGTATCACATTTGGCTGAGCCAGGTAAAAGGAACTGATCTTAACCAGTTGAATAAGTCTGAATTGAAGATCACACTTAAATTGATAATTTTAGCTGAAAATTTGCTTGAATTCGATTTCGCTTGCGCAGGTCCGCGTACAAACACATCAAGAACAAGTGCAAGTGCAAATGCAAACACATCAAGAGCAAGAGCAAGTGCAAGTGCAAGTGTTCGCGCTGTGCCAGATTTTGCCACTTTAGTTGTCTCTGCTTTTAGCATTCTTTTTATTCATAGGAGAAGCCAAATTTCATGGTAGCATTAATTGTATCTATGAAAATCAGTATATCCAATCATAGACAAATGCATATATATCAATTGGTGTATACAAACAATTACGACTACCTTTTTTGTAGTCGAATGATACGATAAAAAAGAGTATATCTTTTGAAACTAGAATTTTGTTTGCAGTTGCATCTATCAATAGTCTTTGAAGTGCATCAATTGGATGTCAAAATACTAGGTAATGTCTTTCTTGAGGTCCCAAGAGTGCTCTACTAAGAGAGCACTATGTGTGTTAGGTTATTTGTGTCATCTATAGATGTAATTGAAATAAGTAATAACAACACAATATAACTCGTTCGAGCATCTTATTCTTGTTTCACGGCGTATGATTTATCCGGTAAGACACCCCAAAACAATTCTACTAATCTTGTCTCTTACAATCCATGATTATGATGTTGACAATGTTATTGTTTAGTAAAAGAGATTGCATAAAGCTTGAGTTAAAAGCTTTACAACCTCTTGGAGACCTTTGAGCAATATAGGCATAACAATATATGACTTTAGGAATGCATTTCTTAGAACCATGTTAGCTTAAAGCTTCCTAAATCTTTTATAAGCAATGCTGCAACGACTATAATTTGCCTACTTAAGTCGATTGAATCAGTCTCAATGCCTCAAATGTACTTGCCTTGCAAAAGTAGTCATTGTGTATGCAACGACTAACTAGTCAATCACTTATATATTTTATCCAACTGATTAGATAAAATCTCCAATTGATTGTTGCTTGAATAAAAATATTATATTTTTTAGCCATAGAGTTTGATCGACTATGAGTCATCTAAACTTTTCAAACTACTAAGATTAACCTCCAACCAATTGAGTTTGCTTGGAGATCCCTCCTTCATTCGACTTACATCCTCATAAGCCTACACAAAATCTAGGAATTAAGCTTAGTTGTCGAGTACAACCAAAACCTATTGTCCCTAGGTTAAATAATTCATACAAGGTACTCGGTAGCCTAACCTAAATTAAGCTGCACACATAATCTCAAATGATGTTGCCCAAATGGGAAAGCTCAAGATTATATTCCATCGTAATCTCCCATATATTTCATGATTCTAGGCCTTCAACTTTGGTCGATGCTTTTAATTGTCCTTCGTTCCACCTTGTGTCAGACCCAAGTACACCATGTTATCCTTCACCTCTTACCTAGGTCATGTTGGACAATCTTATCGGAGATAGCGGAGTAGTTCGAATTGAAATTATGAATCAAATCAGACTTATCTGTTGAGTTGACTTGAGCTGATAATCTCATATTGCTAAGCAGGGAAGGAAGAGTTGCTAGTGATGGCTGAGTTGGCTGGAAAACTGGCTACCTTGTATGTCAGAGTGCAGACTCCCAATTGCAAAGTCCAAGTGTAGACTTTCGACTTCCCTAGTACAGACTCCTGACTCCCGAGTGCAGACTCCCAGCTGCAGAGTCTGAGTTGCAGACTCTCGACTCCTGAGTGCAGACTCTCAATTCCTAAGTGTAAACTCCAGAGTCTGAGTCCCAAGTGCAGACTCCCGACTCCCGAATACAGACTCTCGACTGCAGAGTTTGAGTTGCAGATTCCCAACTCCCGAGTGCAGACTCCTAAGTCTAAGTCCTGAGTGCAGGAAAGAAGATGCCGAGGTTTGCTTTCAAGTAGTTTTCTTAAAATAGATTTTTCCTCCTCTGGCTGCGCTTTGAGGTTATGATGGACGTCTATTTTCCAGGATACAACGGCAGAATCACGTACATAACCAAGCATTGGTCGTTTATGGCGAACTGAGAAAGTACCCGATTCCTATCATGAGCAAATCACCCAGTGGAAATGCATAGCAGAGGGAAGATTTGGGGAACGAAGGTGGATGGAGATTCTCTTATTTGCTATAGTTTTTGCTTCAGCGTTCTCCTTGTTGCTCAAGATCATGGTCTCTTTATATAGAAGCATCATCCCTCATCTGCATTAAACGCCGAGTAAAGGTCATTCAATGCCAAAGGCTTAATAATAGTCGTCAACCATCAATGGTCGACCATTACTATCCTGGTGGTTATGAAATCGCGATTAACAATAGTTAATGCTTCTGTTACACTCTTGAACAACAAGAAAAAAGAATTCTTGCGATAAAATATTGGTTGTTCCATTTGGGCAAATTTTTCCCCGATCGGTCCAGTTTTCAATACGCGTAGGTCGTACTCGTACACGAGTCAGCTTGGTTCAGTACAATTCGAGCCTTGGATTTGCACCTCTCTTGGCCACCCACGCGTGAGAGCGTCTCTCCCCATGCATTTGTTCACATTAACCATACATGTGCAACAATATAAACCAACAATAATGCTATACAACTCTTAATGTGAGACTAAACTCATACACAAAGGAGTCTCCTTCTTCCACCTCTTATTTTACATTCACATTTCTAGCAATCCCCCACGTGAATGGAAACATGGTATATAATAGCATTCAGTAGTTGAGTCCAGTATAGGGCAAATAGGTTTTGCCCTTTGAACTTTCCCTTATGAAGATCTGTTTGCTTACTGGCTGACAGCAGACACGATATCCTTGAACTGTTCTGTTGTCTATATAAGCATTAACATATCTCACGCAGGACTTCCCTAGTACAACTCAGTTCTCATGTGCGTATTCATATATGTTCATGAACACGCTTAGTTTTGTGAGAAAGTTTAAGAATTGTGTCTCCAATTCTCTTCAAAAATGGGCCCACTTATTTCTCACATAGGTGATCTCTTAAGAGTATTTCACATTAATCTACTGGATCATTAAAAGGCGTGTGCTTAACATCCATCTTTCACTGATCTATTGGGTCGTTCTCCCACAATGAATAACTTTGTCAGTGTAGTTAAGTTATCCCTTTAAACCAAGTAAAATCTGATAGCCTTTTCATTTCTATGCAATTTAGTTCTATTTTTCTAACAAGTGTTTATTACTTAAAGTCAAAAGTTGTGAGAAGGGTGTATTTATAATTTTAGATAATTCACCCCCATGACCGCATTGGGACCAATAAGCGAGTCGACAAGACAGTTGAGGATGTAATTTCAATAAAGGAACTCAGAATGAGTTCATACCTCTATTGCACTGATAGTCTGAATATCAACATCCTTAACATGCTTAGGTTCTCGGTCAAGAATCAGGCCAGATTGAGCGTGGTCAAATAGAAGAGTATCTTCTGTTGCCACCTCTTGAAGTTCAACCAATTGAACTTCTCTAGCCTTTTCCCATGCATGATTGGAGTATTTCCAATTAAGGCAGAGGAGGCCTTTATGTGATGAGTCTGTTGTAACACAACACTTTCTGTAACCATCACAATAGAATAGAGTCTATTTTAAGATTATTGGACAATCTTACCAGAGATAGAGGAGTAGTCTGAATTGAAATTACAAATCAAATTAGACTTATTTGTTGAGTTGACCTGAGCTGATAATCTCAGGCTGCCAAGCAGGGAAGAAAAAGCTGTTTGGGATGGTTGAGTTGGCTGAAAAACTAGGCTACCTTGTATGTCAGAGTGCAAACTCCCAAGTGCAGAGTCTAAGTGCAAACTCTCGACTTCCCGAGACTTCCGACTGTAGAGTCCGAGTTGCAAGCTCCCCATTCCTGAGTGTAGACTCCTCATTCCTGAGTGCAAACTCCCGAGTCTAAGTCCTGAGTACAAGCACCTGAGTACATACTCCGATTACAGAGTCTGAGTTGCAGACTTTCGAGGCAGACCCTCGATTCCTGAGTGTAAACTCCTGAGTTTAAGTCCCGAGTGCAGGAAAGAAGATGTCGGGACATGCTTTCAAGCAGTTTCCTTATAACAGATTCATCCTCCTCCTGTCTTTGAGGTTATGATGGACGTCTATTTCCCAGGATACAATAGCAGAACCACGCATACAACCAAGCACTGATTATTTATGGTAAACTAAAAAAGTACTTGATTGCTATCATGGTCAAACCGCCAAGCGAAAATGCACTACGGAGGAAAGATTTAGGGAACGAAGGTGGATGGAGATTCTCTTATTTGCTATAGCTTTCGCTTCAGCATTATCCTTTCTGCTCAAGACCATGGTCTCTTTATATAGGAGCATCATCCCTTATCTGCATTGAACGTCGAGTAAAAGTCATTCGATGCCTAAGGCTTAATGATAGTCGTTGGCCATCAATGGTCGACTATTACTATCTGGGAGGTTACGAAATTGCCATTAACAATAGTTAATGCTTTCATTACCCTCTTGAGTAGCAAGCAAAAGGAATCCATATGGGAAAATATTAGTTGTTCCACTTGAGGAAATTTTGCCTCGATAGGTCGGGCATTCGATGCATGCAGGTCGTGCTGGTACACAAATCAACTTGGTTTAGTGCAATCCGTGCCCTAGATTTGCACCCCCCTTAAACACCCATGTGTGAGAGAGAGCTTCTCCTCATGCATTTGTTCACATCATACACGCATGTGCAATAATATAAACCAATAATAATGCTATGAAACTCCCAATGTGGGACTGAATTCATACACAAAGGAGTCTCCTTCTTCTATCTCTTGTTTTCCATTCATATTTCTAATAGGTCCACCTCTTTCTGAGTTACCAAAAGTAAACCTTGCATTATGCCTTTTGGCCCTTGAATGCACTATGTCCTGCATGTTGGTCCCCTGGCGGTCGGCTAGAGGGGGGTGAATAACCCTGCACAAAAATAAAAGAAAAAAAAACTCTTCTCCAACTTTACAGCTTTATTAAATTAACACGTGCATAAAAAGTAATTAACAAAATGATTAGAAAGAAAGAAGAGCCACAAAGAAGTTACTTAGTTTGTAATCAGATGATTGCTAATCCAAGGCAGTTAAAGCTCACTATCAAAAGTCTCCTTCAGACAGAGAAGTATCTTACAGCGTTGACGGCTCACACAGTAGTAGAACAGACAAAAGAATTGATTACAAGTGATTGTTCTAAGCTACTGGAATCAGGACTGTATTTATAGCCCTGATCAGGGCGCCTAGAAGGGTTCCAGGCGCCTGGAGGAGGATACAATTTTATTCTCATCACAATGGATCGTGTCACGTCGTGTTTCGATAAAGTATCTAGTTTGAGTGCCTCGACCTTGTCCGGGCGCCCCGGACTAGGTCTTGGCACTCGGACCAAAAAGTCAACATTTTATTGACTTTTGGTCCTGATCTTCCACTCCAGTTCTGCTCGCATTGGTCTGGGTCTTCCACTCTGGCTCCACTTGCTTGGGTGATTTCGGTCATTTGGAATAGGGTTCACCCAAACTCATTTTTCGGCCTTCTTGAGTAACCTTCTGCTCTGGCTTCTAATCCCTCAGAAACACCACGTGCCTTCTTCTTGTCTACCTATGTACTCTTCCGCAGTACCTTGTTCCTCGGATGCATCAAGCCCATCAGCTTTCTCGTGTGTCGTCCTTCTCGCTAGTTACGTCTTTTGCTCGACTTATTGTGCTCCTAAGTTCCTGCACATTTAGACATAGGGGTTATACCACAACAGGACCTAACTTAACTTGGTTGATCACATCAAAATTATCTCGGAGTACTTACAATCTTTTCCTTTTTAATATGAGCAACCCAAGTTAAGTTAGGGTAAAAAAAATAAACAAATAATAGAGATATTTTGTATTTAAGAAAAATATGCAAAAAAAGAAAATCTACCTCCCCCTAGACCACCTCTAATTCTCTTCCTTTGATCACATTAAAAATGAGGTACTTTAAAATGACTTGAAAATAAAACTAAAATAAAGTCTAAGGGAAACAAAGTCTAAAATGACTATTATTCAAAAACTTAGGAAAATATAAATTTCAAAAAATCTGGATTCTTATAGCGAATTTTGAAAAATATTTTTAAATTGAACTCTTCTTTCTCCGAAAAATTAAGATCAAATTAATTTCAATCAGAAATTTTACAAAATAATTTTTTTAAAGTATTAGATAATTTTATGATAGTTAAATGCTTAATAGTTAGTCAATTAAACATTCATTTAAGTAATTGGCTTCCAGACTGTGGCGAGGCACTAGGCCTTCTTGGTTATTAGAACAACAACCACTTCTAGACAAAGCCTCTTAAAGAAATTAAATATTTAATTTTATTTCTGAAAGCCCTAGGTCTACCTTTCAAAAAACAAGGCATGCAAAAAGATAATTTAATTTAAACATGACTTTGGAACCCAAAACAGATTCCTTCCTACCTGATTAATCAAAAACTTTCTAGGAACATACTTCTGTGATATTCTTCTAATTTGGCCCTTATGGTATCTAAACTTTCAATTCAGTCCATTATATTTTTTAACTTGTTGAATATGGGAGCATGCACGATTTTTCAAATCCTCTATTTCTACTTTCAATTTTTATTTTTTATTTTTATCTTGTCGAAATCTTCTAATCGACAAGATGTTGCTAGAATTCCTTTTAATTCATCATTTTCTTTTTCTAATTTATAGAATTTTTTTGATAATATTTTTATAAACTGAAATAATTTATCAGGAGATAGAGACCGTACCTAATTTATCTTGTCAATCCCATAATCTGAAGCTCCCCTTAAAGTGCTGCTTCATTTTGATGTTACTCCCCCTTTATCGATGCACACTGGTCGAGCGAACAGAAGTATTTTGTTTGCTCCCAATCGATTGTCGAGTCGACTACACCAGTCAACTGATGTATCTACCAGTCGACTAGTACCCGAGTACAATCTCTCAGCACTCGAACCCTCACCCCTACGACTCACTTGACTCTTCGTTGCGGCTTTGACCTCTTGCCTTCAAGCCTACTTCCTTTGGCTCTCGTCCCTCGGATGCACCCAAACCCACGGCTCGTCCCAATGTCATCCTTCACGTATGTCTCGAAGTCGCTTCCCTCGACCCTTATCCTTGCTGCCTTGTCCACGGTCCCTCGAATGCTCTATCCTTCAACGGACCCGAAGCCATCAACCTGAGTCATATGTGTATCCTACAAACCTGCACACTCATATACACATATCAAATACAAGAGTGAACCTAATTTAAATCCTTTGCCTAAACATCAAAACAAATGGTCTCACAGACCATTGGGATTGCTCCAATAGACAGAACTGCCGATGTTAATAAATACTCTCTTCACTCGATAATTGAAAATAAATGCTTCAATTACTAAACATCATCATGGGGGCCTCGACTCTTGACAAATCTTCAAGTTTGAAATTTATGGAAGGACTTTGCCCTCTTCCTCGACTGGTGCTAACAATGTAACTTTCCAGCTTTTTGCCATGAGACTTTTAGGCTTGAGTGGAGTTCCCATCCCGGGTCCACCCAAGATTATATTTACGATCCCTCGAACATCTATGTTGTTCTTTCTATTGAAATGGATGGATCGACTAGAGGAGGTGAATAACTTGGAAATTAAAATTACGAAATTCTCTTTCTACTTACTTAGTAAGGGCACACAAATAAATGAAGCAAAAAAAAAATATATAAAACGTAAAGGGGACACGAAGAGTTACTTGGTTTACAACTAGGGAGGTTGCTAATTTCAATGCAAAATCAAGCGCACTAAAGATTCCTTCTTTGACAATGTTAAAGATGGAGAAGCCCCTTATACAAATTGAAAGCACGACTAGAAAGAATACAAGCAGAAATAAAAGTACAAGTATGTTGTGTACAACTTAGAGGACAAGACCTTTATTTATAACCTATTGGTCATACTGACTGTTATGATGATGTGGCACTTCTCGAGCCCCTAGAAGCACTCGGATTGAGTCTATCCACTTCACAATGGGTCTCTTCAACGGTTTTGGGCTTCCCAGATATCTAAAAAGG
This sequence comes from Zingiber officinale, assembly GCF_018446385.1. Lineage (NCBI taxonomy): Eukaryota > Viridiplantae > Streptophyta > Magnoliopsida > Zingiberales > Zingiberaceae > Zingiber > Zingiber officinale. Next base: position 17,810,583 of record NC_055989.1, read on the forward strand.
ATTCGAGCTCATGTTGTTAGTTAACGTGGACTCTGTGTTGATCCTCTTCGGCAACGACTCTTATTGATGTGGTCGCCCTTCCCCGAGTACTTGGAATGGATCTAGGCACTTGGAATCTAAGTGCCTAGAATATATCCAAGCGCCTAGAATGGTCAACTTAGAAGTTGACCATTCTTTCATCCGCTCGCTTGGGTGATGTTCCGGCCATCCAGAGTTGAGTTTATCCGAACCCAACTTTGGCCTTCACCTTGAGTAGACTTCCTCCCCAACTTTTCATCCCTTAGGCGCGCTGTACGCATCCTTCTCGTCCATCGGTGTACTCTTTCGCAGATCCTCGAATGCATTGAGAATGTTGACTCCCTTCCTGTGACATTCTTCTTATTTGCTACATCTTTTGTATGACTTCTTGCGTTCCTAAGTCCCTTCACACTTAGACATAAGATATCAAATCCGTAGGGCTTAATTTAACTAGGTTGACAACATCAAAACTAACACATGATTCTTACAACATTTCTCTTTTTAATGTGTATCAACCCGAGTTAAGTGTAAGGCTAAAAATAATAAATAATTGTAAAAATCATAGCGTTGAATTTTGCAATTAGGTATAAGATTAGAATATTAAAAGTGTAAATGTTTGCAAGAAAAAAATTTTAAACTTCCCCTTGACTTGACCCCTATAACTTCTTCTTCTTTGATCACATCAAATAAATAAATAAAAATATATCAAAAATGAAAAGAAAAACTTAGATATTTTCTAGGAGTGGACACAGATATTCCAAGGTTGCGTCTTTTTACTGAAATTATTTTATAAAGAAAATAATTTTTAAGAATTAAATCTTAATTTTGAAAAATAATTTAAAAATTATTTTTAAGTTTTAAAATATCCTCAAAATTTTTGTCAATATCAAATAGAACTATTTAGATCATTATAAAAATTTTCATCAGAAAACTATTTTTAATTTAATAAAAATAAATATTTTTATACAAAAATATATATTTTTGAAATAAAATGCTTAAAAATATATTTTAACTTATAAAAATCTTGTTATTTTTTTAACATTCAAAATATAACAGTTAACTTTTAAAAAATTAAATTATTTAAAATTCAATTTTCAAAAATTTTTAATATTAAAAATTCATTTTTTAGTAAAGAATTTATAAAAAAAATATATCAATTGAAAATTTCCAAAAATATTTATGCTAACATATAAAATTTTTTTATATTACCAAAAAAATGAAATTGATTAAAATAAAATAGAATGCTTCCGAATTTCACTTTACTGTTGGCCACGAAGTTAGTTTACTCTTTGTTTCAAAAGTGCTCTTCCTTTTCTTCTCCATTCTGATCTTTAGGTACTACAAAACTATATTTAATTGTTAGAAGGATGTCAAAGTTGGTTTTAAAGAATACCTCTATTCTGTGTTTCCAAAGTGTAAACCCTCTCAAACTTTGGTGGGTGAATACTTGGTCTAACCATCTTCTTATTACTTTAGTTGGCGATTAGTCCTTCTGAAATGGTTGGGTTCTGATATCACTTGTTAGAACGGTTGGATTGGCTAGGGGGGTGAATAACTTGCAAATTAAAATTATGACCTTCTCTTGCTACTTACTTAACAAGGACACACACATAAATTAAGTGAAAATAAATAACATAAAAAGTAAAGGGGATACAAAGAGTTTGGTTTACAATTGGAGAGGTTGCTAATCCAAGGCAAAATCAAGTGTACTAAAGACTCCTTTTTCGATAATGTTGGAGGTAGAGAAGCCCCTTATATGAATTGAAAGCACGACTACAAAGAATGCAAGTAGAAATTAAAGTATAGGGTGTGTCGTGTACAACTTAGAGGACAAGGCTTCTATTTATAGCCTACTAGTTGTGCTGACCGTTATGATGACGCGACACTTCCTGGGCATCTGGATTCAGTTTAGTCAATCCACTTTGCAATGGGTCTCTTCAATGGTTATGGGCTCCCCGGGTGCCTAAAAATGATCCAGGTGCTTGGAGTCAACTGATGTAGACTCCGTGTTGATCTGCTTCGGCAACAGATCTTGCTGATGTGATCGCCCTTCCCGGACACTTGGAATGGATGCAGGTGCCTAGAATGGATCCAAGCACCTAGAATGGTCAACTCAGATATTGACCATTCTTCCATCCGCTCGCTTGGGTGATACTCCAACCATCCAGAGTTGAGCTCACTCGAACATAACTCTAGTCTTCTCCTCGAGCATGATTTCTCTCCGGCTTCTTGTCCCTTAGGTGAGCCACATGCATCCTTCTCATCCACAGGTGTACTTTTCCTCAATTTCTCATCTATCGGATGCACTAAGTCCTTCAACTCCCTTTCCTGTTCCATCCTTCTCGCTTAGCGCATCTTCTATTCAATTTCTTGTGTTTTTAAGTCCCTGTACACATAGAAACAAGGCATCTTAACTTAACTCAGTTGACCACATCAAAACTAACTCATGATACTTACACTTTCTTATATCTTATTCTTTGGCATTCTAATGAGACCAAGAGACACCTCAGGGTTCTTTTGAAAGAGAATGGGATCGTCGACTCATGGGTCAGTCAATATCATGGTGGTGACGATGTTTGTAGGGTTCAAGAGACTTCCTTTTGCCTGATCCACTCTGATTGGTGTTCCACTGATCAGCTACTCATTTCAACTCCCTGACATACTGTTGAAAATCTCGAATAGAATGAGTGTTTGATTGATGGTAGGCATAGTATTGAGTCACCTCGGGGGATCTTCGAAATTGATTGAGGACATTTTCACTAAAGATTTGAACAAAATCTTCATCAACCAAACCTTGAGAGAAAGCACTACATGTACCTCTGGAGTAACCGATGGAGCATCTATGACTACTCGATTAAACAATTACAAATATTGTTTCAATGATTCTTTGAATTTCTACTTGAGGACAGACAAACCATGTGACATTTTATGATATCTTCGATTGGTTGCAAAGTGTTGCATGAAGACGGTTGTAAATTCCTCAAAGGTCCTAATAGAAGAAGCAAGAAGTCGACTAAACCATCTATGCATCAAACCTGAGAGCATGATCAAGAAAACTCAACACTTGACGACATTCGTATACTGATGTAGCAAAGAAGCATTCTCAAATTTACAAATGTGATCTTCGGGATCTGTAGTACCATTATATTCCTTGATCTGCAATTCCCAAAAGTGTCTTAGCAAATCATCGTCGAGGATGTCCTTTGAGAATGGAGGACCTCAAGGAGCTTTTGATCTGCTAAATTTAGAGCCTTTTCCCTTTTGAAAATCTCGATGCGGGGTTTTGCTAGAAGATTCTACAGAAGACTATCTAGCAACGGACTTACCGATCTATATGGGGGAAGTAGTTGCAGCATTCCTATAGGCCAAGGTACTTTCTGGTGCATCGGTGCTGCTTCAACCGACTAAGGTGGTAGTTTAGTTGAAGGATTGATCATTAGAGGATGCGAGGATTTCCCCTTTAACATGGCTTGTGTTGGAACCCCAAAGTTATTTTTGGTGTGATCAACCAAGTTAGGTTAGGTCCTATTTTGGTTTGATCCCGGTGTCTAAGTGTCCAGAAGATTAGGAGCATAGGAAGTCGAGCAGAAGACGCGGCTAGCAAGAAAGACGACATAGGAGAGAGCCGAAGGGCTCGTGCGCCCGAGGGAAGAGGTGTCACGGAAGAGTACACCGGTGGACGAGAATAATGTGCGTGACGTTCGAGGGACGAGAAGCTAGAACAGAAGCCTGCTCGAGGAGAAGACCAGAAATTGGATTCGGGTGAGCCCTATTCCGGTGGCCGAAATCACCCAAGCGAACGGAGCCAGAGTGGAAGATCCGAATCGAGGCAAGCAGAATCGGAGAAGAGGGTCCAGATCAAAAAAAAGTCAACCATGTTGACTTTGGTGGTCCGGGTGCCTGGATCCATTCCAGGCACCCGAAACTCAACTTTTTATCAAGATCGACGTGTACGCTGACCAACACATCGGGGATAGAATTTAATCCCACTCCAGACGCTCGAACACCTTCTAGGCGCTCGGAATAGAGCTATAAATATAGTCCTGATTTCAGTAGTTCAGATAATAACTTGTAATTCCTTTTTTTTCTATTCTACTATTAATTGTGAGCTGTTAACGTTGTAAGAGGCTTCTCCGCCCGAAGGAGATCTTTATAAAGTGCACTTCATTTTCCTTGTATTAGCAATATTTTGATTGCAAACCAAGTAATTCTCCTTGTGTCTTTGTCTGTTTAATTAGTCTCTTAACTTTTATTACAAGTGTTCTTAATTAAGCTATAAATCGAGAAAGGGTTGAGTTTGTTTGTGCAGGATAATTCATCCCTCCCCTCTTGCCGGCCACCAAGGGACCAACAAGTGGTATCAGAGCGATGACGCTTCAGAAGCACTAACCGCCGATCGAAGCAAAGAAACCAATGACCGGACCAAGCATCGTTCCACCAAAATTCGAGGGAGAATTCACACACTGAAAACGCCGAATGGAGACATTTCTAAAAACTGACTTTGAGATTCATTTAATAATCAAGTATGGTTTTGTAGTTCCTATGAATCAAAGACGAGAGAAGAAAGAGGAAAGTCTTTGGACAAAGAAAGAACAAAATGATTCCGTAGCAAATAACAGAGCTGAATATCACTTGCTGAGTGTACTATTGCCTCAAGAAGTCAATCACATCGGGAGCTACTCATCAGCCAAAGAACTTTGGGAAAAATTTTTAGAACTCCACAAAGGTACATCCGAAACCAAGCTCACAAGATGAGACATACTTCGGAACAAATTGACAAATACCCATCTAGAAAGAGGTGAGAAGGTACGTAGCCGACCTACACGCGAAGGTAAAAGAACTAATCACCGGACTCGAAAACCTCGTTGAAACGATAACCAATCGGGACTCGCTATGCTACGCACTCAATGCCTTTCTCAGGACTCCAGAATGGACCTCAATAATTGACGCCTACTATATCTCAAAGGACCTAGAGGTAAGTACCCTAGAGGATTTTTTTTCTACTTTAGAATTATATGAAACCAGATGTGCAGGTACAATAAAAGAGTCAAGCCAAATTCTGGCGCTAAATGCAACCAAGAAGGATGAACCTGAGTCCGACTCAGAAGAAGATCAAGAAGCTTACATGGTAAGGAAAATCAGAAAATTCTTTAAATCTAACAAATTTAAAGAAATGCAGAACAGGAAAAATCCAAGAAATAGAAGAAGGGTTCGATGCTACCAGTGTTAAAAGAAATGACACATAAAAGAGGATTGCCTAGAATTTAAAAAGAAAAAGACAAGATACCCAAGCAAAACAAATACAAGACTCTAAAGGCTACTTGAGACGACAACTTATCATCTGAGTCAGAAATAAAAGAATATGTCAGACTAGCACTAATGGAAAGCCATGAAGAGCAAAGCACCTCAGAAGCCAGCATCGATGAAGGGGGAGCGACTTCAGATGAATGCAGCGAAGCAAGGGGAGAATCAGGCTTCAAGTCTGATATGGTAAGTGTTGGGTTTTTCGGGCCGCGAAAACAGCTTTTTCGCGTCGCGGAAACCCCCAGTCACCCTAGCCAACGGATTCGTGTGAAGAGTATAAAACGAAAATTTACGAGTACGAGTTTACAACTTAGATATACTCCTAGACCTACATGAAGAAAGATTTATACCTTTGATGCGAAGCCCTTCGCAATCCCGCTTATCCTCGGTTCGCCGGATCTCGAAAGTGTCAAAGTAGACACTTCTCTATGTGTATCCACACAAGCAAGAGATGGAGAAAAATCTCTAAGGATGTGCAAGCAACCTTAGAGATCAGTAGGGAGGAGAGGGAGAGCAAGAAGAAAACTCAAGAGGAAGAAGAAGATGAAGTTACAACCACTTGAATGAAAAAAATCAATTTTCATTCCACCAAAAAGTGGCCGGCCACTTCAAGGCATGTAACCCCCATGGAATATCAAGAGTCAAGTCTCTTGATCTCCTCCATGAGGTGGCATTTAGTCAAGTCAAACTTGACCAAATGAAGAAGCCTTGATGATGTGGCATTGGTCAAGTCAAAGTCAAGTCAAAACTTGACTCTTCATCTTCCTACTTAAGTCAAGTCAAACTTGACCACTTCTCTCCCTTGGTTGATCTAATCTAACCATTGGTTCAAGTCAATTTTAATTTAATGAATCTCTATTCATTGAATTAAATTAATTAAATGAGTCTAAGTCCAAATTAGACTCACTTAACACATGAATCAAATTGAGTACAACTCAATTAGCCTACTTTGGATTACTCTTAATCCAATTTGGTTCATCATATGAACGTAATCATTTAGGTTCATCTAATGAACCTAATCTCCATCTAATTGCTCTTAGTGTGTGACCCTATAGGTTCTTGTAACGTTGACAATGCCCCTAAACCCATTTAGGAGCATAAGTAAAGAGCGGTATCTAGCAACACATCATTATTACTCAAGTTACAAGAATGTTGAGATCCAACATCACCTTGTGACTACTAATTGTGACTCCTCACAAAATATGACAAGTGTCCTTCTATCCTAGACATCTAGATTGATCAATGTGAGGCATAGACCGTGTCATTCTCTAATCAATCTAAATCTTGAACTCCAAGTAGACTCACTCAATCAAATGAGCTCAATATCCTATATTGACTCATTTGGGCATGGCCATGCACTTCGTGGTCTCACTCTATCAAGAATATCGATGTCGCTCCCATCATATAGGAGGGATAGATCCCATCTACATCACTCACATCCCTCTGCATAATTCATTACATATCCAGTAATCGCCTTTATAGTCCACCCAGTTACGGGTGGCGTTTGACGAAACCAAAGTATATAACTCCTTATGTAGGGATCCACGGTGACTTCAGGTCTAAGGACTAGTAGTCATACTAATAGCCACATGAGAAAGTATATGACACTCATATAACGATCCATGATACTTTCTCATGGCAGGTCATTCAGTATACATTCTCCAATGCATACCCATGTGTCAACTTGATATCTCTATATCCATGACTTGTGAGATCAAGTCATTGAGTTGACCTACATGCTAGTCTTATTGCATTAACATTGTCCCTGAATGTTAATACTCGACTAGGAATGATTAAGTGTAGTGTTCCCTATATCATCTCACTATCGGTTCAACTAACCGATTGATATAGGTGAGAACCGTCTACTCAAGGACGTTATTATACTTAGTTTATTTGGCACCAATACAAGTAAGTATAATAACCAAAAACCAAATGCCTTTATTTATATAGAATATGATACAAGTCCAAAATACAATCATCAAATGATTGGCTCTAGGGCTCTAGCTAACAATCTCCCACTAGCACTAGTGCCAATCAATGTAGGCTCTAAGCCCCAATGACCTAGTGTGACCATCATGCTTCCTCTGTGCCAAAGCCTTGGTCAAGGGATCTGCGATGTTAGCCTCTGTAGGTACTCTACAAATCTTCACATCTCCTCTCTCGATGATCTCTCGAATGAGATGGAAGTGTCGTAGTATGTGTTTGGTCCGCTGGTGTGAGCGATGTTCCTTCGCCTGTGCTATAGCTCCATTGTTGTCACAATAGAGCTCAATGGGGTCAGCAATGCTAGGAACCACCCCAAGTTCAGTGATGAAGTTGCGGATCCAAACTGCCTCCTTTGCTGCCTCTGATGCAGCAATGTACTCGGCTTTTGTTGTAGAATCAGCTACTGTATCCTGCTTCGAACTCTTCCAGCTGACAGCACCACCATTAATGCAAAATACGAACCCCGACTGCGATCTATAGTCATCCTGATCGGTCTGGAAGCTAGTATCACTATAACCCTTTACAGCTAGCTCATCATCGCCTCCATATATCAAGAAATATTCTTTAGTCCTTCTTAAGTACTTAAGAATATTCTTGACTGCTATCCAGTGACTTTCACCTGGATCTGACTGGTATCTGTTCGTCATGCTCAAAGCATACGAGACATCAGGTCGAGTACATAGCATGGCGTACATGATCGATCCTATGGCTGAGGCATAAGGGATCTGATCCATGCGGTCTCTCTCCTCTCTAGAAGAGGGACCTTGAGTCTTCGAAAGACTCACGCCATGTGACATCGGCAGAAATCCCTTTTTGGAGTTCTGCATGGCAAACCGTAGGAGTACCTTGTCAATGTATGTACTCTGACTTAGGCCAAACAATCTCTTAGATCTATCTCTATAGATCTGTATCCCTAGAATGCGGGATGCCTCACCTAAGTCCTTCATTGAGAAGCAACTCCCTAGCCATGTCTTGACAAACTGAAGCATAGGGATGTCTTTCCTAATGAGCAGTATGTCATCCACATACAATATGAGGAAGACAACTATGCCCCCTACAACCTACTTGTAGACACAAGGTTCATCTTCATTCTTGATGAAACCAAACTGTTTGATTGCATCATCAAATCGAAGATTTCAGCTCCGAGAAGCTTGTTTTAGTCCATAAATGGACCTATGCAGCTTGCATACTCTGCTAGTATGCTGTGGATCTACAAAACCCTCAGGTTGTGTCATGTACACATCCTCGAGTAGGTTTCCATTCAGAAACGTGGTTTTGACATCCATCTGCCATATCTCATAGTCATGGTAGGCTGCAATAGCAAGCATGATCCGAATGGACTTAAACATCGCTACTGGAGAAAAGGTTTCATCATAGTCAATACCATGAATCTGCTTGAAACCTTTAGCTACCAAGCGACCTTTATATATAAGTCCATCCATGTCAGTCTTTCTCTTAAAGACCCACTTACACCCTATGAGTTTTACCCCTTCAGGTGGATCAACCAAAGTCCATACTTGGTTGGTGTACATGGATTCCATTTCAGATCTCATGGCCTCTAACCATTTCTCGGAATTTGGTCTCATCACAGCTTCCTGATAGGTGGTAGGCTCATCCTCTATGAGCACAATGTCATCATGGTCAGACAAGAGAAATGAGTATCTCTCAGGCTGACGACGTACCCTATCAGACCTGCGAAGAGGTATGTCTACTTGAACTGGTTGTTGTTCCTCAACTCTTTGTGGAACATCATCATCCACAACACTTTGTGGTTCCAGTTCAATTTCCATCGAGGCATTAGTGCTATTGTTCGCATCTTGAACTTCTTCAAGATCGAACGTGCTCCCACTAGTCTTTCTAGAAACAAAGTCCCTTTCTAGAAAGACCCCAGTCTTTGCCACAACTACCTTGTGCTGACTGGGAATGTAGAAGTAATATCCCTTAGTTTCCTTGGGATATCCAATGAAAAAGTACTTGTTGGATTTGGGTCCTAATTTGTCTGAGACTTGACGTCGAACGTAAACCTCACAACCCCAAATCCTCAAGAAAGACACCTGGGCATCTCTCCTAGTCCATATCTTATATGGTGTCTTTATCATGGCCTTGGATGGAACTCGGTTGAGTATAAAAGCTGCCGTGTCTAAAGCATAGCCCCAAAGGTATGTCAGAAGATCTGTGTGACTCATCATAGATCGTATCATATCTAATAAGGTATGATTCCTCCTTTCGGATACACCATTCCACTGTGGTGTTCCAAGAGGAGTGAGTTGGGATAGAATCCCACACTCAGCTAGATAGTCACATAACTCATGGCTAAGGTATTCTCCATCTCGATCGGATCGAAGTATCTTAATACTCTTGCCAAGCTGGTTTTGTACTTCATTCTTGAATTCTTTGAACTTTTCAAAGGATTCAGACTTATGTGTCATCAAGTACACATAACCATATCTACTGAAGTCATCAGTAAATGTGATGAAGTACCTATAACCACCTCTAGCAACGACATTGAAATGGCCACATACATCACTATGTATAAGTCCTAACAAATCAGTCGCTCTCTCGCTGTGCCCACTAAAGGGAGTCTTGGTCATCTTGACTCGTAGGCATGACTCGCATATCTCATATGATTCAAAATCAAATGAGTCCAGCAAACCATCCTTATGGAGCTGGGATAAGCGCTTGTCATTTATATGACCTAAGCGACAGTGCCAGAGGTAGGTTTGGTTCATGTCATTTGACTTGAACCTCTTGGTATTTATGTTATAGATAGGACTCTCAAGGTCTAGAAGATAGAGTCCGTTTATCAGAAGTGCACTACAATAGAACATATCGTTTAAATAGACGGAACAACATTTGTTCTTTATAGTAAACGAGAAACCTTTCTTGTCCAAACAAGAAACTGATATAATGTTCTTAGTTAATGCAGGCACATAACAACAATCAACTAACTCTAGTACAAGTCCAGAGGGTAGAGATAGAAAGTAAGTCCCTACAGCAACAGTAGCAACCCGTGCTCCATTGCCTACTTGTAGGTTCACCTCGCCCTTTGTCAATGCCCTGCTATTTCTCAGTGCTTGCACATCAGTACAAATGTGAGAAGCACATCCAGTATCTAATACCCATGATGTAGAAATAGATAGATTAACTTCTATAACATATATACCTGAAGTGGAAGTCTCACTTCGCTTCTTCATAAGATCCTCCAAGTATACCTTGCAGTTCCTCTTCCAGTGCCCGGTCTGACCGCAGTGGAAGCAGGTAGCATCCTTGGCGACCCCTCCTTTAGGCTTCAGTGCCTTGCCTTTGCCCTTGGCTTGGGACTGTCCTTTGCCTTTGAGCTTGCCCTTGCCCTTATGTTTCTGAACCATCAGAACAGTGTTGGGCTTAGCCTTCTTAAGGTTTAGCTCAGTAGTTCTTAACATGCTAAGTAGCTCGGGCAGTGGCTTGTCAATCTCGTTCATATTGTAGTTTAGAACGAATTGACTGTAGCTATCCGGCAAGGATTACAAGATTAGGTCAGTAGCCAGCTCTTGGCCAAGAGGGAGCCCTAACCTTTGTAGGTTCTCTATGTACCAAATCATTTTGAGTACATATGGGCCTACTGGAGCTCCGTCTGACATCTTGCACTGAAACAGTGCCCTTGAGATCTCAAATCTCTCATATCTCGCTTGACCTTGATACAATTGACGAAGATGTTCAACTATATCATAAGCGCCCATTAACTCGTGTTGCTTCTGAAGCTCAGAGTTCATGGTCGCGAGCATTAGACAAGACACATCTAATGCGTCATCTTGATGCTTCTTGAAAGCATCTCGGTCAGCTCACGGGGCAGTGGCAGGAGGAGCCTCCGGAATGGGCTGCTCTAGAACGTACAGTTTACGTTCTTGGGTGAGAACTATTCTCAGGTTCCTGTACCAGTCCAGGAAGTTTGCTCCGTTGAGCTTGTCCTTCTAGAGGACAGATCGCAGGGAGAAGGTGTTCGTATTCGACGTCATGGTAATCTACAACAGAAATAAAAGCAGAAATAAATATCATATTCTTAATCATTTAATTAGGCCTTTAACTAAATGATGCTCCCACTGAATTCTATAATTCATGTGGGACAAGATCCACATCATACTAACCCTTGAGTTAGCTTTGGCTAATACACCCAAGACTTAGTATGATCGGTAGGTAACGATTACCAATTACATCTCTATGCAACTCTTGTTTATAGAATCAAAATCCGCATTTATATTAAAACTCGAGTTAGCTTTGGCTAATACGCCCAAGAATTAATATATATATGTGATTTTGACCTAACTTTCCAACCGTTGGAAGAATGTCTATAGTTATACTCGATCCAACCGAGTTAACTAGGAATACTCAATCTAATTGAGTTGTACTCACCCATGCGTTGATAGGCGGGACCAAGATTGTCCCTCCGTACCCTACCAAGATAGTATGTGTTGCTCTGCTTTGGCAGATTCAACAACTACATGCGATCGAGGTAGTGGTAGGTATCACGGCATGGTAGGCATTACGAGTTGACGTGATTTAGATCTAATCTAAATGATGATGAGTATCATATACTCGATAGATCTAATCTAATCGAAGGGTGCATGACTTAGATCTAATCTAATCGTTAGGCACTAATTAATTACTTAATTAATTAACATGCATCATATACACACAAAAGTAATTAATTAAATTAATTTGTGATTTAGTCATGGCCCTACTACAATCTTCTCAAGCCAATGAGAAGATCGGATGGTCAACCTAAGGTCAGCAACTTCTCAAGCTCCTTCCGTTGACCACCTCGTCTTGCTCGTGCCCTCCTCGTAACTCCGTCTCGTGTGGACCTTCCACCGCTTCAAAATTTACATTACAATTTTGAAACTCAAGTTACATTCGAGTCTAAATCTAATTTACAACCAGAATATAAGAGAAAGGCACAACGCGTAGGTCGTGAAAAAAAAAAAATACAGCACACACATCACAAATAACGGCGCGCAGGCCGTAATATGAATTACAACATAATTCCAATCTTATTGGGTCTTTTTTGGGCCATGACTATCACAAAATTAATATATAATTCTAAATTATATATTTTTCATAATTTTCTGTAATTTTCATAATTTTTACAATTTTATGAGTAAATTTTTCCCGGCGGTCCCGTTTAGCGTTTTCGGGCGCAATCGCGGAACGAATCCCCTTGCAGGGCCAGGGGCAGCGCCCCTACCCGCGATCTAACCATCACGAGGGTTCCTTTGCGATCTAATAACGCCTAAGCCCGCTGTCCCAAAAAATTTTGGGGCGAAAAATTGCCGTTTCGGAAAATTCTTCTCGGTAGTCGAAGCCTACAAATGTCTAAACACTTGTGCTTCGCTTCTACGAGAAAAATACCCATTAAAAATATAAAAACATGAATTTACAGAAAGTTTACAGATCTATATTTTTCATAAAAATACGAATCTAAACTCGTACTCGCTTCGCACGTGGCTCTGATACCACTGTTGGGTTTTTCGGGCCGCAAAAACCATTTTTTTGCGTCGCGAAAACCCCGAATCACCCTAGCCAACGGATCCGTGCGAAGAGTATAAAACAAAAATTTACGAGTACGAGTTTACAACTTAGATCTACTCCTAGACCTACATGAAGAAAGATTTATACCTTCGATGTGAAGCCCTTCGCAATCTCGCTTGTCCTCGGTTCGCCGGATCTCGAAAGTGTCAAAGTAGACACTTCTCTATGTGTATCCACACAAGCAAGAGATGGAGAAAAATCTCTAAGGATGTGCTAGCAACCTTAGAGACCAGTAGGGAGAAGAGGGAGAGCAAGAAGAAAACTCAAGAGGAAGAAGAAGATGAAGTTACAACCACTTGAATGAAAAAATCAATTTTCATTCCACCTAAAAGTGGCCGGCCACTTCAAGGCATGTAACCCCCATGGAATATCAAGAGTCAAGTCTCTTGATCTCCTCCATGAGGTGGCATTTGGTCAAGTAAAACTTGACCAAATGAAGAAGCCTTGATGATGTGTCATTGGTCAAGTCAAAGTCAAGTCAAAACTTGTCACCTTGTGACTACTAATTGTGACTCCTCACAAAATATGACAAGTGTCCTTCTATCCTAGACATCTAGATTGATCAATGTGAGGCATAGACCGTGTCATCCTCTAATCAATCTAAATCTTGAACTCCAAGTAGACTCACTCAATCAAATGAGCTCAATATCCTATATTGACTCATTTGGGCATGACCATGCACTTCGTGGTCTCACTCTATCAAGAATATCGATGTCGCTCCCATCATATAGGAGGGATATATCCCATCTACATCACTCACATCCCTCTGCATAATTCATTACATACCCAGTAATCGCCTTTATAGTCCACCCAATTACGGGTGACGTTTGACGAAACCAAAGTACATAACTCCTTATGTAGGGATCCATGGTGACTTCAGGTCTAAGGACTAGTAGTCATACTAATAGCCACATGAGAAAGTATATGACACTCATATAACGATCCATGATACTTTCTCATGGCAGGTCATTCAGTATACATTCTCCAATGCATACCCATGTGTCAACTTGATATCTCTATATCCATGACTTGTGAGATCAAGTTATCGAGTTGACCTACATGCTAATCTTATTGCATTAACATTGTCCCTGAATGTTAATACTCGACTAGGAATGATTAAGTGTAGTGTTCCCTATATCATCTCACTATCGGTTCAACTAACCGATTGATATAGGTGAGAACCGTCTACTCAAGGACGTTATTATACTTAGTTTATTTGGCACCAATACAAGTAAGTATAATAACCAAAAACCAAATGCCTTTATTTATATAGAATATGATACAACAAGTCCAAAATACAATCATCAAATGATTGACTCTAGGGCTCTAGCTAACAGTAAGTGAGGTATGCCTCTTACCTCTCAATCAACTCTATTTTGGTATTAAATATATGGCAAAATCAATGTGCAAGTTAAAAAATAAAAATGATAAATTAAAAAAAAATGAAAACTTAGAAATAAAAAAGAATTTTGGCAAAATTATGTCTAATAGAAGATTTTAAAAAAGTAAGACTTGAAAATGCTAAATTAAATGAACAAATATAAAACTTAAAAAATTCTGCACGTTCAAATGTTTCTGCTTTAAATGTTAGAAACGATAAAGGATTAAACTGGTACTATAGATTTCACAAAGGTCAAATCAGAAAAGTAGCAAAATCTTAGATCCCTAGAAAATACCTTATTAATCCTGTAGGAAGGAACCTATATTGGGTTCCAAAAACTTGTATAAATTAAAAGTGAAATTAAACTTAGGGCTTTCAGATAAAAGATTAAATATTTGAATTCATTAAAAGACTTTGTCTAGAAGTGGTTGATGATCCAATAACCAAGAAGGCCTAGTGCCTCGCCACAGCTTGGAAGCTAATTTTTGATTTGAATATTTAATTGACAAACTCATAAACATTAAATATTTAAATGCTTTCAATTTTTGTCAATGATTTAACATTTATCAAATTATATTTACTTAACCTGCAAATTTTACTCAGAATTTTTTTAATTGCAAGTTTAATTTAAAACTTATTTTGTTTACCCCTAGATTTTATTAAGTACCCTAGTTTTTTTTATGTGATCAAAGGAGGAGAAGGGAAGGGAAGATTAAATCTAGGGGGAGGTAGTTCAAATTTAAATTTTGAATTTTTTTTATTGCATAATTGCAACTTAAATTTTGTTATCTTTACTTTATGATTATTTTACCCTAACTTAACTTGGGTTGCTCACATAAAAAAAAGGAAGATTATTGGAACCCCAAGGTTATTTTTGGTGTGATGAACCAAGTTAGGTTAGGTTCTATTTTGGTTTGATCCTTGTGTCTAAGTGTGCAAGAGCTTAGGAGCACAGGAAGTCGAGAGGAAGACGTAGCTAGCAAGAAGGACAGCACGGGAGAGAGCCGACGAGCTCGGTGCGTCCGAGGGATGAGATGCCGCGGAAGAGTACACTGATAGACGAGAAGAACGTATGCGACGTTCGAGGGATGAGAAGCCGGAGCGGAAGCCTGCACGAGGAGAAGATAAAAAATTGGATTCGGGTGAGCCCTATTCCGGTGGCTAAAATCATCCAAGTGAGCGGAGCCGGAGCGAAAGATCTAGACCGAGGAGAGTAGCACCGGAGCAGAATCGAAATCATCCAACCATGTTGACTTTGGTGGTCCGGACGCCCGGAACTCAACTTTTATCAAGATCGACGTGTACGTTGACCGATGTATCAGGGATAGAATTATATCCCACTCTAGGCACCCAGAACCCTTCCTGGCGCCTGGAATAGAGCTATAAATATAGCCCTGATTTCAGTAGTTCAGACATCAACTTGTAATTCCTTTCTTTTTGTTCTACTATTAATTGTGAGCTGTTAACATTATAAGATGCTACTTCGCTCGAAGGAGATCTTCATAAAGTGCATTTCATTTTCCTTGGATTATCAATCTTTTGATTGTAAACCAAGTAATTCTCCTTGTGTCTTTGTCTGTTTAATTAGTCTCTTAACTTTTATTACAAGTGTTCTTAATTAAGTTATAAGTCGAGAAAGGGTTGAATTTGTTTGTGCAGGATAATTCATCCCTCCTCTCTTGCCAGCCACCAAGGGACCAACAGCTTGCACCGTCGCCGCTACCAATTTGTCAAAATCCTCGGTTACTATAGCAATGACATTAGGTCTTCTGATATTATCCATCTTCACGTTTTGATTTATGACTTAACTTAGAGTTCCCACTGATGATGCCAATTTGATCATACCCATGAATGTCGATGAGTGAATCAACATGAGTTGGCTCTGTTGCCTACTTAATTGTCAATCGTCGAAAACAAAGAGGATGATGACATGGTTGGTAGCCTGGACGAAGGTAAACAAAAAAAAGATGGTTAAAATGACGACTAGGGGGTTCCTCAACACAGTCACATGCTAAGTTAGAGGAAAAAGAATGTGAGTATTAGGATTTTGATATATACAGGTGTCTATATGTACTTTGATACTGGAAAGGGCTATCTTTTATAAGGAGATCATAGACTTTTTCCTTCCGTTCTCTTTCTCATGTTGTCATTATTTAATTTCTTAAATAATGCAAGACTTGTTTACGCTACTACTTTTTTCAAAATAATCCAAGATTTGTGTGACGATTATCTTTTTTCTGAAATAATTTGAGTTTGCACGATGATTCATTCTTTTCTTGACATGGTCATGCGTTCTAGTCGCCAAGGGGTGGGAAGCCAAAGAGGCAGTGGCCCGAGAGTCGGGAGTCGGGAGTCTAAGGAGTCGGGTGCCTGTATGTACTTTGATACTGGAAAGGGATACCTTTTATAAGGAGATCATAGACTTTTTCCTTCCGTTCTCTTTCTTATATTGTTATTATTTAATTTCTTAAATAATGCAAGACTTGTTTACGCTACTGCTTTTTTCAAAATAATCCAAGATTTGTGTGACGATTATTCCTTTTCTGAAATAATTTGAGTTTATACGATGATTCATTCTTTTCTTGACATGGTCATGCGTTCTAGTCGCCAAGGGGTGGGAAGCCAAGGAGGCAGTGCCCCGAGAGTTGGGAGCCGGGAGTCTAAGGAGCCGGAGGCCTGAGAAATCGAGAGGCTAAGGAGCTGAGAGACCCGTGAGGCTAAGGAATCGAAAGGCCCGACAATATAATAAATATGACTTTCCACAGTACATCATCAACAACACATATTTATAGCGTGCTGTTAACGTGCCAAATAAAACACACTGTGAAAACTATTATATTTCTATAAATAATAGCAAATAAAAATAATTTACTATTAAATATAATTTTAAAAGCACTCAATGTATATTATTAATATTAATTAATAATAGAATATCTACAATACGTAAGATATACTGTTAATAATATTTTTAACAGTACAGTCAGCTGTGGATGCACTTAAAAATTTTATTTTATTGCCACATGTCTATAAAAAAGCCCTGCTTTTCACTTCTAGAAAAAAAAGCCTCTCTCTCCGCCAAAATCCCCTGATCTTAATGATTCGGTGCCCTTCGCGCAAGCCCTTCAAGCCCAGTTCGGATCCTCTGTCCCGAACTGTCTCTGTCCCCATGTCTCATTGTCGATCGGACGGTCCAGATTGCATCTCAAGGATGCATTACATATCACAAGATTATTGTACACATCTTAAAAATATCATGATGCCTTAAAATACAATCTGAACCGTCCGATTAGTATGGAGACAGAGACAGTTCGGGACAGAGGATCCGAACTACTTCGAGCCTCCCTCAAGCGCCACCTCCTATCACCACAAGCGCCAACCCCTTTCCGTGCCCTCTTCGACCTCTTGGCACCCTCGCTCCCTCTTCAAGTTCTTGGCGCCGCCCTCGACCCTCCCTACAAGCCCCGCAACCCTATCAGCGCCGCCCCCATACCTTCCCCTTTCCGTCCCCTCTTCGATCTCTTGGCACCCCCACTCCCTCTTCAAGCTCTCGGCGTCGCCCTGCAACCCTCCCTGCAAGCCCCGCAACCCTATCAACGCCGCCCCCCATCGCCACGCCATGACTTCCCCTTTCCGTCCCCTCTTCGAGCTCTCGGCACCCCCACTCCCTCTTCGAGCTCTCGGCACCCCCACTCCCTCTTCGAGCTCTCGGCGCCGCCCCCGAGACATGCCCAAAATTTCCTCATTGCATCCCTTCGCCTCCTTCGTCAAACAGTAAATCGAATCTGGATGTGAGGCGATTGACTCCGACAAATCGATGTTCTCTTCGTATCTTCACCTCGGCCCCCGACGCCGAGGCGACCCTTCACCCTGCCCTAATATCTTCTTCGCACTGCCCTAATCTTCTTCACACGATCTGCCCTAGTATGTTACTCTTCTTTTGCTCTTCTTGTTCCTCTTCCATTTTTCAACATTTGTTGATTGATTCTTTTGGGGGATTGTTGTAGCCATGCCAATCCGGCTCTTTTAGGAATGTTGGTGGTGGCGTCGAGGTGAAGCTTCAGTTGAGGCGGCCTTGCAAGGAATGGGATTTCTTCCCATTCGAGTAGGTTCTTGATAAAATTTTCCATGAGCTCACATCGTGCATCTCGTTCTATAAGCTCTAGGATGAGTTACGCAAGGTGATTCCTCTTGATCAAATTTTCTTCTTGTTATCTTTATATAAAAGCATATCAAACTTTCCCTTATTTAGGTGTTTGACAAAGTTTTTGGAATCATGATTAATGTGATCATCAATATTGAACCAAGATGAATTTATGCTTGGACTTGTATACTTAATTTTGGTAGTTTTCTTGACATCTATTAGTGGATGAAGATGTTTGACTAGCTTGCCTCCATGTTCTACTAGAAGCTATTGAATTATCGATTGTATGCTCATTTTAATTGTTGAACATTTACTTTTCTTTTGGGTGTATCTATGAGAGATGTCAATCTCTTCTCATCATATAAATACATAGAGTTTATCCATCCATTGAGCCACCATTTTCTTCTCACTCACAATTTAAGAGGTAATGTTTCTCTTCCCTCTATAAATACGTACCTTATTGTGATACTAATACCATGACATAGACTTTTGGGGCTTTCGCTATCCCGTCCTTAGAAAAGTTACTAGATTTTCTCTTCTTCTTTAAAACTTACCACAAAAGTTATCAAAATTCAAAAGCCACAGTCATTCTTTTTCTAAGTTGATAACAATTATATATATGTAAATGCATCTTCATTTCACTATGTTCTTTTCTATTAGTTGTTTATACATAAAGCCAAATTAATTCAAAGAATCTTTATCTTTTCTCTTATTCACCTCTCAATCCTTTATATATCTAATATTACTTAAGTCTCTTTATTTTCCTTTCCGAACTCTACAATCCAACAATAACTTTTTTCTTTTCCTTAGTTCTTAACTTTTTATAAAACTTAACAAATGCTTTTAGCCTTTGTTGTACCTATCAATGTTGTTTGCCTCAATTTTAGTTCCTTTATACATATTCATAGTTTCTTAATTTGTACAACTTTAAGATTATTTTAAACATGTCTTCTTTAAACTAATAGTCTTTTGTACTCCCTTATACCACAACTGACTTTTTTTTATATAAGTTTCACCTCTCTACCTTTAGAGATGTGGTATTGGTAGCGGTATTGGGAATGATGTTTGTAAAATTAGATTGCTAGAGGTGGCATTGGTAGAGGTATTGGGAATGATGTTGGCGGCAATAGTAATATCAATCGTGGAAAAAAAAAGTGGTAATGTCCATAATGTTAACCAACATCTAAATTTCAATTTTTTGACCCAATCTTAATTTTATCACTATAAACTTAATGTATCTTATGGTGCATGTTGCAGATCAAGTAAATCCAGAAAATAACATTCCTATCTCCCAGAGGCTATATGCTAAACCTAGTGACAACAAAGTTGATTTTTTAATTACTTTGGTAGTGTCAACATTCCTTTACATGGTAGTTAC
This sequence comes from Zingiber officinale, assembly GCF_018446385.1. Taxonomy (NCBI): domain Eukaryota; kingdom Viridiplantae; phylum Streptophyta; class Magnoliopsida; order Zingiberales; family Zingiberaceae; genus Zingiber; species Zingiber officinale. The sequence goes on from NC_055989.1 coordinate 17,830,356, forward strand.
TGATTTTTCTTATTTATATGATCATATTTGTTTTTATTATATTCGATGTCAATTCAGTCATTTTTTAAGACTTATGTTTCAACCATATGGGTGTATGAAGCTTTAATCTAATCCCATCAATCTTTTGCATGAAGGATGTCAAAATATCTAAAACCATGTACTTGAATTAATTAAAGTTAGAAAAAATCATTGCTAGAATAAGACATGTTCTTATAATGGGGCTCTATCACCTATATTAGGTGTTAATTGGAGATCTTTCCACCAGTTCTCCTTTTTGGTAAACTTTGGTACGCTGTGGTAGTTCAAGATATTGAATTATGATCAAGTGCACTAGAATATAGAAATGTATTAGAAATTCGTGCTATTGGTTTTTATAGTTGGATTTAATAATTTAGTAACTCTACTATGCTCTGATTGTATTTACACCGCTTGATGTTAACATAGATAATGTTACCAAGTATATCTTGTTTCCAGAAACTCATATATTGCATAGCTTGTCAACATTATTATCTCTAGAAGGGTTCTTGGAGATAGTTTCTAAAAACAAGATTCATCTGGCTGTCAAAAATGCAAATTATGACAAAGTTCGTGGAGATGAACCCTGAAGATTACATCAATTTTCTTTCAACTCTAGGACCTCAGGCTCCTCCTTGGCTTATACTAATCAAAGGTAAGATATTGTTGGACAAGCTTTTGGAAGTGGAGTGAGGATGCCTTCATTAAGACCTTCTGATTCTTCAAAGGATATTCTTAATTATATTGTACTGTCTTTTATTATATTTCTTTGATTGTTAGTTATTCAAAGTTTTTTGTAAAACATTTGGAGTTGATTTATAAAGATTTGTGAGCTTTGTAAAATGATTATTAGATGAATAAGTGTTGTATGAATTGTGATTATGTTTAAATTTTAATTTTGGATTATATATTTTAAATAAATATTATTGATAATTGTATGGTGTTGATAATTATATATGTGGTATTTATTTATTTATTTTTTATATGTTATTATTTGCAACGTATGACCGGGCGTTGCGAATGCTATTATCCGTAGTGCACGGCCCCACGCTACGAATGTTATTATCCATAACACGTGGCCGCATGTTGTTAATTTGTTATGACTTTTAACAGTTTGGAGTTGTACAACATGTAATACACATTGCGGATAAAATAATTGCGCACTACAAAAAGTTAAATTTATTGTAGTGCGAGAGACCGAGAGGAGTTAAATTTATTGTAGTGCGAGAGGCCGAGAGGAGTTAAATTTATTGTAGTGCGAGAGGCCGAGAGGTTAAGCAGCACGGAGACCTATTAGATCGGGAGGCTAAGGGATGCTTGAGAGTTTAGTACACCTTGGGGGTTCCCATGCACCTAGAGTTCAAAATTTAGGAAGCACTACAAATTCGCCTCCTAATTTATCCTAGTGGAAGAAAATTTTGTCCGACCAAACTAATCACCTAATCACCTCTAATCAGAATAAGCATTACTGTCATGGAGGTTTAATCTTAAAGAATGAAAGCGACGACGAGTACGATTGTCTAGAAGATTAACATTTGCCAAGTAAAATAGCAATTAAATAATATTGCTATTAGTGGAACTCTTCTTAATTAATGTTCATTTAGCTGTTCGTCGACGAACACGTACGTCAATCGTATTAATTCTTGCACTTCACTTGAACTACTCAAATCAACGTGATATGCATGGCTGTATATCTTATGGAACAACCATAGAATATGTGCCAACAATGGCTTCTTTCCGCGTTGAAATATTATTCTTGTCATACGTTTTTTCTAGACGCTTGCCTCAATTCTCTTAATGCGCACATGATGTCCAAGTGCATGCCTGTGTATCCAAAAACAAAACATGCGTCAAGTAAGGAAGATGTATGCCATTGTTGCTGGCTGGCTCATGGATTGGACCTTTGCCTAACACTAGTATATTCTCTAGCTCTTTATTGTCACTAGATGAAGAACATGATGACACCCCGTAATCAACTATAAGTTTGAAAAAGATGGCGCATTTGAGGGTGGTGTGGAAGGCAAGGACTAGACATGAAAAGCGAGGTCTAGTTTTATTCTCTTCTTATGTATCCTTTACCTTTAGTCAGGCGGCGATTATGTATGCAGCAGTGCTAATGAAGTCATCTTTTAAATGGAGCTTTAATTTATTTGCAATCATGGCTTACGGTTTCCTTTTGTAATTTAACTCTCGGAGGAACATCGGGGATAAATGTAATCGTCCTCTTTTCTACAAAAGGATATATGTTTCCCTTTTATCCGACTGGTCGTCAGTTAGATTTCGCTTTTGCTGGTTGAGATTTGGAGCGAGAGACAGCAGCATGCAGTGAGTTGATCAGCCCGTAGGGTTGGCAAGATTGTGAAGGTGTCATGAGTGGCATGCATTAATGATTAAACAAACACAAATAGGGCGGGCAGTGGTGGTGGTGGTGCTGCTGTTTGGAGAATCAACACCATGGTTAATCGGAACGATTGCAGTAATCATCATAAATTTTTTTAATATCATTTCACGGAATAATCATGACACTGATTTATTTTATATATATATATATATACAGAAATGATATGCTGCGAATAAAGCCGTGCGAACCGCTACGGATTTACCTTCCTGATCGGTCACCAGTCCGATCACGGAACTTCCTGATCGGTCTCTGGACTGATCAGGGAACCTCCTGATCGATCTGTAGACCGATCAAAAAATGATCGGTTCCCTGATCGGCCCAGAGACCGATCAGGAGGTTCCCTGATCGGTCTGGTGACCGATCAGGAAGACATGTCCGCAGCGGTCCGCTCGACTTTGTCCGCAACATATATAAATATATATATATATATATATATATATATATATATATATATATATATATATATATATAATCGCTATACTGTAGATTCATGCGCCCCCCGATTCGAGGCGTCTCTAATACATTGCCGTAAGGTCTGGAGGAGGCACTGAACTGCCTGCCTCTTGCTGGGGCTCAGTAGCTAGTGCCCTTCTAGCTGGGCGTCCTCGTGCCATTTCTAAAGACATAGAGAACATAACATAACTAAGGTAATTACAGTTATATAACTACTGATATCATGTTTAAAACTATCACATACTAACAAGCAATAGACATATAAACATGAACTGTAATAACAAAACAAGGGGCATAAATAAAGTAGAGGTATTCTTACTTGGAAGCTGCAGGTACAATGCTGATGTGTGTGTAGGAAGTATGGAATTCTGCTCTGATACCACTCTGTAACGACCCACCTTCCACGTAAGGCCGGTCGCTACAATTATGCTAAGCTACACTGTGCGAAGTCGGGCTAATTAAAATTTTACTCTACTAAGGACGGATACAATGGTAAGAAAGGTCTAAAGACCTTCTTTGTTGTGTACACATGCTAAGGAGGGAAACTGGACATCCCAACTGAACTAGGGACTAGAACTAAACTTCCCAACTACCTACAGACGCCGATCGATCCACGATCGATCGGGTCGTTTGTTTCAATCGATCGGTCCGACCGATCCAACCGATCGGTATATGTCCGGATCGGTCACCGACCGATCCAAGCCTCAGAGCTTCGCAAGCTCTAAGGCTTTGGATCGGTCGGTGACCGATCCAGGGATCGATCAGTGTGTCCTGGATCGGTCGACCGATCCAGGAGTACACTGATGCGATTTCGCCCGGGGACTCTGATTTCAGCACTTTGGCGTGCCAAAACCTCACACAACAATTCTAACAAGGCTAGGAAACACTCTAACAATGGAAACTAACATTCTCACATCATAAGAGAAGGGTTCTAAGCATAATAGAGTGCATAGCTAACTAATTCATAGTGATTGACAACTAGAGTGCAAATAACAAAATACTGTAAAGTTCTGATGCTTAAGTAAAACTTGCTAAAATCCCTTAGAATCTTTTATTCCAGTTCCTGCCACACACATCTTGATCTGCATTGACCTCCAGCCTCCGCTACTGGTCCACTTTTTCTTTACCTTTATCTGCAGTATAAGAAAAGTAGTATCTATAAGCTAAAAAGCTTAGTAAGAAACCATCTACCTCACAAAAATATGCAACGATGCAAATATGATTTTAAATCATGCTGTTTAAAACATATGCTGGATATACTGAATAAACTAAGCATGACATGACATAGAAGCATACAATCATGACATATCTAAAGCTGAGCATGAAGTCATCATGCATATTCACAGGGAAAAACTAAACTGATACTAAGAACTGAGCTATGCTAATACTGAGCTACTGCTAGAACTGTACTGAATTCACGAACTACTTTATGAAAGGTTGAAAACCATATACATATAATAAGTGAAAATACTAAACATGTTGCTGATCTACACCGGCAACTGTACGTGCTCTCTAACTAGACCCGGGGTTGCAAGTCCCGAATTTAGTAGAGCTACTAGGTTATCTAAACCTAGGGACCGACTATGGGAGCCCAGCCCAATGGATATCTAATCCAGTACAGTGCCAACTGAAAAGTAAAATACTGAGTATAGCTAAACTGTTCTAAATTGCTGTTTCTAGGTTATCTGAACCTAGAGCTAGGTTGTCTGAACCTAGAGGCGACTGTGGGAGCCCACCCATTGGACCGTAGTCCCATATAAGCTAGAATAAACTGATTTACTAATTTAGATGCTTCTAATGCATTCAACTGTGCTAATAAAAATGCCTAAGTTGCATTCTTTTCTAAGCTGGTTATTTAATCGAACACCTAGTGTGCTTTAACTCCCTTCTCTATTAGGGAGACTACCTTTAGGCACCCAACAACATCTAAACCTCCAACTGAAGGAGAAAGACGTGTCCGGCCCATCTAAAGGTACTCACTAAATCCCTAAACCTGCGAGGAGGGTTAAATACACCATACGTGTCGAAAACATACGCATATAACTAAACTAATGCACAGAAAATCAAACGGTAGCTATTATACTGCAGGTGAGGGGTTTCTTACCTCGTATATGAAGTTTCTTACGATTCTAATCGCTGGAATTTCGGTGGAGATGACCCTTTTGACGATTTACTCGCGCCCACGTGCTCTACTCGCGAAGGGAAACGTCCTCGTGCTGAAATCGTCGCCGGAAAATATCCTTGGGACCCTAGGGATGGAACCCGAGTGTTGTTTGGTTGTTGGCGCCGAGAGAAGGAGAGGGAAGAGGGTTGGCGTCGGCGTGAGGGTTTTGGAGAGGGAGAGATTTGCCGAACCAAAGAAATAAAATAACCCAAACCCCAACTTAAGTTCTTAATTTATATCAAGTGGGTAATTGAACCCAACTCTAATATAAATATAACTGTTTCCTCTTTCTTTCAGCACGGCCCTGCTGGGTTCACTGGTTACTAAGGCTAACTAAAGGTTTAGCGGACCCGAGAGGTTCCAGGTTCGATTCCCGCTTAAGCCTTTTTATTTTTCTAATTATTTTTGCTACTTCCGCTACTCGGAAAATTCCGAAAAAATATCTAAAAATTCCAGAAAAATCCTAGAATAATTCTAATGCAAGTTTGAAAATTTTCGGGCGTTACAATCCCCCATACCTTATAAAAAGTTCGTCCTCGAACTTAGAATAATTCTGGGTACTTCTGTCTCATGCTGGCTTCTGTCTCCCAAGTTGCCTCTTCTGCGGTGTGACTGTGCCAAATGACTTTGACTAATGGTACTTCCTTGTTCCGCAATTTCTTAACTGCTCGGTCTATTATCTGAATAGGCCGACTATCATAGCTGAGGTCCTCACGGATCTGTACCGACTGGGGCTCAATCACCTGGGTGGCATCTGGGGTATGCTTCTTCAGCATAGAGACATGAAATACGTTGTGGACAGCTGACATTTCCTGGGGTAGCACTAGCTCATATGCTACCTTGCACACTCTTCTGCTGATAAGGTATGGTCCCACCTATCTGGGACTTAGCTTGCCCTTTTTACCAAAACGCATTACTCCCTTCATGGGAGCTACTCTGAGGAACACTGTATCCCCAACTAAAAACTCTAAGGGTCTGCGCTGTGTATCAGCATAGCTCTTCTGGCGGATCTGCTGTATAGCTGCTGTGGTATCTGCTACTAGATCTGTCTGAAGCTCTAGTTCTTTCTGTTCACCACTCTCATACCAGCAGATTGGAGATCTACACCTCCGCCCATAGAGAGCCTCATAAGGTGCCATGCCGATAGTGGCCTGATAGCTGTTGTTGTATGCAAATTCTGCTAGACTCAGATATTTGCACCAACTTCCTTTGAAATCTAGGGCACATGCTCGGAGCATATCTTCGAGTACCTGATTTACTCGCTCCGTCTGTCCATCTGTCTGAGGATGGAAGGCTGTGCTGAACTTTAGCTTCGTGCCCAAAGCTGATGTACACACTCCCAGAAGTGTGATGTGAATCTGCTGTCTCTGTCTGAAATGATGGTTCGTGGGACTCCATGTAGTCTGACGATCTCCTGGAGATACAACTGAGCTAGCTTCTCCATGGAGTAGGATATCTTGATAGCTAAGAAGTGGGCTGATTTAGTCAACCTGTCGACTATTACCCAGATGGCATCAAAACCATTCGTGGTTCTGGGCAGTCCCACTATGAAATCCATAGAGATATCCTCCCACTTCCATTCTGGAATCTGTATAGGCTGCAGAACTCCTCCTGGTCGCTGATGTTCTGCCTTGACCCTCTGACAGGTGAGGCAGATGCTAACATATCTGGCGATGTCTCGCTTCATCCCGGGCCACCAAAAACGGTTCTTCATGTCTTGATACATTTTGGTGGAACCTGGATGCATCGCATAGGGAGTCTTGTGAGCCTCATCTAAAATCTGTCTCGTAGCTCCTCCCGATCTGGAACACAGTGTCTGTCACCAAAGTACAACACCCGCTATCGGACACTCTGAATTCTCCACTTTCGATTACGCTAGCCCTTGCTTGATTTTTCGAATTTCGGGAGCTGAGTGAATATCACCAAGCAAGGTAGACTCTAAGGTCATTGTAGAGCTGTCCAACGATGAGTTCAAGACCGAAATCTACGATCTCCTTCGTAAGGGCGGTGACATGGTTGATAAATAGTACTGAATTTTCTGCTAAGTGCGTCGGCTACCTTATTGGCTTCCCCGGGATGGTAGAGGATGTCTATATCGTAGTCTTTGACCAGCTCAAGCCATCTTCGCTATCGCATGTTCAGATCCTTCTGAGTGAAGAAGTACTTCAGACTCTGATGATCTGTATACACTCTGCACTGAGCTCCATATAAGTAATGTCTCCAAATTTTGAGAGCGAACACTACTGCTGCAAGCTCAAGGTCATGAGTAGGGTAATTCTTCTCATAATCCTTGAGTTGTCTGGAGGCATAGGCGATCACCTTGCCGTTTTGCATCAGTACTGCTCCTAGACCCAACTTAGAGGCATCACTATAGATGTCAAAGCTGCTGGTGTCGTCTGGTAGAGCCAAAATGGGAGCACTGGTCAATCTCCTTTTTAGCTCGCTGAAGCTGTTCTCACAGTCCTCTGTTCTTTCTGGTAAGAGCTGTCAGTGGGGAGGCTATCCTGGAGAAGTCCTCTACAAACTTTCTGTAATATCCTGCTAATCCCAGAAAGCTTCTGATTTCACTGGCGTTCTTAGGTCTCTTCCAGTTACTTACTGCTTCTATCTTGCTGGGATCTACCATAATACCATCCTTGGAGATGATGTGACCCAGGAAGGACACCTGATCGAGCCAAAACTCACATTTTGTGAACTTGGCATATAGCTGGTTCTGCTGAAGGGTCTGCAATACTAGTTTCAGGTGCTCTGAGTGTTCTTTCTGAGTTCCTGAGTAGATAAGAATGTCATCGATAAACATGATAACAAACTTATCTAAATACTCCCTGAATACTCTGTTCATGAGATCCATGAATGTAGCTGGAGCATTGGTCACGCCGAAGGGCATGACTACGAACTCGTAGTGTCCGAATCTGGTTCTGAATGCTGTCTTAGGTATATCCCCTTCTTTAACCTTCACCTGATGATAACCTGATTTGAGATCTATCTTAGAGAACACTGCTGCTCCCTTCAGCTGGTCGAACAGGTCATCGATTCTAGGAAGGGGATACCTGTTCTTGATCGTGACTTGGTTCAGTGATCTGTAGTCTATGCACAGTCGCATGCTTCCATCCTTCTTCTTCACGAACAATACAGGCGCTCCCCATGGTGAGTGATTCGGGCGTATGAAACCCTTGTCAAGCAGCTCCTGTAGTTGCTCCTGAAGTTCCTTCAGTTCTGCTGGAGCCATGCGATAAGGCGCTTTGGAGATAGGATTTGTACCGGGAATGAGCTCTATCTCAAAGTCAATCTCCCTGTCTGGTGCTAAGCCTGGTAACTCTTCAGGGAAGACTGCTGGGTAGTCACATACGACTCGAACCTTTGCTAGCTGTTGGTTCTTGTCCTAGCTGTTGGTTCTTATCCTAGCTGGTTCTTGTCAATCTGTGTATCAGTGTTTGTGTGCTGGTTTTCGTTTTGTTTTAGTTTGCTTATTCCGCTGCGCTAACCAGTTTCTGTGTAGAACTCTCTGCTTAAGTTTTTAAAGAGGCTATTCACCCCCCCTCTAGCCATCTAAGATCCCAACAAGTGGTATCAGAGCAAGAGGCTCTTTGATTCGGATTAACACCCAAAAGAGCAAACAAGGATGGCTATGAAGGAAGGCTTTAGCACAAATCGACCACCCTACTTCGAAGGAGCAGATTTTCAGTATTGGAAGGGCCGCATGGAGTATTACCTCAAGACCGACATTGTAATGTGGTTCTCAGTCAAGGAAGGTTTCGCACCACCAAAGGATGAAGAAGGTAAGGAACTCGATTCGTCAAGGTGGTCTACTGAACAACTCCGCAAAGCACAAGCCGATGCCAAGGCTATGGTCACTTTGCAATGTGGAATCGCCAAGGACCAACTCGTCAAGGTAGGTCCGTTCTCGAGTGCAAGAGACCTATGGAACAAACTCATCGAGCTCCAAGAGGGAACTCGAGATTCTCGGATTGCCAAGAGGGACCTATTTTTGAATCAGCTCCAAAATCTAACCATGAAGGACAATGAAACAGTAAGTGAACTTCATGGGAGATTCAAGGAGATCATCAACGGTCTACTCTCTGTGGACGAACGAGTGGAGAATCGCGATCTAGTAAGGTACGCTCTTAAATCTTTTCCTAGGAATGCCTTGTGGTCATCTATGGTAGATGCCTACAAGGTATCCAAGGATCTTTCCATTGTTAAACTAGATGAATTTTTCTGTGAGATGGAACTTCATGAGCTTGCTAACAAAGGTCAAAAAGAGAAGGGTATTGCTTTATTTACAGGACCAAAGAGCAAGGATGGAAGAAGGAAGAAGGAAAAGAAGAAGGAAAAGGAGATTTCCTCATCCACCTCTTCCTCCGAATCCGATGATGAAAGTGGATCATCATCAAGTGAGATGGCGAACTTCGTAAGAAGGATTATGAGAAGAAGCCGAAGATACAAAGGAAAAGGTAAAACTAATGATCAAAATTTTGATAAATCTAATGTTACATGTTATGAGTGTAGCAAGAAAGGACACATTCGGAGCGAGTGTCCGAAGTTAAAGAGGAAGGAGGAACGAACCAAAAAGAAGGAGGAAAGAGCCAAGAAGAAGAAGGCTCTCAGGGCCACTTGGGATGAGTCCTCATCAAGCTCATCGGAGGAAGAAGAGAAGATAGAAAAGAGCACATGACAATTAGCACTCATGGCAAGGGAGGTTTCGGACTCCGAAAGTGAGGGAGATTCGAGCGACGCTTCAACCGCGGCTTCATCATCGTCGGATGATGAAGAGGTAACCTCTTCTCATATAGAAAAGTGTTATAAGACTATCACTCACTTATCTACATTGCTTAAAAAGTCAAAAACAGAAAATAAATTGTTAAAAGAAGAAGTAGAAAATTTGAGGGCCCTTAGGGAAGATGAGGTTGATGACCTACATCTAGAGGTTCTTGAGGATGAGAACAAGGCCTTGAAGGGTGAGGTTGAGAAGCTCAAGAAAATGCTTGAGAAATTCTCAACTAGCTCTAAGACCCTAGACATGATTCTAAATGCCCAAAGGGCGGTCTACAACAAGGCTGGATTAGGATACCAACCTAAGGAGTCTAGCTTTATTTCTTTAGTGTCAAGAACCCAATTTCATAGATCGCATGTTTCTAGGGTTCATGAGACTAGGAAGAAGGTAACAAAGGCATGGGTGCCTAAGTCTTTTATTGTAGATGCATTAGGTCCCAAGATTTGGGTACCTAAAACATCTATCTTTCGTGTCCTGTAGGCATTGGTCAAGGGGGAGCGTCTATCAACTTGGTTTGTTGATAGTGGATGCTCCAAGCACATGACCGGGGACAGATCACTGTTTACAACCATTCAAAACAAAAGTAGAGGTAATGTGTCTTTTGGTAATAATGGTAGCCTTAAGGTAGTAGGAGTTGGAGACATTCATATATCCGAATGTCTCCATATCAAGAATGTCCTTCTAGTCAAGGGGATGACTTTTAATCTCCTAAGTGTCAGTCAATTGTGTGATACGGGTTACACAATTGAATTTCATTCAAGTCAATGTTTGGTTAAACACATTGACACACTTGACACGGTACTAGTAGGCATAAGGGTTGATAATATTTATCAAGTATCGTTTAAAAGTGCTACTAATGCTTTGATTAAGTGTTTCATGTCGAAAGAAGAAGAGTCTTGGCTATGGCATAGAAGGTTGGCACATGTAAACATGAAGAACATCCGGAAGTTGGCCAACCAAGGATTAGTGCGAGACTTACCCAGCATCAAGTACCACAAGACCAAACTATGTGATGCATGTCAAAAGGGTAAGCAAACAAAAGGTGTTCATAAAGGTAAAAGCACTGTAAGTACATCTACTGCTTTAGATTTATTGCACATGGACCTATTTGATTGCAATAGTGTAATATCATTGAATGGAAGTAGATATTGCTTGGTAATAGTTGATGATTTTACTAGATACACATGGACTTTCTTCTTGAAACATAAGGACCAAACTATAGATATTTTTATCTCTTTTTGTAGAAGAACTGAAAATGAAAAATCGACAACAATTAAAACCATTAGAAGTGATCATGGTGGGGAATTTCAAAATCATAGGTTTTTAGAGTTTTATCAAGAAAAGGGATATAGGCATGAGTTCTCTACTCCAAGGACCCCACAGCAAAATGGGATTGTGGAGAGAAAGAACCGAGTCCTACAAGAGGCTGCACGAAGCATGCTCAATGAGTACTCTCTACCGAGTTACTTATGGGCTGAAGCTGTGAATACAGCTTGCTATGTGCAAAACCGAATCCTGATACATAGGTTTTTAGGAAAGACTCCTCATGAACTTTGGTTTGGGAAACCACCTACAATTAAACATCTTAGGGTGTTTGGTTGTAAGGTGTTTATTTTGAACACCAAGGATCATCTTGGAAAGTTCACGGCTAAGGCTGATGAAGGGATACTGGTTGGGTACTCGCTCACCAGCAAAGCCTATCGAGTCTACAACAATAGGACTAAATTGATTGAAGAGTCCTCTGATGTAGCTTTTGAAGAAATCCCTAACTTAAATGATCAATCAAGGGATGTAGGAGAAATTCAATTTGAACTTAGAAGGCTAAGTTTGAATGATCGAAACATAGAAAGAGTCGAAGTTGACTCTGATGTTGATGAACAAAGGCAACAAAGAACTCAATCTGACCCTTTGCCTGATATTGAGTCCTTGCCTGTGCCTAGTGAGACCATTCATGAGGCACCACCAACACCAAGACAATCTAGGATAGCCACTAGTCATCCCCAAGACCAAATTGTGGGAGACATTCAACAAGGGGTTAGGACTAGGTCATTCTTTAGAAATGAGTCTAATGAAGTCGCATTGATTTCAGATATTGAACCAAAATTAGTTGATGAGGCATTGTACGATCCTGATTGGATCTTAGCTATGCAAGATGAGTTAGGTCAATTTGAAAGGAGCCAAGTGTGGGACTTAGTTCCTAGACCTAAGAAGACCACCATTATTGGAACTAAATGGGTCTTCAAAAATAAGTTAAATCAAAAGGGAGAAGTTGTAAGAAACAAGGCAAGACTTGTAGCCAAGGGCTATAGTCAAGTCGAAGGTCTCGATTATGATGAGACTTATGCTCCCGTGGCCCGATTAGAGTCCATTCGTTTGATGCTAGCTTTTGCTGCACATAGAGGTTTCAAGCTCTATCAAATGGATGTTAAATCTGCCTTCTTAAATGGTTTCATTAAAGAAGAGGTCTATGTTGAGCAACCACCGGGGTTTGTGAGTACCGAAGCTCCAAACCACGTATACAAGCTCAAGAAAGCTCTTTATGGGCTTAAACAAGCACCACGAGCTTGGTACGAAAGGTTGTCAACATATTTACTAGAGAAGGGATTTGTAAGAGGTCAAATAGACCCAACACTATTTCTACGTAGAGATGGTGAAAACATTTTTGTAGCCCAAGTATATGTCGATGACATAATTTGTGGCTCAAATAACAAGGGCTATTTGAATGAATTTATCTCTCACATGGAAAGTGAGTTTGAGATGAGTCTAGTAGGAGAGTTGACATTCTTCCTCGGACTTGAAATCAAACAAACTCGAGATGGAATTTATGTCCATCAGACAAAATACACTAAAGAGATGCTTAGAAAATTCAATATGAGCGACTCTAAGGAAGTGTCCACTCCAATGGCGACAAACACTCGCCTTGACAATGATGAGAGTGGAAAACCAATTGATCTAACGCAATATAGAAGCATGATTGGTAGTCTTCTATATCTCACAGCTAGTCGACCGGACATACTCTTTGCTGTGGGCATGTGCGCTAGGTATCAAGTCTGTGCCAAGGAATCTCACTTAATTGTAGTTAAGAGAATTCTGAGATATCTCAAAGGCACAATGAGAGTAGGACTGTGGTACCCTCGTACGGAGTCTTTTGATTTGATAGGCTATACCGATTCCGATTATGCTGGATGCAAATTGGATCGGAAAAGTACTAGTAGGGGTTGCCAATTTTTAGGTTCATCTTTAGTTAGTTGGTCGAGTCGGAAGCAACATTGTGTTGCTCTCTCCACGACTGAGGCCGAATATATTGCCATGGGAGAGAGTGTATCACAGTTGTTGTGGATGATACACACCCTAGAGGATTATGGACTTTCTTATAAGAGTGTACAAGTGCTATGTGACAACATTAGCACGATCAACCTAACTAAAAATCCAGTCCATCATTCGAGGACCAAACACATTGAAGTGCGTCATCACTTCATAAGAGATCACGTAGCTAGGGGAGACATTGCACTCACATATGTTGAGTCAAAGTCAAATATAGCTGATATTTTCACCAAACCCCTTCCGGAGAATGAATTTAGTCATTTAAGGAGGGAGTTGGGAATGTGTTTGGCTCCTTAGATCATTAGAACTTCACCATGATCAATAAGGACTATTAAAATGACAAGAGTAATTGGGACAATAATTTGGGCAACTTGGGAACATCTCACACAAACTATAAGGTTTAACAAAATATTTTTGTTTGCTAGAAATGGGGTGAGATGCTAGGATCAACCAAATTATTCAAAATCTATCATGCATCCCTTGAATAATTAGGTTGAAGAGATATAGATTGAGTATGGGGAAGACCTTTACACAATTCATGTGTAATTGGTTCCTAGATCTTACTCATATATTCCAACCAAGGAATCTTGGTTGGACCTATGTCTAGAAATTCTCTAACCTTGTTGTGTTGATTGATACCTTTGCTTGATACCTTCCTGTTTGAATTTGGGACAAGTTTGGTACAATAAAAAATAATAATATTTTGACAAACTTGGAACTATTCATAACAAGGAGATATTTTGAACCGATAGCCTGGATACTTGTTTCACTATAAATCATAGTTTCAATAAACAAGCAAACAAAGTAAACTTATTCAGCACATCTGTTATGACATGTCTGAAAAAGTTTCGAGCCCTAATAATTCCAAACCATTAGAGCTCATCATTAGAAAATATTCATTGGTATCACTGAATCTGTTCTGTGGGCTCTCCGGATCCTAGGTTATGAACTTGGAAGCTGTTAAACCAAAATTTCAGAGCTTTTGATAAGATTTTCAGAGGCTGAAATCGCTGACAATCAGACACTGATCGGTCCAGGGACCAATCAGCATGATATCTGATCGGTCTCTACGACCGATCAGGGGCGTATGCTCATTACTGATCGACCTCTGATCGGTCCAGGGACCGATCAGGAGGCTCCCTGATCGGTCTCCACGATCGATCAGGAGATTTAACCTCTTCGATACGATACCTGATCGGTCTCCGCGACCGATCAGGACATTCCTTACCACAGAAGGTTCACTGATCAATCCAGGGATCGATCAGGAGACACCGGCACGCATCGACCCTTCTGATCCACATCTGATCGGTCCAGGGACCGATCAGGAAGCTCCCTGATCGGTCCCCACGACCGATCAGGACAATCCCTGACCGATCAGGACGTTCCCTGATCGGTCAGGATTTCACTGATCGGACAGCCGTCCGATCAATTCATCAACTGTATACCCATCAGTAACCATTAAAACCTCTCGATTTCTTCTTTTCCTCTTTCACGCGGAACCCTAGCCGACTCCTTCCCTAACCTCACTCTCTTCTCGTTGCACGCGGACCACTAGCCGAACCATAGAAGAAGCTCTAGCCCTCGGAAGCCCTAGCCTAAAGTTCAATGGCACCCAGGTAACTCTCCTTCTTCCCGAGATTTGTTCATGCTTAGCATTTTTAGCTTCTTTTCACAGTTTCTCTATGTGTGCTGTCTCGGTTCTCTCTGTGTGGCTCCCGTGGACTCCCATTTGCCCCGACCGTGTCCAAATCTTTATCTATTTAGGAAGAAAGCATCCGGTGAGAGTTCTTCTAAGTCCCCAGCTGAGAAATCCAAGTCCGCACCCTCTCGACCCCAACCAGCTAGTTCCAGTAGATTCCCAAACCGCCAGTTTGAGCTAGCATTTCAACAGAGGACTTTCAAGCTGCTTCCATGTCGATCTGTGGATCGAAAGTGGATGGATGAATTTTGTCCCTCTGTATCCGAAACCCTAGCCTATTATAACCTTGATTCGGTAGTCTACCTAGAAAGGGACATCAATCTTGACCTAATATCTGAATTCTATAACAACCTTCATCAAAACCATGATGGTGTTTATACCACTCGAGTCGCCAAAAGAGCTATCGATTTCTCCATCAGAGAATTTTTTGGGTATCTAGGCTGCCGAATGTGTTCGGGGGACCTTTTTTCCATTTATCCTGATTTACCAGAATCATTACGTCCTCCACTTGATGTCTCACCTGACTCCATCTATGAGTACTTCTTCGGTCATCCTAGACCAGATGACTTGGATGAGTTGGATGTTGATTTTCCCACCTTTGCTGCCCTACGACTATCTGCTCCTGACTATATTCTTTTTTAAGATAGTCACAAACTGTATTCTTCCAATCACATCCAAACCTCTTGCTGAGATCCGACCCTATCATTGTTTGATGCTTTATGGGTTACGTCGGCGTCTCGACTTTGACATTATGTCCAGCATCTACTCTTCGATCATCTCATATTCTCGGCCCAGCAGCTCCACTATTTATATGCCTTATGGGCATATAATTACAGATTGGCTCGAGACCCTTCAGATAGATGTGTCTAAGGGTAGGACAGTGAAGATGGTTAAACAGGACTGCAGACTTGGGAAACGAGCATTTTCCAAGTCCGGTATCTTGGGGGAGAATGGGACGGTTCGGTGGAAGGATGGGAGAGTTCTGGGAGAGCTACCACGGGCACTTCCTCGACAGGCTGCTGCTCCTCCTCCTCCTGTTGCTGGAGAGGCCGATCCTGATCTGCGCTGGCAGATCGCCGAGCTGGAGAGCCGCTTTGATCGGCATGATGAGATGATATCTGCTGAGCTGGATGACCCGCATATTCGGATAGACCAGCGCTACGATGACCTGCGCGGGCATATTGACCAGCGCTTCGATGATATGCGCAGTCATCAGGTGGTGACACAGCAGTTGCTACTCGGATGGATGGCACGCTACCCGCCTCCGCAGTCCTACCCAGGCTATCCTTCCTCCAGCGTGCCGCCTCAGGATTTCACCCCTCCTGCCGATGATGGTGATGTTCCTCAGTGTGAGGATGTTGATTGATATAGTTTGTTTGTTGACTGTCTGTATTTTGGATGTTATTTGTTAGTCTTTATGACTGACCTGGATGTTTGCACTTCTGATGCTACTCCTGTATTTATGCTACTCAGTTTTATATTTGCTTGCTCTTTATTATGCTTCATTTTCTATCGGTTATTAATATGCTGTTCACTTGCATGTCTTGTTTGTCCTTTATTTCCTTATTACTGTCTTATAATACACTTAGAGGGAATTCTAAGTGCTTTAAGAAACAGTAAGGGTTAAGGGGGAGTTCTTTAAGTTATCTTACCTTATTCGCACCTTTTCGGTGTTTGACAAAGGGGGAGAGGATACCTAAGTTTAGAAATGTATGAAAGCTTGATTTTAGGGGAGAGGATAATGGGAAGGATCTTGATTCCCGTCATTGACTTGGTGATGTATCCGTCTTAGGGGGAGGATCCTGATTTCCCTAAAAATTATGGGTATATGAGCATTTCTGATCTAAACTTAAATCGTGTTGTCAAACAACAAAAAGCGGGAGATTGTTGATACAGTCTGACCTGGATGTTGTTTTGCTGTTAACACTGATTTAAGTTTGTATCAGATATTTAACTCAGATTGATTACTAATCTAGGTTGACTTGGTTGACCTGATTGAGAAAGTCCTAACTGGGATGTTAGGCAGTTGGAAAGTCCTGGTGAGTGAAGCCAGGCAGATTGGAAATCCTGGTGAGTGAAGCCAGGTAAAAACCCTAGTGAGTGAAGCTAGGTGCAAGTCCTGGTGAGTGAAGCCAGGCAAGGGAAAATCCAGATGGATCAAGGGTGATCGGACATCTGGTATTGAAAAGTCCAAGAAGGAAACTTGGCATGAGAAGTCAGAGAGGGTACGGTAGCTCGTTCTCTGGACCTGATGGACTCGGAGAGGGCACGGTAGCTCGTTCTCCGGGTTAGGTCAGAGAGGGACCTAAGTGGACATTCCATGGCACATTGGATCGGTCGGAAGACCGATCTAGTGACTAATGAATCAGTGGATCGGTCGGCAGAACGATCCAGTAAAACTGAGCTCCATGGATCGGTCTGATGACCGATCAGAGAACACTCAGTAGCACACTGAGTGCAATCTGATCGGTCAGGGAGACCGATCAGGAGAAGATCCTGCAGAAGAAAGAAAGAGGTGGATCGGTCTGTGGACCGATCCACACTCAATCTGATCGGTCTGCAGACCGATCAGAGAACACTCAGTAGCACACTGAGTGCAATCTGATCGGTCAGGGAGACCGATCAGGAGAAGAGACTACAGAAGAAAGAAAGAGGTGGATCGGTCTGTGGACCGATCCACACTCAATCTGATCGGTCACTACGACCGATCAGAATGGACTCAGACCGATCAGGCTGTTGCCTGATCGGTCCAAGGCACTGTGATCGGTCTGGTGACCGATCCACACACTCTGATTTGTTCGCTGTATCAGCGATTCCTTCACTGCTTTTGATATATCTCATTCATTTATGTGATGTAATCTTCTGTGCTGTTAGCTTTTGAGTTTGCAGGTTAACAGGTATCATTCCAAGCCTAATTTCAAATTAAGTTCATAAGAGGAATGCGACAAATGGTCTTTCTGCTGGTTTCAGCGGCGCATGGTGCATTTCAGGCATCAACGGATACTGCTGTGATCTGGCTGCGATCTTCTTGACTCCTGGGATTGGTTCGAGCTCAGAAGACGCCAGTGTTGACTGTGATATCATTGGTGTGAGTTCAGGGAACCAGGGAAGGAGGAAGAGGGATTGGCTGCAGCGCTGATTTGCGCAGTTTGGACCAGATCTGTGACAGCAGAGATCAGGTTTTGAGAAGCAGTAAAAACAGCGAGAGAAGAGAAGAACAACAACAAGAAAGCTTGAAAGAAAAGTCTGTGCTGTTGTGCGAAGTTCTTGAGCTCTCGGGTGAACTGCGATCTCTGTTTCCTTCACTGATCCTCGCGTGGTTGTAAGCATTTTTCATTCTTCTCTGCCACCGAGCTTCTGTAAGTCTTGTGCTTTAACTTAGGTATTTCTTGAGACTTTGTGGGAAGGTTACTCCACCTAGAAGGAGGATCTTTAGCCGGAATTCTTCCGGGGTGCGATCTACCGAAGATCAAGGAGTCGTCCACCTTACGGACACGCCGAGGAGTAGGGACAAGTTATCCCCGAACCTCGTAAATCTGTGTATCAGTGTTTGTGTGCTAGTTTTCGTTTTGTTTTAGTTTGCTTATTCCGCTGCGCTAACCAGTTTCTGTGTAGAACTCTCTGCTTAAGTTTTTAAAGAGGCTATTCACCCCCCCTCTAGCCATCTAAGATCCCAACAAGTGTGAAGAATAAAAGAAAAGAGAAAAACAAAAAGGAAAATAAAACATTTCCTCGCTTAAACGGGGTAGCCTAAACAGGCTTTCCCGGGGCCCGATTTTATCCCCATAAACTCGTCCATACGGTCTCCAAAAAATTCCAGAAAAAATTCTAAAAATTCCCTTATCATTATTCGCCATTTTTCGGTATTTTACATTCTCCCCCACTAATAAAAATTTGGTCCCCAAATTTCGTTATCTACCATCAGCAAGTACTAATAACAGGTAAAGAGTATAAATGCTGAACGGTAAACTAAATCACATACCTCAAGTGAAAAGATGGGGATAACTAGCTCGGATCGTATCCTCAAGCTCCCAAGTAGCCTCCTCGTCTGAATGATGCTGCCATTCGACTTTAACCAGCCGAATAGTCTTGTTCCGCAACTGACGCTCCCTATGGTCCAGAATCCATACCGGAATCTCCTCATAAGTGACGTCAGGCTGAACTGGAACTGAGATATCTGTCAGCACATGTGTCGGATCATGTACGTATCTCCTCTGCATCGATACGTGGAATACATCGTGAACGCCTGACAAGGACGGTGGTAGTGCCAGTCGGTAAGCTACCGCTCTGATCCTCTTCAAGATCTCGAAAGGGCCAATGTACCGCAGAGCTAACTTACCTCTGAGGCCAAATCTCTTCACCCCTTTCGTGGGTGAAACTCGCAGAAATACATGGTCGCCAACAGAGAACTCTAGTGGTCTGCGTCTCCGATCAGCGTAACTCTTCTGGCAGTCCTGCGCCTCTGACATCCTCCGTCTGCTAGTACGGACCAACTCTGTATCCTGCTGAGCTCTATGAGGTCCCAACATCCGGGCCTCTCCAATCTCATCTCAGAGGACGGGTGTCCGACAATACCTACCCTACAACGCCTCAAATGGTGTCAACTGGATACCCGAATGAAAGCTGTTGTTGTAGACGAATTCTACCAATGGCAAGTGGTCCTCTCAACTGCCTCAAAAATCCAATACACAAAACCTTAGCTGAACAGGAGGTCTCTATCCGAAATAATAGTCAACGGAACACCACGTGATATGATGATCTCCCGGCAAAACAGATCTACCAATCAATCCAGGAAATCAGTCTTCCGGATCACTAACGAGTGCGCGGATTTGGTTAATCGATCAACGATTACCCAAATCGCGTCATGGCCTCGTCGTGTCCTCGGCAAACCCACCACAAAGTCCATGGTAATGTGTTCCCATTTCCACATGGAAATAGGAATCCGCTAAAGTAAATCGACAGGTCTCTGGTGCTCAGCCTTCACCTGCTGACAGACAAGACATCTAGCTACAAATTCCGCGATGTCTTTCTTCATACCGTTCCACCAGTAGGAACGCCTCAAATCTCGATGTATGCGAGTCCCGCTTGGGTGGATCGCAAATCGAGAGCGATGAACTTCCTGAAGTAGCTCCTGTAAGACCGGATGAGACTGAGGTATGCATAATCTGTCTCGGAAGTATATAATATCCTCCTCGTCTCGTGTAAACTCGGTCTGCTGCCCGGAAGCTATCTGGCTGCAAATAAATTACAAATACTGATCAGCAGCCTAGGGCTCTCATATTCTCGTCTTGATCAACGACTGAGCAACCATGGTAACCAGAGTACCCTGCTCCGTCTGTCCTTACCCCTCAAGGCCCAAACCGGAGAAACCTTAAATCAAATCTGTGACCACAACTCGGTGGCAAGCTAAAGTCCCTCCGGACTTCATGCTAAGTGCATCGGCAACCACATTAGCTCTCCCTGGGTGATAGCTAATGGTACAATCAAAATCAATCCTTCAGGAACTCCATCCATCTCCTCTGTCGGAGATTAGGTTCCTTCTAAGTAAAATAGATATTTGAGACTCTTATGGTCAGTGAAAATCTCAAATGTAACGCCATATAAATAATGTCGCCAAATCTTCAAAGCAAAGATGATGACTAGCTCCAGATCATGTACAGGGTAGTTCTTCTCATGCTCCTTCAACCGACGAGAAGCATAGGAGACTACTCTATCGTGCTGCATCAGAACAGCGCTCAAACCCTGAATAGATGCGTCGGTGTAGAGGACATATCTGTCCTCTCCAGAAAGTAAAACCAAAACTGAAGCCGACACTAATCTCCGCTTCAGCTCCTGGAAGCTGGTCTCGTAGTCCTCGGACCATGTGAACTTCATGCCTTTCCTGGTCAGGCGTGTCAATGACATAGCTATCCGAGAGAAACCCTCAACTTATCTCCGGAAATATCGAGCCAAACAAAGGAAGTTGCGAGCCTCCTCTATAGACTTCGTCTACTCCCAATAGTAACAACCTCGATCTCCTGTGGAACCACGGTATACTCCTACTGGTCACCATGTGTCCCAAAAATCTCACAGAAGACAATCCCAAAACACACTACTGAACTTTGCATATAGATGCTCCCATCGAAACATCTCTAGAACTATGCAAAATAGTGTGCATGACTCACCGTGGATCCGAAATAGATCACAACATCGTCAACAAAGACAATGGAAACCGATCCAAACATCCTAGGAATACCAAAATCATCGAGTCCCTGAAAACCTCTAAGGCTCCGCAAGCCCTAATGGTAAAACCAAGATACATAATGTCCGTATCACATAAATTCCTAACCATAAGATCTCCAATAATAAGTCGGAAATCTGATCACCAACAACATAAATCACCAAAGAATAGATCCTCCAATGTGAGAGCAATGCTCCATCACACGAAATACCACATATGTGGGAGCAACACTCTACCACAAATAATCCAAATTATGTATCCACAATAAACATGGGAGCAATGCTCCACTACAAGCAATCCGCAATATGCTGGGGCCCCATGGTTACTAGAGTCATCTATAAGGCGTAGAGTCTAATAGGTCTCGGGTTCGATTCCCACTTAGGCTATTAAACAAACCTAAGTGCCCAAGGCACCTAACTATCTAGCCAGAGACTACATGGGGTCGCTCTACCACAGATCACTGTGGGTAGCTGATTGCTTAAATCCGCAAGTGCACGGTTTATCGTCAAGTAATAAAATATCGATCCCACAGGGACTGGGTCAAGTACTAGAAATGTACGAGTTTCAATTATCCAAACGAATGATCTAATGAGAAATTTTACTCTAAATCAACAATTCAAGCGAACGAAAATCAACGAAAATATTAAGAGATAAAAACAATCCTAGGATTACGGTTTCACCACTCTAACTATTATCATGACGGTTCTCCGATAATGACTACTTATACCTAGGTTGGCTTCTTTTGTTTGAATGCAACTTTCTTTATCAAGGTATCCGAATTAGATGATCTTTCATGCTTTGAAATCCTGTCACTAGATTCCTGCAAACCTATCTATACGTCCACCAGATTCGTAAGTTGATTCCTAAAATACCAACGGCCACTTTTGGTGATCACGCTGATGTATCTACTTTGATCCGTCCCCAATCTTATGGCATACGTACACAGATGACTCTTACTTGCATAGGATCCTGTCACATAAATCCCGCAAAGCCTATCTAGTCAATTACCACTTTCACAGAAACCAATCAAAGCATCATTCAACAATTTAAACAACCAACGAAAATATGCATAATCAAAACCAGAGTTAACAACAAATCATGAACATAGTTAGGGGCTACTCCCTTAACCTAAGATTCAAACAACTACTCCATTACACCAGAGAATTCGACAATAAGATAAGGAAAAGACATTACTAATCGTCCTTGCTGATGTCGTCTATCTCCAAGTCTCAATTGTCGCCTCCCACGGTTTTAGGTTTTCTACCCTTTTATAGAGCCTCCTCTCCTTGATAGTCGGTATCACCATTGGATTGACCCTTTCCATCTTTTAAAATCATCGCCGCAATAATAGCAATCTCATTACACGGCCCGATCATGTCCTCCTCTGCTTCCTGCGTCGCTCTTCAACATCTCCGCCACGCCCGTGTTCAACAACACGCCTTGAGCGTGTTGGTCGCTGAAAACCTCGACACGCCCGTGTTTATCAACAACACGGCCGTGTTGTTCTGATACCCTGGGTAATTCGGCTGGTTTTGTGCATCCTATCATCAGAATTCAACGCAAAGCAGTATCCTTCGTCCAAATATGTTAAACCAAATAAAAACTAACAAATATGCTTCTAACAAGATAAAATGAGATGAAATGCATATATGTTTTATGCTCAAAACTGTACATGAGTTGCACACATCAAAAATCCCCACACTTGAACATTTGCTTGTCCTCGAGCAAAGAAAAATAAAGACAATCTATGTGTGGAAATCATGAAAACAGTTATTGGCAATTCATCCCAAGGTATAAAATTGGTCTTAATTTTCTCAAGTCATTCCCTGCAGCTTAGCTCAAAAGATCCCCGTTTAGTGCATGTGAAGAAATCAACTCCCCAAGGTTTTGGATACCAATCTAGATTCATCACCCCTATTACCGTGTTCCTCTCCTTTCTAGTGTAGAGGCACTTACCTGCCCTAACACTTGGTTCATCCCCTCAATATCACACAAGGTCTCAAAGGACCACCCTCGAGAAGAAAAGAAAGAAGGAATTAGCAGTGGTCATTTCCCCAGTAACTAGTTGACCTCAAAAGGGCACCTTCTTTAGGTGTTTCCCTAGTAGCTACCTAATCTCAAAGGGGTGCGCCAAAAGAAATTCCATCTTTTTTTTTTTTTTTACAAAAACTCCTAGGAGAAGTGTTTATCCAGTAACCAAAATGCTCATGAAAGTCACCATAGAAAATTGAGTACTAAACCGGTAAAGAAATTTAAATCCTTTTCAAATGCCGCCACCTTAGGGGTTGTGTGAAAAGTGAAACAGGGTTCTTAATGAATAAGCCACAAAGAATTTCCTAGATCCAACTAATAATCAAGTTATACTACAAGAGATGAGAGGGCAACAAAGTATCAAAGACTCTTGAACACATAGTGTCTATATCAATCAAAACAAGAGGTATATATAAAAAAAAAATATAAAACTGAAACCGAATCCAAAACAGGAATGCAAAAACTTAAAAACGAACAACCAAAGATAAAGAAAAATAACTAGAAAAAAGGTCACCTAATAGTTATGGCAAGGTAAAGCCTAAGATCTGCGATCATCTTCCTCTTGCCATCTTCTCCTTTGCTCTGCACGAAATTCACTTTCTTCTTGCCAAAATTTTTCCTCACGCTCTCTTCTAGTGGCCTCAACTACAAAATACTTCTCAGTATTAGAAAAAAAACAGTTAGCCCCTTCCATATACCTGTCGACTCGCTCATAATGCTCCTCTGAAGTATGAGCAAACTGCCCCACATGTTTCTATCCGCAGTATGCTTTTCTCTGAAATCCTCAAACGATGTACGGAATCCTGAAAAATCAAAAACAGAAGGTCCTGCAGAAACATCATCAGTAATAGTCCTAGGGGACTCCGGTATGAAGGAAGAAACCTGGGGTACCGGTACATGCGGTGGAATAGATGGCTCTCCTACTGTGGGTAGATCTTGGGTCCTAACATCCTTAAAAAGCCAATTACGTGTATTGCGAATGGTTGTAAGGCTATTATTTGGAAGAGGGATTTTAATATCATTTTGTAACATCAAATAGTATCCCTCCTCTAATCTCCCAATCATCTTCATATTTAAACATGCATCCAAATCCAATCGCGGACTAACCGGGCAAGTCTCCAATCCATCCAACTCACACCCTAAAGCTAATGCAATCTTAGTCAAAAGTCCTCCAATAACAATTACTCCAGTCGAGCTATTCCCAATTTTCACAAAATGTCTAACTATGTGAGCTCCAGAATCAATTTTAACATCATTAATCATGGCCCATAAAAACTGCAATTCACTTAGCCTGGCTACCCCAACACTGTCCCCTCTCCCAAAAATAGTATTCGCCATGAATCTATGAAGATAGCGAAAAATTGGATTAGGGATATTAGATGATTTGGATCTAGAGGCATCATAGGGCATAGAGTCTAAGGCAATTTCTCTCCAAAATGTATACACACAAAATTTTCGATGTATTTGCCTCTCCCCTCCAACAGGAAAATCGAAAATTTCATTAAACTCCTTCAAATCCATCCTATAATCGATATTCCTCAACCGAAACTTAATCAATCCTTCCTCACAATTTCTTCCTTGGATTATTTCGGCCGACATGGAACTAAGGAATTCTAAAGTTATACTAGGGTAGGTAGGGTAATGGCTAGTCAAAAATTGTCCCCATCCCATTCTATTTGCCATCCAATATATATCTTCCTTAATACCTAGCGCAGCAATTGTATAAGAGTCCATATATCTAGTGGAAACTATTTTTCGTTTTTCAAGCTTGTCAAAACGAGATTTATGAATATCATCACGAAAGATTAAACCAAAAGGGTTATCAGACCGATCACCTTGGTCTTGCGCTTTCCGTTTTCCTTTGTCTTTTGAAGAAGAGGGTGCCTTCCCCGTTTTCACACGCTTGCTCATCTTTGCCGGAGGAAAATCTAAAACCCGTCGCATCTATTTAAAAACCCTACGGCACGCCCGTGTCTCCTGACACGCCTTGAGTGTGTTGGTCGCTGAAAACATCTCCACGCCCGCGTTTCCCGACACGCCCTGGGCGTGCTGTCTTCTGGAAAACCCGACAGCCACCAACATACCTGACAGCAACCAACACGGGCGTGTTTGAAATTTGCACGGTCGTGTTCTCCTCTGTTACCTGGGCAGTTGTTCTGCAAATAAAATGAAAAATAAAATGAAAAAGAAAATAAAAGATAAAAGTATAAGGTAAGAAATTGGGTTGCCTCCCAACTGGCGCTTGTTTACGGTCATTAGCTTGACCAATATGATGTTACTCAAGTGGACTCGAGGAGGTTCTGCTCTCCTCCCTTAGGAGTTGGTTCGCTCAGATATTTTTTTAGCCTTTGCCCATTCACTTTGAAGACTCCGGTGGTTTCATTCGATATATCCACAGCTCCATAAGGATAAACTTTCTTCACTTCAAAAGGACCCGACCATCTGGATTTAAGCTTTCCTGGAAAGAGTTTCAATCGAGAGTTGAACAATAATACAAGATCACCCTCTTGGAATTCCCTACGCATAATGTGTTGATCATGCCAACGCTTAGTCCTTTCTTTATAGGATTTTGCATGCTCATAAGCGTCAAGTCGGAGTTCTTCTAGTTCATCAACCTGAAGCCTTCTTTTCTCTCCGGCATTCTTTAGATCGAAATTCAATAATTGTATTGCCCAGAAAGCCTTGTGTTCCAACTCTACAGGAAGATGACAAGATTTCCCATACACCAAGCGAAACGGCGTCATACCAATAGGAGTCTTGTAAGCTGTCCGATATGCCCATAGAGCGTCATCCAATTTTTCTGACCAATCTGTTCGTGAATGCTTCACAGTTTTCTCTAAAATGCTTTTGATTTCTCTATTTGATACTTCCACTTGTCCACTGGTTTGGGGGTGATACGGAGAGGCAATCTTATGAGTTACTCCATACTTTTTGAGAAGATTTTCAAATTGTCTTTCAATGAAGTGTGAACCTCCATCGCTAATCACCGCTCGAGGAATTCCAAATCTAGGAAATAAGATTTTCTTAAAAAGTTTTATCACAGTCTTCGCGTCATTCGTTGGAGATGGTATAGCTTCAACCCACTTTGATACGTAGTCCACTGCTACCAGAATGTAGATATTGTTATGAGACGGGGGAAATGGTCCCATGTAATCAATCCCCCAAACATCGAAAAGTTCAACTTCTAGAATTGAATTCAGTGGCATCTCATGTCTCTTGGAAATGTTCCCCGTCCTTTGGCATCTATCACAAGTCAATACATAATCACGAGCATCTCTGAAAATATGTGGCCAATAAAATCCTGCATGAAAGACTTTAGCAGCTGTCTTCGAAGTACTTGCATGACCGCCATATGATGAAGAATGACAATGATAAAGTATATCTTTTATTTCATCCTCCGGTACACATCTCCTGTAAATAGTATCAGCACACTTCTTGAAAAGCAGTGGATCATCCCATACATAGCTCTTGATATCGCCAAAAAACTTCTTTCTCTGTTGGTAACTCATCTGATGAGGTAAAATTCCACAAGCAAGAAAATTTGCGTAGTCTGCGTACCATGGAGAATCAATCCTTTTTATAGCAAGGAGATGTTCATCTATAAAACAGTCATCAATTGGAAGATCTTCCTCCTTGGTCCCACTCTGTCCCTGATATAGTCTTGATAGGTGATCCGCTACCACATTCTCAGTTCCCTGCTTATCCTTTATTTCTAAATCAAATTCTTGCAAAAGAAGAATCCATCTTATGAGCCTTGGCTTAGCATCCTTTTTTCTCAATAGATATCTTATGGCCGCGTGATCTGTGTAAACAATAACCTTAGAGCCAACGAGGTATGATCTGAATTTATCCAAGGCAAAAACAATTGCTAAGAGTTCCTTCTCCGTAGTTGCGTAGTTCATCTGAGCATCATCCAGAGTTCGGCTAGCATAATAGATCGCATGTACCTTCCGGTCTCTTCTTTGTCCCAAGACTGCTCCCACTGCATAGTCACTCGCATCACACATGATTTCAAAAGGTAAAGTCCAATCGGGAACTTGCATTATCGGAGCTGAGATCAAAGCTTCCTTCAACCTGGAAAAAGCATCCAAACAATTTTCATCAAAAAGAAATTCAGTTTCCTTACTTAACAAATTTGTCAAAGGTTTAGAGATCTTTGAAAAATCTTTGATGAAACGCCGGTAGAATCCTGCATGTCCTAAAAAACTTCGCACTCCCTTAACGTTTGTCGGTGGAGGTAGATTTTCAATTACTTCCACCTTTGCCGTGTCTACTTCAATTCCTCGCTCTGAAACCAAATGTCCTAGCACAATGCCTTCTCTTACCATAAAGTGGCATTTTTCCCAGTTTAAAACCAAGTTTGTTTCTTCGCATCTCTGCAGAACATTAACCAAATTGGACAAGCAAGTATCAAAGTTAGTACCATAGACTGAAAAATCATCCATAAAAACTTCCATAATATTCTCAATCATATCAGAAAAAATAGCCATCATACAACGTTGAAAGGTAGCTGGTGCATTGCAAAGACCAAAAGGCATTCTCCTATAGGCAAAGGTACCATAAGGACATGTAAACGTGGTTTTTTCCTGGTCATTTGGATGTATAGGGATTTGATAAAAACCGGAATACCCATCTAGAAAACAGAAATAGGAGTGTTTTGCCAACCTTTCTAACATCTGATCAATGAATGGAAGTGGGAAGTGATCTTTCCTAGTTTCTTTGTTTAATTTCCGATAGTCAATACACATTCTCCACCCCGTAACCGTCCTAGTGGGAATCAACTCATTATTTGAATTTCTAACTACTGTCATCCCACCTTTCTTTGGCACAACATGAACCGGACTTACCCATTCACTATCAGAGATTGGATAAATTATTCCTGCATCTAGTAATTTCAAAACCTCTTTCTTGACCACTTCTTTCATGTTAGGATTAAGCCTCCTCTGTCTCTCAACTGAAGGTTTAAAATCTTTCTCGAGCAAAATTCTATGCATGCATAATGAAGGGCTAATCCCTTTTATGTCTTCAATGGTATATCCTATGGCTTTAATATGCATTCTAAGCACATGGAGCAGCTTTTCAGTATCTACTTCATTTAAACTCGCATTTACAATCACGGGGAATGTAGAATTATCACCAAGAAATTCATACCTGAGGGTTGATGGAAGAGGTTTAAGTTCTACCTGCGGTGATTCATGGTTTTCACTTTCCAATGATTTTTGTTCTAACCTCGCTTCTTCAGTCATATGCCGCACAAGGTTGATTTGTCCTCCATCTTCACTGCTCTTTGCAACGTCTTCATCATCCGAGTATGCATCCAGTGTATCGCTGAATCCGAGAAACGGTTCTTCCTCTTCTTCAACCATCTGCACCTCATCAATCCTGCAACACACATTCTGCAGGAAGGGTTGTTTAATAGCTTTAGACAAATCAAACTCAATTTTTTCGCTACCTACGGCTAACGACAGCTTGTGATTTTTAACATCAATTACGGCTCCTGCAGTGGCCAAGAAAGGTCTTCCTAGTATAATAGGTATGTATGGATCTTCATCCATTTCTAGAACAACAAAATCTGCAGGAACGACAAATTTCCCAACCGTGATAGGTACATTTTCCAATATACCTAAAGGATATCTCACAGAGCGATCAGCAAGTTGCAAAGCTAGTGTTGTAATTTTCAATTCACCCAAGTTTAATTTCTTACACAGTGAAAATGGAATAAGATTGACACTAGCTCCTAGATCACAAAAAGCTTTATCAAAGTTATGATTCCTAATCATGCATGGGATTGAAAAACTACCTGGATCCTTGAGTTTAGGAGGTAACCTGTTTTGAATTAAAGCACTACATTCCTCCGTCAGTGCCACCGTTACGCTCTCCTCAATTTTCCTTTTGTTTGTCAATATGTCTTTCAGAAATTTTGAGTATGTGGGCATTTGCTGCAAGGCTTCTGTGAATGGAATGTTAATATACAACTTCCTTAGGACATCAAGAAACTTACCAAATTGTTCATCAAGTTTGGCCTTAATTATCCTCTGAGGGAATGGAATCGGTGGTTCGTATTTTTCTAAGTGTGGGGATTTTTGGCCTTCAGATATTTTTTTTTTTCAGAAGTAGAGAATGACACGGGCGTGCTGTTCATTCCGACACGGGCGTGCTGTTCGCTGGAGGATCTCTCGGTGATTGGCACGGGCGTGCTAATCACCACGTCCTGGTCGTGTTCTTCTCTGTCCGGAAATAGCTTTGGGTTATCCTTGAGCTCATTTACTCTCTTTCCACTCCTCAAGGTAATCGCATTACAATGCTCCGCAGGATTTGTTTCTGGTCTTCCCGAAAATCTCCCTGGTACTCTCGAGGGCGAATCGGCGACCTGCGCAAGTTGATTTTCCAACATTTTAGTATGATTCGCTAAATTATCTATCTTACCGGATATCTGGGAGATTGCTTCGGCTGTCTCTGAATGCTTCCGATTAGATTCCACCATGTGTTGTCGATATTCATCATTTTGTTTCGATTGGGTAGCAATGAAGTTTTCCATCATAACTTCCAAGTTAGACTTCTTCTCTTGCTGAAATCCTCCAGACGCTCCATAATTATTCTGCCCGGATTGATTTTGACTATTTCTGTAGGAAAAATTTGGATGATTTCTCCATCCCGGATTGTAGGTATTTGAATACGGATTGTTGTTTGGCTTTTGAGCATAGTTATTTATCGCATCAACTTGTTCTACCTGCGCTCCGGTAGGTTGCGTGACCATTATTTGGCAATTCATAGCTGAATGTCCTGTCACTCCACAAATCTCACAGATGATACTAGAAACAGCATTAACATTAAAATTCTCAAATTTATAGGTTAATGCATCAACTTTTGCCGCAAGACTATCTAAAGCGCTCACCTCATACTTACCTGCCAATCGAACAGGATTCTCTCTCTCTATCGCCCATTGGTGATGATTCAATGCCACGCTTTCGATAATATCGAATGCCTCCTCTAAGGTTTTGTTCATGAGCGCACCACCTGCAGCAGAGTCTAAAGAGACTTTAGTAGAGTAGGAAATTCCGTTATAAAAGGTATGGATTACGAGCCATTTCTCCAGTCCGTGATGTGGGCATTGCTGCAGTAGTCCTTTAAATCGGTCCCAAGCTTCGAAAAGAGATTCTCCATCTTTTTGCGTAAAATTTGTGATTTGGTGACGGAGTGAAGCAGTCTTGCTTGGTGGAAAATACTTATCTAAAAATTTCTGCTCGAGTTGCTCCCATGTTGTGATACAGTCCGATGGAAGCGAATGTAACCAAGCTCGTGCTTTGTCCCTTAAAGAGAAAGGGAAAAGTCGCAATCTGATCGCATCTGCAGAGGCTCCATTATATTTAAGAGTTTCACAGAATTCCAGAAACACTTCCATATGAAGATTTGGATCCTCCGTAGGTGCTCCTCCAAACTGATGTTGTTGGATCATATTCAGTAAAGCAGGCTTCAGTTCAAAGTTATTTGCTTCAATTGGAGGCCTTCTAATACTAGATCTCAGGCCTCTAGCACTTGGCGCAGCATAGTCTCTCAACAGCTTGTTCTCTACCTGATTGTTCTCTTCTTGATTGGCCATTTCTCGTTGTTTTTGAAGTCGTCTCTGAGTGTGAAAGGTTCGTTCTATTTCGGGATCAACTTCAAGAAGGACTCCTCCTTGACCTGACCTAAGCATTCAACGAGAAAGGAATACTTCCAAATATAGAAAATCGAGTTGCAAAATTGGAAAACACAATTATGGAAAATGAATAAGAAAAATTACATAGAAATCTGGATTAATCAAACTGCAATATTCTAATATTGACACAGTCCCCGGCAACGGCGCCAAAAACTTGATTGCTTAAATCCGCAAGTGCACGGTTTATCGTCAAGTAATAAAATATCGATCCCACAGGGACTGGGTCAAGTACTAGAAATGTACGAGTTTCAATTATCCAAACGAATGATCTAATGAGAAATTTTACTCTAAATCAACAATTCAAGCGAACGAAAATCAACGAAAATATTAAGAGATAAAAACAATCCTAGGATTACGGTTTCACCACTCTAACTATTATCATGACGGTTCTCCGATAATGACTACTTATACCTAGGTTGGCTTCTTTTGTTTGAATGCAACTTTCTTTATCAAGGTATCCGAATTAGATGATCTTTCATGCTTTGAAATCCTGTCACTAGATTCCTGCAAACCTATCTATACGTCCACCAGATTCGTAAGTTGATTCCTAAAATACCAACGGCCACTTTTGGTGATCACGTTGATGTATCTACTTTGATCCGTCCCCAATCTTATGGCATACGTACACAGATGACTCTTACTTGCATAGGATCCTGTCACATAAATCCCGCAAAGCCTATCTAGTCAATTACCACTTTCACAGAAACCAATCAAAGCATCATTCAACAATTTAAACAACCAACGAAAATATGCATAATAAAAAACCAGAGTTAACAACAAATCATGAACATAGTTAGGGGCTACTCCCTTAACCTAAGATTCAAACAACTACTCCATTACACCAGAGAATTCGACAATAAGATAAGGAAAAGACATTACTAATCGTCCTTGCTGATGTCGTCTATCTCCAAGTCTCAATTGCCGCCGCCCCCCTGGTTTTAGGTTTTCTACCCTTTTATAGAGCCTCCTCTCCTTGATAGTCGGTATCACCATTGGATTGACCCTTTCCATCTTTTAAAATCATCGCCGCAATAATAGCAATCTCATTACACGGCCCGATCATGTCCTCCTCTGCTTCCTGCGTCGCTCTTCAACATCTCCGCCACGCCCGTGTTCAACAACACGCCTTGAGCGTGTTGGTCGCTGAAAACCTCGACACGCCCGTGTTTATCAACAACACGGCCGTGTTGTTCTGATACCCTGGGTAATTCGGCTGGTTTTGTGCATCCTATCATCAGAATTCAACGCAAAGCAGTATCCTTCGTCCAAATATGTTAAACCAAATAAAAACTAACAAATATGCTTCTAACAAGATAAAATGAGATGAAATGCATATATGTTTTATGCTCAAAACTGTACATGAGTTGCACACATCAGTAGCCTAGGGTATCACAATCCAGTAATCAAATCAAACCCATCGTCAACTCTATCCACATCGTAGTGAGTCACCCACTGATAAGAAAAGTAGTTAACAGGGTAATCCAACAAATGACATAATGCAGACACTCCACATCCTGCATTCAACATAAGTAGAATCATCATGCTGCTACCAACAATACACCTGGCACACATGCATACACAACATATGTATGATCGACATAATCCTCCAATTAATACACACCAAAGATACTCACAACATAGGTATAAATCATCGTAATACCTCCAACAATACATACCGAAACCGTGTGCATATATCAACCTAAGTATAATCGTCAATACATCTCCAATAATACTCACAACACATACCAATTGAGTATAATCACTTAATACTTCCATTAGAGTCTAATAGACCCAAGTGTATCCATAAATCAAATATAATCCACAAAATACCTCGAATCTTACACCGAACACATCTGCACATAGCACATCTCTGATTAAATCGACAAGATACTTCCAATAAGACAATCAGACACGGGTAAAATCTACTAGAAACCCATAACAATCAGAACTGAAAAAGTATACCCACAATAATCATCATCTGGACAAATATACTCCCACTACATGCAATTTAAACCGCCCATCATAACACTCCTACAACACATAATAATCATATGCACACCACATAGATATGCAGAATCAGCATATTTAATCCAATTAACCTAATATTCTATATGTTACCTTCTATGTTATCCAACTAGGTGCATACAGTCTAAAATAAAAGCCCACATGGAATAGGATACATCGATCCTCTATAGACTGACCAAACCGATAATGGTATACGGCTAATTCAGTCTTTTCCACATCAGTACGAGTCATGTACCCAAATATACTCTAGATATCTAACTAAGCACAAATAATCAAAAGATTCGAACCTCTAAAAGTAGAGTATGACTGTCCTCTACTTATCAAACCAACAAAACTAAATCAGTTATCTACTAATTAATCAAGAATACCTTAATCCTCCACAAGCAACTAAGGTATATCAATGTACGACTACTCAAATCAACAAGTGTAAATCAGACTTCTACTGACCAATCTAACATGAGTAAATAAATATTTACTGATGAAATTTACTAAAATAAAATGGTATACAACTGGCTAGGTCAACATAAAGATATAGATACTATCCATTACCCAACTAATAATAGCAGAGGTTGGTATGTACCTCAATCCGCTATCCAACTAGTAATAACAGAAACTAAAACTACTGGTGTATGATATGAAAAATCACCAGAAACTGTAAT
This sequence comes from Zingiber officinale, assembly GCF_018446385.1. Taxonomy (NCBI): domain Eukaryota; kingdom Viridiplantae; phylum Streptophyta; class Magnoliopsida; order Zingiberales; family Zingiberaceae; genus Zingiber; species Zingiber officinale. The sequence goes on from NC_055989.1 coordinate 17,863,820, forward strand.
CCCTCAATCTCTATTAAGGTCGATCATCGTCAGTGGCTAACCCCTCACATTTAATATGGCTACAACATCAGACAGATACCAGATACAAAGTGTCATAACTATCACAGTCAACAATGCATACTCTAACTAAATAGTAGGATAACAGTATACCAACATACCTCCTATAGCTTGGAGATGTCCTACTGCTGCCAGGTCCCAAAACCCGAAAAGTCACATCGAGAAGACCAAAACACAAAATCCGAAACACCGGGAAAATAAGACTCGTAAGCCGATCTCTGATACCAAATAAATTGGTATCAGATAAATCTCGAAAATCCAGAACACATAGCAAGTATCGTATACCTACTCTGATACCACTAAATTGTCACGCCCAGAGGGAGTCTTTGTCCGAAGAAATATCGACAGCATCTCCCCTGTACGGGTGACAATCTGAGGAAAATCTACATACAAAATATACATCAACCACAAGCGGTTGGAATATACACACAACCACGCAGTTTATATCATCATCCCACTCGGCTGGAACAAAATAAACAACCACGCAGTTATATATATATTTAACAGCCTACTCAGTTGTACTAAAACCAAAAAAAATACAAACTAAAAACAAAAACTGCTAGCCGGCTAGGCTTACACAACACAATAGTATAACATCTCCGTAAACAAAATCGAATACAACACTAATTACACTAATTATAAAACCAATAAAACACAAAAACGGCATGTCTCTTGATGTGAATGGGGACTGGCAAATAATACTCCAAGCGTCTCCATAAACAATCTAGTACAAAAAGATAGTGTCCACGGGTGAGTTCAACAACTCACCGATACCAGTTGATATGTATAGTAAACTATAACAAATAGTAATAACTATGGAGTACAGTCTTCCGATCAAAAGAAGGTAATGATAATAGAAAAGGGTGAAGAGTACTGTACTCACCAGGCCACCTATCGAATAATCAGGTCGTCGGAAGTGTCATAAACTCAGATGCATGTCAAACATACGATCCATCCAAACGCAAGATATATGCAAAGAACACAGTAGTAAACGATAAATGATATGATGCCAATGATCCGGTCACTCCCGACGCCACCATCTTACACACAATGGTGAGACCGAGTGGGTAGGGCTGTGACAACCGTGCACTCTATCGTCACTATACCTGATGAGTGACTGAGTGGACGGGATGCTGTCAGAGTACTCCTGTCCTCTGACCCCAAATCATAAATGGGGGAGCTCAATGCTCTCATCTCCTGGTACACGATGACGGGGAGGTATCTCTGCCGGCTACCACGCTGAGTCACCTGACCAACGGAGCCAAACAGAGTCCACTGTCTGTCGGCTACCACGCTGCTACACTAAATGCCAGCGGAGCCAAACAGAGCGGAACTGTCTGCCGGCTACCACGCTGAGTCACCTGACCAACGGAGACAAACAGCAGAACCGCCACACACCTTTCTGATATACCACTAATCCATGAGTGGTGGTGTGTGCAGTACATGTAACTGACGATGTGCTCAACTATAGTAGAGTCAACAATCGCGCAGCATGCAATCATGATGCATGACACTAAGCATAGCAAGAAACTGATCAGCATAACCATATATATATATATATATATAAAATGAGTACCGTAATATCAATGGTCAAATACGAAGATCTAAGGTACACAGGTCAGATAGGATATTAAAAACTTAGGTCCTGAACATAACAAGCATGATTTGTCACTACCTCTAAAATCATATATATAATCATGTGAGTATTAACATATAATGCATAACAGGTGAGCAAACAAGTATGTAACAGGTATCCGGTAGTGACATATTGAAACAAGAATGAACATAATTATTACTAAGGTTATAACCTACTAAACATATCAACAAGACATATCGAAAAGATAAGTCAAGGTACCCGCCTTTATCTGTAGTCCGTATCGCAATAAATCTCGTATCAAGACATCTGTCTCCAATCAAAGTCCTGCAAATCACGTGATATATAATTTAGCTAATTTTATAAACAACAACTAGCTAAATCCAACCTAACTTAATTAGGAAAACCCTAAGCGATCCATCATTAATTAATCATAATTAATGATTAACTTGAATTAATCTCTTTAATCAATAATCCTCAATCAACACAATCATTTCCTCTCGCTGGTCAACTTATGATTAACAATGTGATCATCTCTAATAAATCCAAGGATTAAATCTAATCCAACATAAATCAACTGTACTTAATTCATCACAACTACAATAAATTAAGCCTTCCATAATCACATTAGGTTAAATTAAACATGAATCCATCATAACTTACCTAATTCATCATTAATGCAAACCAATTTCCCTACTTCTTACCTTAATCCACAGCCCAACAAATCCATAGCAAAGACAACTTGTTGTCGGGACAGAGGTAGCTGTTGGAAATCAAGAAACGCCCTACAATGCACTGTCTGGATCAAAATGAAGCTCAAGAAATCAACATCCAAACAACAACCAAATTTCCAGAACAACCTAAGCACCTTACCTCTTCACTAAACTTCTTCTGTTGGTCCACAACAAGTAGTTGCTGTCAGAAATTGGGGGCAATCGCTGAAAAACCATATACACAACCTGCGCAATGAATCTACAATTAGAGACCAACATTCTCTGTTAGCGTAACCTTCCACCCATCCCAAGTGTTGCTCACGGCAGGATAAAAAAAAAATTAGAGCACAAAAATTGAAAGCCAAACCCTCAGCCCTCACCTTCAATGCCATTGCCCGATTACTGCTACCCTCTGTCGCCTTCTCAAGCTCTTGACTTCTAGCGATCTAGGGCATAGTGTCACCAGGGGCGGCGGCGCACAGGGCAGAAGGAAGGCAGCCATCGCTCCTTATCAGTGGCACGAGGAGGAAGGAAGCTTTGGCAGGCGATAGTGCTAGGGCGGCAGCGATGTTGCTCAGCGTTAGATAGTGGCGTCGAGATCGCTCCGCACAAGAGGTAGAGAAGTGTCTCGGTCGCGTCGGTTGTGGCGACAACAGCGACGCTAGGGCACAGATCGGCAGTGGGCGAGCGCAGGGAAGAAGGAGTTGGCTGGCTCTTGCTCAGGTGTCAGCGACGGCGGGAAGATGAAGAGAGGATCGCCGGTCGTCGCAAGGAAGAGAGTCGGGGAGGAAAAGGAAGAGATGGGCAATTGCAAGAGCGAAGGGAACCGCTTGGCATGCGGGGAGAAAAAGGAAAACAGTGTAGAATAAAAGAAAAGAGAAAAACAAAAAGAAAAATAAAACATTTCCTCGTTTAAACGGGGTAGCCTAAACAGGCTTTCCCGGGGCTCGATTTTATCCCCGTAAACTCGTCCATACGGTCTCCGAAAAATTCCAGAAAAATTTCTAAAAATTCCAGAAAATTCCCTTATCAATATTCGCCATTTTTCGGTATTTTACACCTTTATAAAAAGTTAATTTAATATCATACTTGATCTTAGCTAAAAAAAAAAGTTAAGAAAAGTATGCTTTCTAATATTGTTAGCTCAAGGTATTTATAGAACCTTCTCTGCTCGTAGTGTTATCAATTCTAAGATGTGGGATAAAAGAGAAATCTAGATTTATAATTAATTAATGAAAAAAAATTTCAATAATACGCCGCAACTGAGTCTCAAACTCTAGATCACTACTTGATTAATGAGAAAATTCTCAATAATATATCTTGAACTTTAGATCCATGATTGATGCATTTGTAAAATTTACTAATAAATATTAAAATGATTTTTGGTGTAAAAAGAAGGCAATAAAGTAATTTTATTTCGGGCTTCACCAAAATTACTTAGTAAAGGGGGCAGATTTTACTAAATAATCATTATATATTTGTTATACAATAATAACATAGAAAAATATAATTAAAATTTTAACTTAATTAAAATTTTTTAATTTATAATTTATGTTTAGACTATATATATATATATATATATATATAGCCTCTAGAATGGTTTAGTAGTTCTATAGCTTCTTACCTATGATAGCTATCCGCTAATTGCCTTACTTAGCTCGCACAGATTTTATAAAGCTACAGGCTAAATTTCGTCTACTCTCTTAGCTAATTATGTTTCTACAAAGGTATACTACTCTAAGAAGGACTGAGAACTTTTGATCGAGAGAGGAAGAAAACAAAGCCCGAAGGCTTAGAGTTAATCTCTTTATTCAACCATAAAAATAGAGCACACAAACATAGTAATGTATACAATAACTTACATGTGTAGTTACACTAGTACTTACAGATCAAGCATAGTAAGATAAAGAAAACTTAAGTACTACTACTTACAAGATGAGTAGGGCATATATAGTTGGAGAGTGAAAGAGAAGGGAAGAAAGAGAACTTAGGAAAGCTTTGAGTGTTGGTTGCTACTCGAAAAGCCTAGAGGTTCCATTGTACAAAAATTTTGTACAAAGATCTGAACATTTTCCTAGCTACCATGTGCTCTTTTAAATTAAATTTTGGATCGCCTGCGGAACTTAACACGTTTGATCCAAAACTTAATCTATTTGTTCTTTTAGGTTTTGACTTGGATCTCCTGCGGAACTTAACACGTTCGACCCAAATCACCTTAAGTTATTAATTCCATTAAATATTAATTTCCATAATTGGTTCCCAGTACTGACGTGGCGAGGCACACGACCTTCTTGGATATGGGAGCAACCACCACCGACTAGACAAAACCTTTTATAGAAATCTAATATTTAATTTCCTAAAATAACTTTAGGTTAACCGAAAAGAACAATCAAATCACAAGGAAAAGAAAAAACAAAAGAATACAACATCGAAAAACATATTCGAAATTCTAGAATCGTAAGCCTCTTGTATTTGGTATTATTTCCATAAATAACTAGTATGATGCGGAAAGAAAAATTACTAGTTATACCTTGTAGAAAAACCTCTTGATCTTCTACCATATTCCTCTTCTAACCTCGGACGTTGTGTGTGCAACGATCTTCCGAGATGAGAAACCACCAACCACCTTCTTCTCCTCCTAGCTAGGTTTGGCCACAAAAAGCTTAACCAAGGATGAAGAACAAAACACCAACCAAGCTCCAAGAGATGCTAGCTTTCTCTCCTTCTTCTTCTTCTTCTTCTCCAAGTAGTATCCGGCCGCCACAAGAGCTCCAAGCCTTTGAGAGTTTCGACCACCACAAAGAGGGAGAGAGGAAGAGGATGGCCGGCCACTCCAAGGAATAAAAGAGGGAGAGAAATAATAGAGGTTGTATCTCATGAAGGCACCCTCACCCTTTCTTTTATATTCCTTGGCCTAGGCAAATTAGGAAATTTAATTACAATAAAATTTCCTTAATTCCCTTGACATGATTTAATTGAGAAAAATAAAATAAAATTTCCCCAATTAATCTCTAATGGCTGGCCACATTAAAAGAGATAAATTAGACAAGTTTAATCAACAATTAAAACTTCCTAATTTGTTTCCGGAAATTTTAAAATTAAAATTTCTCTTTAAAAATCTCTTCATGGTTGATAAAAAGAAATTTCTATAATTTTAATTTTATCAACATGTGGATAATTTTAAAGAGAAAATATCTCACCAATCTACAAATAAGGAAAGAGATCTAATCTCTTTCTTTAATCTTTTGTAGATCTTTTACAAGAGAGATATTTTAATTTTAATTCTTTTTAATAAATTATTTCTTCCACATAATAAAAATAAAAATAAAAATTCTTTTTTAATTTAATTTGGCCGGCCCCCACTAGCTTGGGTTCAAGTTAGGGCCGGCCACCCCAATTTATACCTAGGCCGGCCCTAGCTTGGTTCCCAAGCTAGTTTGGCCGACCCCCTATTGGTGGGTATAGAAGGTGGGTATAGGTGGGTATAGTACTCTATAAATAAGAGGCTACGATAGGGACCGAGAGGAGGAATTAGTTTTGGTCTCCCGATAAAATTAAGCATCCCGTGTTCGCCCCGAACACACAACTTAATTTTATCAATAATAATTCATTCCACTAGAGAACTATTATTGAACTACCGCACCAATCCCAAATTATATTTTTGGGTTCCTTCTTATTATGAGTGTGTTAGTCTCCCTGTGTTTAAGATATCGAATGTCCACTAATTAAGTGAGTTACTGACAACTCATTTAATTAATATCTAAGTCCAAGAGTAGTACCACTCAACCTTATTGTCATGTCGGACTAGGTCCACCTGCAGGGTTTAACATGACAATCCTTATGAGCTCCTCTTGAGGACATTATCAACATAGTATCTCTAGGACACAGTTTCCTTCTATAATCAACAACACACACTATAAGTGATACCATTTCCCAACTTATCGGGCTTATTGATTCATCGAACTAAATCTCACCCACTGATAAATTAAAGAAATAAATATCAAATATATGTGCTTGTTATTATATTAGGATTAAGAGCACACACTTCCATAATAACCGAGGTCTTTGTTTCTTTATAAAGTCAGTATAAAAGAAACGACCTCAAATGGTCCTACTCAATACACTCTGAGTGTACTAGTGTAATTATATAGTCAAGATAAACTAATACCTAATTACACTACGACCTTCTAATGGTTTGTTCCTTTCCATTTTGGTCGTGAGCTACTGTTTATAATTTATAAGGTACTGATAACATCATCTTCTGCATGTGACACCACATACTATGTTATCTACAATATAAATTAAATGAACAACTACAAACAAATGTAGACAATTTGACCAAATGTGATTCTTTATTCATAATGAATGTTTACAAAGCTTAGGCTTTCAGTATACACTCCAACATTGAGAAGGCTGCTTCACTTGTAGTTGGTTGTCTGCCTTTGAAGAGGAGAGGAAGGGGGCTTTTTTAGAAGGAAGTGGAGAGTTCTGGATGCTGAGTTAGACTAGTGGTGAGTGATTTGGTTCGTCATGCATGATGTCTTTGTTCAAGAAGTGTTAGCTAACGTTAAGGCTCACGTTTTTAGCCTTGTTGTCGTCATTGCTTCCGTCAGCTTTCCATCATGTTGATTAAATTAGTTTCCTCTACTGAGCCCATAGAGGGAGGTATAGTGGAGGTAGACGCTACTGATGGCGTTTTTGTCTTTTTTTTTTCAAACCAAGCCGAATTTTCTTTTGGTAAAATTGACAGAGGTTTGAATGTTGAGTAGAGTACATAAATGGCAAAAAGATTGTGCCAAATGTTTTTGGCCAATAAAACTTTTCTGTGAATGTTTCACCGGTCAAAGTATTCTCTAAATGATCATGATAAGGATCCTAGAGCCAAGAGTTGCCTTGAAGAGAAGCTCTCCAATGTTTAAGTTGTTCTTCCAAACGTTTGGGTGAAGTCCAATCTTTGTTTGAATTTGAAGGATAGTCTTAAAAAGGAAGTAACTGAATGTTGAGTCCTTAGACATTAAATCTGATTAAGTGTTTAGCTGAATTTTCAAATGGCAGAGGTTTGACATTAGTCCTCCAGAGGTTCTCCATTCTAGATGTAACGACCCGGCCATTTGGCCTCTTTGGGCGGCCCTTATGTCGTCGGCCCATTTGGCGACCTCTCATGTCGTCGACCGACGATCCTTTGGTCGTGCCGTTACTCACTAGGACTTTCCACCCCTAGCAGTGGATTTTTTCCTCCCCCATGATTCAAACTCTAGACCTCCAGGCTAAGTAGTAGAGTTTATGAATCTTGGTAGCCAAATTTTTTACAAAAAATTTGAGAAATTTCTAGATTTTTGTAAAAATTATTTTTGAAAAAGAATTTAAGGCAGAAAATAACTTTTGACTTATTATATATATAATTCATTCTCAAGTTACTGCCACATATCTAAATTTCCATTTTAATCTTTCATTATTTTTAGATCATAATTTTTCAGATTTAAAGCAGACAGTATTAAACATGCAGAGAATTGTATCATGTTAATTTCTATTATTAGTTTGTCGAGAATCTTTAATCGACAAGCTATTGTTCGAAATTCTTTCAACTCATTATTATTTAATGATTTTTTAGTTTTTAGTTCGCAAAACTCTTTCGATAAAGTAATTTGTAATTCACAAAAATATTCGAAGAAGGTTTTCGACAACATTTCTAATTTGCATAATTCTTTCAAAAAAATATTTTGCAATTTACAAAAGTCTTTCGACAAAATTTCTAACTTGTAAAACTCTTTTATCAAAATATTTTGTAATTCGTAAGAATCTTTCGTCGAAACATTTTGTAGTTCGAAAAATTCTTTTGATAATATTTTTAATTTGCAGAATTCTTTCAAAGTTATTGGTAAACCAAAAAACTCTTTCAATGATTCGATTTTTAAATCGTAAAAATTTCCAAGCAACTTTTCATTTTCAGGCAATTTTTCAATAAATTTATCCAATTTCTCAGAAGGTGGAGACCATACTTGACTTACCTTGTCAGCGGTTGATTCTCCCCCTGTTGAGTTACTTTCTTCCAATATTTCTCCCCCTTCATTGATACTCACCTGGGATGAGCTTTCTGTGTCCTCGGGATGAAGATCAACTATCTCGGCAATTTCCTCATTCTCGGTTTGTTCTGTCAACGGCTCAGTGTCCATCAAGGAGTCGGATTCGGCTTCAGCTGGTTCTTCGTAGATCTCCAAGAACTTTTCCCAAAGTTCTTTTACGTTCTTGTATTCTCCGATTCTATCGAGATCTTCTTATGGTATTACGGTTAGAATGTGAAATTTAGCTCGCGCGTTTGCCATAAACTCCTCACGTTGCTTGTGAGTCCAGAGACGTTTATCGATTTCTTCTCCGTACGCGTTCTTTGGTTCTTCATAACCAAATTTCATTATTAAAGAAATACCAAAATCTGAATTAAGGTATACCTCCATTTTTTGTTTCCAAACGGAAAACTCCCCCTCGAATGCAGGTGGGTAGTCGCTAGCTCTAGCCATCGTTTTGTTGCTTCAGACGACGGTTAGTCCTTCTGAGGCGTCTCAGCTCTGATACCACTTGTAAGACCGTTGCAGCCGGCTAGCAGGGGGTTGTTGGATAGTCCTGTAAACACAAAAACAAACAACCCTTCCTCGAACTCTTTAAGCTAACACTTGCATAAATAATAAGCAGAAAGTAAATCAAACATTAAAAAGACGAGGCACCAGTATTTACTTGGTTACAACCAAGGAGGTTGTTAATCCAAGGAAGATTAAGCCCACTATCAATCTCCTTCAGGCGGAGAAGCCTCGTACAACAATGAAGTGCAGAAAACAGAAGCTTAACTCTAAACTAAAGCGCACAAGCGTTAGAAAAGAATTACAGGAGTTCGTTGAAAAGCTTCTGGACCAAGGCTATATTTATAACCTTGGTCAGGGCGCCCCGAAGGGGTTCCGGGCGCCCTCGGGGGATAAAACTTTATCTCCAACGTTCAGATCGCGTTTGATGCGATCTGGTCGATTCTCAAGGTCAGGGCACCCGGGAGCCATTCCGGGTGCCCCGGGCTGTTCCGGGTGCCCCGGGCTGGTCCGAGCACCCCGGGCTGGTCCGGCGCCCCGGACAGTTCCGGGCACCCCGGACCCTAAGTCAACTCCGATTGACTTTTTTCGCCTCGGTTGGGTGATCTTTGCCACCCGGAAAAGGGCTCACCCGAACCCAACTTCCGGTCTTCTCGAGCGAGCTTCCCTCCGGCTTCTCGTCCCTCGGAATCGCCGCGTGTTTCCTTCTCATCCGCCGACGTACTCATCCAAAGTCTCCGTCCCTCGGTCGCACCCCATGCTGACCTTCTCGCTAGCTGCGTCTCTTGCTCCCCGAGCAATCTTCCGCTCCGGATTTCATCCCTCGGAACCACCGCACGCTTCCTTCTCGTCCGTCGGTGTACTATTTCGCAGCACCTCATCCCTCGGACTGTTGTCCTTCTCGCTAGCTGCGTCTTCCACTCGACTACCTGTGTTCCTAAGCTTCTGCACACTTAGACACAAGGTTAGAACAACACAGGACCTAACTTAACTTGTTGATCACACCAAAACAACCTTGGAGTTCCAACACGTATATCTTCTGATAATGTATTTGCCAAAAATAAAGTGTCTTTTCTTCCTTTGGTAGCTTATAATAGTTCAAGTGATTGGTAATTCATTGATTTTTGTGGGACCGATAGTAAGTCTATATCCATTATAGGAGGAAGTGTTGTTGTTGCTACCATTAAGTAAGTTTTATCTTTTTGGATTTTTTTTCCTCTGTCTAAAGTAATGGGCTTATAAAAAAATTGGATCCAAAGTAGTTCTTAATGAAGGATCGAAAAAGTGCGATAGAGGGGGAGTTGTCAATATCGCTTTTTCAAAAAACTCTTCTTTTTAACGTTTATACAAAAGTAGTGCAGTGAAAAAATAAAGAACACGATTCGGTTACTTGGTTCAGAGCCTAGGTCAACTCCTACTCCAAGACCCATGATCCTTGATCGCACCGTTGAATAATTCACTATAATTCTTCTTTCCAAAACCTTCGGAAAGAAACAATTCATATAATGAGTAATATAAGATAGTAACAACCTACTATCTTATTGAAACTAAGTACAATGCAAGCAATATAAAATTATACTGACGGTAGATGAAAGTTGAAGCTTGGTCGACACTTGATTGAAATAGTAGCTTGCTTGAAGACGAAGCGCAGAGTAGTAGTATGAGCAGCTTTGCACAGAGATGAACTGGTGAATTGATTCGTTATTGAGCCTCGGACCTCGAGCTTTTTTTATAAGAATGGTCAACATTCGGTCGACCGATCCTTGGGTTCGGTTTATCGAACTTGCTCCTTGCCTTCTTTGCTGAGATCCGATCCTCGAGTATTAATGATGTTTAATGGTTCGGTCGATTGATCACCCTGTTCGGTCGACCGAACTATGGTCCTTCTCTGTTTGCCGAGATTCGCACTTAATACACCTTTAATGTGATGATTATTCGGTCGATCGATCCTCTGGTTTGATCGATCGATCAACCAAGTTTCCTTATATGCATTCGCTCAGTCTGATCTGTTCCACATCATCACGATTCGGTCGACCGATCTTCTTGTTCGGTCGACCAATCAGACTTGAATCGAACTTTGATTTATTCTGCTTTGATCTAATCTTTGGTCTGAGTACACCTGGTTCGGTCGATCGATCCCTGCATTCGGTCGACCGATCAGGCCGGATCTGCGAAATAGTATTAGACAATATAATCCTGTAAAGCAAAGGTTATCACAATAATATTAGATTTGATGCATGAGTAGTATTAGAAAGTAGAATTGTCTTGATCTCAACTTGGAAACCTTCTCGGTTTCTTCAGTTGGATCAGCGACCTTAGGTTATTCCTTTCAGAAACACGACCTCTCTGTTGCTCCTCTAGTTGCTTACCTCAACCTACCTGCCAAACCTAGGTCCTCCAGACCTATTTGAACTTTGTCGCTTAGCATTGGATTGGCCATCCAAGACTTTCCCTCGATCTTCGGTCCTCCAAACCTATCGAGCTTCCTTACCAAGTGTTGAATCCTCTCGACCCACTTGGTCTTTCTGCCTGGCTTCCACGATCTGTTAAGTCTTTCCTACCTAGTCACGATTAGGGCTTTCCCAGTTGAGTAAAACAGCATGCACACTCAGTCAACTTGTTATATCACAACAAGACTTAACTGTAAACCTTTGACAACATCAAAACTTAGGTTTGATTCTAGTGCAACTTGCACCAACAATCTCTCCCTTTTTGATGTTTGGCAACTTAAGGTTCACAGTTAAGTTTAACATACAGAGTTTAATAAATAAACAAACATTTTAGCTCTTTTCTCCCCCTGAGTTATATAACTCCCCCTGAATTCTTTATCTCTCCCTCTTTGACACACATTAAAACTAGAGGAAACAATCAGACTTAAGTAAAATTAGATTTTGAAATCTAGGGTAAATACTCAAAACATTAAAGCTATGAAAAAGTTTTCAGATAATTAGCATAGAAAATTGATAAAAGGATATTTTGAAATTCTAAAAATTTAAGGATAAAATTGGAAGAAGATTTAGAGAATTTAAGTAAAGGCAAATTTTGAAAATTTATAAAGGAACAATATGAAAACTTTTGTTAAGCGAATAATTGAAAGATTTTAAAATTCAAAAAATTGATAAAGATTTTTTTTAAAAAAAAATTTAAAAATATATTTTGAAAATATTTGTAAAGGTAAAATTTTGAAAAATTTATGAAAGTATAATTTTAAAATTTTGTAAAGTAAAGAATTTGAAAATGCATTTTAAAAATTATAGTAAAGGTAAAATTTTGAAAAGAGAAAAAATATGAAAATTTTGTAAAGAAAAAATTTGAAATTTGTGAAATATTAAGTTTGAAGCTACCCCTAAAATTGATAAGTACCTAAAAGTCCAAGCATGAATTTTAAAAACTAGAAAAAAATATCCTTATGATGAAATGTCCAACCTTCATACTTAGCTGGCTAGCACAAGATAGCAGCTTTATATTCAAGTTGATCAATTTGAGTATATCATTCTAACTAGTTTGTTGCTAGTCAGATTACCCAAATTGATCAATATATTTTGTTTAAAGCTCAAATTTATAGCAATGCACTGACTTAAGCGTCTGAAATCTTAGGCCAAGACCTAAGTATTTCATACCATGCTATAGGGTTCATAATACACAAGCAAGGTATCCTACTGTATTTGTGAGATGTTAGCTGCTAAAACTATAGGAACATGCATTTCTATAATAAAACCTAGGCTACTCAAAAAGATAAAATATTTTGAAATCTATTTTGAAGACAAAATTTGAAAGGGAAATTTTGAAAAACTATTAGTAAAAATATGAAGACATATTCTAAAGGAAAGGACCTATTCTATGGAATATTTGCATACACAATTAAAGAGAAAAATAAAACTCACATAGATAAAAAGTACGCATAACCAACAAGTACCAAATACATGAATAGTCATGAGTGTATCAAAATAGGAAACTAGTCCTAAAATCACTCGTCCTCATCATCATCGTTAGCTCGAAGATAATCAAACATCCTACGCTGCTCCTTCTCTAAGGCATCAACATGATCAGGCATATCTTGGCGAAAATCTACAATTTGTCCTCAGAGGGAGTTGTACTGATCCGTCATCTTGGTTTCGAGGGAGTCAAACCAGCCAAAAATGGCATCTCGAAGATGACTAAAAAAGTCACTAGTTAGTGGTGGGGGTGTGTAAGAACTACCCTAAGCCGTATCGAAAAGAGGTGTCAATGCAAATCCTGGATCAAAAGGCTACTGATGGTGCTCTTCGACATCAATCAGCTCCTCCTCAACTACATCTTCCTCGGCTACAGCTGGTGCGTATCGGGGATGGGTTCGTTTATACACAAGTCCTTCTGCACTAGACAATTGCCTAATCCCAACAAGATCGAAATCGGACAACTCGATCAACTCATCGCGGTGAACACCTACCCTTAGAGAAGCAATGTAAGCAGTAAGAACGTGACACTGGATCATGTGAACTTTATTCGAGGTGTTGTACCCCGAGTAGTAGATAATAGATCTTAACACCCAGTAACCCAAGTCAAAGTCGAGTTGGTGTCTCAGTGCGTATATTAGACAAAGATGTACTGGACGTAGAACTCCCTGATCTATAGATGACAATGGATAAATGAAAGAGACTACCATCTTATAAAGGGTGTTGTCATTTAGACTAAGTGGTATAGTGGATATCTTTTTGGGACGTGCCCCCTCAAAGAAATTAGCATACATAAGATCAAGAGTAAGATGAGCAAAAGGAGTGGACAATATGTCAGGAAAGGAAGCACTAAAAAAGATACGGTTAATAGAAGGTCGAATTCTCAAAAATTTGAGAAACATGTCAAGGTTAAATAACATATCCCTGGTTGCGACCCTAATTTTATAATGATGGGAGTCAATTTTATACAAATTATTATAAAATTTTGAACATAGACTAGCAAGCTAAAAATGTTGAGTAATCAATGACCTCAGGACAATATGTTTGATAAAAAGGAAGGTCAAGACAACAAGTTCCTATAAATTTAAAATTTTTATTAGTAAAAGATAAACGCAGATCTTCAATTGAGAATCTAAGGTCCTAGCTGGGATTTAAGGAGCTAGCCTCCCGTTGTGCAGTTGTATGACTCTTTTCACTTATTAAAGGAATGAAATAAATAAATCATAAATAGATATGGAAAGAAGATTCAAAAGAGATTACCGAGGCTTTTCACGTTCTGAGAAATGTGGTAGGCAACGAAATAGGCGAAAACGGCGTAGAAGGAGAGGAAGGTAAGAAGAGGTGGGGGTGAGACTCGGCTGCTGCCCGAGTCTTCATTTTATAGGCCTCAATTTGTTGACCGAAAAGGGGGTCGGTCGGCCAATCCCTTAAAAATCAGCTAATTAGAAGTAGTTGGTTGGTTTTCGATCGACCGAATCAGTATTTCAGTCGACCGATAAATTTATCGTGGTAGAATTTCGGAGAAATAGATAAGGTTGAAGTTAGGTTGTCGGTGGACTGAACATGTCAGTAGACCGAACAACTAAAGATAGGTTGAATTCGTGGCAGTGAAGTTATGTTTTCAGTTGACCAAACTTGGTCTTCGATAGACCGAATAATTAATTGGTTGGCTTAGTCAATTAGCAGTAGGATTCAGATTCATGGAGTGTTTGGTCGATTGAACCTGGCGTTCGATCAACTGATCTGATTTTTTTAAATAAATTTTAGATTTAATAATTAAGATTTTAATTTTAAATTTAATTAGGTTTTAATTTAAAATTTTAAGTTTGAACTTTAAGTTTAGATTAATTTTGGTTAGGTTTTAAGATAATTTAGTTTTAAAATAACTTTAATTAAGTTTTAGAATTTTAAATTAAGTTTTAAAATAATTTCATTTTAAAATAGTTTTAAGGAAAATTTTTAATTATGTTAGTTTGTTTTGATTAAATTTTTAATTTAAGTTTAATTTTGATGTTTTAATTTATTTTGAGGTTAAGTTAACAACTTTAGATTTAAAATTTTAATTTATAATTTTATTTTGATTTATGTTAATAATTTTAATTTAAGCTAATAAGTTTAATCTAATTTTTAAGTTAATAGTAATTTTTTGATTCAATAATTTTAAGTTGAGTTTTAAGTTACATTAATAAATATTTTTTAAGTTGAAATTTAGTTAAATTGGCTTTAGCTTTAAGTTTTAAATATTTTTCAAATTTAACTTTAAATTATGTTTAAAATAATTTTAGATTTAGGCTTGAATTTATGATTTAAGTTATGCTTTAAGTTTAAGTTAATTGAGTTTAAACATTTAAGTTTGAGTTTATGTTTTAATTAATTTTAGATGTCAAGATTTGAGTTATGTTTTTAATTTTAAATTTAAAGATTTAAGTTTGAGTTTTAAGTTATAATTAATTTTTAAGTTTTAATTAATTTTGATTAGTTTATAATTTTGATTTTAAGGTTAAGTTTTAGTTGATTTGAATAAAGAGCCTAAAAAAAAGATTGTTTAACCCATGTTATATTCAAACTTAGGTTTGGGTTAATTAAGTAGGCTTCCTAAGGATAAGTTTTCAATTCAGTGGTGAGATATATGACCTTCTTATGTATCAACGGTAAACCACTTGCTGAATACTTTCTAAAATATTCCTGCCTAAAAAACTTAATACTAAGTTTTGGTCTAACTAGCCCATGTTTGACTGAGGTAGCTTCGGCCAGATCCATTAAGTCTAGTGCACCAGGTAAAATACATAAGATTCAGCCTAGACATGCCTTCAACAAAATTTCCTTGACGTATCATCATCCCAATCTATTTCGGTGCTATGTTATTAGGGTTTGGTAAGCCTTTTTAACTAACCATTCTAAGCTAAGTAGAAAAGTAAACCTAATCTTAAGCATGCATAGTAGATCAAGTTGGTTGAACCAATTTTCTATTTCTCCCCCTGAGTCAGCTCAGATATGGTATCTAAGTAGTGAATTTAACTCTTAGGGATTAAGTAAAGATTTAGTTTGATTGGTTTGGTTAAACATTTAATTGGAACTCATGCTTGGACTTGACTTCTAACATTTTGACTGATTAAAGATAAATATGGTTTGTTTGTTTTATTTGGTTTATAGCCAAGTCCTGATTTGTTTTACATGGCTCGTTGCGACCCAAGTACCATAATTAGACATTTAGATCCTAGTTCGAACTTTTCCAACGTTTTCTTGAGTTGCTCGACTTGTCTTTTAAAGTTATAATTTTCTTCCACAAGTTTTGTAACTTGAGTTGAAGTTCTGACTTGAACTTGGTTAGTCGAGTCACTCAAGTTAACTTGCTCCTTAAGGTGGTCTATTTCCTTAAGTAGAAAATTATTTTATTTTTTAGATTTTGTCAATTTTTTAAACAAACATTTAACTACTTTAAGTAAGTTTTGTTGGTACGGGAAGCACCCGACGATCGAACTTAAGTTTTGATAATGGCAAAGGATTCAAAGTTAAGGTTAATTGTTATCTGATATGCCTGAAGGAGTTTACAGGAAAGTCCTAACTACGATTAGGTAGGTGGAAAACCCTAATAGTGGTAACCCGAGGTCCTAGGGGGTGGTAACCCTAGGTGGAGGAAAACCCTAAGGGGCGGCAACCTTAGGTCCTAGGGGGTGGTAACCCTAGGTGGTGGAAATCCTAAAGGGGGGGGGGGTAACCTTAGGTCCTTGGGGGTGGTAACCCTAGATGACGGAAACCCCTAGGGGGTGGTAACCCTAGATGACGGAAACCCCTAGGGGGTGGTAACCCTAGGTCCTAGGGGGTGGTAACCCTAGGCAGAAAGTCCAGTCAGTCTGGAGGACCGGACTGACATCAGGTATGCTCTCCTGAGTGGAGTAGGTGAGGACGCGTTCCCCGTGGAGGGAACAGTAGGCGTCGGTTCGACCTAGGGTTTTCGGTTGGAAATCCGAAGTCAGAACCGGGTAGTCCAGTGACTGTCATACATTTATTTTTATGCTATTATTATGTGCTAACTTTGTTTTGCAGGATATGTTATTTTTTTGTGGACTAACATGTTTTGCAGGGTCAAAAGAGCAAAGTTTGCCTCGGGTGAACAGTACCCGAGGCACCCTCATGGAGCTTGGAGGTGCCTCGGGTGCAAAGGATCAAAGGTGCACGCATCGAAGCTGGAGGCACCCTCATGGAGGCTTGAGGTGCCTCGGAGAGCCTTGAAGGTGCCCTCAAGGGGCATTGAGGCACCTTCAAATGGATGAGTGACAAAGGAGTTTGGGCTTATCCGCGCGCGGCTGACTCAACGATTGGAGGCGCCCTCAAGGGGATTGAGGGCGCCCTCAGCAAGCTTTATAAGGCGATCTCGACCAACACTTTGAAGTAACACATTCCAAGTGATCCTTCTTCCGTGTGCTGCTCAAGAGACGTTCTAAAAGTGCTGTAGCAACACCCCGTTTAAAAGTAATGACTCCTCTTAAAAACTTTTTTAAATCTGATCTTTGGAAATCTAATTTGATATATCTATTTTTGAAAACTAGTTTTTATAAAACTAAGCTTTTAAATTGGATTTTATAAACTAAGTTTTTGAAAATTGAATCTTTTGTAAACTTAGTTTTAATTAGTTTTGAAAAGTAGACTATTCAAACTTAGTTTTGAAATTTTGGTTTTGAAAACTCATGTTTGAAAATTGTTTCAAAGTTGAAACTTATTTTGGAAATTTAAACCTTGATCTTGAAACTTTGGTTTTGAAAACTCTTGCTAGTAAAGTGTTTCAAAGTTGAAACTTATTTTGAAAATTTTAAATATTTTTTGAAATTTGGAACTTAAACACTTATGTTTGAAAATTAGACTATCTAAACTTATACTTGAAAATTAGCTTTTAATTTTTTTTTTTGAATTTGCAAATTCATTTATACTAAGTTTTGTTGCTAAATTATCTATTTTTTAAAAAACTTAGTTATTTTACAAAGGTTAAGAAATAAAAGCTAAAATACTATGTGTTAAAATTTAAACTCCCCCAAGTTAATTTGACATCATTTCTTACAATTTTTACTTTGTCTGTATTCTGCATTATTGATTACTTGACTTATGTCCTGATTTGATGAATGCTAAAGGGGAAGGGATAGGTGGTTAAGTTAGAGCAACAAAATGTCAAATTTAAGAACTAACTTAAACCTTAAAAAATCATGCTTGTTTTTTACTTGCATATTTTTTTCACTAACTTAATCAGGTTGTCATTCCATCAAAAAGGGGGAGATTGTTGGTGTGATTAGCACTAACGGTCTAACTCAGGTTTTGATGAATGACAAATTAGGTTAAGTTAGGTTTGTCGTTGTCTAACACTCTGATCGAGTGTGCAGGCGAGAAGTCCAAGCGGGTCGACGGGCTGACCGGACGCTTGGCACGAAGTCCAACTAGGTCGACGAGCTGACCAGATAGCTGGCGAGAAGTCCAAGCGGGTCAACGGGCTGACCGGACGCTTGGCACGAAGTCCAGCTAGGTCGACGGGCTGATCGGATAGCTGGCGAGAAGTCCAGACGGGTCGAAGGGCTGACCGGACGTCTGGCAGGTGAGTAAAGGTAAGTCACTTGAAGGGAGTGACTGTGAGGACGCATCCCGGGAAGGGAACTTAGGTGTCGATCCGACTTAGAACCATTTCAGAACTCTAAGTCGAGATCTTGACTAAATTCCGGTCTCGGAGAGACGGAATCTAAGTCATACTCTTTATGTTGAATTTATAAACTGTGCTAATACCTTGTTTTGCAAGAAATTCATTATATTTTCCTCGGACTAACCTTGTCTTGCAGGAAAAGGACTTTTCTGGAGAAAGGTGGTCCGGGGGCCCGGAAGGGATCCGGGTGCCCGGAGGTGAATTCTATCATCTGACGCAACGTCGACACGTGGAGCACGTTGGTTGGGTTAGCCACGTCATGATCGAGGCGCCCTGAAGGTTCCAGGCGCCCCGAACCTTCCTATATAAGGAGGGTCAAGGCTGAAGCTTCAAACAACAACTCTGAATTGACGATCTACTCTCCTACGCTCCTGCGACGTTGCGACACTACTCCGACAAAGCTCTGTTCTTTTCTTATTGCTTTATATTTGTCGGTATTTTATTTCTAGCTTTTCTGTACTTAATTCTTGTAATCAATTATTCGAATTGCTAGTGGATTGCCCAACGAAAGCACTCGACGAGTGTGGGCCTTGGAGTAGGAGTCGACACAGGCTCCGAACCAAATAAAAAGAACCTGTGTTAGCCTTGTTCCTTTTTACTTTACTTTTCCGCTGCGTTTACTTTGTTCGAAAGTTTTATATCGATATTCACCCCCCTCTATCGATTCTTCACGATCCAATAGGTTCAACCAACCCCGGTTGAGTCCATTTGTTGTTTCAAAGATTTTTGCAAAGCCTTCCTGCACAAATTCGAGGATTAAAACATCGAAGCGGCATCTTCACGTGAAGTCTGATCGACATTGTCACGCCCCGGAGGAGTATCTGTCCGAAGAAATTTCGGCAGCATCTCCCCTGTACGGCGGACAATCTGAAACTTTTCTACAAGTACTATATACCTCAGCCACATGCGGCTGGAATAATAACAATAAAAGAAAACAAACACCACGCAGTTAATAATAAATTCAGCCTCTGGCTGACACAACCACGCAGTAAAAAAATAAAGCAGCCCACTCGGCTGTACCAAAACCAAAACACAAAACTGCTAGCCGGCTAGACTTACACAACCAATAACAAATACAAAACACCACATAACAACATCAACTCTCAAAAAATAAAACCAGAGTACAGAGCTAAACAAACTAATACATAAAACAAACAAAACATACGTGAAACCGATAAGTCCTCTGATGTGACGTGGGGACCAGCAGACAGGATGCTCCAAGCGACACCATAAATAACCTGGTACCTGAAAAATATAGAGTCCACGGGGGTGAGTTCAACAACTCAGCGAATACCAATAGACATGCCTAGTAAGATATATCTAATAGCAATAAACATGGAATACAGCTTCCTAATCATATATCTAGGAAAGATGCAAAACTGAAAGGTAACTAAGGAAGCTGTACTCACCAGGAACTCCTATCCAAACAAAAGGGTCGTCAAACCGAAAGTGCCATAAATCCTGTATGCATGTCAAACATATGCATCCAACCAAATGCAGCAAATAAATGCAGCAAACACAATCACAAGAAATAAATGCATCAATGCATATGATGTCAATGATGCGTCCTGGTCACCCCTGACGCCAGTCAGTCATCTCACACACAAATGGCGAGACCGAGTGGGTAGGGTGTGACAACCGTGCACTCTCGTCACTGCTCCCGATGAGTGACCGAGTGGACGGATGTTGTCGGAGTCCTGTCCCGTGACCCCAAATCATAAATGGGGAGCTCAATGCTCTCAACTCCCAGTACACGATGGAGGAATCCCTTCCGGCTAACACGTTGTGTCACACTACCCATGAGCGGACCAACGAGGCAAACAAAGTCCACGCAACACACACTGCCTGAATCGACCACTAACCCATGAGTGGTGGCGTGTGCAGATCCATGTAACTGGCGATGTGCTCAACAACAATGGAGTCGACTATCGCACAGCATGCAATCATGATGCATGACACTAAGCATGGCAAAAACTGATCAACATAACCATATCCATACATACAAAATGGGTACTGTAAAAGCGATGGTCACATACCAAGATCTAGAGTACACAGGTCAGATAGAATATCAATAACCCTATGTCCTGAACATAATAAGTATGGAATATCCTGATCAGCATAGAAAAATCCATATATACATAATATGGGTACCACAGTATCAGTAAGCCAAATCCACGGATCTAGGGTATACAAATCCTCTAAGGTATAACAACCTAGACCCAAATCATATCCCTCTTCCATAGCATATGTACCAACAATATACACAGATCAAAGAATCAGGGTCTAAACACCCGAATCATATATGATATACAAATAGAGGTACACAAATCTGATATGGCACAAAAACCTAAGTATCAGATAATCTAGATATATAGGCCAGAAACAACAATCCAAATCCTAGTCCTAACCTCAGTAAGCATGGTATGTCACTCTAGAAACAAAGATACTCATGGTAACAAGATAATCATGGCAACAAATCACGAGATATAAGCACGGATACATCACAGGTGACAAACCTAACATGCTAAGGATATCAAATAGTGACATACCAACGGCAAACATGTTCATTGCATGTAGTTATAAAATACTATGCATATCCAATGACAATATCATAAAAAATAAGTCAAGAGGTACCCGCCTCCAATAGGAAAGATCCAATCAGTCCAAATCCGGACGTTAAGAAACTTGTCTCGCGTCAAGGTCCTGTGATAAATAGTATAATTTAGCTAAGTATAAACAAATAGCTAAATAAATTTCTAATCCATCGACCATCTAAGGTTAGTTTTATTAACCCTAATTACACCAAAAATCAACCAACATATTTAATTGTATTCATTAAGCCTTACCTCTGGATCACACAAAAGGAAGATCGCAGCGATTAGGGCTTTCTCCAACAATGTCTGCAAAGGAAATCACCATATAAGGTCTACACAGGATTTAATATAATTAACCCTATGCTTACATAACAAAAGTAATACCAATAGCTCAAACCATCGAAATCATCAAGTTCATCTTCCCATACTCACCTCAACAGTAATTAACTTAACACCAACCTTACCCATATTCCCTGATGCCTCAACACTGCTCAAATCCTATAGAACTTACTGCCAAGATCCGGAGAAGCTGCTGTGAGAAATCAGTGACAAATACCACTGTTATCAGCCAACAAATCCAACATAAGATCCGGAGAAGCAGCTGGTGGCGCAGTAGGAAAAATTACCAGTCGGGTAGGCTGACCACAACCCAACCCAGAGGAGTTAGGGTTCGGATCCAGCAACAAGAGGGAACCTAGGACAAAGGAAGGAGTCGGCTAGGCACTGCACAGTGGAGGAGTCGGCTAGGCACTGCACAGTGGAGGAGTCGGCGTCGGCAGAGGGAGGACAGCCGGTTGCCGGTTGGGGTAGCGGTGACACTGTGCAAAACTAGGGCAGAGAGAAACGGGAGAAGGGCGTCGGCGGCGCTGGGATCCCCACGGCGACAGCGGCCTGGGTCGGTCCTGGTGGCCGGCAATGTCCCGTGCGGCGGCTAGGGCTGAGGAAGAGCGGCAGTGCTCGGCGTCGGCACCAGTGGGCATAGAGCAAGCTTTCGGCGATTTTAGGGCAGGGGAAAGCTTCGGCTCGGGTGGAGAAGAAGATGAAGAAAAGGTCTTCGGGTGTGCAGCTCGGGAGGAAGAAACCGCCGGCCGGCGGTTAGGGCCGGCGTCGGGCGCGAGAGAAGAAGAGTGGAGTGGATGAGGGCTCGGGCTCGGCACAGTAACGAGGAGAGAAAAAAAATATAAGGAAAAAGAAAAGGAAAAAGGAAAAGAAAAATAAAATTTTTCCTTATTAAAACTGGGTAGCCTAAACAGGCTTTTTCGGACCCCGTTTTTATCCCCATTAACTCGTCCGTACGAGCTCCGAAAAATTCTTGAAAAATGTCCAAAAATTTCAAAAAAAATTCCCTTATTAATATTCGTCATTTTTCCGGTATTTTACATTCTCCCCTACTAATAAAAATTTGGTCCCCAAATTTCAGTATCTACCGTCAGCAAGTACTAATAACAGATAATAATCATTAATGCTGAACGGTAAATAAACTCACATACCTCAAGTGAAAAGATGGGGATATCGAGCTCGGATCGTATCTTCAAGCTCCCAAGTAGCCTCCTCATAAGTAATGTCAGGCTGAACTGGAACTGGAATATCTATCAGCACATCCGTCGGGTCGGGCACGTATCTTCTCAGCATGGATACGTGGAATACCTCGTGCACGCCTGACAGGGACGGTGGTAGTGTCAGTCGGTAAGCTACTGCTCCGATCCTCTCAAATATCTCGAAAGGGCCAATATACCGCGGAGCTAGCTTACCTCTGAGACCAAATCTCTTCACCCTTTTTTTGTGGATGAAACTCGCAGAAATACATGATCGCCAACAGAGAACTCTAGTGGTCTGCGTCTCCAATCAGCATAACACTTCTGGCGATCCTGCGCCTTTAACATTCTCCGTATGATAATACGGACCAACTCTGCCTTATGTTGTGCTCCATGAGGTCCCAACAGCTGGACCTCTCCAATCTCATCCCAAAGGACGGGTGTTCGTCAAGGTCTACCATACAACGCCTCAAACGGTGTCATCTGGATAGCCGAATGAAAGCTGTTGTTGTAGACGAATTCTACCAATGGCAAGCGGTCCTCCCAACTGCCTCGAAAAACCCAATACACCTTACCTTAACAAGTTCTCCAGAATCTGATTGGTCCGCTCTGACTATCCATCTGTCTGCGGATAAAAACTAGAGCTGAGTGACCAAGACCTACTGCAGACTCTGCCAGAATCGAGACGTGTACCGGGGTCTCTATCCGATATAATACTCAAAGGAACACCATGTAGTCTGATGATCTCTCGGCAGTACAAATCTGCCAATCGATCCAAGGAATCAGTCCTCTGAATCGTTAAGGAATGCACGGATTTGGTTAATCGATCTACGATTACCCAAATCACGTTATGGCCTCATCGTGTCCTCGGTAAACTCAACACAAAGTCCATGATAATATGTTCCCATTTCCACTCGGGAATAGGAATCCACTGAAGTAAACCAGCTGGTCTCTGATGCTCGGACTTCACCTACTGACAGATAGACATCTCGCCACAAATCCTATGATGTCTTTATTCATACCATT
This sequence comes from Zingiber officinale, assembly GCF_018446385.1. Classification (NCBI taxonomy): domain Eukaryota; kingdom Viridiplantae; phylum Streptophyta; class Magnoliopsida; order Zingiberales; family Zingiberaceae; genus Zingiber; species Zingiber officinale. Next base: position 17,887,529 of record NC_055989.1, read on the forward strand.
CCACCAATAGGAACACCTCAAATCTTGGTACACACGGGTACCGCCTAGGTGGACAGCAAATTATGAGCGATGAGCCTCTGACAGTAACCCCTATAAGACCGGATGAGACGCATAATCTGCCTCGGAAGTGTATAACACTCTCCTCGTCTCGTGTGAACTCGGTCTGTTGCCCGGAAGCTATCTGGCTGAAAATAAACTGCAAATACCAACAGTCTAGGGCTTCCGGATCCTCGTCCTGATTGACGACTGAGCAACCATGATAACCAGAGTACCCTGCTCTGTCGGTCCCTGCTCCTCAAGGTCTAACTCAGAGAAAACCTGAATCAAGTCCGTGACTGAAGTCCGGTGGCAAGCCAAAGTCGCTCTAGACTTCCTGCTGAGTGCATCAGCATCCACATTAGTTTTCCCAGGGTGGTAGCTAATTGTACAATCGTAGTCCTTCAGGAACTTCATCCATCTCCTCTGTCGGAGATCAAGTTCTTTCAGAGTGAACAGGTATTTGAGATTTTTATGATCAGTGAGAATCTCAAATATAATACCATATAAATAATATCGCCAAATCTTCAAGGCAAAAATAATGGCGGCCCACGACAAATCATGTACTGGGTAATTCTCCTCATGCTCCTTCAACTGCCGAGAAGTAGGAGACTACCCTATCGTGCTGCATCAGAACAGCGCTCAAACCCTGAATAGATGCGTCGGCGCAAAGGACATATCCGTTCTCTCCAGAAGGTAAAACCCAAAAATCGGAGCCGACACTAGTCTCCACTTCAGCTCCTAGGAGCTGGTCTTGTCATCCTCAGTCCAAGTGAACTTCACGCCTTTCTAGGTCAGGCGTGTAAGTAGCATAACTATGCGAAAGAAACCCTCGACGAAAGGTCTGTAATATCCTGTCAGTCCCAAGGACTGCGGATCTCCTGCACTGATTTCGGCTGCTCCCAACGGTAACAACCTCTATCTCCTGTGGAACCACGGTACACTCCTACTGGTGATCGTGTGTCCCAAACATCATCTCATAAGACAATCCAAATCAGCACTATTGATAATCACATATAGATATTCTCGTCGAATCATCTCTAGATCTATGCAAAGGTGGTGCACGTGACTCACCTCGGATCCGAAATAGATCACCACATCGTCAACAAAGACAATGGAAACCAATCTAAACATCCTAGGAATACCCATATCATCGAGTCTATGATAACATCTAGGGCACCACAAGCACTAATGGTAAAACCAAGACACAAAATGTCCGTATCACAGACATTCCTAACCATGAGATCCTCAACAATAAATAGATCTAATCACCAACGATATATAATCACCAAAGAATAGAACCTCCAGTGTGAGAGCAATGCTCTATCACACGAAATACCACATATGTGGGAGCAACGCTCTACCACAAGAAATCCTCCATATGTGGGAGCAACGCTCCACCACAAAAAATCCAGAATATATATCCACAATAAATATGGGAGCAATGCTCCGCTACAAACAATCCGTAATATGTGGGAGCAACGCTCCACCACAAACAATCCAGAATATGTGGGAGCTACGCTCTACCACAAACGATCCATAACATGTGGGAGCTACGCTCTACCACAACAATACATAAGTGCCCAAGCACCTAACTATCTAGCTAGAGACTGCACAAGATCTCTCTACCACAGATCAATGTGGGTAGCCTAGGGTATAACCACCCAGTAAGCAAATCTAATCCATAGTCAACTCTATCATCCTCCTAGTGGGTCGGTCACCCACTAATGGGAGAATTAGTTGACAGGGTATAACGACCAATATCATAATGTAGACATTTAATATTCTACATTTAACATAGGTAGAATTATCATGATGCTACCAACCATACATCTGACACACGTGCACACACAACATAGGTATGATCAACATAATCCTCTAATTAGTCCACACCCAACATACTCACAATATAGGTGTAAATCACCGTGATATCTCCAACAATACATACCGAACCCGTGTGCATATATCATCGTAGGTAAAATCAACAATACCCCCAAACAACACTCACATGACAAATATACACATATGCCAAGAGTATAATCAATATATACTTCCAATAAGGCATACTAAAACCCAGGTGCATGTACAAATCGCACATAATCAACAAAATACCTCCAATATGTCAATCAGACACGTACAGCTAACTAAATAGCTACAATCCACAAGGAACCTACAATAACCATATCTAGATGGGAATACCCACACTATCCACAAATGAACTATCCATCATAGAACTCCTTCAACTCATAACAACCATATGTACACTTCATATATATGCATAATCAACATATTTAATCCAATCTATCACACAAATCATATGCCACCTTCTAAGTTATCCAATCAGGTACATACAGTCTAAAATTAAAGTATCCATAGAATATGATACATCGATCCTCCATAGACTGACCAAAATCGACAATGATATACGATCAACTCTGTCTTTTCCACATCAGTACAAAACATGTACTCAAATGTACTTTAGATACCAAACTAAGCACAAACTACCCAAAGATTCAGATCGGATCAATAAAGCTAAATCGGTCATCTATTAACTAATCAAGAATACCTTAATCCTCCATAAGCTACTAAGGTATATCAATCTACGACTACCCAAGTCGACAAGCGTAAGTCAGTCTTTCACTGACCCATCTAACAAGAGTAAACCAGTTATCTACTGATGTAATTAATTAAGATAAAATGATATACTACTGGCTAGATCAACATGAAGATATAGATATTATCCACTACCCAGCTAATACTAGCAAAGGCTGGTATGTGCCTCAATCTGCTAAACAACTAGTAATAACAGAAGCTAAATACTACTGGTGTATGATATAATAAATCACCAGAAATTGTAATCCCTCACATGTAATATGGCTACAACATCAGACAGATACCAGATACAAAGTGTCATAACTCTCACAGTCAACAATGCATACTCTAACTAAATAGAAGGATAACAGTATACCAACATACCTCCTATAGCTTGGAGATGTCCTGCTGCTGCCAGGTCCCAAAATCCAAAAAGTCACATCGAGAAGACCAAAACACAAAATCCAAACATCGGAAAAATAAGGCACGTAAGTCGATCTCCGATACCAAATAAATTGATATCGACAAATCGAAAATCCAGACACATAGCAAGTATGACACCTGCTCCGATACCACTAAATTGTCACGCCCGAGGAGTATCCGTCAAGAAATTTAAGATCTCCCGCACGGACAATCAAACTTTCTACAAGTATTATATACCTCACCATACGCGGAATAATAACAATAAAAGAAAACAAACACCACGCAGTTAATAATAAATTCAGCCTCGACATACACCATGGAAGAAAATAAAGCCACTCGGCTGTACCAAAACCAAAACACAAAACTGCTAGCCGGCTAGACTTACACAACCAATAACAAATACAAAACACCACATAACAACATCAACTCTCAAAAAATAAAACCAGAGTACAGAGCTAAACAAACTAATACATAAAACAAACAAAACATACGTGAAACCGATAAGTCCTCTGATGTGACGTGGGGACCAGCAGACAGGATGCTCCAAGCGACACCATAAATAACCTGGTACCTGAAAAATATAGAGTCCACGGGGGTGAGTTCAACAACTCAGCGAATACCAATAGACATGCCTAGTAAGATATATCTAATAGCAATAAACATGGAATACAGCTTCCTAATCATATATCTAGGAAAGATGCAAAACTGAAAGGTAACTAAGGAAGCTGTACTCACCAGGAACTCCTATCCAAACAAAAGGGTCGTCAAACCGAAAGTGCACTAAATCCTGTATGCATGTCAAACATATGCATCCAACCAAATGCAGCAAATAAATGCAGCAAACACAATCACAAGAAATAAATGCATCAATGCATATGATGTCAATGATGCGTCCTGGTCACCCGTCAGTCATCTCACACACAAATGGCGAGACCGAGGGGGTAGGGCTGTGACAACTGTCGTCACTGCTCCCGATGAGTGACCGAGTGGACGGATGTTGTCTCCTGTCCCGTGACCCCAAATCATAAATGGGGAGCTCAATGCTCTCAACTCCAGACACGATGACGGGAGGAATCCCTGCCGGCTAACACGCTGTGTCACACTACCCATGAGCGGACCAACGAGGCAAACAAAGTCCCCGCAACACACACTGCCCGAATCGACCACTAACCCATGAGTGGTGGCGTGTGCAGATCCATGTAACTGGCGATGTGCTCAACAACAATGGAGTCGACTATCGCACAGCATGCAATCATGATGCATGACACTAAGCATGGCAAAAACTGATCAACATAACCATATCCATACATACAAAATGGGTACTGTAAAAGCGATGGTCACATACCAAGATCTAGAGTACACAGGTTAGATAGAATATCAATAACCCTATGTCCTGAACATAATAAGTATGGAATATCTTGATCAGCATAGAAAAATCCATATATACATAATATGGGTACCACAGTATCAGTAAGCCAAATCCACGGATCTAGGGTATACAAATCCTCTAAGGTATAACAACCTAGACCCAAATCATATCCCTCTTCCATAGCATATGTACCAACAATATACACAGATCAAAGAATCAGGGTCTAAACACCCGAATCATATATGATATACAAATAGAGGTACACAAATCTGATATGGCACAAAAACCTAAGTATCAGATAATCTAGATATATAGGCCAGAAACAACAATCCAAATCCTAGTCCTAACCTCAGTAAGCATGGTATGTCACTCTAGAAACAAAGATACTCATGGTAACAAGATAATCATGGCAACAAATCACGAGATATAAGCACGGATACATCACAGGTGACAAACCTAACATGCTAAGGATATCAAACAGTGACATACCAACGGCAAACATGTTCATTGCATGTAGTTATAAAATACTATGCATATCCAATGACAATATCATAAAAGATAAGTCAAGAGGTACCCGCCTCCAATAGGAAAGATCCAATCAGTCCAAATCCGGACGTTAAGAAACTTGTCTCGCGTCAAGGTCCTGTGATAAATAGTATAATTTAGCTAAGTATAAACAAATAGCTAAATAAATTTCTAATCCATCGACCATCTAAGGTTAGTTTTATTAACCCTAATTACACCAAAAATCAACCAACATATTTAATTGTATTCATTAAGCCTTACCTCTGGATCACACAAAAGGAAGATCACAGCGATTAGGGCTTTCTCCAACAATGTCTGCAAAGGAAATCACCATATAAGGTCTACACAGGATTTAATATAATTAACCCTATGCTTACATAACAAAAGTAATACCAATAGCTCAAACCATCGAAATCATCAAGTTCATCTTCCCATACTCACCTCAACAGTAATTAACTTAACACCAACCTTACCCATATTCCCTGATGCCTCAACACTGCTCAAATCCTATAGAACTTACTGCCAAGATCCGGAGAAGCTGCTGTGAGAAATCAGTGACAAATACCACTGTTATCAGCCAACAAATCCAACATAAGATCCGGAGAAGCAGCTGGTGGCGCAGCAGGAAAAATTACCAGTCGGGTAGGCTGACCACAACCCAACCCAGAGGAGTTAGGGTTCGGATCCAGCAACAAGAGGGAACCTAGGACAAAGGAAGGAGTCGTCTAGGCACTGCACAGTGGAGGGTCGGCTAGGCACTGCACAGTGGAGGAGTCGGCTAGGCACTGCACAGTGGAGGAGTCGGCGTCGGCAGAGGGAGGACAGCCGGTTGCCGGTTGGGGTAGCGGTGACACTGTGCAAAACTAGGGCAGAGAGAAACGGGAGAAGGGCGTCGGCGGCGCTGGGATCCCCACGGCGACAGCGGCCTGGGTCGGTCCTGGTGGCCGTGCTCGGCGTCGGCACCAGTGGGCATAGAGCAAGCTTTCGGCGATTTTAGGGCAGGGGAAAGCTTCGGCTCGGGTGGAGAAGAAGATGAAGAAAAGGTCTTCGGTGTGCGGCTCGGGAGGAAGAAACCGCCGGCGTCGGGCGCGAGAGAAGAAGAGTGGAGTGGATGAGGGCTCGGGCTCGGCACAGTAACGAGGAGAGAAAAAAAATATAAGGAAAAAGAAAAGGGAAAAGGAAAAGAAAAATAAAATTTTTCCTTATTAAAACTGGGTAGCCTAAACAGGCTTTTTCGGACCCCGTTTTTATCCCCATTAACTCGTCCGTACGAGCTCCGAAAAATTCTTGAAAAATGTCCAAAAATTTCAAAAAAATTCCCTTATTAATATTCGTCATTTTTCCGGTATTTTACAGACATCCCCCAAACAAACGCTGATAAGAAATAATCAAAATGGATAATATCCAACTAGCAAGTAAAATCTGATCGACGACTCCAAAACAATTCCAGTTGAAGGCATGTCTCGATCGACAGCTCAGCCATACCAAATAGCTCCTTATTTAACAGTTTAAGATTATCTGCTCAAGACAACCTAACAAATAAGTCTAAAATTTAAATTTTATATTTTAAAAATTAAAATATATCTCTATCTTTAACATAGCAAAAAGTCTAGGCCATTCAGATCATACACTATGCCTCCTCAGCTCTCCAAGGTATTCGGTTCATACACCATGCGTTCTCAGCTCTCTAAGTTATTCGAGTCATATATTGTGCCTCTTTAGTTATCTAAGGCATTCGGGTAATACACCGTGCCTCCTCATCTCTCCAAGGCATTCGGGTCATACACCGTGCCTCCTCAGGTCTCCAAGGTATTCGGGTCATACACCATGCCTCCTCATCTCTCCAAGGTATTCAGGTCATTCATCGTACCTCCTCAGTTCTCCAAGGCATTCGAGTTATACACCATACCTCCTAAGCTCTCCAAGGCATTCGAGCCATACACCGTGCCTCCTCTGCTCTCCAAGGTATTCGGTGTTAGATTTTGAGGGATGTCCTAAGGTAATCGCCTTATGATTTTTACTAAATATAGATTCACTATTTGGGTGCATATTATATGTTTGATTGTCTTAAACTCATTTATTAAATGTCTACAATATAATTCATAGAATGAGAGAAATTGTGATTGGATCACAACTAGTGATTATCTCTACATGTGTAATTATGAACGTATTAGAATTTCCCTAGTTGTCAAATTAATGCATTCAGACGTCATCAATTCTATAAGACTAGCATGGGTTATCTCCTTGGTTCACCAAGCATCTATTTTCTTACTGGATGGAGACATTGAGATGTCGAGAGTTAAACGTGGATACTAGTTATGGTAAATAGTTTATTGGAGTGGCTCGCTGTAAGACTTCATATGGTTATCTATATATATGGATATGTCTGTGAAGCTCTTACTAAGCAAGCACCTAATTGAGGTGTGGACCCGAGATGATTGGGTATAAGTCGAAATACCCGAAGATGTTTGGATAGCCCACAGAGGATTCACCGCTCCTTGCGAAGAAACGTATTCCCTATGGTCACTCGTTAGGATTAGTACTCAAATCCTTTGGCCAAAGCATCACATGTTAAGAGTACGAGACTCTTGTACACATATATGAGTAATTTGAATCCATATAACAAAGAAGTATTACTTGGGCTAGGTATGACGTAGTCAGTCTAGTGGAGACAGACACATAGACCATGTCTTGAACCAAGTGGGTATAAGACCAGTGAAAGGAACAAGACATGACTCATTGTAACTACTGAAAGGTTTAGAATTAATTCTAAGATCAACTATAATTTTCTGGCTAATTGAGGATTATGATGTACTACTAGGTGCCACTCATAATCATTCTATAATTAAGTAGTTAATTATGGATAGCCAAAATAAATCGGGAACCTATTAGGTCACACACACTAACGAGTCTCTAAAAGATGTAAAACAAGTTAAAGAATAGGATTTTTAGATCAAGAGATAAATATTTAGTTGGACCATACATAAGATAAATATGAAAATATTTGTCATGATGGGAGCGCGGATGGGATACATCTCTTATGGTAGAGTTGAACCATATTTGGTTTAATCATGAATTAGTCATGAACCAACTTGGTTTAGTCATAAACCAAACGAAAGGGTTAATGGGCTAATTTTTGGTTAAGGAATAATGGATTGGATTTGGGCTTTCTAATTCAACTCATTAAAGAGGATTATATATAGATGTAATTGGAAGAGAATTAGATACAAGTTTCATTATTTGGTTGATTGACTTTTGGAAACCCCATCCTCCTCTCCCTCTCCTTTGTCTCCCGCCGCCAACAAGAAGGCTCTCCCTCTTGTTGTTGTGACCACCACAAGGGAGAAAAATTCTTCCTTGTGTGCTTCTCTTCTTCTTCCTCTTGATCCTTCTTCTTCGCTCATGGCTAGTAACTTCCAAAAGAGAGACTTATACTCAAGGAATTAGCTTGAGGAGCTCAGTGTGGATAAGAATAGAGGCGAGGTTCGACAACGTCACTACAATTGATGTCCTTCTCGTTACAGGTCATCCGTAAGGTATACTAGAGTAAATTTACTTCCATAAAAATTTTAATTATGTGATCATATTTGACATGTTGTATCTTTATGTGCGTGTGGTGTGTGTTGTAATAATTAGGAATTATTATTATTTATTTTTCACTGCGCATGTTTATGAAACATGTTCTAGCACGCACCTGCATCAGGCATAACCCAACATTCGGGTCACACACCGTGCCTCTTGAGCTCTCTAAGGTATTTGGGTCATACACTGTGCCTCCTCAACTCTCCAAGGTATTCGGGTTATACACCGTGCATCATCAACTCTCCAAGGTATTTGGGTCATACATCATGTCTTCTCAGCTCTCTAAGGCATTCGGGTCATACACCGTGCCTCTAGAACTCCAAGGCATTCAGATCATACCTCATGTCAACTTAACTCCATGGCATCCAGGTCATACACTGCACCTACAACATCAAGTCCCAGTTCTCATGCCACTCGGGCGAGTTATAAACGATCCTTCCCTCACGCCTATCCCAGACTCTAACGCTGACTGATCAAGTTATATGCGAGCATATCCTCGCGCCTATGTTCCAGACTCTTGTGCTGCTCGGCCGAGTTATAAGCGAGTTTGCCCTCACGCATGTATTCTAGACTCTCGTGTCATTCGACTAAGTTATAAGTGAGCATGCCCTTGTGCCGATGTCCTAGACTCGTGCCATCCAATCAAGTTATTAGCGAGCTTGCCCTTGTGCCCATCCCAGACTCTCGTGTCGTTCAGCCGAGTTATAAATGAGCCTACTCTCACGCCTGTCCCAGACTCTCACACTGACCGACTGAGTTATAAGAGAGCATGACTTCGCACTTATGTTCCAGACTCTCATGTCGGTCGATCGAGTTATAAGCGAGCCTGCTCTCATGCCTATTCCAGACTCTCGTGTCGCTTAAACAAATTATAACAAGCATGATCTCGCACACAAGTCCCAGACTCTCATGTCATCCAACTGAGTTATAAGAGAGTATGTTCTCGCACCTGTGTTCTAGATTCTCATGCCACTCGACCAAGTTATAAGTAAGTATGCTCTCGCACATGTGTCCCAAACTCTCGTGTCATCTACCTGAGTTATAAGCGTACCTTTCCTGACGCCCGCCCCAGATGTAAGTACCTTGAGTTATTCCTGATGTGGTTAAGTTAGGTCATGTTATGTTTAAAGCTTGTATCTAAGTGTGTAGGAGCTTAGGAATACAAGAAATTGAGTGAAAGACATAGCTAGCAAGAAGGATGGAACATGAAGAGAGTCAACGGGTTTGGTGCATCCGAGGAATGAGGAGTTGCGAATGAGTTTGCTGGTGGATGAGAAGGAAGCACTCGACATTTCTGATGGACGAGAACCCAGAGAGGAAGACTGGTCGAGGAGAAGGCTGAAGTTGGGTACGGGTGAGCTCAACTCTGGAAGGCTAGAGGATCAACCAAGCGATCGGAGATGAAGTCAGGACCAGAGAAGGCGTTGGACGAGTTAGCAAAGGGTTGATTGGTCCAAGCACCCAAACCACCTAGTTTGGGTGCCAAGACCATCCGAGCACCCTAGGCGCCAAACGGGTGCCTCATCGTAGTGTCGTTGTTGTGGATCACTTTCGAATCAGCAATGGTCCAGGTGCCTGAACATGTTCCAGGCCCCAGGACTGCCCAGGAGCCCTGACTACCAGGGTTTCAAACGGGCGCCTCATCATAGCGCCATTGTTGTGGATCAATTTCAGGTCCATGTCAACAACAGTCCGAGCACCCAAATATGGTCAAGGCGCTTGGGCATGGTCTATGAGCCCGAACATGAAAAAAATTCAATCTACACATCGTTGCAAAGCTGTTACATGGAGATAAAGTTTGCACAGCTGGGGTGCCCAAAGAGGGTCTAGGCGCTCGAAGATGTCATGTCAGCAAATGGATAGTTTCAACCAATGGACTATAAATAGAGACATGGTCTTCTTCATTAAACACAACAAGTTGTAAAGTTATTGTACAGGGCTTCTCGGCCTCAAAGAATTTACTTGAAGGAGTTCTGATAGTGTACATCATTCGTCTTGGATTAACAACCTCCTTGGTAGCAAACTAAGTAAATCCGATAGCCTTGTTAATTAATCTCTATTTTTATAACAAGTTTTTATTAGTCAAAGTTAAAAGCGTGAGAAGGGTATATTTGTAATTTTAGGTAATTCATCCCCTCTTACCGGCTGCATGAGACTAACAAGTTGTATCAGAGCAAGGGGGCTTCATGTTGGTGCAAGTTACACTAATAATCTAGTTTTGATGTATGAAAAATAGGTTAAAGTTAGATGTGATGTCTGTCTGACCTTTCTACCAAGTGTGCAGGAGTTGATTGGTCTGAAGGACCTGATAGTAGGCTAAAATCCAGCTAGGTTCGCGGGACCCGATAGCTGGTGGGAAGTCCAGATAGGTCTGCGGGGCTTGATATCTGCAACAACCTAAATTTTCTCATTACGAGTTCTAATAGTACTTATAAATAATTAGAAATTCTTTGGAAATATTCTAGAGATTTTTAGAAATTTTTAGAGTATTTTTATGCAATTTTCGGAGTTCGTTTGGTATTTTTACCAAAAGAAACAAGTTGAGGCAAAAAGGGGCCGGGCCAAGGATCGAACCGAAGACCCCTAGTTAAGCAAAGACTTAAGTTGTTTCGGATGACCAAGAACCCAGCAGGGTCGTGCTGATCAATTAGAGGGCGAAAATAAATTTAAGCGGTAATAGGTAACAGAAATACCCTAGGTATAAAGAGGGATAAGTTAAGAGAGGAATTGGGTTTATTCTCTCGTGACCTAAAACTCTTCCTCCTCCTGACTGCGCGCGGCGTTCCCTGCGTGGGCGAAAACAAAAAGGAGGAAGCTAGGGCTCCGTCTCCGGCGGCCGTCCAAGGACCCATCCCGAGGGTTTTTCACATCTTCACGATCACCTCGTCGAGGAGAGCGCATAAACGCGAGGAGTCGCCGGAAATTTCGAGCTTCTCCGAAACCCTAGAAGCCGATCTCGGCTGTGAGTCAAGGAAACTCGGTAAGTGCTTCTCACCTGCAGTAGGAGTAGCTTTCGGATCCTTGTTTCTTCTTGATTTTCGAAGCATGCTGTAAGGAGTGTTGCTTTTGAAGCTTGCTGCCGTGAATCTCAAAAAGAAAATAAATAAATTGTATAGATTAGGCATGTGGTTTAGATTCTTCAGCCCTTATAATTAGCATTTCGGACTTTGATTTAGGTTTTCTTTTTGTTACCTTAATGGGCATGATCGGTTCATATAGAGCCTTGCAATTTTCGGTTTTGTTGCCAGGCAGTGAGCATGAAATGGTTTAGATTTTTTTTTGAGCATGTAGTTTTGGTTTCGTGATTACTGCAATGAACAGGAATGGTATATATATATGTAGCATCTTAGTTTAGACTTTCCTTGCTGTAATGTGTAGGAACAGCCATTTGAATGAGGATGCAGGAGAGTGGTTATGTGCCCTATTAGATCTCTTAGAGGCTTATGGGTAGCTGTAAGTAAAGCAAGATTAAGGTCGTTATAGGATTCCGAATTCCAGAATTTGGATCCCCAGCACGCCAAGTGCTTGAAGAGATGCCAAGGCATTTTTTTTATGAGAAGTATTAACAGATAATAAGTATTTTACTTGAAGAAGCTAGTACCCGACTTCCGAGGTTGTCGTTAAACAAATCCAGGTGATCGATTCCGAGATCTCGGCCCTGGTAAGACCAAGGTCTTCACCCTCGTAGGATTGGTGACTCGCCACCCCAGTCTCTATTAGGGAGCGCACTTTGGTACTACGCCTGGGCCCAAAAGGATAATTATTATTATTTTGAAGTATAAAAGTATAAGCTTTGAATAAATGAAACAAGCTTTACATAGGTTTTAAATCCTAGCAGGTTTTAGTTTTGTTTGTGCTATGCATTGGACATGAACAGTCTTTATTCCTGGGAGTATCTAGCTAGATCTTTTAGCAGCTTATTTAAACATGCAGTTTTGATTCCCTTCGGAATTCTTTAGTAGGAACAACTTGTGTGTTAACCATGCTGTTAGATCTCTTGTCGCTATTTTTAACATGCAGTTTTAGGTCTCTTCGTTGTGTAGTTTAGTATTTCAGTTTCAGAATTTCCTTGTTAAATCCGAGCATGAACAGCTTTAATTCAAATGTGCAGTCCAAATTTCTTTTGCATGTCCACGAGCAAGAATAGCCCGTAAATTTCATACCAGTTCTATATCTTTTGCATATTTACTAAGCATAAACAGTTTTCTTCTTTCAGTATGCAGTCCTAAATTTATTTCGTTGCCAGTAAACAGGCGTGGACAGCCTGTTCGTAGCCATGCAGATTTATCTTTGTTGTTGGCTTTGTTGAGTGTGAACAGCTTTACAATTGGCATTGCAAATTTCGGTTTCCCTTGAATTTTTCTGGACACGAACAGCCATGTGTAGTTTAAGCATTTCAGTTCCAGATTTTCTTTTAGCATTTAGTTTTTAGTTCTGTTATAGATATATATATGCACATTGAGTTTTTGTGAGTTAGACAGTGCTTACTAAGCATCCGCTTATAGTTACATTTCCTCTTACTGCAGATAAAGGAAAAGGGAAGCTATAGTGAAGGAAGGCGACAAGGAGATGTGTGATGGGTGTGTGGTGACTGATGAATGGAAGCCTTGGGACACTTCACTAAAAGTTTAATAGAATTCTTTCTTTAGAGTGATAGGGAAACATAGATGGTTTAATTCCTTTTTGCATTGCTGGAATTGTTCTTTTCGTATTGCTGGTTTTGTTCATAGAATTCTTCTGTTTAAATTGCTATACACATTAGTCCCATTACTTCAGTTGTATCACAGTAGTATGCATGTACAGATTGCGATATTTCAATTGCTTTAAAATCTGAAGTGGAGTGTCAAGATGAACCATTTCTGTCTCTTTATGAATTGCATGTCATGATGAACGGTAGAAAGTACCTACATTCATGTATGTTTCAGCTGCTGAATAACTGCATGTTCGAGTTTCTAAGAGTTTTAAGTATCACTATTAATAGCGTGAGTAACACTAGTTAAGTAACGTCCCACCTTTACAAACTAGTTAAGAGGAGGGTAGGGTCGTTACAATATCTAACGGAAAGTCCGGTTCAGTCCGCAGGACCTGACAACCGGCTGAAGTCCAGTGTGTCTGCAGACCTGACAACTGGAGGGAAGACCTGGTGGGTCAAAGGCAAATCAAGCGACTGTAGTTGGTAAGTAGAGGTAAGAAATTGGAGGAAAGATCTAGTGAAAACGTGTTCCCCGTTGAGGAATTGTAGGCGTCGGTCTAGCTTAAGTCCATTTGGGAAACCTAAGTTGAGACCTTGACTAGATCCTGGTCTCAGGGAGATATGATCTAATTACTACTCATATTTTATTATGTTGTGTTTACTCTATTTTACAGGGTAAATATATTTTTTGTTACCTGGACCAACCCTTTACTGCAAGGAATAAGCTGTTGAAGAAAAGGAGAGTCTGGACGCACAGACCAGGCTTTCCTGGGCAAGTGCCGCAAGCACCTGAGCAGTCCAGGCGCCCGGAGTCGGTCCAGGTCTCCGGACCTAAAAATTCATCCAAAAGCTGATGTGGAGCACGTTGATTGGCTGAGCCACGTGGTCCAGGTGCCCGGAATTGGCCTATATAAGAGTCTTTGACTAGGAGCTTCAGAACAACAACTGCTACGACATTCACTCTTGCTCGGTACTCCGAAAAAGCTCCTGCGACGTTGTGATGCTCCTTCGACAATTGGCGATCAAGATTTCCTTACTTTTTCTGTTGCCAGTAACATTATTTGTTAATTCTTATACTTAACTATTGTAATCATTCGAGCTATTAGTAGATTGCCCAACGAAAGTACTCGACTAGTGCGAGCCTTGGAGTAGGAGTAGACGAAAGCTTCGAACCAAGTAAAACTTGACTTTGTTAGCGTTGTCTTTTATTCTTCCGTTGCGTACTTGCTTTTAGTTGCAATTTTTCGAAGAACGTTGTTCCCCCCCCCCCCCCCTCCTCCCTAGCATCTTTCCAGTTCTACAAGTGGTATCAAAGTGAGGTCGCTCTGAATTGGTGAAACCACCAATCGAGCAGGGGGTTCCTTTTTGAAAGAAAATTATATATCATTATTGTTTAAAAATTATTCTTACGCCTTTCATTTTTTCCCTTCAATTTTTTTAAAAATATATATTTTTTCATTTTTTTCACCATCAGTTAGAATTTGTGAAATAATCCTTTTGACAAAATTTGTCATAATATTATATTATTTTTTTATTATCATTTTTCTCAAAATTCGTGTAATACTACTCAAGTAATTTCTTTATCTTCCACACTACTTACCCCAAGATATAGTCTTGGAATCTTTGTGAGTTTTCTTTTAGTGCTGAAAAATGGTGTACAAAGAATTGCACGGGCGAAATGTCAATGAGCCACCTCCATATGAGATGTACAAGAGGCACGAATTCAATCTATGAAAGATGTAGATGAAAACTTTCATCCTTATGAATGACTTCGATGGCGACATGGCACTAAGGCGACCAACCCAAAATACAGAAGCCAACAGAAAGGTAATAAATTCAATTGTAAAATTATTACCTAATGAAATCACATGCAGAATTGGAGAACACTGAGATGCCTATGCATTCTGGACTCGTCTAACCAAACTTCACGAGGAGTCGATGGAGCTAGAGAATAAAATCAAAATCGAATCCAGACTCAATTCTAACTCAACGAAGAAGCCTACTAAATTAGGGGATGCACTTAAGGTTAGTATAATTTACCAAAATACACTTGTCAATAGTAGTTTAAATAATCTGTATGATAATTTAGATAAATATAAAATTATGCTATGTATAGTGCATGATAATCTATATTTACGTTATTCAAATTAGAACTACAAAATAATCTAGATTCTTATCAAGTCAATCAAAACTTCGATCAAATCGACATCAACCATGACTTGATCAACAAAACATTGACCGAATCAATTCAAATAAATTAATTAATTCAAAATTTTTAAAATTAAATAAAAATTCAGAAATAATTAATTCAAACATTAAAATAAATTCAAATTTAAAACTTAAAAATGAGAAAATAGATTTAGCTAAAATCAATAAACACCTTAATAAATTATTTAATCATCTAGAAAATTCTATCCAAAATCAGGATAATTTAATTAACAAAAAATTAAATCTTAAAGAAAATAATATAGATAAAACTAATCTAATAAATTTAACAAATAATATAAAGTTAAAAGATAAAGAAAATATAAGGATAAAATTAAATACTTTAATAAAATTAAAACTAAATTTAACAAATTCAAAATTAAATATTAAAGATAACATCTTAAAAAATAAGCTAGCAAATTCAAATTAATAATTAATAAATAGTTAAATATTAAAGATAAACTTTTAAAGAAATATAATTCAAACAATTAACCAATTCAAAATTAAAAATTAATAAAAACTTAAGCAATAAAAATAATCTCTTAAAAAGAGATAATACTTAATAAAATTAAAATTGGAAGAAAAAAATAAATATTAAGTACACTCCTTTAAAGAAGGACAATTGAATCAATCTAATTAATTCAAAATTAAAAATATAAATTCAACCTAAGCTACAATTAATTAAACCTTAACAAAAACTTAATTAAACTTAACAAATTAAAGAAAAAGTTCCTAAAAGTTGTCTAACCAAGCAAGTAGAATCAAACTAAATCTAGATAAAACCTAAAAATAAAACTTCAATAATTCAGGGGGAGACTCCAAATTAGTTGGCACCTCCAAAATAATAGGTTACCCGGCAGGGTAATTAGGATTAGATCTCAAATGGACAAAAGTTTAACTTAACCAAGAATATCGGAGAAGTTTTGAATAATAATAGGTTAGGGAAGCTCTATCTATGCATGTCTAGGAAGATATGACTTCAACCTGTTGCATTTGATTTAGTGAAACTAACTGAAGCTACCCTTTATCAATCCTAGCCAGTTAGATCAAAGTTTTATTATTAAGTTCAGTGGATAGCACTATTTAGAAAATTTCGAAGACGTGGTTACTTTAGGACCCTTGGCGGCCAGCTAGAGGGGTGAATAGCCCTGAAAAGAAAAATGAACCTTCCTTAAACTTTATAGCTTTATTAAACTAACACTTGCATAAAATAAGTTTAAGAAGTAAAATAAGAGTAGAGACACAAAGGGATTACTTAGTTACAACTGGGGAGGTTGTTAATCTAAGGAGTTTAAAGCTCAGTAAATAGTCTCCTTTAGGCGGAGAAGCCTCTTACAGCGTTGATGGCTAACAAACAAATAGTAGAATAAACTAGAAGAATTTACAAGTGTTGTTCCAACCTTCTAGGACCAAGACTGTATTTATAGCCCTAGTCAGGGCATCTGGAAGGATTCCAGGCGCCTAAGTGGATAAACTTTTATCCCCTTCACAACGAAATGTGCCACGTCATGTTTCGGATAAAAAACTGCTCCGGACGCCTGAAAGGGTTCCGGGCGCTAGGACCGTCTGGGTGTCTGGACTGAGTCCAAGTGCCCGGACCAAAGTTAGCCTCATGTTAACTTGTTTGGTCTGGGTTCTAGCTCCGACTCCACTCGCTTGGGTTTGGGTCTTCTACTCTAGCTCCGCTCACATTGGTCTGGGTCTTCTGCTCTAGTTTCACTCGCTTCACTCACTTAGGTGATCTCGGCCATCCAGAATAGGGCTCACCCGAACCCAACTTCCGACCTTTGAGCAGTCTTCCGCTCCGGCTTCTCATCCCTCGGAAATGTTGCACGCCTCCTTCTCATCTACCCGTGTACTCTTCCGCACCACCTCGTA
Organism: Zingiber officinale; assembly: GCF_018446385.1. Lineage (NCBI taxonomy): Eukaryota > Viridiplantae > Streptophyta > Magnoliopsida > Zingiberales > Zingiberaceae > Zingiber > Zingiber officinale. The sequence continues at coordinate 17,904,832 of NC_055989.1, forward strand.
TCTCGGACACACCAAGCCTATCGGCTCTCTCCCGTGCCATCCTTCTCACTAGCTATATCTTTCGCTCAACTTCATGTGCTCCTCAGTTCCTGCACACTTAGACACAGAGGTTAAATACCAATAGGACCTAACTTTACTTTATTGATCATATCAAAACTACCACGAGGTACTTACAATCTCTCTCTTTTTGAAGTGAGCAAACCCTAAGTTAAGTTAGGGTAAAACCACAAAAAATAACAATTATAAAATAACAGTTATAAAATAATAGTTATAAAATTTTTACAAGTACAAAAATTAAAAAATTAACTACAAAAATTAAAAAATTGTACTACCCTTCCCCGAGACTTAATCTTTACTACTCCCCCTTTTGATCACATTAAAAATGGGGTACTTTAAAAAAAAATCTACTTAACATAAAAAGTTTAAGGAACAAAATAAACATTAAAGTTTAAGCCTTAAATTTTTTTTTTAACATATTTAAGGTAAAAAAAATTTCATATAAAGTTGAAATTATTGTTAAAAAAATTATGAAAAATATAACATTAAGAAAATTTTAACATTTGAAAATTATCTTGCAATTAAGTGATAAAGTTCTTGAAGAAATTAACTTTTAAATAATTTCTAATAAAATTTTTGACAAAACATTTAAAAGTATTTTTATAACAACTAATTTCTTAACAGTTAGTCAATTAAATACTTATTTCAATAATTGACTTCCAGACTATGGTGAGACACTAGGCTTTCTTAGATATTGAAGCAACAATTACTTTCTAGACAAAGCCTTTTAAGGAAATTAAATATTTAACTTTCTTTCTGAATGCCCTAAGTTCAAAATAAAAAAGTCAATCTAAATATGATTTTAGAACCTAATATAGGTTCCTTCCTACTGGATTAATTAAAAAATTTTGAGGAATATATTTTCTAGATAATTTTCTAATTTTCCCCTCGTAATATCTAAATTGCCAATTTGATCATTTATAGTTCTTGAAAGTTTAAGCAGACAAATTTAAGCATGCATAATTTTATAAGTTTTCTATTTGATCCTTTAAATTTGCATTCTCAGTTTTCAATTTTTCATTTTCAGTTTTAACTTTGTCAAAATCTTCTAATCGACAAGAACCAGCTAAGGTTATTTTTAACTCTTTATTTTCTTTGTCTAACTTACAACAATTTTTCAATAATAGCTTTATAAACTGAAATGGCTTGTTAGAAGGAAGAGATCGTATTTGACTTACCTTGTTAATCCTGTAATTTGAAGCTCCCCTGAAGTGCTACTTTATTTCAATGTCGCTCCCCCTTCATCGATACTCTCGATGCTCATTTCAGATGAGCTTGCTTCATCTTCATCTTCTTGATGACTTATCACTAGCGCAAGTCTGGCGAGGGCTTCTATCTCCGATTCGAACGACGTTTCGTCCCACTTCGCTTTGAGATTTCTATGCTTGTCGGTTTGAGCTGGCTTCTTGTTCTTTTCCTTGTCCTTGCTTGTGTCTTATTCTTCAATTTTTAGCAGTTATCTTTCAGGTGCTCTTCTTAATTATAGTGGTAGCACTTTACCTTTCTTTTCTTTCTTCTACCATGCACTTGATTAAATTTATTAGATTTAAATAATTTTTTAAATCTCCTTACCATTAACGTCGTTTCGTCATCGTCAAGTGATGTCTCGGAATCTGGTTCATCTATCTTAGCTTTTAAGGCAATATTTTTCCATGATTCCTTTCTTAGACCTGCACATCTTGACTCATGAATTTCAAAAGTTGAAAAAAGTTCTTCTAAAGTGCTTGCCTCTAAATCCTTAGAGATGAAATATGCATCTACTAAAGTTGACCATTCCAGAGTTCTAGGAAATGCGTTAAGTGTGTACCTTAGTGAATCTCTGTTGGTTTCCTTTTCTTCGAGATTTGTGAGTCTGGTGATAAGCTCCTTGATTCTTGAGTGGAGGTGTGTGACGGTTTCACCTTCTTCTAATCGGAGGTTACTGATCTAGTTCCGGAGCAGGTCGCGTCTCGCTAGTTTTAACTCTAAGGTCCCTTCGTGTAGTTCTAGGAATTTCTCCCAGAGCTCTTTGGCTGACTCGTAGGCTCCGATACAATTGACTTCTTAAGGTGGTAAAACGCTAAACAGATGAAACTCTGCTTTGCCATTTGCCATGAAGTCGGCTTGCTCCTTCTTCGTCCATTAATATTCTTCTATCTTTCGGGACTACAAAATCATATTTTATTTTTATTAATAATTCAAAATCTATTTTGAAAAATACCTCCATCTTTTTCTTCCATCTCGTGAATTCCCCCTCGAACTTCGATAGGTTGATACTCGGTCCGGTCATCTCGTGTGGTTCGTTCGGCAGTTAGTTCTCTTGAAGTGATCTCACTCTGATACCACTTGTAGGACCCTTGACAGTTGGCTAGAGGGGGTGAATAGCCCTGAAAATAAAAATAAACCTTCCTCGAACTTATAGTTTTATTAAACTAACACTTGCATAAAATAAGTTTAAGAAGTAAACTAAGAGTAGAGACACAAAGGGATTACTTGATTTCAATTGGGGAGGTTGTTAATCCAAGGAAGTTGAAAGCTCAGTAAATAGTCTCCTTCAGGCGGAGAAGCCTCTTATAGCGTTGATGGCTCACAAACAAATAGTAGAACAAACAAGAAGAGTTTACAAGTGTTGTTCTAGCCTTCTAAGACCAGGGTTGTATTTATAGCTCTGGTCGGGGCGCCTAGAAGGATTCCAAGCTCTTGGGGAGATAAACTTTTATCCCCGTCTCAACAGAATGCGCCACATCGCGTTCCAGATAAAAAGTTATTCCGGGTGCCCCGACCAGAGTAAACCTCATGTTAACCTGTTTGGTCTGAGTTCTAGCTTCGGCTCCACTCGCTTAGGTCCGGGTCTCCCACTCCGACTCCGTTCGCATTAGTCCGGGTCTTCTGCTCCGGTTCCCCTCACTTGGGTGATCTAGGCCATCCGGAATAGGGCTCACTCGAACCCAACTTCCGGCCTTCGAGCAGTCTGTTGGTGCAATATCCCTTAGGTCAAAGTTGACTGAGTTGACCAAGCTTGAGTCTTGGTCATAGTTTCGATGTTTGACAATACATGTAGACACATGGACAATGCAGGTGCAGTTGTTCATGTGGGGAGATTCTGATCAGGGACTGATCAGTGTGGATGAAGAAGAGTCAAGTAGGTCAAGGGTGACCGGATACCTGACTGGGAATTCCTAACTGAAAGGTTAGGCAGATAGAAAGTCCTAGTGAGTGAAGCTAGGCAGAAGGAAAGTCCTGGTGAGTGAAACCAGGCAGAAGGAAAGTCCTGGTGAGTGAAGCCAGGCAGAAGAGAAGTCCTAGTGAGTGAAGCTAGGCAGATTGGAAGTCCTAGTGAGTGAAGCTAGGCAGAAGAGAAGTCCTAGTGAGTGAAGCTAGGCAGATTGGAAGTCCTGGTGAGTGAAGCCAGGCACGAGGGAAAATCCAGATGGGTCAAGGTTGACCAGACATCAGGTGAAAGTCCAAGTAGGTCAAGAGAGTGACCGGATACTTGGCATGATGAAGGAAAGTCCAAGTAGGTCAAAGGAATTGACCGGATACTTGGCAAGAGGAAGAAAGTCAAAGTAGGTCAAAGGAATTGACCGGATACTTGGCAAGAGGAGAAAAGTCCAAGTAGGTCAAAGGGATTGACCGGACACTTGGTGGGGAGTCCTGGCAGGTCAAGGGAGTGACCAGATGCTAGGCAGGATGTACCAACAGGTCAAGGTTGACCGGATGTTGGTTTGAGAGGTTTGGGACTTGGTTTTGGGCAAAAACCAAGAGCTGGATCGATCGGTGGATCGATCCAGGAGCTGGATCGATCAGTGGATCGATCCAGGCTTTTCCCAGCACACAGAAAGCCTCTGGATCGATCAGTGGATCGATCCAGAGGTCCCAATCGATCAGTGGATCGATTGGGACGCTGCTACTTCGCGCGATAAGCGCTGGATCGATGCGTGGATCGATCCAGGCGTGTTTCCAGAGCACAGAGGCGCTCTAGATCGATCCGTGGATCGATCCAAAGCCTCCTAGATCGATTGGGAGTTTTCGAATCAATTGGGATCCGACCGTTGCGTCGTATTTGAGCTGCAGGCGGGCGTCTCCTTCGGTAGTTCTCTATGGTTTCATCTCAGATCTTTCGCCAGCTCCTCCACAGCGCTCTCAAAGCTCAGATCGCCAGTTCTTGAAGGATCTTGGAGGTTTTCCAAGTCAAGAGGCGGATCAAAGTCAAGAAGAGAAGCTAGGGTTAGGGTTTTCTGTACTCATTGTAAGCTTTGCGCTTGTATTTTGTTTTCCTTTCCTTTCTTCTTGTATTGAGAGTCTTGTAGGGCTTCTCCACCTTCAGTAGTTACCGAAAAGGAGTGTTTCATAGTGGAGGTGTGTGTGTGTGCGTGGATCCTTGGACTAGTCACCTCTTGTGAGGTGGATACCAAGTAAAATCCCAAGTGTTAGAGTTATATGTTTTGTTTCTTGTATTTCCGCTGCACATCTTCGAAGAAACAAGCAACGTCGACCACGAGCACGCGACGAGCTATTCATCCCCCCCTCCTCTAGCTACTTTTCGGTCCCATCAAGAGGTATCAGAGCGAGGTTGCTCTTCACCGGAATCATCGCCGGAAGGGTCAAGCATAACAAGAAAAGCTAGAGGGTGAAGAAGTTGAAGTAAAATTGTCAAAGTCAAAGAAATTTAAAAGCTCAACTTCTGCAATGGAATTCCGAGATGGGCTCGGATTTGACACGAGGGTGGCTCCACCATACACTTACACGAGCTTCGATTCTTGGAAATCAAGAATCAAAAATTTCCTTATGATGGAGATAGAGCAATGGTTTGCTCTTATGGAAGGCTTCAAGACTCCAACAAACTCAAAGGGCAAAGTTCTCAAGAGGAGCAAGTGGAGCCAAGAGCAAGTCCAAAGGTGCGAGGCCAATGAAAAAGTGACCAGGCTTTTGGTCAATTTATTGCCAAACACCATCCTTTGCAAAATTGGAAATTTTGAAGATGCAAAGGAATTATGGAGTAAATTGGCCAAGCTTCATGAAGAGATCCCCTCCACTGTACAAGAGCAAGAAGAATCCAGAGAGGGTGACTCTTTGGAGCAAGACCAAGAGGAGGACTCCGAGGTTGAGAAATGCTCAACCTCCGAAGAAGAAGTCCAAGAAGAAGCTTCATCTTCAAGGGAGTATAATGAAGAGAACAAGGAGGGAGCATACTCCTTGTTCCATGTACAAGATGATGAAGCCTCCACCTCTAGGATTGAGGGGGAGTGTAGATCAATGAACCTGGAGCAAGAAGAGGCCTCCACATCCGGGTCAAGTGAAGAAGAAGAAGATGGTGTCACCTCCAAAATTCAAGAAATATCAAATGGAGGAGCAAATGTCATCCCTACACAAGAAGGTATAAATGTTTCAATTAAAAATAAAAATCATATAATATGTTTTGAGTGTAGGGAAAGTGGGCACTACAAGAGCAAGTGTCCCAACTTGGCCAAGAAGAAGGGTCAAGTGACACAAAAGGGCAAGGAGAAGCCCAAGGAGACCACCCCTGGGACAAAGAAGAGCAAGGAGCACATTGTGTGCTTCTTGTGTCAACAAAAAGGGCATTACCGAAGTCAATGCTCCAAGGGGAAGAAAATGGTCAAGGCTCAAGGAGGCACTAGTCAAGGGGGAGCCTCCAAGGTAAAGAATAAGGTAACATTTATTGAGCCTACCCCTTTACATTATGGTAAAAAGCATGATAGTTCTAATTTTTATCATCTTAATGTAATTTACCATAAGAATAGAAAGCATGAGGGCATTAAGGAAAAGCATGTGGCCCTACATGCTAAGACTACCCAACCTAAGGTTAGGAAGGTAGATAGACAATTGGGCAAGAATATTAAGGATAATAGATACAAGCCCAAGAATAAAAATGCTCATGGATTAAATGAAAAATCAAATACTAAGGACTTAGTGAGGGAAAATCAAGTCTTGAGATCAAGACTTGATAAGTTAGAAAAGACCCTAAAAAGACTGGAAAATATCCTATTAGGGCAAAATGAGCATAACCTAGTTTTAGGGGTACAAAAGTCATCCAATGGCCATAGAGGTTTGGGATACAAACCCAAAGCTAAAAAGGATGTGCCTAGTTATCATAGGGTTCCATATAGTTATGGAACAAACCCTAAGTCTAGAGGTCAAGTCAAGGATACAAGGGAAGATATCCCTAGAAGTATCTTTGCAACCAAAGTGACTAAGACTTCTAAGAAGTCTAAGAAAGTCACTAACAAGGTCACAAGGGAGGCTATCCCTAGAGTTGACCTAGAAAAAGTGACCAAGGCCTCTAAGAAGTCCAACAAGGTCACTAGGAAGGTTTCTAGGGAAGTTATCCCTAGTGAGTACCTAGAGCATCCAAGGAGCACCAATAGGTGTTGGGTTCCTAGGAGCATCTTCTCTACCCCATAGATGGGTTAGAGAGTGTCAACTTCGATTAGAAGGGTAGTTAACTCAACTTTGAGGAAATTGACACTCAAGGAGCATTTTTAAGGTTTTTGTTAACCTTAAATGAAATGGAATTATTTTTACTCCTTGAAAGAGTAAAATGTGTCTAATGGCGGAAAAATTGATCTTATCTTAAAATGGCATAAATTGGGAAAACCTAGAGAAATACCAAGTTGGGATTTTGGTATTCTCTTAGAAATTTAAGGCAATCTGGGCCTTGATTTATGTGATTACTCTTGAGGAAAAATGGAATATGCCAACATTTGAGGATATGCTTAATTTTTAAGTGGCATAAACAAATCAAGAGAAATAGAAATGTCAATTTAGGTTTTGGCATTTCTTTGAAGCATTTAGGGCAATCTAGGTTTAACGTTTTAAGTTAAAACAAGTGGTATATTTTGAGTTAGCTAAGTGGTTAAGGATACTTAGATAAGTAATTTAGGTAATTTTATTTATGCTAAACCTTGCCATGTTATGTTTGCCCATCACATGCCATGACACCATATTTAGTTTTATATTTTTTCATTCATGACTTATTATGAAAAATACAAAAATACCATGTCATGTCATACATACATCATGCAATTATAGGAATCCTTCTTTTGAAAGCTATTTCATTTTGATGTATGCCATAACATTATCATGCATTATGCTTAATTCCTTAAAAGCAAGGACAAATGGCATTTATCAATAAGTGTTTTCAACAAGTGGTATTAACAAGTAACATCCTAAGTGGATGTTCAATATCCACAAATGCCTAGACAGATATGCATGATCCCTAGATTAGGGAAAAACCAAACTTTACATCTCACAAAGACCAATAAGATGACTTGTATGTGTTTTAGTGCACATTGGATACAAGTGAGATGTTAGGATGATGAACAAAACTCAAGATGTTGATTTAGTGCATTCTTTTGAGTTTTAGGTTCATCAAAACACATAGTTATGTGTTTTCCCATCATTGGGAAAGCTAATGTACAAGTTATGTGTTTTCCCATCATTGGGAAAGCTAATGTACAAGTCATGTGCATTAAGCCCAAGGAATATGGTGGGATATTGGTTTTAAAAATATTTTTAAAATAATTTTGGGAAACCTTGGTGAAGGCTATCTTTTGAGAGTAATCACCATTGAATAGTTAGACATAAACCTGAAGAAAGCGCTAAAGTTTTAGTAAGTTTTCAAGCTTGTGTCAATCTTTGAAAATATGATGTATTTTCATAGAAAACTATTTTCCCATGATCAAGTATGCCCTAAATAATGTCTACACGAAATTTCATGATTTTTGGATTTTTGTAGAATTTTCTAGGGGTTTCTGAAGTTGGCTGAATTTGAAATTCAGCAACTATCAGAGCTCTGATCGATCCATGGATCGATTGGAGTGCCTGAATCGATCAGTGGATCGATTCAGAAGGCAATTCTCGCGAGCAGAAGCTCGCTGGATCGATCAGCCGATCAATCTACACATCTTGAATCGATCAGTGGATCGATTCAGCTAGGTTCAATCGATTGGAACCCAACTCCAATCGATCAAGGATGCTGATTTTGGCTGAGAAAGCCTGATTTCAGCATTTTAAACCTTGTTTAGTCAATGTAACCATTCCAAACCCCTCAAAATACATTTGTATACATAAAAAGGGTGTTTTCATGTTGAAAACAAGGATGGATTGGTTAAGGAAGACTAAATTGAAGTTTAGGTTGAGGTTTGTTTCAAATTTTAAACATTTGAACCTCAAAACTTCTAAATTGGATTTCCTAAAGGTTTAGGGACTCCAAGTCATTGTTGGTGCAATGACAGAAGTTACCACCATGTCTTTAGGGGGAGGGACTCTTTAAAGACATGAAACATTATTTTTCATGAACCTTGGAGGGTGGTTAACCTTCTTTAGAGAAAATACTCATGAATGAGCATTTGAACTTGAAATGGGGAGTGGATATCCTCATTAATTCAAGTGGTATTTCAGGTGGTTGAAAAATGCTCAAGGTTGGACATTTGTCTACATTGCGGGAGAATGTAGGAAAAATGAAGGGTATGTGACCTTCATTATGATGTTGATTACAACCTTGAGAAACTCTTCAGGGGGAGAGTTTAAAAAAGGGATAAAGGTTCAACGAGTGCAGTTGTAACCAATGTTGAGTATCTCTTCAGGGGGAGAGATAGTGTTTGTTTGATGTGTGCCAATAGGGGGAGAATGTGTGATTTAAGTTAGGCCTTCATTACCTATGGGGGAGGTCATAGGGGGAGAATGAAGGGAACCAACATTCATACTTTGGCATGAAGAGAGTTAAGGATATGGGATTAGCTTAACTCAGAGTGGTCGTAACTTAAAGGTATTGTCAAACATCAAAAAGGGGGAGATTGTTGGTGCAATATCCCTTAGGTCAAGGTTGACTGAGTTGACCAAGCTTGAGTCTTGGTCATAGTTTTGATGTTTGACAATACATGTAGACACATGGACAATGCATGTGCAGTTGTTCATGTGGGGAGATTCTGATCAGGGATTGATCAGTGTGGATGAAGAAGAGTCAAGTAGGTCAAGGGTGATCGGATACCTGACTGAGAATTCCTAACTGGAAGGTTAGGCAGATAGAAAGTCCTAGTGAGTGAAGCTAGGCAGAAGGAAAGTCCTGGTGAGTGAAGCCAGGCAGAAGGAAAGTCCTGGTGAGTGAAGCCAGGCAGAAGAGAAGTTCTAGTGAGTGAAGCTAGGCAGATTGGAAGTCCTAGTGAGTGAAGCTAGGCAGAAGAGAAGTCCTAGTGAGTGAAGCTAGGCAGATTGGAAGTCCTAGTGAGTGAAGCCAGGCACGAGGGAAAATCCAGATGGGTCAAGGTTGACCAGACATCAGGTGAAAGTCCAAGTAGGTCAAGAGAGTGACCGGATACTTGGCATGATGAAGGAAAGTCCAAGTAGGTCAAAGGAATTGACCGGATACTTGGTAAGAGGAAGAAAGTCCAAGTAGGTCAAAGGAATTGACCGGATACTTGGCAAGAGGAGAAAAGTCCAAGTAGGTCAAAGGGATTGACTGGACACTTGGTGGGGAGTCCTGGCAGGTCAAGGGAGTGACCAGATGCTAGGAAGGATGTACCAACAGGTCAAGGTTGACCGGATGTTGGTTTGAGAGGCTTGGGACTTGGTTTTGGGCAAAAACCAAGAGCTGGATCGATCAGTGGATCGATCCAGGAGCTAGATCGATCAGTGGATCGATCCAGGCTTTTCCCAGCACACAGAAAGCCTCTGGATCGATCAGTGGATCAATCCAGAGGTCCCAATCGATCAGTGGATTGATTGGGACGCTGCTACTTCGCGTGATAAGCGCTGGATCGATGCGTGGATCGATCCAGGCGTGTTTCCAGAGCACAGAGGCGCTCTGGATCGATCCGTGGATCGATCCAAAGCCTCCCCGATCGATTGGGAGTTTTCGAATCAATTGGGATCCGACCGTTGCGTCGTATTTGAGCTGCAGGCGGGCGTCTCCTTCGGTAGTTCTCTATGGTTTCATCTCAGATCTTTCGCCAACTCCTCCACAGCGCTCTCAAAGCTCAGATCGCCAGTTCTTGAAGGATCTTGGAGGTTTTCCAAGTCAAGAGGCGGATCAAAGTCAAGAAGAGAAGCTAGGGTTAGAGTTTTCTGTACTCATTGTAAGCTTTGCGCTTGTATTTTGTTTCCCTTTCCTTTCTTCTTGTATTGAGAGTCTTGTAGGGCTTCTCCGTCTTCGGTAGTTACCAAAAAGGAGTGTTTCATAGTGGAGGTGTGTGTGTGTGCGTGGATCCTTGGACTAGTCACCTCTTGTGAGGTGGATACCAAGTAAAATCCCAAGTGTTAGCGTTGTATGTTTTGTTTCTTGTATTTCCGCTGCACATCTTCGAAGAAACAAGCAACGTCAACCACGAGCACGCGACGAGCTATTCAACCCCCCCCCCCTCTAGCTACTTTTCGGTCCCAACACAGTCTTCCGCTCCGGCTTCTCATCCCTCAGAAATGTCGCGCGCCTCCTTTTCGTCCGCCCGCATACTCTTCCGCGACACCTCGTACCTCAGACGTACCGAGCCCGTTGGCTCTCTCCCGTGTCTTCCTTCTTGCTAGCTTCATCTTTCGCTCGACTTCTTGTGCTCCTAAGTTCCTGCACACTAAGACACATGTCTTAAATACCAACATGACCTAACATTACTTGGTTGATCACATTAAAATTATCACGTGGTACTTACAATCTCCCCTTTTTGATGTGAGCAAACCCCAAGTTAAGTTTGAGTAAAACCACAAAAAAAAAACAATTATAAAATAATAGTTATAAAATTTTTGTAAGTACAAAAATTAAAAAATTGTACAACCCTCCCCTGAGACTTAATCTTTACTACTGTTTTTGATCACATTAAAATTGGGGTACTTTAAAAAAATTCTACTTAACATTAAAAGTCTAAGGAACAAAAAAAAATAATGTTTAAGCCTTAAAAAAATTTTAACATATTTCAGGCAAAAAAATCATATAAAGTTAAAATTATCGTTAAAAAAATTTCTGAAAAAAATAACATTCAGAAAATTTAAACATTTGAAAATTTTCTTACAGTTAAGTGATAAAGTTCTAGAAGAAATTAACTTTTAAATAATTTCTAGCAAAATTTTTGACAAAACACTTGAAAGTATTTTTATAACAACTAATTACTTACAGTTAGTCAATTAAATATTTATTTCAATAATTGACTTTCAAACTATGGCGAGTCACTAAGACTTCTTGGATATTGGAGCAATAACCACTTTCTAGACAAAGTCTCTTTAGGAAATTAAATATTTAATTTTCTTTCTGAAAGCCTTAAGTCCAAAAAAAAGTCAATCTAAATATGATTTTGGAACCTAATATAGGTTCCTTCCTACTAGGTTAATTAAAAATTTCTGAGGAATATATTTTCTAAATAATTTTCTAATTTCCCCCTTGTAATATCTAAATTTCCAATTTAATCATTTATAGTTCTTGAAAGTTGAAGTAGACAAATTTAAACATGCAGAATTTTTTAAGCTTTCTATCTGATCCTTTGAATTTACATTTTCAAGTTTTCATTTTCAGTTTTAACTTTGTCAAAATCTTCTAATCGACAAGAACTAGCTAAAGTTGTTTTTAACTCCTTATTTGATTTTTCTAACTTACAATAATTTTTCGATAGTAGTTTTATAAACTGAAATGACTTGTCAGGAGGAAGAGATTGTACCTGACTTACCTTGTCGATCCCGCAATCTGAAGCTCCCCCTGAAGTGCTACTTTCTTCCGATGTCGCTCCTCCTTCATCGATGCTATCGATGCTCATTTTGGACGAGCATGCTTCATCTTCATTTTCTTGGTGACTTACCACTAGTGCAAGTCCGACAAGGGCTTCTATCTCTGATTCGGATGATGTTTTGTCCCATGTCGCTTTGAGATTTCTATGCTTGTCGGTTTGAGCTGGCTTCTTGTTCTTTTCCTTGTCCTTACTTGTGTCTTATTCTTCAATTTTGGGTAGTTATCTTTCACGTTCCCTTCTTCATTGCAGTAGTAGCACTTTACCTTTCTTTTCTTTCTTCTACCCTGTACTTGATTAAATTTATTAGATTTAAATAATTTTTTAAATCTCCTTACTATTAACTCATTTCGTCATCGTCAAGTGATGTCTCAGAATCTGGTTCATCCATCTTAGCTTTTAAGGTAATGTTTTGCCTTGATTCCTTTCTTAGACCTACACATCTTGACTCATGAATTTCAAAAGTTGAAAAAATTTCTTCTAAAGTGCTTACCTCTAAATCCTTAGAGATAAAGTATGCATCTACTAAGGTCGATCATTTCAAAGTCCTAGGAAATACATTAAGTGCGTACCTTAGCGAATCTCAGTTGGCTACCTTTTCTTCGAGATTCATGAGTCCGATGATGAGCTCCTTGATTCTTGAGTGGAGGTGTGTGACGGTTTCACCTTCTTCTAATTGAAGGTTGTTGATCTAATTCTGGAGTAGGTCATGTCTCGCTAGTTTTGCCTCCGAGGTCCCTTCGTGTAGTTCTAGGAATTTCTCCCAGAGCTTCTTGGCAGACTCGTAGGCTTTGATACGGTTGACTTCTTGAGGTGGTAAAATGCTAAGCAAATAAAACTCTGCTTTGTCGTTTGCCACGAAGTCGGCTTGCTCCTTCTTCGTCTACTGATATTGTTCTTTGTCTTTCAGAACCACAAAACCATATTTCATTATTATTAATAATTCAAAAATTATTTTAAAAAATACCTCCATCTTTTTCTTCCAGCTCACAAATTCCCTCTCGAACTTCGGTGGTTTGATACTCGGTCTGGTTATCTCGTGTGCTTCATTTGGTTATTAGTCCTCCTGAAGCAACCTCACTCTGATACCACTTGTAGGACCCTTAGCGGTCGGCTAGAGGGGGGTGAATAGCCTTGAAAAGAAAAAAGAACCTTCCTCAAACTTTATAGCTTTATTAAACTAACACTTGCATAAAATAAGTTTAAGAAGTAAACTAAGAGTAGAAACACGAAGGGATTACTTGGTTTCAACTGGGGAGGTTGTTAATTAAAGGAAGTTAAAAGCTCAGTAAATAGTCTCCTTCAGATAGAGAAGCCTCTTACAGCGTTGATGGCTCACAAACAAATAGTAGAACAAATTAGAAGAGTTTACAAGTGTTGTTCTAGCATTCTAAGACTAGGGCTATATTTATAACCCTGGTCGGGGTGCCTGGAAGGGTTCTAGTCACCTAGGGGTAAACTTTTATCCCTGTCATAATGGAACGTGCCACATCACATTCCAGATAAAAAGATGCTCTGAGCGCCCAGACCAAAGTTAACCTCATGTTAACTTGTTTGGTCCGGGGTCTAGCTCCGGTTCCGCTCACTTAGGTCCGGGTCTTCCGCTTGCATTGGTCCGGGTCTTCTACTCCGATTCCACTTGCTTGGGTGATCTATCTATCCGGAATAGGGATCACCCGAACTCAACTTCCGACCTTTGAGCAGTCTTCCGCTCCGGCTTCTCATCCCTCAGAAACACCGCGCGCCTCTTTCTTATTCGTCCCCGTATTCTATCGCAACACCTCGTACCTTGGACGCACCAAGCCTGTCAGCTCTCTCCCGTGCCGTCCTTTTTGCTAGCTGCGTCTTTCGCTCGACATCCTGTGCTCCTAAGTTCTTGCACACTTAGACATAGGGGTTAAATACCAACAGGACCTAACTTTACATAGTTGATCACATAAAAATTATCATTGGGTACTTACAATTACTCTAATGATGTCCAAGTGACTCACCAAAACTTTGAAATTTATCCAAAAAATGTATGTTTATTGAACTCAAAGCTAAACTTGAATCTAACACAAGTTAAATCATATCCAGAAATTTAATGTAACTCATCTCACAAAATCATAGGATCCTTTTGTCTTAAAACTTAAACTGGGTGAGATGAATAAAGATTAAATTTAATTTAAATTTAATTAACTTAAATATAAATATTAATTTAATTAAACACTAAAATCAAAATTGAATTAAACATGTGTTAATTAACGTATTACATATAACTTATCTTAAAAATTATATTAAAATTCATTTAAAAATCATTTAAAAATTATTTAAGAAATCTTTTTTAAAATTATTTTAAAAAATTATTTTAAAATTTAACTTAAAAAATTCTTTTAAAATTTATTTTAAAAATACATATAAAAATTCTTTTAAAGTACTTTTAAAAGTTATTTTAAAAAATACTTTTAAAAATATTTCTAAAAATTCTTCCATAAATACTATTAAAAATTCGTTTAAAAATACTTTTAAATATTCTTCTTAAAAATATTTTATAAATACTTTTAAAAATTATTTTAAAAATACTTTTTAAAAATACTTTTAAAAATTCTTTCAAAATTCTTTTAAAAATACTATGAAAAGTTATTTTAAAAAATACTTCTAAAATTTCTTTTAAAAATACTTTTAAAAAACTTATTTTAAAAAATAATTTAAAAATTCTTCTAAAATTATTTTAAAAAATTCTTTTAAAAACTATTTTTAAAATACTTTCAAAATTATTTTAAAAATCCTTTTAAAAACTATTTAAAAAAATCCTTTTAAAAATTATTTTAAAAATCCTTTTAAAAATTATTTTTAAATTACCCTTTTAAAAATCCTTTTAAATTTATTTTAAAATTATTTTAAAAAATTATATTAAAAATATCTTTAAAATATTTTAAAAATTATTTTAAATTTTTTAAAAAAATATTTTTAAAATCTTAAAAATCTTTTAAAAATTCGTTTATCGCTTTAAAAAATTATTTAAAATCTTAACTTTATCAATTTTAATTTAAACATTAATCAAAATCTTTACTTTATTTTAATTAAACCATAATTTATCTTAATTAAAGATGGACTCAAATTAAACCTTAACTTTACTTAACTTTATTTAATAACTTTAAAAAATTTAATTCTAAATTAATACTGACTCTAAACTTAGTTAATCCTAATTTAATGTAACTTAAGTCAAATCTAATCAAAACTTACAGATCAAGTAAATGAAAATTAAATTATAACTAATACATTCAATATGAAAGTTAAGTTGTTTTAATCAATAAATTATTAAATTAAGTTAAATAAAAGTTAATCAATAAACTATTGATAATGACTAATTGTTATTGAGTTAGTAATAAATTATTTCTTAATTTAATCCAAGGTTATTAATTGATTAAATGATTAATGGCTAATCAAACTTAATAGGGGATTAATAAAAAATACAAGTTGTTGAAATAATATATTTTTTTAATATTCCCAACACTATTTTCCCTAAACATTTAGGTAGAACTTATTATAGCTAACAAAGATAAGTAGAAGGTGGTAGGCTAAGGCCTTGAAATCTATCATATCCAAACCCTAGTACGAATTAGGGGAGAGTGTCAAATTAAAGGGAAATGTTAACTCAAGGGGGAGGACATTTGAAAACTATTTTTTAAACGTATCATCTTTTCAAAAAGCTTTTGTGCTCTCTTTTTAACTGATATCTTAAAACTTACTTAAATCTCTGCTTACTGTCTTGTGTTTAAAGTTTTCAAAGAATATAGTTGAAAAAATGTCTTGAAAAATGTTTTAAACTTACTTTCATTATCTGAAAAGTTTATTTTCAAAATCGTATTTCAAAATTTATTTTGAAAATTACTTTAAAAACCTTTTTGAAAGTTGCCTTGAAAATGTTCTGCAAAAACACTTTAAAAATTATTTTAAAAAATAGTTTTAAAATATTTTGAAAAGTTATTCTATTTAAAAATGACTTTTGAAATATTTTAAAAATTACTTGTAAAACTCTCATAAAAATTATCCTTGCAAAATGTTTTTTTTTTAAAAGTTAAACATTTCAAAATATTTTTCCTGGTTATTTTCTAATATTTTTTTTTTTGCAAAATTAGTATTGTATAAATTTTTTTTAAAAGATTTAATCCTCCCTAAAATGAACCTGAGTCTTTACCTTTGTAAAGTTTTTTTTTAAAACATTACTTAAAAAATTTTCTTTGAAAATATAAGCACTTTCTAGTTAAAATAGTTGATTTTCAAACACTCATTTTCAAAATTATTTAAAGTACTTGACATCATTGTTTGA
The DNA here is from genome assembly GCF_018446385.1 of Zingiber officinale. Classification (NCBI taxonomy): domain Eukaryota; kingdom Viridiplantae; phylum Streptophyta; class Magnoliopsida; order Zingiberales; family Zingiberaceae; genus Zingiber; species Zingiber officinale. The sequence continues at coordinate 17,920,903 of NC_055989.1, forward strand.
AACCTTATTTGAAAAACTAAGTTTGCAAAGTGCTTTTTGCTAAACCTTTATTATTTATGCTTCATGCATTAACTTTTTTTATGTATGCTAAAGGGGGAGGATAGTGGGTTAGTTTAGAAAAATCAATGCTAACTCACTTTATTCAAAAGTTTTAATGTTTGCACTTGTTTTTCCTAACCTTAACTCAAGTTATTATTAGATCAAAAAGGGATTGATTGTTGGTGTAGGTTGCACTAATAATCTGATTTTGATATATGACAAATAGGTTAAAGTTAGATGTGATGTCTGTCTAACATTTTTACCAAGTGTGCAGGAGTTGACTGGTCTGAAAGACCTTACACCAAATTGAAATCTAGCTAGGTCCATGAGACTCGATAACTAGTGAGAAGTCCAGATAAGTCCGTGAAGCCCGATATTTGGCGGAAAGTCCGATTGGGTCTGCGGGACCTGACAATCGGCTGAAGTCTAGTTGTGTTTATGGACCTGACAACTGGCGGGAAGACCTAGTGGGTTAAAGGCAAGTTAAGTGACTGCAGTTGGTAAGTGAAGGTAAGCAACTAGAGAAGAGATTCAATGAAGACGCATTCCCCATTGAGGAACTATAGGCGTCAGTACAGCTTAGGTCCATTTGGAAAACCTAAGCTGAGACCTTGACTAGATCCTGGTCTCAGGGAAATAAGATCTAATTACTACTCATATTTTTATTATGTTGTGCTAACTCTGTTTTACAAGATAAATATATTTTCTGTTGCCTGGACTAACCCTTTTCTGTAGGGAAGAAGCTACTGAAGAAAAGGGGAGTCCAGACGCCCGAAAGGGATCCGAGCACCCAGACTAGGCTAGCTCGGGCGAGTGTCGCGTGCACCCAGGCGGACCAAGAGCCCAGAGATGGTCCAGGTGCCCGGACCCAAAAATTCATCCAATTAAGCTGATGTGTAGTGTGTTGACTGGCCGAGACACGTGGTCCAAGTACCCGAAGGGGTTTTAGGTGCCCGGAATGGGCCTATATAAAGGCTTTTGACCAGGAGCTTTAGAACAACAACTGCCATGACTTTCACTCTTGCTCGGTGCTCCAAAAAAGCTCTTGTGATGCTGTGATGCTTCTTCGACAACTAGCGATCAAGATTTTCTTACTTTCTATGTTGTCGATAACATTGTTTGTTAATTCTTGTACTTAACTTTTGTAATTATTCGAGCTATTAGTAAATTGCCTAAAGAAAGCACTCGACGAGTGTAGCCCTTCGAGTAGGAGTCGTCGAAGGCTCCAAACCAAGTAAAACTTGACTTTGTTAGCGTTGTCTTTTATTCTTCCGCTGCATACCTACTTTTAGTCGTGATTTTTCGAAGAACGCTATTCACCCCCCCCCCTCTCTCACGTCTTTCTGGTCCTACACATCAGAAGGATTAACCACTGACCGAAGCAAAGAAATCGATGGGCAAACCAAGTATCAATCCACCAACGTTCGAGGGAGAGTTCACATACTGGAAACGTCGAATGGAGGTATTCTTAAAAACTGATTTTGAAATACTTTTAATAATCAAATACGGTTTTGTAGTTCCCAATGCTCAACAAGGAGAGGAGAAAGAAAAATACCTGTGGACAAAGAAGGAGCAAAATGACTTCGTAGCACACTGTCGAGCGGAATACCACCTACTAAGTGTATTACCGCATCAAGCAGTCAACTGCATCAGAAGTTACTCCTTAGCTAAAGAACTCTGGGAGAAATTCTTGGAGTTCTATGAAGGCACATCTGAAGCGAAGCTTGCATGACGAGGCATTCTTCGACACTAACTGACAAACCTCCATCTGGAAAAAGGTAAGATGGTAGCTCAACTACACGCGAAGATCAAGGAGTTGATCACTGGACTAATCAATCTTGACGAAATAGTAACCAACCAAGACTCAGTCCACTATGAGCTCAATGCCTTTTCTAGAACTCCAGAGTGGACCTCGATCATAGACGACTACTATATATCGAAGGACCTAGAGGTAAGTGTGCTAGAAGGTCTCTTTTCGATATTAGAATTACATGAATCTAGATGTGCATGTTCAAGAAAAGAGTCAAAGCAGAACCTAGCACCGAGAGCCAACAAGAAGGATGAATCCAAGTCAGACTTAGATCTTAATGCAAATTAAGAATAGTATATGGTAAGGGAGTTTAAAAAGTTTTTTAAAACTAACAAGTTTAAAGAGATGCAAATCAAGAAAAATCCAAAAAGCAAAAGAAAGGTTTGATGCTACAATTGTCAAAAAGAAGGACAAATAAAAGATGACTGCCCAGAGCTCAAGAAGGAGAAAGACAAATAAGCAAGGTGAACTAAGCACAAGAATCTCAAGACCACTTGGGATGAAAGTTCATCCAAATCCAAGATAGAAGCCTATGTTAGACTAGCACTGATGGCTAGTTACGAACAACCAAGTAACTTGGAAGCTAGCATCGATGAAGGGGGAGCCACATCAGATGAATACAATGATGTAGGGGGATAATCTAGTTTCAGATCAGACATGGTAAGTGAGGTACGTCTCTTACCTCCTAATCAACTATATTTAGGAATAAAGTCTATGTCCAAATCTTTGTGTTAGCTTAAAACTAAGAATATAAATTTAAAAAATAAAAATATGAATTTGAAAATAATTTTAGCTAAAGCATGCCTTCTAGAAGAATTTGATAACGTTAAAACTGAAAATGCAAAATTAAAAGAATAAATAGAAAATTTAAAAAATTCTAATATTCAAATTTAAAAAATTATCAAGAGCTAAATTAGGATTATAGATTTCATAAGGTTCAAATCAAAAAAGTGATAAAAAAATACATTCTAAGAAAATTTCTGATTAATCTAGTAGGTAGGAACCTATATTGGGTTCCAAAATCATGCTTAAGTTAAATCGTTATGCATGTTTTAATTTTAATTTGCTTTAATATTTTCATTGCATGCTTAAAATTGTCTAACTTTTTTAAATAAATTGTTTCATATCCTTTCTATTCAAAATTAATTAGATCTTAATTTTTACTTGAAAAAAGATTGTATTACTTATCAATAGGAAAATTTGTGGATTTTTTTTTTTTTTTTTTTTTTGACCATTAATGAATTTTCTATGAATTTTTACCAAAATATTAATCTTTAATATTAAAATTTTTTAAAAAGTCAATCTTTGAAAATCTTTTTTTTTTTTGCAAATATAATTTCTATTTTACATACTTAACAAATCTTGCAAATTTTTTTGAGCTTAAAATCTATTATTAAATATTTTTTTAAGAAAATATATCTCTCTATATAAAATAATTAATTACTATTTATATTAATTTTATTTATTCATAAAAATTTTATCACAATTCTAAATTATTATGTTTAATAGTGACAAAAAATTTTAGAATTTTTTAAAAAATTAAAAACTATTTTAAAATTGTTTTTCTAAAAACAAGGTTTTAAATCATAAAAATTCTTATTTTTAAAAAATAATATTCACAATTTTTTTAAGTCTTCATCACTATTTAGATAACCCTTAGAATTTTTTTTGATGTTCACCCCTATTTTTAATATAATCAAAGAGGGAGAGAAAAGATTAAGTCTAAGGAGAGGAACAACTTTTTGTATTAACTATTTCAATTTACATATTAAATACTTTAATTTGCATATTTAGTTACTTTATTATTTTGGTTTAACTCTAACTTAATTTGGGTTGATGCACATCAAAAAGGGATAGATTGTAAGTAACCCAGGTTAGTTTTGATGTGGTCAACCTGGTTAAGTTAGATTCTATTGTGTTTAAATCTTGTGTCTAAGTATGTAGGAGCTTAGGAACACAAGAAGTCAAGTGAATGATGTAGCTGGAGAGAAGGATGGCACGGAAAGGGAGTCGATGGGCTCAGTACGTCTGAGGAATGAGGTGTTGTGGAAAAGTACACTGGTGAAAGAAAAGGAAGTGTGCGACATTTCCTAGTGACGAGAAGCCGGAGCGGAAGACTACTCGAAGGGAAGGCCGGAGTTGGGTTCGGGTAAACTCAACTTTGGAAGGCCGAAGGATCACCCGAGCGACCGGAGATGAAGACAGGACCAGAGAAGGCGCAAGACTAGTCAGCAAAGAGCTGACTGGTCCGAGTGCTCAAACCACCTAGTTCGGGCACCGAGACCACCAGGGCACCAAACAGGCGCCTCGTTGCAATGTCGTTGTTATGGATCACTTTCGGGTCCACATAAGCAATGGTCCGGGCGCCCGGATATGGTCCAGGCTCCCGGAGATGAAAAAATTCAATCTACACACCATTGTGAAGTCATTGCGTGGAAATAAAGTTTGCACAACTGGGGCGCTCGGAGAGGGTCCAGGCGTCCAAAGAGGTCACGTCAGCAAATAGCTAGTTTCAACCAGTGGGCTATAAATAGAGCCCTGGTCTTCTTCATTAAACACAACACTTGTATTTGAATCTCTTGTTTATTGTTCATTTTCTGAGCTGTAAATAAGTCATTGTACGAGGCTTCTCCACCTCTGAGAATTTCTCAAAGAAGGTATGATAGTGTGCATCATTAATATTGGATTAACAACCTCCCCTATTGTAAACCAAGTAAATCTAGTAGCTTCGTTTATGCAATTAATCTCTATTTTTCTAACAAGTGTTTATTAGTCAAAGTTAAAAGTCATGAGAATGGTATATTTATAATTTCAAACAATTCAATCTCTCTTACCGGTCGTACGGGACCAACACCAGACTCCCATGCCGCTCGACCGGATTATAAGTGAGTATGCCCTCATTCATGTCCTAGACTCTCACGCCGACCGACCAAGTTATAAACGAGCATGCCCTCACCCCTATGTTCGAGACTCTCATGTCGCTCGGCTGATTTATAAGCGAATATGCTCTCGTGCCTATTCCAGATTCTCATGTCGCTAGTCGAATGATAAGCGAATATATACTCTTGTGCCTAAGTTTCATACTCTCATGCCGCTCGACCAACTTATAAGCGAGCATGCCCTCGTGCTTATGTCCTAGACTCTCATACCATCTGGTTGAGTTATAAGCGAGTATACTCTCGTGCTCAAGTCCTAGACTCTGGTGTCATCCGACCGAGTTATAAGCGAGCATGTTCTCGTATCCAAGTCCTAGACTCTTGTGTCATTCGATCGAGTTATAAGCGAGTCTGCACTCGCTCCTATGTTCCAGACTCTCGTGCCACTTGAGCGAGTTATAAGTGAGTCTGCTCTCGTGCCCAAGTCTCAGACTCTTGTGCTGACCGACTAAGTTATAAGTGAGTATACCCTCACACCTATATCTCAGATTCTCATATCGTCCGACCAAGTTATAAGCGAGTATGTCCTCGCGTCTATGTTCTAGACTCTCGCACAGCTCGACCGAGTTATAAGCGAGTTTGCCCTCATGTTTGTCCCAGACTCTTGTTCCATCAGGCCGAGTTATAAGTGAATCTGCCCTCATGCTTGTGTTCCAGACTCTCTTGCTGCTTGGCTGAATTATAAGTGAATACATTCACATGCCTATATCCCAGACTCTTGCATTGTCTGACCAAGTTATAAGTGAGTCTGCCCTCGCACCTATGTTCTAAACTCTCGTGTCATCTGGTTGAGTTATAAGCGAGTCTGTCCTCACACATGTTCCAGACTCTCGTGCCACCCGGTCGAGTTATAAGCAAGTCTGACCTCACTCCTGTTCTAGATTCTCGCGTCGCTCGCCCGAGTTATAAGCGAGTTTGCCCTCGCCCTATCCTCAACTCTTACCATAACTATGAACTATCCGAATAGGCAATGCTCCTAGCATAAAACTTGAATGGCAGAACTAGAACGGAGCGTCCAAGCTAATGACATTAAAGAGCACATGTATCTAGTCAGTCAAGCTTGCAGCCTCCTTCGACTAGACTTAAAGGAAGGCTAATAATATGACAAGGTGGTACCCCTAAAGTGTGGTTCGACGTTAAGAAAGTCGGTTGATGTGGCGGTTAAAGTCAAGAAGGGGGTTAACTCTCAGGTCGTATCGATGTCATGCCGAAATAAGTCTAGTGTTACCGCCTAATGGTCTGTCCGATAGAACCAAAGGGCTGATCAGGCACGTTAGAGACATCTCTTGGTTGGACCAAACTTTATATTCAAGTATAGCGGGCGAGTGCAAGATGAACCTCCAATATAAAGTCCAACTGGACATATTGTCCGAGCGGAAGACGAATCCCCAACATAAATCTGGTCAACTCAAAGGCCAGTCAGACCTTAGGGGTTCAACTCTCCACTTCTCCAAATGCAAAGCTCTCAACTTACATCCGCCCAACCCCAGCGTCGGTCGGACTTACGGGGCTCAGCTCCCCATTTTCTCCAAATGAAGGCTCTCAACTTACAACCGTCCGACTCCAATGCGCTTAGCTCCCCACTTCTCCAAATACAAGGCTTCAACTTACATCCGCCCCGTCCCAACGTTGGTTGGACTTATAAGGTTCAACTCCCCACTTCTCATGATCATAACTCCCAGCATACAGCCTGTTGGTCGCCACACCAGTCAGATTTACACGGCTCAACTCTCCACTTCTCATGAACATAACTCCTAGTCTTCAACCGATCGGCCCAGAGACGATTGGACTTTCTCTAACAGATAACATTATCAGAGAATCATAACAACCTGTCAGGGAATATGTCATTATTTTGACATATACATGCAACGGAACCTTCTTCCAACCATAGAGAAGCTATCGTACATCTTTCACCACTCGACATACTATGCCACTAGACATTCTCTACCATCTTATCAATGCAGAGGTTATGAGAGGCGATATAAAAAAAACTCCTCTCCATTGGACAGAGGAGCTTAGGTGCGTGAGGTCTCACTATCACAATTTATCAGTTGTTATTACTATTCATTTTCTTATTCATTTCCCTCGGCTACGGTGCTAACTTATTCCCGTTAACTATGTTTGTGATGTGTACAAATTCGTAACTCTTAATTCTAGGATCGCTTAACATCATTTTCTTCTCAAAATTTTCTCATAATCAATATCTAATCTATCAAGATATCATCTAGTCAGTGGGTCAGCTCTTCCACTCTCAAATCGGATAACGATCTTTACAAAATTTAAAAGTTATGCGTGTTGTTTTAACATTTTCATAATTTTAAACGTGTGCTTTTATCAATTACCGTTAATTGTCTTGTCAATAAAAAACAGAAAAAATAAAAACAGTAAAGTGTTGAATCTCGAAACAACAACAGCATTATCATCCCCACTGCCCCTATTTGTGTTTGTTTCATAATTAATGCATGCCACTCATGACACCTTCACAATCATGGCAACCCTACGAGCTGATCAAGTCACTCGATGCTGCTGGCTCTCGCTCCAAATCTAAACCAGCAAAAGCGAAATCTAAGTGATCAGTCGGATAAAAGGGAAACAGATCATGATTGCAAATAAAGCTTCATTTAAAAGATGGCTTCATTAACACTGCTGTATGACAGGACCGCCCCTGACTAAAGGTAAGGATATATGAGAAGTCCTCGAGGATAGGATGACATTTTTAGACTCCTCTGATAGATCAAGGCACGGATTTAAATTTTGAAACACAGCTGTGATACGTTCTTGAAAAAAAAAATTTAAGGGTTAGTGAAATTGAGAATATTAGTTGTTAGGTGGATATATATATATATATATATATATATATATATATATATATATATAGGGTTAGTGAAATTGAGAATATTAGTTGTTAGGTGGATATATATATATATATATTATTTATCTTGACGGTATATATAGAAAATTTTTATAGGATTTCTCAGATATTACCTGACTTAGTTAAACATAAAAAGTAATTATTTTTACAAGATTAAGTGAGAGTAATTAATATCTGGGATTTAAATTCCAGTATTTATTAAATTTTTTCTGGTAGACAGGATTTAAATCCTGACACTTATTTTTTTTCATTTCTGATATTTAAATCCGGGTAGATGTACTTAATCGAGATTTAAATCCTGCTACTTGTATATTTTTTTTGTCAGGATTTAAATCTCAATATTATTTTTTTAATATTTAATTTTTTAAAATATTTTTTAAATACCATTATAATTTTTAAAAAAAATGTGAAGTTAAATCTTTTATTAAAATTATAATTGATAAGATTAATTTATAAAATATGTTTAAAAATTAATAATATTTTATATTTATATTTATTAAATATATTATAAGTTATTTAGTAAATAATTTCAATAAAAACACAAAAAAATTTTGAGATTTAGCAAATATATTTAAGGTTGAGCGAGTATCTTATCGCTTTGTCCTTTTAGGAGTCTAAATCTCTCAGACTCGAACATAATCAGGATCGAGATTCTCCTTATCTCTACCATCATAGAGGAAAGTAATACATCTCTCAAACTTCCATCATATTAATGAAAAATTATTACAAAAGATAAGTATATCAAAGTACGTGGCATATTCATAAGGATGCTCTCGTTGATTTTTAAAAGATCAATGATTAGGTGAGGGTGTTGGTGGGAAACTTCTTATTCTCTACTTGTTGTTTCAGGGTGTCATCAATTCCATACTATACCATTTGGACGAAGCAGATGCTGACCATATAATAAAATTCCTTCGATTGAAGGAATTCTTTTTTCCTGATGGCCCAGTGCTCGTCCTCTCCCGGCTAGTGCTCCTTAAGTTCAGACACCTGGTCCTCCAACTAGTCATTATGGGCCTCCAGCTCCACCACAAAGACCTACAACTCCGTTAGGGAGACCTCTTGGCCCCACGCCCCAACTCAGACATCTTTAATTGCAATCAGGGCGGCCTCTAGATCGCATCATCAAGTTTCCACCAGGGTCTTGGCAGACTTAGCCTCCCATAGAGTGGCTCCCAGTTCCACTCTCAAAAGCTCCAACTCCTACTGGTTGGCATCTAAACCAATTTGAACGGCTGCCTCTTGGCTGCTGCAGTTTCCAATTTAATTTGATGGTCAGATATAACAGCTGGCAGCATGTTTATCTCCACTTGCAGTCATCTCACATTATGCGCTAGGTTGATTCTTTCTACCAACATCTCCACTATCCCTCTCCTCAGTCAAGTGATCATTGTTTGGTCAAAGCAGGGTCTGCTTGTTGTCACTTCAGGCGATCGACTTTCGACTGTGCTACGATTATTTCCTGCTGACCCATAACCAAAACTTCTAGAGAAGTGGTTGCAGCTAACTAGGTCTCCTGTTCAACTATGCGAGACTATAGATCTCAACGACTCTGGCAAAACTCAGGGTATTGCTGGCCGAATATCAGTAGTTGAGATGTGCTTAATCTCATCTCGTAGAAGTTCCTCTACTAAAACTTGGATGGGCATGTCCTTGGCCACTACCTCACCATTCTTCATGGCAAGGGTTGTTGAACCATAAAGAGTGAGGTCTATCCTATATTCTTCCTAAACTGGGTCTTGGGATAATTCCACGACGAAGGAGGCGTCTTCTTCACCTAATAAAGTCCCCAAGTAGCCTAAAGAACTTGGGTCCAAGGGAGCATACTAATGACTCGCCTCCATACGAGAAGCCCCCAATTCGACAAGAGGCAAAAAAAAAAAAAATGGGGGTCCTAGGAGATGTTGGGAGGTGCACCATAGACAAGTGATCGCATCAGGTGGCTGAACTGGCAAATGGATCGATGAAGCTAAGGATCCGATGGGGATTTATTCAAGGGTTGATGTGCCTAATTTTTCGGTCGAGGGTCCAGGTGATGCTCCTTCCTCGGGGTCACCTTGGTGAAGTCGATGATTGCTACTTTACGTGTTTCCAGCTTTGCCACAGTAAGTTTCATCATCACCTTGTTTAGCAATGCCCTAATCATCGTGTCAATTGTAAATAATAATATGCCTTTAGTTAGCTGTCAAAACTTGTGAGGAAAACGATTCTTATCAAATGAAGCGATAAGAGGAGATGGTCTTAAGCTCAGTGCAAACATGTGCAACAGTTCTTCCTCGAGTAGGACATTATTGCTAAACTGCAAACCCAATAGCTTCTGGGACGCATTGTACAGGTGGCAGATCTCAGGGTATTGTTGGTCGAATATCAGTAGTTGAGATGTGCTTAACCCCATCTCACAAAAGTTCCTCTACTAAAGCTTGGATGGGCATGTCCTTGTCCACTGCCTCCCCGTTCTTTATGGCGAGGGTCACTGAATCATAAAGAGTGAGGTCTATCCTATACTCTTCCTAAACTGGGTCTTGGGATAATTCCACAACAAGGGGACGTCTTCTTCACCTAATAAAGTCCCCCAATAGCCTGAAGAACTTGGGTCCAAGGGAGCATACTAATGACTCGCCTCCATACAAGAAGTCCCCAATTCGACAGGAAGTAAAAAAAAATGGGGGTCCTAGGAGATGTTGGGAGGTGCACCATAGACAAGTGATCGCATCAGGTGGCTAAACTGACGAATGGATTGATGAAGCTAAGGATCCGATGGGGATTTATGCAAGGGTTGATGAGCCTAATTTTTCTGTCGAGGGTCTAGGTGATGCTCCTTCCTCGAGGTCGCCTTGGTGAAGTCGATGATTGCTACTCTACGTGTTTCCAGCTTTGCCACAGTAAGTTTCATCATCACCTTGTTTAGCAATGCCCTAATCATCGTGTCAGCTGTAAACAATAACATGACTTTAGTTAGATGTCAAAACTTGTGAGGAAAATGATTCTTATCAAATGAAGCGATGAGAGGAGATGGTCTTAAGCTCAGTCCAAACATGTGCAATAGTTCTTCCTCGAGTAGGACATTACTGCTGAACTGCAAACCCAGTAGCTTCTGGGATGCATTGTATAGGTGGCAGATCTCAGGGTATTGTTGGCCGAATATCAGTAGTTGAGATGTGCTTGACCCCATCTCGCAGAAGTTCCTCTACTAAAGCTTGGATGGGCATGTCCTTGGTCACTGCCTCCCCGTTCTTTATAGCGAGGGTTGTTGAACCATAAAGAGTGAGATATATCATGTACTCTTCCTAAACTGGGTCTTGGGATAATTCTATGGCCAAGGGGGCGTCTTCTTCACCTAATAAAGTCCCCCAGTAGCCTGAAGAACTTGGGTCCAAGGGAGCATATGAATGACTTGCCTCCATACAAGAAGTCCCAAATTCGACAAGAGGCAAAAAAATGGAGGGTCCTAGGAGATGTTGGGATGTGCACCATAGACAAGTGATCACATCAAGTCGCTAAACTAGTAAATGGATCGATGGAGCTAAGGATCCGATGGGGATTTGTGCAAGGGTTGATGAGCCTAATTTTTCGATCGAGGGTCCAGGTGATGCTCCTTCCTTGCGGGTCGCCTCGGTGAAGTCGACAATTGCTACTCTGCGCGTTTCCAACTTTGCCACAATAAGTTTCATCATCACCTTGTTTAGCAATGCCTTAATCATCGTGTCAGCTGTAAACAATAACATGCCTTTAGTTAGATGTCAAAACTTGTGAGGAAGATGATTCTTATCAAATGAAGCAATGAGAGGAGCTAGTCTTAAGATCAGTCCAAACATGTGCAACGACTCTTCCTTGAGTAGGACATTACTGTTGAACTGTAAGTCCAGTAGCTTCTGGGACGCAATGTAGTAGTCCTACTCTAGGTGGTATTCTTTCAAAGTTTAGGGGGGGGGGGATTCTTACTGCCAGCGAGTCGATCAAGAAGTGGAGTCAGGAGGTTTGACAAAAAAAGATATAGGATTTTCATCCCTTATGGGATGAAGGAAACTCCTTGATCAAGTTAATCCCAAATTGGGAGGAAAAGAAAACTCTATCCTCCATCTTCTTCGAGTAAAAGAAAAAAATTAAAGAAGCAAGGAGAAAATGGAATGCGATACAAACGAAAAAGAATTACTATCCTAGTCAAAATACTGAAAGAATTGGAGCCAAGCTATGACAACGGGATGTGAAATTATTGTGATACTTCAATAAAGAAAACATGGATAAAGAAGCGTAGACCGCTCAACATATGGCTTCAGAAGAAGGTTACAGACTAGAGGAGGACGGTTTGGCCAATCGTTGTCATTCAGAAGCCTTGATAGATGATTGGTCGGAAGTCTATAAGCCGTCCTCAACCAATCCAAGGATGTATCAGTAAAACTCAAAGTGATAGATCTATATTAGGGAGTGGAAGAAGATTCTCTGACAATAGAATGTGTTACCAAGGGACTGGTGAAAGATAAAATGGTAAAGACAGACTAAAACAACTTACTGGGTGGAGAGAAAAACTCAGAGATGAAGAAGATGAAGAAGACAAAGAAACGACGATTGAAGAATCAGCAAGTGTGTGTAAAGACGTTCTTATTTGATTTAATATAATCTGACTTATTCAATAGAAACAGTTGAATTTTTACTATTTTAAGTGCCGGATAGATTTTTTACCATGAGATCAAGTATATGAGATAAATAAACATTCAAAATAATCTTTATCTGACGCCTAGAAGAATAATCATATGTTCTTAGTTACAATAATCTTTATTAAAAAATTATTGTTTCTATTCAACCTTTCAAAAATATAATATAATAAACTATCAAGATAAATATGTGAGTTGGGCTAGTCACTAGTTACATCGAACAAGCAAGAGGGATGGGTCTAATAGATCAAATGAGGGCTAGACCGACAAAACTAGTAAATATGAGTCATGTGATTTGGGCAAACCATATAGATCAATGGGTTAAGTGAGCCATATTGGCTTACCAAGTAGGATATTTTATCATTGCAAACATTATTAATTCTCTACGACAAATAATAGATTGCAAACCAAATATCATAAAATGAAACACATGCATCCAACTGATCTCTTTAATTGTTCAGCAGCACCAACCACAAGAGCACTTAAAATTAGAAAATCTCAAAAGGGACATTTAACTTTCAAAATTTCCAAACCACCTAGTTATTTTTTTTTATTTTATCTTTTCCATCTATTGATATTTTATTTAATTTTTAAAAAATAAATATAAAAATATAAACCAAATATCATTTTTTTAAAAACACATATTTTCTAAAAAATTATAAAAATAAAAAATACAGAACCAAACGCACCGTTAATTCTCGAAACAGCAACTCTATCGTCCCCACTGCCCCTATTTGTGTTTGTTTAATCAAACATGCACGCCACTCATGACACCTTCACAATCATGCCAACCCTACGAGCTGATCAACTCACTTCATGCTGCTGCCTCTCGCTCCAAATCTCAACCAGCAAAAGCGAAATCTAAGTGACGACCAGTCGGATAAAAGGGAAACATATCCTTTTGTAGAAAAGATTACGTTCATCCCTGATATTCCTCGTAGACCGTCCAGTTAAATTACAAAAGGAAACCGTATCTGAACGAAGCCATGATTGCAAATAAAGCTCCATTTAAAAGATGGCTTCATTAGCACTGCTGCATACAGAATCGCCAGAAGAGTAATAAAACTAGACCTCCCTTTTCATGTCTAGTCCTTGCCTTCCACACCACCCTCAAATGCGCCATCTTTGTCAAACTTATAGTTGATTATGGCGTGTCATCATGTTCTTCATCTAGTGACAATAAAGAGCTAGAGAATATAGTGTTAGGCAAAGGTCCAATCCATGAGCCAGCCAGCAACAATGGCATACGTCTTCCTTCCTTGACGCATGTTTTGTTTTTGGATACACAGGCATGCACTTGGACATCATGTGCGCATTAAGAGAATTGAGGCAAGCGTCTAGAAAAGAAGTATGACAAGAATAATATTTCAACGCGGAAAGAAGCCATTGTTGGCGCATATTCTATGCTTGTTCCATAAGATATACAGCCATGCATATCACGTTGATTTGAGGAGTTCAAGTGCAAGAATTAATACGATTGATGCTGATATCCATTAGATTGACGTACGTGTTCGTCGACGAACCAGCTAAATGAACATTAATTAAGAAGAGTTCCACTAATAGCAATATTATTTAATTTCTAGATATTTTACTTGGCATGCATACATCATGGTTAAGTCAAATGTTAATCTTCTAGACAATCGGACTCGTCGCTTTCATTCTTTAAGGCTAAACCTCCATGACAGTAATGCTTATTCTGATTAGAGGTGATTAGGTGATTAGTTTGGTCGGACAAAACTGTAAGTGATTTCACTATTTGTGGAAGGTTTTAGAGAAGGAGAAAGTTTATGGGATTCTTAGAGTGATCTGCCGAAAGGTCATACGATATGGGTAGGAGTTCAGGGCACTTCTAGAGGTCAACAAGCGCACACCACCAACTACTAAGGAGCTTGTTCTCTAGAGAACTCCACTCAGCTAGCTTGATTCCCAACTTCTCTATTTTGAGTTATTTCTCGGGTTCTCCGCTTAGCTTGGTTTCCCGAGCTCTCTGCTTAGAGCTTCGGTAGGCTACCATTCAAAAGGTCTCATGCCAATGAAGATATCTTACATTCTTTTAAACCCATAATATTTTCCATATATTTTTAATGTAAGACTTTAATTGTATCCCAACAATCATCTCCTCAAACAAAGTACTATTATTACTTTTGTTGTGCAAAATGATGTCCACATATCTCCAAAATGACATGATATTGTCCACTTTGAGTCTAGACCCTCATAACTTTGCTCTTGGCCTCTCCCCAAAAGACCACATGTCAATGGTGATATCCTACATCCTTTTAACCCCATAATCTTTACCAAATCTTTCTAATGTGGGACTTTGGTTGAATCCCAACAATCCTCCTCTCAAACGAAGGACCATAATTACTCGCATAGTCTGGGTCTCTCCGCGAGCTTCTGGTCACCCTGACCTGCTCTTGGCCTCCCCGTAAGCATCCGCACCTGGTCACCTTGACCTACTCCGGGCCTCCCCGCGAGCATTCTGTCACCCTGACCTGCTCCGGGCCTCCCTGCGAGCATTCGGTCACCCTGATCTACTCCAGGCCTCTCCGCAAGCATCCAGTCATCCTGACCTGCTTCGGGTCTTCCCGCGAGTATCCGGTCACCCTGACCTGTTTCGGGGCCTTTCCCACAAGCATTCGGTTATCCTGACCTGTTCTAGGCCTCCCCGTAAGCAGCTTGATCCTGTCAATCTTGACCTGCTTCGGGCCTCCCTGCGAGCATCCGGTCACCCTAACCTACTCGCATTCCTACAAGTATTCGATCACCTTGACCTGCTCCAGGCCTCCCCGCAAACATCTGGTCACCTTGACCTACTTCGGGTTCCCCGCGCACATACGGTCACCTTGATCTACTCCGGGCCCACCCTCAACTTCGTTCAAGGCCGCCCCACATGGCATCTTGTTTGGACCATGGCTCTGATACCATTTGTTGTGCCCAAAAGGATATCCACATATCTCCACAATGGCATGATATTGTCCACTTTGGGCCTAGGCCCTCATGACTTTGCTCTTGGGCTCTCCCCAAAAGGCCTAATGCCAATGAAGATATCTTACATCCTTTTAACCCCATGATCTTTACCAAATCTTTCTAATGTGGGATTTTGATTGAATCCCAACTCTCATAATCTGGACCTCCCCATGAGTATCCAGTCACTCTTGACTTTCTCTAGGACTTCCATGAGCATCCGGTCACTCTTGATTTGCTCCGGACCTTCTCTGCAAGTATTTGATCACTTTTGACCTGCCTCGGGTCACCTCGCAAACATCCGATAACCTACTTCGAGCCTCTCCGTGAGCATCCGGTCACCCTGACCTATCCCGTGCCTCCCCGCAAGCATTCGGTCATCTTGACCTGCTTCAGGCCTTCCTGTAATTTCATTCAAAGTCACGCTACATGACATCTAGTCTGGACCATGACATTAATACCATTTGCTGTGTTCAAAAGGATATTCACACATCTCTACAATGACATCATATTGTCAACTTTGGGCCTAAGCCTTCATGCATCCAATCACTCTTGACCTGTTTCGAGCATCCCCGTAAGCATCTGATCACTTCGGGCCTCTCCGTGAATATCCGGTCATCCTGACTTACTCCGAGCCTCCTTGCAAGTATCTGATCACCTTGATCTACTCCACACCTTCCCACAACTTCGTTCAAGGTCACCCTACATAGCATCTGGTCTGGATTATGGTGCTGATAACATTTGTTGTGTTCAAAAAGATATTCAGATATATCCATAATGGTATGATATTGTCAACTTTGAGTCTAAACCCTTACAACTTTATTTTTATGATCTACCCAAAAGGTATGATACCAATTGAGATATTTTATATCCTTTTAAATTCATGATCTTTTCATATCTTTCTAATGTGAAACTTCGATTATATCTCCAACAATTACTATGGCTAATAATAGTCAAACAATTGACACTAATGAAAAACACCACAAGTAAATTGACATTAAGTTAAAATCAGTGGCAAAAACATTGGAACTAATTTTCTAGATATCATGCAAATGATCCCTAATTTAGCTGATCCCATATAGTAGAATAAGATTTAATTGTTGTTAATGTTGTAGTATCATTTATGCACTTCTAGTGACTTAAGAAATAGATAAACCTTGTTAAAATAACTTTCGATGCTAACTAACATTTGTTCTTATGAGTGGAAGTGAGACTCCACTATACAGTTCTTTGGACCACACTTCTATTTCAATAGCCGCCACATTAACAATCCTTCGTGTGATCACTTCTGCATCTGATCCACATCCATTTTGTTGGAATATTTCAGCATTGAGGAGGAGGTAGGCCATTAGAAAGGAACATTGGAAGATATATGGGAGAGCCGAGCAAGGAGGACAGAGGGCAGTGGCTGTTTTTGAAGGAGGTAGGTAGGTAGGTTTTTTTAGTTCTTTAAACTAACTAATCTGAAAAGTATCCGACCCAACCTTACGAAAAAGAAAGATTATCATTGACTTAAAGGCCAAAATTTCTTTAGGCTTTAAGCCTTTTAAATGATAAAATCCTAGAAGATAAAGTTCAGCTCAACTAAATCCTAAACCCTAGAAACAAAGCCATGTCTTAATTAAGAATCGTGCAACAAAATATTCAAAATAAAACAGATTGTACATAAGAACTAAAAAAGATTGCTCTGATGATCTAAATACAATTCTTAATGATCAAATATGGAGGTTCTAATGCCACAAGTTAGAATAAGGTTATCCTTATGGAGAAATCATCATCCATGATACAGTGTATAAAAGGTGGGGCCCGATAATGTCAGACACTCAGAAGTCAAGAGGGTGTGATAGTCAAGGATAGTCAAAAGTCGAAGGAACGTGACGGTCAGAAGTCAAAGAGATGTGACAGTCAACAGCTAGGAGAAAGGAGTTAGACTGCCTCATGTCACCAGCCGCATAATTACTGGTCGAGTACAGACAGAGCATGGTCCCAGATTTGAGACATAAGACGCAACCTGGAGTAGTGTTTGACCTATCCCAACTGGTCGGGCTTCCCCAGCTTGAGCCGCGTAGACAGGCTTGGTACATTCAGTAAGACAACTCCCGATCGATCCTTCAGCGATCCAAGTGTGAAAGATGGGGCCCTCGCTACAGCTCACCTCCCTCATCAAGACTCAAGTCAGGTGGCACATCCAAAAGTCATCTCGAGTTGTCTGTAGCTAAACCCAAGTAGGACACAAAACGCTAAGCGACAAACAATGTTAGAGAGTCATAACCTCCTATCAGAGAATAACTGCTATGCGTCAGGGAATATTCCAGTAGTTTGCTATCATTGGCGGAGGGAACCTTCCATCCACCAATAGGAGGTCACCGTACATCCTCTCTCAACCGACATGCCCTGATACCCGATATTCTCTGACAACATGCAGGCTCTCAAGGAAGCAACATCATATAAAAAGGATGTCCTCTCCCTTATCTAGGTACGCGCACATACATATTCGTATTCTACAATTCTTTTTACCTTTATACACTGTTCTTTTGGAGAAAAAGTGTTGGAGCAATTTGGGTACCCTAAGTTTTGATGTTTGGGCAAAGATTTAAGTTAGGATTATTGTTGTATTTGATATGCATTGTGAGTGTGCAGGATACAGGTACAACAAGGAAAGTCCAAGTGTGATCTTGGCAAAGGAGGAAAGTCCAAGGATGAGTCTTGGCGGTGTAAGTCCAAGCATGTAGTCTTGGCAACGTAAGTCCAAGTGTAACTTGACAATGGATGAAGTCCCGGAGGCGCGACCTCTTGGCAAAGGAAGACCCGACAACAATGACAAGGTCGATGGAAGCTAAAAAAAGCCAGAAGGCAAGACGTGAAGGATGGGGAGGCATCCGAGGGACGCAAGGCTGATGAAGGAGGCTAAGTCTAGGTTGGTCGGGCGAGAACGAGTGCTGAGTGAATGTACTCGGGGTAAAATTCTAGAATTAGGGTTTACTGCAGCAGCACTGTAGCGTTACTATAGCAGTAGTATAGCGTTACTGTAGCAGTTGACTGGTGGTGTCATCAGTCGACTGGTGCAGTCGACTGGGAGTGAACAGAGAGTTGGTATCGAGTCGTTGGGCTGCAACGGTCGAATTTCCACGAAGGGCAGTCGACTACATGTTTTGGCAGTCAACTGGTAGGCGAGGTTTTCTAACTTGTGGCCTATATAACCAAGCATTGAAAGCTTGATTAAGGTTGACAAAATAGAGGTGGTTAACCCCTATTAGTAGTCTACCAGTGCCCTAGCCTCTCAAGAGTCCTTGGTGAGAGTTTGTGGCGAGGTTTCTCCACCCACAAGGAGCTACACGAGTTAGCCGGAGGTTTTCCGGGGAGTCATCCACCGACGGATCGGGATCGTCCACCTTACAGACAGCCGTGGAGTTGGAGCTTCATCTCTAAACCACGTTAAATAACGTGTCATTGGGTTTGCTTCTTGTTTATTGTTTTCTAGGGTTAACTTTGCTTTTATTTGTTAGTATTTTTGTTTCCGCTGTGCACTAACAAGTGTAGGAAGCGACGATTTGGGTGAGACGCTATTCACCCCCTCTAGCGAACGTCAAGGTCCCAACAAGTGGTATCAGAGTGAGGTCTCTCTTCTACGGACTAACCGCCAAGAGAGCAAGAAGCTAGAGGAAGAAGAAGATGGAGTCTGAAGGACTGCTCGGATGGGATATCCGAATTCCACCTCCGTACGACAAAGAAGACTTCAATTATTGGAGGAAGCGGTTGGAGACATGATTCCAAATAGATTGGAACTAATGGGTTGTCTTGAGTGACGCATTTGAAGCTCCTACGGACAAGAAGGGTAAATGCCTCCGACCTCGGCATTGGACCGAAGAGCAACGAGAGCAATCGGAGGTGGACAAGGAGGTAACGACAATTTTGCATAATTTACTACCTTCTAATATTTTGTTGAGTGTAGGTGAAACCACAAATGCAAGTGATCTTTGGAAAAGGATCATTGCCTATCATGAAGACCCTACAAAAATCCAAGGAGTGGAAGAGCCCAAGGAGAAAGGCTCATTGGTCCAAGAAGAGAAGGACCAATCCGATGTTGACAAGAGGTCAACATTCAAGGAGGAAAAGGAAGAGGAGGAAGAGAAAGAGAAGGAAGAGGTGGAAGAGGAGGTATCATCCACATCTTCAAGTGAAGAGGAAGAAGAGAAATCCGAGGAAGAGGAGATCTTGGAAGCTCAACCCTCCACCTCAACTACCAAGAAGAGCACAAAGGACCACATCAAATGTTTTGAGTGTGGTAAGATGGGGCACTACAAGAGTAGGTGTCCTTCGCTCAAGAAGGTAAAGGAGGTAAACCCTAAACTCACTAAAGTTAATTTAGAAACTAATGTGAGTTGTAGGAAGAAGAAAAAGGAGAAGAAGCACATTAGGTGCTTTACATGTGGTGAGTGGGGTCACCACCACACAAAGTGCCCAAGGAGAGAAGAACTCATGAAATTGGCGTACTTGAAGAAGTGGGAGAAGAAGGGAGCTTCCAAGGTAAAAACCAAGGTATCATTTAATGAATCCATTCCGTTGACACATGATAAAAAGCATGCTAGAAATAACTCTTATCATCTTAATGCTATTTATCATGAGAATAGGAGGCATGATAACCTTAAGGATAAATATATTCATCCTCATGCTAGATTTTTCACACCTAAGGTTAGGAAGGTAAATAACAACTTAGGCAATAACACCAAGGATTTTAGATATATGCCTAAAAATAGAAATGCTCAATGATTCAATGAAAACCCAAAATCTAGGGATTTATGGAGTGAAAAATCAAATCTTGAGGACAAGACTTGATAATTTAGAAAGGACCTTAGCAAGAATGGAAAACATGCTTAGGGGTCAAAATGAGCATAACCTAGGAAAAGCTAGACAAGAGTCATCCAATGGCGATAGGGGTTTGGGATACAAACCTAAAGCTAAGGAGGATGTGACTTCCTTTCATAGGGTTCCATATAGCTATGGGGTCAACCCTAGGTGTAGAGGTCAAGTCAAAGATACTAGGGAAAGAATCCCTAAGAGTACTTTTGACAAGACAAATGTGACTAAGACTTCTAAGAAGTCTAACAAAGTTACAAAGAAGGTCGCAAGGGAGGTCCTCCCTAAAGTTGATCTAGTAAAGGTGACTAAGGCTCCAAAAAGGCCTAATAAAGTCACAAAGAAGGTTACAAGGGAAGTTATTCCTAGAAGTGATCTAGAACATCCAAGGAGCACCAATAGGTATTGAGTTCCTAGGAGCATATTCTCTACACCCTAGCTGGGGTTAGAGAATGTCAACTCCAATTGGAAAGGTAGTTAACCCAACCTTTGTAAAGTTGACACTTGAGAGCATTTTCAAGGTTATTGTTAACCTTTGAAAATGAAAAAAGCTATTAGGTTACTCTTTGAGAGACTAATATATGTGCCAAAATTTGAAGAGTTGAACTTAATCTAACTTGGCACACTTAAGAAAAGTATAAGAAAAATTAAGTTAGAATTTTGATACTTTCTTAAGGAATTAAGAGAAAACTCATGCTTTAATCAAATGTGCTTAAAGCCTTGAAGAGCATAAATGTGTCAAAATTTGAGGAGTTAAATCTAATTTAAATTGACATATTAGAGAGAAGCAAAAGTAATGCCAAATTTGGAATTCAGCATTTTCTTATGGAATTAAGGGAAATGTAAATCTTAATCCAAATTGTCATTCTTGGAAAGAGTAACATGTGTCAAATCTTAAGGAATTATGTTTGAATTAAATTGGCACAATGTGAAAAAACATAAGAAATACCAAATTGGGGGTTTGGTATTTTCTTAGGGTAATTAAAGGAAAATCTAGGTCCTAATGTAAGACGTTTACTCTTTGGAAGAGTAAAATATGTCTAACTTTGAGGTTTTGAACTTAATTTAAATTGACACATTTGGAAAAGGATAAGAAATGCCAAGTTGGGAGTTTTGGCATTTTCTTAGAAGGTTAAAGGCGAATCTAAGCCTTAATTTGATTTCATATACTCTTTGAAAGAATAAAATGTGTCATACTTTGAGGAATTTGTTTAATTTAAAAATGACACAAATTTAGAAAGGGAAAAAGAAATGTCAAAATTGGGTTTGACACTTTCTTGATGAAATTGAGCAATCTAGGATTTAATTTTAAGGTGTAGCTAAGAATTAAAGATACTTAGATAGATTATCTAGGTACATTTTATTTATGCTAACTTGCCATGATTGTTTGTCCATTATATGCTATGACATCATATTTAGCATTCACATTTTATTATGAAAAATATAAAAATACCATGTCATGTCATGCATACATCATGTAGCTATAGCATGCTTTGCTTATTTTGATGTATGCCATTAATCATCATGCAGTATGTCAATTTCCTTGTAATTACGGACAAAGGCATTTATTATGTATGGAAGTGTCCCAATAAGAGGGATCATATCAAGTGACATCCTAGATGGATGATCATGATTTTTACAATGCCTAGATAGAGATGCATGATCCCTTAGTTTAGGGCAAGACCAAATATACATCTCACAAAGAACTATAAGGTGACTTGTATGTGTTTTAATACACGTTAGATACAAGTGAGATGTTAAGATAGTGAACAAAACTCAAGATGTTGATCTAGTGCATCTTGTTGAGTTTTAGGTTCATCAAAACACATAGTTGTGTGTCTTCCAATCATTGGGAAAGCTAATGTACAAGTCATGTGCATTGAGCCCAAAGAACGTGGTTGGATATTGGTTTTGAAAATGATTTCAAAATACTTTTGAAAAACCTTGGTGAAGACTATCTTTTGATAGTAATCATCATTGGAAAGTTAGACACAAACTAGGAGAAAACATTGAAGTTTTCAAATTTGTGTCAATTTTTGAAAATAGGAAGTATTTTCATAGAAAACTATTTTTCCTTGATAGAGTATACCCTAAAGAGTATCTATATGAATTTTTATGATTTTTGTATTTTTTTTAGAATTTTTGAAAGCAAGTATGGATTGGTTAAGGTAGACTTAGGTGAAGTTTAGGTTGGGGTTTAGTTTCATTATTGAATTTTGAACCTCAAAACATTAAGTTTTGGTTTTCCTAACTGTTTAGGAACTCCAAGTCATTGTTGATGCAATGACAAAAGTTTGACCATGTTTTTAGGGGGAGTTACTCCTTGAATGCATGAAAATTTACTTTCAAGGACTTTGGAAGGGTGTTAAACCTTCATGATGGATAATACTCAGGATTGAGTATTGGGGAACAATGGAAGATTGATTATCTTCATTGCTAGGGTGAAAAATGCTCTTGGATGAGCATTGAGAAGAAGATTACTGCTCAAGGGGGAGCATTGAATACAATGAATGAGAGTTTCATTGGGAAGTTGATGCATGCTCTAGGATGAGCATTGTGAAGTGAAGTAGAGCTCAAGGGGGGGCTCAAAGAGTCTTTGGGGCATATGGTAAATGATCTCAAGTGAACCAAGATGTGCCAAAGGGATTAGAGATGGATTTGAGTCTCTATTGTAGTTGGTTGACACAATTGGGTTAAGTTTCATGCATGAAAATATGACATTGGGGGTCATATTGCATAAAAATTAGTTTTTGATGTATAAATGTCATATAAACCCATGCTAGGGAAGTATTGTGGTTTAGTATGGGCAGATACATCAAGAGGAAGCCAAAACTAGGACTTTAGGTCAATGTTTAATTGAACCATTTAGCTAGTTTTGAATTTTATGTCAATCTTGGTATCTGTGATAAATATATTTTTATATATATTTTTCCCAAGTAGATAAGGTTAAAATAGATCTCTCCACAAAATTTGGGAATTTTTGGAGGTCTGTGGAATTTCTGGTGCATTTATGAAGTTAGATTAAAAAGGCTGATTTTTGCTAATATAATGTACCAATCGACTGGTACAGTTACCAGTCGACTGGTAACATTGGTTTTGAGCACAGAAGGTCTCTGTAAGCTCATTTTGACGAGGCCAGTCGACTGATAGTTTTACTAGTCGATTGGTAGCACTGTTCATGAGCACAAAATGTTTCTGTAAGCTCGTTTTGATGATGTCAGTCGACTGGTACTTATGACAGTCGACTGATACAATCTAAAAATATTTTTCAGCATTAGAAAATGACCAAAAGAGTGGTTAACATGTATATAATCTTATGGAGGATTAATACATGATGTTTATGGTCATTAGAGGTCAAAGAGTCCAATAATTGGGATATTGTTGGAGCTCTTTTTGATGTATGACAAAGGGGGAGAAATTTAGGTTTAAGTGGGAAACCTACATACCTTTGTAAGAAATCCTAGCTCAAGGGGGAGCTTAGGTGAAGGAGGAGCCTAGGATTAGGTTTCATGATTTATGCATGTGTAGATTGTATATTTATTTGCATTATTATTGCTATATTGTTTCCCTAACTTAAACGGGTTGCCAAATATCAAAAAGGGGGAGATTGTTGGAGCAATCTGGGGACCCTAAGTTTTGATGTTTGGGCAAAGGTTTAAGTTAGGATTATTATTGTATTTGATATGCATTGTGAGTGTGTAGGATACAGGTACAACAAGGAAAGTCCAAGTGTGATCTTGGCAAAGGAGGAAAGTCCAAGGATGAGTCTTGGCAGTGTAAGTCCAAGCATGCAGTCTTGGCAACGTAAGTCCAAGTGTGACTTGACAATGGATGAAGTCCCGGAGGCACAACCTCTTGGCAAAGGAAGACCCGACAACAATGACAAGGTCGATGGAAGCTCCAGAAGGCAAGACGTGAAGGATGGGGAGGCATCCGAGGGACGCAAGGCTGATGAAGGAGGCTAGGTCTAGGTTGGTCGGGCGAGAACGAGTGCTGAGTGAATGTACTCGGGGTAAAATTCTAGAATTAGGGTTTACTGTAATAGTACTGTAGCGTTATTGTAGCAGTCGACTGGTGGTTTCATCAGTCGACTGGTGCAGTCGACTGGGAGTGAACAGAGAGTTGGTATCGAGCCGTTGGGTTGCAATGGTCGAATTTCCACGAAGGGCAGTCGACTGCATGTTTTGGTAGTCGATTGGTAGGCGGGGTTTTCTAACTTGTAGCCTATATAACCAAGCATTGGAAGCTTGGTTAAGGTTGACGAAATAGATATGTTTAACCCCTATTAGTAGTCTACTAGTGCCCTTGCCTCTCAAGAGTCCTTGGTGAGAGTTTGTGGCGAGGTTTCTCCAGCCACAAGGAGCTATACGAGTTAGCCTGAGATTTTCCGGGGAGTCATCCACCTACAGATCGGGATTGTCCACCTTACAGACAGCCGTGGAGTAGGAGCTTCATCTCCTAACCACGTTAAACAACGTGTCATTGGGTTTGCTTCTTGTTTATTGTTTTCTAGGGTTAGCTTTGCTTTTGTTTGTTAGTATTTTTGTTTCCGCTGTGCACTAACAAGTGTAGGAAGCGACGATTTGGGTGAGACGCTATTCACCCCCCTCTAGCGAATGTCAAGGTCCCAACAAAAAGTACCTGACTTGAGCGTTAGAGGGCTTGCGCCGGGGATTTTTTCATGGTTTTTGATCTCTAACGTTCCGTGTGCTTATCTGAGTGTGTGCAGAGCTAAAGTACCACTGGTCTCGTTACCACTGTTCAGGAGTACCACGTGGGGGTTCATTTTTTTGGTGCACATACGCTAGGTGTGCCCAAGTCACCTCTCCATCAATGCCAGCACCATCTCAGCCGGCCTCCGTCTGACTTAGATTCCAGACAGGATCAATTTGTCTCTGTCTATGGGAAACTCATTCACCTGTTCTGGAATATGACGAAGGAGGATACTGGCAAGATCAACATCACCATGATGGCAGAAGAGTATGAGCTGTTCAAGGAAGCCAAGAGACGAGCAACTTCCGAAAGGCACACTATTGCTTCACAACCGCACAAGATGCCCACTGTTTCAAAAAAGCAGACCCATGCTTCAGATAGGGGGTCTAAAAGAAAACAGCCTGAGGATTTTCCCCAAGATTTCTATCGCGACCCTAACCCGGAGTATCACCACAAGAAGGAGCAACATCAGGCCTCCATGACCGAGAGTTCTCCGCCCATAGATTCGAAGAATGGGAAAGCTATAGTCCTTCGGGAGAAGCCGAGGGAAATGCCCGAGGAGCAAGTGCCCTTCTCTCACGGCCTAGTGGAAGGAGAGTTCTTCTGAGCCCTCATTCGAGAGCCTGTAAAGAACTTTGATGAGATACTGAGAAAGGCAGCAATCTATATTAATGTAGAAGAAGTCCAGGATGCCTAAAGAAAAGCAGACAAGATGCCTGCTCCTGCCAACACTCCTGCCAACAAGTCAGAGAGAAGGCCGCCCCAACCTCCAGCTCGACCCTTTCCTCACTCTAAGGATGCTCGACTAGGATTTCCGCCTGGTCAGGAATTCAGGGCAGCGCAACTAGTCGAAGCTGTTCAAACTCCCAGACCTGGTCAGTGGAGGCCCTATTATTGCATCTACCATAGTTCTCACACTCATTCCATGGGAGACTGCATTCAGTTCGCCCATGACTCTCGGCGTGCAGCTGAACTGGGCCTGCCTTCGCCCGAGATCGTACCCAAGCTTTAGAAGTTGCTGGCCAACTCACCTACTACCGTGGGGCAGTCAAGTAAAT
Organism: Zingiber officinale; assembly: GCF_018446385.1. NCBI lineage: Eukaryota > Viridiplantae > Streptophyta > Magnoliopsida > Zingiberales > Zingiberaceae > Zingiber > Zingiber officinale. The sequence continues at coordinate 17,946,804 of NC_055989.1, forward strand.
CCCTGCCAGAAAGTGAAAGCTAGGAAACTCAGCAGCCAGGCTGGGGCAAGGAGCCGGTATAATCCCCCGAGGAAGAGAATAGTGGAAATATCGTCATCCGGGAGATCGACATGATCTTCGGGGGGCCCACCGATGGAGACTCCACCAGAGCCCGAAAGTCCCATGAGTGCCACTTGGAGATACATGTGGTGGGATGCAGCCGGGAACAAGCTGCAGGGCCCGTAATAAGCTTCGGATAGAAAGACCTAGAGGGGGTGGAGCTCCCTCATGATGATGCCCTCATAATCAAAGTCGTCATCGCCAACAGCTGCATGGCCAAGGTTTTCGTTGACACCAGAAGCTCTGTCAACGTGATGTTCAAGAATGCATTCGAGGGCATGCAGATCGACACTAGTGAGTTTCAACTTGTAGTTACTTCCTTGTATGAGTTCACTAGCAATGAGGTACAACCAATGGGTCAAATTAAGCTAGTCATATCTTTGGGTAACGAACCATTGGTGAGGACACGAAGGAGCACCTTCATCATGGTGGATTCTCCATCCTCCTATAACATCATCCTAGGAAGACCCGCCCTGGACGAGTTCCGAGTGGCAGTTTCCACCTTTCATCAGAAGATAAAATTTCCTGTGGCCAACCAGGTCGAGGAAATCAAAGGCGAGCAACTGGTCTCCCATAGGTGTTATGTCGACATGGTGAAAGTCAAGACCCGCAAAGCTCAAAGAACCCAGGATGAAAGAATCCACATCATCCAAGATTAACCTCTACCTATAGCTAAGGAGCACATTCCCTGGGAGGAGGTCCAACTTTATCCTGATCGTCCAGAGAGCATCACTCGCATATCAGGCGACCTGCCGATCGAAATAAAGACAGATCTGGTTGAATGTCTGACGCACAATAAGGACATCTTCGCCTGGTCCCCCAAGGAGCTACTGGGAGTCAAGCCCGAGGTAGCTAAGCACAAGCTGCATCTCTTGTCTGACTCCTGGTCGGTCAAGCAGAAGAAATGAAACTTCTTGGCCGAATAGAATAAGATCATCTGAGCTGAAGTGGATCAGCTCTTACAAGTAGGACAAGTTAGAGAAGTGCAGTTCCCACCCTGGCTCTCTATCGTGGTCCTAGTATCTAAGCCTAATAATCAGTGGAGGATGCGCATTGACTTTCGAGACCTCAACTGAGATATCCCTAAGGACTGCTACCCACTACCAATGATCGATTAGATGGTGGACTCAACTTTGGGCTGCGAAAGAATCTGCATGCTCAATGCTTACAAAAGATACCATCAGATCCCTCTCACCCAAGAAGATCAGGAGAAAGTTAGCTTCATCACTGCTGGCGGTACTTTCTGTTATGCAGTTATGTCATTCAGGCTACGGAATGCAGGAGCTAGTTATTAGCGAATGATGGACAAGATCTTCCGGGAGTAAATCGGGAAGAACGTAGAAATCTACATGGATGACATCCTCGTCAAGTCTACCACAGCAACAAACCTTATTTCTGATGTGGAGGAGACCTGTGGCACTCTACGGCAGTATGACCTAAAGTTAAATCCACTAAAGTGCCTATTTGGAGTTTGAGGAGAAAATTTTCTGGGATACCTTGTTACCGAGCAGGGGATTGAAGCCAACTCAGAGAAGGTTCAGGTACTCTGAGATATTCAAGCACCTCGAAATCTGAAAGAAGCCCATAAGTTGGTGGATAGAATCATGGCACTATCCACGTTCATATCCCGATCTGCAGATCGAGTGCTCCCCTTCTTTAAGGTACTCCATAGAGATGCTAAGTTTCAGTGGGACGAAGAATGCAACAAAACTTTTGAGGAACTGAAGCAACACCTGGAGACCTTGCCTTCATTGTTTAAACCTATTACTAGGGAGCCACTCTGGGTGTACTTGTCAGCTACTCCTGAGGCTGTGGGGGCAGTTCTGGTGAAAGAGCAAGACGATGCTCAACGGTCAGTGTATTTCTTCAGCCATCTATTGAAAGGGATTGAGTCTCGATACACAACCCTCAAAAAGTTGATTTATGGTTTGGTTCTCATGGCTCACCGCCTAAGACCTTATTTTCTAGCACACCCCATTACTGTCCTGACCAATAGTACCATGAGGAAGGCTCTTACCAACATGGAGATAGTCGACCGTCTCATCAAATGGACAACCGAGCTAGGAGAGTACGATATATAGTATCAACCCCGAACAGCGATTAAAGCATAAGCCCTGGTCGACTTTTTGACGGAGATCCATCAGCATAATGTTGAGGAGACATGGAAGGTATACGTAGATGAGTCATCTACTCAGTAGGGAAGTGGAGTGGGGATACTTCTTATATCCCCTCAAGAAGATATCATGCAATTAGTCCTCAGGTTAAACTTTAAGCTACTAATAACAAGGCAGAATATGAGGTGCTTTTAGCCAGACTGCAGGCGGCTTGGCATGTAGGAGTCACACGGGTAATCATTTACTCAGATTCCCAATTAGTGGCTCAGTAGGTGGTCGATAACTTTGAAGTCAACAATGAGAAGCTACATCTATACAGAGAAGTATATGAGAAAATGAAGGAATACTTCAAGGAACTTACAGTGACCAAAATTCTCCGGGCAGACAACCAGAGAACAGATGAATTAGCCAAAATGACCAGCTCTTTGACCACTTGGATTCTGGGTAAGTTGATAGCCCAGAGTTTCCTGATAGCTCAGATCGACTTGTAGAACAACTTGGAAGAGTCAATCGACTGGAGAGCCCCAATGATCATTTACCTTCAGTAGGGTATCTTTCCAGCCGATGTCGAAGCAGCCAAATCGATTAGGAAGAGAGCTCACGCATATACACTGATCGAGAATCAATTATACAAGTGGGCATTCTCTCGACCACTGCTCAAATCCTTGGGCCTGGATGAGGCGGAGTATGCCCTACAAGAAGTTCACCAAGGATGTTGCAGTAGTCACGTAAGAGGGAGGACGCTAGCCCAAAAGGTATTGCTGGTTGGGTACTTCTGGCCCACCTTGCAAAGAGATGCTCAGCAGTTAGTGACCACTTGCCTCTCTTGTCAGAAGCATCATAACTTGTCTCATCGGCCTACCGAGATGCTAAAGACCTCGGTAGTCTCATGCTCCTTTAATCAATGGGGCATGGACATCGTGGGGTTGTTCCTTGTAGCTCCGAGATAGAGGTGTTTTCTGCTCATGGTAGTAGACTACTTCTCTAAATGGGTGGAGGCAGAGGCCCTGGTCAAGATAGCAGAATGAGCTATCATCCAGTTTCTATGGAAGAACATCTTATGCCGATTCGAAATCCCTCACAAGTTAGTCTTAGACAATGGTCGATAATTCCAAGGGCGCAAGATTCAAGAATGGTACCAAGGGTTTAGCATCACTCCGGCCTTCACTTCCGTGGCCTATCCGCAAAACAATGGATAGACCGAGGTCACTAACAGAGAGATAATTCAGGGGTTGAAGGTCAAGTTGGATCACTTGGGAGGTAATTAGGTAGAAGAGCTCCCCAGCATTCTTTGGGCATACTGAACGACTCCATGAGAGAGTACAGGACTCACTCCCTTTCATCTCATCTACAACAATGAAGCAGTTATGTCAGTCGAGGTTAGAGTTCCGTCCGACCGGTGGTCATTGTATGACCCTGAGAATGCCAAGCGGCAACTTCTAGAGCTAAATATTATTAGTGAACCCCACGAGACGGTAGCCGCCCGGTTAACCGCGTACCGACAATAGATGTGGCAAACCTATGATAAGAAGACGATCCCCCATGTAAAATACCGAAAATAGGCGAATATTAATAAGGGAATTTTTCAGAATTTTTAAAAAAATTTCAGAGCTCGAATGAACGAGTTTACGAGGATAAAAACAGGGCCCTGGGAAAAAAAGCTTATTTTGGCTACCCCGTTTTAGTGAGGAAAAGTTGCATTTTTACTTTTCCTTATATTTTTATTTTTTCTCTTTTATTCTCTTCTGCCGTTTCTTTTCCCCCGCGTGTCGAGCCCGCCCGCACCTCCTCCTCTATTGCCCTAACCGCCCGGCGGTGGTTTCTTCTTCCTCCTCTCATTTTATTTCTTCTTCTCGATCGCACCGCGCCTCTGTCGATCCACCTCCGTCGGCATTCGAGCCCTAGGTTTTTCCTTTCTTCTCCGATCGACGTTGGTCCGTCGTCCTCTTCTGATCTCGGTGTGTTGACGCCAACAGCCACCAGCCGACCTCACCGTGCCACTGTTGATCCACCGCAGGAGCACCCGTGCCCTAGCAATGTCGCCAGATCCTTGATCACCTCCGATCAGTGGAGAGGAAGAGGTAAGAATAATAGATTTGGTTGGAATTAGGTTGTGGGTGGACTAGTGATTTCCCTTCTTTGATCTGATCCGTGATCTCCACTCTTGATCTCATGTTTGATGTCCGACCAGTAGGGTGAAAACCAGCAAGGTGTTGTTCTAAGGCCTTTTCTTGGGTCCGGTGGCCACCTTCCAGCGGCTACCTTTCTCCGAAAGCAACATCCCTGCTGAGAAGTAAGGTAAGGTGCTTAGATTATTCTGGAAATTAGGGTATCTTTTGGAAATTGATTTCTTGAACCCCATTTTATGATCCGGACAGTGAATTGCAGGGTTTTACTTGGGTTTCTAGCAGTTTCTGGCGACTGACCTGTCTGGCTGTGATTTAACTGGAGAGGTTTAGTGTTGAGGTAAGGAATAGAGGACTTGTTTCAATTGTAGTAGCGTACACAGGAATTTGATATGTTTTGTAGTTGGACGATGTATGTTGATTAGGTTTATGTGTTTTTGAAATTAGGATTTTGCCCTAATTTAGGGTTAAAGAATTTACTTAACTATTTATAGGAATTTAGCTAAATAATCGTATATCTATTGGATACAGGACTTTGACGTGAGACGAGTATCTCGATGTCGGATTTGGACATTCCTATTGGAGGCGGGTACTTCTGACTTTATGTCGTTTGATATGCATAGTAGTAAATTTAACAAATTACAATAATTATGTTTCTTATCTGTTTCGGTTAGTCACTACCCGATACTTGTTACATGCTTGGTTGATACTTGTTTTGCATCTCATGTTATTCCTTACCTGCTTATACATGCTTATAGGGGGTAGTGATATACCATGCTTCACCATGTTCAGGACCTAGGTTTTATACCTTATCTTATCTGTGTACCTTTGATTTGATTCATTGACCTAAGGTGTACCTTCTATATATCTATGGATTAGCTCAGGATATTTCCATGGTTAGTGCCATGCATCATTCGCATGATTGCATGCTGTGTGATGTTCCGCTCTATTATTGTTGAGCACATCACCAGTTACATGGATCTGCACACACCACCACTCATGGGTTAGTGGTCGATTCAGGCAGAGTGTGTTGCAGTAGGGACTTTGTTTGGCTTCGTTGGTCCGCTCATGGGTAGTGTGACGCAGCATGGTAGTCGGCAGAGATTCCTCCCCGTCATCGTGTACTGGGAGATGAGAGCATTGCGCTCCCTCATTATGATTTGGGGTTGGAGGATAGGTGTACTCCGACAGCATCCCGTCCACTCGGTCACTCATCAGGAGCAGTGACGACAAAGTGCACGGTTGTCACAGTCCTACCCACTCGGTCTCACCATTGTGTGTGAGATGGTTGACTGGCGTCAGGGGTGACCAGGACGCTTCATTGGCATCATACGCATTGATGCATTTATTTCTTGTGATTGTGTTTGCTGCATTTATTTGCTGCATATTGGTTTGATGCCCATGCTTGACATGCATACAGGATTTCTATACCTCTCGGACTATTTAAACTTGTACCAGGTCTTGGTTAGTACAGTATTCTCCTGTTTATTTCAGTTTGCATTTACCTTTATTATGTCAGGAGACTGTATGCATGATTAGTGCTAGATGTTATTTCCTTACTATGTATATCAGTTGTTACCCGCTGAGGAGTTGACTCACCTCGTGGATATTTACTATTTTCAGGTTGATGCTGTCAGGAGAGTTCCAGTCGCTAGTCCCCTGGAGTCCTCGAGGATGTCTACTGTCTTTTGGTGTCTTTTACTAGACTATGTTGGAAACTGTGCTGTTTTGATATACTTGGATTTTATATGGACATTGCCGATGAGTTTTTATGGTGATTTGTTGTACTACATGCCTGCCTAGACGACAGAAGAGGTAAGTTGATTTTATCGTTGGATTTGTGCTTTATGAGTGTAGTTGAGTAGGGTGGATTTTGAGTCATATTATCATTATTTCAGTTTGTTAAATTATTAACTGCGTGGGTGATTGTTTTATTATATGTTATTGTTCCGGCCGTGTTGGCCGATGTATATGTGGCCCAGAGGGCGATGTATAAAGTTTCAGATTGTCCACCGTACAGGGGAGATGCTGCCGAAATTTCTTCGGTCAGGGACTTCTCCGGGGCGTGACACCCCACTTCTTTGGAGAAGGGGATTCAGTATAGAAAAGGATCAGACCGGTCAAAAAGGTAACTAAGTTAGCACCTCAGTGGGGCGACCCTTATAATGTCATTAAAAACTAACGTCCGATGCCTATTACTTATAGGATGCTCAGGGTAGAAGGCTGGACCGCCCATGGAGTGCTAATTACCTCCAACCTTACCATGTTTAAAAATACTACTCTTTCGTACTAACAATTGTTTGAGAGAAAGATCCAGGTCGGGATCAACACTACAGGGCATATGCACATAGTGACAAGCCAGGAATGACCGGTCGTGATTATACTTAAGTCCCCTATTCCCTTTCTCCTTGTGCAAGCACCAAGTAGAACTCTCCAAACCCCACCTCATCGCCTGAGCTCAGTTTGGCGAGGATCTAAAAATCTTATTCACAACTAGCTCTTGTGGCTCGCGACAGAACATGTTCCACTCGGCTCACGCGTGCGATGACATGTGAGTATGATCGCGATGGGACCTAGTCAGGGGAAGAATCATGGAACACTAATAGAAAGCAGGAACTGAAAGACTATATAAGAGCTCTTATAACAAGGGAAGTAAGAGAAAAACAAATCATGGGTTAAGTCACTGAAACTCTGAAAAAAATATCATTGGGCATTTCTTTGATGATCCGATGATGGTTCAGAAAATCCTCAGGAGGGTCAGAGGACAGATACCCTCCCTCTTGGAGTTGTTAGACTGCGCCTACTACTCCATAGGTGAGCGACCGGATGAAACGGTCTCCCATTTGGGAGCCAAACTCTGAAGAACACAGGTATTCTTCTCGGCTTGCCCGAAGACGGTTGCTCTCCCCGGCCTTGTAAGCCTCTAAGGTAATAGTAGAAGTAGATAGGACCGAGCAGGCTTGAGATAGCTCCGTCTGTAAGGAGCCCAACTCTGTAGCTTAAGACTCCAAATCCCTTTGATGATCCATGAGGACTATGTCTTTGGAGTTAAGCTCATTAGTCAAACGGTCCAGCTTCTTCTTATGTGTGAGCTTGCAGGTCTGTAGGGCCACAGTCTACTGAGCCAACTTGGATAAGGTCTTCTCCTTGAGGGTCAGCTCCTCTTGGTACTTAGCATCATCTAATTAATGGAGGGCTTCTAGTTTCTTCTTATCATCCCGTAGTCGATTGGCCTCCAGTAAGGCCTCGCTCAGAATTTGTTCCTGGGATGCATTTTTTAGAGACTCCACCTCCGCCTTTAGCTGGAGCACGACTGGAGAGGAGTCAGAAGGATGAGACTCCAGGTTCTCAATACGATCCTTCAAGACCTTATTTTGCTGATACATGTCTAGGGATGTCTGACTCAAGTGTAGTATCTCGGCACAGATCTAGCCATATAAAAGGATAGTCAGAATTGAAAGAAAACAACAACAAAAGAAGGCGACGGCTTACCGCAATATTATGTTCGGAGAACATATCCACTTAAGCGGACACTGGGATGGAATCTATCTGCTTCAAAGACTCTATCCAAACAGTCGATAGTTTCCCCCATAGCAGGATAGTGTCGGCCTTGATAGAAGGGTCGTAATGCAATCCCTACTCTGAAGGCATAGAAGCATTAAAATGGAAACAACGGGACTTGGGTGGTCCAGGAGCCCCGCTGGGGGAAGGACAAGTGGAGGTAGATGGTCTAGAGGAAGAAGGCCCGGCCTGAGTGGTTGGTGTAGATTGCCACTCTGGATCGATCTCTTCTTTAACGATCGGGGGTTTCCCTCGAAGGTCCCCTAGTTGGTCTTCTGGAGGAGTAGTAGGGTCGCTAGAGACTTATGGCTCCGGAAAAGAAGAAGGAGCGGACCTAGGTATCTGAGTAGCAGTGGAGTCCTTGGCTATCGGGCGAGACTCAGTAGGTCTGCGCTTCGGTCGACACGAAAGTGGATGCTCGCCCGAATCTGACCCCTCTTCTGGATTCATGGGCGACGAGCAGGTGGAACCAGATGAGTCCGCCGAGCAAGTTCAAGAATAGAGCAGGTAGGCGACATCGCTTGAGGGGCGGCAGGATGAGAGGTATTATCTACGACCATCCCGAGGGCACTCGGAGTGGAATGCAAGAGGTCCCATTTACCTAAGATTATGCACCATCGGCGATTTATTTCCAAATCTCTTAGTGGGAGAGGCCTGATCAAAGACGTCCAGGCAAGAGTGTCCACTGCGACAAAGTAAGAGTCAGAATAAGAAGGCAAAAGCAAGTCAAGGCAAGGTAATGTTTACCTAGAGAATGTGGTATCTCTGAAGGGACAGCACTCAGCCTAAATAGAAACAACATGTCTTCCATCAATAGCACGCACAGATCGAAGCGCCAGCCCTCTAGTTGCGCTGACACCTCTATAAAGACAGGGCTCTAGACGAAGGGATAATCGCCACTGGGTAGGCCACTCCACGGTAAAGGGAAAGTGAAGGAAAAATACTTATCTTTCCACTCTGGCTCTGAAGATTGAAGGGGAAAAAAAAGGGTAGTCTAGGTACGAGCCTAGAAGTGAAAAGACCCTCACTATGGCATAGAGGGGTAAAGAGGCAGTGAAATAGGCGAGGGTTCTAGCGGACATCACACAATTCGCAGAGGAGAATGAACCCACACAAAATCTGCATGAAATTAGGAGTAAACTGACAAAGGGGAATGTAGAAGTAGCGACTCACGTCGGAGAAGAAGGGGTGGATAGGAAAACGGAGACCAGCTATAAGTTGTTCTTTGAAAAAAGTCACATAACCTTTGTTGGAACCCCAAGGTTATTTTGATGTGATCAAATAAGTTAAGTTAGGTCCTGCTGGTTTTTTTATTCCTGTATCTAAGTGTGCAGGAGCTTAAGAGCACAGGAAGTTGAGTGAAAGACGCGGCTAGCGAGAAGGATGACACGGGAGAGAGCCGATGGGCTCGGTGCATCTGAGGGACAAGGCATCGCGGAAGAGTACACCAGTGGACAAGAAGAACGTGTGCGAAATTCGAGGGACGAGAAGCCGGAGCGAAAGCCTACTCGAGGAGAAGGTTGAAATTGGGATCAGGTGAGCCTTATTTCGGTTGGTCGAAATCACCCAAGCTAGCGGAGCCGGAGCGGAAGACACGGACCAAGGCAAGCATCACCAGAGCAGAGGGTCCGGATCAAAAAAAGTCAACCATGTTGACTTTAAGGCTCCGAGTGCCCGGACCAAATATGGGCGCCCAGAACCTGATTATGTCTAGATCCCGTTTGACCATGATTTGTTACGGAGGGGATAAAGTTTTATCCCCCTTACAGGCGCCTGAGACCCTTCCAGGCGCCTGGGACCCTTCCAGGCGCCCCGACCAAGGCTATAAATATAGCTTTGGTCCAAGAAGCTAGATCAACAAGCATTCTTGCAACAACACTTGTATACGCTCTAGTTTTCGTTTAGCTTCTAATTTTTTGTGCTTACACTGCTGTAAAGAGGCTTCTTCGCCTGAAGGAGAGTTAGTGCATTTCACTTCCTTGGATCAACAACCTCCCCGGTTGTAACCAAGTAAATCTAGGTGTCTCTTTCTTTTTAGTTCATTTTCTATTCTATCTTTATGCAAGTGTTCTTTTAAGTCCGAGAAGGGTTTGTCTTTATTTTTGCAGGGCTATTCAACCACCCTTCTAGCCGGCCAATGGTCCCAACAAATCGTATCATAGCGAGGACGCTTCAGGAGGACTAACCGTCGAACGAAGCACACAAAATGGTCGGACCAAGCATCTTCCCACCAAAGTTTGAGGGGGGATTCGCCAGCTGGAAGAAGAGAATGGGGGTATTTTTTAAAACAGACTTTGATTTATTATTAATAATGAAATTCAATTTTGAAGCACCCGAAGGCAAGCAAAAATATCAATGGACGAAGAAGGAACAAGCTGACTTCATGGCAAACAACAAAGCATAATTTCATCTGCTAAGTGTATTCTCGCCACAAGAAGTCAACCAGATCAGAGCTTACGGGTCCACCAAGGAGCTCTAGAAAAAATTCCTGGAACTTCACGAAGGAACCTCGGAGGCAAAACTTGTGAGACGAGGCTTACTTCGTAACCAAATCAGCAACCTCCGATTTAAAGAAGGCCAAACGATTGCACACTTTTACTCGAGGATTAAGGAGCTCATCACCGGACTTTCGAATCTCGGAGAAATGGTAAGTAACCGAGATTCGCTAAGGTACACTCTTAATGCATTCCCTAGGAATACAAAATGGACATCACTAGTAGATGCCTTCTATATCTCTAAGGATCTAGAAATTTTTACCTTAGAAGAATTATTTTCAACTTTTGAAGTCCATGAGTCGAGATGTGCAAATACGAAAAAAGGAGCCAACACACAACATTGCCTTTAAGGCAAGGATGGATGAATAAGACTCGAAACCCTCCCTTAAGGACGAAGAAATATCAATGATGTTAAGGCGATTTAAGAAATTGTTTAAATCAAGAAAAGCTAACCATCCGCAGGGTAGAAAGAAAAGAATAATCAGATGCTACCATTGCAACGAAGAAGGGCATGTCAAGGACAACTGCCCTAAGCTAAGGAACAAGGATACGGACAAAGGAAAGAAGCTTGTCCAAACGAACAATTACAAGACTTTAAAGGCGACGTGAGACAAAACGTCGTCTGAATCGGAAGTTGAGGCATTCTCTGGGCTTGCATTGATGGCAAGTCATCAAGACGAATACGAAGAAAGCTCTTCCAAAATGAGCATCGATGAAGGAGGAACAAGATTGAAAGAAAGCAACAGTTCAAGGGGAGCCACGGACAACGAGATCGACAAGGTAAGTCAGGTACGATCTCTCTCACCTGACAAGTTCTTTAAGTTTGTAAAATTATTAACCAAAGATTGTTGCAAACTTGAAAAAGGAATTAAAATTTTAAAATTAATTTTAGCAAAATCTTGCCCATTAGAAGAGTTTGACAAAATAAAATTAGAAAATGATATTTTGTAAAAAGAAATAAGTAACTTGAAAAATCATGCATACTCATATAATACAAGTTTTAGAAAGTTCAATAACCTAAATTGGTATTTTAGATTCCACAAAGGACAAATTAAAAATATTTTAAAGAAATATATCCCTAAGAAATACCTAATCAATCCAATTGGTTGGAACCTATATTGGGTTCCCAAATCTTGTCTAACTTAAACTTTGTTTAGACTTATAGCTTTCAGTGAGAAAATTAAATGTTTAATTTCCTTATACCGCTTTGTCTAGAAGTGGTTGATGATCCAATAACCAAGAAGGTCTAGTGTCTCACCATAGCCTGGAATCCAAATATTGAAATAAAATGTTTAATTGACTAATTGATAAAACATTAAAATTTAAATTAGATAATACTTTGAATAGTTATTCAATTTTATTTTGGAAAATTCTATTTTTTTTTTTTTGCAAATCTATTTAACTTGTTAGAAAATCTTTCTTTAGAATTTTTTTTTAACTTAGAATTTTTTTTTACTTTACCAAAATTTCGACAAAAATTAATTCTTGAAAATTTTCTTTAAACTAGGAAATTTTTCATTTTTTTACTTAGAAAATGTTTCTAAAATTATTGCATTGTTAACGCTATCAAAATTGTTATCAATATTTCTAAAATCATAGTTTACTTAGACATTTTTTTTACTTGAAAGTTTTTTTAATCAAAATAAATTATTTTAAAATTGTTTTCAAAATTTTCAAAAAATTGATAAGTTTTTTCAAAATTATTTATCAAAATTACCCTTAGATTTTTTTATACCCTATTTTTTATGTGACCAAAGGGGGAGAAGGAAAAGATTAAGTCTAAGGGGAGGTAGCTTCAAATTAAATTTTCTACTTTTTGTTCTTTATTGCAAAATTTATTTTTCCTTTATTTGTTTACCCTAGCTTAACTTGGGTTGCTCACATCAAAAAGGGGGAGATTGTTTGAACCCCAAGGTTGTTTTGATGTGATCAAACAAGTTAGTTAGGTCCTGTTGATTTTTTATCCCTGTGTCTAAGTGTGCAGGAGCTTAGGAGCACAGGAAGTCGAGCGGAAGACGCGGCTAGCGAGAAGGATGGCTTGAGAGAGAGCCGACGGGCTTGGTGCGTCTGAGGGATGAGTCACCGCGAAAGAGTACACCGGTGGATGAGAAGAACGTGCGCGACGTTCGAGGGACGAGAAGCCGGAGCGGAAGCCTGCTCGAGGAGAAGGCCGAAATTGGGTTCGGGTGAGCCTTATTTCGGTTAGTCGAAATCATCCAAGCGAGCGGAGCTAGAGCGGAAAACACGAACTAAGGCGAGCAGCACCAAAGCAGAGGGCCCAGACCGAAAAAATCAACCATGTTGACTTTAAGGCTTCGGGCGCCCGAAACTCGATTCTATCCAGATCGCGTTTGACTACGATTCATTACGAAGGGGATAAAGTTTTATCTCCCTCCAGGCGTCTGGAACCCTTCCAGGCGCCCCGACCAAGGCTATAAATATAGTCTTGGTCCAAGAAGCTAGATCAACAAGCATTCTTGCAACAACACTTGTACACGCTCTAGTTTTCATTTAGCTTCTAATTTTTTGTGCATGCACTGCTGTAAAGAGGCTTCTCCGCCTGAAGGAGAGTTAGTGCATTTCACTTCCTTAGATTAACAACCTCCTCAGTTGTAATCAAGGAAATCCAGGTGTCTCTTTCTTTTTAGTTCATTTTCTATTCTATCTTTATGCAAATATTCTTTTAAGTCCGAGAAGGGTTTGCTTTTATTTTTGCAGGGATATTCAACCACCCTTCTAGCCGGCCAACGGTCCCAATGACCTTGAGGAGGGTGAGAGAGTCGATGGACCTCGGAGGGTATAATGATATGCATGGCCGTGGATAATTCGTACGTGAAGCAGAGATCATCCAGATCTACATCGGTGAAGGTCAAGACTCCGGGAGTATACTTAGGCACTAGGGAATCCATGAAGAAATTATAAAAGGAAGGCGAGGAGGCAATGACACAGAAGATGGGAGAGAAAAGAGGACGACTTCAAATATCAGTATGGAGTCCAAGGAAGAAGTCAAGCAAACTATTTATAGTTGTAATGGGGAACACCTGAAAGAATGCCTCGATATTAGCGCTAATCATGCAATTCGGAGACAAGGTATGTTGAGTCAGCCATAGGCACAGAAGTGATGTTGGCTGTTGGATCGTCTTGGAATATCGTGTAGTAGTGATCTTGTCAGAAAAAGTTGGATCAAAGGACACGTGGAAAAAAAGGAGTGGGCGCCTTTATGACATCGGAAACAAACACGCTACATTAATCCTCACCTGGGCAGACAAGATACCTCCGAATTCACTGTGACCTGCGACCAAGCGAGTAGTTGATATGGATACGAGGTGACCTTTCTATCAACGGTGCCTGCCTAGGTGATGACCTGACCGGGCATCCACGAAGGCGTCAAGCACTTCACCTATCACTTAGCCATATAAGGAGAAATGTCAGAGGGTCTTGAACGAACCCAGCAAACACTTATGCACCACATTGCACGATAATAGCATGTTCACTTACACAACATCTTAAACCTCAAGTTCATTTAAATAACACTTTTGATAAATATCAAGTTCAAAAGTCAAAGGGGCGTCATTGTTCAGAATGAAAGAGGGCAGTTACAAGATAGCACAGACTATTCGAAAACAGGGAAGGCTTCTTCAGGGAGCTCATTGAGGAGATGAGTCTGATCCAAGAAGTCTTCAGAAGGAGTCGACTGGAGCAAACCTTTCTCTTGCAGTTGCACCAAATCCCTTTCGCCACCATAACATAGCATATGGTCAATGAGATGGCCTATCTTAGCCCCAAAATCCTGGGAAGCTAAGTAGGAGGCCTTGTGTGCTGCAAGGCGAGAGTCCTCCCCCGCCAGACAGTCCTTCAGCTCTTCCCGGGCCTTGTGTGCATCGTCCTGTGCCTTAGACAACTTCTAGTGAGCAGCCGTTGTCTCTGTCTTTACTGACGAGATCTCCGCTTGCCCAGACTTGAGAGATGCCTGAGGAGCATCCAGTTGCTTCTGAAGAGCGGCCTCCCGATTGGTGCTGGCAGACAAATCTATCATTTTAGCCACTAGGTCTGTCTGTAGGGAGGTATGTGCCTTTTGGAGGTTTTGTAGTTGGGAGGAGAGGTTGGTAACCTCTGTATCCCTCGCCTCCAAGTCTGCTAGGATTTGAGAGCACTGCAGGCCCTCGGATTTAAGCTTAGATGCACTAGTCTTCAGGGCAGACTCTAAGGACTTCACTTTCTCAGACTCTTCATGGGCCAAGTCCTGGGCGGTTCAAGTCTGGTCTTCCGCCGTCCACAAGTGGGATTGAATCAGGCTCTCAGGGGTCATCAGATCAAAATCACGACTCGCGGTCGCAGGAGATGCCAATTCTTGAATTCGAGCCCTCAAGGACTCATTCTCCCGATGTAGACCGGTCACGAACTGGGAAATCCTCAGGCCCATGACACATGTATGTAAAGAGTGCAAGATTAGCAATGTCTAAAGGACATTGAAAGAAAGCAGATAAGACTTATCAACATTATTCGTTGGGAGAACTAGTCGGCCAAGTCCGGTTGAGGATATTCCAAAATCTGGTCGGGCGGTGCTCTTTCATGAATCAGCCAGGGCACCATGAAGTTGCACCTGGACGCAGTTGGGAGAAGTGATGGAAGAGGGGATTGGACCCAACACTTGAAGGGACTGTAGGACCATTGCAATCGGCTAGAAGGGGAGGTTGAATAGCCCTGAAAAAATAAAAATAAAAACACCCTTCTCGAACTTTCAACAAAACACTTGCATAAAATAAATTGAACAAAAACTAAAGAAAGAGGCACAAGATATTTTTACTTGGTTACAACTAAGGAGGTTGTTAATCCAAGGAATATCACACTAGTATCTCCTTCAAGCGGAGAAGCCTCTTACAGTAGTGAAAGCGCAAAACAAAGAAGCAAATATAAAACTGAAGCGTATAAGCATTGGAAATGAATTGCTCTGAGTTGTTTTAAAACTGTTGGACCAAGGCTATATTTATAGCCTTGGTCGGGATGCCCTAAGGGTTCCGGGCTTCCTGGGGGGGATAAATTTTATCCCCCAACGTTCAGATCGAGTCAAAGCTCGATCCTGGGAAAAAGTCAACTCCGGGCGCCCCGGTACGTTCCGGGCGCCCCGAACCCAAAAGTCAACTCTGGTTGACTTTTTCGATCCGGGTCCTCTGCTCCGGCTCTGTCGCCTCGATCCGGGTTTTCAATTCCGGATCCGCTCACTTGGGTGATCTCGGCCATCCGGAAAAGGGCTCACCGGAACCCAACTTCTGGTCTTCTCGAGTGGGCTTCCGCTCTGGCTTCTCGTCCCTCGAAATCGCCGCGTGTTTCCTTCTCGTCCGCAGGCGTACTCATCCGCAGTCTTCGTCCCTTGGACGCACCGCATTCCCTCCTTCTCACTAGTTGTGTCTCTTGCTCCTCAAGCAGTCTTCCGCTCTGGCGTTCGTCCCTCGGAACCACCGCATGCTTCCTTCTCATCCGCCGGTGTACTCTTCCGCAGCGCCTCGTCCCTCGAACGCACCGCATGTCGTCCTTCTCGCTAGCTGCGTCTTCCACTCGACTACCTGTGCTCCTAAGCTCCTGCACACTTAGACACAAGGTTAGAAACACACAGGACCTAACTTAACTTGTTGATCACACCAAAACAACCTTGGAGTTCCAACAGGGACGATAGTTGAAACGAAGAGGTGAAAACATACCATCCCTTGGATCGCTCCTTGGGGCAAGAAGGGAGAGTGGGTGTAAGGGGCGATCGTTGGCTCGAAGAAGGAGGAACAAGAGCTGCAGAACTCCCAGGCTGGCCTTCCCCTTGGGAGGGTGTCTACTCTTGGACTGAGGTAGGGACAGGAGAGGAGGCCGCAGCTTCTGAAGAAACTGGAGTGCTTTCCCGAGCGGGGATTTTGGCCTTGCCAAACACCCGTGATAGAGGTGGCCTCTAGGGGGAGGGCTGGACCAAAGGAGTCACACTTCACCTCTTGCATTCAAGATGCAAGGGACGCAGGAAGCAGAAGATGAGGAAGAAAAGGCACTTACAAAGGAGATGTACGAGGGGCAAGCAGGAACAAGCGGAGAAAGAAAGGTCGAAGGAAGAGGAAGCGCCGATGAACAGCTGCTTGAGGCCTTTAGGGGTTTTAAGCCAAAAATCTCAAATGACATTGAGATTCGAGCTAGACAATTGAAATAGAATGATGCACAGTAGCCGTCAGATCAAGGGAAGAGAAGCGCCATCGGGTCACGTACAGAAAGCGTGCGTCAGGCTTCGTATCAGAAGGAGTAAGTGGGGCACATGGTAGTTTTCTATAAAATGGCATTTATGATGGAAAGGATAGAGAAATTATAGTGCTGATATGGGGGTAGTGGCACCATGCCTCGAGGACCGAAAATTCCATGCGGCTACCTCGAGAAACAGAATAGAAGGCGGCGGGAGTCGTTGATCAATGTTTGGCACCTTACCCCAACCTCGGAATCAGAGAAAGATCAAATTTGGTCAAGGCCTAATGGTGAGGTAGGGAGGTAGGAGCCATGATCATAGATTATTGAAGGGATGCAAAGGGCAGGTCTACGGGTTCATTTCCCCTGATCATCCATGACCTCTCGGTCGGCGTTCCAGACTCTCGCCCCAACGTAAGTTATAAATTAGCATACTCTCACAACCAATGATCTCTCGGTCAGCATTCCAGACTCTCACCCCAGTGTAAGTTATAAGTGAGCATGCTCTCACGACCAATGACCTCTCAGTCGGCGTTCCAGACTCTCTCCCTAGTGCGAGTTATAAGTGAGCATGCTCTCACGACCAACGACCTCTCGGTCAATGTTCCAAACTCTCGCCCCAATGTGAGTTATAAGTGAACATGCTCTCATGACCAACGACCTCTCAGTTATAAGTGAGCATGCTCTCACGACTAATAACCTCTCGATCGACATTCCAGACTCTCGCCCCAACGCAAGTTATAAGTGAGCATGCTCTCACGACCAACGACCTCTCTATCGGCATTACAGACTCTCGCCCCAGCACGAGTTATAAGTGAGCATACTCTTACGACTAATGACCTCTCGGTAGACATTCCAGATTCTCGCCCCAAGGCAAGTTATAAGTGAGCATGCTCTCACGACCAACTATCTCTCAGTCGGCATTCCATACTCTCGCCCCAGCACAAGTTATAAGTGAGCATGCTCTCATGACCAACGACCTCTCGGTCGGCATTCCAGACTCTCGCCCTAGCTTGAGTTATAAGTGAACATGTTGTCACGACCAACGACCTCTCGGTCGGTGTTCCAAACTTTGGCATTCCAGACTCTCACCTCAGTGCAAGTTATAAGTGAGTATGCTCTCACGACCAACGACCTCTCGGTCAGCATTCTAGACTCTCGCCCCAACGCGAGTAATAAGTGAGCATGCTCTCACGACCAAGAACCTCTTGGTCAGCGTTCTAGACTCTCGCCCCAGCACGAGTTATAAGTGAGCATGCTCTCACGACTAACAACCACTCGGTAGGCGTTCTATACTCTCGTCCCAGCGCAAGTTATAAGCGAGCAAGGCCTTCACCCACTACCTCTCGGTCAGTATTTTAAACTCACTACAGCATGGGTGATAGACGA
Source organism: Zingiber officinale (assembly GCF_018446385.1). NCBI lineage: Eukaryota > Viridiplantae > Streptophyta > Magnoliopsida > Zingiberales > Zingiberaceae > Zingiber > Zingiber officinale. The sequence goes on from NC_055989.1 coordinate 17,964,798, forward strand.
GCAGGGCCCTTGCCATGGCTAAGAGAAGTAGTTTTTCTGGGGGTGATTAACATCGCTACCATCACGTAATTCACATAGCATTTTCTATTCAAAAAAGCATTTTTTTAAAAAAAAATTCTGCATGAAGAAAGAGAGTTCTAGTGGGAAAAAGATAAAAGGATAGGAATAAAAATTGAAACCCCATCAGGTCTGCATTTAATTGATAAATTACAGGGGAGCGCCCCTCAAAATCTCATTCTTAAATCAGTAAGAACATAGAGGTCATCTAAGTACTTAAAATTCTCTTTTGGTGGCAATGGGGAGTTGGCACCCCAGGCAAAAGTGTTCTTCTTGACCTAATTTATCAAGATAGAGTCAAACCTATTCTAGCTTAGCTTGAGTCAACTGAAGAATGTGACGTTGTTGAGCGATTGTTTCATCTTTAATCTATACTTCCTTCATAAGGGACATGGACGAGGCATGTTTCTCTTTCAAATAGATCATGAATTGAGCTTGACTCTCTAGGCCTGAATAGGCTTTTTGTTTCAATACTACCTCAGCACGTGCCCGTGATTTAACAACTAGCCAGAGTTCTTCAATTTACCTACGAAGGGAAGACTGAAGATCCCTCTCATACATCATCTCGGCTAAGGTCGTATCCTTCTGGACAATCAGTTGGGTCATATGAGCCAGTTGTTGGCGAAGGTGTTGCAGTTCACCAAACTCAGAGTTCAACTCCATGATTATTGGACGTCAGTTAAAGGAAAGTGTGTATTTGTGGATGGGGGTCAACTCCTTTTAAAGAGAAAGATGGGAAAAGTCGACTTCTGCAGAGATTAAAGTGACCCTTCTCCCGAGGTTGATTGAGCAATTAAACAAGTAGTGGTCTAGGTAAAGAAGTAGCATTTATAATCATAAAGGCGAAGTAAATGAAACTTAAGTTTGGGTCTAGTCAATCAGACTCGAGCTTTCTTCGACTAGACTTGGAGGGGAGCCTTGTGATACGGTGCATAAAGGTGGGGCATAATAAGGCCAAACAATCAAAAGTCAAGGGGAAGTGACAGTCAAAGACAGTCAAAAGTCAAGGGGGCATGGATGTTAGAAGTCAAAGGGATGTGATAGTCAATAGTTAGGAGAAAGAAGGAGTTAGACCGTCTCATGTCACCAGCCGCATAATTCTTAGTCAGGTACAGACAGAGTAGCGTCCCAGATCCGAGACATAAGACGCAGCCTGGAGTAGTGCCTGACCTACCTCGACTACCCAGACTTCCTCAGCTTGGGCCAGGTAGGTAGGCCTGATACTTTCAGTAAGACAACTCTCGGTCGGTCCTTAAACGATCCAAGCGTGAAAGATGGGGCCCTCGCCACAACTCATCCCCCTCATCAAGACTCAAGTAGGGTGGCATATCTGAACGGTCATCCCAAGCTATTCGTAGCTAAACTAGGGCAGGATAGAAAGTGCTAAGCGACAATCAATGTCAGGGAGTCATAACCTCCTGTCAGAAAATAACTGCTATACGTTAGGGAATATTCTAGTGATCTACTATCACCGGCGGAGGGAACCTTCCATCCACCAATAGGAGGCCATCGTACATTCTCTCTCACCCGATAAGCCCTGATACCTAACATTCTGTGACAACATGCAAGCTCTCAAGGTACGCAGTGTCATATAAAAAGGGAGGTCCTCTCCCTTAGCTAGGTATGCGCACATACGCACTCGTCTTCTACAATTCTTTTTTCCTTCGTACGTTGTTCTTCTCGAAAAAAAGTACCTGACTTGACCGTCAGAGGGCCTGCGCCGGAGACTTTCTCCCTAGTTTTTGGTCTCTAATATTTCATGTGCTTGTCTGAGTATGTGCAGAGCCAAAATACCATCAGTCTCGTTACCACAGTCCAGGAGTACCACGTAGGGGTTTGATAAGCTATTATTTGATACATTCTTTTGGATTGATACTCGGTGTATTACACTTAATTGCACATGTTATATGCACTTTTTATCATGTTTATACATGGAGATTATTTTATCTCAAGTGTATATTTTTTCTCTTAATTCATGATATTATTTTCACAATTTGAATTTGGTTTTGTAGGATACTTGAGTTGATTCAATTGGTACATGATTAAGACAACCAATTTTGGTTCATCTAACAAGGAAAGAAGCTCAAACCAAATTGATTCAACCCATCACAAGAAGTTTACCTTTTAAGCTAAACCCAAGTCACATCCTCTCACCAAAACCCTTAAACCCACTTGAACTAAACCCAAAGCTACAGTTCACAACTGGTTCAAACCGAAGTTTAAAAACGCAAGACCGACATAGTGAACAGTGGCTTCGCTACTGTTGCACGTGCCATTTCATTTTCCAGGCATGAGGCGGAGTCCCGTTTCCCATCCAGATCTCAGATTCAGTTTTCTTCATCGACGGTGAACTTCGAGCTACTAGTAACCGACGTCTGAAGGAAGAAGAGAGTGAAGGTGAGGCATTTCCCACGTCATGACATTATCTTCTGCGTTCCTTTGTGTAGGGGATCAGTGGCCAGCTTAAAGGGGGGTTGGATAGACGGCACCCCCAAATCCTTGCTTCCTACACTTGTTAGCTTGCGCAGCAGAAATACAAACAACAAACAAGCTAAAGACTAAAACTAAGAAAGAAAATAAAATGTAAACCGCTAACACGTTTGTTTACGTGGTTCGGAGATAACTTGCTCCTACTCCACGGCGTGTCCGTAAGGTGGACGATCCCTCAATTCGTCAGTGGATTAGTCCCCGGCAAACTCCGGCTAGCTCAACCTCCTTGTGGGTGGAGAAAACTCACCACAACTCCAACCAAGACCTCTTGGCACACAAAGATCTCTTGAGCACAAAAGACTTCTAATTAGACTTTAACCAAGTCTAATTTCATCAGAGATAACCAAGCTTCTAAGCCTTGGTTATATAGGTCGCGGCTTGGAAACCCCGCCTACCAGTCGACTGCCAAAACATGCAGTTGATTGCACTCTGTGGAAATTCGACAGTTACACCCCAAAGGCTCGATACCAGTCGACTGCTAAAACTAGTAGTTGACTGCTCCACACTGGCTAAGCGAACAGAAGCATTATGTTCGCTCCCAACTGACTGCACCAGTCGACTGATGAAACATGCAGTCGACTGGTACCGAGTACATTCTCTCACAGCACTCGGACCCTCACCCTTACAACTCATTTGACGCTTCCTTCGCAGCCTTGACCTTTTGCCTTCAAGCCTACTTCCTCTTTGGCTCTCGTCCCTCGGATGCATACAAGCCCGCGACTCGTCCCTAATGTCATCCTTCACGTATGCCTCGAAGTCGCTTCCCTCGGCCCTTGTCCTTACTACCTTGTCCACGGTCCCTCGGATGTTCCATCCTTCATCGAACCTGAAGCCATCAACCTGAGTCACATGTGTATCCTGCAGTCTTGCACAACTCAAGTACACATATCAAATACAAGGGTGAACCTAACTTAAACCCTTTGCCTAAATACCAAAACACATGATCCCGCGGACCATTGGGATTGCTCCAACAATCTTCCCCTTTTTGATGTTTGGCAATACGTTTAAGTTAGGGAAAACAAATAGCAAATAAACATGCTAAAACAAATGGACTTACGTTGCCAAGGCTACACACTTGGACTTACACCGCCGAATGGACTTACGATGCCAAGGCTACACACTTGGACTTACACCACTGAATGAACTTATGATGCCAAGGCTACACATTTAGACTTACAACGCCGAATGGACTTACGTTGCCAAGGCTACATACTTGGACTTACACTGCCGAATCAATGCACCATGCATTGGAACCTATAAGTTAGGGAAAACAAATAGCAAATAAACATGCTAAAACAAATGGACTTACGTTGCCAAGGTTACACACTTGGACTTACACCGCCGAATGGACTTACGTTGCCAAGGCTACACACTTGGACTTACACTGTCGAATCAATGCACCATGCATTAGAACCTATCCAAGGCTCCCCTACACCTAAACTCCCCATTGAGCTAGGATTTTCCCACAGAGATTTTTAAGAACCTATCACAAGGCTCCCCCTACACCTATGCTCCCCATTGAGCTAGGATTTTACACAGGGCTTTTTAAGAACCTATCCCAAGGCTCCCCCTACGCAAATGCATTTTCAGGTTTTCCCAACTAAACCTTACTTCTCCCCCTTTGCCTAACATCCAAAAAGCTTTCCAACAATATCCCAATTGTTAAAAACTTATCATTCAACTGACCCTAAACTCATGTATTCATCCTCCATGGATCTCAGACACCTCAACGAGTTGACCCGGTCATAAACCAATGCTGAAAACAAAATCAGACTGGTATCAGTCAACTGCTCTTATCGAAACAGCACACAGAACCATTCTGTGCTCGATTTTCACTATTACCAGTCGACTGGTGACTGTACCAGTTGACTGGCACACTGTTTCAGCCTTTTTCAACATTGCTGACCCAAATTCAGAAATGCGTCAATAATTCCACAAACATCCAAAAATTTCCAAATTTTATGGAGAGGTCTGTTTTACCCATGTCTACTTGGGAAAAATACATTCAAAAATATATCTATCACCAATCCCAAGATTGACGTAAAACCCAAAACTAGCTAAATGGTTCAATTGACCTTGACCTAAAGTCCTAGTTTTGGCTTCCTCTTGATGTATTTGCCCATACTAACCCACAATGCATCCCTAGCATTGGTTTATATGACATCTATACATCCAAAACCAATTAGCATGCTATATGACCCCAATGTCATATTTCTAAGCATGAAACATAAACCAGTTGTGCCAAATCCCTAGGTTTGAGACTCAAGTCTGTCTCCAAACCACTTGGCACATTCCATAGCTTATCTAGACTCCCAAGTAAAGCCCACCTGAGATCCCTTGGCCATGGGTCCCAACTTGACTCTTTGAGCTCCCCCTAGAGCTCTTAACCTTAGCCACCTCCCTAGGTGACTCATCCACAATTGCTAGGCCACATCGGTGCACCTCTGGTGACACTTAGCCTACAAACCTAACCTTCTTAACCTTTGACACCTTATCCTTGATTAATTTCTTCTTACCTTTAAATGGTTTTCCCTTGCCATTTATTGACTTCTCCTTGCTATAGTCATATGCAACCCTAGCATACAACTTTCCCTTAGCATTGGAGACACTAGATCGGTATCCCAAACCCGATCTATCATTGTTGGATCTTTGGCTACCCAACACCATACCTAAACCCTTAGATCCAACATTGAATCTTTCTAGGGTTTTCTCCAACTTATCAAGCTTTGCCTTCAAAGCTTGATTTTCCTTTTCTAGGTTTCTAACCCTAGAATTGACTTGTCCACATTGGGCATTCCTAGACCTACCCATTTTTCTAAGCATATATCTCCCCTTCTTGGGATTAATACCTTGGGCCTCCTTAGGTCTACCATTTCTAGATTTATCAAGTATTGGTCTCCTAGAGTTTTGATCTACACTTACCCTATTCCTTTCATGATATCTAAATCCAAAATTTTGCATGGGCATACTATGATTAACAAAATCATTTCTCCTAGCATGCATGGAAGAATCTAAATTTGACTTCAAATTTAAATTAGGGGTTATCTTACCCTTTACCTTTGGAGCTCCCCCTTGACATGAGCCTCCATTCTTCCTCTCTTTCTCCCATTTCTTCAAATGTGCCAACTTCTTGATTTCTTTCTTCTTTGGGCATTTTGTGTGGTAATGACCCCGCTCACCACACGTGAAGAACACTATGTGCCATTTCTTCTTCTTCCTACAACTCAAATTAGATTCAAAATGAATTGAATTGAGTTTAGGAGATACCTCTTTCTTACCCATAGGACATCTACTCTTGTAGTGTCCCTTCTTATTACACCCGAAGCACACAATGTGGTCCTTTGACTTGACTTCGGTGGAGGTACTTTCTAGGTTGACCACTTCCAAGACCTCTTTTTCATCCTCTTCACTTGTCTTGGATTCTTCTTCAACTCTTGAGGATGTTTCCTCATCCACACTAGTGGATGACCTTTCTTCATCCTTCTCTTCCTCGGATGTTGAGCAAGGCTCAACTTCCATTTGCTCCTCCTCAACTTGAGCAATTAAACCCATCTCCTTGGGTTATTCTTCTTCTTGTGTAGGTTTAGGTTCTTCCCACAGAACCATCTTCACTTTGCTCTACAAATCGTGGACATTCTTATATTTACCTACACCACTCATCACATTAGACGACAATATATCTATTAAGATTGATATTACCTTTGAGTTTGCCTTCGATCACGAGGTTTGCTCTTCCGTCCAATGTCGTGGTCGGAGTCTTTTTCCCTTCTTGTCTCTTGGGACTTCGAACGGGTCCTTGATCACCATCATGGTGTCCCAATCCGTGTCGAAGAAGACTTCCATCTTCATCATCCAAAATGTGATGTCCCCAAGGTTTCCTCCTTCAAACTTTGGAGGTTCAATCAAGCCGGTCATCTTCTTATATTTGCTCTTCTCGGCGATTAGTCCGATGAAGTGTGACCTCCGCTCTGATACCACTTGTAGGGGATCGGTGGCCAGCTTGAACGGGGGTTGGATAGACGGTACCCCCAAATCCTTGCTTCCTACACTTGTTAGCTTGCGCAACAGAAATACAAACAACAAACAAGCTAAAGACTAAAACTAAGAAAGGAAATGAAATGCAAACCGCTAACACGTTTGTTTACGTGGTTCGGAGATAACTTGATCCTACTCCACGGCGTGTCTGTAAGGTGGACGGTCCCTCAATCCATCGATGGATTAGTCCCCGACAAACTCCGGCTAGCTCAACCTCCTTGTGAGTGGAGAAACATCACCACAACTCCAACCAAGACCTCTTGGCACACAATGATCTCTTGAGCACAAAAGACTTCTAATTAGACTTTAACCAAGTCTAATTTCATCAGAGATAACCAAGCTTCCAAGCCTTGGTTATATAGGCCGCGGGTTGGAAACTCCGCCTACCAGTCGACTGCAAAAACATGCAGTTGACTGCCCTCTGTGGAAATTCGACCGTTACACCCCAACGGCTCGATACAGTCGACTGCTAAACCTAGCAATCAACTGCTCCACACTGGCTTAGCGAACAGAAGCATTCTGTTCACTCCCAGTCAACTGCACCAGTCGACTGATGAAACATGCAGTCGACTGGTACTGAGTACATTATCTCACAGCACTCGGACCCTCACCCTTACAACTCATTTGACGCTTCCTTCACAGCCTTGACCTTTTGCCTTCAAGCCTACTTCCTCTTTGGCTCTCGTCCCTCGGATGCATACAAGCCCACGGCTCGTCCCCAATGTCATCATTCGTGTATGCCTCGAAGTTGCTTCCCTTGGCCCTTGTCGTTGCTGCCTTGTCCACGGTCCCTCGAATGTTCTATCCTTCACCGGACCCGAAGCCATCAACCTGAGTCACATGTATATCCTGCAATCCTGCACAACTCAAGTACACATATCAAATACAAGGGTGAATCTAACTTAAACCCTTTGCCCAAATACCAAAACACATGATCCCGTGGACCATTGGGATTTCTCCAACACTTTATCCCATCACAGATTGAGGGTGTTTTCTTGATCTGTGATTACCACCAGTCATCGGAGGTGCTGACGGTGTTTTCTCGATGTCTCAAATCCATTGACATCCTCCATCTCATCATCTACACCCGGGTCAATCGCTTACCAGAAGCCAATCCTCTTATTCTTTGTGCATTGAGAGTGGCAGTCGATCAGGAGGTACCCAGGAGTTATGCGCATCATCTGCACTAACTAGGAGCTTGAATCTTCTTCGTAGATTGCTTGAAGGGTGGTTCCCAGGAGCGATTCTATTTTATAGCAGAAGGGAGGAGCAGTGATCTACAATTTGTGTTTGTAAACATTTCTTACAACTTTATTTATTTTTTACCATAAATTTGCTTGGATCTGATGATCTAATCTCTTGTATCTGTAATTTCATTTCAGTTTAGAATCTCTACAATTTTATTGCTGCATTTTATCCATTACTTTACAATATCTGAATCCCTTGACCTTACTTAGGGTTTGTTACAATTTGAATTGTGTAAGAAAACTGTAGTTAGGTCTTCAGTTCAAGTAAGTGATCATGTTGAGATCAACCTATATTTCTTTGTCAATCTATGCAATCTGATGAGACTGATTTAAGTTGTTTAATTTGAATTGAAGATCATTTCCAATCTGTAATTGAGCTAGCGTGATCAGATATGCATTGCTTGTTTAACCTTCGGATGCTTTCTTTTGGATAAATCAAAACCTAAATATCCATTTGCATTAGAAACCCCAAAATTAGTTTTAAATCCTAAATTCACACACATTTTTTAGTTATCCTTGAAAAAGTATAACTTGAGACTCTTTACCACATCTTTATTTTTGAATTGTAAGGGTTTTCAATTTTAATCAATTTGAAGTGCCACATGACATGTAATATGGCCAACATCAAATTTTGGCGCCGTTGCAGAGGATACATCGATGTTTGGTGATTTTAGGATTGTTCTACTATTTTTTTTGGTGCCTTGATTCTATTTTATATATCCATGTGTTTGGTATTTTAAGCTTCCTATGTCAGGTGATTTTATTTGTATCATTGTTTCATGTGAGACTAGGATATGTATTCAGTAGCCATGGATCCATTTGAGGCTTTGATGTGGAGGGAGCTGAACTTGACGATATTGATCACATGAAGAAGAGGCTCACTGCCATTAAGTGTATTCCACTTCCGCGTTGGCTCCTATTACTGAACCATATTCGACCACCAGAAATTCAAGGGAGTTTGTTCCATTCTACCTTTTGTTTATCATTGTAGATGTCATGTATTTACTTTGATGCATGAATAATCTCGTAGTTACTTCAGTAATCTTGTTAGTTTTTTTTAGCAATATTGTTGGTCTTGTAAGTAGTCTTTTCAATTTTCGAAAATAAAATGTACCCTTACATTTCTCTATGTCATCTTAGAGAATTTTGAAAGTTAGTTAAATTTGATTGTTAAGTTTTAAAATTTATTGTCATGAATGGAATCTTGGATTGCATGAAGTTACTACTTAGTGATGGATTCTAGATTGATGAATTGAGATGATAATTTGAATACCTATTGAGGATTAAGCCTTATTTGCGTGATGCACTTGTGTTAGTGTCACTCTAGAACTTGCTTTGATTCTTTTAAAACCACAATATCATAAGTTGAATCATTCTTATGAAGGTGAATCTATTTGTTTTTCTTGTTCCACACAATTTCTTGCCAATCTTCTTGTTAATCATCATATCATTTTATTTTCTCTCATTTATTAATCTTTTGGATGTGGATACTTTGAATGTTATATGATGATTTTCTTTTGGCCGGGATGGACAAAGGATAAAGTGTGGGGGAGGTGTGTAGTGTTTTTGAATGTCTGGATGCATTTTCTAATGGTCGGAATTTTGGATGGTTCATGTTCAAATTTAAAAATGGTGCATTGGAGTTTAGTGTTATATGCTATGGAGTTTGCACAAGTTACAATTCAGGAATGGTTTAAGATACGAAAAAATGAAGACAAGGGTTGTTTTTGTAGTTTCCTTGTGCCAATATGGTTAGTACTCTTTCTGTATAGGAAAGTGGTGAATGGATGGCTCATTAGATTGTATACTAAACCTAATCATTCCTTGAGCTTATTCTTGTATAGAGTAAGCTTAAATAGTCTTGAATTCTGGAAATTGTTACTATGGTGATACACTCAAGCTATTCTAAGACATATGTTGAAGAAGGTTTTGAAGTGCAGAAATCAGAACATTGTTGTAAGGTGCAGGAATACAAGTTCTGAAATTTTCAGAAACTGAGAATTTGTAGTTAAGTTTGTAGGAGCCTAACATCTGTAAAGGGATCATAACCTTCTTGCTAATGAAGCATCATTGATAGACAATGAAACTGATCAAATTTTGAAACTGAAAATGCTATAGTTTCACCTTGTCTATGCCAAAAAGTACTCAATAACAGAAGTAACAACAACATGAACTCAGCTTCCTATTGTTTTAGTGTCAAATGAGATTTCCTTACAAGATGAACTTGGGTGAATCTAGTTAGAATGTTTTGGTTACAAATCCTGAAACTTAATCAGGATTGAAACTATGGAGTGAACTTTGTATGCAACAGAAATGAAGATTGACATCGACTGTGCTGTTTTCAGAAAAAGTCATTGTTGGATCTAGAGGTTGTTGTTTTGCAGAAATTACAAGGTTGCTGTTTAGTAGAATTCCAAAAGTTACTCAACATGTACATATATTTAAGAATGCTAATGAAGAACAAGGAATGAATTTCGGATACAAGCTTAAATCTAAACATTGCTATTGTACAGTAATGGCAATGATGAAATCTGAATGCTGAAATACTAATGCTAATGAATTCCAGAAATTGATACTATTATAGGGTTCTAAAATTGCTTGGCTGGTTCAAGAACTTAAATTGAAGTAGAGAAAGTGAAGAATGGAGTTTATATCAGCAACTAGGAAGTGAGCATGATTGAATTTGATCAGTGCTGGAAGATTTAAAAATGCTGGGAAATTCAGAAATACTGAAATCTGATCATTGCTAAAGCTTAGATAATTTATGTCATTAAGTGATTATGGGATCTACTGGATAAACAGAATGAGTTAAAGTTGAAGAAGAATGCAAAAATGGAAGAAGTTATTGATAGTTACTGGGAAACAGATTGAATTAGTGTAGAAGCTGGAGATTCAGAAATACAGAATTTTGACTATGTTAGGCCTGATATTATGCATATCAGGACCACATTAGATATTGTGCATATCAGGACCAAGGCAGATCTCTGAAAATTGAAAATATGAAGCTGGAGATGAGTGTAATTGTTTGAAATTGAGTGTCAAGATGTACCCAAATACGGGAGAGGCACCAAGAATCAATGTGAAACTTAAGTGAATCTAAATTCTGTGTACAACAGAATTGAATCTATGGAGAGGCTGAAAAGAGCTGATAGGAATGCTAGTGAAGATTTAAGGCTTCCTGGATTTTGGATATATGGCTAAATCTGGACATTGCTACTGTACAGTAATTGTAGAAGTTATAGAAATCTGAATTTGCAATTAAGGGTTGCTTAGTCAAGAACTAAATTTGATGATGAAGAGTCAAGAATGGAATTCAATATTAGTAATTGAAAGGAAGATGTTTAAATATGAACATTGTTATTGTGCAGTCATGGCAGGCTAATGAAGACCACTGAATTTTGGAAACATCACTAAATTTGAACCTGTTATGTGTATCAATGCTGTGAGCGGTAATTTCAGAGGTTTTTTGATCATTTGAATTGCTAATGTCATATGCCATTAAGAGATTATGGAATGCTAATGAGATTGCTGTTAGTCTACTTGAAGGATAGAAATACAGTGAAGTTTTTGTATTTTTAGTGACAAATGTTATCTTAATTCTTTCCTTGCCATTCTGGAATTCTTGAATAGTATTATTAAGAATCAATTAGTTTGTATTGGATTTTAAATTCCAGAATGTATAGGGATCAAATGTACAAGTTTGATCAGAAATAGCTTATTCAGGATTAAAGCTAATTCCAGAATCTCGAATTCTATTTTTTTTATTGTTGCCATATTCAACTTATTTTGGTTTCCAATTATGAAAATAGTGGTTTGAATTTAAGTGTTGATCCTCAAGGCTGTCTCCAACCAATAGCCAATCTGAATTCATTCTTCCATCACCTCAATGCCAAATGATGTTTTCTTCCCAGCTAAAATCAGGACCACATTAGGCTTGATATTGTGCATGTCAGGACCACGTTAGGCCTGATATGCTAAAAATTAGGACCATGTTAGGCCTAATATGCTAAATATCAGGCTCATCAACAAAAATTCTGGGAACAAAACTGGGAACAAGTTTTAGTGTTGCAATTGAGAACAAGGGTAAAAATTCAAAGATGTGCTAGATTTTTGAAAGAAAAAAAGAAAAAAAAAAAGTGGTATGTAATGTTGATAACTTGAGAAGTTGTGCCAATTTGTGAGTTTCTGTTTAGTTGTACTGTAAGTTTTTCATAAATTGAAGAAGTCAAGTGATTATAAACCTCTATTAGTTTGATTATCTTCTATTGAATTCAGAAATGTTGTGGATTCTCATATGCATTTAAGGAGATTGTTCAACTAATCAAGCTGAAATAGAATTTAGATTTTGGAATAGTTATGTTGTACCAACTTAGTTTTAGTAATTCTTTAATCAGAAATGCTGAATTTGAAGTGTGGGTTTGCAAATTTTGAGTTGAATATGAGAATCAAGCTTTAATGGATGGAATTTGTATCAGTTATGTGGGTTTTCATTTGAATACATAAGTTTTGTTGATCAGATGCTAGTGAGGCACATAAATGCTAAAGCTATTGAAATGCAAAAATCACAGCATATCAGGCCCACACTATTGAATATCAGACCCTATGTTAGGCATGATATTTATCATATCAGGCCCGCGCTACAAAAACTATGATGGAATCTACACTTGAAAAATGCAATTTTGGTTGAGGAGCTATGCTAATAGTATTTTGGTAGAAGGTATTCTAAATAAAGGTGTATTCTCAGTAACTATGATGAGTAGGTTTCAAGAATTTTTGAATCTGTTTGAAGACCTTGTATTGCTGAAACAATTGTGATTACATGCTTCCTCATTTTTTGAAGTGTTGAATGGTGAATTTTGGAATTGAGGTGCTTAAGTGGAATATGTAATATTCTATTTCTTGATTAATTTATTGTAAGGAAATAGGGTGCTAAACACGCTTAAGCGCAGCGGAAAAACTTCTAGTTCCTCTAGAAGATCCATGCAAAGGGAAAGACATGTTACAATCTATACTAAGTTTATATCATGATAGTATACCTTTGCTGCATGCATACGAACTCCAGACAGCTTGGATCTCAGCACGATCACATGTTCGTGTAAGGAACTAGTTGCGCTAAACACGCAAACGCGCAGCGGAAAATACTAGTTCCTCTAGAAGATCCATGCGAAGGGAAAGAGATATTCCTACATATACTAAGTTTCTAAGATAGCATGAGATTATACCTTTGTAGCATGCTCACGGACTCCCGACAGCTCGGATCACAGCACGATCTCGCGTTCTCGCCTCTATAGTATCCACACGAACAAGCGTTCGTTTGTCTCACAAACTCACAAAAGGAAAAAGGTTGTGCTAGCAACCTTGAAAGTGGATTTCGGCCAAGAGGAGAGGAGCAAAGAGAATGAAGAGAATTCATTCCAAAATGAAGAGTAAAAAGCTTAAGTATTTTCATCCAATGAAAATACTTAATTAGCATTAATAGCCTTAATGAGCATTTACACTCCATTAAGGACCAAACTTGTAACTCTTCATTTCAAATTCAATTTAAAAAATTGAATGAAATGAATAATTAAATTTCAAAATTCAATAATTATCTTCTTTAAATCTCACTTGAGTCTAACTCAAGCCTAATTCACTTGAGTCTAACTCAAGTCTAATTCAATCGAGTCTTACTCAATTAATCCTCATGCAATTCAAATTCAATGAATCACTATTTCATTAATTTAAATTGACTCCTTGAGTCTAATTTGAATTGGACTTAATCCAACAATTAGATCCAATTGAGTCCAACTCAATAAGTCCAATTCGGATTAGACTTAATCCAATGATTCATCATATGAACACATCTCCAAATCTACTTGTTCTTTGTGTGTAACCCAATAGGTTCCCATAACATTGGCAATGTACCTAAATCAACATTTAGATACATAAGCAATGAGTGGCATCTAACAAGGCATCATTACTACCTAAGTGACGAGAAGGTCAAGATCCGACCTAACCTGTCCGTGGCTATTATCTTGTATGACTTTGTCCCTCTATTCTTGATATCTAGGTTGATCAATGAGGCATAGAACGTGTCATCCTCTTATCAACCTTTGTGTTTTTTTAATCTCTAAGTAGATACACTCAATCAAATAAGCTCAATATCTCATATTGACTCATTTGCGCATGTCCATGCTTTCTTGTGTCCTACTAATCAAGGGGCCCACAGATATCACTTCTGTCATATAGAAGGGATAGATCACATCTACATCACTCACATCCCTCTGCATAATTTATTGCATACCCAATGATCGACTTTATTGTCCACCTTGTTACAGGTGGCGTTTGCCGATACCAAAGTACACAACTCCTTATGTAGGGAATCGTAGCGACGTCAGGTCTAAGGACTATTCATACCAATAGTCACATGAGAATGTTTATGACACTCATATAACGATTCATGAAACATTCTCATGGTGGGTCATTCAGTATATATTCTCTAATATATACCCATGTATCAACCTGATATCTCATATCCATGATTTGTGAGATCAAGTCATCTGTTGACCTACATGCTAGTCTCAACGCATTAATATTATCCTTGTATATTAATGCTCAACTAGGAACAGTTAAGAGTAGTGTTCTCTACAATATCTCACTATCAATTCAACCAATTGATATACTGTAGATAAGAACCTACTACCCAAGGACATTATTATACTTATTCAATTGGCACTGAACTGAAATAAATATAATAATCAACTTTACCTTTTATTAATAATGATATATGATATAAAATGAGCCCTTTACAATCATCTCATAATTGGTACTAGGGCTAGCACTAACAGTTCACGCCTCTATGGTATCCACACGAACAATTGTTCGTTTGTCTCACAAACTCGTAAAGAGGAGAAGGCAACCACCTAAGGTTGTGCTAGCAACCTTGATAGGAGGTCTCAGACTGGAGGAGAAGAGAAGAGGAAGGAGAATGAAGAAGTACACCAAAATGAGAGAAAAAAATACTTAAGTATTTTCATCCAATGAAAATACTTAATGAGCATTAATTCAATTAATGAGCATTAATGAATATTTATACTCCATTAAGGACCACATTTGAAACTCTTCATTTTGAATTCAATTTCAAAATTTGAATGATTCATTGAATTTCAAAATTCAATAAATTAATCTCCATTAATCCTCTTAGCGAATGAATTCACCTGAGTCTAACTCAAATCTAATCCACTTGAGTCTAACTCAAGTCCAATTCAATTAAGTCTTACTCAATTGATCTCATGCAATTTCAAATATAATGAATCACTATTTCATTAATTCGTATTGACTCCTTAAGTCTAGTTTGAATTGGACTCAATCTAATAACTAGATCCAATTGAGTCTAATTCAATAAGTCCAATTCAGATTAGACTTAATCCAATGATTCATCATATGAACCCATCTCCAAATCTACTTGTTCTTTGTGTGTGACCTAATAGGTTCTCGTAACGTTGGCAATGTATCCAAATGAACATTTAGATATATAAGAAATGAGTGGCATCTAGCAAGGCATCATTGCTACCCAAGTGACGAGAAAGTCGAGATCCGACCTAATCTATCTATGGCTGTTATCTTGTATGACTTGGTTCCTCTATCCTTGATATCCAGATTGATCAATGAAGCATAGACCGTGTTATCCTCTTATCAACATTTTGTGTTTCTTGATTTCTAAGTAGACACACTCAATCAAATAAGCTCAATATCTCATATTGACTCATTTGTGCATGACCATGCTTTCTTGTGTCCTACTAATCAAGGAGCCCATAGATATGACTTCCATCATATGTGATCCTGTCTAGAAGCTAAGAAGACGAACCTGCCGGTGTGACGTGTCTGGAAGGTTGACCGCATCCCCGTGACCCGGTTGATGATCTGTCCGCTGCGTTGACCAAGTCGTCTGAAGTCCTCCTCCGGTCAACTGTATCTGTATCCAGCGATCGGGTTCCCCCGGTCTCTGATACCTCGGTGCTCGAGGCGAATCCCACAAATGTATGAGTAACCACATAATAGTATAGCAGAATAATTAACTAAATGCAGAAAAGGTACGAGAACGTACCCTGGCCCAGGGGGGCGCCCTCGGATGGATGGATGAGCTGGTCGTGTCGCCAATCGAGTCGTAGCGGCCCGGAACAATACAGCGGCTCACAAGCCGGCACACGGCACGCAGGCCGGATAACAACCATGGTACGAAGAATGAAGTACAACGGCACGATGGCCGGATCCACATCGGCTCACAAGCCGAACATAATCTTGGCGCGAAGGCCTGAATACGCAAACCTGAGCCCATCGTATGACGGCTACTTGTAGGGTGATGACGGCTGCCCGGAGGTGTCGGTGGCTGCGGCAGGAGCTGCCAGAGGTGACGGCGCTAGACGCCGGAGGCGCTGGCTGCCGCAGACGCGGGCTACCAATGGCGCTGTGGCGCTGCGAGGAGGTGTAGCAGCGGAGATGCTGCTGTCAGCAACAAGGTAGGCTACATCCAGAGCCCTTCGCCGGCAGCTATGGCGCTGGCAGTCGCAACATGGCGGCAGAGGAGGAGCAGTGATGGCGGCTGTTGGAGATGTCGGCAGCGACATCTGTTGTCGCTGGAAGCCGTGACGACGGTATACGCCGGAAGTGGCGAAGCTGGATACCGAAGGCAGTGGTGCCGAACGCCGAAGACAGTGGCGACGGTGACAACTGCCGGGGGCGACAGCAGTGATGGGAAGCGTCGGCGGCTGCTGGGTGAGATGCTGGCCGGCGCTGGAAGTTGGCGCGTGGTATGGCGAGGAAAAGAGAGAAAGTAGCGAGAGGGGCGGCCTGCGGCGGCTCCGGTGAACTGAGGCGGCTCCGACGGCAACATCTCGAAGAGAACAGAGGCTATGCCGACCACAAGAAGAGGTGAGGAGGAGAAGAGCAGTGGTCGGAGACCCGTAGCCGGCCTTGCCACCGGCGACGGCGTGTCCAGCCATACCGTCGCAGTGAGGTGAAGGAGGAGGGTGGTGACGGCGTCGCGAGGCGGAGGAAGAAGAGCGGCGGTGGGTTGCTCTAGTGGAGATGTCACAAGCGGGAGATGGAGAGGAGGAGATGGAGCGGCCTGTGGCCGGCGTCGGCGCCGGCGAGGAGACTGAGAGGAAGGAGGTGGCTCCATTTCCTCTGGCGGCGGCAGCCTCCCTCCTGCGAGCAAGCCTCTCCTCCCCTTTTGCTGTGAACGGCGATTCCCAAAAAAAACCCTCAGCCCTAGCAATCCTCAATCCCCAAAATGCCCCTCACCACCTCTCTATTTACTTCTCTTGCCCTAATTTACCTCCGGATCCTGTCCGAAGGCTGAATCAATGAACGCTGGGCACGGAGCGCTCTTCGACTACTGACGTGGCTCTTCAACTGCTAGAACGAAGCTCCGGCGAACCTGCACAGAAGTCGAGCCGGGAAGGGGGTTCCCGGCGGCGACCCTCCGACGCTCAAGTCAGGTAAGCAACGATGAAAAAGGTGGCTCCCAAAGTCTCAGAATGCGTACCTCCGGCGAAGTCTGAGGCTCTTTATATAGAGTTGTGAAGGGTTAGGGCACGCATACCGAGGTACATATGTGTCCTCTGTCCTTTCCTCGGTATGCAGTTGTCAGAAAGCTCACCTGACCCATACCGCTACAGTCAAAGTATGTCCTCGATGGGACAGCAGAATCTCCTGTCACAAGATTTGGAGCATGGCCTACACGTAAAACATACCTGCTGTCAGAAAAAGACCTCCCTTGTCCTTTTCCCCTTTGCTCCAGATCTAGCGTCCGGGCGGACAACTCCCTCAACATCCGGCCGGACATATGCGGTGGTTTACTTGGGGAGATTCTCCATCACATGCTTTATGGGGACTATTAGCAGTGTTACCTTATGGCTTTGGCCGAGCGTGGGGTCCGCTCGGCCCACGACCTTTTCTCCTAAGCGCCGGAACTCTGCTTTCGACAGGGCGCCTTTAACCATCAGCTATATATCGTCTGGTCGGCAAGACGATCAGACCCATCCCTCTCCGGGCGTTCGATTCCATCGGCCGGTCGGACGTCCGATCGGACCCATCCCTTTCCGGACGGACGACTACCACTATGTTTTCCACGTGGCGTTGACTTCCCATGGCGGGGCCCCCTGCTCTTACTACCGGATCAATATGGAAGGGATAGATCCCATCTACATCACTCACATCCCTCCGTATAATTCATTGCATACTCAGTTATCGACTTTATTATCCACCTTATTATAGGTGACGTTCGTCGATACCAAAGTATACAACTCCTTATATAGGGAACCGTAGTGACTTTAGGTCTAAGGACTATTTATACCAATAATCACATGAGAATGTTTATGACACTCATATACTGATCCATGAAACATTCTCATGGCGGGTCATTCAGTATATATTTTCTAATATATATCCATGTGTCAACCTGATATCTCATATCCATGACTTATGAGATCAAGTCATCCATTAACCTATATGATAGTCTCAACGCATTAATATTGTCCTTGTATATTAATATTTGATTAGGAATAGTTAAGAGTAGTGTTCCATGTATATCTACAGTATCTCACTATCAATTCAGCCAATTGATATACTGTAGATAAGAACCTACTACCCAAGGATATTATTATACTTATTCAATCGACACTGAACTGAAATAAATATAATAACCAATTTTTTCTTTTATTAATAATGAAATATGATACAAAATGATCCCTTTATAATCATCTCATAATTGGTACTAGGGTTAATACTAACATTTATTACATTAGGCCTGATATGCTAAACATTAGGCCCAATAGTAGAATCACATTAGGCCTTATATTGTGCATATCAGGACCACATTAGGCCTGATATGTTAAACATTAGGCCCGAGATAAAAATTCAAGGGGAGTTAAAGTCTTTGAATAGAAGTAGTTTCATGAGTTGTAAGTTGAAAAAGATGATTGGGAAGGATTTGACAATAAGTTTGAAGATGGGAATTTTGGAAATTCTGAAGCATGGGATGGAGACATTATTAAATACTAAATTGCTAGCCTCCATTTGGGGAGAATTAAATGGTTTTTTATCTGAAATAGAATGAAGTCAAGCCTTTATTTGGGGAGAATTAAATGAGACAAATTGTAGAGATTTAACTGCAAAACTTGGATCCGTAAGAGGAATCAAAAGCTAAAATAATTGAACAGTTGTATCAAAATCTTAGACTTGATTTTTCATTGTATTTAGCTGTGAATTCATTCCATTGGCTTCTTAATTTTTGGAATGCTAGAGTTGAAGGGATTTGCTAGGACTGAATTTGAAAACTCAACTCATACTATTTTTGTGCAAAAATTCTGTATTAGGGAATGAGTTATTTGTGCCAATTCCTTTTTCTATTTTTGACTAGAAATGAATGGAATCAAAAACCTGCAATGTGCCAACTAAAATTGTTGATTAAACAAGGGGGTATCTAATTTATCTTTGCTCTTTAAACTTGAATCTAAAGCACTGTAAATGTAAAAATTTTAAAAAAAATTGCTGCTGTAAAATGTGAGGAGTTCAAATGACCATTATACCTGGGACTAGAGAAGTTCCCCAGTAATGGTAAACTTGTAAAGGTCTCTCTAATTAGGACAACACCAAGTCATATTAAAAGCAAAAAAGGAGAGTTAAGAAGAAGTATCACCATACTATTGAAAGGCAAATGAAAATTCAGAACAAGAAGAGTTTTAGAATTGTGAAAAGATCTGCATTCCACATTCTTTATACGATACCTGCTGAACATTCGAGTGCCAATTGGAACCTTTATTAAAGTTGAGCTCTTTATGTTTCGAATTGTAATAGTGAGGAACTCAAATTCTAGAGTTGAATCTATAAAGTTCAAATCTATTTTACTTAAAAGTAGGAGTAATGATGTTGATGTAATCATTGATTTGTTTTACAGATCTATTTTACCGAATCTGCAATCATTGATCTTTTGAAAGCTGCTGATGTCTAAATTTTGTTCAGCTAGCCACCGGGTTTGATTTCTAAATATGAAAGGCAGAAATTCAATTCAGAATTGCCACTGTTGATTTATTATGAATGCAACTTCATGAAGCAAAGTGGATGTTCTGGTATTAGATCAAAAAGTAATAGCAACATGCATATTTGGTAAATGTTGTTGCTTAATTTCTGAGTTTTAGATGTTGAATTTAATTGCATCCTCCATTGAAAGTCTGTTGATCTCTTGGTGAGATGAATTGTCCAGGATGGACAAATCTTAAGTGTGTGTGTGTGTGGGTGGGGGGGGGGGGGGGGTTGCATATTTTGGAAATCTTGTAGATTGAAGGATAGAGAAATTGAGATATTTTAAGTATATGGACAGATTACTGAAATTTTAAACTTTTGAACAATGAGCTGTAATTGTTGGGAATCTGATTAAGGGAATTAGTGTTAGAACTTCATTTGGTGAGTACCATTTCATTCAAATAGCATTCTAGATT
This sequence comes from Zingiber officinale, assembly GCF_018446385.1. NCBI lineage: Eukaryota > Viridiplantae > Streptophyta > Magnoliopsida > Zingiberales > Zingiberaceae > Zingiber > Zingiber officinale. Next base: position 17,985,106 of record NC_055989.1, read on the forward strand.
TGATTTGAAGCATTGAAAAGGGAAGATGAAGATTGGACAGATTTTGATTTCTGAAACAGGAATTGTAAAATGCTGAAACTTTAAAAATGGAAGTTATGCCACTTTGAAAATTTTGATTTTTGGAGTTAAAATCAATTGAACTCAAGCTGCTATTGATTGAGTGTTAAATGAGATAATCTATAGTGATTAAATGTTAAAGCTTGATCAGAAATAAAGGAGATTAGAATTTGAATTGATGTTTAGAAGTTTCATAATTTCATAATTTGATGAGTTTCAAATCTGAGATGGAATGCTTAATCTTTAATTCTAGGAAGTCTACAAAAGAAAATGAAGGAGCACACAAGGGCCTGACTTGCTGAATTTTGTGGAGCACAAATGTCAAGTTGATTCAAGGGAAGTGAAAGACAAATTGTTAAGGAATTACAGATTCACAAAATTTATTTTTTGTAAGCTATTACAGAAATTCAGAAATCAAGTTTTGATTCGATCATGCCAATTTGAGAAGGATTAGTTGAAAATTAGAAGGGAATATATGTTCATATGTCACTGATAAAAAGGAAATAGTTGAAAATGAATTTAGAAGGATGACTGAATATGTGAAGAAATGCAATCCTGCTGTAAGCTTATATTGTGCAGAATTTTGTGCCAAATGTTAGAGTGAATCTGATCCGAAATGAAGTGAGTGAAGTTTCATTCAATTGAGTACTAAATGGAATGTTTACTTAGGTTGGAATCTTCAAGACGCAAATCCAACATTGCACCATTCAAAATTCTGAAACATTAAGTGAAGAATCAACTTCACTTTTTAATTGTTTTGTTTGAGATTTATCAAATTTGAAAATTATTGATGAGCATCTAGAAGTTAATTCAGAAAGAAGAGGAAATTTTTTTTTTTGAGGGAAGTATGGCTAAGCATTCATTTATATAGCATTTTATTGTATCAATGTCTTCCACTATTTTTTGAATCATATATTCTCCTTTTCTTGCCCTAACACTTATACTTTGATTTCATTTGATTTAGGCTTTCTTTGTTATCATGATAAGCTTTCATAATTATGTATTATAATGCTTGGATAGTGGTTAAGAGTAGAAAATAAGAAAGCCTATGGTAGTGCATGAAACACAAGTAGCTTGAGTGATCTCCACTATTGGTTACATTTGAGATTAGGTTGAGAGACACAAAACTTACCTTGTGAGATTTAGTTTTGATATCATTATCAGTTTATTCATGATGGATTAAAGTCATTATGTAGTTTACCAAGGTAAGAATTGAAACCATGAATGCTTGAATTGTTGAAACTTGACAATCCTAGGTAACTTGCTTTTATTATTTTCTAAACATGATTGAAAATTGTTAGGGGGTACAACCTTAGTTATTTCTTTAGTTTTATTTACTTGCATGGGACGTGCAAGAATAAATGTGGGGGATTTGATAAGCTATTATTTGATACATTCTTTGGGTTGATATTAAGTGTATTACACTAAATTGCACATGTTATATGCACTTTTTATCATATTTATACATGGAGATTGTTTTAGCTCAAGTGTATATTTTTTTTCTCTTAATTCATGATATTATTTTCACAATTTGAAGTTGGTTTTGTAAGACATTTGAGTTGATTCAATTGGTACATGATCAAGGCAAACAAGTTTGGTTCATCTAACAAGGAAAGAAGCTCAAAGCAAACTAATTCAACCCATCACAAGGAGTTTACCTTTCAAGCTAAACCCCAAGTCAAATCCTCTCACCAAAACCCTTAAACCCCACTTGAACTAAACCCAAATCTACTGTTCACAACCAGTTCAAACCTAAGTTTAAAAATGCAAGACTGGCACGGTGAATAGTGGCTTCACTACTGTTCATCGTGCCATTTAGTTTTCCAGGCACGAGGTGGAGTCCCGTTTCCCATCCATATCTCAGATTTGGTTTTCTTCATCGATGGCGAACTTCGAGCTACTAGTAACCGGCATCTAAAGGAAGAAGAGAGTGACAGCGAGGTGTTTTCCATATCGCAACATTGTCTTCTGCGTTCCTCTGTCCCATCACAGATTGAGGGTGTTTTCCCGATCTATGATTACCACCAGTCATCGGAGGTGTCGGCGGTGTTTTCCCGATGTCTCAAATCCATTGCCATCCTCCATCTCATCAGCTACACCCGGGTCAATCGCTTACCAGAAACCAATCCTCTTATTCTTTGTGTGTTGAGAGTGTCGGTTGATCGCGAGCTTGAAGGGAGGTACCCAAGGGTTATACCCATCGTCTGCACTAAGCTTGAATCTTCTTCGTCGATTGCTTGAAGGGCGGGTCCCAGGAGCGATTCTGTTTCGCGATAGAAGGGAGGAGCTGTGATATGCGATTTGTGTTTGTGAACGTTTCTTACAACTTTATTTTTTTTACCATAAATTTGCTCGGATCTAATGATCTGATCTCTTGTATCTACAATTTCATTTCAGTTTAGAATCTTTGCAATTTGATTGTTGCATTTTATCCATTACTTTACTGTATCTGAATCCCTTGACCTTACCTAGGGTTCATTACAATTTGAATTGTGTAAGAAAACTATAGTTAGGTCTTCAGTTCAAATAAGTGATCATGAAACCTGCATTTCTTTGTCAATCTATGCAATCTGATGTGAGTGGATTAAGTTGTTTAATTTGAATTGAAGATCATTTCCAATCTGTAATTGAGCTAGCTGTTACGTGCCATAAGTGCACGTTTACGTCGTTAGTAATACAAAAGATATCGAACCCACAGGGACTGATTATAATCACTAGCTATCGCTCACGTAAAATTAACTAAACTATCAATGGTCTAAATTTATCTATTTAGAAGGAAAGACGAAACCTAGAAGGAAGATGAAAGAACTAAAGGTAAAGTTGTTTATCTCGGTTTGGGGAGTATTCTAGGAGTTCAGTTGCATTGTGGTGTGTACTAATGTATCACGATCTACCATTGTCCTATCTTCAATTAATGTGCCCTTATAGGAAGCTAGAGTCATTATCTCTAAGTATTGAATAGAGATGATCCCTGTGAAAGCCTGTAATGGTTAGCCCTTATCACGAGGGCACCTCGGTCATAAATCACAGGAATACATGACTAGTTAATAACAATAAAGATAAAGATATAAGTTTAGCACGGTTTCCTACTTCCTTATGAGAGAGTTGCTTCTCCTTTCAAGGGAATATCCTAAACGTCTATGAACGAGTTACCCCACTATCACTAGAGCTCCTTGGGTATACGATCTAAAGTACTCTCTCTATGAGATTTGCAATCCCTACATAAGCATTCAATCTACATGGCAATCAAACGCGAGCAATTCTCACGCATGTAAATAGAATAGATACAAGAATAAGTCAATATCACATAATAGGTAAAGACATAAACATGAGTTGTTACATCGTATCCTTAATCACAACTACTCTCTAATCCTAGAACAATGAATCTACTCCATAGACGAAAGAGGAGAACACAAAGACATCATGATATATAGCATTCAATTCTAAATTAAGAGAAAGAAGGAAGAGAAACGCTTATCCAATGGTGTCAAGTGACCCTTGAATCCAACCCTTTGCTTCTGGAGTTGATGTGATTATGAAGACACCCTCGGATCGTCGAACGGAGGTCCAGGATGGTGTGGAATAGCACCCAGGTGATCTTTCTTCGAACGGTCGCCTCCCTCCCCTAAAAGAAGTTTAGAACCCCTTTGATAGGGTAGGGCACGGGCACGACACGGCCCGTGCCACGACCGTGCGGGATTGCATGACCAACTCCTTCTTGGATGCGGGTTAAGTGGCACGACCATGTGAGATCCACACGGCCGTGTTCCTCTCTGGCTCGGGATGCTTCGCACGACCGTGTAAGGTCACACAACCGTGTTCTTCTCTAGCTCGGGATGTTGGTTGCTACTCGGAAAACCTAGAGGTTCCACTGTACAAAAATTTTGTACAAAGATCTGAACCTTTTCCTAGCTACCATGTGTTCTTTTAAATTAAATTTTGGATCGCCTGCGGAACTTAACACGTTTGATCCAAAACTTAATCGATTTGTTCTTTTAGGTTTTGACTTGGATCTCCTACGAAACTTTACACGTTTGATCCAAATCACCTAAGTTATTAATTCCATTAAATATTAATTTCCATAATTGGTTCCCAGTACTGACGTGGCGAGGCACATGACCTTCTTGGATATGGGAACAACCACCACTGACTAGACAAAACCTTTTAAGGAAAGCTAATATTTAATTTCCTAAAATAACTTTAGGTTAACCGAAAAGAACAATCAAATCACAAGGAAAAGAAAAAACAAAAGAACACAACATCGAAAAACATATTCGAAATACTAGAATCGTAAGTCTCTTGTATTTGGTATTTATTTCCAAAAATAACTAGTATGATGCGGAAAGGAAAAATTACTAGTTATACCTTTTAGAAAGACCTCTTGATCTTCTACCGTATTCCTTTTCTAACCTCGAACGTTGTGTGGGCAACGATCTTCCAAGATGAGAAATCACCAGCACACCTTCTTCTCCTCCTTGCTAGGTTCGGCCAAAACAAGAGCTTCACCAAGGATGAAGAAAACCACTAACCAAGCTCCAAGGGATGCAAGCTTTCTCTCCTTCTTCTTCTTCTTCTCCAAGTAGTATTCGGCCACCACAAGAGCTCAAAGGGAGATGAAGAATTCGGCCACCACAAAGAGGAAGAGAAAAAGAGAGGATGGCCGGCCACAACACCAAGGAAAAGAGGGAGAGAACAATAGAAGTTGTAACCCATGAAGGCACCCCAACCCCTTCTTTTATATTCCTTGGCTTTGGCAAATAAGGAAATTTATTTATAATAAAATTTCCTTAACTTCCCTTGACAACAATTAATTAAGAAAAATTAAATAAAATTTCCTAATTAATTGTATGTGGCCGGCCACCTCATGTAGAGCAAATAAGATAATTTTAATCAACAATTAAAACTTCCTTATTTGTCTTTGGAAATTTTAAAAAATAAAATTTCCCTTTAAAATCCCTTCATGGTTGATAAAAATAAATTTCTATAATTTTAATTTTTCAACATGTGAATAATTTTCAAAAGAAAAAATAAAATATCTTTCCAATCTACAAATAAGGAAAGAGATCTAATCTCTTTCTTTAATCTTTTATAGATCCTTTTAAGAGAGATATTTTAATTTTAATTCTCTTTAATAAATTATATCTTCCACATAATAAAAATTAAAAATTAAAATTCTTTTTAATTTAATGGGGGCCAGCCACCTAAGCTTGGGTTCAAGCTAGGGTCGGCCACCCATGAACCAAGGCTTGGTCGGCCCTAGCTTGAACCACAAGCTAGCTTGGTCGACCCCCTTATCATGGGTATGAAGGTGGGTATAGGTGGGTATAGTACTCTATAAATAAGAGGCTACGATAGGGATCGAGAGGAGGAATTGGTTTTGGTCTCCCGATAAATTAAGCATCCCGTGTTCGCCCCGAACACACAACTTAATTTTATCAATAATAATTCATTCCACTAGAGAACTATTATTGAACTACCGCACCAATCCCAAATTACATTTTTGGGCTCCTTCTTATTATGAGTGTGTTAGTCTCCCTGTGTTTAAGATGTCAAATGTCCACTAATTAAGTGAGTTACTGACAACTCATTTAATTAATATTTTAATCCAAGAATAGTACCACTCAACCTTATCATCATGTCGGACTAAGTCCACCTGCAGGGTTTAACATGACAATCTTTATGAGCTCATCTTGGAGACATTATCAACCTAGATTACTAGGACACAGTTTCCTTCTATAATCAACAACACACACTATAAGTGATATCATTTCCCAACTTATCGGGCTTATTGATTTATCGAACTAAATCTCACCCATTGATAAATTAAAGAAATAAATATCAAATATATGTGCTTGTTATTATATTAGGATTAAGAGCACACACTTCCATAATAACTGAGGTATTTGTTTCTTTATAAAGTCAGTATAAATAAAACAACCTCAAATGGTCCTACTCAATACACTCTAAGTGTACTAGTGTAATTATATAGTTAAGATAAACTAATTCCTAATTACACTACAACCTTCCAATGGTTTGTTCCTTTCCATTTTGGTCGTGAGTTGCTGTTTATAATTTATAAGGTACTGATAACATCATCTTTTGTATGTGACACCACATACTATGTTATCTATAATATAAATTAATTGAACAACTACAAACAAATGTAGACAATTTGACCAAATGTGATTCTTTATTCAAAATAAATGTTTACAAAAGCTTAGGCTTTCAGTATACATTCCAACAATCTCCCACTTATACTAATGACTAAGCTGCCATATCTTCCGCCATACATCTGATTCTCATTCCCTCCACATGCCGATCGAAAGCTTTCGCCGGAAGGGCCTTAGTGAAAGGATCTGCCAGGTTATCTGCTGATGCAATCTTGGCGATGACAACTTCTCCTCGCTTCACGATATCTCGTATCAGGTGGTACTTGCGCTCTATATGTTTACTTGCCTTATGGGCTCGTGGTTCCTTCGAGTTTGTAACTGCACCGCTATTATCACAAAAAATTGTGATGATTTTGGGCAAACCAGGAATCACATCTAAGTCCATTAGAAAGTTCTTGTGCCATACTGCTTCTTTAGCCGCCTCAGAGGCTGCTACATACTCTGCTTCCATGGTTGAGTCCGAAACACATTTCTGCTTAACACTCCTCCATGCAATGACTCCACCTCCTAAAGTAAACACATAGCCTGATGTAGACTTACTGTTGTCCCTATCTGATTGGAAATCTGAATCCGTGTAACCCACAGGGAGCAAATCGTCTGCTTGGTAAACTAGCATATAATCTCTAGTCCTTCTCAGGTACTTTAATATATGCTTTACCGCAGTCCAATGTCCTTGTCCAGGATTACTCTGATATCTGCTAACCATGCCTACGGCAAAACAGATATCAGGCCTCGTACATAGAATTGCATACATTAGGCTTCCTACAGCCGAAGCATAAGGAACTGCTTTCATGTCCCCTATCTCCTTCGATGTCTTCGGAGACATCTCTTTAGATAGAGCTACTCCATGCCTAAAAGGTAAGAAACCTTTCTTGGAATCTTGCATGCTAAAACGAGCAAGGATTGTATCTATGTATGAAGCTTGGGACAGACACAACATTCTTTTCTTGCGATCCCTTATAACTTTGATCCCAAGAATGTGTGCACAATCTCCTAAGTCCTTCATATCAAATTATTTTGACAACTATACCCTTACGTCCGATAATACCTTGACATTGTTGCCAATTAACAAAATATCATCTACGTATAGTACAAGAAATACCACCACGTTTCCGTTACACTTCTTGTATACACAAGACTCATCCGGACACTGAATAAATTCATATGACTGGATTACTTCATTAAACCGGATGTTCCAAGACCTTGAAGCTTGTTTTAGTCCATAAATGGACCGATTGAGCTTGCACACTAGATGCTCTTTGCCTTTTTCAATAAACCCTTCTGGTTGCTTCATATGGATGTTCTCTTCAAGACTTCCATTAAGGAAAGCTGTCTTGACATCCATTTGCCAAATCTCATAATCCATATGAGCAGCAATGGATAAGAGTATCCGGATAGACTTAAGCATGGCTACCGGTGAAAAGATTTCCTCATAGTCGATTCCCTCTTTCTGAGTGTACCCTTTCGCAACAAGCCTAGCTTTGAAGGTTTCTACCTTCCCATCTGTCCCTCTTTTCCTTTTGTTGATCCACTTGCATCCAACGGATTTTACACCATCAGGTGGTTCTACAAGCTCTCAGACCTTATTAGAGTACATAGACTCTATTTCAGAATTCATTGCCTTTTGCCAAGATGCTGCATCTATATCTTGGAGTGCTTCGTCATATGTTCGGGGATCAGGTTCATGTTTACCCGGGATCAAGTCCGAAGACTCTCCCAAAAACATGAATCTTTCAGGCTGCCTTACAACCCTCCCACTACAACGAGGCACTGTCTGTGGTTGTGTATCATGTGTGACACGTGTTGCAGTCTCTTGTGGTACTTCATCTTGTACTGTTGGTACTGAAGTAGACGTATCCTCTCTAAGTTCTTCTAAAACAACTTTGCTACTGGGCTTGTGATCCATTATATAGTCTTCTTCTAAAAACTGGGCATTGGTGCTAACAATGACCTTCTGGTCTTTAGGACTATAAAATAAACCACCTTTCGTTCCTTTGGGATACCCCACAAACACACGAACTTCTGTACGAGATTCTAACTTATCAGCATCTGGTTTCAGCACATGTGCTGGACTACCCCAAATCTGAATATGTCTTAGACTGGGCTTTCGCCCATTCCACAATTCTGTGGGAGTAGAAGAAACTGATTTAGAAGGTACTAAGTTTAGAATGTACACTGTTGTTTCCAGAGCATATCCCCAAAACGAATTTGGTAATTCTGAGTAACTCATCATCGATCTAACCATCTCCATAAGAGTCATATTCCTTCGTTCTGCCACACCATTCTGTTGGGGTGTACCAGGTGCAGACAGTTGGGATTGAATCCCGGCCTCTGATAAGTAATTCCTAAACTCTCCTAAGTGGTATTCGCCACTATGATCAGACCGTAGTGTCTTGATACTTTTACCTAGTCGTTTCTCCACATCAGCCTTGTATTCTTTGAACTTATCAAAGTACTCGGACTTGCGGCGCATTAGATAATGTATCCATATCTTGAATAATCATCTATGAAAGAGACAAAATATTCAAAACCACCTCTTGCCTGGACAGACATAGGACCACACAAATCAGAATGAACCAATTCTAACACTTCTTTGGCTCTATACCCCTTGGCTTTGAAAGGCCTTTTGGTCATTTTACCTTCCAAGCAAGATTCACAAGTTGGAAAATTTTCCAACTCTAATGAACTCAAAAGTCCATCGGCTATAAGCCTCTGAATCCTACTTAAGTTAATATGACCAAGCCTGAGATGCCAAAGATATGCTTGGTTCATTTCCGAAGGTTCTTTTCTCTTATTAGAGTTAGAAGATGAGTTATAAATTTCCATGTTTTGCTTTGTGGGAGAAATTGGATTTAAAGTATACAAATTACCAACTAATGCACCAGAATAGATAATCTCTTTATTTCTCTTAATAACTACATCGTTACTAAAGGAAACTGAATATTCATCCAAAAATAGTTTAGAAATTGAAATTAAATTCTTTCTAAAACTGGGTACATAAAGACAATTTTTTAAAACCAAATTTCTATTTCTATTAAAAGATAAGTAGACGTCTCCCACTTCAACAGCCGCCACCTTAGTAGCATTGCCCATGTAGACGGTAATTTCTCCATCAGATAGTCGTCGGGTTTCCTGGAACCCCTGCAAGGAATTGCAGACATGATCAGTGGCTCCCGTATCTACACATCAGGTGCTGGTAGATAACACCGCTAAATATGTTTCAACAACTAGAGCATGAAATACACCTTTGTTGTTTTGATTCCTACGAGGACAGCCCGCCTTCCAATGCCCTGACTGCTTGCAGATGAAGCACTTGTCCTTCGGCTTCTTCACTCCAGCTTTAGGTCCTGTACTCTGAGATTTATTCACTTTCTTTGCTGAACCAACTTGTTTCTTCTTCTTCTTTCCTTTCGATTTAGAAGTAGAACCATTTTCAGCATAGTGAATCTGAGAATTGTGACGAAACAAACCTTCTGTCAGTAGTTCCGCCAATGAATATACCCTCTTGTTCATATTGTAATTCAGGCGGAATTGCTCAAAACTTCTAGGTAGTGTTTGGAGGATCATATCGATCTGGGTTTCCCCATCAATTTCTCCTCCAAGGATCTGTATTTCGTTCAGATAAGCCATCATCTTTAGGATATGATCCCTCACAGGAGTACCCTCTTGCATGGTGGCTGTCATTATCTTTCTCATGGCTTCTTGCCTAGAAGCCCGATCCTGATGACCAAAGAGTTCCTTGAGATTGTTCATAATATCATAGGCTGTTGGTAAATCTTGATGCTGATGTTGCAATACATTTGACATTGAAGCCAAAATGTAACACCGCGTCATCTCATCTGCTTTTACCCATTTCCTATGATATTCAATCTCCTCTTGGGTAGATTCACCAGTGAGTGCATCAGGACAAGGCTCAGTCAGTACAAACTTATAGCTTTCAGCAGTAAGAACAATGTCTAGGTTCCTTTTCCAATCTATGTAGTTAGGACCAGTAAGTCTATTCTGTTGCAGTATGATGGACAGTGGGTTGAAAGTCATCCTAAGAATCACAAATAACTTTTGGTCAGAACTCTAAATTTAGAATAATATTGATTCCTCAAACAATACTATTTTAAATTAATCAACACCTCAAAACACCGCGAATATTGTATGCCACGATAGTGTAGACGTATACAAATTCAGCATTTGTAAAAGGAGGGTTTTAACCCATTAATTTTATTATCTTGTCAACCTAACTTTTTGACAAATAAAATTAATAGTTGGTATCCTTTGGTCACACAAATAATAGCAGTGACTCCGATGGGGAGGATACTATTAGATGTGCCTAAGTGTATACCATTACTTGACACTAAGTCCATTAATAAGATTGTGCCCCTTCCGATGGGGAAGATCACACGCTCTTAATTAATTTCCTATAGTCATCCTAAATGGAAGTTTGTTCTAGTGATCCACGAACAAGCTCATCCGATATGGAGGAAGGCACTCAGAGCCAACGCGCAAGCTTGTTTACATCACTTACAAACCAGTAATGGAGACCGTGGAATTTATTTAAAATCCCTCTCCCACTTAGTTATTTATAAATGAGGAATTTTAACTATGCTAGCCTACTAGACATGTTTACTAACATGCACACACAGCACAATATAAAAGCAATAAATGAAAAACTAATTTTCAACTATTATGGCTTTTATCTATTTTTGTCCTCCATGTGTTGTCATCCCAAGCTGCTGCCATATTTGGCCACCGCCACCGGGTTTAGCTGTCGCATCCATCTTGCTCCTTGTTCCGCTGCGCCTCTGGTCCTCAAAAGGTTCCACTCCTTGCAAGATTCAAGCCGCGACATAAATAGAATTTTACATTTTTCGATCCTATATTCCTCGAAGGAATGTACATGTAAACTAGATCGAACATAAAATAAAAATTTACATCCATCGATCCTATATTCCATAAAAGGAATGTACATGTAACTAGATCAAAAATAAAATCCTAATTAAAAACTAAATACAGCTCCTGCTGTATTTTATAATACAATCATGCACACACATATAATTGCCCTTGACATGTCCAAGGGTCCAATCACACACATAAAGAAAACTATAAGTCATAATAGTTGGATCCTGCATCCACAAAGTTAGCACATCCTACTATTAACCTGCCTAAATTATGTATGACATGTGCATAATTAAACTAATACCAAATACACAGAGGCAAAACCCTAGCTCTGATACCAATTGTTGGTTGCTACTCGGAAAACCTAGAGGTTCCACTGTACAAAAATTTTGTACAAAGATCTGAACCTTTTCCTAGCTACCATGTGTTCTTTTAAATTAAATTTTGGATCGCCTGCGGAACTTAACACGTTTGATCCAAAACTTAATCTATTTATTCTTTTAGGTTTTGACTTGGATCTCCTGCGGAACTTTACACGTTTGATCCAAATCACCTAAGTTATTAATTTCATTAAATATTAATTTCCATAATTGGTTCACAGTACTGACGTGGCGAGGCACATGGCCTTCTTGGATATGGGAACAACCACCACCGACTAGACAAAACCTTTTAAGGAAAGCTAATATTTAATTTCCTAAAATAACTTTAGGTTAACCGAAAAGAACAATCAAATCACAAGGAAAAGAAAAAACAAAAGAACACAACATCGAAAAACATATTCGAAATACTAGAATCGTAAGCCTCTTGTATTTGGTATTTATTTCCAAAAATAACTAGTATGATGCGGAAAGGAAAAATTACTAGTTATACCTTTTAGAAAGACCTCTAGATCTTCTACCGTATTCCTCTTCTAACCTCGGACGTTGTGTGGGCAACGATCTTCCGAGATGAGAAATCACCAACACACCTTCTTCTCCTCCTTGCTAGGTTCGGCCAAAACAAGAGCTTCACCAAGGATGAAGAAAACCACCAACCAAGCTCCAAGGGATGCAAGCTTTCTCTCCTTCTTCTTCTTCTTCTCCAAGTAGTATCCGGCCACCACAAGAGCTCCAAGGGAGATGAAGAATTCGGCCACCACAAAGAGGAAGAGAAAAAGAGAGGATGGCCGGCCACAACACCAAGGAAAAGAGGGAGAGAACAATAGAAGTTGTAACCCATGAAGGCACCCCAACCCCTTCTTTTATATTCCTTGGCTTTGGCAAATAAGGAAATTTATTTATAATAAAATTTCCTTAACTTCCCTTGACAACAATTAATTAAGAAAAATTAAATAAAATTTCCTAATTAATTGTATGTGTTCGGCCACCTCATGTAGAGCAAATAAGATAATTTTAATCAACAATTAAACTTCCTTATTTGTCTTTGGAAATTTTAAAAAATAAAATTTTCCTTTAAAATCCCTTCATGGTTGATAAAAAGAAATTTCTATAATTTTAAATTTTCAACATGTGAATAATTTTCAAAAGAAAAAATAAAATATCTTTCCAATCTACAAATAAGGAAAGAGATCTAATCTCTTTCTTTAATATTTTGTAGATCCTTTTAAGAGAGATATTTTAATTTTAATTCTCTTTAATAAATTATATCTTCCACATAATAAAAATTAAAAATTAAAATTCTTTTTAATTTAATGGGGGCCGACCACCTAAGCTTGGTGGCCGGCCCTAGCTTGAACCACAAGCTAGCTTGGTCGGCCCCCTTATCATGGGTATGAAGGTGGGTATAGGTGGGTATAGTACTTTATAAATAAGAGGCTACGATAGGGACCGAGAGGAGGAATTGGTTTTGGTCTCCCGATAAAATTAAGCATCCCGTGTTCGCCCCGAACACACTATTGATACAGTCTGACCTGGCTGTTGTTTTGATGTTGACACTGATTTAAGTTTGTATCAGATATTAATCAAACTCAGACTGACTACTGATCGAGGTTGATCCATTGGGAGGGAAAGTCCTGGTGAGTGAAGCCAGGCAAGGGAAATCCAGATGGGTCAAGGTTGACCAGACATCTGGTGAAAAGTCCAAGCAGGGAGCTTGGCATGGGAAAAGTCCAAGTATGGAGACTTGGCACGGAGTGGTCAGAGAGGGCTCGGTAGCTCGTTCTCTGGACCGGACGAAGTCGGAGAGGGCTCGGTAGCTCGTTCTCCGGACTAGGTCAGAGAGGGCTCGGTAGCTCGTTCTCTGGACCGGACGAAGTCGGAGAGGGCTCGGTAGCTCGTTCTCCGGACTAGGTCAGAGAGGGCTCGGTAGCTCGTTCTCAAGACCAATCCCAATATCACATGGGCGTTGGATCGGTCAACAGACCGATCCAGTGGGATTTTGTTTTCCTGATCGGTGCACAGACCGATCTGGTGAAACTATGTTTGCTGATCGGTCTGGCGACCGATCAGGAAACACTCAGTAGCACACTGAGTGTAACCTAATCGGTCTGTAGACCGACCTATCGAGTGTAATCTGATCGGTCTGTAGACCGATCAGGAGATGATGTCGCGAGAAGGAAAAAGGCAGTGGATCGGTCCGTGGACCGATCCATATGAACCCTGATCGGTTTGTCGGACCGATCAGGTCATATCCTGATCGGTCTCCAGACCGATCAGGTGATGATCTCAGGAGTGCGAGGAACCGCACCCATTAAACCCTGATCGGTCTGTCGACCGATCAGGCCATACCCTGATCGGTCTTCACGACCGATCAGGCCATACCCTGATCGGTCTTCACGACCGATCAGAGTTCAATCCAAAGGTGTGGATCAGTCCGCTGACCGATCCACCACACTGTCTGCATACACTGTCAGTTTCTGCTGATTTCTGATTCGTTTGTTATACGTCTGATCTAACATCTGCTTGTGAGCTTTTTTTGAGTAACAGGTTACAGGTACCATGGTGATGCTTTAATTCAAATCAATTGTTGGTGCAACATCCCTCAGGTCAAGGTTGACCTGGTTAACCAAGCTGAGTCTTGGTTTGGGTTTAGATGTTTGACAATAAGATATTGATCGAAGAAGAGTCAAGTAGGTCAAGGTTGACCGGATACTTGACTGGGAAGTCCTAACTGGCAAGTTAGGCAGAAGGAAGTCCTAGTGAGTGAAGCTAGGCAGAAGGAAATCCTAGTGAGTGAAGCTAGGTGAAAGTCCTGGTGAGTGAAGCCAGGTGAAAGTCCTAGTGAGTGAAGCTAGGCAGATGGAAAATCCTAGTGAGTGAAGCTAGGTGAAAGTCCTGGTGAGTGAAGCCAGGTGAAAGTCCTAGTGAGTGAAGCTAGGCAGATGGAAAATCCTAGTGAGTGAAGCTAGGTGAAAGTCCTGGTGAGTGAAGCCAGGTGAAAGTCCTAGTGAGTGAAGCTAGGCAGATGGAAAACCCTAGTGAGTGAAGCTAGGTGAAAGTCCTGGTGAGTGAAGCCAGGCAAGGAAGGAAATCCAGATGGATCAAGGATGATCGGACATCTGGTGTTGGGAAGTCCAAGTAGGTCAAAGGATTGACTGGATACTTGGCAAGGAAGGAAGTCCGGATGGGTCAAGGTTGACCGGACATCAGTGGAAGTCCAAGTAGGTCAATGGAGTGACCGGATACTGGCACGACGAGTAAAAGTCCAAGTGGGTCAAAGGGATTGACCGGACACTTGGTGGGAGTCCTAGCAGGTCAAGGGAGTGACCGGATGCGAGGCATGATGTACCAACAGTCAAGGTTGACCGGATGTTGGTTAGGAGGTTTGGGACTTGGTTTTGGGCAAAACCAAGTCTGGATCGATCCGTGGATCGATCAGTCGGATCGATCGGTGGATCGATCCGCATTCTTCTATCGATCCACGGATCGATCCGTGGATCGATTCAGGTCCCTACCGATCGATCGGGTCGATCGATTGCGAAAGCTCGGATCGATCCGTGGATCGATCCAGCGCTTCTCGCAATCAGACGCTCGGATCGATCCGTGGATCGATCCAGCCTCCCGATCGATTCGGAACATTCAATCGATCGATCCCGATGCGTCGGGTTTAAAAGCGAGCATGGTCTTCGCATCGCTTACAAGCTCTTCTCGATTCATTCCAGCTCCTCCACGCTCTCTACAAGCACGTGATCGCCAGCTCTTGAAGGTTCTTGGAGGCTTTCCAAGTCAAGAGGCGGATCTATTGCAAGAGCAAGAAGTTAGGGTTAGGGTTTTTACTGCACATCTTGTAAGCTTTTGCTTAACTTGTATTTCCCTTTCTTCTTCTTGTACTGAGAGTCTTGTAGGGCTTCTCCGCCCTCGGTAGTTACCGAAAAGGAGTGTTTCATAGTGGAGGGTGCGTGCGTGGTGTGGATCCTTGGACTAGTCACCTCTTGTGAGGTGGATACCAAGTAAACCAACCTTGTTAGCGTTGTGTGTTTTGTTTCTGTATTTTCCGCTGCATATCCTTGAAGAAACAAGCAACGCCAAGCGACGAGCACGCGACGAGCTATTCCCCCCCCCCCCCCCCCTCTAGCTATTTTTGGTCCTAACATCAATGACTATCAAAGGAATAAAACAAAATGGTTTTTCCACTGGTTATCGCTGCAGATTGTGCAAAAGAAGCGTCAACGTTCACTGGCTTGTTCAGTTGGCTCACTGGCTACAATCAGCTTGACTCTTCCTCATTGGTTCGAGTTCAGAGACACCAGTGAAGACCAAGGATGGTATTGGTGTGAGCTCAGATAATTAGATGAGGAAGAAGCGTGATTGGCGACGCCTGGTTCGGCGACAGTGATACGCTACTGGTTGACGTGATTCGATGCAGTGGCTTGGCTCTGGCTGAAGACAGCAAGAGAGCAGAGAAATAAGAAGGAGGCAAAAGAGAGGTTTGGTAGAATTCTTACTCTGGAAAAACTCTCTCTGTCGTTCAAGCAAGAGGCTGTGCGTTTTTGTTGAGCTCTTGGCTGATTCCTCCTGTCGTTGTTTTTCTGCTTCGTGGCTGTAAGTTAAACTGTTCAATCCTTTAGCCACACTCTGTAAGTAATTGTGCTTCACTTTCAAATCTACTCTTGTGATCTTTGTGGAGAGGTTACTCCACCGAGAAGGAGGATCTTTAGCCGGAGTTTATCCGGGGTGCGATCTACCGAAGATCAAGGAGTCGTCCACCTTACGGACACGCCGAGGAGTAGGGGCAAGTTATCCCCGAACCTCGTAAATCCTAGTGTTAGTGTGCTTGTATTTTTCTCTCCTTTAGTTGTCCAATTCCGCTGTGCTAACGATTATCTGTGTAGAAGTTTTCGTTTAAGTTTTTAAAGGAGCTATTCACCCCCCCTCTAGCCATCTAAGATCCCAACACACACAACTTAATTTTATCAATAATAATTCATTCCACTAGAGAACTATTATTGAACTACCGCACCAATCCCAAATTACATTTTTGGGCTCCTTCTTATTATGAGTGTATTAGTCTCCCTGTGTTTAAGATGTCAAATGTCCACTAATTAAGTGAGTTACTGACAACTCATTTAATTAATATTTTAATCCAAGAATAGTACCACTCAACCTTATCGTCATGTCGGACTAAGTCCACCTGCAGGGTTTAACATGACAATCTTTATGAGCTCATCTTGGGGACATTATCAACCTAGATTACTAGGACACAGTTTCCTTCTATAATCAACAACACACACTATAAGTGATATCATTTCCCAACTTATCGGGCTTATTGATTTATCGAACTAAATCTCACCCATTGATAAATTAAAGAAATAAATATCAAATATATGTGCTTGTTATTATATTAGGATTAAGAGCACACACTTCCATAATAACTGAGGTATTTGTTTCTTTATAAAGTCAGTATAAAAGAAACAACCTCAAATGGTCCTACTCAATACACTCTAAGTGTACTAGTGTAATTATATAGTTAAGATAAACTAATTCCTAATTACACTACGACCTTCCAATGGTTTGTTCCTTTCCGTTTTGGTCGTGAGCTGCTGTTTATAATTTATAAGGTACTGATAACATCATCTTCTGTATGTGACACCACATACTATGTTATCTACAATATAAATTAATTGAACAACTACAAACAAATGTAGACAATTTAACCAAATGTGATTCTTTATTCAAAATAAATATTTACTAAAGCTTAGGCTTTCAGTATACATTCCAACACGGGATGCTTCACACGACCATGTAAGGTCACACGGTCGTGTTCTCCTTCTCCTCTGGATGTGTTGCATGGTCATGTAGGGTAACACGATCAGTGTCAGTTAGCCTTCTGCTTTGCTCCCCGGTACGTCGACGATTACCACTTTTGCTCCAAAAGTCATCCTTGTCAACACAAATGCACACAAAGAGCAGATCTCCGAAATAGAAGAGTAATTATGCTGTAAACATGATAAAGAGGGTAAGAATGGATAAATCCATCATGAATAAAATACGTGGATGTGCGCTAAAATATGCATAAAAAATTATAAGATCTATGCACATCACTAGCATGATCAGGTATGCATTGTTTGTTTAACCTTCGGTTGCTTTCTTTTGGATAAATCAAAACCTAAATATCCATTTGCATTAGAAAACCCAAAATTAGTTTTAAATCCTGAATTCACATATACTTGAGACTCTTTACTACATCTTTATTTTTGAATTGTAAGGGTTTTCAATTTTAATCAATTTGAAGTGTCACGTGACTGTTAGGATCTTTGGATGGCTAGAGAGGGGGGTGTGAATAGCCACCACTAAAACTCAAAGAATTTCCTCACAAAACTTGGTTAGCACAGCGGATATAATCAAAACAAAAACTGATGCAAGGAAAGAAAACCAACCAACACTAACAAAACGATGTACGAGGTTCGGGGATAACTTGCCCCTACTCCTCGGCGTGTCCGTAAGGTGGACGATCCCTTGATCTTTCGGTAGATCACACCCCGGACAAATTCCGGCTAAGTATTTCTCCTTCTCGGTGGAGCAACCTCTCCACAAAAGTCACAGAAAATGATATGAAATGAAGCACAGACTTACAGAGCTTTGTGGCTAAAGGAATGAACAAATGAACTCACAGCCACAATGAAAACAACGCGCAAAGATAGAAGGATTCCTCAGCCAAGAGCTCAACCACACAGCGCCCTTGCTTTGGTCGACAGAGAGTTTTTCCAGAACCTTAGCAAACCTCTCTTCTTCCTCCTTCTTATTCTGCTTTCTCAATATCCCGAATCACTGTCACCTATGTCGAATCGCTGCAACCAACTCAGGCGTCGCCAATCACTCTTCCTTCTCATCTTATCCTCTGAACTCACACTAATATCATCCATGGTCTTCACTGGTGTCTCTGAGCTCGAACCAATGAGCAAAAGTCCAACTGATCGCGGCCAGTGATCGTTGAAGCCCGAATTGCATCACTTGCAGTGAAATACAGCATAAAGGGCACTTGTTCTTATTCTTTTGATGGAGCTTTATTTGAAATTAGCCAATGGCACGATACCTGCAACCTGTAACTTAAAAATCTCACAGCAGATGATTTTATCAGGTGAATCAGAAGTGAATCAGAAATATCAGAGAAGCAGCAGAAACAAACGACAAGTTGTGGATCGGTCACCAGACCGATCCATAGTTTTCTGGACCGATCAGGACTCATCCTGATCGGTCCGGGAAGAGTCTGATCGGTCTGTGGACCGATCAGCCTATGTGTGGATCGGTCCACAGACCGATCCACCCTCTCGCTTTGAGTCCCAGCGTTTCTGATCGCTTCTTTCTGATCGGTCTGTAGACCGATCAAATAACCCACAGAATGCTTCTGTGTGGTTACTGATCGGTCCACAGACCGATCAGATAACCCACAGAAACTTTCTGTGTGGTTCCTGATCGGTCACGAGACCGATCAGGTGACTTAAGTATCACTGGATCGGTCTGTGGACCGATCCAGACAACCAGAGTTTCACTAGATCGGTCAACAGACCGATCCATAGCTCTATGTGTTAGTTTTAGAGCCTCCCAGCCCTAAACCCTAACATCTTCCTGGTCCAGAGAACGAGCTACCAAGCCCTCTCTGACCTAGTCCTGAGAACGAGCTGCCGAGCCCTCTCCGACTTCGTCCGGTCCAAAGAACGAGCTACCGAGCCCTCTCTGACCTAGTCCGGAGAACGAGCTGCCGAGCCCTCTCCGACTTCGTCCGGTCCAGAGAACGAGCTACCGAGCCCTCTCTGACCTAGTCCGGAGAACGAGCTGCCGAGCCCTCTGGTCCAGAGAACGAGCTACCGAGCCCTCTCTGACCTAGTCCGGAGAACGAGCTGCCGAGCCCTCTCCGACTTCGTTCGGTCCAGAGAACGAGCTACCGAGCCCTCTCTGACTTTGCGTGCCAAGTATCCGTACTTGGACTTTTCCTCTCCTCATGATCAACCTTGATCATCAATCAGTCTGAGTTTAATTAATGTCTGATACAAACTTAAATCAGTGTCAACATCAAAACAACAGCCAGGTTAGACTGTATCAACAGTGACATGTAATATGGCCAACATCAGGGTTCGTTTTTCTGGTGCATATACGTTAGGTGTGCCGAAGTCACCTCTCCGTCAATTCCAGCATCATCTCATTCGGTCTCCATCTGACTCAAATTCTGAACAGGATCAATACATAAATCCTAGATTGTGCATGTTTAATCATTAAAAATTGATAAACAAATATGTGAAAGCATACTTGAATCTATAACAATTAATTATACTCTTTAGAATCATGTAATTGGCCTTCTAGATCAATACGATTCCTTAAGAGACCCCTTCAATATTCTCTTAGTGCTCTCTCCGGCAATAAGATTCAATAGAGAATAGAAAATCTAACTTGAGGACCATACCATAACCCCTATTTATAAAGATAACCTTTCTGTCATTTTAGTAGTTTCTATTTTAACTCATCATAAAAATAAAATAACTTATAATATCCCTAGGGGCATACATACATTAAAATTCAAATATTCAAAATCTTAGTTGACTATTTTAATTGGGTCCAATATAATAGGATAGACCTTGATATATAATTATTTTAAATACATGTCCAATATTAATGTATGAACGAATTTAGAATCCAAATTTATTATTTTTTTAATAACTAAACATACAAAAATATTTCAACCGTTGTATGATCAATCCTGTCTCCCATCCGCAAAAGTCCAAGCAACCCATCACCGAACTCAATTGAGACCGACTGGTCCATTAATTAATCCATCCACTGAATCTTATACAGATATTTCAAATGATAACTTTATAAGTAGCTACTGCGTTCAATAAATCTAGAAGAAGCTTTCCGCCATTTAAAAATCAAGAATCAAACAAAAATGAAATCGTCTAATTTTCTACCGTGGATATCATTATTGAAGGAAAAAAAATAAAAAAATTATATCGTCCCTTCTAAACGGTTCAATATTAAAGACCAGACACTCAACGACCTATTTTATATATACTAATTCTATCCGAAAACTTAGTTGGATGGTGGGAGCTAATGACAAGGGTAAAAATGTTAACGAAAAAAGATCTAAATTTAGGGCATGTGGAAGCGCTATAGACTTTTGACCTTCTAACCGGGGTTGGGGGTCATCGATGATATCTACGAATATGCGCACATGCATAGAGATCACATGAGAGTGTTAGGGCGAGAATCAGGGAAGTGGTCCCGGTGCAAACATTTCGACACTTGCTCAAGTAAAGAGCAATACAAAGCGAGAAGTACAGAAGGAAGATTTATAGTAGTATTATACTAGATACGTATTTACGTGTACCTAGCTAATGAAGATGACCTCCTTTTTTATACTGCCCCTCTTAATCTTTGCAATTATGAGACATCAGAGAATGTTGGATGTCAGAGTATATCGGGTAATAGAGGATGTACGGCAGACTCCCATTGGGTAGAAAAAGATTCCGCTTCATGCACATGACAAAGCATTAGAATATTTCTTGATGAATAATCATTATTTTTTTACAAGTAATTATGATTCCCTGAAGATTTCTCCTGATAATAGATTGACCAGCTCTTGAATCGACCAGGGATACATTGGGAGCTATGTCTAGGAGAAGTGAAAATTGAGCCTTGGAGATCCGACCGACTAAGAAGCCGATTGAGAATAGACTAGGAGTTCTATCTAAGAGAAGTGAGTGACTAAGCTCTGGGATCTGACTGATTAAGCAGCCGACCGAGAGTATACTAGAAGTTGTGCTCAGGAGAAATGAGGGATTAAATTCTGGGACCTAATCTGCTAAGAAGTTGATCAATATAGTCTAGAAGTTGTGTCAAGTAATGAGAGACTAAACCTTAGGGACCCAATCATTAAGAAGTCGACCGAAAATAAATTAATTATACAATGTGGAGGACCAAGTCCTAGAGATACCTCCCACCTATGACTATCCTTTCAACTTTTGATAGTCACACTACTATTGAGTTTCTAATATTCCTAGGACCTTAATCATATACTCTATCACATGCAAATACCAAATGTGATGCGGAGGTGGATATCATTATCGGAAGATAGCTGGGAGAGGACCAATTCCTAGAGGTACCTCTCACTCATGACTACTCCTCTTTAATTTTTTGATCATCACATCAATTTAACTATTGACCTTCGAATATTTTTTGGACCATCTCCAAAATGTAGCGCAGACAATAGATGTATGACATCTCTGATATAATAATTAGGAATCGATTCTGAAAAATTGACGATCTAAAGTTTATCTCACCACACATATATAATCTATCCACCTATATTTATTTCCCTTTATAATCATAAAATCAACACTAAAATAAACCCTAAAAGAACCGCTAAGATAAACAATCTATTTGTTTTTTCTTAATATTCCTTTGGAGCTTCGTTATAAACCATATCACATGCAAATACCAAATGTGGAGGTGCAAATCATTATTGGGAGATAGCTGGGGGGAGAGGACCACTCCCATATTCGGCGGATGATACTAGTCCCTCGGTCCAGGCCGGGTCAAAGTTCGAGCCACGACTGTCACCGTTCCCATTCACCAAACCCACTGACAGCCCACATTTTGACCACTTCACACTGGTGATGGCCGACCAATTCGAGCACATTTCACCACTCACCAACTGGGGTCCTCCTCCTCCCCTGTTACAACTTTTCTCTGCACAGGGCTAGCTCTCTCCCCCTCCGTTGCTTGCTGCCGGTGCGAGAAAGAGACAAATCACGGCCGAATGCCCCCTCCTCCCTTTTCACTTTGTCGCTAGGGAAGCCTACAACGAAAGCACGCAGCTTTGGTTAGGCCACAATTGGCTAGATCGCGTTGAACGGCATTCGTAAAAATGATCAGGATTCAGGAGCACGCATCGAGCGTTCGTAACTCGCGAGTGTCTCGTGGTCCCCGCCTGATCAGTAAGAATCCTACCTAATTTGGACCTGAAGCCACCCCCAACATTACCCCCAGCTCAAAAGTAAATGCATCTAACTTTTACATTTTTCAAAGGCATATTTGTTTCCTATATTTCGCCCTTCTCCTTCTATCATTCCAGTGTTGCATTTAAATAACAACAACACTGTATTATTGCATAAAACAAATCGCCTATTCCTTAAGGAGAATTATACTAGTCACAGCTTGCCGCAAATACTCGTAAAAATTAAAATGGATGGTTTTACTTTCACAGATAGTTAGCCAGCCCACTATTTCAGGCTTTCGCCATAGCTAGGGTTGTAGTCGCCACTTTATAGCTAGCCTTTGACGATTCTCCCCCTCCTCTCAGCTCAGCTCAGCTGAGCTCAGAAAGCTGCAAGCCCTCCCCTGCTCCCTCCTGATGATTGTTGTTATGCGTTGTTGTGTTTTGCCGGAGGAACGAATCCAAATTAAAGTTTCAGTACGGTTATCCGCCGATGACCGGTGAGTAAGCTAGGAGCGAGCACAGGCCCATCCTCCACTCGTTCGTGGGAGTGACAGAAGGCCTCCTCTGTTTCAACCCCACCGACTCCGCGGCCGCCACGCTATATAGATTCATCCGACCGGGGCCGCCGACAAGGCCGAGGCTGACAATCAGGCCAGGGCCTAGCTCCTCGTTTGAAACGATCTTATGATTGGTGAGACGGCATGCGTGTCGATGAGAGGCGAGTCGAATGGTCTGATAGAATCTTTGAAAGGATAGGATGATCGAGCACTAAGGAGAGTGATCGACTCTGACTGGCTCCGGATACATATGCGATTGAATGGGGGGACGACGCTTTGAGAATTGAAAAACTCTTATACATCAACATCAAGCGAAGCGGACGCACCACTTCCTAACAACAGAGACGACCAAAAACGAGCAGGAATAAAATCTAAGTTTGATACGAGGGGGAAACCTTTAACACACAATGGAATCTAAGTGATCAGTCTTCTTACGATGATTACTGTCAAACAATTAATGGTAGACCAATCCACCAACACTCTCGACGACTCTGCCTTTATATATATCTCCCTCGCTCGCTTCCCCTTCACTGCCATATTCTCTGCTCTACCTCTCTCGCTGATCCATTCCCCCCTCATGACCATGCAAAGCTGTTTCATTCGACTCTTTGTCGTCGTCGTGGTACTCCTTGGCAGCGTTACCATGCACGTCTCCGACCCTGTCTTACCCTCGCCGCCGCTCGAGGCCCTCCGCCTCGAAGGCAAATTGAGCTTCGACGACGCGCACCTAGCCGCCAAGGACTTCGGGAACCGGTACCGGCTATTGCCGGCGGCAGTGGTGCACCCGGCGTCCGTCTCCGACGTCGCGTCCACTGTACGGCACGTGTTCCGGCTGGGGCCGAGCTCGAAGCTGACGGTGGCGGCCCGCGGGCACGGGCATTCTCTTCGGGGACAGGCGCAGGCCGACGGCGGGATCGTGGTGCGAATGGAGTCGCTCGGCGGCGGGACGCGGGTGTCGCATCGCGGAGGGCAGCCTTACGCGGACGCCTCGGGAGGAGAGCTGTGGATCAACGTGCTGGAGGAGTGTTTGAAGCATGGGCTGGCGCCCAAGTCGTGGACCGACTACCTCCACCTCACTGTTGGAGGAACGCTATCAAACGCCGGAATCAGTGGCCAAGCTTTCCGGCACGGCCCCCAGATCAGCAATGTCAACCAACTCGAGATCGTCACAGGTACGCACTTCTAATTGCCATCATATCGATCGAATTTTACATTCAAACTGCGTGATATATCAATTAAGTAAGATACATATGAATCAATCCGAACGGACGCAGGCAAAGGAGAGGTGATGAATTGTTCCGAGGAACAGAATGCTGATCTCTTCCACGCTGCTCTCGGAGGTCTGGGTCAGTTCGGAATCATTACCAGAGCTCAGATTGCACTGGAACCAGCTCCAGAGATGGTAAGAAAATCTGAACAAGCATAGCGTGTAACTGGGAGATACTGATCAGCATGTAATCAAGTGCATGCATGTCTCTGTCTGCAGGTGAGATGGATTAGAGTATTGTACTCTGACTTCGCTAGC
The DNA here is from genome assembly GCF_018446385.1 of Zingiber officinale. Classification (NCBI taxonomy): domain Eukaryota; kingdom Viridiplantae; phylum Streptophyta; class Magnoliopsida; order Zingiberales; family Zingiberaceae; genus Zingiber; species Zingiber officinale. Next base: position 18,009,672 of record NC_055989.1, read on the forward strand.
TTTACCGAGGACCAGGAAATGCTGATATCGGCGAAGGAGACCTTCGACTACATCGAAGGCTTCGTCATCATCAATAGAACAGGACTTCTCAACAACTGGAGATCATCATTCGACCCACAGGATCCTGCCCGAGCAAGCCAATTTGATTCCGATGGCAAAATCTTATTCTGCCTCGAAATGACTAAAAACTTCAACCGACATGAAGCAGAGAGCATGAGCCAAGTATATATATATCAATATTCAGCTTGCATGAAATTAAATATACCTGAACAAACTCCTGATCTGTGGATCGATATATCGTACAGGAAGTCGAACATCTTTTGTCTAAGCTGAGATACATACAATCCACGCTTTTCCAATCGGAGGTCTCCTATTTGGAGTTCTTGGATAGAGTCCATGTGTCGGAAGTGAAGCTGAGGTCCAAAGGTCTGTGGGAGATCCCACATCCGTGGCTCAACCTCTTCGTACCACGAACCAGAATCAAAGATTTTGCAGAGGGAGTCTTTGGCAAAATTCTCACAGACAGCAACAATGGCCCCATTCTCCTGTACCCACTTAATCGATCGAAGTAAGCAAGCAGCTACCTAACTAAGTCACCATTTACTAGCTAGCTAACCGATTTTTTCTGCTCAACTTTAACTTTAATGGTGGCCTGGTGCATTCATTCACGCAGATGGGATAACAGAACATCGGCAGTGATACCGGACGAAGAGATCTTCTACCTGGTGGCCTTGCTGTCCTCAGCGCCATCCCACGGCAGCTTAGAGCGAGCACTGAAACAGAACAGTGAGATCGTAGACTTCTGCAACAAGGCAGGAATCAAAATGAAACAGTACTTGCCCTACTATACGACGCGGGAAGAGTGGAACGGGCACTACGGTGACAGGTGGAAGACGTTTGGCCATAGAAAACGCACATATGATCCCTTGGCTATTCTCGCTCCTGGACAGAGAATATTTCGAAAACCACTGCAGCAATCCTCCTCCTCCTCCTCGTTGTAGTTAGTGAGCTAATTAATCTTGTACAGGAAGCTAATTAACCTTGCTACAATGATCGGAATATATGTTGTTGAAGGAAGGAAAGAAAAGAGGTGGGAAATTTTGCCGATCGAGACAAATTCACCGGTCATCTATTGAACAGTTCTAAAAGGTCTGGCATCTTACCTTTCTGACAAAAGGGAGAAAAAAAGAAAGGGACTTACTGTTTTTAATGGAGCAATATTATCATTGGGCTGCTAGCTAGCTATTGAGCTTTTAATTTATGAAATCAGATGTATTTAATTTGCTTTCCAAAGTGATGTGCATATAGAATTCGACATGTTTTTTTTTAACCATTAAATTTGTTTATGTGTGGCTGCTAGTGATTGGACGATGTAATGATATTCTGTGCCGACAAAGAGATACATACGTCCAAGGTTAGTTTTAATTTGATTATGTACTTTCAAAGGCTACATAATTCATGAAGGTACGTATGCCTTGTAAATATAAAAATTAATAATAATAATAATATGAATATGAATATAAAATGCTCAAATTTCATTAGTAAATAATTCTGTATTTTTCTTAAGCATTATGGAGTCCTCAAATACATGGAAACAAGGAAGAAATTAAAATTAAAATATCTAGAGAACAATAATAGTGTATGATATAGTTGGCTCCAGGTGATGCAATTGGTCCGAGCTAGTCTGACTTGTCAACTTGCAGAGCCGACATGCCAACTTCGTGACCTGCTGTTGGTCCGACCTCCCGACCCACTGCTAGTCTGACCTCGCAACATTGGAAGGGACACAACAGTTAGGATCATAGCGCACGGATGGACATGATGGTTACCACGGAACCTTCTAAGGAGGTGTTTCCCTTGGGTTGGGTTATGTCTCTCGGATTTCTCTCCTTATATAAAATAAAAGGATGACTATGTAAAAATTAAGAGAAAAAAATTAATCATATTATTGAATCTAAAATAATTAAGAAATAAAAGAGTACAAGACCTTTATATAGTTAATTATAAGAAAAAATCTAAGCTCTAAACTGAAAAGGTAAAAGACTAAATCTAAAACCTAAACTGAAAAGGTAAAAGATTAAATTACCCTCAATGCTATAAACAAATAATTCTAATAGATTATATAATATAAATTATATAATCTAACATCCCCCCTCAAACTCACGATACTACAGCCAGAAGCATTGAGAGTTTGTCAGATAAAAATCGAAAGTGCGAAGCGGAATCAGCCTTGGTAAACATATCAGCAATCTGTAGTTTTGAATGAACAAAAGACAATGTGATGGTGTCAATCTGAAGATGATGATGAATAATGTGACAATCAATTTCAATATGTTTCGTCCGTTCATGAAAAACTAAATTACGCGTAATTTGAATAGCACTCTGATTATCACAATATAACGGAGTAGGCTGATGAAGAGAGATATGTTGGTGCAACCTTAGGTCAAGGTTGACCTGGTTGACCCGACTCGAGGTGACTTGACTCGAGTTGTATTTTGATGTTTGACTTGGGGAGATTGTCGGTGCAACCTTAGGTCAAGGTTGACCTAGTTGAGTTGCATGTTGATGTTTGACACTCGTGAGAGAGTTCTATTCTTGATGTGAGACAAGAATAGATGGTTGGGAGATTATTGGTGCAACCCTAGGTCAAGGTTGACCTGAAAAGTCCAAGTATGGAGACTTGGCACTGGAAAAGTCCAAGCAGGGAGCTTGGCACGCGAAAAGTCCAAGTATGGAGACTTGGCACTTGAAAAGTCCAAGCAGGGAGCTTGGCACGCGAAAAGTCCAAGTGTGGAGACTTGGCACGGGAAAAGTCCAAGTATGGAGACTTGGCACTGGAAAAGTCCAAGTATGGAGACTTGGCACGGAGAAGTCCAAGCAGGGAGCTTGGCACGTGGGAAAGTCCTAACTGGGATGTTAGGCAGTGTGGAAAGTCCCGTGAGTGAAGCAGGCGGTGGGAAAGTCCTAACTGGATGTTAGGCGGTTGGAAAGTCCCGTGAGTGAAGCCAGGGAGAAAGTCCTAACGGGATGTTAGGCAGAAATCCTGGTGAGTGAAGCCGGTGAAAGTCCTGAGTGAAGCCAGGCCAGGAAAATCCAGATGGATCAAGGATGATCGGACATCCGGTGTTGGAAAGACCAAGTGGGTCAAAGGATTGACCGGACACTTGGTAGGAGTCTTAGCAGTCAAGGGAGTGACCGGATGCTAAGCATGAGATACCAATAGGTCAAGGTTGACCGGATATTGGTGTGGAAGGCGTGGGAATTGGTTTGGACAATTCAAGAGCCGGATCGATCGATGGATCGATCAGTCATCGATCGGCCCGAGACCGATCGAAAGCGATCGATGTGCCTGAGCATCGATCCGGGACCGATCGGCATGAATCCCGATCGGTCTCCACGACCGATCGAGACGCAGCCTCTCGTAAGAGAGGTGGGATCGGTCCGGGACCGATCGGGGCCTGATCGGTCTCTGACCGATCAGATAGCTGCACCGATCGGGCGATGCTCGATGCAGCCGCTGAGAGACAACGGCCAGGCTATTTTCGCCCTCTGTTTCGGCTTTTTGGCTTGGTGTTCGCGGGTTATATAAGGGTTCGAGCGACTCTACAGACACTTCTCTTCTTCTTCTTTCTGTTGCTGAGCTCTGCCGAGTTCTTGAAGCGTTGAAGCTTCGCGTGAGCTTCTCTGCTGCTGGCATCCGTGTAGGCGCTGCTTTCTTCCCGTCGAAGAGAAGGCAAGCAAGAGTTTTCTTACTGTTGTATTTCTTGCTGTCTTTCCTTGTATTTCTGTACTCTCCTTACTTGCTGTTGCAAGAGTGTGTTGTGGCGAGGTTTCTCCACCCAGAAGGAGCTTGTATTAGCCGGTTCTCCGGGGACTCATCCACCGACGGATTGACTGGACTCGTCCACCTTACGGACACGCCGAGGAGTAGGAGCCCTAATCTCCGAACCTCGTTACATCCTTGTGTTAAGGTTTGGTTTTCTTCTCTTTCATTTCTTTTGTATTTTCCGCTGCGCTAACACGTTTTGTAGAAAGATACGACAATTTGGGGCGGCTATTCACACCCCCCTCTCTAGCCGAGTACGAACGATCCTAACAAGATACTCATATCTGCAAGCAACCAACGCAACCAAACTATCTCACAAGTAGTTAAGGTCATGGCATGATACTCAGCTTTTGCGGAAGATCTAGAAATAACATCTTGCATTTAACAAGAAAAATACAGAAACTAGTGGTAGATTTGCGATCTGTAGGATCACCAACCCAATCCGCATCAAAGTATGCACGCAGCTTAAGAGATGAAGTAGAAGGAAATAAAAGGCTTTGAAATTGAGTGCCACGAAGATATCTGAGAATACGAAGAACAGCAGTCCAATGAACTGTAGTTGGTGCAGCGATAAATTGACTAACCACATGAACAGTATACGCAATATCTGGACGAGACACGGTGAGATAAACTAAGCTTCCTACAATAGTTCTGTACAAACTAGGATCCGACAAAGGTGAGCCATTAGATGGAGAATATTAAGCATTAGTTTCAATAGGAGTATCAACAACCCTATTATCAGTAAGACGAGCATGCTCAAACAGATCAGATATATACTTTGACTGAGATAAAAGATATCCTTTCAGGGAATAAGCAACCTTAATGCCCAAAAAGTAGCGTAGTATACCCAAGTCTTTCATAGCAAAACAATGAATCAACTTAGACTTCAAGAAAACAATTCCACCAGAATCATCACCAGTAATAATCATGTCATCAACATATAATGATAAAAGAATACAACCTACACTCATACATCTGACAAACAATAGCTTCTCTATAGGATACGGGCTCAGAAAGACAATGAATAGATGCGACAAATGAAGCAAAAGAATGAAAATAACAAGAGTAAGCAAAATCTGGTAGTTTAGTATACTTACGAACACAAGTGGATTGACGACGATAGAGAGAAGGATCATCCACAATCTCAAGAGATGATTGGGTGGTGGCAAAAGGAGGAGTATGTGGAGCGGATATCTCGGGAACCAATGTACCAGATTCAGTTGAGCTACCAGTAGGAGCTGTGGGTGAAGCTTCCTCATTGTCGGTATTAAAAGGATCAATGCAAAATAGATATAACTTTGTCATATTATACGAACTAGCAGAAATAGAAAAGAATGAAATATATTCAAGAAACACAACATGACGAGAGACATACAATTTTTTACTAACAGGATCAAAGCAAGGATATCCTTTTTGACTAGCACCATAACCCAGAAAGACATAAAGAGCATATCGAGATGCTAACTTATTACGCTCTGCATGTGGACGAAGGACAAAGCAAGTACAACCAAAAACACGCAAAGAAGAATAGACAGGAGCATACCCATATAATTTTTCAAAAGGTGACAAACATGAATTGTGTGAGGTTGGAATTCTATTAATGACATGAGCAGCAATAAGGCTTGCTTCCCCCCAAAATGCACTAAGAATATTGGCAGACAATAAAAAATGAATGGGTTGTTTCAATAAGATGTCTATGTTTCCGTTCAGCCATGCCATTTTGTTCAGGAATATCTGTACACGAGGTTTGATGAATAGTATCATCAGAAGCAAGTAAATGTGAAAATTGATTTGAAGTGTATTCACCTCCCAAATCACAACGAAAACACTTTATGACACTAGAATGTTGAGTTTTCACAAGAGCTCTAAAGTTACTGAAAATTGTAAGATAATCAGACCAGTGTTTCATAAGATAGACCCAAGAGTAACGAGTGCAATCATCAATAAAAGAAACATAATACCTTGAATCTCCTTTTGTAGGAATAGGAGAGGGTCCCCACACATCAGAATGGATAAGATCAAATAGAGCAGAAGAAAAATAAAGACTTTTAGAAAATGGTAACGTAGAAAATTTGGCCAGCTTACAACCACTACAATCAGAAATATCAAAACTTTTTAAAGGTCCTAATACTCCTGTAGAAGTTAAAAATTACAAACAAGGTGCTGAAACATGACCTAAACGGGAGTGCCATAAATAAAAATCAGAAGATGAACGACTCAAATGAAAAGATGATAAATCCACACTTGAAGCTACAACTTCTGGTACTTTGAGTTGATATAAAATATAGAGTCCTCCTTGCCTATGACCGGTCCCAATCAACCTTTGAGATCGCGGGTCCTAAATATAATAATTGGATGAAGAAAAAGAGACTAGGTATCCATACTCGTATAATTGACTAACAGAAATAAGATTTAGAGTAAGACTTAGAATATAATAAACATTAGTTATAGATAAAGAAGATGTAACAATTGAACCAACACCTACTAATGACATAAGAGTACCATCAACAGTCACAATAGATATAGATGAACTGGAAGAAAAAGAAACAAAAGATGACAAATTGGATGACATATGATGGGAGGTACCAGAGTCCAAAATCCATAAGAACGAAGATATATCTGAAATACCAGATGATGACAAACCTATATGAGAGGAAGCTGACATGGCAGAGGGCTGTGAAACAATGAATTGTTGAAACTGCCCAAACATATATGAATCAGATTTTCATAAAGCATCTGCACGACCAGACATGATGATAAAATGAATAATTCTCAGAATAACCAAACTGTAAGGATACACATTTGTATGATCCACAAAAATTGACATCAGTGCCAAAAATAGTAGAAAAGAATGTCGGCACCGAAATTGACAACACAGGACGTCGGTCCCGAAATCGACAGAAGCAGGACAGAAGATAGATGACGGTGCCGAAATCAATAGTAGCAGTAGGAGACGACAGCAGCAACAAGAAGCAATAATAGAGGACGGTAGAAAAAAAATAGGTCAAAGAAGGAGAACCTTGCTCTGATACCATGCAGAAATTAAGAGAAGGAAAAACTAACCATATTATTAAATCCAAAATTAATTAAGAAATAAAAAGTACAAGGCTTTTATATAGTTAATTATAAGAAAAAAAATCTAAACTCTAAACTGAAAAGGTAAAAGACTAAATTTAAACCCTAAACTGAAAAGGTAAAAGACTAAATTGCCCTCAAGACTATAAACAAATAATTCTAATAGATTATATAATATAAATTATATAATCTAACAGACTCAATCTCCTTCTACGCTATGATATACTTTTACTTCATTTTGTACCATTTCTTCACTTTTATTATTTTGGAGCTCCATGATCACTTCGGTATTGGAGGGGTCTTATCGGAGTAACTCCTGGCGAGTCCTTTGGAGAGGTAAACTATATATTTGCTACATGAAATGTAGAAGTGTCTTTTGCAGGTGTTACTTGAGATGTTTCAGAAGCTATTGCAGAAGAATGATGTGTAGTTGAATCGAAAGGTGAACCTTGTGATGGAACAACCCACGAAGCATGATGAGGACTTGGAGAAAACCAAGGTGTAGAGTTGGTCAAGTACCTCATCTGCCAAGTCTGGTATGAATGTAAAGGCACGGGAGATTGATTAGATTCTAAGTAGGTGTTGAAATGCATGAAATACTAAAATATGAAAACCGTATGAAATACTAAAATACTATAATCGTAAAACATATAATGATATGCAAAAATGAATCATGTTTTTCATGCTCATCGCCGAAAGATTAGTGCTTGCAGTTGGAAGAGCAATTACAAAACGAAGAGCTCTTCAATGATCACAAACCAAATCCCAATAGTCTACTTGGATGGTCCTCTTTTGATGATAAACAGGATCATATCTCTACTTCTCGTTTCTTCCACTTGGACGCAACATCTCCTCAAAAACCAATGAGGTGTGTGGGTTATAAAGATACAAGTAAGGACCTGGCCATTTTTTGTAACTGTCCACACCTCCCACTTCTCCCACGTCCAACATTTCCCACTCGTCCAAGTTAAGATACTAAGACTGGTTAGTCACAAAGATTAAATAACTCATATAGACTATATAAGAGTTTAGTCACAAAGATCATATTAGAACATCCAATCCATACTTAGAGAAAATGGTTCATGCAACAACAAGTACACTGAGAGATAATCGCTAAGAAGATTGTTATATCTTACATAGCTGCTCTCCGAGCGATCAATACTAACAAAGTTGTTACACTTAGTTGCTTTTTCAAATGAATCGGAGACACTCTGATAATGGCACATAGCTTCTCTCTTGGTGGTACATATCTGTAATCTAGGAAACATCCAATCTCCCGGCGGCACACAACCATTATATTGGAGATATCCATGTCTTACCATTTATCCAAATTAAATCATCTTCATTTACATCAATATGAACATCTTTAATCCCTCATAATGACTATTATGTCAAAAGCATATTTCATATTTAATATTCACAATCATTTCTATATATTACAAAAATGGATCGACCAGTGAATAACATCAAAAGATGTAAATCTATTTCATCTTCCCTTTTAGCTAGAATCTATTCATTTTAATCAATCGCTTTCCTAGTTATGTTTCATAGATCGAATCATCCTTAGCTATAGGAAACATGCTAAAGTAGTAGCCACTGATTAAAACTTCAAGTAAACAACTAAATAATCACTTAAGGAAAAACTAAGATTAACTTATAATCTCAAGGGTCTCACACAGTGGAGAAGTAGGGATCCATTCTCTTGTCACAATAGCACATGTTACATGAATCACATGCTACGAAGTAATTCTCTTTACTAAAAAAGAGTGCATTTTATCCTCAAATTTAACATCGTACAGATTTTGATCTAAACATACATAATGTCTAATCTTGAATTCAACTCATGAATTAAAATCTGGCTTCCAACAGGTTTAGTAAATGGTGGGTTCATTTACTTCGATCATTGTTAACACATAAATGATATCATTTTGACACAATTATTAAGACAGCCTTAACTTATGGATATATCTCTGTTCACAGCTACGTAAGTCATTTTATAAGTAATGATTTTATCTTTATTTATACTTAACAAACAGAGATGATTATCCATGTGAGTGGATCAATCTCAACCTACCAAAATGCTCACTGAAATCTTATATGAATATAACAAAAATAACATATACATTGAATATATTATGGCAAATCACACAATCAAATCAAAATATCTAATTGTCAATATTGTTACATTCTACGAAGTCCCAAAGACTTTACATGTTCTTTAAATGACTCTCTAGTCATTGGCTTAATAAAAGAATCTATAAGTATAACACGTGTAGAGACATATTCAAGAATTATCTTCGTTTGAGCCACAATATCCCTTATAAAATTATACTTAATTTCTATATATTTGTCTTTGTTGTAATATTTGGAATCCTTCGAGAAAGCTATTGCAGCTTGACTGTCAAAGTACATTATAATTGGACTCCCACTATCTTCAGCAATCTTCAAATATTTCAAGAACCATCTTAACCAGACTGCTTCTCGTATAGCCGTTGAACATGCCACATATTCAGCTTCCATAGTTGACAACGGTACACAAGCCTGTTTCTTGCTGTTCTATGAGATGACACCACTATTTAGCAAGAACACATAGCCTGATGTAAATTTTCTATCATCTAGATTTCCAACCCAATCTGCATCTAAATAGCCTTTCATACTCATATTTGATCATTGAAAATAAAGACAATAATCTATTGTCGCCTTCAAATATCTGAATATCCTTTTTACTGCCTTCCAGTCTCTCGGTCTTAGGTTTGACTGGAAGTGACTGACTAAGCCAACGACATAACTGATATCGAGATGTGTACATAATATAGTATATATCAAATTATCAATATCACTGGCATATGATATTTTATTCATCTTAGTTATTTTCTTAGGAGTTTTGGGGCACATACTCTTGTTCAAAACATTACCTTTCATAATAGGTATATGTTTTATGTTACAATTAGACATGTTGAAATTATATAACATCTTATTTATATAAAACTCTAATGACAAATCCAAAAGTCTTTTAAATCGATCTCTAATGATCTTCACCTCTAAGATATACTTAGCTTCTCCCATATTCATTGTATCAAATTGTAATGACAATAATTCCTTGACTTCATTCACATACCCTATGTCATTTCTGTTGATGTGGTTAGCACTAATGGTCTAACTAAGGTTTTGATGAATAGCAAAGTAGTTTAATTAGTTTTATTGTGATCTAACACTTTGACTAAGTGTGTAGGAGAAATGCAACTAGGTCAACGAGCCAACCAGATAGTTGGTGTGAAGTCCAGATAGGTCGACAAGCTGACCGGATATCTGGCATGAAGCCCAGCTAGGTTGACGGACTGATCGGATAGCTGGAACGAACCCCAGCTAGGTCGATAGGCTGACCGAATAGCTGACATGAAGTCCAGACAGGTCGACGGGCTGACTCGATGTCTGGCAGGTAAGTTAAGGTAAGTCACTGGAGGGGAGTGACTTGGTGAGGATGTGTTCCCCATTTGAGGGAATAATAGGCGTCGATCCAACTTAGATCTGATAGATCGGATGAGTACGATAGAGGGGGGGTGAATATCGTACTCTTTTAAAAAATTTCTTTTCTCTTTAAAAACCAAAGTCGAGCACAGTGGAAAGTAAAAGGGAGACAGATTGTTTACTTCGTTCGGAGCCTAGCTCGACTTCTACTCGAAGGCCTGCGGTCCTTGACCGCACCGATGGGCAAAGCACTAAAACCCTTCTTTCCGAAATCCTTCGGAAAGAAGCAGATCGTACAGATACAAAGATATAAGATAGTAACAACCCTACTATCTTATATGAATTTAAGTGCAATACAAAATATACCGACAGTAGTAAATGAAGGTTGATGCTCGGCCGGTGCTTTTGGACAAAGTAGCTTGCTAAGCTGATGAAGACTTGTAGCACGAGTAGCAAGGCAGAAACGAACTTGAGTCAATCAGAATTCCTATAGTGAGCTTCTGAATTTGAGCACTTTTTATAGGTGTACTGGAGGTTCGGTCGACTGATCCCACTGTTCGGTCGATCGAACCCGCTCCCTTCCTTCCTGGCTAAAGTCCTAAGTTGGCTCAATCTTTTGCATTTACTGGTCTTTAATGGTTCGGTAGACCGAACCATCTTTTCGATCAACCGAACAAGCCTTTTCCTTGTTCGTCGAAATCTACAAGAGATCTTCTTTTAATGCTGTTTAATGCTGATTGGATCGGTCGACCGATCCCTGGTTCGGTCGACCGATCAAGCTTCGATCAGACTGTGCTTCGCTTTGGTCTGAACTGATCTCTGGTCTGAGTCAAGCTAGTTCGGTCGACCGATCCTCCTGTTCAGTCGACCGATCAGGCCGAATCTATAAAACAGAGTTAAACAATATTCCTGCAAAGCAAAGGTTAGCACAGTAATATAATGCATGAGTAATATAGACAATAGAACTGTCTTGATCTCAACTTGGAAACCTTCCCGATTTCTTCAGTTGGATCAGCGACCTAAGGTTGTTCCCTTTAGGAACCCGACGTCACTATAGCTCCTCCAGTTGCATACCTCAACTTACCTGCCAAACATTGGTCCTCCAGACCTGTTTGAACTTTTGCCTGTTCAGTGTCTGATCGCCCGATCCACTAAGACTTTTCCTGCAATACTACATTAGCCAACAGCAATAATAGTAATAAAGAATACAATGGTAAACATAAACTTAGATTCACCTGTTGGATCGTGAAACGTCGATAGAGGGGGGGTGAATATCGATTCGAAAAACAGCTTTAATAAGAGTTAAGCGCAGCGGAATAATAAAAAAACTTAGACAAACTGAACACGGTATTTTTTTACTTCGTTCGGAGCCTGTGTCGACTCCTACTCGAAGGCCCGTACTCCGTGAGTACTTTCGTTGGGAAATCACTAGCAGTTCAAAAGATGATTACAATTTAAAGTACAGGAATGCTTAGCAAAATAAAGAAAATACCGACAAGAATTAAAGAAAAGGAAAGAAGCGTATTGTCGGAGCGTCGCTGGAGCGCAGAGCAGTAGAGCAAGCAGTAGAAGACTTTCTTTTTCGTTGTTGTCCTAAAGCTCCCCTCTGACCCTTCTTTTATATGAGGCTCGGGGCGCCCCGGATCCCTTCCGAGCGCCCTGGTGGGACGTGGCAGGTCCAACCAGCAAGCTCCACGTGGCGACGCGCAAGTTTGGATAAAACTTACCTCCAGGCGCCCGGATCCCTTTCGGACGCCCAGACCTCCTATTTCCAGGAACTCCTTCTCCTACAAAATAGAGTTAGTCCGAGGCAAATATAAATCCTGTAAAACAGATTGTTAGCACAGTTAAAGTTCAACAATGTAATAGAAAAGAGTATGACTTAGATTCCGTCTTTCCGAGACCGGAATCTAGTCACGATCTCGACTTAGATATCCGAAATGGATCTAAGTCGGATCGACGCCTAATGTTCCCTTCCCAGGAACGCGTCCTCGAAGTCACTCCCCTCCAGTGACTTACCTCACTTACCTGCCAGACGTCAGGTCAGCCCGTCGACCCATCTGGACTTCGTGTCAGCCATCCGGTCAGCCTGTCGACCTAGCTGGACTTCGTGCCTAAGCGTTCGGTCAACCCGTCGACCCGCTTGGACTTCGTGCCAGCTATCCGGTTAGCCCGTCGACCTAGCTGGGCTTCGTGCCAGACATCCGGTCAGCCCGTCGACCTGTCTGGACTTCTCCTGCACACTTGATCAAAGTGTCAGACAACGACAAACTAACTTAACCTGATTTGTCATTCATCAAAACCTGGGTTAAATCGTTAGTGCTAACCGCACCAACATTACCGAGATCCGCTGGTCCGGTCGACCGCGCACGGTCGACCGGAAACCATCCGATCAACCTTGCTTGGAGTTCACTCCTCCAAGATTTCTCGTTACCTATGGTTACCACCCCCTAGGATTTTCTCCACTTGGCTTCACTCACCAAGACTCAGTATTCGACTACCCACCAGGGATCTAGTCCTCCAGACCTATCCACCTGGCTTCCACGATATACTGAGATTTCCCTTACCTAGCCTACAACTAGGACTCAGTATTCGGTTACCCAGGGATCAAGTCCTCCAGACCTATCCACCTGGCTTCTGTGATATACCGAGATTTCTCTCCTTGCCTAGCCTCCAACTAGGACTTCCCTAGATCAAGCTCCATACTTAAACATACTTAAACATATTTGTCTGACATTAAAACCTTGGAGGTCGATTGCACTAACAATCTCCCCCTTTTTGATGTTTGACAAATATGTTTAAGTTAGGTCAATATAAAAAGATTTAGATTTCTAACTTAAACCCTTCTTCTCCCCCTTTTGTCGCTGTGAAAGTCACAGAAGAATCGCAGGAAAGAACGCAAAGTCCTATGGAGAAAATGCTCTGCAACGGCTATATCTTGTGCTCCTAATTGATCCAAATCATCCTCAATCGATTGCCACGTCAGCACCGCTCGATCCCAGCCATCCATTGCTCATTTCCTGTGGAATGGTCACTTCCCAATCGATTGACCGATCGATTGGGAACATCTGAATCGATCGGTGGATTGATTCAGAAGCCTTTTGTGTTCTCGCGATCACCCGAGAACTCCTGCTGCCCAATCGATCGACCGATCGATTGGCAGCTCCCAATCGATCGCCCGATCGATTGGCAGCTCCCAATCGATCGCCCGATCGATTGGGAAAGCCACTGTGCTCGTGATTTCACACTCCAATTGATCGGCCGATCGATTGAGACTTCCCACAATCTCAGCACAGTCCAATCGATCGACCGATCGATTGGACTCTAGTTCAATCGATCGCCCGGTCGATTGACCAGCCTGGACTTGACTCAAACTCAAGTCCAAAGTCTCCAACCCAACTCCCGGTCAACCATGACTTGTTGGGTTTCCATGTCTAACATTTGGCCACACCCGACCAACCTCGAATTACCCTTCTAGCCTCCTCCATCAGCCTTACGTCTCTCGGATATCTCCCATCCTTCACGCCTTGCCTTCAGGAACTTCCTTCAGCCTCATCCTTGTTGTCGGATTCTCCTTGCCAAGTTACACTAGGATTTACCTTGCCAAGACCACATGCTTGGACTTACAACCTTTGCCAAGATCACACTTGGACTTTTCGTTACCTGGCTCCTCACCAAGACTTCCCAATTGCCTAGCTCCTCACCAGGACTTCTTTGCCAAGATCACACTTGGACTTCCAGTTGCCTGGCTCCTTACGAGGACTTCCTAATTGCCTGGCTCCTCACAAGGACTTTCTCCTTTGCCAAGATCACACTTGGACTTTCCAATTTGCCAAACCTCTAGTTAGGACTTCCATCACTGCCTAAACTCCAGTTATGACTTCCAATTTGCCTAACCTCCAGTTAGGACTTCCACCACTACCTAAACTCCAGTTAGGACTTCTAATTTGCCTAACCTCTAGGACTTCCACCACTGCCTAAACTCTAGTTAGGACTTCCAATTTGCCTAACCTCCAGTTAGGACTTCCACCACTACCTAAACTCCAGTTTAGGACTTCCAATTTGCCTAACCTCTAGTTAGGACTTCCATACGCCTAACCTCCAGTTAGGACTTTCCCAGTCAAGTCTCCTGTCAACCTTGACCTACTTGACTTGTATTCTCATCATCCTGGTTAACCCTTTGACCATCTCTATAATTGGACAATTGCTTCAGCAATCTCCTTATATTGTCAAACATCAAAACTCAAATCTTAACTCAAGCTTGACTCAACTCAAGCTTAGTCAAACTGGTCAAACTTGACCTAGGTAAATTGCCCCAACAGATGCAACTTTGTTATTTTACACGCTCTTGTTATAATTTTCTACTACTTCATTTGTGGGAATTACTGACTTAAGTATCAAAGGACTAATGCCAGGAACCCCTTCCCAGCCCGGTACTAATGTCATTTGTGTTGTAGGACCGCCTGGAGTCTCTGCCTCATCAACCTTCTAGCCACATCTCCAGCTTGCCATTTTCTCCACTTTTGGATAGGATCATATTGGCACCATCTGTGGGAAGGTACTTGTAGCTGAAACGTGAAGATGGAGGGCACTGGATAACTCACTATCATGACGCTAAATCAAGAAGATTTGGTGATGTTAATACAAGTCTGAGCTATAAAGATGTTGGAGCAGCAGCAGACAGCTGTCGATTGTCGAGCAAATGATCCTGCAACGTCGATGACAGGCTAGCAAGCTGATCACAGAGCCTAAGCAAAAAAAACCCATCTCCCACAGGCCTAACAATAAATTGATCGGCTTTCAGAGAAGCACCGAACACACTGATCCCCTATCACCGGGTGTTATTTCGCATGCCCTTGGAGGAGCAAGACCGAGCGAAAAGGACACAAGGGTCTTCTTCAGAGGATGCGCCCGTCAGGAATGAGCTAAAAGGCAAAGCGCCCCAGCTCAACGACTCTCCTGAGCAGATCAATAGGTAGTTCTCTCAAGAGATCCTAGACAACCAACTGCCACTTCATTACAGACCACTGACGATCAAAGAATACATAGGGGAAACCGACCCCGAGGACCACCTGATCAAATTTGACAATATGGCCATGCTCCACCAATATATTGATGGAGTCAAGTACCGAGTATTCCTTACTATGCTCTCTGGATCAACTCAGAGGTGGTTCAAGTGACCGTCAATCGGGTCCATATGTAGCTTTAAAGACTTCCAAACGACATTCCTCCAATACTTTGCAAGCAGTCGCCACTATTAGAAGATGAATGTCAACTTATTACAGTCAAACAAGGGCCCAAGGAAGCATTGTGGGCCTATATTAAGAGGTTTAACTAAGTGGACATGGAAGTCCCATCAGCCACTCCAGAAATCTTAGTAAGTTCTTTTTTCCAAAGACTTACAAATGGTGATTTCTTGCGCTCACTCATCTGGAAGCCCCCGAAATACTTCGATCACTTGCTCGGGCGGGCTACCAAATATATCAATGTCGAGGAGGCCTAAGCCGCTTGGAAGAAGGAAGTGATTCCTGAGCCAATTGCTATCCTAGAGTGTCGAGCGACCCATATACACCAGCCACCCAAGGGGCCCCGAGCGGGAGTGGCACAGCCACAGCCACAGCCAAAGCCCTTAACCCATGCGGCATGTGGAAGCCGAGCGGATGAAGTTCACTGTATTAGGGTCATTTTGGTGCTAGAGGCGGGGTGAATAGCTCGTCGCGCTTGATTGCTTGCTTCTTTGACGATGATATGCAACGGAATGAACTTGAAGCAAACTTATAATGCTAACACAAAGGATTTACTTGGTATCCACCTCAAGAAGAGGTGACTAATCCAAGGATCCACTCACGACACACTCTCCACTTGGTATCCTTCTCGGTCGTAGCTGGAGGCGAAGAAGCCTCATACAAACTCACACAATAATATACAACACCCACAAGAATAAAATACAAAGATACAAATGGAAACTCTTTTTTCTTGCTTACTTATTGCGTGTTCTTGCCTCTTGAACCTTGGAAGTGTAACTACACTTGTCTCCAAGAGCCTTCAAGAATTGGCTGTGAAAGTATGGAGAAGCTCGCTAAGATCGCCGCTGAGGTAGCACTATAGTCGCTGGAGAGGAATGCCAAAGAAGACGCTCGCCAATGGCTATAACCTGCGCAACGGTCGGATCTCAATCGATTGAATGACTCTTAATCGATTGGGGAGGCTTTGAATCGATCGGCTGATCGATTCAGAGCACCTCTATACTCTCTGGAAAATGTCTGAATCAATTGTCCGATCGATTCAACCTCTATCGCGCGATTTCCAGCTTCCCAATCGATCGGCCGATCGATTGGAGGTGCCCAATCGATCGGCTGATCGATTGGGAGAGGTTTTGTGCTCATGATAATTACTCCCAATCGATCAGTTGATCGATTGGGCCAAAGCTTCTTCGCGGTACACATCCAATCGATCAACTGATCGAATGGACTATGGTTCAATTGATCGGTTGATCGATTGACTCACCTTTGACTTGTCTAAACTCAAGTCCAAGGTCCTTAAATCCAACATCTGGTCAACCGTGATTTGTTGGAACCTCATGCCTAGAATCCGATCAACCTTGACCTGCTAGGACTCCTTCACCAAGTGTCTGATCAATCCCTTTGACCCACTTGGATTTTTCTCCTCGTGCCAAGTGTCCGGTCAACCTTGACTCACTCGGACTTCCACCAAATGTCCAGTCACCCTTGATCCATCTGGATTTCCTCGTGCCAATTATCCGGTCAATGCTTTGACCTACTTGGACTTCCCAACATCAGGTGTCTAGTCAACCTTGACCCACCTGGATTTCTACGTGTCTGGTTTCACTCACCAGGACTTTTACCTAGCTTCACTCACTAGGATTTTCACCTAGCTTCACTCACCAAGATTTTTCCACTACCCGGCTTCACTCACCGGGACTTTCACTTGCCTGGCTTCACCCACCAGGACTTTCACTTGCCTAGCTTCACTCACTAAGATTTTCATCTGACTTCACTCACCAGGATTTTTCCACTACCTGGCTTTAGTTAGAACTTTTCCAGTCAAGTATTCGGTCAGCCTTGACCTTCTTGACTCTTCTTTATACCAAACTAGTCAAACCTTGCCCAAAAGGGAAATGCACCAGCAATCTCTCCAATTGAACGATTGCACCTACAATCTCCGTGTATTTTCAATCTCCATGTATTGTCAAATATCGAAACTCAAACATCCAGACTCAGGCTTGAGCCACCTTAAGCGTAGTCAGCCTGGTCAACCTTGATCCAGGAGATATTGCACCAACACACTGAGTCTTGGCTGTGGGCATCGCTCTTCTGTTCTTATCATCGGTCGACCATGCACAATACCAGAGATTGCTATCATCTTATGCCAAAGCCACGCCGATCGATTTCTCCGAGATTCTGCCGTCGATCCTCATCTCTCAATCGACACCAGCATTATCGGTCGGGAGGATAGCACGAGGAGGCCAGGCCAATGACTGAACAACACCGACAACAGCCTCGATGAATAGATCATGAGAGGCCTACCCGAGCAGGCCCGCTCGTTAGCTTGGGAGGAAGATAATCGAAGCAACACCGCTCAAGGTGACATAGGCATGATCGCAGGGGGATTGACCAAAGGTGATTCCAACCGGGCTCGGAAGTCACATGCTTGATGTTTAGAGATCCACGCTATTGGGCACAGCAAAGAAAGGATAGAGGGATCAGAGATCAGCATTGGTCCACAAGATCTAGAGGAAGTAGAAGTCCCTTATGACGACGCCTTGATTAGCCGAGTGGTAATTACTAACTATAATATTCACTGAACTTTTGTTGATACAGGTATCAAGGGGAACATTATATTCAAGAAGATGTTTGATCAACTATAAATTGATTGAACCTAGCTAGAACCCATGACCACGCTCTTATATGGATTCACTAGCAATAAAGTGTTACCGATTGGCCAAATGCGGCTGGCTATATCACTTGGGGAAGAACCACTCAAGAGGACGAGAATGATGAACTTTATTATGGTGGACGCTCCATCCACCTACAATGTTATATTGGGTTGATCGGCGTTGAATGAATTCCGAGCGGTCATCTCCATGTTCTGCCAGAAAATCAAGTTCCCCGTTGAGAACTCAGTCACAGAAGTAAAGGGCAATCAGCTTGCGGCCCACCGGTGCTATGATGAAATGGTGAAGACTGAGGCATGTGCCACTCGGAAAGCCCAGCGGTTGGAGGTGAATGTAATTTTGGAGGAACCTCCTGCACTGATCTACAAGGAAAAAGAAGAGGTCTAAGTTCATCTTAGCCGACTAGAGGCCACTACCTTTATAACTGTCGACCTCAGTGTGAAACAGAAGGCGGAGCAGGTTTCCTGTCTTAGGCAAAACTAGGATGTGTTTGCCTGGGAAACTCATGAGCTCCTTGGTATCTCACTGACCATAGCACAACACGAATTGCACGTCTTATCATATGCCAGGCCGGTGAAGCAAAAAAGAAAAGACACTTTAGTTCGAAGCAGAATTAGATCATCCGAGCGGAGGTGAAGAAGCTACTAGAAGTTGGGCACATCCGCAAAGTTCAGTTCCCGAACTGGCTTACCAATGTGGTGTTAGTCTCCAAGTCGGGCAATAAATAATGAGTTTGCATCGACTTTCGTAACTTGAATAAAGCTTGCCTGAAGGACTACTACCTATTGCCGCGTATCGACCAGATGGTAGATTCCACGGTCAATTGTGAGTTAAATTGCATACTGGACGCATACTAGGGCTACCACCAGGTTTCACTCGCCAAAGAAGATCAAGAGAAGGTCAGTTTCATCACTGCCAATAGGACCTTCTACTATAATGTAATATCATTCAGACTAAAGAACGCTAGACACATCTATCAATAGTTGATGAACAAGGTGTTCCGGAGGCAGATCGGCCGAAATATAGAAGTATACATCGATGACATTTTGATAAAATCCCTCTGAGTTGTTGATCTTTATGCATATATTGAGGAGGCTTGCCGAACCCTGAGGAAGTAAGGAGTCAAGCTCAACCCCAATAAGTATCTATTCAGAAAAAAGAGTGGATAATTCCTCGGTTACATCATAACTGAGCTGGGTATCGAAGTAAATTCGAGCAAAGCAAAGGCACTCTAGGGCATGCCACCTCCGCGTAACTTGAAGGAGGCTCAGCGACTGACTGGGTGGATCACAATCTTATCAAGATTCATCTCCAAGTCATTTGATCGGAGCCACCCATTCATCAAAGTTCTACATCAAGCTACAAAATTTTAATGGGATGCGGAGTGCGACAAAACACTGGAAGAGCTCAAGAGCTATTTGACTTCTTTACCTATACTAGCAAACTCCATTGCCGGCGAGCCGCTCTGGATGTACCTATCGTCCATAGAGCAAGCAGTTAGATCAGCGCTGGTGTGACAGAATGATGCTAAACAACAGTCAGTGTACTTTTTCAGCTACTTATTAAAAGATGATGAATGTCGTTACACTTATCTTGAGAAACTGGCGTACGAGCTGGTCTTCGCCACTCAGAGGTTATGCCCATACTTTCTATCGTATCCCATAATTGTGTTAACTAACAGCATGCTCAAGATAGTCCTTTTCAACCTAGAGGCATCTGCGCGACTAATCAAGTAGACCACGGAGTTAAGTGAGTTTAACATACAGTACCAGTCTAGATGGATGGTCAAGGCACATGCCTTAGCCAATTTTGTGACTGAAGTATAGAACGTCGAGCCAGATGCAACTTGGAAGATATATGTGGACGGATCCTCCACCCGGTAGGACAATGGAGTAGGCATACTGTTGATATCACCACCTAAAGAGCGAATGAAGCTGTCCATTTATCTAGACTACCGAACTACAAATAATGAGGCAGAGTATGAATCACTGATCGCCAGTCTGCAAGCAACCAGACATGTGGGGGCCACCCAAGTGGTTATCCACTCGGATTCTCAATTGGTAGCGCAGCAACTCTCAGGTTTTTTCGAAATAAATAACATCAGGTTAAAATTATACACGGAGGCTTTCGAGAAGTTAAAGGCATGATTCCAAGAAGTGATCGTGCAAAAAATCTGTTGGTGCAATCGACCTCCAAGGTTTTAATGTCCGACAAATATGTTTAAGTATGTTTAATGGAGTTTGATCATGGGAAGTCCTAGTTATGGTTAGGCAAGGGTGGGAAGTCAAGCAAGTGACTAGTCCTAACTGCGGTTAGGCAAGGGAAGTCCTAGTTATTGGCTAGGCAAGGAAAATATCGGTATATCGTGGAAGCTAGGTGGATTTAATAGGTCTTTAGGACCTAATCCCTGGGTAGCCGAATACTGAGGCAAGGGAAATCTCGGTAGATCGTGGAAGCCAGGTGGATAGGTCTAGAGGACCTGATCCCTGGGTAGCCGAATACTAAGTCCTGGTGAGTGAAGCCGGGTGGAGAAATTCCTAAGGGGTAGTAACCTTAGGTTCTGGTGAGTGAAGCCAGATGGTGAAAATCCTAAGGGGAGATAACCTTAGGTAGCAAGAAGTCTTGGAGGAGTGAACTCTAAACAAGGTTGATTGAATGGTTTCTGGTCGACCGCGACCGGACCAACGGATCTTGATGATTCTAAGTTTAGTTTTACCATAGCATTCTGTATTACTATTATTGTTGCTGGCTAATGTAGTATTGTAGGAAAGGTCTTAGTGGATTAGGTGATCAGACATTGAGCAGAGAAAGTCCAAACAAGATCTGGAGGATCAATGTTTGACAGGTATGTTAAGGTAAACAACTGGAGGAGTGACAGAGAGGTCAAATTCCTGAAGGGAACAACCTAAGGTTGCTGATCCAACTGAAGAAACCAAGAAGGTTTCCAAGTTGTGATCAAGATAGGTTCTACTGTCTAATATTACTCATGCATTATATATTATTGTGCTAATCTTTGTATTGTATGGATACTTTGTCTAACACTGTTTTACAGGTTATGACCTGATCGGTCAATCGAACGTAGGGATCGGTCGATCGAACTAGGTTGACTCAGCACAGACCAATTCAATCAGCAATGATCGGAAGAAGGAAACTACACTGATCGATCGACCGAACCAAAGGATCGGTCGACCGAATGATTAATCATTTAAGGCACAGTAAATGCGAATCTTGGCAAATCTCGATGAACAGGGAAGGAGTCCGTTCGATCGACCGAACAAAGGGATCGATCGACCGAACCCTTAATGGTCATTAATTGTCGAAGATCAAATCAGTATCGGATCTAAGCCAGGAAGGAAGGGAGATGGTTCGGTCGACCAAACCTAGGGATCGATCGACCGAACATCGATGATTCTTATAAAAGATAGCTCGAGGTCTGAGGCTGAAGACAACTCTGTTCTGCTTCAAAAATCATCTCTGTGCAAGCTTCTGCTACTGCTCTACGACTCGCAATCTGCTCCATTCAGAAGTACTGACCAAACTTTGTCGTCTATTATTGTCGGTATATTTTACTTTAGAAAAACTTGCATTGTACTTAAATTCTTACAAGATAGTAGGGTGTTACTATCTTGCATATTGTATACACTGCTTCTTTTCAAGGTTTTTGGAAAGAAGAGTATTAGTGGATTGCCCATCAGTATGGTCAAGGATCGTGGACCTTAGAGTAGGAGTTGAACTAGGCTTTGAACCAATTAACCAAACTGTTCTTTATTTTTCCACTGCACGACTTTGTTTTTAATGAGTAAAAGAAAAAATTTTAAAAGCACAATATTCACCCCCCCCCCCTCTATCGCACTCATTCGATCCAACAAAATCCTCTGGGTAGACAACCAGTATGCGGATGAATTGGCTAAGTTAGCAAGTTTTCATAAGCCCTGTGGTGTTGGAAAAGCCAATTAAGCAGGTGATATTGGTGGCTCACATCAATAGAATGGCGGGATTGGAAGCCCCCACCGACTGGAGGACACCTTTGATTGAGTTCCTCTGATCAAACAGTGCTCTGGTAAATCGGGAGCGGGCTCGATTAATTAAAAGAGAGCCAGACGATTCACACTGGTGAGAGATCACCTGTATAAAATAGCCTTCTCGAGGCCCTTATTAAAGTGTGTTGGATCAGAAGACATTCAATACATCCTGCAAGAAGTTTACCAAGGCTCTTGTGGCAGTCATCCGAGTGGTCATTTGTTAGAGAGGGAAATCTTGTTGGCAGGTTATTTTTGGCCTATTTTGGAAGCCAATGTCGCTCGGACGGTAGCAACCTGCCTGTCATGTCAAAAATATCAGAACATACCACATAGACCTATAGAAGAGTTGAGGACATCTATTTTCTCTTGCCCATTCAACCAGTGAGACATGGATATTGTCTGACCTTTACCTCTAACGACCGAACAAAGGAAATTTCTTCTTGTGGTTGTAGATTACTTCTCCAAATGGGTGGAGGCCAAGTCGCTCACCAAGATAACCGAACATATGGTCATCAAGTTCTTGTGGCAGAATATTGTGTGCTGATTCAGCTTCTCTCATAAATTTGTCTCCGACAATGGTAGGAAATTTCAAGGATGGAACCATGGAGGCACAGAGAGTAGTGTGCCAGCTATGGTATTATTCAAGTCTTCACTTCAGTAGCTTTCCCCCAAAGCAATGGATAGATAGAAGTCACTAATAGAGATATTCTTAGAGGACTTAGGGCTCGACTTGACTATGTTGGAGAAAGCTGGGTGGAGGAACTGTCGAGCATGCTGTGGGCTTATTGCACCATACCTAGAGAAGTCACCAGGCCTGTCCCAGGCTCACATGCCGTTCAGCTATGTTATAAGCGAGCATGCTCTCGTGCCTCAAAATCATAGCCCTCGGTTTTCAAACCGAAATTATCCCAGACTCACGTGCTGTTTGGCCATGTTATAAGCGAGCAAATTCCTCGCGCTAAAGATGTCAAAAACTCTTGACTTGTTCAGGCGAGTTATAAGTGAGATAAGCTCTCACTCCTCTAGACACTAGAACTGTTTGGCCAAGTTATAAGTGAGCAAAGCCCTCGCTCTAAGTGTTAGAGACTCACATGCCATTCGGCCAAGTTGTAAGCAAGCGAAGTACTTGCACTAAGTGCTCAAGACGCATGTGCCACTCGACCGAGCATAACTTTTGGTCAACATTTTATATGGACAGATATAAAAGTCAAGTCAACTATGCTAAGGATAAGCCAAAGGATAGCAAGGATCTAGAATAGAGAACTCAAAAGCGCCGAATGGGTGCGCAAACATTCATACTTAGAAAATTTTTATGGAGTGTTTTGGGCGGATATAAGAGGTTGCTCATAAACTTGTAAAAAGAACTATGTGAGATAGTCGAGCACTTAGTCTGGAAGTGAGTCCACGATCTTCTCCCTCTTGATAATGTTGTTTGAAAGCTCAGGAGAGAGGTGGCTACCATCCTTCAGCTGTTAGAGGGTGCCATCAATGTCGTAGTCAAAGAGATGGAGAGCTCGATTGGTGAACATTTGGTTAAAATTGAGGGAGTGAAGGTACTTCACCTTGAAAGATTCCAGTCGATCAGGCTCCTCCTCCTTGAACTTGTTAAATGCAGCCTTAGATGCCTCCAACTCAGCCTTCAATTGTAGCTAGCTCGACGTCTTTCTCACCAATTGTTTGTTCGTGCTCCTTGATCTGGAGCTCACTCGCCATCTGCCCTACAGTTCGGCTAACCTGCTCGACAACTAACGCAACTTCTACCTCTTCAAGCTTTTTTGCCAAGACCTGAGCCTCCTTGTTTTTGATGTCCATGTCTTCAATGGCTCGGAGCTTCCTAGCATTGGCAGAATTAATCTTGGACTTAAAGTGATGAGCCTGCTTGGTTAGCTGGTCGAGTTGGAGAGCTTGATCATGATTCTTGTTCTTCTCCGCCGTGAATGCCCACTTAGACCCAAGCAATTGCTCAAAGCTTGTGTCTAGGCCTTTCTTCAATTGGGGCACCTCTTCAGTTAACTGCTCGATCCAAGCTCGTGAGGTGTCTACTTGCCCGACCGGGACTTGTAGCTATTGGTTCTTGTGTTCTAAGAGGCTAGCCTCGGCACATAGTTGGACTCTCCACCCAAAATTGTAGTCAAAAGAATCTAATTAGTGCTGACCAGGAAAATTTATGAGAGACTCCAGCTAAACTTACTCCAGTCTATTTCTGAGTGAAGCTGTTAGTGAGTGCCCCAAACTAAATGGTAACCACTTTGGCCCTAGCGTCTACCTAGGTCTTTGCTAGGGGACCTTGAATGTTGATTTGGTGCTCTAGGGTGCACGACTCGGTATCGCCTAGATGGCGTCACTCATCAGTAGGCAAGTAGATGATGACCCTGATATGTCTACAACTGCTCGAATCTGAGGGCTCTAAGGTGGCCTGACCCTTGGACTTGGACGTTGGAGAGGAATGGATGATGGAAGTAGGGCCCTCTGTGCGAATTGGCGGGAGTTGCAAATAGGAGACCAATGGTACGATTATTGTCCCAACCGACAGCTTGAAAAAAGTGGGAATCCAATCAAAAGAAGGAGGGGTTGGTAGGACAACCTCCCTCTCAGGAATTATGGAGGAAGAAGTCTCGCCCCGCTTGCACAATGGTCAGGGAGTTGATATGGGAATGGAGGCCTATAGAGACGAAGTCGCCTAGCGGGAAGAAGATTCCGTTGGTGCCTCTTGCGGCACTGTATCAATGGCTCAGCAAAGGTAGCTGACTCGAAATGGACTACGATCGGCGCCATAGAGGGACTCTCGGGAGGCAGCTCATAGGTATGGGTCATTGTGTCGTTGGCCGCCACCCAGCTCCCCTTGCCTCGCCCGTCGGTTCCTCAGAATATTTGACCAGTAGTAGACCACGACTCTCCAGCTTGGCAACTCCCTTGGCATTAATCTTCGCATTAGTAACCTTACACTTGTCGCTCAACAACGCTTTGTTCATGATTTGATCTGCAAAAAAAGAGAAAGAAATCAGTTAGATTCAAAGATGACAGAAAGAAAAAGGGTGTACCTAGAGGGACGGGCAGCCATGTTCGAATAGGGCTTAGCCCGAATACATACAAGACTCCCTCCAAAAAGTAGCCTATGTATATGGTACTTTTGGCTAGCTAGACTCATTGCTACTTGGAGGTAAGCCGACTGGCCTCGATATCTCCTGAGCGGATGAGGCTTCAACAATTCTATCTGCCAGCCAGTTGGAAAGGTCTGTCGGCCAAAGAAATGAACAAAGAAGTAATGCTATTTTCAGTTCTTATTAGAGGAGGGTATTTTATCAAAATAAATGGTGCCCACTCGAGCTTGAAAAAGAAAAGTGCCTAGCTCGGATAACTTTGGATAGTAAAAGTAGTGGAGGCGGGGTATAAGGGGAATCTTGCACAAACACAACCCCGCACAGTAGTTTAAAGGAATTTGACACTAACTGATGTAAGGGAATGTGAAAGTATCTATAAATCTTAGAAAAAAAAGATGGATAGGAAATAGCAGGCCAACAAAAATTGATCTTTCAAGAAAGGAAGGAAACCATCTGGAGGGGTATGGGGGCAAGCATAAGCAGAGGGAATGGCGATTTCATAATCGTCGGGAATATGGTAAGTTAATTTCATTTGATGGATCTCGTCGCTATTAAAATCAGAGGCAGTAGAAGCGTACCAATGTACTATAGCCGAGGACAGCCCGGGGGGGGAGGGGGGAGAGAGAGAAGGAGAGAGTTCCATGAAACAAAAGTTGGAAAATGAATATCATAAGTGGAAAAGAAGAAGGGGCTTACTGAAGAGGGATCACCAACGATAGCCAAAGGTAGAAAGCAAGAAGACGACAGCATCACTGGGGATCGAATGGAGAATGAAGGGTTTTAAAACCTTTGGCACGATTGCTCTGAGCCTTCCGATCCAGGGCTTTGGAAAATGAGGTTTAATCATGGTCGTTGATTTTGAAAAGATAGTCATCACATCAAATCCAAATAGTCTTCTGTCACATCACACATGTTGCGATAAGGAAAAGTGATGTGTGACATTCGACTATATGTGGATTAATGAGAAGAGAAAGCGCATGATAAAAGGGCATGACCAAGCGTACTTTGCATTAATGGCTAGGGATTTGAATGGTTTTCAAGAAATTATGGTGACGTCAGCAGCAATTAAAAAAACACTACATGGGGGTGAGCAGTCGGAGTAGATATCAGAAGGAAGTTAAAAAAATAGCTAAGTGTTGGCCATGATAGATCTGAGTGGCACCAACCTCAGAGTATGCATAGCCAATTGGAAGAATGACCGAATGAAGTTCAAAGTTAGCTAAGGAGCATGTTATAGTAGAGTGGTGACTTTAAACCCTAGCATCTCCAATGGGAGAAAGGCAGCATCTCGACAAATAGCAGGAGGACTGAGCGTCATAGCCGAGCGGCAGCTCTAAACCCTAGCACCTCTACTCCAAGAAAGGCAACTTCTCGACAAATGGCAGGAGGAGTGAGTGTCATAGCCGAGAGGCGGTTCTAAACCCTAGCATCTTCGGTCCGAGAAATGTTGGGTTCTACTTGAAATTCAGTTTTGTTTCCCCTGTACAAAATTTGTACAAGCACAGAACTTTTCCTAGCAACCCATGTGCTTTTTAGCAGTTAAACTTGGATTGCAAACGAAACTTAACATTATTAATCCAAGTTCAACCCATGTGTTCATCCGAAGTTAAACTATATTATAGAAGTTGATTAAATATCTATTTCAAGGATTGACTTCCAGGTCGTTGGCGAGGTACTCGACCATCTTGGGTATGGGATCATCCACCACTTCCTAGACAAAGTCTTTCAAAGAAATTGAATATTTAAACTCCTTACAATAACCTTATATTTAACTATAGAAACCAAAATCAAAGCACAAGATCACTAGCCTTTTGTGTTGGTATTTCAGGATCCATACAAAAAAAAAACTAAAATAGTACACAACGGAAACAATTAACTAGTTATACCTTTCTTTGTATCTTAAAGACTTCTTGATCTTCTGCTGTATTCCTCTCCTCCTCTTGGACGTTGTATGGACGATGATCTTCCAAAACAACACCACTTGAACCACTTCAATTGCCTCCAAGACTTTCGGCCACCAAAGGGATGCTAGAATAGAGAGCCTCCTTCTCTTCTTCTTCTCCTCCAAAAATCCAGCCACAAGATGGAGCCTCTTGATGTCGCCGACCCTTGGTAAAGGAAACAAGGGGAGAATAGAGAGGGAAGAGGGTCAGCCACACAAGGGAATAAAAGAGAGAGCTTAGGTTGTGTTATCCCATAAGGCAAAACAGATATCCGGTCTCGTACATAGCATCGTATACATTAGGCTTCCTACAGCCGAAACATAAGGAACTGCCTTCATGTCATGTATTTCCTTTGATGTTTTAGGAGAAATCTCTTTAGATAAAGGTACTCCATGCCGAAAAGGTAGAAAACCTTTCTTGGAGTTTTGCATGCTAAAATGAGCTAGAATAGTATCGATGTATGAAGCTTGGGATAAGCACAACATTCTTTTCTTGTGATCCCTTATTACTTTGATCCCAAGAATATGTCCACATTCTCTCAAATCCTTCATATCAAACTGCTTGGACAACCATACTCTTACATCTGACAACACTTTGACATTGTTGCCAATGAGTAAAATGTCATCTACGTATAATACAAGAAATACCACCACGTTTCTATCACTCTTCTTGTATACACAAGACTCATCCGAACACTAAATAAATTCATAAGACTGGATCACTTCATTAAACCTAATGTCCCAAGATCTCGAAGCTTGCTTTAGTCTATAGATAGACCGATTGAGTTTACATACAAGATGCTCTTTGCCCTTCATAATGAATCCCTCTGGTTGCTTCATATGGATATTTTCTTCAAGACTTCCATTAAGGAAAGCTGTCATGATATCCATTTGCCAAATCTCATAATCCATATGAGCGGTAATAGATAAAAGAATCTGGATAGACTTAAGTATGGCTACCGGCGAAAAAGTTTCCTCATAATCGATTCCCTCTTTTTGAGTATACCCTTTTGCAACAAGCCTTGCTTTGAAAGTTTTCACCTTCCCGTCTATCCCTCTTTTTCTTTTGTAGACCCATTTACATCCAATAGCTTTTACACCAATTGGTGGTTCTACAAGCTCTCAGACCTGATTAGAGTACATAGATTCTATTTCAGAGTTCATTGCACTTTGCCAAGATGCTGCATCATTATCTTGGAGTGCTTCATTATATGTCTAGGGATCAGGTTCATGTTCATCAGGGATCAAGTCCAAAGATTCTCCCAAAAATATGAATCTATCAGGTTGTCTAACAACCCTCCCACTACGACGAGGCACTACTTGTAATTGTGCATCATTTGTGACACGTGTTGTAGTTTCTTGTGGTATTTCATCTTGTACCGTTGGTACTAAAGTAGTCATGTCTTCTCTTATTTCCTCAAGAACAATTTTACTCATGGGTTTGTGGTTCATTACATAGTCTTCTTCTAAAAATCAGACATTAGTGCTAACAATGACCTTCTGATCTTTATGACTATAAAATAAACCACCTTTCGTTCCTTTAGGATAACCCACAAACAAGCGAGCTTCTGTACATGATTCCAACTTATCAGCGTCTCCCTTCAACACATGTGCTGACTACCCCAAATCCGAATATGTTTCAGACTAGGCTTATGCCCATTCCATAATTCTGTGGGAGTAGAGGTTACTGACTTAGAAGGTACCAAGTTCAGAATGTACACTGTCGTTTCCAGAGCATATCCCCAAAATGAATTTGGTAATTCTGAATAACTCATCATTGATCTAACCATTTCCATAAGGGTCCTATTCCTTCGTTCTGCCACACCATTCTGTTGGAGTGTACCAAGTGCAGATAGTTGGGATTGAATCTCAGCCTCTGATAAGTAACTCTTAAACTCTCCTTAGAGGTACTCGCCACCATGATCAGACCGTAGTGTCTTGATACCTTTACCATGACGTTTCTCCATATCAGCCTTGTATTCTTTGAACTTATCAAAGCACTCAGACTTGTGGCGCATCAAGTAAATGTGCCCGTATCTCGAATAGTCATCTATAAAAGAGATAAAATATTTGAAATCACCTCTTGCTTGGATAGTCATAGGTCCACATAAATCAAAATAAACCAATTCCAACACATCTTTGGCTCTATACCCCTTGGCCTTAAAAGGTCTCTTGGTCAATTTTCCTTCCAAGCAAGATTCGCAGGTTGGAAAATTTTCCACCACTAATGAACTCAAAGGTCCATTGGCTATTAGCATTTGAATCCTACTCAAGTTAATATAACTAAGCCTTAGATGTCAAAGATATATTTGGTTTATTTTCGAAGGTTGCTTTCTCTTATTAGAATTAGAAGATGTGTTATTAATTTTCATTTGTTGTATCATGGGAGTTATTGGATTTAGAGTATACAAATTGTCAACCAATATACCAGAACAGATAACTACCCTATTTTTCTTGACAACTACTTTGTCATCAAAAGAAATAGAATATCCATCCATAAATAGTTTAGAAATTGAAATCAAGTTCTTTCTAAAACATGGTACATAAAGACAATTTCTCAAAATTAATGTTTTATTTCTATCAAAAGATAAATAAACATCTCTCACTACAACAGCCGCCACTCTTATAACATTGCTCATGTAGACGGTGATTTCCCCTTTATGTAGTCGTCAGGTTTCCTGGAACCCCTGCAATGAATTGCAGACATGATCAGTGGCTCCCGTATCTACACACCAGGTACCGGTAGATAACACCACTAAACATGTTTCAACCACTTGAGAATAAGATATACCTTTATTATTCTCCTTTTTGTGAGGACAGTCCACTTTCCAATGTCCAGACTGCTTGCATGTGAAGTACTTGCCCTTCGGCTTCTTCACACCTGCATGCGGCCCAGTCCCTAGAGATCGATTCACTTTCTTTGCTGAACCAACTTGTTTCTTTTTCTTATTTTTGCCTTTCGGCTTAGAAGTAGAAACATTTTCAGCAATGTGAATTTGAGAACTTTGACGAAATAGCCCTTCTACTGCTTGAAGTTCTATCAGAAGTTCCGCCAACGAATAAACCCTTTTGTTCATGTTGTAGTTCAGGCAGAACTGCACAAAACTTTTAGGCAGCGTTTGGAGAATGATATCGACCTGGGTTTCCCCATCAATTTCTGCTCCAAGGACTTCCATCTCATTCAAAAGAGCCATCATTTTGAGGATATGATCCCTTACGGATGTCCCCTTAGTCATGGTGGTCGTCATCAAGTTTCTCATAGCCTCCTGCCTAGCAGCCCGATTCTGGTGTCCGAAGAGTTCCTTGAGATTGTGCATCATGTCATAAGTGGTAGGCATGACCTGATGTTGATGTTGCAGCATATTTGACATAGAAGCCAAAATGTAACACCGTGCCATCTCATCTGCTCTAACCCATTTCTTATGATACTCAATCTCCTCTTCACTAGAATTGCTATTAGGTAGGCTTGGACAGATCTCAAAAAGTACAAACTGTTGGTGCGGGTAGCATCCGACGATCAAACCTTAGTTTTGATAATGGCAAAAGGAATTCAAAGTTAAGCTTAATTGCTATCTAATGAGCCTAAACAAGTTTGCAGGAAAGTCCTAACTGTGGTTAGGCAAGAGAAAAACCCTAGGGGGTGGTAACCCTAGGTCCTAGGGGGCGGTAACCCTAGATGGAGAAAAATCCTAGGGGGTGGTAACCCTAGGTCCTAGGGGATGGTAACCCTAGGTGGAGGAGAAATCCTAAGGGGGGGTAACCTTAGGTCCTAGGGGGTGGTAACCCTAGGTGGAGAAAAACCCTAGGGGGTGGTAACCCTAGGCGGAAAGTCCAGTCGGTCTGGCGGACCGGACTGGCAACAGGTATGATCTCCCGAGAAGAGTAGGTGAGGACATGTTCCCCGGAAGAGGGAACAGTAGGCGTCGGTTCGACCTAGGGTTTCCGGTTAGAAATCTGAAGTCAGAACCGAACAGTCCTATGACTGTCTGACCTTATATTTATGATATTATGAGCTAAGTTTGTGCTGTAGGGTATTCTTTGGACTAACGTATCTTGCAGGTACAAAGGAGCAACCTTAAGCCTCGGATGAACAGTGTTTGAGGCGCCTCCATGGAGCTTGGAGGCGCCTCGAGTGTAAAGGAGCTGAAGTCTGCGTGGCAGAGCTGGAGGCACCTTGGACTGAGCTGGAGGAGCCTTGGACCGCAGATTGGAGGCGCCTTGGACTG
This sequence comes from Zingiber officinale, assembly GCF_018446385.1. Lineage (NCBI taxonomy): Eukaryota > Viridiplantae > Streptophyta > Magnoliopsida > Zingiberales > Zingiberaceae > Zingiber > Zingiber officinale. The sequence goes on from NC_055989.1 coordinate 18,041,247, forward strand.
GCATGGAGGCGCCTTCAAGTGGATCAGAGGAGAAGTTTTCAGCGCTGATCTACGCGGCTAACTCGGCTCGTTGGAGGCGCCCTCAAGGAGCTTTGAGGCACCTCCAGTAGGCTTTATTAGGGATCTCAAACAGCAGCCTTAGACAATCAAGAAATAGGTAATCTAGTCATTGTTTGATGCCCAAGAGACGCCCAGAAGTGCTGGTACAAGTCCCCGACGACCCGGAGCTTCAGAATCTACTACTTTTGTTGTCGGTATAGTTACTGTTAATTGTACTCCATTTGTAAACATTTTAACGATATTAGTTGTTGCCCAACGTAAACGCTCAACGAGCGTGGGCCTTGGAGTAGGAATTGCCGCAAGCTCCGAACCAAGTAAATACCCTGTGTCTCTCTGTGTTTGTCTTTTATTTTATTCCGCTGTGTTTCTTTGATAATGTTTCAAATCGTAAATGAATTAGCCACGAGTGTTATTCACCCCCCCTTCTAGCGTGATCTTGATCCAACACGAACTTGTAACCTTCAGCAGTTAAGACAATGTCCAAGTTTCGTTTCCAATCAATGTAATTGGGACCAGTAAGTTTGTTTTCTTTCAATATCACAACAAGAGGATTGAAAGTCATTTGAAATCCTAAGAATCACAAAATATTTGGTCAAAACTTTAGAATTTAAAATAATATTGATTCCTCAAACAATATTATTTAAATTCACTAACACCTCAAAACACCGTGAATTTTGTATGCCACGATAGTGTGGACGTATACAAATTCAAACATTTGTAAGAGGGGATTTTACCCATTAATTTTATTATCTTGTCAACCTAACTTTATGACAAATAAAAATTAATAGTTGGTTTTTCTTCGGTCACACAAATAATAACAGTGACTTCGATGGGGAGGATACTATTAAATGCGCCTAAGTGTATACCATTACTTGATACTTAGTCCATTAAATAGGGTTGTGCCCCTTCAGATGGAGAAGATCACACAAACCTAAATAATTTTCTATAATCATCCATAAAGGAAGTTTAATCTAGTAATCCGCACAAACTCATCTGATGTAGAGGAAGGCATTCAAAGCTAACGTGCAAGTTTGAAAGCATCACTTACAAACCAGTAATGGAGACCATGGAATTTAAATAATTCCTCTCCCACTTAGTTATTTAAAACGAGGAATTTTAACATGCACACACGCACATCACATATAAACAGCATAAAAGGCAATAAATATGAAAAATAATTTTTCAACTATTATGGCCTCATCCATAGTTGTCCTCCGTGTGCCACCAACCCTAGCCGTCGTCAACGGGTCATGTCGTCGTGTCTATCTTGCTTCCTTTTCTGCTGCGCCTCTAGTCCTCAAATAGCACCACGCCTCGAGGATACGATCCGCGACAAAAATAAAATTTTACATTTATCGATCATATATTCCACAAGGGAATGTACATGTAATCTAAATCGAACGGAATGTAAAATCCTAAAATTAATACAGCTCCTGCTATATTTAATAATTACAATCATACACACACATAAAATGCCCTCAACATGCCCGAGAGTCCAAATCACACACAAACACAATAGGGCCATAATAGTTGAAATTAGGATGTCTACAACCACAGAGTTAATCTATTTGCACATCCTACTATTATCCTGCCTAAATTTATGTATAAAAAGTGCATAATTTAACTGAAAACTAAACACACAGAGGCAGAAAACTAGCTCTAATACCAATTGTTGGGTGTTACTTGGAATTCCGTTCTGTTTCCCCTATACAAAATTTGTACAAGCACAGAACTTTTCCTATCAACCCATGTGCTTTTTAGAAGTTAAACTTGGATTGCAAACAAAACTTAACATTATTAATCCAAGTTCAACCCATGTGTTAATCAAAAGTTAAATCATATTACAGAAGTTGATTAAACATCTATTTCAAGGATTGGCTTCTAGGTCGTTGGCGAGGCACTCGGCCTTCTTGGGTATGGGGTCATTGATAAATCCATTTCTTTTTATCATGTTACGAGATCAAAAGAATTTAGTATCGAACTCCTTCTAAGCTAATGTAGCATAGAAATGATTCAGGTTGTCTCCAACGAAAGCAATGATAGGATGATAATCTAGGATTGTATGTTATTCCTATTTTTGGGTTTTTAATATAGAAATGGGGGTTTCGGATTTGATTCTAAACTAAATAAATGAAAAGCAAAACAAATAAAAAACTAATCTAAAGCAATAGTAAAATCTAACTAAGTGTCACCGATTAATCCATACGCATTGTCACACTACGTAATGAATTTCATCATCAACACACTTAAACTAATAATGAAATAACAAGATACAATTAAATCTGATCTAAAGCAAGATTAAAATAACAAGACATAAGATAAATCTGATTTAAAGCACCAATTAAAATCCTAACTTAAAACTTAACAACCTAACAATTAACCAAGCTTAAACAAGTCTTAAACTAATTTGCATCAATGAAATTCTAACTACTTAACATGAATTAAACTTCAACAAGATAAAGAAATGCTAGATTACTTGATTAAAATATAGCTAACATCAAAAGAAATCTATTCTAGCTACAAAACAATAACAAAGTAAAATAAAATGATAAACCGTTCCAATCTCACAACCAATCTAACCAAACAACTCTTTTTGCCGCCACACAAGAAGTCGGAGATGAGAACGCCCAACTTTGGTCATCAGTGAAGAACCTCAGTAATAATTCAGTTCCAAGATTGCTCAGCAACACCGACGGAACGCCTCCGGCAAGCTAGAAACAACCCGGAACCTGTAGATGGCTGAAAATATGGAAATATGCAAATCTAGATCTCTAAATCTGAATGGACGCTGCGGATGATGAACGATTGTCGGCTGGAGCTCAGAAACACCGGAGGAACGCCGCCTAATGTTGCTGATGGAAGGAGAGTCACAGATCAGAGGGAACGCTCACCAAATCTATGAAAACAGAGTATCGCCGAAAGCAAAATCGCACCGAAAAGAACGCTCGCCGGCGGCTCCAGATGATCGGGATGAAGTTGCCTTAAAGATCTCCAATGAGGAAGTCGCTTGACAAGATGATCGGAAATGGAAATCAAGGTCGGAATCACCGGAGACGCTCACGCGACGCGAACACTGTGCGAAGATCGACGAAGGAAGCTACTGTAGCTTCTCCATTTAAATCAGATCAGATCTGGATGGACGGATGAGAATGATTCGGATCTTGATCAACGGTGAAAAGTGGCTTAAAATCCTATCCGAAGGTATTGATCTTGATCAAGGGTCTGGATCTACTCTTCCGTAGATCGGATGGACCTGATCTTCAAGGGATGGTTCAGATCTATCTAATCTTTGATGAACGGTCCATAATGCTCCAAAGCTTGATCTTCTCGTTTAAACTCCGATTCGAGCACAAATTCAATTCAAATAAATCCAAATCCAAAATCTTTTGATGCCTACAAAATAAGAATCAAATATTAGCATCAAATAATACAAAAATAAGATAATTTGCTATTAAGTCCAAGAATACATACAATGCACGAAATATGATGCAAATATAGGTTTTATCTATGAAAATAACATCAAATCATGCATGCATGACTCAAAATAATACAGTGAAATCATGGTTATCAAATCCCCCACACTTACTCTTGAACGTACCGTGCAAGTCAAGAAAGCTAAGGAATCTACTTAAATGGCACCCCCTAAACAAAATACTAAACATGATTAGAAAAATAAAGAAGGTAAACCATCTAAGATTATCACATTCCAAAATCTCAAACATTTATGGACTTCAAACTTTACTCTTGGTTAAAAACATAATAATTTCCATCTATCATGAATAAATTCAAAATGATTTCACACTAAAACCTCACAAGATTTAATTTTTGGTGGCCCTCATCTATTTCACATGTAAGCACAAAAAATGGAGGGCACTCATGCTACTTGTGCTTCTTACACTACCATATGCTTACTTATCTTCTACTCTCTACCACTATCCATAGCATTAGAATACATAATTATGAAGGCTTATCATAATGACAAAAGAAGCATAAATCAAATGAAATCCAAGTTAAAGTGTTAAGCTAAGAAAAGAATTCAATATGATTCAAATGAAGGCAGAAGACATGAATACAATGAATGATATGTAGATGAATGTCTGGCCATACTTCCATCCTTACTTCTTTGAACTTACTGCCTAATGCACAACAATTATTTCCCAATTTCAGCTTCTTTTCAGTTCATAACAGTTTAATAAATCCCAAAGTCTCAAAGAAGTGAAGCTGACTTTTGCACTCTATTGGATGAAACTTACTCCCAATTCATTTCAGATTAGAAACAATTTAAACAAGTTGCTACAGATCCTACATACTGAACAAATTTCAGTTCTGTTCCAATTTCCTTTACTTCTATTTCAACAGCTTTCAACTTCTACACTTGAACCTTTATAAACCTTTCTTCATCTTCAATTAGTATGCTTTCTTGATAAGCTGACCAAGCTTTGACATTTAATCCCTATAAACAATCTCATTTTCATTTTCTTGTTACAAGTTTGAATTCCTTTGGTTCAGATCAAAAAGATCAATCTAAAATAGATTTGCTACAGCTTCATTGAATTGGACAATTTCAATTTCTGTAATGCCTCCATTTCTGCTTACTGTCATCATTGTTCTTGGACCAAATTACTGCCATTGTCTCCTTTCCCTCAAGAATAATGTTTCAATTTGAAGTACTTCCAAAAGTTGGCACATCATTCTGCACAGTACTACATTTCCTCCACTGATTTCAATCCAAATCTCTGATTCCAGCCATTTTATAATTCTGACTTAGAGTTGCAGAAATCTTTGAGGAATCAAAACCATATGTATTTACTCTTTCCAAACCTTACTGAAGTTGAACATTCTGGACATAACAAACTTGCTAAGGAATGAAACTAAGCTTAAAGTAATCCAGAAAACTTGGCACTAAATCTATTGGAATCACTCTCAATGAAACTCAACAAGTGTGCCCGTCTTGGTTTCCCGGCAACGACGCCAATTTTTGATAAACCCATTTTTTTATCGTGTTACGAGATCAAAAGAATTTAGTACCGAACCCCTTCTAAACTAATGTAGCATAGAAATGACTCAGGTCGTCTCCAACGAAAGCAACGATAGGATGGTAATCTAGGATTGTATGTTATTCCTATTTTTGGATTTTTAATATAGAAATGGGGGTTTCGGATTTGATTCTAAACTAAATAAATGAAAATCAAAGCGAATAAAAAACTAATCTAAAGCAATAGTAAAATCTAACTAAGTGTCACCGATTAATCCATACGTATTGTCACACTACGTAATGAATTTCATCATCAACACACTTAAACTAATAATGAAATAACAAGACACAATTAAATTTAATCTAAAGCAAGAATAAAATAACAAGACATAAGATAAATCTGATCTAAAGCACCAATTAAAACCCTAACTTAAAACTTAACAACCTAACAATTAACCAAGCTTAAACAAGTCTTAAACTAATTTGCATCAATGAAATTTTAACTACTTAACATGAATTAAACTTCAACAAGATAAAGAAATACTAGATTACTTGATAAAAATATAACTAACATCAAAAGAAATCTGTTCTAGCTACAAAACATTAACAAAGTAAAATAAAATGATAAACCGTTCCAATCTCACAACCAATCTAACCAAACAACTCTTCTTGCCGCCACACAAGAAGCCCGAGATGAGAACGCCCAACTCCGGTCATCAATGAAGAACATCAATAACAATTCAGTTCCAAGATTGCTACGCAACACCGGCGGAACGCCTCCGGCAAGTTTGAAACAACCCGGAACCTATAGATGACCGAAAATCTGGAAATCTGCAAATCTAGATCTCTGAATCTGAATGGACGCTGCGGATGATGAACGATCGTCGGCTGGAGCTCAGAAACACCGAAGGAACGCTGCCTAATGTTGCTGATGGAAGGAGAGTCACAGATCGGAGGGAACGCCCGCCAAATCTATGAAAACAGAGTATCGCTGAAAGCAAAATCACGCCGGAAAGAATGCTGGCCGGCGGCTCCAGATGATCAGGATGAAGCTGCCTTGAAGATCTCCACTGAGGAAGTCGCCTGACAAGATGATCGGAAATGGAAATTGGGGTCGGAATCGCCAGAGACGCTCGCGCGATGTGAACACTATGTGGAGATCAATGAAGAAAGCTACTGTAGATTCTCCGTTTAAATCAGATCAGATCTGGATGGACGGCTGAGAATGATTCAGATATTGATCAACGATGAAAAGTCGCTTAAAATCCGATCCGAAGGTATTGATCTTGATCAAGGGTCTGGATCTACTCTTCCGTAGGTCGGATGGACCAGATCTTCAATGGATGGTTCAGATCTATCCAATCTTCAATGAACGGTCCATAATGCTCCAAAGCTTGATCTTCTCGTTTAAACTCTGATTCGAGCACAAATTCAGTTCGAATAAATCCAAATCCAAGATCCTTTAATGCCTACAAAATAAGAATCAAATATTAGCATCAAATAACACAAAATTAAGATAATTTATAATTAAGTCCAAGAATACATACAATGCACGAAATATGATGCAAATATAGGTTTCATCTATGAAAATAACATCAAACTATGCATGTATGACTCAAAATAATACAGTGAAATCATGGTTATCAATCATCCACCACTTCCTAGAAAAAATCTTTCAAAGAAATTGAATATTTAAACTTCTTACAGTAACCTTAAATTTAACTACAGAAACTACAATCAAAGCACAAGATCGCTAGCCTCTTGTGTTGGTATTTCAAGATTCATACAAAGGAAAACTAAACTAGTACACAGCGGAAACAATTAACTAGTTATACCTTTCTTTATATCTTAAAGACCTCTTGATCTTCTGCTATATTCCTCTCCTTCTCTTGGACGTCGTGTGGGCGATGATCTTCCAAAACAACACCACGCGAACCACTTCAATTGCCTCCAAGACTTTCAGCCACCAAAGGGATGCTAGAATAGAGATCCTCCTTCTCTTCTTCTTCTCCTCCAAAAATCCGGCCACAAGATGGAGCCTCTTGATGCCGCCGGCCCTTGGTAAAGGAAATAAGGGGAGAATAGAGAGGGAAGAGGGTCGGCCACACAAGGGAATAGAAGAGAGAGCTTAGGTTGTGTTATCCCATAAGACATCATCTACCTCTCTTTTATAATTCTTAGTGAATGCAAAAAAGGAAAGATATAAAATTAAAATCTTCATATTAATTCCTATTATGTGTGGTCGACCCTTATTTGGGCAATCAATTAAGGAAAATTTTTAAATTAAAATCTCTCTTTTAAACCATTGTGAATGGCTACAAAAAAGGAAAGATTTAAAAATTAAAATATCTCTTTTAAATCCCTTTGTGGATGACTATAAAAGGAAAGTTTAAAAAATTAAAATATCTCTTTTAAATCCCTTGGAGGATGGCTATAAAAGGAAAGATTTTAAAATTAAAATCTCTCTTTTAAATCCCTTGGAGGATGACTATAAAAGGAAAGATTTTAAAAAATTAAAACTCCCTTTTTTAATTCCTTGTGGTCGGCCCCTTGCTTGGGCACCAAGCAAGGCTTGGCCAGCCACCTCTTGGGCTCCAAGCAAAGCTTGGCCGGCCCTTGCTTGGCCACCAAGCAAGGATGTGGCCAACCCATTACTTGGGTAAGAAGTGGACTCGGTTGGATACGAGGCTTTATACATAGAGGCTACAACAGAGACCTAGAGGAGGAATTGACTTTGCCCTCCTGATGAGCTTGAGCTTCCTGTGTTCGACCCGAACACCCAACTCAAGTTCATCAATAATAACGCATACCACTAAAGAGTTATTATTGAACTACTGCACCAATCCCATATTACATTATGGGCTCCTTCTTATCATGAGTGTGTTAATCTCCCTGTGTTTAAGATATTGAATGTACATTAATTAAATGAGTTACTAACAACTCACTTAATTAACATCTAACTCCAAGAGTAGTACCACTCAACTTCATTGTCATGTCAGAACTAAGTCCACCTGCAGGGTTTACATGACAATCCTTATTAGCTCCTCAAGGGGACATCATCATCCTAATAAATAGGGCATAGTTTCCTTCTATAATCAACAACACACCATATAAATAATATTATTTCCCAACTTATCGGGCCTATTGATTTAACGAATAAATCTCACCCTTTGATAAATTAAAGAAATAAATACTAAGTATATGTGCTTGTTATTTTATCGGGATTAAGAGTACACACATCCATAATAACAGAGGTTTTGTTTTTTTATGCAGTCAGTATAAAAGGAACAACCTCAAATGGTCCTGCTCTATACACACATAGTGTACTAGTGTAATTTTATAGTCAAGATAAACTAGTACCAAATTACACTACAACCATTTCAATGGTTTGTCTCAATCCATCTTGGTTGTAAGCTTCTATTTATAATTTATAAAGAACTGATAACATGATCTTCTGTGTGACACCACACACCATGTTATCTACAATATAAATTAAATGGACAACTGCATTTAACTAAATGCAGACATTTGACCAATGTGATTCTCATTTCAAAATAAATGTTTATACAAAAAGCTAAGCTTTTAGTATATATTCTAACAAGAAAGGCAACTTCCCGACAAATGACAAGAGGAGTGACTGTCATAACCGAGCGATGGCTCTAAACTCTTATATGCCCAGTCAGGGAAAATTTATTTTTTTTAATGAGTAAAAGGAACTATGAAAGCTGAGCAATGGCTAGAGTGTCAAACCAGGAAGAGATCAGCTTCTTAGAGAACAATATATGTATTATAACAGTTGAGCGACGTCTCTAAACTCCAGTGTGTTTGGGCGGCTAGAGTGTTCACGGAGAACACTAAATGTCTAGTCAATCGGACTTACAACCTCCTTCAACTAGACTTGAGGGGAATGCTTGTGATGCGATGATGAAGAGGGGCCCCACCAAAGAAGGGCGAGAGGGTAAAAAGGCCTGCTAATGTGGAAGTCAAGGTCAAAAGGAGGTCAAAGGCCCTGGATGGCCGACCGGATCGGACGAGTGGGAGCCCTTGTCAACCGAGTGAGGGTGCCGAATGGCCACTCTCTGGTAGTGATGACTGGAGTTAAGAGGTAAGTGTAATAGACAAACCAGTCCTCGAATCGCGGGATTTACAATCGCACAGAGGCAACCACTAACAATCGGGAAGTGGAGAAGGGGACAAGCCAGCAGCTTCGAGCGGCATACCTGAACGGGAACAGGTAGTCCGAGCGGGAGCCGGTCGGCCAATGGTGGGCTCACCTACATATTTCATTATATCTTTTTAGAAGCTTGTGCCATTCCGTAGGTAAATCATACTTTAGAAGTTTTCAGCCTGTCACATCAGGGATTTGCATGCTCGGTTAAGGAAAGGTGTCAGGGACACTTTTTGACTTGTCTTTTCCTAGGACATTTTAGGAAAATGTGCACATACTTTGAGATATGTGCATAGACACTTCATTGACACTATAAAAGAGGTTCCCATCTATAGGTGGAGGTAGGTGCAACTTCATTATTTTACACGCTCTAGCTATAGTTTCCTACTACTTCATTTGCGGGGATCACTAACTTAAGAATCGAAGGGCCAACGCCGGGAACCCCTTCTCGGCTTGGCACTAACGTCGTTTATGTTGTGGGACCGCATGGAGTCTCCTCCTCGTCAACCTTCTAGCCACATCGCCAACTTTCCATCTTCTCCACTTTCGGACAGGATCACTTATGTTCCATTGTCTTGATGCTTGCTTTAACCTATATATAGATTTTTTAAGTCTACATACTTTCTTCTCTCTTCCTTCAGCAAAGAAACCTTCTGATAAACCATATAGATTTTTTTTGTCAATCATACCATTAAGGAAAGTGGTTTTTTACATCCATCTGATGTAATTCAAATCATAATGTGCCATAAAGGCCAAAATAACTTGTATTGATATAAATTTCACTATGGGAGAACATGTTTCTTCAAAGTCAATACCCTTCAATTAGAAAAACCCTTTTGCAACCAAACGAGTCTTGTACTTGTTAATCGATCCATCTTCTTTCCTCTTTATCTTGAGAATCCACTTATTGCCAATAGCCTTTCGACTTAGAGGAAGATTGACTAAGTCCCAAACATGATTCTGATTCATAGACTCCATCTCTTCAACCATTGCAATTTTCCACTTTTCTCTAACTCTACATCCCAATTCTTTCTCAATAGATTGAGGTTCATCATCATCAATTAGGAGTGTCATCAATACCTCATTCTCAAAATCAAGCCTCTTCTTAAGTTTAATTTTATGAACACTTTTTCGTAAGTTAGGCTGTTGAGAAATTAACTCATGACATAACATATCACTCCCACTCAGTTGACTAGACTCAAACATACCTTTTGACACCTCTCTTGTTGATAATATCTCATCCTCCTCAACAAGAGGATACTTTTATCAACATCACCTTTGGTTGGGAACTCTGTTTCGAGAAAAGTTGCATCTCAATCTATTTCAAAGATGGTTCCATTAAGTTGTTCACCTATAAAAACAAAACCTTTAGAGGTTTCAAAATATCTAATAAAGATACACTTTTTACCTCTAGGTCCCAATTTTCTATACTTGTGAGAACTATCATGAACATAAGAAGTTGACCCCCAGGGTCTCAAATTACTCAAATCTGATTTTCTGCCTGTTCGACGTTCATATGGAGTAGATGGAACTAACTTTGAAGGTACTTTGTTAAATATATAGGTCATAGTTAATAATGCATCTCCACAATAGGAGATCAGTAAATTAGTGTGTGTCATCATAGACCTAACCATTTCAAGAAGAGTCTTATTTCTTTTTCAGCTATCCCATTTTTCTGTGAAATTTTAGGGATTGTTAGCTATCTAATAATTTCTCTATCATTCCATATCATCTCGAACATATCAGACAAGTATCCCCCCTACGTTCAGTGTATAAAGTCTTAATCTTACATTCTGTTTGATTCTCAATTTCATTTATATAATGAATAAAGCAATCCAATGCTTCAAATTTATGAGAAATCAAATACACATAACTGAAATGAGAGAAATCATCAATAAATATAATGAAATAGAAAGCTCCAAGTCTAGTCTTCACATTCATTGGACCATAAATATCCGAATGAATTAATTGCAATGGTGATTCAACTTTAATAGCCTTTCTAAATAGTTTTCTAGTTTCTTTTCTAGCAAGACAATACTTACATATAGATAAATGAATCTTAATCTGAGTGCCCAATAGACCCTTTCTAGCCAACCGATTCATACATTCTTGTCCCATGTGACCTAATCTAGCATGTCAAACCTCATCAGTTATACCTATATCACTAGTTAGGTCAATGTTTAAAAAATAACCCTCAATAGAACAATTGATATCTAGTTCTACATCAAGACCTATAAAATCATTTATTAAAAACCATATCCGATTGACACCGAGTCAATCTTAAGTTCAATACACTTGTTGAAAAAATTAATACAATACCCTAAATCAAGAAGACATGTAACAGAAATAAGATTCCATCAAATTTCAAGAGCATACTGGACGTCAAATTTCAAGAGCATACTGGACATCATCCGTCAAATGTATGAAACTATCCGATTCATACATTCTTGTCCCATGTGACCTAATCTAGCATGTCAAACCTCATCAGTTATACCTATATCACTAGTTAGAGCAATATTTGAAAAATAACACTCAATAGCACAATTGATATCTAGTTCTACATCAAGACCTATAAAATCATTTGTTAAAAATCATATCCGATTAACATCGAGTCAATCTTAAGTTCAACACACTTGCTAAAAAAATTAATACAATACCCTAAATCAAGAAGACATGTAACAGAAATAAGATTCCGTCAAATTTCAAGAGTATACTGGACAAGATATAGAAACAAAATACTACCACCATGAAGGTTGAGTTTGTAAGTGCCGACTTCTCTAACTTCAACTTTTGCATTATTTCCTACATAAATCCATTTGTTACCAATTAGTACCCGACAGTACTCTACAAATGTAACTCGCTCCCAAGCTACATGGTTGGTTACTCCCGAATATATAATCCACAAAGGATAAGAATCAGCTAACAACACTGAACTATCAACAAAATGCTCAGGAAAAGAAGGCACATTTGGATTTACCCCTTTCAGCTCAGTGCACTCCCGAGTGAAGTAACCCTTCCTACCGCAGTTAAAGCAGGTCAACTTGCTTTTAGGTTTCATTCCTGACTTCTTTCCTTTCTTCTTGATTGGGCACTGTCCCACAGAAGCAGCTTCTTTCTTCTTTCCCTTCTTCTTGAACCATTTCTTTTTTTGGATCCAGATGATCTAATAGAATCAATAGTCACATAGGCTAGTCTAGAAATCATTACGAATTCAACTCTCTCTGCCTCTAATTCTACATAGTGTGAGACGTCATTGAAAGTCTTAATACTCTCACTGTGAGTTAAGGTCTGCTTTATGGTCTCCAAAGAATCTAGAAGAGAATGAATAACTGCTTAAACTTGTTGTTCATCGGTCAACTCATAACTAACAGTTTTAAGCTCTAGAATCATGTTTGACATTTGCTTGAGGTGTTGAACCATCGAAACATTTGGACGCTTCTTATAGCTATCAAACTTGATCATATACTGTCGAAGCTTGCTCAGACTTACTCCACTATAATTCTCCTTAAGGGCTACCTAAACTACATGAGTCGTAACATACGACTCATACTCAAAAACTAGATCATCAACCATTGGACTAATTAATATGCCCTTTGCAGTGGAGTCCTTTTTCTTCCATGTCTTATAGGCATTAAGATCTCGTATGTTCTGTGCAGTGGGATCATCTACAGGTTCTACCATAACATGATTTATAGCTTCCAGAACTTCTTGTTTCTCAAGTATATACTGTGAGGTGCCAAGTTTTATATTTTTCCCATTAAGTTTTTCTCCTTTGTTGAGTTTAGCTATAATGTTCTTAGTTACCATAATCTACCATAAATAAACAAATTATTTAGATATTCAGTGTATATTTTATGTATGTAATATCTAATCAACTCAATAGAAATTTGATTTGGTTTATAAAATCAAGTGATAACTACGTTTCCACTCATCATTTGTATCTTCCAATCTGACTGACATTAATAGATTATATTAAATACACCCCATCTAGTGAACTTTATCATTGTTCATCTTTTTCTTTAATTAAATGAACTAATCATTTAATAAAATAAACTAATTATTTACAATTATACTTATAATGAATTAATCAAAAGAGTATCAACATTGATCATTTATCATGCATCTTGGAGAGTAATCAACATAAATAAAACATATGAATAAACATATCACTAACATAAACATGTTGTATATTGTTAACATATAACAAACTCACATAATCTAAATGGATTAGTACCGTTCATACACAACGACAGTAACAATTACAGAATTCTAACAAACTAGATAAACTAACACTACTCCTAGTAGGATAGATACTAGCCTAGTGGCTAACATAATCCCTTTCAAACTGAACTCATTTGGGGCAATCTCAGGTAGGATAGCGTCAGGATTCTCCATTGGATCCACGATTGGATCATCTTCAGGAACTTTCTCAAACTCTTTTTTGTCCTCTTTAGACTCTTCATGATCCTCTTCATCCATATGGTGAAGCAATTCCTCACATAATTCTGAATATATGACGCGTCCTTCATGGCGCCCCCATACATAGTCTGCTACCACCTTGGGATACACCGACAATGAACACATCAAAACCTAGATCCTGTAATTGTCCATGACTAGAAACTCTTCCCGCTCGAGTTTTTAGAATAATCTATCAAGCCATCCAATGTGTATGTCGACTCCATAAATAGGGTTATACTCTATCTCCTGAATTTCCTCTCTGAGCTAGTTCTGTCGCACTTTGCGACGAGTCAAGGTGGTAATCGTCCGTGTCATTTGTAAATTGAAATTAAATAAGTCAGTATAAAACTAACTAACCAGTATAAAATTGACTTAATTCAATTTATATAGGCATATAACCAACATTATTAATCAAGAAAAATAAATGTTTTCGATTTTTAGGAGTCTAAGTCGACTGACTCATTAGACCGGTTGATTGGAAATCTAGATCCTATGCTTAGTTCATTGTCCTCATTAGAACTAATCTAATTGGACAAGGATCTTCTATATCTATATTTTATTATTATTTAATCTAAGCTCATTTAAACTAATTTCAAACTTATTGATCAAACTCAAGCTCATTTAATCAAATCAATGTTCATTGGATTAAGTCTGGCCCATTAGAATAAATCTAATCCATTTGATCAAATTTGACCCTATAAACTAAATTTAGTTATTTGATCATATTTGATCCAATTCTAATTAATCAATCTTTGAATCAGACCAATTCTGGTTTAGATAAAATTAGTTTGGTTAAACCAACTAATGGTTTAAACTAGATTGGAATGTCAGTAAACCAAATTGATCTTGTTAAATCAACCTAGTTAGTCTGGTTCAATGAATTAGGTAGTGATCTAAATAAACCCAATTACAATTAATATCCACGTCCAATAAAAAAATTTAAGGGTTTTTTTCATAACAGTGTTAATAAATTTTTTTTAAAACATGCATTTAAACAAAAAAACATAACCAAACATGTTACTATTTTTTTTTATCAAACTTTTTCTCAAACACTAATTTTGATTCAACCTTCTTTGCTACGCCCATGCCACATGCCGCCTCCACGCAACCACGATAGATGCGGTCACCGGTCATGACGGCCAATCACCGGCCTACTAGGGTGGTCATCGGTCCTTTCCGACACCGGACACCGGTCGCCCTTGGCTCGACGATATTATCGTTGGTCGTTCACGCAAAAAACTGCGAGAGGCGATTTTCAGTGTGCCCCGGCCACTGGTGCATCACCAGCCAAATGAGAAGCCTTAACCAAATCTGGAATGTCATCGTCGGCATTCCTCTGTGACACAAGCCTTGCTCCGGTCACGATTTCCCTGCCCGACATAGCACGTTACTTTGTAGTGGCGCTGTCGCTAGTGAGCAACTTGGTCGCTTACCTGCGACCCTATTGTCGGTTTCGGAGGAAAGGTGTTGGCTGCTTCTGCAAGGCCCGACAAAGGTTGCATATCACAACTGCGTCTAGCAAAGGCCACAGATCACAACTCAGTCGTGGTTTCGCGCAAGGACATATTGTGATTCTAACAATGCGGAAAAGAATTTCCAAATGCAAAGGAATCATGCATTCCAATCAATGTTCTGACATCAATGAAGGAATTGAAATACATGAAATACTTAAATATGAAAATTATAAAATTTACAACGATCTGCAAGGATAAATCCTATTCTTCGTGCTCATCGCCGAAAGATTCGTGCTCATTGTCGGAAGAACAATTACAAAACGAAGAGCTCTTCAATGATCACAAACCAAATCCCAATAGTCTACTTGGATGTTCTTCTTTTGACGATAAACAAGATCAGATCTCTACTACTGGTTTCTTCCACTTGGACACAACCTCTCCTCATAAACCAGTGAGGTATGTGGGCTATAAAAATACAAGTGAGGTATGTGGGGCCCACACCTCTCATTTCTCCCACGTCCAACATTAAGAGCCTTCCTTGAGAGAGGGCAGCACCTAACACCTTGTTTTGAACTACTGGTCACTGATTTCTTGTTATGAAACCTTTCTGAAGAAGCATGCCATGTTTTCTCCCATAACCTCCTTCCTCCATTAGTTCCTCCAAAGGCAGGTAACATGCAAGCCTCATCTGGCAAGACTCCTTGTATGAAAGATCCATAAACAAAAATCTGAGCCCACAACATAATTGGAATTCCTGCTTCATCAGTAATTGAAGAGACTCAAGATTAAGTAATAGTCTCATCTGAATGCCGAATAAATTAGGGTGTCGGATCGACGCAGGGCAAGATGATGGGGACTAAGCCTTTGTCAATCAAAGAACCAAGTTGCTAGTTGTTGTTAGACAAAGAGGGCTTCAGGTCTTCATAAAAAAGAATTATTCAACAAATCAAATTAAAATTAGGATGTAGTAATTGTTAGAATAAATCATTAACTAATTTCCTTTTATTACTTTGTCAATTGATCAAGTATATAATGCCTCACAATATATATTGTATATCTCATTGACAAATTAATCAAAAAATTTATTTTATTATCTCTTCTCTCGTCTAATTAACATGGTATCAAAGTCATTATTTCCATTTTTTTATTTTCTCTTCTTCTCCGGCAACAACTTGTGTTGCAACTTGCAACTTCTTCCAACCACAGCTTCCTCAATTTTTTTCACTGTTCCATTGTAACAACAACTTGTGTTACAATGAATCCTTTCTCAAGATCCTGTATGTCGTACATCGGGTTGTCCCTTTTTCTTTTTATTAATTCTCTGCTATAATAGCGCTGCTCTCGTGATGTTTTGTTCAAGAACGTTTTGTCCTAATCATTGTGCAAAAGGCGGGTCCCGCCGCCCAGCGGCCCCCTAGGCCTGGCCCCACAGGGATCCTAGGAGGAGGTAAATCAGCGGTGAATGTTGGCCCGGATAAAGCGTGGTGTCTCCGGAATTTAACACAGCCGGTCTAGATTATTCATCTGGTGCGCGTCCGTGGACCTTCGACCCTACGACTCATTGTGCAAGGACGCCACACCTTAACCGGTTGATCCAGCATCATGCTTCTTCCTCATGACGCCCCACGACTCTCCTTCATCGATAGCAACACCCAGTAGCAACTTTTCTTCTTTCAGTCATCAATAGCAGCCACAAACATCCTCCTCTCCATGTGCGCGATCACAACCAACTGTGTAAATCCTTCTTCGGTGGAATAAACACCTTCTCACATCTTTTTGGTTCGGCTTTGCAATAGAAATGATGACATCAACGCCATTCTCCTCCTCTCCACATGCGCGACCACTACAACAAAAACTGCAAACAACAACGGATATTATCCGTTGTCGTAGGGTAAAAAAACCGTTGTAACTGAGGGTGTTGTAGAATGTATTGCCCTACGACAACGGTTTTGAATCCGTTGTCTTTGTAGATATTTGACAATGGTTTTTATCCGTTGTTGTTTATATGCCCAAAATTTAGCTGCGAAGGATACGACAACGTTTTAAAACCGTTGTGGTAGATAATTTTAACAATAGAAATAAACCGTTGTGGTAGACATTTTTTACAACAGATATAAACTGTTGTGGTAGATAATATTTGACACGTTTTGTTTTTTTAACAACAGTTTTAATATATTTTACAACGGATAAAATCGTTGTCTTTTATCACTTTTTACAAAAAAATTTCGTTGTGGTTTACCTAGTTTTTACAACATTTTTAACTGTTGTCTTTAATGCTCATTAATACCAAACAACCAATCTTATTTTACTATAAGCAAACCACCAATGCAAAACTAAATATTTACTACATTAAATCCAAAATAAACATCCATATATAATTCATCTTGTATCCACATATACAAAAATATACAAAATGAGTTGTTACTCATCAAAATATACATGTTTTCCATTACTCTCCATATACATTAAATCACATGCATGTTTTCCATTTGCTGTTCTCCATATAGCTTTTAATTTACAAATTAGCAAGGCAAGCTACATCCTAACAAAGCTCACTTCTTGCATAAAAAAAACTCAAGGCTCACGAATTGCCCGACCTGCAAGAGAAAATTTAACAAAACTTATCAAATTCCAGAATTCCAAAAGGAGAATGTAATTAACCAATCTGTAGTGCATAGAAGGCAAAAACAAACCAAATGAAGGAAACAAAAAGAGATGTTTATTAGAGAATAACAGTACATGGAATCTACTAAGAGCAGTGATACCTAGCTTAGCATAGTTTATTAAATAATTAGCACTACATGCAGCTAACATTATTTAAGTGAACTATCATCCAAGATCAATAGAATCCATGCAAAGCGCATTACATCCATTAACATCTTGAAACAAAATATTCATGCAATTTTCTGTGCCATTTTCCAGACTGCATTACCTTTGAGACCTGGTAGGCATAATATGCTTTTCCATTTTGCAAGTAACAAGTTGCCAGGAGCTGCAAATTGACATAAGGAGAGGAGTACAAACAAGAAAAAATAATGAATTATAGGAGGAAAAACAAGATTAAGTCATGGCATATAGACAAAAACCATAAGGAGAGTACAAACAAGAAATTTGTAGAGCAACTCATAAGATACAAAAAGGTCATCATCTAACAATTCACAAAGAGATAATTTCCACATTGTCAGTCCTTGCATAATTCGGAAACAACTAAATAAGCTACTCACACAACCCAGCCATTATTAATTTTGGACCACAAAGAGAGGCAATAAATAAGGGAAATGTCAGCTAATTCTGCTCATGGTAGAAATGCAAGAATGAAGTATTGAGCAAAGGAGATAGCTAGCTGTGAACAAACAAATTATTAGCACTAAGGAATCAAAATCAATAAGTCATGGAGTCACAAACAAAGTGTTCAACCATCTTTTGAAGTCTAGTAATTTATACCTAGTAATGAATATAGTATAGTACGCAATCCGCCCATTCGGATCGCACTTCGTCAATTTCTTCGTTGGAGTAAATTGTTTTCATGAACTGTTAACAAACCAGATTATATTAGTAAAAAAAATCAGTAATGAAGAAGCAAAGTCAAATAAAAGAAATTATTTGAGAAAATTGAGAATATGTCAAATATTACCATTGAGCTAAGTGAATCCTTCTCACCGGTAGCATTTCCTTCAATAACTTCTCTCATAAATTTCATCACATAAAACCCACATTGTTTAACATCAGGTTGTCAAGGACCCTATGTTAACAAAAAAATATCAACGAATAATGCACAGTTAAATATTTTTAAATTAATCACAAGTAAACATATGTGTGTATATATAATATACAAACTTTTACGACTTCCCACATAGGCTTCTTTTTCCCTTTCCTTTGCTTATTCGAATTGAACAATTTCAAGCTCCTTTGTACAACAAGAGTTGATGTATGATTAATAAATTAAATTAAATGATTAATTAAAAAATAAATATGTACTCACATATCCACTATATATTTTCAGTCCTCATAACGATTGTGATGATTAAATGAATCGAACATTAGGAATATACTCAATTGGATATGAAGCTCGAGTGTTCTCTGCAACATCAACAATTCCATTGAACCAAATTCCCTTTCACACAATACCAATTCACTCAAGAAGTTTGTTTCATCTTGTTAATCACCTGTAATAGAGTTATCAGAGTAGTCTACTTCCCTAATGTGTTCATTGAAAACGACGTTTTCCAACACTGCAAGAAATTTGCAAACATTAGGACAAAAAAATATGAATGGTTCCAGTTCAAAGTGCATGTCGAGTTTGATAGGACACTTGCCAGTTCCAAATTTAAACACTTGATGTGCCTCCCAATTCAGAAATATGAGTTAAGCATACTCTGAAAAGCCTCCCAATTCAGAAAGTAATGCAACAAGGAGAAAGTCAAATAAATTGGTTGTCAGAATAAGCAAAAATCCATCACTGATCCCATTTGACGGGGTGATATGTGCAATTCGTCCTTCCAATTCAGCCAAACCAAACATGAATTAATCAAAAAGCCGGGAGTGCCCAACTCAACATGATTCAACATGGAATATCAAGAATAAAAACAAAAAGTTGAGATGAATTCTAGGCTTATTCCATGGCATGTACAGTAGAAGTTGCGCAACAGCAGGAGAGGCACATTACCAGTTTAGCCCAGTCTTCTTCAAGATCAATTGCATCATTGTCTTCATCACCTTGCAAGAGTTGAGGTGAGAATGAACCTGCTTCTTCCGTTCTTCGGGTTCATCAGCTTCCTCAATTACATTCTCACGAGAATAATGCTTGTAATCTAGAAAAAAAAATAATAATATTAATAATAATAATAAACTTACAGCATAAGTATAAGACTCAAACAAGTTCAGATAACTAAGTTAATTAAATTCCCAAGTTATTTACCCTCTGGATCCTGCAACTCTTCCTTTTCTGCTTTTGCATCTTCATGTTCATGTAGATGCTTTTGGAGAAGAGAGGCATGGATTTCTCTAAGAGTAGCCTGCATATAGTGTTTGAGCAATAATACCAAGAAATTAAATGAGCTAATTTCATCTTAATAGAAACAATAGATCAAGAGAAACACTTAAAGTGCACAGTATAGGTTTAGATTACATAAATCCTAAAATTTTAATTTTAAATAATATAAAATTAAAATACAAGTTGAGGAATTGGTAATTCACAAATACCTTGTATCATTCAGATGACATATTAGGATCTATGAGGAATTACATCAAACACTTGATATGCATGTGTACCTGATCCAAAGAGTTGAGGTAATCGACAGCCCTCTCTCTGTTCACTAGGAAGGTGTGCTCATCCATCTCTATGTTCGGTGAGCCTCTGCGTGAATAGTGCACATACATTTTGAGAAGGAATCATCAATGGAAGGATCATGAATTAGTTGTGTGGACTTACTTTCCCCACCAAAGCTCATTGGCAGTGGTTTCATCCTTGACGACGCACTTGTCCCTCGGCGAACGGCCAGTCTTCGCGCCGGACAAGGTAGCCAAGGCTCCTGCCGATGTTATGAATGATCCATGTTCATGTTTTATGGCTTGCTCGTAGAGTTCTACAAGGAATTCGTGATTCTTTCAATGAGAATGAAATGTGATGATTTGAGTGATGAAGAGGAGATGAGAGCAGATACCGGCAAGGGAGAGGTTGTAGAGGACATGGGTAAACTTGAGGGCACTGTCGCTGATGCTGATGGTCGGCGTCAAGTAGTGGTGGTGCTCGGCGCTGAGCTCTTCTTCTGCAGGGAGTGCAGTTCGTCGATGGTCTTCGCCTTCACCGGCGGCGCGCTGTCGTCATGGCAGATCCCGTTCTTCGGTTTCTCCCTCCCGTGCGTCTGGATCTTCGGCAGCCCATTGAAGAACGCCTCCGCTCACTAGGAAACTAGAAGGAGCGCAACGTCGTATGAGGAGAGGGAAAGATAAATGGCTTAGGTTTGGGAACGCGAAAACACGGCGCCGAAACGAAAACAGCGAGGGAAAGGAAAATAGCGAAGGGGGGAAATGACCAAATTCAATTACAACGGTTTTTTCAAAACTGTTGTCGTAGCCGCTAAAAACGCGGATAAAGACAACGGTTTATAAAACCGTTGTAAAAAGTGTTGTCGTTTTAAAAAAAAGTCACTCAATGACAACAGTTTTGCCAAAACCGTTGTCTTTTATATTTAATGGGGAGTTCAAAGACAACGGTTTTGGCAAAAACCGTTGTCTTTGAGCAAATATGCAACGCTTTCTCTTAAAACCGTTGTCGTAGGGGTGTTGTCGTTTGCAGTTTTTGTTGTAGTGGACAGCCGCACCAAATGCCGCTGCACCTCTACCTGCACACACAGCGCCTTGGCATCCACCGCCGTCGTCGCCAGTGTCTGACCTAACGACCACAATCGAGGTTGCCTCCGCGTTCATAGAAGCTAGCTGAAGTCGGATCCTGGTTTGTTACTCGCCTTAGTGCATTCCTTTTCACGTCGTTTATCTCTTCCTCAGTGATTTCCTTTTCGCACCATTTTTTTCCCCCTTGACTTTTTCTCACCACCGTATCTCCTCTTTTGCTAAAAAAAAAATCTCCGTCTTCGTTTTCCTTTTCTTTTTTCTTAACCAAGACTTCATCATTTTCAATTCCATCTCAAAAATAATCCCTTTCCGTCGCTAGTCGTGCTCATTCCCACGTTTTTGTTCATGTACAATGTCAAATAATCAATAACATCATGGTCAAAAGTAAAGCTCAGAATAATGTCAAATTTATCACATCATTGGACATACTAAAAACTAGTGTTTCAGAAGATTTAATTGGTCATATACTTAGATAAAATGTCAAATTTGTCTCTGAATCAGACATATTGGTATTCAATATGCCAACTCGTGGTAAACCCCTAGAGTTTTCATCTACTGAATGATATATTGATATTGGAGCAACATATCTCACATCAAATCCATGCTCGTACAAAATATGTAGAAATTGATTTTCATTTTATTCGAGAGTGTGCAGCGACTCAACAATTATCGATTTCTTATATTTCTATGGAGGATCAAATTGCTGATATCTTTACTAAATCATTATCTAAATAATATTTCAACAAGCTAGCAAGTAAACTCAATGTTAGAGATCTTCCGTTGAATTTATCAGGGGTAAAAGAGAATTATTCAACAAACCAAATCAAGATTAAGATGTAATAATTATTAGAATAAATTAATTAGCTAATTTCCTTTTATTACTTTGTCAATTGACCAAGTATGTAATGTTTCTCTATATATATTGTATATCTCATAGGCAAATCAATCAAGAAGTTTGTTTTATTATCTCTTCTGTCTTGTCTAATTATCTTAACGCTTCGATCAGTGCTTTGCCTCGGTCTAGCTCCTCTTTGTCAAGGTCTCTGCCCTCTTCATCATCATAAACTAGATCATTAGTCATCTCAGTCTCATCTCCAATTTAAAGTCGAGATTCCTCTTCAATTATAGCATCTTCTATAACTTACAACATGTCAGGTTCGTTAATGATACGATGTGTTATGAATGATTCCAAAGGTAATATGGGGTCGATAGTCAAGAAAATGTGGTGGTTAAAGTCAAAGTTGTTGGAACCCCAAGGTGTTTTGATGTGATCAAACAAGCTAAGTTAGGTCCTACGTTTGTTTAACCCTTGTGTGTAAGTGTGCAGGAGCTTAGGAACACAGGAAGTCGAGCGGAAGATGCGGCTAGCGAGAAGGACGGCACGGGGAGAGAGCCGAAGGCTCCGTGCGTCCGAGGGACGAGGTGACCGCGGAAGAGTACACCGGTGGACGAGAAGAACGTGTGCGACGTTCGAGGGACGAGAAACCGGGAAGGAAGGCTGCTCGAGGAGAAGGCCGGAACTTGGGTTCGGGTGAGCCCTATTCCGGATGGCCGAGATCACCCAAGCTAGCAGAGCCGGAGCGAACAAGACCCGGACCGAGACGAGCTGAACCGGAGGCGAAAAAGTCAACCTTGTTGACTTCGGGCTCCGGGGCGCCCGGAGCAGTCTGGGACGCTCGGAGCCCTCCGGGGCGCCCGGACCTGGATTTTGACCAGGATCGCGTCAAACGCGATCTGATCATTGGGGATAGAATTTTATCCCTCCCAGGGCGCCCGGAACTCCTTTCAGATGCCCGGACCAGTACTATAAATAGAGTACTGGTCTGCACATTCAGAACAACTCACTTGTAATCAATTCTTTCTGTGCTTTCAGTTGTGTTCTTTTCATTTGTGCTGTCAACGTTGTAAAGAGGCTTCTCCGCCCAGAGGAGATCATAGTGCGCTTACTTTCCTTGGATTAGCAATCCTCTGATTACAAACCAAGTAAATCTCTGGTGTATGATTTCTTTACTTAGTCTCTACTTTTTATTACAAGTGTTTATGATATAGTTGAAATCCGAGAAAGGTTCGAGTTTTATTTTGTAGGGAAATTCACCCCTCCCCTCTTGCTGGCCTCCAAAGGGACCAACAAGTGGTATCAGAGCGAGGCGCTTCAGGAGGACTAATCGCCGATCGAAGCAACAAGATGGCCGGACCAAGCATCGTCCCACCAAAATTCGAGGGGAACTTCGCAGACTGGAAGCGTCGTATGGAGGTATTCCTAAGAACTGATTTCGAAATTCGGTTTATAATAAAATATGGTTTTTTAGCTCCGACGAATCAAGATGAAAAAGAAAAAGAAGAGAACAATTGGACAAAGAAGGAGCAGAGTGAATCTATAGCAAATAGCCGTGCAGAATATCACCTGCTGAGTGTGTTACCACCTCAAGAGGTCAACCGCATCGGAAGCTATTCATCTGCTAAAGAACTCTGGGAGAAGTTCCTGGAACTCCATGAAGGCACGTCTGAAGCGAAGCTCGCAAGAAGAGACATCCTCCGGAACAAGTTGATGAACATTCGTCTAGAAAAAGGTGAGAAAGTAGTCAATCTACACGCAAAGGTAAAAGAACTGATTATTGATCTCGAGAACCTCGGAGAAACGGTAATAAATCGGAACAGCATACGCTACGCACTCAACGCATTTCCCAGAACTCCGGAGTGGACATCAATCGTCGACGCCTACTATATTTCAAAAGACCTGGAGGTAAGTACTTTAGAAGAGTTGTTTTCTACTCTTGAGTTACATGAAACCAGGTGTGCAGCTACAACAAAAGACTCAAGTCAGATAATGGCACTAAACGCAACCAAGAAGGATGAACCCGAGTCAGATTCCGAAGAAGACCAAGAAGCATATATGGTAAGAAATTTTAAAAAGTTTTTTAGAGCTAATAAATTTAAATAAATGCAGAATAAAAAGAATCCAAGAAATAGATGAAAAGTGCGCTGCTACCAGTGTCAAAAGGAAGGACACTTAAGAGAGGATTGCCCAGAACTAAAGAAGGACAAAATGAAGACACCCAAGAAACACAAGAACCTAAAAGCCACTTGGGACGACACTTCCTCATCTGAGTCCGAGATTCAAGAATATGCGGGGATTGCACTGATGGCAAGCTACGAAGGACAAAGTACATCAGAACCCAGCATCGATGAAGGGGGAGCGACCTCAGATGGAAGTAGCGAAGCAGGGGGAGATTCAGGCTTTAAGTCTGATATGGTAAGTGAGGTATGCCTCTTACCCCCTGACGAACTTTATTCTGGTATTAAGGCAATGACTAAATCCATGTATAAATTAGAAAATAAAAATATCAAATTAGAAAATGGAATTCTAGAAACAAAAAGAATTTTGGCAAAATCATGTCTTATAGAGGATTTTGAAAAATTGAAAATTGAAAATGAAAAACTAAAAGAAGAAATAAAAATATTGAAAAAATCTAATGGTTCAAATATTTCTACTTTTAGAAATTATAGAGGTTTAAATTGGTATTATAGATTTCATCAAAGTCAAATTAGAAATATATCAAAAATCCATGTACCTAGGAAATACTTGGCTAATCCTGTAGGTAGGAACCTCTACTGGGTTCCAAAAACCTGTTTAATTTAAAATTAAAATCAGACTAAGCATTTTCAGCAAGGAAATTAAACAACTAATTTCTTTATGAGGCTTTGTCTAAGGAAGTGGTTGTTGCTCCAATAACCAAGAAGGCCTAGTGCCTCGCCACGACCTGGAAGCCAAGTAGCGAAATGAAAAGTTTAATTGACTAACTGAAAAAATATTAATTTAAATTACTTAATGCTTTAAAAGAGTTATTCAATTTGTGTTAGAAAATATTTTTTTAAAAAAAAATTACTTAGAAATTTTTTATTATCTTAGAAATTTTTATAAAAATTGACTTAGAAATTTTTTTTAAAGTTATCTTAGAATTTTTTTTATATTGCCTTATAATTTTTCTTAAAATTGACTTAGAATTGTTTCTTATGAATATTAACTTAGAATTTTTTTTAATTAGAAAATTTTTTTTGGGGAATGTTGAGATAAGTTTCGAACTTAAAATTTTTTTTTTTAAACACTTATGACTGTTTTTATGTGAAAAATGTTTTTACTTAAATTTTTCTCGAAAGAAAAATTCTGAAGAGTGTCTTTACTTAGATTTTTTTTTTTCACTCAAAGTTTTTTTAATTAACCTTAGACTTGTTAATAACCCCAATTTTTATGTGATCAAAGGGGGAGAAGTATGTTAAGTCTAGGGGGAGGTAATATAATTTTTCATTTGAAAAATATTTGGACTTATTTGAATATAAATTGTTTTTATTGCATATGTTTACCCTAACTTAACTTGGGTTGCTCACATCAAAAAGGGGGAGATTGTTGGAACCCCAAGGTGTTTTGATGTGATCAAACAAGCTAAGTTAGGTCCTGCGTTTGTTTAACCCTTGTGTGTAAGTGTGCAGAAGCTTAGGAACACAGGAAGTCGAGCGGAAGACGCGGCTAGCGAGAAGGACGGCACGGGGAGAGAGCCGACGGGCTCGGTGCGTCCGAGGAACGAGGTGACCGCTAAAGAGTACATCGGTGGACGAGAAGAACGTGTGCGGCGTTCGAGGGACGAGAAATCGGGAAGGAAGGCTACTCGAGGAGAAGGCCGGAACTTGGGTTCGGGTGAGCTCTATTCCGGATGGCCGAGATCACCCAAGCTAGCGGAGCCGGAGCGAACAAGACCCGGACCGAGACGAGCTGAACCGAAGGCGAAAAAGTCAACCTTGTTGACTTCGGGCTCCGGGGCGCCCGGAGCAGTCCGGGACGCCCGGACCTGGATTTTGACCAGGATCGCGTCAAACGCGATTTGATCATTGGGGATAGAATTTTATCCCCCCCAGGGCGCCCGGAACTCCTTTCAGGCGCTCGGACCAGTACTATAAATAGAGTACTGGTCTGCACATTCAGAACAACTCACTTGTAATCAATTCTTTCTGTGCTTTCAGTTGTGTTCTTTTCATTTGTGCTGTCAACGTTGTAAAGAGGCTTCTCCGCCCAGAGGAGATTGTTAGGACCAAAAGTAGCTAGAGGGGGGGTGAATAGCTCGTCGCGTGCTCATTGCTCGGTGTTGCTTGTTTCTTCAAGAATGCGCAGCGGAAAATACATAAACAAACACAAACACGTTAACACTAGGAGTTTACTTGGTATCCACCTCCAACGGAGATGACTAATCCAAGGATCCACACCACGCACGCACCCTCCACTATGAAAACACTCCTTTTCGGTAACTACCGAGGGCGGAGAAGCCCTACAAGACTCTCAGTACAAGAAGAAGAAAGGGTAGTAAAGAATAAGCAAAAGCTTACAAGAAATGCAGTAAAAACCCTAGCTTCTTCTTCTTCTCGTTGCAACTCGCCTCTTGACTTGGATGAACCTCCAAGAACCTTCAAGAACTGGCGGTGAGGAGCTTAGAGAGTGCTGGGGAGGAGCTGTGTTGAATCTGGAATGAATCGGTGAAGTTCTGCTGAAGAAATCGCACGCCAACAGCTATAAACGACGCCAACGGTCGAATCCCAATCGATTGGATTGCTCCCAATCGATTGGGGAGGCTTTGGATCGATCCAGAGCGCCTCTGTGCTCTGGAAAAACTTCTGGATCGATCCACGGATCGATCCAGCACTTATCGCGCGAAGCAGCAGTGTCCCAATCGATCCACCGATCGATTGGGACCTCTGGATCGATCCACGGATCGATCCAGAGGGGTTCTGCTCGTGGGGACTCACCGGATCGATCGGTGGATCGATCCGGATCATCTGGATCGATCCAAACCGATCAATCCTGGATCAATCCAAACCTGCCGGATCAATCCACGGATCAATCCAAACCTGGTTTTTGCCCAAAACCAAGCCCAAAGCCCCTAAACCAACATCTAGTCAACCATGACTTGTTGGTACATAAGACCTAGCATCCGGTCACCCTTGGCCAGCTAGGACTCTCTCACCAAGTGTCTGGTCAATTCCTTTGACCCACTTGGACTTTTCTCTTCTTGCCAAGTATCCGGTCACTCCCTAAGACCTACTTGGACTTTTCTTCCTCATGCCAAGTATCCGGTCAATCCCTTTGACCTACTTGGACTCTCACCAGATGTCTGGTCAACCTTGACCCATCTGGATTTCTCTTGCTTCACTCACCGGGACTTTCCCAATTGCCTAGATTCACTCACTAGGTCTTTCACCTGGCTTCACTCACCAGGATTTTTCTCCTGCCTAGCTTCACTCACTAGGACTTCCCAATTGCCTAGCTTCACTCACTAGGTCTTTCACCTGGCTTCACTCACCAGGATTTTCCTCCTGCCTAACATCCCAGTTAGGACTTCCCAGTCAAGTATCCGGTCATCCTTGACCTACTTGACTCTTCTTCAATCAATATCTTATTGTCAAACATCTAAACCCAAACCAAGACTCAGCTTGGTCAACCAGGTCAACCTTGACCTGAGGGATGTTGCACCAACAATCTCCCCCTTTGATGTTTGACAATACCACCTTATAAGTTAGGCTAATCCCATAGCCTCATTCTTCATGCCACTAGGTAATGAAAGCATAAGTTGCTTTTCATTCTCCCCCTAAGAGGGAAAACTCCCTCTTAGATAATGAAAGCCTAACTTACTCCCTTTCACACGTCCTTTCATTCTCCCCCTATTGGCACACATCAACCTATGCCCCCTCTTTGGGCACACTTCAACAAATCCATTTGTTGAAAACTCTCCCCCTGAAGAGTTGCTCATCATTGGTTACAACTTCACTCGTTGAACCAACATGATAATGAAGGTCCCATACCCTTCATTTATCCTTAACTTCTTCCTCAATGTAGACAAATACCCAACCTTGAGCATTTTCTAACATCTTGAGTTCCCACTTGAAATAATGAGGATATCCACTCCCCATTTCAAGTTCAAAAGCTCGTCCATGAGCATTTTCTTTAAAGAAGGTTAACCACCTTCCAAGGTTCATGAAAAATAATTTTCATGCCTTTAAAGAGTCCCTCCCCCTAAAGACATGGTGGTAACGTCTGTCATTGCACCAACAATGACTTGGAATCCCTAAACCTTTAGGAAACCCAGATTTAGAAGTTTTGAGGTTCAAATGTTCAAAATTTGAAACAAACCTCAACCTAAACTTCAATGAAGTCTTCCTTAACCATTCCATCCTTGTTTTCAACACAAAAACACCCTTTTTATGTATACAAATGTATTTTAAGGGTTTGGAATGGTTACATAGACTAACCATGGTTCAAAGATGCTGAAGTCAGGCCTTCCCAGCCAAAATCAGCAACTTGGATCGATTGGAGTTGGGATCTAATCGATTGAACCAACCGAATCGATCCACTGATCGATTCAGTATGTGTGGATCGATCCACTGATCGATCCAGCGAGCTTCTGCTCGCGAGATTTACCTTCTGAGTCGATCCACGGATCGATTCAGGAACTCCAATCGATCCATGGATCGATCGGAGTTCTGATAGTTGCTGAAATTCCATTTCAGTCAACTTCAGAAATCCCTAGAAAATTCTACAAAAATCCAAAAATCATGAAATTTCGTGTAGACATTATTTAGGGCATACTTAATCATGGAAAAAAATAGCTTTCTATGAAAATACTTTATATTTTCAAAGATTGACACAAACTTGAAAACTTGCAAAAACTTTAGCGTTTTCTTCAAGTTTGTGTCTAACTATTCAATGGTGATTACTATCAAAAGATAGTCTTCACCAAAGTTTTCCAAAAACATTTTAAAAACATTTTCAAAACCAATATCCCATCATGTTCCTTGGGCATAATGCACATGACTTGTACATTAGCTTTCCCAATGATGGGAAAACACATAACTATGTGTTTTGATGAACTTAAAACTCAAAAGAATGCACTAAATCAACATCTTGAGTTTTGTTCATCATCCTAACATCTCACTTGTATCTAATGTGCACTGAAACACATACAAGTCATCTTATAGGTCTTTGTGAGATGTAAGATTTTGGTTTTGCCCTATTCTAGGGATCATGCATATCTATCTAGGCATTTTGAGAGGTAGACATCCACAAAGGATGTTACTTGTTGATTTACTTGTTAAACAAATGTCACTTGTTTATTCCACTTGTTTAACTAATGTCATATGTCCTTAATTTTTAAGGAAATAAACATAATGCATGATAATGTTATGGCATACATCAAAATAAAATAGCTTTCAAAAGAAAGATTCCTATAACTACATGATGTATGTATGGCATGACATGGTATTTTTGTATTTTTCATGATAAGTCATGAATGCAAAATATAAATAAGATAAAATATGATGTCATGGCATATTATGAGCAAACAATCATGACAAGGTTTAGCATAAATAAAATATACCTAGATTACCTATCTAAGTATCGTTAATCTTAGCTAATCCTAAAACTTAAACCCTAGATTGCCCAAAGTGCTTCAAGAGAGTGCCAAAGCCTAAATGGGCATTTCTAATTCTCTTGATTAATTTATGCCAATTGAAATTAAGCTTATCCTCAAATGTTGGCATATTCCATTTTTCCTCAAGAGTAATCACATAAATCAAGGCCCGGAGTGCCTTAAAATTTATAAGAGAATACCAAAATCCCAACTTGGTATTTCTCTAGGTTTTCCCAATTTATGCCTTTTTAAGATAAAATCAATTTTCCACCATTAGGCACATTTTACTCTTTCAAGGAGTAAATAATAATTCCATTTCATTTTCAAAGGTTAACAAAAACCTTGAAAATGCTCCTTGAGTGTCAATTTCCTCAAAGTTGGGTTAACTACCCTTCTAATCGGAGTTGACACTCTCTAACCCATCTATGGGGTAGAGAAGATGCTCCTAGGAACCCAACACCTATTGGTGCTCCTTGGATGCTCTAGGTACTCACTAGGGATAACTTCCCTAGATACCTTCCTAGTAACCTTGTTGAGTTTCTTAGAAGCCTTGGTCTCATTTTCTAGGTCAACTCTAGGGATAGCCTCTCTTGTGACCTTGTTAGTGACTTTTTTATACTTCTTAGAAGTCTTAGTCACTTTGGTTGCAAAGATACTTCTAGGGATATCTTCCCTTGTATCTTGGACTTGACCTCTAGACTTAGGGTTTGTTCCATAGATATATGGAACCCTATGATAACTAGGCACATCCTTTTTAGCTTTGGGTTTGTATCCCAAACCTCTATGACCATTGGATGACCTTTGTGCTCCTAGACCTAGGCTATGCTCATTTTGGCCTAATAAGATATTTTCCATCCTTCTTAGGGTCTTTTCCATTTTATCAAGTCTTGACCTCAAGACTTGATTTTCCATCACTAAGTCCTTAGTTTTTGGTTTTCCATTAAGTCCATGAGCATTTTTGTTTCTAGGCTTGTAGCTACAATCCTTAGAGTTCTTGCCTAGACTTTTACCTACATTCCTAGCCTTAGGTGTAGTAGTTTTGGCATGTAGGGCCACATGCTTTTCCTTAAAGCCCTCATGCTTCCTATTCTTATGGTAAATCGCATTAAAATGATAAAAATTAGAACTATCATGCTTTTTACCATAATGTAAAGGAGTAGGCTCAATAAATGTTACCTTCTTCTTTACCTTGGAGACTCCCCCTTGACTAATGCCTCCTTGAGCCTTGACCATCTTCTTCCCCTTGAGGCATTGACTCCGGTAATGCCCCTTTTGATTGCAAGAGAAGCATATGATATGCTCCTTGCTCTTCTTTGTTCCGGGAATGGTCTCCTCGGGCTTCTCCTTGCCCTTTTGCGTCACTTGACCCTTTTTCTTGGCCAAGTTGGGACACTTGCTCTTGTAGTGCCCACTTTCCCTACACTCAAAACATATTATATGATTTTTATTTTTAATTGAAACATTTATACCTTCTTGTGTAGGGATGGCACTTGCTCCTCCATTTGCTATTTCTTGAATTTCGGAGGTGGCACTATCTTCTTCTTCTTCACTTGACCCGGATGTAGAAGCTTCTCCTTCTTCTTGATCCGGCGTCACCAAGGATTGCTCCCCCTCAATCCTAGAGGTGGAGGCTTCATCATCTTGAACATGAAACAAGGAGTATGCTCCCTCCTTGTTCCCTTCGTTGCATTCCCTTGAGGATGAAGCTTCTTGGATTTCCTCTTCTTCGGAGGTTGAGCATCTCTCAACCTCGGAGTCCTCCTCTTGGTCTTGCTCCAAAGAGTCACCCTCTCTGGATTCTTCATGATCTTGTACAGTGGAGGGGATCTCTTCATGAAGCTTGGCCAATTTGCTCCATAGCTCCTTTGCATCTTCAAACTCTCCAATTTTGCAAAGGATGGTGCTTGGCAATAAATTGACCAAAAGCTTGATCACTTTGTCATTTGCCTCGCACCTTTGGACTTGCTCCGGGCTCCATTTGCTTTCTTTAGAACTTTGCCCTTTGAATTTCTTGGAGCCTTGAAGCCTTCCATTAGAGCAAACCATTGCTCTATCTCCATCATAAGAAAATTTTCGATTCTTGATTTCCAAGAATCGAAACTCGTAGAAGTGTATGGTGGAGCCACCCTTGTGTCAAATCCAAGCCCATCTTGGAATTGCATCTTGAAGTTGAGCTTGATAAAGTCTTGAACTTGAAGAATTTGCTCCAACTTCTTCACCCTCTAGCTTTTCTTGATATGCTTGACCCTTCCGGCGATGATTCCGGTGAAGAGCGGCCTTGCTCTGATACCACTTGTTAGGACCAAAAGTAGCTAGAGGGGGGTGAATAGCTCGTCGCGTGCTCGTTGCTCGGTGTTGCTTGTTTCTTCAAGAATGCGCGGAAAATACATAAACAAACACAAACACGTTAACACTAGGAGTTTACTTGGTATCCACCTCCAACGGAGATGACTAATCCAAGGATCCACACCACGCACGCACCCTCCACTATGAAAACACTCCTTTTCGGTAACTACCGAGGGCGGAGAAGCCCTACAAGACTCTCAGTACAAGAAGAAGAAAGGGTAGTAAAGAATAAGCAAAATCTTACAAGAAATGCAGTAAAAACCCTAGCTTCTTCTTCTTCTCGTTGCAACTCGCCTCTTGACTTGGATGAACCTCCAAGAACCTTCAAGAACTGGCGGTGAGGAGCTTAGAGAGTGCTGGGGAGGAGCTGTGTTGAATCTGGAATGAATCGGTGAAGTTCTGCTGAAGAAATCGCACGCCAACAGCTATAAACGACGCCAACGGTCGAATCCCAATCGATTGGATTGCTCCCAATCGATTGGGGAGGCTTTGGATCGATCCACGGATCGATCCAGAGCGCCTCTGTGCTCTGGAAAAACTTCTGGATCGATCCACGGATCGATCCAGCACTTATCGCGCGAAGCAGCAGTGTCCCAATCGATCCACTGATCGATTGGGACCTCTGGATCGATCCACGGATCGATCCAGAGAGGTTCTGTTCGTGGGGACTCACCGGATCGATCGGTGGATCGATCCAGATCTTCTGGATCGATCCACTGATCGATCCAAACCTGCTGGATCAATCCACGGATCAATCCAAACCTGCTGGATCAATCCACGGATCAATCCAAACCTTGGTTTTTGCCCAAAACCAAGCCCAAAGCCCCCTAAACCAACATCTAGTCAACCATGACTTGTTGGTACATAAGACCTAGCATCCGGTCACCCTTGGCCAGCTAGGACTCTCTCACCAAGTGTCTGGTCAATCCCTTTGACCCACTTGGACTTTTCTTTTCTTGCCAAGTATCCGGTCACTCCCTAAGACCTACTTGGACTTTTCTTCCTCGTGCCAAGTATCCGATCAATCCCTTTGACCTACTTGGACTCTCACCAGATGTCTGGTCAACCTTGACCCATCTGGATTTCTCTTGCCTGGCTTCACTCACCAGGACTTTCCCAATTGCCTAGATTCACTCACTAGGTCTTTCACCTGGCTTCACTCACCAGGATTTTTCTCCTGCCTAGCTTCACTCACTAGGACTTCCCAATTGCCTAGCTTCACTCACTAGGTCTTTCACCTGGCTTCACTCACCAGGATTTTCCTCCTGCCTAACATCCCAGTTAGGACTTCCCAGTCAAGTATCCGGTCATCCTTGACCTACTTGACTCTTCTTCAATCAATATCTTATTGTCAAACATCTAAACCCAAACCAAGACTCAGCTTGGTCAACCAGGTCAACCTTGACCTGAGGGATGTTGCACCAACAGAGATCATAGTGCACTTACTTTCCTTGGATTAGCAATCCTCTGATTGCAAACCAAGTAAATCTCTGGTGTATGATTTCTTTACTTAGTCTCTACTTTTTATTACAAGTGTTTATGATATAGTTGAAATCCGAGAAAGGTTCGAGTTTTATTTTGTAGGGCAATTCACCCCTCCCCTCTTGCCGGCCTCTAAAGGGACCAACAAAAGTAAGGTGGTAGTCAAAGTCAGGGTATACATATATGAATGCACCACCTCTCAGAAGTAGGGTTTCTAGCATAAATCTAGGCGAACACAAAGTTGATCGGACCTATGAGGCTCACCTCCCAACTCCTCATGAATAGAGCTTCTCGCATAAACCCAGGTAGCCACAGAGCATGTTAGACCATGGGACTTAGCTTCCCAACTCCTCATGAGCATGACTCTCAACATAAACTCGGTCGGTAACATAGCTGGTTGGGCCTACGGGACTCAGCTCCCTACTCCTCATGAACATGACTTCCAGCATAAGCCCGGGCAGACACAGAGCCGATTGGAGATACGGGTTCAACTCCACACTCCTTATGGGCATGACTCCCAATATAAACTTGGACAAACACAGAGCTGATCGAATCTATGGGGCTCAGCTCCTCACTCCTCATGGGTTTAACTCCCAACATAAATCCGACCGACCCTAGAGTTGGCCAAACTTGCGGGACTCAGCTCCTCACTCCTTATGAACATAGCTTTTAGCATAAACTCAGACGCCCACAAAACCGACCGAACCTATAGGGCTCAGCTCCTCACTCCTCAATAGTAGGGCTTCCAACATAAACTCGAGCGACCACATAATCGGTTGGACCTACGAGGCTCAGCTCCCCGCTCTTCACATGGGCATGGTTCTTAGCTTAAACTCGGTTGGCTCCAAACTGATCAAACTCCCTCTAAGAGACAACATTGTTAGAGAATCGTAATAACCTGCCAGAGAATAACAGGTACTTACCAAAGAATATTCCTTTACTGACATATACACACAATGGAACCTTTCTCTGCTTAGAGGAAGGCTATTGTACATCCTCCACTACCCGACATATTCTGACATCTGACATTCTCTGACGCTTCATTATTACAAAGGTTATGAGAGACAATATAAATATGGGGTCCTCGCCGTTAGTCAGAGACATGCACACCCACGCATCCACATTTACTGTTCTACTGTTCATCTTCTTCTCCATTTTTACCCATCTACTGTTCTGACTTGAGCGTTGGAGTGTCTCACCGTTGGAGTGTCTCACCGTTGGTTCTCGCTATAACGTTCCTATTGGCTCTATCTGTGGTGTGTGTAGGTTCGCAGCTTCTAGCTCAATGTCCACAACTCCCAGTTTGAAGTCTATCCTCCATCAACACTCCTACCACCTCATCGGCTACCTATCTACTCAGCTTCAGTATGGGATTAGTCAACTTCTTCTTTTGGGTCAAATTCCTCCTCCAAATCATCTTTAAATGCATCCAGGTCATCTCATGCGTCGAAACTATCATCCTCCATGGTGAATCCTAATCATCCTTGGAACGAAGTTTGAGTATAACCAAAGGAAGAAATTGACTCTTCATCTTCTTTCTCTTTTTTTCCAATCCGTGATCTTGGCCTTGCGTTATCGGTCTCGTGAGCATCACGAGTACTTACACCATGATAATGTTAGACCTCTGAGTTTGAAGACAACCAATTTCACCTTCATCCGATACAAAACTTGTTTATAGTTGAAGAATCACTCCATTTTATTGATCCAATCAACAAAATTCTCTATCTGTGACCTACCAGAAAATTTGGGTAAATCAACTCAAAATCTAAGGTCTTTATGTCGATCCTCTCGACCATATACCACACGATCTTTAAGATTTTGCGTTGCTACAGCGACATGCTGGGTTAAATATGCAACTTGCCTCTATAAATCCTCAACTGTCTTTCACGATGTTTGATTTCCTCAATTGGAACTTGCTTGCTCTGATACCAACTGACGTTGGACAGGGTAGCGATTATCCTGTGGGCTAACGAGAAGAAGAAAAATTGAGGATAAGATAAGAAAAGATAGTGTCGTCCTCTAGATTTTCTGAAAAAAAAGAAAATATTATTTATTAATAAAGGATTATTTCTCAAACAACTAAATACATGCTTATATACACTTCAACCCTAAGACACAAAGAAAGGAAATAAATTCTAATATATAAACTACAATTCTTATCTTGTACATAAAGGAAACAAAAAATCTAAAAGGAAAAATTTTCCTAATAGGCTCACAATCCTAAAATCCCTAAACGAATTAAAAATAAAAAATATAAAAGATAGAAATTATAAAAATACCTTAAATACAAAAAAAACTAAAATTATCAAAAATAATAATAAAAATCTACCGATCCGTCTGTATCAATGCTTTTGATGATAAATCAAAATGAAATGTTTCTTTGACGATGTAGTAAAACATAGACATTTTGTTTTAATTTTTACCCAATTTATATAACCTTTCAGGTTATCAGCAATACTCGGAAATATTTTTTAGTATCTTATAGGACAAGAATGAAGCTTGTATACAAGATACTGAAACACGCTGAGGTTTGCAAACTATGAGGGCATAAACTAAGTCAAACCATAGGACCTTAACAAGGTTATTTATATTTGTAAATAAGATAGATTTGTTGCAAGAAAGACATTCTTGAGGTTATGTCCTCTCTAATCGAATAAAAATTCTGATCTAACTCGATACTAATATGTTGACCAAGCTCAAACTTACATTGAGTCGGCTACTCAGTTGCTTACTTCCATAATAACCAAGTTTGTTTGGAAAAAGTATACAATCAACAAGATTGAATTACTCCAAACGATAAACGACCACATTAACATTTCTTCAATGTATAAAACAGGGATACATGATAACAAAGAACTATTTTTCGACAACAAATCATTATAAGAATAAGAGAGAGTGATCTGCATGCCATTTAGAAGCATACTTCAAATCTACAAATGCCTTACTTTGTTTGTGACTTTGCTTTTTAGGTGTAGTTCAAAACCAAGACATCCATAATTGTAGGTGCATACATCAACAGATCATTCAATCAGGCAATCAAACTAAACGCGCGGGATCCAGTCATTGAGGAATTACAGGGGCCGAAATCTTGCGAGTGTTATAGGAGTGGCAATGAGAGCATTTTTGGCCGATGATGTGGTAGGCGACTTCGGTAGTGCGATTGCAGTCATTGCAGAGGATCCACACCTACAAAATCACTGAAAATTAGCACTCATCTGTATTAAACATTTAGAAGAAAAGTGTAGTAATAATTCCTAATCATCTTAACTCTTGAACACAAGTTGAGTATGAAGTGCAACCTAATTGTGTATCAAGTATGATAAAGTTCAAAATTTCCAGAGAAAAAAAATGTTCAGAATCATGGAGGCATCATCAGGAGTAGTTTGTAGAAACAGCACTAACCTTTCTTGATCTGTAATTCCCCAGCATATCTGTCGCTTCTATCTGCAAAAGAGAGAACTTTAGATCATTCATTATAACCTTTTACTAGAAGGATGTCGCTAGTGAAACAAGAAATCAATGATACATTTTTCTCTTACCTCCTCATCCAACTTCTTCCAGATACTTGACATGTCCATTATTGACTTGGAGCATATCGGGCAACAATATCTACATCCATGATAACGAAAACAAGATAAGATTTTTTCAAATGGTAAAGATGAACAGATATCTGAAGTAAGTAGTGTTCTGAAACATTGATGTTTACTTTTCATGCTTCAACATTTCATTGAGACAGTCTGAATGCATAGTGTGCCCACACTGGAGAACAGTTGTTTCTTTCAGTGAGTCAAAGAGATACTGCATTGAGTTCCCAACAATTAGACATCGTCTCAGAAACCTTAAGTATGGATGGCATCATTACAGACCTCGTAACAGATCGAACAGTGGTGTCGCATTGAGTTCTCCACACACGAATGCTTATTGAGCAAACTATTAGAGTAGCAGGATCCTACATAACATATTGACAGAGAATTTGATACTGGAGGAACAAAGGAATTTTGAAGGAACTGAAATTAGAAAATTTAAAATTTGACCAATTCTTTAGACAAAGTTTGTTTCTTTTAATGAATACTGGCATAACTAACAAGCATTCTTAGATGGCATGTTGAAAACTCGAAGAAAAAACATTCAGTATAGTTATTTTATCAACTCTGGATGAAGTTTTTCTTAATATGTTCATCAGCTCAGCAATCTCAAATTGCTTGAAACACAGAATCCAATACTAGTTTTCTGTTACTAGATCCACTTTATCTGAAATCGGAATTGTCACATCTTTCTATATGACCTACTGTCCTAGTAAAGATGTTCTAAGAAGTTCTTTTCAGTTTTAATGGATTACTGAACAAATAAGTAAAATTACTTAGATTTGAGGTTCAATCTAGTAAGTTGATATTATAGTATCTATCAAAGATGCAAAAACTTGTGTAACTGTTAGAAGGAGAACATAATCTGGCATTACAGATCAGGTTCAATTCCATGAAGGTAAAAAAAAAAACATGATCTTCGATTCCATTATCGGTGATCTAATGAACCAAGCATACATTTGGAGATTGCAACATAGTGAAAAACAAATGAAAAAAGCAAGAACTTTGGAAGGAGAAGATAATAGCACACCACATTTCTTGCAATGGAAGAAGTTCGCTCGACCACCAACTCTGCTCAGACACACAATCACCTTGAATAAGCCTCTTACTTTCAGTATGAATGAACACAAGAACACATAGAAGCTATAGCTGACCTGCAGATTCCACAGTCCTTGCAATGAAACTGCCCTTTCTCAATCTGGAAAATCAACAAACAATATACAAGCATGAGAAAAGACCAAATTATGTATATATCAGAAAGGCCGCGATCATCATCCATTGATGAATAGTAACGTTACATCATCATCATGAAACTTGCAAATCTCACAGAAATACTCTCCCATGTTGATCCCACAGTTGGAACAGACCTGTGCAACCTGTGGAAACATGGCAAACAAGGGTAAACTTGTAGCCAAGCAAACACGACGAAAGGTTCAAGAATTTCTAAGATTCATCTCCACTCACACTTTGCTCGGTGCCACAAATCGCACAGATGACCTGCAAATCCACCAAAGTTTATGGATGAAGAGAAAGTGCACAAAACCTACTCGGAGAAATGTTCAGGGATCCGGAACTCACGGTTTTAACTTCAAACCGGCACATTTCATGACGGTCCTTCTGTGTGCAAAGATCAAAATGCCAAATACATATATACATATTAAAACAGGGAGCAGCAAGGAGAGAACTTAGCGGCTGATACCGTGGACTCATTGTGACAGTGGCGGCAGTGAAAGATTTGGCTGCAGCAGGGTGTTCGAAGCATGCACCTTCTCCTATAATGCTTGCATCTGCCAAGTGCATAGAGAAAAAACTCAGCAGTCGGATCAGAAGAAGAAGAACAAGAAGAAGAAGACAGAGAGGTGCGTGCGGCTAACAAACCCATATTCCATCTTGCCGGAGCTCAGTCGAGCATCGTCAGTGGAAAGCTCCATTCCCGGGAGACAATTTGCTTTTGTTAAAACGGCTATGGAGAAGCAGAGCACAGCGGAGCTCTTCAGAATTTATATGGATGAGTTAAAGGCGGTGGTTGGCGGCGCCCGCTAAAAAATAAGGCGACGGTAGAAGATTAGAAGGCAAAAGAATGCATGTTGGTTGCGATGTCTTGAACAAAAGATAATTGTTATTTAGGAACAAGCATTGAGTTCAGTTGGCGGGTCAAAATGTTCAGTTGAAGTGGCTGATTCCCGTAGCAATCACTTCTAGATGATGAACAGCACTCGAACAACAATCTTATTCAATCTATGTGGGCATTTTGCTTGAATCTTTGGTTCAGAGACTACAATCTTATCTTTATGCGCGTGGATATTTTACTTGAGACTTTGGTTAAGGAACCGCAAGATCTTAAAATTTGGCGTCCCAAATTAAAATAATAATAATAATAACAATAATAATAAAATGAGTATCCTTTTTTAAGTCAAAAGAAAGCCTGTTTCGTCTCTAAAATATTTTTTTTATTTCGGTTGTTACTGTGATAAAGATACACCCCTTCAAAAGTGATCAAAATAGTGAAAATTAACTAACGTGGAGTTCAAAGATAAATGATCAAAGTTGTAAGATTAGGTGGACTATGAAATCGTGAATTGTGGATGAACGAGCGGGTCTCTAGAGTCGGTCAACCATAAAAGGTCGATCAGACCATCTGAGCAGCCGCCCTCCGCAACTTGCAATAAAGGTCCAGAGTTGAATACTAAGTTACATGGTCCACAACCTTGGCCGATCAGACCTTAGGTCCGATCTGACATAAAGTGCCTCTTCGACAACAATAAGGCCGAGTGAAGAATAGGCTAATAGCTCCATTTAGTACGACTAAACTGGTGACATCCCGACCGAGAGGCCCTTG
This sequence comes from Zingiber officinale, assembly GCF_018446385.1. Classification (NCBI taxonomy): domain Eukaryota; kingdom Viridiplantae; phylum Streptophyta; class Magnoliopsida; order Zingiberales; family Zingiberaceae; genus Zingiber; species Zingiber officinale. Next base: position 18,081,417 of record NC_055989.1, read on the forward strand.
ATCGGCCTATAGCATCACCCATATACATATCTTACTGTACTCTTTTGGAAGTTTGTGTCGTCCACAACAGAGAATGTCCAGCAAACAAATAGTACTTTAGAAGTTTCTAGCATGTCACATCAAAGATTTGCGTGCTTACTTAAGAAAATGTGTTAGGACACTTTCGACTTGTCTTTACCTAGGACGCTTTATAAAACGTGCATATACTTTTGGATGTGTGCACAGATGCTACAATGATACTATAAAAGGGGGTCTTCATCTATATGCGGAGATATGTGATACTTCATTATTCTACACGCTCATTGCTACAGTCTTTTACTATTCTTCTCCTCATACACGGATCACTAATTTGAGCGTCGGAGGACCAACGCTGAGACCCCTTATCTGACCCAGCACTAATGCTCTTGGTTTTGCATGACAGTGCAAAATCTTCTTCTAATTAACACCAGAGTCACATTCCTAACTAGTCATCTTCTCAACTTTTAGATAGAATCATCAGTATTTTTACAACACTGATCGAATAGTTGTGCAATCGACCCTCTCACATTCTAGAACTTATCAGTTCTATCATCTCATTATCGATTCCTCCAAATTTTAGAAAAAACCAGACTAAGATATTCCAAATCTTAGTTAGAGGATTAGAAAGTGTATAAGATATTGATTCTTAAGTAGCAATTATGATACTAAGTATTGTAGCCACTGCTTAGTAATTTCTATCAGTGTTTTAAAGTAATTTTAATTAATTTAAAACAATTTTAATAAAATTTAAATAATTTTAATCAAATTTAAAAAAATTATTTTGATTTAATGGTCGATGGCTTTATAACAGTTACATCAAAATTTCTATCCATTATAACAGCTGCCCAACAACTATTAAATAAATGACATTTTTAAAATAAATTGCATGGCTGAATATCTTTGACTTTATTTTAGGGGTGCTCATAACAAATCTGTTTTTTTTTATTTTTGTCTAATTTTTATAAAAGTCTTGTATTTTTAAAGTATTTAATGAAAATTTTAAATTTACAGATTCACCTATTTACCTCATCTAGACGATCATAACAATTATTCAATGATCAAATAATTTGTATTTAAAACTAATTATTCATCAAACACTCCAATTTTATTTTATTAAACTTTTAAATTTTATTTTTAAACACTCAGTACTATAATTCTTTAAAATAATCTCTGAATCACTTTTAAATAAATAAAAATTCTCTCACACACTCCCTGAGTAGGTCATGCTTAGCTTCCGGATCAAAAACAATTTTATATATAATTAAAATCAATTTGATGAAAGACAAAAGGCATAATCACAAATAAAAGAAAACGACGAAAAGCAATCTTCCAACTCTCACCATGTTGTGTAATGTGTCAACGTACGAATTGAATGCTTCGAGTGCCCCCTCGGGACGATCTCGCCTTTTTACCACCATGAATTGAATGCTTCGAGACACTTCTATTCTTTGTGGTCCATTGATCCTATTTTGGCCACGCTAGATGTTTCAATCAACATGTTGTGCCATTTATTCCCCGTCGGCGCCGCCATTGCTCGGCACGGCCAATCCAGTTCGAGCGGAAGAAGATTGAAGCAATTCAAGCAATGGGACAAGAGGAAGAAGCATCAGAGATAGGGCAGGTAAACCGAGGAGGAGGAGGAGGAATTGATGAAGAAAGTTGCGATTTTTGTGGGAACGCAAGGGCGCTCTTGTTCTGCCGGGCCGACGCCGCCCGGCTCTGCATCGCCTGCGACCGGCATGTCCACAACGCCAACGTAGTGTCCTCCCAGCACCGCCGCGCGCTCCTCTGCGACGGCTGCCGCTCCGCGCCTGCCTCCATCCTCTGCGCCTCCTCCCACTGCCGCGCGCTCCTCTGTTCCAACTGCGACTTCGACGCCCACCGCCGGTCTCATCCGCTGCACGACCGTCGCCCTGTTGATGATTTCGTCGGGTGCCCCTCGGCCGTGGGGCTGTTCGGACTGCTCGGGATTGGAGCCGACGAGAAGGAGTTGTTGGGTGGAGAGAGGGATGAGGTGGGCGACTACTTGGTAGAAGATGCTAGCGTTTGGGAAGCGAAACCGGTGCTCAGTTTGGAAGATCTCATAGTTCCCACCACTGCCAGCCATGGGTTTCAAGCTATGGGACTCCCTCCACTTCCAAAAGTATGCGAATCAATCAAAATTGTCCTTTTTTCCCCCTTTTCTACTCTTTCATTCTTTAGATGAATTACTACTTCTGTTGTTTTATTTCGTCTTGAATAAGAAAATTCATATGTCTACCAGTACTCTACCTGTGCCTCGAGAATAACTCAATGAACTGTATGATGCTAGCGGCAGTGAAACTGAGTGTATTAAGTGCTCTAGGATTTACTAGTTTGCTCATCCTTGTCATGTTGCTTAAATGAAATTACCATTCTTATTTGTGTTTCAGAATATGATCTTTCACTAGTGAGTGTGTACTGTCCAATTCAACAAACAAATACTGTCTAATGCAGCCTATGATTTACTAGCTTATTATATCTAGGTGAAAAAATGTTCTTACTTTTTGGATGTTTTTGCATCAGCATCGAAATTCAACTTTCTGGAAACATAAAGAGGAGTTAATTTGGCAAATTCGTGAACTTGAAAAGCTTGAAGGATATGCTAGTCAAGACAAAGGATTTGGGGAGCCAGTGACAGAATCATTTTCTTTGGTTCAAGAAAAGGAAATTGAAAGTAATTATATTTGCTCTGCTGTTAGCAGTTCCTGGATTGCGGCAACTACTCCTAAGGTATGATTATGCCTATTTTATGAGTTGTTCATCTTTTCTTGCTAATAGTATCTCTGTAAACAATTGGTTTATATCATTGCAATATCACTACCTTGATTGTTTTATGCATGATATTGGAGATGTTGAATGTTTAACACTGTTACTCTTGTTGGGAGTCAGGTATGAGTATGTCATTCATGGGAATTTAGTGCTATTTTATTCTTCTTACCTGAATGTTAGTTTTTATCATTCTTCTTACCTGAATGCTAGTTTTTTCTAAAAAGTTACCTTCCTTCAGTTAATATAATAGTTTCCTCACTGTATGCCATAAACAAAGTAATTTAAAGCCGTCAATCGCTCTATTTATTGTAGCTTCAAGCTATCTTTGCCATCTTGCACAGATTATCTAGATCACTAAGATTTTATTTATGGTTCTTTCCCATTTTACATCTAAATTTTATTTCTCCAATTTTTGGAAAATTCACACTATCATATTTTTATGTTTATAGTTCATGCTGTCATTTGACTAACTAGATCTTAGTAGATAGTAGGAGAAAAAGAGATGCAGGTGGAACTTAATTCCCATTATTGCATTTATATGATGAAACCACATATACTTTATCACATGTTTTTTTTATGAGGATGGCATTTAGTCATGACTTGGAAAATGGTTTGATTATTTTCTTGCATAAAATGGTAAATTAACAGAGAGTGACCTTATTTTTTCCTTAATAAGAAGCCGATATTGGGCAAAAGACAATTATGCTCGCCCCAGCGCCCCTGTCAACCTACCCCAAGACCATAACGAGGGATGTAAATCACGCTAACTGAGAAAGGTAAGATAGATGGGAGGGTGAGTTGTGTCGGAGTGTAGGTATTTACGCCTCACCAGCCTTGGGATTTGACCCTTCGCTTATTGGGAAAATTTGTCATCCACTTACCATCTCAGCTAAGCCCATGGGGGAATTAATAAGAAACCTGCAAAAGGCGAATACACTCGCTCTCAGCGCCAATAAGAAGCCTATATATATGTATGTGAAGTGGTTGACTTGACTAGGTGGTAATTTATTGAATTAATAAATACTGCATAGCTATAGTAGAAATGCAACATAACATTTAAAATGGTGCATGTATGGTAAAAGTTGTACTAATTTAACCTAACATATTGTTGAGGTGAGCTTTAGCATAATGACCTACCCAAAGAGAAAATTAACCCATTAACTTTCTTAGGTTCAATCATTGTCTAAGCTACTCAGGCTTAATATAACAACCATTTTTTGGTGCAATTGTGCTCCAAGTGGTCCGGTGTGATTTTGGATTTTTATATTTGGGCAAAGGATTTAAATTAGACATTACTATGTGTATTTGATATGTACATGTTGAGTGCGCAAGGGCATGCAGGAACATACATGGAGTTTGGAGAGTTCATATGGTTGATGGCTTGGCGTGGTCAAGGTGGCACACTCAGTGTCTTGGAGGTCCTCTTAGATCGGAGAAGGAGACATTCAAGGGACCATAAGACGAGGAGCATTGAGGTGGCATGAGAGTAGCTCTGGAGCATTCTAAGTTTGCAACATGCTGACTCGAGGTCCATAGAGATAAGAGAAGGTTTCATGAGAAAGATCGATCGATTACAAAACAAGGAGCATCGAGGTAGCAAGGACGACAACTTTGGAGGTAGACTATGAAGGTAAGAGGCATGACCACATGAAAGATGACATGTGGAGGAGTCGATGGCTTGAGTTCATCCAAGGGACGTATGACCTAATGATAGATGTTTGAGAGGCAAAGTCAAGCTACATGGTAAAACGTCGGTGAGTTGTGAGTATTAAGTGACCTGTACCCATGGGGGATAAGGGTAGAACTCAATATAGGTGGACTCAACCTTACTGGTGGTCGTACTCAGGATCAACGATTGGTGACGGACAATAGCCAATTGGTGACTAGGAAACCTAGTACCCAAGTGGATTTAAGTTATACATTGTCATGTGTATTTGATGTGTGTGTTTGAGTGTGTTAGAGCATGTAGGAACATATATGGAGCTTGGAGAGCTCATATAGTTGATGGCTCAGCGTGGTTAAGGTGGCATGCAGAGTGTCTTGGAGGTCCTCTTAGATTGGAGAAGGATAGTATGACACGTTTGAGGGGCGCAAGACGAGGAGCACTGAGATGATATTCGAGTAACTCTGGAACATTCCAAGTGTCAACTTGATGGCTTGAATTCCATAAAGATCGAAGAAGGTTGCATGAAGTAAATAGAGGGATTATATGATGCGGAGCATCAAGGCAACAAGGACGACAACAATTGGAGGTAGACTATGAAAAAAAAAGGTAGATCTAATATCTTAACAGTCCCCTTAGTGTCGGCCCCACGAATATAGAGGGAGGTAAATGCAAGTACATAGGTCATAGGCGCATGGTGGGGTAAATCCGAGGTCGTCAGTTCCTGAGAATCGACCCTAGCCATTATGCCAGAGATGTCATGCGCCCACTGTCTGCGCTACACCCTGAGACTGGAGGTAGACTATGAAGGCAAGAGGCGTGAAGGATGGCACGTGGAGGAGCCGAGGGTTCAAGTGAATCCGAGGGATGTATGGCCTAATGTTAAATGGCTGAGGGGAAAAGTCAAGCTGCATGGTAAGACTCCGGTGAGCTAAGTGTAAGTAACATGTAATCATGGGGGACAAGGGTAGAGTCCAACATAGACGAACTCAACCTTAGAGGTTGTTGTAATCAGTATCAACAATCAACCGGTGATGGTCAATGATCAATTAGTGACCAAGAAACTCAATACCCTAAGTGGATTTGAGGTTTGGGATTTATTAGTTGACTGGTGTTAGAATATAATCGATTGTTGGACAAGTCAACTAGTGGATGAGTTGACTAATATGAATCAGTTGACTCGGTCCAAGGAGTTAGCGAACAAGATATTTTTGTGGCTGATTTTTTATTGGAGGAGGAATTAGTAGAAGGGTGATGTTCGATCTGGCTTAAATGGAGAAAGGGTGGCAATACAGATTGCATTTGAATGCGCAGTGAAAGAGCAGTGTTACAAGGGTTTATTTAAGCAGTTATACAAATTGAGGAACAACTCATTGGATACGATTTAATTTGAGAATCCATTTGGTAGCTACCTAGTACCTAGTCTATATGGAACTTCTCGTACAAAATGAGTGCAACTCGTTTATAGATTTAAGGGGAAGGCAACAATGTTGTTTCCTCTTGAGGTGTGAAGGTGGAAGTGACTTTGGATTGAAAGAGGAATTAGAAGGGTAGCGTCTGATGTGGCTTAAGGGGAGAAAGTGTGGCGACAAAGACCACCTTTGATTGCGCGCAAGAGAGAGTAGTGTGAGTGTGTGACAAGGGCCTTTTTAGCAGCTATGCAAGTCGAGGAACAAAACACCGAATGTAACTTGCTGTGAGAATCCATTTGGTGGCTACCTAGTTTTTGTGCAAATTCTCAAACAAATGAGTGCAACTCATTTAAGACTTGAAATTGTCACTATCTTTTTTTTTTTTTTTTTCCTTTTTGAAGATCAACATAAAGGTTGGTGCATAGTCCATACAACAAGTACCTCTGTTAGGAGATCTGCTAAAAACCATTCGATACAACACTTGTGGAATTTGTGCATAATGAAAGTTGAATTAAGGTGTTCTCAATTCATTTTTTACAAGTAGATTTTCTGGGAAATTAAATGACATTATGAAGTGGGTCGAAGGGACATAGTATTTCAAGTTTGAAGTCATACCGTAAGATGATAAGATGATTGAATTGCAGGAAACCTTCAATGTGAAAGGCTTTGTGAATAGTGGAATCTTCTAACAGCCTTCATGCAAACCAAAGAGTTGTCATTTATAGTATGTCGTTAATAATTGCTCATTAGGTGATTAATTAGTTTACTTAAATTTGAGGGGTTTAATTGAATTAAATTTATCAATTAACTTATTTAATTAAACACAGAGGAGCATGTTAAAATTAAAGAGTCAACTAGATTTAAATATTGGAGATATTTAAAGAACCCAACTAAGTCGAATTGTTACACAATTCTTAATTGTAAAGTTACATTTTGATTTTCTTTTTATGGAATTAATTGAGAAGGCGACATCTCTTAAATTAGAATAGAATGCAACTCTTTAAATTGGGATAATTAGAAATCTGATCATTGCTTTTTCCTCATTAAGTTTGACTAGGGGTTGGCAAATGGTCCTCCATTCTTCTTCTGTTTGATTGTCTAATTGTTGATCGATCTCCACCTTTCTCTTAAAGAATGTTGGATGTCTGGACACTAGTTTCTCCTCCTCTATGCTCGAGGTGGCACACTGGTGCGAATGACATAGAGGCTAGGCACTTGAACTAATTAGACCCTAAGGTATAAATATCATTTTCATCAACTTGATGTTATATATGTTGTTTGATTTAATCTGCAGAAAGCTTGATCAGGCTAAATAAAAAATTTAAAATATTTTTCATTCTTTTGATCGAGTCATGCAATCCCAACAATGTTAGGTTTGGTGAACCAGGTGAACAATTACCATGTGGTATAGAATGGATCTCCTGGACCCTTGTCTCGATCCCCTCCTTGTCCACTCCACAATTGGCACATCAGATCGCGGTCGGAATCTGGCCACAATTGGCTGCAATCTCTCCTGGGTTCACCTTCCCACCCAGGTTGTAGTTTGGGCCGGGGCCTGGTCGGAGGCCGTTGGCGATGGGCGGGCTGTCGGGCGTTGAGCAGAGGGGGCGGTCCGCCCACCGCCAGTGGTCTTTGGCCGCTTGCCCCTAGACCCAAACTACAACTTCGGTGGGAAGGAAGGTGAACCCAAGAGAGATCGCAGCCGATTACGACCGGATTCTGGCCATGATCCGATGTGTCAATTGTGGAGTGGACCAGGAGGGGACCATGACAAGGGGTCCAGGAGATCCCTTCTCCTTGTAGTATGATTTTAATCATCTAAGCAATCTAGCGGTTTAGACCAAACTTTGACAGGGCAACACCAATTTTGCCTTACCACTCGGCTAAGTCAGCAAACAAAAATTTGATCCATATCTAAAACAGATTCTAAAATAGGTAAAAGAAATAGTATTGATTGATATTCTTTACTAAGATTCTATTACTATTTTTATATCCAATTTAGATTATTATCTTCAATTGGTCTTTATACCCCTTCATAATTTCTTTAGCCCTTTGATTTGTTTTATATTTTTTTGTTGATCCTTTGTCTATTTTCTCCTTTTAATAGGTTTCCTATTATCACCTGTTGAGTCCTTGTATCAGTGGTAAAGTTGTTGCCATGTGATCTTGAGGCCATGGGTTCGAGTCACAAAAACGGTCTCTTACAAAATGCAAGGTAAGACTGCGTACAATAAAACCAATGTGGTTCAACCCTTTCCCGAGATCTCGCGCTGGCCGGAGCTTCATGCACCGAACTGCCCCTTGGGTCCTTGTATCCTTTTACCATTACCACCATCAATACATCAAGATCTATTCTAATAAATGCCTCCATTCTCATCTTCCAATATCCAAAATTTATTCCATCATAAGTGGGAGGATGATAGTGGTTTCTAACCATTGCTCTTTGGATGTTAATCTTTAAATTTAAAACACCCACTCTAATACCAACTAATAGGATGGTAGTAGAGCAATCTTATCTGCTAAAATCTTAGTCCTAGGCTTTGATACCGACTATTAGGGTGTGCGAGATGGTTGAATATACAGTGAGCTTTAATCATTTGAATGTTGCACAAAATGCAAAGAAGACGATAATGTCAGTGTTGTGAGTGTTTATATGTATTTTGTTTGTGTCAAATATACGAATTGCAAAAAAATAGTAAATTAGCAAACAACACAACTAACATAATTTTACATAGTTTGGAGATCCTATTTTTATTGCACAGCCTATGATGCATTTGGACCATCAGCCCCACAAATCCATTGTGAATCTCCCCTTTAAAAGAGGTAATGAGATAAAACCTCTACAACACCCAACTTAATTATGTTCTCGAATAATTTTTACTCTTTCTAAGAATGTCAATGAAAGACTAGAGAGTAAATTACAACCATTGTCCTTGGAGTCTTGTAAGTACTTGAGCACTTTTGAATATAGAAGAATGGTGTTATTAAATGCATTTATTTGCACAACCGATAGCTACTCATCAGAGAATATAGAAGAAACACATAACCAAGTATATCTTATTAGTGTAAGTTTATTGATGTACACCTTACCGTACCGAAAAATTCAGTATAAAAAATTTTTATACCGATATCGGTATACCGAAATTCCGGTATGGTATTAATTTCATATCGTTTATAGTAAAATTTTGGTATCGGTACAGTATATCAAAAATTTTAATATAAATCCTATTATACTGTACCAAATTTTTCGGTATACTATAAAATTGGTATATTTCGGTAAAAAAAGTCATTTTCTGTTTTCTAGAAAACGCGCATTTTCCAGAAAATGAAAATGAAAAATGTGCAAACCAAACATACCCTAAATTTTTAATATTTTTTCCCGCCCCTATATACATGGAGACCTTTAAAGACATTAACTAACATAACACTAAAAAAATGTAAAATGAAAAAAATGAAAACCATACAAGAAGACCAATAAAGAACTGCCCAAGAACTCATGTTGCTAAATTCATCTTAGAGTAATCACTTAACTTTGTTTGTCAATAATTATGTTACTTTTAACTTTGTTTGTCAATAATTGTGTTATTTTTGATGAAGCAAACTGCAGCGCTCACAACTATCAGCTCAATTTTATTGAAATTACTCAGAATCCACAATCTTGTTGACCACTTTTTCTAAGATTCATTTGAAGCAGTGTATCCCGTTAGCTGATAAACTTTCATTCTTACAGTACTTCAACAAGAAAATGAAATTAGAATTGTAGTTACAGTGAATTTGCAAAAGAAACTTCTCTTTTAGGAGGGAAAGAAAAGAACTGAGATGCTAGAAACTCTTTTAATGTGCAGGACATTATTCCTGAGTGCAATCAAGCCGATGAAGGTCAAGAAGTCTTGAGTACACTGGATTTGTTGAATCCTTGTGGGGAATATAATGGAAGCTCTTGTATTGTAAATTTGAAATCTCTGAATGGTGCTATTGAAGTCGATGCATGTCCACATCGTGCCACTGATATAGTCCATTCTAATGAAGACTCAGGCCCTAAAGATGCAAAGCAACTTTTAGCTTGCCTAGACCGAAGCTCGATGATCTCACGGTACAAGGAGAAGAGGAAGACACGCAGGTAAGAATTAAGGTGTCTTTTCATCTAGTCTGTCTTATTGATATCAGAGTCTGAATTGTTAATGGCGGAGCTAGCTTAGGTGATCTACTTGGGCTGTGGGCCACGAGGGCAGACGCCGACACCGTCACCCTGACTAGCCTCTTCTTTTCTTCACTTTTTCCCTTTCTCTTCCAGTAAATCTCCCTTCCACTATCGTTGGGCCCCCGGCTTACAGTCCGGGTAGCCATCAATGTGGCTCTGCCATTGTGAACTGTAACTTTCTACCTCTATTGATTTCTCTATCTTCTTCTTTAACTAAGCAGATATGATAAACTGATAAGATATGAATCACGGAAGATACGAGCTGATACCAGGCTGAGAATCAAGGGTCGGTTTGCTAAAGTGAACCCGAATCAGTGAAATATCGATGAGTAGTATGTCAAGAAATGCAGGTAGCAATCACCACCCAATTCAGACGAGATGGATAAAATCCGGCAGATCTTGAGCAAATGATTGATGCACATTATTTAATGGGAGGACAAGTATTTTGTATTCTTATAAACATGCTTAAATACTTATCTATATATATTATATGACATGCTGAAAAACAAACAGAAATCCATTTTGTTTTTTTTTTCCAATTGTTCCATGTAATACTGATATGACTCGATAAGTATTTGTTTGTAATGTTTGTAAGTTTGTGTTGTTGCTGAGGAAGACAGATTTTTATCCTGAAACATCTTTTACCTACGATTTTCGTTTCCTAAGACATTTCATCTATGGATCCTCCTCTATCAACTTCTATTAGATTTTTATATTTGTCAGCATCGATATAAGATTTTGCTTTTGCTAAATATCCGATTGATCTCTGCTCATTTGGCCATTATTCATAAGTAAATGACAAAATATTCTATTGACCATGAACTACTTGTATTTCATTCTCCGTGCATACTCTCTCGAGACACAAGTAACATAATCATACGGGGTTTTATACATTACGGATTGGTCCGTTCTCGCCTGTACTATAGATTTAAAAGTCAGAGCGTCCAAAAAATGATCGAACGTCCGGATAACTTTTGAACGTCCTTACTCAGATCCACAACGCATGCATGAAAGTCCAATCTACATTGTATCACATCTTTTTAAATTTAACTTTAAAATTTATCAAACATATCAAAACCCCTTCTACTCTCTTTCTTCCACTTAAAGAAATTTTTAACCAACGCTTTTAACCTGCACTGATAAATTTTTTTTTCACTTACCACTTAACAAATAGATTCATTTATTTTAACTCTTAATAGATAAAAATTTATCTTATTACTCTCAGTTTTAATTAAATTTTCCTAATATTTTTTCCCTCCCGATTCTTAACATCAGTTTCTAACCTAAACCATCGACAACCATACCCATCAAATGAAGTCGACCACCAAAATTAGAGAGACAACCAGACCTTTGAAGTGAAGTACCTTATTTTATTCAAATTAAGGGAAAAACTAGTGAACAAGAGAAAAAAGTATGATTTTTTGCTTGACTTTATTATTATCTTTCCATTTAAATTGCATATTTATGAGTGAGTTTATGTTTGATCATTTTCAATTGAATGATTTCATGAGATTTGGGATTAATTTTCTAATTGGGTTTGTGTAATTTGCTGTTAATTAAAATGAAACAACATCTTAGTTTTTGACTACCTATTTCATACCCAATATTTAGGGTTTAGTTTTTTGATTGTATTTGTATTTTATCCATTTCCATTGTGAAGTGGTTATCTGGAAATTCTTTAAAGTAGTCAATTTCATGCCCAATTTGTATCGTTTATGGGGCATTTGATTTAGGGGAATAAGAGTAAGGAATGAGAATAACAATCATTGATTGATATTGTTGATGTTTGGATTATATTCTCTTATTCCAAAAATACCCTTGACGCAAAACTAAAATTTCCCCCCTTAATATCAAATATCAAAATATATTTATTTAAATTTTCTTTAATATCACTTTTTCTCTCTTTGTTCTCTCTCATCATATTTTCTCTCTCCTCATTTTATCATCCATTTTCTCTCCTTAATCTCTCTCATCATTTTTTTTCCTCTTTTTTTTCTCATTACATTTTATCTCTCATCACACTTTCTCTCTCCTTAATATCTTCCATCACACTCTCTTCCCTTTTTTTTTCTCATCATATTTTCTCTCTCATCATACTTTCTCTTTCCTCAATCTCTCACATCACACTCTTTTTTCTCTTTCTTCTCATCACACTTTCTCTCTCCTCAATCTCTCCCTTCACACTCTTTCCCTTTTTTCTCAACACACTTTCTTTCTCATCACACTTTCTCTCTCATCATACTTTCTCTCTCCTCAATCTCTCCCATCACATTGGCTTTCCTATTTTTTCTCATCACACTTTCTGTCTTATCATACTTTCTCACTCATCACACTCTCTCTCCTCATTTTTTCTCATTATACTTTCTCTCTCTTCATCCTCTCTCATCATATTTTTTTTCTCATCTTCTATCATCATGCTCTCTCCCATCACACTCCCTTTCCTCATTTTCTCTCATCACACTTTCTATCTCTTTATTCTTTCTCATCATACTTTCTCTCTCATCATATTTTTCTCTCACATTCAACTTTATCTCACATCTAATTTTTTCTCTTATTTTCCTTTAAGGGTAAAAAATAAAATTTTAATTTATTCTGATAGAAAATATTCAACTAACCAAACATTACTTTTAAGAGTGATATCCATGCTCATATCCATTCCTATTCTACAATACTATGATTCTCATTCCGATTCCTATTCCTGGGAAAAAACCAAATGCTCCCTTAGTTTTTGAATCTAAACATTGTTCAATTTTTAGGAATTTTATGGAAAGATTATTTTTTGTCTTGAATTTTATATGAATGAAGCTTTGATCTTTAGTTTTTATATTATGAATTGAATGTTATGTTGTTATGGATTAGGCCAAAAATGGATTCTGGAAGTAAGCCTTGCAACCTTGTATTTTTGGGTAGTTATAAGTGCAATAAGCAGTTGTTTATGATTTCAATTTTTAGCGGTTGTAGTTTGATGGATATATTTATGATTCTTGGCAAAAAAATGTGTGGAGATTCTCCCAAATATATGATTTTGCAATATGTAGCTCCGCAACATAAGATGTACGTGATTTTGAACGATGATGATGATGATGTCCATAATATGATACATCTTCATATGTGTATGAAACTCATCATGATCGATTTGAGGGTAGATAGTAAAAATGAACATGTTGGCAACCTAAATTTTGGGAGGTAAATTATTATATCCTTTTTCATATTGTAATTTTGATAATATTATATGTTACATATAGCACAAGTGCATATCATATCGCTTATTTGGCACTACTAATTGTATTTACATTCAATACTTTCATTATGTATGTATGGTATGTACCTATTTTATTTTTATTTGTGTCTGATGAATCTTAATAATTTTTTATCAAATTGGTAAGGGTTGAGGAGGAACACACAATCAAGGAGTGATGAGGAGATCAAACAAGTCCTGTGCTGAATACTCTAGATGCTTGGATTAATTGCGTCCATGACGAAGGTAAAAATTCAAGGATGCTACTGATTTTAGAAGATGTGTTTAAAACTATGCTATTGCCAGAAGACGTTCATTTTTGTATAGAAAAAATGATAGTGAGAAGATTATTGCTATTTATAGTGAAAAGAGTAGTGGATGGAGAATTTATGCTTCAAAATATAAAGTAGATAGTATATTTAGGATCCAAAAATGCAACTTGCAGCATACATATGGTGAGAACAATCTACGTAGTAGAGGGCATCCTAAAGTTGATGTAACTTGAATTACTAATGTGGTGAAAGATAAATTGAGAGTAAAACCCTCTTATCATCCTGTACAATTTAGAAAGACTTGCAAAATGATTATGGGATAGAGTTAGACTACCACAAAGTATGGAAAGGCAAAGAGTTAGCGATGCATGATATTCATGGCATAGAGAAGGCATGCTATGACAAGATAAGATGGTATTATCGTGTTATTCGAGAAACAAATCCTGGCAGTGTTATTAAGTGCGAGATTAATCCCGTAACTAATCAATTTAAACTGTTATTCATTTATTTCCATGCATGTGTAGTTGGTTTTGTTACTGGTTGTAGGCTATTAATTTTTTTAGATGTGACTCATATAAAGAATAAGTATAAAGGTAATATTCTAGTTGCTGTGTCGAAGGATGCCAACGATGATCTTTTCATAATTGCTTATTCTGTAGTGGATGTGAAGAATGATGCTAATTGAGAATGATTTTGTTATCATTGGAGAAGTGTCATACTTTCATGTCAAAGCATTCCGTTCAATGAGTTTACATTTTTTCCAACAGGCACCCTGGGATTATGAAGGTAGTTGAGTAACTATTTGTGGCTAGCCATCATTTGTATTGTTTGAGACATTTAGTGGATAATTTAGTGAAGCAAGTAAATTAATTACTTACTTTCGTCTAGAAAAAATTGACTTTAATTTTTATATTAATACATGTTTTGAGGGAAATTTATGAATATTTTGAATTTGAAATGTTTTTTTATTTTTGTCATTCTAGGTGTTGCGAAGTTATCCAAAACATAACAAAAAGTACTAGTCTTCAGTATTTAAGAAAGTTGCATATGCTCCATCTTTTCAAGAGCATACACTCCATGCCACTTGCCATAGGGTTTATTGCACATTCTTAGCAACAAACTTGGGCAAATTCTTTGTTTCTTGGTGATAGATGGGGTATTATGAATAATAACATAGCCGAGTGTTGGAATAATTGGGTTAAACCAACTGGTTATCTCCCTATTATGGCTATGGTGTACCACTTACGCACGCAAATCATGAACATGATGCACTTGTGACATGAATCAACATTGACAATGGTTAAGGAATTAAGTCCGAGAAAAGAGAAGGCTATTGCTAGTGTTTGTCTTGAATCCCAAAATTTAAGAGTGCATTGGTCATATAATTGGAAATTTGAGATAATTGATGGTGAAAAATCCTTTATTGTTAATTTAATGGATAAGAATTGTTCATGCAAAACTTGGCAGATTCATAAGCTTCCAGGCAAGCACGCTTGTGCCACTATTGAGTTAAAGTTGTTGCCGTTGTATGATTTTTACGACAAGGATGTCAAGACTAGAATGTATCATCAAGCATACAAAGAAATTATTAATTCAATCCTAACTTTTGACGTTAATAAGTTAAATCTTGATGAAGGAAATGTAATCAATGCTCTTGATGTGCATAATCACCCAGGTCATAGAAGGACTAAGAGGATATCATCGCAAGTTGAAACACGTGTCAAAGAGTAGTTGTTCATACAAAAGGCCACAACAGACGTAGCTACAAAGAAACTATAAACTAGCTACAAAGAAACTATACACTAGCTGTTATTTATTTGTTTCATTAAAATGGTGTTTCAATGTTTAAACTTGTCCATTTGTTAGTAAATATATGACACAGTTTTTTACAATCTCACTCTATATTTTTTTAGGGTAGCCTGATACATTTTTTTTACACTTCTGTAGGAAAAAGAGATTGCTAGAAGGGGAATCAAGCATGGTCTTACGTTCGAGATGACATACACGTTCAAGTGGCAACATTGGTGATTTATGTATTGTTTGATGGTTCTCTTTTTGGAAATGTTGCGCAAGACTTAGTTTGTTTCTATATATAGTCGTTGTAGTATACTATGATGTATTGTGTTTTTATATGTGGTTGTATGGTGGAAACTTATGGTTGCGTTTGGGGTTTATGTTGACTTTATATTATGTATTAGTTATTGTTGTATTTGTGGATGATGTTAGACACTTGGATAATATGTGTTTGTGTTTTGATATGTGATATGTGCTTTGGTTGAAGTGGAGGGTTTATGGATGACCAATTCATATCCAATTTCGGCCAAAAACTTGAGTACAAATTTTAATAAATTGGGTATATAAAATGCAAGGATGAGTAGAAATATTAAAAAATTAGGTATATAATAATCACTAATTCACTGAAATATGGTACCAAGAGCATGTTAATAATCACTAATTAGCCCTTCCCCATATAGGATATATAATGATGTTCCCTCAATAAACATGTGTTATACAATGTACCATCCATTTTGTCATAAAGTTTGGATCTCGGTACCATTTAATGAAACATAATACCAACTTAATATAACATGAGACTAATTTAGGTATAATTATGCAAATTCTCAATACACAGTTTACTTACTATAATGGTAAATTGCCATTAAATCTCCAACTACAACTCCAACTCTCTCGTCAATCCCTTGGTCAGAAAACATATGTTCCCACTAATATGGTACCATTTCTTAACATTTAGGTATAAATTATTCAAATTCTCCATACATAAATGTTGTTGAATTATACCCAATTAAATTACATACATACTTGAATTTGAATATAGTGTATGAAATCAATCAGTGCTATTTAGTAGGGACTACAATATTTCAATTAGTACCTAACTTGCATCCAAATGTATCCGATAATTTGCAAATAGTACTACAATCATATACATATATACTTGAATTGGAGTCAATTGTACTTGATTTCTTGAGGCAACGATACCTATTGAGGGAGTCCCATACCTAGATATTCAAATTTTGTATAATTATATTTAATTAAATTACACACATACTTGAATTTAGATATTTAGTACCTAATCAAGTAGATTATGTACCTTGATAAAGAATATGAAGCAATAAGTCGAGCAATAGTGTCATTGACCTTAATCCCCCTGGAAATAATCATTCATAGCGGTTCTATTGACAATAACATCATGTTGATTAGTAGAGACCACAACATTCCAATTAGTGCCTAACTTACATCCAAATGTACCTGATAATTTACAAATAGTGTTGTATTTGTGTACATATATACCTGAATTAGAGTCAATTGTACTCGATTTCTTGAGGCAACGAGACCTATCGAGGGAGTCTCATACCTAGATACTCAAATTTTCTACAATTATACTCAATTAAATTACATACATACTTGAATTTGGATATTTAGTACTTAATAAAGTGGATTATGTACCTTGATCAGGAATGTGAAGTAATAAGTCGAGTAATAGTGTAATTAACCTTAATCCACGTTATGTGATCAATGAAACTAGGTCAGATGGCCAAAAAAACTCACCTACATTAACCTCTTCTAGGATTTGGCTATAGGTGTATACCACATCATGTGATGTCAAACATATATGATATACATTTTCCTCTTCTACTTATGAAGAATTAAATCTAATATTGGTTCATCCATATTGATGTTTGTTGTGCGTAGATTGTATACTCTTGTTTAGCATGTTTTAACGCACATTCACATATTTTGAGCATGCTTTATCTATGTATTTTTGTACTTCTAACTTTCCTTTTAGCATATTTACTCTTTTTGTTCGGAGATATGTTTTTGTGCATTTTATGTATACAGGGGTCGAATTTGGTGAAAGATTCATGTTCGAGGCCAAATATGCAAGTGAAGCTAGAGAGGAAGGCATTGTACCTGAACCTCCACGACCCTGCCATTGGGGGGGGGGGGGGGGGGGGGTGCCCAGGCCATGTGGAGATCCTTGGCCACATGGTTGCAGTAGAAAAGGAAGTGGCCTCGACCGTGTAAACCTCACACTGTCGTGCCAAGATTTGAAGCCAAAAGGATCCAGGCCGTGTACACCACACGACCATGCAAGATTTCCAGAGACCAAGAAGGCCCTAGCCGTGTGCACCACACGACCGTGCAAGGTTTCCAGAGGCAGAGGCAGTGCATGCCGTGTAGATCTACACGACCATGCAAAGGGAGTTGTGGAAGAAGCATGTCACGACCGTGTATCACACACGACCGTGTAAGGTAGGCAGAGAAGGGAGTGGCCTTGGCCGTGTGAACCTCACACGCCCGTGCCTCGGGGCCGTGTGACGCCCAAACCTCCTCTTTATATAAGGCCTCCTTCATGAATTGAAAGGGGATCTTCTCCCTTTTGGGGGGAAATCAATATTTGGGAGTTCCTCCACCATCTTGGAGGGATTTCTGGCGATCTAAGGGCGAATCTTCATCGTTTCGACTCTGAGGAACGAGAATTGGATCCGAAGACGGTTCTTCATCGTAGATAAGCTTTTCTTCCCTTTCTTTCTTGGATTTGGGATCAAGATGCTTGTATTCTTCTTATCATTGGATTTCTTTCCTTGTTCTATGGATTAGATCTCTTGTTCTAGGATGGAGGGAGTATTTGTAATGAAGATTTGATGTAAAACTCATGTGGATTTGCCAATTTTCTATTTCAATGATTTTGTCCTGTTTTGTATCTCTTTGATCTTGTGTGGAATGTTGTGATTTGGACCTAATGCTCATTCTTGATTGAATGTTTGAATACCTTGTGGATCTTGTAGAGATTATTTTCCATTCGATTTTCCAAGGAACGTTCGTGATAGGAACAAGCCCGTGTAAGGACGTTTGAGAGATGATCTTGAGGGTGAAATAGGGTTATTCAAGGGGTAGGATAGATTGTATGTGTTCATATCTTATATCTTGATGCGGTTGAGGAGAGATGAATTATTATATTAATTATCTAAGGGACACACGTGATAGGCAAGCCCGTGTAAGGACAACATAGATTCATTCCTAATTGATCATATTTAGGTATAGATTTCAGTTCTAGGCCGGTTGTCTATTGCAAGAGAGAACCGGCAACCTTCTACAAATGATGGATAATGGAGGAATAAGATTTGGTAGATCATTTACATTGAATAATCTTACAAGGAAACCAAAACTCCTAGAACATACCTTTATCATTGCCCTTATTCTTGTTTCTTGTTCTTTTATTCCTGTGTTTACCTTTCATAGTTACACTTAGCTTTTGAAAACCAATTGATTTGTTGTTTAACTAATTCGCGTTGAAATATCTTTAGTGCTTATACCAGTCCTTGTGGATACGATATCTTTTACTATTACTTACGACATTTCAGTACACTTGTGGAGAGTCAACAAATTTTTAGCACCATTGCCGGGGAACTGCGTTATAACATTAGGGATTATCAATTGAGTTAGACTAAACATAACTTTTCTTTTATTTTCATTTGCATAGTTGAATCTAATTTTTAGAATTCTGTTTTCATAACTTTTTCTTGTATTCTTTTCTACTTCTTGTTTGTTGCAATTCTAATTCTGCACTTTTAATTTTCTAACATTCTAATCTAATTTTTCTCTGCTTTTCTTGTCTTTGATTCAGTTTCATTTTTCTTTCTTTTTCTTTTGAACAACTATCATTTTGCAATCTTATTCTTGTGTATACGAAGATCTAACTTTGTAGGAGAACTTCTTCCTCTAGACCCTGAAATAGATAGAACATTTCATAGAAGAAAAATTCTGTAAAGACATTTAGAAGAACAAGAACATTTTATCATGGCTAATAGACCACTAAAGGATTATGCAGCACCTTACGCTAGAGGGTTTAGATCTAGCATTTCAAGGCCTTCAGTGGAAGCAAATAATTTTGAGATCAAACCTGCAATTATTTCTATGGTGCAGCAAAATCAGTTTGGTGGAGGACTGCATGAAAACCCAAATCAACACTTGGAGGTCTTCTATGAGATATGCGGCACAATGAAGATGAATGATGTTCCTTCCGAAACGGTGCGCTTACTATTGTTTGGGTTTTCTTTAAGAGATAGAGCCAAGCAATGGTTGAATTCTTTAGCTCCAAATAGCATCACCACATGGGAACAATGTGAGCAGCAATTTCTTGATAAATTCTATCCTCCAAGTAAAATGGCTCATATGAGGAATCTTATTGCAAGTTTCAAACAAACTGACTCAAAATCTTTATTTGAAGCTTGGGATAGATATAATAGTACGCTCAGACAATGCCCACACCATGATTTGGAGAGGTGGTTAGTGTTATATACATTTTATAATGACATCAATTATCATACAAAGGTGTCCTTTGATTCAGCTGCTGGAGGGGCACTTATGAACAAGATCTTGGATGAAGATGAAGAAATAATGGAAAGTGTAGCACAAAATCACCATCAATGGGCTAATGAAAGAAGTGGTGTCTATTCTTGTGGGAACCCAACAACAAAAGCATCAGGGAAATTTGATGTTGATGCAGTTTCTTTATTAGCTGCAAAACTGGATGCTCTTACAAAGAGATTTGAAAACATGGGAGCTCTTTCAAGTACGGTCAATGTCATTGTTTCTTCTTGTGAAGTTTGTGGAAGTTCTGAACATTCTAATGACTCATGTCCATTGGGGGCTATCACTGCACAAATCAATCAATTAGAGCAATGTGACTCCATCATGGGTCTTAATCAAAGGCAGAACAACCCATACTCAAATACATACAACCCTGGGTGGAAAAGTCATCATAATTTTTCCTATAGAAATAATCAAGATCAAGGACCATCTATGGGGGCAAGACCTAATTTTCAGTCTAGGCAGCAGAATTTTCAGCAACAATCTTCTTGTTGGAGTGTATACTAAAAGCCTAGCTTTTGGTATAAACATTTATCTAGAAATAAGAATCACATTGGCCAAATGTCTACATTTATGATAAATGTAGTTGTTCAATTAATTTATATTGTAGATGACATGGTGTGTGGTGTCACACACAGAAGATCATGTTATCAGTACCTTATAAATTATAAACAGTAGCTCACGACCATGATGGAAAGGAACAAACCATTGGAAGGTCGTAGTGTAATTAGGTATTAGTTTATCTTGACTATATAATTACACTAGTACACTCAGAGTGTATTGAGTAGGACCATTTGAGGTCGTTTCTTTTATACTGACTTTATAAAGAAACAAAGACCTCGGTTATTATGAAAGTGTGTGCTCTTAATCCTAATGTAATAACAAGCACATATATTTGATATTTATTTCTTTAATTTATCAATGGGTGAGATTTAGTTCGTTGAATCAATAAACCCGATAAGTTGGGAAATGGTATCACTTATAGTGTGTGTTGTTGATTATAGAAGGAAACTGTGTCCTAGAGATACTAGGTTGATAATGTCCCCAAGAGGAGCTCATAAGGATTGTCATGTTAAACCTTGCAGGTGGACTTAGTCCGACATGACGATAAGGTTGAGTGGTACTACTCTTGGACTTAGACATTAGTTAAATGAGTTGTCAGTAACTCACTTAATTAGTGGACATTCGATATCTTAAACACAGGGAGACTAACACACTCATAATAAGAAGGAGCCCAAAAATGTAATTTGGGATTGGTGCGGTAGTTCAATGATAGTTCTCTAGTGGAATGAATTATCATTGATAAAATTAAGTTGTGTGTTCGGGGCGAACACGGGATGTTTAATTTTATCGGGAGACCAAAACCAATTCCTCCTCTCGGTCCCTATCGTAGCCTCTTATTTATAGAGTTCTATACCCACCTATACCCACCTTCTATACCCACCAATAAGGGGCCGGCCAAGCTAGCTTGGGAACCAAGCTAGGGCCGGCCTAGGGCCAGCCCTAGCTTGAACCCAAGCTAGTGGGGCCAAATTAAATTAAAAAGAGATTTTAATTTTAGTTTTTATTATGTGGAAGAAATAATTTTTTAAAGAGAATTAAAATTAAAATATCTCTCTTGTAAAAGATCTATAAAAGATTAAAGAAAGAGATTAGATCTCTTTCCTTATTTGTAGATTGATGAGTTATTTTATTTTCTCTTTAAAAATTATCCACATGTTGATAAAATTAAAATTATAGAAATTTCCTTTATCAACCATGAAGAGATTTTTAAAGAGAAATTTTATTTTTAAAATTTCCGGAAACAAATTAGGAAGTTTAATTTGTTGATTAAAACTTGTCTAATTTATTTCCTCTAGAAGTGGCCGGCCATTAGAGATTAAATTGGGAAATTTTATTTATTTTTTCTCAATTAAATCATGTCAAGGAAATTAAGGAAATTTTATTGTAATTAAATTTCCTAATTTGCCTAGGCCAAGGAATATAAAAGAAGGGGTGAAGGTGCCTTCATGGGTGAACGATTATTATTATTCTCCCTCTTTTTTCCTTGGTATGGTGGCCGGCCCTTCTCTTTCTCTCCTCTCCTCTTGATGGCCGAAACCTATCTTCTTGGTGGAGCTTTTGTTGGTGGCCGGATCAAGGAAGGAGAAGAAGGAGAGAAAGCAAGTCTCGTCTCTAGCATCCCTTGGAGCACTGGTGGTGGCCGAAATTCTTCATGCTTGAAGAAAGTTATTTTGGCCGGCCATCTTCTTCTTTTCTTCCTCTTTGTGGTGGCCGAAACTTATATCTTGCTTGGAGCTCTTGTGGTGGCCGGATACTACTCGGAGAAGAAGAAGAAGAAAGAGAGAAAGCTAGCATCTCTTGGAGCTTGGTTAGTATTTTGTTTTTCTTCCTTGGTGAAGCTTCCTCTTTGTTGGCCGAACCTAGCTAGGAGGAGAAGAAGGTGATTGGTGGTTTCTCATCTCGGAAGATCGTTACCCACACAACGTCCGAGGTTAGAAGAGGAATACGGTAGAAGATCAAGAGGTTTTTCTACAAGGTATAACTAGTAAATTTTATTTCCGCATCATGCTAGTTATTTATGGAAATAATACCAAATACAAGAGGCTTACGTTCTAGAATTTCGAATATGTTTTTTCGAAGTTGTGTTCTTTTGTTTCTTTCTTTTCCTTGTGATTTGATTGTTCTCTTTGGTTAACCTAAAGTTATTTTAGGAAATTAAATATTAGCTTTCTATTAAAGGTTTTGTCTAGTCGGTGGTGGTTGCTCCCATATCCAAGAAGGTCATGTGCCTCGCCACGTCAGTACTGGGAATCTTTTATGGAAATTAATATTTAATGGAATTAATAACTTAAGGAGACTTGGGTCGAACGTGTTAAGTTCCGCAGGAGATCCAAGTCAAAACCTAAAAGAACAAATAGATTAAGTTTTGGATCAAACGTGTTAAGTTCCGCAGGCGATCCAAAATTTAATTTAAAAGAACACATGGTAGCTAGGAAAAGGTTCAGACCTTTGTACAAAATTTTTGTACAGTGGAACCTATAGGTTTTCCGAGTAGCAACCAACACTTCTCAAGACTTTTCCATGTCTAAAATCGAAAAGATATTTGAAGAAATTATCTCTAATCAGAATGAAATGAAGTAGGATATATTGAAGCTTACTCAAAGAATGGATAATTCTGAAAGACATCAAAAGATTCAGGATAGTCAGATTGCCCAATTAGCTTCCTCATCTTCTAGAGCACCAGGACAACTACCTGGTAAACCTGATGTTAATCCTATGGAGCATTTTAATAGAATTGAACTTTGGAGCGGATAGACCTTGGGAGATCCCCAAGTGACTGCTCTAAAATGGATGCAAACTGAAGAAGAGCTCTCTCCTCCAACGCCAAATCAGATTCAAGATGATGAGGAGAGTACCACTAAGGTTGAAGAGACTCTTCTATTTAACCAACAAAGTAGAGTTATCCCTTTTCCTCAAAGACTTGTAATGCTCAAGAAGGATGTAGAGTTTGGCAAATTCTTAGAGAAAGTTAAAGAGATATGTGTTGAAGTGTCACTTATTGATGTAATTCTACAAATGCCCAAGTTTGCCAAATTCTTGAAGGACATCATGTCGAACAAAAGAAGGAAAGGAGATATAGAGACCATAGCACTTACAGAGGAATGCAGTGCTCTTTTTGAGAAGAATACTTCCCCAAAGCTGAAGGATCCAAGGAGCTTCTATATTCCTTGCAATATAGGAACTGAATTTATCGAGAAAGCTTTTTGTGATTTGGGGACAAGTGTTAGCCTCATTTCTTATTCTATTTGTAATAAATTAGGTCTCAAAAATTTTAAACTTACTACTATGGTACTACAACTTGCTGATCATTATTGCAGGTACTCTATGAGTATCATAGAAGATGTGTCAGTAGAAGTAGGTGGGAGTATAATTCCCACCGACTTTGTTGTGCTAGACGTGGGGGAGGATCCAAAAATCCTTATCATATTGGGAAGACCATTCCTTGCTATAGCGGGAGCTATAATAGATGTTAAAAATCATAAACTTTCTTTGGTAATTGGTAAGAAACGGTTGGAATATGATTTATCTAATGCCTCTAACCATGTTTCTTCTCTTTTGAATGCTTGTAGCAGGGTAAACATTTAAAAACTTGAGGAATGGAACTTCCATCCTCATGGGAGGCCACCAAATAAAGAGAATAATGTGGTGGAAGATGTTGGGAGAAGACCTCCCAACAAAAATGAAAAATATGTCTTCCCTCCCAGGGCGAGGAAAAGAGAAGAATGATTAGATTGGTCGAGCTAAAGACCTTAAACAAGCGCTTCTTGGGAGGCAACCCAAGTGTTCTTTTAGTTAAATGCATTTCATGTTTTTTATTTTTCATTATTAGTGTTTTTACTCTGTTTTTGTTTTTGTTTTCAGGTTGAAATTTCGCTTCCATGAGCTGGCCATGATTGCTTCATGGGCATGGAAGTATTGGAGAAGCAAGAAAATTGAAAAATTATCAAGTGGAGCAAAACAGAGCATGGCTGTGTGTTGTACACGGCCAGGCATATGCTGCAGAGAAGGGAGATGCTCTGGTCGTGTCTACATGGCACGACCATGTAGAGTCCCCAGAGAAGAAAATGTGCATGGTCGTGTCCCAGACATGGCCGTGTGAAGACTCTAGAGAAGGAGAGCCTCTTGGCTGTGTCTCACACACGACCGTGTGAAGAAACTAGTACAGAAGCATACACTAGCCGTGTCATCCGACATGGCCGTGTGCTAATTCCAGAGGAAGAAATGGGTGAAGTCGTATCCCAGACACGGTCGTACAAGGATAGCCGAGGAGAAGAAGGTTACAGCCATGCCAATTGGCACGACCATATGAGTCAACCTGAGAGGGAGAAGGGAGGGGCCGTGTAGATCTACACGACCCGCGTGTGGAGAAAACTGTTCAGGCCGTGTCTCCTATACACGACCAGATTTAAGCCGTGTCCACCACACACCCCCTCATCTCAACACCCTCTTCTATCCAAAATCCTTTCTTCTTCAACCTTTTTCTCCAAATCTTCTCAGATCTAGGTCTAAAACTCTTTCTTTTACACAAACTTCATCTAGATCTAGATTTTTCTTTTCTCCTAGACTTAAGATCTCCACTTTCATATCCCTAAGATCTTATTCTTCAAGATCTATTTCTTGAAGATCTAGCTTCTCTAATCATAAACAGTACCCTTCCCTACTCAAACTTGACAATATGTCCAATCTTCTAAAGAGACTTCGCAAGGGAGGTGGTGGATCTAGTGGAGACAAAGGGAAGGAGCCAACCAAAGATAAAGGGAAACAACCGGTGAAAGGCAAAGGAAAGAGGACCTCACGCGACGAAGGTAATGACAACGAATTCAATATCGTGTTTAGAAATGATGATCAAATAACTAGATTTGCAATTCTTACTAATAGAAAGATCGTGTGTACTAGGTATATGGACCCAACCGTTTTAGATATGATTGGAATTAGAGATGATATAGATTGGAGTGATATTTTGTACACACATCTACCTACTTATCATCGCCTTGTTTTGGAGTTTCTAAGTTCAATAGATGTCCATTTTGCCAATGAGGATGATTATATTGGCAAGATAACTTTTAGATTAATGAGTCAAGAATTTCAATGGACATTTAGTGACTTTAACACTTGTTTTGGTTTGTCTTTCGGTAGCTCTCGGAGGTTTGATTCTAGGTTTAATTGGAACAATTTTTGGAATTCGATCACCGGATTAGATCAACCCTATGAGCCCTCTAGAGCCAAGGCTTCTCACATGCAAAACCCTATTTTTAGATATCTACATCGAGTCATAAGCAAAACTATTTTTGGTAGAGGGGAAAGTGATGGAGTCGTTAAGAAAGTAGAACTTTATTCTCTATAGGCTATGTTACATAAGGTTGATTTTGATTCCGGTTTTCATTTTTTGCAAACCTTAGTGAGAGCTGCGAGGGCATCTTCGGGATCAATAGTTCTAGGTGGTTTGATTACTCAAATAGCCATTAACTTGGAACTTGATTTAGATGGGTTGGAAGTTATTCATGGCAATGATATGATCGGCATGGATGCATGTCTTGCTATGAAAATGATTGTTCGGGATGAGAATGGTTTTGCATTTCCTAGGAGGAATGGTTTCCCTTTACCTCTTCCTTGTCCTGATCGAACTTCAGTTCACAACTAAGCTAATTGGGTAATCACTGATTTAGACCCCGAGAATTTTCCTTCCATATTCGGAGATACAGAGCCACACATTGAGCCCTCGACATCTAGATACCCACAACCCTCTGGTCATCTGGATCCTGCTAGGATTTCTTTTGCCTATGGTACGAGTCCCTCCAGATTTGACTTTTCAGATTTTCGTGCATCTCTAGACTCACTTCATGAGAAGTAAAATGCCCAACGAGCAATGTTGGAAGGTCACTTCTCTTTATCAAATGACCAGTTTAGAGAAGTACAAAATCACTTTCAGTTCACGAGGAATTTTCAAGGTCAAGTGACTGAATTTGTTCAGGATTATAATACTGATCAGGCTAGAATGAGAGATTTTATGTAGAGTATGAGTATCACTAGCCAATAAGTTGATGCTTTGTTTGAGTATCATATGATCCTGAGTGAAACTCCAGGTTTCCCTAGACAAAAGCTAGGCTTTTAGTATACACTTCAACACATGGTCCCCTCAGTACTTAATATTTGTGTGTATTGTTATTGCGGGAAGCATCCGACGATCGAACATAAGTTTTGATAATGACAAGGATTTAAAGTTAGGATTACTTGTGATATAATGTGTTTGAATGAGTTTGCAGGAAAGTCCTAAGTGTACTTAGGCAAAAGTCTTAGCTGCGGTTAGGCAGGTGGAAAACCCTAGGGGGTGGTAACCCTAGGTCCTAGGGGTGGTAACCCTAGGTCCTAGGGGTGGTAACCCTAGGTGAAGAAAAGTCCTAGCTATGGTTAAGTAAAGAGAAAAACCTTAGGGGGCGGTAATCCTAGGTCCTAGGGGGTGATAACTCTAGGTGGAAAGGCTTGGCGGGTCGATGTCTTCGCGTAAAAGTCCTAGAGTCAGAAACTCTAGGTGAAGATTCCGGTGTCGCGGATCGGGTGAAAAGTCTGGGTGGGTCGTGGAGCGGGCGTCCAGTGGAAAGACTTGAAGACTCGGGCGCTGAGCAAAGGCCCAGTCGATCTGGATGATCGAACTGCAATAGGTATACTCTCCTAAAAGGAGTGGGTGAGGATGCGTTCCTCGCTGAGGGAACAGTAGGCGTCAGTTCGATCTAGGATTTCCGATCGAAAATCTAAAGTCAAAATCAGACAGTTCGAAGACTGTCAAATACTTTTGTTATCATATTTATTATGTGCTAAATTTATTTTGTAAGATATTTTATTATTTTATGGACGAACGTATCTTACAGGATGAACTTATTTTTAAATTTTTATACTGGAAAATTTATAAGCCATCGTTAATATATTTTCCATTGAATAGATTCTTTGAATATTTTAAATTATTGTATTTATTGGCCCTCTTTATGTATCAGCATACCTTTCAACTTTAAGAAAACACACTTGGCTAGGCATTTGCAAATTGTTAATTTACAATTATAGATATTAAACTAAAATGTTCAATAACAGAATAATAAAATCAATTGTAGATATTAAACTAAAACAGATCATTTGTAGAATTATGCTTTCCCAATCATAAAATCAATTTCTACATTCCAGAACGTATTTGCCCCGCACTGACAGAATCCTAATAGCAAACAACTAAAAACTACTCTGAAGAATGACAACACAGGAACCGTGAAAAGAACATTGAAGTGGAACCGGCTGGAACCATCTGACGCGTGGCGTCGCCTGCTGCAGCAGAGGAACAGGGCCATGGCCGCCGCCGCCGCCAAAGCATTGAGACAGGAAAGCCCAAGGTAGGCGCGTCATCGGCGGCGGAATCATGAACATCCCAGGTGGCAAAGTCCATGGGCGTCGGCGAAGAGGAGGACCAGAAGAAGAAGCTCTCTTGCTTTCATGGCAAACACTCTCCAATCCATAGAGAATCATGGAGTCCCGATCGCCCATGACTGCCCACCTCTTATGCATCTCGCGGAAGGACAGTCCAATAATCAAGCTGTCGAATCCCGCCTGATGTGCCACGCCGTCGGCCTTCACGTTCAGCATACTCGCGAGCTTCTTAAGGCTAACCTCTCCGCCGCGGAGACCGGCGCAGAACCGCGCCATGTACTTGACGTCGTAGAGTCTTCCGTTAAAGATGCCACTCGCCGCCATTATAAACTCTCCTGATGTCTCCGGCAGAGGCCTTCCGCCGGCGAGCAACTTCATCAAATAGCCCACATCGTACGAGCCGTGGAACGTGACGAACGCGCCGCCGTGGTGATCGAACAGTTTCTCCCGTAGCAGAGCGGCGTAGCGAACGGAAGAAATACCCTCGCGCCGGTTTCTTTGGACGTCGATACCGCTGTTCTTCAGCAGGTCGATGGACGCCGGCGAGCAGGGGTCGACGTCGGGGTCGAAGTCCGAGAAATTGATCTGCCATGCCATTCCGGGGTGGTTGCCGGCGTCGTCGAAAAGGGCGATCCCTAGCTGGATCATGCAGAGGTTGTCGACATGTTCTTGAGGTCGCGGTATCTGCGCTCCTCGGCGGCGTGGCGAGGCGTGGAGTGGAGGAAGCCGGAGAACTCGGTGTCCATGGCGACGATCGGGAAGCAGCGGCGAAGAACAGCGATCGACTCCAACTGCTCCAGTAAATTTGCTTCCCACACGTCGATGATCTCCATTGCTGCAAGTGATCGCTCTCTCTGCTCCAGTAAATTTGCTTCCTCTGTGATTCTGTGTTGAAGTAGTTTATAATTTATACAGATTGATTTACTAATTAGTTAAGTAAAATTAGGAAATTCCGAATTATATTAGGAAAATTGTTAGAAGTAGTTATAATTTATACAGATTGATTTACTAATTAGTTAAGTCAAATTAGGAAAAATATAATTCAGAATATAATTCGGAATTAACAATTTTCCTAATATAATTAGTAATTTCCTAATTTGACTTAACTAATTAGTAAATCAATCTGTATAAATTATAACGACACAGAATCACAGAGGAACAGAGAGCAGAGAGCAGAGCAGAGAGCAGAGAGGGATCGCTTGCAGCAATGGAGATCATCGACGTGTGGGAAGCAAATTTACTGGAGCAGTTGGAGTCGATCGCTGTTCTTCGCCGCTGCTTCCCGATCGTCGCCATGGACACCGAGTTCTCCGGCTTCCTCCACTCCACGCCTCGCCACGCCGCCGAGGAGCGCAGATACCGCGACCTCAAGAACATGTCGACAACCTCTGCATGATCCAGCTAGGGATCGCCCTTTTCGACGACGCCGGCAACCACCCCGGAATGGCATGGCAGATCAATTTCTCGGACTTCGACCCCGACGTCGACCCCTGCTCGCCGGCGTCCATCGACCTGCTGAAGAACAGCGGTATCGACGTCCAAAGAAACCGGCGCGAGGGTATTTCTTCCGTTCGCTACGCCGCTCTGCTACGGGAGAAACTGTTCGATCACCACGGCGGCGCGTTCGTCACGTTCCACGGCTCGTACGATGTGGGCTATTTGATGAAGTTGCTCGCCGGCGGAAGGCCTCTGCCGGAGACATCAGGAGAGTTTATAATGGCGGCGAGTGGCATCTTTAACGGAAGACTCTACGACGTCAAGTACATGGCGCGGTTCTGCCCGGGGCTACTCGGCGGAGAGGTTGGCTTGATGAAGCTCGCGAGTATGCTGAACGTGGAGGCCGTTGGCGTGGCACATCAGGCGGGATTTGACAGTTTGGTCACCGGACTGACCTTCCAGGAGATGCATAAGAGGTGGGCAGTCATGGACGGTCGAGACTCCATGATTCTGTATGGCTTGGAGAATGTTTGCCGTGAAATCAAGAGCGCTTCTTCGCTCGGTCCTCTTCGGCGCCCATGGACTTTACCAGCTGGGCGCTTCTTGATTGCGCCTCCGATGGTGCGCCCACCTTTGGCTTTCCCGTCTCCATACTTTGGCGGCGGCGGTGCCGGCCATGGCCCTGTTCATCTGTTGCCGCCGGCTACACCGCTTATCGGACGGTTCGCGCCGATTCCGCTTCAACACTCTTTTCCTCGTCCCTGTGTTGTTATTCCGTAGACTGTAGATCATGTCGGTTCGGCAGAGTAGAAATTGATTTTTATGATTTGGAAAGTTGAATTGATTTTATTTCCTAACTCATGTTGGTGTTTTTGTTATTAATTTTTTTGTTACAAGGCAAATGAGTGATAATTAAAAGAAACTAAAAAAAAAATCAGTTTACAAGCTTCAGGAAAAAAATAAAAATAAATGAGGATGATGATGATGTATTTAAATGAAAAATACATTAGAAAGCATTACGATTGCTAATTAAATAATTGGACACTGTTAAATAGAAAATTATTTTTATAATCAATTCATTGCACTCATTGTACATTGTTGGCAAGCTTAGGACTCGGCCAATGCAAAGTCATGTTGATCAAATTTGAGATTGAGTTCAAGTCAAGTCGCCAGACTTTAAAGTGGGTGACTTAACTACAATTCAACTTGAATCAAGTTTGATGGGGATCTTAGCTAGTAGGACAGGTGAGTGGGAGGCTTCCAACTCGTTTGATTGCTGCACGACTGTGTGCAGAATATGAGCGGCGTTTTTATTTTTATTTTTATTTTATTAAAAAAATAATTAAAATATTTATTTTTACTCATTACCAATAGGATTTAGATTTTCTAATTAGATTAGAGTATTCAAGTTAAAAAATTTTAAAATTTCACCTCTAATATTATTTCTCAATTAAATTATAATGTGAAATTAACAGAAAAAATTAAAAAAAATATTTATGGAATGTAATAATGTGTTTATGGAGTATAATAATATATTTAGCATTTATATTAAAAAAAATTAAGATTTTATTTGTAAGGTTTAGATTTTTCAATTGAATTATAGTGTTTAGTTAAAAGAAAAAATAAAAAAATTTAATATTTATGAGGTATAGTAATATATTTACGAAGTGTAATAATTATTTAAGATTTATATTAGAGAAAATATTAATTTTAAAAAATAATAATAAGAAAAACAAAAAAGAAAAAGATGTGGATATCCTGCACAGTAACACACCATACGACACAAATAATAATAATAATAATAATAATTATTATTATTATTATATATAATCCACCTCTAACCTGTCACAAGATAGAAAAGAAAAAATTAAATATAAGCACTTAGAGTGTGTTTGGTTCAAGTCATCATTTATAACTTTAGTTATGTGATTACCAGGTAATCACATAACCAAGATTATGGGGAATTCAACATAACTTATTAGGTGTTTGGTTCAACTGAGATTATGCAATTACTTAGTTTTACATTTACTAATTTACCCTTTAATTTTTTGAATTAATTTAATTAAATGAAAACCTTTTTATCTCTTCTCTCTCGTGACTTCTCTTCTTCCCTGCCGTTGTTTCCGAACTCCAATCACGAGAGTGATGCCATGGAAGTTCTAAATGTTGCATGCCTCACTCCATTAGCCTCGCTCCACAAGGCTGCTTCCTCTTCCTCCTTAGGCTCAAGATAGCCAAAAAACTAATACTTTGCACAAAATCAACAGATGCAAAATTTCCAGGCGAAGCCGCTACAAATTGAATGCTAAAAAGTGAAAAAGAGCACCTTAATGTCCTCGTTCGACACTCCGAATTCTAAATTCGAGATATACAGCTTGGTGCCGGTATCTATGGAGGAAGCCCTCGTCGTCGGAGCAGGAAAACCGCCTGCTTGCGTCGTCGAGTACATGTCGTGCTGCCACACCGAGTTGGGAGCCTGGGATCGCAGATCAAATCAGATCGGGTGATCGGGAGGAAGCCCGGATCCGGCAGCCGCAGGAAATCCCCAAAGCACGTACCTTCCCGGAGGAGTAAGGGGCGGATCGGTTAGCCGTTCGGTTGGGCACGCGACGGGAAGGCCCGCCGGCGTCACGACCCCGCCCGCGTCCGCCGCCGGCAGTCTTCTTGCTTGATTTGATTATGTCATCGAGGGACATGTTGAGGGCGCCCGACATCTGCGATGCAGATCTGAGAAGAGGAATCGAGCGACAAAGAGAAGGGACACGAATAGGGTTCTCGCGGAAAGGGGCGGTCAAGGTTTGTGGTGGGTGGGTAGTTTTGGAAAAAATAATATGATAACCCCGGAATCGTAGAAAACCTTAGGCTTTCAAGGTTTTCTGATTCCTGGTTATATTCCCAAATTGCTGACGTGGCAGGAATTACTCATTACCAGGAATCACTCATTCCCCCGAGCGGGTTAGCATGTCGTTCTCCTAGAAAATATTGGAGGACAAGTTGTTGAGCCATTTTCGATCTTTGACGATCGGAGAATGTGGAGAAGCGATTGACCCAAAAACCATCTTCTCAAATTTAAAAATGCAATCATCCTCCACCGATATACAGATGGAGTTAAGTGTCAAGTGTTCCTCACTACATTCTCTAGCTCAGGGCAGAGATGGTTCAATCGGCTCCCAGCCGAGTCCATTTGTTATTTCAAGGATTTTTACAATGCATTCCTCTATCACTTCATCAGCAGCCGACGATATCACAAGACCACTTTGAGCTTATTTTCCCTCAAACAGGGGCCCAAGGAGGCATTGAGGGCATACATTAAAAAGTTCAATTAAGTGGCTATGGACGTTCTCTCGACCACTCTAGAAATCTTAGTGAGTGTCTTCTTCCAAGGATTCATTGATGGTGATTTCTTTTGATCTCTCATCAAGAAGTGCCAAAGGGACTTCGATCACCTACTCAAATGAGCAACCAAGTACATCAATGTGGAAGAAACTTAGTCTGCTTGGAAAAAAGAAGTGGTGACGTTGGTTCCTATTTATGCCCCTAAGCATAGAGGCCCTCCCTCTCCTATGCCGCCTCACGAACCCTGATCGAATCATCTGTCACATCACCAAGAGCGGATGCCAAACATCAAGTAGCATGTAGAAGCTGATCGAACAAGATTCCTCGAGCCCCACCAATGGACTCTGATGTTTTTCACCTTCCATCGATCGGAGACTCATAATATTAAAGATTGTTATCAATATAACTAAGAGATCCACCGAGCGACCAACAAAGGGTTTCACCAGCGTTCACCTTCTCCCCACTATCAATGTCATTGTCGACCAAACAGACCCTAAGGCGAAGCCTTGAGAGGGCCATTCGGAATCAATAGCGACCTCAACAAAGAAATAACCAAGCCCTAGGCCAAGCACCCACTGAGCCACCATGTCAACCTACCCGAGAAGAAGAAAATCGTGGCAACACCACCTGGGGCGACATTGACATGATACTAGGTGACCCAATTGATAGTGACTCCAATCGGGCCAAGAAGTCACATGCTCGCCGACTGGAGATTTATGCAGTCGAGAACAAGCACAGGGGTCCGAAATCGACTTTGGGCCCAAGGACTTAGAAGGAGTTGAAATACCTCATGATGATGTTATGATCATCAAGGCTATTATAACTAATTATAACATACATCATACTTTTATTGACACAGGGAGCTCTGTCAACATAATCTTCAATAGATAAAAGCGAGCTCTAGCCAATGATCATGACATTGTATGGATTCAGCAGGAACGAGGTATAGCTAATCGGACAAATCTGATTGACTATCTCTTTGGGAGAAGAGCCCTTGATGAGGACTCACTGGCTAACCTTTATTGTGGTGGATACACCTTCAGCTTATAATGTATTTTGGGTTGACCGACTTTAAATGAGTTCTGAGCTATTGTCTCTATATTTTATTTGAAGATCAAATTCTCGGTCGATGACTCGATTCGCGAGGTAAAAGGAGACTAACTGGTAGCATATAAGTGCTACATAGATGTAGTGAAAACTGAAGCATGTGTCGCTCAGAAGACTCAGTGAGTTAAAGTTAATGTCATCCAAGAAGCTCTCCCGAGTCTGGTTTATGAAGAAAAAGAGGAAGTGCAAATTCATCCCAGACGACCAAAGGCCACCACTCAAGTAGCGACCGATCTGAGTCCTGAACATAAAGCTGAGTTGATCATGTGCTTAACACGTCATAATAATGTCTTCACCTGGGCTCCTCAAAAACTCACGGGTATATCATCGACAATCATGGAACATGCGCTCCATGTCCTCCCGAATGCTCGGCCAGTCAAACAGAGGAAGCAGGATTTTGGAACTAAGTAGAACCAAATCATCCAAGCGGAGGTGGATAAACTACTCAAAGCTGGGCACATCCATGAAGTACAATTCCTAAGTTGGTTAGTAAATGTGGTGCTGGTATCTAAGTCTGGGAATAAATGACAAGTCTACATAGATTTCAGGGATCTAAATAAGGTATGACTAAATGATTATTAGCCCTGCTACGCATCGATCAGGTGGTAGACTCAATTATCGGTTACAAGTTGATATGCATGCTGAATGCATATTAGGGATACCACTAGGTCCTTTTGGCCAAAGAAGACCAAGAAAAGGTTAACTTCATCACTGCCAAAGTAACTTATTACTATAATGTTATGCCGTTCAGACTAAAGAATGCAGGCACAACATATCAGCGACTTATGAACAAAGTATTTCAAAAGTAAATCGGTAGAAACATGGAGGTGTATGTGGATAATATCCTAATTAAATTTCTCTGAGCGGTTAATTTATGTTCAGACATAGAGGAGACGTGTCGAACCGTAAGACAATACGGACTCAAGCTTAACCCCAACAAGTGCTTGTTCAGGGCCAAGAGCAGACGCTTCCTCAGCTACATCATGATAGAGCGGGAAATTGAATCCAACCCCAACAAGGTACAAGCACTCCGAGATATGACCCCATCATGCAATCTAAAGGAAGTAAAACGCCTAACCGGACATATCACAGCTTTATCTCAATTCATCTCAAAGTCGTCCAATTGGAGTCTATCATTCTTCAAAATACTTCGCTAACCCACCAAATTCCATTGGAATGTCGAGTGTGATAAGGTGCTAGAGGAGCTCAAAGATTATTTGCTCGCTTTACCTGTACTTATAATGACCATAGTTGGTGAGCTACTCTAGATATACTTGCCCGCCACTGAAAGCATCGTTGGATCAGTGTTTGTGAGGCAGGATGGTAAAGAGCAACAACTTGTATATTTTTAAGTCATTTATTAAAAGATGTCAAGTGCCGCTATACCACACTCGAGAAGTTAGCATATGGACTAGTCTTAGTCACTCAAAGGTTGTGCCCTTATTTTCTACCACACTCAATCATTGTATTAACCAATAGTAATTTGGGGTGAGTGCTCATTAATCTGAAAGCTTCATAAAAATTGATCAAGTGGGCAAAGAAACTCAACGAGTATGATATATAGTATCAACCCCGAGTGGCCATCAAGGCTCAAGCTTTAACCTATTTGATAACTGAGATACAAAGTCTTGGGCCAAAAGAAACTTGAAAAAATTATATGGATAGGTTGTTCACTCGACAAGGCAGTAGAGTCATGATTCTATTGATATCACCATACAAAAATAGAATGCAATTGTCCGTTCAGTTAGAATATCAGGCTACCAACAAGAAGCGGAATATGAAACATTAATAACTGGTCCGCAGGCAGCAAAATATATAAGGGCTTCTCGAGTCTTGATCTACTTAGATCCTCAGTTGGCGGCTTAGCAGCTATCAGACAATTTTAAAATTAACAATAAATGACTAAGTTTATGTGTGGAGGCATTTGAGAAGTTAAAGGTAAAATTTCAAGAGGTGATATTATAAAAAATCCCCTGAGCAGAAAACCAGAGGGGAGATGAGTTAGCAAAGTTGGCTAATTCTTTAGTGCCTTAGACTCTAGATAATCCTGTGGAGAACACACAACAAATAACTCATATCGAGAGACAGACCAAGCTAGAATTACAGAGTGATTGTAGAGCACTGTTAATCTTATTTCTATAGTAAGGAATTTTACTAGTCGACCGGGAGAAAGCACGTATGATCAAGAAATGAGCCGATCGGTTCACACTGGTAGGAGATCATATAAGAGAGCTTTTTCTTGTTCTTTGCTCAAGTGTATTGGATTGGATGATATACAATATATTCTCCAAGAGGTACATCGAGGTTTATGTGGAAATCACTCGGGAGGTCGGTCACTTGCTCGGGAGATTCTGCTAGTCAAGTATTTTTGACCCATTCTGTAGCCGAAATCGGCTAAGCTAATAGCAACTTGTTTATCATACCAAAAATACCAGAACATTCTGTACTACTCCACAGAACTATTGAAGACCTCAACTGTATCCTGCCCGTTCGACCAGTAGGGTTTGGATATTGTCGGGCTCTTTCCAATGGCGTCTGGTCAGAGAAAATTTCTCCTAGTTGATGTGGATTATTTTTGTAAATGGATAGAAGCCGAGGCGTTAACAAAGATAACCAAGCAGTTTGTCATCAGTTTCTTGTGGTAGAACATTATGTACCGATTCGGTATCCCTTATAAGCTTGTCTTAGACAACGGAAGACAGTTCCAAGGGAAAAAGATCTAAGAATTGTGTTTAAGTTATGACATTTTGCAAGTGTTTACCTCCATAACTTATCCTTAGAACACGGTCAAACGAAAGTCACCAATAGAAAAATCATCAGAAGACTCATAACTAGGCTCGATCATGTTGAAAAAAATTAGGTTGATGAATTACCTAGTGTGTTGTGGGCTTACTGTACTACGCCACAAGAGGCCAAGGGTGTAAACTCCTTTTCTCCTAGTTTATGGTGGAGAAATAGGTATACCAGTGGAAGTTGGCATGAAGTCCAATTGAAGGCAATTATACGACGAAGATAATTTTGGTCGGTGTCTCATGGAGCTTGATCTGGTAGAAAAAAATCAGAGATAAAGCAGTCATTCAGCTGATGGCATATCATTAGAGGATGAAGCAAAATTACAATCGAAGGGTCATTCTAATATTTTTTTTTTCAGGAAGGCAATTTGGTTTGAAAGCGGGTCAAGCCGATCGGTGATGTTAGTAAGTTGGAGCCATAATGGGGTGGGTCGTACAGGGTGGTGCAAAAGCTTACCTCAGGTTCCTATTATCTCCAAGATGCTGAAGGAAAAAAAATCTGGATCGGCCATGGAGTGCAAATCATTTGCAACTCTATCGAGCTTGAGAGTATGTCTGTAATAAATTATACATCTTGTTGAAAATTCATGCTTAATGAATGTAGACAAACTTAATTCAAGAAATCGAAGTTCTAGACTCTTGCACTGATCGACTGAGTTATAAATGAGCATGCTCTCACAACTAAGTCCTAGACTCTCCCGTCGATCATCAAGTTATAAGTGAACATGCTCTCATGACCAAGTACCAAACTCTCAGACTGTTCGACTGGGTTATAAGTGAGATTACTCTCACAACTAAGTCCCAAACTCTTATATCGTTTAGCCGAGTTATAAGTGAGCTTGCTCTAATGACCAAGTCCCAGACTCTCATGTCGTTCGGCTGAGTTATAAGTAAACTTGCTCTCACGACCAAGTCCCAGACTCTTGATCCGATCCACTGAATTATAAGTGAGCTTACTCTCATGATTGAGCGCCAGACTCTTAAGCCAATCGACTGAGTTATAAGTGAGCTTGCTCTCATGACCAAGTCCTAGACTCTTGAGCCGATCGGTCGAATTATAAGTATGCTTGCTCACATGCCTAAGTCTCAAATGCTACTGCCTCTACATCAAGTTGTAGGTGATTTTTCCAATTTTCTCCAACTATCTGATCATGTGTTTAAAACTTTTCAAAATGACAGATTGATACTCATATTAGTGGGGTGGTTGTTCAATCACTGTTCGTGTAAATTCAAACAAGTAAAGTGACGCTACTCCAAGGAAAAGAGGAGGCATGGTAAAATGCTAAGGGAAAAAGCATCTAAGGCATGAAGAAAAAGGAAAAATATATACAACAACATGGCATAAGTTCTTAAAGTCTTTTACAGAATCAAGAAACTTTTAAGGAAAAGTCTTTTCAAAGTATATCAGGCAAAATTAGGGAAGACATACGCTGGGATGTTATCCAAAATCTTTTGGTTGCGTATAAAGTTCCAAAGGATGTCTACTGTTAGATAGCCGCCCTCCCTCAGTTACTTGATGCCCCCTTATGCTCCGTAGCTAAACATTTTAGAAGTCTGATCGTCAAGTATTTGATTAAAATCTACTGAGCGGAGATATTCTACTCTAAATGTTGATAGCCGCTTGGGCTCCCCCACCTTGTAGCTTGTCATCTCCGCATTTGAAGCTTCTAGCTCGACCTTTAGGGCCTCGAGCTCAGCATCCTTGGAGATGAGTTCTTGTTGATTTTCTTCAAGCTGAAGTCCTTGACTGCAATTTCAGCTATTTTGCTAGCTTGCTCGAACAAAAGAGTAACCTTTGCTTCTTCAAGTTTCTGAGCAAGGCCTCGGGCTTCCTTATTTTTCATGTCTAGGTCTTCTATGGCTCTGATTTTTCGAGCATTCTCTAATCGGAGGAGAGCATTGGAAGTGTGTAGCTATTTCTTGAGTCTCTCAATCTCGATTTCCTAGTCATGGCCTTTATCCTATTTTACTATAAGAGCCTGCTCAACTCTTAATAGTAGCTCCGATTGGTTCTCCAGCTCACTCTTCAGTTGAGCTACTTCTATTTTGAGTCAACCGACTAGGCCTTGAGAGGTGCTTGATCCCCCAGTAGAGTTCTTCAGAAGCTTGTTTTCTTGGCTTAGCCTCATCATTTTTTGGCAAATGGATAAGCTATTCACCCAAAACTGATGAGGTAAAGAAAATTTTAAGGACATTTAAGAAAAATGAATATGTATAATGAAGAATGCTTACTATTGTAACGTCTTGTGAAAACTGATCAGCTAGCTCCTCCGGCGAGCTCTCAACCATGCATGCATGGGCGTCAACCCAAGTCCGAGCTAATTTGCCTTGGATCTTGATAGTATTCTTGGGGGCAAGTGGCTCTGAAGGACTGATGGAGAGCCATTCTTGCAAAGACAACCTTAAGGTTGTGATGATTTTCTTAGGCTTAGGCTGCCCGCTTGGTCCCTTTGTGGCGGACTTCCTTGAACTTGGACTTGGGGGCAGAGGATATCTTGGAGCAGGGTTGCGATGATTCGGTCGGAGGGGGCTGCAAAAAGGAAACTCCCGACTGGCAACTCAGAAAGTGAAGTGTCCGTTTGGATGAAGCTGGAGTAGTCCAGTCGGCACCGACTTCGTGAAGAATAGAGGTGGGGCTCTCTCCCCGCTCGGATTGTGGACGTAGGGTCGACACTTCAGTGGAGGTTTGCTATATGGGTGTGGCCGATCAACACCTTTTATGTCATTGGTGGAAGATCATAGGCTCTTCAGAATTTGTGGACTCGGAGGGAACGTAACTACCACAAGTAGCAAAGACAATCGAGGAGGTGGCATCTCCTCGGTGTTCGTGGCTGCGTTACTCCCTTAGACTCGACTAGCATTTTCTTCACCGGTTGCCTCCTTGTTGGGACCGATCAGCAGTAGCACATGACTTTCCATTTCAATCACACCCTTGGTGTCCATCTCTTCATACTGTAATTTAGTGGAGTTTCCGAGACAAGCATTCCACATCGTTTTAACTATAAAATAGAAAAATAAAATAGTCAGACTCGGATGGGGCTCATCCCAAAAATATACAATATACCTTCTAGCAACATCTTATGGATGTGAAATTTTAGATTGAACAGCTGAGCGGAGGTTGTGAGGTAGACTAGCACCTAGCGATACACACCCAACTCAGAAGGAGGTGACAACTTCATTTGTTAGTCGATTGGAAAGGCTATTGGAGGGACAGGTCATATGTAGAAGTAGTGAAATTTCCATCCTTTGTTGGACGAGAGAATATTATCAAAAAAATACAACACCCACTTGGGCTTGGAAGATGAAGATGTCCAACTCAGACTTCTTTGGATAACGAAAGATGTGGGGGTGTAATGGGACTTGGTATAGACAGAACAGTATTATAACCCCGCATAATAACCTGATGGAATTAAGGGATGATTGTTATAAGGGGATATGAAAGTAACTACAAATATTGGTGAAGAAAGGGTGCAGTGGAAAATGAAGGCGAGTGAAAAATTGATATTTGAAGAATGTGAGATAGCAGACCGGGGGAATATTGGGACGATTGTAGCTAGTCGAGATGATGATGTGGTGGTCGGAAGGAATATTGTAAGTGAGGCGCATTTGATCCACCTCTCAGTCGCTAAAATCAGAGACGGTGGTGTGCCAGAGCCATGGACGGCGACAGGGGGAGTGGAGGCCATGAAAATAGAAGAAAGTTGAACAAAGGAGGGGAAGAAAAGGAACTTGTGATGAAAATGAAGGATTAAAAGAATCGCCGATGATAGTAAAAGTGGAGGAAGGAGAAGGAATAATATGAACATAAATGCAAAGATGATAA
Source organism: Zingiber officinale (assembly GCF_018446385.1). Taxonomy (NCBI): domain Eukaryota; kingdom Viridiplantae; phylum Streptophyta; class Magnoliopsida; order Zingiberales; family Zingiberaceae; genus Zingiber; species Zingiber officinale. The sequence goes on from NC_055989.1 coordinate 18,121,870, forward strand.
GGGTTGTGCTGAATTATAAACCTTAAAAATCCTAAGTATGACCTTTGAGAGCAGTTCAATTGTGGGGATGGAGGAGAGAGGTTTAATTTAGACCATTGAATTTGAACTATCGGTAGTCACATCGGATCTCAACAGTCATTTGTCACTTCAGATATTCCATTTTTATAGGTGGACAACATGTGGCAACAAGATACAGTATCAGGATGAGAGGTAATAAGTATGCTTATGATAAAAAAAAGTGTGCTCATCATGTTGAGTATTAATGATAAGTGGTGTGCCCTATTTTCTGTTGGGGTTGCAAGGTTGCAAACATAGTCCCATATTGGAAACACATGGGAAAGATCATGAGTTTATAAGAGAAAAGATATCTCCATTGGCGTGAGGCCTTTTGGGTAGAGCCCAAGAGCAAAACCATGAGGGCTTAGGCCCAAAGTGGACAATATCATGCGATTGTGGAGATATCTAAATTCTTTTCGATCCTACAAGTGGTATCAGAGCCTGGATTGCCAGAAGGTTTAACCACCGACTGTGCACAAGAGCTATTGTCTAATTGAGCCATGTGGGTACAATATTGACCTCGAACAAAGAAAGTGGGGGCTCCTATATTCGGATCAAGAGGATCAGACACCAGGCATAACTTCTCAAATTACACTTTTTCAAAATTAAAGCCACAGATATAAGTATCAGTATAAAATGAATAAATGCATAGAAAATTTTTTTTCATGCTATCAATTTTTTTAAAAAAAATTTTCTTGCATAAATTTTTCGGCTTAGAAAGTGTTTAATTATTGATGACGAATACTTGAAATTTTTTTCTTGACTTAGAAATTTGTCTTGACTTAGAAATATTTCCCTGAAAATTATTGAAATATATTTTCAAATTTTTTTTAACCCTTAGATTTTAGTTGTTCCCCATTTTTATTGTGATCAAAGGGGGAGAAGAGAAAGTATAAGTCTAGGGGGAGGTAGAGAAAATTGAAATTTAATTCTGTTAAAATTTAATTTTATCTATCATGTTGCATGTTATTGCAATAAACTGTTTAATTTCATATCTATTTTTGTCCCTAGCTTAACTTGGGTTGATCACACCAAAAAGGGGGAGATTGTTGGAACCCCAAGGTTGTTTTGGTGTGATCAACAAGTCAAGTTAGGTCCTGCGTTGTATTTAACCTTGTGTTTAAGTGTGCAGGAGCTTAGGAGCACAGGTACTCGAGCGGAAGACGCAGCTAGCGAGAAGGACGGCACGCTATGCGTCCGAGGGACGAGGTGCTGCGGAAGAGTACACCGGTGGACGAGAAGGAAGTGCGCGCGGTGGTTCCGAGGGACGAAAGCCGGAGCGGAAGATTGCTCGGAGAGCAAGAGACGCAGCTAGCGCGAAGGTCGGCACGGGGTGCGACTGAGGGACGAAGACTGCGGATGAATACGCTGGTGGACGAGAAGGAACACGCGGCAATTCCGAGGGACGAGAAGCCGGAGGGAAGCACGCTCGAGAAGACCGGAAGATGGGTTCGGGTGAGCCCTATTCCGGATGTCAGAGATCACCCAAGCAAGCGGAGCCGGAGCAGAAAGACCCGGACCAGAGGCGAGCTGAACCAGAGAAGAGAGCACGGACCAAAAGTCAACTGGGTTGACTTTTGGCTCCGGGGCGCCCGGAGCTGTCCGGGGCGCCCGGAACCATCCGGGGCGCCCGGAAGGGACTTTTTCACAGGATCGAGCTTTGACTCGATCCAACCGTTGGGGGATAAATTTTATCCCCCCCAGGGCGCCCGGAACCCATCCAGGCGCCCCGACCAAGGCTATAAATATAGCCTTGGTCCAGAAGCTTAAACAGAACTCACTGATTGTAAATCCAGTGCTTGCACACTCTCTTTTAGTCTAAGCTTCTGTTTTCTGCACTTCAACGCTGTACGAGGCTTCTCCGCCTGAAGGAGTTTTATTGAGCTTAATCTTCCTTGGATTAACAACCACATCGGTTGTAACCAAGTAAACATCTTGTGCCTCGTATTTACTTTTATGCTTTTAATTTATCTGCTTAACTTAATTATGCAAGTGTTAGCCTAAAGAGTTCGAGGAGGGTTTGTTTTCCTTTTTGTGTTAGCAGGATATCCAACAACCCCCTCCTAGCCGGCCCAACGGTCCTACAAGTGGTATCAGAGCCTGGATTGCCAGAAGGTTTAACCACCGACTGTGCACAAGAGCTATGGTCTAATTGAGCCATGTGGGTACAATATTGACCTCGAACAAAGAAAGTGGGGGCTCCTATGTTCGGATCAAGAGGATCAGACACCAGGCAGGAAGTCCTAGTAGGTCGGGTGGACCGAGGGGCAGGAAGACCTGGTGGGTCGAGGATCGGACGTGAGAAGCCTATGGTCCTTTGTTTGAGGGGGGGGATTGTTGGGGTTGCAAGGTTACAAACATAGTCCCATATTGGAAACACATGGGAAAGATCATGAGTTTATAAGAGAAAAGATATCTCCATTGGCGTGAGGCCTTTTGGGTAGAGCCCAAGAGCAAAACCATGAGGGCTTAGGCCCAAAGTGGACAATATCATGCGATTGTGGAGATATCTAAATTCTTTTCGATCCTACATTTTCAAGTTGCTAGAATGACATCAGCTCGAGCAGAGTGACGGTACAAGGACTGAATGCCCAGTTGGGAAGTAAGGGACACCAAAAGCACCAGCAACTAAGTATAACATCACAAGGAGCTAAAGGACAGAACAATGAGCGAACGTTCGATTGGTGGACAATAGATGCAAACAACACAAGTGTCTAGTCAGTCGGGCCTACAACATCCTTCGACTAGACTTGAAGAGAAGGCTTGTGATACAATGAATGATGTAGAACCCCCAAAGTCAGGTCAAAGTCTAGAGGGCCTACTAATATAACAGTCAAAGTCAAGAAGGGGTCAATGCTCGGGGCCAGCATGGTCGATCATCTCGGCCGAGCAGTCGTTCGATCGGATCCTTGGTCCGGTCGGATCCCAAATCCCTCAATATTAATGAAACACCAAGCCAAGTGAGTATCATTCAGAGTCGAGTCCTCCTCGCTCCTCGAGATAACAAGGTTGATTATTTTGGTCGGGGAGTCTAGCCATCAGACCTATGGTCCGATCAGACAAGCAGGACACTTGGTTCGACCTAACTCTTTGGTACAAGCAGAGAGGCTGAGCGAAAACTGAGTCCCTGATAGCATTCATTAAATTTAATTTGACCGCTCTTGCAAGTGACATTTGAGCGGACTACAGAAGGGACTAGGTCAAGTTGCCAGCTCAATATATTACAGGCCTCTCAACCCAACGACTCAACATTCCTTCTTGTCACTTTGTGTTATGGTTGTCAGAGAATCAAAGGAATATCACTTATGCAAGTTGTACACTAGAAGTTTTTACCCTGCAAAACACGGAGATTGCAGGTTCATTTTGAAAAAGATGTCAGAACATCATTATGGTCCATCCTGTTTTGGCAATGCATCAAGATTCGTGCAGAGAGGAAAATTAACACTATAAAAGGAGGTCTCCACCTACAGACATGAATACACTTACGTTACGAAAATGCTACGCATCTACTGTTGATAACTGTTCACTACCTACTGTTCGATCCGTCACTGACTTAAGCATCGGAGTGTCTGCGCCGAGGACCCTTCCCACGCAGCACAGCTTGGAGTCATTTTTTCCAGCTAGGAGTCTTCGCACAGTCAACATCAGAGCCACTTGTCTAGTGCATCATCAGCTTCCCCGCTTTCAGACAGGATCATAGGGTTTAGGAGTTTAGAGGTTTAGGTTTTAGAATGAGGGTTTAAGGTTATAGGATTCAAGGGGTTAGGTCTATGATTTAAGGTTTAAGGTTTAGAGTTTTAGAGTTTAAGGTTTAAAGTTTAAGATTTTATATTTAAGATTTAGGGTTTAGGGTTTTAAGATTTCAAATTTAGAGTCTTATAGTTTATGGTTTAGAATTTAAGATTTTAGAATTTTTAGTATTTAGGATTTAAGATTTATGGTTTAGGATTTTATGATTTCGATTTAGGTATTAAATCAATTTTATTTAATCAAAAGTATTACAAATAAAACACTTATATATTTAAACAATTATTACTATTTAATTAAAATTTAATCTCACTATAATATTTTAACTATGTTAAATAATTTTGATTAAATTTAATTAAGTTAATAAATAGTTTTTAATATATAAGTTATTTATTTATAATATTTTTGATTAAATTAAATTAAATTAATTTATTTTGATATGACGCAGATGAATCCCATGTGCCGGTGACGGTGGTGTCTGTGTAGATTTTTTTTATTAATTCCAGTGAAATGAATCAACGGCTGATTCACTGAAGCTGAAACTTTGGTCTGTCTCGTCTCCCGTTAAACAATATGCGGGGGCCACCGTCTTGATTAGCCCTTCTAGTCTACGCCTTACCTTTTCGACGTCCCATCTTCTTAACCCACTTTCTGTACCTCTTCTTCCCTTCATTGATTCAATCGCCCTCCCCCTTTCACTCCGCCCGGCCGGCCGCTTCATTTATTCAAGCGACCAGTGGATTTTGCATGGAGCCCGGAGAAGGACCTTCTTCATCCTCTGCCGCCGGCGATCCTCCTCCTCCTCCTCCTCCTCCTCAAGCTCAGCCGCCACCGCAGCAACCTGCAGTACTGAGCCGCTACGAGTCGCAGAAGAGGCGTGACTGGAAGACGTTCCTGCAGTACCTGAAGAACCACAGGCCGCCGCTGGCGCTGGAGCGGTGCAGCGGCGCGCACGTCATCGAGTTTCTCAAGTACCTCGACCAGTTCGGGAAGACGAAGGTGCATATCTCCGGGTGCACCTTCTTCGGCCAGTCCAACCCTCCCTCCTCCTGCGCCTGCCCCCTCCGCCAGGCCTGGGGCTCCCTCGACGCCCTCATCGGCCGCCTCCGAGCCGCCCACGAGGAGGAGAGCGGCGGGAATCAGGAGTCCAACCCCTTAGCCGCCCGCGCCGTCCGAATCTACCTCCGCGAGGTCCGCGACGCCCAGGCCGAGGCCCGCGGCATCCCCTACCAGAAGAAGAAGAAGAAGAAGAAACGCAAGCCGCCCTCTTCTTCCTTCCCGCCGGCTACTCCCACCTCGTCGGCGCCGGACAAATTATCCTCCGATCCCTCCGGCGGCGGTTCGTCCTGATCCGCCTCATAATATTATATCATAATTATATTCTCCTGGTTAATTTCCCCCGGCCACTTTTTTTCGGTTAGTATTATTTACCCAAACAATTAAATCCATCGGATGTCGTCCATCATCATTACGTGGACAATCAAAGAAAGTTAATTAACGCATGAGAAGCAGAATCCAGGAACTGCTAGCTCTCGATCTTAATTCGTGGCATTCTTCAGATACATTCGCAGCAAATTAATTATCTCATTATTAATTACTTACTTCAGTGATTAAATGATCGATGAAGTAGAGGAAAATCGGCCATATGTCGTCCTTCCACTAGATCTGCACAGCCGACAGTTCCAACTGCAGTATTTCTTTCTCTTGTTATCCTCCGCCAGTAATTTCCATTTACAGTTGACTGTTCTCGTCCTGCTCTTAGGACAAAATCCGAAAATCCGAGTTACTGCCACTTTTTGATCGATTAATTAATCGAGTTGACCGAACTTATTTCAGTACATACATGCATACGTATGATGATCATATATTCTGGAGCATAATTGAGCACTGAGAGAGCCTAGTAAATATTATTTTCTTCTGCATAAAATAATGATTGTTATGCGAGGAACAGGTACGCAAATTAAAAATGCAAAATAGAGGGCCGAGTACGGAGCCTCTCCAGATTTTTTTTTTTCTTTCGTTCAATTAATGAAATATATATATATATATATATATATATATATATATATATATATATATATATATTAACTCTATTATAAATAAGATTTTAGTTATATATTGAGAGTTTTAATGTATTTTAATTAGTTTATATTGATTCACATGCTTTGATGATATAAACAAATATATGAGGAGATATTCTCTTTTACGCGTGGGTGCACAGGGGGTGTAAATCCAGGGTCTGGATTGCGCTGAACCAAGTTGACTCGTGTATGAACATGACCTGCGCGCGTCGAATGCAAGACAGGTTGAGGCAAAATTTACCCAGGTGGAACAACAAAAAAAGTTAAATCTCGTCACCTATGGTTCACCCGGTTCACCATTGTATCTTGGGAAACAGACAACCTGAGGAAGTCTCGAAACACAACTGGAGGTGGAGCGAATCTGTTACAAGGAAACTGTGTTTAGCGCAGGCCTCGCTAGCTACACTCATCTAGTCGGCCTCTTTGTCCATATGGGCGCACACCTGATTGGCCTCAGTTTGCTCGCTCGGTCAGTTAGCTTGGCTGCTCACTTACTCATTCGGCAGTTCGGTCACTTGATTTGCGACTCGCTTGACCGCTCGCTTGGACCACTCAGCCTCTCTGCCTTAAGGCCGCCCTGCCTTCCACTGTAAGGCTAACTGCCTGCTCGACCTGTCTACCCGGTTGATCAATCTACTGTTTGCCTGCCCAGCTCTTCAATCTGCTCGAATTCGTAGCTCAGTCTGCACTGAGCAATTAGCAAAAATCAACCCCTGCTAGCAGCCTGAGATTATCTGCTCAAGTCATCTCTACAGATAGGTTGAATTTAAATTTGACAAAGTTACAAATATCACCGGCATATTATTTTTTCCAACAATATCGAAACAGATTTGGTTCTATTGAGATGGCCACAGAATAGAATGTTGAGGTGTAACATACTCAACACATAAAGGTCATCTCTGCTCCGATTGGAAATGTATCAATCAATCACGATGAAAAGCCAAAGAAGTTCAGTGGACTAAACTTCAAGAGGTGGCAGCAGAAAATGCTCTTCTACTTGACTACGCTCAATCTGGCTCGGTTCTTGACTGAAAACCCTCCCAAGTGTGCTGGGGATGCTGATGCGCAGACCATCAGTGCAGTGTAAGCATGGACTCATTCTGAGTTCCTTTGCCGAAACTACATCCTCAACTGCTTTGCCAACTCGGTGTACGCTGTGTATAGCATGAAGAGAATGACTAAGGAACTGTTGGAGTCTCTGGACAAGAAGTACAAGATGGAGGATGCAGGGGCCAAGAAGTTTATCGTGGCCCGATTCCTGGACTACAGATGGTTGACTCCAAGACGGTGATTAGCCAAGTCCAGGAACTTTATGTGATTTTGCACGAGATCCACTCATAAGGGATGGTTCTGAGTGAAACCTTCCAAGTAGCTGCTATCATTGAGAAGTTGTCCCCCCTCAGCTGGAAGGACTTCAAAAACTACCTGAAGTATAAGCGGAAGGAGATGAATATGGAGGAACTCATTGTTAGACTTCACATCGAAGAAGACAACAAGAGTTCAGAGAGAAAACTATTCTCTTAGGTTACTGTGAAAGTCAACGTGGTCGAGCACGGTCAAAACTCAAAACGGAAGAACCCCAAGTCTTCCAAGATGGGACCCAGAGGAGGCATCAGCAACAAAAGTTCTCTAGAAAGTGCTTCAACTGTGACCAAGTGGGTTACAAATCTTCGAAGTGGAGAAAGTCAAAGAAGAAGCAAGAGGTCAACCTGAACGAGGAACCAAAAATGGTCAACTTCTGCGCTGTGGTCTCTGAGTTGAACCGTTGGGTTCAAACCCGCGACAATGGTGGATCAATACTGGAGCCACCAAACATATGTGCTGCAACAAAGAGCTACTCCACAACTTCGAAGAAGTCAATGGAGACAAGCTGTTCATGGGGAACTCAGCAACCTCGGACATCATGGGCCAAGAAAAAGTGGTGCTGAAGATAACCTTGGGCAAGGACCTTACTCTGGATAATGTATTGTCTGTTCTGGAGATTTGGAAGAATCTAGTGTCTGGATCACTGTTAAGAAAGCATGACTTTCACATTGTTTTTGAGTCAAATAAAGTTGTGCTTGTTGGTACAGCGGAGGCCGGTAAGAGGGGGGTGAATTGCCTGAAAATTAAAAATAACCTTCCTCGGATCCTTCAACTAAAAAATGCAATAGTAAAATAATAACAATTAAATCAACAGAAATGAAAAGAGACTCAGCAGTTAACCTGGTTACAACCAAGGAGGTTGTTAATCCAGGACAATGAAAAGCACACTAGAAAAGATCTCCTTTACTAAAGGCGGAGAAGCCTTTTACACTCTAACAGCTCAAAACTATTGCTGGGAATTGCTTACAGAGTTGAATACTCAATTGATTTCTAATTCCTAGTTCCAGAGGCCTTTATATAGCCTCTGGAAATCCTATCTCGGATGTCCGAGGCGCCTCCAATAGGGGTCCAGGGCGCCTCCATCGAGAGAGTGTATATAACTTTATCCAAAAGGCCAACGTTCACTTCTGCCAGGTCTGAGGCGCCTCCAACAGGCATTGAAGGCGCCTTCAAGCTGGAGGCGCCTCCAAGCCTGATGGAGGCACCTCCAAGCTGGCTGACAGCTTTCTCCAGCTTGCTTGCTTCTTTGCTTCGTCTTCCGAAGTCCTGTTCTTTTGGGTGATTCTGGCCAACCGAAATAGGGCTCACCCGAACCCAATTTTCGGCCTTCTCCTCGAGCAGTCTTCCTCCCGGCTTAACGTCCCTCAAACGTCGTGCACGTTCTTCTCGCCCATCGATGTACTCTTTCGCAGCTCTCTCGTCCTTCGAACGCACTGAGCCCGTCGGCTCTCTTCCCGTGCCGTCCTTCTCGCTAGCCGCATCTTCCGCTCGATTTCCTGCGCTCCTAAGCTCCTGCACACTCAGACACAAGGATCAAACACAAAGCAGGACCTAACCAACTTGGTTGATCACATCAAAACACCCGCGGGGTCCAACAGTACTGTCTAATAATGGAATGTTTGTTGGAAGAGACTATGTATTTGATGGACTGTTTAAGCTCAATGTAATAGACATTAGGCCTAAGATAAATAAAAATGAATGCTCTTTTACTTATATGCTAGAGTCTTCATATTTATGGCATGGTAGACTATGACATGTTAACTACGATATGTTGCATAGATTAATAAATATGCAAAGCACGCCTACATTCCACCTTGACCTGAAACACAAGTGTGAGATTTGTATTGAAGCAAAAATGATACGGTCATCCTTTCAACATATTGAAAGAAGCAACGAACCACTCAAGTTAATTCACACCGACGTGTGCGACCTTAAAGGTACACCAACACATGATGAGAATAAATATTCATCACTTTTGTAGATGACAATATAAAATACTGTTATGTGTATCTTCTCAAAAGTAAGGATGAAGCTATAGAGAAATTTACACTCTATAAGAATGAGGTTAAAAATCAGCTTAATAGAAAGATTAAGGTGGTTCGAAGTGGTCGAGACGGTGAATATATATCACCATTTGCTAAGTTATGTGTTGAACATGAGATCAAACACAAAATTACAGCTTCTTATACTCCTCAACAAAATAAAGTTGCTGAGCGAAAGAATCGAACTCTAAAGGAGATGATGAATGCTCTGTTATTGAGCTCTGGACTGCCAACGTTCATGTGGGGTGAATCTGTGTTAACAGTTAATTACCTTTTAAATAAAGTACCCCGAAAGAAAATAGATAAGAGTCCTTATAAGTTATGGAATGGAAGACAATCATCCTATAAATATTTACGAATGTAGGGGTATCTTGCCAAAGTGTTGGTGCCTGATCTGAAAAGGATTAAGATAAGACCAAAGACTGTTAATTGCATATTTATTGGATATGCACAGAACAACAGTATGTATCGATTTTTTTTGTGTGAATCACAAATACTGGAGATACACAAGAACTCGGTAATAAAATCGAGAAATGCCTCGTTCTTCGAGCATATGTTTTCGTATAAGATCCGAGAGGATGCTAGCTTCTCAAAGTGGGCATATGAAACACAAGGTGAAGATAATGATGAGGAGCCAGTGGAGGTTGAGCTTAGACGGAGCAAAAGAGCTTGGGTATAAAAATCCTATATTCCTATGGATTAGATTTTATCACTTTCATATTGGAAAGTGAGCCCCAAAATTACTCAGAAGTTGTAGGCTCTTGTAATGGAGCTCATTGGAGAGAGGCAATTGCATCTGAGATAGACTCTATCTTGCAAAATCACACTTGAAAACTTGTGGATCTTCCTCCTGAAAGTAAACCACTAGGTTGCAAGTGGATCTTTAAGAAAAAAAAAATGAAGTATGATGACATGATAAGTATAAGGTCAGATTGGTAATCAAAGAATATCGACAACAAGAAGACCTCGATTACTTTGATATGTATTCTCCGGTCTTGAGAATAATTTCCATTAGAGTATTGTTGGTTGTTGCCGCTCTATGGAATTTCAAAATACATCAGATGGATGTAAAGACAACCTTTTTAAATGGGAATTTAGAAGAGAAAATCTACATAAAGCAACCGGAAGGATTTTCTGTGTCAGGAAATAAAAATAAGGTTTGCAGATTGGTGAAGTCATATATGGCTTGAAACAAACACCAAAGCAGTGACATGAAAATTTTGATAATGTCATGAAGTCTGATGACATAATTGAACTAGAATTGCATGAACAAGCCAATGCAAGTCATAACGAGAAAGGTATAGCTTTGGTTGCAGGTGAAATGAGAAAGAAGAAAAACAAAGAAAAGAAGGAGAAGAAGGAAGAGTCCTCTTTTGAATGTGAACAAGAGAGTGATAGTGACGATGAGTTATCATCAAGTGAGATGACAAACTTTGTTCAAAAAATGATGAGATACTCTAGGAGGTTCAACAAGAAGGATGTTAAGAAGATCTTTAATGACAACAAAAGAAGAGGTAAATCTCCGGTGAATTCAAAAGTCTAAAACTGATATGGTTTGTTATGAGTGCAATAGGAAAGGACACATCAAATCTGAATGTCCAAAATTGAAGAAGCAAGAGGAGAAACTTATGAAGAAGGCCCTAAAAACCATATGAGATGACTCCTCTTCAAGCTCATCAGATGAAGATAAAGGGAAGAACACAAGGCACTTGGCACTCATGGTGCTAAGCAACGAGGAGAGTAGTGAAGGTGAAGATAACTAAAGTGAGGATGGTGAATCCTCAAGTGAGTCATCATCTAGTGATGACGAGGTAACCTCTCCCAAATTTGATAAGATGTATGCTATTATCGCATGTTTAACAAATGCTTTGTCAAAATCAAAAATTAAGGTTAGGAAATTGTAAAATGAATTAAAATCATTTAGAGATGAAAAGTATCATGTGAGACTTGCATGCATCATGAGAATGCTACTAATCAATTTGATGAGCTCAAGAATGAAAATGCATCTTTGAAATTACAAGTAGATGATCTTAAAAGTACATTGGAAAAGTTTACTTCAAGTTTCAAATATTTGGACATGATTTTCGGAGCTCAAATGGCGGTTTATAACAAAGCAGGATTAGGGTATAAACCAAAGCACAAAGAAGTTAAATTCATGTTCCTAATTAGTAAAAATTATGTTTCAAAAGTTAAAACTATGCAAGCTTGGGTACTCAAGTAATATGTTATTGATGCTACTGGACCTAACTTTTGGGTACCAAAATATTTAGTTCATCATATTTGAATAGGCATGTGCCGAGGGAGAGCATCTAAAAATATAGTTTATAAATAGCGGATGCTCTAGGCACATGACGGGAGACTCATCAAAGTTCACAACACTTAAGGGAAAAAAATAAAGGTATCATTTCTTTTTGATAATAGTGGTGAACTAAAGGTTATAGGAATAGGAGACATTCAAATTTCTAAATAATTTGTGATTAAGAATGTCTTATTCGTGAAAGGCATGACATTTAATCTTCTAAGTGTGAGTCAACTATGTGATTTAGGATATAGAGTTGAGTTCAACTCATCTCAATACCTAATCAAACATAGTGAACTAAACACCACCATGCTTATTGGCAATAGGAAGGAGAACATTTATCAAGTTAAATTATTTGGTACTACTAATGTGTTGGCTAAATGTTATATGTCTAAAGAAGAAGAAACTTGTCTTTGGATCCAGGGACTTGCTCATACCAACGTAAAGATCATCAAAAGGTTATCAAAGAAAAAGTTGGTGCAAAGATTGGTGGATGAAGGTATTCTTGTAGGGTACTCTAATAATAGCAAAGCTTATAGAGTTTACAATAAGAAATTTAAAATAGTTGAAAAATCTCTAAATGTTGTATTTGAAAAAAATTCAACTTCAAATCCTAATAAAACAATTGAGGTTGAATTACAATTTGAATTAGAAAAATTAACATTAAATGAGAAAAATGAAAATAGAGAAGAAAATCAAGAGAGTGAGAATGAAAGAGTAGAAGAGTCACCACTTGAGCATGTGATCACTACAACTCAAGAACCAAGATCCACTAAAACAAATACAAATCATCCCTTGGATCAAGTAGTATGAGATATTACACAAGATGTAAGAACTCGATCATATTTTTAAAATGAGGGAAGTCAAATATTCCTAATCTCTAAAATTGAACCCTAAAACTATTAATGATGTCTTGCTTGATCCATATTGGCTTTTAACAATGGAAGATGAATTATCTTAATTTGACAGAAGTCGAGTTTGTAATTTAGTACCTAGATCTGAAGAAATATCAATTATTGATACAAAATAGATTTTTTAGAAAAAACTTGATGATATGGGAGTGGTTGTGAGAAACAAATCTAGATTAATTGCTAGAAGCAGTAATCAAGTAGAAGAGTTGGATTATGATGAAACTTATGCCCCCGTAGCTCAATTGGAGTCCATTAGGATGATACTAGTATTTGCCGCTCACAAAGATTTTAAATTGTATCAAATGGATGTGAAGTTGACATTTTTAAATGGTTTCATTAAGGAAGAAGTTTATGTTGAGCAACTATCGGGGTTTGAAAATTTAGGTTTTCCAAACCACGTGTATAAGCTTAAAAAGGCCTTGCATGGGATAAAACAAGAACCTCTTGGTATGAATGGTTGTCAACATTGTTAGTATCAAAAGGATTTCATAGAGAAGAAATCCAACCTACTTTATTTCTGAAAAATAGTGGGGAGGATATTTTTGTGGCTCAAGTTTATGTATATGACATTATTTGTGGTTCCACAAACAAAGATTATCTCACTGAATTCATAAATCACATAGAAAGTGAGTTTGAAATGAGTTTGGTCGGTGAGTTAACATTTTTCTTAGGATTACAAATTAAGCAAACAAAAGAAAGAATATACATTCATCAATCTAAATACGTTAAAGAAATTTTCAAGAATTTTGGGATGAAAATGCCAAAGAAATATCTACTCCTATGGTCACAAATACAAATTAGATAATAATCTTGACGGTAAAGCAGTTGACCCAAAGTTGTATCGTAGTGCTATAAGTAGCCTCCTTTATCTCAGGGCTAGTAAACTCGACATATTGTTTGTCGTAAGGATGTATGCAAGATATCAAACTTGTGCTAAGGAGTCACATTTATGTGTCGTCAAGCAAATTTTTTGATATCTTAAAGGCACTCAAAATATAGGTCTTTGGTATCCTAGAACCAAAAATTTTGATCTTATAGGTTACTCTGATTCTGATTATACCAGGTGCAAATTTGATCGAAAAAGTACTAGTGGTAGTTGTTAATTCCTAGGATCTTCTTTAGTTAGTTGATCAAGTAGAAAACAATATTGTGTAGCACTCTCCACAACCGAAACCGAATATATAACTATAGGAGAGTGTGTGCCCCAATTGTTAGGGATGACTCACACTTTGGAGGACCATAAATTCATATATAAAAATGTACAAGTCCTCTCTGACAATGTGAGTACCATAAATTTGACTAAAAATCTAGTTCACCATTCAAGAACAAAGTACATTGAGGTAAAACATCATTTTATTCGAGATCATGTGGCTAGAGGCAATACTATCCTTAGTTATGTTGAGTTAAAATCTAATTTGGCTTATATTTTCACTAAACCACTTCCCGAAACTGAATTATTTGAGAAGGGAATTAGGAATGTGTTTTTATTTATTAAACAACCCTTCATGCTCACTTCAAGGATGAAACTAAATGAAACTTATTTTACCTTAAAATGCATCTCATAAGCATATAGGTTTTGCCTTGTTTGTGTTTTTGATTTATCTAGATGAGAGTGAGATGCTACGAACAATACTTTTGATTTCGAAGCATTCAAAAGGGGAGATTTGGGCATGAAGTGAAAACAGTATTCCATTGCTATTCTCTACTTATTCCAGTGCCAAGCTCTCAAGAGAGTATTCCATTGCTATTCTCTACTTATTCCAGTGCCAAGCTCTCAAGAGAATGAGAACTAAGCCAAAAACTTGTAATCTTTGCTTTCTTCTTCTCCTTTGTTACTATATTCTTTTGAGATCTTTGAAAGCTTGTTTGTGAAAGGTTTATCCACCTTTGGTTTATTCCAAGAAGGAGAGTTCATATTGGTATCTGTGACTACTAGTGTGGATCCTTGAATTAGTCATCTCAAGAAGGCAGAGACCAAGTAAATCAAGTTATTAGCATTGTGGTGTTCTCAACTTCAACTATCCACTGTGAAGAAGAATCGAAGCGAGCTATTCACCCCCCTAGCTCTGTCGGCCCTAACACTATAAATATCTGTTGCACATAATAACTATGACTCTCGCTCATTTCACTTTGAAACTCTTGTCATTTCTTTTTTGTGTACAATTTAACCATTTGAGTCATTGTTGGCCAGTTTATCTTAATCTTGATATATTCATTCATATCAATATGATATGCAACTAACTCATTATGTCTTTGGTGGCTCAGTACGTTATTAAAATGGGTGATGAAATCCATTAATGAGTTATTATTTGAGATATATCTCTTGAAAAATACATGTAAGTCTTTAGATCTTTGACTACTTAACATTCCAACAAAAAATACATGGCTAAAATATACTGGCATCCATCTGTATTGCAATTCATACATCAAGGATAACCAATCATTTTTCTCTAAGTTAGCACACTTAATTGTCTCTTCCCATGACTTCTCAAAATCATGTTGTAGAATTTGTAATGACATTCTTTATGCTTTGATAGTGGTTTTGAAAAGTCAAAGGGTGTAATTTTTTTGGAAATTTATTCAATATGTACGATAAACAATATCAATACACTATTTGAGGGAAAACTTGTATAATGACTTTTGTCATATTAGGATCTTGATCAGTTATGATAACGTTTGGTGGACCTTTAGGCATGACTTCTATAAACTTCTTAAGCAACCAAACAAAAGACTCAATTTTCTCATCACTTAGAAACCCACAACCTAAAAAAATTATCTAATGATGATGATTAACTCCTATAAATGGTGTCAAATTAAGTCATATTTGTTGGTGTTAATGTAGCATCAAATACAACTATATCACTAAATACACTATATGCCCTCCTTAATACATGATCAGTCTAAAAATACCTACTAAATTTATTATCTGATTCAATCTCGCAATCAAAGAAAAAAGTTGAATTCTTCTCTTGCTTAGATGTAAATAACTTAATCAGTATTTAGTATCAATACTCTTTTGTTCATCCTTTAAATTTTTTTCAAAGTTTCTAATATCTCTTTTTGTGCACCTAACCCCTCAAACTCTCCATACTCTATATCTAATAATCACATTTATTGACAAGTTAGTACATTGGCATATGAAAACTATTTTGTCAATGTTTTCTTTGTTGTCAAAACATTATGATGTGAGCATAGCAAATGCACCTTTGATGAAGTCGAAAGTGAATGATTATGAGTTTCTATGAAGTTATTAACAACTTAATTAGGTCCAGTCTATTTCTTGACAAATGTAATATTTGAGTTACAACGCGTTCTAACTGTGTCACATGCTCTTTCCCTTATCAATTGATCAGTCTTTGCATGTTTATTCCACCACATTATATTTGTATGTCCTTCTTTAAAACATACAATTTATTTTCACATCACTTCATTTGTCATCTTATTTTTCTTGCTCGTGTTTATCCTTGAACTAAACCCGACTTCTCGTGTATATTAGTTATAGAATGAATATGTCTTCTCTAGTGATGAGAATTTCATTCTAATTTTTGACTTTCGATCATCTACAATGTGGGGAATGTATTCCTAATCATCAACTCTATTTTCTTCCATTTCTAGACGGCTTCACATTATATTTGACAATAGATAACTAGATAAATAAATAAAAACTACAACTTATAAACTCAAAATTGGAAGCAACTTGACAGAGACACTAAATCCTAAACTTCATTGATATGAAAAAAATTCTCAAATCAGATTGCCAACTCAAAAGTAAACTGAGATCTAACACAGTTGCAATAGAACCGTTATAGCTACCGCTATAACACAGAAGTAAAACAACATAAATAAATCATGTTTTGCTAAGGAATTTTAACATAATTAAAAGTAAGAGTAATCATGCAATGATTAACAGGAAAAGGTATGGACAAAACTATAACACATATCAACATTCATAGAGAGAAGAAATTTGCAACACAAACAATACAATTTGATCAAAAACAATAGAATTGTGTTATCTGCCGATATAACACAGATCCAAAACAATAGAAAAAGCAAGAGTTATCATGTAATTTCTAAATATGATTAGCTTTTACTAGCAATGGAACTTCGTCGTGGTGAGGGAGGGAGGGTGCAGCAGGGAAACCCTAGCTTTGGCGTGGAGAGTGAGGGCGGCTCAATGGAGGGTGTGGTGAGGGTCGACGTCGCGTGTCGCAGCAAGAGTGGGAGGCACGGGGAAACCCTAGCTTTGTTGCTACGAGTGAGGGAGGCTCGAGGGAGGGTGCAGCGAGGGTTTCGTTGCAAGGAGCTTCGAGCGCGATGAAGGAGGGTGCGGCATGGGAGGGCCGAGATTCACAAGAGGGCAGGGAGAATGAGAGCTTGTTTTGCCAAGGGAGGGCACCTGTGAGAGCTCGTTGCGGTGAGGGAGCTCGTGGTGAGGAGAATCACGAGGCCGAGTGAAGACTAGGGCTTGGGCGAGGAGGGATTCGGCGAGGAAAAGTTCATTTTACGAAAATTAAAAGGAAAAAAAACAGTGATGACGCGGCAAGAAAATCTATATATCCTGCCATTGGTTTAGGTTCTCTTGTGAGAATATAAAACAACATGAATTCATGGGGTAATTGTTTGTTTGTGAGGATTTAAGAATATTATGGGCGTGTTACGGCGTCCACCAAAAACCAGAGAATTCAATTGAGTCACGTCGAATGATGTCATTTGTCTTCACTTGTTTGTTGATTAACATATATAATGCACATCTAATCTAATATAATCTTAGCACAAAGTAAAGAAGAAATCTAGTTTAATCTAATGTAATTGGCCATTGAATATTAAATTTCCGCGTATCATTTGCTTTTCTTGCTTTCTTTCTTTCTTTCCAGAGGTCTTTCTATATAAATGCACGACTCAATCCAATAGATCAGCTCTCAGACAAATTTGGAAGCACGAGCGAGAGGAAAATATCTTACAATACATCATAATTAGAATTCAAACAAGCAGTGTTTGAGAAAACTACCTGAGCATTTTATCATTGTACCATATCTCAGGGCACATGAAACTGTGCCAAAGTAAAAAAAAAAAAAAAAAAAAAAAAGATTTTAACAACAAGTTAGAAAAAAATGTTGGTAGAAACAATGCTAGAATTGTAATCTAAGATTCCAACCAAGATGGAGGATTGAATTATGATGAGACTGACACCACCAAAGCTAGAATCCATCTAATCCTTTTAACATACTCATGGCACCCAAGCTTCAAACTATTCCAAATGGATATAAAGTCGATATTTTTAAATAATTTCATTAAAAAATTAGATTTATCAAACTATATGCATAAACTTAATGATGTGAAACAACTATCCTCTAAAAGGCTCTCAACCTTCTTAGTTTTCAGATTTTAGGAGGAAATAAATAAATCTTACCTCCTCCTCCTCCTCCTCCTTCTTCTTCTTCTTCTTCTTCTTCTTCTTCTTCTTATTATTATTATTATTATTATTATTATTATTATTATTATTATTATTATTATTATTATTATTATTATTATTACCCCTATGGGTATAGCCAAATTTATACTCGGACAAGCCTTACTACTAGGGAGACATGATTCAATTTTTAATTGGTACAAATACTATTTCGGATTATCTCATGTGCCTTAATTAAGAAGGCCATTATGTTAAGACTAAATAAATCCTCATGATTTATCCTCTTCTATAATGTATGGAATCATCCTAGGAGGGTTAAGATCACGATTTTATTTATTTTTACCAATGATATATTTATTATTCATGTGTACGTACATAATATCAGTTAACAAATAATGGTTTTCTTAATTAATTTATCATTTCTATCAAATCAAATGTATCCTAGTTAAATTTATTAAACCAAGTATACATTAATTAAAATTTATTAAACAAATATACACTAGTGAAAATTTCCCCAACGAATACTATATTTATTAAAGTTTCACTAGATGGTAAAGAGTAATGACAACCATATTAGTTGCAGACTTATAATAAATGCAATACATCAGCGGAAGATATAATCGCTGTGAACAATTAATATTTAATCTAATATTTATATCAAACTTAAACACATAATTTTTAAACTATACAATGACTATAGTTAACAAACTATAAAAAAATAATCCGATACACAGCTCCCGCTATACAAAGTTCCAATGGATCCTTACTTTTTACAAGAAAGTGTTTTCAGAATTTGAAAACATAATCTTTTAATCACATAACAATAATTTTACTATTGCACCAAGCTCCTCTTCAATTAACAAACTATAAATTATTTTAAAATCATGCCTGGCCTAAGTATGAACCATTGACATAACTTAATAATAAAGCGACGACGCTGCTAGTCTGGATAACTTTGTAATATAGTTAGAAAAAAAAAACATATAAGATTAAAAATAATTTCAACCCACAGCTTCAAATTATTAACTATTTTTTTAAAACAGATCCACCAAAAAGCTGGGAGTTCAGTTGAGGGCTTTTTTATGTTATATATTGTATAGCTACACTTTACAGAAAACGAAATTCAAGGCAAATAATGTTAATAACAATAATGGATTGGAATACCATGGGGGAGAAAAAAAGGATACACAAGTTAATCAATTAACAGCATAGAATTTTATCATGTCTGGTATATAATTCTTTGCTACATGTTTAAGTTGGAGTCCAAAATGTGCAGCAACAGTAGCGTTTCTAGTAACAAAATAAAACGTAAAGCTTTTCATATACAACTAAGATAATTGTTTCAGATGGAGGAAAAAGGTGTTTACTATTTACCTATTAAGCAAACCTAGGCTGCAGTTCTTATCATCCTTTCATTGTTTAGGGCCCTGGATGAAATGTTATCAACAAAGGAGACGTGGACTTGAGTTCTGGCATTCTGTCGGTTGGTGATGAGGGATGTTTCGGTGCAGGCGTTTGGAGTTTTGCCGGTATAAGCTTGGCAGATGTAGGCTTCGACATCTTCATATTCCTGTGGTAGAAAAATGCAGATTGTACACAAATTGAAAGTATAAGTGCGCTGAAATCATGTGATAAAGGGCTTTTTTTGTAAGGATGAGATCACCACAATAACTTATGCAATATTTTCCGAATGCAGAGACAACGTACTTAAAAACGAATGTAAGAATCAATATTGCTGAATGGCATGAGGATTCTTGTTGATACCAGTTTCTTGCATAGAGTACTGAAATTTATAATTATCTTGATCGTTGATTAGATCATGCAAAAATTACAAGTCCCAAAGTTCATACATTCTTTTTTGCTTTTTCTCTACGTTTGTCTTGTGAAGGATCATGGCAGAATACCAAGTGGTTGCCAAATGCATGCATATGGAAGGCCCAATAGAAGTTATAAGAAGATAAGGGATGAAATTATGCTATTATTAGGTGCGCTTGTTGTGCCTTCTTGCTAGGTGAAGCCTCCTCACCTCAAAAGGTGCCTTGGGTTTGGCTAGGTTGAGCCCTATTAAACAAAACTTAGAGGTATCAAGAGAGCCTTATTAAGCAAAATTACAGGTATGAAGAGAGTCTTATTAAGAAATTGGCGAGATAAAGTGATTTCATATTGGATATAATTATTGGCATTGTTGAGAACTAGAGGATTAATCAACTAGAATTAAGAGTTGGAGATGAAAAGGCTTAATAGGAGGTCCAATGTTTCATCATGATAGTTGATAAAAGGCACTAATGCAACAAAGTTTTTAAAACATCTTTTAAGGCGAGAGGAAAAAAAATCAATAGATCCGAGTGATAAAAGGTTAAAAAGCAAATAATGGGGAAATTATCCGAGAAGCTTTGTGGAATATCCAAAGATTGTTAGATGGGCTCCGTGTGTACAACTTCAAATAAGGAGCAGCATAGATGCAGGGTGATCAATGGCAATCCACATGCTCCTACCTAGTGCCCCATCTGGTGCCCCAAGACTAGCTAGTGCACCTTTCTAAGTTTTGGACAGGGATGATTTGATTCTGCTCATTAAGTCTCAACATGCAATTGACTTGGATGTATCAAGAGATCTAAATAGTATAATGTACCTTACGACATTGTAGCAAGTTTATCACCCTCTAGCCAACTGGCCATCCCGTGGGGACAAATGTACCTTATGACATTAAACAAGTAAAATGTAGTTCTAAAAAGACATTAAATATGGAGGGAGGATTCAAAAGGCGCACCCTTCATGATCCAATAGTAGTACATAATTCAATCAATGATCCACCAAATGGAATAGGTTGTCGGGCTTGTGGATCATTCGGATTTCACGATTGCCATGGCAATGGATCTAGCTGAAGTGAAGACTTATAAGAATCTCAAATAGTGTAGGTAGTAGATGAAATTCTACATTATTAATGACTAAATAAAATTAGCCAAGGATGATAACTTGTTCATTTGCATTATTATATATACTATTGACGAATTTCCAAAGGCACTCTAGAATTTTCCAACTTCATGCCTCATACTTAGTTTTGCTCAATTTACAAAGCAAAACTAACTTTCTTGTTGTTTAAATATTCTAATGATCAACAGGTGGTGATTGTAGAAAAATATTTGAGATGATTCATGAGAGTAAGACGTGCAACTAGATTTTTTTTTCCTTAACTAGAAATAAGCCATCAATGACTTCTGCCCGAAAACTTCTTAATGACCCAAATTAATATTCAAAATCTCAAATCGTGCCAAAATTTTGATCTTTGATTGGAGTAATATTGTTTCAGTATCGTGACAACATTCCGACACATGTGCTAGAGATGGACTGAATGTTAAAAGAGGAAAGAGATGGAACATAGAAATGAGACATTGTCTATGCCAAGTGGTATCGAATTTCGGTTTGACCATTTTGTTCAACACAATTCGAGATTCAAACTATATATTCCACATGAGACTCTCCACCAACATGACACGATTTGGGCCATTGAAGAGTTTTGGCTCATCCTCAC
The DNA here is from genome assembly GCF_018446385.1 of Zingiber officinale. NCBI lineage: Eukaryota > Viridiplantae > Streptophyta > Magnoliopsida > Zingiberales > Zingiberaceae > Zingiber > Zingiber officinale. The sequence continues at coordinate 18,143,314 of NC_055989.1, forward strand.
TCATTTCAAACTAAAAATAAAATAAACTAGGAATATATCTTGTTCTTATGAATTTAATGGTATGGATATATCTTTCCAAAAAGAGCATGTTTTGACAATCAAAGTAATTAAAAAAGGGAGGGGTTCATTAATCAAATTAAGGGCATTTTGGATATATGCTAAGAGAAGTTGCATTGTTTGGCAATTTGAAAGTACAGACATGAGGTTGGAAAACTCAAAAGTAGGTATGCTTTGTGAAATTTGTTTAAAGTATGAAATGAAGAAACTTTTGCAATATGTCAAACATTATAATGAGAACCGCCAAACTGGTTGAACAATAAATAGATGATTTTTTTATAACTAAAAACTAAACATATACTATTAATCAAATTTCATATATCTGCTACTCAATATATATAAATATATCAACCTGTGATGATTTTATTTAAGAATGTGAAATATGTACATAACATTAATTCAGATGTAAACGAAAAGTTATGGCATCCTTCAATTGTATGAACCAAAACAAGAAATTGTTTATCAGCCATCCCAAATTCTGAATAAAGTTAGTTAACAGTGTGCTAGAGGAAGAGGTGAACTTGCTCCAACGATTTGCTAACTTTTGGTTGTGCAATTGGTCAAGAGATGGTGCTTTTTCAAGTACAGAGGGTGTAGATGACATGAGTAGGTCCTAATCCCCAAGAGGCATAAATTCAGTTGAAAAACTTTGAGGTGAATTCTTCATGTCAGTGTTACAACACAAAATAGCTATCCAGTATTAGATTACTAGGATGGGCAGAAAGAGAAAGAGCTTTCTTGTTTCTCTTTGATGGAGTAGTAACCATCTGAAGGTTTTAAATACTGGCATGTCTGATGCAGGTGACTTAGATCCAGCCTAGGCTGACTGTTTTATAGGCCAAACTAACAGAGAAGAATCGCTGAAATCCTGTGACCGTCAGAAGGCAACATTTGCATGAGAAGCCTGGAAGTTATCCAATAAATGGAGTAGTTCTGTCAACCGCAAGAAGAAAGACAATAGATCCCAGCAGTTGGAGCTGTCAACAAACTGAAACATTGGAGAATGAAAAGAGGACTTGGGAATTTTTCAAGAAGATGGAGTTACCATCTCTATCTTGGTATATATTTTCTTGAAATAGATGAGTCTATGGGAGGGAGATAGAGGGGAGAATTATACAACAGTTTTTCTTTTGTACGTCAAGAAAAACTGAATCTGAATATTAAGATGATGTCCTATTACTCCACAATTCCAATGAAATAATATATATCTTCTGGAACTTTGAAATAATGGACTGTGTAAAATTATATTGAAGTCCAACTCAAATATGGTTACTGGAGTTAAGAACCAAATATTCACATGTAACACGAAAATTTAAGCTAGACAAATAACATAAAAAATGTTCATGCAAATTGCAGCTTCAAAATCATTTCTCTTCTACTTGAATAAAGTGATGTAATCTAAGTAACAAGGGTATCTTTCCTCAAATTCAGAAAATGTCAAGTACTTAAAGCATTGCAGAGCTAACCTCATATAGTGGCTGTCCATTCACTACCACCCAAGGAACATAGGTGTGAGGGGGTTCTAAAGCATCTGTTTTTGCAGCATACTCTAACTCAAGCTGTTAAAAAATAATAATAATAGATGCGCCAATCCATAAATTTGAGCAGATAGAAAAAATCCAAGCAGTATGCATAGAATAAACCAGGCACTTTAGATAGCCAACAATGAATTTTAAAATATTTGATAATTTAATAAAACAACAAATGAACTATTTTTTCTCATGTCTCACACATCCCCCAACTATATAAAGTGCGCCGCAGAACCCTATTACTGATTGAACATTATTTCCTCCACTTCAATTAGCTGCTAGAGCTCTTCTCCCCACAACACTACCACTTTGTCACGCCAAAATACCACAACGCAATTGTAGCTAAAAATACCCACAGGTAGCATACTGCCATAACCGGATACTATAACTACAATAAATTTGCAACAGTATCTGTGGTGTTAAAGGTGTACTAATTAAAAAAAAACTATGGATGAAGCCTGAACTGAGTTGTGCATTGTTCATGTACTCATTCTGAGAGGAACAATGACTGTTATGCACAAATATAACAGTCATTCTGCTGCTATAGCTATTGTTCCTCACACATATAGTAATCCCATACTATTGTCACTATAACTTTTCAGATCATTTAATAAGAGCAATGATTAAAATTTCATACGGGACTAGAACAACAAGGTTTTGATACAATATCATGTGATGCCACCCCCATGGATTGATGTCGTTGATACCTGCATGAGTATTTGCTCCAATATGTCTTGGGGTCAATTCTTAGCTTGTGCAAATTGCCTCGTTAGGTGCTGACCTCTCCTGTGCAACACGTCGCTGTGCTCAAGAAAAATATGGCCGTTGTTCTAAGGCAAAATATCCCCCGTAATTTACCTACTTGAATCTTGTCATGGGGTAGACGATACTAGGCCATCACCTTTTGCTCCAATATCATATGTTTCGGTATTTTTTTCTTTTTAAATATAAGTATATATTAATTACAAAATATTTTTATTAATATTTGATTGCTATAAATGCTGACTATTAATTTTATGTTTAGGTGTTGACTATTGAGTTTATATTTCAATATTATCTTATGTCTATGACAGATTTGACATTTTGCAGCAACTAATAGTAAGGAATAAATTTAAAATTTATATTATTATTAATGAACATAATAAAATAATTTTAAACTTCGAGTCCAAGAACTTGCGTCTAGAATGGTCATGAAGATTAGTCTTTAACTTCATTGTCACAAATTTGAAGAATTGATGTTTATGGATATTGTTTATCAAATACGACACTCCTTTTGCTATTGATCAATACCAAAGTTTTAAGACCTCAAATATTGATAAGTTTTAATTCAAAGGGTGTTGCAATTTTATAAGTTCGATGTGAAAGATTATATTTAGGTTTAAACTATATTTTAACTAAATTTAAAATTTTCAAATTAAAGATCTTATAAAATCACATTTAAAATTGAAAAATAGTCTTCTTAAAATAAATTAAGAAGGCTAGTTCAAACATATTTTGCTCTATTTAAAACTAAATAAAATTTATATATATAGGATAGACTAGTTCAAACATATTTAATTAAGCTAATTGTATTTTTATAAGATTAGGAATTATTTAATTATTATTTTTCTTTCTTACCTTCCCATTCCCCACAGCCCTACACACCCCATATGTCGCGCCTCTTGCCACCTGCAACCACCTACCATCCAGGCTCCACCCCATCACCACACACACACCATCAATCGCCACTCGCAATCACCCATGACCCGAACCACCCTTCCCATTTGCTACAACCCTGCACATTCTGCATGTCGTGCCCCACCACCTGTAGTCGCTCGTCATTACAATCAGCAACGACTCACTATCGCGCACCATGTTAAACCCCCATCACGTCCACTAATTGTAATAACACTCGTCCCGATGCCCTATCTCTTGGTAACTTCCTGTCCTCTTTCAATCTGTCTTCCATATTTCTTTTACCCTCTCTTCCCAACTTCTGTGCCACTATAATATCAACTGTTTCACATGCCAATCTATACCTATAGGCACGAATCAGCAATTCAAAAGTTGAATAAGAGTGATATCCATAATCCTTGATTGCCTCAAGATCCACTTGCCTTGTCACTACATCTCCATTATGGCATCTCTGATACCTGCTAGGTCACATGGGCTAACTAACTCAAGAATATTCACTCATGATATCTACCAATAAGTTATTTTAATATCCTATAAGTTATATTCTCTCTAATACCTGCTAGGTCACATGGACTGTACCAACCAAATATCCTAATATTTTAATTAATCAAATTTTTTATAAATTGTATCTTTCAGAATCAGCACATGAAAGTAATGATTTCCATGGGAGATCAGTCTAATGCAACATTCCATATCAGGATCTACCAGCATCTGCCCATCCTACATTTCTAGCATAAGTCACACATCCACCAATCGAATGAAACTTATTTTTTAGAGTCCCATTTTTCCCATTGTGAGTGAAGCATCACGGTGTTTTGTAATTGCAGTCTTTCATGTATTCAAAATCTTTGATCCGGAAATAAAAAAGCAGTTTGGTTGAGATCAAATGTTGCAATCTGTGATAACATCTTTAAAGAGGAAAGTACTTTTACTTTGTCAGACTCATGGACTTATCTGTCAGAAAACTTGTGCTCCCCCATCCCAATAAAAATGAAGTTGTTAAACACAAGATCAGTCATCTACCTAAGTTGCTGCTATTATGACATTTGAAATGCATGTTATGGAGGGTGATATTGCTCTACCCTTTTGCTTTTGCATTAATTAAGCACTATTGTTCAGTTTTGCTGGTTAGACTCTCGTTCTTCTACTTATGCCTGCCCGGTTCTCCTTTTCAATATTCTACGTTTCTGTAGTTGTCTTCATTTTTTGGGACTAGCTCATGATTAATAAAGTCCTTGCTTCATCCATTGTGCAGTCCATGAGGGTATTCTTGAATTCAAAAGTACTCTTAAGGATATATTAGGAATTGTGGTATGGAATAGAGTAGAATCATAGTTGGCAGAATCAGTCAATCCAATCAAGATCAACCGAGTTGGATCGGCCTCAGCCAATGCCACTCCAATTTCATCCATGAAATCGGACACCCCTCCAAGAGTAACAAATCTGAATTAATTAAGATCAAACTAATACAAACTTCAATATTATTAATTGATAAGAGAAAAATCAACTGAATCAAGACAAAATCATTCAATTCAGCCAATTTCTCCAATGGTGAGAAAGATTGGAGGCAGATACACCATATTGGAGTTACTCTCGAGGAGGAAGTCAGTGGTGGCCTCTGCCTCATCTTCTTCAAGGTGCAAGTGTTCTCAAGGAAGAAGGCATCATGCAGAGAGGCTGGAGGTGGATCATAGCAGAGTTGGCACACCTATTTTAGGCATTCTCAAGGCAAAAAAGGGCTTCTTCTAGTGCTTTGGGTGTTCTCAAGGAATCGTGAGGAAGACTAGAATGCGCTCTCTGATTTCTGTTTCATATGTATGTGACTTTGTGCCTATGTCTTCCATCCCTAATCTCAAGGTATTTTCTTTTTATTAATTAATTGACATTTTTAATTATGAATAGTTTAAAATTAAAGTATATAATTATGTATTAAGTTAGTGTATTCATGTATTGCTTATTAAACTTAAGTTCATAGAATTAGCAATATAATTAATTAACAAATAATTTAAATTATAACTTTAATTAATATTATTAATTTAAAGTATTAAATAGTCATTAATAGTTGATTATTAATTTATTTTTTTATAATTTTTTATTTTTTGAATTTTTATAATCTTTTTACCAATTTTGATATCACTGTTCTTGCTAATCTAATATAATATCTACTTAGATTTTCTAAATTTTCGATACTGACAATATTGCCGCCCTTAATAGAATGGACAACAATTCCAACTTGATTTAGTACACATATACACTTCTCGTTCAATTGTAAACCAAATAAACAACCCTTTCCTCACAAATAAGATTGTTAAACAGACATTTGATTGTGGTGCACGACACAATTCACCTCTAGATATGAAATCACTAGCTCAAAAGACTTTTCAATGGAGTTTCCAAAATCGATATTGATATCAACACCAAACATTGGTTGGTGGGTTCAAAATCATCATGAAAAAAAACTTAGACATCATTTTGAATAATCTAATATTATTATTAGATTAACAATAATAATATAGTATCGATCAAGTAAATATTCAATGATTTCTATCATTATTTATAGTAAAAGAATCAAATATTCACTGTAATAATTGAATATATTTGATAGATAATATGATAATATAAATGATATTATTATAAATATTAATCAAGTAAATAATTAATTGTTTACATTGATTATATAATCAATAAAGTGAATTTGTTGATTGGGGTCAAATCAGTGCCTCATTGATCCAGCCTTAGTTTTCTCCTCCTTGGTATGAGAAATGTTTAATAGTTCAAGTGAGATCAATAATAAATCATCAAAAAAAATCATAGATTCCAATAAATCTTTAACAATTCATTCAATTTTTAGCAAGATCATTGTGACTTCTCTAGCAACATTGGGTACATGACTAAGATACAGGCCAAAATAGATTGGCTCTTGCTAATCCCAATGGGAGATCAACTAAGTTTGACAATCATTATTAGAATATTAAAGAACATTTTCTGAGTTAGAGTAACGAAAGTTTAATGCCAATGATAGACATTACTTGAGTAACGCTTGATGTCGTTTTAGTGAAAAAAAATCAATGACAAGCCAATGCGCAAGCAATACCAATAGATGAAAGAGGCCTCATCTTCTAGTAACGAGGAACCCTTTCCATTCTAGCAGCAAGGATCATGTGGAAGGACCTTAAAGATTAGCAGTCGAGTTGATACATATATTTAATATTTGATCAAGGACAGAGACCAAGAAGATATAAGATAGGGGGTTTGGATCAACTTGTTTACATGCTAATTCAAATTTGTCACATGCTTAGGTTCAATACTCTCACCTTCAACTTAGGCACGATACGGAATGCAATAGATAAATTCAATTGATTTAAAATTTAAATTTTAAACTTTTAAAAGTTGTGTTAATTTTTTAAAAATGTTTGTTATAGTTAAGCCTTGTCAAACTTGCTCTTTGAGGGATCCCCATGTGATAACGTTCTTTGATTTAATATAATTTTCTTTTGCTTTGTGAGATTATGTTTTTTGTATGTGACATCCTTCTTGGTGCTACATCAAGTGGTATTTGAGCTCCTCTCTATTGCAAAGTTGCAAGCCCACCTCTTGTCACAAAAAATCCCGCAAAGTGCTTGCACACCTCTTGAACAACACCAATCCATCCATGATTTGAAATCTCGTACCAAGCTGGACAAAACGGTCGAAGCGTATCGTTCCAGTGAATCACCGAAATTCAATACTATTCAGACACCAAAGTTCAAATTGTTGTTTGTTGACAGAATATTCTACCAATTCGTTATGGATGGATGATGAGGTTCCATATATAAGATCATTCCAAGTTCTACATCAATAGACCAAATGGATTGAACGAAACAAACCGGACTAATTGGACTATTTGAGTGATATCAAATAAGTAAACGGAATGGGCAAATTGAGAGAACTTGGCTGGTCAAAACCAAGTAGGCTAGGAGGGTCCAACGAACAAGATGAGTTAAATAGGTAATGCAAACCCAATGGATTAGCTAGAAAAAAATGAGGTAAACAAATTAGGCAAACCATGTAGACTAACTATGCTAAATTAGATGGAATAAATCAAACGAATTAACCAAGGGCAAACGTAGAATTAGAAAAGAAAAGCCTCTACCACAACCCAACATTCAAAATTCTGCTTCTAGCTATCACAAGGATGAGAAGTTTCACCCCTCTCAAGCACTTCAGTAACATCAACAAAATTATAATAAGAAATTTTATTCAAATTTTTACTCAACTTGTTTTAAATGTTAGTAAAAGCTCAATCCTAATGCACACATCCTCTACCAGAAGAAAGAAATTTTACTGGTACCATATAGTGAAAAGGTTGTTCGTCTGACTAGAACTAATCGTACGAATCAACCTTAAAATGTGTCACAAGGCACACCCACAAAATACAAAGAAAAATAGCTAAAGAATAATTCCTACCCCTAAAATAATATATTAGGACACATATCTGCTTTTTAATTTCAGTTCATTGGACAGTAAAAAAAAAAGGAAACACATCATATTATGAGAAATACATGTGACCAATGTCATTAAATCTATAATGCCTTCACAATGTTAAAAGATTGGTGCTTTCAGAAGTTATATTTGTAATCAACTCAACTAATTTATTTGCATGTTCCATAAATTAATAAAATGCATCATGGAAAAGTTATTCAAATGACTATTTACTCATATAGAAACTTTTGTTTTGCCTAATAAATAGTTGTATGCTCACCTTTTTCCCGTAATCATTGTCATAGCACTCCAAGACTGCAAGCGAATCAAGCCCAGTCTTGGAAAAACAGGACCCCCACTCAAGGTATTTGTGCTTCAAAGCCAGGTCCTCAACACAATAGATGAAACTGAAATGTTCATTCTGTATAAGAAAATCAAATTATTAGCGGCAAGGAAATATAAAAAAAATATAACAGAGAGAATGGTCTGTGCTACAGTTTTCAAAAATTGTCTGCATTTAGAATAAAAACTATATATTATCAAAATCAGACTTCCATAACTTTTTCTATCAAGTGTAAAACTGTAAATCTAAAGAATGTTGAATTTGTTACTTTTCACACTACGAATGAGAGCAAGATGCATGCTGACTACCATTTAACTAATTTAATTGTTTTATTTTGACGAAATTAACTAGAGCAATCGAAGTACTGAAGGAAATACAAGCCAAAAGTAAAAAATGGCACATGCCACTATGAGACCAATGGATAGATTAATTATTGAACCTCAAAAACATGCCATTACAAGATAGAAAGAAGGCAAAACATAATATGGAAATGCATTATCACACATGAGAACCATGTTTTCTACTAGACAGCATGTAGCAAGACTGCATTTTTTCTGAAAGGTCCCATCATGCTTTGCTTGGCATTTTATTTTTACATCAATGAGCACCAAAACAGTAAGTAGATAGCAGAGTCATATATGCATCAGTTCTTTCCACCAGTTATAATTTGCAAGAGTAAATTGTACTATGAGATAAAATTTCAGTACAGTAGCTAGTGTATCATGATTGATATAGGGCATAAAGTTTCCATCCATTGTATGTGCTGATCTAGGAGCAACACTCATGTTACATCGTAAAAATGCTCTTATGATAGCACTGTGCAAATAAGAGTTAAAGGTTAATCCCAATTACGCCAACAGTTTACTCAGGTCCATTCTGACAATCCAAACTAGTCAAAATCGTAAACATCTTAGCTCAGAAGACCATATTAGATTAATCTGAGGAAAAAAGGAACTGCAGCGTTAAAATTACCAAATCAGGCCAGGTAGCAATGGCGCATGCTTCAACAGTGTTCAGTAAGCACTCATAGGGACCGTGCTGCAAAGAAATACAACGTCAGCAACCTTCTTTTTCTAACAGTTTATCATTAGTGCACATCAAATTCACAAGCATAAAATTAAGCTCTAAAACAAGCTTTCAAAAGCCTGATTACCTGTCATCACACAAACCGTTTTCACTATGTTCAATTACTGAAACAGAAATCCTAGAGTGCAAGGAACTAGAAAAGAATACAAATCCGTTCGGCATAAGGAATTGATCGGAGGACGGAAATAGAAGACCTGGCAGGAGATGGTTCCGTTTCGGATCCTGGCGTTCCCGTAGGGAACGAGTTCGAGGTCAACGATAGAGATGAGGCCGTTTTCAAAGAGCTTGGCTAGGTAGTTGACTATGAAGTTGGCGCTGTAAGGGCACAGGGTCTCGTAGTAGAGGGCCACCGAAACTTTGGAAGCTGAATCCGAGGACGCGACAGCGGCAGAGGTGGTGCGATACGAGACGGAGAGGACGAAGAAGGAAAGGAGAAGTAAGCGAGAGGAAGCCATGAAAGGAGCAGGAGCGGAAGGGGAGATCGGGATCGGCATGGAGGTCCAATTTGTAATTAATTAAATCAAATTATTTTCTAACTTTAAAATTAAAAAAAAAATCCTGAAAGAGAATGTTTTTCTTTATTTATTTTTCAAAAGTTTAAATTGTTTGGAAAAGCGATGGATGGACTCTCATTTATGAAATTGATGGACGACAATAATTTCAGAAATAAATAAATAAATACATGTTTAATTTTACAGGTTCGCGATTTTTTAATTAAAAATACATTTTATTTATTTATAGTTTATCAAGCTATTTGATAAATAACTTCGTTAATTTCAACTAAAAGTATATTATTCTTTTTATTTTCATAATTTTTAATTATTCCAGTTATTAGTCTAACTTCTTTAATAAATAAAGTAACTATTTAAAATTTATTACGTTCATTTTTTTAAATGAAAAATATTTGTTTTTTTATTTTTTTTTCTCAGTCACTTCGCCTACTTTACTAAATAGTTTGAGACAAAATTGATAAATTAAGTTGTTTTCATAGCCGAGGATGTCTTTCTTCACAAATTAGAGCGACATGATTTAGTGTTTTTTTTATCACTCAACCAGGGCCCTAAATGATTTGAATGATGAAGTTTTGCCACCAAGGATTGTGCAGTTGTCTGCAGATCCTATGAATTCAGGGGCAAGATTTAACTGCAGCAAATTATAAGGAATTTTTCCTCCAATAAATAACTTGACTTAGAGAAAATAAACCGTCTAGATAGATCATGAGTTATCAATACATTTTTTTTATAAAACTGAATCAGTCGTATCCAGAATTAATCGATTTAAAAATTGAATATACTCTATCAACAAAAAAAAAAGTCAGGATTGATAAATCATATGAAATATCTTGGATCATTTGGCGTTTATTATCTTTTGTTTGTTTACTATTGTGTTTATTTTCTACAGTGCAAACTAGCATTGCATAAACAAGCAATGCAATGGACAAAGATGATCGAGTCAATTCAACCCTCTAGCCTCTTTTCACTATCAAATAGGCAATTGACACAGGCAACTTCAGTCTAGTTGACTCAAGTTAGACTATAAAACTTTTGTACTTGAGCAACAAGTGAACAATTGACTATGGGGTCAACCTGATTAATCAATTGACTCAATAACAACACACAACACCGGTCGATTGATTTTGTTTGGCCTCAAGTTATTTCATCAATTTCGATCCAAATCACCTACTCGCAAGTTGACTATGCACCTAAGTAGCCCCTGAGAATGCTGCAACGGCATAGTGTCTTTTCAATTTCTCTAATCGAATTTCAATTTTGACAAATTAATTTTAAAAAAAAAGTTAATGGGCAATTGATCTAAAACAATAGGGCATCCGCTACGAGCGCTTCTAATTTACTTTGATGATTGATTTAAAATTTTCATAGGGTCAAGTCGGTCACCCCCAAGATTAGTCGACGTAAGTTGAATATCTAGTGTCTGTTAGAAGATTATTGGTACAATCATCCTTGGTCAAGGTTGACCAGTTGGACTAAGTTCGAGTAAATTCAAGTTTAAATTTTGATATTTAGACAATATGTAAGAAAAGATCAAGTATGTCAAAGCTGACTGGACACTTAACTGGGAAGTCCTAACGAGAAGTTAAGCAAAGGAAAGTTCTAACGGGAGGTTAAGCAAAGTAAAATCCTAACTGCGATTAGACAAGGAAAAGTCCTAACTGAAATTAGGCAGGATGGAAGTCTGCTGAATAACTAGCCCTAACTGCGGTTAAGCAAAGGAAAGTCCAAGTGAGTTAAGGAGAACCGTACTTGGTAATCGGAAGTCCAACGGGAGGTTGACAAACAGAAAGTCCAAGTGGGCACTTGGTGAGGAAGATCCAACAGGTCACGGTTGACAAAATGTTAGGCAAGGAGAACCCTAGACTCGGACCAAATGAGTTAGGGTTGGACAATCGATTAGGGCAATTGATTGAGACATGCTCCAATAGATTAGGATAGATTCCTAATTGATTAGGAGCTTCACGGAGCCAAAATCGCGAGAGCACATAAAGGTGCTGAATTAATTGAGTCAATTGATTAGGTCAATCGATTAAGCAGTGTTAATCGATTGGAAGAATTGATTGGAGATGTTTTCTTCGCAGAGAGAAGAAGAGTCGAATTGATTGTGCAATCGAGTCTGGTCATGCTAATTGATTGAGGCAATCGATTAAGAGTTGTTTTTGTCGTGATAGAGGGAATTGATTTAGGCTCTTAATCGATTGGGCTAATCGATTAAGGTCTTTCGCGAGAAAACAAAGAATTTGAGAATCGATTAAGACTTTTTTAATCGATTGGGATGACTCGTCAATCGATTAGGGTTCGAAAAAAGTCGTTCTGCATATATCGAATAATCGGATGATACGACAATCGATTAAGAAAAAGTTAATCAATTGGGAGGTATCGAGTGACCCATAGAAAAGGGTTTTGTGAAGGTTTGAAGGCAACGCTCACACATATCTTGGTCGTCGGTTCTTGGGTGTTTGGAAGAACATGTGCTACCGCATTTTCCACCACCAAGAGACAATTCCAAGTAAGAAGAAAGCAAGCTAAGCAAAGGTTCAAGTTGCAAAGTCATTTTCGATTTCTTTGTAACGTAGTTTGTATTTCTAGTTTACATTTCTTGTATTCGAGCTTGTATGATATTTCTCTACCTCCATATTATTTTCAAGAATAAATGTTTTTCATAATGGAGTGTGTGGATTATATGGATCCTTGAATTAGTCATACCAAGTAAATCTGAGTATTAATGATTGCTTCGGATTTTCCACTGTAATAAATCATTAACGAAGTGATTGAAGTTAATCATCCCTCTCTAACTCCCAAGGTGTCCTTATAGTACCAACTAAAAAAAAATATGCACCAAGTAAAAAATTATTGACACAATCATACCCTAAATGATCAAGTTTGACCATGCGTACGGATGCTTAGAGACCAAATGGGTTGAGATGAACCAAGCATTTAGCAAAGAAAAAGTTTGGCGAGTGTTGACAAATATAGAAGTCCTAATAGGAGTTGGTCGATAAGAAATACCGAGAGACAAAGACTTTTGATAAACAAAAAGTTCTACCAATGTCAACTAGATACCTAGCACATGAGAAGTCATAAAGGTAAAACTCTTAACATGTGAGTTGTGAAAGATTGTGAGTGACTCGTAAAGTTTCATGCACTGTTTATTTATTATTTCATTTACTTACTAGATCATTTCTCCCAATCTCACAAATATTCTATCCCAAAATAACCTAAAATTACATTTCTCTCAACTAACATGCCTTCATGTTGATAAAGCTTCATCCCTCGAGACCTCCGTCACAAGCCTCCACCCTTTGGAGTTTTTCCTTTGGGTCCTACTCAATTTGGGTCACTTGAGCTAGTACCTCTTAGACATATAGATGAACTTTGACATCCATTAAACTTGCTAGGTATTCCACTTCTAGGGTTTATTATCCGCTAAGATGCAATTGGACTTCCATATGCCAGAAATTCACTTCTCAAGGACTTCTTGCATTAGATGATCACCTCTGGTACTTCCTTTGTCAAGGATCACTCAACTTCATCTGTCCAGAGATCACTTCTCGAGAACTTCATCTGTTAGGAGCTCACCTTCACGATTTCTCATCAACTAACATCCACTTGGACTTTCATCTACGGACTTCACTCTTTTGAGACTTCCTCTACTAAGGACCATTTGTACTTTCACACAACTGCAACCGCAGTTCCTATAAAGTTCTTGCATTTGCACACTTTGACATATGTCTGAAACATATATCATGTTTATCATAAACATTTTGCTAATAGTTTTGTCAAACATATCAAAACCAATCTACACTAAAGTACGACTACATTAATAGTCTCCCTCCTAAACAAAGTTTCTTAAGGATCAATTGCACCAACACTTACTACGTACTTGAGAGGGTAAGTCAACATACCTAAAGGATGCTCGATGACCGACGATATAAAATAAATAACGACAAACTCTGAGTGTGTTGACTAATGTGAAGGGTGAATCGACTAACTATTAGTCATTACCTACAACACCATAACGATGACTCCACCAAGCTGAGTCACCAATTAGAGACCTATGCTCACCATTTAACCAAAGTTAGATGGATCAACAATAATAAATTTCAACAACATACGAAAGATTTGACTTCAAAAACTCCCAAACATAATAATGAGGATAAAAAATAATCATTGCTCTTTAGATTGAAAGGTAAAGGGAAAAAAATTGAGATACTTGCTATCCTTTACATTCATTGCATTATTTCTTGTTGAATATTGGGGTCTTAAATGGACTAAAACGATTTAGAGGAAGGAAGCCATCAATTGTTGAAAGTCGTAATTGACTTCAAAATTGAAATCTACGATTCGCGTAGATAGATTTAGACTATTAATTTGCTCAAAACCGATTAAGGGTGAATGAGAAATTAATGTTTAAAGTCAACCCAAAATAACATTTGTTATTCATTAATAAAGTGCATAGGAGAATAGTCCCACATCGGAAATTCTCGATGTGTATTCTCTACTTATTAATGAAGATGTGTTAATGGAGTTAACACAAAAAATAAAAAGACAGGTGACCCCTTAGCCCAGGGCGAGCAGGTGCTCGCACCTGTGAGCCCGCCACCCGCCACGTGCGCAATGGGCGCTTTGTAGGCGCACTTTGCACTTGATCAAATAGATATGATGGATCGCTTGTGATGCGATCTAGAGCGTTGGATCGCAAAGAGTAACGATCTGACGGCCTGGGATGAGACTTGATCTGAAGCATCGAATCAATGGATCCAGATCCGATGGTTGATGACAATAGGCGGGATCTGAGGGTCACAACTCCTCAGATCTGATGGATGAGATTGAAGTGGGCTTGGTGAAGGGTTACAACCCTTCAGAATAGATGATCTAGATCGATCCAGCCCAAGGAACACATCCACTCACCCAAAGGACACTCAACCTCTTCGTTCAGTATAAATAGAACCCTTCAGATGATGGAATACTAACTCAATCTTCTCTTCTCTTCCTCAAGCATTCATCTCATCTTGTGCATTCAAGAGTCCAAGAAGTCTACTAAAAGGTTCGCTGGTCTCGGAAGTCGGAGTGCTACGATTCCGAGACGTTCGTCGTCGTTGTATCTTGGGAACGAATTGCAACAATCCGTTAAGCACCGTAGCGGAGCAATATCGTTTACGGAGATAGTGTCGAACACTAGCCTCGACGATCAGTTTGCATACTCCAGAAGCTACCCGGAGACAACAGTCGTAAACGATATTTCCTACAAACTGATATTTCGACGGCCGTTCCGACCGTCATTCCGACCGCCATTCCGACAACCATTCCGCACGGAGAAAAGCCGGAGAAATTCACCGGAACCGACTTCAAAAGATGGCAACAGAAAATGTTGTTTTATCTAACAACGCTAAACCTTGTACGGTTTTTGCACGAAGACACGCCAGCCGCTACGGAAGGAAGTAAGGCTGCTAGCGATGCGTGGTCTCATGGAGATTTTCTGTGCCGCAATTATATACTCAACGCCTTGGAAAACACGTTATATAACGTATATTGTTCTCTGGAGACGGCAAAATCTTTGTGGGAATCCCTTGAGAAGAAATACAAGACCGAAAATGCTGGATTGAATAAATTCATCGTCGGTCGATTTCTGGATTTCAAGATGGTGGACTCAAAAAGCGTCTCATCTCAAGTCCAAGATATGCAATTAATAATGCATGATCTGGACGCCGAAGGCATGAAGCTGAACGAGACATTCGCAGTTGCTGCGGTAATTGAGAAGCTCCCTCCGTTATGGAAGGATTTCAAGAATTACCTAAAGCACAAGCAAAAGGAAATAGGGCTGCAAGACCTGATCCTGAGGCTACGAATAGAAAGGATAATTGAAAGTTATCCGACTCCAGAGGAACCAAGCGGACTATAGACGAAATGTCCAACCTGGTCGAGCCAAACGCCAAAAAGCCGAAGCACTTCAAAAGGAAGGCTCAAGCAAAGAAGTTCAAAGGCTCCTGCTACAACTGTGGAAAGGTAGGACACCTATCCAAGGACTGCAGACGTCCAAAGAAGCCAACCAAGGGGCCAAAGGATGTTGCGAATCATGTCGCAACCTCTCTTGAGGACTTGGATCTCACTGCGGTTGTATTTAAAGCCAACTTGGTGGATACCAACCCGAAGCAGTGGTTCATTGATACTGGAGCAACTCGTCATATCTGTTCCGATAAAGCGATGTTCTCCAAGTATACTCCGATAAATGGCAGGAAGCTCTATATGGGTAATTCCACGACGTCGCCAATTGTTGGACTCGGAAAAGTTGTTCTGAAGATGACGTCCGGAAAGGAGCTAACACTCATTGATGTACTTCATGTTCCCGACATCAGTAAGAACCTAGTTTCTGGAGCGGCATTGGTCAAGGCCGGATTTAGGCTAGTGTTCCAGTCAGACAACTTTGTACTTACGAAGAATGGTGTCTTCGTAGGAAAGGGGTACCTAGAAAAGGGTTTATTCAAAATGGTTGTAATGCCTGTACTCCGAAATTTTGATGGTAATAAAATAAATGCTTCCAGCTATGTTGTTGAGTGTTTTAATTTATGGCATGATCGACTCGGACATGTGAATAATAATACTCTCAAACGTCTCGTCAAATTAAATTTATTACCAAACGTCAATGTTGACGGAACACTCAAATGTGAAGTGTGCGTGGAAGCGAAAATGACGAAACTACCTTTTCATTCGGTGGAAAGGACGACAACTCCTCTAGAGTTAATACATAGTGATCTATGTGACTTGAAATTTGTGCAAACTAGAGGAGGTAAAAAATATTTTATTACTTTTATCGATGACTGCACAAAGTTCTGTTATGTCTTTCTTTTAAGAAGTAAAGACGAAGCCCTAGAGGCGTTTAGAACCTATAAAACAGAAGTTGAAAACCAACTTGACAAACGAATTAAAATAATTCGAAGCGATAGAGGTGGAGAATATGGTACACCGTTTGATGAATTTTGTACAGAATCTGTCATTATCCATCAAACAACGGCACCTTACTCACCTCAATCAAACGGTGTTGCCGAACGTAAAAATCAGACACTAAAAGAAATGATGAATGTCTTGTTGATAAATTCAGGCTTACCTCAAAACTTGTGGGGGGAAGCAATATTATCGGCAAATCACATTCTCAACAGAATCCCTCATAAGAAAAATGATAAAACTCCATATGAACTATGGAAAGGCCGCGAGCCATCGTACAAATACCTGAAAGTGTGGGGGTGCTTGGCAAAGGTCGAAGTACCTAAACCAAAGCAAGTAAAGATCGGACCTAAAACGTTCGATGCGATATTTGTCGGATATGCCCATAATAGTAGTGCATATCGTTTCCTAGTTCACAAATCAGATATTCCTGATATACATGTGGGAACAACCATAGAATCTCGAAATGCGATATTCTTTGAAAACGTATTCCCAAATAAAAAGGGAAACGTTGAAAGTGATAACAACGGAAGTTCAAACAAAAATGACGTTACCGAACTTAGCTGTTATAAAAGGACTATTGACGATCAAAGTGAAGAGCCACGTCGTAGTAAACGAGCTAGAGTTGAGAAATCGTTCGGGCCAGATTTCATGACTTTCATGTCAGAAATGGAACCAAGAACATTAAGTGAAGCTCTCTCTAGACCCGATGCTCCAATGTGGAAAGAAGCTGTCAATAGTGAAATTGAGTCTATCATGAATAATCATACTTGGGAATTAGTAGACCTTCCTTCTGGTAATAAACCATTAGGTTGTAAGTGGATACTAAAACGTAAGTATAAAGCTGATGGATCAATTGACAAGTATAAGGCCAGACTTGTAGCCAAGGGGTACAAGCAAGAGGAAGGCCTTAATTACTTCGATACATACTCACCGGTGACAAGGATTACGTCCATACGAGTGCTAATAGCCATTGCAGCACTGTATGACCTTGAAATACATCAAATGGATGTTAAGACTGCATTCTTAAATGGTGAGTTGGAAGAAGAAATTTATATGGAGCAACCCGAAGGGTTCATGGCTCCTGGAATGAGAAAAAGGTGTGTCGACTTGTTAAGTCGTTGTACGGACTTAAGCAAGCGCCTAAACAATGACACGAAAAATTTGACAAAGTAATGCTGTCAAACGAATTCAGAATAAATGAATGTGACAAATGCATTTATGTCAAAAACACACCTGAAGGCTATGTAATTGTCTGTCTATACGTAGACGACATGCTAATAATGGGCAATAATCATGATGTAATCATGACTACAAAGAAAATGTTGACCAGAAATTTTGATATGAAAGATATGGGTCAAGCAGATGTTATATTGGAAATTAAAATTCTCAGGACATCAGAAGGGATAGTTTTAACACAATCCCATTATGTAGAATCTGTATTGAAAAAATTCAATGCGTACGATCTCTCTACAGTGAAAACACCTATGGATCTAAGTCAACACTTAGCAAAAAACCATGGTGAGACCATATCGCAGTTGGAATATTCTCGGATAATAGGCGGTTTGATATATCTTAGAAAATACACAGAATTTTTCGGAGCTCGTACGGATAAGTTCAACGGGGATAAAATTTGGGTTCCGGAAAAGCCTGTTTGGGCTTCCCTATTTAAATGAGGAAATGCATGATTTTCTTTTAAATATTATTTTCTTTTTAGCTATTCCTTTTTTTTCTCCGTTTCTTTCCCGTGCACCCGACGCCGAAACCACCGCGCGCCCGACTTCTTCCCTTGCCCTAACCGGCGCCGACGCCTCTCTTCTCCTATCCCTTCTTCTCTGCCGACGACGTCGCCGTGCCCTAGCACAAACCACCACCGTCCAGGCTGTGTACCTCATCCTCCCGAGACACTCCGGCCACAGGAGTAAGAGCCGGCCTCTCCACGCCGAGCTCTAAGTTTTTAGCGCCGACCACCGCCGGCTATCTTCTCACCTCTTCTCTGTCTCGGTGCCCTAGCCGCCGGCGACGCACCAAGCCACCCAATTATCTTCCCCTCTGCCCACTGACGCCGGCAGTTTGTCCTTAGCAAAACACCGCCGCACCTCTGCACAGTGCGACGCCACTGCTTAGTGATTTCTGCCGTAGCCGAATTGGGAAGGTAAGGGCCATACCTAGCTGTGGAATTAGGTTTGTGGCTAGATCTCAGTTCATGTTTTTCTTTGCTTCTAGTCTAGGTCACGGATTGGTGAGGTTTGGTGTATTGTGGGGTGTTTTTGATTTTTGGCAGCCTTCAAATCAGCATCATCAGTGGTTTTGGATCAAGAACAAAGGATTGGAGATTGAGGTATGTGTAGGGTAAATGATACCTGATGTGTAGTAAGTTTGATACCAATTGGTTAAGTTGAATTAGGCTTATGTGTAGGTATTTGATCTTGGTTGTGGATATAGTATCATTTTGAATTCATGATCATATGTAGAATTGAATTAGATAATTAATCCTTTATGTAGATCATGATTGGATTTGATTATTTTAGATGGATGATCATGTGCAGGTTTGATTGAAGGTTTAATTAGATAAATTGTATTGTGGTGATTAGGGTTTTGTCCTAATTCAGTTTTGGGAATTTTATTTAGCTATTTCGTTTGGATTTAGCTAAATAAATATATATACTGTTTTGACGCAGGACTCTGATTCGAGACGGGCGTCTCGACTTGGATTTGCTAGATTGGACCTTTCTATTTTCGGAGGCGGGTACTTTTGACTTATGTCATTTGATATGCTTAGTAATTAAATTAACATGTTGCATTAATTGTGTTTCTTATCTGTTTCGGTTAATCACTACCCAAATCTTACATGCTTGATTGATTGATTGGTTTTGCATCTCAGGTATATTTTACCTGTTTGTACATGCTTATAGGGGTAGTGATATGCCATGCTTGACCATGTTCAGGACCTAGGTTTTTATACCTTCTGTGTACCTTTGATTCGATATGATTCGTTGACCTAGGGTGCACTTTTCTATATATATGGATTAGGTCAGGATGTTTATATGGTTATTGCCATGCATCATTTGCATGATTGCATGCTGTGCGATAGTCCGCTCCATTATTGTTGAGCACATCGCCAGTTACATGGATCTGCACACACCACCACTCATGGGTTAGTGGTCGATTCAGGCTGAGTGTGTTGCAGCAGGGACGCTGTTAAGCACCGTTGGTCCGCTCATGGGTAGTGTGACAACGTGTTATCCGTCAGGATTCCTCCCATCTTTGAGTCTGGGAGTTGAGAGCATTCGCTCCCCATCTATGATTTGGGGTAGGAGGATAGGTGTACTCGACAAGATCCCGTCCACTCGGTCACTCATCGGGAGTAGTGACGACAGCACGGTTGTCACAACCCTACCCACTCGGCCTCACTATGTGTGTGAGATGATCGCTGGCGTCCAGGACGGATCATTGGCATCATATGCATGATGCATTTATTGCTTGTGTTTGTGTATCGCATATTATTTGGATACCTATGTTTGACATGCATCAGGATTTCCTTATCCCTCGGACTGTTTGACCTTATACTCGGGACTGGTTAGTACAATTCTCCTGTTTATTTCGGATGTATTCTTATCTTTCTTATCAGGACGCATGATTAGTGCTAGGTGTTGTTTCTTTACTTTGCATATCAATCGTACCTGAGTGTTGGACTCACCCCGCCTCCATTGTTGTTATTTTCGGGTTGATCTTTGGAGGGAGTTCCAGTCGCTAGTCCCCACTGCACGTAGTGCTACCTTCTTGGTTTTGAGTTGTTTCATTTTAGCTTTTCGCTATCGGACTTTATTTTAGTTTTGTTTTGGACTTACATATGGATATTGTATGAATCTTTCCGTTGGATGAACTTTTCGTATGATTTGGATTTACTCTACTACATGCTGGGCAGAAGAGGTAAGAAAAATCGGTTTGGGCTTTCTGAGTGTAGTTGAGTAGGGTTGATTTGAGTCAGTATTATTCTGCGTGGTTGTGTATGAATATATATATATAAACTGCGTGGTGATTGATTTTCATTATTGTTATTTTTCCGCCTATGGCTGAGTATTTAGTCTTGTAGAAAATTTTGATTGTCCGCCGTATCTGTAGAAATTCTTCAGATTGTCACTCTTACAGGGGCGTGACAATTTAGTGGTATCGAGCCAGTTTTACGATCTTTTGTTTCGTATTTTGGATTTTGAGTTTAGCGATACCAATTTATTATTTGGTATCGAGGCGGGTTATGATACCTTTTGGTGTTCGGAGATTTATCGGATACATTGTTGGTATTCAGGATATTTGGGTTAGCCAGTTTGCGACTGGGCATTATCGGATTTTCGATATGGTTATGTTTGGATTTCCGTTTCGGATTTATTCGGCGATTATATCGTTCGAAATTTTGAGGTCAAATCGGGGACTGGACCCAGACAACAAATAGGTATGTTGTTATTTTATGTTTGTTATATTGGTATTGATATCGTAATTTAATTTAACGAGATATGAGCGATCTACTCGTATTCTTTGCGAGGCGTGGTCTTTGGGCGACCGCGTGGGAGGACCACGGATCTCTGGATATGCGGAGATGCCCATTAGTGAGCTGTCGATCGGGGCAGACTCAGGATGCAGCGGGAGCATCGGGCTCTCAAATCCCGATAGCTCCTGTAGAGATACCTACTTTGGCCACACCGACGGTATCCACGCCTACCCTGTTTACCGTACCATCAGGAGTACCATTGGTGTACCCGACATCTGCTCCAGCGCAGCCTACGGTGTATTCAGGACCACCGCCACTTGGACCTACAGTGTACCCGACACCAGTGCCCCCAGTGCCTACAGTAGCAGCAGCTACACCATATCCGGTACCTTATTCTACCGTACCTCCAGTTGCCACCACTTTTGTTCCCCAGGCAGTACCACCGACGGCGTATGCTCCGGTATATACAGCAGCACCGGGAGTTCCTCCTCCGGTTTATTCCGCGGTACCACCTGTAGTATCAGTTCCAGTGTTTCCGCCAGTTCCTGCAGCCGTCCCGACACAGCTCACTGATATTGTCGCTGCACGAGCTAGGATTCCAGCACTGGCAGAGTCGATGAAGACTCGTTTCACTCTTTTCCGCGGAGATCTCGATCCGAGTATGGCTCTGTCATGGATAGAGACTATGGAGCAGACTTTCTTCTATATGGCTTGCTCCGAGTGGGAGAAAGCAGAGCTGCTTACCATTTACGGGATGAAGCTAATGCTTGGTGGGTTACTCGGCGTTCTATTATTGGTGGCCGTCACATGGACCGAGTTCGAGAGGCTTTTG
The DNA here is from genome assembly GCF_018446385.1 of Zingiber officinale. Classification (NCBI taxonomy): domain Eukaryota; kingdom Viridiplantae; phylum Streptophyta; class Magnoliopsida; order Zingiberales; family Zingiberaceae; genus Zingiber; species Zingiber officinale. The sequence goes on from NC_055989.1 coordinate 18,165,239, forward strand.
AGCCGTTTCTTTCCTTGTCTATCGGATGTCTCAAGCGATTTTATGAGTCGAGGCAGAATAACCGCTCGATGACCGAGTATAATATAAATTCCTCCGGTTGGCTCAGTTTTGTCGAGTTAGTTGCGGAGGACAGAACTCGCATGATGCAGGTTTATACGAGGATTGGATGGTTATCTGCATGTACGACTTGCGGATTAGGGATTACATCTTACTCGATGCATTGAATCGAGCTTTGATGATAGAGTTAGCTCGTGACGGCATATCCGGAAAAAAAGCATCTGGTCGAGACATCGAGGCGTCCAGCGAGACTCGGCAGGGCGGCCTCGAGTAGTCGCGAGCAGTCAGGTCGAGTTCTTAGGGCGTCTCGTAGGCCTCAATCGAGGCGGTCTTCTTGGGGCGTTCCGGTTTTCTCGTGAGCCGTGAACCACCTTCGGTGATACTCATTGTTTGAGATGTGGATCGAGATCACCTCACCCCTTGCTCTGGGGACGATCGGTTGCTTTTATTGCAAGCTGGGGCACTGAGCCGAGATTGTCGATTGAAGGCTCGGCCTGCGGCTTGGAGGGTCAGTCGAGGGGCAGTCTAGTCGATCGAGGCGTATCGAGGAGGCGGCCCAATCTTCACGGCGTCGGCGAGGCGGCTCCCTCGGCGGCATTTGGCATGCTTGGGCGAGTACTCGGTGCTAGCACCCAGTTTTGTTCGAGGATCTTATTATCCGACTCGGGCGATGTCAGACTCGATCCGGCTAGGCGCAGATCACCATCCTCTCGGTCTTATCGCACATAGTCAGCGGCGCCTCGATGGCGATTACCACCTCCTCCTCCGCGGAGGCGGTCGTGTTCATGCTATTACCAGAGAGGATGCTCAGCGGGCATCCGTTTTCCGCGATACGATTTCCATTTATGCATTCTCCGCTGATATTTTGATTGATCTTGGTAGTTCGCACTCTTTTATATCCGTACATTTATGCGGGAGATTGGTAGATTACCTCTTGTTAGGTTGCGGCGATTGATTGTCTCCCTACCGTCGGTGATACTTTAGACGTCACCGGAGATCGAGGTTGCCCGTTAGACTTTGGCAACATGATACTTACGGTAGATCTTCTAGTATTGGAGATGGTCGAGTTTGATGTCATACTTGGCATGGATTGGTTGTCGGTTTATCATGCCACCGTTGATTGCCGACGAGGGTGGTCACCTTCAGCCTCGAACCAACCCTCGTGGAGTTTCAACGGCATCGAGACGACGGCATCTCGATTATTTCGGCGATTCGGTATGTCTCACGGTGTCATGGTTTCTGTTGTCGTTGATCGATCGAGGACGGTAGTAGTTCGACTCTCAAGCGTTCTGTTGTCGAGAATACTCGGATGTATTTCGGAGGAGGCGGTTTGCCTCTGAAGGCGGTGGAGTTCGCTATTGAGTGATTCGGGAACCGCGCCGACATCGAGCTCCGTATCGTATGGCACGAAAAGTTGAGCAGTGAAGGTTCAACTCCGGAGCTTTAGGCAGAGGATTTATTAGCCCTAGTGTTTCACCATGGGGTTCTCCATTCTGTTTGTCAAGAAAAGGATGGTACCATGAGGTTATGTATTGACTACGGACAGCTGAATTGACTGTTAGAAATAAATATCCATTACCACGGATTGAGGATTTGTTTGATCAGCTCAGAGGTACATCAATATATTCTAAGATTGATCTGCGATCCGGATATCATCGGTGAGAGTCGAGACACGATATTGAAGACTTTCCGTACGGATACGGTCATTATGAGTTTTGGTAATGCCATTTGGGCTTACCAATGCTCAGCAGTGTTTATGGACTTGATGAACCGCATCTTTACGAGTATCTGGATCGGTTTGTTATCGTTTTCATTGATGACATATTGGTCTACTCTCGTTCAGGAGGAGCATGCCTGACATCTTCGCACGATCTTAGAGATTCTTGACGACATCACCGACAAAGTTCGGCAAGTGTGCGTCTGGCTATCCTCGGTTGGTTTTCGGGACACGTGGTTTCTAGCGGAGTTCAGTTGATCCTCGGAAGATCGAGGTCACCGGTTGGGAGCAGTAAAGTCGATTCGAGAGATCCATGATTTTCAGGATTGGCGGATATTACCGACGCGTTTTGTCGAGGATTCTCGCGTATTGCTATGCCCTGACACGTCTTACCGGAAAGGCGTGAAGTTCATATGGTCCGAGGATTGCGAGAGCTGAAGCGGAGATTAGTGTCGGCTCCGGTTTTGGTTTACCTTACGGAGGATGGTTGTACTTTACACCGTGCGTCTCTGAGGGTTTGGTTACGATGCGACGGTAGTCTCTTATGCTTCTCGTCGGTGAAGGAGCATGAGAAGAACTACCGATTCATGACTGGAGTTAGGCGCCATCATCTTTGCTTTGAAGCTTTAGCGTCATCATTTTATATGACATCACATTTGAGATTCTCACGATCATAAGAGTCTCAAATACATTTTCACTCGAAGGAGCTTAATCTCCGACGGAGGAGATGGATGGAGTTCTGAAGGACTACGATTGTACCATTAGCTACCACGGGAAAGCTAATGTGGTTGCGAATCTTTCGGCGAGAAGTCGAGAGGACTTTGGCTTGTCTTGGACTTGATCACGGACTTGATTCGAGTTTCTCGGAGTTAGATCTCGAGGAGCAGGGACCGACGGGGTATTCTTGTTACCATGGTTGCTCGATCGTCGATCGGACGAGGATCAGAGGCCTGAGCCGATGATCGGCATTTGCGGTTTATTAGCGATCGAGATAGCCAAGGCGTGGGCCAGTTTACGAGATGAGGAGGTATTATATTCTTCGAGGCAGATTATCGTACCTCGGTCTCATCCGGTCTTACAGGCTACTTCGGGAGGCACACCGTTCTCGATTTGCGATCCATCCAGGGACCCGTATGTATCGAGACTTGAGGCGTTCCTATTGGTGGAGCGGTATGAAGAAAGACATCACGGATTTCGTAGCTAGATGTCTTGTTTGTCGAGCACAGAGACTTGCAGGATTACTTCAGCGGATTCCTATTCCTGAGTGGAAGTGGGATCACATTACCATGGACTTTGTGGTAGGGTTGCCGAGGACACGACGAGGCCATGACGCGATTTGGGTAATCGTTGATCGATTAACCAAATTAGCGCACTTCTTAGCGATTTGGAGGACTGATTCCCTGGATCGATTGGCGGATCTGTATTGAGTGATTATGAGACTACATGGTGTTCCATTGAGTATCATTTGAATAGAGATCCACGGTTCACGTCTCGTTTATGGCAGAGTCTGCAGCAGGCCTTGAGTTTAGTACAGCTTTCCATCCACAGACGGATGGGCGGTCGAGCGGACCATTCGGACTTTAGAGGACCTGTTGAGGTCATGTGTTATGGATTTGGAGGCGTTTGGGAGGACCATCTGCGTTGGTAGAGTTTGCCTACAACAACGACTTCCATTCGCTATCCGGATGGCACCGTTTGAGGCGTTGTATGGTAGACCTTATCGGACACGTCCTTTGGGATGAGGTTGGAGAGGCCCAGTTGTTGGGACCTCATGGAGTTCAGCGAGGATGCGAGTTGGTCCGTACTATCAGACGGAGGATGTCGAGCGCAGGATCGCCGAAGAGTTATCTTGATCGGAGACGCGACCATTAGAGTTCTCTGTTGGTGACCATGTATTTGCGAGTTTCACCCACGAAAGGGTGAAGAGATTTGGCCTCAGGTAAGCTAGCTCCATGATATATTGGTCCTTCGAGATCTTGGAGAGGATCGGAGCGATAGCTGACTGGCACTACCACCGTCCTGTCAGGCGTCACGATGTATTTCATGTATCTATCTTTGAGGAGATATGTACCGATCCGACGCATGTCTTGGCGAATATCGATTCGATTCGGCTGACATTACGTATGAGGAGGTTCCGGTACGGATTCTCGACCGGAAGGAGCGTCAGTTGCGGAACAAGACCATCCGGCTGGTTAAAGTCGGATGGCAGCATCATTCGGACGAGGAGGCTACTTGGGAGCTCGAGGATACGATCCGAGCTCGATATCCCCATCTTTTCACTTGAGGTATGTGATTTAGTTTACCGTTCAGCATTTATACTTTCTGTCTGTTGTTAGTACTTGCTGATGGTAGATAACGAAATTTGGGGACCAAATTTTTATTAGTGGGGGAGAATGTAAAATACCGGAAAATATGCGAATATTAATAAGGGAATTTTTCGGAATTTTTGGAAATTTTTCGGGAATTTTTCGGAGCTCGTACGGATAAGTTCAACGGGGATAAAATTTGGGTTCCGGAAAAGCCTGTTTGGGCTTCCCTATTTAAATGAGGAAATGCATGATTTTCTTTTAAATATTATTTTCTTTTTAGCTATTCCTTTTTTTTCTCCGTTTCTTTCCCGTGCACCCGACGCCGAAACCACCGCGCGCCCGACTTCTTCCCTTGCCCTAACCGGCGCCGACGCCTCTCTTCTCCTATCCCTTCTTCTCTGCCGACGACGTCGCCGTGCCCTAGCACAAACCACCACCGTCCGGGCTGTGTACCTCATCCTCCCGAGACACTCCGGCCACAGGAGTAAGAGTCGGCCTCTCCACGCCGAGCTCTAAGTTTTTAGCGCCGACCACCGCCGGCTATCTTCTCACCTCTTCTCTGTCTCGGTGCCCTAGCCGCCGGCGACGCACCAAGCCACCCGATTATCTTCCTCTCTGCCCACTGACGCCGGCAGTTTGTCCTCAGCAGAACACCGCCGCACCTCTGCACAGTGCGACGCCACTGCTTAGTGATTTCTGCCGTAGCCGAATTGGGAAGGTAAGGGCCATACCTAGCTGTGGAATTAGGTTTGTGGCTAGATCTCAGTTCATGTTTTTCTTTGCTTCTAGTCTAGGTCACGGATTGGTGAGGTTTGGTGTATTGTGGGGTGTTTTTTATTTTTGGCAGCCTTCAAATCAGCATCATCAGTGGTTTTGGATCAAGAACAAAGGATTGGAGATTGAGGTATGTGTAGGGTAAATGATACCTGATGTGTAGTAAGTTTGATACCAATTGGTTAAGTTGAATTAGGCTTATGTGTAGGTATTTGATCTTGGTTGTGGATATAGTATCATTTTGAATTCATGATCATATGTAGAATTGAATTAGATAATTAATCCTTTATGTAGATCATGATTGGATTTGATTATTTTAGATGGATGATCATGTGCAGGTTTGATTGAAGGTTTAATTAGATAAATTGTATTGTGGTGATTAGGGTTTTGTCCTAATTCAGTTTTGGGAATTTTATTTAGCTATTTCGTTTGGATTTAGCTAAATAAATATATATACTGTTTTGACGCAGGACTCTGATTCGAGACGGGCGTCTCGACTTGGATTTGCTAGATTGGACCTTTCTATTTTCGGAGGCGGGTACTTTTGACTTATGTCATTTGATATGCTTAGTAATTAAATTAACATGTTGCATTAATTGTGTTTCTTATCTGTTTCGGTTAATCACTACCCAAATCTTACATGCTTGATTGATTGATTGGTTTTGCATCTCAGGTATATTTTACCTGTTTGTACATGCTTATAGGGGTAGTGATATGCCATGCTTGACCATGTTCAGGACCTAGGTTTTATACCTTCTGTGTACCTTTGATTCGATATGATTCGTTGACCTAGGGTGCACTTTTCTATATATATGGATTAGGTCAGGATGTTTATATGGTTATTGCCATGCATCATTTGCATGATTGCATGCTGTGCGATAGTCCGCTCCATTATTGTTGAGCACATCGCGATTACATGGATCTGCACACACCACCACTCATGGGTTAGTGGTCGATTCGGGCAGTGTGTGTTGCAGCAGGGACTCTTTTGGCACCGTTGGTCCGCTCATGGGTAGTGTGACACAACGTGTTATCCTGCAGGATTCTTCCCGTCTTTGAGTACCGGGAGTTGAGAGCATTCGCTCCCCATCTATGATTTGGGGTAGGAGGATAGTGTACTGAGAGATCCCGTCCACTCGGTCACTCATCGGGAGTAGTGACGACAGAGTGCATTGTAACCCTACCCACTCGGCCTCACTATGTGTGTGAGATGATCGATTGGCGTTGGTGATCAGATGCATGATTGCATTATTGCTTGTGTTTGTGCTTTATATTTGCGTATTGTTTGGATACCTATGTTTGACATCATCAGGATTTCTATATCCCTCGGACTGTTGACCTTATACTCGGGACCTGGTTAGTATTCTCCTGTTTATTTCAGATGTATTCTTATCTTTCTTATCGAGCCGTATGCATGATTAGTGTTAGGTGTTGTTTCTTTACTTTGTGTACCTGTGAGTGTTGGACTCACCCGCCTCCATTGTTGTTATTTTCGGGTTGATCTGTCGGGAGGGAGTTCAATCGCTAGTCCCCTTGCGTAGTGCTACTCCATTCTTGGTTTTTGAGTTGTTTCATTTTAGCCTTTCGCTATCAGACTTTATTTTAGTTTTGTTTTGGACTTACATATGGATATTGTATGGAATCTTTCCGTTGGATGAACTTTTCGTATGATTTGGATTTACTCTACTACATGCCTGCCTGAACGGCAGAAGAGGTAAGAAAAAAATCGGATTTGGGCTTTACGAGTGTAGTTGAGTAGGGTTGATTTCGAGTCAGAGTATTATTACTGCGTGGTTGTGTCAGCCAGAGGCTGAATATATATATATAAACTGCGTGGTGATTGATTTTCATTACTGTTATTTTTTCCAGCCGCCTGTGGCTGAGTATTTAGTGCTTGTAGAAAATTTTGATTGTCCGCCGTACAGGGGAGATGCTGCCGAAATTTTCTCGGACAGGGACTCTTCTGGGGGCGTGACAAGTTTGATGTATCTCACAAACTGCACACGTCCGGATATTGCCTGTACGGTCAACAAACTGAGTCGTTTTACGAGTAATCCAAACGACACCCATTGGAAAGCATTGATGCGAGTTCTCAGATATTTGAAATATACTATGAACTATGGATTACATTATGGAAAATATCCCGCTGTATTGGAAGGATATTGTGATGCTAATTGGATATCAGATACAAAAGACTCCAAATCCACTAGTGGATATGTATTCATGATCGATGGGGGAGCAGTATCTTGGAAATCCACTAAGCAGACTTGCATTGCTCGGTCAACTATGGAATCCGAGTTTATAGCACTAGACAAAGCAGCTGAGGAAGCTGAATGGTTGCGGAATTTCTTGGAAGATATTCCGCGCTGGATGAAACCTGTGTCTGCCTTACTAATCCACTGTGATAGTCAATCGGCGATTGGAAGGGCACAGAGTAATATGTATAATGGGAAGTCACGACATATACGTCGTAGACATAATACCATTAGGCAGTTGATCTCGAATGTGATTGCAATCGACTATGTTAAGTCCAAAGATAATTTGGCAGATCCTCTAACGAAGGGGTTGAGTCGAGATCAAGTATACTGCTCATCAAGAGGAATGGGATTAAAAATCTACAACTAAAAGCAGTAAGCGGTAACTGACCTTGTTGGTGGAGATCCCAAGATCTTGGTTCAATGGGACAACGAAGTTACAGAAGTTGTGGTCCAGCACATTAGATAGTTTATCTCTATCCCAATCCTAGGATGAATTTGTGCTGTCCTACCTCATGTAGTGAGGTTAAGCTTATGCTTTTAGTGACTTCTATACCTGATAAGGTGGAGTATGGTAGGATACTCTTGATAGAAGTGTCACCTATGTGAGTGTGAAGACAGGCCGCTTCAATGAAACACTCATGAATCCAAGATGGTATCCATGGCCGAAACGGAACCAACCATGAGAACCTAAAGTAGGTGAGATAGATCTCTGTGTGGGTGTTATTGTCTAAGTATACACCAACAGCTGAGCAGTTCAAGACATCACGTTCACAGCCTAGTATACTCGATAGCATTTCACTACGGAAGGTTCAAAGCCACAAGTTACCTCTCCCGATGCAGTGACTTATCGATTGGACTCTTGTAAAATGTCAGCATGCATACACGCATTGCATTAATTTCCATTCATGTGGGGGATTGTTGGATATTGGGGCCTTAAATGGACCAAAATGATTTAGAGGAAGGAAGCCATCAATTGTTGAAAGTCGTAATTGACTTCAAAATTGAAATCTACGATTCGCGTAGATAGATTTAGACTATTAATTTGCTCAAAACCGATTAAGGGTGAATGAGAAATTAATGTTTAAAGTCAACCCAAAATAACATTTGTTATTCATTAATAAAGTGCATAGGAGAATAGTCCCACATCGGAAATTCTCGATGTGTATTCTCTACTTATTAATGAAGATGTGTTAATGGAGTTAACACAAAAAATAAAAAGACAGGTGACCCATTAGCCCAGGGCGAGCAGGTGCTCGCACCTGTGAGCCCGCCACCCGCCACGTGCGCACGTGCGCAATGGGCGCTTTGTAGGCGCACTTTGCCTATGCGACATCCTCGTGGGCAAAGGGAGATGACTGGACAGTTGACTTAGGGAATGGATGGCTACCGTTGATCAACGTTGATCAAATAGATATGATGGATCGCTTGTGATGCGATCTAGAGCGTTGGATCGCAAAGAGTAACGATCTGACGGCCTGGGATGAGACTTGATCTGAAGCATCGAATCAATGGATCCAGATCCGATGGCTGATGACAATAAGCGGGATCTGAGGGTCACAACTCCTCAGATCTGATGGATGAGATTGAAGTGGGCTTGGTGAAGGGTTACAACCCTTCAGAATAGATGATCTAGATCGATCCAGCCCAAGGAACACATCCACTCACCCAAAGGACACTCAACCTCTTCGTTCAGTATAAATAGAACCCTCCAGATGATGGAATACTAACTCAATCTTCTCTTCTCTTCCTCAAGCATTCATCTCATCTTGTGCATTCAAAAGTCCAAGAAGTCTACTAAAAGGTTCGCTGGTCTCGGAAGTCGGAGTGCTACGATTCCGAGACGTTCGTCGTCGTTGTATCTTGGGAACGAATTGCAACAATCCGTTAAGCACCGTAGCGGAGCAATATCGTTTACGGAGATAGTGTCGAACACTAGCCTCGACGATCAGTTTGCATACTCCAGAAGCTACCCGGAGACAACATTTCTTAACTTGTCTAAAGTGAGAAGTTAATATTTTTTGTTATTTATGTTAACTTAGAGTTCAGTTTCAATCAGTCAATCTACCATATCTACCCACATGAAAAAAAAAAATACCAATGGAAAAGAAAGAAATAAGAAGAAATTTTAATGTGAAGCAAAAAAGGACTGATTGGAAGGAATTCCACTCACATATGAGAGGAGTCAGCTCCAAAAAATAAAAGAAAACATGGTGTTTGGACATGAGTACTGAAAAAGGTAAGACATTGTCAAAGATTTTGGGAAAAATGAACACTTTGTTTCAGAATTTTCAGTTCAAATAAAGGATATAAAACTCGAACAAGCAAAGAGCAATTAATATGCAGGAATTGCAGCTCTACTAGAAGTAAAAGAGAAGGAATGGATCACCATGATCCTCGGATCCACTTCAGTCGGCCGTCTCTTCTCCGGTGAAGACGATTCCAGGCCAAGAAACAAACCGTAAATGCCAGTGCTACAAGCCCGGCCTCTCTATTCAAAACCCCCTTTTTGCTGAACCCCAGAAGCAGCATTCTTGCCGTCAATTTCTTCTCCGGAACCCTCCCTATCATTGCTGCTAACGTCGCGATCAGGATCAGCTCCATCACCCCATTTCCACTCCGCCGCCGCCTCCCCCACCCTCCGAACCACCAGCTGTCTTCCCAGAACCCTTTTCGCCCTCCGCTCGCTCCCCCTCCGTCCCCCTCGAGGAGGAGCAGAAGATCCGGCGGATCTGCCCCCAGAGGCCAGAAGAACTTCCCGGCGAGGGAGAGGGCGGCGCGGCCAAGAGCCACAGCACGAACAAACGGTCCAATGGGGATCCTTCGCCGTCTGCTGCGCTTTCGCCTCTGGTTCCTGGGTCCGCCGAGGTCAGTGACAGAATAGCGGAGGAGAATGCTCGGTTGGATCGAGGGGATGACCTGCGGATGGGAAAGCCAAAGATTCATCTGGCGAGGACGAGGGTTTGCATACTGTCTGACCGATTAGTATCATGCCGTAGAAAATATCTAATAATTAAATTAGAGAAATGATATACATCTCGAAACTCATCTAGATCAACCTGGATTATCACATGGACATTTTCATACCAGTACCCAAAAAACTCATTTTTTTTCTCTCATCACTCCCAAATCCCTCCATGCTCATTTCTGTATGTCTCTCTATTCTAATTCTCTCCACATAAAACCTTTTCGTGCCCATCGAACACCCGGCGAAATCTTCTCTCGTTCGTCTCTTCGAAGATATCGATAACGAAACCCTCCTACTTCCCCAACTGGCCAGCCCTCCCCTGCCTTAAATCTCCCCTCTTTCGTCTCTTTGAAGAGATTTAGGGTTTACCCTCCTCCTTCCCCAGTGAAGGATCCAGCTAACAAATCGAGGTATAAGGTATTTTTATGAGTGTTCGAATGGATTACGCTAGTTTCCTTAACTAATTTTACAAATTTTGTATTTTTTTTTTGTCCAAATCGACTTTCTTTTATTTGGATCTTAATGTTGCTTGATTTTCTTCTATTTAATTGATTTGAAAAGTTGCTTTCGCTAAAGCTTGTTTGACGACTCCTTCAGCTTGCTCGGTTCACCCCAAGGTAGTAGATATACATCTCGACGCTCCCTACAAACAAGCATGTGGCACATACTTTGCACTTTTCAAAGAAGGCAATCTATATTTACCATATAAATTATGAAAATGCATTGAAGTTAGTGTTTCAGATTAAAAGTTCAGCCAATGGAACTCTTTATGAACAATTTTGACTGAATTCTATTGAAGTTTATGTTGTTTCATTTTCTTATCCTATTTTGATACTTGTATACTCTGTTTCAATATGTAATACCAAACTATTTTTGGAGAAACAACTTTGTTCCTGAACCACAATTGTTTTTTGGGTGTATGTGAATTTTTTGGTTGTTTGGATTTTGGTTTTTGTTTTGGAGTAGTGGCTTTGGTTTAGTAAGTTTTTAAAACAAAACGTAACAGAGGGCAGTGTTGCGCTGACAGCTATCCCTTATAACTTTTTGTTTGTGTTCTTTTTTACCATCTGGAATGTGGATTTAGCTTAGCAACTCCATTCCCTTTTGCTTTCTTTATTTAAACTATGGACTACTCATCACTACCAGTCAACTTCTTTTCTAAGCCTATGCTTTTTTGATCTATTTTTTCTATGTTCTTTCTATGTCAGTTTTTTTCTTTCTATAAAGTGAACCCTCATTCTTGTCTCTCAAGAGATTAGTAGTTTATTTGTTGTATCTCATATCCAAATAAATAAGTTGTTAGTTGTTAGTTGTTAGTTATTAGATGAAATACTTAGATATGAAAACCAAGGGATGAGATAGCTTGAAGCAATAAATTTATGTTTTACTTATTGCGTATTTTCAAAATGAGATAATTTATGTGGTACTTATTGTTGATTTATATAGTAACGCAAAATAGCTTATTTCCTATTTTTGAATTTATTTAGCATACAATCTATGAATATTAAAAAAAATTGAATCTAAGCAATTCTCGTTTGCTTATTAGGTTGGTATTTTATGGTATCATCAAGTTACAGCTTCATTGACAATATGAAATTTAAACATGTACCATGCAGGGACTATGGACAAAGAATATTGGTATGTGTTTCTAAATCAACCAAAAATCCCGAAAGGAAGGTATTATGGATGTGGGCAACATGGTTGGCAAAAGTTGATGGTAGCCGATACTTTGTCTGATGAAAACATCAGTGAAATATGTTGTGGAAGGTTAGGAAGAATAGAGTCATGGTTAAGAAGTGAACACATTACTTCTTGTGGACATAATCTAAGAAATTGGAATCTACCATCAGTGGTCTGGATATGAATATAGTGAATTTGACTCTTTTAGCGGTGTACCCTATTACATTGTTAGTTCGGTCTTGATAATTAGTGTTGAGTAATGTTGTTGTTGTAATATGACAGGCTAAATATTTGTAAGAATTAGCTGAAGGTTAATTAGTGTTGACTAATGTTTGTGCTGTAATGTGATAGAATAATTAGGTTTTAGTTAAGATGGATGATGCGGAACATGTTAGATAATGGTTTGAACATTTTGTAATGACTTATTCTGTGTTATTCTTATTTTGAGACTTAGTTTTCATCTTTGATACTTCTTTAGTCAAGCAAGAATGTGAGCTTGATGTTGATTGTTTTCTGCTGTTTGCATCTTTCTAGTTTGCATCTTTATCTTCGTGTGGATATGTTCACTCTAGATTTCAAGTTTGCATCTTTCATGTGGTAGGATGATGCAATGTTGATTGTTTTCTACTGTTTCATCCCTTCATCTGATGTTTGAGCTACCACAATTGGTCCTTTGTTGATTATGAATGGTTCAATTTATGAAGCACAAATCAATCCCTATTCATTTTTAGTTGATGAGCCGGGATTGATTTGTAGACCATCTTCCATCTCAACCCATCTGGATGATGACCCCCATATTTGCTACCCTTTTTTGCAAAGATGAGGTTGTGGAGTGCATCCATCTCTCAAATAGACATTTCAGTTGCAGTCTTGCAGACTAATATCTTCATTTGAGAGAGATAAACATAACTGTGAATGAGAGAGTCATATCCACCACTCAACATCTTCTTCTACTCTAAAAAAAAAAATGGATAAAGAAGAAGCGTCTATTTAGAGAGTATAGAAAATGGCATTAACTTCTGCATTTGAAGATTAAGTCAATCAAACATGATAAAATATGTCTCTAGTTACTCTAATGGAACTCTGACTTTTGAAATCCAAATGGGCGGGTGCGCGAATGGCAACAACAATTAACATCGGTTCAAAAAACAATATATGTACATTAGATTTTTCAAAGGCTAAAGTCAGAATTTTGTTTCGAAGTGAGATGAAATAACAAAAATAGAAGCCAACAGAAGTCACTAAATTGAAGATGCTGAAAAATTGCTTATATTGAAGGACAAACTTTGTGCGAGAAGAAATGATTCACTAATTATTAGAATTTAATCGATAAGTTCTACAAAAGAAATTTGTATCTTTATATGATTTACCCTTACATCCACATTCAGATGCAAGCTATTTCTCAATCTACAACATGAAAATGGTTCTTGAAGGCAAAGAATCAATACAGATCCTTCCAGTCACAACAAAAAAAGACTTCAATGGACAGTACTATCAAATATTAACAAAAAAATCACTAAATAGGTAACTGCAATTCAGTATTAACTGAATCCAAACAGACATTGAAATTAAAAATTCAAAGCATTTGTTATAACATCAATCCAAAATAGAAACTAAATCCAAACCAATATTAAAGTCAACTATCATGCCAAAATGTTTTGAAAGCACCACATTATCTATTAGTTTTGCATTAAAAGGAATGTCAAAACAATAGGTTGCTGTGATTTTAACACTTCCCTCCACCACCACCCAGCTTAGGGCCTTTCGGTCCAGTACCCTTTGGAGCACCTTTTGTCTGAGTTTTTCGAGACTTTGCAATCAGTCCAGCCAAGATTGATTCTTCTCATCTTTTGTTTTCTTGATTCTCTCTTTGATTTCACTGCATTTAAGAAAATAGTTATTCATTAATCATTAGCCAACGAAACAACAATATAGGATAACAAAACTGCCTACTGATCACACTGATACTATTGTGTATGTGTGCGCACGCGCTTGTGTGTGCAATGTTCACAAGAATGGTAAAGGAGCCTGGCTACCTCACAGAGGTGTAACCTTTATTGAAAATTTTGGCACAAATATAAACTTAAGTTATCAATCAACTGAGATGCTAGATATCAATTTCAGTGTTCATTCTGAAGGTAAAAATGCTCATAATTTAGACCATGGTTGCATAAATGATGTCAAGCATCGTGAGAGATGCTCTCAACAGACAATTGTGTAACAAGTTAAGAGAAGAACCAAACAAATGTAGTACTAAGTAACAATTTGCATAGTTTGGCTCATTGTAAGTAATTGCCAAACAAATGTACTACTAAGAAAGTCAGATAGTTCCCAAGAAGTCCAAATCGATATGATTCATCACATCACTCCAAGAACAAGCAAGCAAAGTCAAATCATAAAAGTTAAATAAAGTGTACTAGCAACATCTTAATATTGTACAGATGAAGAACCTATTTTACTAATGACAAATGAAGTGAATCACATTACTTAATATTGTACAAACTCCATTAACAATTTGGACAAATTATAGGGACAAACCTTTGCTTTGACATCAAATTTTAAGAAAAATAAATTATGTTGTTGATTGGATGGTTGTCACAAAACGAATCACTTGACATGTAACAAAGGACCCTATAAATAGTAAACAGAGATATTTGGCTACAACAAAGTATATAAAGCAAAAGTTATCTCATAGGTACTAAACAATAATCCTCTATCGCTTAAAACATAACAAATCATACATTTTTTCTAGCCTTTGCAATTGATTTCTTCACAATTTATTCAATGTTAGGTTGTTTCCTCTTTGTGGGTGGACGACCACAAGATCATACTTTTAATGGAGAGTTGTATTGTTTTTGAACTCGATGTAGATGCTTCTTTCAGTTGGCCCGCCCTTGAATGATCTATCTGAATAGTAATCAATTTTTCCTTCACATTTTTCAAGATTTCCACCAAAATAGAACAACCATCGTTATTATTTACCACAAGTTGTTGAACCTCTTGTATCAATGGAGTGAAAATATTATATCGATGTCTTTCTCCATCACCAACATATTCATCATAAATGTTAGTGATACTTTGATAACCATGCTTAATATCTTTGCGCCATCTATCTATAATATAATTCATAGGAACCTCAAGCACCTTCATTCGTATCAATACAGAGATCACATGCCTATATAAAATTTCTCAAAACTCAAAAAGATGACATATACACTTAACTTGACAATCTAACTCAGTATAATGTCTCTTATAGGGTCTTCCCTTTTTTTCAACAAAGTTTCTACCACTTCAAATATAAAAGTAACTAGGGATGTAAATGAACCAAATGGTTCGCAAGCTATTCGGAGCTTGATTCGGTAAAAAGCTCATTCGAGTTCGTTCGTTTATCTTATCGAGCCGAGCTCGAGCTCGATTTCGAGCTCGACAGTTTTATCGAGCCGAGCTTAAGGATATTCAGCTCGTGAACTCGCGAACATGTTCGTTTATAGGCTCGCGAGTCAAAAAAATGAGCTTTAAAACGAGCTAAAAAAACGAGCTCTAAAACGAGCCTTAAAATGAGCAAAAAAAATGAGCTCTAAAACATGCCAAAAACGAGCTCTAAACGAGTCCGAAAATGAGCCCGAGTTCACTTAACGAGTTAGACTCATTAACTTTGATAATCGAGCTAATAACGAGCCGAGCTCGAATTGTTCGCGAGTTTGATAATTCTAAAACGAGCCGAGCTCGAGCCTTGTGATAAAAGCTCGATTCGAGTTCGAGCCCGAATATAACTTAAACGAGCCGAGCTCGAGCCTAATACTGTTCGGCTTGGTTTAGCTCGTTTACATCCTAAAAGTAACCCCTTCTTGCCTCACTAGTGAGGTATTGCAAAACATCAACCCTCTTACTTCATCTTGGAACAACTTAAATAAGTTGTTAGTGTAGAAATTTTAAAATTGTCTTTTAATAGGATAACCAGTAATTACTAGTATCATAGAATTAAAAGAACCAAAATCCAATTTTTTTTCTTTCTCAATCTTCTTCTTCAAAGCATTATCATACTGCTTAACAAATTGTTTCAAAGAAGTTTTGGAATGAACATATTCATCAAAAAATGCATTCATACTTTCACTCCTTTGAGATATAGACATACCTGCCCAAAACTTATCTTTGATGTACACAGGTATCCATTATTTCGCTATTCATGCAAAGATTTCAACCAGTCATTGTTCTCCAAATTAAAATCTTCAATCATTTTCAACTAATTCTTATCACAATCATCAATAGTAAGCGAGTTGTAAACAATATTTTTCAACCATTTCTTTATCATTTTATATTGAGCATGACCACCTAATTTTGCTGGTATTTTTTCATTATATGTCAAAGACACAAACGATGATGAGAATTCAAAAATGCCTCTTCAATAGCAATTGTCATAGCACAGCACTGGTCTATGATTATGGCCTTCGGAGCACGTCCGAGCATACATGTCAGCCAAGATTTGAACAACCATATGAATGTTTCTGAATCTTCACTTGATAATAATCCACATCCAAGCAAAATGGATTGGCCATGATGATTGATTCCAACAAAAGGAGCAAATGACATGTCATAACTATTAGTCAAATAAGTTGTATCAAAAGTAACGACATCAGAAAAGTAATCATATGCAGCCCTATATCTTGCATCTACCCCCAAAAAATATTTCTTATTCGAGACTCTTCATCTAAATCAAGCACATAAAAGAAGTTTGAGTTCCGACTTTGCATGCGACAAAAATAATGACTCAAGGCTTCAGTATATCCATCCCCTAACCTTAACCTTCTAGCTTCTGAAATATAATTGCTATACTCTCTCTCATCAAATGACAAATTCTCATAGCCTCCAGCCTCAACTACCAATGAATGAAAACTTTTACTCAAAATTATTTCTGCTTGATCATTTAATTCAAGGTTTCTCTTTGTAGTTGAATCCAATAATTTATTACATCTAAAATGTCATGACTTTCTCGGGCTCAAGACATGATTATGTTCAAGAGATACACTAGTTATCACAAAGTTATCAACATTCCGAATAACAACATTAATCTTAGCTTTGCAATTCGTCTTAGTAGAAGGTCTAGGGTACAAAGCATTTTTTGCTTGAGATACTGTTTTACCACTTTTGGTACATCCAAAATAAAAAATATTTTTACTTTCCATCATCTCCCTTTTTACTACCTAATTTGGAAATACCGAAACCAACATTCTGAATATAGGATTTATAAAAATTACGAACTTCATCTTCAGATGAAAAAGTCATTCCAATCTCAGGAATCATGATTTCATTTAAACTAGATGGAGATAGATCTTGATACACATGGTCGTTGTTATCCTTTACCTCATTTGAATCACTGTTTCCTTATTCCATGACTATTTTTCACCTACATTTATTCAAAAATGGAAGGCAGGTAAGTATTCATCTACATTTTTTTTAAAAAAAAAACATAGAAAACAAACCCCAAAAGTGAAGAATCCAAATGAAAGCAAGGAGTTCTAGATAAGAAAGGAGGGAGTTAAAATCAAATAAATGACGTTAAATATAGATTGCCTTCTTTGAAAGGTGCAAAGTATCTGCCACAGGCTTGTTTGCAGGGAGAGTCGAGATGTATATCGGCTACCTTGGGGCGAACCGAGCAAGCCGAAGGAGTCGCGGAAGCAGCTTTAGCGAAAGCAACTTCACAAATTAGCTAAACAAAACAAAATTGAGCAACATTAAGATCCAAATAGAAGAAAGTCGATTTGGACAAAAAAATATATAAAATTTGTAAAATCAGCTAAGGAAACTAGTGTAACCCATTCGAACAGTCATAGAAATAGCTCATACCTCGATTCGTTGGCTAAATCCATCACTGGGGAAGGAGGAGGGTAAACCCTAAATCTCTTCAAAGAGATGGAGGGGAGATTTAGGGCAGGGGAGGGCTGAGGAAGGAGGAGGGTTTCGCTGTTGATATCTTCGAAGAGATGAAGGAGAGGAGATTTCGTCGGGCGTTTGATGGGCGCGGAGAGGCTTCACGTGGAGAGATTTAGGGTAGGGAGGCAGAGAGAAATGAGCGCGGAGAGATTTGGGAGAGATGCAGTAGAGAGAAAAAATGAGCTTTTTGGTTGTTGGTCCACGTGAGAGTCTACGTTGGTTGAGATGGGGTTTCGAGATGAGATTTAGAGATGTATATCATTTCTCATTAAATTAAGCCTTTGGCAAAGCAAAATCAAGATGTGAGACCATTAAAAAAATAATTAATCAGATCAAATTAGATCAAACCTGAGGTGATTAGTTTAACTCCATAGAAATTTTCTACTGATTACCAGAGTAAATCGGGAAGCACTCACAGTGGATGACCTAGAAGCCCAACATTTTTTAATTACGCATCAAATTTGGAGAAAAAAATCTCTGTAAATACGTCATAGCTAGAATCAAACCGTGATATCTAGATGACAATTAGAAAAAACCAATTCATTTTGAGGTAATTAGAAAAGAGCGGAGGAGTAAAAAAACAATTAAGGTTGGAAGTTTTGACCGCTTATGACAATTTTAATAAATTGGATTGATATTTTACCAATTCATTTTAAAATAGATTTAAGTGAATCGATCAACCCTTAACTTTAACTGTCCAAGATGGTTACATTTAAGAACTGTCAGTGCATGATTCGTATATAATTCGTTCATTACGATTCAAGATTATTATATTTTAAAAAGTTAAAATTGTAAATACATTAAAAAAATGAGTTTGCATTTATTTAAGTTGTCTACATATCCCTTTAGAGTATAGAAGAATCAAAGCTCACGTAGTTCTCTTATTTTTTTTTTTACCCTTTTACCTTATAAAATGACGTTAGTAATATTTTTATTTTGATTGTTAATGAAAATGACGTGGAAATAATGAAATGATCTAAAAAGATTATTTACTTTCTTACTTAAAATAAAATAAATTATAATTAGTTATTAAATAATTAACTTATATATATATATATATTTTGTAGTATTAGGGTATGTCATATTCACTTAGAAAATCTGATTCAATTTCACTATAATACATTTTTTTGTTTAAATTTATTAAAAAGATTCATCTATAAATATTAAAAAAAATAATTGAAGGTTCATTTAATTGGACATTGAACGGTAGTTGGGTCGATTATAATTTAAGCCTAGCCTGGGTCTAGGCCTAGTTCAAACTAACCCATGGGCATGTCTAAATCAACTTAAATGAGTTACAGTCCAGACGGATCAACAAGGATGGACTCGAATAGGCTCATGGACAATATATATATATATAACTAAAGTGAATAAATTACAGTTTAAATTTATTTTTTTAATATTTTGTTATATTATTTTTGATGGTCTCGTAAACTTGGGCTTGTTTGTCTAACTTACCATCCATCTTGAGTTATATTGGATTTAAAATTTTCCTATCAAACCTGATAGATGATGAATTTTGCACGGACTTAAAAAATAAACTCCTATTGTGTGAATCGTCAAGAGATTTTCATTTTTATAAAAAAAATAAAAAATAAAAAATAAAAAATAAAATAACATTTGCAAATGCTACAGAAACAAATTTTTTATAACATTCAATCAAATGAAAACTTATTAAAATTTTAAAAGTATAAAAACATTAAACAAATCAAAAATACATATATTTATGTGAATAATTAAAAAATACATTTAGTTATATATAAAAATTATTTAATATATATTATAATTTTAATTGGCATCACTAACCCAAGTGCAGTAAAAAAAAAAGTGATTACCTATTTTATATGTTAAGGAAGGTAACTCATAAATTTATAACCGACCATCAAATTATATCCGTTGAAATTTAATATCTTAACCCAGTGTAACAAATTTGTCCCCTCCAATCAATTAGATATCTGGTACGAACAGGCATTAAGCCAAGCATAATCCATTGACTCAATTGTAACGTGTGGCTCTTGAAATGTGGAGATTAATTGAAATGTTGCGAACCAAACGTTTGTCGGAAATAGTAATAAAAGACAATTCGACGGTTGATCATCCTCTGGTCCGATCTGTTTCATGGGCGTGGTGGCCAGGTGTTCCATCTCGGCTCACGCTTCCTTGTGCTTCGGCGCGGCGACGCCGACGGCGACCAGGACGAGCCCTTCTTCGCCCCGGCACCGCACCAAAATACACTTGGAGCCGCGGTGTCGGTCGTGGAGATTCGAGTGTCGAGCCGGAAATAGCGGCGCAGAAAGAGATGGCGTCGATTGGGCGTCATCACCGACGGCCTCCCCGTACCAAATCCTCGGCGTCGACCCTGCCGGTTGCTCCCAGGCCGAGCTCAAAGCGGCCTTCCGTACCCGGGTGAATCCATCTCGCACTTTTTCTTTGCTATCGCTTGATCATCTATTTAAATGAGTAGAAACAAACTGCAACATTAGTAGTTCACACATGCCAATAGACATTGCTAGGAATTCTATCTCTGCACTAGACTGCACTACCACATGATACAACATATCATGTCGTTACCATAAAAAAAAGGTGCAATATCTGGTGGTTGAGCTTCTGTCAACCACTGACCTAGCATAATCAACATTTGTAAAAGCTCTAGCACCAAACCTCCATTTCTTTTGAATAAATACCCTATGATTCTTTGAGAAACTGTACTCTGTGTGAGCTGATTGCAAATGAGCTTTTTTGGGTTATGCATAAATTGACTAATCACACTCACTGTGTATGGTATGTCTGGTCGTGTATGAGACATATAAATAATAAGTTTTTCTACCTGGCATTGATACATGCTGTTTTATCTTTCTTTATGGAGATTTGAATATTTCTGTTGGGAAATAAGAGTCTCCTGCTTAGAGTGAGTCACATCATTTCCTGTGTCACTCATATATACTAAGACCGTTGTGACTCCCCCTGGAGAAGAGTGTTTAATAAATAATGTGTGATCCCTTCCATATAACTCTCGTAAATCATGCCCGTAGTGATTGCTTAAGTCGGCTTTCATACAGTTTGAGCTTCCAAATTATTTATATATCATGGTGGGACCTCCATATAAAATTTTCCTCTAGTTCTTCATGCAAAAATGCATTCTTGACATCAAACTTATTCTTAGATTCTAAGTTAGATTCTTGGACTTGCATTAGGTCAGGGACGACTATCTCCTTCCTAAGTGTACCTTATCAAGTCTCACATTCTCAATATCATAGTTGGGATTTTCATGCTCATATTCAGAAATAGGATTTGATATGGACTTAGATATAGACTTAGACATTGGAAGTAATGATAAGTTGAGTTAGAAATTTCTGTCCTTATCTCGTCATATGAAATTCTCTCTTTAGATAAGGTGTGGTGAAGTAAGATGATTGTTCATTGAAAGTAACGTCCGCGACACATAAAACTTCTTTGATGGAGGATGATAATTGTTGTATCATTTTCATGAAGGGAATATTTCTATTACACAACATAGGAACCTTGCATTCTAGACTTTGCATGGATTGCTCTATATATGTATTAACTTCTCACAATTGAAGTAGTTGATAGAATTTAATGTGAGAAGAGTCTGACACATTTTCTCAATGTGTAGATATAAGATACATCATGAATACTAAGGCAAGTGACAGAGCAACTCTGTAAATGGCATAATCAAAACACTGAAGCATATCAAAAGGGTTGATAAATCTTGGTGCAAGATGTTTATTTTTATCAAATCTCATTACACCTTTTGTTGAACACACTTATTGTTACATACCGCAAGTGCACGGTTACGTCGTCAGTAATACAAAAGATATCGTACTTGACTGTTGATTAAGCACTAGTTAACTTTGCATGATGAGCTATCTAGACAATTGAAGGTTGGTTGGCAAAGAGAAAGTAAGAGAAAGATTAAGGAGAAGGAGAGAGGAAGAAAGAGAGCATAGAGAGAGGGAAGGAATAAGAGATGATCTTGGAAGGGGATGAATGATATAGATGCTAGGATTTCGGTTTTGTTATGATGCTAGTTAATGCTCCTATGCATTGTTCATCTTCCTAACTCCATGCTTACACTCGTGTAGAGATTCTAACTAAAATCTGGTACAACCCCGTGAAAATCGCACCGGAGAGTCTACCCAAGTTCTAACGCCATTAAATAAAGAAGCAACTCTAGAGTCCGGTTAAAGGGTTACCCTCTATCACAGGGCCCCCCGGTCATACAATCGTTAGAGTTATTTAATGTATTTCCTAACGGTAGCACTAGAATATCCACTTCAATTAGAATTCTTTAACAAGGATTAGTCCCTATGTTAAGATCTTTTGACTTTAGAAAGTGGGTAAGTATCGATGCCCTCTGTCACTAAGGGCATAATACATCCGGTTGAATGGGTATCCTCTGTCACTAAGGTGATCCCCGGTTATTCAGTCTAGTAGCAACCTTAATATAGAGACAAATCCCTCACATTTACATGAATTGGCCTCACACACATTTCATCAAACACATACAAGGCACAATACATATAGAACATGATATAAACACTTCATAGCACAAGAAGATGTCCAAATACATAGTTCATATATCACATCACATCATAGTTACTTCCTATATCCTTGATCTGGAGAATCTACTCCATTACAAGGGATTACAATCTAAAGACGAAGAATAAAGCAAACTACAACTCAATACATGGAGATAGAGAGAAGAGATGCTTATCTTTGAAGCGTAGCGTCCTTGGAAGCACTCCCTTGCTCCGAAGATGGACAGATCGATGAAGAAGATGGAAGATCTAGGGTTCCTCCAAGGGGGAACCCTTTCCCAAGGAATGAGGATGAACCCCCAAGACAAAGATTCACCCAAAGGGGAGAAAAATCCTTTAAATAGGGCAGGGTACGGGCCTGGCACGACCCGTGCCATGGCCGTGTGGCACCCACACGGCCAACCTCTGGACATCTCACACGGCCATGTGGAAGCATACGACCATACTCTTCTTGCTCTTTGGAGACCTCACACGGCCATGTGAATCCACACGACCGAGGTCTGTTCTGCCTCTGGAATGTGGCACGGCCGTTTTGATTCAGTACTGCTTTGCCTCTGGAATGTTCACACGGTCGTGTAAATTAGCACTACTGTGGTCTTCTTCCCTTTGGATTGTTGCACGATCGTGTGAGTTCACACGACCGAGGCTTGATTTGGCACGGGCAAGACCACATGGTTGTGTGGTTTCATACAACCTGAGCTGAATTTTCACAAGTTGCTTCAATGTGCGTCTTTTGTTCTATTTTCGTTCTAAATTGCGTCCTATCAATCAAAATAAGTAAAGAGCAGATCTCCGAACATAATATAATAGAAGTACGACATTATAATAAAATAGGGTGCAATAAATATTGACTATGCTAATGAAATACAAGTAGATGTACGCCAAAACATGCATAAAAGTGTATATAATCTACGTACATCTCACTCCCGACTTAAACCTTTGCTTGTCTTCAAGCAAAACCTGCAATCTAGATTTATATGCGTAGATGACATGTAATGATCCTTAGTGAATCAATATAAACATATCATATAGTTTCATTAATGAGCATAATACAAAAATTATTTGAGTGTGACCTAAGTAGAAGTTCTCCGTGCTCAGTGCGATGAGTGACTTAACTTTCTCAAGTGTCAATCTCTAAGCCTAGTCAATTTTTTATTTAACTGTGTTCCTCGTACTTTCGGCGATAGACACTTACCCACCACTCGCAAGGTTCATCCCCCCACAAAAATGCTATGCATCATCTACACAAGATCTCAAAGGAATATTCAGTACCAAGAGAACTATATCATTTATTTCCCCAGTAATCTAACTCGGTCTCAAAGGGGTGAATTACTAGTTTCCACTCGTGATAACTATTTTTTATCCCTTATTATACATATTTTTTTTTCTTTTGAATGTTTGCAAAGTATCAAACTTGAACAAACCTTCATATTTTTTAGGGATTGATTTTTTCAAATGAGCTTGCATGATCTGAGTTTATCCAGTAACCAAAATGTAGTTGAGAGGTCACCATAGAAGCAAGAGTACTAGTTCGGTTATATGAATCATGACTATTTTCAAAAATTTCTACCATCAAAGTCAAGAATAATGTGAAGAGATCCTAAAACTAGACCCATATTCAAATTCTTCTAGTAATAACAATGCACACTTCATGCTACTATGGATAAGAAAACATAGATCAATACATATACTAGCATACCAAATTACATAACATAAATATCTAAATGAAACGTGCTAGCATTTTACTATGAGGAATAAATAATAATGACATGATGAGTTATGCAACTTGAAAAAATTTATTAAAAGAAATAAGCAAAAACTAACAAATATGACAAATACTAACCTAAACCTATACATCCCCAGACTTAAACTTTTTATTGTTCTAATGAAAACTAGAAATGAAATATGGAGAAGATTTTTTTGAAATTAAAGAAGTTGTCAAGTGATAAGCTCCAAATGGTTGAGACATTCATGTTCTGAAGATACTTCCCTACATGTGATTTACAATCCTCCACAACTTTGAATCCTACAAAAAGAAATAGACAAGAAAAATTAAGTAGAGGGATTAGAGTTATTATGAGCGAAGTGAAGAAACTAAAACTAAAATGAAAGCAAGATTGAACTTGAGTTGCCTCCCAAGGAGCGCTTGTTTTAGGTCATTAGCTCGACTCCTTATTTGGTTCGCTTAAATCGTGATCTTGTCGGAGTGAGATACCTCCGGACTTTCCTGCTAATGGCCCATAATGCGGAGTGAGTTTTCATCATGGGAATCACATCTTGTGGAGTTGCTCTCTCCTTCTTCTTCTCATTAAAGATTATTCTTGACGGTTGGAGAAGGTTCACTTGAAGTCAAGGTTTAAAATTTTGACCCGTGCCGAGGTTTCGGTCTCAGACCGGAACGATACGGTTTTGGTATCGTATCGTACCGTGCCGATAAAGTTTCGGTATTTTTTTATTTATCTATAGTAATTATAAGATAAATATGTTTATGGTTTATATAAAAATAAATTGTATATTGATTTATTATAAGTTCTCAATTATTGAATAATTTAATATTGTTAGAAAAAATAATTAAAAATAGTTTTATTTAAATATAATTGATATATCAATAATTTAAATTAAAATGGAAGTATTATAATAATAATAATAATAATAATAAGTATATAAATTAATACAAGATATTACTTTATATTAATAATAATTATATAAATTAATTATTTATTCATTTAATTAATTATTAATTAAATAATACATATTTTAAATAGCAAAAAAATATCGAGTAAAAAAATTTAAAAAATATCAGAATATAAATATAATTTATTAGAATTCTTTTAAAAAAAATTAGAATTTTAAAATTTTTTTTAGAATTTTTAAATTTTTTTTAAAAATTTAAATGAAATTTAAAATAATAAAGAAAATATTAGAATATAAATAAGAATTATTATATTTTTTAAAAATTTTAAATTAAATTTACAATATTATTTTTTTAAGAATATTAATTAATAAAATTTATTTTAATTTTAAATATATTTTTTATATATTTTATTAGGATAATTTAATTAGGGTTTATAAAAGCCTCTTCGAAATAACCCACGTCCTCCTTAGGAATTGTTTAGTTTAATTAATTAAATAAAATAAATAAATATTAAAAAAAAAATCGCGCATACGCGAGATCGCCCGCGATCCCGCAGGCGGTGTTCGGTGGCGCCGGAAGTGTCGCCGGATGCCTCCGGCGGCGCCGGTAGGGTCGCCGGAAGCTTTCGGCGATGCCTTTGGTGCCGAAGGCGTCACGGGACGCCACCGGAGGCGTCCTGCGTCTCCTCCGGCGCCAACGGAGGCGTCCCGCGTCTCCTCCGGCGCTGTCGAGACGGGGACACCGTCCGGCGGAACGGTAAAAATCGCCCGTGCCGGGCAGCACGAAACGACATTTCATACACTGCTTGAAGTACCCAGGCTAAGAGCATGGTGATCACAGTTGATGTTCAGACCTTTTTCTGATGAAAGTGAAGTATAGGCAAAGGTGGGAGTGTCCAGCCTTGGGGTCTCTAACTTCTACCACTTCCCACTTAGAGGGCTGCACACAAATATTAACATCTGCTTCCTCTATAATCCCATCATCACTCAAGCATTTACTATTAGAAGTTGCAGCAAGAACAATAGCAAGGTTGGTTGAAGACGCATCAACGTCCTATCAGTGTCCAGAGTATCATCAAATACATCAACACCATGCAAAGTAGTAGAAGAGTCCTGTAGAGCTGCAGAATCATGATCGCAGTCGCCTTCAACTTTACATTCCATCCCCTTCAACTGAGACTCTGAATTTGGACTGGACACATCATCTTGCGATAGAGATCGGAGAAACAAGATCCCCTCTTTCCTCAAGAGCTCTTCTAATTCTTGCATTTTGGTTTTCATCTTACTAGGAGTAGGAATATCTAAGTCTTGGGAGTCCTCCCAGTCAGTCAGCTCATAATGTTGCAATTGTTCTGGTCCATCTAACAGTGATTCATCTTGAAATTTTGATGGACTCTGATTTGCTTGAGAAGACTGGTCAATACTTTGAATGTTGTTGTACTCAAAATTCTGATAATCCATCCCATCTTGATTGTAGTGTTAAGGTGAGTCAAAGATATGTTGCTCATCCTCCTCTGAAGTGTGCTGAGGTTGAAAGTTCTGAATTTGTTGATCACCTTAGTCGTAGCTAGAAGTACTAGGAACCGAATCATACATGTCTTGATGCACAAGTTGGAATAGATTCTGAAGTTCCGTGGAGGAGGTAACAGTATTTTGGAAGAGGTGACATATAGCAGCTGGATAGGATGAACTGGCATAAACTGTTCAGATAGCATGAGTTGGTTCTGTGGAAAGGCTAGCTTCATTTTGGAAGAGGTGACACATGGTAGACGGATGAGTTAGACTACCACATGTTGTGCAGTTGCTCACATTTTGCTTGTCATTTGAACTATCTCTTGCATTGAGCCCTCTAAGTTGTCAAGAATACCAATCCATGGCTAAAGAAAATTTCTGATCTCACCTGAAACAAAAGCAATAAACTCACAACACACGATGAGTACTCATCACATAGCACATGAATATAAGAGATCTAAAATAATCAAGGCACTCAACCAATTTTTGTATTGATTCTAAAAAAAATACAGAATTTAAAAACAAGAAGGAAAGTGTCTAATGAAAATAGGAAAGAAAATGCAAAAAGTAAAAGAAAAAGAAAAATGTTAAGAGAAACTCATATGCTAATCAATTAATATTAATCAGAAACAGTCCACGACAACTGTGCCAAAAACTTGTTACGTACCATAAGTTCACGGTTACGTCGTCAATAATATTGGTCTTGTCCGAAAGCGGGCGAGTGGAAAGTTGGGATGTGGCGACTTCGTTGACTAGATGTGGAATCTGCTCCGCTTTGCAAAACAAATAACGTCAGTACCGAGCCAGGGAAGGGGTCCTCAGCCTTGACCCTCCGACGCTCAAGTTAGTCATCGGAATGTGGAGAAGAAATGAAACAGTAGAATTGTGCGTAAACAGTAAATCACGCGTACCTCCGCCGATGATGGGCTCCCCTTTATATAGAGTCCTGGTGGGCGACGTACACTCTCCTTGAGGCGTGGACACATTCTTCGATATATTCGTGGCTATGTTCTCCGCCACGTTCGTGGCCGCGCTCTCCAACATGTTCGGGGCCACGTCCTCCACTGTTCTATGAAAGGATGTCGTGAGGACCACCGTCCTGCTTCTTGGTCTAGCGGATCAGCCACTCGACGAAGACTGCACTCTGTCCACGGTCAGGTCCCGCTGCTTGGCCAAGTGGGTAGCCACTCAGCCGGAAGTCCTCTGCTCTATCAACTTCAGTTGCCCTTCCGTGCGGTGTCTGTGTAGTAGCCCACCTTCCTCTGTTCGAACAAAATGATCCGGTCTCCCTCAGCGTCTCGATAATATGACTTGAGTGCCTGCTTATGGTATTCTCCCGAGTTGGAAGGATTGTCCGCTCGGACATGTACCCCGCTGATCGAGCCCCACCTGTCTCGATCGACCGTTGCATTTATCCTCCGTTCGACTCTTTGACATTTGGGCGTTGACCATCTTGACTTTGACCTCCCCCTGGCGGTTGACCCCGTGCCAGGTGGGCCGCCCTCTATCGCCGCATCAAATACAAAAGATATCGTAGCCACAAAGACTATTGATTAAGCACTAGTTAACTCCGCACGGTAAGCTATCTAGACAATCGAAGGTTGGTTGGCAAAGGGAAAGTAAGAGAAAGATTAAGGAGAAGGAGAGAGAGGAAGAAAGAGAGAATGGAGAGAGAGAAGGAATAAGAGATGATCTTGGAAGGGGATGAATGATAGATGCTAGGATTTCGGTTTTGTTATGATGCTAGTTACTGTCCCTATGCATTGTTCATCTTTCTAACTGCATGCTTACACTCGTGTAGGGATTCTAACTAAAGTCCGGTACAATCCTGCGAAAGTCGCACCGGAGAGTCTATCCAAGTTCTAACGCCATTAAGTAAAGAAGTAACTATAGAAAATTCGGTTAAAGGGTTACCCTCTATCACAGGCCCCCCCGGTCATACAATCGCTAGAGTTATCTAATGTACTTCCTAACGGTAGCACTAGAGTATCCACTCTAATTAGAATTCCCTAACAAGGATGAGTCCCCATGTTAAGATCTTTTGACTCTAGAAAGTGGGTAAGTATCGATGCCCTCTGTCACTAATGACATAATATGTCCGGTTGAATGAGTATTATCTGTCACTAAGGATCCCCTGGTTATCCAGTCTAGTAGCAACCTTAATATAGAGACAAATTCCTCACATCTACATGAATTGACGTCACACATATTTCGTCAAACACATACAAGGCACAATACATATATAACATGATATAAACACTTCATAGCAGAAGAAGATGTCCAAATATATAGTTCATACATCACATCATAGATATTTCCTATATCCTAGATTTAGAGAATCTACTCCATTACAAGGGATTACAATTCAAAGACGAAGAATAAAGCAAACTGCACCTCAATACATGGAGATAGAGAGAAGAGATGTTTATCTTTGAAGCGTAGCATCCGTGGAAGCGCTCCCTTGCTTCGGAGATGGACGGATCGGCGAAGAAGATGGAAGATCTAGGATTCCTCCAAGGGGGAGAACCCTCCCCCAAGGAATGGGGATGAACCCCCAAGCCATAGATTCCCCAAAAGGGGAGAAAAACCCTTTAAATAGGGCAGGACATGAGCCTGGCATGGCCTGTGCCATGGTTGTGTGGCACCCACACGGCCAGCCTCTAGACATCTCACATAGTCGTGTGGAATCACACGGTCATGCTCTTCTTGCTCTCTGGGGACCTCACACGACCGTGTGAATCCACACAGCCGAGGCTTGATTTGGCACGGGCAAGACCACACGGCCGTGTGGTTTCACATGACCTGAGCTGAATTTTCACAAGTTGCTCCAGTGTGCGTCTTTTGCTCCGTTTTCACTCTAAATCGTGTTCTATCAATCAAAACAAGCAAAAGCAGATTTCTGAATAGAATATAATGGAAGTACGATATTATAATTAAATAGGATGCAATAAACATAGACTATACTAATGAAATACAAGTAGATGTGCGTCAAAACATGCATAAAAGTGTATATAATCTATGCACATCACTTATAAAAAAACATGAAAGCCTACATTGAATTCTAGAGATGCAGCAATTAGTATAACTCTTTTATTGATTTTGTCAATAGTCTTTTCCGAATAGTCTACTACTTCTGCTTCTCTTTGCACTCTCTCACGACCAGTGAGCTTCCTTTCACCAACCTCATCCCACCATACAAGTGATCAACAATTTTTCCACAAAAGAGTTCAAATGGAGCCATCTAAATGATAGAGTGATAACTGGTATTATAAGCAAACCCCAACTAAGTGCAATTGTGCACCCCAACAATGACCCAGGTCTAAGGCACAAGGTCTTAAAAAATCTTCGTGAATGTCCTATCTGACTGCCCATCTCAAAATCTAGAAGTAAATCATATAATATTCTAGTTTTGACAAGTTTTAATAATATAATGTTCTCCACCATAACTTTACAATGGTTCATTTCTTAATCCAAATGACTTGGTTCATTGCAATTGTATGATAATTTATTTCCTCGAAAAATATTTTAAATTATTTCCATGGAAAACATCTAAACTTATTTGTGCCTTCTAGTGCCTAGAATATCTGAATTTGTAAAATAGCTTAATTGATAAGGTTTGATTAGGAAATATTTCCTGTTTCAGGTCAAGGAATTTCATCCAGATTTGTCTAAGGACAAGAGACAAGCAGAAACATTGATAAAACGTGTTATAAAGGCATATGAGGTAATTCATAATTTTTGTTTTCAAAATTACATCTTGAGATATTGTCTTCCAACTGATGATACAGAAAATAGAAAAATTGACAAGAAAATGTGTATCATTTTTTTCACTGTAAGAAAATACAGATCAATCTTCTTCCATTATTCTAAAAAATTCCATAAAAACATTTTCTGTAAATCACAGAAAGCTTGAATCAAAGAGTTAAAAGCTTATAGGAAAGAGGAGAAAACCATTTTCTATGAACATGAAGCTTTATAAAATATAACAGGAGGAACTTGCTGAGTACCTTTAGTTGACATGGGAAAAGGCTGAGACTAATTTTATATAAAGACAAAACTCTTAGAATTGGCATTTGTGCTTCTTGGTGTGCACTGCAGAACTTCAGAACAAGAGCAACCGAGCTAACAAGAAGTCAGAGAAGAAACTACGTCACAGCCGCAACTACGAAGATCAAGCAGGCAGCGGAAGCCAAATCCTAGGTATGCCAATGCAGCATTAACTCAAGAAGCATCTCAGAGTGTCGATTGCTATAGCAGAACAAGTCCTACTAGTTGGACTTCTTTTTGAGAGCACGAGAAGAAGAAATGCAGGAAGCTTACCTATATATTGGTTTCTTAGCTAGCAGGTTTGGTGGCATCATGTGGAGGGAGAGAAGTTGAGTTTGCTGGCGTCACACAGGGAGGAGGATAACTCTGCTAGTGTTTCTAGGAAAGATAAAGTCTTTGCCACTTGGATTCCAATGGTGTCTCTTATCTTTGCATCAAGAGAATGAGTTCTTCATGTCGTGTTGGGCCTCTACTTCGCATCATGAGAAAGATTGAAATGATCAATATTTGGGTTAGGGGTAAAAGTATTTAGTTATATTCTATAGATCTTATATTATAATTTATATGACATAGTTAAATTATATATTAGCCAACAACTTTATATATAACATAGTTATGTATTTGCAACTCATTATATTGTTATATAAGTTATATTCCTTAAGTCAAATATGGTAGTTAAGTTATATATTGGTTATTAAGGTTATATAAATCAAACTCATAGGATTGTGTTATAATTATATACCTTAAGTTATAAGTTATTTAGTTGTATTTTAAGTAATATTTATTATCTTATATTAGTTAGTATAAGTTACCTAACTTTTATATTAAGATTTGTTGTATCCTCTAAATTTGATTCTTTTTTGACGAGTCTCGTCCCTATGTCTTTATAGAAAATCATGTGTCTGACACCGGGATGGATCCATACTTGTATCGGGTACTTGTATGAGAGTTCGAGTAACATAGGGCAAAACTAATGAACAACACATTTAAATAGAGAAATTTATTACTAGCTATAGTGAGCATGCAATACAAATAAGAGGAGGAGAATACAGGCAAATAAATATGGAATTAATATGAATAATTTGGAATCTAAACAGTTGAATAATGATTTTCTTTTATTAGGCATACAACAGGATTTGATTCTTTAAACCTTCTTTATTGACACACTAGACCACCTAAAACCATATGATTAGTGATGAGTAGTAAACATTGAAGAGATTAAATCCATTGAGCTCTTGGTTATGTTGCAATTATTCAGCAGTTAATGTTAACGAACAGTCTTTTTCTTTTATTCAACTCAATTATTTCCCAATTCATCTTAGATATTTTTCCAATTCACTATGATATTATGCCATCTTAGCATTTGCCATATATGCATATATGGCATTTCTCTTTTATGTTTCCTTCATTATTATTGTATTACCACCCATATAAAATATGATTTTATCATGCATGACTTTCCCTCCCTTCCAGTATCGGCTGCAAGTCTGTATCTTCGCGGCTTCCCATCCCTCTCTTTTGCTCCATCATTTGATTGTTATAATTCTAGAACCTCTGTGTTTCTTGTTCTTAGACTATGCGATTTGTGTATCTGTTCATTCCTTCCTTTAGGCCTACAGAAGTACGGCTGCAAGCTTAGTATCAAAAGTTTGGGAATAATATATCAACTAAGCATTTAAAGAAATAATAGTTATCAACTATTTAAAGTTTGGGAATATTACATCCTCCCCTCATAATTAATATTTGGTTCCCAAATTTTAGTTACTTGATGAAAAGAGGGTAGTGATATGGCATATCATCCTCTTGCTCCCACATGGCTTCGATATTTGAGTGATGCTGCCATTTCATTCTCACCAATCTAATGATCTTATTCCTCAGTTGATGCTCCTTACAATCTAGGATGACAATCCAATGGTTTTCATAATGACATGCTCTCCAATACATGAGATTAAGAATATACTTCTGCAGTATTGACATGTGAAAGACATCATGAACACTGCCAAAACGGGAGTTAGAGCCAACTTGTATGCCATTGCACCAATTGACTCTTAAAATCTAAAAAAACCCCATAAACCTAGAGGCTAATTCTACTGATACCAAATTGCTTCATCCCTTTCAGAGGCAAAACACATGGAAACACATGGTCACCCACAACGAACTCTAACTCACGACATGTAAGGTCTACATAACTCTTCTGTCAGTTTGGGTAGTCAATTAATCAACCAAACCAATTCTATGTCTATCTACACTAACTAGACCCCAATAGGCATGTTCTCTTGCTTCTTCTCAAAGATTTGGAGACCTACTGGCTTGCCTATACAATGCATCGAACAGTGTTATCCAAATAGAAACATGAAACTGTTAGTGTAAACAAACTTCATGTGTTAGTGTAAACAAACTCCATGAGATGAAGATGGTTTCCTAAGTGCCGCAAAAATTAAGAATACACACTTATATTATGTTCTCCAGTGTTTGAATTGTTCTCTCTAACTGCCTATCAGGATGAGGGTG
Organism: Zingiber officinale; assembly: GCF_018446385.1. Classification (NCBI taxonomy): domain Eukaryota; kingdom Viridiplantae; phylum Streptophyta; class Magnoliopsida; order Zingiberales; family Zingiberaceae; genus Zingiber; species Zingiber officinale. The sequence goes on from NC_055989.1 coordinate 18,198,196, forward strand.
AAAAGGAGTTTTAAATCTCAGCTCTTTCCCCATGGCTCCCTGAAGGCTTCCAAAACCTTAAAGTGATCAATGGATCTCAATTTGAAACCACTCTCAGTAGCACCCAATGCAATGCAGTTTAATAATCTCCTTGCAATATAATCTAGCTAGGTGGTGTAAGGAAATTGTCTTCCAAATAGGTATATTGCACGCTGCCTTGATCAACCAAACCACTATCACCCAGATCGAATCTCACCCCTTTTGGAACTTTAGAAGAAGGCCTTTGACAAAATCCATCATGGCATTCTCCCACTTCCACTCCTGTATTGGTAACCTTTATAACAAAGCAATTGAATCCAGTGCTCTTTGTTGATCTTTTGACATATCAAACACCTAACTACAAACTCTACAATATCACACTTCATTCCTTACCGCCATTAGAGCTTTTTAAGATCCCAGTACATCTTGTAGTGCTAGCTGGGTGGACTGTCAATCTTGACTTGTGGGTCTCCTCCAATAATCTCTCCTTAACCTCATGAGCTTTCAAAACACACATTTTGCCTTGGAATCAACTTTGAATCTCTTCCTTGAGAGAAACTCGGTTTTCCCTCATGATCTAACTCCATGTAAACTATTAGCAAGAAGGTTATTTGATTGACAACTCTAAATTTGATCTACCAAAGGAGACTTTCTATCAAGCTAGCCAAGATTCCCTTCTGCATTTGCGTAATCTTGACCAAATTCAACTCAGAAAACTATCTAACTACATATGTCACCACTGCACATAATCGAGCCTCTGAACTTCCTAGTAGGGGCTTCTGCAACCATATTTGCTTTCCCTAGATGATAACTAATGACATGATCATAGTCACCAAATTAAGGCAAAGAAGATGACCCATCCTAGATCGTGAATTGGGAGTTTTACTCATGCTCTTTAAGCTAGCAAGATAAATGAGCTACTACTTTATTGTGCTGCATCAAGACTATGCCTAAACTCTTAATGGACGTGTTGGTGAAAAGGGTCAACCCATCACTCCTTGATGGCGCTACTAAGACTTGAGCACTCATCAGTCTCTTTAGTGCTTGGAAACAATTTTTCATGCCTCATTCCATATAAAGTTTACTCCTTTCCTAGTTAAACGAATCAATGGCATGACAATCTTCAAGAAGCTCTCCATAAACCACATGTAACCTGCTAGGCCTAGAAAACTTTTGACTTTTGGTTGCTCCCACCTAGTGAGAATGTCCACCTTATGAGGATCTATGGAAATTCCATCCCTGGACACTAAGTGCCCCAAAAAGCTCACTTGAGCGAGACATAAACCACACTTAGAGAACTTGGTGTACAACTTTTCCTTCCACAAGGTCCCCAAAGCTAATCTGAGATAACACTTATGCTCTACCTCTGATTTGGAATAGACCAAAATATCATCAATGAATATAATTACAAACCAATCCAAGAAATTCAAGAACACAATTCATTAGGTCCATTAAAACTGCATGGCATTTGTGAATACAATGACATCACCAAAAACTTGTATTATAATGTGATTCAATCTATTCTTCCATATAACAATTTATAGTGTTTTTATAATCTAATAGATATCCACTAACTGATTTTATATTGATGATTGCAGATATTGTCAAAAAAGCACCAAGATGAGCCTTACTTAAGGTAGAGCTGAGTTCCAAATTACCAAGTTTATCTACATGCAACTCCTGTTAGAAAATTTAGTGTTAACATGTCAGAATGGCTTTATTTGTCTCTTAATTAGTTTATGATATATAACTAGACTGTTTGATCTGCTAAACTTTTTGATACATGGTTATTTCTGATTTCTACTTCTATCCTTATTCATATCTTCTTATTGTTGATAAAAGAAAAAAAAAAATCTTATATACTTATTGGATATGCCTTTTGAAAGAAAAGGGCACATAATTACCTCTTCTTTATTAATTTCAGTTATGTTAGATTCAGTATTCATTCAATTGAGCGGACAAGACTTGTTGCCTATTTCTTCAAACATCATTTGCAAGCTATTAGTATGTATTCAACAGCTTAGTCAATGTTGTAACGGAATTAGAGTTCCATTCTCTTTCCTATGTTGGTTTGCAGGAACTGCACAAGTAATAAACGATGAATTCTTTCTACAAGACCTGAATATCCCTACAACTAAAAGTTTCATTCAAAAGAGACTAACTCAAAATATCAGAATAAGTATATAATATAGATATTATTAATTAAATGCATAACTAGGCAAGACTGGGATTGAATACGCTTCTATCTAAATTGGTATTCTATATTCATTGTGTAGCATAACACTGGCACAACTGTTTTGTCAGGATTTATTAGGAAAAGAATAACCATCTATTCCTGTGAACTAGATGTTTTAATGATATCCAAGTAATGTTGCATGAATGTAAATTAACTATCAGATCATTATTCATGAAATCTGATAGTCGCAATAACTTGCTAATATAACATAGTATCTTAGCTTCCTTGTCAAGAGAGAATAAATATGGCAATATTTTGAGGTTGGTTCTTTCATTGAAAATTTCCTGTAGGCCAGGAACTGATCCCTTTGAAGAACCAGAATGTGAAGCTTATGATCTTTTCATTAACGAGTTTCAATGCTTTGGTAAAGGTATCTTTTTGATAATTGTTTCTTGAGGTAAATAACTAATTATGATAATTCTTTAATTCTTGTGACATAGTTAGGGTTTTTAATGTTACTTTTTTACCAATTCAGTTATTTAACTTTTGTTATCTAATTTTTAAATTTTAAAAGAGTTGTTTAGATTTGTTAGAGATTTAGAATAATCAAGTCGTCTTTTTACAAAGACTTTAAGTTATTTTCTTGGTCTATAAAAGGGGTTAGATTCCTTGTATTCATTCATGTTTCAGTTTAATAAATTTTTCCTCTTTGTTCATTGAGAGTTTATATCTGGTAGCACTATTTGGTCTTGCTACATCAAATAGTATTATAGAGAAATTCCTATTTTGATGTCCCCTTTGTTCCCTTACTCATGCACAACAACCTCTAATTCCCCAAGCCATCGTTCCCCACATCTAAATAATTAAGATATGGCATTTTGCTAATTTGTGAAATTACATATTAGATCTTAGTTGAAAGATAAAGATACAACACCTAGATTTTAAGATTTTTTTAAGGAAGATATCATCATATGGACACTGGCACAACGTACTTTGGTAAGAGAATAGGTTTGCATTACCCTGGTAAAAATCCTTCCTCATTGAAAATTACTTCCATTTAATTTTGTTGGTTATCATTTTTCTACATAACTTCATCCATGGTGAATAAACTCCGCCATGGTCGATCCCAAGCCTGGATAAAGGAAGATAGTTGTGTAAAGTATATTGAAATAATTAAAGATATGTATGAGGATGTAATGACAAGAGTGAAGACTTCAAGTGGATCAACTGAAGTGTTTTCTATGAAGATAGGGCTATCAACTCTAAGACCATATCTTTTTATACTAGCCATGGATGAACTAAGTGGACACATCTAAAGCATGTTATTATGGTACATGTTGTTTGTAGGGGACATTATTTTGGTCAATGAGACACTTTAGTAAAAGGTTTTATGTTTAGTAGAGTAAAGACATAATATATGGAGATGAGAGATTTAAGTATATAGGATTATTTTTGCAAAATGATGGAGGGGTTGATAGAGATAATTTACATAGGATACTAGCAGGATAGTTGAAATGGAAGAGAGCATTAGGCATTCTTAAAGGGAAGTTTTCAAAAAATGATGGTTATACTTGCTATGTTATATAATGTTGAATGCTAGGTTATGAATTGAACACACGAGCAGAAGATAAAAGTCGTAGAAATAAGGATGTTACGGTGGATGTGCGAACATACGAGGAAGAACATAATAAAAAATGAGAACATTAGAGAGAAAATCAGAGATGTACCTATTGAGGAAAAATTCTGAGAGACACGTTTAAGATGTTATGAACATATAGCTAGGTAACCAATAAATGCTCCAATTAGGTAATATAAGACCATGATAAATATGAACATTAATCGAGGAAGAGGAGGATCAAAGAAGACTTGATTAACAATGATAAAATAGGATAAAATTTATTTAAAATATAAATGAGGATGTAGTAGAGGACTGAACCCAATGGTGTAAAAGGATCCATGTAGCCGACCTTACTTAGTGGTATAAAGGCTTGGTTGTTGCATCAATTTTCTACATTTAACTAGTTTTCTCATAAATCCTACTTTGTTTAGTTTTCATTTGCTTGTCATACTGTCATAGTGTAAGTTATTATCATTATAGTGCTTCATTAGTACCCTTAGATTACTTAATTTGCATATTTTATAAATTTCATTACTTAACTTGCTTCGTGCCGCGTCATCTTCCCTAGCTTCTGAACTCCCTTAAATTATTTAATAAATTTCCTTGTATTTTTCCGGATAAATGACATTTTAGTTGAATATCCTATGTGCAGGATGTCCATATTCTTGTGTTAAGACAGCACCTGAGGCCTTTGCCTTCTGTGTTGAGAATGGTACAGCTCATGTAATTTCTCAAGGTCAGTCTTTATAGTCTCTGCCGGATTTTGCACATTCCAGAATTTGTATTTCCAGACCAAATAATTTTAGTTTATAGGCATCGAATTTATAGAATTACATGAAGTTACTATAGTTGGCATATGAACTTCGGACAACTAGCTTATTGGTGCCTCAATTTGGTTCAAAATATTCCCTACAAATTAAATTTTACAATTTGTATTACTAATTAGATTTAACAGTTGGTTAAGATCCTTGTAGCCAATCTCTAGTTGTGATAGACCTTGTGGTCAATGTTGCAGTTGTTGTGTGATCTAGTACAAAAAATTGTACCACAGAAAAACTTTAACTCTCGACGCACTAAGAAGAAAAAATATTATTGAATTGAAGATCATTAGTATAAGAGATCTTAACCCCTTTTATAAACCGGCAATCAGAATAATTCTTTATAAAATAACGAGCTAGCTTACTTCTTAAATTTTATAACAAACTTTTCTAAAGCATGGGGAGTCTTGTGCAGAGCACTGGGATAGAGGTGACTTGTGAACTATTGCTTATGGAACAATTATGTGTGGAGACGATTAGTTTCAGGTTGGGATGCAAGAAAGTGGAAAGTTTTTTCGAGGGGTTCACCAAAGGGATTGAAAGGAGAAATTGAGCTTGTGCTGAGAATTAATTTCTTCACGAGAGGATGAATTGAGCAAACTACCAGGATATTTGATTCTAATACCATTTGGTGCAACGAAAATCTATATATAAAAAATCTCGTCTCATTGAACATGAAAAATATTATTAAACTGAAAGATCATTAGTACACAAGATCAAATTGTACAAAAAAAAATCTTAACTCACTGAAGAGGAAAAAAATATTATTAATCATTACTATAAGGAATTCAACCTCTTTTATAAAATAATGACCTAACTTATCCTAAAAATCTATAAAAACTTTTTTAAACTCTTAAAATTAAATAAAAATAAAAATATTTTAAAATAAAAAATTTAAAAGAAATCTTAAATTTATTTCCAAATCTCATACTGCCATAACTAGTTATGTTATCATTTCAACATTTGATACTATGTTTCCACCAAGAAAGAAACCAATAAAAACATTTGTGGTATTAGCCCCTCGAAATTGAGCATCAGTAGCTGATACTGATATGGATAAGTCACTGCAAATTTCTAACCTATATCACGTGGACTTGTGTGGTTGATACATGTAGATATCTTTGTTTCTTAAAATTTCCAACACAAGACCAATAGGGAAGGGGTGTATTCACTCAGAGTATGATTGCCAAGTATCAAAATTGTTCATTCTTGATGGTCATATCTGGATACATGCAAAAGGAGACTTTTTAACTACTTATTTCTACTTGTTTTTTTTCATTCTCAGACCATGGCAATGACTACCTTGTCCAGCTCGCTGTTGGACAGTGCCCAAGGAGATGCATACACTATGTCACGCCTGCTCAACGGGCAGTCTTGGAGAATATATTCCAGAGGTTAATGAAATTTAATAGGAAAACTGTGATCCTCTTTTAACTTGTATAAGAAATTACTTAGCAATTACTTCTGGACTTTAGTTGACTATTTTGTTTCACATATTCTTGCAGTGCCTTGAACAACCCATTTGACTTAACTGAAACACTTCTACTTGATTCTTTAATCTCCAAGGCAAAGTTTGAGAACAACAGGTACCAGAAGCCCAAAAGAAAGCCAAAGATTTCGACAGAATATGTAGACTGGATCTGAATTGGAATTGCAAAACACTTCCACAATAGTGACTACATGAAGTACAACAAAATGTAAGGAAATTTGTGCTCACTTCTGCGAATGTGTATGTAGATGCAATTTCTTGTGCAGGTGCATTCTTTTAATTTCTGATCTTGTTTTGTTAAATATATTAAATATACAATTGCAGGCAGAAATCATTACCTTTTCCTCGAATCTTATACTTACTCTTTCATCTAAATACACCAGAATAGGATCAATGCTTTTTCTTTACTGACAAGGTGTATAACTTGTAGTTTGCAGGGTTCACCATAGTAACTAATTTCTATTACCAGAAATATATTCCACGTAGAGGTTGTCACTGGGCAACCCGCATGCCTTCTCAAGGTCAGCTCGAATTATTTGTTGGGTTTTGAGCTTTCATTATGATCTCAAATTAAATTTGAAGGTCAACTCATCATCTAACACTAAGTTCATCTTGAAAATAAGTAGTTCCCATGGGGTACCTAGTAGATTAGAGAATGACAAATTTATTATAATAGGGTAGGGATAAATTTTCAACAGACGTACGCTATCGGGAAAAAACTCCTTTCACTCGTGGTCGGTTATAAATTGATCTCATGATTTATGTTCTTTCACATAATCTGAAAATAGACGATAAAAGGCATATAGAGTCAGCATAATCATCTACTATCCTCCGGCCTAATCATCTACAAATCTACTATCCTCCGGCCAACTGAATACCGGACATACATTCTAAAACTAGTACATTATCATTAAGGAAATCTGACTACCAATTTAGGAACCTCTTATAACATTCACAAAGACACGTTGATCGTACAGAATAGTGTTTATGTTTCTTGTTTGGAACTACCTTACATATTAACGGCAAAGCATAAAATACACTTGCCTAATTGTACAAAAATTTTCTTAAATAAAGGGTTTGAAGGCAAACCTGACTTGGTAGGGTAGGCAGTAGACACCATTCCATTTCATACTCAAATAATTTTAGGATAACTTTCTTATTTATCTAAGATTATTAATAAAAATTTTATTTGATTTAAATAAAAATCTTATTAATAAAAGTCATGATGCATGTCAGTAAGCAGGACATGCGATCTGGAATGAAAAAAATCTCGAAAAATATATATTTTTTATTTCGAGATTAATATTTTTTTTCTAAAATTCTCTTGGATATTTATTTATTTTGATAAAAATACTCCTAACATTTTATTAATGTCAATCCACCCATACACCCCGGCTTTACGGTTAAATCAACTAGCGAAATCCTAGCAGAGGCGTTCAAACTCGCGCGAAACCTACCGGCGTTCGAAGTCATCCAGCTCTTGGCCAAGTCGTAAAATTCGTCGTAAAATTCGTCGCTAATATTAATGGTTAGTGACGAATTTGGTAGACTTCGTCACTAATCTGTCTGCAAATAACCCCATCATAACTATTGCGGCGAACTTCGATTTATTAGCAACGTAATAAATCGACTAATTCGTAGCAAAGCAAGTAATATGTTAGCGACGAAAGTAAGAAACTCGTCGTTAACTTAAATTATAGCAACGATACTATTTAAATCGTCGTTAAATATTTTACGGCGAAGTAATTTTATTTAGCGACGAATAATGTAACGTCACTAAAATATTAGCGACGAAATAATTAATTTCGTCGTGAATATAAGTTTACGACAACCTTATTATGACGATTTTAACGACGAAATATTATTGTCTCAAATATTTTTTAACGATGAAAAAATAGTATTAGCGACGATAAATATCGTCGCAAAATATCTATTTTCTTGCAGCGTGGCTCGCGAAGATCGTGTCGCGGCCCGGTGGCGGTATGCTGTCGGACTAGATGTCGCGGCGATATGGTATGCAGGGGCGGGTGTGGAGCCTCTGGGTGGTGCAGAGCCTCGGCGGCATCTTCTGCATCTTTCTAGGGAAGATGGACACCTCCGTCGCCGTCTTCTGCATCTTTCTAGAGAAGATGGACAACATCCTGGCCTCCGTCGCCGTCATGCTTCTCTTCTCCTTCTTTCTGCAGCCCGAGAACGAAGGGTACTGTAGAGGATTATTATGCGGCGGAGCGGAGTGAAGAGGAGAGGGAAAGGGGTTACCACTTGACCAGCATCAAGTTCACAGAGAACAACATTAGAGAAGGTGGTAGAAGGGAGACTTCGCCCACTGTTTCTCTGAATTAAACACCAGGCAATGCTTGAAAGGCTTTCTTCTTCCTTCTTGTAGATTTCATGGAAATCTAGTCGAGCTCACTTTTTCGAGCTCTTTAAGTCCAGGTTATTTGTTTGTTTGAAATTTTAATATTTTAAATTTTATTTGATTGATTAATGAGCTTATTTAAGCTTGTTTGTCCATTTTAAAAATTAGTTATAAGTACTGGTTTGATGAGAGCTGGTTTATTTATTTATATGCTTAATAAGACTTGTCATAGTTTGATTACTCAAAACCTTAGGATAAATATATTTTAATGATGATAATAACCTCAAGTAAAACCAAACAAATGACATTAAGGTGACGTTTAGTTTAGGGGTTTAGGAATAAGGGAATGGATTCATTTCCAAACCTTATATTTGGTTGATGGGAATGGAATTAAGATTTTGAAATGAAATTCAAAAACTTGGGTATGGATGAAATATTCTATAGATGGAAAGTACCGGGTAAAATATTCCCCTTCCCTCTACTTGATCAGGAACAATTCGAGTGGGGTTGATATAATTGTGGCAACCCCATAACTATGTTTGTAAAATTACTGGTGATAATGTTAAGGTTTGATGTTTTGAGAAGGACATGTAATGTAATGTGTTTGGTCATACTTAGAATGAGAAAATAGGCAATTCCTTGTATGCGATTAAATGAACCTTTGAGGTCCGTCCTGTCTACAAGACCGGGCGGGCTTAGGAATTATTTAAATATCTTAACTTTTTTCCACCCTATAATTTAATATTGATCCCTTCTATTTATTACACCTAGGAAACCAGACACCTTTTTGACATCTTTTGCTCATCGATTGGTCCTTCAATGGTAAGAGAACATTAGTAGTGTGTGATACGACAGCGCTGGAATGAGTATGATTTGGCCCGTTGTGTCTATTATAAATGCTTACTTGCGGCTTCCTGACACGTGTTTGCTAATTTCTCTTTCCTGACGTAATAAACCGCACGCTCTTGTGGTAGCGTCCTGTCGCGTCTTTCTTTGTGAGATCCACGGTTCCTCTTATGGGTGATCCTTACATCCAACGGTGCTTCTTATCACTTAATATTTTCACAAAACCCTAAACCCTTCACTTCTTCGTCTTCTTCCTTATGCTCTTTGCCGATATTACTGTCTAGATTTTGCACATTCTCAACTGACCTCCTTTCCTTTCCTGTCTCTCCGTGTTGTTCCTTCTTCTTCAAACCTCAGTAAGTTATTTTTCTTGCATTCTTGCATTGTTCTATGACTGAAGAGTCCTTCTCGGCTTGGTATGCTCAAACCCGTTCTGTATTTGCAAATCTGATAAGTCTGTTGGAGTGTATACTAAAAGCCTAGCTTTTGTAAACATTTATTTTTGAAATAAAAGAATCACATTGGTCAATATCTGCATTTATTTGTTAAATATAATTGTTCAATTAATTTATATAGTAGATAACATGGAGTGTGGTGTCACACTCAGAAGATCATGTTATCCGTTCTCTATAAAATACAAACAGTAGCTCACGACTAAGATGGAAAGGAACAACCCATCAGAATAGTCGTAGTGTAATTAAATTTAGTTTATCTTGACTAACAAATTACACTGATACACTTTAAGTGTATTGAGTATGACCATTTAGGTAAGTTCTTTTTGTACTGACCTAGTAAAAGAACTAGACCTTAGTTATTATGGAAGTATGTGCTTTTAATCCTAATATAATTACAAGCACATATATTTAATATTTATTTCTTTGACTTATCAAAGGGTGAGGTTTAGCTCGATAAATCAATATGCCCGATAAGTTGGGAAATGATATTACTTATAGTGTGTGTTGTTGATTATAGAAGGAATCTGTGTCCTAGTCATCTAGGTTGAGAATGCTCCCAAGAGGAGCTCATAATGATTGTCATGTTAAACCCTGCAGGTGGACTTAGTCCGACATGACGATGAAGTTGAGTGGTACTACTCTTGGAGCTAGATATTAATTAAGTGAGTTGTCAGTAACTTACTTAATTAGTGGACGTTCGTAATCTTAAACACAGGGAGACTAACACACTCATGATAAGAAGGAGCCCATAATGTAATTTGGGATTGGTGCGGTAGTGCGATAATAACTCTCTAGTGGAATAAGTTATTATCGATGAACTTGAGTTGTGTGTTGGGGGCGAGCACGGGATACTCAAGCTCATCGGAAGGCCAAAACTAATTTCTCCTCTAGGTCCCTGCCGTAGCCTCATTATAGCCTCAAGTCCATCCAAATGTAAGGCTCTTCTTGGTGTCCAAGAAGGGGGCCGGACCATTGCTTGGTGGCCAAGCAATGGCCGGCCACATCCTCTTATTGGGGCCGACCCTATTGCTTGGTGACCAAGCTTGTAGGGGCAGACCAAGATTAATTTAAATAGGAGGGGTGTTTTGAATTTTTAAAATCTTCTCTTTGTAGAAAACTATAAATTTTAAAAGAGAGATTTTAATTTTTAAAACTTTTCTTATTTGAATTAGGCCACATGTTTTAATAGAGAGTTTTAAAAGTTTTAAAACTTTACTTTTTTAACCATCCTCATGGTTTAAGAAAAAAAGGAAGATAAGTTTTAAAATTAAAATTTTCTATCATTATGTTAAAAAAGGAAATTTTGTAAGAGAAGTTTTAAATTTTAAAACATGGTTTTAATTTTTAGAACTTTTCTTTTTTAACTCCTACTTTAGGAAAGAGAACTTGTAAAATTTTATAAGAGTTTTTCTTGTAAAATTTTATAAAAATAAAATTCCTTTTTCCCCTTGATGAGGTGGCCGGCCACCTTGCTTGGTGCCCAAGCAAGTGGCCGACCATATTAATTTAATTAAAATCATCACAAAATTAAATTTGGTGATTGATTCAATCATGAGGAAAGAAAAGGAAAAATTAAAAGGGAAAAGGAAAAACTCTTGGATGATTTTATTTTTTGTAAAAAGTTTTTCCTTATTTGCCTTGGGAAAATAATATAAAATAAGGGGTGAGGGGGCTTCATGAGAGACAACTCTTATTCTCTTGCTTGGAGATCTCTTGGTGTCCGACCCTCTCCCTTCTCCCTTTCCCTTTGCTCTCTTCTCCTTGGTGGTGGTGGTGGCCGAATTCTAGAGGAAGAGGAAGGACTCCTTTGTGTGGTGTTCATCTTGGAGGATCGTCGCCCACACAACGTCCAAGGCGAGGCGAGGAATACGGTAGAAGATCTCGACGTCATTAGCTTACAAAGAGAAGGTATAACTAGTAATTTTCTCCGCATCATACTAGTTATTTTCTTTGTAAGAATTCTAAATACAAGAGGCAATTAGATCTAGTTTTTCGAAATAGTTTTTCGAGTTTGTGTTTTCTTCTTTTTCGAATTTGTGATTCGATTGTTCCTTTTGGTTAACCTAGAGTTATTTAAGGAAATAAATATTAGCTTTCCTTAAAAGGCTTTGCCTAGGCGGTGGTGGTTGCTCCAATATCCAAGAAGGCCATGTGCCTCGCCATGCAGTCCTGGAAGCCAATTTTGGAAATTAATATTTATGGAATTAATAACTTAGGTAGATTTGAATCAATAGTGTTAAGTTCCGCTTGCGATTCAAATCTAAACCATTAAGAACAGATAAATTAAATTTGGAATCAATGATGTTAAGTTCCGTCTGCGATTCCTAATTTAACTTCTAAAGAACACAATAGGTTATTTAAGGAAAGGTTCGACATATATATAAAAATTTTTGTACAGTGAAACCGGTACGTTTTCCTAGGACTCACCAACAGGGTCTGCTCTTCGTTCTTTATATGATATCCCCAAAACCTATCGCATTATCATTCCTGACTCTGATGCTCGCCCCCATTGTCCTCCTAAGAATTGTATCACCTTTTTCAAAGATCAACTAGTGGCAGGCTTGCGTTTTCCTATTCCCCTTTTTTTGGGTAGAAATTAGCCAATATTTTGACATTCCCCTATAGCAATTCACCCCCAATGCTTTTCGCTATCTTTGTGGCTTGTACATGCTCTTCCGTATTCACGACATCTCTACAACCCCCCAAAATTTCTTCATGTTTTCATACCCAAAGAAATCAGATCTTGGTGTCTTCCTTTCCAATCAAGACCTAAGATGTGTTAGAGTGTATACTAAAAGCCTAGCTTTTGTAAACATTTATTTTGAAATAAAGAATCACATTGGTCAAATGTCTACATTTATATGCTAAGTGTAATTGTTTAATTAATTTATATTGTAGATAACATGGTGTGTGGTGTCACACATAGAAGATCATGTTATCAGTTCCTTATAAGTTATAAATAATAGCTCACGACTAAGATGGAAATGAACAAACCATTGGAATAGTCATAATGTAATTTGATATTAGTTTATCTTGATTATAAAATTACACTAGTACACCCTGAGTATATTGAGCAGGACCATTTAAGGTAAGTTCTTTTTATACTGGCTGAATAAAAGAACAAGACCTTTGTTATTATGGAAGTGTGTGCTCTTAATCCTGATATAATAACAAACACACATATCTAGTATTTATTTCTTTGACTTATCAATGGGTGAGATTTAGTTCGATAAATCAAGAGACCCGATAAGTTGGGAAATGATATTATTTATAATGTGTGTTGTTGATTATAGAAGGAAACTGTGTCCTAGCAATCTAGGTTGATGATGCCCCCAAGAGGAGCTCATAAGGATTGTCATGTAAACCCTGCAGGTGGACTTAGTCCGACATGACAATAAGGTTGAGTGGTACTACTCTTGGAGTTAGATATTAATTAAGTGAGTTGTCAGTAACTCATTTTATTAGTGGACATTCAATATCTTAAACACAGGAAGATTAACACATTCATGATAAGAAGGAGCCCATATAGTAATATGGGATTGGTGCGGTAGTTCAATAATAACTTTTTAGTGGTATGAGTTATTATTGATGAACTCGAGTTGGGTGTTCGGGGCGAACACGGGAAGCTCAAGTTCATTGGGAGACCAAAATCAATTCCTCCTCTCGGTCCTTGTCGTAGCTTCTTATTTATAAAGTCTTATATACACCCAAACCCAACTTCTTACCCACCTTAAGGTGGCCGGCCAAGCCTAGTTTGGAGCCCAAGCTAGGGCCAGCCAAACCAAGGTTAGATGGGTTCAAGTGGTGGCTGACCCTAGCTTGGAGCCCAAGTAGGTGGCCGACCACAATAAAAATAAAAGTGAGTTTATTTTAAAAATCTTTCCTTATGTGGAATCCAGGATTTTAAAAGAGAGTTTTAAAAATTAAATCTTTCTTCTTATAATTTCTACAAAGGATTAAGAGAAATGTTTGATATCTTTCCTTATTTGTAGTTAAAAGGAAGATTTTAATTTTTAGAGAAAACTTTCCTTAATTGTAATCATCCACATGTTTTAAAAGAAAGATTTTAATTTATAAAAGTTTCCTTTTATAACCAACCATGAAGGGAATTTAAAAGAGAAAATTTTATTTTAAAAATTTTCGGAAACAAATAAGGAAGTTTTAATTTTATGTTTAAAACTTTCCTTGTTTGAGATCAATGAGGTGGCCGGCCATTAAAAGTTTAAAAGGAAGTTTTTAATTAAATTTTCCTTTTTAGTCATTAGCAAGGAAAATAAGGAAGTTTTAATTATTTTTAAAACTTTCCTTATTTGCCAAGACCAAGGAATATAAAAGAGAGGGTAGAGGTGCCTCACCTCATAACATACATCTATTATTCCTCTCCTCTCTTTTCCTTGGTGGTGGCCGACCCTCTTCAATTGCTCATCCTCTTCTTTTCTTCCTTGGAGGTCGACGGCATCACATCTCTTGGAGCTTTTGGCGGCCGGATCTTGTTTGAGGAAGAAGGAGAGAAAGGAGGCTTTGTTTCTTAGCATCCCTTGGAGCTTGGTGGTGGTGGCCGAAACTTGGAAGGAAGAAGAAAGGCTTGGGTGGATTCTCATCTCGGTAGATCGTCACCCACACGACGCCCGAGATAAGAAGAGGAATACGACAGAAGATCGTGAGGTCTATAAGCTACAAAGAAAGGTATAACTAGTTGTCTTGTTCCGCATCATACTAGTTTTCTTTGTATGGATTTTGAAATATCAAACACAAGAGGTTAACGATTCTAGGTTTCGGATTTATGATTCGATTTTGTGTTTCTTTTGTTTTTCGATATTGTGTTTCGATTGTTCTTAATGGTTAAACCTAGGGTTATTGTAAGGAGATTAAATATTGAATTTTGTTGAAAGGCTTTGTTTAGGAAGTAGTGGATAATCCCATACTCAAGAAGGCCTAGTGCCTCGCTATGTTTAACCTGGAAGCCGATGTCTGAAATAAATATTTAATCGAATTTATAACATGAGTGGATTTGGATTAATAATGTTAAGCATCGTTTGCGATCCAAGTCTAAACCTCTAAGAACAGATAATTTGAATTTGGAATCAATAATGTTAAGTTCTATTTGCGATTCCAAATTTAATTTCTAAAGAACACAATAGGTTATTAGGAATGGTTTGGGACTTGTACAAAATTTTTATACAGGGGAACCAGTACGATATTCCGAGTAGCAACCAACAATTGATATCAGAGCTAGGGTTTGTCTCTGTGTGTTTGGTTTTTAGTTTAATTATGCACATGCCATACATATTTTAGGCTGGATAATAGTAGGATGTGCAAATAGATTAACTCTGTGGTTGCAGACGTCCTAGATCCAACTATTATGACCCTAATATGATTGTGTGTGATTGGACCCTCGGACATGTCGAGGGCATTTTATGTGTGTGCATGATTGCATATATTAAATACAGCATGAGCTGTATTAGTTTTAGGATTTTACATTTTTGTTTCGATTTAGATTATATGTACATTCCCTTGTGGAATATAGGATCGATAAATGTAAAATTCTATTTTTGTCGCAGATTGTATTCTTGCGAGGCATGGTACTATTTGAGGACTAGAGGCGCAGCGGAATAAGAAGCAAGATAGATGCGACAACTAGACCCGATTGCGGTGGCTAAAGATGGCAGCAGCTAGGGTTGGCAGCACACGAAGGACAATGATGGAAGATGCCATAATAGTTGGAAAATCATTTTTTCATATTTATTGCTTTTATTTGCTGTGATGTGTGTGCGCATGATAAAATCCTCATCTTAAATAACTAAGTGGGAGAGGGATTAGTAAACAAATTCCATGGTCTCCATTACTGGGTTGTAAGTGATGCAAACAAAATTGCGTGTTGGCTTTGAGTGTCTTCCTCCACAACGGATGAGTTTGTTTGTAGATCACTAGATCAAACTTCCTAAATGGATGATTATAGGAAATTATTTAGGAGCGTGTGATCTTCTCCAACTGAAGGGCACAATCCTATTTAATGGACTAAGTATCAAGTAATGGTACACACTTAGGCACATTTAATAATATCATCTCCAACGGAGTCACTGCTATTATTTCTGTGACCAAAGAAAAATCAACTATTAATTTTATTTGTTATAAAGTTAGGATGACAAGATAATAAAATTAATGGGTAAAACCTCCTCTTACAAATGTTTGAATTTGTATACGTTCACACTAACGTGGCATACAAAATTCACGGTGTTTTGAGGTGTTGGTAAATTTAAATAATATTATTTGAGGAATCAATAGTATTCTAAATTTAGAGTCTTGACCAAAACTTATTTTGTAATTCTTAGGATGACTTTCAACCCACTGGCTATTATTCTGAAAGAGAACAAACTTACTGGCCCCAACTACATAGATTGGAAAAGAAACCTGGACATTGTCCTAACTGTTAAAGACTATAAGTTTATACTAATGGAGGTTTGCCCTAACGTACCTAATAGCGATTCTAGTGAAGAGGAAATTGAACATCATAGGAAATGGGTAAAGGCAGATGAGATGGCGCGGTGTTACACTTTGGCTTTAATGTTAAATGTGCTGCAACATCAGCATCAGTACATGCCAACTGCCTATGACATGATGAGCAATCTCAAGGATCTCTTTGGACACCAGAATCGGACTGCTAGGCAAGAGGTAATGAGAAAATTAATGACAACCACCATGTCAGAGGGGATACCCGTAAGAGATCATATCCTAAAGATGATGGCTTACTTGAACGAGATATAAATCCTTGAAGCTGAAATCGATGAAGAAACCCAGGTCGATATTATTCTCTAAACGCTACCCAAAAGTTTTGAGCAGTTCCGCCTGAACTACAATATGAATAAAAGGATTTATTCATTGGTAGAATTATTGACAGAACTTCAGGCAGCAGAAGGTTTATTTCGTCATAATTCTCAAATTCACTTTGCTGAAAATATTTCTACTTCTAAGTCGAAAGGCAAGAAGAAGAAGAAACAAGCTGGCTCAGCAAAAAGGTGAATAGATCTCTAGGTACTAAACCAAAAGCTGGAGTGAAGAAGCCAAAGGGTAAGTGCTTCATCTGTAAGCAGTCTGGATATTGAAAGGCGGACTGTCCTCATAGGAAAGAGAACAATAAAGGTATATCTTATTCTCTAGTAGTTGAAACATGTTTAGCGGTGTTATCTACCAATACCTGGTGTGTAGATACAGGAGCCATTGATCATGTCTGTAATACATTGCAGGGGTTCCAGGAAACCCGATGACTATATAAAGGAGAGATAACCGTCTACATGGGCAATGCTACGAAAGTGGCGGCTGTTGCAGTGGGAGACGTCTACTTATCATTCGATAGGAATAGAACTTTGATTTTAAGAAATTGTCTTTATGTACCAACTTTTAGAAAGAATTTAATTTCAGTTTCTAAACTATTTGTGGATGGATATTCTTTTTCTTTTGATGACAAAGTAGTTATCAAGAAAAATAGGGTTATTATCTGTTCAGGTACATTAGTAAGTAATTTGTATTCTCTAAATCCAATTTCTCCCACAAAGCAACAAATGGAAATTAATAACACATCTTCTAATTCTAATAAGAGAAAGGAACCTTCGAAAATGATCCAAACATATTTTTGGCATTTAAGACTTGGTCATATTAACTTGAGTAGGATTCAAAGGCTAATAGCCGATGGATTCTTGGGTTCATTAGTGTTGGAAAACTTTCCAACTTACGAATCTTGCTTGGAAGGAAAAATGACCAAGAGACCTTTTAAGGCCAAGGGGTATAGAGCCAAAGATGTGTTAGAACTGGTTCATTCTGATTTGTGTGGTCCTATGTCTATCAAGGCAAGAAGTGGTTTCGAATATTTTGTCTCTTTTATAGATAACTATTCGAGATATGAGTACATTTACTTGATGCGCCGCAAGTCTGAATGCTTTGATAAGTTCAAAGAGTACAAGGCTGATGTTGAGAAACGTCATGGTAAAAGTATCAAGACACTACAGTCTGATCGTGGTGGAGAATACCTCTTTGGAGAGTTTAGGAATTACTTATCAGAGGCCGGGATTCAATCCCAATTGTCTGCACCTGGTACACCCCAACAGAATGGTATGACAAAACTAAGGAATATGACTCTTATGGAAATAGTTAGATCGATGATGAGTTATTCAAAATTACCAAATATGTTTTGGGGATATGCTCTGGAAACAGCAGTGTACATTCTGAATATGATATCTTCTAAATCAGTACCTTTTACTCCCATAGAATTGTGGAATGGTCGTAAGCCTAGTCTGAAACATATTCAAATTTAGGGTAGTCCAGCACATGTGCTGAAGGGAGACACTGACAAGTTGGAATCACATACAGAAGTTTGTCTATTTGTGGGATATCCTATAGGAACGAAAGGTGGTTTGTTTTATAATCCTAAAAATAAGAAGATCATTGTTAGCACCAATGCTTTATTTTTAAAGGAAGAGTATGTAATGAACCATAAGCTCATGAGTGAAATTATTTTAGAAGAAATGAGAGAGGACACACCTACTTTAGTACCAACAGTGCAAGATGAAATATCACAAGAAACTGCAACACGTATCACAAATGATACACAACAACAGACAGTGCCTCGTCGTAGTGGGAGGGTTGTTAGGCAACCTGAAAGATTCATGTTTTTGGGAGAGTCGTCAGACTTGATTCCAGGTAAATATGAACCTGATCCCCGAACATATGATGAAGCACTCCAAGATAAAGATGCAACATCTTGGCAAAGAGCAATGAATTCAGAAATAGAATCTATGTATTCTAACAAAGTCTGGGAGGTAGTAGAACCATCAAATAGTGTAAAAGCTATTGGATGTAAATATATCTATAAAAGGAAAAGAGGGACAGACGGGAAGATGGAAACCTTCAAAGCAAGGCTACTTGGATGTCACTCAGAAAGAGGGAATCGATTATGAGGAAACCTTTTCGCCGGTAGTCATGCTTAAGTCTATTTGGATACTCTTATCTATTGCCGCTCATATGGATTATGAGGTTTGACAAATGGATGTTAAGACAACTTTCCTTAACAGAAGTCTTGAAGAAAACATCCATATGAAGCAACCAGAGGGTTTATTGAAAAAGGCAAAGAGCATTTAGTGTGTAAACTCAATCGGTCGATTTATGGACTGAAGCAAGCTTCAAGATCTTGGAACATTCGGTTTAATGAAGTAATCCATTCATTTGAATTTATTTAGTGTCCGGATGAGTCTTGCGTATACAAGAAGTGTGATGGAAACGTGGTGGTATTTCTTGTATTATACGTAGATGATGTTTTGTTAGTTAAAAATAATATCAAAGTGTTGTCGGAAGTAAGGTTATGGTTGTCCAAGCAATTTGATATGAAGGACTTGGGAGAATGTGCACATATTCTCGGGATCAAAGTAATAAGGGATCGCAAGAAAAGAATATTGTGCTTATCCCAAGCTTTATATATCGATACAATCCTAGCTCGTTTTAGCATGCAAGACTCCAAGAAAGGTTTTCTACCCTTTAGGCATGGAGTATCTTTATCTAAAGAGATATCTCCGAAGACATCAAAAGAGATAAAAGAGATGAAGGCAGTTCCTTATGCTTCAACTGTAGGAAGCCTAATGTATGCTATGTTGTGCACGAGACCGGATATTAGTTTTGCCATGGGCATGGTTAGAAGATATCAAAGTAATCAGGGCAGGGACATTGGACTGCCGTAAAGCATATATTAAAGTACTTGAGAAGGACTAGAGATTATATGCTAATATACCAAGCAGATGATCTGCTTCCTATGGGTTACACAGATTCTGACTTCCAATCAGATAGGGACAATAGTAAGTCTACATCATGCTATGTGTTTACTTTAGGAGATAGAGCTATAGCATGGAGGAGTGTTAAGCAGAAATGCGTTTCAGACTCAACCATGGAAGCTGAGTATGTGGCAGCCTCTGAGGCAGCCAAAGAAGTTGTATGACTTAGGAACTTCCTAATGGACTTAGATGTGATTCCTGGTTTGCCCAAAATCATCACAATTTATTGTGATAATAGCGGTGCAGTAATAAACTTGAAGGAACCACGAGCCCATAAGGCGAGTAAACACATAGAGTACAAGTACCACCTGATACGAGACATCATAAAGCGAGGAGAAGTTGTTGTCGCCAAGATTGCATCAGCAGATAACCTGACAGATCCTTTCACTAAGGCCCTTCCGGCGAAAGCTTTTGATCGACATGTTGAAGGAATGAGAATCAGATGTATGGCAGCGTTTATGACATCATAGTCTTTTAGTATAAGTGGGAGATTGTTAGAGTGTATACTAAAAGCCTAGCTTTTTGTAAACATTTATTTTGAAATAAAGAATCACATTGGTCAAATCTCTACATTTATATGCTAAGTGTAGTTGTTCAATTAATTTATATTGTAGATAACATGGTGTGTGGTGTCACACACAAAAGATCATGTTATCAGTTCCTTATAAGTTATAAATAGTAGCTCACGACTAAGATGGAAAGGAACAAACCATTGGAATAGTTATAGTGTAATTTGATATTAGTTTATCTTGACTATAAAATTACACTAGTACACTCTGAGTGTATTGAGCAGGACCATTTGAGGTAGTTTCTGTTGGAGCAATCTAGGTGCCCTAAGTTTTGATGTTTGGGCAAATGTTTAAGTTAGGTTTATTGTTGTATTTGATATGCATTGTGAGTGTGCAGGATACAGGTACAATAAGGAAAGTCCAAGTGTAATCTTGGCAGAGGAGAAAAGTCTAAGGATGAGTCTTGGCGGTGTAAGTCCAAGTATGTAGTCTTGGCAACGTAAGTCCGAGTGTGACTTGGCAATGGATGAAGTCCCGGAGGTGAGGAGCCTCTTGGCAAAGGAAGACTCGACAATATAGACAAGGCCGAAGGAAGCTCCAGAAGGCAAGACGTGAAGGATGGGGAGACATTCGAGGGATGCGAGCTTGATGGAGGAGGCTAGAAGGCTAGGTCTAGGTTGGTCGGGCGAGGATGAGTGCTGTGTGATTGTACTCAGGGTAAAATTCTACGTGTTTTAGGATTTACTGTAGCAGTACTGTAGTGACACTGTAGTAGCACTGTTGTGACACTGTAGCAACACTGTAGTAGTCGACTGGTACACCTGACCGTTGGGTAACGGTCGACTTCACTTAAAGGACTAGTCGACTGGTGCATACACCAGTCGACTGGTAGTGGGAAAACAGCTTAGTGTTTTCCTCTTGAGCTCTATTTAATAGAGCTCGGGGTGCTTGGACATTGTTGACGAAATAGACTTTGTTAAAGCCTGTTAGAGTCTCCCAAGCCTTCGTATGATTGGTGTGCTTGTATTCAAGTATTTGTGGCGAGGTTTCTCCACTGACAAGGAGCTTGAGCTAGCCGGAGGTTTTCCAGGGAGTCATCCACCGACGGATCGGGATCGTCCACCTTATGGATAGCCGTGGAGTAGAAGCTTTATCTCCGAACCACGTTAAATCAACGTGTTAGGTTTGCTTTCTCTTGTTAGTATTTGTTTTTGTATTTCCGCTGTGAACTAACATTATAGGAAATAATCGATTTGGGTAAGACGCTATTCACCCCCCTCTAGTGGACGTCAAGATCTTAACAGTTTCTTTTTTTACTGACTACATAAAAGAACAAGACCTCTGCTATTATGGAAGTGTGTGCTCTTAATCCCAATATAATAACAAGCACATATATTTAGTATTTATTTCTTTAATTTATCAGTGGGTGAGATTTAGTTTGATAAATCAATAGGCTCGATAAGTTGGGAAATAATATTATTTATAGTGTGTGTTGTTGATTATAGAAGGAAACTGTGTCCTAGCAATCTATGTTGATGATGTCCCCAAGAGGAGCTCAAAAGGATTGTCATGTAAACCCTGCAGGTGGACTTACTCCAACATGACAATAAGGTTGAGTGGTACTACTCTTGAAGTTAGATATTAATTAAGTGAGTTGTCAGTAACTCATTTTATTAGTGGACATTCAATATCTTAAACACAGGGAGATTAACAC
Organism: Zingiber officinale; assembly: GCF_018446385.1. Taxonomy (NCBI): domain Eukaryota; kingdom Viridiplantae; phylum Streptophyta; class Magnoliopsida; order Zingiberales; family Zingiberaceae; genus Zingiber; species Zingiber officinale. Next base: position 18,220,013 of record NC_055989.1, read on the forward strand.
ACTCATGATAAGAAGGAGCTCATATAGTAATATGGGATTGGTGCGGTAGTTCAATAATAACTTTTTAGTGGTATGAGTTATTATTGATGAACTCGAGTTGGGTGTTCGGGGCGAACACGGGAAGCTCAAGTTCATCGGGAGACCAAAACCAATTCCTCCTCTCGATCTCTGTCGTAGCCTCTTATTTATAAAGTCTTATATACACCCAAACCCAAATTCTTACCCACCTTAAGGTGGTCGGACAAGCCTAGCTTGGAGCCCAAGCTAGGGTCAGCTAAACCAAGGTTAGATGGGTTCAAGTGGTGGCGGACCCTAGCTTGGAGCCCAAGTAGGTGGTCGGCCATAATAAAAATAAAAGGGAGTTTATTTAAAAATTTTTTCCTTATGTGGAAGCCATGATTTTAAAAGAGAGTTTTAAAAATTAAATCTTTCTTTTTATAGTTTCTACAAAGGATTAAGAGAAAGGTTTGATATCTTTCCTTATTTGTAGTTAAAAGGAAGATTTTAATTTTTAGAGAAAACTTTCCTTAATTGTAATCATCCATATTTTTTAAAAGAAAGATTTTAATTTATAAAATTTTTCTTTTATAACCAACCATAAAGGGAATTTAAAAGAGAAAATTTTATTTTAAAAATTTTCGGAAACAAATAAAGAAGTTTAAATTTTGTGTTTAAAACTTTCCTTGTTTGAGATCAATGAGGTGGCCGACCATTAAAAGTTTAAAAGGAAGTTTTTAATTAAATTTTCCTTTTTAGTCATTAGCAAGGAAAATAAGGAAGTGTTAATTATGTTTAAAACTTTCCTTATTTGCAAAGATCAAAGAATATAAAAGAGAGTAGAGGTGCCTCACCTCATAACATACAACTATTATTCCTCTCATCTCTTTTCCTTGGTGGTGGTCGACCCTCTTCAATTGCTCATCCTCTTCTTTTCTTCCTTGGAGGCCGGCGACATCACATATCTTGGAGCTTTTGGTGGTCGGATCTTGTTTGAGGAAGGAGAGAAAGGAGACTTTGTTTCCTAGCATCCCTTTGAGCTTGGTGGTGGTGGCCGAAACTTGTAAGCAAAAAGAAAGGCTTGGGTGGATTCTCATCTCGGTAGATCGTCACCCACACGACGTCCGAGATAAGAAGAGGAAGAATACGACAGAAGATCGTGAAGTCTATAAGCTACAAAGAAAGGTATAACTAGTTGTCTTGTTCCGCATCATACTAGTTTTCTTTGTATGGATTTTAAAATACCAAACACAAGAGGTTAACGATTTTAGGTTTTGGATTTATGATTCGACTTTGTGTTTCTTTTGTTTTTCGATCTTGTGTTTTGATTGTTCTTAATGGTTAAACTTAGGGTTACTGTAAGGAGATTAAATATTGACTTTTGTTGAAAGGCTTTGTTTAGGAAGTGGTGGATGATCCCATACCCAAGAAGGCCTAGTGCCTCGCCATGTTTAACTTGGAAGCCGATGTCTGAAATAAATATTTAATCGAATTTGTAACATGGGTGGATTTGGATTAATAATGTTAAGCATCGTTTGCGATCCAAGTCTAAACCTCTAAGAACAGATAAGTTGAATTTGGAATCAATAATGTTAAGTTCTGTTTGCGATTTCAAATTTAATTTCTAAAGAACACAATAGGTTGTTAGGAATGGTTCGGGATTTGTACAAAATTTTTGTACAGGGGAACCAGTACGATATTCCGGAAAGCAACCAACAAGATGACCTTTTTTGAGGAGATGCCTTCTTCCATTAAGGGATGGAAATCTTGCTTCTTTTTTTGTGGAGTTTCCGAAGCCTATCCCTTGGTCTTCTTCCTGGAAATCTTCTCTACCTGCTCTTCCCGACATAAAAGAATTACATAAACACCCTTCTTTTATTACTTACTCCAAGAAGCTATCAGGTTTTCGTTTATTCTTTCATAAATGGATTTGCGATGATCTCCTCTATCTCTTCGGCTCAAGTCTTGTCAAGATAGAGCTTCACGACTCTCTTGGTAAGTCCTTATTCATCTATCCCAATCTTTTTTTACTAACTAAGATATTTTTTATTGTGTAGTGGACGCTCTATATGCGGCTGCGATCGATGATCAATTGTGCTTGTCGGAGGAATTAATTGCTGCTAAGGAGCAAGAGCTCCTAGCTGCATTGGGTCAAGCCTCCTCATCAGCAGCTCCCGCTGACACAGAGAGCGCTTCTGGCTCTCAAAATATAGCTTTAGAAAGAACTTCCACTGACCTTCCTCCCGTTGATGAGCCTACTTCTTTGCCGACTTTGGAACAATCCCCTGAAGCAACCTCCGCCAAGAAAAAACGTAAACTGACCCTTGCTCCATCTCCAAAATAGAAATCCGCTTCAGATTCTGGAGACCTTCCCCCTTCGGATGCTGCTCCTTCTTCTCCTGATCTTCCTCTCTCGTCTCTTTACCCTTCCCTTGTTCCTTCTTCGTCTGCACCCCAACTATCCCTAGTGGTAGCTCTTCACCTCCCTTTTTTATGAACTTTCCTGAACAGATGACCTTACCCCCTCACAACATTCCCTACGTTATCTACTGTCTCCCTTCGCTTCAAACTTCTTTGTCTTCTATTTCTTCCACTACTGCTACCCAACCCATACTCTTGGGAGGGTCTTTCACCACAGCTAGGGAGGAGGTACGCCGAGTATTCGAAGGCATTGACTACTTCAAAATGGCTGATAAATTCTCTATGGAGGAGACGAAGGTACCTTCATTTTCCTCTACAATTCTATTTCATTACACCTCGTCTTAATGCTCTTTATTTTACAGCGCTAGATATATAACATGAGTATAGCCCATTTGCTGCATACCCTAATTCAAGAGAATGAAACTCTGAAGAAACATGTTTCTGAGCTATCTCCTGATCAAGTGGACAAAAAACTAAAGGGTTTGTCTACTCAATTGGAAAAAACTATCCAGTTGCTCAAGACAGAGACTGAGCAATCACAATAATATAAAGCTGACATAGAAGGTCTCCAATCCCAACTATAATCAGCCAATGCTCATGGTACTGAACTATTCTCCAAATTAGAAGAACAGACATCTGAAGTTACTCGACTATCTTCCTAGTTGCAGTCACTAAAAGATGCACATGCTACGGAATTAACCAATCAACTATCTGCTTTGTACCTCAAAGAGACTGCTCTAAAGGCTGCCCAAGAGGAATTAGCAAACTACAAGGCCAACGAAGACACCCGCTTTGAAGAGCGCAGAAAGGCCTACCTCAAATCCTCTAATTTTGTCATTCCGGTCTCCAACTTCTTCATAAACTCCATCAAGTTCATGACAAAGGAAGGAGTGGAGCAGCTAAAAGAATTGAAGTTATTGGTGGCGGATCCTCCCTCTAACTTTCCCGACATAAGGAGGATAGTGGAGAATTGTCCTCTCGACTTTTTTCCACAACTACTGTAGCTACTGCTAGGTTGTAGTCCTAATGTTTTATAGACTTTCTCTCGACTGATGAATTTTTGCTGATGGTTATTTTGAACTTGGCATAGCTTAATTAATCATAATTTCTGAATGCCTTTTCATCTTCTTTATGTATGCCTCTACGGGGACTAATCGAATGGTTGTGTGCTTGTACATATGTAAATTAACATCCCGGCCAACCTATCTTGATAGCTTAACCTCATCATGTATGACTATATGATTTAGCCCATATGCATATGTATGTGTTTTTCTCCTTTTTGGACATTTTGTGAGGAATAAAGTATATTCCTTATCTGCTTATCTAACCTTGAATAATCTCATGCGTTTGTCCATATTTTTCCTCTTAACAATAGTTATTTTTTCTATGTATGAAGGACGAGCAGAGTTGCCTGGGTCGGTTACTTCTCGTCCGGCGTACAATGACAGGGCGAGCTTGTTGGCTCGGACGACCCAGTCGGATGAGTCAGACGCCTACCTTTTCTGTTCGACCTAAGATGATCGGGTGAAAATATTCAACCAATCTACCTTTTATGTCACATATCCTATGACTATAATCTTGCCGAGATTTTAAAAGATTAATCATAACTTGCCTCGGGATCCCGCAACTTTTTCAGTTTGAACTTTGTACTTGGGAAATGTGTTTATCACGGTTATCCAGGTAAGTATATCTTTTCTTGTATATCCAATATTCTACTTAGTCGCTTAATGGCTTGCTATCAGTTTACCCTTTTCTCGTTCTAATGTTTACCCTTTTCGGTAATAGCGTCAAGGGTTTTAGAGATAAACCAAAGGGGTTCATCCCGTTGTCTTCTTCCTTCGCTGCATTCGTTCCTTCTCTGCTTCATTAAGATTCTCCTTCCTCCCCTGATCCTTTGTTCACAATGGCCTCTTCTTCTTTCTACTCCCTCTGAGTGGTTCGTTAATTGCTCTTCCAGTGCAGTGAGTCAGAAGTTTATGCAATAGGTTTAAATTTTGGGTTCCCTTCCTATTTAATCCTTCCTACTCTGGAGGACCGCCCTCATCTCCCTCCTCCAGGGAGCGTTCCTGTCTTTTGGGAACAAGTGATTTTTGATTTTCGTCTTCCTCTCCATCCTTTCTTTGTTGCTGTAAGTCAATATTTTAACATGCCCTTGAATCAGCTTATCCCTCAATCTTTTTCCATATTGTCTGGCTTTATCACCGTTTCTCAGTTACTTGATTTTCTCTCTTCTCCTCGTTTGTTTCATCAATTTTTTGTTCTTCGTCAAGTAGAAGATAGTCTTTTTAAGTTTCAAAGTCATTCCAATGCTATCTTATTCAACAAAATCCCAGCACAAGCAGAATAGAGACAAAAGTTCTTCTTTTTTCGTCTACCTTCTCCTCCTCCATACCCCATCACTTGGCAACAGACTTTTCCCGCTCTTCCAAATCCTAAGATGAGACTGCCGACTTGACCTTTTATGCATCCATGTTGAAATAGAAAGGGGCTAAATTTTATTTGCCAGCACTAATTGTTGGAGGCTTACTTCTTATCTTCGGGATAAGCCCTACAGACACAGAATTGGAGGCTCCTTTTGGTGAATGTGTCATGCCCCGGGGAAGTCCCTGTTTGAAGAAATTTCGGCAGCACCTCCCCTGTATGGGTGACAATCTGAAATATTTCTACAGACATAGTATAGATCAGCCACAGGCGGCTGGAACATACACACAACCACGCAGTTTATATGTAGATCTAATAGCCCACTCGGCTGTACCAAACCAAACACAGCGGAATACAGTAGAAAATTAAATATAAGACTGCTGGCTGGCTAGGCTTACACAACCAACAAACAATACAAAATACCACGTAACAACAACAACACTCCACAAACAAAACCGGAGCACAAAGATAAATACACTGACACATAAAACAAATAAAATATAAAGGGAAAACTGTAAGTCTTCTTATGTAATGTGGGAATCGGCAGGTAGGATACTCGAAGCAACTCCATAAACAACCTGGTACCTGAAAAGATAGTGTCCATGGGGGTGAGTTCAACAACTTAGCAGATACCAGTTGACATGTATAGAAAGCTATAATAGACAGTAATAACTATGAGTACAGTCTCTTGGACAAAAGATGGAAATGCACAATAGAAAAGGCTGAAGAGAACTGTACTCACCAGGGCCTCCTATCAGAATAGTCAAGTCGTCAGACCGAGAGTATCATAAATCCTGTATGCATGTCAAACATATGCATCCATCTAAATGAAGCATATAAGTGCAGCAAACACAATCAGTAAATGCATAAATGTATATGATGCCAATGACATGGTCACCCCTGACGCAGTCAGCCATCTCACACACGATGGTGAGACCGAGTGAGTAGGGCTGTGACAACCGTGCACTCTGCCATCACTGCCCCTGATGAGTGACCGAATGGATGGGATGCTGTCGGAGTACACCTATCATCCTACCCCAAATCATAAATGGGGGAGCTCAATGCTCTCATCTCTCGGTACATAATGACGGGGAGGGATCCCTGACGTGCTACCACGCTGCGTCACACTACCCATGAGCGGACCAATGGAGCACCGACAGAGCCAAACTGACGTGCTACCACATTGCGTCACGCTACCCATGAGTGGACCAGCGGAGCACCGACAAAGATGAAACTGGCAATGTGCTCAACAATATTGGAGCATACTATCGCGCAGCATGCAATCATGCGAATGATGCATGACACTAAGCATGACAAAAATCCTGAATAGCATAACAATATCCATATATATATATAAAATGTGTACCATAGGACAATGAACCAAATCTAAGGTACACAGATTAGATAAGGTATCATCAGATAAGGTATCAAAAACCTAGATCCTGAATACCATAAACACATGATCATGTCACTACCCCAACAAGCATGTATAATCAAGTAGATACTATCATGAAGTGCATAACAAGTAAACGAAACCAGCATGTAACAGGTATCGGGTAGTAACCAACCGAAGCAAAGACGAGCATAATCATTACTAAAGGTTATAACCTACTAAACATATCAACATGACATTATCAAAGATAAGTCAAGATACCCGCCTCAAATAGCAGGTCTAATCCAGTCAAATCCAACGTCGAGATGCTCGTCTCAAATCAGAGTCCTGTAATACATGATATACAGATTTAGCTACTTACATATAAATTAATTAGCTAAATCAAATCCTCGAGAAGCTAACATAAATCCAGATCCAATTATAAACCCTAATTGGATCATCTAACTCCTCAATAGACTTAAACTAATCCATACGAATTAGAACTTGCAGTAATCATAATCCATCACAACAACTTAATCTAAACCAATTCATAAGAACTCACCAAAATCCAGGATGGTCGCTGATGGCTCACGGTCAAAGGGTTTCCCTGCCCAAAACAGAATGACCGGTGCTGTGGATCGCCAGTGAACAATGCTGGCCAAACTACAAAGACTAGTAAACAAACAACTACAACCTTCAACTATAAATTAAACTCGCATCCCTATCAATCTAATATCATACTTCTTACCTCAATGCTAAGCCTCTCTGGTTGATCACAGCCAGATAGGGCAGCCACCGTATACCGCTGGATGGGAGTGGCGGTCGGATGAGGTTGCTGTCGTAAATCCGCACTACTGCTGTCATCCAAGTAAACACCCCAAATCCAGATTCACCGAACAGCCCCTCACTCACTGAAATCCTTCCCTGAACAGATCGGGAGAAGATCAAGAATCCAACCAAAGTATAGAATCAGATCCCAAATTTCATATTCACATACTCACATACTCAAATCTGCCTTACCTAACTAGTGCCCCTCGTTCCCTTTCTATCGGTGATTGATAGAAGAAGGAGCCGTTAGTGGAGAAAAGAACTAGGGCACAACGTCAACGATCAGCCGATGGAGAAGAGGGCTCGACAGAATCCTGCAACCACAGTGATCACAGACACAAGAAACACCTCCGGGGATGAATGGCGGCAGTTGGGTGATGATGGTCGGTGATCGAGTAGCTCTGATTATAGATGCCGAAACTAGACGCGAGAGCCAGCCATGGGTCCACAGCGGTGCTAGGGCACATGAATGCAAAGCAGTGGCCATCTACCGGCTCTAGAGCAGAGGCAGAAGTGTTAGGACGGCGGTGGCGCGCGTGAGGAGCAAGGTGGCCGACGCTCGTGTGGTGTGGTCGTTAAAGAAAGGAGATTGGCGCGCGGCTCGACGAGGTGGCATGACTCGGAGGGAAGATGAGAGGGAGAAGAGTCGGGCGGAGGCGAGGCTTTCCCTTGGCTCTCGTCGGTCGGCGGCAGAGGGAGTGAGGGCATGCCCGTGAGGGAGATAAGGAGAGGATCGGCGCCGATTGGGAAGGGCGGTTAGGGCACGACGTCGGGGGAAATCGGGAGAGGAGGAGGCGCGGGGGGTAAAGAAAATGACAGAAAATAAAATAAATAAAAACAAAAACAAAAAAGAAAAGAAATCAAACTTTTCCTCGCTTAAATGGGGTAGCCTAAACAGGCTTTCCCAGGCCTCATTTTTATCCCCGCAAACTCGTTCATACGAACTCCGAAAAATTTTCAAAATTTTTTAAAAAATTCCGGAAAATTCCCTTATTATTATCTACCCTTTTTCAGGTATTTTACAGAATGGCATACTCCCTGCTGTATTCATTTGCTATCCTTAACTTGTTTTCACTAACAACCTATGGTTTTTATCCTTTTCAGTTGACGCCATTTTCCCATCTCTGATGTATAAGAACACAGGGTTAACAAAGCCCATTTTGTCTAGGCTAGGGGAAAAGTTATTAGAGAATCGTCATCTCAACCCGACCTCTTCATCTCTCGGCTTGCTTCCCCCTCATGAGGTCCCTGCCGAGGCGCCTGAATCTTCCGAGGAAGAGAACCCCTTCACTGCTCGATGAGAGAGTACATTTGTTCCAAAGAATAGCGTGACCCCGATCGTTATTTATGAATTGGAACAAATTCCCATCGTTACTGCTGAGATGTCTCGTGAGAGGAGTAAGGAATTTATGCCTTATACTCACATCCGTCCTAACATTGCTCTTAACATGATGCGACTAGGTTTATTGATTCCACCCATTCTTCAAGTTGTTCTTGCTTCCGGGGTAACTTCGGGCGTGCTGCTATCTCCTTTGCCTTCCCAGATTTCCTCTCCTTCTCCTCCTATTGTGAGAGCTAGAAGGACCCCTTGCAAAAGGTCCTCCAGTTCTGTCTCCCAAGATGTTGCTATTAGACCAACTGTTGATTCTGTGTCTTCTGTTTACCTCCCACCATTCCCACTATTGCACCAAGACCTCCTCTTACTTCTAGCATCGATCCTTCTCCCTCTCGTCCTAGTTTATTGCCTTCTCCTCCCCTTCCAGGGCCACTGCCTTCTTCTTCTACGAGACCTTTAGCTCCGACCCCTCCTCGAGTGCTTTTCAAGCTGGCCCAAGGCCTTCCTTCGTTGTTGAGGAACGATCCTATTCCTTCTTCTATTGTCATCCTTCAGCTAAAGGACTCCATGGTCGACTCTTGGGTACAAGGCTATAATTCTCTGAGAGGAAAAAATGTTTTTGATCAGGCTGATGCCTACAATCAACAAGCCTCCGTTGTAAGTATTTCAGATATATCTTTCTAGTTTATGTCTATAGATTCTAATCATGTTATTATATTCATCTAGTTTTTTGCTTCAAGCTTCTACATGGGTAACTTGGCTGCTGACATAGAGAAGGAGAACAGAGAATTGAAGAATCGATTAAGGTTCCTGAAGGTAGCCCCCCTACTCCGGGTAATGAGGTCACCCAACTCCGAGAGAAGGTAAGTTCTCAAGCCAATCTGATGACCCTTTTGGAGAAGGATTTGTAGTATCATCGTCAAATGTTAGGGGTTAAAGAAGAAGAGAAAAAGGCTTTGGAGTTGCAAATACAGAGCCTATCCTCTCAGTTGAGTGTTGAAGTAGCCCAAAAGAATAAGACTATTTCAGATGCTATTCTTAGATCTTCTATCCTAGAACAATTTCAAACTTTCGTCTCTAGATCTCCATATTCAGCTCAAGAGTTGGCATCTCAGAATCTTGAGTTATTACAGTTACAAGAGAGATTGAAAGCTCAAGATTCTGAAATAGACTTCCTTACTAAGGAGTCAGAGCGTCTCAAAACTGAAAAGGTCAGTTTCCAAGAGAGAGCAGAACGCCTTGAGTTAGAATTACAGATATATAAGACGGGTGAAGAGGAAAGATGGGAAAATCGTCGTCGAGAGTACCTGACCTCTCCTGAGTTCACGAATGAGTTCGCCAATCACATGGTGGGGACCTTAACTCATTTAGATGATGGGGTTCTGACACAATTGCGAGAAGGAGGGTTTATACCTCAAGAACCTCCTCCCCGATTCATAAACCGTCGGCGACTCAACAAGGAGCTACCTAAGGACCTTGTCAGTAGTTTTAAGTAGAACTCTGGTGGACCAGTAAAATTATTTATGTTGAATTCTTTTAGGACTATATTTGTGAAGCTTACCTACTACTTCAAGTATACTTGTATTATGAATGAACATATGTTAACTGAAGCATGAATAGAAAAATTTGTGAAGTAATTGGGTGCATATAGTATGTTTCTGAATTATGAATGACTACTTGAGAGTTAAGACATACTAGCTTGTCTTTAAAACTATCCTCGTTTTACTCCAGAACTTGGGGCTGTTTTAACTGTAAATGTACTCTCTAGCAAATGTAAGAGAGTCATCACCTTGACATTTTTCGATCAGGAATATGCTCCCGAATGTTAATATATGAAGGCAAGAAAATTGATATATTTTGATCGGGTATATGCTTCCGAGTGAATATAAGATAATACTTGACCTTCAGCAGATTGATATATTCTGGTCAGGATTATGCTCCCGAGCAAATATGAATCAATATAAAAAGGCCAGAACCTTATCGCCTTTCAGTCGGGGCCGTATTCCCGAATGAATATAAATTAATATAGGAAGACCAGAATATTGTCATGTTTCAGTCGGTAATGTATTTTCGAACGAATCTGAATTAACATGAAAAGGCCAGGATATCACCACATTTCAATCGGGGATGTCCTCCCGAGAGAGTTTACATTAATATGAGAAGGCAAGAATATTGTCACATTCCGGTCGAGCATATATTCCTGCACGAATATAGGATAATACTTGAAATCTAACAGATTTGATATATTTTGATCGGGACTATGTTCCCGAGCGAATCTGACATGATGAGAGGAGGCGAAAGTATTGATGTATCTCGATCGGGCACATAATCTCAAGCGAATATAAGATAACACTTGAAATCCGGAAGATATATATTTTGACCGGGATTGTGCTCCCGAGAGAATCTGGCATGACGTGAGGAGGCGAAAGTATTGATGTATCTCGATCGGACACGTACTCCCGAGCGAATATAAGATAACACTTGAGATCCAGAAGATATATTCTGGTCAGGACTGTGCTCCCGAGCGAATCTGGCATGGCGTAAGGAGGCAAAAGTATTGATGTATCTCGATTGAGCACGTACTCCTGAGAGAATTTGCCTTGATGTAAGAAGGCCAGAGTATCGATATATCTTGATCGGGCATGTAATCCTGCGAGAATTTATATTAATATGAGACGACCAAAAAATTATCATATTTAGGTCGGGAATGTCCTCCCGAGCAAGTCACCCTGTGATATTGATATATTGAGGAAGTTGAGATATGATATGTACCAATTCCGGGCTTAGGATTTTTGCCCATCCTTTAAGAGACGCGACCGGATTTTCCTTAAAGTTTCTTGATTGACTGGTGCCGAGCGGAGGAAGCCTGCTCGAACTTTGAGGGTTTAAAGTCTCCGGTTCTCCTTAAGGCAGTTAGACCGATCATTCCTTAGGGTTCCTGATCAACTGTCGACGAGCGGAGGAAACACGCTTGAATAATAATGAGCAGAGGAGGCACGCTTGACCATCAAGGGTTTAAAGTCTCCAGTTCCCTTTAAGGCAGTTAGCCCGGTCACTTCTTAAGGTCCCCGATCGACTACTGCCAAGCAGAGGAAGCACGCTCGGAGAAATTTGAGCGAAGGGAACACGCTCGAATAGACTTGAGCGGAGGAAACACACTCAATGGTTAGAGGTTTAAAGTATCTGGTTCTCCTCAAGGAAGCCAGCTCGGTCACTCCTTAAGGTCCCTGATCGACTACTGCCGAGCAGAGGAAGCACGCTCGGATAAATTTGAGCAGAGGAAACACGCTCGAATAGACTTGAACGGAGGAAACACGCTCAATGGTTAGAGGTTTAAAGCCTCCGGTTCCCCTCAAGGAAGCCAGCCCGGTCACTCCTTTAAGGTCCCCGATCGACTATTACCGAGCGGAGGAAGCACGCTTGAATAACAATGAGTGGAGGAGGCACTCTCGATTACCAAGGGTTTAAAGTCTCCGGTTCCCCTCAAGGAAGCTAGACCTATAACTCGTTAAGGTCCCCGATCGACTGTCGACGAGCGGAGAAAGCACGCTCGGAATAAAAATTGTTTGGTTCATTCTAGTAAATGTATGTATTGATTAAAGAGTAGATGCATGAATCTTTTCATTATATCCAAAAATTAAATGAAATATAAAGACAAATTACATGTGTACTTGTTAGGCTCTGTATGGTTGTAAGTGATTCACACTCCAAGGCCTCTCAAGATTTCTCCCTTCTGAGTCTTGGAGATAATAAGAGCCGGAAGAAAGTTTCTGTATAACTTTGTATGGTCCTCCCCATTGGGGTGCTAATTTAGTAACATCTCCCACAGACACGCTTCCACACTAAATTCCCTATTTGAAAGAATCAGGGGATAACTCTCTTGTTGTAGTTTTGTCTCATTTGCTTTCGATAAGATGTAAGATGAGTTGCTGCCTTATCCTGAGCTTCTTCGATAAGATCAAGTTCCATAAGATGTCGATCGCCATTATCTTCATCATAAAGCCGCCCCCGATCAGATTCTACCCCAACCTCAATGGGGACTACTGCTTCTCCCCCGTATACTAGTTGAAATGGAGTTATCCTTGTAGCTTCTTGAGGGGTAGTACGGTAAGCCCATAACACATTGGGTAACTTATCTACCCAACTACCACCAACATAATCTAGCTTAGTCTTAAGCCCTCTGATGATTTCTCTATTGGTCACTTCTGCTTGTCCGTTACTCTGTGGATATGCTACAGAGGTAAATGCTTGTGTAATGCCATATCCTGCACACCATTCTCTAATTCTCTGTCTCTGGAATTGTCTCCCATTATCAGAGATTAGCTTATGGGGAATACCGAATTTGCAAATAATGTGTTTCCACAAGAATTTGATGACTGCATTCTTAGTAATTCTTGCTAACGGTTCAGCTTTCACCCATTTTGAGAAATAGTCTACAGCTACCAATAGAAACCTTCTTTGAGCCGTGGCCAGGGGGAACGAACCTACTATGTCCATACCCCATTGATCAAAAGGACAAGAAACGATGAAAGTCTTCAACAGTTAGGTAGGATGATGTGAGATATTCTGATGCTTTTGACAAGACATACATGTCCTTACGAGTTGAGCCGCATCTTCTTGTAGAGTAGACCAAAAGTACCTGACCAATAGTATCTTACGTGCTAAAGATCTGCCCCCAATATGACTACCACACGAACCTTGATGAACCTCCTGTAAAATATATTGTATATCCTATGGTCCAATGCATTTGAGCAAGGGACTGGAAAAGACCCTTTTTGTAAAGCTGATCCCCTATTAAAGTATATCGGGTGGCTTTCTTCTTAAAGACTCTAGCTTATTTTGCATCAGCTGGTAAGACACCCTGTTGCAAAAATGATGTGATCGGCACTCTCCAGTCGCCCTGTATTTCTATGTTAGCTTGCCTCTCAATACAAGACACCAATACTTTTGCTCCACCGGTCGGTCTAGGTTCCAAGGTACTATCGCCGACGCAAGCTTTGCTAGTTCATCCACCACTTGATTCTCTGATCGGGGGATTTTCTGTACATTTACTTCTTGGAATGTAGCTTTCAATTTATCAAAAACTTTTGCATATAACTTAAGTCGATCATTAATGATCTCGAAATTGCCCGACAATTGTTGTGCTGCCAACTGAGAATCAGAATAAATCCATACCCGAGCAGCTCCCACATGCTAAGCTTCTTGTAAGCTAGCTATCAATGCTTCATATTCTGCTTCATTGTTGGTGGCTCTATAACTTAGCCGTACAGAAAGTTGAACCTGATCCTCCCTCGGAGATATAGGAAGAATACCAATACCGCTACCTTGTCTAGTAGAAGACCCATCTACATAAATTTTCCAAGTCCCTTCTTCTTTAGGACCTTGCACTTCTATTATAAAATCTGCCAGAGCTTGTGCTTTTATTGATGAACGAGGTTGATACTATATATCATATTCACTAAGCTCAGTTGTCCACTTAATCAATCGCCCGTATGCTTCTGGATTAAGGAGCACTCGGCCAAGAGTGCTATTAGTTAGTATTATGATTGCGTGCGATAAGAAGTAAAGCTGCAATCTTCTAGATGTCAAAACCAAAGAATAAGCTAATTTCTCGAGTGTAGTATATCTACACTCGGCTCCTTTCAATAGATGACTTGAAAAATACACTGGTTGTTGTTCCTTATCCTCCTGCCTCACTAGTACTGAGCCTACAACGTGCTCATTTGCTGAAAGATAAACCCATAAGGTTTCTCCTACTATAGGCTTAGCTAACACAGGTAGGGTTGACAAGTAATCTTTTAATTCCTGAAATGCGTTGTCACATTCTTCATCCCACTAAAATTTATTGGCCTTCCAAAGTATCTTAAAGAAATGAAAACTTCGATCGGCTGATCGAGAGATGAAGCGGGATAACGCAGTGATTCGCCCGGTTAATCTTTGAGCTTCTTTCATATTGCGTGGGGGCTCCATATCTTGGATTGCTCGGACTTTGTTGGGATTTGCTTCTATCCCTCGCTCGGTCACCATATAGCCCAGGAATTTGCCACTTCTGGCTCCAAACAAGCACTTGCCAGGATTGAGCTTGAGTCCATATTGTCTTAAGGTTCGACATGTTTCCTCTATGTCTCTTTTCCTGATCATCCTTAGCAAGAGGTACTTGATGATAGCCCTGGTAGACATCTAGCATACAAATGTACTTGCACCCCGCGGTAGAATCAACCACTTGGTCAATGCGCGGCAGAGGATAGTAATCCTTTGGGCAAGGTTTGTTGAGGTCCCGGAAGTCAATACACACTCTCCACTTATTTCCTAGTTTAGGTACCAGGACGACGTTGGTTAACCAGCTAGGAAATTGTACCTCCCGAATATATCCCGCCTCCAGTAGCTTGTCCACTTCTTCCTTGATGATCTGGTTCTAGTCGGCCCTAAAGTCTCTTTTCGTTTGCTTGACAGGCCTATCATCAGGATAAACATGTAATGAATGTTTCATTACTAGAGGATAAATACCTGTGACTTCCTTGGGGGTCCATGCAAACACGTCGCTATTCCTGCTCAAACACTGTATCAACTCAGTCTTGAGTGGAAGGTCTAGGTCAGCCGCCACATAAGTTACAGCTTCTGGTCGCCCGGCTTGTATTTGTACCTCCTCCTTTTCTTCATATATCAAATTGGGCAGTTTTTCCTGGATAGCATTAACTTCCATCCTCTGAGTTTTGCGAGCGATATTGGCTTCCATTTGGATGATCTCCACATAGCATTTCTGTGCGAATAATTGATCTCCACAGACTTCTCCCACTTGGTCGTCAACGGGGAACTTCACCTTCTGGCAGAAAGTAGAAATGACCGCCTGAAACTCGTTCAAGGGCGGCCAACCCAATATAACGTTATATACAGAAGGTGCATCCACCACCATGAAATAAGATCTCCTGGTTCTCATTAGGGGCCCCTCCCCTAGAAAGATGACCAATTTTTTCTGGCCAAGCGGCTGCACTTCATTGCCCGTGAAACCATAGAGAGGGGTCACCATGGGTTGGAGCTTGCTCGGATCTATTTGCAACTGGTCAAAAGCTTTTTTGAAAATAATATTGACAGAGCTACCAGTATCAATAAAAGTACGGGAAATATTATAGTTAGCTATGACCGCTTTTATTATAAGAGTGTCGTTATGGGGGTACTTCTACCCCCTCCAGATCTTTAGCGCCAAAACTAATCTCTGGCCCGATTGCTTTTTCTGTACTGTATCCAACTGCATGGATTTGCAGTCGCCGAGCATGTGCCTTCCTCGCCTGATTAGAATCACCATCAGTAGGTCCGCCCGTTATCATATTAATATTTCCTCGAGCGGCATTGCTTCGGTTTTCTTCCTGTCGAGCAATCGCTATCTCGGGCTGTGCTGGTTCATGCGCCCGAGATGGCTCGCCCGACAATTGTAATGCCCCCTGTTGTGTCTCACTCGCTTGATATTCCTACTTAGGGGGACTGCTCTGCCTTTGGTAGGGTTGTCGGTTGGGAGATCGCCGGCGATAACGATTGTTATTTGTTCTTTGGTTCCTCAGGGTAAAGCAATCTTCAGTATATTGAGTACCTGACATATAATAGGTGCACCATCTCCAAGGTACTTCTTGTGGCATCTCTACATGCTGTACTGCTTGTGGTCTTCGCTCAGGCTGACTGTGTGGAGGGGGAGCTCCGCGAGGCCCCCTTAGCGAATGAATGGGAGCTACAGCTCCCTCGTGGACTGTGGTTGAGACAGACACTACATTCTCCTTCTTGCGAGCTGCTTGGGCTTCTTCGACATTAATGAATTCAGTCGCTCACTTAATTAATAAATCAAAATTGGTTGGGGGATTACACACTAAGTTTTTGAAAAAATCATTATCATTGAGGCCTTGAGAGAAAGCACTTACTAAGACCTCTGTAGTAGCATTAGGAACATCGATAGCTACCAGATTAAATATCTTAATATATGCTCTGATGCTTTTCTTAGGCCCTTATTTGATAGAGAAAAGACTCCAAGGGGTCTTATGATATTTTCGATTGCTAGAGAAATGATGCAGAAATACTTTACGGAAATCCTTGAAACGTCGAATAGGACCTTCTGGTAAGCGTTTAAACCATCTTTGGGCTGCTCCCCCAAGGGTAGTAAGAAACATTCGACATTTAACCCCATCAGAAAATTACTGTAGTAGAGCGGCGTTCTCAAATTTAGCAAGATAATCCTCTGGATCTGTAGTTCCAGAGTATTCTCCGACATTCAAATTTTGATAGCGTTTTGGCAATGGATCATCAAGTACCCTTTGAGAGAATGGAGTAACAATTCTTTCAAGAGAACTATCACTAGTTGTCATTTTTCCCTTGCGCTTTTCCTTCATTGGTGTCTCATCCAAAGATTCTTGCAGCACCGGCCTTCGTCCTCCTTGCTCCACAGGGGTGCGAAAGAATGCCGGAGGATGTCTAGTGGGGGAAACAGGAGTAGGGGTTATATAAGCCACATCATCTTCTTCCATACCTCTGTTTTTGCGGCGATCTGTAGTCGAGATCGCCGGATTTATTGCTACCGGTAAGGTACCTCCAGTGTTGGCATGTTGCTGTTGTAATGCTTTTTTAACCCTGGAGTTGATGAGCAACTCCAAGTCTTCTTGAGTTAGAGTAATAGTGTTAGGCTTTCCAGCGTCCTCCATCACGTAGTCTCAGATTCAAGTAAGAGTTCCCACAGACGACGCCAAATTTAATCCTGTTCGAGAGCTTGCGAGATGAAGCACTGGGCGACGGTGAGTGGTGGCTAATAGTGATTCTGATGTCGATGAACAGGGAAGGGTCCGAGAAAATCACAGTGGACCTCCCAACTAGTAAAATGCAGAATAATAGACTCGAGAAAACCAAATCAGATCTATGAATAATACCTTGCAATAAGGAATTCCGGTGAAGTGGCTCCGTGGATCGGCCAAAACTCGGCAATCCAATGGATGAGATGATCTCGTCCTCATGCACATGATGAGACCAACCGACAAAGCGTTAGTGACCTAAGACCGGGGTGGGAATCCCTGGCTAGGTCCTCCGACGCTCAAGTTAGTCTCCGACGAGAAGAAGAAGAAGTAGTACGAGAATTAGGGTTTAGTTTGGATGCAATGCGTATGTTTGCGTATCTTGCCAGTGGAGAGGATTCCCCTTTTTATTCCACCTCATCTAACCTCCAAGTCATGAGGTGGACCCCGGTTTGTTAAAGTTTGTTAAGAGATGACGTAAGCCAGAACTGTAATAATAGTTTAAGGGATTTTTTTCTTATCCAAGATGTACCTTCTTTGTCGTTTAGCATACTTGTGGAGACTTTTAGAAGCTATTTGTCGCTAAATTGATTAAGCTGTCATATGATTACATATTGTTATGGTTCACCTGTTACATGTATTTGGTTAGTCACATAAGCTCATTTTGCATATATGAGGAATATCTTCTGTCGGTACTAGTCTCAGTCGGTATTCTATACTTGATCGGTTATTTATACCCGACTAGGACTTCATTATAAATATGCCAGAAACCATGTAAGGTTGAAGACCCTTATGTTCGATCTACTTCTCATACTCGGCCTGTCTATTGAGCCCAGACGGTCATACCTTGCCGACCAAGATTAATCGGTCGAGCGTATATAGGTCTTCAAGACAACTTAACGCTAAGTGCTTCTACTTTCAATCTATTTCTCACACTCGACCAATTTTCGCCTATCGAACTCATATGCTCGGCCGGTCCATTGAGCACGACCGACCCTACCTTACTGACCAAGACCAACTAGTTAGGTTTATAGAAACAGTATTACCCGATAGCCCTTCCTTCAATCGGCCGTATGTTAAGGATCATGTGAGACTAAATGCCTCTATATTCGGCCGACCTACGAAACCCGGGCAGCCTTTGCCCGCCGAACTTATAGACTTGATCGTTCTATTCATTCGTATGACATTTGCTTCTTGTGAGCAAGGTTAAGAACTTCCGCGCCCGGCCGACTCTCTATGCTCGGTCGGTTATATATGCCCGATCGAGTACCCGTGCTCGATCGATCTTTGCTTACTAACCTCCTATGTTCAAATGACCTTGCCAGGCTCCGGATAACCTAAGGTTAAATTTTCTTTACGCCGGGTTGATCCTTTATATCCGACCGACCATACATACTCGATCGGTGTTCATCTGCTGGTCCTATATGCTCGGTCAGTTTTTTACGTTCGACCGGTCTTTGTTTACCATACATGTAGCGACCCCATTATTAGGTCAAACCTTTTCCGGGCGACCCCTCATCTCGCCCTTCTCTGCTTTCCTTATCTTAGTTATCCTCTTTCCTTCTCCTGCAAAAAGATCCATTTATCATAACCCATATAAGTTATGATAGGGGAAGTAGAACCTAAAAAATTGGTTTAAAACAAATAATAGTTGATAATCAATTTAAAAAATAAGAAAATAACAATTTAAAATTTTTTATCCATCTTAAGAATTTGAATTATATTTTAATATTATAAATTACATATTCCTCTACCATTTAATATTATTCGATAAAAAAACTAATAATCTAATTTAAAATTAATGTTATATATTTTAAAATTTAAATTGAGTATTTGAGTTTAAAATAAATAAATTAATGATTATCGAGATAATAATTAATATAATTTATTTAAAAAATATAATAATTAGTGTTTGTTGATAGTTAAATTTTATTGTTATTATTATTTGGTTAATCCCTATATATATATATATATATATATATATATATATATATATATATATTCTTTTATAAATAAAATCAAAATCATTTTTATTAACACGATATAAAGTGCTATGTTAATTACTACTTAATAATTTTTGCTTTTGCTAGAAATTAAACACAAACCAATAGTAAACTCTGAGTTTAAATTATTATTAAATTTAACTATGAACATATTAAAATAAGATAATTAAGTTGGATGGTTAAATATTTTAAGAATTAATAATTTTTAAGTTATATATAAAAATTCACGTAAAAATTGGAATAAATTTATTAAAACTGACCATTGTTAATACTTGTATACCTTAAACAGAATTAATCAAGTTTTTTTTTTCAAAAAAAAAAATTAGAAAAATCATTTGGATCACAAATCAACTTTTAAGATGATTTTTAATCAATTATTCCTTCAAGACTAAGTCAGAAAATTTATCTTTGTGTTTAAAAATTTAATTTAAAAAAAATTGTCAAAATTATTTAATAAATTAAAATGTAATCATTGTGTCCTATTTTTAAAATATAAACTAATTTACAAATTTTCTAAGGTATTAAAAATTTTAAAAAAGGAATAATTGAGCAACTTGATTTACAAACTGTCCTGGACCACTACACTCACCCCTGCCATGACACCCCTATGTAGCCCTCCACCGTGGCCCCTCTGAAGCCCTAGACCACTGCGCTCACTCCTGCCGCGTGGTCTCCTCCACCGTGGCCCCTCTAAAGCCCTAGACCACTACACTCATCCATGCCATGGACTCTCCTCTATATCCTCGTCCTCCATACCTGGACGACGCCCCTATGCAGCCCTGGGAAGCCCTAAACTACTATGCTCACCCTGCCATGGGTCTACTCCGTTCTCCATACTCAGCAACACCCTTATGCAGCCAGCGGTGTAGCCCGAATTTACAATCAAGGGGGGCGAATTCAAGCTAACCATGGCACACTGTTGAGGTCATGCCTGATCTCGCCACCTCGCTGCAAGGTCGTAGCCCAGGCAAAACCTCACAGCGAGGTCGCGGCCAAAGCGAGATCTCTCCCTGTGACGCCGCTGCCAAGCTATCGCTAAGAGAGGAGAGGGAAGGGGAGAAGATCGAGCATACCGATGGGACGATGCATACTGGTGCTAGAGATCGAAGAGGAGAGGAGAGGAACGTGCTAGAGATTGGAGAGGTGGTCGATCAGAGAGGAAGATTTTAGGGCGCTGGGAAGAAAAATTCAGAATAAAAATCTTAATTAGAAAATTAATTAATGATGGAAACTTAATTCAATCACTAAAATAGCAACGGAAACTTAGTTTGTTGCTAAATTAGTGACTATAATTTATTTCGATTTCTAATTAGCGACGAAAATTAAATTTCATCGCTAATTGTGAGTTTTCTTGTAGTGAATTATATGATGAGTTACAATAAATGATATGATTTAATTGATCAAATTTTTGAAGGCTCGCCAATGAAATTAATCACCTTCATATAAGAAATCAAACAATGCTTGACTAGCAAACAAAAATATAAATATATGAAAAATTAACATTATATGTTTTTCCAACACTTAAATTCGTAATCGAAAGAAATAAAGCAAGAAAACTTTACCTTAATCAAAAAGCGTTTGCTGTGGAGTATCAGCGAAGCGACGATGACAACGCTGGCAGCAAACGATATCAGTGCTAGTGATAGCGGCGTTCGGCGATAACAACATGGACGACAACAACATCAATGTGCGGCGGAGGATTTTGAGGGTAAAATTAGGATTAGGGAAAGGGAAAGAATAATAAGAGGATTATAAGAGGAAGACGACCATGGGAGTAAAAAAAGGAAAGGGGATTAGAAGGAAGAAGAAAATACGGGAAGGGAGAGGGGAAAAAGTATAGGCAATGGGAGAGAAAAAAATATCGAGAGAAAGAAAAAAGTTGGCTGAGAGAAGAAAAAAAAAGTTTGGTTTCTCTTATTTGTTTTAATTGAACAATTTGTAAAAAAAATCTTGATATTTTTAGAATTTATAATTAAATTATTTTTAAATAATTTCACTGTATTATTTTTTTCCCTAAATTTCAGGGGGGGGGGGGGGCGCCCGCACCCCCTTGGCCCTATGTAGCTACGCCCCTATATGCAACCGTCCGCCGTGACCCCCTACTGCAAGAATAAAAATCTATTATGACACGTCATAAATATCCTTATAATATATTTATGATGACACTAACATTTTAATGACATCTTCAAAAAATACTTTATATAGTGATGTATGATATCGTCTCAATATAATGACATTATAAAATATCAGGAAAAATTATATTTTAAGGACATTTATATATGTCTTGTTATGGTCATAATAGAGATAAGTTAAATGTCACCAAAATTCATTTATTATGATATTTATATTTTTTATAAGAACAATAACAAATGTCAATAAAAATAATTTATAAAATTATTTTAAAATATCACATTGACTAATCTATAATGACATTAATAAATGTCTTAATAATTTTTGCTTTTGCTAGAAATTAAACACAAACCAATAGTAAACTCTGAGTTTAAATTATTATTAAATTTAACTATGAACATATTAAAATAAGATAATTAAGTTGGATGGTTAAATATTTTAAGAATTAATAATTTTTAAGTTATATATAAAAATTCACGTAAAAATTGGAATAAATTTATTAAAACTGACCATTGTTAATACTTGTATACCTTAAACAGAATTAATCAAGTTTTTTTTTTCAAAAAAAAAAATAGAAAAATCATTTGGATCACAAATCAACTTTTAATCAATTATTCCTTCAAGACTAAGTCCGAAAATTTATCTTTGTGTTTAAAAATTTAATTTAAAAAAAAATTGTCAAAATTATTTAATAAATTAAAATGTAATCATTGTGTCCGATTTTTAAAATATAAACTAATTTACAAATTTTCTAAGGTATTAAAAATTTTAAAAAAGGAATAATTGAGCAACTTGATTTACAAACCGTCTTGGACCACTACGCTCACCCCTGCCATGACACCCCTATGCAACCCTCCACCGTGGCCCCTCCGAAGCCCTAGACCACTGCGCTCACCCCTGCCGCGTGGTCTCCTCCATCGTGGCCCCTCTAAAGCCCTAGACCACTACACTCATCCATGCCGTGGACTCTTCTCTGTATCCTCGTCCTCCATACCTGGACGACGCCCCTATGCAGCCCTGGGAAGCCCTAAACCACTACGCTCACCCTGCCATGGGTCTACTCCGTTCTCCATACTCGGCAACACCCTTATGTAGCCGTCCGCTGTGACCCCTCTACTACACGAATAATAATCTATTATGACACGTCATAAATATCCTTATAATATATTTATGATGACACTAACATTTTAATGACATCTTCAAAAAATACTTTATATAGTGATGTATGATATCGTCTCAATATAATGACATTATAAAATATCAGGAAAAATTATATTTTAAGGACATTTATATATGTCTTGTTATGATCATAATAGAGATAAGTTAAATGCCACCAAAATTCATTTATTATGACATTTATATTTTTTTATAAGAACAATAACAAATGTCAATAAAAATAATTTATAAAATTATTTTAAAATATCACATTAACTAATCTAATGACATTAATAAATATTATTATAATAATTTATAAATATATTTAAAATAATCACTAATATTTATTTAGAATATATAATATGAATTCAATATTTACATATCATCATAATTCATCCACCATTTAAAATAGAAAAAAATTATAAAATACAATTTAAAATGCAAGTAGATCATCTAAATTCATCCAATAAATATTTGGGTCAAAATTACAAATGCAAACTAATGACGAGTCTTTTACATCCAAAACTAGTTATACACTATACTCAAAATATTAAATTTTAGAAGGGAATCATATCACCACTGAATATGAGGTAGCACAACTAAGAAGGGCTTTCGTGTAGTTGGCTCAAATACTAAGAACTTTGTTGCAATCCTCAATAGCCTTTTCGCACTATCCGAGTTGCAGTAAAGAACAAGGTTTGCAGGGTCATACTTGAGTCCTTCCCCGTAAGCTAAGCTTGCTTCCGTAAATTTTCTTGAGTCAAAGAGTTCATTGCCTAATGCTCGTGCTTGACTTATAGCTCTTGTGTTGTTCAATAATGTATATATCTCCACATTTCTAGGATGAATCTGCTTTGCTTTTTGTGAAGTCATTTTCAAACCTGAAAATTATTTATTACACATTTTCAATGAATATAAAAATATTGAAAACTACCTTAATATTCAATATAACACTTTAACTTTACCTTCCTCGAGCCATGTTCACTTGGACACTGACAGCATACAAGTATGAATTTGCCAGCATACCAAAAAACTTAGTATTTGAGGATGGTGAATTTACACTATCAAGTTTAAATACGTTGGATATGACCATATCAGCTTCTTCAAGCTGATGAAGTCAAAGTTATGCTTCAAATTTTGAAGCCATGACCTGCAATTGTGGGCATTATAAGAATACATTATTGTATTCTCTTATAATAACATTAACAAGACATCCAAACTAATGAGATTAAGTGCTAGTATGAATTTACAAACGAAGAAACATTTGCTCCTTCAGTGAAGGCAGCATCTCACTCCTTAAGGGCACTCTTCCAATCTACAACCTTCCGGGCTTTTGCACACATGTTCAAATGTCTTTCCACTGCTTGAAGCTCCCTAAATTCAACAGAATCAGACTGTAGGCCAGCCAACAAGTGATGTTTCCTAACATTCTCAACTTAACCTAAGTTGTCGGCCAAAATAAACAGTTTATTCAAAAGAATGCATATTTCGGTATAAGATTTACTCATCAACATCATTTATCACAAGGAGTCAAAAGAAAGAATAATGAAATTTAAAAGCTAAAACAAACTAAGCACAAAAAACAACAATTTCTTTTTCTTCTCAAGTTCTTGAGTTCATATAACATGATAAAAAACTTCATGTGTTATTATTTATTTCTGATCACAATATTTGTTGCAGTGTGGTCTACTAATCATAGTAAACAAAACAAACGCTCGATTGTATGTCTGGAATTCAATTAATCATAAGTACATACGGAGCAACATTAATATATGGCAATAACAATGCTATTTTTTTCTTTTCTTATTGAGCAACACAAGGATATATTTAAATTACTACAATTAATGACACTCCGAGGCTATCTACTAATATTGTGAGTTAAAACAGAAGAATGTAAGACAAATATATGGATAGTAATTTGTTTAAAGCTGCTCAATGCTTGACAATTATACAAAAAGATCTCTTTTACAATTCAGAATTGTGATTAGGCAAAATGATTGTAGTAAGGACCAGGGATTGATGTTGCAACTTTGAATAGCTAATATAAACAACGCAAAAATTATAAGACAACTCTACCATAAAAAAAGATGCAACATCATCAATCAGAATAGAATTTGATAAAATTGAGATAATTTTTCGATTATACCTATTAATTATGTAATAGAAGTATTCATAAACAAATTACACATCATAATTAATAACAATAATGGGTGACTAGCTCCAAGGAAATGAATCATATGCAATTAAGCAATATCAATATCTTAGCATAACACTAGGACCAGTAGCAATCAATTTACAAACTTGAATTAGAAAGAATGGAACATTTTTAAAGTGTTATAACCTCATAAGCAACGATGCCAACCTCTGGTGTGCGCGCCTGAAAGAAGGATCCAAAATCAATGCCTCTTCACACTCCTTTATATAAAATTGAATTGGCAGTTTAACATGAGAGATGTGCTTATTGGTGGTAAATCTACTGGTATTATATGCAGACTGATTTATTTCATTCTCATTCTTCCATTCATGTCTTCTATAGCACAATTTAATTACTCAAACATTTCCAAAGCCAAGGAGAAAGAAAAAACAAAACAAAACTGAGCATCATACCTTCTTCAAGGATTTCAGATATTTGAAGAACACGTCCGAAGAAGAAAACTGATCCTTCAGACGTGCACCAGCATGAGCGCAGCGACAACAAGAGTCAAGACCAACACCCACCATCACAACTATGCCGTGAGAGGAGAAATTGAAAAGGGGAGGGGAGCATGTGCCAACCAACAAACAAGGAAAATAGTTAGAAAAAGAGAAGGATGCAGTGCTCGCAACAGATCCTTCGGACGTGCTCTAGCAAGAGCGTTGCGAGACCGTGCCATGAGGGGAAGAATTGAAAAGGAGGGAGGGGGCAATCGCGGATTAGGACACCAACCTGAGAGAAGATGAATGTCGGGAAAGGAAAGATCGATCGCTTCAACTCAGTGCTGCATGAGGAAAAGGGCAAGCTTCCTACTAGTATATGGAGATGGAAAAGGGCGAGAGTTTCAGAAGAAGATAGCAATGTCGCTACCTCGCTATAGGTCACTGCCCTGTATCGGCCCCCTCGTATGTGCCTGTTTGTGAACGGACTACCTGGTGAGGCATTGTCCCTTTCGCATGTAGCCGTTCGCGAATATGCCGCTAGAGAACCAGCGGCCTAGCGAGGTTGCAGCCCCCTCGAGTGCGATCACTTGTAAATGGCTACTCGTCGCCTGGCGAGGCTGTGCGTGGTGTTGAGGAAAGGGAAGAAATGAGAAATAGGGTTACCTTTGAGCCACTCCTTGCTTGCTACGGAGAGGGAAGAACCTAGCTGTGTTGTGGAGAGGGAAGAAAAAAAGGGGTGGGAGATGGAAGAAGCCTAGAAGTGATAAAGGAAAGTAACAAAGAAGAAATGGGAGAGGGAAGGAAATGATAGAGTAGAAGGAAAAGTTTAGAGTAATATGTTTATAATATAATGACATTTATAAAATATGTTTTGGTAAGAGGTGTAATATAATAATTTTTATAAAAAATTAATTAGTTGTTTATAATGACACTTTTTAATAAGTGTCATAAAGAAAATGTCGTCCCCTCGGATGAGTCTAGTGGCTAGCACATGAGGTGTTGCCACAATGAGGTATGGAGTTCGAATCTCGGCAAAGTCGAGGTAAACACCTCCCTTATGTGCTAGTCACTATTCCAAAGGCTAGTAGCCGCCCATGATTTACCTCCTCCGTGTTGGCCTTGAGACTGATTGGCGGGGGTGCTGGGGGTGAGCGTATTTACCTTTTTCCACAATAAAGAAAATGTCACAATAGCTATTTTTTTCTTGTAGTGCTTCGAAGCCCTAGACCACTACGCTCACCCCTGCAGTGGATTTTAATCCGTATCCTCCCCTGCTACTTCTCATTTTTCTTCAATCCTTCCCGAGACACTTTTCTTCAGCCTCTCACTCCTTTCCCCGCCTACAACAATAAGGGAAGAAGAAAAGTGCCCTAGGAAGATTAGATTTAAGGGGGAGAGAAGCAGGGGCGTCGTCGGCTATAGAGAAGGGAGGATACGGAGTAGAGGCCACGATAGAGCGAGTAAAGTAGCTAAGGTGGAAGGGCCATGGCGGAGGGTTGCATAGGGTGAGAGAAGAGGAGGAGGCGAGGAGGAAGAGGGTAGAGACGTCGCGACTTAACAAACCACCTACACAAATTCGTGACACGGGAGGGCACAAATTTCATAACATGGGAGGGTACGAAAGGACCGTTGGTGATGATGTACTTGGCATGTTGATTGAGTTATTATCACGATGAGCTGTATTTTATGTTATCAAGAATGTTATTTGTAGATAGTGATCCCTGGTATTCAATGTTTGATATGGGTCTAAAAAAAAATATAAAGAGTTTAATAAATATTAGGATAATAAAGTGCATGGAGAATAACTATGGAAAACGTATCCTGACTCAGGGGGCACACTCTAGTAGACCGGTGAACTGATTTTGTTGCTGATTGAATCGTCATGACCCGGAAGAGTAGAAGAATATGCGCCGAATGAGGAGCTGGATCTCATGGCATAGAGCCTGACACAATATGGATTTGCAAGGTGGCACACAGACCGAAATATGACATAGCACATAGTCCAGACAGAGCGAAGACCGAAACATAACCTTGGCTCTAAGGCTGAAATATAATATCGGCTCAAAGGCCAAAACATCATATCGGCTTGAAGGCCATAACACAATAGCAAGGTGCACAGTTGCGGTGACTCGGAAGAGGTTGAATCGCATCAAAAGTGCATGCCAATATGGATAGGGGCTGGATTGACGCTGAAAGAAAGTGACAGCGTGGATCGAAGGGCGTTAACGTGCATCAGGCAGCTTCGGCCGTTGGAGGAAGGCGCTGGCCGTTGGAGGTGTTAGAGTGTATACTAAAAGCCTAGTTTTTTGTAAACATTTATATTTGAAATAAAAGAATCACATTAGTCAATATCTACATTTATATGCTAAGTGTAGTTGTTCAATTGATTTATATTGTAGATAACATGGTGTGCGGTGTCATACACAGAAGATCATGTTATCAATTTCTTATAAATTATAAACAGTAGCTCACGACTCAGATGGAAAGGAACAAACCATTGGAATAGTCGTAGTGTAATTAAATATTAGTTTATCTTGACTGATAAATTACACTAGTACACTATGAGTATATCGAGTAGAACCATTTGAGGTAGTTTCTTTTTATACTGACTAAATAAAAGAACAATACCTCTGTTATTATGGAAGTGTGTACTCTTAATCCTAATATAATAACAAGTACATATACTTAATATTTATTTCTTTGATTTATCAAAGGGTGTGATTTAGTTCGATAAATCAATAACCCGATAAGTTGAGAAATGATATTATTTATAGTGTGTGTTGTTGATTATAGAAGGAAACTGTGTCCTAGTAATCTAGGTTGATAATGTCCCCAAGAGGAGCTCATAAGGATTGTCATGTTAAACCCTGCAGGTGGACTTAGTCCGACATGACGATAAGGTTGAGTGGTACTACTCTTGGACTAAGATATTAATTAAAGTGAGTTGTTAGTAACTCGTTTAATTAGCGGACATCCGATATCTTAAACACAGGGAGATTAACACACTCATGATAAGAAGGAGCCCATAATGTAATTTGAGATTGGTGCGGTAGTGCAATAATAACTCTCTAGTGGAATGAGTTGTTATTGATGAACTTGAGTTGTGTGTTCGGAGCAAACACGGGATACTCGAGCTCATCGGAAGGCCAAAACCAATTTCTCCTCTAGGTCCCTGTCGTAGCCTCATTAATATCCCATATCCACCCATGAAAATTCCATCTTGGTGTCCAAGAGGGGGCAGACTCAAGGATTGGTGACCAAGCCAAGGGCCGACCACAATCTTCTCAAAGGGGGCCGACCCCTTGCTTGGTGCCCAAGCAAGAAGGGGGCCGGCCACATAATTCAAAGTTGAGGGGTGTTTTGAATTTTTAAAATCATCTCTTTGTAGATAACTACAAGTTTAAAAGAAGGATTTTAAATTTATAAAAAATTTCTTATTTGAATTAGGCTACATGGTTTAAAAGAAAGTTTAAAAGTTTTAAAACTTTCCTTTCTTAACCATCCTCATGGTTGTTGGAAAAAAAGGAAGGGAGTTTTAAATTTGAAACTTTCTATTTTTGTAACCATGTTTAAAAAGGAAATTTTAGAAGAGAAGTTTTAAATTTTAAAACTTGGTTTTAATTTTTTAAAACTTTCCTTTTTTAACATCCATATTAGGAAATAAAAGAGAGCTTGTAAAAATTTTATAAGAGCATTCCTTCTTTGCTTGTAAATTTTTATAAAATTATTTTTCCTTCCTCTTAGGGCCGGCCACCCTTGCTTGGTGCCCAAGCAAGGGGCCGACCAATCAATTAAACCAATCAATGATTGATGATTGAATCAATCAAGAGGAAAGAAAATGAAAAATAAAAGGGAAAAAGGAAAAACAAGAGGAAGATTTTAATTTTTTGTAAAAGTCTTTCCTTATTTGCCTTAGGCAAGTAATATAAAAGAAGGGGAGGGGAGGCCTCATGAGATATCAATTCTTATTCTCTTGTTGGAGCTCTTCATTGTGGTCGACCCCTCTCTTCTTTCTTTTCCCCTTGCTCTCTTTTGTTCCTTGGTGGTGGTGGTGGCCGAATACTAGAGAAGGAGGAGGAGCTTTGGGTGGAGTTCATCTTGGAGGATCGTCGCCCACACGACGTCCAAGAGGAGGCGAGGAATACGACAGAAGATCTTGAGGTTATTAGCATACAAAGAAGAGGTATAACTAATAATTATTTTCCGCATCATGCTAGTTCTTCTTTGTACGAATTCCAAACACAAGAGGCATATGATTCTAGAGTTTCGGATTTGTTTCAAAGTTATGTTTTTTTGTTTGTTTTTCGAATTTGTGATTCGATTGTTCTTTTTGGTTAAACCTAATGTTATTTTAGGAAATTAAATATTTAATTTCATTAAGAGGTTTTGTCGAGGCAGTGGTGGATGCTCCCATACCCAAGAAGGTCATGTGCCTCGCCATGTTTATCTTGGGAACCGATTTCCGAAATAGATATTTAATTGAATTTGTAGCATAGGTTGATTTGGATCAATAATGTTAAGTTCTGCTTGCGATCCAAATCTAAACCATTAAGAACAGATAAGTTAAATTTGTAATCAATAATGTTAAGTTCCGTTTGCGATTCCAAATTTAATTTCTAAAGAACACAATAGGTTGTTTAGGAAAGGTTCGACACTTGTACAAAATTTTTGTACAGTGGAACCGGTATGATCTTCCTAGGACCAACCAACAATTGGTATCAAAGCTAGGGTTTGCCTCTGTGTGTTTGGTTTTCAAATAAATTATGCACATATCATACATAATTTAGGCAGGATAATAGTAGGATGTGCTAACTTTGTGGTTGCAAGCTCCAACTATTATGACATATAGATATTGTGTGTGATTGGACCCTTGGACATGTCAAGGGCATTATTTTTGTGTGTGCATGATTGTATGTAACTAATACAGAAGGAGCTGTAGTAGCCCTAGGATTTTAGAATTTTATTTTCGATCTAGATTACATGTACATTCCTTCGTGGAATATAGGATCGATATATGTAAAATTCTATTTTTGTCGCGGATTGTATCCTTGCGAGGCGTGGTGCTATTGGAGGACCAAAGACGTAGCGGAATAAGAAGCAAGATAGATGCGACGACTAGACCCGATGGCGGTGGCTAAAGATGGCAGCAGCTAGGGTTGGAGCACACGGAGGACAGTGATGGAAAAGACCATAATAGTTGGAAAATTAATTTCCAAATTTATTGCTTTTATTTACTGTGATGTGTGTGTGTGCATATGATGTATGCTTGCATAGGTTAAAATTCCTCACCTTAAATAACTAAGTGGGAGAGGGATTTTTAATAAATTCCACGGTCTCCATTACTGGTTTGTAAGTGATGTAAAAAAACTTGCACGTTGGCTTTGAGTGCCTTCCTCCATATCGGATGAGTTTGTTTGTGGATCATTAGATCAAACTTCCATTTTGGATGACTATAGAAAATTAATTAAGAGCGTGTGATCTTCCCCATCGGAAGGGGAACAATATTATTTAATGGACTAAGTGTCAAGTAATGGTATACACTTAAGCACATTTAATAATATCCTCCCCATCGAAGTCACTGCTATTATTTGTGTGACCAAAGTAAAATCAACTATTAATTTGTCATAAAGATAGGTTGACAAGATAATAAAATTAAAACCCCCTCTTACAAATGTTGAGATTTTTGTATACGTCCACACTATCGTGGCATACAAAATTCACGGTGTATGAGGTAATTTTATTTGTCAGGTTGATAAGATAATAAAATTAATGGGTAAAACCCCTCTTACAATGTTTGAATTTGTATACGTCCACACTATTGTGGCATACAATATTCACGGTGTTTGAGGTAATTTTATTTGTCATAAAGATAAGTTGACAAGGTTATTAATGGGTATAACCCTCCTCTTACAAATGTCCAATTTTGTATACGTCCACACTATCGTGGCATGCAAAATTCATGGTGTTTGAGGTATTGGTGAATTTAAATGATATTGTTTTGAGGAATCAATATTATTTTAAATTCAAAGTTTTGACCAAATATTTGATCAAAGATAGACCAACTATTAATTTTATTTGTCATAAAGTTAGGTTGACGAGATAATAAAATTAATGGATAAAATCTTCTCTTTTAATTTATATACGTCCACACTATCGTGGCATACAAAATTCACAGGGATTTTAAGGTGTTGGTCTTGACCAAATATTTTTGTGTTCTTAGGATTTCAAATGTTTGTCAATCCCCTAAGTTGTTATACTATAGAATAGACTTGGTAGTCCCAATTAGGATTGGAATCAAAACTCGGACTCTAAGGTGGACTGTCCTCTCAGAAATGAGAACAATAAAAGTGTATTTTATTCATTAGTTGTTGATGTTGGTGCGGTTAGCACTAACGATTTAACCCAGGTTTTGATAAATGACAAATAGGTTAAGTTAGTTGTGTTGTTGTCTGACACTTTGATCGAGTGTGTAGGAGAAGTCCAGACAGGTCGACGGGCTGACCGGATGTCTGGCAAGAAGTCCAGCTAGGTCGACGGGCTGACCGGATAGCTGGCAAGAAGTCCAAGCGGGTCGACGGGCTGACCGGACGCTTGGCGAGAAGTCCAGCTAGGTCGACGGGCTAACTGGATAGCTGGCGAGAAGTCCAAGCGGGTCGACGGGCTGACCGGACGCTTGGCGAGAAGTCCAGACGGGTCGACGGGCTGACCGGACGTCTGGCAGGTAAGTGAGGTAAGTCACTGGAGGGGAGTGACTGTGAGGACGCGTTCCTGGGAAGGGGACATTAGGCGTCGATCCGGCTTAGATCCATTTCGGATGTCTAAGTCGAGATCGTGACTAGATTCCGGTCTCGGAAAGACGGAATCTAAGTCATACTCTTTTTATCCATCTGTTGAACTTTAACTGTGCTAACAATTTGTTTTACAGGATACATATTTACCTCGGACTAACTTTGTTTTGCAGGAAAAGGGAGTTTTCTGAAACAAGGTGGTCCGGGCGCCCGGAGGGGATCCGGGCGCCCGGAAGGCAATTCTATCCAGCCGAGTCGTCGCCACGTAGAGCATCATGGTTTGTGCAGCTACGTCACATTCCAGGCGCCCGGAAGGGATCCAGGCGCCTGGAACAGCATATAAAAGAAGCCCCAGACAGGAGCTTCAGGACAATCAATTTTTACTGAGAACTCTTCTACTGCTGGTCTTGCTGCTCGATGTTCAAGTGCGACGTCAACAACGCTCCGACAAAAGTGCTCCTCCGGTTTTTATTTAATTTTCTTTGTCGGTATTGCTTTATTGTCACTAGCATTTTCTGTACTTATTCTGTAATCATATTTCGACTTGTTAGTGATTGCCCAACGAAAGTGGTCAAGGACCACGGGCCTTCGAGTAGGAGTCGTCACAGGCTCCGAACGAAGTAAAAACATCTGTGTCTATTTTATTTTTCCGCTGCGTTTATACTCGTCTTTTTTCGAATCGATATTCACCCCCCCTCTATCGAATCTAACGGTCCTACAAGTGGTATCAGAGCAGGTACCGCTCTGATTTGGTGCAACCACCAATCAGACAGGGGGTGAATTTTCTTTTGTTTTTTTTATTAATTTTAAAACTGGTGTTTCGTTAACTTAATCAATTTATATTAGTACAACACGAATCTAGATTTATTTTTCCTATTTTTTCCCGCACTACTAATCCAAGACCAAGTCTTGGGATATTTTTTTTTGGTTATTTACCTGTGCACAAAATGTCCCAACAAGAAAGATTCAGCACAGTACGACCTCCACTCTTCAACGGGGACGACTTTCCATACTGGAAGAAGCGCATGGAGGTCTACCTCAAAACTGACTTTGACCAGTGGATGAGCATTACGAGACCTTACAAAATTCCGGCAGACACCTCCGAGAATATACTAGATCCTGAAGAGTGGACAGCTGACTTGAAGAAGAAGGCGTCAACAGAAAACAAAGCGATCAACACTCTACAGTGCGGACTAACAAGAGAAGAGCTAAACAGAGTCGGTCCACACAAAAACGCTAAAGAACTGTGGGACAAACTGATCGAGTTGCACGAGGGAACAAGCGACGCTAAGGTAACAAAACGAGACCTGCTTTTAAATAAAATTTTTAATATAAAAATGCAGGAAGGAGAAACAGCGAATCAACTCCACGCGAGGATCAAGGACATCCTCAACGGGCTTCATGCGATAGGCCACCAGATGGAGAACAGAGACTTGATAAGGTACACATTAAATGCCTTTCCACGTAATAGTTTGTGGGCATCAATAGTGGATGCCTACAAAATTTCTAAGAATCTTTCTAAATTAAAATTAGATGAGTTTTTCTGTGAATTAGAATTACATGAACAAACTAATGCTGGAGCCGAGAAAGGTATAGCTCTATTTGTAGGGTCCTCCAAAGAAAAGAGAAGCAAGCCTGAATGTGAAGAAGACTCCGACCAAGACTCCGAAGATGAAGAACACCTGGTAAACTTGGTAAGAAAAATGTTCACCAGGAGAAAGAGGAGCTTCAGCAAAAAGGACCTTCAAAAGATCAGCTCTCCCTCAGAACAAAAGAACGTGACCTGCTACGGCTGCAATAAAAAGGGACACTACAAGAACGAATGCCCAAGACTGAAGTTCGACAAATCAAAGCCAACCAAAAAGAAGGCACTCAAAGCAACGTGGGACGACTCCTCGGACGAATCGGAGGAAGAAGAGCAGAAACATCAGAGCCACCTCGCACTGATGACCCGCGAAGCTGAAACAGAAAACGAATCTGAAGATGAAGACGGGTCTGAACCCGAAACAAGCCACGAGTCCGTACTCGTTTCCGAAGGCCCGAATGAGGTATACTTTAATTTAAACAAAAATTTTTTTAGAATTATTTCCTGTTTAAATAGTAAATTAACTAACTTAGAAAATGAAAACAAATCACTTCTTGAGGAAAATCAAAACCTCAAGGAACAAATCATAAATTCAAATCCAACTCAAGATCCAACACTTGAGGAAGAAAATTTATCACTAAAAAATGAGATCAACAATTTAAAGGAAATGTTAGAAAAGTTCACAACAAGATCAAAAAATTTAGACTTAATCCTAAATAATCAAAAGGCATGTTATAATAAAACCGGACTCGGATACAAGTCAAACTCAAATAAAACTTTTAAGTCGTTAATAACTCAATACAAATCAACTAATCAAGCTTGGGTCCCGAAAGCGTGTCTGACCACGCAAGTAGGAATTAATCAATATTATATACCTAAAGAAAAAATACATTATATAAAATCGAATAAACCAAACCAAAATCCAAAATACAAACCTAAAACAAATTCAAAATCTAAACACCTTAAAAATCAACAAAATTATCACCAAGTTAACCATAACTATAAAAAGAATCGACACAAACCTAAAACCAAATGAATGGCCAATGATTCAGGGGGAGGCTCTAGAATAGCTGACACCTCCAAAACTAACTTACCCGACAGGGTAACCCAAAAACAAACTAACCCGGCAGGGTAATTAGGATTAGAGACCAAGTTTAACTTGAATCATGGTACTGGTGAAATTTTTGGATGATAGTACGTTAGGGAAGGTTGGGCATCGCATGTCTAGAAAGATATGGCTTCGATCTGGTGCATTTGGCCAAGTGGAACTGACCGAAGCTACCCTTAAATGGATCCTAATCAGTTAGACCAAGATTTAGTACTAAGCTCCGTGGATAGGACTATTCGGAAAATCTCGAAAGGTTGGTTACTTCTAATGATGTCCATGTGACTCACCAAGCTTAGAAATTTATCCGAAGAATGCCTATTTGTGGAGACCAAAGCTAAATCTGAATCTAACACAAGTTAAACCAAAACTCCATAAGTAAAAAATCTAATTTCATCTCACAAAATCATAGGACTCCCTGATTGATAATATAGATCGGGTGAGATGAATAAGGGTTAAATTCAAAATTTTAATTTCAAACTTAAAAATTATTTTCAAAATTCCAATTTTAAACTTAAAAAATTATTTTCAAAATTCTAATTTTAAAACTTAAATTTTTTTTTCAAAATTTTAATTTCAAACTCAAAAATTTATTTTCAAAATTCTAATCTTAAACTTAAAAATTATATTCAAAATTTTAAACTTAAAAAAAAAAAATTATTTTCAAAATTTTAAATTTCAAAATTTATTTTCAAAATTCTAATCTTAAATTTAAAATTATATTCAAAATTTTAATTTCAAACTTAAAAATTATTTTCAAAATTCCAATTTTAAACTTAAAAAATTATTTTCAAAATTCTAATTTTAAAACTTAAAAAAAAAAATTTCAAAATTTTAATTTCAAACTCAAAAATTTATTTTCAAAATTCTAATCTTAAACTTAAAAATTATATTCAAAATTTTAAACTTAAAAAAAAAAAATTATTTTCAAAATTTTAAATTTCAAAATTTATTTTCAAAATTCTAATCTTAAATTTAAAATTATATTCAAAATTTTAATTTCAAACTTAAAAATTATTTTCAAAATTCTAATTTTAAACTTAAAAAAATTATTTTCAAAATTCTAATTTTAAAACTTAATTTTTTTTTTTCTAAATTTTAATTTCAAACTCAAAAATTTATTTTGAAAATTCTAATCTTAAACTTAAAAATTATATTCAAAATTTTAAACCTAAAAAAAAAAATTATTTTCAAAATTTTAAATTTCAAAATTCTAATCTTTAATTTAAAATTATATTCAAAATTTTAATTTCAAACTTAAAAATTATTTTCAAAATTCCAATTTTAAACTTAAAAAAATTATTTTCAAAATTCTAATTTTAAAACTTAAATTTTTTTTTTTTAACTAAGTTAAATTTAACTAAGTTTAAATCCCACCTAATTTTTAAACCTGATTTTAAAAGTTGAATATTGCAAATTTAAACTTATTCAGTTTTGTAACATATGCTTGAAAATTCAACTTTCCAAACTTAGCTTTTATCAAATTAGCCTTAAAACTTTATTTTGGCAAAAATTTTACTTCTTGAAAAATTATTCTTACTTGCTCAATTTTTGCTTTATTTTGAAAAATTGAAGTTGAAAATTTACCTTGTTGAAAAGTAAATGTTATTTAAACATGCAAAGTAAATTTGAAAACTTGATTTGAAAATCTTTACACACTTGAAAAATGAAACTTGATTAACTTTATACTTTTCAAAATTTAACTTGTCTCCCCCAAGTCAATTTGGCTATTTTTTTGTGTTAAAAATTAAATCAAAATATATTGCAAAATCTGATTACTTTTTGCAGTAACTCAACACTATGATTATTTACCCCTGCTTATTTTTGATGAATGCCAAAGGGGGAGGGTTAGGTGGTTAAGTTAGCTAAACCAACTTGAAAATATAAACTAACTTTAAAAACCACATAAATGCATGTTGTTTCTTGCATATGTTAACACTAACTTAACCAGATTGGCATTCCATCAAAAAGGGGGAGATTGTTGGTGCGGTTAGCACTAACGATTTAACCCAGGTTTTGATGAATGACAAATAGGTTAAGTTAGTTGTGTTGTTGTCTGACACTTTGATCGAGTGTGCAGAAGAAGTCCAGACAGGTCGACGGGCTGACCGGATGTCTGGCAAGAAGTCCAGCTAGGTCGATGGGCTGACCGGATAGCTGACAAGAAGTCCAAGCGGGTCGACGGGCTGACCGGACGCTTGGCGAGAA
Organism: Zingiber officinale; assembly: GCF_018446385.1. Taxonomy (NCBI): domain Eukaryota; kingdom Viridiplantae; phylum Streptophyta; class Magnoliopsida; order Zingiberales; family Zingiberaceae; genus Zingiber; species Zingiber officinale. Next base: position 18,256,764 of record NC_055989.1, read on the forward strand.
GTCCAGCTAGGTCGACGGGCTGACCGGATAGCTGGCGAGAAGTCCAAGCGGGTCGACGGGCTGACCGGACGCTTGGCGAGAAGTCCAAGCGGGTCGACGGGCTGACCGGATAGCTGGCGAGAAGTCCAAGCGGGTCGACGGGCTGACCGGACGGTCCCGGGAAGGGGACATTAGGCATCGATCCGGCTTAGATCCATTTCAGATGTCTAAGTCGAGATCGTGACTAGATTCCGGTCTCGGAAAGACGGAATCTAAGTCATACTCTTTTTATCCATCTGTTGAACTTTAACTGTGCTAACAATTTGTTTTACAGGATACATATTTGCCTCGGACTAACTTTGTTTTGCAGGAAAAGGGAGTTTTCTGAAACAAGGTGGTCCGGGCGCCCGGAGGGGATCCGGGCGCCCGGAAGGGATCCGGGCGCTCGGAAGGCGAATTCTATCCAGCCGAGTCGTCGCCACGTAGAGCATCATGGTTTGTGCAGCTACGTCACATTCTAGGCACCCGGAAGGGATCCAGGCGCCTGGAACAACATATAAAAGAAGCCCCAGACAGGAGCTTCAGGACAATCAATTTTTACTGAGAACTCTTCTACTGCTGGTCTTGCTGCTCGACGTTCAAGTGCGACGTCAACAACGCTCCGACAAAAGTGCTCCTCCGGTTTTTATTTAATTTTCTTTGTCGGTATTGCTTTATTGTCACTAGCATTTCCTGTACTTATTCTGTAATCATATTTCGACTTGTTAGTGATTGCCCAACGAAAGTGGTCAAGGACCACGGGCCTTCGAGTAGGAGTCGTCACAGGCTCCGAACGAAGTAAAAACATCTGTGTCTATTTTATTTTTCCGCTGTATTTATACTCGTCTTTTTTCGAATCGATATTCACCCCCCCTCTATCGAATCTAACGGTCTTACAGTTGAAACATGTTTAGTGGTGTTATCTACCGGTACCTGGTGTGTAGATATGGGAGCCACTGATCATGTCTGCAAATCATTGCAGGGGTTCCAGAAAATCTGACAACTATATGAAGAGAAAATCACCATGGGCACTACTGCGAAAGTGGCAGCTGTTGCAGTGGGAGATGTTTATCCTTCGATAGGAATAAAACATGGATTTTTGAGAAATTGTCTTTACATACCAAGTTTAGAAAGAACTAGTTTTCAGTTTCTAAACTATTCTAAGAACTTGATATTCTGCCTCTTTTAATAACAAAGTTGTTATCAAGGAAAAGAGGGAAGTTATCTGTTCTGGTACGTTGGTTGACAATTTAAAAATCCAATAACTCCCACGATGCAACAAATTGGGAATTAATAACATATCTTCTAACTCTAATAAGAGAAAGCAACCTTCGAAAATGAATCAATTATATCTTTGGCATTTAAGGCTAGGTTATATTAACTTGAGTAGGATTCAAAGGATAATAACCGATGAGCTTTTGGGTTCATTGGTAGTGGAAATCTTTCCAACCTACGAGTCTTACTCGGAAGGAAAAATCACCAAGAAACTTTTTAAGTCTAAGGGGTATAGAACCAAAGATGTGTTGGAATTGATTCATTCTGATTTGTGTGGATCTATGACTATCCAAGCGAGAGGTGGTTTCAAATATTTCATCTATTTTATAGATAACTATTCAAGATACGGGTACATTTACCTGACGCGCCGCAAGTCTAAGTGCTTTGATAAAGTTCAAAGAGTACTAGACTGATGTGGAGTAACGTCAGGGTAAAAGTATCAAGACACTACGGTTAGATCGTAGTGGCGAGCACCTCTTAGGAGAGTTTAGGAGTCACTTATCAGAAGTCATGACTCAATCCCAACTAACTACACCTGGTACATCCCAACAGAATGGTGTAGAAGAAAGAAGGTATAGGACTCTTATGGAAATGAGTAGATCGATGATGAGTTATTCAGAAAATTACCAAATTCATTTTAAGGATATACTTTGGAATCGGAAGTGAACATAGTACCTTCCAAGTCAGAACTCTCTACTCCCATAGAATTGAAGAATAGGCGTAAGCCTAATCTGAAACATATTCGATTTGGGATAGTCCAACACATGTGCTGAAGGGAGACACTGAGAAGTTGGATAGGAAGTTCACTTGTTTATGGGTTATCCTAGAGGAACGAAAGGAGGTTTTTAGTCCTAAAAATCAGAAGGTCATTGTTAGCACCAATGTCCGATTTTTAGAAAAGGACTACGTAATGAACTACAAGCCCATAAGTAAATTTGTTCTTAAGGAAATAATAAAGGAAATTATAAGACACATCTAATCTAGTACCAATTGTACAAGATGAAATATTACAAGAAACTACAACATGTATCACAAATGATACACAATTACAGACAGTGCCTCGTCGTAGTGGGAGGGTTGTTAGGCAACTTGAAAGATTCATATTTTGGGAGAGTCTTTGGTCTTGATCCCTAGTGAACATGAACCTAATCCTCGGACATATGACGAAGCACTCCAAGATAAATATGCAGCATCTTTACAAAGAGCAATGAATATAGAATTAGAATATATGTATTCTAATAAAGTCTAGGAGCTTGTAGAATCACCAAATGGTGTAAAATCCATTTGGCCTACAATAGAAAAAGAGGGACAGCTGAGAAGGTGAAAACTTTCAAAGCAAGGTTTGTTGGAAAAGGGTATCGATTATGAGGAAACCTTTTCACCGGTAGCCATGCTTAAGTCTATCCGGATACTCTTATCTATTTTTGCTCATATGGATTATGAGATTTGGCAAATGGATGTCAAGATAGCTTTCCTTAATGGAAATCTTGAATAAAGCATCCATATAAAGTAACCAGAGGGGTTCATTGCAAAAGGCAAAGAGCATCTAGTATGAAAGCTCAATCGGTCTATTTATGGACTGAAGCAAAGCTTCAAGGTCTTGGAACATCCGATTTAATGAAGTAATCCAGACCTATGGATTTATTCAGTGTCTGGATGAGTCTTGTGTAAACAAGAAGTGTAATAGAAATGTGGTGGTATTTCTTGTACTATACGTAGATGATATTTTTGGTAGTTGGAAACAATATCAAAGTGTTGTCAGATGTAAAGGTATGGTTGTCCAAGCAATTTAATATGAAGGACTTGAGAGAATGTGCACATATTCTCACGATCAAAGTAATACGGGATCACAAGAAAAGAATATTATGCTTATCCCAAGCTTCATATATCGATACAATCCTTGCTCGTTTTAACATGCAAGACTCCAAGAAAGGTTTTCTACCTTTTAAGCATGGAGTAGCTTTATCTAAAGAAATGTCTCCAAAGACATCAAAGGAGATAAAGGACATTAAACCAGTTTCTTATGCTTTAGCTGTCGGAAGCCTAATGTATGCTATGTTGTGAACGAGACAGGATATCTGCTTTACTGTGGGCATGATGAGCAGATATCGAAGTAACCCAGGACCGGGACACTAGACTGCCGTGAAGCATATATTAAAGTACCTTAGAGGGACTAGAGATTATATGTTAGTTTACAAGGCAGATAATTTGAACCCTGTGGGTTACACGGATTTTGTCTTCCAATCAGATAGGGACAATAGTAAGTCGACCTCGGGGTTGTGTGATTACTTTAGGAGGTAAAGACATAACAATGGAGGAGTGTTAAGCATAGTTGTTTTTCGGACTCCACCATAGAAGCTGAGTATGTGGCAACCTCTGAGGTAACCACAGAAGTTATAAGGCTCAGTAACTTCATGATGGACTTAGACATGATTTTTGGTTTGTCCAATTATTACAATTTTTGTAATAATAGTGGTGCAGTAGCAAACTCAAAGAAACCATAAGTCCATAAGTCAAGTAAACACAATAGAGCGCAAGTACCACCCAATACGAGACATCGTATAATGAGGAGAAGTTGTTGCCACCTAGATTGCATCAGATGATAGCCTGAGAGATCCTTTCACTAAGGCCCTTAAGGCAAGAGCTTTTGATGGGCATGTTGAAGGGTTGGTAATCAGATGTATGGCAGCAGATATGACAACTTAGTCTTTTAGTATAAGTGGGAGATTGTTAGAGTGTATACTAAAAGCCTAGCTTTTTGTAAACATTTATATTTGAAATAAAAGAATCACATTGGTCAATATCTACATTTATATGCTAAGTGTAGTTATTCAATTGATTTATATTGAAGATAACATGGTGTGCGGTGTCACACACAGAAGATCATGTTATCAATTCCTTATAAATTATAAACAGTAGCTCACGACTGAGATGGAAAGGAACAAACCATTGAAATAGTCGTAGTGTAATTAAATATTAGTTTATCTTGACTAATAAATTACACTAGTACACTATGAGTGTATCGAGCAGGACCATTTGAGGTAGTTTCTTTTTATACTGACTAAATAAAAGAATAATACCTCTGTTATTATAGAAGTGTGTGCTCTTAATCCTAATATAATAACAAGTACATATACTTAATATTTATTTCTTTGATTTATCAAAGAGTGCGATTTAGTTCGATAAATCAATAACCCGATAAGTTGAGAAATGATATTATTTATAGTGTGTGTTGTTGATTATAGAAGGAAACTGTGTCCTAGTAATCTAGGTTGATAATGCTCCCAAGAGGAGCTTATAAGGATTCTCATGTTAAACCCTGCAGGTGGACTTAGTCCGACATGGCGATAAGGTTGAGTGGTACTACTCTTGGACTAAGATATTAATTAAAGTGAGTTGTTAGTAACTCGTTTAATTAGCGGGCATCCGACATCTTAAACACAGGGAGATTAACACACTCATGATAAGAAGGAGCCCATAATGTAATTTGGGATTGGTGCGGTAGTGCAATAATAACTCTCTAGTGGAATGAGTTGTTATTGATGAACTTGAGTTGAGTGTTCGTAGCGAACACGGGATACTCGAGCTCATCGGAAGGCCAAAACTAATTTCTCCTCTAGGTCCCTATCGTAGCCTTATTAATACCTCATATCCACCCATGAAAAACCCATCTTGGTGTCCAAGAGGGGGCCAGCCCAAGCCTTGGTGACCAAGCCAAGGGCCGACCACAATCTTCTCAAAGGGGGCCGGCCCCTTGCTTGGTGCCCAAGCGAGAAGGGGGCCGACCACATAATTCAAAGTTGAAGGGTGTTTTGAATTTTTAAAATCTTCTCTTTGTAGATAACTACAAGTTTAAAAGAAGGATTTTAAATTTATAAAAAATTTCTTATTTGAATTAGGCCACATGGTTTAAAAGAAAGTTTAAAATTTTTAAAATTTTCCTTTCTTAACCATCCTCATGGTTGTTGGAAAAAAAGGAAGGGAGTTTTAAATTTGAAACTTTCTATTTTTGTAACCATGTTTAAAAAAGAAATTTTAGAAGAGAAGTTTTAAATTTTAAAACTTGGTTTTAATTTTTTAAAACTTTCATTTTTTAACATCCACATTAGGAAATTAAAAGAGAGCTTATAAAAATTTTATAAGAGCATTCCTTCTTTGCTTGTAAATTTTTACAAAATTATTTTTCCTTCCTCTTAGGGCCGGCCACCTTTGCTTGGTGCCCAAGCAAGGGGTCGGCCAATCAATTAAACCAATCAATGATTGATGATTGAATCAATCAAGAGGAAAGAAAAGGAAAAATAAAAGAGAAAAAGAAAAAACAAGAGGAAGATTTTAATTTTTTGTAAAAGTCTTTCCTTATTTGCCTTGGGCAAGTAATATATAAGAAGGGGAGGGGAGGCCTCATGAGATATCAATTCTTATTCTCTTGTTGGAGATCTTCATTGTGGTCGGTCCCTCTCTTCTTTCTTTTCCCCTTGCTCTCTTTTGTTCCTTGGTGGTGGTGGTGGTCGAATAGTAGAGAAGGAGGAGGAGCTTTGGGTGATGTTCATCTTGGAGGATCGTCGCCCACATGATGCCCAAGAGGAGGCGAGGAATACGGCAGAAGATCTCGAGGTTATTAGCATACAAAGAAGAGGTATAACTAGTAATTATTTTCCGCATCATGCTAGTTCTTCTTTGTACGAATTCCAAACACAAGAGGCATATGATTCTAGAGTTTCAGATTTGTTTCGAAGTTGTGTTTTTTGTTTATTTTTCGAATTTGTGATTTGATTGTTCTTTTTGATTAAATCTAATGTTATTTTAGGAAATTAAATATTTAATTTCGTTAAGAGGTTTTGTCGAGGCAGTGGTGGATGCTCCCATACCCAAGAAGGTCATGTGCCTCGCCATGTTTGTGTTGGATCGAGAAGTGCTAGAGGGGGGGGGGGTGAATAACGCTCGTAGCTATTTCGTTTTTCGATTATCGGAATCGTATCGAGTAAGTCGTTCGAGTATAAGCGCAGCGGAAAGAAATATAAACAAGTACAAACAAAGACACGAAAGATTTACTTCGTTCGGAGCTTGTGACGACTCCTACTCGAAGGCCCACGATCCTTGATCGCTTTCCGTGGGCAACAACTATAAGTACGAAAAAAGAGTTACAGCTTTGAAGTACAAGTAAATAAATAAACTAATGGTACCGACGACAAGAACAGAATCTTGGAGCTTCGGGTCGTCGGAGACTTGCAGCAGCACTTCCGGATGTCTTTTAGAGCAGCACGTTGGAGACAGAAGACTTGAAAATTCATGTTTTGAGCTGCTGGTCGAGACCTCTTATAAAGGTTGTTCAAGGCGCCTTCTATTGTTCACTAAGGCACCTTGAATGAGCCGAGTCAGCCGCGGCGATAAGGGGCGAACTGGTCGAACCTTATCACAGATTCAAGGCACCTTCCATTGTTCACCAGGGCACCTTCATCTGTTCAAGGTGCCTTCCACTGTTCATCAAGGCGCCTTGAACAGCTTCTCGCAGCCAGCTCCAGCCTTGCACCCGAGGCGCCTCCAAGCTCCATGAAGGCGCCTCAGACATTGTTCATCCGAGGCTTTATGTTGCTCCTTTGCACCTGCAAGATACGTTAGTCCCAAACACTACCTTGCAACACAAAGTTAGCACAATAAATATGATAAATGAAGTATAGACAGTCTCCAGACTGTCCGAGTCTAACTTTGGGTTTCTGACCGGAAAGCCTAGGTCGACCCGACGCCTACTGTTCCCTCTACGGGGAACGCGTCCTCACCTACTCCTCTCAGGAGAGATTACCTGATGCCAGTTCGATCCTCCAGATCGACTGGACTTTTGCTCTGCACTCGAAGCTCCCGGACTTTCTGTTGGACTTCTTCTTCCCGGCTGATCCAGTCTTTCACCTGGTTCGCGACACCAGGACTTTCCACCTAGGGTTACCATCCCCTAGGACTTTTGCCTGAAGCCATCGACCTGCCAAGACTTTCCGCATAGGGTTACCACCCCCTATGACCTAGTGTTTCCACCCCCTAGGGTTTTCCCTTTGCCTAACCGCAGCTAGGACTTTCCTGAAATCCTCAAGCAGACTTGTTAGATTACAAAACACCTTAACTTTGAATCTTTTGCCATTATCAAAACACGAGTTCGATTGTCGGATGCTTCCCGCACCAACAATCTCCCCCTTTTTGATTATGGCAACTCAAATTCAAAGTTAAGTGAACAAACGAATAGATGAATACTTTTAACACATGCAAATTTGCTAAGAATAGATGAACACATTTAACAAAGCAAATTTACTAAAGTACTATATGCTCCCCCTTAACTGTTGCTCCCCTTTTTTTTATTATTTTAAATTTGAATTTTATTACTATTCTCCCCCTTTGCCATATATATAAAAAAATAAGTAAAAATAGTCATTTGAGTTAACAAGATTTTGAAAAATATTTAACAGTTTAGCTAAGTGAGAAAATATTTAACAGTTTAAATGATGTTAGCTTTTTGGAAACTTAGAAAAAGTTTCTAGAAAGTGGATCTTTTTGATAGTTTAAAAAGCTAGTAAAACAATTATCTTTATTTAGAAATCTTTGAAGTAGCTTTGAAATCTTTGCTCTACTTAAGAAAACAAGAATTTATAAGGTTAGATTTCAAAGTAAGCTCAGTTTTAAAGTTTTTGAAAATAAAACTAAGTTCTTTGCAAGTATTGGATTTGAAGGCTATGGCTTAGAGAAAAAAACTTAGCTTAATTTTAAACAATACTTATTAAATTTTAGGGCTAGGAGGGAGCGGAGTAGCTAAAAATTTGGTTTAGGTTATTCATTCAAAGTCAGTTGGTCCTTAAGTCCAAGCATGAATCATGTTCAATAGATTAACTTACTAGGTATCAGAGCCCTAAAACATGCTTAACTAGAAAATTGAGTATCCTTTACCAACTGTCTAACCTTTAGCTACTTGCTGATTGCCTATAAGGCAACAAATTTCACATGGTTAGTCAAGTTAAGTCAATTTGGTCCAGTTAGATTTGACTAGAGCTGGAAGACTTGACCTGATTAATGTATATTGCGTGTTTAACACCCAGACTCATATTGATGCACAGATATAAGCATTCTTGAGTCCAGGCTGTACCCTATGCATCTCACGCCAATCTATGTTTTTCAATCACAAACAAGGTATACCTAGGTGTTTGTGAAATGCTCTGGCTTAATTCTAGGGGAACAAGATTTCAAGGGGGAAAGCTTAGGCTAAGTCCAGTTTTTTGAAAAGTACTCTAAAAAAAAATGAAAATTTGAAAATTATTTTTCCTAGATTTTGAAAGATGATAAGGCGTTTTTTTTAATTTTATTTTTATTTTAGAGTTAATAAAATTTTAAAAAAAATTAAAGTTTAATTAAATTTGAAAAGAGTTTTAAAATAATTTTAAAATTGAGTTAAAAATAATTTTGAAATTGAGTTTTAAAATAATTTTGAAATTGAGTTTTAAAATAATTTTGAAAAATAATTTTGAACTTGAGTTTTAAAATAATTTTGAAATTGAGTTTTAAAATAATTTTGAAAAATAATTTTGAACTTGAGTTTTAAAATGATTTTGAAATTTAAGTTTTAAAATAATTTTGAAATTGAGTTTTAAAATAATTTTAAAATTGAGTTTTAAAATGATTTTGAAATTTAAAATAATTTTGAACTTGAGTTTTAAAATAATTTTGAAATTTAGTTGTTGATTAACTTGATTTAAATTTAAGTCAATTTTCATAGTTTAATTTCTTAGTCATCTCACCCGATCTAAATTGTCAATCAGGGAATCCTATAATTGTTGTGAGATGAATTATTGTTGAAATTTAAGGGTCTGGTTTAACTTTATGTTAGATTCATGTTTAGTTTTGGGTTCAACAAGTAAGCGTTCTTTGGATAAACTTCTGGGCTATGGTGAGTCACAAGGAGCTCATTAAAGTAACCATGCCTTCGAGGTTTCCCAAATAGTCCTACCCATTGAACTTAATACTAATCCTTGGTCTAACTAGTTAGGATCCATTTAAGGGTAGCTTTGGTCAGTTCCACTTGGCCAAATGCACCAGGTCGAAACCATATCTTCCTAGACATGCTATGCCCAAGCTTCCCTAACGTACTATCATCCAAAAACTTCACCAGTACTGTGGGTCAAGTTAAACCTAGCCCGTTTTAATTTAACCTTACTTACCCTGCCGGGTAATCTACTCTTGTTTTACCCATTTCGGGTAGATTAGGTTCAGTTACCCTATCGGGTAGTTCAGTTGGGGGTGCCAGCTAGTCTGGATCCTCAATCTATCTTTGATTTTGATTTTTAAATTTTGAATTTATAATTTAATTTTGAATTTTGGATTTTATAATTTCGAATTTGTATTTTTTAATTTCGGGTTTTAATTTATTTTAGAATTTGATTTTGAAATTTTTAATTTAAAATTTTATTTATTTTCAAATTTTAATTTGATTTCGAATTTGATTTTGAACTTTTTTAATTTCGAATTTTTATTTATTATCGAATTTTCATTTGATTTTGAATTTTAAAGTTTAAATTTTTAAGATCGTTTTTCTTTTTGCTCCCCCTGGATCATAGACTCGATATGGTCTATCGAGGTAGTGTATTTGATCCTTCGGAACCTAGTATTGGCCAAGTCCAACTTGATTGATGAACTTGGACTTGGGGACCCATGCTTGGACTGATTTACTACTTTGTTTGTTTATTAGGGATAAATAAGATTTATATTTCTTTTTACTCTTATATCCTAGCCCAGTTCTATTGTAGACGACTCTTTGTGTTCCAAGAATTAGGTCCAGATTCTTGGAGACCAAAGAAAACCGTTCTAAGGTATTTTTTAAATCCTTGACCTGATTTTTCAAACTCAAATTTTCTTCCTCAAGTTTTTGAACTTGAGTTGAATCTTCAGTCTGAACTTGATCAGGTAAGGATTTTGAGTTAGTTACTTCTTTAAGGACAGCTACTTCCTTTAGAAGTGACTTTATTTTAAGATTTGGCTTAGCTAATTTACGAAGTAAATAATTGACTAAATTATTAAGCCTCGGAATACTTACAGCGGAGTCTGGCCCTTCGGAAACGGATGCGGATCCGTGGCTTTGTTCGGAGTCGGCCTCTGACTCGCTCTCGCTCTCGGATTCGATGATTTGGTCCCGGACCATCAGTGCGAGTAAACTCGTCTGATCGAGTTCGTCGTTGTCGTCCTCTGAAGAAGATTCGTCCCAGGTTGCCTTCAGGGCCTTCTTTCTTCTTTGCTTCTTGGCTTCCTTTTGGTTGGGGCAGTTCGCTTTGATGTGCCCCTTCTGGTTACACCCGTAGCAGGTGACTTCAAACTTTACCTTCGAGTTTGGTTGGGCCTCCTTAGATTGAACTGCCTTCTTCAGATCTTTCTTATTGAAGCCCTTCTTCTTCTTGTAGAGCTTCTTCATGAGATTCACTAGTTCGCTGGTCAGTTCATCTTCTGAATCTTCTGAGTCGGGTTCGTCTTCTGATTTCGATTCAAATTTTCGTCGGGATCTTGGTTCGCGTGTTCGACTAGTACCTACAACCAAAGTGATACCCTTCTCGGTCGGCTGTGCATTAGTTTGTTCATGAAGTTCAAATTCACTAAATAATTCATCTAATTTTAAGGAAGATAAATCCTTGGAGACTTTGTAGGCATCTACCATCCATGCCCACAATGTACTCCTAGGAAATGAGTTAAGAGCATACCTTATAATGTCCCTATTTTCTACCTTATGCCCGATTCCATGAAGTGAGTTCAGAATATCTTGAATTCGAGCGTGTAACGCGCTTGCCGTCTCGCCTTCCTGCATTTTTAAGTTGTAAAGTTTATTAAGTAATAAATCACGTTTACTTACCTTGGTTTCCGAGGTGCCTTCATGAAGTTCGATCAGTTTCTCCCACAGCTCCTTTGCGGAAGAGAACGGACCGACTCTGTTGAGCTCTTCCTTGGTAAGACCGCACTGGATGGTGCAGGTGGATTTGGCGTCGGCTTCCACCTTTTTGATAAAGGCTGGCTCCCAGTTCTCACAGGATGTAGGCTTGCCGTCTGCATCAGTTGGTAGTTGCAGTGTAACGACCACCCTTCTTACTACTACTACTCTCTAAGGATGACCGTTACTTAACTACTAACTCTACTTAACCAGTATGATTAAAAATCACATGGAAACCCTACCGAAAAATTCCGGCAGAGTCGCCCCTGTACCGGTGACCATAATCATTAATACATAACATAATATACACAGCCACAGGCGGCTGGAACACATATCAAACACACAAAAGGAATAACATCACCACGCAGTTTAATGAAATCAAATCATGCAAGTAATGAATAGCGGAAACAAAATAAAAACATACAATTAACTAACAGCGGAAGACTAAATAACTCATCTAATACATTCTTAATAAATGACAATCTTAATAAATTCTTAAACTAAGTCCCAAGGCTTCCATAGTCCTGACATCACACACCATCCGCGCCACCTTGTCGCCTTCCTTGCTAAATCTTTTCTTTTCCTTTATCTGCAGTAAGAGGAAGTGTAGTCTATAAGCAAAATTTGCTTAGTAAGCGCTATCTAATTCACAAAATCACGAATGTGCATGTATACGAAAAGAACTAAAAACTATATGCTCTAAAAAGGAATAAAGCATAACATAACTGCTCATGTCAAACTAATAGCAAAAAAAGGCTAAGGAATCTACTCATGTAATTCTAATGGCTAATCATGCTACTCATCTAATAGGTAAACATGAAATCTACTCATCTACTAGATAAACATGGTAGAATAAAGAACTAAACTTACTAAATTCTAAACACTTTCTGAATCTTATTTCACTTGTTTAAAGACTTATTCTTTAATACTTTATACTTATGTAAAACTTGCTTTACTTGTTCAAAAACTTATACTTATAATACTTCAAAATAGTAATCAACTTCTTCTTGGGCCCGGCAACTGTGCTTTTACTTTTGTAACGACCCGACCCATTCGGCGGCCCATTTGGCGACCCTATGGTCGTCGACCGTCGACCGTCGACCGTCGGCCGAGCCGTTACTACTAGGTTATCTAAACCTAGGGACGACTATGGGAGCCCAGCCCAAGGACAGAGAGTCCAGTACAGTGCCACTGATAAAAGTAAAATACTTGTTATCTTTTAATACTTCTATATAATACCTCGGCATTTTCTTTAGCACCTTGTGTGCTAAAATCCCTAAAGTCTTGACTTTGGGATCTACTTAAGGCCTTGGCCTTTTTCTTTCTTTTCTTTATCTTTCTTATACTTGTTAATACTTCTAAAAGAATACTTCTTTAAAAGAAACTGAAATGTTTAAGCAAAATCTAACTTTGAAACGCTTAACCCAAAAAATCTGCCTACTATGCTAATAAAATTCTGCATATTAAAATCTGCATACTATACTTATAAAAATCTGCATGCTATGCTTATAAAAATCTGCACATGTTCATGTTATTTACTAAATCTAAATAGCAAAGGAACTGAATGAATATATAAATGCACACTTGAATGAATCTGTTCATGCCTACTTCTACTTGAATGAATATAAATGCTCACTTGAATAAATCTGCTCATGTTATTCCAATAGCAAAGGAACTAGATGCTAAAAGGGGACTAAAATTCTGTTAGTCAAATTCTCGCATGAACAAGAAGAGGAATGCATACTCGTTACCAATAAAACATGCATTGAGTTTGTAGCATGCAAAAGCATAGAACCAAAACTAACATAACCTACTAATTTATCTCTTAAACATGGTTAGGTTTGTCATTCCTAAACATTATTGTATGAACTGAATATTATATAAATTAGTTTAGAACATGCACGATTTATATAGAACCAAAACATGATATCATGATAAGAAATCAATCTAACCTTACGAGCTGTGGGATTATCAATTTAAACTTGCTGAAAGCTTAAGACATAAACCTTGAGTTACTTCAAGAACATCACAGAATAAAATCAAATCTGATATCTAGCAACAGAATACTAATTCTTGCTACAACAGAACTTAAAAGGAAGGAAGCCAAGAACATATACTACTAAACTTCAATAGAACAGAACCCTAACTAGAAAGGGAACAACATGGCAGTGAAATAAAACGCCAATACTACAAAGCTTAACAGCAGTAATTCACAAAATCTACAACATAATTGAAACCTGCTGGAATTTTACCCCTATAAGGCTTATTTCATCTCCAATTCTTAGCACAACAAAACTATAACCTGCTGAGATTAAAGTTCCATGTAAACATGTTCATAACCGAACCCTTCATAAGGCAACAGAAAAACCTTAGGGCAAAACATGCTGCGGCAGAAATTCAAGCAGAAAGAATTTCCTTGAACTCTTCTTAAACCCCTAATCAAACACGAAACCGAAAGAAGGAATTCACGGCAGCAAACATGCATTCCCAATCTTCACAGAAAATTCAAAAACAAGAAGGAATACGAATCCGGAACTATCCTACTGCAGGTGAGTAGCAACTTACCTATCCTTGGACTCAAAATCGGGAAGAGGAGCTGCTAGGGTTCGGAGAAAACTCAAGTTCTCCGGCTCTTCTTCGTGCTCACGGGTCCTCCTCGACGAAGAATCACGACGGTGAAGGAACCTTCGGAGAATGCCTTCGCCGGCCACCGGAAACGAAGCTAGGGCTCCGTTTTCTTCACTCGGCAGAATCGGCGCCGTCGCAGAAGGAAAGAGGAGAAAAGGAGAGAAAGGTTCGGGGCAAAAGAAAACTTAAGTTCTATCTTCTTATAACTAAGGTTTCAATCATAACATATATATATATATATATCTCGCACCCTACCTTTTCACGAAATACTCGCGGAAGAGTTGGTTAGCTGCGGTTTTGACCAAGTCAAGGGTTGAGGTTTCGAATCCTCCGCTGCGCACTTTTATTTCCAATTTATTTTACTGTTCCTAACTACTACTTAAATATATATCGCTCCATATATAATTAACAAAACATCCGTAGACCAGATGGTTGGGCTGAGTTCGTTAAGACTTGGGTTTGGGTCCATGATCTTGGGTTCAAAACCCGGCTTCAACATATATTATTATTATTATTTTTTTTAAACTTCTTCCTCTTGGTAAAAATACCAAACGAACTCCAAAAATTGCATAAAAATATTCTATAAATTCCTAAAAATCTCTAGAATTTTTCTAAAGCATTTCTAGATTTTAATAAGGTCTTTTAGGATTCCAAATCATGGAATTTGGGGTGTTACAATTCTCCCTACCTTATAAAAAGTTCGTCCTCGAACTTAGACTAATTCTGGATATTTCTGTCTTATACTATCCTTTACTAGTGGTACTTCTTTGTTTCTTAATCTCTTAAATTCTCGGTCCTCTAATATTCATCTCGCATCGTATCCATTAGTGGTCCTTGAAAGGCTTAATATCTTCTCTACTCTTTCTAAAGATACTTATGTATATAAATATAAAAGAAACAAAACTTCTATTTTGTCTCTATTCTTTCTAAGCTTATGTATCAAAACATAGAAAATTAAAACATGAATTTTCTTCTTTCCTAAGCACATATAAGCAGATACTCTATACTGCAAATAATAAAGAAAGCATAAAATAAAATCAAATACTTTCTTACTTGAAGACGGCAAGGATGGTGCTGATGTGTGATGCTGGAGAATGGGAACTGCTCTGATACCAACTGTAACGACCACCCTTCTTACTACTACTACTCTCTAAGGATGACCGTTACTTAACTACTAACTCTACTTAACCGGTATGATTAAAAATCACATGGAAACCCTACCGAAAAATTCCGGCAGAGTCTCCCCTGTACCGGTGACCATAATCATTAATACATAACATAATATACACAGCCACAGGTGGCTGGAACACATATCATGTAACGACCACCCTTCTTACTACTACTACTACTCTCTAAGAGTGACCGTTACTTAACTACTAACTCTACTTAACCGGTATAATTAAAAAAAACCACGAGAAATCCCTACCGAAAAATTTCAACAAAATCTCCCCTGTACCGATGACCAAATAAACAATACAACAGTTTATATACTCAGCCACAGGCGGCTGGAACATATAATTTCACAACCACGCAGTATAATAGCACAATAAAAATCTGAAACTACTCTAGCAATGGCAAACAACCATATCACTCCAACAATAGGAGGTATCAAACTACAAATGCAGAAATAAACTCAACTACAATCCCAATTTCAATATAACATTAAAAGAGAACTAAAAGATAAGTCTTGACAATTTTGACAGCTAATTCTGGATCTCTCCATAGTCCAGCCATCACACACCTTCATCACCACCACCTTGTCGCCTTCCTTGCTAAATCTTTTCCTTTCCTTTATCTGCAGTAGGAGGAAGTGTAGTCTATAAGCATAAAGCTTAGTGAGCGCTATCTACTCACAAAAACTCGATATGCATGTATATAAATAAAAACATGATAAAACTGAATGCTAACATGTAAAACTACTCATGCTCATATATAGCAAAGAAATCATGCTAACTGAAATACTAAACATGTATAGTTAATCATGCTCATAAACCAATAAAGGAATCATACTAGCTGAAATACTAAACATGTATAGCAAATCATGCTCACAAACCAATAAAACTATAAAAGAAGCATACTAAACATGTAAAGCTACTAAACATGTAAAGCTACTAAACATGTAAAACTACTAAACATGTAAAGCTAAACATGCCGAATAATCTAATAGCAAGAAACAAATAAAACTACTACTACATGCTTCAAATAACAAGAAACTAAACTTTCTAATTCTAAACATTTTTGAAGCTTGTTTCATTTGTTTCAAAACTTATACTTTAATACTTCAAAATAGTAATAAACTTCTTTTGGGCCCGGCATTGTACCACTTTGCGCGCATTCTTAATAAGAATCGAGGTAGCTAATCCCGAAACTACTAAGATACTTCTAGGCCTTGTGCCTAGGGGCAACTTAGAGCCCATCCCTTGGACCTTGTGTCCGGTACATGCCCTTTAAAAGTAAAATACTTTTTATCTTAATTACTTCTTCTTTAAATGTCTTGGCATTTTAATAGACACCTTGTGTGTCAAAAATCCCTAAAATCTTGACTTTGGGATTTACTTAAGGCCTTGGCCTTTCTCTTTCTTTTCTTTTTCTTTCTTTTACTTGTTAATACTTCTAAAAGTATTTAATAGGATTCTCATTTTTTCCACTAGAATACATGGCTGTTCATGCATATTAAAATAGCAAATGAAAACAACTTTGAGCTTACTAATCATGCTATAAAATAGAGCAAAAGAAAGCAACTTTGAACTTACTAATCATGCTATAAAATAGAGCAAAAGAAAGCAACTTGGACTTTCTAAACATGCTATAAAATAGAGCAAAAGAAAGCTAACTTGGACTTTCTAAACATGCTGTGATAAGAGCAAAAGAAAGCTAATTTGATCTTTCTAAACATGCTGTGATAAGAGCAAAAGAAAGTAACTTTAAGCTTTCTAAACATGCTGTGATAAAAGCAAAAGAAAGCTAATCTAACCAAGATTACCTAACTTGAAACGCTAAAGATCAAGGGCTGTTTATGCGCATCTGCATGGCCCAAAAGAAAACAACTTGCTGGAATTTATGGGCAGTAGGTAGATGCATAAGGAGACAACACTGAAATGCTACAGAACTGAAAATAGGAAGCAGAAATTGCTACTGAAATGCTGGAAATTCAGTAAGCACAGAACCTAGAGAAGGAAAACAACCTTACATGCTTAACTTAAATCATTCATCTTCTTCCTATAAGACTCACGGTAGAAAACTAAAGAACCCAAATAAAAACCTTTACAACATGCTTTGAATTCAAAATGAACAAAGAACACAATTTCTTGAGCTTAACATGCTATGCTCATGAAAAGGAAAGGGCAACTTGCTGTGCAACCCAAGTACTAAGTCTAGGGTTCATGCTAGGCCTCGGAAGCAAGGAAAAATCAAAACGGAAAACCCGAAACAACTCCTACTGCAGGTGAGAAGCAACTCACATTTGCTTTTAGGACTTACAACCGGAAGGAGGCAGCTAGGGCTTCCCGGAGATGAGGACTTCGGCTTCTCCTTCATGCTCACGCATTCTCTTCGACGAGAGGAGCTCGGATCCGCAAGGTTCGCCGGAAGAAGACCTTCGTCGGCCGCTGGAGATGAAGCTAGAGCTTCGTATTTCTTCGTTCGGCAGAAACGGCGCCGTCGCACGCGAGAAGCAGAGGAGAAGAAAGGGTTTCGGGAGAAAATATCCCCTAATCCTTCTTAACTTATCCTTTTATAACCTAGGTTTTATTTCTGCCCTTTACTATAACTTAAATACATCTCGCTACATATTTAGTTAACAAATCACGCACAGCCCACTTGGTTAGCTAGCCTTTTAACCAAATCAAAGGTTTGGGCTTCGATTCCTCCGCCGTGCACTTTTATTCCAATTTATTTTAAACGTTCCAACTATAGCTTAAATATATTTCTCTCCATACTTGATTAACAAAACCCGCGTAGCTCAGCCGGTTGGGTTGGTTTTGCTTGGGTCACAGATCGCAGGTTAAAAACTCGCTGCAACCCTTTTTTTTTCCGAGTATACTCTATTACTAACTTCTACCTTATATATATTTTATTCCATATATAATTAACAAAACAATTACAGACCGGTTGGTTGGGCTGGGTTCTGCTTGGGCCAAGGAGCTGGGTTCGAACCCTAGCTTTTACAAACTTATTTTTTTTTTATTTTATTTTTTAAAACTTCTTCTTCTTCTGGGTAAAAATATCAAACGAACTCCAAAAATTGCATAAAATTACTCTAAAAATTCCTAAAAATCTCTAGAATATTTTAAAAGCATTTCCAAATATTTTTAAGGATATTTAGAACTCAAAATAGGGAAAATTGGGTCGTTACATATCAAACACACAAAAGGAATAACATCACCACGCAGTTTAATGAAATCAAATCATGCAAGTAATGAATAGCGGAAACAAAATAAAAACATACAATTAACTAACAGCAGAAGACTAAATGACTCATCTAATACATTCTTAATAAATGACAATCTTAATAAATTCTTAAACTAAGTCCCAAGGCTTCCATAGTCCTGGCATCACACACCATCCGCGCCACCTTGTCGCCTTCCTTGCTAAATCTTTTCTTTTCCTTTATCTGCAGTAAGAGGAAGTGTAGTCTATAAGCAAAGTTTCCTTAGTAAGCGTTATCTAACTCACAAAATCATGAATGTGCATGTATACGAAAAGAACTAAAAACTATATGCTCTAAAAAGGAATAAAGCATAACATAACTGCTCATGTCAAACTAATAGCAAAAAAAGGCTAAGGAATCTACTCATGTAATTCTAATGGCTAATCATGCTACTCATCTAATAGGTAAACATGAAATCTACTCATCTACTAGATAAACATGGTAGAATAAAGAACTAAACTTACTAAATTCTAAACACTTTCTGAATCTTATTTCACTTGTTTAAAGACTTATTCTTTAATACTTTATACTTATGTAAAACTTGCTTTACTTGTTCAAAAACTTATACTTATAATACTTCAAAATAGTAATCAACTTCTTCTTGGGCCCGGCAACTGTGCTTTTACTTTTGTAACGACCCGACCCATTCGGCGGCCCATTTGGCGACCCTATGGTCGTCGACCGTCGGCCGAGCCGTTACTACTAGGTTATCTAAACCTAGGGACGACTATGGGAGCCCAGCCCAAGGACAGAGAGTCCAGCACAATGCCACTGATAAAAGTAAAATACTTGTTATCTTTTAATACTTCTATATAATACCTCGGCATTTTCTTTAGCACCTTGTGTGCTAAAATCCCTAAAGTCTTGACTTTGGGATCTACTTAAGGCCTTGGCCTTTTTCTTTCTTTTCTTTATCTTTCTTATACTTGTTAATACTTCTAAAAGAATACTTCTTTAAAAGAAACTGAAATGTTTAAGCAAAATCTAACTTTGAAACGCTTAACCCAAAAATCTGCCTACTATGCTAATAAAATTCTGCATATTAAAATCTGCATACTATACTTATAAAAATCTGCATGCTATGCTTATAAAAATCTGCACATGTTCATGTTATTTACTAAATCTAAATAGCAAAGGAACTGAATGAATATATAAATGCACACTTGAATGAATCTGTTCATGCCTACTTCTACTTGAATGAATATAAATGCTCACTTGAATAAATCTACTCATGTTATTCCAATAGCAAAGGAACTAGATGCTAAAAGGGGACTAAAATTCTGTTAGTCAAATTCTCGCATGAACAAGAAGAGGAATGCATACTCGTTACCAATAAAACATGCATTGAGTTTGTAGCATGCAAAAGCATAGAACCAAAACTAACATAACCTACTAATTTATCTCTTAAACATGGTTAGGTTTGCCATTCCTAAACATTATTGTATGAACTGAATATTATATAAATTAGTTTAGAACATGCACGATTTATATAGAACCAAAACATGATATCATGATAAGAAATCAATCTAACCTTATGAGCTATGGGATTATCAATTTAAACTTGCTGAAAGCTTAAGACATAAACCTTGAGTTACTTCAAGAACATCACAGAATAAAATCAAATCTGATATCTAGCAACAGGATACTAATTCTTGCTACAACAGAACTTAAAAGGAAGGAAGCCAAGAACATATACTACTAAACTTCAATAGAACAGAACCCTAACTAGAAAGGGAACAACATGGCAGTGAAATAAAACGCCAATACTACAAAGCTTAACAGCAGTAATTCACAAAATCTACAACATAATTGAAACCTGCTGGAATTTTACCCCTATAAGGCTTATTTCATCTCCAATTCTTAGCACAACAAAACTATAACCTGCTGAGATTAAAGTTCCATGTAAACATGTTCATAACCGAACCCTTCATAAGGCAACAGAAAAACCTTAGGGCAAAACATGCTGCGGCAGAAATTCAAGCAGAAAGAATTTCCTTGAACTCTTCTTAAACCCCTAATCAAACACGAAACCGAAAGAAGGAATTCACGGCAGCAAACATGCATTCCCAATCTTCACAGAAAATTCAAAAACAAGAAGGAATACGAATCCGGAACTATCCTACTGCAGGTGAGTAGCAACTTACCTATCCTTGGACTCAAAATCGGGAAGAGGAGCTGCTAGGGTTCGGAGAAAACTCAAGTTCTCCGGCTCTTCTTCGTGCTCACGGGTCCTCCTCGACGAAGAATCACGACGGTGAAGGAACCTTCGGAGAATGCCTTCGCCGGCCACCGGAAACGAAGCTAGGGCTCCGTTTTCTTCACTCGGCAGAATCGGCGCCGTCGCAGAAGGAAAGAGGAGAAAAGGAGAGAAAGGTTCGGGGCAAAAGAAAACTTAAGTTCTATCTTCTTATAACTAAGGTTTCAATCATAACATATATATATATATCTCGCACCCTACCTTTTCACGAAATACTCGCGGAAGAGTTGGTTAGCTGCGGTTTTGACCAAGTCAAGGGTTGAGGTTTCGAATCCTCCGCTGCGTACTTTTATTTCCAATTTATTTTACTGTTCCTAACTACTACTTAAATATATATCGCTCCATATATAATTAACAAAACATCCGTAGACCAGATGGTTGGGCTGAGTTCGTTAAGACTTGGGTTTGGGTCCATGATCTTGGGTTCAAAACCCGGCTTCAACATATATTATTATTATTATTATTTTTTAAACTTCTTCCTCTTGGTAAAAATACCAAACGAACTCCAAAAATTGCATAAAAATATTCTATAAATTCCTAAAAATCTCTAGAATTTTTCTAAAGCATTTCTAGATTTTAATAAGGTCTTTTAGGATTCCAAATCATGGAATTTGGGGTGTTACATGCAGTCCTGTCTTGACTATCATCCAGGTGTCGAACTGGATCTTCAGATATATCTCCATTCGCCCCTTCCAATATCCGAAGTCTTCTCCGGAAAATAGTGGGGGACGAACAGTGCTATATCCTTCTTATTGGGCCATTTAGATCTGAAAAATACAAACAAGAAAATCTATTCCAAGACTGAGTCTTGGATTAGTAGTGCGGGACGAAGAAGAAAAAATAACGAGCTCAAGTGGTATTGACCAACCTTGAGCAACACCGATTTGAAAAGAATTAGAATTTTAGCTACTTAGCTAATTTCTAATTGACTCCGAAAAAAAATAAACAAAATACCACGAAAAAACTGTTTTGAATGATGGTTACACCAATTCAAAACAACCCCGCTCTGATACCAATTGTTGGATCGAGAAGCGCTAGAGGGGGGGGGGTGAATAATGCTCATGGCTATTTCGTTTTTCGATTATCGGAATCGTATCGAGTAAGTCGTTCGAGTATAAGCGCAGCGGAAAGAAATAGAAACAAGTACAAACAAAGACACGAAAGATTTACTTCGTTCGGAGCCTATGGCGACTCCTACTTGAAGGCCCGCGATCCTTGATCGCTTTCCGTGGGCAACAACTATAAGTAAGAAAAAAGAGTTACAACTTTGAAGTACAAGTAAATAAACAAACTAATGGTACCGACGACAAGAACAGAATCTTGGAGCTTCGGGTCGTCGGAGACTTGTAGCAGCACTTCGGGATGTCTTTTAGAGCAGCACGTTGGAGACAGAAGACTTGAAAATTCATCTTTTGAGCTGCTGGTCGAGACCTCTTATAAAGGTTGTTCAAGGCGCCTTCTACTGTTCACCAAGGCGCCTTGAATGAGCCGAGTCAGCCGCGGAGATAAGGGGTGAACTGGTCGAACCTTATCACAGATTCAAGGCGCCTTCCACTGTTCACCAGGGTGCCTTCATCTGTTTAAGGTGCCTTCCACTGTTCATCAAGGCGCCTTGAACAGCTTCTCGCAGCCAGCTCCAGCCTTGCACTCGAGGCACCTCCAAGCTCCATGAAGACACCTCGGACACTGTTCATCCGAGGCTTTATGTTCCTCCTTTGCACCTGCATGATACGTTAGTCCCAAACACTACCCTGCAACACAAAGTTAGCACAATAAATATGATAAATGAAGTATAGACAGTCTCCGGACTGTCCGAGTCTGACTTCGAGTTTCCGACCGGAAACCCTAGGTCGACCCGACGCCTACTGTTCCCTCTACGGGGAACGCGTCCTCACCTACTCCTCTCATGAGAGATTACCTGATGCTAGTTCGATCCTCCAGATCGACTGGACTTTTGCTCGGCACTCGAAGCTCCCGGACTTTCTGCTGGACTTCCGCTTCCCGGCTGATCCAGTCTTTCACCTGGTTCTTGACACCAGGACTTTCCACCTAGGGTTACCACCCCTTAGGACTTTTGCCTAAAGCCATCGACCTGCCAAGACTTTCCGCATAGGGTTACCACTCCCTATGACCTAGGGTTTTCCCTTTGCCTAACCGTAGCTAGGACTTTCCTGAAATCCTCAAGCAGACTTGTTAGATTACAAAACACCTTAACTTTGAATCCTTTGCCATTATCAAAACACGAGTTCGATCGTCGGATGCTTCCCACACCAACAGTTTGTCCTGGGAACCGATTTCTGAAATAGATATTTAATTGAATTTGTAACATAGGTTGATTTAGATCAATAGTGTTAAGTTCTGCTTGCGATCCAAATCTAAACCATTAAGAACAGATAAGTTAAATTTGGAATCAATAATGTTAAGTTCCGTTTGTGATTCCTAATTTAATTTCTAAAGAACACAATAGGTTATTTAGGAAAAGTTCGACACTTATACAAAATTTTTGTACAGTGGAATCGGTACGATCTTCCTAGCTAGGACCAACCAACAGGAGGTATGCGCTGGTTGCTGGAGGCAACGTTAGTGGGTAGCAGCGGTTGCTGGAGTTGGCGACACGGAGGCAGTGGCTACTGGTGGCAATGCGGAGGTGGCCACTGTGGGTGGCAGCTGGCCGGCGATGACGCGTCAAAGACTAGGAAGAGGGAGAAGAGAGGGTTGTGGCCGACGACATGGACGTCGGCGGACGACAAAGGCGACGAGAGGAAGTTATGATTGGGAGAGGAGCAGAGGTGTAACACCCCTAGTTTTTTTTATTTTTTTTATAATAATAAATAAATTACGGGCGTCACTTACTCATACTTTCATAACAGCTTCGTAGTTCAAATAAAATTACATAGACGGTTTGAAAGAAAACATAACTAAATGCGGAATTTTTAAACTGGGTGGTCTTTGCGTTGTACTGTCCTTATTCCGAGCTGGCTCACAAGTCAATGCCTCCTGTCTTGTTCGCCTCATTGTATGAAAAAAGGTTATAATCTGTGAGTCGAGAGACTCAACATGTTCAAAATGGTGTTATGCATTAGTTAACGACTATAATCTAGTGTACTAAGGGAAACTACATACAAGGTAACTTGGGATTTCCCTACTAGCATACTATGAACGTAAGCATAGGCATCGACATAAGCATGAGAGCATAAACCTAAGCATGGTAAATGACCTAGGCATAATGATAGACTTGATCATGAGCATATACATGGGCATACATGAGCATGGACATAGCATATCATGAACTTAACATATTTATAGCATATCATGGTGGCAAAATGGTGAATACGCTCACCCCTAGCACCCCCGCCAACCCGTCCCAAGGTCAACACGGAGGAGGTAAATCACGGGCGACTACTAGCCTTTGGAATAGTGACTAGTACATAAGGGAGACATTTACCTCAGCTTTGCCGAGATTCGAACCCCAGACCTCATGGTGGCAACACCTCATGTGCTAGCCACTAGACTCATCCGAGGGGACATATTTATAGCATATCATGAACCTAATATATTCATAGCATATCATGGACTTAACGTATTCATAACATAACATGAATTTATACATAGCATATCATGAAATTAACATATTTGTAGCATAACATGAACTTATACATAGCCTATCATAAACTTAACATATTCATAGCATAACATGAATATGAATATAGCATATCATGAACCTAACTTATTCATAGCCTAACATGGAAATCGATATTGGGCTCCCTCTGGGGTCTTTTCCCTCATAGTATTCCTATCAAATCCTCATCATTTTGTCATAGTCGACTTACTTGATATTGGGCTCCCTCTAGGGTCTTTTCCCATAAATGGACTCCCTCTGGGACCTTTTCTCATAAACGGGCTCCCTCTGGAGCTTTTTCTCGTAAATGGATTCCCTCTAGAGCCTTTTTCCTCACTGTATCTTCATCTTTATCATTATTACTTTGTTACAGTCAACTTACTTGATATTAAGCTCCCTCTGGGGTATTTTCCCATAAACAGGCTCCTTCTGGGGCTTTTTCCCGTAAATTGACTCCCTCTGGGGCCTTTTTCCCATAAACGGGCTCCCTTTGTAGCATTTTTCCTCACGATATTCTCATTGAGTAATTTTTATTATCATGATAAGATGAAAAAGGAAACATAACATTCACCTAAACTTAGATCATATTAATGTATCATAATAAGATATAAGAAGAACATGAACATGATCTTAGACGCAAGCATGCAATTTTACATATTGCCTACTAAACTATCATGATGTGGAGCAAGAAACAACTTGAGCTTACCTAATTTAGAGATCCGAAACCTAGACGTAGCATAGATACATAGTCATCATGATAAGTAGAACATAAATTAAAATCGTGAACTCATTAAAGGTACTTAAACATACATGAACTTGAGGCACTAACATAAAACATGATATGAGGAAACATGAAGAAATCGTAGGGTGACATCATGATGAATATAACCTTGAAAACAGAATTTAAAAACTACTCTTAGTAAACTGAATTTTACTAGTTTTGTAAGGTGATTTGAGCATAGGAAAGTTTCCTATCTTCTAATGGAAAGCGACTAGAAGCATGACCCCAAATTATAATGCAACATTCATATTCATAACTCTTAAAATAGAATTTAAACCTACATTTATCATGTCTGAAACTTGCAAGATCTATAACTTATTTTGAGCATACATAGTTCTCTAGTTTCTAAGGGTATACAATTAATAAAATATGAAACAACTCATTGAGCAAGATCATGATGACTAAAGAGTTAAAAAAAGAATTTAAAACTCACCACAATAGAACCAAAAGTAGCAAGGTCATAGCATAATTCCAGATTTGTTAGTCAGTGGTATAAAAATCATATGAAATTCATCTTTGATCCGAAAAGGGTTCTGTAAGTTGGTAATGAAAGCTAACTAAATTTTATACATTTCAACAGAAGACACCGAAGTAAAATTCGTTCACCCATTGAGGCTAATTTACACCACAACATAACCAAAAGCAGCAGGGCCACAACATAATTCCAAATTCATCAGTTAGATGTATAAAAACTATATGAAATTCATCTTTAGTCTGAAAATGGTTTTGTAAATTGAAAATAAAAGCTAACTAAATTTCCTACATTTCAACATAAGGTACCGAAGTAAAATTAGTTCACCCATTAAGGCTAATTTACACCACAACAGAACCAAAAGCAGCAGGGTCACAACATATTTCCCGATTCGTCAGTTAGTGGTATAAAAATCGTATGAAATTCATATTTGATCCAAAAAGGGTTCTGTAAATTGGCAATGAAAGATAACTATGTCACGCCCTAGGTAGTACCTACCGATGAAATTTCAGCAGTATCTCCCCTGTACAGGTGACAATATGAATCCTGATATACATATATCCATACCTCGGGCCACACGACCGGAACAATATAATACAAATAACAAACAATCCACACAAGTATATAACCAATCCACGCAGTTTATATAGACAATCCACGCAGTTTAATATACAACCTCCGGCTGAAAACAGAAATTTCTAAAAGAAAAGACGATAAAGGAATCATCGCAGATATATGTAAATCTTACTCCACTACAACGAAGGAAATGAAATCCATGAAGTAATGAAATATTCGCAGCGGAAAACAAGAGTAGCAAACCCGAATGTTCAACACAAAGTCCAAAGTATAAGAACCCACATCACAGGTATATATCGACATAGAAACAAATACCAAAGTTTACAACCAAAAATCATCGCGATAAAGGGGGCTAGCGACTGGAATCTCCCGACGGTCTCAACTTGAAAAGTAGTAATGTAACGGTGTGAGTCTAAAGAACTCAGCAGGTAACCAATAGATATGTACAGTAACATATAACTACCCACAATAACCTATAGTATAGTCTCCTAACAGTATAACAGGTATGCATAGCTGAATAAATTGTAGTAACTAACAATAAGCATGTAATACAGTCTACAGCAAGAATAATAAGAAATGCATAACTGAAATAAGTTGTACTCACCTGCGAGGCTTGAGCATATGACTATGAACATACACAAATAAAAATAGTCAGAGCAAATAAGCATGTATCCTATATGCATGTCAATCATATGCAATCACCAAACATGTCATCCTTCTTGCTAGCATGTATCCTGTATGCATGTCAATCAGATGCACTGAGCCCGTCTACTATTTTCCATGTCATCGTTCTTGCTAGCTGCATCTTTCGCTCAACTTCTTGTGATCTTAAGTTCCTGCACACTTAGACACAAGGGTAAAAACACAACAAAACCTAACTTGACTTGGTTGATCATATCAAAACTACCATGGGGTATTTATAATCTCCCCCTTTTTAATGTGAGCAACTCAAGTTAAGCTAAAGTAAAAAAAAAACAAAAAAAATAGTAAAATAACAAGTAAATAATTTGTAATTAATAACATATTAAAATATACCATTCCCTTAGACTTAATCTCTAATTCTCCCCCTTTGATCATATTAAAATAGGGGTATGCTCATAAAATAAATTTGAATTAAATTCTAAAGGATACAAAAATAGTGACTAACATTCAGAAACATTATGAAGTTTAAATGTTGAAAATTTGAATTTTTACGATCTATAAAGTAGTGTTAGAAAAAATAATCTTAAAATTATTTATAATTATTGAAAAATTTTGAATATTTTTAGAACAGTTAAACAAACATATCCAAATTAGTGATATTTTTTTTTAAAAAAAATGGAATTAATTTAAATAGTAATAAATTATTTTCTATATAAAGATATATTTAAAAAAAATACTTAAAAATAGTTTCTAAACTTAAAAAATCTTGAAAAATTTTCTTAGAATGTAATGTAGCAAGTAAGTTTGTAGAAAAAATAAACTTTAAAAAATTGAATGTTTGAGAATTTTTAATATTAATAATTATCATTTAGATAAATAATTCATAAAAAATTCAATAATGGTAAAAAAAATTTCAAAAATATTTTCTTGGACAGAGAACATGATAGATATTCACAGATTTTTTTTGAAAAATAACTCTATAAAATATTTTTAAATTTAAAAATATAATTTTTGTTAAGTGATGAAATCCTCTTTCTCGGAAAAAAATTAAAGTCTAATTAATATCAAACAAAAATTATACAAAACAAAAATTATACAAAAATTTTAAGCAAAAAATATTAAATCAAATTTAAAATAAACATGCATAAGGATTTTAATTTAAGTATGATTTTAGTACCCAATATAGGTTCTTTCCTATTGCATTAATCCAATACTTTCTAGGAATAAATTTTTGTGATAATTTTTTAATTTAACCCTTATGATTTTTAAAATATCAATTTAGTCTTTGATAAGTTCTAAAATTTGAAGTAACAAAATTTGAACATGCAGAATTCTTCAAATTTTCTACTTGTTCCTTCAATTTGTATTTTTGATTTTTATTTTGTCGAAATATTCTAGTCAACAAGATTTTGCTAAAGTTCCTTTTAGCTCTTTGTTTTCTTTTAATAATATTTTATTATCATTTTCTAATTGACAGAAATTTTTAGATAGCAATTTGATAAATTTATATAACTGGTCAAGAGGTAGAGACCGTACCTGACTTACCTAGTAGATTTCGTTATCTGATGCTCCCCCTGTAGTGCTGCTTCCCTCTGACGTTGCTCCCCCTTCATCGATACTCTTGATGCTCATTTAGGATGAGCTTGCTTTATCATGTTCTTGGTGACTTGCCATCAGCACAAGTCCGACGAGGGCTTCAATCTCTAACTCTGACGATATTTTGTCCCACATCGCCTTTAGATTTTTGTGCTTTTTCTGGGTCGGTCTTTTTTCTATCTTTGTTCTTCAGTTTTGGAAAGTTGTTTTTGACGTGCCCTTCTTCATTGCAGTGATTGCATCTCACTTTCTTTTTCCTTCTTTGACCTACGCTTGATTGAATTTATTAGATCTAATTTTTTTTTAAAACTTTCTTACCATAAATGTCATTTCATCATCATCGAGAGATGTTTCAGAATCTGGTTCGTCTATTTTTTCCTTTAAGGCAATATTCTACTTCGACTCCTTTAGATCTGCACATATAGACTCATGAATTTCAAAGGTATAAAATAATTCTTCTAAACTACTTACCTCTAAATCCCTAGAGATGTAATATGCATTTACTAGAGTTGACCATTCAGGTGTTCGTGGAAAGGCCTTAAGCACATACCTTAGCAAATCTCAGTTGATTACCTTGTCTCTGAGATTCATGAGTTTGGTGATAAGCTCCTTTAACTTGGCGTGCAATTGAGGGATCGTTTCACCTTCATTCAGTTGAAGATTTGTCAATTGGTTCCGAAGTAGATCTCTTCTTGCGAGCTTGGCTTCAGAGGATCCTTTGTGAAGCTCCGGGAATTTTTCCCAAAAATCTTTTGCAGATTTATAGACTCTGATTCTGTTGACCTCTTGTGGTGGCAGCGGGCTTAGCAAATGGAATTCTACTTTTTTGTTGGCCATAAATTCGGCTTGTTCCTTCTTCGTCCAGTTTTCCTCTTTCTTTAGCTCACTATTGCGGTAGGTATTGCAAAACCATTTTTCACAATTAGAAATATATCACAATTGGTTTTGAAATATACCTCTATTTTCTTCTTCCAATGGGCGAAGTCTCCCTCAAACTTCGGTGGGTGGATGCTTGTTCCGACCATTATCTTTTGTGCTTCGTTCGACGGTTAGTCCTTCTGAAGTGGTTAAGCTCTAATAGCAATTGTAGATCCCTTATGACCGATAAGAGGGAGGCTTAATCAATTACACACTTAATAAAAAAGGTAATAGAATTAAAAGAGTATAAGACAAATAAGTTTTTACTTGGTTTGCAATTAGAGGATTGCTACTCCAAGGAAAGTCGGCTCACTATGAAGATCTCCTTTTCAAACAAAATGTTAGAAGTAGAGAGGCCTCGTACACGAAAATGAAGCTTAGAAATTAAGAACATAATAAATTTCAAAGTACAGAAGTGTGTAGTTCGAAATAGAGAAGACCAGGGCTCTACTTATAGCCCATTGGTCTAAACTGACTGTTTGCTAACATGGCACGATCCGGGCGACCAGACCCTCTCCGGGTACCCCCAGCATGGTAAAACTCTATCTCCTCGCGAATAGCTACGTAACGAGTAAGGGATAAAATTTTATCCACTTTCAGGCACTCGGATAGTTGCTTACTTGGACCCAACAATGATCCACTCGATGAGGCACCTTGGGTGGCACCAAAAGTGGTTCGGTACCTTCTTTGATCGCTTGGGTGATCTCGGTCATCCAAATTGGGCTCACCCAAACCCATCTTCTGGCCTTCTCCTCGAGTAATCCTTCGCTCAGATTTCTCGTCCCTCAGAAATACCCCATATTCTCTTCTCGTCCGCTAGCGTACTCTTCTACAACACCTCGTACCTCGGATGTATTGAACCCTTTTACTCTTTCCCATGTCATCCTTCTTGCTAGCTACGTCTTTCACTTGACTTCTTGTGCTCCTAAGTTCCTACACACTTAGACATAAGAATCAAAATATAACAAGAGCTAACATGACTTGATTGATTATATCAAAACTACTATAGAGTACTTACACTTCCGACCCATGATGATTGGAGAGTATGGAGGGGCAACATACCCAGAAGACCACCTCCTCAAGTTTGAAAATGTTGCCATCCTTCATCAATATACAAACATCGTAAAGTGCTAACTATTCCTCACTACACTCTCAGGCTCAACACAGAGATGGTTCAATCGACTCCCGGTTGAATCCATATGTTTCTTTAAGGATTTTGCAATATTTTCCTTCATCACTTCGCAGCAGCCGGCAGTACCACATGTTGGTGCAATTTCCCTTCGTCAAGGTTGACCAGTTTGACTACACTTAAGTTGACTTAAGCTTGAGTCTTGATGTTTGAGTTTTGATGTTTGACAATATATGGAGATTGCAGGTGTAATTGGAAGATTGGTTAAGGTTTAACCAGTTTGATATGAAGAAGAGTCAAATAGGTCAAGGTTGACCGGATACTTGATTGGGAAGTTCTAACTGTTAGGATCGTTCGTACGGCTAGAGAGGGGGGTGTGAATAGCCGACCCCAATCTTTCGCGTTTCTTCCTATGATTGGGTTAGTGCAGCGGAAATACAACGTAGAAAGAAAACAGGAGAAGAAAGACAAACCATATAATGAGGTTCGGAGATGAACTCCTACTCCTCGGCGTGTCCGTAAGGTGGACGAAGCCTACCAATCCGTCGGTGGATGAGTCCCCGGAAACCCGGCTAATAGATACTCCTTGTGGGTGGAGAAACCTCACCACAATCTTTGCAACAGCAATAGGAGTACAAATAGGAACAAGAAAACAAGAACAGAAATGTAAACAACACTTGCTTGCCTTCTTGAAGTCAGCAGGAACCCTGGTGAAGCAGCAGCTTCTCGGATCCAGGCCTAGCTAGAAAACCAGCAACAGGAAGAAGCTCACGCGAAGCTTTAGCACCCAACGAGCTCAACAAAACTCAGCAGGAAGAAGAAGCAGAAGCTTCAGGCAGGAGAGAACTTCCAGAAGGAAGAAGCAGTAGCTTTTGAGAGAGTCTCACCGAAGTCCTGTAGCCCTCTTTTATACCTGCGAAGAAGAAGAGCAGAGAACTAGCCGTTGCTACGCAACGGCTAGTGTGTGGACCGATCAGGCTGAAGCCTGATCGGTCCAGATCCTCTCTGATCGGTCTTGGGGACCGATCAGCACTCTTCACAGAGAACTCGCCCAAGTTCTCTGATCGTCTCCTGATCGGTCTGTGGACCGATCAGGGTGCATGTGGATCGGTCCACAGACCGATCCCCTCCTTTTCTCTTTGCCTTCTGTTCGCTTTCTGATCGGTCTGCAGACCGATCAGAGAACATACCGATTGTTATCTGATCGGTCACCAGACCGATCAGATACCCAGCGTATCGCTGGATCGATCCACTGATCGATCCAGAGCTTGGGTTTTGCCCAAACCAAGTTCCAAGTCTTCCAAACCAATATCCGGTCAACCTTGACCTATTGGTATCTCATGCTTAGCATCTGGTCACTCTCTTGACCTGCTAAGACTCCCTACCAAGTGTCCGGTCAATCCCTTTGACCCACTTGGACTTTTCTCTTCGTGTCAAGTATCCGGTCACTCCCTTGACCTACTTGACCTTCTCAACACCAGATGTCCGATCACCCTTGATCCATCTGGATTTTTCCTTGCCCGGCTTCACTCACCAGGACTTTCACCTAGCTTCACTCACTAGGGTTTTTACCTGGCTTCACTCACCAGGATTTCCAATCTGCCCGGCTTCACTCACCAGGACTTTCCAACTGCCTGGCTTCACTCACCAGGACTTTCCAACTGCCTGGCTTCACTCACCAGGACTTTCCCACTGCCTGGCTTCACTCACCAGGACTTCCACTTTCACCTAGCTTCACTCACTAGGATTTTCACCTGGCTTCACTCACCAGGACTTTCCACACTGCCTAACATCCCAGTTAGGACTTTCCCACTTGCCAAGCTCCCTGCTTGGACTTTTCCAGTGCTAAGTCTCCATACTTGGACTTTTTGCGTGCCAAGCTCCCTGCTTGGACTTTCCCAGTGCCAAGTCTCCATACTTGGACTTTTCAGGTCAACCAGGTCAATCCTTGACCTAGGGTTGGACCAATAAACTCCCAACCATCTATTCTTGTCTCACATCAAGAATAGAACTCTCTCACGAGTGTCAAACATCAACATGCAACTCAACTAGGTCAACCTTGACCTAAGGTTGCACCGACAATCTTCCCAAGTCAAACATCAAAATACAACTCGAGTCAAGTCACCTCGAGTCGGGTCAACCAGGTCAACCTTGACCTAAGGTTGCACCAACAATCTCCCCCTTTTTGATTTTTGACAAAACCCATAATCAAGTTAGGTTAACCCGATAACCTAACTTAGGTTTTCCACTCATCTTCCAATGTCCAATGTTCTTTCCTTGAACATTCTCTGGACATTCTCCCCTTAGGTTAACCCGATAACCTAACTTGGGTTCTCCAATAATTCTCCCCCTTTTTGACACACATCAAAAAGAATTCCAATGTTCTTCCTCGAACATTCCTTGACATTCTTCCCCTAGCTTAGGTTAACCCGATAACCTAACTTGGGTTCTCCAATAACTCTCCAATGAACACTCTCCCCTTTTTGACACACATCAAAAAGAAAAAGAGGGTATCAAGGTCAAGAGTTTCTTCCTAATGAAAGTCCCATACCTTTCATTGAAACTCTTAATTTCCCCCTTGATACTAAACTCAACAATCAACTTAGTGATAATCCCATATCACTAATCCTCAAAAATCTTAAGGAGTAAAAACTCCCCCTAAAAGTCAACTCCCCCTGACAATTAGGTAAAACTCCCCCTAAAGGTCAACTCCCCCTTTGACCATTGCACCAACAATGTCTTTGAGAGTTCCAAACCTTTAGAAATCCAAAAACACCACTTCCATAACTGAAATTTCAGACAACAGCTGAAAAATCAGAAATTCGGCACGCCCTGATCGGTCCCCAGACCGATCAGCCCTTCACCAGATCGCACTCGTGCTACTGGAACTCACTGGATCGGTCTGCAGACCGATCCACAATACTCTGGATCGGTCCGCAGACCGATCAGATCTTCCCTGGATCGGTCCCCGGACCGATCCAGCCACTGAAATCAGAGATTTCTGATTTTCTCTCCGGGAGAAGTTCAGAAACTCACAGAAAATTACAGAAAATTCCAAAAATTATGAAACTTTGAGGATACATTCCTCATATCATACACTATCAAGGAAAAATAGTTTTCTATGAAAATAGTTTCCATTTTTCAATCTTGATACAAAGTTCAAAAACTTTGAAATAGTTCAAGTTTAACTCAACTTTGTATCACAATGTTCAATGATGAATGCTATCACTAGGAAAGCTTCATCAAGGTTTTTCAAATCAATTTTAAAATGCTTTTAAAACCATTTGAATTTAGGACCATAATCTTAGGGCTAGATGTACATGACTTGTACACAAGCTTTCCCTATGATCCTTAATTTCTTGAATTAGGATCATCTAGGTACAAGGACAATGCACCTTGATCCTAACTCATGATCCTAATATCTCACACACATCTAAGGTGTATCAAACCACATTCAAGTCAATTTGATGTGAGATATGGGTTAAGGTCAACTTAGGCTAAGTTCTCATGCATTTTCTAAACACCAATTTGATCTCAATATCAAATTATATGTTTGTCCTCAAATCAATTTCATTGATTATAATGCAAGAGATGATGACATGGCATATAATGATATCATAAGTAAAAACATGTGCCAATGTCATGATGTCATGGTATAAAGTTTGAAAACTTAAATAAAGCATGACATATAAACTAGCCTAAGCATTATCATGACATTTCAAATGATAATAAAATAAATATGATGTCATGGCATGGCATATGGCAACCAATCATGGCAAGTTAGCACAAATAAAATACCTAAATTCCCTATCTAAGTATCCTTAGCCTTAGCTAACTTAAAATCTAACCCTAGATTGCCCATATATCCCTAAGAGAAACCAAAATCCCAATTATGGTATTTCTCTAGGTTTTCTTAAATTGTGCCAAATAAGATTAAAATCGATATTTTTCAAATATGGCACAATTTACTCTTCAAGGAGTAAATAATAATTCTTTTTCATTTTCAAAGGTTATCAAAACCTTGAAAATGCTCCTTGAGTGTCAATTTCCTCAAAGTTGGGTTAACTACCCTTCTAATTGGAGTTGACACTCTCTAACCCATCTATGGGATAGAGAAGATACTCCTAGGAACCCAATATCTATGTGAGCTCATTGGGTTCACTAAATATTCACTAGGGATGACTTCCCTAGCAACCCTCCTAATGACCCTCCTAGGCTTTGAAGCCTTGGTCATTTGGGACTCATCAAGATCAACTCTAGGGGTGACTCCCCTTGTGACCTTGGTGGTGGTCTTCCTAGCCCTAGGTTTTGTTCCATAATCGAATGGAACACTATGATAAGTGGGCTTGACCACTTGGGACTTAGGTTTCTTGTCCTTGGACATTGGTTTTTGACCCTTAAACCCTAGAGATGACTTCTCCAAGTTCTTAAGAGCCTTTTCCAAAGTATCAAGTCTTGACCTCAAGACTTGATTCTCCTTCTCTAATACCTTAAGTTTTAATTTGTCATTGTTCTTTGAGGCATTCCTAGGCATATGTCTAGTTGATTTGGGATTCCTACCTAAGTTTTCCTTAACTTTAGAAGCGTTAATCCTAGGGTTGGTATTTCTAGTGTTATCCTTACCTAGGCTAACATGTTTAGCTCCTAAGCACATGTATTGATTCCTAAGGTTATCATGCTTGTTATTATCGACAAGTGCAATAAAATTCCTAGCATGCATTTTATTAGAATTGCAAAAATGAACCTTAGAGGTTACCTTAGGGTTTGCCTTAGCTCCCCCTATCGATGTGCCCGGTCTCTTGCCCTTGTGAGGTTGCCTCCCCCTCGGACAATGGCTCCTATAGTGTCCCCTTTGCTTGCATTGGAAGCACACGATGTGCTCCTTGCCCTTGCGTTTCGGGACTCCGGCTTCCTTGACCTTTGGCGCCGGTGGAGTCTTTCTTACCCTCTTTGGACACTTACTCTTGTAATGTCCATGTTCCCTACACTCAAAGCACATAATGTGTAATTTAATTGAACTTAAATTGCTTGAGTTACCTAGGGTTGAGGGTGGATGCGAGCTCTCTTCTTCATCCCTTTCGGAGGTAGAAGCTTCTTCTTCTTGCTCCGAACTTGAAGAAGAACTCTCCTCCTCTTCGTCCTTAGATGTTGAGTAACCCTCAACTTCTAATTCCTCTCCTCCATGATGTGAGCTACTTGGCTCACTTAGCTCCTCTTCATGGCTTGAATTTGAGCTTCCCTCATGGAACTTGGCCAAGTTATCCCATAATTCCTTGGCATTGTTGTAACCTATCTTATACAAGATGTTAGAAGGCAATGAAAATTCAATTATTCTCGTTACCTCTTCATTGATTTCGGATTTGTGAATTTGTTCTCTTGTCCACTCCTTCTTCTCAAGTGGTTTTCCTTCCTTATCCACCGGAGGAATAAAACCTTCTTGTACACAAAACCAATTCATTATGTTAGTCATAAGAAAGTACTTCATCCTTACCTTCCAATACGCGAAGTCACCGCATTCGTAGAAGGGTGGAATGGTGATGTCTTCTCCATAGAGATCCATTCTCTAGCTTTGCTCCCACGGGTGTTGATCCGATGAAGAGCGACCTCGCTCTGATACCACTTGTTAGGATCCTTTGTACGGCTAGAGAGGGGGTGTGAATAACCGACCCCAATCTTTCGCGTTTCTTCCTACGATTGGGTTAGTGCAGCGGAAATACAACGTAGAAAGAAAACAAGAGAAGAAAGACAAACCATATAACGAGGTTCGGAGATGAACTCCTACTCCTCGGCGTGTTCGTAAGGTGGACGAAGCCTACCAATCCGTCGGTGGATGAGTCCCCGGAAACCCGGCTAATAGATACTCCTTGTGGGTGGAGAAACCTCACCACAATCTTTGCAACAGCAATAGGCGTACAAATAGGAACAAGAAAACAAGAACAGCAATGTAAACAACACTTGCTTGCCTTCTTGAAGTCGGCAGGAACCCCGGTGAAGCAGCAGCTTCTCGGATCCGAGCCTAGCTAGAAAACCACAACAGGAAGAAGACTCCTTTGTTTAGTGCCACTATAGCACTTATGCACGAAACTCAAAGAAGAAGTACGTTTTCTCAAACATCCTTGGAAAAGACAGATCAAAAAGTGTCACTAATATTTTTCCTTAAGCGAGCATGCAAATATTTGATGTGACAGGCTAGAATATTCTAAAATATGATTTGTAGGCTGGACATGCTTTGTTGTTGGTGACATCAACTTTCACAAGAGTACAAAAAGACATGTATGGGTCTCGCTATAGTTCGATCGGTCGTGGACCGATCGGGAGGATGCCTGATCGGTCTCATGGGGTACATCTCCTTTTTCGTTGCTCACTCGACACATTCCTAGAACCGAGTGGAGGAAAATTGAGCTCGATTGACCTTGAGGTCCGATCGATTCTGACCGCGGATCAGGGAAATTGTTATCCACCGATGATCCGAGCTTGTCGGTCCACAGTTCCTCTTCCAATCCAATCGAACCTTGACCTATTGGTATCTCATGCTTAGCATCCGGTCACTCTCTTGACCTGCTAAGACTCCCCACCAAGTGTCCGGTCAATCCTTTGACCCACTTGGACTTTTCTCTTCGTGTCAAGTATCCGGTCACTCCCTTGACCTACTTGACCTTCTCAACACCGGATGTCCGATCACCCTTGATCCATCTGGATTTTTCCTTGCCCGGCTTCACTCACCGGGACTTTCACCTAGCTTCACTCACTAGGGTTTTTACCGGCTTCACTCACCAGGATTTCCAATCTGCCTGGCTTCACTCAGCATTTCCAACCGCCTGGCTTCACTCATCAGGACTTTCAAACCGCCTGGCTTCACTCACCGGGACTTTCCCGAACGCCTGGCTTTACTCACCAGGACTTCCACTTTCACCTAGCTTCACTCACTAGGATTTTCACCTGGCTTCACTCACCAGGACTTTCCACACTGCCTAACATCCCAGTTAGGACTTTCCCACTGCCTGGCTTCACTCACCAGGACTTTCCACACTGCCTAACATCCCAGTTAGGACTTTCCCACTTGCCAAGCTCCCTGCTTGGACTTTTCCCGTGCCAAGCTCCCTGCTTGGACTTTTCCAGTGCCAAGTCTCCATACTTGGACTTTTTGCGTGCCAAGCTCCCTGCTTGGACTTTCCCAGTGCCAAGTCTCCATACTTGGACTTTTCAGGTCAACCAGGTCAATCCTTGACCTAGGGTTGGACCAATAAACTCCCAACCATCTATTCTTGTCTCACATCAAGAATAGAACTCTCTCACGAGTGTCAAACATCAACATGCAACTCAACTAGGTCAACCTTGACCTAAGGTTGCACCGACAATCTTCCCAAGTCAAACATCAAAATACAACTCGAGTCAAGTCACCTCGAGTCGGGTCAACCAGGTCAACCTTGACCTAAGGTTGCACCAACACTAACTAGAAGTTAGGTAAGGGAAAGACCAACGAGAAGGTTGGTAAAAGAAGAAAAATCCAAGTGGGTCAATGTTGACCGGACATTTGGTGTGGAAAGTCCTGGTGAGTGAAGCAAAGAGAAAAACCCTAGTAAATGAAGCTAGGCAGAAGAAAAATCCTGGTGAGTGAAGCCAGGTGAAAGTCCTAGTGAGTGAAGCTAGGTAGTGTGAAAGTCCTGGTGAGTGAAGCCAGACGCGTGGAAATTCAAGTGAGTCAAGATTGACTGGACACCTTGTGATTGGAAGTCCAAGTAGGTCAAGGGATTAACCGGATACTTGGCACAAGGAGAAAAGTCCAAGTGAGTCAAAGGATTGATCGGACATTTGGTGAAGAAGTCCAAGCAAGTCAAGGTTGACCAGATGCTAGGCAAAGAGGAGTTTCAATAGGTCAAGGTTGAACAGATGTTGGACAAAAGAACCCTATACTTCGGTTGGGAAGTTAGGGTTTGGTAATCGACTAGGTTAGTCAATTACCTAGATTAATTGATTAAGGTAATCGCTTAAGCTTGGAATTGTGAGAAAGGCTCTCTAATCGATTGGTGCAATTGATTATGACACCGTAAGCAATGAGGGTAATCACTTACGGTGTCATTTTGCATCAAATAGTTCTGTTCGAAGTTTAAGCAATCAGGGTGATCGATTAAGTTAGATTTCGCAAAAGGCACAGAGAGCTCGATAAGCAATTAAACAGGAAGGCTTAGTCGCTTATAGAGTTTTTTGCGATTGAACAGAGGGTTACTGAATTGATCTGGCTAATTAATTTAGCAATGCCTAATCGATTGGGGTAGTCAATTAAGGTTAAAAATATAGCTGTTTATGTAGGGTATTGACATGGTAATCGATCATGGGAATTCTTAACTGATTAAGGCGCCAACGGTAACCCTAGGAAAGGATTTTTCGAGTACTCTTCTCAGTAGCGCTTACATGATTCTTCTCCATACATTTTCGCCAGATCTTGAGCTTTGGAAGACAAGTGTTGTAGCACTTTTCAACTGGTCCAAAGGCATCCCAAGCAACAAGAGATCAAGCAAGAAGAGGTTTCAAGTCATATTTTTACATTTACTTCTTGTTTAGAGTGGTATCCTTGTTCTTATGTTATACAAGTCTTCTCCGCCTCCGGTTGTTCCAAGAAGGAGTTGTTTTCATAGTGGAGAGTGCATCATGTATGGATTCTTGGATTAGTCACCTCTTCTTGAGATGGATTCCAAGTCAATCTACTTGTAAGAGACGAGCTATTCACCCCCCTCTAGCTCCGAAGTGTCCCAACAAGTGGTATCAAAGCGAGATCACTCTTCACCAGACTCATCGCCGAAAGGGCAATAAGCTAGAGGAAGAAGAAGTTGAAGCCCAAATTTTATCAAGTCAAAGACTTTATCAAAGGATCAACTTCAAGATGGAATTCCAAGATGGACTCAAATTCGACACAAGGGTGCCTCCGCCATTCACAATGATAAGCTTCGATTCTTGGAAATCAAGGATCAAAAACTTCTTCATGATGGTGGAAATAGATCAATAGTTTACTCTAATAGAATACTTTCAAGCTCCAACAAATAGCAAAGGCAATATTCTCAAAAAGAGCAAATGGAGCAAGGAGCAAATCCAAAGAAGTGAGGTCAACGACAAGGTGATCAAATTCTTGGTCAACATATTGCCAAGTAACATTTTAAGGCAAATTGGAGACTATGAAGATGCCAAGGAGCTTTAGAGTAAACTAGCAAGAATCCATGAAGAACCCTCCACTTTGCCACTTTGCTCTAAAGCTCCTTGGGAAAGGACAAAGAGCACAAGGACAAAGGAGTGTACTTTTCCTTTGTCCTTGTGCTCTTTCGAACCCTCCACTCCTTCCGAGTCCTCTTCTTCTTCCTCTTAATCCAAGAAGAATTCAAAGAGAACAACTCATTGGATTAAGAGGAAGAAGAAGAGGACTCAGAAGTTGAGAGATGCTCAACATACGAAGAAGAAGAAAGGGAAGAAGGTCCATCCTCAAAGAGCACAAGGACAAAGGAAAAGGAGTGTACTCCTTATTTGAAGTGCATAAGGATTCGAAAGTTGAGAGATGCTCAACCTCTGAGGATAAATATGAAGAGGTCTCTACCTTTAGGATTGAGGGAGAGTGTGGAGCATCAATGCCGGATCAAGAAGAAGCCTCTACATCCAAATCAAATAGAGAAGAAAGTGCCAACCCTATAAACAATGAAGGTATAACAATTTTAATTGTTAAAAATAAAAATTATATCATATGCTTTGAGTGTAGGGAAAGAGGGCACTATAAGAGTAAGTATCCCACATTGACCAAGAAAAAGGGTCAAGTGGCACCAAAGGCTAAGGAGAAGTCTATGAAGGTCAGTCCCGGTACTCAAAGGTAAGGAGCACATTGTGTGCTTCTCTTGCAATTAAAGATGACATTATTGAAGCCAATGCCCCAAGGAGAAGAATCTGGTCAAAAGCAATGGAGGAAGCTCAACTCGAGGGGGAGCTCTTAAGAGCAAACCCAATGTATCATCTGTTGAAGCTATTCCTTTAAATCATGATAAAATGCATACGTACTAGTCCAAATTTATATCACTTTAATGTAATTTATTATGAAAATAGAAAGCATGATAGGATTAAGGAAAAATATATAGCATATCATGCTAAGACTACCTTACCTAAGACTAGGAAGGTAGATAACAATTTAGGTAAAAATTCTAAGGATCTCAAATGTTTGTCTAAAAAGAAAAATGTCTAAGGATTTAAGGAAAAAAACTAAATTTGAGGACTTAAGGAGAGAAAATCAAGTTTTGAGGTCAAGACTTGATAAATTAGAAAGGACTCTTAAAAAATTGGCAAATGAAGAAAAAGGGTCTAAGAACAAAAACCTAGGGATAGATAGACAAGAGTCATTCAATGGCCATAGAGGTTTGGGGTACAAACCAAAAGGCAAGAAGGATGTGGGCTCATACTATAGGATTCCATATAGTTATGGAACTAACCCTAGATCTAAGGGTCAAACTAAGATTACAAGGGAGACCATCCCTAAAATTAACCTTGCAAAGACCAATGTGACTAACCCTTCAAAGAAGCCTAAGAAAGTCACTAGGAAGGTCACAAGGGAAGCTATACCTATAGTTGACCTAGAGGAGTCAAGTATGACCAAGGCTTATGAGAAGCCTAGGAAGGTAATTAGAAAGGTAACTAGGGAATTTATCCCTAGTGAGTACCTAGAACACCCAAGGAGCATCAATTGGTTTTGG
Organism: Zingiber officinale; assembly: GCF_018446385.1. NCBI lineage: Eukaryota > Viridiplantae > Streptophyta > Magnoliopsida > Zingiberales > Zingiberaceae > Zingiber > Zingiber officinale. The sequence goes on from NC_055989.1 coordinate 18,297,768, forward strand.
GTTCCCAGGAGTGTATTCTCTACACTCTAGATGAGTCTAGAGAGTGTAAACTCTAATTGGAAGGGTAGTTAACCCAACCTTGAAGAAGTTGACACTTGAAGGACATTTTCAAGGTAATTGTACTCCTTGAAAATGAAAAGGATTGAATGTTTATTTCTTTGAAGAGTAAAATGTGTCAAAATTTAAGGAGTTGGATTTAATTAAAATTGGCACAAATAGGAAAAGCAAAAGAAATGTCAAGTTGGGATTTTAGCATTTTCTTAGGGAGATGAGGACAATCTAGGATTAATTTTAATTTAGCAAATACTTAGAGATACCTACATAGATAATCTAGGAATATTTATTTATGCTAAATTGCCATGAGTGTTTGCCCATCATATGCCATGACATCATATTTTATATTCATTTTTATTATAAAAACATAAAAATACCATGTCATGTCATACATACATCATGTAGCTAAAAGAGTTTTTCTTTTTAAAAATATTCATTTTGATGTATGTCATGAATCATCATGCATTATTTTAAATTTCTTGTAATTAAGGACAATGACATTTATCAACAAGTGACATCATAGGTAGATGATCAATTTTAAAATGCCTAGATAGGAATTCATGATCCCTTAGTTTAGAGAAAAACCAAAATCTGTTGGATCGAAAGTGCTAGAGGAGGGGGGGGGGGGGGGGGGGGGAATAGCGCTCATGATTTTCATTTTCGTTTCGGAAAACTCAAAGTACAATGCAGCAAAAATAATAAAACAATCACATGAACACCAAGATTTATTTGGTTCGGAGCCTAGGGTGACTCCTACTCCAAGGCCCACGCTCGTTGAGCGTTTACTTTGGGTAATCACTATAAGCATGGAAAATTCTTTACAATTTGAGTACAATAGTAAAGCAGTAGTAAAATCTTATACCGACAACAAAAGACAGTAAGTTTGAAGCTCCTGGTCGTCAGGGTCTTGCTATAGCTTTTCTGGATCATCTTTTGAGCAACACGAAGAAGACGGATTACTATTTTGTTGTTGTTCTAAGTTGCTGCTCGAGACTGCATTTTATAGCATGTGAAGGGCGCCATCAACAGCATGGAGGGCGCCCTCATCCACGCCGAATTCGCAGCGTGGATGAGCCCTGACCCAGTCAAAGCCTATCCCCCTTAGGGCACCCTCAACCTCCATGAGGACGCCCTCGCGCAAGTGTCCAAGGCGCCCTCAAGCTCTATGAGGGCACCCTCAAGCTGCATGAGGGCACCCTTGCGCCAGTGTCCAGTGTGCTCTCAATCTCCATGAAGGCGCCCTCGTGCCTTGCTGCGAGGTTGCTTCTCCAGGTTACTTGAGGCAAACACTCCAATTCACTTCCTACAAAATACGTTAGTACAACATATCCTGCAGAACAAAGTTAGGACATAATAAGACATAGAATTTTGATAGTCATCGGACTATTCGGTTCTGACTTCGGATTCTTGATCAGAAACCCTTGGTCAAATCGACGCCTACTGTTCTCTCACCGAGGAGCGTGTCCTCACCTACTCCACTCAGGAGAGTTTGCCTGTTGCCAGTTGATCCTCTAGACCAATTGGGCTTTTGCTTAGCGCTCGAGGCTCCAGGACTTTCCACTGGACATCCGCTCCACGACCTGCCCAGTCTTTCACTTGGTTCATGACACCAGGACTTTCCGCCTAGAGTCCTCGACTCTAGGACTTTTACCCAAAGCTCTCGACCCGCCAAGACTTTTTGCCTATGGTTACCACCCCCTAGGACCTAGGGTTACCACCCCCTAGGATTTTTCACCTGCCTAACTGCAGTTAGGATTTTTGCCTAAGTACACTTAGGACTTTCCTGCAAACACATTCAAACACATTAGATAACAAAATAACTTAACTTTGGACCCTTTGACATAATCAAAACATAGGTTTGATCGTCGAATGCTTCCTGCACCAACAATCTCTCCTTTTTGATTATGGCAACACAGTTTAAAATTAAGTAAAACATAACAATAAAATGAAGGAATTTAAGCATAAGTATCATGAGCATAAATACAATAATTTTGAAAAAACTTTGTGCTCCCCCTTATTCTTCCTCTTTTTTAAATTCTTAACTTAGACTTCTCTCTCCCCCTTTGACATAAATCAAAAAGCATACTAAGCAGAGAGAGGGTTGTAAAAAAATTTATTCTTTTTAACTTTAAGCTCCCCTTGAAGGGTAGCACTCAGTGAAATTTAGCTTTGAAAATAATTTCTTTAAAAAACTTAGCTAAAGTAGAGAATTTTTTAAAATACTTAACTTTTTTTTTTAAAAAAAAAACATAAATTTTGAAATTGTCATAGCCTTTCCAAAGAAGATTTAGCTAAATTTTTAGTTTTGAAAATACTTAGATAAAAAAATATTGATAAATTTAGTACTTTCAAAACTTAGATTTTAAAAGCCTTTGATAAAATGCTTAGTTTTCAAAATAAGTTAATCAAAAAGTTAGCTTTAAAAAACCTTTGATAAATTTAGTACTTAGCTTTCAAAATTTAGCTTTTAAAAAGGCTTTGATAAAAAACTTAGTTTTCAAAATAAGTCAATTAAAAACTTAGTTTTAAAAAAGACTTTGATAAATTTAAAAACTGAATTAGTAGTACTTAAAAATTTTGATAAAAGCTTTAGCCAAAAAAAAATTTGATAAAAACTTAACTTTAAAACTATTTTGATAAAAAACTTTGAGAAAAAATAAAAATTAAAGTCTTTAAATTTCTTTGCACTCCCCCCTTAATTAATGCTAAGAATATTTGAGGGTTCTAGAGTCAAAGTACGTGCATAAAAATATAAAAGTTATTATTTATTTTCTTAATTTTCCATCTCACCCATTCTAGGTTATCAAGCATGTTCAGCTTATGAGTGTGTGTGAGACGGAGTTAACTTATTGAAATTTAGATTTAACATATAGGTTTGAATTTTCAATGAGTTTGAATTTAAAATATGAGTAAACATTTAAATTTTTTTGAGATTTTGAAAATATATTAATGTTTGAAATTATAATCTTACATATTAACTACATTAAGATTTTGAAAAAATTAAATATGATTTAAAAATTAATTATCATTAAGAAATAATTAAGATTTTAAAATTTTAATAATTTAATTATGATTGAAAGTCAATAATCAAATAATTATATTTTTGAAATTCATTATGATTTTGAAATTATAATTTTTAAAATAATGATTTTGAAATTAATCATAATCTAAAAATAATTATAATTTTATTATGATTTAAAAATAATTAATATTTTAAAATTAAGATTACCATTTTGAAATTAATTGGAATTTTAAAAATAATTAGAATTTGAAATAAAGATTAACATTTTAAAATTAAGATTAACATTTTGAAATTAATTGGAATTTTGAAAATAATTAGAATTTGAAATAAAGATTAACATTTTGAAATTAATTGGAACTACTTTAAGCCTAGGTCCATCTCACTCTTTTCTAGATTTTCAAACAGAGAGCCTTGGTAGTTTTGTGAGATGGTTAATCTTCAATTTATATTATCATCTAAGGATTGATTTCCATTAGAGTTAGACTCACGTTTTATAATTAGTCAATTAAATATCTATTTCAATGATTGGCTTCCAGGCTGTGGCTAGGCACTAGGCCTTCTTGGTTATGGGATCATCCACCACTTCTAGACAAAGTCTTTCAAAGAAATTGGATATTTAATTTTCTTTCTGAAATCCCTAGGTCTAACTAGTCAAGTGTAAATTATGCCTAGGTCCTTATCTAGCCTAATCTAGGCATGTATAGTGAAAGCAGCAAAGGCAATCATCAAATAATTCTAAAAATAGTCTTCCTATTGGCTTCCCCTAGATCATAGCCTTGATATGGTCTACCAAGGTAATAGATTTGATCCTTAGGGACCCAATATTGTCAAAGTCCAACTTGATTAATCAAATTCGACTTGGGGACCCATACTTGGACTACTTTGCTATTTCTGTTAACAACGGATAAATAAGACTTGTATTTACGCTTAGTTTTAAATCCATGTCCGGACCGATTGTAAATGGCTTGCTGTTTTCCAAGAATCAGATTAAGATTCTTGGAACCCATAGTAAACTGTTCCAACGTGTCCTTTGGTTCCATGACTTGATTTTTCAAGCTAGAATTCTCTTCCTCAAGCTTTTGGGCTTGAGTTGAGGTTCCAATCTGAATGAGATCAGTCAAGGAGCTAGGGTTAGTCACTTCTTCAAGGAATGTTACCTCCTTTTGAAGTGACTTAACTCGGACATTAGATTTGGCTAACTTACACAATAAATAATTAACTAAATTATACAACTTATCTATCTGACAACTACTTACAGTGGGTTTAGGCCCTTTGGAAATGGATATGGATCCGTGGCTTCGCTCAGACTCAGCTTCCGATTTGCTCTCGGTCTCCGATTCATCGATGTGTTCCTGGGCCGTTAATGCAAGAAAGCTCGTCTATTCGAGCTCTTTGCCGGAATCATCTGAAGAGGACTTGTCCCATGTTGCTTGCAGTGCTTTCTTCTTCCTCTACTTCTTTGCTTCTTTTATATTTGGACAATTGACCTTGACGTGTCCCTTTTGATTGCACCCATATCAGGTTACTTTGAATTTTACCTTTGGACTTGTTTGTACCTTTATGGACTGAATCACCTTCTTGATATCTTTCTTTGCGAGCTCCTTCTTCTTTATATAGAGCTTGCATACTAGGTTGACCAGTTCGATCGCTATCTTATCGTCGTCATTGTCGTCTAAGTCCGGTTCTTCTTCGTACTCGGGTTCGATCTGAAGCTTCTTTCTTGCTCCTTTGTCTTGCTTGTACCTGCAAACAATGCAACACCTTTCTGATGGATCGAAAGCGCTAGAGGGGGGTGAATAGCGCTCGTGGCTATTTCGTTTTTCGAAATCGTAAAAGCTTGTTCAGAAATAACGCAGCGGAAAGTAAATAAAGTGGACACGAAGGATTTACTTTGTTCGGAGCCTGTGACGACTCCTACTCGAAGGCCCGCGATCCTTAATCGCTTCCGGTGGGCAACAACTATAAATCGTAAAAACTATTACAAGCTAAGTACATTTTAAGCAGAAAAGAATATTGTACCGATAATAAAAAGACTAAAACTGAAGCTCCGGGTTGTCGTTGCAGCACTTCTGAGTCGAGACGTTAGCAGCTTGTCGCACGGAGAATGCTTAGAAGATAGTTGTTCTTAAAGCTGCACCTCAACCCTCCTTTTATATGAGGTTCCGGGCGCCTGGGACCTTTCCGGGCGCCTGGAGTGTGACGTGGCCAGCCAACCAGGTTGCTCCACGTTGCGAAGGCGCGCAGGGGATAAAAGTTGGTCCCGGGCGCCTGGACCTCCTTTTTCCAGGAGACGCTTCTCCTGCAAAACAAGGTTAGTCCGAGCAATTGCATACCTGCAAGACAATGTTAGAATCTGATAATTCATAAGTGAAAAAGAGCTGACAGTCTTCGGACTGTCCGAGTCTGACTTCGGATTTCGAACCGGAAACCCTAGGTCGACCCGACGCCTACTTTTCCCTCTACGGGGAACGCGTCCTCACCTACTCCACTCAGGAGATTTACCCGATGCCAGTTCGGTCCTCCAAACCGACTGGACTTTTCACCTAGGGTTATCGCCCCCTAGGGTTTTTCTCCACCTAGGGTTACCGCCCCCTAGGACCTAAGGTTACCGCCCCTTAGGGTTTTCCTCCACCTAGGGTTACCGCTCCCTAGGGCCTAAGGTTGCCGCCCTTTAGGGTTTTCCTCCACCTAGGGTTACCGCCCCCTAGGACCTAAGGTTACCACCCCTTAGGGTTTTCCCTCACCTAGGGTTACCGCCCCCTAGGACCTAAGGTTACCACCCCTTAGGATTTTCCCTTTGCCTAACCGTAGCTAGGACTTTCCTGAAACACTTATTCAACATGTTAGATCACCACAAACCTTAACTTTGAATCCTTTGCCATTATCAAAACTCAGGTTCGATCGTCGGATGCTTCCCGCACCAACAATCTCCCCCTTTTTGATTATGGCAATCGAAATTCAAAGTTAAGTAATAATATGCAGTTGTAGGACCGTCAGATTCGATAGAGGGGGGGGGGGGTGAATATCGATTCGAAAAACAAGAGTATAAACGCAGCGGAAAAGTAAAATAGACACAATGGTTTTACTTCGTTCGGAGCCTGTGACGACTCCTACTCGAAGGCCCGTGGTCCTTGACCACTTTCGTTGGGCAATCACTAGCAATTCGAAATGATGATTACAAAAGAATCGTACAGGGAATGCTAATGAAAACTAAAAACAAATACCGACAAAAAGGGAAAAGAACGGAGCGTAGTGTCGGAGCTTTGTTGGCGTCGCACTGAATGTCGAGCAGCAAGACCAGCAGCAGAAGAGTTCTCAGCTTGATTGATTTGATTGATCTGAAGCTCCTGTCTGGGGCTTCTTTTATATGCTGTTCCGGGCACCTGGATCCCTTCCGGGCACCTGGAATGTGACGAAACTGCTCAAATCGAGATGCTCCACGTGGCGACGACTTGGCTTGATAGAATTCTCCTTCCGAGCGCCCGGATTCCCTCCGGGCGCCCGGACCACCTTGTTTCAGAAAACTCCCTTTTCCTGCAAAATAAAGTTAGTCCGAGGCAAATATACATCCTGTAAAACAGATTGTTAGCACAGTTAAAGTTCAACAGATGGATAAAAAGAGTATGACTTAGATTCCGTCTTTCCGAGACCGGAATCTAGTCACGATCTCGACTTAGACATCCGAAATGGATCTAAGCCGGATCGACGCCTAATGTCCCCTTCCCGGGAACGCGTCCTTACAGTCACTCCCCTCCAGTGACTTACCTCACTTACCTGCCAGACGTCCGGTCAGCCCGTCGACCCGTCTGGACTTCTCGCCAAGCGTCCGGTCAGCCCATCGACCTGCTTGGACTTCTCGCCAGCTATCCGGTCAGCCCGTCGACCTAGCTGGACTTCTCGCCAAGCGTCCGGTCAGCCCGTCGACCCGCTTGGACTTCTCGCCAGCTATCCGGTCAGCCCGTCGACCTAGCTGGACTTCTCGCCAAGCGCCCGGTCAGCCCGTCGACCCGCTTGGACTTCTCGCCAGCTATCCGGTCAGCCCGTCGACCTAGCTGGACTTCGTGCCAGACATCCGGTCAGCCCGTCGACCTGTCTGGGCTTCTCCTGCACACTCGATCAGAGTGTTAGACAACAACAGACTAACTTAACCTGATTTGTCATTCATCAAAACCTGGGTTAAATCGTTAGTGCTAACCGCACCAACAGCAGTAAGGTATAAGTACAAGGGAAAAAAATGGGCATTACAAACTCCCCCTTAATATGACCTCCCCTTTGGATTTTTTTTCTTTGAATTTCTCTACTCTCCCCCTTTGCCATATATCAAAAATAAGCTAGTTTTGAAAAAACTTATCTTTTCAAGACAAAACATTGATTTTGCTAGAGGAGATTTTTCGTTGTGATATATTCAGCTCTTTTTAACTTAGTGAATTTTCTAACAGAATTCAAAAAAAAATTTTTAAATAGAAGATACTTGAAAGTTTTAAATTTGAAAAACTTTTTGAAAAGATGCTTAAGATAAATGAGTTTCAAAGATACCGAAGGTAAAGGAGAAGCGATAACCTTAGTGTTTAATAGTTTACAAATTTTGTTTTAGTAAGGTATCAGAATCCTAAGATCCAAGCATGAGTCAAGATTTGGTTTTGATCAGGTATCAGAGCCCTTAAGTACAAGCATGCTTAAACTTTAATATTGCCTCTAGAGAACATCTTGCCAATTAGCTATAAGTCTAGAGTGTAATTTAATTGAGTTTAGTTAAAGAGGATTTGATTAGGTACTTAGCTTAAAGGGGTTTTACATAAGGGCTTAGTTTTAAAGGTCAGGTCATAAATGATGTTAATTTTAAAGCTAAGTTAAAAATATCCTGAATTTTTAAGACAAGCCAAAAATAGTTTTTAATTTTGAATACAATTCAAATTTTTATTTTGAATATAAGCTATTTTTAGAACCAACTCACAATCACTTCCCCTTAATTAATGCCTTAATAAATTCTTTGGGTTCAGAAGTCTAGGTATGAGAGGTTAAAAAATTATTTTCCTAATTTTCCATCTCACTCATTCTAGATTAACAAGCATGTTTAGCATATGAGTGAGTGTGAGATGGAGTTTACTTTAATTTACAATATTGAAAATATCAGTTAGAATTCCAAATAGGTGACCATTATTTTGAAGATTAATTGAGTTTAGAATTTCAAAGAATTTAATAACTTCTGAAAAGGGTTTTGAAATTAATTTTTCAGAGGATATTTTAAATGATTTTTCAAAAGATTTTGAAATGATCATTTTTCAAATTAAGTTTTAAAATAATTTTGAAATGATTACGAAAAGATTTTTCAAATAATTTTGAAATGAAGTTTTAAAAGATTTTGAACTGATTTTGAAAAGATTTCTTAAATAAATTTGAAATGAAGTTTTAAAAGATTTTGAACTGATTTTGAAAATAATTTTGAAATGAAGTTTTAAAAGATTTTTCAAATAATTTTGAAATGAAGTTTTAAAAGATTTTGAATTGATTTTGAAAAGATTTCTCAAATAATTTTGAAATGAAGTTTTAAAAGATTTTGAACTGATTTTGAAAAGATTTCTCAAATAATTTTGAAATGAAGTTTTAAAAGATTTTGAACTGATTTATGGTTGTGAGATGAATTATGGTTGAATTTAAGGGTCTGGTTTAACTTTGTGTTAGATTCAGGTTTAGCTTTGGGTTTAACAAGTAAGCATTCTTTGGATAAACTTCTGGGCTATGGTGAGTCACAAGCTACTCATTAAAGTAATCATGCCTTCGAGGTTTCCCAAATAGTCTTACCCATTGAGCTTAATACTAAACCTTGGTCTAACTAGTTAGGATCCATTTAAGGGTAGCTTCGGTTAGTTCCACTTGGCCAAATGCACCAGGTCGAAACCATATCTTCCTAGACATGCGATGCCCAAGCTTCCCCAACGTACTATCATCCAAAAACTTTACCAGTACTGTGTTTCAAGTTAAATCTAACTCTTTTAATCTATCCTTACTTACCTTGTCGGGTAATTTACTCTTGTTTACCCATTTCGGGTAGATTAAGTTCGGTTACCCAGTCGGGTAAATAGGTTTCGGAGTTGCCAGCTATTCTGGACCCTCCTTCTATTTTGAATTAATTTTGAATAATTGAGTTTTAATAATTAATTTCGAATTTTTAATTTTGAATTTTAGTAATTAATTTCGAATTTGAATTTTTGAATTTTAGTTATTAATTTTGAATTTTGAATTTTAGTAATTAATTTCGAATTTGAATTTTTGAATTTTTGAATTTTAGTTATTAATTTCGAATTTCGAATTTTGAATTTTAGTAATTAATTTTGAATTTGAATTTTTGAATTTTAGTTATTAATTTCTAATTATGAATTTTAATAATTAATAATTAATAATAAATTTCAAATTTCAAATTTTGAATTTTAGTAATTAATTTCGAATTTGAATTTTTGAATTTTAGTTATTAATTTTGAATTTTGAATTTTAATAATTAATAATTAATAATAAATTTTGAATTTTGAATTTTAGTAATTAATTTCGAATTTGAATTTTTGAATTTTAGTTATTAATTTCGAATTTTGAATTTTAATAATTAATAATTAATAATAAATTTTGAATTTTGAATTTTAGTAATTAATTTCGAATTTGAATATTTGAATTTTAGTTATTAATTTCAAATTTTGAATTTTAATAATTAATAATTAATAATAAATTTCGAATTTTGAATTTTGAATTTTAGATATTAATTTCTAATTATGTTCTTAATATTGTTTTTCTATTAGCTCCCCCTGGATCATAGCCTCGATATGGTCTATCAAGGTAATATACTTGATCCTTGGGGACCCAAGAGTGACCATTTCCACCTTGATTAACCAAGTTGGATTTTGGTACCCATGCTTGGACAATTTTTCTATTATTTCTATTAACTAGCGATAAATATGATTTGTATTTTATTTTGGTTTTAAATCCAAGTCCAGTTTTGTTGTAAACGGCTCGCTGTTTTCCAAGAATCAGATCCAGATTCTTGGAGCCCAAGGTGAACCGTTCCAACGTATCCTTGAGTTCTTTAATTTGAGCTTTCAAATTAGAATTTTCTTCCTCAAGTTGTTGGACTTGAGTTGAACTTCCAGTTTGAACTGACTCACTTAAAGAGCTCAAGTCAGTCGCTTCCTTAAGGGCTGTTACTTCTTTTTGGAGCGACTTAACCCGGACGTTGGATTTAGCCAACTTTTTTACTAAGTAAGGTAATAATTCATGCAAGTTATCTAATTGAAATTCTGCGAGTAGTGAACTTACAGTGGGTTTTGGTCCTTCGGAAACGAATGCGGATTCGTGGCTTCGATCAGACTCAATCCTCGGTTTCTGACTCATACTCGGACTCAGTTTCCGCCACGGTTGCTTGTACTGGTAGAGCGAGGAAGCTTGTCGGTTCTTCTTCGTCAGACCCGGATTCATCTGAAGACTCGGACCATATCTTTTCCTCTGTCTTACTCGTACCTGCAACCATCGTAATACCTTCCTCGGCCGAAGTAGTATTATTCTGTTCATCTAATTCAAATAAATCATTTATTAAATTATGCTTACTTACTTGAGAGTCGGAAGTGCCCTCGTGTAGTTTCATCAACTTTTGCCACAACTCTTTTGCACTTGCGAAAGGGCCGATGCGGTTCAGTTCTTCATTGGTTAGGCCACATTGTAGCATGCAGGTTGCTTTGTCATCGGCTTCAACTTTTTCCATTGTGATAGAATCCCAGTTGATGCATGAGATAAGTTCTCCAGTGTCGTCACGTGGAAGTTCGAGTCCGGTCTGGATGATGATCCACATCTCGACTTGCGTCTTGAGGTGGTATTCCATCCGGTTCTTCCAGTATCCGAAGTCCTTGCCAGAAAAGAGCGGCGATCGGACGGTGCAGAATCCTTCTTGGAATGCCATTTTAAAAGAACCTTGCACATAAAAAATAGCAAAACAAATTGTACCAGGACTTGATCCTGGATTAGCAGTGCGGTATGGAAGGATAGAAGTAGAAGTTCACCAGTTTCGAGAAAAAATAATAAAATAATAATAAAATATTATTAAAAAAAATATTTAAAAATATTATTTCAAATTTTGCCAAATTCAATATTTTATCAATACTAATAAACCGTGAAAGGATAAAAATAATTTTTTCAAAAATAATTTTGGAGGGAAAAAAATGAAAGGCGTAAGGTTTTATTTTTACCCTATACAAACGACAAAGCCACGAAAAATGCTTGAATGGTGGTTGCACCAGTTCAAAGCGACCCCGCTCTGATACCAATTGATGGATTGAAAGCGCTAGAGGGGGGGGTAAATAGCGCTCGTGGCTATTTCGTTTTTCGAAATCGTAAAAGCTTGTTCAGAAATAACGCAGCGGAAAGTAAATAAAGTGGACACGAAGGATTTACTTCGTTCGGAGCCTGTGACGACTCCTACTCGAAGGCCCGCGATCCTTGATCGCTTCCGGTGGGCAACAACTATAAATCGTAAAAGCTATTACAAGCTAAGTACAATTTAAGCAGAAAAGAATATTGTACCGACAATAAAAAGACTAAAACTGAAGCTCTGGGTTGTCGTTGCAGCACTTCTGAGTCGAGACGTTAGCAGCTTGTCGCACGGAGAATGCTTAGAAGATAGTTGTTCTTAAAGCTGCACCTCAACCCTCCTTTTATATGATGTTCCGGGCGCCTGGGACCTTTCCGGGCGCCTGGAGTGTGACGTGGCCAGCCAACCAGGTTGCTCCACGTCGCGAAGGCGCGCAGGGGATAAAAGTTGGTCCCGGGCGCCCGGATCCATCCCGGGCGCCCGGACCTCCTTTTTCCAGGAGATGCTTCTCCTGCAAAACAAGGTTAGTCCGAGCAATTGCATACCCTGCAAGACAATGCTAGAATCTGATAATTCATAAGTGAAAAAGAGCTGACAGTCTTCGGACTGTCCGAGTCTGACTTCGGATTTCCAACCGGAAACCCTAGGCGACCCGACGCCTACTGTTCCCTCTACGGGGAACGCGTCCTCACCTACTCCACTCAGGAGATTTACCTGATGCCAATCCGGTCCTCCAGACCGACTGGACTTTTCGCCTAGGGTTACCACCCCCTAGGACCTAGGGTTACCGCCCCTAGGGTTTTTCTCCACCTAGGGTTACCGCCCCTAGGACCTAAGGTTACCGCCCCTTAGGGTTTTCCTCCACCTAGGGTTACCACCCCCTAGGACCTAAGGTTGCCGCCCCTTAGGGTTTTCCTCCACCTAGGGTTACCGCCCCCTAGGACCTAAGGTTACCACCCCTTAGGGTTTTCCCTCACCTAGGGTTACCGCCCCCTAGGACCTAAGGTTACCACCCCTTAGAATTTTCCCTTTGCCTAACCGCAGCTAGGACTTTCCTGAAACACTTATTCAACATGTTAGATCACCACAAACCTTAACTTTGAATCCTTTGCCATTATCAAAACTCAGGTTCGATCGTCGGATGCTTCCCGCACCAACACTTTCTTGGCCGGACGTGCATTGGTCTGTTCATGCAATTCAAATTTAGAGAAAAGTTCATCTAACTTAATTTGAGAAAGATCCTTGGATACTTTGTAAGCATCAACCATGGATGCCCACAAAGTGTGTCTCGGAAAGGCATTAAGTGCGTACCTTATGATGTCACGGTTCTCCACTTTCTGTCTTATCGAATGGAGTCCATTTAGTAGGTCTTGAATTCGCGTGTGAAGCTGGTTCACTGTCTCTCCTTCCTGCATTTTGATGTTATATAATTTATTAAAGAGTAGATCACGCTTACTTACCTTTGTGTCAGACGTGCCCTCGTGCAACTTGATCAGTTTTTCTCATAGCTCTTTCACGCTTGAGAATGGGCCGACTCGGTTCAGCTCCTCCTTTGTTAGTTTGCATTGGAGGGTGTAGGTTTCTTTGACATTGGCCTCGACCTTCTTGATTATGCTTGCGCCCCAGTTCCGCATGGTACCAATTTTCTTGAGTCGTCGAGTGGAAGTGCAATCCCAGTCTTGATGATCATCCACATTTTGAACTGAGCTTGGAGGTATGACTCCATTCGGCCCTTCCAGTAACCGAAGTCCTCATCGATGAAGAGCGGAGGGTGGGTTGTACTGTAGCATTCTTGATGGGCCCACTATAGCAAAGGAAATATCGCACACACAAAAAACAAAAAACTTGTTCCAAGACTTAGTCTTGGATTAGTAGTGCGGGATTAAGAAATGAAAACACTAACTCAAGTAGTGTTTCACCAGCTTCAAGCAAAAATTTTGATTGCGAAAAAATGAATCAGAAGGCGGCAATTATACCGATTCCGATTGACTTCGAAAAATCAGAAAATTACCACGAAAGAAAGAGAAAGATTGCTTGAATGGTGGTTTCACCAATTCGAAGAGACCCTGCTCTGATACCAATTGTTGGATCGAAAGCGCTAGAGGGGGGAGGTGAATAACGCTCGTGGCTTTCACTTTCATTTCGGAAAACTCAAAGTAAAATGCAGCGGAAATAATAAAACACACGAATACCAAGATTTACTTGGTTCGGAGCCCAGGGCGACTCCTACTCCAAGGCCTATGCTTATTGAACGTTTACTTTGGGCAATCACTATAAGCACGAAAAATTCTTTACAATTTGAGTACAATAGTAAAGCAGTAGTAAAATCTTATACCGACAACAAAAGACAGTAAGTTTGAAGCTCCTAGTCGTCGGGGTCTTGCTATAGCTTTTCTGGATAGTCTTTTGAGCAGCACGAAGAAGACAGATTGTTATTTCGTTGTTGTTCTAAGTTGTTGCTCGAGACTGCCTTTTATAGCCTGTGGAGGGCGCCCTCAACAGTATGGAGGGCACCCTTATCCGCGTCGAATCCGCAGCGTGGATGAGCTCTGACCTAGTCACAACCTATCCCCTTGAGGGAGCCCTCAACCTCCATGAGGGCGCCCTCGCGCAAGTGTCCAGGGCGCCCTCAAGCTTCATGAGGGCACCCTCGCGCCAGTGTCCAGCGCACCCTCAAGCTCCATGAGGGCACCCTCACGCCTTGCTGCGAGGTTGCTTCTCTAGGTTACTTGAGGCAAACACTCCAATTCACTTCCTGCAAAATATGTTAGTACAACATACTCTGTAGAACAAAGTTAGGACATAATAAGACATAGAATTTTGATAGTCATTGGACTATCCAGTTTTAACTTCGGATTCCTGACTGAAAACCCTAGGTCGAACCAACGCTTACTGTTCCCTCACCGAGGAACGCATCCTCACCTACTCCACTCAGGAGAGTTTACTTGTTGCTAGTTGATCCTCCAGATCAATTGGACTTTTGTTCAGCGCCCGAGGCTCTAGGACTTTCCGTTGGACGTCTGCTCCACGACCCACCCAGTCTTTCACCTGGTTCGCAACACCAGGAATTTCCACCTAGAGTCCTCGACTCTAGGAATTTTGCCCGAAGCCCTTGCCCCATCAAGACTTTCCGCTTAGGGTTACCACCCCTTAGGATTTTTCACCTGCCTAACCGCAGCTAGGATTTTTGCCTAAGTACACTTAGAACTTTCCTGCAAACTCATTCAAACACATTAGATAATAAAACAACTTAACTTTGGATCCTTTGACATAATCAAAACACAGGTTCAATCATTGAATGCTTCCTGCACCAACAAAATCTACATCTCACAAAGACCATAAGATGACTTGTATATGTTTTAGTGCACATTAGAGACAAGTGAGATGTTAGGAGGATGAACAAAACTTAAGATGTTGATTTAGTGTACCTTTTTGAGTTTTAATTTCATCAAGACACATTGTTATGTGTTATCTAATCATGGGGAAAGCAAATGTACAAGTCATGTGCATTTAGCCCTAAGATCATGGTTGGAAATTTAGTTTTGAAAATGATTTCAAATATACTTTGGAAAACCTTAGTGAAGGCTATCTTTTTATAGGAATCACCATTGTATAGTTAGACATAAACTTGGAAGAAACATTAAAGTTTTCAAGAGTTTCTAACTTTGTGTCAATCTTTGAAAATAAGATATATTTTCTTATAAAAATATTTTTTCATGATAGTATATGCCTTAAATAATGCCTACAGGAATTTTCACTATTTTTAGAATTTAGTAGAATTTTTGGGACATTTCTAAAATTTGGATAGGATTGGATTTCAGAAATCAGAAATCGTAATTGATTACCAACTCTAATCGATTAGGCTAATCGATTAAGTGAATTCTCGTGAGCACAGTAGCTCATAGAATCGATTACAGTAATAGATTAAAGGCCTTAATCGATTACATCAATTGATTAATACTCGGGAATCGATTGAATCCTAACTTCAATCGATTACGATTGGTCTTAAGATATTAAGAGCTTTGTTTAAGCGCTTAAGATCCTGATTTCAGTTAAAATAAGTTTATTTAAATTGAATAAGACATGTTTAGTCGTGTTAACTATCCTTAATCCTAAGAAATTCATTTTTGAATATTTAATGGTAGTTTTCATGATGAAAACAAGATTGGAATGTTTAAGAGAGACTAAGTCGAAGTTTAGGATGAGGTTTACAATCAATTTGATTATTGAATCTCGACACTTCAAAATTTTAGATTACCTAAAGGTTTAGGAATTTCAAGTCATTGTTGATTCAATGACAGATGTTTGGAGCATGTTCTGAGGGGAAGCTACTCCTTAAAGACATATTTTTTTAACAACCAAATGGAAGGTTTTTAAACTTCGTTGTTATGTATGCTCTAGGATGAGCATTTGGGCACAATGAAGGGTCTAAGACCTTCATTGTAATGTTGTGAACAACAAGTGAAGTTGTGAACAACATGTAGGTAACCCTTCATGGGGAGAGTTTTTTATGTGTGCTAAAGGGGAAAAATGTAGGGTTTAAGTTAGGAAACCTTCATTATCCAAAGGAGGAGGCTACCCTCTTGGAAAGGGGGAGAGTGAAGGAAACCCTCATTCATGCCTTGGTATGAAGAAGAAGTTGAGGCAATGAGATTAGTCTAACTTAAATGTATTGTCAAACATCAAAAAGGGAGAGATTGTTGGTGTGGTTTCCCTAGGTCAAGGTTGACTAGTTTGACTAAGCTTGAATTAGCTCAAGCTTGAGTCTTGATGTTTGACAATATATGGAGATTGCAGGTGTAATTATCTATTATGAGAAGATTGGTCAATGTTTGACTAGTTTTAGGGATATAAACGAGCTGAACCGAGCCGAACAGTAATAAGCTAGAGCTCGACTCGTTTAAATTATATTCGAGCTCGAGCTCGGCTCGATCTCGAATCAAACTTTTATTATAAGGCTCGAGCTCGACTCATTTTGGAATTATCAAGCTCACGATCATTTTGAGCTCGACTCGTTATTAGCTCGATTATCATAGTTAACGAGCCTGATTCGTTAAGCGAACTTGGGCTCATTTTCAGGCTCATTTTATAGCTCATTTTTTTGGCTCGTTTTAAGGTTCATTTTAGAACTCAGTTTTTTGCTCGTTTTAGAGCTCATTTTTTGGCTCGATTTAAGGCTCGTTTTTTGTCTCGTGAGCCTACAAATGAACATGTTCGTGAGCTCACGAGACGAATATCCTTAAGCTCGAGCTCAGCTCGATAAAACTGTCGAGCTCGAAATCAAGCTCGAGCTCGGCTCGATAAGATAAACGAACGAACTTGAATGAGCTTTTTATCGAACCGAGCTCCGAATAACTCGCGAACCGTTTGGTTCATTTACATCCTATCTAGTTTGATATGAAGAAGAGTTAAGTAGGTCAATGTTGACTAGATAGTTGATTGGGAAGTCCTAATTAGAAGTTAGGCAAGGGTAAGAGCAACAGGAAGGTTGGTAGAAGAAGAAAATCTAAGTGAGTCAGTGTTGACTGGACATTTGGTGTGGAAAGTCTTGATGAGTGAAGCCAGGTGAAAAGTCCTAGTGAGTGAAGTTAGGCAGAAGGAAAATCCTGGTAAGTGAAGCTAGGTGAAAATCTTAGTGAGTGAATCTAGGCAGTGTGAAAGTCCTGGTGAGTGAAGCCAAGCACGTGAAAATTTAGGTGGGTCAAGATTGATTGGACACCTTGTGCTTGGAAGTCCAAGTAGGAAAAGGGATTGACCGGATACTTGGCACAAGGTGAAAAGTCCAAGTGAGTCAAAGAATTGACCAGACACTTGGTGAAGAAGTCTTAGTAAGTTAAGATTGACTAGATGCTAGGAAAAGAGTAGTTCCAATAGGTCAAGGTTGACCGAATATTGGGTAAAGGAACCCTAGACTTCGGTTGGGAAGTTAGGGTTTGGTAATAGACTAGCTTAGTCATTACTGTAGCTTAATCGATTAAGGTAATCGCTTAAGCTTGGAATCGTGAGAAAGGCTCTCTAATCGATTGGTGCAATCGATTAGGACACCTTGAGCGATTAGGGTAATCACTTATGATGTTGTTTTACGTCGAACAGTTGGTTCTGTTCAAAGCTTCAGCGATCAGGGTGATCACTTAAGCTGGATTTCGCAAAAGGAACAGAGAACTCGGTAAGCAATTAAGTAGGAAGGCTTAATCGCTTGCAGGGTTTTTCGCGATTAAATAGAGGGTTGCTGAATCGATTTGGCTAATTAATTCAGCAATGCCTAATTGGCTGGAGTAGTCAATTAAGGTTGAAAATATAGCCGTTTATGTAGGGTGCTGATGTGGTAATCAATCAAGGGAATTCTTAATCGATTAAGGCGCCAACGGTAACCCTTGAAAAGGATTTTTAGAGCGCTATTCTTAGTAGCACTTACACGATTCTTCTCCGCATATTTTCACCGAATCTTGAGCTTTAGAAGACAAGTGTTGTAGCACTTTCTATCTGGTCTAAAGGCATCCACAAGCAACAAGAGATCAAGTAAGAAGAGGTTTCGAGTTGTATTTTTTACATTTACTTCTTGTTTAGAGATGTATCTTTGTTCTTGTGTTGTACGAGGCTTCCCCACCGTTGGTTGTTCTGAGAAGGAGTTATTTCATAGTGGAGAGTGCATCGTGTGTGGATCTTTAGATTAATCACCTTTTCTTGAGGTGGAAACCAAGTAAATCTACTTATTAGCATTGGAGAGCTTGACTTTGATTCTATTCGCTGCACATCTTCATTGAAGCGAAGCCAAGAGCTATTCCCCCCCCCCCCCCCCCCCCCTCTAGCTCCAAAGTGTCCCAACAACACAAAATTATATTGAGCTTATTCTCACTCAAATCATGCCTAACGAGACGTCGAGGGACTATATCAAAAAATTTAACCAAGTGGCCATGGACGTTCCATCGGCCACCTCGAAGATTCTTATGAGTGCCTTCTCTCAATGGCTCATAGATAATGACTTTTTTTGCTCACTAATCAAGAAATTTCTGAGGGACTTTGATTATTTACTTGGACGGGTGACCAAGTACATTAATGTAGAAGAAGCCTAGTTCACTCGGAAGAAAGAGGTCAGCACACCCGCTCTGGTCCCATCTCCCGAGCGCTGAGTGCTGCCTCCGCCTCTTCCGCATAAAGGACCTTGAGCGAGTCCCCGACCTCATCATCAATAACCGTGCAGCTATATAGAACATAGAGGCATCAGGAAGCCAGCCAAGGGTTTCACCGGTGCTCGCCATCTCCTAACCATCGACACTTTCCAAGGCCACATGGACCACCCTGGAGAGAATACTAGGGCACTGAGCAGCTCTAAAGGATGCCCTAGCAGTAAGAGGGTCGGGCCCAGGCCCCTGCTCAGGTGGAACAAAAGCACCCCCCCCCCCCCCACCCCCCGACGTGAAAAGAGGAAAACTGCAATAATGTCTCTTGGGGGATATTTGTATGATTGTAGGAGGCTCGACCGATGGAGATTCCAACCGGGTGAAAAAGTCGCACACCCATCGACTAGAGATCCACACTGCTGGCTATAGTCAGGAATAGGCACAAAGGCCCGAAATTAGCTTCAGACCCAAGGATTTGGAAGGGGTTTGAAGTGACCCATGATGATGCTTTAATAATATACACTATACCTTTGTTGACATACATAACTAAGTCAACTCATCTTCAAACAAGCATTCGAGCAGTTGGAGATTGACAAGAGTGAGCTCCAACCCATGATGACTCCTCTATATGGGTTCACAGGCAATAAGGTACAGTTGCTTAGCCAGATTAAGCTGGTCATATCTTTAGGGAAGGAGCTCCTCATAAGGACGTGCTAATCGACTTTCATAGTGGTAAATGCACCCTCAGCATACAATGTCATTTTGGGTCAGTCGACCCTAAATGAATTCCCGACAGTTCTTTCAATCTTCTATCAGAAAATAAATTTCTCGTAGATGACCAACTGGGGGAAGTTAGAGGAAATCAACTGGCAGTAAGCAAGTGCTACGTTAATATTATTAAGATTGAAGCCAGCGCCGCTCGAAAAGCTAGCAGCTAGAAGTTAACACCATCTGTGAGGTGCCTCTTACACTCATCTATGAAGAAAAAGAGGAGATGCATATTCAGCCAGGCCAGTCAGAGGCTACCACCCAGATAGCTACCGACCTAGCTTCAAAGCTTAAAACTGAGCTTGTCGCGTGCTTAATGCGTAATAATGATGTCTTTGTCTAGATGCCCAAAGAGATCACCGACATATCACCTACGGTTATGGAGCATGCACTCAACGTTTTTCCAAACGTCCGACCGATAAAATAAAGGAAGCGAGACTTCAGAGCCAACCAAAATAAAATCATCTAGGTGGAGGTGGATAAATTCTAGAGGCTGGCTATATTCGGGAAGTACAGTTTCCAAGTTGGTTAGCCAAGGTGGTCCTAGTGGTTAAGCCATGAAATAAATGGAGGGTTTGCATCGACTTCAAAGATCTTAATAAGGCATGTCCCAAGGACTATTATCCTCTACCTCACATCGACCAGGTGGTGGATCGACTTCTGACAGCAAGCTAATCTGCATGCAAGATGCATATCAAGGATATCACCAGGTCGTGCTCACCAAAGATGACCAGGGAAATTTAGCTTCAAACTGCTGAAGGAACTTACTATTACAATATTATGTCATTTGGACTAAAGAATAGGATCAACTTACCAACGACTCATGAACAAAGTATTCCAAAAGCAGATCGGGCGGAATATGGATGTTTATGTGGATGATATTCTTATCAAATCTCTCTGTACGGTTGATCTATGTGCTGATATAGAGGAAACTTGTCAAACATTAAGACAGTACATACTCCCCAGCAAGTGTCTATTCTAAGCCAAAAGCGGGCGCTTCCTGGGTTATATAGTGATCGAGTGGGGAAAAGAAGCTAATCCAAGTAAAGTACAAGCTCTCCAAGACATGGCTTCCCCACGCAATCTCAGGGAAGCACAACTTTTGACTGAGCGGATCACAACATTATCTCATTTCATATCAAAGTCGGTTAACCAGAGTTTACCTTTCTTTAAGATACTCCGCCGAATGACAAAATTTTAATGGGATACTTACTGTGACAAGATGTTCGAGGAGTTAAAATGTTATTTATCCCCCTACCTATACTCGCTAAGCCTATAGTAGGCAAACCTTTATGGATATATTTATGTACTAATGAGCATGCTGTTGGGTCAATATTAGTGAGGCAAGAGTGGAAAAGTAGCAACCTGTATAGTTCTTGAGTCCTTTATTAAAGGACACCGAGTGTCACTACACCACACTTGAAAAGTTAGCTTATAGATTGGTTTAATCGCTTGGAGGTTACAACCTTATTTTCCCTCTCACCCGATTATCAAGCTGACTAATAGCACTCTGGGTCGGTTGCTCATTAATCCAGAGGATCAAGAAGATTGATTAAGTGAACTACAGAACTCAGTGAATATGATATACAATATCAACCTCAAACGACCATTAAAACTCAAGTCTTAGCTGATTTTATAATCGAAATACCAAGCCATGAGCCAGAAGAAACTTAGAGGATATATATGGACGGATCATCCACCCGATATAGTTGTTCATTCGGCTAAATTACCATGCTACCAATAATGAATCAGAATATGAAGCATTGATAGCTGGCCTGTAGGTCGCAAGGCATGTGGGAATTGCTCGAGTCTTAATTTATTCGGATTCTCAATTAGTTGCTTATCAATTATCGGGTAATTTTGAGATTAATAATTAACAACTCAAGCTCTATGCGGAAGCATTTGAAAAGTTAAAAGTGGAGTTTCAAGAAGTTACTTTACAGAAAATCCCCAGAGTGAAAAATTAAAATACAGATGAGTTACCCAAATTGGCTAGTTCCTGAGTCCTGTGGACTTTGGACAAACTGATGGAACAAACACTACTGGTAGCTCACATTGAAAGACAAGCTGATCTAGAGTTAGAAAGTGATTGGCGGGCACCGTTCATCTCATTTCTGTAGAGGTATTTTACCATTCGACCAGAAATAAGTACATATGATCAAGAAAAGAGTCGGATGATTCACCTTAGTCAGAGATCATTTATACAAAAGGGTTTTTTTCTTGTCCTTTGCTCAGATGCGTTGGGCCATAAGATATACGATATATTCTATAGGAAGTACATTAGGGTTCTTGTGAAAGTCACTCGAGCAGTCGATCACTTACTCAAAAAATCTTGCTGTTCGATTATTTTTGGCCCACTCTGTAGGCTGATGTAACCCGATTGGTGTCAACTTGCTTATCATTTTAAAAGCACCAAAACATTCCTCATCACCCTACAGAGTTATTGAAGACCTCAATTGTTTCATATATGTTCGACTAGTGGGGCATGAATATTGTGATCCCATTTCCGATGGCACTCTCCCAGAAAAAATTTCTCTTAGTAGCAGTAGATTATTTCTCCAAATAGGTGGAGGATGACCATTAGCAAAGATAATCGAGTGGGTGGTCATCAAGTTCCTCTGGCAGAATATTGTATGTTAGTTCGGGATTCCGTATAAACTTGTTTCAGACAATGGAAAACAATTTTAGGGCAGGAAAATTTGAGAATGGTGCTCAAGCTATGACATCTTATAGGTCTTCACATCTGTGACTTATCTACTGAGTAATGGTTAGGCGGAGGTCACTAACAAAGAAATCATCAGAGGGCTTAAGACTAAACTAAACTATGTTGGAGGAAGCTAGGTCGAGGAATGACCCAGTGTATTGTGGGCCTACCGCACCATCCCATGAGAAGTTACAGGCATAACCCCTTTTAATTTTATCTATGGTGGTGAAGCAATTGTCCCAGTTGAAGTTAGAGTGGAGTCCAATCGGAGGCAATTATACGATGATGATAATGCCAACAAGTGCTTTATGGAGCTCAATCTAATAGAAGAGATCAGAAACAAGGCAACAGCTCGGTTGATGGCATATTTCCAAAAGATGAAGAAAAACTATAATAAAAGGGTTACTCTAAGAACTTTTTCAGGTAGGGGACTTAGTATGGAAGTGAGTCAAGCCGGTCGGGGATGCTAACAAGTTGATCCATAGTGGGGCGAACCATATAAGGTAGTGTAAAAGCTCGCCTTAGACTCTTATTACCTCCAGGATGTATATGGAAAGAATTTGGAGCGGCCTTAGAGTGTCAATCATCTGAAGCCCTATAAGGCCTAAGAGTATGCCTACAATATATTAATGTAACACGTTGAAATTTTGCACTTCATGAAAATATAGCCAAATTTATCGTAAAAAGCCCTATCTCCTTGACTCTTGAGACATTTAGCTGGGTTATAAGCGAGCTTGCTTTTGTGCCTATATCTTCTAGACTTTCTAGTCATTCGGTTGGGTTATAGCCAGCTTGCTCTCGTGCTTATATCTTCCAGACTCTTGAGTCATTCGGTTGGGTTATAAGCGAGTTTGCTCTTATGCCTATATATATTCCAGACTCTTGAGTCATCTGGCTGGGTTATAAGCAAGTATGCTCTCGTTCCATGTCCTACTTCTAAGTCGTTCAGCCGGGTTATAAGAGAGGTTGCTCTCACACATATATATATTCCAGACTCCCGAGCATCTGGACGGGTTATAAGTAAGCATGCTCTCACACCATGTCCCAGACTCCCGAGCCGTTCAGTAGAGTTATAAGCGAGCTTGCTCTCGCTCCTATATATATTCTAGACTTCTGAGCCGTCCGATCAGATTATAAGAGAGCATGCTCTTGCACCATGTCCCAGACTACCGAGCTGTTTGGTCAGGTTATAAGCGAGTTTGCTCTCGCGTCACTTTTATAACCCAGCTAATGGTTCGAGAGTCTATGATATGGCACGAGTGCATGCTTGCTTATATATATATATATATAAGCATGTACTTGTGCCATATCCTAGACTCTCGAACCATTGGCTGGGTTATAAAAGACCTTGCTCTCGCACCTATATTTATTCTAGATTATTGAGCTGTCCAACCGAGTTATAAGTGAGCATACTCTCGCGCCATATCCCAAACTCCCAAGCCATTCAATTGGGTTATAATTAAACTTGCTCTCACACTATATATATTTCAGACTCCCAAGTTGTCCGGCTGGATTATAAGAGAGCATGCTCTTGCGCTATGTTCCACACTCCCTAACCGTTTGACCGAGTTATAAGTGAGCTTGCTCCCCCACCTATATATATATATATATATATATATAATACGTGGTTTTGATGTGTCATGATTTTGATGTCTTGTTGAAAGATTGTAACTTACCTTTCTTTTTGTTAAGTTATGGTTGATTTTATTTCTGTAGCAAGATTAAAGAAAAATAATGGTTTTGTAAATATAAAAATAATGATTTTGTAAATAGAAAAATAAATATGATTTTCTTTTATTTTAAAAGAACAATGCTTTTAAAGCGTTGTCTTTGCAAAAAAAAAAAATGACAATGCTTTTAAAGCGTTGCAAAAACAGTGTCTTTGTAAAAAAATGACAACATTTTTAAAGCGTTGCAAAAGCGTTATCTTTGCTACAAACAACAACGCTTTTAAAGTGTTGTCTTTGAACAGACTTTTAACAACAGTGCTTATAACAACGCTTTTTTCAACCACAAAGACAACGCTTTTAAGATGTTGTCTATCAACTTTTTTCTTATAGTGAACACTTGTATATATGAGATTGTGCTTCATATGGCTACAACACTTTTGTTGTATGTTGTATATATATCGTTGTATGGTGTATAATATAATTCCTTTTGCTACAAGTGTTATATATATATGTTTTTGTACTATAGTATTCAGATTTTAAATGATTTATTATTTTTTAGTGTGTATTGAGAAATGACAACGGTTAAAACGATACTAGTTTATTTTTCTTCTCAATACAAACGACAATAGTTAAAAACTGTTATCAAAGACCTAAAAAATTATGGTAAATGAACACATTGAGAAAGATCGCGTACAAATACAACAGTGAAAAATCATTATTGTTTTAAGTTAAAGACAACGGTAAGACAACGGTGAAAAATCGTTATGAAAGATTCAAAAAAATCTATGATAAATTGATGCGTCGAGAAAAATAGGACAACCTTTAACAACAATTTTTCACCATTATATTTTAAGTGAAAAGATAATATTTCTTAACCATTATCTTTAAACATCTCTATCTTTTTTTAACATGTCAATTTATAACATATTTTTTAAAATTTTCTCAAGGTTTTGCACCATTATTTTTTATTAGATATGTAGTAGTGAGTATTTTATCTTTCCCGAATTTCTACGGGATCAATAATGATATTATTATACTAGCCAGTAACTACGTATTTTAGCATCTATCGATCGGTTGTTACAATCTAAATTTTAGAATTAGGTGTTCGGATAATACCACTTAAATGTAGCGTCCCTTTGACGTTAATTCAACAAGCCTTTGATCGATTGTCCAATAATAATAATAATGGACACCCTCTTAATTTTTGACGCCAGGTACTAGGGGTGAACAGTTAATCTGTCAAATTGATCAATCCATTTATATCGAATCAAACCAAATCGAAAAAAAATCTGTCAGATATAGGATCGGATGTAGAATCCTGATATTATATTATCTGATCTAATAGGGCCGGATAATTTTTTATCTCAATAACCGAACGAACCCGATCCGTGATCATCCCTACTTGTAGCAACTACTGTCGATAAATTACTACACATTGTAGTAGATACTGCGGATAAGCTGCTACATGTTGTAACTACTACCGATAAGCTGCTACACGTTGTAATAGCTACTGGCGATTAGCTACTACAACGTGTAATGAGTAATGTCTATTATCATTTTAAAATATTTTATTTTTTTTATATTTATATTTTATATTTCATTGAATATAGGGTCGGATATCTAAATAACTGACAATCCGTCGGATATCTGATACATAATAACCTTCAGATATAAAGTCCGATGTAGATCTTAATATTATATTATCTGATCTAATAGGATCGAATGATTTTTTATCCTAATAATCGAACCAGTCAATCCGTGATAACCCTCAGCAGATACACAACTAATTTATTATAAAACTAATAATTTAAGTTGATGCGGTAATGATACTTCAACAATTCACTGACGTTGTGGCGATGGCATCCATCTCGACACAATTATAAATAGAGGATCTCCTCTCCTTATAAATACTTCTACCAAACTCCTCATTTACCTACCAAACTTTTTTATTTCTATATAAATATTTTCTATTTTCTTCAAATGAAAAAGCTCGATCCTTATTAGTGGGTCAAATATTTTGTATAAAAAGAATGTTATTGTGCTTGTTACAAGCATCTTCTCACCTTTCCTCGCCTTAACTAATTAATTAAGTTCGATCAACATTATCAGATATGGCATGGCTTGAGCAAGTGCACCTCGTGGTGGTTGGTTTTCTTGTTCCTTTAGCGGTACTGCTTGTTTGCTCGACGGCTGCGTCCACGTGGAGGCGGAGGAAGCAGCTGCCTTTTCCACCGGGGCCGACGCCGCTGCCGATCATCGGCAACATGCTGATAATGAACCAGCTGACGCACCGCGGGCTGGCGAAGCTGAACGAGCGGTACGGGTCGGGGCTCTGCCACTTCCGCCTCGGCGCGCGGCACGCCTTCTCGGTGTCGACCCCGGAGCTGGCGCGCGAGGTGCTGCAGGCGCAGGACGCCGTGTTCTCCAACCGACCGGCGTCCGCCGCGGTTTCGTACCTGACGTACGGCCGCGCCGACATGGCGTTCGCCCACTACGGCCCATTCTGGCGCCAGGCGAGGAAGCTGTGCGTTATGAACCTGTTCAGCAGGAAGCGAACGGCGTCGTGGGCGTCTGTGCAAGTCGAGCTGGGCAAGGCGGTGCGGGCGGTTGCGGAGAGGGCTGACGCCGGCGCCGCAATCAACGTTGGGGAGCTCATGTACAAGATGACGATGGGCATCATATTCCGAGCGGCCTTCGGGACACAGAGCTGCGGAGAACAGGGTGAGTTATTCATCGCCGTCATGCAAGAGTTCTCTAGGCTCTTCGGGGCCTTCAACGTAGGTGACTTCATCTCCTCTCTCCGGTGGCTGGATCCCCATGGCATCAACCGGCGTCTCAAGGTAAGTAATTACAGTGTAATTATTGTGCATCGGGCAGCTCCGTTAGACCCTATCTACGATTTTCGATTAACAAAAAAATAAAAAAAAACATAAAGTGCAATTATTGTGTGGGTTTTATGGATAGTTAATTAATTAATATTCAAAATTAATAGGCGGCACGAGGATCGTTGGATAAGTTTATCAATAGAATTATCGACGAACACATCGCGAACCCAAAGGCTGAGGACTCGGCGGAGCGCGACATAGTCGACGAGATGCTTGTGTTCCTAGACGAGGTCGATTCCGGCGTTGTTGGTGGAAGAACTAGGGAAGAGGATGAACTGCTGAAGGGTCAGTTGAGGTTGACGAGAAACAACATTAAAGCAATAATCATGGTAAGCTAAGACTTCCCATATTAGCAGCTAATTTACTAGGATTTGTTATTAGATAAAATTATAAATGGAAAATGAAAAATATAAAAGGTTAGAATTTTTTTAAAAAAAAACTCGAAAATATTGAAAAAGATAAGAAATTAGGAAAAAAAATATATAAATAAAATAATAAAATGATAAAAAAAATTAATTAAAAATTTGGATATTATCACCTTATTACATTTCAATTTTCAAGAATATTTTTTTTTTAAAAAAAATATTTTTGCTGGTAATTTTAACCCTAAAAGCTTTAGGTCTTTCATTTAAGTTGTTTATGTATATTCTTTCAAATAGATTATGAAATTCATACTCCAAATTTTAATTTATATTAAAATTAAAAAATCTAAAATTAATATTTTTAATTATTATTTATTATTAGGACTTGATGTTTGGCGGCACGGAGACGGTGGCATCGGCGATTGAATGGGCGATGGCGGAGCTGATGAAGAACCCCGACGAGATGAGTCGCGTGCAGGAAGAGCTGACCACCACCATCGGCGGACTCGATAGGCAAGTCCAAGAGAGCGACCTCGAGAAGCTGCCGTACCTCAAGTGCGTGGTGAAGGAGACGCTACGGCTGCACCCGCCCATCCCGCTGCTGCTCCACGAGACAGCGGAGGAGAGCCAGGTTGCGGGGTTCTCGGTTCCGGCGGAGTCTCGAGTGATGGTCAATGTGTGGGCCATCGGGCGGGATAGGTCGGTGTGGAAGGATGCTGGGGAGTTCCGACCGGCGCGCTTCGCCCCAGGCGGCGAGGAGGCGGCGGTTGACTTCAAGGGGAACTTCTTCGAGTTCCTTCCCTCCGGGTCGGGCCGGCGGTCGTGCCCTGGGATGTATCTGGGTTTGCACGCGCTGGAGCTGGCAGTGGCGCAAATGGCGCACTGCTTCACTTGGGTGTTGCCTGGCAGGATGAAACCCAGCGAGTTGGACATGGGCGACGTCTTCGGGCTGTCCGCACCCAGGGCAGTGCGGCTAGTGGCCGTCCCCACCCACCGCCTCACCTGCCCACTTCTTTGAGTTATAGTCATCACCACAATGTGAAGCCGGGCAGGGCAGCCTGGCAGGCCACCTTGAAATTAAATTTGATTTTAAATAAAATAGAATTAGTAGATAGAATATAATAAATGAGGTGGCAGATAAAATAATAAAAAAAAGAGTTATGATTATGTGAGATTGATATTTATCCAATAAACCTATAAACATGTATTTTTTTTCATTAATGAAGCAAGTTGAATTTTTTATTTTATTCTCTTCCTCTTCCATGTAGAAATTTTCCTCGTCCACATAAAATAGATTTTCCTCTCATAACTCTTTTATTTCTTCACTTATAATTTCTTTTTTTTTCAACACCTTTGTGTAGTGGTGAGCATTCGGTTAATTTGATATTAATTTTATATAAATTCTTTTTATTATTATTTAAAATAAATTTAGTTAATTCGGTGTTAACTGAAATAACTAATTCGATTAATTCAGTTTTAGTAAAACTTTGATTTAATTCGGTTAGCCAACATTAAATCGATTTTCAGTTAATTCGGTTAATTTATGGACCGAATTAATCGAATGCTCACCCTTACCTTTGTGGTCGTCCCTGGGTTACGTCCTAGTTTATATTTGTGACATCGTCTCTGAATGTGTGCGCGAGTGCATGAGTGTGTATTTGTGTTGTCATCTCCGAATGTGCGTGCGTAAACATGCGTGCCTATATATATATATATATATATATATATATATATATATATATATATATATATATATATATATATATATATATCCTGCGCGCCCGCACAGTGCGCGACTGTGCGCGCGCGCAGGATATCAGTTGTTTTTATTTTATTTTTTATTTTTTATTAAAAATAATTAAAAATATATATATATATATATACAGCGCAGGATTTCAGCATTTTTTTCTTTTTAATTTTTTTTAATTTTTGAATTAAAAAAATAATTAAAATATTTTTTAAAAATTAAATTTTTTGGGTTCTGACTTTGGGTTATAATATTGAAATTATTATTTTTTTTATTTTACCTATAGGGTTCAGGTTTTGGGTTATAGTATCAAAGCTATTTAGGGTTCAGGCTTTGGTTAATAGTATTAAAGCTATTTTTTTTTTAGATTTTACCTCTAGGGTTCAGGCTTTGGTTATAGTATCAAAGCTATTTTGTTTTTTAGATTTTATCTCTGGAGTTCAGGTTTCCCAATTAAATTATAGTGTTTGGTTTTAAAAAAAAATTAAAATAAAATTAATTTAAGTATTTATTGTGTATTGTAATATGTTAAGGGGATATATTAATGTATTAGAAATTTATATAAGGAAATGTTAATATTTTTAATTTAAAATATTAAAAAATAAAAAAATTTAAAAAACAAAGCTTGATCTCCTGCACGACGTGCACAGTTGCGCACTGTGCACGTCGCGCAGGAGATCAAGACTCAAAATATATATATATATATATATATATATATATATACACGGATTGACATAATTGTTACAAATATTTCTCTAAAATACCTAAAATATCTCATTAGGTACATAATATTTTCTATGTAAAAGCAATTGTAGCAAGGTAAAATGTTACTTTATGAGTCTAAAATATCTCATTAGATATATAATCTTCACTAAAAAATACTCTACAAATTGGTTTATCAATAAAATTACTGATAGAAATATATTTTCATAGGTATTCTCCGACAGAAAATTTTTACCGTTGGGGAAGCACAGATATATTAAAAAAATTAGAAAAGTACTGACAGAATCATGATTTCATCGATAATACCATTAGTGATTACCGATGAAATTTAGATTCTGTAGTAAAATCTAATATGTATTACCAACGGAATTATGATTCTGTCAATAATCCTTATTACTAGGACACAACCATGCCCTAATCTCCTTGATGCGGTGATAAAAGGGGCATACCAAGGACGAGTCAGAGGCGGGAAATGCAGCTAACTTGGAGATCAAAATCAAGATAGTCAAAGTCAAGTTGGTTAACGCTAGGTAACCAATGCGCTCACCAAAGTTGGCTGAGAGGGCATCAACTGCTGATCAGGCAGGAGGCTCACCTGAGTAGATCGCTCATTCAACTGAGATCACTAAGAAAGAACATCAAATGCTCATAACTGACCAAGTGAATGCTAGGCCGACCGAACCGCCTGCCCGGTCAGGCAGGAAACAACCTACAGAGCCAAGTGACTACGGAGAACAGCCTTGAACAACCAGGTGGGGAATCCTGGCCGAGCGGCTCACTCGCTCGACCAAAAAGTGGGATCCCTCCCATATCTCGTCATATCTTTCTGGGAGGCAGTGTCGCCGACAATAGGGCATGGTCAACATGCAAATCATATGACGAAAGTTTTTATTGTCGTACTAGGGATTTGCATGCCCTATTAAGATATGGTGTCAGAGACACTTTTCTGACATGCCTTTTTATAGGATGGTTGAGAAAATGTATCTGTGCCTTAAGAAGCGTGCACGTTGCCTACTGGAGCACTATATAAAGGGGGATCCATGCACTGACGGAGGTATGTGATATATGTTATTATTGCTTGTGCTCTCATTATTGCTACATTGCTCCACCGTCTTTATACGATTCAGGTGACTAACTTGAGAGTCGGAGGGATGATAACGAGTCTGTCACACCTGTAAATCAAATTAACAATTTATATTCAATGAACCCCTTAATTATGCAATGATATTGTAGTATCGAGCCTAGGGTCGAATCTCTCAAGGAACTAACAGTAGGATGGTAATCTAGAATTGTTTATTATTCATAATTTCGGGGGTTTTGACATGTAAATTGGGGATTGGATTTGGATTCTAAAACTAACAAATTAAAAGTAGAACAAGTAGGAAACTAATCTACTGCATAAATGAAATCTAATGCTTAAACACAATCTAAGTACTAATGATCAATCCACGACGCATTATCATGCTACGCAATGAATTTCATCATCACCACAATTTATCTAAGAAAGAAATAATAAGACATAAATGAAACCTGATCTAAAGCAACCATTTAAACTTAACTACAGAAACTAAACTACTCAATAGTACTGCAATCTAAGCTAAAGCAAGATTAACAACTTCAAATTCAATTGAAACTAAATTACCCAATACACTTGAATTCAAACAATTAAGCTAAAAAGTTCTATGATTACTGAATCCAAATAACATAAATTGAAATCTAAATCTATCAACAATAAAAAGAATGCATAAAAGAAACCTAAACCATCTCCACACCAAACCACTTCTCAAACAAGTCTCTCCTTGCCGTCACACAAGGAAGCTCGGTGAATCCTCACTTTGGTAATCAGAAAAGAAGCTCACTGTTGGTTGCTACTCAGAATATTGTATTGGTTCCCCTATACAAAAATTTTGTACAAGTCTCGAGCCTTTCCTAACAACCTATTGTGTTTTTTAGGAATTAAATTTGGAATCGCAAACAGAACTTAACATTATTGATTCCAAATTCAACTTATCTGTTCTTAGAGGTTTTGACTTGGATCGCAAACGATGCTTAACATTATTGATCCAAATCCACCCATGTTACAAAGTTGATTAAATATTTATTTCAAAGATCTGTTTCCAGGTTAAACATGGCGAGGCACTAGGCCTTCTTGGGTATGAGATCATCCACCACTTCCTAGACAAAGTCTTTCAATGAAATTCAATATTTAATCTCCTTATAGTAACCCTAGGTTTAACCATTAAGAACAATCGAATCACAAGATTGAAAAACAAAAGAAACACAAAATCGAAACATAAATTTGATTGCCTAGAATCGTTAGCCTCTTGTGTTTGGTAATTCAAAATCCGTACAAAGAAAACTAGTATGATACGGAACAAGACAACTACTTATACCTTTCTTTGTTAACAAAAACCTCTTGATCTTCTATTGTATTCCTCTCATTCTCTTGGACGTCGTGTGGGTGACGATCTACCAAGAAGAAATCCACCAAAGCCTTCCTTGCTTCCAAGTTTCGGCCACCATCATAATGCTCCAAGGGATGCTAGAAAACAATGCCTCCTTTCTCTACTTCTTCACCTCCAAGCAACCGGCCACCAAGAGTTCCACAAGAGATGATACCGTCGGCCACAAAGAAGAAGAGAAAGAGAAGAGGAAGGGCCAGCCACCAAGGATGGAAGAGAGGAACAATAGAATAGGTTGTGTGTCTCATGAAATTACCCCTTCCCTCTCTTTTATAATCCACGGTGAATCCAAAAAGGGAAAGTTTTATAACAAAAAAATAAAACTTCCTTTTATTCCTCTCTATGGCCGGCCACACCATGTTTAAACAAACAAGGAAAGATTTTAAACAAAAATTAAAATCTCTCCTTTAAAAATCTCTTTTATGGTTAGCTATAAAAGGAATGTTTTATAAATTAAAATCTCTCTCTTTTAAATCCTTTTATGGATATTTATAAAAGATAAGATTTAAAAATAAAACTCCTTTTATATCATGGTTACAAAAAAGGAAAGTTTTCTTAAAAATTAAAATTTTTTTCTTAACATTACAGATATCTACAAATAAGGAAAGATATCTAATCTCTCTTTTAATCTTTTGTAGAAAATCTATAAAAGGAAAGATCTTAAAATTAAAAACTCTCTTTTAAAACCATGTGGATAAAAACATAAAAAGAAAGATTTTATCAAAATTTTACTTTTAATAAAATCCCTCTTCCCTTTCACACTTGGTCGACCCCTTGCTTGGGCACCAAGCAAGGCTTGGCCGACCCTAGCCTTAGCTCCAAGCTTGGCTTGGCCGACCCCTTGCTTGGGCTCCAAGCAAGGATAGGGGTCGACCCCTAGCATGGGCTAAGAGGCTAGGCTTTGAGTGGATATAAGGCTTTATATAAGAGGCTACAATAGGGTCCGAGAGGAGGAATTGGTTATGGTCTCCCGATGAGCTTGAGCTTCTCGTGTTCGCCCCGAACACCCAACTCAAGTTCATCAATAATAACTCATACCACTAAAGAGCTACTATTGAACTACCGCACCAATCCCAAATTACATTATAGGCTCCTTCTTATTATGAGTGTGTTAATCTCGCTGTGTTTAAGATATCGAATGCCCACTAATTAAATGAGTTACTTACAACTCACTTAATTAATATCTAGCTCCAAGAGTAGTACCACTCAACCTTATTATCATGTCGGACTAAGTCCACCTGCAGGGTTTATATGACAATCCTCAAGGGGACATCATCAACCTAGATTACTAGGACACAGTTTCATACTATAATCAACAACATACCATATAAATAATATCATTTTCCAACTTATTGGGCCTATTGATTTATCGAACTAAATCACACCCTTTGATAAATTAAAGAAATAAATATTAAGTATATGTGTTTGTTATTATATCATAATTAAGAGCACGCACTTTCATAATAACAAAGGTCTTGTTCTTTTTAAAGAGTTAGTATAAAAAGAAACTACCTCAAATGGTCCTGCTCAATACACTCATAGTGTACTAATGTAATTTATTAGTCAAGATAAACTAATACCTAATTACACTACAACCACTCCAATGGTTTGTCCCATTCCATCTTGGTTGTGAGCAACTGTTTATAATTTATAAGGAACTAATAACATGAACTTTTGTGTGTCTCTTCACACCATGCTATCTACAATATAAGTGAGCTTGCTCTAACTTTTATATATATATATATATATATATATATATATATATATATATATATATATATATACTCTCGAGTCATCTAATCAAGTTATAAGTGAGCATACTCTCACATCATATCCCAGACTCCTGAGCCATTCAGCCGAGTTAAAGTGAGCTTGCTCTCGCGCCTATTTATTCTAGACACTCGAGTCATTCAGTCGGGTTATAAGTGATCTTTCTCTCACGCATATATATTCTAGACTCCTGAGCCATTCGGCTAGATTATAAGCACGCATGCTCTCGTGACATGTCCCAGACTCCCGATCTATTTGGTCGGGCTATGAGCGAGCTTACTCTTGTGTCTATATCTTCCAAACTCTTGATCTGTTCGACCAACTTATAAGTGAGCTTTCTCTCATGTCTATATATATATTCAGACTCCCGAGCCATCCGGTCGGGTTATAGCGAGCATACTCTCGTGTCATATCCCAAACTCCCGAGTCGTTCGGCTGAGTTATAAATGAACTTGCTCTCATGCCTATATATTCCAGACTCCCAAGTCGTCTGGCTGGATTATAAATAAGCATACTCTCGCTCCATGTCCCAGACTCCCAAGTCGTTTGATCGGATTATAAGCGAGCTTGCTCTCGCACCTATATTTTCCAGACTCCTAAGCTGTCTGGTCAGGTTATAAGTGAGCTTTCTCTCGTGCCTATATATTCAGACTTCTGAGCCATCTGGGTGAGTTATAAGTGAGCATGCTTTCGCGCCATGTCCTAGACTCCCGAGCCATTTGGCCAGATTATAATCAAGCTTGCACTCACGCCTATTTATTTCAGACTCACAAATCGTTCGGTTGGGTTATAAGTGATCTTGCTGTCGTGCCTATATATTCTAGACTTCTGAGCAGTATGGCTAGGTTATAAGAATCCATGCTCTTATGCTATATTCCAGACTCTCGAGCTGTTCTGTTAGGTTATAAGTGATTTTACATTCGCGCCTATATCTTTTAGACTCCCGAGTCGTCCGACTGGATTATAAGTGAGCTTGCACTCATGCCTATATATTCCAGACTCCTGAGCTGTCCAACCAAGTTATAGGTGAGCTAGCTCTCACCTTTATGTATCTTATTCATACTCAGCGAAGGTTAATTTCTCGACAGCTTGGTTATACCGCTTGGAGGGCGTTGAAATTATTCCGCTCAGTGTAATTATCCTATCCGGCCTAATTATTCAACTCAGCTATATTATAAATGTGATTGCTTATGCCTCTGGCTTCCTTATCTTTGAATCACTAGATATATCTCATCATGTTGCCCAGCCAAACTATTACGCCCGACTTAATTATTACTCACTTGTGCGCATATCCTGACCTTCGAATGTCGAGATATTTCTTATAAAAAGGCATTTACTCGGAGTTCATTCTAGGATTTGTCAACCCCTAGTTACAATACACAAAAAAAAACTAGGTATGATTTAACTATTGTCAGTACATGTTTACATTCTGATTTCATACTCTCCCCTCAAAAGGGTGCACAAAATATAAATAACCGCATTATATACTTAATTGAGCTTGTTAAGAAAGTCTTTTGGGAGATCTTTTAGAAGTCTCTAGCGATATATAAATCGTTTGGGTGATTTTGTTGATAGGTAGTCACCCTCACGAAGTTGTTGGACCACCCCTTTAGATCCATGAGTGAGCATCCTTGTAGTGCACATGCCAAATTTCAGATTGAACTCACGAGATTTGAGATAGACTTTCTACCTAATCTCAAAACACTCATCCTCTCTAGCCTTGTAAGCTACCAGTTCGGACTTTATTAATTCTAGCCGGGCTTCTTGCGTGTCTAAGTTCCATTGTTGCTCCAGGATCAACATATTTTTGGTCGATAGTTCTTTGGCTTGTTCAGTTGATCTCGAGACATGAGTAAACTTTAGTTCCTCCAGTAGGGTGGTCTTCTGTGCTAGGTTTGCTATGGCCTTAGTTTTTATAGTAGTTTTTTCTCGGAGCTTGGATTCACTGGTGTTTAAAAGGATTTCTAGTTTCCTTTTTTCTGCCTGTTGAGAATCCATTAATTGTCAAGAGCCCCTCATAGTCTTCTCCATATCCGATAGCAACCCGGCCTGAAAGTTTACTTCTTTCTGTAAATTGGCCACCTCAACGCTCAGATTAGACGCGGAGAGTTCTAATTCCTCCACATGCTCTATCAGGATTTTGTTATCTCTCTCCAAGTCCACTACTAGATAGCTCAGATTTATCCTAGAAGCATAAAATTGAAAGAACAACATTAAGAAGTTCTTTTTACTAAAGGGAGTAAAAGTAAGGACCTACCGCAGCTGTATTCCGAGCATACTCATTCGTGCGCTAAAAAATCGATAAGTCCCTTGGCCATCTTCTCACATTTGTCCAAGCCTCGGCCAGTGCTCCTTTCAACTTCACCACCCCGTAAGATGGTGGGGAAGTAAAAAACCATTCCTTGTTGGGATGGAAAACCAAATGTAAAGTATAATTGGCGGTCTGGGTTAGGAGGGGAGCTTGGCCTTGAGGAAGAGGCGTCCCAAGGCACGACCTGTTGGTGATGCCGGGCATATGGAAGATAGGGGTCTATAGGTTGGCTCAGCTGATAGGGAAGGCTGCACAAATGATGAAGGCAAGGTAGAAGGATCGATCGACCTTAAGATAATGGGCCCAACTAGAGGATGGTCAGCTACAACCAGATCTTTTCCTCGAGCGGGGGGAGCTGGGAAGTAGTAACAATGGTCCGCTCGGCCCTCGGTCGTTTGGATGGAGCTAGGCCATCCGGTCGGCTTCCTTTATGCCTAAATCTTAGCGACACATCCGAGTCAGGAGATTCTCGCATTGTCTCTAGAGCTTGAGGATGGTCAAGTTCTAAAGTTGCCCGCTCAGCTTCCCGCGTCTCTAAAATTACCTTTCTAAGTCGATTCAATGTGGCTTTATTCAGCTTGGTGGTCGTCAAGCTAATAACCTTAGATATAGTCTCTGTTATAAAGAGAAGCAGAAGGTCTCAATTATATTCAATATGAAAAGAGAAGGGGGGGATTCTTACCAAGGATTCCAACCCCATCTGGGTGAGGCTTAGCCGAAGATATATAACATTCCCTCTTGGAGTAATTCAAGAATGTCAAACTACAAGCTAGCTAGTTTGGTGGTAGTTGCACTGAAGGTTCGATCCGTGTTGGGGTCATCCAAAGCAGGGGGAAGGCGTGATTGCCAAACAATCGACCAGGATACTAGAGTAGGGAGTTGAATAAAAAGTTACTTGTCCTTCCACTCACTGTCTTGAGAAGGGCTCGGACGAGAATGGAAACAAAACAAACCTTCAACTATTTATTAGGGGTAGAAGAGAAAATGAAATGCTCGAGAGATTAGAGGGACTCTGAATAAGCGAAACACGACAACACAGCCACATTAAAGGCGAATGGAGTTGGGGACTAATTTTTGAAGAGGTATGTGGAAATACTGGCTCACCTCAATAAAAAAGGATGGAATAGGAAAACATAGACCGACCAAGACTAGTTCCTTAAAAACGGTTATGTAACAAGTGAGAGGAAGATGAGGACAACCTTGATCGGTAGGTATGATTATATGCATAGAGCGAGGGGCCTCATAAGTAAATTGGAGGTCATCTAAATCTGCCCCATCAAAGCTCTAAGTAAGAAATGTTGGTGTAAGAAGCACCAGATGATCAAACCTAAGTTTTAATAATGGTAAAGGATTCAAAGTTAAGCCTTGTTGTTGTTCTAATAAATCTGACTAAATGTATAGGAAAGTCCTAAGTGAACTTAGACAATGTGAAAGTCATAGTTGAGGATAGGCAAAAAAAGTCCCAGTGGATACTAGGCAGGTGGAAAGTTCTAGTTGTGGCTAGACAAGGAAGTTCTGGTCTGTGGGACTAGACGAAGTCTTGGTAGGTCAAGGATGTCGGCAAAAATTCTAGGGTTGAGGATACTATGTGAAAGTCCTGGGGTCATGTGTTGGGACACTTCAGAGCAAGAGCCGGGGGACCCGGGGAGGGGAGGGAGGGGGTGAATAGCTTGCTTGTTTCTCTTTGATGATGATTTGTAATGGAATAGATTCAAAGCAATGCTAATACCTTGATTTACTTAGTATCCACCTTAAGAAGAGGTGAATAATCCAAGGATCCATGTCGAGCATACTCTCCACTATAAAATACACTCATTCTTGGAATAATTTGGAGGTGGAGAAGCCTCTACAACTCAAGAACAAGAAATATAACTCAAAACAAGATGTAAATACACAAATACAAATAAAAAACTTTCTTGCTTGATCTCTTGTTGCTTGTGAATGCCTCTTGTAAGCCTGGAAGTGCAGCAACACTTCATCCCTAAGCTTCCAAGAATTGGCGGAGAAGATTGAGTGAAGAGTTGTAATGAATAATGCATGCAAAACTTTTTTCTAGGGTTTCTATTGGCGCCTTAATCGCTTAAGCTTTTCCCTTAAGTGCTTACACCTCTGCAACCTACTCAGAAAGGCTATATTTTCAACCTTAATCGATTACTCTAATCGTTTAAGTGTCCTTAATCGATTAGCCAAATCGATTAAGAACCTTTCTATTCGATCGCGAGAAACCCAATAAGCGATTAAGCCTCCCTACTTAATCTCTTGCTAAACAGTCTGTTTCCTCACATAATTGGACCTTAATCAATTAAGCCCTACTGAATCACTTAAGGTAAGTGATTTAGCTCCCTTCTATTTCCTGTGATTCCAAGCTTAAGCAATTAAGTCAAAAGCTTAATCGCTTAAAACATAGTGTAATCAATTATCACCCTTAACTTTCAAACCTAAGTCTAGGGTTCCTCTACCCAATATCTGATCAACCATAACCTATTGGGACTTCACATTTCCTAGCATTTGGTCAGCCTTGACCTGCTGGGACTTCTCCACCAAGTGTCCGGTGATGTGTGTAGATTATATACACTTTTGTGCATATTTTAACACACATTCATATACTTTACACATGCCTTATCTATGTATTTTTATACCCCTTGTCTTACTTTCAGCATAATTACTCTTTTATGTTCGAAGATCTACTCTTAGTACATTTTCTGTTGATAGGAGTCAAATTTGAAGAGAAAATGATGTTCGTGGTCGATCCGGACAGCAAACGAAGGCAACCGATATAGGTCGTGTGAATCCACATGACCGTGTGGCTTCACCAAAGGAGGAGCAAGGCATGACCGTGTTACCCACACGACCATGTCACTGTTGGTTCGGGAAGCATCCGACGATCGAACCTAAGTTTTGATAATGGTAAAGGGATTCAAAGTTAAGATTCCTTGTTATCTAACGTGCTTAAATGAGTTTTCAGGAAAGTCCTAACTGCGGTTAGGCAAGAGGAAAATCCTAAGGGGTGGGAACCTTAGGTCCTAGGGGGTGGTAACCCTAAGTGGAGGAAAACCCTAAGGGGCAGCAACCTTAGGTCCTAGGGGGCGGTAACCCTAGGTGGAGGAAAATCCTAAGGGAGGGTAACCTTAGATCCTAGGGGGTAGTAACCCTAGGTGGAGAAAAACCCTAGGGGGCGGTAACCCTAGGTCCTAGGGGGTGGTAACCCTAGGCAAAAAGTCCAGTCGGTTTGGAGGACTGGACTGACATCAGGTAATCTCTCCTGAGGGGAGTAGGTGAGGACGCGTTCCTCGGAAGAGGGAACAGTAGGCGTCAGTTCAACCTAGGGTTTCCGGTAGAAAATTCGAAGTCAGAATCGGACAACCCGAAGGCTGTCAAACATTTTATTTATTATATTTATTATGTACTAACTTTGTCTTGCAGGGTATATGGTTGTTTTGTGGGCAAAATCATCTTGCAGGGACGAAGGAGACACTTTTGCCTCGGATGAACAGTACCCGAGGCACCCTCCATGGAGCTTGGAGGCGCCTCGGGTGCAATGCAGAAGCTGGCTGCACAGTGGGCTTGGAGGCGCCCTGGATGTTGGCTTGAAGGCGCCTCAGTGGTTGATGGATGCGCCTCCAGGCGGATAAGAGGCAGCGACCAGAAGACTTATCGCAGCACAGGAAGCGGGATGAGATTTGAGGTTTGAGGCGCCTCCATGGGGCATTGGAGGTGCCCTAAATGTCCAATAAATCCTTCCAAGCAATCCTTACGCAACCAGCTACTAACGAGAAGTTCCGACGAAGCTACAACTGGACGCCGACGACTCGGAGCCCCGATTCTACTATTTCTTGTTAGTCGTCGGTAAATTTTACTACTTTTGATTGTACTTCATTTGTAAACATTTTAATGATATTATAGTTGTTGCCCAACATAAATGCTCAACGAGCGTGGGCCTTGGAGTAGGAGTCCCGACAGGCTCCGAACCAAGTAAATACCTTGTGTTTGTGTTGTGTTCTTTTACATTTCCGCTGCTTTAATTCTTGATCATTTTACGAATTTGAAACGCGTGAAAGACACGAGCGCTATTCACCCCCCCCCCCCCCTCTATAGCGTGATCTCGATCCAACAATTGGTATCAGAGCGGGGTAGCTTTGATTTAGTGCAACCACCAATCAAGCAATTTTTTCGTGGTGTTTTTCAATTTTTTCAGAGTCAATTGGAATTAGTATTGTTGCTATATTCCAATCTATTTTCTTAGATTGAATCAATTTCTACTCAAAGTTGGTGCAACACCACTCGAGTTTGCTTTTCTTTTATAATTCATCCCACACTACTAATCCAGGATCAAGTCCTGGGATATTCTTTTTGTCGATTTTTTTTATGCTTATCCTCTAAATGGCCCAACAAGAAGGCTTCAACACTATCCGTCCCCCGCTCTTCACCAGAGAAGACTTCGGTTACTGGAAGAGAAGAATGGAGAATTTCCTGAAGATCCAGTTCGAGATGTGGATGGTCGTCAAGACTGAATTTGAACTACCAACTGATGGAGACAACAAACCTACACCCTGCAAAAATTGGGATCCAGCACTAATCAAGAAGGTGGAAGCAAATGCCAGAGCAACTTGCACCCTTCAGTGTGGACTAACAAAGGAGGAACTCAACCGAGATGGCCTGTTCTCAAGCGCAAAGGAGCTGTGGGAGAAGCTGATCAAGCTTCACGAAGGGGCGTCCGACACCAAGGTAAGTAAAAGGGATTTAATACTTAATAAACTGTACAATATTAAACTGCAGGAAAGTGAGACGACCACCCAACTCCACGCCCGGATCCAGGACCTCCTCAACGAGCTTCATGTGATCAGACAAAAAGTGGAGAACCAGGACATAATCAGGTACTCTCTAAATGCTTTTCCGAGGAACACCCTATGGGCATCCATGGTAGATGCTTACAAGGTGTCTAAGGACCTTTCCTCTATTAAACTAGATGAGTTATTCTGCGAATTCAAGTTGCATGAGTAGATTAATGCACGCCCAACTGAGAAAGGGTTGGCTTTGGTTGCAGGTACAAGTAGAGTGCGCGAATCGAAATCAAAATGCAGAACCGAATTGGAGTCAGAAGAAGAACCAGAATCGGATGACGATGACGAGCTCACGACTGAGCTTGTCAACCTGGTGAAGAAACTTTACAAAAAGAAGGGCTTCAACAAAAAGGATGTCAGAAAGGTCATCCAGTCCAAAGAAGCTCAACCAAGATTAAAGGTGAAATTTGAGGTTACGTGCTATGGGTGCAATCAGAAGGGGCACATCAAGGCGAACTACCCAAACCAGAAAGATCCAAAAAAGCCAAGAAGAAAGAAGGCCCTGAAGGTGACTTGGGATGAGTCTTCTTCCGAGGAATCCGATGACGAAGAACTCGAGCTGGCAAGCTTTCTCCCGTTGACAGCCCGGGACTACACCAACGAATCTGGAAGCGAGGACGAATCAGAAGCCGAGTCCGAGAGAAGCCACAGATCCGTATCCGTTTCTGAAAGGCCAAACCCCTCTGTAAGTATGAATCGTCTTTATAATTTAATTAATTATTTAATGCGTAAAGTAGCTAAGTTCAATGTTCGGATCAAGTCGCTTCTAAAGGAAGTAACATCCCTTCAAGAAGCGACTAATATCGAATCCTTGACTAAATATGTTCAGACCGGAACCTCAACTCAAGTCCAAAAGCTTGAGGAAGAGAATTCCAGCCTGAAAATTCAAATCAAGGATTTGAAGATTGCATTGGAACGGTTTACACTAGGTTCCAAGAATCTTTACTTGATTCTTGGAAAATAGAAAGTCGTATACAATCGAACCAGACTAGGATTTAAAGCAAAACAGAAATTTCGGTCCTATTTATCGCTTATTAACAGACCAAATAGTAAGATAGTCCAAGCATGGGTACCAAGTCCAACCTGGTCAATCAAGTTGGACTTGGTCAATATTGGATTCCCAAGGATCAAGTACATTACCTTGATAGACCATATCGAGACTATGATCCAGGGGGAGTAAATAGAAAAAATATCCTGATAAAAAGATAAATCATTATCTAATTTATAAAGTTAAATTAAAATATACAAAAATCAATAATGTAGGGTGAGTCTCCAGAATAGCTGGCACCTCCAAAAATAATCTACCCGATAGGGTAACCAAAAGTAACCTACCCGGCAGGGTAAGTAGGATTAGAATAAAAAGGGACAATAGTTTAACTTGACTTATGGTACTGGTGAAGTTTTGGATGATAGTACGTTAAGGAAGTTTAGTCTATGTATGTCTAGGAAGATATGGCTTCAACCTGGTGCATTTGGCTATGTGGAACTGACCGAAGCTACCCCTTACGGATCCTCACTAGTTAGACCAAGGTTTTGTACTAAGTTCAGTGGATAGGACTACTTGAAAAACCTCGAAGACATGGTTACTCTAATGATGTCCAGGTGACTCACCATAGCCCAGAAGTTTATCCAAAGAATACCTATTTGTTGAGCCCAAAGACATACCTGAATCTAATATAAAGTTAAACCAAACCCTATAATTGAACCTAATTCATCTCATAAAATTATAGGATTCCCTGAGTTAAAATTTAGATAGGGTGAGATGACTAAGAATCAAATTAATAATTAAATTAATAAATCAAATTATTTATAAAAAAATCTTTTAAAAATTTATTTAAAAAATATTTTTAAAAAACTTATTTAAAAATCTTTTAAAAACTTATTTAAAAATCTTTTAAAAACTTATTTAAAAATCTTTTAAAAACTTATTTAAAAATCTTTTTAAAAAATTATTTAAAAATCATTTTAAAACTTATTTAAAAATCTTTTAAAAACTTATTTAAAATTTTTTTTTCTAAACAAAACTTCTTTAAAAAATACTTTCAATTTTCTAATCCCTCTAAAGGCGCCGAATGAAAGCGCCTCTGCTATGGCAGAGGCGCCCTCCAGGATCGGCGGGAAAATTCCCGCCGAAATCCACTGAGGCGCCTTGGACTGAGTCCGAGGCGCCCTGAACGCGACATTGAAGGCGCCTTCAAAGAGCTTGTTTGTATATGCAGCGAACAGAGAGTTCACTGCAAGTCACTTTCTCGTCGAAAATCGACGATCCAAGGCGCCTTCAACACCGATTTTCTGCCTTCTACCTCCATTAAGACCTCAGGATGCCTCCAAGGTATAATCTTAACTTATCTATTGTTTGTATATATTACTTTTGTCCATTTCTTTGCTGTATGAATTGCCTGAATAAAAATAGGAAACGCCGAAACATTTATCCTGCTCACGCTAGCATACCTTCCACCGATCCTAGGTTCCCCTTAGAGCGGCATAGGATTGAGTTCACAAGACATAAGTTTACCCCTATTAAACCTAGGTACTTGAGGATGTCATTCTTTGCTTAGTTTTGTCAGCCTACAGTCCAGATGATAGAGCACTATCAGCTTAGTAAACTGGTTTATTGCAGTCATGCAGTAAATCAGGACCTATGTGCTCAGTTCTTCAATAACCTCGAGAAGGTTGACGACCTGACCTACTCCACCAAAGTTGGTGGACAGGATATCCAGTTTACCCCTTCTTTGATTTGCACTAGTCTAGAGCTTAGATCATATGCATGTCTCTTTTTGTGTTACCCGGCTAGGGAGTTGCCATTTGCTGACCCCTATTCCCACATCACATTAGACACCATCTACATGTATTTATTTGGGGAGGAGAGACCAGAGATCCTAACTGAGTTTAGGTCACTCTCCCTTAGGACTCATGACTATGTTATGTACAGAGTCCTGACAGCATGTATTTTGTCGATCACATCTCGGGATGTCCCGAAGATGCAACCTTCACATTCCTTTTTCCTGTATGCATTATGCCAGCGCTTAGACATCAATATAGCACTACATATGTTCCATAACATCGTTCATGCATCCAGTCTAGTCACGTCCCTTGAGATCCACATGCCCTACTGTCACATGTTGACATCTATTTTCTTGACCCTTGGAATTGATACCACCCAGGGGACAGTTATCCCTCTAGGACCTTATGATGAGTTAGGGCAGTGTAATCTCAGATTAGCTTGCATTGACGTCACCGCTAAGGGGATCCTATCTTGGAAAGGTAGACCACAGCCAGTCGATGCTCTGATAGAGCCCGAGGCAGACAACGAGTTTGTTGCCTTCTTTGCTCTAGCCGAGGGAGAGGACTGATTAGAGTTTACAATTGAGGATATTCATGGACCACCCTCCACTTTGGCAGGGCCCTCGACCTCAACACGGCCATCCACCTCCTTATCGGTCGAGGATCGACTTACGCGTCTCGAGATTCAGTCCGCACAAACACGACGACTTATCCTGGACAAATTTCGCATACTTCGCGCAGATAACCTCAGGCATTTCCTCTCTTCGTCAGGGATAGCCTGCACACGAGCAGCCCCCACCAC
The DNA here is from genome assembly GCF_018446385.1 of Zingiber officinale. Classification (NCBI taxonomy): domain Eukaryota; kingdom Viridiplantae; phylum Streptophyta; class Magnoliopsida; order Zingiberales; family Zingiberaceae; genus Zingiber; species Zingiber officinale. The sequence goes on from NC_055989.1 coordinate 18,342,141, forward strand.
CAGCTGATGATCCTTCTACCTGACTCTGTCCTTCTACTTAATGCATTGTATTTTGGTCCTGGAGATCCATGCATTGTATATTGGTTTTGGACATCTCACTAGTACTTTGTCTGCTTAGATATCTTATTAGTTGTACTTTCTACTTACGAGTACCTCTATTTAGTTATACTTAGTTGTTGCTATAATTTTTAGGATTTTTTAAAATTCTAGGAAAAATAACATTTTCAAATATCCCAATTTCCTAGATTTTCAAAATTTAGACTTAGCCTAAGAATTTACCCCCTAGATATCATGTACCCCTAGATTCAGCCAGAGCATCTCACAAACACACTAGATAGGTCTAACTTGCTTGTCTTTGATAAACTTAGAATGGGGTGAGATGCATAGGGTACAGTTTAGACTTCAGTATGCTTATTTCTATAAATCATAGTAAGTCTGGACAATAAATACCAAAATTACAATAATCAAGTTAAGTTATCCAGACTTAGTCAAATATAACTGGATCACTAGCTTAACTTGACTAACCAGGTGAACACTGTTACCCTCTAGGCAAACAGCTAGTAACAAATGGTTAGGCATTTGCCAAGGGAATTAAGTTTTACTCTTGCTTGGACTTTAGGACTGAAAACGAACAAATTCTCTATTTCAAAAGTGAAAATGGCCTTAGTTAAAAACTTTACAAGTTTTAATTTCTTAAAAACTTTTTCAAATTTAAACTAAGTTTTGAAGGCTTTCTCAAATTCAGTATCTTTCAAAGGCTTTTCAAGATTAAGAACTCTCAATTAAGTGTTTTTTCAAAAGCCTTTCAAATTTAGATACGTTAGCCTCTTTTAAAAGTTAGCTAAGTTCTCTGTAAAGCTCTTTCAAAATTTGATTAAGTATTTTACAAGATTTTCTCAAACTTAATTAAACCTTTTTTTAAAAAAATTTAACTAAGCTATTTTAAATCTAACTAAAATTTTCTCAAAAGCTTTTCTAAATTTAACTGAGTACTTTTCAGAACTATCTCAAATTTAGCTAAGTATGTTTACAAAGCTTTGTCTTTAAACTACGAAATTTAGCTAAAGTATTTTAAGAAATTGATTTTATACACTTTATCTCACTTAGCTAGAAATTTTACACGAAAATTAACTAAAATGCTAAGTGTTTTAATCCAAGTGCATAAACCCTCTATTTTCTAAACATTTTCATCCCCGCTTTAAAAAGCTAAGTGTTCATTTTGACAAATAAGATTTCTGAAAAGTAAAGTTTTCTCATAATAAACTAAGGCCATTGATCACTATTTCTTTTTACTCTCTTGTTTATTATTGACATATGGCAAAGGGGGAGAGTACAAGGAAAATTCAATTCAAAAGAAATTAAGCTTTTGTCAAGGGGGAGTCTGCACTTAATCTAGCTCTACACTTAATTTTATTATCATTATGCTTGTGTTTTCATGCTTATCTTTTTATGACATTATTTACTTAACTTTGAATTTTTATTACCATAATCAAAAAGGGGGAGATTGTTGGTGCGGGAAGCATCCGACGATCGAACCTAAATTTTAATAATGACAAAGGGATTCAAAGTTAAGATTCCTTGTTATCTAACATGCTTAAATGAGTTTTCAGGGAAGTCCTAACTGCGGTTAGGCAAGAGGAAAATCCTAAGGGGTGGTAACCCTAGGTGGAGGAAAACCCTAAGGGACGATAACCTTAGGTCCGAGGGGTGGTAACCCTAGGTGGAGGAAAATCCTAAGGGGGGATAACCTTAGGTCCTAGGGGGTGATTGTTAGGATGTATACTAAAAGCCTAGCTTTTGGTATAAACATTTATCTAGAAATAAGAATCACATTGGTCAAATGTCTACATTTATTTATTAAATGTAATTTTTTCAATTAATTTATATAGTAGATAACATGGTGTGTGGTGTCACACACAGAAGATCATGTTGTCGGCTCTTTATAAATTATAAACAGTTGCTCGCGGCTAAAATGGAAAGGAACAAACCGTTGAAGTAGTCGTAGTGTAATTAAGTATTATTTTATCTTAACTAAAAAATTACACTGATACACTCCAAGTGTATTGAGTAGGACCATTTTAGGTAAGTTCTTTTTATACTGACTTTATAAAAGAACTAGACCTTAGTTATTATGAAAATGTGTGCTCTTAATCCTAATATAATAACAAACTCATATATTTAATATTTATTTCTTTGACTTATCAAAGGGTGAGTTTAGCTCGATAAATCAATATGCCTGATAAGTTGGGAAATAATATTACTTATAGTGTGTGTTGTTGATTATAGAAGGAAACTGTGTCCTAGTAATCTAGGTTGAGAATGACCCCAAGAGGAGCTCATAAGGATTGTCATGTTAAACCCTACAGGTGGACTTAGTCCGACATGACGATAAAGTTGAGTGGTACTACTCTTGGACTAAGATATTAATTAAATGAGTTGTCAGTAACTCACTTAATTAGTGGACATTTGACATCTTAAACACAGGGAGACTAACACACTCATAATAAGAAGGAGCCCAAAAATATAATTTGAGATTAGTGCGGTAGTTCAATAATAATTCTTTAGTGGTATGAATTATTATTGATGAAGTTAAGTTGTGTGTTCGGGGTGAACACGGGATGCTTAATTTCATCGGGAGACCAAAATCAATTCCTCCTCTCGGTCCCTATCGTAGCCTCTTGTATATAGAGATTTATATCCACCACATACCCACCTTCTTACCCATCCTAATGGGGCCGGCCAAGCTAGCTTGGAACCCAAGCTAGGGCCGGCCAAGATCAAGTGGATGAGCCAAGTTGGTGGCCGGCCAAAGCTTGGGTCCCAAGCTTAGGTGGCCGACCACTAGAAAATTAAAAGGAATTTTTATTAAAATTATTTCTTATGTGGATATCATGGTTTAAAAAGAGAGTTTAAAATTTAAATATTTCCTTTTATAGCTTTCTACAAAAGATTAAGATAAAATTATTGAAATTTTTTATAAATTTCTGGAAACAAATTAGGAAGTTTTAATTCTTGTTTTAATTAAAACTTTCCTTGTTTTGGGGAGAAAGTGGCCGGCCAAGAAAATTGGAAAAAGAAATTTGATTTTTAATTAATTAATTTTTTATTTTTCATGACAAAAGAATTAAGGAAGTTTTTATTAAAAATTCCTTATTTGCCAAGACCAAGGATTATAAAAGAGGGGGGAGAGGTGCCTTCATGGGTGAATGACTCTATTCTTTTCTTCCTCTTTTTTCTTGTTCCTTTGTGGCCGGCGGCATCAACTTAAGGAAAGTCCATGGTGGCCGGTTCTAGCTAGGAGAAGAAGGAGAGAAAGAAGGCTTCGTTTCTAGCATCCCTTGGAGCTTGGTGGTGGTGGCCAGACCTTTACTTCTCATGGAGAATTAATGGTGGCCGAATTTTGCTTGGAGAAGAAGGAGCTTGGTGGTTCTCATCTCGGAAGATCATTGCCCACACAACATCTGAGATAAGAAGAGAAATACGGTAGAGGATCAAGAGGTCATTAAAGTTTACAAAGGAAGGTATAATTAGTAATTAATTTCCGCATCATACTAGTTGTATTTCTTTTGTATGAATTCCAAACACAAGAGGTATTAGATCTAGTTTTTTGAATTAGTTTTTCGAGTTTGTGTTTTCTTCTTTTTCGAATTTGTGATTCGATTGTTCTTTTTGGTTGACCTAGAGTTATTTAAGGAAATTAAATATTAGCTTTCCTTAAAAGGCTTTGTCTAGGCAGTGGTGATTACTCCCATATCCAAGAAGGCCATGTGCCTCGCCATGCAGTCCTGGAAGCCAATTTTGGAAATTAATATTTAATAAAATTAATAACATAGGTGGATTTGAATCAATAGTGTTAAGTTCCGCTTGCGATTCAAATCTAAACCATTAAGAACAGATAAGTTAAATTTGGAATCAATGATGTTAAGTTCCGTCTGCGATTCCTAATTTAACTTCTAAAGAACACAATAGGTTATTTAAGGAAAGATTTGACACTTGTACAAAAAAATTTGTACAGTGGAACCGGTACATTTTCTTAGGACTAACCAACAATTGGTATCAGAGCTAGGGTTTGCCTCTGTGTGTTTGGTTTTCAAATAGGTTATGCATATGTCATACATAATTTAGGTAGGATAATAGTAGGATGTGCTAACTTTGTGGTTGCAGGCTCCAACTATTATGACTTATAGATGTTGTGTGTGATTGGACCCTTGGACATGTCAAGGGTATTATTTTTGTGTGTACATGATTATATGTAACTAATATAGCAAGAGCTATATTAGCCCTAGGTTTTAGAATTTTATTTTCGATCTAGATTTCATGTACATTCCCTCGAGGAATATAAGATCGACACATGTAAAATTCTATTTTTGTCGCGGATCGGATGCTTGCGAGGCGTGGTACTTTTGGAGCACCAGAGGCGTAGTGGAATAAGAAGCAAGATGGATGCGACGATTCGACCCAATGGCGGTGGCTAAAGATGGCAGCAGCTAGGGTTGGAGCACACGGAGGACAGTGATGGAAAAAGGCCATAATAGTTGGAAAATAATTTCCAAATTTATTTCTTTTTATTTACTGTATATGTGTGCATGTGTGTGATAGCTAGGTTAAAATTCCTCACCATAATTAACTAAGTGGGAGAGGGATTAGTATATGAATCCCATTGTCTCCATTACTCGTTTGTAAGTGATGCAACAAGCTTGCGCGTTGGCTCTGAGTGCCTTCCTCCATATCGGATGAGCTTGTTTGCGGATCACTAGATCAAACTTCCATTTAGGATGACTATAGGAAATTAATTAAGAGCGTGTGATCTTCCCCATCGGAAGGGGCACAATCTTATTAATGGACTTAGTGTCAAGTAATGGTATACACTTAGGCACGTCTAATAGTATCCTCCCCATCGGAGTCACTACTATTATTTGTGTGACCAAAGGAAAACCAACTATTAATTTGTCAAAAAAAAAGATAAGTTGACAAGATAATAAAATTAAAACCCCCTCTTACAAATGTCGAGTTTTTGTATACGACCACACTATTGTGGCATACAAAATTCACGATGTATGAGGTAATTTTATTTGTCAGGATGAAAAGGAAATAAAATTAATGGGAAAAACCCCTCTTACAAATGTTTGGTTTTGTATACGTCCATACTATCGTGGCATACAAAATTCACGGTGTTTGAGGTAATTTTATTTGTCATAAAGATTTATTGACAAGATAATTAATGGGTAAAACCCTCCTCTTACAAATGTTCAATTTTGTATACGTCCACACTATCGTGGCATGCAAAATTCTCGGTGTTTGAGGTGTTGGTGAATTTAAATAATATTATTTGAGGAATCAATGTTATTTTAAATTCTAAGTTTTGACCAAAATATTTGATCAAAGATAGACCAACTATTAATTTTATTCGTCATGAAGTTAGAATGACGAGATAATAAAATTAATAGACAAAATCTCTTTTTGTATACGTCCACACTATCGTGGCATACAAAATTCACGGGGATTTTAAAGTGTTGGTCTTGACCAAATATTTTTTGTGATTCTTAGGATTTCAAACGTTAGTCAATCCCTTAGTTGTTATACTATAGAATAGACTTAGTAGTCCCAATTGTAATGATTAGAAAACTTGGACATTAAGGTAGACTGTCCTCACAGAATTGAGAACAATAACGGTATATTTTATTAGTTGTTGAAACATATTTAGTGGTGTTATCTACCAGTACCTGGTGTGTAGATACAGGAACTATTGATTATGTCTGCAATTCATTGCAGGGGTTCCAGGAAATCCGACAACTATATAAATCACCGTCCACATGGGCACTGCTGTAAAAGTAGCAGCTGTTGCAGTGAGAGATGTTTATCCTTTGATAGGAATAAAATATGGATTATTAGAAATTGTCTTTACGTACTAAGTTTAGAAAGAACCTGATTTCAGTTTCTAAACTATTAAAGAATAGATATTCTATCTATTTTGATAAACAAACTTGTTATCAAGAAAAATAGGGAAGTTATCTGTTCTGGTATGTTGGTTGACAATTTATAATCCAATAACTCCCACGATGCAATAAATGGAAATTAATAACATATTTTCTAACTTTAAGAGAAAGTAACCTTCGAATATGAACCAATCATATTTTTGGCATCCAAGGCTAGGTTATATTAACTTGAGTAGGATTCAAAGGATAATAACCAATAAACTCTTGGGTTCATTGGTAGTGGAAATCTTTCCAACCTACGAGTCTTACTTGGAAGGAAAAATAACCAAGAAGCTTTTAAAAGGGTATAGAGCCAAAGATATGTTGGAATTGGTTCATTCTGATTTGTGTAGACCTTTGACTATTCAGGCAAAAGGTTGTTTCAAATATTTCATCTCTTTTATAGATGACTATTCGAGATAAGGATACATTTACTTGACTCACCACAAGTCTAAGTGCTTTGATTAGTTCAAAGAATACTAGGCTGATGTGGAGTAACGTCAAAGTAAAAGTATCAAGATACTACAGTGAAATTGTAGTAACAAGTACCTCTTAGGAGAGTTTAGGAGTCACTTATCAGAAGTCAGGATTCAATCCCAACTAACTGCACCTGGTACACCCCAACAGAATGGTGTAGTAGAAAGAAGGTATAAGGCTCTTATAGAATAATTAGATTGATGATTAGTTATTCAGAAAATTACCAAATTTTTTCTAAGGATATACACTGGAAACGGAATTGAACATAGTACCTTCTAAGTCAGAACTCTCTACTCCCATAAGATTACAGATTGGGTGTAAGCCTAGTCTGAAGCATATTCAGATTTGGGTTGTCTAGCACATGAGAGACACTGATAAGTTGGACATGAGTTCACTTGTTTGTGAGTTATCCTAAAAAAATGAAAAGAGGTTTATAGTCCTTAAAATCGGAAGGTCATTATTGGCACTAATGCCCGATTTTAGAAAAGGATTATACTATAAACCACAAGGCCATGAGTAAAAATTGTTCTTAAGGAAATTAAAGGACATGTCTAATCTAGTACCAACTGTACAAGATGAAATATCACAAGAAACTGTAACACGTATCACAAATGATACACAATTGCAGAAAGTGCCTTGTCATAGTGGGAGGGTTGTTAGGTAACCTAAAAGATTCATGCTTAGGGAAAGTCTTTGGACTTGATCCCTGGTGGACGTGAACCTGATCCCCGGACATATGACGAAGCACTCCAAGATAAAGATGAAGTATCTTTGCAAAGAGAAATAAATACAGAATTAGAATATATGTATTCTAATAGATTATGGGAGCTTATAGAATCACCAAATGGTGTAAAAGTCATTGGGTGAAAATAAGTCTACAATAGAAAAAAGGGATAGATGGGAAAGTGGAAACTTTCAAAGCAAGGCTTGTTGAAGAAGGGAAACCTTTTAACGGTAGCCATGCTTAAGTCTATCCGGATTCTTTTATCTATTGCTGCTCATATAGACTATGAGATTAGGCAAATGGATGTCAAGACGGCTTTCCTTTATGGAAGTCTTGAAGAATGCATCCATATAAAGCAACCAGAGAGGTTCATTGCAAAGGGCAAAGAGCATTGAGTATGTAAGCTCAATCGGTCTATGGACTGAAGTTAAGCTTCAAGGTCTTAGAACATCCGGTTGTAATCCAGTCTTATGGATTTAGTGTTCGGATGAGTCTTATGTATACAAGAAGTGTGATGAAAGCGTGGTGGTATTTCTTGTACTATACATAGATGATATTTTTGATAGTTGGAAACAATATCAAAGTGTTGTCGGAAGTAAGGGTATGATTATCCAAACAATTCAATATGAAAGACTTGGGAGAATGTGCACATATTCTCGGAATGTTGTGTTTATCCCAAGCTTCATACTATGCTAGCTCATTTTAGCATGCAAAACTCCAAGAAAGGGTTTCTACCTTTCAGGCATGGAGTAACTTTATTTAAGTAGATGTCTCCAAAGACATCAAAATAGATAGAGGACATGAAGGCAATTCCTTATACCTCGACTGTCAGAAGCCTAATGTATGCAATATACGAGACAAGGTATCTATTTTTTCCAGGGCATAGTTAGCAGATATCGAAGTAACCAGGACCGGGACACTAGACTGTCATAAAGCATTTGCTAGGCAGATAATTTGATCCCTGTGGGTTACACGAATTTTGATTTCCAATCAGATAAGGATAATAGTAAGTCGACCTCGGGGTTTTTTGTGTTTACTTTAGGAGGTAAAGCCATAACTATGGAGGAGTATTAAGCATAGGTGCTTTTCAGACTCCACTATGGAAGTTGAGTATGTGGCAGCCTCAGAGGTAGCCATAGAAGCTGAATGACTCAATAACCTCAAGATGGACTTAGATATGATTTCTGGTTTGTCCAAAGATTATTACAATTTATTGTAATAATAGTGGTGCAGTAGCAAACTCGAAGAAACCATGAGTCTATAAGGCAAGTAAACACAATAGAGCGCAAGTACCACCCAATACGAGAAATCGTATAAACGAGGAGAAGTTGTAGCCGCCTAGATTGCATCAGATAATGACCTATAGATCTTTTCATTAAGGCCCTTAAGGCAAGAGCTTTTGATGGGCATGTTGAAGGGTTGGGAATCAGATGTATGGCAGAAGATATGGCAGCTTAGTCTTTTAGTATAAGTGGGAGATTGTTAGGATGTATACTAAAAGCCTAGCTTTTTGTATAAACATTTATCTAGAAATAAGAATCACATTTGTCAAATGTCTACATTTATTTGTTAAATGTAATTTGTTCAATTAATTTATATAGTAGACAACATGGTGTGTGGTGTCACACACAGAAGATCATGTTGTCGGCTCTTTATAAATTATAAACAGTTGCTCGCGGCTAAAATAGAAAGGAACAAACCGTTGAAGTAGTCGTAGTGTAATTAAGTATTAGTTTATCTTAACTAATAAATTACACTGATACACTCCAAGTGTATTGAGTAGGACCATTTTAGGTAAGTTCTTTTTATACTGATTTAATAAAAGAACTAGACCTTAGTTATTATGGAAATGTGTGCTCTTAATCCTAATATAATAACAAACACATATATTTAATATTTATTTCTTTGACTTATCAAAGGGTGAGGTTTAGCTCGATAAATCAATATGCCCAATAAGTTGGGAAATAATATTACTTATAGTGTGTATTATTGATTATAGAAGGAAACTGTGTCCTAGTAATCTAGGTTGAGAATGACCCCAAGAGGAGCTCATAAGGATTGTCATGTTAAACCCTGCAGGTGGACTTAGTCCGACATGACGATAAAGTTGAGTGGTACTACTCTTGGACTAAGATATTAATTAAATGAGTTGTCAGTAACTCACTTAATTAGTGGACATTCGACATCTTAAATACAGGGAGACTAACACACTCATAATAAGAAGGAGCCCAAAAATGTAATTTGGGATTGGTGCGGTAGTTCAATAATAATTCTTTAGTGGTATGAATTATTATTGATGAAGTTAAGTTGTGTGTGTTGAACCCCGTGGTAGTTTTGATGTGATCAACCAAGTTGGTTAGGTCCTGCTGTGTTTGATCCCTGTGTCTAAGTGTGCAGGAGCTTAGGAGCACAGGAAGTCGAGCGGAAGACGCAGCTAGCGAGAAGGACGGCACGGGAAGGGAGCCGACGGGCTTGGTGCGTCCGAAGGACGAGAGAGCTGCGGAAGAGTACTCCGGTGGGCGTGAAGAGCGTGCGCGGCGTTCGAGGGATGTTAAGCCGGGACGGAAGGCTGCTCGAGGAGAAGGCCGGGAATTAGGTTCGGGTGAGCCCTATTCCGGTTGGCCGGAATCACCCAAAAGAACAGAGCATCGGAATCCCACGCAAAGGAGCTGGAAAAAGGAGCTGTCCTGGAAAATCCAACTCAAGGCGCCTTCAATAATCTTGAAGGCGCCTTCAATAGTCTTGAAGGCGCCTTCAATAGTCTTGAAGGCGCCTTCATTAGTCTTGAAGGCGCCTTCAACTTGAAGGTGCCTTCAAGTCTTGTTCAAGGCACCTTCAACAGTCAAAGTTGACCTTTTGCGCAGCGGATAAAGGTTTATCCGCTGACCGAGCTGGAGGCGCCTTGAACCCAGTTGGAGGCACCTTGGACTCTCGGGATAAGATTTCCAGGACATATATAAAGGCCCCTGGAGCTAGGAAAGAAATAACAACTCAAGCAATCAACTATGTACTCTTTCCTAGCAATAGTTCTAAGCTTCCAAAGTGTAAAAAGCTTCTCCGCCTTTAGCAAAGGAGATTTTTCTACTGAGCTTTTTCTACTACCCTGGATTAACAACCTCCTTGATTATAACCAGGTTAAATCCTGTCTACTACTTAATTTCTATTTGCTTGCTTGTTTTAATTTTACTATTGCTTTTTTGAGTTGAAATTCGAAGAGGGTATAGTTAATTTTTGTTTGCAGCAATTCACCCCCCTCTTGCCGGCCTCCATTGCACCTACAATTGGTATCAGAGCCTGATCACCTCAAAAGGACTAACCGCCAACTGAAGCACTACGATCAAGACGATGGCCGGAGCGAATATACATCCCCCAAAGTTCGACGGAGACTTCAGAACATGGAAGTGAAAAATGGAGGTATTTTTTAAAACTGAATTTGACATTCTTTTAATAATGAAATATGGCTATGCAGTTCTGAAAGATAAGGAGGAAAATACCTGGACGAAAAAGGAACAAGCAGACTTCGTCGCCAACGGGAAGGCTGAGTTCCATCTACTCAGCGTTCTGCCGCCTCAGGAGGTAAATCGGATCGGAAGCTACGACTCTGCAAAAGATCTCTGGGAAAAATTCTTGGAGCTCCACGAAGGCACCTCCGAAGCGAAGCTAGCAAGGTGCGACATCCTCCGGAACCAATTGACGAACCTCCGGATGAACCAAGGCGAGAAGGTAGCGCAGCTCCAAGCAAGGATCAAAGAGTTGATCACGCAACTAACTAATCTTGGAGAAGAGGTAACAAACCGAGACTCTATCCGGTACGCGCTCAACGCCTTCCCCAGAACTCCAGAGTGGGCCTCCTTAGTAGATGTGTACTACATCTCTAAGGACCTCGAGGTAAGTACTTTAGAACAATTGTTTTCCACTTTTGAACTTCACAAATCTCGAGTTTCAGAGCCCAATGGAGTAGAGAAGACAAGTCAGAACATAGCTCTAAAGGCAAAAGTAAATGGTTCTGACTCCGAAGCCTCAGTCGACGAATCCGAAGCGGCACTACTAGTAAGACGCTTCAATAAGTTTTTCAGTACTAACAAATTTAAATCGCAGAGGCATCATCGAAAGAAGAGGACGGTTCGTTGCTACAACTGCAAGGAAGAGGGGCACATCAAAGATGATTGCCCAAAGCTAAAGAGAAAGGAGAAAGAAAAGGAAAAGTCAAAATACAAGAAACCAGAACCCTCCAAGCACAAGAACCTAAAGGCTACTTGGTCAGATTCGTCATCCTCTTAGTCGGACATCGAAGAATTCTTGGGCTTAGCGCTAATGGCGAACCATCAACCAGAAGAAGACTCAAGCTCAGAGATGAGCATGGATGAAGGGGGAGGTTCATCAGAAGAGGAAAGTTGCAGTGAAGGGGGAGACTCACCGAGTCAGGTAAGTAAGGTACGCAATCTAACCCTAACTCAGTCTTTTCATATTATTAAAGCTCTTTCTAAAGAATTAGATAAATTAGAAAAAGAAAATTTGAAATCGGAAAATCAAAATTTAAAATTAGAAATTGAAAAATTGAAATATGATGCATGCTTAAAGATAAATGTTTTTCCAAAACCAAAATTTAGATTTTATGGAAAATTAAACTGGTATATAAGAAAGCATCAGGGGCAACTTAGACGAATTCCAAGAAATTATATACCCCCTAAGTATCTGATTAATCCAGTAGGAAGGAACCTCTATTGGGTTCCAAAATCTGTGCTAAATTAATTTTTTAATTAATTAAAAGCTTTAAAGAGAGAAAATTAAACATTTTCTTTATGAAAGCTTTGTCTAAGGAAGTGGTTGTTGCTCCAATAACCAAGAAAGCCTAGTGCCTCGCCACGACCTGGAAGCTGAAATATTGAAATAAAATGTTTAATTAACTTTCTGAAAAAGCATTAAAATCAAGAATTAAATAATGCTTTGAAAGTTTATCAAACATTTTTTTAAAATAAACAAAATTTTCTTTTACTTAGAAATTCTTCTTGAAAATTCTAACTTAAAATTTTCTTTTGCATTTTAGTTAGAAATTTTTTTTTACTGGAGAAATTCTAAACTTCATTTGACTTAGAAATTTTTTTGGGAACATTCAAAAATTTAGTTTACTTAGAATTTTTGGAAAATTCAGTTTAACTAAGATTTTTTTTTTTTTGCTTCGAAAATTTTTCTGAAAATTCAATTTAACTTAGAAATTTTTTGCTAAAATTCATTTGTGCTCAGAATTTTTTTAATAATTTGCTTAATATTCTATTATTTGGTACCCCATTTTTGCTGTGATCAAAGGGGGAGAAAAAGGTACAAGTTTAGGGGGAGTTAGGAAAATTAGAAAATTAAATTTTTTATTTTCATAAAATTAAATTTTTCACTAAAGTGTGTTGCAATTTTATTTATTGAAAATTTATGATTAATTATGTTAATTTTATTTATTGAAAAATATGCTTAATTATGTTAGTTTAGTAATTTCTTTTAAAATTACTATTTATGTCTATTTTAACCCTAACTTGAACTTGGGTTGATGCACATAAAAAAGGGGGAGATTGTTGAACCCCGTGATAGTTTTGATGTGATCAACCAAGTTGGTTAGGTCCTGCTGTGTTTGATCCATGTGTCTAAGTGTGCAGGAGCTAAGGAGCACAGGAAGTCGAGCGGAAGACACAGCCAGCGAGAAGGACGGCACGGGAAGAGAGCCGACGGGCTCGGTGCGTCCGAAGGACGAGAGAGCTGCGGAAGAGTACTCCGATGGGTGTGAAGAGCGTGCGCGGCGTTCGAGGGACGTTAAGCCGGGACGGAAGGCTGCTCGAAGAGAAGGCCGGGAATTGCTTTCGGGTGAGCCCTATTCCGGTTGGCCGGAATCACCCAAAAGAACGGAGCATCGGAAGCCCACGCAAAGGAACTGGAAAAAGGAGTTGTGCTGGAAAATCCAGCTCAAGGCGCCTTCAACAGTCTTGAAGGCGCCTTCAACTTGAAGGCACCTTCAAGGCTTGTTCAAGGCGCCTTCAACAGTCAAAGTTGACCGTTTGCGCAGCGGATAAAGTTTTATCCGCTGACCGAGCTGGAGGCGCCTTGAACACAGTTGGAGGCGCCTTGGACTCTTGGGATAAGATTTCCAGGACCTATATAAAGGCCCCTAGAGCTAGGAAAGAAATAACAACTCAAGCAATCAACTGTGTACTCTTTCCTAGTAATAGTTCTAAGCTTCCAAAGTGTAAAAGACTTCTCCGCCTTCAGCAAAGGAGATTTTTCTACTGAACTTTTTCTACTGCCCTGGATTAACAACACCCTTGGTTGTAACCAGGTTAAATCCTGTCTACTACTTAATTTCTATTTCCTTGCTTGTTTTAATTTTACTATTGCTTTTCTGAGTTGAAATCCGAGGAGGGTATAGTTAATTTTTGTTTGCAGCAATTCACCCCCCCTCTTGCCGGCCTCCGCTGCACCTACAGTGTGTTCGGGGCGAACACGGGATGCTTAATTTTATCGGGAGACCAAAACCAATTCCTCCTCTTGGTCCCTATTGTAGCCTCTTGTATATAGAGATTTATACCCACCACATACCCACCTTCTTACCCATCCTAATGGGGTCGGCCAAGCTAGCTTGGAACCCAAGCTAGGGCCGGCCAAGATCAAGTGGATGAGCCAAGTTGGTGGCCGGCCAAAGCTTGGGTCCCAAGCTTAGGTGGTCGACCACTAGAAAATTAAAAGGAATTTTTATTAAAATTATTTCTTATGTGGATATCATGGTTTTAAAATAGAGTTTAAAATTTAAATATGTCCTTTTATAGCTTTCTACAAAAGATTTGAAATCTTTCCTTATTTGTAGATTGAAAGGAGATTTTAATTTTGAGAAAACTTTCCTTTTTTAACCATGTTCATGATTTAAAAGAAAGTTTAAAAATTAAATATTCTCTTTTATTAGTTTCTACAAAAGATTAAGAAAAGATTTGATATCTTTCCTTATTTGTAGATTGAAAAGAGATTTTAATTTTTAGAGATAATTTTTCTTTTTGGAAATTATCTACATGTTTAAAAGAAAGATTTTAATTTATAAAATTTCCTTTTTACTAACCAATCAAGAAGGGATTAAAATTATTGAAATTTTTTATAAATTTCTGGAAACAAATTAAGAAGTTTTAATTCTTGTTTTAATTAAAACTTTACTTGTTTTGGGGAGAAAGTGGCCGGCCAAGAAAATTGGAAAAAGAAATTTGATTTTTAATTAATTAATTTTTTATTTTTCATGACAAAAGAATTAAGGAAGTTTTTATTAAAAATTCCTTATTTGCCAAGACCAAGGATTATAAAAAAGGGGGTAGAGGTGCCTTTATGGGTGAACGACTCTATTCTTTTCTTCCTCCTTTGTGGCCGACGGCATCAACTTAAGGGAAGTCCATGGTGGCCAGTTCTAGCTAGGAGAAGAAGGAGAGAAAGAAGGCTTCGTTTCTAGCATCCCTTGGAGCTTGGTGGTGGTGGCCGGACCTTTACTTCTCATGGAGAATTAATGGTGGCCAAATTTTGCTTGGAGAAGAAGGAGCTTGGTGGTTCTCATCTCGGAAGATCGTTGCCCACACAACGTCCGAGATAAGAAGAGGAATACGATAGAAGATTAAGAGGTCATTAAAGTTTACAAAGGAAGGTATAATTAGTAATTAATTTCCGCATCATACTAGTTGTATTTCTTTTGTATGAATTCCAAACACAAGAGGCATTAGATCTAGTTTTTCGAGTTTGTGTTTTCTTCTTTTTCGAATTTGTGATTCGATTGTTCTTTTTGGTTAATCTAGAGTTATTTAAGGAAATTAAATATTAGCTTTCCTTAAAAGGCTTTGTCTAGGCGGTGGTGGTTGCTCCCATATCCAAGAAGGCCATGTGCCTCGCCATGCAGTCCTGGAAGCCAATTTTGGAAATTAATATTTAATGAAATTAATAACATAGGTGGATTTGAATCAATAGTGTTAAGTTCCTCTTGCGATTCAAATCTAAACCATTAAGAACAGATAAGTTAAATTTGGAATCAATGATGTTAAGTTCCGTCTGCGATTCCTAATTTAACTTCTAAAGAACACAATAGGTTATTTAAGGAAAGGTTCGACACTTGTACAAAATTTTTTGTACAGTGGAACCGGTACGTTTTCCTAGGACTAACCAACAGTGATAACCCTAGGTGAAGAAAAATCCTAGGGGCGGTAACCCTAGGTCCTAGGGGGTGGTAACCCTAGGCAGAAAGTCCAGTCGGTTTGGAGGACCGAATTGACATCAGGTAATCTCTCCTGAGGTGAGTAGGTGAGGACGCATTCCTCGGAAGAGGGAACAGTAAGCGTCGGTTCGACCTAAGGTTTCCGGTAGGAAATCCGAAGTCAGAATCGGACAGCCCGAAGACTGTCAAACACTTTATTTATTATATTTATTATGTGCTAACTTTGTCTTGCAGAGTATATGGATGTTTTGTGGACTAACACATATTGCATAGACGAAGGAGACACTTTTACCTCGGATGAACAGTACCCGAGGCACCCTCCATGGAGCTTGGAGGCACCTTGGGTGCAAGGCAAAAGCTGGTTGTGCAATGAGCTCAGAGGTGCCCTGGACGCTGGCTTGAAGGCACCTCAGTGGTTGATGGAGGCGCCTCCAGGCGAATAAGAGGCAGCGACCCGAAGACTTATTGCAGCGCAGGAAGCGGGATGAGATTTGAGGTTTGAGGCGCCTCCATGGGCCATTAGAGACGCCCTCAATGTCCAATAAAAGGACATCTCGAGGCAACAACAAGATAATTACCTTCCAAGCAATCCTTTCACAACCAGTTGCTAACGAGAAGTTCCGACGAAGCTACAACTTGATGCTGATGATCCGGAGCCCCGATTCTACTATTTCTTGTTTGTCGTCCGTAAATTTTACTACTGTTGATTGTAATTCATTTGTAAACATTTTAATGATATTATAGTTGTTGCCCAATGTAAACGCTCAACGAGCGTAGGCCTTGGAATAGGAGTCACCACATGCTCTGAACCAAGTAAATACCTTGTGTTTGCGTTGTGTTCTTTTACATTTCCGCTGCTTTAATTCTTGATTGTTTTACGAATCTGAAATGCGTGAAAGCCACGAGCACTATTCACCCCCCCTTCTAGCGCGATCTCGATCCAATAGTCACCCCCATCAATAGCATCTAGAGCATGACTGTGTGGATCCACATGGTCGTGCATAATTTCCAGAAAGCAAGAAGACCTCGCCCATGTGACCCACACGGTAGTGTGGCCAAAGAAGAAGAGAAGAAGAGCACGATCGTGTGAATCCACACAGCCATGTAGCCTATCTAGAGCCAAAGCAGAACACGGCCATGTGACCTACACGGCCATGTCATCTTGGCAGATAGCAGAAAGAAGGAGGCTATGTGGAATCCACACGACTGTGCCATGGGTCGTGTGGTGCCCATGTCCAGCTCTATAAAAGGGGGTTTCTCCCCCTTTCTTGAGGAGGAGGGTTCTCCCCTTGTGGAGATCCATCTTGGTGCTAATCTCCACCTTCTCCGATCTTGATCTGATGATCCGAAGCCATCTCCATTTCCACATCGACTCCGGAAATTCAGGATTGGTTTCGAAGATCATGTATCGCCATTGGATAAGCATTTCTCTTCTCTTTTCTTCTCTTTATTTTAGGATTGGAATGCTTGTAATTTTTATGTCTTCAAATCTCTATCTTTGTGCCATGGAGTAAATCCATTGTTTTAGGATTAAGGGAGTAATTGTGGTTTGATTTGATGTAAGAACTCATGGATATGCCAATTTCTTATCTAGATGATATTAGCATGTTTTGTATTTATTTGATCTTATGTGAATTCATGTGTTTGGACTTAATTGTCATGTTTGATTAAATGTTTATGATGCTTGTGGATCCCATAGAGGGGCACCCTAGATAGTATGATCGAGGGACGCTAGTGACAGGTAGTCTCGCTAACAGACGTCTAGGGTGTCATCTTGAAAGGTGAAGCAAGTCTCTACAAGGAGGTGGGATGGATGAATGTAATTATTACCTTCATCACTATGTACATTGAGTAAAGTATGTGTTTCTGTATTGTATGACCGAGGGATGCTAGTAATAGACAATCCTGCTAATGGACTTTGTGGGAATCATATCTATTTGATTGCTAGTGATGTCGATCTAAGTCCCTTGCCGGTTGTCTTCTGTAGGAGAGAACCTGACGACTTCCTACAAATATATGTTAATTAAGAATATGAATTAGTGAACCATGCTACATTGATGAATTTTACAATGAAACCAAACTCCTAGTACACTCGCAAAAAACAAGTTCCTCATTTACTTTTCTATTGTTATGTCTTGTTTCTTTACTTAACACATTTCTTATCCTAGTCAATCGTTTAGCTAATTTTTTATGAGACATCTCTAGTGCTTATAACCAGTCCCTATGAGTTTGATATCTTTTATTACTGATGATGAAACAATACACTTGCAATTGCGTAACAAATTTTTGGTGCCATTGCTGGGGACTGCGCTTATATCATTAAAGATAATCATTCGAGTTAGACTAAACTTTTCTTTCTTTTCTATTTCATACTTGTTACTAGTCTCAGAAATGTTGTTTTTTCAATTTCATCATGCATTTCTTATTTCTTTTTATGCAATTTTCTTTCCTTTATTTTTAATTCTGCATTTTCTTGTTACTTCTACATGTCTATCTTGTTCTAACTATAATCATTTAGATGAACATGATTAAACTGATCACTAGATTGAAAGCTCTATTTCAAAAGTTTGACCAAATTTCTGTTGTGAACTCTAATACTTTTTTCTGTGAGATTTGTTGTACAACTAGTCATATATATGATAATTGTCCAACATTATTTGACCGTCCATATAGAATGCATGTTGAAAAAAGGGGTGTTTTCTCTAACTTTAATCAAAGGTCAGAACAAATTTTTTGTAAAGCTTGCAAAGAAATAGGTAATTCAATCGAAAGTTGCTACAAGCTACGCAATTTGGGAACATCAATAGATGAACTCAATAGAAAATAGATGAAATTGCCTCATCAAATTCACACACATATGACTCCGACTCAAAGGACCCCCAATTTATTTTAGCTTCAATAAGGGACAAGGTAAGTATGTAGATGCTATATATGGAAGCTCAATCATCGTCTGTGGTGGATAGAATTTTGAAAGGTTTAGAGGAGCTTCAAGATCTTCAAGCTAAATCACGCAAAGACATCAAGAAAATGAATGATACACTTGATAATATAGACTCAATAAATAATAGAATTTCAGCTAATCTCTTAACTTGGCATGAGTCTATAATGAGAAAATACTATGATGAGCTTGAGGATCATGAATCTGAGACTTTGATAAAGGAGTGCACCACTTTAATTCCATTACCTCATAATATCAAAGATCCAGAAGAGTCTTCCCTTCCTACATCTGAACCAATTTATAGTCATGTTGTGGAAGGATATGTAAAGATAACCCAAGAATCACTCCCTTTAGTCGCACAACCATTAGTCATCTTGGATGATGTAGGTCATGAACTAGTTGATATTGAGAGTGTAGGGACTTGTGCAATAGAAACAAAGTCTCAAGAATCACCTCTTTTAGTAAAACCACCACTTGAGTCAGAACCTTCCTTATCTAAATGTCAAACCATGTTCGATGATTTACTTACATTAGTGATTGGTAAAAGTCAAATTTTAATTGATTTATCTACTGTTACTAATCAATTCTTTTTTGAGCATGGTGGTGGCAAGACGTACATTGTATAGTAGTCACAAGGATAAGATAGTGTTGAACCTTTGAAGGATGACATATTTGTTAAAAATCTGAGAGCCCTTGGTAAGAGGGTTCTAAAATATCTTACCCTTCTGAGAACGAAATTTAGATGAATCCAATGAGGTGGTCAAGTTAATGACCTCAAACAAACAATTCTTGGGAGGCAACCCAAGTTCAATCTTGTTTTCATTTATGGCTTTAGTTTCATTCTAGTCTCTTTTCTTTATTTATAATAACTCATATCTTCTACTTAATTTTTCTTGTCTATTTTTTTTAAGGATTCAATATTGTGGAAGAGTGTAAATCACAGATAGGAACATGAATGTCTCAACCATTTAAAGCTTATTACTTGGTAACTTCTCTAACTTCAAAAAATCTCTTCCATATTTCATTTCTAGTTTTCATTGGGATAATGAAAAGTTTGAGTCGAGGGGGGGGGGGGGGGGGTGTTTGCAACCTGACTGAATTTTCTGCTTCTTCTTTCTTCTTTTATGTTTTTCATTTCATTTGTTTTATTTGTTCTGCATTTTGTTTTGCTTTGCCTGCTTTTAGTTTCTGCTTATGCCTTTGTTTTGTTTGTTAGGCTTGTTTTTTTATCGTCACTTGACTGTCTTTTAAAATGTTATGTGGCATATCGAGAACATCTTTCCTAACCACTGCTAACTTGTCCAATAGTAAAATTGTTATCACGTTCATTTCTTGATTCATGTTGTTGTGGGCATAATGCTAGTATGTTTAGTATACTTCTTTCTTCTATCTCAAGTAGCATGAAATGAGTTAAGTATTGTGCAGAGACAAATTTGAGTTTTGGCCTAACCTTAAGGATCTTACTTTCACTTTACTTAAACTTGAATGGTTGTTATCATTGGAATAGTCATGATTCATCTTATTTGTTTACTACTTTGATTCTTATGGTGATTTCTTAAACAACATTTAGGTTACTGGATGATGCTCGAATCATATAAGCTCATTTAGAAAAATTAAATATCCCAACATTTGCATGAATGTATATTTGTATCTAAAAAAATGAATGAATAAGGGATATAAAAAATAGTTGTCGTAAGTGGAGACTAGCAAGTTACCCATTTGAGACCGAGTTAGGTTATTGGGGAAATAACTACTATGTTTCTCTGGATATTGAACACGCCTTCGAGACCTTGGGTGGATTGAGGAATATGAACCAAGTGTGTGGTAGGTAAGTACCTATCACTGGGAATATTAGGAACTTGATTGGATGATAACTTGACTAGGACAAAGATTAAAACTTGAAGAGTTTGGGTTACTCATTGCACTATGCACAAGAAACTTGTGCTTAGGCCATACTTGAGTTATCTCTACAATTATGCTCACTAATGAAACTTGTGGATAGAGTTAGGAAAGTGCACTAGGGATTATGATGCATTATAGAGTGCATGAGTTTAGATTACAACATTTTGCTTGAGGACAAACAAAGATGTAAGTCTGGGAGTGTGATGTGCATAGATTATATACACTTTTATGCATATTTTGACGCACATTCACATACTTTACGCATACCTTATCTATGCATTTTTATACCTCTTGTCTTACTTTCAGCATAATTACTCTTCTTTGTTCAGAGATCTATTCTTTGTGCTTTTCTTGTTGATAGGAGTCAAATTCGAAGAGAAAACTGTTGGAAACAAAAATTATGGGAGAAGAAAAAAGAATTACAGAAGGAAAAATGTGGAAGAGGAGAAATAACTCTATGTGGAAGAGGAGTAGAAGAAAATAGAAAACTCAACTTGTTCATTCATGAAAAAGAAGTACATATTTATAGGCTTATTGGATAAGCACTAATATGAGATAATCATGATATTTAAAATAAATAAATAAATTCTATCTCCACGAACTCTTATCAATTAATCAAGTTCTATCTCTATCCTATCTCTAGTCAAGACTTGCCACATCACCATTTTATCTCCATAAAATTTTATCAACAAAAAACAAGTTTAATTTTCAACACCCCCTCTTAAACTTGATTTTGTGACTCCAAGCAAATATCGTATTTTGATGAAGTCTTCAAATTTGAATGGCTTGGTAAAAATATCAGCAACTTGATCTTGAGACTTTATGTATTCCACTTGCACTTCTTTTCTTGTAATACATTCTCTGATATAGTGAAAGCGCGTATCGATGTGCTTGCTTCTATCATGGAAGACTGGATTTTTTGCTAGTGCTATTGTAGACTTGTTATCAACTCGTATCTTGGTTGCCTCTTCTTGTGGTAAACTTAACTCATTCAATAAATTTCTGAGCCAAACAGCATGACAAACACATGAAGTCGCAGCTACATACTCTGCTTCACAAGTAGAAAGTGTGACAATAGGCTATTTTTTCGACATCCAAGTGAAAGCTATATCTCCCATAAAGAACACAAATCCTGTAGTGCTCTTTCTATCATCTATATCTCCACCCCAATCACTGTCACTATATCCTTCAAGTTTGAAGCGGTTAGATGTTGAATAAAGTAATCCAAAATCTATCGTACCTTTGATATAACGCAAAATTCTCTTAGCGATTTTAAGGTGGGTAGTAGTTGGATCTTCCATGTAGCGACTAACAAGTCCAACAGCATAAAGAATATCAGGCCTTGTGCACGTCAAGTATCATAAACTTCCAACCAAACTCTTAAAAAATGTTGGATCAACTTTTTCTTCTTCATCATGCTTTGATAGCTTGACTCCACATTCTACTGGGGTATTTATAGACTTACTGTTATCCATCCTGAACTTCTTTAATATCTCTCTTGCATAACCTACTTGTGAGATGAAGCTTCCATCTTCCCTTTGGTTCACTTCAATGCCCAGATAGTATGCCATGAGCCCAATATCAGTCATTTCAAACTCTTTAGTCATCGCTTCTTTAAATTCTCCAAACATACTTGGATTGCTTCCTGTGAAGATCAAGTCATCGACATATAGGCATACAATCAAAACATCTTTATCCTTACTCTGAATGTATAATGCATGTTCATAAGGACATTTGATGAAGCCTTTCTCTTGCAGATGCTTGTCTATTCGGCTATTCCATGCCCTTGGTGCTTGCTTCAGCCCGTAGAGAGCCTTCTTCAATTTTAGAACTCTGTCTACTTGTCCTTTAACTTCATAACCTGATGGTTGCTTAATATAGACTTCTTCTTCAAGAACTCCATTTAAAAAAGCAGATTTTACATCCATTTGATGTATTTTCCACTTATTTTGAGCTACTAAAGCAATGATTAGTCTGATAGTTTCTAATCGAGCAACGGGAGCGAATACCTCATCATAATCAATGCCAGATCTTTGACTGTAGCCTTTTGCCACCAATCTTTCTTTATATCTTTCAACTTCTCCTTTGGCATTCTTCTTTATTTTGTACACCCACTTCACACCAATCACCTTATGTCCTTTAGGAAGTGTCGTTAACTCCCATGTGTCATTCTTCTCTATCGCCTTGATTTCTTCATCCATTGCATCTTTCCACTTTTTGCTTTTTATAGCTTCTTGGAAATCTATAGGCTCGCAATCCGCAAAGAGACAAAATAGAGTAAGATTATCTTGATTTTCAGTTACCTCATAAATTTCCCGTAAGCTTCTAAAGCATGGTACTCTTTCACTTGAAGTTGATGCAGATAAATTCTCTTGAGTACTTGATGTTGGTGTTACTAGTGGAGTAGTAGGCTCCTCTCTTGTTTGCTCTACCCTTGGTTGCTCCACCCTTAGTTGCTCCACATCTTCTTCTTCAAAGCACGGGAAAAAGTTATAATCTTCATTTCGAGATTCCCAATTCCATTCTTCTTCTTAATTAAATATGACATCTCGGCTGATGATTGTCTTCCCAGTATCTGGATTGTATAGCTTATACCCTTTTGAGTTAGCATCATAACCAATAAAAATAAACTTCTTACTTTTATCATCCAATTTGCTTCTTGATTGATCAGGCACGTTAACGTGAGCTATACTTCCAAAAACTTGTAGATGAGAAATCCCAGGCTTCCTTCCGCTCCATGCTTCTTGTGGTGTCTTGTCCCACACACTCCTTGTTGGTGATCGGTTGGATAAGTATACTGCACATGCAACCGCTTCTGCCCAAAGTTCCTTTGGTAGCCGCTTGCTTTTGAGAATGCTCCTTGCCATGTCAAGGATGGTTCGATTCTTTCTCTCCGCCACTCCATTTTGTTGAGGGGATCTTGGAACTGTCAAGGGTCGTCGTATTCCGTTGACTTCACAAAATTCTTGAAACTCCTTTGAGGTAAATTCTCCTCCTCGATCAGAACGCATAACTTTGACCTTGAGACCGCTCTCCTTTTCTATGGTAGCTTTAAATTTCTTGAATATGCCGAATGCCTCCGATTTTTGCTTCAAGAAGTATACCCAAGTTTTCCGAGAAAAATCATCTATGAAAAGAATGAAATAATTACTCTTACCAAGTGAACTTAGCTTTATCGGACCGCAAACATCTGTATGTATAAGTTCAAGAGGCTTTTGAGCTCTTGAACTTGACTCCTTTGGAAAAACTCTTCTAAATTGCTTCCCACATAGACATGCTTCACATACTTGATCAGGATGTCTGATGTAAGGTAGTCCTCTCACCATCTCCTTCTTTGAAAGCAGTTCTAGTCCTCCGAAATTCAAATGTCCAAATCGAAGATGCCATAGCCAAGTGATGTCTTTGTAACAACCTTTGAGACAGTTGACGACATCATTTTGAATATTAAGTAAGAACATTCTATTTTTTGACATAGGCACCTTAGCAATTAAGCAACCAATATGATCTT
Source organism: Zingiber officinale (assembly GCF_018446385.1). Classification (NCBI taxonomy): domain Eukaryota; kingdom Viridiplantae; phylum Streptophyta; class Magnoliopsida; order Zingiberales; family Zingiberaceae; genus Zingiber; species Zingiber officinale. Next base: position 18,365,883 of record NC_055989.1, read on the forward strand.
TCAAGAAGAGCATACCATCTTTTAGATGAATATCATACCCTTTTGCCAAAAGTTGTCCTAAGCTTAGGATGTTGCTCTTCATATTTGGTACAAAGAAAACATTTGAGATAAATTCATGTTTTCCATTCTTCAAACGAATGAGAATGTTACCTTTGCCTTTTACCTCAATCTTTGATTCAACTCCGAAGGATACATTACCACCAACTGATTCATCAAGCTCTACGAACATGTTTCTTTTCCCACACATATGATTGCTTGCACCAGTGTCGAGATACCAAATTGTATCTTCTTCTCTTTCATTATCTTTATATGCTAGCAGTAGAGTGCCATCTTCTTCTTTCCTTTCTTCCATATAATTTACTCTTTCATATACTTTATTCTTGGGCGATCTACATTCTTTTGCATAATGTCCAAATTTGTCACAATTGTAGCACTTAACTTGAGATTTATCGTACCTCGAGTTTGTATACCCTCTTCCACGTCCTCTTGTTGAATGTTCTCCTCTTTCATTGTTGTTGTTGGAGACCCATCCTTGCTCATTAGAACGACCTCGTCCATATCCACGACCTCTTCCTCGTTGACTTCTATTATTACTGGAGCTTTCATCTTTCTTTGTCGGTTGAAGAGTCGTCTGTAGGAGTTGTTGAGTAATTTCTTCATTTATCTTCTTCTTTTCTTCATGGGCTTGTAATGAACCCAGCAGTTGCTCAATCGTCATGACTTGTAGATCCTTGGTCTCTTCGATGATGGTTGTAATGCTATCAAATTTTGAATCCAATGATCGAAGAATTTTCTCAATAATAGTTACTTCTTCTAGTTTCTCACCATTTCTCTTTAGTTGATTGGAAATGGTAGAGACTCTAGAAAAATAATCTGATACTAACTCACCTTCTTTCATACGAAGAGCATCAAATTGACTTCTTAATGTCTGAAGTCGTACCTTTTTTACTTTTTCTTCTCCTTGATATGAGACTTGGAGCTTTTCCCATGCTTGCTTGGCTGCAGTAGCACTTGAAATCTTCTCAAAACCATCCTCATCTAAAGCTTGATAAATGAGGAAGAGAGCCTTCTTGTCTCTCTTTCTTAAATCTCTCAGACTGTCTTTTTCAGTTGAAGATAACGTCGAGTCGTCACGAGGCTCAACGTAGCCTTTTTCTATAACTTCCCAAACATCATGAGCTCCAAGAAGCGCCTTCATCTTGATACTCCAATTGTCATAATTACTCGCTTTGAGTACTGGAACTTGGAAGGGAACCATACCTCCATTGGCCATAGCTCTGATACCACTTTGTTGGAAACAAAAATTATGGGAGAAGAAAAAAGAATTACAGAAGGAAAAATGTGGAAGAGGAGAAATAACTCTATGTGGAAGAGGAGTAGAAGAAAATAGAAAACTCAACTTGTTCATTCATGAAAAAGAAGTACATATTTATAGGCTTATTGGATAAGCACTAATATGAGATAATCATGATATTTAAAATAAATAAATAAATTCTATCTCCACGAACTCTTATCAATTAATCAAGTTCTATCTCTATCCTATCTCTAGTCAAGACTTGTCACATCACCATTTTATCTCCATAAAATTTTATCAACAAAAAACAAGTTTAATTTTCAACAAAAACGACGTTTGTGGTCAATTCGAACAACATACGAAGGCAATCGATATTGGCCGTGTGAATCCACACGGCCATGTGGCTTCATTAGAGGAGGAGCAAGGCACGACCGTGTTACCCACACGACCATGTCACCCCCCATCAATAGCATCCAGAGCATGGCTGTGTGGATCCACATGGCCTTGTAGCATTTCTAGAAAGCAAGAAGACCTCGACCATGTGACCCACACAGTCGTGTGGCCAAAGCAGAAGAGAAGAAGAGCATGATCGTGTAAATCCACACGGCCATGTAGCCCATCCAGAGCTAAAGAAGAACATGGTCGTGTGACCTACACAGTCGTGTCACCCTGGTAGATAGCATAAAGAAGGAAATTGTATGGAATCCACAAGACCATGCCACTACCCATGAGGTGCCTGTGCCCAGCTCTATAAAAGGGGGTTTCTCCTCATTTCTTAGGGAGGAGGGCTCTCCCCTTGGGGAGATCCATCTTGGTGCTGATCTCCACCTTTTTTTGACCTTGATCTGATGATCTAAAACCATCTCCATCACCACATCGACTCCGAAAGTTCAAGATTGGTTCCGAAGATCACGTATCGCCATTGGATAAACATTTCTCTTCTCTTCTCTTCTCTTCATTTTGGGATTGGAATGCTTGTAATTTTTATGTCTTCGGATCTCTATCTTTGTGCCATGTAGTAGATCCATTGTTCTAGGATTAAGAGAGTAATTGTAGTTTGATTTGATGTAAGAACTCATGGATATGCCAATTTCTTATCTAGATGATATTAGCATACTTTCTATCTATTTGGTCTTATGTGAATTCATGTGTTTGGAATTAATTATTATGTTTGATTGAATCTTTGTGATGCTTGTGGATCTCGTAGAGGGACGCCCTAGATCATATGATCGAGGGACATTAGTGACAGGCAGTCCTGCTAACGGACGTATAGGGTGTCATCTTAAAAGGTAAAGCAAGTCTCTATAAGGAGGTGAGATGTGTAGGTGCAGCGGAGGCCGGCAAGAGGGGGGTGAATTGTCTGAAAAAAACTATACCCTCCTCGTGCTTTCAACTCAAAATGCAATAGCAATAATAAAATAACTGAAATAAAGAAATAGAAATAAAGCATAGACTTAGCAATTAACCTGGTTACAACCAAGAAGGTTGTTAATCCAAGGCGAAGAAAAGCGCACTAGAAAAAGTCTCCTTTACTGAAGGCGGAGAAGTCTTTTGCACTCTAACAGCTCAGAACTATTGCTAGGAATGAATACATAGTTGATTGAACAATTGATATCTAATTCCTAGGTCCAGGGGTCCTTTTATAGGCCCTGGAAACTCTATCTCATAGGTCTAAGGCGCCTCCAACAGAGGTCTAAGGCGCCTCCAATGAGTTGTTCGGATAGAACTCTATCCGAACTTCAATGGTCATTTTGACCTGACTCAAGGCGCCTTCAACAAGCAATGAAGATGCCTTCAATGCATGTTTAAGGCACCTTCAAGGTTCCTGCTATAAATACCTTCCTGCTTGGATGGTATAAATAGTTTCCATCCTTTTTTGACTCCTTTTCTTCTTCGCTTTGACTTCCAAAGCTCCGTTTGCTTGGGTGATTTTGGCCAACCGAAATAGGGCTCACCCGAACCCAATTTCTGACCTTCTCCTCGAGCAGCCTTCCTCCCCGGCTTAACGTCCCTCGAACACCGCGCACGTTCTTCTCGTCCATCGGTGTACTCTTTCGCAGCTCTTTCGTCCTTCGAATGCACCGAGCCCGTCGTCTCCCTTCCCATGTCGTCCTTCTCGCTAGCTGTGTCTTCCGCTCGACTTCCTGCGCTCCTAAGCTCCTGCACACTCAGATGCAGGGATCAAACACAAAGCAGGACCTAATCAACTTGGTTGATCACATCAAAATAACCACGGGGTCTAACAATCTCCCCCTTTTTGATGTGCATCAACCCAAGTTCAAATTAGGATAAAAATAGAAAAATAGTAATTTTAAATAAAATTACTAAACTAACATGTTATGCATAAATTTACAATAAATAAAATTACAACTATTTAATTAAGAGTTTAAATAGAATTTTTCAAATTTTTTTTAAAACTCAGAGTTAAAAAAAACTCTCTCCCCTACACTTGTACCTATCTCTCCCCTTTTGATCACAGTAAAAATAGGGTAATAATAAGATAATATGATTTAAAAAAAAAAATTCTAAGTAAAATGAGTTTTTAGAATTTTCCAGAAAAAAAAATTCTAAGTAAATTGAATTTTTAGAATTTAAAAAAATCTAAGTAAAATAAATTTTTAGAATTTTCCAGAAAAGAAATTTCTAAGTAAATTGAATTTTTAGAATTTTCAAGAAAATGTTTGAAAAACTTTCAAAGTATTATTTAATTCTAGTTTTAATACTTTTTCAGAAAGTTAATTAAATATTTTATTTCAATATTTCAGCTTCCAGGTCGTGGCGAGGCACTAGGCCTTCTTGGTTATTGGAGCAACAACCACTTCCTTAGACAAAGCCTGATAAAGAAATTTTAACGTTTAATTTTCTTGTTGGAAGCTTTAATAATAAAAGAAATTTACTCTAATAAGGCTTTTGGAACCCAATAGAGATTCCTTCCTACTGAATTAATCAGAAACTTAGGGGGTATATAATTCTTGGGAATTTTCCTAAGTTGACCTTGATGATGTTTAACATACCAGTTTAATTTTCCATAAATCTTAAGTTTTGACTTTTGAAAAACATTTATTTTAAAACATGCATCGGTCTTCAATTTTTCAATTTCATCTTTTAATTTTGCATTCTCTAATTTCAAATGTTCATTTTTCCTTTTCTAATTTATCTAACTCTTTAGAAAGGGCTTTAATAAAGCGAAAGGACTGAGTAGGGGTAAGATTACGCACCTGACTTACCTGACTTGGTGATGCTCCCTCTTCACTGCAGCTTTCCTCTTCTGATGTTCTTCCTCCTTCATCTATGCCCATCTCTGAGCTTGACTCTTCTTCCAGCTGATGGTTAGCCATTAACGCTAACCCCGAGAATTTTTCGACGTCTGATTCAGAGGATGAGTCTGACCATGTGGCCTTCAGGATCTTCTGTTTGGAGGAAGATTGTCGCTTTTCCTTTACTTTTTCCTTTTTCTTCAATTTTGGGCAATCATCTTGGATGTGCCCTTCTTCATTACAGTTGTAGCAACGAACTATCCTTTTATTTCGCTGAAGCCTCTTTGTCTGCGATCTAAATTTATTAGTATTAAAAAATTTATTGAAGCACCTTACCAATAGAGCCACTTCGGATTCATCGATCGAGGCTTCGGAGTCGGAACTATTTATTCTTGACTTTAAGGCAATGTTCTGACTAGTCTTCTCTACTCCATTGGGCTCTACAACTCGAGATTCATGAAGTTCAAAAGTCGAAAACAAATTTTCTAAAGTACTTACCTCGAAGTCCTTAGAGATGTAGTATGCATCTACTAAGGACGCCCATTCTGGAGTTATGGGGAAGGCGTTGAGCGCGTACCGGATCGAGTCCCAGTTCGTTACTTCTTCTCCAAGGTTGCTTAGTTGAGTTATTAGCTCTTTGATCCTTGCTTGGAGTTGCGTTACCTTCTCGCCTTGGTTCATCCGGAGGTTCATAAGTTGAGTCTGGAGGATATCACGTCTTGCAAGCTTCGCTTCAGATGTACCTTCATGAAGCTCCAAGAATTTTTCCCAGAGGTCTTTCGCGGAGTTGTAGCTTCCAATCCAACTTACCTCTTATGGTGGCAGCACGTTAAGCAGATGGAACTCTGTTTTTCCGTTGGCGACGAAATTGGCTTGCTCCTTTTTCGTCCAGGTGTATTCTTCCTTATCTTTTGGAACTGCATAGCCATATTTCATGATTAAACAAATATCAAATTCTATCTTGAAAAATACCTCCATCCGGCGTTTCCACATCGCAAAGTCTCCGTCGAACTTCGGGGGATGAATGCTTGTTCCTGCCATCATCTTGATCTTCATGCTTTAGTCGGCGGCTAGTCCTTCTGAAGTGGTCTAGCTCTGATACTAATTATAGGTGCAGCGGAGGCCGGCAAGAAGGGGGTGAATTGTCTGAAAATAAGAAAATTATACCCTTCTCGTGCTTTCAACTCAAAATGTAATAGCAATAATAAAATAAATGAAATAAAGAAACATAAATAAAGCAGAGACTTAGCAATTAACCTGGTTACAACCAAGAAGGTTGTTAATCCAGGGCGAAGAAAAGCGCACTAGAAAAAGTCTCCTTTACTGAAGGCGGAGAAGTCTTTTGCACTCTAACAGCTCAGAACTATTGCTAGGAATGAATACATAGTTGATTGAACAATTGATATCTAATTCCTAGGTCCAGGGGTCCTTTTATAGGCCCTGGAAACTCTATCTCATAGGTCTAAGGCGCCTCCAACAGAGGTCCAAGGCGCCTCCAATGAGTTGTTCGGATAGAACTCTATCCGAACCTCAACGGTCATTTTGACCTGGCTCAAGGCACCTTCAACAAGCAATGAAGGCGCCTTCAATGTTGAAAGCGCCTTCAATGCATGTTTAAGGCGCCTTCAAGGTTCTTGCTATAAATACCTTCCTGCTTGCATGGTATAAATAGTTTCCAGCCTCTTTTGACTCCTTTTCTTCTTCGCTTTGACTTCCGAAGCTCTATTTACTTGGGTGATTTCGGCCAACCGAAATAGGGCTCACCCGAACTCAATTTCCGGCCTTCTCCTCGAGCAGCCTTCCTCCCCGGCTTAACGTCCCTCAAATGCCATGCACGTTCTTCTCGTCCACCGGTGTACTCTTTTGCAACTCTCTCGTCCTTCGGACGCACCGAGCCCGTCGGCTCCCTTCCCATGCCGTCCTTCTCACTAGCTGCATCTTCCGCTCGACTTCCTGCGCTCCTAAGCTCCTGCACAGTCAGACACAGGGATCAAACACAAAGCAAGACCTAACCAACTTGGTTGATCACATCAAAACAACCATGGGGTCTAACAAGATGGATGAATGCAATTATTGTTGGAGGATCGGTGGCCGGCTTGAAGGGGGGTTGGATAGACGGCACCCCCAAATCGTTGCTTCCTATGATGTTAGCGTAGCGGAATACAAACAAACACAAATAGAAAGCTAAATACTAAATACAAGAATGGAAATGCAAACCGCTAACACGTTCGCTTAACGTGGTTCGGAGATTAGGGCTCCTACTCCACGGCTTGTCCTTGAGGTGAACGATCCCTATCCGTCGGTGGATTAGCCCCCGGCAAACTCCGGCTATCTCAAGTCGCTCCTTGTGGGTGGAGAAACCTCACCACAAACTCACCAAGACCTCTTGGATTACACAAGCACTTGAGAACTCTTGTGACTACTAATTAGGCTTTAACCAAGTCTAATTTCGTCGCCTTGGCCGGCCATACTAAGCTCCTTCTTATAGAGCTTGGAACAAATCAGAACCTGATTTGCCCGTTACCAGTCGACTGGTCCTTGCACCAGTCGACTGATGCCAGCCCAACGGCTCTCTCAACGACTATCTGCTACAGTGCATCAGTCGACTGGTCCATACACCAGTCGACTGCTACAGTACGCTACAGTAATTGCTACAGTACGCTACAGTAACTGCTACAGTGCCGCTACAGTAAAACCCTAAAACTAGGATTTTACTCCGAGTACAATCTCTCATGCACTCGTACCCTCACGACTCATTTGACTCTTCTTTGCAGCCTTGACCTCTTGCCTTCAAGCCTACTTCCTTTGGCTCTCGTCCCTCGGATGCATCCAAGCCCGCGGCTCATCCCCAATGTCATCCTTCGCGTATGCCTCGAAGTCGCTTCCCTCGGCCCTTGTCCTCGCTGCCTTGTCCACGGTCCCTCAGATGCTCCATCCTTCACCGGACCCGAAGCCGTCAACTTGAGTCACATGTGTCACCTGCAGTCCTGCACAACTCAAGTACACATATCAAATAACAAGGGTAAACCTAACTTAAACCCTTTGCCCAAACACCAAAACACATGGTCCCATGAACCATTGGGATTGCTCCAACAATCTCCCCCTTTTTGGTGTTTGGCAATACGTTTAAGTTAGGGAAAACAAATAGCAAATAAACATGCTAATACCAAATGGACTTACGTTGCCAAGGCTAAACACTTGGACTTACACCGCCGAATGGACTTACGTTGCCAAGGCTACACACTTGGACTTACACCGCCAAATGGACTTTCATTGCCAAGGCTACACACTTGGCAACCGCCGAAAAAACATGCATTGGAACCTATCACAAGGCTCCCCCTACACCTAAGCTCCCCGTTGAGCTAGGATTTTATCACAAGGCTTTTTAAGAACCTATCACAAGGCTTGTTGGTTGCTACTCGGAAAACCTATAGGTTCCACTGTACAAAATTTTTGTACAAAGGTCTGAACCTTTTCCTAGCTACCATGTGTTCTTTTAAATTAAATTTTGGATCGCCTGCGGAACTTTACACGTTTGATCCAAAACTTAATCTATTTGTTCTTTTAGGTTTTGACTTGGATCTCCTGCGGAACTTAACACGTTTGACCCAAGTCTCCTTAAGTTATTAATTCCATTAAATATTAATTTCCATAAAAGGTTCCCAGTACTGACGTGGCGAGGCACATGGCCTTCTTGGATATGGGAGCAACCACCACCGACTAGACAAAACCTTTAATAGAAAGCTAATATTCAATTTCCTAAAATAACTTTAGGTTAACCAAAGAGAACAATCAAATCACAAGGAAAAGAAAGAAACAAAAGAACACAACTTGAAAAACCATATTCGAAACACTAGAACGTAAGCCTCTTGTATTTAGTATTATTTCCAAAAATAACTAGTATGATGCGGAAAGAAAAATTACTAGTTATACCTTTTAGAAAAACCTCTTGATCTTCTACCGTATTCCTCTTCTTATCCCGGACGTCGTGTGGGCGACGATCTTCCGAGACGAGAACCACCACGCACCTTCTTCTTCTCCAAGCAAGGTTCGGCCACAAGAAGAACCACCTCCAAGGAAGAAGAACTTGATCACCACCAATACTCCAAGGGATCTTCAAGATGAGGCTTCCTCCTCCTCTTCTTCTCCTTCCTAGGTCCGGCCACCAACAAGAGCTCCAAGAGATGTATGGTTCGGCCACCAAAAGAGAAGAGAGGAGAAAGGCTAGGGCCGGCCACAAGAAGAAGAAAAGAGGGAGAGAAAAATAGAATAGATTCGTTAGCCATGAAGCCTCCTCTACCCCCTCTTTTATAATCCTTGATTTTGGCAAATAAGGAAATTTTAATAAAAACTTCCTTAATTCTTTTGCCATTGAAAAGGAAAATTTATTTAATTAAAAATAATTTCCTTTCTCAATTTTATAATGGCCGGCCACAAGAAGAAATTTCCAAGCAAATAAAATTTTAAACACCAATTAAAACTTCCTTATTTGCTTCCGGAAATTTATAAAAATTTCTCAATAATTTTTATCCCTTCATGATTGGTTTATAAAAAGGAAATTTAATAAATTAAAATCTTTCTTTTAAACATGTGGATAAAAAGAAAGTTATCTCTAAAAATTAAAATCTCTTTTAATCTACAAATAAGGAAAGATATCAAATCTTTTCTTAATCTCTTGTAGAAACTTATAAAGAGAATATTTAATTTTTAAACTTTCTTTTAAATCATGAACATGATTAAAAAGGAAAGTTTTCTTAAAATTTAAAATCCTCCTTTAATCAATAAATAAGGAAAGATTTCAAATTTTAAACTCTCTTTTAAACATGTAGATGATTTACAAATAAGGAAAGTTTTTACCAAAAATTAAAACCATCCTTTTAAACTACAAATAAGGAAAGAGATTAATCTCTTCTCTTAATCTTTTGTAGAAAGCTATAAAAGGAAATTTTTAATTTTTAAACTCTCTTTTAAAAACATGATATCCACATAAGAAATAATTTTAATAAAAAATCCTTTTAAATATTCTAGTGGCCGGCCACCTAAGCTTGGGACCCAAGCTTTGGCCGGCCACCAACTTGACTCATCCACTTGGTCTTGGCCGGCCCTAGCTTGGGTTCCAAGCTAGCTTGGCCGGCCCCATTGGATGGGTAAGAAGGTGGGTATGCGGTGGGTATAAATCTCTATATACTAGAGGCTACGATAGGGACCGAGAGGAGGAATTGGTTTTGGTCTCCCGATAAAATTAAGCATCCCGTGTTCGCCCCGAACACACAACTTAATTTTATCAATAATAATTCATTCCACTAGAGAACTATTATTGAACTACCGCACCAATCCCAAATTACATTTTGGGCTCCTTCTTATTATGAGCGTGTTAGTCTCCCTGTGTTTAAGATATCGAATGTCCACTAATTAAGTGAGTTACTGACAACTCATTTAATTAATATCTAAGTCCAAGAGTAGTACCACTCATCCTTATTATCATGTCGGACTAAGTCCACCTGCAGGGTTTAACATGACAATCTTTATGAGCTCCTCTTGAGTACATTATCAACCTAGTATCTCTAGGACACAGTTTCCTTCTATAATCAACAACACACACTATAAGTGATATCATTTCCCAACTTATCGGGCTTATTGATTTATCGAACTAAATCTCACCCATTGATAAATTAAAGAAATAAGTATCAAATATATGTGCTTGTTTTTATATTAGGATTAAGAGTACACACTTCCATAATAACCGAGGTCTTTGTTTCTTTATAAAGCCAGTATAAAAGAAACGACCTCAAATGGTCCTACTCAATACACTCTAAGTGTACTAGTGTAATTATATAGTTAAGATAAACTAATACCTAATTACACTACGACCTTCCAATGGTTTGTTCCTTTCCATTATGGTCGTGAGTTACTGTTTATAATTTATAAGGTACTGATAACATGATCCTCTGTGTGTGACACCACACACCATGTTATCTACAATATAAATTAATTGAACAACTACATTTATCATAAATGTAGATATTTGACCAATGTGATTCTTATTTCTAGATAAATGTTTATACCAAAAGCTAGGCTTTTAGTATACACTCTAACAATCTCCCACTTATACTAAAAGACTAAGCTGCCATATCTGCTGCCATACATCTGATTCCCAACCCTTCAACATGTCCATCAAAAGCTCTCGCCTTAAGGACCTTAGTGAAAAGATCTATAGGTCATCATCTGATGCATTCTAGGCAGCAACAACTTCTCCTCGATTATACGATTTCTCGTATTGGGTGGTACTTGCGCTCTATTTTGTTTACTTGCCTTTATAGACTTATGGTTTCTTCAAGTTTGCTACTGCACCAATATTATTACAATAAATTGTAATAATCTTTGGACAAACCAGAAATCATATCTAAGTCTATCTTGAGGTTATTGAGTCATTCAGCTTTTATGGCTACCTCAGAGGCTTGCCATATACTAAACTTCTATGGTGGAGTCCAGAAAAACACCTATGCTTATCACTCTTCCATAGTTATGACTTTACCTCCTAAAGTAAACACAAAACCCCGAGGTTGACTTATTATTGTCCCTATCCGATTGGAAGTCAAAATCCATGCAACCCACAAGGACCAAATTAACTGCCTTGTAAGCTAGCATATATTCTCTAGTGCCTCTAAGGTACTTCAATATATGCTTTACTACAATCCACTGTCCTTGTCTAGGGTTATTTTGATATCTGCTAACTATGCCCTTGGCAAAACAGATTTCTGATCTCGTGCATAGCATACATTAGGCTTCCGACAAGCATAAAGAACTGCCTTTATTTCCTTTATCTCCTTTGATGTCTACAGAGACATATCTTTAGATAAAGTTACTCCATCCTGAAAAGTTATGAAACCTTTCTTGGAGTTTTGCATGCTTAAAACGAGCAAGGATTTTTCTGATATATGAAGCTTGGGATAAGTAAAATATTCTTTTCTTGCGATCACTTATTACTTTGATCTCAAGAATATATACATTTTCCCAAGTCCTTTATATCGAATTATTTGGACAACCATACCCCTACTTCTGACAACATTTTGATATTGTTTCCAACTACCAAAATTGTTATCTACGTATAGTACAAGAAATACTACCACGTTTCCATCACATCTTTTGTATACACAAAACTTTATCCGTTTACTCAATAAATCCATAGGTGTGGATTACTTTGATAAACTGGATGTTCCAAGACCTTGAAGTTGTGTATCAGTCCATAGACTGATTGAGCTTGCACACAAGATGCTCTTAGCACTTTGTAATGAACCCTTCTGGTTGCTTTATATGGATGCTTTCTTCAAGACTTCCATTAAGGAATGCTGTCTTGACATCCACTTGCCAAATAGATAAAAGAATCCGGATAGACTTAAGCATGACTACCAGTGAAAAAAGTTTCCTTTTTCATCAAGCCTTGCTTTGAAGGTTTCAACCTTCCTGTCTATCCCTCTTTTCCTATTATAGACCTTTTACACCCAAAGGCTTTTACACCACTTGATGGTTCTATAAGCTTCCAGATTTTATTAGAATACATATATTCTAATTTTATTATTCATTACTCTTTGCCAAGATGCTGCATATTTATCTTGGAGTGCTTCGTCATATGTCCGGAGATCAGGTTTATGTCCTTCAGGGATCGAGTCCAAAAACTCTCCCAAAACATGAACCTATTTAGGTTGCCTAACAACCCTCCCACTATGACAAGACACTTTATGCAATTGTGTATCATTTGTGATACGTGTTGCAGTTTTCTTGTGGTATCTCATCTTGTACAGTTGGTACTAGGTTAGACATGTCCTTTATTATTTCCTTAAGAACAAATTTACTTATGAGCACGTGGTTCATTATATAGTCCTTTTCTAAAAATCAGTCATTGATGCTAACAATGACTTTCTGATTTTTAAGACTATAAACCTACTTTTGTTTATCTATGATAACTTACAAACAAGTGAACTCCTATCCAACTTATCATTGTCTCTCTTTAACATATGTGCTGGATTACCTGAATCCGAATATGCTTCAAAATAGGTTTTCATCTATTCAGCAATTCTATATGAGTAGAGAGTTCTAACTTGGAAGGTACTATGTTCACTTTCGTTTTCAGAGTTTATCCTTAAAACAAATTTGGTAATTTTCTGAATAACTCATCATCTATCTAATTATTCCATAAGAGTCCTTTACCTTCTTTCTACTACACCATTCTGTTGGGGTGTACCAGATGCAGTTAGTTGGGATTGAAATCCAACTTCTGATAAGTGACTCCTAAAATCCCTCAAGAGGTACTTGCCACTACGATCTTCCATAGTGACTTTTTACTTTAACATTTCTCCGCATCAACCTTGTACTCTTTGAACTAATCAAAGTACTTAGTCTTGCGGTATATTAAGTAAATTTATTTGTATCTTGAATAGTTGTCTATTAAATAGACAAAATATTCAATACTACCTCTTGTCTGGATAGTCATAGGATCACACAAATCAGAATGAACCGTTTTCAACATATCTTTGACTCCATACCCCTTGGACTTAAAAGCTTCTTGGTTATTTTCCTTCCAAGTAAGACTCGTAGGTTGGAAAGATTTCCACTACCAATGAACCCAAAAGTTCATCGACTACCAATGAATCCTACTCAAGTATAACCTAGCTTTAGATGCCAAAGATATAATTGGTTCATTTCCGAAGGTTTCTCTTAAAATTAGAAGATGTGTTACTAATTTCCATTTGTTGCATCGTGGAAGTTTATTGGATTATAAATTGTCAACCATCATACCGAATAGATAACTTTCCTATTTTTCTTGATAACAACTTTGCTATCAAAATAGACATAATATCTATAATAGTTTAGAAACTGAAATCAGTTCTTTCTAAACTTGGTACGTAAAGACAATTACTTAAAATCCATATTTTATTCTTATCAAAGGATAAACATCTCCCATTGCAACAGTTACCACTTTTACAGTAGTGCCCATGTGGATGGTGATTTACCTTTCATTTAGTTGTCGGTTTCTGGAACCCTGCAATGAATTGCAGACATGATTAATGGCATCTTGTATCTACACTCCAGGTTACCGTAGATAACACCACTAGACATGTTTCAACTAATGAATTAAATACACCTAAATTGTTCTTAGTTCTAAGAAGATCTACCTTAATGTCCAAGTCCTATTTCCAATCATTGCAATTGGGACTACTAAGTCTTTTCTATAGTATGACTACTAGGGATTGACAAACATCCTAAGAATCACAAAAACATTTGGTCAAGATCAACTCCTTAAAATCTCCATGAATTTTGTATATACAAAATCGAAGAGGAGATTTTATTCATTAATTTTATTATCTCGTCAACTTTACTTTATGACGAATAAAATTAATAGTTGATCTGTCTTTGATCAAATATTTGGTCAAAACTCTTTGAATTTAAAATAACATTGATTCCTCAAACAATATTATTTAAATTTACCAACACCTCAAACACCGTGAATTTTGCATGTCACGTTAGTGTGGACGTATACAAATTCAACATTTGTAAAAGGAGGGTTTTACCCATTAACTATCTTGTCAACGTATCTTTATGACAAATAAAATTATCTCAAACACCGTTAATTTTGTATGCCACGTTAGTGTGGACGTATACAAAATCAATCATTTGTAAGAGGGTTTTAACCCTTTAATTTTATTATCTTGTCAACCTAGTTTTATGACAAATTAATAGTTGGTTTCATTTGGTCACACAAATAATAGCAGTGACTCCGATGGGGAGGATACTATTAGATGTGTCTAAGTGTATACCATTACTTGACACTAAGTCCATTAATAAGATTATGCCCCTTCCATTGGGGAAGATCACACGCTCTTAATTAACTTCCTATAGTCATCCAAAAATGGAAGTCTTTCTAGTGATCCACAAACAAGCTCATCCGTTATGGAGGAAGGCACTCGAGCCAACGCGCAAGTTTGTTTGCATCACTTACAAACCAATAATGGAGACCATGGGATTTACTTAAAATCCCTCTCCCACTTAGTTATTTATAAATGAGGAATTTTAACTATGCTAGCCTACTAAATATGTAAACCAACATGCACACAAGACAATATAAAAGCAATAAATAGAAAATCTAATTTTCAACTATTATGGCTTTTATCTCTAGTTGTCCTCCGTGTGTTGTCATCCCAAGTCACTGCCATATTTGGCCACCGCTACCGGGTCTAGCTGTCGCATCCATCTTGCTCCTAGTTCCACTGCGCCTCTGGTCCTCGGAAGGTTCCACGCTTTGCAAGATTAGATCCGTGACATAAATAGAATTTTACATTTTGATCCTATATTCCATAAAAGGAATGTACATGTATCTAGATCAAAAATAAAATCCTAATAAAACTAAATACGGCTTCTGTATTTTATAATACAATCATGCACACACAATAAAATGCCCTTGACATGTCCAAGGGTCCAATCACACACATAATAACTATAAGCCATAATAGTTGGATCCTGCATCCACAAAGTTAGCACATCCTACTATTAACCTGCCTAAATTATGTATGACATGTGCATAATTAAACTAATACCAAATACACAGAGGCAAAACCCTAGCTCTGATACCATTTGTTGGTTGCTACTCGGAAAACCTATAGGTTCCACTGTACAAAATTTTTGTACAAAGGTCTGAACCTTTTCCTAGCTACCATGTGTTCTTTTAAATTAAATTTTGGATCGCCTGCGGAACTTTACACGTTTGATCCAAAACTTAATCTATTTGTTCTTTTAGGTTTTGACTTGGATCTCCTGCGGAACTTAACACGTTTGACCCAAGTCTCCTTAAGTTATTAATTCCATTAAATATTAATTTCCATAAAAGGTTCCCAGTACTGACATGGCGAGGCACATGGCCTTCTTGGATATGGGAGCAACCACCACCGACTAGACAAAACCTTTAATAGAAAGCTAATATTCAATTTCCTAAAATAACTTTAGGTTAACCAAAGAGAACAATCAAATCACAAGGAAAAGAAAGAAACAAAAGAACACAACTTCGAAAAACCATATTCGAAACACTAGAACGTAAGCCTCTTGTATTTAGTATTATTTCCAAAAATAACTAGTATGATGCGGAAAGAAAAATTACTAGTTATACCTTTTAGAAAAACCTCTTGATCTTCTACCGTATTCCTCTTCTTATCCCGGACGTCGTGTGGGCGACGATCTTCCGAGACGAGAACCACCACGCACCTTCTTCTTCTCCAAGCAAGGTTCGGCCACAAGAAGAACCACCTCCAAGGAAGAAGAACTTGATCACCACCAATACTCCAAGGGATCTTCAAGATGAGGCTTCCTCCTCCTCTTCTTCTCCTTCCTAGGTCCGGCCACCAACAAGAGCTCCAAGAGATGTATGGTTCGGCCACCAAAAGAGAAGAAAGGAGAAAGGCTAGGGCCGGCCACAAGAAGAAGAAAAGAGGGAGAGAAAAATAGAATAGATTCATTAGCCATGAAGCCTCCTCTACCCCCTCTTTTATAATCCTTGATCTTGGCAAATAAGGAAATTTTAATAAAAACTTCCTTAATTCTTTTGCCATTGAAAAGGAAAATTTATTTAATTAAAAATAATTTCCTTTCTCAATTTTATAATGGTCGGCCACAAGAAATTTCAAGCAAATAAAATTTTAAACACCAATTAAAACTTCCTTATTTGCTTCCGGAAATTTATAAAAATTTCTCAATAATTTTTATCCCTTCATGATTGGTTTATAAAAAGGAAATTTAATAAATTAAAATCTTTCTTTTAAACATGTGGATAAAAAGAAAGTTATCTCTAAAAATTAAAATCTCTTTTAATCTACAAATAAGGAAAGATATCAAATCTTTTCTTAATCTCTTGTAGAAACTTATAAAGAGAATATTTAATTTTTAAACTTTCTTTTAAATCATGAACATGATTAAAAAGGAAAGTTTTATTAAAATTTAAAATCCTCCTTTAATCAATAAATAAGGAAAGATTTCAAATTTTAAACTCTCTTTTAAACATGTAGATGATTTACAAATAAGGAAAGTTTTTACCAAAAATTAAAACCATCCTTTTAAACTACAAATAAGGAAAGAGATTAATCTCTTCTCTTAATCTTTTGTAGAAAGCTATAAAAGGAAATTTTTAATTTTTAAACTCTCTTTTTAAAACATGATATCCACATAAGAAATAATTTTAATAAAAAAAATCCTTTTTAATATTCTAGTGACCGGTCACCTAAGCTTGGGACCCAAGCTTTGGCCAGCCACCAACTTAACTCATCCACTTGGTCTTGGCCGGCCCTAGCTTGGGTTCCAAGCTAGCTTGGCCGGCCCCATTGGATGGGTAAGAAGGTGGGTATGCGATGGGTATAAATCTCTATATACTAGAGGCTACGATAGGGACCGAGAGGAGGAATTGGTTTTGGTCTCCCGATAAAATTAAGCATCCCGTGTTCGCCCCGAACACACAACTTAATTTTATCAATAATAATTCATTCCACTAGAGAACTATTATTGAACTACCGCACCAATCCCAAATTACATTTTGGGCTCCTTCTTATTATGAGCGTGTTAGTCTCCCTGTGTTTAAGATATCGAATGTCCACTAATTAAGTGAGTTACTGACAACTCATTTAATTAATATCTAAGTCCAAGAGTAGTACCACTCATCCTTATTATCATGTCGGACTAAGTCCACCTGCAGGGTTTAACATGACAATCTTTATGAGCTCCTCTTGAGTACATTATCAACCTAGTATCTCTAGGACACAGTTTCCTTCTATAATCAACAACACACACTATAAGTGATATCATTTCCCAACTTATCGGGCTTATTGATTTATCGAACTAAATCTCACCCATTGATAAATTAAAGAAATAAGTATCAAATATATGTGCTTGTTTTTATATTAGGATTAAGAGTACACACTTCCATAATAACCGAGGTCTTTGTTTCTTTATAAAGCCAGTATAAAAGAAACGACCTCAAATGGTCCTACTCAATACACTCTAAGTGTACTAGTGTAATTATATAGTTAAGATAAACTAATACCTAATTACACTACGACCTTCCAATGGTTTGTTCCTTTCCATTATGGTCGTGAGTTACTGTTTATAATTTATAAGGTACTGATAACATGATCCTCTGTGTGTGACACCACACACCATGTTATCTACAATATAAATTAATTGAACAACTACATTTATCATAAATGTAGATATTTGACCAATGTGATTCTTATTTCTAGATAAATGTTTATACCAAAAGCTAGGCTTTTAGTATACACTCTAACAAGGCTCCCCCTACGCAAAGGCACTAAAGGTTTTCCCAACTAAACCTTAATTCCCCCCTTTGCCTAACATCCAAAAAGTTCTCCAACAATATCCCAATTGTTGAAAATTTCTCATCCAAACTGACCCTAAACTCATGTATTAATCCCCTTGGATCCCATACATCTAAGTGAGTTGACATGGTCACAAACCAATACTGAAAATAGTTTCAGACTGGTATCAGTCGACTGCCCCAAGTGCCAGTCGACTGCCCCCTTCGACAGAACCTTACAGAAGCATTCTGTGGTCGAAATCTACTGTTACCAGTCGACTGGTATCGGCACCAGTCGACTGGTATCGACAAAATGAGCTTACAGAGACATTCTGTGCTCAAAAACACTATTACCAGTCGACTGGTATCTGCACCAGTCGACTGGCACCTTATTTCTGTAAAAATTAGCCTTTTTAGGCCAACTTCAGAAATGCACCAGAAATTCCCTAGACCTCCAAAAATTCCCAAATTTTGTGGAGAGGTCTATTGTACCCTTGTCTACTTGGGAAAAATACATTACAAAATGTATCTATCACCAATCCAAAGATTGACACAAAATCCAAAACTAGCTAAATGGTTCAATTGAACTTTGACCTAAAGTCCTAGTTTTGGCTTCCTTTTGATGTATTTGCCCATACCAACCCACAATGCATCCCTAGCATTGGTTTGTATGGCATATATACATCCAAAACCAATTATCATGCAATATGACCCCAATTGTCATATTTCTTGCATGAAACACAAACCATGTGTGCCAATTCCCTAGGTTTGAGACTCAAGTCCGTCTCTAAACCACTTGGCACACTCCATGGCTCCTCTAGACCCCCAAGTAGAACCCACCTGAGATCCATTGGCCATGGGTCCCAAATTGACTCTTGGAGCTCCCCCTAGAGCTCTTTACCTTAGTCACCTCCCTAGGTGACTCATCTATTGTGACCAAACCACAATGATGTCCCTTAAAAGATCTCCTTATCTTCTTGACCTTGGACACATCATCCTTGCCATAATCATATGCAACCCTAGCATATTTCTTTTTATTGGCCTTGGATGACACTCCCTTGCCCTTATCATGTGCCACCCTAGCACATGGTCTCCTTTTGACCTTGGAGGGACTAGATCGGTATCCCAAGCCTGATCTATCATTGTTGGGTTTTTGGCTACCCAACACCATACTTAATCCCTTAGATCCAATAGTGAATCTCTTAAGGAATTTCTCTAAACCATCAAGCTTTGCCTTCAAAGCTTGATTCTCCCTTTCTAGGTTCCTAACCCTAGAGTCAACATGTCCACCTTGGACATTCCTAGACCTACCCTTTCTAGGCATATGTCTCCCCTTCTTGGGATTAATGCCTTGGGTCTCCTTAGGTCTACCATTTCTAAATTTATCATGCATAGATTTCCTAGGGTTATGATCCACATTTACCCTATTCCTATCATGATATCTAAATCCAAAATTTTTCATTGCTACATAATGATAATCATTATTTTTCCTAGCATGCATGGAGGAGTTGTTTAAATTTAAATTAACCTTCAAGTTAGGGTATACCTCCCTTACCCTTGAAGCTCCCCCTTGACTCTTGCTTCTCTTCTTCTCCCATTTCTTTAAATGTGCAAGCTTCTTGATTTCCCCCTTCTTGGGGCATTTGGTGTGGTAGTGTCCCTTCTCCCCACACGTGAAGCACACAATGCGCAATCTCCTCCTTTGAGCTTCTTCATTCCTACAAGCCTTGTTAGTGTTTAAATTTACTTGAATGGGTTTAGGATTTACCTTCTTTTTACCCATTGGACACCTACTCTTATAATGTCCCTTCTCATTGCACCCGAAGCAAATGATGTGGTCCTTTGACTTTGCTTCGGTGGAGGTGCTTGCTAGATTGACCACTTCCAAGACCTCTTCTTCTTCTTCACTTGCCTTGGAGTTTTCTTCAATTCTTGAGGATGTAGATGATGCCTCATCTTCCTTCTCCAACTCGGATGTTGAGCATGGCTCAACTTCCGTTTGCTCCTCTTCAACTTGAGCAATTAAGCTCAACTCCTTGGGCTCCACATCCGATTGGTCTTTCTTCTCCTCTTGTGTAGGCGACAATTCCTCCCATGGAAATTTCTTCACTTTGCTCCATAATTCATGGGCATTCTCATATTTACCTACACCACTTATCACATTAGGAGGCAATAAATCAATTAAAATTGCTATTACCTTTGAGTTTGCCTCCGATCGTGAGGTTTGCTCCTCCGTCCAATGTCGTGTTCGGAGCTTCTTCCCTTTCTTGTCTCTTGGGACTTCGAACGGGTACTTGATCACCATCATGATATCCCAATCCGTATTGAAGAAGATCTCCATCTTCATCATCCAAAATGTGATCTCCCCAAGGTTTCCTCCTTCAAACTTTGGAGGGACAATCAACCCGGCCATCTTCTTATATGTGTTGCTCTTCTCGGTGGTTAGTCCGATGGAGAGCGTCCTCGCTCTGATACCACTTGTTGGAGGATCGGTGGCCGGCTTGAAGGGGGGTTGGATAGACGGCACCCCCAAATCGTTGCTTCCTATGATGTTAGCGTAGCGGAATACAAACAAACACAAATAGAAAGCTAAATACTAAATACAAGAATGGAAATGCAAACTGCTAACACGTTCGTTTAACGTGGTTCGGAGATTAGGGCTCCTACTCCACGACTTGTCCTTGAGGTGGACGATCCCTATCCGTCGGTGGATTAGCCCCCGACAAACTCCGGCTATCTCAAGTCGCTCCTTGTGGGTGGAGAAACCTCACCACAAACTCACCAAGACCTCTTGGATTACACAAGCACTTGAGAACTCTTGTGACTACTAATTAGGCTTTAACCAAGTCTAATTTCGTCGCCTTGGCTGGCCATACTAAGCTCCTTCTTATAGAGTTTGGAACAAATCAGAACCTGATTTGCCCGTTACCAGTCGACTGGTCCTTGCACCAGTCGACTGATGCCAGCCCAACGGCTCTCTCAACGGCTATCTGCTACAGTGCATCAGTCGACTGGTCCATACACCAGTCGACTGCTACAGTAACTGCTACAGTGCGCTACAGTAAAACCCTAAAACTAGGATTTTACTCCGAGTACAATCTCTCATGCACTCGTACCCTCACGACTCATTTGACTCTTCTTTGCAGCCTTGACCTCTTGCCTTCAAGCCTACTTCCTTTGGCTCTCGTCCCTCGGATGCATCCAAGCCCGCGGCTCGTCCCCAATGCCATCCTTCGCGTATGCCTCGAAGTCGCTTCCCTCGGCCCTTGTCCTCGCTGCCTTGTCCACGGTCCCTCGGATGCTCCATCCTTCACCGGACCCGAAGCCGTCAACCTGAGTCATATGTGTCACCTGCAGTCCTGCACAACTCAAGTACACATATCAAATAACAAGGGTAAACCTAACTTAAACCCTTTGTCCAAACACCAAAACACATGGTCCCATGAACCATTGGGATTGCTCCAACAATTATTACCTTCATCACTATGTACATTGAGTATAGTATGTGTTTCTGTGTTGTATGACCGAGGGAAGCTAGTGACATGCAGTTCCGCTAACGGACTTCATAGGAATCATATCTATTTGATTGCTAGTGATGTCGATCTAAGTCCCTTATCGGTTGTCTTCTGCAAGAGAGAACGGGTTGTTGGACCCCGTGGTTGTTTTGATGTGATCAACCAAGTTAGGTTAGGTCCTGTTTGATTTTGATCCCTGTGTCTAAGTGTACAGGAGCTTAGGAGAACAGGAAATAGAGCAAAAGATGCGACTACCGAGAAGGATGGCACGGGAAGGGAGCCGACGGGTTCGGTGCATCCGAGGGACGAAGAGCTATGGAAGAGTACACCGGTGGATGAGAAGAACGTATGCGACGTTCGAGGGATGAGAATCTGTAGCGGAAGCCTGCTCGATATTTCACTTGGCCGCAATCACCCAAGCGAACGGAGTAGTGGAAGATCCAAAAGAAGGTTGGAGCTATTTATACGCTGTAGGTGGAGGGCACCCTCCATGAGGTATAGGAGACGCCCTCCATAAGGTATGGGAGGCGCCCTCCATGCTTATGGAGGGCGCCCTTGACCTAGTCTTTATAGTCGTTTGGCAACGGATAAAGTTTTATCTGCTGCTTCGCTGGAGGCACCCTCTAAGCCCCTTGGAGGCGCCCTCAAGCAGTAGATAAGATTTTTCAGGGGCTATAAAAGGACCCCTGGACCTAGGAAAGATACAACTTTAGAACAACTACTGTAATAATTTCCTAGAGATTTTATGAGCTTTTCAAAGAGTGTAAGAGGCTTCTCCACTTACAGAGAAGGAGATATTTCTAGTAGAGCTTTGCAACTGCCTTGGATTAATAGCTACCTAGGTTGTAGCCAAGTCAAATCTTTTTATCTCTTTTCTTTTTAATTAGTTGTTCATTTCAGTTTATTTTAATTGTGATATTGCTACTAATCTTGGTTGGAAAGAAGGGAAATGTTTTATTTTTGTTTGCAGACGCTGCGCCCTCTCACTCGCCCCGTCGCTACGCCAACACCGGTGACTTCCTACAAATGCATGTTAATTGAGAATATGAATTGGTGAACCATGCTACATTGATGAATATCACAATGAAACTGAACTCCTAGAACACTTGTAAAAACCAAGTTCCTCATTTACTTTCCTATTGCTATGTCTTGTTTCTTTACTTAACATATTTCTTATACTAGTCAATCATTTAGATAATTCTTCGTGAGACATCTTTAGTGCTTATAAAAAGTCCCTGTGGGTTCAATATCTTTTATTACTGACTACGAAACCGTGCACTTGCGGTTGTGTAACATCCGATCAATCCTTTAACCCACTTGGACTTTTCTCCCCGCGTTAAGTGTCTGGTCAACCTTGACCCACTTGGACTTACCGTATTGTGCCAAGTATCCAGTATTCTATGACCCACTTGGACTTCCAAACACCAGGTATCTGGTCAACTTTAATCCACCTGGACTTCTACATGTTTGGCTTCACTCACCAGGGTTTTTCACCACCTAACTTTACTCACCAGGATTTTCCTTTGTCTAGTTTCACTCACTAGGGATTTTCACCTGACTTCACTCATCAGGATTTTCCAACTGCCTAGCTTCATTCAGTAGGGCTTTTCAACTGCCTGACTTCACTCACCAGGACTGTCACATAAAGTGTCTGGTCAACATTGACCCACTTGGATTTTCTTTTTCTGCCAACCTTCCCGTTAATCTTGCCATTGTCTAACCTCCAATTAGGACTTCCTAATCAAGTATCTAGTCAACCTTGACCTACTTGACTCTTCTTCATATCAAACTAGTCAAACCTTAACTAGAGAGAAATTACACCAATAATCTTTCTAAATTGATAGTTGCACCTACAATATCCATATATTGTCAAATATCAAAAGTCAAACATCAAGACTCAAACTTGAGCCAACTCAAGCTTAGTCAAACTGGTCAATCTTGACCTAGAAAAAATTACACTAACATCATGGACAATAGGCCGAAAACTAGACGGGTTAGGGTTCAGACATCCATCGGAAAGTCTTAAAGTCTCAAATGCTGAGCAAAAGTCCAAACGGTCTTGAGGATCAGTATAGCAAAAGGTAAAGTCTCTTGAGAGGAGTAGGTGAGGATGCATTCCCTGTAGAGAGAATAGTAAGCATCGGTCAAACCTAGAGTTTTAGGAAAACTCAAAGTTAGGACCGGACAATCCAGAGACTGTCAAATATTATTCTTCTTTACATATTATTGCTTATTGGACTAACCCTGTAATGCAGAATAATGAAGTTGGAAAGCTAGTTGAAAATGGGCATCCAGGGTCTAGGCACCCGGATGGGGTCTAGGGGCCCGGATGGGGTCTAGGCACCTGGGATAGGCCCGAATGGGCAACCTTAGGGGATGAGGTGGTGTATGTTGATTGGCCAGTCTATGTCACAGTCCAAGCATCCAGATGGGTCTAGGCACCCTGATGGGTCCAGGTACCTAGATATGGATAAAGTTCATCGGATAGAGTTTCGATGAGAACACGCCACGTTAGCCATGTAGGGGAGCCCGAGGACTAGTCCAGGTGCCTGGATAGGGGCTCGACCAACACCTCAAGCACAACATTCATTACAACTTTCTCTTATGTGCGCCGCTCGATAAATGACTCTACATGCCCAAACGCTACTCCGACAACGATGCACAAGATTCTACTTTGAAGTCGTCGGTATCTTTTACTTTCAGTTACTTGTACTTACTTTAAAATTGCATTTATAACTATTTGAATTATTAGTGGATTTCCCATTGAAAGCACTCTCACGTGCGAGCTTTTGAGTAGGAGTCGCCATAAACTCCGAACCAAGTAAAAAAGCTTGTGTTCCTCTTTGTCTTTCTTTCTTATTTCTGTTGCACGATTCTCTCAATAGTTTTATACAAAAAACATGAAATTATAGGATCAATGACGTGCTAGAGGGAGGGGGTGAATAGCACTCATGGCTTTATCACTTTTCAGAAAACACAAAGTAAATGCAGCGGAATAAAGAACAAGTAAAACAAACACCAAGTTGACACATTTGGTTTTACTTTGTTCAGAACCTGTGACGACTCCTACTCCAAGACCCAGGATAGTTGATCGCTTATGTTGGGCAATCCACTATCAATTCATAAAGGCTTTATAGATATGCAAGTACATGTATTAAAAATAATAAAAAGAAACTATGTTACCAACAATAAAAGAGTAAATAGAAGTTCGTCGATTGTTGGAGCAGTAGTTGCACGTTGGCGAAACGCTTTGGAGCAGCACATAGGAGCGTAAGTAGTTCTGAATGTGTTGTAAGTGTTGTCCGAAGCTACTGGTTGACCCTCCTTTTATAGCTGAGCCAGACCTGATCCAGATCCATTGATCTTGGGATCAGTCTTTGACTCGAAGTTGATCAGTCGATCATCCAGGTGTTCAGTCTGATAAACTCAGCTTCAACCACATCAATGCCTATCCACTGTTTAGTCAACTGAACCTCAAGTTCGGTCGATCAATCCCTTGGTCGAACCCGATCAGCTCCCTAGAATCCAATCTGTTTGCTTGGAAGTTCGGTCGACCGATCCCCGGTTCGGTCGACCGATCAAGGCTGAAACCCCAACCTATAAAATGTTAGTTTCCCTACAAAACAGAGTTAGACAAATAGCAAGTAAAGCAGTATATAACTTTTGACAGTCTTCGGATTGTCCGGTTCTGACTTTCAGATTTTACTAGAAATCCTAGGTTGAACCGACGTCTACTATTTCCTCTTCGAGGAACACATTTTCATCTACTCCTCTCAGGAGAGTTTACCTTTTGCCAGACCAGTCTTCCAGACCGTCTGGACTTTTGCTCATCGCCTGAGACTTCATGTCTTCATGCTAGACGTTCGCTCCACGATCTGTCCAAACTTTCACCTGGTCCGTGACCACCAGGATTTTCACCTAGAGTCCCCGACTCTAGGATTTCTCCCAAAGTGCTCGGTCTGCCAAGACTTTCCACCTACCCCCTAGAACCTAAGGCTTCCTCCCCCTAGGGTTTTCCATAACCTAGGGTTACCACCCCCTAGAACCTAGGGTTACCTTCCCCTAGGGTTTCCACCTGCCTAGTATTCACTAGGACTTTTACCTAAGAACACTTATGACTTTCCTACAAGCTCAATCACACTTATTAGATAACAAGACAACTTAACTTTGAATCATTTGCCATTATCAAAACACAGATTCGATCATCTGATGCTTTCTGCACCAACAATCTCCCCTTTTTGATTATGGCAACACAATTCAAAGTTAAGTAAAATATAACAATATTTACTGTAATATAATGAAAAGGAATTTAAGCATGAATATAAGTAAAATACAATAATTTTGATATATTTTTTTTAAAAAAAACTCCCCCTTATGCTCATGTTTTATGTTTAACTCTTAACTCTTAACTTTTCTCTCCTCCTTCGTCATATATAAAAAAAATGGTACTAAGTTAGAGAGAAAAAGAATCTTTAAATTTGAAAGGCTAGTTTTTTAAACTTTCAACCTCTCCCTGAAGGGTAGCACTTACTTGGCTTAAAAATCATTTATTTTTTAAATAAAATAGTTAAATACCTAGCTTTGAAAAGAATATATTTGAAAAATACTTAACTCAATACTTAGCTCTGAAAAGATTTTCTTTTAAAAAACATTTAGCTTTTAAAAAAAAATTAACAAAAACTTAGTTAAGTATTTAGCTTAAAACTTTTTTGATAAAAACTTAGTTAAATCTAAGTTTTGAAAATAATTTCTTATAATAATACTTAGCTAAGAAAATGATTTCTTTAAAAAATACTTAGCTAAGTTAAAAATACTATATCAAGTACTTTTACTTTTTGAAAATATTTTTAAAACACTTAGTTAAATACATAAAAATTTAGTTAAAAATACTTTTTAAAAACTTAGTTTCCGATTAGAAATATTTGAACTTTCATTTTCAAATAAAATATTAAAATTGCTTTTTCAAAAATAGTTAGACTTTCTTTTCAAAAATAGTTAAGCCAAAAAAAAAAACTTCCTTTTTGAAAAATACTTTAATTTGAAATCTTGAAAAAGAATACTATAACTTTGAGAAAACATTTAAGAAAAATTAATATCTTAACTTCCTTTCACTTCCCCTTAATTAGTGTAAAAAAATGAATGTTTTAATTGTTAGAGTCCTAGAGTCTAAGCATGAGAGTTCAAAGTTAAAATACAAGTTTAAAGTAAAAGTAATGTCACACCCCAGAGGAGTCCCTGCCAAACAAAAATCCGACAGCATCTCCCCTGTACTGGTGACAATTTGAATCATACATACATCCACAAGAATACATCAGCCCATACAGTTGGAATATACACAACCACGCAGTTATATACTCAGCCTACTCGGCTGGAACAAAATATCACAACCACGTAGTTATATATATATTAAATAGCTCACTCAACTGTACTAAAGACATACAACGGAAAAACAAAATAAAAAAAGCCATACAAACAAAAACAACAAAGACTTCTAGCCGGCTAGGCTTACACAACATAACAAAATAATACCCGATACCATGTAGCAACACTCCAGAACCAAAACCGGAATATACAATGCTAAATCCACCAAATACATAAACCAGATAAAACATAAATGAAACCGGAAACAGTCTTTGAATGTGACGTAGGACCGGTAGACAGGATACTCCAAGCGACTTCAACCTGAAATAGGGATAAATCAATGGAGTGCATTCAAGAACTCAATGGGTATCTATCAGACATGCATAGTAAGATATATCTATTAGTAATAATCATGCAGTACAGTCTCCTGAACAATAATAGGTAATGCAAAATTGAATAACAGAAGAAACTGTACTCACCAGGACCTACTATCCGAACATAAGGGTATGAGCCATACCAACAAGTGTAGGGTCGTCAGACCAAATACATCATGTCCCTTGTATGCATGTCAATCATATGCAACCACTAAAACACAGCATACAAAAATGCAGTAATCACAAGAAATAAATGCAATCCATGCATATGATGCAAATGACATGGTCACCCCTAACGCCAATCAACCATCTCACACGCGATGGTGAGACCGAGTGGATAGGGCTATGACAACTGCGCACTCTGCCATCACTACTCTTGAGTGACTGAGTGGACAGGATGCTGTCGGAGTACACCTATTCTCCTACCCCAAACATAGTGGGGGAGCCTAAGCTCTCATCTCCCTATGTCATAGTTAAGAGGAGGGATCCCTGCCCGCTACCATGCTGTAGTCACACTACCCATAAGCGGACCAGTGGATCCCTGACAGATCAAACTGCACACACCCTGCCTGATGTACCACTAACTCATGAGTGGTTGTGTGTGCAGATCATGTAACTGGCGATGTGCTCAACTATAAAGGAGTCGGCAATCACTCTGTTGGTGCAATATTCCCTAGGTCAAGGTTGACCTGGTTGACTGAGCTTGAATTGGGTCAAGCTCGAGTCTTGATGTTTGGGTTTCGATATTTGACAATACATGTAGACAACACATGGAGATTGCAGGTGTGATTGTTCATGTGGGGAGATTGTGAAGGAGAGTCAAGTAGGTCAAGGTTGACTGGATACTTGACTGGAAAATCCTAGTGAGTGAAGCCAGGTGAAAGTCCTAATTGGGAGGTTAGGCAGATTAGAAAGTCCTGGTGAGTGAAGCCAGATAGTTGTTGAAAGACCTAGTGAGTGAAGCTAGGTAGAAGGGAAATCCTGGTGAGTGAAGCCAGGTGAAAGACCTAGTGAGTGAAGCTAGGCAGAAGAGAAATCCTGGTGAGTGAAGTACAGGTGAAAGACCTAGTGAGTGAAGCTAGGCAGAAGGGAAGTCCTGGTGAGTGAAGCCAGGCACAGGAAATTCAGATGGATCAAGATTGATCGGTCATCTGGTGCTGGGAAGTCCAAGTAGGTCAAAGGGATTGACCGAATACTTGGCACAAGGAAATCCAGATGGGTCAAGGTTGACCAGACATCTGGTGGAAGTCCAAGTGGGTCAAAGGGATTGACCGGACACTTGGTGAGGGAGTCCTAGCAGGTCAAGGGTGACCGGATGCTAGGCATGATGAACCTACAGGTCATGGTTGACCGGATGTTGGTGTAGGGGACTTTGGACTTGCTTTTGGGCAAAAACAGAAGCTGAATCGATTAGCTGATCGATTGGCTCATGCCCAATCGATCGGCTGATTGATTGGGTGAGCCCCTACGACAAGCCTCTTCCCAATCGATCAGTGGATCGATTGGGGAGATGTGTCGTGCGAACAGAAAGCCTCCCAATCGATCGACCGATCAATTGGGAGCCTCCAATCGATCGGGTGATCGATTGGGAGCTGCGATTTTTCGCGATAAGCCCTGGATCAATCAGTCGATCGATCCAGGCAATTCCCAGGAGCACAGAGGCGCTCTGGATCGATCGGCCGATCGATCCAAAGCCTCCCCAATCGATTGGGAGCAATCCAATCGATTGGGATTTGACCGTTGGCGCAGGATATAGCTGTTGGCGAGCGTTTCTCCTGTAAGAACTTCCACGGCTTCGATCCTTCTCTTCAGCGATCTTCACAGCGACTCCACAAAGTTCTCATCGCCAGTTCTTGAAGGTTCTTGGAGGTTTGTGCTGGCACGTCCAAGTCAAGAGGCAAGAAGAAGTTAGGGTTAGGGTTTTCTTGTGCAAACTTGTAAGATCTTATTGTATTTTGTTTCCCTTTCCTTTCTTCTTGTACTGAGAGCTTGTAAGGCTTCTCCGCCTTTGGTAGTTACCGTAAAGGATTATTTTTCATAGTGGAGGGTGCGTGAGTGTGTGGATCCTTGGACTAGTCACCTCTTCTTGAGGTGGATACCAAGTAAATCCCTAGTGTTAGCGTTGAGTGTTGTTTCTTTGTATTTTCCGCTGCTATCATCTTGAAGAAACAAGCAACGATGAGCACGAGATCATGCCGAGCTATTCACCCCCTCTAGCTACATTTCGGTCCCAACACACTCAACATGAAATCATGCAAAATAGCGCATGACACTAAAGCATGTAACTCCTGAAAATATCAAACCTCCATATAACATGTACCAAAAGGAAAAAACCGAGTCCATAACAAAGATCTAGGTATACATGTCAGGTAATAAATCTAGGTATACATGCCAGATAATAAAACTAGGTGTGCATGCCAGATAATAAATCTAGGTACACATGCCAAATAATAAATCTATGTACACATGCTATGTATATCTAGTAGCTAGGCCTATACTCAGTAATGCATTGTATGCCACTACTTCTATGAACATAGGTACACATGGCAAGAATCAAGAGGCATAGACATAAATGCATAACAAATAACAATATGGGCATACTACGGGTATCAAGTAGTGACATACCAAGCAAATATAAACATAACCATTACTACTAGTTATAACCTATTATGCATATCAGAATGATAATATCAAAAGAGATAAGTCAAAGGTACTCGCCTTTATATGTCGAACATGCTAAGCATTTCCACGTCGAGATTCTCATCTCAAATCAAAGTCCTACAAATCATATAATGTCCAGTCATATAATGTATAGTTTAGCTAATCACGTTATGCATCAACTAGCTAAACCTAGCTTCCCAAACCAATAAGGTAATCCTCCATCACAATGATTATTAGTCAACACTAATCGTTGGTTTATCTCGATTAATCCAATCCATGAATCCATAATTAAAATCTATTCAATACTGCCAACAAGGAATCGTATAAATCCAACCCATCATCATTAATCACAATATCAATCTAATGATTCTGATAACTATCATGTACTCCTCTAAATCAACTAATCCATAAATCAACCAAACTACAACCGAAAATGAAATCAAATCTCATCTCGTACCAATTAGTTAACCAACTCTAAATTTGATACCAATTCAAATAAATCACTCACAACTAATCCTGTAACAGAACTAATCAACTAGCATGGATAACAGATTAATCATGTCAATCTCCAAATACAACCTCCATTAATTTACAGATTTATCAATTACTTCATGCATTTTCACAAAGTTCAATTTACAAAAACCATAATCGAAATAGGACCTTAATTTCAATTCATCCATTCATTACAAACAAGAGATTAGATCTCCCTTAATCAGATATTATGCACAACCTAACCAAATCTGTAATCAAATTACCAATCTAATTCAATAATAGAACAAATACTCAAATAATCATACACTGATCATATCTTACCTGAATCTAATTCATTCCTATAATTGAATTAGGTTTAACTCTATAACATAATCACTCTAAGTTTTACACCATGTTACACAATCCAAAACTCACCAAGATTCATTGTAATCGTTGATGAGTAGTGACTGGAGATGATGCAACGCCGGAGAAGATAAACGGAACTCTGAATCATCAGCAAGCAATACTTCCAAAGCTGAAATGACAATCCAACAAACCCCCACATCTACATTGAGCATAGATTAAACACCCAAACCATCATAACACTCACCCACATAAGTAATCAGCTGCATCCAACAGCCTCTGGCGACGCTGATCAAACTAGGCACAGCTGGTGACGGGGGTTGCTTCACACTAACTAGGAGGTGAGGTTGCGGTCATTGACTTGGTCAGCTGGAGTGGAGGGATCTGAGGATCAGAGCCGAGCATGCTGAGAATGGTTGTGGATCTACGATTAGGGCTTAGCTCAGTGAGGCCTGTAGGCACCCGACGCGCCACCCATCTCCTAATCAGGGCTGTCGTCCAAGGAGTAGTGGCTGGCCGAGGAGATCGACAAGGTCTTTGTGTCGGGTGACGATCGAAGCAGCTGTGTGGCGTGGTCACGTGGGAGGATCGCGAGGAAGAAGGAAAGGGGCATTGGACAGGGCGATCAAGCGTCGGTCGTGGTGGTCGGTGATGACCCAGAGAAGAGGGCTACAGCAATGGCAACTAGGGCACTGATTAGGGATAGAGGAGGGACGATGACGGCTGCCCAGAGGCGAAGGAGTAACGTTGCTGGTGCTCACAGTGGCTGACAATCGGCATCGACCGTGGCGGTCGACGACTACACAGAGAGAGAAGGGAGAGGAGCGGTAGTGGATCAAGTCGAGGAAGAGAGGAAATCGGGGGAGGATGAGGAGAAATAATTAAGTTTAGATTTTATATCTAGGTTAATTAACCTTAATGAAATTAATCAACTCCCATTTAAGAGATATTTCAAACAGGCTTTTCCTAGGCCTATTAAATTCATCTCCTTAAAATATGTCACACGAGCTCCGAAAAATACCTAGAAAATTTCAAAAAATTCTGTTAAGGTTATTTGTCCATTAAACCTTATTATTATTATGTTACGGTATTTTACATTCTCCCCCACTAATAAAAATTTAGTCCCCAAATTTACATTATTTATCATTAGTAAGTACTAGCAATAAATAAACAGTATAAATGCTGAACAGAAAATCTAACCCACATACCTCAAGTAAAAAGATGGGGGGTATCGAGCTCGGATAGTATTCTCGAGCTCCCAGGTAGCCTCCTCGTTAAAATGATACTGTCATCCGACTTTAACCAGTCGGATAGTTTTGTTCTGCAACTTGACACTCTCTGTGGTCCAGAACCCGTACCGGAACATCCTCGTAGGTAACGTCAGGCTGAATGAGAATTGATATATCTGAAAGAACATGTGCTGGGTCGGATATGTATCTCCTCAGCATGGACACATGAAATACAACGTGAATGCCTGCCAGAGACGGTGGTAGCGCCAGACGGTAAGCTACCACTCCAACTCTCTCCAAGATCTGGAAAGGCCTAATGTATCGTGGAGCTAGTTTACCTCGAAGGCCAAATCTCTTCACCCCTTTCGTGGGTGAGACTCTCAAAAATACATGGTAGCCAGTAGAGAACTTTAGGGGTCTCCGTCTCCGATCAACATAACTCTTCTGGCGGTCCTGCGCCTCTAACATCCTCCGTTTGATAGTGCGGACCAACTCTGCCTCCTACTGAGCTCTATGAGGTCCTAGCAGCTGGGCCTTCCCAACCTCCTCCCAGAGGGTGGGTGTCCGATAAGGTCTACCATACAACGCTTCAAACGGTGCCATCTAGATAGCCGAATGATAGCTGTTGTTGTAAACGAACTCTACTAATGGCAGGTGGTCCTCCCAACTGCCTCCGAAATCCATAACGCAAGACCTCAGCAAGTCCTCTAATGTCTGGATGGTCCGCTCTGACTGTCCATCTGTCTATGGATGGAATGTTGTACTAAAATGGAGTTGTGTGTCCAAGGCCTACTACAGACTCTGCCAGAACCAGGATGTGAACCGTGGGTCTCTATCTGATATAATGCTCAAAGGAACTTCATGCAATCTGATGATCTCCCGACAATACATCTTTGCCAATTGATCCAGAGAATCGATCTTCCGAATCGCTATGAAGTGTGCAGATTTGGTTAATCGGTCAACAATTATCCAAATCGTGTCATGGCCTAGTCGTGTCCTAGGCAATCCAACCACAAAATCTATAGTGATGTGCTCCCATTTCCATTCGGGAATAGGAATCCTCTTAAGTAAACCAGTAGGTCTCTGGTGCTCAGCCTTCACCTACTGATAGACTAGACATCTAGTTACAAACTCCACGATGTCTTTCTTCATTTCGTTCCACCAATAGGAATGCCTCAAATCTAGATACATGCGGGTTTCACCTGGGTGAATAGCAAATCGGGAGCGATGAGCCTCCTGAAGTAACTCCTCCATAACCGGGTGAGATTGAGGTACACATAATCTGCCTCGGAAATAAATAATACCCTCGTCATCTCTAGTAAACTCCGTCTATTGCCCGGAAGCTATCTGGCTGCCAATGGACTGTAAGTGCTGATCACCAGCCTGGGCCTCTCGGATCCTCATATTGATTGATGACTGAGCAATCATGGTAACAAGGACACCATGCTCTGTCTGTCTCCGCTCCTCAAGGCCCAACTTGGAGAAACCCTTAATCAAGTCCGTGACTGAAACTCGGTTGCAAGCTAAAGTCCCTCTGGACTTTTGGCTAAGTGCATCGGTAACCACATTAGCTTTCCCTTGGTGGTAGCTAATGGTACAGTCATAATCCTTAAGGAACTCCATCCATCTCCTCTATCAGAGATTGAGTTTCTTTTAAGTGAAAAGATATTTGAGACTCTTATGATCAGTGAGAATCTCAAATGTAATACCATACAGA
Source organism: Zingiber officinale (assembly GCF_018446385.1). NCBI lineage: Eukaryota > Viridiplantae > Streptophyta > Magnoliopsida > Zingiberales > Zingiberaceae > Zingiber > Zingiber officinale. The sequence goes on from NC_055989.1 coordinate 18,399,473, forward strand.
TGATGCCACAAAATCTTCAAAGCAAAGATAATGACGGCCAGCTCCAGATCATGTACTGGGTAGTTCTTCTCATGTTCCTTCAGCTGACGAGAAGCATAGGAGACTACCCTTCTGTACTACATCAAACATCGCCCAAACCCTGTAGAGAAGTGTCGGTGTAGAGTACGAATTCGTCCTCTCCAGAGGGCAAAACCAAAACTAGTGCCGACACTAATCTCCGCTTCAACTCATGGAAGCTGGTCTCGCAGGCTTCTGACCACATAACTTCACGCCTTTCCTAATTAGGCGTGTCAGTGGCATAGTAATGCGAGAGAAACCCTCAACGAACCATCTGTAACATCCGACCAATCCCAAGCAACTGTGGATCTCTTGAACTGATTTCGATTGTTCCTAGTTGGTGATAACCTCGATCTTCTAAGGATCTACCAAAATACCTTGGCTAGATACCACGTATCCCAGAAAACTGACTGAGGGTAGCCAAAAAGCACACTTGCTGAACTTCACATATAAACGATGTCGTCAAAGAGACTCCAAGACTATGCGAAGATGTTATGCATGTTCCTCCTCGGAACGCGAGTAGATAAAAATGTTGTCGATAAAGACGATAACAAACTGATCTAGATACTCCAGGAAGACGCGATTCATCAATTCCATAAATATTGCTGGAGCATTGATAAGCCCAAATGACATTACCAATTCTCATATTGTCCATATATAAGGCATACTCAACCATAAGATTACTAGCAATGAATCTGTAATCCGATCACCAACTACATATCACTAAATTCATAAATATCACACATGACACCCACTATGTCACCATCAACGACAAACCCAAATAATAGATCATTAAAACAATTATCCACTAATATATCATCAAAACAAATATCCACTAATAGATCATCAAAACAAATATCCAGTAATAGATCATCAGACAACCACATAACTCAACATTTACTCCCATAAATCATTAGAAATCAACATATCACAATATCTGATCTCACAATATTCCTTAACCTCAAACCATCCTCAACAATAATCAAACATGATAACTCCCTAGTGACCAATTTTCATCGTATCGGGTACCCTAATATCCAAAAGATATGAGTATAAAAACTCTACTAATCCTATCCAAAAAATGTCTAAAGAGCATGTCAAATTTCACCCTTTAGATACTCAGATATCCATAATAAAAGAATTCCAATCCAAATTTCAAAGGATTACTCAACCTCCAGACTAAGAGTCTACCCACACTACAAGAAAAATCCTTATAGACATCGGTTTTCCACCGCTGTCTATTACAAAATCAACCGATGTCTATGAAGGTGATGTAAAAGGTCTGCCATTTTAGACATCGGGTTATAACTGATGTAGTATCACTTAACGACACTGGTTTTCGAATCGGTTATAAACTGGTGTAGTATCACTTAACGACACCGTTTCAACAACGGTGTTGATCCGGCAGTAAGAATGGGGAACCCACTTCCTGAAGGGGATCAACCTGAGGACCGATGAAAGGCTGTGCGGAGAATAGCCGAACCGAGTGGATGGGTAGGTCCGAACGGAGCTAGAGATAAGCCCATCCATGGGCTCATGTTTCCGACGCCAAGGCAGGAAGACCGAAGGGCCGAGCGGGAGTCCGCTCGGCCGGGGCCAAGGGCCGAGGGGGTTGTCCGTTCGACCAAATAGGGGCGAGGGTATAAAGGGTGCCGAGCGGCCTATGCGCTCGGCTCAGGATATGAGATATAAGCAGAAGCATGTCTGAGGATTAGGCCGTACACAAGATCGCACGATCTTGCCGTCACCTCACGGAGAGGCTGATACAGTAACAGTATGGTCTCATGGGCGTCTCCCTGACAGATCCATATTCAGACATGGCCCTTCTGACAGACCCACACCTGGGCATGGTCAAAGGCAGGTGGTTGCTTTGATTGGCATGCCCAGGCTTCTCTGAGAGATCTATATAAGGCTTCCATTTCTCCACTGGAGGTATAAAAAAATCTTCATCTTGAAGCCACCTTTTTGTTATTCCTCGCCTGACTTGAGCGTCGGAGGGCCGTCGCCGGGACACCCCTCCCGGCTCGGTTTTGTTGCAGGTTCACCGGAGCATTCGAGGATCTAGCAGGAAGCGCCACGTGCCCAGCGTCCACTGATAACCGATTCGGACAGGATCAAATTGGCGCCGTCTGTGGGAACGCTCCTGCATCCGATCAGAAACAATGGACGAGGCTGGACGACAACACACGGTGACGCTTTCTAGGGAAGAACTCGACGCTCTGGTCGAGATAAGGGCCGCCAAAATTGTTGAACAAAAACAGAAAGCAACGGCCGAACGGCCGGAGCAACAAGCAACATCTGCGTCGGGCGGCCGAGCGGAAGCACCTCCAGCCACCGTCGCATTCCACCGGGCCTTATTTCGCACCCCCGAAGCCGGACCAGCTCGGAGAGATAGAGACTCTTCTTCAGACGAGATGCCAAGGCGAGATGACAGAAAAGGGAAAGCTCACCGGGCGGATTCATCTCCCGAGCGGACCAATCGCCAATTCTCGGAGGCTATTCTACGAGACCCTCTACCCAAGCACTACGTGCCTCCGACGATAGGCGAGTACAATGGAACAACGGATCCGGATGACCATCTGGGTAAGTTTGACAACACAGCCACGCTCCATCAATACACCGATGGAGTGAAATGCCGCGTCTTTCTTACCACTCTCTCGGGATCTGCTCAACGGTGGTTCCGGAGGTTGCCGGACGGATCCATCACGAGCTTCAAGGAATTTCGAACGGCCTTCCTCCACCACTTCGCCAGTAGTCGGCGGTATCAAAAGACAAGTGTCAGCTTGTTCGCCATCAAGCAAGAGCCGAGAGAATCGCTTCGAGCTTACATTCAGCGATTCAACCAAGTGGCGATGGACATCCCAACGGCCACTTCGGAGACGATGATGAACGCCTTCACGCAAGGCCTTGCGGATGGGGACTTCTTCCGGTCGCTCATCCGAAAGCCGCCCCGAGATTATGATCATATGCTACATCGAGCCAACGAATATATAAATGTGGAAGAAGCGCAAGCCGCTCGGAAAAAGGAAGCTCCAGCCGAGCGGGCATCTACTCATGCCGAGCGGAAACAGCACACCGCTCAGCAGCCCCCTAGAGGACCGAGGGCCGATGCCGATCCCCCCATGCCAGATCTCACGTACAAGAGGTGGCTGCCGCTCAGCCCAAGCCAAAGAAGAGGTGGACCCCTATGTTCTGCACCCTCCATCAGACGGATACGCACAACACGAGGGATTGCCGAAGCCTTCCCTTTGTATCCAATCCTGTTCCCAGGAAAGCCGAACGACGATCTCCTCCCATCGACAGGAGACATAGGACCCATGAAACGGACCGAACCCGCACCGAGAGACGACATCAGCAGACACCCGAGCGGCACCGATCTCCAAGGCAGGAGAATCGCCGGGCGTCCAGAGAACGGTCACGACCGTCCGCTCGGGAAGAGGAAAACCGGAACAATACTTCCCGGGGAGAGATCAATGTTATTGCCGGCGGACCGACCGGAGGAGACTCCAATCGAGCCAGAAAGGCGGGCGTCCGACAGCTGCAGATCCACGCGGTCGGCTGTAGCCAAGAGCGGGCGAGTGGACCGGAAATCACTTTCGGACCCAAGGACTTGGAAGGAGTAGAAGTGCCCCACGACGACGCGCTGCTCATTAAAGCGGTAGTAGCAAATTACACCATTCACCGCATATTTGTTGACACAGGGAGCTCGGTCAACATCATATTCAAGAAGGTGTTCGATCAGCTGCAAATTGATCGAGCCGAGCTGCTGCCCATGACGACCCCGCTCTACGGGTTTACGGGCAACGAAGTTCAGCCGGTCGGACAGATCCGGCTAGCCACCTCGCTGGGAGAGGAGCCGCTCAGGAGGACCAGGACAATAAACTTCGTGGTGGTCGACTCTCCATCATCCTACAACGTCATTTTGGGGCGACCGGCGCTCGGCGAATTCCGAGCGGTTGTCTCAACCTTCCACCAGAAGATAAAGTTCCCCGTGGAGGACAAAGTAGGAGAAGTGAGTGGAGATTAGCTAGCAGCTCGGCGGTGCTATATAGAGATGATCCGAGCAGAAGCTTGCTCCGCTCGGAAGACGCCCCGAATCGAGGTAAATGCCATAACCGAGAAACCTCCTGCTTTAATTTATGATGAAAAGGAGGAAGTTCAGATCCATCCGACCCAACCGGAGGCCACGACATTTATCGCCTCGGATCTGGAGGAAGAGCAGAAGGAGAAACTGATCCAATGCCTCCAGCGAAATCATGATGTCTTTGTCTGGTCAACACATGAGTTGCCCGGTAAATTTAAATAATATTGTTTGAGGAATCAATGTTATTTTAAATTCAAAGAGTTTTGACCAAATATTTGATCAAAGACAGATCAACTATTAATTTTATTCGTCATAAAGTAAAGTTGACGAGATAATAAAATTAATGAATAAAATCTCCTCTTCAATTTTGTATACACAAAATTCATGGAGATTTTAAGGAGTTGATCTTGACCAAATGTTTTTGTGATTCTTAGGATGTTTGTCAATCCCTAGTAGTCATACTATAGAAAAAGACTTAGTAGTCCCAATTGTAATGATTGGAAATAGGACTTGGACATTAAGGTAGACTGTCTTCTTAGAACTAAGAACAATTTAGGTGTATTTAATTCATTAGTTGAAACATGTCTAGTGGTGTTATCTACCAGAACCTGGAGTGTAGATACAAGATGCCATTAATCATGTCTGCAATTCATTGCAGGGTTCCAGAAACCCGACAACTAAATGAAAGGTAAATCACCGTCCACATGGGCACTACTGTAAAGTGGTAGCTGTTGCGATGGGAGATGTTTATCCTTTGATAAGAATAAAATATGGATTTTAAGTAATTGTCTTTACGCATCAAGTTTAGAAAGAACACGATTTCGGTTTCTAAACTATTATAGATATTATGTCTATTTTGATAACAAAGTTGTTATCAAGAAAAATAGGAAAGTTATCTATTACGGTATGATGGTTGACAATTTATAATCCAATAACTCCCACGATGCAACAAATGGAAATTAGTAACACATCTTCTAATTTTAAGAGAAAGCAACCTTGAAATGAACCAATTATATCTTTGGCATCTAAAGCTAGGTTATACTTGAGTAGGATTCATTGGTAGCTGATGAACTTTTGGGTTCATTGGTAGTGGAAATCTTTCCAACCTGCGAGTCTTACTTGGAAGGAAAATAACCAAGAAGCTTTTAAGTCCAAGGGGTATGGAGTCAAAGATATGTTGAAATCGGTTCATTCTGATTTGTGTGATCCTATGATTATCCAGACAAGAGGTAGTATTGAATATTTTGTCTAATTTATAGACAACTATTCAAGATACAAATAAATTTACTTAATGTACCGCAAGACTAAGTACTTTGATTAGTTCAAAGAGTACAAGGTTGATGCGGAGGAATAAAGTACAAAGTCACTATGGAAGATCGTAGTGGCAAGTACCTCTTGAGAGATTTTAGGAGTCACTTATCAGAAGTTGGATTTCAATCCTAACTAACTGCATCTGGTACACCCCAACAGAATGGTGTAGTAGAAAGAAGGAAAAGAACTCTTATGGAATAATTAGATAGATGATGAGTTATTAAGAAAATTACCAAATTTGTTTTAAGGATAAACTCTGAAAATGAAAGTGAACATAGTGCCTTCCAAGTCATAACTCTCTACTCATATAGAATTGCTGAATAGGCGTAAGCCTATTTTGAAGCATATTCGGATTCGGGTAATCCAGCATATATGTTAAAGAGAGATAATGATAAGTTGGATAGGAGTTCACTTGTTTGTAAGTTATCCTAGATAAACAAAAGTAGGTTTATAGTCTTAAAATCAGAAGGTCATTGATAACATCAATGACTGATTTTAGAAAAGGACTATATAATGAACCACGTGCTCATAAGTAAATTTGTTCTTAAGGAAATAATAAAAGACATGTCTAACCTAGTACCAACTGTACAAGATGAGATACCACAAGAAAACTGCAACACGTATCACAAATGATACACAATTGCAGAAAGTGCCTTGTCGTAGTGGGAGGGTTGTTAGGCAACCTAAATAGGTTCATGTTTTGGGAGAGTTTTTGGATTCGATCCCTGGAGGACATGAACCTGATCTCCGGTCATATGATGAAGTACTCCAAGATAAAGATGCAGCATCTTGGCAAAGAGTAATGAATAACAGAATTAGAATATATGTATTCTAATAAAATCTGGAAGCTTGTAGAATCACCAAATGGTGTAAAAGTCGTTGGGTGTAAAAAGGTCTATAATAGGAAAAGAGGGATAGACAGGAAGGTAGTAACTTTCAAAGCAAGGCTTGATGAAAAAGGAAACTTTTTCACTGGTAGCCATGCTTAAGTCTATCCGGATTCTTTTATCTATTTGGCAAGTGGATGTCAAGACAGCATTCCTTAATGGAAGTCTTGAAGAAAGCATCCATATAAAGCAACCAGAAGGGTTCATTGCAAAGGGCTAAGAGCATCTTGTGTGCAAGCTCAAACAGTCTATGGACTGAGGTAAAGCTTCAAGGTCTTGGAACATCCGGTTTATCAAAGTAATCCAGATCTATGGATTTAGTAACCGGATAAGTCTTATGTATACAAAAGGTGTGATGAAAGCGTGGTGGTATTTTTTGTACTATACGTAGATAACATTTTTGGTAGTTGGAAACAATATCAAAATATTGTCAGAAGTAAGGGTATGGTTGTTCAAACAATTCGATATAAAGGACTTGGGAGAATGTATATATTCTTAAGATCAAAGTAATAAGTGATCGCAAGAAAAGAATATTTTACTTATCCCAAGCTTCATATATCAGAAAAATCCTTGCTCGTTTTAAGCAAGCAAAACTCCAAGAAAGGTTTCTTACCTTTTCAGGATGGAGTAACTTTATCTAAAGATATGTCTCTGTAGACATCAAAGGAGATAAAGGAAATAAAGGCAGTTCTTTATGCTTCGGCTGTTGGAAGCCTAAATGTATGCTATGCACGAGATAAGAAATCTGTTTTGCCAAGGGCATAGTTAGCAGATATCAAAGTAACCCTAGACAAGGATATTGGACTGCAGTAAAGCATATATTAAAGTACCTTAGAGGCACTAGAGATTATATGCTAGCTTACAAGGCAGTTAATTTGGTCCCTGTGGGCTGCATGGATTTTGACTTCCAATCGGATAGGGACAATAATAAGTTGACCTTGGGGTTTTGTGTTTACTTTAGGAGGTAAAGTCATAACTATGGAAGAGTGATAAGCATAGGTGTTTTTCTGGACTCCACCATAGAAGCTTAGTATATGGCAAGCCTCTGAGGTAGCCATAAAAGCTGAATGACTCAATAACCTCAAGATAGACTTAGATATGATTTCTGATTTGTCCAAAGATTATTACAATTTATTGTAATAATGTTGGTGCAGTAGCAAACTCGAAGAAACCATAAGTCTATAAGGCAAGTAAACACAATAGAGCGCAAGTACCACCCAATACGAGAAATTCTATAACGAGGAGAAGTTGTTGCCGCCTAGATTGCATCAGATGATAACCTAAGGTCCTTAAGGCAAGAGCTTTTTGAAAGGCATGGGAATCAGATGTATGGCAGCAGATATGGCAGCTTAGTCTTTTAGTATAAGTGGGAGATTGTTAGAGTGTATACTAAAAGCCTAGCTTTTGGTATAAACATTTATCTAGAAATAAGAATCACATTGGACAAATGTCTACATTTATGATAAATGAAGTTGTTCAATTAATTTATATTGTAGATAACATGGTGTGTGGTGTCACACACAGAGGATCATGTTATCAGTACCTTATAAATTATAAACAGTAGCTCACGACCATAATGGAAAGGAACAAACCATTGGAAGGTCGTAGTGTAATTAGGTATTAGTTTATCTTAACTATATAATTACACTAGTACACTTAGAGTGTATTGAGTAGGACCATTAGAGGTCGTTTCTTTTATACTGACTTTATAAAGAAACAAAGACCTCAATTATTATGGAAGTGTGTGCTCTTAATCCTAATATAATAACAAGCACATATATTTGATATTTATTTCTTTAATTTATCAATGGGTGAGATTTAGTTCGATGAATCAATAAGCCCGATAAGTTGGGAAATGATATCACTTATAGTGTGTGTTGTTGATTATAGAAGGAAACTGTGTCCTAGTGATCTAGGTTGAGAATGTCCCCAAGAGGAGCTCATAAGGATTGTCATGTTAAACCCTGCAGGTGGACATAGTCCGACATGACGATGAAGTTGAGTGGTACTACTCTTGGAGCTAGATATTAATTAAGTGAGTTGTCAGTAACTTACTTAATTAGTGGACATTTGTTATCTTAAACACAGGGAGACTAACACGCTCATAATAAGAAGGAGCCCAAAATGTAATTTGGGATTGGTGCGGTAGTTCAATAATAGTTCTTTAGTGGAATGAATTATTATTGATGAAATTAAGTTGTGTGTTCGGGGCGAACACGGGATGCTTAATTTCATCGGGAGACCAAAACCAATTCCTCCTCTCGGTCCCTATCGTAGCCTCTAGTATATAGAGATTTATACCCACCGCATACCCACCTTCTTACCCATCCAATGGGGCCGGCCAAGCTAGCTTGGAACCCAAGCTAGGGCCGGCCAAGATCAAGTGGATGAGTCATGTAGGTGGTCGGCCAAAGCTTGGGTCCCAAGCTTAGGTGGCCGGCCACTAGAATATTAAAAAGGATTTTTATTAAAATTATTTATTATGTGGATATCATGATTTTAAAAGAGAGTTTAAAATTAAAAATTTCCTTTTATAGTTTTCTACAAAAGATTAAGAGAAGAGATTAATCTCTTTCCTTATTTGTAGTTTAAAAGGATGGTTTTAATTTTTGGTAAAAACTTTCCTTATTTGTAAATCATCTACATGTTTAAAAGAGAGTTTAAAATTTGAAATCTTTCCTTATTTGTTGATTAAAGGAGGATTTTAAATTTTAAGAAAACTTTCCTTTTTAACCATGTTCATGATTTAAAAGAAAAGTTTAAAAAATTAATAATTCTCTTTTATTAGTTTCTACAAAAGATTGAGAAAAGATTTGATATCTTTCCTTATTTGTAGATTAAAAGAGATTTTAATTTTTAGAGATAACTTTCTTTTTATCCACATGTTTAAAAGAAAGATTTTAATTTATTAAATTTCCTTTTTATAAACCAATCATGAAGGGATTAAATTATTGGAGAAATTTTATAAATTTCTGGAGACAAATTAGGAAGTTTTAATTAATTAAAACTCTCCTTGTTTATAGCTTGATGGTGGCCGGCCATGTAAATTGAGAAAAGGAAAATTGTTTTTAATTAAATAAATTTTTTCTTTTCATGGCAAAAGAATTAATGAAGTTTTTAATTAAATTTCCTTATTTGCCAAGACCAAGGATTATAAAAGAGGGGGTAGAGAAGGCTTCATGGTGAACAACCTCTATTATTTCTCTCCCTCTTTTCCTTGGTGTTGTGGCCGGCCAACCTCTTTTCCTCTCTTCCTCTTGGTGGTGGCCGAACCTTCTCTATTTGCTTGGAGCTCTTGTGGTGGCCGGATACTACTTGGAGAAGAAGAAGAAGAAGGAGAGAAAGCTTGTATCCCTTGGAGCTTGGTTGGTGGAAAAAGATCTTCATCTTTTGGAAGCTTTGTGCTTGGCCGAAACTTGAAGAAAGGAGAAGAAGGTGCTTTGGTGGATTCTCATCTCGGAAGATCGTTGCCCACACAACGTCCGAGGTTAGAAGAGGAATACGGTAGAAGATCAAGAGGTCTTTCTAAAAGGTATAACTAGTATTTTTCTTTCCGCATCATACTAGTTATTTTTGGAAATAATACCAAATACAAGAGGCTTACGATTCTAGTATTTCGAATATGTTTTTCGAAGTTGTGTTCTTTTGTTTTATTTTTCCTTGTGATTTGATTGTTCTTTTCGGTTAACCTAAAGTTATTTTAGGAAATTAAATATTAGATTTCTATAAAAGGTTTTGTCTAGTCGGTGGTGGTTGCTCCCATATCCAAGAAGGCCATGTGCCTCGCCACGTCAGTACTGGGAACCAATTATGGAAATTAATATTTAATGAAATTAATAACTTAAGGTGATTTGGGTCGAACGTGTTAAGTTCCGCAGGAGATCCAAATCAAAACCTAAAAGAACAAATAGATTAAGTTTTGGATCAAACGTGTTAAGTTCCGCAGGCGATCCAAAATTTAATTTAAAAGAACACATGGTAGCTAGGAAAAGGTTCAGACCTTTGTGCAAAATTTTTGTACAATGGAACCTCTAGGCTTTCCGAGTAGCAACCAACAAAGTGGACGACAGAATTAAGTGAATTTGACATCCAATATCAGCCCCGCTCGGCGATTAAAGCCCAATCCTTGGCTGATTTTGTGACCGAAGTGCAAAGACCAGAGCCGGAGGCTATGTGGAGAATATATGTGGATGGATCCTCCACCCGGCTCGGAAGTGGGATCGGAATACTACTACTCTCACCTCAGGAGGAAAAAATGCACTTATCCATCCGGCTAGATTACAAAGCAACTAACAATGAAGCCGAGTACGAGGCCCTTATAGCTGGATTGCAGGCCGCTCGGCATGTGGGGGCCGGTCGGGTGACACTTTATTCGGATTCACTATTAGCCGCTCAGCAACTCTCCGGCACCTTTGAAATCAACTGTGTTCGGCTTAAGCTCTACGCTGAGGCCTTTGAAAAACTCAAAGCTACTTTCCGAGAGGTGCTTATTCAGAAGATTCCCCGAACGGAGAACCAGGCGGCCGATGAGTTAGCCAAACTCGCGAGTTCAATAACGCCGGTCGCCATTCAGCAACCAATTGAAAAAACGCTGCTGGTGGCGCATGTCGACCGGATGCAAGGCCTCACATTTCCAATAGACTGGAGGACACCTATTATGGAATTTCTCCGTTCGGGCACCACACCATCCGATGAATATGCAGCCCGGCTCCTCAGAAGAAGAGCCGGTCGATTTACACTCATCGGAGATCAGCTTTACAAGAAAGCTTTCTCGCGTCCTCTGCTGAAATGTGTAAGCTCGGAGGACTCAGCTTACATCCTCCAGGAAGTACATCAAGAATCATGCGGAGGTCATCCGGGAGGACGCTCGTTAGCCAAAAAGATCCTCTTAGCCGGATACTTTTGGCCAACTTTACAAACAGATGCCGCTCGGGTAGTATCTACTTGCCTTTCATGCCAGAAGTATCACAACTTCTCTCACCGACCGGCGGAGGAGATGAAGGCATCAACCATCTCATGTCCGTTCGATCAATGGGGAATGGATATTGTGGGTCCGTTTCCGATGGCGACCGGGCAGAGGAAATTCTTACTAGTGGCGGTGGATTACTTCTCCAAGTGGGTGGAGGCCGAGCCGCTCGCAAAGATTACTGAACAAATGGTTAAAAAATTCATCTGGCAACACATCATTTGCCGGTTCGGCATCCCTCGCCGACTAGTGTCCGACAACGGGCGGCAATTCACAGGGAAGATGTTAGAGGATTGGTGCAAGAGCTACGGCATTGAGCAACATTTCACATCCGTGGCCTATCCTCAGAGCAACGGTCAAGCCGAAGTCGCCAACCGGGAAATTCTTCGTATTCTGCGCGCTCGGCTCGACCATTTGGGAGGGAGTTGGCCAGATGAAGTGCCGAGCGTCCTGTGGGCCATCCGAACGACGCCGAAAGAAGGGACAGGAGTCACCCCGTTCCATTTGGTATATGGCGGTGAGGCTGTCATTCCGGTCGAAGTTGGAGTTGAGTCAACCCGGATCCAGAGCTACGATGATGACAACGCCGAACGAAGAAACATGGAGCTGGACTTGGTAGAAGAGGAGAGGGCGAAGGCGTCCGTTCGGCTGATGGCATACCGTCAGCGGATGAAGCAAAACTACAACCGTTGCGTCATTCCCCGATCATTCCAGGTCGGCGATCTTGTTTGGAAGAAGATCAAGCCGGTCGGTGACGTCGGCAAGCTTGAAGCTCCATGGGCAGGTCCTTTCAAAATCATCGAAAAGCTCCGCTCGGGCGCGTATTATCTGGAGGATGAGGACGGTCGGCAGCTAGATAGACCGTGGAGTGCGAACCACCTCCAGCCTTACCGGGCGGGGTGAAAGGTGTATTACTATAAATCGCCATGTGTACATTTTTCGACTGATTACTGAAAGTGCAGAAATGAAAGGTCAAAAGAGCGAAAATAAGGCATTATCATCGAGAAACGAAGGCCCCGTGCCGCTCGGCCGGAGGTATATGGGTTGAGCCAAGCGCTCGAAAATCGGGGGTCCCGAACCGATCGGACGGAGGTAAATTATCTGAGCCAAAACGCTCGACGAAATAGACCATGAGCCGTTCGGTCGGGAGTACGTTCTCCGCGCTGGGTGACAGGTGCGCTAAATATAAATGTATATACTTTTTCGTCGCCTATATGCTTGCGATGCAGGAAGCAAAAAGATAAAAACACATTGAGCATTCTCCGATGAACGGTTCACCGTTCGGCCGTAAGGTTCATATCCGAGCCGGGAGCTCGAACTCGAAGACCCCAGGCCGCTCGGCCGGGCTGCGTATAGAATATAAGCACCGTTCGAACTTGAAGACCCCGAGCTGTTCGGCCGGGCTGCATACTAGGGTGGCAGAAAGAAAAACCAAAACCCTGCGCTGATCAGGGTAATAGCGGGAGGTTATGGCCTGGAACGAAGGCCTGAGCCGTTCGGCCAGGTGTGTAGTCTCACTGGGACGCGCCGACGAGCACCGTCGTTAAAAATCGAGAGACGGGCCGGCGTCTATAAATAATCCGAGCGGAAAGCCGACGAGCACCGTCGTTAAAAATCGAGAGCCGCGCCGATCGGCTATAAATATCCGCACCGACGAGCACCGTCGTTAAAAATCGAGAGACGGGCCGGCGTCTATAAATAATCCGAGCGGAACGCCGACGAGCACCGTCGTTAAAAATCGAGAGCCGCGCCGATCGGCTATAAATATCCGCGCCGACGAGCACCGTCGTTAAAAATCGAGAGACGGGCCGGCGTCTATAAATAATCCGAGCGGAACGCCGACGAGCACCGTCGTTAAAAATCGAGAGCCGCGCCGATCGGCTATAAATATCCGCGCCGACGAGCACCGTCGTTAAAAATCGAGAGACGGGCCGGCGTCTATAAATAATCCGAGCGGAACGCCGACGAGCACCGTCGTTAAAAATCGAGAGCCGCGCCGATCGGCTATAAATATCCGCGCCGACGAGCACCGTCGTTAAAAATCGAGAGACGGGCCGGCGTCTATAAATAATCCGAGCGGAACGCCGACGAGCACCGTCGTTAAAAATCGAGCGCCGCGCCGATCGGCTATAAATATCCGCGCCGACGAGCACCGTCGTTAAAAATCGAGAGACGGGCCGGCGTCTATAAATAATCCGAGCGGAAAGCCGACGAGCACCGTCGTTAAAAATCGAGAGCCGCGCCGATCGGCTATAAATATCCGCGCCGACGAGCACCGTCGTTAAAAATCGAGAGACGGGCCGGCGTCTATAAATAATCCGAGCGGAAAGCCGACGAGCACCGTCGTTAAAAATCGAGAGCCGCGCCGATCGGCTATAAATATCCGCGCCGACGAGCACCGTCGTTAAAATCGAGACGGGCCGGCGTCTATAAATAATCCGAACGGACGAACCCGTTAAAATCGCGAGCCGCGCCGATCGGCTATAAATATCCGCGCCGACGAGCACCGTTAAAAATCGAGACGGGCCGGCGTCTATAAATCCGAGCGGAAAGCCGACGAGCACCGTCGTTAAAAATCGAGAGCCGCGCCGATCGGCTATAAATATCCGCGCCAACGAGCACCGTCGTTAAAAATCGAGAGACGGGCCGGCGTCTATAAATAATCCGAGCGGAAAGCCGACGAGCACCGTCGTTAAAAATCGAGAGACGGGCCGGCGTCTATAAATAATCCGAGCGGAAAGCCGACGAGCACCGTCGTGAAAAATCGAGAGTCGCGCTGATCGGCCATAAATATACCAAGTGGAAGAACGAATATCGGAGTAAGAAACTGCGGAAACTATAAATATTAAAGCATTCAGGCCCGAAGGGGGGTTGGTCCTTCTACACTCGGCGTTTGTTGACTTCACGCAAGCAGGATACGTGCAGAGTGAGTAGGTCTGCTCACTCGCACTTTATACAATGAGCCAAGCCGATCGGAGGCGTGAGGGAGAAAGCTTAAGAGCACGACTGGCGAAAATTTTACAAGCATTAATGTTAAGCAAACAGAAGAATATAATGGACAATGAGTAGGAAGACAGGAAAAGGGACATCGTTTCATTAGCAGAAAAATTATGCCGAACGGCACGTACAAAAATTTCACATCCGCCGAGCGGAGGAAGTACAAAAAGTGCTTGAATAAACTACATCACTCCGGATCCTCAAAATTAAAAAAGGTGTCCGGGATGTCGTCGATCATGGCCGCCAGTTCGGGAGGTGGAATGCTCAGGTCAGCAGGAAGATGCCCTCCCTTTTTGAAGTACGCCGTGGTGACCTTGACCGCCTCGAGGAAGGTTGAGGAGACGTTGCCACCAAACTTTTCACCAAATCGCTCTGAGCGGATGTATTCTTGGCGCGCTACAGCTAGGCGACTCGGCTCTCCCTCCTTATATTTTTTGAGCAACGCCCGGGAAGCAGTTAAGGAATCTTGGAGGGCCTTCAAGTTTGCTTCAGCCTTTGTGCGTTCAGCCGAACGGACCTCCCGTTCGGCGTTCAGCTGGGCCTCTGCGATCGCCTGCCTCTTCCGGCTACCGGCGCGCTTCACATCTTTGTCACGCTTCTTCACCAAGTCCGCTAGCCGAGCTACTTCAGCAGCCAGGTCGGCAGCCTTCTTCTGTTCGGCCTCAAAAGCTTGTTTCTCCCGCTCGGCCGTGGGACCTTCCGACACTTGGAGTTTTTCCAGAAGGCCCTCCAACTCGGCTAGCCGACGGCTAGTGGCAATTTGCTCAGCCCAGCGCTGTAAGGGAAATAATAATGTCAGGGATCAAACAATAGCATGACACGGGAATGAAGACGGGTTTACCTGGGTAGCCTGTTGCATATTGTTATCGCCGAGCTGCTTGGGCGTCATAAGGGCCGCCTGAATCTGGGCGTCCTCGAAGAGTTTGGCGAGCGGACCAGTCAGGGTTATCTCGTGAACGGGGCTCGATGGCCGATCGGCAGACAGTAAATATTCCTCCGATGGGAATCGGAGGGTAGTCTTGATGGTAGGGTGGCCGGACGGCGCTTCTTCAGTCGCGGCCGCCTGATGCGAGGACTCCCCTATGGTGGAAGTTTCGCCCAACCGACGTAAGCGGCGGCGAGGTCGGGAAGGAGAGCCAGAAGACTGTGCGGCAGGCGAAGCCATAGGGGTCCCGATCCGGGATGGCGTGCGGTCGGGCGAAGTTACGCCGATCGTCGCCTGTGGTTCCCCCTCTTGGGCTAGCGGAAGGCGGGGGTCTCTTCGACGTTTCCGCCGGACCTCCAAAGGTGGATCTCCAACCTGGGGAACGCCCAGCTCGGCGGGAGCCGAGGAAACAGGATCGATTTCCGCCTCAACCGCCGCTGAAGCGGATGAGGCAGCTTCTGTTTCAGGAGCGGACTGTGCCCCTCCCTCTCCTGCACCTGCCGGGCGGCTAGGGATTAAACCCCGCTCGGCGAGCTCCTTTTTGGTGGCCGCTTCAATTTCTACAGACTTCAATTTCAAGTGAGCGGTAGCCTTGGAGCGCCACATGACATCAGCTGCAGTGAAAGAAATTAAAATCAGTTAGACAAAAAAGACTAAGAGAGTAAAGAGTCCTTACTCATGCGGAAGGGGAGATTCGCCCGAACGGGAGATAACCCGAAAATATATAGCACCCCCTTCAGGAGCAACTGGTCGATCTTGTATCGCTGGCCGGACAACCAGTTCGCCGCATGAAGATAGGCTGGATTACTTCTGAACTTGCCGAGCTCCGGCTGGGTCGGCACGGCGGTCTGCCATTGGGTGCGGAAGGCTGGCCGATCGGGAAGTCGGATGAAGAAGAAAAACTCCTTCCAGTGTTTGTTGGAGGTCGGCATGTTATCAAAAAATTTAAAGCCTATTCTACTTTGGAAGATAAAGGTGTCAGGCTCGGATTGTTTGGGGTAGAAGAAGAAATGGAATATCTTAGGGTCAAGAGGAATATTGTGCAACTTAAAGAGGACGACCATCCCGCTCAGCAACCTAAAGGAATTCGGCACAAGCTGGCCGGCGGGATGCGGAAGTAATTACAAACCTCCAGAATAAATGGATGGGTAGGAAATCTAAGGCCGCCCTGGAATTGGTCTAAAAAGAAACAAATAGAGCCGATCGGCGGGTCATGTGGACGGTCGGTCGGGCCGGCTATAATTATTTCGTGGTCATCAGGAAGCCCGTATGTCCGAACAAGGCGCTGGGCATGCTCCTCATCGAATCGGCTCTCCATGGTCAGGTACCAGGGGCCCGAAATGTTAACAGCGGGTTCGGAGGAACTCGCCATCTCAGAAAAAAAATCAAAGGAAGGGAAACGAAAGGAGCGAAATGAGCAGGGAAGACCTATTAAGTGGAGGCAGAGGACTCACTGGGAAGGAAACGGGTGGAAAGAATCACCGATGAGGTGATCGCCGCCTAAAACCAGACACTAGATCGCCGGAGGCCGCAGCGACAGAACGAAGCAGAAGGCAACGAGCGAGCGGATATGCGGCCAAAAAAGAGACGGAGGCTTTATACGGCCGAGGCCGGTCAGCCACTGCCGTCCGATCCAGGTCACGAGAAACAAGGACGCCATCGGGCCGTCCATTTCAAACGGGGGCGTCCCATCGTAAGTGACGCCGCCGCCACACAAGGGTCGACACGTGGCGCCCTGTCACCGAGTGCAATTAATGCGCCCATACCGCGCATGCTCCGACTTAATGGAGAGGATTTGCATAATTTCCGAGGAGATCTAGACAAGCAAATACCAACATTAAGCGACAAGACAACCAAAATAAAGAGCCGAGCGGCTGAATTTGGCAGAAGGGCCGGACAGCCACAGTGATATTATAAGCTACGGAAAAGCGGCGACCGCCCGCTCGGACACATATAGTCCAGTCAGTCGGACTCACTGCCTCCTTCGACTAGACTTGAAGGGAAGGCAAGTGATCCGGCAGTAAGAATGGGGAACCCACTTCCTGAAGGGGATCAACCTGAGGACCGATGAAAGGCTGTGCGGAGGATAGCCGAACCGAGTGGATGGGTAGGTCCGAACGGAGCTAGAGATAAGCCCATCCATGGGCTCATGTTTCCGACGCCAGGGCAGGAAGACCGAAGGGCCGAGCGGGAGTCCGCTCGGCCGGGGCCAAGGGCCGAGGGGTTGTCCGTTCGGCCAAATAGGGGCGAGGGTATAAAGGGTGCCGAGCGGCCTATGCGCTCGGCTCAGGATATGAGATATAAGCAGAAGCATGTCTGAGGATTAGGCCGTACACAAGATCGCACGATCTTGCCGTCACCTCACGGAGAGGCTGATACAGTAACAGTATGGTCTCATGGGCGTCTCCCTGACAGATCCATATTCAGACATGGCCCTTCTGACAGACCCACACCTGGGCATGGTCAAAGGCAGGTGGTTGCTTTGATTGGCACGCCCAGGCTTCTCTGAGAGATCTATATAAGGCTTCCATTTCTCCACTGGAGGTATAAAAAAATCTTCATCTTGAAGCCACCTTTTTGTTATTCCTCGCCTGACTTGAGCGTCGGAGGGCCGTCGCCGGGACACCCCTCCCGGATCGGTTTTGTTGCAGGTTCACCGGAGCATTCGAGGATCTAGCAGGAAGCGCCACGTGCCCAGCGTCCACTGATAACCGATTCGGACAGGATCAGGTGTAAAACCGATGTAATATATGTTAATAACACCAGTTTTGGCAGCGGTTTACGACCGATGTAATATTAACAACACCAATTCCATAAACGATGTAAAACTGATGTAATATCAGTTAATGACATCAGTTTTGGCATCGGTGGAAAACCGATGTAATATCAATATTGTTTAACGACACCGATTCAATTTTCAAAACAGTGAAAAACCAATATTATACAACATTTTAATTGTACACACCAAGTCAATATCCATGTAACCAACACATAAATATTATTCTTACAACATAAAAAGATAATAGATATTGTACACATCAAGTCCGTATCCACAAATTATACAAATATTCTTCTTACAACATCAAAAGGTAATAGACATGTACACATCAAGTCAGTATCCATAAAATACACATAATATTCTTTTTACAATATCAAGTAGTATTCGTAATTTACATGTCATGCAAATGCATGCATCATCCAAAGTTTTCAAAAATCAAATACCTTTCCAACTCAAATGTAATTTAGCATGCATTCAACCCACTCAAACTGTACTTCATCAATTTCAACTCTGGAGTACTTGAGATTTGTAAACTGTAAAAACATAAATAATATATTAGTAAACCAAGACTAAAAATTATAGTTGAAAAAGCAGTAAGATCACCAGGTAACAACATGACTAATTTCTAAGAACAAACTCGACAAATTCAAGACTGTTCTTTCAACCAGACAAAATCTGTGTTCATGTCAAATGCAAAGATCAGATCATAAACTCCAAACGCAACAACTGGAGCAACGAATATCTAAAATGGATCTATCTACTTGTTCATCTCACATAAGAGAAGTTCAAAGACTACATAGAAACACATCAAGCACCAGGGGAAAAGCATAACAGCAGCAAGATCTGATATAATAAGGAAAAAGCTAAAAGAAGTTCATAATCAATCAAATCAAATATGAGTTTGTTTTATATCAAATCAATTATGATACTGAAGCAGTGTTGGAAAATGCAATAAATTTTCTTTAGAGCTTATATGCAAAATGGAAGATATTGTATTATTACCATTGCTGGAAGTGAATCCTTGTGGTCAACTCCAAAATTTTCAAGTATATCTTTCATATATCGCATGATATAAAAACCACATTGCTCTACATCCGGTTGTTGAGGAGCCTATGTTAGAAAATAAATATTGGAATAACTCCTTCGAGGATAGTGAAACAGTTGCTAATCAAAAGGACATACCTTGACAACTACCCATGTTGGTTGTTTTTTCCCTTTCCTTCCAGCCTCCGCATTATACATTTTCAAGGCCCTTTATGCATATAACCCGTGGGAATTGTATTGTCACATCAAAATACATCCATGTTTCAACAAAGATAAGAAAAGAAGGCAAAAAACTTACATGTTAATAATATATTTCCAATCTTGATCACGAATGCGGTGACTAAGAGGATCCAACAAAAAAATAATCTCCTTCTCAACATTGATGATAGTCAAAATCCAGTGAAAACTACACAAAGGAATATAATCAGTGTATATATGCATCTTGCAAGTTATCAAAATATGCAAGTGAGAGTGATATATAATGTTATTCTTACTCACCCAACATTGCATGACACAACAACCAATTGGCCAGGTGAGGTACCAATTAGCCTACTGCTTAAGTAAGAAGCCCTTTTATTCAACTATTCTTGGATGAAATTTTTATTCTGATTTCTTGATGGTACATACTCCACAAGCACTGGATCCACCAATCTGAAATCCTGCAGCAACATCTTTTCCTGCATCTTTCTATATAGATGCCTACAATTGGAAAATATCCCCAAAAAATGATGAAATCTAAATTAATGAAACACATAAATAAAGTCCAATTCGATCGAAAGCTTACCACATATACACAACTATGCAAGTGTCTGTGATTGGCTTCAATTCACAAAAGGGAATTATGTCATCGCAGTTAACATGGATTGTGCGCTCCATGCCAAATACATCAAGAACTAATTCCAAAATCACATTCTCTGTTTCATCAAGACGCTGAAAATAACTATATAAGATGTGTAAGGGTCTTGGCACATTGGACGATTGTAACTTAGACTTCTCTTTTCTGTTGTCAACTTTTTTCTTCCTAGTCTTCTACATATGTAGATGCAACCATATATATTAGATATGTGACATACTTTAAATGTACACAAAATTTAGACAACACTTTATCACATTTACCTCATCCCACATGCTGATCAAGTGTACAGGCCAAGCCACATGGCCACCTACAGCATCCCCAATACTCTGACATGCAGCGTGTACCATATCTAGAGGTTTATTAGCAAAATAGTTTTCACTTTCTCCAACTACATCATTCTCTTTCTTTAAATCTCCTAATACAGATTCTTCCCCATGCCATATCCATTTTTTGTATGTTAAGTCTATACCATTACAGTACACATGTGCCCTTATGCTGTTAATATTATTGTTCCATAGATTGCCACATTTCGTACAAGGACAAGGTATACTAGTAGGATTAGTAGCATGTTGCAGCGCAAATTGCAAGAAAGATTCTAGTCCAAGTTCAAACTCATGTGATAATCTATCCTTTGTCATCCATGCTTTGTCCATTTTGTTGTACTAATGAATCTAAAATCAATAAAAAAATATCAAGACAATTACAACAATGAGCCATATTACATACTATTTCATATTTTCAGAATCAACAATTAACTTAGTATGACAAACAAAATTTGCATTTCATCATTATACCAATAAATAAACTATGAGTCATTCATGAATCATCACCCAAACCCTAAACCGTATTAGGAACTATTCGGATGGAAATTCACAAAATCCTGTAGAAACAACAACAACAAAAAGAGGTAAATTTATAAACCAAAAAACATGGCATATCAGTGAAAAGAATTAGCATAGACATAAAAGAAACTTGATAGTTCAAGGAATACATAAAACCAACTTAGCAACAAGAAATAACAACTCCTCAATCTGGCAAACAAAAATGATAAAATCAACTTAATGTAGTGTTTGAGGAAATTCATCAAACGCATTACATGCATCAATCAAATAATACTTGCAATCAAGAGATCAAGAAGATGAAACTGACAAAGATGAGGAAGGACTTCAGTAGCGACGATGGATAAAGGAAAAATTATTGGAATACGAAGGACTCGAGCGGTGGCAGTGAATGCTGGACCAGAGATGGATGAAGGAAAAACTACCAGAAAGCGAAGAAGGACTCCTCTTCTCACCCAAAGGGAGGAGTTGGAGGAGATGCGGTGTGGTTGGATGGAGAAGCAAGGGCGTCGTGTGTTGATCCTAATCGGGAGAGGAAGGGGTGTCGATCTAGGAAGGGAAGAGGGAGATGAGGCTGAGAGAGATGGTCGGACGGCCAGTGGCGAGGCGAAAAGTGGTTGCGGCGTCGCGACGGTATACGGTGGACGACGCGATATAGGTTTAGGTTTGGAGGGAAGATGAAGTGTTGCAAATTTTGGCTAAGTATTGGTGGGAAAATTAAATTATTTTATTTTGGTTCATTAACATCACTTTTAACAACGGTTTTTTACTATCCGATTTTGTAGATAGAACAAGGAAGCTATCATAGACACCGAGTTTTAAAAACTGCTGTTAAAATCGATGTCTATTAACGAAAAAAGGCGCTCATAGACATCGGCTAAAAAACCAATGTCTTTGAGTGAAAATTTGCGCTCATAGACACCGATTTTTAGAAAAACCAGTGCAAAATACTCAAAGACATCGGAATTTGCTTAAAACCGTTGTTGTTCCACCGATGTCTATGAGGGTTTTTCTTGTAGTGTCATCACAGAATATCACCACAAATCTCATAATTATACCCGTAAATGTCTTCCGACAAATGTCGACAAAAGATCAAACATTCCAATCTGAATTATAAACTTCAAGACCTTGGTAAAATGATCATGTGATCAAGGTCTCGAGCTACTCGATGGAGACAATGTTAGTTGAGTCGACTAACATTATCTTGTATCCATCCCTACTATATTTGCTCCACCTGAGGTTCAGTAACCTCTAGTGACGAGCTATGAACACAAGGGTAGGAGCACTATCACTAGATAGCTGATCGTAATAACTGTCAATCGATCCACTGCTCCTCGAAGATCATCAGCTATATTTCCACTCAGTAATAGTAGAATTCATACGTATTAATCAACTAACTCCACCTTCTCCACATCATTATGGGTTGTAAATCACTAGGTACATCAAAGATATCTAACCATATCCGATCAGTCCATGAGTCAGGATCTCCCATGGAACAATGTTAGGTGAGTTGACTGATCATCATCTTATATCCATCATGCTACCGAAAGAGGTAGTGAAGTACAGTCTCAAAACACCTTAACGTAATCACCAAATGATGCTTTGATCTCAAAAATCATCATCTGCTTCTTCCTTCACGTGACGCCTTGTCACGTAAAAGATAAGTAACTAACTTCACCTTTTTTTACGTCAGTACAAATTATATATCCAAATGTACTCACCAAGTTATACAACCAAGTAACGGCTGTCTCTCATAAATGTTAAGCAGGTAGCTTTACACCTTTCCCACAACACTGGGGGTATCCTATCCGAATATACCTTTTAAGTCATCCAACCAGGTACAGACGTTCCAGGGTTAAGGTCCCCATGAATAAGATACGTCAATCCTCTACAGACTGACCAAGCCGACAATGGTATATGACTAATTCAGTCTTCTCTACATTGGTATAACTCATGTACCCAAATGTGCCTCAAAATATATAACCAAGCACGAGTAACCCAAAATATGTGCCTCAAAGTAGAGTAAGTCAGTATCCTAATAATCAAACTGTCAAAATAAATCGGTCATCTACTAACTTATCTAATAAGAGTAAATCAATCACCCACCGATGAAACTAACCAAGGTAAATCGATACACAACCACCCAAGTCAACAAGGGTAAATCGATCTGCTATAGACAGAACCAAAGAGAATATAAATTAATCCTCTACTGACCGAACTAACAGGAGCACAAAATCAACTAAGATAAGTCAAACCACAACTGCAAAAGTCAACAGGTAAATCAATCCTAAACTAACCGAACCAACAGGAGTAAACTGGTACTCTACTAACTGAGTCAACATGAGTATTACTGGTAGTATGATATGACGAATCCCCTAAGACTGTTATCCTTGATCTCCAGTAGGGTCGACCGTGATTAGTGGTTGACCCATCACATAAAATATATGCTACAAACAACTAGATAGGTACTAAAAGAGTACTACACATGTCATAACTAACTATCATCGCGACAGCTATATATGTACTAAAAAAAGTGCATGATAACAGTAGATAAACATATATCCTATAGCTTAGAGATGTCCTGCTGCTGCCTGGTCCGAAAATTGAAAAGTCACATCGAGAAAATCAAAACATGAAATCCAAAACACAGGAAATAAGTCTCGTAAACTTATGGCTCTGATACCAATAAATTGTCACGCCCCAGAGGAGTCTCTGCCAGACAAAAATCCGGCAGCATCTCCCCTGTACCGGTGATAATCTGAATCATACACACATCCACAAGAATACATCAGCCAACACGGCTGGAATATATACAACCACACAGTTATATACTCAGCCTACTCGGCTGGAACAAAATATCACAATCACGCAGTTATATATATTAAATAGCTATATTAAAAACACACAGCGGAAAAATAAAACGAAAGAAAGCTCGTACAAACCAAAACAACAAAGACTACTAGCCGGTTAGGCTTACACAACACAACAAAACAATACCTGATACCACGTAGCAACACTCCAGAATCAAAACCGGAATATACAATGCTAAATCCACCAAATACATAAACAAGATAAAACATAAATAAAACCAGAAACAGTCTTCGGATATGACGTAGGACAGACAGACAGGATACTCCAAGCGACTTCAACCTGAAATAGGAATAAATCAACAGAGTGAGTTCAAGAACTCAACGGGTATCGATTAGACATGCATAGTAAGATATATTTATCAGTAATAATCATGTAGTATAGTCTCCTAAACAATAACAGGTAATGCAAAACTGAACAACAGAAGAAATTATACTCACCCGGACCTACTATCCGAACATAAGGGTATGAGTCATACCAACAGATGTAGAGTCGTCAAACCAAATATAAAAAACAAGGAGAGATTAGATTTTCTCAAAAATTTCCTAACTTATTTTAAATTTATTGAATCGGTTTAATCCAATTAAACTTAATTTAGACCAACATATTCTTTATTTTCAAGTCTATGTTTTGCCCAAATTCAATTTTATATCAATTTGTTTATTTATTTATTTTGTTAAAAAAAAATCCAATACTTAATAAAATTTATATAGATGATAATATTTTAAAAAAATTGAGGTGGCCTATAGTCCAGGACGGGCCTAATGTGGCTCCATTTCTATTAATAATTAATAAAATTTACATGGATAATAATAATTTAAAAAATTAGGATGGGCTATAGCCCGAGATGTACCTAATGTAGCTCTGTTTCTATGTAGGACTAATAAGGAAAAAGGAATCTAATAGCTATTGAACGCTACTTTGGTCATCTCACTTAGAGAAGTGGTTGGTCACGTTCATGATTCCCCATTCAATGGTCGAGATTAATTCCAATTTGATCCAATGATAATTAAGAGAAATCCTTATAGTAGTTGATCGGTTCCAATAAAAGGCAAGAGAT
Organism: Zingiber officinale; assembly: GCF_018446385.1. NCBI lineage: Eukaryota > Viridiplantae > Streptophyta > Magnoliopsida > Zingiberales > Zingiberaceae > Zingiber > Zingiber officinale. The sequence continues at coordinate 18,424,146 of NC_055989.1, forward strand.
GGTTAGTAGCTTGAGATTATCCATTCAAATGATCTCAATATAAGATTAAATTGTTTCTATAATTTCAATTCAGATTATCTCTACTAATCTCCAATAAAAGATTGTCCAACAATATAGGCATATAAAAATACTTTGTCAATATAAAAATGATCTATTTTAATATTTTTTTCAAAGATAAAATAATAATAAATTTAATGATCTTTTTTAAATAATATTTTGAAAAGGAAATTAATAACATATTTAATGACCTCTTTTAAATGATAATATCTAGAAGGAAGTATATTATATTTATATTAATAATATTTTACGATGCTGATATGCAATTTCGCCCTTAGTGTTTTTTCTTTGGTTATTTTCACGCTTGGTACTCCTCAGCAGCGTGTTTAAAACAAAAGATAAATTGGAAAAATGAATATATTTAGGGTCAAATGAAAATATGCTAAGCCAAGATCATAAATTTAGGGTTGACCGCAATAATCCCAAACAATTTGGACCCGTTTCCGTATCAAATACCGCGTGACTCACGTGACAAAGCACTTGCCGTCGCGACTCGCCCTGCTCGGCGCCTGTTCCCATCTCGGACGAGAGATGTGAAGCGAAGAGCGGCGGCGAGTAACTAAGGCCGACGATCGAGCGAGCGAGCGAGAGAGAGAGAGAGAGAGAGGAGAGAGAGAGAGATGGCGGAAGAGTTGGATTGGGAGTCGCTGACGGAGGCGACGTCGGGGGCGGTTGGGGCGCTGGTGAGCACCACCGCGCTCTACCCTCTCGATACCTGCAAGACCAAGTTCCAGGCTGAGGTCCGATCCCACGGCCAGGGAAAGTACAGGTCACCTTCGCTCTCTTTTTTTCTTTCTTCTTCTTCTTCTCCTTCTTGTCTTTTCTGAGGATAGAGATCTAGCCTTTGGATTTACTTGGACGATTTATTCTTGTCGCTCAATTGTCTACTTGTTATTCAAGTTGATCTCCTACCTTGTTCTTCATGGTTTTATGATCTCAAGCTAGATCCGTGCTTTGTGCGTCTGATCGTCTGGATCTGCTTGCTCCATCTCTTCTGAGTTGCCCGGCTTCTCTCATCTTTTTCTTGAAAATTCAAAAATTTTAATTTCCTGATATTTCTTACCAATCATGATAGATCTTGATCAGGTTTTCGAACTTAGTCATCTTGTGTAAGAAAAAAAAAATCTCATTCCCGAAGAAGAGTGAGTCTCTGTTACTGCTTGTGTGGTGAGAATTGAATTGCAGAATTTGTATGAATAACCAAAACATGAGTCCTGTACAGATGGCGTTGTGTATATTTGAAGTATCATAATGGAGGATTGGTAACATTTTGCACGATAGCTTGAGTCCTAAAATGGAATGTTTTTTTCCTCTTAATTACAATAACATGAGTCGATGTAACATTAATTCATTTGCTGCTTCTGAACATGAGAAAATGAACTTTTTTGCCTTTTTTAGCAGATTTGTTGTAAAGTAAACTGTCAATAGACCTGGAAAGGTCTTCTTCTAGGGTTGACTGGATCATATAACATTTTGACAATTATGTTCTCATTCATATGCATTTCAAAAATTATACCTAAGATCAGACTTCAGATTTAGCGCTTAACTCTTGACCATATCTACTTTTGATTTTCTAATAAATCTCTATCTTAGTTAATGAAGACGACTGAAAATCTAGAAATAAGGAATGAGTTACTATGATAAAACAGGTGATCGGGGATGGTTTCATCATTTATGAATCCTTCTGGAGAAACCTTCGGATACTAAATACGTGGTCAAAAAAGGTGTGATAACCTTCTTATATTAGAAAATTGTTCTGGACCATACCCTTTGCTATTATTCTTTCTTTTCACATCCTTGAATCAATGATAATTGATAAATTACACAATGAGATTCAGTTCATAACCAAGTTGTATTTTCGATGGTGTTAGTAATAGTAGTAGGCAACTAACACATCCAAACTAGTTTGAATAGGCAAAGTGGGAAATGAAATTAATCCTTGATTCTGTTGATTTCTTATTTTCCTCTGGATTATTTTGATACTGGGAAATTCAACTTATTCAGTACAATGTTTTGACTTGGTTTTTTTTGTTGTGGCTCAATCAGGAACCTTTCCGACGTGTTGTGGGAAGCCATTTCCAAACGCCAATATAAATCCCTATACCAAGGCTTAGGCACCAAGAATCTGCAATCTTTCATCTCACAATTTGTTTATTTTTATAGTTATAGCTACTTAAAACGGTTTCATTTAAAAAAGAGTGGTGCTAAATCTGTTGGAACTACAGCAAATTTGGTTGTTGCTGCTGCTGCTGGGGTTTGCACTGTTCTTGTAACACAAGTAGGAACTTTGTTTGCGATATGTATTTGACGTTAGTAAATTATGTTGCTGTTAGTTTTCTGAATTTTGATGGATGAATGTTTTGCATCTTTCCAGCCCCTTGATACAGCATCTTCAAGAATGCAAACTAGTGCCTTTGGGAAGTCTAAAGGATTATGGGAAACTCTCTCAGAAGGACATTGGATTGAAGCCTATGATGGCCTAGGGATCTCTCTCCTTTTGACAGCAAATCCTGCAATTCAGGTAACATTAAATATCTGAAATTGCATTTAGGATAGGGGCCTCTGTGCATACTCTGATCTTCACTTGATATCATCAGCAAAGTTTCTTTTTGTTCTTACAATGGACTCCAATATAATTGAACAATTTATACAGAATGCATCCTGCTCAAAACATTTTAGGATTTATTTCCCCTTCCTGGATATCAATTATCTAGAGTATCATTGGAGATTCTTTCCCTTAACAGAACAAAATGGTTTTGTTTGATGTGGTAACTGCAAAATAAAACTTGAAAAAAAGAATAATATGGCGCTTTAGAATTAACGATTAATTGATTATTTTATATATTGTGTAACTTTAGAAGGTTTGTGTGTGACTCTATCATTTCATTTAATAGCTTTATGCAAGACTGACATGCGTAAGGGTAGTGTTTGATAGCTTGGTTGTGACTAGATTTTTGTTTTTTGGTATTGGATGGCTCGACCTATGACTAATATCCATGAGATCAGATTATTGTAGTGTTCTTTGGTGATTAAATGAACTCAACCTGTATAGAAGAGAACTTTCTTTTGTCTAAAACTACATTTCCAAAGTTGGTTGATAATATGAACAAGCACTTTTCTGAGAATCATTGGGAATTTGAACTGTTTTTTTAATCCACCAATATCAAGCTACCCCTTATGCCTGATGCATCAGTTCATAATATTCTCATTTGAATGTTCTTGAAAGTAGCCTGATAAATCATGAAACAACGACAATGCTTTATAGTTTATTCAACCTCAGTGTTCATTTGACTTAACTGAAGCCCATCTTATGACTTGAAACAGAACATAAGAGGAATATAAGAGAAACAGAACATGTATTCTTAGAAATGCACCTAAGTGCCTAACAGGTATTGATGTGTCACCATCTGTCTGCTATATTCATATTAAGAAGAAGAAAAACAAGGTTTTCCAAGAGGTTTGACTGAATTTGTGTAAATCTAACTTGCTAGATTCCCTTGAAATACCTATTAGAAACCATGAAAGGATCATAAAATTAATCAGGGCTAGTGGTTGCGATATTGTTCCATTTTGTGATTCTTCTTATATTCTGGACCCGAGAACTTGATAAAACTTCGGAATAAAATGTGTATTAATTTGTACCAATAACGGCCAATTGTATTGATTTTGTTCATTGCTACTCAACTTACAGTAAATTAATTAAAAGGTAAATAATTTTTTTATGTAAGTGCATATGACTTAATTGTATCACTGGAAGAATGCCCCAATTTTTTCTTGGTTAGTCACTGCCGAAAACTCAATATTGATCCTTTTCTTTTTTGTCTTGACAAAATATGAAGTATACAGTATTCGATCAATTAAAACAAAGGGTTCTGAGGAGACAAAGCAATACAGTTGCAACAGAAAACACAAAATCATCTCCTGCATCTCTTTCTGCCTTCTCAGCGTTTCTACTTGGTGCCATCTCAAAGAGTGTAGCAACTGTTTTGACCTACCCTGCCATTAGGTAAACTGTGCAAAGATTGCTAGATTTTATTCTCAAAGTACTTGAAAACCGTGTAAAAGATGATGTTTAACATTGCCTATGATTTGTTGACTAGGTGTAAAGTCATGATTCAGTCTGCAGATATAGAAGACGGGTCAAAGAAGGATTCTCAATCTAAACGTCCCAAGACAATGTTGGGTGCGCTATCTTCCATATGGAAGAACGAGGGGCTTCCTGGATTCTTCAAAGGCTTGAACGCTCAGATTATTAAAACTGTTTTAAGCTCTGCCTTGCTGTTGATGATAAAGGAGAAGATTTCAACGCTTACATGGATTTCAATGCTCGCACTTAAAAGGTTTCTATTAGCCTCAGAGAGGAGAGTTAAGAGCCACTAGATGCATGTTAAACATTCATTCCATGTTAAACTTGGATCACAAACTGCAAGCTGGCAATGTTGCAGCCAATTATTTTGGCAATTCAATTGAATTACTAGAGATTTTCTTCAGCAGCTACATGGCTTCAGGTAGAAGTTCAAGCATACAATAATTCTCAGGACTTTCAGCTGTAAGTGTTCTGATTCTATTCTGACTTTCTTCAATAAATCAATCATGTAGTGTGATTCTCAGGAGTTATTTCAGTAGTTGTTGATTTTGTTTTCCTGATCACTGATTGTTCTTGTCAATTTGTTTTTGGTGTTAGTAGCAATCTAATCAGTGTAAGATGGATGGTAATGCATTGACATTGAGTCTCTGCCTGAAGAGATGGAAGGTAATGCAATAATTGATTAAATACAAACGAGTAAAGTATGAATATCATGCAATAGTTAGGATATTATGAGTGGAAAATTTATTGTTTAGAAGTTTTTTGTTAAAAAGTAACTAAAATTTAAATAAAAAACAAAATATTAAGGAAATTATCAAAATACAAAGATAAAATATCTTTCTCATATTGTTTTAAGAAATTAATAATTTTAGAACTTTCTTTAATTAATATATAATGTAGATGAGATTTGGAAATAGCAATGTTTTTGCCTATTTTATTAGTTTAGTAAATTTTATTTATTATTTAATAAAATGGTTACTTAAAATTTATATTAAATATTGATATTGTATTAAAATATTAAATTCTAAACTTCATTTATTTATTTTTTTCTACATTCAATAATTTTAGATCGTGATATGAACAAAATATGATCCTAATGAATATGCTAAATAAGGCGAGAACAATAATTTAATAACGATTATAATTAATTTTATATTTATTATTTAAATAAAAATATTAACTATTAAATAAATAAATAAATAATTTTTTAATTATTATAGTCATTTTATTCTTTAATATTCTTAATTTATTTTCTTTTATTATTGAAGTGTTAATTTGGAATTATCTTTATTTTTTCTCCAAAATGTTGCCTATTATGATGTCCATTATTAATATTAAATATTAATCCACTATAAAGTTATATTATATGACTTGAATTTAATGTATGAGTAATAAATATAAAATTAACAGAGTTCACATCATAGATTAATTTTAGTGATTCGTGTTAAAAAAACAAAGTAAAAATAAAATGTTTAATAAGTCAAAAATGTTATTTTAAAAGTTATCCTTATATATATAACTTTTTTTTACATATAAAATTTATTAGAGATAAGTTATGTTAGGCGCTAATGTTGCGCGTCTAGCATCCACGACTATCACATGGATTCCATAGGCATAGTAATGGGATAGGACAAGGATAGGTTTGTCATCCCTGTTCTTGAAGTAAATCTCCATCCTGTCCCCATTGTAAGGAACTAGGACATTAAATACGCAAAAAGTACAGTGGAAAACATTTACTTCTTATCAGAAGATTCATGCGAAGGAAGAAAACATATACTACGTTTTAACATGATAGGGAGCTATACCTTTGATGCGTATACTCGATCTCTCGACAGCTAGGATCTCAGCACAATCATGTATCCATGCCTCTTTCGATATCCACACGAACACAAGAAAATAGAGAAGACCAACACTCAAGGTTATGCTAGCAACCCTCTAATGAGTTTCGGCTAAAGAAAGAGAGGAAAAGAAGATGAATGAATTCACACTCAAAAATGAGAGAAAAAAATGCTTTTGTACTTCATCCAATGAAATTACTTAATAAGTATTAATTCACTTAATGAGACTTAATGAGCATTAACACTCTATTAAGGTCATTTTGAACTCTTCATTTTTTAATTCAATTTTGAAATTGAATGAATTTCGAAATTAACTCTTCTAATGTTTCATTAATCACCATTACTCCTCTTTAGTGAATAAATTCACGAGAGTCTAACTCAAGTCTAATTCGGATTAAATTGAATCTATATGGTTGGATTCACTTAAATCTAACTCAATTATTCTAATCTGGATGTGTCAATCACTCATAATTGACTCTTAGAACTAATACTAACAATCTCTCACTAACTCAAATATCAATCACTAAAATAATTTCATCCAATGGTTCATCACATTTTAGTCAAACTAAAATGAACCTATCTCCAAATCAATATGTTCTTTGTGTGTAACCCAATAGGTTCTCGTAACGTTGACAATGTCTCTAAAACTATTTTAGATACATAAGCAATGAGTGGCATCTAGCAAGACATCATTGCTACCAAAGTGACGAGAATGTCGAGATCCGACTTAACCTTTCCGTGGCTATTATCTTGTATGATTCAATCTTTCTATCTTTGATATCTAGATTGATCAATGAGGCATAAACCGTGTCATCCTCTTATCAATTTTTGTATTTCTTGATCTCTAAGTAGACACACTCAATCAAATAAGCTCAATATCTCATATTGATTCATATGAGCATAACCATGCTTTCTTATGTCTTACTAATCAAGGGGTCCACAGATATTGCTTCCGTTATATGGAAGGGATAGATTCCATCTACATCACTCATATCTCTCCACATAAGTTATTGCATACCAGTGATCGACTTTATAGTCCACCTTGTTACAGATGATGTTTGCCGATACCAAAGTATACAACGCCTTATGTAGGGAACCGTAGTGACTTCAGGTCTAAGGGCTATTCATACTAATAGTCACATAAGAATGTTTATGACACTCATATAACGATCCATTAAACATTCTCATGGAGGGTCATTCAGTATATATTCTCTAATATATACCTATGTGTCAACCTGATATCTTATATCCATGACTTGTGAGATTAAGTCATCCGTTGACCTACATACTAGTCTCAATGCATTAATATTGTCCTTGTATATTAATACTTGACTAGGAATAGTTTAGAGTAGTGTTCTATGTATATCTACAATATCTCACTATCAATTCAACCAATTGATATGTTGTAGATTAGAACTTCCTACTCTATGACATATTATACTTATTCATTCGACACTGAATTAAAATAAATATAATAGCCAACTTTGCCTTTTATTGATAATGAAATATGATACAAAATGAGTCGTTTACAATCATCTCATAATTGATACTAGGGCTAATACTAACAATCTCCCACTAGCACTAGTGTCAATCACTAAAATATCTAATACTAGTGACCTAGTATGATCATCATGCTTCCTATGTGCCAAAGCCTTGGCCAAGGGATCCGTAATGTTAGCATCGATCGGTATTCTGCATATCCTCACATCTCCTCTATTGATGATCTCTCGAATGAGATGGAATCGCCGTAATATATGTTTAGATCTCTAATGAGAGCGAGGTTCCTTAGCCTGTACAATAGCCCCATTGTTATCACAATAGAGGTTTATTGGGTTCACTATATTAGGAACAACACCAAGCTCTGTAATGAACTTCCTTATTGAAACAACCTCTTTAGTTGCAGCTGAAGCGACAGTGTACTCGGCTTCTATTGTAGAATTAGTGGCGGTATCTTGCTTTGAACTCTTCCAGCACACAGCACCACCATTTAAGCAAAATGCATACCCTGACTGCGATCTATAATCATCCTTGTCAGTTTGGAAGTTAGCATCGGTGTAACCCTTTACAACAAGTTCTTCATCGCCTCCAAAGATCAAGAAATAATCTTAAGTTCTTCTCAAGTACTTAAGAATATTCTTGACTGTTGTCCAGTGACCTTCACCTGGATCTGACTGGTATTTGCTCGTCATGTTTAATGTATACGAGATATCTGGGCGAGCATAAAGCATGACGTACATGATAGATCTTATAGCAGATGCATAAAGAATCTGATCCATATGGTCTCTTTCTTCCTTAGAAGAAAGACATTGAGTCTTCTAAAGACTGACATCATGTGACATCGACAGGAATCCCTTCTTGGAATGTTGTATAGCAAAACGTTTAAGCACTTTGTCAATATATGTACTCTTACTTAGACCAAGTAATCTCTTAGATATATCTCTATAGATCTTGATGCTTAAAATATAAGTTATTTCATCTAAGTCCTTCATTGACAAACAATTCTCAAGTCAAGTCTTTACTGACTGAAGAGTAGGGATATCATTTCCAATGAGAAGTATTTCATCTACATACTGTTGGAGTGTATACTAAAAGCCTAGCTTTTGTAAACATTTATTTTTGAAATAAAAGAATCACATTAGTCAATATCTACATTTATTTGTTAAATGTAATTGTTCAATTAATTTATATAGTAGATAACATGGAGTGTGATGTCACACTCAGAATATCATGTTATCGGTTCTTTATAAATTATAAATAGTTGCTCACGGCTAAGATGGAAAGGAACAAATCATCAGAATAGTCGTAGTGTAATTAAGTATTAGTTTATCTTGATTAATAAATTACACTGATACACTCTAAGTGTATTGAGTAGAACCATTTAGGTAAGTTCTTTTTGTACTAACTTAATAAAAGAACTAGACCTTAGTTATTATGGAAGTGTGTGCTCTTAATCCTAATATAATAACAAGCACATATATTTAATATTTATTTCTTTGACTTATCAAAGGGTGAGGTTTAGCTCGATAAATCAATATGCTCGATAAGTTGGGAAATGATATTACGTATAGTGTGTGTTGTTGATTATAGAAGGAATTTGTGTCCTAGTTATCTAGGTTGAGAATGTCCCCAAGAGGAGCTCATAAGGATTGTCATGTTAAACCCTGCAGGTGGACTTAGTCCGACATGACAATGAAGTTGAGTGGTACTACTCTTGGAGCTAGATATTAATTAAGTGAGTTGTTAGTAACTTACTTAATTAGTGGGCATTCGTAATCTTAAACACAGAGAGACTAACACACTCATAATAAGAAGGAGCCCATAATGTAATTTGGGATTGGTGCGGTAGTGCGGTAATAACTCTCTAGTGGAATGAGTTATTATCGATGAACTTGAGTTGTGTGTTCGGGGCAAGCACGGGATACTCAAGCTCATCGGAAGGTCAAAACCAATTTCTCCTCTACGTCCCTGTCGTAGCGTCATTATAGCCTCAAGTCCATCCAAATGTAAGGCTCTTCTTAGTGTCCAAGAAGTGGGCCGGTCCAATGCTTGGTGATCAAGCAAGGGCCGGCCACAACCTCTTCTATAGGGGTCGACCCTTTGCTTGGTGACCAAGCATGAAGGGGCCGACCACAATATTCAAAAATGGAGGGTTGTTTTTGAATTTTTAAAATTTTCTCTTTGTAGAAAACTATAAGTTTTAAAAGAGAGATTTTAATTTTAAAAACTTTCCTTATTTGAATTTGGCCACATGTTTTAATAGAGAGTTTTAAATGTTTTAAAACTTTCCTTTTTTAACCATCCTCATGGTTTAAGAAAAAAGGAAGATAAGTTTTAAAATTAAAATTTTCTATCATCATGTTAAAAAATGAAATTTTATAAAAGAAGTTTTAAATTTTAAAACATGGTTTTAATTTTTAGGACTTTCCTTTTTTACCTTCCACTTTAGGAAAGAGAGCTTGTAAATTTTATAAGAAGATTTCTTCTTGTAAAATTTTTAAAAAATATATATTTCCTTTTCTCTTGATGAGGTGGCCGACCACCTTGCTTGGTGCCCCAAGCAAGGGGCCGACCATAATTAAAAATAAAAAATCATCACAAAAATTAATGTTGGTGATTGATTCAATCAAGAGGAAAGAAAAGGAAAAATAAAAAGGGAAAAGGAAAAACTAGAGGATGATTTTATTTTTTGTAAAAAGTTTTTCCTTATTTGCCTTGGGCAAGTAATATAAAAGAAGGGGTGAGGGGGGCTTCATGAGATACAACTCTTATTCTTTTGCTTGGTGGTCTCTTGGTGGCCGACCCCTCTCCCTTCTCTTTTCCCTTTTGCTCTCTTCTCCTTGGTGGTGGTGGTGGTGGCTGGATTTTAGAAGAAGAGGAAGAAGCTTTTGAGTGATGTTCATCTTGGAGGATCATCGCCCACACGACGTCCAAGGCGAGGCGAGGAATCCGGCAGAAGATCTCGAGGTCATTAGCTTACAAAGAGAAGGTATAACTAGTAGTTTTCTTCTGCATCATACTAGTTATTTTCTTTGTAAGAATTCTAAATACAAGAGGCAATTAGATCTAGTTTTTCGAATTTATTTTTTGAGTTTGTGTTTTCTTCTTTTTCGAATTTGTGATTCGATTATTCTTTTTGGTTAACCTAAAGTTATTTAAGGAAATTAAATATTAGTTTTCCTTAAAAGGCTTTGACCAGGCGGTGGTGGTTGCTCCCATATCCAAGAAGGCCATGTGCCTCGCCATGCAGTCCTGGAAGTTAATTTTGGAAATTAATATTTAATGGAATTAATAACATAGATGGATTTGAATCAATAGTGTTAAGTTCCGCTTGCAATTCAAATCCAAACCATTAAGAACAGATAAGTTAAATTTGGAATCAATGATGTTAAGTTCCGTCTGTGATTCCTAATTTAACTTCTAAAGAACACAATAGGTCATTTAATGAAAGGTTCGACACTTGTACAAAAATTTTTGTATAGTGGAACCGCTACGTTTTCCTAGGACTAACCAACAATTGGTATCAGAACTAGGGTTTGCCTCTGTGTGTTTAGAATTCAAATAGGTTATGTACATGTCATACATAATTTAGGCAGGATAATAGTAGGATGTGCTAACTCTTTGGTTGCAGGCTCCAACTATTATGACTTATTGATGTTGTGTGTGATTGGACCCTTGGACATGTCAAGGGCATTATTTTGTGTGCATGATTGAATGTATCAAATATAACAGGAGCTGTATTATTTTTAGAATTTTATTTTCAATCTAGATTACATGTATATTCTCTCGTAGAATATAGGATCGATATATGTAAAATTCTATTTTTGTCGCGGATCGGATTCTTGCGAGGCGTGGTACTTATAGAGCACCAGAGGCGCAGCGGAATAAGAAGCAAGATGGATGTGACGACTCGGCCCGATGGCGGTGGCTAAAGATGGCAGCAGCTAGGGTTGGTGCACATGGAGGACAGTAACAGAAAAATGTCATAATAGTTAGAAAATAATTTTCATATTTATTGCTTTTATTTACTGTGATGTGTGTGTATGCATGTGATGTATGCTAGGATAGTTTAAAATTCCTCACTTTAAATAACTAAGTGGGAGAGGGATTTATTTTAGTAAATTCCACTGTCTCCATTACTGGTTTGTAAGTGATGCAAACAAACTTGCGCGTTGGCTCTGAGTGCCTTCCTCCATATCGGATGAGTTTGTTTGCGGATCACTAGATCAAACTTTCATTTTGGATGACTATAGGAAATTAATTAAGAGCGTGTGATCTTCCCCATCGGAAGGGGCACAATCTTATTAATGGACTTAGTGTCAAGTAATGGTATACACTTAGGCACGTCTAATAGTATCCTCCCCATCGGAGTCACTGCTATTATTTGTGTGATCGAAGGAAACCAACTATTAATTTTATTTGTCAAAAAGCTAGGTTGACAAGATAATAAAATTAATGGATTACACCCTCCTTTTACAAATGTTGAATTTGTATACATCCACACTATCGTGGTATACAAAATTCACGGTGTTTTAAGGTGTTGGTTAATTTAAAATAGTATTGTTTAAGAAATCAATATTATTCTAAATTTAGAGTCCTGACCAAAGTTATTTTTGTAATTCTTAGGATGACTTTCAACCCACTGGCCATTATACTGAAAGAGAACAAACTTACTGGACCCAACTACATTGATTGGAAAAGAAACCTGGACATTGTCCTTACTGCTCAAACCTATAAGTTTGTACTGACTGAGGCTTGCCCTGATGCACCTGATGGTGACTCTACCCCAGAGGAGATTGAGTATCATAAGAAATGGGTAAAAGCTGATGAGATGGCGCGGTGTTACATTTTGGCATCAATGTCAAATGTATTACAACATCAGCATCAAGATTTACCAACAGCTTATGATATAATGAACAATCTCAAATAACTCTTTGGGCACCAGAGTCGGACTGCTAGGCAAGAGGCAATGAGAAAGTTAATGACGGCCACCATGTCTGAGGGAACACCTGTAAGGGATCATATCCTCAAAATGATGGCCTATCTAAACGAAATACAAGTTCTTGGAGGAGAAATCGATGGGGAAACCCAGGTCGATATAATTCTCCAAACGCTACCCAGAAGTTTTGAGCAGTTCCGCCTGAACTATAACATGAACAAAAGAGAGTATAAGTTAGCAGAACTTATGACAGAACAACAGGCAGTAGAAGGTATATTTCGTCAAAGATCTCAGATTCACTATGCTGAAAATGGTTCTACTTCTAAGCCGAAAGGCAAGAAGAAGAAGAAACAGGTCTTTTCAGCAAAGAGAGTGAATAAACCTCAGGGACAAAAAGATGGAATAAAGAAGCCGAAAGACAAGTGCTTCATCTGCAAGTAGACAGGGCATTGGAAGGCAGACTGTCCTCTTAGGAATCAGAACAATAAAGGTATATCTCATGCTCTAGTAGTTGAAATATGTTTAGCGGTGTTATCTACCAGCACCTGGTGTGTAGATACGGGAGCCACTGATCATGTCTGTAATTCTTTGCAGGGGTTCCAGGAAACCCGACGACTATTTGATGGAGAGATAACTGTCTACATGGGTAATGCTACTAAGGTGGCGGCTGTTGCAGTGGGAGACGTCTACTTATCATTCGATAGGAATAGAAAATTAGTTTTAAGAAATTGTCTTTATATTCTCAGTTTTAGAAAGAATTTAATTTCAGTTTCTAAACTGTATTTGGATGGATATTCAGTTTCCTTTAGTAACAATGTGGTTATAAAGAGAAATAAAGTGATTATCTGTTCTGGTGCATTGGTTGACAATTTGTATACTTTAAATCCAATTTCTCCCACAAAGTAAAATATGGAAATTAATAACACATCTTCTAACTCTAATAAGAGAAAAGAACCTTCGAAAATGAACCAAACGCATCTTGGCATCTAAGGCTTGGTCATATTAACTTAAGAAGGATTCAAAGGCTTGTAGCCGATGGACTCTTGGGTCCATTAGAGTTGGAAAACTTTCCAACATGTGAATCCTACTTGAAAGGTAAAATGACCAAGAGACCTTTTAAGGCCAAGGGGTATAGAGCCAAAGAAGCGTTAGAATTGGTTCATTCTGATTTATATGGTCCTATGTCTATCCAGGCTAGAGGTGGTTTTGAATATTTTATCTCTTTTATAGACGATTATTAAGATATGGATACATTTACCTGATGCGCCGTAAGTCTGAGTGTTTTGATAAGTACAAAGAGTACAAGGCTGATGTGGAGAAACGTCTAGGTAAAAGTATCAAGACACTACGGTCTGATCGTGGTGGCGAATACCTCTTAAGAGAGTTTAGGAATTACTTATCAAAGGCCGGGATTCAATCCCAATTGTCCGCACCTGGTACACCCCAATAGAATGGTGTGGCAGAACGAAGTGTTGGTGCAATATCCCTTAGGTCAAGGTTGACTGTTCTGACCAAGCTTGAGTCTTGGTCATAGTTTTGATGTTTGACAATACATGTAGACACATGGACAATGCAGGTGAAAGTCCTAGTGAGTGAAGCTAGGCAGTATGGAAATCCTGGTGAGTGAAGCCAGGTGAAAGTCCTAGTGAGTGAAGCTAGGTAGATGGAAATCCTGGTGAGTGAAGCCAGGTGAAAGTCCTAGTGAGTGAAGCTAGGCAGTATGGAAGTCCTGGTGAGTGAAGCCAGGCGGAAGGAAAATCCTGGTGAGTGAAGCCAGGTGAAAGACCTAGTGAGTGAAGCTAGGCAGATTGAAAACCCTAGTGAGTGAAGCTAGGTGAAAGTCCAAGTAGGTCAAGAGAGTGACCGGATACTTGGCATGAAAGAAAAGTCCAAGTGGGTCAAAGGGATTGACCGGACACTTGGTGAGGGAGTCCTAGCAGGTCAAGGGAGTGACTAGATGCTAGGCATGACATACCAACAGGTTAAGGTTGACCGGATGTTGGTTTGGGAGGTTTGGGACTTGGTTTTGGGCAAAAACCAAGTACTGGATCGATCAGTGGATCGATTCAGGCTCTGGATCGATCAATGGATCGATCCAGACCTTTCCCAGCGAACAGAAAGCCTCTGGATCGATCAGTTGATCGATCCAGAGGTCTCAATCGATCAGTGGATCGATTGGGATGCTGCTGCTTCGCGCGATAAGCGGTGGATCGATCAGTTGAGCGATCCAGAGATCTCAATCGATCAGTGGATCGATTGGGACGCTGCTGCTTCGCGCGATAAGCGCTGGATCGATCCGTGGATCGATCCAGGCATTTTTCCAGAGCACAGAGGCGCTCTGGATCGATCCGTGGATCGATCCAAAGCCTCCCCGATCGATTGGGAATAATCGAACCGATTGGGATCCGACCATTGAGTCGTATTTGAGCCGCAGGCGAGCGTTGTCTTCGGCGTCTCTTCACCGATTCATTTCAGATCTTCACCAGCTCCTCCACAGCTCTTCTCAAGCTCGAGATCGCCAGTTCTTGAAGGTTCTTGGAGGCTCTTCCAAGTCAAGAGGCGGATCAAAGCAAGAAGAAGAAACTAGGGTTAGGGTTTGTGCACTCATTGTAAGCTTGTATTTCTTTACTACCCTTTCTTCTTCTTGTATTGAGTCTTGTAGGGCTCCCCGTCCTTGGTAGTTACCATAAAGGAGAGTTTTATTTAGTGGAGGGTGTGTGTGTAGGTGTGGATCCTTGGACTAGTCACCTCTTGTGAGGTGGATACCAAGTAAACCAACCGTGTTAGCGTTGTGTGAGTTGTTTCTGTATTTTCCGCTGCACATCTTCGAAGAAACAAGCAACGCCGAACAACGGGCACGCGACGAGCTATTCCCCCCCCCCCCCCCCTCTAGCTACTTTTGGTCCTAACAAGTGGTATCAGAGCAAGGTCGCTCTTCACCGGAATCATCGCCAGAAGGGGCAAACAAAACAAGCAAAGCTAGAGGGCGAAGAAGTTGGAGCAAATTCATCAAAGTCAAAGAAATCAAAAGGCTCAACTTCAAGATGCAATTCCAAGATGGACTTGGATTTGACACAAGGGTGGCTCCACCATACACATCCACAAGCTTCGATTCTTGGAGATCAAGAATCGAAAATTTCTTGATGATGGAGATAGAGCAATGGTTTGCTCTCATGGAAGAATTTGAAGCTCCAACAAACTCCAAGGGCAAGCCTCTCAAGAAAAGCAAATGGAGTCAAGAGCAAGTTCAAAGGAGCAAGGAAAACGATAAAGTGACCAAGCTTTTGGTCAACTTATTGCCAAGCAATATTTTGGCTCAAGTTGGAGAATTCAAGGATGCCAAGGAGCTTTGGAGCAAGTTGTCATTAATCCATGAGATCCCCTCCACTGTACCGAATCAAGAGGAATCCAAAGAGGGCGACTCAATGGATCAAGATCAAGAGGAGGACTCCGAAGTTGAGAGATGTTCAACTTCCGAATAAGAAGTCCAAGAGGAAGCTTCATCCTCAAAGGAGTGCAATCAAAAGAGCAAGGAAGTAGTATATTCCTTGTTTCATGTACAAGAGGATGAAGAAGAAGGAGAAGCCTCCACCTCTAGGATTGAGGGGGAGCAATCTTCATTGACACCGGATCAAGAAGAAGGAGAATCCTCCACATCCGGGTCAAGAGAAGAAGAGGATGAAGAAGTGTCCACCTCCACAAGTCAAGCAAAATCAAATGGAGGGGTATCAATTTTGGATCAAGAGGAAGCTTCTACCTCCAGATCCAAAGGAAAAGATGTCACCCCTACAAGCAAAGGTATAAATATTTCAATTAATAATAAAAATCACATTATATGCTTTGAATGTAGGGAACATGGGCACTACAAGAGCAAGTGCCCCAAATTGGCCAAGAAAAGGGGTAAAATGACACAAAAAGGCAAGGAGAAGCTCAAGGAGACCATCCCCGGAACAAAGAAGAGCAAGGAGCACATCGTGTGTTTTTCTTGCAATCAAAAGGGGCATTACCGGAGTCAATGCCCTAAGGGGAAGAAGATGGTCAAGGCTCAAGGAGGAAGCTCAAGTCAAGGGGGAGCCTCTAAGGTAAAAAGGAAGGTAACTTTTATTGAGCCTACCCCTTTCCATTATGGTAAAAAGCATGATAGTTCTAATTTTTATCATTTTAATGCAATTTACCATAAGAATAGAAAGCATGAGGGCTTTAAGGAAAAGCATGTGGCCCTACATGCCAAAACTACCCAACCTAAGGTTAGGAAGGTAGATAGACACTTGGGCGGGAACACTAAGGATAATAGATACATGCCCAAGAACAAAAATGCTCATGGACCAAAACCTAAGGATTTAATGATAGAAAATCAAGTCTTGAGGTCAAGACTTGATAAAATGGAAAAGACCCTAAAAAGGATGGAAAATATTCTACAAGGGCAAAATGAGCAATACCTAGGGCTAGGAAAATCAAAGCCATCAAATGGCCATAGAGGTTTGGGATATAAACCAAAGGCTAAGAAGGATGTAATCTCTTACCATAGGGTTCCATATAGTTATGGAACCAACCCTAGGTCTAGTGGTCAAGCCAAAAATACAAGGGAAGTTATCCCTAAGAGTATTTTTGCAACAAATGTGACTAAGACTTCTAAGAAGTCTAAGAAAGTCACAAAGAAGGTTACAAGGGAAGCAATCCCTAGAGTTGACCTAGAAAAGGTGACCAAGGTCTCTAAGAAGCCAAACAAGGTCACTAGGAAGGTATCTAGGGAAGTTATTCCTAGTGAATAACTAGAGCATCCAAGGAGCACCAATAGGTTTTGGGTTCCTAGGAGCATCTTCTCTACCCCATAGATGGGTTAGAGAGTGTCAACCCCGATTAGAAGGGTAGTTAACCCAACTTTGAGGAAATTGACACTCAATGAGCATTTTCAAGGTTTTTGCTAACCTTTGAAAATGAAATGAAATGTTTATTTACTCTTGGAAAGAGTAAAATGTGCTATAAAGGAAGAAATTTGAGATGACTTTAAATGGCACAAGAAATCAAGTGTTAAGAAATACCAAATAGGGACTTTGGTATTGTCTTGGGAATTTAAGGAAAATTTAAGCCTTAATTTAAAGTGATTACTCTTATGGGAAAATGAAATATGCCAACATTTGAGGAATGTTTTAAATTTTTAATTGGCATAATTAATTCAAGAGATTAAAGAAATGTCAAGTTAGGTTCTGGCATTTTCTTAAGGAAATTGGGCAATCTAGGGTTTATGCTTAAGGATTAGCTAAGGGTTAAGGATACTTAGATAGATAATCTAGGTATATTTTAATTATGCTAAATCTTGCCATGTTTGGTTGCCCATTATATGCCATGACATCATGTTTTATTTGTGCATTCATGTTTTATTATGAAAAATCCAAAAATACCATGTCATGACATTCATACATCATGTAGTTATAGGATATTTTCTTTTGAAAAATTAGTTCCTTTTGATGTATGCCATAACATAATCATGCATTAAGTTTAATTCCTTATAATTAAGGACAAATGACATTTAACAACACTTATTAACAAGTGACATCCTAGGTGAATGTCTAATATCTCTAAAATTCCTAGATAGATATGCATGATCCCTAGAATAGGGCAAAACCAAAATATCAAATCTCACAAGGACTATAAGGTGACTTGTATGTGTTTTAGTGCACATTAGATACAAGTGAGATGTTAGGAAGATGAATAAAACTCAAGATGTTGATTTAGTGCATTCTTTTGAGTTTTAGAGTCATCAAAACACACAGTTATGTGTTTTCCCATCATTGGGAAAGCTAATGTACAAGTCATGTGCATTAAGCCCAAGGAACATAGTGGGATATTGGTTTGAAAATGTTTTCAAAATGATTTTGGAAAACCTTGGTGAAGGCTATCTTTTGATAGTAATCACCATTGAATAGTTAGACACAAACTTGAAGAAAACACTAAAGTTTTTGCAAGTTTTTAAGTTTGTGTCAATTTTTGAAAATATGAAGTATTTTCATAGAAAACTATTTTTCCTTGATAGTATATACCCTAAATAATGCCTACACGAAATTTCATGATTTTTGGATTTTTGTAGAATTTTCTAGGGGTTTCTGAAGTTGGCTGATTTTGAAATTCAGCAACTATCAGAGCTCCGATCGATCCGTGGATCGATTGGAGTGCTTGAATCGATCCATGGATCGATTCAGAAGGCAAGTCTCCCGCGAGCAGAAGCTCGTTGGATCGATCAGCCGATCGATCCAGGAAGTCTGAATCGATCAGTGGATCGATTCAGAAAGGTTCAATCGATTGGAACCCAACTCCAATCGATCCAAGTTGCTGATTTTGGTTGGGAAAGCCTGATTTCAGCATCTTTAAACCTATTTTAGTCTAGGTAACCATTCCAAACCCCTCAAAATATATTTGTATACATAAAAAGGGTGTTTTCGTGTTGAAAACAAGGATGGATTGGTTAAGGAAGACTATATTGAAGTCTAGGGTGAGGTTTGTTTCAAATTTTGAATATTTGAACCTCAAAGCTTCTAAATTTGGGTTTCCTAAAGGATTAGGGATTCCAAGTCATTGTTGGTGCAATGACAGAAGTTACCACCATGTCTTTAGGGGGAGGGACTCTTTCAAGGCATGAAAATTATTTTTCATAAACCTTGGAAGGTGGTTAACCTACCGTTAAGTGCATAATGCTCAAGGATGGGCATTTGCCTACATTGAGGAAGAATGTAGGGTTAAGGATAAATGAAGGGTATGAGACCTTCATTATCGTGTTGGTCACAACGAGTGAAGTTGTGGACAACGATGAGCAACTCTTCAGGGGGAGAGTTTTCAACAATGGGGCATTTGTTGAAGTGTGTCCAAAATTGAGGCACGGGTCTATGTGTGCTCAAAGATGGGTTGATGTGTGCCAATAGGGGGAGAATGTGTGGTTTAAGTTAGGCTTTCATTACCTATGGGGAGGTCATAAGGGGAGAATGAAGGGAACCAACATTCATACTTTGGCATGAATGGAGTTAAGGCTATGGGATTAGCTTAACTCAGAATGGTCCTTAGCATGAATGGAGTTAAGGCTATGGGATTAGCTTAACTCAGAATGGTCCTTGGCATGAATGGAGTTAAGGCTATGGGATCAGCTTAACTCAGAATGGTCCAAACTTAAAGGTATTGTCAAACATCAAAAAGGGGTAGATTGTTGGTGCAATATCCCTTAGGTCAAGGTTGACTGTTATGACCAAGCTTGAGTCTTGGTCATAGTTTCGATGTTTGACAATACATGTAGACACATGGACAATGCAGGTGAAAGTCCTAGTGAGTGAAGCTAGGCAGTATGGAAATCCTGGTGAGTGAAGCCAGCTGAAAGTCCTAGTGAGTGAAGCTAGGCAGTATGGAAATCCTGGTGAGTGAAGCTAGGTGAAAGTCCTAGTGAGTGAAGCTAGGCAGATGGAAATCCTGGTGAGTGAAGCCAGGTGAAAATCCTAGTGAGTGAAGCTCGGCAGTATGGAAGTCCTGGTGAGTGAAGCCAGGCGGAAGGAAAATCCTGGTGAGTGAAGCCAGGTGAAAGACCTAGTGAGTGAAGCTAGGCAGATTGAAAACCCTAGTGAGTGAAGCTAGGTGAAAGTCCAAGTAGGTCAAGAGAGTGACCGGATACTTGGCATGAAAGAAAAGTCCAAGTGGGTCAAAGGGATTGACCGGACACTTGGTGAGGGAGTCCTAGCAGGTCAAGGGAGTGACTAGATGCTAGGCATGACATACCAACAGGTTAAGGTTGACCGGATGTTGGTTTGGGAGGTTTGGGACTTGGTTTTGGGCAAAAACCAAGTACTGGATCGATCAGTGGATCGATCCAGGCTCTGGATCGATCAATGGATCGATCCAGACCTTTCCCAGCGAACAGAAAGCCTCTGGATCGATCAGTTGATCGATCCAGAGGTCTCAATCGATCAGTGGATCGATTGGGACGCTGCTGCTTCGCGCGATAAGCGCTGGATCGATCAGTTGATCGATCCAGAGGTCTCTATCGATCAGTGGATCGATTGGGACGCTGCTGCTTCACGCGATAAGCACTGGATCGATCCGTGGATCGATCCAGGCATTTTTCCAGAGTACAGAGGCGCTCTGGATCGATCCGTGGATCGATCCAAAGCCTCCCCGATCGATTGGGGATAATCGAATCGATTGGGATCCGACCGTTGAGTCGTATTTGAGCCGCAGGCGAGCGTTGTCTTCGGCATCTCTTCACCGATTCATTTTAGATCTTCACCAGCTCCTCCACAGCTCTTCTCAAGCTCGAGATCGCCAGTTCTTGAAGGTTCTTGGAGGCTCTTCCAAGTCAAGAGGCGGATCAAAGCAAGAAGAAGAAACTAGGGTTAGGGTTTGTGCACTCATTGTAAGCTTGTAAGCTTGTATTTCTTTACTACCCTTTCTTCTTCTTGTATTGAGTCTTGTAGGGCTCCCCGCCCTTGGTAGTTACCATAAAGGAGAGTTTTATTTAGTGGAGGGTGTGTGTGTAGGTGTGGATCCTTGGACTAGTCACCTCTTGTGAGGTGGATACCAAGTAAACCAACCGTGTTAGCGTTGTGTGAGTTGTTTCTGTATTTTCCGCTGCACATCTTCGAAGAAACAAGCAACGCCGAACAACGGGCACGCGACGAGCTATTCACCCCCCCCCCCCCCTCTAGCTACTTTTGGTCCTAACACGAAGGAATAGGACTATTGTGGAGATGGTTAGATCGATGATGAGTTATTCAGAATTACCAAATTCGTTTTGGGGATACGCTCTGGAAATGGCAGCGCACATTCTTAACTTAGTACCTTCTAAATCAGTATCTTCTACTCCCACAGAATTATGGAATGGGCGTAAGCCCAGTCTAAGACATATTCGGATTTGGGGTAGTCCAGCACATGTGCTGAAACCATATGCTGATAAGTTAGAATCTCGTACAGAAGTTCGTGTGTTTGTGGGTTATCCCAGAGGAACGAAAGGTGGTTTATTTTATAGTCTTAAAGACCAGAAGGTCATTGTTAGCACCAATGCCCAGTTTTTAGAAGAAGACTATATAATGGATCACAAGCCCAGTAGCAAAATTGTTCTAGAAGAACTTAGAGAGGACACGCCTATTTCAGTACCAACAGTATAAGATGAAGTACCACAAGAGACTGCAACACGTGTCACACATGATACACAACCACAAACTGTGCCTCGTCGTAGTGGGAGGGTTGTAAGGTAGCCTGAGATATTCATGTTTTTGGGAGAGTCTTCGGACTTGATCCTGGGTAAACATGAACCTGATCCCCGAACATATGATGAAGCACTCCAAGATATAGATGCAGTATCTTGGCAAAAGACAATGAATTCTGAAATAGAGTCTATGTACTCTAATAAGATCTGGGAGCTTGTAGAACCACCTGATGGTGTAAAAGCCATTGAATGTAAGTGGATCTACAAAAGGAAAAGAGGGACAGATGGAAAGGTAGAAACCTTCAAAGCAAGGCTTGTTGCGAAAGGGTACACTCAGAAAGAGGGAATCGACTATGAGGAGACTTTTTTCGCCGGTAGTCATGCTTAAGTCTATCCGGATACTCTTGTCCATTGCCGCTCATATGGATTATGAGATTTGGCAAATAGATGTCAAGACAGCTTTCCTTAACGGAAGTCTTGAAGAAAATATCCATATGAAGCAACCAGTGAGATTTATTGAAAAAGGCAAAGAGCATTTAGTGTGCAAGCTCAATCGGTCCATTTATGGACTGAAGCAAGCTTCAAGATCTTGGAACATCCGGATTAATGAAGTAATCCAGTCATATGGATTTATTCGGTGTCCGAATGAGTTTTGTGTATACAAGAAATGTAACGGAAACGTGATGGTATTTCTTGTACTATACGTAGATGATATTTTGTTAATTGACAACAATGTCAAGGTATTATCGGACGTAAGGGTATGGTTGTCCAAATAATTTGATATGAAGGACTTAGGAGAATGTGCACACATTCTTGGGATCAAAGTTATAAGGGATCGCAAGAAAAGAATGTTGTGTCTATCCAAAGTTTTATATATAGATATAATCCTTGCTCGTTTTAGCATGCAAAACTCAAAGAAAGGTTTCTTATCTTTTAGGCATGGAATAGCCTTATCTAAAGAGATGTCTCCGAAGACATCAAAGGAGATGGAGGAAATGAAGGCAGTCCCTTATGATTCGGCTATAGGAAGCCTTATGTATGCAATGCTGTGTACGAGACCTGATATCTATTTTGCTGTGGGCATGGTCAGCAGATATCAGAGTAACCCTGGACAAGGACATTGGACTGCTGTAAAGCATATATTGAAGTACCTGAGAAGGACTATAGATTATATGCTAGTTTACCAAGAAGACGATTTGCTCCCTGTGGGTTACACGGATTCAGACTTCCAATCAGATAGGGACAACAGTAAGTCTATGTCAGGCTATGTGTTTACTCTAGGAGGTGGAGCTATTGCATGGAGGAGTGTTAAACAGAAATGCGTCTCGAACTCAACCATGGAAGCTGAGTATGTGGCAGCCTCTGAGACAACCAAAGAAGTTGTATGGCTCAGGAACTTTCTAATGGACTTAGATGTGATTCCTGGTTTGCCCAAGATCATCACAATTTATTGTGATAATAGCGGTGCAGTTGCAAACTCGAAGGAACCACGAGCCCATAAGGCAAGTAAACATATAGAGCTCAAGTACCACCTGATACGAGACATCGTCAAGCGAGGAGAAGTTGTCGTCGCCAAGATTGCATCAGCGGATAACCTGGCAGATCTTTTCACTAAGGCCCTTCCGGCGAAAGCTTTTGATCGGCATGTGGAGGGGATGAGAATCAGATGTATGGCAACAGATATGGAAGCTTAGTCTTTTAGTATAAGTGGGAGATTGTTGAAGTGTATACTAAAAATCTAGCTTTTGTAAATATTTATTTTTGAAATAAAAGAATCAAATAGGTCAATATTTGTATTTATTTGTTAAATGTAATTGTTCAATTAATTTATATAGTAGATAACATGGAGTGTAGTGTCACACTCAGAAGATCATGTTGTCGGTTCTTTATAAATTATAAATAGTTGCTCACGACTAAGATGGAAAGGAACAAATCATCGGAATAGTCGTAGTGTAATTAAGTATTAGTTTATCTTGATTAATAAATTACACTAATACACTCTAAGTGTATTGAGTAGAACCATTTAGGTAAGTTCTTTTTGTACTGACTTAATAAAAGAACTAAACCTTAGTTATTATGGAAGTGTGTGCTCTTAATCCTAATATAATAACAAGCACATATATTTAATATTTATTTTTTTGACTTATCAAAGGGCGAGGTTTAGCTCGATAAATCAATATGCCCGATAAGTTGGGAAATGATATTACGTATAGTGTGTGTTGTTGATTATAGAAGGAATTTGTGTCCTAGTTATCTAGGTTGAGAATGTCCCCAAGAGGAGCTCATAAGGATTGTCATGTTAAACCCTGCAGGTGGACTTAGTCCGACATGACAATGAAGTTGAGTGGTACTACTCTTGGAGCTAGATATTAATTAAGTGAGTTGTTAGTAACTTACTTAATTAGTGGGCATTCGTAATCTTAAACACAGAGAGACTAACACACTCATAATAAGAAGGAGCCCATAATGTAATTTGGGATTGGTGCGGTAGTGCGGTAATAACTCTCTAGTGGAATGAGTTATTATCGATGAACTTGAGTTGTGTGTTCGGGGCAAGCACGGGATACTCAAGCTCATCGGAAGGTCAAAACCAATTTCTCCTCTACGTCCCTGTCGTAGCTTCATTATAGCCTCAAGTCCATCCAAATGTAAGGCTCTTCTTAGTGTCCAAGAAGTGGGCCGGTCCAATGCTTGGTGATCAAGCAAGGGCCGGCCACAACCTCTTCTATAGGGGCCGGCCCTTTACTTGGTGACTAAGCATGAAGGGGCCGACCACAATATTCAAACAAGGAGGGTTATTTTTGAATTTTTAAAATCTTCTCTTTGTAGAAAACTATAAGTTTTAAAAGAGAGATTTTCATTTTAAAACTTTCCTTATTTGAATTTGGCAACATATTTTAATAGAGAGTTTTAAAAGTTTTAAAAATTTCCTTTTTTAACCATCCTCATGGTTTAAGAAAAAAGAAAGATAAATTTTAAAATTAAAATTTTCTATCATCATGTTAAAAAATGAAATTTTATAAAAGAAGTTTTAAATTTTAAAACATGGTTTTAATTTTTAGAACTTTCTTTTTTTAACTCTCATTTTAGGAAAGAGAGCTTGTAAATTTTATAAGAAGATTTCTTCTTGTAAAATTTTTAAAAAAATATATTTCCTTTTCTCTTGATGAGGTGGCCGGCCACCTTGCTTGGTGCCCAAACAAGGGGCCGGCCATAATTAAAAATAAAAAATCATCACAAAAATTAATGTTGGTGATTGATTCAATCAAGAGGAAAGAAAAGGAAAAATAAAAAGGAAAAAGGAAAAAGTAGAGGATGATTTTATTTTTTGTAAAAAGTTTTTCCTTATTTGCCTTGGGCAAGTAATATAAAAGAAGGGGTGAGAGGGGGCTTCATGAGATACAACTCTTATTCTTTTGCTTGGTGATCTCTTGGTGGTCGGCCCCTCTCCCTTCTCTTTTCCCTTTTGCTCTCTTCTCCTTGGTGGTGGTGGTGGCCGGATTTTAGAAGAAGAGGAAGAAGCTTTTGGGTGGCGTTCATCTTGAAGGATCGTCACCCACACGACGTCCAAGGCGAAGCGAGGAATACGGCAGAAGATCTCGAGGTCATTAGCTTACAAAGAGAAGGTATAACTAGTAGTTTTCTTTCACATCATACTAGTTATTTTCTTTGTAAGAATTCTAAATACAAGAGGCAATTAGATCTAGTTTTTCGAATTTATTTTTTAAGTTTGTGTTTTCTTCTTTTTCGAATTTGTGATTCGATTGTTCTTTTTGGTTAACCTAAAGTTATTTAAGGAAATTAAATATTAGCTTTCCTTAAAAGGCTTTGACTAAGCGGTGGTGGTTGCTCCCATATCCAAGAAGGTCATGTGCCTCGCCATGCAGTCCTGGAAGCTAATTTTAGAAATTAATATTTAATAGAATTAATAACATAAGTAGATTTGAAACAATAGTGTTAAGTTCCGCTTGCGATTCAAATCTAAATCATTAAGAACATATAAGTTAAATTTGGAATCAATGATGTTAAGTTCCGTCTGCGATTCCTAATTTAACTTTTAAAGAACACAATAGGTTATTTAAGGAAAGGTTCGACACTTGTACAAAAAATTTTGTACAGTGGAACCGGTACGTTTTCTTAGGACTAACCAACACATATAATATGAGAAAGATGACTATGCTCCCACTAACCTTCTTGTAGACACAAGGTTCATCTTCATTCTTGATAAAACCAAATGCTTTGATCGCATTATTGAATCAAAGATTCCAACTTCTAGAAGCTTGCTTCAATCCATATATGGATCGTTGCAACTTACATACCTTTCCAGCATGCTCTGGATCTACAAAACTCTCAGGTTGTGTCATGTACACATTTTCAAGGAGATTCTATTAAAAATGTAATTTTGACATCCATCTTCCAGATCTTATAATCATAGTAAGCGACAATAGTAAGCATGATCCGAATGGACTTTAGCATCATAATTGGTGAAAATGTTTCATCATAGTCTATACCATGAATCTGCTTGAATCCTTTAGCCATCAATCTACCTTTATAGGTATGCATATGACCATCCATGTCAATTTTCACCTTGAAGACCCACTTACATCCAATAGATTTGATCCCTTCAAGTGGATCAACGAAAGTCCATACTTGGTTAGTGTATATGGATTCCATTTCGGATCTCATGACCTCTAACCATTTCTCAGAATTTGGGTCATGTACAGCTTCTTGATAAGATGTAGGCTCGTTGAGACCAACTAGCACTACATCACCATTGTCAGACAAGAGAAAAGAATATCTCTTAGGTTAACGACAAGTCTTATCAGATCTACGTAGAGCTTGTGCTACTTGAATAGGTTGTTGCTCCACAACTTCTTGTGATGTAACAAAATCATGATCCACAACATCTTGTGATTCCTATTCAGTTTCCATCAAGGTGTCAGTGCTAGTTTGTGTATCTTGAATTTCTTCAAGATTGACTTTACTTCCACTAGTTTTTCAAGAAACAAATTCTCTTTCTAAAAAGACATCAGTTCTGATAACAAACACTTTACCTTCTGTGAGATTATATAAGTAATATCTCTTTATTTCTTTGGGATATCCTATAAAATAGCACTTGTCTGATTTGAGTCCTAGCTTATCTGAGACTTGTCGTCTAACGTAAGCCTCACAACCCTAAATCTTCATGAAAGACATCTTGGGACTCTTCCCAGTCCATATCGTATATGGTGTCTTTTATGACGACCTTATATGGAACGTGGTTAAATGTGAAAGCGATCAACTCTAGAGCATGTCCCCAGAAGGAAGTAGGAAGATCTGTTTGACTCTGTTGGTGCAATATTCCCTAGGTCAAGGTTGACCTGGTTGACTGAGCTTGAATTGGTTCAAGCTCGAGTCTTGATGTTTGGGTTTCAATGTTTGACAATACATGGAGACAAGACATGGAGATTACATGTGCAATTGTTCATGTGGTGAAATTGTAAAGAATAGTCAAGTACGTCAAGATTGACTGGATATTTGACTGAGAAAGACCTGGTGAGTAAAGTCAGGCAGACGTGAAGTCCTAGTGAGTGAAGCTAGGCAGAAGAGAAATCCTGGTGAGTGAAGCCAGGTGAAAGACCTAGTGAGTGAAGCTAGGCAGAAGGAAGTCCTGGTGAGTGAAGCCAGGCAATTGGAAAGTCCTGGTGAATGAAGCTAGGCAATTGGGAAAGTCCTGGTGAGTGAAACCAGGCACAAGGAAATCCAGATGGATCAAGGCTGATCGGACATCTGGTGTTGGAAAGACCAAGTAGGTCAAAGGAACTGACCGGATACTTGGCACGAGGAGAAAAGTCCAAGTGGGTCAAAAGGTTGACCAGACACTTGGTGAGCAAGTTCTAGCAGGTCAAGGGTGACCGGATGCTAGGCATGATGTACCAACAGGTCATAGGTGACCGGATGTTGGTTTAGGGGGCTTTGGACTTGATTTTGGGCAAAATCAAGGAGCTGGATCGATCAACCGATCGATTGGCTCATGCCCAATTGATCGGCCGATCGATTGGGTGAGTCCCCACAACAAGCCTCCTCCCAATCGGTCGGTGGATCGATTGGGAGAGGCTCACAATCGCACAGAACAGCACTGGATCGATCAGCCGATCGATCCAGAGCTCTCAATCGATCGGGTGATCGATTGGGAGGTGCGATTTCACGCGATAAACCCTAGATCGATCCACTGATCGATCCAAGAAATTCCCAGGAGCACAGAGGCGCTCTGGATCAATTAGCCGATCGATCCAAAGTCTCCCCAATCGATTGGGAGCAATCCGATCGATTGGGATCTGACCGTTGGAGTCGTATTTAGCTGTTGGCGAGCTGTTCTCTCGGTAGAACTTCCACGGCTTCTTCTCTAGCAAGCACAGATCTTCATAGAGCTTCTCCACAGAGTTCTCACCGCCAGTTCTTGGAGGTTCTTCCAAGTCAAGAGGCGGATCTACAGCAAGAAGAAGAAATCTAGGGTTAGGGTTTTCTTGTGCAAACCTGTAAGCTTTTGCTTGTATTTTGTTCCCTTTCCCCTTCTTCTTGTAGTGTGAACTTGTAGGGCTTCTCCGCCTTTGGTAGTTACCATAAAGGAGTGTTTTCATAGCGGAGGGTGCGTGAGTGTGTGGATTCTTGGATTAGTCACCTCTTGTGAGGTGGATACTAAGTAAATCCTCTTGTTAGCATTGTGTATTTTGTTTCTTTATATTTTCTGCTGCATATCTTGAAGAAACAAGCAACGAAGAGCACGACGAACGCACCGAGCTATTCACCCCCCCCCCCTCTAGCTACATAATCGGTCCCAACAAGTGGTATCAGAGCGAGGCCGCTCTTCACCGGAATCATCGCCGGAAAGGGAAAAGAGATAGAGGGTGAAGAAGTTGGAGCAAAATTCTTCAAGTCAAAGATTTTATCAAGCTCAACTTCAATGGAATTCCAAGACGAACTTGGATTCGATACAAGGGTGCCTCCATCATTTATTTCAACAAGCTTCGATCTTTGGAAATCAAGGATCGAGAATTTCTTGATGATGGAGATAGAGCAATGGTTTGCTCTAATGGAAGGATTTGAAGCTCCAACAAATTCCAAGGGCAAAGTACTCAAGAGGAGCAAGTGGAGCCAAGAACAAATCCAAAGATGTGAGGCCAATGACAAAGTGACCAAGCTTTTGGTCAATTTATTGCCAAGCAACATCTTGGAGCAAATTGGAGATTTTGAAGATGCCAAAGAGCTATGGAGCAAATTGGCAAAGATTCATGAGATCCCCTCCACTGTACCAAACCAAGAAGAATCCAAAGTGGGTGACTCATTGGAGCAAGACCAAGAGGAGGAGAATTCCGAAGGAGAGAGATACTCATCTTCCGAAGAAGAAGTCCAAGAAGCTTCATCTTCAAAGGAATGCAATGAAGAGGGCAAGGAGAGGGCATACTCCTTATTCCATTTACAAGATGAAGATGAAGTAGCCTCCACCTCTAGGATTGAGGGGGAGCAACCTTTGGTGATGCCGGATCAAGAAGAAGGAGAAGCTTCTACATCCTGGTCAAATGGAGAAGAAGACGATGTATCCTCCAAAAATCAAGAAACATCAAATGGAGGATCATGTGTCATCCCTACACATGAAAGTATAACTAATTCAATTAAAAATAAAAATCACATTGTATGTTTTGAGTGTAGGGAACATGGGCATTACAAGAGCAAGTGCTCCAAGTTGGCCAAGAAGAAGGGTCAAGTTGTACTAAAGGGCAAGGAGAAGCCCAAAGAGACCGTCCCCACAACAAAGAAGAGCAAGGAGCACATTGTGTGCTTCTCTTGCAATCAAAAGGGATATTATAGGAGCCAATGTCCCAAGGGGAAGAAAGCGGTCAAGGCTCATGGAGGAAGCACAACTCAAGGGGAAGCCTCCAAGGTAAAAGAAAGGTATCATTTATTGAGCCTACCCCTTTAAATAATGGTAAAAAGCATGGTAGTTCTAACTTTTATCATTTTAATGTTATTTACCATAAGAATAGAAAGCATGATAGCTTTAAGGAAAATCATGTAGCTTTTCACGCTAAGACTACCACACCTAGGGTTAGGAAGGTAGATGAAAATCTAGGCAAGAATCCTAAGGATTTTAGTCATAAGCCTAGAAACAAAAATGCTCAAGGATTTAGTGAAAAATCAAAATCTAGGGATTTATGGGAAGAGAATCAAGTCTTGAGGTCAAGACTTGATAAAATGGAAAAGACCCTAAAAAGGATGGAAAATATCCTTAAAGGGAAAAATGAGCATAACCTAGGTTTAGGACAACAAATGTCATCCAATGGCCATAGAGGTTTGGGATACAAACCAAAGGCTAAGAAGGATACAATTTCTTACCATAGGGTTCCATATAGTTATGGAACCAACCCTAGGTCAAATGGTCAAGTCAAAAATACTAGGAAAGTCATCCCTAAGAGTATTTTTGCAACAAATGTGACTAAGACTTCTAAAAAGTCTAACAAAGTCACTGAAAAGGTCACAAGGGAAGAAATCCCTAGGGTTGACCTAGAAAAGGTGACCAAGGCTTCTAAGAAGCCAAACAAAGTCACTAGGAAGGTATCTAGAGAGGTTATCCCTAGCGAGTACCTAGAGCATCCAAGGAGCACCAATAGGTTTTGGGTTCTTAGGAGTATTTTCTCTACCCCTTAGATGGGTTAGAGAGTGTCAACTCTAATTGAAAGGGTAGTTAACCCAATCATGATGAAGTTGGCACTCCAAGAGCATTTTCAAGGTTATTGTTAACCTTTGAAAATGATAAAGATTAATGGTTTACTCTTGGAAAGGGTAAAATGTGTCATAGGTTGAGAAATTTGATATAAGCTTGATTGGCACAAGAAATTAAGTGTAATAAAATGTCAAGTTGGGATTTTGGCACTTTATTGGGAAGTAAAAGGCAAAACTAAGCCTTATTTCAAGTCGTTACTCTTTAAAAGAGTAATTTGTGCCAAAAATTGAGGAATATGTTTAATTTAAATTGGCACAAATTGAAAAAAGGGAGAAAAATGTCAAAATTAGATTTTAACAATTTCTTAGAACACCTTGGGCAAAACTAGGTTTAAGGATACTTAGATAATTATTCTAGGTATTTCATTTATGCTAATTTGCCATGCTTTGTTTGTCATCATATGCCATGACATCATATTTATTTTTGCATTCATGTTTTATTATGAAAAACACAAAAATATCAATGTCATGTCATACATACATCATATAGTTATAGGAAATTTTCTTTTGAAAATTATTTCTTTTTGATGTATGCCATAACATATCATGCATTATTTTAATTCCTTGCAATTTAAGGACAAATGACATTTATTAACAAATCACATCCTTGGTGGATGTTCATAACCTCAAGATGCCTAGATAGATATGCATGATCCATAGATTAGGGCAACACCAAAACTTTACATCTCACACAAACTATAAGGTGACTTGTATATATTTTTAGTACACATTAAATACAAGTGAGATGTTAGGATGATGAACAAAACTCAAGATGTTGATTTAGTGCATTTTTGTGAGTTTTAGGTTCATCGAACACATAGTTATGTGTTTTCCAATCATTGGGAAAGCTAATGTACAAGTCATGTGCATTGAGCCCAAAGAACATAGTTGGAAATTGGTTTTGAAAATGATTTCAAATATATTTTGGAAAACCTTAGTGAAGACTATCTTTTGATAGTACTCATCATTGAAAAGTCAGACACAAACTAGAAGAAAACACTAAAATTTTTACAAGTTTTCTAGTTTATGTCAATCTTGGAAAATATGAAGTATTTTCTTAGAAAACTATTTTTTTCATGATATTATATGCCCTAAATAATGTCTATAACGATTTTTATGATTTTTAGAATTTTGTAGATTTTTCTAGGGGTTTCTGAAATTGACTGAAATGGAATTTCAGCTTTTTCAGAGCTTCAATCGATCACCCGATCGATTGAAGGGTCTCAATTGATCGGGCGATCGATTGAGAGCAAGCTTCTCGCGAACAGAAGCTTCTTGGATCGATCCACCGATCGATCCAGCCCTCCTGAATCGATCAGTGGATCGATTCAAGCAGGTTCAATCGATTGGGACCCAACTCCAATCGATTGGGAATGCTGATTTTGGCTGGTAAAGCCTGATTTCAACATTTTGGACCATCTTTAGTCCAGGTAACCATTTCAATCATCTCAAAACACATTTGTATACATTTAGGGGGAGTTTTCATGATGAAAACAAGGATGGATTGGTTAAGTAAGACTAAGTCGAAGTTTAGGTTGAGGTTTGATTCCATTGTTGAATTTATGAACCTCAAACTTCTAATTTTGGGTTTCCTAAAGGTTTAGGGATTCCAAGTCATTGTTGGTGCAAGGACAGAAAGTTCGTGCATGTCTTTAGGGGGAGTTACTCTTTAAGGACATGAAAATTTATTTTTTATACACCTTGGAAGGTGGTTTACCTTCTTTAGTGAAAATGCTCAAAGTTGAGCATGGGAATACAATGGAGAGTGGATATCTTCATTGTTTAGTGGTATATGCTCAAGGATGAGTTTTTGATGCAAATAAAGGGTATGAGACCTTTATTTAAATCGTGTTGTGAACAACGAGTGAAGTTGTGAACAACAGTGAGTAACTCTTCAGGGGGAGAGTTTCTTTTTGATGTGTGCCAATAGGGGAAGAATGTAGAGTTAAGTTAGGCATTCATTCCCTGAAATAGGGGGAGAATGTGTGCATCACCCTATGGGAAAAAGGGAAGGATGAAGGAAACCATCATTCTCATATTGGCATGAAGGAAGTTAAGACTATGGGATTAGCCCAACTCGCATAAAGGAAGTTCAGGCTATGGGATTAACCTAACTTACAAGTGGTACTGTTAAGTGGTATTATCAAATATCAAAAAGGGGGAGATTGTTGGTGCAATATTCCCTAGGTCAAGGTTGACCTGGTTGACTGAGCTTGAATTGGTTCAAGCTCGAGTCTTGATGTTTGGATTTCAATGTTTGACAATACATGGAGATTGCAGGTATAATTGTTCATGTGGTGAGATTGTAAAGAATAGTCAAGTAGGTCAAGATTGACTGGATACTTGACTGAGAAAGACCTGGTGAGTGAAGTCAGGCAGACGTGAAGTCCTAGTGAGTGAAGCTAGGCAGAAGAGAAATCCTGGTGAGTGAAGCCAGGTGAAAGACCTAGTGAGTGAAGCTAGGCAGAAGGAAGTCCTGGTGAGTGAAGCCAGACAATTAGGAAGTCCTGATGAGTGAAGCCAGGCAATTGGGAAAGTCCTGGTGAGTGAAACCATGCACAAGGAAATCCAGATGGATCAAGGTTGATCGGACATCTGGTGTTGGAAAGACCAAGTAGGTCAAAGGAACTGACCGGATACTTGGCACGAGGAGAAAAGTCCAAGTGGGTCAAAAGGTTGACCGAACACTTGGTGAGCGAGTTCTAGCAGGTCAAGGGTGACCGAATGTTAGGCATGATGTACCAACAGGTCATAGGTGACCGGATGTTGGTTTAGGGGGCTTTGGACTTGATTTTGGGCAAAATCAAGGAGCTGGATCGATCAGCCGATCGATTGGCTCATGCCCAATTGATCGGCCGATCGATTGGGTGAGTCCCCACAACAAGCCTCCTCCCAATCGATCGGTGGATCGATTGGGAGAGGCTCACAATCGCACAGAACAGTGCTGGATCGATCAGCCGATCGATCCAGAGCTCCCAATCGATTGGGAGGTGCGATTTCGAGCGATAAGCCCTGGATCGATCCACTGATCAATCCAGGCAATTCCCAGGAGCACAGAGGCGCTCTGGATCGATCAGCCGATCGATCCAAAGCCTCCCCAATCGATTGGGAGCAATCCGATCGATTGGGATCCGACCGTTAGCGTCGTATTTAGCTGCTGGCGAGCTGTTCTCTCTGTAGAACTTCCACGGCTTCTTCTCCAGCGAGCACAGAGCTTCTCCACAGAGTTCTCACCGCCAGTTCTTGAAGTTCTTGGAGGTTCTTCCAAGTCAAGAGGCGGATCTATAGCAAGAAGAAGAAATCTAGGATCAGGGTTTTCTTGTGCAAACTTGTAAGCTTTTGCTTGTATTTTGTTCCCGTTCCCCTTCTTCTTGTAGTGTGAAGTTGTAGGGATTTTCCGCCTTTGATAGTTACCATAAAGGAGTATTTTCATAGTGGAAGGTGCGTGAGTATGTGGATCCTTGAATTAGTCACCTCTTGTGAGGTGGATACCAAGTAAATCCTCTTGTTAGCATTGTGTATTTTGTTTCTTTGTATTTTCCGCTGCATATCTTGAAGAAACAAGCAACGAAGAGCACGACGAGCGCATCGAGCTATTCACCCCCCCTCTAGCTACATAATCGGTCCCAACAGACTCATCATTGATCATACCATATTTAATAAAGTACTATTTCTCTTTTTTGATACATCATTCCATTGTGGTGTTCAATGTGGAATAAGTTAAGATATGATCTCACACTCAATCAAATGGTCATGAAACTCTTGGCTAAGGTATTCACCACCTCGATCTGATCGAAGTATCTTAATACTCTTTTCAAGTTGGTTTTGTACTTCATTCTTGAATTCATTGAACTTTTCAAAGGATTCTGACTTGTGTCTTATCATATACACGTAGCTGTACCTACTGAAATCATCAGTAAAGGTAATGAAGTAATGATAACCTCCTCTAGCTACTATTTTAAAAGGGCCACATATATCAGTATGTATGAATCCTAACAAGTCATTAGCTCTTTCGTTATGTCCACTAAATGGAGTTTTTGTCATCCTGCCTTGAAGATAAGCTTCGCATACATGATATGATTCAAAATTAAATGAGTCCAAAAGTTCATCCTTATGGAGTTGGGATATGTGACTCTCATTTATGTGACTTAAGCGACAATGCCAGAGATATATTTAGTTCGAATAATTAGACTTAAACCGTTTGATATTTATGTTATAAATTGAGTTTTTAAAGTCTTGAACATAGAGTCCATTTAGCAAAGGTGCACTACAATAAAATATATCATTTAAATAAATATAATAACATTTGTCCTTTATTATAAATGAAAACTCCTTGTCTAAACAAGAAATAGAGATTATGTTTTTAGTTAAAGCAGACACATAACAATACTCTTCTAGTTCTAAAACAAGCTTAGTGGGTAAAGATAAGGAATATGTTCCTACAGCGACAACAGCAACTCTTGCATCATTGTCTACTCATAGGTTCACTTCACCCTTCATCAATGCTCTACTATTTCTCAGGCTTTGCACATTAATACAAATGTGAGATGCACACCCAGTATCTAATACCCATAAAGAAGAAAATAGATAGATTGACTTCTATAATATATATACATGAGGCAGAAGTCTCATTTCTCTTCTTTTTCAGTTCCTCTAGGTACACCTTACAGTTCCTCTTCTAGTGTCCGGCCTCACCGCAGTAGAAGCAGGTTCCTTCCTTAGTAATCCTGCCTTTAGGTTTTAGTGCATGAGTCTTGCTCTTGCCTTTGACTTGGATCTTACCCTTACATTTAGGCTTCCACTTGCCTTTTCCCTTTGTCACCGTAAAAATGGTACTAGGCTTTGCCTTCTTAAGGTTGGATTCAGCAGTTCTCAACATATTTAACATCTCAGGCAATGGTTTGTCAATTTCATTCATGTTGTAGTTCATGACAAATTGACTGTAGCTTTCGGGTAATGACTGCAGAATAAGGTCAGTGACCAATTCTTGACCTAGTGGAAATCCCAACCTTTGTAGATTCTCCACATACCCGATCATTTTGAGCACATAAAGCCCTACGGGACTTCCTTCTTGCATCTTGCATTGAAACAGTGCCTTAGAGATCTCAAATCTCTCATGTCTAGCTTGTCCTCGATATAATTGTCTAAGATGTTCAACCATATCATAAGCATCCTTGTTCTCATGTTGCTTCTAAAGCTCAAAGTTCATGGTGGCGAGCATAAGGCATGATACATCTAATGCATTATCTTGATGTTTCTTATAAGCATCCATATCAGCTCCAGTGGCAGTAATGGGGGGTGCTTCAGGAATGGGTTGTTCTAGGACATACAATTTTCTTTCTTGCTTGAGAAATATTCTCAAGTTTCTGTACCAGTTAGGAAGTTAGCTCCATTGAGCTTGTCCTTATCAAGGACAGATCGTAGAGAGAGAGAGTATTCAACGTATTTGACGACATATAATCTACAACAATAAAATGTAGAAATAAGTATCATATTTAGGTCATTCAATTAGGACTTTAATTAAATGATTCTCCCGCTGAATTATAAAGCTTGGTAGGAGCAAGTCATGGATGTGATTTTACTCACACTACTAGCTCCAAATCCAATCGTGATGACATTCATGTGGGACAAGATCCACATTATACCTCATCTTGAATTAGCTTTGACTAATCGCTCAAGACTTGGTATAACTTAGGTAAGTAATGTTTACCAATTACATCCTATGTAACTCTTGTATCATTCGGTGAACAAGACTATTAATTCATTTGTCCATCTTATGAAATCCACATTATAGCTCATCTTGATTTAGCTTTGGCTAATTGCCCAAGACTAGTATAACTTGAATTTCATCATATGGGATATGCCTCTAAGTTCTCAATTCAATTGATATAACTTAGTTAAGTCACACTCAAAGTTTAATAGTCGACATCACAATTGTCCTGTCGCACTCTAGTAAGATAAATTGAGTCACTTTGCTTTGACAAAACCTTACTATAATTGATCGAGCTAGAAGTGAGTACCAAACTTTGGTAGGCATATATTAAAATGACCTAATTATTGTTAAACTACACATGTATCACATACAATCATGGCACACATCAACATATATGTTAAATTAAACGTGACATGGTTATGGCCCCATAAACTACGATCTTCTCAAGTCAATGAGAAGATCAAAAAGGTCAACCTAGGTCGAAGCATCTTCTCCAAGTGCATCCTTGGTCACCGTGTATTGTTGTCCTTCTCCCTTTTCCACCATCGTCCAGTAGACTAATTCTTCTCTAATTTGTACATTACAAAGCCTAAAGAAACCTCGAGTTACATTCGTGGATAGTCTAAATTTACAACAAGAGTGATAAAAGATGAAGGCACGACACGCAGGCCATATTATGAATTACAATACACATACACACATCCAATAATATTGGAGAAGAGGGTCATAACTATATATATAAATATATATATATATATATATATATATATATATATATATATATATATGATTTTAACAACTAATTATGAGTCGTAAAGCCACGGTGGTCCCGCTAGTCTGTTAGCGGGGGGGGGTCAAGGGGGCAGCACCCCCGGTGAAAAATTATTTCGCATACTCATTGTATGAGTTGATGTCACACCCGAGACCCTACTACCCACAAAAAAAATATAGATTCGCTACATTAACAGCCTCCCTAGTGCCGACCCCACAGACATAGAGGGAGGTACAACCCTACTACCCACAAAAAACCGAGACACCATGTTGTTCACAACACTTTGGCCGAGACCACCTTGATATTCACAACTTCTATTGGCCGAAACCTTGGAAGTATATGTTGGTCCCTTTGGAGGCCGGCAAGAGGGGAAGGGTGAATTGCCCTACAAAAAAAAACACAAACCTTTCTCGGATATTCAACTAATTCAAAAGAACTTGTAATAAAAAATAAAGAGACTAATAAAATGCAAATCAGATACAGAGGTTTACTTGGTTTGCAATCAGGAGATTGCTAATCCAAGGAAAGTAAGCGCACTATCTGATGATCTCCTTCGGGCGAAGTAGCCTCTTTACAGCGTTGGCAACACAAATAAAAAGAACAGAAATGAAAGCACAGAGAAAACTGATTACAAGTGAGTTCAAAAAGTTGTGCATATCAGTGCTATATTTATAGCACTGGTCGGGGCGCCTCGAAGGGGTTCCGGGCGCCCTGGGGGATAAAACTTTATCCCCCAACGTTCAGATCGAGTTTGACTCGATCTGGTCAATATCTTCGGGTTGGGGCCAGGAAGGGTTCCGGGCGCCCCGGGCTGTTCCGAGCGCTCGGAATGGTTCCGGGCGCTCGGAGCCCTAAAGTCAACATAAATTGACTTTTTTTCCTTCTCCGGTTCAGCTCGTCTCGGTCCGAATCTTTTCGCTTTGGCTCCGCTAGCTTGGGTGATCTCGGCCATCCGGAATAGGGCTCACCCGAACCCAAGTTCCGGCCTTTTCCTCGAGCAGCCTTCCTTCTCGGTTTCTCGTCCCTCGAACGTCGCATGCGTTCTTCTCATCCGCCGGTGTACTCTTCCGCGGTCACCGCGTCCCTCGAACGCACCGAGCCCGTCGGCTCTCTCCCGTGCCGTCCTTCTCGCTAGCCGCGTCTTCCGCTCGACTTTCTGTGTTCCTAAGCTCATGTACACTTAAACACAAGGGTTAGACAAAACAGGACCTAACTTAACTTGTTGGATCACATCAAAACATCTTGGGGTTCCAACAATCTCCCCCTTTTTGATGTGAACAACCCAAGTTAAGTTAGGGTAAAACAAATGCAATAAAAACAATTAATATGCAAATAAGTCCAAGATTTGTCAATTCAACAATTATTATATACCTCCCCCTAGACTTAACATACTTCTCCCCCTTTGATCACATTAAAAAATTGGGGTTCCTACACAAGTCTAAGGTGAAAATCTAACTTTTTAAAAAAAAAATGAAGTTAGTAAAAAAATATTTATGTTTTGTAAAAATTCTAAGGAATCAAATTTTAAACATTTTCTTAACATTAATTTTCTAAGTTAAAAATGTGCCACAGAATTAGCTTTCTACAAAATTTTGTGCAACAGAATAGATACCTAAAAAAAAATCTAAGTTAAAAAAAAATTGCAACGTAAAAATTTTCAAAAAAAATTTCTAAGTTTTGAAAACAAATTGAATAACTCTTTTAAAGCATTATTTGCAACAGAAAAATTTTCTAAGTTAAACAAAATTTTCAAAACAAATGTTTAAAAACTTTAAAGTATTATTTAACTCTAACTTTAATATTTTTCCAGAAAGTTAATTAAACATTTGATTTCAGTATTTTGGCTTACAGGTTGTGGCGAGGCACTAGGCCTTCTTGGTTATTGGAGCAACGACCACTTCCTTAGACAAAGCTGCATAAAGAAACTATCTGTTTAACTTTCTCGCTGAAAATGCTAAGTTTAATTTTAAATTTAAGTTAAACATGTTTTCGGAACCCAATAGAGGTTCCTACCTACAGGATTAATTAAATATTTTCTAGGTATATAGGCTTTTGATATTTTTCTGATTTAACTTTGATGAAACCTATAGTACCAATTTAAACCTCTATAATTTCTAAAAGTAGAAATATTTGAGTAGGTGAAAATTTTCAATTTTTCAATTTCTTCTTTTAATTTATCATTTTCAAATTTTATTTTATCAAAGTCTTCTATTAGACAAGATTTTGCTAAAGTTCTTTTTATTTCTAAGTTTTTATTTTTTAATTAGTATTTTTACTTTTTAACTTAAATATGGATTTTGCCATAGACTTAATTCCAAAGTAAAGTTGATCAGGGGGTAAGAGACATACCTCACTTACCATATCAGACTTGAAGCCTGAATCTCCCCCTGCTTCGCTGTTCTCATCTGAGGTCGCTCCCCCTTCATCGATGTTGGGTTCTGATGTACTTTGTCCTTCGTAACTTGCCATCAGCGCCAACCCGATATATTCTTGAATCTCGGACTCAGATGATGAAATGTCGTGCCAAGTAGCTTTTAGGTTCTTGTGCTTCTTGGGAATCTTGCCTTTGTCCTTCTTTAGTTTTGGGCAATCCTCTTTTAGGTGTCCTTCCTTTTGACACTGGTAGCAACGCATCCTTCTTCTATTTCTTGGATTCTTTTTATTCTGCATTTCTTTAAACTTATTAGATCTAAATTTTTTTTTAAAGTTTCTTACCATGTATGCTTCCTAGTCCTCTTCTGAGTCTGACTCGAGTTCATCCCTTTTGGTTGTGTTCAGCGCCATTATCTGGCTTGTTTCCTTAGTTGTCCATGCACACCTAGTTTCATGTAATTCCAGAGTAGAAAACAGTTCTTCTAAGGTACTTACCTCCAGGTCCTTTGAAATGTAATAGGCGTCGATGATTGATGTCCATTCTGGAGTTCTGGGAAACGCGTTGAGAGCATAGCGCATAGTGTCCCGGTTTGTTACCGTTTCACCGAAGTTCTCGAAACCGGTAATCAATTCTTTTACCTTCGCGAGTAGATCGGTTACCTTCTCACCTTTCTCCAGACGGATGTTCGTCAGTCTGTTCCGAAGGATGTCTCTTCTCGCTAGCTTAGCTTCGGATGTTCCTTCGTGGAGCTCCAGGAACTTCTCCCAGAGTTCTTTGGCAGATGAATAGCTTCCGATGCGGTTGACCTCTTGAGGTGGTAACACGCTCAGTAGGTGATATTCCGCATGGCTGTTTGCTACAGACTCATTCTGCTCCTTCTTTGTCCAAAGGCTCTCTTCTTTTTCTTCTCCATCTTGATTCGTCAGAGCTAAAAAACCATACTTCATAATAGACCGAATTTCGAAATCAGTTTTTAGGAATACCTCCATACGACGCTTCCAATTTACGAAGTCCCCCTCGAATTTTGGTGGAACGATGCTTGGTCCGGCCATCTCGTTGCTTCGATCGGCGGTTAGTCCTCCTGAAGCGCCTCGCTCTGATACCACTTGTTGGTCCCTTTGGAGGCTGGCAAGAGGGGAGAGGTGAATTTCCCTACAAAAAAAAACACAAACCTTTCTCGGATATTCAACTAATTTAAAAGAACTTGTAATAAAAAATAAAGAGACTAATAAAATGCAAATCAGACACAGAGGTTTACTTGGTTTGTAATCAGGGGATTGCTAATCCAAGAAAAGTAAGCGCACTATCTGATGATCTCCTTCGGGCGGAGTAGCCTCTTTATAATGTTGACAGCACAAATAAAAAGAACAGAAATGAAAGCACTGAGAAAACTGATTACAAGTGAGTTCAAAAAGCTGTGCAAATCAGTGTTATATTTATAACACTGGTCGGAGTGCCCCGAAGGGGTTCCGGGCGCCCGATAAAACTTTATCCCCCAATGTTCAGATCGAGTTTGACTCGATCTGGTGAATATCTTCGGTCCAAGTGCCCGGAAGGGTTCCAGGCGCCCCGGGCTATTCCGAGTGCCCGGAAGGGTTCCGAGTGCCCGGAATGGTTCCGGGCGCCCCGGGCTATTCCGAGCGCCCGGAATGGTTCCGGGCGCCCGGAGCCCTAAAGTCAACAGAAATTGACTTTTTTCCTTCACCGGTTCAGCTCGTCTTTGTCAGGGTCTTTTTTCTCCGGCTCCGCTAGCTTGGGTGATCTCGGCCATCCGGAATAGGGCTCACCCGAACCCAAGTTCCGACCTTTTCCTCGAGCAGCCTTCCTTCCCGGTTTCTTGTCCCTCGAACGTCGCGTACGTTCTTCTCGTCCGCCGGTGTACTCTTCCGCGGTCATCACGTCCCTTGGGCACACCGAGCCCGTCGACTCTCTCCCGTGACGTCCTTCTCGCTAGCCGCGTCTTCCGCTCGACTTCCTGTGTTCCTAAGCTCCTGTACACTTAGACACAAGGTTTAGACAAAACATGACCTAACTTAACTTGTTGGATCACATCAAAATACCTTGGGATTCCAACAGTATATTCCCATCCAACGAAATAGGTTATAGCACTCGTTCATAACAAGTATGAAGATGCTATATCCTTTAGTTTGTTCATATATTCGCTGTTTAGTTCCCAATAGAAAACTTATAAACATGCAAATCATAGTAAACCTATCATGTAATTTCTGCATCACATATAAAATCTAACAACTTAGTATTAATTTGTCTTCGCAAGTGTCTCTGATACCACTGTAAGGAACTAGGGCGCTAAATACTCAGAAAGCATAGCAGAAAACATTTAGTTCCTATCAGAAGATCTATGCAAAGGAAGAAAATATATACTACGTTTTAACATGATATGAAGTTATACCTTTGATGCGTGTACTCGATCTCCCGACAATTAGGATCTCAGCACGATCACGTGTCCGTGCCTCTTTCGGTATCCACACGAACATAAGAAAATGGAGAAGACCAACACTCAAGATTGTGTTAGCAACCCTCTAATGAGTTTTGGCCAAAGAAAGGGAGGAGAAGAAGAAGAATAAATTCACACTAAAAATGAGAGAAAATATACTTTTATACTTCATCCAATGAAATTACTTAATGAACATTATTTCACTTAATGAGACTTAATGAGCATTAACACTCAATTAAGATCATTTTGAACTCTCCATTTTTAATTCAATTTCAAAATTGAATGAATTTCAAAATTTACTCTTTTAATATTTCATTAATCACCATTAATCCTCTCTAGTGAATAAATTTACTTAAGTCTAATTCAAGTCTAATTCGGATTAAATTGAATCCATATTGTTAGATTCACTTGAGTCTAACTCAATGATTCTAATCCGGATGTGTCAATCATCTCATAATTGACTCCTAGAGCTAATACTAACACCTATTGTCATGCCCATTCCTATCTCCACATAATCGGGGAATCTCTGTCTTCAAACTCATGAGAATTAAACCTTCATTCTCATCCCGCCACATAGATGACAATGGAGTGGGGATAGGGACGAATCCCCATCCCTCATCATTAAATCCCGATCCCCAGGATTATTTTAATAATAATTATTATTATTATTATTGTTATTAAAGATATTGAGATAGATTCGGAGATGAAGATAACATCTCTATATCGACCCCAGTCTATCGCGGAGATTTTAAAAAATCTCTAAATCTGAATCGGAATTAGAATGTCTTTCTGAATCCGTCCCGTTTTAAATTTCCTGTAGATATCTAAACCTGCGGAAAAATTATCAGGAGCCCCGTTGTCAAGTGAGGCGTCCCTCGCAGTTGAGGATGCCAGACGTGCAGCTTTTATGCACAGTATAACAAATTCCATATATCCTAATTTATTATACACGATGATAATAAACATAAAGTAAACTCTTCTTCAAATATATCAAAACAATCCCACTTGAGTCCGACCACTTGAAAACATCATAGCACACATATTTTGGTAATTAACCAAATAGACTCAGCAATTTCATATCTTGAATTCAAATACTAATTTCACAAAATTTAGATAATCAATCATACCTTGGGGTTTATATTTTAGTTGTCCTTGATTTATGATTACTCTCTTGTGTCCCTTAGATTAGATATTGATTGCAATAATACTCCACATTATAAGTATACGATTTAGTTCTTTACTCTGGAGATTAATCGATGTAAAT
This sequence comes from Zingiber officinale, assembly GCF_018446385.1. Lineage (NCBI taxonomy): Eukaryota > Viridiplantae > Streptophyta > Magnoliopsida > Zingiberales > Zingiberaceae > Zingiber > Zingiber officinale. The sequence goes on from NC_055989.1 coordinate 18,467,083, forward strand.
TGAATATTTAATATTAATTAAGAAAATGATGTATTTTTTTTTTTTTATCAAGGGTGTGACTCTTTGGACTTTTCCTCGACGGACTCTTGGATGCTATGGACTTTTTCTTCACCAAGGTAAGAACACTTGTTCTTGTGTTGTTCGCTTTCCTACGTTCGAATATGAGCTTTATTAACCTAATTCAATGCCCTTTAGGTGTTGGGTCTCTATGCTCTCAGCTCATCAACTTCAACTCCAGATATTGAAATTAGAATTTCTTGCTATTCTAGCGTTAATGCAGCTTTTTTTTTTCTGTTTTTTTTTGGTAATCCATGTATTAAACTCTTCAAATCAATTAATTATGAAAATGACCTATAGAAATTTCCCACCGGCCTTAATGCATTTCTTCTTCGCTCTCAGACGATGATGTAGATGTCTTTGTGATTTCCATTTTAGAAGTTGAGCTTATCTCATCCTTAGATGTCGAACATGTTAGAAATGTGAATTAAAAAAAACGAGACTCCTTTATGTATGTGTTTAGTCTATATTGAAAGTTTCAAAATCATAACATGTTAGAAATGTGAATTAAAAAAAAACGAGACTCCTTTATGTATGTGTTTAATCTATACTGAAAGTTTCAAAACATTATGGTTGGTTTATATTATTATACATGTATTGATAATGTGAACAAATATATGAGGAGAGTTTCTCTCTCACGTGTAGGTGCACAAGGGGTGCAAATACAGGGTCAGGATTGCACTGAACAAGTAGACTCATGTGCGAGTACGACCTGCACGTGTTGAATCTTGCAAAATTTACTCAAGTGAATGAATCAACAGTTTGTCACCTGAATATTTTGCTTATTACTCAAATGTAAAAGATGCAATGAAGAATCTGTAACCTCCAACCGTTTGAGCTGGATAAGTGCATAAGTAGTAAATAACTTTAATTCAGTCATTGAATACTGCGAGGGTCTAAACTCCTATATAAGGAGGTTGTGACCAAGAGTAAGAAGAGAGCTAATAGCAAAAATTTTCCTCCACCTTCGTTCCCCCAAATCCTCTCTCCGCCAAGCATTTTTGCTCGGTGATTTGCCCGTGATAGCAATCAGATACTTTCTCAGTTTGCCACGAACAATCAGTGTTTAGTTGTGTACGTGATTCTGCCGTTGTATCCTTGGAAATGGATGTCCATCATAACCTGAAAGCACAACTGGAGCAGGACGAATCTGTTTTAAAGAAACTGCTTGAAAGCAGACCTCAGCATCTTCTTTTCTATAGTCGGGAGTGGGGACTCTCCAGTCGGGAGTCGGGATTATTGGTGCAGGTTGCACTGATAATCAGGTTTTGATGTATGACAAATAGGTTCAAGTTAGATATGTTGTTTGTCTAAACTCTTTACCAAGTGTGCAGGACATGATAGGTCTAGAAGACCGGAACACCATGCGGAAGTCCAGATAGGTTGATAGCTAGTATGAAGTTCAGATTAGTTGAGATCTGACAGGAGGAAGTCCAGCTAGGTTGATAGCTTGCACGAAGTCCAGGTCTGTTGAGATCTGGTAGGAGGAAGTCCAGATTGGTTGAAATATGGCAGGAAGTCCTAGTGGGTCAAAGGACATGAAGTCTGCAGTCGATAAATGGAGGTAAGTAGCTAGAGGAGAGATCTAGTGAGGACGCATTCCCGATTGAGGGAACTGTAAGCGTCGGTCATACTTAGATCCATTTGGGAAACCTAAGTTGAGACCTTGACTAAATCCTAGTCTCAGGGAGACAAAATCTAATTACTACTACTATTTTATTGTATTGTGCTAACTTTATTTTGCAGGATAAACTTTTTTTTTTTGCCTGGACTAATACTTTTTTACAAGGGAAAAAGTGTTGAAAAAGGGTGTCTGAGCACCCAGACCAGCTTCGCCTCGGCGGCTACTAGACGCTCGAACCAGAAAAAATATCTAGAAGCTAAGTTGGAGTGTGATGACCGGTCAAACCCACGTCGACAGTCCAAGCGTCCGGAGGTGGATAAACTTGATGGATCAAGTTTCAACGAGAGATTGCTACGTCAGCAACGGTCCAGGTACCTGGAGAGGTTCTAGGCGCTTAGAATGGGCTTATATAAGGGCCTTCGACCAGCAACTTCAGAACATCAATTGCTACAACTTTCGTACTCACGCGCTGCTCCGAAAAGTTCTTCGGGATATCTAAAAGCTGCACCGACAACTTACGCGCAAGTGTTCAAAGTTGTATTATCGGTATAATTTAATTTCTGCAATTGTACTTAAATTCTATAATTACTTCATAATTATAGTGATTGCCCAACGAAAACACTCAGCGAGTGTGGGCCTTGGAGTAAGAATCGTCGAAAACTCCAAACCAAGTAAAACCATCTGTGTTAGCATTCGCTTTTCGTCTCTATTCTTTTCTGTTGCATAATCTTGATTTCCGAAAAAGCGAAAAATGCTATTCACATCTCCCCTCTAGCGAGCGAGGTCGCTCTAAATTGGTGAAACCACCAATCAAGTAGGGGTTCCTTTTAAAAAAAAAATTATATATCATTTTTTATTAGAAATTATTCTTATGTCTTTCATTTTTTTCCCTCTAATTTTTTTTATTTGAAAAATTCTCATTTTTTACAATTTTTCACTTCTTTACTGTAGTTAGTTTAAATTGGTGCAAGTCACCTCTTTGAATTAACTGTGTATTCATTTTTAATCTTGCAACTCTGATATTCCAAGACCAAGTCTTGGGATTCTCTTTTCGTTCGTGATTTTGCGAGATCCAAAAATGTCGCAAATCGAAGGTTATAGCATTGCTCATCCTCCTCTCTTCAACAGGAACGACTTTCCTTATTAGAACAAGAGGGAGGTCTATCTGAAGATAGATATCGAGCAGTGGTTCAGCATCCGTAAAGGCACTAAAACTGAAGATATCGAGCACTACACGATCCCGACAAACAATGCCTACAAACCACTAAAACCCAAGGACTGGAACCCGGAAATAGAGAAGAAGGGCTAGACAGACAACAAGGCCTTAAACACCCTCCAATATGGGCTGACGAAGGAAGAATTGAATCGGGTCGGACCCTTCGACAACACAAAGCAATTGTGGGACAAACTAGTGAAGCTACATGAAGGAATTCCCGATTTGAAGGTAACGAAACGCGACCTACTTCTTAATTCATTATTCGACATTAAAATGCAGAATGGTGAAACCATGAATTAACTCCACGCTTGAATCAAGGACATTCTCAACGGCCTTCACCTAATCGGGCATCAGCTCAAAAATCGAGACTTAATAAGGTATGCTCTTAACTCGTTCCCTCTAAATGCACTATGGGCATCGATCATATATGCCTATAAGGTTTTGAGAAACCTCTCCAAGTTAAAATTAGATGAACTATTTTGCAAACTTAAACTGCATGAACAAACTAATGCTTCTAAGGTCGAGAAAGGTGTAGCATTTGTTGCAAGTTCGTCAAAGGAGCTGAAAGCGTGAACCCGAACCAAACCCGAGCCTGAATCAGAATCTAACTTAGAAGCCAACGAAGAATAACAACTAGTGAATATGATTAGACAGATGTTCACTAGAAGGAAAAACAACTTCACAAAGAAAGACTTACAAGAAGTAATCAAATCTACACCCAACGACGCAAAGGTGAAGATGACATGCTTCAAATGTAAAAAATGGGGGTATTTCAAGCATTAGTGTCCAAAAATGAAAGAGGATAATGTTGGGGCAATTCCCCCAAGTCAAGTTTGACAAGTTTGACTAAACTTGAGTTGAGTCAAGCTTGAGTCGGGATATGAGTTTTGATGTTTGACAATATAAGGAGATTGCTGGAGCAATCGTCCGGTTATGGAGATGGTCAAAGGGTTGACCAGCTTGATAATAATACAAGTCAAGTAGGTCAAGATTGACAGAAGACTTGACTGGGAAAGTCCTAACTGGATGTTAGCCATTTAGAAAGTCCTGGTGAGGAGCCAGACAACGGAAAAGTCCTAGTGAGGAGCTAGGCAAGAGAAAGTCCTGGTGAGGAGCCAGGCAGTTGGAAAGTCCAAGTGTGATCTTAGCAAAGGAGAAAGTCCTGGTGAGGAGCCGGGCAATTGGAAAGTCCAAGTGTGATCTTAGCAAAGGATATAAGTCCAAGCATGTGGCCTTGGCAAGATAAGTACTAGTGCAACTTGGCAAGTCTAATCCGATAACTAGGATGAGGCCGAAGGAAGCTCCTGAAGACAAGGCGTGAAGGATGGGAGATATCCGAGGGATGCAAGGATGATGGAGGAGGCTAGAAGGCTAGTTCGAGATTGGTCGGGTGTGGCCAAATGCTAGGCATGGAGACCCAACAGGTCACTGTTGACAAGGAGTTGGGTTGAAGATGTTGGACTTGAGTTTGAGTCAAGTCCAGGCAGGTCAATCGATTAGGCGATCGATTGAACCAGGGGTCCAATCGATCAGTAAATCGATTGGAGTGTGCTGTGATTGTGGGAAGGCCCAATCGATCGGTCAATCGATTGGGATGTGGAATCGCGAGTACAGAGGCTTTCCCAATCGATCGGGCGATCGATTGGGAGATGACAATCGATCGGTCGATCGATTGAGCAGCAGAAGCTCTCACGCGAGCGCGAGAGCACAGAAAGGTGCTGAATCGATCGGGCGATCGATTCAGGCAGTCCCAATCGATCGGTCGATCGATTAGGAAGTGACCGTTGCGCATGATGCAGGTGATGGACGACTGCGATGGAGCGGTGCTGACATGGCAATCGATTGGGGATGAATTCGATCGATTGGGAGCACTGTTTAAAGCCTGGGTGGAGCATTTTCTTAGCTAGATCTTTGCGATTTATTTCTTCCGAGCTTACAACGATCTTCAGCGACTTTCTCCGATCTTCATCACCAGTTCTTGAAGGCTCTTGGGAGTATTCTCTCAAGATTCAAGAGGCAACAACAAGCAACAAGTAAGCAAGAAGAAGTAGTGTTTTCATTTGTATCTTGTACTCTCTTCTTGTATTTTTGTTTGTGTTGTTGTGTGAGTTTGTATGATACTTCTCCCCCTCCGGCTGCGACCGAGAAGGAGTGTTTCATTAGTAGAGATAGCGTCGTGTGTGGATCCTTGGATTAGTCACCTCATCTTGAGGTGGATACCAAGTAAATCTGTGTGTTAGCATTGTAGTGTGCTTGTATTTTATTTTCCGCTGCATATCAAGACGAAGCAAGCACAAGTGCGCGACGAAATGCTATTCACCCCCCTCTAGCGGGCACATCGGTCCCAACAATGGGTATCAGAGCGAGGTTGCTCTTCTACGGACTAACCGCCAAGAGAGTAAGAAGCTAGAGGAAGAAGATGGAGTCCGAAGGACCGCTCGGATGGGATATCCGAATTCCACCTCCGTATGACAAAGAAGACTTCAACTATTGGAGGACGAGATTGGAAACATGGTTTCAAATGGATTGGAACTAATGGGTTGCTTTAGAAGATCCATTTGAGCCTCCAAAGGACAAAAAGGGGAAGCACCTCCGACCTTGACATTGGACCGAGGAACAAAGGGAGCAAGCGGAGGCGAATAAGGAGGTAACAAAAATCTTGTTAAATTTATTATCTTCTAATATCATTGTGAGTGTAGGTGAATGCACAAGTGCATGTGATTTTTGGAAAAACATCATTGCCTATCATGAAGACCCATCATAATTCCAAAGAGTGGATGAGCCTAAGGAGAAGGGCTCATTGGTCCAAGAAGAGAAGGACCAATCCGATGTTGACATAAGGTCAACATTCGAGGAGAAGAAGGAAGAGGAAGAGAAGGAAGAAGATGAGAGATCTTCTACATCTTCAAGAGAGGAAGAGGTAGAAGTATCCACATCCTCAAGAGTTGAAGAGGTGGAAGCACCCACACCCTCAAGAGGAGAAGAAGATGATGCAACCTCCACAATGCAAGATAAATCAAATGGAGGATTAAGTGTCACTCCTACAAGCAAAGGTATAGAAATTTCGATTGTAAATAATAAAAATCATATTATTTGCTTTGAGTGTAGGGAACATGGACACTATAAGAGCAAGTGCCCAAAATTGGCCAAGAAGAAGGGTCAAGTGGCAACCAAGGCTAAGGGGAAGCCTAAAGTGGTTGGTCCCACGAAACACAAGAGCAAGAAGCATATTGTGTGTTTTTCATACAATCAAAGAGGTCATTATAGAAGTCAATGTCCTAAAGGGAAGAAGCCAACTAAAGTCAAAGGAGGAAGCACAAGTCTAGGGGAGCTTCCAAGGTAAAAACCAAGGTATCATTTAATGAATCTATTCTTTTAACACATGATAAAAAGCATGCTAGAAATAATTCGTATCATCTTAATGCTATTTATCATGAGAATAGGAAGCATGATGACTTTAAGGATAAATACATCCCTCCTCATGCTAGATTTACCATACCTAAGGTTAGGAAGGTAGATAACTACTTAGGCAATTACTCTAAGGAATATAAATATATGCCGAAATATAGAAATGTTTATAGGGGTCAAGAAAAATCCAAATCTATGGATTTAAGGACAGAGAACCAAGTCTTGAGGTCAAGACTTGATAGTTTGGAAAGGACTCTAGCAAGAATGGAAAACATGCTTAGGGGTCAAAATGAGAATAACCTAGGAAAGGCTAGACAAGAGCCATCCAATGATTATAGAGGTTTGGGATACAAACCTAAGTCAAGAAGGATGTGACTTCTTTTCATAGGGTTCCATATAGCTATGGGACCAACCCTAGGTGTAAAGGTCAAGTCAAGGATATTAGGGAAGGAATCCCTAAAGATTCTTTTGGCAAGACCAATGTGACTAAGACTTCTAAGAAGTCTAACAAAGTTACAAAGAATGTTACAAGGGAAGTTATCTCTAGGAGTGACCTAGTAGAAGTGACCAAGGTTTCTAAGAAGCCTAAAAAGGTCCTTAGAAAGGTATCTAGAGTACCTAGAGCATCCAAGGAGCATCGATAGGTATTGGGTTTCTAGGAACATATTCTCTACACCCTAGATGGGTTTAGAGAGTGTCAACTCCAATTGGAAAGGTAATTAACCCAACCTTGGTAAAGTTGACACTTGAGAGTATTTTCAAGGTTTTACTAATCTTTGAAAATGAAAAGGATCAAATTAATTACTCTTTGGAAGAGTAAATGGTGCCAAATCTTGAGGAATCAAATCTAATGTAAGTTAGCACATAAAAAAGATAAGGAATGGCTAGTTGAGATTTTAGTATGTTCGTAAGGAACTAAGAGCAAATGTAAGTCTTAAGTCTCAAAGATTAATCCTTAAAAGGAGTAAAATGTGCCAAATAAAATTTGAGGATTTAATTTTTAATTTCAATTGGCACAAATGGGAAGAGGTAGAAGAAATGCCAAGTTGAGTTTTGGCATTTCTTCAAGAAATAGGCCTGATTGATAGATTAATTTTAAGGTTTAGCTAAGAATTAAGGATACATAGGTAGATTATCTAGGTATATTTTATTTATGCTAAAACGCCATGATTGATTGCCTATTATATGTCATGACATCATGTGTTGCATTCATTTTTATTATGAAAAATATAAAAATACCATGTCATGTCATACATACATCATGTAGTAGTAGTATGTCTTTCTTTTGAAAAATTGCTCATCTTGATGTATGCCATATAACATCATGCATTATTTTAATTCCCTTGATATTAAAGACAAATGACATCTATTATGAATGGTATATATTTCAATAAGTGGGAGTATACCAAGTGACATCCAAGGTGGATGATCATAAATTTCATAATGCCTAGATAGATATGCATGATCCCTTAGTTTAGGGTAAAACCAAATCTACATCTCACAAAGAACCATAAGGTGACTTGTATATGTTTTAGTACACATTAGATATAAGTGAGATGTTAGGACGGTGAACAAAACTCAAGATGTTGATTTAGTGCATCTTGTTGAGTTTTGGGTTCATCAAAACACATAGTTATGTGTCTTCCAATCATTGGGAAAGCTAATGTACAAGTCATGTACATCGAGCTCAAAGAACATGGTTGGATATTGGTTTTGAAAATGTTTTTAAAATGCTTTTGAAAACCTTTATGAAGATTATCTTTTGATAGTATTCATCATTGAAAAGTTAGACACAAACTAGAAGAAAACATTGAAGTTTTCAAGAGTTTTCAAATTTATGTCAATCTTTGAAAATAGGAAGTATTTTCATAGAAAATTATTTTTTCTTGATAGAATATACCCTAAATATTGGCTACCTGAGTTTTCATGATTTTTAGAGTTTTGTAGAATTTTTGGGGTGTTTCTGAAGTCTGCTGAAATTGAATTTCAGAAAAATCAAAAACTCAATCGATCAGTCGATCGATTGAAGGAGTTTCGATCGATTAGTCAATCGATTGGAAAGTCCATTCCCGTGAATAGAAGGTCAGTGAATCGATTAGCCGATCGATTGACCCAGGCTGGATCGATAAGTTGATCGATTCAGAAGGAATTTCTGCGAGCAGAAGCTTACAGAATCGATTAGTGGATCGATTGAAGTAGCTTCAATCGATTGAGTCCCAACTTCAATCGATTGGGAAATCTGATGTTGGCCTAAAAAGCCTGATTTCAGCACTTTAAGTCACTTCAAGTTCCAATAACCATTCCAAATCCCTTGGAATACATTTGTATACATTTAGGGGGAGTTTTCTTGATGAAAACAAGTATGGATTGGTTAAGATAAATCAAGGTGGAGCTTAGGATGGGGTTTAGTTTCAATTTCGAATTTTGGAATCTCAAAACTTCAAGTTTTGATTTTCAAGGATCATTAATCATTCCTCACCCTTTGGAGTACACTTGTATACATTTAGGGGGAGTTTTCATGATGAAAGCAAGTATGGATTTGTTAAGGTAGACTTAGGTGAAGTTTAGGTTGGGGTTTAGTTTCATTATTGAATTTTGAACCTCAAAACTTCAAGTTTTGATTTTCCTGACTGTGTAGGAACTCCAAATCATTGTTGGTGCAATGATAGAAGTTTGACCATATTTTTAGGGAGAGCTACTCTTTGAATGCATGAAAATTTATCTTCAAGGACCTTGGAAGGGGGTTAAACCTTCGTGATGGATAATACTCAGGGTCGAGTATTGGGGAACAATGGAAGATTGGCTATCTTCGTTGATAGGATGATAAATGCTCTCGGATGAGCATTGTGAAGAAGTAGAGCTCAAGGGGGAGCTTTGGAGACAATGGAGGATATGTGCTCTTCATTGTGGGGTTGTTAACAACATATGAGGTTGTAAACAACGTAGAGTTAACTCTTATGGTAAAGAGTTTGTCTTCAGTTTTTGATGTGTGACAAAGGGAGAGAATGAAAAGTTAAGTTAGACCTTCATCCCAAGCAGGGGGAGTTTGCCTTCTAGGAAAGGGAGAGAATGAAGGAAACTTTCATTCATGTCTTGTCATGAAAGGGTTAAGGCTATGGGATTTAGCCTAGTGATAAAGAAGAAGTTAAGACTATGTGATTTAGCCTTGGTATAAAGAAGATGTTAAGGCTATGGGATTTAGCCTTGGTATAAAGAAGAGGTTAAGGCTATAAGATTTAGCCTAACTTAGAGGTATTGTCAAACATCAAAAAAGGGGAGATTGTTGGGGCAATTTCCCCAGGTCAAGTTTGACAAGTTTGACTAAGCTTGAGTTGAGTCAAGCTTGAGTCAGAATTTGAGTTTTGATGTTTGACAATATAAGGAGATTGCTGGAGGAATCGTCCGGTTATAGAGATAGTCAAAGGGTTGACCAAGTTGATGAGAATACAAGTCAAGTAAGTCAAGGTTGATAGGAGACTTGACTGGGAAAGTCCTAACTGGATGTTAGGCATTTGGAAAGTCTTGATGAGGAGCCAGACAACGGGGAAGTCCTAGTGTGGAGCTAGGCAGGAGAAAGTCCTGGTGAGGAGCCAGACAGTTGGAAAATCCAAGTGTGATCTTGGCAAAGGAGAAAGTCCTGGTGAGGAGCCAGGCAATTAGAAAGTCCAAGTGTGATCTTGGCAAAGGATATAAGTCCAAGCATGTGGTCTTGGCAAGATAAGTACTAGTGTAACTTGGCAAGTATAATCCGACAACTATGATGAGGCCGAAAGAAGCTCCTGAAGGCAAGGCGTGAAGGATGTGAGATATCCGAGGGACGCAAGGCTGATGGAGGAAGCTAGAAGGCTAGTTTGAGGTTGGTCGGGTGTGGCCAAATGCTAGGCATGGAGACCCAACAGGTCACGGTTGACCAGGAGTTAGGTTGGAGATTTTGGACTTGAGTTTGAGTCAAGTCCAGGCTGGTCAATCGATCGGGCGATCGATTGAACCAGGGTCCAATCGATCAGTCAATCGATTGGAGTGTGCTGCGATTGTGGGAAGGCCCAATCGATCGGTCGATCGATTGGGATGTGGAATCGTGAGCAAAGAGGCTTTCCCAATAAATCGGGCGATCGATTGGGAGATGACAATCGATCGGTCGATCGATTAGGCAGCAGAAGCTCTCACGCGGGCGCGAGAGCACGGAAAGGTGCTGAATCGATTGGGCGATCGATTCAGGCAGTCATAATCGATCGGTCGATCGATTGGGAAGTGACCATTGGGCAGGATGCAGGTGATGGACGACTGCGATGGAGCGGTGCTGACATGGCAATTGATTGGGGATGAATTCGATCGATTGGGAGCACTGTTTAAAGTCTGGGCGGTCCATTTTCTTCGCTAGATCTTTGCGATTTCTTTCTTGCGAGCTTATAACGATCTTCAGCAACTTTCTCCGATTTTCACCGCCAGTTCTTGAAGGCTCTTGGGAGTATTCTCTCAAGGTTCAAGAGACAACAACAAGCAACAAGTAAGCAAGAAGAAGTAGTGTTTTTATTTGTATCATGTACTCTCTTCTTGTATTTTTTGTTTGTGTTGTTGTGTGAGTTTGTACGAGGCTTCTCCGCCTCCGGCTGCGACCGAGAAGGAGTGTTTCATTAGTGGAGATAGCATCGTGTATGGATCCTTGGATTAGTCATCTCATCTTGAGGTGGATATCAAGTAAATCCGTGTGTTAGCGTTGTAATGTGTTTGTATTTTATTTTTCGCTACATATCAAGACGAAGCAAGCACAAGTGCACGATGAAACACTATTCACCCCCACCACCCCCACCCCTCTAGCGGGCACATCGGTCCCAACAGATAAACCCAAGACAACCAAAAGAAAGAAGGTACTTAAAGCAACTTGGGATGAGTCGTTATCGGAAGAATCAGACGTCGAAGATCGGAAGCATCACAACTACCTCACGCTGATAGCATCCAGATCGAAATCAGAAAGTGAGACGGAACAAGACGACAAGTCCGAAGATGAATCAAACCACGAGTCCGCACTCGTTTCCAAAGGTTCGAATGAGGTATCATCTATCTAACTACTAGGTTCTTTAAAATAATTGCATGACTTAATAAACAGTTAATTAAATTTGAAAAACAAAATGACACACTCCTTAAGAAAAATCAACACCTTAAGGAACAATTTAATTCCCAAACAAAAACCTCTGACCTAACTCAAGTCGAAAGACTTGAGGAAGAAAGCATAAAATTAAAAACTGAAATAACCAATCTAAGAGAATTGTTATAAAAATTTACAACTAGGTCCAAGTACCTAGACATGATACTTAGATCTCAACGAGCTGTATATAATAAATCCAGACTCGGATACAAGTTCAGCTCAACAAATAAAACTTTCATCGCTTTAATAAGTTAAAATTCGAAACAAACTAAAACTTGGATTCCGAAAGCGTGCATAACCAAGCAAATAGGACTTAATCAATTTTTGTACCAAAAATGAAATTTATTATCTAAAACCAAATTCAACTAAACCTATTAATTTAAACCCAAACCTAAAATATAAAACAAAATCAAACAAATCAAACTTAAATAAAAAAACTAAATTTAAATAAAAAAATATAAAGTTAATCTAAATTCAAGTTACAGTCAAGTTTACTATAACTATAAAATAAATCAACACGAACCTAAAACCTAAACTCAAATTTAATAATTCAAGGGGAGACTCCAAATTAATTGGCACCTTTGTGTTTACCCAGCTGGGTAATTAGGACTACATAAAAAAAGACAAAAGTTTAACCTGACAAATAGCACTAGAGAAGTTTTGGATGATAGTAGGTTAAGGAAATTATGTATATGCATGTCTAGGAAGATATGACTTTAACATGATGCATTTGACTTAGTGTGTCACGCCCCCAAAGGAGTCTCTGCCAGACAAAAATTCGGCAGCATCACCCCTGTACCGGTGACAATCCAAAACATATATACATACAAAATATACATCAGCCACATGTGACTGGAATATATACACAACCACGCAGTTAATAATCTCAGCCTACACGGCTGGACAAATAAACAACAACCACGCAGTTATATATATATATAACGAACAACCCACTCGGTTGCATTAAAAACCAATACAGCGAAAAAACGATAACGGAAAGCCCAATACAACACAATCAACACACTGCTAGCCGGCTAGGCTTTATACAACAACCACAACAACAAATACAACAATACATCAAATACAGCAATTACCAAATACAAGTAAAACATATACAAAACTCAAAACGGTCTTCGGATGTGACGTAGGACTCGGCAGACAGGATACTCCGAGCGACACCAACCATCTACAAGCTACCTGAAAACATAAATGTATACATGCGGTGGTGAGTATAGATAACTCAGCGGGTAATAGACAAGATAGTGCATGGTCTATAAATAAACATGGAGATCACAAGTATACAGTCTCAGTAGGGAATAAAGAACATGATCATACTATCATAATCAATGCACCTAAACATATCTGACATAATATCCTGACATATAAACTGTACAAACCACAACTAACATAATGATAGATACATACCCAATCTGGAATCAACACATGGTACAATGATCAGTAAACTCACCGGATCTGCAACAGACATACCCGTGACACCTGTGCAATATAAATACGACTGCATATACATGTAAAATAAATGACATATATGCAGCGTGACAATCATATGCAACAATTATATCTCAAACAAGTGCAACAAATCACAATCACATGCGACTAGTATCTACTAGGCATGTATGCAAATATATCCCTCCCAGATGCACCGCGCATCATATGCAAAAGTGCATGCATGCTCCATGGTCACCCCCGCCACCTCTCCAGACACCACGACCCCTGTATGGTCGAGAGGCTTGGGTCTGTGACGACTGTACTACCCTCCAAACCACTATATAGTGGTCGAGGCGGACAGTCCACTAGTAGCTATCTAGCTACAGAGCATCAGGGTCCCTAACTGCTCACAACACCGGATCTCACAAAACCTCGTGACCGGGTAGCACGACAGGACTAGCGACAACTGCTCCAGCTACCACTACCCATGAGTGGCCGAATGTGCGGCACTATTCCCAAACCAACTGATGACTCTCTCAACCACAAGGGAGACAATGGTCATCAGATGCAATGAATGATGAACATTATATATATAATCATCATCCATGAAATAACCCCAAACCTCATAAATACCTCCAACAAGAGTATAATCGTCATGATACCTCCACGTATCCCACCAAACATATGTACACACTACACATGTATAATCAACCAAAAATCTTCAATAATCCCACCAGACACATGTACACAAAAATATAAGTACAATCAACATGTATCCTCCAGTAAAAATACAACAGATATGTGTATATACCCCAAACATACAATCAACACAACTCCTCCAAAAGTACATGACAAATACATATGTACACACCACATGTAAATGCACGGTCAACAAGATGACTCCTATAACACATACCCACCTATGTACAGTCCACATCATATACCCAATCAGCATGGTAATATCCACAACCCGACAATCCCTACAAGACTTACTCTACACATGTAATCACAACAGAGTAGATATCAAGAGTTGAGACTGTATATGAATTAAATGGAACACCTCAAAGATCAAGCATAAGTCTCAAGCAGGAAATCAACAAACGAACACGATATAAGGTAAAGCAGCCTAATCCATCGAATAATAATCATGCACTAAGTACAAGAAAATTTACATAGAGGCCAAGGAAGAAATACCCACCTTGATACGTAGATCGTGTCCAGAATAAATCCCACGTCATGATGATCATCCCATATCAAAGTCCTGCAGAAATCAATATATTTATATTTTATTTAGCTAAATTCATATGAATTAAATAGCTAAATAAAATCTCTAACCCAATAGGATCACTCCAATCAAATCCGATCTCTGATTAATCCTCCAAACAATCCTTAATCACACAACCCAATTAGAATAGGTTATTCCTGAATCCATCATAACAACTTACCCACATTCATCACCGAAATGCAAACTAATCTCCAAACACACAAATGAATCTAATCCACATGACACTACTCATAAATCTAAGCAGAATAAAGCCCCACAACCCATAGAAAACTCAATTTAGCATCATACTAATAGAATACCCAAGGTACAACACTAGAAGAGCACTGACCATGAAGTATGGTAGCAATTCCAATAGCTCAGCAACCCTACAACTCACTGCCAAGAAGCTACAAGGAATACCCACAACCAATTCTTCCAAGAATTAATCCATCAATCCAATCATATAGCAAAGGATTTGTTAAAACCCTAATTCACAGCACTAAACTCACCTTTATCCGTGTACTTGCTGTTAACTCGCCGACAAAGCACCCACTGCTAGAAAAATATAGTCGGAGCTAAAATATCCCATAGTCTCCAAATCTAGCACCCCATATCTGTGCCAATAGATTTTGATTCATGCGGAGAACCCATCTTTGGCAGCTAGGCAGCAAATCTGTCACCTTCTCCGTAATGAATCCATCCAACAACCTATCCATCTCAGGGATGACGATCTACTGCAAAAGGATCTGGAATCCAAGAGGTATTGATCTGGTGATGAACTACGACATAAATCAAACAAGAACAGAGCACAAGATCAAGAACTAAACCCTCACCTGTCGGTCACAGTGCCGGATCAATACTGTTCTGAGAAGGAGACAAGGTACGGGAGGAAATCAGCATAAGCTGAAATCGGGGAAAGGCTCAAGACACATACCCTTGTCGCAGGCCCGCACGCTTGGCCTCCGGCGAGCACTGGGTGCTTGCAGCCAGAAAAAGAGCGCAATACCCATGGTCAACGAGGAGGCGCGACGATGTCCGACGCGATCAGAATCCCAGAGAGGCAGTTAGGCCATGGATCGAGCACGGAGACATGACAGCGACGGCTAGCCGGAGACGAAGGAGCAACATCGCCGGTGCTCGCGGTGATCTGGTGGCATCATGTGGCGTGTCATGGTCGGGAGAGCTCAGCGTCGACAAATCTAGGGTACGGCGACGAGGGAGAAAGGATCGGCAGATTCGTGGAGGAGAAGATCGAGTGGTGGAGGTGAGGAACGGTGGAGGAGAAGCCCTCCATCGGTGGTGAACTCGCGACGGCCGACGATCGGCGTTGCTAGCCGGCGACCGGCGATGAAATCGGATCGCGAGGGAGAGGAGTCGGGGAAGAAGGGATCGGGGAAGGAAGGGGATCGGGCAAAAAGAGGGGTTCGGGAGAAAGAATAGGAGAAGGAAATTATAAACCTAGGTTAATTAAAACTTAGGTTAGTTTAATTAAACACTAAGTTAATTCCTCAATTAACTCCTACTTAAATGGGTATTCCAAAACAGGCCTTCACTGTACCCCGAATCTATCCCCTCAAAATGGGTCGTACGGACTCCGTTTAAATCCCGAAAAATTTCTAAAAATTCCTGAAAAATCCAATAAGATTTTTCGTCCGATAACATTTATTATTTAATTTTTCGGTATCTTACATAGTGGAACTAACTGAAACTACATTTTATTAATTCTAGCTAGTTATACTAAAGTTTTGTATTAAATTCAATGGATATGACTATTTGAAAATTTTTGGAGGCGTGGTTACTCTAATGATGTCCAGGTAGCTCACCACAGCTCAGATGTTTATTCAAAAAATATCTATTTGTTGAACCTAAAGCTAAACTAAAATTTAACAAAAGCTAAACTAACCCTGAAATTCAATTTAACTCATCTCACAAAATTACAAGATTCTCTATTTGAAAATATAGATCGAGTGAGATTAATAAGGATTAAACAAAATTAAATTAAATTTAATTAATTAATTAATTAAATTAATTAAAATAAATAAAAATAATTAAATTGAATTAACATAAATTAAAATAAAATAAATTAAATTAAAACATAGATCTTAATTAAACAAATCAATTGAAATTTGATTAACTTAAATTTAAAACTTAATTAATAATTAATTAATTCAAAATGACTTGTAACTAAAGTAATCAAAATTAATTAAATAATACTAATGAATACAAAAGAATTATTCTAATTTAGTAATTAATTCCTTGAAAATTTATTATTTGCAAACTCAGTAAAATAATTATAAGCAAGTTTTTTTAACTAAAACCTTAGATTATGGGGAAGGATACTAATTCAAGTGATTTGCAAATTCTAAGAAAATTATTTACTTATATTTTCTAAAATTTTCTCATTTCTCTAAGTATACAAAATTATTTCAACCTTAGTCTAGATCTAACTCATAGAAAGCATGATCCTATAGATCTAGGGAACGAGCATCTCACAAATACACTAGGTCTACCTTGATTGTGCACTAAAAAAATATAGATTAGTATGAGATGCGTAGACCTCAGATGTTTATATCAGTGCATCAACATAAGTTTGGGCAATAATACAACAGTAAATTGATCAAATTAATTAGTCCTTTTTCAGTAATTTCTAACTAAATATTAGTACTGAACTTGACTTACCAAGTGAATACTAGTATCTTCTGATAAATAGTTAGTAACTAATGGTTAGACATGTACTAAAAATATTGGTAGTTGAATGATTATGTTTAAATGAAAATATCAAGTTCAGGAAAGGATATTTGAAAACTACTTTTAAAAGTGTAATATTTCTTTTTCCGTGCTACTCTTTGCAAACTAGTATCTTCAAACTTACTAAAAACTTTGTTTAATATCTTTAGTTTAAAGTTTTCAATGTATATGGTTGAAAAATTACCTTTAAAAATATTTTAAATACTTACAACTTACTTAATCATCTAAAAAATTTGTTTTCAAAACCTTGTTTCAAAATTTTTTTATTAGTATTTTGAAAATTTCTTTAAAAATCTCGTTGGAAGTTTTCTTGAAAATATTTTGCAAAAACACTTTAGAAATTACTTTAAAAATTATTTTGGAAATATCTTTAAAATATTCTGAAAAGTTATTCTGTTACTTTTGAAATGTTTGAAAAATTATTTGTGAAATTCTCATAAAAGTTATCTTTGCAAAATATTTCTTTTTAAATTTAAACATTTTTCAAAATTTTAAAATTCTTTTCAAATTTTCTCTAATAATTTCTTTAAAAGTTTTTTTTCCAAAGCCTTTATGTAAAATATTTTGAAAACTATGTTAACAAGCTTACTTTCAAAGGAATTTTTGAAAAATATTTTTAAAAATTATTTGGAAATACATTTCAAAATTATTTTACAAAATTAAATTTTTAAAATTGTAAAACACTTTTATAAATTTTGAAAACCCCCTTTCAAATTACTTTTAAAAGATTTTTTTATTTACTTCTCCCTACAGCAAACCTGAGTTTTATGAATAAAAATTTTACCTTTGTGAACTTTATTTACTGGAAACTATTGCCAACAATGGTTGTTTTCAAAATAAAATTTATTTTCATAATTTATGAATTTGAAATTATTATTTGACAGTTTGTTTGAAAAACTTAGTTTGCAAAATTTATTTATTTTGCAAACTTATTTGAAAATTTTCCAACTTTTTTTTTTTACTTTTTTGAACAACTTAACCTATATTGTCATTACATCAAAAAGGGGGAAGATTGTCGGTACAGGTTACATTGATAATCAGGTTTTGATATATGACAAATAGGTTAAAGTTAGATGTGTTGTTTTTCTAAACTATTTACCAAATGTGTAGGACATGATGGGTCTAGAAGACCATAACACTAGGCGGAAATCTAACTAGATTAATAGTTGACACGAAGTCTAGATTGGCTGAGATCTAGCAAGAGGAAGTCCAGCTAGGTTTATAGCTGGCACGAAGTCCAGATCAGTTGAGATCTGACAGGAGAAAGTCTAGATTAATTGAAATCTAGTAAGAATTCCTGATGGGTCAAGGGACCTGAAGTTTGTAGTTGGTAAGTGGAGGTAAGCAACTGGAGGAGATCTAGTGAGGGTGTGTTCTAGTTTGAGGGAACTGTAAGCGTCGGTCCAGCTTAGATCCATTTAGAAACCCTAAGTTGAGACCTTGACTAGATCTTAATTTCAGAAAGACAGAATCTAATTACTACTATTATTCTGCTGTGGCGTGCTAACTTTATTTTACAAAATAAACTTATTTTTTTGTTGCCTGGGCTAACCCTTTTTTGAAGGGAAGAAAGTGCTGAAAAAGGGTGTCCAGGCGCCTGGACCAGCTTCGCCCAGGCGGCTGCTAAGCGCCCAGACCAGAAAAAAATATACAGAAGCTGAGTTGGAGCGCGATGATTGGCCGAACCCACGTCAATGGTCCAAGCGCTCGGAGGGGGTCTAGGATCCTGAAGGTGGATAAACTTGACGAATCAAGTTTCAACGAGAGATCGCCACATCAGCAGCGGTCCAAGCGCTCAGAGGGGTTTCAGGCACCCAGAATGGGCCTATATAAGGGCCTTCGACCAAAAGCTTCAGCACATCAATGGTTACAACTTTCATACTCACGCGCTGCTTCGAAAAAGTCTTTGGGATACTAAAAGCTGCACTGACAACCTGCGTGCAAGTTTTCAAAGTTGTATTGTTGGTATAATTAATTCCTGTAATTGTACTTAAATTCTGTAATTACTTTATTATTATAGTGATTGTCCAACGAAAGCACTCAGCGAGTGTAAGCCTTGGAATAGGAGTCGTCGAAGACTCCAACCCAAGTAAAACCACCTGTGTTAACGTTCGCTTCCCGTCTCTGTTCTTTTTTGTTACGTACTCTTGATTTCCGAAAAAGCGAAAAATGCTATTCACCCTCTCCCTCTGGCATATTGACAGTCCTACAGGGACTCTCCAGTTGGGAGTCTGCAATCGAGAGTCTACGGTCGAGACTCTCCAGTCGAGAGTCAACACTCAGGAGTCTGTAGTCTTCTGCAACTCAAACTCTGTAGTCTTCTATAACTTGGACTTTTCAGTCGAGAGTCTGTATTCTGGAAGTCGGGAGTCTGCCACTCGAACTCTGTAGTCTTTTGCAACTCAGACTCTCCAGTCGAGAGTCTGTACTCTGGAAGTCGGGATCTACAGTCGGAACTCTCAAGTCGGGAGTCTGCACTTGGACTCTGCACTTGGGAATCTGCACTCTGGCATATAAGGTAATTCAATTTTCCAGCCAACTCAGTCATCCCAAGTAGTTTTCCTTCTCTCCTTAGTAGCCTGAGATTATCTGTTCAGGTCAACTCAACAAATAAGTCTGATTTAATTTATAATTTTAATTCAGATTACTCTATCTCTGACAAGATTGTCAATAGAACATCACTCATCCTAACTCCTTTCTTGAGCTAATGAGCTCTTTTTTTTTGTATTCTTCTGCTTCTCGTGTTTGTGAGAATTTTTATGAAGTTTGTTCAATTTGGTGTCCTTGTATTCACCTATCTCTACAAAATATTATTAGGAAAAATATTAATTAACATATTCATTAGTCTTTGTTTGCCTCAACTCTTTATATTTGTCCCTCTGTACATTTTTCTCTATTGAAGAGTCTTGCCTTTTTGTCCTTCAGAGCTTTGCAACCTTTCATCAAGGTAAACCAATTCTCGATGATGTCGATTTGTAAGAAGGTTTTCATCCTTATCTTCCAATATGAGAAACTTCCTTCTTTACAGTTTGCATTAGACAGTTCTAGAGAGGCCTCCAAATGAGAGTTATCATCTTTATAACTCTTTTGCTACAATAATATGAGAAACTTCTTACTCCAAAGGTTGGTGAGAACCAAGTATCATAGTTGAGACCATCCCCAAATTCCGTCATATTGATCCTTTATTCCTTCAACACTTTACTTGTTTGATAGTTGATCACGTCAGAGCAACTTGCTTTAATACAACTTATTGGATTGAGATCACAACTTGAAGGGGGTGAATAGCCATTCACTTTAGTTTCATGTTCGCATCTATAACTGAGTTAGTGTACAACAAAAATGCAAATTACAAACTCAAATCACACAATGGGTCTACTAATTGTGTCAATTGAACTTGTATATAGTAAATTATCTTGCTCGTAATGATTACTTGAATTGACTGATCTTCCAGCTAATGAATTGAACTATTGTAGTAACTGTTATATGATAACCGCAGCCAAATCTATTAGATTAATGGCTTCATTTTTTTCTAGATTTCTACAATTGCATTAGTTGTCTGATTCTCGAATATTAGATGACAGATTATGTCCTAGTTAATTGTTTAGTCAGCTGATTTTTAAATAGAAACATTTTGTTTAATTACAATCCAACACAATTCGACTGCTTAGTCGACTCATATATCACTCGACTACCTTCCGAACTTCCTTGTCTTATTGAAAGATCTCATGTCTTCAAAACTGCCTTATCTACCTAGTATCAATCTGCAAAGACTTTATTGCTTAGAGGCTTCATCCTTTGCTCAGTGTCCGTCAATATTGATTTGTAGATTTTCACTTGTCAAGAGGTTAGTCCTCTGGAATTTCTATTTATCTAACATTCAATCAATCTTAATTTATCAAGACTTTTTTACTTGCCGACTATCAACTTTGACCTATTTACCTTAATTTATTAGGACTTTTTTTACTTGTCGACTATTCAGTCAACTTTAACCTTACCTTAAGGTACTTGGATTTAGATCATTTGTCAAGCATGAACTTTAACATGTCCTTGTTGTGAACATCTATTGAACTTGACTCTTCGCAAGACTTTTCATCTGTCAGCACCATTTAAATTTTTTCTTCTTACTTTTTTTTGAACTGTATGCTTGCCAACTTCTTATAATATTTTTTTTTTTTTTGTCCATTCTTATTATAATGTCTGATCAATATTAATCCACTTGAACTTGTCAATTTTAACCAATATAACACAACTGCCTAACTTAACTGTATGTTTGCCAACTTCTTATAGTATTTTTTTTTTTTTTTATCCATTCTTATTATAATGTCTGATCAATATTAATCCACTTGAACTTGTCAATTTTAACCAATATAACACAACTGCCTAACTTAAACTACTATATTATCCAAATGTCAGACAGAACATTAAAAATAAAATAAAACTAAAGAAACTCCTGCCAATGTGAAATACACAATCATATTCTATATTGCAAAAGATTATTTTCGAAACTCGATTATGTAACCTTCACATCACACTATAATAATTTTATTGTTGCACCGAGGTTTTTCCTTAAAAAATTATTAAAAAAATTCAAAAACAATCCTTGATCTAATAGGACTGCTTTATACTGGAACTAGTCCGCTCAATATATCAAGGTCTTCAAGCATGTCTGGCTCGCAATCATCTCATTCACAGCTTGATGTACACTTCAATTAGTACTCACTTTGACAACATAACGTGGTCCGACTTACTGAGTATACAGGTCCTACCCTTTCAGAAACGATTTAGCAAGTGATGGTGTGCACTGTCAAAGAGCACAAGTACTAAATTTACAGGAACTAGATTTTACAAGATAAATTGCTCAGTGCAGTAACCACAAATTTCTCAAGAGCAGACCAATTCAAAAGGAGCAACTAGGCAAGTTGTTGAATTTATCAAATCATGCATCTTTGTTCTTGGAAAAACGTCTTGGCAGTTTGCTGATTACGTTCTCATCCACTATCTTGTAGTGCTTGGAGAATTTCCGGTGGACAAACCCAGCACATTTATCAACATGAACTTCGTATTTGTTGTACAGTACGGGTATGGTGAATGACAATATGATCCCTGCCATCATAAGAAAGAATCAACTTAATTTGATTATAATATCCAGTAAAGTTTGAGTGATTATGGATTAAAGTGTTTCAATATTTCATCAGAGGTGGGAACATTCCACTAAAAACACTTGAATGAACAGAAAATGAGTAGGGGAAACCATATAATAGTTAGTCAAGTGAGAAGTGACATAACCAACCTATTCATCTGAAACGGTCAGGATTAGCAGAGTGCAGCTCTTTTAAGCAAATGATATTAGATATTTGCCATGCAACAAATATCTCAATAACCCTTTAGGTCATGTTTGAAGGTTTGGAAAGGTGCAACGGATCGGAACATGAATGGATCCTACGATGATTTCTTTCTAATGATTGAATGGATCAACTGAAGATGGATTGATATTTTCAAGAACTGACCCATTCTGTATCAGAGTTTAAAAGGAATGCTTCATTCAATCTGTACCGAATATATAATATCACTTATTAATTTCCAAGCAAAAATGAAGCTAAAAGATGGATATTTGGTTAAGCTGACTATTTGAGCTGAACAGGTTAGGCGAACCAACTTTGTAAGAGGCAACTAGGCAGGCTGGCCAAAAAGATGACATGATTAGGAT
Source organism: Zingiber officinale (assembly GCF_018446385.1). NCBI lineage: Eukaryota > Viridiplantae > Streptophyta > Magnoliopsida > Zingiberales > Zingiberaceae > Zingiber > Zingiber officinale. The sequence goes on from NC_055989.1 coordinate 18,489,699, forward strand.
GAGTAGATCAAGCGAGCCAATAATGAATAATACTAGAAACATAAGATCAGCCTACAAAAGGTGAACATATTAAGAAAACTAGCGGGGTCAGAGCGGTCGGGAGAACTGAATGAGCCAGATGGACTAAATAAGTTGGATAGGTCAAATGAGCCAAGCAGACTGAACCACTGGGCTAACCAAATAAGCAAGGCAGACAAGACAAGCTAGAAGCGCTGGATGAACTAAGCATACCTAACAAACGCACATGTCAGGAAGACAAACAGTCTGATCAAAAGAATCTGACTAGTCAAACGACTAGAAGAGTATGATGAACCATAAGAATCAAATGGAGCAAATAGATTAAAGAGTTAGATAGTCAAGCAGAGCAGATGGATGAAGGAGCCGAACAAACTAGAGTGTGAACAAGTTGGGCAGACCAGTCAATCAAGTGGTCCAATGGGTCAAACATGTTAGGAAGGTCAACAGATCAGGTGAGTCAAACTTGCTGAGCAAATTATGGACCTAACAAGTTAATCATAGAATGAATTATTTCAATTGCCATGCCATTAACTAAACAAATGTTCCACTCATCATTCCAAATCATTCTGATTTCCATTAAGTTTCTGAGCAACAGAATGGACCTAACCAGCCAAACATAAAAGGTATTTGGTCCATCATACAGTTGCAAGTATGTGACAAGATACCATCAGTAAAACTGGAACGTCTTAACTAAAAGATAAACACTCTTTGAGAGGAAGCAAAAAATTGTTGGTACAGTCTCCATGATGCAACATAAGAATGCTGGAGTACCTTTATCTGATTGTTATGTATGGACACATCTAGCTTATTTCATGTGCATCAGGAGAAAGCAAGTGCTTTATATCATGGACGCACTGTTTATGACTTGATAATAAAAACAGACAGGCATTAATGCAATATCCGCTGATGATTTGACAATGATAGGAGAAAGTCGTACCTATATATGCAAGAGTGAAGAAGGAAAAGAAACTTCCTACAATGGACAATACCCAAAGCATTCCAACCACCTATACAACAAATATAACAGAAAACATTCATTAAGTATTGTCTTACATTGGCAACAAATGAAGATGATTTAGTTGCAACAAAAATTGCAACTATTTCTGACCTGAAAAAAGATCCTGAAATCCTTGCCAAGAGTGATATCATGGGCCATCATCAGCAAATTGTTAAATTTTACACGAAAAGAAACAGCAGCATTGTTCACCATTTCCTCTGTTAAAACTAATTCCGGCAACGGTTGGAGCGGCCTGCCCAAGAGAAAATGCCAAAAATCTAGAAGTGTGTTTTCCCAACAAAAAAATAATAATGGCTCATTTAATAAGATAGAACTTGCTTATCTAGAAGAACAGCACTTTTAGCCCACACAAACTGAATCACAATCAAAATAAGTAGCACATCGGAACAGATGGTAAGGAATGATAATCCAGATCGCTCAAATAACAACCAGGCAATGGTAGCAGCTAACACAACAGCAATTGAAATCCATCTACGTCTCCACAGAAGGACATCCGCAGCTGAGGAAATCCAAGTGAAAATCAGTCACATAAAAGAAAAAACAAGATTGATGTTCTGGAATTTCAGTCTGTGAGGCTAACCACATCAAGATGACACACGATTATTAATCTCAGAGAAGGATTGTAGAAAATATTTTATATTTGTACTATCAAATAGTAAAATTGGGCATAACATTCAAGAAAGATATGGACAATGGCAAAATGTGATATATGTGCAAAGGCATCTCAATTGTTGCTTTATGTTGATGGAGGTCATATTCATTATTAAGGAATGCATGTAAAACCAAATCCTCAACCATTAGTAAATGGATAGCAATCAATGACACCATTCAAATGAAAATATTGAATCATTTTATATTCACTCAATTCTTGAAAGATTCTTCTTCATGTTCTTATCCCATGAGACCATAAGAGCAGAACAGTAAACCAAGTAACCATGGTTGTCAAAATCAACATCCAATCTAGAACAGTGACAAGGACTTCATATGATCAGGTCAATCTGATCACGGGATTACAGGATTATACAATTTAACAAAAATCCTCTTATGCATATTTATTAACTTTTAACATCTAATATTATCATTTATATTTTAAAATTTAATATCTGAAGTGAATAAAATTCCAATCTAAAGGCATTTGGATGGGTGGGACTTGCACTTTGAGATGACCAATAATGAGAATGGGATATAATCACGTGCATTGAACCTCATAATGAGAATGGGACGTGTACTTTGAGATGACCAATAATGAGAATGGGAAACAATCTGATCATGGGATGACCTTCTTGGTGGCAACACCTAACTCACCACATTATCTGTACTCGATTTAGACAGTTAGTGAAATCCCAATAATGGACTACTTTGGAGATATCTTCCCTAAGCTAACAACACTAACCACCTCTATGGTGAACTGCACCTTGGAGATAGATTGCCCCAAAGTAGTAACTTGTGCTTCAATAGCAGTCACCTTTATTGCCTTAGCTTTGTTGCATCTGCCTAGCATGTGCTGCTCCTCTAGTGCAGGAGATTGATTTCCCAAGGCTTAAAATAAACTTTCTTGCAAAACAAAGACAATCACAATTTAATTTCATGTAGGGTGCTAGTGTGTGATTATAGTTGACATAAACACAAGAAAAACAATATGAATACTAACTACATGGCTTATCAACTTTGCTCTTACTCTACAATGTATTAACTCATCCAATGAGCCACCTCGTAAATCCACTAAATTTGGTTCCTTCACAAGGGTCCAAGGAGCAAGCCCACGAGTCCACCTCGCTTTGAACCACCTTAAAGTATATCTTGCATCAAGCCTTCAGTACATTAGATGCAACACGCTCTACAAGCTTGTTCTGTGTATCATCCTTCTCAGCTTGTCTTCCAAAGTCCATTTCACACCAAGTCTTCAATCCATCCAACTCAAGCAAACCAACTCAATTGCATCGAGTTATCCAACTCTATATGCACTATTATAAGTCCGTACACACTTAATGGACACATCAAAAATACAATTAAACCTTTCTTAAACCATTTGTCAAACACTTGGGACCATCAAACCATAAACGAAGCATTGAATCCAAAACAACTTGGTCAAACCCACCCATTTAGAAGCATCATTTCCCCCAACAATTAAGTGCCAAGTTAATACAAAAATATTATTTAGTGTTAAAATATATTTGATATATATTATATTTTATTATTTGATATAATATTATATAAGCTATACAAATAATACAATTTAGTTATAGCAAATAATTAGTAACTAGCTAGCAATTAATTAGTCAATTAGTATAACAAATTAAGTATTTATTGTTGGTCCAATTGACCTCTAGGATTTTGATATTTGTTTGACAATATGTTTAATGAAATCTAATTAGGTTAAAGTTGACCAGTTGACTAGCAAAGGGAAAAGTTCAAGCAGTCAAGGTGGTCGGAGTCTTGGTAGTGGTAAAAAGTCTACCAAGTGACTAGTCCTAACTGGTTAGGCAAGAAAAAGTCCTAACCGGAGGTTAGATAGTGGTGAGAAGTCTATCGAGTAACTAATCCTAATTGAAGGTTAGGCAGATGAAAAGCCTTGGAGGAGTAAACTCTAAGCAAGTATGACCGAAAGGTTTCCGATCGACCATGACCAGACCGGCGAATCTTAAATGCTACTAACACTGCTTTACTTTACTATTTTATATCTGATGTGGATATAACCTTGGGGGCCATTTTTGTCATTTGGAAGGATGAGGGCTTTAGGGTTAACCGTGCTTATAAGCACTGTTCACCAACCGATCAGAGGGGGTGCGTCATCGCCAGGGAGAAATAGAGGAGGTCGGGTTCCGCCGCCGCCACATGAAGAAGAAGAAAGAGCTTCTTCTTGATCCATCGTCACCGACGCCGGAGAGGTCCGCCGGCGACGATCATCCTCGAGCACCTCCTCCCTTTTCTCTCGACATCGTTGCCTCTCGCCGTTGTTGCCGGCGCATCACATGGCTCCGCCGCCATCAAGCCGTGGCCCCACGCCACAGCGACCTAACCGCAAGCATCGTCTGCTCCTTCCTCGCCGGAACCGGTCACTGGCCGCTGTTAGTTAGAGCCCTAGAGCCAATCATATGATGATTGTTGTATGGACTCATTGTATCATATTCCTATGTATATAAAGGCATTTGTTTTGGTTATTATACTTACTTGTATTATTGCCAAATAACTAAGTATAATAGCGTCCATGAGTAGAAGATTCTTATCTATATCAATCGATTGATTGAATCGATAGTGAGATGATATAGAGAACGCTACTCTTAATCATTCCTAGTCAAGTATTAACATTCAGGGACAATGTTAATGCGACAAGACTAGCATGTAGGTCAACTCGATGACTTGATCTCACAAGTCATGAATATAGAGATATCAAGTTGACACATGGGTATGCATTGGAGAATGTATACTGAATGACCCGCCATGAGAAAGTATCATGGATCGTTATATGAGTGTCATATATTTTCTCATGTGGCTATTAGTATGACTATTAGTCCTTGGACCTGAAGTCACCATGGTTCCCTACATAAAGAGTTACATACTTTGGCTTCGTCAAACGTCACCCGTAACTGGGTGGACTATAAAGGCGATTACTGAGTATGTAACAAATTATGCGCAAGGATGTGAGTGATGTAGATGGGATCTATCCCTCCAATATAACGGGAGTGACATCGTTATTCTTGATAGAGTGAGACCACTAAGTGCATGGTCATGCCCAAATAAGTCAATATGAGATATTGAGCTCATTTGATTATAGTGAGTCTACTTGGAGTTCAAGATTTAGATTGATCAGAGGATGACACCGTCTATGCCTCTGATCAATCTAGATGTCAAGGATAAAAGAACACTTGTCATATATTGTGAAGAGTCACAATTAGTAGTCACAAGGTGATGTTGGATCTCAACATTCTTGTAACTTGGGTAGTAATGATGTGTTGCTAGATACCGCTCATTACTTATGCTTCTAAATGGGTTTAGGAGCATTGTCAACGTTACAAGAACCTATAGGGTCACACACAAAGGGCAATTAGATGGAGAATAGGTTCATATGATGAACCAAGATGATTAGGTTCATGTGATGAACCAAATTGGATAAAGAGTAATCCAAATTAAACTAATTGAGTTGGACTCAATTTAGTTCATATGTTAAATGAGTCTAATTTGGACTTGGATTCATTGAGTCAATTTAATTCAATGAATAGAAATTCATTAAATTAAAATTGACTTGAACCAATGGTTAGATTTAATCAACCATGAGAGAGAAGTGGTCAAGTTTGACTTGACTTGAAAGGGAAGATGAAAGGTCAAGTTTGACTTGACCATTGTCACCTCATTTGTGAGTTGGCATTAGGTGGGCCAATGATGATGTTCCACATCATCAAGGTTGGCTTATGTGTGTGCCACATCATAAGGGAGATCAAGGGTTGTGACTCTTGATATTCAATAGAGGTTTAAAAGCCTCTAAAGTGGTCGGCCACCATTGGGTGTGTGTGAGTTACATTTTTGTGCTCATTGACTTCATCTTCTTCCTCATTGTTTCTTCTTCTCTCCCTTTCCTCCACCTTGGCCGAAACCTTCAAGGGTGCTAGCACACTCTAAGTTTCTTCTCCACCTTTTGTTCGTGTGGATACACATAAAGGGGTGTTCACTTGACACCCTTGAGATCCGGCGAACCTTGGACGAGCGGAATAAGCGAAGGGCTTCGCATCAAAGGTATAAACCCCTAAACATTTAGATCTAAAGTAGATCTAGGATTAGAAAACTTGTACATGTAAAATTTTAATATTCGCATGGATCTGGTGGCATGGGATTTCGGGGTTTCCGCAACGCAAAAGCGGTTTTTGCGGCTCGAAAATCCCAACAGCCGCCACCTCCTCTTCTTTTCTTCGCGCAAGCAGCGTTTCGCTGCCAAGCACCGCGGTGAGTTCTCCATGCCACCACCTCTAACGACAGGCGCCACCGCTGCCGGCCCGCGCCGCCTCCTCCAGTTGCAACCGGCCTCCCCCGCTGTCACTGCTGCTTCCGGCAACTACCACAGCCGCCGTCGGCGTCTCCAGTAGCCACCGACACCTCCGTCACCGCCGCCAGCACTTCTAGTGGTCGTTGCCGGCGACTATAGCGGGTACCACCTCTTGGCAGCTGTCTGCGGCCACCATCCGTGCAGCTGTCCGCGGCCACCATCCGTGCAGCTGTTCGCCGCCACCCTCCGAGCAGCTGTCGTTCAGGTATCGTACTATGTCTATATGTTGGCCTGCGAGCCGAGAGTGTATTCGGCCTTCGTGCCGTTATTGTATCCCGTCTTGCGAGCCGATGGAGTGTTCGGCCTTCGTGCCGCTGTGGCGCTCCGGCCTACGAGCCGAGGCTGTAGTCAGATCATGCGTCGCCCTGCGAATCCATATCGCGTCCGGCTTTGAGCCACCGGAGCTAGTTACTCACCCGGCGGATATTTATCTGCTATCCAGAGTCGAGCGACGACTTGATCAGCTCACACATCCATCCGAGGGCGCCCCCCCGGGCCAGGGTACGTCGCCGTATTCATTTTGTATTTATTTTATTGTCCTGTTATTATGTGGATACTTATCCGTGCGGCATCGAGGTACCAGGGATCGGGGCAACCCGGTCACTGGTTGCAGGTGTGGTTGACCAGAAGGCATCGGACGACTTGGTCAACACAGGAGACAGCTCATCAGCCGGGTCATGGGGATACGGTCAACCTTCCAGACACGTCGTTCCGGTAGGTTCGTCTTCTCAGTTTCCCGACAGGATCAATATCTATTGTGCTAACTCAGTATTGCAGAAAAGTTTTAGTCGATCAGGTCCAAATAGGTCTGGAGGACCAGATGTTTAATGGATAAGTTAAGGTAAGCTCCTAGAGAGGAGTGCAGTGAGGTTATGTCTCGTTTGGGACAAAAACCTTAAGCATGATCCAACTGAAAAAATCAATAGAGATTTGTAAGTCGATACCAGACAGTCCCTGATTTGTAAGTAGAGACTTAAGCATGTCTCGTTAAACCCTAGAGTCGAACCGGCGACTATAAAAACCCCGACTTGAAGACCGTCAAGCTGCGACGTTAAACTTTAGAGTCGAACCGGCGACTATAAAAACCTCTAGAGTCGAACCGGCGACTATAAAAACCCCGGTTTGAAGACCATCGAGCGGCGACGTTAAACTCTAGAGTCAAACCGACGACTATAAAAACTCCGGCTTGAACACCGTCGAGCGGCGACGTTAAACCCCAGAGTCGGACCGGCGACTATAAAAACCCCGACTTGAAGACCACTTCATGGACCAATTCCTCGGATGTCCTTTCTCCCCAGTTCAGGGTCGAGCTTATCAAAGTGTGTATCTCCCCCGTTCGGGGTTGAGCGACCGACTTATCAGATATTTTATCTCCCCCGTTCGGGGTCGAGTGATTATCATTGATATCAGACCAGTTTCAGATATTTTATCTCCCCCATTAGGGGTCGAGTGTCTTCACTGGTCTCGGACCAGCTTATCGGATCTTCTATCTCCCTCGTTTGGGGTCGAGCAGTCGTCACTGGTCTCGAATCAGCTTATCAGATATTCTATCTCCCCCGTTCGGGGTCGAGCGATTGTCACTATCATATATTTTATCTCCCCCGTTCGGGGTCGAGCAGTCTTCACGAACATTTATCTCCCCCGTTGGGGGTCGTGCATTCTTGGCGAGTATCTATCTCCCCCGTTCGGGGTCGAGCGGTCTTCACGAGCATTTATCTCCCCCGTTCGGGGTTGAGCAGTCTTCACTGGTCTCGGACCAGCATACCGGATCTCATATCTCAACTGTCCGGGTAGAGATGTCTTCATTGGTCACGGTGCATCAGAGCAGCTTATCTCCCCCGTTCGGGGTCGAACTATCTCCAATGGTCGCAAACGAGAGTATCTCCGCTGGTTTCAGGCTATAATATCTCATAGGCTTTGTGTCCGTTCGGCTCACTACTTTCGTTTCTGTGCGCATTCGATTTCGCGTGCAATGCGCCCGTTCAGCTCACGACTTTCGCGTACATGCGTCTTCGACTCACGGGCTACACTCCAGTTCAGTTCACCTGTGATGCGCCTGTTCAGCATCGGCCACTCAGCTTTACTCGATTGTCGGGCCAGCATTTTACGATCGCCCGTTGACTATCCTTGGTGCTGTTCGGTCAACACTCTCATAGTCGTCCGACCGATATCGCTAGGCCATCCATTCGGCCACACGCTTGAACTAGGTCGCACGATCGACGCTCTTTAGGACGCCCAATCACCTTTTATAGTCATTCAGCTGGCATTTTACAAGGCTCAATTCTCATCCTTCCGATCGCCCGGTTGGCATCTTCGCGGTCGTGCGCTCAGCATCATTCGCTCGGCATCAGTCTGGTGGCCGACTTGGTATTATTTCTCGTAGTTCACTCAGCCTTACTACTGTCTCTCGTGCGACGCTCTTTTGATTGCTTGATTCGCATTTTTTCGGGTTGTCTGATCGGCATCTTCTCGATCGCGTGCTCGATCGTCCGCCTTTCTACCTATGTTGCCTTATCTCCGTCGCCCGGACCGCACCATTTCTCGTCGCTCGCTTGGTACTACTTGAGTCACTTGCGTGGCCTCGCCACAGCTACTCGTTTGACATGATAAGACGAGCCTCGTGATCTAATTTCGCGTTCGGTAGCGATTCTGTTTTCGGCTTGGTCTAGTCAGTCGGACTCGCGCCTCCTTCAATTAGACTTGAAAGGAAGGCTTGTGATGTGGATATAACCTTGGGGGCCATTTTTGTCATTTGGAAGGATGAGGGCTTTAGGGTTAACAGTGCTTATAAGCACTGTTCACCAACCGATCAGAGGGGGTCGTCCAGGGAGAAATAGAGGAGGCCGGGTTCCGCCGCCGCCGCATGAAGAAGAAGAAAGAGCTTCTTCTTGATCCATCGTCACCGACGCCGGAGAGGTCCGCTGGCGACGATCATCCTCGGGCCACCTCCTCCCTTTTCTCTCGACATCGTTGCCTCTCGCCGTTGTTGTCGGCGCATCACGCGGCTCTGCCACCATCGAGCCGTGGCCCCACGCCACCGCCAGCATCGTCTGCTCCTTCCTCGCAGGAACCGGTCACTAGCCGCCACCTATTATTCTTTTCTTCGCGCGAGCAGCGTTTCGCTGCCAAGCATCGCGGGGAGTTCTCCATGCCTCCACCTCTAGCGACAGGCGCCACCGCTGCCGGCCCGCACCGCCTCCTCCAGTTGCAGCCGGCCTCCTCCGCCGTCACTGCTGCTTCCGGCAGCTACCACAGCCGCCGCCGGCGTCTCCAATAGCCACCGACACCTCCGTCACCGCCGCCGGCACTTCTAATGGCCGTTGCCGGCGACTACAGCGAGTACCGCCTCTTGGCAGTCCGCCGCCACCATCCATGCAGCTGTCCGCCGCCACCCTCCGAGCAGTTGCCGTTCAGGTATCGTACTATGTCTATATGCCGGCCTGCGAGTCGAGAGTGTATTCGGCCTTCGTGTCGTTATTGTATCCTGGCCTGCGAGCCGACGGAGTGTTCGGCCTTCGTGCCGCTGTGGCGCTCCGGCCTACGAGCCGAGGCTGTAGTCAGATCATACGTCGCCCTGCGAATCCATATCGCGCCCGGCTTCGAGCCACCGGAGCCAGTTACTCACCTGGCGGATATTTATCTGCTATCCAGAGTCGAGCGACGACTTGATCAGCTCACCCATCCATCCGAGGGCGCCCCCCCGGGCCAGGGTACGTCGCCGTATTCATTTTGTATTTATTTTATTGTCCTGTTATTATGTGGATACTTATCCGTGCGGCATCGAGGTACCAGGGATCGGGGCAACCCGGTCACTGGTTGCAGGTGTGGTTGACCAGAAGGCATCGGACGACTTGGTCAACACAGGAGACAGCTCATCAGCCGGGTCATGGGGATACGGTCAACCTTCCAGACACGTCGTTCCGGTAGGTTCGTCTTCTCAGTTTCCCGACAGGATCAATATCTATTGTGCTAACTCAGTATTGCAGAAAAGTTTTAGTCGATCAGGTCCAAATAGGTCTGGAGGACCAGATGTTTAATGGATAAGTTAAGGTAAGCTCCTAGAGAGGAGTGCAGTGAGGTTATGTCTCGTTTGGGACAAAAACCTTAAGCATGATCCAACTGAAAAAATCAATAGAGATTTGTAAGTCGAGACCAGACAGTCCTGTCATATTAATACATGCATATCGTTATCTAACTTTGTCTTGCAAGATCATGACCCTTCAACTTCAAAAGGTCATAACTTTTGACGCGTGCAAAATCCAGAGATCTTAATTTGATAAAGGGTTCGGTCGACCGAACTGGAGGTTCAGACAACCGAACCCCATTAATGAGATTAGATCAAATTCAAATTATGTTGAAGAAGGAAATATTAGTTTGGATAGCATAATCAGTCAATCAAACATTCTTGGTAACCTGAGATCGAATGAGCTCGGAGCAAGCAACAAAAGAAGTTTTAAGTGTTCAATTGACCGAACTAGGATTCGGTCGACTGATAAAGGCAGATTTCGTGGAAGGGATGATCGTGAACCTGGACGTGAAGCCGGGTGGATTCCGGAGTTCGGTCAACCGAAAAGAGGTTCAGTCACCCGAATGAAAAACTTATAAAAGGACCTCGAGGTCAAAGGCTAAACAATCAATTTTCGTTAATCATCTCATACTCTTCCTGCTGCTCAGAACGTGCAAGTGTTGTTACTACGACACCGAAAGGCTCTCCAACAATCTACGCTCATTTTCTACATCTTCGATTGTTGGTATATTATTTTTATTACTTGCATTTACTTAAAAGATGATAGTAGGTTGTTACTATACATCTTCACTCATTGTACGAGTTTGCTTCGTCTCTTATAGTGGATTATCCATCGAAGCGGTCAAAGATTGCGGGTCTTGGAGTAGTAGTTGACTAGGCTATGAACCAAGTAAAACCGTCAGAGTCCTTCTTGCCTTATTTTATTCTTTCCGTTGCGCATCTCTATGTTTGTGTTTAAAAGAAAAAAGAAGGTTTTCAAATTAGCGATATTCAACCCCCCTTCTATTGCGCTTTTCGATCCTACATTTATTACTTCATAAATTTATAATATCCAACTATGAAAATAAATTAAATGCTAACCTCTCCCTTTGCAGTAGAGAAAAAAATTAAATGGAGGAAGAATAAACTAGAACATTTCCAATGGCAAAGGATTTTAAGGTCTTCACAAAGCTGAATTTCCATGACAACTGCTAGAAAAGAATGAAGTTGAACTGAAGCAACCAAGAAGCTAAAAGCAGATTCCATGTGACGCTATAATCTAGGCTTTGCTTGGTAACCGGCTCCAAAACTCAAGAAAATAATTCTTGTGGAGAAATTATTATATTATGTATTAGAATTATAATACAGGCACATCTACTGTTAAGTTGATGGCATGTCTGTATGCCAACTTATGTAACTTAATCTATGTAATTTAACAATACATTATTCTGAATAAAATCCTAGCCATAAAAAAATTTATCCACATTCCACAATCTATTTGAAAAAAAAAAAAATTACTTATCCCAAAGCCTAACTAACCCATCAACACCCTCATCCTCTTCCTAGTAGGCATCATACTTCCTCCTCCTTCCTTGTTCTTCAACAGCAGCATCCCACAGTTGCTGCCGATGGTAGAACATCTTATTTAATCTTAGACGCAGGATAAACAGTTCTGTTGGAATTAGGGATTCAGTCAGTGATTGGTTGTACTTAGTCAAAGCATATGTCGGTATTGTGATCATATAAGCTTAAGTTTAAGGAGAATTGGGAGAAGTTTGGTGTATCATTTACGCAGTATACTCTAATTTGATAAAGAAACATAAGGAGATGCCACTAGGTGATGAATCGAATCGAATTTGCAGGGGAGTTGCATCTGTATGGACAAGTAAGCTGGCATGGCATTAATTAAGCAGACTTGGATTTTTAGAAGTGAACTAAGATGCAATTTCTTTGATCATCTAACGCACTTGGTTTTGATTTCACCTTCATCTTGCTGCACTGAACAATGAAACTGGATTTTTCCAGAACACTTCCACTTATATGAAACCAATAATGGGTAGAGACCTTAAGTAATATATTTGTTGTTCTAATTGTAAAATTAACTGGATGCAATATTCAAGCATTCGAGAGAGGCATTGACGACTCGTTTTTCTTGAAACAGATTATACCAGCCCTTTAGTATACCAGACAAGGCAATGTCTAATAATGTAAATAGGCAATGAAACCCACACACAAATCGAGCGGCTTGCAGTTACTCCTTCAAGACCCTATCCCGCTTGTGCTGTTGGCAATGATGCCTCCTCCATTGGCAACAGCAAAAAAGTAAAGTTGGTGAGTGGAGAGGGTGAGCAAGGGGCAGTTCAACGATCACAGAGAAGCGAGCAATTCAATGGTTGTGAACATTGAAGGTGCAGGGTAGGCTATGGATTTTCCAAATGGCTGGATCAGGGAAGGCTTATTGTTTATGGTTTAGAATAACATATTATTAAAAGATTTTTTTTTTGAAACAAAATGTTTTCATATTAAATGAGTTCGTAGTTGATGGGGATGAGTTAGATTACATGTGTTAGATACACCATCAAGTTAACATCAGATGGATAGACAAATGATGTAGATAGATTTGTTACCAAATTTGTAGTATATGATATATTTGATAAAATGGAAAGTACAGGATATCTGTTACCAAATAGATGTGTAAATCTTGATAGATTTAGTTACTAACACTATCTAATTCTCTGTCGTATGGAAAATGATAATCCCCATTCCTTCATGGGATTTATTATCTCATTCTACATGGAATTTTATATCACCTCAATTCATATGAAAGCCCAATAGAAATGGGCCTAATTGCAATCAAACATAGATTTATACTTTCTTCCGATCAAACCGTTCTAACCGTTCTACAACAATAGTCACCAAACCTTTATCCCATTAAGTGAGGTAAGTTATATGGATTCTCCTACGTTGTTGGGCTTGATCCCATACTATTTCATCATCTACATTTAAATGAATTTTATAATGTTTTATCGTTATTAACCAAATCTTCTTTGGTCTCCCTCTTCCTCTATTAATATGCATATTTGTCATGGTCTCATATCGTCTAACTAGAATATTTATTGAATGTCTAGGTACGTGTCAATACCATCTAGTTTTCTCTTAATAGGTACAACCCCAACTTTCTCTCTAATGTTCTTGTTTCTTATCCTATCCATCCTCCTATGTGTGCACATTCACTTTAACATTCTTATTTCTATGACTCTCATCTTTTGTTCATATGTTCTTCATAACCCAACATTCATCTCCATATAACATAGCACATTCAGCTTCATATTACATAGCATGTTCTAATCAAGCATTATACAAAAAAAAACTCTAAGAGTAAAAAAGTCCTTGCTAAACTCTATGCATCTAACTAGTAATTGGATCATTTTTAAAGGTAGAAGCTAATCCCGTAAATAAATTTGTGAAAGAAAAACAATGATGATGCATTAAAGTTCGTCCCAAGTGTTGGTGGATTTACCCTTATAGATATCATACTCAAGATTCACATTGAAATTTGAAAGATTTGCTAAATGTCCAAATGCAGTACAAATAGGTGGAGAACCACATACCACCAAAAACTTTATACCATTAGGGCATTAGTAAGAATCACTAATAGCTTTGTGCATTGTCTGAAGTCCTTTGAATAATAAACTGCCACTGTTTCTATATTCTGGTAGTTCACTGTGAAGACTGTAAGTACAATTACTCCAACTAACCAGGCAATTTATTATGCTAATTAGGATCCTCTTTCCATAAGAAAACTTATTATATCTTATTCCTACAAATATTTTGGACAAAGCACTTAAATGCTTTGTCAAAAGGTAGCATCCAAGGATTGTGCTGAGGACTTGCTATTGATCAGACCATGCTTAAGAGAAATTTTTCTTTCATTTTCTTTCAACGAGGCTAATTCGTTATGCATCTTTTCAAATGAAGTGTGACAGTCTTGTCTAGTAAGTTTGTCACAAAGATGAGGTAATCAAGATATTTAAACAAAATGAAGGCAGGCTCACTAACAAGGGAGAAAGACAATTATTATGCTCCCAACTTAAATAAACAGACAGGGTTGCACTATATCAATATTATGGTTTATTTCATAACCAAATTAAACCTTTACCTATCATGTAGAATTTGCACACATGATAGGAAAATAAGTAAACCTAAAGTACAAGTACTCACAATCATGATAAACTACTTTCCCATAGGTCATACAGAAAAGGTTTTTCTTTTACAAAAACAGCTACTGTATAGTGTTAAACCATAATTTTATGATGTTATCTCATAAATAAATTTAAGCTATCATATAGCATTTTCACGTTTCATAGGAGTACAAGAAAACATCAAAAAATATTTTCCCTTCAATATCTATATTTTAAGAAGTCACAATCATGATAAACTACTTTTTTATTGCTCAGACAAAATGTTTTTCTTTCATACTACAGCTAGTGTGTGGAGTTAAATCCCCTCACTCTGTACCATCTGAGCCCTATCAACATTTGGTGAGTAACAACAAAGAAATGCTTGCTCCAAAGTGAGGGGCAAAGGAACTGCATAGGACAGTCAATTATCAGGAAACTTGATCAATAAAGGCCCATTTGTTTCCATACACAGGCACGTAATGGATAGTAATGTTCCATTACTTCCGTTACAGAAGCAAAACATACTGCTATAAGGAAAAAACCGAACTACTTTCAGAAGAACTAACAAGTGGTCAGTAAGCTAAGATAATCGCTAGCTACAAACCCTAGAAAAACTCTCTCCGGCAATCATCCATGGAGAATCACAGACTGAAAAACTGAGTGAGACTCTCTCTATATCGCTGCCCTACGAGAGAGAAAACGTACCCCTCCCACCACCGATGATCTGGTGGAGAGACCGCTGGCGATTGAAGAGGCGGTAGCATTGGTCCATCCGCCTGTCGGCGGCTATCAGCTCGTGCGAAGGGTCTGAAGGCGCGCCCTCCATGGACGACGCCCCCGATTCGAGTATCTCAACCCCTGAAACAAATTAAAATCAAACAAGGTAGGAGGGAGGCGAGAATCTCGAGCGGCGTTCCACCGGCAGTATCGAGATTTCAAGGCAAAGCCTCGATAGATCAGCTGGTGGAGTCGGATTTGTCTACTCCGCCTGCCGGCCCCTTTCGGCGTCGGCGCCGGCCTCGGGTCGCAGAAGAAGTCGAAATTTAATTAAAAATGAACTGTATTTCATTTTGGCGTTCCTTTTGAGGCTTTTATTCGGTTGACGCCGGTTCACCGCCGGCTTTCTTTGCGACCCGGTGGCTTCGCAAATTGCGGGTCCAAGTCGCGCACCGGATCTTGACTCGTCCACGCGGAAGCTTGACTCAATGAATATGATGTGATAATTACTTTTCCCACCTCCTCCTCTCACAGCTCACAGCGCACCCCCTCTCTATCTCCTATTAAATGACCATTTTACCCCTTTTTAAAAAATAGACAAGTTATTTTATTTTTTTCAATTTTATTTACTTCTTTAGTTTTATTTTTTTTTTAAATTTTATTTACTTCTTTAGTTTTATTTTTTAATAAATTTTATTTATTATTTTTTCATCAATTTTTTTATTTTTTATCCATCGAATCCTCTGTCCCAATATCACCTGTCCCCGTGTCTCATTCATCATCCTAACTCACCGTCGGTGGCCTCCGCTCCTCGTCCCGATTAAAACTATATCACAGAGAAAGATGAACGCAGTGAGGTTGCCATCGACACAATCAACGTCGAAATCCGGTCAGATTTGAGCAGACTTTTTTTCACCATCGATCTGAGTCCCTTGTTAGATTCGGCCGAATTTCGACGACGATCACGCCGATGGCAACCCCTTGATTCACTTTTCTCCTAGGGTATAGTTCTGATCGAGACGACGATCGAAAACCGCTGATAGTGAGCTGGAGATGACGAGTAAGATATGGAGATAGAAAATTAGAGACAGAGGAACCGATCTCATATTATAAATATAAAAAACAGTATAACATTCTTATTAAGAAAATATTTAATAAAAAAAAATAGAATAAGAAAAATGACATAAAGGTGAATAATAGAAGAGCTAGGATGGGAGGGCTTCGGAAGATGTAAAAATTTATAATTAAAAAATAAATAAAAGATTATAAATATATAATAAAAAAATTATTGAAAAGAATAAAATTAATAAAAAAATGATAAAAATTAAAATTGATTAAAAACAAAAATTAATAAAATAAAATAAAATAAAACGTGGAGGAGAATAGGAAGGGATATAAGAGTAAAAGAAAAAATGGGACCGGGAGGGGAGAATATTAGAGGGGTAGGAAAAACGCACTCATATGATGATGCTCATCTATCCCAAAGCGGATTGTAAACGAATCGGGTTGCCGACGAGACCCATCAACCCGAACCCTAATGATAACACAATTTTCTTAATTAAGTGCAAGGGGAAAGAGAATGGAGAATAGAAATAGATGTTGATGATAATAGTAGATGATCATTAAGTTGTACTTAATGATAGCTAATTAATAATCATCCATGATAAAATCGACCAAATGATGATATACGATGATCATTCTCTGCTAGTGATCGTGATCGCCATTAATTATTAATGATCGATGTCATTGTATATCATTTTTTCCTTTCAAATATTATCTAATATTCTAATATTAGATGGATCATATTAGTCCTTTTATTTTATTTTTCCATTAACCCACTCGAACAACTAGTTATTTTCTTTTTTTTTTAATCTGATATTCATACATTTATTAATAAAAATTACATTTAAGAATTATTAATATAATTTCTAAGGATAAATCTCTTCCTTCTTGTTTTTTTAACAAATGGTGGTACAAGCATATAAGACTAGTCGGCTAATGTTAAATGGTAACTAAGAAAATTATTATTAATCTAACCAATGTCATTAATATTAGGAAATAATTATTATAAGTAAATAGTTATTTATTTACTAGTTATTAGTAAATAATTATTATTAGAAAATAGTTATTTATTTCCTAGTTATTAGAAAATAATTATTATTAGAAAATACTTATTGTTTTCCTAATTGATGTATTTTTCTATTTTCACTTGTAATGATATTTATATATACCATATGCTCATTAATAATATGTTTGAATTTTATCGTCAATATGGTATCAGAACTCTAAGCTTAACAACAACCTTTTTTTCTTCTCTTTCTTTCTTTCTTTTCTCCACAATGGCGGCTGCCGACGACATCAACCGCCGGCTCTAGCCGCCTTCTACAATGGTTGCCGCCGACGACATCATCCGTCGACTATCTCTCACAAATACTCCTGATTCTCCTGCCCTTTTCTTTGATTTCTATTTTCAGGTGTTGGATCGTCGTACGGGAGCGACACTGGTCAGCGGGGGCCATAGAGATGGTGTCTATTACTGGCCAAAATTTATGTCTACGCTATCATCGCCTTTCGCCTTTTCTATGTCTATCTCGTCATCTATTTCCTTATGTCATAGTCGTTTAGGTCATCTCTCATTAGATGTTTTGCAACATTTTTTTATCCTTAGGTCTTTCATTTCCTGCGAATACTTTGTCTAATTTTTCATGCACTTCGTGCAATATTAATAAGAGTAATAAATTGCTCTTTCATAAATCTAATATTTCGTCTCTTGCTCCTTTGGATATTATCTTTTCTGATGTTTGGACATCTCCTATATCATCATTTGATGGACTCAAATATTATGTTATCTTTGTTGATAATTTTACAAAGTATATATGACTTTATCCTTTACGCAATAAATCGGATGTATACTCTACCTTTATTGTATTCAAAACTCTTGTTGAAAGTCGGTTCTCAATGACTATCAAAATACTATTCACTGATAATGGAGGTGAATTCTTAGCCCTTCGCTCCTTTCTTACTACTCATGGTATTAGTCATCTTACCACTCCTCCACACACTCCTGAACACAATGGATACTCTGAACGTCGTCATCATCATATAGTCGAAACTGGTCTCACTTTATTGCACAAAGTATCTATTCTACTCACTTTCTGGTCTTATGTCTTCGCTGCAGCAGTCTATTTGATTAACCACATGCCTAAGGTCGGTCTCTCCTATATGTCCTCTTTTGAAAAATTGTTCACCACCCTTCCTGATCTTTCTAAGATTCGAGTTTTCGGGTGTCTATGCTTTCCATGGTTGCGCCCCTACTCTCACCACAAGCTTGATCTCAAGTCAACCTCTTGTGTCTTCCTTGGCTATTCTCTCACCCAGAGTGTCTTCCCGTGCTATGATGTAGCTCTCAAAAGAGTCTTTGTATCTCGTTATGTTAAGTTTGTGGAGCATATTTTTCCATTTGCCATCACCTCCTCCTTGGATTCCACAGTAATAGACATTGACTCTGAGCTCTCTGCTGCACCAGTTCTCTCGTGGGACCCTCCAACACCGATGTCGCAACCTGCCACTAACCGTAGCTGTCTGCAAGTGACTTCTTCACCGCTATCATCATCGCCGCCATCATCACCTCTTGTTGTTGGGTCGTCCACGCTGCCTGGTGGCAACCGACCCTCTAGCCCACTGACTATTTCTCCCTCTCTCGCTTCTCTAAACCAACATCCCATGCAAACTCGCTCCAAAAATGTCATCTACAAACTCAATCCAAAGTATCTTCTTCATACTAGTCTTCCACAACCTTGTGAACCCTCCTCTGTCACGCAGGCGCTCAAGAATCTAAATTGGGTACATGCCATGCATAAAGAGTATGATGCTCTTCTCCATAATTAGACTTAGACTCTTGTCCCACCTTCCCCAGACCAAAATGTTGTGGGTAATAAGTGGATGTTTCGCATTAAGCGTAATTCTGATGGCTCAATAGGTATAAGGCTCGCCTTGTTGCCAGGGGTTTTCATCAGCTCCCTAGTGTTGACTATCATGATACATTCAGCCCTGTTATTAATCCAGTAACAATGCACATTGTTCTTAGTTTGGCTGTGAATCGGAGGTGGTGTCTTCGCTAACTTGATGTAAACAATGTGTTTCTTAATGGTCATCTTGCAAAGGAGGTTTATATGGCACAACCTTCGGGTATATGCAGTGCTGAGTTTCCAGATCATGTGTGTTGTTTGCATAAGGCACTTTATGGCCTAAAGCAGGCTCCGCGCGCCTAGTATTTGGAGCTTCGTGCTTTCTTTGTCTCTCTTGGATTTATCGCATCTCGAGCGGACACCTCCTTATTTGTTTATTCTAGGGATGATATTGTTATCTATTTCCTTGTATATGTTGATGATCTAATTATTACAGAGAGTGATGCTTCTTCTGTTGATGTCATAGTATGTAAACTTCATGCAAAATTTACGATTAAGGATCTTGGGGATCTTTTCCTCTTCTGCGGTATTGAAGTTCGCCCAACCTCAAATGGTCTTCTCTTGTCTCAGCAAAAGTATGTCACTGATCTTCTCTCTAAACACAACATGCTTGATTCTAAGTCGATCTCCACTCCTATTGCGGCTGGCTCTCGTCTTACTTTGCATGATGGGTCTTCATCTTTTGATACGACTAAGTTCTGACAAGTAGTTGGAGGCTTACAACATCTCCGTATGACTCGTCCTGATATTTCCTTTGCGGTCAATAAGCTTTCACAGTTTATGCATGCTCCTTCATAGAAGCATTGGGGTGATGTGAAGCGTCTACTTCGGTATCTCAATGGTACTAAGGATCTTGGCATTCATCTTCTTGCGGATACACCTTTTACTCTTCATGGTTTCTCCGATGTAGACTGCCAGGAGATCTAGATGATCAGTGTTCTATGGGTGCATTTATTATTTTTCTAGGTGCTAATCCGATTTCCTGGAAATCAACCAAACAGCGCACAGTTGTACGCTCTTTGACTGAGGCTGAATATCGTGTCATTGCTTCTGCAGCAATTGAGATCCAATGGATTAAGTCATTTTTGACAGATATGCTTCTTCCGGTTACCACGCTTACTGTGCTTTTCACTGATAATTTGGGTGTCACGTATCTTTCTGCTAATTCTATTTTTCACTCTCAGATGAAACATCTAGCTATTGACTATCACTTTGTTCATGATCTGGTGCACGCCTCCAAACTACGAGTTACTCATATTCCTGCTGAGGATCAATTAGTTGATGCACTTACAAAGTCGCTTTCTTGACCTCGGTTGTTTGCTATTTGCAACAAGATTAGTGTCATTTCTGGGACACCATCTTGAGATGGTGTATTAGGAAATAATTATTATAAGTAAATAGTTATTTATTTCCTAGTTATTAGGGAATAATTATTATTATAAAATAGTTATTTGTTTCCTAGTTATTAGAGAATAATTATTATTAGGAAATACTTATTATTTTCCTAATTTATGTATTTTCCTATTTTTACTTGTAATGGTATTTATATATATCATATGCTATCATTAATAATATGTGTGAATTCTATCGTCAATAATTAATAGTCATCAAATCAATGGTGTCAATCGATCAATGGTCAACGAGTAGTAGAGAAGGTTGATTTCGAGGTTGTGGTAAATCTGGGAGGTATAGGGGAGAACTTGAAGATTTATTCAAGCTTGCTTCAAGTGTTCTAATCTTTTGTTCTCTATCTTTTGTTCTCTATCTTTTATTTTCTTTTTTGTGCTCTCATTGGTAATTTCTTATGTTTATTTTTCATCATATGTAAACGAGATATTGTAAGAGGTTTTTCTATTAGTGTAATTGATTTCTAGTCAAAGTTGATTAAGTTGATAAAGCTTAAATTAAGTTTCAATATTTGATTAATATGTTAATTCGATTGAGTGAGATAAAGTAGGTCAAAGTTAATTGATACTTGATGGAGAAATCCAAGTGAATCATTAATGGTTGATCAAAAACTTGATAGTCAGAAGTCCAATGGGGAGTTGACAAGAGAAAAATCTAAGTGAATCATAGTTAATAGGGCACTTAGTGGTCAGAAGCAATGGGTGAAGTCCAAGTAAGTCATGGATGATCGAACACTTGACATGAGATGTGAAATCCAAGTCAGTCAGGATTGATCAGACACTTGACATGTGAATAAAAGCTCTAATAGGTCAGGAATGATTAAATGTTAGACAAGTATAGAAAGTACTAACAAGTCATGAAGGATCAAATGTTAAGTGAGTGTGGAAGTCCAAACAGGTTAAGGAAAATCAGATGTTTAGCATTGGAGAAATCTTGACAGGTCAAGGGTGACCAGATGTTAGATGCATGAAATCCCGGTAGGCTAAGATGGACCGTATGCTAAGCAACAAAAAGTCCTTACAGGTTAAGATTAATTGAATGTTAGACAAAGTCCTAGTAGGTTGAGATAAACCAAATATCAGGTAAGGCAAGAATTCAACATTGGAAAGATTGAAATAGGAATATCAATTGATTGATAAGGTATATCGATTGATCGATGGACTCTAAATCCCAAATTTAGGCTTTGAGTGTTTTATTTTAGGTTTGCTATACTAACTAGGGTTGCTACAGTAATTAAGGTTGCTAGTATATAGTGTCAGGGTTTAGGGTTTCTACTATAGTGTTTTGTTATAGTACCTATCAATTAATGAGTTATCAATCGACTGATGACATTGTAGCAGTGAACAGAAGGTTCAGAAATTGACTAAAAACTCAACTGGTTGTTTATCAGTCGATTGATGAGGTTTAGTAGTCAACTAATAGCATTGTAGTGGCAAATAAAATGTTTAGAACTCGATTGAAAACTAGATAGGTTGTTTATTAGTTAATTGATGAGGTTTAGTAGTTGACTGATGGTAGTCAAACTGAGTTAACAAGAGCAGTTCTACAAGTGCAATGGTTAGATTTGATGGAGCAGTCGATTAATAGGTAAATCAATTGACTAATAGGCATAAATTAGCCCGACAACAACCCTATAAAAGAGGGTTTTGAGGAAGATTAAAGGCATCGATTCTTGAGGGGCTGGAGATGACGTGCTGCTACATTTCCTACCAACAAGAGGAAATCCAAATCTACAAGAAAGTATTCAAAATTAATTTTTTATTAGTAAAGTTGTTTTACTTTCATTTATATTGGTATTTTGGTTCTTATTGTATTGTTTGTAAGAAACAAATTGTAAGAGGCTTTTCCGCCTCTAAAAGGTATTCAAGAAGGATAAGATTAGTGGTGGTAGTTCATTAGGATTAGGTCTTAAATGTAGCAACTTTCGGAGGTTGTGAACCAAGTAAATTGTCCATGTTTGTATTGTGTCATATATTGTATTTTAAATTTTCACTGTGCAATCTATTAGTACGAAAGGAGCTATTCATCCCCCTCTAACTTGAACTAGCCATGTTTCACTGTGCAATCTAATTGTTACTTAAGAAAGAAAAGTTAGAGGTGCATTCAATGAGTGATCCACCTATGTCAAAGAGTAGGAGTCCGAGGGAGGACTATCGAGTCATAATAAACACTTGATTTGTTTTCTTGTTCTTTAGTTCTTGTTTGAGTTTCCCTATGTAACAAGATTCATAGGAACAAGAAACAAGCTATGAATGAGACTAATCACCTCCTCTAGTGCTCCAACCGATCTAACAATTAGTATGAGAGCCTTGTTGCTTACAAAGGACTAATTATTCAAAGAAGCAAAGTTTAGAGGAGATGGTAGCACAAGAGGGTATCAAGGTAGCAAGGTCTCCAATTTTCAATGACATAAAGTTCACCTACTAGAAAGGAAGAATGAAATACTATTTAATAACTAAAATAGTTGAATGGTTTATGGTGAAATAAAGCTTCACTTTGCAACTGCTCTTCAACATCAATCAACTAGTCACTAGCTTGCAACCTCTTCACTCATTAGTTTAGTAGATGGTTTGTACCTATTAGTTGACTTACTTCAATAATAACTTCTAGAAACAATTGTTATAATAAATTAACTATTCTATTACAACAAAATAATGATCCATCAATCAACTCCTTGTACCATTAGTCAAATATGTTCAATAGTAGCTTATGGAAATGACTATTATAATAAATTAACCATTTTATTAATCAATTAACTGTCATTCTAGATGACTTAAAGGACCAATAAATTGTTCAATAGATACAATGATATAATGCCCTCCTATTCCTTTTGAATAAGTCATCAGTCAACTACCTAGTTGACCAGCACAGAATAGCCACCAACTAGTATATTAGTAAATTGAAGGTCTAGGTCGTTTGTTGAGTCGACTTGACTATCAACCGATTGGTAATCATAATTCAGTCTATTGAGACATTGACTAAGTCAATTCTAAAACTTTCATCCTATTCTAATTTATCCCTAGATTTTCTATTTGATATGTGTACTTGTACTTAGTGTTGCACAAAAGAAATTCATCAAGTTACTAGAGAATATCCTTCTTTAAGACTACTTTAGAGGGAATTACGGACACCACGAGGCATGTCCAATACTCGGTCAATATGAATCCTGACTAATCCAAGTAAAACCAGAACTTGTATCAAGACAACTTAACTCAAGGTGAGCTCGGTGACCAATCCACCAGAGTTTATTTCCAAAGAGTTCAGTTCAAGTCATCTTAACTCAAGGCGAGCTCAGATTAGGTCGGACTGGTTCTCCCAAGTTTATTCTCAAGCAAAGTTTAGTTTGAGTCGATCTACCTCATGATGAGTTCAAGTCAAATTGTTTCTTCCAAGTAATTCAATAGGATGATCGAGCTCCTATTAGGTCTTTTTGAGTCAACTTCGAAATAGAACCAACAAATCTCAACCAAGTTAGAAACAATTCAGCAATCACAAAATGGAAGAAGCGTCAGTTACAAAGAGACTTATATTACAGAAAGGTATCATCATTAATAATGACGTTAATTAAAGAAGGAGGTACAACGATTACAAAGATGTGTCCGTTAAAAACCTTACACACCTCCTTCTTCCCTATAAAAGGTAGCAGTGTCTTCACATAGATGGGAGCGGATCATAATGTTAGGATGTATATTAAAAATCTAGTTTTTTATATAAATATTTATAAAAATTACATTTGTCAAAAGTCTACATTTATGCTAAGTGTAGTTGTCTATTTAATTTATATTGTAGATAACATGGTGTGAGGTGACACACAGAAGATCATGTTATCAGTTCCTTATAAATTATAAATAGTAGCTCACAACCAAGATGGAATAGGGCAAACCATTGGAGTGGTTGTAGTGTAATTTGGTATTAGTTTATCTTGACTATAAAATTATACCAGTACACTATAAGTGTATTGAGCAGGACCATTTGAGATAGTGTCTTTTTATACTGACTACATAAAAGAACAAAACCTTTATTATTATGGAAGTACGTACTCTTAATCATGATATAATAACAAGCACGTATACTTAATATTTATTTTTTTAATTTATCAAAGGGTGTGATTTAGTTCGTTAAATCAATAGGTCCGATAAGTTGAGAAATGATATTATTTATATGGTATGTTGTTGATTATAGAATGAAATTGTGTCCTAGTAATTTAGGTTGATGATGTCCCCTTGAGGAGCTCATAAAGATTGTCATGTAAACCCTACAGGTAGAATTAGTCCGACATGACAATAAGGTTGAGTGGTACTACTCTTGGAGCTAGATATTAATTAAGTGAGTTGTCAGTAACTCATTTAATTAGTGGACATTCGATATCTTAAACACAGAGAGACTAATACACTCATGATAAGAAGGAGCTCATATTGTAATATGGGATTGGTGTGGTGGTGCAATAATAACTCTTTAGTGGTATGAGTTATTATTGATGAACTTGAGTTGGGTGTTTAGGGCGAACACAGGAAGCTCAAGCTCATTGGGAGATCAAAACCAATTCCTCCTCTTGGTCCCTGTTGTAGCCTCTTATTTATAAAGTCTTATATCCACTTAAAGCCAAGCTTCTTACCCATCTTGTTGTGGGCGACCATGCCAAGCTTGGAGCCCAAGCTAGGGTCGACCAAGCCCTTCATGGAGCCTAAGTAGGGGTCAGCCAAGCCATGCTTGGTGACCAAGCATGGGACTGACCAAAGTAAAATAAAAGGAAGTTTTGTAAACAAAATTTTGTTAAATCTTTCCTTATTTGTAGTAATCTACAATGATTAAAATAGAGATTTTATTTTGTTAAAATTTTTCTTTTTTGTAGTTATCTACAATGGTTAAAAGAAATATTTTAATTTTGTTAAAAACTTTCCTTTTATAGCCATCCTCATGGTTTTAAAAGAGAGTTTTAAAATTTTAAAATCTTTCCTTTTATAGCTATCTACAAAGGATTAAAGAGATATTTTAATTTTGTTAAAATCTTTCCTTATTTATAGTTATCTATAATGTTTAAAAGAGAGATTTTAATTTTTGATAAAATTTTCCTTTTTGTAACCATGTTTTAAAAAGAAAAATTTTAATTAATCTTTCCTTTTGTAGTTGTCTACATGTTTTAAAAGAGAGAGATTAATTTTAAAACTTTCCTTTATTGTCATGTACAATAGGAAATTTAAAAGAGAGAGATTTTAATTGTTATTAAAATTTATTTTTTTAAAGGGAGGCCACAAATAAGGAAGTTTTAATTATGTTTAAAACTTTCCTTTTCTGTCATGACCAATGATTATAAAAGAGAGGTAGAGGGCGCCCTTCATCGAATTGAACCTAGGTTTTCTCCCCTTCTATTCCTTTGGTTGCCGGCCCCTCTTCCCTTCCCTTCTCCCTTTATTTTTTCTTCCTTGAGGGACGGTGGCTTGCTTGGAGGAAAGGAAACATAAGGGTCGGCGGCATCAAGCATTGGAGATCTCTTGGTGGTCGGACTATTTGGAGAAGAAGAAGAACAAGAGAAGAAAGTTTCCTATTTTGGCATCCCTTGGTGGCTCAAGAGTCTTGGAGGAAAAGAAAGAGCTTGGGTGGATTTCATCTTGGTAGATCATCGCCCACACAACATCCAAGAGGAGGAGAGGAATACAACAAAAAATCAAGAGGTCTTTAAGTCACAAAGAAAGGTATAACTAGTTATTTGTTTCCGCATTATAACTAGTTCATGTTCTTTGTATAGATCTTGAAAAATCAAACTCAAGAGACTATCGATTTTAAGTTATCATTTTTGTTATTGATTTTATTTTTCGATTTCATGTTTCGATAATGTGCTTCTATTGGGGTCTCTATAGTTAAACTCAGTTTACTGTAAGAAGTTAGATATCCGATTTCTTTGTAAGGCTTTATCTAGGAAGTGGTGGATGATCTCATACCCAAGAAGGTCTAGTGTCTCGCCATGTTTAACCTGGAAGCCGATCTTTGAAATAGATATTTGATTAACTTCTGTAATATGGTTTAACTTAGGAAGGTCACATCAGTTAAACTTGGAGTAAAAATGTTAAGTATCGTTTCCAATCCAAGTTTAACTTCTGAAGGACAATTTGGATTAATAATGTTAAGCATCATTTGTAATCCAAATTTAACTTCAATAGAGCACATGGGTAGCTAGGATAGTTCTATGCTTGTACAAATTTTTTATACAAGGGAACTAGGACGGTATTTCGAGTAGCAACCAACACATAAAACCTCACTATTTTTGCTATGTGGTTCTCTTCTCTAACTCTTCTCTCCAGATTTAACTTGAGCGTCATCGGATGGGTCAAACCAAGGTACGTATTGGCCCCCCTTTTAACCTCTCTTTTTGAGTCCTTTTAGTCGACATCACTAGGAATCGACCTGATATATAGGAGACTATACAATGGAGCTCGATCTGATAGGAGAAGATCTAGGAAAGCGGACTTGATAGAAATGCAAACCGACATGAGACTACTCGGTAGAGCTATATCTAACATGAGTCAACCAACAATTTGATCTCGTACAAGATCAAGAACTTTTATTTAGGTCTTCTTCACTTTGCCAAATTTTTTATCAACCTTTACTAGCTAGGACTTCATCTTGTATCATCTTTAATCTGTCGGGACTTCATCTTGATACATTTAATCACCATTGATTCATCGAGACTTCTAAAGGATTAAGTCAACATTAGTGGGCTTAAATCTCCAAAGTATGGGCTTACACTTGATTAACACACATATGACTAATTCTTATTAAGGAAATTAAACCTCAATTAAGTGATCTAATAGTTTAAGTATGAAGGGATATTTATATTATTGGATGTGGATTCAATATGTAGTCCGTTAATCCGATTCATTAACATTAATGGGTTGTTAATGATGCATGAGTTTTATGTGGATGGTCCTTATAAGATCAGTCAAGGTATATAAGGGAAGAAATTCTTAATTTGTGCATCTTTGAATATGAGATTCAATAGAGCTTCTTCTTCATATGCTTCCATTTTCCCCATTAAAAAGGACTCTGGATTGCCACCCGCTCCTGTAGAAGATCATTCGACGCTTGCAGGATCTTCGATGACAAGTAAAATCAATGACTCTTGTGATGGATTCAAATTAGCTCATTGTTAGCTATTGTTTTAATTTTCAATATTGTTTTAAAGTTTGATGATAACAAGATCCTATTGTAGACACATCATATGGTTTGTTTTCGATGTATTGCTATTCCTTTCAAATGGTATCAGAGCTTAAGATTAATTTATTGTTATCTTTTATGGTGTACGGATTAATTTTTCGATGATTTAGCACATATACATCAATTTTGTATTTGATTCCATATGGATGAGCAAAATTGATGTATATCTATTGAATATAACATAAATAGGTTAGAATTTAACCTATGAATCAAGTTTTTTTTCATTATTTGTGAAGAACTCAATTGACAGCGCTATTCAGGATTTTATTTTTAGCTAAAATATTGTGTTTAGAAAATTAGGTTTTTTATATCAATCTATTGGTGAAGGTCACCAATTGATTGATAAGAGCAAATTTGGGCATTGAAAGCTCCCAAATCGATTGGCCTAATCAATTAGTGTTCACCAATCGATCACCATGAGGACCAATCGATTGGGATGCCCAGAATCATGCATAGAAAGGGCTAAAATCGATTAGACAATTGATTGGTATTCATCAATCGATTGTTATGAGGACCAATCGATTGTTAAACATGGGTTGTGCATAGAAGTGTCTGAAATAGATTGGGCAGATTAATTGATTAACACCAATTGATTGAAGGAACATAGGTCAGATACAAAAGATTTTGGAATTGATTGGGTTGATCCACTGAATAACACCAATTGATTGCCAAAAAGCACCAATCGATTGCGGTTTATTTGATTGTCCACAAAAGATTTTCAAATTGATTGTTGGATCGATTGATGTTCACCAATTGACTTGGCCAATTGATTGGGGTGGATGAACATAAGCTTTCCAAGTCGATCAAGGAACTCAACTATTATGTACCAATTGATTGCCATTGGTGGAAAATTGATTGGCATGCCCAAGAATTGACACATACAATGTATCGATCGATTATTACCTATTGACAATTAATTGAGCAGTGTGGCAATTGATTGGTAACTGATACCAATATATTGATAATTGAATTTAGTTTAGTTTTTAGCAGCTCTTTCTCTTGTATTCTTTCTCACTCTTGCCATTTAGTTGAACTTATATTATCGCCAAAGCGAGAACTATTAGGGAGGCTAAGAGTGTTAGCATAGAGGGATGCATATTCATAATAAGGGTGATTGACCCAACGAAAAATCATTCTTATATTAGATATATGTTTAATGAAGCTCACAAGTCTAGTTTGCTTCTAAGTCATGTGCATAGTGTGTCGACCCAAAGGAATGAGCACTATATAACTGATTAGAAGTGTTGTAAGTGGTGTTGAAAATATAAGCTAATTAAGAAAGCTCATGAATATAGTATCATTCGCATAATGCATCAGTCCAAAGGAAGACAAGATATGTGGCAAATGAAGGTAATTATGAGTTGCTTAGAGAGTACCACTAGCATTATAATTTAGTCTAAAAACTTAGTGTAATGTTGCATTAGGTATCTCAATCAATATCCATGAAATTACATGTTTTGTTTGTTGCATTATGTTACTACACAATTATAAAGATACATGCTTTGTTTAGTTAAATTGAGCTATATTCTTTGCTTTTATTTATGTAGTGCTCTCAATATCTGAACAACATTTCTATGCTTATTGACACAAAGTTTGGATAATAAAAAAACATATAACAATACTTTTAGGCTTCATGAATCTAGACTTTGCACTTAGGAATAATCGCCCTGCATCTTTAACTAGTGATTCTACTACAGTGTAAAAGGTGATCTATGATAAGTGGGAGCGATCAAATGCATGAGTCTAATCATCATTAAGATGCCCATTCTGGAATCACTTAAAGGTTTGATTATTGAGAATACAGATGATAAAGCCTTAATTAAGGAGTTAATAGACCGATTTGTCTCAAATGAAAAGGTTGAGACTACTATAGTTCTCATGAAGTTAGTGTATATATGGTACAACAAGAGGGTAGCATTAGAGAGTATATCATGGAAGTGTCAAACTTGGTTACAAGGCTTAAGATACTAAATTTAGATATATTTAAAAGTGTTAACCTCATCCTAATCTTTTTGCCTACACATTTTACTACCTTTAAGATAAGTTACAACATTCAAAAGTAGAAATAGACACTAAATGAGCTCATAGCTCAATGTATACAGGAAGAAGAGACACATCTTACAATGCTCATTTTGCATCCTCATCTCAATATTTGAACTAGAAGAAAATAAAGGATAAAAATAAGAGTAAAGGTAAATAACTTGCACTGACATGGGCTTCAGGACATAAGGTATAAAACCAATAAGATTCAGACCTAACTTATTTTTTTTTGTAAAAAAAAACTATCTGAAGAAGGATTGCAACAGATACATCAACTAACACGTCAAGAAAGGTAATCTCTCAATTTTGTTAGTTTAGAAGTCAACCTAACTACTATACGAAATAACACTTAGTAGATAGATACTGGTGTAACAACTCACATAAGTGTAACTATGTAAGGTTGCTTCAGAAGCTGAATGTCAATTGATGTTGAAATATTCATCTATATGAGAATTAGCAAGAAGGTGAAAGTAGAGGCGATAGGTGCGTTTAGAGTTTATTTAGGAAACAATATACTTTTGAATTTGAAAAATATATTTGTAGTATCATCATTTAGACTGAACTTAATTTCTATTTTATGTTTGGACAAATATAAATACACTTGTGTTGGTGCAAGAAGCATTCGACGATCAAACCCGAGTTTTGATAATGGTAAAGGATTCAAAGTTAAGCTGTCTTGTTATCTAATATGGTTGAATGAGATTGTAGGAAAAGCCCTAAGGTTTCTTAGGCAAAGTCCTAGTTGTGGTTAGGCAGGTGGAAAACCCTAGGGGACGGTAACCCTAGGTCCTAGGGGGTGGTAACCCTAAGCGAAAAGTCTTGGCGGGTCGAAGCTTTGGGCAAAAGTCCTAGGAGGCGGTAACCCTAAGTGAAAAGTCCTGGTGTCGCGAATCAGGTGAAAGTCTGGGTGGACCGTGGAGCAGAAGTCCAGCAGAAAGACCTGAAGACTCGGGCACTGAGCAAAAGTCCAGTGGGTTTGGAGGACCGGTCTGGCAACAGGTATGCTCTCCTGAGTGGAGTAGGTGAGGATGCATTCTCCGCCGAAGGAACAATAGGCGTCGGTTCGACCTAGGGTTTTCGGTTGGAAATTCGAAGTCCAAACCGGATAGTCCATTGGCTATCACACATTTATTTGCATCTAATTATTATGTGTTAACTTTATTTTGCAGGATATGTTATTGTTTTGTGGACTAACATATCTTGCAGGGACAAAATAACAATGTTTACCTCGGATGAAGAGTACCCGAGGTGCCCTCCATGGAGCTTGGAGGCGCCTCGGGTGCAAGGCAGAAGCTGTGCAGGAATCTAGGCTGGAGGCACCCTCATGGAGGCTTGAGGTGCCTCAGAACACATTGAAGGCGCCCTCAAGTGAATAGGCAAAGACTACTTCAGAGCTTATCTGCGCTGCGGATCCGGCGATGATGGAGGTGCCCTGAAGGGGCTTGAAGGCGCCCTCAACAGCCTTTATAAGGTAGTCTCGACCAACAGCTTGTATCAATCAACTTCCAAGTGATCTTTCAGTTGTGCACTGCTCTAAAGACGATCCAGAAAGTCTATAGCAAGAACCCGACGACCCAAAGCTGTAAATTTCATTTCTTTATTGTCAGTATAGCTTTCTCAATATTATTTTGTAATAACTTTTTGTAATCTTTTGCGCTATTATAGTTGTTACCTAAGTAAACATTCAACGAGCGTGAGCCTTGGAGTAGGAGTCACCCAAGGCCCCAAACCAAGTAAAAATACTTGGGTCATTTTGTGTTTGTTTTAATTTCCGCTGTAATTACTCGTTAAGTTTTATGAATACGAAAAGTGAAAGCCACGAGCACTATTCACCCCCCCTCTAGCGCTTTTCGATCCAACAATTGGTATCAGAGCGGGGTCGCTTCGATTTGGTGCAACCACCAGTCAAGCATATTTTTTTCGTGGTGATTTTCAATTTTTCAGAGTCAATCAGAATCAGTATTCTTGCCCCATTCCAATCTAATTTTTTGTAATCGAAGTTTTTCTTGAAGTTTGTGCAACACCACTCGAGATCGTATTTTATTCTTTTTACCGCACTACTAATCTAAGATCAAGTCCTGGGACAAATTTCGTTCTATTTTTCTTGTGCTAGTTTTTTGGCTCTTCAAGAAGGCTACAATGCAACCCGACCTCCGCTCTTCAATGGAGAGGACTTCGGCTACTGGAAGGGCCAAATGGAGTCGTACCTTCAAACGTATTTTGAGGTATGGATGATCGTCAAAGCCGGTCTAGAACTTCCAACTGACAGCGCCGGCAAGCCAATATCATATGAGAATTGGGATGCAACTCTGATAAAGAAAGTAGAAGCCAACACCAAGGCAACCTGCACCCTCCAATGTGGACTAACGAAGGAGGAGTTGAACCACGTCGGCCCATCCTCGAGTGCCAAAGAACTGTGGGAGAAACTGATTGAATTACATAAAGGAACATCTAACACCAAGGTAAGTAAGAGGGATCTTATTTTTAACAAATTATATAATATAAAATTGTAGGAAGGTAAAACAGCGAGCCAGTTGCATGCGCGCATCCAAGACCTCCTCAATGGTCTCCATGCAATCAGACAAAAGGTAGAAAATAGAGATATAATCAGGTATTCTCTCAATGCTTTTCCAAGGACTACCTTGTGGGCATCCATGGTAGATGCTTACAAGATATCCAAATATCTCTCTTCAATTAAATTAGATGAACTATTTGCTGAATTTGAATTGCATGAACAAGTTAACTCTCGGTCGAATGAGAAGGGTATAGCTTTGATTGCAGGTACAAGTAGAACCAGGGAACCAAAAGCAAGACGCAGAACTGAACCGGAGTCAGAAGAAGAACCAAACTCGGACAATGATGACGAGGAGATCACAGTCGAGCTGGTCAACTTGATGAGAAAACTTTACAAAAAGAAGAAGGGATTCAACAAGAAGGACATCAAGAAAGTGATCCAGTCCAAGGAGGCCCAGCCAAGCTCAAAGATGAAGTTCGAGGTCATCTGCTACGGTTGCAATCAAAAGGGTCATATCAAAGCAAATTGTCCTAATCAAAAGGATGAGAAGAAGCAAAGAAAGAAGAAAGCTTTGAAGGCGACTTGGGACGAGTCTTCTTCAGAAGAGTCCGACGATGAAGAACTCGAACAGACGAGTTTCCTTGCAATGACGGCACGGGACCAAGTCAATGAATTCGGAAGCGAGGATGAATCGGAAGCTGAGTTCGAGAGAAGCCATGGATCCGTATCCGTTTCCGAAGGGCCTAACCCCTCTGTAAGTACTTCACGGTTATATAATTTAATTAATTATCTAATGCATAAGTTAGCTAAATCTAACATTCGGATCAAGTCACTTCTAAATGAGGTAACAACCCTTAAGGAAGTGACCATTTCCAAATCCTTGACTAACCCGATTCAGATTGGAACCTCAACTCAAGTCCAAAAGCTTGAGGAAGAGAATTCCAACCTGAAAACTCAAGTCAAGGATTTGATGATTGCATTGGAACGGTTTACACTGGGTTCCAAGAATCTTGACTTGATTCTTGGAAAACAGAAGGTCGTATACAATTGATCCGGACAAGGATTTAGAACAAAAAGAAAATACCGTTCATATCTGTCACTTGTTAACAAACCAAATAGAAAGGTAGTCCAAGCATGGGTACCTAAGTCTAACTTGGTCAATCAAGTTGGGCTTAGTAAATATTAGATCCCCAAGGATCAAGTTCATTACCTTGATAGACCATATCGAGGCTATGATCCAGGGGGAGCTAATAGAAAAATTATCTTAATAAATAAATAGAATTGCCTGGTGATTGTTATTTTCTGCTTTACTTTTATGCATGCTTAGATTAGGCTAGATTAAGGACCTAGACATAATTTACACTTGATTAGTTAAATCTAGGGGGTTCAAAAGGAAAATTAAATATATAATTTCTTTGAAAGGCTGTGTCTAGAAGTGGTGGATGATCTCATACCCAAGAAGGTCTAGTGCATCGCCACAGCCTGGGAGCCGATCCTTGAAATGTGTATTGACTAATTAGAAAACCTGAGTCTAACCCAAATGTAAATTAATCATTAGATATAATCTAAATTAAATATAACTATCTCACAAAAATACATAAGATTCCCTTATTGAAAACTTAGAATCAGATGAAATTGACATAGGATGAACTTAGTCGAATTTAATCAACCTAATTTAATTTAATCTAATTAATCAACCTTAATTCAATTTAATAAATTTAACTTAATTAATTTTAATCTTAATTTTGAAATAATAATTAAATTCAAAATCATTATCTACAAAATTATAATTTTCAAATCATAATAATTTCAAAATTCAAAATCATTATCTACAAAATTATACTTTTCAAATCATAATTAAATTTTAAATTATTAATTATTAAATTTTCAATTTTCAAATCATATAATAATTAATAGTTAATTCAAAATCTTAATGATAATTAATTTTTAAAATCTTAATTAATTCACAAATCAAATTTTCAAATTATGATTTAAAACTGAATTAATTATACTTTCAAAATCTTCAAAATTTTAAATGTTTACTCATTTGAAATTCAAACTCACTAAATTTTCAAACTTATCTCAATTTCAAATATTGATAAAAATTAAATAAAGTTAACTCGTCTTACACTCACTCATAAGCTGAACATGCTTGATAACCTAGAATGGGTGAGATGAAAATTTAGGAAACTAAGTATTTTACTCATACTTGGACTTTAGAACTTTAGAAAACTAAATTTTTTCTTTAACAAAATTGTCTTTACTCTCTATTTTAAAAACAGCTAGTATGTCTTTGGTTTTAACTAGAAAAAGACTTAAAAGTTTTAAGCATTATTTTTCTTCTCAAATTTAAGCTAAGTACTTTACAAATACAATTAGTTTTTAAAAATCCTGAAATTTTTTATCAAATATTTTCTCACATTTTTTAAACTAAATTTTTCTAAATCAAAATTAGCTAAGTTACTTTTTAAAGTCAACAAACGTAGATAAAAACTTCCTTCCAAACTTAGTTTCTGAAATTTATTTAAGGAAAAGGTTTCTAAGTATTTTTTTTCAAACATCAAATTATTTCTAAAAGCTAGATTTTTATCAAAATGTTTTCTATCAAATTTTATTTAAAAAGTCAAGTTTTTATAAAATTTTTAAAAGCTAAGTCTAAGGCCTAAGATTTAAGCTAAGTGTTAAAAGCTGAAATAGTTATTAGCTGTATACTTTTCAAACTAAGGCCTATGATCAACTTCTCAATTTGTCTATTATGCCTTATTTTTTCTGATTTTTTTTATATGGAAAAGGTGGAGAGTATGAAAAATTTAAAGTATGAAAATTCAAAATATGAATTTTTTTTTTAAAATAGCTTTAATTAAGGGGGAGTGAGCTTTAACTAAGGGGGAGCCTTGTATTTAAAATTCATTTATGTTTGCACTGTTATTTTCTGTTATGCTTGCATTCCTTGAAAAGTTCTTTATAGCATTGTCTTTACTTAACTTTGAATTTCGGTTGCCATAATCAAAAAAGGAGAGATTGTTGGTGCAGGAAGCATCCGACGATCGAACTCGAATTTTGATAATGGAAAAGGATTCAAAGTTAAGATGTCTTGTTATCTAATATGGTTGAATGAGATTGCAGGAAAAGCCCTAAGGTTTCTTAGGCAAAGTCCTAGTTGCGGTTAGGCAGGTGGAAAACCCTAGGGGGCGATAACCCTAGGTCCTAGGGGGTGGTAACTCTAGGTGGAAAGTCTTGGCGGGTCAAAGCTTCTGGCAAAAGTCCTAGGGGGCGGTAACCCTAGGTGAAAAGTCCTGATGTCGTGAACAAGGTGAAAGTCTGGGCGAGCCATGGAGCGGAAGTCCAACAGAAAGACCTGAAGACTCAGGCGCTGAGCAAAAGTCCAATCGGTTTGGAGGATCAGTCTGGCAACAGGTATGCTCTCCTGAGTGGAGTAGGTGAGGACGTGTTCCTCGCTGAGGAAATAGTAGACGTCGGTTCGACCTTGGGTTTCTGATCGAAAATTCGAAGTTAGAACCGGACAGTCCATTGACTGCCACACATTTATTTGTATGTTATTATTATATGCTAACTTTGTTTTGCAGGATATGTTGTTGTTTTGTGGACTAACATATATTGCAGGGATAAAATAACAAGATTTGCCTCGGATGAACAGTACCTGAGGCACCCTCCATGGAGCTTGGAGGCGCCTCGGGTGCAAGGCAGAAGTTGCGCAGGAAGCCAGGTTGGAGGCACCCTCATGGAGGCTTGAGGCGCTCGGACGACATTGAAGGTGCCCTCCAGGGGATTGGAGGCGCCCTCAAGTGGATAGGCGAAGACTGCTTCGAAGCTTATCTACAATGCGGATCCGGTGGTGATGGAGGCGTCCTCAAGGGGCTTGAAGGCGCCCTCAACAGCCTTTATAAGGCAGTCTCGACCAACAGCTTGTATCAATCAACTCCCAAGTGATCTTTCAGCTGTGCACTGCTCTAAAGACGATCCAGAAAGTCTATAGCAACACCTTCAAGCTCCAAGAGATGATGAGGTTTGGCCAATGAAGAATAAAGAAAAGGAAGAGGGAAAAGCAATAGGGTTGGCCACCACCAAGGAGGAAAAGAGAGGAAGAAATAGAATAGAGTTGTCTCTTTTTGAAGACACCTCTACCCCCTCTTTTATAATCCTTGGTCTTGGCAAATAAGGAAATTTAAATAAAAAAACTTCCTTAATTCCTTTGCCATGAAAAAGAAAATTTCTTTAATTAAAAAACAATTTTCTTTTCATTATTTACATGGCTGGCCACCTATAAGCTCCAACAAGGAAAGTTTAATTCACACAAGAATTAAAACTTCCTAATTTGTTTCCGGAAATTTATAAAAAATTTCTCTAATAATTTTCCCTTCATGGTGGGTTATAAAAGGAAATTTTATAAATTAAAATATTTCTTTTAAACATGTGGATGATTTCCAAAAAGGAAAGTTTTCTCTAAAATTAAAATCACCTTTCATTATACAAATAAGGAAAGATATCAAATCTTTTCTTAATCTTTTATAGAAACTTATAAAAGGAAATATTTAATTTTAAAACTCTTTTTTTAAATCATGAACATGGTTACAAAAAAGAAAAGTTTTATCAAAATTAAAATTTTCCTATCAATCTACAAATAAGGAAAGATATCAAATCTTTCCTTTGTAGAAAGCTATAAAAGGAAAGATTTAAATTTTAAACTCTCTTTTAAAATCATGGAATCTACATAAGAAAAATTTTAAAATATAAAATCCTTTTAATTAATTATGGCCGACCACACCAAGCTTGGACTCAAGCTAGGGCCGACCACCTCACACCTTGGTTTGGCCGGCGCTAGCTTGGGCTCCAAGCTAGCTTGGCCGACCCTATTGGATGGGTAAGAAGGTGGGTATGGGTGAGTATAAATCTCTATATACAAGAGGCTACGATAGAGACCGAGAGGAGGAATTGGCTTTGGTCTCCCGATGAAATTAAGCTTCCCGTGTTCGCCCTGAACACTCAACTTAATTTCATCAATAATAATTCATACCACTAAAGAATTATTATTGAACTACCGCACCAATCCCAAATTACATTTTGGGCTCATTCTTATTATGAGTGTGTTAGTCTCCCTGTGTTTAAGATGTCAAATGTCCACTAATTAAATGAGTTACTGACAACTCACTTAATTAATATCTTAGTCCAAGAGTAGTACCACTCAACCTCATCGTCATGTCGGACTAAGTCCACCTGCAGAGTTTAACATGACAATCCTTATGAGCTCCTCTTGGGGACATTCTCAACCTAGATTACTAGGACACAGTTTTCTTCTATAATCAACAACACACACTATAAGTAATATCATTTCCTAACTTATCGGGCTTATTGATTTATCGAGCTAAATTTCATCCATTGATAAGTCAAAGAAATAAATACTAAATATATGTGTTTGTTATTATATTAGGATTAAGAGTACACACTTCCATAATAACTAAGGTCTTGTTCTTTTATTAAATCAGTATAAAAAGAACTTATCTTAAATGGTCTTACTCAATACAGTTGGAGTGTACTTAGTGTAATTTATTAGTCAAGATAAACTAATACCTAATTACACTACGACTATTCCAATGGTTTGTTCCTTTCTATCTTAGTTGTGAACTACTGTTTATAATTTACAAAGAACCGATAACACGATCTCCTGTGTGTGACACCACACATCATGTTATCTACAGTATAAATTAATTGAACAACTACACTTAGCAGTAAATGTAGATAATTTGACCAATGTGATTCTTAAATGTTTATACAAAAGCTTGACTTTTAGTATACACTCTAACAATCTCCCACTTATACTAAAAGACTATGCTGCCATATACCCTGCCATACATCTGATTCCTAACCCTTCATCATGCCCATCAAAAGCTCTTGCCTTAAGTGCCTTAGTGAAAGGATCTCTCAGGTTATCACCTGATGCAATCTAGGCGGCAACAACTTCTCCTCGTTATACGATGTCTCGTATTGGGTGGTACTTGCGCTCTATTGTGTTTACTTGCCTTATGGACTTATGATTTCTTCGAGTTTGCTACTGCACCACTATTATTACAATAAATTGTAATAATTTTTGGGCAAACCAGAAATCATGTCTAAGTCCATCATGAAGTTTTTGAGCCATATAACTTCTATGGCTGCCTCAGAGGCTGCCACATACTCAGCTTCTATGGTGGAGTCCGAAAAACACCTATGCTTAACACTCCTCCATACTTATGACTTCACCTCCTAAAGTAAACACAAAACCCCGAGGTCAACTTACTATTGTACCTATCTGATTGGAAGCCAGAATTCGTGTAACCCACATGGAGCAAATCATTTACTTGGTAAACCAGCATATAATTTCTAGCCCCTCTAAGGTACTTTAATATATGCTTTACGGCAATCCAATGTCCTTATCCAAGATTACTTTGATATCTGCTAACCATGCCCACGACAAAACAGATATCTGATCTCGTACACAGCATTGCATACCTTAGGCTTCCTACAGCCGAAACGTAAGGAACTTCCTTCATGTCCTCTATCTCCTTTGATGTATTTGGAGACATCTCTTTAGATATAGCTACTCCATGCCGAAAAGGTAAGGAACCTTTCTTGGAGTTTTGCATATTTAAACGAGCAAGGATTGTATCGATATATGAAGCTTGGGATAAACACAACATTCTTTTCTTGTGATCTCATGATCCTAAGAATATGTGCACATTCTCCCAAGTCCTTTATATCGAATTGCTTGGACAACCATACCCTTACTTCCGACAACACTTTGATATTGTTTCCAACTACCAAAAATGTCATCTACGTATAGTACAAGAAATATCATCATGTTTCCTATCACACTTCTTGTATACACAAGATTTATCCGGACACTGAATAAATCCATAGGTTTGGATTACTTCATTAAACCTAATGTTCCAAGACCTTGAAGCTTTGCTTCAGTCCATAAATAGACCGATTGAGCTTACATGCTAGATGCTCTTTGCCCTTTGCAATGAACCCCTCTGGTAGCTTCATATGGATGTTTTCTTCAAGACTTCCGTTAAGGAAAATTGTCTTGACATCCACTTACCAAATCTCATAATCCATATGAGTAACAATAGATAAAAAAAAATCGGATAGACTTAAGCATGGCTACCGGTAAAAGGTTTCATTTTTTCAACAAGCCTTGCTTTGAAAGTTTTCATCTTCCCGTCTGTCCCTCTTTTTCTATTGTAGGCCTAATGACTTTTACACCATTTGGTGATTCAACAAGCTCCCAGACTTTATCAGAATACATATATTCTAATTCTATATGTTAGGACCCTTCGTACGGCTAGAGAGGGGGGGTGTGAATAGCCGACCCCAAATTCTCTCGTTTCTTCCTACAATTTGTCAGCGCAGCGGAAAAACAAACAAGGAAACGAAAACAAGAAGATCAAACCTCAACGCGTCGATGTAACGAGGTTCGGAGATGATACTCCTACTCCTCGGCGTGTCCGTAAGGTGGACGAAGCCTCTCAATCCGTCGGTGGATGAGTCCCCGGAGAACCGGCTAATACAATATACTCCTTGTGGGTGGAGAAACCTCGCTACAATATTCTTGCAACAGCAAGAAAGGAATACAACAAGAGATACAAGAAGACAAGAACAATGAATGTAAAAACACAGGTTTTCTTACCTCCTTGCCGACTGGATTCGTTGAAGCAGCAGCTCCTCAGAACACCTACAACAGCAGGATATCCCAGTCGAGAAGCTCACGCGAAGCTTGCGAAGAAGAGCTCAACAAAGCTCAAGCACCAGAACAGCTAACAAGAAGAGGGTAAGATGATTCAGGCAAATCAGCAGCAGATCAAATGCAGTGGAAGAAGCGAAGAAACAACCAAGATTGCGTGTGGATCGGTCACCAGACCGATCCATGGACCGATCAGGGCCTATCTTGATCGGTCCACATCTTGTCTGATCGGTCGTGGAGACCGACGATCGATCCACGGACCGATCCCAGCTCTGTGCTTCCGCGACATCGTCTCCGATCGGTCCCGGACCGATCGATGGCCGATGCGTGGACCGATCGGCTACCGCCTCTGTTAAGCGATCGGTCACCGAGATCGATAGCCAACAGAGTTTCGATATCGATCGGTCACCGGACCGATCGAGGAAAGTCGTATTTGGATCGGTCGGGTGACCGATCCGAGCTTGGTTTTGCCCAAACCAAGTTCCAAGACTTCAAACCAATATCCGGTCAACCTTGACCTATTGGTACTTCATCCCAAGCATCGGTCACTCCCTTGACTGCTAGAACTCCCACCAAGTGTCCGGTCAATCCTTTGACCTACTTGGACTTTCCAACACCAGTCCGATCATCCCCGATCCATCTGGATTTTCCCGGCTTCACTCACGGGACTTTCACCGCTTCACTCACGATTTCCCACCGCCTAACATCCCAGTTAGGACTTTCTCACCGGCTTCACTCACGGGACTTTCCCACTTGGCTTCACTCACCAGGACTTTCCACACTGCCTAACATCCCAGTTAGGACTTTCTCATTCACCTAGCTTCACTCACTAGGATTTTCACCTGGCTTCACTCACCAGGATTTTCCCGAATGCCTGGCTTCACTCACCAGGACTTCCACCTTCACCTAGCTTCACTCACTAGGATTTTTCCCCCCGTGCCAAACTCCCTGTTTGGACTTTCCCCGTGCCAAGTCTCCATACTTGGACTTTTCCAGTGCCAAGTCTCCATACTTGGACTTTTCGCGTGCCAAGCTCCCTGCTTGGACTTTTCCGTGCCAAGTCTTCATACTTGGACTTTTCCCGAATCAGGTCAACCAGGTCAACCTTGACCTACGGTTGCATCAATAATCTCCCAAACATCTATTCTTGTCCCACATCAAGAATAGAACTCTCTCACGAGTGTCAAACATCAACATGCAACACAACTAGGTCAACCTTGACCTAAGGTTGCACCGACAATCTTCCCAAGTCAAACATCAAAATACAACTCGAGTCACGTCAACTCGAGTCGGGTCAACCAGGTCAACCTTGACCTAAGGTTGCACCAACACTATATTCATTGCTCTTTGCCAAGACACTGCATCTTTATCTTGGAGTGCTTCGTCATATGTCCAGGGATCAGGTTCATGTTTACCAGGGATTAAGTCCAAAGACTCTCCTAAAACATGAATCTTTCTAGTTGCCTAACAACCCTCCCACTATGATGAGGCACTGTCTGCAATTGTGTATCATTTGTGATACGTGTTGCAATTTCTTGTGATATTTCATCTTGTACAGTTGGTACTAGATTAGACGTGTCCTTTATTATTTCCTTAAGAACAAATTTACTTATGGGCTTGTGGTTCATCACATAGTCCTCTTCTAAAAATCGGGCATTGGTGCTAACAATGACCTTCTGATTGTTAGGACTATAAACCTCCTTTTGTTTCTCTAGGATAACCCACAAACAAGTAAACTCCTGTCCAACTTATCAGTGTCTCCTTTCAGCACATGTGTTGGACAACCCCAAAACCGAATATGCTTTAGACTAGGCTTACACCCATTCTACAATTCTATGGGAGTAGAGGATTCTGACTTAGAAGGTACTATGTTCACTTCCGTTTCTAGAGTATATCCTCAAAACGAATTTGGTAATTCTGAATAACTCATCATTAATCTAACTATTACCATAAGAGTCATATTCCTTCATTCTACTACACCATTCTGTTGAGGTGTACTAGGTGCAGTCAGTTGGGATTGAATCCCGACTTCTGATAAGTGACTCCTAAACTCTCCTAGGAGGTACTCACCACT
The DNA here is from genome assembly GCF_018446385.1 of Zingiber officinale. Classification (NCBI taxonomy): domain Eukaryota; kingdom Viridiplantae; phylum Streptophyta; class Magnoliopsida; order Zingiberales; family Zingiberaceae; genus Zingiber; species Zingiber officinale. The sequence goes on from NC_055989.1 coordinate 18,531,634, forward strand.
ACGATCTCACCGTAGTATCTTGATACTTTTACCTTGACATTTTTCCACATCAGTCTTGTACTCTTTGAACTTATCAAAGCACTTAGACTTGCGACGTATCAAGTAAATGTACCCGTGTCTCGAATAGTCGTTTATAAAAGAGACGAAATATTCGAGACAACCTCTTGCCTGGATAGTCAAAGGTCCACACAAATCAGAATGAACCAATTCCAATATATCTTTGTCACCATACCCCTTAGGCTTAAAAGCTTCTTGGTTATTTTTTCCTTCCAAGTAAGACTCGCAGGTTGGAAAGATTTCCACTACCAATGAACCCAAAAGTTCATCGGCTATTATCCTTTGAATCCTACTCAAGTTAATATAATCTAGCCTTAGATGCCAAAGATATGATTGGTTCATCTCCGAAGGTTGCTTTCTCTTATTAAACTTAGAAAATGTGTTATTAATTTCCATTTGTTGCATCGTGGGAGTTATTGGATTATAAATTGTCAACCAACGTACCAGAACAGATAACTTCACTATTTTTCTTGATAACAACTTTGTCATCAAAATATACAGAATATCTATCCTTAATAGTTTTAGAAACTGTAATTTAGTTCTTTCTAAACTTGGTACGTAAAGATAATTTCTCAATATCCATATTTTATTCCAATCAGAGGATAAATATCTCCCACTGCAACAACTGCTACTTTTGTAGCGGTGCCCATGTAGATGGTATTTTCCCTTTCATATAGTTGTTAGGTTTTCTGGAACCCTGTAATGAATTGCAGACATGATCAGTGGCTCATGTATCTACACACCAGGTATCGGTAGATAACACCACTAAACATGTTTCTACAACTAATGAATAAAATACACCTATATTATTTTTAGTTCTGAGAGGACAATCCACCTTAATGTCCAAGTTTTGTTTCTAATCATAATTGGGACTACTAAGTTTATTCTATAGTATAATAGCTAGGGGATTGACAAACATTTGAAATCCTAAGAATCACAAAAATATTTGGTCAAGATCAACACCTCAAAATCCTTATGATTTATCCATTAATTTTATTATCTTGTCAACCTAATTTTATGACAAATAGAATTAATAGTTGGTCTGCCTTTGATCAAATATTTGGTCAAAACTTTTGAATTTAAAATAATATTAATTCCTCAAAATAATATCATTTAAATTCACCAACACCTCTAACACCGTGAATTTTGTATGCCACATTAGTGTAGACGTATACAAAATCAAACATTTGTAAGAGGAGGGTCTTACCCATTAATTATCTTGTCATCCTTAAATTACCTCAAACGCCATGAATTTTGTATGTCACGTTAGTGTGGACGTATACAAATTCATTTGTTTGTAAGAGGAGGTTTTACCCAATTTATTTTGTCAACCTAACTTTAAGACAAAATTACCTCAAACACCGTGAATTTTGCATGCCACCTTAATGTGGACGTATACAAATTCAAACATTTGTAAGAGGAGGGTTTCACCTAGCTTTATGACAAATTAATAGTTGGTATTCTTTTGGTCCCGCAAAACAATAGCAGTGACTCCGTTGGGAAGGATACTATTGAATGCGTCTAAGTGTATACCATTACTTGATACTTAGTCCATTAAATAGGATTATGCTCCTTCGGTTGGAGAAGATCACACGCTCCTAAATAATTTCCTATAACCATCGATAAAGGAAGTTTGATCTAGTGATCCGTAACAAACTCATCCATTGTGGAGGGAGGCACTCAGAGCCAACACGCAAGCTTGTTGCATCACTTACAAACTAGTAATGGAGACCTTGGAATTTATTTAAAAACCCCTCTCCCACTTAGTTTTTAAAGTAAGGAATTTTAACCTATGCTAGCATACATCACATGCATATCACAGTAAATAAAAGCAATAAATATGGAAATTAATTTTTCAACTATTATGACTTCTTTTATCACTGTTCTTCGTGTGTTCCAACCCTAGCTGTTGCCATCTTTAGCCACCGCCATCGGGTCCATGTCGTCGGGTCCATCGAGCTTCCTTTTCTGCTGCGCCTCTGGTCCTCCAATAGCACCATACTTCGCAAGGATACGATCCGCGATAAAAATAGAATTTTACATATATCGATCCTATATTCCACAAAGGAATGTACATGTAATCTAGATCGAAACAAAAATATAAAATCCTAATAACTAATACAGCTCCTGCTGTATTTAATATTACAATCATGCACACACAATAAAATGCCTTTGACATGTCCAAGGGTCCAATCACACACAAAATCTATATGCCATAATAGTTGGAGCCTGCAACCACAAAGTTAGCACATCCTACTATTATTCTGCCTAAATTATGTATGACATGTGCATAATCTATTTGAAAACCAAACACACAGAGGCAAACCCTAGCTCTGATACCAATTATTAGTTGGTCCTAGGAGGATCGTACCGGTTCCACTGTACAACAATTTTGTACAACTGTCAAACATTTTCCTAAACAACTTATTGTGTTCTTTAGAAGTTAAATTAGGAATCGCAAACGGAACTTAACATTATTGATTCCAAATTTAACTTATCTATTCTTAATGGTTTAGACTTGGATCGCAAGCAGAACTTAACACTATTGATCCAAATCAACCTATGTTACAAATTCAATTAAATATTAATTTCCAAAATTGGCTTCCAGGACTGTATAGCGAAGCACATGGCCTTCTTAGGTATGGGAGCATTCACCACCACCTAGACAAAGCCTTTTAAGGAAAGCTAATATTTAATTTCCTTATATAACTCTAGGTTTAACCAAAAAGAACAATCGAATCACAAATTCGAAAAACAAAGAAAAACACAAACTCGAATTACAATTTGAAAAACTAGAATCTAATGTCTCTTGTGTTTGGAATTCATACAAAAGAAAAACTAGTATGATGCGGAAAATAATTACTAGTTATACCTTCCTTTGTATGCAACGACCTCTTGATCTTCTACCGTATTCCTCTTCTTATCCCAGACGTTGTGTGGGCAACGATCTACCGAGATGAGAACCACCTAAAGCTTTCTTCTCCTTGCAAGGTTCGACCACCACAAGTACTCCAAGAATAGATGAGGTTCGGCCACCACCACCAAGCTCCAAAGAGATGCTTCCTTTCTCTCCTTCTTCTCGAAGCTAGAACCCGACCACCTTCAAGCTCCAAGAGATGATGAGGTTTGGCCAATGAAGAAGAAAGAAAAGGAAGAGGGAAAAGTAATAGGGTCGGCCACCACCAAGGAGGAAAAGAGAGGAAGAAATAAAATAGAGTTGTCTCTTTTTGAAGGCACCTCTACCCCCTATTTTATAATCCTTGGTCTTGGCAAATAAGGAAATTTAAATAAAAAACTTCCTTAATTCCTTTTCCATGGAAAAGAAAATTTATTTAATTAAAAAACAATTTCCTTTTCATTATTAACATGGCCGGCCACCTATAAGCTCCAAACAAGGAAAGTTTAATTCACACAAGAATTAAAACTTCCTAATTTGTTTCTGAAAATTTATAAAAAAAATTTCTAATAATTTTCCCTTCATGGTGGGTTATAAAAGGAAATTTTATAAATTAAAATATTTCTTTTAAACATGTGGATGATTTCCAAAAAGGAAAGTTTTCTCTAAAATTAAAATATCATTTCAATCTACAAATAAGGAAAAATATCAAATCTTTTCTTAATCTTTTGTAGAAACTTATAAAAGGAAATATTTAATTTTAAAACTCTCTTTTTAAATCATGAACATGGTTATAAAAAAGGAAAGTTTTATCAAAATTAAAATTTTCCTATCAATCTACAAATAAGGAAAGATATCAAATCTTCCCTTTGTAGAAAGCTATAAAAGGAAAGATTTAAATTTTAAACTCTCTTTTAAAACCATGAAATCCACATAAGAAAAATTTTAAAAAATAAAATCCTTTTAATTAATTATGGTCGACGACACCAAGCTTGGACTCAAGCTAGGGCCGACCACCTCACACCTTGGTTTGGCCGGCCCTAGCTTGGGCTCCAAGCTAGGCTTGGCCGACCACCTTAAGGTGGGTAAGAAGGTGGGTATGAATGGGTATAAATCTCTATATACAAGAGGCTACGATAGGGACTGAGAGGAGGAATTGGTTTTGGTCTCCCGATGAAATTAAGCTTTCCGTGTTCGCCCTGAACACTCAACTTAATTTCATCAATAATAATTCATTCCACTAAAGAATTATTATTGAACTACCGCACCAATCCCAAATTACGTTTTGGGCTCCTTCTTATTATGAGTGTGTTAGTCTCCCTGTGTTTAAGATGTCGAATGTCCACTAATTAAATGAGTTACGACAACTCACTTAATTAATATCTTAGTCCAAGAGTAGTACCACTCAACCTCATCGTCATGTCAGACTAAGTCCACCTGCAGAGTTTAACATGACAATCCTTATGAGCTCCTCTTGGAGACATTCTCAACCTAGATTACTAGGACACAGTTTTCTTCTATAATTAGCAACACACACTATAAGTAATATCATTTCCCAACTTATCGGGCTTATTGATTTATCGAGCTAAATCTCACCCATTGATAAGTCAAAGAAATAAATACTAAATATATGTGTTTGTTATTATATTAGGATTAAGAGCACACACTTCCATAATAACTAAGGTCTTGTTCTTTTATTAAATCAGTATAAAAAGAACTTATCTTAAATGGTCTTACTCAATACAGTTGGAGTGTACTTAGTGTAATTTATTAGTCAAGAACAATCAATTTATTAAGATAGTTTTTCTATTGGCTCCCCCTGGATCATAGCCTCGATATGATCTATCAAGGTAATAGACTTGATCCTTGGGGACCCAATATTGACCAAGTCCAACTTGATTGACCAAGTTGGACTTAGGTACCCATGCTTGGACTATCTTATTATTTGGTCTGTTCACTAAAGTTAGATAGGATTGATATTTCTTTTTAGTTTTAAATCTTAATCCAGATCTGTTGTAAATGACTCTTTGTTTTCCAAAAATTAGGTCAAGGTTCTTGGAGCCCAAAGAAAAATGTTCCAATATTTTCTTTAAATCCTTGACCTAAGTTTTCAGGCTAAAATTTTCTTCCTCAAGTTTTTGGACTTGAGTTGAGTTTCCAATCTGAACTGGGTTAGGCAAGGATTCGAAGTTAGTTACTTCTTTAAGGGTTGTTACCTCCTTTAGAAGTGACTTGATCCTAATATTTGATTTTGCTAACTTTCGCATTAAATAATTTACTAAATTGTGTAACCGCGGGATACTTACAGCAGGGCAGGCCCTTCGGAAATGGATACGGATCCGTGGCTTCTCTCGGACTCAGCTTCCGATTCGTCCTTTCTTCCGAATCCATTGATGTAGTCCTGGGTCGTCATTACGAGAAAACTCATCTGTTCGAGTTCTTTGTCGTCGGATTCTTCCGAGGATGACTCATCCCAGGTCGCCTTCAGAGCCTTCTTTCTCCATTGCTGCTTCTTTGCATCCTTTTGATTTGGGCAGTTAGCTTTGATGTGCCTCTTCTGATTGCAACCGTAGCATGTCACTTCGAATTTTACCTTTGACTTCGGTTGAGCCTCCTTGGATTGGATTGCCTTCTTGAGGTCCTTCTTGTTGAAGCCTTTCTTCTTTTTGTAGAGTTTCCTTACTAAGTTGACGAGTTCAGTCATAATTTCGTCGTCTTCATCGTCTGAGTCAATTTCTTCTTCTGACTCCAGTTCGGTTCTGCGCTTTGATCTTGGTTCGCGTGTTCTTCTACTACCTGTAACCAAAGCTATACCCTTCTCGACCGGGTGTGCATTAGTCTGCTCATGTAATTCAAATTCAGAGAAGAGTAAGTCTAATTTAATTGAAGATAAGTTCTTGGATACCTTGTACGCTGTTGGTTGCTACTCAGAAAATCTAATGGTTCCACTGTACAAAATTTTTGTACAAAGGTCTGAACCTTTTCCTAGCTACCATGTGTTCTTTTAAATTAAATTTTGGATCGCCTGCGGAACTTAACACGTTTGATCTAAAACTTTATCTATTTGTTCTTTTAGGTTTTGACTTGGATCTCCTACGGAACTTAACACGTTTGATCCAAATCACCTAAGTTATTAATTCCATTAAATATTAATTTCCAAAATTGGTTCCCAGTACTGACGTGGTGAGGCACATGACCTTCTTGGATATGGGAGCAACCACCACCGACTAGACAAAACATTTTAAGGAAAGCTAATATTAAATTTCCTAAAATAACTTTAGGTCAACCGAAAAGAACAATCAAATCACAAGGAAAAGAAAAACAAAAGAACACTATATCGAAAACAAATTCGAAACACTAGAATCGTATGCCTCTTGTATTTAGTATTATTTCCAAAAATAACTAGTATGATGCGGAAAGAAAAATTACTAGTTATATCTTTTAGAAAGACCTCTTGATCTTCTACCGTATTCCTCTTCTAACCTCGGACGTTGTGTGGGCAACGATCTTCCGAGATGAGAAACCACCAAAGCACCTTCTTCTCCTTTCTTCAAATTCCAGCCAAGCACAAAGCTTCCAAAAGATGAAGATTTTTTCCACCAACCAAGCTCCAAGGGATGTAAGCTTTCTCTCCTTCTTCCTCAAGATAGATCCGACCACCAATCAAAACTCCATGAGCATGAAGAGGTTCGGCCACAAAGAGAAGAAGAAGAGAAGAAGGAAGGGCCGGCCACACCACCAAGGAAAAGAGGGAGAAAAATAGAATAGATTCGTTAGCCTTGAAGCCTCCTCTACCCTCTCTTTTATAATCCTTGATCTTGGCAAATAAGAAAATTTTAATAAAAATTTCCTTAATTCTTTTGCCATTGAAAAGGAAAATTTATTTAATTAAAAATAATTTTCTTTCTCAATTTTATTTGGCCGGCCATATAAAAGCTACAAACAAGGAGAGTTTTAATTAATTAAAACTTCCTAATTTGTCTTCAGAAATTTATAAAAATTTCTCCAATAATTTTAATCCCTTTATGATTGGTTTATAAAAAGGAAATTTAATAAATTAAAATATTTCTTTTAAACATGTGGATAAAAAAAAAGTTATCTCTATAAATTAAAATCTCTTTTAATCTACAAATAAGGAAAGATATCAAATCTTTTCTTAATCTTTTGTAGAAACTTATAAAAGAGAATATTTAATTTTAAACTCTCTTTTAAATCATGAACATGATTAAAAAGGAAAGTTTTCTTAAAATTTAAAATCCTCCTTTAATCAACAAATAAGGAAAGATTTCAAATTTTAAACTCTCTTTTAAACATGTAGATGATTTACAAATAAGGAAAGTTTTACCAAAAATTAAAACCATCCTTTTAAACTACAAATAAGGAAAGAGATTAATCTCTTCTCTTAATCTTTTGTAGAAAGCTATAAAAGGATATTTTTAATTTTTAAACTCTCTTTTAAAATCATGATATCCACATAGGAAATAATTTTAATAAAAATCCTTTTTAATATTCTAGTGGTCGGCCACCTAAGCTTGGGACCCAAGCTTTGGCCGGCCACCTACATGGCTCATCCACTTGGTCTTGGCCGACCCTAGCTTGGGTTCCAAGCTAGCTTGGCCGACCCCATTGGATGGGTAAGAAGGTGGGTATGCGGTGGGTATAAATCTCTATATACTAGAGGCTACGATAGGGACCGAGAGGAGGAATTGGTTTTGGTCTCCCGATGAAATTAAGCATCCCGTGTTCGCCCCGAACACACAACTTAATTTCATCAATAATAATTCATTCCACTAAAGAACTATTATTGAACTACCGCACCAATCCCAAATTACATTTTGGGCTCCTTCTTATTATGAGTGTGTTAGTCTCCCTGTGTTTAAGATGTCGAATGCCCACTAATTAAGTGAGTTACTGACAACTCATTTAATTAATATCTTAATCCAAGAGTAGTACCACTCAACCTTATCATCATGTCAGACTAAGTCCACCTGCAGGGTTTAACATGACAATCTTTATGAGCTCCTCTTGGGGACATTATCAACCTAGTGTCTCTAGGACACAGTTTCCTTCTATAATCAACAACACACACTATAAGTGATATCATTTCCCAACTTATCGGGCTTATTGATTCATCGAACTAAATCTCACCCATTGATAAATTAAAGAAATAAATATCAAATATATGTGCTTGTTATTATATTAGGATTAAGAGCACACACTTCCATAATAACTGAGGTCTTTGTTTCTTTATAAAGTCAGTATAAAAGAAATGACCTCTAATGGTCCTACTCAATACACTCTAAGTGTACTAGTGTAATTATATAGTTAAGATAAACTAATTCCTAATTACACTACGACCTTACAATGGTTTGTTCCTTTCCATTTTGGTCGTGAGCTACTATTTATAATTTATAAGGTACTAATAACATGATCTTCTGTGTGTGACATCACACACCATGTTATCTACAATATAAATTAATTGAACAACTACATTTATCATAAATGTAGACATTTGACCAATGTGATTCTTATTTCTAGATAAATGTTTATACCAAAAGCTAGGCTTTTAGTATACATCCTAATAATCTCCCACTTATACTAAAAGACTAAGCTGTCATATCTGCTACCATACATCTGATTCCCAACCCTTCAACATGCCCATCAAAAGCTCTTTCCTTAAGGACCTTAGTGAAAGGATCTATAGATCATCACCTGATGCAATCTAGGCGGCAACAACTTCTCCTCGTTTATACGATTTCTCGTATTGGGTGGTACTTGCGCTCTATTATGTTTACTTGCCTTATAGACTTATGATTTCTTCGAGTTTGCTACTGCACCAATATTATTACAATAAATTGTAATAATCTTTGGACAAACCAGAAATTATATCTAAGTCTATCTTGAGGTTATTGAGTCATTTAACTTTTATGGCCACCTCAGAGGCTTGCCATATACTAAGCTTCTATGGTGGAGTCTAGAAAAACACCTATGCTTATCACTCTTCCATAGTTATGACTTTACCTCCTAAAGTAAACACAAAATCCCGAGGTTGACTTATTATTGTCCCTATTGGAAGTCAAAATCCGTGCAACCCACAGGGACCAAATTAACTGCCTTGTAAGCTAGCATATAATCTCTAGTGCCTCTAAGGTACTAATATCTGCTTTACTGCAGTCTAATGTCCTTGTCCAGGGTTACTTTGACATCTGCTAACTATGCCCTTGGCAAAACGGATTTCTGATCTCGTGCATAGCATACATTAGGCTTCCGACAGCCGAAGCATAAAGAACTGCCTTTATTTCCTTTATCTCCTTTGATGTCTACGGAGACATATCTTTAGATAAAGTTACTCCATGCTAAAAAGGTAAGAAACCTTTCTTGGAGTTTTGCATGCTTAAAACGAGCAAGGTTTTTTTCGATGTATAAAGCTTGAGATAAGTAAAATATTCTTTTCTTGCGATCCCTTATTACTTTGATCTCAAGAATATATGCATTCTCCCAAGTCCTTTATATCGAATTGATTGGATAACCATACCCTTACTTCTGACAACATTTTGATATTATTTCCAACTACCAAAAATGTTATCTACGTATAGTACAAGAAATACCACCACGTTTCCATCACACCTTTTATATACACAAGACTTATCCGGTTACTAAATAAATCCATAGGTTTGGATTACTTTGATAAACCGAATGTTCCAAGACCTTGAAGCTTTGCCTCAGTCCATAGATTGATTGAGCTTGCACACAAGATGCTCTTAGCCCTTTGCAATGAATCCTTCTGGTTGCTTTATATGGATGTTTTCTTCAAGACTTCCATTAAAGAATGCTGTCTTGACATCCACTTGCCAAATAGATAAAAGAATCCGGATAGACTTAAGCATGACTACCAGTGAAAAAGTTTCCTTTTTCATCAAGCCTTGCTTTGAAAGTTTCTACCTTCCTGTCTATCCCTCTTTTCCTATTATAGACCTTTTTACACCCAAAGGCTTTTACACCATTTGGTGGTTCTACAAGCTTCCAGACTTTATTAGAATACATATATTCTAATTCTATTATTCATTACTCTTTGCCAAGATGCTGCTTCTTTATCTTGGAGTGCTTCGTCATATGTCTGGAGATCAGGTTCATGCCCTCCTGGGATCGAGTCCAAAAATTCTCCCAAAACATGAATCTTTTTAGGTTGCCTAACAACCCTCCCACTACGATGAGACACTTTCTGCAATTGTGTATCATTTGTGATACGTGTTGTAGTTTCCTTGTGGTATCTCATCTTGTACAGTTGGTACTAGATTAGACATGTCTTTTATTATTTCCGTAAGAACAAATTTACTTATGGGCACTTGGTTTATTACATAGTCCTTTTCTAAAAATCGGTCATTGATGCTAATAATGACCTTTTGATTTTTAAGACTATAAACCTACTTTCATTTCTCTAGGATAACCCACAAACAAGTGAATTCTTGTCCAACTTATCATTGTCTCTCTTCAGCATATGTGCTGGACTACCTGAATCCGAATATGCTTCAAAATAGGCTTACGCCTATTCAACAATTCTATATGAGTAGAGAGTTATGACTTTGGAAGGTACTACGTTCACTTCCGTTTCCAGAGCATATCCTTAAAATGAATTTGGTAATTCATCATCAATCTCCTTATTTCTATAAGAGTCTTATACCATTCTGTAGGAATGTACCAGGTGCAGTTAGTTGGGATTGAATCCCTACTTCTGATAAGTGACTCCTAAATTCTCCCAAGAGGTACTTGCCACTACGATCTTATCATAGTGTCTTGATACTTTTACTTTGTTGTTTCTCCACATCAGCCTCGTACTCTTTGAACTAATCAAAGCACTTAGACTTGCAGCACATCAAGTAAATGTATCCGTATCTCAAATAGTTGTCTATAGACAAAATATTTGAAACAACCTCTTGCCTGGATAGTCAAAAGTCTTCACAAATCAGAATGAACTTATTCCTATATATCTTTGGCTCCAAACCCCTTAGACTTAAAAGCTTCTTGGTTATTTTTCCTTCCAAGTAAGACTCACAGGTTGGAAAGATTTCCACTACCAATGAACCCAAAAGTTCATCAGCTACCAATGAATTCTACTCAAGTTAATATAACCTAGCCTTAGATGCCAAATATATAATTGGTTCATTTCCGAAGGTTACTTTCTCTTAAAGTTAGAAGATGTGTTATTAATTTCCATTTGTTGCATCGTGAGAGTTATTGGATTTATAAATTTTCAACCAACATACCAGAACAGATAACTTCCCTCTTTTTCTTAATAACAACTTTGTTATTAAAAGGGACAGAATATCAAGTTTTTTGAATAGTTTAGAAACTGAAAACTAGTTCTTTCTAAACTTGGTGCGTAAAGACAATTACTCAAAAATCCATGTTTTATTCTTATCAAAAGATAAACATCTCCCACTGCAACAGCTACCATTTTTACAGTAGTGCCTATGTGGACGGTGTTTTAATTTTCATTTAGTTGCCGGGTTTCCTGGAACCCTGCAATGAATTGCGGACATGATTAATGGAATCTGTATCTACACTCCAGGTTCTGGTAGATAACACCACTAAACATGTTTCAACTAATGAATTAAATACACCTATGTTGTTCTTAGTTCTAAGAAGACAGTCTACCTTAATTTCCAAGTCCTATTTCCAATCATTACAATTGGAACTACTAAGCCTTTTCTATAGTATGACTACTAGGGGATTGACAAATATTTAAATCCTAAGAATCACAAAAATATTTGGTCAAGATCAACTCCTTAAAATCCCCATGAATTTTGTATGCCACGATAGTGTGGACGTATACAAAATCAAAGAGGAGATTTTTATTCATTAATTTTATTACCTCGTCAACTTTACTTTATGACGAATAAAATTAATAATTGATCTGTCTTTGATCAAATATTTGGTCAAAAACTTTTGAATTTTAAAAAAAAATATTGATTCCTCAAACAATATTATTTAAATTCACCAACACCTCAAACACCGTGAATTTTGCATGCCGCGTTAGTGTGGACGTATACAAATTCAACATTTGTAAAAGGAGGGTTTTAACCCATTAATTTTATTATCTTGTCAACCTAACTTTTTGACAAATAAAATTAATAGTTGGTATTATTTGGTCACACAAATAATAGCAGTGACTCCGATGGGGAGGATACTATTAGATGTGTCTAAGTGTATACCATTACTTGACACTAAGTCCATTAATAAGATTATGCCCCTTCCGTTGGGGAATATCACACGCTCTTAATTAACTTCCTATAGTCATCCAAAAATGGAAGTCTGTTCTAGTGATCCACAAACAAGCTCATCCGTTATGGAGGAAGGCACTCAGAGCCAACGCGCAAGCTTATTTGCATTACTTACAAACCAGTAATGGAGACCATGGGATTTACTTAAAAATCCCTCTCCCACTTAGTTATTTATAAATGAGAAATTTTAACTATGCTAGCCTACTAAATATGTAAACTAACATGCACACACAGCACAATATAAAAGTAATAAATAGAAAATCTAATTTTCAACTATTATGGCTTTTATCTCTAGTTGTCCTCCGTGTGTTGTTATCCCAAGCTGCTGCCATATTTGGCCACTGCCACCGGGTCTAGCTGTTGCATCCATCTTGCTCTTAGTTCCACTGCGCCTCTGGTCCATAGAAGGTTCCACGCTTTGCAAGATTCGATCCGCGACATAAATAGAATTATACATTTTTGATCCTATATTCCATAAAAGGAATGTACATGTATCTAGATCAAAAATAAAATCCTAATAAAACTAAATACAGCTCCTGCTATATTTTATAATACAATCATGCACACACAATAAAATGCCCTTGACATGTCCAAGGGTCCAATCACACACATAATAAATATAAGCCATAATAGTTGGATCCTGCATCCACAAAGTTAGCACATCCTACTATTATCCTGCCTAAATTATGTTTGACATGTGCATAATTAAACTAATACCAAATACACAGAGGCAAAACCCTAACTCTGATACTAATTGTTGGTTGCTACTCAGAAAACCTAATGGTTCCACTGTACAAAATTTTTGTACAAAGGTCTGAACCTTTTCCTAGCTACCATGTGTTCTTTTAAATTAAATTTTGGATCGCCCGCGGAACTTAACACGTTTGATCCAAAACTTAATTTATTTGTTCTTTTAGGTTTTGACTTGGATCTCCTGCGGAACTTAACACGTTTGATCCAAATCACCTAAGTTATTAATTCCATTAAATATTAATTTCCAAAATTGGTTCCCAGTACTGACATGGCGAGGCACATGACCTTCTTGGATATGGGAGCAACCACCACCGACTAGACAAAACATTTTAAGGAAAGCTAATATTAAATTTCCTAAAATAACTTTAGGTCAACCGAAAAGAACAATCAAATCACAAGGAAAAGAAAAACAAAAGAACACTATATCGAAAACAAATTCGAAACACTAGAATCGTATGCCTATTGTATTTAGTATTATTTCCAAAAATAACTAGTATGATGCGGAAAGAAAAATTACTAGTTATACCTTTTAGAAAGACCTCTTGATCTTCTACCGTATTCCTCTTCTAACCTCGGACGTTGTGTGGGCAACGATCTTCCGAGATGAGAAACCACCAAAGCACCTTCTTCTCCTTTCTTCAAATTTCGGCCAAGCACAAAGCTTCCAAAAGATGAAGATCTTTTCCACCAACCAAGCTCCAAGGGATGTAAGCTTTCTCTCCTTCTTCCTCAAGCTAGATCCGACCACCAATCAAAACTCCATGAGCATGAAGAGGTTCGGCCACTAAGAGAAGAAGAAGAGAAGAAGGAAGGGCCGGCCACACCACCAAGGAAAAGAGGGAGAAAAATAGAATAAATTCGTTAGCCTTGAAGCCTCCTCTACCCCCTCTTTTATAATCCTTGATCTTGGCAAATAAGGAAATTTTAATAAAAACTTCCTTAATTCTTTTGCCATTGAAAAGGAAAATTTATTTAATTAAAAATAATTTTCTTTCTAAATTTTATTTGGCCGACCATATAAAAGCTACAAACAAGGAGAGTTTTAATTAATTAAAACTTCCTAATTTGTCTTCAGAAATTTATAAAAATTTCTCCAATAATTTTAATCCCTTTATGATTGGTTTATAAAAAGGAAATTTAATAAATTAAAATCTTTCTTTTAAACATGTGGATAAAAAAAAAGTTATCTCTATAAATTAAAATCTCTTTTAATCTACAAATAAGGAAAGATATCAAATCTTTTCTTAATCTTTTGTAGAAACTTATAAAAGAGAATATTTAATTTTAAACTCTCTTTTAAATCATGAACATGATTAAAAAGGAAAGTTTTCTTAAAATTTAAAATCCTCCTTTAATCAACAAATAAGGAAAGATTTCAAATTTTAAACTCTCTTTTAAACATGTAGATGATTTACAAATAAGGAAAGTTTTTACCAAAAAATTAAAACCATCCTTTTAAACTACAAATAAGGAAAGAGATTAATCTCTTCTCTTAATCTTTTGTAGAAAGCTATAAAAGGATATTTTTAATTTTTAAACTCTCTTTTAAAATCATGATATCCACATAGGAAATAATTTTAATAAAAATCCTTTTTAATATTCTAGTGGTCGGCCACCTAAGCTTGGGACCCAAGCTTTGGCCGGCCACCTACATGGCTCATCCACTTGGTCTTGGCCGACCCTAGCTTGGGTTCCAAGCTAGCTTGGCCGGCCCCATTGGATGGGTAAGAAGGTGGGTATACGGTGGGTATAAATCTCTATATACTAGAGGCTACGATAGGGACCGAGAGGAGGAATTGGTTTTGGTCTCCCGATGAAATTAAGCATCCCGTGTTTGCCCCGAACACACAACTTAATTTCATCAATAATAATTCATTCCACTAAAGAACTATTATTGAACTACCGCACCAATCCCAAATTACATTTTGGGCTCCTTCTTATTATGAGTGTGTTAGTCTCCCTGTGTTTAAGATGTCGAATGCCCACTAATTAAGTGAGTTACTGACAACTCATTTAATTAATATCTTAATCCAAGAGTAGTACCATTCAACCTTATCATCATGTCGGACTAAGTCCACCTGCAGGGTTTAACATGACAATCTTTATGAGCTCCTCTTGGGGACATTATCAACCTAGTGTCTCTAGGACACAGTTTCCTTCTATAATCAACAACACACACTATAAGTGATATCATTTCCCAACTTATCGGGCTTATTGATTCATCGAACTAAATCTCACCCATTGATAAATTAAAGAAATAAATATCAAATATATGTGCTTGTTATTATATTAGGATTAAGAGCACACACTTCCATAATAACTGAGGTCTTTGTTTCTTTATAAAGTCAGTATAAAAGAAACGACCTCTAATGGTCCTACTCAATACACTCTAAGTGTACTAATGTAATTATATAGTTAAGATAAACTAATTCCTAATTACACTACGACCTTACAATGGTTTGTTCCTTTCCATTTTGGTCGTGAGCTACTGTTTATAATTTATAAGGTACTGATAACATGATCTTCTGTGTGTGACACCACACACCATGTTATCTACAATATAAATTAATTGAACAACTACATTTATCATAAATGTAGACATTTGACCAATGTGATTCTTATTTCTAGATAAATGTTTATACCAAAAGCTAGGCTTTTAGTATACATCCTAACATACGCATCTACCATGGATGCCCACAAGGTATTCCTATGGAAGGCGTTGAGTGCATACCTTATTATATCTCTGTTCTCCACTTTCTGTCCTATTGCGTGGAGTCCATTCAGTAGATCTTGAATTCTGGCGTGAAACTAGCTTGCTGTTTCTCCTTCCTGCATTTTGATATTATATAATTTATTGAAAAGCAGATCTCGCTTACTTACCTTGGTTTCTGATGTGCCCTCATGTAGTTCGATTAGCTTTTCCCATAGCTCCTTTGCACTTGAGAACGGTCCTACTCTGTTGAGTTCCTCCTTTGTCAGACCACACTGGAGTATGCAGGTTGCCTTTGTGTTCGCCTCTACTTTCTTTATTAAGGATGCGTCATAGTTCTGGTATGATACTAATTTGCCCGTGCCGTCAAGTTGGATTTCGAGGCCTGGCTTGGTGATCATCCAGACTTCGAACTGGGTTTGCAGGTACGATTCCATTCGCCCTTTCCAGTAGCCGAAGTCTTCGCCAGAGAAGAGTGGGGGATGGACTGTGTTATAGCCTTCTTGTTGGGCCATTTGAAAACTTGCACACGAAAAATAAACGAAAAGATTGTCCCAGGACTTGATCTTGGATTATCAGTGCGGTATAAAAGTAAAAATAAAGTGCGATCTCGAGTGGTGTTGCACCAACTTCGAGATAAATCCAATTACGAAAGAATTAAGATCGGAAGACGGCAAGAATACCGATTTCGATCGACTCCGAAAAAGATGAAATCACCACGATAAGAATGCTTGATTGGTGGTTGCACCAAATCAAAGCGACCCCGCTCTGATACCAATTGTTGGATCGAGATCGCGCTAGAGGGGAGTGAATAGCGCTCGTGGCTTTCATGCGTTTCGTATTCGTAAAACGATCAAACACAGCGGAAATAAATAAACAAACACACACAAAAGATCAAGGTATTTACTTGGTTCGGAGCCTATGACGACTCCTACTCCAAGGCCCGCGATCGAAGATCGCTTTCGGTGGGCAATCTCTATCAATCCGAAAATCTTTTACAATTAAAGAGTACAAGTGCTGAATAAAGAAATAATACCGACAATACACAAGAATTGAAGAAACGAGGTCGTCAGTTGTCGGAGTAGCAGCGCGTGGTGGAAGCGTTCGGAGAGCATTCAAAAGCACCGGTTGTTCTGTTCGAGATTGATTATCAGGATGCTTCCCGAGGCTCCTTTTTATAGGCTTCATAAGACTGATCCAGATCCCCAAGTCTCAGAATCAGATTTGACCCGAGACGGATCGGTCGACCTATCCCCGGTTTGGTCGACCGATCAGGCGATCTTCTCCTTATCCGATCCGCACGATCCGCTCGTTCCGCTTTGATCTGGTCAAGTCTTATCCCCGATTCGGTCGACCGAAAACCCAATTCAGTCGATCGATCCCCTGTTCGAGCCCAGTCCACTCGCTGGAAGTTTGATCAGCTGCTTTGGGGGTTCGGTCGACCGATAACCCGGTTCGGTCGACCGATCCCGGTCAATTCTGACCCTACACAGAAATTGTTAGAAATGTTCTCCTGCAAAACAGAGTTAAAATATAGCAGATAATATATAAGTAAATAAATTGATAGCCTTCAGACTGTCCGGTTCTGACTTCAGATTTCTTACCGAAAATCCTGGGTTGAACCGACGCCTACTATTCCCTCTTCCGGAGAATGCGTCCTCACCTACTCCATACAGGAGAAGTTACCTTTTGCCAGTTCGGTCCTCCAGACAGACTGGACTTTTGCTCGACGCTCAAATCTTCCGGTCTTCATGCTGGACGCCCGCTCCACGATTCGTCCAAACTTTCACTGGTTCGCGACACCAGGATTTTCACCTAGGGTTACCGCCCCCTAGGATTTCTGCCGGAAGACTCCGACCTGCCAAGACTTTCCTCCTAGGGTTACCACCCCCTAAGACCTAGGGTTACCGCCCCCTAGGACCTAGGGTTACTACCCCTTAGGGTTTTCAACCTGTCTAACCATAGTTAGAACTTTTGCTTAAGTATACTTAGGACTTTCCTGAAAAACTCAATCAACATATCAAATAACAACACACCTTAACTTTGAATCCTTTGACATAATCAAAACATAGGTTCAATCGTCGGATGCTTCCTGCACCAACATCGTGCGCCGCTCGGCCGCCCAAGGCCGAAGTCGCTTGCTGCGCCAACCGATCGACTAGTGTCTTCTGTTGCTGCTGTTCGGCTATCTTTATCACTCACACTTGAATGAGCGCATCGAGCTCCTCTGGAGTGAGTGTCACGGTATGGAGACGTCCAGCTTCTTCCATCTCCTTAGCTTGGATTCAGGTGTGTTCCCACAGATGACGCCAAATTTGATCATGTCTGAGGGTGAGTAGACGAGCGCTAGGAAGATGGTGCTCACGTTGACTAGATGTTGACTGGAGGTGATGCGAATCTCCAACGAGCTAAGCCTACAACCACAAATTCGTTAGTGCCGAGCCAAGGAGGGGTTCCCCGGCGATGGCCCTCCGACGTTCAAGTCAATCACCGGCAGTAGGAGAATGAAGAATGAACTAAAGAAGAAAGGAGCAACATAACTATAGCTACAGTGATCCAAGCATACCTTCGTCGAACTTTGGGGGTCCTTATATAGGGCTCCCGAGAGGCACGTGCACGCTTCCCAAGGTGTGCACGCTTCTCAAAGTATACCTAGAAAGGATGTGTCAGAAAAACATGTCTGACGCCATACCTTAACAGCCCGGGCATATTCCTGACGTGACAGTGGAAGCTTCCACTATACAATTCTCTGTCTGACCATGCCACCGACCACGTCGCCTGTCAATGACACTGATCCCCAAGAAGATATTACCAACTGCTCATTTTGTCTGTTATTGGGTCAGCGGGAGAGCTGCTCGGCCAATCGGCCGTCCGGGCGATGCAACGTCCGGGGCTAAGCATCCGCTCGGCCGATGAGCTGCTGCTGGCTGCACCCCATCGGGCGAAGGAGTCCTGCCTGTCGGGTCAAGGTTGCATCCACTGTTTGGCCAAGCGGGATGGCCGCTCGGCCTTCGTGCCTCCCTAGTTGAGCTTCATGAGTGTCGGAAGCTCGGTGTCTGACCGAACTGTCGAAGTGTCGGACCGGCTACTCTTCCTGCTGACCATGGAGGTAATTCGCCTGATCGATCGCCCGCCTAACGTTGACCACTTTAACCTTCTGCCGACCGGGCCTTATCTTACCGCTGGATCAAATGCATTCCATAAGATGTTAATATTAAGTTTTAACAGGGCACTCTGCATGCATAGAAAAGTGTATTAACAACATACTTTTTCTGCACGTCGTCGTTTGTATATAATACTATCTGTAGTGTACTTTATTGGGCGTGCTCTAAAAATTATTATTAACTACAGGCCCTAACCGTGCACTATTGATGACGCATTATAAAAATTCATATTTGTTGTACTGATAGTTCCTTGTCTTGTAGATTCAAATTACTCAAATATGTATCCAAGAAGACTATCCTCTTGATGTGTAATGCTTTAGCCAAAGACTTATGAGTAATAATCTTGACAAGAACTCATAGGATATACATCTCCTTATAAAAAGAAGTGGTGAATTATCTATGGGCTATTCAAACACTTTTGGTATTGACTTATATCCAATCATTTCAGACTTATACCTCATTGGAGATGATTGTCAAGATGTCAAAGTTTAAACTTCCATAACTAAGATAAATTGAATACCTCAAGTCTAAAGAAACTTGCATTCAATGATATCTTCATTAACATGTAGAGAATCACATGAAGTCTTATATCAGGTCATTTCTAATGAACTAGTTACTCTTAACTAGCATTTATATATTAACTCTCAATATCCCAATATTTTCAGCTAGTGAGAACCGACTGCTTGGTTAACCCAAGGAGCATGTGCTAATCTTGCAGAATTGATAATGTCTAATCTTATCAATTCATCGACTATAGAATATTTCAATATGCACATAATTACACATGCAGAGATATCCACTAATTGTGATTCAATCATAATTTCTCTCATTGTATGTATTATATTATGGACTTCATTAATTGAGTTTAAGATCAATATCATATGTATATAAAATACACACTCAAATAAAAAATATTATTTATCCAATAAATAATATAATATCTAAGGTGATTGTCTTATGACACCTAAGCATGAAAGGGTTTATATTATTAAATGTGCATTCAACGTGTAGATTCGTTAACCCGATTTATTAACATTAATGATATATGAACTTTATGTCGATGATCCCTATAGGATGAGTCAAGATATATAAGGAAAGAAGTCTCTTGATTTGGATATCTTTTGAATATAAGATTCAATAAAGCTTCTTCATCTTCCTTCTCTCTTCTCCATTGAAGATGACTACGGATTGTCCCCACTCCGGTACAAGACTATTCTGTGCTTGCAAGATATCTGGCAGCAAATAAGATCAATGACTTTTGTGATGGATTCAGATTAGTCCATTGTAGCAATTGTTTCAATTTTCAATATTGCCTTAAAACTTGCTAATAGCTAGATCCTATTGTAAATACATCATATGATTTATTTTCAATGTATCACTATTCCTTTCGACTTTCTTTTGCTATACAATATGACTTTCTTTTGCTATACAATATGCTAGCTCCGACATATACTTATCACAAGCTAATCAAATACATGATTCAATCTAACCTTTTACCTAACATCGAAACCGATTCCACCAAGAACTACTCATTCGTCCATTTGCTAAACTCAAGGATGTCTCCATTTATGTAAAAGCTATAGCTTCCCTTAGACGATTGTCTATCAAGGTTAGGTTGTCCCTCCCCATTTCTATTCTCTCTCAATGGACTAGGTCCGGTCTATCTATGTATAATATAAATAGATATAAAGCTATAGAAAACCCTATCTATAGAGCTCCTGAAGCTTATTAATTCTTTTCCTTCTTTTTCTTCTCCTCTTATGTGGCTGATCATATCGCTCTCCTAATGCCATTAACAAAGAAAAAGCACGATATTTATGATCCTATTGTAGGTCAAAAAGACATAGTGGAGCTGATAATGTTTCTTTGCTCCCACCATTATAATTTTCACTGCTCCCACCACCTCCCTCTTAGCTTTTTACCACGTCACATCACCTTTCAAAGCGCTTGTCTCCACGGACCCAAGAGCCCTAGCCTACCTGTGCAGTAATGCAGAGCTCATATAAAAAATAAAATAAACGGTTAATAAGATCATATAATATTGAATCTGCGATTATTAATTTAATTTTATGAAAAATTTGTAAATATTTATGATAAATAATTTAAAAATCTAACCTATTGAATTATGAATATCTAAATGATAATTAAAGATTTTTCTATTACATCAAAAATATAATTCCTATCTCATAATTCATCTTCATCTATCTACCTTTTTAGTTATCATCATTTATATTATATTAGTCTTAATACATATTGAAATAGTTATTAATTTATCTTTTCAATATTAATTTAGAGGGTTATGGATGAATTATCTTTTATCACGTAATGCACAGTGAACACTTGTGTGTTTGATTCTAATTGGTGAGAGGAGCAGGAGATGAATCCTGGATCATCCCGTCCCTTCAGCTTTTCAACTCCGAGTTGAAGTAGCAGAGGTAGAGCAGGCTGAGGCCCCAAGCAAAATTTCCACAATCTCCTGAACTGAACATGCCTGCCGGCAGAGGTCCGTACGCTTTCGGAATCTTTTTCTCTCACAACCTGCAGCCATCAGCCCACTCGAAGCGACCCAGCTCCCCAGGCCACGTACACTGATCAACCTCTCTCTCCTTCCCTCACGATTCGCATCTTCTTCGATCCATACTCGCTAGTTTAGTTTTAATTACCGCGCGTGATATTGAGGATTATGGAAAATTCTCGAACGATCTGATTAATTAGAGTGCGTTTTGCAGGCTGATTAGACGAGATCTGGGGGTTGTTAATGGAGTTCCTGCCCAACCCTGATAGCCCTGGCTCCAACAACAGTGGGGGGAGCAGCCCGAACAGTAGCCCCAAGAACTCAGTGACGGCGGCGCCGTCTTCGTCGTCAGCCGCGGCGGCGGCAGCTTCTGCTTCTTCTTCTTCTTCTTTTTCTTCTTTTTCTTCCTCCTCCTCCTCCTACTCGGCTGCGGCGCCTCCTTCGCTGAGCCGGTATGAGTCGCAGAAGCGGCGGGACTGGAACACGTTCGGGCAGTACTTGGGGAACCACCGGCCGCCGCTGTCGCTGTCGCAGTGCAGCAGCGCGCACGTGCTGGAGTTCCTGCGGTACCTGGACCAGTTCGGGAAGACGAAGATCCACTCCCACGTCTGCCCCTTCTTCGGCCACCCCAGCCCGCCGGCTCCCTGCCCCTGCCCGCTCCGCCAGGCCTGGGGCTCCCTCGACGCCCTCATCGGCCGCCTCCGCGCCGCCTACGAGGAGAACGGCGGCCGCCCCGAGACCAACCCCTTCGGCGCCCGCGCCGTCCGCCTCTACCTCCGCGAGGTCCGCGACGTCCAGTCCAAGGCCAGAGGCATCAGCTACGAGAAGAAGAAACGCAAGAAACCGCCGCCTCCTCTTCCTCCGCCGCCGCCGCCACCGCCCGCCGCTGCCTGATCCATCGCCTCCTTCCTCCCAGATATGCTTTAGATTTTTACCTTCTGTCTCCCGATTTGGTCGCCTTTATCATTAATTTATGCCTTCATTTTCCGACGATCGTTCGAACATATATATATTAATCAGAAGCATGTAATCACATAAACTTGTGCTCATGCAAAGCCCGACGACGATCCATGACGTGATGCTCAGTCAGTCAATCACCGATCACGGCAACTTTCTTTCCTTCTTATAGATACATATTCATTGCTGCAAAATGTTACTCTTTTACTTTCCCATTCTAATTCCATTTCCTTGCTTTCAAAAACAGCTCTTTCGACTTCCATTTCCCAGGACTTCTCTTTATGATCTGACACTTGCAATCTTTGTTCTCCCTTTTGGCAAAAACATAGTCTTTTTGCTCTCTCGGGAAACCAAAAGCTGATGATGCCAATTCACCCTAATCAATGCTTACGCTAGGAAAAATTAGTGGATGAACAGTTGATTATGATGCGAGTGTACGATAAAGATCAATTGACGGAATGTGATATGATCCTTAAATATAGATATAAACATAAATCTATTATTTGTTTGTAAAATATAATCTGGCCGACAACACGAAATTGTGGTTTAATAGTCTTTGGCTACGGTTGGTTGGCATCGTGTAACCCTTTTAAATCCTGCCACTGCCACCACTGTCATTGTGAGAATACTTAATCATTTTTAGACTCTAGAACACTCTCTGAGAGTTCTTGGGAGTAGTGTAATCACTTTGTATATTACGTTGGTGGTACTTAGCTCGTTTTATCTTTAGAAATTCCTTTGCTTTGATCAATAAAAGCATCAACACATGTGTAATTACTGTATAATAGTACATTACTACACTCCTCCCCCTCCCAAAATAAAAGAACAATAATGATTAATTTTTAGTGAGTCAAGAACCTCTCTGTTGTCCATGCATGAAATATGAATTGTGCTCTTTCTTGTTCGTATGAAGTTCTGTTCAGTGCTCTTTTGTCGATTCATACAATTAATGGAAGCATATATCAAGAAATGAATGCACTTGACCCTTTTCATATCAAGACAGAAATGAATCTGCAAGCTCCATTAGTTTAATATAATCGTACTAAAGTTTTTCAGGAAGAGAATATAATTAATTAAATACAAAATGTAACCATACCTTTTAGTTTTTAGAAATCTTTGATCTTTTTCCTTCTATTAAATTTGTCATCTAGCTATGAGTAATTTGTTATTACTTGATTTTAAAACAAACAATGATACTTTAGGTTTGGTATATTGCTCTTCTTTTATCTCAAATAGTATGTTTATTTAGTTTTGTTTTTCTCATACTTAACTGAGGATGAATAAATGGTGTTACAATTAAATTATAAAAATATTAAACTTAGTTGTTACTGATAATGTGATCAAATTGGATGTTAAGTTTAATGGAGGAATCAAATTAATTTTTATAAGTTGAAACTGAAATAGAGGAATTTCAAACCCTAACTGAAGACTTATTTACAGTAAACTTAATTTTTGATGACCTTGTTTAGTACATCAATTGAAAGGGGGAAAATCTTTTAATGAATATCGGTTTTTGTTATTATAAACTATTTTCTTAATTATAAGTTAAACTTCTTTTTGATGAGATATATATAATGACTTGTATTTGGGAAATCATGGAGATTTCACTGATCATGAAAGGCAATATATATAAAGGTTTATAATTATAAAAATTTTACATGATCAAAGTTTCAATCAGTCTATTCTAATTGAATTGTTCTTGTTAGAATTTGCTTGGTCTTTGATCTTGTTGCTTGGAGTTTTTGTGAATCTTGTCCTCTATTAGCATTCGATTTACAGCATAAATTAAAATGAGTAATGACTTAATTTGTTAGCAGGTTTATGAGCATGATTTGCAAATAAATTAGAAGAAGCTAAACATACTTGTTTTGTGGATTTTGTGAAATGACAATCAATTTTAGTGTGGTTTTATCTTGACATGGAAATAATTAGAAGAAGTGTAGTCTTTTGACAAGAGTAGAAGACAAAATAATGTTCTATCACATGCATACTTCTACAGGATCTCCATTAATCGAGATGATGTTTTTGAACCGAAGCAATGGCAAGATGAAGTGTTTGTGCAAAACTGAATTTAGCCATTGGTGCAAAGGTTTCTAGCTCTACAACCAACTCCTTGTTTCTGATTATAACGTTTCTACCATCTTTTTCTTTAGTTTTCAATTTGTATATCCAATAGTTTCGATTCCCTCTTTGAGGCATCTCCTCTTTCCAGATATATAACTCCACATTAAAAGAAGAGTAACACAGAAAAAAGTTTCATAACCCTGTTATTGAATACTATTTATGTGTCCATTAGTGATACTCATTAGAGTTTATGCTCTTGAACAATTGTAGTGGATCTTTCCTGCTTGAATGAGTTGAAGACCTTTATTTTTCTTTTTCTCCTTCTTTCTTACTGTCCTCCTCCTCCTTTCTCTACCTTCTATTTGGAACATCTTCTTTATGTGGATTGAGTCTTCTTTTGATTGGCGATATTTAGGATCGTGAAGATCTATGGTGGTGAGCATTTCTTCTGAGTAAGGAGGGTCTTAGAAACGTTCTTTGACACAGAGTAAACGTCTACGATAGATGCCTACTGAGTAAACATTCAAAACTTGTCAAGACATTCCAAACTTACTTGATCTCAAATGATTATGTGGCAGCAAAACGATCAATATATCATCAGTAAAAGTAACAATTGGTAACATGTAATGCTTTGTAAAAATTATGGTTTGTCTCGAATTTGTTGGAATTATTTAAAAAAAATTAATGTTAAATGATAAGCGACAAGCTGTACGATTAAATTCTAAATATAAAACTGGTATAGAAAATAGTAATATTTATTTTTATAATCCATGTATCCTACTCTTATAACCGATTAAATCTTAAGGATGATCGATCGGATCCCACGTATATTTTGCATTGTATTTGATACTTTTCCATCAAATGGAGCATAAGCATGCTCTAGCCAAGGATTGACCCATTCTTAGAAAATGGTGACAAAAGTTTGTTTTTTTATAACCTAGTATCCAACTCTTAGAATAGACTAAGTCCTCGAGATGATCAATCCAATTCTACAGAAGTTTTGCACTTCATTCCATGCTTTTCCATCAAATAGAGCATAAGCATGCTCCAGCCGAGGATTGATCGTGATGCTCTAGAAATCCACTAACTGTCTTTACTGATGCATCGTACCTCGGGGCAAGACCTAATCCTTCTCTTTTATTTAGTTGACACCAAGTATTCAGCTTATACCGATTAATCATGGGGTGACCGACCCAGTCCCAGTGAAGTTTTCCACGACAACCAAGATAACTCAGGAAGCATTTGTAGCGGGAGACCTAACAACCTAGTATTCTTAGATCAATCTTCTATTAAGAAAAGTTCATCAATTAATTTACCGAAACTAAGACTCAATTCTTAGATGCATGGAAAATTGAGAAGACGTCTTATTGTTGCACCATTGCCCGAGGGCAAGACCTAATGTTGGAAGATTATTGGTACAATCGTCTCTAAGTTAAGGTTGGCTAGTTTGACTAAGCTCGAGTGGATTCAAACTTGAGTTTCGATGTTTGGACAATATGTTTGGAAAATATCTGAACAATGCCAAATAGGTCAAGGTTGATTAGATACTTAATGATATGTAAGAGGAAAGTCAAGTAGGTCATGGAGGACCAGATACTTGATTAGCAAAGTCCTAACTCGAGGGTTAGGCAAGGGTAAAGTCCTAACTAGAGGTTAAGTAAGGTAAAGTCCTAATTGGAGGTTAGGAAAGACAAAGTCCTAACTCAAGGATTAGGTAAGGGAAAGTCCGAATGGGTCAAGGATGACCGCACGTTGACAAAGGGAAGTCCTAACTATGGTTAGACAGAGGAAAGTTCAAGTGGATCAAGGAGGATCTCAGATTGGCACAGGGAAGTCCTAACTGTGATTAGGTAAAAGAAAGTCTAAGTGGATCAAGGAGGACGGAACGTTGGCAAAGGAAAGTCCTAACTGCAGTTAGAAAAAAGGAAAAGTGGATCAAGAAGGACCGCACATTCGCAAGAGAAAAGTCCTAACTGCGGTTAGGCAAGTGAAAATCCAAGTGGATAAAGGAGGACCGCACTTGATGAACAAAAGTCCAATAAGAAGTTGGCACGGGATGGAAAGTCTAAATGAGTCAAAGGTTAACTGGACACTTGGTGAAAAAGTCCCAACAGGTAGGGGTGATCGCGGATCGGGTTGGTTCAGTTATTAGGATAAAAAACTATCCGGCCCTACTAGATCAGATAATACAATATCAGGACCTACATCCGACCCTATATCCGGCGGTTATTATGTATCAGATATTCGACGGGTTGTTAGTTATTTGGATATCCGACTCTATATCCAATAAAATATAAAATATAAAATATAAATATAAAATAATAAAAAATAAAATATTTCAAAATGATAATAGACATTACTCATTGCACGTTGTAGTAGCTAATCGTCAGTAGCTGCTGCAACGTGTAGCAGTTATCGGCAGTAGTTACTACAACGTGTAGCAACTTATTCGTAGTAGCTACTACAACGTGTAGTAACTTATCGACAGTAGTTGCTACAAGTAGGGATGATCGCGGATCGGGTTGGTTCGGTTATTTGGATAAAAAACTATCCGACCCTACTAGATCGGATAATGTAATATCAGGACCTTACATCTGGTCCTATATCCGGCGGATTTTTTTTCGATTCGGGTCGGTATAAGCGGGTTGATCGGTTTGGCGGGTTGACTGCTCACCCCTACCAACAGGTCACGGTTGATCGGATGTTGGGTAAGGGAACCCTAGACTCGGGTTAAGTGAGTTAAGGTTGGGCAATTGATTGTGTAAATCGATTAGGTCAAAGTCAATAGATCAGGTGATCGATTAGGGGTTGTTCTCACGAGAACATAGAGGCGCTAAATCGATTGACTAATCGATTCAACCCTCTTCAATCGATTGGGTAATCGATTGAAGTGGGGTTTTTCATGAAGCACAGTGTTTTATTATGCTAAATTGATTGGGAAAGTGCACAATCGATAAGGAGAAACTCGCGAGAAACAATGGGCTTTTGAATCGATCAAGTGATCGATTAAGCCACGTAATCGATCGGGTGATCGATTGGGAGAAGTTCACATGACAAACAGTGGGTTTCTAAATTGATTGGATGATCAATTAAGAAGTCTCGTAATCGATTGGCTAATTAATTGAAATAAAAAGAAAAGAGTCGTTGTGAGGTTTGGATGGTTAGATTTGCTTAGATATGATGTGGCAATTAATTGCGGGTAAGGTCAATTGATTGGGAACCCTAATCCATGGGATATAAAGACGTTTGAAGATTCAAATCATTACTTCTTCTTCTCCTCACTTCATCGCTAGTTCTTGGACAATTCAGGGCAAAGTATTGCTGCATTTCCGAGTTTATAAGAGGTGTTTCCAAGCAAAAAGAAAGCAAATAAGGTTCTCATTGTATTTATGTATTCATTTCCTTGTTCTTGTTATATTTTTCTTGCTGTGAGCTTGTACGAGATTTCTCCACCTCCGAATTATTTTTGGAAATGAGTGATATTTATAGTGGAGTGTATGCACTATGTGGATTATTGAATTAGTCACCTCAAAAAGATAGATACCAAGTACATCCGAGCGTTATCATTGCTTCAAGTTTTTTCGCTGCAACAAATCAACAAGACGAAGCGATTGGAGCTAATCACCTCTCCCCCTCCCCCTCTAGTTCCTGGAATATCCTAACAAGTGGCATCAGAGTGAGATCACTCTTCATTTAACTAATCGCCGAGAGAATAAGCTAGAGGAAGAATAAGTTTAAAGCTTGAAACCCTAATTCCAACAAGTCAAGAAATTATTATTCAAGAACTCAAATTCAAAAATGGAGTGTCAAAATGGATTCAGATTTGATATCCAAGTACCTCCACCATTCCGAATTGGAAGCTCTGATCTTTGGACCTCCACCATTCCGAATTGGAAGCTCTGATCTTTGATATCCAAGCACCTCCACCCTAGAGCCAATCATTTGATGATTGTATTATGGACTTGTTGTATCATATTCTTATATAAATAAAGGCATTTGTTTTGGTTATTATACTTACTTGTATTGGTGTCAAATAACTAAGTATAATAGCGTCCTTGAGTAGAGGGTTCTTACCTATATCAATCGGTTAGTTGAACCGATAGTGAGATGATATAGGGAACACTACTCTTAATCATTCCTAGTCGAGTATTAACATTCAGGGACAATGTTAATGCGACGAGACTAGATGTAGGTCAACTCGATGACTTGATCTCACAAGTCATGGATATAGAGATATCAAGTTGACACATGGATATGCATTGGAGAATGTATACTGAATGACCCGCCATGAGAAAGTATCATGGATCGTTATATGAGTGTCATATACTTTCTCATGTGGCTATTAGTATGACTATTAGTCCTTGGACCTGAAGTCACCATGGTTCCCTACATAAGGAGTTACGTACTTTGGTTTCGTCAAACGTCACCCGTAACTGGTGTTGGAGTGTATACTGAGAGCCTAAGCTTTGTAAACATTCATTATGAATAAAGAATCACATTTGGTCTAATTATCTACATTTGTTTGTAGTTGTTCATTTAATTTATATTGTAGATAACATAGTATGTGGTGTCACATACAGAAGATGATGTTATCAGTACCTTATAAATTATAAACAGTAGTTCACGATCAGAATGGAAAGGAACAAACCATTAGAAAGTCGTAGTGTAATTAGGTATTAGTTTATCTTGACTATATAATTACACTAGTACACTCAGAGTGTATTGAGTAGGACCATTTGAGGTCGTTCCTTTTATACTGACTTTATGAAGGAACAAAGACCTCAGTTATTATGGAAGTGTGTGCTCTTAATCCTAATATAATAACAAGCACATATGTTTGATATTTATTTCTTTAATTTATCAATGGGTGAGATTTAGTTCGATGAATCAATAAACCCGATAAATTGGGAAATGGTATCACTCATAGTGTGTGTTGTTGATTATAGAAGGAAACTGTGTCCTAGTGATACTAGGTTGATAATGTCCTCAAGAGGAGCTCATAAAGATTGTCATGTTAAACCCTGCAGGTGGACTTAGTCCGACATGATAATAAGGTTGAGTGGTACTACTCTTGGACTTAGATATTAATTAAATGAGTTGTCGTTAACTCACTTAATTAGTGGACATTCGATATCTTAAACACAGGAGACTAACACACTCATAATAAGAAAGAGCCCAAAATGTAATTTGGGATTGGTGCGGTAGTTCAATGATAGTTCTCTAGTGGAATGAATTATCATTGATAAAATTAAGTTGTGTGTTGGGAACACGGGATGCTTAATTTTATCGGGAGACCAAAACCAATTCCTCCTCTCGGTCCCTATCGTAGCCTCTTATTTATAGAGTACTATACCCACATATACCCACCTTTTATACCCACCTAAAGGGGGCCAGCCAAGCTAGCTTGGGAACCAAGCTAGGGCCGGCTTGAGTTTAAGGTGGCGGCCCTAGCTTGAACCCAAGCTAGTAGGGCCGACCATAATTAAATAAAAAGAAATTTAATTTTAGATTTTATTATTATGTGGAAGATATATTTTAAAGAGAATTAAAATTAAAATATCTCTCTTGTAAAAGTTTTACAAAGATTAAAGAAAGAGATTAGATCTCTTTCCTTATTTGTAGATTGGAGAGTTTTTTATTTTCTCTTTAAAATTATTCACATGTTAATAAAATTAAAATTATAGATATTTCCTTTTATTAACCATGAAGAGATTTTTAAAGAGAAATTTTATTTTTTAAAATTTCTGGAAACAAATAAGGAAAGTTTTAATTGTTGATTAAAACTTGTCCAATTTGTTTCTGCTTGATGTGGCCGGCCATCATTGTTTAATTGGGGAAATATTATTTTATTTTTCTCAATTAAATCATGTCAAGGAAATTAAGGAAAATTTGTTGTAATTAAATTTCCTAATTTACCTAGGCCAAGGAATATAAAAGAAGGGGTGAGGGTGCCTTCACAAGACACAACATCTATTATTCCTCTCCTCTTTTGCTCCTTGGTGTGGCCGGCCATCATCTTCTTCTCTTCCTCTTGTGGTGGCGAACCTCTCTCTTCTCCTTGGAGTTCTTGTGGTGGCGGATACTACTGGAGAAGAAGAAGAAGAAGAGAAAGCTAGCATCTCTTGGAGCTTGGTTAGTATTTTGTTTTCCTCCTTGGTGAAGTTTCCTTTGTGGGCGAACCTTGCTTGGAGGAGAAGAAGGTGGTTGGTGGTTTCTCATCTTGGAAGATCGTTGCCCACACAACGTCCGAGGTTAGAAGAGGAATACGGTAGAAGATCAAGAGGTTTTTCTACAAGGTATAACTAGTAATTTCTATTTCCGCATCATGCTAGTTATTTATGGAAATAATACCAAATACAAGAGGCTTACGTTCTAGTATTTCGAATATGGTTTTTCGAAGTTGTGTTCTTTTGTTTCTTTCTTTTCCTTATGATTTGATTGTTCTCTTTGGTTAACCTAAAGTTATTTTAGGAAATTAAATATTAGCTTTCTATTAAAGGTTTTGTCTAGTCGGTGGTGGTTGCTCCCATATCCAAGAAGGCCATGTGCCTCGCCACGTCAGTACTGGGAACCTTTTATGGAAATTGATATTTAATGGAATTAATAACTTAAAGAGACTTGGGTCGAACGTGTTAAGTTCCGCAGGAGATCCAAGTCAAAACCTAAAAGAACAAATAGATTAAGTTTTGGATCAAACGTGTTAAGTTCCGCAGGAGATCCAAAATTTAATTTAAAAGAACACATGGTAGCTAGGAAAAGGTTCAGACCTTTGTACAAAATTTTTGTACAGTGGAACCTATAGGCTTTCCGAGTAGCAACCAACAACTGGGTGGACTATAAAGGCGATTACTTGGTATGTAACAAATTATGCGGAGGAATGTGAGTGATGTAGATGGGATCTATCCCTCCTATATGACGGGAGTGACATCGATATTCTTGATAGAGTGAGACCACGAAGTGCATGGTCATGCCCAAATGAGTCAATATGAGATATTGAGCTCATTTGATTTAGTGAGTCTACTTGGAGTTCAAGATTTAGATTGGTCAGAGGATGACACGGTATATGCCTCACATTGATCAATCTAGATGCCTAGGATAGAAGGGCACTTGTCATATATTGTGAGGAGTCACAATTAGTAGTCACAAGGTAATGTTGGATCTCAACATTCTTGTAACTTGGGTAGTAATGATGTGTTGCTAGATACCGCTCATTACTTATGCTCCTAAATGGGTTTAGGGGCATTGCCAACGTTACAAGAACCTATAGGGTCACACACTAAGGACAATTAGATGGAGATTAGGTTTATATGATGAACCAAGAGGATTAGGTTCATGTATTGAACCAAATTGGATTAAGAGTAATCCAAGTTAGGCTAATTGAGTTGAACTCAAGTTGATTCATGTGTTCAATGAGTCTAATTTAGATTATGACTCATTGAATCAATTTAATTAAATAAATTAGATTCATTATATTAAGTTGGTTTGAATCAAATGGTTAGATTATATCAACCATGAGAGAGATTTGGTCAAGTTTGACTTGACTTGAGAAGGAAGATGAAAGGTCAAGTTTGACTTGACCATTTGCCACCTCATTTGTGAGTTGGCAATAGGAGGACTAATGATGATTTGCCACATCATCAAAGCAAGCACATGTGTGTGCCACATCATGGAGGTTACAAACCCCTTTCCATTTAATGTGGCCGACCACATTAATTGTAAGGGAGTTACAATTGTGGCCGGCCACTCAAAATGAATGAGAATGAATTTTTTCATTCAAGGCATTCATTCTATCTTCTTCCTCCTTGAGCTCTTTCTTCTCTCCCTCTCATCTTACCTTGGACGAACCCTACTAAGGTGCTAGCACACTTTAGTTTGGTTTTCTCCCTCTTTTTTTCGTGTGGATACGTGTAGAGGATTGTCTACTTTGACAATCTTGAGATCCGGCACCTTGGTCAAGCGGGATTCGCGAAGGGTGCTCATCAAGGGTAAAAACTCTTAACCATCTAGAACTCTAATGTAGATCTAGAGTTAGTAAACTCGTACTCGAAGGTTTTTCGAAATTTTATTCTTCGCACGGATCCGGTGACGGGGGTTTCGGGGTTTCCGCGACGCGAAAAAGCGATTTTCGCGGCCCGAAAAGTCCAACAGTGGTATCAAAGCCACGTGTGAAGTCTTGTACGAGTTTATTTTGTATTTTTATGAAAATAGCAGTTCTGTAATATTCTGTGAATTTCCTATTTTTATAGTTTTTATGGGTATTTTTCTCGTAGAAGCGAAGCACAAGTGTTTCGACACTTGTAGGCTTCGACTACCGAGAAGATTTATCCGAAACGGCAAGGTTTCGCCCCAAATCTTTTTGGGACAGCGGGCTAAGGCGCTTTAGGATCGCTAAGGAACACTCGCCATGGTTAGATCGCGGTAGGGGTGCTACCCCTGGCCCCGCAAGGGAATTCGTTCCGCGATTGCACCCGAAAACCCGCTAAATGGAACCGCCGGGAATTTTACTCATAAAAATTGTAAAAATTATAGTAAAAATTACAGAAAATTATAGAAAATACATAATTTAGAATTATGTATCATTTTGTGATAGTCATGGCCCAAAAAGACCCAATTTGATTGGAAATGTGTTGTAATTCATAATACGGCCTGCGTACCGTCATGTGATGTGCGTGTTGTATATTTGATTCGCGACCTGCGCGTCGTGCCTTTCTCTATTTTATATTCTTGTTGTAAATTAGTTTAGACTTGAATGTAACTCGAGTTTCAAAAATTGTAATGTATAAAATTGGAGCGGTGGAAGGTCCACTCGAGACGGAGTTACGAGGAGGGCGCGAGCAACACAAGGTGGTCAAAGGGAGGAGCTTGAGAAGCTGTTGACCTTAGGTTGACCATCCGATCTTCTCATTGGCTTGAGAAGATCGTAGTAGGGCCATGACTAATCACAAATAATTTAATTAATTGCTTGTGTGTATGTGATGCATAATTAGGAATTAATTAGTGTCTAACGATTATATTAGATCTAAATCGTGTACAAGATGCACTCTCTCGATTAGATTAGATCTCAATCGCGTCAACTCAAATGCCTACCGTGCCGTGATACCTATCACTACCTCGATCACATGTATTGTTGAATCTGCCAAAACAGAGCAACACATATTATCTTGGTAGGGTACGAAGGGACAATCTTGGTCCCGCTTATCAACGCATAGGTGAGTACAACTCAATTAGATTGAGTAACTAGTTAACTCAATTGGATCGAGTTTAACTATAGGCATTTTCTAATTGTTGGTAGATAGAACAAAATCACGTTTATATTAACTCTTGGGCGTATTAGCCAAAGCTAACTCGA
Source organism: Zingiber officinale (assembly GCF_018446385.1). NCBI lineage: Eukaryota > Viridiplantae > Streptophyta > Magnoliopsida > Zingiberales > Zingiberaceae > Zingiber > Zingiber officinale. Next base: position 18,565,380 of record NC_055989.1, read on the forward strand.
GTTTTAATATAAATACGTATCTTGATCCTATAAACAAGAGTTGCATAGAGATGTAATTGGTAAATTGTTACCTACCGATCATACTTCTTGGGCGATTTAGTCAAAGCTAACTCAAGGCGTAGTATGATGTGGATCTTGTCCCACATGAATTATAGAATTCAGTGGGAGCATCATTTAGTTAAAGGCCTAATTAAATGATTTAAAAGAATATGCTATTTATTTTCTGTATTTTTCTGTTGTAGATAACCATGACGTCGAATACGAACTCTTTCTCCCTATGTTCTGTCCTTGAGAAGGACAAGCTCAACGGAGTAAATTTCCTGGACTGGTACAGGAACTTGAGAATAGTTCTCACTCAGGAACGTAAACTGTACGTTCTGGAGCAGCCCATTCCGGAGGCTCCTCCTGCCACTGCCACGCGAGATGACCAAGATGCTTACAAGAAGCATCAAGATGACGCATTAGATGTGTCCTGTCTGATGCTCGCGACCATGAACTCTGAGCTTCAGAAGCAACATGAGTTGATGGGCGCTTTCGATATGGTTGAACATCTTCGTCAACTGTATCAAGGACAAGCGAGGCACGAGAGATTCGAGATCTCTAAGGCACTATTTCAGTACAAGATGTCAGATGGGGTTCCCGTAGGCCCATATCTACTCAAAATGATTGGGTACATAGAAAACCTACAAAGGTTGGGATTCCCGCTTGGCCAAGAGCTGGCCACTGACCTGATCTTGCAATCCTTGTCGGATAGCTATAGTCAATTCGTTCTAAATTACAACATGAACGAAATTGACAAGCCACTGCCCGAGCTGCTTAGCATGTTAAGAACTGCTGAGCTGAACCTTAAGAAGGTTAAGCCCCACTCTGTTCTGACGGTTCAGAAACACAAGGGCAAGGGAAAGCCCAAAGGCAAAGGAAAGTCCCAAGCCAAGGGCAAAAGCAAGGCACTGAAGCCTAAAGGAGGGGTCGCCAAGGATGCTACATGTTTCCACTGCGGTCAGACTGGACATTGGAAAAGGAACTGCAAGGTGTACCTGGAAGATCTTAAGAAGAAGCGAAGTGAGACTTCCACTTCAGGTATATATGTTATAGAAGTCAATCTATCTATTTCTTCATCATGGGTATTAGATACCGGATGTGCTTCTCACATTTGTACTAATGTGCAGGCGCTGAGAAATAGCAGGGCATTGGCAAAAGGCGAGGTGGACCTACGCGTAGGCAATGGAGCACGGGTTGCTGCTGTTGTTGTAGGGACTTATTTTCTATCTCTGCCCTCTGGGCTTGTACTAGAGTTGGATGATTGTTGTTATGTGTCTGCTTTAACTAAGAACATAATTTCAGTTTCTTATTTGGACAAGAAAGGTTTCTCTTTTATAATAAAGGACAAATGTTGTTCGGTTTATTTAAAAGATATGTTCTATTGTAGTGCACCTCTGATGAACGGACTCTACATTCTAGACCTTGAAAGCCCTATCTATAACATAAATACCAAGAGGTTCAAGTCAAATGACTTGAATCAAACCTATCTCTGGCACTGTCGCTTAGGTCATATAAATGACAAGCGCTTATCCCAGCTCCATAAGGATGGTTTGCTGGACTCATTTGATTTTGAATCTTATGAGATATACGAGTCATGCCTACTAGGCAAGATGACCAAGACTCCCTTTAGTGGGCACAGCGAAAGAGCGACTGATTTGTTAGGACTTATACATAGTGATGTATGTGGCCCTTTCAATGTCGCTGCTAGAGGCGGTTATAGGTACTTCATCACATTTACTGATGACTTCAGTGGATATGGTTATGTGTACTTGATGACACATAAGTCTGAATCCTTTGAAAAGTTCAAAGAATTCAAGAATGAAGTACAGAACCAGCGTAGCAAGAATATTAAGATACTTCGATTAGATCGAGGTGGTGAATACCTTAGCCATGAGTTTCGTGACTATCTAGCTGAGTGTGGAATCCTATCCCAACTCACCCCTCCTGGAACACCACAGTGGAATGATGTATCCGAAAGGAGGAATCGTACCCTATTAAATATGATACGGTCTATGATGAGTCACACAGATCTTCCTACATTTCTTTGGGGCTATGCTCTAGACACGACAGCTTTTATACTCAACCTAGTTCCATCCAAGGCCGTGATAAAGACACCATATAGGATATGGACTGGGAGAGATGTCCAGGTGTCTTTTATGAGGATTTGGGGTTGTGAGGCTTACGTTAGACGTCAAGTCTCAGAAAAATTGGGATCCAAATCCGACAAGTGCTACTTTATTGGATATCCCAAGGAAACTAAGGGATATTACTTCTGCATTCCCAGTCAGCACAAGGTAGTTGTGGCAAAGACTGGGGTCTTTCTAGAAAGGGACTTTGTTTTTAGAAAGACTAGTGGGAGTACGTTCGATCTTGAAGAAGTTCAAGATGCGGACCATAGCACTGAAGCCTCGATGGAAGTTGAACTGGAACCACAAAGTGTTGTGGATGATGTTGTTCCACAAGGAGTTGAGGAACAACAACCAGTTCAAGTAGACATACCTCTTCGCAGGTCTGATAGGGTACGTCGTCAGCCTGAGAGATACTCATTTCTCTTGTCTGACCATGATGACGTTGTGCTCATAGAGGATGAGCCTACCACCTATCAGGAAGCTGTGATGAGACCAGATTCTGAGAAATGGCTAGAGGCCATGAGATTCGAAATGGAATCCATGTACACCAACCAAGTATAGACTTTAGTTGATCCACCTGAAGAGGTAAAACCCATTGGATGTAAGTGGGTCTTTAAGAGAAAGACTGATATGGATGGACCTATCTATAAGGGTCGCTTGGTAGCTAAAGGTTTCAAGCAAATTCATGGCATTGACTATGATGAAACCTTTTCTCCAGTAGCGATGTTTAAGTCCATTCGGATCATGCTTGCTATTGCAGCTTACCACGATTACGAGATATGGCAGATGGATGTCAAAACTGCGTTTCTGAATGGAAACCTGCTCGAGGATGTGTACATGACACAACCTGAGGGTTTTGTAGATCCACAGCATACTAGCAGAGTATGCAAGCTGCATAGGTTCATTTATGGACTAAAGCAAGCTTCTCGGAGCTGGAATCTTCGATTCGATGATGCAATCAAACAGTTTGGTTTCATCAAAAATGAAGATGAACCTTGTGTCTACAAAAAGGTTGTAGGGAATATAGTTGTCTTCCTCATATTGTATGTGGATGACATACTGCTCATTAGGAAAGACATCCCTTTGCTACAGTCTGTCAAGACTTGGCTAGGGACTTGTTTCTCAATGAAGGACTTAGGTGAAGCATCCTGCATTCTAGGCATACAGATCTATAGAGATAGATCTAAGAGGTTGCTTGGCCTAAGTCAGAGTACATATATTGACAAGGTACTCCTTCGATTTGCCATGCAGAACTCCAAGAAGGGATTTCTGCCGATGTCACATGGTGTGAGTCTTTCGAAGACTCAAGGTCCCTCTTCTAAAGAGGAGAGAGACCGCATGGATCAGATCCCTTATACCTCAGCCATAGGATCTATCATATACGTCATGCTATGTACTCATCCTGATGTCTCATATGCTTTGAGCATGACGAGCAGATACCAGTCAGATCCAGGTGAAAGTCACTGGATAGCGGTCAAGAATATTCTTAAGTACTTAAGAAGGACTAAAGAATATTTCTTGATATATGGAGACAATGATGAGCTAGCTGTAAAGGGTTACAGTGATGCTAGCTTCTAGACCGATCAGGATGATTATCGATCGCAGTCAGGGTTCGTGTTTTGCATTAATGGTGGTGCCGTGAGCTGGAAGAGTTCGAAGCAGGACACAGTCGCTGATTCTACAACAGAGGCCGAGTATATTGCTGCATCAGAGACAGCAAAGGAGGCAGTTTGGATCCGCAAGTTCATTACTGACCTTGGGGTGGTTCCTAGCATTGCTGACCCTATTGAGCTTTATTGTGACAACAATGGAGCTATAGCACAGGCGAAGGAACCTCGCTCACACCAGCGGACCAAACACATACTACGGCGCTTCCATCTCATTCGAGAGATTATCGAGAGAGGAGATGTGAAGATTTGCATAGTACCCACAGAGGCTAACATCACAGATCCCTTGACCAAGGCTTTGGTACAGAGAAAGCATGATGGTCACACTAGGTCATTGGGGCTTAGAGCCTACACTGATTGACACTAGTGCTAGTGGGAGATTGTTAGTTAGAGCCTTAGAGCCAATCATTTGATGATTGTATTATAGACTTGTTGTATCATATTCTTATATAAATAAAGGCATTTGTTTTGGTTATTATACTTACTTGTATTGGTGTCAAATAACTAAGTATAATAGCGTTCTTGAGTAGAGGGTTCTTACCTATATCAATCGGTTAGTTGAACCGATAGTGAGATGATATAGGGAACACTACTCTTAATCATTCCTATTCGAGTATTAACATTCAGGGACAATATTAATGCGACGAGACTAGCATGTAGGTCAACTCAATGACTTGATCTCACAAGTCATGGATATAGAGATATCAAGTTGACACATGGATATGCATTGGAGAATGTATACTGAATGACCCGCCATGAGAAAGTATCATGGATCGTTATATGAGTGTCATATACTTTCTCATGTGGCTATTAGTATGACTATTAGTCCTTGGACCTGAAGTCACCATGGTTCCCTACATAAAGAGTTACGTACTTTGGTTTCGTCAAACGTCACCCGTAACTGGGTGGACTATAAAGGCGATTACTGGGTATGTAACAAATTATGCGGAGGAATGTGAGTGATGTAGATGGGATCTATCCCTCCTATATGACGGGAGTGACATCGATATTCTTGATAAAGTGAGACCACGAAGTGCATGGCCATGCTCAAATGAGTCAATATGAGATATTGAGCTCATTTGATTTAGTGAGTTTACTTGGAGTTCAAGATTTAGATTGGTCAGAGGATGACACGGTCTATGCCTCACATTGATCAATCTAGATGTCTAGGATAGAAGGACACTTGTCATATATTGTGAGGAGTCACAATTAGTAGTCACAAGGTGATGTTGGATCTCAACATTCTTGTAACTTAGGTAGTAATGATGTGTTGCTAGATACCACTCATTACTTATGCTCTTAAATGGGTTTAGGGGCATTGCCAACGTTACAAGAACCTATAGGGTCACACACTAAGGACAATTAGATGGAGATTAGGTTCATATGATGAACCAAGAGGATTATGTTCATGTATTGAACCAAATTGGATTAAGAGTAATCCAAGTTAGGCTAATTGAGTTGGACTCAAGTTGATTCATGTGTTCAATGAGTCTAATTTAGATTATGACTCATTGAATCAATTTAATTAAATGAATTAGATTCATTATATTAAGTTGGTTTGAATCAAATGGTTAGATTAGATCAACCATGAGAGAGATTTGGTCAAGTTTGACTTAACTTGAGAAAGAAGATGAAAGGTCAAGTTTAACTTGACCATTTGCCACCTCATTTGTGAGTTGGCAATAGGAGGACTAATGATGATGTGCCACATCATCAAAGCAAGCACATGTGTGTGCCACATCATGGAGGTTACAAACCCCTTTCCATTTAATGTGGCCGACCACATTAATTGTAAGGGAGTTACAATTGTGGCCGACCACTCAAAATGAATGAGAATGAATTTTTTTCATTCAAGGCATTCATTCTATCTTCTTCCTCTTTGAGCTCTTTCTTCTCTCCCTCTTATCCTACCTTGGTCGAACCCTACTAAGGTGCTAGCACACTTTAGTTTGGTTTTCTCCCTCTTTTGTTCGTGTGGATACGTGTAGAGGATTGTCTACTTTGACAATCTTGAGATCCGGCACCTTGGACGTGCGGGATTCGCGAAGGGCGCGCATCAAGGGTAAAAACTCTTAACCATCTAGAACTCTAATGTAGATCTAGAGTTAGTAAACTCGTACTCGAAGGTTTTTCGAAATTTTATTCTTCGCACGGATCCGGTGACGGGGTTTCGGGGTTTCCGCGACGCGAAAAAATGATTTTCGCGGCCCGAAAAGTCCAACAAATTTATTGTCGAGCACCATCTTATGCAAGATTGGAGAATATCAAGATGCCAAGGAGCTATAAAGCAAGTTGGCATAACTTCATGAAGATCCAACCTCGGGACAAAGTGAAAGAAAATCCAAAGAAGGAAACTCCTTGGATCAAGAACAAGAGGTTTTAGAGGTTGAGTGATATTTAACATCCGGAGATGAAGTTGAAGAGTCATCTACCTCAAGGATTGAGGGGGACCTAAGCTCATTGATACCAGAACAAGAAGAAGCGTCTACTTCCGGATCAAATGAAGAAGAATGTGTCACCCCTACCAGCAAAGGTATATAAATTTTAATTTATAAAAATAAAAATCATATCATTTGCTTTGAGTCTGGGGAGAATGGACACTACAAGAGCAAATGTCCAAAGTTAACTAAGAAGAAGGGTCAAGTGGCACCCAAGAGCAAAGAGAAGCCAAAGGAGGTCGGCCTCGTGGTACACAAAAGTAAGGAGCACATTTTGTGTTTTTCTTGCAATTAAAGATGACATTATCGGAGTCAATGTTCAAAGGGGAGAAATCATACCAAAAAGATAGGAGGAAGCTCAGGTAAGGGGAAGCTTTCAAGGGCAAAACTAAAGTATCATTAGTAAATGGTACTTATCTAAATAATGATAAAAACATGGTAGAAATAATTTCTATCATTTTAATGTTATTTATCATGTAAATAAAAAGTATGAAAAATCTAAGGATAATGACAAGTCATTTCATGCTAAGACCATCATACCTAAAGTTAAGAAGATAGATAAAAATTTAGGTAAAAAAAATTAAACAAGTTAAATATGTGCCTAAAAAGAAAAAATGTCCAAGGAAATAATAGAAAATCTAAATTTGAGGATTTAAGGATAGAAAATCAAGTCTTGATGTCAAAACTTAATAAATAAGAGAAGACCCTTAAGAAAATGGCAATTAGTGTCCAAGGGCCTAAGAAGCAAAACCTAGGTTTAGAAAGAACAAGAGTTATTCAATGGCAAAAAATGTTTGGGATACAAACCAAAAGTCAAGAAAAATGTGCCCTCGTACCATAGAGTTCCATACGGTTATGGAACTAGCCCTAGATCTAAGAAAGTTATTAAGAATGTCACAAAAGAAGGTATTGTTGGGACCTTTGTGCCCGCTAGAGGGGGTGAATAGCGCTTTATCGCGCGCTTGCGTCGTTTGCTTCGTCTTGATGGTTTGCAGCGGAATACAACTCGAAGACAAACTATACAATGCTAACAAGTAGGATTTACTTGGTATCCACCTTAAGAAGAGGTGACTAATCCAAGGATCCACACACCGACTCACTCCACTATGAAATACTCCTTCTCGGTTGCAGCCGGAGGCGAAGAAGCCTTGTATAAACCCAAACACACAAATACAACTCACACAAGAAGATAAATACAAAAATGCGAGTGAAAACACACTCTTCTTGCTTACTTGCTGTGTGTTGTTGTTGCCTCTTGAATCTTGGAGATGCACTCCAAGAACCCTCAAGAACTGGCAAGAAACTCGAAGAAAATCGCTGGTGAAGATCGCAAAAAACTGCATGAAGAAATCGCAAAGATCTGGCGAAGAAAATGCTTCGCCCAAGCTTTAAACAGTGCTCCCAATCGATCCAATTCATCCACAATCGATTGCCACGTCAGCACCGCTCCATCGCAGCCATCCATCACTTGCATCTTGCCCAACGGTCGAATCCCAATCAATCGACCGATCGATTGGGAACATCTGAATCGATCAGTGGATCGATTCAGAAGCTTTCTGTGTTCTCGCAATCGCGCGAGAACTCCCTTGCCCGATCGATCGACCGATCGATTGGCAGCTCCCAATCGATCGCCCGATCGATTGGGAAGGCTTATGTGCCCGCGATTTCATATCACAATTGATCGACCGATCGATTGGGCCTTCCCACAATCGCAGCACACTCGAATCGATCCACTGATCGATTAGACTCTGGTTCAATCGATCGACCGATCGATTGGACTCTGGTTCAATCGATCGACCGATCGATTGACCAGCCTGGACTTGACTCAAACTCATGTCCAAATTCCCAAAACCCAATTCCCGATCAACCGTGACCTGTTGGGTCTCCATGCCTAGCATTTGGTCACACCCGGCCAACCTCGAACTAGCCTTCTAGCCTCCTCCATCAGCCTTGCGTCCCTCGGATATCTCCTATCCTTCACGCCTTACCTTCAAGAGATTCCTTCGACCTCGTCCTAGTTGTTGGATTCTCCTTGCCAAGTCACACTAGGACTTACCTTGCCAAGACCACATGCTTGGACTTACAACCTTTGCCAAGATCACACTTGGACTTTCCATTGTCTGGCTCCTCACCAGGACTTCCCAAATGCCTGGCTCCTCACCAGGACTTTCTCCTTTGCCAAAATCATACTTGAACTCTCCAATTTGCCTAACCTCTAGTTAGGACTTCCACCACTGCCTAAACTCCAGTTAGGACTTCCATACGCCTAACTTCCAATTAGGACTTCCATACGCCTAACCTCCGATTAGGACTTTCCCAGTCAAGTCTCCTGTCAACCTTGACCTACTTGAGTTGTATTCTCATCAACCTGGTCAACCCTTTGACCATCTCCATAACCGGACGATTGCTTCAGCAATCTCCTTATATTGTCAAACATCAAAACTCAAATCCTGACTCAAGGTTGACTCAACTCAAGCTTAGTCAAACTGGTCAACATTGACCTAGGAAAATTGCCCCAATAGGTATCCCTAGAGTTGACCTAGAGGAGACTAGTATGACTAAGGCTTCTAAGAAGCTTAAGAAGGTCATCAAAAAAGTATCAAAGGAAGTTATCCCTAATGAGTACTTAGAACACCCGAGGAGCACCAATAGATTTTAGATTGCTAAGACTATGTTCTCTGTACCTTAGATGGGTTTAGAGTTTGTCAACTCTAAATGGAAGGATAGTTAACCCAACCATGATAAAATTGACACTTTGGGGCATTTTCAAGGTAATGTTATATCTTGAAAATGAAAGTTTAAATATTTACTCGTGAAGAGTAAAAGTGTGCTAATATTTTTGAGAAATTAATGATTAAATTGACACAATTTAGTTAAAAGTCAAAGAAATGCTAAGTTAGAATTTTGGTATTTTCTTAGGGAAATAAGAGCAACTTAGGCTTATTTTTAATTTAGTGATTAGTTAAGTGATACTCAGATAGAGAATCTAGGTATTTTATTGATGCTAATATTACTATGTTTTGTATGTCCTATTATATGCCATGACATCATTTTTTTCATACATATTTGTTTGAAAAATATCATATGTCATGTCATACGTACATCATTACTTATGATAGTTTTTCTTTTAAAAATTATTCATTTTGATGTATGCTATAATCATTTTCATACATTATTTTAATTTTTTAAAATTAAGGTTAATGGTGTCAATTGACATCTTAGGTTGGATGATCAAATTTTAAATGCCTAGTTAAAAGTATATGATTCTTTAGTTTTAGCGAAAACCTATTTTACGTCTCACAAGACCATAAGTTTGACTTATGAACAAAACTTAAGATGTTGATTTAGTGCATCCTTTTGAGTTTTAGTTTCAAAACAAGTGATTATGTGAAGTCCAATCATTGGGAAAGCAAATATACAAGTCATGTGCAGTTAGCCCAAAGAACATGGTTGAAAATTTATTTTAAAATTTATTTCAAAATTATTTTAAAAAATCTTGGTGAAGTCTATCTTTTGATAGGAATCACCATTGATTAATTTGATATAAAGTAAGTGAAACATTGAAATTTTTCAATAATTTTCAATTTTGTATCAACCTTTGAAAATGGAAGTTATTTTCATAGATAATTATTTTTCCCTGATAGTACATGATATAATTAATATCTATAAAATCGCTACACATCAATAGAGGGGGGGTGAATATTGACCGTCAATTTTTGTTGCATTTTTGTCGTTCGTTCTTTCTACAGAGTGTTAGTACGCAGCAGAATAATAATAAACAAAAAGGAAATAACACTTGTGGGATTTACTTAGTTTTCAACCTCTAGGGCTAGTACGTCCAAGGCTTAATCACGGGAGGCATCCGTCCAATAGTGGTCTCCTTTACAGAGTTTTCCAAAGGTGGAGAAACTCATCTTACACTTCAAAGTACAAGCACAAATAAGATATAGAATGAAGCACAACTTATAAATATAAAATGCAAACAAACTGTTGCGGCCAATCTGAAAGTCCTGAGTGTAACGCACCCTTTCTAGAGCTTCCCCAATCACAAAGCTTTGCAACATGTTCGTTTGAGCGCAGAGATGAAGAATAGGATAGAAGAGGTTGTCTTGAATGTAGAGCCTTCATCTCCTTTTATAGAGTTGGATCATATCCTTATCTGGATCAACTCTTATCTGGATGAAACCATATCTGGATCAAGCCTTATCTCTATACACATCATTTGGTTTATCCTATCCTCATGCAAATCATAAAGATGAACCAAATCTTTTGCCATATCATCTTCCATGTCAACATTTCTAATAACTCAATAATCTAGATCGAACCCAGTTAGTTTACAAAACCACTAGTTCGATCTACTAAGTCGGTTTGGGTCCCGTTTGACCTGAGCCAAGTCTGGTTCACCCATTTATATTTGTCTGCTCTCTGTTTTACTTCCAGCTTCAGGTTCCTAGAAAAAAATCTACAATTAAGTAACCTAGCATATATCTGTAAGTTTACTTGACCTACTAGGCTTACCTTTTACTTGAAGGCCCCTCCTCCAAGTCTATCATCTAAGGGTAAATCCCTTAAGATCAAGCCTCACTCTTGTAAGTCTACCCAACCTATTAGGCTTCATGTTTGAACTGCATCTAAGACTTTACCACCTAATGCTTACTCTTTAGGATCTCCACTGCCTAGCTTCACTTACTAGGACTTCTACCGCTTGGCTTCACGCACCAGAACTTTTACTGTCTAGCTTCACTCACTAGAACTTTCATCTTCTGGCTTCACTCACCAGAACCTAGCTTCACTCACTAGGATTTTTCCCTCCTGACTTCACTTACCAGGGCCTAGCTTCACTTAATAAGAGGGGTGCATTCAATCAAGAGATTGAATGACTTTTATTGGCTTTTTTTAATGATACTTTTATAGAGTTGATAGATTTTTATTAACTTTTATAGAATCTCATATAGTTATGAAAAGAATTTCATGGAGTTTTATAGACTTTTTTGCAAGACTTTTACATATATTTGTAAATTTTATGGAAACTTGTAGATTTAAGAGGGTGTATTCAATCTTGGAAAAACGTAAGTAGTCATGGTTTAGCACAATATTTATTTTTGAATAAAACCTAAAATAGCAAATTAAATTTATTTTAAATAAAATAATAAATCACATATTTGTCCATAATTTTTTTCAACTTTTTATACTTTTATTTTATTTTGGCGAAAAAAAAGAGGATAACGTCTCAATTTGTAATTTTCTTTAAAAAAATTTAATAATATATTTTAAATCCAATAATATTATAATTATTTTAATATTTTTATTTATAAATTTAATCTAAATTATCATGAAATATTGGGCAACCCTTTAATTTGGTCAAATTTTTAATAAAGTGTTGAATTAATAAATTTGATTAGTAATAAAATTAATAATAATATTATTACTTTGATTAGTAATAATATTATTAAAATAAATAAATACAAATACATAAAATTTATTTAGGAATTTTTAAAATTTAAATAAATTTTATAGAATATTTTTAGAGTATAATTTCATTAGACTTTATTAAATTATTTATTAATTAATTTGAGAATTAATTTGATCTATTAATATATATTTTATATTAAACCTAATGTCTCAAATTTCTCTTCCCTGTACGCACAGCGCCACCGTCCAAATCGACTTCGACTTGCTTGCAAGTAGCCGACGGAAGCATCACGACCGCCTCAAACAATTTTTTTTATTTATTTTCCTCCTTTTCAACGCACCGCAAGCTTCACCTGATAACACTCCTCATTGTTTCCCATCACGAGCAACTGGAGAAAATTCTCTGCCTATAGCCTGCCGCCATGAGTCGCCACCGAAGAAAAGGTTACAAGCGGCTATCGTTTTGTTCCGACCATTTCGATCCATTATTTTACCATTATAACATCGGAAAACAGTGTTTCAGAGGACTCTCAGCTTCACATGAAATATATGATGAGAGGTTGATGCAGGCCACCAAGAGGTTGAACAAAGATAGGGACTTTTAAATCAAAGAGATAATCAAAATCGATGAGTGGGAAGAGAAAAGACTTATTCGTAAAAAAATAATGTGATTTGAAGTCGATATAAATCCCAAGGGTGAGGAGAAGACTTTTTATTTTATTTTTAAAGTTGTACCAAGTGTTTTGGAGAGCTCTTATTAGTTAAAATTTATATCCAAGGAATTCTAAAAGAATCCATGAAAATCTATTGAAACTTTAGATACCAAAAGATTTTCATAGAGTTTTAAAAAGTCAAGCTAAGTTTGAATAGCAAATGACTTTTTAAAACTCTATAAAAAATTAATTTGAATACCACTAGATTTCTATAAAGTTTATAAAAGTCTAGATTGAATACGCCTAGATTTTTAAAATCCATAAAAGTCATTCAAATTAATTAAAAGTCTAACATTGAATACACCCCCCTAAGATTTTTCCTTATCTAACCTTCAGTTAGGACTTCCTCTACTAGTCATCTGGTCCTAACTTGACTTCTCCTTACTAGTCATCCGGTCAATTTTGGCATGACTAGATTTCACTCACTTCGAAAAAATCAAGTCCTTCTTGGATCACCCTTGATCAATTTGACCATACCTTATTATATTGTCAAATATCGAAACCTTAGAGGTTGATTGCTATTATCTGGTACTCCCTGTATCAACAATCTCCCCCTTTTCGATGTTTGATAATAATCTTAAGTTAGGTTTAGGTCTTAAGGGTTTTTTATGGGAGATACTAGTTTGTCTAACTTAAGGTTCACTCTCCCCCTTTGACACACATCAAAAATAACTTACCTAAGGCTTCCTTAAGTTTTGCACCAACAATAAGTTTTGAAACCATTTTCACAAATATTTCCAAAAGATTCTAAGTGTTTTCAAAAAGTTTTAAATGTTTTCAAACTTTTCAAACCATAATTTTTAAAATAATTTTCAAGATTTTCGAAATGAGTTTTCACAAATTTACAAAAAAATTTGAAATGATTTTGAAAATAATATTTGATCTTTTAATCAAAACTCCCCCTCAACTTAACACATCCTTAGAAATCTTTGTTAACTATAAGAAAAACTACCTATACGTCTTAGGGGTGATCCAAATCAAAAGGACAGTTAAAGTATATTTTTCAAAATAATTGTCAAAGTATGAGTTTTCAAAATAAGTTTTCAAAAATATTTATGAAGATATTTCAAGGATTTTTTAACAATTTCAAAAAATATATAAATAATTTTCAAAGCCTTTTCATAAATTTTTGAAACAATTTTTAAAAAATATTTACAAATTTTTTCAAAGGCTAAAGATTTTTTTTTTAAAAAAAAACTTCTTTATTTCTACAGCATTTTCAATTGTTTTAAAAATAATTTTTCATAATATTTCAACATTACCTCCCTTTAATCTGACATATCCTAGTTATCCTTATTAACCATAAAAAAATCTACCTAAGTGTTTAAGGGTCTAGATGTTGATTAATGGATTCTAACTCTAAGTACTGGTCAACAATCAATATTTTCAAAGTATAGATTTTTTTAAAAAAATTGTATATATAGATACATTCAATCAAGAATGGATTTTATTAAAACATTAATATGTTGAATGACTATTTTAAAAATAATTTTTTAGAAAATAATCTATAGACTTTGAAAATATTTTCAATTTGATTGTCCTTGTTATCTCACCCATTTTAAGTGTTTTAATACAATCAAGCATGGTATCCTTATGAGTTTTGTGAGATGTTTAGTCAATTTTACTTGATTTATTTTGAATTTTATAGATTATTTAACATTGTATTAGATTTAAGTTTAACTATCAGTCAGTTAAATACTCATTTCAAAAATTAGCTTCTAGGTTATAGCGAGGCACAAAGGCCTTTTTTGATATTGGAGCAACGACAACTTCTAAACAAAGCCTTTTTAAGAAATTATACATTTAACATTTCTACTGAAAAATTTTGGTCTGACTAGTTTAGGATGTGATGAGGTATCGTTGGTTAATTTCACTTATCTAAGTAGACCACGTAAGGTAGGTACGTCTTATCCTCCTTGACTTCCTAGACCAAACTTTCTTAACATATTATCATCTCGCTCTACCTTGATACTATGTTATGTAAGTGTCAAATTATCTTTTTTCTATCTAACCATTCTAGACTAAGCATGAAAGTAAAGCGAGCATCATAACATGTCATAAATAAGCATAAAATAATCATTTATATTATGCATATGCAAGACAAATATGCTTGTGTCAATCTAACTTAAACAATTATTAATTAATTTCTAATAATATATCAAATTCTTGATTTGATATATTCCATGTGAATCCGCGAATGTGTCAACCCACTTTAACATATTTTAATTTTTATTAATTTAGTTGTTTCATTAGGTAAAATTTTATTAATTAGTTCTATAATTAAATGTACTTGACTATAACTTGGTTTATGATTTAAGTTTAATTTAAGTTTATAAATTTTAGTTTGAGTCTTTTATTTAGAATTTCAATTTTTTATTTTTAGTTTTTAATTTATGTTAAATTTTCATTTAAGTTTTAAATAGGTTTTTAATTTAGTTTTAATTTTAATTCAATTTGGATTTGAGTTAAGCTGTATTTTTTAAAAGATTTTTAAAATAATTTTTAGAAAAAATAAAACTTTTAAAAGATTTTTAAAATGATTTTAAAAATAATTTCAAAATATTTTTAAAAGTTTTTTAAATGATTTTAAAAATAATTTTACAAGATTTTTAAAAGTTTTTAAAAATGATTTTAAAAGATTTTTAAAAATGATTTTAAAAGTTTTTTAAAAATGAATTTTAAAATAATTTTTAAAATAATTTTTTTTAATGATTTTTAAACGTCTTTTGAAAGATTTTTTAAGTTGTGAATTTAATTTGTAAGAATTTGTAAATTTTCTTCCTTGAATTTTGGTATTTAAATTTTACTGTATTTTTCATTGCTTCATAATTAATTAAATGGTAAATTATTATAATTGATTAAATTCAAATTTTTAATATTTAATTTGGAATTATTATAATTAAAATTTTAAATTTTATGTTCTAAATTTTTAAATTTTAATTTCAAATTATTAATTGTTTCATAATTATAGGGTGTATTATTATAATTAATTAAATTTGAATTTTTGGCATTAAAATTTTAATTTGTATTTTTAAAATTTGTAGATTTAATTTTGTATATTTAAGATTTAATATTGAATTTTTAAGATTTAAATTTTTAAGATTAGAAATTATTATAATTATTATGATTAATTAATTTAATATTTAATTCCATGTTAATAAAAATTTTAAAATTAGAATTAGAATTGTTAGATTTATCGAGATTATTATTTAATTCTGAATTATCTAAATTTTTAGGATTAGAATTAGACAAGTTATTTTTAAAATTATCTTGATTAATTAATTTATTATTTAAATCTAAATTATCTAAATTTTTAAAATTGTTCAAGTTATTTTTAGAATTATCTTGATTAATTAACTCATTATTTAATTTTGAATTGTCTAAATTTTAAGAATTAGAATTTGAGTTGTTATAATTATCTTAATCATTATTTTATTTAATTTAATTATCTAACTTTTGCTTATCTTTATTGAATATTAGATCAAGTTTTTTTTATTTCTTTATAACTTGAATTATTTTGATTATTAATTAAAATTTTATTTTGTTTGGTTGAATTATTAGTATTTAGAAAAATAATATGAGGGAAAAATCTTAAGGATAGATACATATGGGGCACACAAAAATGAAAATGGTGGGTCATTAATTTATGTATCTGAATTTTTCTGTGATATTTTTTCCCCTCTTAGATTATATTTATCTTGATTTTTAATTAAAATTTTATCTTCCTTGATTGAATTATTAGTATTTATTATATTTAATTTATCTTGATTATTAATTAAAATTTTATCTTGATTGGTTGAATTATCAGTAATTATTAGATTAGATTTATCTTGATTATTAATTAAATTACTTAAATTTAGGATGGTTGAATTATTAATTATTTTTGGATTAGTTAAGTTGGAATTGTTTGATTTTGATTAATTTGATTAATAGCTATATTGGCTTGCTGATTATCTCTATTATTTAGATTTATTAAAATAATTCTAATAATTTAAAATTGAATTAAATTAATAAAAATATTCACGTGAAAAATTTAAATTCTGTTAATTCAAATAATTCAAACCTAAATTTAATTAATAAAAATATTAACTTTAAAAATTCAAATCTAATTAATCAAGATAATTCTAGAAAAATTTGATTAATTCATATATTACGATAAATTCAAAAAATAAATTTTAAAAACTCAGAAATTATTAATATTAAATGTAATTAAGAAAATGACCAAATAAATCTAGATTTAGATAAAATAAATCTTAATCTTAATCAATTTTTTAATTTATTCAATCAAGATAAATCTAATTTATCATGCAAAATATTATCTAATTTATTAAAAAAAATATTCTTTAATTTATCATGCATAAGGACATTTTCATAATTAAATATACTAATCAAAATTGCAACCCCTATTTATGTGGATTTGTCCTTCATCTTCTTCCCTGGGCACTTATTTATGTAATGCCCGAACTCCTGACACTTGAAACATTTGATGTGGTCTTTGTTGGGATCTTAGATGGCTAGAGGGGGGGCGAATAGCCTCTTAAAAACTTAAACACAAATTTCTACAAAGAAACTTGTTAGCACAGCGGAATTAGGAAACTAAAACAAAGAGGAAACAAGCACACTAACACACAGATTTACGAGGTTCGGGGATAACTTGTCCCTACTCCTCGGCGTGTCCGTAAGGTGGACGAGTCCTTGATCTTCGGTAGATCACACCTCGGATGACTCCGGCTAATGAAGCTCTCCTTCTCGGTGGAGAAACCTCTCCACAAAGTCTTCGAACATATTTAAAATGAAGCACACAAGACTTACAGATCACAGTGGCTCAAAGAAAATCGAAGTAAGCTCACAGCAACGAAGATGATGAAGACAGAGTCCAAGAACACAGCAAGCTCTCAACCGAAACACACAGCGTTTTACTTGCTTCTCGTTCTATGCTTCTCTCCAGCATACACTGCTTCTTATGTCTCTGCATTCGATCAGCCTGCATCGGATCGCTGCCAACCTGCACCGAATCCCTGCTGCAAGCTACGGCGTCGCCAATCGCTTCTCTTCCTCTTCTGATTCTCTGAGCTCACACCAATAGAACCACGGTCTTCACTGGTGCCTCTGAGCTCGAACCAATCACCAGGAGTTAAGCCAATCGCCGCCTGATCACTGCCAGAAACACAGCCAATCGCAACCTATAGCCGTTGCTGCTTCAAATGCATTTGACGCAGAGAAAGCAGTGGAATGATCCTTTGTCTCATTCCTTTGATGAGGCTTCACTACTAGAAAACTAGGCTTTTGAGACAAAAATTTTAAGACAGTGACAAAATTCGTCTCAAATACTAAGTAATTAAGACAGTAATAATAGATGTCTCAAAATTTTATATGGAGACATTAAATTTAAGACAGTATTTAAGATTTTGTCTCAAATTCAACTAAATAAGACACCTAATAAAGACGATTAAAAATATAATTATATAAGACATTCAAATAAGACGGTAAAAAAATATTTGTCTCAAATTATCTTGAATATGGTTCGTCAGAATGGTCACGATAATTGTTACAGACTCTACCGTTCCAGTTCCAATATCTTTCACGGAACGGTCACGACACGGATCGAATATATATATATATATATATATATATATATATATATATATATATATATATATAATAACATAGAAAAATACATCTACAAATTTAACTTAATATTTATTTTTAATTTTTAATTTGTGTTTAGATTATTGATAATTTAAAAATTATGAAAAAAAATATATTAAATATTTAATAATATACTATCTTTTGATAGGCTAGGGTATATACTGAAATAAATAATAAATTTATTATATATCTACATTAATATAATTAAAGGTTTTAAGGTTTTTATTTTAACATTAAATTTACATTTGTTATTATCTCTTTCGTTTATTTAAGGTTTTAAATTTGTTTCGTTTATTTAAGGTTTTAATATATCTCTTTCGTTTAACATTAAATTTTAAGGTTTTGTTATAAGTTTATTTAAGGTTTCTTTTGTCTCTTTCGTGCGACAAAAGAGAACACGGCGATCTCCACGAAGAGGACGACGGAGGCAACGGCGACAGCGAAGAGGGCGACGGAGGCAACGGCGATCTCCACGAAGAGGGCGATAGAGGAACGGCGATCTCCACGGCAAATCTCAGGTACTTCTTTAGTTCTTCCGAAGAACCCCCCATTCCTGACCCTAACCCTAATCCCCTGCAGCTCGCGCTCACCTTCGCCAAGATCGGCGTATCGGTCGAGGACCTCGCCTCCTTGCCACCCGTCGCTGACGCCGGCGCGGAGAAGAAGGCCGAGCGACTCGCTCTTAGGGTTGGCGAGAACCTCTTCAATTTCATGCAGTCCTTCTGCGGGATTGACGGAAGCCGGCTCGTCGTGCCCATGGATATCCTTGACCGGTGGTTCAAGAAGTTCCAGGAGCGAGCCCGGAAGGATCCCAGTTACCTCAAAGGTTTTGCCTTGTGACAGACAGGTGAATGCCCAATCCCAAAGGTGCTATTTTTTGCAAGGATCTCTTTCCTTGATGGTATCGCGTTTCATATTATATTTTGGTTGCATCTGATTTGCTTGAATTGTGCTTAGTAAGCCATTTAGTAATGCATATAATTTTTCTATTAGAACTTAGAAGAACATTGTTGATTCTCTTCCAAAAGGGAATGGCCTGATATCCCATAACAATCAAAAGAGAATGAATCAAATTGTTAAACAGAATACTCGTGTGCTGTTGTATGTTTGGCATCCTCAAACATTTAATATAGGGATCGAGCAACTTGATACAGCGGTACTTTTGAAGTCTTAGCTGTCTATAAAAGAACCAAGCCAAGTCTTCTGAGTTTTTATCGTGCTCAACTAGTGACAGAGCTATCCCTATAATTTAAACTATGAATTGTATAAATAAAATTTGAATATGTATATATATATATATATATATATATATATATATATAATACTCTTTATGCATTGGTATTAAAAAAATAAATAAATAAACCCTGACATAAGTGAAATCTCCCAACACTTAAATCTGAGTTAACCTTCCTTTAAAGTAAAGGTTTTCTTTGATGACTATTCAACTAGCTCCATTCCCATTCCTGCCACATGAATATTTCATTAGTCATGATGTAGAAATGAAATCATTTACTTCCTAGAGCAGCAATCATTCCATTCTTCACATCATAATTAATTTTTTGAGATAATTTCATCATCAATTGTTATTTTGGTAATATGCTTCAATTTGCAATAGTTGCATTAATTATTGTTTTAGTAATATATTTTGTGTATTTCTATCTAATGGTATGCATGAAATAGTCTCCACAATGATTTCAAAAGATTTGTGTACATTTACTTGCTTGATTCTTAAAGACCTATTGACCATTAACAAAATTAGCAAATAGAATAGAAGTTAAAGCAGTTGAAAATTCTAGATACTCTAAGTGCATGTGTTTCCTACTAGACACTAAGAACGGATCTAATAGCTATAATTTTGTGGTGAGTTTAAAAAGTAGCAATATTAGTTTGTCACCTTCTTTATTATTTTATTTTATTATTATTATGTGTTATATAAATCAACATGAATCCTCCTAATAATTGTAGTAGCATTAACCAAACAAGATAATACTCATTATCCAATAATAATTTTTCATCAACCAAGGTTGGATAATATTAATATAATGGGGTTTTCTAAATGGTATGATGTTTCCTCTTTTACATAGTTCATATCACACTTCAGCTTATAGTAGTGCGGATAATATTAATATTATGTTTTCATAAGAATTTTTTTTAGTTTTATTAACAATTTTGGTGATGTAGTAGTGTACATATTTTTAAGCTGTAGATAAATTTATTTTACAGGTGCAACAACTTGAAAGACACAAAGATATTGACAAACACATAAACCATCATTTCTTATTACGAGATGAAGATGTTTGTTTAACTTGAGGTTGTTTATGTTGTATATATATATAGTTGCAAGAAAGAATATTATGTGTTAGATGATGAGATTTCTTATTGAAATGTTTTGATTTTTTTTTTAACAGTATATATTATAAATCATCTTTACCTCTAATAAGAGTTTTTTTTTATGTTCAGGATTCTGGTGAAGAAGGATTATAGAAGTTATCTCTAGATCACGAGGAGTTGTTCTTTAGACTTTCTTTTGTGTAACTTTCATGGGAATAGTTATTTTTTTATTATCAAATTAATGATAGATATGTAGATATTTCTGTTATTGGATGAATGTTGGATGCACTTCAATTAATGATTATAGAATTTTATATTGTGGATATTATTTTTAATTTATAAAAAGAGAATTTTTCCTTTTGTTTTGAAATGACAATTTAATAAATTTAATCTAGATTAATTTGTATAATAAATGTTCTTTAAAGATTATTAATTTTTGTCATAATTATTGCATCTAACAAGTTGAAATATTAGGGACAGTAATTTACTGTCTTCACTTCTATTTGAGACAGCACATTACCATCTCGATTTAGTGTCTTTAGTTTTTTCACAGGATAAGACATAACATTTGAGACAAAATAATAACTGTCTTAAATACTTTTGAGACAATTGAATAACTGTCTCATTACCGTCTTAAATAGTATTTGAGACAGTACAACTGTCTCAATATTTTTTTGAGACGCTTGTATTAGGGACAACTACATTACCGTCTCATCACCTTCTCAAAAACATTTTGAGACATTAAATTTATAATTTAAGACATATTTTGTTGTGTCTCAAAAGCCTAGTTTTCTAGTAGTGCTTAATTTGAAACTAAGCACTGATATGGTACCTGCAACCTGTATCTCCAAAAGACTCACAGCAAAAGGTTAAACAGATATGGGCAAAAAGAAGTGCGAATCAGAAAATATCAGAGAAAGCGCATGCACAATGATCTTAACTGTGGATCGGTCAGCAGACCGATCACAGATCCTTGGACCGATCAGACAACAGCCTGATCGGTCTGAGGATGGTCTGATCGGTCGTGGCGACCGATCAGATTGGATGTGGATCGGTCCATAGACCGATCCACCACCCTTTTTCTTCTGCGGCATTTTCTCCTGATCGGTCTACAGACAGTAGCATCTTCTGATCGGTCTACAGACCGATCAGATTACACTCAGTGTGCTACTGAGTGTTTCCTGATCGGTCACCAGACCGATCAGAGAATTTAGTCTTACTAGATCGGTCTACGGACCGATCAGTCATCCAAAGTATCACTGGATCGGTCTGTTGACCGATCCAACGCCTATGTGATACTAGGATTGGTCCGAGAACGAGCTACCGAGCCCTCTCTGACCTAATCTGGTCCAGAGAACGAGCTCCCGAGCCCTCTCTGACCTAGTCCGGTTCAGAGAACGAGCTCCCGAGCCCTCTCTGACCTAGTCTGGTCCAGAGAACGAGCTACCGAGCCCTCTCTGACCTAGTCCGGAGAACGAGCTACCGAGCCCTCTCCGACTTCGTCAGGTCCAGAGGACGAGCTACCAAGCCCTCTCTGACCTAGTCCGGAGAACGAGCTACCGAGCCCTCTCCGACTTCGCGTGCCAAGTTTCCAACTTGGACTTTTCCCTTCCACTTAATCAACCTTGATCATTAATCAAACCGAGTTTAATTAGCATCTGATACAAACTTAAATCCGTGTCAACATCAAAACAACAGCCAGGTCAGACTGTATCAACAATCTCCCCATTTTTGTTGTTTGACAACACGATTTAAGTTTAGATCAGAAATGTTCTTATTTTCATAATTTTAGGGGAATCAAGATCCTCCCCCTAAGATGAATACACCACGATATAAGGAAGTCAATAACTGGAATCAAAATCCTCCCCATTATCTTCTCCCCTAAAATCAAACCTTCATACATCTCTAAACTTAGATATCCTCTCCCCCTTTGTCAAACACCGAAAAGGTGCGAATGGGGTGATAAGACTCAAAAGACTCCCCCTTAACCCATACTGTCTTTTTCTTAATGCACCTAGAATTCCCTCTAAGTGTATTATGAGACAGTAATAAAGAAATAAGAGGCAGTCAAGACAAAGCATATGAACAGCATATCAATAGCCAATAGGAAATGACACATAAAGAAAAACAGGAAAGTGAGCAGCATAAATAGATGAAATAAGTAAATATCCAGGTCATACTAAAATATCCAACAAAATAGCATCCAAAACACAAACAGTCAAAGTGACAAACAGAATGTATCAATCAATGTCCTCAACAGGAGGAACCTCATCATCATCTGTGGGAGGCACGTAACCCTGAGGCGGCATGCTGGAGCTCGAAGGTGGATGACCCGAGAAATGCTGCGGAGGTGGGTAGTTGGCCATCCAGCCCAGAAGCAGCTACGTAAGTCATCGTAGCGCTGGTCGATCTGAACACGTAGTCCATGGAGCTCAGCAGACAACAGCTCATCGTGCTGATTGAAGCGGCTCTCTAGCTCAGCGATCTGCCAGCGCAGATCAGGATCGGCCTCATCAGCAGCAGGAGGAGGAGCAGCAACCTGTCGAGGAAGTGCCCGTGGTAACTCTCCCAGACCTCTCCCATCCTTCCATCGAACAGTCCCATTCTGTCCCAAGATACCGGACTTGGAAAATGCCCGTTTCCCAAGTCTGCAATCCTGTTTGACCATCTTCACTATCCTACCCTTAGAGACATTAATCTGAAGGGTCTCGAGCCAATCTGTAATTATATGCTCATAAGGCATATAAACAGTGGAGCTGCTAGGCTGAGTATATGAGATGATCGAAGAATAGATGCTCGACATGATATCAAAATCGAGACGCCGACGCAAGCCATAAAGCATCAGGCAATGGTATGGTCGGATCTCTGCTAGAGGTTTGGATGTGATTGGAAGAAGACAGTTTGTGACTATCTTAAAAAGAATATAGTCAAGAGGAGATAGTCTCAGAGCTGCAAAAGTAGGAAACTCGACATCCAACTCATCCAGTCCATCCGGTCTAGGGTGTCCAAAGAAATACTCATAGATAGTGTCAGGTGATACATCAAGTGGAGGAGGTAATTGTTCTGGTAAATCAGGATAAATGGGAAAAGGATCTCCTGAACACATTCGGCAACCTAGATACCCAAAGAATTCTACGATGGAGAAATCGATAGTTCTCTTAGCGACTCTGGTTTTATAAGTACCATCACTGGTCTGATGAAGATTGTTGTAGAATTCAGATACTAGGTCATAGTTGATGTCCCTTTCTAGGTAGACTAACGAGTCAAGTTTATAATATGCCAGGGTTTCGGATATAGAGGGACAAAACTCATCCATGTATTTTCGATCCACAGATCGACATGGGAGTAGCTTGAATGTCCTATGTTGAAATGCTTGTTCAAACTGTCGGTTCGGGAATCTCGAAGAAGAGGAAGGTTGAGGTCGGGAGGGTGCTTGGGACTTGGATTTCTCAGCAGATGACTTAGAAGTACCCTCACCGGCTGATTTCTTCCTAAATAGGCCAAAAATGGGACATGATCGGGACAAGTGAGAGTGCACGGGAACCCCAAACAATCAAGAACCGAGACAAGAGACAATATACAGAGATTCAGTGAGAAATGAACCCAAAATGCCAACAATGAACAGATTTCGGGAAGGAAAAAGGAGTTACCTGGGCGCCATTTGAGGCTTTCGGAGAAGATGGAGAGAAGAGTCGGGACTGAGGAGTGGTTCGGCTAGGGTTTTCGGCATGAAATGAGAGGACGAAGGGGTTGGGGAAAGTTAAAGAGGGTGATCAGATCATAAGATCGGATGGCTGTCCGATCAGGAGAAATTCTGACCGATCAGGGAACGTCCTGATCGGTCAGGGAGTGTCATGATCGGTCGTGGAGACCGATCAGGGAGCTTCCTGATCGGTCCCTGGACCGATCAGATGTGGATCAGTAAGGTCAATGCGTGCCAGTGTCTCCTGATCGATCCCTGGATCGATCAGTGAACCTTCTGTGGTCAGGGAATGTCCTGATCGGTCGTGGAGACCGATCAGGTATCGAACAGAGGTCAAATGAGTCTGGAACTCTCCTGATCGATCGTGGAGACCGATCAGGCATCATCCTGATCGGTCCCTGGACCGATCAGTGTCTGATAATCAGTGATTTCAGTCTCTGAAATTCGTATCGAAAGCTCTGAAACTTGGTTCAACAACTTCCAAGTTCAGAACCTAGGATCTCAAGAGCCCACAGATTATATTCAGTGATACCAATGAATATTTCCTAATGATGAGCTCTAATGATTTGGAATTATTTAGAGCTCGAAAGTTTCAGACACTTCATAACAAATGTGTTGAATCTCAAAGTTTCAAAACCAGAGAAGTTTGTTTTGTTTGTTTGCTGAAACTATGATCTATAGTGAACCAAGGTAATAAATCTGACTCAGGCTATCGGTTCAAAATATATCCTTGTTATGAGTAGTTACAAGTTTGTCAAAATATATCCAAGTTGCTATTATTTCCTTTAACAACCTATCTTATTATCAATCAAAGTCATGAAATGAATCAAACAACAATATCAATCAACACATCAACCATCAACCATAATTAGATAATTTCTAGGCAAAAGTCCAACCAAGATTCCTTGGTTGGAATATATAAGTAAGATCTAGGAACCAAATACACATGAATTATGTAATGGTCTTCCCCATACGCAATTTATGTCTCTTCAACCTAATTATTCAAGGGATGCATGATACATTTTGAATAATTTGGTTGATCCTAGCATCTCACCCCATTTCTAGCAAACAAAAATATTTTGTTAAACCTTATAGTTTGTGTGAGATGTTCCCAAGTTGCCCAAATTAATTTCCCAATTTCTCTTGTCATTTTAATGGTCCTTATTGATCATGATGAAATCCTAAAGGCCTATTGAGTCAAACACATCCCCAATTCTCTCCTTAAATGACTAAATTTATTTTCCGGAAGGGGTTTGGTGAAAATGTCGGCTAGGTTTGACTTTGACTCAACATATGTGAGTGCAATGTCTCCCCTAGCTACGTGATCTCTAATGAAGTGATGACGCACTTCAATGTGTTTGGTCCTAGAATGATGGACTGGATTTTTCGTTAGGTTTATTATGCTAATGTTATCACACAACACTTGCACTCCCTTATACGAAAGTCCATAATCTTCTAGAGTGTGAATCATCAACAACAATTGTGATACACTCTCTCCCATGGCAATATATTCAGCCTCGGTCGTGGAGAGAGCAACACAATGTTGCTTCCGATTTGACTAACTAACCAATGATGATCCTAAGAATTGGCAACCCCCACTAGTGCTTTTCCGATCCAATTTGCACCCAGCATAATCGGAGTCGGTATAACCTATCAAGTCAAAAGACTCAGTACGAGAGTACCAAAGACCTACTCTAATTGTGCCCTTGAGATATCTTAGAATTCTCTTAACTGCAGTTAAATGAGATTCCTTGGCACAAACTTGATATCTAGCGCACATGCCCACAGCAAAAAGTATGT
Source organism: Zingiber officinale (assembly GCF_018446385.1). Lineage (NCBI taxonomy): Eukaryota > Viridiplantae > Streptophyta > Magnoliopsida > Zingiberales > Zingiberaceae > Zingiber > Zingiber officinale. The sequence goes on from NC_055989.1 coordinate 18,591,264, forward strand.
CCAGTCGACTAGCTGTAAGATATAGAAGACTACCGATCATGCTTCTATATTGCGTTAGATCAACTGGTTTCCCACTCTCATCATTGTCAAGACGAGTGTTTGTCGCCATTGGAGTGGATACTTCCTTAGAGTCACTCATTTTGAATTTTTTGAGCATCTCTTGAGTGTATTTCGTCTGATGGACATAAATTCCATCTCGAGTTTGTTTGATTTCAAGTCCAAGGAAGAATGTCAATTCTCCTACTAGACTCATCTCAAACTCACTTTCCATGTGAGTGATAAATTCATTCAAATAGCCCTTGTTATTTGAGCCACAAATTATGTCATCGACATACACTTGGGCTACAAAAATGTTTTCACCATCTCTACGCAGAAATAGTGTTGGATCTATTTGACCTCTCACAAAACCCTTTTCTAGTAGGTAAGTTGACAACCTTTCGTACCAAGCTCGAGGTGCTTATTTAAGCCCATAAAGAGCTTTCTTGAGCTTGTACACGTGGTTTGGAGCTTCGGTATTCACAAACTCTGGTGGTTGTTCAACATAGACCTCTTCTTTGATGAATCCGTTTAAGAAGGCCGATTTAACGTCCATTTGATAGAGCTTGAAACCTCTATGTGCAGCAAAAGCTAGCATTAAACGAATGGACTCTAATCGTGCCACGGGAGCATAAGTCTCATCATAATCGAGGCCTTCGACTTGACTATAGCCCTTGGCTACAAGTCTCACCTTGTTTCTTACGACTTCTCCCTTTTGGTTTAACTTATTTTTGAAGACCCATTTAGTTCCAATAATGGTGGTCTTCTTAGGTCTAGGAACTAAGTCCCACACTTGGCTCCTTTCAAATTGACCTAACTCATCTTGCATAGCTATGATCCAATCAGGATCGTGCAATGCCTCATCAACTATTTTTGGTTCAATTTCTGAGATCAAGGCGACCTCATTAGACTCATTTCTAAAGAATGATCTAGTCCTAACCCCTTGTTGGATGTCTCCCACAATCTGGTCTTGGGGATGACTAGAGGCTATCCTAGTTTGCCTTGGTGTTGGTGGTGCCTCATGAATGGTCTCACTAGGCACAGGCAGAGACTCAGTATCAGGCAAATGATCAGCCTGAGCCCTTTGTTGCCTTTGCTCATCGTCATCAGAGTCAACCTCGACTCTTTCTTCATTTTGATCATTCAAACTTAGATTTCTAAGTTCAAGTTGAATTTCTCCTACATCCCTTGATTGATCATTCGATTTAGGGATTTCTTCAAATGCTACATCTGAGGACTCTTCAATCAATTTAGTTCTATTGTTGTAGACTCGATAGGCTTTGCTGAAGAGAGAGTACCCGACCAGTATTCCTTCATCAGCCTTAGCCGTGAACTTTCCAAGATGATCCTTGGTGTTCAAGATAAACATCTTACAACCAAACACCCTAAGATGTTTAATTGTAGGGGGTTTTCCAAACCAAAGTTCATGAGGAGTTTTTCTAAAAACCTATGTATCACGACTCGGTTTTGCACATAGCAAGCTGTATTCACAGCTTCAGCCCACAAGTAGCTCGGTAGTGAGTACTCATTGAGCATGCTTCGTGCAACCTCTTGCAAAGCTCGGTTCTTTCTCTCCACAACCCCATTTTGCTGTGGGGTCCTTGGAGTAGAGAACTCATGCCTATATCCTTTTTCTTGACAAAACTCTAAAAATCTATGGTTTTGAAATTCTCCACCATGATCACTTCTAATTGTTTTAATTGTTGTTGATTTTTCATTTTCAGTTCTTCTACAAAAAGAAATAAAAATATCTATGGTTTGATCCTTATTTTTCAAAAAGAAAGTCCATGTATATTTAGTAAAATCATCAATAATCACTAAGCAATATCTACTACCATTCAAAGAAATGACACTACTACAATCAAACAAGTCCATATGCAGTAAATCTAAAACAGTAGAGGTACTTACAGCGCTTTTACCTTTATGAGTTACTTTTGTTTGCTTACCCTTTTGACATGCATCACATAGTTTTGTCTTTTGGTACTTGATGCTTGGTAAGCCTCGCACTAATCCTTTATTGGCTAGCTTTCTAATATTCTTAATGTTCACATGAGCCAACCTCCTATGCCAAAGCCATGATTCTTCTTCTTTTGACATGAAACACTTAGCAAAGACATTAGTAGCACTTTTAAAAGAAACTTGATAAATGTTATCTACCCTTGTGCCTACTAGTACCGTGTCAAGTGTGTCAATGTTTTTGACCAGACATTGACTTGAATGAAACTCAATTGTGTAACCCGTATCACACAATTGGCTGACACTTAGGAGATTAAAGGTCATCCCCTTGACTAGAAGGACATTCTTGATTTGAAGATATTCGGATATATGAATGTCTCCAACCCCTATAACCTTAAGGCTACCATTATTACCAAATGACACATTACCTCTATTTTTGTTTTGAATGGTAGAAAATAGTGACTTGTCCCCGGTCATGTGCTTGGAGCATCCACTATCAACAAACCAAGTTGATAGACGCTCCCCCTTTACCAATGCCTACAAGACACGAAAGATAGATGTTTTAGGTACCCAAATCTTGGGACTTAATGCATCTACAATGAAAGACTTAGGCACCCATGCCTTTGTTACCTTCTTCCTAGTCTCATGAACCCTAGAAACATGCGATCTATGAAATTGGGTTCTTGACACTAAAGAAATAAAGCTAGACTCCTTAGGTTGGTATCCTAATCCAGCCTTGTTGTAGACCGCCCTTTGGGCATTTAGAATCATGTCTAGGGTCTTAGAGCTAGTTGAGAATTTTTCAAGCATTTTCTTGAGTTTCTCAACCTCACCCTTCAAGGCCTTGTTCTCATCCTCAAGGACCTCTAGATGTAGGTCATCAACCTCATCTTCCCTAAGGGCCCTCAAGTTTTCTACTTCTTCTTTTAATGATTTATTTTCTGTTTTTGATTTTTTAAGCAAGGTAGACAAATGTGTAATAGTCTTATAGCATTTTTCTAAGTGAGAAGAGGTTACCTCTTCATCATCCGAAGATGATGAAGCCGCGGCTGAAGTGCTTGCGTCCCCATCACTCCCGGAATCGGACTCCTCCCTTGCCATGAGTGCCAATTGCCGAGTACTCTTCTCCTTCTTCTCTTCCTCCTCCGATGAGCTTGAGGAAGATTCATCCCATGTGGCTTTGAGGGCTTTCTTTTTCTTGGCCCTTTCCTCCTTCTTCTTTAGCTTGGGACACTCGCTCCGATAGTGTCCTTTCTTGCTACACTCATAGCAAGTAACGTTAGACTTATCAATATTTTGATCTACAGTTTTACCTTTGTATCTCCTGCTTCTTCTCATGATCCTCCTCACAAAATTTGCCATCTCGCTTGATGATGATCCACCTTCATCATCGGACTCGGAGGAGGATGAAGATAAAGGAATCTCTTTCTCCTTCTTCTTTTCTTTCTTTCTTCTCCCATCCTTGCTCTTTTCTCCTGCAACCAAAGCTATACCTTTCTCCTTTTGACCTTTGTTAGCAAGTTCATGAAGTTCCATTTCACAAAAGAATTCATCTAACTTTACAATTGAAAGATCCTTCGAGACCTTGTAGGCATCTACCATAGATGACCACAAGGCACTCCTCGGAAAGGCTTTTAGAGCGTACCTTACAAGATCGCGATTCTCCACGCGTTCATCCACGGAATGGAGACCATTGATGATCTCTTTGAACCTCCCATGTAGTTCACTTACCGTTTCATTTTCCTTCATGGTGAGATTTTGTAGTTGATTCAAGAATAGGTCCCTCTTGGCTATCCGAGAATCTCGAGTTCCTTCTTGGAGCTCGATAAGCTTGTTCCATAAATCTTTTGCACTCGAGAATGGACCTACCTTGACGAGTTGGTCCTTGGCAATCCCACATTGTAAGGTGACTACCGCCTTGGCATTGGCTTGCCCTTTACAAGTTTGTTCGGTAGACCACCTTGATGAATCCAGTTCCTTACCTTCTTCGTCCTTCGGTGGTGTGAATCCTTCCTTGACCGAGAACCACATGGAGATATCAGTTTTGAGGTAATACTCCATGCGGCTCTTCCAATACTGGAAATCTGCTCCATCGAAGAAGGGTGGTCTGTTGGTGTTGAATCCTTCCTTCATGGCCATCTTCTTGCTCCTTAGGATGTTAGTCCAGATGAAGAGCACCAGGCTCTGATACCACTTGTTGGGATCTTAGATGGCTAGAGGGGGGGTGAATAGCCTCTTAAAAACTTAAACATAAATTTCTACAAAGAAACTTGTTAGCACAGCGGAATTAGGAAACTAAAACAAAGAGGAAACAAGCACACTAACACACAGATTTACGAGGTTCGGGGATAACTTGTCCCTACTCCTCGGCGTGTCCGTAAGGTGGACGAGTCCTTGATCTTCGGTAGATCACACCCCGGATGACTCCGGCTAATGAAGCTCTCCTTCTCGGTGGAGAAACCTCTCCACAAAGTCTTCGAACAGATTTAAAATGAAGCACACAAGACTTACAGATCACAGTGGCTCAAAGAAAATCAAAGTAAGCTCACAGCCACGAAGATGATGAAGACAGAGTCCAAGAACACAGCAAGCTCTCAACCGAAACACACAACGTTTTACTTGCTTCTCGTTCTATGCTTCTCTCCAGCATACACTGCTTCTTATGTCTCTGCATTCGATCAGCCTGCATCGGATCGCTGCCAACCTGCACCGAATCCCTGCTACAAGCTACGGCGTCGCCAATCGCTTCTCTTCCTCTTCTGATTCTCTGAGCTCACACCAATAGAACCACGGTCTTCACTGGTGCCTCTGAGCTCGAACCAATCACCAGGAGTTAAGCCAATCGCCGCCTGATCACTGTCAGAAACACAGCCAATCGCAACCTGTAGTCGTTGCTGCTTCAAATGTATTTGACGCAGAGAAAGCAGTGGAAAGATCCTTTGTCTCATTCCTTTGATGAGGCTTAATTTGAAACTAAGCACTGATATGGTACCTGCAACCTGTATCTCCAAAAGACTCACAGAGATGGGCAAAAAGAAGTGCGAATCAGAAAATATCAGAGAAAGCGCATGCACAATGGACTTAACTATGGATCGATCAGCAGACCGATCACAGATCCTTGGACCGATCAGACAACAGCCTGATCGGTCTGAGGATGGTCTGATCAGTCGTGGCGACCGATCAGATTGGATGTGGATCGGTCCATAGACCGATCCAACACCCTTTTTCTTCTTGGCATTTTCTCCTGATCGGTCTACAGACCGATCAGATTACACTCAGTGTGCTACTGAGTGTTTCCTGATCGGTCACCAGACCGATCAGAGAATTTAGTCTTACTAGATCGGTCTGCGGACCGATCAGTCATCCAAAGTATCACTGGATCGGTCTGTTGGCCGATCCAACGCCTATGTGATACTAGGATTGGTCCGAGAACGAGCTACCGAGCCCTCTCTGACCTAATCTGGTCTAGAGAACGAGCTACCGAGCCCTCTCTGACCTAGTCCGGAGAACGAGCTACCGAGCCCTCTCTGACCTAGTCCGGAGAACGAGCTACCGAGCCCTCTCCGACTTCGCGTGCCAAGTTTCCAACTTGGACTTTTCCCTTGCACTTGATCAACCTTGATCATTAATCAAACCGAGTTTAATTAACATCTGATACAAACTTAAATCCGTGTCAACATCAAAACAACAGTCAGGTCAGACTGTATCAACAGTCTTTACTCCAAACTCTTGGCAATGGTGCCTCCTTTATCGTCGATGGGGTTGTCCGAATCTTACGAGTAGAACATTTATTTTTATAGTGTTCTCTCTCCCTGTACTTGAAACATATAATATGTAATTTAAAATTTGATATTAAATTACCCTTTTACCCTTCTCCCCTTCAATATGTGGCCTACTTGCTTCGTCAACGGTTAGTCTAATCAGAGTCTCTTGCTCTGATATTGATTGTTAAATCGATACACGTCAATAGAGAGAGAGGGTGAATATCCACCGTCGATTTTTGTTGCCTTTTTTTGTTTGTCTTTCTACATAGTGTTAATACACAGCAGAATAATAATAAACAAAAAGGAAATAACACTTGCGGGATTTACTTGGTTCCCAACTCCCCAGGATCGTTATGCATGTGGGAGGGGGTGAATACCGTGATTTTAAAAATTTATCTTTTTAATTTGAAATCAAAGTGCAATGGAATTAGATAAAGTAGAAAATCGAAAAATAAGTACACAAGGAGTTACTTGGTTCGAAGCCTTCAGCGACCTCTACTCTAAGACCTAGGTCTCTCAGACCTATCAATGGTCAATCCACTAATTTTCTTTCGAAACTACCAGAAGAGTGAATCGATTACAGTAATAACAAAAGGATAAGTGTAATTGTCAAATATGACAACCAAATAATAATTAAATAATGACATTAATTAAGAAAATACCTTATAAGAATTTTTGGAGATTTTTAGAAATTTTGGGGATTTAATCTGAGCTCTGATGAAACATTTTAAGGGGTAGATTTAGTAGGCTAAGAAAAAACCTATTTGGAATATCACTAAGCAGGAGTTGATTGATTTAATTAAATCTAAGATTTATTTAATTAATCCTATGTTCAGTGCCCTAAAATCATCGAACACTACTTCTCCCTCCCGAACCTCTCTCACATCGTCGCCGCTTTCATCTTCCTCCCTACGATCGCCGACAACGACGGCCACAATGAGTCGGCTATCACCGGAGCAACCTCCCTGTGGTCCCCATCACTAGCAGCAGTAGTTGGCTTCCTCCCGAGTTTCCCTAGCCGCACTGCCTTCCCCTTCGCGCACACATCGCATCGAGGCAGCACCGCATCGGTTGCCCGAGAGCCTCATCGTCGACACCTCGTACCCCAACTGACCTCTCCTTTCCTCTGCTCTATTGAATTGCCATCTCTTCGCTACTCCGGCTGCCACAGACTCAATGGTCAGATGCGGCAGCTGACTGTAGCTACCACAGCCACCGATTCACCCTTCCGGTGTTGGCTTCCCTTGTTTGGTGTCGAGCCTGCCGACTATATACTTGCCTCACCTTTGCTCCAGCTGTCGTAGCCACCACCAACCACAGCTATAGGCAACCTCGCAACTACCGACATCCCTTCATCAGATCTAGACAACCTTCATTTGATATGGATAGCAGATCTATCATCGGTCGACGCTTCTACGAACTACTGCTGGAGAAGAGGAGAAACATTGGATTTGGATTCGGATTTGAGGTGGCCTTTTTGGACGATCTACGTTTAAGGCGGGTACTTTCTTCCCTTGCTTTTATAGTTCATTGACCTTAGTGTATGATCCTGTTATTTGTATTCATTGTGTAATATTTTACCTTGATATCCATCCTATGTTACTTCTTGAGTTGGACCTGTCATTTTTTGATCTTATATTTTAGTTTATTTTGAGATTCATGCAGTCTTATTGTTGTCCACGATATTTGTGAACATTTATGCTCAGACTATCATGCTATTGATGTTATACTGTAGTATAGATGCAGAATATTGAGCTAAGATACCCGTTTGACACTTATTCATACTAGAGTATTAGTAGGACCACACTGCAGTGTAGGATATCGAATATCCTAAGAGGTCTTGTTTGTTATTTAGGCTCATGCCTAAACGCTAGTGAGGTTAAACTCTTCTATCAATACATTGTTGTACTCGGTATCGACCATTATCTCTCATTTGTGGTTGAGAGAGTCGTCAGCAACCGTTGTTATACTTGATTTATTCTAGTAAGACCATATCACAATGTAGCTAGCAGAATTCACTCTTGAATGTGATTATTACTGTTTACTTATCATTTCTGATTTGTACACTTAGATATCTTGTCTACCTATAGGACCATCCGTGGTAAAGCGTTCCTCCCAGACAATGGTTATTTATTTATCTTGTTTGCTCACGAAACCATTCGTGGCAGAGTTTTCTCCTGCAAACAGTGACTGTTACATGCCCTGATTACCCACGGGTCCATCCATGATAGAGCGTTCTCCTGCAATCAGTGACTGAGAAGCTAGATAGCTACCTCATCCTGTCCGCCCACGAGACCATCTGTGTTAGAGCGTTCTCCTATGGACAGTGACTAGTTATAAATTCTAACTGACCACGAGATCCAGTAGTGGTAGCAGTTTGAGCTAGTCAAGACTTGTTATATGCTTATTGTATGCTAGTTATGTATATGTTCATGCAGGTTCAGAGGTATAGTATGTACTTATGATTTATGGGTCACACCTAGTTGAGCAGGTTAATTAGCGTTATGTTATTGATTATGTCGTTGGCTAATAGGTTATTATTTTGGTGCTTGAACCTTTGAAGTAAGTATTTTCCTGAGACTGCGGCCCCCTTTGAGTTCCTTATGTTATTATCATGCACTATCTTCTTGTACCCGCGGAGTATGTTATACTCACTACCCCTTGCTTTTTCTTTGTTTCCAGCTTAGCAGGTAGATTACATGTCGTGTCGCTCAGAGGTCCTGGCTGCCAGTCCCATGTCACATCGTGAGTTTTTGTTGCTGGTGTTACTCTTACTCGTATTTTGGCTTTCCGAACAAATTCATATATTGTATAACTTGTGTGTGGATTTCTGGACTTGTGTCCTTTTGTCTGTTATGTATTTGTTAAGTCATACCGGTATGCAGTCTAGTTTTCTTGTTTTGCGTGGTTGTGTTTGTTTTCAGCCGTGTGGGTTGTAGATATTATCTAGTGTTGTCTTATGGCCATGTATCCAGGTTTTAATTGTCATTGTTATAAGGGACCTGCTGTTCGATTTCATCGGACAACCTTACCCTCAGGGTGTGACAGTAACAATCTACACTTTCCTCAATGTAGTAATTAAATAAGTAAAAATAATTTCGTTACCCAACACTTTGAAGACAATTAGATCGAGCTCGGTGTTGGACGACTTCTTAGCAGTAATCATCACAGTACAACGGGAGGACGAAGTCGAAGCAGTCAGGAACTCAAAAGTTCGCTTATAGAAATTGTGCTTTGAAGACAAGCCAAACCTCCCTTTTATGGAGCATTGGAGGCGCCTCCAATGCCACTAGAGGTGCCTCCACCTTTAAAATTTATCCCTGAACAGAGCACCTCTTATCGTCAACGAAGTCCTCTGCCTTATCCGAGCAAAGGCACCTCTAAAGCTCTCCGAGGTGCCTTCAGCGCTAAGCTTCAAGGCCCCTCCAGAAGCATGCGAGGTGCCTCCGCGCCCTCCCATGCGGAGTCTTTAACCAAATATCCAAGGTGCCTCCACTCACACAGGAGGTGCCTTGGGTGTTGAATCGAGACACATGTGAGAGGGGGGGGGGGGGGATCACATGGTTTTAAAAAAGTTCTTTTTTGGTTTTATAAAGACAAGTATGCGGCAAAAAAACTAAGTGCAAAAACATGAAAAATAGAAACTTAGTCAGTTTTACTTGGTTCAGAGCCTTTGGTGACTCATACTCTAAGACCCAGGTTCTATGGACCTATCGATGGGTAATCCATTAAGATCCTCTTCTAAAACCACTAAAAGAGGGAAATGAGTACAATCAAAAAGTCAAGACAAGTGTAACACGTTACATTTCCTTTATGCAAAAATTAAATACAATAATAAACGTTCATTACCCAACACCTTCGAAGATGATCGGATCAAGTTCAGTGTTGGATGACTCCTCAGTAATAGCCGAGCGCAATAGTGTCGTAGCAGAGCAACAACATGAAGTCGGAGCAATCGGAACGTCAAACACAACAACCTGTTAAAGAATAACAACTATTCGTTAGGGAATATTTCGCTACTATAATATATATCTACAACGGAACCTCCCTCTGAGGGTAATCGTACATCTTCCATTACCTGATGTTACCAGACATATTCTGACATCGAACATTCTTTCATACCTCATTATGATGGAGGTTTTGAGAGTTAGTATAAAAAGGGAGTCATCTCCGTTGGCCAGGTAACTTTTGTAGAATTGAGGCACGTGAGAGGGGGTGAATCACGTGTATTTTAAAAAATACTTTTAACTTTTTGAATCAAAGTGCAACGGAAAAATATACTAAGTAAGAAAGAACGAAAAAAAAAGAACACAAGTATTTTTTACTTGGTTCAGAGTGTTCGTCGACTCCTACTCTAAGACTCACGATCCCTCAGACGATATCGATGGGCAATCCACTAAAAATCTCTTCCAAAACTACTATAAAAGTGTATAGAGTACAAGAACAGAGAAAAGTGTAACAGTCCTACACTTTTATTTTACAAATATATAAAGAAAATGCACAATTAAAGATTCATTACTGACACTTAGAAGAATTTGAAGTTGGTCGATCTCGAATATTGGTGTTGGTGTCCTGGCTGCAATCAAATGTCGTGAGGCAGTAGCATAGCAGCAGTAGTATCGCAAAGACGGTGCAGCAGGAGGATCGTTGCAGATTGTAGAAGAGTTGTGTTCTTTCTGCTTACTGAACAGTCCTTTTAAGCAGTGTTGAGAGTGTCTCCAACCTCATTCGAGGCGCCTCTAATTGCAAAAAGTATCCCCCAGCTTCGAACTCAATAAGCTCCACAAATTATGCTTTTTATCCGCGTGAGGGCGCCTTCCATGCGCTCCGAGATGCCTCCATCACACTCCAAAGCACCTCCCCACCTCAAGAACTTTATCCTCAAAGTTCATTCACGCGAGGGCGCCTCTACAGGATCCAGGGCACCTCCGCACCACTCCGAGGTGCCTCCTTGACCCTCCGAGATGTCTCGAATACTGTTCATCCGAGGCTGATTTGTGCACAATAACTCCTGCAATGCATGTTAGTCCAAATTACAAAAAATAACCTGTAAAATAAAATTAGCGCAATGAAATAAAATGACTATTAATTAGATTTTGTCTTCCCGATACCAGTGTCACGCCCCGGAGGAGTCTCTGTCCGAAGAAATTTCGGCAGCATCTCCCCTGTACGGCGGACAATCTGAAACTTTCCTACAAGCACTATATACCTCAGCCACATGCGGCTGGAATAATACAATAAAAGAAAACAAACACCACGCAGTTAATATCAAATTCAGCCTCTGGCTGACACAACCATGCAGTTAAAAATAAAGTACCAAAACCAAAACACAAAACTGCTAGCCGGCTAGGCTTACGCAACCAATAACAAATACAAAACACCACATAACAACATCAACTCTCCAAAAATAAAACCAGAGTACAGAGCTAAACAAACTGATACATAAAACAAACAAAACATACGTGAAACCGATAAGTCTTCTGATGTGACGTGGGGACCAGCAGACAGGATGCTCCAAGCGACACCATAAATAACACGGTACCTGAAAAGATAGTATCAACGGGTGAGTTCAACAACTCAGGTGAATACCAATGGACATGAGTAGTAAGATATATCTAATAGCAACAAACATGGAATACTGACTTCCTAATCATATATAGGAATATGCAAACCGAAAGGTAATCGAGGAAGTCAGACTCACCAGAACTCCTATCCGCATAAAAGGGTCACAAACCGAAGTGTCAATAATCATGCAGTCAAAGGTATGCATCCAACAAAATGCAGAACCAAATGCAAGAAACACAATCATAAAATATAAATGCATCAATGCATATGATGCTAATGATGCGTCCTGGTCACCCCGACGCTTCAGCCATCTCACACACAAATGGTGAGACCGAGTGGGTAGGTGACAACTGTCGTCACTGCTCTCGATGAGTGACCGAGTGGACGGATGCTGTCGGAGTACTGTCCTGTGACCCCAAATCATATATGGGGGAGCTCAATGCATCTCCCGGTACACGATGACGGGAGGAAATCTCTACCACGCTGAGTCACCCGACCAACGGAGCTAAACAGAGTCCACCGTCTGCCGGCTATTATGTACACTCTAAGCCGAGCAAACAAAGCCTCGATCCGGCTACCACGCTGAGTCCTCATACCAACGGAGCCAAACAGCAAATGCCACACACTGCCTAATATACCACTAATCCATGAGTGGTGGTGTGTGAAGATGTAATCGCGATGTGCTCAACCATAGTAGAGCCGATAATCGCGCAAAGATGCAATCATGATGCATGACACTAAGCAGGGTCATAAACTGATCAACATAACCATATCCATATATATAAAATGAGTACGATAAAATCAATGGTCACATATCAAGATCTAGAGTACACAGGTCAGATAGAATATCAAAAACCTATGTCCTGAACATAATAAGTATGGAATATCCTGATCAGCATAGAAAAATCCATATATACATAATATGGGTACCACAGTATCAGTAAGCCAAATCCACGGATCTAGGGTATACAAGTCCTCTAAGGTATAACAACCTAGACCCAAATCATATCCCTCTTCCATAGCATATGTACCAACAATATACACAGATCAAAGAATCAGGGTCTAAACACCCGAATCATATATGATATACAAATAGAGGTACATAAATCTGATATGGCACAAAAACCTAAGTATCAGATAATCTAGATACACAGGCCAGAAACAACAATCCAAATCCTAGTCCTAACCTCAGTAAGCATGGTATGTCACTCTAGAAACTAAGATACTCATGGTAACAAGATAATCATGGCAACAAATCACGAGATATAAGCACGGATACATCACAGGTGACAAATCTAACATGCTACGGATATCAAACAGTGACATACCAAAGGCAAACATGTTCATTGCATGTAGTTATAAAATACTATGCATATCCAATGACAATATCATAAAAGATAAGTCAAGAGGTACCCGCCTCCAATGTAGATCGAATCGAACCAATCCGATGTCGAGATGCTCGTCCCGCATCAAAGTCCTGTGTCAACCGATATACATACATTTATTTAGCTAAAGTTTCATAAGGATAGCTAAACAAAATCCCTAAGGACAATTTAGGGAAAACCCCCAATCACATAAACCTCTACCTTCCTAAATTAAATCCAACGACTAACTTGGGTTAATTATCTTAACCCTAATCATACCGTTAGATTAATTTCAATCACACATGAACTACTAACAATTAACTATGTAATCCAATTCAACACATATATTAAATCCTTATCCTTACCTCAAGTTCACAACCGTATTCACAGCCATTGATCCACAGAAATCAACCTCCCCCTCACAATCGCTGTTGCTGCTAGAACAAAGTACACCCCGGCAGACCCCCTTGCTGAAATTTTCCCCTCAGCGCACAATCCTGCAGAACCGAACATCACTGCTGGAATCACTGTTGGATTCAAACGTATCATACAACAATCCCAACTCACCTTGCTATTTTGTTCAGATCCGGCAGCAAGAGGAAATCTAGGGCACGCTCCTATGATTTTGGTCACAACAGAGAGGAAGAGAAGAGAAGTCTTCGGCGTCGGCGGTTGTGAACCCAAAATTAGGGCACAGTGTGGAGGAGGCCGACACAGAGGAGATCGGAGAGGGTCGGCGGCGCTAGGTCGAACCTAGTGGCCGGCGAGGTCTCGGGAGAAGGCGCCGCAAGGTTTAGGGCAAGGGTCGGCTCGCGGTGTGCAACGGGGAGGAGCGGCGGTGGTGACTCGCTGCTGCTCTCTAGGGCACAAGATCACTCGGCTGTGGAGAGGAAGAAACCGCCGGCGTCGGCGCCGGTTAGGGCAAAGAAGGAGAAGCGCGCGTCGGCGTCGAGGAGAAGAAGGAAGGGGTGCGGGCTTTGGCTCGGTTTCGGCGACAACAAAACGAAAAAAAAACAAAGAAAATAAAAAGGAATAAGATATATATATAAAAATCTTTTCCTCGCTTAAATCGGGTAGCCTAAACAGGCTTTTCCGGGCCCTGTTTTTATCCCCGTTAACTCGTCCGTACGAGCTCCGAAAAATTCCCGAAAAATTTCTAAAAATTCCTGAAAATTCCCTTATTAATATTCGCCTATTTTCGATATTTTACATTCTCCCCCTCTAATAAAAATTTGGTCCCCAAATTTCGGTATCTACCATCAGCAACTACTAACAACAGGTAAAGCGTATAAATGCTGAACGGTAAATTAAACCACATATCTCTAATGAAAAATGGGGTATCAAGCTCGGATAGTATCCTCGAGCTCCCAAGTAACCTCCTCGTCCAAACGATACTGTCATCCGACTTTAACCAGTCGGATAGTCTTGTTCCGCAACTGACGCTCTTCCCGGTCTAGAATCTGTACCGGAACCTTCTCATAAGTAACGTCAGGCTGAACTGGAACTGAGATATCTGTCAGCACATGCCTCGGGTCAGGTACGTATCTCCTCAGCATAGATACGTGGAATACATCGTGGACTCCTGCCAGGGACGGTGGTAGTGCCAACCGGTAAGCTACCACTCCAACCCTTTCCAAGATCTGGAAAGGTCCAATGTATCGCAGAGTTAACTTACCTCTGAGGCCAATCTCTTCACCCCTTTCGTGGGTGAAACTCGCAGAAATACATGGTCGCAAATAAAGAACTCTTAGAGTCTCCGACTCTGGTCTACCTAACTCTTTTGGCAGTCTTATACCTCTGACATCCTTTGTCTAATAGTACGGACCAACTCTGCCTCATGCTAGGCTCTATGAGGTCCCAACAACTAGGCCTTCCCAACCTCATCCAGAGGGTGGGTGTCCGACAAGGCCTACCATACAACACTTCAACGGTGGCATTTGGATAGTCGAATGCAAACCGTTGTTGTAGGCGAACTTTACCAATGGCAAATGGTCTTCCAACTGTCTCCGAAAATCCAATACACAAGACTTCAGCAAGTCCTCTAGAGTCTGAATGGTCCGCTGTGACTATCCATCTATCTGAAGATGGAAAACTGTATTGAAACAGAGCTGCGTGCCCAAGGTCTGCTGCAGACTCTGTCAAAAACGAGACGTGAATCGGGGGTCTCTATCCGCAATAATAGTCAAGGGACACCATGAAATCTGATGATCTCCTGGCAATACAGATTTGTCAATCGATCCAGAGAATCAGTCTTCCGGATCGCTAAGAAATGCGTGGATTTGGTTAATCGATCACCGATTACCCAAATCACGTCATGGCCTCGTCGTGTCCTAGATAGACTCACCACAAAGTCTATGGTAATATATTCCCATTTCCACTCGGGAATAGGAATCCGCTGAAATAAATCGACAGGTCTCTGGTGCTCGGCCTTCACTTGTTGACAGACAAGACATCTAGTTACAAAATCCGCGATGTCTCCCTTCATGTCGTTCCACCAATAGAAACACCTCAAATTCTGGGTACATACGGGTACCGCCAGGGTGGACAGCAAATCATGAGCGATGAGCCTCCGGAAGCAACTTCTATAAGACCGGATGAGACTGAAATACGCATAATCTGCCTCGGAAGTGTATAACACCCTCCTCGTCTCGTGTGAACTCGGTCTGCTACCCGGAAGCTATCTGGCTGCAAATAAACTGCAAATACTGATCAGCAGCCTAGGGCTCTCGTATCCTCATCCTGATCAACGATTGAGCAACCATGGTAACTAGAGTACCCTGCTTTATCTGTCCTTACGCCTCAAGGCCCAAATCGGAGAAACCTTGAATCAAGTCTGTGACCACAACTCGGTGGCAAGCTAAAGTCCCTCTGGACTTCCTGCTAAGTGCATCGGCAACCACATTAGCTTTTCCTGGGTGATAGCTAATGGTACAATCAAAATCCTTCAGAAACTCCATCCATCTTCCCTGTCGGAGATTAGATTCCTTTCTAAGTGAACAAATATTTGAGACTCTTATGGTCCGTGAGAATCTCAAATGTAACACCGTATAGATAAGGCTGCCAAATCTTCAAGGCACAAAATAATGACGGCCAGCCACAAGTCATATACTGGTAGTTCTACTCATGCTCCTACAACTGTCAAAAAACATAGAAGACTACCGTGTCGTGCTGCACCAAATTAGCGCCCAAACCCTGTAGTCATGCGTCGGTATAGAGCACGAATCTGTCCTCTTCAGAAGGTAAAACCAAAATCGGAGTCACCACTAGTCTCCGCTTCAGCTCCTCGAAGCTGGTCTCGTAGTCCTCGGACCACGTGAACTTCACGCCTTTCCTGGTCAGGCGTGTAAATAGCATAACAATCCGTGAGAAATTCCTCAACGTATCTCCGGAAATATCAAGCCAAACAAAGGAAGTTGCGAGCCTCTTCTATAGACTCCGTCTACTCCCAACGGTAATAACCTCGATCTCCTGTGGAACCACGGTATACTCCTACTGGTGACCGTGTGTCTCAAACATCTCACAGAAGACAACCAAATCAGCACTACTGATAATCACATATACATGTTCTCGTCGAAACATCTTTAGATCTAAGCAAAGGTAGTGTACGTGACTCACCTCAAATTCGTAATAAATCACAACATCGTCAACAAAGACAATGGAAACTGATCCAAACATTCTAGGGATACCCCAATCATCGAGTCCATGATAACATCTAGGGCACCACAAGCACTAATGGTAAAACCAAGACACATAATGTCCGTATCACAGACATTCCTAACCATAAGATCCTCAACAATAAACAGATCTAATCACCAACGATATATAATCACCAAAGAATAGAACCTACAGTGTGAGAGCAATGCTCTATCACACGAAATACCACAAATGTGGGAGCAACGCTCTACCACAAGAAATCCTCCCTATGTGGGAGCAACGCTCCACCACAAATAATCCAAAATATGTATCCACAATAAATATGGGAGCAATGCTCCGCTACAAACAATCCGTAATTATGTGGGAATCTAGAATATGTGGAAGCTATGCTCTACCACAAACGATCCATAACATGTGGGAGCTACACTATACCACAACAATACATAAGTGCCCAAAGCACCTAACTATCTAGCTAGAGACTGCACAAGATCTCTCTACCACAGATCACTGTGGGTAAGCCTAGGGTATAACCACCCAGTAAGCAAATCAAATCTATAGTCAACTCAATCAATATCGTAGTGGGTCACCCGCCGATAAGAAAATGGGTTGACAAGGTAGTCCAACAAATGACATAATGCAGACACTCCACATCCTGCATTCAACATAAGTAGAATCCTCATGATACTACCAACAATACACCTGGCACACGTGCACACACAACATAGGTATAATCAACATAATCCTCCAATTATTGTACACCAAACATATACACAACTCAGGTATATTCAGTATAATACCTCCCACATGTCAATCAGGCACGTACAGCTAACTAAATAGCTATAATCCACAAGGAACCTACAATAACCACATCAAGATGGAAATACTCACACTATCTGCAAATGAACTATCCATCATAGAACTCCTTCAACTCATAACAATCATATCTACACACCACATAAATATGCATAATCAACATATTTTAAATCCAATCTACCACACAAACCCTATGTCATCTTCTAAGTTATCCAATTAGGTACATGCAGTCTAAAATTAAAGTACCTATACTGACCAAAACGTCAATAGTATATGGCTAATTCAATCCTTTCCCACGTCAGTATAAGCTAAGTACTCGATGTGCTCAAGATATCCAACTAAGCACGAATAACCCAAGATTCAAACATCTAAAAGTAAAGTAGGTCAATCCCCTACTGTTCGGGTCAACAAAACTAATCGGTCATCTACTAACTAATCAAGAATAAATAAAGCCTCTACAAGCATCTAAGGTAAATCGATCACGACTACCCAAGTCAACAAACGTAGATCAGTCTTCTACTGACCGATCTCACAAGAGTATATCAATTATCTACTAATGAAATTAACTAAGATAACATGATATACTACTGGCTAGGTCAACATAAAGATATAAATACTATCCACTACCCAGCTATTAAAAGCAGAGGCTGGTATGTGCCTCAATCTGCTAACCAACTAGTAATAACATAAGCTAAAAACTACTAGTGTATGATATGATCAATCACTAGAAACTGTAACCCTTAATCTCTATCAAGGTCGATCATCATCAGGGTTTTACCTAATACATAAAATATCTACTATCTCAACTAGACAGGTACTAGTAAAGAGTGCTAATACATGTCACAAACTATAATAGTCAACGGTGCATATACTAACAAAAATGTAGGATAACAGTATACCAGCATACCTCCTATAGCTTGGAGATGTCCTGCCGCCAGTCCCAAAACCCGAAAAGTCACATCGAGAAGACCAAAGCAGAAAATCACAGGAAAATAAGACTCGTAGCCGATCTCCGATACCAAATAAATTGATATCGGATAAATCGAAAATCCAGAACACATAGCAAGTATCGTATACCGCTGATACCACTAAATTGTTACGCCCGGAGGAGTCTCCGTCCAAGAAATTTGAAGATCTCCCTGCATCATAATCGAAACTTTCTATAAGCACTATATACCTCAGCCACATGCAGCGGAATAATACAATAAAACAAAACAAACACCACGCATTAATATCAAATTCACCTCACAACCATCGATTAAAATAAAGCGACCCACTCGGTCAAAACCAAAACACAAAACGCTGGCCAGGCTTACGCAACCAATAACAAATACAAAACACCACATAACAACATCAACTCTCCAAAAATAAAACCAGAGTACAGAGCTAAACAAACCGATACATAAAACAAACAAAACATACGTGAAACCGATAAGTCTTCGATGTGACGTGGGGACCAGCAGACAGGATGCTCCAAGCGACACCATAAATAACTGGTACCGAAAAGATAGTATCAACGGGGTGAGTTCAACAACTCAATAATACCAATGGACATGAGTAGTAAGATATATCTAATAACAATAAACATGGAATACGACTTCCTAATCATATATAGGAATATGCAAAACTGAAAGGTAACTGAGGAGGCTGTACTCACCAGAACTCCTATCCAGACAAAAGGGTCGTCAAACCGAAAGTGTCAATAATCCTGTATGCAGGCATCCAAACAAAATGCAGCAACCAAATGCAACAAACACAATCATAAAATATAAATGCATCAATGCATATGATGCTAATGATGCGTCTGGTCACCCAGTCGATCATCTCACACACAAATGGTGAGACCGAGTGGGTGGGGCTATGAGCCATCACTGCTCCCGATGAGTGACCGAGTGGACGGATGTTGTCGAGTACTCCTGTCCTGTGACCCCAAATCATAAATGGGGAGCTCAATGCTCTCATCTCCGATCACGATGACGGGAGGAAATGGCTACCACACTGAGTCACCCGACCAACGGAGCCAAACGAGTCCACCGTCACGGCCACTACTGCTACACTAAATGCCGGTGAGCTAAACAGAAGGAATCGATCGGCTACCACGCTGAGTCCTCATACCAACGGAGCCAAACAGCAGAACCACACATGTCGATATACCACTAATCCATGAGTGGTGGTGTGCGCAGATCATGTAATCGGCGATGTGCTCAACCATAGTAGAGCCGACAATCGCGCAGCATGCAATCATGATGCATGACACTAAGCAGGGTCATAAACTGATCAACATAACCATATCCATATATATAAAATGAGTACGATAAAATCAATGGTCACATACCAAGATCTAGAGTACACAGGTCAGATAGAATATCAAAAACCTATGTCCTGAACATAATAAGTATGGAATATCCTGATCAGCATAGAAAAATCCATATATACATAATATGGGTACCACAGTATCAGTAAGCCAAATCCACGGATCTAGGGTATACAAGTCCTCTAAGGTATAACAACCTAGACCCAAATCATATCCCTCTTCCATAGCATATGTACCAACAATATACACAGATCAAAGAATCAGGGTCTAAACACCCGAATCATATATGATATACAAATAGAGGTACACAAATCTGATATGGCACAAAAACCTAAGTATCAGATAATCTAGATACACAGGCCAGAAACAACAATCCAAATCCTAGTCCTAACCTCAGTAAGCATGGTATGTCACTCTAGAAACTAAGATACTCATGGTAACAAGATAATCATGGCAACAAATCACGAGATATAAGCACGGATACATCACAGGTGACAAATCTAACATGCTACGGATATCAAACAGTGACATACCAAAGGCAAACATGTTCATTGCATGTAGTTATAAAATACTATGCATATCCAATGACAATATCATAAAAGATAAGTCAAGAGGTACCCGCATCCAATGTAGATCGAATCGAACCAATTCGATGTCGAGATGCTCGTCCCGCATCAAAGTCCTGTGTCAACCGATATACATACATTTATTTAGCTAAAGTTTCATAAGGATAGCTAAACAAAATCCCTAAGGACAATTTAGGGAAAACCCCCAATCACATAAACCTCTACCTTCCTAAATTAAATCCAACGACTAACTTGGGTTAATTATCTTAACCCTAATCATACCGTTAGATTAATTTCAATCACACATGAACTACTAACAATTAACTATGTAATCCAATTCAACACATATATTAAATCCTTATCCTTACCTCAAGTTCACAACCGTATTCACAGCCATTGATCCACAGAAATCAACCTCCCCCTCACAATCGCTGTTGCTGCTAGAACAAAGTACACCCCGGTAGACCCCCTTGCTGAAATTTTCCCCTCAGCGCACAATCCTGCAGAACCGAACATCACTGCTGGAATCACTGTTGGATTCAAACGTATCATACAACAATCCTAACTCACCTTGCTATTTTGTTCAGATCCGGCAGCAAGAGGAAATCTAGGGCATGCTCCTTTGATTTTGGTCACAACAGAGAGGAAGAGAAGAGAAGTCTTCGGCGTCGGCGGTTGTGAACCCAAAATTAGGGCACAGTGTGGAGGAGGCCGACACAGAGGAGATCGGAGAGGGTCGGCGGCGCTAGGTCGAACCTAGTGGCCGGCGAGGTCTCGGGAGAAGGCGCCGCAAGGTTTAGGGCAAGGGTCGGCTCGCGGTGTGCAACGGGGAGGAGCGGCGGTGGTGACTCGCTGCTGCTCTCTAGGGCACAAGATCACTCGGCTGTGGAGAGGAAGAAACCGCCGGCGTCGGCGCCGGTTAGGGCAAAGAAGGAGAAGCGCGCGTCGGCGTCGGGGAGAAGAAGGAAGGGGTGCGGGCTTTGGCTCGGTTTCGGCGACAACAAAACGAAAAAAAAACAAAGAAAATAAAAAGGAATAAGATATATATATAAAAATCTTTTCCTCGCTTAAATCGGGTAGCCTAAACAGGCTTTTCCGGGCCACGTTTTTATCCCCGTTAACTCGTCCGTACGAGCTCCGAAAAATTCCCGAAAAATTTCCAAAAATTCCGAAAAATTCCCTTATTAATATTCGCCTATTTTCGGTATTTTACAACCAGGATCTAGTCATGGTCTCAGATTAGACTTCTAAAATGGTTCTAAGCTAGACCAGTACATAAAGTCCTTAATTGGAAGTCGTCCTCACTAGATCACTCTCCTTCAGTGACCTACCTCACTTACCATGCAGAATTGTTTGACTCTCCTTTGACCCACCAGGTCTTCCTGCTAGTTGTCAAGTTCGTAGATCCAACTGGACTTCGACCAACTGTCAGGTCCCGCGGACCCAACCGTACTTCTTGCCAGATATCGGGTCACTCTTTGACCTATCTAGACTTCCCACCAGCTAATAGGTCCAACAGACCTAGCTGGATTTCAATCTTGTGTCAGGTCTTCTAGACTCGTCAAGTCATACACACTTAGTAATAAGATTAGATAATACAACATCTAACTTTAATTCATTTATCATTCTTCAAAATCTAAGTTCGATCATTGCTGCTTACTATACCAACAACTTTTACATTACACGCACACACGCATCTATACTACTATTTTTCTTCTCCATTTTTTATCACTGTTCTAACTTAAACATAAGAATATCTACATCCAAGATCCCTTCCTAATTCTCACTCTACTGTTCTTATTTAATCTCTCTAATAAGAAAATATGTTCTTATTTCCCACCACCCGAGTCTTTTAATTGTCAGGACTCTATATATATATGTTTATGAATTTATTATCTTATTTATTTTAGGATACTCACGTTGTGAGTGTTTTTTTTTTAATTTATTTAGTTTAAATATTATAATATAAATTTTAAATACTAAATCTTAAATTTTAAATCGCTCTAAATAAACAGGATCACTTTTCTATTTTAAGCATCAACCGTCCGTCTGGTGCAGTCTCTGTCTCGAGACGCCTGAAAACGGCAAGCGTCGATACAACCTTACAGCCGCCCATTTAATTGCTGTCCATGATGGACGATCGATCTTCGTTGACTCACCGGAAGAGCATCTTCCATCGTCCGATTCCGTTCTTATCGGCTTTCCATTATCCGCTCACTTTCCATTTAACTGCAGTCTCATCAGCTTCTTCGTCACTTTAAGCATCGTCCTCTCCTCAGTCTCCATCCATCCTCGCTTGCTTCTTCGCCTCCCCTCGTTTCCTCAATGGAGAAGGATCCCGTTCGAGTTCTCGTAACTGGTGCTGCAGGTATCGCGCTCGATTTCTACCTGCGTTTTCTTGCTTTTAACTATCTGTTTTTGATCTCAGATGCGTCGTTGACTGTGTTTCTATGTCGGATCTCAGTCTGGATTGTGCGTTCAGCTTCGATCTTCTTTTTTTTATAAAAAAGAAATCTGTCTCTCGGTGATCTTTTGTTCCATTAAGATGATTTAGGTTTCGAAACGGATCTGGTCCTTATTTCATGCCTGGGATTTGATGGTTTGATCTATTTGCCGATGCCGGATCTGATTGTGTATATGGATCTTTGACCTTCTTCTTCCCCTGTGTTCTTCGGCCATCCTGTTTGGATTTCTTATTTTGAAGATTTTTATCCATATTTACTCTCTGATCAGAGGATTTACTGTTGGATCGATCTAGCTTTATATTTCAGTTTATAGTTGTTTTGTTATTTATTGATTTGAATTCTGCTAGGTTGCCTGATCAGGCCATATTAAACAATGATTCCTGATTGTATTCCTTCTTTTAGCCTTTTGCTCCTGAAGTGCCATTGGCCAAGCTATTCTCATGTGTAGGATTTTAGGAGGAAAAGGAAGTCTTGTTCGATGTAATACTTCTGTCTAGACATGTAGTGTACGATCGATCACACATTTAGGAACAAAGATAAAGAGAAAAATGATCTCGAGGTCCTTCCTATCATCCTTTATCTTACATAGTATATCATCCTTCGAAGAAATTGATCGCTTGCGTATTCCCACTTACATTTGAACAGATCCATAAATCAAAAATGTTGCTGTACAGTTTGCATTGCAGAAATTTCTCACAAAGATTACATGATTATACTGTAGCCCTCTAGTTGTTTTTTTGTTTGACTAAGTTGGCCTTCCTAGGCTGACTTCTCAATTAACTATAAATCATGTTATTCTCTTGCAAATCAATCACCTCTATGACTCTGAGAAGGACTTTTTCCTTCTCATAAAAAAAAGAATGCATTTTTAGTAGTTTTCTTATGCTTATATGATTTGATTGCCTTGAAATGCACGCGTTAATAGTTAAATGTCATTATAATCTATTTATATATTGAAACAAGTACTCTTTATGTATTCATTAATCTTTTGCAAATGGGGAAAAATTACTTCTTGCTTGACTTTGCTTACACCTATATTGCTCTCTACGGTGTTTGATCATCTGGATGACTTGTATTCATTCCTGTATATTCACTTCAAGCTCTTCTAGATTAGCTAAGTGAATTTTAATCACTCCATCGAGCTTCCTATAGTTCTATATTGATTGTAGTATTCAAATCAAATCACTTTGTGTTCCATTAACTAGAATTCACATTTCGCTTTGTCTTTTGCATCTTTCACTTCTAGTTCAATTCTTCTAACGATAGAATTTCTTGGTTATAATTAAATATTTTTCTAACCATTTCAACCTATTTCTTTTGTTTTATCATCTTTTGTACCCATATTGCTCATGAATAATAGTATTCTTCTTTTGAAAAAAGAAATATTCTTTATGATAAACCTACATAGCCATTTTAGCATTCTCATTTTCCTTTCTTTCTTTTATTTCTTCTACATAGTGTTTCTAACTGTCTAATTCATAAAGTATGACAAGTTGTACTTCAAACTTGTAAAATTATTCTTCTAGCCTTGGAGTAGACAACAACAAAAGAATTTGAAACTCCTCTTAATTTCTACCACGTACTTTTTATTCTATTAATAATATCTCCATTAGTATTCTCTTGTTGATTAATAGATCTAAGTCTAAAACTCTTGTAAGAATTTCATACTTGAAAATACTCCCCAAACCCGCCCCCGTTTCGGTTTTCCCCACGGGCCCCGAACCCGTGGGGAAAATTGCCATCCCTAGCCATCAATCTTAATTAGTCCCTCGATTCTTCTCTTATTTTGGAAACTACATGTTTAGTTCTACTTAACTTAAGCTATTGTTTTCTTTTCTTTATTTTCTCCATGATTGTAGTTTCGAGTTTAAACTATTTTCTTAAACTCATCAATTAGAAAAATGCCTTCATTTCAACCACTCACTCTTTATCTTATCAATCTTTATATTGAAGTGTGTGTGTGTGTGTGTGTGTCAATCTTAATTGTTCTTTTTTCTTAGAATTCATAAAATTACCCTCATGATTCCGTACTACTTTCCATATAATAAAAGTTAAAATTCCTTCTAGTAAATAATTTACTCTCCCTCTACAAGATTGGGGCTTTTTAATTCTAGGAGATGAGATGAGTCTATGATAGCAGTTCATGGAAATATAAAATATATCATTTACCATACATTTATGTTCTATGCAGCACATTTTGATCTATGTTTCTGTTGATTTGTTATCTAGCATCTAGATGGCCGTTTCTTACTCTCTTTGACAATAGTGATCAATTGGTCTTTTCTACCATCTTCCCTGACATTCAAAGAAAATTGTATGGAAAATAAATAACTCTTCTATGCCTTTAGGTCAAATTGGATATGCCCTCGTACCGATGATTGCCAGGGGAGTGATGCTTGGCCCTGACCAGCCTGTTATATTGCACATGCTTGACATTCCGCCTGCTGCAGAAGCTCTAAATGGAGTCAAGATGGAGCTGGTTGATGCAGCATTTCCTCTTCTCAAGGGTATTGGATAAATCTTTTATTTTCAATGTTGATAATCTTAGTGTATCCTTGTTGCTACTAACTGTAGTTTTGTTAAAAATTATTGCAATTAGGTGTTGTTGCCACAACTGATGTTGTGGAGGCTTGCACTGGAGTCAGTGTAGCTGTTATGGTTGGTGGTTTCCCAAGGAAGGAAGGTATGGAGAGAAAGGATGTGATGTCAAAAAATGTATCCATCTATAAGTCTCAAGCTTCAGCATTAGAAGCACATGCTGCTCCCAATTGCAAGGTATAGTTTATTATAACTCACGTTCAATTTCAGCTTTTGCACAATTCATTTAAAACACTTCAGATTCATATTTGAATAATGCTGCTAATATGACACCAATGCTTGATGTTTCTTTTTCTCAAGTTTAACCATTCATTTGATCCTTTAAGGTGCTCGTTGTAGCCAATCCTGCGAACACTAATGCTCTTATACTGAAAGAGTTTGCTCCATCCATTCCAGCAAAGAATATTACTTGTTTGACAAGGTTAGATCACAACAGGGCACTAGGACAGATTTCTGAGCGATTGAATGTTCAAGTTAGTGATGTCAAGAATGTTATCATTTGGGGAAATCATTCTTCCACCCAGTATCCTGATGTAAGTCACGCAACTGTGAAGACGCAAAGTGGAGAAAAATCTGCTTGTGAGCTTGTTTCTGACAATGAGTGGTATGAAATAATGATTAAATTCATTTTTGTAATTCAGGAGTATTGTATACTGTTTGCATTTTCCAAGTCTGACCTAATTATCATCACTATGATCTGATCTCAGGCTGAGGGGTGAATTTATCACAACTGTTCAACAACGTGGTGCAGCAATCATCAAAGCAAGAAAACTTTCTAGTGCTTTATCTGCTGCCAGTTCTGCTTGTGATCACATTCGTGACTGGGTTCTGGGAACTCCTGAGGTTATTTTCTGTACCTTGTCTATGTGAAATTCATCCTAACATCATCCTACTTGTGCTAATTTTGTTAGCTCTGTCTCATCCTTGTGGCAGGGAACATGGGTTTCCATGGGCGTTTATTCTGATGGTTCATACAATGTACCAGCTGGGCTGATTTATTCTTTCCCTGTCACATGCAAAGCTGGCGAATGGACCATTGTCCAAGGTATGTAATTCTTTAAGAAACAATTTATACAAATATTTCCTTGAATATGCATGGTTGACTACTTTGAGAAAATAGCATCTTTAAATAGGTTACTCTGATTTATTCTTTAAATTTGACTTCTGGCCGATCGGGCTGAAAGTAGGGGTGGCACAGACTAGGGTGGAAACCATGTAATTTTAGTGTTTTTTTTAATGTTTTTAACAAACCATCTTTAAGTTACCTCCCCTTTTCTTTTCCCTCAATCAAACGTTGGAAAAGGAAAGGTTCCTAGTTTTTTTCCCTCCCAGGAAACTCCATCTAAGGAAGCATTTCTGTGTCGCTCACTATTGGGAAGTTGATCTGATAAAGTAAATTTATATTATTTATTTATTTTTGAAATGATATACAACCATAAAATTTATAGTATATCAAAAATAATCTAAACAAAGAGTCTTATAAATATATACATCAGTATCCTCTGTTTTTTAATCAAAAATAAAGAAACAGTATGATAAATGAGCCTTGAGTAATAGAGCTTGTTCACAAATATTATGTCCATTTACAACCCCTGTTTGGGCTTAAATGGCAGTTTGTGTTTGCATTCGGGAGAAAAAGGGCAAAATAGTTAAGAAAACTAGGAATAGGCTCTCTTCTGAGATTGTGCACAATTCATCTACAACAATAATGGGTAGACATTAATGTTCAGAGATAGTTCTCTTGTGCAATGTTTGGACAGTGATAGATCCACATGATGGTAATGCAAGGGATAATTGGAAGTGATCTTCTTTCGCATTGGCAATTTTCTCATTTGAATGCATGATTTTCATCTTCTTTGAACAAAAATACCTTTTTTTTCTCCCAGTCTTCAACTACTATTACCGTTTTTTGTGTAGAAACGTGCTGATAGAGTTGGTAGATTGTAGTTGAACGCTGACAGTTATTATCTTGAAGTACTTTTGTGATTCTAGTATTACAAAGACTATAAGAAGTGATAATTTGTGATTTATGCTTCTCCTTGATATCCTGTCAGGGCTTTCGATTGACGAATTCTCAAGGAAGAAGTTGGATGCAACTGCTGAGGAGTTGTCAGAAGAGAAGGCCCTTGCATATTCATGCCTTGTGTAAGTTAACTGATGGATTGGCTATATCCATTAGACGCTATCGAGTGCTTAGACATTTTGAATAAATGCACTTTCCTAACGATGGAAAATTTAATTCTGCACTCTATTTAAGATGTACAACTGCAGAGCGAGTTTAGGCTAAATTCTACCATGGTCTATCTCTATGACCTCACAACATATTCCTCCATTTTGTTTTCTCTTTGTGATGCATAAGTTTCATTATAGTATTTATTGAGATGTTTTCCCTTTTCCTTTTCCTTCACTCAGCTCGTTCTTGCTTTGCTTTATTTCACATTAATTTGCCTTTTGCTAGATATTTGATATCTGTCACATTGCCTTCAAGATGACGACTGACTGCACCAAATCAATTGGCAAGCATGTCTTTTCTTCTATATTCCTTGTAGTAGTAATTTAGTACGCCTTGGCCTATGAAATTTATTCCACCTATTAGTGGAGATCATATCCTCTGGTCCGTAATTTTTGGTTTTTTTCATAATTTACGGTCGAAATTTTATCAAAATTGGCTATAATTTTTCTTGATTCATCTTTCCATTTAGATTATAATTTTGGGTTGAGTCAAGTTGTTAGAGGTCGTTGGTGATAGGCAGACTATATAGTACTGAGCAGGGGGTGGCCCATCCACTGTCGACAATTTTCGGTCGCTTGGCTCGATTCAAAATTATAACCTTGGTGAGAAGGTGAATCTTAGAGAATTGTAGTTAATTTTGATTGGATTTCGACCGCAATCCGACTTATAAATTATAAAAGAGATCATGGATCAGAGGATCTAAACTCTTATTAGTAACCCCGGAAAGTTTGGGCTTTAGTATCTCTTAATTAATTAGGCTTCAATTATTTGCTGAAAAAGGGCTACTGTCGATAGAATCCTTAAATTTTACAATTAACATACAAACAAAAAGTCTGCTCATGCATATACTTTTGGCTACTGTGTATTTCAAAGTGACTTAGGTAGGGTTAGACGTAGAGGCCTCTTGCCTCGCACTGAACGTGGCTGGGCATAGCATGTCATGGGACTGCAGGGACCGTGCTTGACATGGCCTAAACTAGAACGATTGGGTCGGTTTGGGAGGCAACACATCTTGGGGGTTTTTGTGCATGGCTCGTGGCTCATGCGTTTGTATGGGCACAAGAGTGTATTGGTGTCGATACCATCCCATGCCCAGCATGGCCCGCGTGTTTGTCCAAAGATCATAGACCATATTTTAAATGTTTTTTTAATTAAAATGGTCAGTTTGCATATCTGATTTGGCAAAAGGTGACTCCAATAATCATTTGTAAATTAGGAAACTAAACAGTTCATGAGGGTATGTCATTCGACTTTGCCTGTTTGATTGGACAATTCTATCCTGTCCAGCAAAGCCCAAGATCATGCGCGGCTGCGGATTCGGTTAAGCACAACATGACCCATGTGTCGAGCTCCAACGTAATGAATTTGAATGGTGGTGTTAAGGGTTTGAATCTAGGAAAAAAAACCTTCCCGCATTCGTATTCCTGATTTATCTTATCACCCAAATAATTGTGGGGGCAATCCCTTGGAGCTGTTGGGTGATCAATTTCACCTTTCTAAGATCATCCACATCAGTTTCCTTATTCAAAATATATAATTTAGAATAAAAAAATTATTTTATTAAATTTAGATATCTACTTTTCAATATATCATATATCAACTTCTCTATTTATGCTCTCTCCTCTATAATGTTTAGGGAATGGAATTCATTTCTTAAATTTAGAGAAGTACTGTTCATAAATGCATAATTTAGGGAATCGATAGGGTAGTTGATGTAAAAATTTTGTAGCTACCTTATCCAAAATTTAAGATAAAATTTTTTAATAGGACATCTGATGTGGATACTCTAATACCATTGAATGATTTTGTGTCACCAAAATACCACCATCAAAATAAAAATGACTAGTCAAGTCAAACACCTTTAAAATGTGTAAAACACCCTAATACATGATGCACTCTGAAACTCCTATTTTCATAGTTTCAATTTCATTTTCTCTTTCATTTTTTTAAAAAAAAAATTCTATATTCTCATTAATATGTATACTTCAATTCCCCACTCAGTATGCTTTTAATTAATTTTTAATAATATATTATCTTAAAATATGATGGTCAGCATGGTCGGATTAGGTGGCGACATCATATCTAAATATCTATTAATTGTATTTAGAAGGTTAATATTTATAAAGAAAATTGTGTTATTCATGATTAATATTTATAAATAATATAGACAGATAAATTTTTGAATTATATACATCAACAAACTTTCTGACCAATCAAACAAGTTAAACAAACTTAATAAATAAATCAAACTTAAACTTCAACCGAATTAATGATTTTATTTATTTTAGATTCAACTTTGACTCAATTTTTTTATCAAATAAACTTTAAAGTGACAAACTTAAGAGTAACACGAAGCTTGGCTCCCACAGATAACTCCACAGGGAACTTTCCTAGTTAGGGCAACCTCTCCATCTCAAGAGTCAACCCACCACCTCGACTTCAACTCTAGCTCCTGCTTGTGAAAAAGAATTCTACAAAGGTGAAATAGAAAAAAAAAAAATTGCAGTTCAACGAACATTTTTTATCGGTCATCAGAATAGATCAAAAAACGTAAGCAACGGTAAATTCAGAAGTCCAACATCTTTTGATTACGTTCCGACTTATGAGAGAAAATTATGCAAAAGATGAAATTCATCCCCCTACACTTATCTTACACTATGTAAAATGAGTAAATTAGGTACCGAATATGTCTCCATATGAAAAAGATATTTCCACGGCTTTTATTCATCCCCACAATTATCCCAATTTACTCCCGAACATGCCAATATTTCCACGGCTTTTATCAAAATTCAATCCTGGCTGAATTCTACAAATCTAATAGTAGACACCGATGAGAAAGAAAAAGGTATAAGCAGTGGTCATAACGCCCAAGATACTGACAAGATGGGAGCTTAGTCAGATACGCAACGTAAGTGTTGGTCTGGAAGCATTTTGACAGTGTTAACAATGGCAAAATGGCCAGCTCAAAAAAGGAAGAAATTATTTTCCTACAAATCATCTAGTGGTACCAGCCACCTCTCGGGCCTTCAAAAAAAAAAAATATATCTGTTATCTTAGTGGTCCCTTAGTGTCGGCCCCATGAATATGGAGGGAGGTTCAGGTACACAGGCTATAGACGCATAGCGGGATAAATCTCAAATCACATGCGCCCACCGTCTGCGCTACGCCCTGGGGACACCTCTCGGGCCTTCAAACTTTCACCACCAACTCATCAAAATTTTGATATGCAAAGTTCTAGAAAAAAAATCAGAGCATATTTAATCTATGATGTAAAAGATTATTTTCACGATTCATCCATGACTATAGAATTGCAATAACTTTATCATTAGAAATAACCCGGTACAAAAAACTTCCGTCGTACGGGATCCCGAAAAAAAAATTATTATACGCAATCTTACCTTGTTCTTTTTTACAAGAAACTATTTTCAGAATTCGAACCCGTGACTTTTTTATCACTTTATCGTTATAATAACTTTATCATTGTGTAAGTAAAAAATAATCTTCTTGTAAAATGTTTCCTATGACCCATCGTGCGAGGACATAAATACTTGCCTGAGAGAATCAAGTACGAATGAAGAATCACTTTGAAAGAATTTTCAAGTGACAAAAAATTAAAACTATTCACCCAATGCACAACATGCAAGCACCAATAATAGTCCACATCAAACTGCTGAGAAGAAACATGACTTTTAGGAGGAATATATGAATGAGAAGCAACACTTTTGGAAAGATAAGAATTAGAAGTGACATAATTGTTTGGAAGAACAAAAGGCAAGAAATATAAGAACTATTTATTTCTACCAGTGCCCAAAATGAACTAACAAAATTTTGATTAGACAAGGATTTCCCCAGTCTCAACTGGGTGGACAAAATTGGCCACTGAGTTAACCAGCTAAATCTACAAACGTTGTTTACTAACATCGGTACAGCGATTATCAAAATTCCAAAGAGATATATAACGTAAGATGCAGCAAAAAAAAAAAGGGGGGATCTGCCATTAGAGAACGTTGTAGTAACCGTTGAGGGCGATATAAGCCAAAAGGACACCAAAGTTTTGAAGCTAAAAAGAATGTAGCATGAGAAGTTGGTCGTCTCTCAGATCATATGTAGAAGGTAGATGATAACTATCCCACGGTCAAATTAGCTCCTGCAGCATCTGGGGATTCCTATAAAATCAAAATAAGTTTTTCAGTGACAAAGAAGAAATTACTGTTCCACAAGTCAGATTTCTAACCTGAATTATATAAAAAAAATTATACTTTCCTCAAGGACAAATTGTATTCTGAATAAAGGAAGGAACAAGAAAATACCTGCAATGAATTTTGCTGCTGATATTTATGCGTGTACTCTTTCTCCACTAGACTTGATTATTGTTTGATGCAGACTTCTTGGATTGTCGAAGTCTAAAGTAGACAAATTGGATGATAATCTATAACAGTCAAAGGTCACAAGTAATCAAAACTATCAGAGAACTCGCTAACAAATACAAGAAAAAAAAGGAAACATCAGCACGAATAAAGGATACAAAAGCATCCAGTATAGCACATCCTCCAGCATCAACTAACCATGGAAGATTAGGTTTGATTGCAGACCAAGCCAAACTTTTCACAAGTATACTGCATGGATGATGGGAAGCATATCAAAAAGTGGAGGCTGCCATGAAACAAACCAAAATTCTTGTACATCATCAGGTTTTTTAATACTACATTTCTAGAATTCCGATATAAAAGATGATTTTATTTTCTTTGCTTTTGATAAGAAACACGCAAACGACTCATGATAAATCCATAACCTAGAAGAGTGGAATTAGAGGATAAGAAATATTTTATTACATTTAGTTTGTTGATGTAAAAACACGCATTGTATACATATTTCTTATAAGGCCCTGAACTAGGAGTGCCAACGTGGGAATAGACCCACTACAGCACATACTTAGTAAACCTAAGAGACTTAACAAGATTTATGCACATGCTACTAAACCATTCAATAAAAGCATGGTACCTTCCCACATAGGTTATATTTCCAACCAATGCAAAAATAAACATCAGTGGGTTGAGACCCTGCATAAGTGAATAAGTGATCAGTGATCCAAGCATTTGAATAAATATTGATATCGCCACTTGTGTGGTTTATTAGGTTGCAAACACATGCATGTCTGAGTAAAACTTACCTGAGCATTGCCCCTTTTAATCTGCAATGATAAAACGAGAAGTCAGACAGTTCATTTTAATAAGAAAAACCATCTTAATTTGAAGAATGAATCTCACCATATCTCCTAAATCCTACTTCCAAATTCTTTTACTATGTTAATTTGAAGAAAAATGAAAATCCATTTTGCAGAATTCTAAGTAGGAAAAATATCAATACAACTCTCACATTTAAGCAAATCTGAGGTAGTCTTCCTCCCACATAAATAGCTGCCATCATCCAACCAAACAAGGTGCCTGCTCCACTACTTTCATCACCTCGAAGCTCATCCTATAATTAGTTTTAAGTAGGATCTTTTAAAAGAACTAAAAGGCATCATATGCATGAGAGAATGAGAAACATACATCCGTTAACAGTTATTTAAGTACCAATTAAAATTACCTGTAACAACTTGCGGCCAACTTGTAGAACCATCCCATGGGATTCAGTACTATCATGGAAACAAAGATGGTAAACACAAATACAAATAGAAAGACTAGCTGAAGGAACCTGAATACAAAGAATGACTTGCTGTATGAAACTTATACTATCATGTTAGATAAAACAAATAAGGTTCTCAAGATGAGTCTTCCATGCATACCACAGAAAGTATATTTTTAGTACTCAATTTGGTAGGAGCAGACTGAGATGAAAGCAAAGGCTCTCTTGCTGCAAATTGCTCATCATGCTGGCCATCATTGAAGTGATATGGTATTCCATTCTCATGTGAATATGCTAACCAAGTGCCAAAAGTAGGCATGGGGCTCTTCGATAAAGATCGAGCTGACCTGGCATCATTAAAATGGTAACCATCTAAAACTAACACATGCTACAAAAATTATGAACACATAATAGAATAAACACCAGAACCTCAAGATTTAAATATTAGCATTTGCATATAATTATCCAAAAAACTGTGTTGTCTTGTCTCCTGTTCAAACTATACAAACCCACCAGCACATATGGGAAGGACAATGACAGAAGATTGAAACAAAATGCATCAATCTAGCTATACTCTTATGGACACTTAACCCTACTACACAACTGAAACTGAAAGATTGGCCAGAGGTTGATTGCTTGTGAAAATATCTGCACAAAAGAATTTTGCAAAGAAACATTAACTTGCTCTAAAATTATATTAATGGGTACTGGCAATTATATACCACATATATATTATCTGCTTAATTCAATCATGCTAACCTACCAAAAGTACTTGAGAAGACACCAAGTTGCATGTAAAAAACTACTTTAGTTAACCAAACAAGGGTCTGTTGATTTACTAACATAGTAGCACTGGCATCTCCAAATATCTAGAAGATCACAAACTTCATAGCTCAAAGTATAATCTGACCATGCAAAAAGGTTCATATAAAAAAGAAGATAGAAAAGATGAGGAACTTACACGAAGTAGAAGTCTCTTCCATTGGAATCACCAGGATGTAATTGTCTAGTAACAGGAATTGGTGAACTTTTTAAGTTATTATCCTCAGAGAGACTTGTAACATTTGCTTTGTGGCCACCAACATTTGTTTTCTCTGCATCGCTTAAAAGACTTTCACTATCCTGAACAAGATTTTGATTCTGCAAGTGAAGCTAAATATGTCAAATTTCCCAAAACTTTAATTAGGAGCGTCTTTTTTCAATTTATGCAGCAAGCATTTATGATTGTGGTTAACTAGTGAATAATAGATAAATTCATGTTGAATCAATTGATTTAAAGCTGAATCATTAAGTATATGGACTTTTTTTGATGTAATTGGATTTGCTTATGGTTCAATTTGAGGTTAGTTTGGCTCCTTGAGGCTGTGGTTAGGTGGGAATCAAGTTGAGTTTGTTTTGGGCTCGATCCAATAAATCCTAATAGGAGTTCAAGTTAGCCATCATTGAGCTGAACAGAGTGAACCAAGTTAGTTCAGTGGAGAATTGGGTTCTAATATGGTTAGTAGGAGACCTAGCTGACTCCTATTCTTTACCTTGCAGAAGCTCCTCCCATCTTCTTTCAGCTTGCAAACTCTCTTATCAGCCATGATTCCTTATCTTCTCCTTCAGAATTTGCAAGCCAACCCCTCCTGCCCATGAGCTCCACTATTATCCTTCCTCAATGAATGCAAACAGATTTCCTTTCCTTTGGCAATCAAATGATTTTACCATCTCAATTCTGACCTCTAGAGAACCCCAGCTGGTGAGCAGCCCTATATGCTCAGTCTAGCAGCTGAGGGATTCCTCATGGGTGAACAATTCTTTTCTTTTTCCATCTTTGATCAAGAGTGAAGAGGATGTTTCTTCTTT
Source organism: Zingiber officinale (assembly GCF_018446385.1). Classification (NCBI taxonomy): domain Eukaryota; kingdom Viridiplantae; phylum Streptophyta; class Magnoliopsida; order Zingiberales; family Zingiberaceae; genus Zingiber; species Zingiber officinale. The sequence goes on from NC_055989.1 coordinate 18,626,068, forward strand.
TCGGGCTGTGAGCAAAGTTGTGCTGCTACTTCTTTTCATTCATGACAAGCAGCAAAAAGAGCATCCTCAATCATTGAGCAAGAGCAGATCAACTTGAATCAGAGTTCCATTGTGCAATTTAGAACAACAGTTGTGTTTATGGTAATAATGATGCTGCTTTCTTGATATTTTAGTTGACCAATCTCTTAGTTTATTCGATTCAAAGATTTTAACGATATTTGTTTAGGAAGTTTGATGTGGCTAGTTCCTTACAAGCAGTTGTAGAAATGACTAACCCTTAAGGTTGATTTGCGAGGTGTCATTTTCAATTAGTGATATAAGTGTTCCAAGATTCAATCAACCCCATCTAGTGAGATAAGGCTTGATTGTTGTTGCTGTTGAAGTGTTCCAATATTTATGGCTTGATGCCTCTTAATAAACCCAACCCTTCATGACTTTTTTCCTTATTTGATAATTCAACCTGCAAATGCTTATCTCAATGATGCATGAATATAGATTGACATTATGGTATTGATGTGTACTTATACTATCATACCATATTAGACATCCAAATGGTAAGAGATTTGTGTTAAGGGCACGAGGAGTGTGTTACATGCATGTTGGACTTATCTGTGAGAGGTTTTTAATTCCGTGATTACAAATAGTGCAATCCATGCATTGATGAAGTACTTGTCAAGGGTTATGGTATTTGTCAATACCTAACTAGAACTAGGTTTCTTAATGATATTATGGATCTATGATAATTAGGTGTTGCCTAACTAGAGATCACATGAATTGAGATATTGTAGACTCGTGATAGTTAAAGCTAGACCTGACCATGAGCCGGGTTCGAACTAACAAGCCGGTTACTCGTTAACCGGTTCAATGGGCCAGAATCATAATTGGCCCATCTCTTAATAGGCTGGTTATGGGTCAAGACTCAGGTGAACTGGCGATTTGAACCACCAGTTCATTAGCATTGTTTTTTTAAAAGAATAATTTTTAAATTGGTTTAATTTTTTTTCAATTTGAACCTTTCATTTAATAATATTTTTAACATTTAATGATATTATTATTGTGGGTTAATATAAATCAACTCATTTGCTTCAAATTTTTCAATGTGGGAGTATTCCACCTTTCTATTGAAGTTAATTTTCCAACCTATTTACCTTAAATTTTCCAATATAGAGCTACTCTACCTTTAACTCATTAAATTTATTAATCTCATAAATCTTTGGTATTATTTTATTTTTTATCGATTCAACACCTAATTTATTGAGTTTATAGAGAATATTTGACTTGTATGATATATTTAATAATAATTTGCCAAGAGATATAAGTTGTTCAATAATAAAATTATATACAAGTAAAGACTATCATCAAATATACAAAATTGATTAAAAAAATATAACTTATATGATATATATGTCTCATCACGCTAAAATATAATAATGTTAATGTTAGATTAAAAAAAATACCGGAACAGAATTAAACCAAGCAGCAGACGAATATGTTCATAGCATTGCCTTCTCTAATATGGTTTCAAGTTCAGGACTAATAGAAAAGAGTTATTTAAGTAGTTCATGCAATGTGAGTTCATTATTATATGCCTAAAACAACTAAGGCAAGGCCTAGATAATGATTTATCATCCAGGCGCAATGAATAGGCAAATGAACCTATCATTCTCTTGGGGACTAGCAACTAAATGACATAAGTCCTGGACTCAAACGCCTATGAAACAACTATTGAAGCTACTTAAGCAACTGGAAGAGATTCAACTCATTCAAGCTACCAAGCTATCAAAAAGACGAACAAAGATACTCAGAAGACTCTCTCTCTCTCTCTCTCTCTCTCTCTTTCTCAACTGCTACAGTGGTGAATGGAAGGAGGGGATGGTGCCAATAGGGGTGTAAATGAACCAAATCTTGTTGAACAAACTTGGTGTTCGGCTTGGTAAAAGTTTGTTTATGTTCGTTCAATACATACAAGATCAATTAAATGAATGAACAAGCTTGGACAACTCGTTAAATTAAACAAACAAGCTTAAACACAATGTTCAACTCGTTAATGTTTGTGAACAACGTTCGTGAATATGTTTGTGAACAATGTTGATCAATAAAACTGTTATTACATTCTAAATAAACAAAAAAAAGTTTTAAATGAATAAACAAGTTTGTATTATCAAGCTCAATAATCAACCAAACAAGATTAAAATATAAAAATTTCAAACAAGCTTGAATTGAGAGTTTGATAACATCTAAACGAACTAAGTTCAAGCCAAGCTTGAGCACCAAACTCAAGTTCATAAAAAATGAACAAAACCAAGCTTGAACAATCATTTCAATTGCTTGGTTCATTTTGGACTCAGTTTGACTTGGCTCAATTCGATTACCTTATCAACAAGGTAGCACGGATACTCCTTTTTTTTTTTAAGTATTGGACACGAATACGATACGGATACAAATACGATATAGAAATACATGTATCGGATACAGCAATAAATGCATCATTGACTTTTTAGAGGTTTGACCATGCAGATACGTTTTGGACACGGATAGGATACGTTTTTCCAGATATGTTTGGACAAAATTGCAAATATTTAAAAACTTTAGAGGTTAATTGAAAAATCTTAAAATTTTCTAAGACTAATTAGAAGAATTGGGTTGTGGGTTTTTAAACTCTAAACGCTAATCCCTTTATGCTCGTCTCTCATCCTACTCACTTCTCACCGACACCGACGCGCGCCGACACCTCTCGCCATGTAAGTCCTAAATTATTGTTTATGATTTCTGCCCTATGCTTAAACCCTAATCATTTTGTTAAAAAGATTTGATTTATAAATTTGAATATAAGTCCTAATCATTCAGTCTCCTTTTTCTTCTTTTTGGCTTCCAATTTTTGAGCAATATCTAAAAGTCTCAATTTTGATCATCTTCCTTGATCTTACATGCCTTTGTGCTTGCCACCCATTCTCGATTTTGATCATCTTTCATCTATTTACTATTTATTGTTTTGTTTTATTATTTAGCTATTTTGCAATAGAAAATTCTCAAAAGGAGAGTTTACAAGAGACCGATATGGATGTTTGATTTCTTTTTACTTGCTTAAAATGAATTTGTGTTTTATATTTTGACATTTTGTACTTGAGATATTATGATTGATGAAATATGACTTTCCATCTCTATAATTTTTTATTTTCAATACTATATATATATAATGATTGTCGTATCCTAGCCGTATCGTATCTTATTTTCAAAATTTGTCGTATCACCGTATCCATATCGTATTCGAACGAGTACGCAATGACATTCGCAACTATAGCGGAAGTGAACAACTGTTGCTCTTAAGGCACAATGTCACGAACGACTACAGTCTTATAGTCTATGTTACCGAAGAAACTAACAAACTATGTGACCATTAATTACCTTATACCCTAAGTGGATATATAGACAATTTTAATAAGTTTATTTCATTTTAATTTCAATTTTCCTACATTTATATTTTTTAATTATTTTTAAAAAATGGAATATAAATAATAATCTTGAACGGTCGTAAATTGTGAATTAAACTGTAGCCGACGATTCCGGAATTGTAACTACCTTTGAAGGTTAAGGTTAAGGTTAAGGGTCAAAAAAATTTTAAATCATCGAACCATCGGTTCTGAACCGTAGTCAAATTTAGTTAAACCCACAAAAACTTAATTGGTGATCAAGTGTACTATTCCAACGACAGTTCGTGCACCAATGTCTAATGGTATATTGCATGTGTCATTATGAACCACTATGGGGTTGTGACCTTTTAGACCGTTGACTTTAAGAGAAACTAGAGATTCAATATTATACCCAAGGAACCCCTTAGGTTAAGAGAGAGAACCTCAATCATCAATTGAAGCAACCCCTTCAAAATGATTTTAGGTGATCCACCCAACTTAACATGTTGAGCATCAGCCCACCCTAATAATTTTAGATGGATGTTTGAGATAAGGGTTTGCCACATCTTAGAGACAAACATAAGATGTTATGGCATTTTATTCTTTTACCTGCTTATATTATCATGTTGTCAGATTCCAATTGGCATTTTTGGCTAACAATCCTTCCTCTATTTACCCTAGTTTCAACACCAGTTGGTGTTTATACAACTTTTGTTTTAGTGATTGCAGTATTTACCATTGAAGTTTTAATGCATTTATTGCTCTAATATTAAGTTGTGGTAGATAAGCACGACCATGTGATATCTTGATTAACCTCTGGCAGGGTGAATCAAGCCAAGTTTCTCAAACATCTTGATCTAAGCATGACTGATGAACCAAGTCAAAATCTAATCAAGTTTCAATGGAAGGAGAAAAAAGCCTATATATATATATATATCCAGTATTATTCAAGAACATATGACATATGATGCAAGATTAAACTAAGGCAAAGGTAGAGAAGCAACCCTATAACACACATAAAATGCTATGAAATTACTAATCTATTTGTTGGATATCTGAATAGCAGGTTGATCTCTTACCTTACTAGGTATCATATTTTTGTTTACTCTATGTCTGTGATAAATGTGACCATAATAAATAGTCTGTCCCGTCAGAATCAGTGTAGTAGCTGTGTACAACTGAATATACCAATAAATCAGTAATACAAGCAATAAGGATGGTTAATAACCAAAAGAAATTAACGTTGATAATCTCACCAGTGCCGTGTAGTATTGCGTTGGCAACTGTAAGAAAAAAAAAAACTAAAGTTTAGCAATTCTGAAAAATTGCATATGACTTCCATCAAATTTAAATGATACCATATATGGTAAGAAGTGACCATGTGCAAATAGCCACATGGTTATCAAAATTGTGATTCTTCACTTGGCACCTCATCATCCAACTAACTAAATTTGCTTAGCGTCACAACATTAACTTGATCAAATATATTTATTTAGTAAAGCTTGAAATTAAACAAAAATGGATATTTTTCCATACTATATCACGATATCATCAAAGAAAACTTAAGATTATTTAAGAATTCTTTTTAATTTTCAAATATAATGAACTTTTTGTTGTAACCTATACTATAAAGCTTATTACCTACTTTATAAACATGCAACGTAGTGATTATGTTGCAATGATATTTACTTAATATATGAAAAATCCAATTATACTATATTACAATAAGATTCAAAGTTTGAAACCTTCACAAAGGATATGAGATAATGGAAATTTATACATATGGTAAACAATAAATGTCAAAGAGAACACTTTAAAAGCAATTTTAGTAAAATTTAGGATCTTGTGATCCTACATAGTATTTCCATAACTCAATACAATGAACTTATTTGGACAAAAAACTAAAGTTCGTGATTTGTTAGGCTTCTCTGGAAACCAAAATTTAAGTTATGTGTGCACCCATGTCAAAGTTCAATGTCACATCTGGGTTAACAATGGGAGCAAAATAATGTAGAAGATGAAGGGCTACACAGAGGGAAACCTTTTGTCATAGTTTGCATGTTGATGATAGAATAAATTTTGTTTTTTCCTGTGATATGTACAAGGACTTAACAGAAGTTAAACCAACAGCACATTGACGTTGAGGAGCTCAAGTGCATAGAAACAAAAGTGAAGGTAAAAGAATTGCAACAGGAATATTTTTGTTTAGACTATGCATAGCTTACAATTTGTGCAATTAAAAGTTATGCCAAAGTTTACATGGTAGTTGTTTGCAATCAAGTCAGCGCATTATGCATATGAGTTATGCAAGCACATACTTCTACATGTAGTCTTTAATTGAGATGAAGGTCGATTGACATATATAAAACATTTAAATTTGCCACACATAATTGACTAAATAATACAATCAAATACAAATTTCTAACATTTACTAATATTTATGACATACAGAAAACTAATTTCTAAGTTTAATAAAAAGTATTTCCTTAGACAAATATATTTTTTGAGGAATCTCTTTCTATACCCTTTTATTGATTAGGTATGGCTCAATTGAATTAAATCTAAAACTAGGACAATCTTTTCCCCTTTTAGCCTATTCCTAAAGATATGACCTTGAGTTAAACTTAAAAAAGTAGTTTCATATATAGAAGCCTGAAGCCAATTTAAAGAACAAAAGAGTTCATTCATATGACAACAAGCGAAACACTGCATATGCAGCAGCTACATGAAATGCTTTTTAATCATGTTGAGTTAATTATAGGAAGGTGCTATTTTATCAAGTATCAGAGAATAGACAAACAGAGGTTCTAACAAAGGTCTGGATTGAATAGCAAAAATAATTAGGCATAATTTCCCAAGAATAATACTTAAAAGTTGCATAAATATGAAATTACACTTACAGTAGCAGGCTCCAGAATGCAGCCAATGAGGTTAAACAAATCCCTACAAACACACAAACCCCTTAACAAACCTACGAGAAAGAAAATATGAAAGGGAAATGCAAAGGGGAAACTCTCGTGCTTAAATTCCAAATAAAACAATGAGGACAAAGCCACGACAAAATTGGTGATGCTGCAAAACAGTTAAAAATTGCATTATTATTTGTGCTTCATCATGTTTAACATTCATCTCTCCTTTCGTAAAGCAATGTCAATCTACAGCACATGCTGTTGTGACTATACCAAACTGAAATATTAACGACCTTACATTTAACGTGCTTAGTGATGAAATAAACTGACAAATTAGGATTCGGTTTGAAACTGTGTTTTCCACTCATTTGAATTACTTTCTGAAAAAGATTGAACACACCATTTATGTGGCCCTTCCCCCACAACTCCTTCCCTAAAGCTTCTCATCATTTAAGAGACAGGGTGCACAAGGAATCTAGTGCCACATTATCCTATATGATGCTTGTAAATATGAGTCACACCGTTTTCTTATTTTGAACCCAAATTAACATAGAGAATAAGTATCCTTATCCCACTAGATTGGATAAATCCAAGCACAATGAAATTTTATAACACTGGTAATCGCAAAGCAAGTAACACTCTCATTTTCTAGATTATGCAAGGCACGCACAGAGAGAGAGAGACAAAAGAAGTATCCGAGTTAAACAAAATTTTAATAAAACATTGTGCATCTCTCAAGTTTGTTACGGTACACTGGAAAGAGTAAAGCAAGACATGGAGTGGGTATCATTGTAGATAGTTTGTTAAAAGATGAAGTTGTAGGAGTAGTTAGAAAAGGGGATAGAATTATAGCCCTTAAGATAATAGTGGCGAAAGAAACTATGAACATAATTAGCGTATATGCACCACAAGTAGGATTAGATGAAGCTACCAAATCAAGGTTTTGGGAGGACTTAGATGAAATATTACAAAATATTCCACCAAATGAAATGATTTTAATAGGAGCTGATCTAAATGGGCATGTCGGAGTGAAAAATGAGGAATATAAGAGAGTACATGGGAGTTATGGGTTTGGAACGAGGAATGAGGAAGGGAAAACTATATTAGATTTTGCGATATGACCTTATATTAGCTAATACGTTTTTTAAGAAAAGAGAAGAACACTTAGTCACATTCAAAAGTGAAAATAATAAATCACAAATTGACTTTCTTATGGTTAGGAAGAAGGATAGAAAGATTTGTAAAGATTGCAAAGTCATCCCTGGAGAAAGCTTAACTACCCAACATAGGGTAGTAGTGTTGGATATACGTCTCAAACATAGTATCAATAGAAAGAAAATATATACAATTCCTAGAATTAAGTGGTGGAAGTTAAAGGATGGGAAACAAAATATATTTAAGGAGAAAATAGAAATATAAACATTAGGTGAAATATACGATGACTCTAATACAACGTGGGATAAGATGGTATCAAAATTGAAAATAGTAGCTAAGAGTGTACTCGGTGAGTCAAAGGGACATGCACCACTAAGTAAAGAATCTTGGTGGTGGAATGAGAAAGTACAAGAGAAAGTGAAGGAAAAACGAATAGCTTATAAGGAATTATATATTTGTAAGAACGAGAAAAACTTTAAAAAAATATATAATAGCCAAGAAAGAAGTTAAGAAAGTAGTGAGTGAAGCAAAAAATGAAACTTTTGAACGGTTATATCAAAAATTGGATACAAAAGAAGGGGAAAGAGACATTTATAGAATAGTTAAATTGAATTAAAGGAAAACAAGATATCTTAGCCAAATAAAATGTATTAAAGATGAATATAATAGGGTATTAGTAAACGATGGAGAACTAAATGAGCGGTGGAAGAGGTATTTTCATTAACTTTTTAATGAAGGTTTAGGTGACCAACTTAACTTAGGTAATTTAAGTATGTCAAATGAGTATAGAAATTTTAATTTTTATCGTAGAATTCAAACTTCAGAAGTAAAACAAACTTTAAATGAAATGCACAATGGAAAAGCCGTTGGATCAGATGATATTCCGATAAAGGTATGGAAGTGCTTAGGGAAACAAGGTATTGAATGACTTACAAAATTATTTAACATGATATTGAAAACGAAACGAATGTCTGATCAATAGAGGATAAGTATTCTAGTTTCCTTATATAAGAACAAGGGAGACATACAAAATTGTGCAAACTATAGGGGTATTAAACTAATGAGTCATACTATGAAACTTTGGGAAAAAGTAATAGAAAAAAGATTAAGGAAGAAAACCACAGTGACAGAAAATCAATTTGGGTTCATGCCTGGAAGGTCGACAATTGAAGCTATGCATCTCCTTAGACAATTAATTGAAAAATATTGGGAGCAAAAACAAGATCTACATATGGTATTCATTGACTTAGAAAAAGCTTATGATAGAGTCCCAAGAGAACTTATATGGAGAATTTTAGAAAAAAGAGGTGTTAGCGTAACATATATTGAACTAATTAAGGATATGCATGAGGATGTAACGACCAGAGTAAAGACTTCAGACGGAGTAACTGAAGCATTTCCAATAAAGATAGGGTTACATCAAGGATCAGCCCTAAGTCCCTATCTTTTTACACTAATTATGGACAAACTCACTGCGCACATTCAAGACACAGTACCGTGGTGCATGTTGTTTGCAGATGATATTATTTTGGTAGATGAGACACGTGAAGGAGTAAATGCTAAGCTAGAATTTTGGAGGGAAACACTATAAGGGAAAGGTTTTAAGCTTAGTAGATTAAAGACAGAATATATGGAATTTAAGTTTAGCAATATTAGAAGTAATGAAACAATTGTTAATATAGGAGAGGACGAGTTGCCCGGAACTGAGAGATTTAAATATTTAGGATCATTTTTACAAAATGATGGAGGGATTGAGAGAGATGTCTTACATAGAATACAAGTAAGATGGGTGAAATGGAGGTGAGCGTCGGGTGTTTTATGTGACCGTAAAGTACCTCTTAAACTTAAAGGTAAGTTCTATAAAACCGCAGTTAGTCCTGCTATGTTATATGGAGTTGAATGTTGGGCTATGATTCAAGCACATGAGCAGAAGATGAGAGTTGCAAAGATGAGGATGTTAAGGTGGATGTGTGGACATACAAAGATGGACAAAATAAGAAATGAGAGCATTAGAGAGAAAGTCGGAGTTGCATCTATTGAGGACAAACTCCGAGAGACACGTTTAAGATGGTACGGACATGTACTTAGACGACCAATAAATGCTCCAGTTAGGCGATGTGAAACTATGATAAACATGCATATCAAACGAGGAAGAGGAACACCAAAAAAGACTTGGTTAGCAACAATAAAACAAGATAAAATTTATTTAAATATAGATGATGATATAATAGGAGATAGAACTCAATGGCGTAAAAGGATTCATACAGCCAACCCACTTAGTGGGAAAAGACTTGGTTGTTGTTGTTGTATTGTGCATCTCTCAAGTTTGTTAATGGATACACAAATAAAAAGAATTGAATATGTATGATATATAAGTAAATCAGATATTACACTGAAAAATAAATATGTCAGAAGTAAATAATATATTGCAATGAAAATGAAATACTTGCCCAACAACCCATGTCATCAGAAAAGCAGCTGAAAGACCTTCAATAGATTTTTCACGGAAATTTGTGAGGATTTGAGGAACCTCAGCAACTCCCCAACTGATAATACTTACAATTCCAAGAAATATAGATACACCATCCTTTGCACTACAAAGGCAATACTTCAAATAAATTCTAGCCCAATCTGAGCAGTGCTGAATTGATGGACAAGTGGGTTGAAAAGAGGCTTTAGAATGAGCCATTACAAAGCAGATGTATCCAACCTGGAGAAATTCCAAAAACAAATATTTCAGATCATCCCTTAATCAAATTCCATTGGCACCATGTGGCAACTGTTAGAGTATGCTATGCAGACACTAGACATCGCTTGCAACATCTCCTCACATAGCATCATCAATGGGCAGATATGATGATAATAGCATAAACATAATAAAACTAACATCACAATATGATTCTGAGAACAGATAAGTAGGTAAATAAATAAAAACTACAACTTACTTCTTATAAACTCAAAATTGCAAGTAAATACACAGCAAACTGAAAAAAAAAACAAATAAAAAATATCATGCCAAATATAAATTCAAAGAAGCCATTCTCTTAATCAATATCTAAGGACGGCCTTGGTTGGAACCCTTACTTATCGAAATCACCCTTCACACAGAAGGATAGGATTATACTTATAACCCAGAAGACGTTGACAATTGACCCCAAAAAAGACTTGAAACGGCAGCTTCGCGGCTTGCAAATTTCAATTAATGCTGCTTCCCCACTCAAATAAAACAAAAGTTTGGAGAATTGCGATTGCAAGGATATATCACCATTAAATTCCAAACCCCTTGCTGACTTTCCAAAATGTGGACCAAACAGTGAGATGAAAAACTAATCGTTTCCAGTTAAAAATCTCCTCAAACACTGGCTGCCCTACTTTGTAAAAATGGAAGCATTAGGATGACTCGTAGAATAAGAAGAATAGGAGGAGGAATAATACCCCACGGATTACCACGATGTTCACCTAGACAAGAACACTGGCTTCGCGAGCCAATGCTCCAACTGATCAGAGAAAACAGTTAGCTCTGATCACGGGATGCGGGGTCCAAGCGAGAACAACGGAATTATAACACAGATCCAAAACAACAACAAGCCCAGAATCGCAACAAGAAAAGGAAAAGCAGACGTCTATTCTCGTACCAACCCGATGCTTGGATGTCCAGTGGTTCCAAGCCAAAGAACTACAGAACACAAAGGAACTGCAGAAAAGCATGAAACCTTTTAGAACGGCACATGGATTACAATGCATTCCTGGACAAACACGGTGATAGAGATTGCGACGTCAATGGCGATCGAATGGCGCACGAGCACGGAGATCAAGACTAACCTGGCGTCAAAGACAGAGGATGGGCGGAGGTTTCTGATCTCGCAGCCGCAAAGACAGAGAAGAGCCTTGAGCGGAGGTTTCTGCTAGGGTTTTCTCGAGTGTTCTGCTTAAGGAGGGAGATTAATAAGGCAGGATTGGGAGGAAGAAGCGGGGAGGTGGCTATTCGCTGTCTTCTGCTATGAACTCTTTGATAATGCGGCCGAGCAGTTATAAATAGCTCTCTCGGCTCCCACGTGGCGTAGCATGGAGATGCCATGTGGCAATCGGTGTCAGTATCTGAATTTTTCTTTTAAAAAATTAGAAAAAACTGAAAATAAATATTCGGCAATTTATCTGCCATATCAAATTTGAAAAATAAAAATAAAAAAGATATTTTATTTTTTTATTATTTACACCGACTTATTTTTTTCTCATCCTAAAAAATAATAATAATAATACAACAACAACCAACTTTCTCTCACTAAACAGAATCAGTTATATAGATCCTTTTACACCATTAAATTTTATTTATTACTATATCATCATTTATACTTAAATAAATTGTATCTTATTTTATTGCTACTAACCAAGTTTTTTTTGTCTTCCTTAGGACCGTAAATAAATCAAGTATTCGTAAACAAGCTTGGTGTTCAGCTTGATAAGAGCTTGTTTATATTTGTTCAATATACACAAGATTAATTAAATAAACAAACTTGAACAGCTCGTTAAACTAAACAAATAAGTTTGAACACATATGTATTCGGCTTGTTAACATTCGTGAATAATTTTCATAAACAACGTTCGTGAACAATGTTCACGAACTATATTAATTAACAAAACTCTTTTCAATATGCTAAATAAATAATAAAATAAAATAAACAAATAATTTTAAGTTATCAAGTTCAATAACTAATCAAACGACTAAAAATTTCAAACAATTAAACAAACTTGAATTGAGAGCTCGATAACATCTACACGAACTAAACTCGAACTAAGCTTAAGTCAAGTTCAAACCAAGCTCAAGTCAAGCTTGAATTGAGAGCTCAAAAACATCTAAATGAACCAAACTCAAGTCAAGTTTCAAACAAGCTCAAGCTCGTAAAAATAAATCAAGCCAAGCTTGAACAATCATTTCAAAAGCTTGGTTCATTTTAAGCTCGGCTCGGCTCGGTTACCTTATTAAACAAGCTTGAACACCCCAAAGTTTGACTCAGCTCGTTTACTGCCCTACTTTTCCTCTTTCTTGTTTGATATGTATGTTTGTCATAATTTCACATCGTTTAACTGGAGCATTTATTGGTCGTCTAAGTACATGCTTGTATCATCTTAAACATGTCTCTTGGAGTTTTTCCTCAATAGATGCAACTCTGACTTTCTCTCTAATGCTCTTATTTCTTATTTTGACTATCATCATATATCTACACATCCACTTTAGCATTCTCATCTTTGTAACTCTTATCTTCTGCTCATGTGCTCGAGTCATGGCCCAACATTCAGGTGCATATAGCATACCAGGTCTAACTACGATTTTATAGAACTTTTCTTTAAGTTTTAGAGGTAATTTACGATCGCATAAAACACTTGACGTTCTCCTTCATTTTAATCATCCTACTTATATTTTATATAAAACATCTCTCTCGATCCCTCCACCGTTTTATAAAAATGATCATAAATATTTAAAGCTCTTAGTTTCGGGCAATTGATCATCTCCTATCTTAACAATTGTCTCATTATGTCTAATATTGTTAAACTTAAACTTATATATTTTACCTTTATTTTACTAAGCTTCAAACATTTTTCTTTTAGTATTTTCTGCCAAAATTCTAGTTTAGCATTTACTCTTTCACGTGTTTTATCTACTAAAATAATATCATTTGCAAACAACATACACCACAGTATTGTGTCTTGAATGTATGTAGTGAATTCATCCATAATTAGTATAAAAAGATAATGAGCTTCAATTACTCCGTCTGAAGTCTTTACTCTTGTCGTTATATACTTATATATATCTTTAATTAGTTTAATATATATTACGCTAACACATTTTTTTTCTATAATTTTTCATATAATTTCTCTTAGGACTCTCTCATAAGTTTTTTCTAATTCAATAAATATTATATATCGATCTTATTTTTGCTCCCGGTATTTTCCAATTAATTATCCAAGAAGATGTATAACTTCTATTGTCGACCTTCTAGGCATAAACCTAAATGATTTTTGGTCATTGTGGTCTCCTTTCTTAATCTCTTTTCTATTATTTTTTTCCAAAGTTTTATGGTATGACTTATTAGTTTAATACCTCTATAGTTTGCATAATTTTGTACGCCCCCCCTTATTCTTATATAAGTGAACTAAAGTACTTACCTTCAATTGATCAGACATTTTTTATTTTCAATATTATGTTAAATAATTTTATAAGTTATTCAATACATTTTTTCCCTAGGCTTTTCCATATCTCTATCGCAATATCATCTAGTACAATGACTTTTCCATTGTACATCCCATTTAAAGCATATTTTACTTCTAAAGTTTGAATTCTATGATAAAAAATTAAATTTTTATACTCATTTGACCTTCTTAAATTATCCAAGTTAAGTTGGTCACCTAAACCTTCATTAAAAAGTTGATGAAAATACCTCTTCCACTATTCTTTTATTTCTCTATCGTTTGTTTACTAGTACTTTAATATATTCATCTTTAATACATTTTATTTGGATAAGATCTTTTATCTTCCTTTCTCTCACTTTAGCTATTCTATAAATATTTTTTTCCTCTTCTTTTGTACCCAATTTTTGATATAATCGTTCAAAATTTTCATTTTTTCATTCAATACTTTCTTAGTCTCTTTCTTGGTATTGTATATTTTTTAAAAAAAATTCTCGTTCTTACAAATATATAATTTTTTATAAGATATTCATTTTCCCTTCACTTTCTCTTGTACTTTCTCATTCTACCACCAAGATTCATTATTTAATGGTGCATGCCCTTTGACTCACCGAGTACACTCTTAGCTACTATTTTAAACTTTGATACGATCTTATCTCATGTCATATTAGAGTCGTCATATTTTTCACCTACTACGTGTACTTCTACATTCTCTTAAATATATTTTACTTCTCATCCTTTAATTTCTATCACTTAATTCTAGGGGTCGTATATATTTGTTTTCTATTGATATTATACTTGAGGCGTATATCTAACACTACTAACCTATGTTGGGTAGTTAAACTTTCTCCAGGAATGACCTTGCAATATTTACAAATTTTTTTATCTTTGTTCCTAACCATAAGGAAGTCAATTTATAATTTATTATTCTCACTTTTGAACATTACTAAATGTTCTTCTCTTTTCTTAAAAATTATATTAGCTAAAATAAGATCATATACTATCAAAAAATATAATATAGTTTCTCTTCTTCATTTTTTGTTCCAAACTCATATCCCCTACGTACCCTCTCATATTTCTCATTTTTTACTCCGATATGTCTAGTTAGATCACCACTTATTAAAATTATTTCATTTGACAGAATATTTTATAATATTTCATCTAAGTCGTCCCAAAATTTTGATTTGGTAGCTTCATCTAATTTTACTTCGGTACATAAATGATAATTATATTCATAGTTTCTTTTGCTACTATTATTTTAAGGGCTATAATTCGATCCTTTTTTCTAACTATTCCTACAATTTCATCCTTTAACGAAATATCTAAAACAATACTCACTCAATTTCTTGTTTTACTCTTTCTTGTGTACCATAACTTAAAATCCGAGTTCTCTATTATTTTTGCCTTTTCGTCTACCTATTTTGTCTCTTGTACATATAAAACACTATTTTTTATTCTAATCACCGTATCTACTACTTTCATTGAATTACCGGTGAGGATTCTTATATTTCATGTTCCAAGTCTCAGACTATTAGTTTCCCTATAATATTTATTTTTATCCAACCTATAATGTGAGAATTTTTATTTATTTAACAATACCCTATAGTTTAGCACTACACCCATATTCTAGAGATATAGCGGTCATTGTCGAGACATTATAGTCAGACCCTGCAACGCGTTCCTTTCAGAGAATAACATGATATTAGCACAATAGTTTAATAGATTCATTCATTAAATATTTGTCATAATTTTATTGTTGGTTGATAATCTAATGCATAAACCTGTAATAAAAAAATCAAGGAAACTTGGATGAACCCGTAAACCTCATGGTAGAACTCGCCAATCATGATAGTTTATCGACAATTTACCTATTATTTAGTAGCTAAACAATCATGATTTTATAATACCCTAGTTTGATCATAATTTTCAGTTTTTCACGATGGATCGCTATGTCCTAGTTACAATTTCGTAACCACTTAGATTTGATAGTAATTTGATAGTGATTTTGAGCCCTATAGTAAGCTCACTATTGTGAATCCTCATAGTCTCAAATTGGTCAACTAGAGTTATCGGGAGTTGGATTTATGTTTTTACTTCTTTTTTTTTTGTCATTTTTTAATTAGAAAAAAACAAAGTATTTTAAAAAATAAAATGTGCCTTAAATGTGTATTTGAGTTTTTTTAAAAAAAAATTGGATATCCTGAAATGGTAAATTAACTATATTAATATTTTTTTTTTGACAACATACTTTTTTTTATTGTACGAATATGGCTAATTATTAATCATTCGTATAATAAGAAACCAACAGTTTGGTATGAAATATAAATAATTAACCACAAACGGTAGAGCAAATTAATTGACGGACTAAACTTGATTTATTTACTAAAATTGAATTATATGTATATAATTATTTTTTAATCTTTAATGCTTAGTATTTAAGACGTACTTGGTTGGGTTTTATTTGATTTAAGTAATCAGTAATTTTTTAAAATGCAACATCCCCATCAAGAATATAATACAAAATCGAAAAATTTTGAAAGTCTATCTTTTTTTCTAGAAAATAGATGTAAAAAATACAAATCAAATACTATTTTTCATAAAATATATATTTTTCAAAAAAATAAAAATAAAAAAATTGTAAACCAAATGCTCTAGGTTTTCAACTATTCTAGGATTAACAATAATTTTTTTTTTTCAAAATTATCCTCCGAGGTAAGTAGGTGGCGACAAGCAGACGACGATTGTGGAGCAACGGTGACTTTTTTTTTTTTTAATAGATTATTACTAAATAGTAATAGTTAACAGAAGTAGATTAACAGTAAATAGTAACAGAAGTAGATTAACATTAAACAGTAACAGAAATAGATTAACAGTAAATAGTAACAGAAGTAGATTAACAGTAAACAGTAACAGAAGTAGATTAACAGTAAATAGTAACAGAAGTAGATTAACAAAAATAACTTGACAGTAAACAGTAATAGTAAAACAGTAATAGTTAACAGTAAATAGTAAAAGAAAAATACAGTAATAGTGAAGTGCAGAAATAAAGTAGATAGTCACAATACCGTGATGGTATGGTTAAATATATTGACTTTTTAAATTTTTACTCTTTTTTTTTTTACTAAACTGCTTTCTTTTCTTGTTTGTTTTCCAGGGAGCCTCACCTGTTCAGGACCTCATCTTTCAATCAGTGCCCAGGCTTATGCGTAAGTTTTTGGGTTGCTACCCTTCTTACTTAGCTCGCACAGGTCTTATATGATTTTGGTTATTCCTGATACAGTTACTGTTCACCTGTCGGTTACTAAGACAAGGACTGAGGAAAAGAACCAAGACGAGAGAGACAGAATGTTTTTGAGTCTAAACTTAGATTGTCATTATAAAACAAGTAATAAGCATAGATCTTATTTAGTAGAGATTTTTTACAGAGAGTTACATAAAATTTTTACATAAAGATAGCTTACATAGAAAACAACATATATTACATAAAGGTACCGAATTTTTACATAGCTTGACAGAGAAAACTTACAAACACACTTGAGCACACTTGAAGAGTATGGACAGTAGTGAGTGCAGTGGGGGAAGTGGATGCTTCAGCAAGAGAGTTTTAGGGTCCTTTTATAGGAGGAGGAGAGAGCTTTTCTTGGAGGAGAAGGAAAGCAGAGAAAGAGAGGGGCCTGGAAAGAGAAGGCTGTTGGTTGCTACTCAGAAAACCTAGAGGTTCCACTGTACAAAAATTTTGTACAAAGGTCTGAACCTTTTCCTAGCTACCATGTGTTCTTTTAAATTAAATTTTGGATCGCCTGCGGAACTTAACACGTTTGATCCAAAACTTAATCTATTTGTTCTTTTAGGTTTTGACTTGGATCTCCTGCGGAACTTAACACGTTCGACCCAAGTCACCTTAAGTTATTAATTCCATTAAATATTAATTTCCATAATCGGTTCCCAGTACTGACGTGGCGAGGTACATGACCTTCTTGGATATGGGAGCAACCACCACCGACTAGACAAAACCTTTTATAGAAAGCTAATATTTAATTTCCTAAAATAACTTTAGGTTAACCGAAAAGAACAATCAAATCACAAGGAAAAGAAAAACAAAAGAACACTATATCGAAAACAAATTCGAAACTCTAGAATCGTATGTCTCTTGTATTTAGTATTATTTCCAAAAATAACTAGTATGATGCGGAAAGAAAAATTACTAGTTATACCTTTTAGAAAAACCTCTTGATCTTCTACCGTATTCCTCTTCTAACCTCGGACGTTGTGTGGGCAACGATCTTCCGAGATGAGAACCACCAAGCACCTTCTTCTTCCTTGCAAGTTTCGGCCACCATAATTCTCCAAGAGAAGTAGAGGTCCGGCCACCACCACCAAGGTCCAAGGGATGCAAGAAACAAAACCACCTTTCTCTCCTTCTTCTCCTAGCTAGAACCGGCCACCATCAAGAGCTCCAAGAGAGGTTGCCGCCGGCCATAAGAAGAAGAGAAGAGGAAGAAGCTAGGGCCGGCCACCAAGAAGGAAAAGAGAGGAGAAGAATAATAGAGTTGATCACCCGTGAAGGCACCTCTACCCCCTCTTTTATAATCCTTGGTCTTGACAAATAAGGAAATTTTAATAAAAAATTCCTTAATTCTTTTGTCATAAAAAAGAAAAAATATTTTAATTAAAAAACAATTTTCTTCTTTTAATAATAATGGCGGCCACTTCTAATTCCCAAAACAAGGAAAATTTAATTCACACAAGAATTAAAACTTCCTAATTTGTTTCTAGAAATTTATAAAAATTTCTCCAATAATTTTATCCTTCATGATTGGTTAATAAAAGGAAATTTTATAAATTAAAATTCTTCTTCTAAACATGTGGATAATTTCCAAAAGGAAAGTTATCTCTAAAAATTAAAATCTCTTTTCAATCTACAAATAAGGAAAGATATCAAATCTTTTCTTAATCTTTTGTAGAAACTAATAAAAGAGAATATTTAATTTTTAAACTTCTCTTTAAATTATTATCATGGTCAAAAGGAAAGTTTTTCTTAAAATAAATCTCCTTTCAATCTACAAATAAGGAAAGATTTCAAATCTTTTCTTAATCTTTTAGAAAGCTTTAAAGGAAAGATTTAATTTTAAACTCTCTTTTAAAACTATGATATCCACATAAGAAATAATTTTAATAAAAAATCCTTTTTAATATGATGTGGCCGGCCACCCAAACTTGGGCTCCAAGCTATTGGCCGGCCACCTTAAGGCCAACCTTTAGGCTTGGCCGGCCCTAAGCTTGAGCTTCAAGCTTAGCTTGGCCGGCCCCTATTGGTTGGGTAAGAAGGTGGGTATGTGGTGGGTATAAATCTCTATATACAAGAGGCTACGATAGGGACCGAGAGGAGGAATTGGTTTTGGTCTCCCGATGAAATTAAGCTTCCCGTGTTCGCCCCGAACACACAACTTAATTCCATCAATAATAATTCATTCCACTAAAGAACTATTATTGAACTACCGCACCAATCCCAAATTACATTTTGGGCTCCTTCTTATTATGAGTGTGTTAGTCTCCCTGTGTTTAAGATGTCAAATATCCACTAATTAAGCGAGTTACTGACAACTCATTTAATTAATATCTTAGTCCAAGAGTAGTACCACTCAACTTCATCGTCATGTCGGACTAAGTCCACCTGCAGGGTTTAACATGACAATCCTTATGAGCTCCTCTTGGGGACATTCTCAACCTAGATCACTAGGACACAGTTTCCTTCTATAATCAACAACACACACTATAAGTGATATCATTTCCCAACTTATCGGGCTTATTGATTCATCGAACTAAATCTCACCCATTGATAAATTAAAGAAATAAATATCAAATATATGTGCTTGTTATTATATTAGGATTAAGAGCACACACTTCCATAATAACTGAGGTATTTGTTTCTTTATAAAGTCAGTATAAAAGAAACGACCTCTAATGGTCCTACTCAATACACTCTAAGTGTACTAGTGTAATTATATAGTTAAGATAAACTAATACCTAATTACACTACGACCTTCCAATGGTTTGTTCTTTTCCATTATGGTCGTGAGCTACTGTTTATAATTTATAAGGTACTGATAACATGATCCTCTGTGTGTGACACCACACACCATGTTATCTACAATATAAATTAATTGAACAACTACATTTATCATAAATGTAAACATTTGACCAATGTGATTCTTATTTCTAGATAAATGTTTATACCAAAAGCTAGGCTTTTAGTATACACTCTAACAAAGGCTTGGTGAAGGACAAGTGGAAAGTTCTAAGAAATGGAAAGGGGGCCTAGCAAAAGAAGGGTTTAGTTGGGGGGGGGGGGGCAGATGGCTTCGTTTTAGGTGGGTGGACATAGTGGCTAGGTGGCAGAAAAACGTCATGAATGACGTTTTTGGTAGATGTTACTGTAGTGTTGTGTTTATGGGAGAGGACGTCATGGATGACGTTATTAAGTCTCCATTAAGTTGTCGAGGTTATTGTCACTGGTAAGATCCAGAGAGGGAGTTTGTGAACTTCCGGCTAAGTCTGGCTGCATACTTCTGTGGAGTGCTGCTCTATATGCTCTAGCAGAGAGAGACAGAGCTGGCTAGTCTCTTCTGACAGTATCTTTCAGTTTTTCTTTTATAATGTTGAAGCAATGTCGTATGCTGTGTTTTGAAGGAGAAAGGGAGGAATCTAGTTCCCATATCTTTTGGCCAATATATCTTCTCAGTGTAAGTTTCTCCTACTAGGAAGTAATTGTCTGATTTGTCAAGCGATCCCAAGCCCAATTAGTTCCTTGTACTGATGCTCTCCAATGCTTTAATTGATCTTCAATAGTAGGGAGAGCTTCCCAATTGAGATCGGGGTCAGATGGGTAATCTTCAAGTTCTGTTTGGATACCCCCGACTTCATTGATATCCAGCTTAACCAGATGTTTGGCTGGTTCAATATTAAGGTTAAGCCATTCCGGTGGAGATCTGTCAAAAGTACATACAATAAACGTTTCCTCTTCTTCGAGGGCCAGAGAAATAATAGTACCAAACTTTTTAGGAAAATCTTTAACAGAATCTGGATCATGTACCCAAACTTTGTATAGTAGTCCATAGTCCATCAGAAGAAAAGGAGTGATAAGTCTTCCTTTGTATGAAATTGCTTTATACCTTTCATAGTCTAAGTTGACTTTTCGGAAGGAATATAGCAACTGGCATAGACATCCGTATTTAGCAGAGTCTTCACAGGTTGGCACAATTTTCTAACATTTAAGTTTTGGGTCAAATTCTGTTTCATAGGTAATAGTTATCCCAGGAGGGGGATTTTTGTGGAAGGCCTTTAGTGCTTCACATAATTCAAAAAATGTCTGTAGTGTAGATTATTCTGCTAGGTTCCAAACGTAGGAGTTGATATCCTCGGGTATGGTGTTGGGCAGGCCCAATATATGGGCTGCAGATGTTCTTTGAGCAAAAGTTGTAGCAGCTTGTTCTTTTAACTGGGCTAGTGTTAGATAGTTGGCCCGTTGTGGTTTTTTTTCTTCTAATGTTGTGGAAGAGGAAGGAGACCCATGAGTTCCTTCAGTAATTTGTGCATATGTAGGAGGCTCTTCTGATTGTGAGCTAGTTGGCACCATAGTTGTTGTTTTTAATAAAGTGCTAATAAAGAAATTAGCACCAAGTTGAGTTCTGGCAGCATTAAAAGCTTCTTCAAGTGAATAATACCCTTTGAAGAAAGGATGTTCTAAGCCTTGTATGACCATATTTGTTTCCTCCCAAGTAGCATATACCCCAGCTTGTGGCCCAGAAAAGACAACATAACAAGAGAATTTCTTGCCTGCTGGCTTTTGTATGGTTGTTAGAAAGTAATTTGTTAAGGCATTTATGATTGCTATCTTGTGTCCTGAGCTACCAGGGATGGTAGGAATGTGCCAAATGTTATCGATCAAACAGTGTTGAATGTGATCAAGTTTGTCTCTGAATAAAGAGCGAAACTGATCTTCTTGCTGTGTAAACTGTTGTAGTTCTTGTGTTCCAAATCTTAATGTTTTAGTAGCAAACGAGGTGCGTACTTTCCTTGGTCGATCCATTACCTAAACAAAAATTGTTAGTGGAGTAAACGAGATAAAGTATCAGCTAAAGAGTTGTTAATTCCTTTTATATGTTCCCAGTGAATACGTAAACCTTTATTAATAATAGTATCTGTGAATTTTAGCCATCTCTTAGTACTTAATCCTTTAGTTTGTTGACTATACTTGACTATAGCTTCACAGTCGGTTCGAATGGTGATTTCTTGCTTATTACAAATGAATAATCGGAAGGCTTCTAGACAATAAATAACTGCTAATATTTCAAAATCTAACGAGGTAAGATGTCCTTTTTCTTGAAATTTTCCAGAGGCATATCTGCATAAGGTTTCTGTAGTTTTAGGGTCATACTTGGATGTTTTTCTAAATAAAATTCCTCCCCATCCTGTTTCACATCCATCTGTTTCGATGACTAAGTAGTCAGCATCAAGTGGGAGTGTTAACATGGGAATTGTTTTTACTAATTCTTTAATCTGTTTTACAAGTGCTATATCTTGTTGATTAAAGTGTTTTTGTCCTGTTAAAGAGGTTTTGTTGTATAAGGGGGCCGCTGATTTTTCCTATATTTTTTAAATAAGGTCTAGCATAATTTAGGAGTCCTAAAAAGGCTCTTAGAGTTTTAGTGTCTTCCATCTTATCTGGAAAAGCAAGGATTTTAGCAGAGATATGAGGTTGAAGGGCTATTTGTCCCTGTCATATCTCTGCTCCTAAGAAATCAATATGAGTAGTAGCTATTGTCATTTTCTTTCGAGAAATAATCAGACCATGTTTCTCAAATAAGTTAAATATAATATGAAGATGGGCATAATGTTCTTGTTTAGTCTTAGAGAAAACTAAAATATCATCTATATATACACAAGTGAAGAGAGAAAAATCTTGAAAAATGTCATCCATTTTCCTTTGGAATATTTGAGGAGCGACCTTGAGGCCAAAAGGCATAACAAGCCACTCAAAATGTCCTTCGGGACAGGAAAAGATTGCCCATTCAATGGACTCAGGATGCATTTTAACTTACCAAAATCCTGATTTCATGTCAAATTTTGAGTACCATTTTGAGTTTTGGATTTTATTTAAGAGTTGGTCTTTGTCAGGGATTTTATAACCGTCTTCTTGACAATTATCATTTAGTCTCTTGTAATTAAATACCATTCTAGATTGGCCACGTTTTTGTTTTGATCCTTTATTAACTATAAAAGCTGGACTTCAGTGCCTAGATGTAGACCTTTGAATGGCTCCTAAAGTTAAGAGTTGGTTAATATGCATTTTGCATTCTTCAGTTTCCCAATTTGTATATTTTAAGTCTTGGGCCTTAATTGTAAGGTCTGGATTAATGATTGATAGTTTGCAGTATACTTTATCTCTGTCCCAATATTTAGTAGGATTTTCTCCAATTATTTCTAATTTTTCTAATTTAGAAATGAGAGAGTCTAAATCAGGTTTATGTGTGTTTATTAATTGAAGTAACTGTTGTGGGAGTATAAGATCATGTGAGTGTTGGTGCAACCTTAGGTCAAGGTTGACCTGGTTGACCCGACTCGAGTTGACCTGACTCGAGTTGTATTTTGATGTTTGACGAGAACAGAAGAGTTGTATTTTGATGGGAGATTGTTGGTGCAACCTTAGGTCAAGATTGACCTGGTTGACCTGACTCGAGTTGACCTGACTCAAGTTGCATCTTGATGTTTGACAAGAATAGAAACTTGGGAAGTTGTGGGTGCAACCCTTGGTCAAGGTTGACCTGGTTGACCCGAGGTGAGTTGACTTGGCACGGAAAAGTCCAAGCAGGGAGCTTGGCACGGGAAAAGTCCAAGCAAGGAGCTTGGCACGGGAGAAAGTCCAAGTATGGAGACTTAGCACGGAGAAGTCCAAGTATGGGAACTTGGCAAGTAGAAGTCGGAGAGGGCTCGGTAGCTCGTTCTCCGGACTAGGTCAGAGAGGGCTCGGTAGCTCGTTCTCTGGACCGGAAGTGAAAGACGGAGAGGGCTTGGTAGCTCGTTCTCCGGACTAGGTCAGAGAGGGCTCGGTAGCTCGTTCTCTAGATCATGAAGGCAGATGGAAAATCCTGGTGAGTGAAGCCAGGTGAAAGTCCTGGTGAGTGAAGCCAGACAGATGGAAAGTCCTGGTGAGTGAAGTCAGGCAGACGGAAAAGTCCTGGTGAGTGAAGCCAGGCAGATTGGAAATCCTGGTGAGTGAAGCCAGGTGAAAACCCTAGTGAGTGAAGCTAGGTGAAAGTGAAAGTCCTGGTGAGTGAAGCCAGGCAGTTGGGAAGTCCTGGTGAGTGAAGCCGGGCAAGGAAAAATCAAGATGGATCAAGGCTGATCGGGCATCTGGTGTTGTGAAGGTCAAGTAGGTCAAGGGAGTGACCGGATACTTGGCACGAAGAGAAAAGTCTAAGTGGGTCAAAGGGATTGACCGGACACTTAGTAGGGAGTCTTAGCAGGTTAAGGGAGTGACCAGATGCCAAGCATGAGATACCAATAGGTCAAGGTTGACCGGATATTGGTTTGGAAGGCGTGGGACTTGGTTTGGGCAAAAACCAAGAGCTGGATCGATCAGTGGATCGATCCAGTGATACACTGGGTTATCTGATCGGTCTGGTGACCGATCAGTAACCAAACAGTGGCTCACTGTAAGCAATCTGATCGGTCACCAGACCGATCAGGAAACGATCAGAAGCAAAGAAGATGGGGAGAAGAAAGAGGGGGGATCGGTCTGTGGACCGATCCACCTGAGTCCTGATCGGTCCACAGACCGATCAGAGACAAGGCCAACTCTCTGTGAGAGTTGGCTGATCGATCCCCAGACCGATCAGATCCTCCCTGGACCGATCAGGCCATAGCCTGATCGGTCCAGGCCTAGCCGTTGTGAGTGACAACGGCTAGATCTCAGTCTTCTGTGTCTTCTTCTGCCTTCACAGGTTTGCAGGTTCAGCTATATAAAGAGTCGAGCGACTCTACAGGACCTTCTTCTTGCTTCTGCAAGTTCTTCCTAGTTCCTTCTGCGAGCTTTGCTGAGCTCATACTTTTTGAAGCTTCGCGTGAGCTTCCCTGCTGCTGGCATCCGTGAAGCTGCTGCTTCATCAACGGACTCCAGACGAGAAGGCAAGATTGTTTGTTTTTTTCATTCATATTGTTGCTTCTTCTTGTGTATTCTTGTACTCCTATTCTTGCTGGTGCAAGAAAGATTGTGGCGAGGTTTCTCCACCCAGAATGAGTATATATATTAGCCGGTTCTCCGGGGACTCATCCACCGACGGATTGATAGGCTTCGTCCACCTTACGGGCACGCCAAGGAGTAGGAGTTTATCTCCGAACCTCGTTACATCGCTGCGTGTTGAGGTTTGATCTTCTTGTCTTTGTTTCTTTGTTTTATTTTCCGCTGCGCTAACGTCAACTTGTAGAAAGAAATGAAGATTTGGGGTCAGCTATTCACACCCCCCTCTCTAGCCGCGACCATCGATCCTAACAGTGAGATCCAAGTGTCATCAGTTATAGGGCTTGACCAGCCAAGTGAGGCTAATTTTCCGAGTCTTGGTAGTCAGAAAAAGCTAGGGCACAGGTCTGGTTATCCGGTTGTGTCTTCTTACTGGGTTGTTTACAGGCATTTTTAGGAGAACATTGACAAGATGTGTTGTCTGAAGGTAGGAGTTCTATGTGGGATTTTGTAGTTAAGGAATAGACAATAGAGGGATAGTCTGATACTATTGGGGATATTATGGGTGAGGAAAAGAAAAGAGCATAATCCTTAGTTAGAAGACAAGCTCTATCTGATGCAACCAGAAAATTTAAATCTAGGATTAAATGAATATTAGGATGTAATAGTGGTTTAATCCATAGCTTAGGAAGTGAGAGTGGTGTGCCGTATTTACCACAGTTGTCATAAAACCTTAGATGGGTGTTAGTAACAAATTGCGTGCAAGCTAACTGTTGGCCATCAAATTGTGTACTTAGTAATGGTTGTGATGCTGTTTTTATAAAAGTTTTTGGTAAGACAGAAAGAAGTGTATTTTCATCTATGGTGGAGTTGGTAGCTCCACTATCTAAAAAGGCATGTAGTGTGAATTCATGGCCATGGATATTTACCAGACATTTGACTCTAATGTCTAGAGTTTTTCCTGTATTACATATACTAGAGGATTTTATAAAGACTAGATCTCGATCTATTACATCTGCTGGTGTAAGTTGTAAACCTTTACCTTTATCAAGGGTAGCCTGAGAATAAGAATGTGGAGGAAGGTTTTCTTTTATTTGTTTATCTAGGATCTCAATTTCTGTTTCTAATTTATTAATACGTGTTTCTAATACAGAAACTCTTGTTTCTAATAAAAAATTTCTAGTGCCTCCTTTAGAGAGCTGGCTAATGGGTATCGTAATAGAGAACAGTTGTTGAAGACAAAGATTACAGGCTTGTTTTTTACATATTTTGCAGGTTCCTCTTTTATCTAAAGATGGATAATAACTACAAAAGAAACAAGGAATGTTATCAGTTCCTGTTTTGAGTATCCACTCATGTAGGCAGTTAAGTTCTTCTGTAGTCTTATTGTTAAGTTGTTTAAACATTAGATTTGTATCTGGAAATGGAGAGTCTTCCCATAATTCATCTAGATTGTCTAATGTATCATAGGGTATGTAATTTTCAGGATATAGGTTATACTGCTGATGCGAGGGTTGCAAGAAAGAATTTACAAGACTGTAATAAGAAGAAGGAACAACTTCTTCTATGTCATCTACAGAAACAATAGAGTAGATGGAGGATGTATCAGAAACGTCTGATTGTACTTCTATTGAATCTAGATTTGTACAGGTAATTAGTTTTGCTTCTCGGGTATATAAATTCTTTTTATTTGGGCAGGCAGAGGATAAATGATCTAGTTCATTACAGGCAAAACATGTGATAGTATTGGCATATGTCTTCTTTGGTTTGAACTTCCGTACATGTTTTTCTTTATTTAAGTAAGGTTTCTTTTCTCTACTTTTTCTAAGATAATAAGTCTTTTTAGATTTTATTGCCTTTGGCCTTGTTACCAATTTTTTGGGTGTTCTTGATGAATGATTTAGTCTTGGTCTAGGTTGGATGAGGCCATATTGTTGAGGGGTATATATCTGGCTACAAAATCCATATTGTTGATTTTTTTAATTGCTTTTGTATATGGATATAGGTACATTTTTCTTTAAGTATGGAAATAATATGTTGAATTCTTATTCCAATGTTATCGTATTGTGGTGCTACATTCATGTCTGTCCAGGCTTTATCTATTTCCTTTCCTAAGTCTCCTGTAAGTTTGCTATATATATATATATATATATATATACTTGTCTAAAAACTAATAAACAATTTTAATTTAAACTATTATATAACTTATTTTCTAAATAAAAATAAAAAAATATTAAAAAGACATATACAAATTTTAAAATAATAAAAAAGAGCAAGATGATAAAAGTTCTCCCAAATTTTAAGATCCACTGCATATAAATTAAATACATATTTATCATTAGATAAAATAAAAATTAAATATTAAATGACAAAGTGTTATTATATTTACAAGGAACGAAGTTTTAATTTGTCATAATTTCTTTAAAAACAAATCTCTGATCGGTATTAGCACGGTTAATGTAGCGGATTTAATTTAAAAAAAAACAAATCCCATTTCATTTAAATGAACTTTTATATATATTAGTCATTGCACATACATTACATATATAATATAATATATAAATACATATAAATTAGTATCACAAATCCATAAATTATATTTGATAAGAGTGCGTTAGGCTCATATAACAGTACAACGTAAGGACTACTCTTTCACATAAAAAAATAATTTAATTTTTTATATCAGATATTAAACTGATAAAACAAATACTATACTTTAGCCAAAAGGTCGATAAAGGTATACTTTCTAATGTCGACGACTCAAGATATTTATAGAAACTTTTCCGCTCGATGTAAGACTAAAGATAATCATAACAGTACATATTTTTTATATAAAAAATAACTAGAGAAAATTACTAATGAGTCTTAAAATTATTTTTAGTATGAAAAGAAAAAAAAGATATTAACGTAATTTCATTTTGGATTTCACCAGAATTAGTTAGTAAAGAGTCGTCCACATTCTTAATAAAATAGCAAGATAGTGAGAACTTTTAAGTTGTGCCCCCTTTCGTGCCTTTGCTACACAAGTGAGGGGGCGGTCGACATGGCAATAGGGGGTGGGCCCCTCAATGTGGTCGTACCCCCTTCTCACGACATGCGGAGGCACAACATAACAATTCCTTTTATATATATATATATATATATATATATAGTATTTAGATTAAAGGAAGTGAGTTCTTTTTTAAATAATACTAGGTATTTACGGGGTGCTCACAGATGGATGTGCAACATATCAAAAAAGGATTTGACATGCTACACACCTTATACTATAAAACTCGTAAGCTCCTTGTGTATTTTTTTTTAAAGCATAGGGTTTAGGATTTATGCTTTAGGCTTTAGGGTATAGTATTTGTATTAATTTTTTTTTTAAAAAAATTACACATGGTGCTCACAAGTTGTAACATAAGGTATGCAACATATCATTTAAGACATAATTTTTTTTTGTTTATTTTTTTAAGCTCTCGGTTATGCTAATAATATTTTACATTTAAGGTTTAGGGGTTGAGTTATAGTATTAAATAAAAAAAATTGAGTATGCACAAGGTGCAACGTAAGGTCCTTAGGGTTTCATTTCTCTCTCTATATATATAATGATGTTACGTTACACGGTAAGTGTCCGTGCTTGCCATGCACAACTGAGTAGGTAGGAGCCCCCACATGCACTTGTTATGTGGGTCGTTCCCTCTTATGCGTGCATGGCAGGGGTGGACATCTACCATGCAGCGTATATAGCTATATATAATTAATATATTGCATATTGCCCCGTGCACACCTTCGCTGTGTGACTGAGAGTTATGGCACTCAGAAGTGATTTTAGTGTCTCAACTCCGAATCACTCGAGACATCTGAATCATTTTTAAGCACCTCAACTTACTCAGTCATGCACCATACTTACGAAAGTGAGGTGCACAACATATTAATTCTGCCTATATAGTTCTAATATACTATATAGCATCTTAATATAGCAAGACTACCAGAATTAAAATTGGGAGAGCCTTAGACGAGAAAGAATTGTACTATGAATGAATTTTAATATACTAAATAAAAAATCATATAAATAATAAAAAAAATTGGCTAGACTAGTAGGTCTTCTTTGGTCTTGATCATGTTTGAAAGCAGGGGAGATGACACGTTAGCTAAGTGGCATCGAGGTGGTTTGGATGTTGACTGTGTGAAGACTGTGAGCTGAGGTAATAAAGTGACACCGAGCGAACCTGCGCAGCAAAGACAGGAACTAGGAGAAGGAAGCATTAGTCGCCGGGCCAGGGAAGGAGTCCCTGACACAGACACTTCGACGCTCAAATAAGAATAATAGCCGAGCGAAAATAGAGAGGAAGATGAGCAGTAGTAGCAAATGATGTACTGTAGAAGCGGAACTTCGCATGAGCGAGCATACCTGACCAACAGAGAGAACCTCCTTTTTATACCGCCCCTCATAACTTTTGTAATTAATGAGATGACAAAGAATATTTGATGTCAGAATATATCGAGTAATGGAGTATATACGACAACCTTCCTATAGGCAGAGGCAAACTCTATTGCATGTATATGTCAAAGTAATGAAATACTTTCTAACAGGTTGTTACGATTCTCTGTCAGTATTGTCTCCTAAAGGGAGTCCGACCGGCTCTGGGTTCGACCGACCGTAGACTCGGAGTCATGCTCATGTGTGGGGAATTGGACCCCGAATGTTCGACTAGCTTTGGGGCCTGTCGAATGTAAGCTAAGGGTTATACCCATGAGTGAGAAGTTGAGTCTTGGAGATTCGACCGACTCTGGAGCTGGGAGGATATAAATTGAGAGCCTTGCATTTGGAGAAATCGGGAGCTGGACCTTGTAAGTCCAACTTGCTCTAGGGTTTCTCAGGTTTATGCTGGGGATTCGGCATCCGCTCGGACAAGATGTCCGGTCAAACTTTATGTTGGGGATTCATCTTGCACTCGACCACTACACTTGAATATAAAGTCTAGTCCAATCACACGATGTGCCTAGCATGTCCAATTAACCCTTTGGTCTGGTTGAGCAGAGCACTCGGCTGTGACACTTGACTTATTTCTGCATGACATCGTTACGATCCAAGAGTTGACCCCTTCTTGACTTAGACAGTCACATCAGCCAACTTTCTTTACATCGAACCCAACTTCAGGGGTCCCATCTTACTCGTCGTATCATTAGTCTCCCATTCAAGTCTAGAAAAATGAGGTTGTAAGCTCGACTGACTAACACTTATGTTATTTAGTGTCCTTGGCTCAAACACTCGGTCCTAGTTATGTCATTTGAGTTTATACTAGGAGCATTGCTCATTCAAATAGTTCGCAATTGTGATAAGAGTTGAGACTTATAACTCGGCCGAGTGGCACAAGAGTCTGGGATAGGCGCGAGGGCAGATTTGCTTATAATTTGGTCGATTGGCACAAGAGTCTGGGATAGATGCGAGAGCATGCTCGCTTATAACCCTGCCGAATGGCTCGGGAGTTTGGGATGGGCGTAAGGGCAAGCTTTCTTATAACTTGGCAAAATGGTGTGAGAGTAGTCTTGGATAGGCACGAGGGCAGACTCGCTTATAACTCAGCTGAGTGACATGAGAGTCTGGGACAAGCGCGAGGATAGACTCACTTATAACTCATCCGAGTAGCACAAGAGTCTGGGAAAAAAGTAAGAACATGCTCGCTTATAACTCAGTTGAGCGGCAAAAGAGTTTGGGATAGGGACAAGAGTATGCTTGCTTATAACCCAGCTAAACGGCTCAGGAGTCTGGGACAGACGTGAGGGAATGCTCGCTTATAACTCAGCCAAACGGTGTGAGTCTAGGACAAGCACGAGGGCAGACTCGCTTATAACTTAGTCAAGCGACGTGAGAGTCTGGGACAGGCGTGAGAGCATGCTCTCTTATAACCCGGTCGAACAACTTGGGAATCTGGAACATCAGAGTGAGAACATGCTTGCTTATAACTTGCTCGAGCAGCTTGAGAGTTTGGGACAGGCACAAGAGTAAGTTCACTTATAACCCGATAGAATGACTCTGGAGTCTAAGACACAGGCACGAGAGTATGCTCACTTATAACCTGATCGAATGACTCAGGATTTAGGGACATAGGCGCGAGAGTATGCTCACTTATAACCTGGCTGAATGACTTGGGAATCTGGTACATGTGCAATGGCATGCTCGCTTATAACTACGTCGAACAACTCAAGAGTCTGGGACATAGGCACGATAACATGCTCGCTTATAACCTGGTTGAACAACTCAGGAGTCTGGGACATACGCGCGAGAGCATGCTAGCTTATAACTTGGTTGAACGACTCAGGAGTCTGGGACATAGGTGTGCGAGAATGATCGCTTATAACTTGGATGAATGGCTCGAGAGTGTGGGATATAGTACGAGAGCATGCTCACTTATAATCCAACCGAACGACTCGAGAGTCTGGGACATAGGCACGAGAGCTTGCTCGCTTATAACCTGACTGAATGACTCAATAGTTTGGGACATAGGCGAGAGAGCATGCTCATTTATAACTCGGTCGAATGACTCAGAAATTTAAGACATATGCACGAGAGCATACTCGCTTATAACCCAGTTGAACGACTCGAGAGTCTGGAACATTTAAGTATCTCGGGTAAGTTTTGATGTGATCAACCGGGTTAAGTTAGGTCATACTTGTCTTTGATGCCTTATGTCTAAGTGTGCAAGAACATAGGAGCACAAGAAGTTGAGCAGAAGATATAGCAAGCGACAAGCATGACACGGGAAAGGAGCCGATGGGCTCGGTGCATCCGAGGGATGAGGTATTGCGGAAGAGTATACCGGTGGATGAGAAGAACGTGCACGATATTTGAGGGATGAGAAGCCAGGGACAAAGCCTGCTCAAGGAGAAAGTTGGAGTTACGTTCAAGTGAACTCAACTCCGGTTGACCAGAGCATCACCCATGCAAAGAAAATTAGCTAAGGAGCTGATCTACCTTAGGGAAGGCGCTGTCAATGACTTGGAAGGCATTTTCCATGAAAAGTGTCGAATGTGCCTTCCAGCCTGTTGAAGGTGCCTTCTAGTGACCGTTAGCCAAAGATAAAGTTTTATCTTTGGCGATAAAACTTCTCTAATTAAAGGCGTCTTGAACCCTATTGAAGGCGCATTCCAACTTTGGATAGAGTTTTTCAGGAGTTATAAAAAGACCCCTAGAGTTAGGAAATAGACAACAACTTAACCACAACTTCTGTAATCACTTTCTAGTCCTTTTCTAAGTTGTCAACGTTTGTAAGAGGCTACTTCGCCTTCAACAAAGGAGATTTCTAGTGGAGCTTCTTCAACACCTTGGATTAACAACCACGTAGGTTGTAACTAAGTAAATCTAGCTTTCTTACTATTTTCTCAGAAGTTGTTAATTTTATGCATTATTATTTTATTTAATTAATTGTGCTACCTAACCAAGTTGAAAGATCGAGAAAGGAGTTGCTTAATTTTTGTGTAGGTAATTCATCCTCCTCTTGGCAGCCGTACGAGACCAACAAGTGGTATTAGAGCCTAACCGCTTCAGAATGACTAACCACTGATCGAAGCAAATAAGATGATGTCCGAAACAAGTATCCATCCGCCTAAGTTCAAGGGAGACTTCACCCATTGGAAGAATAAAATAGAGATATATTTCAAAATAGATTTTGATATTTTTCTAATTTTAAAAAATAGTTTTGTAGTACCTACCAACAACAACGACGATCTAAAGAAAGAGGACAATTGGACAAAGAAGGAACAAGTTGAATTTATCGCTAATGAAAAAGTAAAATTCCATCTGCTGAGTGTGTTGCCACCACAAGAGGTCAATAGGATTGGAGTCTATAAGTCTGTAAAAGATATGTGGGAAAAATTTCTGGAGCTTCACGAAGGATCCTCCAAAGCTAAGCTTTCAAGAAGAGATCTACTTCGAAATCAACTAACAAATCTTCGATTGAAGGAAGGTGAAACACCCCCTTAACTACACGCCAAGCTAAAGGAGTTAATCACCGAACTTACGAATCTCGGAGAAAAGTTAACCAATCTAGATTCGCTAAGGTATGCATTTAATGCTACGAGGTAGGGGCATGTCTTTTAACACCTTTAGTTTGGTCGGATTTCCCTCGATACCCCGTTCAGCGATGATATATCCGAGGAAGCATCCACTCTTAGTGCCGAACAGACACTTGCTTAGGTTCAGCTTCATCCCGTATGTCCTCAAGGTTCGACATGTTTTTTCGATATCCGCACATAGATCAGTAGCTCGGACTGACTTTATTAATATGTCATCGATGTATACCTCCAAGTTGCAGTCGATCTGCTTCCAAAACACCTTATTCATTAGTCTCTAGTCAGTGGCACAAGCGTTCTTCAGTCTGAACGGCATGACGTTGTAGCAGAATGTTCTATCAGTTGTGATAAAGCTAACTTTTTTTCTGATCTTCCTTGGCAAGCGGTACTTGGTGGTAGCTTTGATACGCGTCGAGCATGCAGATCAACTTGTAGTTTGCCGTATAGTCCACCATCTGGTCTATCCAGGACAGCGGGCACGCCTTGTTCAAGTAGCCGAAGTCGATGCATACCCATCATTTGTTGCCCGACTTAGAGACCAACACGACATTAGCGAGCTAGCTCGGGAACTAAACTTCTCGAATGTGGCCGACCTCAAGTAATTTCTCTATTTCTACCCAGATGATCAGGTTTTGTTTCACGCTGAAGTCCCTTTTCCACTATTTCACGGATCGGGTGTCCTGTTGGATATGAAGCTCGTGCCGGGCAACGCTCGGCGAGATTCCGAGGAGATCGTGGGTTGATTAGGAGAACACGTCATGATTCCGCCTAAGACAGGCAGACTATTCTTCTTTTCTCTCTCTCTCTCTCTCCAGGTTGGCTACAATGAAGGTGGTCGCTTCCGACCTGCTTGGGTGAATATGGATTTCTTCCTTTTCTTCATAAACCATTGTGGGGGGGGCTTCTCAATGATGGCGTTCACCTATAAGTGTGGGTTTTTCCGTGCAATCTTTGTTTCTGATCTGAGCATCTCGACGTAGCATCACCAAGTGACCAATTGGTCACCTTTGACTTCTCCCACCTTGTCGCCCACCGAGAACTTAATCTCCTGACAGTAGGTGGACACTACCGCCTTGAACTCGTTGAGGGCCGGTCGTCCTAATATAATGTTGTAGGCCGACGGTGTGTCTATCACAATGAAGTTTGTGGTCCTTGTCCTCTTCAGGAGCTCCTCGCCAAGTGAGATGGCTAGCCTGATCTGACCGATCGACAACACTTTATTGCCAGTAAATCGTAGAGCGGGGTTGTCATCGGCAGCAACTCGCTCTAATAGATTTGCAACTGATATAATGCCTTCTTGTATATGATGTTCATCGAACTCCCTGTATCAACAAAAATTCGATGGATTTTATAATTGACAATTACTGCTTGGATGATCAGTGCATCGTCATGAGAAATTTCCACTCCTTCTAAATCTCTAGGCCGAAACTAATCTCGGGTCCTTCAGCTCTCTCCCTGTTGCAGCCAACAGTGTGGATCTCGAGTCACTGAGCATGTGACTTCCTTGCTCAATTATAATCTCCGCTGGTCGGCCCTCCGGCAATCATTCCTATCTCTCCCTAAGCGGTGTTACTCCGGTTCTCTTCCTCCCGTGTCAACGGTTTGCTCTGCTCAGTAAAGACTCGGGTGAGACTTTGATTACTACCATGATGAAGCCGATGGTGGCATGGTTCGGCTATTGTTCTTTCTTCTTCTCTTCAGACGGTTGATCGACGCCTTTGTCGCCGATCAGATGATGGGGATCGACGACGATATCCTCGCGAGGCTGGTCTGCTAGCTGCCAGGTCATGACAGTCCCGGGTGTTGTGCGTCGCCGACTGGTGAAAGGAGCAAAACATCGGCGTCCACATCTTGCCTTTTGCAACCTTTGGATGAGTGGTCGCTAAATGCTGCACGACATGTGTCTTGGGCTCGTGTGGCGGGGCTCTTGATCAAGGCCCCTTGGGGGGTTGATGACTGCTCTGCTGTTGTCGTTTAGATGCTCCTATGGGCTAGGCGGGTTGTTAGAGTGTATACTAAAAGTCTAGCTTTTTGTAAATATTTATTTTGAAATAAAGAATCACATTGGTCAAATGTCTACATTTATATGCTAAGTGTAGTTGTTCAATTAATTTATATTGTAGATAACATAATGTGTGGTGTCACACACAGAAGATCATGTTATCAGTTCCTTATAAATTATAAATAGTAGCTCACGACTAAGATGGATAGGAACAAACTATTGGAATAGTCGTAGTGTAATTTGGTATTAGTTTATCTTGACTATAAAATTACACTAGTACACTCTGAGTGTATTGAGCAGGACCATTTGAGGTAGTTTTCTTTTATACTGACTCTTTAAAAGAACAAATACCTCTGTTATTATGGAAGTGTGTGCTCTTAATCATGATATAATAACAAGCACGTATACTTAATATTTATTTCTTTAATTTATCAAAGGGTATGATTTAGTTTGATAAATCAATAGGCCCAATAAGTTGGGAAATGATATTATTTATATGGTGTGTTGTTGATTATAGAATGAAACTGTGTCCTAGGAATCTAGGTTGATGATGTCCCCTTGAGGAGCTCAAAAAAATTGTCATGTAAACCCTGTAGGTGGATTTAGTCTAACATGACGATAAGGTTGAGTGGTACTACTCTTGGAGCTAGATATTAATTAAGTGAGTTGTCAGTAACTCATTTAATTAGTGAACATTCAATATCTTAAACACAGGGAGACTAACACACTCATGATAAGAAGGAGCCCAAAATATAATTTGGAATTGGTGTGGTAATTCAATAATAGCTCTTTAATGGTATGAGTTATTATTGATGAACTTAAGTTGGGTGTTCGGGGTGAACACGAGAAGCTCAAGTTCATCGGGAGACTATAACCAATTACTTCTCTCGGTCCCTATTGTAATTTCTTGTATATAGCCTTATATCCACCCAAAACCTAGCCTCTTAGCCCATGCTAGGGGCCGACACCTATCCTTGCTTGGAGCCCAATCAAGGGGCCGGCCAAGCCAAGCTTGGAGCTAAGGCTAGGGCCGGCCAAGCCTTGCTTGGTGCCAAGCAAGGGGTCGGTCAAGTATGAAAAGGGAAGAGGGTTTTTATTAAAAATAAAATTTTGATAAAATCTTTCCTTTTATGTTTTTATCCACATGGTTTTAAAAGAGAGTTTTAAATTTTAAAATCTTTCCTTTTATAGATTTTCTACAAAGGATTAAAAGAAATATTGGAAATCTTTCCTTATTTGTAGTTATCTATAATGTGAAAGTAAGATTTTAATTTTTTGATAAAACTTTCTTTTTTTGTAACCATGATATAAAAGGAGTTTTATTTTAAGATCTTATCTTTTATAGATATCTATAAAAGGATTTAAAAGAGAGATATTTTAATTTATAAAATATTCCTTTTATAACCAACCACAAAAGATATTTTAATTTTTGTTTAAAATCTTTCCTTGATTGTTTAAACATATGGTGGCCGACCATAGAGAGGAATAAAAGGAAGTTTTATTTTTGTTATAAAACTTTCCTTTTTTGGATTCACCAAAGAATATAAAAGAGGGGGAGAGGGTGCCTTCATGAGATACACAACTTATTCTATTGTTCCTCTCCTCCATCCTTGGTGGCCGACCCTACCTCTTCTCTTTCTCTTCTTCATTGTGGCCGGTGGCATCATCTCTTGTGGAGCTCTTGATGGCCGATAGCTTGGAGGTGAAGAAGTAGAGAAAGGAGGTATTGTTTTCTAGCATCCCTTGGAGCATTGTGGTGGTGGCTGAAACTTGGAAGCAAGGAAGCCTTTGGTGGTTTTCTTCTTGGTAGATCGTCGCCCACACTACGTCCAAGAAAAGAAGAGGAATACAATAGAAGATCAAGAGGTTGTTGCTTGCAAAGAAAGGTATAACTAGTAGTTTTATTTCGCATTATACTAGTTTTCTTTGTATGGATTTTGAAATACCAAACACAAGAGGCTAACGATTCGAGGTTTTGAATTTATGATTCGAGTTTGTGTTTCTTTTGTTTTTTCGATCTTATGATTCGATTGTTCTTAATGGTTAAACTTAGGGTTACTATAAGGAGATTAAATATTGAATTTCGTTGAAAGGCTTTGTCTAGGAAGTGGTGGATGATCCTATACCCAAGAAGGCCTAGTGCCTCGCCATGTTTAACCTGGAAGCCGATCTCTGAAATAAATATTTAATCGAATTTGTAACATGAGTGGATTTGGATTAATAATGTTAAGCATCATTTGTGATCCAAGTCTAAACCTCTAAGAACAGATAAGTTGAATTTGGAATCAATAATGTTAAGTTCTGTTTGCGATTCCAAATTTAATTTCTAAAGAACACAATAGGTTGTTAGGAATGATTCAGGAGTTGTATAAAATTTTTGTACAGGGGAACGAGTACGATATTCCGAGTAGCAACCAACAATGTCTCCTTCTTCCTTGCCGCTTAGGTTTCTTCTGTTAGGATCGATGGTCGTGGCTAGAGAGGGGGGGTGTGAATAGCCGCCCCAAATCGTTTGTTTCTTTCTACAAATCGAGGTTAGCGCAGTGGAAATAAACAATAGAAACGACAACGGAGAATAGCAAACCTCAAACTCGTCGATGTAACGAGGTTCGGAGATGAAACTCCTACTCCTCGGCGTGTCCGTAAGGTGGACGAGCCCTATCAATCCGTCGGTGGATGAGTCCCCGGAGAACCGGCTAATAAATACTCCTTGTGGGTGGAGAAACCTCGCCACAATAGCTTGCAACAGCAATATGGAAATACAAAGAAGAGCAAGACAAAATACACAATGAATGTACAAATACTCGCTTGCCTTCTCGTCGACTGAAGTCCCGGATGAAGCACCAACTTCACGGACGAATGCCAACAAGCAACTCAGTCAAAGAAGCTCACCCGAATCTTCGGAGCTCAGCAAAGCTCAAGAGCACAGTCAGGAGTAGGAAGAAGAAGAGTTACAGTACTTTTCTATAGAAGCCCTCAGCCTCTTTTATACCTGCATCCATCTGCGAAGAAGAAGCCAGAAGACAGAGATCTAGCCGTTGTCACTCACAACGGCTAGGCCTGGACCGATCAGGCTCCATCCTGATCGGTCCAGGAGGTCCCTGATCGGTCTGTGGACCGATCAGGCCCTATACTGATCGGTCCCCAGACCGATCAGCCAACTCTCTGTGAGAGTTGGCTTCGAGGCCTGATCGGTCTGTGGACCGATCAGGTTTCAGGTGGATCGGTCCACAGACCGATCCCCTTCCCTTTCTCCCGAACTTCTTGCCTTCTGATCGTTGTTTCCTGATCGGTCTGCAGACCGATCAGATAACACTCAGTAGGCTACTGTTTGGTTACTGATCGATCACCAGACCGATCCAGATACCCAGTGTATCACTGGATCGATCCACTGATCGATCCAGAGCTTGGTTTTTGCCCAAACCAAGTCCCAAGTCTTCCAAACCAACATCCGGTCAACCTTGACCTGTTGGTACATCATGCTTAGCATCCGGTCACTCCCTTGACCTGCTAAGACCTTCACAACACCAGATGTCCGATCAGCCTTGCTCCATCTGGATTTTTCCTTGCCCGGCTTCACTCACCAGGACTTCCCAACTGCCTGGCTTCACTCACCAGGACTTTCACCAATTGCCTGGCTTCACTCACCAGGACTTTCACTTTCACCTAGCTTCACTCACTAGGGTTTTCACCTGGCTTCACTCACCAGGATTTCCAATCTGCCTGGCTTCACTCATCAGGACTTTTCCGTCTGCCTGGCTTCACTCACCAGGACTTTCCATCTGCCTGGCTGATCTAGAGAACGAGCTACCGAGCCCTCTCTGTCTTTCACTTCCGGTCCAGAGAACGAGCTACCGAGCCCTCTCTGACATAGTCCGGAGAACGAGCTACCGAGCCCTCTCCGACTTCCACTTGCCAAGTTCCCATACTTGGACTTCTCCGTGCCAAGTCTCCATACTTGGACTTTCTCCAGTGCCAAGCTCCCTGCTTGGACTTTTCCCGTGCCAAGTCAACTCACCTCGGGTCAACCAGGTCAACTTTGACCAAGGGTTGCACCCACAACCTCCCAAGTTTCTGTTCTTGTCAAACATCAAGATACAACTTGAGTCAGGTCAACTCGAGTAAGGTCAACCAGGTCAACCTTGACCTAAGGTTGCTCCAACAATCTCCCATCAAAATACAACTCTTCTGTTCTCGTCAAACATCAAAATACAACTCGAGTCAGGTCAACTCGAGTCGGGTCAACCAGGTCAACCTTGACCTAAGGTTGCACCAACATCTTCCACGTTGATGTATTCATTGGACTTCTTTTGTAGGTGGCCAAAGTCCCTCGGCGGTCACCGAATGAGTGACCGGAAGAACTCTCCTTCAGTGAGTCCTTGGGTGAAGGTGTTCACCAACACGTCCGAGGAGACTGCTGGGATGCCCATCGCCACTTGATTGAAGCGCTGGATATAGGCCCTCAGTGCCTCTCAGGGCCCCTGCTTCAGCGAGAATAGATTCACACTCATTTTCTGGCGTCGGCGACTGCTAGCGAAATGATGTAGGAAGGCCGCTCGAAAGTCTTTGAAGTTGTGGATCGAGCTGCTCGGTAATCGTTTAAACCAACATTGCACTGATCCAACTAGCGTGGTGAGGAAGACTTGACATTTCACCTCATCCGTATATTGGTGAAGTGTGGCTGCGTTATTAAACTTGGCCAAATGGTCATCGGGGTTGGTCGTTCCATTATATTCCCCGATCACCAATGGGGTGTAATGCTTCGGCAGAAGGTTATTTAGAATCCCTTTCAAAAACTGCTGCTTGACCCGCTCAGGTGAATCATCTTCTCTGAGTGCCTTCCTTTTCCTTGTGTCTTGAGCAAGTGCCTCATCCGAGGAAGATCCCCGATCTCTATTCACTCGACCCCTTTCTTCTGCTGGAGTCTATAACAAAGCTCGATGGTATGAGATCGACGTATTAGGGACTTCCCCATAGGTGCTGATCGACTTTTTTGTTTGGTTCCAGAGTGAAAATTTGTTCCGCTCGATCTCCTCGTTCATCCTGGCGACTTGTCTCTAAGGCTGCAGGCTCTTATGCTTGGCGTTCAGCCAATGCCTGTTGGCGCTCGACAAATGCCTAATGTTGCTATTACTCTACTATCTTTGCCACTCGAGCCTGTATCAATGTGTTGAGCTCCTCTTACGCCAGTATCACTGTTGTGAATCGTTCAACATCTTCCATTTTCTCGTTCGGATGCAGGTTATTTTTCCACAAACGACGCCAAAATGTTCCTATCCGAAAGTGTGAAACTGGAAAGTCGAGGATGTGACGACTCTGCTGACTGGATGAAGACCTCGCTCCTCTCTGCAAAACAAAACCAAATCAGGGAAGGGATTCCTGACGTTGGCCCTCCGACGCTAAGTTAGAAACAGAAGAAGAAGAGAGTGAAAATATTAGGGACAAAGATTCATCTTGCCTTTCTTCATATCTATCATACTCTTTTATACCTGTCTTAGTGACCTTTTATATTATCCTGTTTAATGATATTAATTTATAGATAGAAGGTATCTTTGTCTTGGTTTCTCCGTATTCAATGATGGATGAAGTGTTCTCTTTTGTTTTCTCCTCCCCTTATTAAGTATCTATTTTTTTTTCTCTTTTATTATATCGGTTCATTATTCACCGTCAATGATATATCCCGAGCCGGACCTTGCTCGACCCGCTCTCCTACCAATCGGCCTATGTATCCTCCTCTCGCTCGGGTGACGCGGTTGAGCCACGTTGATCATCTTGACTTTGACCTCCACCGTGGTCGTTGACCCGTGCCAGATGGGCTCATCTTTACTGCCGCATCAACATGTATATGTCAAAGTAATAGAATATTTCCTAATAGGTTGTTATGATTCTCTATTAATGTTGTTTCTTAAAGGGAATCCAATCGGTTCCGGGGTCGATCGACTGTACACTAGAAGTCATGCTCATGTGTGGGAAACTGGACCCCAGATGTTCGACTAGCTCTGGGGCTTGGCGGATGTAAGTTGAGGATCATGCCTATGAGTGGGAAGCCGAGTCTTAGAGGTCTGACTTGCTTTGGGGCCAGGCGAATCTAAATTGAGAGCCTTGCATTTGGAGAAATGGGAAGCTAGACCCTGTAAGTCCGACTGACTCAGGGGCAGCTAGGTTTTATGTTGGGGATTCGACATTCGTTCGGATAAAATGTCCGGTCGGACTTTATATTAGGTATTCATCTTGCACTCAATTGCTACATTTGAATAAAGAATCTAGTCAAGCCGCGCGATGTGCCTAGTATGCCCGATCAATCATTTGATCCGATCGACCATAGGTCTTA
Organism: Zingiber officinale; assembly: GCF_018446385.1. Classification (NCBI taxonomy): domain Eukaryota; kingdom Viridiplantae; phylum Streptophyta; class Magnoliopsida; order Zingiberales; family Zingiberaceae; genus Zingiber; species Zingiber officinale. The sequence continues at coordinate 18,667,358 of NC_055989.1, forward strand.
GCGATAACACTTGACTTATTTCGATATGACATCGATAAAACCTAACAATTGACCCCTTTTTAATTTTGACCGCATATATGCCAACTTTTTTTTTTTTTTTTTTTTTTGACATCAAACGGGATCTCATCTTAGTCACCGTATCAGGTCTCTTATCTTCGTTTAAGGAATGAATGCAAACTCAGGTCAGTTAAGATCAAGTGGTTTTCATAAACAACCTGGTTTAGCTTGCTCGATCGTTCGATATGGCAACTCAAGTCATCGACTTTATGCGTCTGACTTTTCATAACCTTGAAAAGTCAAACGGTATGCGTTTGATCACTCTGGGACAGGCCGACGACTGAGCCGTGATGTTCTAACTTCTAAGTCAAAAACCACAGCCTGCCATGCATTATGAGTGGTTCGATTCCATGGCCCTACCTTGCGATGGAGATGTGCGCTAGGGTTGACTTTATTTAATCTCAGCACTTGACTTTGCTTGCAGGACATAAAGCAGCAGCCGCCAATTGCAAACAGGACGAGTGGGAGAGGGTGGGTGGAGAGTGGCTTTGAAGTCAAACTCAGAGAAGATAACAAATGCACTATCCGCCCTTTCACCTCTATAGTAAACAGAACAAGTATAAGAGGACGCTCTACCACTGCCGGCTTTAAATGCTATCCTTCTCTTCTCCTTCTACTCGAGTTATTGGACCAAAGCCATGGCGGAGGATCGCCTCCCATCTATCAACGCCTGCATCGAGAACGACGCCCTCGCCGGCGCAGCAGGGTTGCCCCTCCTCTCCGGCCCATCCTCCTCCGTCGCCTTCTCCCCGCTCGGTTTCCTCTCCTCCTCCCCCTTCCTTCTCCCGCTCCCCCTCGCTGGCAGCCCGCCGCTCCGCCTCCGTGACCCTCCCTCCCTGCGGATCGGGAAGAAGCGCAAGCCGCGGGCGTGCAAGCGCTGGCCGACCGCTTACATCGCCGCCGACCCGGCCAACTTCCGCCAGATGGTCCAGCAGGTGACCGGAGTTGATGCCCACGGCGGTGCGGAGGGGTCTCGGGCCCAGGATCCGCAGCTTCCCGCCGTCCAGGGGGGCGGCTTCGTTCCGACGCTGGACGTGCCGGCGTGCTTGCTGAACCGGCTCGAGCAGGATACTGCGACTGGACCGGCCGATTACGGCTGGGTTTTCTCGGACTTGGACCCGGTCCTCATCTGAGACCCGAATCCGCTTTGGGTATTTTATCGAACATTTGATGGGCATCGAACGGTTCTGAGTAATTTTAGTATTACAAGAGTAGCCGTGCAGTTTGTATGCCAGCTGTGTGAATGAATTTTCAAAAGAAAAAGAAAACACATATACACAAAAAAAAAAAAAAAAGAAATAGTGATGAGAATAAAAAAGCGAAATGAATAATTTTAAAATAAAATCTGTAATAAACTCGTAATGTAATTCCATGTTTGAAATTAGCGTTGTCGGGTCCAGTTCCGATCGGATGGAAATAAATATCTTTTATAAAAAACCCCAAACGATTCGAATCTAAACTTAGCTCAAGATCCGAAATTCGAACTCGCATAATTCAACCAACCCCAAAAAAACTTTTTTATTATTTTAATATAATTCTTTATTTTTTATCCTAATATTTTATTATTATTATACTAACTTTCTATTATTTATTTATGTAAATAAAATATCATAATTTTTAAAATAAAAACTTTTAAAAACCCTAAATTCTAATTAAATTTTAATTTGATATTTTTATTGGATTGGCCTATGGGACTATTTTTGACGCCCCTGCTTGAAATGTTCTTTTTAGCGGGAAAAAGAACGATGCCAAATTCAACGAATAACATTTTTTGCCCAATGTTAATTAGTAATACTTTATAGATTAAATTGTAAAAATATATATTTTCATCGCATCGCACCAAAGTAGCGGTGAGGACGAAGGAAGAGGCGAAGCGCAGCGGGAGTGGAGCTATGTGGAAGAAAGGTTGGAAGAGGAAGACCGATGATGACTTCGTTGGCAAGCATGAAGCTCCCCACTCCAGGAAGTTCCCTAAGAGGGATTCCGACGAAGGCGGGGTGGTTGATGGCATCGCCGTGTGTCAGGTATGATCCTTCGCTGCTTAAAACCCTAGATGACGTGATGTCCTGGATTTCTTTTTCTGATACATACGGTGACTGGCTTGGGTTCAACTTGTAGATTTCAAAGAATCGGAAGGTTTCGGTGCGGCAGTGGCAGGGGAAAGTCGTGGTTGACATCAGAGAGTTCTATGCGAAAGACGGCAAGGATTTGCCTGGGAAGAAAGGTCCGCTCTCTCGAACTCCCTGACTCGTTTCGTAGCTTTGCATTCTTGATTTATACGGAAGGATCTGAGTAGGTGATGGGCTCGCTACTGGATTTGCTCCCTCCCTTTTCTTAAGAATGGAATTTGAATCCCAAATCCATAATTTTGATGAATTCTTTCGTATAATTGATAAATAATACAAACTATAGGCTGTGAGGATAAGAGTTAGGAGTGAAGGAAACTTTTAATGAAAAAGGTGATCCATCCCCCTCTCTTTTCTTTCATCCTATGCGGTTTCTTACCCCTCCAACTTGAGAAATAAGGAGGGTGAAGAGATTCTCTGAAGTCATAAACTTGAATTTTACTCTTCAAGTAACTTTAAAGAAGTTTCTGTCAACATAAGAATATTATAGTCAATTTGAAAACATGTAATTGTTCCTCTTACAGTTTTACTAAAATGATATCCTCTTAATCTTTTCCAAACAAATTAGCATTATTGGTAACCTATCAAATATAAGGCATGGAATGGTTAGCGCACCATATCAAAATTGTTAGTACCTATCGGATTATATTGAAAAACAATCTTGTAGATTGAGTTACATGCATATTGGTTAACCGATAGTAGAAGCTTTCGCCGTACAATCTACCTGTTAGCCATGCCTCGTGTCAACGACACTATCTCCCAAAAAGATATCGAGGGATATGACACTGGTCTCGTTGCTTGGCCGAGCGGGTTAGCCGCTCGGCCGGGGCTCCTTCTCTCTGTCGGCCTCAGCTGCTCTTCCTTGCGATGACTGGGCGTAGTAGCTTGTCCTTCCCGATCGAACAAGCTCTTTGGTCTCCTCAGCGGCCGACCGTTCCGCACTGAGCGTCTGGCTGTCTTACCGTATTATCCTGAGCTGGACGGATGGTCAGTTTGGACAAGTCTCTTATCGATCTGACACTGATTGTCCCAACTGACCTTACTAAGGTCCTTTGGTCGGCCACCGTAGGCTAGCCTTTTAACACCCTAGCATTGACTACCTTGATTTTGACCTCCACCTCGGTAGTTGACCAGTGCCGGGCGGGCCCCCCTTTATCGCCGCACCACAAGCCTCCCTCTCAAGTCTAGTCGAAGGAGGCTGTAAGTCCGACTGACTGGACCAGTAGAGTCTTCGGTGGTTGCCACGTCGGATTGGACCATATACGCTCCCGAGTTTCTGGTCGGAACAAATGTCTACGCCGTTCGGCTTTATTTCGCTGGCTGGGTTTGTAGTTGCCATTCGGATCATACCTCCCAAGGTAGATAGTGAATCGGTCGCTCGGCCGTGTGTGATAACCCACTCTATGTGCCGAATGAGACGATGAACGACAACACTTAGCGAAATTTCTCCTTTCCCTACGCTCTCGCTCTTTCATAGTAGTTGAGTCTTTCAAATTTCTTGAAGATTGTGCAAATCTCGGATCATTATGGCCGAGCACGTGGCCATACCTTTTAATTAAGCCTCATTAATGTCTTCTGATAGTTGAACGCCGCGTGTCCTGCTTTTTGCCGCCGCACGTTTGATGTGATAGGCGGATATCTACTGGTGATGTGACAGGCGCTTTTTCAAATTCTACGGTCAGATCTTCTCTTGATTTTTCGAAGCCTGGATCGGACGACTTAGGGCAATCGGACGCGAGGTTTATAAACCTTACTTCGCGCCGCCGTCGTCTTCATTCCTTGCACTTTCGTCTTCGAGCCTTTTCTGCGACGCTTTATCTCTTCTTCTTCTCGACGATTGTTTTCTGTAAGCTAATCCGCTCTTTCCTTATTCGAATCCGTTCGTTGCTCCTTCTCGAATCCTTTATTTTCGATGGCCAGTTCTTCGCAACCCCTCGTCCCCGTTCTTGGGCTCTGGTATACTTCCATTGAGTTCAGGTTCGACGGGGATGACATCAAAAAGCTGAAATTTGCCTACCACTTCCCATCTGATTACCAAGTTGTCATTCCATCTGCTTACGATCGGTCACACGAACCACTAGAGGATTTTTTGTGTTTTTTTAAAGATCAGTTTACCGTTGGCCTTTAGTTGCCCGTTCATCCCTTCTCTTCCGTTGTTTGTAAATATTTCTATATTTCCCTTAATCAACTGGTGCCGAACTCCTTTAGATTGCTATGCGGGACCATAGTTTTGTTCCGCCTGCACGACATTTCCTTGACTTCTTGGCTCTTCCATTATTTTTATTATCCTAAATTATCCGAGCCGAGGACCTTCTTGTTCCAAGCTCAAGTGGGTTTGATCTTTTTTTGATAAAATGCCGTCTTCCAATAAGCATTGGAGGGACCACTACTTCTTTCTTCGTTTTCTTGAGCGGCTAGACTTCCCGACCGGCTGGCAGATAGAAGTGATGAATCCCCCATCGCTCAGGAAGTACAGAAGCTGATCGGATTTTCTCCAGGCAGTTTCCAGTTTGACCGGTCAGAAGTATCATATTCATCGGTTGCTTTTGGAGGGCGTCCTTTGCGTGTTCGGCTTGAGTCTGATTCGCACGCGGTTTCTGTCTAGCCTAGGTATGCTCTTTCTTCTCTTCATCCTTGAATCTAACTGATTTTACTTTCTTTTTTACAGCTCGCATCATGTTAAGGGCGTGTTTGGCCGGTAAGAGCAAACTCGCGGACGCGGAAATTAATGCCGCGGTCGTGGCCGAACTGGAGAGTCGAGGCCTACAGCCGGTCGGCTTCCATGAGGATCCACTTGGCGATGCTGAAGGAGCAGAAGTGTTGATCAGCGAGGGTGGAAGAAGTCAAATTGCGGCTAGTGATGCAGCGGCCGCTACAGCGGACCTTCCTCTCGAACGACCCTCAATGGTGCCGATCGCGGCGGCTTCTGAGTCGGCCACATCCGACAAACCCTTGCAACGACGCAAGAGGCGTCGCGCAGAAGTGTCCTCCCGCTCTGCCACTTCCGCTCTATAGACTCTAGCCTAAGCCGGTTCACGACCATCCTCCGAGCAGGGCGAGACATCCACGCCTGCTTTTCCCGAGCAAGGAGCCACAACGCTCCACACCTCGCTGTCATCCGATCGGACTGTTAGGACCGGTGGTGGTCGACTAGAGGGGTGTTAATAGCCTTGCAAAATAAAATGAACATTCCTCGGACGTTATAGCTTAATTAAACACTTGCATAAAAATTAAGAAAGTAAAATTAACAAGAAGAGGCACGAAGGGTTTTACTTGGTTATGACTGGGGAGATTGTTAATCAAAGGAAGTTGAAAAGCGCACTAAATTCTTCTTCAGGCGGAGAAGCCTCTTTATAACAATTAAAACACTCAAAAAGTAAAACTAGACAGAAGTTGTTTTCAAGTGTTCTGTTTTAGCTTCTGGAACCAGGACTGTATTTATACCTCTGGTCGGGGCGCCTGGAAGTCCAGGTGCCTGGAGGGGATAAAACTTTATCCTTGTCGCAACAGATCATGTTTGACGCGATCCGGATAACAATCCGGGTTCAGGCGCCCGGAAGGGTTCCGGGCGCCCGGAGTCTGGCGAGTCCGGGCGCCTAGACTAAGAAAGTCAATATGCTGTTGACTTTGGATCCCGGTCTTTCGCTCCAGTTCTGCTCGCCTTGGTCTGAGTCTTCCGCTCCGGCTCCGCACGCTTGGGTGATCTCAGCCATCCGGAATAGGACTTATCCGAACTCAACTTCCTGCTTTTGAGCAAGCTTCTGCTCCAGCTTCTCATGCTTTTGAAATGCCGTGCGTTGCCTTCTCATCCGCTAGAGTACTCTTCCGCAGCACTTCGTCCCTCGGACGCACCGAGCCCGTCGGCTCTCTCCTGTGTCGTCCTTCTCACTAGCTGCGTCTTTTGTTAGACTTTCTGTGCTCCTAAGTTCTTGCACATTTAGACACAGGGTTAAAAACCAACAGGACCTAACCTGACTTGGTTGATCACATCAAAACTATCTTAGGGTACTAATTATCTCCTCCTTTTTAATGTGAGCAAACCCAAGTTAAGTTAAGGTAAACCATAAACAAATAATTATAATTTTTGCAAAATTTTTTTTTGCAAATAACAGTTATATAAAAAATGAAATTGCAAGTACAAAAATTTAAAAATTGTACTACCCTTCCCCTAGACTCAATCTTCATTACTCCCCCTTTTGATCATATTAAAAATGGGATAAAAAAATTCTACTTAACAATGATAAAAAGTCTAAGGGACATTAAAGTTTAAAAATTTTAGCATATTTAAGGCAAAAAAAAAGATTTCATATAAATTTCATATAATAGAAAAAAAACCTTTAATATTTAGAAGATTTTATCATGTCAAATTTTTCTTACAGTTAAGTGAAAAAGTTCTCGAAAAGTTAACTTTTAAATAGAAGGGGGGCAGCCCGGTGCACGAAGCTCTCGCCATGCGGGGTCCCGGGGAAGGATCCATTGTACGCAACCTTATCCTGCTTTTTGCAAGAGGCTATTTCCAGGATTCGAACTTGTGACCTTTTGGTCACATGACAACAACTTTTAAATAATTTCTAAAATTTTTGACATACATTTTAAAGCATTCTTATTACCACTAATGGCTTAACAGTAAGTCAATTAAATATTCAATTAAGTAATTGGCTTCCAACACTAGGCCTTCTTGGTTATTGGAGCATCAACCACTTCTAAACAAAGCTTCTTAAAGAATTTTAAACATTTAATTTTCTTTCTGAAAGCCCTAAAAGAAATAATTAGTCTAAATGTGATTTTGGAACCCAAAATAGGTTCCTTCCTACAGGATTAATTAAAAATTTCCGAGGAATACATTTTCTAGGTAATTTTCTTATTTTCCCTTTGTAATATCTAAATTGTTAATTTAATCCTTTATAGTTCTTGAAAGGAAGTTGAAAAGCGCACTAAATTCTCCTTCAGGCGGAGAAATCTCTTTACATCAATTAAAACACTCAAAAAGAAAAACTAGACAGAAGAAGTTGTTTACAAGTGTTCTGTTTTAGCTTCTGGAACCAGGGTTGTATTTATAACTTTGGTCGGGACGCCTGGAAGGGTTCCAAGTGCCTGGAGGGAGATAAAACTTTATCCCTGTTGCAACGGATCGTGTTTGACGCGATCTGGATAACAATCCGGGTTCGGGCGCTTAGAAGGGTTTCGGGCGCCTGGAGTCTGGCAAGTACGGGTCTTCTGCTCCGGTTCCACTCACCTTGACTTTCGGTCCCAGTCTTCCACTCCGGTTCCACTCACCTTGGTCCGGGCCTTCCGCTCCGGCTTCGCTCGCTTGGGTGATCTCGGCCATTTGGAATAGGGCTCACCCGAACCCAACTTCCGGCCTTCGAGTAAGCTTCCGCTCCGGCTTCTCGTCCCTCATAAACGTGGCGTGCCTCCTCGTCCACCCGCGTACTCTTCCGCAGTACTTCGTCCATCGGACGCACCGAGCCCGTCGGCTCTCTCCCGTGCCGTCCTTCTCGCTAGCTGCGTCTTTTGATTGACTTCCTGTGCTCCTAAGTTTCTGCACACTTAGACATAGGGTTAAAAATCAACAGGACCTAATCTGACTTGGTTGATCACATCAAAACTACCTTGGGGTACTAATACGGACACCGTCGTTGTCCGAGTTGTTGCTGGGGACAATTTGCGCACCATCGGTCGCCTTCATGTGACCGACATCCGACTGGCCCCAATGCCCCAGTTTACGAGCAAAGCTACCTCAGAACCCTCTCGTCCGAGCGGCTAGAGACAAATAACAACGATTATCCATTTGCCAACCGATGAGTGGCGCAGTCCGGACGACGTTGCGTCCCGCACCCCTAGCACTAAATACGGATCCAAGGGTCGCTCACGCAAATATGGGCCCGTGCGGCGGTCATTTCTTTAGGGGAGCTTGCAAACAGTCATATCCAGATGTCTACTCGGGTATGTATGTTACCTTTGTGCTTATTTTTTTTTATCCGCTTGGCCCTTACAATTTCACTGTTGCTGCAGTACTAGGTTGAGAGCCTGGCCATGTCAGAGACTTGCTTTTTTGGAACATGAAGTCCAACAGCTGCGCGCTCCGAGCGGGCAGTCAGCGACTTCTGAGGCGTGCTTAGAGCAGCTGACTGCCGTTGCAACCCAACTAAAGGCATATCTGCAAAAGAGCGTCGAGCTGTTGGAGGCAGAGAGGGCAAAGAGCGCTGAGCAGGCTTCACAACTGGCGAGGCTCAATAAGTAGGCCAGCTCCTTCGAGTCGAAGATACATTCGGCCAATATCAGGAAGCTTCGAGCCATTGAGGAACTAGAGATCAAGTACAAAGAGGCTCGGATCCTGGCTCAAAATCTGAAGGAGGCGGAGGTAGCTCTGAATGTCGAGCGGGAGAGTCGATTGGCAGCGGCGCAAGTAGAACTCACTGCTAAGGATGCTGAGTTGTCTACTTTGAAGGCCAAGCTGGAGGCTTACCGAACGACTTTGAAGGAGTATCAAGGCGCAGAGTTTAGGCGATTCAAGATTCTGAAGTGGGATTACCTCCGCTCAGACCCTTTCAACGATCGGCTCACCCACCGACCGCTCCGCCTCTTTAACCTCTACATTGATGGACGCTCGACCAGCTGAAGGGCAGCGGTTATATCCTAACCGCATTGACCAACAAGGTCATAGACAAGTTGACCAAGTCGCTGCCCGATGATGTGCTGGACTATCTTGAGTGAACCCGACCCCTACGAAGCTCGCCTCCTTTTGTACTGCCCTGCACAAACTTGTAAAATTTTTCTAAGTTTTAATGCATGATCACTCGTTCGGCATATCTTTGTTTATTTGATTCTGCATTTCATCATGCGTCGTTGTTCGACCTTTCTTTGCTTTGTGGTTGTCGCACTTGTTCATGCATGCATCACCGCTCGGCTCGAGTAGGACTACGAACCACTTACCATTTTGCGAAAAATTTCTAAGTATGGTTTCCTGTCCTCCCGACCGTTGATGTAACCAGTCACTTGGATGTCCTAGCGATCACTTCAATGCTGTCGAACGACCTTATTTTAGTGGAAACTGTTGCTTCTTGGAGCAACACGTTTCCTAGTCAACATTATTATCGGCTTATATATTTGTTGATCCTCTTTATTTGTCGTAGACTTGGTTTTAGAGCGACCGATCAGTCGTTATTCGTTGTAGACTCTGGTTGATAGCCGTCGCTCGGCTGTTGAAGGCGCAAATTTGGGTTTAAAGTCACCGCTCGACTGTTGATGAAGATCGGGATTTAAAGTCGCCATTCGACTGTTGATTGGCGTAGACAAGGGTTTATAGTCGCCGCTCGACTTTTAACTTGGCTGATCGGCACAAGAGTCTGGAACACTTGGGATTTTTATTCATTCTATTCATGCTTCCACAAGACATACACTTATACAAGTACATTTAGATTTATTCACGCACCTTGCCTCCGACCAGTTGGGGTGGATCTGGACCTCCTCCTCCTCGTAGACCAGCGCGGGGGGCTCCTCCCTGATAGTATTCACCTCCAAGCGCGGGTTCTAGCAGCCCTTGTTTCGGACTTAACCATCTCGACGTAGCATCGTCGAGCGGCCAATTAGTCGCCTTTGACTTTGCCCACCTCGTTGTCCACCGGGGATTTAATCTTCTGGCAAAGGTGGACATCACCATTCGGAACTCGTTGAGAGTCGGTCGACCCAGTATGACGTTATAGGCGAACGACGCTTCCACCACAATGAAGTTTGTGGTCCTTGTCCTCTTTAGCGGCTCCTCTCTGAGCGAAATGGCCAGCCGTGCCTGGCCAATCGGCAACACTTCGTTGCCTGTGAAGCCGTAGAGTGGGGGTCGTTATTGGCTGCAACTCGCACCGATCAATTTGTTGCTGTGGGCTCGGCAGGAGTCTCCTTTCTTCTAGTCGCTTGGGGTTCTTTCACGTTTATGTATTCCGTGGCTCTCTTGAGCAGATGGTCGAAGTCCCTCGGCGACTTCCAGATGAGTAACCGAAAGAACTCCCTTTTGGTGAGACCCTGGGATTAGGCGTTCACCAATACTTCTGAGGAGACCAATGGAATATCCATGGCTACCTGTTGAAGCATTGGATGTAGGCCGTCAGTGCCTCCTTGGGCCCTTGCTTCAAGGAGAACATATTGACGCTTGTCTTTTGGTGGCGTCGACTACTGGCAAAGTGGTGTAAAAATGCCGCTCGGAAGTCCTTGAAGCTGTGAATTGATCCGTTCGACAATCTCTTGAACCAACATTGTGCTGATCCGGAGAGGGTGGTGAGGAAGATCCGACACTTCACCCCGTCGGTGTACTGATGAAGTGTGACCGCGTTATCAAATTTGGCCAAGTGGTCGTCCAGATCGGTAGTTCCGATGTATTCTCCGATCGCCAGCGGGGTGTAGTGTCCGAGCAGAAGGTCATCCAAAATCCTCTGCGAGAATTGTTGATTGATCTACTCAGGCGAATCATCGTCCCTTAGTGCCTTCCCTTTTCACGCGTCTCGAATGGGTGCATCATCCGAGGAAGACCCACGGTCCTTGTCCGCTCGGCCCTGTTACTCTGATGGAGTCTAGAATAGAGTTCGATGAAAGGGGATCGGCGTGTTAGGTGCCTCCCCATATGTGTCGGTCGACTTCTTGTTTTGTCCCCGAACGGATGCATGCTCCGCTCGGTCTCCATATCCTGTTTAATGCCCTGCCGCTGATGCCGCGGGCTCATGCGCTTAGCGCTTGGCCAGCGCTTGTTGTTGTTGTTGCTCCACTATCCTCGTCGCTCGGGCTTGTATAAACATATCGAGCTCCTCCTTTGTTAGCGTTACCGTGGTGAGTCGTCCAGCGTCCTCCATCTTCTCATTTTAGATGTAGGCTACGCTCCCATATATGACGCCAAAATGATCTTATCTGGAAACGGGAAGGTGGAAAGTTGGGGATGTGATTGCTGCGTTGACTGGATGTAGACCGCGTCCTGCTCTGCAAAACAAGCAACATCGTGCCGAGCCAGGGAAGGGGTTTCGACGTTGGCCCTCCGAGGCTTAAGTCAATCATCGGAATTGTAGAGGAAAGCGGAGCAACAATAACGCAAACGCGTACCTCCGCCGGTGCTTGGACCTCCTTTATATAGAGCCCTGATGGGCGATGTCACGCTCCTCGAGGCGTGAACACATTCTTCAATGTGCCCTATGAAAGGACTTGTCAGAAAAGTGCCTCTGACATCATACCTTAAGAGGGCATGCATATCCCTGACAAGACAGTAGAAGCTTTCGTCGTACGATCTGCCTGTTGGTCATGCCTCATGTCAGCGGCACTATCTCCCAAAAGGATATCGATATATATGACACTAGTCCCGCTGCTTGGCCGAGCGGGGTAGTCGCTCGGCCGGGACTCCTCCTCTTTGTCGACCTCAACTGCTCTTCCTTGTGGTGACTGAGTGTAGTAGCTTGTCCCTCCCGATCGGACAGCTCTTTGGTTCCTCAACGTCCTGCCGTTCCGCACTGAGCGTCTGACTGTCTTACCGTATTATCCCGAGCTGGACAAGTGGTCAGCTTGGACAAGTCTCTTGCCGATTGGACATTGATTACCCCGACCGGCCTTACTAAGGTCCTCCGCTCTGCCACCGTAGGCTAGCCTTTTGATACTCTGGCGCTGACCACCTTGATTTTGACCTCCACCTCGGCAGTTGACCGGTGCCAGGCGGGCCCCCCTTTATCGCCGCATCACGCATTATGCATGAGGATTCTTTATGTTTGTTTTTTATTTTGAATCAACTAACCTTTTCTTTCTTTCTTTGTACAAGTTGTAACTTTGTAGTTGTGTGTCAATTTATGTATGTGTGGTTTAATAGGCGTCAGGCCTTTAATTTTAGATGTGCAGGTAATACAGTAGATAATTTTGTAGTTGATAATTTCTATTGTAAAAAATATTTCAAAGTTCTGACAGTTTGTCCTAACTCTGTATTATGTTCTTACTGGGTATTATGAATTAGCTAAATTTGACCTAGTTTTAGGAGTTCTCCTTTTTGTTTTATGAAAGGGGCTTTGGACTTCGAATGTGATTCATTTTGGAATTCTAATAAAAATTTCTCTGTGAGTTCTCTTCTTGAAATTTCTCCTCACTATTGCATCCAGTAGTAGTAGAGTTCAACCCTGGTTTGGAGTTGACATGTACGGGCTGTCATCAGCACTTCCTTTCTGTTCTATTTTAAACAGAAGAATTAGTTGTATTCCTTTTTCCCTACCGTCAACCGCTCAACCCACACCAACCTACTGTTTCGTGTCTGCTTGTCCAACCTGTACTCTTGGCACTACCACACCTGCATAAGGCTGCTGCTACCTATAGGCATTGGAGCTTGCTTTGGTGCCGTCTGACCTCACGGTGAGTTTCTCAGGAGCAAACTATAGGTCTCATCTCCTCTGCCCGCAGATTCCACTTCCTGTGCATGATGTCATTGACACCTTGCAGCAGATCCACATCGCTGCACTACTAGATGCTATATGCACGAGCTCAGTGCACCATTGCCCTACTCACCATGCAAGCCTTATGCACCAATGCCTGCGCAAAATTGCTTTCAAAACCCACACAAAACTGCACACTGTTACTTCAACGCTTAACACTTAATTGTCTCTTGCCTCGTCTCCGATGACCATGACACTCATTGCTCCATGTGGCTCTTTGCTAGGTGAAGTCCCTCCACTTGAGACCAAATCCTATGTCTTCCCTTATAGCAATTTAAAGAAGTTATTGTGGCTACAATAAATCCTATAAAAAGCACACTGCTACAATAATCAACTTGTTAAGTTTGTCTGCCGCCTTTAAAAAATAATTTTGTTTAATTCATGTTGGTTGAGCCAATTATTTTCCATGTACCTAATTTTTCTTAGAAACCCTCCAAAAAAATAACTCATTTACTTAGCATCCTACTTGTTTATCATTCTTTCTTAGTTAAAACTTTTACCTCACTGAAAAGGCAACATATATGCAGTCTCTTATTTGTTTTCTAGTTTACTTGCTTATTTTACATGTCCATACTTGTCAACTCTTATGTCATGCAATGATGGGAGGTAATGCCACTATGAGAGGTATAAATAATAGATGTGTGGATCTAGGAATTGAATATAACATAGAAGACAAGCTTCACGCCTTAAAAACTAGAGCTGACAAGCTAGAATGATTTAAAAAATTTGTTACGCAAATGTTCAATCTACTAGCAGATGAAAACAATCTTGGCACGCTAGATCATTTATCTAATATAAGCTCACAAGTCTCACCTAGGCATAACCTGCATAATGATCATCATCTTATGCTTAGAGAAGATTACTTACCTAAAGCCAATAATTTGACATGAGTTAGGATGTGCCACTAGAATTAAATTTGAAGCTAGTTTTAACAGTCAGTTACACTTGAATGCACTTCTTGATTAGTTGTCCAGAATAGAAGAATGGGTTTTTGACAGTCGATTAGACTTGCATACTACTAAGTTGCAGCTTTGAAAAAAGAATCATTTCCTGTTGACTGAATTGAAAGTGGAATCCTTCTCTCTTTTTGAGCTGTCTCCATTTGTGAGCCATGAAGCATCTCTTCCAAGACACAAGACTGTTTTATTTCTGCCTATTTTCTGAATAGGAAAGAAGAGCTTGTTTGATGATAAATCTACACTTCTGTATAATTTGTTTTGGACGAAATATTTTCCTATTCTACACTAAAGATCAGATTATATAGAGATGCTTTCTTATAAATTACATGTCACAAACTTTTTCTATCTACACATTCTTGTACAAGTGAGGATAGTACGCCTGTTCAATCACTGACAAACTTTTTAAATACAGGAAAATTAATTAATTCAAACTGAACATTAATTGAAAATCTGTTTTAGATGCTTGGACAGTTGGTGACCCTTTGGGATATAGTGCACATCTTTGACTAGGCACCTCTTGTTGGTTTTCTGCTTACACCTTATCACCTATCATCAACCATGACGAGGAGAATTCTTTGCATATCCAAAATTGGGCAAACAAAACAATAGATCACATCCATTGATCCTGATGTGGCATCAACACTTACTTCAATAAATAGCTTATATAGTTCAGGATGATCATTTGACCTGCCCTAATCAATACTTGTTTCTATGCCTTGGAGTTTATCAACTTGCTCTTCCCCAAAACTTTGATGGGGTTAGTGGAAGCATAAATTGATACACCATATCTGTTTCTGTCTTCTGCTATCTTGCCTTTATTATCTCCGCATAAAATGATGTGAAAAACAATATTTATTATTGGTTTATAGTGTTCTTTCTTTTGTGCGGGATTATATTGCATTTTTTTTTGTATTTAATGATGTACTACAACCATGCCCGCTGATCGCAGTTTGATGCTTATGTTCTTCAGGTATTTCGCTGCCAATGGATCAGGTAATCACCAATCTGATGGATCTCAATTAACAAGCTATGCTCTCTTCTAATTTGTGTCTATGTTTTTTTTTTTTTAACTTGGGCATCATCATGTTTATGTGCAGTGGAAAGTTCTGCTCGAACATGTTGATGAAATTGATGCAGCAGTAGAGGAAAATTCCTAGCTTACAAGATCTCGAGAAGACCTTAAATTGGTGGTTTGGAGTTACAGTTTGCGGTCTCTCTTTATTCAATCGCTCAAGGCACCCTTTCCTGCGATTTCAGTTAATGATTAGGATCTTAGAAGGACTAATGTTAGTTAATGAATGTTGTTAGTTAATGATTAGGATCTTGGAAGGGCTAATGTTAGTTAATGAATGTTGTTAGTTAATGATTAGGATCTTGGAAGATTACTTTTGAACAAAATGCTTTTATATTTCCCTTTCATTTCTAAAAAAAAAAAAAAGGGAAAATGAATCATTCTTTAACTTTCAAAGCGGACTATAATTTAGGAGTGTCAATTTGGATGAGTGGGATGAGTTTAGTTCGGCTTGAAGCAAAGATTTTATAAAAAAAAATTAATTCGAACATAACCCCAATCTGAATATAATTCCAAATCTTTAAATCTGAATCTAAATAATTTGACCAACTTGAATAACTTAATTAAAAATATTTTTTCACTTGTTATTTTTATTATAATTTTTTATTTTTATCTCAATAATTTATCATTATTATACTAACTTTAATATTGATATTCATAATTTTAAAAATAAAATTTGATTTAATTTTAAAAATTTACTAAATCCTAAATTTAGGTATCCTAGTCAATTTGGACTTCGATCCAATCCTAGCACAACTTAAAAACCCTCCGATCTAAATATGAAAATTTCTAATCCAAGTTGGATATTTTTCGGGTTGACTCGGATTTACGGATCAGATTTATTTTTGACACCCCTAATTATAAATTATTAAGAAAATTTAATGAAATTTTGTTCCTAGTTTAACTATATACCCACACAACTCAGCTACCAACCCAATGTGTATGCTATTATAAAAGAAATATGATATCCTGCGTGACGTGCACAGTGCGCAACTGTGCGCGTCATGCAGGATATCAACGTTTTTTTTTAATTATTTTTGTAAGTTTTGAATTAGAAACAATAATTAAAATAATTTTAAAAAATTTTATTTCTAGGGTTCATGGTTTCCAATTGGGTTATAATTTGTAAGCTATTTTTTTTTAAAGATTTTACCTCTAGGATTCAAATTTCCCAATTGAGTTATAGTATTTAGTAAAAAAAAATAAAAATAAAATAAATTTAGGTATTTATGGAGTATTGTAATGTGTTTAGGGGATATATTCATGGATTAGGGATTTATATATAAGGAAATATTGATGTTTTAAAATTCAAAATCGAAATAATAGATATCATATGTTATTATTTATTATTATTATTATTTAAAAATTTTGAATTAAAAAAATTAATTAAATTATTTTTTAAGATTTTATTTTAGGGTTCATGCTTCCCAATTGGGTTATAATTTTCAAGCTATTTTTTTTTTTAACATTTTACTTCTAGGGTTCAGGTATCCCAATTGGATTATAGTGTTTAGTAAAAAGAAAAATTAAAAATGAAATAAATTTAAATATTTATGGAGTATTATAATATGTTTAGGGGATATATTTATATATTAGGGATTTATATATAGAAATATTGATTTTTTTAATTCAAATAAAAAAAAAATAGAAAAGTCTAATATGTTGCGCGTGCAGTCGCGCACTGTGCGACGCGCACATATCACCACTCATTATAAAATTTATATAAACACAAAATATATATCAGGCCAAACAAAATCTATATATATTTAAATATTATTAGATTTTTAATTTGAAATTAATTGATTAAAATTTTTATATTTTACAGTTTATTTATTTGATTAATGAGTTTAATATTACAGTTTTTTTAAAATTTTATTTACAAATTTAATAACAAGTTTGTTAATAAATATAGTTTACAAGTTTTGTTTGAATATAATTTTTGAATAATTTAAAATCTTTGTTTTAAAGGAATTTATTTATTTATTTTTAATGAATTAATCAAGCTTATTTATTTAATTCATATCAAATAAATATAAATAAAAGATTATCGAGTTAAACACTAAATTTTCTCATAAATGTTTAATTTATTTTTGTTATCGAATATATAGATAGTGGAAATTGTATTTAAATTTTAAAAAAGATAAAATTATGATGTTATTTCTAGATCTCATTTGATCAGTTAAACTTATGAGTCTGAGAAATTTCTATCATTTTTCTTTTTTGTAATAGAAAAAAAAATTGTTATCCCTCATAATTTATCGATTTTTTTAGAATGCATCTTTATGGTTTTTGAATCATTCATTTACCTTTACAATAGTTTTAATTTATTGAGTGCAAGTTTTTTTTTACAATTAACTTAAGCCATATAAATTTAGAATTTCCATTATTTTTTAATGTTACAAACTTATATTTGCAATTCGTATACATGTCATAAAACCAAAAAGCTAATAATCTCTTAGAATTTAACTATCATGTTGGAGATAGAGATGTTCTTTGTATATATTACAAGAAGTTAACAAGTTAATGACGAGTTCCTCTAACAAATAGATCTTTGCCATTAGATGATCTCGATAGGTTGAGTACAAGCAATGAGTCCATTTTTGCCCACCATATCAAAGATTGAACTAATTCTAGCATGCCTTATCGCGTCGTGAATTGGTTCGCTCAAATCACGCATTTTTTTATGGTATTGATACTGACAAATCTAAGATTTGCACCCTAAAAGTAAGTTAATTTGATAGGAATATTATAGCAAGGATTTGAGTTATGAAATCTGATTTAATGATTTTTGATGAATGTATATATTTGCAATGCTGAAGAATACTTTTGAGTCGCGAGATTTATCCCATCGCCATTAGTGTTCAATCAACCTAATCATGGAGCCTCCGAGGCTATGGTGCAGCGGCAGGGCGTCTAGGTTACCACCCAGGCACCCACGGCTCGAGCCCCAGCTATGATGAATTTGCAGGAATTTTTCCTCTAAATGGGGCACACAACTAAAAGATGTTGGGCTTATAGGCTACCCGCTGCGAGCCCTTCCCGATTTACCTTGGTGTCCGGTGGAAAACTTTCGTGGAACCGGGCCGGTCATCCCATGCTCGACGTTACTCAGCCTGGTTAATTATTTTTAAGACTAGCTTAACATTACAAGGCAACATTGGGAAGATGTAGAACCAATATCATCACATCTAAAACCCTTATTGTCTCAATCATTTTGATTTTACAACACACATTACAAGAACTAAAACAAAAACATTTTAGATACAAGTCAATCACTAGAAATCTTCTCTAACCGTATGAAAATGATAAGAAATCCACATGCGAACTCAATTTGTTAGATGTTTAAAGCAGTCCATTCCCACGCATTTATTGTTCGACCATATATTTGAATATTTGCCAAATCTTGAATCTATCGATCAATTCCCTCATTGTCCATATGTATAAACAGGGATTTGACAGTTCTTATTGTTATTCTTTGGGTCATTTATTAGACTCAGATCATCTTCATCTTCCTTGTAAGTTTTCACATATGTTTCGGCACTTGCCAAAATCAATCTTTCTACCATAAAAAGCTGATAGTTGTTCTCAACCACCGAGTCGAATATGTTTGTAAAGTTTGATGAGCATGCCAATTTGTACCTGTTACAAAGTTTGCACTCACATACAAAAACCAACATATATCCAATGCAGAAGTGCACGAATAGATGAAGCAACAAAAAAAACAAAAAGACTGGCACAACCTAAAAAAAACACTAATATTCTTAAATTCACTAAAAAATCTCATACGAGTCATTGAAATGAAATCTCTAATATTCTTAAATTCACTATACACTAAAAAATTAAGGTATCTTGCACAAAAAGACTGGCTCAGATTCCAGTCTCTTAGTCTAACTAAAACACGAAAACAGCTGCACAATTAAATTTTCATTCGATTTTAAATATAGAGAGGAATGTGCATATCTTTCAAGTTACAAGTAGATTTGATATCAAAGTGACAATCTAGCTATGTCAAATTGCTAAAGAAATTAAATATTAACAAAACATACATTAGACAAAGTGGAATGGAACCCACTGCACAACCTATCAGAAAGAGTATATGATCCACGGGAAAGATGCAGAAAGCTACATGAAAGAGTATATGAGCATAACTTTACCCGCTATTGATTAAATAAAAAAGGAACAAAATTTGCACAATGCTTCATTAAAGTTTTAGAAAAACACAAAAATAATGTCCGTGACTTGTCAAAACAAGGTCAGCACACAACTGTGGTACAGTATAAAAAATAATAGAGCTTTAATTATATTATTCAAGAAGTTTTTGTGTTTAGTGCAGCTTCCGATCCTTATATTCAAGAGGTTGAATGCCTTGATTTGTTTCAATGAATTTGATTGAGATGATAATCACAAAAAAGAATGCTGTTGGAACCGAAGAATCGCCATAACGGTGAGAGTTTGAGGTGCCGTTCACTAGATTCATCATTTTATCAGACGAACTAATTTAATAATGATATTTTAGAAAATACATCAAAATTTAATGATGGGGATGTAGCTCAGATGGTAGAATATTCATCTCCATGAATATTTTATTAGTTTATGTTTTTTATTTTGTACGTGAAAGTTTACCTTGCATTTTCCTTTTTATTTGCAAATTAAATATATATACAGCAATTCATTTATACATTAATTAGCTGTTAGTATTAGGGAGGTTTAAAAATATAATAATTTTTGTTTAAAGTATTTGAAATTGATTGATTGGAGTGAAATACGAATACACACATATTGACATCCAATGAGATATTTTACCCTAAGATCTATTGAATCAAATATCTATTGAATCAAACATCCATACGGGGATCGATACCCCGCATCTCCATGAAATATTTTATTAGTTTATGTTCTTTATTTTGTACGTCAAAGTTTACCTTGCAATTTCCTTTTTATTTGCAAATTAAATATATATACAGCAATTCATTTATACATTAATTAGCTGTTAGTATTAGGGAGGTTTAAAAATATATTAATTTTTGTTTAAAGTATTTGAAATTGATTGATTGGAGTGAAATACGAATACACACATATCGACATCCAATGAGATATTTTACCCCAAGATCTATTGAATCAAATGTCTATGTATAAGTACCAACCCATGAGAACGTCTGAAACGGATAGATGAAGCTAAAAAATATTGAATCACTTTAAATCAATATTAATGTACTTTTCGAAGTCTTCTTAATGCATCTATGTCCCTAGATTTGAATTCAATAACATAAATCGAGATAGAAGAAATTTTAAACTTACAAACACTTGATAAAATTTATCACAAACTTATTATAAGACCTACGGACAATACTATTCACTAACTACATTATCATTAGATTCCTAAAATTCCTTTGGTTTAAAAAATATTAAATTTTTAAATTTCTAAATAGTATAACTTCATCAACCAATTTCTTCCAAAATTAACGGATGGATTAAAAACAATCTAAATCATTTGAAACTAAAATCAATATGCTCCTATAAATTTATTTAATATATTTATACTTTTATATCTGAGTTCTACAGTTGGGATGAATGATTTTTTAAATAGGTAAATTAAAATTTTAATATGAAAAGAAGGGGTATACGGGAATGTAATACATGATTTTGAAATTATAAAAATTGAATATGTGAAATAGAAAATACTGAAACTTTTTCACACAGTTCAGTGAAATGTCGTGTTAGATTTCAAGGATCTTAGGTTCATTTATAAAGGGTAGCAAATAAAAGGAGATCCCATATTCAATATATCATCAAATGAATATTAAAAAAAACATCCTATAAAGATATTTTATATAAAAATATACTTTTTTCAATATTATTGTATCTACAACAACCTAATCAATTATTTTATTTTAATCAAATTTATTATTTATATAATACTCTTATATTAAAATATTACTTGGTCAAAATCATTTAAATTTTATTAAAATTAATTTAAATTATTAAAATCATTTTAAAATATTTGTAACACCTACCTAAATTGTTGTTATACAACTCCTAGTGACGAGCCGAGTGAATTGGGGGATCAAACCCACAGACAGCTTCGGCGGAAAATTCGATCAGTTTACAAGGGAGCGAGGCGGAGAGAGGGTGAGCGACGGAGGAGAGGTCCTCCTAGCCGACACAGCTGCAGCGGCGAAGCAACAAACCTTAACTGCCTCCAGAACAAAATCGCAAGCAACAAGACTCTCCTTTCTTTTCCGCGGCCAAGGAGAAGGAGAAATGAGAAAGATCACGGATTGCAATGTACTCTCGCCTCTTCTTAAAAAAAACTCTAATGGCCATTTAGACCAGGTGGACTTGTACTCTCGCCTCTTCTTGCAAAAAAAAAAAGAACTACTATAATGACCTTTTATACTAGATGGAGTTTAGAGTTTAGGGTTTAGAATTTAGTCTCATATCGTTTGTTTTTATTGACGGAGTGGAACTAGTGCTATAAAAGAAGAGGCTATGGTTCTATTTTATTCATACCTTTCTCGGCCTTTTGGCTAAGATCAAGTGTAGTATCTGTTCTTATCAGTTTAATATATGATACGTGGACCATTGGTTCACTATGATATTAAATTAATTTTTCTTTGGGGAGGGATCATTTCAGTAGCTTGCTATTGGATCCTTTGCGTGTCATCCTTATGTTGCACTATTGTAGGGGTTCGGCGCACCCGACCAAGTTAAATTAAATTTTTATATTAAATTAAGTTTATTTTAAATTATTAATTACAATATATGAAATTAAATCTTAAAATTTTATATATTTAAAAATAAATACAAAACACATAAAATAATTGAATTTAATGCATAAGAAATTTTAAAATTAGAATTGAATAAATTGATGTTTTCTTAGATGAATTGTACAGTGGAACCTTTAGGTTTTCTGAGTAGCAACCAACACCCACTTCCACTCAGGAATAGGAATCCGCTGAAGTAATCCTGTAGGTCTCTGGTGCTCAGCCTTTACCTGCTGACAAACAAGACATCTAGCTACGAAATCCGCGATGTCTTTCTTCATGCCGTTCCACCAATAGGAACGCCTCAAGTCTCGATACATACGGGTCCCGCCTGGATGGATCGCAAATCAAGAACGGTGTGCCTCCTGAAGTAGCTCCTGTAAGACCGGATGAGACTGAGGTACGCATAATCTCCCTTGGAAGTATATAACACCCTCCTCGTCTCGTGTAAACTCGGTCTGCTGCCCGGAAGCTATCTGACTGCTAATGAACTGCAAATGCTGATCACCAGCCTGAGCCTCTCGGATCCTCGTCCTGATCGACGACTGAGCAACCATGGTAATCAGAATACCCTGCTCTGTCGGTCCCTGCTCCTCAAGATCTAACTCAGAGAAACCCTGAATCAAGTCCGTGACTGAAGTCCGGTGGCAAGCCAAAGTCCCTCTGGACTTTCTGCTGAGTGCATCGGCAACCACATTAGCTTTTCACGGGTGGTAGCTAATGGTACAATCGTAGTCCTTCAGGAACTCCATCCATCTCCTCTGTCGGAGATTAAGCTCCTTCTGAGTGAAAATATATTTGAGACTTTTATGATCAGTGAGAATCTCAAATGTAATGCCGTATAAATGATGCCGCCAAAGCTTCAGAGCAAAGATGATGGCAGCTAACTCTAAATCATGAACTGGGTAATTCTTCTCATGCTCCTTCAACTGTCGAGAAGCATAGGAGACTACCCTGCCGTACTGCATCAGAACAGCGCCCAAACCCTGAAGAGACGCGTCGGTGTAGAGTACAAATCCGTCCTCTCCAGAAGGTAAAACCAAAACTGGAGCCGACACTAATCTCCGCTTTAGCTCCTGAAAGCTGGTCTCATAATCCTCGGACCACGTGAACTTCACGCCTTTCCTGGTAAGACGTGTCAACGGCATAACAATACGCGAAAAACCCTCGACAAAACGTCGGTAATATCCTGCTAGTCCCAGAAAACTACGGATCTCCTGAACTGACTTCGGCTGCTCCCAACTGGTGACAGCCTCGATCTTCTGAGGATCAACTGAAATACCTCTGCTCGAGACCACATGTCCCAGAAAACCGACTGAGGATAGCCAGAATGCACACTTGCTGAACTTCGCGTACAGCTGATGCCGTCGAAGAATCTCCAAGACTATGCGAAGATGCTGTGCATGCTCCTCCTCGGAATGCGAGTAGACCAAAATGTCATCAATGAAAACGATAACAAACTGATCCAGATACTCCAGAAAAATGTGGTTCATCAAGTCCATAAACACCGCTGGAGCATTGGTAAGCCCAAATGACATTACCAAAAACTCATAATGACCGTATCTCGTACGGAAAGCTGTCTTCTGGATATCTGAGTCTCTGACTCTTAGCTGATGATATCCGGATCGTAGATCAATCTTAGAATACACTGAAGTACCTCTGAGCTGATCAAACAAATCCTCAATC
The DNA here is from genome assembly GCF_018446385.1 of Zingiber officinale. Taxonomy (NCBI): domain Eukaryota; kingdom Viridiplantae; phylum Streptophyta; class Magnoliopsida; order Zingiberales; family Zingiberaceae; genus Zingiber; species Zingiber officinale. The sequence goes on from NC_055989.1 coordinate 18,690,467, forward strand.
CGTGGTAAAGGATATTTATTTCTGACGGTTACTGCATTCAGCTGTCTGTAGTCAATACATAACCTCATAGTGCCATCCTTTTTCTTGACAAATAATACCGGAGAACCCCATGGAGAAACATTAGGGCGAATGAATCCCCTGTCTAAAAGCTCCTGGAGTTGAACCTTCAGCTCATTCAACTCTTTTGGTGCCATACGATATGGAGCTTTTGATGCCGGTGAGGTCCCCGGAATCAGCTCAATAGCGAACTCCACTTGCCTTCTAGGAGGCAAACCCGGCAGCTCCTCTGGAAATACATCTGGGTACTCCTGGACCACAGGAACGTCGGAGAGCTGCGAATTACTGTTGTCTTTAGTACTAATCAAAGATAATAGGAAACCCTGACAGCCATGTGACAACAGCTTCTGAGCCTGAATCGCCGAAATGATCGATATGCCATCATCTTTGATGCCAGTGAAATCCCACGAGGGTTGGTTCGAAGGCCGGAAGGTGACCACCCTCGTCTGGCAATCAACTATGACATGATATGCTGACAGCCAATCCATGCCAAGAATGATATCAAACTCGACCATCTCCAATACTAGAAGATCTACCGTAAGTATCATATTGCCAAAATCTAACGGGCAACCTCTGATCTCCTGGGTGACGTCTAAAGTATCACCGGACGGTAGGGAGACAGTCAATCGCTGCAGTCTAATAGTAGGTAATCTACCAATCTCCCGCATAAAGGTACAGGATATAAAAGAGTGCGAGCTACCAGTATCAATCAATATATCAGCGGAAAATGCATAAATGGAAATCATACCGCGGAAAACGGATTCGTTGGCTCGCTGCGCATCCTCTCTGGTAATTGTTAGAGTGTATACTAAAAGCCTAGCTTTTGGTATAAACATTTATCTAGAAATAAGAATCACATTGGTCAAATGTCTACATTTATGATAAATAAAGTTGTTTAATTAATTTATATTGTAGATAACATGGTGTGTGGTGTCACACACAGAGGATCATGTTATCAGTACCTTATAAATTATAAACAGTAGCTCACGACCATAATGGAAAGGAACAAACCATTGGAAGGTCGTAGTGTAATTAGGTATTAGTTTATCTTAACTATATAATTACACTAGTACACTTAGAGTGTATTGAGTAGGACCATTAGAGGTCGTTTCTTTTATACTGACTTTATAAAGAAACAAAGACCTCAGTTATTATGGAAGTGTGTGCTCTTAATCCTAATATAATAACAAGCACATATATTTGATATTTATTTCTTTAATTTATCAATGGGTGAGATTTAGTTCGATGAATCAATAAGCCCGATAAGTTGGGAAATGATATCACTTATAGTGTGTGTTGTTGATTATAGAAGGAAACTGTGTCCTAGTGATCTAGGTTGAGAATGTCCCCAAGAGGAGCTCATAAGGATTGTCATGTTAAACCTTGCAGGTGGACATAGTCCGACATGACGATGAAGTTGAGTGGTACTACTCTTGAGCTAGATATTAATTAAGTGAGTTGTCGATAACTTACTTAATTAGTGGACATTTGTTATCTTAAACACAGGGAGACTAACACACTCATAATGAGAAGGAGCCCAAAATGTAATTTGGGATTGGTGCGTAGTTCAATAATAGTTCTCTAGTGGAATGAATTATTATTGATAAAATTAAGTTGTGTGTTCGAACACGGGATGCTTAATTTTATCGGAGACCAAAACCAATTCCTCCTCTCGGTCCCTATCGTAGCCTCTAATATATAGAGATTTATACCCACCGCATACCCACCTTCTTACCCATCCAATGGGGTCGGCCAAGCTAGCTTGGAACCCAAGCTAGGGCCGGCCAAGACCAAGTGGATGAGCCATGAAGGTGGCCGGCCAAAGCTTGGGTCCCAAGCTTAGGTGGCCGGCCACTAGAATATTAAAAGGATTTTATTAAAATTATTTCTTATGTGGATATCATGATTTTAAAAGAGAGTTTAAAAATTAAAATTTCCTTTTATAACTTTCTACAAAAGATTAAGAGAAGAGATTAATCTCTTTCCTTATTTGTAGTTTAAAAGGATGGTTTTAATTTTGGTAAAACTTTCCTTATTTGTAAATCACCTACATGATTAAAGAGAGTTTAAAATTTGAAATCTTTCCTTATTTGTTGATTAAAGGAGGATTTTAAATTTTAAGAAAACTTTCCTTTTAAACATGTTCATGATTTAAAGAGAGTTTAAAATTAAATATTCTCTTTTATAAGTTTCTACAAAAGATTAAGAAAAGATTTGATATCTTTCCTTATTTGTAGATTGAAAGAGATTTTAATTTTTAGAGATAACTTTCTTTTTATCCACATGTTTAAAAGAAAGATTTTAATTTATTAAATTTCCTTTTTATAAACCAATCATGAAGGGATAAAATTATTGGAGAAATTTTTATAAATTTCCGGAAACAAATTAGGAAGTTTTAATTCTTGTTTAATTAAAACTCTCCTTGATTTGAGGAAATAAGTGGCCGGCCATGTTTTAGTGAGAAGAAAAATTATTTTAATTAAAATAAATTTTTCCTTTTCATGGCAAAAGAATTAAGGAAGTTTTTATTAAAATTTCCTTATTTGCCAAGACCAAGGATTATAAAAGAGGAGGTAGAGGAGCCTTCATGGGTGAACAACCTCTATTATTTTCTCCCTCTTTTCTTCCTTGGTGTGGCCGGCCTCCTTCCTTTCTCTTCTCTCCATCTTGTGGCCGGACCTCTCTTCCTCCTTGAAGATTAAGTGGTGGCCGGATTTTAGCTTGGAGAAGAAGGAGAGAAAGCTTACATCCCTTGGAGCTTGATTGGTGGAAAAAGATCTTCATCTCTTGGAAGCATAGTGCTTGGCCGAAACTTGAAGAAAGGAGAAGAAGGTGCTTTGGTGGTTTCTCATCTCGGAAGATCGTTGCCCACACAACGTCCGAGGTTAGAAGAGGAATACGGTAGAAGATCAAGAGGTCTTTTTAAAAGGTATAACTAGTAATTTTTCTTTCCGCATCATACTAGTTATTTTTGGAAATAATACCAAATACAAGAGGCATGCGATTCTAGTATTTCGAATATGTTTTTCGATGTTGTGTTCTTTTGTTTTCTTTTTCCTTGTGATTTGATTGTTCTTTTCGGTTAACCTAAAGTTATTTTAGGAAATTAAATATTAGCTTTCCATAAAAGGTTTTGTCTAGTCGGTGGTGGTTGCTCCCATATCCAAGAAGGCCATGTGCCTCGCCACGTCAGTACTGGGAACCAATTATGGAAATTAATATTTAATGGAATTAATAACTTAAGGTGATTTGGGTCGAACGTGTTAAGTTCCGCGGGAGACCCAAGTCAAAACCTAAAAGAACGAATAGATTAAGTTTTGGATCAAACGTGTTAAGTTCCGCAGGCGATCCAAAATTTAATTTAAAAGAACACATGGTAGCTAAGAAAAGGTTCAGACCTTTGTACAAAATTTTTGTACAGTGGAACCTCTAGGCTTTCCGAGTAGCAACCAACAATAATTGCATGAACACGTCCAGTCTCTGGCGGAGGAGGAGGTGGTAACGCTGCCAGAGGCTGCTGCGACTGGGTAGAAGCCTGCCACTGAGACGGTGCTGGATAATGTGCCAGATAAGACTGAGAGGACGGTGACTGATACTGTGCAGCTGGCTGGGACTGAGTCTGGTACTGGCCTAGAGGCTGAGGCTGCATCTGATACTGCCCATGCGTCGGATAATAAGGTCCTGGAACAGAACTCTGGGGTGCTATGGAAGCACTGGAGTACTCCTGTCCAAGTATGCCAAATGCTGCTGCTGCAGGTGAAACTGTCCCCTGCTGACGATGTGAACACTGGGCTTTCTGCCCTCCTCGATATGCCCCTGACTGACTAGACTGTCCCCTCTGACCTGACCCTCCGGAACCCGTGTGCTGAGCCTTCAGCTGACAATCTCGGCTCTGGTGCCCAGGCGTTTGCAATAAAAGCAAACTGGCTGTCCCAGAGAGCAAGCTGGGGTAAGGTGATCTCTGGACCTACATCTGAAATAGTGAGTATCGCTGGAAGGTGGTTGCCGGTTCTGCTGAGAAAATCGGGAACGTCCTGAAGAAAATCGCCCTGACTTCTGAGGCCTACGAGATACCCCAGAAGTACCCTGACCTGACCGACTGCGACTACTCTGTTGCTGTCCTGTCGCCGGTGTTTGCTGGATCTGTTCGGATGCCTGACCCGTATGCTTCCTTTTCCTGTCCGGAAAGGCTCTCTGCTGAGCTAACTCTATCATCAAAGCTCGATCCAGTGCATTAGAGTAAGATACGATCCCTAAACCGGCAAGCCTTACTTGCAGATAACCATCCAGTCCCTGTATAAACTGCATCATGCGAGATCTGTCCTCCGCAACTAACTCTGGACAAAACTTAGCCAACCGGTTGAATTCAGTATTATACTCTGTCACCGTGCGATTATTTTGACGCAGACACATGAAATCCTGTCGGCGAGCCATTTGATATGATAGTGGAAAGAAACGGCTCTCAAAAGCCTCTCTGAACCTGGTCCAAGTGACGTTCCGCTCGCCGATAATAGAACGTTGAGTAATCCACTAGGCGTTAGCCTCATCCCGTAAGTGGAAAGCGGCCAGCTCTGCTTTCTCCCACTCGGAGCAAGCCATGTAGAAGAAAGTCTGCTCCATAGTCTCTATCCATGATAGGGCCATACCCGGATCGAGGTCTCCTCGGAAAAGAGTGAATCGAGTCTTCATCGACTCAGCCAATGCTGGAATCCTAGCTCGTGCTGCGACAATATCAGTGAGCTGTGTCGGGACGGCTGTAGGAACTGGTGCTACAAGTGGTACCGCGGAATAAACCGGAGGAGGTACTCCCGGTGCTGCTGAATAAACTGGAGCATAAGTCGTCGGTGGTACTGCCGGGTGAATAAAAGTGGCCGCAGCTGGAGGTACGGTAGGAAACGGTACTAGATGTGGAGCCGCTGCTGCTACTGTAGGCACTGGAAGCACAGGTGCCACTGGTGTCGGGTACATTGTAGGTCCAGGTGGCGGTGGTACTGAATACGCTGTAGGCTGCGCTGGAGCAGATATCGGGAACGCCAATGCTACCCCTGATGGTACCGGAACTACAGTAGGGATAGGTACACTCGGCATAACCGAGGTAGGTACCTCTATAGGAGTCATCGGGGTCTGAGAGCCCGACGCGCTCGTAGTATGCTGAGTCTGTCCCTGACTGACAGGCTTATCAATAGTAGGCATCTCTGGCATATCCAGAGATCCCGTGGTCCTCGCACGTGGTCGTCCAGCACCACGTCTCGCCGCAATACTCGTAGATCTCCTCATATCTGTTAAGTTATATTAAAGATATTACTACCAATATAACAATCATAAAATAAACATCATACCTAATTGCCATCTGGAGATGTTCCGTCGCTGTCCAGTCCCCAACTTAACCTCAAAATTCCGAACGAGAAAATCGCCGAAAATTCATATAAATCCGAAACGGAAATCCGAAACATAACCACAATGAAAATCCAAAAATGCCCAGTTTGACTCGCAAACTTGGCTCTGATACCAAATAAATTGTCACGCCCCGGAGGAGTCCCTGTCCGAAGAAATTTCGGCAGCATCTCCCCTGTACGGCGGACAATCTGAAACTTTCTACATATCCATATACCTCAGCCACATGTGGCTGGAATAATAACAGTAAATAAACAATCACCCACGCAGTTTATATAATAAGTAAACAGAATAATAATACCCTGACTCGAAATCAACCCTACTCAGCTACACTCGTAAAGCTCAAATCCGACGATAAGATCAACTTACCTCTTCTTCCGTCTAGGCAGGCATGTAGTAGAACAAATCTAAACCATACAAAAATCCATCGATCATACGAATCCATACAATATCCAAATCCTCAAATAGAATAAGTCTAACACAGTCTAAATAACAAACCAAAAGACAAAAACAGCTTGTGGTTTGCAGGGGACTAGCAACTGGAACTCTCTCCTGACAGCATCAACCTGAAAAATAACAACAATGGAGGCGGGGTGAGTCCAACACTCAGCAGGTACAACTGATATACAAAGTAAGGAAATAACACCTAGCACTAATCATGCGTACAGTCTCCTGATATAAGAAGGATAAAAAATGCATCTGAAGTAAACAGGAGAGAAACTGTACTAACCAGGACTTGGGTATAAGGACAAACAGTCCGAGTGATATGAAAATCCTGTATGCATGTCAAACATAGGTATCCAAACAATATGCAGCATATAAATGCAGCAAACACAAACACAAGCAATAAATGCATCATGCATATGATGCCAATGATGCGGCCTCGTCACCCCTGACACCAGTCGATCATCCCACACAATAGTGAGGCCGAGTGGGTAGGGCTGTGACAACCGTGCACTCTGTCGTCACTACTCCTGATGAGTGACCGAGTGGATGGGATGCTGTCGGAGTACACCTATCCTCCTACCCCAAATCATAAATGGGGGAGCGCAATGCTCTCAACTCCCGGTACACAATGACGGGGAGGAATCCCTGCCGGATAACACGTTGTGTCACACTACCCATGAGCGGACCAACGGTGCCTAACAGAGTCCCTACTGCAACACACTCTACCTGAATCGACCACTAACCCATGAGTGGTGGTGTGTGCAAATCCATGTAACTGGCGATGTGCTCAATAATAATGGAGCGGTCTATCGCACAGCATGTAATCATGCAAATGGTGCATGACATTAACCACAAAATATCCTGATCTAATCCATATATATATAAAAGTGCATCATAGGTCAACGAATCAACTCAAATCAAAGGTACACAGAAGGTATAAAACCTAGGTCCTGAACATGGTGAAGCATGGTATATCACTACCCCTATAAACATGTATAAGCAGGTAAAGTATACATGAGATGCAAAACAAGCAATCAATCAATCATATAACAGGTATTGGGTAGTGACTAACCGAAATAAATAAGGAACATAATTAATGCAACTTGTTAAATTCACTACTATGTATATCAAATGACATAAGTCAAAAGTACCCGCCTCCAATAGAAATGGTCCAATCTGTCCAAATCCGGACGTCGAGAAACTCGTCTCGCATCAAGGTCCTGTGATAAATCTTACAATTTAGCTAAGTATAAACAAATAGCTAAACAAATTCCTAATCCATCAACCATCTAGGGTTAGTTTCATTAACCCTAATTACACCATCAATCAAAATCAACCAACATATTTGATTGTATTCATTAAGCCTTACCTCTGGATCAAACAAAAGGAAGATCACAGCGGTTAGTGCTCTCTCCAGCAATGTCTGCAAAGGAAGTCACCATATAAGGTCTACACAGGATTTAATATAATTAGCCCTATGCTTACATAACAAAAGTAATACCAATAGCTCAAACCATCAAAATCTTCAAATTCATCTTTCCAAACTCACCTCAACAGATTCCTAATTCTTCAGCCGAGACCTCCAAGCCATAGACTCAAATCAAATCTTACCCAAAGATGAAGTGGTTGATAGTGGCTACAATGGGTAGAGCTAAGCACAACCCGGGAAGTCTTCGACATATCTAGGGCAGATCGGGTGAAGACTCGGCTGTACCAGGAGATGTCGGACGGCTAGGGCACAGGGCTAAGATAGAATAAAGGGACCTGCTCTGCTCGGCGATCGGAGATAGGGCTCTAGGGCTGAGGAAGGCCGGCGGCAGCGCTGGGTCGGTGGCGGAAAAGCAAACTCGGTGGCGACACAATCCAATCTAGGGCACAGCTGGCGCTGCTCCGGTCCAGAGAGGGCAGCGGCGTCGGCAGGGCTCGGCTAGGGCACGCGGTGGCCGGCGCTAGGGCTGTGCTCGCACGTCGCCGGCGCTTGGATAGGGAGGAGGAAGGGGGTCTCGATGTGAGGCGAGGAAGAGCGGCGGCTCGAGAAGGAAATGGAAGAGAAGCATAGGATGCCAAGAACTCTCAGCCGCGTCTCTAAATTGCGAGATAACCGCTCGGCGTCGGCGCCGGTTAGGGCAAGGGGAGAAGGCTTCGGGCGCGCGACACAAGGGAAAGGAGAAACGACGATAAAAATAATTAAAAGCAAAAGAAATATAAAAAGAAAAGGAAATATAAACATTTCCTCACTAAAAATAGGGTAGCCTAAACAGGCTTTCCCGGAACCCAAATTTTATCCCCGTTAACTCGTCCGTACGAGTTTCGAAAAATTCTCGAAAAATTTCTAAAAATTTCGGAAAATTCCCTTATTAATATTCGCCTATTTTCGGTATTTTACACAGACAGCTTCGGTGAAAAATTTGAACAGCTTATGAGGGAGTGAGATGGAGAGAGGGTGACAGACGGACGAGAGGCCCTGCTCGTCGACGCAGCTGCAGCGGCGAAGCAACAAACCTTAACTAGCTCCATAACAAAATCGCAAGCAACAAGACTCTCCTTTCTTTTCCGCGGCCAAGGAGAAGGAGACATGAGAAAGATCACGGTTTGTAGTGTACTCTCGCCTCTTCTGAAAAAAAAAACTCTAATGGTCATTTAGACCAGGTGGAGTTGTACTCTCGCCTCTATTTACAAACAAAAAAAAACTGCAATGACCTTTTATACTAGATGGAGTTTACATGTTAGGGTTTAGAATTTAGTCCCATATCTTTTGTTTTTGATTGACGGAGTGGAACTAGTGCTATAAAAGAAGAGGCTATGACACTTTCTTATTCATACCTTTCTCGGCCTTTTGGCTAAGATCAAGTGTAGTATCTGTTCTTATTAGTTTAATATCTGATATGTGGACCATTGGTTCACTATGATATTAAATTAATTTTTGTTTTGGGAGGGATCATTATAGCTTGCTATTGGATCCTTGACGTGTCATCCCTGTGTTGCACTATTGCAAGGGTTTGACACACCTGACCAAGTTAAATTAAAATTTTAAATTAAGTTTATTTTTAAATTATTAATTACAATGCATGAAATTAAATCTAAAATTTTAAATATTTTAAAATATATACAAAACAAATAAAAAATTTGAATTTTTTACCGATTTAATTATTATTTTTTTGTTAATGAATACGAAATTTTAAAATTAGAATTGAATAAATTGATGTTTTCTTAGATGAAATTGTGAAATAATTTAATTAAAATTTTAAATTTATTAAGTTATTCAATTGAATTGAAATAACATAATTAGTGTGGTTTATTTTTTTAATTTGGTAAGAAAAAAGGATTTTACTCCGCCCAAGAAAGATAAAACACATACCAAACAACTTTCTAATAGGGAGGACATTTAATCCTTAGGGAATAAAACATGTAAAACACCTGTATCACTCGAATACCAATTTGGCTACACCGTGGGGGTAGAGTTTGGTTCAAGTTTGGCTTGAGGTTGGTTCGTTTAAATGTTATCAAGTTCTCAATTGAATTGGTATCAAGTACTCAACTTTCGCTGACTAATCCTGGGATGGTCAATCCAGCCATAAAAATTTTCCACCGGTCCATCAATCCAATGTTCTTAGATCAATCGTCCATTAGGGAAAATTCATCTGTTAATTCACCGAGATTTAAACTCGATCCTTAAATATTTGGGAAACTAAAAGTGTCCTATCATGGTACTATTACACAAGAACAACCTTATTTATTGTTTGAAACTTATTCAATTATTTATTAAATTCAATTATTTTATTTTATTTAATATGTTTATAAACAAGTTATTGATGATCATTATTAACCAATATACTTGTTCAAATTTATTCATAAATTTTTGAAGCATGTTCAATTAGTTAAAATAGTGTTGTATTGAACGCACATAAATAATTTCATATTAAATTGAACACCAACCTTATTTTTGAACCATTGGTTCATTTACCGCCTTATCTGGCATGCTTGGGATATGCAACGAGGGCACAATGATAGGGCACTCTTGGGATATATACCGAGAGCACAATGTTGATACCATCTCGATGATCTTGAACCAACTCCAGACCAATGCTTTGGATAAATAGTCTCGCTCAGTCAAACTGACAAGTAAATTGTTCGGTCACACTGAAAGAACATGCCAAATGAAAGACCATGGGAAAACCCTAACCCTACGGTCTATGGAGGGCCCAAACTATAGGAGAATAACTCGAGGGGTGATTAGCTTATGGGTTAGATTAACTAACATGTTAAGGCGCTTTCATACCTGGATGCAACAGAGTTGGGAAAGTAGGCAACAAAGTTCTTTAATATATTTTGCAATGGGAGAAGGAAGCACAAAGGCCAAACTAAGATTGACATTCCACATCTCATCCCTACAGGCTATTGCAAGTAGATATAAAAGAAACAAAACGAGTTCAATAGGATGAACTCAGCATAGCAAATGAGAACCACCAAAACCTCAAGAGTAAGATGCATGAATTGAGACTTCCTCCTCAAAATATTTGACAATACGATTGATTATGTTTGAAAATTGAAAAGAGGGCATGCTGGCAATGGTTACATGGTTATTGATTGGAATAAGACTTTTTACTATGAGAAAAAGTTTTCCTTTGATCTCGCACACACTAAAACAAGCAAAAAAAAATGTTAGTGACCAGAAACCAGGGGAAGTCTTTGGCGATAGCCCTCCGACGCTAATGACGCAAAGCCTCTGCGAGTGGCAGCCATGAGCACAACCACCGGCCAATATCAGAGCAAACTTTGTGGGTGTTCCTCAAGGCCTACGACATCGGCAATTGGGGAAGTTTGTGACATGGACGCTATCTTTCCATGTGTTGGCAGCAGGCAACAAAATCGATCGGAGCGGTAGGAAAAGAGAGCAAAAGGAAGGGGTGGTCGAAATTTTAAGCAGGAGATTTGTCATGCATTTATAACTAACTATGTGCTATGATACCATTGTTGATACTCTAAATGCACGAATCAAAACGAATTAAAATGGTAAACACTTACAACAATCTCCCACAGATCTACAATCGACGACGATTGGACTTGCTGCCGGAAGAGCAATCATAGGATTGGAAAGCTCTCCACAATTCCACGAACCAAATCTCACCGTCTCAGATATTCTTCTCACTCTCTCGTTGTCTCTTTCTCAACACTGTGAATCATCCGCCATGATCCTTGGACGCATCCCTTATAAATGAAAATAACTCAAGGATATAATAGACTTTTCCATTAATTGTAGTGGGGAATGTGGGCATGCTCCTACGTTCCCATTTCCTATAGGATCGACATCTGAAGCCAACTAGTGATGAGCCGAGCGAATCGGGGGATCAAACCTACAGACACCTTAGGCAAAGAATTTGATCAGCTTACGAGGGAGCGAGGCGGAGAGAGGTTGACCGACGGAGGAGATGTCCTGCTTGTCGACGCAGCTGCAGCGGCGAAGCAACAAACCTTAACTGCCTCCAGAACAAAATCACAAGCAACAAGACTCTCCTTTATTTTCTGTGGCCAAGGAGAAGGAGACGTGAGAAAGATCACGGTTTGCAGTGTACTCTCGCCTCTTCTTAAAAAAAAACTCTAATGGCCATTTATACCAGGTGGAGTTGTACTCTCGCCTCTATTTACAAACAAAAAAACTGTAATGACCTTTTATACTAGGTGGAGTTTAGAGTTTAGGGTTTAGAATTTAGTCCCATATCATTTGTTTTTGATTGACGGAGTGGAACTAGTGCTATAAAAGAAGAGGCTATGACACTTTCTCATTCATACCTTTCTCGGCCTTTTGGCTAAGATCAAGTGTAGTATCTGTTCTTATCAGTTTAATATCTGATACGTGGACCATTGGTTCACTATGATATTAAATTAATTTTTATTTTGTGGAGGGATCATTACAGTAGCTTGCTATTGGATCCTTTGCGTGTCATCCCTGTGTTGCACTATTGTAGGGGTTTGACGCACCCGACCAAGATAAATTAAAATTTTATATTAAATTAAGTTTTTTTAAATTATTAATTATAGTGCAAGAAATTAATTCTTAAAATTTTATATATTTAAAAATAAATACAAAACACATAAAAATAATTGAATTTTTTTATTGATTAAATTGTTATTTTTCATTTATTGAATAAGAAATTTTAAAATTAGAATTGAATAAATTGATGTTTTCTTAGATGAAATTTTGAAATAATTTAATTAAAATTTTATTAGGTTATTCAATTTAATCGAAATAACTTAATTAGTGTGGTTTTTTTTAATTTGGTAAGAAAAAATGATTTTACTCCTCCCAAGAAAGATAAATCACGTACCAAACAACTTTCTATAATAGGGAGGACATTTAATTAATCTGTTGGGAATAAAACAGGAAAAACACTTGTATCATCCGAATACCAATTTGGCTACATCGTGGGGTAGAGTTTAATTCCAGTTAGGCTTGAGGTTGGTTTGTTTAAATGTTATCAAGTTCTCAATTGAATTGGTATCAAGAATTCAACTTTCACTAACTAATCCTGGGATGGTCAATCCAGCCATAAACATTTTCCACCGGTCCATCAATCCAATGTTCTTAGATCAATCGTCCATTAGAGAAATTTCATCCGTTAATTCAACGAGATTTAAACTCGATCCTTAAATATTTGGGAAACTATAAAAGTGCCCTACCGTTGTACTATCACACAAGAACAAACTTATTTATTGTTTGAAACTTATATAATTATTTATTAAATTTAATTATTTTATTTTATTAATTTAACATGTTTATAAAAAAGTTATTGATGATCATTATGCACCAATATATTTGTTCAAATTTATTCATAAGTTTTTGAAGCATGTCCAATTAATTAAAATTGTGTTGTATTGAACGAACATAAATAATTCCATATTAAATTGAGCACCAAACTTATTTTTGAACCATTGGTTCATTTACTGCTCTATCCGGCACGCTTGGGATATGCAACGAGGGCAGAATGATAGGGCACGCTTGGGATGTGTACCGAGAGCACAATGTTGTTACCATCTCGATGATCATGAACTAACTCCAGACCAATGCTTTGGATAAATAGGCTCGTTCAGTCAAACTGATAAATAGATCACTGAAAGAACAGGCCAAATGAAAGACCATGGGAAAACCCTAACCCTACGGTCTACGGAGGGCCCAAACTATAGGAGAATAACTCGAGGGGTGATTAGCTTGCGGGTTAGATTAACTAACATGTTAAGGCGCTTTCATACCAGGAAGCAACAGAGTTGGGAAAGTAGGCAACAAAGTTCTTTAATATATTTTGCAATGGGAGAAGGAAGCACAAAGGCCAAAGTAAGATTGACTTTCCACATCTCATCCCTCCAGGCTATTGCAAGTAGATATAAAAGAAACAAAACGAGTTCAATAGGATGAACCCAACATATCAAATGAGAACCACCAAAACCTCAAGAGTAAGATGCATGAATTGAGAATTCCTCCTCAAAATATGTGACAGTACGATTGATCATGTCTGAAAATTGAAAAGAGGGCTTGCTGGCAATGGTGACTTGGTTATTGATTGGAATAAGACTTTTTACTATGAGAAAAAGTTTTCCTTTGATCTCGCACACACTAAAACATGCAAAAAAAATGTTAGTGCCCAGAAACCAGGGGAAGTCTTTGGCGATAGCCCTCCGATGCTAACGACGCAAGGCCTCTGCAAGTGGCGGCCATGAGCACAGCCACCGCCCAAATTAGAGGCAAACTCCGTGGGTGTCCCTCAAGGCCTACGACGTCGACAATTGGGGAAGTTCGCAACATGGACACTATCTTTCCATGTGTTGGCAACAGGAAACTAAATCGATCGGAGCGGCAGCAAACAAGAGCAAAAGGAAGGGGTAGCAATTTTAAACAGGAGATTTGTCATGCATTTATATCTAACTATGTGCTCTGATACCATTGTTGATACTCTAAATGCATGAATCAAAACGAATTAAAATGGTAAACACTTACAACGATCTCCCACAGATCTACAATCTGCGACAATTGGACTAGCTGTCAGAAGAGCAATCATAGGATCGGAAAGCTCTCCATAATTCCACGAACCAAATCCCACCGTCTCAAATGTTCTCACTCTCTTGTTGTCTCTTTCTCTACACTGTGAATCGTTCCCCATGATCCTTGGATGCACTCCTTATTAAGGAAAATAACCCAAGGATATAATGGACTTTTCCATTAAGAGTAGTGGGGAACGTGGACATGTTCCAACGTTCCCATTTCCTATAGGATCGACATCTGAAATTGACTAGTAATGAGCCGAGTGAATCGGGGGATCAAACCCACAAACAGCTTCGCCGAAGAATTTGATTAGTTGATGAGGGAACGAGGCGAAGAGAGGGTGATCGACGGAGGAGATGTCCTGCTTGTCGACGCAGCTGCAGCGACGAAGCAACAAACCTTAACTGCCTCCAGAACAAAATCGCAAGCAACAAGACTCTCCTTTCTTTTCTGCGGCCAAGGAGAAGGAGACGTGAGAAAGATCACGATTTGCAGTGTACTTTCACCTTTTCTTAAAAAAAACTCTAATGGCCATTTAGACCAGGTGGAGTTGTACTCTCGCCTCTATTTACAAACAAAAAAAAACTGTAATGACCTTTTATACTAGGTGGAGTTTAGAGTTTAGGGTTTAGAATTTAGTCCCATATCGTTTGTTTTTGATTAACGGAGTGGAACTAGTGCTATAAAAGAAGAGGCTATGACACTTTCTCATTCATACCTTTCTCGGCCTTTTGGCTAAGATCAAGTGTAGTATCTGTTCTTATCAGTTTAATATCTGATACGTGGACCATTGGTTCACTATGATATTAAATTAATTTTTCTTTGGGGAGGGATCATTTCAGTAGCTTGCTATTGGATCCTTTGCGTGTCATCCTTATGTTGCACTATTGTAGGGGTTCGGCGCACCCGACCAAGTTAAATTAAATTTTTATATTAAATTAAGTTTATTTTAAATTATTAATTACAATATATGAAATTAAATCTTAAAATTTTATATATTTAAAAATAAATACAAAACACATAAAATAATTGAATTTAATGCATAAGAAATTTTAAAATTAGAATTGAATAAATTGATGTTTTCTTAGATGAAATTTTGAAAAAATTTAATTAAAATTTAAAATTTTATTAAGTTATTTAATTTAATCGAAATAACTTAATTAGTGTTTTTTTTAATTTTGTAAGAAAAAATGATTTTACTCCGATAAATCACTTATCAAACAACTTTCTAATAGGGAGGACATTTAATCCTTAGGGAATAAAACACATAAAACACCTGTATCACTCGAATAATACAATTCGAAATCTTTAAATATGAATCTAAATAATTTGACCAACTTGAATAACTTAATTAAAAATAATTTTTTACCTTTTATTTTTATTATAATTTTTTTATTGTTATCTCAATAATTTATCATTATTATACTAGCTTTAATATTGATATTCATAATTTTAAAAATAAAATTTGATTTAATTTTAAAAAGATTTATTAAATCCTAAATTTAGGCCAATCCTAGTCAATCTGGACTCCGATCCAATCCTAGTACAACTTAAAAATCCTCTGATCTGAATATGAAAATTTCTAATTCAAGTTGGATATTTTTCGTTTACAACTTAAAAATTTCTAATTTCTTAATAAATATAGTTTACAAGTTTTGTTTGTGAATATAATTTTTGAATAATTTAAAATCTTTGTTTTTAAGAAATTTATTTATTTATTTAATGAATTAATCAAGCTTATTTATTTAATTCATATCGAATAAATATAAATAAATGATTATCGAGTTAAACACTAAATTTTCTCATAAATGTTTAATTTATTTTTGTTATCGAATATATAGATAGTGGAAATTGTATTTGAATTTTAAAAAAGATAAAATTATGATGTTATTTCTAGATCTCATTTGATCAGTTAAACTTATGAGTCTGAGAAATTTCTATCATTTTTCTTTTTTGTAATAGAAAAAAAAATTGTTATCCCTCATAATTTATCGATTTTTTTAGAATGCATCTTTATGGTTTTTGAATCATTCATTTACCTTTATAATAGTTTTAATTTATTGAGTGCAAGTTTTTTTTTACAATTAACTTAAGCCATATAAATTTAGAATTTCCATTATTTTTTAATGTTACAAACTTATATTTGCAATTCGTATACATGTCATAAAACCAAAAAGCTAATAATCTCTTAGAATTTAACTACCATGTTGGAGATAGAGATGTTCTTTGTATATATTACAAGAAGTTAACAAGTTAATGACGAGTTCCTCTAACAAATAGATCTTTGCCATTAGATGATCTCGATAGGTTGAGTACAAGCAATGAGTCCATTTTTGCCCACCATATCAAAGATTGAACTAATTCTAGCATGCCTTATCGCGTCGTGAATTGGTTCGCTCAAATCACGCATTTTTTTATGGTATTGATACTGACAAATCTAAGATTTGCACCCTAAAAGTAAGTTAATTTGATAGGAATATTATAGCAAGGATTTGAGTTATGAAATCTGATTTAATGATTTTTGATGAATGTATATATTTGCAATGCTGAAGAATACTTTTGAGTCGCGAGATTTATCCCATCGCCATTAGTGTTCAATCAACCTAATCATGGAGCCTCCGAGGCTATGGTGCAGCGGCAGGGCGTCTAGGTTACCACCCAGGCACCCACGGCTCGAGCCCCAGCTATGACGAATTTGCAGGAATTTTTCCTCTAAATGGGGCACACAACTAAAAGATGTTGGGCTTATAGGCTACCCGCTGCGAGCCCTTCCCGATTTACCTTGGTGTCCGGTGGAAAACTTTCGTGGAACCGGGCCGGTCATCCCATGCTCGACGTTACTCAGCCTGGTTAATTATTTTTAAGACTAGCTTAACATTACAAGGCAACATTGGGAAGATGTAGAACCAATATCATCACATCTAAAACCCTTATTGTCTCAATCATTTTGATTTTACAACACACATTACAAGAACTAAAACAAAAACATTTTAGATACAAGTCAATCACTAGAAATCTTCTCTAACCGTATGAAAATGATAAGAAATCCACATGCGAACTCAATTTGTTAGATGTTTAAAGCAGTCCATTCCCACGCATTTATTGTTCGACCATATATTTGAATATTTGCCAAATCTTGAATCTATCGATCAATTCCCTCATTGTCCATATGTATAAACAGGGATTTGACAGTTCTTATTGTTATTCTTTGGGTCATTTATTAGACTCAGATCATCTTCATCTTCCTTGTAAGTTTTCACATATGTTTCGGCACTTGCCAAAATCAATCTTTCTACCATAAAAAGCTGATAGTTGTTCTCAACCACCGAGTCGAATATGTTTGTAAAGTTTGATGAGCATGCCAATTTGTACCTGTTACAAAGTTTGCACTCACATACAAAAACCAACATATATCCAATGCAGAAGTGCACGAATAGATGAAGCAACAAAAAAAACAAAAAGACTGGCACAACCTAAAAAAAACACTAATATTCTTAAATTCACTAAAAAATCTCATACGAGTCATTGAAATGAAATCTCTAATATTCTTAAATTCACTATACACTAAAAAATTAAGGTATCTTGCACAAAAAGACTGGCTCAGATTCCAGTCTCTTAGTCTAACTAAAACACGAAAACAGCTGCACAATTAAATTTTCATTCGATTTTAAATATAGAGAGGAATGTGCATATCTTTCAAGTTACAAGTAGATTTGATATCAAAGTGACAATCTAGCTATGTCAAATTGCTAAAGAAATTAAATATTAACAAAACATACATTAGACAAAGTGGAATGGAACCCACTGCACAACCTATCAGAAAGAGTATATGATCCACGGGAAAGATGCAGAAAGCTACATGAAAGAGTATATGAGCATAAGTTTACCCGCTATTGATTAAATAAAAAAGGAACAAAATTTGCACAATGCTTCATTAAAGTTTTAGAAAAACACAAAAATAATGTCTGTGACTTGTCAAATAATGTAACAGGAGTTGAGTAATTGTACATTCCATCTGTATTTGGATTTCCGCTTTGGTGCAGGATCCCCTTCTTGTTATGTGTTGGATTGATGCACATTCTAGAAGGCATCACAAATACTCTGCAAATTTTTTAAACAAGCATAATGTCAGTACAAAACAACTATTAATTAATTCCTCCATCTAGAATTCTTCCTACAAATTTTTTATACGCAAGGAGTGAACTTTAACACCCAAATCAAATGCTCAAAGGCAAATCTTCATAATCCCAGAAACTTGGAGTGTTATTAATTCCAATTCAACGAATCAAAGAAGATCATCCACAATAGTGATGGAATATTAAAGCAAGGTAGTAGAACAGAAGAGAAATTGATGGCCCAGACCGGCGAAGGTGTCGCAGTGCTTTCCGGGGCAATCAATGCGGTCGCCCCAATACAAGTACTTGCTCTACACCACCGCCTTGGCGGCTTCCCTCGACGACGTGGAGGAAGCAGGGATCGCAGAGGAGAAGGCAACCCAGAGGAGCGCGAGGGCAACGACAGAGATGAGGAAGAGTTATACGACGAGGTGCCGTTGGAACCGAAGAATCGCCATAACGGTGAGAGTCCGAGGTATCGTTCACTAAATTCATCAATCTACGAGACGAACTAATTTTGTAATAATATTTGAGAATATACATTAAAACCTATTAATGGGGATGTAGCTCAGATGGTAGAGCGCTCGCTTAGCATGCGAGAGGCACGGGGATCGATACCCCGCATCTCCATAAAATATTTTATTAGTTTATGTTTTTTATTTTGTATGTGAAAGTAATCAAACTCTTTATATATAATTTTATAATTCTAGGTACTCATTTATGAGAAATTCATGAACATACAATAGTGTTAATTTTTTTTAGAGTTTAGGTTAAAAAAGTGAACATTTTTTTTTAACAAGTTTTTGTTGATGATCTTGGATCGATAACCAAGGTTATCAAGAATACCTCCAACAAACACACCCTAAATGATCATGATTTGCGTATACATGGGTGTGCATGCTATCAAAACACTATAAATATAGTTTTGATATTCTGCATACCTTACTCTGCACATCTCTTGAGTATCTAATTTGTTTTTTAAATTTAATTTTTTGTTATGCTTAATACTATAATCCAAATCCTACCCTCAAAAGACAAACTCTTATTGACATAAGTGGAGCTAAAAAAATTCGTATTTCGTTGATTCTATGTGCTGCCCACGAATGTCGCCTAAGCTAGCATCCGTGTGTGTATAGTATGTTATGCGATCGTCCGTGCCTGATTGGTAGAGGCACTTAGAATTGATCAAGGCATCTCAAATTTTTTTATTTTTTAAAATTAATAAAATCAATAAATCGGAGCTAAAAAAAAATCCTATATATATATATATATATATATTATACCCGTGAGTTTCTAATTTTGTTTAATTTGAACGTTATAATTTAACATATATAGACACTAAAGGTAAAATCTAATTAGTTTAAACTCGGGGCATAAAAAATAAAATAAAATAACACTTGTATTTCAATTGGGTTGTTTGGATCAATTCTATGCGCTCGACAACACAGTTGTGGACTATTCCACTACAAAAAAAACAGCATTACCGACGGAATATTCCGTCGTAGTTCTGTCGTTAGAGGCATTTATCGACGGAAAATAAAGTGTCGGTGTAAAATTCGTCGGAAAACTATACTCCGACGGAATTACTGTTCCGTCGGTACATTTACCGATGGAATAACTAGTTCCGTCGGTAAATATATACCGACGGAAAAGTTATTCTGTCGATAATTTTCGCTATCCTAATCTATGAGCCCGACAACAGAGTTGTGGACTGTTCCACCGCGAACGATATATATATAGGTGCCCATCTTGTATTAGATTTATTTTATAAAATTTATTTCTTTTAGCTCCTGAGTTAAGCCGATTAGATTTAAACTTTGGGGTTTAGGAGTTGGATTATAGTGTTCAAGTTAAAAAAATTAAAATTAAAATTAAAAAATTTTAAGTACCCATGGGGTATATAATATATGTATTTTGGGTGTTTAGGATTTACAATTTAAAGGAATAAATTTAAAAAAAATTGAGATGCTTGGATCAATTCTAGGCACGTGAATTGTTCTGTAGCGAATGATCCTTGTAAATTTCTCATGAAGGGGATCAATGATCATAAGCAAAGGAAACCGGAAATCTCCATGTTTCAGGAGATACATTCTCTTGTGAAACATAGAACAAACACACTATTGTAAAACAACAAATTACTACAATCAAAGTTAACTGCGAAATTGAATCATTACCCGTTCAGCAAGCACGCAAGCTTTGCCAGGAGTCCCAACACCAACTACAATTAGTTTAACTCCTGCTGCATCAAATTTGGATGAGTTTGCAGGTATCAAAAGAGAAGAGCTAAACTCACCAACAAAAACATCCAAAATGCCTCATGAGTGCAACCACTGAAACACACTAATCCACACAAAAGTAGTTGATCATGTATCAATCAATCTGCTAGGACAATGAAACGGAACAGCTAACAATTGCCTAATCGAACAAACTAAGAGCAGGTGGTAATCAGATCTAGAGAAGAAAGATTTAGAAAATCAGTAGTTAGTATGAACGGGAGAAGGGAAAAAAGGAAGCAATTTGATATTTCATTTTGGTCCCAGAGATCGCTGAGGAACAGGGCTCTCCAGTGCCCCCGCCGCGAATACACGGATACCATCAAGGGCATCCCGGGTTGCGGTCTCATTGACGCCGCTAGTAGCGACTGCGACAGAGGAACCATGCGACGCAGCTTGAAGGATCGGCATCTGAAGCCGACTAGTGACGAGCCGAGTGAATCGGGGGATCAAACCCACAGATGGCTTCGGCGGAGAATTCGATCAGCTTACGAGGGAGCGAGGCGGAGAGAGGGTGATCGACGGAGGAGAGGTCCTGCTCACCGACACAACTGTTGTGGCGAAGCAACAAACCTTAACAACCTCCAGAACAAAATCTCAAGCAACAAGACTCTCCTTTCTTTTCCGCGGTCAAGGAGAAGGAGACGTGAGAAAGATCACGATTTGCAATGTACTCTCGCCTCTTCTTAAAAAAAAAACTCTAATGGCCATTTAGACCAGGTGGAGTTGTACTCTCGCCTCTTCTTACAAACAAAAAAAAATTGTAATGACCTTTTATACTAGATGGAGTTTAGAGTTTAGGGTTTAGAATTTAGTCCCATATCGTTTGTTTTTGATTGACGGAGTGGAACTAGTGCCATAAAAGAAGAGGCTATGGCTCTAATTTATTCATATCTTTCTCAGCTTTTTGGCTAAGATCAAGTGTAGTATTTGTTCTTATCAGTTTAATATCTAATACGTGGACCATTGGTTCACTATGATATTAAATTAATTTTTGTTTTGGGGAGATCATCTACTAGATCTTTCGTGTGTTATCCTTGTGTTGTACTATTGCAGGGTTCGTGTGTTAATTCAATTAAAATTTTATATTAAGGTGGTGTTTGGTTTAGAGGTTTGGAAATAAGGGAATGGATTCATTTCCAAACCTGGATGAAACCCACCCATTCCCTTAGGTTTTGATGGAATGGGAATAAGAATTAAGTTTTGGACAAAAATACCCTTAGTATATTTGTTTAATTTTTCTTTCATTTCATTCTATCTCCTTGTTCTCTCTCATCATACTTTCTCTCTCCTCATTCTATCATCATATTTTTTCTTTCAACATATTTTATCTCTTCTTATTCTCTCTCATCACACATTCTTTACAATTTTCTCTCTCATCATACACTTTCTCTCATTATTTTCTCTCTTTTCATTCTCTCATTTTTTTCATCATACGTTTTCTCTCATCATTCGTTCTCTCTCCTGAATCTCTCTTACCATACTCTCTCTCCATATTTTATCTAATCACACTTTCTCTCTCTTCATTCTCTTCCATCACTCTCTCTCCCCTTATTTTCTGTCATCACACATTCTCTACCATTTTCTCTTTATATTCTCTCTCATTATTTTTTCTCTCATCACTCTCTCTCATTATTTTATCTCTCTTCATTTTTTCATCATACTTTCTCTCTCCTCAATCTCTCTTACCATACTCTCTCTCCATATTTTCTCTCATCCCACTTTCTCTCTCTTCATTCTTTTCCATCACGCACTCTCTCCTCATTTTCTCTCATCACACTTTCCCTTTCTTCATTTTTTCCCATCACACATTCTCTCTCATCACATTTTCTCATCATACTTTCTCTCATCACACTTTCTCTCTCTTCATTTTTCCCAATTACTCTTTCTCTCTCAACACACTTTCTCTCTCATCATACTTTTTCTCTTCTCAATCTCTCCTATCAAGCTCTCTCTCCTCATTTTCTCTCATCATACTTTCCCTCTCTTCATTTTTTCCCATCACACTTTCTCTCTCATCATATGTGTCTCTCACATTCAATTTTACTTTCCATCTAATTTTTTCTCTTATTTTCCTCTAAGGGTAAAAAAGAAAATTTAAGTTCATTCCGATTGAAAATATTCAACTAACCAAACATTACTTTTAGGATTGATACCCAAGCTCACACTCATTCCCATTCCACAATACTATGATACATATTCCCATTCCGATTCCTAGGAGAGAACCAAACACCAACTAAATTAAGTTTATTTTTAAATTATTTATTACAGTCCATGAAATTAAATCATAAAATTTTATATATTTTAAAATAAATACAAAACACATAAAAAATAATCAATTTTTTTTACTGATTTAATTATTAATTTTTAGTTAATAAATAAGAAATTTTAAAATTATAATTGAATAAATTGATGCTTTCTTAGATGAAATTTTGAAATAATTTAATTAAAAATTTAAATTTGATTAGGTTATTAATTTTAAATTTTAAATGTTATCAAGTTCTCAATTTAATTGGTATCAAGTATTCAACTTGCAAATCCTCCAGCCATGAAATTTTTTAACCGGTCTGTCAGTCCAGTGTTCTTACCGTTAATTCACCAAGATTTAAACACGATCCTTAAATATTTGAGAAACTAAAAAGGTCTGAAAGTAAATTGTTCGGTCACACTGAAAGAACAAGCCAAATGAAAGGCCATGGGGAAACCCTAACCCTACGGTCTATGGAGGGCCCTAACTATAGGAGAGTAACTCGAGGGGTGATTAGCTTGTGGGTTAGATTAACAAACATGTTAAGGTGCTTTCATACTAGGAAGCAACAGAGTTGGGAAAGTTGGCAACAAAGTTCTTTAATATATTTTGCAATGGGAGATGGAAGCACGATGACCAAAGTAAGATTGACTTTCCACATCTCTTCCCTCCAGGCCATTTCCACATCTCTCCATATTTTCTCTCATCACACTTTCTCTCTCTTCATTCTTTTCCATCACACACTCTCTCCTCATTTTCTCTCATCACACTTTCCCTTTCTTCATTTTTTTCCATCACACTTTCTCTCTCATCACATTTTCTCATCATACTTTCTCTCCTCAATCTCTCATTTTCTCTCATCACACCTTCTCTCTCTTCATTTTTTCCATTACTCTTTCTCACTCAACACACTTTCTCTCTCATCATACTTTTTCTCTTCTCAATCTCTCCTATCACACTCTCTCTCCTCATTTTCTCTCATCATACATTCCCTCTCTTCATTTTTTTCCATCACACTTTCTCTCTCATCATATGTTTCTCTCACATTCAATTTTATCTTCCATCTAATTTTTTCTCTTATTTTCCTCTAAGGGTAAATAAGAAAATTTAAGTTCATTTCGATTGAAAATATTCAACTAACCAAACATTACTTTTAGGAATGATACCCAAGCTCACACTCATTCCCATTCCACAATACTATGATACCTATTCCCATTCCGATTCCTAGGAGAGAACCCAACACCACCTAAATTAAATTTATTTTTAAATTATTTATTACAGTCCATGAAATTAAATCGTAAAATTTTATATATTTTAAAATAAATACAAAACACATAAAAAATAATCAATTTTTTTTACTGATTTAATTATTAATTTTTAGTTAATAAATAAGAAATTTTAAAATTATAATTGAATAAATTGATGTTTTCTTAGATGAAATTTTGAAATAATTTAATTAAAAATTTAAATTTGATTAGGTTATTCATTTTAAATTTTAAATGTTACCAAGTTCTCAATTTAATTGGTATCAAGTATTCAACTTGCAAATCCTCCAGCCATGAAAATTTTTAACCGGTCTGTCAGTCCAGTGTTCTTAGATCAACCGTCCATTAGAAAAAATTCATCCGTTAATTCACCAAGATTTAAACACGATCCTTAAATATTTGAGAAACTAAAAAAGTGCCCTAGCGTGGTACTATTACACAAGAACAACCTTATTTATTGCTTAAAACTTAAACAATTAGTTATTAAATTTAATAGTTTAAACTTATTTTATTTTATTTATTTAACATGTTTATAAAAAGTTATTGATGATTATTATTCACCAATATACTTGTTCAAATTTATTCATAAGTTATTGAAACATGTCCAATTAATTAAAATTGTGTTGTATTGAATGCACATAAATAATTCCATATTAAATTGAACACCAAACTTATTTTTGAACCATTGGTTCATTTACCGGCCTATCCGACAAGCTTGGGATATGCAACGAGGGCACAATGATAGGCCACGCTTCGGATATGTACCGAGAGCACAATGTTGTTACCATCTCAATGATCTTGAACCAACTCCAGACCAATGCTTTGGATAAACATGCTCGCTTAGTCAAACTGATAAGTAAATTGTTCGGTCACACTGAAAGAACATGCCAAATGAAAGACCATGGGAAAACCCTAACCCTACGGTCTACGGAGGGCCCGAACTATAGGAGAATAACTCGAGGGGTGATTAGCTTGCGGGTTAGATTAACAAACATGTTAAGGTGCTTTCATACTAGGAAGCAACAGAGTTGGGAAAGTTGGCAACAAAGTCCTTTAATATATTTTGCAATGGGAGAAGGAAGCACGATGGCCAAAGTAAGATTGACTTTCGACATCTCTTCCCTCCAGGCCATTTCAGGTAGATATAAAAGAAACAAAACGAGTTCAATTGGATGAACCCAGCATATCAAATGAGAACCACCAAAACCTCAAGAGTAAGATGCATGAATTGAGACTTCCTCCTCAAAATATTTGACAGTACGATTGATCATGTCTGAAAATTGAAAAGAGGGCATGCTGGCAATGGTGACTTGGTTATTGATTGGAATAAGACCTTTTACTATGAGAAAAAGTTTCCCTTTGATCTTGCACACACTAAAATAAGTAAAAAAAATTGTTAGTGCCCATAAACTAGGGGAAGTCTTTGGCGATAGCCCTCCGACGCTAATGACGCAAACCCTCTGCGAGTGGCGGCCATGAGCACAGCCACCGGCCAAATCGGAGACAACTCCGTGGGTGTCCCTCAAGGCCTACGACGTCGACAATTGGGGAAGTTCGCAACATGGACACTATCTTTCTATGTGTTGGCAACAGGCAACAAAATCGATCGGAGTGGCAGCAAACAAGAGCAAAAGGAAGGGGTAGCAATTTTAAACAGGAGATTTGTCATGCATTTATAAATAACTATATGCTCTGATACCATTGTTGATACTCAATATGCATGAATGAAAATGAATTAAAATGGTAAACACTTACAACAATCTCCCGCAGATCTACAATCGGCGACGATTGGATTTGCTGTCGGGAGATCAATCATAGGATCGGAAAGCTCTCCACAATTCCATGTACCAAATCCCACCGTCTCAAATGTTCTTCTCACTCTCTCGTTGTCTCTTTCTCTACATTGTGAATCGCCCCCTCATGATCCTTGGACGTACCCCATATTAAGGAAAATAACCCAAGGATATAATGGAGTTTTCCATTAAGAGTAGTGGGGAATGTGGGCATGTTCCCACGTTCACATTTCCTATAGGATCAGCATATGAAGCCAACTAGCGACAAGCCGAGCGAATCGGGGGATCAAACCCATAGACAGCTTTGGCGAAGAATTTGATCATCCTACGAGGGAGCGACGCAGAGAGAGGGTGACCGACGGAGGAGAGGACCTGCTCATCGATGCAGCTGCAGCGGCGAAGCAACAAACCTTAACTGCCTCTAGAACAAAATCGCAAGCAACAAGACACTCCTTTCTTTTCCGCGGCCAAAGAGAAGCAGACATGAGAAAGATCACAGTTTGCAGTGTACTCTCGCCTCTTCTTAAAAAAAAAACTCTAATGGTCATTTAGTCTAGGTGGAGTTGTACTCTCGCCTCTATTTACAAATAAAAAAAACTGTAATGACCTTTTATACTAGATGGAGTTTACATGATAGGGTTTAGAATTTAGTCCCATATCTTTTGTTTTTGATTGACGGAGTGGAACTGGTGCTATAAAAGAAGAGGCTTTGACACTTTCTCATTCATACCTTTCTCGGCCTTTTGGCTAATGATCCGGTAATAAGGATGAGGGACCCTCGGTAGCGGGGGGTCAATGACACGTGGAGGTCAAAGGTCAAGAGGGTCAACACCAAGGTCGCGCCAAGCGGACTGGCCGACCATCCCCGGACATCCGGCTGACCGGGCACCCGACCCGGGTCTCCCAGGCGGCCGGACGAAAGACAACCCGACCATGGGGCGGGTTTCCGATACTCAAGGTAAAACAGTCTCTAAGCCAAGCGGCCAGGCCGAGTGGCCGAGTCACAGGGCAAGAAGGCGCAATCCCATCCGAGCACACGAGCAGGGCTTTCCCGCCCGGATCTAAGGTACCGGAGCATTCCCAAAGCCTATGAGCGCCGAGCGGCTGGTCCGCTCGGCCCGGAGATAAGTAAGGGCGCAAAGAGACAAAAATGACAACTGGTAACTTCGTCCTCGAGACACCTGCCGCCGACAAACAGCATGTTTGGCGGCAGGAGTGGACAGAGTATCGTACGGTGGAAGCTTCCACCATCACATCCGGGATATGCTCGGACGATTGCGGAATGACGTCAGACATGCTTTTCTGACACGACCTACTGAGGTATGTTTGGGGAAGAGTGCACGCATCGAGAAGCGTGCCCGCGCCTCCCCGGGGTCCTATATAAGGACCCCCAGACTTCGACGGAGGTATGCAATCCTGATCACTGTAGCCACAGTAACGTTACTCTGTTTCTTCGTTGCCTGACTTGAGCGTCGGAGGGTCGTCGCCGGGAAACCCCTCCCGGCTCGCCTTCTTTGCAGGTCCGCCGGAGATCCACATCACCAGTCGAAGACAGCGGAGAGCGCCACGTCCCCAGCGTCCGTCGACTCAGCACTCGGACAGGATCAAATTGGCGCCGTTTGTGGGATGACACCTGAATCCGAGCCTAGAAGATGGAAGAAGCTAGACGTCAACTCCTGGTAACACTCTCTCCTGAGGAGCTTGAAGCACTCATTCAAGCGCGAGCCGCAAAGATGGTTGAGCAACAACAGAAGGTTCAAGCAGAAAGGATAACGCAGCAGGCCGCATCCATCTCTGGAGGCCGAGCGGCAATTGAGGACCGACCGGAACAATATTCTACGTGGGCTCAGAACAAGGGGCAGACCGGCACACCAGGAGACGCGTTGGTCGCCCCTATTCCATTCCATCGAGCACTATTCCAGACGCCGTCAGAATTGGCCCTAGCCAATCAGGGATCGTCCGACGAGGCGCCTATCCGTGATGATAGGAAGGGCAAGGCGCCCCGGACAGATTCATCCCCCGAGCGGATCAATCGGCAGTTCTCCGACGCCATCCTGAGAGACCCACTACCAAAGCATTATGCGCCTCCGGCGATCGGGGAATACAACGGGACCACCGACCCGGATGACCATCTGGGTAAGTTCGACAACATCGTCACTTTACATCAATATACAGATGGGGTGAAGTGCTGAGTGTTCCTCACCACCCTTTCTGAGTCGGCACAACGGTGGTTCCGGAGGCTGCTAGACGGATCAATAACAAGCTTCAAGAAGTTCCGCACAGCTTTTCTCCACCACTTCGCGAGTAGCAGACGCTATCAGAAAACCAGCGTCAGCCTATTCGCCATCAAACAAGGATCGAGGGAGTCGCTCCGGGCCTACATCCAGCGCTTCAACCAGGTGGCCATGGACATCCCGACGGTCACCTCGGAAACTATGATGAACGCATTTACACAGGGGCTTGCGGACGGAGATTTCTTCCGTTCGCTCGTCAGAAAGCCACCTCGCAGCTACGACCACATGTTGAACAAGGCCAATGAGTACATCAACGTGGAGGAAGCTCAAATGGCGAGGAGAAAGGAAGCACCAGCTGAGCCACTAGTCCCCGCCGAGCGGAAGCCGCCTTCCAATTATCAACCGCCAAGAGGACCCCGCGCAGAGATGGCTCGTCCCCATAAGTAAGCAAGGCCGCACGCTGTTCAACAAGTAGCGACCGATCGACCTAAGCCAAAAGGGAAGGTGTGGACTCCCATTTTCTGCTCGCTCCATCAATCCGCCACACACAACACTCGGGATTGTTGGAGTCTCCCTCCGATCGCTCATCCCGCTCCCAGGAGTTATCGTCGCCGATCCCCATCGCCTGATAGGCGACATCGGCATCAAGAGGCCGGGCGGTGGGCAGCCAGAGAATCACCCGAGCGGTACCTTCCCCAGCCGCACAGAGCTAATCCCCGGGCGTCGCATGAACGACCTAAGTCGTCCGTTCAAGAGGAGGAGAACAGAGGAAATGCCTCGAGGGGCGAAATCAACATCATCGCCGGAGGGCCGACCGGAGGAGATTCTAACAGGGCACGGAAGGTGCATGCAAGGCAGCTCACGATCCATACAGTTGGCTGCATTTAGGAGCTGGCGAATGGGCCCGAGATCAACTTTGGGCCTAGGGACCTCGAAGGAGTCGAAGTCTCGCATGATGACGCCCTCATCATTCGAGCGGTAATAGCTAACTACACTATTCACCACATTTTTATTGATACAGGCAGCTCGGTCAACATCATCTTCCGGAAGGCATTTGACCAATTGTAAATCGACCAAGCCGAGTTGCTGCCAATGACAACCCCCCTCTACGGGTTCATCGGTAACGAAGTTTTGCCGGTCGGACAAGTCTGGCTAGCTATCTCGCTGGGGGATGAGCCACCCAGAATAACGCGGATCGCCAACTTCATCGTGGTCGACGCTCCCTCCGCGTACAATGTTATCCTGGGGCGACCGACTCTCAACGAGTTCAGAGCGGTCGTCTCCACCTTCTGCCAGAAGATCAAGTTCTCGGTGGAAGATCAAGTTGGGGAGGTCCGAGGAGATCAGCTTGTAGCCTGGCGATGCTACGTAGAGATGGTCCGAGCCGAGGCTAAATCCGCTCGGAAAGTGCCACGAGTCGAGGTAAACGCTATAACCGAAAAGCCGCCTTCTCTAGTTTATGAAGAAAAGGAGGAGGTACAGATCCACCCTGCCCGACCGGAGGCCACGACTTTCATAGCAGCCGACCTGGAAGCAAGTCAGAGAGAGAAGATGATCGGATGCCTCCAGAAAAATTGCAACGTTTTCGCTTGGTCGACCCACGAGCTACCAGGAGTCTCGCCGAGCATAGCGCAACACGAGCTTCATGTCCGTCCAGATGCTCGGCCGGTAAAGAAAAGGAAGAGGGACTTCAGTGCCGAATAGAATATCATCATCCGGGCGGAAGTGGAGAAGCTCTTGGAGGACGACCACATAAGGGAGGTGCAGTTCCCGAGTTGGCTTGCAAACGTGGTGCTGGTCTCCAAACCAGGCAACAAGTGTAGGGTCTGCATCGACTTCCGGGATCTGAACAAGGCCTGCCCGAAGGATTTCTACCCTTTACCCTGGATCGATCAACTGGTAGACTCCACGACCGGGTGCGAGCTGATATGCATGTTGGATGCTTATCAGGGCTACCATCAAGTGCCGCTCGCCCGAGAAGACCAAGAGAAAGTCAGTTTCGTCACTGCAGACGACACTTACTGTTACAACGTAATGCCGTTCGGACTGAAGAACGCAGGAGCTACCTATCAGCGGCTGATGAATAAGGTATTCCGGGAGCAGATCGGGCGCAACTTGGAAGTGTATGTTGACGATATAATTATCAAATCCTTCCGAGCGGTGGACCTTTATGCGGATTTGGAAGAAACTTTCCAGACACTGAGGAGACACGGGGTCAAGCTGAACCCCCAGAAGTGCTTGTTCGGAGCAAAGGGCGGGCGTTTCTTGGGTTATATTGTGACCGAGCGGGGCATAGAGG
The DNA here is from genome assembly GCF_018446385.1 of Zingiber officinale. Taxonomy (NCBI): domain Eukaryota; kingdom Viridiplantae; phylum Streptophyta; class Magnoliopsida; order Zingiberales; family Zingiberaceae; genus Zingiber; species Zingiber officinale. Next base: position 18,720,627 of record NC_055989.1, read on the forward strand.
CGAACCCCAGCAAGGTAAAAGCATTGCAAGATATGCCTCCTCCCAGAAATCTTCGAGAAGTACAGCGCCTCACCGGTCGGATAACGACGTTATCACGATTCATCTCCCGAACGGCCGACCGAAGCTTCCCTTTTTTCAAGATTCTACGCAAGGCTACAAAGTTTCAATGGGACGAGGAATGCGATCGGGCGTTCGAGGAGCTGAAGACTTATATCAATTCTTTGCCTGTTCTGGCCAAACCGGTTGTAGGAGATCCGCTTCGGATTTACTTGTCTTCGACCGAGCATGCTGTGGGCTCGACATTAGTAAGGCCGAAAGGCGAAGAGCAGCCCATGTACTTTTTAAGCCACATTCTAAAGGATGTTGAATCTCGCTACACTGGTCTCGAGAAATTGGCTTTTGCCTTGATCCTCGCCGCGCGGAGATTGCGCCCTTATTTTTTGGCGCATACAATCATCGTGATGACAAACAGCCCGCTGGGAAGGGTGCTCCTGAATCCAGAAGCGTCTGGGCGGCTCATCAAGTGGACAACCGAGCTAAGTGAGTTCTACATTCAGTATCAACCCCGCTCGGCAATTAAGACGCAATCCTTGGCAGATTTTGTCACCGAGGTGCAAAATCCTGAGCCCGAAGCTATGTGGAAAGTATTTGTGGACGGATCGTCCACTCGGCTTGGAAGCGGAATTGGTATCCTGTTACTTTCCCCTCAAGAAGAGCGGATGCACCTGTCCGTCTGGCTCAATTACTGAGCGACCAATAATGAAGCAGAGTACGAAGCCCTAATAGCCGGCCTGCAGGCCGCGTGACATGTGGGAGCCAGCCGGGTGACGCTATTCTCAGACTCTCAGTTGGCCGCTCAGCAACTCTCAGGGTCCTTCGAGATAAACAACGCAAGGCTCAGGCTCTACGCGGAGGCCTTTGAAAAGCTCAGGACCAAATTCGTAGAAGTCGTCATATAGAAGATCCCCCGAGCCGAGAACCAGTCTGCGGACGAGCTAGCCAAGCTCGGCAGTTCGATATCGCCGGTCGTCATCCAGTAACCAATCGAGCAAGTGCCCTTGATGGCGCACATCGACCGGATGGAAGGTCTCACATTCTCGAGCGATTGGAGGACATCCATAATAGAATTTTTACGATCGGAGGCCACGCCGTCCGATCGGGAGGAAGCCCAACTATTGAGGAGGGCCAGCCGGCTCACGCTCATCGGGGACCTACTCTATAAGAAGGCATTCTCCTGACCGCTGCTAAAGTGCGTCATCTCGGAGGACGCAGAGTACATTCTCCAAGAAGTACACCAAGGATCTTGCGGAGGTCATCCGGGCGACTGGTCTTTGGCAAGGAAGATATTGCTGGCCGGATACTTCTGGCCCACCCTACCGGAAGACGTCGCTCGGACCGTCGCTACCTGCCTTTCCTGTCAGAAGTTTCACAACTTCTCCCATAGGCCAACGGAGAAGATGAAGGCATCTGCTGTGTCCTGCCCGTTCGACCAGTGGGGTACGGACATAGTGGGACCTTTCCCTATGGCGACCGGGCAGCGGAAGTTTTTATTGGTGGCGGTCGACTATTTCTCCAAGTGAGTCGAAACTGAACCACTGGCCAAAATAACCGAGCAGATGGTCAAAAAGTTCATCTGGCAGCATATAATCTGTCGGTTCGACATCCCTCGTCGGCTCATTTCGGATAACGGGCGGCAATTCGTTGGTCAGGAGCTCGGAGAATGGTGCAAAGGATATGACATCGAACAACACTTAACTTCCGTAGCGTATCCTCAGAGCAACGGTCAAGCCGAAGTAGCCAATCGAGAGATCTTGCGAATACTTCGAGTTCGGCTCGATCACATGGGAGGAAGCTGGGTGGACGAGCTGCCGGGCGTGCTATGGGCCATCTGCACAACCCCAAAGGAGGGAACGGGGGTAACACCGTTCCACTTGGTGTACGGAGGAGAGGCGGTCGTCCCAGTCAAGGTCGGAGTAGAGTCCGATCGGATCCAAAGCTACGATGGGGATAATGCCGAGCGGAGGCAGCTAGAGTTGGACCTGGTGGACGAAGCAAGAGCTAAAGCAGCCGTCCGGCTGATGGCGTACAGGCAAAGAATGAAGCAGAATTACAACAGGCGTATAATTCCAAGAGCATTCCAGGTCGGTGATCTTGTGTGGAAGAAGGTAAAGCCGGTCGGCGATGTAAGAAAGATGGCAGCTCCCTGGGCAGGGTCCTTCAAAGTCGTCGAGAAGCTCCGATCGGGTGCATACTACATGGAGGATGAGGACGGACGGTGACTAGACCGACCTTGGAGCGCAAACCACCTCCAATCGTACCGTGCTGGATAAAAGGTGCACCAGTGTTAATTCCTTTCATGTATGTTCCGTTCGTCTATACCCTGTGGCTGCAGGATTGAAGATAAGAAAATTGTGAAGAATCTGAGTGTCATTCACCAAACGGCAAAGTATTTGAAGACCGTCGAGCGGCGACGTTAAACTCTAGAGTCGGACCGGAGACTATAAACCCCTCGGCCTGAAGACCGTCGAGCGGCGACGTTAAACTCTAGAGTCGGACCGACGACTATAAACCCCCCGGCCTGAAGACCGTCGAGCGGCGACGTTAAACTCTAGAGTCGGACGGGCGACTATAAATCCCCCGGCCTGAAGACCGTCGAGTTGCGACGTTAAACTCTAGAGTCGGACCGATGACTATAAAACCCCCCGGCCTGAAGACCGTCGAGCGGTGATGTTAAACTCTAGAGTCGGACCGGCGACTATAAACCCCCCGGCCTGAAGACCGTCGAGCGGCGACGTTAAACTCTAGAGTCGGACCGGCGACTATAAACCTCCCGGCCTGAAAACCGTCGAGCGGCGACGTTAAACTCTAGAGTCGGACCGACAACTATAAACTTCCTGGCCTGAAGACCGTCGAGCGGCGACATTAAACTCTAGAGTCGAACCGGCGACTATAAACCTCCCGGCCTGAAGAACATCGAGCGGCGACGTTAAACTCTAGAGTCGGACCGGCGACTATAAACCCCCCGGCCTGAAGACCGTTGAGCGGCGATGTTAAACTCTAGAGTCGGACCGGCGACTATAAATCCCCCAGCCTGAAGACCGTCGAGCGGCGACGTTAAACTCTAGAGTTGGACCGACGACTATAAACCCCCCGGCCTGAAGACCGTCGAGCAGCGACGTTAAACTCTAGAGTCGAACCGGCGACTATAAACCTCCCGTCCTGAAGACCGTCGAGCGGCGACGTTAAACTCTAGAGTCGGACCGGCGATTATAAACCCCCCGGCCTGAAGACCGTCGAGCGGCGACGTTAAACTTTAGAGTCGAACCGACGACTATAAACCTCCCGGCCTGAAGACCGTCGAGCGACGACGTTAAACTCTAGAGTCGGACTGACGACTATAAACCCCCTGGCCTGAAGACCGTCGAGCGGCGACGTTAAACTCTAGAGTCGGACTGACGACTATAAACCCCCTGGCCTGAAGACCGTCGAGCGGCGACGTTAAACTCTAGAGTCGGACCGGCGACTATAAACCCCCCGGCCTGAAGACCGTCGAGCGGCAACGTTAAACTCTAGAGTCGGACCGGAGACTATAAATCCCCCGGCCTGACGACCGTCGAGCGGCGACGTTAAACTCTAGAGTCGGACTGGCGACTATAAACCCCCCAGATGAGGCAGCGTCGCGTTGAAGTACTTCAGCGAGACACTAGCAGAAAGTCCATGTAAAATGGAAAGTTGTCTGACCGATCGACGAAGTAAAGAAAAACACTACAGCGAAAAGCTCATAGAAGTCCCAGGTAGAGTGGGAGGTTGTTTGACCGATCGGTGCAGTAAAGAAAAACACCCCAACGACAAACTCATAAGAGTCCCAGGCAGAGTGGGAGGTCGTTTAACCGATCGGTGGAGTTAAGGAATTCTCTACGGGAAAAAGGTCGAGAGACCGGTCGACACAGTTACAAGGAACACTCAAAATGAAAGGCTAACGCAGCAAAAGTTGGCATTCATTTAAAAATTACTTTTAAAAGTCTGCCGACTAGGGATAAAGTTACAGATACCGCTCGTTAAAATTAAAGTCTAGCCGATCGGTAAAATTACAGAAAGTACTTCATTCAAGGTAGTTGAAAATATGTTTCGGGATGGTAGTGAGAAGCGCCGCATGTTCTGTAGCGGGGATGACCACGGAGTCGGGGAGTTGGCCTTGAACTTCAGATAGTCCGCAGTGGCGGTGATGGCCAACTCGAAGGCGATGACTAGCCGGTCGCAAACCTTCTCCACAAACTCCGCCGAGCGGATGTATTTTTGCCTCAGAGTTGCGATGCGACCTGGCTCCGCTTCTTGGTACCCCTTGAAGGTGGCACGGGAAGCATCTAGAGCCTCCTGTAGGGCCTTCACATCATCCTTGAGTTTGGTCACCTCCTCCGAGCGACCTTTCTACTCTCCTTCTAGCATCTTGGCCAACTCTTTCACACGCTGCTCCAGTGCTCGGGCTTCCACATTCTTCTTATCCAGATCGGCGATGGCGGTGTTCTTCCGAGTGGTGGCAAGCTTGATCTTGTGGTCATAAGTCTTGACCTGCTTGTTGAGCTGGTCCAGCATGTATGCCTGGTCGGCCGTTTTCTTCCGCTCGGCCTCTAGCAAGCCCTTGGTTTTGGCGAGCTCCTTCTGCAGCTCAGCATAAGAGGAACCTCGAGAAGAAGATGGGCCGCCCGGACTCTTCAGTCTTTTCAGCTCCTCCTTCACCATTGCCAAGCGGTTGACAACAGCAATTTCTTCCACCCATCTCTGATAAACAAAGGCATGCTAAAAGGCCGACCGGGAAGGCTACGTAAAAGGGCAAAAATGAGGCTTACCCCTGTGGACTGCTGCATATGACTGTTAGCCAGCTTGTCGAGCGGTATCATGGCTACTCGGGCCCGGGCGTCCGCCCACATCTCAACGAGGGGCCCCTTGATGGTGATCATATGTTCGGGAGCCGTCAGCCGATCGGACTCGGCCATAAACGCCTCAGTGGGGAGGTGCAGTGTGGCCCTAATAGTGCGGCGCCAGCCAGGAGTCGTGTGAGCAAACGCCGAGGGATCGGAAGCCGGGCTGGACATTGTAGATAGGATGCCCGAGCGGCGAACTCGGCGGGGTACAGGAGGAAGAGAGCTGACCGGTACCGCTTCGATGGCGGCCACAGGCGCATCCAGTTGAGAGGGGGTCCGATCGGAGGAGAGCGCCTCGACCGATGGTGCTTTGCTGCGTTGAGATGCGGTGCCCATCCAATCGGACGCTTGCACTGCAGAAGTGGCCGAGCGGAGAGGTTTCTCAACACACTTTCTTTTCCTGTCGAGCGAGAGCTCGTCCTCCGATTCGGAGTTCTCCTCCCGAACGGTCGGTTCTTTGCCAGAAGTCGCGCCACCAGTCGCCTCCGCAGGTGAAGCCTGAGCGGCCGACTCCCCTGCATTTGTCTCGCTCTCACCCTCGTGAGAGCCGATCGGAGCAATACCCAGCTGCTCCATTTCCTTTGCCGCTGTCACTTCGAGTGCGGCCGCTTTCTTTTTCAAGATCCCGAACAGCACAGACTCCATTACGATGTTCGCTGCAAGGAAAGGAGAAAGAAATCAGTTAGAACTCAAGGCAAATGTACAAGTGAAGTTCTTACCAAAGCTGTTCGGGAGCGGGGTCCGGCTCGGACTCAAACCGAATATATACATTACTCCTTCAAGTAGAAACTTGTTGATGTCGAGCTTCAAACCAGCTAGCATATTCGCTGCTTGAAGGTAGTCCGGTCGGGTCTTATATTTCTTCAGCTCGGGGGAGATGGGTGGTCCAACCTGCCATTTCGTACGGAAGGGGAGCCACCCGGGAATACGAAGGTAGAAAAAGTTCTCTTTCCAATGTTTGTTGGAAGAGGGCAACTTATTAAAAAAGACTAAGCCAGGCCGAGCTTGAAACAGATAAGTGCCCGGCTCGGACTGTTTGGAATAATAAAAATAATAGAAGACCTCTGGGCGGAGGGGAATGTTGTGTATCTTAAATAAGACCACAACTCCGCACAGGAGGAGAAAAGTGTTAGGAACCAATTGGGCGAGCGGAATGCCAAAAAAGTTGCAAACTTCAACGATGAAGGGGTGGAGGGGAAATCGCAGACCGGCTACGAATTGGTCGCGGAAAAGACAAAAGGCGCCGCTCGGAGGTTTGTGCGGTCGAGCGGAAGGTGAAGGTAAAATCAGTTCAAAATCGGAAGGGATATCAAAAGCATTCATCAGGCTCTCGGCATCGCGCCGATCGAACCGCGACTCCATGGTGGTATACCATGGGCCGAGAGCGAGGTCCGCGGGTTGAGAGGAACTTGCCATCACCAGAGCAACGGAGGAAGCAGAAATCGAAAGCGAAAGCAAAGGTGTGAGCGAGAAGCTGAGCAAAGCAGTAACCAAAAGACGAAACGCGGCCAAGAGCGCGAAGAAAACACAGGAATCAATGAAAGAAAGGCAGAAGAACCTTACAGACAAGAAGATCGAAGGAAGAAGACGAGGGTTCGCCGGAGGGCTGATGGATGAGGTCACCGAGGAGAGGAGCGCAGTGAGAACGTCGCAAACAAGAAAGCGGAGGTGCGGCGAAGGAGAAAGGTGAAGGCTTTATAAGGGTATGACCGATCGTCCTAAGCCGTCGGATGCAGGTCACAGGGATCGAGGCCCACATCACGCCATTCATTTCAAACTAACGGACGTCGCTTCGAGAGTAAGGCGGCGACCACACGATGACATCACTTGCGCCACATGGCACTCGGTCAGAGGAGGGCATTTAATGAGCCCCATCACGAGGCAAAACCCGCGTGCTCAACCATAATGGCGGAGATTTGCACGCATTCCAAGAAGATCCCCGGATACAATCACAAGCCGATTGGACAGTCCTCGGCATTAAGCCGACCGGCGCGATTCGACCCCACAGTGGCTGAGCGGAGGCACACGCTCAGCCAAACTCATAGTCCTGTCAGTCGGACTCGGCGTCTCCTTCGACTAGACTTGAGAGGGAGGCATGTGATCTGGTAATAAGGATGAGGGACCCTCGGTAGCGGGGGGTCAATGACACATGGAGGTCAAAGGTCAAGAGGGTCAACACCAAGGTCGTGCCGAGAGGACTGGCGGACCATCCCCGGACATTCGGCTGACCGGGCACCCGACCCGGGTCTCCCAGGCGGCCGGACGAAAGACAACCCGACCATGGGGCGGGTTTCCGATGCTCAAGGTAAAAGAGTCTCTAAGCCGAGCGGCCAGGCCGAGCGGCCGAGTCACAGGGCAAGAAGGCGCAATCCCATCCGAGCACACGAGTAGGGCTTTCCCGCTCGGTCTAAGGTACCGGAGCGTTCCGAAAGGCTATGAGCGCCGAGCGGCTGGTCCGCTCGGCCCGGAGATAAGTAAGGGCGCAAATAGACAAAAATGACAACTGGTAACTTCGTCCTCGAGACACCTGCCGCCGACAAACAACATGTTTGGCGGCAGGAGTGGACAGAGTATCGTACGGTGGAAGCTTCCACCATCACATCCGGGATATGCTCGGTCGATTGCAGAATGGCGTCAGACATGCTTTTCTGACACGACCTACTGAGGTATGTTTGGGGAAGCGTGCACACATCGAGAAGCGTGCCCGCGCCTCCCCGGGGTCCTATATAAGGACCCCCAGACTTCGACAGAGGTATGCAATCCTGATCACTGTAGCCACAGTAACGTTACTCTGCTTCTTCATTGCCTGACTTGAGCGTCAGAGGGTCGTCGTCGGGAAACCCCTCACGGCTCGCCTTCTTTGCAGGTCTGTCGGATATCCACATCACCAGTCGAAGACAGCAGAGAGCACCACGTCCCCAGCGCCCGTCGACTCAGCGCTCGGACAGGATCAGCTAAGATCAAGGGTAGTATCTATTCTTATCAGTTTAATATCTGATACGTGGACCATTGGTTCACTATGATATTAAATTAATTTTTGTTTTGGGAGGGATCATTATAGTAGCTTGCTATTGGATCATTGACGTGCCATTCCTGTGTTGCACTATCGCAATGGTTTGGCGGACCCGACCTAGTTAAATTAAAATTTTAAATTAAGTTTATTTTTAAATTATTAATTACAGTGCATGAAATTAAATCTTAAAATTTTATATATTTAAAAATAAATACAAAACACATAAAAATAATTGAATTTTTTTTATTGATTTAATTATTATTTTTCAGTTAATGAATGAGAAATTTTAAAATTAGAATTGAATAAATTGATGTTTTCTTAGATGAAATTTTGAAATAATTTAATTAAAATTTTAAATTTTATTAGGTTATTCAATTTAATCTAAATAACTTAATTAGTGTGGTTTATTTTTTTTAATTTGGTAAGAAAAAATTATTTTACTCCACCCAAGGAAGATAAATCACATACCAAACAACTTTCTAATAGGGAGGACATTTAATCCTTAGGGAATAAAACACGTAAAACACCTGTATCACCCGAATACCAATTTGGCTACACCGTGGGGGTAGAGTTTGGTTCAAGTTTGACTTGAGGTTGGTTCATTTAAATGTTATCATGTTCTCAATTTAATTGGTATTAAGTATTCAACTTTCGCTAACTAATCCTGGGATGATCAATCCAGCCATAAAAATTTCCACCGGTCCATCAGTCTAGTGTTCATAGATCAATCAACCATTAGAGAAAATTCATCCGTTAATACACCGAGATTTAAACTCGATCCTTAAATATTTGGGAAACTAAAAAAGTGCCCTACCGTGGTACTATTACACAAGAACAACCATATTTATTGTTTGAAACTTATTCAATTATTTATTAAATTTAATTATTTTATTTTATTTATTTAACAGGTTTATAAAAGATTTATTGATGATCATTATTTACCAATATACTTGTTCAAATTTATTCATAAGTTATTGAAGCATGTTCAATTAATTTTAATTGTGTTGTATATAATGCACATAAATAATTACATATTAAATTGAACACCAAACTTATTTTTGAACCATTGGTTCATTTACCGCCCTATCCAGCATGCTTGGGATATGCAACGAGGGCACAATGATAGGGCATGATTGGGATATGTCCCGAGAGCACAATGTTGTTACCATCTCGATGATCTTGAACCAACTCTAGACCAATGCTTTGGATAAACAGGCTCGCTCAGTTAAACTGATAAGTAAATTGTTATGTAACACTGAAAGAACAGGCCAAATGAAAGACCATGGGAAAACCCTAACCCTACAGTCTACGGAGGGCCCGAACTATAGGAGAATAACTGGAGCGTGATTAGCTTGTGGGTTAGATTAACTAACATGTTAAGGTGCTTTCATACTTGGAAGCAACAGAGTTGGCAAAGTTGGCAACAAAGTTCTTTAATATATTTTGCAATGGGAGAAGGAAGCACAAAGGCCAAAGTAAGATTGAGTTTCCACATCTCTTCCTTCCAGGCTATTGCAAGTAGATGTAAAAGAAACAAAACAAGTTCAATAGGATGAACGCAGCATATCAAATGAGAACCACCAAAACCTCAAGAGTAAGATGCATGAATTGAGACTTCCTCCGCAAAATATTTGACAGTACGATTGATCTTGTCTGAAAATTGAAAAGAGGGCATGCTGGCAATGGTGATTTGGTTATTGATTGGAAGAAGACTTTTTACTATGAGAAAAGAGTTTTCCTTTGATCTCGCACACACCAAAACAAGCAAAAGAAACGTTAGTGCCCAGAAACATGGGGAAGTCTTTGGTGACAGCCCTTCGACGCTAATGACGCAAAGCCTCTGCGAGAGGCGGCCATGAGCACAACCACTGGCCAAATCGGAGACAAACTCCATGGGTATCCCTCCAAGCCTACGACGTCGGCAATTGGGGAAGTTCGCGACATGGACGCTATCTTTCCATGCGTTGGCAGTAGGGAACAAAATCGATCGGAGCGGTAGCAAACAAGAGAAAAAGGAAGGGGTAGCAATTTTAAACAGGAGATTTGTCATGCATTTATAACTAACTATGTGCTTTGATACTATTGTTGATACTCTAAATTCATGAATCAAAATGAATTAAAATCATAAACACTTACAATGATCTCCGGCAGATCTACAATCGACGACGATTGGACTTGCTGTCGGAAGAGCAATCATAGGATCGGAAAGCTCTCCATAATTCCACGAACCAAATCCCACCGTCTCAAATGTTCTTCTCACTCTCTTGTTGTCTCTTTCTCTACACCGTGAATCATCCCCCATGATCCTTGGACGCGCCCTTTATAAAGGGAAATAACCCAAGGATATAATGGACTTTTCCATTAAGAGTAGTGGGGAATGTGGGCAAGTTCACACGTTCCCATTTCCTATAGGATCGGCATCTGAAGCCAACTAGTGACGAGCGGAACGAGTTTGGGGATCAAACCGACAGACAACTTCGGCGAAGAATTTGATCAGCTTATGAGGGAGCGAGGCGGAGAGAGGGTGACCGACAGAGGAGAGGTCCTGCTCGTTGACGCAGCTGCAGCGGCGAAGCAACAAACCTTAACTGGCTCCAGAATAAAATCTCAAGCAACAAGACTCTCCTTTCTTTTCCGCGGCCAAGGAGAAGGAGACGTGAGAAAGATCACGGTTTACAGTGTACTCTCGCCTCTATTTACAAACAAAAAAAAACTATAATGACCTTTTATACTAGATGGAGTTTACATGTTAGGGTTTAGAATTTAGTCCCATATCGTTTGTTTTTGATTGACGGAGTGGAACTAGTACTATAAAAGAAGAGGCTATGGCACTTTCTCATTCATACCTTTCTCGGCCTTTTGGCTAAGATCAAGTGTAGTATCTGTTCTTATCAGTTTAATATCTGATACGTGGACCATTGGTTCACTATGATATTAAATTAATTTTTGTTTTGGGGAGGGATCATTACAGTAGCTTGCTATTGGATCCTTTGCGTGTCATCCCTGTGTTGCACTATTGCAGGGGTTCGGCGCACCCGACCTAGATAAATTAAATTTTTATATTAAATTAAGTTTATTTTAAAATTATTAATTATAGTTCATGAAATTAAATCTTAAAATTTTATATATTTAAAAATAAATACAAAACACAAAAATATAATTGAATATTTTTACTTATTTAATTATTATTTTCAATTAATGAATAAGAAATTTTAAAATTAGAATTGAATAAATTGATGTTTTCTTAAATGAAATTTTGAAATAATTTAATTAAAATTTTAAATTTTATTAGGTTATTCTATTTAATCTAAATAACTTAATTTGTGTGGTTTATTTTTTTAACTTGCTAAGAAAAAATTATTTTACTCCACCCAAGAAGATAAGTCACGTACCAAACAACTTTCTAATAGGGAGGACATTTAATCCTTAGGGAATAAAACATGTAAAACACCTGTATCACCCGAATACCAATTTGGCTACACCGTGGGGGTGGAGTTTGGTTCAAGTTTGGCTTGAGGTTGGTTCATTTAAATGTTATCAAGTTCTCAATTTAATTGGTATCAAGTATTCAACTTTCGCTGACTAATCCTGGGATGATCAATCCAGCCATAAAAATTTCCACCGGTCCATCAGTCTAGTGTTCTTAGATCAATCGACCATTAGAGAAAATTCATCCGTTAATACACCAAGATTTAAACTTGATCCTTAAATATTTGGGAAACTAAAAAAGTGCCCTACCGTGGTAATATTACACAAGAACAACCATCTTTATTGTTTGAAACTTATTCAATTATTTATTAAATTTAATTATTTTATTTTATTTATTTAACAGGTTTATAAAAGAGTTATTGATGATCATTATTTACCAATATACTTATTCATATTTATTCATAACTTATTGAAGCATGTTCAATTAATTTTAATTGTGTTGTATTGAATGCACATAAATAATTACATATTAAATTGAACACCAAACTTATTTTTGAACCATTGGTTCATTTACCGGCCTATCCAGCACGCTTGGGATATGCAACGAGGGCACAATGATAGGGCACGATTGGGATATGTACCGAGAGCACAATGTTGTTACCATCTCGATGATCTTGAACCAACTCTAGACCAATGCTTTGGATAAACAGGCTCGCTCAGTTAAACTGATAAGTAAATTGTTCTGTAACATTGAAAGAACAGGGCAAATGAAAGACCATGGGAAAACCCTAACCCTACAGTCTATGGAGGGCCCGAACTATAGGAGAATAAGTCGAGCGTGATTAGCTTGTGGGTTAGATTAACTAACATGTTAAGGTGCTTTCATACTAGGAAGCAACAGAGTTGGCAAAGTTGGCAACAAAGTTCTTTAATATATTTTGCAATGGGAGAAGGAAGCACAAAGGCCAAAGTAAGATTGAGTTTCCACATCTCTTCCTTCCAGACTATTGCAAGTAGATGTAAAAGAAACAAAACAAGTTCAATAGGATGAACGCAGCATATCAAATGAGAACCACCAAAACCTCAAGAGTAAGATGCATGAGTTGAGACTTCCTCCGCAAAATATTTGACAGTACGATTGATCTTGTCTGAAAATTGAAAAGAGGGCATGCTGGCAATGGTGACTTGGTTATTGATTGGAAGAAGACTTTTTACTATGAGACCAAAGTTTTCCTTTGATCTCGCACACACCAAAACAAGCAAAAAAAATGTTAGTGCCCAGAAACAAGGGGAAGTCTTTGGCGACAGCCCTTCGACGCTAATGACGCAAAGCCTCTGTGAGAGGTGGCCATTAGCACAACAACTGGCCAAATCGGAGTCAAACTCCATGGGTATCCCTCCAAGCCTGCGACGTCGGCAATTGGGGAAGTTCGCGACATGGACGCTATCTTTCCATGCGTTGGTAGCAGGCATCAAATTCGATCGGAGCGGTAGCAAACAAGAGCAAAAGGAAGGGGTAGCAATTTTAAACATGAGATTTGTCATGCATTTATAACTAACTATGTGCTCTGATACCATTGTTGACACTCTAAATTCATGAATCAAAATGAATTAAAATCATAAATACTTACAATGATCTCTGGCAGATCTACAATTGGCGACGATTGGACTTGCTGTCGGAAGAGCAATCATAGGATCGGAAAGCTCTCCACAATTCCACGAACCAAATCCCACCGTCTCATATGTTCTTCTCACTCTCTTGTTGTCTCTTTCTCTACACCGTGAATCATCCCCCATGATCCTTGGACGCGCCCTTTATAAAGGGAAATAACCTAAGGATATAATGGACTTTTCCATTCAGAGTAGTGGGGAACGTGGGCAAGTTCCCACGTTCCCATTTCCTATAGGATCGGCATCTGAAGCCAACTAGTGACGAGCGGAACGAGTTTGGGGGATCAAACCGACAGACAGCTTCGGCGAAGAATTTGATCAGCTTATGAGGGAGCGAGGCAGAGAGAGGGTGACCAACGGAGGAGAGGTCCTGCTCGTCGACGCAGCTGCAGCGGCGAAGCAACAAACCTTAACTGGCTCCGGAATAAAATCTCAAGCAACAAGACTCTCCTTTCTTTTCCGCGGCCAAGGAGAAGGAGACGTGAGAAAGATCACGGTTTACAGTGTACTCTCGCCTCTATTTACAAACAAAAAAAAACTGTAATGACCTTTTATACTAGATGGAGTTTACATGTTAGGGTTTAGAATTTAGTCCCATATCGTTTGTTTTTGATTGACGGAGTGGAACTAGTGCTATAAAAGAAGAGGCTATGGCACTTTCTCATTCATACCTTTCTCGGCCTTTTGGCTAAGATCAAGTGTAGTATCTGTTCTTATCAGTTTAATATCTGATACGTGGACCATTGGTTCACTATGATATTAAATTAATTTTTGTTTTGGTGAGGGATCATTATAGTAGCTTGCTATTGGATCCTTTGCGTGTCATCCTTGTGTTGCACTATTATAGGGGTTCGGCGCACTTGACCTAGATAAATTAAATTTTTATATTAAATTATGTTTATTTTAAAATTATTAATTATAGTTCATGAAATTAAAATTTAAAATTTTATATATTTAAAAATAAATACAAAACACATAAAAATAATTGAATTTTTTTACTTATTTAATTACTAATTTTCAATTAATGAATAAGAAAATTTAAAATTCGAATTGAATCAATTGATGTTTTCTTAAATGAAATTTTGAAATAATTTAATTAAAAATTTAAATTTTATTAGGTTATTCAATTTAATCTAAATAACTTAATTAGTGTGGTTTATTTTTTTAATTTGGTAAGAAAAAATTATTTTACTCCGCCCAAGAAGATAAATCACGTACCAAACAACTTTCTAATAGGGAGGACATTTAATCCTTGGGGAATAAAACACGTAAAACACCTGTATCACCCGAATACCAATTTGGCTACACCGTGGGGGTAGAGTTTGGTTCAAGTTTGGCTTGAGGTTGGTTCGTTTAAATGTTATCAAGTTCTCAATTTAATTGGTATCAAGTATTCAACTTTCGCGAACTAATATTGGGATGATCAATCCAGCCATAAAAATTTCCACCGGTCCATCAGTCTAGTGTTCTTAGATCAATCGACCATTAGAGAAAATTCATGTGTTAATACACCGAGATTTAAACTCGATCCTTAAATATTTGGGAAACCAAAAAAGTGCCCTACCGTGGTACTATTACACAAGAACAACCATATTTATTGTTTGAAACTTATTGAATTATTTATTAAATTTAATTATTTTATTTTATTTATTTAACAGGTTTATAAAAGAGTTATATATGATCATTATTTACCAATATACTTGTTCAAATTTATTCATAAGTTATTGAAGCATGTTCAATTAATTTTAATTGTGTTGTATTGAATGCACATAAATAATTACATATTAAATTGAACACCAAACTTATTTTGGAACCATTGGTTCATTTACCACCCTATCCAGCACGCTTGGGATATGCAACGAGGGCACAATGATAGGGCACGATAGGGATATGTACCGAGAGCACAATGTTGTTACCATCTCGAAGATCTTGAACCAACTCTAGACCAATGCTTTGGATAAACAGGCTCGCTCAGTTAAACTGATAAGTAAATTGTTCTGTCACACTGAAAGAACAGGCCAAATGAAAGACCATGGGAAAACCCTAACCCTACAGTCTACGGAGGGCCCGAACTATAGGAGAATAACTCGAGCGTGATTAGCTTGTGGGTTATATTAACTAACATGTTAAGGTGCTTTCATACTAGGAAGCAACAGAGTTGGCAAAGTTGGCAACAAAGTTCTTTAATATATTTTGCAATGGGAGAAGGAAGCATAAAGGCCAAAGTAAGATTGAGTTTCCACATCTCTTCCTTCCAGGCTATTGCAAGTAGATGTAAAAGAAACAAAACAAGTTCAATAGGATGAACGCAACATATCAAATGAGAACCACCAAAACCTCAAGAGTAAGATGCATGAATTGAGACTTCCTCCCCAAAATATTTGACAGTAAGATTGATCTTGTCTGAAAATTGAAAAGAGGGCATGCTGGCAATGGTGACTTGGTTATTGATTGGAAGAAGGCTTTTTACTATGAGAAAAGAGTTTTCCTTTGATCTCGCACACACCAAAACAAGCAAGAAAAACGTTAGTGCCCAGAAACAAGGGGAAGTCTTTGGCGACAACCCTTCGACGCTAATGACGGAAAGCCTCTGCGAGAGGCGGCCATGAAAACAACCACCAGCCAAATCGGAGACAAACTCCATGGGTATCCCTCAAAGCCTACGACGTCGGCAATTGGGAAAGTTCGCGACATGGACACTATCTTTCCATGCGTTGACAGCAGGCAACAAAATCGATCGGGGCAGTAGCAAACAAGAGCAAAAGGAAGGGGTAGCAATTTTAAACAAGAGATTTGTCATACATTTATAACTAACTATGTGCTCTGATACCATTGTTGATACTCTAAATTCATGAATCAAAATGAATTAAAATCATAAACACTTACAATGATCTCCGACAGATCTACAATCGGCGACGATTGGACTTGCAGTCGGAAGAGCAATCATAGGATCGGAAAGCTCTCCACAATTCCACGAACCAAATCCCACCGTCTCAAATGTTCTTCTCACTCTCTTGTTGTCTCTTTCTCTACACCGTGAATCATCCCCCATGATCCTTGGACGCGTCCTTTGTAAAGGGAAATAACCCAAGGATATAATGGACTTTTCCATTCAGAGTAGTGGGGAACGTGGGCAAGTTTCCACGTTACCATTTCCTATAGGATCAGCATTTGAAGCCAACTAGTGACGAGCGGAACGAGTTGGGGGATCAAACCGACAGACAGCTTCGGCGAAGAATTTGATCAGCTTATGAGGGAGCGAGGCGGAAAGAGGGTGACCGACGGAGGAGAGGTCCTGCTCGTCGACGCAGCTGCAGCGGCGAAGCAACAAACCTTAACTGGCTCCAGAATAAAATCTCAAGCAACAAGACTCTCCTTTCTTTTCCGCGGCCAAGGAGAAGGAGACGTGAGAAAGATCACGGTTTACAGTGTACTCTCGCCTCTATTTACAAACAAAAAAAAACTGTAATGACCTTTTATACTCGATGGAGTTTACATGTTAGGGTTTAGAATTTAGTCCCATATCGTTTGTTTTTGATTGACGGAGTGGAACTAGTGCTATAAAAGAAGAGACTATGACACTTTCTCATTCATACCTTTCTCGGCCTTTTGGCTAAGATCAAGTGTAGTATCTGTTCTTATCAGTTTAATATCTGATACGTGGACCATTGTTTCACTATGATATTAAATTAATTTTTGTTTTGGGGAGGAATCATTACAGTAGCTTGCTATTGGATCCTTTGCCCTGTGTTGCACTATTGCAGGGGTTCGGCGCACCCGACCTAGATAAATTAAATTTTTATATTAAATTAAGTTTATTTTAAAATTATTAATTATATTTCATGAAATTAAATATTAAAATTTTATATATTTAAAAATAAATACAAAACACATAAAAATAATTGAATTTTTTTTACTTATTTAATTACTAATTTTCAATTAATGAATAAGAAAATTTAAAATTCGAATTGAATAATTGATGTTTTCTTAAATGAAAATTTGAAATAATTTAATTAAAATTTTAAATTTTATTAGGTTATTCAATTTAATCTAATTAACTTAATTTGTGTGGTTTATTTTTTTAATTTGGTAAGAAAAAATTATTTTACTCCGCCCAAGAAGATAAATCACGTACCAAACAACTTTCTAATAGGGAAGACATTTAATCCTTGGGGAATAAAACATGTAAAACACCTGTATCACCCGAATACCAATTTGGCTACACCGTGGGGGTAGAGTTTGGTTCAAGTTTGGCTTGAGGTTGGTTTGTTTAAATGTTATCAAGTTCTCAATTTAATTGGTATCAAGTATTCAACTTTCGCTGACTAATCTTGGGATGATCAATCCAGCCATAAAAATTTCCACCGGTCCATCAGTCTAGTGTTCTTAGATCAATCGACCATTAGAGAAAATTCATCCGTTAATACACCGAGATTTAAACACGATCCTTAAATATTTGGGAAACTAAAAAAGTGCCCTACTGTGGTACTATTTCACATGAACAACCATATTTATTGTTTGAAACTTATTCAATTATTTATTAAATTTAATTATTTTATTTTATATATTTAACATGTTTATAAAAGAGTTATTGATGATCATTATTACCAATATACTTGTTCAAATTTATTCATAAGTTATTGAAGCATGTTCAATTAATTTTAATTGTGTTGTATTGAATGCACATAAATAATTACATATTAAATTGAACACCAAACTTATTTTTGAACCATTGGTTCATTTACCGCCCTATCCAGCACGCTTGGGATATGCAACGAGGGCACAATGATAGGGCATGCTTGGGATATGTACCGAGAGCACAATGTTGTTACCATCTCGATGATCTTGAACCAACTCTAGACCAATGCTTTGGATAAACATTATTATAGCCCTTGGGATATGCAATCAAGGCTGTATTTATAGCCCTGGTCGGGGTGCCTGGAAGGGTTCCAGGTGCCTAGAGGGAGATAAAACTTTATCCCCATCGCAATGGATCGCGTTTGACGCAATCCGAATAACAATCCGGGTCCGGGTGCTCAAAGGGTTCAGGGCGCTTGGAGTCTGGCGAGTCCGAGTGCCCGGACTGGGTCCGAGCGCTTGGATCAAGAAAGTCAACATCCTGTTGACTTTCGGTCCCGGTCTTTTGCTCCAGTTCCACTCACCTTGGTCCGGCTCTTCCGCTCCGGATTCGCTCGCTTGGGTGATCTCGACCATTTGGAATAGGGCTCACCCGAACCCATCCGACCTTCGAGTAAGCTTCCGCTTCGGCTTCTCATCCCTCGGAAACGCCGCGCGCTTCCTTCTCGTTTGCCTGTGTACTCTTCCGCAGCACTTCGTCCATCGGACGGATTGAGCTCGTCGGCTCTCTCTCGTGCCATTTTTTTCGCTAGCTGCGTCTTTTAATCGACTTCCTGTGTTCCTAAGTTTCTGCACACTTAGACACATGGTTAAAAACCAACAGGGCCTAATCTGATTTGGTTGATCACATCAAAACTACCTTAGGGTACTAAAACGGACACCGTCGTTGTCCGGGTTGCCGCTGGGACAATTTACGCACAATCGGTCGCCTTCATGCGACCGACCCCAATGCCCCAGTTTACGAGCAGAGCTATCTTGGAACCCTCTCGTCCGAGCGGCTAGAGACAAATAACGGCAATTATCCATTTGCCGACTAATGAGTGGCGCAGTTCGGACGACGTTGCGTTCCGCACTCCCGAGCGCCAAATACGGATCCAAGGGCCACTCGCACAAATATGGGTTGATGATCTTGCCCATGCGGCGGTCATTTCTTTAAGGGAGCTCGCGAACAGTCATATCCAGATGTCTATTGGGTATGTATGTTGCCTTTGTACTTACTTTTTTTATCCGCTCGACCCTTATAATTTCACTGTTGTTGCAGTACTGGGTCGAGAGCCTGGCCCTGTGCAGAGACTTGCCTTTTTGGAACATGAAGTCTAGCAGCTACATGCTTCGAGTGGCTAGTCAGCGGATTCTGAGGCGTGCTTGGAGCAGCTGACTGCCGAGGCACTCCAACTAAACCGATCTACAAAAGAGTGCCGAGCTGTTGGAGGTAGAGAGGGCAAAGAGAGCCGAGAAGGCTTGGCAATTGGCGAGGCTCAATAAGCAGGTCAACTCCTTCGAGTTGAAGATCCATTTGGCCAATATCAGGAAGCTTCGAGCCATTGAGGACCTAGAGATCAAGAACAAAGAGGCTTGGATCCTGGCTCAAAACTTGAAGAAGGCGGAGGTAGCTCTGAATGCCGAGCGGGAGAGCCGATCGGCTGAGCAAGCAACAGCGCAAGTACAACTCGCAGCTAAGGATGCCGAGCTGGCTACTTTAAAGGTCGAGATGTAGGCTTCCCGAACGGCTTTGAAGGAGTATCAAGGCGTAGAGTCTAGCTGATTTAAGATTCTGAAACGGGATTACCTCCGCTCATACCCTTTCAACGATTGGCTCACCGACCGGTCGCTCCGCCTCTTTAACCTCGCCATTGATGGGCGCTCGACCAGCTGAAGGGTGGCGGTTATATCCTAACTACATTGACCAACAAGGTCATCAGTCGGGACAAGTTGACCGAGTCACTGCCCGATGATGTGTTGGACTACCTTGAGTGAACCTGCCCCCTACGAAGCTCGCCTCCTTTTGTACTGCCCTTCGCAAACTTGTAAAAATTTTCTAATGTTTAATGCATGATCACCCGTTCGACGTATCTTTGTTTATTTGATTCTGCATTTCATCATGCGTCGTTGTTCGACTTGTCTTTGCTTTGTTGGTTGTCGCACTTGTTCATGCATGCATTGCCGCTCGGCTCAGGTAGGACTACGAACCACTTACCGTTTTGCGAAAAATTTCTAAGTATGATTCCCTATCCTCCCGACCGTTGATGTAACCTATCACTGGGATGTCCGAGCGATCACTTCAATGCTGCTGAATGACCTTATTTTAGTAGAAGCTGTTGCTTCTTGGAGCAGCATGTTTCCTGGTCAGCCTTATTATCGGCTTATATATTCGCCGATCTTCTTCATTTGTCGTAGACTTGGTTTTAGAGTGGCCGATCAACCGTTATTCGCTGTAACTCTGGTTCATAGTCGTTGCTCGACTGTTGAAGGCGCAAACTTGGGTTTAAAGTCGCCACTCGACTGTTGACGAAGACCGGAGTTTAAGGTCACCACTCGACTGTTGATTGACGTAGACAAGGGTTTATAGTCGTCGCTCGATTTTTAACTTGGCCGATCGGCATAAGAGTTTGGAACACTTGAGATTTTTATTCATTCACTTACTGCATCCACAAGACATACACTTATACAAGTACATCTAGATTTATTCACGCACCTTGCCTCTGATCGGCTAAGGTGGATCTGGACCTCCTCCTCGTAGATCAACGCGGGGGGATCCTCCCTGATAGCATTCACCTCCAAGCGCGGGTTCTTCCGAGCGACCCTTGCTTCGGACTTGACCATCTCGACATACCATCGCCGAGCGGCAAACTGGTCGCCTTTGACTGTGTCCACCTCGTTGTCCACCGGGAACTTAATCTTCTGGCAGAGGTGGACCACCACTCAGAACTCGTTGAGGGCCGGTCGACCCAGTGTGACGTTGTAGGCGGACGACGCTTTAACCATAATGAAGTTTGTGGTCCTTGTCCTCTTTAACGACTCCTCTCTGAGCGAAATGGCCAGTCGTGCCTGGCCGATCGACAACGCCTGTGAAGCCATAGAGTGGGGGTCGTCATTGGCTGCAACTCGCTCCAGTCGATTTGCTACTGTGGGCTCGGCAGGAGCCTCCTTTCTTTTGATCGCTTGGGCTTCTTCCACGTTTATGTATTCTGTGGCCCTCCTGAGCAGATGGTCGAAGTCCCTCGGCGACTTTCGGATGAGTGACCGGAAGAACTCCCCTTTGGTGAGACCCGGGGGTTAGGCATTCACCAATACCTCTGAGAAGACCAATGGAATATCCATGGTCACTTGGTTGAAGCACTGATGTAGGCCCTCAGTGCCTCCCTGGCCCTTGCTTCAAGGAGAACATATGACGCTTGTCTTCTGGTGGTGGCGACTACTGGCGAAGTGGTGTAAAAACATCGCTCGGAAGTCCTTGAAGCTGTGAATTTATCCGTTCGGCAATCTCTTGAATCAACATTGTACTGATCCGGAGAGATGGTGAGGAAGATCCGACACTTCACCCCGTCGGTGTACTGATGAAGTGTGACCACGTTGTCAAACTTGGCCAAGTGGTCGTCCGGATTGGTAGTTCCGTTGTATTCTCCGATCGCCAGCGGGTGTAGTGTCTAGGCAGAGGGTCATCCAGAATCCTCTACGAGAATTGTTGATTGATCCACTTGGGCGAATCATCGTCCCTTAGTGCCTTCCCTTTTCGCGCGTCCTGAATGGGTGCATCATCTGAGGAAGACCCACGGTCCTTGTCTGCTTGGCCCCGTTCCTTTGATGGAGTTTGGAACAACGCTCGATGAAAGGGGATCAACGCGTTGGGTGCCTCCGCATATGTGCCGGTCGACTTCTTGTTATGTCCCTGAACTGATGCATGCTCAGCTCGGTCTCCATATCCTGTTTGATGCCCTGCCGCTGATGCCGCGGGCTCATGCGTTTAGCGCTAGACCATCCCTTGTTGTTGTTCCACTATCCTCGTCGCTCGGGCTTGTATAAGCATATTGAGCTCCTCCTTTGTCAGCGTCACCGTGGCGAGTCGTCCAACGTCCTCCATCTTCTCGTTTCGGATGTCGGTTACGTTCCCACAGACGGCGCCAAAATGATCCTGTCTGGAAACGGGAGGGTGGAAAGCTGGGGATGTGGCTGCTACGTTGATTGGATGTAGACCGCGTCCCACTCTGCAAAACAAGCAAACGTCAGTGTCGAGCTAGGGAAGGAGTCTCAACGTTGGCCCTCCAACGCTCAAGTCAATCATCGGAACCGTAGAGGAAAGCGGAGCAATAGTGACGCAAACGCGTACCTCCGTCAGTGCTTAGACCCCTTTATATAGAACCCTTGTGGGCGATGTGCATGCTCCTCGAGGCGTGAACACGTTCTCCAATGTACCCTATGAAAGGACCTGTCAGGAAAGTACCTCTAACACCATACCTTAACAGGATATGCATACCTGATAAGACAGTAGAAACTTCCGCCATACGATCCGCCTGTTGGCCATGCCTCGTGTCAGCGACACTATCTCCCAAAAGGATATTGAGAGATATGACACTAGTCCCGTTGTTTGGCCGAGCGGGGTAGTCACTCGGCCGAGACTCCTCCGCTCTGTCGACCTCAACTGCTCTTCCTTGTGGTGACTGGGCGTAGTTGCTTGTCCCTCCCGATCGGACAACTCTTTGGTTTCCTCAGTGTTTTGTCGTTCCACACTGAGCGTTTGACTGTCTTACCGTATTATCCCGAGCTGGACAGGTGGTTAGCTCGGACAAGTCTCTTGCCGATCGGACATTGATTGCCTCGACCGACCTTACTAAGGTCCTCCGCTCTGCCACCATAGGTTAGCCTTTTGACAGCCTGACGCTTACCACCTTGATTTTGACCTCCAGACCCCCTTTATCGCCGCATCATGCATTATGCATGAGGATTTCTTTATGTTTGTTTTTTATTTTGAATCAACTAACCTTTTCTTTCTTTCTTTGTACAAGTTGTAACTTTGTAGTTATGTGTCAATTTATGTATGTGTGGTTTAATTTAATAGGCGTCAGGCCTTTAATTTTAGATGTGCAGGTAATACAGTAGATAATCTTGTAGTTGATAATTTCTATTGTAAAAAATATTTAAAAGTTCTGACAGTTTGTCCTAATTCTGTATTATGAATTAGCTAAATTTGACCTAGTTTTAGGAGAAGTTCTCCTTTTTGTTTTATGAAAGGGGCTTTGGACTTCGAATGTGATTCATTTTGGAATTCTAATAAAAATTTCTCTGTGAGTTCTCTTCTTGAAATTTCTCCTCACTATTGCATCAAGTATTAGTCTATGTTTATGAGGCTGTCATGATGTCATCAGCACTTCCTTTCTGTTCTATTTTAAACAGAAGAAGTAGTTATATTCCTTTTTCCCTATCGTCAACCGCTCAACCCACACCAACCTACTGTTTCGTGTCTGCTTGTTCAACCTGTACTCTTGGCACTACCACACCTGCATAAGGCTGCTACCTATAGGCATTGGAACTTGCTTTGGTGCCGTACGTCTGACCTCACGGTGAATTTCTCAGGAGCAAACTATAGGCCTCATCTCCTCTGCCCGCAGATTCCACTTCCTGTGCATGATGTCATTGACACCTTGCAGCAGATCCACATCGCTGCACTACTAGATGCTATACGCACGAGCTCAGTGCACCATTGCCCTACTCACCATGCAAGCCTTATGCACCAATGCCTGTGCAAAGTTGCTTATCAAAACCCACACAAAACTGCACACTGTTACTTCAACGCTTAACACTTAATTGTCTCTTGCCTCGTCTCCGATGACCACGACACTCATTGCTCCATGTGGCTCTTTGCTAGGTGAAGTCCCTCCACTTGAGACCAAATCCTATGTCTTCCCCTTACAGCAATTTAAAGAAGTTATTGTAGCTACAATAAATCCTATAAAAAGCACACTGCTACAATAATCACCTTGTTAAGTTTGTCTGTCGCCTTTAAAAAATAATTTTGTTTAATTCATGTTGGTTGAGCCAATTATTTTCCATGTACCTAATTTTTCTTAGAAACCCTCCAAAAAAATATCTCATTTACTTAGCATCCTACTTGTTTATCATTCTTTCTTAGTTAAAACTTTACCTCACTGAAAAGGCAACATATATGCAGTCTCTTATTTGTTTTCTAGTTTACTTGCTTATTTTACATGTCCATACTTGTCAACTCTTATGTCATGCAATGATGGGAGGTAATGCCACTATGAGAGGTATAAATAATAGATGTGTGAATCTAGGAATTGAATATAACATATAAGACAAGCTTCACGCCTTAAAAAGTAGAGCTGACAAGCTAGAATGATTTAAAAAATTTGTTACGCAAATGTTCAATCTACTAGCAGATGAAAACAATCTTGGCACGCTAGATCATTTATCTAATATAAGCTCACAAGTCTCACCTAGGCATAACCTGCATAATGATCATCATCTTATGCTTAGAGAAGATTACTTACCTAAAGCCAATAATTTGACATGAGTTAGGATGTGCCACTAGAATTAAATTTGAAGCTAGTTTTAACAGTCAGTTACACTTGAATGCACTTCTTGATTAGTTGTCCAGAATAGAAGAATGGGTTTTTGACAGTCGATTAGACTTGCATACTACTAAGTTGCAGCTTTGAAAAAAGAACCAGTTCCTATTGACTGAATTGAAAGTGGAATCCTTCTCTTTTTGAGCTGTCTCCATTTGTGAGCCATGAAGCATCTCTTCCAAGACACAAGACTGTTTTATTTCTGCCTATTTTCTGAATAGGAAAGAAGAGCTTGTTTGATGATAAATCTACACATCTGTATAATTTGTTTTGGACGAAATATTTTCCTATTCTACACTAAAGATCAGATTATATAGAGATGCTTTCTTATAAATTACATGTCATAAACTTTTTCTATCTACACATTCTTGTACAAGTGAGGATAGTACGGCTGTTCAATCACTGACAAACTTTTTAAATACAGGAAAATTAATTAATTCAAACTGAACGTTAATTGAAAATCTGTTTTAGATGCTTGGACAGTTGGTGACCCTTTGGGATATAGTGCACATCTTTGACTAGGCACCTCTTGTTGGTTTCCTGCTTACACCTTATCACCTATCATCAACCATGACGAGTCTCCTCTTTGCATATCCAAAATTGGGCAAACAAAACAATAGATCACATCCATTGATCCTGATGTGGCATCAACACTTAGTTCAATAAATAGCTTATATAGTTCAGGATGATCATTTGACCTGACGTAATCAATATTTGTTTCTTTGCCTTGGAGTTTATCAACTTGCTCTTCCCCAAAACTTTGATGGGGTTAGTGGAAGCATAAATTGATACACCATGTCTGTTTCTGGCTTCTGCTATCTTGCTTTTATTATCTCCGCATAAAATGATGTGAAAAACAATATTTATTATTGGTTTATAGTGTTCTTTCTTTTGTGCGGGATTATATTGCATTTTTTTTGTATTTAATGATGTCGTACTACAACCATGCCCGCTGATCGCAGTTTGATGCTTTATGTTCTTCAGGTATTTCGCTGCCAATGGATCAGGTAATCACCAATCTGATGGATCTCAATTAACAAGCTATACTCTCTTCTAATTTGCGTCTATGGTTTTTTTTTTTTTTTTTAATTTTTATTTTTTATAACTTGGGCATCATCATGTTTATGTACAGTGGAAAGTTCTGCTCGAACATGTTGATGAAATTGATGCAGCAGTAGAGGAAAATTCCTAGCTTACAAGATCTCGAGAAGACCTTAAATTGGTGGTTTGGAGTTAAAGTTTTTGGTCTCTCTTTATTCAATCGCTCAAGGTAGCACCCTTTCCTGCGATTTCAGTTAATGATTAGGATCTTGGAAGGACTAATGTTAGTTAATGAATGTTGTTAGTTAATGATTAGGATCTTGGAAGATTACTTTTGAACAAAATGCTTTTATATTTCCCTTTCATTTCTAAAAAAAGAAAAAAGAAAAAAGAATCATTCTTTAACTTTCAAAGCGGACTATAATTTAGGAGTGTCAATTTGGATGAGTGGGATGAATTTAATTTGGCTTGAAGTAAAGATTTTATAAAAAAAAATTAATTCGAATTTAATCCCAATCTGAATGCAATTCGAAATCCTTAAATCTGAATCTAAATAATTTGATCAACTTGAATAACTTAATTAAAAATAATTTTTTGCTTGTTATTTTTATTATAATTTTTAATTTTTATCTCAATAATTTATCATTATTATACTAGCTTTAATATTGATATTCATAATTTTAAAAATAAAATTTGATTTAATTTTTAAAAAATTCACTAAATCCTAAATTTAGGCCAATCTTAGTCAATCTGGACTCCGATCCAATCCTAGCACAATTTAAAAACCCTCCGATCTGAATATGAAAATTTCTAATCCAAGTTGGATATTTTTCGGGTTGACTTGGATTTACGGATCAGATTTATTTTTGACATCCCTAATTATAAATTATTAAGAAAATTTAATGAAATTTTGTTCCTAGTTCTACTATATGCCCACACAACTCAGCTACCAGCCCAATGTGTATGCTATTATAAAATTTATATAAACACAAAATATATATCATGCCAGGCAAAAAAAATTCTATATATATTTAGATATTATTACATTTTTAATTCGAAATTGATTGATTAAAATTTTTATATTTTAAAGTTTATTTATTTGATTAATGAGTTTAATATTACAATTTTTTTTTCTAAAAATTTTATTTACAAATTTAATAACAATTTTGTTAATAAATATAGTTTACAAGTTTTGTTTGTGAATATAATTTTTGAATAATTTAAAATCTTTGTTTTTAAGAAATTTATTTATTTTTTAATGAATTAATCAAGCATATTTATTTAATTCATATCGAATAAATATAAATAAATGGTTATCGAGTTAAACACTAAATTTTCTCATAAATGTTTAATTTATTTTGTTATCGAATATATAAATAGAGGAAATTGTATTTGAATTTAAAAAAGATAAAATTATGATGTTATTTCTAGATCTCATTTGATCAGTTAAACTTATGAGTCTGAGAAATTTCTATCATTTTGATTTTTTTTCTTATTGTAATAGAAAAAAAAAATTGTTATCCCTCATAATTTGTTGATTTTTTTAGAATGCATCTTTATGATTTTTGAATCATTCATTTACCTTTACAATAGTTTTAATTTATTGAGTGCAAGTTTTTTTTTACAATTAACTTAAGCCATATAAGTTTAGAATTTCCATTATTTTTTAATGTTACAAACTTATATTTGCAATTCGTATACATGTCATAAAACCAAAAAGCTAATAATCTCTTAGAATTTAACTACCATGTTGGAGATAGAGATGTTCTTTGTATATATTACAAGAAGTTAACAAGTTAATGACGAGTTCCTCTAACAAATAGATCTTTGCCATTAGATGATCTCGATAGGTTGAGTACAAGCAATGAGTCCATTTTTGCCCACCATATCAAAGATTGAACTAATTCTAGCATGCCTTATCGCGTCTTGAATTGGTTCGCTCAAATCATACATTTTTTATTGTATTGATACTGACAAATCTAAGATTTGCACCCTAAAAGTAAGTTAATTTGATAGGAATATTATAGCGAGGATTTGAGTTCTGAAGTCTGATTTAATGATTTTTGATGAATGTGTATATTTGCAATGCTGAAGAATACTTTTGAGTCGGGAGATTTATCCCATCGCCATTAGTGTTCAATCAACCTAATCATGGAGCCTCCGAGGCTATGGTGCAGTGGCAGGGCATCTAGGTTATCACTCAGGCACCCACGGTTCGAGCCCCAGCTATGACGAATTTGCAGGAATTTTTCCTCTAAATGGGGCACACAACTAAAAGATGTTGGGCTTCTAGGCTACCCGCTGCGAGCCATTCCCGATTTACCTTGGTGTCCGGTGGAAAACTTTCGTGGGACCGGGTCGGTCATCCCATGCTCGACGTTACTCAGCCTGGTTAATTATTTTTAAGACTAGCTTAACATTACAAGACAACATTGGGAAGATGTAGAACCAATATCATCACATCTAAAACCCTTATTGTCTCAATCATTTTGATTTTACAACACACATTACAAGAACTAAAACAAAAATATTTTAGATACAAGTCAATCACTAGAAATCTTCTCTAACCGTATGAAAATGATAAGAAATCCACATGCGAACTCATGTTAGTTTAAAGCAATCCATTCCCACGCATTTATTGTTCGACCATATATCTGAATATTTGCCAAATCTTGAATCTATCGATCAATTCCCTCATTGTCCATGGTATAAACAGGGATTTGACAGTTCTTATTGTTATTCTTTGGGTCATTTATTAGACTCAGATCATCTTCATCTTCCTTGTAAGTTTTCACATATGTTTCGGCACTTGCCAAAATCAATCTTTCTACAATAAAAAGATGATAGTTGTTCTCGACCACCGAGTCGAATATGATTGTAAAGTTCGATGAGCATGCCAATTCGTACCTATTACAAAGTTTGCACTCACATACAAAAACCAACATATATCCAATGCAGAAGTGCACGAATAGATGAAGCAACAAAAAAAAACAAAAAGTAGTCCGGTGCACGAAGCTCCCGTTATGCGGGGTCTAGAAGAAGGATCATTGTATGCAGTCTTATCCTGTTTTTTTGCAAGAGGTTGTTTTCAGGATTCGAACCCGTGACCTTTTGGTTACAAAGCAACAATTTTACCGTTGCAAGAGGCTGCACGAATAGATGAAGCAAAGAAGTTTATTTATTTCGATAGACACAGCATAAATTCCAGAAATTATAAATTTAAAGAACAGAGAGATTCTTATGAATGACAGAAACAACACTTTGAAAATAGATTAAGAGATTGATAGACACATGGAAGTAGGAGGGTTGTAATCAAAGTTCATTCTTGTCATATTTTATGAATCTACTAAATCTTATTGCATTCTATAATAATAACAAGAATGAAAAGTTATCCATATGCGTTGAAGAAATTCTCCAGTGGTATCTCAATATGCATCATTTGTCTGCCACAAGAACAAATTCATCAAATGTTCTCATGTCACACGTTTGCAAGACTTTTGTGGCAAGTAGAGCAATGAAACTAAGAAAGAGTCACACGAGTCCAACACCAATTATTCATTTGAATGTCATAGAAACATCAGAGCTCATGAAAAAAGTGAATTTCTCTGGAAGGGTTTGTGTCATAGAAACATCACAACCCTAACAAAAAGTGAATTTCTCTTGAAAGATATTTTACTTGTATTATGAGATAGTTATTAGCTATTTTGCAAGTCAAATAACACATTTGGAGAACCACTACCTTATCTGTTACATTCCTTAGTCTTTTGACAGCCATCATAGGAAGAAAATCATGTGGTAGCAAAACAGAGCTGTGATTGGTTCGATCCTTGCACTCCATAGACCTGGATGTTCATCATGGTCAAGACTAGAGCTTGAAGATTCAAAGATCACCTAGCAAAGTATCGGACCATTTAACCATGGCGACATCTTGGGAAATAAAGAAAATTTCATGTGCGGATTACTTACCATGCAAGAGGACTCGCAGTGCGGTTAATTAGTAGCACATTGGAGTAGTGATTATTTTCGTTGAGATCACTCCTGCTAACTCCATTCACGTGAATCACTCCTTTTCTTCTTAATTTCGAATTTGTTGACAATATGTGTGACCATGCCTTTGAGTTGTCCGAAATCACTGGTATTTTACTTGAAATGAGATCCAAATCCTATAAAGAATCAAGAGAAGAAGAACTTGTAGCCCAACTAAAAAAATCAAGTTACCATAACCAATTGCATTGATTGAACCGATATCAGTGCAAAAATGTAAAGACAAGCACATAAAGCATAGTCGGGATAAGAATTCCTAAAAGAAAATTGGCCCAGGACACTAATTGAAAGATAAAGAGAAAAGGATAATGAATCTAGAAAGTGCATTTGATGAAGAAGATATTCAAAGGGAGCTTGATAAATGAAAGCATTTCAAAAAAAAAGCCATACAAGGTTTCATACGAGTCATTGAAATGACATCTCTAATATTCTTAAATTCACTATACACGAAAAAATTAAGGTATCTTGCACAAAAAGACTGGCTCAGATTCCAGTCTCTTAGTCTAACTAAAACACGAAAACAGCTGCACAATTTTCATTCGATTTTAAATATAGAGAGGAATGTGCATATCTTTCAAGTTACAAGTAGATTTGATATCAAAGTGACAATCTAGCTATGTCAAATTGCTAAAGAAATTAAATATTAACAAAACATACATTAGACAAAGTGGAATGGAACCCACTGCACAACCTATCAGAAAGAGTATATGATCCACGGGAAAGATGCAGAAAGCTACATGAAAGAGTATATGAGCATAACTTTACCCGCTATTGATTAAATAAAAAAGGAACAAAATTTGCACAATGCTTCATTAAAGTTTTAGAAAAACACAAAAATAATGTCTGTGACTTGTCAAATAATGTAACAGGAGTTGAGTAATTGTACATTCCATCTGTATTTGGATTTCCGCTTTGGTACAGGATCCCCTTCTTGTTATGTGTTGGATTGATGCACATTCTCGAAGGCATCACAAATACTCTGCAAGATAAACAAGCATAATGTCAGTACAAAACAACTATTAATTAATTCCTCCATCTAGAATTCTTCCTACAAATTTTTTATACGCAAGGAGTGAACTTTAAGACCCAAATCAAATGCTCAAAGGCAAATCTTCATAATCCCAGAATCTTGGAGTGTTCTTAATTCCAATTCAACGAATCAAAGAAGATCATCCACAATAGTGATGGAATATTAAAGCAAGGTAGTAGAACAGAAGAGAAATTGATGGCCCAGACCGGCGAAGGTGTCGCAGTGCTTTCCGGGGCAATCAATGCGGTCGCCCCAATACAAGTACTTGCTCTCCACCACCGCCTTGGCGGCTTCCCTCGACGACGTGGAGGAAGCAGGGATCGCAGAGGAGAAGGCAACCCAGAGGAGCGTGAGGGCAGCGGCAGAGATGAGGAAGAGTTATACGACGAGGTGCCGTTGGAACCGAAGAATCGCCATAACTGTGAGAGTCCGAGGTGTCGTTCACTAAATTCATCAATCTACGAGACGAACTAATTTTGTAATGATATTTGAGTATATACATTAGAACCTATTAATGGGGATGTAGCTCAGATGGTAGAGCGCTCGCTTAGCATGCGAGAGGTATGGGGATCGATACCCCGCATCTCCATAAAATATTTTATTAGTTTATGTTTTTTATTTTGTATGTGAAAGTAATAAAACTCTTTATATATAATTTTATTGTTCTAGGTACTCATTTATGAGAAATTTATGAACATACAATAGTGTTAATTTTTTTTTAGAGTTTAGGTTAAAAAAGTGAACATTTTTTTTAAACAGGTTTTCGTTGATGATCTTGGATCGATAACCAAGGTTATCAAAAATAATCTCCAACCAAACACACCCTAAATGATCATGATTTGCATATACATGGGTGTGCATGATAACAAAACACTATAAATATAGTTTTGATATTCTGCATACCTTACTCTGCA
This sequence comes from Zingiber officinale, assembly GCF_018446385.1. Taxonomy (NCBI): domain Eukaryota; kingdom Viridiplantae; phylum Streptophyta; class Magnoliopsida; order Zingiberales; family Zingiberaceae; genus Zingiber; species Zingiber officinale. The sequence continues at coordinate 18,751,913 of NC_055989.1, forward strand.
CATCTCTTGAGTATCCAATTTGTTTTTTAAATTTAATTTTTTGTTATGCTTAATACTATAATCCAAATCCTACACTCAAAAGACAAACTCTTATTGACATAAATGGAGCAAAAAAAATTCGTATTTCGCTGATTCTATGTGCTGCCCACGAATGTCGCCTAGGCTAGCATCCGTGTGTGTATAGTATGTTATGCGATCGTCCGTGCCTGATTGGTAGAGGCACCTGGAATTGATCAAGGCGTCTCAATTTTTTTTATTTTTTAAAATTTAAAAAAATCCATAAATCGGAGCTAAAAAAATATCCTATATATATATTATACCCGTGAGTATCTAATTTTGTTTAATTTGAACATTATAATTTAACATATATAGACACTAAAGGTAAAATTTAATTAGTTTAAACTTGGAGCCTAAAAAAATAAAATAAAATAACACATGTATTTCAGTTGGGGTGTCTGGATCAATTCTATTCGCTCGACAACACAGTTGTGGACTGTTCCACTACAAAAAAAACATAGCATTACCGACGGAATATTCTGTCGTAGTTCTGTCGGTAGAGGCATTTACCGACGGAAAATAAAATGTCGGTGTAAAATTCATCGGAAAATTATACTCTGACGGAATTACTGTTCCGTCGGTACATTTACCGATGGAATAACTAGTTCCGTCGGTAAATATATACCGACTGAAAAGTTATTCCGTCGACAATTTTTGCTATCCTAATCTATGAGCCCGACAACAGAGTTGTGGACTGTTCCACCGCGAACGATATATATATAGGTGCCCCTCTTGTATTAGATTTATTTTTTAAAATTTATTTCTTTTAGCTCCTGAGTTAAGTTGATTAGATTTAAACTTTAGGGTTTAGGAGTTGGATTATAGTGTTCAAGCTAAAAAAATTAAAATTAAAAAATTTTAAGTACTCATGGGGTATATAATATATGTAACGCCCCGGCCCGGGCGGGCCCCACCCGAACCAAATCGGGAACGCCACCGGAATTTTCCATCGGGTTGACGACTAGCTCCACAGACCACCGGAGGTCCTTTCAACGTGCTTTGTCCTCACTTGCACGCACCCTGGAAACTTCCCAGGAGGTCACCCATCCTCAGATTTATCCAAGCCAAACACGCTTAACTTTGGAGTTCTTAAGTTTGGGCTTCCGAAAAGGAAGGTGCATCTTGATGATATGAATAGTACCATCTTACCTTTTAAGCCATACTTAACCAGAATCTCAGAATCGGGGTATTACAATCACCCCCACTTAAAGACACAACGTCCTCGTTGTGTAACCACGAATCACACCACAGACAAATTCCAGAATCTCCCTCGCTAGGTGGTGCCCTGGGTGCTCCTGCCACAGGCACACTCACGGTCGCAAGGTCGCTCTGATACCATCTGTAACGCCCCGGCCCGGGTGGGCCCCACCCGAACCAAACTGGGAACGCCACCGGAATTTTCCATCGGGTTGACGACTAGCTCCACAGACCACCGGAGGTCCTTTCAGCGTGCTTTGTCCTCACTTGCACGCACCCTGGAAAACTTCCCAGGAGGTCACCCATCCTCAGATTTATCCAAGCCAAGCACGCTTAACTTTGGTGTTCTTAAGTTTGGGCTTCCGAAAAGGAAGGTGCACCTTGGTGATATGGATAGTAACATCTAACCTTTTAAGCCATACTTAACCAGAATCTCAGAACCGGGGTATTACAATTATGCATGTCAATGATATGCATCCATATAAATGCAGCAAGTAAATGCAGCAAACACAAACAATAAATGCATCATGCATATGATGCCAATGACATGGTCACCCCTGACGCCAGTCAGCCATCTCACACACAATGGTGAGTCTGAGTGGGTAGAGCTGTGACAACCGTGCACTCTGACATCACTGCCCCTGATGAGTGACCGAGTGGACGGGATGCTGTCGGAGTACACACATACTCCTACCCCGAAATAATAAATGGGGGAGCGCAATGCTCTCATCTCCCGGTACACGATGACGGGGAGGACTCTCTGCCGGCTACTACGCTGAGTCACACTACCCATGAGCGGACCAACGGAGCCAAACAAAGTCCAACTGCCTACCGGCTACAACGCTGCTACACTAAACCAACGGAGCCAAACAGAGCGGAACTGTCTGCCGGCTACCACGCTGAGTCACCAGACCAACGGAGCCAAACAGCAGAACTGCCACACACCTGTCTGATATACCACTAACCCATGAGTGGTGGTATGTACAGATACATGTAACTGGCGATGTGCTCAAAAATAATGGAGCAGACAATCGCACAGCATGCAATCATGCAAGATGATGCATGACACTAAACATGACAATATCACGAATAGCATAGCATGATCCATACTTAAATAAAAGGTGTACCACAAGTCAATGTATCAGATGGAAGATACACAAACAGATAGGGTATCAAATAAACCCTAGGTCCTGAACATAATGTATCATATGGTTGGGTCACTACCTATAAAGTAGGTATGATCAGGTAAATAATAACATGCAGTGCCTAACGAGTAAACAAGCAAACATGTAATAGATCATATAGTGACCAACCGAAACAAATGGAAAACACAATCATGCTATATGTTAAACACATTATTATGCATATCAAAAGACATAAGTCAAAGTACCCGCCTCCAATAAGAAAGGATCGTATCCGGTCCAATTTCCGATGTCGAGATACTCGTCTTGCGTCACAACCCTGAGTCACATATAAATAAATATATTTTATTTAGCTACATTTTACATAAATAGCTAAACAAAAATTCTTAAAACTATTTAGGGCAAAACCCTAAACCAACCTCCTCGACCTGCCTAAATTAGGGCAATACCCTCAAAACGAAATCAAGAGAACCACCAGTAAAGCCACAACTTAGCCTGATCCAATTAAACCCAACCTCACCAAATGCAGTATTTAACGTAACACAAACCTTACCCAAATTTTTCGATGCCTCAACACTGCTCAAATCTTGAAGAACTTACTGCCGAGATCCGGAGAAGCTGCTGTGAGAAATCAGTGACAAATACCACTGTTATCAGCCAATAAATCCAACATAAGATCCCAAATCAACAACCCAAATACCTAACATGCCTTACCTACTCGTCACCCCCTGTTTCCTCTCTGCCAGCGACTGGTGGCGAAGAAGGAAGACCCGCCAGTGGAGTCTAAAGCACGGCAGAAGGTTGCTGGACCTTGGCGTCGGCAGTGGATGTTGGGGCAGAGGGTAGAGGAAGAAAGGAAGGCTCGGCAGAACCCAAGGCAGAAGAAAGGGTCGGCTCTCAGCAGTGTGCGGAGGTGGAGAGGCTAGGGCATGGGGCGGCTCGGGAAGAAAGTGAAGATGAGGCCGGCGTTAGGGCACAGTTGACGGCGGCCGGCGCTGGGGTTTGTCTAGGGAAGAGGAAGAAAGGCGCTGCGCGGTGATCGGCGATAGGGCACCAGGGGGTGCGGCACCGCTCCGTGCGTCGCCGGCGGCTAGGGCGAAGGCTGCAGTGGCTTGGTGTCGCACAAGAGGGCAGCGCCAGAGGAGGAAAGGATCAAGAGGGTGGCTCGACTGGCAGTGGCTCGCGCTCGCCGGCGCTTAGGCAGGGACGGAGGAGAAGAGATGGGCGGCGTCGGCGCTCGCCGGCGCTTAAAGCATGCGGAAGGAGAAGAAACTGCCGCAGGTAGGGCACGCGGTGGTTCAGCAGAGAAAGAAGAGGGGCACGCGTGGGTTCGGCGAGGAAGAAAAAGAAAGAAAATAAAGAAAAGAAAATAGAAAAGGAATTAAGAAAATAATATTTCCTCGCTTAAATGGGTAGCCTAAACAGACCTTTTCGGCACCCACTTTTATCCCCGTAATCTCGTCCGTACGAGCTCCGAAAAATTCCCAAAAATTTTGAAAAATTCCCTTATTAAAATTCACCTATTTTCGGTATTTTACATTCTCCCCCACTAATAAAAATTTGATCTCCAAATTTCGTTATCTACCATCAACAAGTACTAATAACAGGTAAAGTGTATAAATGCTGAACGGTAAACTAAATCACATACCTCAAGTGAAAAGATGGGGGTATCGAGCTCGGATAGTATCCTCGAGCTCCCAAGTAGCCTCCTCATCCGAATGATGCTGCCATCCGACTTTAACCAGCCAGATAGTCTTGTTCCGCAACTGACGCTCTTTTTGGTCCAAAATCCGTACCGGAACCTCCTCATAAGTGACGTCAGGCTGAAATGGAACTGAGACATCTGTCAGCACATGCGTCGGGTCGGCACGTATCTCCGCAGCATAGATACATGGAATACATCGTGAACGCTTGACAGGGACGGTGGTAGTGCTAACCGGGAAGCTACCGCTCCGATCCTCTCCAAGATCTCGAAAGGGCCAATATACCGCGGAGCCAGCTTACCTCTGAGGCCAAATCTCTTCACCCCTTTCGTGGGTGAAACTCTCAGAAATACATGGTCGCCAACAGAGAACTCTAGTGGTCTGCGTCTCCGATCAGCATAACTCTTCTGGCGGTCCTGCGCCTCTGACATCCTCCGTCTGATAGTACGGACCAACTCTGCATCCTGCTGAGCTCTATGAGGTCCCAACATCTGGGCCTCTCCAACCTCATTCCAGAGGACAGTGTGAACCACTGTTGGATTTTTTGGGCCGCGAAAATCGCTTTTTCGCGTCACGGAAACCCCGAATCACCCTAGCCAACGGATCTCGTGCGAAGAAAAATTCGAAAACATATGAGTACGAGTTACAAAACTTCTAGATCTACATGATGAAGATCTTTACCCTTGTTGCGTGCCCTTTTGCGTATCCCGCTCATCCTCGGTACGCCGGATCTCGAAGTTATCAATGTAGACAACTCTCTACACGTATCCACACGAACACACTAGGTGGAGGTGACCAAAAACCAAGGTGTGCTAACACCTATGTGGTTCGGCCAAGGAAGGAGGAGAGGGAGAGCTTGAGAGGAAGAAGGAAGAAAATATACACTTGAATGAAAAATTGAATTCTCATTCAAAACAAAAGTGGTCGGCCACTCTCCATTGTGTAACTCCCAAAATTGCATTAAGTGCAATTAATGTGAAGCTATTAAAGAGAATGGCTTTGTAACTTCCATGAGGTGGCACCCATGATGATGTGGGGTAACATCATTGGTCCACATCAATGCCAACTCACCAATGAGGTGGCATAAAGTCAAGTCAAACTTGACTTTTAATCTTCCTCTCAAGTCAAGTCAAACTTGACCAAATCTCTTCCATGGTTGATCGAATTCAACCATTTGATTCAAGCCAACTTAATATAATGAATCTAATTCATTTAATTAAATTGATTCAATGAGTCAAAATCTAAATTAGACTCATTGAACACATGAATCAACTTGAGTCGAACTCAAGTTAGCCCAATTAGGATTACTCTTAATCCAATTTGATTCATCAAATGAATCTAATCCTCTTGGTTCATCATATGAACCTAATCTCCATCTAATTGTCCTAAGTGTGTGACTCTATAGGTTCTTGTAACGTTGGCAATGCCCTCAACCCATTTAGGAGCATAAGTAATGAGCGGTATCTAGCAACACATCATTACTACCCAAGTTACAAGAATGTCGAGATCCGACATCACCTTGTGACTACTAATTGTGACTCCTCACAAAATATGACAAGTGTCCTTCTATCCTAGACATCTAGATTGATCAATATGAGGCATAGTCCGTGTCATCCTCTAATCAATCTAAATCTTGAACTCCAAGTAGACTCACTAAATCAAATGAGCTCAATATCCCATATTGACTCATTTGGGCATGGCCATGCACTTCGTGGTCTCACTCTATCAAGAATACCGATGTCTCTACCGTCGTATAGGAGGGATAAATCTCATCTACATCACTCACATCCCTCTGCATAATTTGTTATATACCCAGTAATCTCCTTTATAGTCCACCCAGTTACGGGTGACGTTTGACGAAACCAAAGTACATAACTCCTTATGTAGGGATCTATGGTGACTTCAGGTCTAAGGACTAGTAGTCATACTAATAGCCACATGAGAAAGTATATGACACTCATATAACGATCCATGATACTTTCTCATAGCGGGTCATTCAGTATACATTCTCTAATGTATACCCATGTGTCAACTTGATATCTCTATATCCATGACTTGTGAGATCAAGTCATCGAGTTGACCTACATGCTAGTCTTATTGCATTAACATTGTCCCTGAATGTTAATACTCGACTAGGAATGATTAAGAATAGTGTTCCCTATATCATCTCACTATCGGTTCAACTAACCGATTGATATAGGTGAGAACCATCTACTCAAGGACATTATTATACTTAGTTTATTTGGCACCAATACAAGTAAGTATAATAACCAAAATCTAAATGCCTTTATTTATATAGAATATGATACAATAAGTCCAAAAATATAATCATCAAATGATTGGCTCTAGGGCTCTAGCTAACAATCTCCCACTAGCACTAGTGCCAATCAGTGTAGGCTCTAAGCCCAAATGACCTAGTGTGACCATCATGCTTCTTCTGTGCCAAAGCCTTGGTCAAGGGATCTGCGATGTTAGCCTCTGTAGGTACTCTGCAAATCTTCACATCTCCTCTCTCGATGATCTCTCGAATGAGATGGAAGCGCCGTAGTATGTGTTTGGTCCGCTGGTGTAAGCGAGAGTGCTATAGCTCCATTGTTGTCACAATAGAGCTCAATGGGGTCAGCAATGCTAGGAACCACCCCAAGTTCAGTGATGAACTTGCGGATCCAAACTGCCTCCTTTGCTGCCTCTGATGCAGCAATGTACTCGGCTTCTGTTGTAGAATCAGCTACTGTATCCTGCTTCGAACTCTTCCAGCTGACAACACCACCATTAATGTAAAATACGAACCCCGACTGCGATCTATAGTCATCCTGGTCGGTCTGGAAGCTAGCATCACTGTAACCCTTTACAGCTAGCTCATCATTGCCTCCATATATCAAGAAATATTCTTTAGTCCTTCTTAAGTACTTAAGAATATTCTTGACTGCTATCCAGTGACTTTCACCTGGATCTGACTGGTATCTGCTCGTCATGCTCAAAGCGTACGAGACATCAGGTCGAGTACATAGCATGGCGTACATGATCGATCCTATGGCTGAGGCATAAGGGATCTGATCCATGCGGTCTCTCTCCTCTCTAGAAGAGGGACCTTGAGTCTTCGAAAGACTCACGCCATGTGACATCGGCAGAAATCCCTTCTTGGAGTTCTGCATGGCAAACCGAAGGAGTACCTTGTCAATGTATGTACTCTGACTTAGGCCAAGCAATCTCTTAGATCTATCTCTATAGATCTGTATCCCTAGAATACGGGATGCCTCACCTAAGTCCTTTATTGAGAAGCAACTCCCTAGCCAGGTCTTGACAGACTGAAGCATAGGGATGTCCTTCCCAATGAGTAGTATGTCATCCACATACAATATGAGGAAGACAACTATATCCCCTACAACCTTCTTGTAGACACAAGGCTCATCTTCGTTCTTGATGAAACCAAACTGTTTGATTGCATCATCGAATCGAAGATTCCAGCTCCGAGAAGCTTGCTTTAGTCTATAAATGGACCTATGCAGCTTGCATACTCTGCTAGTATGCTGTGGATCTACAAAACCCGCAGGTTGTGTCATGTACACATCCTCGAGCAGGTTTCCATTCAGAAACACGGTTTTGACATCCATCTGTCATATCTCATAGTCATGGTAGGCTGCAATAGCAAGCATGATCCGAATGGACTTAAACATCGCTACTGGAGAAAAAGTCTCATCATAGTCAATACCATGAATCTGCTTGAAACCTTTAGCTACCAAGCGACCCTTATAAATAAGTCCATCCATGTCATTCTTTCTCTTAAAGACCCACTTGCACCCTATGGGTTTTACCCCTTCAGGTGGATCAACCAAAGTCCAAACTTGGTTGGTGTACATGGATTCCATCTCGGATCTCATGGCCTCTAGCCATCTCTCGGAATTTGGTCTCATCACAGCTTCCTGATAGGTGGTAGGCTCATCCTCTATGAGCACAATGTCATCATGGTCAGACAAGAGAAATGAGTATCTCTCAGGCTGACGACGTACCCTATCAGACCTGCGAAGAGGTATGTCTACATGAACTGGTTGTTGTTCCTCAACTCCTTGTGGAACAACATCATCCACAACACTTTGTGGTTCCAGTTCAATTTTCATCGAGGCATCAGTGCTATTGTTCGCATCTTGAATTTCTTCAAGATCAAACGCGCTTCCACTAGTCTTTCTAGAAACAAAGTCCCTTTCTAGAAAGACCCCAGTCTTTGCCACAACTACCTTGTGCTGACTGGGAATGTAGAAGTAATATCCCTTAGTTTCCTTGGGATATCCAATAAAATAGCACTTGTCAGATTTAAGTCCTAACTTGTCTGAGACTTGACGTCGAACGTAAGCCTCACAACCCCAAATCCTCATGAAATACACCTGGGCATCTCTCCCAGTCCATATCCTATATGGTGGCTTTATCACGGCCTTGGATGGAACTCGGTTGAGTATAAAAGCTGCTGTGTCTAGAGCATAGCCCCAAAGGAATGTCGGAAGATCTGTGTGACTCATCATAGACCGTACCATATCTAATAAGGTACGATTCCTCCTTTCGGACACACCATTCCACTGTGGTGTTCCAGGAGGAGTGAGTTGGGATAGAATCCCACACTCAGCTAGGTAGTCACGAAACTCATGGCTAAGGTATTCTCCACCTCGATCTGATCGAAGTATCTTAATACTCTTGCCAAGCTGGTTCTGTTCTTCATTCTTGAATTCTTTGAAATTTTCAAAGGATTCAGACTTATGTGTCATCAAGTATACATAACCATATCTACTGAAATCATCAGTAAATGTGATGAAGTACCTATAACCGCCTCTAGCAGCGACATTGAAAGGGCCACATACATCACTATGTATGAGTCCTAACAAATCAGTCGCTCTCTCACTGTGCCCACTAAAGGGAGTCTTGGTCATCTTGCCTCGTAGGCATGACTCACATACCTCATATGATTCAAAATCAAATGAGTCCAGCATACCATCCTTATGGAGCTGGGATAAGCGCTTGTCATTTATATGACCTAAGCGACAGTGCCAGAGGTAGGTTTGGTTCATGTCATTTGACTTGAACCTCTTGGTATTTATGTTATAGATAGGGCTCTCAAGGTCTAGAATATAGAGTCCGTTTATCAGAGGTGCACTACAATAGAACATATCGTTTAAATAGACGCAATAACATTTGTTCTTTATAGTAAACGAGAAACTTTTCTTGTCCAAACAAGAAACTGATATAATGTTCTTAGTTAATGCAGGCACATAACAACAATCGACTAACTCTAGTACAAGCCCAGAGGGCAGAGATAGAAAGTAAATCCCTACAGCAACAGCAGCAACCCGTGCTCCATTGCCTACTCGTAGGTCCACCTCGCCCTTTGTCAATGCCCTGCTATTTCTCAGCGCCTGCACATCAGTACAAATGTGAGAAGCACATCCAGTATCTATTACCTATGATGTAGAAATAGATAGATTGACATCTATAACATATATACCTGAAGTGGAAGTCTCACTTCGCTTCTTCTTAAGATCCTCCAAGTATACCTTACAGTTCCTCTTCCAGTGCCCCGTCTGACCGCAGTGGAAGCAGGTAGCATCCTTGGCGACCCCTCCTTTAGGCTTCAGTGCCTTGCCTTTGCCCTTGGCTTGGGACTTTCCCTTCCCTTTGGGCTTGCCCATGCCCTTATGTTTCTGAACCATCAGAACAGTGTTGGGCTTAGCCTTCTTAAGGTTTAGCTCAGCAGTTCTCAACATGCTAAGCAGCTCGGGCAGTGGCTTGTCAATCTCGTTCATATTGTAGTTTAGAACGAATTGACTGTAGCTATCCGACAAGGATTGCAAGATCAGGTCAGTAGCCAGCTCTTGGCCAAGAGGGAACCCCAACCTTTGTAGGTTCTCTATGTACCCAATCATTTTGAGTACATATGGGCCTACAGGAGCCCCGTCTGACATCTTGCACTGACACAGTGCCCTTGAGATCTCAAATCTCTCATGCCTCGCTTGACCTTGATACAGTTGACGAAGATGTTCAGCCATATCGTAAGCGCCCATTAACTCGTGTTGCTTCTGAACCTCAGAGTTCATGGTCACGAGCATTAGACAAGACACATCTAATGCGCCATCTTGATGCTTCTTGTAAGCATCTTTGTCAGCTCACGGGGCATTGGCAGGAGGAGCCTCAGGAATGGGCTGCTCCAGAATGTACAGTTTACGTTCCTGAGTGAGAACTATTCTCAAGTACCTGTACCAGTCCAGGAAGTTTGCTCCGTTGAGCTTGTCCTTCTCAAGGACAGATCGCAGGGAGAAGGTGTTCGTATTTGACGTCATGGTTATCTACAACAGAATAAAAGTAGAAATAAATATCATATTCTTAATCATTTAGTTAGGCCTTTAACTAAATGCTCCCACTGAATTCTATAATTCATGTGGGACAAGATCCACATCATACTAACCCTTGAGTTAGCTTTGGCTAATACGCCCAAGACTTAGTATGATCGGTAGGTAATGATTACCAATTACATCTCTATGCAACTCTTGTTTATAGGATGAAATCCGCATTTATATTAAAACTCGAGTTAGCTTTGGCTAATACGCCCGAGAATTAATATAAACGTGATTTTGTCCTACCTTTCCAACCATTGGAAGAATGCCTATAGTTGTACTCGATCCAACCGAGTAAACTAGGAATACTCAATCTAATTGAGTTTGTACTCACCCATGCGTTGATAGGCGGGACAAGATTGTCCCTCCGTACCCTACCAAGAGAATATGTGTTGCTCTGCTTTGGCAGATTCAACAACATCATGCGATCGAGGTAGTGGTAGGTATCACGGCATGGTAGGCATTTTGAGTTGTCGTGATTTAGATCTAATCTAAATGATGTTGTATCATATACATGAAATAGATCTAATCTAATCGATAGAGTGCATCTTGTACACGATGTAGATCTAATCTAATCGTAAGGGTGCATCTTGTGCACGATTTAGATCTAATCTTAATCGCTAGGCACTAATTAATTACTTAATTAAACATGCATCATATACACAAGTAATTAACTAAGTTTTGTGATTAGTCATGGGGTATATAATATATGTATTTTGGGTGTTTAGGATTTACAATTTAAAGGAATAAATTTTAAAAAAAATTGAGATGCTTGGATCAATTCTAGGCGCGTGAATTGTTCTGCAGCGAATGATCCTTGTAAATTTCTCATGAAGGAGATCAATGATCATAAGCAAAGGAAACCGGAAATCTCCATGTTTCAGGAGATACATTCTCTCGTGAAACATAGAACAAACACACTATTGTAAAACAACAAATTACTACAATCAAAGTTAACTGCGAAATTAAATCATTACTCGTTCAGCAAGCACGCAAGCTTTGCCCGGAGTCCCAACACCAACTGCAATTAGTTTAACTCCTGCTGCATCAAATTTGGATGAGTTTGCAGCTATCAAAAGAGAAGAGATAAACTCACCAACAAAAACATCCAAAATGCCTCATGAGTGCAACCACTGAAACACACTAATCCACACAAAAGTAGTTGATCATGTATCAATCAATCTGCTAGGACAATGAAACGGAACAGCTAACAATTGCCTAATCGAACAAACTAAGAGCAGGTGGTAATCAGATCTAGAGAAGAAAGATTTAGAAAATCAGTAGTTAGTATGAACGGGAGAAGGGAAAAAGGAAGCAATTTGATATTTCGTTTTGGTCCCAGAGATCGCTGAGGAGCAGGGCTCTCCAGTGCCCCCGCCGCGAATACACGGATACCATCAAAGGCATCCGGGGTTGCGGTCTCATTGACGCCGCTAGTAGCGACTGCGACAGAGGAACCATGCGACGCAGCTTGAAGGATCGGCATCTGAAGCCGACTAGTGACGAGCCGAGTGAATCGGGGGATCAAACCCACAGATGGCTTCGGCGGAGAATTTGATCAGCTTACGAGGGAGCGAGGCGGAGAGAGGGTGAGCGACGGAGGAGAGGTCCTGCTCGCCGACGCAGCTGCAATGGCGAAGCAACAAACCTTAACAACCTCCAGAACAAAATCTCAAGCAACAAGACTCTCCTTTCTTTTCCGCGTTCAAGGAGAAGGAGACGTGAGAAAGATCACGGTTTGCAATGTACTCTCGCCTCTTCTTAAAAAAAAAAACTCTAATGACCATTTAGACCAGGTGGAGTTGTACTCTCGCCTCTTCTTACAAACAAAAAAAAATTGTAATGACCTTTTATACTAGATGGAGTTTAGAGTTTAGGGTTTAGAATTTAGTCCCATATCGTTTGTTTTTGATTGACGGAGTGGAACTAGTGCTATAAAAGAAGAGGCTATGGCTCTAATTTATTCATATCTTTCTCAGCCTTTTGGCTAAGATCAAGTGTAGTATTTGTTCTTATCAGTTTAATATCTAATACGTGGACCATTGGTTCATTATTGATGATTATTATTCACTAATATACTTGTTCAAATTTATTCATAAGTTATTGAAACATGTCCAATTAATTAAAATTGTGTTGTATTGAACGCACATAAATAATTCCATATTAAATTGAACACCAAACTTATTTTTGAACCATTGGTTCATTTACTGCCCTATCCAGCACGCTTGGGATATGTATCGAGAGTACAATGTTGTTACCATCTCGATGATCTTGAACCAACTCCAGACAAATGCTTTGGATAAACATGCTCGCTCAGTCAAACTGATAAGTAAATTGTTCGGTCACACTGAAAGAACAAGCCAAATGAAAGGCCATGGGGAAACCCTAACCCTACGGTCTACGGAGGGCCCTAACTATAGGTGAGTAACTCGAGGGGTGATTAGCTTGCGGGTTAGATTAACAAACATGTTAAGGTGCTTTCATACTAGGAAGCAACAGAGTTGGGAAAGTTGGCAACAAAGTTCTTTAATATATTTTGCAATGGGAGAAGGAAGCACGATGGCCAAAGTAAGATTGACTTTCCACATCTCTTCCCTCCAGGCCATTTCAAGTAGATATAAAAGAAACAAAACGAGTTCAATAGGATGAACCCAGCATATCAAATGAGAACCACCAAAACCTCAAGAGTAAGATGCATGAATTGAGACTTCCTCCTCAAAATATTTGACAGTATGATTGATCATGTCTGAAAATTGAAAAGAGGGCATGCTGGCAATGGTGACTTGGTTATTGATTGGAATAGGACTTTTTACTATGAGAAAAAGTTTTCCTTTGATCTCGCACACACTAAAACAAGTAAAAAAAAATGTTAGTGCCCCAAAACTAGGGGAAGTCTTTGGCGATAGCCCTCCGACGCTGATGACGCAAAGCCTCTGCGAGTGGCGGACATGAGCACAGCCACCGGCCAAATCGGAGACAACTCCGTGGGTGTCCCTCAAGGCCTACGACGTCGGCAATTGGGGAAGTTCACGACATGGACGCTATCTTTCTATGTGTTGGCAACAGGCAACAAAATCGATCGGAGCGGCAGCAAACAAGAGCAAAAGGAAGGGGTAGCAATTTTAAACAGGAGATTTGTCATGCATTTATAACTAACTATATGCTCTGATGCCATTGTTGATACTCAATATGCATGAATCAAAATGAATTAAAATGGTAAACACTTACAACAATCTCCCGCAGATCTACAATCGACGACGATTGGATTTGCTGTCGGGAGATCAATCATAGGATCAGAAGGCTCTCCACAATTCCACGAACCAAATCCCACCGTCTCAAATGTTCTTCTCACTCTCCCGTTGTCTCTTTCTCTACACCGTGAATCAGCCCCCTCCCCCCCCCCAATGATCCTTGGACGTACCCCTTATAAAGGAAAATAACCCAAGGATATAATGGACTTTTCCATTAAGAGTAGTGGGGAACGTGGGCATGTTCCCACGTTCCCCATTTCCTATAGGATCAGCATCTGAAGCCAACTAGTGACGAGCCGAGTGAATCGAGGGATTAAACCCATAGACAGCTTCGCCGAAGAATTTGATCAGCTTACGAGGGAGCGAGGAGGAGAGAGGGTGACCGACGGAGGAGAGGTCCTGCTTGTCGACGCAGCTACAGCGGTGAAGCAACAAATCTTAACTACCTCCAGAACAAAATTTCAAGCAACAAGATTCTCCTTTCTTTTCCACGGCCAAGGAGAAGGAGACGTGAGAAAGATCACGGTTTGCAGTGTACTCTCGCCTCTTCTTAAAAAAAAAACTCTAATGGCCATTTATACCAGGTGGAGTTGTACTCTCACCTCTATTTACAAACAAAAAAAACTGTAATGATCTTTTATACTAGGTGGAGTTTAGAGTTTAGGATTTAGAATTTAGTCCCATATCGTTTGTTTTTGATTGACGGAGTGGAACTAGTGCTATAAAAGAAGAGGCTATGGCACTTTCTCATTCATACCTTTCTCGGCCTTTTGGCTAAGATCAAGTGTAGTATCTGTTCTTATTAGTTTAATATCTGATACGTGGACCATTGGTTCACTATGATGTTAAATTAAGTTTTATTTTGGGGATGGATCATTACAGTAGCTTGCTATTGGATCCTTCGCGTGTCATTACAGTAGGGGTTCGACTCACCCAACCAAGATAAATTAAATTTTTATATTAAATTAAGTTTTTTTAAAATTATTAATTATAGTGCAAGAAATTAAATCTTAAAATTTTATATATTTAAAAATAAATACAAAACACATAAAAATAATTGAATTTTTTTACTGAATTAATTATTAATGTTCGGTTAATGAATAAGAAATTTTAAAATTAGAATTGAATAAATTGATGTTTTCTTAGATTAAATTTTGAAATAATTTAATTAGGTCCTTCAATTTAATCAAAATAACTTAATTAGTGTGGTTTTTTTTAATTTGGTAAGAAAAAATGATTTTACTCCGCGAAGAAAGATAAATCACATACCAAATAACTTTCTAATAGAGAAAATTCAAGTATACTAATCCTGGGATGGTCAATCCAACCATAAAAATTTCCACCGGTCCATCAATCCAGTGTTCTTAGATCAATCGCCCATTAGAGAAAATTCATTCGTTAATTCATCGAGATTTAAACTCAATCCTTAAATATTTGGGAAATTAAAAAAAGTGCCTTACCGTGGTACTATTACACAAGAACAACCTTATTTATTGTTTGAAACTTGTTCAACTATTTATTAAATTTAATTATTTTATTTTATTTATTTAACATGTTTATAAAAAAGTTATTGATGATCATTATTCACCAACATACTTGTTCAAATTTATTCCTAAGGTATTGAAATTGTGATTATTGAACGAACAAAGATAATTCCTTATTAAATTGAACACCAATCTTATTTCTGAACAATTGGTTCATTTACCACCCTATCCAGCATGCTTGGGATATGCAACGAGGGCACAATGAAAGGGCACGCATGGGATGTGTACCGAGAGCACAATGTTGTTACCATCTCGATGATCTTGAACCAACTCCAGACCAATGCTTTGGATAAATAGGCTCGCTCAGTCAAACTGATAAATGGATCACTGAAAGAACATGCCAAATGATAGACCATGGTAAAACCCTAACCCTACAGTCTACGGAGGGCCCGAACTATAGGATAATAACTCGAGGGGTGATTAGCTTGCGGGTTAGATTAAGTAACATGTTAAGGCACTTTCATACCAGGAAGCAACAGAGTTGGGAAAGTAGTCAACAAATTTCTTTAATATATTTTGCAATGGGAGAAGGAAGCACAAAGGCCAAAGTAGAGTTGTACTCTCGCCTCTATTTATACCAGGTGGAGTTGTACTCTCGCCTCTATTTACAAACAAAAAAAACTACAATGACCTTTTATACTAGATGGAGTTTAGAGTTTAGGGTTTAGAATTTAGTCCCATATCGTTTGTTTTTGATTGACGGAGTGGAACTAGTGCTATAAAAGAAGAGGCTATGGCACTTTCTCATTCAAACCTTTCTCGGCCTTTTGGCTAAGATCAAGTGTAGTATCTGTTCTTATCAGTTTAATATCTGATACGTGGACCATTGGTTCACTATGATATTAAATTAATTTTTATTTTGGGGAGGGATCATTACAGTAGCTTGCTATTGGATCCTTCGCGTGTCATCCCTGTGTTGCACTATTGTAGGGGTTCGACGCACCCGACCAATATAAATTAAATTTTTATATTAAATTAAGTTTTTTTTTAATTTATTAATTATAGTGCAAGAAATTAAATCTTAAAATTTTATATATTTAAAAATAAATAAAAAACACATAAAAATAATTGAATTTTTTTATTGATTAAATTATTATTTTTCATTTAATGAATATGAAAATTTAAAATTAGAATTGAATAAATTGATGTTTTCTTAGATGAAATTTTGAAATAATTTAATTAAAATTTTATTAGGTTATTCAATTTAATCGAAATAACTTAATTAGTGTGGTTTTTTTTTTAAATTTGGTAAGAAAAAATGATTTTACTCCGCCCAAGAAAGATAAATCACGTACCAAACAACTTTTTAATAGGGAGGACATTTAATTAATCTGTAGGGAACAAAACAGGTAAAACACTTGTATCATCCGAATACCAATTTGGCTACATCGTGGGGTAGTGTTTAATTCAAGTTAGGCTTGAGGTTGGTGTAATGCCCGAAAATTCTCAAATCAATTTTAGAAATATTCTATGATTTTTCTAGAATTTTAGAATATTTTTATGGAATTTTTTTGGAGTAGCAGAAGTAGCAAAAATAAATAAAAAAATGTAAAACAACTTAAGCGGGAATCGAACCCGAGACCTAGTGAACCCTACGACTTATAGATAGCTTTAGTAACCATGTGGCCCCAGCAGGGGTGTGCTGAAATAAAAGAGAAACAATAATATTTATGATTGAGTTGGGGTGAAATTAATCACTTAATATAAATAGGAGATTTAAGTGGGGATTGGTTATTTTGATCAATAGTTTTCTCTCCCTCAAACCCTCACCCGCCGACCCCTCTCCCTTCCTCACCTCTCGGAGCCCAAGTCCAAGGAAGAACCTAGGGTTTCATCCCTAGGGCCATAGGAGTATCTTCCGGCAACATCAAAGGTACGAAGACGCTCCTCTCCGCGAGAAGAACGCATAGACGCGAGAAGATCGTCGAAGAGATCCCTTCTCCGGAAAACCTAGCGATTGGATTGTAAGATAAACTAGCGCGGGAGTTAAGAAACCCCTCACCTGCAGTATAAGTAGCTCTTTTCACGGTTTTATACCTTAGTTTAGTTGTATACAGATTTTCAGCACATAAGGTGTGAATTAGTGCACACCACATATTTGATAAAATGTTTAGCTCAGTTAAATGCAACATAGGCATTTTTTAATAGCTTAGATAAATGCAATAGGAGCATTTTATAGCATACTTAGCCTTGCTGCAACTTATATGGGACTACGGTCTAATGGGTGGGCTCCCACAGTCGCCTCTAGGTTCAGATAACCTAGTTCTAGATTCAGATAATCTAGTAAGAGCAAGGTAAGGTATATTAGCTACAAATCAGTATTTTACTTTCCAGTGGCACTGTACTGGACTTCAGTTGTCCTTGGGTTGGGCTCCCACAGTCGTCCCTAGGTTTAGATAACCTAGTAAACCCTACTAGAATCGGGATTTGTAACCCCGAGTTTAGTTAGGGATGCGCGCATTGCAAGTACAGTTGCCGGGCCCATCAGCAGCATGATTAGTATTTTCATCTATTTATGATAAATAGTTTTTCGAAGCTTCACAATCTAGTTAGGTGATTACAGTTCAGAATTTGTATCAGCTTAGCATTAGTTTAGTCAGCTCTTGTATCGGTTTAGTTCTATCTTGTGGATACTAGAAGACATTGCCAGGATAAGTTTTTGATTCTATGTTTTGTATGATAGTATGCCATGCCATGTTCTAACATGTTCAGTATATATTTCAAATAACATGTTTTAAAAGCATAAATTACATCGTATGCATGTTTTGTGAGGTAGATGGTTTCTTACTAAGCTCCAAGCTTACAGATGCATTTTTCCTTATACTGCAGATAGAGGCAAAGGAAAAATGGACGAGCGGAGGCTGGAGGTCAATGCGATCAAGATGTGTGTGGAAGAGGAACTTGGAATAAAGATCTTTGGGAATTAGCAAAGTTAAACTTAGCATTTACTTATGTTATCACTTTTCTGCACCTTTAGCATATCAAGTGTCAGAAGTTATAAATTGTGTGCACTAAGTTATGTTTAGATTTCTAATTACCTTGATGATAGTCGGTAAGTTATGATTTATGACCTGTCAGTAAGAGTTAGTGATTTATTAGTTGATACATCTATATTGAACACCAGATTCTGAAATGCAGTAGAAATCAGAGCTCCAATCGATCCACTGATCGATTGGAGGGTTCCCAATCGATCAGCCGATCGATTGGGAGATGACCTGTCGTGTACAGAGAGCTGGTGAGTCAATTAGCTGATCGATCAGCCATGGATCGATCAGCCGATCGATCGAGAATTTAATTTTCGTGAACAGAGAGCCTATGGATTGATCACAGGATCGATTGGCCAAGCTGGATCGATCGGTGGATCAATCAGGAAATCGCTCTCGCGAACAGAGAGCTTCTGAATCGATCATTGGATCGATTGGTCAGCCGATCGATCCAGAAATTCATCCGTGCACAGTAGCACGTTGAATCGATAACTGGATCGATCCAATAGCTCCAATCGATCAACCGATCGATTGGGATGCCTGATTTTAGCCAGAAGTGTTTAATCTCAGTTTCTGACCAAGTAGGGAGTCTAGGTCTCCTTCCCTAGCTTATGTACGACAATGAAATGGTCCTGAAACTAAGTTATAGACTGTAACAGGCATTAGCAGAAAGTTTTAATTAATAAAGTTTTCCGCACCTTATAGTTTAGCACAGCATAATGTGACGGTCCGGCCTCGCAGCCTAGTTCAGTAGGAGGCGGGTCGTTACAGTTGGTTTGTTTAAATGTTATCAAGTTCTCAATTGAATTAGTATCATGAATTCAACTTTCACTGACTAATCCTGGGATGGTCAATGATGTTACCATCTCGATGATCTTGAACTAACTCCAGACCAATGCTTTGGATAAATAGGCTCGTTCAGTCAAACTGATAAATAGATCATTGAAAGAACAGGCCAAATGAAAGACCATGGGAAAACCCTAACCCTACGGTCTACGGAGGGCCCGAACTATAGGAGAATAACTCGAGGGGTGATTAGATTGCGGGTTAGATTAACTAACATGTTAAGGCGCTTTCATACTAGGAAGCAATAGAGTTGGGAAGGTAGGCAACAAAGTTCTTTAATATATTTTGCAATGGGAGAAGGAAGCACAAAGGCCAAAGTAAGATTGACTTTCCACATCTCATCCCTCCAGGCTAATGCAAGTAGATATAAAAGAAACAAAACGAGTTCAATAGGATGAACCCAGCATATCAAACGAGAACCACCAAAACCTCAAGAGTAAGATGCATGAATTGAGACTTCCTCCTCAAAATATTTGACAGTACGATTGATCATGTCTGAAAATTGAAAAGAGGGCATGCTGGCAATGGTGACTTGGTTATTGATTGGAATAAGACTTTTTACTATGAGAAAAAGTTTTCCTTTGATCTTGCACACACTAAAACTTGCAAAAAAAAATGTTAGTGCCCAGAAACGAGGGGAAGTCTTGGGCGATAGCCCTCCGATGCTAACGACGCAAAGCCTCTGCGAGTGGCGGCCATGAGCACAGCCACCGGCCAAATCAGAGGCAAACTCCGTGGGTGTCCCTCAAGGCCTACGACGTCGCCAATTGGGGAAGTTCACAACATGGACGCTATCTTTCCATGTGTTGGCAACAGGAAACAAAATCGATCGGAGCGGCAGCAAACAAGAGCAAAAGGAAGGGGTAGCAATTTTAAACAAGAGATTTGTCATGCATTTATATCTAACTATGTGCTCTGATACCATTGTTGATACTCTAAATGCATGAATCAAAACGAATTAAAATGGTAAACACTTACAACGATCTCCCACAGATCTTCAATCGGCGACGATTGGACTAGCTGTCGGAAGAGCAATCATAGGATTGGAAAGCTCTCCATAATTCCACGAACCAAATCCCACCGTCTCAAATGTTCTCCTCACTCTCTTGTTGTCTCTTTCTCTACACCGTGAATCGTTCCCCATGATCCTTGGATGCACTCCTTATTAAGGAAAATAACCCAAGGATATAATGGACTTTTCCATTAAGAGTAGTGGGGAACATGGACATGTAAAATACCGAAAATAGGCGAATATGAATAAGGAATTTTTCCGGAATTTTTGAAAATTTTTCGGGAATTTTTCGGAGCTCGTACAGACGAGTTAACGGGGACAAAAAACGGGGTTCGGAAAAGCCTGTTTGGGCTACCCCATTTAAGCGAGGAAATGTTTATTTCTTAAATTTCTTTTTCTTTTTATTTTTGTTTTCTATTTTTCTTTATTTTCCTAAATTCCTTCGTTACTCTCCCTCGCGCACCCGAGCCCCATCCCGACGCCGCCTCCTTTCTCCTCCTTGCCCTAACCGCCGGCGGCGGTTTCTTCCTCGCCGAAGCTCTAAACCCCTCGCCAAGCTTCGCTTTCTTCTTCCTCATCCTCTGCCCCTCACGGCGACAGCATTCTCTGATCCGACAAGCCACTGCCGACCGAAGTCTTCTTCCTCTTCCTCCCTGTCCAAGCGGCAGCGACGCACGGAGCACCGCCTTTTCCCTGTGCCCTAGCGCCGGCCCGCTACCGAGCCTAGTTCTTCCTCTGCGTGCCACTGTCGAGGTTCTTCATCACCGGCACAGAGTCATTACAGCCATATCCGAGACTCCACTTGGCTGTGCCCTAGATCATCGCCGCGGAGAGGGTGGGTAGGCAACTGAGGTAGGTTGTTTGAACCTTGTCTTTGCTTTTCTACCCTTTTTGCTTATCTCTCTTGTGCTTGGTCTTCTCCACAGAGAAGACATCGATTCGGAGCAAGAGATTGCTGGGTGTCGCTCCTCCTCAGCCAAGCGTCGACAATTTACCCTCTGCCCTAGTTCTCGCCGCCACAGCCACCTAGCTTCTGTGCTGTTTGCTGCCACAGAAGAGGTAATTCTTTCGGAATATGGATGCTTCAAACGCTGCATGATACCTGTTTGTTCAAATGTCAATTAGAACTACCGATTGGTGTTTTGCTTTGGAATTTAAATAGTGCAGTGTGTGTGTTGTCTCCATTATTGATACTGTTTATTGGAGATTTAAGCTGTTGGAAATTGGTAGATTGGATTAACTTAGATTTTTAATCTAATGTTATGATTAGGGTTAAAGGCAATTAACCCTAGTTAATTGTTGGATTTAATTTTGGTAGGATTAATGCTATATGATTAGGGTTTTGCCCTAATTTAGTGTTAGAGATTTTTATTTAGCTATTTATATGAGTGTAGCTAAATAAAAATGTATATATATTGGTGACACAGGACTTTGACGCGAGAACGGGTATCTCGGAGTCAGATTTGGACTTTTCTTATCGGAGGCGGGTACTTTTGACTTATTGTCTTTGATATGCTTAGTAATGAAAATAATATGTTGCATTAATTGTGTTTCCTATTTATTTCGGTTAATCACTGCCCAATACATGTTACCTGTTTGATTGATTGTTTGATTGCATCTCGTATTGGTCTTGTACCTGATCTATCATGCTCATGGGTAGTGATATAACCACGTTTCACATGTTCAGGACCTAGGTTTGATACCTTATTGATCAGTATATCTTGATATGATTCATTCGCTTTTGTGCACATTATGATATGTCCAGAGGTTGGATTAGTATATTACCATGCTTAGTGACATGCACCATTTGCATGATCGCATGCTGTGCGATAGATTGCTCCATTATTGTCGAGCACATTGCCGCCATCACCGCTCGTGTCCCGCCAGACGCCATGGGTAGCGAGATACTGCGTGGTAGCACGCCGCTTGACTCTTCCGCTCCGCTGATCCGCCTGGGGTAGTGTGACGCAGCTGTAGCACGTTAGAGATTCCTCCCGTCATACCGGGAGTTGAGAGCATTGCGCGCCCCCATTTATGATTTGGGGTAGGAGTACGATGTACTCCGACAGCATCCCCCACTCGAACACTCATCGGAGTAGTGTTGCAGAGTGCACGGTTGTCACAGCCCACCCACTCGGTCCCACTGTTGTTGTGAGTCGTGACGTCAGGGGTGACCATGACATTGGCATCATATGCATGATGCATTTATTGTTTGTGTTTGTGTTTGTTGCACTTATATGCGCACATTGCTTGGATACCTTGATTGACATACATATGTGTCTTCTATACCTTCTGATTGCTTGTCCTTTTACCGGTCCCGTTAGTACATCTCTCCTGCCTTCTTCGGTTTGTAGTTACCTTTATCTTTATCAGGGGTCCGCATGATTAGTGCTAGGTGTTATTTCTTTACTTTGCATATCAATTGTACCTGCTGAGTGTTGGACTCACCCCGCCTCCATTGTTGTTATTTTCAGGTTGATGCTGTCAGGAGGGAGTTCCAGTCGCTAGTCCTCACTGCACGTAGTGCTGGTCCTGCAGACCTCCAGGATATGTTTGGTTTCCTTGGGTTTCTTTTTGTTCTAGACTGTTTGAACTCGTTATGTTCTGGGTTTATTTGTTTATGGACATGTTATAGATTTTTATTATATCGATGGATTTGGATTTGGTTTTTATTCTACTACATGCCTGCCTGGATGGCAGAAGAGGTGAGTTCGTCGGTTTTGAGCTTTACGAGTGTAGTTGAGTAGGGTGGATTTCGAGTCAGAGTACTATTGTTGTTTACTATTATATACTGCGTGGTTGTGACAGCCAGAGGCTGAATATAAATATAAACTGCGTGGTGATTGTTTTTATTTCTTGTTATTATTCCAGCCGCCTGTGGCTGAGGTATATGAGATGTAGAAAAGTTTCAGATTGTCCACCGTACAGGGGAGATGCTGCCGAAATTTTCTCGGACAGGGACTCCTCTGGGGGCGTGACAATTTAGTGGTATCAGAGCACAGTTTTACGATCTTTTGTTTCGTATTTTGGATTTTCAGGATTTATCTGATACCAATTTATTTGGTATCAGAGCGGGTTATGATACCTGCTTTTGGTGTTCTGGAGATTTATCGGATACCGGTTGTTGGTATTCAAGATATTTGGGTTAGCCGGGTTTGTGAGTCAAACTGGGCATTTTCGGATTTCGATATGGTTATGTTTCGGATTTCCGTTTTGGATTTATTGGATTTCCGGCGATATTCTCGTTCGGAATTTTGAGGTCATATTGGGGACTGGACAGCGACGGAACATCTCCAGACAGCAAATAGGTATGTGGTTATTTTATGATTTTTATACTGGTAGTAATATCTGTAATTTAATTTAACAGATATGAGACGATCTACACGTATTGCTGCGAGACGTGGTGCTGGACGACCACGTGGGAGGACCACGGGATCTCTGGATATGCCAGAGATACCCACTGTTAGTGAGCCTGTCAGTCAGGGACAGACTCAGGATGCAGCGGGAGCATCGGGCTCTCAAATCCCGATAGCTCCTGTAGAGATACCTATTTTGGCCACACCGACGGTATCCACGCCTACCATGTTTACAGTACCATCAGGAGTACCATTGGTGTACCCGACATCTGCTCCAGTGCAGCCTACGACGTATTCAGTGCCACCACCACTTGGATCTACAGTGTATCCTATACCAGGCACTGCACCTCTGGCTCACAAGAGCAGCTACTCCCCATCCGCACCTTTTCCTACTGCACTCCGCTGCCACCACTTTTGTTCCTCGCAAGATTCACCGACGCTTATGCTCCAGATATACAAAGAAGACGGAGTTCCTCCTCCTTATTCCGCTGACCACCGTAGTATCGCCCAAGAGTTTCCATCGGCCTCGCACCTCCCCACGTATCATCGATATTGTCGCCGCACGAGCTAGGATTCCAGACCGCCGAGTCGATGAAGACTCGCTTCACTCTTTTCCGCGGGATCTCGATCCGAGTATGGCTTTGTCGTGGATAGAGACTATGGAGCGACTTTCTTCTATATGGCTTGCTCCGAGTGGGAGAAAGCAGTGCTGGCCGCTACCATTTATGGGATGAAGCGTGGGTTACTCAGCTTCTATTATTGGTGAGCGCAACGTCACATGGACCAGTTGAGAGGCTTTTGAGAGCCGCTTTTCCACCGCCCTATCGATGGCTCGCCGATGTGATTTTATGTTCGAGGCGTAATAATCGCCGCTGACCGAGTATAATCAATTCCTCCTGTTGGCTCAGTTTGTCCAGAGTTAGTTGGAGGACGTAACTCGCATGATGCGCTTATTCAGTGATTGGATGGTTATCTCATGCATGCCTTGCCGGATTAGGGATTACATCTTACTCGATGCATTGAATCGAGCTTTGATGATAGAGTTAGCCTGCAGACAAGATATCCGACAGAAAAGAAAGCATACGGGTCGACTTCAGGTGTCCAGCAGACACAAGCATGTGACAGCCTCGAGCCACAGACGGCAGTGTCAGTACTGGGCGCCTCGTAGGCCCTCGTAAATCGTATGTCTTCTTCAGACGCTCCTGCTTCCTCGCCAGAATCCGCAACCACCTTCCGTGATACTCAAGAGCCCGATGTGGTTCCAGACCACATCACTTCAAACAAGACTGAACACCAGCTTGCTTTTATTGCAACCGCCGGACACCGAGCCGAGATTGTCACCAAGGCTCAGACACGGCCTCCTGAGGGTCGAGCAGAGGGACAGCCTAGTCAATTGTCTCGACGAGGAGGGCGGAGATTCACACCTCACAACACAAGCAGGAGCAGCCCTCCGCAGCAAAGATTTGGCATGCTTGGTCGAGTACTCCAGAGTTTCAGAAGCACCCCGAGTTTTGTTCCGTGATCTTATTATCCGACTGTGACGACTCACCCCACCAACCGCACAAGACGCCACCATCCTCTCGCCTTATCTCGCACATAGTCCAAGAATACCGCTGGCCGCCACCGGCAAAGTTACCACCTCCTCCGCCAGAGACTGGTCGTGTTCATGCGATTACCAGAGAGGATGTTACGGTACGATTTCTATTTATGCATTTACTGCTGATATTTTGATTGATACTAGTAGTTCGCATTCTTTTATATCCCGTACCTTTATGCGGAGATTGGTAGATTACCCATGATTAGGTTGCGGCGATTGACTGCCTCCCTACCGTCCGTGATACTTTAGACGCCACCCAGAGATCGAGGTTGCCCGCTAGACTTTGGCAACATGATACTTACGGTAGATCTTCTAGTATTGGAGATGGTTGAGTTTGATGTCATACTTGGCATGGATTGGTCGGTTTATCATGCTACCGCTGATTGCCGACGAGGGTGGTCACCTTCCGGCCTCCGAACCAACCCTCGTGGAGTTTCACCGCATCGAGACGACGGCATCTCGATTATTTCGGTGATTTAGCGAAGTTGCTGTCTCACGGCTGTCATGGTTTTCGTTGTCGCTGATCAAGGACAGTAGTAGTTCGCAGATCTCCGACGCCTCGTAGTCCGTGAGTACCCGATGTATTTCCAGGAGCTACCGTGTTTGCCTCCCGAAGGCCGGAGTTCGCTATTGAGCTGATTCCGGAACCGCTACCGACATCGAAAGCTCCGTATCGTATGGCAACGAAAGAGTTGAACGAGTGAAGGTTCAACTCCGGGAGCTTTTAGACAGGGATTTATTCGCCCTAGTGTTTCACCATGGGGTTCTCCGGATTATTTGTCAAGAAAAGGATGGTACTATGAGGTTGTGTATTGACTACAGGCAACTGAATCAGTGACCATCGTAAATAAATATCCATTACCACGGATCGAGGATTTGTTTGATCACCTCAGAGGTCAGTGTATTCTAAGATTGATCCGCGATCCGGTATCATCGCTGAGAGTCGAGATTCCGATATCCGAAGATGATTCCGCACTCATACTCATTATGAGTTTTGTAATGCCGCTTGGCTTACCAATGCTCCAATGTGTTTATGGACTTGATGAATCGAGTATTTTCGGAGTATCTGGACAATTTGTTATCGTTTTCATTGATGACATATTGGTCTACTCGCTTAGAGGAGGAGCATGCAGATCTTCGCACAGTCTTGGAGATTCTTCGACGACATCACCAGACGCCAAGTTCAAAGTGTGCATTTTGGCTATCCTCACCGGTTTTCTCGGGACACGTGGTTTCTAGCAGAGGTATTTCGTTGATCCTCGAAGATCGAGGTCCACCGGGGGAGCACCAAGTCCGCCAGAGATCCGCAGCTCGATTGGCGGATATTACCGACGCTTTGTCGAGGGCTTCTCGCATATTGCTATGACACGCCTTACCAGGAAAGGCGTGAAGTTCATATGGTCCGAGGATTGCGAGACCAGCTTTCAGGAGCTGAAGCGGAGATTAGTGTCGGCTCCAGTTTTGGTTTTACCTTCTGGAGAGGATGGATTTGTACTCTACACCGACGCGTCTCTACAGGGTTTGGGCGCTGTTCTGATGCAGCACGGCAGAGTAGTCTCTTATGCTTCTCGTCAGTTGAAGGAGCATGAGAAGAACTACCCAGTTCATGACTTGGAGTTAGCTGCCATCATCTTTGCTCTGAAGCTTTGGCGTCATCATTTATACGGTATCACATTTGAGATTCTCACTGATCATAAGAGTCTCAAATATATTTTCACTCAGAAGGAGCTTAATCTCCGACAGAGGAGATGGATGGAGTTCCTGAAGGACTACGATTGTACCATTAGCTATCACCCGGGGAAAGCTAATGTGGTTGCAGATGCACTCAGTAGGAAGTCCAGAGGGACTTTGGCTTGCCACCGGACTTCAGTCACGGACTTGATTCAGAGTTTCTCGGAGTTAGATCTTGAGGAGCAGGGACCGACAGAGCAGGGTATTCTTGTTACCATGGTTGCTCAGTCGTCGATCAGGACGAGGATCCGAGAGGCACAGGCTAGTGATCAGCATTTGCAGTTTATTAGCAGTCAGATAGCTTCCGGGCAGCAGACCGAGTTTACACGAGACGAGGAGGGTATTATATTCTTCCGAGGCAGATTATGCGTACCTCAGTCTCATCCGGTCTTACAGGAACTATTACAGGAGGCACATCGTTCTCGATTTGCGATCCATCCAGGCGGAACCCGTATGTATCGAGACTTGAGGCGTTCCTATTGGTGGAACGGCATGAAGAAAGACATCGCGGATTTCGTAGCTAGGTGTCTTGTTTGTCAGCAGGTGAAGGCTGAGCACCAGAGACCTGCAGGGTTACTTCAGCGGATTCCTATTCCTGAGTGGAAGTGGGATCACATTACCATGGACTTTGTGGTAGGGTTGCCGAGGACACGACGAGGCCATGACGCGATTTGGGTAATCGTTGATCGATTAACCAAATCCGCGCACTTCTTAGCGATTCGGAGGACTGATCCCCTGGATCGATTGGCAGATCTGTATTGCCGAGAGATTATCAGATTACATGGTGTTCCATTGAGTATCATTTCGGATAGAGATCCACGGTTCACGTCTCGTTTCTGGCAGAGTCTGCAGCAGGCCTTGGGCACACAGCTCCGTTTCAGTACAGCTTTCCATCCGCAGACAGATGGACAGTCAGAGCGGACTATTCAGACTCTTGAGGATCTGCTGAGGTCATGTGTTATGGATTTTGGAGGCAGTTGGGAGGACCATCTGCCATTGGTTGAGTTTGCCTACAACAACAGCTTTCATTCGGCTATCCAGATGGCACCGTTTGAGGCGTTGTATGGTAGACCTTGTCGGACACCCGTCCTCTGGGATGAGGTTGGAGAGGCCCAGTTGTTGGGACCTCATAGAGTTCAGCAGGATGCAGAGTTGGTCCGTACTATCAGACGGAGGATGTCAGAGGCGCAGGATCGCCAGAAGAGTTATGCTGATCGGAGACGCAGACCACTAGAGTTCTCTGTTGGCGACCATGTATTTCTACGAGTTTCACCCACGAAAGGGGTGAAGAGATTTGGCCTCAGAGGTAAGCTAGCTCCGCGGTACATTGGTCCCTTCGAGATCTTGGAGAGGATCGGAGCAGTAGCTTACCGACTGGCACTACCACCGTCCCTGTCAGGCGTGCACGATGTATTTCATGTATCCATGCTGAGGAGATATGTACCCGATCCGACACATGTGCTGGCAGATGTTCCAGTTCCAGTTCAGCCTGACATTACTTATGAGGAGGTTCCGGTACGAATTCTCGACCGGAAAGAGCGTCAGTTGCGGAACAAGACTATCCGACTGGTTAAAGTCGGATGGCAGCATCATTCGGACGAGGAGGCTACTTGGGAGCTCGAGGATACGATCCGAGCTCGATATCCCCATCTTTTCACTTGAGGTATGTGATTTATTTACCGTTCAGCATTTATACTCTATATCTGTTGTTAGTATTTGCTGATGGTAGATAACGAAATTTGGGGACCAAATTTTTATAAGTGGGGGAGAATGTAAAATACCGGAAAAATAGGCAAATATTAATAAGGAAATTTTCCTAATTTTTGGAAATTTTTCGAATTTTTCGGAGCTCGTATGGACGAGTTAACGGGACAAAAACGGGGTCTGGAAAAAGGTTTTATTTTTCTTTTTCTTTTTCTTTTCTTTTTCTTTCTATTTTCTTTATTTTCCTAAATTCCTCCATTTCTCTCCCTCGCGCACCCGAGCCCCATCCCGACGCCGCCTCCTTTCTCCTCCTTGCCCTAACCGCCGGCGGCGGTTTCTTCCTCGCCGAAGCTCTAAACCCCTCGCCAAGCTTCACTTTCTTCTTCCTCATCCTCTGCCCCTCACGGCGACAGCATTCTCTGATCCGACGAGCCACCGCCGACCAAGTCTTCTTCCTCTTCCTCCCTGTCCAAGCGGCAGCGACGCACGGAGCACCGCCTTTTCCCTGTGCCCTAGCGCCAGCCTCATCACCGGCACAGAGTCATCACAGCCATATCCGAGACTCCACTTGGCTGTGCCCTAGATCATCGCCGCGGAGAGGGTGGGTAGGCAACTGAGGTAGGTTGTTTGAACCTTGTCTTTGCTTTTCTACCCTTTTTGCTTATCTCTCTTGTGCTTGGTCTTCTCCACAGAGAAGACATCGATTCGAGCAAGAGATTGCCGGGTGTCGCTCCTCCTCGCCAAGCGTCGACAATTTACCCTCTCCCTAGTTCTCGCCGCCACAGCCACCTAGCTTCTGTGCTGTTTGCTGCCACGTAAGAGGTAATTCTTTCGGAATATGGATGCTTCAAACGCTGCATGATACCTGTTTGTTCAAATGTCAATTAGAACTACCGATTGGTGTTTTGCTTTGGAATTTAAATAGTGCAGTGTGTGTGTTGTCTCCATTATTGATACTGTTTATTGGAGATTTAAGCTGTTGGAAATTGGTAGATTGGATTAACTTAGATTTTTAATCTAATGTTATGATTAGGGTTAAAGGCAATTAACCCTAGTTAATTGTTGGATTTAATTTTGGTAGGATTAATGCTATATGATTAGGGTTTTGCCCTAATTTAGTGTTAGAGATTTTTATTTAGCTATTTATATGAGTGTAGCTAAATAAAAATGTATATATATTGGTGACACAAGACTTTGACGCGAGACGAGTATCTCGGAGTCAGATTTGGGTCATTTTATCGGAGGCGGGTACTTTTGACTTATTGTCTTTGATATGCTTAGTAATGAAAATAATATGTTGCATTAATTGTGTTTCCTATTTATTTCGGTTAATCACTGCCCAATACATGTTACCTGTTTGATTGATTGTTTGATTGCATCTCGTATTGGTCTTGTACCTGATCTATCATGCTCATGGGTAGTGATATAACCACGTTTCACATGTTCAGGACCTAGGTTTGATACCTTATTGATCAGTATATCTTGATATGATTCATTCGCTTTTGTGCACATTATGATATGTCCAGAGGTTGGATTAGTATATTACCATGCTTAGTGACATGCACCATTTGCATGATCGCATGCTGTGCGATAGATTGCTCCATTATTGTCGAGCACATTGCCAGTTTCATCACTGTTCGGTGCTCCGTTGTGACGCTCATGGGTAGCGAGATACAGCGTGGTAGCACGTCAGTTTGACTCTTCCGGTGCTCCGTTGATCCGCTCAGGGGTAGTGTGACGCAGCGTGTAGCACGTTAGAGATTCCTCCCCGTCATAGCGTACCGGGAGTTGAGAGCATTGCGCCCCCATTTATGATTTGGGGTAGGAGTACGTATGTACTCCGACAGCATCCCGTCCACTCGAACACTCATCAGGAGTAGTGTTGCAGAGTGCACGGTTGTCACAGCCCTACCCACTCGGTCCCACTGTTGTTGTGAGTCGGCTGACTGGCGTCAGGGGTGACCATGACATTGGCATCATATGCATGATGCATTTATTGTTTGTGTTTGTGTTTGTTGCACTTATATGCTGCACATTGCTTGGATACCTTGATTGACATGCATACAGGTCTTCTATACCTTTCGGACTGTTTGTCCTTTTACCGGGTCCTGGTTAGTACAGATTCTCTCCTGTCTTCTTCGGTTTGTAGTTACCTTTATCTTTATCAGGAGACTGTACGCATGATTAGTGCTAGGTGTTATTTCTTTACTTTGCATATCAATTGTACCTGCTGAGTGTTGGACTCACCCCGCCTCCATTGTTGTTATTTTCAGGTTGATGCTGTCAGGAGGGAGTTCCAGTCGCTAGTCCTCACTGCACGTAGTGCTGGTCCTGCAGACCTCCAGGATATGTTTAGTTTCCTTGGGTTTCTTTTTGTTCTAGACTGTTTGAACTCGTTATGTTCTGGGTTTATTTGTTTATGGACATGTTATAGATTTTTATTATATCGATGGATTTGGATTTGGTTTTTATTCTACTACATGCCTGCCTGGATGGCAGAAGAGGTGAGTTCGTCGGTTTTGAGCTTTACGAGTGTAGTTGAGTAGGGTGGATTTCGAGTCAGAGTACTATTGTTGTTTACTATTATATACTGCGTGGTTGTGACAGCCAGAGGCTGAATATAAATATAAACTGCGTGGTGATTGTTTTTATTTCTTGTTATTATTCCAGCCGCCTGTGGCTGAGGTATATGAGATGTAGAAAAGTTTCAGATTGTCCACCGTACAGGGGAGATGCTGCCGAAATTTTCTCGGACAGGGACTCCTCTGGGGGCGTGACAGGACATGTTCCAACGTTCCCATTTCCTATAGGATCGACATCTGAAATTGACTAGTGACGAGCCGAGCGAATCAGGGGATCAAACCCACAAACAGCTTCGCCGAAGAATTTGATCAGTTGATGAGGGAACGAGGCGGAGGGAGGGTGATCGACGGAGGAGATGTCCTGCTTGTCGACGCAGCTGCAGCGACGAAGCAACAAACCTTAACTGCCTCCAGAACAAAATCGCAAGCAACAAGACTCTCCTTTCTTTTCTGCGGCCAAGGAGAAGGAGACGTGAGAAAGATCACGATTTGCAATGTACTCTCACCTCTTCTTAAAAGAAAACTCTAATGGCCATTTAGAACAGGTGGAGTTGTACTCTCGCCTCTATTTATAAACAAAAAAAAAACTGTAATGACCTTTTATACTAGATGGAGTTTAGAATTTAGGGTTTAGAATTTAGTCCCATATCGTTTGTTTTTGATTAACGGAGTGGAACGAGTGCTATAAAAGAAGAGGCTATGGCACTTTCTCATTCATACCTTTCTCGGCCTTTTGGCTAAGATCAAGTGTAGTATCTGTTCTTATCAGTTTAATATCTGATACGTGGACCATTGGTTCACTATGATATTAAATTAATTTTTCTTTGGGGAGGGATCATTACAGTAGCTTGCTATTGGATCCATCGCGTGTCATCCCTATGTTGCACTATTGTAGGGGTTCGGCGCACCCGACCAAGTTAAATTAAATTTTTATATTAAATTAAGTTTTTTTTAAAATTATTAATTACAATCCATGAAATTAATTCTTAAAATTTTATATATTTAAAAATAAATACAAAACACATTAAAATAATTAAATTTAATGAATAAGAAATTTTAAAATTAAAATTGAATAAATTGATGTTTTCTTAGATGAAATTTTGAAATAATTTAATTAAAATTTTAAATTTTATTAAGTTATTCAATTTAATCGAAATAACTTAATTAGTGTTTTTTTTAATTTGGTAAGAAAAAATAATTTTACTCCGCCCAAGAAAAGATAAATCACTTACCAACACCTGTATCACCCGAATACCAATTAATTCGGCTTGAAGCAAAGATTTTATAAAAGTTCGGCTTGAAGCAAAGATTTTATAAAAAACAATTAATTCGAACCTAACCCCAATCTGAATACAATTCGAAATCTTTAAATATGAATCTAAATAATTCGACCAACTTGAATAACTTAATTATAATAATTTTTATTATAATTTTTTATTTTTATCTCAATAATTTATCATTATTATACTAGCTTTAATATTGATATTCATAATTTTAAAAATAAAATTTGATTTAATTTTATAAAGATTTATTAAATCCTAAATTTAGGCCAATCCTAGTCAATCTGGACTCCGATCCAATCCTAGTACAACTTAAAAACCCTCCGATCTGAATATGAAAATTTCTAATTTAAGTTGGATATTTTTCGGGTTGACTTGAATTTACGGATCAGATTTATTTTTGACAACCCTAATTATAAATTATTAAGAAAATTTAATGAAATTTTGTTCCTAGTTCTATTATATACCCACACAACTCAGCTACCAGCCCAATGTGTATGCTATTATAAAATTTATATAAACACAAAATATATATCATGCCAGGCCAAACAAAATCTATATATATTTAGATATTATTACATTTTTAATTTGAAATTGATTGATTAAAATTTTTATATTTTAAAGTTTATTTATTTGATTAATGAGTTTAATATTACAGTTTTTTTTTTAAAAAATTTATTTACAAATTTAATAACAAGTTTGTTAATAAATATAGTTTACAAGTTGTGAATATAATTTTTGAATAATTTAAAATCTTTGTTTTTAAGAAATTTATTTATTTTTTTAACGAATTAATCAAGCTTATTTATTTAATTCATATCGAATAAATATAAATAAATGATTATCGAGTTAAACACTAAATTTTCTCATAAATGTTTAATTTATTTTTGTTATCGAATATATAGATAGTGGAAATTGTATTTGAATTTTAAAAAAGATAAAATTATGATGTTATTTCTAGATCTCATTTGATCAGTTAAACTTATGAGTCTGAGAAATTTCTATCATTTTGATTTTTTTTCTTATTGTAATAGAAAAAAAAATATTGTTATCCCTCATAATTTGTCGATTTTTTTAGAATGCATCTTTATGGTTTTTAAATCATTCATTTACCTTTACAATAGTTTTAATTTATTGAGTGCAAGTTTTTTTTACAATTAACTTAAGCCATATAAATTTAGAATTTCCATTATTTTTTAATGTTACAAACTTATATTTGCAATTCGTATACATGTCATAAAACCAAAAAGCTAATAATCTCTTAGAATTTAACTACCATGTTGGAGATAGAGATGTTCTTTGTATATATTACAAGAAGTTAACAAGTTAATGACGAGTTCCTCTAACAAATAGATCTTTGCCATTAGATGATCTCGATAGGTTGAGTACAAGCAATGAGTCTATTTTTGCCCACCATATGAAAGATTGAACTAATTCTAGCATGCCTTATCGCGTCGTGAATTGGTTCGCTCAAATCAACATTTTTTATGGTATTGATACTGACAAATCTAAGATTTGCACCCTAAAAGTAAGTTAATTTGATAGGACTATTATAGCAAGGATTTGAGTTATGAAGTCTGATTTAATGATTTTTGATGAATGTATATAGTTGCAATGCTGAAGAATACTTTTGAGTCGCGAGATTTATCCCATCGCCATTAGTGTTCAATCAACCTAATCATGGAGCCTCCGAGGCTATGGTGCAGCGGCAGGGCATCTAGATTATCACCCAGGCACCCACGGTTCGAGCCCCAGCTATGGCGAATTTGCAGGAATTTTTCCTCTAAATGGGGCACGCAACTAAAAGATGTTGGGCTTCTAGGCTGCCCGCTGCGAGCCCTTCCCGATTTACATTGGTGTCCGGTGGAAAACTTTCGTGGGACCGGGTCGATCATCCCATGCTCGACGTTACTCAGCCTGGTTAATTATTTTTAAGACTAGCTTAACATTACAAGACAACATTGGGAAGATGTAGAACCAATATCATCACATCTAAAACCTTTATATATCTGAATATTTGCCAAATCTTGAATTTATCGATCAATTCCCTCATTGTCCATGGTATAAACAGGGATTTGACAGTTCTTATTGTTATTCTTTGGGTCATTTATTAGACTCAGTGTTAGGATCGATGATCGCGGCTAGAGAGGGGGGTGTGAATAGCCGACCCCAAATTCTTCCGTTTCTTCCTACGATTAGGGTTAGTGCAGCGGAAATAACAAATAGAAATGAGAAAGGAGAAGCAAACCTCAACACGAAGATGTAACGAGGTTCGGAGATGATACTCCTACTCCTCGGCGTGTCCGTAAGGTGGACGAATCTGATCAATCCGTCGGTGGATGAGACCCCGGAGAACCGGCTAATGTAACACTCCTTCTGGGTGGAGAAACCTCGCCACAATGTTTTGCAAAAGCAATACAGGAGATACAAAGAAGAGCAAGAACAAAATATACAATGAATGTACAAATACTCGCTTGCCTTCTCGTCGACTGAAGTCCCGGATGAAGCACCAACTTCACGGACGAATGGCAACAAGCAACACAGTCGAAGAAGCTCACACGAAGCTTCGAGAAAGAAAGCTCAAGAGCACAGCAGCAGAGGAGGAAGAAGCGATCCAGAGGCCCTCGATCTCGTTTATATGGCCTCGATATCCCGAGTCAACCTGCGAACCTACAAGCAAAAGGCCGAATACGAGTTCGAATAGCCCAGCCGTTGAGTCACAACGAGGCTCGACCGATCAGCCCACCGATCGGTCCAGAGCCTATCTGACGGTCATGGGGACCGATCAGTAGGCTGATCGGTCCCGCACCGATCACCGCTCCTTCCCGAGCCCTGCCTCCTTCGATCGGGTTTCCGATCGGCTCCATCGATCGATAACACATGGCTCATCAGGAGTTACCGACGGTCACCGCATCGATCACCAGACACCGATCGGTCCCCAGATCGATCCAGAGCTTGGTTTTTCCCAATACCAAGTCCCAAGTCTCCCACACCAACATCCGGTCAACCTTGACCTGTTAGTACATCATGCTTAGCGTCCGGTCACTCCCTTGACCTGCTAAGACTCCCCACCAAGTGTCCGGTCAATCCCTTTGACCCACTTGGACTTTTCTCTTCGTGCCAAGTATCCGGTCACTCCCTTGACCTACTTGACCTTCTCAACACCAGATGTCGATCACCCTTGATCCATCTGGATTTTCCCTTGCCCGGCTTCACTCACCAGGACTTCCCAACTGCCTAGCTTCACTCACTAGGACTTTTACCTGGCTTCACTCACCAGGGTTTCCCAACTGCCTAGCTTCACTCACTAGGACTTTTACCTGGCTTCACTCACCAGGGTTTCCCTTTCACCTAGCTTCACTCACTAGGATTTTCTCAACTGCCTGGCTTCACTCACCAGGACTTTCTCCAACTGCCTGACTTCACTCACCAGGACTTTCCCACTGTCTGGCTTCACTCACCAGGACTTTCACTTTCACCTAGCTTCACTCACTAGGATTTCCTGACTGCCTGGCTTCACTCACCAGGACTTTTCGAACTGCCTGGTTTCACTTACTAGGACTTTCCGAACTGCCTAACATCCCAGTTAGGACTTTCCAGTCAAGTATCCGGTCAACCTTGACCTACTTGACTCTTCTTCATCCAACCTGATCAGACCTTGATCAGTATCTCTCCGCATGGACAACTGCACCTGCATTGTCCATGTCTACATGTTTTTCTGTATTGTCAAACATCGAAATCATGACCAAGGTTTACGCTTGGTCAACTAGGTCAACCTTGACCTACTGGAAATTGCACCAACACTCAGATCATCTTCATCTTCCTTGTAAGTTTTCACATATGTTTCGGCACTTGCCAAAATCAATCTTTCTACAATAAAAAGATGATAGTTGTTCTCGACAAACGAGTCGAATATGTTTGTAAAGTTCGATGAGCATGCCAATTCGTACCTATTACAAAGTTTGCACTCACATACAAAAACCAACATATATCCAATGCAGAAGTGCACGAATAGATGAAGCAACAAAAAAAAACAAAAAGTAGTCCGGTGCACGAAGCTCCCGTTATGCGGGGTCTAGAAGAAGGATCATTGTATGCAGCCTTATCCTGTTTTTTTGCAAGAGGTTGTTTTCAGGATTCGAACCCGTGACCTTTTGGTTACAAAGCAACAATTTTACCGTTGCAAGAGGCTGCACGAATAGATGAAGCAAAGAAGTTTATTTATTTCGATAGACACAACATAAATTCCAGAAATTATAAATTTAAAGAACAGAGAGATTCTTATGAATGACAGAAACAACACTTTGAAAATAGATTAAGAGATTGATAGACACATGGAAGTAGGAGGGTTGTAATCAAAGTTCATTCTTGTCATATTTTATGAATCTACTAAATCTTATTGCATTCTATAATAATAACAAGAATGAAAAGTTATCCATATGCGTTGAAGAAATTCTCCAGTGGTATCTCAATATGCATCATTTGTCTGCCACAAGAACAAATTCATCAAATGTTCTCATGTCACACGTTTGCAAGACTTTTGTGGCAAGTAGAGCAATGAAACTAAGAAAGAGTCACACGAGTCCAACACCAATTATTCATTTGAATGTCATAGAAACATCAGAGCTCATGAAAAAAGTGAATTTCTCTGGAAGGGTTTGTGTCATAGAAACATCACAACCCTAACAAAAAGTGAATTTCTCTTGAAAGATATTTTACTTGTATTATGAGATAGTTATTAGCTATTTTGCAAGTCAAATAACACATTTGGAGAACCACTACCTTATCTGTTACATTCCTTAGTCTTTTGACAGCCATCATAGGAAGAAAATCATGTGGTAGCAAAACAGAGCTGTGATTGGTTCGATCCTTGCACTCCATAGACCTGGATGTTCATCATGGTCAAGACTAGAGCTTGAAGATTCAAAGATCACCTAGCAAAGTATCGGACCATTTAACCATGGCGACATCTTGGGAAATAAAGAAAATTTCATGTGCGGATTACTTACCATGCAAGAGGACTCGCAGTGCGGTTAATTAGTAGCACATTGGAGTAGTGATTATTTTCGTTGAGATCACTCCTGCTAACTCCATTCACGTGAATCACTCCTTTTCTTCTTAATTTCGAATTTGTTGACAATATGTGTGACCATGCCTTTGAGTTGTCCGAAATCACTGGTATTTTACTTGAAATGAGATCCAAATCCTATAAAGAATCAAGAGAAGAAGAACTTGTAGCCCAACTAAAAAAATCAAGTTACCATAACCAATTGCATTGATTGAACCGATATCAGTGCAAAAATGTAAAGACAAGCACATAAAGCATAGTCGGGATAAGAATTCCTAAAAGAAAATTGGCCCAGGACACTAATTGAAAGATAAAGAGAAAAGGATAATGAATCTAGAAAGTGCATTTGATGAAGAAGATATTCAAAGGGAGCTTGATAAATGAAAGCATTTCAAAAAAAAAGCCATACAAGGTTTCATACGAGTCATTGAAATGACATCTCTAATATTCTTAAATTCACTATACACGAAAAAATTAAGGTATCTTGCACAAAAAGACTGGCTCAGATTCCAGTCTCTTAGTCTAACTAAAACACGAAAACAGCTGCACAATTTTCATTCGATTTTAAATATAGAGAGGAATGTGCCACAAGAACAAATTCATCAAATGTTCTCATGTCACACGTTTGCAAGACTTTTGTGGCAAGTAGAGCAATGAAACTAAGAAAGAGTCACACGAGTCCAACACCAATTATTCATTTGAATGTCATAGAAACATCAGAGCTCATGAAAAAAGTGAATATCTCTGGAAGGGTTTGTGTCATAGAAACATCACAACCCTAACAAAAAGTGAATTTCTCTTGAAAGATATTTTACTTGTATTATGAGATAGTTATTAGCTATTTTGCAAGTCAAATAACAAATTTGGAGAACCAATACCTTATCTGCTACATTCCTTAGTCTTTTGGCAGCCATCGTAGGAAGAAAATCATGTGGTAGCAAAACAGAGCTGTGATTGGTTCGATCCTTGCACTCCATAAACCT
The DNA here is from genome assembly GCF_018446385.1 of Zingiber officinale. Classification (NCBI taxonomy): domain Eukaryota; kingdom Viridiplantae; phylum Streptophyta; class Magnoliopsida; order Zingiberales; family Zingiberaceae; genus Zingiber; species Zingiber officinale. The sequence goes on from NC_055989.1 coordinate 18,790,327, forward strand.
GGATGTTCATCATGGTCAAGTAATGTCTGTGACTTGTCAAATAATGTAACAGGAGTTGAGTAATTGTACATTCCATCTGTATTTGGATTTCCGCTTTGGTGCAGGATCCCCTTCTTGTTATGTGTTGGATTGATGCACATTCTAGAAGGCATCACAAATACTCTGCAAATTTTTTAAACAAGCATAATGTCAGTACAAAACAACTATTAATTAATTCCTCCATCTAGAATTCTTCCTACAAATTTTTTATACGCAAGGAGTGAACTTTAACACCCAAATCAAATGCTCAAAGGCAAATCTTCATAATCCCAGAAACTTGGAGTGTTCTTAATTCCAATTCAACGAATCAAAGAAGATCATCCACAATAGTGATGGAATATTAAAGCAAGGTAGTAGAACAGAAGAGAAATTGATGGCCCAGACCGGCGAAGGTGTCGCAGTGCTTTCCGGGGGAATCAATGCGGTCGCCCCAATACAAGTACTTGCTCTCCACCACCGCCTTGGCGGCTTCCCTCGACGACGTGGAGGAAGCAGGGATCGTAGAGGAGAAGGCAACCCAGAGGAGCGTGAGGGCAGCGGCAGAGATGAGGAAGAGTTATACGACGAGGTGCCGTTGGAACCGAAGAATCGCCATAACTGTGAGAGTCCGAGGTGTCGTTCACTAAATTCATCAATCTACGAGACGAACTAATTTTGTAATGATATTTGAGTATATACATTAGAACCTATTAATGGGGATGTAGCTCAGATGGTAGAGCGCTTGCTTAGCATGCGAGAGGTACGGGGATCGATACCCCGCATCTCCATAAAATATTTTATTAGTTTATGTTTTTTATTTTGTATGTGAAAGTAATAAAACTCTTTATATATAATTTTATTGTTCTAGGTACTCATTTATGAGAAATTTATGAACATACAATAGTGTTAATTTTTTTTTAGAGTTTAGGTTAAAAAAGTGAACATTTTTTTTAAACAGGTTTTCGTTGATGATCTTGGATCGATAACCAAGGTTATCAAAAATAATCTCCAACCAAACACACCTAAATGATCATAATTTGCATATACATGGGTGTGCATGATAACAAAACACTATAAATATAGTTTTGATATTCTGCATACCTTACTCTGCACATCTCTTGAGTATCCAATTTGTTTTTTAAATTTAATTTTTTGTTATGCTTAATACTATAATCCAAATCCTACACTCAAAAGACAAACTCTTATTGACATAAGTGGAGCAAAAAAAATTCGTATTTCGCTGATTCTATGTGCTGCCCACGAATGTCGCCTAGGCTAGCATCCGTGTGTGTATAGTATGTTATGCGATCGTCCGTGCCTGATTGGTAGAGGCACCTTGAATTGATCAAGGCGTCTCAATTTTTTTTATTTTTTAAAATTTAAAAAAATCCATAAATCGGAGCTAAAAAAATATCCTATATATATATATATATATATATTATACCCGTGAGTATCTAATTTTGTTTAATTTGAACATTATAATTTAACATATATAGACACTAAAGGTAAAATTTAATTAGTTTAAACTTGGAGCCTAAAAAATTAAAATAAAATAACACATGTATTTCAGTTGGGGTGTCTGGATCAATTCTATGCGCTCGACAACACAGTTGTGGACTGTTCCACTACAAAAAAAAAATAGCATTACCGACGGAATATTCTATCGTAGTTCTGTCGGTAGAGGCATTTACCGACGGAAAATAAAGTGTCGGTGTAAAATTCATCGGAAAATTATACTCCGACGGAATTACTATTCCGTCGGTAAATATATACCGACGGAAAAGTTATTCTGTCGACAATTTTTGCTATCCTAATCTATGAGCCCGACAACAGAGTTGTGGACTGTTCCACCGCGAACAATATATATATAGGTGCCCCTCTTGTATTAGATTTATTTTTTAAAATTTATTTCTTTTAGCTCCTGAGTTAAGTCGATTAGATTTAAACTTTAGGGTTTAGGAGTTGGATTATAGTGTTCAAGCTAAAAAAATTAAAATTAAAAAATTTTAAGTACTCATGGGGTATATAATATATGTAACGCCCCGGGCCTGGCGGGCCCCACCCGAACCAAACCGGGAACGCCACCGGAATTTTCCATCGGGTTGACGACTAGGTCCACAGACCACCGGAGGTCCTTTCAACGTGCTTTGTCCTCACTTGCACGCACCCTAAAAAACTTCCCAGGAGGTCACCCATCCTCAGATTTCTCCAAGCCAAGCACGCTTAACTTTGGAGTTCTTAAGTTTGGGCTTCCGAAAAGGAAGGTGCACCTTGGTGATATGAATAGTACCATCTTACCTTTTAAGCTATACTTAACCAGAATCTCAGAATCGGGGTATTACAATCACCCCCACTTAAAGACACAATGTCCTCGTTGTGTAACCACGAATCACACCACAGACAAATCCCAGAATCTCCCTCGCTAGGTGGTGCCCTGGGTGCTCCTGCCACAGGCACACTCACGGTTGCAAGGTCGCTCTGATACCATCTGTAACGCCCCGGCCCGGGTGGGCCCCACCCGAACCAAACCGGGAACGCCACCGGAATTTTCCATCGGGTTGACGACTAGCTCCACAGACCACCGGAGGTCCTTTCAGCGTGCTTTGTCCTCACTTGCACGCACCCTGGAAAACTTCCCAGGAAGTCACCCATCCTCAGATTTCTCCAAGCCAAGCACGCTTAACTTTGGAGTTCTTAAGTTTGCGCTTCCGAAAAGAAGGTGCACCTTGGTGATATGGATAGTACCATCTAACCTTTTAAGTCATACTTAACCAGAATCTCAGAACCGGGGTATTACAATTATGCATGTCAATCATATGCATCCAGATAAATGCAGCAAGTAAATGCAGCAAACACAAACAATAAATGCATCATGCATATGATGCCAATGACATGGTCACCCCTGACGCCAGTCAGCCATCTCACACACAATGGTGAGTCTGAGTGGGTAGAGCTGTGACAACCGTGCACTCTGACATCACTGCCCCTGTTGAGTGACCGAGTGGACGGGATGCTGTCGGAGTACACACATACTCCTACCCCGAAATAATAAATGGGGGAGCGCAATGCTCTCATCTCCCGGTACACGATGACGGGGAGGAATCTCTGCCGGCTACCACGCTGAGTCACACTACCCATGAGCGGACCAACGGAGCCAAACAAAGTCCAACTGCCTGCCGGCTACAACGCTGCTACACTAAACCAACGGAGCCAAACAGAGCAGAACTGTCTGCCGGCTACCACGCTGAGTCACCAGACCAACGGAGCCAAACAGCAGAACTGCCACACACCTGTCTGATATACCACTAACCCATGAGTGGTGGTGTGTACAGATACATGTAACTGGCGATGTGCTCAACAATAATGGAGCAGACAATCGCACAGCATGCAATCATGCAAGATGATGCATGACACTAAACATGACAATATCACGAATAGCATAGCATGATCCATACTTAAATAAAAGGTGTACCACAAGTCAATGTATCAGATGGAAGATACACAAACAGATAGGGTATCAAATAAACCCTAGGTCCTGAACATAATGTATCATATGGTTGGGTCACTACCTATAAAGTAGGTATGATCAGGTAAATAATAACATGCAGTGCCTAACGAGTAAACAAGCAAACATGTAATAGATCATATAGTGACCAACCGAAATAAATGGAAAACACAATCATGCTATATGTTAAACATATTATTATGCATATCAAAAGACATAAGTCAAAGTACCCGCCTCCAATAAGAAAGGATCGTATCCGGTCCAATTTCCGATGTCGAGATACTCGTCTCGCGTCACAGCCCTGAGTCACATATAAATAAATATATTTTATTTAGCTACATTTTACATAAATAGCTAAACAAAAATTCTTAAAACTATTTAGGGCAAAACCCTAAACCAACCTCCTCGACCTGCCTAAATTAGGGCAATACCCTCAAAACGAAATCAAGAGAACCACCAGTAAAGCCACAACTTAGCCTGATCCAATTAAACCCAACCTCACCAAATGCAGTATTTAACGTAACAGAAACCTTACCCAAATTTTCCGATGCCTCAACACTGCTCAAATCTTGAAGAACTTACTGCCGAGATCCGGAGAAGCTGCTGTGAGAAATCAGCGACAAATACCACTGTTATCAGCCAATAAATCCAACATAAGATCCCAAATCAACAACCCAAATACCTAACATGCCTTACATACTTGTCACCCCCTGTTTCCTCTCTGCCGGCGACTGGTGGCGAAGAAGGAAGACCCGCCAGTGGAGTCTAAAGCACGGCAGAAGGTTGCTGGACCTTGGCGTCGGCAGTGGATGTTGGGGCAGAGGGTAGAGGAAGAAAGGAAGGCTCGGCAGAACCCAAGGCAGAAGAAAGGGTCGGGAAGAAAGTGAAGATGAGGCCGGCGTTAGGGCACAGTTGACGGCGGCCAGCGCTGGGGTTTGTCTAGGGAAGAGGAAGAAAGGCGCTGTGCGGTGATCGGCGCTAGGGCACCAGGGGGTGCGGCACCGCTCCGTGCGTCGCCGGCGGCTAGGGCGAAGGCTGCAGTGGCTTGGTGTCGCACAAGAGGGCAGCGCCAGAGGAGGAAAGGATCAAGAGGGTGGCTCGACCGGCAGTGGCTCGCGCTCGCCGGTGCTTAGGCAGGGACGGAGGAGATGAGAAGGGCGGCGTCGGCGCTCGCCGGCGCTTAAAGCATGCGGAAGGAGAAGAAACTGCCGCAGGTAGGGCACGCGGTGGTTCAGCAGAGAAAGAAGAGGGGCACGCGTGGGTTCGGCGAGGAAGAAAAAGAAAGAAAATAAAGAAAAGAAAATAGAAAAGGAATTAAGAAAATAATATTTCTTCGCTTAAATGGGTAGCCTAAACAGACCTTTTCGGCACCCACTTTTATCCCCGTAATCTCGTCCGTACGAGCTCCGAAAAATTCCCAAAAATTTTGAAAAATTCCCTTATTAAAATTCACCTATTTTCGGTATTTTACATTCTCCCCCACTAATAAAAATTTGATCTCCAAATTTCGTTATCTACCATCAACAAGTACTAATAACAGGTAAAGTGTATAAATGCTGAACGGTAAACTAAATCACATACCTCAAGTGAAAAGATGGGGGTATCGAGCTCGGATAGTATCCTCGAGCTCCCAAGTAGCCTCCTCATCCGAATGATGCTGCCATCCGACTTTAACCAGCCAGATAGTCTTGTTCCGCAACTGACGCTCTTTTTGGTCCAAAATCCGTACCGGAACCTCCTCATAAGTGACGTCAGGCTGAAATGGAACTGAGACATCTGTCAGCACATGCGTCGGGTCGGCACGTATCTCCGCAGCATAGATACATGGAATACATCGTGAACGCCTGACAGGGACGGTGGTAGTGCTAACCGGTAAGCTACCGCTCCGATCCTCTCCAAGATCTCGAAAGGGCCAATATACCGCGGAGCCAGCTTCACCCCTTTCGTGGGTGAAACTCTCAGAAATACATGGTCGCCAACAGAGAACTCTAGTGGTCTGCGTCTCCGATCAGCATAACTCTTCTGGCGGTCCTGCGCCTCTGACATCCTCCGTCTGATAGTACGGACCAACTCTGCATCCTGCTGAGCTCTATGAGGTCCCAACATCTGGGCCTCTCCAACCTCATTCCAGAGGACAGTGTGAACCACTGTTGGGTTTTTTGGGCCGCGAAAACCATTTTTCGCATCACGGATACCCCGAATCACCCTAGCCAACGGATCTCGTGCGAAGAAAAATTCGAAAACATATGAGTACGAGTTACAAAACTTCTAGATCTACATGATGAAGATCTTTACCCTTGTTGCGTGCCCTTTTGCGTATCCCGCTCGTCCTCGGTACGTCGGATCTCGAAGTTGTCAATGTAGACAACTCTCTACACGTATCCACACGAACACACTAGGTGGAGGTGACCAAAAACCAAGGTGTGCTAGCACCTATGTGGTTCGGCCAAGGAAGGAGGAGAGGGAGAGCTTGAGAGGAAAAAGGAAGAAAATACACACTTGAATGAAAAATTGAATTCTCATTCAAAACAAAAGTGGCCGGCCACTCTCCATTGTGTAACTCCCAAAATTGCATTAAGTGCAATTAATGTGAAGCTATTAAAGAGAATGTCTTTGTAACTTCCATGAGGTGGCACCCATGATGATGTGGAGTAACATCATTGGTCCACATCAATGCCAACTCACCAATGAGGTGGCATAAAGTCAAGTCAAACTTGACTTTTAATCTTCCTCTCAAGTCAAGTCAAACTTGACCAAATCTCTTCCATGGTTGATCGAATCCAACCATTTGATTCAAGCTAACTTAATATAATGAATCTAATTCATTTAATTAAATTGATTCAATGAGTCAAAATCTAAATTAGACTCATTGAACACATGAATCAACTTGAGTCGAACTCAAGTTAGCCCAATTAGGATTACTCTTAATCCAATTTGATTCATCAAATGAATCTAATCCTCTTGGTTCATCATATGAACCTAATCTCCATCTAATTGTCCTAAGTGTGTGACCCTATAGGTTCTTGTAACGTTGGCAATGCCCTAAACCCATTTAGGAGCATAAGTAATGAGCGGTATCTAGCAACACATCATTACTACCCAAGTTACAAGAATGTCGAGATCCGACATCACCTTGTGACTACTAATTGTGACTCCTCACAAAATATGACAAGTGTCCTTCTATCCTAGACATCTAGATTGATCAATATGAGGCACAGACCGTGTCATCCTCTAATCAATCTAAATCTTGAACTCCAAGTAGACTCACTAAATCAAATGAGCTCAATATCCCATATTGAATCATTTGGGCATGGTCATGCACTTCGTGGTCTCACTCTATCAAGAATACCGATGTCTCTCCCGTCGTATAGGAGGGATAGATCCCATCTACATCACTCACATCCCTCTGCATAATTTGTTATATACCCAGTAATCTCCTTTATAGTCCACCCAGTTACGGGTGACGTTTGACGAAACCAAAGTACATAACTCCTTATGTAGGGATCTATGGTGACATCAGGTCTAAGGACTAGTAGTCATACTAATAGCCACATGAGAAAGTATATGACACTCATATAACGATCCATGATACTTTCTCATAGCGGGTCATTCAGTATACATTCTCTAATGTATACCCATGTGTCAACTTGATATCTCTATATCCATGACTTGTGAGATCAAGTCATCGAGTTGACCTACATGCTAGTCTTATTACATTTACATTGTCCCTGAATGTTAATACTCTACTAGGAATGATTAAGAGTAGTGTTCCCTATATCATCTCACTATCGGTTCAACTAACCGATTGATATAGGTGAGAACCATCTACTCAAGGACATTATTATACTTAGTTTATTTGGCACCAATACAAGTAAGTATAATAACCAAAATCTAAATGCCTTTATTTATATAGAATATGATACAATAAGTCCAAAAATATAATCATCAAATGATTGGCTCTAGGGCTCTAGCTAACAATCTCCTACTAGCACTAGTGCCAATCAGTGTAGGCTCTAAGCCCAAATGACTTAGTGTGACCATCATGCTTCTTCTGTGCCAAAGCCTTGGTCAAGGGATCTGCGATGTTAGCCTCTGTAGGTACTCTGCAAATCTTCACATCTCCTCTCTCGATGATCTCTCGAATGAGATGGAAGCGCCGTAGTATGTGTTTGGTCCGCTGGTGTGAGCGAGGTTCCTTCGCCTGTACTATAGCTCCATTGTTGTCACAATAGAGCTCAATGGTGTCAGCAATGCTAGGAACCACCGCAAGTTCAGTGATGAACTTGCGGATCCAAACTGCCTCCTTTGCTGCCTCTGATGTAGCAATGTACTCGGCTTCTGTTGTAGAATCAACTACTGTATCCTGCTTCGAACTCTTCAAGCTGACAGCACCACCATTAATGTAAAATACGAACCCCGACTGCGATCTATAGTCATCCTGGTCGGTCTGGAAGCTAGCATCACTGTAACCCTTTACAGCTAACTCATCATTGCCTCCATATATCAAGAAATATTCTTTAGTCCTTCTTAAGTACTTAAGAATATTCTTGACCGCTATCCAGTGACTCTCACCTGGATCTGACTGGTATCTGCTCGTCATGCTCAAAGCGTACGAGACATCAGGTCGAGTACATAGCATGGCGTACATGATCGATCCTATGGCTGAGGCATAAGGGATCTGATCCATGCGGTCTCTCTCCTCTCTAGAAGAGGGACCTTGAGTCTTCGAAAGACTCACGCCATGTGACATCGGCAGAAATCCCTTCTTGGAGTTCTGCATGGCAAACCGAAGGAGTACCTTGTCAATGTATGTACTCTGACTTAGGCCAAGCAATCTCTTAGATCTATCTCTATATATCTGTATCCCTAGAATACGGGATGTCTCACCTAAGTCCTTCATTGAGAAGCAACTCCCTACCCAGGTCTTGACAGACTGAAGCATAGGGATGTCCTTCCCAATGAGTAGTATGTCATCCACATACAATATGAGGAAGACAACTATATCCCCTACAACCTTCTTGTAGACACAAGGCTCATCTTCGTTCTTGATGAAACCAAACTGTTTGATTGCATCATCGAATCGAAGATTCCAGCTCCGAGAAGCTTGCTTTAGTCCATAAATGGACCTATGCAGCTTGCATACTCTGCTAGTATGCTGTGGATCTACAAAACCCTCAGGTTGTGTCATGTACACATCCTCGAGCAGGTTTCCATTCAGAAACATGGTTTTGACATCCATCTGCCATATCTCATAGTCATGGTAGGCTGCAATAGCAAGCATGATCCGAATGGACTTAAACATCGCTACTGGAGAAAAAAGTCTCATCATAGTCAATACCATGAATCTGCTTGAAACCTTTAGCTACCAAGGGACCCTTATAAATAAGTCCATCCATGTCATTCTTTCTCTTAAAGACCCACTTGCACCCTATGAGTTTTACCCCTTCAGGTGGATCAACCAAAGTCCAAACTTGGTTGGTGTACATGGATTCCATCTCGGATCTCATGGCCTCTAGCCATCTCTCGGAATCTGGTCTCATCACAGCTTCCTGATAGGTGGTAGGCTCATCCTCTATGAGCACAATGTCATCATGGTCAAACAAGAGAAATGAGTATATCTCAGGCTGACGACGTACCATATCAGACGTGCGAAGAGGTATGTCTACATGAACTGGTTGTTGTTCCTCAACTCCTTGTGGAACAACATCATCCACAACACTTTGTGGTTCCAGTTCAATTTCCATCGAGGCATCAGTGCTATTGTTCGCATCTTGAACTTCTTCAAGATCGAACGCGCTTCCACTAGTCTTTCTAGAAACATAGTCCCTTTCTAGAAAGAACCCAGTCTTTGCCACAACTACCTTGTGATGACTGGGAATGTAGAAGTAATATCCCTTAGTTTCCTTGGGATATCCAATAAAATAGCACTTGTCGGATTTGGGTCCTAACTTGTCTGAGACTTGACGTCGAACGTAAGCCTCACAACCCCAAATCCTCATGAATTACACCTGGACATCTCTCCCAGTCCATATCCCATATGGTGTCTTTATCACGGCCTTGGATGGAACTCGGTTGAGTATAAAAGCTGCCGTGTCTAGAGCATAGCCCCAAAGGATTGTCGGAAGATCTGTGTGACTCATCATAGACCGTACCATATCTAATAAGGTATGATTCCTCCTTTCGGACACACCATTCCACTGTGGTGTTCCAGGAGGAGTGAGTTGGGATAGAATCACACACTCAGCTAGGTAGTCACGAAACTCATGGCTAAGGTATTCTCCACCTCGATCTGATCGAAGTATCTTAATACTCTTGCCAAGCTGGTTCTGTACTTCATTCTTGAATTCTTTGAAATTTTCAAAGGATTCAGACTTATGTGTCATCAAGTACACATAACCATATCTACTGAAATCATCAGTAAATGTGATGAAGTACCTATAACCGCCTCTAGCAGCGACATTGAAAGGGCCACATACATCACTATGTATGAGTCCTAACAAATCAGTCGCTCTCTCGCTGTGCCCACTAAAGGGAGTCTTGGTCATCTTTCCTCGTAGGCATGACTCACATACCTCATATGATTCAAAATCAAATGAGTCCAGCATACCATCCTTATGAGGCTGGGATAAGCGCTTGTCATTTATATGACCTAAGCGACAGTGCCAGAGGTAGGTTTGGTTCATGTCATTTGACTTGAACCTCTTGGTATTTATGTTATAGATAGGGCTCTCAAGGTCTAGAATATAGAGTCCGTTTATCAGAGGTGCACTACAATAGAACATATCGTTTAAATAGACGCAATAACATTTGTTCTTTATAGTAAACGAGAAACCTTCCTTGTCCAAACAAGAAACTGATATAATGTTCTTAGTTAATGCAGGCACATAACAACAATCGACTAACTCTAGTACAAGCCCAGAGGGCAGAGATAGAAAGTAAGTCCCTACAGCAACAGCAGCAACCCGTGCTCCATTGCCTACTCGTAGGTCCACCTCGCCCTTTGTCAATGCCCTGCTATTTCTCAACGCCTGCACATCAGTACAAATGTGAGAAGCACATCCAGTATTTAATACCCATGATGTAGAAATAGATAGATTGACATCTATAACATATATACCTGAAGTGGAAGTCTCACTTCGCTTCTTCTTAAGATCCTCCAAGTATACCTTGCAGTTCCTCTTCCAGTGCCCGGTCTGACCGCAGTGGAAGCAGGTAGCATCCTTGGCGACCCCTCCTTTAGGCTTCAGTGCCTTGCCTTTGCCCTTGGCTTGGGACTTTCCCTTGCCTTTGGGCTTGCCCTTGCCCTTATGTTTCTGAACCATCAGAACAGTGTTGGGCTTAGCCTTCTTAAGGTTTAGCTCAGCAGTTCTTAACATGCTAAGCAGCTCGGGCAGTGGCTTGTCAATCTCGTTCATATTGTAGTTTAGAACGAATTGACTGTAGCTATCCGGCAAGGATTGCAAGATCAGGTCAGTGGCTAGCTCTTGGCCAAGAGGGAACCCCAACCTTTGTAGGTTCTCTATGTACCCAATCATTTTGAGTACATATGGGCCTACGGGAGCCCTCACTGAAACAGTGCCCTTGAGATCTCAAATCTCTCATGCCTCGCTTGACCTTGATACAGTTGACGAAGATGTTCAACCATATCGTAAGCGCCCATTAACTCGTGTTGCTTCTGAAGCTCAGAGTTCATGGTCGCGAGCATTAGACAAGACACATCTAATGCGTCATCTTGATACTTCTTGTAAGCATCTTTGTCAGCTCGCGGGGCATTGGCAGGAGGAGCCTCCGGAATGGGCTGCTCCAGAACGTACAGTTTACGTTCCTGAGTGAGAACTATTCTCAAGTTCCTGTACCAGTCCAGGAAGTTTGCTCCGTTGAGCTTGTCCTTCTCAAGGACAGATCGCAGGGAGAAGGTGTTCGTATTTGACGTCATGGTTATCTACAACAGAATAAAAGCAGAAATAAATATCATATTCTTAATCATTTAATTAGGCTTTTAACTAAATGATGCTTCCATTGAATTCTATAATTCATGTGGGACAAGATCCACATCATACTATCCCTTGAGTTAGCTTTGGCTAATACGCCCAAGACTTAGTATGATCGGTAGGTAACGATTACCAATTACATCTCTATGCAACTCTTGTTTATAGGATGAAATCCGCATTTATATTAAAACTCGAGTTAGCTTTGGCTAATACGCCCGAGAATTAATATAAACGTGATTTTGTCCTACCTTTCCAACCATTGGAAGAATGCCTATAGTTGTACTCGATCCAACCGAGTAAACTAGGAATACTCAATCTAATTGAGTTTGTACTCGCCCATGCGTTGATAGGAGGGACCAAGATTGTCCCTCCGTACCCTACCAAGAGAATATGTGTTGCTCTGCTTTGGCAGATTCAACAACATCATGCGATCGAGGTAGTGGTAGGTATCACGGCATGGTAGGCATTTTGAGTTGTCGTGATTTAGATCTAATCTAAATGATGTTGTATCATATACATGAAATAGATCTAATCTAATCGATAGAGTGCATCTTGTACACGATGTAGATCTAATCTAATCGTAAGGGTGCATCTTGTGCACGATTTAGATCTAATCTTAATCGCTAGGCACTAATTAATTACTTAATTAAACATGCATCATATACACAAGTAATTAACTAAGTTTTGTGATTAGTCATGGGGTATATAATATATGTATTTTGGGTGTTTAGGATTTACAATTTAAAGGAATAAATTTCAAAAAAATTGAGATGCTTGGATCAATTCTAGGCGCGTGAATTGTTCTGCAGCGAATGATCCTTGTAAATTTCTCATGAAGGAGATCAATGATCATAAGCAAAGGAAACCGGAAATCTCCATGTTTCAGGAGATACATTCTCTCGTGAAACATAAAACAAACACACTATTGTAAAACAACAAATTACTACAATCAAAGTTAACTGCGAAATTGAATCATTACCCGTTCAGCAAGCACGCAAGCTTTGCCCGGAGTCCCAACACCAACAGCAATTAGTTTAACTCCTGCTGCATCAAATTTGGATGAGTTTGCAGCTATCAAAAGAGAAGAGCTAAACTCACCAACAAAAACATCCAAAATGCCTCATGAGTGCAACCACTGAAACACACTAATCCACACAAAAGTAGTTGATCATGTATCAATCAATCTGCTAGGACAATGAAACGGAACAGCTAACAATTGCCTAATCGAACAAACTAAGAGCAGGTGGTAATCAGATCTAGAGAAGAAAGATTTAGAAAATCAGTAGTTAGTATGAACGGGAGAAGGGAAAAAAGGAAGCAATTTGATATTTCGTTTTGGTCCCAGAGATCGCTGAGGAACAGGGCTCTCCAGTGCCCCCGCCGCGAATACACGGATACCATCAAAGGCATCCGGGGGTTGCGGTCTCATTGACGCCGCTAGTAGCGACTGCGACAGAGGAACCATGCGACGCAGCTTGAAGGATCGGCATCTGAAGCCGACTAGTGACGAGCCGAGTGAATCGGGGGATCAAACCCACAGATGGCTTCGGCGGAGAATTTGATCAGCTTACGAGGGAGCGAGGCGGAGAGAGGGTGAGCGACGGAGGAGAGGTCCTGCTCGCCGACGCAGCTGCAGTGGCGAAGCAACAAACCTTAACAACCTCCAGAACAAAATCTCAAGCAACAAGACTCTCCTTTCTTTTCCGCGGTCAAGGAGAAGGAGACGTGAGAAAGATCACGGTTTGCAATGTACTCTCGCCTCTTCTTTTTTAAAAAAAAAACTCTAATGACCATTTAGACCAGGTGGAGTTGTACTCTCGCCTCTTCTTACAAACAAAAAAAAAATTGTAATGACCTTTTATACTAGATGGAGTTTAGAGTTTAGGGTTTAGAATTTAGTCCCATATCGTTTGTTTTTGATTGACGGAGTGGAACTAGTGCTATAAAAGAAGAGGCTATGGCTCTAATTTATTCATATCTTTCTCAGCCTTTTGGCTAAGATCAAGTGTAGTATTTGTTCTTATCAGTTTAATATCTAATACGTGGACCATTGGTTCACTATGATATTAAATTAATTTTTGTTTTGGGGAGAGACAGGGGCGTAGCTAGGATTTTTTATTAGGAGGGGCAATTTTTAAAAATTCATGAAACACGAAAGGAATAACTTATAACTCTTGGAAGATCATTGCTTTTGAGAAAAATAGATAAGATAAAATAGAGAGGAAGAAGTAAAAAATGGAGAACTTTACTTTCTTCGTTAGCAACCTTGACTAGTTTCGATGAGCTCGACAACAACACAAACAAAACAAGGTAAGACAAAACATGACTATTTTGTTGTGCCAATAAAATCCTAAAAAATACCAAAAGAGGAAGAAGATTGGGGGTTGATGGCTACTTGATCTTGTTGCAAGAAGAGGGCAGCAACTGATGTTATATTTCTTGCTTGCAGGAGAAGAGAAATGAGAAGAAAAAAGCTCTTGTGCTTAAGAAGAGGAGAGGAAAAAATTATAAGTTTACCAACGTTGGAGAAGAGAAGGAGAAGAAGTAAATGAGGAAGAAGAGGAAAAAAAAATAAAAGAGAGGAATGGGTGAAGGGGTTGCATAAGGTACGGCAGAGATGTAACATGCATCGGGAGAAAAGGGAGAGAAAAAATGAAAGGTTTCGTCAAAAATATCCTAATTCAAATCAATTAAACTTGGTTAAATATTAAACTTGGTTCGGTCATAACTCAACTTCAAATCAATTTCAATTTGAACCAACATAATTTTTATATCCATATCTACCTGTTGAATTTAGTTCAAACTCGATTCAATTTTAATTTAGCTTCCTTACTTTGTGCCCTACGATTTAATTCATCCGTTTATTATTATATATTTTATATTTAAAATTCAATAATTAACACTTCAAATTGTGATATTTCCTCGTAGAAGTGGTACCAATGGATAACTTAGGTCATGAATTTTCCAAATATGTGATCAATTTCAGTTTTCGACATTGAATGATGCTAAATCAACTACTCAAAGTGACGATAAGGACTTTCAAATAAATAAATAAATATATATATAATAAAATTTGAGAGGGGGCGGTCGCACCCCCTCTCCTTAAGGTGGCTACGCCCCTGACAAGACTCTCCTTTCTTTTCCGCGGTCAAGGAGAAGGGGACGTGAGAAAGATCACGGTTTGCAATATACTCTCGCCTCGTCTTAAAAAAAAAACTCTAATGGCCATTTAGACCAGGTGGAGTTGTACTCTCGCCTCTTCTTACAAAAAAAAAAAATTTGTAATGACCTTTTATACTAGATGGAGTTTAGAGTTTAGGGTTTAGAATTTAGTCCCATATCATATGTTTTTTATTGACGGAGTGGAACTAGTGCTATAAAAGAAGAGGCTATGGCTCTAATTTTTTCATATCTTTCTCAGCCTTTTGGCTAAGATCAAGTGTAGTATTTGTTCTTATCAGTTTAATATCTAATACGCGGACCATTGGTTCACTATGATATTAAATTAATTTTTGTTTTGGGGAGAGATCATCTACTAGATCTTTCGTGTGTTATCCTTGTGTTGTACTATTGCAGGGTTCGTGTCTTAAGTTCAATTAAATTTTTATATTAAGGTGGTGTTTGGTTTAGAGGTTTGGAAATAAGGGAATGGATTCATTTCCAAACCTGGATGAAACCCACCCTCTCTCTTATGTTTTGATGGAATGAGAATAAGAATTAAGTTTTGGACAAAAATACCCTTAGTATATTTGTTTAATTTTTCTTTCATTTCATTCTTTCTCCTTATTCTCTCTCATCATACTTTCTCTCTCCTCATTCTATCATCATATTTTTTCTTTCAACATATTTTATCTCTTCTTATTCTCTCTCATCACACATTCTTTACAATTTTCTCTCTCATCATACACTCTCCCTCATTATTTTCTCTCTCTTCATTCTCTCATTTTTTTCATCATACTATTTCTCTCATCATTCGTTCTCTCTCCTGAATCTCGGTTACCATACTCTCTCTTCATATTTTATCTAATCACACTTTCTCTCTCTTCATTCTCTTCCATCACTCTCTCTCTCTCATCACACATTCTCTACCATTTTCTCTTTGTATTCTCTCTCATCACTCTCTCTCATTATTTTCTCTCTCATCACTCTCTCTCATTATTTTATCTCTCTTCATTTTTTAATCATACTTTTTCTCTCCTCAATCTCTCTTACCATACTCTCTCTCCATATTTTCTCTCATCCCACTTTCTCTCTCTTCATTCTTTTCCATCACACACTCTCTCCTCATTTTCTCTCATCACACTTTCCCTTTCTTCATTTTTTTCCCATCACACATTCTCTCTCATCACATTTTCTCATCATACTTTCTCTCTCTTCATTTTTCACAATTACTCTTTCTCTCTCATCATACTTTTTCTCTTCTCAATCTCTCCTATCAAGCTCTCTCTCCTCATTTTCCCTCATCATACTTTCCCTCTCTTCATTTTTCCCATCACACTTTCTCTCTCATCATATGTGTCTCTCACATTCAATTTTACTTTCCATCTAATTTTTTCTCTTATTTTCCTCTAAGGGTAAAAAAGAAATTTTAAGTTCATTCCGATTGAAAATATTTAACTAACCAAACATTACTTTTAGGTTTGATACCCTAGCTCACACTCATTCCCATTCCACAATACTATGATACCTATTCCCATTCCGATTCCTAGGAGAGAACCAAACACCACCTAAATTAAGTTTATTTTTAAATTATTTATTACAGTCCATGAAATTAAATCATAAAAGTTTATATATTTTAAAATAAATACAAAACACATAAAAAATAATCAAATATTTTTACTGATTTAATTATTAATTTTTAGTTAATAAATAAGAAATTTTAAAATTATAATTGAATAAAATGATGTTTTCTTAGATGAAATTTTGAAATAATTTAATTAAAATTTTAAATTTGATTAGGTTATTCATTTTAAATTTTAAATGTTATCAAGTTCTCAATTTAATTGGTATCAAGTATTCAACTTGCAAATCCTCCAGCCATGAAAATTTTTAACCGGTTTGTCAGTCCAGTGTTCTTAGATCAACCGTCCATTAGAGAAAATTCATCCGTTAATTCACCAAGATTTAAACACGATCCTTAAATATTTGAGAAACTAAAAAAGTGCCCTACCGTGGTACTATTACACAAGAACAACCTTATTTATTGCTTAAAACTTATTCAATTAGTTAATAAATTTAATAATTTAAACTTATTTTATTTTATTTATTTAACATGTTTATAAAAAGTTATTGATGATTATTATTCACTAATATACTTGTTCAAATTTATTCATAAGTTATTGAAACATGTCCAATTAATTTAAACCTATCCAGCACGCTTGGGATATGTACCGAGAGCACAATGTTGTTACCATCTCGATGATCTTGAACCAACTCTAGACCAATGCTTTGGATAAACATGCTCGCTCAGTCAAACTGATAAGTAAATTGTTCGGTCACACTGAAAGAACAAGCCAAATGAAAGGCCATGGGGAAACCCTAACCCTACGGTCTACGGAGGGCCCTAACTATAGGAGAGTAACTCGAGGGGTGATTAGCTTGCGGGTTAGATTAACAAACATGTTAAGGTGCTTTCATACTAGGAAGAAACAGAGTTGGGAAAGTTGGCAACAAAGTTCTTTAATATATTTTGCAATGGGAGAAGGAAGCACGATGGCCAAAGTAAGATTGACTTTCCACATCTCTTCCCTCCAGGCCATTTCAAGTAGATATAAAAGAAACAAAAGGAGTTCAATAGGATGAACCCAGCATATCAAATGAGAACCACCAAAACCTCAAGAGTAAGATGCATGAATTGAGACTTCCTCCTCAAAATATTTGACAGTATGATTGATCATGTCTGAAAATTGAAAAGAGGGCATGCTGGCAATGGTGACTTGGTTATTGATTGGAATAGGACTTTTACAATGAGAAAAAGTTTTCCTTTGATCTCGCACACAATAAAACAAGTAAAAAAAAATGTTAGTGCCCAAAAACTAGGGGAAGTCTTTGGCGATAGCCCTCCGACGCTGATGACGCAAAGCCTCTGCGAGTGGCGGACATGAGCACAGCCACCGGCCAAATCGGAGACAACTCCGTGGGTGTCCCTCAAGGCCTACGACGTCGGCAATTGGGGAAGTTCGCGACATGGACGCTATCTTTCTATGTGTTGGCAACAGGCAACAAAATCGATCGGAGTGGCAGCAAACAAGTGCAAAAGGAAGGGGTAGCAATTTTAAACAGGAGATTTTTCATGCATTTATAACTAACTATATGCTCTGATGCCATTGTTGATACTCAATATGCATGAATCAAAATGGTAAGCACTTACAACAAGCTCCCGCAGATCTACAATCGGCGACGATTGGATTTGCTGTCGGGAGATCAATCATAGGATCAGAAGGCTCTCCAGAATTCCACGAACCAAATCCCACCGTCTCAAATGTTCTTCTCACTCTCCCGTTGTCTCTTTCTCTACACCGTGAATCAGCCCCCAATGATCCTTGGATGTACCCCTTATAAAGGAAAATAACCCAAGGATATAATGGACTTTTCCATTAAGAGTAGTGGGGAACGTGGGCATGTTCCCACGTTCCCCATTTCCTATCGGATCAGCATCTGAAGCCAACTAGTGACGAGCCGAGCGAATCGAGGGATTAAACCCATAGACAGCTTCGCCGAAGAATTTGATCAGCTTACGAGGGAGCGAGGAGGAGAGAGGGTGACCGACGGAGGAGAGGTCCTGCTTGTCGACGCAGCTACAGCGGTGAAGCAACAAATCTTAACTGCCTCCAGAACAAAATTTCAAGCAACAAGATTCTCCTTTCTTTTCCACGGCCAAGGAGAAGGAGACGTGAGAAAGATCACGGTTTGCAGTGTACTCTCGCCTCTTCTTAAAAAAAAAACTCTAATGGCCATTTATACCAGGTGGAGTTGTACTCTCACCTCTATTTACAAACAAAAAAAACTGTAATGACCTTTTATACTAGGTGGAGTTTAGAGTTTAGGGTTTAGAATTTAGTCCCATATCGTTTGTTTTTGATTGACGGAGTGGAACTAGTGCTATAAAAGAAGAGGCTATGGCACTTTCTCATTCATACCTTTCTCGGCCTTTTGGCTAAGATCAATTGTAGTATCTGTTCTTATCAGTTTAATATCTGATGCGTGGACCATTGGTTCACTATGATGTTAAATTAATTTTTATTTTGGGGATGGATCATTACAGTAGCTTGCTATTGGATCCTTCGCGTATCATTACAGTAGGGGTTTGACTCACCCAACCAAGATAAATTAAATTTTTATATTAAATTAAGTTTTTTTAAAATTATTAATTATAGTGCAAGAAATTAAATCTTAAAATTTTATATATTTAAAAATAAATACAAAACACATAAAAATAATTGAATTTTTTTACTGAATTAATTATTAATGTTCGGTTAATGAATAAGAAATTTTAAAATTAGAATTGACTAAATTGATGTTTTCTTAGATTAAATTTTCAAATAATTTAATTAGGTCCTTCAATTTAATCAAAATAACTTAATTAGTGTGGTTTTTTTTAATTTGGTAAGAAAAAATGATTTTACTCCGCGAAGAAAGATAAATCACATACCAAATAACTTTCTAATAGAGAAAATTCAAGTATACTAATCCTGGGATGGTCAATACAACCATAAAAATTTCCACCGGTCCATCAATCCAGTGTTCTTAGATCAATCGTCCATTGGAGAAAATTCATTCGTTAATTCATCGAGATTTAAACTCAATCCTTAAATATTTGGGAAATTAAAAAAAGTGCCTTACCATGGTACTATTACACAAGAACAACCTTATTTATTGTTTGAAACTTGTTCAACTATTTATTAAATTTAATTATTTTATTTTATTTTATTTATTTAACATGTTTATAAAAAAGTTATTGATGATCATTATTCACCAACATACTTGTTCAAATTTATTCCTAAGGTATTGAAATTGTGATTATTGAACGAACAAAAATAATTCCTTATTAAATTGAACACCAATCTTATTTTTGAACAATTGGTTCATTTACCGCCCTATCCAGCATGCTTGGGATATGCAACGAGGGCACAATGAAAGGGCACGCATGGGATGTGTACCGAGAGCACAATGTTGTTACCATCTCAATGATCTTGAACCAACTCCAGACCAATGCTTTGGATAAATAGGCTCGCTCAGTCAAACTGATAAATGGATCACTGAAAGAACATGCCAAATGATAGACCATGGTAAAACCCTAACCCTACAGTCTACGGAGGGCCCGAACTATAGGATAATAACTCGAGGGGTGATTAGCTTGCGGGTTAGATTAAGTAACATGTTAAGGCACTTTCATACCAGGAAGCAACAGAGTTGGGAAAGTAGTCAACAAAGTTCTTTAATATATTTTGCAATGGGAGAAGGAAGCACAAAGGCCAAAGTAGAGTTGTACTCTCGCCTCTATTTATACCAGGTGGAGTTGTACTCTCGCCTCTATTTACAAACAAAAAAAACTACAATGACCTTTTATACTAGATGGAGTTTAGAGTTTAGGGTTTAGAATTTAGTCCCATATCGTTTGTTTTTTATTGACGGAGTGGAACTAGTGCTATAAAAGAAGAGGCTATGGCACTTTCTCATTCATACCTTTCTCGGCCTTTTGGCTAAGATCAAGTGTAGTATCTGTTCTTATCAGTTTAATATCTGATACGTGGACCATTGGTTCACTATGATATTAAATTAATTTTTATTTTGGGGAGGGATCATTACAGTAGCTTGCTATTGGATCCTTCGCGTGTCATCCCTGTGTTGCACTATTGTAGGGGTTCGACGCACCCGACCAAGATAAATTAAATTTTTATATTAAATTAAGTTTTTTTTAAATTATTAATTATAGTGTAAGAAATTAAATCTTAAAATTTTATATATTTAAAAATAAATACAAAACACATAAAAATAATTGAAATTTTTTATTGATTAAATTATTATTTTTCATTTAATGAATTTGAAATTTTAAAATTAAAATTGAATAAATTGATGTTTTCTTAGATGAAATTTTGAAATAATTTAATTAAAATTTTATTAGGTTATTCAATTTAATCGAAATAACTTAATTAGTGTGGTTTTTTTTTAAATTTGGTAAGAAAAAATGATTTTACTCCGCCCAAGAAAGATAAATCACGTACCAAACAACTTTTTAATAGGGAGGACATTTAATTAATATGTAGGGAACAAAACAGGTAAAACACCTGTATCATCCGAATACCAATTTGGCTACATCGTGGGGTAGTGCTTAATTCAAGTTAGGCTTGAGGTTGGTGTAATGCCCGAAAATTCTCAAATCAATTTTAGAAATATTCTATGATTTTTCTAGAATTTTAGAATATTTTTATGAAATTTTTTTGGAGTAGCAGAAGTAGCAAAAATAAATAAAAAAATGTAAAACAACTTAAGCGGGAATCAAACCCGAGACCTAGTGAACCCTACGACTTATAGATAACTTTAGTAACCATGTGGCCCCAGCAGGGGTGTGCTGAAATAAAAGAGGAACAATAATATTTATGATTGAGTTGGGGTGAAATTAATCACTTAATATAAATAGGAGATTTAAGTGGGGATTGGTTATTTTGATCGATAGTTTTCTCTCCCTCAAACCCTCACCCGCCGACCCCTCTCCCTTCCTCACCTCTCGATGCCCAAGTCCAAGGAAGAACCTAGGGTTTCATCCCTAGGGCCATAGGAGTATCTTCCGACAACATCAAAGGTACGAAGACGCTCCTCTCCACGAGAAGAACGCATAGACGCGAGAAGATCGTCGAAGAGATCCCTTCTCCGGAAAACCTAGCGATTGGATTGTAAGAGAAACTAGCGCGGGAGTTAAGAAACCCCTCACCTGCAGTATAGTAGCTCTTTTCACGGTTTTATACCTTAGTTTAGTTGTATACAGATTTTCAGCACATAAGGTGTGAATTAGTGCACACCACATATTTGATAAAATGTTTAGCTCAGTTAAATGCAACATAGGCATTTTTTAATAGCTTAGATAAATGCAATAGGAGCATTTTATAGCATACTTAGCGTTGCTGCAACTTATATGGGACTACGGTCTAATGGGTGGGCTCCCACAGTCGCCTCTAGGTTCAGATAACCTAGTTCTAGATTCAGATAACCTAGTAAGAGCAAGGTAAGGTATATTAGCTACAAATCAGTATTTTACTTTCCAGTGGCACTGTACTGGACTTCAGTTGTCCTTGGGTTGGGCTCCCACAGTCGTCCCTAGGTTTAGATAACCTAGTAAACCCTACTAGAATCGGGATTTGCAACCCCGAGTTTAGTTAGGGATGCGCGCATTGCAAGTACAGTTGCCGGGCCCATCAGCAGCATGATTAGTATTTTCATCTATTTATGATAAATAGTTTTTCGAAGCTTCACAATCTAGTTAGGTGATTACAGTTCAGAATTTGTATCAGCTTAGCATTAGTTTAGTCAGCTCTTGTATCGGTTTAGTTCTATCTTGTGGATACTAGAAGACATTGCCATGATAAGTTTTTGATTCTATGTTTTGTATGATAGTATGCCATGCCATGTTCTAACATGTTCAGTATATATTTCAAATAACATGTTTTAAAAGCATAAATTGCATCGTATGCATGTTTTGTGAGGTAGATGGTTTCTTACTAAGTTCCAAGCTTACAGATGCATTTTTCCTTATACTGCAGATAGAGGCAAAGGAAAAATGGACGAGCGGAGGCTGGAGGTCAATGCGATCAAGATGTGTGTGGAAGAGGAACTTGGAATAAAGATCTTTGGGAATTAGCAAAGTTAAACTTAGCATTTACTTATGTTATCACTTTTCTGCACCTTTAGCATATCAAGTGTCAGAAGTTATAAATTGTGTGCACTAAGTTATGTTTAGATTTCTAGTTACCTTGATGATAGTCGATAAGTTATGATTTATGACCTGTCAGTAAGAGTTAGTGATTTATTAGTTGATACATCTATATTGAACACCAGATTCTGAAACGCAGTAGAAATCAGAGCTCCAATCGATCCACTGATCGATTGGAGGGTTCCCAATCGATCAACCGATCGATTGGGAGATGACCTGTCGTGTACAGAGAGCTGGTGAGTCAATTAGCTGATCGATCAGCCATGGATCGATCAGCCGATCGATCGGGAATTTAATTTTCGTGAACAGAGAGCCTATGGATTGATCACTGGATCGATTGGCCAAGCTGGATCGATCGGTGGATCAATCGGGAAATCGCTCTCGCGAACAGAGAGCTTCTGAATCGATCATTGGATCGATTGGTCAGCCTGGATCGATCAGTCGATCGATCCAGAAATTCATCCGTGCACAGTAGCACGTTGAATCGATAACTGGATCGATCCAATAGCTCCAATCGATCAACCGATCGATTGGGATGCCTGATTTTAGCCAGAAGTGTTTAATCTCAGTTTCTGACCAAGTAGGGAGTCTAGGTCTCCTTCCCTAGCTTATGTACGACAATGAAATGGTCCTGAAACTAAGTTATAGACTGTAACAGGCATTAGCAGAAAGTTTTAATTAATAAAGTTTTCCGCACCTTATAGTTTAGCACAGCATAATGTGACGGTCCGGCCTCGCAGCCTAGTTCAGTAGGAGGCGGGTCGTTACAGTTGGTTTGTTTAAATGTTATCAAGTTCTCAATTGAATTGGTATCATGAATTCAACTTTCACTGACTAATCCTGGGATGGTCAATCCAGCCATAAACATTTTCCACCGGTCCATCAATCCAGTGTTCTTAGATCAATCGTCCATTAGAGAAAATTCATCAGTTAATTCACCGAGATTTAAACTCGATCCTTAAATATTTGGAAAACTAAAAAAGTGCCCTACCATTGTACTATCACACAAGAACAAACTTATTTATTGTTTGAAACTTATATAATTATTTATTAAATTTAATTATTTTATTTTATTTTATTTTATTTATTTAACATGTTTATAAAAAAGTTATTGATGATCATTATGCACCAATATACTTGTTCAAATTTATTCATAAGTTTTTGAAGCATGTCCAATTAATTAAAATTGTGTTGTATTGAACGAACATAAATAATTCCATATTAAATTGAGCACCAAACTTATTTTTTAACCATTGGTTCATTTACTGCCCTATCCGGCACGCTTGGGATATGCAACGAGGGCAGAATGATAGGGCACGCTTGGGATGTGTACCGAGAGCACAATGTTGTTACCATCTCGATGATCTTGAACTAACTCCAGACCAATGCTTTGGATAAATAGGCTCATTCAGTCAAACTGATAAATAGATCATTGAAAGAACAGGCCAAATGAAAGACCATGGGAAAACCCTAACCCTACGGTCTACGGAGGGCCCGAACTATAGGAGAATAACTCGAGGGGTGATTAGATTGCGGGTTAGATTAACTAACATGTTAAGGCGCTTTCATACCAGGAAGCAATAGAGTTGGGAAAGTAGGCAACAAAGTTCTTTAATATATTTTGCAATGGGAGAAGGAAGCACAAAGGCCAAAGTAAGATTGACTTTCCACATCTCATCCCTCCAGGCTATTGCAAGTAGATATAAAAGAAACAAAACGAGTTCAATAGGATGAACCCAGCATATCAAATGAGAACCACCAAAACCTCAAGAGTAAGATGCATGAATTGAGACTTCCTCCTCAAAATATTTGACAGTACGATTGATCATGTCTGAAAATTGAAAAGAGGGCATGCTGGCAATGGTGACTTGGTTATTGATTGGAATAAGACTTTTTACTATGAGAAAAAGTTTTCCTTTGATCTCGCACACACTAAAACATGCAAAAAAAAATGTTAGTGCCCAAAAGCGAGGGGAAGTCTTGGGCGATAGCCCTCCGATGCTAACGACGCAAAGCCTCTGTGAGTGGTGGCCATGAGCACAGCCACCGGCCAAATCAGAGGCAAACTCCATGGGTGTCCCTCATGGCCTACGACGTCGCCAATTGGGGAAGTTCACAACATGGACGCTATCTTTCCATGTGTTGGCAACAGGAAACAAAATCGATCGGAGCGGCAGCAAACAAGAGCAAAAGGAAGGGGTAGCAATTTTAAACAGGAGATTTGTCATGCATTTATATCTAACTATGTGCTCTGATACCATTGTTGATACTCTAAATGAATGAATCAAAACGAATTAAAATGGTAAACACTTACAACGATCTCCCACAGATCTACAATCGGCGACGATTGGACTAGCTGTCGGAAGAGCAATCATAGGATTGGAAAGCTCTCCATAATTCCTCGAACCAAATCCCACCGTCTCAAATGTTCTCCTCACTCTCTTGTTGTCTCTTTCTCTACACCGTGAATCGTTCCCCATGATCCTTGGATGCACTCCTTATTAAGGAAAATAACCCAAGGATATAATGGACTTTTCCATTAAGAGTAGTGGGGAACATGGACATGTTCCAATGTTCCCATTTCCTATAGGATCGACATCTGAAATTGACTAGTGACGAGCCGAGCGAATCGGGGGATCAAACCCACAAATAGCTTCGCCGAAGAATTTGATCAGTTGATGAGGGAACGAGGCGGAGAGAGGGTGATCGACGGAGGAGATGTCCTGTTTGTCGACGCAGCTGCAGCGACGAAGCAACAAACCTTAACTGCCTCCAGAACAAAATCGCAAGCAACAAGACTCTCCTTTCTTTTCTGCGGCCAAGGAGAAGGAGACGTGAGAAAGATCACGATTTGCAGTGTACTCTCACCTATTCTTAAAAAAAAAAACTCTAATGGCCATTTAGACCAAGTGGAGTTGTACTCTCGCCTCTATTTATAAACAAAAAAAAACTGTAATGACCTTTTATACTAGATGGAGTTTAGAGTTTAGGGTTTAGAATTTAGTCCCATATCGTTTGTTTTTTATTAACGGAGTGGAACTAGTGCTATAAAAGAAGAGGCTATGGCACTTTCTCATTCATACCTTTCTCGGCCTTTTGGCTAAGATCAAGTGTAGTATCTGTTCTTATCAGTTTAATATCTGATACGTGGACCATTGGTTCACTATGATATTAAATTAATTTTTCTTTGGGGAGGGATCATTACAGTAGCTTGCTATTGGATCCTTCGCGTGTCATCCCTATGTTGCACTATTGTAGGGGTTCGGCGCACCCGACCAAGTTAAATTAAATTTTTATATTAAATTAAGTTTTTTTTTTAAATTATTAATTACAATCCATGAAATTAATTCTTAAAATTTTATATATTCAAAAATAAATACAAAACACCTAAAAATAATTGAATTTAATGAATAAGAAATTTTAAAATTGGAATTGAATAAATTGATGTTTTCTTAGATGAAATTTTGAAATAATTTAATTAAAATTTTAAATTTTATTAAGTTATTCAATTTAATCGAAATAACTTAATTAGTGTTTTTTTTTAATTTGGTAAGAAAAAATAATTTTACTCCGCCCAAGAAAAGATAAATCACAAATACCAATTAATTCGGCTTGAAGCAAAGATTTTATAAAAGTTCGGCTTGAAGCAAAGATTTTATAAAAAATAATTAATTCGAACCTAACCCCAATCTTAATACAATTCGAAATCTTTAAATATGAATCTAAATAATTCGACCAACTTGAATAACTTAATTATAATAATTTTTATTATAATTTTTTATTTTTATCTCAATAATTTATCATTATTATACTAGCTTTAATATTGATATTCATAATTTTAAAAATAAAATTTGATTTAATTTTAAAAAGATTTATTAAATCCTAAATTTAGGCCAATCCTAGTCAATCTGGACTCCGATCCAATCCTAGTACAACTTAAAAACCCTCCGATCTGAATATGAAAATTTCTAATTCAAGTTGGATATTTTTCGGGTTGACTTGAATTTACGGATCAGATTTATTTTTGACAACCCTAATTATAAATTATTAAGAAAATTTAATGAAATTTTGTTCCTAGTTCTATTATATACCCACACAACTCAGCTACCAGCCCAATGTGTATGCTATTATAAAATTTATATAAACACAAAATATATATCATGCCAGGCCAAACAAAATCTATATATATTTAGATATTATTACATTTTTAATTTGAAATTGATTGATTAAAATTTTTATATTTTAAAGTTTATTTATTTGATTAATGAGTTTAATATTACAGTTTTTTTAAAAAATATTTATTTACAAATTTAATAACAAGTTTGTTAATAAATATAGTTTACAAGTTTTGTTTGTGAATATAATTTTTGAATAATTTAAAATCTTTGTTTTTAAGAAATTTATTTATTTTTTTAACGAATTAATCAAGCTTATTTATTTAATTCATATCGAATAAATATAAATAAATGATTATCGAGTTAAACACTAAATTTTCTCATAAATGTTTAATTTATTTTTGTTATCGAATATATAGATAGTGGAAATTGTATTTGAATTTTAAAAAAGATAAAATTATGATGTTATTTCTAGATCTCATTTGATCAGTTAAACTTATGAGTCTGAGAAATTTCTATCATTTTGATTTTTTTTCTTATTGTAATAGAAAAAAAAAATATTGTTATCCCTCATAATTTGTCGATTTTTTTAGAATGCATCTTTATGGTTTTTAAATCATTCATTTACCTTTACAATAGTTTTAATTTATTGAGTGCAAGTTTTTTTTTACAATTAACTTAAGCCCTATAAATTTAGAATTTCCATTATTTTTTAATGTTACAAACTTATATTTGCAATTCGTATACATGTCATAAAACCAAAAAGCTAATAATCTCTTAGAATTTAACTACCATGTTGGAGATAGAGATGTTCTTTGTATATATTACAAGAAGTTAACAAGTTAATGACGAGTTCCTCTAACAAATAGATCTTTGCCATTAGATGATCTCGATAGGTTGAGTACAAGCAATGAGTCTATTTTTGCCCACCATATGAAAGATTGAACTAATTCTAGCATGCCTTATCGCGTCGTGAATTGGTTCGCTCAAATCATACATTTTTTATTGTATTGATACTGACAAATCTAAGATTTGCACCCTAAAAGTAAGTTAATTTGATAGGAATATTATAGTGAGGATTTGAGTTATGAAGTCTGATTTAATGATTTTTGATGAATGTATATATTTGCAATGCTGAAGAATACTTTTGAGTCGCGAGATTTATCCCATCGCCATTAGTGTTCAATCAACCTAATCATGGAGCCTCTGAGGCTATGGTGCAGCGGCAGGACATCTAGGTAATCACCCAGGCACCCACGGATGGAGCCCAGTTATGGCGAATTTGCAAGAGTTTTTCCTCTAAATGGGGCACACAACTATAAGATGTTGGGCTTCTAGGCTGCCCGCTGCGAGCCCTTCCCAATTTACATTGGTGTCCGGTGGAAAACTTTTGTGGGACCGGGTTGGTCATCCCATGCTCGACGTTACTCAGCCTGGTTAATTATTTTTAAGACTAGCTTAACATTACAAGACAACATTAGTAAGATGTAGAACCAATATCATCACATCTAAAACCCTTATTGTCTCAATCATTTTGATTTTACAACACACATTACAAAAACTAAAACAAAAACATTTTAGATACAAGTCAATCACTAGAAATCTTCTCTAACCGTATGAAAATGATAAGAAATCCACATGCGAACTCAATTTGTTAGATGTTTATAGCAGTTCCATTCCCACGCATTTATTGTTCGACCATATATCTGAATATTTGCCAAATCTTGAATTTATCGATCAATTCCATCATTGTCCATGGTATAAACAGGGATTTGACAGTTCTTATTGTTATTCTTTGGGTCATTTATTAGACTCAGATCATCTTCATCTTCCTTGTAAGTTTTCACATATGTTTCGGCACTTGCCAAAATCAATCTTTCTACAATAAAAAGATGATAGTTGTTCTCGACCACCGAGTCGAATATGTTTGTAAAGTTCGATGAGCATGCCAATTCGTACCTATTACAAAGTTTGCACTCACATACAAAACCAACATATATCCAATGCAGAAGTGCACGAATAGATGAAGCAACAAAAAAAAACAAAAAGTAGTCCGGTGCACGAAGCTCCCGTTATGCGGGGTCTCGAAGAAGGATCATTGTATGCAGCCTTATCCTGTTTTTTTGCAAGAGGTTGTTTTCAGGATTCGAACCCGTGACCTTTTAGTCACAAAGTAATAATTTTACCATTGCAAGAGGCTGCACGAATAGATGAAGCAAAGAAGTTTATTTATTTCGATAGACACAGCATAAATTCCAGAAATTATAAATTTAAAGAACAGAGAGATTCTTATGAATGACAGAAACAACACTTTGAAAATAGATTAAGAGATTGATAGACACATGGAAGTAGGAGGGTTGTAATCAAAGTTCATTCTTGTCATATTTTATGAATCTACTAAATCTTATTGCATTCTATAATAATAAGAAGAATGAAAAGTTATCCATATGCGTTGAAGAAATTCTCCAGTGGTATCTCAATATGCATCATTTGTCTGCCACAAGAACAAATTCATCAAATGTTCTCATGTCACACGTTTGCAAGACTTTTGTGGCAAGTAGAGCAATGAAACTAAGAAAGAGTCACACGAGTCCAACACCAATTATTCATTTGAATGTCATAGAAACATCAGAGCTCATGAAAAAAGTGAATTTCTCTGGAAGGGTTTGTGTCATAGAAACATCACAACCCTAACAAAAAGTGAATTTCTCTTGAAAGATATTTTACTTGTATTATGAGATAGTTATTAGCTATTTTGCAAGTCAAATAACACATTTGGAGAACCACTACTTTATCTGTTACATTCCTTAGTCTTTTGACAACCATCATAGGAAGAAAATCATGTGGTAGCAAAACAGAGCTGTGATTGGTTCGATCCTTGCACTCCATAGACCTGGATGTTCATCATGGTCAAGACTAGAGCTTGAAGATTCAAAGATCACCTAGCAAAGTATCGGACCATTTAACCATGGCGACATCTTGGGAAATAAAGAAAATTTCATGTGCGGATTACTTACCATGCAAGAGGACTCGCAGTGCGGTTAATTAGTAGCACATTGGAGTAGTGATTATTTTCGTTGAGATCACTCCTTTTCTTCTTAATTTCGAATTTGTTGACAATATGTGTGACCATGCCTTTGAGTTGTCCGAAATCACTGGTATTTTACTTGAAATGAGATCCAAATCCTATAAAGAATCAAGAGAAGAAGAACTTGTAGCCCAACTAAAAAAATCAAGTTACCATAACCAATTGCATTGATTGAACCGATATCAGTGCAAAAATGTAAAGACAAGCACATAAAGCATAGTCGGGATAAGAATTCCTAAAAGAAAATTGGCCTAGGACACTAATTGAAAGATAAAGAGAAAAGGATAATGAATCTAGAAAGTGCATTTGATGAAGAAGATATTCAAAGGGAGCTTGATAAATGAAAGCATTTCAAACAAAAAGCCATACAAGGTTTCATACGAGTCATTGAAATGACATCTCTAATATTCTTAAATTCACTATACACGAAAAAATTAAGGTATCTTGCACAAAAAGACTGGCTCAGATTCCAGTCTCTTAGTCTAACTAAAACACGAAAACAGCTGCACAATTTTCATTCGATTTTAAATATAGAGAGGAATGTGCATATCTTTCAAGTTACAAGTAGATTTGATATCAAAGTGACAATCTAGCTATGTCAAATTGCTAAAGAAATTAAATATTAACAAAACATACATTAGACAAAGTGGAATGGAACCCACTGCACAACCTATCAGAAAGAGTATATGATCCACGGGAAAGATGCAGAAAGCTACATGAAAGAGTATATGAGCATAACTTTACCCGCTATTGATTAAATAAAAAAGGAACAAAATTTGCACAATGCTTCATTAAAGTTTTAGAAAAACACAAAAATAATGTCTGTGACTTGTCAAATAATGTAACAGGAGTTGAGTAATTGTACATTCCATCTGTATTTGGATTTCCGCTTTGGTACAGGATCCCCTTCTTGTTATGTGTTGGATTGATGCACATTCTAGAAGGCATCACAAATACTCTGCAAATTTTTTAAACAAGCATAATGTCAGTACAAAACAACTATTAATTAATTCCTCCATCTAGAATTCTTCCTACAAATTTTTTATACGCAAGGAGTGAACTTTAAGACCCAAATCAAATGCTCAAAGGCAAATCTTCATAATGCCAGAAACTTGGAGTGTTCTTAATTCCAATTCAACGAATCAAAGAAGATCATCCACAATAGTGATGGAATATTAAAGCAAGGTAGTAGAACAGCAGAGAAATTGATGGCCCAGACCGGCGAAGGTGTCGCAATACCTTGGCCCAGACTTGCTCTCCACCATCGCCTTGGCGGCTTCCCTCGACGACGTGGAGGAAGCAGGGATCGTAGAGGAGAAGGCAACCCAGAGGAGCGCGAGGGCAGCGGCAGAGATGAGGAAGAGTTATACGACGAGGTGCCGTTGGAACCGAAGAATCGCCATAACTGTGAGAGTCCGAGGTGTCGTTCACTAAATTCATCAATCTACGAGACGAACTAATTTTGTAATGATATTTGAGTATATACATTAGAACCTATTAATGGGGATGTAGATCATATGGTAGAGCACTCGCTTAGCATGCGAGAGGTACGGGGATCGATACCCCGCATCTCCATAAAATATTTTATTAGTTTATGTTTTTTATTTTGTATGTGAAAGTAATAAAACTCTTTATATATAATTTTATTGTTCTAGGTACTCATTTATGAGAAATTTATGAACATACAATAGTGTTAATTTTTTTTTTAGAGTTTAGGTTAAAAAAGTGAACAGTTTTTTTTAAACAGGTTTTCGTTGATGATCTTGGATCGATAACCAAGGTTATCAAAAATAATCTCCAACCAAACACACCCTAAATGATCATGATTTGCGTATACATGGGTGTGCATGATAACAAAACACTATAAATATAGTTTTGATATTCTGCATATCTTACTCTACACATCTCTTGAGTATCCAATTTGTTTTTTAAATTAAATTTTTTGTTATGCTTAATACTATAATCCAAATCCTACACTCAAAAGACAAACTCTTATTGACATAAGTGGAGCTAAAAATATTCGTATTTCGCTGATTCTATGTGCTGCCCACGAATGTCGCCTAGGCTAGCATCCGTGTGTGTATAGTATGTTATGCGATCGTCCGTGCCTGATTGGTAGAGGCACCTGGAATTGATCAAGGCGTCTCAATTTTTTTTATTTTTTAAAATTAAAAAAAATCCATAAATCGGAGCTAAAAAAATATCCTATATTATATATATATATATATATATATATATATATATATATATATATATAAATAAATAAATAAATATATATATATATATTATACCCGCGAGTATCTAATTTTGTTTAATTTGAACATTATAATTTAACATATATAGACAATAAAGGTAAAATCTAATTAGTTTAAACTCGGAGCTTAAAAAAATAAAATAAAATAATACATGTATTTCAATTGGGGTGTCTGGATCAATTCTATGCGCTCGACAACACAGTTGTGGACTGTTCCACTACAAAAAAAAACAGCATTACCGACGGAATATTCTGTCGTAGTTCTGTCGGTAGAGGCATTTACCGACGGAAAATAAAGTGTCGGTGTAAAATTCATCGGAAAATTATACTCCGACGGAATTACTGTTCCGTCGGTACATTTACCAATGGAATAACTAGTTCCGTCGGTAAATATATACCGACGGAAAAGTTATTCTGTCGACAATTTTTGCTATCCTAATCTATGAGCCCGACAACAGAGTTGTGGACTGTTCCACCGCGAACGATATATATATAGGTGCCCCTCTTGTATTAGATTTATTTTTTAAAATTTATTTCTTTTAGCTCCTGAGTTAAGTTGATTAGATTTAAACTTTAGGGTTTAGGAGTTGGATTATAGTGTTCAAGCGAAAAAAATTAAAATTAAAAAATTTTAAGTACTCATGGGGTATATAATATATGTATTTTGGGTGTTTAGGATTTACACTTTAAAGGAATAAATTTAAAAAAAAATTGAGATGCTTGGATCAATTCTAGGCACGTGAATTGTTCTGCAGTGAATGATCCTTGTAAATTTCTCATGAAGGAGATCAATGATCATAAGCAAAGGAAACCGGAAATCTCCATGTTTCAGGAGATACATTCTCTCGTGAAACATAACAAACACTCTATTGTAAAACAACAAATTACTACAATCAAAGTTAACTGCGAAATTGAATCATTACCCATTCAGCAAGCACGCAAGCTTTGCCAGGAGTCCCAACACCAACTGCAATTAGTTTAACTCCAGCTGCATCAAATTTGGATGAGTTTGTAGGTATCAAAAGAGAAGAGCTAAACTCACCAACAAAAACATCCAAAATGCCTCATGAGTGCAACCACTGAAACACACTAATCCACACAAAAGTAGTTGATCATGTATCAATCAATCTGCTAGGACAATGAAACAGAACAGCTAACAATTGCCTAATCGAACAAACTAAGAGCAGGTGGTAATCAGATCTAGAGAAGAAAGATTTAGAAAATCAGTAGTTAGTATGAACGGGAGAAGGGAAAAAAGGAAGCAATTTAATATTTCGTTTTGGTCCCAGAGATCGCTGAGGAACAAGGCTCTCCAGTGCCCCCGCTGCGAATACACGGATACCATCAAATGCATCCGGGGTTGCGGTCTCATTGACGCCGCTAGTAGAGACTGCGACAGAGGAACCGTGCGACGCAGCATGAAGGATCGACATCTGAAGCCGACTAGTGACGAGCCGAGTGAATCGGGGGATCAAACCCACAGATGGCTTCGGCGGAGAATTTGATCAGCTTATGAGGGAGCGAGGCGGAGAGAGGGTAAGCGACGGAGGAGAGGTCCTGCTCGCCGACGCAGCTGCAGTGGCGAAGCAACAAACCTTAACTGCCTCCAGAACAAAATCTCAAGCAACAAGACTCTCCTTTCTTTTCCGCGGTCAAGGAGAAGGAGACGTGAGAAAGATCACGGTTTGCAATGTACTCTCGCCTCTTCTTAAAAAAAAAACTCTAATGGCCATTTAGACCAGGTGGAGTTGTACTCTCGCCTCTTCTTACAAAAAAAAAAAAATTGTAATGACCTTTTATACTAGATGGAGTTTAGAGTTTAGGGTTTAGAATTTAGTCCCATATCGTTTGTTTTTGATTGACGGAGTGGAACTAGTGCTATAAAAGAAGAGGCTATGGCTCTAATTTATTCATATCTTTCTCAGCCTTTTGGCTAAGATCAAGTGTAGTATTTGTTCTTATCAGTTTAATATCTAATACGTGGACCATTGGTTCACTATGATATTAAATTAATTTTTGTTTTGGGGAGAGACAGGGGCGTAGCTAGGATTTTTTATTAGGAGGGGCAATTTTTAAAAATTCATGAAACGAGAAAGGAATAACTTACAACTCTTGGAAGATCATTGCTTTTGAGAAAAATAGATAAGATAAAATAGAGAGGAAAAAGTAAAAAATGGAGAACTTTACTTTCTTCGTTAGCAACCTTGACTAGTTTCGATGAGCTCGACAGCAACACAAACAAAACAAGGTAAGACAAAACATGACTATTTTGTTGTGCCAATAAAATCGTAAAAAATACCAAAAGAGGAAGAAGATTGGGGGTTGATGGCTACTTGATCTTGTTGCTAGAAGAGGGCAGCAACTGATGTTATATTTCTTGCTTGCAGGAGAAGAGAAATGAGAAGAAAAAAGCTCTTGTGCTTCAGAAGAGGAGAGGAAAAAATTATAAGTTTACCAACGTTGGAGAAGAGAAGGAGAAGAAGTAAATGAGGAAGAAGAGGAAAAAAAAATAAAAGAGAGGAATGGGTGAAGGGGTTGCATATGGTACGGCAGAGATGTAACATGCATCGGGAGAAAAGGGAGAGAAAAAATGAAAGGTTTCGTCAAAAATATCCTAATTCAAATCAATTAAACTTGGTTAAATATTAAACTTGGTTCGGTCATAACTCAACTTCAAATCAATTTCAATTTGAACCAACATAATTTTTATATCCATATCTACCTGTTGAATTTAGTTCAAACTCGATTCAATTTTAATTTAGCTTCCTTACTTTGTGCCCTACGATTTAATTCATCCGTTTATTATTATATATTTTATATTTAAAATTCAATAATTAACATTTCAAATTGTGATATTTCCTCGTAGAAGTGGTACGAATAGATAAC
Organism: Zingiber officinale; assembly: GCF_018446385.1. NCBI lineage: Eukaryota > Viridiplantae > Streptophyta > Magnoliopsida > Zingiberales > Zingiberaceae > Zingiber > Zingiber officinale. The sequence continues at coordinate 18,825,111 of NC_055989.1, forward strand.
TTAGGTCATGAATTTTCCAAATATGTGATCAATTTCAGTTTTCGACATTGAATGATGCTAAATCAACTACTCAAAGTGACGATAAGGACTTTCAAATAAATAAATAAATATATATATAATAAAATTTGAGAGGGGGCGGTCGCACCCCCTCTCCTTAAGGTGGCTACGCCCCTGACAAGACTCTCCTTTCTTTTCCGCGGTCAAGGAGAAGGGGACGTGAGAAAGATCACGGTTTGCAATGTACTCTCGCCTCGTCTTAAAAAAAAACTCTAATGGCCATTTAGACCAGGTGGACTTGTACTCTCGCCTCTTCTTACAAACAGAAAAAAATTGTAATGACCTTTTATACTAGATGGAGTTTAGAGTTTAGGGTTTAGAATTTAGTCCCATATCATATGTTTTTTATTGACGGAGTGGAACTAGTGCTATAAAAGAAGAGGCTATGGCTCTAATTTTTTCATATCTTTCTCAGCCTTTTGGCTAAGATCAAGTGTAGTATTTGTTCTTATCAGTTTAATATCTAATACGCGGACCATTGGTTCACTATGATATTAAATTAATTTTTGTTTTGGGGAGAGATCATCTACTAGATCTTTCGTGTGTTATCCTTGTGTTGTACTATTGCAGGGTTCGTGTCTTAAGTTCAATTAAATTTTTATATTAAGGTGGTGTTTGGTTTAGAGGTTTGGAAATAAGGGAATGGATTCATTTCCAAACCTGGATGAAACCCACCCTCTCCCTTATGTTTTGATGGAATGAGAATAAGAATTAAATTTTGGACAAAAATACCCTTAGTATATTTGTTTAATTTTTCTTTCATTTCATTCTTTCCTTGTTCTCTCTCGTCATACTTTCTCTCTCCTCATTCTATCATCATATTTTTTCTTTCAACATATTTTATCTCTTCTTATTCTCTCTCATCACACATTCTTTACAATTTTCTCTCTCATCATACACTCTCCCTCATTATTTTCTCTTTCTTCATTTTCTCATTTTTTTCATCATACTATTTCTCTCATCATTCGTTCTCTCTCCTGAATCTCTGTTACCAAAGTCTCTCTTCATATTTTATCTAATCACACTTTCTCTCTCTTCATTCTCTTCCATCACTCTCTCTCTCTCATCACACATTCTCTACCATTTTCTCTTTGTATTCTCTCTCATCACTCTCTCTCATTATTTTCTCTCTCATCACTCTCTCTCATTATTTTCTCTCTCATCACTCTCTCTCATTATTTAATCTCTTTTCATTTTTTAATCATACTTTCTCTCTTCTCAATCTCTCTTACCATACTCTCTCTCCATATTTTCTCTCATCCCACTTTCTCTCTCTTCATTCTTTTCCATCACACATTCTCTCCTCATTTTCTCTCATCACACTTTCCCTTTCTTCATTTTTTCCCATCACACATTCTCTCTCATCACATTTTCTCATCATACTTTCTCTCATCACACTTTCTCTCTCTTCATTTTTCACAATTACTCTTTCTCTCTCAACACACTTTCTCTCTCATCATACTTTTTCTCTTCTCAATCTCTCCTATCAAGCTCTCTCTCCTCATTTTCTCTCATCATACTTTCCCTCTCTTCATTTTTTCCCATCACACTTTCTCTCTCATCATATGTGTCTCTCACATTCAATTTTACTTTCCATCTAATTTTTTCTCTTATTTTCCTCTAAGGGTAAAAAAGAAAATTTAAGTTCATTCCGATTGAAAATATTCAACTAACAAAACATTACTTTTAGGATTGATACCCAAGCTCACAGTCATTCCCATTCCACAATACTATGATACCTATTCCCATTCCGATTCCTAGGAGAGAACCAAACACCACCTAAATTAAGTTTATTTTTAAATTATTTATTACAGTCCATGAAATTAAATCATAAAATTTTATATATTTTAAAATAAATACAAAACACATAAAAAATAATCAAATTTTTTTACTGATTTAATTATTAATTTTTAGTTAATAAATAAGAAATTTTAAAATTATAATTGAATAAATTGATGTTTTCTTAGATGAAATTTTGAAATAATTTAATTAAAAATTTAAATTTGATTAGGTTATTCATTTTAAATTTTAAATGTTATCAAGTTCTCAATTTAATTGGTATCAAGTATTCAACTTGCAAATCCTCCAGCCATGAAAATTTTTAACCGGTCTGTCAGTCCAGTGTTCTTAGATCAACCGTCCATTAGAGAAAATTCATCCGTTAATTCACCAAGATTTAAACACGATCCCTAAATATTTGAGAAACTAAAAAAGTGCCCTACCGTGGTACTATTACACAAGAACAACCTTATTTATTGCTTAAAACTTATTCAATTAGTTAATAAATTTAATAATTTAAACTTATTTTATTTTATTTATTTAACATGTTTATAAAAAGTTATTGATGATTATTATTCACTAATATACTTGTTCAAATTTATTCATAAGTTATTGAAACATGTCCAATTAATTAAAATCGTGTTGTATTAAACGCACATAAATAATTTCATATTAAATTGAACACCAAACTTATTTTTGAACCATTGGTTCATTTACTGCCCTATCCAGCACGCTTGGGATATGTACCGAGAGCACAATGTTGTTACCATCTCGATGATCTTGAACCAACTCTAGACCAATGCTTTGGATAAACATGCTCGCTCAGTCAAACTGATAAGTAAATTGTTCGGTCACACTGAAAGAACAATGCAAATGAAAGGCCATGGGGAAACCCTAACCCTACGGTCTACGGAGGGCCCTAACTATAGGAGAGTAACTCGAGGGGTGATTAGCTTGCGGGTTAGATTAACAAACATGTTAAGGTGCTTTCATACTAGGAAGCAACAGAGTTGGGAAAGTTGGCAACAAAGTTCTTTAATATATTTTGCAATGGGAGAAGGAAGCACGATGACCAAAGTAAGATTGACTTTCCACATCTCTTCCCTCCAGGCCATTTCAAGTAGATATAAAAGAAAAAAAAGGAGTTCAATAGGATGAACCCCGCATATCAAATGAGAACCACCAAAACCTCAAGAGTAAGATGCATGAATTGAGACTTCCTCCTCAAAATATTTGATAGTATGATTGATCATGTCTGAATATTGAAAAGATGGCATGCTGGCAATGGTGACTTGGTTATTGATTGGAATAGGACTTTTTACTATGAGAAAAAGTTTTCCTTTGATCTCGCACACACTAAAACAAGTAAAAAAAATGTTAGTGCCCAAAAACCAGGGGAAGTCTTTGGCGATAGCCCTCCGACGCTGATGACGCAAAGCCTCTGCGAGTGGCGGCCATGAGCACAGCCACCGGCCAAATCGGAGACAACTCCATGGGTGTCCCTCAAGGCCTACGACGTCGGCAATTGGGGAAGTTCGCGACATGGACGCTATCTTTCTATGTGTTGGCAACAGGCAACAAAATCGATCGGAGCGGCAGCAAACAAGAGCAAAAGGAAGGGGTAGCAATTTTAAACAAGAGATTTGTCATGCATTTATAACTAACTATATGCTCTGATGCCATTGTTGATACTCAATATGCATGAATCAAAATGAATTAAAATGGTAAATGCTTACAACAATCTCCCGGAGATCTACAATCGGCGACGATTGGATTTGCTGTCGGGAGATCAATCATAGGATCGGAAGGCTCTCCACAATTCCACGAACCAAATCCCACCGTCTCAAATGTTCTTCTCACTCTCCCGTTGTCTCTTTCTCTACACCGTGAATCAAACCCCCAATGATCCTTGGACCTACCTCTTATAAATGAAAATAACCCAAGGATATAATGGACTTTTCCATTAAGAGTAGTGGGGAACGTGGGCATGTTCCCACGTTCCCCATTTCCTATAGGATCAGCATCTGAAGCCAACAAGTGATGAGCCGAGCGAATCGAGGGATCAAACCCATAGACAGCTTCGGCGAAGAATTTGATCAGCTTATGAGGGAGCGAGGAGGAGAGAGGGTGACCGACGGAGGAGAGGTCCTGCTCGTCGACGCAGCTACAGCGGTGAAGCAACAAATCTTAACTGCCTCCAGAACAAAATTGCAAGCAACAAGACTCTCCTTTCTTTTCCACCCCCAAGGAGAAGGAGACGTGAGAAAGATCACGGTTTGCAGTGTACTCTCGCCTCTTCTTAAAAAAAAAACTCTAATGGCCATTTATACCAGGTGGAGTTGTACTCTCACCTCTATTTACAAACAAAAAAAAAAACTGTAATGACCTTTTATACTAGGTGGAGTTTAGAGTTTAGGGTTTAGAATTTAGTCCCATATCGTTTGTTTTTGATTGACGGAGTGGAACTAGTGCTATAAAAGAAGAGGCTATGACACTTTCTCATTCATACCTTTCTCGGCCTTTTGGCTAAGATCAAGTGTAGTATCTGTTCTTATCAGTTTAATATTTGATACGTGGACCATTGGTTCACTATGATATTAAATTAATTTTTATTTTGGGGATGGATCATTACAGTAGCTTGCTATTGGATCTTTCGCGTGTCATCCCTGTGTTGCACTATTGTAGGGGTTCGACTCACCCGACCAAGATAAATTAAAATTTTATATTAAATTAAGTTTTTTTAAAATTATTAATTATAGTGAAAAAAATTAAATCTTAAAATTTTATATATTTAAAAATAAATTCAAAACACATAAAAATAATTGAATTTTTTTACTGAATTAATTATTAATGTTCAGTTAATGAATAAGAAATTTTAAAATTAGAATTGAATAAATTGATGTTTTCTTAGATTAAATTTTGAAATAATTTAATTAGGTCCTTCAATTTAATTAAAATAACTTAATTAGTGTGGTTTTTTTTAATTTGGTAAGAAAAAATGATTTTACTCCGCCGAAGAAAGATAAATCACGTACCAAACAACTTTCTAATAGAGAAAATTCAAGTATTCAACTTTCGTTGACTAATCCTGGGATGGTCAATCCAACCATAAAAATTTTCCACCGGTCCATCAATCCAGTGTTCTTAGATCAATCGTCCATTAGAGAAAATTCATTCGTTAATTCATCAAGATTTAAACTCAATCCTTAAATATTTGGGAAATTAAAAAAAGTGCCTTACCGTGGTACTATTACACAAGAACAACCTTATTTATTGTTTGAAACTTGTTCAACTATTTATTAAATTTAATTGTTTTATTTTATTTTATTTATTTAACATGTTTATAAAAAAGTTATTGATGATCATTATTCACCAACATACTTGTTCAAATTTATTCCTAAGGTATTGAAATTGTGATTATTGAACGAACAAAAATAATTCCTTATTAAATTGAACACCAATCTTATTTTTGAACAATTGGTTCATTTACCGCCCTATCCAGCACGCTTGGGATATGCAACGAGGGCACAATGATAGGGCACGCATGGGATGTGTACCGAGAGCACAATGTTGTTACCATCTCAATGATCTTGAACCAACTCTAGACCAATGCTTTGGATAAATAGGCTCGCTCAGTCAAACTGATAAATGGATCACTGAAAGAACATGCCAAATGATAGACCATGGTAAAACCCTAACCCTACAGTCTACGGAGGGCCCGAACTATAGGAGAATAACTCGAGGGGTGATTAGCTTGCGGGTTATATTAAGTAACATGTTAAGGCACTTTCATACCAGGAAGCAACAGAGTTGGGAAAGTAGTCAACAAAGTTCTTTAATATATTTTGCAATGGGAGAAGGAAGCACAAAGGCCAAAGTAAGATTGACTTTCCACATCTCTTCCCTCCAGGCTATTGTAGGTAGATATAAAAGAAACAAAACGAGTTCAACAGGATACTCCGCTGCTGGAAATTGCTAGCCGAAATTACTTTCTCTCGTAGATTCTTGACTGAATCTACACTGAAATTGCAACCAGAGACATCCACCCGGTGAACACAACATCCTATACCAAGTATGAAACCCAGATCCAATAGACTTACCATATCTTAGTGCTGGCAATTTCGCTCTCCGACAGAAACCTCAACAACAAGCTGTAGGAACTAGCAAAGAAGGAATCAACATGAACAACTCGGAATTAGGGCTCGGAAGGTGACCACAGTGAGGAAGAAAGTGTATAGGCAGTAGCGCAAGGGAAGAAAAACTCACCGCTGGATGACTAGTCGACTGGTGGTGAACCCAACCTAGGGCACGACTCAAGGAAGGAGGTGCTGAAATGGTGCCGACGTTAGGGCTGAGGAGGGGCCGCATCCCGCGATCTACACAGTGGAGGACAGGGCTGCGCGATCCAAGCCAGGGCAGAGGCAAATGGTCGGCCGTCGGCGCTCGGGAGAAGAGAGGAAGAGAGGAGAAGAGACGTGGGCGTGAGCGCGAGGGAGAGGGGTCGACGCAGAGGCTCTAGGGCAAAGATCGGAAGAAAGGAAAAACAAAAGGCTTCCCCACAGCCACTACCTTTGTACCGGAGACGAGAGAAACAACCGCTAGGGTGGCGGCGGCACGGCGTTGGGGAAACAGAAATCGTCGGAGTGGAGAGGAACGACGTTGGGTGAGAAACAGGGGCACAGGCACGGGAGAAAAGAAATGGCACAGTAAGGGATCGGAGGAAAAAGGAATAAAGAAAAAGAAAAGAAAATTAAAAAGAAATCAAACATTTCCTCATTTAAATGGGGAAGCCCAAATAGACTTTCCCAGAAGCCTATTTTTATCCCTATAACCGAAGTCATACGGTCTCCGAAAAATTCCAGAAAAATTCTCTGAAATTCCAGAAAATTCCCTTATCATTATTCGCCATTTTTATGATATTTTACACCCTAACCCTACGGTCTACGGAGGGCCCGAACTATAGGAGAATAACTCGAGGGGTGATTAGCTTGCGGGTTAGATTAAGTAACATGTTAAGGCACTTTCATACCAGGAAGCAACAGAGTTGGGAAAATAGTCAACAAAGTTCTTTAATATATTTTGCAATGGGAGAAGGAAGCACAAAGGCCAAAGTAAGATTGACTTTCCACATCTCTTCCCTCCAGGCTATTGTAGGTAGATATAAAAGAAACAAAACGAGTTCAATAGGATGAACCCAGCATATCAAATGAGAACCACTAAAACATCAAGAGTAAGATGCATGAATTGAGACTTCCTCCTCAAAATATTTGATAGTACGATTGATCATGTCTGAAAATTGAAAAGAGGGCATGCTGGCAACGGTGACTTGGTTATTGATTGGAATAAGACTTTTTACTATGAGAAAAAGTTTTCCTTTGATCTGGCAAACACAAAAACAAGTAAAAAAAAATGTTAGTGCCCAGAAATCAGGGGAAGTCTTTGGCGATAACCCTCTGCTGTTAATGACGGAAAGCCTCAGCGAGTGGCGGCCATGAGCCAAGCCACCGGCCAAAATCGGAGACAAACTCCGTGGGTGTCCCTCAAGGCCTACGACGTCGGCAATTGGAGAAGTTAGTGACATGGACGCTATCTTTCCATGTGTTGGCAGCGGGCAACAAAATCGATCGGAGCGACAGCAAACAAGAGCAAAAGGAAGGGGTAGCAATTTTAAGCAGCAGATTTGTCATGCATTTATAACTAACTATGTGCTCTGATACCATTGTTGATACTCTAAATGCATGAATCAAAACGAATTAAAATGGTAAACTCTTACAACGATCTCCCGCAGATCTACAATTGGCGAAGATTGGATTTGCGGTCGAAAGAGCAATCATAGGATTGGAAAGCTCTCCACAATTCCATGAACCAAATCCCACCGTCTCAGATGTTCTGCTCACTCTCTCGTTGTCTCTTCCTCTACACCATGAATCGTCCCCCATGATCCTTGGATGCACTCCTTATAAAGGGAAATAACCCAAGGATATGATGAACTTTTCCATTAAGAATAGTGGGGAACGTGGGCATGTTCCCACGCTCCCATTTCCTATAGGATCGACATCTGAAGCCGACTAGTGACGAGATGAGCGAATCGAGGGATCAAACCCACAGATAGCTTCAGTGAAAAATTTGAACAACTTACGAGGGAGTGAGATGGAGAGAGGGTGACCGACGGATGAGAGGCCCTGCTCGTTGACGCAGCTGTAGCGGCGAAGCAACAAACCTTAACTAGCTCCAGAACAAAATCGCAAGCAACAAGACTCTCCTTTCTTTTCCGCGGCCAAGGAGAAGGAGACATGAGAAAGATCACGGTTTGTAGTGTACTCTCGCCTCTTCTAAAAAAAAAACTCTAATGGTCATTTAGACCAGGTGGAGTTGTACTTTTGCCTCTATTTACAAACAAAAAAAAAATTTCAATGACCTTTTATACTAGATGGAGTTTACATGTTAGGGTTTAGAATTTAGTCCCATATCTTTTGTTTTTGATTGACAGAGTGGAACTAGTGCTATAAAAGAAGAGGCTATGACACTTTCTTATTCATACCTTTCTCGGCCTTTTGGCTAAGATCAAGTGTAGTATCTGTTCTTATCAGTTTAATATCTGATACGTGGACCATTGGTTCACTATGATATTAAATTAAATTTTGTTTTGGGAGGGATCATTATAGTAGCTTGCTATTGGATCCTTGACGTGTCATCCCTGTGTTGCACTATTGCAAGGGTTTGGCGCTCCTGACCAAGTTAAATTAAAATTTTAAATTAAGTTTATTTTTAAATTATTAATTACAATGCATGAAATTAAATCTAAAATTTTAAATATTTAAAAATAAATACAAAACAAATAAAAAATTTGAATTTTTTATCGATTTAATTATTACTTTTTAGTTAATGAATAAGAAATTTTAAAATTAGAATTGAATAAATTTATTTTTTCTTAGATGAAATTTTGAAATAATTTAATTAAAATTTTAAATTTATTATGTTATTCAATTGAATTGAAATAACATAATTAGTGTGGTTTATTTTTTTAATTTGGTAAGAAAAAAGGATTTTACTCCGCCCAAGAAAGATAAAACACATACCAAACAACTTTCAAATAGGGAGGACATTTAATCCTTAGGGAATAAAACATGTAAAACACCTTGGCTACACTGTGGGGGTAGAGTTTGGTTCAAGTTTGGCTTGAGGTTGGTTCGTTTAAATGTTATCAAGTTCTCAATTGAATTGGTATCAAGTACTCAACTTTCGCTGACTAATCCTGGGATGGTCAATCCAGCCATAAAAATTTTCCACCGGTCCATCAATCCAATGTTCTTAGATCAATCGTCCATTAGGGAAAATTCATCCGTTAATTCACCGAGATTTAAACTCGATCCTTAAATATTTGAGAAACTAAAAGTGTCCTATCAGGGTACTATTACACAAGAACAACCTTATTTATTGTTTGAAACTTATTCAATTATTTATTAAATTTAATTATTTAATTTAATTTAATTTAATTTTATTTATTTAACATGTTTATAAACAAGTTATTGATGATCATTATTCACCAATATATTTGTTCAAGTTTATTCATAAATTTTTGAAGCATGTCCAATTAATTAAAATAGTGTTGTATTGAACGCACATAAATAATTTCATATTAGATTGAACACCAAACTTATTTTTGAACCATTGGTTCATTTACCGCCTTATCTGGCATGCTTGGGATATGCAACGAGGGCACAATGATAGGGCACGCTTGGGATGTGTACCGAGAGCACAATGTTGTTACCATCTCTGTCACGCCCCAGAGGAGTCCCTGTCCGAGAAAATTTCGGCAGCATCTCCCCTGTACGGTGGACAATCTGAAACTTTTCTACATCCTCATATACCTTAGCCACGGGCGGCTGGAATAATAATAACAATAAACAAACATATATATAACCATCACACGCAGTTAATAATAAACACACTGTAGCAATGAACATATGACTCAAAAACAACCCTACTCAACTACACACGTAAATCTCAAATCCGACGATAAGATCAACTTACCTCTTCTGCCGTCCAGGCAGGCATGTAGTAGAACAAATCCAAACCATTCAAAATCCATCGATCATAAGAATCCATACAATATCCAAATCCTCAAATAGAATAAGTCTAACACAGTCTAAATAAGAAACCAAAAGATAAACACAGCTTGTGGTCAGGGTTAGCAACTGGAACTCTCTCCTGACAGCATCAACCTGAAAAATAACAACAATGGAGGCGGGGTGAGTCCAACACTCAGCAGGTACAACTGATATACAAAGTAAGGAAATAACACCTAGCACTAATCATGCGTACAGTCTCCTGATGTAAGAAAGATAAATATGCAACTGAAGTAAACAGGAGAGAAACTGTACTAACCAGGACCTGAGTATAAGGACAAACAGTCCGAGTGGTATAGGAATCCTGTATGCATGTCAAACATAGGTATCCAAACAATATGCAGCATATAAATGCAGCAAGCACAAACACAAGCAATAAATGCATCATGCATATGATGCCAATGATGCGTCCTGGTCACCCCTAACGCCAGTCGATCATCTCACATACAATAGTGAGGCCGAGAGGGTAGGGCTCTGACAACCGTGCACTCTGTCGTCACTACTCCTGATGAGTGACCGAGTGGACGGGATGCTGTCGGAGTACAGCTATCCTCCTACCCCAAATCATAAATGGGGGAGCGCAATGCTCTCATCTCCCGGTACACAGTGACGGGGAGGAATCCCTGCCGGATAACACGTTGTGTCACACTACCCATGAGCGGACCAACGGTGCCTAACAGAGTCCCTGCTGCAACACACTCTGCCTGAATCGACCACTAACCCATGAGTGGTGGTGTGTGCAGATCCATGTAACTGGCGATGTGCTCAACAATAATGGAGCGGACTATCGCACAGCATGCAATCATGCAAATGGTGCATGGCACTAACTACAAAATATCCTGACCTAATCCACATATATATAACAGTGCATCATAGGTCAACGAATCAAATCAATCCAAGGGTACACAGAAGGTATAAAACCTAGGTCCTGAACATGGCAAAGTATGGTATATCACTACCCCTATAAACATGTATAAGCAGATAAAATATACATGAGATGCAAAGCAAGCAATCAATCCAAACAGGGATTGGGTAGTGACTAACCGAAACAAATAAGGAACATAATTAATGCAACTTGTTAAATTCACTACTATGTATATCAAATGACATAAGTCAAAAGTACCCGCCTCCGATAAAATGGTCCAAATCTGACTCTGAGATACTCGTCTCGCGTCAAAGTCCTGTGATATCAAACATACATTTTTATTTAGCTACAAATTAAACGAATAGCTAAATAAAAATCCTTAAGAACAATTTTAGGGAAAAACCCTAAACCATAATCTCGACCTTCCTAAATTAAATTCAACAATTAACTAGGGCTAATTTCCTTTAACCCTAATCATAACATTAGATTAAAAGTCTAAAGCTAATCCAATCAACCTATTCCAAACATAAACATAATCAATCTACTCGAAGTTCAAAACCCTAAACCTTACCTCAATATCCCAATCGGGGTCACTGATCTACTGCCAAAAGTAGCGGCTGCTGGACCAAAGAGCAGTCCACAACACCCCAATTTCCAGATCCACCAAAACAGCACAACCTACTGCAATTATCGGATCGAAATGAATCAAAAGGTCAACACCACAACAAACCAGATCAACAATTAATCAAAATCCTTGCACCTACAGAATTTCCAACCAAACTAAACCTCACCAGGGACTTGATCAAAGGCAGAGGGCACTAGGGCAAAGGATCTTGTCGGCTGTCGGCGCCCGGAAGAGGAGAAGAAGACTAGATTCGGAGCTATGGCACGGTCAAGTGGAGGAGGTCGGCGCTGGGGTTCGGGTGTCAGCACACAGAAGCGGCCGAGAGGAGTCAGTGGCGTCGTTGGAGATGCTAGGGCACCGGGTGTGCGGCAGTGCTCCGTGCGTCGCCGGCAGTAGTGCTCTGTGTGTCGGCAGTGAAGAAATCTCGACGGCGGCACAACCCAATTAGGGCACGGCGTCGCTGTGGTGGCGGCAGAGGAGAGGAGAAGAGGAGAAGGCTTCGGGTGTGCGGCTCGGGAGGAAGAAAAATGAAGGAGAAGATCGGCCTCGGAGAAAAAGGAGGCGGCGGCTATCGGCGCAGAGGAGATTAGGGCAAGGAGGAGAGCGCGGGCGGTTTCGGGGAGAAGAAACAGAGAAAACGACGAAAAATGAAGGAAAAAGGAAAATTAAATAAAGGAAAAGAATTAAGAAAAATTCAACTTTTCCTCATTTAAATGGGGTAACCTAAACAGGCTTTTCCGGGCCCCGTTTTTATCCCTGTTAACTCGTCCGTACGAACTCCGAAAAATTCCCGGAAAGTTTCCAAAAATTTCAGAAAATTCCCTTATTAATATTCGCCTATTTTCCGATATTTTACATTCTCCCCCACTAATAAAAATTTGGTCCCCAAATTTCGTTATCTACCATCAGCAAGTACTAATAGCAGACAGAAAGTATAAATGCTGAACGATAAACTAAATCACATACCTCAAGTGAAAAGATGGGGATATCGAGCTCGGACAGTATCCTCGAGCTCCCAAGTAGCCTCCTCATCCGAATGATGCTGCCATCCGACTTTAACCAGCCGGATAGTCTTGTTCCGCAACTGACGCTCCTTCCGATCCAGAATCCGTACCGAAATCTTCTCATAAGTGATGTCAGGCTGACTGAAACTAAGATATCTGTCAGCACATGCGTCAGGTCGGGTACGTATCTTCTCAGCATAGATACGTGAAATACACTGTACACGCCTACCAAGGACGGTGGTAGTGCTAGCCGGTAAGCTACCGCTCCGATCCTCTCCAAGATCTCAAAAGGGCCAATATACCGCGGAGCCAGCTTACCTCTGAGGCCAAATCTCTTCACCCCTTTCGTGGGTGAAACTCACAGAATATACATGGTCACCAACAGAAAACTCTAGTGGTCTGCGTCTCCGATCAGCATAACTTTTCTGGCGGTCCTGCGCCTCTGACATCCTCCGTCTGATAGTACGAACCAACTCTGCATCCTGCTGAACTCTATGAGGTCCCAACAACTGGGCCTCTCCAACCTCATCTAGAAGGTGGGTGTCCGACAAGGCCTACCATACAACGCTTCAACGGTGGCATTTGGATAGCCGAATGCAAACCATTGTTGTAGACGAAGTCTACCAATGGCAAATGGTCCTCCCAACTGCCTCCGAAAATCCAATACACAAGACCTCAGCAAGTTCTCTAGAGTCTGAAAGGTCCGCTCTAACGGTCCATCTGTATGCGGATGGAAAGTTGTACTGAAACAGAGCTGCGTGCCCAAGGTCTGCTGCAGTTTCTGTCAAAAACGAGACGTGAACCGGGGGTCTCTATCCGAAATAATAGTCAACGGAATACCACGTGATCTGATAATCTCCCGACAAAATAGATCTACCAATCGATCCAGGAAATCAGTCTTCTGGATCGCTAACGAGTACGCGGATTTGGTTAATCGATCAACGATTACCCAAATCGCGTCATGGTCTCGTCGTGTCCTCGGCAAACCTACCACAAAGTCCATAGTAATGTGTTCTCATTTCCACTCAGGATTAGGAATCTGCTGAAGTAAGCCGGCAGGTCTATGGTGCTTGGCCTTCATTTGCTGACAGACAAGACATCTAGCTACAAAATCCACGATGTCTTCTTTCATGTCGTCCTTCATGTCGTTCCACCAATAGAAACATCTCAAATCTTGGTACATACGGGTACCGCCTGGGTGGACAGCAAATCATGAGCGATGAGCCTCCGGAAGTAACTCCCATAAGACCGGATGAGACTGAAGCATGCAAAATCTGCCTCGGTAGTGTATAACACCCTCCTCGTCTCGTGTGAACTCGGTCTGCTGCCCGGAAGCTATCTGGCTGTAAATAAACTGCAAATACTGATCAGCAGCCTATGGCTCTCGTATCCTTGTCCTGATCAACGACTGAGCAACCATGGTAACCAGAGTATCCTGCTCTGTCTGTCCTTACCCCTCAAGGCCCAAATCGGAGAAACCTTAAATCAAGTCTGTGACCACAACTCGGTGGCAAGCTAAAGTCTCTCGGGACTTCCTGCTAAGCGTATCGACAACCACATTAGCTCTCCCCGGGTGATAGCTAATGGTACAATCATAATCCTTTAGGAACTCCATCCATCTCCTCTGTTGGAGATTAAGTTCCTTCTAAGTAAACAGATATTCGAGACTCTTATGGTCAGTGAGAATCTCAAATGTAACGCCATATAAATAATGTCGCCAAATCTTCATGGCAAAAATAATGGCGACTTACTCCAGATCATGTACAGGTAGTTCTTCTCATGATCCTTCAACCGACGAGAAGCATAGGAGACTACTATATCATGCTGCATCAGAACAGCGCTCAAACCCTGAATAGATGCGTCGGTGTAGAGGACAGAAGGTAAAAATTCAAAATCAGAGCCGACACTAGTCTCCGCTTCAGCTCCTAGAAGCTGGTCTTGTCATCCTCAGTCCAAGTGAACTTCACGCCTTTCCAGGTCAGGCATGTCAGTGACATAGCTATCCGAGAGAAACCCTTAATGTATCTCCGGAAATATCGAGCCAAACAAAGAAAGTTGCGAGCCTCTTCTATAGACTCCGTCTACTTCCAACGGTAACAACCTCGATCTCCTGTGGAACCATGGTATACTCCTACTGGTGACCGCGTGTCTCAAACATCTCACAGAAGACAATCAAAATACGCACTACTGATCTTCACATCTAGACGTTTCCCTCGAAACATCTCTAGAACTATGCAAAGATGATGTGCGTGATACACCTCAGATCAGGAATAAAACACCACATCGTTAATAACGATAACGAATTCTGATCCAATATCCTAGGGATACCCAAATCATCTAGTCCATGAAAACATCTAAGGCTCCGCTAGCCCTAATGGTAAAACCAATACACATAATATCCGTATCGCAGACATTCCCAATCCATAAGATCCTCGACAATAAACAGATCTGATCACCAACGATATAAATCACCTAAGCATAGATCCTCCAGTGTGAGAGCAACGCTCCATCACACGAAATACCACATATGTGGGAGCAACACTCTACCACAAACACTCCGTAATAGGTGGGAGTAACGCCCCACCACAAAAATCCAAAATATGTAAGAGCAACTCTCTATCACAAACCAACTATAATATGTGGAAGCTCCGCTCCACCACAAACGATCCATAAGCGTCCAAGGCACCTTACTATCCAACTAGAGGCTGCACGAGATCACTCAACCACATATCACTGTGGGCAGCCAAAGGTATAACAATCCAGCAATCACATCAACTCATCGTCAAATCTATCAACATCGTAGTGAGTCACCCACTGATAAGAATATGGGCTGACAGGGTAATCCAACAAATGACATAATGCAGACACTCCACATCCTGCATTCAACATAGGTAGAATCATCATGGTGCTACCAACAAGACACCTGGCACACGTGCACACACAACATAGGTATGATCGACATAATCATCCAATTAGTACATACCAAACACACTCATAGCACAGGTATAAATCAATGTGATACCTCCAACAATACCTACTGAACCCGTGTGCATATATCAACATAGGTATAATCGACGATACACCTCAAACAACCTCACCTGACATATATACACCTATGCCAAGAGTATAATCAACGTAATACTTCCAACAAAGCCTAATAGACACAAGTGCATCCAAAAATCAAATATAATCAATAAAATACCTCGAATATTACACCGAACACATCTGCACATATCAGAACTCATATTAAATCGATAAGATACCTCCAAATAAAACACTCAAACATATGTGCACCTTTCACAACATAGTTTTAATTGACAAAATATCTCCAATAAACAATCAGACATGTATGCCTAACCACTCGGATATAATCTACTAAAAACCCACAATAATCATATGTATAAATATGTACGACCCAAAAGACAAAGTCAGAATTCAAGAACATCAAGACACTCTCATTTTTATCCTCAAAAATATCAGCCCACATAATATCAGATGAATCAGTCTCTACTTCCCATGAGAGCAAGTTAGCATTCAAAACATCAAATCATTATTTATCCACATAGTCCAATATCAGAGGAAGCAAATATAAATTTTATCATCCTGTTAACTAACCACAACTAACCAGATTTATTAAAATCTCATAGGCACCCTTAATCGTAAACTCTCTAGCACCCGATTTATAATCTGATCACCAACTATAATCATTAAACCTGTGAATATCATACATGACACTCACTATGTCACCATCAATGACAACCCAAATAATAGATCATCAAAAATAGTTATCCACTAAGAGATCATCAAAACAAATATCTAGTAATAGATCATCAGACAACCACATAACATTCCCTCTCATAATCATTAGAAATCAACATATCACAATATCTGATCTCATAATATCCCTCAACCTCAAACCTTCCTCAACAATGATCAAACCTGATAACTCCCCAAATGACCAATTTTCATCGTATCGGGTACCCTAATATCCAAAAGATATGAGTATAAAAACTCTACTGGCTAAGTCAACAGAAATATGTAGGTATCATCCATTACCCAGCTAACAATAGCAGAGGCTGGTATATGCCTCCATCTCCTAACCAACTAGTAGTAACAAAAGCTAAAACTATTGATGATATGATATGAAAAATCACCAGAGACTATAATCCTTGATCTCTATTAAGGTCGACCATGCTCAATGGCTAACCTATCACATGTAATATGTGTTACAACAACCACACAAGTATTAAATAAAGAATCCTAATACATGTCATAAACTATAAAATTAAACACAAGTATTAAATAAAGAAATTTTAAAATTAGAATTGAATAAATTGATGTTTTCTTAGATGATATTTTGAAATAATTTAATTAAAATTTTAAATTTTATTAAGTTATTCAATTTAATCGAAATAACTTAATTAGTGTTTTTTTTAATTTGGTAAGAAAAAATAATTTTACTCCGCCCAAGAAAAGATAAATCACTTACCAACACCTGTATCACCCGAATACCAATTAATTCGGCTTGAAGCAAAGATTTTATAAAAGTTCGGCTTGAAGCAAAGATTTTATAAAAAATAATTAATTCGAACCTAACCCCAATCTTAATACAATTCGAAATATTTAAATATGAATCTAATTAATTCGACCAACTTGAATAACTTAATTATAATAATTTTTATTATAATTTTTTATTTTTATCTCAATAATTTATCATTATTATACTAGCTTTAATATTGATATTCATAATTTTAAAAATAAAATTTGATTTAATTTTAAAAAGATTTATTAAATCCTAAATTTAGGCCAATCCTAGTCAATCTGGACTCCGATCCAATCCTAGTACAACTTAAAAACCCTCCGATCTGAATATGAAAATTTCTAATTCAAGTTGGATATTTTTCGGGTTGACTTGAATTTACGGATCAGATTTATTTTTGACAACCCTAATTATAAATTATTAAGAAAATTTAATGAAATTTTGTTCCTAGTTCTATTATATACCCACACAACTCAGCTACCAGCCCAATGTGTATGCTATTATAAAATTTATATAAACACAAATATATATCATGCCAGGCCAAACAAAATCTATATATATTTAGATATTATTACATTTTTAATTTGAATTGATTGATTAAAATTTTTATATTTTAAAGTTTATTTATTTGATTAATGAGTTTAATATTACAGTTTTTTTTAAAAAAAATTTATTTACAAATTTAATAACAAGTTTGTTAATAAATATAGTTTACAAGTTTTGTTTGTGAATATAATTTTTGAATAATTTAAAATCTTTGTTTTTAAGAAATTTATTTATTTTTTTAACGAATTAATCAAGCTTATTTATTTAATTCATATCGAATAAATATAAATAAATGATTATCGAGTTAAACACTAAATTTTCTCATAAATGTTTAATTTATTTTTGTTATCGAATATATAGATAGTGGAAATTGTATTTGAATTTTAAAAAAGATAAAATTATGATGTTATTTCTAGATCTCATTTGATCAGTTAAACTTATGAGTCTGAGAAATTTCTATCATTTTGATTTTTTTTCTTATTGTAATAGAAAAAAAAATATTGTTATCCCTCATAATTTGTCGATTTTTTTAGAATGCATCTTTATGGTTTTTAAATCATTCATTTACCTTTACAATAGTTTTAATTTATTGAGTGCAAGTTTTTTTTTACAATTAACTTAAGCCATATAAATTTAGAATTTCCATTATTTTTTAATGTTACAAACTTATATTTGCAATTCGTATACATGTCATAAAACCAAAAAGCTAATAATCTCTTAGAATTTAACTACCATGTTGGAGATAGAGATGTTCTTTGTATATATTACAAGAAGTTAACAAGTTAATGACGAGTTCCTCTAACAATTAGATCTTTGCCATTAGATGATCTCGATAGGTTGAGTACAAGCAATGAGTCCATTTTTGCCCACCATATGAAAGATTGAACTAATTCTATCATGCCTTATCGCGTCGTGAATTGGTTCGCTCAAATCATGCATTTTTTTATGGTATTGATACTGACAAATCTAAGATTTGCACCCTAAAAGTAAGTTAATTTGATAGGAATATTATAGCAAGGATTTGAGTTATGAAGTCTGATTTAATGATTTTTGATAAATGTATATAGTTGCAATGCTGAAGAATACTTTTGAGTCGCGAGATTTATCCCATCGCCATTAGTGTTCAATCAACCTAATCATGGAGCCTCCGAGGCTATGGTGTAACGGCAGGGCATCTAGATTATCACCCAGGCACCCACGGTTCGAGCCCCAGCTATGACGAATTTGCAGGAATTTTTCCTCTAAATGGGGCACGCAACTAAAAGATGTTGGGCTTCTAGGCTGCCCGCTGCGAGCCCTTCCCGATTTACATTGGTGTCCGGTAGAAAACTTTCGTGGGACCAAGTCGATCATCCCATGCTCGACGTTACTCAGCCTGGTTAATTATTTTTAAGACTAGCTTAACATTACAAGACAACATTGGGAAGATGTAGAACCAATATCATCACATCTAAAACCCTTATATATCTGAATATTTGCCAAATCTTGAATTTATCGATCAATTCCCTCATTGTCCATGGTATAAATAGGGATTTGACAGTTCTTATTGTTATTCTTTGGGTCATTTATTAGACTCAGTGTTAGGATCGATGATTGCGGCTAGAGAGGGGGGGTGTGAATAGCCGACCCCAAATTCTTTCGTTTCTTCCTACGATTAGGGTTAGTGCAGTGGAAATAACAAATAGAAATGAGAAAGGAGAAGCAAACCTCAACACGAAGATGTAACGAGGTTCGGAGATGATACTCCTACTCCTCGGCGTGTCCGTAAGGTGGACGAATCCAATCAATCCGTCGGTGGATGAGACCCCGGAGAACCGGCTAATGTAACACTCCTTCTGGGTGGAGAAACTTCGCCACAATGTTTTGCAAAAGCAATACAGGAGATACAAAGAAGAGCAAGAACAAAATATACAATGAATGTACAAATACTCGCTTGCCTTCTCGTCGACTGAAGTCCCGGATGAAGCACCAACTTCACGGACGAATGCCAACAAGCAACACAGTCGAAGAAGCTCACACGAAGCTTCGGAGCTCAGCAAAGCTCAAGAGCACAGCAGTTCAGAGGAGGAAGAAGCAGATCTGTAGAGGCCCTCGATCTCGTTTATATGGCCTCTGATATCCTGAGTCAACCTGCGAATCTACAAGCAAAAAGTCCAGAACACAGAAGCCCGAAATAGCCTAGCCGTTGAGTCACAACGGCTAGGCCTGGACCGATCAGGCTCCACCCTGATCGGTCCAGAGCCTATCTGATCGGTCATGGGGACCGATCAGCTGTTCCTTCCCGAGCCTGTTGCCTCCTTTTGATCGGCCTTCTGATCGGTCTCCAGACCGATCAGATAACACACAGAAGCTCACTGTGTGGTTACTGATCGGTCACCAGACCGATCAGCCGTATCACTGGATCGGTCCCCAGATCGATCCAGAGCTTGGTTTTTCCCAATACCAAGTCCCAAGTCTCCCACACCAACATCCGGTCAACCTTGACCTGTTAGTACATCATGCTTAGCGTCCGGTCACTCCCTTGACCTGCTAAGACTCCCCACCAAGTGTCCGGTCAATCCCTTTGACCCACTTGGACTTTTCTCTTCGTGCCAAGTATCCGGTCACTCCCTTGACCTACTTGACCTTCTCAACACCAGATGTCCGATCACCCTTGATCCATCTGGATTTTCCCTTGCCCAGCTTCACTCACCAGGACTTCCCAACTGCCTAGCTTCACTCACTAGGACTTTTACCTGGCTTCACTCACCAGGGTTTCCCAACTGCCTAGCTTCACTCACTAGGACTTTTACCTGGCTTCACTCACCAGGGTTTCCCTTTCACCTAGCTTCACTCACTAGGATTTTCTCAACTGCCTGGCTTCACTCACCAGGACTTTCTCCAACTGCCTGGCTTCACTCACTAGGACTTTCCCATTGCCTGGCTTCACTCACCAGGACTTTCACTTTCACCTAGCTTCACTCACTAGGATTTCCTGACTGCCTGGCTTCACTCACCAGGACTTTTCGAACTGCCTGGTTTCACTCTCCAGGACTTTCCGAACTGCCTAACATCCCAGTTAGGACTTCCCAGTCAAGTATCCGGTCAACCTTGACCTACTTGACTCTTCTTCATCCAACCTGATCAGACCCTGATCAGTATCTCTCCGCATGGACAACTGCACCTGCATTGTCCATGTCTACATGTCTTTCTGTATTGTCAATCATCGAAATCATGACCAAGGTTTACGCTTGGTCAACTAGGTCAACCTTGACCTACTGGAAACTGCACCAACAATCTCCCCCTTTTTGATGTTTGACAATACCTTTAAGTTAGGCTAATCCAATAGCCTCAACTTTTCTCATGCCACTAGGTAATGAAACATAAGTTACAACCTTACATTCTCCTTCTAAGAAGGCAACCTCTTTCTTAGATAATGAAGGCCTAACTTAATCCCTTCATTCTCCCCCTATTGGCACACATCAACAAACTCTCCCCCTGAAGAGTAAGTTATCGTTGTTCACAACTTCACTCGTCGTGATCAACAAACTCTCCCACTAACTCCAATGTTCTTCCTTGAACATTTTCTAGACATTCTTCCCCTTTTTGACACACATCAAAAGAAGTGAATCAAGGTCAAGAGTTTCTTCCTAATTAAAGTCACATACCTTTCATTGAAACCCTTAATTTCCCCCTTGATACTAAATTCAACGATCAACTTAGTGATAATCCCATATCACTCATCCTCAAAAATTTCGACGAGTAAAAAACTCCCCCTAAAAGTCAACTCCTCCTTGACTAATAGGTAAAACTCCCCCTAAAGGTCAACTCCCCCTTGACCATTGCACCAACAATGTCTTGGAGAGTTTCAAACCTTTAGAACTCTAAAACACCACTTCAATAGCTGCAATTTCAGACAAACAGTCGAAATTCAGCAAGTTGGCACGCCCTGATCGGTCACCAGACCGATCAGGCTTCCTCTGGATCGGTCCCGTGACCGATCCACACAGACCTGGACCGATCAGGGAACCTCCTGATCGGTCCACAACTCTGATTTTTGATTTCTGAATTTTTCTTCTCCCGAAATTCAGAAACCTCTAGAAAATTACAGAAAATTCCAAAAATTGTGAAATTTTGAGGATACATTCCTCATAACATATACTATCATGGAAAAATAGTTTTCTATGAAAATAACTTCCATTTTTCAATCTTGATACAAAGTTCAAAAGTCTTTGAAATAGCTCAAAGTTAACTTATCTTTGTATCAACTTGCTCAATGATAAAAGCTATCACTAGAAAAGCTTCATCAAGGTTTTTCAAATCAATTTTGAAATGATTTTAAACCATTTAATTTAGGACCACAATCTTTGGGCTAAATGTACATGACTTGTACATAAGCTTTCCCTATGATCCCCAATTTCGAATTAGGCTCATCTAGGTACAAGAACTATGCACCTTGATCCTAACTCATGATCCTAATATCTCACACACATCTAAGGTGTATCAAACACATCCAAGTCAATTTTGATGTGAGATATGGGTTTAGGTCATCTTAGGCTAAGTTCTCATGCATTTTCTAAACAACAATTTGATCTCCATATCAAATTGTGTTTTTAACCTTAAATCAATTTCATTGATTATAAATGCAAGAAATGATGACATGGCATAAAATGATATCATACTTAATAACATGTGCCAATGTCATGATGTCATGGCATAAAGTATGAAACTTAAATAAAGCATGACATATAAATAACCTAAGCATTATCATGACATTTCAAATGATCATAGATTAAATATGATGTCATGACATGGCATATGGAAAACAATATATGGCAAATAACATGTAAAGGTATAGAAAATACCTAATTCTAGCCTTAGTTGCCATTTTTGATAATTTCGATCATTTTGCCATAAATTCTATATTCCTAAGTGTAATAGACCTAAAATCAAATATAAAAGATTTTTAGATCACGATGTGCCAATTAGATTGACTCTAGAAAACTCCTCAAACGTGATTGGCACATCTTAATCACCTTAGGAATAATTTTCCATTTCATTTTCAAGGCTTGATTACACCTTGAAAATTCCTAAAGTGCCACATTTTGCCATGATTAGGTTAACTACCTATTCAAGTAAGGTTGGCACACCCTAAACCATCTAGTGTGATGGAATCACGCTCCTAGGAACCCAATACCTATTGGAGCTCATTGGGTTCACTAAGTATTCACTAGGGATGACTTCCCTAGCAACCCTCCTAATGACCCTCCTAGGCTTTGAAGCCTTGGTCATTTGGGACTCATCAAGATCAACTCTAGGGGTGACTCCCCTTGTGACCTTGGTGATGGTCTTCCTAGCCCTAGATTTTGTTCCATAATCGAATGGAACATTATGATAAGTGGGCTTGACCACTTGGGACTTAGGTTTGTGACCCAAACCTTTCTTGTCCTTGGGCATTGGTTTTTGACCCTTAAACCCTAGAGATGACTTCTCCAAGTTCTTAAGAGCCTTTTCTAGAGTATTAAGTCTTGACCTCAAGACTTGATTCTCCTTCTCTAATACCTCAATTTTTAATTTTTCATTTTTCATTTTTCTTTGAGGTATTCCTAGGCATGTGTCTAGTTGTTTTGGGATTCCTACCTAGGTTTTCCTTAACCTTAGATGAGTTGATCCTAGGGTTGGCTTTCCTAGTGTTATCCTTATCTAGGCTCACATGTTTGGCACCTAAGCATGTGTATTGATTCCTATAACTAACATGCTTATCATTCTTGACAATAGCAATAAGGCTACTAGCATGCATCCTACTAGAATTGCAAGAATGTGCCTTAGAGATTACCTTAGGGTTTGCCCTTGCTCCCCCTATACATGTGCTTGATCTCTTGTCCTTGTGAGGTTACCTCCCCCTCGGACATTGGCTCCGATAATGTCCCCTTCGCTTGCATTGGAAGCACACCACGTGCTCCTTGCACTTGCGTATCGGGACTCCGGCTTCCTTGACCTTTGGCGCCGGTGGAGTCTTCCTTATCCTCTTTGGACATTTACTCTTGTAATGTCCATATTCCCTACACTCAAAGCACATTATGTGTAATTTATTCGAAATTAACATGCTTGAGTTACCTAGGGTTGAGGATGGTTGTATGCTTTCTCCTTCATCCCTTCCGGAGATAGAAGCTTCTTCTTCTTGCTCCGATCTTGAGGAAGAACTCTCCTCCTCTTCTTCCTTAGATGTTGAGTAACCCTCAACTTCTAATTCCACATCTCCATGGTGTGAGCTACTTAGCTCACTTGACTCTTCTTCATGGCTTGAAGTGGAGCTCCCCTCATGGAACTTGGCCAAGTTGTTCCACAATTCCTTGGCATTGTTGTAACCACCTATCTTACACAATATATCGTTAGGTAATGGGAATTCAAATATTTTCATTACCTCGTCGTTGATTGTGGATTGGTGGATTTGCTCCTTCGTCCACTTCTTCTTCTCAAGAGGTTTTCCTTCTTTATCCATCGGAGGAGTGAAACCTAATTGTACACAACTCCAATTTTCAATGTTAGTCATAAGGAAATACTTCATCCTTACCTTCCAATACGCGAAGTCGTCGCGATCGTAGAAGGGTGGAATGGTGATGTCTTCTCCGAGTTGATCCATCTCTAGCTTGTGCTCCCTCGGGTGTTAATCCGGCGAAGAGCGACCTCGCTCTGATACCACTTGTTAGGATCGATGATCGCGGCTAGAGAGGGGGGGTGTGAATAGCCGACCCCAAATTCTTTCGTTTCTTCCTACGATTAGGGTTAGTGCAGCGGAAATAACAAATAGAAATGAGAAAGGAGAAGCAAACCTCAACACGAAGATGTAACGAGGTTCGGAGATGATACTCCTACTCCTCGGCGTGTCCGTAAGGTGGACGAATCCGATCAATCCGTCGGTGGATGAGACCCCGGAGAACCGGCTAATGTAACACTCCTTCTGGGTGGAGAAACCTCGCCACAATGTTTTGCAAAAGCAATACAGGAGATACAAAGAAGAGCAAGAACAAAATATACAATGAATGTACAAATACTCGCTTGCCTTCTCGTCGACTGAAGTCCCGGATGAAGCACCAACTTCACGGACGAATGCCAACAAGCAACACAGTCGAAGAAGCTCACACGAAGCTTCGGAGCTCAGCAAAGCTCAAGAGCACAGCAGTTCAGAGGAGGAAGAAGCAGATCTGTAGAGGCCCTCGATCTCGTTTATATGGCCTCTGATATCCTGAGTCAACCTGCGAACCTACAAGCAAAAAGGCCAGAACACAGAAGCCCGAAATAGCCTAGCCGTTGAGTCACAATGGCTAGGCCTGGACCGATCAGGCTCCACCCTGATCGGTCCAGAGCCTATCTAATCGGTCATGTGGACCGATCAGGCCCTAGGCTGATCGGTCCCCAGACCGATCAGCTGTTCCTTCCCGAGCCTGTTGCCTCCTTCTGATCGGCCTTCTGATCGGTCTCCAGACCGATCAGATAACACACAGAAGCTCACTGTGTGGTTATTGATCGGTCACCAGACCGATCATCCGTATCACTGGATCGGTCCCCAGATCGATCCAGAGCTTGGTTTTTCCCAATACCAAGTCCCAAGTCTCCCACACCAACATCCGGTCAACCTTGACCTGTTAGTACATCATGCTTAGCGTCCGGTCACTCCCTTGACCTGCTAAGACTCCCCACCAAGTGTCCGGTCAATCCCTTTGACCCACTTGGACTTTTCTCTTCGTGCCAAGTATCCGGTCACTCCCTTGACCTACTTGACCTTCTCAACACCAGATGTCCGATCACCCTTGATCCATCTGGATTTTCCCTTGCCCGGCTTCACTCACCAGGACTTCCCAACTGCCTAGCTTCACTCACTAGGACTTTTACCTGGCTTCACTCACCAGGGTTTCCCAACTGCCTAGCTTCACTCACTAGGACTTTTACCTGGCTTCACTCACCCGGGTTTCCCTTTCACCTGGCTTCACTCACCAGGTTTTTCCAACTGCCTGGCTTCACTCACCAGGACTTTCCCACTACCTGGCTTCACTCACCAGGACTTTCCCACTGCCTGGCTTCACTCACCAGGACTTTCACTTTCACCTAGCTTCACTCACTAGGATTTTCACCTGGCTTCACTCACCAGGACTTTTCGAACTGCCTGGTTTCACTCACCAGGACTTTCCGAACTGCCTAACATCCCAGTTAGGACTTCCCAGTCAAGTATCCGGTCAACCTTGACCTACTTGACTCTTCTTCATCCAACCTGATCAGACCCTGATCAGTATCTCTCCGCATGGACAACTGCACCTGCATTGTCCATGTCTACATGTCTTTCTGTATTGTCAAACATCGAAATCATGACCAAGGTTTACGCTTGGTCAACTAGGTCAACCTTGACCTACTGGAAATTGCACCAACACTCAGATCATCTTCATCTTCCTTGTAAGTTTTCACATATGTTTCGGCACTTGCCAAAATCAATCTTTCTACAATAAAAAGATGATAGTTGTTCTCGACCACCGAGTCGAATATGTTTGTAAAGTTCGATGAGCATGCCAATTCGTACCTATTACAAAGTTTGCACTCACATACAAAAACCAACATATATCCAATGCAGAAGTGCACGAATAGATGAAGCAACAAAAAAAAACAAAAAGTAGTCCGATGCACGAAGCTCCCGTTATGCGGGGTCTCGAAGAAGGATCATTGTATGCAGCCTTATCCTGTTTTTTTTTGCAAGAGGTTGTTTTCAGGATTCGAACCCGTGATCTTTTGGTCACAAAGCAACAATTTTACCGTTGCAAGAGGCTGCACGAATAGATGAAGCAAAGAAGTTTATTTATTTCGATAGACAAAGCATAAATTCCAGAAATTATAAATTTAAAGAACAGAGAGATTCTTATGAATGACAGAAAAAACACTTTGAAAATAGATTAAGAGATTGATAGACACATGGACAAAATAGATTAAGAGATTGATAGACACATGGAAGTAGGAGGGTTGTAATCAAAGCTCATTCTTGTCATATTTTATGAATCTACTAAATCTTATTGCATTCTATAATAATAACAAGAATGAAAAGTTATCCATATGCGTTGAAGAAATTCTCCAGTGGTATCTCAATATGCATCATTTGTCTGCCACAAGAACAAATTCATCAAATGTTCTCATGTCACACGTTTGCAAGACTTTTGTGGCAAGTAGAGCAATGAAACTAAGAAAGAGTCACACGAGTCCAACACCAATTATTCATTTGAATGTCATAGAAACATCAGAGCTCATGAAAAAAGTGAATTTCTCTGGAAGGGTTTGTGTCATAGAAACATCACAACCCTAACAAAAAGTGAATTTCTCTTGAAAGATATTTTACTTGTATTATGAGATAGTTATTAGCTATTTTGCAAGTCAAATAACAAATTTGGAGAACCAATACCTTATCTGCTACATTCCTTAGTCTTTTGACAGCCATCATAGGAAGAAAATCATGTGGTAGCAAAACAGAGCTGTGATTGGTTCGATCCTTGCACTCCATAGACCTGGATGTTCATCATGGTCAAGACTAGAGCTTGAAGATTCAAAGATCACCTAGCAAAGTATCGGACCATTTAACCATGGCGACATCTTGGGAAATAAAGAAAATTTCATGTGCGGATTACTTACCATGCAAGAGGACTCGCAGTGCGGTTAATTAGTAGCACATTGGAGTAGTGATTATTTTCGTTGAGATCACTCCTGCTAACTCCATTCACGTGAATCACTCCTTTTCTTCTTAATTTCGAATTTGTTGACAATATGTGTGACCATGCCTTTGAGTTGTCCGAAATCACTGGTATTTTACTTGAAATGAGATCCAAATCCTATAAAGAATCAAGAGAAGATGAACTTGTAGCACAACTAAAAAAATCAAGTTACCATAACCAATTGCATTGATTGAACCGATATCAGTGCAAAAATGTAAAGACAAGCACATAAAGCATAGTCGGGATAAGAATTCCTAAAAGAAAATTGGCCTAGGACACTGATTGAAAGATAAAGAGAAAAGGATAATGAATCTAGAAAGTGCATTTGATGAAGAAGATATTCAAAGGGAGCTTGATAAATGAAAGCATTTCAAACAAAAAGCCATACAAGGTTTCATACGAGTCATTGAAATGACATCTCTAATATTCTTAAATTCACTATACACTAAAAAATTAAGGTATCTTGCACAAAAAGACTGGCTCAGATTCCAGTCTCTTAGTCTAACTAAAACACGAAAACAGATGCACAATTTTCATTCGATTTTAAATATAGAGAGGAATGTGCATATCTTTCAAGTTACAAGTAGATTTGATATCAAAGTGACAATCTAGCTATGTCAAATTGCTAAAGAAATTAAATATTAACAAAACATACATTAGACAAAGTGGAATGGAACCCACTGCACAACCTATCAGAAAGAGTATATGATCCACGGGAAAGATGCAGAAAGCTACATGAAAGAGTATATGAGCATAACTTTACCCGCTATTGATTAAATAAAAAAGGAACAAAATTTGCACAATGCTTCATTAAAGTTTTAGAAAAACACAAAAATAATGTCTGTGACTTGTCAAATAATGTAACAGGAGTTGAGTAATTGTACATTCCATCTGTATTTGGATTTCCGCTTTGGTACAGGATCCCCTTCTTGTTATGTGTTGGATTGATGCACATTCTCGAAGGCATCACAAATACTCTGCAAGATAAACAAGCATAATGTCAGTACAAAACAACTATTAATTAATTCCTCCATCTAGAATTCTTCCTACAAATTTTTTATACGCAAGGAGTGAACTTTAAGACCCAAATCAAATGCTCAAAGGCAAATCTTCATAATCCCAGAATCTTGGAGTGTTCTTAATTCCAATTCAACGAATCAAAGAAGATCATCCACAATAGTGATGGAATATTAAAGCAAGGTAGTAGAACAGAAGAGAAATTTATGGCCCAGACCGGCGAAGGTGTCGCAGTGCTTTCCGGGGCAATCAATGCGGTCGCCCCAATACAAGTACTTGCTCTCCACCACCGCCTTGGCGGCTTCCCTCGACGACGTGGAGGAAGCAGGGATCGCAGAGGAGAAGGCAACCCAGAGGAGCGTGAGGGCAGCGGCAGAGATGAGGAAGAGTTATACGACGAGGTGCCGTTGGAACCGAAGAATCGCCATAACGGTGAGAGTCCGAGGTGTCGTTCACTAAATTCATCAATCTATGAGATGAACTAATTTTGTAATGATATTTGAGAATATACATCAAAACCTATTAATGGGGATGTAGCTCAGATGGTAGAGCGCTCGCTTAGCATGCGAGAGGTACGGGGATCGATACCCTGCATCTCCATAAAATATTTTATTAGTTTATGTTTTTTAGTTTGTATGTGAAAGTAATAAAACTCTTTATATATAATTTTATTGTTCTAGGTACTCATTTATGAGAAATTTATGAACATACAATAGTGTTAATTTTTTTTTAGAGTTTAGGTTAAAAAAGTGAACATTTTTTTTAATCAGGTTTTCGTTGATGATCTTGGATCGATAACCAAGGTTATCAAAAATAATCTCCAACCAAACACACCCTAAATGATCATGATTTGCATATACATGGGTGTGCATGATAACAAAACACTATAAATATAGTTTTGATATTCTGCATACCTTACTCTGCACATCTCTTGAGTATCCAATTTGTTTTTTAAATTTAATTTTTTGTTATGCTTAATACTATAATCCAAATCCTACACTCAAAAGACAAACTCTTATTGACATAAGTGGAGCAAAAAAAATTCGTATTTCGCTGATTCTATGTGCTGCCCACGAATGTCGCCTAGGCTAGCATCCGTGTGTGTATAGTATGTTATGCGATCGTCCGAGCCTGATTGGTAGAGGCACATGGAATTGATCAATGCGTCTCAAAATTTTTTTTTTTAAAATTTAAAAAAATCCATAAATCGGACCTAAAAAAATATCCTATATATATATTATACCCATGAGTATCTAATTTTGTTTAATTTGAACATTATAATTTAACATATATAGACACTAAAGGTAAAATTTAATTAGTTTAAACTTGGAGCCTAAAAAAATAAAATAAAATAACACATGTATTTCAGTTGGGGTGTCTGGATCAATTCTATGCGCTCGACAACACAGTTGTGGACTGTTCCACTACAAAAAAAAAAATAGCATTACCGACGGAATATTCTGTCGTAGTTCTGTCGGTAGAGGCATTTACCGACGGAAAATAAAGTGTCGGTGTAAAATTCATCGGAAAATTATACTCCGACGGAATTACTGTTCCGTCGGTACATTTACCGATGGAATAACTAGTTCCGTCGGTAAATATATACCGACGGAAAAGTTATTCTGTCGACAATTTTTGCTATCCTAATCTATGAGTCCAACAACAGAGTTGTGGACTGTTCCACCGCGAACGATATATATATAGGTGCCCCTCTTGTATTAGATTTATTTTTTAAAATTTATTTCTTTTAGCTCCTGAGTTAAGTCGATTAGATTTAAACTTTAGGGTTTAGGAGTTGGATTATAGTGTTCAAGCTAAAAAAATTAAAATTAAAAAATTTTAAGTACTCATGGGGTGTATAATATATGTAACGCCCCGGCCCGGGCGGGCCCCACCCGAACCAAACCAAGAACGCCATCGGAATTTTCCATCGGGTTGACGACTAGCTCCACAGACCACCGGAGGTCCTTTCAGCGTGCTTTGTCCTCACTTGCACGCACCCTGGAAAACTTCACAGGAGGTCACCCATCCTCAGATTTCTCCAAGCCAAGCACGCTTAACTTTGGAGTTCTTAAGTCTGGGCTTCCGAAAAGGAAGGTGCACCTTGGTGATATGAATAGTACCATCTTACCTTTTAAGTCATACTTAACCAGAATCTCAGAATCGGGGTATTACAATCACCCCCACTTAAAGACACAACGTCCTCGTTGTGTAACCACGAATCACACCACATACAAATCCCAGAAGCTCCCTCGCTAGGTGGTGCCCTGGGTGCTCCTGCCACAGGCACACTCACGGTCGCAAGGTCGCTCTGATACCATCTGTAACGCCCCGGCCCGGGTGGGCCCCACTCGAACCAAACCGGGAACGCCACCGGAATTTTCCATCGGGTTGACGACTAGCTCCACAGACCATCAGAGGTCCTTTCAGCGTGCTTTGTCCTCACTTGCACGCACCCTGGAAAACTTCCCAGGAGGTCACCCATCCTCAGATTTCTCTAAGCCAAGCACGCTTAACTTTGGAGTTCTAAAGTTTGGGCTTCCGAAAAGGAAGGTGCACCTTGGTGATATGGATAGTACCATCTAACCTTTTAAGCCATACTTAACCAGAATCTCAGAACCGGGGTATTACAATTATACATGTCAATCATATGCATCCATATAAATGCAGCAAGTAAATGCAGCAAACACAAACAATAAATGCATCATACATATGATGCCAATGACATGGTCACCCCTAACGCCAGTCAGCCATCTCACACACAATGATGAATCTGAGTGGGTAGAGCTGTGACAACCGTGCACTCTGACATCACTGCCCCTGATGAGTGACCGAGTGGACGGGATGCTGTCGGAGTACACACATACTCCTACCCCGAAATAATAAATGGGGGAGCGCAATGCTCTCATCTCCCGGTACACGATGACGGGGAGGACTCTCTGCCGGCTACTACGCTGAGTCACACTACCCATGAGCGGACCAACGGAGCCAAACAAAGTCCAACTGCCTGCCGGCTACAACGCTGCTACACTAAACCAACGGAGCCAAACAGAGCGGAACTGTCTGCCGGCTACCACGCTGAGTCACCAGACCAACGGAGCCAAACAGCAGAACTGCCACACACCTGTCTGATATACCACTAACCCATGAGTGGTGGTGTGTACAGATACATGTAACTGGCGATGTGCTCAACAATAATGGAGCAGACAATCGCACAGCATGCAATCATGCAAGATGATGCATGACACTAAACATGACAATATCACGAATAGCATAGCATGATCCATACTTAAATAAAAGGTGTACCACAAGTCAATGTATCAGATGGAAGATACACAAACAGATAGGGTATCAAATAAACCCTAGGTCCTGAACATAATGTATCATATGGTTGAGTCACTACCTATAAAGTAGGTATGATCAGGTAAATAATAACATGCAGTGCCTAACGAGTAAACAAGCAAACATGTAATAGATCATATAGTGACCAACCGAAACAAATGGAAAACACAATCATGCTATATGTTAAACACATTATTATGCATATCAAAAGACATAAGTCAAAGTACCCGCCTCCAATAAGAAAGGATCGTATCCGGTCCAATTTCCGATGTCGAGATACTCGTCTCGCGTCACAACCCTTAGTCACATATAAATAAATATATTTTATTTAGCTACATTTTACATAAATAGCTAAACAAAAATTCTTAAAACTCTTTAGGGCAAAACCCTAAACCAACCTCCTCGACCTGCCTAAATTAGGGCAATACCCTCAAAACGAAATCAAGAGAACCACCAGTAAAGCCACAACTTAGCCTGATCCAATTAAACCCAACCTCACCAAATGCAGCATTTAACGTAACACAAACCTTACCCAAATTTTCCGATGCCTCAACACTGCTCAAATCTTGAAGAACTTACTGCCGAGATCCGGAGAAGTTGCTGTGAGAAATCAGTGACAAATACCACTGTTATCAGCCAATAAATCCAACATAAGATCCCAAATCAACAACCCAAATACCTAACATGCCTTACCTACTCGTCACCCCCTGTTTCCTCTCTGCCGGCGACTGGTGGCGAAGAAGGAAGACCCGCCAGTGGAGTCTAAAGCATGGCAGAAGGTTGCTGGACCTTGGCGTCGGCAGTGGATGTTGGGGCAGAGGGTAGAGGAAGAAAGGAAGGCTCGGCAGAACCCAAGGCAGAAGAAAGGGTCGGCTCTCAGCAGTGTGCAGAGGTGGAGAGGCTAGGGCATGGGGCGGCTCGGGAAGAAAGTGAAGATGAGGCCGGCGTTAGGGCACAGTTGACGGCGGCCGGCGCTGGGGTTTGTCTAGGGAAGAGGAAGAAAGGTGCTGCGCGGTGATCGGCGCTAGGGCACCAGGGGGTGCGGCACCGCTCCGTGCGTCGCCGGCGGCTAGGACGAAGGCTGCAGTGGCTTGGTGTCGCACAAGAGGGCAGCGCCAGAGGAGGAAAGGATCAAGAGGGTGGCTCGACCGGCAGTGGCTCGTGCTCGCCGGCGCTTAGGCAGGGACGGAGGAGAAGAGAAGGGCGGCGTCGGCGCTTGCCGGCGCTTAAAGCATGCGGAAGGAGAAGAAACTGCCGCAGGTAGGGCACGCGGTGGTTCAGCAGAGAAAGAAGAGGGGCACGCGTGGGTTCGGCGAGGAAGAAAAAGAAAATAAAGAAAAGAAAATAGAAAAGGAATTAAGAAAATAATATTTCTCCGCTTAAATGGGTAGCCTAAACAGACCTTTTCGGCACCCACTTTTATCCCCGTAATCTCGTCCGTACGAGCTCCGAAAAATTCCCAAAAATTTCAAAAAATTCCCTTATTAATATTCTCCTATTTTCGGTATTTTACATTCTCCCCCACTAATAAAAATTTGGTCTCCAAATTTCGTTATCTACCATCAGCAAGTACTAATAACAGGTAAAGTGTATAAATGCTGAACGGTAAACTAAATCACATACCTCAAGTGAAAAGATGGGGGTATCGAGATCGGATAGTATCCTCGAGCTCCCAAGTAGCCTCCTCATCCGAATGATGCTGCCATCCGACTTTAACCAGCCAGATAGTCTTGTTCCGCAACTGACGCTCTTTTCGGTCCAAAATCCGTACTGGAACCTCCTCATAAGTGACGTCAGGCTGAACTGGAACTGAGACATCTGTCAGCACATGCATCGGGTCGGGCACGTATCTCCGCAGCATAGATACATGGAATACATCATGAACGCCTGACAGGGACGGTGGTAGTGCTAACCGGTAAGCTACCGCTCCGATCCTCTCCAAGATCTCGAAAGGGCCAATATACCGCGGAGCCAGCTTACCTCTGAGGCCAAATCTCTTCACCCCTTTCGTGGGTGAAACTCTCAGAAATACATGGTCGCCAACAGAGAACTCTAGTGGTCTGCGTCTCCGATCAGCATAACTCTTCTGGCGGTCCTGCGCCTCTGACATCCTCCGTCTGATAGTACGGACCAACTCTACATCCTGCTGAGCTCTATGAGGTCCCAACATCTAGGCCTCTCCAACCTCATTCCAGAGGACAGTGTGAACCACTGTTGGGTTTTTTGGGCCGCGAAAACCGCTTTTTCGCATCACGGAAACCCCGAATCACCCTAGCCAACGGATCTCGTGCGAAGAAAAATTTGAAAACATATGAGTACGAGTTACAAAACTTCTAGATCTACATGATGAAGATCTTTACCCTTGTTGCGTGCCCTTTTGCGTATCCCGCTCGTCCTCGGTACGCCGGATCTCGAAGTTGTCAATGTAGACAACTCTCTACACGTATCCACACGAACACACTAGGTGGAGGTGACCAAAAACCAAGGTGTGCTAGCACCTATGTGGTTCGGCCAAGGAAGGAGGAGAGGGAGAGCTTGAGAGGAAGAAGGAAGAAAATACACACTTGAATGAAAAATTGAATTCTCATTCAAAACAAAAGTGGCCGGCCACTCTCCATTGTGTAACTCCCAAAATTGCATTAGGTGCAATTAATGTGAAGCTATTAAAGAGAATGACTTTGTAACTTGCATGAGGTGGCACCCATGATGATGTGGAGTAACATCATTGGTCCACATCAATGCCAACTCACTAATGAGGTGGCATAAAGTCAAGTCAAACTTGACTTTTAATCTTCCTCTCAAGTCAAGTCAAACTTGACCAAATCTCTTCCATGGTTGATCGAATCCAACCATTTGATTCAAGCCAACTTAATATAATGAATCTAATTCATTTAATTAAATTGATTCAATGAGTCAAAATCTAAATTAGACTCATTGAACACATGAATCAACTTGAGTCGAACTCAAGTTAGCCCAATTAGGATTACTCTTAATCCAATTTGATTCATCAAATGAATCTAATCCTCTTGGTTCATCATATGAACCTAATCTCCATCTAATTGTCCTAAGTGTGTGACCCTATAGGTTCTTGTAACGTTGGCAATGCCCTAAACCCATTTAGGAGCATAAGTAATGAGCGGTATCTAGCAACACATCATTACTACCCAAGTTACAAGAATGTCGAGATCCGACATCACCTTGTGACTACTAATTGTGACTCCTCACAAAATATGACAAGTGTCCTTCTATCCTAGACATCTAGATTGATCAATATGAGGCATAGACCGTGTCATCCTCTAATCAATCTAAATCTTGAACTCCAAGTAGACTCACTAAATCAAATGAGCTCAATATCCCATATTGACTCATTTGGGCATGGCCATGCACTTCGTGGTCTCACTCTATCAAGAATACCGATGTCTCTCCCGTCGTATAAGAGGGATAGATCCCATCTACATCACTCACATCCCTCTGCATAATTTGTTATATACCCAGTAATCGCCTTTATAGTCCACCCAGTTACGGGTAACGTTTGACGAAACCAAAGTACATAACTCTTTATGTAGGGATCTATGGTGACTTCAGGTCTAAGGACTAGTAGTCATACTAATAGCCACATGAGAAAATATATGACACTCATATAACGATCCATGATACTTTCTCATAGCGGGTCATTCAGTATACATTCTCTAATGTATACCCATGTGTCAACTTGATATCCCTATATCCATGACTTGTGAGATCAAGTCATCGAGTTGACCTACATGCTAGTCTTATTGCATTAACATTGTCCCTGAATGTTAATACTCGACTAGGAATGATTAAGAGTAGTGTTCCCTATATCATCTCACTATCGGTTCAACTAACCGATTGATATAGGTGAGAACCATCTACTCAAGGACATTATTATACTTAGTTTATTTGGCTCTAGGCTTTATTTATATAGAATATGATACAATAAGTCCAAAAATATAATCATCAAATGATTGGCTCTAGGGCTCTAGCTAACAATCTCCCACTAGCACTAGTGCCAATCAGTGTAGGCTCTAAGCCCAAATGACCTAGTGTGACCATCATGCTTCTTCTGTGCCAAAGCCTTGGTCAAGGGATCTGCGATGTTAGCCTCTGTAGGTACTCTGCAAATCTTCACATCTCCTCTCTCGATGATCTCTCGAATGAGATGGAAGCGCCGTAGTATGTGTTTGGTCCGCTGGTGTGAGCGAGGTTCCTTCGCCTGTGCTATAGCTCCATTGTTGTCACAATAGAGCTCGATGGGGTCAGCAATGCTAGGAACCACCGCAAGTTCAGTGATGAACTTGCGGATCCAAACTGCCTCCTTTGCTGCCTCTGATGCAGCAATGTACTCGGCTTCTGTTGTAGAATCAGCTACTGTATCCTGCTTTCAGCTGACAGCACCACCATTAATGTAAAATACGAACCCCGACTGCGATCTATAGTCATCCTGGTCGGTCTGGAAGCTAGCATCACTGTAACCCTTTACAGCTAGCTCATCATTGCCTCCATATATCAAGAAATATTCTTTAGTTCTTCTTAAGTACTTAAGAATATTCTTGACCGCTATCCAGTGACTCTCACCTGGATCTGACTGGTATCTGCACGTCATGCTCAAAGCGTACGAGACATCAGGTCGAGTACATAGCATGGCGTACATGATCGATCCTATGGCTGAGGCATAAGGGATCTGATCCATGCGGTCTCTCTCCTCTCTAGAAGAGGGACCTTGAGTCTTCGAAAGACTCACGCCATGTGACATCGGCAGAAATCCCTTCTTGGAGTTCTGCATGGCAAACCGAAGGAGTACCTTGTCAATGTATGTACTCTGACTTAGGCCAAGCAATCTCTTAGATCTATCTCTATAGATCTGTATCCCTAGAATACGGGATGCCTCACCTAAGTCCTTCAATGAGAAGCAACTCCCTAGCCAGGTCTTGACAGACTGAAGCATAGGGATGTCCTTTCCAATGAGTAGTATGTCATCCACATACAATATGAGGAAGACAACTATATCCCCTACAACTTTCTTGTAGACACAAGGCTCATATTCGTTCTTGATGAAACCAAACTATTTGATTGCATCATCGAATCGAAGATTCCAGCTCCGAGAAGTTTGCTTTAGTCCATAAATGGACCTATGCAGCTTGCATACTCTGCTAGTATGCTGTGGATCTACAAAACCCTCAGGTTGTGTCATGTACACATCCTCGAGCAGGTTTCCATTCAGAAACACGGTTTTGACATCCATCTGCCATATCTCATAGTCATGGTAGGCTGCAATAGCAAGCATGATCCGAATGGACTTAAACATCGCTACTGGAGAAAAAGTCTCATCATAGTCAATACCATGAATCTGCTTGAAACCTTTAGCTACCAAGCGACCCTTATAAATAAGTCCATCCATGTCATTCTTTCTCTTAAAGACCCACTTGCACCCTATGGGTTTTACCCCTTCAGGTGGATCAACCAAAGTCCAAACTTGGTTGGTGTACATGGATTCCATCTCGGATCTCATGGCCTCTAGCCATCTCTCGGAATCTGGTCTCATCATTGCTTCCTGATAGGTGGTAGGCTCATCCTCTATGAGCACAATGTCATCATGGTCAGACAAGAGAAATGAGTATCTCTCAGGCTGACGACGTACCCTATCAGACCTGCGAAGAGGTATGTCTACATGAACTGGTTGTTGTTCCTCAACTCCTTGTGGAACAACATCATCCACAACACTTTGTGGTTCCAGTTCAATTTCCATCGAGGCATCAGTGCTATTGTTCGCATCTTGAACTTCTTCAAGATCGAACGCGCTTCCACTAGTCTTTCTAGAAACAAAGTCCCTTTCTAGAAAGACCCCAGTCTTTGCCACAACTACCTTGTGCTGACTGGGAATGTAGAAGTAATATCCCTTAGTTTCCTTGGGATATCCAATAAAATAGCACTTGTCGGATTTGAGTCCTAACTTGTCTGAGACTTGACGTCGAACGTAAGCCTCACAACCCCAAATCCTCATGAAATACACCTGGGCATCTCTCCCAGTCCATATCCTATATAGTGTCTTTATCACGGCCTTGGATGGAACTCGGTTGAGTATAAAAGCTGCCGTGTCTAGAGCATAGCCCCAAAGGAATGTCGGAAGATCTGTGTGACTCATCATAGACCGTACCATATCTAATAAGGTACGATTCCTCCTTTCGGACACACCATTCCACTGTGGTGTTCCAGGAGGAGTGAGTTGGGATAGAATCCCACACTCAGCTAGGTAGTCACGAAACTCATGGCTAAGGTATTCTCCACCTCGATCTGATCGAAGTATCTTAATACTCTTGCCAAGCTGGTTCTGTACTTCATTCTTGAATTCTTTGAAATTTTCAAAGGATTCAGACTTATGTGTCATCAAGTACACATAACCATATCTACTGAAATCATCAGTAAATGTGATGAAGTACCTATAACCGCCTCTAGCAGCGACATTGAAAGGGCCACATACATCACTATGTATGAGTCTTAACAAATCAGTCGCTCTCTCGCTGTGCCCACTAAAGGGAGTCTTGGTCATCTTGCCTCGTAGGCATGACTCACATACCTCATATGATTCAAAATCAAATGAGTCCAGCATACCATCCTTATGGAGCTGGGATAAGCGCTTGTCATTTATATGACCTAAGCGACAGGTAGGTTTGGTTCATGTCATTTGACTTGAACCTCTTGGTATTTATGTTATAGATAGAGCTCTCAAGGTCTAGAATATAGAGTCCGTTTATCAGAGGTGCACTACAATAGAACATATCTTTTAAATAGACGCAATAACATTTGTTCTTTATAGTAAACGAGAAACCTTTCTTGTCCAAACAAGAAACTGATATAATGTTCTTAGTTAATGTAGGCACATAACAACAATCGACTAACTCTAGTACAAGCCCAGAGGACAGAGATAGAAAGTAAGTCCCTACAAGAATTGAACCCGTGCTCCATTGCCTACTCGTAGGTCCACCTCGCCTTTGTCAATGCCCCGCTATTTCTCACATCAGTACAAATGTGAGAAGCACATCCAGTATCTAATACCCATGATGTAGAAATAGATAGATTGACATCTATAACATATATACCTGAAGTGGAAGTCTCACTTCGCTTCTTCTTAAGATCCTCCAAGTATACCTTACAGTTCCTCTTCCAGTGCCCGGTCTAACCGCAGTGGAAGTAGGTAGCATCCTTGGCGACCCCTCCTTTAGGCTTCAGTGCCTTGCCTTTGCCCTTGGCTTGGGACTTTCCCTTCCCTTTGGGCTTGCACATGCCCTTATGTTTCTGAACCATCAGAACAGTGTTGGGCTTAGCCTTCTTAAGGTTTAGCTCAGCAGTTCTCAACATGCTAAGCAGCTCGGGCAGTGGCTTGTCAATCTCGTTCATATTGTAGTTTAGAACGAATTGACTGTAGCTATCCGGCAAGGATTGCAAGATCAGGTCAGTAGCCAGCTCTTGGCCAAGAGGGAACCCCAACCTTTGTAGGTTCTCTATGTACCCAATCATTTTGAGTACATATGGGCCTACAGGAGCCCCGTCTGACATCTTGCACTGAAACAGTGCCCTTGAGATCTCAAATCTCTCATGCCTCGCTTGACCTTGATATAGTTGACGAAGATGTTCAACCATATCGTAAGCGCCCATTAACTCGTGTTGCTTCTGAAGCTCAGAGTTCATGGTCGCGAGCATTAGACAAGACACATCTAATGCGTCATCTTGATGCTTCTTGTAAGCATCTTTGTCAGCTCACGGGACATTGGCAGGAGGAGCCTCCGGAATGGGCTGCTCCAGAACGTACAGTTTACGTTCCTGAGTGAGAACTATTCTCAAGTTCCTGTACCAGTCCAGGAAGTTTGCTCCGTTGAGCTTGTCCTTCTCAAGGACAGATCGCAGGGAGAAGGTGTTCGTATTTGACGTCATGGTTATCTACAACAGAATAAAAGCAGAAATAAATATCATAATCTTAATCATTTAATTAGGCCTTTAACTAAATGATGCTCCCACTGAATTCTATAATTCATGTGGGACAAGATCCACATCATACTAACCCTTGAGTTAGCTTTGGCTAATACACCCAAGACTTAGTATGATCGGAAGGTAACGATTACCAATTACATCTCTATGCAACTCTTGTTTATAGGATGAAATCCGCATTTATATTAAAACTCGAGTTAGCTTTGGCTAATACGCCCGAGAATTAATATAAACGTGATTTTGTCCTACCTTTCCAACCATTGGAAGAATGCCTATAGTTGTACTCGATCCAACCGAGTAAACTAGGAATACTCAATCTAATTGAGTTTGTACTCGCCCATGCGTTGATAGGCGGGACCAAGATTGTCCCTCCGTACCCTACCAAGAGAATATGTGTTGCTCTGCTTTGGCAGATTCAACAACATCATGCGATCGAGGTAGTGGTAGGTATCACGGCATGGTAGGCATTTTGAGTTGTCATGATTTAGATCTAATCTAAATGATGTTGTATCATATACATGAAATAGATCTAATCTAATCGATAGAGTGCATCTTGTACACGATGTAGATCTAATCTAATCGTAAGGGTGCATCTTGTGCACGATTTAGATCTAATCTTAATCGCTAGGCACTAATTAATTACTTAATTAATAATGCATCATATACACAAGTAATTAACTAAGTTTTGTGATTAGTCATGGGGTATATAATATATGTATTTTGGGTGTTTAGGATTTACAATTTAAAGGAATAAATTTTAAAAAAAATTGAGATGCTTGGATCAATTCTAGGCGCGTGAATTGTTCTGCAGCGAATGATCCTTGTAAATTTCTCATGAAGGAGATCAATGATCATAAGCAAAGGAAACCGGAAATCTCCATGTTTCAGGAGATACATTCTCTCGTGAAACATAGAACAAACACACTATTGTAAAACAACAAATTACTACAATCAAAGTTAACTGCGAAATTGAATTATTACCCGTTCAGCAAGCACGCAAGCTTTGCCCGGAGTCCCAACACCAACTGCAATTAGTTTAACTCCTGCTGCATCAAATTTGGATGAGTTTGCAGCTATCAAAAGAGAAGAGCTAAACTCACCAACAAAAACATCCAAAATGCCTCATGAGTGCAACCACTGAAACACACTAATCCACACAAAAGTAGTTGATCATGTATCAATCAATCTGCTAGGACAATGAAACGGAACAGCTAACAATTGCCTAATCGAACAAACTAAGAGCAGGTGGTAATCAGATCTAGAGAAGAAAGATTTAGAAAATCAGTAGTTAGTATGAATGGGAGAAGGGAAAAAAGGAAGCAATTTGATATTTCGTTTTGGTCCCAGAGATCGCTGAGGAGCAGGGCTCTCCAGTGCCCCTGCCGCGAATACACGGATACCATCAAAGGCATCCGGGGTTGCGGTCTCATTGACGTCGCTAGTAGCGACTGCGACAGAGGAACCATGCGACGCAGCTTGAAGGATCGGCATCTTAAGCCGACTAGTGACGAGCCGAGTGAATCGGGGGATCAAACCCACAGATGGCTTCGGCGGAGAATTTGATCAGCTTACGAGGGAGCGAGGCGGAGAGAGGGTGAGCGACGGAGGAGAGGTCCTGCTCGCCGACGCAGCTGCAGTGGCGAAGAAACAAACCTTAACAACCTCCAGAACAAAATCTCAAGCAACAAGACTTTCCTTTCTTTTCCGCGGTCAAGGAGAAGGAGACGTGAGAAAGATCACGGTTTGCAATGTACTCTCGCCTCTTCTTAAAAAAAAAAAACTCTAATGACCATTTAGACCAGGTGGAGTTGTATTCTCGCCTCTTCTTACAAACAAAAAAAAATTGTAATGACCTTTTATATTAGATGGAGTTTAGAGTTTAGGGTTTAGAATTTAGTCCCATATCATTTGTTTTTGATTGACGGAGTGGAACTAGTGCTATAAAAGAAGAGGCTATGGCTCTAATTTATTCATATCTTTCTCAGCCTTTTGGCTAAGATCAAGTGTAGTATTTGTTCTTATCAGTTTAATATCTAATACGTGGACCATTGGTTCACTATGATATTAAATTAATTTTTGTTTTGGGGAGAGACAGGGGCGTAGCTAGGATTTTTTATTAGGAGGGGCAATTTTTAAAAATTCATGAAACGAGAAAGGAATAACTTATAACTCTTGGAAGATCATTGCTTTTGAGAAAAATAGATAAGATAAAATAGAGAGGAAGAAGTAAAAAATGGAGAACTTTACTTTCTTCGTTAGCAACCTTGACTAGTTTCGATGAGCTCGACAACAACACAAACAAAACAAGGTAAGACAAAACATGACTATTTTGTTGTGCCAATAAAATCCTAAAAAATACCAAAAGAGGAAGAAGATTGGGGGTTGATGGCTACTTGATCTTGTTGCTAGAAGAGGGCAGCAACTGATGTTATATTTCTTGCTTGCAGGAGAAGAGAAATGAGAAGAAAAAAGCTCTTGTGCTTCAGAAGAGGAGAGGAAAAAATTATAAGTTTACCAACGTTGGAGAAGAGAAGGAGAAGAAGTAAATGAGGAAGAAGAGGAAAAAAAAAATAAAAGAGAGGAATGGGTGAAGGGGTTGCATATGGTACGGCAGAGATGTAACATGCATCGGGAGAAAAGGGAGAGAAAAAAATGAAAGGTTTCGTCAAAAATATCCTAATTCAAATCAATTAAACTTGGTTCGGTCATAACTCAACTTCAAATCAATTTCAATTTGAACCAACATAATTTTTATATCCATATCTACCTGTTGAATTTAGTTCAAACTCGATTCAATTTTAATTAAGCTTCCTTACTTTGTGCCCTACGATTTAATTCATCCGTTTATTATTATATATTTTATATTTAAAATTCAATAACTAACATTTCAAATTGTGATATTTCCTCGTAGAAGTGGTACCAATGGATAACTTAGGTCATGAATTTTGCAAATATGTGATCAATTTCAGTTTTCGACATTGAATGATGCTAAATCAACTACTCAAAGTGACGATAAAGACTTTCAAATAAATAAATAAATATATATATAATAAAATTTGAGAGGGGGCGGTCGCACCCCCTCTCCTTAAGGTGGCTACGCCCCTGACAAGACTCTCCTTTCTTTTCCGCGGTCAAGGAGAAGGGGACGTGAGAAAGATCACGGTTTGCAATGTACTCTCGCCTCGTCTTAAAAAAAAAACTCTAATGGCCATTTAGACCAGGTGGAGTTGTACTCTCGCCTCTTCTTACAAACAAAAAAAAATTGTAATGACCTTTTATACTAGATGGAGTTTAGAGTTTAGGGTTTAGAATTTAGTCCCATATCGTATGTTTTTTATTGACGGAGTGGAACTAGTGCTATAAAAGAAGAGGCTATGGCTCTAATTTTTTCATATCTTTCTCAGCCTTTTGGCTAAGATCAAGTGTAGTATTTGTTCTTATCAGTTTAATATCTAATACGTGGACCATTGGTTCACTATGATATTAAATTAATTTTTGTTTTGGGGAGAGATCATCTACTAGATCTTTCGTGTGTTATCCTTGTGTTGTACTATTGCAGGGTTCGTGTCTTAAGTTCAATTAAATTTTTATATTAAGGTGGTGTTTGGTTTAGAGGTTTGGAAATAAGGGAATGGATTCATTTCCAAACCTGGATGAAACCCACCCTCTCCCTTATGTTTTGATGGAATGAGAATAAGAATTAAGTTTTGGACAAAAATACCCTTAGTATATTTGTTTAATTTTTCTTTCATTTCATTCTTTCTCCTTGTTCTCTCTCATCATACTTTCTCTCTCCTCATTCTATCATCATATTTTTTCTTTCAACATATTTTATCTCTTTTTATTCTCTCTCATCACACATTCTTTACAATTTTCTCTCTCATCATACACTCTCCCTCATTATTTTCTCTCTCTTCATTCTCTCATTTTTTTCATCATACTATTTCTCTCATCATTCGTTCTCTCTCCTGAATCTCGGTTACCATACTCTCTCTTCATATTTTATCTAATCACACTTTCTCTCTCTTCATTCTCTTCCATCACTCTCTCTCTCTCATCACACATTCTCTACCATTTTCTCTTTATATTCTCTCTCATCACTCTCTCTCATTATTTTCTCTCTCATCACTCTCTCTCATTATTTTATCTCTCTTCATTTTTTAATCATACTTTCTCTCTCCTCAATCTCTCTTACCATACTCTCTCTCCATATTTTCTCTCATCCCACTTTCTCTCTCTTCATTCTTTTCCATCACACACTCTCTCCTCATTTTCTCTCATCACACTTTCCCTTTCTTCATTTTTTTCCCATCACACATTCTCTCTCATCACAATTTCTCATCATACTTTCTCTCTCTTCATTTTTCACAATTACTCTTTCGCTCTCAACACACTTTCTCTCTCATCATACTTTTTCTCTTCTCAATCTCTTCTATCAAGCTCTCTCTCCTCATTTTCTCTCATCATACTTTCCCTCTCTTCATTTTTCCCATCACACTTTCTCTCTCATCATATGTGTCTCTCACATTCAATTTTACTTTCCATCTAATTTTTTCTCTTATTTTCCTCTAAGGGTAAAAAAAAAAATTTAAGTTCATTCCG
Source organism: Zingiber officinale (assembly GCF_018446385.1). NCBI lineage: Eukaryota > Viridiplantae > Streptophyta > Magnoliopsida > Zingiberales > Zingiberaceae > Zingiber > Zingiber officinale. Next base: position 18,869,346 of record NC_055989.1, read on the forward strand.
ATTGAAAATATTAACTAACCAAATATTACTTTTAGGTTTGATACCCAAGCTCACACTCATTCCCATTCCACAATACTATGATACCTATTCTCATTCCGATTCCTAGGAGAGAACCAAACACCACCTAAATTAAGTTTATTTTTAAATTATTTATTACAGTCCATGAAATTAAATCATAAAAGTTTATATATTTTAAAATAAATACAAAACACATAAAAAATAATCAAATATTTTTACTGATTTAATTATTAATTTTTAGTTAATAAATAAGAAATTTTAAAATTATAATTGAATAAATTGATGTTTTCTTAGATGAAATTTTGAAATAATTTAATTAAAAATTTAAATTTGATTAGGTTATTCATTTTAAATTTTAAATGTTATCAAGTTCTCAATTTAATTGGTATCAAGTATTCAACTTGCAAATCCTCCAGCCATGAAAATTTTTAACCGGTCTGTCAGTCCAGTGTTCTTAGATCAACCGTCCATTAGAGAAAATTCATCCGTTAATTCACCAAGATTTAAACACGATCCTTAAATATTTGAGAAACTAAAAAAGTGCCCTACCGTGGTACTATTACACAAGAACAACCTTATTTATTGCTTAAAACTTATTCAATTAGTTAATAAATTTAATAATTTAAACTTATTTTATTTTATTTATTTAACATGTTTATAAAAAGTTATTGATGATTATTATTCACTAATATACTTGTTCAAATTTATTCATAAGTTATTGAAACATGTCCAATTAATTAAAATTGTGTTGTATTGAACGCACATAAATAATTCCATATTAAATTGAACACCAAACTTATTTTTGAACCATTGGTTCATTTACTGCCCTATCCAGCACGCTTGGGATATGTACCGAGAGGACAATGTTGTTACCATCTCGATGATCTTGAACCAACTCCAGACCAATGCTTTGGATAAACATGCTCGCTCAGTCAAACTGATAAGTAAATTGTTCGGTCACACTGAAAGAACAAGCCAAATGAAAGGCCATGGGAAACCCTAACCCTACGGTCTACGGAGGGCCCTAACTATAGGAGAGTAACTCGAGGGGTGATTAGCTTGCGGGTTAGATTAACAAACATGTTAAGGTGCTTTCATACTAGGAAGCAACAGAGTTGGGAAAGTTGGCAACAAAGTTCTTTAATATATTTTGCAATGGGAGAAGGAAGCACGATGGCCAAAGTAAGATTGACTTTCCACATCTCTTCCCTCCAGGCCATTTCAAGTAGATATAAAAGAAACAAAAGGAGTTCAATAGGATGAACCCAGCATATCAAATGAGAACCACCAAAACCTCAAGAGTAAGATGCATGAATTGAGACTTCCTCCTCAAAATATTTGACAGTATGATTGATCATGTCTGAAAAATGAAAAGAGGGCATGCTGGCAATGGTGACTTGGTTATTGATTGGAATAGGACTTTTTACTATGAGAAAAAGTTTTCCTTTGATCTCGCACACACTAAAACAAGTAAAAAAAAATGTTAGTGCCCAAAAACTAGGGGAAGTCTTTGGCGATAGCCCTCCGACGCTGATGACGCAAAGCCTCTGCGAGTGGCGGACATGAGCACAGCCACCGGCCAAATCGGAGACAACTCCGTGGGTGTCCCTCAAGGCCTACGACGTCGGAAATTGGGGAAGTTCGCGACATGGACGCTATCTTTCTATGTGTTGGCAACAGGCAACAAAATCGATCGGAGCGGCAGCAAACAAGAGCAAAAGGAAGGGGTAGCAATTTTAAACAGGAGATTTGTCATGCATTTATAACTAACTATATGCTCTGATGCCATTGTTGATACTCAATATGCATGAATCAAAATGGATTAAAATGGTAAACACTTACAACAATCTCCCGCAGATCTACAATCGACGACGATTGGATTTGCTGTCGGGAGATCAATCATAGGATCAGAAGGCTCTCCACAATTCCACGAACCAAATCCCACTGTCTCAAATGTTCTTCTCACTCTCCCGTTGTCTCTTTCTCTACACCGTGAATCAGCCCCCCTGTAAGGACCCAACTCCTGGGTACTAAGCTGTGAGCCGGATCGCTACATTAACTACTGAAGCTACTGTGCGGAAAACTGGGTAAAATAAAAATTTTACTAACTGACTCGGTTAAACTGACAACTGATACACCCATGCTGTTATAAAGAAGGATTCAAGACCCTTTCCGGTTGGTGTACATGTGCTAAGGAGGATACTTGACCTCCCATCTGAGCTAGGAACTCAGAACTAACTTCCCAGCTAGCTGCTGATCGATCCACGGATCGATCAACTTGCTACGATTCTGTGCCCTGCTGGATCAGTCTGCGGACCGATCCAGGTGTGTCTGGATCGGTCTGCAGACCCCTGTCAGGGCATCTTTTACTGTTGGATGCTCATCGGTCGGCCGATCGATCTATCCTTTTATCCCAAGTCCGATCGGCTCACCCTTCTCCGGTGGACCCCCTGACCCTTCTGATAGTCTGAAACGACATCAGAATTTCTGATTTCCAGCACTGATTCGTGCCAAAAATCGCATACACAAGTTCTAGATACATGAAAACACTCTAGCACGTAAATAATAACATTCTAAACATGGTAATCTAAACAAAACATAGTTCACTAAGCTATAACACCTATCAACAAGGCTAAGTCATAAAACTAGTCATGTTAAGTATCAAAACTGAAATGGAAGTGTATAGATCCCCAAGGATCTTTATTCCAAACCCCTTGCACACACACATCGTCGTAGCATCGCCCTCCAGCCTCCGCTAGTCCACTTTTCTTTTACCGGTATCTGCAGTATAAGAAAAGTAGCATCTGTAAGCTTAAAGCTTAGTAAGAAACCATCTACCTCACTAAAACATGCAACGATGCGATTATGTTTTTAAATCATGCTGTTTGAAACATACTGAATATGAAAGCATGGCATGGCATGGTATCATACAAAGCATAAACTGGAACTGAAACATGGCATAGCATATAAACTGAACATGAAACTGAACTAGTCATACATATATCTAAATCTGTACATGAACTCAAATCATGTAAAGGGAACCTGAACTGAACTGAAAGCTAAATTAGTGTTCTCATCACTAGTTTCAAATTTGAAAACTATACATATAATAGATGAAAATACTAAACATGTTGTTGGGCCCTGGCAACTGTATTTACTGTGCGGACATCCCTACGAGACCCGGGATTGCAAGTTCCGAATCCAGCAGGGTTACTAGGTTATCTGAACCTAGGGACGACTGTGGGAGTCCAGCCCATGGATATCTGATCCAAGTACAGTGCCAACTGAATAAAAGTAAAATACTGAATACTGTTTTATTTTACTTTGCTGTTCTAGGTTATCTGAACCTAGAGGCTACTGTGGGAGCCCACCCAATGGATATCTGATCCATATAGCTGTAATAACTGATAATAAACTGAATAAAATGTTTCTAGTACATTTTACATACTGTTAGGACGCCTACTGGTGCATTCTTCTTAACTAGGCATTCTACCGAATGCTTGGTGTGCACTAAACGCACACCCTAAAACTGAAAACTGTAGAACTACTGAACTAACGCCAAAACTAACAAGCGAGAGCAATTATACTGCAGGTGAGGGGTTTCTTACCTCAATCGCAAGGTTTTCTTACGATTCTAACCGCTAGGTTTTCCGAAAACTGCTCCGTTCGACGAACCGCTTATGTCCTCGCGTTCCTCTCGCGGAGAAGAACCTTTTTCGTGTTGGAGTCGTCACCGGAAGATGTTCCCTTGACCCTTGGCTTGGTGTGTGCCGTGCGTGAGGAAGAGGGGGAGAGGAGAGGTGCGGCGGTTTTAGGTTTCGGGTGAGGAAAAGCTACGGTGAGAAAATAATCTAAACTTCTCACTTAAATCCTTATTTATATTTACTAATTAATTCATCCAAAATCAATTATAAATATAATTGATTCCCTCTTCTTTCAGCACGGCCCTGCTGGGTTCAACTGGTTACTAGCATTATCCCTTACACCATAGGTCTCGGGTTCGATTCCCGCCTAAGCTATTTTGCGACTTATTTGTTTTTGCTACTTCCGGTACTCCAAAAATTATGTAAAAATATCCTAAAAATCTAGAGAAATCATAGGATATTTCTAAAATAAATTCGGGAATTTTTCGGGCTTTACAATCCCCCATACCTTATAAAAAGTTCGTCCCCGAACTTAAAACAATTCTGGGTACTTCTGTCTCATGCTGGCCTCTGTCTCCCAAGTCGCCTCTGCTGCTGTGTGATTTTGCCAGCTGACTTTGACTAATGGTACTTCCTTGTTCCGTAATTTCTTTACTGCTCGGTCTATTATCTGAATAGGCCGACTGTCATAGCTGAGATCATCACGGACCTGTACCAACTGGGGCTCAATCACCTGGGTGGCGTCTGGAATATGCATGGAGACATGAAATACGTTGTGGACAGCTGACATCTCCTGAGGTAACTCTAGCTCATATGCTACCTTGCCCACTCTCTTCGTGATAAGGTATGGTCCCACATATCTGGGAGCTAGCTTGCCCTTCTTCCCAAAACGCATGACTCCCTTCATGGGAGCTACTCTAAGGAAAACTGTATCCCCAACTGAAAACTCTAGGGGTCTGCGTCGTGTATCAGCATAGCTCTTCTGACGGCTCTGTGCTGTCTCTATCCTCTGGCGAATCTGCTGTATGGCTGCTGTGGTATCTGCTACTAGATCTGTCTGAAGCTCTAGTTCATTCTGTTCACCACTCTCATACCAGCAGATTGGTGATCTGCACCTCCGCCCATAGAGTGCCTCATAAGGTGCCATGCCGATAGTGGCCTGATAACTGTTGTTGTATGCAAATTCTGCTAGACTCAGATATTTGCACCAACTTCCCTTGAAATCTAGGGCACAAGCTCGGAGCATATCTTCGAGTACCTGATTTACTCGCTCCGTCTGACCATCGGTCTGAGGATGGAAGGCAGTGCTAAATTTTAACTGGGTGCCCATAGCTGACTGCACACACTTCTAGAAGTGTGATGTAAATCTGCTGTCTTTGTCTGATATAATGGTTCGTGGGACTCCATGCAGCTTGACAATCTTCTTGAGATACAACTGAGCTAGCTGCTCCATGGAATAGGATATTCTAATAGCTAAGAAGTGGGCTGATTTAGTCAACCTGTCGACTATTACCCAGATGGCATCAAAACCATTCGTGGTTCTGGGTAATCCCACTATGAAGTCCATAGAGATATCCTCCCACTTCCATTCTGGAATCTGGATCGGCTGCAGAACTCCTCCTGGTCGCTGATGTTCTGCCTTAACCCTCTGACAGGTTAGACAGATGCTGACGTATCTGGCGATATCTCGCTTCATCTCAGGCCGCCAAAATCGTTTCTTTAGATCCTGATACATTTTGGTGGAACCAGGATGCATCGCATAGGGAGTCCTGTGAGCCTCGTCTAGAATCTTTCTGTAGTTCTCCCTGGTCTGGAACACAAAGTCTGTCACCACAAGACACTACCCCGCTGGCGGACACTCAACTCTCCATTTTCTGATTCTGCTAACCCTTGCTTGATTCAATATCCTGCTCCTGAGCTGTCTGGATATCATCAAGCAAGGTAGATGCTAAGGACATAGTGGAAAGCTGTCCGACTATAAGCTCGAGGCTAAAGGCTGTAATCTCCTTCCTTAGGGGTGGTGACATAGCTGCTAAAGAGAATAAGGTAGCACTGGACTTCCTGCTGAGTGCGTCTGCTACCTTATTAGCTTTCCCTGGATGGTAGAGGATATCTATATCATAATCCTTGACCAGCTCTAACCATCTGCGCTGTCGCATATTCAGATCCTTCTGAGTAAAGAAATACTTCAGACTTTGGTGATCTGTATACACTCTGCACTGAGCTCCGTACAAATAATGTCTCCAAATATTGAGAGCGAACACCACTGCTGCAAGCTCAAGGTCGTGAGTAGGATAGTTCCTCTCATAATCCTTGAGTTGTCTGGAGGCATAGGCGATCACCTTGCCGCATCAGTACTGCTCCTAATCCCAATTTAGAGGCGCCACCGTAGATGTCGAAGTCAGTGTTTTCTGGTATAGCTAAAATAGAGCACCGTCAATCTCGCTTTAGTTCAAAGTCGTTCTCAGCCTCCTGCTCACCGAAATTTCTTGTTCTTCCCGGTGAGAGCCGCTGGGAGGCTATCCGGAGAAGTCCTCTCACGAATTTCTGTAGTAGCTCTGCTAATCCCTGAAAGCTTCGATTTCACTGGCGCTCGGGTCTCTTCCAGTTACTCACCGCTTCTATCTTGTGGATCTACCATAACACCATCTTTGGAGATGATGTGACCGAGAAAGGCTACTGGTCCAGCCAAAATTCACATTTCGTGAATTTGGCATACAGCTGGTTCTGCTACTGCAGCACTATCTTCAGATGCTCTGCATGGTCCTCCCGAGTGCTTGAATAGATAAGAATGTCATCGATGAACACGATGACAAACTTGTCTAAGTATTCTCTGAATACTCTGTTCATGAGGTCCATGAAAGTAGCTGGAGCATTTGTCACGCGAAAGGCATGACTACGAACTCATAATGTCCGTATCTGGTCCTGAAAGTCGTTTTAGGTATATCACCTTCCTTGACTCTAACCTGGTGATATCCTGATCTGAGGTCAATTTTAGAGAACACTGTGGCTCCCTTTAGCTGGTCAAGGTCATCTATCCGGGAGAGGGTACTGTTTTAATTGTGACCTGGTTCAAGGCACGGTAGTCTATGCATAAGCGCATGCTTCCATCCTTCTTCTTCACGAACAACACAGGTGCTCCCCATGGTGAGTGACTAGGGCGTATGAAACCCTTGTCAAGAAGCTCCTGAATTGCTCCCAAGTTCCTTCGCTCACTGGAGCCATGCTATGCATGCCTTGAAATTGGATTTGTGCGGAATGAGCTCTATCTCAAATTCAATCTCCCGGTCTGGTGCTAAGCCTTCCTCAGGGAACTACTGGGTAGTCACAAACGACTCGAACCTCCGATAGCTGTTGGTTCTTGTCCTGGCCGGTGTTGACTACATTTTCTAAAAATCCCATGCATCCTGAATCCATTAGCTGCTGTGCTTTCAATGCTGAGAGAAACTTCCGGCTTTTCTCTTTGGTTTTCCCATGTACTCAAACGGTACTCCTGCTTCAGGTTGGAATATGACCTTCTGTTTACGGCACTCTATAGAAGCGTCGTATCGATCGAAAATCCATTCCAAAGATGACATCGTAGTCCGTCATTTCTAGCACCACGATCACCAAAAGTTCTCTCCGCTATAATGACCGCACCGCCCGAGCTGTGTAGATGCCATAATGTCTCCCGAGGGTATTGTCGAACCGACTATTGAGTACCTCTGGAGGTATTTGACAAATGCCCTGGATACATAAGAGTGGGTTGCCCAAGATCGAATAAGACATTGCATTATGTCAGAAATATTGATCCGACTGTGACAACCGCCGAGGCATTTGCTACGTCCTCTCCGGTCAGTGGAAAATCTGCCGTGTTAGGGGGCTTCTAATCTGCCCGACCGATCTGTGGACCATCTAAGGTCGCATACATCTCGTGTAGCTACCGCTGAGCTCCATATCGTATCGGCCGAGGCCGAGGAAGATCGTTCTTGTTCGCACCGCTAGCCATGTGCCCTTCCCCGCCCACATTCAAAACAACTCGCGTACTTTGCGGCAAACTCGGATGATGTTTCCCACAAGTAGTACATTTGGGATGTCTGGAATGTTTTCCACTGGTCCTCCTTTTGGGTCACCGCTTGCCTTGCGTTTCCCCTTCCAGTTGGAGCTATGTCCCTGTTGTTTCTGATGAGTGAGCTAGCTTGTCCCTTGGGCTCTGTGGAAACCTGCTTCTGTTGGGTGATATTGTGGTGATCGAGCACTACTCACTAGCTCCTCCGTGGTTTGTGGCCTATGAACGCCACCACCACATTCATTGCGATCTCGGTCCGAGCATCTTCGAGATCAAGCGTACTCGTTCCTTCTCCGAGCTGACTAGTTCGGACACGACGGGCCAACTGTTGAATTTCTTCACGCCTCCTGAACGATAGGTTGCCCGACGAAATTTTGTAAACTCGTCATAGTGTCGGTTCGTGACTTGCATGTGAAAGAATTCCTCGAAGAATTCTTTCTCGAAGTTGCCCATGTCATCTGGTTTGCCACTTCGGTTTAATCCGCTCCCACCACATGCGTGCGTCTCTTGTTAAACAGAAGGAGGCACACTTCACCTTTTCGTGCTCTGGCCAGTCTAGAAGCTCCATCGTGCTTTCCAGTGTTTTAAACCATGCCTGAGCATCCCATGGTTCGCTGGTGCCTGAGAAGTTCTCGGGCTTAATTCTCTGCCACTGGATAAGGTAAGCTTCTCTCTTAGCCCCTGCTACTGGGACTGGTACTGTAGGCTGAGCTGGTACAACCTCCGTGATTACTGGAGTCGTGAGGTTCGGTCTGGAGTGACTGGGGGAGTAGTCTGCTGGTTAGCCTTTAAGGAGGCTATCTCCTGCTGCTGTAGCTGAGCCACTAGTGCTGTAAGGTCTGGGGGAGGCACTGAACTACCTGCCTCATGCTGGGGCTCAGCCGTTGATGCTTTCTTAGCTGGACGTCCTCGTACCATTTTCTAAATAGCAGAGAACACATATATATAACTAGGCTATCATGTTATAGTTAACTACTGGTAACATGTTAAATACTATCACTGTAAACATGAATTAATTAACTATCAACATGAAAGCAAACATGACAGCACATATAACTGATATGAAAGCTGAAACAAAACTGGGTGAGAGATGTTCTTACTTGGAAGCTGTAGGCACAATGCTGATGTGTGTGTAGGAAGTAAGGAACTTGCTCTGATAGCACTCTGTAACGACCCAACTCCTGGGTACTAAGCTGTGAGCCGGATCGCTACATTAACTACTGAAGCTACTGTGCGAAAAACTGGGTAAAATAAAAATTTCACTAACTGACTCGGTTAAACTGACAACTGATACACCCATGCTGTTATAAAGAAGGATTCAAGACCCTTTTCGGTTGGTGTACATGTGCTAAGGAGGATACTTGACCTCCCATCTGAGCTAGGAACTCGGAACTAACTCCAGCTGCTGATCGATCCACGGATCGATCAACTTGCTACGATTCGTGCCCTGCTGGATCGGGAGGATCCAATCCGCAACGGATCGGTCGGCAGATCGATCCAGGTGTCTCGATCGGTCTGCACCGATCCGTGCACCGGAAACGCCGGATGCCTTGATGGATCGGCCGGTGATCGATCCAGGAGATACAAGAGGTATCAGATTCATCGGATCGGTCCGACCGATCCAGAAGGATGTGGATCGGTCTGCTGACCGATCCAGTTTCTGATAGTCTGAAACGACATCAGAATTTCTGATTTCCAGCACTGATTCGTGCCAAAAATCGCATACACAAGTTCTAGATACATGAAAACACTCTAGCACGTAAATAATAACATTCTAAACATGGTAATCTAAACAAAACATAGTTCACTAAGCTATAACACCTAGCAACAAGGCTAAGTCATAAAACTAGTCATATAAAGTATCAAAACTGAAATGGAAGCGTATAGATCCCCAAGGATCTTTATTCCAAACCCCTTGCACACACACATCGTCGTAGCATCGCCCTCCAGCCTCCGCTAGTCCACTTTTCTTTTACCGGTATCTGCAGTATAAGAAAAGTAGCATCTGTAAGCTTAAAGCTTAGTAAGAAACCATCTACCTCACTAAAACATGCAACGATGCGATTATGTTTTTAAATCATGCTGTTTGAAACATACTGAATATGCAAGCATGGCATGGTATCATACAAAGCATAAACTGGAACTGAAACATGGCATAGCATATAAACTGAACATGAAACTGAACTAGTCATACATATATCTAAATCTGTACATGAACTCAAATCATGTAAACTGAACCTGAACTGAACTGAAAGCTAAATTAGTGTTCTCATCACTAGTTTCAAATTTGAAAACTATACATATAATAGATGAAAATACTAAACATGCTGTTGGGCCCTGGCAACTGTACTTACTGTGCGCGCATCCCTACGAGACCCGGGATTGCAAGTTCCGAATCCAGCAGGGTTACTAGGTTATCTGAACCTAGGGACGACTGTGGGAGTCCAGCCCATGGATATCTGATCCAAGTACAGTGCCAACTGAATAAAAGTAAAATACTGAATACTGTTTTATTTTACTTTGCTGTTCTAGGTTATCTGAACCTAGAGGCTACTGTGGGAGCCCACCCAATGGATATCTGATCCATATAGCTGTAATAACTGATAATAAACTGAATAAAATATTTCTAGTACATTTTACATACTGTTAGGACGCCTACTGGTGCATTCTTCTTAACTAGGCATTCTACCGAATGCTTGGTGTGCACTAAACGCACACCCTAAAACTGAAAACTGTAGAACTACTAAACTAACGCCAAAACTAACAAGCGAGAGCAATTATACTGCAGGTGAGGGGTTTCTTACCTCAATCGCAAGGTTTTCTTACGATTCTAACCGCTAGGTTTTCCGGAAACTGCTCCGTTCGACGAACCGCTTATGTCCTCGCGTTCCTCTCGCGGAGAAGAACCTTTTTCGTGTTGGAGTCGTCGCCGGAAGATGTTCCCTTGACCCTTGGCTTGGTGTGTGCCATGCGTGAGGAAGAGGGGAAGAGGAGAGGTGCGGCGGTTTTAGGTTTCGGGTGAGGAAAAGCTACGGTGAGAAAATAATCTAAACTTCTCACTTAAATCCTTATTTATATTTACTAATTAATTCATCCAAAATCAATTATAAATATAATTGATTCCCTCTTCTTTCAGCACGGCCCTGCTGGGTTCAACTGGTTACTAGCATTATCCCTTACACCATATGTCTCGGGTTCGATTCTCGCCTAAGCTATTTTGCGACCTATTTGTTTTTGCTACTTCCGGTACTCCAAAAATTATGTAAAAATATCCTAAAAATCTAGAGAAATCATAGGATATTTCTAAAATAAATTCGGAAATTTTTCGGGCTTTACCCCCCCCCCCCCCCCCCCAATGATCCTTGGACGTACCCCTTATAAAGGAAAATAACCCAAGGATATAATGGACTTTTCCATTAAGAGTAGTGGGGAACGTGGGCATGTTCCCACGTTCCCCATTTCCTATAGGATCAACATCTGAAGCCAACTAGTGACGAGCCGAGCGAATCGAGGGATTAAACCCATAGACAGCTTCGGCGAAGAATTTGATCAACTTACAAGGGATCGAGGAGGAGAGAGGGTGACCGACGGAGGAGAGGTCCTGCTTGTCGACGCAGCTACAGCGGTGAAGCAACAAATCTTAACTGCCTCCAGAACAAAATTTCAAGCAACAAGATTCTCCTTTCTTTTCCACGGCCAAGGAGAAGGAGACGTGAGAAAGATCACGGTTTGCAGTGTACTCTCGCCTCTTCTTAAAAAAAAAACTCTAATGGCCATTTATACCAGGTGGAGTTGTACTCTCACCTCTATTTACAAACAAAAAAAACTGTAATGACCTTTTATACTAGGTGGAGTTTAGAGTTTAGGGTTTAGAATTTAGTCCCATATCGTTTGTTTTTGATTGACGGAGTGGAACTAGTGCTATAAAAGAAGAGGCTATGGCACTTTCTCATTCATACCTTTCTCGGCCTTTTGGCTAAGATCAAGTGTAGTATCTGTTCTTATCAGTTTAATATCTGATACGTGGACCATTGGTTCACTATGATGTTAAATTAATTTTTATTTTGGGGATGGATCATTACAGTAGCTTGCTATTGGATCCTTCGCGTGTCATTACAGTAGGGGTTCGACTCACCCAACCAAGATAAATTAAATTTTTATATTAAATTAAGTTTTTTTTAAAATTATTAATTATAATGCAAGAAAGATAAATCACATACCAAATAACTTTCTAATAGAGAAAATTCAAGTATACTAATCCTGGGATGGTCAATCCAACCATAAAAATTTCCACCGGTCCATCAATCCATTGTTCTTAGATCAATCGTCCATTAGAGAAAATTCATTCGTTAATTCATCGAGATTTAAACTCAATCCTTAAATATTTGGGAAATTAAAAAAAGTGCCTTACCATGGTACTATTACACAAGAACAACCTTATTTATTGTTTGAAACTTGTTCAACTATTTATTAAATTTAATTATTTTATTTTATTTTATTTATTTAACATGTTTATAAAAAAGTTATTGATGATCATTATTCACCAACATACTTGTTCAAATTTATTCCTAAGGTATTGAAATTGTGATTATTGAACGAACAAAAATAATTCCTTATTAAATTGAACACCAATCTTATTTTTGAACAATTGGTTCATTTACCGCCCTATCCAGCATGCTTGGGATATGCAACGAGGGCACAATGAAAGGGCACGCATGGGATGTGTACCGAGAGCACAATGTTGTTACCATCTCGATGATCTTGAACCAACTCCAGACCAATGCTTTGGATAAATAGGCTCGCTCAGTCAAACTGATAAATGGATCACTGAAAGAACTTGCCAAATGATAGACCATGGTAAAACCCTAACCCTACAGTCTACAGAGGGCCCGAACTATAGGATAATAACTCGAGGGGTGATTAGCTTGCGGGTTAGATTAAGTAACATGTTAAGGCACTTTCATACCAGGAAGCAACAGAGTTGGGAAAGTAGTCAACAAAGTTCTTTAATATATTTTGCAATGGGAGAAGGAAGCACAAAGGCCAAAGTAGAGTTGTACTCTCGCCTCTATTTATACCAGGTGGAGTTGTACTCTCGCCTCTATTTACAAACAAAAAAACTACAATGAACTTTTATACTAGATGGAGTTTAGAGTTTAGGGTTTAGAATTTAGTCCCATATCGTTTGTTTTTGATTGACGGAGTGGAACTAGTGCTATAAAAGAAGAGGCTATGACACTTTCTCATTCATACCTTTCTCGGCCTTTTGGCTAAGATCAAGTGTAGTATCTGTTCTTATCAGTTTAATATCTGATACGTGGACCATTGGTTCACTATGATATTAAATTAATTTTTATTTTGGGGAGGGATCATTACAGTAGCTTGCTATTGGATCCTTCGCGTGTCATCCCTGTGTTGCACTATTGTAGGGGTTCGACGCACCCGACCAAGATAAATTAAATTTTTATATTAAATTAAGTTTTTTTTAAATTATTAATTATAGTGCAAGAAATTAAATCTTAAAATTTTATATATTTAAAAATAAATACAAGACACATAAAAATAATTGAAATTTTTTATTGATTAAATTATTATTTTTCATTTAATGAATATGAAATTTTAAAATTAGAATTGAATAAATTGATGTTTTCTTAGATGAAATTTTGAAATAATTTAATTAAAATTTTATTAGGTTATTCAATTTAATCGAAATAACTTAATTAGTGTGGTTTTTTTTTTTAAATTTGGTAAGAAAAAATGATTTTACTCCGCCCAAGAAAGATAAATCACGTACCAAACAACTTTTTAATAGGGAGGAAATTTAATTAATCTGTAGGGAACAAAACAGGTAAAACACCGGTATCATCCGAATACCAATTTGGCTACATCGTGGGGTAGTGTTTAATTCAAGTTAGGCTTGAGGTTGGTGTAATGCCCGAAAATTCTCAAATCAATTTTAGAAATATTCTATGATTTTTCTAGAATTTTAGAATATTTTTATGGAATTTTTTTGGAGTAGCAGAAGTAGCAAAAAAAAATAAAAAAATGTAAAACAACTTAAGCGGGAATCGAACCCGAGACCTAGTGAACCCTACGACTTATAGATAGCTTTAGTAACCATGTGGCCCCAGCAGGGGTGTGCTGAAATAAAAGAGGAACAATAATATTTATGATTGAGTTGGGGTGAAATTAATCACTTAATATAAATAGGAGATTTAAGTGGGGATTGGTTATTTTGATCGATAGTTTTCTCTCCCTCAAACCCTCACCCGCCGACCCCTCTCCCTTCCTCACCTCTCGACGCCCAAGTCCAAGGAAGAACCTAGGGTTTCATCCCTAGGGCCATAGGAGTATCTTCCGGCAACATCAAAGGTACGAAGACGCTCCTCTCCGCGAGAAGATCGTCGAAGAGATCCCTTCTCCGGAAAACCTAGCGATTGGATTGTAAGAGAAACTAGCGCGGGAGTTAAGAAACCCCTCACCTGCAGTATAAGTAGCTCTTTTCACGGTTTTATACCTTAGTTTAGTTGTATACAGATTTTCAGCACATAAGGTGTGAATTAGTGCACACCACATATTTGATAAAATGTTTAGCTCAGTTAAATGCAACATAGGCATTTTTTAATAGCTTAGATAAATGCAATAGGAGCATTTTATAGCATACTTAGCCTTGCTGTAACTTATATGGGACTACGGTCTAATGGGTGGGCTCCCACAGTAGCCTCTAGGTTCAGATAACCTAGTTCTAGATTCAGATAACCTAGTAAGAGCAAGGTAAGGTATATTAGCTACAAATCAGTATTTTACTTTCCAGTGGCACTGTACTGGACTTCAGTTGTCCTTGGGTTGGGCTCCCACAGTCGTTCCTAGGTTTAGATAACCTAGTAAACCCTACTAGAATCGGGATTTGCAACCCCGAGTTTAGTTAAGGATGCGCGCATTGCAAGTACAGTTGCCGGGCCCATCAGCAGCATGATTAGTATTTTCATCTATTTATGATAAATAGTTTTTCGAAGCTTCACAATCTAGTTAGGTGATTACAGTTCAGAATTTGTATCAGCTTAGCATTAGTTTAGTCAGCTCTTGTATCGGTTTAGTTCTATCTTGTGGATACTAGAAGACATTGCCATGATAAGTTTTTGATTCTATGTTTTGTATGATAGTATGCCATGCCATGTTCTAACATGTTCAGTATATATTTCAAATAACATGTTTTAAAAGCATAAATTGCATCGTATGCATGTTTTGTGAGGTAGATGGTTTCTTACTAAGCTCCAAGCTTACAGATGCATTTTTCCTTATACTGCAGATAGAGGCAAAGGAAAAATGGACGAGCGGAGGCTGGAGGTCAATGCGATCAAGATGTGTGTGGAAGAGGAACTTGGAATAAAGATCTTTGGGAATTAGCAAAGTTAAACTTAGCATTTACTTATGTTATCACTTTTCTGCACCTTTAGCATATCAAGTGTCAGAAGTTATAAATTGTGTGCACTAAGTTATGTTTAGATTTCTAATTACCTTGATGATAGTCGGTAAGTTCTGATTTATGACCTGTCAGTAAGAGTTAGTGATTTATTAGTTGATACATCTATATTGAACACCAGATTCTGAAATGCAGTAGAAATCAGAGCTCCAATCGATCCACTGATCGATTGGAGGGTTCCCAATCGATCAGCCGATCGATTGGGAGATGACCTGTCATGTACAGAGAGCTGGTGAGTCAATTAGCTGATCGATCAGCCGATCGATCGAGAATTTAATTTTCGTGAACAGAGAGCCTATGGATTGATCACTGGATCGATTGGCCAAGCTGGATCGATCGGTGGATCAATCAGGAAATCGCTCTCGCGAACAGAGAGCTTCTGAATCGATCATTGGATCGATTGGTCAGCCGATCGATCCAGAAATTCATCCGTGCACAGTAGCACGTTGAATCGATACCTGGATCGATCCAATAGCTCCAATCGATCAACCGATCGATTGGGATGCCTGATTTTAGCCAGAAGTGTTTAATCTCAGTTTTTGACCAAGTAGGGAGTCTAGGTCTCCTTCCCTAGCTTATGTACGACAATGAAATGGTCCTGAAACTAAGTTATAGACTGTAAAGGCATTAGCAGAAAGTTTTAATTAATAAAGTTTTCCGCACCTTATAGTTTAGCACAGCATAATGTGACGGTCCGGCCTCGCAGCCTAGTTCAATAGGAGGCGGGTCGTTACAGTTGGTTTGTTTAAATGTTATCAAGTTCTTAATTGAATTGGTATCATGAATTCAACTTTCACTGACTAATCCTGGGATGGTCAATCCAGCCATAAACATTTTCCACCGGCCCATCAATCCAGTGTTCTTAGATCAATCGTCCATTAGAGAAAATTCATCCGTTAATTCACCGAGATTTAAACTCGATCCTTAAATATTTGGAAAACTAAAAAAGTGCCCTACCATTGTACTATCACACAAGAACAAACTTATTTATTGTTTGAAACTTATATAATTATTTATTAAATTTAATTATTTTATTTTATTTTATTTATTTAACATGTTTATAAAAAAGTTATTGATGATCATTATGCACCAATATACTTGTTCAAATTTATTCATAAGTTTTTGAAGCATGTCCAATTAATTAAAATTGTGTTGTATTGAACGAACATAAATAATTCCATATTAAATTGAGCACCAAACTTATTTTTGAACCATTGGTTCATTTACTGCCCTATCCGACACGCTTGGGATATGCAACGAGGGCAGAATGAT
The DNA here is from genome assembly GCF_018446385.1 of Zingiber officinale. Lineage (NCBI taxonomy): Eukaryota > Viridiplantae > Streptophyta > Magnoliopsida > Zingiberales > Zingiberaceae > Zingiber > Zingiber officinale. The sequence continues at coordinate 18,885,811 of NC_055989.1, forward strand.
AGGGCACGCTTGGGATGTGTACCGAGAGCACAATGTTGTTACCATCTCGATGATCTTGAACTAACTCCAGACCAATGCTTTGGATAAATAGGCTCGTTCAGTCAAACTGATAAATAGATCATTGAAAGAACAGGCCAAATGAAAGACCATGGGAAAACCCTAACCCTACGGTCTACGGAGGGCCCGAACTATAGGAGAATAACTCTAGGGGTGATTAGATTGCGGGTTAGATTAACTAACATGTTAAGGCGCTTTCATACCAGGAAGCAATAGAGTTGGGAAAGTAGGCAACAAAGTTCTTTAATATATTTTGCAATGGGAGAAGGAAGCACAAAGGCCAAAGTAAGATTGACTTTCCACATCTCATCCCTCCAGGCTATTGCAAGTAGATATAAAAGAAACAAAACGAGTTCAATAGGATGAACCCAGCATATCAAACGAGAACCACCAAAACCTCAAGAGTAAGATGCATGAATTGAGACTTCCTCCTCAAAATATTTGACAGTACGATTGATCATGTCTGAAAATTGAAAAGAGGGCATGCTGGCAATGGTGACTTGGTTATTGATTGGAATAAGACTTTTTACTATGAGAAAAAGTTTTCCTTTGATCTCGCACACACTAAAACATGCAAAAAAAAATGTTAGTGCCCAGAAACGAGGGGAAGTCTTGGGCGATAGCCCTCCGATGCTAACGACGCAAAGCCTCTGCGAGTGGCGGCCATGAACACAGCCACCGGCCAAATCAGAGGCAAACTCCGTGGGTGTCCCTCAAGGCCTACGACGTCGCCAATTGGGGAAGTTCACAACATGGACGCTATCTTTCCATGTGTTGGCAACAGGAAACAAAATCGATCGGAGCGGCAGCAAACAAGAGCAAAAGGAAGGGGTAGCAATTTTAAACAGGAGATTTGTCATGCATTTATATCTAACTATGTGCTCTGATACCATTGTTGATACTCTAAATGCATGAATCAAAACGAATTAAAATGGTAAACACTTACAACGATCTCCCACAGATCTACAATCGGCGACGATTGGACTAGCTATCGGAAGAGCAATCATAGGATTGGAAAGCTCTCCATAATTCCACGAACCAAATCCCACCGTCTCAAATGTTCTCCTCACTCTCTTGTTGTCTCTTTCTCTACACCGTGAATCGTTCCCCATGATCCTTGGATGCACTCCTTATTAAGGAAAATAACCCAAGGATATAATGGACTTTTCCATTAAGAGTAGTGGGGAACATGGACATGTTCCAACGTTCCCATTTCCTATAGGATCGACATCTGAAATTGACTAGTGACGAGCCGAGCGAATCGGGGGATCAAACCCACAAACAGCTTCGCCGAAGAATTTGATCAGTTGATGAGGGAACGAGGCGGAGAGAGGGTGATCGACGGAGGAGATGTCCTGCTTGTCGACGCAGCTGCAGCGACGAAGCAACAAACCTTAACTGCCTCCAGAACAAAATCACAAGCAACAAGACTCTCCTTTCTTTTCTGCGGCCAAGGAGAAGGAGACGTGAGAAAGATCATGATTTGCAGTGTACTCTCACCTCTTCTTAAAAGAAAACTCTAATGGCCATTTAGAACAGGTGGAGTTGTACTCTCGCCTCTATTTATAAACAAAAAAAAAACTGTAATGACCTTTTATACTAGATGGAGTTTAGAATTTAGGGTTTAGAATTTAGTCCCATATCGTTTGTTTTTGATTAACGGAGTGGAACTAGTGCTATAAAAGAAGAGGCTATGGCACTTTCTCATTCATACCTTTCTCGGCCTTTTGGCTAAGATCAAGTGTAGTATCTGTTCTTATCAGTTTAATATCTGATACGTGGACCATTGGTTCACTATGATATTAAATTAATTTTTCTTTGGGGAGGGATCATTACAGTAGCTTGCTATTGGATCCATCGCGTGTCATCCCTATGTTGCACTATTGTAGGGGTTCGGCGCACCCGACCAAGTTAAATTAAATTTTTATATTAAATTAAGTTTTTTTTAAAATTATTAATTACAATCCATGAAATTAATTCTTAAAATTTTATATATTTAAAAATAAATACAAAACACATTAAAATAATTGAATTTAATGAATAAGAAATTTTAAAATTAAAATTGAATAAATTGATGTTTTCTTAGATGAAATTTTGAAATAATTTAATTAAAATTTTAAATTTTATTAAGTTATTCAATTTAATCGAAATAACTTAATTAGTGTTTTTTTTTAATTTGGTAAGAAAAAATAATTTTACTCCGCCCAAGAAAAGATAAATCACTTACCAACACCTGTATCACCCGAATACCAATTAATTCGGCTTGAAGCAAAGATTTTATAAAAGTTCGGCTTGAAGCAAAAAATTTATAAAAAATAATTAATTTGAACCTAACCCCAATCTGAATACAATTCGAAACCTTTAAATATGAATCTAAATAATTCGACCAACTTGAATAACTTAATTATAATAATTTTTATTATAATTTTTTATTTTTATCTCAATAATTTATCATTATTATACTAGCTTTAATATTGATATTCATAATTTTAAAAATAAAATTTGATTTAATTTTAAAATGATTTATTAAATCCTAAATTTAGGCCAATCCTAGTCAATCTGGACTCCGATCCAATCCTAGTACAACTTAAAAACCCTCCGATCTGAATATGAAAATTTCTAATTCAAGTTGGATATTTTTCGGGTTGACTTGAATTTACGGATCATATTTATTTTTGACAACCCTAATTATAAATTATTAAGAAAATTTAATGAAATTTTGTTCCTAGTTCTATTATATACCCATACAACTCAGCTACCAGCCCAATGTGTATGCTATTATAAAATTTATATAAACACAAAATATATATCATGCCAGGCCAAACAAAATCTATATATATTTAGATATTATTACATTTTTAATTTGAAATTGATTGATTAAAATTTTTATATTTTAAAGTTTATTTATTTGATTAATGAGTTTAATATTACAGTTTTTTTAAAAAAAAATTATTTACAAATTTAATAACAAGTTTGTTAATAAATATAGTTTACAAGTTTTGTTTGTGAATATAATTTTTGAATAATTTAAAATCTTTGTTTTTAAGAAATTTATTTATTTTTTTAACGAATTAATCAAGCTTATTTATTTAATTCATATCGAATAAATATAAATAAATGATTATCGAGTTAAACACTAAATTTTCTCATAAATGTTTAATTTATTTTTGTTATCGAATATATAGATAGTGGAAATTGTATTTGAATTTTAAAAAAGATAAAATTATGATGTTATTTCTAGATCTCATTTGATCAGTTAAACTTACGAGTCTGAGAAATTTCTATCATTTTGATTTTTTTCTTATTGTAATAGAAACAAAAATATTGTTATCCCTCATAATTTGTCGATTTTTTTAGAATGCATCTTTATGGTTTTTAAATCATTCATTTACCTTTACAATAGTTTTAATTTATTGAGTGCAAGTTTTTTTTTACAATTAACTTAAGCCATATAAATTTAGAATTTCCATTATTTTTTAATGTTACAAACTTATATTTGCAATTCGTATACATGTCATAAAACCAAAAAGCTAATAATCTCTTAGAATTTAACTACCATGTTGGAGATAGAGATGTTCTTTGTATATATTACAAGAAGTTAACAAGTTAATGACGAGTTCCTCTAACAAATAGATCTTTGCCATTAGATGATCTCGATAGGTTGAGTACAAGCAATGAGTCTATTTTTGCCCACCATATGAAAGATTGAACTAATTCTAGCATGCCTTATCGCGTCGTGAATTGGTTCGCTCAAATCACGCATTTTTTTATGGTATTGATACTGACAAATCTAAGATTTGCACCCTAAAAGTAAGTTAATTTGATAGGACTATTATAGCAAGGATTTGAGTTATGAAGTCTGATTTAATGATTTTTGATGAATGTATATAGTTGCAATGCTGAAGAATACTTTTGAGTCGCGAGATTTATCCCATCGCCATTAGTGTTCAATCAACCTAATCATGGAGCCTCCGAGGCTATGGTGCAGCGGCAGGGCATCTAGATTATCACCCAAGTACCCACGGTTCGAGCCCCAGCTATGGCGAATTTGTAGGAATTTTTCCTCTAAATGGGGCACGCAACTAAAAGATGTTGGGCTTCTAGGCTGCCCGCTGCGAGCCCTTCCCGATTTACATTGGTGTCCGGTGGAAAACTTTCGTGGGACCGGGTGGATCATCCCATGCTCGACGTTACTCAGCCTGGTTAATTATTTTTAAGACTAGCTTAACATTACAAGACAACATTGGGAAGATGTAGAACCAATATCATCACATCTAAAACCCTTATATATCTGAATATTTGCCAAATCTTGAATTTATCGATCAATTCCCTCATTGTCCATGGTATAAACAGGGATTTGACAGTTCTTATTGTTATTCTTTGGGTCATTTATTAGACTCAGTGTTAGGATCGATGATCGCGGCTAGAGAGGGGGGTGTGAATAGCCGACCCCAAATTCTTTCGTTTCTTCCTACGATTAGGGTTAGTGCAGCGGAAATAACAAATAGAAATGAGAAAGGAGAAGCAAACCTCAACACGAAGATGTAACGAGGTTCGGAGATGATACTCCTACTCCTCGGCGTGTCCGTAAGGTGGACGAATCCGATCAATCCGTCGGTGGATGAGACCCCGGAGAACCGGCTAATGTAACACTCCTTCTGGGTGGAGAAACCTCGCCACAATGTTTTGCAAAAGCAATACAGGAGATACAAAGAAGAGCAAGAACAAAATATACAATGAATGTACAAATACTCGCTTGCCTTCTCGTCGACTGAAGTCCCGGATGAAGCACCAACTTCACGGACGAATGGCAACAAGCAACACAGTCGAAGAAGCTCACACGAAGCTTCGGAGCTCAACAAAGCTGAAGAGCACAGCAGTTCAGAGGAGGAAGAAGCAGATCTGTAGAGGCCCTCGATCTCGTTTATATGGCCTCTGATATCCTGAGTCAACCTGCGAACCTACAAGCAAAAAGGCAAGAACACAGAAGCCCGAAATAGCCTAGCCGTTGAGTCACAACGGCTAGGCCTGGACCGATCAGGCTCCACCCTGATCGATCCAGAGCCTATCTAATCGGTCATGGGGACCGATCAGGCCCTAGGCTGATCGGTCCCCAGACCGATCAGCTGTTCCTTCCCGAGCCTGTTGCCTCCTTCTGATCGGCCTTCTGATCGGTCTCCAGACCGATCAGATAACACACAGAAGCTCACTGTGTGGTTACTGATCGGTCACCAGACCGATCAGTCGTATCACTGGATCGGTCCCCAGATCGATCAAGAGCTTGGTTTTTCCCAATACCAAGTCCCAAGTCTCCCACACCAACATCCGGTCAACCTTGACCTGTTGGTACATCATGCTTAGCGTCCGGTCACTCCCTTGACCTGCTAAGACTCCCCACCAAGTGTCCGGTCAATCCCTTTGACCCACTTGGACTTTTCTCTTCGTGCCAAGTATCTGGTCACTCCCTTGACCTACTTGACCTTCTCAACACCAGATGTCGATCACCCTTGATCCATCTGGATTTTCCCTTGCCCGGCTTCACTCACCAGGACTTCCCAACTGCCTAGCTTCACTCACTAGGACTTTTACCTGGCTTCACTCACCAGGGTTTCCCAACTGCCTAGCTTCACTCACTAGGACTTTTACCTGGCTTCACTCACCAGGGTTTCCCTTTCACCTAGCTTCACTCACTAGGATTTTCTCAACTGCCTGGCTTCACTCACCAGGACTTTCTCCAACTGCCTGGCTTCACTCACCAGGACTTTCCCACTGCCTGGCTTCACTCACCAGGACTTTCACTTTCACCTAGCTTCACTCACTAGGATTTCCTGACTGCCTGGCTTCACTCACCAGGACTTTTCGAACTGTCTGGTTTCACTTACTAGGACTTTCCGAACTGCCTAACATCCCAGTTAGGACTTTCCAGTCAAGTATCCGGTCAACCTTGACCTACTTGACTCTTCTTCATCCAACCTGATCAGACCTTGATCAGTATCTCTCCGCATGGACAACTGCACCTGCATTGTCCATGTCTACATGTCTTTCTGTATTGTCAAACATCGAAATCATGACCAAGGTTTACGCTTGGTCAACTAGGTCAACCTTGACCTACTGGAAATTGCACCAACACTCAGATCATCTTCATCTTCCTTGTAAGTTTTCACATATGTTTCGGCACTTGCCAAAATCAATCTTTCTACAATAAAAAGATGATAGTTGTTCTCGACCACCGAGTCGAATATGTTTGTAAAGTTCGATGAGCATGCCAATTCGTACCTATTACAAAGTTTGCACTCACATACAAAAACCAACATATATCCAATGCAGAAGTGCACGAATAGATGAAGCAACAAAAAAAAATAAAAAGTAGTCCGGTGCACGAAGCTCCCGTTATGCGGGGTCTAGAAGAAGGATCATTGTATGCAGCCTTATCCTGTTTTTTTGCAAGAGGTTGTTTTCAGGATTCGAACCCGTGACCTTTTGGTCACAAAGCAACAATTTTACTGTTGCAAGAGGCTGCACGAATAGATGAAGCAAAGAAGTTTATTTATTTCGATAGACACAGCATAAATTCCAGAAATTATAAATTTAAAGAACAGAGAGATTCTTATGAATGACAGAAACAACACTTTGAAAATAGATTAAGAGATTGATAGACACATGGAAGTAGGAGGGTTGTAATCAAAGCTCATTCTTGTCATATTTTATGAATCTACTAAATCTTATTGCATTCTATAATAATAACAAGAATGAAAAGTTATCCATATGCGTTGAAGAAATTCTCCAGTGGTATCTCAATATGCATCATTTGTCTGCCACAAGAACAAATTCATCAAATGTTCTCATGTCACACGTTTGCAAGACTTTTGTGGCAACCAATTATTCATTTGAATGTCATAGAAACATCAGAGCTCATGAAAAAAGTGAATTTCTCTGGAAGGGTTTGTGTCATAGAAACATCACAACCCTAACAAAAAGTGAATTTCTCTTGAAAGATATTTTACTTGTATTATGAGATAGTTATTAGCTATTTTGCAAGTCAAATAACACATTTGGAGAACCACTACCTTATCTGTTACATTCCTTAGTCTTTTGACAGCCATCATAGGAAGAAAATCATGTGGTAGCAAAACAGAGCTGTGATTGGTTCGATCCTTGCACTCCATAGACCTGGATGTTCATCATGGTCAAGACTAGAGCTTGAAGATTCAAAGATCACCTAGCAAAGTATCGGACCATTTAACCATGGCGACATCTTGGGAAATAAAGAAAATTTCATGTGCGGATTACTTACCATGCAAGAGGACTCGCAGTGCGGTTAATTAGTAGCACATTGGAGTAGTGATTATTTTCGTTGAGATCACTCCTGCTAACTCCATTCACGTGAATCACTCCTTTTCTTCTTAATTTCGAATTTGTTGACAATATGTGTGACCATGCCTTTGAGTTGTCCGAAATCACTGGTATTTTACTTGAAATGAGATCCAAATCCTATAAAGAATCAAGAGAAGAAGAACTTGTAGCCCAACTAAAAAAATCAAGTTACCATAACCAATTGCATTGATTGAACCGATATCAGTGCAAAAATGTAAAGACAAGCACATAAAGCATAGTCGGGATAAGAATTCCTAAAAGAAAATTGGCCTAGGACACTAATTGAAAGATAAAGAGAAAAGGATAATGAATCTAGAAAGTGCATTTGATGAAGAAGATATTCAAAGGGAGCTTGATAAATGAAAGCATTTCAAACAAAAAGCCATACAAGGTTTCATACGAGTCATTGAAATGACATCTCTAATATTCTTAAATTCATTATACACTAAAAAATTAAGGTATCTTGCACAAAAAGACTGGCTCAGATTCCAGTCTCTTAGTCTAACTAAAACACGAAAACAGCTGCACAATTTTCATTCGATTTTAAATATAGAGAGGAATGTGCATATCTTTCAAGTTACAAGTAGATTTGATATCAAAGTGACAATCTAGCTATGTCAAATTGCTAAAGAAATTAAATATTAACAAAACATACATTAGACAAAGTGGAATGGAACCCACTGCACAACCTATCAGAAAGAGTATATGATCCACGGGAAAGATGCAGAAAGCTACATGAAAGAGTATATGAGCATAAGTTTACCCGCTATTGATTTTGTGTTTAGTGCAGCTTCCTTATATTCAAGAGGTTGAATGTCTTGATTTGTTTCAATGAATTTGATTGAGATGATAATCACAAAAAAGAATGCGTTGGAACCGAAGAATCGCCATAACGGTGAGAGTTCGAGGTGCCGTTCACTAGATTCATCATTCTACCAGACAAACTAATTTAATAATGATATTTTAGAAAATACATTAAAATTTAATAATGGGGATTTAGCTCAGATGGTAGAGCGCTCGCTTAGCATGCGAGAGGTACGGGGATCGATACCCTGCATCTCCATGAAATATTTTTTTAGTTTATGTTTTTTATTTTGTACGTGAAAGTTTACCTTGTGTCTTCGTTGCATTATCTCCACACATTGCATTTTCCTTTTTATTTGCAAATTAAATATATATACAGGAATTCATTTATACATTAAATAGCTGTTAGTATTAGGGAGGTTTAAAAATATATTAATTTTTGTTTAAAGTATTTGAAATTGATTGATTGGAGTGAAATACGAATACACACATATTGACACCCAATGAGATATTTTATCCCAAGATCTATTGAATCAAACGTCCATATAAGTACCAACTATACCAATCCATGATAGATGAAACTAAAAAATATTGAATCACTTTAAATCAATATTAATGTACTTTCCGAAGTCTTCTTAATGTATCTATGTCCTAGATTTGAATTCAATAACATAAATCGAGATAGAAGAAATTTTAAACTTACAAACACTTGATAAAATTTATCACAAACTTATTATAAGACCTACGGATAATACTATTCACTAACTACATTATCATTAGATTCCTAAAATTCCTTTGGTTTAAAAATTATTAAATTTTTTCAATTTCTAAATAGTATAACTTCATCAACCAATTTCTTCCAAAATTAACGGATGGATTAAAAACAATCTAAATCATTTGAAACTAAAATCAATCTGCTCCTATAAATTTATTTAATATATTTATACTTGGGATGAATGATTTTTTAAATAGGTAAATTAAAATTTTAAGATGAAATGAAGGGGTATACGGGAATGTAATACATGATTTTGAAATTATAAAAATTGAATATGTGAAATAGAAAATACTGAAACTTTTTCACACAATTCAGTGAAATGCCGTGTTAGATTTCAAGGATCTTAGGTTCATTTATAAAGGGTAGCAAATAAAAGGAGATCCCATATTCAATATATCATCAAATGAATATTAAAAAAAACATCCTATAAAAATATTTAATTTAACTTTGTTTAATTTGAGTATTCAATATATTCAATATATATTCATCAAATGAATATATATTATATAAAAAAACATCCTATAAAAACATCCCATATTCAATATATTCATCAAATGAATATATTATATACATGTGAGTATCTAACTTTGTTTAATTTGAATATTATAATTTAACATATATAGACACTAAAGGTAAAATCTAATTAGTTTAAATTCGGAGCTTAAAAAAAATAAAATAAAATAACACCTGTATTTCAATTGGGGTGTCTGGATCAATTCTATGCGCTCGACAACACAGTTGTGGACTGTTCCACTACAAAAAAAAACAGCATTACCGACGGAATATTCCGTCGTAGTTATGTCGGTAGAGGCATTTACTGACGGAAAATAAAGTGTCGGTGTAAAATTCGTCGGAAAATTATACTCTGACGGAATTATTGTTCCGTCGGTACATTTACCGATGGAATAACTAGTTCCGTCGGTAAATATATACCGACGGAAAAGTTATTACAATTTTCGCTATCCTAATCTATGAGCCCGACAACAGAGTTGTGGACTGTTCCACCGCGAACGATATATATATAGGTGCCCATCTTGTATTAGATTTATTTTTTAAAATTTATTTCTTTTAGCTCCTGAGTTAAGCTGATTAGATTTAAACTTTAGGGTTTAGGAGTTGGATTATAGTGAAATTAAAAAATTTTAAGTACACATGGGGTATATAATATATGTATTTTGGGTGTTTAGGATTTACAATTTAAAGGAATAAATTTAAAAAAAATATTGAGATGCTTGGATCAATTCTAGGCGCGTGAATTGTTCTGCCGCGAATGATCCTTGTAAATTTCTCATGAAGGAGATCAATGATCATAAGCAAAGGAAACCGGAAATCTCCATGTTTCAAGAGATACATTCTCTTGTGAAACATAGAACAAACACACTATTGTAAAACAACAAATTACTACAATCAAAGTTAACTGCGAAATTGAATCATTACCCGTTCAGCAAGCACGCAAGCTTTGCCAGGAGTCCCAACACCAACTGCAATTAGTTTAACTCCTGCTGCATCAAATTTGGATGAGTTTGCAGGTATCAAAAGAGAAGAGCTAAACTCACCAACAAAAACATCCAAAATGCCTCATGAGTGCAACCACTGAAACACACTAATCCACACAAAAGTAGTTGATCATGTATCAATCAATCTGCTAGGACAATGAAACGGAACAACTAACAATTGCCTAATCGAACAAACTAAGAGCAGGTGGTAATCAGATCTAGAGAAGAAAGATTTAGAAAATCAGTAGTTAGTATCAACGGGAGAAGGGAAAAAAGGAAGCAATTTGATATTTCGTTTTGGTCCCAGAGATCGCTGAGGAACAGGGCTCTCCAGTGCCCCCGCCACGAATACACGGATACCATCAAGGGCATCCCGGGTTGCGGTCTCATTGATGCCGCTAGTAGCGACTGCGACAGAGGAACCATGTGACGCAGCTTGAAGGATCGGCATCTGAAGCCGACTAGTGATGAGCCGAGTGAATCGGGGGATCAAACCCACAGATGGCTTCGGCGGAGAATTCGATCAGCTTACGAGGGAGTGAGGCAGAGAGAGGGTGAGAGACGGAGGAGAGGTCCTGCTCGCCGACGCAGCTGCAGTGGCGAAGCAACAAACCTTAACAACCTCCAGAACAAAATCTCAAGCAACAAGACTCTCCTTTCTTTCCCGCGGTCAAGGAGAAGGAGACGTGAGAAAGATCACGGTTTGCAATATACTCTCGCCTCATCTTAAAAAAAAAACTCTAATGGCCATTTAGACCAGGTGGAGTTGTACTCTCGCCTCTTCTTACAAACAAAAAAAAATTGTAATGACCTTTTATACTAGATGGAGTTTAGAGTTTAGGGTTTAGAATTTAGTCCCATATTGTTTGTTTTTGATTAACGGAGTGGAACTAGTGCTATAAAAGAAGAGGCTATGGCTCTAATTTATTCATATCTTTCTCAACCTTTTGGCTAAGATCAAGTGTAGTATTTGTTCTTATCAGTTTAATATCTAATACGTGGACCATTGGTCCACTATGATATTAAATTAATTTTTGTTTTTGGGGAGAGATCATCTACTAGATCTTTCGTGTGTTATCCTTGTGTTGTACTATTGCAGGGTTCGTGTGTTAAGTTCAATTAAATTTTTATATTAAGGTGGTGTAGGGTTCGTGTGTTAAGTTCAATTAAATTTTTATATTAAGGTGGTGTTTGGTTTAGAGGTTTGGAAATAAAGAAATGGATTCATTTCCAAATCTGGATGAAACTCACCCCCTCCCTTAGGTTTTGATGGAATGGAAATAAGAATTAAGTTTTGGACAAAAATACCCTTATTATATTTGTTTAATTTTTCTTTCATTTCATTCTCTCTCCTTGTTCTCTCTCATCATATTTTCTCTGTCCTCATTCTATCATCATATTTTTTTCTTTCAACATATTTTATCTCTTCTTATTCTCTCTCATCACACATTCTTTACAATTTTCTCTCTCATCATACACTCTCTCTCATTATTTTCTCTCTCTTCATTCTCTTATTTTTTTTCATCATACTTTTTCGTTCTCTCTCCAGAATCTCTCTTACCATACACTCTCTCCATATTTTATCTAATCACACTTTCTCTCTCTTCATTCTCTTCCATCACTCTCTCTCTCCTTATTCTCTCTCATCCCACATTCTCTACCATTTTCTCTTTGTATTCTCTCTCATTATTTTCTCTCTCATCACTCTCTCTCATTATTTTATCTCTCTTCATTTTTTCATCATACTTTCTCTCTCCTCAATCTCTCTTACCATACTCTCTCTCCATATTTTCTCTCATCCCACTTTCTCTCTCTTCATTCTTTTTCATCACACTCTCTCCTCATTTTCTCTCATCACACTTTCCCTTTCTTCATTTTTTCCCATCACACATTCTCTCTCATCACATTTTCTCATCATACTTTCTCTCTCTTCATTTTTCCCAATTAATCTTTCTCTCTCAACACACTTTCTCTCTCATCATACTTTTTCTCTTCTCAATCTCTCCTATCAAACTCTCTCTCCTCATTTTCTCTTATCATACTTTGCCTCTCTTCATTTTTTCTTATCACACTTTCTCTCTCATCATATGTGTCTCTCACATTCAATTTTACTTTCCATCTAATTTTTTCTCTTATTTTCCTCTAAGGGTAAAAAATAAAATTTAAGTTCATTCCGATTGAAAATATTAAACTAACAAAACATTACTTTTAGGAATGATACCCAAGCTCACACTCATTCCCATTCCACAATACTATGATACCTATTCCCATTCCGATTCCTAGGAGAGAACCAAACACCACCTAAATTAAGTTTATTTTTAAATTATTTATTACAGTCCATGAAATTAAATCATAAAATTATATATATTTTAAAATAAATACAAAACACATAAAAAATAATCAAATTTTTTTACTGATTTAATTATTAATTTTTAGTTAATAAATAAGAAATTTTAAAATTATAATTGAATAAATTGATGTTTTCTTAGATGAAATTTTGAAATAATTTAATTAAAAAATTAAATTTGATTAGGTTATTCATTTTAAATTTTAAATGTTATCAAGTTCTCAATTTAATTGGTATCAAGTATTCAACTTGCAAATCCTCCAGTCATGAAAATTTTTAACTGGTCTGTCAGTCCAGTGTTCTTAGATCAACCGTCCATTAGAGAAAATTCATCCGTTAATTCACCAAGATTTAAACACGAACCTTAAATATTTGAGAAACTAAAAAAGTGCCCTACCGTGGTACTATTACACAAGAACAACCTTATTTATTGCTTAAAACTTATTCAATTAGTTATTAAATTTAATAATTTAAACTTATTTTATTTTATTTATTTAACATGTTTATAAAAAGTTATTGATGATTATTATTCACTAATATACTTGTTCAAATCTATTCATAAGTTATTGAAACATGCCCAATTAATTAAAATTGTGTTGTATTGAACGCACATAAATAATTCCATATTAAATTGAACACCAAACTTATTTTTGAACCATTGGTTCATTTACTGCCCTATCTGGCACGCTTGGGATATGCAACGAGGGCAGAATGATAGCGCACGCTTGGGATATGTACCGAGAGCACAATGTGTTGGTGCGGGTAGCACTAACGGTCTAACCCAGGTTTTGATGAATGACAAATGGGTTAAGTTAGTTGTGTTGTTGTCTGACACTTCTATCAAGTGTGCAGGAAAAGTCCAGCTAGGTCAACGGGCTGACCGGATAGCTGGCGAGAAGTCCAAGCGGGTCAACGGGCTGACCGGACGCTTGGCGAGAAGTCCAGCTAGGTCGACGGGCTGACCGGATAGCTGGCGAGAAGTCCAAGCGGGTCGACGGGCTGACCGGACGTCTGACAGGTAAGTGAGGTAAGTCACTGGAGGGGAGTGACTGCGAGGACGCGTTCCCGGGAAGGGAACATTAGGCGTCGATCCGGCTTAGATCCATTTCGGATATCTAAGTCGAGATCGTGACTAGATTCCGGTCTCGGAAAGACGGAACCTAAGTCATACTCTGGATGCTAATTTTTATTACTGAGTGTACCTGTAAAAATGTGCTAACAAACTGTGCTGCAGGGTTTATTTGCCTCGGACTAACACTGTTTTGCAGGTAGGAAACAGTGGGGGTCCGGGCGCCCGGAAGGGATCCGGGCGCCCGGAGGCAAATTTTATCCCCAGGACGACGTTGACACTTGGAGCATGCTGGTTGGGAGTGCTACGTCACATTCCAGGCGCCCGGAGGGGATCCAGGCGCCCGGAGCAGCATATAAAAGAAGCCCCAGGCAGGAACTTCAAAATATAAGTCTTCTGAGAACTCTGAGTCCAATCACTCTGCTGCTCTGCGCTCCAACAACGTTCACAAAGCTCCGACGACTCACTCCGGCTCTCTTTTTAATTCATTGTTTGTCGATTAGCTTTGTTTTCTTTCTTTTTCATTAGCAATATTTGTACGTAAACTGTAATTATCCGAATTGCTAGTGAATTGCCCTCAAGGAGTACGGGCCTTCGAGTAGGAGTCGTCACAGGCTCCGAACGAAGTAAAAATCAACAGTGTTCATCTCTTTACTTCTTTACTTTTCCGCTGCGTTTTAACTCGAGATTTTCGAATCGATATTCACCCCCCCTCTATCGAATCTAACGGTCTTACAAGTGGTATCAGAGCGAGGTTCCGCTCTGATTTGGTGCAACCACCAATCAGACAGGGGGTGAAATCATTTTTTTTACAATTCCAAACTGATATTATTATCTTTTTGGAAGTTTTTTTCGTTGCATTTAAAATCAAAATTGGTACAACACCAACTTAGAGTTTCTATTTCTCCCGCACTGCTAATCCAAGACGAAGTCTTGGGATTTTTTTTCCAGTTAATTTAGTGTGTGCAGGATAAGATGTCTCAACAAGAAGGCTTCAGCACAGTACGTCCTCCCCTATTCAACGGGGATGACTTTTCGTACTGGAAGAGGAGAATGGAGGTCTACATGAAGACAGACTACGACCAATGGATGTGCGTCACAAAGGCTTACAAAATTCCAGTAGACAACTCCGGGAAAATAGTAGACCCTGAAGAATGGACAAATGATATAAAGAAAAAGGCATCAATTGAAAACAAAGCCATCAATACTCTACACTGCGGACTAACACGAGAAGAACTGAACCGGGTCGGACCACATGAAAACGCTAAGGAGCTTTGGGATAAACTGATCGAGCTGCACGAAGGAACAAGCGACGCAAAGGTAACAAAAAGAGATTTGCTGTTAAATAAAATTTTTAATATAAAAATGCAGGAAGGAGAAACGGCAAGTCAGCTCCACGCGAGGGTCAAAGATATCCTCAACGGTCTCCACGCGATAGGCCACCAAATGGAGAACCGAGACTTAATCAGGTACGTGTTAAATGCTTTTCCGCGAAACAATTTGTGGGCATCAATCGTAGATGCCTACAAAATTTCAAAAAATTTATCTAAATTAAAATTGGATGAACTCTTCTGTGAATTAGAACTTCATGAGCAAACTAACGCCGGGGTCGAGAAAGGTGTAGCTTTATTTGCAGGTTCCTCTAAAGAAAAGAAGAACGAACCCGAATCTGAAGAAGATTCCGATCAAGACTCTGAAGACGAAGAACACCTGGTGAACCTGGTAAGGAAAATGTTCACCAGGAAAAAGAGAAGCTTCAGCAAACAGGATCTTTAGAAGATCAGTTCGCCAGCCGACTCAAGAAATGTCACATGTTTCGGATGTAACAAAAAGGGGCACTACAACAATGAATGCCCAAGATTGAAACTTGACAAACCAAAGTCAACAAAGAAGAAAGCCCTCAAAGCAACATGGGACGATTCCTCCTCAGACGAATCGGAAGGAGAAAGGCAAAAGCACCAAAGTCACCTCGCGCTGATGGCTCGCGAAGCTGAAACGGAAGAGGAATCAGAAGACGGGTCCGAACCCGAATCGAGCCACGAGTCCGCACTCGTTTCCGAAGGTTCCGAAGAGGTATACCTAAACTTAAATCGTAAATTCTTTAGAATTATCTCGTGTTTAAATAAAAAAGTAGTTAAGTTGGAAAATGAAAATAAATCGCTTCTTGAGGAAAATCAAAACCTCAAGGAACAATTAAAAAATTCGAATCCAACTCAAGATCGAACACTTGAGGAGGAGAATTTATCATTAAAAAATGAAATTAATAAGTTAAAAGAATTGTTGGAAAAATTCACAACAAGATCTAAAAATTTAGATTTAATTCTAAATAACCAAAAGGCATGCTATAATAAAACCGGACTTGGATATAAGTCAAACTCAAACAAAACCTTTAAATCATTATTAACCCAACACAAAGCAACTAAACAAGCTTGGGTCCCGAAAGCGTGCTTAACCACGCAAGTAGGACTTAATCAATTCTATATACCTAAAGATAAAATACATTATATAAACTTGAATAAATCAGATCAAAAACTAAAATATAAATTTAACTTAAAATCAAAATTCAAAACTCAACAAAATTTAGATTATCACCAAGTTGATTATAACTATAAAAAGAATCGACACAAACCCAAAATCTAAATTAAGGGCCAATAATTCAGGGGGAGGCTCCAGAATAGCTGGCACCTCCAAAACTAACATACCCGACAGGGTAACCCAAAACAAACTAACCCGACAGGGTAATTAGGATTAGTTAAAAAGAGACCAAGTTTAACTTGACTCATGGTACTGGTGAAGTTTTTGGATGATAGTACGTTAGGGAAGCTTGGGCATCGCATGTCTAGAAAGATATGGCTTCGATCTGGTGCATTTGGCCAAGTGGAACTGACCGAAGCTACCCTTAAACGAATCCTAACCAGTTAGACCAAGATTTAGTACTAAGTTCCGTGGATAGGACTATTCGGAAAACTTCGAAAGGTTGGTTACTTCTAATGATGTCCATGAGACTCACCAAGCTTAGAAGTTTATCCGAAGAATGCCTATTTGTGGAAACCAAAGCTAAGTCTGAATCTAACACTAGTTAAACCAAAACTCTATAATCAAACCAATTTCATCTCACAAAACCATAGGTTTCCCTGATTGATAATATAGTTCGGGTGAGATGAATAAGGCTTTAAAAATTAATTTCAAAATTTTAAACTTAAAAAAGTGTTTTCAAAATTTTACCTTAAAAATTATTTTTAAACTTAAAAATTATTTTTAAACTTAAAAATTATTTTTAAACTTAAAAATTATTTTCAAAATTTTAACTTAAAAACTTTAATTTTAAACTTAAAAATTATTTTCAAAATTTTAACTTAAAAATTAATTTCAAAATTTTAAACTTAAAAAGTGTTTTCAAAATTTTAAATTAAAAATTATTTTTAAACTTAAAAATTATTTTCAAAATTTTAACTTAAAAACTTTAATTTTAAACTTAAAAATTATTTTCAAAATTTTAACTTAAAAATTATTTTCAAAAGTTTTAAACTTAAAAATTATTTTCAAAATTTTAACTTAAAAATTATTTTCAAAATTTTAACTTAAAAATTATTTTCAAAATTTTAACTTAAAAACTAAAATTTTAACTTAAAAATTATTTTCAAAACTTAAAAATTATTTTCAAAACTTAAAAATTATTTTCAAAATTTTAACTTAAAAACTAAAATTTTAACTTAAAAATTATTTTCAAAATTTTAACTTAAAAACTAAAATTTTAACTTAAAAATTATTTTCAAAACTTAAAAATTATTTTCAAAATTTTAACTTAAAAACTTTAATTTTAAACTTAAAAATTATTTTCAAAATTTTAACTTAAAAATTATTTTCAAAATTTTAACTTAAAAACTAAAATTTTAACTTAAAAATTATTTTCAAAACTTAAAAATTATTTTCAAAATTTTAACTTAAAAACTTTAATTTTAAACTTAAAAATTATTTTCAAAACCTAAAAATTATTTTCAAAATTTTAACTTAAAAACTTTAATTTTAAACTTAAAAATTTTAAACTTAAAAATTATTTTCAAAATTTTAACTTAAATTTTTAACTTAAAAATTATTTTCAAAACTTTAACTTAAATTAATTTCAAAAAAAAAAAAAAAAAAAAGGAAGTCCAAAACCAGGGGCGGGCGCCCCTGGTATTCTGGTCGGGGGCGCCCGGAAGGGGTTCCAGGCGCCCCGCCCCAGCAACCCCGGGCGCCCGGAAGGGATCCGGGCGCCCGGAGTCCCCTATAAATAAGGGGTAGCAGGCGCCCCCAACATCTGCCCCACTCCCTCTCACTTTTGCCAAGGTTCACTTTGAACCTCAGTGCGAAAGTACTCTAAATCAAAATCTTCTTGCGGTGACGACGCTGTTGCGATTCAACCGAGGTCATCAAATCTATATTTTTTTTCTTCGATGGCTCCTCGGTAAAACACTCTTCCACTCTCTAAAAATTTCTTTTGTCTTCTAATTTTTTTTTTAAAATATTCTTTATATACAGTAGGAAACGAACAAATACTGGTGCTGGACCCTCCAATGCTAGTACAGACCCTAGGTTTCCCACAGACGAACTTAGGATTAAATTTGAGTCCACCATTTATAAGGCCATTAGGACTACTTGCATAGATAGAGCGTTCTTCCTAAGGTCATGTCCCTCTGCCTTAGAGGTTATAGGTCACTACAATTTAAGGAACCTTGTCGAATGTACCAGTCCAATAAACAAAAGTCTATGTGCTGAATTTTGCAATAACCTAGTAAAAGTAGACGACTTCACCTATACCACTAGGGCGGCAGGCACTGATATCGTATTTTCCCCTACAACTATCCGAGAGTTTTTAGAGTTGCGTCCTTCTACTTGCTCCTTTTTATGCTATCCTCCGAGGGATCTACCGTTCGACGATCCCTACTCACATATTACTCTCGATACGATGTATTCGTATTTTTTTGGGGGAGAGAGAGATCCCACTGTGACACAGTTTAGGTCAGTAGAACTTAGAGTCCAGGACTACGCTCTTTATAGGGTTGTAGTTCTTTGCATTTTACCACTGACCACTCGGGACATCGCTGTGATGCGCCCATTCCATTCATTCCTACTTTATGCCCTGATTCATAGGTTAGAGATTGACATTAGCCTACATATCTTTTCCACCATCATTTACTCAGCCGGATACGTAACTGACAGTCGAGTCCATATGCCATTTGGTCACATTCTGACAGCCTATATGTCCTCGCTGCACATTGATGTCACTAGAGGAGACGTTGCCCATATGACCGAGTTCGATGTTATATCCTCTCGGAACTTTTCCCTAGCCGGCATCCAGGTAGATAGAGATGATGGGACTATGACTTGGCGGAGGGGGGCACAACACCAGCCCGATCCAGACGCACAGATGGACGAGTTCATGCTCGCACTATTTCCGGAGGAAGCCGCACCGACTCCACCACCACCCCCAGCTCGAGCACCACGACACGCTCCCCGCACTCTAGCCGACCGTATGACCGGACTAGAGAGAGCCATGGCGAGTCTCCAGCAGGAGAACTCCGACTTTCATCGGGATATACGGCGAGAGGTTGCCGAGTTACGAGCTGCCGGGGACACCCGCCACACTGAGCTGATTGCACTTCTTCGATCCTTGGGATCTGGACCACCCCCTTCATCATCTCAGTAGCTTTAGTGATGACCTACTTCTGTAGCTACACTATTTGTAAAATATTTTGGATTTATCTAGTGGCATTTCAAACTTACATTAAATATGTTCTATCTTAATAGACTAGGAAATTTCAAAAAATACTTTCAAAAATGATTTTATCAAATTATAGGTTAAACTTGTTTGCTTTCAAAACTTTCCATTTTTAGATCTTCAAAAACAGTTTTGGCCTTAGATTAGGTTTACATCCTTAGAAAGCATGTACCCATAGGACTAGTTTTTGAGCATCTCACTAACACCCTAGGGTTACCTTGCTTGTGTTTGACAAACATAGAAAGGGGTGAGATGTATAGGCCAACTGTCTGGACTTAAGATGCTTATTTCAGTGCATCAACATAAGTTTGGACGTTAAATACAATTCAGATATTAATCAGATTAAAGTTCATCAGTCAAGTCAAACACTGATTGATTATAATTTCCTTAATCTGACTAACCTAGTGAAAGCTACTATCTTCTGATAGTTAGTTAGTACCTAATTGGTTAGACAGCTGGTTAGAGTTAAGTATCAATTTCAGGGGGAGAAATAAAACTACTTTAGTTTTCCAAATTGAATTTTAAACTTAATTTTGAAAATCAAAGTTTAAAAATAACTTGTTTAAAATTGTGAAATTCTTTTACCTCACAAACTTTTTATCCATTTTTCCTAGTCTTTGAAAACTGACCTTTTCAAGTATTTTAAACCATGTGTTTAACACTTTTACACTTTGAAAATTTGATTTTAGAATACAAATTTTACAAACACATTCTAAAAATATGATCTTAATTTCAAAGCTAAATTTTACAAACTAAGCTTCTCAAAATCATTTTCTTTGATTTTGAAAATTGAATCTTTTACAAACTTAGTGTTGAAAAATAAATCAGTTTTGAAAAATATATTTTCTCAAACTTGTTTTGGAAATTTGGTTTGAAACATTAGACCTTATACACTTATGATTGAAAATTAGACAATCTACACTTAGCAAATTTTCAAAAGCTAAAGAAATTCTTTTTTGATGAATGCCAAAGGGGGAGGAGGGTTAGGTGGTTAAGTTAGCTAAACCAATTTGAAAACTCAAACTAACTTTAAAACCACACAAATGCATGTTGTTTCGTACATATGCTTTCACTAACTTAACCAGGTTGTCATTCCATCAAAAAGGGGGAGATTGTTGGTGCGGGTAGCACTAACGGTCTAACCCAGGTTTTGATGAATGACAAATGGGTTAAGTTAGTTGTGTTGTTGTCTGACACTTCTATCAAGTGTGCAGGAAAAGTCCAGCTAGGTCGACGGGCTGACCAGATAGCTGGCGAGAAGTCCAAGCGGGTCGACGGGCTGACCGGACGCTTGGCGAGAAGTCCAGCTAGGTCGACGGGCTGACCGGATAGCTGGCGAGAAGTCCAAGCGGGTCGACGGGCTGACCGGACGCTTGGCAAGAAGTCCAGACGGGTCGACGGGCTGACCGGACGTCTGGCAGGTAAGTGAGGTAAGTCACTGGAGGGGAGTGACTGCGAGGACGCGTTCCCGGGAAGGGAACATTAGGCGTCGATCCGGCTTAGATCCATTTCGGATATCTAAGTCGAGATCGTGACTAGATTCCGGTCTCGGAAAGACGGAACCTAAGTCATACTCTGGATGCTAATTTTTATTACTGAGCGTACCTGTAAAAATGTGCTAACAAACTGTGCTGCAGGGTTTATTTGCCTCGGACTAACACTGTTTTGCAGGTAGGAAACAGTGGGAGTCCGGGCGCCCGGAAGTCCGGGCGCCCGGAATGGCTCCGGGCGCCCGGAAGTCCGGGCGCCCGGAGGCAAATTTTATCCCCAGGACGACGTTGACACTTGGAGCATGCTGGTTGGGAGTGCTACGTCACATTCCAGGCGCCCGGAGGGGATCCAGGCGCCCGGAGCAGCATATAAAAGAAGCCCCAGGCAGGAGCTTCAAAATATAAGTCTTCTGAGAACTCTGAGTCCAATTACTCTGCTGCTCTGCGCTCCAACAACGTTCACAAAGCTCCGACGACTCACTCCGGCTCTCTTTTTAATTCATTGTTTGTCGGTTAGCTTTGTTTTCTTTCTTTTTCATTAGCAATATTTGTACGTAAACTGTAATTATCCGAATTGCTAGTGAATTGCCCAACGAAAGTACTCAAGGAGTACGGGCCTTCGAGTAGGAGTCGTCACAGGCTCCGAACGAAGTAAAAATCAACAGTGTTCATCTCTTTACTTCTTTACTTTTCCGCTGCGTTTTAACTCGAGATTTTCGAATCGATATTCACCCCCCCTCTATCGAATCTAACGGTCTTCCACAATGTTGTTACCATCTCGATGATCTTGAACCAACTCCAGACCAATGCTTTGGATAAACATGCTCGCTCAGTCAAACTGATAAGTAAATTGTTCGGTCACACTGAAAGAACAAGCCAAATGAAAGGCCATGGGGAAACCCTAACCCTACGGTCTACGGAGGGCCCTAACTATAGGAGAGTAACTCGAGGGGTGATTAGCTTGCGGGTTAGATTAACAAACATGTTAAGGTGCTTTCATACTAGGAAGCAACAGAGTTGGGAAAGTTGGCAACAAAGTTCTATAATATATTTTGCAATGGGAGAAGGAAGCACGATGGCCAAAGTAAGATTGACTTTCCACATCTCTTCCCTCCAGGCCATTTCAAGTAGATATAAAAGAAACAAAAGGAGTTCAATAGGATGAACCCAGCATATCAAATGAGAACCACCAAAACCTCAAGAGTAAGATGCATGAATTGAGACTTCCTCCTCAAAATATTTGACAGTATGATTGATCATGTCTGAAAATTGAAAAGAGGGCATGCTGGCAATGGTGACTTGGTTATTGATTGGAATAGGACTTTTTACTATGAGAAAAAGTTTTCCTTTGATCTCGCACACACTAAAACAAGTTAAAAAAAATGTTAGTGCCCAAAAACCAGGGGAAGTCTTTGGCGATAGCCCTCCGACGCTAATGACGCAAAGCCTCTGCGAGTGGTGTCCATGAGCACAGCCACCGGCCAAATCGGAGACAACTCCGTGGGTGTCCCTCAAGGCCTACGACGTCGGCAATTGGGGAAGTTCGCGACATGGACGCTATCTTTCTATGTGTTGGCAACAGGCAACAAAATCGATCGGAGCGGCAGTAAACAAGAGCAAAAGGAAGGGGTAGCAATTTTAAACAGGAGATTTGTCATGCATTTATAACTAACTATATGCTCTGATACCATTGTTGATACTCAATATGCATGAATCAAAATGAATTAAAATGGTAAACACTTACAACAATCTCCCGCAGATCTACAATCGGCGACGATTGGATTTGCTGTCGGGAGATCAATCATAGGATCGGAAGGCTCTCCACAATTCAGCGAACCAAATCCCACCGTCTCAAATGTTCTTCTCGCTCTCCCGTTGTCTCTTTCTCTACACCTTGAATCACCCCCCCCCCCCTCCCCCAATGATCCTTGGACGTACCCCTTATAAAGGAAAATAACCCAAGTATATAATGGACTTTTCCATTAAGAGTAGTGGGGAACGTGGGCATGTTCCCATGTTCCCCATTTCCTATAGGATCAGCATCTGAAGCCAACTAGTGATGAGCCGAGCGAATCAAGGGATCAAACCCATAGACAGCTTCGGCGAAGAATTTGATCAACTTAAGAGGGAGCGAGGAGGAGAGAGGGTGACCGAAGGAGGAGAGGTCCTGCTTGTCGACGCAGCTACAGCGGTGAAGCAACAAATCTTAACTGCCTCCAGAACAAAATCGCAAGCAACAAGACTCTCCTTTCTTTTCCACGGCCAAGCAGAAGGAGAAGTGAGAAAGATCACGGTTTGCAGTGTACTCTCGCCTCTTCTTAAACAAAAACTCTAATGGCCATTTATACCAGGTGGAGTTGTACTCTCGCCTCTATTTACAAACAAAAAAAACTGTAATGACCTTTTATACTAGGCGGAGTTTAGAGTTTAGGGTTTAAAATTTAGTCCCATATCGTTTGTTTTTGATTGACGG
Source organism: Zingiber officinale (assembly GCF_018446385.1). Lineage (NCBI taxonomy): Eukaryota > Viridiplantae > Streptophyta > Magnoliopsida > Zingiberales > Zingiberaceae > Zingiber > Zingiber officinale. The sequence continues at coordinate 18,909,457 of NC_055989.1, forward strand.
AGTGGAACTAGTGCTATAAAAGAAGAGGCTATGGCACTTTCTCATTCATACCTTTCTCGGCCTTTTGGCTAAGATCAAGTGTAGTATCTGTTCTTATCAGTTTAATATCTGATACGTGGACCATTGGTTCACTATGATATTAAATTAATTTTTATTTTGGGGAGGGATCTTTACAGTAGCTTGCTATTGGATCCTTTGCGTGTCATCCCTGTGTTGCACTATTGTAGGGGTTCGACGCACCCGACCAAGATAAATTAAATTTTTATATTAAATTAAGTTTTTTTAAATGATTAATTATAGTGCAAGAAATTAAATCTTAAAATTTTATATATTTAAAAATAAATACAAAACACATAAAAATAATTGAATTTTTTTACTGAATTAATTATTAATGTTCAGTTAATGAATAAGAAATTTTAAAATTAGAATTGAATAAATTGATCTTTTCTTAGATTAAATTTTGAAATAATTTAATTAGGTCCTTCAATTTAATCGAAATAACTTAATTTGTGTGGTTTTTTTTAATTTTGTAAGAAAAAATGATTTTACTCCGCCGAAGAAAGATAAATCACGTACCAAACAACTTTCTAATAGAGAAAATTCACATATTCAACTTACTAATCCTGGGATAGATCAATCGTCCATTAGAGAAAATTCATTCGTTAATTCATCGAGATTTAAACTCAATCCTGAAATATTTGGGAAATTAAAAAAAGTGTCTTACCGTGGTACTATTACACAAGAACAACCTTATTTATTGTTTGAAACTTGTTCAACTATTTATTAAATTTAATTATTTTATTTTATTTTATTTATTTAACATGTTTATAAAAAAGTTATTGATGATCATTATTCACCAACATACTTGTTCAAATTTATTCGTAAGGTATTGAAATGGTGTTGTATTGAACGAACAAAAATAATTCCTTATTAAATTGAACACCGATCTTATTTTTGAACAATTGGTTCATTTACCGCCCTATCCAGCACGCTTGGGATATGCAACGAGGGCACAATGATAGAGCACACATGGGATGTGTACCGAGAGCACAATGTTGTTACCATCTCGATGATCTTGAACCAACTCCAGACCAATGCTTTGGATAAATAGGCTCGCTCAGTCAAATTGATAAATGGATCACTGAAAGAACATGCCAAATGATAGACCATGGTAAAACCCTAACCCTATAGTCTACGGAGGGCCCAAACTATAGGAGAATAACTCGAGGGGTGATTAGCTTGCGGGTTAGATTAAGTAACATGTTAAGGCACTTTCATACCAGGAAGCAACATAGTTGGGAAAGTAGGCAACAAAGTTCTTTAATATATTTTGCAATGGGAGAAGGAAGCACAAAGGACAAAGTAAGATTGACTTTTCACATCTCTTCCCTCCAGGCTATTGTAGGTAGATGTAAAAGAAACAAAACGAGTTCAATAGGATGAACACAGCATATCAAATGAGAACCACTAAAACATCAAGAGTAAGATGCATGAATTGAGACTTCCTCCTCAAAATATTTGATAGTACGATTGATCATGTCTGAAAATTGAAAAGAGGGCATGCTGGCAATGGTGACTTGGTTATTGATTGGAATAAGACTTTTTACTATGAGAAAAAGTTTTCCTTTGATCTCGCAAACACAAAAACAAGTAAAAAAAAATGTTAGTGCCCAGAAATCAGGGGAAGTCTTTGGCGATAGCCCTCTGATGTTAATGACGGAAAGCCTCAGCGAGTGGCGGCCATAAGCCAAGCCACCGGCCAAATCGGAGACAAACTCCGTGGGTGTCCCTCAAGGCCTACGACGTCGGCAATTGGCGAAGTTCGTGACATGGACGCTATCTTTCCATGTGTTGGCAGCGGGCAACAAAATCGATCGAAGCGGCAGCAAACAAGAGCAAAAGGAAGGGGTAGCAATTTTTAGCAGGAGATTTGTCATGCATTTATAACTAACTATGTGCTCTGATACCATTGTTGATACTCTAAATGCATGAATCAAAACGAATTAAAATGGGAAACACTTACAACGATTTCCCGCAGATCTGCAATCGGCGAAGATTGGATTTGCGGTTGGAATAGCAATCATAGGATTAGAAAGCTCTCCACAATTCCACAAACCAAATCCCACCGTCTCAAATGTTCTGCTCACTCTCTCATTGTCTCTTTCTCTACACCGTGAATCGTCCCCCATGATCCTTGGACGCACCCCTTATAAAGGGAAATAACCCAAGGATATGATGGGCGTTTCCATTAAGAGTAGTAGGGAACGTGGGCATGTTCCCACGTTCCTATTTCCTATAGGATCGACATCTGAAGCCGACTAGTGACGAGATGAGCGAATCGGGGGATCAAACCCCTAGACAGCTTCGGTGAAAAATTTGAACAGCTTACGAGGGAGTGAGATGGAGAGAGGGTGACCGACGGACGAGAGGCCCTGCTCGTCGACGCAGCTGCAGCGGCGAAGCAACAAACCTTAACTAGCTCCAGAACAAAATCGCAAGCAACAAGACTCTCCTTTCTTTTCCGCGGCCAAGGATAAGGAGAAATGAGAAAGATCACGGTTTGTAGTGTACTCGCACCTCTTCTGAAAAAAAACTCTAATGGTCATTTAGACCAGGTGGAGTTGTACTCTCGCCGTTATTTACAAACAAAAAAAAACCTGCAATGACCTTTTATACTAGATGGAGTTTACATGTTAGGGTTTAGAATTTAGTCCCATATCTTTTGTTTTTGATTGACGGAGTGGAACTAGTGCTATAAAAGAAGAGGCTATGACACTTTCTTATTCATACCTTTCTCGGCCTTTTGGCTAAGATCAAGTGTAGTATTTGTTCTTATCAGTTTAATATTTGATACGTGGATCATTGGTTCACTATGATATTAAATTAAATTTTGTTTTGGGAGGGATCATTACCGTAGCTTGCTATTGGATCCTTGACGTGTCATCCCTGTGTTGCACTATTGCAAGGGTTTGGCACACCTGACCAAGTTAAATTAAAATTTTAAATTAAGTTTATTTTTAAATTATTAATTACAATGCATGAAATTAAATCTAAAATTTTAAATATTTAAAAATAAATACAAAACAAATAAAAAAATTGAAGTTTTTACCGATTTAATTATTATTTTTTAGTTAATGAATAAGAAATTTTAAGATTAGAATTGAATAAATTGATGTTTTCTTAGTTGAAATTTTGAAATAATTTAATTAAAATTTTAAATTTATCAAGTTATTCAATTGAATTGAAATAACATAATTAGTGTGGTTTATTTTTTTAATTTGGTAAGAAAAAAGGATTTTACTCCGCCCAAGAAAGATAAAACACATACCAAACAACTTTCTAATAGGGAGGACGTTTAACCCTTAGGGAATAAAACATGTAAAACACCTGTATCACCCGAATACCAATTTGGCTACACCATGGGGGTAGAGTTTGGTTCAAGTTTGGCTTGAGGTTGGTTCGTTTAAATGTTATCAAGTTCTCAATTGAATTGGTATCAAGTACTCCACTTTCACTGACTAATCCTGGGATGGTCAATCCAGCCATAAAAATTTTCCACCGGTCCATCAATCCAATGTTCTTAGATCAATCATCCATTAGGAAAAATTCATCCGTTAATTCTCCGAGATTTAAACTCGATCCTTAAATATTTGGGAAACTAAAAGTGTCCTATCATGGTACTATTACACAAGAACAACCTTATTTATTGTTTGAACATTATTCAATTATTTATTAAATTAAATTATTTTATTTTATTTTATTTTCTTTTATTTAACATGTTTATAAACAAGTTATTGATGATCATTATTCACCAATATACTTGTTCAAATTTATTCATAAATTTTTGAAGCATGTCCAATTAATTAAAATAGTGTTGTATTGAACGCACATAAATAATTTCATATTAAATTGAACACCAAACTTATTTTTGAACCATTGGTTCATTTACCGCCTTATCTGGCATGCTTGGGATATGCAACGAGGGCACAATGATAGGGCACGGTTGGGAGGTGTACCGAGAGCACAATGTTGTTACCATCTCGATGATCTTGAACCAACTCCAGACCAATGCTTTGGATAAATAGTCTCGCTCAGTCAAACTGACAAGTAAATTGTTCGGTCACACTGAAAGAACATGCCAAATGCAAGACCATGGGAAAACCCAAACCCTATGGTCTATGGAGGGCCCAAACTATAGGAGAATAACTAGTGCGGTGATTAGTTTGCGTGTTAGATTAACTAACAAGTTAAGGCGCTTTCATACCTGGATGCAATAGAGTTGAGAAAGTAGGCAACAAAGTTCTTGAATATATTTTGCAATGGGAGAAGGAAGCACAAAGGCCAAACTAAGATTGACATTCCACATCTCATCCCTCCAGGCTATTACAAGTAGATATAAAAGAAACAAAACGAGTTCAATAGGATGAACTCAGCATAGCAAATGAGAACCACCAAAACCTCAAGAGTAAGATGCATGAATTGAGACTTCCTCCTCAAAATATTTGACAATACAATTGATTATGTATGAAAATTGAAAAGAGGGCATGCTGGCAATGGTTACTTGGTTATTGATTGGAATAAGACTTTTTACTATGAGAAAAAGTTTTCCTTTGATTTCGCACACACTAAAACAAGCAAAAAAAAATGTTAGTGACCAATAACCAGGGGAAGTCTTTGGCGATAGCCCTCCGACGCTAATGACACAAAGCCTCTGCGAGTGGCGGCCATGAGCACAACCATCGGCCAATATCAGAGCAAACTTTGTGGGTGTTCCTCAAGGCCTACGACGTCAGCAATTGGGGATGTTTGCGACATGGACGCTATCTTTCCATGTGTTGGCAGCAGGCAACAAAATCGATAGGAGCGGCAGGAAAAGAGAGCAAAAGGAAGGGGTAGAAATTTTAAGCAGGAGATTTGTCATGCATTTATAACTAACTATGTGCTATGATACCATTGTTGATACTCTAAATGCACGAATCAAAACGAATTAAAATGGTAAACACTTACAACGATCTCCCACAGATCTACAATCGACGACGATTGGACTTGCTGCCGGAATAGCAATCATAGGATTGGAAAGTTCTCCACAATTCCACGAACCAAATCTCACCGTCTCAGATATTCTTCTCACTCACTCATTGTCTCTTTCTCTACACTGTGAATCATCCCCCATGATCCTTGGACGCACCCCTTATAAAGGAAAATAACTCAAAGATATAATGGACTTTTCCATTAAGAGTAGTGGGGAACGTGGGCATGCTCCTACGTTCCCATTTCCTATAGGATCGACATCTGAAGCCGACTAGTGACGAGCCAAGCGAATCGGGGGATCAAACCCACAGACACCTTAGGCAAAGAATTTGATCAGCTTACGAGGGAGCGAGGCGGAGAGAGGTTGACCGACGGAGGAGATGGCCTGCTTGTCGACGCAGCTGCAGCGGCGAAGCAACAAACCTTAACTGCCTCCAGAACAAAATCACAAGCAACAAGACTCTCCTTTCTTTTCCGTGGCCAAGGAGAAGGAGACGTGAGAAAGATCACGGTTTGCAGTGTACTCTCGCCTCTTCTTAAAAAAAAACTCTAATGGCCATTTATACCAAGTGGAGTTGTACTCTCGCCGCTATTTACAAACAAAAAAAACTGTAATGACCTTTTATACTAGGTGGAGTTTAGAGTTTAGGATTTAGAATTTAGTCCCATATCGTTTGTTTTTGATTGACGGAGTGGAACTAGTGTTATAAAAGAAGAGGCTATGGCACTTTCTCATTCATACCTTTCTCGGCCTTTTGGCTAAGATCCAGTGTAGTATCTGTTCTTATCAGTTTAATATCTGATACGTGGACCATTGGTTCACTATGATATTAAATTAATTTTTATTTTGGGGAGGGATTATTACAGTAGCTTGCTATTGGATCCTTCGCGTGTCATCCCTGTGTTGCACTATTGTAGAGGTTCGATGCACCCGACCAAGATAAATTAAAATTTTATATTAAATTAAGTTTTTTTTAAATTATTAATTATAGTGCAAGAAATTAAATCTTAAAATTTTATATATTTAAAAATAAATACAAAACACAAAAAAACAATTGAATTTTTTTATTGATTAAATTATTATTTTTCATTTAATGAATAAGAAATTTTAAAATTAGAATTGAATAAATTGATGTTTTCTTAGATGAAATTTTGAAATAATTTAATTAAAATTTTATTAGGTTATTCAATTTAATCGAAATAACATAATTAGTGTGGTTTTTTTTTAGTTTGGTAAGAAAAAATGATTTTACTCCGCCTAAGAAAGATAAATCATGTACCAAACAACTTTCTATAATAGGGAGGACATTTAATTAATCTGTAGGGAATAAAACAGGTAAAACACCTGTATCATCCGAATACCAATTTGGTTACATCGTGGGGGTAGAGTTTAATTCAAGTTAGGCTTGAGGTTGGTTTGTTTAAATGTTATCAAGTTCTCAATTGAATTGGTATCAAGAATTCAACTTTCACTGACTAATCCTGGGATGGTCAATCCAGCCATAAACATTTTCCACCGGTCCATCAATCCATTGTTCTTAGATCAATCGTCCATTAGAGAAAATTCATCCATTAATTCACCGAGATTTAAACTCGATCCTAAAATATTTGGGAAACTATAAAAGTGCCCTACCGTTGTACTATCACACAAGAACAAAATTATTTATTGTTTGAAACTTATATAATTATTTATTAAATTTTATTATTTTATTTTATTTTATTTATTTAGCATGTTTATAAAAAAGTTATTGATGATCATTATGCACCAATATACTTGTTCAAATTTATTCATAAGTTTTTGAAGCAAGTCCAATTAATTAAAATTGTGTTGTGTTGAACGAACATAAATAATTCCATATTAAATTGAGCACCAAACTTATTTTTGAACCATTGGTTCATTTACTGCCCTATCCGGCACGCTTGGGATATGCAACGTGTAACGACCCGACCCTTTGGCCTCTTGGGCGGCCAACTGGCGGCCCTTATGTCGTCCGCCCATTTGACGACCTCTCATGTCGTCGACCGACGACCCTTGGCCGTGCCGTTACTCACTAGGACTTTCTACCCCTGACAGTGGATTTTTGCCTCCCCAAGGATTCGAACTCTAAACCTCCAGGCTTAAGTATTAGAGTTTATGAATCCTGGTAACCAAGTGAGATCATCTCACTTGGTTACCAGGATTCATAATCATCTCACTTGGTTACCAGGATTCATAAATTCTAATACTTAAGCCTGGAGGTTTAGAGTTCGAATCCTGGGGGAGGCAAAAATCGACTGACCAGGGGTGGAAAGTCCTAGTGAGTAACGACACGGCCAAGGGTCGTCGATCGACGACATGAGAGGTCGCCAAATGGGCCGATGACATAAGGGCCGACGGTCGACGACCCGAGGGTCGCCAAATGGGCCAAAAGGGCCGGATCGTTACAATAAAAAGGCGCCTTTTTATTGTAACGACCCGACCCTCTTGGCCCATTTGGCGGCTCATTTGGCGACCCTCGGGTCGTCGACCGTCGGCCCATTTGGCGACCTCTCATGTCGTCGACCGACGACCCTTGGCCGTGCCGTTACTCACTAGGACTTTCCACCCCTGGTCAGTGGATTTTTGCCTCCCCCAAGATTCAAACTCTAAACCTCCAGGCTTAAGTATTAGAGTTTATGAATCCTTGTAACCAAGTGAGATGATCTCACTTGGTTACCAGAATTCATAAACTCTAATACTTAAACCTGGAGGTTTAGAGTTCGAATCCTGGGGGAGGCAAAAATCCACTGACCAGGGGTGGAAAGTCCTAGTGAGTAAAGGGTCGCCAGTGGGTCGCCAAATGGGCCGCCAAATGGGCCAAGAGGGCCGGGTCGTTACAATAAAAAGGCGCCTTTTTATTGTAACGACCCGGCCCTCTTGGCCCATTTGGCGACCCTCGGGTCGTCGACCGTCGGCTCTTGTGTCATCGGCTTATTTGGCGACCTCTCATGTCGTCGACCGATGACCCTTGGCCGTGCCGTTACTCAGTAGGACTTTCCACCCCTGGTCAGTGGATTTTTGCCTCCCCCAAGATTCGAACTCTAAACCTCCAGGCTTAAGTATTAGAGTTTATGAATCCTGGTAACCAAGTGAGATGAATCCTGGCAAAAATCCACTAACCAGGGGTGGAAAGTCCTAGTGAGTAACGGCCCGGCCAAGGGTCGTCGGTCAACGACATGAGAGGTCGCCAAATGGGCCGACGACATAAGAGCCGACGGTCGACGACCCGAGGGTCGCCAAATGGGCCAAGAGGGCCGGGTCGTTACAATAAAAATCTCTAGAATATTTCTAATGTAGCGACCCGGCCCTTTGGCCTCTTGGGCAAAGGGCCGGGTCGTTACATTAATAAAACAGTGCAAACACCAATATTATTTCCCTGTAATAACGTCAGGCTGAACTGGAATGGATATTTCTTCTGTACTCACAATAAACTTGCATTTATTGTGAGTACAGAAGAAGAAGAAAGACCTAAGCAGGAGGAAGTTCGGGTAGTCTGTGAGTATCTAGAGGTATTCCCAGAAGAGCTACCTGGACTACCTCCCAACAGGGAAGTGGAGCTTGAGATTGAATTGGTTCCTGGTACCGGTCCAATTTCAAAAGCTCCGTATCGCATGTCTCTAGCAGAGCTAAAAGATTTACAAGAGCAACTTCAGGAGCTACTTGACAAAGGCTTCATCCGCCCTAGTCACTCACCTTGGGGAGCTCCTTTGTTGTTTGTCAAGAAGAAGGACGGATCTATGCGGATGTGCATAGATTATAGAGCTCTGATACCAACTATGACGACCAACCTTCTTACTACTACTACTACTCTCTAAGAGTGACCGTTACTTAACTACTAACTCTACTTAACCGGTATAATTAAAAACCACGAGGAATCTCTACCGAAAAATTTCGGCAGAGTCTCCTCTGTACCGATAACTAAATCATCAATACAAACAAACTATACTCAGCCACAGGCGGCTGGAACATATATTTTCACAACCACGCAGTATAATATCACAAATAAAAGAAGGAAACTACCCTAATAATAGCAAACAACAATATCACTCCATCAATAGAACCCAACTACAAATGCGGAATAAACTTAATTACAATCTTGACTCATAATAGCATTTAAAGAAAACTAAAGAAATCTAAACAGAAAAAGTCTTAACAATTCCTTAGCAAACTCTTGATCTCCCCATAGTCCAGCCATCACACACCTTCATCACCACCACCTTGTCACCTTCCTTGCTAAATCTTTTCCTTTCCTTTATCTGCAATAGGAGGAAGTGTAGTCTATAAGCATAAAGCTTAGTGAGCGCTATCTACTCACAAAAACTCGATATGCATGTATATAAATAAAAACATGCTAAAACTGAATGCTAACATATAAAATTACTCATGCTCATAAATAACAAAGGAAATCATGCTAACTGAATTGCTAATCATTGTATAGCTAATTATGCTCATAAAACAATAAAAGAAGCATACTAAACATGTAAAGCTACTAAACATGTAAAGTTACTAAACATGTAAAACTACTAAACATGTAAAACTAAACATGCTGAATAATCTAGTAGCAAGGAAACAATTGAAACTACTACTGCATGCTTCAAATAACAAGAAACTAATTTTCTAATTCTAGACAGATTTGAAGCTCGTTTCATTTGTTTCAAAAACTTATACTTTAATACTTCAAAATAATAATAAACTTCTTTTGGGCCCGGCATTGTACCAAATTTGCGTGCATCCTTAATAAGAGTGGAGGTAGCTAATCCCGAAACTACTAAGGTTCTTCTAGGCGGTCTTGTGCCTAGGGGCGATCTGGGAGCCCACCCATTGGACCTTGTGTCCTGGACCTTGTGTCCGGTACATGCCATTAAAAAGTAAAATACTTTCTTTTTAACTATAACTTCTTTATACTTGCCCTTACTTGGCATTTAAGCAAACACCTTGTGTGCGCTTTTGATATTCAATCTTCTGGAATTGAAATCAAGTCTAGACCTTAGTCTTTCTTGCTTATAGTTCTTAAAGACAGAAACTCATGCTTATGTAATAGCAAAGAAACTAATAATTGCATGCTCAGGATATTCTAATAGCAAAAGATACTAGAAAGTATCACCGTGCACATCTAATGGCAAAGGGAGCTGATCATGCTTAATTATTAGCAAATGGAAAATTTCTCATGCTTTACTAACAGCAAACGAAACTAAACAACAAGGAAATAATCTAAACAGCATAGGAAAAACCTAAAATTGAGGTTCATGGCAGCATAACAAGGAAATCTAAATCAGGAAATCTAAATCTGAAATGCTAACTATAAGGGTTGTTCAAACTTAAATCTAACAGCAATAAAGAAAACTAACTACATGCTCAAATTTAATCAAACTATCTTATGTTCATTGCTTATTAAAATAGCAAATGAAACTAAAGATAAATCTACTCATGCTTCAATCAAAACCTGTTCAAAAACCAACAGCAGTAACGTTAGCAAGGAAGAAGGAAATTCAATTGAAACTATTCTTAAGCCTGATCAATTGTATAACAACAGTAACCCTCAAAAATGGCACACAAGCTCAAAATCCAACCACCTCATGCTCACTGTTAGCAACAACCCGAACTGAAACCAAGCATTGACAATGAACCAAACTACATGCTAAAAAAAATTATCTAATCCATTCTATGTTCATTGCTTAGCACAAAATCCGAACTTGCAGGGAACTGTATAAACTGAGCATGCCAAACAAGGTGACAAACATGAATTTTAGTCAAGAAAAATTGAATTACTACTTTCTTCCCTTGTTATTCATGGTAGCTAATTCAAAACACAGAATCCTTGCTCTGTTTGAAACTAAAGAGATCTAAACCACATACTTAACCCATTCTATATTTTTCCTTCCCTTCTTTGAAGTACACGGCAGTAAGTAAAATCCCAAAACATGCTTCACAGTAAAACTCGAACAAACAAGGAAACACCAAACGAATCGGAACTACTCCTACTGCAGGTGAGAAGCAACTCACCTTTAAATAAATTGTCACGCCCCGGAGGAGTCCCTGTCCGAAGAAATTTCGACAGCATCTCCCTTGTACGGCGGACAATCTGAAACTTTCTACATATTCATATACCTCAGCCACATGCGGCTGGAATAATAACAGTAAATAAACAATCACCCACGCAGTTTATATAATAAGTAAACAGAATAATAATACACTGACTCGAAATCAACCCTACTCAACTACACTCGTAAAGCCCAAATCCGACGATAAGATCAACTTACTTCTTCTGCCGTCTAGGCTGGCATGTAGTTGAACAAATCTAAACCATACGAAAATCCATCGATTATAAGAATCCATACAATATCCAAATCCTCAAACAGAATAAGTTTAACACAGTCTAAATAACAAACCAAAAGATAAAAACAGCTTGTGGTCAATAGGGGACTAGCGACTGGAACTCTCTCCTAACAGCATCAACCTGAAAAATAACAACAATGGAGGCGGGGTGAGTCCAACACTCAGCAGGTACAATTGATATGCAAAGTAAGAAAATAACACCTAGCACTAATCATGCGTACAGTCTCCTGATAAAATAAAGGTAAATGCAAACCGAAGTAAAACAGGAGAGAAACTGTACTAACCAGGACCTGGGTATCAGGACAAACAGTCCGAGTGGTAAAGAAATCCTGTATGCATGTCAAACATAGGTATCCAAACAATATGCAACATATAAATACAGTAAACACAAACACAAGCAATAAATGCATCATGCATATGATGCCAATGTCATGGTCACCCCTGACGCTAGTCAGCCAACTCACAACAAAAGTGGGACCGAGTGGGTAGGGCTGTGACGACCGTGCACTCTGCATCACTACCCCTGATGAGTGACCGAGTGGACGGGATGTTGTCGGAGTACACACATACTCCTACCCCAAATCATAAATGGGGGAGCTCAGTGCTCTCATCTCCCGGTACACTATGACGGGGAGGGATCTCTAACGTGCTACACGCTGCGTCACACTACCCATGAGCGGACCAACGGAGCACCGGAAGAGCAAACTGACGTGCTACCACGCTGCGTCACGCTATCCATAAGCGTCACAACGGAGCACCGAACAGTGATGAAACTGGCGATGTGCTCGACAATAATGGAGCAATCTATCACACAACATTCAATCATGCGAATGGTGCATGACACTTAGCATGATAATATTCTAAACCAATCTATGGGCATATAATGATGTGCACCATAGTGAACAAATCATATCAAAGTACACTGATCAAATAAGGTATCAAACCTAGGTCCTGAACATGGTGAAACATGGTTATATCACTACCCCTATGAGCATGTGTAATCAGGTATATAACAACACGAAATGCAAAACAAACAATCAATCAAGAAGGTAACAGGTAATCGGGTAGTGATTAACCCAAACAAATGAGAAACATAATTAATGCAACTTGTTAATTTTATTACTATGCATATCAAAGACAATAAGTCAAAAGTACCCGCCTCCAAATAAAATGGTACAATCCGATACTCGAGATACTCGTCTCGCGTCAAAGTCCTGTATCCAATATATACATTTTTATTTAGCTAATATCCAAATGAAATAGCTAAATAAAAATCTTTAACACTAAAAACAGGGCAAACCCTAATTAACACATAATATAAACCTAATTCCATTTACACATGTACCACTAATTACGAAATCCATTTTCTACACCTCACCTCAATTCACTGCCTCTTGTTGATCAACAACAAGGATCGTGGCTGCAGGACACGGGATGGGCTGCTGGACTAAAAGTACTCCACAACAAGACCCCCCCCCCCTGCTGGAAACTTCACTGTCGGAATTCAAGGAGAGAAGATTCACTGATCAACCAGACAATCAATCATCTAAAATTAGTGAATCGATGAACTCCAAAGAAGGAATATGTAACGCCCAAAAATTCTTAAACTTGCATTAGAATTATTCTATGATTTTTTCTGGAATTTTTAGATATTTTTCCGGAATTTTCCGAGTAGCGGAAGTAGCAAAAATAATTAAAAGAGTAAAATAGCTTAGGCGGGAATCGAACCCGAGACCTATGGTGTAAGGGATAATGCTAGTAACCGGTGAACCCAGCAGGGTCGTGCTGAAAGAATGAGGAACCAATTATATTTATATTGGAGTTGGGTTCAATAATCCACTTAATATAAATAGGAAACTTAAAGAGGGTTTGGTTTATTTTATTTTGGTTCGGCAACTTCTCAACCCTCACCGCCGCCTCTCCCTCTCCTCTTTCTCTCGGCGCCCCAGCCCCAAGGTCCATAGGTTCATCTTCTGGCGACGACTCCAACACGAAAGAGGTTCTTCTCCGCGAGAGGAACGCAAAGACGTGAGCGGATCGTCGAGAAGGTCATCTCCATCGGAATTCGAGCGAATAGAATCGTAAGAAATTACGAACAGGAGGTAAGAAACCCCTCACCTGCGGTATAATAGCTTTTGTTTGATTGCATACTCTTAGTTTTAGCTACATGCAGGTTTTTCGGCACATAGGGTGTGTTTTAACCCTCCTCGAGGATTAGGGATCTAGTTGAGCACCTCTAGACGGGCCAGACACGTTGTTCTCCTTTAGTTGGAGATTCTAGACGTTGTCGGGTGCCTAGAGGTGATCTCCCTATTAGAGGAGAGAGTTTGAGCACACTAAGTGTTTGGTAAAATGTTAGTGTAGCAAAATACCACCTCAGTTAGGTTTAATAGCTCAGTTAAATGCATTAGGAGCATTTAAAATAGCACATTAGTTTAGTTCAGTTTTATGGGACAACGATCCAATGGGTGGGCTCCCACAGTCGCCTCTAGGTTCAGATAACCTAGCTCTAGGTTCAGAACCTAGAAATAGCAAGTTAAAACAGTTACCTATATTCAGTATTTTATTTTCAGTGGCACTGTACTGGATCAGATATCCATTGGGTTGGACTCCCACAGTCGTCCCTAGGTTTAGATAACCTAGTTAACCCTACTAAATTCGGGACTTGCAAACCCGGGTCTAGTTAGGGATGCGCGCACAGTAAGTACAGTTGCCAGGCCCAAACAACATGATTATGTATTTTTACTTATTATGAATTAGTTTTCAAAACTCAGAATTAGTTATGTTAGTTGAGTTTGAATTCAGTATCAGTTTAGCTTATTATATGTTCGGTCAGTTTATCTTTATTGATTCATATGATTAGTTGCTATGCCATGCTTCAGTTTACATGTTCAGTTATTTTAGTTATGCTTGCAACCATAGTATGCCATGCCAGTACTTGTTTTCAAATAGCATTCTTTAAAAGCATGTTTGCATCATTGCATGTTTTAGTGAGGTGGATGGTTTCGTACTAAGCATTTTAGCTTATAGATACTACTTTTCTTATACTGCAGATAAAGGTAAAGGAAAAGTGGACCAGTAGCGGAGGCTGGGGGGTCATTGCAGATCAAGATGTGTGTGGCAGGAACTGGAATAAAAGACTCCAAGGGATTTTAGCAAGTTTTACTTAAGCATCAGAACTTTACAGTGTTTTGTTATTTGCACTCTAGTTGTTAATCACTATGAATTAGTTAGCTATGCAGTGCATTATGCTTAGAACCCTTCTCTTATGATGTGAGAATGTTAGTTTCCATTGTTAGAGTGTTTCCTAGCCTTGTTAGAATTGTTGTGTAGGTTTTGGCACGCCAAAGTGCTGATATCAGAGTTTCTGACACGAAATCAGAAACCTCTGATCGGTCGGTAGACCGATCAGGGACCCGGTTTCTGCGAACATAAACTTTCTGTTCGTATTCTGATCGATCCGTGGATCGATCAGGAGCTGGGGAAGCCTCTGATCGGTCGGTAGACCGATCAGGGAGCTGGTTTCGGCAGTCATAACTCTCTGTTCGCAGCTGGATCGTTCGGCAGATCGGTCCAGCCACGAACAGAAAGAATCCCGATAGTTGGATCGCGAACAGCACACCATTGATCGGTCAGCTGACCGATCAGTGAGCCACTGGATCGGTCAGTCCGACCGATCAGTGAGGTCCTGGATCGGTCGGCAGATCGATCCAGGTGCGTACAGAAGCTCTGGTGAATCATGGATCGGTCAGTCGACCGATCCAAAGGTTCTCCCCCGTGCCAGTGTCATGGACCGGTCCGTGGACCGATCAGAAGACTGGTAACAGTGGTAAATACCTTCCCTGGCGTGTGTACAATTATTAGGTACATGTAGAACATTCAGTTTCAGCGTTCCCAGCAATTAGATTAGCAAAATTTTAAATTTGATCAGTTTTCCGCACAGTATAGTTTAGCATTATTGTGACGATCGGCCTTACAGCCAGTACCCAGAAGGTAGGTCGTTACAGAGTGGTATCAGAGCAGTGTTCCATACTTCCTACACACACATCAGCATTGTACCTACAACTTCCAAGTAAGAATACCTCTACTTTATTTATGCTCCTTGTTTTGTTATTACAGTTCATGTTTATATGCCTACTGCTTGTTAGTATGTGATAGTTTTTAAACATGATATCAGTAGTTATATAACTGTGATTACATTAGTTATGTTATGTTCTCTATGTCATTAGAAATGGCACGAGGACGCCCAGCTAGAAGGGCACTAGCTACTGAGCCCCAGCAAGAGGCAGGCAGTTCAGTGCCTCCTCCAGACCTTACAGCATTAGTGGCTCAGTTACAGCAGCAGCTAGCTGAACAGCAACAGGAAATAGCCACCTTAAAGGCTAATCAGCAGAATACCCCCACAGTCACCCCGGAACCGAATTTGACGACTCCGGTAGTCTTAGAGGTTCCACCAGCTCAGCCTACAGCACCAGCACCAGTACCAGCAGCCCCAGCAGCTGAGCCAAGAAAGGAAGCCTATCTGATCCAGTGGCAGCGAGTCAAGCCAGAGAACTTCTCAGGCACTAGTGAACCATGGGATGCACAAGCCTGGTTCAAAACACTGGAGAGCATGATGGAGCTTCTGGACTGGCCAGAACACGAGAAGGTGAAGTGTGCCTCCTTCTGCCTGACAGGAGACGCACGCATGTGGTGGGAAAGGATCAGAACGAAGCGCCCAGTGAACCAGATGTTATGGGCTGACTTCGAGAAGGAGTTCTTCGAGGAGTTCTTTCACATACGGGTCACAAACCGCCACTACGACGAGTTCACTGAGTTTCATCAGGGCAACCTTTCAGTTGAGGAAGCCGTGAAGAAATTCAACAGGTTGGCTCGTCTATGCCCAGAGCTAGTCAGCACAGAGAAGGAACGAATCCGGTTGATGCTCAAGATGCTGAGGCCAGAGATAGCAGTGAACGTGGCTGGTGGCATACATAGGCCACAAACCACAGAGGAGTTAGTGAGCAGTGCCTTGACCACAGAGCATTACCAGAACAACATAAAGCAGCAGAAGCAAGTCTCCGAGTCCAAAGGCCAGGAAACTCTCACACTCAAAAGCAGCAAGGCCCAACTCGAAAGGGAACTCCAGCAACAAAAGGGAGTGACCCCAAAGGAGGACCATCTAGCAAGCGACCCGGTTATCCAAAGTGTGCGACTTGTGGGAAATTCCACCAGGGTTTGTCGCAAGGGCACACGAGGATGCTTTGAATGTGGACAAGAAGGGCACATGGCCAAGCAGTGCCCGAACAAGACCGGTCTTCCTCAGCCACAGCAGATTCAGTATGCAGGCCAGCCAGCTCAGTTATATCAGATGCAGGCCGCTCTAGAAGGTCCACTTATCAGCCAGGGCAGATTAGAAGCCCCTCCAGCTACGGCGAATGCGAGGATCTACTCACTCACCAGGGAGGACGTAAATGCCTCGACAGTTGTCACAGGTCAGATTAGCATTTTTCAGCATAGTGCTACTCTATTTGATACTGGGGCAACCCATTCATATATAGCCAGGGTGTTCTCCGAAAAATTAGAAATACCCTCAGAGGTACTCAGTGGTCAGTTTTTGACGGCACTACCTTCAGGAGAGATCATGGCATCCACGCACTGGCTCAGAGCAGTGCCGGTCATTATAGCAGACAGGGAACTCTTTTGTGATCTGATCCTGCTGGAAATGACTGACTACGACGTCATCCTTGGAATGGACTTCCTGATCAGATACGGTGCTTCCATAGAGTGCCGTAAACGGAAAGTCGTATTCCAACCCGAAGCAGAAGCACAGTTCGAGTACATCGGAGAACCAAAGAGAAAAGCCAGAAAATTTCTCTCAGCTATGAAGGCACAGAAGTTGATGGATTCGGGTTGTACGGGGTACCTAGCACATGTAGTCAATACCAGCCAGGACAAGGACCAACAGCTAGCAGGAGTCCGAGTTGTATGTGACTACCCAGCAGTCTTCCCTGAGGAGTTACCAGGCCTAGCACCAGTCAGGGAGATTGAATTTGAGATAGAGCTCTTCCCCGGCACCAATCCTATTTCCAAAGCGCCATATCGCATGGCTCCAGCAGAGCTGAAGGAACTTCAGGAGCAACTACAGGAGCTGCTTGACAAGGGCTTCATACGCCCTAGTCACTCACCATGGGGAGCGCCTGTGTTGTTCGTAAAGAAGAAGGATGGAAGCATGCGACTGTGCATAGACTACAGATCACTGAACCAAGTCACAATCAAGAACAGGTATCCCCTTCCCAGAATCGATGACCTGTTCGACCAGCTGAAGGGAGCAGCAGTGTTCTCTAAGATAGATCTCAGATCAGGTTATCACCAGGTGAAGGTTAAAGAAGGGGATATACCCAAGACAACATTCAGAACTAGATACGGGCACTACGAGTTCGTAGTCATGCCCTTTGGCGTGACCAATGCTCCAGCTACATTCATGGATCTCATGAACAGAGTATTCAGGGAGTATTTAGATAAGTTTGTTATTGTGTTTATCGATGACATTCTTATCTACTCAGGAACTCAGGAAGAACATGCAGAGCACCTGAAGACAGTACTACAGACACTTCAACAGAACCAGCTATACGCCAAGTTCACGAAATGTGAATTTTGGTTAGATCAGGTGTCCTTCCTGGGTCACATCATCTCCAAGGATGGTATTATGGTAGATCCCAGCAAGATAGAAGCAGTAAGTAACTGGAAGAGACCTAAGAACGCCAGCGAAATCAGGAGCTTTCTGGGATTAGCAGGATATTACAGAAAGTTTGTAGAGGACTTCTCCAGGATAGCCTCCCCACTGACAGCTCTTACCAGAAAGAATAGAAAGTATCAGTGGACAGAGGACTGTGAGAACAGTTTCAGCGAGCTGAAAAGGAGATTGACCAGTGCTCCCATTTTGGCTCTACCAGACAACACCAGCAGCTTTGACATCTATAGTGATGCCTCTAAGTTGGGACTAGGAGCAGTACTGATGCAAAACGGCAAGGTGATCGCCTATGCCTCCAGACAACTCAAGGATTATGAGAAGAATTACCCTACTCATGACCTCGAGCTTGCAGCAGTAGTGTACGCTCTCAAAATTTGGAGACATTACTTATATGGAGTTCAGTGCAGAGTGTATACAGATCATCAGAGTTTGAAGTACTTCTTCACTCAGAAGGATCTGAATATGCGACAGCGCAGATGGCTTGAGCTGGTCAAAGACTACGGTATAGACATCCTCTACCATCCAGGGAAAGCCAATAAGGTAGCCGACGCACTCAGCAGAAAATCCAGTGCTACCTTATCATCTCTTACAGCCATGTCACCGCCCCTACAGAAGGAGATCGTAAATTTCGGTCTCGAACTCATCGTTGGACAGCTCTCTACTATGACCCTAGAGTCTACCTTGCTTGGTGATATTCAGTCAGCTCAGGAGCAGGACCCTGAAATTCAGAAAATCAAGCAAGGGCTAGCAGAATCAGAAAGTAGAGAATTCAGAGTGTCCGATAGCGGGGTGTTATACTTTAGTGACAGACTCTGTGTTCCAGATCAGGAGGAGCTACAGAGACAGATTTTAGATGAGGCTCACAAGACTCCCTATGCGATGCATCCAGGTTCCACTAAAATGTATCAAGACCTGAAGAAATATTTTTGGTGGCCCGGGATGAAGCGAGACATCGCCAGATATGTTAGCATCTGCCTCACCTGTCAGAGGGTCAAGGCAGAACATCAGCGACCAGGAGGAGTTCTGCAGCCTATACAGATTCCAGAGTGGAAGTGGGAGGATATCTCTATGGATTTCATAGTGGGACTGCCCAGAACCACGAATGGTTTTTACGCCATCTGGGTAATAGTCGACAGGTTGACTAAATCAGCCCACTTCTTAGCTATCAAGATATCCTACTCCATGGAGAAGTTAGCTCAATTGTATCTTCAGGAGATCGTCAGACTTCATGGAGTCCCACGAACCATCATTTCAGACAGAGACAGCAGATTTACATCACACTTCTGGGAGTGTGTATACACTAAGTTAAAGTTCAAGACAAGATTCCATCCCCATGGATGGTCGACGAGAGAGTAAACTGTACTCAAGATATGCTCCGAGCGTGCCCTAGACTTCAAGGAAGTTGGTGCAAATATCCGAGCTTAGCAGAATTTGCATACAACAACAACTATCGTGCCACTATCGGCATGGCACCTACGAGGCTCTCTATGGGCGGAGGTGTAGATCTCCAATCTGTGGTATGAGAGTGGTGAAGTAACTAGAGCTTCAGACAGATCTAGTCGCAGATACCACAATGACCAACACAGATCCGCCAGAGGATAGAGATAGCTCCGAGCCGCAAGATGATATACGGCGCAGACCCTTAGAGTTTTCAATCGGGGATACAGGTTTCTCCGAGTGGCTCCCATGAAGGAGTAATGCGTTTGGGAAAAAGGGCAAGCTAAGTCCCGATATGTGGGACCATACCTTATCAAGATAAGAGTGGGCAAGGTAGCATATGAGCTAGAGCTACCCAGGAAATGTCAACCGTCCACAACGTATTTCATGTCTCTATCTTGAAGCATACCCCGATGCCACCCAGTGATTGAGCGGTACAGATCTACGAGGACCTCAGCTATAATAGTCGGCCTATTCAGATAATAGACCGAGCAGTTAAGAAATTGCGGAACAAGGAAGTACCATTAGTCAAAGTCATTTGGCACAGTCACATAGCAGAAGAGGCAACTTGGGAGACAGAAGCTAGCATGAGACAGAAGTACCCAGAATTGTTCTAAGTTCGAGGATGAACTTTTTATAAGGTATAGGGGATTGTAACGCCCGAAAATTCTCAAACTTGCATTAGAATTATTCTATGATTTTTCTGGAATTTTTAGATATTTTTCCGGAATTTTCCGAGTAGCGGAAGTAGCAAAAATAATTAAAAGAATAAAATAGCTTAGGCGGGAATCGAACCCGAGACCTATGGTGTAAGGCATAATGCTAGTAACCGGTGAACCCAGCAGGGCCGTGCTGAAAGAATGAGGAACCAATTATATTTATATTGGAGTTGGGTTCAATAATCCACTTAATATAAATAGGAAACTTAAAGAGGGTTTGGTTTATTTTATTTTGGTTCGGCAACTTCTCAACCCTCACCATCGAAACCTCACAGCCGCCTCTCCCTCTCCTCTTTCTCTCGGCGCCCCAGCCCCAAGGTCCATAGGTTCATCTTCCGACGACGACTCCAACACGAAAGAGGTTCTTCTCCGCGAGAGGAACGCAAAGACGTGAGCGGATCGTCGAGAAGGTCATCTCCACCGGAATTCGAGCGAATAGAATCGTAAGAAATTACGAACAGGAGGTAAGAAACCCCTCACCTACGGTATAATAGCTTTTGTTTGATTGCATACTCTTAGTTTTAGCTACATGCAGGTTTTTCGGCACATAGGGTGTGTTTTAACCCTCCTCGAGGATTAGGGATCTAGTTGAGCACCTCTAGAAGGGCCAGACACGTTGTTCTCCTTTAGTTGGAGATTCTAGACGTTGTCGGGTGCCTAGAGGTGATCTCCCTATTAGAGGAGAGAGTTTGAGCACACTAAGTGTTCGGTAAAATGTTAGTGTAGCAAAATACCACCTCAGTTAGGTTTAATAGCTCAGTTAAATGCATTAGGAGCATTTAAAATAGCACATTAGTTTAGTTCAGTTTTATGGGACTACGGTCCAATGGGTGGGCTCCCACAGTCACCTCTAGGTTCAGATAACCTAGCTCTAGGTTCAGATAACCTAGAAATAGCAAGTTAAAACAGTTACCTATATTCAGTATTTTATTTTCAGTGGCACTGTACTGGATCAGATATCCATTGGGTTGGACTCCCACAGTCGTCCCTAGGTTTAGATAACCTAGTTAACCCTACTAAATTCGGGACTTGCAAACCCGAGTCTAGTTAGGGATGCGCGCACAGCAAGTACAGTTGCCAGGCCCAAACAGCATGATTATGTATTTTTACTTATTATGAATTAGTTTTCAAAACTCAGAATTAGTTATGTTAGTTGAGTTTGAATTCAGTATCAGTTTAGCTTATTATATGTTCGGTCAGTTTATCTTTATTGATTCATATGATTAGTTGCTATGCCATGCTTCAGTTTACATGTTCAGTTATTTTAGTTATGCTTGCAACCATAGTATGCCATGCCAGTACTTGTTTTCAAATAGCATTCTTTAAAAGCATGTTTGCATCGTTGCATGTTTTAGTGAGGTGGATGGTTTCTTACTAAGCTTTTTAGCTTATAGATACTACTTTTCTTATACTGCAGATAAAGGTAAAGGAAAAGTGGACCAGTAGCGAAGGCTGGGGGGTCATTGCAGATCAAGATGTGTGTGGCAGGAACTGGAATAAAAGACTCCAAGGGATTTTAGCAAGTTTTACTTAAGCATCAGAACTTTACAGTGTTTTGTTATTTGCACTCTAGTTGTTAATCACTATGAATTAGTTAGCTATGCAGTGCATTATGCTTAGAACCCTTCTCTTATGATGTGAGAATGTTAGTTTCCATTGTTAGAGTGTTTCCTAGCCTTGTTAGAATTGTTGTGTAGGTTTTGGCACGCCAAAGTGCTGATATCAGAGTTTCTGACACGAAATCAGAAACCTCTGATCGGTCGGTAGACCGATCAGGGACCCGGTTTCTGCGAACAGAAACTTTCTGTTCGTATTCTGATCGATCCGTAGATCAATCAGGAGCTGGGGAAGCCTCTGATCGGTCGGTAGACCGATCAGGGAGCTGGTTTCGGCAGTCATAACTCTCTGTTCGCAGCTGGATCATTCGGCAGATCGGTCCAGCCACGAACAGAAAGAATCCCGATAGTTGGATCGCGAACAGCACACCACTGATCGGTCAGTCCGACCGATCAGTGAGGTCCTGGATCGGTCGGCAGACCGATCCAGGTGCGTACCGAAGCTCTGGTGAATCATGGATCGGTCAGTCGACCGATCCAAAGTTTCTCCCCCGTGCCAGTGTCATGGACCGGTCCGTGGACCGATCAGAAGACTGGTAACAGTGGTAAATACCTTCCCTGGCGTGTGTACAATTATTAGGTACATGTAGAACATTCAGTTTCAGCGTTCCCAGCAATTAGATTAGCAAAATTTTAAATTTGATCAGTTTTCCGCACAGTATAGTTTAGCATTATTGTGACGATCGGCCTTACAGCCAATACCCAGAAGGTGGGTCGTTACAGAATACCACTCACTGCTTCCTCTCAAATCACGTGATCTTGATCCACAGCAAGGAAGAGGATCAAGAACAGAGTGAAGACTACTGCCAAACAAACCTAATTCCAACTAACTTACCTCCAAGATCGACTAGGGCACGCAGCTGGAGGCTTGGGCAGAGACAGTGGCGTTGAGGCGTGAGACCGACGAAGGAGTCGGAAATTAGGGCACGGTTCCTGATTAGAAGAGGTGTTGCTCTACCGGGGTGCTCTGCCATGCGGAGGAAACCAAAGAAGAGAAGGAATCGTGGGTCAGCCAGGGCTAGGGCTCAACACTGATCGGGCAGTTCTCGGGTGTCGCTGAAGAGGAGGCGTCGACGGGAGAACTAGGGTACAGTACGGCTCAGGAAGGAGGTGAAGGTGAGGCCGGTGTTGCTGGCAGAAGGGCCGGCGCTAGGGCTCCTGTGGCCGGCGGTGTCTCGGAAAGAAGCAGAGGAAGATGACCGGCGTCGGTGGGCAGAGATCAGAAGGGAGAGGGAGGGTTTGAAAGGGCGACGCCGGCTGGGGAAAGAAAAGGAAGTGGCAAGAAGCGGTTAGGGCAAATAGGCATCGGGCGCGCGGGAGAGAAAGAAACGGCGATTTGGGGAGAAAGAAAAGAAAAGGAAAAGAATAAAAATAAATAAACATTTCCTCGTTTAATGAGGTAGCCCTAACAGGCTTTTCCGGGACCCAAATTTTATCCCCATTAACTCGTCCATACGAGCTCCGAAAAATTCCAGAAAAATTCCCAAAAATTCCGAAAAATTCCCTTATCTTTATTTGCCATTTTTCCGGTATTTTTACATTCTCCCCCACTAATAAAAGTTTGGTCCCCAAATTTCGTTATCTACAATCAGCAAGTACTAAAATAGATATAGAGTACAAAATGCTGAATGGTAAATTAAATCACATACCTCAAGTGAAAAGGTAGGGATATCGAGCTCGGATAGTATCCTCGAGTTCCCAAGTTACCTCCTCGTCCGAATGATGCTGACATCCGACTTTAACCAGCCGGATAGTCTTGTTCCTTAACTGACGCTCTTTCCGGTCCAGAATCCGTACAGGAATCTCCTTATAAATGACGTCAGGCTGAACTGGAAAGGATAATATTGGTGTTTGCACTGTTTTATTAATGGGCCGACGACATAAGGGCCGATGGTCGACGACATGAGAGGTCGTCAAATGGGCCGCCAAATGGGCCAAGAGGGCCGGGTCGTTACAATAAAAGGCGTCTTTTTATTGTAACGACCCGACCTCTTGGCCCATTTGGCGACCCTCGGGTCGTCGACCGTTGGCCCTTATGTCGTCGGCCCATTTGGCGACCTCTCATGTCGTTACTCACTAGGACTTTCCACCCCTGGTCAGTGGATTTTTGCCTCCCCCAGGATTTGAACTCTAAACCTCCAGGCTTAAGTATTAGTGTTTATGAATCCTGGTAACCAAGTGAGATCCTAGTGAATCCTGGTCATCTCACTTGGTTACTAGGATTCATAAACTCTAATACTTAAGCCTGGAGGTTTAGAGTTCGAATATTGGGGGAGGCAAAAATCCACTGACCAGGGGTGGAAAGTCCTAGTGAGTAACGGCACGGCCAAGGGTCGTCGGTCGACGACATGAGAGGTCGCCAAATGGGCCGACGACATAAGGGTCGACGACATAAGGGCCGACGACATAAGGGCCGGCAGTCGACGACCCGAGGGTCGCCAAATGGGCCAAGAGGTCGGGTCGTTACAATAAAAAGGCGCCTTTTATTGTAACGACCCGGCCATCTTGGCCCATTTGGCGGCCCATTTGGCGACCCTCGGGTCATCAACCGTCAGCCCTTATGTCGTCGTTATTTGGCGATTCATGTCGACGACGATTTGTCGACTCACTAGATTTCCACTGTCGTGAATTTTAGATTCGAACTCCAAACCTCCAGGCTTAAGTATTAGAGTTTATGAATCCTGATAACCAAGTGAGATCATCTCACTTGGTTACCAGGATTCATAAATTCTAATACTTAAGCTTGGAGGTTTAGAGTTCGAATCCTGGGGGAGGCAAAAATCCACTGTCAGGGGTGAAAAGTCCTAGTGAGTAACGGCACGGCCAAGGGTCGTCGGTCGACGACATGAGAGGTCGCCCAATGGGCCGACGACATAAGGGCCGCCAGTTGGCCGCCCAAGAGGCCAAAGGGCCGGATCGTTACAATAAAAAGGTGCCTTTTTATTGTAACGACCCGACCCTCTTGGCTCATTTGGCGGCCCATTTGGCGACCTCTCATGTCGTCGACCGTCGGCCCTTATGTCGTGTCACGCCCCCGAGGAGTCCCTGTCCGAAGAAATTTCGGCAGCATCTCGCCTGTACGGCGGACAATCTGAAACTTCCACATAACACATATACCTCAGCCACAGGCGGCTGAAATTATAACAATAAATAAAAACAATCACCAAGCAGTTTATATAGATATTCAGCCTCTGGCATCCACAACCACGCAGTTAATAATAGTAATCACAAACAATAGTACTCTGACTCGAAATCCACCCTACTCAACTACACTCATAGAGCTCAAATCCGACGAACTCACCTCTTCTGCCGTCCAGGCAGGCATGTAGTAGAATAAAATCCAAATCATATCAAAAGTCCATTAAACGGAAGGATTCCATACAATATCCATATGTAAAATCCAAAACAAGACTAAAACAAAGTCTGATAGAGAAAAGCTAAAATAAAATAACAACTCAAAACTAGCAGAGGACTAGCACTACGTGCTGTGGGAACCAGCGACTGGAACTGCTCCTGACAGCCTCAACCTGAAAATATATCAACAATGGAAGCGGGGTGAGTCCAACACTCAGCAGGTACAACTGATATGCATAATAAAACAAATAACAGACAACACTAATCATGCGTACAGTCTCCTGAATACGAGAAGGATAAATGCAACTGAAACGAAATCAGGAGATAACTGTACTAACCGGAATCAAAGTACAAAGGTAACAGGGTCGTCAGACCGGGGAAGTCATAATCCTGTATGCATGTCAATCATATGCATCCATATAAATGCAGCAAGTAAATGCAGCAATCACAAACAATAAATGCAATAAATGCATATGGTGACTGTGCACTCTGACATCACTGCTCCTGATGAGTGACCGATTGGACGGGATGCTGTCGGAGTACTCCTGTCCTCTGACCCCAAATCATAAATGGGGGAGCTCAATGCTCTCATCTCCCGGTATACGATGATGGGGAGGATATCTCTGCCGGCTACCACGCTGAGTCATCTGACCAACGGAGCCAAACAGAGTCCACCATCTGCCGGCTACCACGCTGCTACACTAAATGCCAACGGAGCCAAACAGAGCGGAACTGTCTGCCGGCTACCACGCTGAGTCACCAGACCAACGGAGCCAAACAGCAGAACTGCCACACACCTGTCTGATATACCACTAACCCATGAGTGGTGGTGTGTACAGATACATGTAACTGGCGATGTGCTCAACAATAATGGAGCAGACAATCGCACAGCATGCAATCATGCAAGATGATGCATGACACTAAACATGGCAATATCACGAATAGCATAGCATGCTCCATACATAAATATAAAATGTGTACTACAAGATAATGAATCAAAAGGAAGGTACACAAACAGATAGGGTATCAAATAAACCCTAGGCCTTGAACATAATATCTCATATGGTTGTATCACTACCTAAAACCATGAATGATCAAGTAAATAATAACATGCAGTGCATAATAAGTAAACAAACAAACATGTAATAGATCATGTAGTGACCAACCGAAACAAATGGAAGAAACACAATCATTGCTATATGTTAAACACATTATTATGCATATCAAAAGACATAAGTTAAAGTACTCGCCTCCAATAGGAAAATAAGATCAGTCCGGTCCAACTCGGACGTCGAGATGCTCGTCTCGAATCAAAGTCCTGTAATAAATCGTACAGTTTAGCTAAGTTAATTATAAACAAATAGCTAAACAAATTTCTAATCCACCGACCATCTAGGGTTAGCTTCATTAACCCTTATTAACACATAAACAACTAATCACCCATTAAGCAAGCTATACAGATTAGCAACCTCAATATCCAGAAATGAACCAATCCTTTGCTCACCATTAACACTTCACACTTAAACACTAGAATCTATCTCATATAGCTAACATAACAATGGATATAATTTGGCATAAATTTACTGTTATACAAACCTTACCCTAGTCCAAACCGTAGCAAGCTGATTGAGGTGGCAACACCGACTGGAGCAACACTACATCACTGCCTTCCAAATGACAATCCAGATTCAACACTACAAATGAATCAACTGCCCAACTCAAATACCATATTTAAGTCACTTACCTTAATCTTGTGACTACAGCCTCCTGTCTGCCTGAACAGGGTGATCAGAGTCGTGGCTCGCCTATGAACGATGCTGGCCTCAAGAAAACGACAGTGGCACCAACCGATCAGGACTGTGGGACCTTCCTAATGAAATCACTGATGCTTGCTCACCTCTCTGCTGTCTTGTTTGGATCCGGCAGTATGAAGTAACCTAGGGCACACCATGAAGGAGAGTCGGCCGACTGTGAATCCAAAATAGGGCACGGAATGTAACCACAGTGAGGGAGAAGGGAGAGAGAACCTCAACGTTGGTTGCTCGCGTGGAGAAACAGTGACGCCGGCTGTCAGCACTCGGGCGGACCAAGGGTTCGGCTGGTGACTCCGAGAAAGAGAGGAAGAAGATCAATTGAGGGCTAGGTCTAGCCTCGTCCTCTGTCGCGACCACACCCGATGCTGGTGGCCGGGTTATGGCACCGTGCGGCGCTGGAGTTCCTGTGGCCGGTGAGCATATCTAAAGAGGACTTAGGGCACGGCGGTCGGGGGTGGCCGGCGCTACTCGAGTGGCTAGCGATGGAAGATCGGCGCGGCGGAAAGTGAAGTCGGCTAGGGCACATCGACGATCGATAGAGGAGAAGAAGAGAGGGGAAGAGAAGAAGAAACCGCCTCCGAGCGATTTTGGGCAGAAATGGTGGCTCGGCGCGAGGAGGGAGGCTAGGGCACGCGGGGAGAGCTCGGGCGCGAGATTTCAACGAGGAAAAGAAAAAAAAATAAAAACTAAAGAAAAGGAAATAGAAAAAGAATTAAGAATATAAACATTTCCTCGCTTAAATGGGTAGCCTAAACAGGCTTTTCCGGGCCCCATTTTTGTCACCGTTAACTCGTCCATACGAGCTCTAAAAAATTCCCGAAAAATTTCGAAAAATTCCCTTATTAATATTCGCCTATTTTCGGTATTTTACATTCTCCCCCACTAATAAAAATTTGGTCCCCAAATTTCATTATTTACCATCAGCAAGTACTAACAATAGACAGGAAGTATAAATGTTGAACGGTAAACTGAATCACATACCTCAAGTCTCGATACATACGGGTCCCGCCTGGATGGATCGCAAATCGAGAGCGGTGTGCCTCCTGGAGTAGCTCCTGTAAGACCGCATGAGACTGAGGTACGCATAATCTGTCTCGGAAGTATATAACACCCTCCTCGTCTCGTGTAAACTCGGTCTGCTGCCCGGAAGCTATCTGACTGCCAATGAACTGACAATGCTGATCACTGTTGATACGGTTAGCACTAACGATTTAACCCTGGTTTTGATGAATGACAAATAGGTTAAGTTAGTTTTGTTGTTGTCTGATACTTTGATCGAGTGTGCAGGAGAAGTCCAGACAGGTCGACGGGCTTTTGTTGTTGTCTGACACTTTGATCGAGTGTGCAGGAGAAGTCCAGACAGGTCGACGGGCTGACCGGATGTCTGGCACGAAGTCCAGCTAGGTCGACGGGTTGACCGGATAGCTGGCAAGAAGTCCAAGCGGATCGACGGGCTGACTGGACGCTTGTCGAGAAGTCCAGCTAGGTCGACGGGCTGACCGGATAGCTGGCGAGAAGTCCAAGCGGGTCGATGGGCTGACCGGACGCTTGGCGAGAAGTCCAGACGGGTCGACGGGCTGACCGGACGTCTGGCAGGTAAGTGAGGTAAGTCACTGGAGGGGAGTGACTGCGAGGACGTGTTCCCGGGAAGGGAACATTAGGCGTCGATCCGGCTTAGATCCATTTCGGATGTCTAAGTCGAGATAGTGACTAGATTCCGGTCTCGGAAAGACGGAATCTAAGTCATACTCTTTGCTATTACTTTGTTGAACTTTAATTGTGCTAACAATCTATTTTACAGGATATATATTTGCCTCCGGACTAACGTTTGTCGTGCAGGACGGATTCTGGCCCGGAAGGAATCCAGGCGCCCGGAGGTTCGGGCGCCCGGAAGGGATCCGGGCGCCCGGGAGGCAAACTTTATCCTGATTGTGCATCGCCACGTGGAGCATCTCGGTTTGAGCAGCTACGTAACATTCTAGGCGCTCGGAAGGGATCCAGGCGCCCGGAACAACATATAAAAGAAGCCCCAGACAGGAGCTTCAGAATGCAATTCATCTGAGAACTCTTCTACTGCTGGTCTTGCTGCTCGACGTTCAGTGCGACGCCAACAACGCTCCGACAAAGTGCTCCTTCCGTTTTGATTTAATTTCCTTGTCGGTATTGCTTTATTTTAACTAGCATTTCCTGTACTTATTCTGTAATCATATTTCGACTTGTTAGTGATTGCCCAACGAAAGTGGTCAAGGACCACGGGCCTTCGAGTAGGAGTCGTCACAGGCTCCGAACGAAGTAAAAAACATCTGTGTCTATTTTACTTTTCCGCTGCGTTTATACTCTAAATTTTCGAATCGATATTCACCCCCCCCCTCTATCGAATCTAACGGTCCTACAATCACTGGCCTGGGCCTCTCGGACCTTCGTCCTGATCGACGACTGAGCAACCATAGTAACAAGAATACCCTGCTCTGTGGATCCCTACTCCTCAATGTCTAACTCAGAAAAACTCTGAATCAAGTTCGTGACTGAAGTCCGGTGGCAAGCCAAAGTCGCTCTGGACTTCCTGCTGAGTGCATCAGCAACCACATTAGCTTTTCCCGGGTGGTAGCTAATGGTACAATAGTAGTCCTTCAGGAACTCCATCCATCTCCTCTGTCGGAGATTAAGCTCCTTCTGGGTGAAAATGTATTTGAGACTCTTATGATCGGTGAGAATCTCAAATGTAATACCGTACAAATGATGACGCCAAATCTTCAAAGCATAAATGATGGCGGCTAACTCTAGGTCATGAACTGGGTAGTTCTTCTTATGCTCCTTCAGCTGACGAGAAGCATAAGAGACTACTCTGCCGTGCTGCATCAGAACAGCACCCAAACCCTGAAGAGAAGCGTCGGTGTAGAGTACAAATCCGTCCTCTCCAGAAGGTAGAATCAAAACAGGAGCCGACACTAATCTCCGCTTCAGCTCCTAAAAGCTGGTCTCGCAATCCTCGGTCCACGTAAACTTCACGCCCTTCCTGGTAAGGCGTGTTAGCGGCATAGCAATACGCGAGAAACCCTCGACAAAACGTCGGTAATATCCGGCCAATCCCAGAAAACTGCGGATCTCCTGTACTGACTTCGGCTGCTCCCAACCGGTGACAGCCTCGATCTTCTGAGGGTCTACTGAAATACCTCTGCTAGAAACCACGTGTCCCAGAAAACCGACTGAGGATAGCCAGAACGCACACTTGCTGAACTTCGCGTACAGCTGATGTCGTCGAAGAATCTCCAAGACTATACGAAGATGCTGTGCATGCTCCTCCTCGGAATGCGAGTAGACCAATATGTCATCAATGAAAACGATAACAAACTGATCAAGATACTCCAGAAATATGCGGTTCATCAAATCCATAAACACCGCTGGAGCATTGGTAAGCCCAAATGGCATTACCAAAAACTCATAATGACCGTATTGAGTACGGAAAGTTGTCTTCTGAATATCTGAGTCTGGCAATCAACTGTGGCATGATATGCTGACAAACAGTCCATGCAAAGAATAATATCAAAATCGACCATTTCTAATACTAAAAGATCCACTGTAAGTATTAGGTTGCCAAAATCTAACGGGCAACATCTGACCTCCTGGGTGACGTCCAATGAATCACCGGACAGTAGGGAGACGGTCAATCGCTGGGGTCTGAAAGTGGGTAAGCTACCAACCTCCCGCATAAAAGTGCGAGATATAAATGAATGCGAGCTACCTGTATCTATCAGTATATCTGCAGATAAGGCATAAATAGAAATCATACCGTGGAAAATGGATCCATCGGCTCGCTGCGCATCCTCTCTGGTCATCGCATGAACACGTCCAATCTCTGGCGGAGGAGGAGGTGGTAATGCTGCCAGCGGCTGCTGCAGCTGGGCAGAAGCCTGCCACTGAGGCGGTGCTGGATAATGTGCCAGAGAAGACTGAGAGGACGGTGACTGATACTGTGCAGCTGGCTTGGACTGAGTCTGGTACTGGCCTAAAGGCTGAGACTGCATCTGATACTGCCCCTGCGTCGGATAATAAAGTCCTGGAATAGAACCCTGAGGTGCTATGGAAGCACTGGAGTACTCCTGTCCAAGCATGCCAAATGCCGCTGCTGCAGGTGAAGCACTCCGCTGCTGGCCGTGCGAAGGTTGGGCTCTTCGCCCACCTCGATAAGTTCCGGACTGACCCGACTGTCCTCCATGATCAGACCCTCCGGAAGTCATATGCCGAGTCTTCTGCGGACAATCTCGGCTCTGGTGCCCAGGCAGTTTGCAACGAAAGCAAACTGACTGTCCCAGAGAACAGGCTGAAGTGATGTGATCTCTGGACCCACATCTGAAACAGCGAATGTCGCTGGTGGTTTGTTTCCGGCTCTGCTGGGAAGATCGGAAACGTCCTGAAGAAGACTGCCCTGATTTCTGAGGTTTACGTGATACCCCAGATGTACCCTGATCTGATCGACTACGCCTGCTCTGCTGTGGTGTAGCCTGAGGCTGCTGGATCTGTCCAGATGCCTGACTCAGCTGCTTCCTTTTCCTATCCGGAAAAACTCTCTGCTGAGCTGACTCAATAATGAGGGCTCTGTCCAACATCTCTGCATAAGATGTGATACCAAGACCGACAAGTCTTAGTTGCAAATGTCCATCCAGCCCCTGAATGAACTGCTGCATACGTGAACTGTCCTCAGCAACTAGCTCTGGACAAAATCTGGCCAATCTGTCAAACTCTGCATTATACTCAGTCACTGTCCGATTATTCTGTCGCAAACTCAGGAAATCCTGCCGACGAGCCATCTGATAAGCTCGTGGAAAGAAACGGCTCTCAAAAGCCTCTCTGAATCTGGCCCAAGTGATGTTCTGCTCACCGATGATGGAACGCTGAGTAAGCCACCAAGTGTCGGCCGCGTCCCGTAAGTGAAAAGCAGCCAGCTCTGCTTTCTCCCACTCGGAGCAAGCAATATAAAAGAAAGTCCGCTCCATAGTCTCAATCCAAGACAAGGCCACACTCGGATCTCAGTCTCCTCGGAAGAGTGTGAATCGACTCTTCATCGACTCTGCCAACACTGGAATCCTGGCTCGTGCCGCGGCAAAGTCAGTGAGGTGTGTCGGAACGGCTGTCGGGACTGGCGGAAACACTGGAGCTGATGCTACAGGTGGTACTGGTGTATAAACCGGAGGAGGTACTCCCGGTGCTGCTGGGTAAACTGGAGCATACACCGTCGGTGGCACTGTAGGGTGAACATAGGTGGCCGCGACTGGATGTACGGTAGGTAATGGTACCGGATAAGAAGTAGCCGGTATCCCTAATGCAGGTGCTGCTGGGTACACCGTATGTACTGGGAGCACAGGTGTCGCTGGTGTCGGGTACACTGTAGGCCCAGGTGGCGGTGGTGCCGCGTATGCCATAGGTTGGGCTGGAGCTGGTGTCGGAAATGTCAACGGTACCCCTGATGATACCGGAAATACAGTAGGAGTAGGTACACTCGGCGTAACCGAGGTAGGTACCTCTATAGGAGCCGTCGGGGTCTGAGAGCCCGACGCGCCCGCAGTATGCTGAGTCTGTCCCTGACTGACAGGCTCATCAACAATAGGCATCTCTCACATATCCAGAGATCCCGTGGTCCTCGCACGTGGTCGTCCAGCACCACGTCTCGCAGCAATACGAGTAGATCGTCTCATATCTGTTAAATTAAATTACAGATATTACTACAAGTATAAAAATCATAAAATAAAACATCATACCTAATTGCTGTCTAGAGATGTTCCGTCGCTGTCCAGTCCCCAACTTTTGACCTCAAAATTCCGAACGAGAATATCGCCGGAAATCCAAATAAATCCGAAATGGAAATCCGAAACATAACCATATCAAAAATCCGAAAATGCCCAGTTTGACTCGCAAACCTGGCTAACCCAAATATCCAGAATACCAACAACAGGTATCCGATAAATCTCCAAAACACCAAAAGCAGGTATCATAACCCTACTCTGATACCACTAAATTGGTATCAGATAAATCTCAAAATCCAACACACGGAAACCAACCAAGTATCGCCAAACTTTGGCGCTCTGATACCACTAAATTGGTATCAGGTTATCCCAAATATCCAAAATACGAAAACAATGATCGCAAAACTTAAGCTCTGATACCAAATAAATTGTCACGCCCCAGAGGAGTGTTGGAGTGTATACTGAAAGCCTAAGCTTTGTAAACATTCATTATGTATAAAGAATCACATTTGGTCAAATTGTCTACATTTGTTTGTAGTTGTTAATTTAATTTATATTGTAGATAACATAGTATGTGGTGTCACATGCAGAAGATGATGTTATCAGTACCTTATAAATTATAAACAGTAGCTCACGACCAAAATGGAAAGGAACAAACCATTAGAAGGTCGTAGTGTAATTAGGTATTAGTTTATCTTGACTATATAATTACACTAGTACACTCAGAGTGTATTGAGTATGACCATTTGAGGTCGTTTCTTTTATACTGACTTTATAAAGGAACAAAGACCTCGGTTATTATGGAAGTGTGTACTCTTAATCCTAATATAATAACAAGCATATATATTTGATATTTATTTCTTTAATTTATCAATGGGTGAGATTTAGTTCGATGAATCAATAAGCCCGATAAGTTGGGAAATTATATCACTTATAGTGTGTGTTGTTGATTATAGAAGGAAACTGTGTCCTAGAGATACTAGGTTGATAATGTCCTCAAGAGGAGCTCATAAGGATTGTCATGTTAAACCCTGCAGGTGGACCTAGTCCGACATGACAATAAGGTTGAGTGGTACTACTCTTGGATTTAGATATTAATTAAATGAGTTGTCAGTAACTCACTTAATTAGTGGGCATTCGATATCTTAAACACAGGGAGACTAACACACTCATAATAAGCAGGAGCCCAAAAATGTAATTTGGGATTGGTGCGGTAGTTCAATAATAGTTCTCTAGTGGAATGAATTATTATTGATAAAATTAAGTTGTGTGTTCGGGGCGAACACGGGATGCTTAATTTTATCGGGAGACCAAAACCAATTCCTCCTCTCGGTCCCTATCATAGCCTCTTATTTATAGAGTTCTATACCCACCTATACCCATCTTCTATACCCACCAATAGGGGGCCGACCAAGCTAGCTAGGGAACCAAGCTAGGGCCGGCCTAGGTATAAATTGGGGTGGCCGGCCCTAGCTTGAACCCAAGCTAGTGGGGGCCGACCAAATTAAATTAAAAAGGAATTTTAATTTTAATTTTTATTATGTGGAAGAAATAATTTATTAAAGAGAATTAAAATTAAAATATCTCTCTTATAAAAGATCTACAAAAGATTAAAGAAAGAGATTAGATCTCTTTCCTTATTTGTAGATTGGTGAGATATTTTATTTTCTCTTTAAAAATTATTCACATGTTGTAAAATTAAAATTATAGAAATTTCCTTTTATCAACCATGAAGAGATTTTTGAAGAGAAATTTTATTTTTTAAAATTTCCGGAAACAAATTAGGAAGTTTTAATTTGTTGATTAAAACTTGTCTAAATTGTTTCCCCTTGATGTGGCCGGCCAATATAGATTATTGGGAAATTTTATTTTATTTTTCTCAATTAAATCATATCAAGGAAATTAAGGAAATTTTATTGTAATTAAATTTCCTAATTTTCCTTGGCCAAGGAATATAAAAGAAGGGGTGAGGGTGCCTTCACAAGACACAACCTCTATTATTTTCTCTCCCTCTTTTCCTTGGTGTTGTGGCCGACCATCATCTTCTCCCTCTCTTCCTCTTGTGGTGGCCGAATACTTCATCCCTCTTGGAGTTCTTGTGGTGGCCGGATACTACTTGGAGAAGAAGAAGAAGAAGGAGAGAAAGCTAGCATCTCTTGGAGCTTGGTTGGTGTTTTGATCTTCTTCCTTGGTGAAGCTTCCTTATTGTTGGCCGAACCTAGCTAGGAGGAGAAGAAGGTGGTTGGTGATTTCTCATCTCGGAAGATCGTTGCCCACACAACGTCCGAGGTTAGAAGAGGAATACGGTAGAAGATCAAGAGGTCTTTCTAAAAGGTATAACAAGTAATTTTTCTTTCCGCATCATACTAGTTATTTATGGAAATAATATCAAATACAAGAGGCTTACGTTCTAGTATTTCGAATATGTTTTTCGATGTTGTGTTTTTAATATTTTCCTTGTGATTTGATTGTTCTTTTCGGTTAACCTAAAGTTATTTTAGGAAATTAAATATTAGATTTCTATAAAAGGTTTTGTCTAGTCGGTGGTGGTTGCTCCCATATCCAAGAAGGTCATGTGCCTCGCCACGTTAGTACTGGGAACCGATTATGGAAATTAATATTTAATGGAATTAATAACTTAAGGTGATTTGGGTCGAACGTGTTAAGTTCCGCAGGAGATCCAAGTCAAAACCTAAAAGAATAAATAGATTAAGTTTTGGATCAAACGTGTTAAGTTCCGCAGGCTATCCAAAATTTAATTTAAAAGAACACATGGTAGCTAGGAAAAGGTTCAGACCTTTGTACAAAATTTTTGTACAGTGGAACCTCTAGGTTTTCCGAGTAGCAACCAACAAGGAGTCCCTGTCCGAAGAAATTTCGGCAGCATCTCCCCTGTACGGCAGACAATCTGAAACTTCTACATAACACATATACCTCAGCCACAGGCGGCTGGAATTATAACAATAAATAAAAACAATCACCACGTAGTTTATATAGATATTCAGCCTCTGGTTGTCACAACCACGCAGTTAATAATAGTAATCACAAACAATAGTACTCTGACTCGAAATCCACCCTACTCAACTACACTCGTAAAGCTCAAATCCGACGAACTCACCTCTTCTGCCGTCCAGGCAGGCATGTAGTAGAATAAAATCCAAATCATATCAAAAGTCCATCAAACGGAAGGATTCCATACAATATCCATATGTAAAATCCAAAACAAGACTAAAACAAAGTCTAATAGAGAAAAGATAAAATAAAATAACAACTCAAAACTAGCAGAGGACTAGCACTACGTGCTGTGGGAACCAGCGACTGGAACTGCTCCTGACAGCCTCAACCTGAAAATATATCAACAATGGAAGCGGGGTGAGTCCAACACTCAGCAGGTACAACTGATATGCATAATAAAACAAATAACAGACAACACTAATCATGCGTACAATCTCCTGAATACGAGAAGGATAAATGCAACTGAAACGAAATCAGGAGATAACTGTACTAACCGGAATCAAAGTACAAAGGTAACAGGGTCGTCAGACCGGGGAAGTCATAATCCTGTATGCATGTCAATCATATGCATCCATATAAATGCAGTAAGTAAATGCAGCAATCATAAACAATAAATGCAATAAATGCATATGGTGACCGTGCACTCTGACATCACTGCTCCTGATGAGCGACCGAGTGGACGGGATGCTGTCGGAGTACTCCTGTCCTCTGACCCCAAATCATAAATGGGGGAGCTCAATGCTCTCATCTCCCGGTACACGATGACGGGGAGGATATCTCTGCCGGCTACCACGCTGAGTCATCTGACCAACGAAGCCAAACAGAGTCCACCATCTGCCGGCTACCACGCTGCTACACTAAATGCCAACGGAGCCAAACAGAGCGGAACTGTCTGCCGGCTACCACGCTGAGTCACCAGACCAACGGAGCCAAACAGCAGAACTGCCACACAGCTGTCTGATATACCACTAACACATGAGTGGTGGTGTGTACAGATACATGTAACTGGCGATGTGCTCAACAATAATGGAGCAGACAATCGCACAGCATGTAATCATGCAAGATGATGCATGACACTAAACATGGCAATATCACGAATAGCATAGCATGCTCCATACATAAATATAAAATGTGTACTACAAGATAATGAATCAAAAGGAAGGTACACAAACAGATAGGGTATCAAATAAACCCTAGGCCTGGAACATAATATCTCATATGGTTGTATCACTACCTAAAAGCATGAATGATCAGGTAAATAATAACATGCAGTGCATAATAAGTAAACAAACAAACATGTAATAGATCATGTAGTGACCAACCGAAACAAATGGAAGAAACACAATCATTGCTATATGTTAAACACATTATTATGCATATCAAAAGACATAAGTCAAAGTACCCGCCTCCAATAGGAAAATAAGATCAGTCCGGTCCAACTTGGACGTCGAGATGCTCGTCTCGAATCAAAGTCCTGTAATAAATCGTACAGTTTAGCTAAGTTAATTATAAACAAATAGCTAAACAAATTTTTAATCCACCGACCATCTAGGGTTAGCTTCATTAACCCTTATTAACACATAAACAACTAATCACCTATTAAGCAAGCTATACA
The DNA here is from genome assembly GCF_018446385.1 of Zingiber officinale. Taxonomy (NCBI): domain Eukaryota; kingdom Viridiplantae; phylum Streptophyta; class Magnoliopsida; order Zingiberales; family Zingiberaceae; genus Zingiber; species Zingiber officinale. The sequence goes on from NC_055989.1 coordinate 18,946,887, forward strand.
GATTAGCAACATCAATATCCAGAAATGAACCAATCCTTTGCTCACCATTAACACTTCACACTTAAACACTAGAATCTATCTCATATAGCTAACATAACAATGGATATAATTTGGCATAAATTTACTGTTATACAAACCTTACCCTAGTCCAAACCGTAGCAAGATGATTGAGGTGGCAACACTGACTGGAGCAACACTACGTCACTGCCTTCCAAACGACAATCAAGATTCAACACTACAAATGAATCAACTGCCCAACTCAAATACCATATTTAAGTCACTTACCTTAATCTTGTGACCACAGCCTCCTGTCTGCCGGAACAGGGTGATCAGAGTCGTGGCTCGCCTATGAACGATGCTGGCCTCAAGAAAACGACAGTGGCACCAACCGATCAGGACTGTGGGACCTTCCTAATGAAATCACTGATGCTTGCTCACCTCTCTGCTGTCTTGTTTGGATCCGGCAGTATAAAGTAACCTAGGGCACACCATGAAGGAGAGTCAGCCGACTGTGAATCCAAAATAGGGCACGGAATGTAACCACAGTGAGGGAGAAGGGAGAGAGAACCTCAGCGTTGGTTGCTCGCGTTGAGAAACAGTGACGCCGGCTGTCAGCACTCGGGCGGACCAAGGGTTCGGCTGGCGACTCCGAGAAAGAGAGGAAGAAGATCAACTGAGGGCTAGGTCTAGCCTCGTCCTCTGTCGTGACCACACCCGATGCTGGTTGCCGGGCTATGGCACCGTGCGGCGCTGGAGTTCCTGTGGCCGGTGATCGGCGTCGGCGCGCATATCTAAAGAGGACTTAGGGCACGGCGGTCGGGGGTGGCCGGCGCTACTCGAGTGGCTGGCGATGGAAGATCGGCGCGGCGGAGAGTGAAGTCGGCTAGGGCACAGCGACAATCGGTAGAGGAGAAGAAGAGAGGGGAAGAGAAGAAGAAACCGCCTCCGAGCGGTTTGGGGCAGAAATGGTGGCTCGGCGCGAGGAGGGAGGCTAGGGCACGCGGGGAGAGCTCGGGCGCGAGATTTCAACGAGGAAAAGAAAAATAATAAAAACTAAAGAAAAGGAAATATAAAAAGAATTAAGAATATAAACATTTCCTCGCTTAAATGGGTAGCCTAAACAGGCTTTTCCGGGCCCCATTTTTGTCCCCGTTAACTCGTCCATACGAGCTCCGAAAAATTTCTAAAAATTTCAAAAAATTCCCTTATTAATATTCGCCTATTTTTGGTATTTTACATGTCGTCGGCCCATTTGGTGACCTCTAATGTCATTGACCGACGACCCTTGGCTGTGTCTTTTTGCCTCCCCCAGGATTCGAACTCTAAACCTCCAGGCTTAAGTATTAGAGTTTATGAATCCTGGTAACCAAGTGAGATGATCTCACTTGGTTACAAGGATTCATAAACTCTAATACTTAAGCCTGGAGGTTTAGAGTTCGAATCCTAGGGGAGGCAAAAATCCGCTGCCAGGGGTGGAAAGTCCTACTGAGTAACGACACGGTCAAGGGTCGTCGGTCGATGACCCGAGGGTCTCCACATGGGCCGACGGTCGACGACCCGAGGGTCACCAAATGGGCCGCCAAATGAGCCAAGAGGGCCGGGTCGTTACAATAAAAAGGCGCCTTTTATTGTAACGACCCGGCCCTTTGGCCTCTTGGGCGGCCAACTGGCGGTCCTTATGTCGTCGGCCCATTTGGCGAGCTCTCATGTCGTCGACCGACGACCCTTGGCCGTGCCGTTACTCACTAGGACTTTCCACCCCTGGCAGTGGATTTTTACCTCCCCCAGGATTCGAACTCTAAACCTCAAGGCTTAAGTATTAGAATTTATGAATCCTGGTAACCAAGTGAGATGATATCACTTGGTTACCAGGATTCATAAACTCTAGTACTTAAGCTATTCGAACTCTAAACCTCAAGGCTTAAGTATTAGAATGTATGAATCCTGGTAACCAAGTGAGATGATCTCACTTGGTTACCATGATTCATAAACTCTAGTACTTAAGCCTGGAGGTCTAGAGTTCGAAACCTGGGGGAGGCAAAAATCCACTGGTCAGGGGTGGAAAGTCCTAGTGAGTAACGGCATGACCGACGGTCGACGACCCGAGGGTCGCCAAATGGGTCGGGTCATTACACAACGAGGGCAGAATGATAGGGCACGCTTGGGATGTGTACCGAGAGCACAATGTTGTTACCATCTCGATGATCATGAACTAACTCCAGTCCAATGCTTTGGATAAATAGGCTCGTTCAGTCAAACTGATAAATAGATCACTGAAAGAACAGGCCAAATGAAAGACCATGGGAAAACCCTAATCCTACGGTCTACGGAGGGCCCGAACTATAGGAGAATAACTCGAGGGGTGATTAGCTTGCGGGTTAGATTAACTAACATGTTAAGGCGCTTTCATACCAGGAAGCAACAGAGTTGGGAAAGTAGGCAACAAAGTTCTTTAATATATTTTGCAATGGGAAAAGGAAGCACAAAGGCCAAAGTAAGATTGACTTTCCACATCTCATCCCTCCAGGCTATTGCAAGTAGATATAAAAGAAACAAAACGAGTTCAATAGGATGAACCCAACATATCAAATGAGAACCACCAAAACCTCAAGAGTAAGATGCATGAATTGAGACTTCCTCCTCAAAATATGTGACAGTACGATTGATCATGTTTGAAAATTGAAAAGAGGGCATGCTGGCAATGATGACTTGGTTATTGATTGGAATAAGACTTTTTACTATGAGAAAAAATTTTCCTTTGATCTCGCACACACTAAAACATGCAAAAAAAATGTTAGTGCCCAGAAACCAGGGGAAGTCTTTGGCGATAGCCCTCCGATGGTAACGACGCAAGGCCTCTGCGAGTGGCGGCCATGAGCACAGCCACCGCCCAAATCAGAGGCAAACTCCGTGGGTGTCCCTCAAGGCCTACAACGTCGACAATTGGGGAAGTTCGCAACATGGACGCTATCTTTCCATGTGTTGGCAACAGGAAACAAAATCGATCAGAGCGGCAGCAAACAAGAGCAAAAGGAAGGGGTGGCAATTTTAAATAGGAGATTTGTCATGCATTTATATCTAACTATGTGCTCTAATACCATTGTTGATACTCTAAATGCATGAATCAAAACGAATTAAAATGGTAAACAATTACAACGATCTCCCACAGATCTACAATCGGCGACGATTGGACTAGCTGTCGGAAGAGCAATCATAGGATTGGAAAGCTCTCCATAATTCCACGAACCAAATCCCACCGTCTCAAATGTTCTCCTCATCTCTTGTTGTCTCTTTCTCTACACCGTGAATCGTTCCCCATGATCCTTGGATGCAATCCTTATTAAGGAAAATAACCCAAGGATATAATGGACTTTTCCATTAAGAGTAGTGGGGAACGTGGACATGTTCCAACGTTCCCATTTCCTATAGGATCGACATCTGAAACTGACTAGTGACGAGCCCAACGAATCGGGGGATCAAACGCACAAACAGCTTTGCCCAAGAATTTGATCAGTTGATGAGGGAACGAGGCGGAGAGAGGGTGATCGACGGAGGAGATGTCCTGCTTGTTGACGCAGCTGCAGCGACGAAGCAACAAACCTTAACTGCCTCCAGAACAAAATCGCAAGCAACAAGACACTCCTTTCTTTTCTGCGGCCAAGGAGAAGGAGACGTGAGAAAGATCACGATTTGCAGTGTACTCTCACCTCTTCTTAAAAAAAACTCTAATGGCCATTTAGACCAGGTGGAGTTGTACTCTCGCCTCTATTTACAAACAAAAAAAAACTGTAATGACCTTTTATACTAGATGGAGTTTAGAGTTTAGGGTTTAGAATTTAGTCCCATATCATTTGTTTTTGATTAACGGAGTGGAACTAGTGCTATAAAAGAAGAGGCTATGCCACTTTCTCATTCATACCTTTCTCGGCCTTTTGGCTAAGATCAAGTGTAGTATCTGTTCTTATCAGTTTAATATCTGATACGTGGACCATTGGTTCACTATGATATTAAATTAATTTTTCTTTGGGGAGGGATCATTACAGTAGCTTGCTATTGGATTCTTCGCGTGTCATCCCTATGTTGCACTATTGTAGGGGTTCGGCGCACCCGACCAAGTTAAATTAAATTTTTTTATTAAATTAAGTTTTTTTTAAATTATTAATTGCAATCCATGAAATTAAATCTTAAAATTTTATATATTTAAAAATAAATACAAAACACATAAAAATAATTGAATTTAATGAATAAGAAATTTTAAAATTAGAATTGAATAAATTGATGTTTTCTTAGATGAAATTTTGAAATAATTTAATTAAAATTTTAAATTTTATTAAGTTACTCGAATACCAATTAATTCGGCTTGAAGCAAAGATTTTATAAAAGTTCGGCTTGAAGCAAAGATTTTATAAAAAAAAAAAAATTAATTCGAACCTAATCCCAATCTGAATACAATTCGAAATCTTTAAATATGAATCTAAATAATTCGACCAACTTGAATAACTTAATTAAAAATAATTTTTTGCTTGTTATTTTTATTATAATTTTTTATTTTTATCTCAATAATTTATCATTATTTTACTTGCTTTAATATTGATATTCATAATTTTAAAAATAAAATTTGATTTAATTTTAAAATGATTTATTAAATCCTAAATTTAGGCCAATCCTAGTCAATCTGGACTCCGATCCAATCCTAGTACAACTTAAAAATCCTCCGATCAGAATATGAAAATTTCTAATTCAAGTTGGATATTTTTCGGGTTGACTTGGATTTGCGGATCAGATTTATTTTTGACATCCCTAATTATAAATTATTAATAAAATTTAATGAAATTTTGTTCCTAGTTCTACTATATACCCACACAACTCAGCTACCAACCCAATGTGTATGCTATTATAAAATTTATATAAACACAAAATATATATCATGCCAGGCCAAACAAAATCTATATATATTTAGATATTATTACATTTTTAATTTGAAATTGATTGTTTAAAATTTTTATATTTTAAAGTTTATTTATTTGATTAATGAGTTTAATATTACAGTTTTTTTAAAAAAAATTTATTTACAAATTTAATAACAAGTTTGTTAATAAATATAGTTTACAAGTTTTGTTTGTGAATATAATTTTTGAATAATTTAAAATCTTTGTTTTTAAGAAATTTATTTATTTTTTTAATGAATTAATTAAGCTTATTTATTTAATTCATATCGAATAAATATAAATAAATAATTATCGAGTTAAACACTAAATTTTCTCATAAATGTTTAATTTATTTTTGTTATCGAATATATAGATAGTGGAAATTGTATTTGAATTTTAAAAAAGATAAAATTATGATGTTATTTCTAGATCTCATTTGATCAGTTAAACTTATGAGTCTGAGAAATTTCTATCATTTTGATTGTTTTTCTTATTGTAATAGAAAAAAAAATATTGTTATCCCTCATAATTTGTCGATTTTTTTAGAATGCATCTTTATGGTTTTTGAATCATTCATTTACCTTTACAATAGTTTTAATTTATTGAGTGCAAGTTTTTTTTTACAATTAACTTAAGCCATATAAATTTAGAATTTCCATTATTTTTTAATGTTACAAACTTATATTTTGCAATTCGTATACATGTCATAAAACCAAAAAGCTAATAATCTCTTAGAATTTAACTACCATGTTGGAGATAGAGATGTTCTTTGTATATATTACAAGAAGTTAACAAGTTAATGACGAGTTCCTCTAACAAATAGATCTTTGCCATTAGATGATCTCGATAGGTTGAGGACAAGCAATGAGTCCATTTTTGCCCACCGTATCAAAGATTGAACTAATTCTAGCATGCCTTATCGCGTCTTGAATTGGTTCGCTCAAATCATACATTTTTTATTGTATTGATACTGACAAATCTAAGATTTGCACCCTAAAAGTAAGTTAATTTGATAGGAATATTATAGCGAGGATTTGAGTTATGAAGTCTGATTTAATGATTTTTGATGAATGTATATATTTGCAATGCTGAAGAATACTTTTGAGTCGCGAGATTTATCCCATCGCCATTAGTGTTCAATCAACCTAATCATGGAGCCTCCGAGGCTATGGTGCAGCGACAGGGCATCTAGGTTATCACCCAGGCACCCACGGTTCGAGCCCCAGCTATGGCGAATTTGCAGGAATTTTTCCTCTAAATGGGGCACGCAACTAAAAGATGTTGGGCTTCTAGGCTGCCCGCTGCGAGCCCTTCCCGATTTACCTTGGTGTCCGATGGAAAACTTTGGTGGGACCGGGTCGGTCATCCCATACTCGACGTTACTCAGCCTGGTTAATTATTTTTAAGACTAGCTTAACATTACAAGACAACATTGGGAAGATATAGAACCAATATCATCACATCTAAAACCCTTATTGTCTCAATCATTTTGATTTTACAACACACATTACAAGAACTAAAACAAAAACATTTTAGATACAAGTCAATCACTAGAAATCTTCTCTAACCGTATGAAAATGATAAGAAATCCACATGCGAACTCAATTTGTTAGATGTCTAAAGCAGTTCCATTCCCACGCATTTATTGTTCGACCATATATCTGAATATTTGCCAAATCTTGAATCTATCGATCAATTCCCTCATTGTCCATGGTATAAACAGGGATTTGACAGTTGTTATTGTTATTCTTTGGGTCATTTATTAGACTCCGATCATCTTCATCTTCCTTGTAAGTTTTCACATATGTTTTGGCACTTGCCAAAATCAATCTTTCTACCATAAAAAGTTGATAGTTGTTCTCGACCACCGAGTCGAATATGTTTGTAAAGTTCGATGAGCATGCCAATTTGTACCTGTTACAAAGTTTGCACTCACATACAAAAACCAACATATATCCAATGCAGAAGTGCACGAATAGATGAAGCAACAAAAAAAACAAAAAGTAGTTCGGTGCATAAAGTTCCCGTTATGCGGGGTCTCGAGGAAGGATCCATTGTATGTAGCCTTATCCTGCTTTTTTGCAAGAGGTTGTTTCCAGGATTCAAACCCATGACCTTTTGGTCACAAAGCAACAACTTTACCATTGCAAGAGGCTGCACGAATAGATGAAGCAAAGAAGTTTATTTATTTCGATAGACAAAGCATAAATTCTAGAAATTATAAATTTAAAGAACAGAGAGATTCTTATGAATGACAGAAACGACACTTTGAAAATAGATTAAGAGATTGATAGACACATGGAAGTAGGAGGGTTGTAATCAAAGTTCATTCTTGTCATATTTTATGAATCTACTAAATCTTATTGCATTCTATAATAATAACAAGAATGAAAAGTTATCCATATGCGTTGAAGAAATTCTCCAGTGGTATCTCAATATGCATCATTTGTCTGCCACAAGAACAAATTCATCAAATGTTCTCATGTCACACGTTTGCAAGACTTTTGTGGCAAGTAGAGCAATGAAACTAAGAAAGAGTCACACGAGTCCAACACCAATTATTCATTTGAATGTCATAGAAACATCAGAGCTCATGAAAAAAGTGAATTTCTCTGGAAGGGTTTGTGTCATAGAAACATCACAACCCTAACAAAAAGTGAATTTCTCTTGAAAGATATTTTACTTGTATTATGAGATAGTTATTAGCTATTTTGCAAGTCAAATAACAAATTTGGAGAACCAATACCTTATCTGCTACATTCCTTAGTCTTTTGGCAGCCATCGTAGGAAGAAAATCATGTGGTAGCAAAACAGAGCTGTAATTGGTTCGATCCTTGCACTCCATAAACCTGGATGTTCATCATGGTCAAGACTAGAGCTTGAAGATTCAAAGATCACCTAGCAGAGTATCAGACCATTTAACCATGGCGACATCGTGGGAAATAAAGAAAATTTCATGTGTGGATTACTTCATTATACTCAAGAGGTTGAATGTCTTGATTTGTTTCAATGAATTTGATTGAGATGAAAATCTTTAATCAACATCAAACATTTTAAATTCACATAATAACAAAAAAGAATGCCCTATACATGGAACAACAAGGCACCAAATTCAACGAGTTTGCTAAAAATGAGTTGAGATTCAATCATGAAGTAAATTAGTTTCTATTGACTTCAAATAATGTAACAGGAGTTGAGTAATTGTACATTCCATCTGTATTTGGATTTCGGCCGCTTTGGTGCAAGATCCCCTTCTTGTTATGTGTTGGATTGATGCACATTCTAGAAGGCATCACAAATACTCTGTTTAAACAAGCATAATGTCAGTACAAAACAACTATTAATTAATTCCTCCATCTAGAATTCTTCCTACAAATTTTTTATACGCAAGGAGTGAACTTTAACACCCAAATCAAATGCTCAAAGGCAAATCTTCATAATCCCAGAAACTTGGAGTGTTCTTAATTCCAATTCAACGAATCAAAGAAGATCATCCACAATAGTGATGGAATATTAAAGCAAGGTAGTAGACCAGAAGAGAAATTGATGGGACCTTCCGAGGAAGAGGGCTTCTTGGAGGGTGCATCGGAGGCTGGACTCTTGGTGTCGCAGTGCTTTCCGGGGCAATCAATGCGGTCGCCCCAATACAAGTACTTGCTCTCCACCACCGCCTTGGCGGCTTCCCTCGACGACGCGAAGGAAGCAGGGATTGCATAGGAGAAGGCAACCCAGAGGAGCGCGAGGGCAGCGGCAGAGATGAGGAAGAGTTATATGACGAGGTGCCGTTGGAACTGAAGAATCGCCATAACGGTGACAGTCCGAGGTGTCGTTCACTAAATGCATCAATCTACGAGACGAACTAATTTTATAATGATATTTGAGAATATACATTAAAATCTATTAATGGGGATGTAGCTCAGATGGTAGAGCGCTAGCTTAGCATGCGAGAGGTACAGGGATCGATACCCCGCATCTCCATAAAATATTTTATTAGTTTATGTTTTTTATTTTGTATGTGAAAGTAATACAACTCTTTATATATAATTTTATTATTCTAGGTACTCATTTATGAGAAATTCATGAACATACAATAGTGTTAATTTTTTTTTAGAGTTTAGGTTAAAAAAAGTGAATATTTTTTTTTAACAGGTTTTTGTTGATGATCTTGGATCGATAACCAAGGTTATCAAGAATACCTCCAACAAAACACACCCTAATTGATCATCATTTGCGTATACATGGGTGTGCATGATAACAAAACACTATAAATATAGTTGTGATATTCTGCATACCTTACTCTGCACATCTCTTGAGTATCCAATTTGTTTTTTAAATTTAATTTTTTGTTATGCTTAATACTATAATCCAAATCTTACACTCAAAAGACAAACTCTTATTGACATAAGTGGAGCTAAAAAAATTCGTATTTCGCTGATTCTATGTGCTGCCCACAAATGTCGCCTAGGCTAGCATCCGTGTGTGTATAGTATGTTATGCGATCGTCCGTGCCTGATTGGTAGAGGCACCTGGAATTGATCAAGGCGTCTCAATTTTTTTTATTTTTTAAAATTAAAAAAATCCATAAATCGGAGCTAAAAAAAAATATCCTATATATATATATATATATATATATATATATATATATACTATACCCATGAGTATCTAATTTTGTTTAATTTGAACATTATAATTTAACATATATAGACACTAAAGGTAAAATCTAATTAGTTTAAACTCAGAGCTTAAAAAAATAAAATAAAATAACACATGTATTTCAATTGGGGTGTCTGGATCAATTCTATGCGCTCGACAACACAGTTGTGGACTGTTCCAATACAAAAAAAAATAGCATTACCGACGGAATATTCTGTCGTAGTTCTGTCGGTAGAGGCATTTACTGACGGAAAATAAAGTGTCGGTGTAAAATTCGTCGGAAAATTATACTCCAACGGAATTACTATTCCGTCGGTACATTTACCGATGGAATAACTAGTTCCGTCGGTAAATATATACCGACGGAAAAGTTATTCTGTCGACAATTTTTGCTATCCTAATCTATGAGCTCGACAATAGAGTTGTGGACTGTTCCACCGCGAACGATATATATATAGGTGCCCATCTTGTATTAGATTTATAATTTTAAAATTTATTTCTTTTAGCTCCTGAGTTAAGCCGATTAGATTTAAACTTTAGGGTTTAGGAGTTGGATTATAGTGTTCAAGATAAAAAAAATAAAATTAAAAATTTTTTAAGTACCCATGGGGTATATAATATATGTATTTTGGGTGTTTAGGATTTACAATTTAAAGGAATAAATTTTAAAAAAAATTGAGATGCTTGGATCAATTCTAGGCGCGTGAATTGTTCTGCCGCGAATGATCCTTGAAAATTTCTCATGAAGGAGATCAATGATCATAAGCAAAGGAAACCGGAAATCTCCATGTTTCAGGAGATACATTCTCTTGTGAAACATAGAACAAACACACTATTGTAAAACAACAAATTACTACAATCAAAGTTAACTGCCAAATTAAATGATTACCCGTTCAGCAAGCACGCAAGCTTCGCCAGGAGTCCCAACACCAACTGCAATTAGTTTAACTCCTGCTGCATCAAATTTGGATGAGTTTGCAGGTATCAAAAGAGAAGAGCTAAACTCACCAAAAAAAACATCCAAAATGCCTCATGAGTGCAACCACTGAAACACATTAATCCACACAAAAGTAGTTGATCATGTATCAATCAATCTGCTAGGACAATGAAACGGAACAGCTAACAATTGCCTAATCAAACAAACTAAGAGCAGGTGGTAATCAGATCTAGAGAAGAAAGATTTAGAAAATCAGTAGTTAGTATGAACGGGAGAAGGGAAAAAAGGAAGCAATTTGATATTTCGTTTTGGTCCCAGAGATCGCTGAGGAACAGAGCTCTCCAGAGCCCGCGCGGCGAATACACGGATACCATCAAGGGCATCCCGGATTGCGGTCTCATTGACGCCGCTAGTAGCGACTGCGACAGAGGAACCATGCGATGCAGCTTGAAGGATCGGCATCTGAAGCCGACTAGTGACGAGCCGAGTGAATCGGGGGATCAAACCCACAGATGGCTTCGACGGAGAATTCGATCAGCTTACGAGGGAGCGAGGCGGAGAGAGGGTGAGCGACGGAGGAGAGGTCCTGCTCGCCGACGCAGCTGCAGTGGCGTAGCAATAAACCTTAACAACCTCCAGAACAAAATCTCAAGCAACAAGACTCTCCTTTCTTTTCCGTGGTCAAGGAGAAGGAGACGTGAGAAAGATCATGGTTTGCAATGTACTCTCGCCTCTTCTTAAAAAAAAAACTCTAATGGCCATTTAGACCAGGTGGAGTTGTACTCTCGCCTCTTCTTACAAACAAAAAAAAATTGTAATGACCTTTCATACTAGATGGAGTTTAGAGTTTAGGGTTTAGAATTTAGTCCCATATCGTTTGTTTTTGATTGACGGAGTGGAACTAGTGCTATAAAAGAAGAGGCTATGGCTCTAATACGTGGACCATTGGTTCACTAAGATATTAAATTAATTTTTGTTTTTGGGGAGAGATCATCTACTAGATCTTTCGTGTGTTATCCTTGTGTTGTAGTATTGCAGGGTCGTATGTTAAGTTCAATTAAATTTTTATATTAAGGTGGTGTTTGGTTTAGAGGTTTGGAAATAAGGGAATGGATTCATTTCTAAACCTGGATGAAACCCACCCCCTCCCTTAGGTTTTGATGGAATGGGATTAAGAATTAAGTTTTGGACAAAAATACCCTTATTATATTTGTTTAATTTTTCTTTCATTTCATTTTCTCTCCTTGTTCTCTCTCATCATACTTTCTCTCTCCTCATTCTATCATCATATTTTTTCTTTCAACATATTTTATCTCTTCTTATTCTCTCTCATCACACATTCTTTACAATTTTCTCTCTCATCATACACTCTCTCTCATTATTTTCTCTCTCTTCATTCTCTCATTTTTTTCATCATACTTTTTCTCTCATCATTTGTTCTCTCTCCTGAATCTCTCTTACCATACTCTCTCTCCATATTTTATCTAATCACACTTTCTCTCTCTTCATTCTCTTCCATCACTCTCTCTCTCCTTATTCTCTCTCATCACACATTCTCTACCATTTTCTCTTTGTATTCTCTCTCATCACTCTCTCTATCATTATTTTCTCTCTCATCACTCTCTCTCACTATTTTATCTCTCTTCATTTTTTCATCATATTTTCTCTCTCCTCAATCTCTCTTACCATACTCTCTCTCCATATTTTCTCTCATCCCACTTTCTCTCTCTTCATTCTTTTCCTTCACACTCTCTCCGCATTTTCTCTCATCACACTTTCCCTTTCTTCATTTTTTCCCATCACACATTCTCTCTCATCACATTTTCTCATCATACTTTCTCTCATCACACTTTCTCTCTCTTTATTTTTCCCAATTACTCTTTCTCTCTCAACACACTTTCTCTCTCATCATACTTTTTCTCTTCTCAATCTCTCCTATCAAGCTCTCTCTCCTCATTTTCTCTCATCATACTTTTCCTCTCTTCATTTTTTCCCATCACACTTTCTCTCTCATCATATGTGTCTCTCACATTCAATTTTACTTTCCATCTAATTTTTTCTCTTATTTTCCTCTAAGGGTAAAAAAGAAAATTTAAGTTCATTCCGATTGAAAATATTCAACTAACCAAACATTACTTTTAAGAATGATACCCAAGCTCACACTCATTCTCATTCCACAATACTATGATACCTATTCCCATTCCGATTCCTAGGAGAGAACTAAACACCACCTAAATTAAGTTTATTTTTAAATTATTTATTACAGTCCATGAAATTAAATCATAAAATTTTATATATTTTAAAATAAATACAAAACACATAAAAAATAATCAAATTTTTTTACTGATTTAATTATTAATTTTTAGTTAATAAATATGAAATTTTAAATTTATAATTGAATAAATTGATGTTTTCTTAGATGAAATTTTGAAATAATTTAATTAAAAATTTAAATTTGATTAGGTTATTCATTTTAAATTTTAAATGTTATCAAGTTCTCAATTTAATTGGTATCAAGTATTCAACTTGCAAATCCTCCAGCCATGAAAATTTTTAACCGGTCTGTCAGTCCAGTGTTCTTAGATCAACCGTCCATTAGAGAAAATTCATCCGTTAATTCACCAAGATTTAAACACGATCCTTAAATATTTGAGAAACTAAAAAAGTGCCCTACCGTGGTACTATTACACAAGAACAACCTTATTTATTGCTTAAAACTTATTCAATTAGTTATTAAATTTAATAATTTAAACTTATTTTATTTTATTTATTTAACATGTTTATAAAAAGTTATTGATGATTATTATTCACTAATATACTTGTTCAAATTTATTCATAAGTTATTGAAACATGCCCAATTAATTAAAATTGTGTTGTATTGAATGCACATAAATAATTCCATATTAAATTGAACACCAAACTTATTTTTGAACCATTGGTTCATTTACTGCCCTATCCGGCACGCTTGGGATATGCAATGAGGACAGAATGATAGCGCACGCTTGGGATATGTACCGAGAGCACAATGTTGTTACCATCTCGATGATCTTGAACCAACTCCAGACCAATGCTTTGGATAAACATGCTCGCTCAGTCAAACTGATAAGTAAATTGTTCGGTCACACTGAAAGAACAAGCCAAATGAAAGGCCATGGGGAAACCCTACCCTACGGTCTACGGAGGGCCCTAACTATAAGAGAGTAACTCGAGGGGTGATTAGCTTGCGGGTTAGATTAACAAACATGTTAAGGTGCTTTCATACTAGGAAGCAACAGAGTTGGGAAAGTTGGCAACAAAGTTCTTTAATATATTTTGCAATGGGAGAAGGAAGCACGATGGCCAAAGTAAGATTGACTTTCCACATCTCTTCCCTCCAGGCCATTTCAAGTAGATATAAAAGAAACAAAAGGAGTTCAATAGGATGAACCCAGCATATCAAATGAGAACCACCAAAACCTCAAGAGTAAGATGCATGAATTGAGACTTCCTCCTCAAAATATTTGACAGTATGATTGATCATGTCTGAAAATTGAAAAGAGGGCATGCTGGCAATGGTGACTTGGTTATTTATTGGAATAGGACTTTTTACTATGAGAAAAAGTTTTCCTTTGATCTCGCACACACTAAAACAAGTAAAAAAAAAACGTTAGTGCCCAAAAACCAGGGGAAGTCTTTGGCGATAGCCCTCCGACGCTAATGACGCAAGGCCTCTGCGAGTGGCGGCCATGAGCACAGCCACCGGCCAAATTGGAGACAATTTCGTGGGTGTCCCTCAAGGCCTACGACGTCGGCAATTGGGGAAGTTCGCGACATGGACGCTATCTTTCTATGTGTTGGCAACAGGCAACAAAATCGATCGGAGCGGCAACAAACAAGAGCAAAAGGAAGGGGTAGCAATTTTAAACAGGAGATTTGTTATGCATTTATAACTAACTATATGCTCTAATACCATTGTTGATGCTCAATATGCATGAATCAAAATGAATTAAAATGGTAAACACTTACAATAATCTCCCGCAGATCTACAATCGGCGACGATTGGATTTGCTGTCGGGAGATCAATCATAGGATCGGAAGGCTCTCCAAAATTCCACGAACCAAATCCCACCGTCTCAAATGTTCTTCTCACTCTCCCGTTGTCTCTTTCTCTACACCGTGAATGTAACGCCCCACCCCTTCCTGCTTAAGCTGACGGGGGTTACTTATATTTTCTTCTTAAACAACGGAAGTCTTATCTATAGCATATATATTTTTTTTTCTTTAAACCTTTCTTTTATTTTTTTTTAAAACACATCATCATCAACTACCTATCATATGAGTCACATAACATGCTTAACATAAACTTAGACCATGATACTAAAGAGCATGATGAAGTGTCATAGAGTTATAAAGGAAACAACATGAACATAATTCTTATTAATTAAAAGCAGGTTTTCCTCTTTAGCCAAGTCACTACTACACACGTCCTTCTTGCCCCCTCCTGCTGCTCCCTTAGTACATCCATTCTTTGCCCTTATCTGTGGTACAAGGAAAGTAAGCTGTGAGCACTCAAGGCTCAGTAAGATCCTTTCCTACTCACAAAAAACCGTATAGCATAAATAAAACTTCAATGCATAAAGCGTAAAGACAACTCATCATATCATGTATAGAAGCATCATATCATAACATAATCATATGGTATCATGGCATATCCTCATAAAGTCATAAAGTGCATTCTAGCATAACATGATCATGATCATAACCTATCAAAACATAATCATAAGGTTCATCCTAACATAACATAACATAATCATATGGTATCATGGCATATCCTCATAAAGTCATAAAGTGCATTCTAGCATAACATGATCATGATCATAACCTATCAAAACATAATCATAAGATTCATCCTAACATAACATAACATAATCATAGGCATCATGGTATATCGTAACATAATCATAATGTGTTATGCAAGATGACTTTCAAAAACATGATTCATGCAATAGTATATGCAACATGTCATTTGAAAACTTATTTCATACATACTTAAACATAATCATAACATGGTTAGGGCCCCGGCTTGTACCACATACATAAATGCGCGCGTCCTATGTAGGTCCAAGGTAGCAAGCCTTGCACCCTACAAGGCATACATACTAGGCCCGTTTCTTAGTCCATCGACCTAGGGGCACTTAGGAGTCCATCCCTAACGAGGCCCGTTTCTTAGTCCATCGACCCCGGGGCGCTTATGGAGCCCACCCTTGGTACAAGCCATATAAAGTAAAGTAGCATGTCATACATATCATGGTTCTTATCATTTCTTGCACATCGTATTTCTTATCATATCATACCATATAGAATTTTGGGCACACAGCTCATCATAATGGTATGTAAAATTTGGGCACACAACACATCATAAATACATGCATAGTGTGGGCACACAGCTCATCATAAATAGCATGTAAACTTGGGCACACAGCTCATCACATATATCATGTATAAATTGGGCACACAGCTCATTATAATATAACACACAGCATAGCATAAGAGTTTCCGTCATGTATAGATCATAAGTGTGCATAATTAAACATAGAAGCATAGCAATCTCATAAACATGGCATATAAGGTACATGGGAAACATAATTAGATTTCAAACCCTAATGTCTTATAGTGGCCGAAACCTATAAATTAGGTTTTAGGTAAAAACTCCCTACCCACATGTGAACCCTAAACAAGTATTACTCCATACACCATAAGAAAACATCATGAGCATGTTTAGGTAGAGTTCTAGGTCTCTTAAGCTTACAACTTATCATGGCCGAATCTTATCAAGCATACATTGGGTTAAAAATTATCCTTCAAGCTTGTGAACCCTAAACAACTTCCATAGCAAACATTTCAAGGAAATAACATGAGCATAGTTGAGTTAGGTTCTAAGTTTCCTAGGCCCTTAAGCATGATATGTCCGAAACTTGTAGGACTTAAAGCTAGGGTTCAAGTGTCTAAAAGCATGAGAATCTTAAACAACTTTTATAGCAAATAATTCAAGGAATAACATGAGCATAGTTGAGTTAGGTTCTAAGTTTCCTAGGCCCTTAAACATGATGTGGCCGAAACTTGTAGGACTTAAAACTAGGGTTCAAGTGTCCTAAAAGCATGAGAACCTTAAACAACTTTTATAGCAAATAATTCAAGGAATAACATGAGCATAGTTGAGTTAGGTTCTAAGTTTCCTAGGCCCTTAAACATGATGTGGCCGAAACTTGTAGGACTTAAAACTAGGGTTCAAGTGTCCTAAAAGCATGAGAACCTTAAACAACTTTTATAGCAAATAATTCAAGGAATAACATGAGCATAGTTGAGTTAGGTTCTAAGTTTCCTAGGCCCTTAAACATGATGTGGCCGAAACTTGTAGGACTTAAAACTAGGGTTCAAGTGTCCTAAAAGCTTGAGAACCTTAAACAACTTTTATAGCAAATAATTCAAGGAATAACATGAGCATAGTTGAGTTAGGTTCTAAGTTTCCTAGGCCCTTAAACATGATGTGGCCGAAACTTGTAGGACTTAAAACTAGGGTTCAAGTGTCCTAAAAGCATGAGAACCTTAAACAACTTTTATAGCAAATAATTCAAGGAATAACATGAGCATAGTTGAGTTAGGTTCTAAGTTTCCTAGGCCCTTAAACATGATGTGGCCGAAACTTGTAGGACTTAAAACTAGGGTTCAAGTGTCCTAAAAGCATGAGAACCTTAAACAACTTTTATAGCAAATAATTCAAGGAATAACATGAGCATAGTTGAGTTAGGTTCTAAGTTTCCTAGGCCCTTAAACATGATGTGGCCGAAACTTGTAGGACTTAAAACT
The DNA here is from genome assembly GCF_018446385.1 of Zingiber officinale. Lineage (NCBI taxonomy): Eukaryota > Viridiplantae > Streptophyta > Magnoliopsida > Zingiberales > Zingiberaceae > Zingiber > Zingiber officinale. The sequence goes on from NC_055989.1 coordinate 18,964,251, forward strand.
AGGGTTCAAGTGTCCTAAAAGCTTGAGAACCTTAAACAACTTTTATAGCAAATAATTCAAGGAATAACATGAGCATAGTTGAGTTAGGTTCTAAGTTTCCTAGGCCCTTAAACATGATGTGGCCGAAACTTGTAGGACTTAAAACTAGGGTTCAAGTGTCCTAAAAGCATGAGAACCTTAAACAACTTTTATAGCAAATAATTCAAGGAATAACATGAGCATAGTTGAGTTAGGTTCTAAGTTTCCTAGGCCCTTAAACATGATGTGGCCGAAACTTGTAGGACTTAAAACTAGGGTTCAAGTGTCCTAAAAGCATGAGAACCTTAAACAACTTTTATAGCAAATAATTCAAGGAATAACATGAGCATAGTTGAGTTAGGTTCTAAGTTTCCTAGGCCCTTAAACATGATGTGGCCGAAACTTGTAGGACTTAAAACTAGGGTTCAAGTGTCCTAAAAGCTTGAGAACCTTAAACAACTTTTATAGCAAATAATTCAAGGAATAACATGAGCATAGTTGAGTTAGGTTCTAAGTTTCCTAGGCCCTTAAACATGATGTGGCCGAAACTTGTAGGACTTAAAACTAGGGTTCAAGTGTCCTAAAAGCATGAGAACCTTAAACAACTTTCATAGCAAATAATTCAAGGAATAACATGAGCATAGTTGAGTTAGGTTCTAATTTTCCTAGGCCCTAAATCATGATATGGCCGAAACTTATCAAGCATATAACCAAATTTCCATGCAACAAATAAACCTAAAAAAACATTAAGTTAGTTTCATATCATTTCATCAAGAAGGTCATGAGTATCTTAGACTTGTTTTAAACTCGCATAGGGTTTCAAATCTAAACATGGCCGAACCTTCATAAACATGAAATAGAGTTCAACTTAACATACAATCATGGGCATATCATATCATAATAGCTTCATATCTTATCTTAGGGAAAACATGGCATGCTTAGTTTTAAGTTAAAGCTCTCCTAGGCCCTTAGTTCTATCATGGCCGAATATTCATGAGCTTGAGATGAAGTTCCAATCCACATAACAAGTAGGAGAAAATGTTAACAATACCATTATCATAGGGCATCTATCATAAGAACAAAGGAGCATGTTTTAGTTTGAGGCTTAAACTTACCTAATCCTTTTATTCTTGCTTGGCCGAAAATCTAGGACCATGGATCTAAGTTCTACTAAACATTCTAGCATAGAAACATGGGATAAATCCCTACCATAAAATACATGTTTCAAGAAACATATCGAGCATGTCAAAAATTTAGATCTTTACATTTCCTAGGTCCTTCCTTTGGTCTTATCTTGATTTAAATTCTTCATGAGGTTTTCTTATATTTGTTTTTCTTTTTTTTTTTATGTAACCGAATCTTCATAGAACAAACAAGAGCTATTGTACCACAGGTGAGGGAAACTTACCTCCTTTTGCTTGTGGTTTTCCTTAGAGAGAAAAGTGTTCTAGGTGCCAAGGAAGGAGGAAACTTCTTCTTCTTGTACCTCCTTTTGTTTCCTTTGCTTGGAAGGGCTAGAACTTGAAGGTTTCTTCTCGGAAATTAGCTTCCTTGGAGAAGAACTTAACTTAGCTATTGGAATGAGGAGAGGGAAGGGTTTCTTGGTTCGGTGAAGAGTGAAGAAGGGAGAAGGAGGAAGAAAAAAAAGAATTTAATCCCATGTTTTTCTTCTCTAAACCTATTTATCCCTTTGCCAAATGAAACATGTCTTCATTCATTCCCTCAACTCCTCTTTTCCCCCACTCCTTTAGTTCCCACGAAAATAGAGAGAGGGAGGGAAGTAGACAATTCTTCTTTTGCTTGCTCCTTTTCTTAACCAAGAGGGAAAAGAAGGTAAGCAACTTGGTTTTCCCTTGCACTCTTTTTTTTTAGGTTTCTTTTCTCCTTTAATTAAATTTTTCATTCCTTTCTATCCAAATATTTCTCCTTATCCTAGTGGTTGTCATTCATCAATTTATCTCCATCATTTGTGGGAGGTTCAAGGTTCAATCCTTGACCTCACCTCTTTTTATTCTATATTTTTGTTTTTATTTTCCCTTTTTCTCTTATTCTTTTCATTTCTATGCTCTAAGGAAAAATAATATTCATATACATATCCTATAATTTCGTGGGTGTTACAGTGAATCCCCCCCCCCCCCCCCCAATGATCCTTGGACGTACCCCTTATAAAGGAAAATAACCCAAGGATATAATGGACTTTTCCATTAAGAGTAGTGGGGAACGTGGGCATGTTCCCACGTTCCCCATTTCCTATAGGATCAGCATCTGAAGCTAACTAGTGACGAGCCGAGCGAATCGAGGGATCAAACCCATAGACAGCTTCGGCGAAGAATTTGATCAGCTTACGAGGGAGCGAGGAGGAGAGAGGGTGACCGACGGAGGAGAGGTCCTGCTCGTCGACGCAGCTACAGCGGTGAAGCAACAAATCTTAACTACCTCCAGAACAAAATCGCAAGCAACAAGACTCTCCTTTCTTTTCCACGACCAAGGAGAAGGAGACGTGAGATAGATCACGGTTTGCAGTGTACTCTCGCCTCTTCTTAAAAAAAAACTCTAATGGCCATTTATACCAGGTGGAGTTGTACTCTCGCCTCTATTTACAAACAAAAAAAAACTGTAATGACCTTTTATACTAGGTGGAGTTTAGAGTTTAGGGTTTAGAATTTAGTCCCATATCGTTTGTTTTTGATTGACGGAGTGGAACTAGTGCTATAAAAGAAGAGGCTATGACACTTTCTCATTCATACCTTTCTCGGCCTTTTGGCTAAGATCAAGTGTAGTATCTGTTCTTATCAGTTTAATATCTGATACGTGGACCATTGGCTCACTATGATATTAAATTAATTTTTATTTTGGGGAGGGATTATTATAGTAGCTTGCTATTGGATCCTTTGCGTGTCATCCCTGTGTTGCACTATTGTAGGGGTTCGACGCACCCGACCAAGATAAATTTAATTTTTATATTAAATTAAGTTTTTTTTAAATTATTAATTATAGTGCAAGAAATTAAATCTAAAAATTTTATATATTTAAAAATAAATACAAAACACATAAAAATAATTGATTTTTTTTACTGAATTAATTATTAATGTTCAGTTAATGAATAAGATATTTTAAAATTAGAATTGAATAAATTGATGTTTTCTTAGATTAAATTTTGAAATAATTTAATTAGGTCCTTCAATTTAATCGAAATAACTTAATTAGTGTGGTTTTTTCAAAATTGGTAAGAAAAATGATTTTACTCCGCCGAAGAAAGATAAATCACGTACCAAACAACTTTCTAATAGAGAAAATTCAAGTATTCAACTTACTAATCCTGGGATGGTCAATCTAACCATAAAAATTTTCCACCGGTCCATCAATCCAGTGTTCTTAGATCAATCGTCCATTAGAGAAAATTCATTCGTTAATTCATCGAGATTTAAACTCAATCCTTAAATATTTGGGAAATTAAAAAAAGTGCCTTACCGTGGTACTATTACACAAGAACAACCTTATTTATTGTTTGAAACTTGTTCAACTATTTATTAAATTTAATTATTTTATTTTATTTTATTTATTTAACATGTTTATAAAAAAAGTTATTGATGATCATTATTCACCAACATACTTGTTCAAATTTATTCGTAAGGTATTGAAATTGTGTTGTATTGAACGAACAAAAATAATTCCTTATTAAATTGAACACCAATCTTATTTTTGAACAATTGGTTCATTTACCGCCCTATCCAGCATGCTTGGGATATGCAACGAGGGCACAATGCTAGGGCACACATGGGATGTGTACCGAGAGCACAATGTTGTTACCATCTCGATGATCTTGAACCAACTCCAGACCAATACTTTGGATAATTAGGCTCGCTCAGTCAAACTGATAAATGGATCACTGAAAGAACATGCCAAATGATAGACCATGGTAAAACCCTAACCCTATAGTCTACGGAGGGCCCGAACTATAGGAGAATAACACGAGGGGTGATTAGCTTGCGTGTTATATTAAGTAACATGTTAAGGCACTTTCATACCAGGAAGCAACAGAGTTGGGAAAGTTGGCAACAAAGTTCTTTAATATATTTTACAATGGGAGAAGGAAGCACAAAGGCCAAAGTAAGATTGACTTTCCACATCTCTTCCCTCCAGGCTATTGTAGGTAGATATAAAAGAAACAAAACGAGTTCAATAGGATGAACCCAGCATATCAAATGAGAACCACTAAAACATCAAGAGTAAGATGCATGAATTGAGACTTCCTCCTCAAAATATTTGATAGTACAATTGATCATGTCTGAAAATTGAAAAGAGGGCATGCTGGCAATGGTGACTTGGTTATTGATTGGAATAAGACTTTTTACTATGAGAAAAAGTTTTCCTTTGATCTCGCAAACACAAAAACAAGTAAAAAAAAATGTTAGTGCCCAAAAATCAGGGGAAGTCATTGGCGATAGCCCTCTGATGTTAATGACGGAAAGCCTCAGCGAGTGGCGGCCATGAGCCAAGCCACCGGCCAAATCGGAGACAAACTCCGTGGGTGTCCCTCAAGGCCTACGACGTAGGCAATTGGCGAAGTTCGTGACATGGACGCTATCTTTCCATGTGTTGGCAGCGGGCAACAAAATCGATCGGAGCGGCAGCAAACAAGAGCAAAAGGAAGGGGTAGCAATTTTAAGCAGGAGATTTGTCATGCATTTATAACTAACTATGTGATCTGATGCCATTGTTGATACTCTAAATGCATGAATCAAAACGAATTAAAATGGTAAACACTTACAACGATCTCCCGCAGATCTGCAATCGGCGAAGATTGGAATTGCGGTCGGAGGAAAATCATAGGATTGGAAAGCTCTCCACAATTCCACGAACCAAATCCCACCGTCTCAGATGTTCTGCTCACTCTCTCATTGTCTCTTTCTCTACACCGTGAATCGTCCCCCATGATCCTTGGACGCACCCCTTATAAAGGGAAATAACCCAAGGATATGATGGGCTTTTCCATTAAGAGTAGTGGGGAACGTGGGCATGTTCCCACGTTCCCATTTCCTATAGGATCGACATCTGAAGCCGACTAGTGACGAGATGAGCGAATCGGGGGATCAAACCCACAGACAGCTTCGGTGAAAATTTTGAACAGCTTACGAGGGAGTGAGATGGAGAGAGGGTGACCGACGGATGAGAGGCCCTGCTCGTCGACGCAGCTGCAGCGGCGAAGCAACAAACCTTAACTAGCTCCAGAACAAAATTGCAAGCAACAAGACTCTCCTTTCTTTTCCACTGCCAAGGAGAAGGAGACATAAGAAAGATCACGGTTTCTAGTGTACTCTCTCCTCTTCTGAAAAAAAAAACTCTAATGGTCATTTAGACCAGGTGGAGTTGTACTCTCGCCTCTATTTAGAAACAAAAAAAAAACTGCAATGACCTTTTATACTAGATGGAGTTTACATCTTAGGGTTTAGAATTTAGTCCCATATCTTTTGTTTTTGATTGACAGAGTGGAACTAGTGCTATAAAAGAAGAGGCTATGACACTTTCTTATTCATACCTTTCTCGGCCTTTTGGCTAAGATCAAGTGTAGTATCTGTTCTTATCAGTTTAATATCTGATACTCTGATATTAAATTAATTTTTGTTTTGGGAGGGATCATTACAATAGCTTGCTATTGGATCCTTGACGTGTCATCCCTGTGTCGCACTATTGCAAGGGTTTGGCACACCTGACCAAGTTAAATTAAAATTTTAAATTAAGTTTATTTTAAATTATTAATTACAATGCATGAAATTAAATCTAAAATTTTAAATATTTAAAAATAAATACAAAACAAATAAAAAATTTGAATTTTTTACCGATTTAATTATTATTTTTTAGTTAATGAATAAGAAATTTTAAAATTAGAATTGAATAAATTGATGTTTTCTTAGATGAAATTTTGAAATAATTTAATTAAAATGTTAAATTTATTAAGTTATTCAATTGAATTGAAATAACATAATTAGTGTGGTTTATTTTTTTAATTTGGTAAGAAAAAAAGATTTTACTCCGCCCAAGAAAGATAAAACACATACCAAACAACTTTCTAATAGGGAGGACATTTAACCCTTAGGGAATAAAACATGTAAAACACCTGTATCACCCGAATACCAATTTGGCTTCACCGTGGGGGTAGAGTTTGGTTCAAGTTTGGCTTGAGGTTGGTTCGTTTAAATGTTATCAAGTTCTCAATTGAATTGGTATCAAGTACTCAACTTTCGCTGACTAACTTGGGATGGTCAATCCAGCCATAAAAATTTTCCACCGGTCCATCAATCCAATATTCTTAGATCAATCGTCCATTAGGGAAAATTCATCCGTTAATTCACCGAGATTTAAACTCGATCCTTAAATATTTGGGAAACTAAAAGTGTCCTATCATGGTACTATTACACAAGAACAACCTTATTTATTGTTTGAAACTTATTCAATTATTTATTAAATTTAATTATTTTATTTTATTTTATTTTATTTAACATGTTTATAAACAAGTTATTGATGATCATTATTCACCAATATACTTGTTCAAATTTATTCATAAATTTTTGAAGCATGTCCAATTAATTAAAATAGTGTTGTATTGAACGCACATAAATAATTTCATATTAAATTGAACACCAAACTTATTTTTGACCCATTGGTTCATTTACCGCCTTATCTGGCATGCTTGGGATATGCAACGAGGGCACAATGATAGGGCACGCTTGGGATGTGTACTGAGAGCACAATGTTGTTACCATCTCGATGATCTTGAACCAACTCCAGACCAATGCTTTGGATAAATAGTCTCGCTCAGTCAAACTGACAAGTAAATTGTTCGGTCACACTGAAAGAACATGCCAAATGAAAGACCATGGGAAAACCCTAACCCTACGGTCTATGGAGGACCCAAACTATAGGAGAATAACTCGAGGGGTGATTAGCTTGTGGGTTAGATTAACTAACATGTTAAGGCGCTTTCATACCTGGATGCAACAGAGTTGGGAAAGTAGGCAACAAAGTTCTTTAATATATTTTGCAATGGGAGAAGGAAGCACAAAGGCCAAACTAAGATTGACATTCCACATCTCATCCCTCCAGGCTATTGCAAGTAGATATAAAAGAAACAAAACGAGTTCAATAGGATGAACTCAGCATAGCAAATGAGAACCACCAAAACCTCAAGAGTAAGATGCATGAATTGAGACTTCCTCCTCAAAATATTTGACAATACGATTGATTATGTTTAAAAATTGAAAAGAGGGCATGCTGGCAATGGTTACTTGGTTATTGATTGGAATAAGACTTTTTACTATGAGAAAAAGTTTTCCTTTGATCTCGCACACACTAAAACAAGCAAAAAAAAATGTTAGTGACCAGAAACCAGGGGAAGTCTTTGGCGATAGCCCTCCGATGCTAATGACGCAAAGCCTCTGCGAGTGGCGGCCATGAGCACAACCACCGGCCAATATCATAGCAAACTTTGTGGGTGTTCCTCAAGGCCTACGACGTCGGCAATTGGGGAAGTTTGCGACATGGACGCTATCTTTCCATGTGTTGGCAGTAGGCAACAAAATCGATCGGAGCGGCAGGAAAAGAGAGCAAAAGGAAGGGGTAGAAATTTTAAGCAGGAGATTTGTCATGCATTTATAACTAACAATGTGCTATGATACCATTGTTGATACTCTAAATGCATGAATCAAAACGAATTAAAATGGTAAACACTTACAACGATCTCCCACAGATCTACAATCGACGACGATTGGACTTGCTGCCAGAAGAGCAATCATAGGATTGGAAAGCTCTCCACAATTCCACGAACCAAATCTCACCGTCTCAGATATTCTTCTCACTCTCTCGTTGTCTCTTTCTCTACACTGTGAATCATCCCCCATGATCCTTGGACGCACCCCTTATAAAGGAAAATAACTCAAGGATATAATGGACTTTTCCATTAAGGGTAGTGGGGAACGTGGGCATGCTCCTACGTTCCCATTTCCTATAGGATCGACATCTGAAGCCGACTAGTGACGAGCCGAGCGAATCGGGGGATCAAACCTACAGACACCTTAGGCAAAGAATTTTATCAGCTTATGAGGGAGCGAGGCGGAGAGAGGTTGACCGACGGAGGAGATGTCCTGCTTGTCGACGCAGCTGCAGCGGCGAAGCAACAAACCTTAACTGCCTCCAGAACAAAATCACAAGCAACAAGAGTCTCCTTTCTTTTCCGTGGCCAAGGAGAAGGAGACGTGAGAAAGATCACGGTTTGCAGTGTACTCTCGCCTCTTCTTTAAAAAAAAACTCTAATGGCCATTTATACCAGGTGGAGTTGTACTCTCGCCTCTATTTACAAACAAAAAAAATTGTAATGACCTTTTATACTAGGTGGAGTTTAGAGTTTGGAGTTTAGAATTTAGTCCCATATCGTTTTTTTTTTATTGACGGAGTGGAACTAGTGATATAAAAGAAGAGGCTATGGCACTTTCTCATTCATACCTTTCTCGGCCTTTTGGCTAAGATCAAGTGTAGTATTTGTTCTTATCAGTTTAATATCTGATATGTGGACCATTGGTTCACTATGATATTAAATTAATTTTTATTTTGGGGAGGGATCATTACAGTAGCTTGCTATTGGATCCTTCGCGTGTCATCCTTGTGTTGCACTATTGTAGGGGTTCGACGCACTTGACCAAGATAAATTAAAATTTTATATTAAATTAAGTTTTTTTAAATTATTAATTATAGTGCAAGAAATTAAATCTTGAAATTTTTTATATTTAAAAATAAATACAAAACACATAAAAATAATTGAATTTTTTTATTGATTAAATTATTATTTTTCATTTAATGAATAAGAAATTTTAAAATTAGAATTGAATAAATTGATGTTTTCTTAGATGAAATTTTGAAATAATTTAATTAAAATTTTATTAGGTTATTCAATTTAATCGAAATAACTTAATTAGTGTGGTTTTTTTTAATTTGGTAAGAAACAATGATTTTACTCCGCCCAAGAAAGATAAATCACGTACCAAACAACTTTCTATAATAGGGAGGACAACTTTCTATAATAGGGAGGACATTTAATTAATCTGTAGGGAATAAAACAGGTAAAACACCTGTATCATCCCAATACCAATTTGGCTACATCGTGGGGTAGAGTATAATTCAAGTTAGGCTTGAGGTTGGTTTGTTTAAATGTTATCAAGTTCTCAATTGAATTGGTATCAAGAATTCAATTTTCACTAACTAATCCTGGGATAGTCAATCCAGCCATAAACATTTTCCACCGGTCCATCAATCCAGTGTTCTTAGATCAATCGTCCATTATAGAAAATTCATCTGTTAATTCACCGAGATTTAAACTCGATCCTTAAATATTTGGGAAACTATCAAAGTGCCCTACCGTTGTACTATCACACAAGAACAAACTTATTTATTGTTTGAAACTTATATAATTATTTATTAAATTTAATTATTTTATTTTATTTATTTAACATGTTTATAAAAAAGTTATTGATGATCATTATGCACCAATATACTTGTTCAAATTTATTCATAAGTTTTTGAAGCATGTCCAATTAATTAAAATTGTGTTCTATTGAACAAACATAAATAATTCCATATTAAATTGAGCACCAAACTTATTTTTGAACCATTGGTTCATTTAGTGCCCTATCCGGCACGCTTGGGATATGCAACGAGGGCAGAATGATAGGGCACGCTTGGGATGTGTACCGAGAGCACAATGTTGTTACCATCTCGATGATCATGAACTAACTCCGGACCAATTGTTTGGATAAATAGGTCGTTCAGTCAAACTGATAAATAGATCACTGAAAGAATAGGCCAAATGAAAGACCATGGGAAAACCCTAACCCTACGGTCTACGGAGGGCCCGAACTATAGGAGAATAACTCGAGGGGTGATTAGCTTGCGGGTTAGATTAACTAACATGTTAAGGCGCTTTCATACCAGGAAGCAACAGAGTTGGGAAAGTAGGCAACAAAGTTCTTTAATATATTTTGCAATGGGAGAAGGAAGCACAAAGGCCAAAGTAAGATTGACTTTCCACATCTCATCCCTCCAGGCTATTGCAAGTAGATATAAAAGAAACAAAACGAGTTCAATAGGATGAACCCAACATATCAAATGAGAACCACCAAACCCTCAAGTCTAAGATGCATGAATTGAGACTTCCTCCTCAAAATATGTGACAGTACGATTGATCATGTCTGAAAGTTGAAAAGAGGGCATGCTGGCAATGGTGACTTGGTTATTGATTGGAATAAGACTTTTTACTATGAGAAAAAGTTTTCCTTTGATCTCACACACACTAAAACATGCAAAAAAATGTTAGTGCCCAGAAACCAGGGGAAGTCTTTGGCGATAGCTCTCCGATGCTAACGACGCAAGGCCTCTGCGAGTGGCGGCCATGAGCACAACCACCACCCAAATCAGAGGCAAATCCGTGGGTGTCCCTCAAGGCTACGACATCGACAATTGGGGAAGTTCACAACATGGACGCTATCTTTCCATGTGTTGGCAACAGGAAACAAAATCGATCGGAGCGGCAGCAAACAAGAGCAAAAGGAAGTGGTAGCAATTTTAAACAGGAGATTTGTCATGCATTTATATCTAACTATGTGCTCTAATACCATTGTTGATACTCTAAATGCATGAATCAAAACGAATTAAAATGGTAAACACTTACAACGATCTCCCACTTATCTACAATCGGCGACGATTGGACTAGCTGTCGGAAGAGCAATTATAGGATTGGAAAGCTCTCCATAATTCCACGAACCAAATCTCACCGTCTCAAATGTTCTCCTCACTCTCTTGTTGTCTCTTTCTCTACACCGTGAATCGTTCCCCATGATCCTTGGATGCACTCCTTATTAAGGAAAATAACCCAAGGATATAATGGACTTTTCCATTAAGAGTAGTGGGGAACGTGGACATGTTTCAACGTTCCCATTTCCTATAGGATCGACATCTGAAACTGACTAGTGACGAGCCAAGCGAATCGGGGGATCAAACCCACAAAATAGCTTCGCCGAAGAATTTGATCAGTTGACGAGGGAATGAGGCGGAGAGAGGGTGATCGACGGAGGAGATGTCGTGCTTGTCGACGCAGCTGTAGCGATGAAGCAACAAACCTTAACTGCCTCCAAAACAAAATCGCAAGCAACAAGACTCTCCTTTCTTTTCTGCGGCCAAGGAGAAGGAGACGTTAGAAAGATCACGATTTGCAGTGTACTCTCACCTCTTCTTAAAAAAAACTCTAATGGCCATTTAGACCAGGTGGAGTTGAACTCTCGCCTCTATTTACAAACAAAAAAAAAACTGTAATGACCTTTTATACTAGATGGAGTTTAGAGTTTAGGGTTTAGAATTTAGTCCCATATCGTTTGTTTTTGATTAACGGAGTGGAACTATTGCTATAAAAGAAGAGGCTATGACACTTTCTCATTCATACCTTTCTCGGCCTTTTGGCTAAGATCAAGTGTAGTATCTGTTCTTATTAGTTTAATATCTGATACGTGGACCATTGGTTCACTATGATATTAAATTAATTTTTCTTTGGGGAGGGATCATTATAGTAGCTTGCTATTTGATCCTTCGCGTGTCATCCCTATGTTGCACTATTGTAGGGGTTCGGCCCACCCGATCAAGTTAAATTAAATTTTTATATTAAATTAAGTTTATTTTTAAATTATTAATTACAATCCATGAAATTAAATCTTAAAATTTTATATATTTAAAAATAAATACAAAACACATAAAAATAATTGAATTTAATGAATAAGAAATTTTAAAATTAGAATTGAATAAATTCATGTTTTCTTAGATGAAATTTTGAAATAATTTAATTAAAATTTTAAATTTTATTAACTTAAGCCATATAAATTTAGATTCCATTTTTGCCCACCATATCAAAGATTGAACTAATTCTAGCATGCCTTATCGCGTCTTGAATTGGTTCGCTCAAATCATACATTTTTTATTGTATTGATACTGACAAATCTAAGATTTGCACCCTAAAAGTAAGTTAATTTGATAGGAATATTATAGCGAGGATTTGAGTTATGAAGTCTGATTTAATGATTTTTGATGAATGTATATATTTGCAATGCTGAAGAATACTTTTGAGTCGCAAGATTTATCCCATCGCCATTAGTGTTCAATCAACCTAATCATGGAGCCTCCGAGGCTATGGTGCAGCGGCAGGGCATCTAGGTTATCACCCAGACACCCACGGTTCGAGCCCCAGCTATGGCAAATTTGCAGGAATTTTTCCTCTAAATGGGGCACGCAACTAAAAGATGTTGGGCTTCTAGGCTGCCCGCTGCGAGCCCTTCCCGATTTACCTTGGTATTCGGTGGAAAACTTTCGTGGGACCGGGTCGGTCATCCCATGCTCGACGTTACTCAGCCTGGTTAATTATTTTTAAGACTAGCTTAACATTACAAGACAACATTGGGAAGATGTAGAACCAATATCATCACATCTAAAACCCTTATTGTCTCAATCATTTTGATTTTACAACACACATTACAAAAACTAAAATAAAAACATTTTAGATACAAGTCAATCACTAGAAATCTTCTCTAACCGTATGAAAATGATAAGAAATCCACATGCGAACTCAATTTGTTAGATGTTTAAAGCAGTCCATTCCCACGCATTTATTGTTCGACCATATATCTGAATATTTGCCAAATCTTGAATCTATCGATCAATTCCCTCATTGTCCATGGTATAAACAGGGATTTGACAGTTCTTATTGTTATTCTTTAGGTCATTTATTAGACTCAGATCATCTTCATCTTCCTTGTAAGTTTTCACATATGTTTCGGCACTTGCCAAAATCAATCTTTCTACCATAAAAAGCTGATAGTTGTTCTCGACCACCGAGTCGAATATGTTTGTAAAGTTCGATGAGCATGCCAATTTGTACCTGTTACAAAGTTTTCACTCACATACAAAAACCAACATTTATCCAATGCAGAAGTGCACGAATAGATGAAGCAACAAAAAAAACAAAAAGTAGTCCAGTGCACGAAGCTCCCGTTATGCGGGGTCTCGAGGAAGGATCCATTTTATCCAGCCTTATCTTGTTTTTTTGCAAGAGGTTGTTTTCAGGATTCGAACCCGTGACCTTTTGGTCACAAAGCAACAATTTTACCGTTGCAAGAGGCTGCACGAATAGATGAAGCAAAGAAGTTTATTTATTTCGATAGACAAAGCATAAATTCCAGAAATTATAAATTTAAGGAATAGAGAGATTCTTATGAATGACAGAAACAACACTTTGAAGATAGATTAAGAGATTGATAGACTCATGGAAGTAGGAGGGTTGTAATCAAAGTCCATTCTTGTCATATTTTATGAATCTACTAAATCTTATTGCATTCTATAATAATAACAAGAATGAAAAGTTATCCATATGCGTTGAAGAAATTCTCCAGTGGTATCTCAATATGCATCATTTGTCTGCCACAAGAACAAAATTCATCAAATGTTCTCATGTCACACGTTTGCAAGACTTTTGTGGCAAGTAGAGCAATGAAACTAAGAAAGAGTCACACGAGTCCAACACCAATTATTCATTTGAATGTCATAGAAACATCAGAGCTCATGAAAAAAGTGAATTTCTCTGGAAGGGTTTGTGTCATAGAAACATCACAACCCTAACAAAAAGTGAATTTCTCTTGAAAGATATTTTACTTGTATTATGAGATAGTTATTAGCTATTTTGCAAGTCAAATAACAAATTTGGAGAACCAATACCTTATCTGCTACATTCCTTAGTCTTTTGGCAGCCATCGTAGGAAGAAAATCATGTGATAGTTGATCCTGTCCGAATGCTGACTCAACGGACGCTGGGCACGTGGCGCTCTCTGAACTGCTGACGTAGATCTCAGACCGATCACACGAGTCTTCGGCGAACCTGCAAAGAAGTCGGACCGGGAAGGGGTTCCCGGCGACGACCCTCCGACGCTCAAGTCAGGCAAGAGGAAATGCAAGTGGCTTCGAATAAGGGAGAATGCGTACCTCCGACGAAGTGTGAGGCCCCTTATATAGAGCTGTGAAGAGGCTCATGCACACATACCGAGGTGAATACGTGTCCTCTAACCATACCTCAGGATGGGTATGTCAGAAGAGCTTACCTGACACCATACTGCTACAGTCCGAGCACATCTCTGATGGGACAGCGGAACCCTTTGTCGTAAGATCCTGCGTATGGCCTGGTCGTTGAGCATACCCGCTGTCAGAAGATGTTCCCTTGTCCTTTTGTCTCTTCTTACCTCATGCCAAGCGTCCGGTCGGTCGGCAGTCTCCTCACGTCCGGCCGGTCGTATGTGCTGGTCGGCTCGGGAGATTCCCGGTCGTGTGCTCTGCTGACTGTTCACAGTAATGCTACTTTATGCCTTCGGCCGAGTGGGCTCCCCTATCGGCCCGGCGACCATGTTCCCCATGAGTGTCGGAGACCCGACTCCCCATCGGGTTTGATTCCGCTGAGACTCCGTTCGGCCGACCGGTCTCCCCTTTTCCGGTCAGCCGTTTGACCCTTTAACTTCACGTGGCGTTGACTTCCCTCAGAGGGGGTTCCCTGTTCTTACCGCCGGATCACTTGCCTCCCCTTCAAGTCTAGTCGAAGGAGGTGATTAGTCTGACTGACTGGACGATTGTTTCGCCGAGCGGCTCATCCAAGAAACCATACTCCGCTCGCCCGATGTGGTGCTAACTATGGCCTCAGTCAACGCCACCATCCCTCGGATCTCCTCGGAATTCGGTCAATCTCCTTCATTAAGGCCAAGTACGCGCTCTGTTCCTCGATAAGGCGCTCATTAAATGCTCTCCCGTGGTGGAATGCCATGTGGCATTGCTGCCGTCATCATACGACGGCGGCGTCGCAGGCGATAAGACCGAGGCAATTTGAAATGGACGGCCCAATACGTGCTTCGGTTCTCGCGACCTGAATCCGACGGTGGAGGCTGCTCGGGCTCAACCTTATAAAGCCTTCGCTTTCTCCACCTTCGCCGCATTTCTGCTCTCGCGTGCCCAGAAGCTTCGGCGTTTCAGTGCTCCAGCGACTTCGATTCTCCCTTTCCGGTGATCCCACGTTCTTCATCGATCCTCCTTCTTCTCTGTAAGGCCCTTTTTCTGTTCTATCTCTGGTTCTTGTGTTTTCGTTGCCTCTCTTTTCCGAGTTTCGATCCTCGGGGCCTCTTTTCGTTTGCTGTCTTCTTTCTCCTATCCTCCACCTTTTCCTTTTTTTGATTTCGTCCGCTCGGCCAATGGCTAGCTCCTCCCAACCTCTAGACCAATCCCTCGGCCCATGGTATACTACCATGGAGTCGCGCTTCGATCGGCGTGACGCCGATATTTTGATGGATAATTTTGACATCCCATCTAACTTCGAAATTATCTTACCCAGTTCCTCCACTCGGCCTCACAAACCGTCGCGCGGAGCCTTTTGTGTTTTCCGTGTAAAATACCGAAAAATAGGCGAATATTAATAAGGGAATTTTTCGAAATTTTTGGAAACTTTTCGGGAATTTTTCGAAGCTCGTATGGACAAGTTAACGGGGACAAAAATGGGGTCCGGAAAAGCCTGTTTAGGCTACCCTATTTAAGTGAGGGAATGTTTATATTTCCTTTTTCTTTTTATATTTCTTTTATTTACTTTTCTCTCGTTGTTTCCTCTTCTTTCTCCCGTGCGCCGAAGTTTTCTTCCTCTGCCCTAACCGGCGCCGACACCGAGCAGTTCCTCTCCTTTTATTCTTCATCTCCTCTATTTTGTTCTTCTCTCCCGAGCCCTCACAGTACCCGACGACCTCCCTTCCTGCGACGCCGATCGCCGGCAGCGCACGTCACCGCCGCTGTGCCCTAGCTTGAAGCCGATGACCACGATTCGATCTCTCCGGCGGCCCTTTTTCGTTGCTTTCTTTTGCCCTAGCCTCAGCCAACGCCCCACTCCCGACGCCAACAGCCACCGACCCTTTCTCTTCGAGTTGTGGACAGAAGCATAGCATCCAACCTGTTCCCGTAGTTCCATTTTTTTGCTGTACCGTGCCCTAGCAGTGATTGGAGAGGTAAGGGAGACCAAATTTTGTTGCTAGATTGTAGTGGTGATTTGTGATCTCATCTTGTTCCATTCGGTGAAGGATTCCACCAAGAAAAGTTGTTCTGTGGACTTTCTGATACGGCAGCAAAAATTTATCCAGCAATAACAGTGCCGGAATCAAGGTAAGGTACTGGGTTTTTGGGTCTTAGTTGTAGATCTTGGTGTAAATTGATTATTTTAGATCGTGAGACATGCTGTAGAGAATTTGGTACCTTACTGTAAGAACTTCTGATTTATTTATTTTGGGGATTTGTTTTCTTATGGTTAGCAGTGGACGATTGGTCTGAAGGTGTTGGAATTGTGATTTAGGTTTATCAATTTGGGAGATTGGCAATTTAACCTTGCTCCGTGTAACGACCCAACTCCTGGGTACTAATCTGTGAGCCGGATCGCTACATTAACTACTGAAGCTACTGTGCGAAAAACTGGGTAAAATAAAATTTCACTAACTGACTCGGTTAATCTGACAACTGATACACCAAGCTGTTATAAAGAAGGATTCAAGACCCTTTCCGGTTGGTGTACATGTGCTAAGGAGGATACTTGACCTCCCATCTGAGCTAGGAACTCAGAACTAACTTCCCAGCTAGCTGCTGATCAATCCACGGATCGATCAACTTGCTACGATTCTGTGCCCTGCTGGATCGGTCTGCGGACCGATCCAGGTGTGTCTGGATCGGTCTGCAGACCGATCCAGGCACCTGGAAACGCTGGATGCCTTCTGTTCGATGTTGGATCGGTCGGCTGACCGATCCAGGGAGATACAGTAGGCTACTATATCCATCTGGATCGGTCGGCTGACCGATCCAGGAGAAGGAATGGCACTGGATCGGTCTGCATCCAGTTTCTGATAGTCTGAAACGACATCAGAATTTCTGATTTCCAGCACTGATTCGTGCCAAAAATCGCATACACAAGTTCTAGATACATGAAAACACTCTAGCACGTAAATAATAACATTCTAAACATGATAATCTAAACAAAATATAGTTCACTAAGCTATAACACCTAGCAACAAGGCTAAGTCATAAAACTAGTCATGTTAAGTATCAAAACTGAAATGGAAGCGTATAGATCTCCAAGGATCTTTATTCCAAACCCCTTGCACACACACATCATCGTAGCATCGCCCTCCAGCCTCCGCTAGTCCACTTTTCTTTTACCGGTATCTGCAGTATAAGAAAAGTAGCATCTGTAAGCTTAAAGCTTAGTAAGAAACCATCTACCTCACTAAAACATGCAACGATGCGATTATGTTTTTAAATCATGCTGTTTGAAACATACTGAATATGCAAGCATGGCATGGTATCATACAAAGCATAAACTGGAACTGAAACATGGCATAGCATATAAACTGAACATGAAACTGAACTAGTCATACATATATCTAAATCTGTACATGAACTCAAATCATGTAAACTGAACCTGAACTGAACTGAAAGCTAAATTAGTGTTCTCATCACTAGTTTCAAATTTGAAAACTATACATATAATAGATGAAAATACTAAACATGCTGGTGGGCCCTGGCAACTGTACTTACTGTGCGCGCATCCCTACGAGACCCGGGATTGCAAGTTCCGAATCCAGCAGGGTTACTAGGTTATCTGAACCTAGGGACGACTGTGGGAGTCCAGCCCATGGATATCTGATCCAAGTACAGTGCCAACTGAATAAAATTTGTTTTATTTTACTTTGTTGTTCTACGTTATCTGAACCTAGAGCTAGGTTATCTGAACCTAGAGGCTACTGTGGGAGCCTACCCAATGGATATCTGATCCATATAGCTGTAATAACTGATAAATAACTGAATAAAATGTTTCTAATATATTTACATGCTGTTAGGACGCCTACTAGTGCATCCTTCTGAACTGGGCATTCTACCGAATGCTTGGTGTGCACTAAAAGCACACCCTAAAACTGAAAACTGTAAAATTACTGAACTAATGCCAAAACTAACAAGCGAGAGCAATTATACTGCAGGTGAGGGGTTTCTTACCTCAATCGTAAGGTTTTCTTACGATTCTAACCGCTAGGTTTTCCGGAAAACTGCTCCGTTCGACGAACCGCTTATGTCCTCGCGTTCCTCTCGCGGAGAAGAACCTTTTTCGTGTTGGAGTCGTCGCCGGAAGATGTTCCCTTGACCCTTGGCTTGGTGTGTGCCGTGCGTGAGGAAGAGGGGAAGAGGAGAGGTGCGGCGGTTTTAGGTTTCGGGTGAGGAAAAGCTACGGTGAGAAAATAATCTAAACTTCTCACTTAAATCCTTATTTATATTTACTAATTAATTCATCCAAAATTAATTATAAATATAATTGATTCCCTCTTCTTTAAGCACGGCCCTGCTAGGTTCAACTGGTTACTAGCATTATCCCTTACACTATAGGTCTCGGGTTCGATTCCCGCCTAAGCTATTTTGCGACCTATTTATTTTTGCTACTTCCGGTACTCCAAAAATTATGTAAAAATATCCTAAAAATCTAGAGAAATCATAGGATATTTCTAAAATAAATTCAGGAATTTTTCGGGCTTTACACTCTGACTGTTGATTTACAGTAGCAACGTTTCCAACCAGATTTGGACAAGTTGTAGAGGTAA
The DNA here is from genome assembly GCF_018446385.1 of Zingiber officinale. Taxonomy (NCBI): domain Eukaryota; kingdom Viridiplantae; phylum Streptophyta; class Magnoliopsida; order Zingiberales; family Zingiberaceae; genus Zingiber; species Zingiber officinale. The sequence goes on from NC_055989.1 coordinate 18,983,003, forward strand.
TTTTGTATATGTATTAGATTTCATTCTAGTTGTGGACTTGTTAGGGTGTCCTAATTCTATTTAATCGTGATATGTGGCTTGAGTGGATTTGGGTTTTATCCTAATTTAGCCTTAAGGATTTTATTTAGCCATACATTTGAGTTAGCTAAATAAATTATGTTTATATTGGTGACATAGGACCTTGACGCGAGACGGGTATCTCGACGTCGGAATTGGACCGGATACAATCCTTTCTATTTTATCGGAGGCGGGTACTTTTGACTTATTGTCTTTGATATGCTTAGTAATGAAATTAACATGTTGCGTTAATTGTGTTTCTTATTTGTTTCGGTTAATCACTGCCCAATACATGTTACCTGTTTGATTGGTTGTTTGTTTGCATCTCGTATTGATCTCGTACCTGATTTTTCATGCTCATGGGTAGTGATATAACCATGTTTCACATGTTCAGGACCTAGGGTTGATACCTTATTGATCAGTATATCTTGATATGATTTATTCACTATGGTGCCCATTGTTATATGTCCAGAGGTTGGTTTAGTATATTACCATGCTTAGTGACATGCACCATTTGCATGAATCGCATGCTGTGCGATAGATTGCTCCATTATTATTGAGCACATTGCCAGTTTCATTACTGTTCGGTGCTCCGTTGTGACGCTCATGGGTAGCGTGACACAGCGTGGTAGCACGTCAGTTTGGCTCTTCCGCTCATGGGTAGTGTGACGCAGCGTGTAGCATGTTAGAGATCCCTCCCCGTCATAGCGTACCGGGAGATGAGAGCATTTCGCTCCCCCATTTATGATTTGGGGTAGGAGTACGTGTGTACTCCGACAGCATCCCGTCCACTCGGTCACTCATCAGGGGTAGTGATGCAGAGTGCACGGTTGTCACAGCTCTACCCACTCGGTCCCACTTTTGTTATCAGTTGGCTGACTGGAGTCAAGGGTGACCATGATATTGGCATCATATGCATGATGCATTTATTGTTTGTGATTGTGTTTGCTGCATTTATATGCTGCATATTGTTTGGATACCTATGTTTGACATGCATACAGGTCTTGTATACCTTTCAGACTGTTTGTCCTTATACCGGGTCCTGGTTAGTACAGATTCTCTCCTGTCTACTTCGGTTTGCATTTATCTTTATTTTTATCAGGAGACTGTACGCATGATTAGTGCTAGGTGTTATTTCTTTACTTTGCATATCAATTGTACCTGCTGAGTGTTGGACTCACCCCGCCTCCATTGTTGTTATATTTCAGGATGATGCTGTCAGGAGAGAGTTCCAGTTGCTAGTCCCCTGCAGACCACCAGCTGTAGTTGTCTTTTGGTTTTGTTTTGATTTGGTATGATTTGGTTTTATTCTACTACATGCCTGCCTGGACGGCAGAAGAGGTGAGTTCGTCGGATTTGAGCATTTCGAGTGTAGTGGAGTAGAGTGGATTTGAGTCAGAGTACTATTGTTTTGTTTACTATTATTAACTGCATGGTTGTGACAGCCAGAGGCTGATTAAATTATATTAACTGCGTGGTGTTTGCTATTATTTATTGTTATGATGCCAGCCGCCTGTGGCTGAGGTATATGTGTTATGTAGAAGTTTCAAATTGTCCGTCGTACAGGGGAGATGCTGCCGAAATTTCTTCGGACAGGGACTCCTCCGGGGCGTGACAATTTAGTGGTATCAGAGCACAGGTATACGATATTTTGTTTTCGTATTTTTGATGTTTGGGATAACCTGATACCAATTTACTTGGTATTAGAGCGCCAAGTTTGGCGATACTTGTTGGATTTTTGTATTTTGGATTTTCGAGATTTATCTGATACCAATTTATTTGTATCAGAGCAGGTTATGGATACCTGCTTTTGGTGTTCTGGATTTTTGGATGTCGATTTCGGTTTGTACGGATTTCTGTTATGGTTATGTTTCGGACTTCCGTTTCGGATTTATATGGATTTTCGGTAATTTTCTCGTTCGGAATTTTGAGGTCAGAAGTTGGGGACTGGACAGCGATGGAACATCTCCAGACGGCAAATAGGTATGATGTTTATTTTATGATAGTTAGGACATCTATTAGCACTTTATCTTTATTACCTGTCTGGTTGTTGTAGCCATATTACATGTGATGGGTTAGCCACTGATCGTGGTCGACCCTAATAGAGATCAAGGATTATAGTCTTTGATGTTTTTTCATATCATACCATCAGTAGTTTTAGCTTCTGTTACTACTATTAGGAGATGGAGGCACATATCAGCCTCTGCTATTGTTAGCTGGGTAATGGATGATACCTATATATTCCTGTGGACTTAGCCAGTAGAGTTTTATACTCGTATCTTTTGGATATTAGGGTATCCGATACGATGAAAATTGGTCATTAGAGAGTTATCATTTTTGATCATTGTTGAGAATGATTTGAGGTTGAGGGATATTGGGAGATCAGATATTGTGATGTGTTGATTTCTAATGATTTATGAGAGTAAACGTTATGTGGTTGTTTGATGATCTATTAGTGGTTAACTATTTTGATGATCTATTATTTGGGTTGTTGTTGATGGTGACATAGTGAGTGTCATGTATGATATTCACAGGTTTGATGATTATAGTTGCTGATCAGATTATAATCGGGTGCTAGAGAGTTTACGGTTAAGTGTGTCTATGAGATTTTAATAAATTTGGTTAGTTGTGGTTAGTTAACAGGATGATAAAATTGATATTTGCTTCCTCTGATATTGGACTAGGTGGATAAATAATGATTTGATGTTTGAAATGTTAACTTGCTCTCATGGGGAGTAGAGACTTATTCATCTGATATTATATGGGCTGATATTTTTGAGGATAAAAAAATGAGAGTGTCTTGATGTTCTTGAATTCTGACTTTATCTTTTGGGTCGTATACCTTTATACATATGATTATTGTGGGTTTCTAGTAGATTATACCCGAGTGATTAGACATACACGTCTGATTGTTTATTGGAGGTATTTGTCAATTAAAAAACTATGTTGTGGAATGTGCACATATGTTTGAGTGTTTTATTGGATGTATCTTATCGATCTAATCTGAGTTGTGATATGTGCAGATGTGTTGGGTGTAATATTTGAGGTATCTTGTTTATTATATGATTGTTTTGAGAGTATACTCGTGTCGATTATGATTTGTTGGAAGTATTACGTTGATTATACTCTTGGCATAGGTGTACATATGTCATGTGAGTGTTGTTGAGGTGTATTGTTGATTATACCTATGTTGATATATGCACACGGGTTTGATAGGTATTGTTGGAGGTATCACACTGATTTATACTGGTGCTATGAGTGTGTTTGGTGTGTACAAATTGGAGGATTATGTCGATTATACATATGTTGTGTGTGCATGTGTACCAGGTGTATGGTAGGTAGCATCATGATGATTCTACCTATGTTGAATGTAGAATGCTGAGTGTCTACATTATGTTATTGGTTGTATAACCCTGTCAACTAATTCTCCTATTAGTGGGTGACCAACCCACTAGGATGATGATAGAGTTGACTATGGATTTGATTTGTTTACTAGGTTGTTTATACCTTTGGCTGCCTACATTGATATGTGGTTGAGTGATCTCGTGCAGCCTTTAGCTGGATAGTTAGGTGCCTTGGACACTTATGGATCGTTTGTAGTGGAGCGGAGTTCCCACATATACATATTTCGGATTTCTTGTAGCGGAGCATTGCTCCCATATCTATTGCAGATACATGTTATAGATTATTTGTAGTGGAGTGTTACTCCTACATATTGAGGATTTCTTGTGGTAGAGCGTTGCGTCCACATATGTGGTATTTTCTGTGATGGAGCGTTGCTCTCACACTGGAGGATCTATGCTTAAATGATTTATATCGTTGGTGATCATATTTCAGACTTATTGTCAGGGATCTTATGGTTAGAAATGTCTGTGATACGGACATTATGTGTCATGATTTTACCATTAGGGTTTCGGAAAGCCTTAGAGGTTTTCAAAGACTTGATGATTTTGGTATTCCCAGGATGTTTGGATCGGTTTCCATTGTCTTTGTTGACGGTGTTGTGATCTATTTCGGATCCACGGTGAGTTACGCACTTCATCATTGCATAGTTCTAGAGATGCTTCGATGGAAACGTCTAGATGTGAAGATCAGTAGTGCGTATTTTGGTTGTCTTCTGTGAGATGTTTGAGACACACGGTCATGAGTAGGAGTATACCGTGGTTCCACAGAAGATCGAGGTTGTTACCGTTGGGAGTAGACGGAGTCTTGATGTGCGTAGATTATATACTCTTTTATGCATGTTTTTACGCACATTTACATATTTTGAGCATGCTTGATCTATGCATTTTTATACTTCCAGCTTTCCTTTTAGCATATTTACTCTTTTGGTTCGGAGATCTGCTTTTTGTGCATTTTCTGTACACAGGAGTCGATTTTGGTGAAGAATCTACATCTTTGGGCAAGCCTTGGAGGAAACGAAGGGAGAAAGCACCGGGCCGTGTACCTCACACGGCCCTGCACTGGTATGGAGCTCGGGCCGTGTGTAGTTTGGCACCAACAGAAGAGGAAGATGACATGGCCGTGTGAACCTCGCACGGCCGTGTCAAGATTTGAAGCCAACCAGAGCAGAAGCCTTACATGGCCGTGTGGATCTACACGGCCGTGTGAGGTTTCCAGAGACCAAGCAGGCTGTGGCCGTGTGCACCACACGGCCGTGTAGTATTTCCAGTGAGCAGAAGGGTTCTGGCCGTGTGGAGTCACACGGCCGTGCAGCTTTGGCAGAGAAGGAACTGGACATGGCCGTGTGAATCTCACACGGCCGTGTCACGGGGCCGTGTGGCGCCCGATTCCCTCCTCTATTTAAACCCTCCTTCATGAATTGAAAGGGGATCTCTCCCCCTTTGGGAGAAGGCAAGATTTGGTGGTTTCCTCCCAATCTTGGGAGGATTTCTGGGCGATTCAAGGGGAGCTCTTGACGATTTCGGCTCCGGAGCGAGGATTGGATCCGAAGACGAAGCTTCTTCGTAGATAAGTTTTCTCTTTCCCCCTTTTCTTGGTTTCTTGGATTGGGGATTTAAGAAATGCTTGTATTCTTTATTTCTTCGGGTTTTCTTCCTCGATTCATGGGGTAGATCTTGTATTCTAGGATGAAGGGAGTATTTGTGTGATGGATTGATGTAATCTCTTATGGATTTGCCATTTTCTTGTGTCAATGACATTATCTTGCTTGTATCGATTAGATCTTGAATGATTAATGGTGATTCATGCTTAATTCTCATTCTTGATTAATTGTTTGGATTTCTTATGGACTTTGTAAAGATAAACTCTCACTCGATCATCCGAGGGATCCACGTGACAGGTGCAAGCCCGTGTAAGGACGTTTGAGAGATAATCTTGAAGAGGAAATAGGAATATTCAAGAGAGTAGGATGGATTTTGTGATTAGTTTCTTGTATCTTGATAGATTAATAAGTCGTGGGCTTCTACGTTGATATTCGAGGAAGGCATAGTAATAGGTGCACTTCTGTGTAAGGACAACATAGGTTCATGTCTAATTAATCCTATTTAGATACATTTCTCAGTCCTTAGCCGGTTGTCTATTGCAAGAGAGAACCGGCAACTTTCTACATGTTTGGCAATTGAGGGATAAGAATTGGTGAACCATTTACATTCGAGAAATCCTACAAAGAAACCGAAACTCCTAGAATCTCCCTTTATCATAACCCAAAACACTAAATTCTTGTTTGTTGATCTTTAAGATTAGATTTGTTTACCTTTACTTTTCTTTTGAAACAATTGGATAGTTGTTTAGCTAATTCGCATTGAGACATTTCTAGTGCTTATTCCAGTCCCTGTGGATACGATAATCTTTTATATTACTTGCGACATTTCCGTACACTTGCGGAGAGCGAACAAGTTTTTGGCGCCGTTGCCGGGGACTGCGCTATAACATTAGGAATTATCAATTGAGTTAGACTAAACATAACATTTGTTTTCCTTTCATATTGCATAGTTGTAACTAATCATTAGATTTCTATTTTTACTTTCTTGTATAACTTTCACTTCTTGTTAATTCTTTTTGTACAAATTCAATTCTGCATTTTTGATTCTTCTATTTTTCTTTTTCTGTCGAATTGCTATCTGCTATCTTGTTCTTGTGTATGCGAAGATCTAACTTTGCAGGGGAATTCTTTCCTTTTGATCCTGAGATTGATAGGACTTTCCATAAAAGAAAAATTCTGCAAAGGAGGATCGAAGAACAAGAATATCTAAACATGGTGTGCAAGTCACTAGGAGATTATGGAGATCCGAAGTCTGCAAAACAAATGGGAGCAATTGTTTACCCTAACATACAAACAAGAAATTTTATACTCAAACCATCTTTTGTTTCCATGGTTCAGAAAACTCAGTTTGGAGGATTGGAGATTGAAAATCCTTATTCCCATTTGATGGAGTTTTATAGATATTGTTGTACTTTGAAATATGAAGAAGTTTCATCTGATATTATTTAGCTGCTTGCTTTTCCTTTTAGTCTGAAGGGTGCTGCAAAAAGATGGTACAATTCTCTAAAGTCTCAAAGTATCAGAACATGGGATGAGTTAGAGCAAAAATTCCTTGACCAATATTTCCCTCCAAGGAAAACTACTTATTTGAGAAGTCAAATTTTAAATTTTAAGCAATTGGATGGAGAAAAATTGTACCAAGCCTGGGAAAGATATTCTTCTCTACTGCAGTTATGTCCACATCATGGAATTGAGAAATGGTTAATTATGCATTTGTTCTATGTTGGGCTTTCTTTCTCAAATAAGAATCAACTGGATTTAGCATCTGGAGGATTATTTTTGAAAAAAAGTCTAGAAGAAACTTTTGAGATAGTTGGCAGAATTACGCAAAATTCCAATGATTGGGCAGAGCAAGATAGTTCATTCTTGACAATGGATATCATTAGAGAAAAGGATGATGTTGAAAAAGGGCTTATCTTGAATCAAAATGATTTCCAAACATTATTTCCTTGGTGTAGTGCATCATTATCAAAAATGTTTGGTGAAAAAGCATTTTCAACAGAAAAGGGGGTATGTCTTGGTGATCATAAGGAGGAAGATCTGTCTTTAGACAGTGAAGAGTTGTTAGAAGAAAGCTTGGCTGAGGAGGAGACTATGTTGATAGAACAAGAGCGAGTTTTTCCAGAAATAGTACCACCTCAACTTGAACTTAAACCATTACCCCCAAATCTTAAGTATGAATTTCTTGGGCCGAATTCTACTTATCCAGTTATAATTAATGCTCAGTTAAATGAGTTTGAAACAAAGAGACTGTTGGATGAGTTAAGGTTGCATAGAAAGGCCATTGGATATACAATAGATGATATAAAAGGGATTAGTCCATCTCTCTGTATGCATAGAATTTTACTTGAAGAGGGGTACAAGAACTCAATTGAGCATCAAAGGAGACTAAATCCAAATTTAAAAGAGGTAGTAAAGAAGGAAGTGATCAAACTACTTGATGCAGGGATTATTTACCCAATTTCGGATAGTGAATGGGTGAGTCCAGCCCACGTGGTTCCAAAAAAAGGAGGAATGACTGTTATCAAGAATGAAGAAGATAAGCTAATTTCAACACGAACAGTGACGGGGTGGCGAATGTGCATTGATTATCGGAAGTTGAATAAAGAAACAAGGAAGGATCATTTCCCTTTACCATTTATTGATGAAATGCTTGAAAGATTGGCTAAACATTCTTACTTTTGTTACTTGGACGGATATTCTGGATTTTTTCAAATTCCGATTCATCCTCAAGACCAGGAGAAGACTACTTTTACTTGTCCTTATGGTACCTTTGCCTATCGTCGGATGCCATTTGGGCTTTGTAATGCTCCAGCCACTTTTCAGAGGTGCATGATGGCGGTTTTTTCAGATTTAATAGAAAAAATTATGGAGGTTTTCATGGATGACTTCTTCGTTTATGGGAATGACTTTGATTCTTGTTTGTCAAATCTTTCTACTGTTCTAAAAAGGTGTGAAGATACAAACCTAGTGTTGAACTGGGAAAAATGTCATTTTATGGTTAAGGAAGAAATAGTTTTGGGGCATAAAATTTCAGAGCGTGGTATTGAGGTAGATCCAGTAAAAGTGGAAGTAATAGACAAATTACTCCCACCCATCAATATAAAAGGAGTTAGGAGTTTTTTAGGACATGTTGGCTTCTATAGACGCTTTATTAAGGACTTTTCAAAGATTTCCAAGCCATTAACTAATCTGTTGATTAAAGATGTTGAGTTTTGTTTTGATAGCGAATGTATTGAAGCCTTCAATAAAATCAAGAGTGCTCTTACAACAGCTCCAGTCATTCAAGCACCTGATTGGGATCTTCCTTTTGAAATAATGTGTGATGCTAGTGATTTCGCTGTAGGGGCAGTTTTGGGACAACGAAGAAATAAGATTTTGCATGCGATCCATTATGCAAGTAAAACACTTGATGCAGCCCAAGTAAACTATTCTACTACGGAAAAAGAATTATTGGCAGTGGTATTTGCTATTGATAAATTTAGATCTTATCTAGTGGGATCAAGAGTAATAGTATATACTGATCATGCAGCTATCCGGTATCTACTTGGAAAGAAGGACGCTAAACCTAGGTTAATCAGGTGGATTTTACTTTTGCAGGAGTTCAACCTTGAGATTAGGGATAAGAAAGGAGCTGAAAATGTAGTAGCGGATCATTTGTCTAGAATATCTCAAAAGTCAGAAAATGAGGTGGATGTTGATTTGCCTATTGATGACATATTCCCGGATGAACACTTACTAGCTTTATCGAGTGTGAAAACTCCTTGGTACGCAGATTTTGTGAATTTCCTTGCTAGTGGAGTGTTACCTCCGGATTTTTCTCATCAACAAAGGAAGAAGTTTTTTTCAGAAGTTAAGAATTATGTTTGGGATGAACCTCTCCTGTACAAGAAATGCAATGATGTGATTTATCGAAGATGTATACCTGAAGAAGAGGTGAGAGATATCATGTTTCATTGCCATTCTTCATCCTATGGAGGACATTTGGGTAGTTCAAAAACGATTACGAAAATTCTTCAAGCAGGATTTTATTGGCCAACCTTATTCAAGGATGCTAAGTTGTTTGTTCAATCTTGTGACCAATGTCAGAGAACTAGGAATATAACTAGAAGAAATGAAACGATGTTAAATTACATTCTTGAGGTTGAGTTATTTGATGTTTGGGGAATTGATTTCATGGGACCTTTCCCTCTTTCATATGGGAATAGGTATATTCTTGTGGCAGTAGATTATGTGTCCAAATGGGTAGAAGTTGTGGCATCTCCTACGTGCGATGCGAGAACAGTTATCAAATTATTTAGGAGTATTATCTTTCCAAGATTTGGGGTGCCAAAGGCAGTCATTAGTGATGGAGGATCACATTTTATAGAGAAACAGTTTGAAAACTTACTTAGAAGATATGGAGTGAAGCATAAAGTGGCAACACCCTATCATCCTCAAACCAATGGGCAAGCTGAGATATCTAACAGGGAAATTAAGTCCATATTGGAAAAGACTGTATCTACTTCGAGGAAGGATTGGGCGTTGAGACTAGATGATGCTTTATGGGCATATCGAACTGCTTATAAAACTCCTATTGGGATGACCCCATTTCGATTAGTTTATGGTAAGCCTTGCCATCTTCCAGTTGAACTAGAACATAAGGCTTATTGGGCAATTGCAAATTTGAATATGGATTTAAAAGAAGCAGGGGAGAAAAGGAAGCTTCAGTTGAACGAACTTGATGAATTAAGGATGGATGCATATGAGCATGCTAAATCTTACAAAGAAAGGACAAAGAAATGGCACGATCAACACATTCTTCGTAAAGACTTTAATGTGGGAGATTTGGTTTTGTTGTTCAATTCAAAATTAAAACTTTTTCCTGGGAAGCTTAAGTCGAGGTGGACGGGTCCATATGAGGTAAAGAAGGTTTACCCTTTTGGAGCTGTAGATATTTGGAACAAAGATTTTGGGATAATTAAGGTAAATGGTCAACGACTAAAAAAATATATTCATAGCACGAAAATAGAAGAGGTACAAAGGTTGTATTTTTCTGAACCTCGCCCTCCAGATTGAATTCTTTTAGCTAGTATAAGTTTATTTTGTTGGTTTTTACTTGTTTTTGATTTTGTTTTCAGGATTAGGTACAAAACAAAGCCCGGCCGTGTTTTATACACGGCCAGGCAAAGGTTGCAGAGAAGGGAAGTGCTTGGGCCGTGCCACCCAAACACGGCCGTGTAAAGAATCCCGAGGAGAAAGATGAAGAGGTCGTGTCCCTGACACGGCCGTGCGAAGAAACCCGTGAAAGAAGAGGTTTAGGCCGTGTCTCAGACACGGCCCGTGTCTGGAATCCAGAGAAGAAAGGGAAGGGGGCCGTGTCACAGACACGGCCGTGCGATGAGAAATGATCATGGTCGTGTGATATCACATGGCCTGATCCACATCTTCTTAAGGAATTAGGGCACGGGGAGGGGGGCGGCACACGGCCGTGTACCGCCGTGTGTTCCTTTTCCCTATCTCCCCATTTCTAAAGGATTGAATTACTTCTTCCAATTTTTCCTTCTCATTCTTCTTTAGGAGATTTGATTTTCTTCCATGGAAAGCGTGATTGAGGAGACTTCGGCCACAAGAAAAGGGAAGGAGAAGGTGGTTGCAAGAAAGGAGAGGAATGTTTGCTTTAAAGGTATTTCTAATGACTTTGGTATTGATTTCTCTAGTGATGAGCAACGGTATAGATATTCGTCTTTATGTAAACGACCTCTTTTAGGCACTAGGTTTCTTGATGTTGAAACTTTAGAAAGTTTGGGGTTTAAGGATGATTTAGTTTGGCTATTTGAAAGGATAGGATGGAGTGGTTTAGTGAACATGAAATATCCTACCTATCCTAGAATTGTTTTTGAATTTTTAAGCTCAATAGAAGTTGATAATGTTCAAGGTGGGGGGAAGTGTAAATTTCGGTTGTTTAATGAAAATTATGAATGGACGTTGGGAGATTTTAATACTTGTTATGAGTTGCCAAAGAATGAAGTGTGTGTGATTTTGCCCCAATTTGAGAATTCACATTTTTGGCAACAAATTTCTGAACAACCGTTATTTGATCCTCATAATTCCAGAGTTTTCCAAATTATCAATCCTATTTTTAAATATGCTTATTTGGTCATGAAAAACACTATATTTGGAAGGGAGGACAAAGAGGGATCGGTAAGACTTGTAGATTTGTATTGTTTGTGGGCAATGGTCGAAAATGTTCCAATTAATTCTGGTTATTTCTTTCTTAGACATTTGGCAAAATTAGGGAAATCAAATTCTACCACACCTATTATTTTGGGGGGATTACTCACTCAATTGGCCTTAGTATTAGGATGTGATTTGAGTGAATTAGAGGTGGTGGAGAGTTCTTGTACGTTGGATTTCAATTCATGTTTAGCAATGAAGATGATTAAGCATGAAGAGCATGGATTTAGTTTAGTCATTAAAAATGGTTTCCTTGAAAATTGCCCAATCATGATTTTACTACAATTCATAATAAAGAGAATTGGTGTTTAAAGTTAGCTAGGCAACAATCTAGAGCTTTGTCAACTTTTACTCCAAAAAATGTTTCTAAGGGTAACCAGGAGATTCATAGTTTTATGTTTCAAGAACTTAATTCTGCTTTAAAGAATATTCATAGTGATTTAGATTCAACTAATGAATTTCTTGAAGATAAGAAGCTTATGGAGGAGGAACTATTTAAAAAGCTGCAAGATTGTTTCAAGAGTGAAAGAGAATTGTGTGATAAGATTTCTAAAATGATGAATGCTTATAGGGCTAAAATGGAATTTCATGAAGATCTTAGAGGTTGTATGAGATTTGTGCAGGATGATATTGATAAATTGTTTGAATATCATAATTTTTTCAGAAACGAAGTTAGATGGTTTGTTGAAGATTTTGCATCTTCCTTCCCTGATTTTCCTGATCTTCCACCTCCTCCACCATACTGATTTCATCGGGACGATGAAAAGTTTAAGTCTGGGGGGGTGTCATGTATTGTTTAGTTTGGTTTCAGTTTTTAGTTTTTGTTAGTTTTTCATGTTGGTTCTTATTTTCATTGCTTGTTGCTTTATTTTGCTTGTTTTTGAAATAATCATGGCAAAAAAAAGAACATCAAATCTTCACTTATATGCTTTCTTGGATTCAAGTGAAATGTTAGCACGATTATTGTCTTGATCCATGATGTTCGAATGATGCTAGTAGTAAACTTTGTGTAGTTCTTTTTTCTATCTTAGGAAGCATTAATAAGCTAAGAATCTTATGGTGATGAGTTTTAGTTTTGGTTCAACCTTAAGGATTCTATCTTCACTACACTTGTGCTTGATGATTGAATAGTTGATGTCATTGAAATAGTCATGATTCATCTTGTTTGCTTAGTACTTGGTTTCCATGGTGATTTCTCAACTTTCATTTTGGTTACTGGATAAGGCTCAAATCATTAAAGCTCATTTGGAAAAATCAAAATATCCCAACATGTGTGCTAAAAGTACATTTGTGAATAAGTTTTGCACAATGCAAACACAAAAAAAAAAAGGGATATAAAAAATAGTTGTCATGAGTGGAATCTAGCAAGTCACCCCTTTGAGACCGAGTTAGGTTACTGGGGAAATGACTGCTTAGCTTCTCTTGAGATTGAGCACACCTTTGAGACCTTGGGTTAGTTGAGAAATATGAACCAAGTGAATGGTGAGTAAGTGCCTATCACTGGTTACTTGTCTTTCACTGGAAACATTAGGAATTCAAATTTGATGACGACTTGACTAGGACATGAATTGAAACTTGAAGGGTGTTGAGTTACTTTTACACTGTGCACAAGATTCTTATGCTTGAACCATAATTTACTTGTTTCCATGATCATGCTTGTTAATGAAACTTTTTGATAGAGTTAGGAAAGTGCACTGGGTTTTATGAATGTGTTGTAGAACATATGAATTTAGGCTATGACATTTTGCTTGAGGACAAGCAAAGGTTTAAGTCAGGGTGTGATGTGCGTAGATTATATACTCTTTTATGCATGTTTTCGCACATTTACATATTTTGAGCATGCTTGATCTATGCATTTTATACTTCACTTTCCTTTTAGCATATTTACTCTTTTGGTTCGGAGATCTGCTTTTTGTGCATTTACTGTACACGAGTCGATTTGGTGAAGAATCTACATCTTTGGGCAAGCCTTGGAGAAGCGAGGGAGAAAGCAAGGGTGTACCTCACGGCCTGCTGTATGGAGCTCGGGCGTGTGGGTTTGGCACCAACGGAAGAGGAAGATGACATGGTCGTGTGAACCTCGCATGACCGTGTCAAGATTTAAACCAACGAGGCGAGAAGACTTACATGGCGTGTGGATCTACGGCCAGTGTGAGGTTCGAGAGACCAAGCGGTGTGCGTGTGCACCACAGTGTGTAGTATTTCCGGTGGCGGAAGGGTTACGGCGTGTGGAGTCTGCAGTAGTGCGGCTGGCGAGAAGGAGCTGGACATGGTCGTGTGAATCTCACACCAGGTGTCCTGATGTGGCCCGATTCCTCCTCTATTTAAACCCTCCTTCATGAATTGAGGGAATCTCCCCTTTGGGAGAAGGCAAGATTTGGTAGTTTCCTCCCAATCTTGGGAGGATTTCAGGCGATTCAAGGGGGCTCTTCGATGTTTCGATTGGATCGAAGACGAAGCTTCTTCGTAGATAAGTTTTCTCTTTCCCCCTTTTCTTGGTTTCTTGGATTGGGGATTTAAGAAATGCTTGTATTCTTTATTTCTTCGGGTTTTCTTCCTCGATTCATGGAGTAGATCTTGTATTCTAGGATGAAGGGAGTATTTGTATGATGGATTGATGTAATCTCTTATGGATTTGTCATTTTCTTGTGTCAATGACATTATCTTGCTTGTATCGATTAGATCTTGAATGATTAATGGTGATTCGTGCTTAATTCTCATTCTTGATTAATTGTTTGGATTTCTTATGGACTTTGTAAAGATAAACTCTCACTCGATCATCCGAGGGATCCACGTGACAGGTGCAAGCCCGTGTAAGGACGTTTGAGAGATAATCTTGAAGAGGAAATAGGAATATTCAAGAGAGTAGGATGGATTTTGTGATTAGTTTCTTGTATCTTGATAGATTAATAAGTCGTGGGCTTCTACGTTGATATCCGAGGAAGGCATAGTAATAGGTGCACTTCTGTGTAAGGACAACATAGGTTCATGTCTAATTAATCCTATTTAGATACATTTCTCAGTCCTTAGCCGGTTGTCTATTGCAAGAGAGAACCGGCAACTTTCTACATGTTTGGCAATTGAGGGATAAGAATTGGTGAACCATTTACATTCGAGAAATCCTACAAAGAAACCGAAACTCCTAGGATCTCCCTTTATCATAACCCAAAACACTAAATTTTTGTTTGTTGATCTTTAAGATTAGATTTGTTTACCTTTACTTTGCTTTTGAAACGATTGGATAGTTGTTTAGCTAATTCGCATTGAGATATTTCTAGTGCTTATTCCAGTCCCTGTGGATACGATAATCTTTTATATTACTTGCGACATTTCCGTACACTTGCGGAGAGCGAACAAGTCTATAGAAGAGGCTCGCAATTTCCTTTGTTTGGCTCGATATTTCCGGAGATACGTTGAGGGTTTCTCACGGATTGCTATGCTACTTACACGCCTGACCAAGAAAGGCGTGAAGTTCACTTGGACTGAGGATGACAAGACCAGCTCTAGGAGCTGAAGCGGAGACTAGTGTCGGCTCCGATTTTGAATTTTTACCTTCTGGAGAGGACGGATATGTCCTCTGCACCGACGCATCTATTCATGGTTTGAGCGTTGTTCTGATGCAGCATGATATGGTAGTCTCCTATGCTTCTCGTCGGTTGAAGGAGCATGAGAAGATCTACCCTGTACATGATCTGGGCAAGTCGCCATTATTTTTGCCATGAAGATTTGGCAGCAGCATCTGTTCGGTATTACATTTGAGATTCTCACTGATCATAAGAGTTTCAAATATATATTTTTACCCAGAAGAAATTTAATCTCCGACAGAGGAGATGGATGGAGTTCCTGAAGGATTGTGACTGTACGATTGACTATCACCGGGGAAAAACTAATATGTTGCTGATACGCTTAGCAGGAAGTCCGGAGGGATTTTAGCTTGCCACCGAGTTGTGGTCACAGACTTGATTTAAGGTTTCTCCGATTTGGGCCTTGAGGGGTAAGGACAGATAGAGCAGGGTACTCTGGTTACCATGGTTGCTCAGTCGTTGATCAGGACAAGGATACGAGAGCCATAGGCTGCTGATCAGTATTTGCAGTTTATTTACAGCCAGATAGCTTCCAGGCAACAGACCGAGTTCACACGAGACGAGGAGGGTGTTATACACTACCGAGGCAGATTTTGCGTGCTTCAGTCTCATCCGGTCTTATAGGAGTTACTTTCGGAGGCTCATCGCTCATGATTTACTGTCCACCCAGGCGGTACCCATATGTACCAAGATTTGAGATGTTTCTATTGGTGGAATGACATGAAGGACGACATGAAAGAAGACATGGCGGATTTTGTAGCTAGATGTCTTGTCTGTCAACAAATGAAGGCCGAGCACCAAAGACCTACCGGCTTACTTTAGTAGATTCCTAATCCTGAGTGGAAATGAGAACACATTACTATGGACTTTGTGGTAGGTTTGCCGAGGACACGATGAGGCCATGACGCGATTTGGGTAATTGTTGATCGATTAACCAAATCCGCGTACTCGTTAGCGATCCGGAAGACTGATTTCCTGGATCGATTGGTAGATCTGTTTTGCTGGGAGATTATCAGATCACGTGGTATTCCGTTGACTATTATTTCGGATAGAGACCCCCGGTTCACGTCTCGTTTTTGACAGAGACTGCAGCAGACCTTGGGCATGCAGCTCTGTTTCAGTACAACCTTCCATCCGCAGACAGATGGACCGTTAGAGCGGACCTTTCAGACTCTAGAGGACTTGCTGAGGTCTTGTGTATTTGATTTTCGGAGGCAGTTGGGAGGACCATTTGCCATTGGTAGAGTTCGCCTACAACAACGGTTTGCATTCAACTATCCAGATGCCACCGTTGAAGTGTTGTATGGTAGACCTTGTTGGACACCCACCCTCTGGATGAGGTTGGGAAGGCCCAGTTGTTGGGACCTCATAGAGCCTAGCATGAGGCAAAGTTGGTCCGTACTATTATACAAAGAATGTTAGAGATATAAGACTGCCAGAAGTGTTATGCTGACCGGAGTCGGAGACTCTTAGAGTTCTTCATTTGTGACCATGTATTTCTACGAGTTTCACCCACGAAAGGGTGAAGAGATTTGGCCTCAGAGGCGGGCACGATGTATTCCACGTATCTATGCTGAGGAGATACGTACCTGACCCGACGCATGTGCTGACAGATGTCTCAATTCCAGTTCAGCCTGACATTTCTTATGAGGAGATTCCGGTACGGATTTTGGACCGAAAGGAGCGTCAGTTATGGAACAAGACTATCCGCCTGGTTAAAGTCGGATGGCAGCATCATTCGGATGAGGAGGCCACTTGGGAGCTCGAGGATACGATCCGAGCTCGATATTCTCATCTTTTCACTTGAGGTATGTGATTTATTTACCGTTCAGCATTTATACTTTATATCTGTTGTTAGTACTTGCCGATGGTAGATAACGAAATTTGGGGACCAAATTTTTATTAGTGGGGGAGAATGTAAAATACCGGAAAATAGGCGAATATTAATAAGGGAATTTTTCGGAATTTTTGAAAACTTTTCGGGAATTTTTCGGAGCTCGTATAGACGAGTTAACGGGGACAAAAAAGGGGTCCGGAAAAGCCTGTTTAGGCTACCCTATTTAAGTGAGGAAATGTTTATATTTCCTTTTTCTTTTTATATTTCTTTTATTTACTTTTCTCTCGCTGTTTCCTCTTCTTTCTCCCGCGCACCGAAGTTTTCTTCCTCTGCCCTAACCGGCGCCGACACCGAGCAGTTCCTCTCCTTTTATTCTTCATCTCCTCTATTTTGTTCTTCTCTCTCGAGCCCTCACAGTACTCGACGATCTCCCTTCCTGCGACGCCGATCGCCGGCAGCGCACGTCACCGCCGCTGTGCCCTAGCTTGAAGCCGATGACCACGATTCGATCTCTCCGGCGGCCCTTTTTCGTTGCTTTCTTTTGCCCTAGCCTCAGCCAACGCCCCACTCCCGACGCCAACAGCCACCGACCCTTTCTCTTTGGGTTGTGGACAGAAGCATAGCATCCAACCTGTTCCCGTAGTTCCATTTTTTTGTTGTACCGTGCCCTAGCAGTGATTGGAGAGGTAAGGGAGACCAAATTTTGTTGCTAGATTGTAGTGGTGATTTGTGATCTCATCTTGTTCCATTCGGTGAAGGATTCCACCAAGAAAAGTTGTTCTGTGGACTTTCTGATACAGCAGCAAAAATTTATCCAACAATAACAGTGCCGGAATCAAGGTAAGGTACTGGGTTTTTGGGTCTTAGTTGTAGATCTTGGTGTAAATTGATTATTTTAGATCGTGAGACATGCTGTAGAGAATTTGGTACCTTACTATAAGAACTTCTGATTTATTTATTTTGGGGATTTGTTTTCTTATGGTTAGCAGTGGACGATCGATCTGAAGGTGTTGGAATTGTGATTTAGGTTTATCGGTTTGGGAGATTGGCAATTTAACCTTGCTCCGACTGTTGATTTACAGTAGCAACGTTTCCAACCAGATTTGGACAAGTTGTAGAGGTAATTTTGTATATGTACTAGATTTCATTCTAGTTGTGGACTTG
Source organism: Zingiber officinale (assembly GCF_018446385.1). Lineage (NCBI taxonomy): Eukaryota > Viridiplantae > Streptophyta > Magnoliopsida > Zingiberales > Zingiberaceae > Zingiber > Zingiber officinale. The sequence goes on from NC_055989.1 coordinate 19,000,866, forward strand.
TTAGGGTGTCCTAATTCTATTTAATCGTGATATGTGGCTTGAGTGGATTTGAGTTTTATCCTAATTTAACCTTAAGGATTTTATTTAGCCATACATTTGAGTTAGCTAAATAAATTATGTTTATATTGGTGACACAGGACCATGACGCGAGACGGGTATCTCGACATCGGAATTGGACCGGATACGATCCTTTCAATTTTATCGGAGGCGGGTACTTTTGACTTATTGTCTTTGATATGCTTAGTAATGAAATTAACATGTTGCGTTAATTGTGTTTCTTATTTGTTTCGGTTAATCACTGCCCAATACATGTTACCTGTTTGATTGGTTGTTTGTTTGCATCTCGTATTGATCTCGTACCTGATTTTTCATGCTCATGGGTAGTGATATAACCATGTTTCACATGTTCAGGACCTAGGGTTGATACCTTATTGATCAGTATATCTTGATATGATTTATTCACTATGGTGCCCATTGTTATATGTCCAGAGGTTGGTTTAGTATATTACCATGCTTAGTGACATGCACCATTTGCATGAATTGCATGCTGTGCGATAAATTGCTCCATTATTGTTGAGCACATTTCCAGTTTCATTACTGTTCGGTGCTCCGTTGTGACGCTCATGGGTAGCGTGACACAGCGTGGTAGCACGTCAGTTTGGCTCTTCCGGTGCTCCGTTGGTCCGCTCATGGGTAGTGTGACGCAGCGTGTAGCATGTTAGAGATCCCTCCCCGTCATAGCGTACCGGGAGATGAGAGCATTTCGCTCCCCCATTTATGATTTGGGGTAGGAGTACGTGTGTACTCCGACAGCATCCCGTCCACTCGGTCACTCATCAGGGGTAGTGATGCAGAGTGCACGGTTGTCATAGCTCTACCCACTCGGTCCCACTTTTGTTATCAGTTGGCTGACTGGAGTCAGGGGTGACCATGATATTGGCATCATATGCATGATGCATTTATTGTTTGTGATTGTGTTTGCTGCATTTATATGCTGCATATTGTTTGGATACCTATGTTTGACATGCATACAGGTTTTCCTTATCACTCGGTCCTTATGGTCCTGGTTAGTACAGATTCTCTCCTGTCTACTTCGGTTTGCATTTATCTTTATTTTTATCAGGAGACTGTACGCATGATTAGTGCTAGGTGTTATTTCTTTACTTTGCATATCAATTGTACCTGCTGAGTGTTGGACTCACCCCGCCTCCATTGTTGTTATATTTCAGGATGATGCTGTCAGGAGAGAGTTCCAGTTGCTAGTCCCCTGCAGACCACCAGCTGTAGTTGTCTTTTGGTTTTGTTTTGATTTGGTATGATTTGGTTTTATTCTACTACATGCCTGCCTGGACGGCAGAAGAGGTGAGTTCGTCGGATTTGAGCATTTCGAGTGTAGTGGAGTAGGGTGGATTTGAGTCAGAGTACTATTGTTTTGTTTACTATTATTAACTGCATGGTTGTGATAGCCAGAGGCTGATTAAATTTTATTAACTGCGTGGTGTTTGCTATTATTTATTGTTATGATGCCAGCCACCTGTGGCTGAGGTATATGTGTTATGTAGAAGTTTCAGATTGTCCGTCGTACAGGGGAGATGCTGCCGAAATTTCTTCGGACAGGGACTCCTCCGGGGCGTGACATTCCGCGACTAGTTTACAGCCGGTCTGTAATTTCCCATTCATCCTTTCATCGTTGAAGTCTGTAATTTTTTCGGCATTCCGCTCGGAAGCCTAGTCCCCAATACTTTCCGCCTTTTATGCGGCGTCGTTGTCCTGTTCAAAATCCACCACATCCCCCTCCGACCGGAGGTTTTCTATTATTTTTATTACCCTAAACAATCCGAGCTAGGTACATATATGTTCCAGGCCCGTCCCAGTTTAGTTTTCTTCAATAAACTTCCTTCTTCCAATAAGCATTGGAAAGAATTCTACTTCTACCTTCGTATGCCCGAGTAGGCCCCCTTCCTAACGAAGTGGCAGATCGGACCACCAACCTCACCAGAGCTCAAAAGGTTCAAAACCCGACCGGACTATCTTCATGCCGCCAACATGCTGGCCGGTCTAAGGTTTGACATCAACAAATTCCTGCCTGAAGGGGTGATGTATATATTCGGTCTGAGTCCGATCAGGACCCCCCTTCCGAGCGGCTTCGGTAAGAATTTTACTTTGTGCATTCGTTTTAATTGCTAACTGATTTTCTCTGTTTTCCTTTGCAGTGAACATTGTCATGGAGTCAGTGATGGCTGTCATTTTGAAGAGGAAGGTGGTGGCGCTCGAAGCTGCAGCGGCCAAAGAAATGGAGACACTCGGCATCCAGCCGGTCGACTCTAATGAGGGGGAGAGTGGGACAAATGCTGGGGAGTCGGCCACCCAGGCTTCTCTCCCGGAGCCAGCGGCTGGCGCAACTGCTAGTCAAGAGCCTTCCGTTCGGGAGGAGGGCTCGGCTCAAGAGGAAGAGCGCCCCCTCCGACAAAAGAGGCGCCGAGCGGAAACGCCACTCCGCTCAGCTACATCTGCGGTCCATCCATCCGAGCGGACCACCTCCGCTTCTCGCGGCAAAGCGCCGGTAGAGGCGATCTCCTCCGATCAGACGCCCTCCCAACTAGACGCGTCTGCAGACCCCCTTGAGGCCGTTCCGATCAGCGCCCTTCCACCTGCTCCCCGCAAAGTCCAACGTTCAGCGATTTTGTCACAGTTTTCGGCGTCGGCCTCTGATCCTTCCCCGGCTTCCGCCCAGACAACGCCCGGTCGGTGTCGCACCATCCGGGTTTCCCTGCATCTCCCCACCGAGGAACTAATGCCCGAAGCCGATCGGCCAACGACGCCCAAGCACCTAATCACAATGAAAGGGCCCTTAGCTGAAATGTGGGTCGACGCTCGGGCACGCGTCGCAATGATTCCCCTCAGTAATCTGGCCAACAGCCACATGCAACAGGCCACTGGGGTAAGTTTGTTTTCTCAAGTCCTTTACGCATTCTTTCCGACCGGCGACTAACAACTTTGCTCGTGCCAGAGATGGGTGGAGGAGATCGCCGTTTGCAGTCGTCTGGCGATGGTGGACGCAGAATTAAAGAGGCTGAAGGCTCCGGGCGCCCCTTTCGGCTCACAAGGTCCATCCTACGTCGAGCTGCAAAAAGAGCTCAAAAAGACTCAAGATTTACTGGAGGCCGAGCGGAAGAAGACGGCCGACCAAGCGCACAATCTGGCTGAACTTGATCGCCTGAACAAATCACTGGATCGCAAGATAAGCCTGGCCACCGAGCGGAAGAAAACGACTATCTCCGATCTGGAGAAGAAGAACGTAGAGGCTCGGGGGCTGGAGCAAAAAGTTAAAGAGTTGATGGACCAACTGGGCAACGAGAAGACTGCCCGCTCGGATGAGGTGACGAAACTCGAGGCTATTTTACAAGAACACCAAGCAGCCGCCGATGCTTCTCGAGCTGCACTTAAAGAATATCAAGAGGCCGAGCCAAGTCGGGTCGCCGCCTTGAGACAGAATTACATCCGCTCGGCTGAATTTTCGGAGAAAGTTTGCGAGCGGATGTACATGGCCTTTGAACTTGCCATGAATGTCACGATAGAATATTTGAAGTCCAAAGGGAAACTTCCCGATTCCGCCGTTATCCCCGCTCAGGACCAGGCAACACTCCTCAACAACATCCCGAAGGATCTCTACGAGTATTTAGAATAGAAGTTTATATGTAATCTAGCCGCTCGGCTAAAAATGATCACTTTTTTGTAGTTCAGGCGCTCGACCTAAATGTCTTAAATGTCATCCTTCCGCTTGCTTTTTCACTTATTAATCAGTATGTATGCTGGCCGCTCGGATTTCCAACTACCGTTGTTTGTATTTCCTTAATTCTCCTCGTTATTCGCCTTTCCTGCCACCTTTCTTGTGTTCGAAAGGGATTTTTACGAAGTATTTCGCGTAGCTAGTCCGCTCGGATGAATATATCTTGTTTCGACAGAAGAGGTTGTTCGCTGGATGTTGACTAAGTACTTTTGGGTACTTGGCCGATCGGCGAGTATAGATGGTCGAAGGGTGTTGACGGCGAGTATTTTTGGGTACTTGCTCACAAGTCCTATCTATATTGCCTTCGTCCGGTCGGAGGGTTTATAGTCGCCGGCTCGACTCTCGATTTTTAACGTCGAAGCTCGACGGTCTTCCGCTCGAAGGGTATATAGTCGCCGGCTCGACTCTCGATTTTTAACGTTGGAGCTCGACGGTCTTCCGCTCGGAGGGTTTATAGTTGCCGGCTCGACTCTCGATATTTAACGTCGGAGCTCGACGGTCTTCCGCTCGGAGGGTTTATAGTCGCCGGCTCGACTCTCGATTTTTAACGTCGGAGCTCGACGGTCTTCCGCTCGGAGGGTTTATAGTCGCCGGCTCGACTCTCGATATTTAACGTCGGAGCTCGACGGTCTTCCGCTCGGAGGGTTTATAGTCGCCGGCTCGACTCTCGATTTTTAACGTCGGAGCTCGACGGTCTTCCGCTCGGAGGGTTTATAGTCGCCGGCTCGACTCTCGATTTTTAACGTCGGAGCTCGACGGTCTTCCGCTCGGATGGTTTATAGTCGCCCGCTCGACTCTCGATATTTAACATCGGAGCTCGACGGTCTTCCGCTCGGAGGGTTTATAGTCGCCGGCTCGACTCTCGATTTTTAACGTCGGAGCTCGACGGCCTTTAAGGCTAATTTTAACACTACCGTTCGGCGGAGATATTTTCCATCTTATATCATTTTGCTTCCTGTATTACAAGGACATAGGCGACCAAAACATATATAAAATTACATCAGCGCACCTCTCATCCAGCTCGGTACGGCTGGAGATGATTCGCGCTCCATGGTCGATCCAGCCGCCGTCCGTCTTCATCCTCCAAATAATAAGCACCCGAGCGGAGCTTTTCGATGACTTTGAAGGGGCCCGCCCAAGGAGCCTCCAGCTTGCCCACGTCCCCGACCGGCTTTACTTTCTTCCACACTAGGTCGCTGACCTGGAATGCTCTGGGGATTACGCGACGGTTGTAATTTTGCTTCATCCGCTGCCGGTACGCCATCAGCCGGACGGCCGCCTGGTCTCGGTCTTCATCGATCAAGTCCAACTCCATGTTCCTCCGCTCGGCATTGTCATCATCATAGTGCTGGATCCGGACGGACTCCACACCGACTTCAATTGGGATAACAGCTTCGCCGCCGTACACTAAATGGAACGGCGTGACGCCCGTTTCTTCCTTTGGGGTCGTGCGGATAGCCCATAAAATGCCTGGCAGCTCGTCCACCCAGCTTCCTCCCATGTGGTCAAGCCGAGCCCGAAGAATTCTAAGGATTTCTCTGTTGGTTACTTCCGCTTAGCCGTTGCTTTGGGGATACGCCACGGAAGTAAAGTGTTGTTCAATGCCATAAATTTTGCACCAGTCTTCGAGCTGCTTCCCGGAGAACTGTCATCCGTTATCAGATACGAGCAGGCGAGGGATGCCGAAACGACAGATTATATGCTGCCAGATAAACTTCTTGACCATCTGCTCGGTGATCTTGGCTAGTGGCTCAGCCTCCACCCATTTGGAAAAGTAGTCGACCGCCACTAGTAGAAACTTCCGCTGACCGGTCGCCATAGGAAATGGACCCACAATATCCATTCCCCACTGATCGAACGGACAGGATACAGTAGCTGCTTTCATTTCCTCCGCCGGTCGGTGGGAGAAGTTGTGATACCTCTGGCAGGAAAGGCATGTCGCGACGGTCCGAGCGGCGTCTGCTTGCAGGGTTGGCCAATAGTATCCGGCCAGCAGGATCTTCCTAGCTAGTGATCGTCCGCCCGGATGCCCTCCGCACGATCCTTGATGCACTTCTTGGAGGATGTACGCCGCGTCTTCCGAGCTCACACATTTCAAAAGCGGGCGGGAGAAAGCCTTCTTGTAGAGTTGGTCTCCAATGAGTGTGAACCGACCGACTTTCCTTCTTAATAGCTGGGCAGCCTCCCGATCGGACGGTGTCGCACCCGAACGCAGGAACTCTATGATGGCTGACCTCCAATCGCTCGGAAACGCGAGGCACTCCATCCAGTCGACGTGTGCCACCAAAGATACTTGTTCAATTGGCTGCTGGATGACGACCGACGTTATCGAACTTGCGAGTTTGGCTAACTCATCTGCCGCCTGGTTTTCCACTCGGGGTATCTTCTGGATAATGACTTCTCTGAAATTGGTCTTGAGCTTTTCGAAGGCTTCAGCGTAGAGTTTGAGCCGAGCGTTGTTAATCTCAAAAGTGCCTGAGAGCTGCTGGGTGGCAAGCTGAGAGTCTGAATGGAGTATTACCCGACCGACCCCTACATGTCGGGCGGCCTGCAATCCGGCTATTAGCGCCTCATACTCCGCTTCATTATTCGTGGCTTTGTAATCCAGCCGGACGGATAAGTGCATCCTTTCTTCTTGGGGAGAGAGTAATAGCACGCCAATCCCGCTCCCGAGCCGAGTGGACGATCCGTCCATAAATATTTTCCACATAGCTTTGGGCTCTGGCCTTTGTACTTCGGTGATAAAATCCGCCAAGGACTGCGCCTTTATCGCCGAGCGGGGTTGATACTAAATGTCAAATTCGCTCAACTCCGTTGTCCATTTGATGAGCCGTCCGGACGCTTCTGGGTTCAACAGCACTCTTCCCAAAGGGCTATTTGTCCGGACGATGATATTGTGTGCCAAGAAATAGGGGCGAAGTCTCCGAGCGGTGAGGACCAAAGCAAAAGCCAGCTTCTCGAGTCCAGTGTAGCGAGATTCAGCATCTTTTAAAATATGGCTTAATAAATACACGGGTTCTTCTCCGCTCGCCCTCACTAATGTCGAGCCTACTGCTTGCTCGGTCGAAGATAAGTAAAAACAGGGCGGCTCACCCACAGCTGGCTTGGCTAGCACAGGCAGAGAGTTCAGATATGCCTTCAGTTCTTCAAACGCCCGATCGCAATCTTCATCCCAATGAAACTTAGTGGCTTTGCGCAAGATTTTGAAAAATGGGAGGCTCCGATCGGCTGTCTTTGAGATGAATATGGACAATGCTGTTATTCGACCGGTCAAGCGCTGTACTTCCCTCAGATTTCTTGGGGGCGGCATATCTTGTAGTGCTTTCACCTTGCTGGGATTTGCCTCGATGCCCCGCTCGGTCACTATGTAGCCCAAGAAACACCCGCCTTTTTCCCCGAACAGACACTTCCCCGGGTTCAGCTTAACTCCATACTTCCTCAGCGTTCGGAAAGTCTCCTCCATGTCTTTAAAGAGATCGGCCGATCAGACGGACTTGATGAGAATATCGTCCACGTACACTTCCAAATTACGTCCGATCTGCTCCTTGAACACTTTGTTCATCAAGCGCTGGTAGGTTGCCCCCGCGTTCTTCAGTCCAAACAGCATCACATTGTAGCAGTAAGTGCCGTCGGCTGTAACGAAGCTGACTTTCTCTTGATCTTCTCGGGCGAGCGACACTTGATGGTAGCCTTGATAGGCGTCGAGCATGCATATCAACTCGCAGCCGGCTGTGGAGTCCACCAGTTGATCGATCCGGGGCAGAGGATAAAAATCCTTTGGGCATGCTTTATTGAGATCACGAAAATCAATGCACACTCTCCACTTGTTGCCCGGCTTAGAGACTAGTACCACGTTCGCCAGCCAGCTCAGGAACAGAACCTCGCGTATGTGGCCAGCTTCCAGGAGCTTCTCGACCTCCGCTCGGATGATAGCATTTTGTTCAGCGTTGAAGTCTCTCTTCCTTTGCTTCACCGGCCGTGCGTCCGGTCGGACGTGGAACGCGTGCTGCGCTATACTTGGTGAAATTCTGGGCAGCTCGTGCGTCGACCAAACGAAGACATCACAGTTTCTCTGGAGGCATTTGATCACTTCCTCTTTCTGGCTCACATCCAGATCGGCCGCAATGAATGTGGTGGCCTCCGATCGGGTCGGGTGAATCTGCACTTCCTCTTTTTCTTCATACACCAAAGAGGGCGATTTCTCGGTTATGGCGTTTACCTCGATCCGTGGCGCCTTCCGAGCGGAATTTAGTTTAGCTCGGACTATCTCGACGTAGCATCGCCGAGCTACCAGCTGGTCTCCTCGCACTTCTCCCACTTTATCTTCCACCGGGAACTTGATTTTCTGGTGGAAGGTGGAGACGGCCGCTCGGAACTCGCTGAGCGCCGGTCGCCCCAAGAAGTTGGCAGTCCTCGTCCTCCTGAGCGGCTCTTCTCCCAGCGAAATAGCCAGTCGGACCTGTCCGACCGGCAGAACTTCATTGCCCGTAAACCCGTAGAGGGGGGGTTGTCATGGGCAGCAGCTCGGCTCGATCAATTTGTAGTTGGTCGAAGGTCTTTTTGAATATAATATTGATCGAGCTTCCTGTATCAATGAAAACGTGGTGAATAGTGTAGTTAGCTATTACCGCTTTGATGAGGAGAGCGTCGTCATGTGGCACTTCAACTCCCTCCAAGTCCCTGGGTCCGAAACTGATTTCGGGCCCGCTCGCCCGTTCTTGGCTGCAGCCGACCGCGTGGATCTGAAGCTGCCTGACGCTTGCTTTCCTTGCTCTGTTGGAGTCACCTCCGGTCGGCCCGCCAGCGATAATGTTGATTTCACCTCTGGAAGTATTACTTCTATTTTCTTCTTCCCGTGCGGGCGTCCTAGGCTGCTCCCTAGGCCTCCGGGGATTGTCCTCACGCCTCGGAGTATGATGCCACTCGGGAGTCTATCTCTGTCGCCAGTCGGATACCATCCGATCGGCTTCATGATGTCGCTATCGCCTGTCGGATGATGGCGATCGACGGCGTCCACTCCAGGGAACGGGGTGAGCGATCAGAGGAAGGCTTCAGCAATCTCTTGTGTTATGCGTGTTGGTCCGATGGAATGAGCAGAACATGGGGGTCCATACCTTTTTCTTTGGTTTGGGACGCTCGGCAGCTACCTCTTGGACATGGGACCTCGCATGGTGAGAGCGGACTGCTTCGGCCCGCGGTCCTCTGGGCGGCTCCTGGCGAGTGACAGCCTTCCGCTCGGCAGGGGCTGGCTGCTCAGTTTGAACCTCTTTTCTTCGGGCCGCCTGGGCTTCCTCCACGTTGATGTATTCATTGGCCCGGTGTAACATATGATCGTAGTCTCGGGGTGGCTTCCGAATGAGCGAATGGAAGAAGTCACCGTCCACGAGGCCTTGCGTAAATGCGTTCATCATTGTCTCTGAGGTGGCCGTTGGAATGTCCATGGCCACCTGGTTGAATCGCTGGATATAAGCTCTGAGTGGCTCTCTGGGCTCTTGCTTGATGGCGAACAGGCTGACACTTGTCTTCCGATAACGCCGACTGCTTGCAAAGTGGTGGAGGAAGGTCGTGAGGAAGTCTTTGAAACTTGTGATGGATCCGTCCGGCAGCCTTCGAAACCACCGTTGAGCTGATCCCGAGAGGGTGGTAAGGAAAAGCCGACACTTCACTCCATCTGTGTATTGATGAAGGGTAGCTGTGTTGTCGAACTTACCCAAATGATCGTCTGGGTCGGTGGTTCCATTGTATTCACCGATCGCCGGGGGCACATAGTGCTTTGGCAAAGGGTCCCGTAGGATGACCTCTGAGAATTGACGGTTGATCCGCTCGGGGGAGACGTCCGCTCGGGGGGCCTTGCCTTTTCTGTTGTCTCGTATTGGTACTTCATCTGATGAAGATCCTCGATCACGATTACCTGTTGCGGCTTCAGGAGGCGTGCGGAATAGGGCCCAATGAAATGGAACCGTGGCATGCGGTGCTTCCGCTTGTCCCCCTGATGCTGATGTCGCTTGTTGCTCAATCTGCTCGGCTTGCGACTTCTGCCTTTGTTGTTCCACAAGCTTAGCTGCTCTTGTCTCGATCAGAGCGTTGAACTCCTCTGTGGAGAGCATCACCGAGTGCGGTCGTCCAGCTTCGTCCATTGCGTCTGCTCGGATGCAGGTGCGTTCCCACAGACGGCGCCAAATTGATCCTGTCCGAATGCTGACTCAACGGACGCTGGGCACGTGGCGCTCTCCGAACTGCTGACGTGGATCTCAGACTGGTCGCACGAGTTTTCGGCGAACCTGCAAAGAAGTGGGGCCAGGAAGGGGTTCCCGGCGATGACCTTCCGACGCTCAAGTCAGGCAAGAGGAAATGCAAGTGGCTTCGAATAAGGGAGAATGCGTACCTCCGACGAAGTGTGAGGCCCCTTATATAGACCTGTGAAGAGACTCACGCACACATACCAAGGCGAATACGTGTCCTCTAACCATACCTCAGTATGGGTATGTCAGAAGAGCTTACCTGACACCATACTGCTACAGTCCGAGCACATCTCTGATGGGACAGCAGAATCCTCTGTCGTAAGATCCTGTGTATGGCCTGGTCGTTGAGCATACCCGCTGTCAGAAGATGTTCCCTTGTCCTTTTGTCTCTTCTTACCCCATGCCGAGCGTCCGGCCGGTCGGCAGTCTCCTCACGTCCGGCCGGTCGTATGTGATGGTCCGCTCGGGAGATTCCCGGTCGTGTACTCTGCTGACTGTTCACAGTAATGCTACTTTATGCCTTCGGCCGAGTGGGCTCCCCGATCGGCCCGGCGACCTTGTTCCCCATGAGCGTCGGAGACCCGACTCCCCGTCGGGTTTGATTCCGCTGAGACTCCGTTCGGCCGACCGGTCTCCCTTTTTCCGGTCGACCGTTTGACCCTTTAACTTCACGTGGCGTTGACTTCCCTCAGAGGGGGGTCCCTGTTCTTACCGCCGGATCAGTAGCAAAACAGAGCTGTGATTGGTTCGATCCTTGCACTCCATAAACCTGGATGTTCATCATGGTCAAGACTAGAGCTTGAAGATTCAAAGATCACCTTGCAAAGTATCGGACCATTTAACCATGGCGACATCTTGGGAAATAAAGAAAATTTCATGTGCGGATTACTTACCATGCAAGAGGACTCGCAGTGCGGTTAATTAGTAGCACATTGGAGTAGTGATTATTTTCGTTGAGATCACTTCTGCTAACTCCATTCACGTGAATCACTCCTTTTCTTCTTAATTTCGAATTTGTTGACAATATGTGTGACCATGCCTTTGAGTTGTCCGAAATCACTGGTATTTTACTTGAAATGAGATCCAAATCCTATAAAGAATCAAGAGAAGAAGAACTTGTAGCCCAACTAAAAAAATCAAGTTACCATAACCAATTGCATTGATTGAACCGATATCAGTGCAAAAATGTAAAGACAAGCACATAAAGCATAGTCGGGATAAGAATTCCTAAAAGAAAATTGGCCCAGGACACTAATTGAAAGATAAAGAGAAAAGGATAATGAATCTAGAAAGTGCATTTGATGAAGAAGATATTCAAAGGGAGCTTGATAAATGAAAGCATTTCAAACAAAAAGCCATACAAGGTTTCATACGAGTCATTGAAATGACATCTCTAATATTCTTAAATTCATTATACACTAAAAAATTAAGGTATCTTGCACAAAAAGACTGGCTCAGATTCCAGTCTCTTAGTCTAACTAAAACACGAAAACAGCTGCACAATTTTCATTCGATTTTAAATATAGAGAGGAATGTGCATATCTTTCAAGTTACAAGTAGATTTGATATCAAAGTGACAATCTAGCTATGTCAAATTGCTAAAGAAATTAAATATTAACAAAACATACATTAGACAAAGTGGAATGGAACCCACTGCACAACCTATCAGAAAGAGTATATGATCCACGGGAAAGATGCAGAAAGCTACATGAAAGAGTATATGAGCATAAGTTTACCCGCTATTGATTTTGTGTTTAGTGCAGCTTCCTTATATTCAAGAGGTTGAATGTCTTGATTTGTTTCAATGAATTTGATTGAGATGATAATCACAAAAAAGAATGCCGTTGGAACCGAAGAATCGCCATAACGGTGAGAGTTCGAGGTGTCGTTCACTAGATTCTTCATTCTACCAGACGGACTAATTTAATAATGATATTTTAGAAAATACATTAAAATTTAATAATGGGGATGTAGCTCAGATGGTAGAGCGCTCGCTTAGCATGTGAGAGGTACGGGGATCGATACCCCGCATCTCCATAAAATATTTTATTAGTTTATGTTTTTTATTTTGTATGTGAAAGTAATAAAACTCTTTATATATAATTTTATTATTCTAGGTACTCATTTATGAGAAATTCATGAACATACAATAGTGTTAATTTTTTTTTTAGAGTTTAGGTTAAAAAAGTGAACATTTTTTTTAACAGGTTTTCGTTGATGATCTTGGATCGATAACCAAGATTATCAAGAATACCTCTAACAAAGCACACCCTAAATGATCATGATTTGCGTATACATGGGTGTGCATGATAACAAAACACTATATGTAAAATACCGAAAATAGGTGAATATTAATAAGGAAATTTTCCAAAATTTTTTGGAATTTTTTGGGAATTTTTCGGAGCTCGTACGGACGAGTTGACGGGGATAAAAACGGGGTCCGGAAAAGCCTGTTTAGACTACCCCATTTAAGTGAGGAAAAGTTGAATTTCTTAATTCCTTTTCTTTATTTATTTTTCCTTTTCTTTATTTTCTTTTCGCCGTTTCCTCTATTTCTTCTTCCCGAATCTGTTTCTTCTCCCCGAAACCGTTCGCGCACCCCTTCTTCCCTGTCGCCGACTCCTTGCCCTAATCGCCGACGCCCCTCCTGACTGCCGCCGTGACGCCAAGCGCTACTGCACAAAGCCGTCGCCACCGCCGGCCACCCCGTACCCTAGCCGAGCTTCCTCCTGCCGAGGTTGCGCCCTAGCATCCTCTCCCGCCACCACAGCGACGCCGCCGAGGACTCAGCTCAAGTCTCTGCCCCGATCTCCAGCAACGCCGTCCCTCTGCCCTACTGTTGGCTGCCAATTTTTCCTCTTGTGTCGATCACCACCGTGCCCTTGCTAGTAGCTGGCGTCGCCCGGAGCAGCGCCGCTCCTCACTGTGCCGCCTCTCCTCTGTTCTTGAGCAATCCTTCGTTGTGGTGGAATTAGGTCACGGTTAAGGTAAGGCAGTGATGAGAAGGTTAGGGATTTGAGGATCTTGATTGATCTCGGATTAGTTTCCTGTTCTGTTGGTTTGATTTGTAGGTTGTTTTAGTAGTAGGATGTTAACAAATTATGTTTGATCTATGATCTTCTTACCGGCAGCACTCAAACCAGCATCAGCAGTGGGTTGGATCAAGAGCAGAGGTTTGAATCAAGGTAAGAAGTAGAGTAATTGTTACATGTTGATGAGTTAGATTCATGTATTGGATTAGGAATATATTGGATTAATCCATGTTTAGGTATGATCTTGATACCTATTGATAATTTATTCATCATTAGGTTGTGTAGAATAATTAGGTTATATGGATTTAGGTTTTGGATTTTTATCAAAAGGGTTGTTTGGGGTTAAGGTAATTAACCCTAATTAACCGTTAGAAAGGTTGAGGGAAATGGTTTAGGGTTTATCCCTAAATTTCTATTTAGATTTATTTAGCTGTTTGTTTGTATTCTAGCTAAATAAAAATGTATATTTATTGGTGACACAGGACTTTGACGCGAGACGGGTATCTCGGAGTCAGATTTGGACTTTTCTTATCAGAGGCGGGTACTTTTGACTTATGTCATTTGATATATATAGTAGTGAATTTAACAAGTTGCATTAATTATGTCCTTTATTTGTTTCGGTTAGTCACTACCCAATATCTGATACATGATTGATTGATTGCTTGATTTGCATCCCATTTATACTTTATTTGTTTATACATGCTTATAGGGGGTAGTGATATACCATGCTTCACCATGTTCAGGACCTAGGTTTTATACCTTCTGTGTACCTTTGATTCGATAGGATTCGTTGACCTAGGGTGCACTTTTCTATATATATGGATTAGGTCAGGATGTTTTTATGGTTATTGCCATGCACCATTTGCATGATTGCATGCTGTGCGATAATCCGCTCCATTATTGTTGAGCACATCGCCAGTTACATGGATCTGCACACACCACCACTCATGGGTTAGTGGTCGATTCAGGCAGAGTGTGTTGCAGCAGGGACTTTGTTAGGCACCGTTGGTCCGCTCATGGGTAGTGTGATACAACGTGTTATCCGACAGGGATTCCTCCCCGTCATCGTGTACCGGGAGTTGAGAGCATTGCGCTCCCCCATCTATGATTTGGGGTAAGAGGATAGGTGTACTCCGACAGCATCCCGTCCACTCGGTCACTCATCAGGAGTAGTGACGATAGAGTGCACGGTTGTCACAGCCCTACCCACTCGGCCTCACTATTGTGTGAGATGATCGACTGGCGTCAGGGGTGACCAGGACGCATCATTGGCATCATATGCATGATGCATTTATTGCTTGTGTTTGTGTTTACTGCATTTATATGCTGCATATTGTTTGGATACCTATGTTTGACATGCATACAGGATTTCCATATCTCTCGAACTGCTTGTCTTTATACCCAGGTCCTGGTTTGCATTTACCTTTATTACATCAGGAGACTGTACGCATGATTAGTGCTAGGTGTTATTTCCTTACTTTGTATATTAGTTGTACATGCTGAGTGTTGGACTCACCCCGCCTCCATTGTTGATATTTTTAGGTTGATGCTGTCAGGAGAGAGTTCCAGTTGCTGGTCCCTGCAGACCTCGAGGATATGATTGGTTTTTCTTTTGGCTTCTTTTCTGTTCTAGACTGTTTTGGATTATTTTACTTATGGACATTGTATGGATTTTATTATGTCGATGGATTTGGGTTTGGATTTATTCTACTACATGCCTGCCTGGACGGCAGAAGAGGTGAGTTCATCGGATTTGAGCTTTACGAGTGTAGTGGAGTAGGGTTGATTTCGAGTCAGGGTATTATCTTTCTATTTACTTGTTATATAAACTGCATGGAATGTGTGGTTATATTTTTTTATTGTTTTTATTATTCCAGCCGCCTGTGGCTGAGGTATATGTGTTATGTAGAAGTTTCAGATTGTCCGCCGTACAAGGGAGATGTTGTCGAAATTTTCTCGGACAGGGACTCCTCTGGGGCGTGACAATTTAGTGGTATCAGAGCACAGTTTTACGATCTTTGTTTTCATATTTTGGATATTTGGGATAACCTGATACCAAGGTTTGGCGATACTTGGTTGGTTTCCGTGTGTTGGATTTTGAGATTTATCTGATACCAATTTATTGGTATCAGAGCAAGGTTATGATACCTGCTTTTGGTGTTCTGGAGATTTATTGGATACCTGTTGTTGGTATTCTGGATATTTGGGTTAGCCAGGTTTGCGAGTCAAACTGGGCATTTTCGGATTTTCGTTATGGTTATGTTTCGAATTTCCGTTTCAGATTTATATGGATTTCCGGCGATGTTTCTCGTTCGGAATTTTGAGGTCAAAGGTTGAGGACAGGACAGCGACGGAACATCTCCAGACAGCAAATAGGTATGATGTTTATTTTATGATTTTTGTACTTGTAGTAATATCTGTAATTTAATTTAACAGATATGAGACGATTTATTCGTATTGCTGCGAGACGTGGTGCTGGACGACCACGTGCGAGGACCACGGGATCTCTGGATATGCTAGAGATGCCCACTGTTAGTGAGCACATCGGTCGGGGCCGACTCGGCATGTTCTTGAGCACGTTGGGCTTCGGACCCGGCGGCTCCTATAGAGTACCTACCTCGATTGTCTGGCGTACCTATCCCTGATAGTTCCGGTACCATCGAGGTACCATTGGCATACCGACATCGCTCGGTATGACCTCGGTATTGATTACCACCGCCACTTGGATCTGATGTACCCGACACGATGCTTTGTGCCCCAGTGCTGCGATGGCGGCACCATGTCGTACCATTACCTCACCGTACCTTGATGCGGCCACTTTTGTTCACCGGCGGTACCAGCGGCTTATACTCGATATATCTGACAGGGAGTTCCTCCTCCGGTTTATTCGTTGTACCACCTATAGTATCGACTCCGGTGTTTAGCAGTTCTGCGGTAGTCAGGCCACGATATTGTCATTGCGAGCTAGGATTCCGGCATTGGTGAGTCGATGAAGACTCGTTTCACTCTTTTCTGCGGAGATCTCTCGAGTATGGCTCTGTCATGGATAGAGACTATGGAGCAGACTTTCTTCTATATGGCTTGCTCCGAGTGGGAGAAAGCAGAGCTGGCTGCCTACCATTTACGGGATGAAGCTAATGCCTGGTGGATTACTCAGTGTACTATTATTGGTGAGCGTAACGTCACATAGACCAGGTTCAGAGAGGCTTTTGAGAGCCGCTTCTTTCCACTGTCTTATCAGATGGCTGGCCGACAGGATTTTATGAGTCTGAGGCAGAACAACCGCTCAGTGACCGAGTATAATACTGAATTCCACCGATTGGCTAAGTTTTGTCCAGAGTTAGTTGCGGAGGACAGAACTCACATGATGCAGTTTATTCAGGGACTGGATGGTTATCTGCATGTACGGCTTGCCGGTTTGGGGATCACATCTTACTCTAATGCACTGGATCGAGCTTTGATGATAGAGTTAGCTCAGCAGACAGCATATCTGGACAGGAAAAGGAAGCATACGGGTCAGACATCAGGGCAGATCCAGCAGACACAGGCGACAGGACAGCATCAGAGTAATTGTAGACCGTCAGGTCAGAGTTCTTCTGGGGTATCTCGTAGGCCTCAGAAGTCTAGGCGATCTTCTTCGGGACGTTCCCGGTTTTCTCAGCAGAACCGGCAACCATCTTCCAGCGATACTCACTGTTTCTGATGTGGATCCAGAGATCACCTTACACCAACTTGCTCTCTGGCACAGCCCGTTTGCTTTTATTGCAAACTGCCTGGGCACCAGAGTCGAGATTGTCAGCTGAAGGCTCAGCACACGGCTTCCGGAGGGTCAGGTCAGAGGGGACAGTCTAGTCAGTCAGGGGTATATCGAGGAGGGCAGAAAGCCCATTCCTCATAGCGTCAGCAGGGAGCAGCTCCCTCCGCAGCAGCATTTGGCATGCTTGGACAGGAGTACTCCAGTGCTTCTGTAGCACCCCAGAGTTTTGTTCCAGGATCTTATTATACGACTCAGGGGCAGTACCAGACTCAGTCCCAGCCAGCTGCACAGTATCAGTCACCATCCTCTCAGTCTTCTCTGGCACATTGTCCAACAGCGCCTTAGTGGCAGGCTTCTGCCCAGCCGCAGCAGCCACTGGCAGCGTTACCACCTCCTCCTCCGCCAGAGACTGGTCGTGTTCATGCGATTACCAGAGAGGATGCTCAGCGGGCCGACGGATCCATTTTCCGCGGTACGATTTCCACTTATGCATTTTTCGCTGATATTTTGATTGATACTGGTAGTTCGCACTCTTTTATATCCCGTACCTTTATCCGGGAGATTGGTAGATTACCTACTGTTAGATTGCAGCGATTGACTGTCTCCTTACCGTCCGGTGATACTTTAGACGTCACCCAAGAGGTCAGAGGTTGCCCGTTAGACTTTGGCAACATGACACTTACGGTAGATCTTCTAGTATTGGAGATGATCGAGTTTGATATCATTCTTGGCATGGATTGGCTGTCAGTATATCATGCTACCGTTGATTGCCAGACGAGGGTCACCTTGGCCTTCGAACCAACCCTCGTGGAGTTTCACGGCATCGAGATGGCACATCTCAATTATTTGATTCGGTATGCTCTCACGGTATCATGGTTTTCTATTATCTCGATTAATCTTGAAGGCGATTCGCGGCTCTCAAGCGTTTACGTAGTCCGAGTATCGGATGTATTCACGAGGAGCTTCTGGTTTGCCTCGGAAGGCCGATGGAGTTCACTATTGGTGATTAGGAACTTCACCGACATCGAAAGCTCCGTATCGTATGGCACCAAAAGAGTTGAACGAGCTGAAGGTTTAACTCCAGGAGCTTTTGGATAGGGGATTTATACGCCCTAGTGTTTCACCATGGGGTTCTCCAGTTCTATTTGTCAAGAAGAAAGACGGTACCATGAGGTTATGTATTGACTACAAGCAGCTGAATTCAGTGACCGTCAGAAATAAATATCCATTACCACGGATTGAGGATTTGTTTGATCAGCTCAGAGGTACTTTAGTGTATTCTTAGATTGATCTGCGATCCGGATATCATCAGCTGAGAGTCAGAGACTCAGATATTCAAAAGACAGCGTTCCGTACCAGATACGGTCATTATGAGTTTTTGGTAATGTCATTTGGGCTTACCAATGCTCCAGCGGTGTTTATGGACTTGATGAACCGCATCTTTCTGGAGTATCTGGATCAGTTTGTTATCGTTTTCATTGATGACATATTGGTCTATTCGCATTCCGAGGAGGAGCATGCACAGCATCTTCGTATAGTCTTGGAGACTCTTAGACGGCATCAGCTGTACGCGAAGTTCAGCAAGTGTGCATTCTGGTTATCCACAGTCGGTTTTCTGGGACACGTGGTCTCTAGCAGAGGTATTTCAGTTGATCCTCAGAAGATCGAGGCTGTCACCGGTTGGGAGCAGCCGAAATCAGTTCAGGAGATCCGCAGTTTTCTGGGATTGGCTGGATATTACCGACGTTTTGTCGAGGGTTTCTCGCGTATTGCTATGCCATTGACACGTCTTACCAGGAAAGGCGTGAAGTTCATGTGGACAGAGGATTGCGAGACCAGCTTTCAGGAGCTGAAGCGGAGATTAGTGTCGGCTCCAGTTTTGGTTTTACCTTCTGGAGAGGATGGATTTGTACTCTACACCGACGCGTCTCTACAGGGTTTGGGCGCTGTTCTGATGCAGCACGGCAGAGTAGTCTCTTATGCTTCTCGTCAGTTGAAGGAGCATGAGAAGAACTACCCAGTTCATGACTTGGAGTTAGCCGCCATCATTTATGCATTGAAGATTTGGCATCATCATTTATACGGTATTACATTTGAGATTCTCACTGATCATAAGAGTCTCAAATATATTTTCACTCAGAAGGAGCTTAATCTCCGACAGAGGAGATGGATGGAGTTCCTGAAGGATTACGATTGTACCATTAGCTACCACCCGGGGAAAGCTAATGTGGTTGCAGATGCACTCAGCAGGAAGTCCAGAGGGACTTTGGCTTGTCACCGAGTTTCAGTTACAGACTTGATTGATTTCTGAGTCGGATCTTGGAGCAGGGACCGACAGAGCGGGGTATTCTTGTTACCATGGTTGCTCGATCATCGATCGGACGAGGATCAAAGCCGGTGGTGATCGGCATTGCGATTCATTAGCGATCGAGATAGCTTAGGCGTGACCGATTTACGAGGCGAGGAGGTGTTATATACTTCGAGGCGGTTATCGTACCTCGGTCACATCCGGTCTTACAGGAGCTACTCAGGAGGCTCACCATTCTCGATTTGCGATCCATCCGGCGGGACCCGTATGTATCGAGACTTGAGGCGTTCTTATGGTGGAGCAGTATGAAGAAAGACATCGCGGGTTTTGTAGCTAGATGTCTTGTCTGAACAAGTGAACGCGGGTTACTTCAGCGGATTCCTATTCACGAGTGGAAGTGGGATCACATTACCATGGACTTTGTGGTGGGTTTGCAGAGGACACGACGAGGCCATGACGCGATTTGGGTAATCGTTGATCGATTAACAAATCCACGCACTTTTAGCAATTCGGATGACTGATTCCCGATCGATTGGCGATCTGTATTGCGAGAGATCATCAGACTACATGGTGTTCGTTGAGTATCATTTGGATAGAGATCCACGGTTCACATCTCGATTGCGAGTCTGGCGAGCCTTGGGCACCACTGTTTGATCTGACCTTCCATCCAGACGGATGGGCGGTCAGGCGGACTATTCAGACTTTAGAGGACTTGCTGAAGGTCATGTGTTATGGATTTGGAGGCGGTTGGGAGGACCATATTGGTAGAGTTTGCCTACAACAACGACTTTCATTCGGCTATCCGGATGGCATCGTTTGGCGTTGTATGGTAGACATTGTCGGACACCCGTCCTCAGGATGAGGGTTAGAGAAGCCCAGTTGTTGGGACCTCATAGAGTTCAGCAGGATGCAGAGTTGGTCCGTACTATCAGATAGAGGATGTCAGAGGCGCAGGACCGCCAAAAGAGTTATGCTGATCGGAGACGCAGACCACTGGAGTTCTCTGTTGGCGACCATGTGTTTCTGCGAGTTTCACCCACGAAAGGGGTGAAGAGATTTGGCCTCAGAGGTAAGCTAGCTCCGCGGTACATTGGCCCTTTCGAGATCTTGGAGAGCATCGGAGCGGTAGATTACAGACTGGCACTACCACCGTCCCTGTCAAGCGTGCACGATGTATTTCATGTATCCATGCTGAGGAGATATGTACCCGACCCGACGCATGTGTTGGAAGATATTCCAGTTCCGGTTCAGCCTGACATTACATATGAGGAGGTTCCGGTACGGATTCTCGACCGGAAAGGGCGTCAGTTGCGGAACAAGACTATCCGGCTGGTTAAAGTCGGATGGCAGCATCATTCAGACGAGGAGGCTACTTGGGAGCTCGAGGATACTATCCGAGCTCGATATCCCTATCTTTTCACTTGAGGTATGTGATTTATTTACCGTTCAGCATTTATACTTTATATATGTTGTTAGTATTTGCTGATGGTAGATAATGAAATTTTGGGACCAAATTTTTATTAGTGGGGGAGAATGTAAAATACCAAAAATAGGCGAATATTAATAAGGCAATTTTTTGTAATTTTTGGGAATTTTTCGGGAATTTTTCGGAGCTCGTACGGACGAGTTGACGGGGATAAAAACGGGGTCCGGAAAAGCCTGTTTAGGCTACCCCATTTAAGTGAGGAAAAGTTGAATTTCTTAATTCCTTTTCTTTATTTATTTTGCCTTTTCTTTATTTTCTTTTCGCCGTTTCCTCTATTTCTTCTTCCCGAATCTGTTTCTTCTCCCCGAAACCGTTCGCGCGCCCCTTCTTCCCTGTCGCCGACTCCTTGCCCTAATCGCCGACGCCCCTCCTCACTGCCGCCGTGACGCCAAGCGCTACTGCACAGAGCCGGCGCCACCGCCGGCCACCCCGTGCCCTAGCCGAGCTTCCTCCTGCCGAGGCTGCGCCCTAGCATCCTCTCCCGCCACCACAGCGACGCCGCCGAGGACTCGGCTCAAGTCTCTGCCCCGATCTCCAGCAACGCCGTCCCTCTGCCCTACTGTTGGCTGCCAATTTTTCCTCTTGTGCCGATCATCACCGTGCCCTTGCTAGTAGCCGGCGTCGCCCGGAGCAGTGCCGCTCCTCACTGTGCTGCCTCTCCTCTGTTCTTGAGCAATCCTTCGTTGTGGTGGAATTAGGTCACGGTTAAGGTAAGGCAGTGATGAGAAGGTTAGGGATTTGAGGATCTTGATTGATCTCGGATCAGTTTCCTGTTCTGTTGGTTTGATTTGTAGGTTGTTTTAGTAGTAGGATGTTAACAAATTATGTTTGATCTGTGATCTTCTTACCGGCAACACTCAAACCAGCATCACCAGTGGGTTGGATCAAGAGCAGAGGTTTGAATCAAGGTAAGAAGTAGAGTAATTGTTACATGTTGATGAGTTAGATTCATGTATTGGATTAGGAATATATTGGATTAATCCATGTTTAGGTATGATCTTGATACCTATTGATAATTTATTCATCATTAGGTTGTGTAGAATAATTAGGTTATATGGATTTAGGTTTTGGATTTTTATCAAAAGGGTTGTTTGGGGTTAAGGTAATTAACCCTAATTAATCGTTAGAAAGGTTGAGGGAAATGGTTTAGGGTTTATCCCTAAATTTCTATTTAGGATTTATTTAGCTGTTTGTTTGTATTCTAGCTAAAATATATGTATATTGGTAACACAGGACTTTGACGCGAGACGGGTATCTCGAATGATTGGACTTTTCATCGGAGGCGGGTACTTTTGACTTATGTCATTTGATATACATAGTAGTGAATTTAACAAGTTGCATTAATTATGTCCTTTATTTGTTTCGGTTAGTCACTACCCAATATCTGATACATGATTGATTGATTGCTTGATTTGCATCCCATTTATTCTTTATTTGTTTATACATGCTTATAGGGGTAGTGATATACCATGCTTCACCATGTTCAGGACCTAGGTTTTATACCTTCTGTGTACCTTTGATTCGATAGGATTCGTTGACCTAGGGTGCACTTTTCTATATATATGGATTAGGTCAGGATGTTTTTATGGTTATTGCCATGCACCATTTGCATGATTGCATGCTGTGCGATAGTCCGCTCCATTATTGTTGAGCACATCGCCAGTTACATGGATCTGCACACACCACCACTCATGGGTTAGTGGTCAATTCAGGCAGAGTGTGTTGCAGCAGGGACTCTGTTAGGCACCGTTGGTCCGCTCATGGGTAGTGTGATACAACGTGTTATCCGACAGGGATTCCTCCCCGTCGTCGTGTACCGGGAGTTGAGAGCATTGCGCTCCCCCATTTATGACTTG
The DNA here is from genome assembly GCF_018446385.1 of Zingiber officinale. Classification (NCBI taxonomy): domain Eukaryota; kingdom Viridiplantae; phylum Streptophyta; class Magnoliopsida; order Zingiberales; family Zingiberaceae; genus Zingiber; species Zingiber officinale. The sequence continues at coordinate 19,023,337 of NC_055989.1, forward strand.
GAGTAGGAGGATAGGTGTACTCCGATAGCATCCCGTCCACTCGGTCACTCATCAGGAGTAGTGACGACAGAATGCACGGTTGTCACAGCCCTACCCACTCGGCCTCACTATTGTGTGAGATGATCGACTGGCGTCAGGGGTGACCAGGACGCATCATTGGCATCATATGCATTATGCATTTATTGTTTGTGTTTGTGTTTGCTGCATTTATATGCTGCATATTGTTTGGATACCTATGTTTGACATGCATACAGGATTTCCATATCTCTCGGACTGCTTGTCTTTATACCCAGGTCCTGGTTAGTACAGTATACTCCTGTTATTTCAGTTTGCATTTACCTTTATTACATCAGGAGACTGTACGCATGATTAGTGCTAGGTGTTATTTCCTTACTTTGTATATCAGTTGTACCTGCTGAGTGTTGGACTCACCCCGCCTCCATTGTTGATATTTTCAGGTTGATGCTGTCAGGAGAGAGTTCCAGTTGCTGGTCCCTGCAGACCTCGAGGATATGATTGGTTTTTCTTTTGGTTTCTTTTCTGTTCTAGACTGTTTTGAACTTGTTATGTTTTGGATTATTTTACTTATGGACATTGTATGGATTTTATTATGTTGATGGATTTGGATTTGGATTTATTCTACTACATGTCTGCCTAGACGGCAGAAGAGGTGAGTTCATCGGATTTGAGCTTTACGAGTGTAGTGGAGTAGGGTTGATTTCGAGTCAGGGTATTATCTTTCTGTTTACTTGTTATATAAACTGCGTGGAATGTGTGGTTATATTTTTTTATTGTTTTTATTATTCCAGCCGCCTGTGGCTGAGGTATATGTGTTATGTAGAAGTTTCAGATTGTCCGCCGTACAGGGGAGATGCTGCCGAAATTTTCTCGGACAGGGACTCCTCTGGGGCGTGACACTATAAATATAATTTTGATATTCTGCATACCTTACTCTGCACATCTCTTGAGTATCCAATTGTTTTTTTAAATTTAATTTTTTATTATGCTTAATACTATAATCCAAATCCTACACTCAAAAGACAAACTCTTATTGACATAAGTGGAGCTAAAAAAATTCGTATTTCGTTCATTCTATGTGCTGCCCACGAATGTCGCCTAGGCTAGCATCCGTGTGTGTATAGTATGTTATGCGATCGTCCGTGCCTGATTGGTAGAGGCACCTGGAATTGATCAAGGCATCTCGATTTTTTTTTTTAAATTAAAAAAAATCCATAAATCGGAGCTAAAAAAAAATATCCTATATATATATATATATATATATTATACCCGTGAGTATCTAATTTTGTTTAATTTGAACATTATAATTTAACATATATAGACACTAAAGGTAAAATCTAATTAGTTTAAACTCGGAACTTAAAAAAATAAAATAAAATAACACATGTATTTCAATTGGGGTGTCTAGATCAATTCTATGCGCTCGACAACACAGTTGTGGACTGTTCCACTACAAAAAAAAATAGCATTACCGACGGAATATTCCGTCATAGTTCTGTCGGTAGAGGCATTCACCGACGGAAAATAAAGTGTCGGTGTAAAATTCGTCGGAAAATTATACTCCGATCGAATTACTGTTCCGTCGGTACATTTACCGATGGAATAACTAGTTCCGTCGATAAATATATACCGAGGGAAAAGTTATTCTGTCGACAATTTTCGCTATCCTAATCTTTGAGCCCGACAACAGAGTTGTGGACTGTTCCACCGCGAACGATATATATATAGGTGTCCATCTTGTATTAGATTTATTTTTTAAAATTTATTTGTTTTAGCTCCTGTGTTAAGCCGATTAGATTTAAACTTTAGGGTTTAGGAGTTGGATTATAGTGTTCAAGCTAAAAAAATTAAAATTAAAAAATTTTAAGTACCCATGGGGTATATAATATATGTATTTTGGGTGTTTAGGATTTACAATTTAAAGGAATAAATTTAAAAAAAATTGAGATGCTTGGATCAATTCTAGGCGCGTGAATTGTTCTACAGCGAATGATCCTTGTAAATTTCTCATGAAGGAGATCAATGATCATAAGCAAAGGAAACCGGAAATCTCCATGTTTCAGGAGATACATTCTCTTGTGAAACATAGAACAAACACACTATTGTAAAACAACAAATTACTACAATCAAAGTTAACTGCGAAATTGAATCATTACCCGTTCAGCAAGCACGCAAGCTTTGCCAGGAGTCCCAACACCAACTGCAATTAGTTTAACTCCTGCTGCATCAAATTTGGATGAGTTTGCAGGTATCAAAAGAGAAGAGCTAAACTCACCAACAAAAACATCCAAAATGCCTCAGGAGTGCAACCACTGAAACACACTAATCCACACAAAAGTAGTTGATCATGTATCAATCAATCTGCTAGGACAATGAAACGGAACAGTTAACAATTGCCTAATCAAACAAACTAAGAGCAGGTGGTAATCAGATCTAGAGAAGAAAGATTTAGAAAATCAGTAGTTACTATGAACGGGAGAAGGGAAAAAGGAAGCAATTTGATATTTCGTTTTGGCCCCAGAGATCGCTGAGGAACAGGGCTCTCCAGTGCCCCCGCCGCGAATACACGGATACCATCAAGGGCATCCCGGGTTGCGGTCTCATTGACGCCGCTAGTAGCGATTGCGACAGAGGAACCATGCGACGCAGCTTGAAGGATCGGCATCTGAAGCCGACTAGTGACAAGCCGAGTGAATCGGGGGATCAGACCCACAGATGGCTTCGGCGAAGATTCGATCAGCTTACGAGGGAGCGAGGCGGAGAGAGGGTGAGCGACGGAGGAGAGGTCCTGCTCGTCGACGCAGCTGCAGTGGCGAAGCAACAAACCTTAACAACCTCCGGAACAAAATCTCAAGCAACAAGACTCTCCTTTCTTTTCCGCGGTCAAGGAGAAGGAGACGTTTGAAAGATCACGGTTTGCAATGTACTCTCGCCTCTTCTTAAAAAAAAACTCTAATGGCCATTTAGACCAGGTGGAGTTGTACTCTCGCCTCTTCTTACAAACAAAAAAAAAATTGTAATGACCTTTTATACTAGATGGAGTTTAGAGTTTAGGGTTTAGAATTTAGTCCCTTATCGTTTGTTTTTGATTGACGGAGTGGAACTAGTGCTATAAAATAAGAGGCTATGGCTCTAATTTATTCATATCTTTCTCAGCTTTTTGGCTAAGATCATGTATAGTATTTGTTTTTATTAGTTTAATATCTAATACGAGGACCATTGGATCACTAAGATATTAAATTAATTTTTATTTTTGGGGAGAGATCATCTACTAGATCTTTCGTGTGTTATCCTTGTGTTGTACTATTGCAGGGTTCGTGTGTTAAGTTCAATTAAATTTTTATATTAAGGTGGTGTTTGGTTTAGAGGTTTGGAAATAAGGGAATGGATTCATTTCCAAACCTGGATGAAACTCACCCCTCCCTTAGGTTTTGATGGAATAGGAATAAGAATTAAGTTTTGGACAAAAATACCCTTAGTATATTTGTTTAATTTTTCTTTCATTTCATTCTCTCTCCTTGTTCTCTCTCATCATACTTTCTCTCTCCTCATTCTATCATCATATTTTTTCTTTCAACATATTTTATCTCTTCTTATTCTCTCTCATCACACATTCTTTACAATTTTCTCTCTCATCATACACTCTCTCTCATTATTTTCTCTCTCTTCATTCTCTCATTTTTTTCATCATACTTTTTCTCTCATCATTCGTTCTCTCTCCTGAATCTCTCTTACCATACTCTCTCTCCATATTTTATCTAATCACACTTTCTCTCTCTTCATTCTCTTCCATCACTCTGTCTACTTATTCTCTCTCATCACACATTCTCCACCATTTTCTCTTTGTATTCTCTCTCATCACTCTCTCTCATTATTTTCTCTCTCATCACACTCTCTCATTATTTTATCTCTCTTCATTTTTTTCATCATACTTTCTCTCTCCTCAATCTCTCTTACCATACTCTCTCTCCATATTTTCTCTCATCCCACTTTCTCTCTCTTCATTCTTTTCCATCACACACTTCATTTTTTCCCATCACACATTGTCTCTCATCACATTTTCTCATCATACTTTCTCTCATCACACTTTCTCTCTCTTTATTTTTTCCCAATTACTCTTTCTCTCTCGACATACTTTCTCTCTCATCATACTTTTTCTCTTCTCAATCTCTCCTATCAAGCTCTCTCTCCTCATTTTCTCTCATCATACTTTCCCTCTCTTCATTTTTTCCCATCACACTTTCTCTCTCATCATATATGTCTCTCACATTCAATTTTACTTTCCATCTAATTTTTTCTCTTATTTTCCTCTAAGGGTAAAAAAGAAAATTTAAGTTCATTCCGATTGAAAATATTCAACTAACCAAACATTACTTTTAGGAATGATACCCAAGCTCACACTCATTCCCATTCCACAATACTATGATACTTATTCTCATTCCGATTCCTAGGAGAGAACCAAACACCACCTAAATTAAGTTTATTTTTAAATTATTTATTACAGTCCATGAAATTAAATCATAAAATTTTATATATTTTAAAATAAATACAAAACAAATAAAAAATAATCAAATTTTTTTACTGATTTAATTATTAATTTTTAGTTAATAAATAATAAATTTTAAAATTATAATTGAATAAATTTATGTTTTCTTAAATGAAATTTTGAAATAATTTAATTAAAAATTTAAATTTGATTAGGTTATTCATTTTAAATTTTAAATGTTATCAAGTTCTCAATTTAATTGGTATCAAGTATTCAACTTGCAAATCCTCCAGCCATGAAAATTTTTAACCGGCCTGTCAGTCCAGTGTTCTTAGATCAACCGTCCATTAGAGAAAATTCATCCGTTAATTCACCAAGATTTAAACACGATCCTTAAATATTTGAGAAACTAAAAAAGGGACATACCGTGGTACTATTACACAAGAACAACCTTATTTATTGCTTAAAACTTATTCAATTAGTTATTAAATTTAATAATTTAAACTTATTTTATTTTATTTATTTAACATGTTTATAAAAAGTTATTGATGATTAATATTCACTAATATACTTGTTCAAATTTATTCATAAGTTATTGAAACATGCCCAATTAATTAAAATTGTGTTGTATTGAACGCACATAAATAATTCCATATTAAATTGAACACCAAACTTATTTTTGAACCATTGGTTCATTTACTGCCCTATCCGACACGCTTGGGATATGCAACGAGGGCAGAATGATAGCGCACGCTTGGGATATGTACCGAGAGCACAATGTTGTTACCATCTCGATGATCTTGAACCAACTCCAAACCAATGCTTTGGATAAACATGCTCGCTCAGTCAAACTGATAAGTAAATTGTTCGGTCACACTGAAAAAACAAGCCAAATGAAAGGCCATGGGGAAACCCTAACCCTACGGTCTACGGAGGGCCCTAACTATAGGAGAGTAACTCGAGGGGTGATTAGCTTGCGGGTTAGATTAACAAACATGTTAAGGTGCTTTCATACTAGGAAGCAACAGAGTTGGGAAAGTTGGCAACAAAGTTCTTTAATATATTTTGCAATGGGAGAAGGAAGCACGATGGCCAAAGTAAGATTGACTTTCCACATCTCTTCCCTTCAGGCCATTTCAAGTAGATATAAAAGAAACAAAAGGAGTTCAATCGGATGAACCCAGCATATCAAATGAGAACCACCAAAACCTCAAGAGTAAGATGCATGAATTGAGACTTCCTCCTCAAAATATTTGACAGTATGATTGATCATGTCTGAAAATTGAAAAGAGGGCATGCTAGCAATGGTGACTTGGTTATTGATTGGAATAGGACTTTTTACTATGAGAAAAAGTTTTCCTTTGATCTCGCATACACTAAAACAAGTAAAAATAAATGTTAGTGCCCAAAAACCAGGGGAAGTCTTTGGCGATAGCCCTCCGACGCTAATGACGCAAAGCCTCTGCGAGTGGCGACCATGAGCACAGCCACCGGCCAAATCGGAGACAACTCCGTGGGTGTCCCTCAAGGCCTACGACGTCGGCAATTGGGGAAGTTCGCGACATGGACGCTATCTTTCTATGTGTTGGCAACAGGCAACAAAATCGATCGGAGCGGCAGCAAACAAGAGCAAAAGGAAGGGGTAGCAATTTTAAACAGGAGATTTGTCATGCATTTATAACTAACTATATGCTCTGATACCATTGTTGATACTCAATATGCATGAATCAAAATGAATTAAAATGGTAAACACTTACAACAATCTCCCGCAGATCTACAATCGGCGACGATTGGATTTGCTATCGGGAGATCAATCATAGGATCGGAAGGCTCTCCACAATTCCACGAACCAAATCCCACCGTCTCAAATGTTCTTCTCACTCTCTCGTTGTCTCTTTCTCTACACCGTGAATCAACCCCCCAATGATCCTTGGACGTACCCCTTATAAAGGAAAATAACCCAAGGATATAATGGACTTTTCCATTAAGAGTAGTGGGGAACGTGGGCATGTTCCCACGTTCCCCATTTCCTATAGGATCAGCATCTGAAGCCAACAAGTGACGAGCCGAGCGAATCGAGGGATCAAACCCATAGACAGCTTCGGCGAAGAATTGGATCAACTTACGAGGGAGCGAGGAGGAGAGAGGGTGACCGACGGAGGAGAGGTCCTGCTCGTCGACGTAGCTACAGCGGTGAAGCAACAAATCTTAACTGCCTCTAGAACAAAATCGCAAGCAACAAGACTCTCCTTTCTTTTCCACGGCCAAGGAGAAGGAGACGTGAGAAAGATCACGGTTTGTAGTGTACTCTCGCCTCTTCTTAAAAAAAAAAAACTCTAATGGCCATTTATACCAGGTGCAGTTGTACTCTCGCCTCTATTTACAAACAAAAAAAACTGTAATGACCTTTTATACTAGGTGGAGTTTAGAGTTTAGGGTTTAGAATTTAGTCCCATATCGTTTGTTTTTGATTGACGGAGTGGAACTAGTGCTATAAAAGAAGAGGCTATGGCACTTTCTCATTCATACCTTTCTCGGCCTTTTGGCTAAGATCAAGTATAGTATCTGTTCTTATCAGTTTAATATCTGATACGTGGACCATTAGTTCACTATGATATTAAATTAATTTTTATTTTGGGGAGGGATCATTACATTAGCTTGCTATTGGATCCTTCGCGTTTCATCCCTGTGTTGCAGTATTGTAGGGGTTCGACGCACTCGACCAAGATAAATTAAATTTTTATATTAAATTAAGTTTTTTTTAAATTATTAATTATAGTGCAAGAAATTAAATCTTAAAATTTTATATATTTAAAAATAAATAAAAAACACATAAAAATAATTGAATTTTTTTACTGAATTAATTATTAATGTTCAGTTAATGAATAAGAAATTTTAAAATTAGAATTGAATAAATTGATGTTTTCTTAGATTAAATTTTGAAATAATTTAATTAGTTCCTTCAATTTAATCGAAATAACTTAATTAGTGTGGTTTTTTTAAATTTGGTAAGAAAAAAATGATTTTACTCCGCCGAAGAAAGATAAATCACATACCAAACAACTTTCTAATAGAGAAAATTCAAGTATTCAACTTACTAATCCTGGGATGGTCAATCCAACAATAAAAGTTTTCCACCGATCCATCAATCCAGTGTCCTTAGATCAATCGTTCATTAGAGAAAATTCATTCGTTAATTCATCGAGATTTAAACTCAATCCTTAAATATTTGGGAAATTAAAAAAAGTGCCTTACCGTGGTACTATTACACAAGAACAACCTTATTTATTGTTTGAAACTTGTTCAACTATTTATTAAATTTAATTATTTTATTTTATTTTATTTATTTAACATGTTTATAAAAAAGTTATTGATGATCATTATTCACCAACATACTTGTTCAAATTTATTTGTAAGGTATTGAAATTGTGTTGTATTGAACGAACAAAAATAATTCCTTATTAAATTGAACACCAATCTTATTTTTGAACAATTGGTTCATTTACCGCCCTATCCAGCACGCTTGGGATATGCAATGAGGGCACAATGATAGGGCACACATGGGATGTGTACCGAGAGCACAATGTTGTTACCATCTCGATGATCTTGAACCAACTCCAGACCAATGCTTTGGATAAATAGGCTCGCTCAGTCAAACTGATAAATGGATCACTGAAAGAACATGCCAAATGATAGACCATGGTAAAACCCTAACCCTACAGTCTACGGAGGGCCCGAACAATAGGAGAATAACTCGAGGGGTGATTAGCTTGCGGGTTAGACTAAGTAACATGTTAAGGCACTTTCATACCAGGAAGCAACAGAGTTGGGAAAGTAGGCATGATATTTTGCAATGGGAGAAGGAAGCACAAAGGCCAAAGTAAGATTGACTTTCCACATCTCTTCCCTCCAGGCTATTGTAGGTAGATATAAAAGAAACAAAACGAGTTCAATAGGATGAACCCAGCATATCAAATGAGAACCACTAAAACATCAAGAGTAAGATGCATGAATTGAGACTTCCTCCTCAAAATATTTGATAGTACGATTGATCATGTCTGAAAATTTAAAAGAGGGCATGCTGGCAATGGTGACTTGGTTATTGATTGGAATAAGACTTTTTACTATGAGAAAAAGTTTTCCTTTGATCTCGCCCAGAAATGTTAGTGCCCAGAAATCAGGGGAAGTCTTTGCGATAGCCCTCTGATGTTAATGACGGAAAGCCTCAGCGAGTGGCGGCCATGAGCCAAGCCACCGGCCAAATCGGAGACAAACACCGTGGGTGTCCCTCAAGGCCTACGACGTCGGCAATTGGCGAAGTTCGTGACATGGATGCTATCTTTCCATGTGTTGGCAGCGGGCAACAAAATCGATCGGAGCGGCAGCAAACAAGAGCAAAAGGAAGGGGTAGCAATTTTAAGCAGGAGATTTGTCATGCATTTATAACTAACTATGTGCTCTGATACCATTGTTGATACTCTAAATGCATGAATCAAAACGAATTAAAATGGTAAACACTTACAACGATCTCCCGCAGATCTGCAATCGACGAAGATTGGATTTACGGTCGGAAGAGCAATCATAGGATTGGAAAGCTCTCCACAATTCCACGAACCAAATCCCACCGTCTCAGATGTTCTGCTCACTCTCTCGTTGTCTCTTTCTCTACACCGTGAATCGTCCCCCATGATCCTTGGACGCACCCCTTATAAAGGGAAATAACCCAAGGATATGATGGGCTTTTCCATTAAGAGTAGTGGGGAACGTGGGCATGTTCCCACGTTCCCATTTCCTATAGGATCGACATCTGAAGCCGACTAGTGATGAGATGAGCGAATCGGGGGATCAAACCCACAGATAGCTTCGGTGAAAAATTTGAACAGCTTACGAGGGAGTGAGATGGAGAGAGGGTGACCGACGGACGAGAGGCCCTGCTCGTCGACGCAGCTGCAGCGGCGAAGCAACAAACCTTAACTAGCTCCAGAACAAAATCGCAAGCAATAAGACTCTCCTTTCTTTTCCGCGGCCAAGGAGAAGGAGACATGAGAAAGATCACGGTTTGTAGTGTACTCTCGCCTCTTCTAAAAAAAAAAACTCTAATGGTCATTTAGACCAGGTGGAGTTGTACTCTCGCCTCTATTTACAAACAAAAAAAAAACTGCAATGACCTTTTATACTAGATGGAGTTTACATGTTAGGGTTTAGAATTTAGTCCCATATCTTTTGTTTTTGATTGACGGAGTGGAACTAGTGCTATAAAAGAAGAGGCTATGACACTTTCTTATTCATACCTTTCTCGGCATTTTGGCTAAGATCAAGTGTAGTATCTGTTCTTATCAGTTTAATATCTGATACGTGGACCATTGGTTCACTATGATATTAAATTAATTTTTGTTTTGGGAGGGATCATTACAGTAGCTTGCTATTGGATCCTTAACGTGTCATCCCTGTGTTGCACTATTGCAAGGGTTTGGCACAACTGACCAAGTTAAATTAAAATTTTAAATTAAGTTTATTTTTAAATTATTAATTACAATGCATGAAATTAAATCTAAAATTTTAAATATTTAAAAATAAATACAAAACAAATAAAAAATTTGAATTTTTTACCGATTTAATTATTATTTTTTAGTTATTGAATAAGAAATTTTAAAATTAGTATTGAATAAATTGATGTTTTCTTAGATGAAATTTTGAAATAATTTAATTAAAAATTTAAATTTATTAAGTTATTCAATTGAATTGAAATAATATAATTAGTGTGGTTTATTTTTTTAATTTGGTAAGAAAAAAGGATTTTACTCCGCCCAAGAAAGATAAAACACATACTAAACAACTTTCTAATAGGGAGGACATTTAATCCTTAGGGAATAAAACATGTAAAACACCTGTATCACCCGAATACCTGGCTACACCGTGGGGGTAGAGTTTGGTTCAAGTTTGGCTTGAGGTTGGTTCGTTTAAATGTTATCAAGTTCTCAATTGAATTTGTATCAAGTACTCAGCTTTTGCTGACTAATCCAGGGATGGTCAATCCAGCCATAAAAATTTTCCGCCGATCCATCAATCCAATGTTCTTAGATCAATCGTCCATTAGGGAAAATTCATCCGTTAATTCACCGAGATTTAAACTCGATCCTTAAATATTTGGGAAACTGAAAGTGTCCTATCATGGTACTATTACACAAGAACAACCTTATTTATTGTTTGAAACTTATTCAATTATTTATTAAATTTAATTATTTTATTTTATTTTATTTAACATGTTTATAAACAAGTTATTGATGATCATTATTCACCAATATACTTGTTCAAATTTATTCATAAATTTTTGAAGCATGTCCAATTAATTAAAATAGTGTTGTATTGAACGCACATAAATAATTTCATATTAAATTGAACACCAAACTTATTTTTAAACCATTGGTTCATTTACCGCCTTATCTGGCATGCTTGGGATATGCAACGAGGGCACAATGATAGGGCACGCTTGGGATGTGTACTGAGAGCACAATGTTGTTACCATCTCGATGATCTTGAACCAACTCCAGACCAATTCTTTGGATAAATAGTCTCACTCAGTCAAACTGACAAGTAAATTGTTCGGTCACACTGAAAGAACATGCCAAATGAAAGACCATGGGAAAACCCTAACCCTACGGTCTATGGACGACCCAAACTATAGGAGAATAACTCGAGGGGTGATTAGCTTGTGGGTTAGATTAACTAACATGTTAAGGTGCTTTTATACCTGGATGCAACAGAGTTGGGAAAGTAGGCAACAAAGTTCTTTAATATATTTTGCAATGGGAGAAGGAAGCACAAAGGCCAAACTAAGATTGACATTCCACATCTCATCCCTCCAGGCTATTGCAAGTAGATATAAAAGAAACAAAATGAGTTCAATAGGATGAACTCAGCATAGCAAATGAGAACCACCAAAACCACAAGAGTAAGATGCATGAATTGAGACTTCCTCCTCAAAATATTTGACAATACGATTGATTATGTTTGAAAATTGAAAAGAGGGCATGCTGGCAATGGTTACTTGGTTATTGATTGGAATAAGACTTTTTACTATGAGAAAAAGTTTTCCTTTGATCTCGCACACACTAAAGCAAGCAAAAAAAAAAAAATGTTAGTGACCAGAAACCAGGGGAAGTCTTTGGCGATAGCCCTCCGACGCTAATGACGCAAAGCCTCTGCGAGTGGCAGCCATGAGCACAACCACCGGCCAATATCAGAGCAAACTTTGTGGGTGTTCCTCGAGGCCTACGACGTCGGCAATTGGGGAAGTTTGCGACATGGACGCTATCTTTCCATGTGTTGGCAGCAGGCAACAAAATCGATCAGAGCGGCACGAAAAGAGAGCAAAAGGAAGGGGTAGAAATTTTAAGCAAGAGATTTGTCATGCATTTATAACTAACTATGTGCTATAATACCATTGTTGATACTCTAAATGCACAAATCAAAACGAATTAAAATGGTAAACACTTACAACGATCTCCCACAGATCTACAATCGACGACGATTGGACTTGCTGCCGGAAGAGCAATCATAGGATTGGAAAGCTCTCCACAATTCCACGAACCAAATCTCACCGTCTCAGATATTCTTCTCACTCTCTCGTTGTCTCTTTCTCTACACTGTGAATCATCCCCCATGATCCTTGGACGCACCCTTTATAAAGGAAAATAACACAAGGATATAATGGACTTTTCCATTAAGAGTAGTGGGGAACGTGGACATGCTCCTATGTTCCCATTTCCTATAGGATCGACATCTGGAGCCGACTAGTGACGAGCCAAGCGAATCGGGGGATCAAACCTACAGACACCTTAGGCAAAGAATTTGATCAGCTTACGAGGGAGCGAGGCGGAGAGAGGTTGACCGACGGAGGAGATGTCCTACTTGTCGACGCAGTTGCAGCGACGAAGCAACAAACCTTAACTACCTCCAGAACAAAATCACAAGCAACAAGACTCTCCTTTCTTTTCTGTGGCCAAGGAGGAGGAGACGTGAGAAAGATCACGGTTTGCAGTGTACTCTCGCCTCTTCTTAAAAAAACAACTCTAATGGCCATTTATACCAGGTGGAGTTGTACTCTCGCCTCTATTTACAAACAAAAAAAACTGTAATGACCTTTTATACTAGGTGGAGTTTAGAGTTTAGGGTTTAGAATTTAGTCCCATATCGTTTGTTTTTGATTGACGGAGTGGAACTAGTGCTATAAAAGAAGAGGCTATGGCACTTTCTCATTCATACCTTTCTCGGCCTTTTGGCTAAGATCAAGTGTAGTATCTGTTCTTATCAGTTTAATATCTGATACGTGGACCATTGGTTCACTATGATATTAAATTAATTTTTATTTTGGGGAGGGATCATTACAGTAGCTTGCTATTGGATCCTTCGCGTGTCATCCTTGTGTTGCACTATTGTAGGGGTTCGACGCACCCGACCAAGATAAATTAAATTTTTATATTAAATTAAGTTTTTTTTAAATTATTAATTATAGTGCAAGAAATTAAATCTTAAAATTTTATATATTTAAAAATAAATACAAAACACATAAAAATAAACGAATTACTTATTTTGGCTTTTTGACCCCATATTGTAGGGTGGATCTCGAAAGATATGAAAGATCTCCCTCCAAGCCGTACATACGACTTTCATCGAATACGGCTTTCCACAGAATTCTATATGTATCTATGAGATCGAGTATGGAATTCTGTTTACTCACTTTAAATTGAGTATCTGTTTCCCTCCTTTTCCTGCTAGGATTGGAAATCCTGTATTTTACATAAATGACGTACCAAACAACTTTCTATAATAGGGAGGACATTTAATTAATCTGTAGGGAATACAACAGGTAAAACACCTGTATCATCCGAATACCAATTTGGCTACATCGTGGGGTAGAGTTTAATTCAAGTTAGGCTTGAGGTTGGTTTGTTTAAATGTTATCAAGTTCTCAATTGAATTGGTATCAAGAATTCAACTTTCACTGACTAATCCTGGGATGGTCAATCCAGTCATAAACATTTTCCACCGGTCCATCAATCCAGTGTTCTTAGATCAATCGTCCATTAGAGAAAATTCATCCGTTAATTCACCGAGATTTAAACTCGATCCTTAAATATTTGGGAAACTATAAAAGTGCCCTACCGTTGTACTATCACACAAGAACAAACTTATTTATTGTTTGAAACTTATATAATTATTTATTAAATTTAATTATTTTATTTTATTTATTTAACATGTTTATAAAAAAGTTATTGATGATCATTATGCACCAATATACTTGTTCAAATTTATTCATAAGCTTTTGAAGCATGTCCAATTAATTAAAATTGTGTTGTATTGAACGAACGTAAATAATTCCATATTAAATTGAGCATCAAACTTATTTTTGAACCATTGGTTCATTTACTGCCTTATCCGGCACGCTTGGGATATGCAACGAGGGCAGAATGATAGGGCACGCTTGGGATGTGTACTGAGAGCACAATGTTGTTACCATCTCGATGATCATGAACTAACTCCAGACCAATGCTTTGGATAAATAGGCTCGTTTAGTCAAACTGATAAATAGATCACTGAAAGAACAGGCCAAATGAAAGACCATGGGAAAACCCTAACCCTACGGTCTACGGAGGGCCCGAACTATAGGAGAATAACTCGAGGGGTGATTAGCTTGCGGGTTAGATTAACTAACATGTTAAGGCGCTTTCATACCAGGAAGCAACAGAGTTGGGAAAGTAGGCAACAAAGTTCTTTAATATATTTTGCAATGGGAGAAGGAAGCACAAAGGCCAAAGTAAGATTGACTTTCCACATCTCATCCCTCCAGGCTATTGCAAGTAGATATAAAAGAAACAAAACGAGTTCAATAGGATGAACCCAACATATCAAATGAGAACCACCAAAACCTCAAGAGTAAGATGGATGAATTGAGACTTCCTCCTCAAAATATGTGACAGTACGATTGATCATGTCTGAAAATTGAAAAGAGGGCATGCTGGGAATGGTGACTTGGTTATTGATTGGAATAAGACTTTTTACTATGAGAAAAAGTTTTCCTTTGATCTCGTACACACTAAAACATGCAAAAAAAATGTTAGTGCCCAGAAACCAGGGGAAGTCTTTGGCGATAGCCCTCCGAGGATAGCGATGCAAGGCTCTGCGAGTGGTGGCAATTAGCACAGCCACCGCCCAAATCAGAGGAAAACTCCGTGGGTATCCCTCAAGGCCTACGACGTCGACAATTACGGAAGTTCGCAACATGGACGCTATCTTTCCATGTGTTGGCAACAGGAAACAAAATCGGTCAGAGCGGCAGCAAACAATAGCAAAAGGTAGGGGTAGCAATTTTAAACAGGAGATTTGTCATGCATTTATATCTAACTATGTGCTCTGATACCATTGTTGATACTCTAAATGCATGAATCAAAATGAATTAAAATGGTAAACACTTACAACGATCTCCCACAGATCTACAATCGGCGACGATTGGACTAGCTGTCGAAAGAGCAATCATAGGATTGGAAAGCTCTCCATAATTCCACGAACCAAATCCCACCGTCTCAAATGTTCTTCTCACTCTCTTGTTGTCTCTTTCTCTACACCGTGAATCGTTCCCCATGATCCTGGGATTCACTCCTTATTAAGGAAAATAACCCAAGGATATAATGGACTTTTCCATTAAGAGTAGTGGGGAAGTGGACATGTTCCAACGTTCCCATTTCCTATAGGATCGACATCTGAAACTGACTAGTGACAAGCCGAGCGAATCGGGGGATCAAACCCACAAACAGCTTCGCCGAAGAATTTGATCAGTTGATGAGGGAATGAGGCAGAGAGAGGGTGATCGATGGAGGAGATGTCCTGCTTGTCGACACAGCTGCTGCGACGAAGCAACAAACCTTAATTGCCTCCAGAACAAAATCGCAAGCAACAAGACTCTCCTTTCTTTTCTGCGGCCAAGGAGAAGGAGACGTGAGAAAGATCACGATTTGCAGTGTACTCTCACCTCTTCTTAAAAAAAACTCTAATGGCCATTTAGACCAGGTGGAGTTGTACTCTCACCTCTATTTACAAACAAAAAAAAACTGTAATGACCTTTTATACTAGATGGAGTTTAGAGTTTAGGGTTTTAGAATTTAGTCCCATATCGTTTGTTTTTGATTAACGGAGTGGAAGTAGTGCTATAAAAGAAGAGGCTATGACACTTTCTCATTCATACCTTTCTCGGCCTTTTGGCTAAGATCAAGTGTAGTATCTGTTCTTATCAGTTTAATATCTGATACGTGGACCATTGGTTCACTATGATATTAAATTAATTTTTCTGTGGGGAGGGATCATTACAGTAGCTTGCTATTGGATCCTTCGCGTGTCATCGCTATGTTGCACTATTGTAGGGGTTCGGCGCACCCGACCAAGTTAAATTTAAATTTTATATTAAATTAAGTTTATTTTTAAATTATTAATTACAATCCATGAAATTAAATCTTAAAATTTTATATATTTAAAAATAAATACAAAACACATAAAAATAATTGAATTTAATGAATAAGAAATTTTAAAATTAGAATATAATAAATTGATGTTTTCTTCGATGAAATTTTGAAATAATTTAATTAAAATTTTAAATTTTATTAAGTTATTCAATTTAATCGAAATAACTTAATTAGTGTTTTTTTTAATTTGGTAAGAAAAAATGATTTTACTCCGCCCAAGAAAAGATAAATCACTTACCAAACAACTTTCTAATAGGGAGGACATTTAATCCTTAGGGAATAAAACACATAAAACACCTGTATCACTCGAATACCAATTAATTCGGCTTGAAGCAAAGATTTTATAAAAGTTCGGCTTGAAGCAAAGATTTTATAAAAAAAAAATTAATTCGAACCTAACCCCAATCTAAATACAATTCGAAATATTTAAATATGAATCTAAATAATTCGACCAACTTGAATAACTTAATTAAAAATAATTTTTTGCTTGTTATTTTTATTATAATTTTTTATTTTTATCTCAATAACTTATCATTATTATACTAGCTTTAATATTGATATTCATAATTTTAAAAATAAATTTGATTTAATTTTAAAAAGATTTATTAAATCCTAAATTTAGGCCAATCCTAGTCAATCTGGAGTCCGATCCAATCCTAGTACAACTTAAAAATCCTCCGATCTGAATATGAAAATTTCTAATTCAAGTTGGATATTTTTCGGGTTGACTTGGATTTACGGATCAGATTTATTTTTGACATCCCTAATTATAAATTATTAAGAAAATTTAATGAAATTTTGTTCCTAGTTCTACTATATACCCACACAACTCAGCTACCAGCCCAATGTGTATGCTATTATAAAATTTATATAAACACAAAATATATATCATGCCAGGCCAAACAAAATATATATATATTTAGATATTATTACATTTTTAATTTGAAATTGATTGATTAAAAATTTTATATTTTAAAGTTTATTTATTTGATTAATGAGTTTAATATTACAGTTTTTTTTTAAAAAAAATTATTTACAAATTTAATAACAAGTTTGTTAATAAATATAGTTTACAAGTTTTGTTTGTGAATATAATTTTTGAATAATTTAAAATCTTTGTTTTTAAGAAATTTATTTATTTTTTTAATGAATTAATCAAGCTTATTTATTTAATTCATATCGAATAAATATAAATAAATGATTATCGAGTTAAACACTAACTTTTCTCATAAATGTTTAATTTATTGTTGTTATCGAATATATAGATAGTGGAAATTGTATTTGAATTTTAAAAAAGATAAAATTATGATGTTATTTCTAGATCTCATTTGATCAGTTAAACTTATGAGTCTGAGAAATTTCTATCTTTTTGATTTTTTTTCTTATTGTAATAGAAAAAAAAAATATTGTTATCCCTCATAATTTGTCGATTTTTTTAGAATGCATCTTTATGGTTTTTGAATCATTCATTTACCTTTACAATAGTTTTAATTTATTGAGTGCATTTTTTTTACAATTAACTTAAGACATATAAATTTAGAATTTCCATTATTTTTTAATGTTACAAACTTATATTTGCAATTCGTATACATGTCATAAAACCAAAAAGCTAATAATCTCTTAGAATTTAACTACCATGTTGGAGATAGAGATGTTCTTTGTATATATTACAAGAAGTTAACAAGTTAATGACGAGTTCCTCTAACAAATAGATCTTTGCCATTAGATGATCTCGATAGGTTGAGTACAAGCAATGAGTCCATTTTTGCCCACCATATCAAAGATTGAACTAATTCTAGCATGCCTTATCGCGTCTTGAATTGGTTCGCTCAAATCATACATTTTTTATTGTATTGATACTGACAAATCTAAGATTTGCACCCTAAAAGTAAGTTAATTTGAAAGGAATATTATAGCGAGGATTTGAGTTATGAAGTCTGATTTAATGATTTCTGATGAATGTATATATTTGCAATGCTGAAGAATACTTTTGAGTCGCGAGATTTATCCCATCGCCATTAGTGTTCAATCAACCTAATCATGGAGCCTCCGAGGCTATGGTGCAGCAGCAGGGCATTTAGGTTATCACCCAGGCACCCACGGTTCGAGCCCCAGCTATGGCGAATTTGCAGGAATTTTTCCTCTAAATGGGGCACGCAACTAAAAGATGTTGGGCTTCTAGGATGCCCGCTGCGAGCCCTTCCCGATTTACCTTGGTGTCCGATGGAAAACTTTCGTGGGACCAGGTCGGTCATCCCCTGCTCGACGTTACTCAGCCTGGTTAATTATTTTTAAGACTAGCTTAACATTACAAGACAACATTGGGAAGATGTAGAACCAATATCATCACATCTAAAACCCTTATTGTCTCAATCATTTTGATTTTACAACACACATTACAAGAACTAAAACAAAAACATTTTAGATACAAGTCAATCACTAGAAGTCTTCTCTAACCGTATGAAAATGATAAGAAATCCACATGCGAGCTCAATTTGTTAGATGTTTAAAGCAGTCCCATTCCCACGCATTTATTGTTCGACCATAAATCTGAATATTTGCCAAATCTTGAATCTATCGATCAATTCCCTCATTGTCCATGGTATAAACAGGGATTTGACAGTTCTTATTGTTATTCTTTGGGTCATTTATTAGACTCAGATCATCTTCATCTTCCTTGTAAGTTTTCACATATGTTTCGGCACTTGCCAAAATCAATCTTTCTACCATAAAAAGCTGATAGTTGTTCTCGACCACCGAGTCGAATATGTTTGTAAAGTTCGATGAGCATGCCAATTTGTACCTGTTACAAAGTTTGCACTCACATACAAAAACCAACATATATCCAATGCAAAAGTGTACGAATAGATGAAGCAACAAAAACAACAAAAAGTAGTCCGGTGCATAAAGCTCCCGTTATGCGGGGTCTCGAGGAAGGATCCATTGTATGCAGCCTTGTCCGGCTTTTTTGCAAGAGGTTGTTTTCAGGATTTGAACCCGTGATCTTTTGGTCACAAAGCAACAACTTTACCGTTACAAGAGGTTGCACAAATAGATGAAGCAAAGAAGTTTATTTATTTCGATAGACAAAACATAAATTCCAGAAATTATAAATTTAAAGAACAGAGAGATTCTTATGAATGACAGAAACGGCACTTTGAAAATAGATTAAGAGATTGATAGACACATGGAAGTAGGAGGGTTGTAATCAAAGTTCATTCTTGTCATATTTTATGAATCTACTAAATCTTATTGCATTCTATAATAATAACAAGAATGAAAAGTTATCCATATGCGTTGAAGAAATTCTCCAGTGGTATCTCAAAATGCATCATTTGTCTGCCACAAGAACAAAATTCATCAAATGTTCTCATGTCACACGTTTGCAAGACTTTTGTGGCAAGTAGAGCAATGAAACTAAGAAAGAGTCACACGAGTCCAACACCAATTATTCATTTGAATGTCATAGAAACATCAGAGCTCATGAAAAAAGTGAATATCTCTGGAAGGGTTTGTGTCATAGAAACATCACAACCCTAACAAAAAGTGAATTTCTCTTGAAAGATATTTTACTTGTATTATGAGATAGTTATTAGCTATTTTGCAAGTCAAATAACAAATTTGGAGAACCAATACCTTATCTGCTACATTCCTTAGTCTTTTGGCAGCCATCGTAGGAAGAAAATCATGTGGTAGCAAAACAGAGCTGTGATTGGTTCGATCCTTGCACTCCATAAACCTGGATGTTCATCATGGTCAAGACTAGAGCTTGAAGATTCAAAGATCACGAACCATTTAACCATGGCGACATCTTGGGAAATAAAGAAAATTTCATGTGCGGATTACTTACCATGCAAGAGGACTCGCAGTGCGGTTAATTAGTAGCACATTTGAGTAGTGATTATTTTCGTTGAGATCACTCCTGCTAACTCCATTCACGTGAATCACTCCTTTTCTTCTTAATTTCGAATTTGTTGACAATATGTGTGACCATGCCTTTGAGTTGTCCGAAATCACTGGTATTTTACTTGAAATGAGATCCAAATCCTATAAAGAATCAAGAGAAGAAGAACTTGTAGCCCAACTAAAAAAATCAAGTTACCATAACCAATTGCATTGATTGAACCGATATCAGTGCAAAAATGTAAAGACAAGCACATAAAGCATAGTCGGGATAAGAATTCCTAAAAGAAAATTGGCCCAGGACACTAATTGAAAGATAAAGAGAAAAGGATAATGAATCTAGAAAGTGCATTTGATGAAGAAGATATTCAAAGGGAGCTTGATAAATGAAAGCATTTCAAACAAAAAGCCATACAAGGTTTCATACGAGTCATTGAAATGACATCTCTAATATTCTTAAATTCATTATACACTAAAAAATTAAGGTATCTTGCACAAAAAGACTGGCTCAGATTCCAGTCTCTTAGTCTAACTAAAACACGAAAACAGCTGCACAATTTTCATTCGATTTTAAATATAGAGAGGAATGTGCATATCTTTCAAGTTACAAGTAGATTTGATATCAAAGTGACAATCTAGCTATGTCAAATTGCTAAAGAAATTAAATATTAACAAAACATACATTAGACAAAGTGGAATGGAACCCACTGCACAACCTATCAGAAAGAGTATATGATCCACGGGAAAGATGCAGAAAGCTACATGAAAGAGTATATGAGCATAAGTTTACCCGCTATTGATTTTGTGTTTAGTGCAGCTTCCTTATATTCAAGAGGTTGAATGTCTTGATTTGTTTCAATGAATTTGATTGAGATGATAATCACAAAAAAGAATGCCGTTGGAACCGAAGAATCGCCATAACGGTGAGAGTTCGAGGTGCCGTTCACTAGATTCATCATTCTACCAGACAAACTAATTTAATAATGATATTTTAGAAAATACATTAAAATTTAATAAGGGGGACGTAGCTCAGATGGTAGAGCGCTCGCTTAGCATGCGAGAGGTACGGGGATCGATACCCCGCATCTCCATGAAATAATTTTTTAGTTTATGTTTTTTATTTTGTACGTGAAAGTTTACCTTGTGTCTTCGTTGCATTATCTCCACACATTGCATTTTCCTTTTTATTTGCAAATTAAATATATATACAGGAATTCATTTATACATTAAATAGCTGTTAGTATTAGGGAGGTTTAAAAATATATTAATTTTTGTTTAAAGTATTTGAAATTGATTGATTGGAGTGAAATACGAATACACACATATTGACACCCAATGAGATATTTTATCCCAAGATCTATTGAATCAAACGTCCATATAAGTACCAACTATACCAATCCATGAGAACGTCTGAAACGGATAGATGAAACTAAAAAATATTGAATCACTTTAAATCAATATTAATGTACTTTTCGAAGTCTTCTTAATGTATCTATGTCCTAAATTTGAATTCAATAACATAAATCGAGATAGTAGAAATTTTAAACTTACAAACACTTGATAAAATTTATCACAAACTTATTATAAGACCTACGGATAATACTATTCACTAACTACATTATCATTAGATTCCTAAAATTCCTTTGGTTTAAAAATTATTAAATTTTTTCAATTTCTAAATAGTATAACTTCATCAACCAATTTCTTCCAAAATTAACGGATGGATTAAAAACAATCTAAATCATTTGAAACTAAAATCAATCTGCTCCTATAAATTTATTTAATATATTTATACTTGGGATGAATGATTTTTTAAATAGGTAAATTAAAATTTTAAGATGAAATGAAGGGGTATACGGGAATGTAATACATGATTTTGAAATTATAAAAATTGAATATGTGAAATAGAAAATACTGAAACTTTTTCACACAATTCAGTGAAATGCCGTGTTAGATTTCAAGGATCTTAGGTTCATTTATAAAGGGTAGCAAATAAAAGGAGATCCCATATTCAATATATCATCAAATGAATATTAAAAAAAACATCCTATAAAAATTTTTAATTTAACTTTGTTTAATTTGAGTATTCAATATATTCAATATATATTCATCAAATGAATATATATTATATAAAAAAACATCCTATAAAAACATCCCATATTCAATATATTCATCAAATGAATATATTATATACATGTGAGTATCTAACTTTGTTTAATTTGAATATTATAATTTAACATATATAGACACTAAAGGTAAAATCTAATTAGTTTAAATTCGGAGCTTAAAAAAACTAAAATAAAATAACACCTGTATTTCAATTGGGGTGTCTGGATCAATTCTATGCGCTCGACAACACAGTTGTGGACTGTTCCACTACAAAAAAAAATAGCATTACCGACGGGTGTAAAATTCGTCGGAAAATTATACTCTGACGGAATTATTGTTCCATCGGTACATTTACCGATGGAATAACTAGTTCCGTCGGTAAATATATACCGACGGAAAAGTTATTACAATTTTCGCTATCCTAATCTATGAGCCCGACAACAGAGTTGTGGACTGTTCCACCGCGAACGATATATATATAGGTGCCCATCTTGTATTAGATTTATTTTTTAAAATTTATTTCTTTTAGCTCCTGAGTTAAGCCGATTAGATTTAAACTTTAGGGTTTAGGAGTTGGATTATAGTGAAATTAAAAAATTTTAAGTACCCATGGGGTATATAATATATGTATTTTGGGTGTTTAGGATTTACAATTTAAAGGAATAAATTTAAAAAAAAATATTGAGATGCTTGGATCAATTCTAGGCGCGTGAATTGTTCTGCCGCGAATGATCCTTGTAAATTTCTCATGAAGGAGATCAATGATCATAAGCAAAGGAAACCGGAAATCTCCATGTTTCAGGAGATACATTCTCTTGTGAAACATAGAACAAACACACTATTGTAAAACAACAAATTACTACAATCAAAGTTAACTGCGAAATTGAATCATTACCCGTTCAGCAAGCACGCAAGCTTTGCCAGGAGTCCCAACACCAACTGCAATTAGTTTAACTCCTGCTGCATCAAATTTGGATGAGTTTGCAGGTATCAAAAGAGAAGAGCTAAACTCACCAACAAAAACATCCAAAATGCCTCATGAGTGCAACCACTTAAACACACTAATCCACACAAAAGTAGTTGATCATGTATCAATCAATCTGCTAGGACAATGAAACGGAACATCTAACAATTGCCTAATCGAACAAACTAAGAGCAGGTGGTAATCAGATCTAGAGAAGAAAGATTTAGAAAATCAGTAGTTAGTATGAACGAGAGAAGGGAAAAAAGGAAGCAATTTGATATTTCGTTTTGGTCCCAGAGATCGCTGAGGAACAGGGCTCTACAGTGCCCCCGCCACGAATACACGGATACCATCAAGGGCATCCCGGGTTGCGGTCTCATTGATGCCACTAGTAGCGACTGCGACAGAGGAACCATGCGACGCAGCTTGAAGGATCGGCATCTGAAGCCGACTAGTGATGAGCCGAGTGAATCGGGGGATCAAACCCACAGATGGCTTCGGCGGACAATTCAATCAGCTTACGAGGGAGCGATACGGAGGGAGGGTGAGCGACGGAGGAGAGGTCCTGCTCGCCGACGCAGCTGCAGTGGCGAAGCAACAAACCTTAACAACCTCCATAACAAAATCTCAAGCAACAAGACTCTCCTTTCTTTTCCGCGGTCAAGGAGAAGGAGACGTGAGAAAGATCACGGTTTGCAATGTACTCTCTCCTCGTCTTAAAAAAAAAAACTCTAATGGCCATTTAGACCAGGTGGAGTTGTACTCTCGCCTCTTCTTACAAACAAAAAAAAATTGTAATGACCTTTTATACTAGATGGAGTTTAGAGTTTAGGGTTTAGAATTTAGTCCCTTATCGTTTGTTTTTGATTGACGGAGTGGAACTAGTGCTATAAAATAAGAGGCTATGGCTCTAATTTATTCATATCTTTCTCAGCTTTTTGGCTAAGATCATGTATAGTATTTGTTTTTATTAGTTTAATATCTAATACGAGGACCATTGGATCACTAAGATATTAAATTAATTTTTATTTTTGGGGAGAGATCATCTACTAGATCTTTCGTGTGTTATCCTTGTGTTGTACTATTGCAGGGTTCGTGTGTTAAGTTCAATTAAATTTTTATATTAAGGTGGTGTTTGGTTTAGAGGTTTGGAAATAAGGGAATGGATTCATTTCCAAACTTGGATGAAACCCACCCCCTCCCTTAGGTTTTGATGGAATGGGAATAAGAATTAAGTTTTGGACAAAAATAGCCTTAGTATATTTGTTTAATTTTTCTTTCATTTCATTCTCTCTCCTTGTTCTCTCTCATCATACTTTCTCTCTCTTCATTCTATCATCATATTTTTTCTTTCAACATATTTTATCTCTTCTTATTCTCTCTCATCACATATTCTTTACAATTTTCTCTCTCATCATACACTCTCTCTCATTATTTTCTCTCTCTTCATTCTCTCATTTTTTTCATCATACTTTTTCTCTCATCATTCGTTCTCTCTCCTGAATCTCTCTTACCATACTCTCTCTCCATATTTTATCTAATCACACTTTCTCTCTCTTCATTCTCTTCCATCACTCTCTCTACTTATTCGCTATCATCACACATTCTCCACCATTTTCTCTTTGTATTCTCTCTCATCACTCTCTCTCATTATTTTCTCTCTCATCACTCTCTCTCATTATTTTATCTCTCTTCATTTTTTCATCATACTTTCTCTCTCCTCAATCTCTCTTACCATACTCTGTCTCCATATTTTCTCTCATCCCACTTTCTCTCTCTTCATTCTTTTCCATCACACACTCTCTCCTCATTTTCTCTCATCACATTTTCCCTTTCTTCATTTTTTCCCATCACACATTCTCTCTCATCACATTTTCTCATCATACTTTCTCTCATCACATTTTCTCTCTCTTTATTTTTCCCAATTACTCTTTCTCTCTCGACATACTTTCTCTCTCATCATACTTTTTCTCTTCTCAATCTCTCCTATCAAGCTCTCTCTCCTCATTTTCTCTCATCATACTTTCCCTCTCTTCATTTTTTCCCATCACACTTTCTCTCTCATTATATGTGTCTCTCACATTCAATTTTACTTTCCATCTAATTTTTTCTCTTATTTTCCTCTAAGGGTAAAAAAGAAAATTTAAGTTCATTCCGATTGAAAATATTCAACTTACCAAACATTACTTTTAGGAATGATACCCAAGCTCACACTCATTCCCATTCCACAATACTATGATACCTATTCCCATTCCGATTCCTAGGAGAGAACCAAACACCACCTAAATTAAGTTTATTTTTAAATTATTTATTACAGTCCATGAAATTAAATCATAAAATTTTATATATTTTAAAATAAATACAAAACACATAAAAAATAATCAAATTTTTTACTGATTTAATTATTAATTTTTAGTTAATAAATAAGAAATTTTAAAATTATAATTGAATAAATTGATGTTTTCTTAGATGAAATTTTGAAATAATTTAATTAAAAATTTAAATTTGATTAGGTTATTCATTTTAAATTTTAAATGTTATCAAGTTCTCAATTTAATTAGTATCAAGTATTCAACTTGCAAATCCTCCAGCCATGAAAATTTTTAACTGGCCTGTCAGTCCAGTGTTCATAGATCAACCGTCCATTAGAGAAAATTCATCCGTTAATTCACCAAGATTTAAACATGATCCTTAAATATTTGAGAAACTAAAAAAGTGACATACCGTGGTACTATTACACAAGAACAACCTTATTTATTGCTTAAAAATTATTCAATTAGTTATTAAATTTAATAATTTAAACTTATTTTATTTTATTTATTTAACATGTTTATAAAAAGTTATTGATGATTAATATTCACTAATATACTTGTTCAAATTGATTCATAAGTTATTGAAACATGCCCAATTAATTAAAATTGTGTTGTATTGAACGCACATAAATAATTCCATATTAAATTGAACACCAAACTTATTTTTGAACCATTGGTTCATTTACTGCCCTATCCGACACGCTTGGGATATGCAACGAGGGCAGAATGATAGCGCACGCTTGGGATATGTACCGAGAGCACAATGTTGTTACCATCTCGATGATCTTGAACCAACTCCAGACCAATGCTTTAGATAAACATGCTCGCTCAGTCAAACTGATAAGTAAATTGTTCGGTCACACTGAAAGAACAAGCCAAATGAAAGGCCATGGGGAAACCCTAACCCTACGGTCTACGGAGGGCCCTAACTATAGGAGAGTAACTCGAGGGGTGATTAGCTTGCGGGTTAGATTAACAAACATGTTAAGGTGCTTTCATACTAGGAAGCAACAGAGTTGGGAAAGTTGGCAACAAAGTTCTTTAATATATTTTGCAATGGGAGAAGGAAGCACGATGGCCAAAGTAAGATTGACTTTCCACATCTCTTCCCTCCAGGCCATTTCAAGTAGATATAAAAGAAACAAAAGGAGTTCAATAGGATGAACCCAGCATATCAAATGAGAACCACCAAAACCTCAAGAGTAAGATGCATGAATTGAGACTTCCTCCTCAAAATATTTGACAGTATGATTTATCATGTCTGAAAATTGAAAAGAGGGCATGCTGGCAATGGTGACTTGGTTATTGATTGGAATAGGACTTTTTACTATGAGAAAAAGTTTTCCTTTGATCTCGCACACACTAAAACAAGTAAAAAAAAACGTTAGTGCCCAAAAACCAGGGGAAGTCTTTGGCGATAGCCCTCCGACGCTAATGACGCAAAGCCTCTGCGAGTGGCGACCATGAGCACAGCCACCGGCCAAATCGGAGACAACTCCGTGGGTGTCCCTCAAGGCCTACGACGTCGGTAATTGGGGAAGTTCGCGACATGGACGCTATCTTTCTATGAGTTGGCAACAGGCAACAAAATCGATCGGAGCGGCAGCAAACAAGAGCAAAAGGAAGGGGTAGCAATTTTAAACAGGAGATTTGTCATGCATTTACAACTAACTATATGCTCTGATACCATTGTTGATACTCAATATGCATGAATCAAAATGAATTAAAATGGTAAACACTTACAACAATCTCCCGCAGATCTACAATCGGTGACGATTGGATTTGCTGTCGGGAGATCAATCATAGGATCGGAAGGCTCTCCACAATTCCACGAACCAAATCCCACCGTCTCAAATGTTCTTCTCACTCTCTCGTTGTCTCTTTCTCTACACCGTGAATCAACCCCCCAATGATCCTTGGACGTACCCCTTATAAAGGAAAATAATCCAAGGATATAATGGACTTTTCCATTAAGAGTAGTGGGGAACGTGGGCATGTTCCCACGTTCCCCATTTCCTATAGGATCCGCATCTGAAGCCAACAAGTGACGAGCCGAGCGAATCGAGGGATCAAACCCATAGACAGCTTCGGCGAAGAATTGGATCAGCTTACGAGGGAGCGAGGAGGAGAGAGGGTGATCGATGGAGGAGAGGTCCTGCTCGTCGACGTAGCTACAGCGGTGAAGCAACAAATCTTAACTGCCTCTAGAACAAAATCGCAAGCAACAAGACTCTCCTTTCTTTTCCACGGCCAAGGAGAAGGAGACGTGAGAAAGATCACGGTTTGTAGTGTACTCTCGCCTCTTCTTAAAAAAAAAAACTCTAATGGCCATTTATACCAGGTGGAGTTGTACTCTCGCCTCTATTTACAAACAAAAAAAACTGTAATGACCTTTTATACTAGGTGGAGTTTAGAGTTTAGGGTTTAGAATTTAGTCCCATATCGTTTGTTTTTGATTGACGGAGTGGAACTAGTGCTATAAAAGAAGAGGCTATGACACTTTCTCATTCATACCTTTCTCGGCCTTTTGGCTAAGATCAAGTGTAGTATCTGTTCTTATCAGTTTAATATCTGATACGTGGACCATTGGTTCACTATGATATTAAATTAATTTTTATTTTGGGGAGGGATCATTACAGTAGCTTGCTATTGGATCCTTCACGTGTCATCCCTGTGTTGCACTATTGTAGGGGTTCGACGCACCTGACCAAGATAAATTAAAATTTTCTATTAAATTAAGTTTTTTTTAAATTATTAATTATAGTGCAAGAAATTAAATCTTAAAATTTTATATATTTAAAAATAAATACAAAACACATAAAAATAATTGAATTTTTTTACTGAATTAATTATTAATGTTCAGTTAATGAATAAGAAATTTTAAAATTAGAATTGAATAAATTGATATTTTCTTAGAGTAAATTTTGAAATAATTTAATTAGGTCCTTCAATTTAATCGAAATAACTTAATTAGTGTGGTTTTTTTTTAATTTGGTAAGAAAAAATGATTTTACTCCGCCGAAGAAAGATAAATCACTTACCAAACAACTTTCTAATAGAGAAAATTCAAGTATTCAACTTACTAATCCTGGGATGGTCAATCCAACCATAAAAGTTTTCCACCGGTCCATCAATCCATTGTTCTTAGATCAATCATCCATTAGAGAAAATTCATTCATTAATCCATCGAGATTTAAACTCAATCCTTAAATATTTGGGAAATTAAAAAAAGTGCCTTACCGTGGTACTATTACACTAGAACAACCTTATTTATTGTTTGAAACTTGTTCAACTATTTATTAAATTTAATTATTTTATTTTATTTTATTTATTTAACATGTTTATAAAAAAGTTATTGATGATCATTATTCACCAACATACTTGTTCAAATTTATTCGTAAGGTATTGAAATTGTGTTGTATTGAACGAACAAAAATAATTCCTTATTAAATTGAACACCAATCTTATTTTTGAACAAATGGTTCATTTATCGCCCTATCCAGCACGCTTGGGATATGCAACGAGGGCACAATGATAGGGCACACATGGGATGTGCACCGAGAGCACAATGTTGTAACCATCTCGATGATCTTGAACCAACTCCAGACAAATGCTTTGGATAAATAGGCTCGCTCAGTCAAACTGATAAATGGATCACTGAAAGAACATGTCAAATGATAGACCATGGTAAAACCCTAACCCTACAGTCTACGGAGGGCCCGAACTATAGGAGAATAACTCGAGGGGTGATTAGCTTGCGGGTTAGATTAAGTAACATGTTAAGGCACTTTCATACCAGGAAGCAACATAGTTGGGAAAGTAGGCAACAAAGTTCTTTAATATATTTTGCAATGGGAGAAGGAAGCACAAAGGCCAAAGTAACATTGACTTTCCACATCTCTTCCCTCCAGGCTATTGTAGGTAGATATAAAAGAAACAAAACGAGTTCAATAGGATGAACCCAGCATATCAAATGAGAACCACTAAAACATCAAGAGTAAGATGCATGAATTGAGACTTCCTCCTCAAAATATTTGATAGTATGA
Source organism: Zingiber officinale (assembly GCF_018446385.1). Classification (NCBI taxonomy): domain Eukaryota; kingdom Viridiplantae; phylum Streptophyta; class Magnoliopsida; order Zingiberales; family Zingiberaceae; genus Zingiber; species Zingiber officinale. Next base: position 19,052,691 of record NC_055989.1, read on the forward strand.
TTGATCATGTCTGAAAATTGAAAAGAGGGCATGCTGGCAATGGTGACTTGGTTATTATTTGGAATAAGACTTTTTACTATGAGAAAAAGTTTTCCTTTGATCTCGCAAACACAAAAACAAGTAAAAAAAATGTTAGTGCCCAGAAATCAGGGGAAGTCTTTGGCGATAGCCCTCTGATGTTAATGACGGAAAGCCTCAGCGAGTGGCGGCCATGAGCCAAGCCACCGGCCAAATATGAGACAAACTCCGTTGGTGTCCCTCAAGGCCTACGACGTCGGCAATTGGCGAAGTTCGTGACATGGACGCTATCTTTCGATGTGTTGGCAGCGGGCAACAAAATCGATCGGAGCGGCAGCAAACAAGAGCAAAAGGAAGGGGTAGCAATTTTAAGCAGGAGATTTGTCATGCATTTATAACTAACTATGTGCTCTGATACCATTGTTGATACTCTAAATGCATGAATCAAAACGAATTAAAATGGTAAACACTTACAACGATCTCCCGCAGATCTGCAATCGGCGAAGATTGGATTTGCGGTCGGAAGAGCAATCTTAGGATTGGAATGCTCTCCACAATTCCACGAACCAAATCCCACCATCTCAGATGTTCTGCTCTCTCTCTCGTTGTCTCTTTCTCTACACCGTGAATCGTCTCCCATGATCCTTGGACGCACCCCTTATAAATAGGCTCGTTTAGTCAAGTTGATAAATAGATCACTGAAAGAACATGCCAAATGAAAGACCATGGGAAAACCCTAACCCTACGGTCTACGGAGGGCCCGAACTATAGGAGAATAACTCGAGGGGTGATTAGCTTGCGGGTTACATTAACTAACATGTTAAGGCGCTTTCATACCAGGAAGCAACAGAGTTGGGAAAGTAGGCACCAAAGTTCTTTAATATATTTTGCAATGGGAGAAGGAAGCACAAAGGCCAAAGTAAGATTGACTTTCCACATCTCATCCCTCCAGGCTATTGCAAGTAGATATAAAAGAAACAAAACGAGTTCAATAGGATGAACCCAACATATCAAATGAGAACCACCAAAACCTCAAGAGTAAGATGCATGAATTGAGACTTCCTCCTCAAAATATGTGACAGTACGATTGATCATGTCTGAAAATTGAAAAGAGGGCATGCTGGCAATGGTGACTTGGTTATTGATTGGAATAAGACTTTTTACTATGAGAAAAAGTTTTCCTTTGATCTCGTACACACTAAAACATGCAAAAAAAATGTTAGTGCTCAGAAACCAGGGGAAGTCTTTGGCGATAGCCCTCCGATGCTAACGATGCAAGGCTCTGCGAGTGGCGGCCATGAGCACAGCCACCGCCCAAATCAGAGGCAAACTCCGTGGGTGTCCCTCAAGGCCTACGACGTCGACAATTACGGAAGTTCGCAACATGGACGCTATCTTTCCATGTGTTGGCAACAGGAAACAAAATTGGTCGGAGCGGCAGCAAACAAGAGCAAAAGGTAGGGGTAGCAATTTTAAACAGGAGATTTGTCATGCATTTATATCTAACTATGTGCTCTGATACCATTGTTGATACTCTAAATGCATGAATCAAAACGAATTAAAATGGTAAACACTTACAACGATCTCCCACAGATCTACAATCGGCGACGATTGGACTAGCTGTCGGAAGAGCAATCATAGGATTGGAAAGCTCTCCATAATTCCACGAACCAAATCCCACCATCTCAAATGTTCTCCTCACTCTCTTGTTGTCTCTTTCTCTACACCGTGAATCGTTCCCCATGATCCTTGGATTCACTCCTTATTAAGGAAAATAACCCAAGGATATAATGGACTTTTCCATTAAGAGTAGTAGGGAAGTGGACATGTTCCAACGTTCCCATTTCCTATAGGATCGACATCTGAAACTGACTAGTGACAAGCCGAGCGAATCGGGGGATCAAACCCACAAACAGCTTCGCCGAAGAATTTGATCAGTTGATGAGGGAATGAGGCGGAGAGGGGGTGATCGATGGAGGAGATGTCTTGCTTGTCGATGCAGCTGCTGCGACGAAGCAACAAACCTTAATTGCCTCCAGAACAAAATCGCAAGCAACAAGACTCTCCTTTCTTTTCTGCGGCCAAGGAGAAGGAGACGTGAGAAAGATCACGATTTGCAGTGTACTCTCACCTCTTCTTAAAAAAAACTCTAATGGCCATTTAGACCAGGTGGAGTTGTACTCTCACCTCTATTTACAAACAAAAAAAAACTGTAATGACCTTTTATACTAGATGGAGTTTAGAGTTTAGGGTTTTAGAATTTAGTCCCATATCGTTTGTTTTTGATTAACGGAGTGGAAGTAGTGCTATAAAAGAAGAGGCTATGACACTTTCTCATTCATACCTTTCTCGGCCTTTTGGCTAAGATCAAGTGTAGTATCTGTTCTTATCAGTTTAATATCTGATACGTGGACCATTGGTTCACTATGATATTAAATTAATTTTTCTGTGGGGAGGGATCATTACAGTAGCTTGCTATTGGATCCTTCGCGTGTCATCTCTATGTTGCACTATTGTAGGGGTTCGGCGCACCCGACCAAGTTAAATTTAAATTTTATATTAAATTAAGATTATTTTTAAATTATTAATTACAATCCATGAAATTAAATCTTAAAATTTTGTATATTTAAAAATAAATACAAAACAAATAAAATAATTGAATTTAATGAATAAGAAATTTTAAAATTAGAATTGAATAAATTGATGTTTTCTTAGATGAAATTTTGAAATAATTTAATTAAAATTTTAAATTTTATTATGTTATTCAATTTAATCGAAATAACTTAATTAGTGTTTTTTTTTTAATTTGGTAAGAAAAAATGATTTTACTCCGCCCAAGAAAAGATAAATCACTTATCAAACAACTTTCTAATAGGGAGGACATTTAATCCTTAGGGAATAAAACACATAAAACACCTGTATCACTCGAATACCAATTAATTCGGCTTGAAGCAAAGATTTTATAAAAGTTCGGCTTGAAGCAAAGATTTTATAAAAAAAAATTAATTCGAGCCTAACCCCAATCTGAATACAATTCGAAATCTTTAAATATGAATCTAAATAATTCGACCAACTTGAATAACTTAATTAAAAATAAATTTTTGCTTGTTATTTTTATTATAATTTTTTATTTTTATCTCAATAATTTATCATTATTATACTAGCTTTAATATTGATATTCATAATTTTAAAAATAAAATTTGATTTAATTTTAAAAAGATTTATTAAATCCTAAATTTAGGCTAATCCTAGTCAATCTGGACTCCGATCCAATCATAGTACAACTTAAAAATCCTCCGTTCTAAATATGAAAATTTCTAATTCAAGTTGGATATTTTTCGGGTTGACTTGGATTTACGGATTAGATTTATTTTTGACATCCCTAATTATAAATTATTAAGAAAATTTAATGAAATTTTGTTCCTAGTTCTACTTTATATCCACACAACTCAGCTACCAGCCCAATGTGTATGCTATTATAAAATTTATATAAACACAAAATATATATCATGCCAGGCCGAACAAAATCTATATATATTTAGATATTATTACATTTTTAATTTGAAATTGATTGATTAAAATTTTTATATTTTAAAGTTTATTTATTTGATTAATGAGTTTAATATTACAGTTTTTTTAAAAAAATTTATTTACAAATTTAATAACAAGTTTGTTAATAAATATAGTTTACAAGTTTTGTTTGTGAATATAATTTTTGAATAATTTAAAATCTTTGTTTTTAAGAAATTTATTTATTTTTTTAATGAATTAATCAAGCTTATCTATTTAATTCATATCGAATAAATATAAATAAATGATTATCGAGTTAAACACTAAATTTTCTCATAAATGTTTAATTTATTTTTGTTATCGAATATATAGATAGTGGAAATTGTATTTGAATTTTAAAAAAGATAAAATTATGATGTTATTTCTAGATCTCATTTGATCAGTTAAACTTATGAGTCTGAGAAATTTCTATCATTTTGATTTTTTTTCATATTGTAATAGAAAAAAAAATATTGTTATCCCTCATAATTTGTCGATTTTTTTAGAATGCATCTTTATGGTTTTTGAATCATTCATTTACCTTTACAATAGTTTTAATTTATTGAGTGCAAGTTTTTTTTTACAATTAACTTAAGCCATATAAATTTAGAATTTCCATTATTTTTTAATGTTACAAACTTATATTTGCAATTCGTATACATGTCATAAAACCAAAAAGCTAATAATCTCTTAGAATTTAACTACCATGTTGGAGATAGAGATGTTCTTTGTATATATTACAAGAAGTTAACAAGTTAATGACGAGTTCCTCTAACAAATAGATCTTTGCCATTAGATGATCTCGATAGGTTGAGTACAAGCAATGAGTCCATTTTTGCCCACCATATCAAAGATTGAACTAATTCTAGCATGCCTTATCGCGTCTTGAATTGGTTCGCTCAAATCATACATTTTTTATTGTATTGATACTGACAAATCTAAGATTTGCACCCTAAAAGTAAGTTAATTTGATAGGAATATTATAGCGAGGATTTGAGTTATGAAGTCTGATTTAATGATTTTTGATGAATGCATATATTTGCAATGCTGAAGAATACTTTTGAGTCGCGAGATTTATCCCATCGCCATTAGTGTTCAATCAACCTAATCATGGAGCCTCCGAGGCTATGGTGCAGCGGCAGGGCATCTACACCCACGGTTCGAGCCCCAGCTATGGCGAATTTGCAGAAATTTTTCCTCTAAATGGGGCACGCAACTAAACGATGTTGGGCTTCTAGGCTGCCCGCTGTGAGCCCTTCCCGATTTACCTTTGTGTCCGGTGGAAAACTTTCGAGGGACCGGGTCGGTCATCCCATGCTCGGCGTTACTCAGCCTGGTTAATTATTTTTAAGACTAGCTTAACATTACAAGACAACATTGGGAAGATGTAGAACCAATATCATCACATCTAAAACCCTTATTGTCTCAATCATTTTGATTTTACAACACACATTACAAGAACTAAAACAAAAACATTTTAGATACAAGTCAATCACTAGAAATCTTCTCTAACCGTATGAAAATGATAAGAAATCCACATGCGAACTCAATTTGTTATATGTTTAAAGCAATCCATTCCCACGCATTTATTGTTCGACCATATATCTGAATATTTGCCAAATCTTGAATCTATCGATCAATTCCCTCATTGTCCATGGTATAAACAGGGATTTGACAGCTCTTATTGTTATTCTTTGGGTCATTTATTAGACTCAGATCATCTTCATCTTCCTTGTAAGTTTTCACATATGATTCGGCACTTGCCAAAAGCAATCTTTCTACCATAAAAAACTGATAGTTGTTCTCGACCACCGAGTCGAATATGTTTGTAAAGTTCGATGAGCATGCCAATTTGTACCTGTTACAAAGTTTGCACTCACATACAAAAACCAACATATATCCAATGCAGAAGTGCACGAATAGATGAAGCAACAAAAACAACAAAAAGTAGTCCGGTGCATAAAGCTCCCGTTATGCGGGATCTCGAGGAAGGATCCATTGTATGCAGCCTTATCCTGCTTTTTTGCAAGAGGTTGTTTCCAGGATTCGAATCCGTGATCTTTTGGTCACAAAGCAATAACTTTACCGTTGCAAGAGGCTGCACGAATAGATGAAGCAAAGAAGTTTATTTATTTCGATAGACAAAGCATAAATTCCAGAAATTATAAATTTAAAGAACAGAGAGATTCTTATGAATGACAGAAACAACACTTTGAAAATAGATTAAGAGATTGATAGACACATGGAAGTAGGAGGGTTGTAATCAAAGTTCATTCTTGTTCATATTTCATGAATCTACTAAATCTTATTGCATTCTATAATAATAACAAGAATGAAAAGTTATCCATATGCGTTGAAGAAATTCTCCAGTGGTATCTCAATATGCATCATTTGTCTGCCACAAGAACAAATTCATCAAATGTTCTCATGTCACACGTTTGCAAGACTTTTGTGGCAAGTAGAGCAATGAAACTAAGAAAGAGTCACACGAGTCCAACACCAATTATTCATTTGAATGTCATAGAAACATCAGAGCTCATGAAAAAAGTGAATTTCTCTGGAAGGGTTTGTGTCATAGAAACATCACAACCCTAACAAAAAGTGAATTTCTCTTGAAAGATATTTTACTTGTATTATGAGATAGTTATTAGCTATTTTGCAAGTCAAATAACAAATTTGGAGAACCAATACCTTATCTGCTACATTCCTTAGTCTTTTGGCAGCCATCGTAGGAAGAAAATCATGTGGTAGCAAAACAGAGCTGTAATTGGTTCGATCCTTGCACTCCATAAACCTGGATGTTCATCATGGTCAAGACTAGAGCTTGAAGATTCAAAGATCACCTAGCAGAGTATCAGACCATTTAACCATGGCGACATGGTGGGAAATAAAGAAAATTTCATGTGTGGATTACTTCATTATACTCAAGAGGTTGAATGTCTTGATTTGTTTCAATGAATTTGATTGAGATGAAAATCTTTAATCAACATCAAACATTTTAAATTCACATAATCACAAAAAAGAATGCCCTATACATGGAACAACAAGGCACCAAATTCAACGAGTTTGCTAAAAATGAGTTGAGATTCAATCATGAAGTAAATTAGTTTCTATTGACTTCAAATAATGTAAAAGGAGTTGAGTAATTGTACATTCCATCTGTATTTGGATTTCCGCTTTGGTGCAGGATCCTTGTTATGTGTTGGATTGATGCACATTCTAGAAGGCATCACAAATACTCTGCAAATTTTTTAAACAAGCATAATGTCAGTACAAAACAACTATTAATTAATTCCTCCATCTAGAATTCTTCCTACAAATTTTTTATACGCAAGGAGTGAACTTTAACACCCAAATCAAATGCTCAAAGGCAAATCTTCATAATCCCAGAAACTTGGAGTGTTCTTAATTCCAATTCAACGAATCAAAGAAGATCATCCACAATAGTGATGGAATATTAAAGCAAGGTAGTAGACCAGAAGAGAAATTGATGGGACCTTCCGAGGAAGAGGGCTTCTTGGAGGGTGCATCGGAGGCTGGACTCATGGTGTCGCAGTGCTTTCCGGGGCAATCAATGCGGTCGCCCCAATACAAGTACTTGCTCTCCACCACCGCCTTGGCGGCTTCCCTCGACGACGCGAAGGAAGCAGGGATCGCAGAGGAGAAGGCAACCCAGAGGAGCACGAGGGCAGCGACAGAGATGAGGAAGAGTTATACGACGAGATGCCGTTGGAACCGAAGAATTGCAATAACGGTGAGAGTCCGAGGTGTCGTTCACTAAATGCATCAATCTACGAGACGAACTAATTTTGTAATGATATTTGAGAATATACATTAAAATCTATTAATGGGGATGTAGCTCAGATGGTAGAGCACTCGCTTAGCATGCGAGAGGTATAGGGATTGATACCCCGCATCTCCACGTAATATTTTATTAGTTTATGTTTTTTATTTTGTATGTGAATGTTTACCTTGCGTCTTCGTTGCATACTATTGTAAAACAACTTATTACTACAATCAATCTCCTCTCCTGAAACATAGAACAAACATATTACTACAATCAAAGTTAATTGCAAAATTGAAATCATTCTCATGAGCGCAACCATTGAAACACCCTAATCCACACAAAAGTAGTTGATCATGTATCAATCAATCTGCCAGGACAATGAAACAGAACAGCTAACAATTGCCTAATCGAACAAACTAAGAGCAGCAATTTGATATTTCATTTTGGTCCTAGAGATCCCTGAGGAACACGGGCTCTCTAGTGCCCCCGCCGCGAAGACACGGATGCCATCAAGGGCATCCCGGGTCGCGGTCTCATCGACACCGACGGTAGCGACTGCGGCAGAGGAACCAGGCGACGCAGCTCGAAGGATTGGCATCTGAAGCTAACTACTGACGAGCTGAGCGAATCGGGGGATCAAACCCACAGTCGGCTTAGGCAGAGAATTCGATTAGCTTACGAGGGAGCGAGGCGGAGAGAGGGTGAGCGACAGAGGAGAGGTCCTGCTCGCCGACGCAGCTGTAGCGGCGAACCAACAAACCTTAACTACCTCCAGAAAAAAATCACAAGCAACAAGACTCTCCTTTCTTTTCCATGCCAAGGAGAAGGAGACGTGAGAAAGATCATGGTTTGTAGTGTACTCTCGCATCTTCTTAAAGAAAACTCTAATGGCCATTTAGACCAGGTGGACTTGTACTCTCGCCTCTTCTTGCAAAAAAAAAAAAAAACCTGTATTGGCCTTTTATACTAGATAGAGTTTAGAGTTTAGGGTTTAGAATTTAGTCCCATATCATTTTTTTATATTGACGGAGTGGAACTAGTGCTATAAAAGAAGAGGCTATGGCTCTTTCTCATTCATACCTTTCTCGGCCTTTTGGCTATGATCAAGTGTAGTATCTGTTCTTATCAGTTTAATATCTGATATGTGGACCATTGATTCACAATGATATTAAATTAATTTTTGTTTTGGGGAGGGATCATTATAGTAGCTTGCTATTTGATCCTTTATGTGTCATCCCTGTGTTGCATTATTGCAGGAGTTCGGCACATCCAACCAAGTTAAATTAAATTTTTATATTAAATTAAGTTTATTTTAAAATTATTAAGTATAGTCCATGAATAAGAAATTTTAAAATTGGAATTGAATAAATTGATGTTTTCTTAGATGAAATTTTGAAGTAATTTAAATAAAATTTTAAATTTGATTAGGTTATTTAGGGTGGTTTATTTTTTAAATTTGGTTAGAAAAAATGATTTTAATACACCCAAGAAAGATTAATCATGTACCAAACAACTTTCTAAGAGGGAGGGGCTACACCATGGGGTTAGAGTTTGGCCGGTTGGTTTTTTTAAATGTTATCAAGTTCTCAATTTAGTTGGTATCAAGTATTCAACTTTGACTAATCTTGGGATGATCAATCCAGCCATGAAAATTTTCCACCAGTCCATCAATCCGGTGTTCTTAGATCAACCGTCCATTAGAAAAAATTCATCCGTTTATTCACCGAGATTTAAACTCGATCCTTAAATATTTGGGAAACTAAAAAAATGCCCTACCGTGGTACTATTATTACACAAGAACAACCTTATTTATTACTTGAAACTTATTCAATTAGTTATTAAATTTAATAATTTAAACTTATTTTATTTTATTTTATTTATTTAACATGTTTATAAAAAAGTTATTGATGATCATTATTCACCAATATACTTGTTCAAATTTATTCATAAGTTATTGAAGCATGTCCAATTAATTAAAATTGTTTATTGAACGAACATAAATAACTCTATATTAAATTGAACACCAAACTTATTTTTGAACCATTGGTTCATTTACCGCCCTATCTAGCATGCTTGGGATATGCAACGAGGGCACAATGATATGGCACGCTTGTGATGTGTATCAAGAGCACAATGTTGTTACCATCTCGATGATCTTGAACCAACTCCAGACCAATGCTTTGGATAAACAGGCTCACTCAGTCGAACTGATAAGTAGATTGTTGGTCACATCAAAAGAACTGGCCAAATGAAAGACCATGGGAAAACCCTAATCAACAATTTATGGAGGGCCTGAACTATAGGAGAATAACTCGAGGGGTGATTAGCTTGCAGGTTAGATTAACTTGTTGGTTGCTACTCGGAAAACCTAATGGTTCCACTGTACAAAAATTTTATACAAAGGTCTGAACCTTTTCCTAGCTACCATGTGTTCTTTTAAATTAAACTTGGATCGCCTGCGGAACTTAACACGTTTGATCCAAAGTTTAATCTATTTGTTCTTTTAGGTTTAGACTCGGATCTCCTACGGAACTTAATACGTTCGATCCAAATCACCTAAGTTATTAATTTCATTAAATATTAGTTTCCAAAATTGGCTTCCAGTACTGACGTGGCGAGGCACATGACCTTCTTGGATATGGGAACAACCACCACCGACTAGACAAAGCCTTTTAAGGAAAGTTAATATTTAATTTCCTTAAATAACTTTAGGTCAACCGAAAAGAACAATCAAATCACAAGGAAAAGAAAAAACAAAAGAACACAACATCGAAAACCAATTTGAAATACTAGAATCGCATGCCTCTTGTATTTGGTATTATTTCCAAAAATAACTAGTATGATGCGGAAAGGAAAAATACTAGTTATACCTTTTAGAAAGACCTCTTGATCTTCTACCGTATTCCTCTTCTAATCCCGGACGTTGTGTGGGCAACGATCTTCCGAGACGAGAACCACCAAGCACCTTCTTCTTCCTTGCAAGTTTCGGCCATCAAAACTTCTCCTAGGATGAAGAGGTTCGGCCACCACCACCATGCTCCAAGGGATGCTAGAAACAAAGCTTTCTTTCTCTCCTTCTTCTTCTTCTTCTCTCAACTTGATCCGACCACCATATGAATCTCCACAAAAAGGATGAGGTTCGACCATCATAGAGAAGAGAGGAGGAAAGGATGGCCGGCCACACCAAGGAAGAAAAAGAGGGAGAAAATAGAATAGAGTTCTTCACCATGAAGCCTTCTCTACCCCTTCTTTTATAATCCTTGGTCTTGGCAAATAAGGAAAATTTAATAAAAACCTTCCTTAATTCTTTTACCATTGAAAAAGAAAATTTATTTAATTAAAAACAATTTTTCTTTTCAATTTACAATGGCCGACCACACCATAAAATTTCCAAGAAAATAAAATTTTAAACACAAATTAAAACTTCCTTATTTGCTTCCGGAAATTTATAAAAAAATTTCTCCAATAATTTTAATCCCTTCATGATTGGTTAAAAGGAAATTTTATAAATTAAATCTTTCTTTAAACATGTGGATAATTTCCAGAAAGTTATCTCTAAAAATTAAAATCTCCTTTCAATCTACAAATAAGGAAAGATATCAAATCTTTTCTTAATCTTTTGTAGAAACTAATAAAAGAGAATTATTAATTTTTTAAACTTTCTTTTGGAAAGTTTTTACCAAAATTAAAATCAACCTTTTAATCTACAAATAAGGAAAGAGATTTAGCTCTTCTCTTAATCTTTTGTAGAATCTTATAAAAGGAAAGATTTAAATTTTTAAACTCTCTTTTAAATCGTGTTATCCACATAAGAAAATTTTTAAAAAATAAAAATCTTTTTATTTTAATTTGGGCCGGCCACACCAAGCTTGAACCCAAGCTAGGGCCGGCCACCTTGAAGTACCCATGAACCAAACTTTGGCCGGCCCTAGCTTGGTCTCCAAGCTAGCTTGGCCGACCCCTATGAGATGGGTAATAAGGTGGGTATAGGTGGGTATAGTACTCTATAATTAAGAGGCTATAATAGGGACCGAGAGGAGGAATTGGTTTTGGTCTCCCGATAAAATTAAGCATCCCGTGTTCGCCTCGAACACACAACTTAATTTTATCAATAATAATTCATTCCACTAGAGAACTATTATTGAACTACCGCACCAATCCCAAATTACATTTTGGGCTCCTTCTTATTATGAGTATGTTAGTCTCCCTGTGTTTAAGATAACAAATGTCCACTAATTAAGTAAGTTACTGACAACTCACTTAATTAATATCTAGCTCCAAGAGTAGTACCACTCAACTTCATCGTCATGTCGGACTAAGTCCACCTGCAGGGTTTAACATGACAATCCTTATGAGCTCCTCTTGAGGACATTCTCAACCTAGATTACTAGGACACAGTTTCCTTCTATAATCAACAACACACACTATAAGTGATATCATTTCCCAACTTATCGGGCTTATTGATTTATCGAACTAAATCTCACCCATTGATAAATTAAAGAAATAAATATCAAATATATGTGCTTGTTATTATATTAGGATTAAGAGCACACACTTCCATAATAACTGAGGTCTTTGTTCCTTCATAAAGTCAGTATAAAAGGAACGACCTCAAATGGTCCTACTCAATACACTCTAAGTGTACTAGTGTAATTATATAGTTAAGATAAACTAACACCTAATTACACTACGACCTTCCAATGGTTTGTTCCTTTCCATCTTGGTCGTGAGCTACTGTTTATAATTTATAAGGAACCAATAACATGATCTTCTGTGTGTGACACCACACACCATGTTATCTACAATATAAATTAATTGAGCAACTACATTTATCATAAATGTAGACATTTGACCAATGTGATTCTTATAAATGTGTATACCAAAAGCTAGGCTTTTAGTATACATCCTAACATAACTAACATGTTAATGTGCTTTCATACTAGGAAGCAACAGAGTTCTTTAATATATTTTGCAATGGGAGAAGGAAGCACAAAGGCCAAAGTAAGATTCATTTTCGACATCTCTTCCCTTTAGGCTATTGCAGGTAGATATAAAAGAAACAAAACGAGTCCAATAGGATGAACCCAGCATATCAAATGAGAACCACCAAAACTTCAAGAGTAAAAGATGCATGAATTGAGATTTTCTCCTCAAAATATTTGACAGTAAGATTGCTCATGTCTAAAAATTGAAAAGAGGGTGTGTTGGCAATGGTGGCTTGGTTATTGATTGGAATAAGACTTTTTACTCTGAGAAAAGGTTTTCCTTTGATCCTGCACACACTAAAACAAGCAAACAAAACGTTAGTGCCTAGAAATCAGGTTGTTAAGATTCTCTACTCATATTGTTTTCTGAGGAACACGGGCTCTCTAGTGCCCGCGGTGAAGACATGGATGCCATCAAGGGCATCCTGGGTCATGGTTGCATCGATGTCGCCTGTAACGACTATGGCAGAGGAACCCGGTGACGTAGCTCGAAGGATCGACATCGGGAGTCGGCTAGTGACGAGCAGAGCGAATCGGGGGATTAAACCCACAGACGACTTCGACAGAGAATTTGATCCGCTTACGAGGGAGCGAGCCGTAGATAAGTTCCAACTTGATAGTATCACGAGCATAATAATTAAATTATTAATTATATTCTTTGATTTTTTTTAAATCTATAAATTTAAAAATTTATCGAAATCATGAGCATTGGGTTAAATCTAATTGGGATTAAAAAAATCAAAATACATCGCACTATAAGTTATAATAGTGTTTAGAATATTTTAATTAGGATTAAAAGTAAATATAAATCACACTATAACTTATAATAGTGTTTAAATAATAGAATTTTTTAACTAATTTAATTTTAATTTTTTATTTTCATTTATTTTCAGAATAGAATAAATTGAATAAATCAATGTTTTTTTATGAAATTGTGAAATAACTTAATCAAAATTTTAAATTTGATTAGTTTATTCAATTCAGTTGAACTACCCTAATTAGGGTGTATTATTTTTTGAATTTGGTTAGAAAAAGTGATTTTGCTCCACCCAACCATCTCACATCATTGGCTCCATAACCAAAAAAAGAAAGGTAAATCACGTACCGAACAACTTTCTAAGAGGGAGGATATTAAATCCTTAGGGAATGAACCCCATAGAATGAAACACCTCTATTACCAAAATAGCAATTCGGCTACATCGCAGGGGTAGAGTTTGGTTCAAGTTTGACTTTAGGTTGGTGCGTTTAGATGTTATCAAGTTTTCAATTTAGTTGGTACTAAGTATTCTACTTTCACCGACTAATCCTGGGATGACCAATTTAGCCCATGAAAATTTTCCATCAATCCATCAGTCTAGCATTCGTAAATCAACCTTCTACTAGAGATAATTCATCCATTAATTCGTCAAAACTAAAACTCGGTCCTTAAATATTTGGGAAATTAAAAAAGTACCCTACTGTTGTACCATTACAACAAGAACAACCTTATTTGATTGTTTAAAACTTATTCAACTAGTTATTAAATTTAATAAATTAAACTTATTTTATTTATTTATTTTACAAGTTTATAAAAAATTTATTGATGATGATTATTCACCAATATACATGTTCAAGTTTATTCGTAAGTTGTTCCAGCTTGTCCAATTAATTAAAATGGAGTATATTGAACCAATAAAAATAGTTCCGTATCAAGTAGAACACTAAACTTATTTCTGAACAATCGGTTCATTTACCACCCTATCTGGTACGCTTGGGATATGTACCGAGAGCACAATGCTGTTACCAACTCGATGATCTTGAACCAACTCTAGACCAATGCATTGGATAAACAGGCTCTCTCAGTCAAACTGATAAGTAGATTGTTCGGTCACATCGAAAGAACTGGCCAAATGAAAGACCATGGGAAAACCCTACCCTATGGTCTAGGGAAGGCCCGAATTATAGGAGAATAACTAGGGGTGATTAGCTTGTGGGTTAGATTAACTAACATGTTAAGGCTCTTTCATGCAAGGATGCAACAGAATTGGGAAAGTAGGCAACAAAGTTCTTTGATTTATTTTGCAATCGGAGAAGGAAGCACAGGGGCCAAAGTAAGATCGACTTTCCACATCTCTTCCCTTCAGGTTATTGTAGGTAGATATAAAAGAAACGAAATGAGTTCAATAGGACGAACCACCAAAACTTCAAGAGTAAGATGCATATCATATGAGAACCGCCAAAACTGCAAGAGTTAGATGCATGAATTAAGACTTCCTCCTCAAAATATTTGGCAGTACGATGATCCCTGTAAGTTAGCAACTTTGCCAATATCATGAGACACGGAGTGCCTCATAATAACATGAGATGGAATTGAAATCCCCCATATAGTTTCAAAATATCTTAGATATTTTCAAACTCTTACCGATTCATTCCTTAATCATTACCACCATCATTTTATCTTGGCTGACATGCCATGCGTATGCCACACGTCTTTTCCATTGATGATGTTAATGACTAGTGTGAAATGACAGGAGTTTGAAAACTTACCCTTGGATACTGTAATGCCTGAAAATTCTCAAAAGACTTTTAGAAATATTCTATGATTTTTCTGGAATTTTAGGATATTTTTATGAAATTTTTAGAGTAGCGGAAGTAGCAAAAACAAATAGAAACATAAAATAACCTACACGGGTACTGAACCCGAGACCTACTAGATCGTATGCTTTTTGGATGACTCTAGTAACCAATTGAACCTAGCAGGACCGTGCTGAAAGAAAAGGGAATCATTATATTTATGTTAGAGTTGGGCCGAATTACCCACTTAATATAAATAGGAAAATTATTAAGTGGAGAATTGTTTAAATGATAATTCTTTTCCCCTCAACCCTAGTCACGCCGCCCCTCTCCCTTCTCTTCTTCTCTCGGCGCACCAAGCCCCAAGGGCTAGGGTTCCGTCCCAAAGGCTCCAAGAACACCTTCCGGCGACAACTCCGGCACGAGGACGCTCCTCTCCGCGAGAAGAGCACGTGGAAGCAAGAGGGTCGTCGAGAAGATTGTTTTTCCGGAAAAACCTAGCGATCAGATCGTAAGGAAAACTAGCGCAGGATGTAAGAAACCCCCCACCTGTAGTATAAGTAGCTTTTCGTATGTTTTATGCATTAGTTTAGTCATATGCAGAATTTTCAGTATATAGGGTGTGAATTAGCGCACACCAAGTGTTTGCTTTAATGCTCAGTTCAGTAAAATGCCACCATAGGCATTTCAATAGTTTAGATAAATGCAGTAGAAGCATTTTATAGCACATTTAATCTTGCTACAGCTTTTATGGGACTACGGTCCAATGGGTGGGCTCCCACAGTCACCTCTAGGTTCAGACAACCTAGTTCTAGGTTCAGATAACCTAGTAAGAGCAAGGTAAAGTATATTAGCTACAAATTAGTATTTTACTTTTCGGTGGCACTGTACTGGACTTCAGTTGTCCATGGGCTGGGCTCCCATAGTCGTCCCTAGGTTTAGATAACCTAGTAACTCTACTAAATTCGGGACTTGCAACCCCGGGTCTAGTTAGGGATGCGCGCATAGCAAGTGCAGTTGCCGGACCCTCAGCAGCATGATTAGTATTTTCATCTATTTATGATAAATAGTTTTTCAAAGCTTCACAATTTAGTTATGTGATTACCGTTCAGAATTTGTATCAACTTAGCATTAGTTAGTCAGTTGTTGTATCAGTTTAGTTTGATTTTGTTGATACTAGAAGATGTTGCCATGATCAGTTTTTGATTCTATGTTTTGTATGATAGTATACCATGCCATGCTCTAACATGTCTAGTATATATATTTCAAATAACATGTTTTAAAAGCATGAATTGCATCGTGTGCATGTTTTTGTGAGGTAGATGATTTCTTACTCAGCTCTCGAGCTTACAGATACTTCTTTTCCTTATACTGCAGATAAAAGTAAAGGAAAGATGGACTAGCGGAGGCTGGAGGTCAATGCAGTGAAGATGTGTGTGGATGTGAACTTGGAATAAAGATCTTGGAGGAACTAGCAAGAAAATTAGAAATCTTTAGCATTTTCTTATGTTATTACGTTTCCGCACTTCGAGTTATTTTAACGTTTTGAAACATGAAAGACCTGCTTAGGTTGTTAGTGATCGTACTTAGTATGCTAATTAATTGTCATTAGTATGTTTCAGCCATGTTAGAACCTATGCATGTGAATTGGGCACGAAACAGTGCTGAAATCAGACTCCTGTTACGAAATCAGAAACCCCGATCGATCAGCCGATCGATTGGGGGTCCTCAGTCGATCAGCTGATCGATTGGGGAGCTGGTTTCCGCGAACAGTAAGCTTCTGGATCGATCCGCCGATCGATCTAGACGCATTCTGTCGCGAATAGAAGGTTAAGGGATCGATCAACCGATCGATCGAGGAATTAGTTCTCGTGAACAGAGAGCTTCAGAATTGATCACTGGGTCGATTGGCAAGTCTGGATCGATCAGTCGATCGATCCAGAATATTACCCGGGCACAGTAGCACACTGAATCGATCAGTGGATCGATCAAATAACTCCAATCGATCCACCGATCGATTCGAAGGCCTGATGTTGGCTAGGAAGCTCTGCTTACAGTCTCTAGTCCATTCGGAAGCTTGGGTTTCATCTCTTAGCGTGTGTAGCATAACAAAAAGGCACTATGAACAGCAGCTACAGCTTCTAATAGTCATTAGCATGAAAATTTTAATTTAGTTCGCTTCTTCGCAACTCGTAGCTTAGCACAACATAATGTGACGGTCTGGCCTTACAGCCTAGTAAGTAGAAGGTGGGTCGTTACAGAGTGGTATCAGAGCAAAGTTCCATACTTCCTCACACACACATCAGCATTGAACCTGCAGCTTCCAAGTAAGAACATCTTTCACTTCATTTATGTTTTGTTTGTTTTCATGTTCCTAGATAACTAAAGCATGCTTATATATGTATGATAGTACCTAACATGATAACAATAGTTATGCAATATGATTCTGTTAGTTATGTATGTCCTCTGTGTCTTTAGAAAATGGTACGAGGACGCCCAGCTAGAAAGACACCAGCTACTGAGGCCCAGCATGAGGCAGGCAGCTCAGTGCCTCCTTCAGACCTTGTAGAGGTAGTGGCTCAGTTACAGAAGCAACTAGCTGAACAGCAGCAAGAGATAGCCACTTTAAGGGCTAACCAGCAGAACACTCCCACTGTCACTCCAGAACCTAATTTAGCAACCCCCGTAGTGATAGAGGTTCCACCAGTCCAACCTGCAGCACCAGTAGCCCCAGCAGCTGGGGCAATGAGGGAAACCTATCTGATCCAGTGGCAGAAGATCAAGCCATAGAATTTCTCAGGCACCAGTGAACCATGGGATGCTCAAGCCTGGTCCAAAACACTGGAGAGTACGATGGAGCTTTTGGACTGGCCAGAATATGAGAAGGTGAAATGCGC
The DNA here is from genome assembly GCF_018446385.1 of Zingiber officinale. Lineage (NCBI taxonomy): Eukaryota > Viridiplantae > Streptophyta > Magnoliopsida > Zingiberales > Zingiberaceae > Zingiber > Zingiber officinale. The sequence continues at coordinate 19,070,480 of NC_055989.1, forward strand.
CTCTTTCTGCCTGACAGGAGACGCACGTATGTGGTGGGAGAAAATTAAAGCGAAGCGCCCAGTGAATCAGATGACATGGGCTGACTTCGAGAGGGAATTCTTCGAGGAGTTTTTCCACATGCGGGTCACAAACTGCCACTACGACGAGTTCACTGAATTTCGTCAAGGCAACCTTTCAGTCGAGGAGGCCGTGAGGAAATTCAACAGACTGGCTCGTCTATGCCCCGAACTAGTCAGCACTGAAAGAGAACGAGTCAGGCTGATGCTCAAGATGTTAAGGCCGGAAATAGCAATGAATGTGGCCAGCGGCGTCCATAGGCCGCAGACTACAGAAGAACTAGTGAGCAGTGCTTTAACCACCGAGCATTATCAGAACAGTATCAAACAGCAGAAGCAAGTCCTCTCAGAGTCGAAAGGCCAAGGAGGCTCAGGTACTCAGAAACACCAGGGCCACAGCTCCCACGACTCTAACTAGAAAGGGAACTCCAGCAACAAACGCAAACCAGGGAGTTACCCAAAAGGAGGACCAACTAGTAAATAGCCCAGCTATCCCAAGTGTTCCACTTGTGGAAAATTTCACCCAGGAGTTTGTCGCAAGGGCACCCGAGGATGTTTCAAATGTGGCCAGGAGGGACATATGGCTAAACAATGCCCAAACAAGACCAGCTTTCCTCCACCACAGCCGATTCAGTACGAGGTCAAGCCAGCACAGTTGCACCAGATGCAGGCTGCTTTAGATGGTTCACACATCAGCCAAGGCAGACTGGAAGCCCCCTCAGTCGCGACAAATGCAAGGATCTACTCACTGACCCGAGAAGACGTAGCGAATGCCTTGACAGTTGTTACAGGTCAGATTAGTATTTTACAGCAAAGTGCAACTGTCTTATTCGATACTGGGGCAACCCATTCTTATATATCCAGGGCATTCGTCGAAAAGATAGCAATACCCCCAGAGGTATTCAGTGGTCAGTTTTTGACGACGCTACCCTCGGGAGAAATTATGGCATCTACACACTGGCTTAGAGCAGTGCCAGTCATTATAGCAGACAGAGAGCTTTTTGACGATCTGATAGTGCTAGATATGGCTGACTACGATGTCATCATGGGAATGGACTTCCTGATCAAGTACGGTGCTTCCATAGAGTGTCGTAAACAGAAAGTTATATTCCAACCCGAAGTAGGAGTGCAGTTTGAGTTTAGCGGAGAGCCAAAGAGAAGAGCCAAGAAGTTTCTCTCAGCTCTGAAAGCACAGAAACTACTGGATTCAGGATGTATGAGATTCTTAGCACATGTAGTCAGTACCAGCCAGGACAAGGACCGAAAACTAGAGGAGGTCCGAGTCGTATGTGACTACCCAGCAGTCTTTCCTGAGGAGTTACCAGGCCTAGCACCGGACAGGGAGATAGAATTTGAGATAGAGCTCATTCCCGGAACAAATCCCATCTCCAAGGCACCCTACCGCATGGCTCCAGCAGAACTGAAGGAACTTCATGAGCAACTATAGGAGCTGCTCGACAAGGGCTTCATACGCTCTAGTCACTCACCATGGGGAGCGCCTGTATTGTTCGTGAAGAAGAAGGATGGGAGCATGCGCCTGTGTATAGATTACAGAGCACTGAACCAAGTCACCATCAAGAACAGGTATCCTCTTCCCAGAATAGATGACCTGTTTGATCAACTAAAGGGAGCAGCAGTGTTCTCTAAGATAGATCTCAGATCGGGGTATCACCAAGTGAAGGTTAAAGAAGGCGATATACCCAAGACGGCTTTCAGGACCAGATACGGACATTATGAGTTCGTAGTCATGCCCTTTGGCGTGACAAATGCTCCAGCTACCTTCATGGATCTCATGAACAGAGTATTCAGAGAATACTTAGATAAGTTTGTTATCGTGTTCATCGATGATATTCTTATCTATTTCGGAACTCAGGAAGAACATGCAGCGCACCTGAAAATAGTATTGCAGACCCTTCAGCAGAACCAGCTGTACGCCAAGTTCACGAAATGTGAATTCTGGCTCGATCAAGTAGCCTTTCTGGGTCACATTATCTCCAAGGATGGTATTATGGTAGACCCCAGTAAAATAGAAGCTGTGAGTAACTGGAAAAGACTCAAGAACGCCAGTGAGATCAGAAGCTTTTTGGGACTAGCAGGTTATTACAAAAAGTTCGTAGAGGATTTCTCCAGAATAGCCTCCCCACTGACAGCTCTTACTAGGAAAAATAAAAAATTTCAGTGGACAGAGGACTGTGAGAATAGTTTTATGGAACTTAAAAGAAGACTGACCAGTGCACCCATTCTGACTCTACCAGAAAACACAGACAGCTTTGATATTTATAGCGATGCCTCTAAATTGGGACTAGGAGCGGTACTGATGCAAAATAGCAAGGTGATCACCTATTCCTCCAGACAACTCAAAGACTATGAGAGGAACTATCCTACTCATGATCTTGAGCTTGCAGCAGTCGTTTTCGCTCTCAAAATTTGGAGACACTACTTGTATAGAGCTCAGTGTAGAGTGTATACAGATCATCAGAGTCTGAAGTATTTTTTCACTCAGAAGGATCTGAATATGTGACAGCACAGATGGCTTGAGCTGGTCAAAGACTATGACATAGACATCCTCTACCATCCAGGAAAAGCCAATAAGGTGGCAGATGCACTTAGCAGGAAGTCCAGCGCCACATTATTATCCCTACTAGCCATGTCACCGCCCCTACAGAAGGAGATCACAGATTTCAATCTCGAACTTATAGTGGGACAGCTCTCTACTATGATGTTAGAATCCACCTTGCTTGGTGACATCCAGACAGCTCAGGGACAGGATCCTGAAATTCAGAAAATCAAGCAAGGGTTAGCAGAATCAGGAAGTGGAGAGTTCAGAATATCCGATAGTGGGGCATTACATTTTAGTGACAGACTTTGTGTTCCAGATCAGGAGGAACTAAAGAGAAAGATTTTAGACGAGGCTCACAGGACTCCCTATGCGATGCATCCGGGTTCCACCAAGATGTATCAAGATTTAAAGAAACATTTTTGGTGGTCGGGAATGAAAAGAGACATCGCTAGATATGTCAGTACCTGTCTGACCTGCCAGAGGGTCAAGGCAGAACATCAGAGACCAGGAGGAGTTCTGCAGCCCATTCAGATCCCAGAATGGAAGTGGGAGGATATTTCTATGGATTTCATAGTGGGACTATCCAAAACCACGAATGGTTTTGATGCCATATGGGTAATAGTCGACAGGTTGACTAAATCAGCCCACTTCTTAGCTATCAGGATATCCTACTCCATGGAGCAGCTAGCTCAGTTGTATCTCAAGGAGATTGTCAGACTACATGGAGTCCCACAGACCATCATTTTAGACAGAGACAGTAGGTTCACATCACACTTATGGGAGTGTGTACAGTCAGCGTTGGGCACTAAGTTAAGATTCAGTACAGCTTTCCATCCTCAGACAGATGGTCAGACGGAGCGAGTAAATCAGGTACTCGAAGATATGCTCCGAGCATGTGTCCTAGACTTCAAGGGAAGTTGGTGTAAATATCTGAGTTTAGCAGAATTTGCATACAATAACAGCTATCAGGCCACTATCGGTATGGCACCCTACGAGGCTCTCTATGGGCGGAGGTGTAGATCTCCAATCTGCTGGTATGAGAGTGGTGAACAGAAGGAACTAGAACTTCAGACAAATCTAGTAGCAGACACCACGGCAGCTATACAGCAGATCTGTCAGAGGATAGAGATAGCTCAGAGCCGCCAGAAAAGTTATGCTAATACACGACGCAGACCCTTATAATTTTCAGTTGGGGATACAGTATTCCTCAGAGTAGCTCCCATGAAGGGAGTAATGCGTTTTGGGAAGAAGGGCAAATTAAGTCCCAGATATGTGGGACCATACCTCATCACTAGGAGAGTTGGCAAAGTAGCATATGAACTAGAGCTACCCCAGGAGATGTCAGCTATCCACGATGTATTTCAGGTCTCTATGCTGAAGAAGCATATCCCAGATGTCACCCAGGTGATTGAGCCCCAGTCGGTACAAATCCGTGAAGACCTCAGCTATGACAGTCGGCCTATTCAGATAATAGATCGAGCAGTTAAGAAATTGCGGAACAAAGAAGTACCATTAGTTAAAGTCCTTTGACAAAATCACACAGCAGAAGAGGCAACTTGGGAGACAGAAGCCAGTATGAGACAGAAGTACCCAGAGTTATTCTAAGTTTGAGGATGAACTTTTTATAAAGTATGGGGGATTGTAATGCCCGAAAATTCTCAAAAGACTTTTAGAAATATTCTACGATTTTTCTAGAATTTTAGGATATTTTTATGAAAATTTTAGAGTAGCGGAAGTAGCAAAAATAAATAGAAACGTAAAATAGCCTACGCGGGTACTGAACCCGAGACCTACTAGACCGTATGCTTTTTGGATGACTAGTAACCAATTGAACCCAGTAGGGCCGTGCTGAAAGAAAAGGGAATCAATTATATTTATGTTAGAGTTGGGCCGAATTACCCACTTAATATAAATAGGAAAATTATTAAGTGGAGAATTGTTTAAACGATAATTCTTTTCCCCTCAACCCTAGTCACGCCGCCCCTCTCCCTTCTCTTCTTCTCTCGGCGCACCAAGCCCCAAGGGCTAGGGTTTTGTCCCAAAGGCTCCAAGAACACCTTCCGGCGACAACTCCGACACGAGGACGCTCCTCTCCGCGAGAAGAGCACGTGGAAGCAAGAGGGTCATCGAGAAGATTGTTTTTCCGGAAAAACCTAGCGATCAGATAGTAAGGAAAACTAGCGCAGGATGTAAGAAACCCCTCACCTGTAGTATAAGTAGCTTTTCGTACGTTTTATGCATTAGTTTAGTCATATGCAGAATTTTCAGTATATAGGGTGTGAATTAGCGCACACCAAGTGTTTGCTTTAATGCTCAGTTCAGTAAAATGCCACCATAGGCATTTCAATAGTTCAGATAAATGCAGTAGAAGCATTTTTATAGCACATTTAGTCTTGCTACAGCTTTTATGGGACTACGGTCCAATGGGTGGGCTCCCACAGTCGCCTCTAGGTTCAGACAACCTAGTTCTAGGTTCAGATAACCTAGTAAGAGCAAGGTAAAGTATATTAGCTACAAATCAGTATTTTACTTTTCGGTGGCACTGTACTGGACTTCAGTTGTCCATGGGCTGGGCTCCCATAGTCGTCCCTAGGTTTAGATAACCTAGTAACTCTACTATATTCGGGACTTGCAACCCCGGGTCTAGTTAGGGATGCGCGCATAGCAAGTGCAGTTGCCGGACCCTCAGCAGCATGATTAGTATTTTCATCTATTTATGATAAATAGTTTTTCAAAGCTTCACAATTTAGTTATGTGATTACCATTCAGAATTTGTATCAACTTAGCATTAGTTAGTCAGTTGTTGTATCAGCTTAGTTTGATTTTGTTGATACTAGAAGATGTTGCCATGATCAGTTTTTGATTCTATGTTTTGTATGATAGTATACCATGCCATGCTTTAACATGTCTAGTATATATATTTCAAATAGCATGTTTTAAAAGCATGAATTGCATCGTGTGCATGTTTTTGTGAGGTAGATGATTTCTTACTAAGCTCTCGAGCTTACAGATACTTCTTTTCCTTATACTGCAGATAAAGGTAAAGGAAAGATGGACTAGCGGAGGCTGGAGGTCAATGCAGTGAAGATGTGTGTGGATGTGAACTTGGAATAAAGATCTTGGAGGAACTAGCAAGAAAATTAGAAATCTTTAGCATTTTCTTATGTTATTACGTTTCCGCACTTCGAGTTATTTTAACGTTTTGAAACATGAAAGACCTGCTTAGGTTGTTAGTGATCGTACTCAGTATGCTAATTAATTGTCATTAGTGTGTTTCAGGCATGTTAGAACCTATGCATGTGAATTGGGCACTGTTTTGGGCACGAAACAGTGCTGAAATTAGACTCCTGTTATGAAATCAGAAACCCCGATCGATCAGCCGATCGATTGGGGATCCTCAGCCGATCAGCTGATCGATTGGGGAGCTGGTTTCCGTGAACAGTAAGCTTCTGGATCGATCCGCCGATCGATCCAGACGCATTCTGTCGCGAATAGAAGGTTAAGGGATCGATCAACCGATCGATCGAGGAATTAGTTCTCGCGAACAGAGAGCTTCGGAATCGATCACTGGGTCGATTGGCAAGTCTGGATCGATCAGTCGATCGATCCAGAATATTACCCGGGCACAGTAGCGCGCTGAATCGATCAAATAACTCCAATCGATCCACCGATCAATTCGAAGGCCTGATGTTGGCTAGGAAGCTCTGCTTACAGTCTCTAGTCCATTCGGAAGCTTGGGTTTCATCTCTTAGCGTGTGTAGCATAACAAAAAGGGACTATGAACAGTAGCTACAGCTTCTAATAGTCATTAGCATGAAATTTTTAATTTAGTTCGCTTCTTCGCAACTCGTAGCTTAGCACAGCATAATGTGACGGTCTGGCCTTACAGCCTAGTAAGTAGAAGGTGGGTCGTTACAGATACTCCCAGAGCATTTTGAAAAGGAAGGTAAACTTCAAGAAGATGAAATGAAAATTTCCTTTATTATTTGGATTTTATAGTCTACATAATACTTGTGAACATATAAAGAATACCTCTCCTGTACCGAGGTGTCTTCCACAAGGTTCGATATCAAATGATATTCTTTGGTTGGTGTGTTCAGATGATCTCTATAGTCTGAGAGGACATATGAAAAGCTCATGATGGTTTGTTTACATTGTATAAGAAAAAAAAACTACATTCATATATGTTGGACCGCTGGGGTCGGCTAGAAGGGGGGTTGAATAGCCTTGAAAAATTAAAAGAACAACCCTTCTTGACTTCCAAATAAAGTCTTGCATAATAATTAAATAGACAGAAAGTAAAAGAAGAGGCACACAGGTATTTACTTGGTTACAACCAGGGAGGTTGTTAATCCAAGGAGAATGAAACACAGTAGATATCTCCTTTTAGGCGAAGAAGCCTCTTACAGCATTTAAGCACAGAGAATAATGAAGCCAAACTACAAAGAGAGCATACAACTGTTGTAATCAAGATTGCTTGTCTAAAATCTAGCTTCTCGACCAAGGCTGTATTTATAGCCTTGGTTAGGGCGCCCGGAGGGTTCCAGGCGCTTGGGAAAGGGATAAAATTTTATCCCTTTCGCATAGATTACGGTTTGACCATGATCCAAATAAGACATCAGTCCGGGCGCTCGGTCTGTTCCGGGCGCTCGGACCACCAAAGTCAACCCCTGTTGACTTTTTTTATTTGGGCCATCTGGTCCGGTGCTGCTCGCCTCGGTCCGGGTCTTCTATTCCAGTTCCATTTGTTTGGGTGATCTCTGCGATTCGGAATAGGGTTCACCCGAACTCAACTTCCGGTCTTCTCGACCAAGCTTCCGCTTCCGCTTCGGCTACTCATCCCTCGAAATCGTCGCATTCGTCCTTCTCGTCCGCCAGCGTACTCATCCGCAGACTTCGTCCCTTGGTCGCACCTCGTGCCGACCTTCTCGCTAGCTGTGTCTCTTGCTCCCCGAGCAGTCTTCCGCTCCGGTTCTCGTCCTTCGGAACCACCGGATGCTTCCTTCTCGTCCGTCGGTATACTCTTCTGCAGCACCTCATCCCTCAAACGCACCATGTGTCATCCTTCTCGCTAGCTGCGTCTTCCGCTCGACTACTTGTGCTCCTAAGCTCTTGCACACTTAGACACAATGTTAAAAACACACAAGATCTAATTTAACTTGTTGATCACACCAAAACAATCTTGGGATTCCAACAATCTCCTCCTTTTTGATGTGAGCAACCCATGTTAAGCTAGGGTAACTAACATAAATTAAGAGTAACAAAATTTTGCATTTAAGTGCAACAAGATAAAAATTTTTAATCTCTACCTCCCCCTAGACTTATACTTTTTCTTCTCCCCCTTTGATCACATAAAAAATGGGGTTCCAAAAAATCTAAGGGTAAAAACTTTGGAAATTTTAAACATTATTTAAAAAATTTCTAAGTGAAAGAAATTTTCAAAATTTCTAAGTTAGATAATTTTGCAAACAATATTTTTGAGAAAAAATGTTTGACAAACTTAAAGCATTATCTCACTTTAATTCTTTATCAGTAAGTTAATTAAATACTTTATTTCAATATTTGGCTTCCAGGCAGTGGCAAGGCACTAGGTCTTCTTGGTTATTGGAGCAACAACAACTTTCTTAGACAAAGCCGCATAAAGAAATTAAATGTTTAATTTTCTCACTAAGAATGCTAAGTCTAAGTTTTTAATTTAGATCAAATTCACTAATATTGTGATATTTAAATTTTCATTTTAGTTTATCATAATTTCTCAGATCTAAAACAGGGAATTGTGAACATGAAAAAAAATTGTATAATCTGTATTTGTTCCTCTAACATGTCAATTTTTAGTTTGTCTAAACCCTTTAATTGACAAGTTGTTGTTAGAGTTTCTTTTATTTCAATATTCTTTGTTTTATTTTGAATTTCTAATTCATAAAAATGTTTTGAGAATATAAATTCTAACTCACAAAAATCTTTCAATAATTTAATTTCTTATTTGCAAAAATCTTTAGGCAACGTTTTGATTGACTAAATCAATTGTTCAGGAGGTGTAGATCATACCTGACTTACCTTGTCGGCAGTTGATTCTCCCTCTGTTGAGTTGTTTTCTTTCGAAAACTCTCCCCCTTCATCAATGCTCATCTGGAATAAGCTTTCTATATCTTCGGGATGGAATTCGATTGTTAGGGCTGTCCCGGTAGTTTCCTCGTTCTCGGACTGTACTGACGGTGACTTGGCATCCATCGAGGAGTTAGATTCGACTTTAGCTGGTTCTTCATAGATCTTCAAGAACTTTCCCAAAGTTCATTTGCGCTTTTGTATTTTCCGATTTTGTCGAGATCCTTGGTAGGTAGTACGCTCAAAAGACTAGACTCGGCCTTACCATTTGCCATTACCTTGTTACGTTGCTCGTCAGTCCACTGATGCTCCTCAAGTTCTCCTCCTTCTTTGCTTTTGGGCACTTCAAAACCATATTTCATTATTAATAACATATTAAAGTCAATTTTAAAATAAACCTGCATTCGTCGCTTCCAAAAAGTGAACTCCCCCTCAAAAGTTGGTGGGTAGATATTTGCTCCGACCATCTCATTGCTTCAGTCGGCGGTTAGTCCTCCTGAGGCGTACTCGACTCTAATACCACTTGTTGGACCGCTGGGGCCGGCTAGAAGGGGGGTTGAATAACCCTAAAAAATTAAAAGAACAACCCTTCTCAACTTTCAAATAAACACTTGCATAATAATTAAATATACAGAAAGTAAAAGAAGAGGCACATAGGTATTTACTTGGTTATAACCAGGGAGGTTGTTAATCCAAGGAGAATGAAGCGCAGTAGATATCTCCTTTCATGCGGAGAAGCCTCTTACAACATTTAAGCACAGAGAATAATGAAGCTAAACTACAAAGAAAGCATACAAGTGTTGTAATCAAGATTGCTTGTATAAAATCTAGCTTCTGGACCAAGGCTGTATTTATAGCCTTGGTTGGAGCGCTCGGAGGATTCCAGCCGCCTAGGAAAGGGATAAAATTTTATCCCTTTCAAACGGATCGTGGTTTGACCGTGATCCAGATAAGACTTCAGTCCGGGCGCCCCGAACTGGTCCGAGCGCCCGGACTACCAAAGTCAACCCCTGTTGACTTTTTCGATCTGGGCCATCTGCTCCGGTGCTGCTCGCCTCGGTCCAGGTCTTCTACTTCGGTTTTGTTCGCTTGGGTGATCTCTGACATCTGGAATAGAGCTCATCCGAACCCAACTTCCGGTCTTCTCGAGCAGACTTCCTCTCTGGCTTCTCGTCCCTCTGAATCATCGCGTGCTTCCTTCTTGCCCGCCAGCGTACTCATTTGTAGACTTCGTCCCTTGGTCGCACCCCGTGCCGACCTTCTCGCTAGCTGCATCTCTTGCTCCCCGAGCAGTCTTCTGCTCCGGCTTCTCGTCCCTCAGAACGACCGCACGCTTCCTTCTCGTCCGCCGGTGTACTCTTCCGCAGCGCCTCGTCCCTCAAATGCACCGCGTGCCATTCTTCACGCAAGCTGCGTCTTCCGCTCGACTACCTATGCTCCTAAGCTCCTGCACACTTAGACACAAGGTTAAAAACACACAAGAACTAACTTAACTTGTTGATCACACCAAAACAACCTTGGGGTTCCAACAATATATTCTGCAAGAAAAATCACATGAGTCGGCCCTGAGAACAAGTAGTGAAAAATATGTTAATGTGTTGATTTAGATAGTAGTACTTTTAGTTCATTGTTTCAAGTAATCTCCCATGTTCATTGAGCATTATCATCATTGCTAAGTGACTTTTTTCTTGTTTGTTATGATTGTTCATGACACACATGCATATCTATGATGAAATAGTACACAACTACTTTATTTCTTAAACTTGAGTAAAAAAATTTGCATGTGATCAGTAGGAATGTGATGCACATTTAGATTGTATGTCCATGGTAAAGTATCAGTATGTCACATGGTTATTGAGAGACATTTCTCAACAATCACATAAGAGTATATAAGCTCCTCTATTTTAATCATTCGCTGTTTATGTCACGCCCTGAGAATATACTTATCCTTTGAATTGGACAGTACCCCCTAGTAACAATATAGGAAATACAATATCGAACTAATTCAAGCCAACATAAAAATATCGATGTAATATAACAACACCAAGTCATAAAATGATAATACGTGTATGTATGCATGTACATGTGAACATATTCAAAATCTAATACAGAAAGAAATTGCAACCATAAACAACAGGAACAATAATATAAAACAACTCAACGGAAACCCAACTTGAACGAGACTAGCAGCCAGGACCTCTGAGCGACACAACACCTTCTCTATCTGCTAACCTGAAAGTCAAGGGAAAAGTAAAGGTAGTGAATACAATCACTCAGTGGGTAGAAGAAGATAATACATGAATAATATACTAACATGAGATCAAAGGATGCAGTCTCCGGTAAAATACTTACTAACCAACGTAGGTGTCCAACATAATCACCAGCTAGCTGAAACTATAATCAATAATATAGCACTTCACTAACCTGCTCAACTGAGTATAACCAACAAATTGGGAGTACATATAGTACATCCAAACCTGCACGCACAAATATATGACTGACATATAGCAAGTATACAACAAACACTGACTGCGATAGAACACTCTACCACGGATGGTCCTGTGAGTAGTCAGGACAAATGACTAGTCATTGTCTGCGGGAAATCGCTCTACCACGGATGGTCCCGTGGGCAGTCAGGGTAAATGACTAATCACTGTCTGCGGGAGAACGCTCTATCATGGATGGTCCCGTGGATAGACAGCGTATATATCAATGGTCACTAACGACTCTCTCTCAACCATGCAAGGAGACAAGATATACTAATGATCGCTGACGACTCTCTCAACAACGAATGGGAGACAATGGTCGACAGGATAATCTAACGATCGCTGATGACTTTCTCAACCATGAAGGGGAGATAATGGTCGATAGGATAATCTAACGGTCATTGATGATTCTCTCAACCACAAATGGGAGAGAAGGCTCGACAGGAAAATCTAACAATCGCTGACAATTCTCTCAACCACGAATGAAAGACAATGGTCGACAGGATAATCTAATGGTCACTGACGATTCTCTCAACCACGCATGGGAGAGAATGGTCGACAGAGTATATCAATTGAGTGTCCAGAGGGGTACTCAAACTACTACACTATGGTATAATCTTACTAATGTGTAGGCATAATTTTATATAACAAGTAAGAGTCTACTAGGGTACTCGGTACCCTATACTACAATATAATCCTACTAATATATAGGTAGAACATAGATAATCAAGTCCCCAAGTTACTACTCGCCTAGTATTAATATCCCTACTAGTTCCAACGTATCATCACCTATATAATATAAATGGGGTTAAGATTAAATAAGTCCTAAGGGCTTATCCAAAGAGAAAAGCCTAGTGGGATATGCTACCCTTCTACTAGAGAGTGATTCCCATCAAGTATAGGTTAGTATAATCTCACTAACATATATGCCTTTGCACTCAACTATACTACCTATAGGATTAGTGACCTATAGGCACGAATTTAAGTATATAACCATACTATATCATAAATTCACGAACTTAAGTTATAGGCTTAATTGACAATAAGGGTCTATTAGGATACTCAATATCTTACACCCTAGTATGAATACAAACAAACAAAGGTTTAGCAAGATACTCAATATCTTATACTATGGTATGATCATCCTAACAAAGTCAAATCATCTACTTAGGGGTCTAGCAGAATATCCAATGTCCTACACTAGGGTCTGATAATATCATGCATACACATATAAAGACAATCATGAATAATAAACGAGACTACATAGCTATCAACAATAGGTCAACATATAAGGATGTAATGACAATGATAAGGTATCAAACTTAGAAGGAAATAGAGCGCATAGATATGGTAAGCAAGTATCTGCGACCCAATCAAAACATGGCAATAACAATCATGCACTAAAATCAAAGCTCGTAAAAGACAAGCAGAATCTATCCACCTCATTGTAGATCATCCAAATCATCTTCAAGTCCAAGAGTCAGCATTAAACTTGAATCCTACAAGGATACGAAAGAATCTAAGGTCCATCCATATGTCAATCAAATTACAAAACCCATTAAATTGAATAATGATTCCATTAATCCCAACTTAATCATCCAAATCATTTATTGATCTAGATTATTGGTTAACATATTAATTAATTACAATTAACCATTTAATACATTCGTTAATTGTTTATTTATCACAAAACTAACCCTACACAGATTACTTCTGATTGAACTTAACTACAACATCTCATTAACTTAATTAAGCACTATTCATTACCTTAATTAATTTCTTCTGTTTATCGGAACCTGAACAGGGACGTCGACGCTAGGTACTCGGCTGCCTCATGTCGGAGGGAAGGAAGAAGAGGTCAGATGCTACTTCCATGTGAAAGCAGGCAGTAGTAGCGAATTCACAGAGGTGGCTTCCTATGGCAAGTCACGAATGGTGGAGATGAGGTCGCCAGTGATGGATCGAAAGCGCTAGAGGGGGGGTGAATAGCGCTCGTGGCTATTTTATCGATTTACGGAAATCATTCGAGTAACCAAAGTAATGCAGCGGAAATGAAAAGTAAAGTAAATACAAAGACACAATTGATTTACTTCGTTCGGAGCCTATTTCGACTCCTACTCGAAGGCCCGCGGTCCTTGACCGCTTTCGGTGGGCAACAACTATAATATCGGAATTATTACAAACTAGAAGCAATCACAGTTAAGTGTAAAATAAGAAAGTTATACCAACGAATAAGAAAATGGAAGAGCTTTGGAGTTTCGGTTCGTTGTAGCAGCAGCGTGTTGTTGAAGCGTACGGAGCATACAAGAGCGCAGAACTTCTGTTCAGAATTCGATGATCTGAGCTGCACCTCGAGGCCTCCTTTTATTGCTCTGCAAGGTCTGATCCAGATTCCCAAGTCTCGGGATCAGCTTTGACCCGAAGCGGATCGGTCGACCGATCCTCACGTTCGGTCGACCGATCAGATGATCTCCACCACATCTGATCCGTCCATCCGTTGCTCCGCTTCGATCTGGTCAAACTCTATCCATGCGTTCGGTCGATCGATCCCAGAGTTTGGTCGACCGATCAGTCTCCTCTGACCCGCACACCTCGGCTTGATCCAGTCGACACCTATCCCAGGTTTGGTCGACCGATCCCGAGGTCCGATCGACCGATCCCTGGTCGAGCCCGGTCCAGATTCTGGAGATCTGATGTGGTAGCTTCGAGGTTCGGTCGACCGATCCCGAGGTTCGGTCGATCGATCTCGGTCAGTTCTAACCCTGCACGAAAATATTAGTTTCCTGCAAAACAGAGTTAGAACACAAAAAGATAACACGATAAATAAAATTGTCAGTCATCGGACTGACCGGGTCTGACTTCAAGTTTCCGACCAGAAACCCTAGGTCGACCCGACGCCTACTGTTCCCTCTACGGGGAACGCGTCCTCACCTACTCCACTCAGGAGATTTACCTGATGTCAGTCCGATCCTCCAGACCGACTGGACTTTCCGCCTAGGGTTACCACCCCCTAAGACCTAGGGTTACCGCCCCCTAGGGTTTTTCTCCACCTAGAATTACCACCCCCTAGGACCTAAGGTTACCGCCCCTTAGGGTTTTCCTCCTTCACCTAGGGTTACCACCCCCTAGGACCTAAGGTTACCACCCCTTAGAATTTTTACCTGCCTAACGCAATTAGGACTTTCCTACACACTTGTTTAAGCTCATTAGATAACAAAACAACTTAACTTGAACCCTTTGACATAATCAAAACACCGGTTCGATCGTCGGATGCTTCCCGCACCAACAATCTCCCCCTTTTTGATTATGGCAACACCGTTCAAAGTTAAGTAGGAGTATGACAAAATTTAAATATGAAAATTATTAAGAAATTTAAACATGAGCATGAAAAAAAATTTGTACTCCTCTTTATGTTTGTACTCCTCTTTATGTTTAAATTCTTAATTCTTAATTTCTTTAACTTTGACTTTTCTCTCCCCCTTTGACATAAATCAAAAAGAATCACAGGAAGAGAAAAGAATAATTAGTTTAAGCTCCCCCTGAAGAGTAGCCCTTTAGTTAATGTCTTAGTGTTTCAAAAAGAATTGTTTAGGAAATGCCTTTGAAAATACTTAGTGTTTTCAACAAAAACTTAGCAAAATTTAGCATTTGAAAATCATTAATTTGGTAAACACATAGCTAAATTTGAAAAGCCTTTTGTGAAAAAGTATTTAACTTAGTTAATTTTGAAAAAGGCTATAGAAGTCACTTAGCTAAATTTGAAATGGTTTTGAAAATACTTAACTCATTTTCAACAAAAATTAGCTAAGCTTAATCTTTTGAAACAAATTGTTGTTTGACAAAAAATGAGTTAAAAAAATTTGACAAACACTTAAAGTTATAAATAATTTAGCTTTGAGAGACTGTTTCTTGAAAAACAAAAAAAACTTAGTAAAGCATTTGGATAATTTTAGTGTTTAATTTTGAAAAATGATTATCTAAATATCCAAGCTTTTAAAATAATGTTGATTCAATATCTATTTTAAAGCTGAGTCAAACATAAATTTTTTTTTATTTTAAGTCAAGTCAAAAATAATTTTTAAAACCAAGTCAAAGATAATTTTTATTTTAAAGGAAAACTAGCTTGAGAAGAAAAATTCACTCCCCCTTGATTAATGTCTTAATAAATTCTTAGGGTCCTATAGTCCAAGCATGTGGCAACTTATTCAACTTGTCTTGATCAGGTATCAGAGCCCTAAAGCATGCTCAATTTTACAATCTTCATTTGAAAAGTTTTTAGAAAGATATTTAATTAAATTTGAAAAGCTCTTCAAAAGTTACTTGATAATTAGCTTGACTCCGTTCACTCCCCCTTAATTAATTCAAACATGAATCCCTAGAGTCCTAGAGTCCAAGCATGTTTAATATTCTCATTTCCTTCACCAACTGTCTAACCTTTAGCTACTTTCTGATTGCCTAGAGGGCAGCAGCTTTCGCTTGGTTAGTCAAGTTAAGTCTTTTAGTCCAGTTAGATCTGACTAAGGCTGGAAGACCTGACTTGATTACTGTTAATAAGGTATTTAACGCCCAGACTCATATTGATGCATAGAAATAAGCATTCTTGAGTCTAGGCTATACCCTATGCATCTCACACCATTCTATGTTTTGCAAACACAAGCAAGGTATGCCTAGGTGTTTGTGAGATGCTCTGGCTAACAACTAGGGGAACAAGATTTCTAGGGTAGAGCCTAGGCTAAGTCATATTTTTGAAAATTCTAAGAAAATGGGATTTTAAAATCATTATTTTTCCTAGATTTTGAAAAAAAATGAGTTTTGAAGTAAGACAGTGAATTTTGAAAATTAATATCTATTCTACCCAGCACATTCGAATTTGCCTTCTAAGTGCACTGAACTCAATTTCAGGTAAGGGCTTTGTAAAGATGTCAGCTAGGTTTGATTTTGACTCAACATACTTGAGTTCAATATCACCTTTAGCTACGTGATCCCTTACAAAATGGTGCTTTACTTCTATATGTTTAGTCCTTAAGTGATGAATTGGGTTTTTAGTTAAATTTATTGAGCTTATATTATCAATTGAGATTTTTATTTTATGATACTCCAGTTGATAGTCTTTAAGAGTATGCATCATCCATAGCAATTGAGATGTGCATTCACCTAAGGCTATATATTCAGCTTCAGTGGTAGATAAGGCAACACAGTGTTGCTTCCTACTTGACCAACTTACTAGGCAGTGTCCTAGAAATTGACAGCTGCCACTTGTGCTTTTTCTGTCTAGCTTGCATCTGGCATAGTTTGAGTCAGAGTAGTCGGTTAGGTCAAGGGTGCCAGATCTAGGATACCATAATCCTACATTTAGGGTTCCCTTAACATACCTAAGGATTCTTTTGACAAGGGTTAAGTGAGACTCTTTTGCACAAGATTGGTATCGTGCACACATACCTACTGAAAAAATAATGTCTGGTCGACTTGCAGTTAGGTACAGTAAACTTCCTATCGCACTTCGATAGTATTTCAAGTCTACTTATTTACCTTCTAAGTCTGAGTCAATTTTGACATTTGTAGCCATTGGTGTATTAATTATTTTTGAGTTTTCCATGCCAAATTTTCTAACTAATTCTTTAGCTGTAACGACCACCCTTCTTACTACTACTACTCTCTAAAGATGACCGTTATTTAACTACTAACTATACTTAACCGGTGTGATTAAAAACCACATGGAAACCCTACTGAAAAATTTCGGCAGAGTCTCCCTTGTACCGGTGACCATATTAAACAATACATGCAGTATATATACTCAACCACAAGCGGCTGGAACACATAACAATCAACCACGCAGCATAAAAATTCTAACTCAGCAACAATAAAGGAAAACTAATCCATACTCACAACTGAATAGCAAACACAGTATCAAGTGTCCTTATAAACAATTATCAAATTTCCCTAACACATAAAGACTTAATTAACTCAAAGAACAAATCATAATTTATTTTATTCGCAAGGATCCCTAGGACTTCCATAGTGCAGACATCACACACCCCTCTTGCATCTCCTTGTCGCCTTCCTTCATATTAGCTTTCCTTTTTCTTTATCTGCAGTAGGAGAAAGTGCAGTCTATAAGCATAAAGCTTAGTGAGCGCTATCTAACTCACAAAAACTCGATATGCATGTATACAAATAAAAACATGCTAAAACTGAATGCTAATATGTAAAGCTACTCATGCTCATAAATAGCAAAGAAATCAACTAACAGAAAAGATAACATGTATAACTACTCATGCTCATAAACTAATAAAGAAAACAAACTAACTGGAATGCTAACATATAAAGCAAAACATGCTTATCAACTAGCAAATAAATAACATGTAAGAAACTAAACATGTAAAAGCTGCTAGCATAAAAGAAAGCTAAACTTGCTGATCTTTAAAACAAAGTGAAACTTACTTCTTTTACTCTAATCTTATTCTTTTATTTCACTTGTTTAAAACTTATATACTTTAATACTTGAAAATAATAATCAACTTCTCTTGGGCCCGGCATTGTACCACTTTGCGCGCATTCTTAATAAGAATCGAGGTAGTTAATCCCAAAACTACTAAGATACTTCTAGGCCTTGTGCATAGGGGCAACTTGGAGCCCATCCCTTGGACCTTGTGTCCGGTACATGCCCTTTAAAAGTAAAATACTTATTATCTTATCTACTTCTTCTTTAAATGCCTTGGCATATTAATAAGCACCTTGTGTGCTAAAATCCCTAAAATCTTGACTTTGGGATTTACTTAAGGCCTTGGCCTTTTCTTTCTTTTCTTAATCTTTCTTATACTTTTCTTATAAAAGAATGCTTCTTACAAAACTGAAATGTTTAAACAAATTCTAATACTACAATGCTTAAACAAAATCTGCATACAAGTTTAAACAGAAATCTGCATATTAAGCTTAACTAAAATCTGCATACTAAGCTTAACAAAATCTGCTTACTACACTAACTAACTTCTGCACTTGTAAGCTTAATAAAATTCTGCACTTGCTTAACAGAAATTCTGCAAAGAAACTTAACAAAAGAAAACATATTCTGGCTAGTACAGATTTTCATCGTCTCTCAAACTTCCTTTCCATAATATGACTAATACACAACTTATATGGAATTCACTTAATAAAGATATTATAACTCGTATTCCATTTAAAATTCCAGAATCAGCCAAACACAGATGTTATCCATATACTTGAATGGAAGTAGCATAACTAAACCTCAAGTTCAGATTCAACATAAGCAATTTATCTAAACCTCATGCTCAGATTTAATGTAAGCAAATTATCTAAACCTCATGTTCAGATTAAAGAACCTCAAATCTGTATACTCTAAAGACTTAATCAAACTTTACTATAATCTTTTAAAACTGCACTACGAGGAGATCTAAACTTCCAAATTGATTTCAATTATCTCAGTTTCCCCACTCATCTAATATCAAAAATCTGCACTATACTAGACTTGACAAAAATCAGCATATTAAACTTATAAAATCTGCACTTGATGAAATTTGCATTTAATGAAAGAAATCTGCACTTAAAATTCTGCACGCTAAGTTAACAGAATTCTGCTCTATAAGCTCTAAAATTGCCTCGGCAATTAAACAGTGAGCTAAAGTGTATAGTAGCTCCAAAGGTTGTTCACACTTAGTAATTCAACACAAAACTAAAGCTAGTTAAGGTCACAAACAACCTAAAAACTGAAACTATTTCATACTTTAGGAACCTAAAGATTGAGACTAATTGTTCATAACACATGCACCCAAACTAAATCTGGAACCTAATACATAAAACCGAATCTGATATGAAATTCAGTCTACTAATCTTTATAATGGCAGAACCTCAATTCAAATCATCTTTAGTCTTAATTCAAAGGATTCAGTGCATGATTAGCATCTAGAACTTGTAATACAAAACCGTATGCTTACAGGATAAGGAATCAATTCACATAACAGTCATCAACCAAAAAGTAGGCAACTCAATTTCCTTGGCAGTTTTCAACTTTCCAAAAACCAACTCAAGCTAAAACCTGCTGGGATTTTCAAACCTATGTAAAGCTTGGAATCTCTCTTAAACTTCTAACACTTCAATACTAAGGTAAAAATTAACAGAACGTGGCTGATAATATCTATGGAATTCCTTCTAATGTGAACAGCAATTCATAAACAGATGCAAGCTAATATAGCATGGCAATTGATACTGAAAGAAATACCATTCT
This sequence comes from Zingiber officinale, assembly GCF_018446385.1. Classification (NCBI taxonomy): domain Eukaryota; kingdom Viridiplantae; phylum Streptophyta; class Magnoliopsida; order Zingiberales; family Zingiberaceae; genus Zingiber; species Zingiber officinale. The sequence goes on from NC_055989.1 coordinate 19,089,930, forward strand.
AAGGAACTAAAACTCCATTACCCGAAGCTAACATAACATTGTAGCTTGATATTAAATGAAATCTTCTACTGTAATAAAATCCAACACTAAAATATTCATAAAACTAATCTCATTAACAGTAGCTTGACAGTTCATTCACAGTTTCTAACCATACTTGTGCTGTTTTGAAACACATCTCAACCTCAACATAAGCATATCATTCCTCATATTAGGGATTTACCAATCACCTCTAACACCTTTGGCTGTCTTTTCCCATGCAAAACATACAAACCATCCCCTGCCTATTGTAGACACAAAAGAATACTAGAAGCTTTAAGAAAATTTGCATTGTTTCAATTGTTGCTCACGCCTACCACAACACTAAGAAGCTAGAGGATAAATGAGAAATCCAACTATCTGCTTGGAATAAAAAGGCAATTCGGGTTTGTACAGCAGCAAAAGAAAACGAAAGGGAAAATATAAGCATAAATTCTGAATTCTGCTACAACCATATGCCTATCAAACTTGAACTTTACCATTCATAATCCTTCTTTGAAACCCACTAAGAACCATTACTAATCAGAGAACCAGAACATCAACAGATTGAAAATCCTTCCAGAGTAATAATTGCGAAGAAGCAAAACCTATTAAAATTCCTCTCTTGACCTATGAAACTCTCGGCAACAACATGGCAGCAAACAAAATCCCTGAATTAAGCAACAAGGTCCAAAGAAATTAGGCACAAGCTAAACAACAAAACCCTTTTCCCTTTTCTTTGAAGCACACGGCAACAAACAGATCCAAAAGCTGAAACGCAAGAAAATTCAAGCAAAGCTTCGGAAACAAAGAAAATAACAAGAAATAAATCTCGGAGCTATCCTACTGCAGGTGAGTAGCAACTCACTCCTTGTATCCTTGAACTCACAGCCGGAAAGGGAGATCTAGGGTTTCGGATAGATGAGAATCCCGACGGCTTCTTTGCGTTTCCGAGCTCCTCTCGTCGAGGTGGTCACGCGCGGATGAAGACCGGTCGGAAAACGATGCTCGTCGGCCGCCGGAGACGTGCCCTAAGTCGTCTTCGTTTCCACCCGAGAGAGAGCCGTCGCGCGGCGTCGTGAGCGTGAGAGAAGAAAGGGAATTTCGGGAGAAATTTTAGGTTTAGGGAAAAGGATTTAAAACTTATACTCAAGGTTATTTTCGTTTCCAACTATAGCTTAAATGGAATTTTTCTCCTTCCTTAATAACAAACGATCGCTAGCACACTTGGTCAGCCCGGCTTTAACCAAGTCTGAGATCTTGGCTTCGATTCCTCAGCCGCGCACTTTTATTTCCAATTTATTTTATTGTTTCTAACTACTACTTAACAAATCGAGCGCAGCTCGGTTGGTTGGGCCGGTTTTGCTTGGGTCCGGGGTGCTGGGTTCGAAACCCAGCTTCTACAACCCCTTTTTTTTTTTTTAGTTTATTTTTAAAACTTATTCTCCTTGGTAAAAATACCAAACGAACTCCAAAAATTGCATAAAAATACTCTAAAAATTTCTAAAAATCTCTAGAATTTTTCTATAGCATTTCTAAATATTTTTGAATTATTTTTGGGGCTCAAAATGAGGAAATTTGGGTCGTTACAATTCCCCATACCTTATAAAAAGTTCGTCCTCGAACTTAGAATAATTCTAGATATCTCTATCTTATACTGTCCTCACGCTTCTAAGTAACTTCCCTCGTGCTTCTGGTTCCAAATAACTTTCACTAATGGTACTCTTTGTTCCTTAGTCTCTTAACTTCTCGGTCCTCTATCATTCATATCGAATCGTACTCATTAGTGGTCCTTGGAAGGCTTATTATAAGGTCTCCGAAGACCATAGGTGCATTAGTCACACCAAATAGCATGATTACAAATTCGTAGTGTCCATTTCTGGTCCTGAAAACTATTCTGGGTGCATCACTTCCTTTCACTTTCAACTGATGGTTCCCCAAAACGCAGGTCTGTTTTAGAGAACATTATTGCCCTCTTTAGCAGATCCAATAGATCATCTATTCTGGGAAGAGGGTACTTGTCCTTAACTGCTACTTTGCTCAGCGCTCTTAAAATCTATGCACATTAGCATGGATCCGTCTTTCTTCTTAACGGACAACTCTGGAGCTCTCCGGGGTGAATGACTAGACGGATGAAACCCTTGTCAAGTAGCTCCTAAAATTGTTCTTGTAACTCTCTTAGCTCTGCTAGAAAAATTCGATACAGAGCTTTTGAAATTGAGCTGGTATCAGGAAACAACTCAATTTCAAACTCTACTTCTCTGTTGGGAGATAGTCGAAGTAGCTCTTCTAGAAATTCTTCTGGGTATTCGCAGACTACCCGAATGTCTTCCTGCTTGGGTCTCTTGTTATCATTGTCCTTCTAATTCTAATTACTTAACTGGGTTCTCTGTTCCCCACTGTCTTGTCTTCTATCTTGACTGACTTGTGTTACGTTTGTTGTGCCTTTTTGCTGTTCAGATAGTGCTCACTAATGCCCTGCTGACCAGCTCTTCACCAATCTATGGTCGGTGAGTTTCACTACTCACATTAGATGTTATTTCTGGTCTCAGCATTAGGAACATCAGTCTGACTCTTTCTTTCACTATACTTACTAACTCTAGGCAAAGGTGAGCTAGCATGTTAAATCTTTTAACCGCTTCTTCTACTGGTAAGTCACCTGATCTAAATTCTATAACCACCTCATAATGTTTATTGGTGATCCGTTGGCAGAAGAACTCTTAGTAAAACTCTATCTCAAAGTCAACTCAGCTCATCTGGTTGACTGCTCTCTTACTCTTAACTCGCTCCCACTACATACAAGCATCTCCAGATAGGCAGAAAGAGGCACACTTAATGATATCAACCTTCTCGACTTCTGGTCAGTCAAGAAGCTCCATTGTGCTCTCAAATGTCTTGAACCAAGCCTGGGCATCCAGAGGCTCTCTGGTTTGAGAAACTTTCAGCCACTGTATGAGGTAAGCTTCTTGTCTTCTAAGTGATGTGGCGACTTCTAGGGCAACCGATGGGACTTGATCACCACCGGGTCTCCACATTAATGGTTGGGGAAGTGGGAGGAGTGGCTCGATTGGCCATTAGATTGGCAATCACTTGCTACTGCTCTCTCTGAAGTTGAGCAACAACTTCAGAGAGAATAGGCCCAGGGGTTCTGGGCTCTTCGTTCTCCTGAACTTGGTCCTCAATATGAACGGTACGGGGATGTTCTCTTCTTGCCATCTAATTATGCAAAGAAAGAAACTTGCTATCTTCTCTATCCTTCCTAAACATACATATTATATATGAAGAAAGAAAACAGCAAAAACTCTTATCTTACTTAAGCACTTATAAACCATCACTCTATACTGCAAATAATAATAAAGGAAAGCAATAAAGAAAGAACTTAAATACTTTCTTACTTGAAGACGGCAAGGTTGATGCTGATGTGTGTGATGCTGGAGAATGGGAACTGCTCTGATACCAACTGTAACGACCACCCTTCTTACTACTACTACTCTCTAAGGATGACCGTTATTTAACTACTAACTATACTTAACCGGTGTGATTAAAAACCACATGGAAACCCTACTGAAAAATTTCGGCAGAGTCTCCCTTGTACCGGTGACCATATTCAACAATACATGCAGTATATATACTCAGCCACAAGCGGCTGGAACACATAACAATCAACCACGCAGCATAAAAATTCTAACTCAGCAACAATAAAGGAAAACTAATCCATACTCACAACTGAATAGCAAACACAGTATCAAGTGTCCTTATAAACAATTATCAAATTTCCCTAACACATAAAGACTTAATTAACTCAAAGAACAAATCATAATTTATTTTATTCGCAAGGATCCCTAGGACTTCCATAGTGCAGACATCACACACCCCTCTTGCATCTCCTTGTCGCCTTCCTTCATATTAGCTTTCCTTTTTCTTTATCTGCAGTAGGAGAAAGTGCAGTCTATAAGCATAAAGCTTAGTGAGCGCTATCTAACTCACAAAAACTCGATATGCATGTATACAAATAAAAACATGCTAAAACTGAATGCTAATATGTAAAGCTACTCATGCTCATAAATAGCAAAGAAATCAACTAACAGAAAAGATAACATGTATAACTACTCATGCTCATAAACTAATAAAGAAAACAAACTAACTGGAATGCTAACATATAAAGCAAAACATGCTTATCAACTAGCAAATAAATAACATGTAAGAAACTAAACATGTAAAAGCTGCTAGCATAAAAGAAAGCTAAACTTGCTGATCTTTAAAACAAAGTGAAACTTACTTCTTTTACTCTAATCTTATTCTTTTATTTCACTTGTTTAAAACTTATATACTTTAATACTTGAAAATAATAATCAACTTCTCTTGGGCCCGGCATTGTACCACTTTGCGCGCATTCTTAATAAGAATCGAGGTAGTTAATCCCAAAACTACTAAGATACTTCTAGGCCTTGTGCATAGGGGCAACTTGGAGCCCATCCCTTGGACCTTGTGTCCGGTACATGCCCTTTAAAAGTAAAATACTTATTATCTTATCTACTTCTTCTTTAAATGCCTTGGCATATTAATAAGCACCTTGTGTGCTAAAATCCCTAAAATCTTGACTTTGGGATTTACTTAAGGCCTTGGCCTTTTCTTTCTTTTCTTAATCTTTCTTATACTTTTCTTATAAAAGAATGCTTCTTACAAAACTGAAATGTTTAAACAAATTCTAATACTACAATGCTTAAACAAAATCTGCATACAAGTTTAAACAGAAATCTGCATATTAAGCTTAACTAAAATCTGCATACTAAGCTTAACAAAATCTGCTTACTACACTAACTAACTTCTGCACTTGTAAGCTTAATAAAATTATGCACTTGCTTAACAGAAATTCTGCAAAGAAACTTAACAAAAGAAAATATATTCTGGCTAGTACAGATTTTCATCGTCTCTCAAACTTCCTTTCCATAATATGACTAATACACAACTTATATGGAATTCACTTAATAAAGATATTATAACTCGTATTCCATTTAAAATTCCAGAATCAGCCAAACACAGATGTTATCCATATACTTGAATGGAAGTAGCATAACTAAACCTCAAGTTCAGATTCAACATAAGCAATTTATCTAAACCTCATGCTCAGATTTAATGTAAGCAAATTATCTAAACCTCATGTTCAGATTAAAGAACCTCAAATCTGTATACTCTAAAGACTTAATCAAACTTTACTATAATCTTTTAAAACTGCACTACGAGGAGATCTAAACTTCCAAATTGATTTCAATTATCTCAGTTTCCCCACTCATCTAATATCAAAAATCTGCACTATACTAGACTTGACAAAAATCAGCATATTAAACTTATAAAATCTGCACTTGATGAAATTTGCATTTAATGAAAGAAATCTGCACTTAAAATTCTGCACGCTAAGTTAATAGAATTCTGCTCTATAAGCTCTAAAATTGCCTCGGCAATTAAACAGTGAGCTAAAGTGTATAGTAGCTCCAAAGGTTGTTCACACTTAGTAATTCAACACAAAACTAAAGCTAGTTAAGGTCACAAACAACCTAAAAACTGAAACTATTTCATACTTTAGGAACCTAAAGATTGAGACTAATTGTTCATAACACATGCACCCAAACTAAATCTGGAACCTAATACATAAAACCGAATCTGATATGAAATTCAGTCTACTAATCTTTATAATGGCAGAACCTCAATTCAAATCATCTTTAGTCTTAATTCAAAGGATTCAGTGCATGATTAGCATCTAGAACTTGTAATACAAAACCGTATGCTTACAGGATAAGGAATCAATTCACATAACAGTCATCAACCAAAAAGTAGACAACTCAATTTCCTTGGCAGTTTTCAATTTTCCAAAAACCAACTCAAGCTAAAACCTGCTGGGATTTTCAAACCTATGTAAAGCTTGGAATTTCTCTTAAACTTCTAACACTTCAATACTAAGGTCAAAATTAACAGAACGTGGCTGATAATATTTATGGAATTCCTTCTAATATGAACAGCAATTCATAAACAGATGCAAGCTAATATAGCATGGCAATTGATACTGAAAGAAATACCATTCTAAGGAACTAAAACTCCATTACCCGAAGCTAACATAACATTGTAGCTTGATATTAAATGAAATCTTCTACTGTAATAAAATCCAACACTAAAATATTCATAAAACTAATCTCATTAACAGTAGCTTGACAGTTCATTCACAGTTTCTAACCATACTTGTGCTGTTTTGAAACACATCTCAACCTCAACATAAGCATATCATTCCTCATATTAGGGATTTACCAATCACCTCTAACACCTTTGGCTGTCTTTTCCCATGCAAAACATACAAACCATCCCCTGCCTATTGTAGACACAAAAGAATACTAGAAGCTTTAAGAAAATTTGCATTGTTTCAATTGTTGCTCACGCCTACCACAACACTAAGAAGCTAGAGGATAAATGAAAAATCCAACTATCTGCTTGGAATAAAAAGGCAATTCGGGTTTGTACAGCAGCAAAAGAAAACGAAAGGGAAAATATAAGCATAAATTCTGAATTCTGCTACAACCATATGCCTATCAAACTTGAACTTTACCATTCATAATCCTTCTTTGAAACCCACTAAGAACCATTACTAATCAGAGAACCAGAACATCAACAGATTGAAAATCCTTCCAGAGTAATAATTGCGAAGAAGCAAAACCTATTAAAATTCCTCTCTTGACCTATGAAACTCTCGGCAACAACATGGCAGCAAACAAAATCCCTGAATTAAGCAACAAGGTCCAAAGAAATTAGGCACAAGCTAAACAACAAAAACCCTATTCCCTTTTCTTTGAAGCACACGGCAACAAACAGATCCAAAAGCTGAAACGCAAGAAAATTCAAGCAAAGCTTCGGAAACAAAGAAAATAACAAGAAATAAATCTCGGAGCTATCCTACTGCAGGTGAGTAGCAACTCACTCCTTGTATCCTTGAACTCACAGCCGGAAAGGGAGATCTAGGGTTTCGGATAGATGAGAATCCCGACGGCTTCTTTGCGTTTCCGAGCTCCCCTCGTCGAGGTGGTCACGCGCGGATGAAGACCGGTCGGAAAACAATGCTCGTCGGCCGCCGGAGACGTGCCCTAAGTCGTCTTCGTTTCCACCCGAGAGAGAGCCGTCGCGCGGCGTCGTGAGCGTGAGAGAAGAAAGGGAATTTCGGGAGAAATTTTAGGTTTAGGGAAAAGGATTTAAAACTTATACTCAAGGTTATTTTCGTTTGCAACTATAGCTTAAATGGAATTTTTCTCCTTCCTTAATAACAAACGATCGCTAGCACACTTGGTCAGCCCGGCTTTAACCAAGTCTGAGATCTTCGCTTCGATTCCTCAGCCGCGCACTTTTATTTCCAATTTATTTTATTGTTTCTAACTACTACTTAAATATATATCGCTCCCTATATGATTAACAAATCGAGCGCAGCTCGGTTGGTTGGGCCGGTTTTGCTTGGGTCCGGGGTGCTGGGTTCGAAACCCAGCTTCTACAACCCCCCTTTTTTTTTTTTAGTTTATTTTTAAAACTTATTCTCCTTGGTAAAAATACCAAACGAACTCCAAAAATTGCATAAAAATACTCTAAAAATTTCTAAAAATCTCTAGAATTTTTCTATAGCATTTCTAAATATTTTTGAATTATTTTTGGGGCTCAAAATGAGGAAATTTGGGTCGTTACATTAGCATATTTAGTCTAATAAATGTAAATTCCATCTTTAGTTTGCTTAATCTGTAAACCTAAGAAGAATTAAGTTCTCCTACCAGACTCATTTCGAATTCATTTTCCATAAGTTTGGTAAATTCTTTTAAAAATTTAGAGTTTGTGGAACCAAAAATAATATCGTCAACGTAAATTTGGGCTATAAAAATGTCATTGTCTAAGGTTTTTACGAAAAGGGTTGGGTCTATTTGACCTGGTTAAATCCTTTTGATATTAAATAATTGGATAGACGTTCATACCAAGCCCTAGGTGCTTGTTTTAGTCCGTAAAGGGTCTTTTTTAATTTAAAGACATAATTTGGGTGTTCTAAGTCCTCAAATCCTGGGGGTTGACCTACATATACTTCTTCTTTAATAAATCCGTTTAAAAATGCGGATTTTACGTCCATTTGAAATAGCTTGAATCCTTTGTGTGCTGCATAAGCCAGCAGCATCCTAATGGATTCAAGTCTTGCTACAGGAGCATAGGTCTCATCATAGTCTAACCCTTCTACTTGACTGAATCCTTTAGCTACTAACCTAGCTTTGTTTCTAATTATTTCACCTTGATCATTTAATTTATTTCTAAAAACCCATTTGGTGTCAATTACTGATTTATTAATGGGTTTTGGTACTAACTCCCAGACCTGATTTCTTTCAAATTGGGCTAACTCTTCTTGCATTGCTAGAGTCCAATCTGGGTCTGGTAAGGCTTCTTCTATGGTTTTGGGTTCGATTTTTGAAATCAAGGCTATTTGGCTCTGGTTTCTATAAGATGATCTAGTTCTGACTCCTACAGTTGGGTCACCCAAAATTTGGTCAGATGGATGATTTGTGCTTGTTCTGGTTGGTCGTATGTCATTTGAGTAAGTGATTTGTTCTTCAGATCCAATCGGTTCAGGTTGAATTTCGTCATCTTCTCTGTTTATTGGGTCAATATTTTCAGTATTTTCATTTTCATATATTGTGTTGGGTAATTTATTTTCTTCATCAAATATTATATTTTTTGTTTCTTCTACTTTTAGGGTATTTTTGTTATACACTCTATATGCTCTACTGGTAGTCGAATACCCTAAAAATATTCCCGGGGTTGTTTTTAATGTAAATTTCCCTAAGTAGTCTTTAGTGTTCAAGATGAAGACTTTACACCTAAATATTTTTAAATAGTTTAAGTTGGAAATTTTATTATAATAAATTTCATAGGGTGTTTTATTTTGTAACTTGTTAATTAATATCCTATTTTGAATGTAACATGTTGTATTAACTGCTTCAGCCCAGAATTGATTGGATAGTTTATATTCGTTTAACATGGTTCTAGCAGCTTCTTGTAGGGTTCTGTTTTTATGTTCTACGAAACCATTTTGTTGAGGGGTCCTAGGGCAAGAGTATTCATGTTTGTACCCATTTATTTCATAAAATTCAGTAAAGTTGTGATTCTCAAATTCTCCTCCATGGTCACTTCTTATTCTTTTAATTTTAGTATCTTTTTCATTTTCTATTAATTTGCAAAAATTACTAAATATTTCAAAGGTTTCATCTTTTGTTTTTAGAAACTTTACCCAGGTGAACCTGGAGAAATCATCTATTATAACTAAGCAATACTGGTTCTTGCTTAGTGACTTGGCTCCATGTGAATCAAATAGGTCTAGGTGAAGGAGCTCAAGTAAATAAGTAGTTCTACCTAGATTGGTTGACTTATGGGTTGACTTGGTTTGTTTTCCTTGTTGACATGCATTACAGATTGAATTTTCAATAACCTTTAATTTGGGCAATCCTCTAACTAGTCCATTTTGACTTATTTTTGAAATGAGTCTTGTGTGAGTGTGACCCAATCTCCTGTGCCACAACTCAGTTTCCTCTTGTTGTGTTAGAAAACACTTTATTGAGGGTGTTGGTAGATAAATGGTGTAGACATTATCTTTCCTAGTGCCTTTAAGTATGATTTGTTGGTGCGGGAAGCATCCGACGATCGAACCTAAGTTTTGATAATGGCAAAGGATTCAAAGTTAAGATGCTTTGTTATCTGACAGCTTTTGCTGAGTGTTTCAGGAAAGTCCTAACTGCGGTTAGGCAAGGTAAAACCCTAGGGGGTGGTAACCCTAGGTCATAGGGGGTGGTAACCCTATGCGGAAAGTCTTGGCAGGTCGAAGGCTTCAGGCAAAAGTCCTAGGGGGTGGTAACCCTAGGTGGAAAGTCCTGGTGTCGCGAACCAGGTGAAAGTCTGAACTGGCCGGTGAAGCGGATGTTCAGCAGAAAGTCCGGGAGCATCGAGTGCCGAGCAAAAGTCCAGTCGATCTGGAGGATCATACTGGCAACAGGTAAAATCTCCTGAGAGGAGTAGGTGAGGACGCGTTCCCCGTAGAGGGAACAGTAGGCGTCGGGTCGACCTAGGGTTTCCGGTTGGAAACCCGAAGTCAGACCCGGACAGTCCGGAGACTGTCATAATTTCATATTCATACTATTATGTTGTGTTAACTTTGTGTTGCAGGTATCTTTGGATTAACATACTTGCAGGTACCAAAAACACAAAGAAGGACTCGGATGAACAGTGTCCGAGGCGCCTCCATGGAGTTTGGAGGCGCCTCGGGTGCGAGCCAGGAAAAGGCCAGCGCAGCAGACTGGAGGCGCCTTGAATGGAGATCAAGGCGCCTTGAACCGGAGGTTGAAGGCGCCTTGGATAGGCTGAAGGCGCCTTAAACCAGATAGAGTTCGACCAGGTCCGTGCTGATCCACGCGGGTGACTCGGCTCGTTCAAGGCGCCTTGGTGAACAGTGTAAGGCGCCTTGAACCCCCTTTATAAGGGGTCTCGACCAGCAGCTTCAGGACACAACTTCTAAGCAATCCTTGTGCTGCGTGATGCTCATTCAACGACCCTGAAGTGCTGTTACAAGTCCACGACGACCAGGAGCTTCGAGATTACGATTCTATCGTCGGTAAACTTGTTTTTAATTACTGTACTGATTGTAAATCTTGTACTCTTTTTTGTACTTATAAGTGTTGTCCACCGAAAGCGATCAAGGATCGCGGGCCTTCGAGTAGGAGTCGACCTAGGCTCCGAACGAAGTAAAACTATCTGTGTCCTTCTGTGATTGCATTCGTTACTTCCGCTGCGTATATTTACTTTGGTAGTTTTACGTTTCCGATACGATAAAAATAGCCGCGAGCGCTATTCACCCCCCCCCTCTCTAGCGCGATCTCGATCCAACAATTGGTATCAGAGCGGGGTCGTTTTGAATTGGTGCAACCACCTTTCAAAACAAATTTTTCGCAGTTTTTTTTTCATTTTCGGAGTCGAATTAGAATTTAGCCTTATAGCTATATTCTAATTTTTGTTTCCCTCGAATCGACTTTTGCTCGAAGTAGGTGCAACACCACTCGAGTTCGTTTTTATTATCCTTTACTCTCGCACTACTAATCCAAGACTCAGTCTTGGAATAGATTTTGTTGTTTTTGTTCTTTTAGATCTAAAATGGCCCAACAAGAAGGATATAGCACCGTTCGTCCCCCACTATTTTCCGGAGAAGACTTCGGGTATTGGAAGGGGCGAATGGAGATATATCTGAAGATCCAGTTCGATACCTGGATGATCATCAAAACAGGACTGGAACTGCCAACTGGTACCGACGGTAAGCCTACACCCTGTGAAAATTGGGAGCCAGCATTTATCAAAAAGGTGGAAGCTGACGCAAAAGCCACCTGCACCATCCAATGTGGTCTTACCAAAGAAGAGCTCAACAGAGTCGGTCCATTCTCCTCCGCAAAAGAACTCCGGGAAAAGCTCATCGAACTCCACGAAGGCACTGACGACACCAAGGTAAGTAAAAGAGATCTTTTACTTAATAAATTATATAATCTAAAAATGCAGGAAGGCGAAACGGCGAGTTCTCTTCACGCAAGAATACAAGACATCCTTAACTCTCTTCACGGAATTGGCCAGAAGATAGAAAATCGGGACGTAATAAGGTATGCCCTAAACTCGTTTCCAAGGAATACATTGTGGGCATCAATGGTAGATGCCTACAAAGTTTCCAAGGATTTATCTTCTTTAAAACTAGATGAACTTTTTAGTGAATTTGAACTTCATGAGCAGACTAATATGCAGCCTACCGAGAAAGGTATTGCGTTGGTTGCAGGTACAAGCCGAACCCGGGAACCGAGACCTCGACGGAGAACCGAACCAGCATCGGAAGCTGAACCAGACTCTGATGATGAAGAAGGTGACATTACAACCGAGCTGGTAAATCTCGTGAAGAAGCTCTACAAGACGAAAGGATTCGACAAAAGAGATCTAAAGAAGGCGGTGAAATCAAAGGAAGGCCCACAAAATACAAAGATGAAGTTTGAAGTTACATGCTACGTGCAACGAAAAGGCCGTAAAACCCCGTAATAATTGAGATCAAAAGCAAAGAAGGAAAAAGGTCCTTAAGGCAACATGGGACGAATCTTCATCGAGGACGACGAGCTCGAACAAACGAGTCTACTCGCATTAATGGCCGGGACCAAGTCGTCGAATCCGGATGCGAGAGCGAGTCCGAGGCGAGTCCGAGCAAAGCCACGGATCCGTATCCGTTCCAGAAGGACACCACTGTAAGTATCTCCCGGTTGAACAGTTTAGTTCGCTAGTTATTGCACAAATTAGCTAAGTCAAACCTGAAAGTTAAGTCACTTCTAAAGGAAGTAAGTGTCCTTAAAGAAGTGGCTGACACCAAACCCTTACCTGACCAGAGTCAGACTGAATTTCCAACTCAAGTTCAAAAACTTGAGGAAGAAAATTCAAGTCTAACAAATCGGGTTAAAGATTTAGAAAATACCTTAGAACGGTTTACTTTGGGCTCCAAGAATTTGGACTTGATTCTTGGGACACAAAGAGCCGTCTACAACAGAACTGGGCTGGGATACAAAAGTAAATATAGATCTTATTTATCATTAATAAACAAACAAAGTGTTAAATCAGTCCAAGCATGGGTCTCCAAGTCTAACTTGGTCAATCAAGTTAGACCTGACCAATACTGGGTTCCAAAGGATCAAATATACTACCTCGATAGACCATATCGAGGCCATGATCCAGGGGGAGCAAAACGAAAAACAATCCTAAAAATTTAAAATTCAAAATTCAAAATTAAAAATTAAATTCAAAATTCGAAATTTAAAACTAAAATTAAATTTAAAATTCAAAATTCAAAATTCAAAATTAAATTTAAAATTCAAAATTCAAAATTCGAAATCTAAAATTAAATTTAAAATTCAAAGTTCGAAATCTAAAATTAAATTTAAAATTCAAAATTCAAAATTAAAAATTAAATTTAAAATTCAAAATTCAAAATTAAAAATTAAATTTAAAATTCAAAATTCAAAATTAAAAATTAAATTCAAAATTCGAAATTTAAAACTAAAATTCAAAATTAAATTCAAAATTCGAAATTTAAAACTAAAATTAAAAATTAAATTCAAAATTCGAAATTTAAAACTAAAATTAAATTTAAAATTCAAAATTCAAAATTAAAAATTAAATTTAAAATTCAAAATTCAAAATTAAAAATTAAATTCAAAATTCGAAATTCAAAATTAAAAATTAAATTCAAAATTCGAAATTTAAAACTAAAATTAAACTCAAAATTCGAAATTTAAAATTAAAATTAAATTCAAAATTAAATTATCAATTCAAAACTCAAAATTAAAATCAAGTTAAGATATTCAAGAGTCGAAATTAAGTTAACACTGAAAATAAAAATGGAGGATCCAGACTCGCTGGCACCCCCAACTAAAACTACCCGGCAGGGTAACTAAACCTAATCTACCCGAAATGGGTAAAACAAGAGTAGATTACCCGGCAGGGTAATTAAGGTTAGATTAAAACGGACTAAGGTTAACTTGAACCACAGTACTGGTGAAATTTTTTGGATGATAGTATGTTAGGGAAGCTTGGGCATCGCATGTCTAGGAAGATATGGCTTCGACCTGGTGCATTTGGCCAAGTGGAACTGACCGAAGCTACCCTTAAATGAATCCTGACTAGTTAGACCAAGGATTGGTATTAAGTTCAATGGGTAGGACTATTTGGAAAACCTCGAAGGCATGGTTACTTTAATGAGCTCCTTGTGACTCACCATAGCCCAGAAGTTTATCCAAAGAATGCTTACTTGTTGAACCCAAAGCCAAACCTGAATCTAACACAAGTTAAACCAAAATCCTGAATTCAACAATAAATCATCTCACATTAATCATAGGATTCCCTGATTGAAAATTTAGATCGGGTGAGATGACTAAGTAATAAAATTCATTTGAAAATTATTTTAAAAAAAAAAAAAAAATCCTTTCAAAACTCAATTTCAAAATTATTTTAAAACTCAACTTCAAAATTATTTTAAAACTTAAATTTCAAAATTATTTTTAAACTTAAATTTCAAAATTATTTTAAAAAAAAAAAATTTCAATTTCAAAACTCCTTCAAAATTAAATCTCTAACAAGTTTACTTCAATTTAACTATCGTGAAATCCATTAAAACAATTCAACCACTTCCTATGTAGGAATTGGATCAATGGATGTTGGATAGTGGCTGCTCCAGACACATGACTGGAGATAAATTGAAGTTTACTAAACTCACATACAAAAACTTAGGATCAGTTGCATTCGGTAACGAAGGTCAACTTAAGGTAATCGGAAGAGGTAATATCGAACTCAACTCCGATTTTATTATTCGAAAAGTCCTTTTAGTTGAAAATTTCAAGTTTAATTTACTAAGTATAAGTCAATTGTGTGATAGCGGATACTTAGTAACTTTTGACAAAACCAGGTGTTTAGTTAAAAACATTGAAAATCCTGAAATCTTACTTAAGGGACTTAGGATAAATAATATGTATTCAATTAATCTACCGACATCCTCAACAAAGTGTTTTCTAACACAAGAAGAGGAAACTGCTTTGTGGCACAGAAGATTGTGTCACACTCACACTAGACTCATTTCAAAAATGAGTCATAATGGTCTAGTTAAAGGTTTACCAAACCTAAAATTCATTGAAAATTCTATCTGTAATGCTTGTCAACAAGGAAAACAAACTAAGTCAACACACAAATCAACAAATCTTGAAAGAACCAGCTCCTTACTTGAGCTCCTTCACCTTGACTTATTTGATTCACATGGAGCTAAGTCACTAAGCAAGAACCAGTATTGCTTAGTAATAATTGATGACTACTCTAGATTTTCATGGGTAAAATTCCTAAAAACTAAAGATGAAACCTATGAAATATTTAGTAACTTTTGTAAATTAATAGAAAATGAAAAGATACTAAAATTAAAAGAATAAGAAGTGATCACGGAGGAATTTGAAAATCATAAATTTACCCAATTTTGTAAAATAAATGGATATCAACATGAATTTTCATGTCCTAGAACCCCCCAACAAAATGGTCTGGTGGAACGTAAAAATAGAACTCTACAAGAAGCCGCTAGGACCATGTTAAATGAATATAATTTAAATCACCAATTCTGGGCAGAAGCAATAAATACTGCAAATCATATTCAAAACCGAATTTTGATCAACAAATTTCACAAGAAAACCCCTTATGAACTATATTATCATAAAATTCCTAACTTAAATTATTTAAAAGTATTTGGATGTAAAGTTCACATTTTAAACACTAAAGATTATTTAAGAAAATTCACACCCAAATCTAACAAAGGAATATTTTTAGGATACTCCTCAAACAGTCGAGCCTATAGAGTCTACAATCAAAACACCCTAAAAGTTGAAGAAACAACTAATATAATATTTGATGAAGAAAATAATCTACCAAATATAAATGAGAATGTTGATATTGATCCAAGAAATATAGAAGATGATGAAATTCAACCAAATCTTAATAAACCAGAGGAACCAGCCCCTGACCCACTTATAAGACCAACTAGGGCCAGCACCTCTCACCCATCTGATCAAATTTTGGGTGATCCAAATCTAGGAGTCAGAACTAGATCCTCCTATAGAATCCACAGTCAGATTGCCCTAATTTCTAAAATCGAACCAACAATAGAAGAAGCACTACCTGACCCGGACTGGATCATAGCTATGCAGGAAGAGTTAGCCCAATTTGAGAGAAATCAAGTCTGGGAACTTGTATCTAAACCCTCAAATAAATCAATAATCGATACAAAATGGGTATTTAGAAACAAGCTAGATGATCAAGGCGAAATAATTAGAAATAAGGCTAGGCTTGTAGCTAAAGGATTTAGCCAAGTTGAAGGTTTGGACTATGATGAAACCTATGCCCCAGTAGCTAGGCTCGAATCCATTAGAATGTTGTTAGCCTATGCAGCAAACAAAGGATTTAAACTATACCAAATGGATGTCAAGTCAGCATTCTTAAATGGATTTATTAAGGAGGAAGTATATGTAAGCCAACCCCCAGGATTTGAGGACTTAGGATATCCTAATCATGTATTTAGGTTAAAAAAGGCCTTGTATGGACTTAAACAAGCCCCTAGGGCATGGTATGAACGATTGTCAAATCATTTAATATCCAAAGGTTTCAACCAAGGTCAAATAGATCCAACTCTATTTGTAAAAACTGTAGACAAAGACATCTTCATAGCTCAAATCTATGTTGATGATATAATTTTTGAATCAAATAACTCTAAATTTTTAAAAGAATTCACTAAATTAATGGAAAATGAATTCGAAATGAGCATGGTTGGTGAACTTAATTTTTTCTTAGGCTTACAAATAAAACAAACTAAAGATGGAATATATATTTATCAAACTAAATATGCAAAGGAATTAATTAAAAAATTCTGCATGGAAAATTCAAAAATAATAAATACACCCATGGCAACCAACATTAACATAGACTCTGACCCTGAAGGCAAACCAGTAGACCCAAAGTACTATAGGAGTGCCATAGGAAGCCTGCTTTACCTAACTGCAAGCCGACCCGACATATTATTTGCAGTTGGTATGTGTGCAAGATACCAATCTTGTGCAAAAGAGTCACATTTAACCTATGTTAAAAGAATACTTAGGTACATTAAAGGTACTCTAAATATAGGACTCTGGTACCCTAGAACTTGCACCTTTGACCTTCTTGGCTATTCTGACTCGGATTACGCCGGATGCAAGTTAGACAGAAAAAGCACAAGTGGTAGTTGTCAATTTCTAGGACAATGCCTAGTAAGTTGGTCAAGTAGAAAGCAACATTGTGTGGCTTTGTCTACCACTGAAGCTGAATATATAGCCTTAGGTGAATGCACATCTCAATTGCTTTGGATGATGCACACTCTTAAAGACTATCAACTGAACTATCATAACACAAAAATCTCAATTGATAATATAAGTTCCATAAATTTAACAAAAAACCCAATTCATCACTCAAGGACCAAACATATAGAAGTGAAGCACCATTTTGTAAGGGATCATGTAGCTAAGGGTGATATTATACTCAACTATGTTGAGTCAAAATCAAATCTAGCTGACATCTTCACAAAACCCTTACCTGAACTTGAGTTCAGCTCACTTAGAAGACAAATAGGAATGTGTTGGGTAGAATAGACAATGTTTGGTTATCATTTGCTTTTAAATTTCTAGGAAAATACTTATTTCAAAATTCCAATTTCTTAGAATTTTCAACATTTGGAACTAGCCTAAGTTTTCCCCTAGAAATCATGTTCCCCTAGATTAAAGCCAGAGCATCTCACAAACACCTAGGTCTACCTTGCTTGTGTTTGAAAAACTTAGAAAGGCGTGAGATGCATAGGGTACAGCCTGGACTCAGGAATGCTTATGTTTGTGCATCAATATGAGTCTGGGCGTTAAACACATCATAAATATTAATCAAGTCAAGTCTTCCAGCTCTAGCCAAATCTAACTGGACCAAATAGACTTAATTTGACTAACCATGTGAAAGCTACTGCCCTCTAGGCAATCAGCAAGTAGCTAAAGGTTAGACAGTTGGGAAAAGTGTGTTTCAATTTAAGCATGATTATACTTTACGGTTCTAATCAAATTACTTTACCTGATTATTTTAGGGCTCTGATACTTAATCAAATTAAACTTAATAATTTAATTTGACTCATGCTTGGACTGAAAACAAACTCCTACTACTCCCTCTGTCCTAAAAATAAATATCTTGTTCATTTTCTTCACAATGAGTATTCAAAACTCATTTACAGTTTTTTTTCAAAAACTTGACCATGTAATTGAATATTCAACTATTTTTCAAATCTAGGAAACTAATTATAACATTTTAAAGTGACCTCAAATTTTATAACTTCTAAGCAAAACTTTTTATTGAAAACATTTTATTGAAAATTCAAATACTCATATCTTCAAACTTAGTTAATTTTAAGAATATGTTTACTAGACTTAGTTAGATTTTACTCTAAACTTAGCTATTTGGCAAAATACTTTCTCAATACAAATCATTTCAAAGAAGAATATATAGCTAACTATTTTCAAATTTGGCAAAATCCAAAATTCAAAAAGCTAAGTAGTTTTGCTAAGAAGAAAACTTATCTTTTTCCCTCTTTTGAAAATTTTCCTTCAGAAAATACAAATCTACTCTCAAACTGGTTTATTTTTTGATATATGGAAAAGGGGGAGAGTAGGTAAATTAAAGTTAAAGGAAAATTCAAAGCAGAGAGTAGGTAAAGTAAAGTTAAATTCAAGTATTTAATAAAAGGAGGGCTTTTATTAAGGGGGAGTCTTATATTACAAAGTTAAAAGTTTCCAGCTTAACTGTTATTGCGTTTGAAGTTTATTTACTTAAGCTTGGTTAACTTTATGCAGTTATTACATATGTTGTTTTTCTTAACTTTGAATTACGTGTTGCCATAATCAAAAAGGGGGAGATTGTTGGTGCGGGAAGCATCCGACGATCGAACCTAAGTTTTGATAATGGCAAAGGATTCAAAGTTAAGATGCTTTGTTATCTGACAGCTTTTGCTGAGTGTTTCAGGAAAGTCCTAACTGCGGTTAGGCAAGGTAAAACCCTAGGGGGTGGTAACCCTAGGTCATAGGGGGTGGTAACCCTATGCGGAAAGTCTTGGCAGGTCGAAGGCTTCAGGCAAAAGTCCTAGGGGGTGGTAACCCTAGGTGGAAAGTCCTGGTGTCGCGAACCAGGTGAAAGTCTGAACTGGCCGGTGAAGCGGATGTTCAGCAGAAAGTCCGGGAGCATCGAGTGCCGAGCAAAAGTCTAGTCGATCTGGAGGATCATACTGGCAACAGGTAAAATCTCCTGAGAGGAGTAGGTGAGGACGCGTTCCCCGTAGAGGGAATAGTAGGCGTCGGGTCGACCTAGGGTTTCCGGTTGGAAACCCGAAGTCAGAGACTGTCATAATTTCATATTCATACTATTATGTTGTGTTAACTTTGTGTTGCGGTATCTTTGGATTAACATACTTGCAGGTACCAAAAACACAAAGAAGGACTCGGATGAGCGGTGTCAGGCGCCTCCATGGAGTTGGGCGCCTCGAGCCAGAAAAGGCCCGAGGCGCCTTGAATGGAGATCAAGGCGCCTTGAACCGGAGGTTGAAGGCGCCTTGGATAGGCTGAAGGCGCCTTAAACCAGATAGAGTTCGACCAGGTCCGTGCTGATCCACGCGGGTGACTCGGCTCGTTCAAGGCGCCTTGGTGAACAGTGTAAGGCGCCTTGAACCCCCTTTATAAGGGGTCTCGACCAGCAGCTTCAGGACACAACTTCCAAGCAATCCTTGTGCTGCGTGCTGCTCATTCAACGACCCTGAAGTGCTGTTACAAGTCCACGACGACCAGGAGCTTCGAGATTACGATTCTGTCGTCGGTAAACTTGTTTTTAATTACTGTACTGATTGTAAATCTTGTACTCTTTTTCGTACTTATAAGTGTTGCCCACCGAAAGCGATCAAGGATCGCGGGCCTTCGAGTAGGAGTCGACCTAGGCTCCGAACGAAGTAAAACTATCTGTGTCCTTCTGTGATTGCATTCGTTACTTCCGCTGCGTATATTTACTTTGGTAGTTTTACGTTTCCGATACGATAAAAATAGCCGCGAGCGCTATTCACCCCCCCCTCTAGCGCGATCTCGATCCAACATGATTTTTGGATTATCAACATGTTTGACTATGCATTCTGACTTGGTAAAATTAACCGAGTAACCAGTATCGCATAATTGGCTTATACTTAATAAATTGAAATTAAAATTTTCAACTAATAAAACTTTTCGAATAATAAAATCAGAATTAAGTTCGATATTACCTTTTCCGATAACTTTCAGTTTTCCATCATTGTCAAATGCAACTGATCCTAGGTCTTTTAGTTTTAGCTTAGTGAACTTCAACCTATCTCCAGTCATATGTCTGGAGCATCCACTGTCCAACATCCATTGATCCAATTCCTACACATAAAGTAGTTGATGGATCAAAAGACAGTTTGATTGAAGGAAGTCCTTAATTTTACCTAATCTGAGTTAACAATTAGTTAATTTTATGGGTGGTTCGACGTTTAATTGAAGAAATGTTTAAGTTAACTTTGAAAATATTTTAAAAAAATGTTTAAGTTAATTTTAAAAATGTTTTAGTTAATTTTGATTTTGAAAATATTTAAGTTAATTTTCAAAATGTTTAAGTTAATTTTAACTTTGAAAATATTTAAGTTAATTTTGAAAATGTTTAAGTTAATTTTAAAATTGTTTTAGTTAATTTTAAAAATGTTTAAGTTAATTTTAAAAATGTTTTAGTTAATTTTAAAAATGTTTTAGTTAATTTTGATAATGTTTAAGTTAATTTTGAAAATGTTTAAGTTAATTTTAAAAATGTTTAAGTTAATTTTAAAAATGTTTAAGTTAATTTTAAAAATGTTTAAGTTAATTTTAATTTTGAAAATATTTAAGTTTGAATTTTTTATTCCTTAGTCATCTCACCAGATCTAAATTTTCAATCAGGGACTCCTATAATTTTTGTGAGATGAATTGAGGTTTAATTTTAGGATTATGTTTAACTTTGTGTTAGATTCAGGTTTAGTTTTGGGTTTAACAAGTAAGCATTCTTTGGATAAACTTCTGGGCTATGGTGAGCCACAAGGAGCTCATTAAAGTAACTATGCCTTCGAGGTTTTCCAAATAGTCCTACCCATTAAACTTAATACTAAACCTTGGTCTAACTAGTTAGGATTCATTTAAGGGTAGCTTCGGTCAGTTCCACTTGGCCAAATGCACCAGGTCGAAGTCATATCTTCCTAGACATGCGATGCCCAAGCTTCCCTAACGTACTATCATCCAAAAACTTCACCAGTACCGTGGGTCAAGTTAAACCTAGCCTATTTTATCTACGTTAAATTACCCTGCTGGGTAGTCTACTCTTGTTTACCCATTTCGGGTAGATTAAGTTTGGTTACCCAGTCGAGTAGTTTAGTTGCAGGTGCCAGCTATTCTGGAGCCTCCTTCTATTTTTAGAATGTTAAGTTTAATTTCGAATTTCGATTTAATTGAATTTTTTTTTTATTTCAAATTTTTAATTGAGTTTTTAATTTTTTATTTAATTTAATTTTAATTGTTTTAGCTCCCCCTGGATCATAGCCTCGTTATGGTCTATCGAGGTAATGTATTTGATCCTTGGGAATCCAATATTGTCCGAGTCCAACTTGATTGATCAGGTTAGACTTGGCAACCCATGCTTGGACCATTTTTCTATTTGTTCTTTGAATGAGAGATAAATATGACTTATACTTCTTTTTCGATTTGTATCCTAGTCCAGTTCTATTGTAGATTGCCCTTTGTGTTCCAAGAATCAAGTCAAGATTCTTGGATCCCAAGGAAAATCGTTCTAAGGTTGTCTTCAAATCCTTGACTTGATTTTTCAGGTTGGAATTCTCTTCCTCAAGTTTTTGAACTTGAGTTGAGGTTCCAGTCTGAACTGGATCAGTCAAGGATTCGTTATTAGTCATTTCTTTAAGGAGTGTTACCTCCTTTAGAAGCGATTTGATTCGAATTTTGGACTTAGCTACTTATGCATTAAATAATTAATTAAGCTATATAAACGATTTTTACTTACAGAGGGGTTTGACCCTTCTGAAACAGATGCGGATCCGTGGCTTCTCTCGGACTCGGCTTCCGATTCGTCCTTGCTTCCGGATCCGTTGGTGTAGTCCCGGGCTGTCAACGCGAGAAAATTCGTCTGCTCTAATTCTTCGTCGTCGGATTCCTCGGAAGAAGACTCGTCCCATGTTTCCTTCAATGCCTTCTTTCTCTTTGGTTTCTTCGGATCCTTCTGGTGCGGGCAGTTTGCCTTGATGTGCCCCTTCTGATTGCACCCGTAGCAGGTCACTTCGAATTTGACCTTCGAGCTTGGTTGGGCTTCTTTGGACTGGATAGCTTTTCTGACATCCTTTTTGTTGAAGCCCTTCTTTTAGTAGAGTTTCTTTACCAGGTTGACTATTTCTGTTGTAAGCTCGTCGTCGTCTTCCGAATCTGGTTCTTCTTCTGACTCAAGTTTAGTTCTGCGCTTTATCTTTGATTCACGCATTCTCCCTGTTCCTGCAACCAAAGCCAACCCTTTCTCGGTCGGGCGTGCATTAGTCTGTTCATGAAGATCGAATTCTGCAAAAAGCTCATCTAACTTAATAGTAGATAAATCCTTAGAAACCTTGTAGGCATCTACCATAGATGCCCACAAGGTGTTCCTCGGGAAGGCGTTTAAAGAATACCTTATGATGTCCCGGTTATCTACCTTCTGTCCAATTGCATGAAGACCGTTGATCAGATCTTGAATCCGGGCATGGAGTTGGGCAGCTGTCTCACCTTCCTGCAGTTTGATATTAAACAATTTATTGAAAATTAAGTCTCTTTTACTTACTTTGGTGTCGAACGTCCCGTTGTGAAGTTCAATGAGTTTCTCCCACAGTTCCTTGGCACTGTTGAAGGGGCCGACGCGGTTGAGTTCTTCTTTTGATAAGCCACACTGGAGGGTGCAGGTCACCTTGGCATTTGCTTCCACCTTCTTAATCAAAGATGTGTCCCAGTCCTCGTATGGTAGTGGTTTGCCGGCGCTATCAGTTGGTAGTTGGAGTCCGGTTTTGACAATCATCCAGACTTCAAAATGAGTCTGGAGATACACCTCCATCCGACCCTTCCAGTACCCGAAGTCGTCTCCAGTGAATAGCGGGGGACGGGCTGTACTGTAGCCTTCTTGAAGGGCCATTCTACATCAACAAAAAAAACAACAAGAAAGTTCCAGGACTTGATCCTGGCTTAGTAGTGCGTTAAAAAAAACGATCACGAACTCGGGTGGTGTTGCACCAACCTCGAGCAGAAAACCGATTCGAGAAAAGAATTAGAATATAGCTATAAAGCCAAATTCTAATTGACAAAAAAAAACTAAAAATACCACGAAAAAATTATTTTGAATGGTGGTTGCACCGATTCAAAATGACCCTGCTCTGATACCAATTGATGGATCGAAAGCGCTAGAGGGGGGTGAATAGCGCTCGTGGCTATTTTATCGATTTACGAAAATCGTTCGAGTAACTAAAGTAATGCAGCGGAAATGAAAAGTAAAGTAAATACAAAGACACGATTGATTTACTTCATTCGGAGCCTATTTCGACTCCTACTCGAAGGCCCACGGTCCTTGACCGCTTTCGGTGGGCAACAACTATAATATCGAAATTATTACAAACTAGAATCAATTACAGTTAAGTGTAAAATAAGAAAGTTATACCAACGAACAAGAAAATGGAAGAGCTTTGGAGTTTCGGTTCGTTGTAGCAGCAGAGCGTTGTTGAAGCGTACGGAGCATACAAGAGCGCAGAACTTCTGTTCGGAATTCGATGATCTGAGCTGCACCTCGAGGGCTCCTTTTATAGCTCTACAAGGTCTGATCCAGATCCCCAAGTCTCGGGATCAGCTTTGACCCGAAGCGGATCGGTCGACCGATCCTCACGTTCGGTCGACCGATCAGATAATCTCCACCGCATCTGATCCGTCCATCCGTTGCTCCGCTTCAATCTGGTCAAACTCTATCCCTGTGTTCGGTCGACCGATCCCAGGGTTCGGTCGACCGATCAGTCTCCTCTGACCCGCACACCTCGGCTTGATCCAGTCGACACCTATCCTAGGTTCGGTCGACCGATCCCGAGGTCCGGTCGACCGATCCCTGGTCGAGCCCGGTCCAGATTCTGGAGATCTGATGTGGTAGCTTGGAGGTTCGGTCGACCGATCCCGAGGTTCGGTCGACCGATCCCGGTCAGTTCTAACCCTGCACGAAAATATTAGT
Source organism: Zingiber officinale (assembly GCF_018446385.1). Lineage (NCBI taxonomy): Eukaryota > Viridiplantae > Streptophyta > Magnoliopsida > Zingiberales > Zingiberaceae > Zingiber > Zingiber officinale. The sequence continues at coordinate 19,113,912 of NC_055989.1, forward strand.
TTTCTGCAAAACAGAGTTAGAACACAAAAAGATAACACGATAAATAAAATTGTCAGTCATCGGACTGACCGGGTCTAACTTCAAGTTTCCGACCGGAAACCCTAGGTTGACCCGACGCCTACTGTTCCCTCTACGGGGAACGCGTCCTCACCTACTCCACTCAGGAGATTTACCTGATGTCAGTCCGATCCTCCAGACCGAATGGACTTTCCGCCTAGGGTTATCACCCCCTAGGACCTAGGGTTACCGCCCCCTAGGGTTTTTCTCCACCTAAGATTACCACCCCCTAGGACCTATGGTTACTGCCCCTTAGGGTTTTCCTCCTTCACCTAGGGTTACCACCCCCTAGGACCTAAGGTTACCACCCCTTAGGATTTTCACCTGCCTAATCGCAATTAAGACTTTCCTGCACACTTGTTTAAGCTCATTAGATAACAAAACAACTTAACTTGAACCCTTTGACATAATCAAAACACCGGTTCGATCGTCGGATGCTTCCCGCACCAACAGCCAGCGTTGCCACTAGTGTGACTCAGTGGCGCTCGTGGCACCAATCTTCCTCTTCTTCGGTAGCCTAACAACAACTGCTGCTCGTGCAGATGGAAGCTCGCGAGTCACGGGCAGTGGCTAGCGACGACGATCGTCGGGGTCGGAGAAGACGACGACGATGGTGGTATCAATGGGTCGGTGACGATCACTCACGAGGACGATGTCAACTATGCATGGTACGACATCGACAGCCGCATGGAGGTGCACGGTAGCGCCGTAGTTGCATGGTGCAGCAGCATCAGATCATGCTACGGAACAATGCCTCAGGTAGGGGGACGCGTACGGTTGGCCTACCCATGGCCGGCAACCCAAGCAACCGGCAGATAAGGCGGCGGTGGTCAGGCGCAGTTATGCGACTGGTGAAGGAGAGACACGGAGGAGTGACCAGGTAGTAGGGGCAGCGGCGTGGAAACACGACACCGACGGTGGGGTTCGTGGCTAGCCGGTGCGACGATGCCCACCGAGGAACCTGTGCGTGTACAAAGAGGAAGGAGTGGCAGCTTCCAGCGGTCGGCATGCAGCGTCACGAGCAGACGTGGTAGGGAACGCGTGGGGAAGAAAACAACAGAGAGGAAATCAAAACTTAGGGTTTGATTAACTGTAAAATACCGAAAAAATGGCGAATAATGAGAAGGAATTTTTTGGAATTTTTCAAAAATTTTTGAGAATTTTTCGGATCTCGTATGGCTCAGGTTACGGGGATAAAAACGGGGCCCGGGAAAAACCTATTTAGGCTACCCCACTGAGCGAGGAAAAGCTTTATTTCTTTTCCTATTTCCTTTTTCTTCTCCCCCGTGCCCTTACCCGAGCCTCGCCTGCGCCCCTCTTCTTCCCCGACGTCGTCTCCCCTCCTTCGCGTCTTCTCCTCTCTACCCTATCCGCAAGCGGCAGTTCCTTCTCCCCGAGTGTATAAACGCCAAACCCGATTCTTCTTCCCGAGCCTCCTCACCTTCCTCCAGACTCCTCTCCACCCGATCGTCGCCTTCCTCGCGATTCCCCTCTTCGCGACCAGCGATTCTCTCTTCATCTTCTCGGCGTCGCCAACACAGGTCGATCTTGGAGAGTGGAGGAGGGAAGTCCTTCGAGTCTCCGGCCACAGGAAACCCAAGTTCCAACTCCCTCTCCTCGTCGACATTAGAGTCATCGCCTGTGCCCTAGCCTCCTTAGCCCTAGCGCCGACCAATGTCTCCTCTGCCCTAGCATCGGCGACTAAACCTTATTCCTCTATTCTTCTTGCTGTCGATGCCATTGGAGCCCTAGACTTTCACCACTTCCTGTGGGAGTTGCTGGAGAGATTATTCGGTTGCTGATCACCAGAGGGGACCGAGCCTCCTCCAAGCCCTAGTCTCACCCTTTGTTAAACCTCAGGCAGAGAGGAAGAGTTTGGCATCGATACAGGTAGAGCCTGTTTGGGTATTAGGGATTTGATTCTATGCTATGGTTGAATCATAAATCTGATCCGTGATCTCCACTCTTGACTTCACCTTGATCCGAACCATGTACTGGACTCCAGAAGAGAAGTGCTTGTTGTGGTGTTCTTGATCCAGTAGCTCACCTTGGTTTGGTAGGACCTCCTTCCAGCAGTAATATTTTTGGCTGTGAATTGAGGTATGGTATGGAATTAGGGATAAGTTGGATTACTGGTTGATACATTATTAGTGTGATTGATTAGTTAAATGCAGGTTTTGGTCTTAGATATAGATCATGGTGGGATTTGATTATTTTAGATGGTTATGCATGTTGTAGTAGGTTGATAAATAGGAGGTTAGTCAATAGTCATATTCGATTATGATTATCCTAAATAGGTTTGAGGATTTGATTTAGCTAATTAATTTATATGTAATTAGCTAAATCTATATATCATGTATTACAGGACTCTGATTCGAGACAAGCATCTCGACGTTGGATTTAACTAGATTGGATCTGCTATTTGAAGCGGGTACCTTGACTTATCTTTGATAATGTCATGTTGATATGTTTAGTAGGTTATAACCTTTAGTAATGATTATGCTCGTCTTTGCTTCAGTTGGTCACTACCTGATACCTGTTACATCACTACAACAAAAACCCTCATAGACATCGGTTTTCCACCGGTGTCTATTACATTTTCGACCGATGTCTATGAAGGCGATGTAAAAAGTCTGCCATTTTAGACATCGGTTTAAAATCGGTGTAGTATCACTTAACGACACCGGTGTTCGAATCGGTTATTAACCGGTGTAGTATCACTTAACGACACTGTTTCATCAACGGTGTAAAACCGATGTAATATTATATGTTAATAACACTAGTTTTGGTAGCGGTATACGACCGATGTAATATTAGTTAATAACACCGGTTTTGCAGCGGTGGAAAACCAATGTAATATCAGTATTTTTTAACCGTACAAATTTGATTTCCGAAACAGTAACCAAAAAAATACACAAATATTCATAAATTACAAAAATATTCTTCATTCAACAGTATATATAAAATACACAAATATTCACAAATTACATAAATATTCTTCTTACAACAGTATTCATAAAATACACAAACATTCTTTTTACATCAAAAGCTAATAGATATCAAAATCAAGGTAGAACATTCTTTTAACAACACATCAAGGTAGAACCGCACTTCAAATGTAATCTAGCATGCATTCAGCCCACTCGAACCGCACTTCATCAATTTCAACTCTAGAGTACTTGAGATTTGTAAACTGTAAAAACACATAAATAATATATTAGTAAACCAAGACTAAAAATTATAATTGAAAAAGCAGTAAGAGCAGCAGGTAACAAGATGACTAATTGGAATGCTTAAAAAGAGAAACATTCATCAATTATCTCAACCACATCATATAGTGATAGATCTATCATTCCTGGGAACTGTTTATCACTAAGAGTACATGGAAATTCAATTCATTAGTAGTCAACCCAAATGACATAACTGTTTATCACTAAGAGTACATGAAAAGTAAATAAATTCCTCAGCAGTAATAAAGATGAGTAACATCAATTCATTTATATGATTTCCAATGATACAATAACATCAAAACAAATTTTTATTTCAAGGGGAAAATAGCTAAAATGCTAACTAGTCAACATGAATTTCAACCATATATAGATGCAACCATATATATAAGTAAATAAATAAAAGAAAAGAAATAAATGCATCACAACATAAGAAAGTATCATGTTACTTACATTGATGGATTCCCATATCATGTTAATTCCAATATCGCAGTCGTATTTTCCCATGTTATATCATAGGAATATTCGTGCAAATGTCTTCTTCGGAATATATCAAACCAGATGCACTTCATTAGTACTTAAATATTTTTTTTATTTACTCAAGAATTTAGTTTACTACATCATATATCCAGTATTAAGGGAAATTAAGAGTAGAACTTGGGAAAATTCATTAAGTTAAATGCAGGGAAAATTCATGAGGAAGAATCTATAGAAGTACCTGGACAACATGGGAAAATTCATTAAGAAGTACCTTAAGGCATTTCTAAAAAAACGCATAAAGCTTATAAATTATCAGAACGTTTGTTCAAGTTTGCAGACACACTAGCCTCATTAAATTTGCAAATGCACAACACTTGTACATACAGTGAGAAAGGAACTGCAAATTCTATGGGTACATGATTAGAATGTTGACTGCCATCAATAAATTATTGTTAACTTCAAATGAGTTAAATGCAGGTCAAACTAAACTAAATACAAATATATAAAATGGTTTGCTGTATTTGCCAAGTTAATTGCAGAAAACAATAATTGCTTGTGGGGCAAGCGAATTCACACAAAAAGTCAAAAATGTCTCAGTAATAGCTCAATTTGGATGCTTTCTGAACCATCAATCCGGTACATGAGCTTTCAAGAGCATTCTCAATGTCAGGGATCACACAAGTCGCCTTAACATGAACCGAGTAAGAAGATGTTGAAAGAGAGAAATTATGAAAATTCAGGCAAAAGAGATACTGATTAGATGGGCATGCACCATTCTCATAAAAACATCAATTACCTCAGTCTCAAATCTACCATGAACCAAGTAAGAAAATGTTGAAAGAGAAATTATGAAAATTCAAGCAAAAGAGATACTGATTAGATGGGCATGCACCATTCTCATAAAAATACCAATTACCTCAGTCTCAAATCTACCATTAACCAACTGAACTGCATCCTTCAGCATTGAGACATCCACATCTCCGTTTGGAAGAGGAACCACCATATTATCCAACATAATCCGAGTCAAGGATGTCCTATTCTGACAAGAAAATTCCAATAACTCTTCCAACTCTTCCAAAGTCCTTGTCTCCACCTGTTTCAACATTCACTATTATGGTAGAAGGATTGGCATGATACTGTGAGGCATATATATTGCATACAGATGACAGGGTAAAAGAGCAAAACAGATTTAGCACATCTTCAATTTTTTTGCCTCATAGGATATATTTGAATGTTTGCACTATATTTGCATCATGGCACTGCATTTGACATAACTATCACAAGAAGCAAAGGGTTTTAACATGATGGATCTTGGAAACCAGAAATCTTAGATGGAATCATTGGAAAAAGTATTTCATGAAAGTTTACTACTAAGCAAATATTGTTCTGTAAAAGGAAATTTGAAAAACAAAGGCTAAGAATTTAGTTGCATTGACTAGAAAAAGTGCCAATTACATTGTCATCCCCTTGACTAGGTAGTTCTACCCTACCAGCTCCAAAGAAACTAGTACTGCTTCCGCTTCATATCCTAATCAGAATAAAATACTCGGAAGCCAGATCGAACCCAAATCGAGCAGGGTCGATTTGTTCGGCTTGTATAACCTGCTTCAAGCTGTCAAAAACAGGCATGGAGTATATATGAAAATTGCTGAGGCAGTTAAACACAACCAAGAGGAATGTTGTTGCTAGAAGCCCTCTTGGGATATCATGGTTGTGATATATATAAAGGGCATTTAGTATTCCTCCTTGAGGCATCTGGAAAACATATAAAGGTGTAAGAGGCAAATCATAATTCAAAAAATCTTGTTTGGAAATCAATGTAACGTTCAAATTATGGGCAGGTTCTCCTATGAATAGCAGGTTTACATCTCACCCTTGCATCCTTTTGGGAGGCAATCTAATTTGATAAACGAGCAAAAAGAGATACTATAGTCAGATTGAATGCAAAGGCAAAGAACACTATTAATACATACTGCATGTAAGCTTCTCTAGGTTAAGCAGAAAGTGATCGAGTTTAGATGTGCTCCTAAAGGACCAACAAAGCTATATAATGTCAAGAGAGTTACCATAAACAACCTCCATCTCTTTTCTACAAGAGGAAAAATCATATAGAGATCAATTGTTGCTTAGTTAGAGTGAAAGCTATATATAATGGGTACTTTCCTAAGCGACAACTTGGTAACATGAAAAAAAAACAAGATGATGCATAGAGCAATCATACACAACTCTAAGATGACGTGGACAAGTGACAATCAAATAATGATCTGTATTATAAATAGTCTAGTGTTTATGAACACACTAAACATATTGAAGATCATAGCCACCACCCGTGCCACAATTATGTCCAAAAAGATCAGCCAGTCTAATTCCCACATTTTAAATTAGTTAGTTTTTCTAGAATTTGTAAATACTCATTTACATGGATTGTATTCTTATTTCATATAACAAACAAACAAAAAAAAATCCAGATTTTCACTGAGATGATGAAAAACTTGGTAATTCTTTTAGGTTATGTGAAAAAATAGAATTCTCGAGTGGAAACTCTCTTTTACCGCTGTGCCAGTCACTAGTATGTAAAAGTCTGTAGGCGCTTCATTCTGCAAAATCACATCATCCCTGGGTGGATAATACTCGGCTTTCATCTCAGATACCTTCAAATATACAAAAGATGAGATACTGAGGTGAGAGCACTATGTTGTGATATTCTGTCTGGCAAAATTTGGAGTTAGAAAATTCTAATAATTACCAGTTGGAATAGCAGGTCATTAGATACTCCATGGAACAAGTAGACACTTTGAACCAGTGAGTAAAACAGATAGTGAGTAATGCTGGATCTGATGGCTTTGGGAAGAGCATCCAGTGTCTCTTGCTGTTGGAGGCCTTCTGAGTCAGTCCTGAACTTCAAACTGAGATGTGAGATCATTTGTTCTTGTAAGCGTTCTGGAAGCTGGTTTCTTTGTGCAAACCCCGTGGCTACTTGGATTGTATCCCTCTGCAATGATCAGTACATATCTTTAATGCTATAAAAGTAAAACAAGAGTAAATATTGGTTGCAAGTACAACTTGCTGCCATCTGAATGGATTGATCAAGTTTTGCATTGCGAAACCTGCATATCTTCTAGTTCTGCTAGTTCCATGAACTACCAAATTGGTCATATTTCTGATTAAATAGGCTGTTAGTCCAAGGTTAAAGAGCATGTAGAAAATGTCAAAAATCATCTCTCTTGTATTTTCAGCATGCAAGTCTCCATAACCAACGGTTGTAAGGGTGGTGATTGACCAGTACATCGAGGTCACATAGCGGATCCACAAGCCTCGCTCGTGGGAATCTGGGATAGAAGCACCGATCCAAGTACTGCTTGGATTATGATACCTTGCAGAGAAGATAATAGAAGCACCCAGCACAGTGCACAGCAAATAGAGTCACCTATGAGATTGTTATGAAATGACAGTATCAGCCGAAGTATCAACTGCAAAAGGTAAGTGAATGCACGAATTGATGGTAAAGAATAAAGATCCTTACACAAATAAGTTTTGCACATCGAACCCAAAAGTAGTTGAAGTGCCTATCTTTCTCTAGTCTGGTAAATGAAAAATGAAGTGTGTTGAATTAGTTGGAAGGCAATAATATCTTCCCTCAGGGAACACAAAAAGCATTCACATAGTTATTTAAGATGCATACCTTGCAAATAGTGCACTAACTCTTCTGAGACGCCAGAGACGGAGCATGTTGAAGAATCCATAAGAGCGGAGCTTATGAGGCAACAATTTGCGTGCAAGTTCGGAAGGGATAGTGGAAGCAACATCAAGAACAAACCAACTGGTCAAATATTTCCATGCTATTAGCTTAGGATCGTCAACGAGCAGATAAGTTGTTCTATCAAGGTAGGCCAAAAAGAAGGTTAAAATGATGTCAATGGCAAAGAAGGCGTTGACGATATTGTCAACCAGGGCAAGAGTTCCCTTCGCATGCCCAAGGAATCCAAATTCGAATGGAGAAACCCAAGCAGAATAGACAACAAAGTCCCAAATTCGAATGGGGATTAAAGAAGTTTATATGCAATGGAAGAGTAGAAAATCAATATTTACGCATCTGAAAAATTGCACCTTGAAGACTAGGATCCTTAGCTCGAAGTCCTAAATCTTTCTCACAATATCTTCACTAAATTATACAGATTAGGAGTTAGGAGAGAATACAACTCTTTTCAAAAAAATAATAATCATAATAATAATAAAGGGTAAAAAGTTATTCAAAGAGAATCCCACATCAAATCTATCACCGAAGTTCCACAAGGAATATCGATCCAGAAGAAAGTTCGGATTTTTCAAGGGTTCATGACCAAGAAAAAAAGGGTTTACATGCAAGAGGGAAAAAATCTGAACAAAAAGAAGGCAAAGAACAAGAGAAAAAACCCCACAAGCTTTCCATCCAGAGCAAATTCCACAGCTCACAATCTCCGACGGAAAAAAAAGGAGTTCGCCCTAGTAACGGCAGAGGGAATAGAACACCAGACCTGTATCGCCGATCGTAAGGGGAAACGATGAACCTCCGGAGCTTGACCCTGCGGTTGCTCCTGGCCCCGAGGGAGGGGAGAATCCCGGTGGAGAGGCTGTAATGGCTGTCGTCCCGCGAGATCTCCGCCTCGATGTCGCACATCATTGCCAACGGCATGTTGAACACCTTCGCCATATCTGCCATAGTCGCCAGATCACGTTATCTACACCCACACTCCCTCTCTCCAACCTCTCCCTTTCCGGATTCAAAGCATCACAGCTCACAAAAATCTCGATTGGCGATGGCGGTCGCCGAGGCGTGAGCAAGAGCGGAGAAAGCGACAACAGCAAGATGACCCGTTGTAAAAGGGAGGAGTTGGAGGAAATGTGGCGTTGTAAAAGGGAGGAGTTGGAGGAGATGCAGTGTGGTTGGACGGAGCAAGAGCGTCGATCTAGGAAAGGGAAGAGGGAGATGAGGTTGAGAGAGATGGTTGGAGGTTTAGGTTTAGGTTTAGGCTGAGGCAGATGGTCGGAGGAAGGGGCGCGATATAGGTTTAGGTTTGGAGGGAACTTTACAGCGTTGCAAATTTTGGCTGGTGGAATATTAAAATATTTTATTTTGGTTCATTAACACCGGGTTTTAAAAACCGCTGTTAAAATCGGTGTCTATTAATGAAAAAAAAAGGTGCGCATAGACATCGCCTAAAAAACCGATGTCTATGAGCGAAAATCTGCGCTCATAGACACCGGTTTTTGGAAAAACCGGTGTAAAATACTCAAAGACATCGGTTTTTGCTTAAAACCGTTGTTGTTCCACTGATGTTTATGAGGATTTTTGTTGTAGTGCATGCTTGTTTCGTTTACTTATTATGCACTTCATGATAGTACCTACCCGATTATACATGTTTATTGGGGTAGTGACACGACCATGTGTTTATTTTGGTCAGGATCTAGGTTTTATATCTTATTTGATCTGTGTACCTTTGATTTGGTTCATTGCCCTATGGTACACATTTTATATATATATGGATATTGCTATGTTGTTCAAGATATTGCCATGCTTAGTGTCATGCATCATCTCGCATGATTGCATGCTATGCGATAGTCAGCTCCATTATTGTTGAGCACATCACTAGTTACATAGATCTGCACACACCACCACTCATGGGTTAGTGGTATATCAGGCAGGTGTGTGGCAGTTCTGCTGTTTGGCTCCGCTGGTCCGGTGACTCAGCGTGGTAGTCGGCAGACAGTTCTGCTCTGTTAAGCTCCGCTGGTTTAGTGTAGCAGCATGGTAGCCGGCAGACGATTGGACTTTGTTTGGCTCCGTTGGTCCGCTCATGGGTAGTATGACGCAGCGTGGTAGCCGGCAGAGATTCATTCTCGTCATCGTGTACCGGGAGATGAGAGCATTGTGCTCCCCCACTTATGATTTGGGGTAGGAGGATAGGTGTACTCCGACAGTATCTCGTCCACTCGGTCACTCATCAGGCGCAGTGACGGCAGAGTGCACGGTTGTCACAACCCTACCCACTCGGTCTCACCATTGTGTGTGAGATGGCTGACTAGCGTCAGGGGTAACCATGTCATTGGCATCATGTGCATTTATGCATTTACTGATTGTGTTTGTTGCATTTATATGTTGCATTTGGATGGATGCATGTGTTTGACATGCATACAAGATTTATGATACTCTCGGTCTGACGACCTGACTATTCTGATAGGAGGCCCTGGTGAGTACAGTTCTTTTCAGCCTTTTCTATTGTGCATCTTCTAGCTTTTGTCCAGGAGACTGTACTCCATAGTTATTACCATTTGTTATAGTTTACTATATATGTCAACTAGTTATCTGCTGAGTTGTTGAACTCACCCCCATGGACACTATTTTTTTCAGGTACCAGGTTGTTTATGGAGTCGCTTGGAGTATCCTGTCTGCCGATCCCCACGCCACATCAGAAGACCTGTCTCCGCTTTTGTTTATCTGTATTTTGGTATATGAATTTGTGTATTTAGCTTTGTGTTCCGACTTTGTTCCTGGAGTGTTGTTTTGTTGTGTGGTGTAAGCCTAGCCGGCTAGCAGTCTTCGTTTTCAGTTTGTATGTGGTGTCCATTGTATTTCCGCTGTGTTTGGTTTTGGTACAGCCGAGTGGGTTGTTAGATTTACATATAACTACATGGTTGTATTTTTATTGTATCAGCCGAGTAGGCTGCATATAAACTGTATGGTTGTGTGTATATTCCAGCCGCCTGTGGCTGAGGTATATTGTGCATGTAGAAAAGTTTCAGATTGTCAGCCGTACAGGGGAGATGTTGCCGGAATTTCCTCTGGCAGAAACTCCTTTGGGGCGTGACATTAACTATCTCAGGTTTATATACTCAATCAAGTCTCATTTTAATTGGGTATTTCTAAACGAACTTTTCTCTTACCCATATATATACTCTTAAAACCTAAAATAACTCATTTAAATTCTGAAAAAAATTTATTCTGAAAAAATTCTATAAATTCATGACGTCTTATATATTACCCACTAGAATATTTTAATTAAGTCTAATTTTAATTATCTACAACTTTATCTAAGTTTTTCGCATATTACAGTTTATGCTATTAATAATATTTTCTAAAGGATACATGACAATTATACTACTCAGACTTGAAAGCAAGTTACTACAATGAATGAGAATCCAAAATATGTAACACAATTGTCTCCATAAATTTTTATGTGTGATTGACATATGCAAGTGTCCAGTTGGAGATACCATGTTGGAGTGTCGACATTGAAAAGAAGTATTTACGAGATAGATGAAAAATCCTACCATTTCACAATGATCACATGAAAAAGCAGAAGCTCCTCTTCGCTCATTATCCTATTCATAGTATCTTCATTCATCTCTCTTTGTTGATAGATTTAAGATATCTAAGTCTATATGTAAGAAAAATTCTGTGTCACTAACTTCTAAATAGTGTTTCCCTTTGATTGTAACATGAAAGGACTCAAATGAATCTAATCAATAAATTTAACGACAAAATCTCTTTCGTGTAAGAGAAGAACAGATGATAAGAATTTACTGGTATACAATCCCAACTGTATTGTGAATAACCCAGCACAATATGTATAGATCCTGGAAGCACCATGAACATAAATAACAGGTTTTGAAAATGTGAAGAAAAAGACAGATCAATGAAAAAATATAGATTGCATGAGCAACAGGTTTTTATTGTAATAGGTTTAGATAATTTTTGACAAGTATACATATAAATATAGTGGCATCATTATAGATATGTTGAAGATGCAGCTAGAAGAAGAAATGATATGTAGAAAAAAGACCCATGTTGATCAAACTTGAAAGTAACACATGTTTTATTTTGAGAATGAGGCAATAGGTTTAATACAGCAAACCACAAAAATAGGCATACTATTGTCAACATAAATTAAGCACAAGGAAATTTTGTAAAGGGTATTAAATTAAAATAGAAGAAAACATAATTTTCATTAGAAAGAATGAATATTTTAAACTTAAATGTTGTTAATAAAAAATAAAAGTCATGAGCAAAAAATATCACTCAGGTTCATTGTGTAAAATACCGAAAAATGACAAATAATAATAAGGGAATTTTCCGGAATTTTAAGAAATTTTTCTGGAATTTTTCGGAGACCGTATGGACGAATTTACGGGGATAAAAACGGGGTCCGGGAAAGCCTGTTTAGGCTACCCTATTTTAACGAGGAAAAGTTGAATTTTTATTTTTATTTTTATTTTTTTATTTTTCCTTCTTTTTCTCCTTTTCCTCTCTTCCATCGCCGTTTCCTTCCCCCGCGTGCCCGCGCCCCCTTTCCTCAACTGACCCGTGCCCTACGGCGCCGACGCCGCCCCACCGACGCGTCGCCGCCGCCCTTCTCCTCCGTTTCTCCTCCTCCGGTATTAAAGTTGTGGCTGAAGGTTTATGCAACCCTTTCTCTCCCTCTTTCCCTGTGGTTCCCGCGACGCCAAAGCTTCTCTTCGCCTCTGCCCGATCCTCCTTGCGTCGACTTAGAGCCCTAGAGCTTGAGCCACCACCCGATCGCCAGAAGGAAAGGCCAACGCCAGCCCTCATTTCGCAGTGCCCTAGCCTCACCGCCCCCCTTTGATCTCCACTGATCTCCTCTTCGGTCCTTCTTTTGGTTGTCGCGGAGATCCCCAAATCACGCTGAGCAGCATCGCGCCATCTCCTCCCTGCGCCGATTGACATCTGGGCAGCGTTTTCCCTCACCGGAGCAGTGGCGTTGTCGTTCTTGTTGTGCCCTAGCCGGAGTCGCCCGTGCCCTAGTCTTGCGTACACACTGCCTTCCACTCGATCGCTGTGGAAACAACTGCTGCCGGGGGCTGCCATCACCATAAGAAAGGAGTTGCCGAAGGAAATTGGGGATCTCCTACTGACCTCATCCCTCTGTCCTTGCTCACACTCACGGAGCTAAGCTTCCCTCACGCTCCTTGCGGCCAGGTTCGAGGTAATCACCAGCCCTGACTACTGATTTAGGTAAGTGGATGTGGAATGGTTGATTTGTGTACTTGGTTGAGTGTGAGATTGTTAATTTAGAGTATATGGTTTGGTAGACAGTAGCTTCACCAGTTTCAGCTACTGTTGCTTGCTGTCATCGCCGGAGAAGAAGGTCAAGTAATGATCCTTTTAACTACAACAGTAATGTAGATGTAGATTTTGGTATATTACTATAATGATTCCTAATTAGTGGAATTATGTTTATGTTGATTAGGGTTCTCCCTAAGTACGTTGGGCATTTTGTTTAGCTACTTAATTCATTTGAATTTAGCTAAATAAAACTATACATGTACGATTATTACAGGATTCAAATTCAGGACGAGCACATCAACATAGAGGTTAATTAGCTCGATCTACATTGGAGGCGGGTACCTCTTGACTTATCTTTATTGATATTGTCAATTGGATATGCATAGTATTTTATAGCTACAAGCAATGATCATGTTTGCCTTTGGTATGTCACTGTTTGATACCCATTGCATGTTCTGTTTGTCGCTAGTTATGTATCCATGTTTACGCCTTGTGATCATTACCATGAGTACCTTAGTTCCTAGAGTAAGTGACATACCATGCTTTACTGAGTTTAGGACTAGATTCTGGATTTTTATTATCTGGCATATGTACCAATATTTTTATATCATATCTGATCTGTGTACCTAGACCATTTTTCTTTGATCCATGTATATTGATGGTACATATTTTATGGAGGTGGATATGTTCAGGATCTAGGGTTTTTGATTCCTTATCTGACGGGTGTACCTAGACCATTGATTAGGTCAATTTATTCTAGGGTACACATTGTATATATATGGATTGGTACAGGATATTGCCATGCTTAGTGTCATGCACCATTCGCATGATTGCATGCTGTGCGATTGTCGGCTCCATTATTATTGAGCACATCGCCAGTTACATGTATCTGCACGCACGACCACTCATGGGTTAGTGGTATATTCAGGCAGGGTGTGTTGCAGCAGGTGCTCTGTCAAGGGCTCCGTTGGTCCACTCATGGGTTAGTGTGATGCAGCGTTGTAGCAGGACAGGGATCCCTCCCCGTCATCGTGTACCGGGAGATGAGAGCATTGAGCTCCCCCATTTATGATTTGGGGTAGGAGGATAGGTATACTCCGACAGCATTCCGTCCACTCGGTCACTCATCAGGAGCAGTGACGTTAGAGTGCACGGTTGTCACAGCCCTACCCACTCAGTCTCACCATCATGTGTGCGACGACTGACTGAAAAGTAGGGGTGACCAAGACATGTCATTGACATCATACGTATTGATGCATTTATTGCTTGTGCTTGCTGCATTTATTTGCTGCATTTGGTTGGATGCATCTGTTTGACATGCATACAGGATTTATGACACTCTCGGTTTGATGACCTTTTGTTCTGGATAGGATTTCCTGGTGAGTACAGCTTCCTCAGTTACCTTTCAGTTTTGCATATTTCCTATATATGATTAGGAAGCTGTATTCCATGTTTATTGCTGTTAGATATATCTTACTAGGCATGTCTATTGGTATTCACTGAGTTGTTGAACTCACCCCCGTGGACACTATCTTTTTCAGGTACCAGGTTGTTTATGATGTCGCTTGGAGTATCCTGTCTGCTGGTCCCCATGTCACCTCAGAAGATCTATCGGTTTCATTTATGTTTTGTTTGTTTTATGTGTCAGTGTGTTTAGTTTGTGCTCGGGTTTTGTTCTGGAGTGTTGAAGTTGTTATGTGATATTTTGTATTGGTTGTTGGTGGTGTAAGCCTAGCCGGCTAGCAGTTATATGTTTGGTTTGTATTTGGTTTCTGTCATTTTCCGTTGTGTTTTGGTTTTGGTACAGCCGAGTAGGCTGCTTTACATATAACTACGTGGTTGTGTTTTTATTTTATCAGCCGAGTAGGTTGTATTATAAATTGCGTGGTTGTGTGTATATTCCAGCCGCCTGTGGTTGATGTATATTATGTCTGTAGAAATGCTTCAGATTGTCACCCGTACAGGGGAGTTGCCGAAATTTCTTCGGACAGGGACTCCCCCGGGCGTGACAATTTAGTGGTATCAGAGCAGGTATACGATACTTGCTATGTGTTCTGAATTTGCGAGATTTATCTGATACTAATTTATTGGTATCAGAGCTCGGTTTACGAGTCTTATTTCGCGTGTTTCGGATTTCGTGTTTTAGCCTTCTCGATGTGACTTTTCAGATTTTGGGACCTGGCAGCGGCAGGACATCTCCAAGCTATAGGATGTATGTGGTATATGGTTATCATACCTTTTTGTTAGTATATGCATTGTTGACTATTATACTTTATGACATGTATTAGCATTCTTTATTAGTACCTATTTTGATGTTATAGTATACATTCCATGTATTAGGTAAACCACTGATCATGGTCGACTCAGATAGAGATCAAGGATAACGGTCTCGGGAGACTTTTCATAGCATATCACTGGTAGTTTTAGCTTCTGTTACTACTAGTTGGTTAGAAGATAGAGACACATACCAGCCTATGCTATTATTAGCTAGGTAGTGACTAGTAACTATATATTCTAGTTGACTCAGCCAGTAGAATACCGATATACTTTAGTTAATTTTCGTCGGTAGATGATTAATGTACTTTGGTTAGATCAGTCAATAGAAAACTAATTTACACATGTTGATTTGGGTAGGTGGATCGATTTACCTTAAATACTTATGGAGGATTAGTGTATTATTGATTAGTTAGTAGATGACTGATTTAGTTATGTTGTTCCGATCAGTAGGGGACTGTCATACTCTATTTTTAGAGGTTCGAATCTTTGGATTATTTGTGCTTAGTTAGGTATCTAGAGCACATTTGAGTACATTTGGATTTATGATGATAAAATTTTTCCCATCAGATATGGTCTCGGTAGTGTACGACATTAACTTGCAATGTTATACCATGGCGTGTATATCTTTCTTAGCCTCTATTAGTTCCTTTGAACCTAGAGCAGGGTTGTTACTGGATGATTAGGCTGCTTTATTTTTGGATTGTCTATGATTGATGTATATCTGCTTGATACATATGCTTGATTTTTGTTTAGGTATACCCTTAACCCATGAGAGTTGGTAGCATAGGGAATATCAGGTTGATTGGATTAAATATGCTGATTCTGCATATCTATGTGGTGTGTATATATGATTATTATGTGTTGTAGGAGTGTTATGATGAACGGTCTAATTACATGTAGTGGGTGTATACTTTTCCAGTTATGATTGTTGTGGGTTTCTAGTAGATTATACCCAAGTGGTCTGATTGGTTTATTGGAGGTATTTTATTGATTTGATCTGAGTTGTGATATGTGCAGATGTGTTCGGTGTAATATTCGAGGTATCTTGTTCACTATATTTTTTCTGTGTGTACACTCGTGTCGATTATGATTTGTTGGAAGTATTACGTTGATTATACTCTTGACATAGGTGTATATATGTCATGTGAGTGTTGTTTAAGGTGTATTGTCGATTATACCTATGTTGATATATGCACATGGGTTCGGTCTGCATTGTTGGAGGTATCACGATGATTTATACCTATGTTGTGAGTATGTTTGGTGTGTACTAATTGGAGGATTATGTCAATCATACATATGTTGTGTGTGCACGTGTGCCAGGTGTATGGTTGGTAGCATCATGATGATTCTACCTATGTTGAGTGTCTACATTATGTTATTTGTTGTATTACTCTGTCAACTAATTCTCCTATTAGTGGGTGACCGACCCACTAGGATGACGATAAAGTTGACTATGGATTTGATTTGCTCACTAGGTTGTTATACCCTAGGCTACCCACAGTGATGTGTGGTAGAGAGATCTCGTGCAGTCTCTAGCTGGTTAGTTAGGTGCCTTGGACATTTATGTATTGTTTGTGGTGGAGCGTTGCTCCCACATGTTATGGATCGTTTGTGGTGGAGCGTTGCTCCCACATATTGTGGATTGCTTGTAGTGGAGTATTGCTCCCATATATATATTATAGATACATATTTCGGATTATTTGTGGTGGAGCGTTGCTCCCACATATGGAGGATTTCTTGTGGTAGAGCGTTGCTCCCACATATGTGGTATTTTCTGTGATGGAGCGTTGCTCTCACACTAGAGGATCTATTCTTTGGTGATTTATATCGTTGGTGATCAGATTTCCTGACTTGTTGTCGGGGATCTTATGGTTGAGGATGTCTGATTTACGGACATTATAAGTTCTTGGTTTTATTACTTAGGCTATTAGTGCCCTAGATGTTATCATGGACTCGATGATTTGGTATTTCTAGGATGTTGGATTGGTTTCCATTGTCTTTGTTGACAATGTTGTGATCTATTTCAGATCCGAGGTGAGTCACGTACACTATCTTCGCATAGTTCAAGAGATATTTCGACGGAAACGTCTATATGTGAAATCAGTAGTGCGTATTTTGGTTATCTTCTGTGAGATGTTCGAGACACACGGTCACCAGTAGGAGTATACCGTGGTTCCACAGGAGATAAAGGTTGTTACCGTTGGGAGTAGACGGAGTTTATAGAGGAGGCTCGCAACTTCCTTTGTTTGGCTCGATATTTCCGGAGATACGTTGAGGGTTTCTCTCGGATTGCTATGCCACTTACACGCCTGACTAGGAAAGGCGTGAAGTTCACTTGGACTGAGGATTGGGAGACCAGCTTCCAGGAGCTGAAGCGGAGACTAGTGTCCACTCCGATTTTTTGTTTTTACCTTCGGGAGAGGACGGATTTGTCCTCTACACCGACGCGTCTCTACAGGGTATGGGTGCTGTTCTGATGCAACACGGTAGAGTATTCTCATATGCTTCTCGATAGTTGAAGGAGCATGAGAAGAAATACCCAGTTCATGATCTGGAGTTGGCCGCTATTATTTTTGCCCTGAAGATTTGGCGGCATTACTTATATGATATTACATTGAGATTCTCACTGACCATAAGAGTCTCAAATATCTGTTTACTCAGAAGGAGCTTAATCTCCGACAGAGGAGATGGATGAAGTTCCTGAAGAATAATGATAGCACCATTAGCTACCACCCAGAGGAAGTTAATGTGGTTGCCGATGCACTCAGCAGGAAGTCCAGAGGGACTTTAACTTGCCACCGAGTTGTGGTCATGGACTTGATTCAAGGTTTCTCCGAGTTGGGCCTTGAGGAGTGGGGACAGACAGAGCAGGGTACTTTGGTTACCATGGTTGCTCAATCGTCGATCAGGACGAGGATCCGAGAGCCCTAGGCTGCTGATCAGTATTTGCAGTTTATTGGCAGCCAGATAGCTTCCGGGTAGCAGACCGATTTCATACGAGACGATGAGGCCATGACGCGATTTGGGTAATCGTTGATCGATTAACCAAATCTGCACACTTTTTAGCGATCCGGAAGACTGATTCCCTGGATCGATTGGTCGATCTGTATTGCCGGAAGATCATCAGATTACATGGTGTTTCTTTGAGTATTATTTCGGATAGAGACACTCGTTTCACGTC
Source organism: Zingiber officinale (assembly GCF_018446385.1). NCBI lineage: Eukaryota > Viridiplantae > Streptophyta > Magnoliopsida > Zingiberales > Zingiberaceae > Zingiber > Zingiber officinale. Next base: position 19,132,195 of record NC_055989.1, read on the forward strand.
CAGATTCTGGCTGAGTCTGAAGCAGGCCTTGGGCACCCAGCTTCGATTCAGTACAGCTTTCCATCCGCAGATAGATAGACAGTTAGAGCGGACCATTCAGACTCTAGAGGATTTGCTGAGATCATGTGTATTGGATTTAGGAGGCAGTTGGGAGGACCATCTGCCATTGGTAGAGTTCGCCTACAACAATAGCTTTCTTTCGGCTATCCGGATGGCACCGTTTGAAGCGTTGTATGGTAGGTCTTGTCGGACACCCACCCTCTGGGATGAGGTTGGGGAGGCCCAGTTGTTGGGACCTCATAGAGCTCAGCAGAACGAAGAGTTGGTTCGTATTTTCAAACGGAGAATGCTAGAGGCGCAGGATCGATAGAAGTGTTATGCTGATCGGAGACGCAGACCCCTAGCGTTCTCTATTGGCGACCATGTATTTCTGCGAGTTCACCCACGAAAGGAGTGAAGAGATTTGGCTTCAGAGGTAAGCTAGCTCCGCGATACATTGGACCTTTCCAGATCTCGGAAAGGATTGGAGCGGTAGCTTATCGGTTGGCACCACCACCGTTCCTGGCAGGAGTTCATGACGTATTCCACGTATTTATGCTGAGGAGATACATATCTGACCTGACACATGTGCTGACAGATATCTCAGTTCCCCTTTTTGCCTGACGTCAATCATGAGGAGATTCCGGTACGGATTCTGGATGGAAAGAGCGTCAGTTGTGGAACAAGATGATCCGACTAGATAAAGTCGGATAGTAGCATCATTCCGATGAGGAGACTACCTGAGAGCTCGAGGATACTATCCGAGCTCGATACCCCATCTTTTCACTTGAGGTATATTATTTAATTTACCGTTCAACATCTATACTCTTTGCATGTTGTTAGTATTTGCTGATGGTAGATAACAAAATTTGGGGACCAAATTTTTATTAGTGGAGGAGAATGTAAAATACCGAAAAATGGCGAATAATAATAAGGAAATTTTTTGGAATTTTTAGAAATTTTTCTGGAATTTTTCAGAGACCGTATGGACGAGTTTACGGAGATAAATACGGGACCCGGGAAAGTATGTTTAGGCTACCCCATTTTAACGAGGAAAAGTTGAATTTTTATTTTTATTTTTCCTTCTTTTTCTCCTTTTCCTCTCTTTCATCGTCGTTTCCTTCCCCCGCGTGCCCGCGCCCCCTTTCCTCAACCGACCCGTGCCCTACGGCGCCGACGCCGCCCCACCGACGCGTCGCCGCCGCCCTTCTCCGCCGTTTCTCCTCCTCCGGTATTAAAGTTGTGGCTGAGGGTTTATGCAACCTTTTCTCTCCCTCTTTCCCTATGGTTCCCGCGACGCCAAAGCTTCTCTTCGCCTCTGCCCGATCCTCCTTGCATCGACTTGGAGCCCTAGAGCTCGAGCCACCACCCGATCGCCAGAAGGAAAGGCCAACGCCAACCCTCATTTCGTTGTGCCCTAGCCTCACAGCCCCCTCTGATTTCCACTGTTCTCCTCTTCGGTCCTTCTTTTGGTTGTCGCGGAGATCCCCAAATCGCGCTGAGCAGCATCGCGCCATCTCCTCCCTGCGCCGATTGACATTTGGGCAGCGTTTTCCCTCACCGGAGCAATGGTGTTGCCGTGCTAGTTGTGCCCTAGCCGGAGTCGCCCGTGCCCTAGTCTTGCGTACACACTGCCTTCCACTCGATCGCAGTGGAAACAACTACTGCCGGGGGTTGCCGTCACCAGAAGGAAGGAGTTGCCGAAGGAAATTGGGGATCTCCTACTGACCTCATCCCTCTGTCCTTGCTCACACTCACGGAGCTAAGCTTCCCTCACGCTCCTTGCGGTCAGGTTCGAGGTAATCACCAGCCCTGACTATTGATTTAGGTAAGTGGATGTGGAATGGTTGATTTGTGTACCTGGTTGAGTGTGGGATTGCTAATTTAGAGTATATGGTTTGGTAGACAGCAGCTTCACCAGTTTCAGCTACTGTTGCTTGTTGTCATCGCCAGAGAAGAAGGTCAGGTAATGATCCTTTTAACTACAACAATAATGTAGATGTAGATTTTAGTATATTACTATAATGATTCCTAATTAGTGGAATTATGTTTATGTTGATTAGGGTTCTCCCTAAGTAGGTTGGGCATTTTGTTTAGCTACTTAATTCATTTGAATTTAGCTAAATAAAACTATACATGTACGATTATTACAGGATTCAGATTCAGGACGAGCACATCGACATAGAGGTTGATTAGCACAATCTACATTGGAGGTGGGTACATCTTGACTTATCTTTATTGATATTGTCAATTGGATATGCATAGTATTTTATAGCTACAAGCAATGATCATGTTTGCCTTTGGTATGTCACTGTTTGATACCCATAGCATGTTCTGTTTGTCGCTAGTTATGTATCCATGTTTACGCCTTGTGTTCATTACCATGAGTACCTTAGTTCCTAGAGTAAGTGACATATTATGCTTTACTGAATTTAGGACTAGATTCTGGATTTTTATTATCTGGCATGTGTACCTATATTTTTATATCATATCTGATCTGTGTACCTAGACCATTTTTCTTTGATCCATGTATATTGATGGTACATATTTTATGGAGGTGGATATGTTAAGGATCTAGGGTTTTTGATTCCTTATCTGACCGATGTACCTAGACCATTGATTAGGTCAATTTATTCTAGGGTACACATTGTATATATATGGATTGGTACAGGATATTGTCATGCTTAGTGTCATGCACCATTCGCATGATTGCATGCTGTGCGATTGTCGGCTCCACTATTATTGAGCACATCGTCAGTTACATGTATCTGCACACACGACCACTCATGGGTTAGTGGTATATTTAGGCAGGGTGTGTTGCAGCAGGTGCTCTGTCAAGGGCTCCGTTGGTCCACTCATGGGTTAGTGTGACGCAGCGTTGTAGCAGGACAGGGATCCCTCCCTGTCATCGTGTACCGAGAGATGAGAGCATTGAGCTCCCCCATTTATGATTTGGGGTAGGAGGATAGGTGTACTCCGATAGCATCCCGTCCACTCGGTCACTCATCAGGAGTAGTGACGTCAGAGTGCACGGTTGTCACAGCCCTACCCACTCGGTCTCACCATCATGTGTGAGACGGCTGAATGGAGAGTAGGGGTGACCATGACATGTCATTGGCATCATACGCATTGATGCATTTATTGCTTGTGCTTGCTGCATTTATTTGCTGCATTTGGTTGGATGCATCTGTTTGACATGCATACAGGATTTATGACACTCTCGGTTTGATGACCTTTTATTCTGGATAGGATTTCCTGGTGAGTACAGCTTCCTCAGTTACCTTTCAGTTTTGCATATTTCCTATATATGATTAGGAAGTTGTATTCCATGTTTATTGTTGTTTGATATATCTTACTAGGCATGTCTATTGGTATTCACTGAGTTGTTGAACTCACCCCCGTGGACACTATCTTTTTCAGGTACCTTGTTGTTTATGATGTCGCTTGGAGTATTATGTCTATTGGTCCCCACGTCACCTCAGAAGATCTATCGGTTTCATTTATGTTTTGTTTGTTTTATGTGTCAGTGTGTTTAGTTTGTGCTCGGGTTTTGTTCTGGAGTGTTGAAGTTGTTATGTGATATTTTGTATTGGTTTTTGGTGGTGTAAGCCTAGCCGGCTAGCAGTTATGTGTTTGGTTTGTATTTGGTTTCTGTCATTTTCCGTTGTGTTTTGATTTTGGTACAGCCGAGTGGACTGCTTTACATATAGCTGCGTGGTTGTATTTTTATTATATCAGTCGAGTAGGCTGTATTATAAACTGCGTGGTTATGTGTATATTCCAGCCGCCTGTGGCTGATGTATATTATGTCTGTAGAAATGCTTCAGATTGTCACCCGTATATGGGAGGTGTCGCCGAAATTTCTTCGGACAGGGACTCCCCCGAGGCGTGACACGTTGAGTAGTTGAAATATAACCATGGGAAAGGAGTGAGATGAAATATTATACTCAAAGAAACCTCTCTGAACCAGCTCTTGCACACATCCCTTAATGGTCAAAACATACAATGTTATGACTATTTTAAGGGATGTACTTTAGTCCGATTTCGAAATTTACTAATTATATTTAGTTTTAATAAGGGGTTGTTTCATTATGTTATCTATTCGAAGGATTAGATGATATTGGATCTAACTCATTTAATATCTTTTCACTTGCCATGAGTTTACTCACACTCATTTCATCCGGATGCAGGAGTGCAATATCAAAGACATTAGCTACATATACCAATTACTATTTCGACAAGAAAACCAATCATTACTAAATTAGTAAGACAACATAAAGATGATGACCACTGACCAGTTGAGAGGTGGTAGAAAATGTGTGTTTATAGATATGAGATAAACACAAGCATATAACAACAATAACAAAAAAAAAAGCGCACACACAAATTCCCAATCAATTTTGAATTACCTGATGGGCCATTACCTGCAAAGCAACTGTTGTGCCGAGAAGATATTCATATATCTATATAATAGTGTGATATTATTCACTTTGGGCCTTGGCCCGAGAGAGCTGTCACGAATCCTTTTAGAACTCTTGGGCTCTCTCCAAAAGGCTTCATGCCAATAAAAATATGTTATATCCTTTTAAACTCATAATCTTTTCTAAATTTTTCTAATGTAGGACTTTGATTAAATTTCGAACAATCCTCCCCTCAAACGAGGACCATAATTATTCTCATGGTCAGGTCTTTCCACTAGTATTCGATCACTCATGACCTACTCTGAGCCTCCCCATGAGTATCTAGTCACCCTGACAAATTTTGTTAGAATAGATATTGCATCAATTCTGACTAATGGTGAAAAGATGAAAATGCAAAGCTATAAAACAATATATATAATAGATATTTTTTTAAAAAAAAAACCCTATTCAATTAATGGTTTCATCAATTTAGAGCAAGCTGCATCTGATACCACTTGTAGAATTGTAGCGCACGTGAGAAAGGGGGGGGGGCTGAATCACATGGTTTTGAAAAACTTATCTTTTCTTCGATTTTAAAAAACAAGTACACAGTGGAATAGACAAAAAGAGATAAAAAGGAAAATCGGAACACAAACGATTTTAATTGGTTCTAAGACTTCGACGACTCCTACTCCAAGACCCACGATCCTACGGACAGTATCGATGGACAATCTACTATGATCCTCTTCTGGAACCATCAAAAGAGGGAAACAAGTACAATGAAGTGTAACAACCTATACTTTCCCTTTTTTCAGTTGTAATAAAGAAAGCAAGACTTAAATAAATTTACTAATTGTTCGGGGTGCGCTTGTGTGTTGCTGTCTGTCTGTCGGAAATGGTCGGATCACTCGGAGGAGCAGCTCGGTGGTAGAACAACTTCTTTTTCGTAGCAGTAGAGCTTAGAAGAACACTTGAATTGTTTGAATATTCATTGTCTTCACAATGTTGCTTCAAGCCTCCTTTTATTTGCTGTTGGGGGTGCCTCCAACATCAGCTCTCTTCCCTTCAGCTTCAGAGCTGATAAAACCCATTTCTTGTGGTTTTTATCCTGCTGAGGGTGGCTCCATCAACCTCTGAGGTGCCTCCAACCTTCAATCACAGTGGACTTGATAGCCCTCGCGAGCTCTGCTCTTATCATGGGTGAGGTTGCCTCCAATCGCCAGGTGATGCCTCAACGCCTTTTGCTTTGAGGCACATCTAATCGCCAGGAGGCGCTTCGAGCATTATTCCTCCCAGGATTTTTGTGTTTTTTCACACTTGCAAAACATGTTAGTCCAAACCAAAAACAACCTGCAAAATAGAGTTAGCATAATAAAAAAATAGTTTATTAATAAGTTTCTATCTTTCGAAAACTAGAAACTAGTCATGGTCTCTATTTAGCTATCCCAAATGGACCTAAATTTGACTAGTATCTAAAGTCCCCAAATAAGACTCATCTTCATTGGATCACTCTCATCCAGTAATTTACCTTACTTACCATGCAGAATCACTTGACTCTACTTCAGTCCACTAGGTCTTCTTGCTAGTTGTTGAGTCTATAGACCCAATTGGACTTCGGCCAGCAGTCAGGTCCTGCAGACCTAATCGGACTTCCCGCCAGATATCAAGTCCTTTCTTGACCTATCTAGACTTCCACATCAATTATCAGGTCCTTCAAACCAAACTGGATTTTAGCCCAGCGTCAGACCAATCAAATCCTGTACACTTGGTAGAAAGGTTAGATCAAAACATAACTAACTTTAAGCTATTTGTCATTCATCAAAATATAAGTTTGACCATTGGTGCTAACAGTACTAATATAAAATGCTTTTATAGTTCCTTTTCATTTCTAAAAAAAAGAAAAATTGATCATTCTTTAACTTTCAAAGAGGACTATAATTTAGGGGAGTTAATTCAGGTGGATTGTGTGGATTTGAGTCGGGTTGAAGTAAATATTTTAGAAAAAAATTTCAACCCGAACTCAATCACAATCTGAACATAATCTTAAACCCCTAAACCCCAACTTGGATAATTTGACCAACCGGAATAATCAAATTAAAAATAATCTTTTTAAAAATTATTTTTACTATAATTCTTCATTTTCTATCTTAATATTTTATTATTATTATACTAATTTTGATATTGATATGTATAATTTTTAAAATAAAATTTGATTTAATTCTAGAAATACTCACTAAATTCTAAATTTAGGGCACTCTGGAATCGATCCGATCTTAACATAATCTGAAAATCCCTTGATCTAAATCTGAAAATTTTCAACTCGAATTCGATATTTTTTTAATTGACTCAATTTTTTAACACCCCTAATTATATATTGTTCAGAAAATTTTATGAAATTTCATTTCTACTGTGTACGCACACAACTCAACTACCAACCCGGTCGTGTATGCTATTATAAAATTTATATAAACACAAAAAAAAATATATCTTACTAGGCAAAAAAAAAACATCTTTATATATTTAGATATTAATACATTTTTAATTTGATATTGATTGATTTAAATTTTTATATTTTAAAGTTTATTTATTTGATTACTGAGTTTAATATTACAAACGTTGGGTATTTTTTTAAAAAAATCTATTTACAAATTAATAACAATTTTGTTAATAAATATAGTTTACAAGTTTTGTTTGTGAATATAATTTTTAATAATTTAAAATCTTTGTTTTCAAGAAATTTATTTATTTTGTTTAATGAATTAATCAAACTTATTCATTTAATTCATATCGAATAAATATAAATAAATGTTTATCGAGTTAAACATTAAATTTTCTCATAAATGTTTAATTTATTTTTGTTATCGAATATATAACTAGACTTATGAGTGAGACGTTTCTATCATTTTGATTTTCTTTTTCTTATTGTAACAGGAAAAAAAAATATTGTCATCCCTCATAATTTGTCAAGTTTTTTAGAATGCATTTTTATGTTTTTTAAATCATTCATTTACCTTTATAATAGTTTTAATTTATTGTCATGCTTAGTGTCATGCATCATTCGCATGATTACATACTGTGCGATTGTCGGCTCCATTATTGTTGAGTACATCGCCAGTTACATGTATCTGCACACACGACCACTCATGGGTTAGTGGTATATTCAGGCAGGGTGTGTTGTAGCAGGTGCTCTGTCAAGGGCTCCGTTGGTCCACTCATGAGTTAGTGTGACGCAGCGTTGTAGCAGGACAGGCATCCCTCCCCGTCATCGTGTACCGGGAGATGAGAGCATTGAGCTCCCCCATTTATGATTTGGGGTAGGAGGATAGGTGTACTCGGACAGCATCCCGTCTACTCGGTCACTCATCAGGAGTAGTGATGGCAAAATGCACTGTTGTCACAACCCTACCCACTCGGTCTCACCATCATGTGTGAGATGGCTGACTGGAGAGTAGGGGTGACCAGGATATGTCATTGGCATCATACGCATTGATGCATTTATTGCTTGTGCTTGCTGCATTTATTTGCTGTATTTGGTTGAATGCATATGTTTGACATGCATGCAGGATTTATGACACTCTCGGTTTGACGACCTTTTGTTCTGGATAGGAGTTCCTAGTGAGTACAGCTTCCTCAGTTACCTTTTAGTTTTGCATTTTTCCTATATATGATTAGGAAGTTGTATTCCATGTTTATTGCTGTTAGATATATCTTACTAGGCATGTCTATTGGTATTTGCTGAGTTGTTGAACTCACCCCCGTGATCACTATCTTTTCTAGGTACCAAGTTGTTTATGGAGTCGCTTGGAGTATCCTGTCTGCCGGTCCCCTCATCACATCAGAAGACCTGTCTCTGTTTTTATTTATTTGTATTTTTTTGTATATGAAATTTCTGTATTTCGATTTGTGTTCCGATTTTATGGCTGGAGTGTTGTGTTGTTGTGTGGTGTAAGCCTAGCCGGCTAGAAGTCATGTATTTTGGTTTTCTATTGTTTTTCTGTTGTATATTTTGTTCCAGCCGAGTGGGCTGATGATATAAACTGCGTGGTTGTGCATATGTTCCAGCCGTATGTGGCTGATGTATATTATGCCTGTAGAAATGCTTCAGATTGTCAGCCGTACAGGGGAGGTGCTGCCGAAATTTCTTCGGACAGGGACTCTCCCGGGGCGTGACAATTTAGTGGTATCAGAGCGAGGTTACGATACTTGCTATGTGTTTTGGATTTCGAGCTTTATCTGATACCAATTTATTTGGTATCAGAGCACGGTTTACGGGTTTTATATCCCGTGTTTTAGATTTCGCGTTTTAGTTTTCTTGATGTGACTTTTCGGGTTTTGGGACCTGGTAGCGACAGGACATCTCCAAGCTATAGGAGGTATGTTTGTATATGTTTTCCTACCTTTTTGGTTAGTATATGCACTGTTGACTGTTACAGTTTATGACATGTATTAGTATTCTTTATTATTACCTGTCTAGTTGATATAGCATATATTGTATGTGTTAGGTAAACCACTGATCATGGTAGACCTTAATAGAGATCAAGGATTATAGTGTCCGATAATTTTTCATATCATTTCACGAGTAGTTTTAGCTTCTGTTACTACTAGTTGATTAGCAGATTGAGGCACATACCAGCCTCTGCTAGTATTAGCTGGGTAGTGGATAGTATCTATATCTTCATGTTGACCTAGCCAGTAGTATGCCATTTTATTTTAATTAATTACATCAGTAGATAACTGATTTACTCTTGTTAGATTGGTCAGTGGAAGACTGATTTACGCTTGTCTTCTTGGGTAGTCGTAGATTGATATACCTTAGTAGCCTGTAGAGGATTAAGGTATTCTTGATTAGTTAGTAGATGACCAATTTAGCTTTATTGGTCCGATCAGTAGAGGATTGTCATACTATAATTTTAGAGGTTTGAATCTTTGGGTAATTTGTGCTTAATTTGGTATCTAGAGCACATTGGAGTACATGTTTTGTACTGATGTGGAAAAGACTGAATTGACCGTATATCATCGTCGATTTGGGTCAGTCTATAGAGGATCGATGTATCTTATTCCATGGGTACGTTAATTTTTGACTGTATGTACCTAGTTGGATAACTTAGAAGGTAGTATAGGGAATATCAGGTTGATTGGATTAAATATGCTGATTCTGCATATCTATGTGGTGTGTACATATGATTAGTATGTGTTGTAGGAGTGTTATGATGGACGGTCTGATTTCATGTAGTGGGTGTATATTTTTCCAATTATGATTGTTGTGGGTTTCCAGTAGAATATACCCGAGTGGTCTGATTATTTTATTGGAGGTATCTTATCGATTTAATCTGAGTTGTGATATGTGCAGATGTGTTCGGTATAATATTCGAGATATCTGGTTCATTATATTTGTTCTGTGTGTACACTCGTGTCGATTATGATTTGTTCGAAGTATTACGTTAATTATACTCTTGGCATATAGGTATATATGTCATGTGAGTGTTGTTTGAGGGATATTGTTGACTTTACCTACATTGATATATGCACACGGGTTCGGTATGCATTGTTGGAGGTATCACGATGATTTATATTTATGTTGTGAGTATGTTTGGTGTGTACTAATTGGGAGATTATGTCGATCATACATATGTTATGTGTGCACGTGTACCAGGTGTATGGTTGGTAGTATCATGATGATTCTACCTATGTTAAATGTAGAAAGTTAAATATCTACATTATGATATTTGTTGTATTACCCTGTCAACTAATTCTCCTATTAGTGGGTGACCGACCCACTAGAATGATCATAGAGTTGACTATGGATTTGATTTGCTTACTGGATTGTGATACCCTTGGCTGCCCACAGTGTTATGTGGTAGAGTGACCTCATGCAGTCTCTGACTAGATAGTTAGGTGTCTTGGGCACTTATGTTTGTTTTTGGTAGAGCGTAGCTCCCACATATTTTGGATGGTTGTGGTGGAGCGTTGCTCCCACACATGTTATGGATTGTTTGTGGTGGAGCGTTGCTCCCATATATTGCGGATTGCTTGTAGCGGAGCATTGCTCCCATATTTATTGTAGATACATATTTCGGATTATTTGTGGTGGAGCGTTGCTCCCACATATGGAGGATTTCTTGTGGTAGAGCGTTGCTCCCACATATGTGGTATTTCGTGTGATGGATCGTTGCTCTCACACTAGAGGATCTATTCTTTGGTGATTTATATCGTTGGTGATCAGATCTGTTTATTGTTGAGGATCTTATGGTTTGGAATGTCTGTAATACGGACATTATGTGTCTTGGTTTTATCATTAGGGCTTGCAGTGCCCTAGATGTTAGCATGAACTTGATGATTTGGGTATCCCTAGGATGTTTGGATCGGTTTCCATTGTCTTGTTGACGATGTTGTGATCTATTTCGGATCCGAGGTGAGTCACGTACACCATCTTCGCATAGTTCTAGAGATGTTTTGACGGAAACGTCTTTATGTGAAGATTAGTAGTGTGTATTTTGATTGTCTTCTGTGAGATGTTTGAGACACATGTTCACTAGTAGGAGTATACCGTGGTTCCACAGGAGATAGAGGTTGTTACCGTTGGGAGTAGACAGAGTCTATACAGGGGCTTGCAACTTCCTTTGTGTGGCTCGATATTTCCGGAGATACGTTGAGGGTTTCTCTTGGATTGATATGCCACTGACGCGCATGACCAGGAAAGGCATGAAGTTTACGTGGTTCGAGGACTACGAGACCAGCTTCCAGGAGCTGAAGCGGAGATTAGTGTCGGCTCCAGTTTTGATTTTTACCTTCTGGAGAGGACGGATTCGTGTTCTATACCGACGCATCTCTACAGGGTTTGGGCGATGTTTTGATGCAACACGGTAGGGTAGTCTCCTACTTCTGGGCAGTTGAAGGAGTCTGAGGAGAACTACCCAGTACAAGACTTGTGGCTGATCGCCATTATTTTTGCCTTGAAGATTTGGCAGTATTATCGGTACGGTGTTACATTTGAGATTCTCACTGATCATAAGAGTCTCAAATATTGGTTCACTTAGAAAGAAACTTAATCTCCGACTGAGGAGATGGATGGAGTTCCTGAAGGATTATGATTGTACCATTAGCTATCACCCAGGGAAAGCTAATGTGATTGCCGATGCACCTAGCAGAAAGTCCAGAGTGACTTTGGCTTGCCACCGAGTTTCATTTACAGACTTGGTTCAGGGTTTCTCCAAATTAGACCTTGAGGAGCAGGGATAGACAGAGCAAGGTATTTTTGGTTACCATGGTTGCTCAATCCTCGATCAGGATGAGGATTCAGGAGGCCCAGGTTGGAGATCAGTATTTACGGTCCATTGGCAGCCGGATAGCTTCCGGGTAGCAGACTGAGTTTCCCCGGGATGAAGCGGGTATTATATACTTCTGAGGCAGTTTATGCGTATCTCAGTCTCACCCGGTCTTGTCGGAGCTACTTCAGGAGGCTCATCGCTCTTGATTTGCGATCCACTTCGGCGGTACCCATATGTACCAAGATTTGAGGCGTTCTTATTGGTAGAACGACATGAAGAAAGACATCGCGGAATTCGTAGCTAGATGTCTTGTCTGTCAGCAGATGAAGGCTGAGCACTAGCGACCTGTCAGATTTCTACAAAGGATTCCTATTCCTAGGTGGAAATGAGAACATATTACCATGCACTTTTATGGTGGGTTTGTCTAGGACACGACGAGGCTATGACGCGATTTGGGTAATCGTTGATTGATTAACCAAATCCGCGCACTCAATAGTGATCCGGATGACGGATTTCCTGGATCGATTGGTAGATCTGTTTTGCCGGGAGATCATCAGATCACGTGATGTTCCGTTGACTATTATTTCGGATAGAGGCCCCCAGTTCACGTCTCGATTCTAGAAGAGTCTGCAGCAGGCCTTGGGCACTCAGCTCTAGTTTCCACCCACAGACAGATGGACAATCAGAGCGGACCATTCAGACTCTAGAGGACTTTGCGGAGGATATGTGTATTGGATTTTTAGGGGCAGTTGGGAGGACCACTTGCCATTGGTAGGGTTCGCCTACAACAACGGTTTGCATTCGGCTATCTGGATGACACCGTTTGAAGCGTTGTATGGTAGTCCTGGTCGAACACCCACCCTCTGGGATGAGGTTGGGGAGGACAGTTGTTGGGACCTCGTAGAACTCAGCATGAGGCAGAGTTGATCCGTACTATCAGATGGAGGATGTCCGAGGCGCAGGACCGCCAGAAGAGTTATGTGGATCGGAGACGTAGATCCCTGTAGTTCTCTACAGACGACCATGTTCTACGGGTCTCATTCACGAAAGGGATGAAGAGATTTGGCCTCAGAGATAAGCTAGCTCCGCGATACATTGGACCTTTCCAGATCTTGGAGAGTATTGGCGTAGTAGCTTATCGTCTGACACTACCACCGTCCCTGGCAGGCGTTCACGATGTATTCCACGTATCCATGCTGAGGAGATACGTACCCGACCCGACACATGTGCTGATAGATATCTCAGTTCCCGTTCGGCCTGACATTACCTATGAGGAGATTCCGGTACGGATTCTGGACCGGAAGGAACGTCAGTTGCGGAACGAGACTATCCGGCTGGTTAAAGTCGGATGGCAGCATCATTCGGACGAGGAGGCTACTTGGGAGCTCGAGGATACGATCCGAGCTCGATATTCCCATCTTTTCACTTGAGGTATGTGAGTTATTTTCCGTTCAGCATTTATACTTTCTATCGGTTGTTAGTACTTGCTGATGGTAGATAACGAAATTTGGGGACCAAATTTTTATTAGTGGGGGAAAATGTAAAACACCGGAAAAATAGAGAATAATAATAAGGGAATTTTTGGAAATTTTTCAGGAATTTTTTGGAGCTCGTACGGACAAGTTAACGGGGATAAAAATGGAGTCCAGAAAAGACTGTTTAGGCTACCCCGTTTTAACGAGGAAAAGTTTTATTTCCTTTTCTATTTTCCTTTTTCTTATTTAATTTCTTTTTCTCCCCGTTACTATGCCATTCCTTTTCTTCCCTCCCCGCGCGCGTGCAGAGCCGACTCTCCTTCTTCTTTTCCTCCTTGCCGAGCGACGGCGCCGATCGCCTCTACAGCCGACGCCGACCCCCGGTTTTCCCCTCTTCCATTGCAAAGCGTCGCCGCCGCATGGGACATAGCCGGCCACCAGGACTGACCCGGCGCCGCTGTCGCCATGGAGATCCCAGCGTCACCACCCTTCCTCTCTTTTGATCTATGTGTCGAGGCCGACCTTTGTGCCCTAGCGCCGGCTGCCGCCACTTTTGCCCTAGCCGACACCACCACTGTCTTCTCCCTCTACCCTAGGTCTGGTCTCTGGGCACCGGCCGAAGCTTCCCTTTCTCCTAGCGCCAAGCGGCAGCGCTTCTGCCCTAGCTGGGTCCACGGCCGCCGGCGCCTCTTTCTTTCCAAGCAGTGAGCATTCCTTGTTGTCGTCCGACAACAACCCTAATACTACAGCTACTTCAATCCAGCAGCAATTAATCTTTGCTGGCAGCAACAACCCTAATTTGGGCAGCAACTTTGTGATTCCAGCAACAGGAAAAGCTCTGCCGTGAAGTATTCCAACAGCAAACCTTGAGTTCCGGCACAAAGCACGGCTACGAATTGAGGTAAGGTTCTGTTGAGGTGAGCTTTGGTATTTTGAATTAAGGTTTCAGCAAATCTTTTACTATATAATTGGATTTATGGATTGAGCTTCTTGGTAGTGATTGGTAGGGTTGCTGAGCTACTGGAGTTTCGGTCATACCTCAAGGTCAGTGCTTTTCTAGTGATGTACCTTGGGTATTTTATTAGTATGTTGCTAAATTAAGTTTCTAAAGGATGGTAGAGTTTGTGATTGATGATATGGTTGATAGGTTGATTGGATTGAAGTGAAGGATTGTGGATTTAGTTAAACCTAATTAGATTAAGAAATTAGGTTAATTATTGCAATTAGGGTTTTCCCTAATTTGATTGGGGAGTCTATTTAGTTTTTTTACTGTATAAGTAATTAACTAAATACAGTATGTGATCTCAGGACTTTGTTACGAGGTGAGCGTCGCGACACGGGATAGCTTATCATGATCGACAGATTTTAAGGCGGGTACCTCTTGACTTATCTTTTATGATATTGTCAATTGGATATGCATAGTATTTTATAGTTACAAGCATTGATCATGTTTGCCTTTGGTATGTCACGGTTTGATACCCATAGCATGTTCTGTTTTGTCGCTTGTTATGTACCCAGGTTTATACCTCGTGATTATTGCCATAAGTACTTTAATTCCTAGAGTAAGTAACATACCATGCTTTACTGAGTTTGGGACTAGATTCTGGATTTATCTGGCATGTGTACCTATATTTTTATATCATATCTGATCTGTGTATCTAAACCCTTTTGTTTTGATCCATGTATGTTGTTGGTACATATTTTATGGAGGTGGATATGTTCAAGACCTAGGGTTTTTGATCCCTTATCTGACTTGTGTACATAGACCATTGATTAGGTCAATTTATTCTAGGGTACACATTTTATATATATGGATTGGTTCAGTATATTGTCATGCTTAGTGTCATGCATCATTCGCATGATTGCATGCTGTGCAATTGTCGGCTCCATTATTGTTGAGCACATCGCCAGTTACATGTATCTGCACACACGACCACTCATGGGTTAGTGGTATATTCAGGCAGGGTGTGTTGCAACAGGTGCTCTGTCAAGGGCTCCGTTGGTCCACTCATGGGTTAGTGTGACGCAGCGTTGTAGCAGGACAGGCATCCCTCCCCGTCATCGTGTACCGGGAGATGAGAGCATTGAGCTCCCCTATTTATGATTTGGGGTAGGAGGATAGGTGTACTCCGACAGCATCCCGTCTACTCGGTCACTCATCAGGAGTAGTGATGGCAGAGTGCACAGTTGTTACAGCCCTACCCACTCGGTCTCACCATAATGTGTGAGACGGCTGACTGGAGAGTAGGGGTGACCAGGACATGTCATTGGCATCATACGCATTGATGCATTTATTGCTTGTGCTTGCTGCATTTATTTGCTGCATTTGGTCGGATGCATATGTTTGACATGCATACAGGATTTATGACACTCTCGGTTTGACGACCTTTTGTTCTGGATAGGAGTTCCTGGTGAGTACAGCTTCCTCAGTTACCTTTCAGTTTTGCATTTTTCCTATATATGATTAGGAAGTTGTATTCCATGTTTATTGCTGTTAGATATATCTTACTAGGCATGTCTATTGGTATTCGCTGAGTTGTTGAACTCACCCCCGTGGTCTCTATCTTTTTCAGGTACCAGGTTGTTTATGGAGTCGCTTAGAGTATTCTGTCTGCCGGCCCCCACATCACATCAGAAGACATGTCTCTGTTTTTATTTATTTGCATTTTTTTGTATATGAAATTTCTATATTTCGATTTGTGTTCCAGTTTTGTGGCTGGATTGTTGTGTTGTTGTGTGGTGTAAGCCTAGCCGGCTAGCAGTCATGTATTTTGGTTTTCTATCATTTTTCTGTTGTATATTTTGTTCCAGCCGAGTGGGCTGATGATATAAACTACGTGGTTGTGCATATGTTCCAGCCGTATGTGGCTGATGTATATTATGCCTGTAGAAATGTTTCAGATTGTCAGCCGTACAGGGGAGGTGCTACCGAAATTTCTTCGGACAGGGACTCTCCTGGGGCGTGACAGTAACAGTTTACACTTCCCCTTTTGTAGCAGTAATAAAGAAAACAACACTTAAATAAATTTACCAATTGTTTGGGGTGGGCTTGTGTGTTGCTATCGGTCTGCCCGAGATGGTCGAATCACTCGGAGGAGCAACTCAGAGGCAGAACGACTTCTTTTACGTAGCAGTAGAACTCAGAAGGACACTTGAATTGAGTGAATATTCATTGCCTTCAAAAAGTTGCTTCAGGCCTCCTTTTATTTGATGTCGGGGGCACCTCCAACATTAGCTCTCATCCCTTTAGCTTTAGAGCTGATAAAACCCGCTTCATGTGGTTTTTACCCTACTGAGGGTGCCTCCATCAACCTTTGAGGCACCTCCAACCTCCAATCGCAGTGGACTTGATAGCCTTCGCGAGCTCTACTCTTATCCTAGGCGAGGGTCCCTCCAATCGCTAGGAAGGGCCTCAACGCCTATTACTCCGAGGCACATCCAATCGCTAGAAGGCGCTTCGAGCACTGTTCTTCTGAGGCTATTTGTACTTTTTTCTCCTGCAAAATATGTTATTCCAAAAACCAAATACAATATGCAAAATAGAGTTAGCACAATAAAAAAATAGTTTATTAATTTGTTTCTGTCTTTCCAAAACCAGAAACTAGTCATGATCTCTATTTAGGTACCCCAAATGAACCTAAATTGGCCCAGCACCTAAAGTCCCCAAATTGGACTCAACCTCATTGGATCACTCTCCTCCATTGACTTACCTTACTTATCATACAGAATCACTTGACTCTACTTCGGTCCACTAGGTCTTCTTACTAGTCAGCAGGTCCGTAGAACCAACTGGACTTTGGCCAGCTGCCAGGTCCTGCGGACCCAACCAAACTTTCTGTCAGATACCAGGTCACTCCTTGACCTATTTAGACTTCCATTCCAGTTATCAGGTCTTCCAGACCTAACTCGATTTTAGCCTAGTGTCATATCAGTCAAGTCCTATACACTTGGTAGAAAAGTTAGATCACAACATAACTAACTTTAATCCGCTTGTCATTCATCAAAACATAGGTTTGACCATTGATGCCAACTGTACCAACACAAAATGCTTTTATATTTCCCTTTCATTTAAAAAAAAGAAAAAGAAAAAGAAAAATAGATCGTTCTTTAACTTTCAAAGAGGACTATAATTTAGGGGTGTTAAAATCATGTGGTAGCAAAACAGAGATGTGATTGGTTCGATCCTTGCACTCCATAGACCTGGATGTTCATCATGGTCAAGACTAGAGCTTGAAGATTCAAAGATCACCTAGCAAAGTATCGGACCATTTAACCATGGCGACATCTTGGGAAATAAAGAAAATTTCATGTGCGGATTACTTACCATGCAAGAGGACTCGCAGTGCGGTTAATTAGTAGCACATTGGAGTAGTGATTATTTTCGTTGAGATCACTCCTGCTAACTCCATTCACGTGAATCACTCCTTTTCTTCTTAATTTCGAATTTGTTGACAATATGTGTGACCATGCCTTTGAGTTGTCCGAAATCACTGGTATTTCATACGAGTCATTGAAATGACATCTCTAATATTCTTAAATTCACTATACACTAAAAAATTAAGGTATCTTGCACAAAAAGACTGGCTCAGATTCCAGTCTCTTAGTCTAACTAAAACACGAAAACAGCTGCACAATTAAATTTTCATTCGATTTTAAATATAGAGAGGAATGTGCATATCTTTCAAGTTACAAGTAGATTTGATATCAAAGTGACAATCTAGCTATGTCAAATTGCTAAAGAAATTAAATATTAACAAAACATACATTAGACAAAGTGGAATGGAACCCACTGCACAACCTAGCTATCAGAAATTAAGAGTATATGATCCACGGGAAAGATGCAGAAAGCTACATGAAAGAGTATATGAGCATAAGTTTACCCGCTATTGATTAAATAAAAAAGGAACAAAATTTGCACAATGCTTCATTAAAGTTTTAGAAAAACACAAAAATAATGTCCGTGACTTGTCAAAACAAGGTCAGCACACAACTGTGGTACAGTATAAAAAATAATAGAGCTTTAATTATATTATTCAAGAAGTTTTTGTGTTTAGTGCAGCTTCCGATCCTTATATTCAAGAGGTTGAATGTCTTGATCTGTTTCAATGAATTTGATTGAGATGATAATCACAAAAAAGAATGCCGTTGGAACCGAAGAATCGCCATAACGGTGAGAGTTCGAGGTGCCGTTCACTAGATTCATCATTCTATCAGACGAACTAATTTAATAATGATAGCTTAGAAAATACATCAAAATTTAATAATGGGGATGTAGCTCAGATGATAGAGCGCTTGTTTAGCATGCGAGAGGTACAGGGATCGATATCCCGCATCTCCATGAAATATTATATTAGTTTATGTTTTTTATTTTGTATGTGAAAGTTTACCTTGCATTTTCCTTTTTATTTGCAAATTAAATATATATACAGCAATTCATTTATACATTAATTAGCTGTTAGTATTAGGGAGGTTTAAAAATATATTAATTTTTGTTTAAAGTATTTGAAATTGATTGATTGGAGTGAAATACGAATACACATATTGACACCCAATGAGATATTTTACCCCAAGATCTATTGAATCAAACGTCCATATAAGTACCAACCCATGAGAACGCCTGAAACGGATAGATGAAGCTAAAAAATATTGAATTACTTTAAATCAATATTAATGTACTTTTCGAAGTCTTCTTAAGGTATCTATGTCCCGAGATTTGAATTCAATAACATAAATCGAGATAGAAGAAATTTTAAACTTATAAACAGTTGATAAAATTTATCACAAACTTATTATAAGACCTACAGACAATATTATTCACTAACTACATTATCATTAGATTCCTAAAATTCCTTTGGTTTAAAAAATATTAAATTTCTAAATTTCTAAATAGTATAACTTCATCAACCAATTTCTTCCAAAATTAACGGATGGATTAAAAACAATCTAAATCATTTGAAACTAAAATCAATATGCTCCTATAAATTTATTTAATATATTTATACTTTTATATCTGAGTTCTACAGTTGGGATGAATGATTTTTTAAATAGGTAAATTAAAATTTTAATATGAAAAGAAGGGGTATACGGGAATGTAATACATGATTTTGAAATTACAAAAATTGAATATGTGAAATAGAAAATACTGAAACTTTTTCACACAGTTCAGTGAAATGCCGTGTTAGATTTCAAGGATCTTAGGTTCATTTATAAAGGGTAGCAAATAAAAGGAGATCCCATATTCAATATATCATCAAATGAATATTAAAAAAAAACATCCTATAAAGATATTTTATATAAAAATATACTTTTTTCAATATTATTGTATCTACAACAACCAAATCAATTATTTTATTTTAATCAAATTTATTATTTATATAATATTCTTATATTAAAATATTACTTGGTCAAAATCATTTAAATTAATTTAAATTATTAAAATCATTTAAAAATAATTGTAACACCTATCTAAATTGTTGTTATACAACTCCTAGTGACGAGCCGAGCGAATTGGGGGATCAAACCCACATACGGCTTCGGCAGAAAATTCGATCAGCTTACAGAGGAGAGGTCCTGCTCACCGACGCAGCTGCAGCGGCGAAGCAACAAACCTTAACTGCCTCCAGAACAAAATCGCAAGCAACAAGACTCTCTTTTCTTTTCCGCGGCCAAGGAGAAGGAGACATGAGAAAGATCACGGATTGCAATGTACTCTCGCCTCTTCTTATAAAGAACTCTAATGGCCATTTAGACCAAGTGGACTTGTACTCTCGCCTCTTCTTGAAAAAAAAAAAACTACTGTAATGGCCTTTTATACTAGATGGAGTTGTTTAGGGTTTAGAATTTAGTCCCATATTGTTTGTTTTTATTGACGGAGTGGAACTAGTGCTCTAAAAGAAGAGGCTATGGTTCTATTTTATTCATACCTTTCTCGGCCTTTTGGCTAAGATCAAGTGTAGTATCTGTTCTTATCAGTTTAATATCTGATACGTGGACCATTGGTTCATTATGATATTAAATTAATTTTTGTTTTGGGGAGGGATCATTACAATAGCTTGCTACTAGATCCTTCACGTGTCATCCTTGTGTTGCACTTTTGCAAGGGTTCGGCACACCTGACCAAGTTAAATTAAATTTTTATACTAAATTAAGTTTATTTTTAAATTATTAATTATATAGTCCATGAAATTAAATCTTAAAATTTTATATATTTAAAAATAAATACAAATTACAAAAATAATTGAATTTTTTTTACTAATTTAATTAAAATTTTAAATTTGATTAGGCTATTCAAATATAATTGAAGAACCATAATTAGGGTAGTTTATTTTTTTTATTTGGTTAGAAAAAATAATTTTAATCCGCCCAAGAAAGATAAATCACATACCAAACAACTTTCTAAGTGGGATGACATTTAATCCTTAGGGAATACTAATTTGATTACACCGTGAGGGCAAAGTTTGGTTTGAGGTTCATTCGTTTAAATGTTATCAAGTTCTCAATTTAGTTGGTATCAAGTATTCAACTTTCGTTGACTAATCCTGGGTTGATCAATCCAGCCATGAAAATTTTGCACCGGTCCATCAATCCAGTGTTCTTAGATCAACCATCCATTAGAGAAAATTCATCCGTTAATTCATCGAGATTTAAACTCGATCCTTAAATATTTGGGAAACTACAAAAAGTGTCCTACCGTGGTACTATTAAACAAGAACAAACTTATTTATTGCTTGAAACTTATTCAATTAGTTATTAAATTTAATAATTTAAACTTATTTTATTTTATTTATTTAGCATGTTTATAAAAAAGTTATTGATGATCATTATTCACCATTATACTTTTTCAAATTTATTCGTAAGTTATTGAAGCATGCCCAATTAATTAAAATTGTGTGTATTGAATAAACATAAATAACTTCGTATTAAACTGAACACTAAACTTATTTTTGAACCATTGGTTCATTTACCGCCCTATTCGGCATGCTTGGGATATGCAACAAGGACATAATGATAGGGCATGCTTGGGATGTGTACCGAGAGCACAATGTTGTTACCATCTCGATGATCTTCAACCAACTTCAAACCAATGCTTTGGATAAACAGGCTTGCTCAGTCAAACTGATAAGTAGATTGTTCGATCACATCGAAAGAACTAACCAAATGAAAGACCATGGGAAAACCCTAACCCTACGGTCTACAGAGGGCTCAAACTATAGGAGAATAACTCGAGGGGTGATTAGCTTCCGGGTTAGATTAACTAACATGTTAAGGCGATTTCATACCAGGAAGCAACAGAGTTGGGAAAGTAGGCAACAAAGTTCTTTAATATATTTTGCAATGAGAGAAGGAAGCAAAAGGGCCAAAGTAAGATTGACTTTCCACATCTCTTCCCTTCAGGCTATTGCAAGTTGATATAAAAGAAACAAAACGAGTTCAATAGGATAAACCTAGCATATCAAATGAGAACCACCAAAACCTCAAGAGTAAGATGCATGAATTGAGACTTCCTCCTTAAAATATTTGATAGTACGATTGATCTTGTCTAAAAATTGAAAAGAGGGCGTGGTAGCAATGGTGACTTGGTTATTGATTTGAATAAGACTTTTTACTCTAAGACAAGGTTTTCCTTCCATCCCGCACACACTAAAACAAACAAACAAAACGTTAGTGCCCAGAAATCGGTGGAAGTCTTTGGAGAAGGGCCTCCGACGCTAAAATCAGTAAAAATTCCGGATGGGTGAGTGAATAACAGTAGAGAACGTTTATGTGAGAGTAAGCTTGAGATGTTGAACAAAACATACATTGGCAACGGAGAGGATTCCCTTTTTATACCACCTCTCATAATCTCATAATCTTGAGGTGATGAAGAATGTCAGAAGTTGATAATGGAAAGTAAAAAACTTGTGCAATAATTGTCTAAGGAATCTTCCCTTACCCACATGTGTACCTCTTTTGGTGTTTATAACTTATGCCATTGATGAGGTAGTTAAAGGAATATGCTGTCATAAGTGGTCGATTGATGATAAACATGATAATCCACGAGAAAGGTTCCGGAAGAATATTCTTTAACATAAGGTTGTTACTTTGACAAGTAGTTAGGATTTGCTGCTCATATTGTCTCATGAGGAACACAGACTCTCTAGTGCTTGCCGTGAAGACACAGACTCCATCAAGGGCATCCCGGGTTGCAGTCACATCGACGTCCCCCTTAACGATTGCGACGCAGCTCGAAGGATCAACATCTGAAGCCGATTAGTGATGAGCCGAGCGAATAAGGGGATCAAACCCAGAGAATTCAGTGGAGAATTTGATGTGCTAACAAGGGAGCGAGGCGGAGATAAATTCCAGCTCGATACTATCACGAGTATAATAATTAAATTATTATACACAAGAACAACCTTATTTATTACTTGAAACTTATTCAATTAGTTATTAAATTTAATAATTTAAACTTATTTTATTTTAGTTAATTTATTTAACATGTTTATAAAAAAGTTATTGATGATCATTATTCAGCAATATACTTGTTCAAATTTATTCATAAATTATTGAAGTATGTCCAATTAATTAAAATTGTGTGTATTGAACGAACATGAATAACTCTATATTAAATTGAACACCAAACTTATTTTTGAACCATTGGTTCATTTACCGCCCTATCTGGCATGCATGGGATATGCAACAAGGGCACAATGATATGGCGCGTTTGGGATGTGTACCGAGAGCACAATGTTGTTACCATCTCGATGATCTTGAACCAACTCTAGACCAATGCTTTGGATGAACAGGCTCGTTTAGTCAAACTAATAAGTAGATTGTTCGATCACATCGAAAGAACTGGCCAAATGAAAGACCATGGGAAAACCCTAATCTTACAGTCTATGGAGGACCAGAACTATAGGAGAATAACTCGAGGGGTGATTAGCTTGCAGGTTAGATTAACTAACATGTTAATGTGCTTTCATACCAGGAAGCATCAGAGTTGGGAAAGTAGGCAACAAAGTTCTTTAATATATTTTGCAATTTCCTTTTATACTAGATGGAGTTGTTTAGGGTTTAGAATTTAGTCCCATATCGTTTGTTTTTATTGACGGAGTGGAACTAGTGCTCTAAAAGAAGAGGCTATGGTTCTATTTTATTCATACCTTTCTCGACCTTTTGGCTAAGATCAAGTGTAGTATCTGTTCTTATCAGTTTAATATGTGATACTTGGACCATTGGTTCACTATGATATTAAATTAATTTTTGTTTTGGGGAGGGATCATTACAATAGCTTGCTACTAGATCCTTCACGTGTGTCATCCTTGTGTTGCACTTTTGCAAGGGTTCGGCACACCTGACCAAGTTAAATTAAATTTTTATATTAAATTAAGTTTATTTTTAAATTATTAATTATAGTCCATGAAATTAAATCTTAAAATTTTATATATTTAAAAATAAATACAAATTACAAAAATAATTGAATTTTTTTTACTAGTTTAATTAAAATTTTAAATTTGTTTAGGTTATTCAAATATAATTGAAGAACCATAATTAGGGTAGTTTATTTTTTTAATTTGGTTAGAAAAAATAATTTTAATCCGCCCAAGAAAGATAAATCACATACCAAACAACTTTCTAAGTGGGATGACATTTAATCCTTAGGGAATACCAATTTGATTACACCGTGAGGGTAAAGTTGGGTTTGAGGTTCGTTCGTTTAAATGTTATCAAGTTCTCAATTTATTTGGTATCAAGTATTCAACTTTCGTTGACTAATCCTAGGTTGATCAATCCAGCCATGAAAATTTTCCACTGGTCCATCAATCCAGTGTTCTTAGATCAACCATCCATTAGAGAAAATTCATCCATTAGTTCATCGAGATTTAAACTCAATCCTTAAATATTTGGGAAACTACAAAAAGTGTCCTACTGTGGTACTATTAAACAAGAACAAACTTATTTATTGCTTCAAACTTATTCAATTAGTTATTAAATTTAATAATTTAAACTTATTTTATTTTATTTATTTAGCATGTTTATAAAAAAGTTATTGATGATCATTATTCACCATTATACTTTTTCAAATTTATTCGTAAGTTATTGAAGCATGTCCAATTAATTAAAATTGTGTGCATTGAATGAACATAAATAACTCTGTATTAAACTGAACACTAAACTTATTTTTGAACCATTGGTTCATTTACCGCCCTATCCGGCATGCTTGGGATATGCAACAAGGACATAATGATAGGGCATGCTTGGGATGTGTACCAAGAGCACAATGTTGTTACCATCTCGATGATCTTCAACCAACTTCAAACCAATGCTTTGGAAAAACAGGCTCGCTCAGTCAAACTGATAAGTAGATTGTTCGATCACACCGAAAGAATTAGCCAAATGAAAGACCATGGGAAAACCCTAACCCTATGGTCTACAGAGGGCTCGAACTATAGGAGAATAACTCAAGGGGTGATTAGCTTCCAGGTTAGATTAACTAACATGTGAAGCCAATTTCATACCAGGAAGCAACAGAGTTGGGAAAGTAGGCAACAAAGTTCTTTAATATATTTTGCAATGAGAGAAGGAAGCAGAAGGGCCAAAGTAAGATTGACTTTCCACATCTCTTCCCTTCAGGCTATTGCAAGTTGATATAAAAGAAACAAAACGAGTTCAATAGGATAAACCTAGCATATCAAATGAGAACCACCAAAACCACAAGAGTAAGATGCATGAATTGAGACTTCCTCCTTAAAATATTTGACAATGATTGATCATGTCTGAAAATTGAAAAGAGGGTGTGCTAGCAAATGGTGACTTGGTTATTGATTTGAATAAGACTTTTTTACTCTAAGACAAGGTTTTCCTTCGATCCCGCACACACTAAAACAAACAGACAAAACGTTAGTGCCCAGAAATCGGTGGAAGTCTTTGGAGAAGGGCCTCCGACGGTCAAATCAGTAAAAATTCCGGATGGGTGAGTGAAGAACAGTAGAGAACGTTTATGTGAGAGTAAGCTTGAGATGTTGAACAAAACATACTTTGGCAATAGAGAGGACTCCCTTTTTATACCACCTCTCATAACCTCATAATCATGAGGTGATGAAGAATGTCAGAGGTTGATAATGGAAAGTAAAAAACTTGTGCAATAATTGTCCAAGGAATCTTCCCTTACCCACATGTGTACCTCTTTTGTCGTTTATAACTTATGCCATTGATGAGGTAGTTAAAGGAATATGCTGTCATAAGTGGTCGGTTGATGATAAACATGATATTCCACCAGAAAGGTTCCGGAAGAATATTCTTTAACATAAGGTTGTTACTTTGACAAGTAGTTAGAATTTGCTGCTCATATTGTCTCATGAGGACCACGGACTCTCTAGTGCTCGCCGTGAAGACACGGACGCCATCAAGGGCATCCCGGGTTGCAGTCACATCGACGCCCCCCATAACGATTGTGATGCAGCTCGAAGGATCGACATCTGAAGCCGATTAGTGATGAGCCGAGCGAATCAGGGGATCAAACCCAGAGAATTCAGTGGAAAATTTGATGTGCTTACAAGGGAGCGAGGCGGAGATAAATTCCAGATTGATACTATCACGAGTATAATAATTAAATTATTATACACAAAAACAACCTTATTTATTTCTTGAAACTTATTCAATTAGTTATTAAATTTAATAATTTAAACTTATTTTATTTTAGTTAATTTATTTAACATGTTTATAAAAAAGTTATTGATGATCATTATTCAGCAATATACATGTTCAAATTTATTCATAAGTTATTGAAGTATGTCCAATTAATTAAAATTGTGTGTATTGAACGAACATAAATAACTCTATATTAAATTGAACACCAAACTTATTTTTGAACCATTGGTTCATTTACCGCCCTATCTGGCATGCATGGGATATGCAACGAGGGCACAATGATATGGCGTGTTTGGGATGTGTACCGAGAGCACAATGTTGTTACCATCTCGATGATCTTAAACCAACTCCAGACCAATGCTTTGGATGAACATGCTCGTTTAGTCAAACTGATAAGTAGATTGTTCGGTCACATCGAAAGAACCGGCCAAATGAAAGACCATGGGAAAACCCTAATCTTACCGTCTATGGAGGGTCTGAACTATAGGAGAATAAATCGAGGGGTGGTTAGCTTGCAGGTTAGATTAACTAACATGTTAATGCGCTTTAATACCAGGAAGCAACAGAGTTGGGAAAATAGGCAACAAAGTTCTTTAATATATTTTGCAATGGGAGAAGAAGCACAAAGGCCAATGTAAGATTAACTTTCAACATCTCTTCCCTTCAAGCTATTGCAGGTAGATATAAAAGAAACAAAAAGAGTCCAATAGGATGAACCCAGCATATCAAATGAGAACCACCAACTTCAAGAGTAAAAGATACATTAATTGAGACTTCCTCCTCAAATTATAGTAGCTTGCTACTAGATCCTTTGTGTGTCATCCTTGTGTTGCACTATTGCAGGGGTTACTCGACCAAGTTAAATAAAATTTTTATATTAAATTAAGTTTATTTTTAAATTATTAATTATAGTCCATGAAATTAAATCTTAAAATTTAATATATTTAAAAATAAATACAAATTACAAAAATAATTGATTTTTTTTTACTAATTTAATTAAAATTTTAAATTTGATTAGGTTATTCAAATATAATTGAAGAACCTTAATTAGGGTGGTTTATTTTTTTTAATTTGGTTAGAAAAAATAATTTTAATCCGCCCAAGAAAGATAAGTCACATACCTAACAACTTTCTAAGAGGGATGACATTTAATCCTTAGGGAAAAAACACCTATATCACCCGAATACCAATTTGATTACACCGTGAAGGCAGAGTTTGGTTTGAGGTTGGTTCATTTAAATGTTATCAAGTTCTCAATTTAGTTGGTATCAAGTATTCAACTTTCGTTGACTAATCCTGGGTTGATCAATCCAGCAATGAAAATTTTTCATCGGTCCATCAATCCAGTGTTCTTAGATCAACCATCCATTAGAGAAAATTCATCCGTTAATTCACCGAGATTTAAACTCGATCCTTAAATATTTGGGGAACTAAAAAAAAGTGCCCTATCGTGGTAATATTAAACAAGAACAACCTTATTTATTGCTTGAAACTTATTCAATTAGTTATTAAATTTAATAATTTAAACTTATTTTATTTTATTTATTTAACATGTTTATAAAAAAGTTATTGATGATCATTATTCACCATTATACCTTTTCAAATTTATTCGTAAGTTATTGAAGCATGTCCAATTAATTAAAATTGTGTGTATTAGACGAACATAAATAACTCCGTATTAAACTGAACACTAAACTTATTTTTGAACCATTGGTTCATTTACCTCCCTTTCCATCATGCTTGGGATATGCAACAAGGGCACAATGATAGGGCATGCTTGGGATGTGTACCGAGAGCACAATGTTGTTACCATCTCGATGATCTTCAACCAACTTCAGACCAATGATTTGGATAAACAGGCTCGCTCAGCCAAACTGATAAGTAGATTGTTTGGTCACATCGAAAGAACTGGCCAAATGAAAGACCATGGGAAAACCCTAACCCTACGGTCTACAAAGGGCCCGAACTATAGGAGAATAACTCTAGGGGTGATTAGCTTTTGGGTAAGATTAACTAACATGTTAAGGCGATTTCATACCAGGAATCAACAAAGTTGGGAAAGTAGGCAACAAAGTTTTTTAATATATTTTGCAATGAGAGAAGGAAGCAGAAGGGCCAAAGTAAGATTGACTTTCCACATCTCTTCCCTTCAGGCTATTGCAAGTTGATATAAAAGAAACAAAACGAGTTCAATAGGATGAACCTAGCATATCTAATGAGAACCACCAAAACCTCAAGAGTAAGATGCATGAATTGAGACTTCCTCCTCAAAATATTTGACAATACGATTGATCATGTTTGAAAATTGAAAAGAGCGCGTGCTAGCAATGGTGACTTGGTTATTGATTTGAATAAGACTTTTTACTCTGAGAAAAGGTTTTCCTTCGATCCCACACACACTAAAACAAACAAACAAAATGTTAGTGCCCAGAAATTGGGGGAAGTCTTTGGCGAAGGGCCTCCTACGCTCAAGTCAGGAAAAATTCCGGATGGGTGAGTGAAGAACAGTAGAGAACGTTTATGTGAGAGTAAGCTTGATATGTTGAACAAAACATACTTTGGCAACGGAGAGGACTTCCTTTTTGTACCACCTCTCATAACCTCCGTAATCATGAGGTGATGAAGAATGTCAGAGGTTGTTGGATAATGGAAAGTAAAAAACTTATGCAATAATTGTCCAAGGAATCTTCCCTTACCCACATGTGTACCTCTTTTGTCGTTTATAACTTCTGCCATTGATGAGGTAGTTAAAGGAATATGCTGTCATAATTGGTCGGTTGATGTTAAATATGATAATCCTCGAGAAAGGTTCTGGAAGAATATTCTTTAACATAAGGTTGTTACTTTGACAAGTAGTTAGGATTTGTTGCTCATATTGTCTCATGAGGAACACGGACTCTCTAGTGCTCGCCGTGAAGACACGAACACCATCAAGGGCATCCCGGGTTGTAGTCACATCGACGTCCCCTGTAACAATTGCGACGCAGCTCGAAGGATCGACATCTGAAGCCGATTAGTGATGAGCCGAGCGAATCATGGGATCAAACCCAGAGAATTCTGCGGAGAATTTGATGTGCTTATAAGGGAGCGAGGCGGAGATAAGTTCCAGCTTGATACAATCATGAGTATAATAATTAAATTATTAATTATAATCTTTGAAAATAATTTTTTTAAATCAATAAATTTTAAAATTTATCGAAATCATGAGCATTGGGTTAAATTTAATTGGGATTAAAAATCAATATAAATCGCACTATAAGTTATAATAGTGTTTAGAATTTTTTTAATTAGGATTAAAAATAAACATAAATCACACTATAACTTATAATAGTGTTTAAATAATCAAAATTTTTAACCGATTTAATTTTTTGTTTTCATTTATTTTTAGAATTGAATAAATGGAATAAATCATTGTTTTTTAATGAAATTTTGAAATAACTTAATCAAAATTTTAAATTTGATTAGTTTATTCAATTAGGGTGGTTTATTTTTTGAATTTGGTTAGAAAAAGTGATTTTACTCCACCCAAACATCTCTCATCTGTTAGGGTCGATTTATAGCTAGGGGAAGGGGGGTGAATAGCTCTTCGCGCTTCATTGGCTTGCTTCGTGATGAGAATATGCAGCGGATAGAACTCGAAGCAAAACTCACAACACAAACACAAGGATTTACTTGGTATCCACCTCAAGAAGAGGTGCTAATCCAAGAATCCACACACGACACTCTCTCCACTATGAAAAATACTCCTTCTTGGTAACTACCGGAGGTGGAGAAAACTAGTACAAACTCACACAGCAAGATACAACTCTAAGCAAGAAGTAACTACAAGAATACAAATAAAAAACTTCTCCTTGCTTGATCTCTTGTTGATGAAGACGCCTCTGGACCCTTTGGAAAGTGCAACAACACCTCTCTTCCAAGCTCTAAGTCCGGCGGCGAGTAGTGAAGAATATCGCGTGAGCACTGGAAGAAGGCTCGAGTAGAACTACTGAGAAGAAAGCTCGCCACAGCTTTATACATTGCGCCTCTAGGGTTCCTAATCGATTAGGCTTGCTCCTAATCGATTGTCATGTGAGATCCGAGCCATCCCAGCCGTCCAAAGCTTGCTACTTGTGGAATGATCATATCTCAATCGATTGGTCAATCGATTGGGGAGACTTGAATTGATCTGCTGATTGATTTAGAGCATCTTTGTGCTCTCGTTGGAAAAGGCTTGAATCGATCGGTCGATCGATTCATCCTTTCCCACATCGTGCGAGATTTCCAACCCTAATCGATCGATCGATCGATTGGTGGGGCCCAATCGATCGGTTGATCGATTAGGGACACTTCTGTACTCATGATTCAAGCTCCCAATTGATCGGTTGATCGATTGGGCTGCTGTTTATTGCAACACTCTACCAATCGATCGGTTGATCGATTGGGCTTCGGTTCAATCGATTGGCTAATCGATTGACCATCCTTGACTTGCTTAACTCAAGCTCAAGGGTTCCCAAATCCAACGTCCGGTCAACCATGACCTGTTGGGACTCCTCATGCCTAGCATTCTATCAACCTTGACCTGCTGGGACTTCTTCACCAAGTGTCATGTTAATCCTTTGACCCACTTGAACTTTTCTCCTCGTGCAAGTGACCAGTCAACCTTGGCCCACTTGGACTTACCGTCTCGTGTCAAGTGTCTAATCCCCCATGACCCACTTGGACTTCCTTCCACCAGATGTCGGGTCACCCTTGACCCATCTGGATTTGCTTGTGTCAAGTATCCGATCACTCCTTTGACCAACTTGGACTTCCCAACACCAGGTGTCCGGTCAACCTTGACCCACCTAGATTTCCACGTGTTTGGCTTCACTCATCAGGTCCTTTCATCTGCCTAGCTTCACTCACTAGGACTTTTCATCTGCCTAACTTCACTTACTAGGATTTTCACCTAGCTTCACCCACTAGGATTTTCACCTGGTTTCACTCACCAGGATTTTCCCACTTCCCGGCTTCACTCTCCGAGACTTTCACTTGCCTGGCTTCACTCACCAGGACTTTCAACTGCCTAGCTTCATGCACCAGGACTTTCACCACCAAGTGTCCGGTCAACGCTGACTCACTTGGATTTTCCTTTCTACCAACCTTCCTGTCGGACTTGTCTTTGCCTAACCTCCAGTTAGAACTTTCCTAGTCAAGTAACTAGTCAACCTTGACCTACTTGACTCTTCTTCACATCAAACTTGTCAAGCTTTGACCAGAGGGGATTTGCACCAACAATCTCCCCAATTGGATGAGTGCACCTACAATTTTCATATATTGCCAAATATCAAAACTCAAACATCAAGACTCAAGCTTGAGTCAACTCAAGCTTAGTCAACTTGATCAACCTTAACCCAAGGATATTGCACCAACATCATCGTCGACTCCAGAACCAGAAGAAAAAGATAAATCACATACCAAACATCTTTCTAAGAGGGAGGATATTTAATCCTTAGGGAATGAACCCCGGAGAATGAAACACCTATACTACCAGAATACCAATTTGGCTACACTGTAGGGGAAGAGTTTGGTTCAAGTTTGGCTTGAGGTTGGTGCGTTTAGATGTTATCAAGCTTTCAATTTAGTTGGTACCAAGTATTCAACTTTCTTCGACTAATGGCCCATGAAAATTTCCCATCGGTCCATCTGTCCAACGTTCTTAAATCAACCATCTATTAGAGATAATTCATCCGTTAATTTGTCAAAACTGAAAATCGATCCTTAAATATTTGGGAAACTAAAAAAGTACCCTACAATTGTACCATTACAACTAGAACAACCTTATTTGATTGTTTAAAACTTATTCAACTAGTTATTAAATTTAATAATTCAAACTTATTTTATTTATTTATTTTACAAGTTTATAAAAAAAATTATTGATGATGATTATTCACCAATATACATGTTCAAGTTTATTCGTAAGTTGTTTCAGCTTGTCCAATTAATTAAAATCGTGTGTATTGCACGAATATAAATAGTTTCGTATCTAGTAGAACACTAAACTTATTTCTGAACCATTGGTTCATTTACCGCCCTATCCGATACGCTTGGGATATGTACCAAGAGCACAATGTTGTTACCATCTCGATGATCTTGAACCAACTCCAGACCAATGCTTTGGATAAACAAACTCGCTGAGTCAAACTGATAAGCAGATTGTTCGATCACACCAAAAGAACTGACCAAATGAAAGACCAAGGGAAAACCCTAACCCTATGGTCTACGGAGGCCCCAAACTATAGAAGAATAACTTGAGGGGTGATTAGCTTGTGGATTAGATTAACTAACATGTTAAGGCACTTTCAAACCAGGAAGCAACAGAGTTGGGAAAGTAGGCAACAAAGTTATTTAATATATTTTGCAATGGGAGAAGGAAGCACAAAGGCCAAAGTAAGATCGACTTTCCACATCTCTTCCCTTCCTGTTATTGCAGGTAGATATAAAAGAAATGAAATGAGTTCAATACGACAAACCACCAAAACTTCAAGAGTAAGATGCATATCATATGAGAACCGCCAAAACTGCAAGAGTTAGATGCATGAATTAAGACTTCCTCCTCAAAATATTTGACAGTACGATGATCCCTGAAAGTTAGGAACTTTTCCAATATCATGAGACACAGAGTGATTCATAATAACATGAGAAGCAATTGAAATCACCCTTATAGTTTCAAAATATCTTAGAGATTTTCAAACTCTTATCGATCCATTCCTTAATCATTACCACCATCACTTTATCTTGGCTGACATGCCATGTGTGTGCCATGCCTCTTTTCCATTGATGATGTTAATGACTAGTGTGAAACGGTAGGAGTTTGAAAACCCACCCTTGGATACTCCCAGAGCATTTTGAAAAGGAAGGTAAACTTCAAGAAGAAGAAATGGAAATTTCCTTTATTATTTGGATTTTATAGGCTACATAATCCTTAACTACCTCCAGAACAAAATCACTAGCAACAAACTTTAACTACCTCCAGAACAAAATCACAAGCAACAAGACTCTCCTTTCTTTTCCGCGCCAAGGAGAAGGAGACGTGAGAAAGATCATGGTTTGTAGTGTACTCTCGTATCTTCTTAAAAAAAAACTCTAATGATCATCTAGACCAGGTGGACTTGTACTCTCGCCTCTTCTTGCAAAAAAAAAACTGTATTGGCCTTTTATACTAGGTGGACTTTAGAGTTTAGGGTTTAGAATTTAGTCCCATATCGTTTGTTTTTATTGACGAAGTGGAACTAGTTCTATAAAAGAAGAGGCTATGGTTCTATTTTATTCATACCTTTCTCGGCCTTTTGGCTAAGATCAAGTGTAGTATCTATTCTTATCAGTTTAATATTTGATACGTGGACCATTGGTTCACAATGATATTAAATTAATTTTTGTTTTGGGGAGGGATCATTATAGTAGCTTGCTACTGGATCCTTTGCGTGTCATCCCTATGTTGCACTATTGTAGGGGTTCGGCGCACCCGACCAAGTTAAATTAAATTTTTATATTAAATTAAGTTTATTTTTGTTTTATTAATTACAGTCCATGAAATTAAATCTTAAAATTTTATATATTTACAAATAAATACAAAACACATAAAATTTATTGATTTCTTATACTGATTTAATTATTAATTTTTAGTTATTGAATAAGAAATTTTAAAATTAGAATTGAATAAATTGATGTTTTCTTAGACGAAATTTTGAAGTAATTTAAATAAAATTTTAAATTTGATTAGGTTATTTAGGGTGGTTTATTTTTTTTAATTTGGTTAGAAAAATGATTTTACTCCGCCCAAGAAAGATAAATCATGTACCAAACAACTTTCTAAGAGGGAGGACATTTAATCCTTAGGGAATAAAATACCTGTATCACCCGAATACCAATTTGGCTACACCATGGGGTTAGAGTTTGGCTTGAGGATGGTTCCTTTAAATGTTATCAAATTCTCAATTTAGTTGGTATCAAGTATTCAACTTTCGCTGACTAATCCTGGGATGATCAATCCAGCCATGAAAATTTTTCACCGTTCCATCAGTCCGGTGTTCTTAGATCAATTGTCCTTTAGAGAAAATTCATCCGTTAATTCACCGAGATTTAAACTCGATCCTTAAATATTTGGGAGACTAAAAAAGTGTCCTACCGTGGTACTATTATTACACAAGAACAACCTTATTTATTGCTTGAAACTTATTCAAATAGTTATTAAATTTAATAATGTAAACTTATTTTTATTTTATTTTATTTATTTAACATGTTTATAAAAAAGTTATTGATGATCATTATTCACCAATATACTTGTTCAAATTTATTCATAAGTTATTGAACCATGTCCAATTAATTAAAATTGTGTGTATTAAACGAACATAAATAACTCTATATTAAATTGAACACCAAACTTATTTCTGAACCATTGGTTCATTTACCGCCCTATCCAGCATGCTTGGGATATGCAACAAGGGCACAATGATATGGCACGCTTAGGATGCGTACCAAGAGCACAATGTTGTTACCCTCTCGATGATCTTGAACCAACTCTAGACCAATGCTTAGGATAAACAGGCTCGCTCAGTCAAACTGATAAGTAGATTGTTCGGTCACACCGAAAGAACTGACCAAATGAAAGACCATGGGAAAACCCTAATCCTACAATCTATGGAGGGTCTGAACTATAGGAGAATAACTTGAGGGGTGATTAGCTTGCAGGTTAGATTAACTAACATGTTAATGCGCTTTCATACCAAGAAGCGACAGAGTTGGGAAAGTAGGCAACAGAGTTCTTTAATATATTTTGCAATGGGAGAAGGCAGCACAAAGTCCAAAGTAAGATTGACTTTCCACATCTCTTCCCTTCAGGCTATTGCAGGTAGATATAAAAGAAACAAAACGAGTCCAATAGGAAGAATCCAGCTTATCAAATGAGAACCACCCAAACTTCAAGAGTAAAAGATGCATGAATTGAGACTTCCTCCTCAAAATATTTGACAGTAGGTTTGCTCATGTCTAAAAATTGAAAAGGGGGCGTGTTGGCAATAGTGGCTTGGTTATTGATTGGAATAAGGCTTTTTGCTCTGAGGAAAGGTTTTCCTTTGATCCTGCACACACTAAAACAAGCAAACAAAATGTTAGTGCCTAGAAATCAGGTTATTAATGTTGGTGCAACCTTAGGTCAAGGTTGACCTGGTTGACCAGACTCGAGTTGACTTGACTCGAGTTGTGTTTTGATGTTTGACGAGTTATGTTTGATAATGTTTGACGTGAACAGAAAAGTTGTATCTTGATGTTTGACAATGATACAAGCTTGGGAGATTGTGGGTGCAACCCGTGGTCAAGGTTGACCTGGTTGACCCGAGGTGAGTTGACCTGACTCGAAAAAGTCCAAACAGGGAGCTTGGCTCGGGAAAAGTCCAAGCAGGGAGCTTGGCATGGGAAAAGTCCAAGCAGGGAGTTTGGCATGGTGAAAAGTCCAAGCAAGGAGCTTGGCACGGGAAAAGTCCAAGTATGGAGACTTGGCACGGAGAAGTCCAAGTATGGAAGCTTGGCACATGGGAAGTCGGAGAGGGCTCGGTAGCTCGTTCTCTGGACTGTGGTCAGAGAGGGCTCGGGAGCTCGTTCTCTGGACCGGATGGAAGTCGGAG
The DNA here is from genome assembly GCF_018446385.1 of Zingiber officinale. Lineage (NCBI taxonomy): Eukaryota > Viridiplantae > Streptophyta > Magnoliopsida > Zingiberales > Zingiberaceae > Zingiber > Zingiber officinale. The sequence continues at coordinate 19,167,651 of NC_055989.1, forward strand.
AGGGCTCGGTAGCTCGTTCTCCGAAATGTGGTCAGAGAGGGTTCGGGAGCTCGTTCTCTGGACCGGATGGAAGTCGGAGAGGGATCGGTAGCTCGTTCTCCGAACTGTGGTCAGAGAAGGCTCGGTAGCTCGTTCTCTGGACCGGATGTGGAAAGTCCTGGTGAGTGAAGCCAGGCAGATGGATAAGTCCTGGTGAGTGAAGCCAGGCAGTGGGAAAGTCCTGGTGAGTGAAGCCAGGCAGTGGGAAAGTCCTGGTGAGTGAAGCCAGGCAGTTGTGAAAACCCTAGTGAGTGAAGCTAGGTGAAAGTCCTGGTGAGTGAAGCCAGGCAGTGGGAAAGTCCTGGTGAGTGAAGTCAGGCAGTTGGAAAGTCCTGGTGAGTGAAGCCGGGCATATTGGAAATCCTGGTGAGTGAAGCCAGGTGAAAATCCTAGTGAGTGAAGCTAGGTGAAAGTCCTGGTGAGTGAAGCTGGGCAAGGAAAAATCCAGATGGATCAAGGGTGATCAGACATCTGGTGTTGAGAAGGTCAAGTAGGTCAAGGGAGTGACCGGATACTTGACACGAAGAGAAAAGTCCAAGTGGGTCAAAGGGATTGACCGGACACTTGGTGGGGAGTCTTAGCAGGTCAAGGGAGTGACCGGATGCTAAGCATGATGTACCAACAGGTCAAGGTTGACCGGATGTTGGTTTGGAAGGTTTGGGACTTGGTTTGGGCAAAAACCAAGCTCTGGATCGATCAGTGGATCGATCCAGTGATACACTAGGTATCTGGATCGGTCTGGTGATCGATCAGTAACCAAACAGTAGCCTACTGAGTGTTATCTGATCGGTCTGCAGACCGATCAGGAAACAACGATCAGAAGGCAAGAAGTTCAGGAGAAAAGGAAGGGATATACATGCTGATCAGCCCCCAGGACCGATCAGGGTACGCACAGAGAGTTGGGCAACTCTCTGTGAAGCGTTCTGATCGGTCTGGGGACCGATCAGCATAGAGCCTGATCGGTCCCCACGACCGATCAGATCAGCCCCAGACCAATCAGGGTGAAGCCTGATCGGTCTGGCCCTAGCCGTTGAGAGACAACGGCTAGATTCTTCTGCTGTCTTTGGCCTCTGTTCTTCTCGCAGGTGGATGCAGGCTATAAAAGGGATGAGGGCTTCTACAGTGGACTCTCTCTTACTCTTCTTCTGGTCTGAAGCTTCTGCTTCTTCTTCTTCACTGCTGTGATTTGAGCTTTGGTGAGCTCGCTTCTGCTTGAAGCTTCGTGTGAGCTTCATCGGCTGGGTTCCTGCTGTTGTAGGCGTCGCTTGAAGCTGTTGCTTCATCCAGTCGAAGAGAAGGCAAGTAAGCGATGGTTTTACAGTTGTATTGTATTTTGCTTCTTGCTGTACTTGTACTTCTTCTTGCTGTTGTAAGTTTTTGTGGCGAGGTTTCTCCACCCATAAGGAGTTTATATTAGCCGGTTTTCCGGGGACTCATCCACCGACGGATTGATAGGCTTCGTCCACCTTACGGACACACCGAGGAGTAGGAGTTTCATCTCCGAACCTCGTTACATCGTCGAGTTCGAGTTTGAGGTTTGATCTTTCCTTTTTGCGTTTCTATTTAGTTATTTCCGCTGCGCTAACCCTAATCGTAGGAAGAAACGAGCAATTTGGGGTCGACTATTCACACCCCCCCTCTCTAGCCGCGTCCATCGATCCTAACAAGTGGTATCAGAGCGAGGTCGCTCTTCGTTGGATTGACACCCGGAGGAGCACGAGCTAGAGAATGGAACGATTTGGAGAGGACATCACGATTCCACCATTCTACGATCGCGACGACTTCGCGTATTGGAAGGTAAGAATGAAATATTTTCTTATGACTAATCTTGAAAATTGGAGGTGTGTGCAATTAGGTTTTACTCCTCCATTGGATAAAGAAGGAGAACTTTTGGAGAAGAAGATGTGGACGAAGGAGCAAATCCACCAATCAACCATCAATGATGAGGTAACGAAAATCATTGAATTTTCTTTACCTAATGATGTTTTGTGTAGGATAGGTGGATATAACGATGCCAAGGAGTTGTGGAATAACTTGGCAAAGTTCCATGAGGAGAACTCCACGTCAAGTCATGAAGAGGAGTCAAGTGAGCCAAGTAGCTCACATCATGGAGGCATGGATTTAGAGGTTGAGGGCTACTCAACATCTAAGGAAGAAGAGGAGGAGAGTTCCTCTTCAAGATCGGAGCAAGAAGAAGAAGCTTCTATCTCCGGAAGGGATGAAGAAGAGAGCTCACATCCATCCTCAACCCTAGGTAACTCAAGCCATTTAATTTCAAATAAATTACACATAATGTGCTTTGAGTGTAGGGAATTTGGGCATTACAAGAGTAAGTGTCCAAAGAGGGTTAGGAAGACTCCACCGGCGCCAAAGATCAAGGAAGCCGGAGTCCCGATACGCAAGAGCAAGGAGTACGTGATGTGCTTCCAATGCAAGCGAAGGGGACATTATCGGAGCCAATGTCCGAGGGGGAGGCAATCTCACAAGGATAAGAGACCGAACACATCGATAGGGGGAGATAAGGCAAACCCTAAGGTAATCTCTAAGGCACATTATTGCAATACTAGTAAGATGCATGCTAGTAATTTGATTGCAATTGACAATAATGATAAGCATGATAATTATAGAAATCGATACACATGCTTAGGTGCCAAACATGTGAGCCTAGATAAGGATAACACTAGGAAAGCCAACCCTAGAATTAACCCATTTAAGGTTAAGGATAACCTAGGTAGAAATCCCAAAATAACTAGACATATGCCTAGGAATACCTCAAAGACAAATGACAAGTTAAAACTTGAGGTCTTAGAAAAGGAAAATCAAGTCTTGAGGTCAAGACTTGACTCTTTAGAAAAGACCCTTAAAAATTTGGAAAAGTCAAATATAGGGTCTAAGGGGCAAAAACCAAAGCCCAAGGACATGAAAGGTTTGGGTCACAAACCTAAGTCCCAAGTGGTCAAGCCCACTTATCACAATGTTCCATTAGATTATGGAACAAAATCTAGGGCAAGGAAGACCATCACCAAGGTCACAAGGGGAGTCACCCCTAGAGTTGATCTTGATGAGTCCCAAATGACCAAGGCTTCAAAGCCTAGGAGGGTCATTAGAAGGGTTTCTAGGGAAGTCATCCCTAGTGAATACTTAGTGAACCCAATGAGCTCCAATAGGTATTGGGTTTCTAGGAGCGTGATTCCATCACACTAGATGGTTTAGGGTGTGCCAACCTTACTTGAATAGGTAGTTAACCTAATCATGGCAAAAGGTGGCACCTTAGGAATTTTCAAGGTCTAATCAAGCCTTGAAAATGAAAGTGAAAATTATTCCTAAGATAATTAGGATGTGCCAACCACATTTGAGGAATTTTCTAGAGTCAATCTAGTTGGCACATAGTGATCTAAAAGTCTTGAGGATATGATTTTAGGTCTATTACACTTAGGAATATAGAATTTATGGAAAAATGATCAAAATTATCAAAAATGACAACTAAAGCTAGAATTAGGTATTTTCTATACTTTGACATGTTATTTGCCATATATTGTTTGTCATATGTCATGTCATGACATCATATTTAATCTATGATCATTTGAAATGTCATGATAATGCTTAGGTTATTTATATGTCATGCTTTATTTAAGTTTCATACTTTATGCCATGACATCATGACATTGGCACATGTTATTATGTATGATATCATTTTATGTCATGTCATCATTTCTTGCATTTATAATCAATGAAATTGATTTAAGGTTAAAAACATAATTTGATATGGAGATCAAATTGATGTTTAGAAAATGCATGAGACCTTAGCCTAAGATAACCTAAACCCATATCTCACATCAAAATTGACTTGGATGTGTTTGATACACCTTAGATGTGTGTGAGATATTAGGATGATGAGTTAGGAACAAGGTGCATAGTTCTTGTACCTAGATGAGCCTAATTCAAAATTGGGGATCATAGGGAAAGCTTATGTACAAGTCATGTACATTTAGCCCTAAGATTGTGGTCCTAAATTGAAGGGTTTAAAATCATTTCAAAATTGATTTGAAAAACCTTGATGAAGCTTTTCTAGTGATAGCATTCATCATTGAACAAGGTGATACAAAGATGAGTTAACTTTGAGCTATTTCAAAGACTTGTGAACTTTGTATCAAGATTGAAAAATGGAAGCTATTTTCATAGAAAACTATTTTTCTATGATAGTATATGTTATGAGGAGTGTATCCTCAAAATTTTACAATTTTTGAAATTTTCTGTGATTTTCTAGAGGTTTCTGAATTTCGGGAGAAGAAAAATTCAGAAATCAGAGGTCGTGGACCGATCAGGAGGTTCCCTGATCGGTCCAGGTCTGTGTGGATCGGTCACTGGACCGATCCAGAGGGAGCCTGATCGGTCTGGTGACCGATCAGGGCGTGCCAAATTGCTGAAACTCGACTGGTTGTCTGAAATTTCAGCTCGGAAGTTGGTATTTTGAAGGTTTGAAACTCTCCAAGATATTGTTGGTGCAATGGTCAAGGGGGAGTTGACCTTTAAGGGGAATTTTACCTATTAGTCAAGGGGAGTTGACTTTTAGGGGGAGTTTTTACTCCTAAAGACTTGAGTGATATGGGATTATCACTAAGTTAATTGTTGGACCTTAGTATCAAGGGGGAAATTAAGAGTTTCAATGAAAGGTATGGGACTTTAATTAGGAAGAAACTCTTGACCTTGATTCACTCTTTTTGATGTGTGTCAAAAAGGGGGAGAGTAGAAAGGAGAATGGAGAATGTCTAGAGAATGTTCAGGGAAGAACATTGGAAAACCTAAGTTAGGTTATCGGGTTAACCTAACTTGATTATGGGTTTGTTTATGGGTTTTGTCAAACATCAAAAAGGGGGAGTTTGTTGGTGCAACCTTAGGTCAAGGTTGACCTGGTTGACCAGACTCGAGTTGACTTGACTCAAGTTGTGTTTTGATGTTTGACGAGTTATGTTTGACAATGTTTGACGTGAACAGAAAAGTTGTATATTGATGTTTGACAAGGATACAAGCTTGGGAGATTGTGCGTGCAACCCGTGGTTAAGGTTGACCTGGTTGACCCGAGGTGAGTTGACCTGACTCGGAAAAGTCCAAGCAGGTAGCTTGGCACGGGAAAAGTCCAAGCAGGGAGCTTGGCATTGGAAAAGTCCAAGCAGGGAGTTTGGCATGGTGAAAAGTCCAAGCAAGGAGCTTGGCACGGGAAAAGTCCAAGTATGGAGACTTGGCACGGAGAAGTCCAAGTATGGAAGCTTGGCACATGGGAAGTCGGAGAGGGCTCGGTAGCTCGTTCTCCGGACTATGGTCAGAGAGGGCTCGGGAGCTCGTTCTCTGGACCGGATGGAAGTCGGAGAGGGCTCGGTAGCTCGTTCTCCGAACTGTGGTCAGAGAGGGCTCGGGAGCTCGTTCTCTGGACCGGATGGAAGTCGGAGAGGGCTCGGTAGCTCGTTCTCCGAACTGTGGTCAGAGAGGGCTCGGTAGCTCGTTCTCTGGACCGGATGTGGAAAGTCCTGGTGAGTGAAGCCAGGCAGACGGATAAGTCCTGGTGAGTGAAGCTAGGCAGTGGGAAAGTCCTGGTGAGTGAAGCCAGGCAGTGGGAAAGTCCTGGTGAGTGAAGCCAGGCAGTTGTGAAAACCCTAGTGAGTGAAGCTAGGTGAAAGTCCTGGTGAGTGAAGCCAGGCAGTGGGAAAGTCCTGGTGAGTGAAGCTAGGCAGTTGGAAAGTCCTGGTGAGTGAAGCCGGGCAGATTGGAAATCCTGGTGAGTGAAGCCAGGTGAAAACCCTAGTGAGTGAAGCTAGGTGAAAGTCCTGGTGAGTGAAGCCGGGCAAGGGAAAATCCAGATGGATCAAGGGTGATCGTACATCTGGTGTTGAGAAGGTCAAGTAGGTCAAGGGAGTGACCGGATACTTGACACGAAGAAAAAAGTCCAAGTGGGTCAAAGGGATTGACCGGACACTTGGTGGGGAGTCTTAGCAGGTCAAGGGAGTGACCGGATGCTAAGCATGATGTACCAACAGGTCAAGGTTGACCGGATGTTGGTTTGGAAGGTTTGGGACTTGGTTTGGGCAAAAACCAAGCTCTGAATCGATCAGTGGATCGATCTAGTGATACACTAGGTATCTGGATCGGTCTGGTGACCGATCAGTAACCAAACAGTAGCCTACTGAGTGTTATCTGATCGGTTTGCAGACCGATCAGGAAACAACGATCAGAAGGCAAGAAGTTCAGGAGAAAAGGAAGGGACATACATGCTGATCGGTCCCCAGGACCGATCAGGGTACGCACAGAGAGTTGGGCAACTCTCTGTGAAGCATTCTGATCGGTCTGGGGACCGATCAGAATAGAGCCTGATCGGTCCCCACGACCGATCAGATCAGTGATGCATGATCGGTCTGGCCCTAGCCGTTGAGAGACAACGGCTAGATTCTTCTGCTGTCTTTGGCCTCTGTTCTTCTCGCAGGTGGATGCAGGCTATAAAAGGGCTGAGGGCTTCTACAGTGGACTCTCTCTTACTCTTCTTCTGGTCTGAAGCTTCTGCTTCTTCTTCTTCACTGTTGTGATTTGAGCTTTGGTGAGCTCGCTTCTGCTTGAAACTTCGTGTGAGCTTCATCGGCTGGGTTCCTGCTGTTGTAGGCGTCGCTTGAAGCTGCTGCTTCATCCAGTCGAAGAGAAGGCAAGTAAGCGAAGGTTTTACAGTTGTATTGTATTTTGCTTCTTGCTGTACTTGTACTCCTTCTTGCTGTTGTAAGTTTTTATGGCGAGGTTTCTCCACCCATAAGGAGTTTATATTAGTCGGTTTTCCGGGGACTCATCCACCGACGGATTGATAGGCTTCGTCCACCTTACGGACACGCCGAGGAGTAGGAGTTTCATCTTCGAACCTCGTTACATCGTCGAGTTCGAGTTTGAGGTTTGATCTTTCCTTTTTGCGTTTCTATTTAGTTATTTCCGCTGCGCTAACCCTAATCGTAGGAAGAAACGAGCAATTTGGGGTCGGCTATTCACACCCCCCCTCTCTAGCCGCGTCCATCGATCCTAACAATTAAGATTCTCTGCACATGTTGTTTTCTGAGGAACACGGGCTCTCCAGTGCCTGCCGTGAAGACACGGATGTCGTCAAGGGCATCCCGGGTCATGGCCGCATCGATGTTGCCTGTAACGACTATGACGAAGGAACCCGGCAATGTAGCTCGAAGGATCGACATCGGAAGTCGGCTAGTGACGAGCAAAGCGAATCGGGGGGATTAAACCCATAGACGGCTTCGACAGAGAATTTGATCCGCTTATGAGGGAGCGAGCCGTAGATAAGTTCTAGCTTGATAGTATCACGAGTATAATAATTAAATTATTAATTATAGTCTTTGATTTTTTTTAAATCTATAAATTTAAAATTTTATCGAAATCATGAGCATTGGGTTAAATCTAATTGGGATTAAAAAATCAAAATAAATCGCACTATAAGTTTTAATAGTGTTTAAAATATTTTAATTAGGATTAAAACTAAATATAAATCACACTATAACTTATAATAGTGTTTAAATAATCAAATTTTTTAACCAATTTAATTTTTTATTTTCATTTATTTTCATAATTGAATAAATTGAATAAATCAATGTTTTTTTATGAAATTGTGAAATAACTTAATCAAAATTTTAAATTTGATTAGTTTATTCAATTCAGTTGAGCTACCCTAATTACTGTGGTTTATTTTTTGAATTTGGTTAGAAAAAATGATTTTCTTCCACCCAATCATCTCACATCATTGGCTCCATAACCCCAAAAAGAAAGGTAAACACGTACCGAACTACTTCCTACGAGGGAAGATATTTAATCCTTAGGGAATAAACCCCATAGAATGAAACACCTCTATTACCAAAATAGCAATTCATCTACACCGCAAGGTTAGAGTTTGGTTCAAGTTTAACTTTAGGTTGGTGCGTTCAGATGTTATCAAGTTTTCAATTTAGTTGGTACTAAGTATTCAACTTTCACCAACTAATCCTGGGATGACCAATTCAGCCCATGAAAATTTTCCATCGATCCATCAGTCTAGCATTCTTAAATCAACCTTCTACTAGAGATAATTCATCCGTTAATTAATCAAAACTAAAACTCGGTTCTTAAATATTTGGGAAATTAAAAAAAGTACCCTACTGTTGTACCATTACAACGAGAACATCCTTATTTGATTGTTTAAAACTATTCAACTAGTTATTAAATTTAATAATTTAAACTTATTTTATTTATTTATTTTACAAGTTTATAAAAAATTTATTGATGATGATTATTCACCAATATACATGTTCAAATTTATTCGTAAGTTGTTCCAGCTTGTCAAATTAATTAAAATGATGTATATTGAACGAATATAAATAGTTCCGTATCAAGTAGAACATTAAACTTATTTCTGAACAATCGATTCATTTACCGCCCTATCTGGTACGCTTGGGATATGTACCGAGAGCACAATGTTGTTACCATCTAGATGATCTTGAACCAACTCTAGACCAATGCTTTGTATAAACGGGCTCTCTCAGTTAAACTGATAAGTAGATTGTTCGGTCACACCGAAAGAACTGGCCAAATTAAAGACCATGGGAAAACCTTACCCTACGGTCTAGGGAAGGCCCGAATTATAGGAGAATAACTCGGGGATGATTAGCTTGTGGGTTAGATTAACTAACATGTTAAGGCTCTTTCATGCAAGGAAACAACAGAATTGGGAAATAGGCAACAAAGTTCTTTGATATATTTTGCAATCGGAGAAGGAAGCACAGGGGCCAAAGTAAGATCGACTTTCCACATCTCTTCCCTTCCGGTTATTGTAGGTAGATATAAAAGAAACGAAATGAGTTCAATAGGACGAACCACCAAAACTTCAAGAGTAAGATGCATATCATATGAGAACAGCTAAAACTGCAAGAGTTAGATGCATGAATTAAGACTTCCTCAAAATATTTGATAGTACGATGATCCCTGTAAGTTAGCAACTTTGCCAATATCCTGAGACACGGAGTGCCTCATAATAACATGAGATGAAATTGAAATCCCCCATATAGTTTCAAAATATCTTAGAGATTTTCAAACTCTTACCGATTCATTCCTTAATCATTACCACCATCACTTTATCTTGGCTGACATACCATGCGTATGCCACGCGTCTTTTCCATTGATGATGTTAATGACTAGTGTGAAATGACAGGAGTTTGAAAACTTACCCTTGGATACTCCCAGAGAATTTTGAAAAGGAAGGTAAACTTCAAGAAGAAGAAATGAAAATTTCCTTTATTATTTGGATTTTATAGGCTACATAATACTTGTGAACATATAAAGAATACCTCTCCTGTACCGAGGTGTCTTCCACAAGGTTCGATATCAAATGATATTCTTTGGTTGGTGTGCTCAGATGATCTCTATAGTCTGAGAGGACATATGAAAGCTCATGATGGTTTGTTTACATTGTATAAGAAAAAAAACTACATTCATATATTCTGCAAGAAAAATCACATGAGTCTACCCTGAGAACAAGCAGTGAAAAATATGTTAATGTGTTGATTTAGATAGTAGTACTTTTAGTTCATTGTTTCAAGTAATCTCCCATGTTCATTGAGCATTGTCATCATTACTAAGTGACTTTTTTCTTGTTTGTTATGATTGTTCGTGACACACATGCATATCTATGATGAAATAGTACACAACTACTTTATTGCTTAAACTTGAGTAAAAAAATTTTCATGTGATCACTAGGAATGTGATGTACATTCAGATTGTATGTCCATGGTGAAGTATCAGTATGTCACATAGTTATCGACAGACATTTCTCAACAATCACATAAGAGTATATACGCTCCTCAATTTTAAACATTCGCTATTATGTCACACCCTGAGAATATACTTATCCTCTAAATTGGACGGTATCCCCTAGTGACAATATAGGAAATACAATATCGAAGTAATTCATGCCAACATAAAAATATCGATGTAATATAACAACACCAAGTCACAAAATGATAATATGTGTATATATGCATATACATGTGAACATATTGAAAATCTAATATAGAAAGAAATTGCAACCATAAACAACAGGACCAATAATATAAAGCAACTCAACGGAAACCCAACTTGAACGGGACTAGCAGCCAGGACCTCTGAGCGACACAAGACCTCCTCTATCTGTTAACCTGAAAGTCAAGGGAAAAGTAAAGGTAGTGAGTACAATCACTCAGTGGGTAAAAGAAGATAATACATAAATAATATACTGACATGAGATCAAAGGATGTAGTCTCCGGTAAACATAATTACTACAATCAAAGTTAACTGCGAAATTGAAATCATTACCCGTTCAGCAAGCATGCAAGCTTTGCCAGGAGTCCCAACACCAACTGCAATTAGTTTAACTCCTGCTGCATCAAATTTAGATGAGTTTGCAGGTATCAAAAGAGAAGAGCTAAACTCACCAACAAAAACATCCAAAATGCCTCATGAGCGCAACCACTGAAACTCCCTAATCCACACAAAAGTAGTTGATCATGTATCAATCAATCTGCCAGGACAATGAAACGGAACAACTAACAATTGCCTAATCGAACAAACTAAGAGCAGGTGGCAATTAGATCTAGAGAAGAAAGATTTAGAAAATCAGTAGTTATGCAAGATGAATGCAAACAAGTATGAACCAGGCGACGCAGCTCAAAGGATCGACATTTGATGCCGACTAGTAACGAGCTGAGCGAATTGAAGGATCAAGCCCACAGATAGCTTCGGCAAAGAATTCGATCAGCTTACGAGGGAGCGAGGTGGAGAGAGGGTGACCGACGGAGGAGAGGTCCTGCTCGCCGACGCAGTTGCATCGGCGAAGCAACAAACCTTAACTGCCTCCAGAACAAAATTGCAAGCAACAAGACTCTCCTTTATTTTCCGCAGCCAAGGAGTAGGAGACATGAGAAAGATCAAGGTTTGCAGTGTACTCTCGCCTCTTCTTAAAATGAAACTCTAATAGCCATTTAGACCAGGTGGAGGTGTACTCTCGCCTCTTCTTACAAAAAAAAAAAGAAAAAAGAAAAAAACTGTAATGACCTTTTATAGTAGATGGAGTTTAGAGTTTAGGGTGTAGAATTTAGTCCCATATTGTTTGTTTTTTATTGTCGGAGTGGAACTAGTGCTATAAAAGAAGAGGCTATGACTCTTTCTCATTCATACCTTTCTCGATTTTTTGGTTAAGATTAAGTGTAATATTTGTTCTTATCAGTTTAATATCTGATACATGGACCATTTGTTCCCGTACCCAACCAAGTTAAATTAAATTTTTATATTAAATTAAGTTTATTTTTAAATTATTAATAACAATCCATGAAATTAAAATCTTAAAATTTTGTATATTTAAAAATAAATGCAAAACACATAAAATTTATTGATTTTTTTATTGATTTAATTATTAATTTTTAGTTAATCAATAAGAAATTTTAGAATTGAATAAATTCATGTTTTCTTAGATGAAATTTTGAAATAATTTAATTACAATTTTAAGTTTGATTAGTTTATTCAATTTAATCAAAATAACTTAATTAATGTGGTTTATTTTTTTAATTTTGTTAGAAAAAATGATTTTACTCCGCCCAAGAAAGATAAATCAAGTACCAAAATAACTTGCTAATAGGGAGGATATTTAATCCTTAGGGAATAAAACATTTAAAACACCGATATCACCCGAATACCAATTTGGCTACACCGTGGGGGCAGAGTTTGACTTGAAGTTGGTCCGTTTACATGTTAATCAAGTTCTCAATTTAGTTGGTATCAAGTATTCAACTTTCGCTGACTAATCCTGGAATGATCAATCCATCCATGAAAATTTTCCATCGGTCCATAAGTCCAGTGTTCTTAGATCAACCGTCTATTAGAGAAAATTCATCCGTTAATTCATCGAGATTTAAACTCGATCCTTAAATATTTGAGAAACTAAAAAAGTGTCCTACCGTGGTACTATTACACAAGAACAACCTTACTTATTGCTTGAAACTTATTCAACTATTTATTAAATTTAATAATTTAAACTTATTTTATTTTAATTTATTTATTTAACATGTTTATAACAAAAGTTAATGATGATCATTATTCACCAATATACTTGTTCAAATTTATTCGTAAGTTATTGAAGCATGTCCAATTAATTAAAATTGTATATTGAAAGAACATAAATAATTCCATATTAAATTGAATACCAAACTTATTTTTGAACCATTGGTTCATTTACTGCCCTATCCGACACACTTGGGATATGCAACAAGGGCACAATGATAGGGCATGCTTGGGATGTGTACCGAGAGCACAATGTTGTTACCATCTCGATGATCTTGAACCAACTCCAAACTAATGCTTTGGATAAACAAGCTCGCTCAGTCAAACGATAAGTAGATTGTTCGATCATATAGAAAGAACTGGCTAAATGAAGGACCATGGGAAAACCCTAACCCTATGGTCTACAGAGAACCCGAACTATAGGAGAATAATTCGAGGGGTGATTAGCTTGAGGGTTAGATTAACTAACATGTTAAGGCGCTTTCATATAAGGAAGCAACAGAGTTGGGAAAGTAGGCAACAAAGTTCTTTAATATATTTTGCAATGGGAGAAGGAAGCATAAAGACCAAAGTAAGATTGACTTTCCACATCTCTTCCCTCTAGGCTATTGCAAGTAGATATAAAAGAAACAAAACGAGTTCAATAAGATGAACCCAGCCTCAAGAGTAAGATGCATGAATTGAGACTTCCTCCTCAAAATATTTGACAGTACGATTGAGAACCACCAAAACCTCAAGAGTAAGATGCATGAATTGAGACTTCCTCCTCAAAATATTTGACAGTACGATTGATCATGTCTAAAAATTGAAAAGAGGGTATGCTGGTAATGGTGACTTGGTTATTGATTGGAATAAGACTTTTTACTCTGAGAAAAGGTTTTCCTTCGATCCCGCACACACTAAAACAAGTAAACAAAACGTTAGTGCCCAGAAATCGAAAGAAGTCCTTGGTGATGACCCTCCGACGTTAATGACGCAAAGTCTCTGCGAGAGGCAGCCATGTGCACTGCCACCGGCCAAAATCGAAGAAAAACTCCATGGGTGTCCCTCAAGGCCTACGATGTCGGCAATTGGGGAAGTTCGCAACATGGACGCTATCTTGCCATGTGTTGGCAGCAGGCAACAAAATCAATCGGAGCAGCAGCAAACAAGAGCAAAAAGAAGGGGCAACGATTTTAAACAGGAGATTTGTCATGGATTTAGAACTAACTATGTTCTCTGATACCATTGTTGATATTCTAATTGCATGAATCAAAATGAATTAAAACGGTAAACACCTACAGCGATCTGCGGGATCTGCAATCGATGACGATTGGACTTGCTGTCGGAAGAGCAATCATAGGATCATAAAGCTCTCTACAATTCCACGAACCAAATCCCACCGTCTCAGAAGTTCTTCTCACTCTCTCGTTGTCTCTTTCTCTACACCGTGAATCGCCCCCCATGATCCTTGGATGCACCCGTTATAAAGAAAATAACCCAAGGGTATAGTGGACTTTATCATTAAGAGTAGTGGGGAACGTAGGCATATTCCCACGTTCCCATTTCTTACAAGATCAACATCTGAAGCCGACTAGTGACGAGCCGAGAGAATCGGGGGATCAAACCCATAGACAGCTTCGGCGAAGAATTCGATCAGCTTACAAGGGAGCAAGGCAGAGAGAGGGTGACCGACGGAGGAGAGGTCCTGCTCACTGACGTAGCTGCATCGGCAAAGCAACAAACCTTAACTGCCTCCAGAACAAAATCGCAAGCGATAAGACTCTCCTTTCATTTCTGCAGCCAAGGAGAAGGAGACGTGAGAAAGATCACGGTTTGCAATATACCCTAGCCTCTTCTTAAAAAAAACTCTAATGGTCATTTAGACCAGGTGGAGGTGTACTCTCACCTCTTCTTACAAAAAAAAAAGAAAAAAAAACTGTAAAGACCTTTTATACTAGATGGAGTTTAGGGTTTAGAATTTAGTCCCATATCATTTGTTTTTTAATTAACGGAGTGGAACTAGTGCTATAAAATATGAGGCTATGGCTCTTTCTCATTCATACCTTTCTCGGCCTTTTGGCTAAGATCAAGTGTAGTATCTGTTCTTATCAGTTTAATATCTGATACGTGGACCATTGGTTCACTATGATATTAAATTAATTTTTGTTTTGGGGAGGGATCATTACAGTAGCTTGCTATTGGATCCTTCGCGTGTCATCCCTGTGTTGCACTATTGCAGGGGTTCGGCACACCCGACCAAGTTAAAATAAAATTTTATATTAAATTATGTTTATTTTAAAAATACTTGCTAAACCACTACCAAATAACTTGCTAATAGGGAGGATATTTAATCCTTAGGGAATAATAATAGGGAGTTTAATCCTTAGGGAATAAAACACTTAAAACACTTGTATCACCTGAATACCAATTTGGCTACACCGTGGGGGCAGAGTTAGTTTGTCTTGAAGTTGGTTCATTTAAATGTTATCAAGTTCTCAATTTAGTTGGTATCAAGTATTCAACTTTCGCTGACTAATCCTGGGATGATCAATCCAACCATGAAAATTTTCCATCGGTCCATCAGTTTGGTGTTCTTAGATTAACCATCCATTAGAGAAAATTAATCTGTTAATTCACAGAGATTTAAACTCAATCCTTAAATATTTGGGACACTAAAATAGTGCCCTGTCGTGGTTTTATTACACAAGAACAACCTTATTTATTGCTTGAAACTTATTCAATTATTTATTAAATTTAATAATTTACACTTATTTTATTTTATTTTATTTATTTAACATGTTTATAAAAAAGTTATTGATGATCATTATTCACCAATATACTTGTTCAAATTTATTCATAAGTTATTGAAGCATGTCCAATTAATTAAAATTGTGTGTATTGGATGAACATAAATAATTCCATATTAAATTGAACACCAAACTTATTTTTGAACCATTGGTTCATTTACCGCCCTATCTAACACGCTTGGGATATGCAACAAGGGCACAATGATAGGGCACGCTTGGGATGTGTACCGAGAGCACAATGTTCTTACCATCTCGATGATCTTGAACCAACTACAGACCAATGCTTTGGATAAACAGGCTCGCTCGGTCAAACGATAAGTAGATTGTTCGGTCACATCGAAAGAACTGGCCAAACGAAAGACCATGCGAAAACCCTAACCCTACGGTCTACGGAGGGCCCGAACTATAGGAGAATAACTCGAGGGGTGATTAGCTTGCGGGTTAGATTAACTAACATGTTAAGGGGCTTTCATATCAGGAAGCAACAGAGTTGGGAAAGTAGGCAACAAAGTTCTTTAATATATTTTGCAATGGGAGAAGGAAGCACAAAGGCCAAAGTAAGATTGGCTTTCCACATGTCTTCCCTCCAGGCTATTGCAAGTAGTTATAAAAGAAACAAAACAAGTTCAATAATATGAACCCGGCATATCAAATGAGAACCACCAAAACCTCAAGAGTAAGATGCACGAATTGAGACTTCCTCCTCAAAATATTTGAGAGTACGATTGATCATGTCTAAAAATTGGAAATAGGGCATGCTGGCAATGATGACTTGGTTATTGATTGGAATAAGACTTTTTACTCTTAGAAATGGTTTTTCTTCGATCCCGCACACACTAAAACAAGCAAACAAAATGTTTGTGCCTAGAACCCAGGGGCAGTCTTTGGCGATGGCCCTCCAACGCTAATGACGCAAAGCCTCTGCGAGAGGTGACCATGAGCACTGCCACCGCCCAAAATCGAAGACAAACTCCGTGGGTATCCCTCAAGGCCTACGACGTCGACAATTGGGGAAGTTCACGACATGGGCACTATCTTGCCATGTGTTGGCAGCAGGCAAGAAAATCGATCAGGGCGGCAGCAAACAAGAGCAAAAAGAAGGGGCAACGATTTTAAACAGGAGATTTGTCATGCAGTTAGAACTAACTATGTGCTTTGATACCATTGTTGATATTCTAAATGCATGAATCAAAACGAATTAAAACTGTAAACACTTACAACGATCTCCCGCAGATCTGTAATCGACGACGATTGGACTTGCTGTCGGAAGATTAATCATAGGATCATAAAGCTCTCTACAATTCCACGAACCAAATCCCACCGTCTTAGATGTTCTTCTCAGTCTCTCGTTGTCTCTTTCTCTACACCGTGAATTGTCCCCCATGATCTTGGGATGCACCCCTTATAAAGGAAATAACCCAAGGGTATAGCGGACTTTTCCCTTAAGAGTAGTGGGGATCGTGGCCATGTTCCCACGTTCCCATTTCCTACAGGATCGACATATGAAGCCGACTAGTGACTAGCCGAGTGAATCGGGGGATCAAACCCACATATAGCTTCGGCGAAGAATTCAATCAGCTTACGAGGGAGCGAAGTGGAGAGAGGGTGACCGACGAAGAGAGGTCCTGCTCGTCGACGTAGCTGCATCGGCGAAGCAACAAACCTTAACTGCCTCCAGAACAAAATCGCAATCACCAATACTCTCCTTTCTTTTTCGCGGCCAAGGAGAAGGAGACGTGAGAAAGATCACGGTTTGCAGTGTACTCTAGCCTCTTCTTAAAAAAAAACTCTAATGGCCATTTGGACCAGGTGGAGGTGTACTCTCGCCTCTTCTTACAAAAAAAAAAGAAAAAAAAAATTTGTAATGACCTTTTATCCTAGATGGAGTCTAAGGTTTAGAATTTAGTCCCATATCATTTGTTTTTTTATTGACGGAGTGGAACTAGTGCTATAAAATAAGAGGCTATGGCTCTTTCTCATTCATACCTTTCTCGGCCTTTTGGCTAAGATCAAGTGTAGTATCTGTTCTTATCAGTTTAATATCTGATACGTGGACCATTGGTTCACTATGATATTAAATTAATTTTTGTTTTGGGGAGGGATCATTACAATAGCTTGCTACTGGATCCTTCGTGTGTCATCCCTGTGTTGCACTATTGCAGGGGGTTTGGCGCACTTGACCAAGTTAAATTAAATTTTTATATTAATTTAAGTTTATTTTTAAATTATTAATTACAGTCCATGAAATTAAATCTTAAAATTTTATATATTTAAATATAAACTTACGTTTTCTTAGATGAAATTTTGAAATAATGTAATTAAAATTTTAAATTAGATTTGGTTATTAAATTTAATTGAAATAACTTAATTAGTGTGGTATTTTTAAATTTGGTTAGAAAAAATGATTTTACTCCGCCCAAGAAAGATACATCATGTACCAAATAACTTGCTAATAGGGAGGATATTTAATCCTTAGGGAACAAAACACGTAAACACCTGTATCATCCGAATACCAATTTGGCTACACCGTGGGGGCAGAGTTTGGTTCAAGTTTGGCTTGAAGTTAGTTCATTTAAATGTTATCAAGTTCTCAATTTAGTTGGCATCATGTATTCAACTTTCGCTGACTAATCCTGGGATGATCAATCCAGCCATGAAAATTTTCCATCGGTCCATTAGTCCAGTGTTCTTAGATCAACCATCCATTTGAGAAAATTCATCCGTTAATTCATCGAGATTTAAACTCGATCCTTTAATATTTGAGAAACTAAAAAAGTGCCCTACCGTGCTACTATTACACAAGAACAACCTTATTTATTGCTTAAAACTTATTCAATTATTTATAAAATTAAATAATTTAAACTTATTTTAATTTATTTTATTTATTTAACATGTTTATAAAAAAGTTATTGATGATCATTATTCACCAATATACTTGTTCAAATTTATTCGTAAGTTATTGAAGCATGTCCAATTAATTAAAATTGTGTATATTGAACGAAAATAAATAATTCCATATTAAATTGAACACCAAACTTATTTTTGAACCATTGGTTCATTTACCGCCCTATCCGACACGCTTGGGATATGCAACAGGGCACAATGATAGGGCATGCTTGGGATGTATACCGAGAGCACAATGTTGTTACCATCTCGATGATCTTGAACCAACTCCAGACCAATGCTTTGGATAAACAGGCTCGCTCAGTCAAACGATAAGTAGATTGTTCGGTCACATCAAAAGAACTGGCTAAATTAAAGACCATGGGAAAACCCTAGCCCTACGGTCTACGAAGGGCCCGAACTATAGGAGAATAACTCGAGGGGTGATTAGCTTGCAAGTTACATTAACTAACATGTTAAGGCGCTTTCATACTAGGAAGCAACAGAGTTGGGAAAGTAGGTAACAAAGTTCTTTAATATATTTTGCAATGGGAGAAGGAAGCACAAAGGCCAAAGTAAGATTGACTTTCCACATCTCTTCCCTTCATGCTATTACAAGTAGATATAAAAGAAACAAAATGAGTTCAAAAGGATGAACCCAGCATATCAAATGAGAACCACCAAAACCTCAAGAGTAAGATGTCTGAATTGAGACTTCCTCCTCAAAATATTTGACAGTACGATTGATCAAGTCTGAAAACTAAAATGAGGGTGTGCTGGCAATGGTGACTTGGTCATTGATTGGAATAATACTTTTTTACTCTGAGAAAAGGTTTTCCTTCGATCCCGCGCACACTAAAACAAGCAAACAAAACGTTAGTGCCTAAAAACTAGGGGAAGTGTTTGGTGACGGCTCTCGAACGCTCAAATCAGTATAAATTCTGGATGGGTGAGTGAAAAATAGTAGAGAACATTCATGTTAGAGTAAGCTTGAGATGTTGAACAAAACGCACTCTGGCAACGGAGAGAACCCCTTTTTATACCACCTCTCATAACCTCCGTAATTATTAGGTAACAAAAAATGTTAAAGGTTGTTGGATAATGGAAAGTATACTGCTGGATCGAAAGAGTGCGATAGAGGGGGGGGGGTTAAAATTGCTCTTTTTCAAAAACTTTTCTTTTACTCTTTTAAATCAAAGTCGTGCAGCGGAAAATAAAGAACAGGTTCAGTTACATGGTTCAGAGCCTAGATCAACTCCTACTCCAATGCCCGCAATCCTTGATCACACCGTTGGGCAATCCACTAAAACTCTTCTTTCCGAAAACCTCGGAAAGAAGCAGTACGTATTATATGCAAGAATATAAGATAGTAACAACCTACTATCTTATGTGAATTTAAGTACAATGCAAGCTTTGTTAAATAAAAGTATATCGACATTAATATGGAAGATGATGCTCAGTCAGTGCTTGGACGAGGTAGTTGCTTGTGTGAGTTGTAGAGTAGTAGCATGAGCAGCAACAGCTGGCACAGAGTTGAACTTCGAATCAAACAAATTTTGTTACCCAGCCTCGGACCTCGAACTCACCTTTATAAGAGTCGTCGACGTTCGATTGACCGACCCCTAGGTTCAGTCGACCGAACTAGCTCCCTTCCATCTTCACTAAGATCTGATGCTGATTTGATCTTCAGTATTTATTGACATTAGTGTTTGGTCAACCGATCCCCTTGTTTGGTCGACTGAACAGAGATCCTTATCAGTTCACCGAGATTTGGAATTAATGCTGCATTGATGAGGTATTATTCGGTCAATCTATCTGCAGGTTCGATCGACCGATCAGCTTAGTTTCTTATGACTGAACTGATCAGTGCCACATCGTAAGGGTTCGGTCGACCGATCTTTTGGTTCGGTCAACCGATCCAGCTTTGATCGGATTTCGCTCTGCTTTGATTTGAACTGGTGTCTATTCTGAGTTAGTCTGGTTCGGTCGACCGATCCTCTTGTTCGGTCGACCAATCAGGCTGAATCTGCAAAACAGAGTTAAACAGTATATTCCTGCAAAACAGAGATTAGCACAGTAATAATATATAAAATGCATGAGTAATAAAAATAGATAGTTTAACTGTCTTGGTCTCAACTTGGAAACCTTCCCGATTTCTTCAGTTGGATCAACGACCTTAGGTTGTTCCTTTCAAGAACATGACCTCACTGTCGCTCCTCCAGTTATTTACCTCAACCTACCTATCAAACTTTGATCGATCCTCCAAATCTGTTTGAACTTTTCACTTAGCCTTGATCGGCTCGCCAGGACTTTCTCTCGATCTTCGGTCCTCCAAACCTCTCGATCTCACTGCCAAGTGTCGGGTCCTCTGGACCCACTTGGTCTTTCCACCTAGGTTCCACGATCTGCTAAGACTTCTCCTGTTTAGCCTCCAACTAGGTCTTTCCCGGTTGAGTAAGCAGCCTGCAAACTTAGTCAATTTGTTATATCACAATTAGACTTAACTTGAACCTTTGATAACATTAAAACTTAGATTTGATTCTGGTGCAACTTGCACCAACATATATAACTTGTGCAATAATTGTCCAAGGAATCTTCCCTTACCCACATGTGTATCTCTTTTTTCATTTATAGCTTATGTCATTGATGAGACAGTTAAAGAAATATGCTGTCATAAGTGGTCGGCTGATGAGAAACATGATAATCCCTGAGAAAGGTTCCAGAAGAATATTCTTTGACATAAGGTTGTTACTTTGACAGGTTATTAGGGTTCTCTACTCATGTTATCTCATGAGGAACATGAACTCTCTAGTGCTCACCATGAAGACACGGACGCCATCAAGGGCATCCCGAGTCACGGTCGCATCGATGTCGCTTGTAATGACTGCGGCAGAGGAACCAGGCGACGCAGCCCGAAGGATCAGCATCTAAAGCCGACTAGTGATGAGCCGAGCGAATCGAGGGATCAAACCCACAGACTTCAACAGAGAATTCAATGTGCCTACAAGGGAGCGAGGCGGAGATAAGTTCCAGCTTGATAGTATCACGAGTATAATAATTAAATTATTAATTATAATCTTTGAAAATAATTTTTTAAAAATTATAAATTTAAAAATTTATCGAAATCATAAGCATTGGGTCAAACCTAATTAGGATTAAAAATAAACATAAATCGCACTATAAGTTATAATAGTGTTTAGAATTTTTTTTAATTAGTATTAAAAATAAACATAAATCACACTATAACTTATAATAGTGTTTAAATAATCAAATTTTTTAACCGATTTAATTTTTTATTTTCATTTATTTTTAGAATTGAATAAATGGAATAAATCAATTTTTTTATGAAATTTTGAAATAACTTTATCAAAATTTTAAATTTGATTAGTTTATTCAGGGTGGATTATTTTTTGAATTTGGTTAGAAAAAGTGATTTTACTCCACCCAAACATCACTTATCGTTGGCTCCAGAACCAGAAAAAGAAAGGTAAATCACATATCGAACAACTTTCTAAGAGAATCCTTAGGGAATGAACCCTGTAGAATGAAACACCGTTATTACTAGAATACCAATTCGGCTACACCGCAAGGGCAAAGTTTGGTTCAAGTTTGGATTGAGGTTGGTGCATTAGACATTATCAAGTTTTCAATTTAGTTGGTACCAAGTATTCAACTTTCTCTAATTAATCCTGGGATGACCAATTTGACCCATGAAAATTTCCCATCGATCCATCAATCCAGCGTTCTTAAATCAATTGTCTCTTAGAGAAAATTCATCCGTTAATTCTTCAAAACTAAAACTCAGTCCTTAAATATTTGGGAAACTAAAAAAGTATCCTACCGTTGTACCATTACAATGAGAACAACCTTATTTGATTATTTAAAACTTATTCAACTAGTTATTTAATTTAATAATTTAAACTTATTTTATTTATTTATTTTACAAGTTTATAAAATATTTATTGATGATGATTATTCGCCAATATACATGTTCAAGTTTATTCGTAAGTTGTTCCAACTTGTCCAATTAATTAAAATCGTGTGAATTGAACAAATATAAATAATTTCGTATCTAGTAGAACACTAAACTTATTTCTGAACCATCGGTTCATTTACCGCCCTATCCGGTACACTTGGGATATGTACCGAGAGCACAATGTGGTTACCATCTCGATGATCTTGAACCAACTCCAGACCAATGCTTTGGATAAATAGGCTCGCTCAGTCAAACTGATAAGTAGATTGTTCGGTCACACTGAAAGAACTGACCAAATGAAAGACCATGGGAAAACCCTAATCCTACGGTCTACGGATGTCCCAAACTATAGGAGAATAACTTGAGGGGTGATAAGCTTGTGGGTTAGATTAACTAACATGTTAAGGCACTTTCATACCAGGAAGCAACAGAGTTGGGAAAGTAGGCAACAAAGTTCTTTAATATATTTTGCAATGGGAGAAGGAAGCACAAAGGCCAAAGTATGATCGGCTTTCCACATCTATTCCCTTCTAGTTATTACAGGTAGATATAAAAGAAACGAAACGATTTCAATAGGACGAGCCACCAAAGCTTCAAGAGTAAGTATTGACGATATAATTCATACATATTATTAATGATAGCATATGGTATATATAAATACCATTACAACTGAAAATAGGAAAATACATAAATTAGGAAAATAATAAATATTTCCTAATAATAATTATTCTCTAATAACTATGAAACAAATAACTATTTTCTAATAATAATTATTTCCTAATAACTAGAAAACAAATAACTATTTACTTATAATAATTATTTCCTAATACGCCCTCTCAAGATGATGTCCCAGAAATGATACCAATCTTGCTGCAAATAACAAACAACCGAGGTCAAGAAAGCGACTTTGAAAGTGCATCAGCCAACTGATCCTCAGCAGGAATATGAGTAACTCGCAGTTCGGAGGCCTGCACCAGATCACGAACAAAGTGATAGTCAATAGGCAGATGTTTCATCTGAGAGTGAAAAATAGGATTAGTTGAAAGATACGTGGCATCCAAATTATCAGTAAAAAGCACTACAGGCATGGTAACCGAAAGAAGCAGATCTGTCAAAAGTGACTTAATCCATTTGATCTCAGTTGCTGCAGAGGCAATGACATGATATTCAGCCTCAGTCGAAGAGTGTGCAACCATGTGCTGTTTGATAGATTTCCAGGAAACTAGATTAGCACCTAGAAAAATAATAAATGCACCTGTAGAACACCGACCATCTGGATCTCCTGTCCAATCTGCATCGGAGAAACCATGAAGAGTAAAAGGTGCATCTGCAAGAAGATGAATGCCAAGATCCCTAGTACCATTTAGATACCGAAGTAGACGCTTCACATCACCATAATACATCTCTGAAGGAGCATGCATAAACTGTGAAAGCTTGTTGACCGCAAAGGAAATATCAGGATGAGTCATATAGAGATGTTGTAAGCCTCCAACCACTTGTCGGAACTTAGTCGTATCAAAAGATGAAGACCCAACATGCAAAGTAAGACGAGAGCCAGCAGCAATAGGAGTGGAGACCGGCTTGGAATCAAGCATGTTGTGTTTGGAAAGAAGATCAGTGACATACTTTTGCTGAGACAAGAGAAGACAATTTGAGGTTGGGCGAACTTCAATACCACAGAAGAGGAAAAGAGCCCAAGATCCTTAATCACAAATTTTGCATGATGTTTACATACTATGACGTCAACAAAAGAAGCATCACTCCCTGTAATGATTAGATCATCAACATATACAAGTCAATAGATAATAGTATCATCCCGAGAATAAACAAATAAGGAGGTATCAAGGATGTGATAAAGCTAAGAGAGACCAAGAAAGCACGAAGCTCCAAATACCAGGCACGCGGAGCCTGCTTCAAGCCATAAAGCGCCTTATGCAAACAGCACACATGATCCGGAAACTCAGCATTGTGCATACCCAAAGGTTGCGGCATATAAACCTCCTCTGTAAGATGACCATTAAGAAACGCATTGTACATCAAGTTGGCGAAGACACCACCTCCAATTCACAGCCAAACTAAGAACAATGCGCATTGTTACTAGATTAATAACAAGGTTGAATGTATCATGAAAGTCAACACCAGGGTGCTGATGAAAACCCTTGGCAACAAGGTGAGCCTTATACCGATCAATTGAGCTATCAGAATTACGCTTAATGCGAAACACCCACTTATTACCTACAAGATTTTGGTCTGACGAAGGTGGGACAAGAGACCAAGTCTGATTACGGAGAAGAGCATCATACTCTTCATGCATGGCCTATACCCAATTCGGATCTTTGAGCGCCTGGGTGATAGAGGAGGGTTCACAAGGTTGTGGAAGACTAGTATGAAGAAGATACTTTGGATTGGGTTTGTAGATGGCATTTTTGGAGTGAGTTTACATGGGATGTTGGTTTAGAGAAGCGAGAGAGGGAGAAAGAATCGGTGGGCTAGAGGGTCAGTTTCCACCAGGCAGCATGGATGACCTAACAACAAGAGGTGATGATGGCGGAGATGATGGCGGCGATGATGACAATGGTGAAGAAGTCACTTGTCGATGGCTATGGTTAGTGGCAGGTTATGGCATCGGTGCTAGAGGGCCCCATAAGTGAACTGGTGCAGCAGAGAGCTCAGAGTCAGTGTCTATTACTATGGAATCCAAGGAGGAGGTGATGGTAAATGGAAAAATATGCTCCACAAACTTAACATGACGAGATACAAAGACTCTTTTGAGAGCTACATCATAGCATAGGAAGGCACTTTGGGTGAGAGAATAACCAAGGAAGACACAAGAGGTTGACTTGGGATCAAGCTTGTGGTGAGAGTAGGGGTGTAACCACGGAAAGCATAGACATTTGAAAACTCGAAGCTTAGAAAGATCATGAACGACAATGAATAATTTTTCAAAAGAGGACATATGGGAGAGACTGACCTTAGGCATGCGGTTAATCAAATAGACTGCAGCAGCAAAGGCATAATGTCAGAAAGTGAGTGGAATAGATGCTTTGTGCAACAAAGTGAGACCGATTTCGACTATATGACGATGATGACGTTCAGAGTATCCATTGTGTTCAGGAGTGTGTGGAGGAGTGGTAAGATGACTAATACCATGAGTAGTAAGAAAGGAGCGAAGGGCTAAGAATTCACCTCCATTATCAGTGAATAGTATTTTGATAGTCATCGAGAACCAATTTTCAACAAGATTTTTGCATGCAATAAAGGTAGAGTATACATCTGATTTATTGCGTAAAGGATAAAGCCATATATACTTTGTAAAATGATCAATAAAGATAATATAATATTTGAGTCCATCAAATGATGATATAGGAGATGTCCAAACATCAGAAAAGATAATATCCAAAGGAGCATGAGAAGAAATACTAGATTTATGAAAGGGCAATTTATGACTCTTATTAATATTGCACAAAGTGCATGAAAAATTAGACAAAGTATTCGCAGGAAATGAAAGACCCAAGGATAAAAAAAATGTTGCAAAAATTCTAATGATGGATGACCTAAATGACTATGCCATAAGGAAATAGATGACGAGACAGACATAGAAAAGGTGAAAGGTGATGATAGCGTTGACATAAATTTTGGCCATTAATAGACACCATCTCTATGGAGCCCGCTGACCAGTGTCGCTCCCATACGACGATCCAACACCTAAACATATTAATCAAAGAAAAGAAATGTAACAGGATTAGTAGCACAAAGTGCTACGATAGAAATCAAATTTTTTGACATAGATGGCACAAATAAAATAATGGAGAAAACTAAAGGGAAAGATGGAGTAGAGAAAGAACCAGTGTATGTAATAGTAGTATAGAACCATCACCAATGACGACGCTATCATTCCTAGAGTAAGGCTCATGCAACGAGAGAGTAGCGAGATCAGAGGTGACATGATGAGAGGCACCAGAGTCAACAACTCATTCCCGAGAATCAGACGAAGGTGTATAATGAACGGCAGTGTGTGCAAACAGCGCACTATACGTGGGACGCGGAGCACGCGGAAGCAGAGCAAGCATCGAGGCAGTCATATGACCGCACTGACGAGCAGAGTGACCTTGGACACCACAAATCTGACAGCGCCCAAGATAACAATTGGGACTAGACACAGCTGGATGTGCAGGAGGATGCGCAGATAGCCTAGGAGTAGACATGCGTGGCTGATGGGATATAGGCGGAACCTACTGGCGACCACCTCGATAGTTTGAATATCAATTATGAGAATTCCCTGTTGGAGCCACAAGAGCAGTCATTGACATCGAAGATGAAGATGGTGTTGAGACTTTTAACTGGGCTTCATAGCTAAGGAGCTACTTGAATAGCTCATCAAAGGTAATAAGGATGCCACGAACTTGTAGAGCATGTGAGATATTGCAGTAATCTTGGCTAAGACCATTCAGGACATGAATAGAGAGCTCATCAAAGCCAACTTTGACATTCATAAGTGCAAGAGCGTCAATATTTCTTTTGATGTCCTACATATAATTAGTGATAGACCTGTTACCCTGTTGAGGACTGGCAAAATTTTGACGATGAGTCATAATCCTGCCACGTGAGGGAGCGGCGTAGGTTCTCTCCAGCGTCTGCCATGCGTATCTAGCTGAAGTTGATGAAGAAATAAATTGCACATGAGTAGGTGTAACGCCCGAAAATTCTCAAACTTTGCATTAGAATTATTCTACGATTTTTCCGGAATTTTTAGATATTTTTCCGGAATTTTCCGAGTAGCGGAGGTAGCAAAAATAAATATAAGCGTAAAACGGCCTAGGCGGGGATTGAACCCGAGACCTATGGTTTAGTGGACAAGGCTAGTAACCAGTGGACCCAGCAGGGCTGTGCTGAAAGGAAAGGGGAACAATCCTAGTTAAGTGGGATGTGGGCGGAACTTATCACTAAGTATAAATAGAAAACTTAAGTTGGGGTTTGGTTTATTTTAAGTTTTGGTTCGGCACATCCTCACCTCACGCCACTTTTCCCTCTCCAAACCCTCACCGCCGAACACCCCTTCTCCTCTCCCTCTCTCGGAGCCCAAGCCCAAGGCTCTCGGATCACTTTCCGGCGACGACTCCAACACGAAAAAGGGTCATCTCCGCGAGAGGAACGCGAAGACGTGAACGGATCGTCGAGAGGATCAGTTTTCCGGAAAACCTAGCGGATAGAATCGTAAGAAAACCTTACGATTGAGGTAAGAAACCCCTCACCTGCAGTATAATAGCTCCGTTTGAGTTTTATGCTTTAGTAGGATGTATGCAGATTGTTTTATCGATATCTAGGGTGGATTTAACTCTCTTTTCAGATTAGGGTCTTAGTTGAACACCTTTAGATGGGCCGGGCATGTCTTCCCTCCTCAGATAGGAGGTTAGACGCTGTCGGGTGCCTAGAGGTGGTCACCCTAATAGAGAGGAGAGTTAGGGCACGCTAGGTGTTTGATAAAATAGCTAGTTTAGTAAAAATGCACCCTAGGCATCTCCAACAGCTCAGTTAGATACATTAGAAGTATCTATTCAGTATACTCAGTTGTTATAGCTGATATGGATTAGATATCCAATGGGTGGGCTCCCATAGTCGCCTCTAGGTCCAGATAACCTAGTTTCAGCAAAACAGTATTAGCTACTTCAGTATTTTACTTTCAGTTGGCACCGTACTGGATTAGATATCCATTGGGCTGGGCTCCCATAGTCGGTCCCTAGGTTTAGATAACCTAGTTATCCTTACCAAATTCGGGACTTGCAAACCCGGGTCTAGTAGGGATGCGCGCACAACAAGTACAGTTGCCGGGCCCAACAGCATGTTTATTATTTTCACTTATTATGTATTAGTTTTCAAAACTCAAAAACAGTGATGTTAGTTGAGTTTGATTGCAGCTTCAGTTCAGATAGCTTAGCTCAGCATGTTGTTTCATTTCAGTTTCTATGTTAGCTTTAAGTTCAGTTTATATGTTCAGTGTTAGATATGCCATGCTTGTATGATACCATGCCTTGCCATGCTTGCATCTTCAGTATGTTTTTTTTTTAAAAAGCATGATTTAAAAGCATATTTGCATCGTATGCATGATTTAGTGAGGTAGATGGTTTCTTACTAAGCTCTTAGCTTACAGATACTATTTTCCTTATACTGCAGATACAGGTAAAAGGAGGATGGACTAGCAGTGGAGGCTGGAGGTCAATGCGAAGGTGGTGTGTGTGGCAGGAACTGGAATCAAAGGTCCTTAGGGGACTTAGCAGGATGAACATTAGACTTCTTAGCATGTTTACCTTAGCATTTTATAGTTTATGGTTTAATACTTTCATCTTTATGCACCTTTAGTTTTGGAACATGCATTGAACTATGAAAGAATGTTTTAGAATGTCAGTAATCATGTTAGAATGTTATTGCATGTTGTTAGAATAGTTCCTGATGCATTAGTTAGAGGTTATGTGGGGTTCTGGCACGCCAAAGTGCTGAAGTCTGATTTTCCGGGCGAAATCAGACTCTGATCGGTCTCCGGACCGATCGGAGCTTGATCGTGCCACTGGATCGGTCCGCCGATCGACGGATCTGATATGCTCATCCTCTGGATCGGTCGACCGACCGATCCGGTATATCTGATAACCGGAGAATTCCGGGTTCTGGATCGGCCGACCGATCGAGACATCTGGATCGGCCGACCGATCCGGTGAGAACAGAATCATAGAGGTCCGATCGATCCGTGGATCGATCGGCAGGTCTGAAAGTAAATTATGAGTCCCTAGCTCGGTTGGGATGTTCAGCTTTCCCTCTTTAGCACATGTACACCAAAGAAAGGAGGTCTTTAGACCTTTCTTATCATGTCTAGTTTAGTCGAGTAAAATTTTAATTAGCCCAGCTTTCCGCAGTATAGCTTAGCGGTGATGTAGCGATTCGCCTTACACCTAGTACCCGGAAGGCGGGTCGTTACAGAGTGGTATCAGAGCCAAGTTCCATACTTCCTACACACACATCAGCATTGTACCTGCAGCTTCCAAGTAAGAATACCTCTACTCTCTTTATTGTTCTTGCTTATAGCTACAGTTCATGTTATATGCTTCTTGCTTATAGTTACAGCTCATGTTATATGCTTGTTGCTTGCTAGTACATGGTAGTTTAAACACGATATCAGAAATTATATAACTGTGATAGTATTAGTTATACATATGTTCTCTATGTCATTAGAAATGGCACGAGGACGCCCAGCTAGAAGGGCACTAGCTACTGAGCCCCAGCAAGAGGCAGGCAGTTCAGTGCCTCCTCCAGATCTTACAGCATTAGTGGCTCAGTTACAGCAGCAGCTAGCTGAACAGCAACAGGAGATAGCCACCTTAAAGGCTAACCAGCAGAATACCCCCACAGTCACCCCGGAACCGAATTTGACGACTCCGGTAGTCTTAGAGGTTCCACCAGCTCAGCCTACAGCACCAACACCAGCAGTCCCAACAGCTGAGCCAAGGAAGGAAGCCTATCTGATCCAGTGGCAGCGAGTCAAGCCAGAGAACTTCTCAGGCACTAGTGAACCATGGGATGCACAAGCATGGTTCAAAACACTGGAGAGCACGATGGAGCTTCTGGACTGGCCAGAACACGAGAAGGTGAAGTGTGCCTCCTTCTGCCTGACAGGAGACGCACGCATGTGGTGGGAAAGAATCAGAACGAAGCGCCCAGTGAATCAGATGTCATGGGGGGACTTCGAGAAGGAATTCTTTGAGGAGTTCTTTCACATGCGGGTTACCAACCGCCACTACGATGAGTTCACGGAGTTTCGTCAGGGCAACCTTTCAGTGGAGGAAGCCGTGAAGAAATTCAACAGGTTGGCTCGTCTATGTCCAGAGTTAGTCAGCACAGAGAAGGAACGAGTCCGGTTGATGCTCAAGATGCTGAGGCCCGAGATCGCAGTGAACGTGGCTGGTGGCATTCATAGGCCACAGACCACGGAGGAGCTAGTGAGCAGTGCCTTGACCACAGAGCATTACCAGAACAGCATGAAGCAAGTCTCCTCGAGTCCAAAGGCCAAGGAAGCTCTCACCCTCAGAAGCAGGCCACAGCCCCAACTGGAAAGGGAACTCCAACAGCAAATCGGAGTGACTCCAAAGGAGGACCATCTAGCAAGCGAACCGGTTATCCAAAGTGTGCCACTTGTGGGAAATTCCACCCAGAGTTTGGGCACGCGAGGATGCTTTGAATGTGGACAGAAGGGCACATGGCCAAACAAAGTGCCCGAACAAGGCCGGTCTTCCTCACCACAGCAGATTCAGCATGGCCAGCCAGCTCAGTTACATCAGATGCAGCCGCTCTAGAAGGTCCACTTATCGGCCAGGCAGATTAGAAGCTCCTGCTTTAGCGAACGCGAGGATCTACGCACTCACCGAGAGGACGTAGCCAATGCCTCGACGGTTGTCACAGGTCGATTAGCATTTTTCAGTATAGTGCTATTATTTGATACTGGGGCAACCCATTCATATGTAGCCAGGATGTTCTCCGAAAAATTAGAGTTACCTCCAGAGATACTCAGCGGTCAGTTTTTGACGGCGCTACCTTCAGGAGAGATCATGGCGTCCACGCACTGGCTCAGAGCAGTGCCGGTCATTATAGCAGACAGGGAGCTCTTTTGCGATCCGATAGTGCTAGAAATGACCGACTATGACGTTATCTTCGGAATGGACTTTTTGGTCAAATACGGTGCCTCTATCGAGTGCCGTAAAGTCACGGTCCAACCTGAAGCGGAAGCTTTGAATTGGCCGGGAACCAAGGAGAAAGGCCAAGAGGTTTCTCTCAGCTATGAAGGCACTGAGGTTACTGGATTCGGGATGCACAGGATTCTTAGCACACGTGGTCAACGCCAGCGCTAGCAGAGGTCCGAGTCGTTTGCGACTACCCAGCAGTCTTCCCTGAAGAGCTACCCGGCTTAGCACCAGACAGGGAGATTGAATTTGAGATAGAGCTTATTCCCGGCACAAATCCAATTTCCAAGGCACCATACCGCATGGCTCTAGCAGAACTGAAGGAACTTCAGGAGCAATTACAGGAGCTCCTTGACAAGGGTTTCATACGCCCGAGTCACTCACCATGGGGAGCGCCTGTGTTGTTCGTGAAGAAGAAGGATGGAAGCATGCGACTGTGCATAGACTACAGATCACTGAACCAAGTCACGATCAAAAACAGGTATCCTCTTCCCAGAATAGATGACCTATTCGATCAGCTGAAGGGGGCATCAGTGTTCTCTAAGGTAGATCTCAGATCAGGTTATCATCAAGTAAAGGTTAAAGAAGGGGATATACCAAAGACAGCATTCAGAACCAGATACGGACACTACGAGTTCGTGGTCATGCCCTTTGGCGTGACCAATGCTCCAGCTACATTCATGGATCTCATGAACAGAGTATTCAGGGAGTATTTAGATAAGTTTGTTATTGTGTTTATCGATGACATTCTTATCTACTGTGAACTCGGGAAGAACATGCGAGCACACAAACTAGTATTGCAGACACTTCAGAACCGACTTTTACGCCAAGTTCACGAAATGTGAATTTTGGCTAGATCAGTGTCCTTCGGGTCACATCATCTCAAAGGATGGTATTATGGTGGATCCCAGCAAGATAGAAGCGATAAATCGGAAGCAAAGAACGCCAAATCGGGAGCTTTACGGGATTAGCGAGGATATTACAGGAAGTTTGTAGAGGATTTCTCGGGTAGCCTCCCCACCGAGCTCTTACCGGAAAGAATAGGAAATTCCAGTGACGGAGGACTGAGAACAATGAGCTAAAAAGGAGACTGACCAGTGCTCCTATTTTGGCTCTACCAGACGACACCAGCAACTTTGACATCTATAGTGATGCCTCTAAGTTGGGACTAGGAGCAGTACTGATGCAAAACGGCAAGGTGATTGCCTATGCCTCCAGACAACTCAAGGATTATGAGAAGAATTACCCTACTCATGACCTTGAGCTTGCAGCAGTCGTCTTCTCTCTCAAAATTTGGAGACATTACTTATATGGAGCTCAGTGCAGAGTGTATACAGATCATCAGAGTCTGAAGTACTTCTTCACTCAGAAGGATCTGAATATGCGACAGCGCAGATGGCTTGAGCTGGTCAAGGACTACGATATAGACATCCTCTACCATCCAGGGAAAGCCAATAAGGTAGCAGATGCACTTAGCAGGAAATCCAGTGCTACCTTATTGTCTCTTACAGCCATGTCGCCGCCCCTACAGAAGGAGATCGTGGATTTCGGTCTCGAGCTCATCGTGGGACAGCTCTACTATGACCTTAGAGTCTACCTTGCTTGGTGATATTCAGTCAGCTCAGGATCAGGACCCTGAAATTCAGAAAATCAAGCAAGGGCTAGCAGAATCAGAAAGTGGAGAATTCAGAGTGTCCGACAGCGGGGTGTTGTATTTTGGCGACAGACTCTGTGTTCCAGATCGGGAGGAGCTACGGAGACAGATTTTAGATGAGGCTCACAGGACTCCCTATGCGATGCATCCAGGCTCCACCAAAATGTATCAAGACCTGAAGAAGCGTTTTTGGTGGCCCGGGATGAAGCGAGACATCGCCAGATATGTTAGCATCTGCCTCACCTGTCAGAGGGTCAAGGCAGAACATCAGCGACCAGGAGGAGTTCTGCAGCCTATACAGATTCCAGAATGGAAGTGGGAGGATATCTCCATGGATTTCATAGTGGGACTACCCAGAACCACGAATGGTTTTGACGCCATCTGGGTAATAGTCGACAGGTTGACTAAATCAGCCCACTTCTTAGCTATCAAGGTATCCTATTCCATGGAGAAGCTAGCTCAGTTGTATCTCCAGGAGATCGTCAGACTACATGGAGTCCCACGAACCATCATTTCAGACAGAGACAGCAGATTCACATCACACTTCTGGGAGTGTGTACAGTCAGCATTGGGCACGAGGTTAAAATTCAGCACAGCATTCCATCCTCAGACAGATGGTCAGACGGAGCGAGTAAATCAGATACTCGAAGATATGCTCCGAGCTTGTGCCCTAGATTTCAAGGGAGGTTGGTGCAAATATCTGAGCTTAGCAGAATTTGCATACAACAACATATCGAGCCACTATCGGCATGGCACCTTATGAGGCACTCTATGGGCGGAGGTGCAGATCACCAATCTACTGGTATGAGAGTGGTGAAGAAGGAACTAGAGCTTGACAGATCTAGTAGCGCTACCACAGCCCATACCAGATTCGCGGAGGATAGAGACGACAGGCGGAAGAGCTATGCCGATACACGCCAGACCCCTAGAGTTCTCGATTGGGGATACAGTTTTCCTCGAGTAGCTCCCATGAAGGGAGTCATGCGTTTGGGAAGAAGGCTAGCTCCCGATATGTGGGACCATACCTTATCACGAAGAGAGTGGGCAAGGTAGCATATGAGCTAGAGCTACCTCGGGAGATGTCACCGTCCACAACGTATTCCATGTCTCCATCTTTGAAGAAGCATATTCAGACGCCACCGGTGATTGAGCCCGGTTAGTACAGTCCGTGATCTTATCTCATGATCGGCCTATTCGGATAATAGACCGAGCAAGAAAGAAATTACGGAACAAGGAAGTACCGTTAGTCAAAGTCATGGCAAAATCACACAGCAGAGGCGACTTGGGAGACAGAAGATGAGGTATCCACAATTGTTCTAAGTTCGAGGATGAACTTTTTATAAGGTATGGGGGATTGTAACGCCCGAAAATTCTCAAACTTTGCATTAGAATTATTCTACGATTTTTCCGGAATTTTTAGATATTTTTCCGGAATTTTCCGAGTAGCGGAGGTAGCAAAAATAAATATAAGCGTAAAACGGCCTAGGCGGGGATTGAACCCGAGACCTATGGTTTAGTGGACAAGGCTAGTAACCAGTGGACCCAGCAGGGCTGTGCTGAAAGGAAAGGGGAACAATCCTAGTTAAGTGGGATGTGGGCGGAACTTATCACTAAGTATAAATAGAAAACTTAAGTTGGGGTTTGGTTTATTTTAAGTTTTGGTTCGGCACATCCTCACCTCACGCCACTTTTCCCTCTCCAAACCCTCACCGCCGAACACCCCTTCTCCTCTCCCTCTCTCGGAGCCCAAGCCCAAGGCTCTCGGATCACTTTCCGGCGACGACTCCAACACGAAAAAGGGTCATCTCCGCGAGAGGAACGCGAAGACGTGAACGGATCGTCGAGAGGATCAGTTTTCCGGAAAACCTAGCGGATAGAATCGTAAGAAAACCTTACGATTGAGGTAAGAAACCCCTCACCTGCAGTATAATAGCTCCGTTTGAGTTTTATGCTTTAGTAGGATGTATGCAGATTGTTTTATCGATATCTAGGGTGGATTTAACTCTCTTTTCAGATTAGGGTCTTAGTTGAACACCTTTAGATGGGTCGGGCATGTCTTCCCTCCTCAGATAGGAGGTTAGACGCTGTCGGGTGCCTAGAGGTGGTCACCCTAATAGAGAGGAGAGTTAGGGCACGCTAGGTGTTTGATAAAATAGCTAGTTTAGTAAAAATGCACCCTAGGCATCTCCAACAGCTCAGTTAGATACATTAGAAGTATCTATTCAGTATACTCAGTTGTTATAGCTGATATGGATTAGATATCCAATGGGTGGGCTCCCATAGTCGCCTCTAGGTCCAGATAACCTAGTTTCAGCAAAACTTTACTTTTCAGTTGGCACCGTACTGGATTAGATATCCATTGGGCTGGGCTCCCATAGTCGGTCCCTAGGTTTAGATAACCTAGTTATCCTTACCAAATTTGGGACTTGCAAACCCGGGTCTAGTAGGGATGCGCGCACAACAAGTACAGTTGTCGGGCCCAACAGCATGTTTATTATTTTCACTTATTATGTATTAGTTTTCAAAACTCAAAAACAGTGATGTTAGTTGAGTTTGATTGCAGCTTCAGTTCAGATAGCTTAGCTCAGCATGTTGTTTCATTTCAGTTTCTATGTTAGCTTTAAGTTCAGTTTATATGTTCAGTGTTAGATATGCCATGCTTGTATGATACCATGCCTTGCCATGCTTGCATCTTCAGTATGTTTTTTTTTAAAAAAGCATGATTTAAAAGCATATTTGCATCGTATGCATGATTTAGTGAGGTAGATGGTTTCTTACTAAGCTCTTAGCTTACAGATATTATTTTCCTTATACTGCAGATACAGGTAAAAGGAGGATGGACTAGCAGTGGAGGCTGGAGGTCAATGCGAAGGTGGTGTGTGTGGCAGGAACTGGAATCAAAGGTCCTTAGGGGACTTAGCAGGATGAACATTAGACTTCTTAGCATGTTTACCTTAGCATTTTACAGTTTATGGTTTAATACTTTCATCTTTATGCACCTTTAGTTTTGGAACATGCATTGAACTATGAAAGAATGTTTTAGAATGTCAGTAATCATGTTAGAATGTTATTGCATGTTGTTAGAATAGTTCCTGATGCGTTAGTTAGAGGTTATGTGGGGTTCGGGCACGCCAAAGTGCTGAAGTCTGATTTTCCGGGCGAAATCAGACTCTGATCGGTCTCCAGACCGATCAGAGCCTGATCGTGCCACTGGATCGGTCTGCCGACCGATCCAGACGGATACAGTATGCTACTGTATCCTCTTGGATCGGTCAGCCGACCGATCCAGCGCAATACAGTAGCTTCCGGAGAATTCCCAGGTTCCTGGATCGGTCTGCCGACCGATCCAGCTGGGGACAGAATCATAGTAGGTCTGATCGATCCGTGAATCGATCAGCAGCTAGCTGGAAAGTAAATTATGAGTCCCTAGCTCAGTTGGGATGTTCAGTTTCCCCTCTTTAGCACATGTACACCAGCAAAGGAGGTCTTTAGACCTTTCTTATCAGCTGTCTTAGTTATAGCAGAGTAAAATTTTAATTAGCCCAGCTTTCCGCAAAGTATAGCTTAGCAGTGATGTAGCGATTCGCCTTACAGCCTAGTACCCAGAAGGCGGGTCGTTACAGTAGGAGACATCGAACCTATAATAGCATTGAGGAGAAGTTGATCCTGAAGACGCTGGAATTTTGTTCTGTTTAAATTTCCCTGTACAAAAATTGTACAAGAACATAACTTTTCCTAGCAATTCGCATGTTTGATTAAACATGTGTTTCATCAATCAAGCAAGTTCTTGAATGATCAAAGCACGCCTTGGTCGAAGTATAAGATCGTTGGCCTCTTGTGTTGGTATTCAAGATCGATACAAAGAAAACATCTAATTACGCAGCGGAATTAAAGAACTAGTTGTACCTTTCCTTTGTAGCTGAAGACCTCTTGATCTTCTGTCGTATTCCTCTCCTCTTCTTGGACGTTGTGTGGGTGACGATCTACCAAGACAACACCACCCTCCTTCTCTTCTTTGTTTCCAAACCACCGGCCACAAAAGGAGGCTCTAGGATGGGGCACCTTCTAATCTTCTTCCTTCTCTTCTTCTTCCTCTTCTCCAATCCACCTACCACCAAGGAGGAGGGGGCGCCGGCCCCCAAGGAGGAGGGGAGGGACCCAGGCCCTAGCTTGGGAAGAAAGGACGCCGACCCTAAGGAGAGAAGGGGGGGGGGGGCGCCGACACTAAGGAGAGAAGGGGCTTATGGAAAATTAGGTTTTAGGGAGCACCACCTACTCCTTTTATAACCTTTATCGTCGGTTACAAAGAAATAAAAATAACAGAATTCTATTTAGAAAAAATCTCCCTTTCTAAAACCAAACCAAAATCAAGTTAAGCCAAACCAAATTAAACTAAACCGGATGGGTGGATGCGAGCCTTATATATAGAGGCTACAACAGGAACCTAGAGGGAGAATTGGTTTAGGCCTCTTGATGGCCTTGAGATTCCTGTGTTTGACCCAAACACTCAACTCAAATCCATCAATAATAACTCATACCACTAAAGGGTTATTATTGAACTACCGCACCAATCCCATATTACAATATGGGCTTCGTCTTATCATGAGTGTGTTAATCTCCCTATGTTTAAGATATCATATGTCCGTTAATTAAATGAGTTACTGATAACTCAATTAATTAACATCTGATTCCAAGAGTAGTACCACTCAACTTTATTATCATGCTGGACTAAGTCCACCTGCAGGGTTTACATGATAATCCTTATGAGCTCCTCAAAGGGACATCATCAATCTAATAATTAGGACACAGATTCATTCTATAATCAAGAACACACCATATAACAGTATCATTTCCCAACTCATCGGGCTTATTGATTTAACGAATAAATCTCACCCATTGATAAGTTAAAGAAATAAAACTAAGTATACGTGCTTGTTATTATATAGGGATTAAGAGGACGCACATCCATAATAACAGAGGTTCTAATCTTCTATATAGTCAGTACAAATCAAACAACCTCAAATGGTCCTGCTCAACACACACATAGTGTACTTGTGTAATTTTATAGTCAAGATAGACTAATACCAAATTACACTACAACCGTTCCAATGGTTTGTCCCAATCCATCTTGGTTGTGAGCTACTATTTATAATTTATAAGGAACTGATAACATAATCTTCTGTGTGGCACCAAACACCATGTTATCTACAATATAAATTAAATAGGCAACTGCATTGACATATATATAAATATAAAATGTAAATATTTGACCAAAGTGAATCTCATTTCAAAATATTTCAAAATAGATGTTGACCAGTCATGGCCGGTCCCAAGCCCGGATAAAGGAGGAGGGTTGCGTTAGGTTGCCAGCCAGCGTCAAACTATGGCAAAATTTCATGAATGAATCCATTAAACTATTGTGCTAATGCTAGGTTGTTCCCCGGAAGGAACGCGTTGCAGGGTCCGACTGTAACGTCTCGGCAAGGACCGCTACATCTCCAGAACTCGGGTGTAGTGATAAATATGCAAGAGTTCGCGTTACAGGGTCCGACTGTAACGTCTCAGCAAGGACCACTACATCTCCATGAGAACTTGGGTGTAGTGTTAAATAGGCAAGAGTTCTCACACCATAGGTTAGATAAGAACAAATATGATAGGAAAACTAATAATCTAAGATTTGGAACATGGAATATAGGAACTCTCACTGGTAAATCAATGGAGGTAGTAGATATGATGATTAGGAGAAAAATTAATATTTTATGTGTACAAGAGACAAAATAGACAGGTGAGAAGGCAAAGATGATAGAGAACTCGGGTTTTAAGTTATGGTACACTGGAAAAAGTAAAACAAGAAATAGAGTGGGTATTATTGTAGATAGTTTGTTAAAGGATGAAGTTGTAGGAGTAGTTAGAAAAGGGGATAGAATTATAACTCTTAAGATAATAGTGGCGAAAGAAACTATGAACATAATTAGCGTATATGCACCACAAGTAGGATTAGATGAAGCTACCAAATTAAGGTTTTGGGAGGACTTAGATGAAATATTATAAAATATTCCACCAAATGAAAGGATTTTAATAGGAGGTGATTTAAATGGCCATGTCGGAGTGAAAAATGAGGAATATGAGAGAGTACATGGGAGTTATGGGTTTGGAACGAGAAATGAGGAAGGGAAAACTATATTAGATTTTGCGATAGCATATGACCTTATATTAGCTAATACATTTTTTAAGAAAAGAGAAGAACACTTAGTCACATTCAAAAGTGGGAATAATAAATCGCAAATTGACTTTCTTATGGTTAGGAAGAAGGATAGAAAGATTTGTAAAGATTGCAAAGTCATCCCTGGAGAAAGCTTAACTACCCAACATAGGGTAGTAGTGTTGGATATATGCCTCAAACATAGTATCGATAGAAAGAAAACATATACAATTCCTAGAATTAAGT
The DNA here is from genome assembly GCF_018446385.1 of Zingiber officinale. NCBI lineage: Eukaryota > Viridiplantae > Streptophyta > Magnoliopsida > Zingiberales > Zingiberaceae > Zingiber > Zingiber officinale. Next base: position 19,206,259 of record NC_055989.1, read on the forward strand.
GGTGGAAGTTAAAGGATGGGAAGCAACATATATTTAAAGAGAAGGTAGAAGTACAAGCATTAGGTGAAATATACGATGACTCTAATACAACATGGGATAAGATGGTATCAAAGTTGAAAATAGTAGCTAAGAGTGTCCTCGGTGAGTCAAAGGGGCATGCACCGCTAAGCAAAGAATCTTGGTGGTGGAATGAGAAAGTACAAGAGAAAGTGAGGGAAAAACGAATAGCTTATAAGGAATTATATATTTGTAAGAACGAGGAAAATTTAAAAAAATATACAATAGCCAAGAAAGAAGCTAAGAAAGTAGTGAGTGAAGCAAAAAATGAAACTTTTGAACGGTTATATCAAAAATTGGATACAAAAGAAGGGGAAAAAGATATTTATAGAATAGCTAAAGCGAGAGAAACTTTAGAAGTAAAATGAGCAAAAGAAGGGGAGACCAACTTAACTTAGGTAATTTAATTAGGTCAAATGAGCATCGAAGTTTTAATTTTTATCGTAGAATTCAAACTTCAGAAGTAAAACAAGTTTTAAATGAGATGCACAATGGAAAAGCCGTTGGACCAGATGATATTCCGATAGAGGTATGGAAGTGCTTAGGGAAACAAGGTATTGAATGGCTTACAAAATTATTTAACATGATATTGAAAACGAAAAAAATGCCTGATCAATGGAGGATAAGTACTCTAGTTCCCTTATATAAGAATAAGGGAGACGTACAAAATTGTGCAAACTATAGGGGTATTAAACTAATGAGTCATACTATGAAACTTTGGGAAAAAGTAATAGAAAAAAGATTAAGGAAGGAGACCATAGTGACAGAAAATCAATTTGGGTTCATGCCTGGAAGGTCGACAATAGAAGCTATACATCTTCTTAGACAATTAATTGAAAAATATCGAGAGCAAAGACAAGATCTACACATGGTATTCATTGACTTAAGAAAAGCATATGATAGAGTCCCAAAGAAATTATATGGAAAATTTTGAGGTGTTAGCGTAACATATATTGAACTAATTAAGGATATGTATGAGGATGTAATGACCAGAGTAAAGACTTCATAGGGAGCAACTGAAGCATTTCCAATAAATAGGGTTACATCAAGGATCAGCTCTAAGTCCCTATCTTTTTACATTAATTATGGACGAACTCACTGCACACATTCAAGACACGATACCATAGTGCATGTTGTTTACAGATGATATTATTTTGGTAGATGAGACACGTGAAGGAGTAAATGCTAAGCTAGAATCTTGGAGGAAAACACTAGAAGGAAATGTTTTAAGCTTAGTAGATTAAAGACATAATATATGGAATTTAAGTTTAGCAATATTAGAAGTAATGAGACAATTGTTAAGATAGGAGAGGATGAGTTGCTCGGAACCGAGAGATTTAAATATTTAGGATCATTTTTGCAAAACGATGGAGGGATTAAGAGAGATGTCTTACATAGAATACAAGCAGGATGGGTGAAATGGAGGGGAGTGTCGAGTGTTTTGTCTGACCGTAAAGTACCTCTTAAACTTAAAGGTAAGTTCTATAAAATCACAGTTAGACCTGCTATGTTATATGGAGCTGAATGTTGGGCTATGACTCGAGCACATGAGCAGAAAATGAGAGTTGCAGAGATGAGAATGTTAAGGTGGATGTGTAGACATACGAGGATGGACAAAATAAAAAATGAGAGCATTAGAGAGAAAGTCGGAGTTGCATCTATTGAGAAAAAACTCCGAGAGACACGTTTAAGATGGTACGGACATGTACTTAGACGACCAATAAATACTCCAGTTAGGTGATGTGAAACTATGATAAACATGCATATAAAACGAGGAAGAGGAAGACCAAAAAAGACTTGGTTAGCAACAATAAAACAAGATAAAATTTATTTAAATATAGATGATGATATAATAGGAGATAGAGCTCAATGGCATAAAAGGATTCATACAGCCGACCCCACTTAGTGGGAAAAGGCTTGGTTGTTGTTATTGTTGTAGCTAAAGCGAGAGAAAGAAAAACAAGAGATCTTAGCCAAATAAAATGTATTAAAGATGAATGTAATAGGGTATTAGTAAGCGATGAAGAAATAAAAGAGCGGTGGAAGAGGTATTTTCATCAACTTTTTAATGAAGGTTTAGGAGACCAACTTAACTTAGGTAATTTAATTAGGTCAAATGAGCATCGAAATTTTAATTTTAATCGTAGAATTCAAACTTCAGAAGTAAAACAAGCTTTAAATGAGATGCACAATGGAAAAGCTGTTGGACCAGATGATATTCCGATAGAGGTATGGAAGTGCTTAGGGAAACAAGGTATTGAATGGCTTACAAAATTATTTAACATGATATTGAAAATGAAAAAAATGCCTGATCAATGGAGGATAAGTACTCTAGTTCCCTTATATAAGAATAAGGGAGACGTACAAAATTGTGCAAACTATAGGGGTATTAAACTAATGAGTCATACTATGAAACTTTGGGAAAAAGTAATAGAAAAAAGATTAAGGAAGGAGACCATAGTGACAGAAAATTAATTTGGGTTCATGCCTGGAAGGTCGACAATAGAAGCTATACATCTTCTTAGACAATTAATTGAAAAATATCGAGAGCAAAAACAAGATCTACACATGGTATTCATTGACTTAGAAAAGGCATATGATAGAGTCCCAAGAGAAATTATATGGAGAATTTTAGAAAAGAGAGGTGTTAGCGTAACATATATTGAACTAATTAAGGATATGTATGAGGATGTAACGACCGGAGTAAAGACTTCGGTGGAGTGGCTGAAGCATTTCTAATAAAGATAGGGTTACATCAAGGATCAGCTCTAAGTCCCTATCTTTTACATTAATTATGGACGAACTCACTGCACACATTCAAGACACAGTACCGTGGTGCATGTTATTTGTAGATGATATTATTTTGGTAGATGAGACACGTGAAAGAGTAAATGCTAAGCTAGAATCTTGGGGGAAACACTAGAAAGGAAAAGTTTTAAGCTTAGTAGATTAAAGACAGAATATATGGAATTTAAGTTTAGCAATATTAGAAGTAATGAAACAATTGTTAAGATAGGAGAGGACGAGTTGCCCGGAACCGAGAGATTTAAATATTTAGGATCATTTTTACAAAATGATGGAGGGATTGAGAGAGATGTCTTACATAGAATACAAGCAGGATGGGTGAAATGGAGGGGAGCGTCGAGTGTTTTAGGTGACCGTAAAGTACCTCTTAAACTTAAAGGTAAGTTCTATAAAACCGCAGTTAGACCTGCTATGTTATATGGAGTTGAATGTTGGGCTATGACTCGAGCACACGAGCAGAAGATGAGAGTTGCAGAGATGAGGATGTTAAGGTGGATGTGTGGACATACAAAGATGGACAAAATAAGAAATGAGAGCATTAGAGAGAAAGTCGGAGTTGCATCTATTGAGGGAAAACTCCGAGAGACACGTTTAAGATGGTACAGACATGTACTTAGATGACCAATAAATGCTCCAGTTAGGCGATGTGAAACTATGATAAATATGCATATCAAACGAGGAAGAGGAAGACCAAAAAAGACTTGGTTAGCAACAATAAAACAAGATAAAATTTATTTAAATATAGATGATGATATAATAGGAGATAGAGCTCAATGGCGTAAAAGGATTCATACAGCCGACCCCACGTAGTGGGAAAAGGCTTGGTTGTTGTTGTTGTTGTTGTATACAAAACCTAGTCTTATAGTATACATCCCAACAATTTTCCACTTATACTAAAAGACTATGCTGCCATAAATGTTGTCATACATCTGATTCTCATCCCCTCAATATGCCTATCAAAAGTTCTCACTGAAAGGGCCTTAGTGAAAGGATCTGCTAGGTTACCTACTGATGTAATCTTGACAACAATAACCTCTCCTCATTTTACGATGTCTCATATCAGGTGGTTCTTGCGCTCAATGTGTTTACTTGCCTTATGGGCTCGTGGTTCCTTCGAGTTTGCTACTGCACCACTGTTGTCACAATAAATTGTGATAAATTTGGGCAAACCAGGATCACATCTAAGTCCATCAAAAAATTTCTGAGCCATACAGCTTCTTTGGCTGCCTCAGAAGCTGCCACATACTCAGCTTCCATGGTGGAGTCTGAAATGCATTTCTTCTTAACACTCCTCCATACTATGGCTCCACTTCCTAAAGTAAACACATACCCCGAGGTTGATTTACTATTCTCCCTATATGATTAGAAGTCCGAATCTATGTAACACATAGGGAGCAAATCATCTGCCTAGTAAACTAGCATATAATCTCTAGTCCTTTTCAAGTACTTTAATATATGCTTTACTGTAGTCCAATGTCCCGGACCGGGGTTACTTTGATATCTGTTAACCATGCCCATGACAAAATAGATATCTGGTCTCATACATAGTATCGCATACATTAAGCTTCCTACAGCCGAAGCATAAGGAACTCTAGTCCTTTTCAAGTACTTTAATATATGCTTTACTGTAGTCCAATGTCCCGGACCGGGGTTACTTTGATATCTGTTAACCATGCCCATGACAAAATAGATATCTGGTCTCATACATAGTATCGCATACATTAAGCTTCCTACAGCCGAAGCATAAGGAACTGCCTTCATCTCCTCTATCTCCTCAAACTGCTTGGACATCCATAACTTTACGTCTGACAACACTTTGATATTATTGCCAATGAGTAAAATGTCATCTACGTATAGTATAAGAAATATCACCACATTTTTGTCACTTTCTTGTATACACAAGACTCATCCAGACACAGAATGAATCCATGAGACTGGATCACTTCATTAAACCGGATGTTCCAAGATCTCGAAGCTTGCTTCAGTCCATAAATGGACCGATTGCGCTTACATATAAGATGCTCTTTGCCCTTCGCAATGAATCCCTTTGGTTGCTTCATATAGATATTTTCTTCAAGACTTCTGTTAAGGAAAACTGTCTTGATATCCATTTGTCAAACCTCATAATCCATATGAGCAGCAATAGATAAAAGAATCGAGATAGACTTAAGCATAGCTACCGGCGAAAAAGTTTCCTCATAATCTATTCCCTCTTTCTAAGTATACCCCTTCGCAACAAACCTCGCTTTAAAGGTTTCCACCTTCCCATCTATTCCTCTTTTTCTTTTGTAGACCCATTTACATCCAATGACTTTTACACCATTTGGTAGTTCTACAAGCTCAGCCCTGATTAGAATGCATAGATTCTATTTTAGAGTTCATTGCACTTTGCCAAGATACTGCATCTTTATCTTGGAGTGCTTCATCATATGTCGAGGGATCAGCTTCATGTTCACTAGGGATCAAGTCCAAGGACTCTCCCAAAATATGAATTTATCAGGTTGTTTAACAACCTTCCCACTACGATAAGGCACTACCTGTAATTGTGCATCATTTGTGACACGTGTTGCAGTTACTTGTGGTATCTCATCTTGTACCATTGGTACTAAAGTAGAAGTGTCCTCTCTTATTTTCTCAAGAATAATTTTACTCATGGGCTTGTGGTTCATTACATAGTCCTCTTCTAAAATCGGACATTGGTGCTAACAATGACCTTCTGATCTTTAGGACTATAAAATAAACCACCTTTCGTTCCTCTAGGATATCTCACGAACAAGTGAACTTCTGTACGTGATTCCAACTTATCAGCGTCTCCCTTCAGCACATGTGTTGGACTACCCAAAATCTGAATGTGTTTCAAACTAGGCTTACGCCTATTCCATAATTCTGTGGGAGTAGAGGGTACTAACTTAGAAGGTAGCAAGTTCAGAATGTACGCCGTAGTTTCCAAAGCATATCCCCAAAATGAATTTGATAATTCTGAATAACTCATCATTGACCTAACCATTTCCATAAGAGTCATATTCCTTCGTTCCGCCACACCATTCTGTTAGGTGTACCAGGTGTAGACAATTGGGATTGAATCTCGGCCTCTGATAAGTAACTCCTAAACTCTCCTAAGAGGTACTTGTTGGAGCAATCTAGTGACCCTAGGTTTTGATGTTTGGGCAAAGGTTTAAGTTAGGTTTATTGTTGTATTTGATATGCAGTGTGAGTGTACAGGATACAGGTACAACAAGGAAGTCCAAGTGTGATCTTGGCAAAGGAGGAAAGTCCAAGGATGAGTCTTGGCGGTGTAAGTCCAAGCATGTAGTCTTGGCAACGTAAGTCCAAGTGTAACTTGGCAATGGATGAAGTCTCGGAGGCGCGACCTCTTGGCAAAGGAAGACCCGACAACAATGACAAGGCCGATGGAAGCTCCAGAAGGCAAGACGTGAAGGATGGGGAGGCATCCGAGGGACGCAAGGCTGATGGAGGAGGCTAGAAGGCTAGGTCTAGGTTGGTCGGGCAGGGACGAGTGCTGAGAGATTGTACTCGGAGTAAAATATAAGAATTAGGGTTCTTGTGACGTTCTTGTGGCGTTGCTTTGGCGCTGCCTTGAGATGTTTTCGTGCCTTTGTGATGCGATCGTTTTTAGCAATCGACTGGCATCGAACAGAATGTGTGAAATCGAGCCGTTGAGGTGTAGCGGTTGAATTTCCACGGAGGCGATCGCATGTTTTAGCGATCGGTAGGCGGGTTTTCAACCGGGCTATAAAACCAAAGCTTGGGAGCTTGGTTTGAGTTGACGAAATTAGACTTGGTTAAGGTCTAATTAGTAGTCTCAAGTGCTCAAGAGTTTTCCTTGTGTCCAAGAGGTCTTGGTGAGTTTGTGGTGAGGTTTCTCCACCCACAAGGAGTTTGAGCTAGCCGGAGGTCTTCCGGGGAGTAATCCACCGACGGATAGGGATCGTCCACCTTACGGACACGCCGTGGAGTAGGAGCTTTATCTCCGAACCACGTAAATGATCGTGTAGCTTGGTTTGCATTCTTTCTTGTCTTGTATTTTGTTTAGCTTGTTTATTTTTGTATTATTCTGCTGCGCAAGCTAACAACGTAGGAAGCGAACGATTTGGGTGAGCCGCTATTCACCCCCCTCTAGCGGACGTCAAGGTCCCAACAATTGGTATCAGAGCGAGGTCGCTCTTCTACGGACTAACCGCCAAGAGAGCAAGAAGCTAGAGGAAGAAGAAGATGGAGTCCGAAGGACCGCTCGGATGGGATATCCGAATTCCACCTCCGTACGACAAAGAAGACTTCAATTATTGGAGGAAGCGGTTGGAGACATGGTTCCAAATGGATTGGAACCAATGGGTTGTCTTGAGTGACCCATTTGAAGCTCCTACGGATAAGAAGGGTAAACGCCTCCGACCTTGGCATTGGACCGAAGAGCAACGAGAGCAATCGGAGGCAGACAAGGAGGTAACGAGAATTTTGAATAATTTACTACCTTCTAATATTTTGTTGAGTGTAGGTGAAACCACAAATGCAAGTGATCTTTGGAAAAAGATCATTGCCTATCATGAAGACCCTATAAAAATCCAAGAAGTGGAAGAGCCCAAGGAAAATGGCTCATTGGTCCAAGAAGAGAAGGACCAATCCGATGTTGACAAGAGGTCAACATTCGAGGAGGAAAAGGAAGAGGAGGAAGAGAAAGAGAAGGAAGAGGTGGAAGAGGAGAGATCTTCCACATCCTCAAGAGATGAAGAAGTGGAAGAGTCCACATCTTCAAGTGAAGAGGAAGAAGAGAAATCCGAGGAAGAGGAGATCTTGGAAGTTCAACCCTCTAGTTCAACTACCAAGAAGAGCATAAAGGACCACATCAAATGTTTTGAGTGTGGTAAGATGGGGCACTACAAGAGTAGGTGTCCTTCGCTCAAGAAGGTAAACCCTAAACTCACTAAAGTTAATTTAGAAACTAATGTGAGTTGTAGGAAGAAGAAGAAGGAGAAGAAGCACATTAGGTGCTTTACATGTGGTGAGTGGGGTCACTACCACACAAAGTGCCCAAGGAGAGGAGAGCTCAAGAAATTGGCGCACTTAAAGAAGTGGGAGAAGAAGGGAGCTTCCAAGGTAAAAACCAAGGTATCATTTAATGAATCCATTCCGTTGACATATGATAAAAGCATGCTAGAAATAACTCTTATCATCTTAATGCTATTTATCATGAGAATAGGAGGCATGATAACCTTAAGGATAAATATATTCCTCCTTATGCTAGATTTACCACACCTAAGGTTAGGAAGGTAAATAACAACTTAGGCAATAACACCAAGGATTTTAGATATATGCCTAAAAATAGAAATGCTCAAGGATTCAATGAAAAACCAAAATCTAGAGATTTATGGGGTGAAAATCAAGTCTTGAGGACAAGACTTGATAATTTAGAAAGGACCTTAACAAGAATGGAAAATATTCTTAGGGGTCAAAATGAGCATAACCTAAGAAAAGCTAGACAAGAGCCATCCAATGGCTATAGAGGTTTGGGATACAAACCTAAAGTCAAGAAGGATGTGACTTCCTTTCATAGGGTTCCATATAGTTATGGGACCAACCCTAGGTTTAGAGGTCAAGTTAAAGATACTAGGGAAGGAATCCCTAAGAGTATTTTTGGCAAGACCAATGTGACTAAGGCTCCAAAAAGGCCTAATAAAGTCACAAATAAGGTTACAAAGGGAGTTAACTCTAGAAGTGACCTAGTGGAAGTGACCAAGGCTTCTAAGAAGCCAAGAAAGGTCGTTAGGAAAGTATCTAGGGAAGTCATCCCTAGTGAGTACCTAGAGCATCCAAGGAGCACCAATAGGTATTGGGTTCCTAGGAACATATTCTCTACACCCTAGATGGGTTTAGAGAGTGTCAACTCCAATTGGAAAGGTAGTTAACCCAACCTTGGGAAAGTTGACACTTGAGAGCATTTTCAAAGTGATTGTTAACCTTTGAAAATGAAAAGGATGATAAGTGTTACTCTTTGAAAGAGTAAAATGTGTCAAAATTTGAGGAGTTAAATCTAATTTAAATTGACACACTAGAGAGAAGCAAAAGTGATGCCAAATTTAGAATTCGACATTTTCTTATGGAATTAAGGGAAATGTAAACCTTAATCCAAATTGTCACTCTTGGAAAAGAGTAACATGTGGCAAATCTTAAGGAATTATGTTTGAATTAAATTGGCGCAATGTGGAAAAACATAAGAAATATCAAATTGGGATTTTGGTATCTTCTTAGAGTAATTAAAGAAAAATCTAGGTCATAATGTAAGATGTTCACTCTTTGGAAGAGTGAAATGTGTCAAACTTTGAGGTTTTGAACTTAATTTAAATTGACACATTTAGAAAAGGATAAGAAATGCCAAGTTGGGGTTTTGATATTTTCTTAAAAGGTAAAAGGCAAATCTAAGTTTTAATTTGATTTCATTTACTCTTGGAAAGAGTAAAATGTACCATACTTTGAGAAATTTGTTTAAGTTAAAATGGCACAAATTTAGAAAGGAAAAATAAATGTCAAAATTGGGTTTTGGCATTTTCATGGAAAATCATGGGCAATTTAGGGTTAAATTTTGAGTTAGCTAGGGTTAAGAATACTTAGATAGGTAATCTAGGTAAATTTTATTTATGCTAACTTGCCATGTTTTGTTTGCCTATCATATGTCATGACATCATATTTATATTTAGCATTCATATTTTATTATGAAAAATACAAAAATACCATGTCATGTCATACATACATCATGTAGCTATAACTTGCTTTTCATTTTGAAAATTGCTTATTTTGATGTATGCCATGTAACATCATGCATTACTTTAATTCCCTTGTTATTTAAGGACAAATGGCATCTATTATAAATGGTAAATATCCCAACAAGAGGGATTATATCAAGTGGCATCCTAGATGGATGATCATGATTTTTACAATGCCTAGATAGAGATGCATGATCCCTTAGTTTAGGGCAAGACCAAATATACATCTCACAAAGAACTATAAGGTGACTTGTATGTGTTTTAATACACGTTAGATACAAGTGAGATGTTAAGATGGTGAACTAAACTCAAGATGTTGATCTAGTGCATCTTGTTGAGTTTTAGGTTCATCAAAACACATAGTTATGTGTCTTCCAATCATTGGGAAAACTAATGTACAAGTCATGTGCATTGAGCCCAAAGAACGTGGTTGGATATTGGTTTTAAAAATGATTTCAAAATACTTTTGAAAAACCTTGGTGAAGACTATCTTTTGATAGTAATCATCATTGGAAAGTTAGACACAAACTAGGAGAAAACATTGAAATTTTCAAGAGTTTTCAAATTTGTGTCAATCTTTGAAAATAGGAAGTATTTTCATAGAAAACTATTTTTCCTTGATAAAGTATAATCTAAATAATGTCTACATGAGTTTTCATGATGAAAACAAGTATGGTTTGGTTAAGAAAAACCAAAGTGAAGTTTCGGTTGAGGTTAGTTTCATTATTGAATTTTTAACCTCAAAACTTCAAGTTTTGGCTTTCCTAATTATTTAGGAACCCCAAGTCATTGTTGGTGCAATGATAGAAGTTTAACCATGTTTTTAGGGGGAGTTACTCCTTTAAAACATAAAAATCTTTTCCAAGACCAAAAGGACGTCAAATGTTAAGGTAGCACATGACATTGGTATGGGAGGCGTTGCCAAGGACAAGGGAGAGTCATCCAAGGCCAATAAGAAGGAATATGCTAGGGTAGCATATAATTATAGCAAGGATGAGGTGTCCAAGATTAAGGACAAGAATAAATTAATCAAAGACAAGGTGTCTAAGGTTAAGAAGGTGAGTTTAGTAGGCCAAGTGTCACCCGAGGTGCATCGAAGTGACCTAGCTATAGTGGATGAGTCACCAAGGGAGGTGACTAAGGTTAAGATTCCTAAGGTTAGGAAGAGCCTTTGGGACCCATGGTAGATGGGTTATCAAATGTGCCAAGTGGTTAGGAGACGGACTTAAGTCTCTAACATAGTGGGTTGGCACAATTGAGTTGAGTTTCATGCATAGAAATATGAATTGGGTTCATATTGCATGAAAATTAGTTTTTGATGTATAGATGCCATATAAACTAATGCTAGTGATGCATTATGGTTTAGTATGGGCAAATATATCAAGAGGAAGCCAAAACTAGGACTTTAGGTCAAGGTTCAATTGAACTTTTTAGCTAGTTATGTGTTTTGTATCAATCTTGGGATTGGTGATAGATATATTTTTATATATATTTTTCCCAATTAGATATTGATATAATAGACCTCTCCACAAAATTTGGAGATTTTTAGAGGTCTGTGGAATTTCTGGCGCATTTCTGAAGTTGGCCAGAAAAGGTTGATTTTTTCATGAATAGTGTACCAGTCGACTGGTACAGTTACCAGTCGACTGGTAACACTGTTCACGAGCACAGAATGTCTCTGTAAGCTTGTTTTTATAGGGGCAGTCGACTGGTACTTCTTGCAGTCGACTGATATGGTCTAAAAATATTTTTCAGCACTAGAAAATGCCTAAAAGAGAGGTGAACATGTATGTAATCTTATGGGGGATTAATACATGATATTTATGGTCATTAGAGGTCAAAGAGTCTAATAATTGGGATATTGTTGGAGCTCTTTTTGATGTATGGCAAAGGGGGAGAAGTTTAGGTTTAAGTGGGAAACTTACATACCTTTGCAAGAAATCCTAGCTCAAGGGGGAGCTTAGGTGAAAGGGGAGCGATTGCTCATTTATTAGCAAAAGGGGAGAAGTTTACCTTTGCAAGAAATCCTAACTCAAGGGGAGCTTAGGTGAAGGGGGAGCCTAGGATTAGGTTCCATGATTTATGCATGTGTAGATTGCATGTTTATTTGCATTATTATTGATATATTGTTTCCTAGCTCAAGGGGGAGCTTAGGTGAAGGGGGAGCCTAGGATTAGGTTCCATGATTTATGCATGTGTAGATTGCATGTTTATTTGCATTATTATTGATATATTGTTTCCCTAACTTAAACGGTTTGCCAAACATCAAAAAGGGGGAGATTGTTGGAGCAATCTAGTGACCCTAGGTTTTGATGTTTGGGCAAAGGTTTAAGTTAGGTTTATTGTTGTATTTGATATGCATTGTGAGTGTGCAGGATACAGGTACAACAAGGAAGTCCAAGTGTGATCTTGGCAAAGGAGGAAAGTCCAAGGATGAGTCTTGGCGGTGTAAGTCCAAGCATGTAGTCTTGGCAACGTAAGTCCAAGTGTAACTTGGCAATGGATGAAGTCCCGGAGGCGCGACCTCTTGGCAAAGGAAGACCCGACAACAATGACAAGGCCGATGGAAGCTCCAGAAGGCAAGACGTGAAGGATGGGGAGGCATCCGAGGGACGCAAGGCTGATGGAGGAGGCTAGAAGGCTAGGTCTAGGTTGGTCGGGCAGGGACGAGTGCTGAGAGATTGTACTGGGAGTAAAATATAAGAATTAGGGTTTACTGAAGCAGTACTGTAGCGTTACTGTAGCAGTACTGTAGCGTTACTGTAGCGCTACTGTAGCAGCGAACAGAATGTGTGAAATCGAGCCGTTGAGGTGTAACGGTCGAATTTCCACAGAGGGCAGTCGACTGCATGTTTTAGCAGTCGACTGGTAGGCGGGGTTTTCAACCCGCGGGCTATAAAACCAAAGCTTGGGAGCTTGGTTTGAGTTGACGAAATTAGACTTGGTTAAGGTCTAATTAGTAGTCTACAAGTGCTCAAGAGTTTTCCTTGTGTCCAAGAGGTCTTGGTGAGTTTGTGGTGAGGTTTCTCCACCCACAAGGAGTTTGAGCTAGCCGGAGGTCTTCCGGGGAGTAATCCACCGACGGATAGGGATCGTCCACCTTACGGACACGCAGTGGAGTAGGAGCTTTATCTCCGAACCACGTAAATGATCGTGTAGCTTGGTTTGCATTCTTTCTTGTCTTGTATTTTGTTTAGCTTGTTTATTTTTGTATTATTCCGCTGCGCAAGCTAACAACGTAGGAAGCGAACGATTTGGGTGAGCCGCTATTCACCCCCCTCTAGCGGACGTCAAGGTCCCAACAATTGGTATCAGAGCGAGGTCGCTCTTCTACGGACTAACCGCCAAGAGAGCAAGAAGCTAGAGGAAGAAGAAGATGGAGTCCGAAGGACCGCTCGGATGGGATATCCGAATTCCACCTCCGTACGACAAAGAAGACTTCAATTATTGGAGGAAGCGGTTGGAGACATGGTTCCAAATGGATTGGAACCAATGGGTTGTCTTGAGTGACCCATTTGAAGCTCCTACGGATAAGAAGGGTAAACGCCTCCGACCTTGGCATTGGACCGAAGAGCAACGAGAGCAATCGGAGGCAGACAAGGAGGTAACGAGAATTTTGAATAATTTACTACCTTCTAATATTTTGTTGAGTGTAGGTGAAACCACAAATGCAAGTGATCTTTGGAAAAAGATCATTGCCTATCATGAAGACCCTATAAAAATCCAAGAAGTGGAAGAGCCCAAGGAAAATGGCTCATTGGTCCAAGAAGAGAAGGACCAATCCGATGTTGACAAGAGGTCAACATTCGAGGAGGAAAAGGAAGAGGAGGAAGAGAAAGAGAAGGAAGAGGTGGAAGAGGAGAGATCTTCCACATCCTCAAGAGATGAAGAAGTGGAAGAGTCCACATCTTCAAGTGAAGAGGAAGAAGAGAAATCCGAGGAAGAGGAGATCTTGGAAGTTCAACCCTCTAGTTCAACTACCAAGAAGAGCATAAAGGACCACATCAAATGTTTTGAGTGTGGTAAGATGGGGCACTACAAGAGTAGGTGTCCTTCGCTCAAGAAGGTAAACCCTAAACTCACTAAAGTTAATTTAGAAACTAATGTGAGTTGTAGGAAGAAGAAGAAGGAGAAGAAGCACATTAGGTGCTTTACATGTGGTGAGTGGGGTCACTACCACACAAAGTGCCCAAGGAGAGGAGAGCTCAAGAAATTGGCGCACTTAAAGAAGTGGGAGAAGAAGGGAGCTTCCAAGGTAAAAACCAAGGTATCATTTAATGAATCCATTCCGTTGACATATGATAAAAAGCATGCTAGAAATAACTCTTATCATCTTAATGCTATTTATCATGAGAATAGGAGGCATGATAACCTTAAGGATAAATATATTCCTCCTTATGCTAGATTTACCACACCTAAGGTTAGGAAGGTAAATAACAACTTAGGCAATAACACCAAGGATTTTAGATATATGCCTAAAAATAGAAATGCTCAAGGATTCAATGAAAAACCAAAATCTAGAGATTTATGGGGTGAAAATCAAGTCTTGAGGACAAGACTTGATAATTTAGAAAGGACCTTAACAAGAATGGAAAATATTCTTAGGGGTCAAAATGAGCATAACCTAAGAAAAGCTAGACAAGAGCCATCCAATGGCTATAGAGGTTTGGGATACAAACCTAAAGTCAAGAAGGATGTGACTTCCTTTCATAGGGTTCCATATAGTTATGGGACCAACCCTAGGTTTAGAGGTCAAGTTAAAGATACTAGGGAAGGAATCCTTAAGAGTATTTTTGGCAAGACCAATGTGACTAAGGCTCCAAAAAGGCCTAATAAAGTCACAAATAAGGTTACAAAGGGAGTTAACCCTAGAAGTGACCTAGTGGAAGTGACCAAGGCTTCTAAGAAGCCAAGAAAGGTCGTTAGGAAGGTATCTAGGGAAGTCATCCCTAGTGAGTACCTAGAGCATCCAAGGAGCACCAATAGGTATTGGGTTCCTAGGAACATATTCTCTACACCCTAGATGGGTTTAGAGAGTGTCAACTCCAATTGGAAAGGTAGTTAACCCAACCTTGGGAAAGTTGACACTTGAGAGCATTTTCAAAGTGATTGTTAACCTTTGAAAATGAAAAGGATGATAAGTGTTACTCTTTGAAAGAGTAAAATGTGTCAAAATTTGAGGAGTTAAATCTAATTTAAATTGACACACTAGAGAGAAGCAAAAGTGATGCCAAATTTAGAATTCGACATTTTCTTATGGAATTAAGGGAAATGTAAACCTTAATCCAAATTGTCACTCTTGGAAAAGAGTAACATGTGGCAAATCTTAAGGAATTATGTTTGAATTAAATTGGCGCAATGTGGAAAAACATAAGAAATATCAAATTGGGATTTTGGTATCTTCTTAGAGTAATTAAAGAAAAATCTAGGTCATAATGTAAGATGTTCACTCTTTGGAAGAGTGAAATGTGTCAAACTTTGAGGTTTTGAACTTAATTTAAATTGACACATTTAGAAAAGGATAAGAAATGCCAAGTTGGGGTTTTGATATTTTCTTAAAAGGTAAAAGGCAAATCTAAGTTTTAATTTGATTTCATTTACTCTTGGAAAGAGTAAAATGTACCATACTTTGAGAAATTTGTTTAAGTTAAAATGGCACAAATTTAGAAAGGAAAAATAAATGTCAAAATTGGGTTTTGGCATTTTCATGGAAAATCATGGGCAATTTAGGGTTAAATTTTGAGTTAGCTAGGGTTAAGAATACTTAGATAGGTAATCTAGGTAAATTTTATTTATGCTAACTTGCCATGTTTTGTTTGCCTATCATATGTCATGACATCATATTTATATTTAGCATTCATATTTTATTATGAAAATACAAAAATACCATGTCATGTCATACATACATCATGTAGCTATAACTTGCTTTTCATTTTGAAAATTGCTTATTTTGATGTATGCCATGTAACATCATGCATTACTTTAATTCCCTTGTTATTTAAGGACAAATGGCATCTATTATAAATGGTAAATATCCCAACAAGAGGGATTATATCAAGTGGCATCCTAGATGGATGATCATGATTTTTATAATGCCTAGATAGAGATGCATGATCCCTTAGTTTAGGGCAAGACCAAATATACATCTCACAAAGAACTATAAGGTGACTTGTATGTGTTTTAATACACGTTAGATACAAGTGAGATGTTAAGATGGTGAACTAAACTCAAGATGTTGATCTAGTGCATCTTGTTGAGTTTTAGGTTCATCAAAACACATAGTTATGTGTCTTCCAATCATTGGGAAAGCTAATGTACAAGTCATGTGCATTGAGCCCAAAGAACGTGGTTGGATATTTGTTTTGAAAATGATTTCAAAATACTTTTGAAAAACCTTGGTGAAGACTATCTTTTGATAGTAATCATCATTGGAAAGTTAGACACAAACTAGGAGAAAACATTGAAATTTTCAAGAGTTTTCAAATTTGTGTCAATCTTTGAAAATAGGAAGTATTTTCATAGAAAACTATTTTTCCTTGATAAAGTATAATCTAAATAATGTCTACATGAGTTTTCATGATGAAAACAAGTATGGTTTGGTTAAGAAAAACCAAAGTGAAGTTTCGGTTGAGGTTAGTTTCATTATTGAATTTTTAACCTCAAAACTTCAAGTTTTGGCTTTCCTAATTATTTAGGAACCCCAAGTCATTGTTGGTGCAATGATAGAAGTTTAACCATGTTTTTAGGGGGAGTTACTCCTTTAAAACATAAAAATCTTTTCCAAGACCAAAAGGACGTCAAATGTTAAGGTAGCACATGACATTGGTATGGGAGGCGTTGCCAAGGACAAGGGAGAGTCATCCAAGGCCAATAAGAAGGAATATGCTAGGGTAGCATATAATTATAGCAAGGATGAGGTGTCCAATATTAAGGACAAGAAGTAATTAATCAAAGACAATGTGTCTAAGGTTAAGAAGGTGAGTTTAGTAGGCCAAGTGTCACCCGAGGTGCATCGAAGTGACCTAGCTATAGTGGATGAGTCACCAAGGGAGGTGACTAAGGTTAAGATTCCTAAGGTTAGGAAGAGCCTTTGGGACCCATGGTAGATGGGTTATCAAATGTGCCAAGTGGTTAGGAGACGGACTTAAGTCTCTAACATAGTGGGTTGGCACAATTGAGTTGAGTTTCATGCATAGAAATATGAATTGGGTTCATATTGCATGAAAATTAGTTTTTGATATATAGATGCCATATAAACTAATGCTAGTGATGCATTATGGTTTAGTATGGGCAAATACATCAAGAGGAAGCCAAAACTAGGACTTTAGGTCAAGGTTCAATTGAACTTTTTAGCTAGTTTTGTGTTTTGTGTCAATCTTGGGATTGGTGATAGATATATTTTTATATATATTTTTCCCAAGTATATATTGATATAATAGACCTCTCCACAAAATTTGGGGATTTTTAGAGGTCTGTGGAATTTCTGGCGCATTTCTGAAGTTGGCCAGAAAAGGCTGATTTTTTCATGAATAGTGTACCAGTCGACTGGTAACACTGTTCACGAGCACAGAATGTCTCTGTAAGCTCGTTTTCATGGGGTCAGTCGACTGGTACTTCTTGCAGTCGACTGATACGGTCTAAAATTGTTTTTCAGCACTAGAAAATGACTAAAAGAGAGGTGAACATGTATGTAATCTTATGGGGGATTAATACATGATATTTATGGTCATTAGAGGTCAAAGAGTCTAATAATTGGGATATTGTTGGAGCTCTTTTTGATGTATGGCAAAGGGGGAGAAGTTTAGGTTTAAGTGGGAAACTTACATACCTTTGCAAGAAATCCTAGCTCAAGGGGGAGCTTAGGTGAAAGGGGAGCGATTGCTCATTTATTAGCAAAAGGGGAGAAGTTTACCTTTGCAAGAAATCCTAACTCAAGGGGGAGCTTAGGTGAAGGGGGAGCCTAGGATTAGGTTCCATGATTTATGCATGTGTAGATTGCATGTTTATTTGCATTATTATTGATATATTGTTTCCTAGCTCAAGGGGGAGCTTAGGTGAAGGGGGAGCCTAGGATTAGGTTCCATGATTTATGCATGTGTAGATTGCATGTTTATTTGCATTATTATTGATATATTGTTTCCCTAACTTAAACGGTTTGCCAAACATAAAAAAGGGGGAGATTGTTGGAGCAATCTAGTGACCCTAGGTTTTGATGTTTGGGCAAAGGTTTAAGTTAGGTTTATTGTTGTATTTGATATGCAGTGTGAGTGTGCAGGATACAGGTACAACAAGGAAGTCCAAGTGTGATCTTGGCAAAGGAGGAAAGTCCAAGGATGAGTCTTGGCGGTGTAAGTCCAAGCATGTAGTCTTGGCAACGTAAGTCCAAGTGTAACTTGGCAATGGATGAAGTCTCGGAGGCGCGACCTCTTGGCAAAGGAAGACCCGACAACAATGACAAGGCCGATGGAAGCTCCAGAAGGCAAGACGTGAAGGATGGGGAGGCATCCGAGGGACGCAAGGCTGATGGAGGAGGCTAGAAGGCTAGGTCTAGGTTGGTCGGGCGAGGACGAGTCTGAGAGATTGTACTCGGAGTAAAATAAAATTAGGGTTACTGTAGCAGTACTGTAGCGTTACTGCAGCAGTACTGTAGCAATACTGTACCAGTCGACTGGCAGCGAACAGAATGTGTGAAATCGAGCCGTTGAGGTGTAACGGTTGAATTTCCACAGAGGGCAGTCGACTGGTAGGCGGGGTTTTCAACCCGCGGGCTATAAAACCAAAGCTTGGGAGCTTGGTTTGAGTTGACGAAATTAGACTTGGTTAAGGTCTAATTAGTAGTCTACAAGTGCTCAAGAGTTTTCCTTGTGTCCAAGAGGTCTTGGTGAGTTTGTGGTGAGGTTTCTCCACCCACAAGGAGTTTGAGCTAGCCGGAGGTCTTCCGGGGAGTAATCCACCGACGGATAGGGATCGTCCACCTTACGGACACGCCGTGGAGTAGGAGCTTTATCTCCGAACCACGTAAATGATCGTGTAGCTTGGTTTGCATTCTTTCTTGTCTTGTATTTTGTTTAGCTTGTTTATTTTTGTATTATTCTGCTGCGCAAGCTAACAACGTAGGAAGCGAACGATTTGGGTGAGCCGCTATTCACCCCCCTCTAGCGGACGTCAAGGTCCCAACAGTACTCTCCACCACGATCAGACCGTAGTGTCTTGATACTTTTACCATGACGTTTCTCTACATCAGTCTTGTACTCTTTGAACTTATCAAAGCACTCAGACTTGCGGTGTATCAAGTAAATGTACCCATATCTCGAATAGTCATCTATAGAAGAGACAAAGTATTCAAAACCACCTCTTGCCTAGATAGCATAGGCCCACACAAATCAGAATGAACCAATTCCAACACTTCTTTGGCTCTATACCCCTTTGCCTTAAAAGGCCTTTTGGTCATTTTTCCTTTCAAGCAAGACTTGCAGGTCGGAAAGTTTTCCACTACCAATGAACCCAAAGGTCCATCGGCTATTAACCTTTGAATCCTACCCAAGTTAATATGACCCAACCTTAGATGTCAAAGATATGTTTGGTTCATTTCCGAAGGTTGCTTTCTCTTATTAGAATTAGAATATGTGTTATTAATTTCCATTTGTTGCATCGTGGGAGTTATTAGATTAAGAGTATACAAATTACCAACCAACGCACCAGAACAGATAACCACCCTATTTTTCTTGACAACCACTTTATCATCAAAAGAAACAGAATATCCATCCATGAATAATTTAAAACTAAAATCAAGTTCTTTCTAAAACATGGTACGTAAAGATAATTTTTCAAAATCAAAGTTTTATTCCTATCAAAAGATAAATAAATATCTCCCACTGCAACAGCCGCCACTCTCGTAGCATTGCCCATGTAGACGGTGATCTCCCCTTCATGTAGTCGTCTGGTTTCCTGGAACCCCTACAATGAATTGTAGACATGATCAGTGGCTCCCGTATCTACACACCATGTACCGGTAGATAACACGAGTAAACATGTTTCAACAACTAATGAATAAGATATACCTTTATTGTTCTCCTTTCTGCGAGGACATTCCACCTTCTAATGTCCAGACTGCTTGCATGTGAAGCACTTGCCATTCGGCTTCCTCATACCTGCCTACGGCCCAGTCCTTTGAGGTCGAATCACTTTCTTTGTCGAACCAACTTGTTTCTTCTTCTTCTTTTCGCCTTCCGTCTTAGAAGTAGAAACGTTTTCAGCAATGTGAACTTGAGAACTTTGACGGAATATCCCTTCTGCCGCTTGGAGTTCTGTCAGAAGTTTCGTCAATGAATAAACCTTTTTGTTCATATTGTAGTTCAGGCGGAACTGCTCAAAACTCTTGGGCAGCGTTTGGAGAATGATATCGACCTGGGTTCCCCATCAATTTCAGCTCTAAGGACTTCTATCTCATTTAAATGAGCCATCATCTTGAGGATATGATTCCTCATGGGTGTTCCCTCAATAATTGTGGTCGTCATTAAGTTTCTCATGGCCTCCTTCCTGGCAGCCCGATTATGGTGTCCGAAGAGTTCCTTGAGATTGAGCATCATGTCATAGGCAGTGAGTAAGGCCTGATGCTGATGTTGCAGCACATTTTACATAGAATCCAAAATGTTACACCACGTCATCTCATCTGCCTTGACTCATTTCCTGTCTCTCTATCTCCTCTTCACTAGAATCCTTATCAGGCACGCTAGGACAGATCTCAAGAAGTACGAACTTGTATTCTTCAACAGTTAAGATAATGTTCAAGTTTCATTTCCAATCAATATAATTTTGACCAATAAGTTTATTTTCTTTTAAAATAATAGCAAGAGGATTGAAAGCCATTTTGAAATCCTGAGAATCACAAAATAAAATATTTGGTCAAAACTTTAAAATTTAAATTAATATTGATTCCTTAAACAATATTATTTAAATTCACCAACACCTCAGAACACCGTGAATTTCGTATGTCACGATAGTATGGACGTATACTAATTCAAACATTTGTAAGAGGAGGTTTTACCCATTAATTTTATTATCTTGTCAACCTAACTTTATGACAAATAAAATTAATAGTTGGTTCATCTTCGGTCACACAAATAATAGCAGTGACTCCGATAGGGAGGATACTATTAAATGCGCCTAAGTATATACCATTACTTGATACTTAGTCCATTAATTAGGATTGTGCCCCTTCATATGGAGAAGATCACACATACCTAAATAATTTCCTATAATCATCCATAGAGGAAGTTTGATCTAGTGATCCACAAACAAACTCATCCGATATGGAGGAAGGCACTTAAAGTCAACGCCCAAGTTTGAATGCATCACTTACAAACCAGTAATGGAGACCGTGAAATTTATTTAAATAATTCCTCTCCTACTTAGTTATTTAAATTGAGGAATTTTAACATGCACACACATCACAGCACATAAAACAGCATATAAAGGCAATAAATATGAAAATAAAATTTCCAACTATTATCGCCTCATCCAACGTTGTCCTCCAATATATCACCAATGGATCACTTTCCTCCAATATGCCTCCAATGGATCAAGCCGTCGCATCTATCTCGCTTCCTTCTCCGCCATGCCTCCGGTCCTCAAAATAGCACCACGCATAGAAAGGATACAAGCCGCAACAAAAAGAAATAAAATTTACATTTATCAATCCTATATTCCACAAAGGAATTTGCATGTAATCTAGATCGAACAAAATGTAAAAAAATAATAATTCGGCAACCTACCGTATTTAATTATTACAATCATGCACACACAACAATCTCGACATACCCGAGGGTTTAAATCACTCACAAACACAAAAGACCATAATAGTTGGACTTAGGACGTATGCAACCATAGACTTAATCTTTCTTGCACATCCTACTATTATCCGGCCTAAATTTATATATGATCAGTGCATAATTTAACCGAAAAACAATCACACATAACCATAAAACTTGCTCTGATACCACTTGAAGGGTGCTGGAATTCCGTTCTGTTTAAATTTTCCTGTATAAAAATTGTACAAGAACAGAACTTTTCCTAGCAACCCACATGTTCGATCAAATATGTGTTTGATCAATCAAGCAAGTTCTTGAATGATCAAAGCACACATTGATCGAAGTACAAGATCGCTGACCTCTTGTATTGGTATTCAAGATCGATATAAAGAAAACAAAACTAATTACGTAGTGAAATTAAAGAACTAGTTGTACCTTTACTTTATAGCTAAAGACCTCTTAATCTTCTTCCATATTCCTCTCCTCTTCTTGGACATCGTGTGGGCGACGATCTACCAAGACAACACCACCCTCCTTCTCTTCTTTGTTTCCAAACAACCGACCACAAAAGAAGGCTCTTGGATGGGGCACCTTCTAATCTTCTTCCTTCTCTTCTTCTTCCTCTTCTCCAATCCGCCAGCCACCAAGGAGGAGGGGAGGGGTGCCGGCCCTAGCTTGGGAAGAAGAGGCGTCGGCCCTAAGGAGAGAAGAGGGGGGGGGGTCGGCACTAAGGAGAGAATGGGCTTATGGAAAATTAAATTTTAGGGAGCACCACCTACCCCTTTTATAACCTTTGCCGTCAGTTACAAAGAAAGAAAAATAACAGAATTCTATTTAGAAAAAATCTCTCTTTCTAAAACCAAGTTAAGTCAAACCAAGTTAAACCAAATCAAGTTAAACCAAACTAGATGGGTGGATGCGAGGATTTATATAGAGGCTACAACAGGGACCTAGAAGAGGAATTGGTTTAGGCCTCTTGATGGGCTTAGGCTTCCTGTGTTCGGCCCGAACACTCAAATCAAGTCCATCAATAATAACTCATATCACTAAAGGGGTATTATTGAACTATCACATCAATCCCATATTACAATATGGACTCCTTTTATCATGAGTGCATTAATCTCCCTGTGTTTAAGATACCGTATGTCCATTAATTAAATGAGTTACTGACAACTCAATTAATTAACATATGATTCCAAGAGTAGTACCAATCAACTTTATTATCATGTCAGACTAAGTTCACCTGCAGGATTTACATGATAATCCTTATGAGCGCCTCAAGGGGACATCATCAACCTAAATAATTAGGACACAGATTCCTTCTATAATCAACAACACACCATATAACAGTACCATTTTCCAACTCATCGGGCCTATTGATTTAACGAATAAATCTCACCCATTGATAAGTTAAAGAAATAAATACTAAGTATACGTGCTTGTTATTATATAGGGATTAAGAGGATGCACATCCATAATAACAGAGGTTCTATTTTTTTATATAGTTAGTACAAATCAAACAACCTTAAATGGTCCTACTCAATACACATAGTGTACTAGTGTAATTTTATAGTCAAGACAGACTAATACCAAATTACACTACAGTCGTTCCAATGGTTTGTCTCAATCCATCTTGGTTGTGAGCTACTATTTATAATTTATAAAGAACCGATAATATAATCTTTTGTGTGGCACTACATACCATGTTATCTATAATATAAATTAAATAGACAACTACATTGACATATATATAAATATAAAATACAAACATTTGACCAAAGTGATTCTCATTTCAAAATATTTCAAAACAGATGTTCATACAAAAGTTAGGCTTATAGTATACATCCCATCAGATCCTGGAGGAGCCAGAGAATATGATCAGGATTTTCCTGAGGGAGTGTGACATCTGTAGTCGTTATCTGTTGGTGTAGCGGGGTTGGCAAGAGGGGGTGAATTGCCTGTAAAACAAGGTATACCCTCCTCAAGACTTTCAACTCAAAAAGATAGCAACAATAATAAAAGAATTAACAATAAATAAAAGGGAGACTAGAATTTAACTTGGTTACAATCCAGAGGGTTGTTAATTCAAGGTGGTGGGAAAACGCACTATAAAAGTCTCCTTCTCTAAAAGCGAAGAAGCCTTTTACACAATGAGAGAGCACAGAAGTTGCTAGGAAGTTATTACAGTGTTGAATGATTATTTCCTAGCTTCAGGGGCCTTTATATAGCTCCTGAAAAGTCTATCTCGAGTGTTGAAGGTGCCTCCAAAAGGGTTCAAGGCGCCTCCAATGGTTTGGCCGGATAAAACTCTATCTGATTGTAAACGGCCACTTAGACTGAGTCGAAGGTGCCTCAAACAGCCTTAGAGGTGCCTTGGACTGTCTGAGGTGCCTTCAAGGTGATGGAGGCGGCTCAAACTGGGCAGGCAACACAGGCGCCTTCAGCACTTCGTTGAAGGCACCTCCAGCTAGCTTTCCAGCTCCTTTTGACTTCATTTTAGCTTCCGATGCTCCGATAGTTTGGGTGATTGCGGCCAACTGGAATAGGGCTCACTCGAACCCAATTCCCGGCCTTTTCCTTGAACAGGCTTCCGTCCCGGCTTCTCATCTCTCGAACGTCGCGCACGTTTTCTCA
Organism: Zingiber officinale; assembly: GCF_018446385.1. Taxonomy (NCBI): domain Eukaryota; kingdom Viridiplantae; phylum Streptophyta; class Magnoliopsida; order Zingiberales; family Zingiberaceae; genus Zingiber; species Zingiber officinale. Next base: position 19,230,341 of record NC_055989.1, read on the forward strand.
TCCACCAGAGTATTCTTCCGCAGCTCTCTCATCCTTCGGACGCACCGAGCCCATCGGCTCCCTTCTCGTGTCGTTCTTCTCGCTAGTTGTCTTTTCTGCTTGACTTCCTGCACTCCTAAGTTCCTGCACACTTAGACACAGGGATCAAATAACAAAGCAGGACCTAACTAACTTGGTTGATCACATCAAAATACCCACGGGGTCCAACAATCTCCCCCTTTTTGATGTACATCAACCCAAGTTCAAGTTAGGGTTAAACAGACAAGTAGTAATTTTGAAGAAATTACTAAACTAACCTTTTTAGCATAAATTTGTAATTAAAATAAATTGCAACATAAGATTTAGCTCAGATCTAATACCAATTTTTGAATAGAATATCATTTTACAAAAATTCAAAATAGAATTTTAAAATATTTCTAACTCCCCCTTAACTTGTGTCTATCTCTCCCCCTTTGATCATAGCAAAAATGGTGTCTAAAACATGTTCAAAATTCTAAGTCTTTTGAAACAGGTTCTAAGTCTTTTGAAAACATATTTAAAAGATTTCTTTAAAAAAAAATTATAACTTAGGCACTTTTAAAAAGAGTTAAAAAAAATTCGAAGTAAAAAAAAAATTAAAACAAAATTTTAACTTAGGCCTATCTCTCCCCCTTTGAAACAAGATTTTAACATATTCTAAAAGATTTTTTAAGGAATTTCCAAAATGTTTTTAAAAGAAACTTTCTAAAGCATTATTTAATCTTAATTTTAATGATTTATCAGAAAGTTAATTAAATATTTTTATTCCAATATTTTGGCTTCCAAGTCGTGGCGAGGCACTCGGTGTTCTTGGTTATTGGAGCAACAACCACTTCCTTAGACAAAGCCTCATAAAGAAATTTTAATATTTAATTTTCTCGCTGAAAGCTTTTAAAAATTTTTATTTGAAAAAATTTAGTCTAGAAAAGATTTTGAAACCTAGTAAAGGTTCCTTCCTATTGGATTAAGAACTTAGGGGGTACATAGTTTCTAGGAACTTTTCTAAGTTGTCCCTGATGCTTTCTAATATACCAATTTAATTTTCCATAAACTCTAAGTTTTGATTTTGGAAATTTAATTAAGCATGCATGATTATTTTTTAATTTTTCAATTTCAATTTTCAGTTTCTCATTTTCTAATTTTAAAATATCATACATTTCTAGTGGACATGCTTTTGCTAATTGTAATTTCAATTCAACATTTTCTTTTTCTAATTTCGCTAGATCTTTTATAAGAACTTTGATAAATTCAAAAGACTGAGTAGGGATGAGATCGCGTACCTTACTTACCTCACTTGGTGATGCTCCCCCTTCGTCGCAGGTTTCTTCTTCTTCTGATGATCCTCCCCCTTCATCTATGCTCATCTCCGAGCTGGTTTCTTCGAAAAGATGGTTGGCCATCAATGCTACTCCCGAGAAGGCTTCGACTTCTGATTCGGAGGATGAAGATTCATCCCATGTAGCCTTCAAACTCTTGCGTTTAGAGGGCATCGGTCTTCGAGACTTTTCCTTATCCTTTTTCTTTAATTTGGGACAGTCATCCTTGATGTACCCTTCCTTGTTACAGTTGTAGCATCGGACCGTCCTTTTGTTGCGTTGATTATTCCTTGACTGCGATCGAAATTTATTAGTTTTAAGAAATTTATTGAAACATCTTACCAGTAGCGCCACTTCGGTTTCGTCGATTGACACTTTGGAGTCGGGATCATCCTTTTCGGCTTGTAGGGCAATGTTGAGGTTCGACTTCTCTACTTGTTTAGGCTCTGCAAGTCGAGACTCGTGAAGTTCGAAAGTAGAAAATAAACTTTCTAGACTACTTACCTCAAAGTCCTTAGAGATGTAGTAAGCATCTACTAAGGATGCTCATTCAGAAGTTTTGGGGAAGGCGTTGAGCGCGTATCGGATCGAGTCTCGGTTCATTACCGATTCACCGAGGTTGTTGAGTTGAGTTATTAGCTCCTTGATCCTCGCTTGAAGTTGCGCTACCTTCTCACCAGTATTCATCCGGAGGTTCGTTAGCTAAGTCTGGAGGATGTCCCGCCTTGCCAATTTTGATTCTGAGGTACCTTCTTGAAGCTCCAGGAATTTTTCCTAGAGGTCTTTGGTGGAGTCGTAGTTTCCGATCTAACTTACCTCCTGGGGTGGCAGAACGTTGAGTAGGTGGAATTTCACCTTTCCGTTGGCCACAAAATCTGCTTGCTTCTTCTTCGTCTAGTTGTATTCTTCCTTGTCTTTAGGTGCCGCAAAACCATATTTCATAATAAGAAGAATATCAAACTCTATTTTGAAAAATACCTCCATTTTGCGTTTTCACGTAGCGAAGTCTCCGTCGAACTTCGGGGGATGAATGGTCGCGTCGGCCATTGTCTTGATCTTTGTGCTTCAATCAGAGGTTAATCCTTCTAAGGTTGTCGGGCTTTGATACCACTTGTTGGTGCAGCGGGGCCGGCAAAAGGGGGGTGAATTGCCTGCAAAACAAGGTATACCCTCCTCAAGACTTTCAACTCAAAAAGATAGCAACAATAATAAAATAATTAACAAGAAATAAAAGGGAGACTAGAATTTAACTTGGTTACAACCCAGGGGGTTGTTAATCCAAGGCGGTGGGAAAGCGCACTAGAAAAGTTTCCTTCTCTGAAGGCGAAGAAGCTTTTTACACAATGAGAGAGCACAAAAGTTGCTAGGAAGTTGTTACAAAGTTGAATAATTATTTCCTAGCTCTAGGGGCCTTTATATAGCTTCTGGAAAGTCTATCTCGAGTGTTGAAGGCGCCTCCAAAAGGGTTCAAGGCGGCTCCAATGATTTGACCGGATAAAACTCTATCTGATTGCAAACGACCACTTTGGCTGGGTTCGAGGTGCCTCGGGCTATCTGAGGCGCCTTCAAGGTGATGAAGGTGGCTCAGACTAGGCAAGCAATATAGGCGCCTTCAGCACTTCGTTAAAGGCGCCTCCAGCTAACTTTCCAGCTCCTTTTGGCTTCATTTTGGCTTCCGATGCTCCGATAGTTTAGGTGATTGCAGCCAACCGAAATAGGGCTCACCCGAACCCAATTGCTAGCCTTTTCCTCGAGTAGGCTTCTGTCCCGAATTCTCATCCCTTGAATGTCGCGCACGTTCTTCTGATCCACCGGAGTACTCTTCCGCAGCTCTATCGTCCTTCGGACGCACCGAGCCCGTCGGCTCCCTTCCCGTGTCGTCCTTCTCGCTAGCTGCATCTTCCGCTCGACTTCCTGCGCTCCTAAGTTCCTGCACACTTAGACACAGGGACCAAATAACAAAGCAGGACCTAACTAACTTTGTTGATCACATCAAAATACTCACGGGGTCCAACATTATCTGCGCAGGGGGGCAGTGACGTGAGTCATCAACAAACCCCAATAAGTCATATCCAAATAGAAGAGACATGAACTGCAAGTGCCAGGCAAAATAATTGGAGGTGGTGAGTTTCAACGGTGTCTGAGCATTGACGTTGAGAACCACAAGAGAGGCAGGAGAATCAAGAATATTTGTGAGAAATAGTCGACGGATAATGTCGTCGGCAGTAGCCATTGTAGAAGGCGGTTGGAGTCGGCGGTTGATGTCGTCGGCGGCAGCCATTGTGGAAAAAAAGAAAGAAAGAAAGAGAAAAAAAAAGGGTTACAAATAACTATTTTCTAATAATAATTATTCCCTAATAATTAGAAACAAATAACTATTTACTTATAATAATTATTTCCTAATAGTAAGATGCATATAATATGAGAACCACCAAAACTCCAAGAGTTAGATGCATGAATTGAAATAATTTGTCCCCAGGGCATAGCACAGCTAGGGGCGCATGGTTTTATGGTCGAGAGGTCCAGGGTTCGATCCTTGGGGTGTCATTGCCTGGGGTCAGCGTCCCGGTCATGCGCTTTCAGATGTGTACCTACATTTACCTTCCTCCATATCCATGGGACCGGTTCTAGGGGGCCGCTGATGTGACGATTTCATTTTTTTTTTTTTTTTTTTATTAGATGCATGAATTGAGACTTCCTCCTCAAAATATTTGACAGTACGATGATACCAGTGAGTTAGCAACTTTGTCAATATCATGAGACACGCAGTGCCTCATAATAACATGAGAAGGAATTGAAATCCCCCTTTTAGTTTCAAAATATCTTAGAGATTTTCAAACTCTTATCGATTCATTCCTTAATCATTACCACCATCACTTTATCTTGGCTGACATGCCATGTGTGTGCCACGCCTCTTTTCCATTGATGGTGTTAATGACTAGTGCGAAATGACAGGAGTTTTGAAACCCACCCTTGGATACTCCCAGAGCATTTTGAAAAGGAAGGTAAACTTCAAGAAATGAAAATTTCCTTTATTAGTTGGATTTTATAGGCTACATAATACTTGTGAACATATAAAGAATACCTCTCCTATATCGAGGTGTCTTCCACAAGGTTCGATATCAAATCATATTCATTGGTTGGTGTGCTCAGATGATCTCTATAGTCTGAGAGGACATATGAAAAGCTCATGATGATTTGTTTACATTGGATAAAAAAAACTACATTCATCTATTCTACAAGAAAAATCATATGAGCCTGCCCTAAGAACAAGCAGTGAAAAATATGTTAATGTGTTGATTTAGATAGTAGTACTTTTAGTTCATCTTTTCTAGTAATCTCCCATGTTCATTGAGCATTGTCATCATTGTTAAGTGACTTTTTTTCTTGTTTGTTATGATTGTTCATGACACACATGCATATCTATGACAAAATAGTACATAACTACTTTATTACTTAAACTTGAGTAAAACAATTTGCATGTGATCAATGTACATTCAGATTGTATGTCCATGGTGAAGTATCAGTGTGTTACATGGTTATCGAGAGACATATCTCAACAATCACATAAGAGTATATAAGCTCCTCTATTTTAATCATTCGCTGTTTATGCTATTAATAATATTTTCTGAAGGATACATGACAATTATACTACTCAGACCTGAGAGCAAGTTACTGCAATGAATGAGAATCCAAAATATGTAGCACAATTGTCTCCACAAATTTTTACGCGTGATTGACTTATGCAAGTGTCCAATTAGAGAGGCCATGCTGGAGTGTTGATGTTGAAAAGAAGTATTTATGAGATAGATGAAAAATCCTACCATTTCACAACGATCACATGAAAAAGCAGAAGCTCCTCTTCCCTCATTATCCTATTCATAGTATCTTCATTCATCTCTCTTTGTTGATAGATGTAAGATATCTAAGTCTATATGTAATAAGAATTCTGTGTCAATAAATTCTAAATAGTGTTTCACTTTGATTGTAACATGAAAGGACTCAGATAAATATAATCAATAAATTTCACAACAAAATCTTTTTCGTGTAAGACAAGAACAGATGATAAGAACTTACTGGTATACAATCCCAACTATATTGCGAATATCCCAGCACAATATGTATGGATCCTGGAAGCACCATGAACATAAATAACAGGTTTTGAAAATGTGAAGAAAAAGACAGATTAATGAAAATATATGGATTGTATAAGCAACAGGTTATTATTGTAATAGGTTTACATAATTGATCTTATCCGGAATTTGAGTCAGACGAAGGTCGGTTGAGGTGTAATTAGTGTTGACGGAGAGATGACTCAGGGACACTTGGCGTATGTGTACTGGAAAACAGACCCCCACGTAGAATTGAAGGATGGAGGTGATCTACCCTGCAGTACTTAGGCTCAGTGCATACTCAAACAAGCCCATGGAACGTTAGAGACCAAAAACTAGGGAAAAAGTCCCCAGCGCAGGTCCTCCGACGCTCAAGTAAAGTATTTTTTTCTCCAAAAGAACAATGTACGAAGGAAATAACTATAGAAAACAAGTGCGAATGTGTGAGAGAGCGTCTCTGCTCAAGGGAGAGGACCTCCCTTTTTATATGGCCATGCGTACCTCTGGAGCCTGACCGATGTCAGAGAATGTCGGGTGTCAGGACCTGTCGGGTGATAGAAGACGTTTATGATAAATGTTGTTGGAGTGTATACTAAAAGCCTAGCTTTTGGTATAAACATTTATCTAGAAATAAGAATCACATTGGTCGAATGTCTACATTTATGATAAATGTAGTTGTTCAATTAATTTATATTGTAAATGACATGGTGTGTGGTGTCACACACAGAAGATCATGTTATCAGTAGCTTATAAATTATAAACAGTAGCTCACGACCATGATGGAAAGGAACAAACCATTGGAAGGTCGTAGTGTAATTAGGTATTAGTTTATCTTGACTATATAATTACACTAGTACACTCAGAGTGTATTGAGTAGGACCATTTGAGGTCGTTTCTTTTATACTGACTTTATAAAGAAACAAAGACCTCGGTTATTATGGAAGTGTGTGCTCTTAATCCTAATGTAATAACAAGCACATATATTTGATATTTATTTCTTTAATTTATCAATGGGTGAGATTTAGTTCGTTGAATCAATAAACCCGATAAGTTGGGAAATGGTATCACTTATAGTGTGTGTTGTTGATTATAGAAGAAAACTGTGTCCTAGAGATACTAGGTTGATAATGTCCTCAAGAGGAGCTCATAAAGATTGTCATGTTAAACCTCGCAGTGGACTTAGTCCGACATGATAATAAGGTTGAGTGGTACTACTCTTGGACTTAGATATTAATAAAATGAGTCGTCAGTAACTCACATAATTAGTGGAAATTTGCTATCTTCAACACCGGGAGACTAACACACTCATAATAAGAAGGAGCCAAAAAATGTAATTTGGGATTGGTGCGGTAGTTCAATGATAATTCTCTAGTGGAATGAATTATCATTGATAAAATTAAGTTGTGTGTTGGGCGAACACGGATGCTTAATTTTATCGGGAGACCAAAACCAATTCCTCCTCTCGGTCCCTATCGTAGCCTCTTATTTGTAGAAGTTTTATACCCACCTATACCCACCTTCTATACCCACTAATAAGGGGCCAGCCAAGCTAGCTTGGGAACCAAGCTAGGGCCGGCCTAGGTATATTATTGGGTGGCCGTTGAACCCAAGCTAGTGGGGCCAAATTAAATTAAAAAGAGATTTTAATTTTAGTTTTTATTATGTGGAAGAAATAATTTTTAAAGAGAATTAAAATTAAAATATCTCTCTTGTAAAAGATCTACAAAGATTAAAGAAAGAGATTAGATCTCTTTCCTTATTTGTAGATTGATGAGTTATTTTATTTTCTCTTTAAAAATTATCCACATGTTGATAAAATTAAAATTATAGAAATTTCCTTTATCAACCATGAAGAGATTTTAAAGAGAAATTTTATTTTTTAAAATTTTCCGAAACAAATTAGGAAGTTTTAATTTGTTGATTAAAACTTGTCTAATTTATTTCCTCTAGAAGTGGCCACCATTAGAGATTAAATTGGGAAATTTTATTTAATTTTTCTCAATTAAATCATGTCAAGGAAATTAAGGAAATTTTATTGTAATTAAATTTCCTAATTTGCCTAGGCCAAGGAATATAAAAGAAGGGGTGAGGGTGCCTTCACAAGACACAACATCTATTATTCCTCTCCCTCTTTTGTTCCTTGGTGTGGCCGGCCAACCTCTCCCTCTCTTCCTCTTGTGGTGGCCGAACCCTACCCTTCTATTGGAGCTCTTGTGGTGGCCGGATACTACTCGGAGAAGAAGAAGAAGAAGGAGAGAAAGCTAGCATCTCTTAGAGCTTGGTTAGTATTTTGTTTTTCTTCCTTGGTGAAGCTTCCTCTTTGTTGGCCGAACCTAGCTAGGAGGAGAAGAAGGTGATTGGTGGTTTCTCGTCTCGGAAGATCGTTGCCCACACAACGTCCGAGGTTAGAAGAGGAATACGGTAGAAGATCAAGAGGTTTTTTACAAGGTATAACTAGTAATTTCTATTTCCGCATCATGCTAGTTATTTATGGAAATAATACCAAATACAAGAGGCTTACGTTCTAGAATTTCGAATATGTTTTTCGAAGTTGTGTTCTTTTGTTTCTTTCTTTTCCTTGTGATTTGATTGTTCCTTTTGGTTAACCTAAAGTTATTTTAGGAAATTAAATATTAGCTTTCTATTAAAGGTTTTGTCTAGTCGGTGGTGGTTGCTCCCATATCCAAGAAGGCCATGTGCCTCGCCACGTCAGTACTGGGAACCTTTTATGGAAATTAATATTTAATGGAATTAATAACTTAAGGAGACTTGGGTCGAACGTGTTAAGTTCCGCAGGAGATCCAAGTCAAAACCTAAAAGAACAAATAGATTAAGTTTTGGATCAAACGTGTTAAGTTCCGCAGGCGATCCAAAATTTAATTTAAAAGAACACATGGTAGCTAGGAAAAGGTTCAGACCTTTGTACAAAATTTTTGTACAGTGGAACCTATAGGTTTTCCGAGTAGCAACCAACAGTGGCACCCTCCCATGGACTGGAAGAAGGTTCCATTCGCAGATGACCGTAGACCATTGGAATATTCCTTGACATACAATAGTTATTCTTTGACAGGCGGTTACGATTCCCTAACCTTGTGTCGCCTAGTGCCTTCTGTCTCACCTGGGTTTGACTAGGGGCAGCTCAGGATGATCTTTCATGTATAACACTGATTAGCTATGAATAGATACATTATTTTTGGGTTAATATGTGGTGTTATTTATACATTTGCATATTTAACCTCCAATTATAATCATATTTTCCAAACAAGGTCTTTATTAGCTTTGTGATGTTTTTTCCTTCTAATGCATGATTTACTCCTCATTATGTGAATTTGGTCCTGTAGGGTATAATGGACTCATGATTCAAGTGGAGGCTTGGTTCACCCAACTAAATGAAGAAGTGCAAAACCACATCTGGGCTTAACCGAACCTAGATTCCAACTAACCTCAACTAAGCCTGAACCCAAGTCACACCTCAATTTGAGCAAAACCCTAAGTATAAAATGGAAAATCTGGCATAGTGAACAGTGAGCTTGCGCTACTGTTCATCGTGCTGTTTCTCTCGACACGATTGCTTTCTCCTCTCTACTCCCAGATCTGTGAACCAACTCGTCCTCATCGGCGTGGAGTTCCTCAGCATCCGGTGACTAGCTTCCGATCGTCGTTCTTCACCAGCGAGTCGATTTCGTGGGCTGAGCACTATAGCTGTGAATCGCGTCTTCTTCCTCAGACCAACGACGTTCTTCTGGTTTGAGCTTCCATTCCTCTACAGAATTACCGGCGGTGTTCCTCCGATGATCCTGGACCATTCCCGACAGCAATCCATTGTTCGTAGCTTCCTTTTTAGCGTGCGATAGTGAACGTTTTAAGAATCCTGAACTTGATGAAGATTTGTGAGGAAATACAGGTTAATCTGAGTTCATCTTGAAGCTTGAGGACACCATTCCGACACCAGTTGGAGCGTTCTCTGCGGTTCCTTGTGTGACGGCAAGGAGAAGACGAACTTGGTCTGAGATTTGGGTTGTATGGATGTTTAGCTTCTTTGCAGTTTGATTTTTAGAGTAGATTCTCTTGTTTTGTAATTTTGATTTTGAATTTACTAGTTCATAGAGTAGAGCTGTTGGTAATTCCTTTCTCTACACGATTTTATTCTTCAATTTTTGCTCTGTTTTGCTCTGTTAGTATTCTGTTTAGTTCAACATTTTCTGCTGCATTTTTGTTTTCTATGTTTTGTTTAGTAAAGTCTGTTAGAGCCATTCATTGGTTGAAAAGTTAGTAGTTAAATTGAGTAATTAATTTCTAGTTTGATTAGTTAGATGGTGTGTTAAGCTCTTACATGTTTCTGTTCTGCAATGCACTGGGTTGAAATGTTGCATTTTCGCTTCCATTAGGTCAATTTAATTAGTTGAGTAGATTTAGTTTTATATTAATTTCTGGTAGCCTAAGGTTAGTTCTCTAGTTTGTTTTAGATCAATTCAGAATTTGTAGGCTTTGATAATTGCAATTTTGTTGAGTTTTATCCATTGAAAGTGTGGTTTGTGGTGTTTGATTTCTTATTAAGTAAGACTTTATTTTTGTAGTAGGTAGTTGTAGTGTTTGCAAATTCATTTCTAGTTTAATATTTCTTTTTAATGCTAAACCATAATTCATAACTAGAAAACTCAAAAAGAGTATTCTAAATCCAAGACAAGCATGTTTCTAGCATAATCCTCGAAAAATTCGACTTGGCCCTTATACTAAAACATTTCCTTGTGTAGTTGTGGGTTTTCGATCATAACATTAATTTGGGAGTTTATTTGTGACATTAATTTGGGTAGCTACCAAATTTTGGCGCCGTTGCCGGGGAACACACTTTGTTAGAATTGTTTGTTTGTTTTGGATTGTGAATAATTTTCTTTTTCTCAGCTTTAATTTCACTGGTTTTATTGATTATCTACTGAAATTTTTGTTGTTGATTTGCTTGCATGACTAGGTCTTCATTTGCAACATTGCTAGAACTTGACCCGGAGATTGAAAGGACATTTTAGGAAGAAACCTAGATTAGCAAGACTTCTTGAAAGTAGTTCTTCAACCATGGACAATCAAATAACAGAAAGTAATCGAACCATGAAAGAGCTTGCAGCTCCAGATGTGGCTTATAAGTATTCATGCATCACTTATCCAGATTTGGCAGGAGATTTTGAACTCAGATCAGGACTTATTCATCTGCTTCCCAAATTTTAAGGTTTATCAGGAGAAGATCCCAACCGGCATCTACATGAATTCCATGTGGTTTGTTCGACCATGAAACCACATGGGATTTCAGAAGAAGACATTAAGTTGAGGGTTTTTCCATTCTCTTTGACGGGAGCAGCTAAAGACTGGTTATACTACCTTCCAACTGGATACATTATAAGTTGGATTGATATGAAGAGAGCATTTTTGGAGAAATTTTTCCCAGCTTCTAGGACTGTAACCATTAGGAAGAGCATTTGTGGAATTCAGCAAGTAGTGGGAGAGGCTCTTTACGATTATTGGGAGAGATTCAAGAAGTTGTGCTTGAGTTGTCCACAACATCAAATTACTGATCAGCTTCTTGTTCAATATTTTTATTAGGGGCTACTTCCTATGGATAGGAGTATGATAGATGCAGCAGCTGGAAGAGCTTTGTTGAATAAGACTCAGAATCAAGCAAGAGAACTTATTTCAAATATGGCAGAAAATTCACAGCAATTTGGGAGTAGAGCTCTTGGTACTAGAGTGGTTAATAAAACTCATTTGGTCTCAACTGAGCAACAAGAAATTAGGAACAATTTGCAAGAGTTGACCTCTCTAGTGAAGCAAATGGCATTGCAAAATTCTTATCAAGTTTCAAATTTTCCTTTACCAATGATGAAACTATGTGGAATTTGTTCAAGCCAAGAACACTCTTCGGATTATTGTCCTAACCTACATCAAGATGAATCTGTTGCAGCCATTTCAAGACCTCAATATCAACAACATAAATATGATCCCAATTCTTCAACTTACAATCCGGGATGGAGGGATCACCCTAATTTGAGGTATGTGAACACATTTTATCAACAGCCACCACAAAATCAGATTACTCAGCCATCATTTCAACATCAGTAGAATCAACATCATTTTCAGAGTCATCCAGCAGTTCATTCTCAGCAGTTTCAGCAATATCAACAACTACAATTTCAACAAAATTTCAGTCAAAATCAGCAATTTCAACCATTTCAGAATTTCCAGCAGTCACATTATGCAATCCAGCCACAATTTCAGAACCCACAAAATCAACAACCTAATTTTCAGCAGCTTCAGCAACATGTGCAGAATTTCTAGCAGCCAAATAATGCAAACCAGCATCAATTTCAGTAGCCATTGGCATCTTCTTCAAGCCCGAGATCAATGCAATTTCAGAACAACTTTAGCAGCTCAAAAATAGAAGATTTGATGCAACAAATGTTGCAACAGCAGTAGCAAATGATGCAACAACAACAACATCAGCAGAGGACTGATACAGCACTGTAAAACATTGAAAGATAGATTGGGCAGCTGGCTAGTAACATTAATTAAATGTAGAACCAAGGATATGGGCAATTGCCTTCACAACCTACTCCAAATCCTAAGGGAAATGTAAGTGCATTAACTCTGCGAAGTGGTAAAACAATTTCAGAACCAAATCAGAATTTTTCAGCTAGATTGCAGCAGAGCTTACCCAGACCAGCTGCAAATTCAACTTTACAAAGGCTCCAAAATTTTCCAGCAAACAGAAGCAGCACAGAATGGCATTACTAGAGTTGATCAGCAACATTTTACTCAACCTGCAATTTCAGAACTTGCTCAATCTGATAGAGCAGATTTCGGCTTAGAATTTAATTCAACAGCAGTTGACCATTCAGCTTCAACTTCAGCACAGAATCTGAGCAAGAATCTTCACCAGCAAGCATCCGAACCCTCTATTCCTCTACCCTTCCCTTGAAGAAGTATACAACCAAGAAAAGAGATGGAGGAAGAAAAGGCTAGAGAATATCAAGATTTAGTGAAGTTATTCAGCAAGTTGAAGTGAATGTGCCTTTGCTAACCATGATCAAACAAATTCTGAAATATGTCATATTCCTCAAGGATCTTTGTGTGCACAAGAAGAAATTGAAGGGAAATGAATTGATTAGCATGGTGAAAAATGTCTCAGCATTACTTCAGCTAGTTCCTCAGAAATGTGAAGATCCAGGAGTTTTCATAGTACCTTGTGTTATAGGAGATTGTATTTTTGAGGTTGCAATGTTAGATCTTGGAGCCTCTATAAATGTGATGTCGAAATCAGGTTTTCAATCATTAAGAATTGGACCTCTGCAACCTACAGGTATAGTGATTCAATTAGCTAATCAAAGTCAAGCACACCTAGCTGGTTTGATAGAGGATGTATTGGTGAAAGTGAGGGAGTTAATTTTTCCTGTAGATTTTTATATCTTAGATATGGAGGGTGATGTACTTGCAAACAGGTCTCCACTTATTCTTGGACACCCATTCTTGAAGACTACGAGGACTAAGATTGATGTACATGCAGGAACTCTCTCCATGGAGATAGGAGATACAGTGGTTCGTTTCAGCATTTTTTAGGATATGAAGCATCCTAGAGAGGATCATTCTATACTTAGCTTGGATATCTCAGAGGAGATGGATGGCATGGATTTTTCTTCGGAAATTGATACAGATTCAAACACTATTGATGTTGATCAAGGTAATGAATTTTCTTCATTGTTGGAGGATATCTCAGATATGAGAGTGAATGCTCGTGCAGGTGAATGCGTAGGGGATTGCTTAGGAGAAGAATTACCCCTAGAATCACTCAGAGAAGAAGAAGTATGTGTAGGGGAGTGCTCAGCAACATTACCCCTAGGATCACCTACTATTGATCAGATGCAGGATGAGTTGAAGTCATTGCCTCAACATTTGAAATATGCTTATTTAGGAGAGAATCAGCAACTACCTATCATTATAGCTCAGAATTTGAAACCAGATCAGGAGGGAAGATTGTTAGAGATTCTGAGACAACATAGAAAGGTCATTGGATAGACTCTGGCAAATATTCCTGGGATCAGTCCTTTATTTGCATGCACAGAATTTATTTAGAGGAGGATGTGAAACTAGTGAGACAGCCACAGAGACGAGTGAACCCTTTGATCTTGGACGTGGTAAAGAAGGAGGTGACTAGACTCTTACAGGCAGGCATTATTTATCCGATTTCTGACAGTAAATGGGTAAGTCCCATCCATGTGGTTCCGAAGAAATCAGGGGTGACAGTGGTAGCTAATGAAGAGAATGAATTGGTGCCGACGAGAGTGAAGAATTCTTGGAGAGTTTGTGTGGACTATAGGAAGCTAAACCAAGCAAGTCAAAAGGACCATTATCCATTGCCTTTTATTGATCAGATGTTGGAGAGACTGGCAGGTAAATCACATTATTGCTTCCTCGATGGTTACACTAGTTATTTTCATATTTGCATCGACCCAGAGGACCAGGAGAAGACTACCTTCACTTGCCCTTTCGGTACATTCGCGTATCGTCGGATGTCATTCGGACTGTGCAATGCTCCAGGGACTTTTCAGCGATGCATGGTGAGTATTTTTAGTGATTTATTAGAGCATTGCATGGAAGTATTCATGGATGATTTTTCTATTTATGGCTCATCTTTTGATGCATGTTTGGAAAATTTATCTCGAGTTTTGAGTAGATGTATGGACACGAATTTGGTTCTTAATTTTGAAAAGTGTCACTTTATGGTAGAGCATGACATTGTTTTAGGTCATATAGTGTCTAGGAAGGGCATTGAGGTAGATCCTACTAAAGTTAGCGCTATATCTTCTTTATCTTACCCCGCATGCATGCGGGATGTTCGAGCTTTTCTTGGCCATGCAGGATTCTACAGGAGATTTATCAGGGACTTCAGTAAGATTTCTTTGTCGTTGTCTCAGTTGTTTCAGAAGGATGTTATGTTTCATTTTGATCAGAGGTGTAAAGAGGCTCTTGACAAATTGAAGGAGGCTCTAACTTCAGCACCTATTATTAAACCCCCAGACTGGTCCTTACCTTTTGAGTTGATGTGCGATGCTTCAGACTATGCAGTGGGAGCTATTCTTGCACAGAGAGTGGATGGAGCATGCCACGTTATTTGCTACGCTTCCAAGACTTTAGATTCAGCTCAAGCAAACTACACCATGACAGAAAAAGAGCTTCTTTCTATTGTTTTTGCTTTAGATAAGTTCATATCATATTTACTTTGTTCTCATGTGGTTGTGTTTTCTAATCATGCAGCTTTGAAATACCTCCTGAAGAAGCCTGATGCAAAGCCTAGGTTAATCAGATGGATGCTTCTGCTTCAAGAATTCGACGTGGAGATACATGATAGGAGCAGGAAGGAGAATTTGGTTGCAGATCACTTGAGCAGGATTGAAGGAGACTTGGATCATACGGCTATTGATGATGATTTCAGGGATGAGCAGCTTCTATAGCTACAAGGTGAGTCACCATGGTATGCGAATCTCGTTAATTTCTTAGTAGCACATGTTTATCCCAAACAATTTTTAAAAGCTCAAAAGGATAAATTAAAAAGTAATTCAAAATTTTTTGTTTGGGATGAGCCTTATTTGTGGAAATTTTGTAGTGATCAGACCATTAGGAGATGCATACCTGATTATGAGTTTCAGTCTGTACTTACTTTTTGTCATTCTTCTAAGTGTGGGGGATATTTTGGACCACAACAAACTACTAGGAAAGTATTAGAATGTGATTTGTACTGGCCTACCCTTTTTTGTGATGTTTATGCTTTTTATCGATCATGTGATAGATGTCAACGAACTGGGAACATAGGACTTAGAAATGAAATGTCTCAACAATTCATATTATTTTATGAGATTTTTGATGTTTGGGGTATTGACTTTATAGGTCCATTTCCTGTCTCTTTTGGATTTGCATGTATTTTATTAGCAGTTGATTATGTTTCCAAATGGGTAGAGATCATTCCCACTCAAACTGATGGCTCTCCTGTTGTTGTTAGCTTTGTCAGGTCTCACATATTTTGCAGGTTTGGAGTACCTAGGGCGATCATAAGTGATCAAGGGTTTCATTTTTGTAACAGACACATGAAAGCTTTGCTACATGAGTATGGGGTTACACAAAGTTTCTACATCTTATCACCCTCAAACAAATGGGCAAGCAGAGGTGTCTAATAGGGAAGTAAAAGCAATTCTTGAAAAGACTGTGGGACCAGATAGAAAGGACTAGAGCAAAAGACTTGATGATGCACTGTGGGCTTATAGGACTGCTTTCAAGACCCCTATAGGAATGTCTCCATACAGTATTGTGTATGAAAAAACTTGTCATCTACCCGTGGAGATTGAGCATAGGGCATATTGGGCAGTTAAAGCATGCAACTTTGATAGCAGCACGATTGGAGAAGAAAGGAAATTGCAACTTCAAGAACTTGAAGAGATTAGATTGGAAGCCTATGAGAACTCATAGATCTATAAAGAAAAGACCAAAAGATTTCATGACAAATAAATTGAGGTGAAAGAATTCCAAATTGGTGACAAAGTACTTCTATATCGATCTCGTCTCAAATTGATAAAAGGTAGGTTGAGATCTAGATGGGAAGGGTCTTTTGTGTTACTAACGTTTTCTCTTATGGAGTGGTTGAGATACAGGAAATATCTACTGGCCGGATTTTTAAAGTGAATGGACATAGGCTTAAGAAGTTTCATGAAGGAATTAATGGTTTGGTGGTGAGGAAATGGACCATATTGATGCCATCTACCCGAGCTAAAGGGGAGTCTCACTCTATTTCTTTTTCTTTGAAAATGAACAAATTTTAGGATTCTAGTAGTCTTCTTATTTCTTTAGATAAAGTTTCGGTTTCATTTTGAATTCTCTTTTTGCATTAATAAATTTTAGTGTCATTAGTAGTTGTTATGCTTGCTTGATTATTTTTTTTCGGACTTTAGGTTAATTACCCTTTTCCTTAAGTTTAGTAGTCTTTGTTTTAGAAATAAATGGTACTTCCTTATTTTGACAATTCTTTGTATCATATTTAGAGATTTGAAAAGGAATGTTAAATTTGATTATTGAGTTTAGAGACTCTATGGCATGAATGAACTCTAGGATTGCATGAGGTGAATACTAAGTGATGGATTCTTGATTGATGAAATGATATGATAAATTTTATTTACCTAGTGAGGTTTGAATCTATTTGAGTGATGCACTTGTAGCTTATTTCACTCTAGAACTTGCTTTAAATCTGTTTAATACCACTAAAGCAGTATTGAGTCATTTTTATGAAGTTTATTGCATTATCCTATTGCCGATAACTATCTTTGCTATTTTTCTTGTCATGAATCATCATATCCATATTATTTTCTCATGTCTTATTTCTTTGGATGTGGTTACCTTGGATATTATGTGATGATTTTATTTTGGTCGGGACCGACAAAAGATTAAGTGTGGGGGAGGTGTTTAGTTTTTGATTGAGTTCTTTTATTTTGGGGTGGAGAAAGTGAATTCTGCAGGGATAGAGGAAGCTCAGTGGAAGTTTTTGGCTATGTGTCTAGCTAGTTCCAATAATTGATACATTTGATTTGCGAGTAGAAGTGTTGTGAACAGCTTGGAATTCCGGAAACTGATAACATGGAAATCTGCAGAAATTGAAGTGCAGAGCTGAATATGGAGGTACATTCTGCATCAGATTTGTATCAAAATTTAGAATGCAATATTCAAATGAGTGGAAGCTTAACTGAAGTTTAAGAATATGTTGAAACAAATGATATTCTTGCTTCCATGTCACCTGCAAAATAAGAAAGGATGAAATTCAGAAACTTCTTCTGGCCACAGAAATGCAGAAACAAAGAGTTTTTTTTTGTAGTTATTGAAATTTGATTTAAATGGACCATAATTCGGAATTCAATTGGTGGGTAACATTTCATCAATGAAGCACTTGAACATAGTATCATTTACTTTGAAGAGTTGAAGAAAAGGGCAGCAATTGGTACTTTAAACAGTGAGGTGAAAATGCTGGAAATAGAATTCAGTTTATATGTGGTATCAAGTGTGTGCAACTTTTTCATTATCAGCCTTTGAAATCTTTGGGAATTAATTGAAACTCTTGTATTTCCAACAGCAATTGTTATTTATTTCCTTTCCATTCTTTACAAATTCTGAGAGTATCAAATTGCTAAAATTTTGAATTGCAGTAAACTTTCTAATTGATGTTACTTGCTGAGATAAGATGGGAATTCAATCTATTATTTGATTAAATGATTGTAAAGTTCTATGGGAATAAATTGTTAAGCTTGAAGTGAGAAAGCAGTAACATTAGATGTGTATAACAAGTTACCAATCTGAAATTCAGAATCCTGTGAGATATTTGTAGAACTATTCAATTCTGAAAAGTTGGAAGCTGAGCAGATTCAGATAATTGGAATGAATGGAGTATAAAAAAAAATTCAAAAATGACATCAAGTAAGGGAGAAACTCAGATGAATTTTTTTTTAAAGTGAAGCAACAAATGGAATTCTGGTATCATTGGCTTCTACAAAGTTGTATTTTATTGAAAAGATGAGAGAATGATACTTAACAGCAACGAAAGATGATACCGGATGAATGAGAAGAATAAAAGAAGGCAGAGATAGATTCCAAGTGTGAAGTGATAGTCATTCAAGTATTACAATTTAAGCTTTAGAACGGAACAAATGAAAACTAAAGACGATGACTGCTGAATGACAGAAAATAACATAGAAGCAGTAATGCAAAATTCTGCAGAAATGAATTGGGCCCTTTTCTGCCAATTTGGGAAGAGAATTGTAATGAGCTCGAACTAATGAAACATGGAAAGTTTTACGTTATGCATTGTGGAGAGTCTTAAGAGATAAGATAAAGAAGTATAGGAATTTTTTTTGGCTAAACAGTGACAAATTGATACAAAGTCCAAAATTGAAGAAGAAAATGAAATTTGCATCTTGCTGTACAAATGGAGTTCACAGCTATTTGTCCCTGAACAATTTGAAATCTAGCTGTGATTTCAGTGGTGATAATGGATATCTTTCTTCTCCAGAGTTTACAAGATTTTAGACAAGAAATTTGATACTAAACAGGAACACAAAGCACAAAAATGAAAACTGACCCAAATCTGCAGCTTGGGTTCTGGACTGGTATTGCAGCAAAAGAAAGTTAAAATTCAAGCTGAATTTTTGTGTCATTGTAGGAAAAGAGGTAAAGTCTTGCAGCCGTACAATTGTTGAATAGGATGTTAAGACAAAAGAAGTGTGCATTTACAAGTGGAGGTGAATCCTGATTTAAATTTAGATCAGTTTTGTGCAATAGAATTTGTTGTGTTGTGCTAAGTTTTTTTGTTATTCTGATCTGAAAGAGTGGAAGTTAAGCCATGTTGATTCAGTATCAAATGAAGTATCTTCTAGGGCTTACTAATTAGGAAATTTTGGCTGAAATATCATTGAAGTAAAATCTGAAAATTAAAGGACAGATTCATATTACCACTGTGTAGTAGCCATAAGTTAACAGGATCTTAATGTGTAAATTCAGAGCATGTGATGAACCAAATCAAGGAATCTCATATTTGAGTGGGAATTTTGAAAAATCTACAGCTAGAATCTGCAGAACAGAATTTTAGTTGCTAACTGAAACAAGAAGAAGAGAGATTGGTTCTGCAAATTGAGGATGTGAAGATAATAAAAAAATTATAAGGCTATCTAATCTGCACTGGATGGATAGGCTAAATGCTAGAAATGAAGTGGGAATTATAGGATGAGTGCAGATTGGTGTGTTATCAGATCAAGTCAATAACAAGATGCGGTGAAGGAGAAATGCAGAATTTTATGCTTGGCCGGAATGCATCATTATATAATATCCTGGTTCCATGTTTTCTACTTATCCTTGAAAATTTGTCTTCTTATTTTCCTTCTCAGCATTAATTCTTTCATTCACATCTGATTGTGTTCTCCTTTACAAAGGTTGTAAATTTCATAATTGTGCATCTTGATATCTGTGACGGAGGTAAAAATTAGATAAGAAGCAAGCTTATTGTAGTGCTTTTGCTATGAGTAGCTTGAGTGATCTACCAATGCAAGAATTGAGATTAGGATGAGAGCCACTTCAAATTACCTTGTGAGAATTAGAAATGTTATCATTCTCATTTTATTCATGACGGATGAAATTATTAAGTGTTGAACTAAGGTAAAAATAGAGTGCAGGAATGTTTGAGTTTATGAAACTTGATAATTTCAGGTAACTTCCTTTTACTTTCTTTTGAACATGATCTAGAATAGTTAGGAGAAGGAGGTACCGTCTTAGTTATTACCTTAGATAGCTCACTTGCACGAGGCATGCAAGAATAAGTGTGGGGGATTTGATAAGCTATGAATAGATACATTATTTTTGGGTTAATATGTGGTGTTTTTTATACATTTGCATATTTTAACCTCCAATTATAATCATATTTCCCAAACAAGGTCTTTATGAGCTTTGTGATGTTTTTTCCTTCTAATGCATGATTTATTCCTCATTATGTGAATTTGGTCTTGTAGGGTACTAATGGACTCATGATTCAAGTGGAGGCTTGGTTCACCCAACTAAATGAAGAAGTGCAAAACCACATGTGGCCTTAACCGAACCTAGATTCCAACTGACGTCAACTAAGCCTGAACCCAAGTCACACCTCAATTTGAGCAAAACCCTAAGTATAAAATGGAAAATCTGGCATAGTGAACAGTGAGCTTAAGCTACTGTTCATCGTGCCGTTTCTCTCAACACGATTGCTTGCTCCTCTCTACTCCCAGATCTGTGAACCAACTCGTCCTCATCAGCGTGGAGTTCCTCAGCATCCGGTGACCAACTTCTAATCGTCGTTCTTCACCAGCAAGTTGATTTCGTGGGCTGAGCACTGTAGCTGCGAATCGCGTCTTCTTCCTCAGACCAATGGTGTTCTTCTAGTTTGAGCTTCCATTCCTCTACAAAATTACCGGCGGTGTTCCTCCGATGATCCTGGACCATTCCCGACAGCAATCCATTGTTCGTAGCTTCCTTTTCAGCTTCGCGATTCCAACGCCAGAAATCCAGCGTGCGATAGTGAACGTTTTAAGAATCCTGAACTTGATGAAGATTTGTGAGGAAATACAGGTTAATCTGAGTTCATATTGAAGCTTGAGTACACCATTCCGACACCAGTTGGAGCGTTCTCTGCGGTTCCTTGTGCGACGGCAAGGAGAAGACGAACTTGGTCTGAGATTTGGGTTGTAGGGATGTTTAGCTTCTTTGCAGTTTGATTTTCAGCGTAGATTCTCTTGTTTCTGTTATTTTGATTCTAAATTTGCTAGTTCATAGAGTAGAGCTGTTGGTAATTCCTTTCTCTACACGATTTTATTCTTCAATTTTTGCTCTGTTTTGCTCTGTTAGTATTATGTTTAGTTTAACATTTTCTGCTGCATTTTTATTTTCTATGTTTTGTTTAGTAAAGTCTGTTAGAGCCATTCATTGGTTGAAAAGTTAGTAGTTAAATTGAGTAATTAATTTCTAGTTTGATTAGTTAGATGGTGTGTTAAGCTCTTACATGTTTCTGTTCTGCAATGGACTGGGTTGAAATACTGCATTTTGGCGTCCATTAGGTCAATTTAATTAGTTGAGTAGATTTAGTTTTATATTAATTTCTGGTAGCCTAAGGTTAGTTCTCTAGTTTGTTTTAGATCAATTCAGAATTTGTAGGCTTTGATAATTGCAATTTTGTTGAGTTTTATCCATTGAAAGTGTGGTTTGTGGTGTTTGATTTCTTATTAAGTAAGACTTTATTTTTGTAGTAGGTAGTTGTAGTGTTTGCAAATTCATTTCTAGTTTAATATTTCATTTTAATGCTAAACCACAATTCATAACTAGAAAATTCAAAAAGAGTATTCTAAATCCAAGACAAGCATGTTTCTAGCATAATCCTCGAAAAATTCGACTCGGCCCTTATACTAAAACATTTCCTTGTGTAGTTGTGGGTTTTCGATCATAACATTAATTTGGGAGTTTCTTTGTGACATTAATTTGACTAGGGGCAACTAGGGATGATCTTTCAGGTATAACACCGAGCTCAAGTCTTGATAAGAAGGACGAGCTTGTTGGTTGCTACACCTGGATTCCGTTCTGTTTCCCCTGTACAAAAATTTGTACAAACACAAAACTTAACCTAGTTGCCCATGTACTCTACCGAAGTTAAACTTGGATTGCAAACAATACTTAACATTATTAATCCAAGTTGCTCTTCAGAAGTTAAACTTAGATTGGAAACGATACTTAACATTTTTACTCCAAGTTTAACCGATGTGATCTTCCTAAGTTAAACCATATTACAAAAGTTGATTAAATATCTATTTCAAATATTGGCTTCCAAGTTAAACATGGCGAGACATTAGGCCTTCTTGATTATGGGATCATCCACCACTTCCTAGACAAAGTCTTTCAAAGAAATTGGATATTTAACTTCTTACAGTAACCCTAAGTTTAACTACAGAGACCACAATAGAAACACAAGATCGAAACGCAAAATCAAAATATAAAATCGATAGTACGAAATCAAAATATAAAATCGCTAGCATCTTGTGTTGGTGTTTCAGAATCCATGCAAAGAAAACTAACTAACTAATTCAAAGCGGAAACCATTAATTAGTTATACCTTTCTTTGTAGCTAAAGACCTCTTGATCTTCTGTTGTATTTCTCTCCTCCTCTTGGATGTTGTGTGGGCAAGGATCTACCAAGATAGAATCCACCCGAACCACTTCTTCTCCTCCAAGGCTCTCGAGCCACCAAGGGATGCCAAAATAGGAAACTCCTTCTCTTCTTCTTCCTCTCCAAGTAATCGGCTACCAAGATAGAGTCTTCTCCTTTTCTTTCAAGTTTCGGCCACTAATGGATATGAAGACCTGCCTTAGAAAGAAGAAAGGGAGAGAAGGAAAGATGGTATGCCGCCGGCCTAAAGGAAGAAATCAAGGGAAGAAGAGAAAAGAGAGGGGTCGGCCACCACAAGGATTAAGAGAGAGATCTTAGAATTATCTTCTCATGAGGCACCCTCTACCTCTCTTTTATAATCCTTGGTCATGGCAAAAAAGGAAAGTTTTAAACATAATTAAAACTTCCTTATTTGTAGCCTCCCCTTAAAAAGGAAATTTTAACAACAATTAAAATTTCCTTATTTCTAAATTTCCTATTGTACATGGCAACAAAAGGAAAGTTTTAAAATTAATCTCTCTCTTTTAAAACATGTAGACAACTACAAAAAGGAAAGATTAATTAAAACTTCTCTTTTAAAATCATGGTTACAAAAAAAGAAAGTTTTATCAAAAAATTAAAATCTCTCTTTTAAACATTATAGATAACTACAAATAAGGAAAGATTTTAACAAAATTAAAATCTCTCTTTAATCTTTTGTAGAAAGCTATAAAAGGAAAGATTTTAAATTTTAAAACTCTCTTTTAAAACCATGAGGATGGCTATAAAAGGAAATTAAAATCTTTCTTTTAACCATTGTAGATAACTACAAAAAAGGAAAGATTTTAACAAAATAAAATCTTTCTTTTAACCATAGATAACTACAAATAAGGAAAAAATTTAACAAAATTTTGTTTTAAAACAAAACTTCCTTTTCCTTTTCTAGTGGTCAACCCCTAGCTTGGGCACCGAGCTTAGACGACCACCTCTTGGCTTCCAAGCCCATGCTTGGCCTGCCCCCTTGCACCAAGCAAGGATATGGTCGGCCCATTACTTGGGTAAGAAGTGAACTTTATGTTGGAACCGATGTGCCCGCTAGAGGGGGGGTGAATAGCGTCTCACCCAAATCGATGGCTTCCTACGTATTCGTTAGTTGCACAACGGAATAATAATACGAAACTAAATACGAATATGAAAGCTAAAGACAAAGAAAGGAAATGCAAACCAATGCACGTCAATGTAACATGGTTCGGAGATAACTTGCTCCTACTCCACGGCTATCCGTAAGGTGGACGATCCCGATCCTTCGGTGGATTAGCCCCCGGTAAACTCCGGCTACTCAAGCAACTCCTTGTGGGTGGAGAAACCTCACCACAACACCAACCAATAACACTTGGACACAAGAGAACCTTGAGCACGTTTGGTGACTACTAATTAGGCTTTAACCAAGTCTAATTTCGTCACCTTAGTCGGCCATCCCAAACTCCTTATAGAGCTTGGAACAAATCAGTAAGCTGATTTGCCCGTTACCAGTCGACTGGTCCTTGCACCAGTCGACTGGTGTCATCCCAATGGCTCTCTCAACGGCTCTCTACAGTGCACCAGTCGACTGCTACAGTCACCAGTCGACTGCTACAATAACGCTACAGTGACGCTACAGTAAACCCTAATTCTAGGAATTTACCTCGAGTACATTCACTCAGTACTCGTTCTCGCCCGACCAATCTGGACCTAGCCTTCTAGCCTCCTTCATCAGCCTTGCGTCCCTCGGATGCCTCCCCATCCTTCACGTCTTGCCTTCTGGAACTTCCATCGGCCTTGTCATTATTGTCGGATCTTCCTTTGCCAAGAGGCTCCTCACCTCCGGGACTTCATCCATTGCCAAGTCACACTTGGACTTACGTTGCCAAGACTACATACTTGGACTTACACCGCCAAGACTCATCCTTGGACTTTCCTCCTTTGCCAAGATCACACTTGGACTTTCCTTGTTGTACCTGTATCCTGCACACTCACAATGCATATCAAGTACAACAATAAACCTAACTTAAACCTTTGCCCAAATATCAAAACTTAGGGCACCTAGATTGCTCCAACAATCTCCCCCTTTTTGATGTTTGGCAACCTGTTTAAGTTAGGGAAACATAAATGCAATACATATGCAAATAAATATGCAAATCAACTCATACATAAATAATGGAACCTAAATCCCTAGGCTCCCCCTTCACCTAAGCTCCCCCTTGAGCTAGGATTTCCCGCAAAGGTAAACTTCTCCCCCTTTGCCTAAACAATCGCTCCCCCTTCACCTAAGCTCTCCCTCGAGTTAGGATTTCTTGCAAAGGTGTATAGGTTTCCCACTTAAATCTAGACTTCTCCCCCTTTGCCATACATCAAAAAGAGCTCCAACAATATCCCAATTGTTGAAAACATGTCATCCAAATTGACCCTAAACTCATGTATTTATCCCTCATGGATCTCATACATTTAAATGAGTTGACACGATCAAGAACAACGTTGAAAAACACTTTTAGGCTGGTATCAGTCGATTGAACTAGGTACCAGTCGACTGCCCCCTTCGACACAACCTTACAGAAGCATTCTGTGGTCAAAAAATATTGTTACCAGTCGACTGCCCTCATCAAAAAGAGCTTACAGAAACATTCTGTGCTCAAAAATACTGTTACCAGTCGACTGGTATCTGCACCAGTCGACTGGTACCCTATTTCTACAAAAATCAGCCTTTTCTGGCCAACTTCAGAAATGCACCAGAAATTCCCTAGACCTCCAAAAATCTTCAAATTTTGTGGAGAGGTCTATTGTACCCTTGTCTACTTGGGAAAAATATATATAAAAATATATTTATCACAGATCCCAAGATTGATATAAAATTCAAAACTAGCTAAATAGTTCAATTGAACATTGACCTAAAGTCCTAGTTTTGGCTTCCTCTTGATGTATCTGCCCATACTAA
The DNA here is from genome assembly GCF_018446385.1 of Zingiber officinale. Lineage (NCBI taxonomy): Eukaryota > Viridiplantae > Streptophyta > Magnoliopsida > Zingiberales > Zingiberaceae > Zingiber > Zingiber officinale. Next base: position 19,255,487 of record NC_055989.1, read on the forward strand.
ATCACAATACTTCCCTAGCATGGGTTTATATGACATCTATACATCAAGAACTAATTTTTATGCAATATGACCCCCAATGTCATATTTTCATGCATGAAACACATCCCAATTGTGCCAACCCACTAGGTTAGAGACTTAAGTCTGTCTCCTAACCACTTGGCACATTTGATAACCCATCTATCATGGGTCCCAAAGGCTCTTCCTAACCTTAGGAATCTTAACCTTAGTCACCTCCCTTGGTGACTCATCCACTATGGCTAGGCTACTTCGGTGCACCTCGGTTGACACTTGGTCTACTAAACTCACCTTCTTAACCTTAGACACCTTGTCTTTGGTTAATTTCTTCTTGTCCTTAATCTTGGACACCTCATCCTTGCTATAATTATATGCTACCCTAGCATATTCCTTCTTATTGGTCTTGGATGACTCTCCCTTATCCTTGGTAACACCTCCCATACCAATGCCATGTGCTACCTTAACACTTGACCTCCTTTTGGTCTTGGAAAAGATTTTTATGTTTTCAAAGAGTAACTCCCCCTAAAAATATGGTCAAACTTCTATCATTGCACCAACAATGACTTGGGGTTCCTAAATAATTAGGAAAACCAAAACTCGAAGTTTTAAGGTTCAAAATTCAATAATGAAACTAAACCTCAACCGAAACTTCACTTTGGTTTTTCTTAACCAATACATACTTGTTTTTATCATGAAAATTCATGTAGACATTAGTTAGGGTATACTTTATCAGGGAAAAATAGTTTTCTATGAAAATACTTCCTATTTTCAAAGATTGACACAAATTTGAAAACTCTTGAAAATTTCAATGTTTTCTCCTAGTTTGTGTCTAACTTTCCAATGATGATTACTATCAAAAGATAGTCTTCACCAAGGTTTTTCAAAAGTATTTTGAAATCATTTTTAAAACCAATATCCAACCACTTTCTTTGGGCTCAATGCACATGACTTGTACATTAGCTTTCCCAATGATCGGAAGACACATAACTATGTATTTTGATGAACCTAAAACTCAACAAGATGCACTAGATCAACATCTTGAGTTTAGTTCACCATCTTAACATCTCACTTGTATCTAATGTGTATTAAAAACACATATAAGTCACCTTGTAGTTCTTTGTGAGATGTTTATTTGGTCTTGCCCTAAACTAAGGGATCATGCATCTCTATCTAGGCATTGTAAAAATCATGATCATCCATCTAGGATGTCACTTGATATGATCCCTCTTGTTGGAACACTTCCATACATAATAAATGTCTTTTGTCCTTAATTACAAGGAAATTGACATACTGCATGATAATTAATGGCATATATCAAAATAAGCAATTTTCAAAAGTAAAGCATGTTATAGCTACATGATGTATGTATGACATGACATGATATTTTTGTATTTTTCATAATAAAATGTGAATGCTAAATATGATGTCATGGCATATGATGGGCAAACAATCATGGCAAGTTAGCATAAATAAAATTTACCTAGATTACCTATCTAAGTATTCTTAACCCTAGCTAACTCAAAATTTAACCCTAGATTGCCCAATTTCATCAAGAAAATACCAAACCCCAACTTGACATTTCTTTTATCCCTTTTCTATTTGTGCCAATTGAAATTAAGAATTCAATCCTCAAATATTTGTTTGGCACATATTACTCTCTTTAAGGATCAAACATTTAGATTGAGACTTAATTTTGCTCTTAATCATTTAAGAACATGCTAAGATCTCAACTAGCCATTTCTAATCCTTTTCAAGTGTGCCAATTTACATGTATTTCAATTCCTTAAGATTTGACATACTTTGTTCTTCCAAATAGTGATTACTTAAGGTTAAAAATCTCCCTTAACCCATCAAAAGGAGACCAAGATCCCAACTTGTATTCCTTGTATTTTCATATTTGTGTCAATTTAAGTTAAACTCAAATCCTCAAATTTTGACACAATTTACTCTTCTTAAAGAGTACACTTAATAATCCTTTTCAGTTTCAAAGGTTAACAATAACTTTGAAAATGCTTTCAAGTGTCAACTTTTATCAAGGTTGGGTTAACTACCCTTCCAATTGGAGTTGACACTCTCTAAACTCATCTAGGGTGTAGAGACTATGCTCCTAGGAACCCAAAACCTATTGGTGCTCCTTGGATGCTCTAGGTACTCACTAGGGATGACTTCTCTAGATACCTTCCTAAGGACCTTTCTAGGCTTCTTAGAAGCCTTGGTCACTTCAACTAGGTCACTTCTAGGGCTAACTCCCCTTGTAACCTTATTTGTGACTTTATTAGACTTCTTAGAAGTCTTAGTCACATTGGTCTTTGCAAAAGTACTCTTAGGGACAACCTCCCTTGTACTTTTAGCTTGACCACTAATCCTAGGTTTGGTTCCATAGATATATGGAACCCTATGAAAGGAAGTCACATCCTTCTTGACTTTGGGTTTATATCCCAAACCTCTATATAGCCATTGGATGACTCTTGTCTAGCTTTTCCAAGGTTGTGCTCACTTTGCCCCTTAAGCAAGTTTTCCATTCTTGCTAAGGTTCTCTCTAAGTTATCAAGTCTTGACCTTAAGACTTGGTTTTCCCTTACTAAATCCATAGATTTGGATTTTTGTTGATTCCTATGAGCATTGCTAGCCTTAGGCTTATATCTAAAGTCCTTAGAATTGTTGCCTAAGTAGTTATCTACCTTCCTAACCTTAGGTATGGTAGATCTAGCATGAGGAGGTATATATTTGTCCTTAAGTTTATCATGCATTCTATTTTCATGATAAATAGCATTATAACGATTTAAATTTGAACTAGCATTCAAATTAGGGTTTACCTCCCTTACCCTTGAAGCTCTCTTCTTCTCCCACTTCTTCAAGTGTGCCAATTTCTTGAGCTCTCCTCTCCTTGGGCACTTTGTGTGGTAGTGACCCCACTCACTACATGTAAAGCACCTAATGTGCTTCTTCTCCTTCTTCTTCTTCTTCCTACAACTCACATTAGTTTCTAAATTAACTTTAGTGAGTTTAGAGTTTACCTCTTTTACCTTCTTGAGCGAAGGACACCTACTCTTGTAGTTCCCCATCTTACCACACTCAAAGCATTTGATGTGGTCCTTTGTGCTCTTCTTGGTAGTTGAGGTGGAGGGTTGAGCTTCCAAGATCTCCTCTTCCTTGGATTGCTCTTCTTCCTCTTCACTTGAAGATGTGGACGGTTCCACTTCTTCCTCCCTTGATGATGTGGATGATACCTCCTCATCTTCCTTCTCCTCCTCGGATGTTGAGCTGGTGTCAACATTCAATTGGTCCTTCTCTTCTTGGACCAATGAACCCTTCTCCTTGGGCTCTTCCACTCCTTGGAATTGTGAAGGGTCTTCATGATAGGCAATGATCTTTTTCCAAAGATCACATGCACTTGTGCATTCACCTACACTCACAATGATATTAGAAGGTAATAGATTTAATAAAATTTTTGTTACCTCCTTATCCGCCTCCGCTTGCTCCCTTTGTTCCTCGGTCCAATGTCGAGGTCGGAGGGGCTTCCCCTTTTTGTTCGTAGGAGCTTCAAATGGGTCACTCAAGACAACCCATTGGTTCCAATCCATTTGGAACCATGTCTCCAACCGCTTCCTCCAATAATTGAAGTCTTCTTTGTCATACGGAGGTGGAATTCGGATATCCCATCCGAGCGGTCATTCGGACTCCATCTTCTTCTTCCTCTAGCTTCTTGCTCTCTTGGCGGTCAGTCCGTAGAAGAGCGACCTCGCTCTGATACCACTTGTTGGAACCGATGTGCTCGCTAGAGGGGGGGTGAAGAGCGTCTCACCCAAATCGATGGCTTCCTACGTATTCGTTAGTTGCACAACGGAATAATAATACGAAACTAAATACGAATATGAAAGCTAAAGACAAAGAAAGGAAATGCAAACCAATGCACGTCAATGTAACGTGGTTCGGAGATAACTTGCTCCTACTCCACGGCTGTCCGTAAGGTGGACGATCCCGAACCTTCGGTGGATTAGCCCCCGGCAAACTCCGGCTACTCAAGCAACTCCTTGTGGGTGGAGAAATCTCACCACAACACCAACCAAGAACACTTGGACACAAGAGAACCTTGAGCACGTTTGGTGACTACTAATTAGGCTTTAACCAAGTCTAATTTCGTCACCTTAGTCGGCCATCCCAAGCTCCTTCTTATAGAGCTTGGAACAAATCAGTAAGCTGATTTGCCTGTTACCAGTCGACTGGTGTCATCCCAACGGCTCTCTCAACGACTCTCTACAGTGCACCAGTCGACTGCTACAGTGCACCAGTCGACTGCTACAATCACCAGTCGACTGCTACAGTACTGCTACAGTAACGCTACAGTTCTGCTGCAGTAACGCTACAATAAACTCTGATTCTAGGAATTTACCTCGAGTACATTCACTCAGTACTCGTTCTCGCCCGACCAATCTGGACCTAGCCTTCTAGCCTCCTTCATCAGCCTTGCGTCCCTCGGATGCCTCCCCATCCTTCACGTCTTGCCTTCTGGAACTTCCATCGGCCTTGTCATTATTGTCGGATCTTCCTTTGCCAAGAGGCTCCTCACCTCCGGGACTTCATCCATTGCCAAGTCACACTTGGACTTACGTTGCCAAGACTACATACTTGGACTTACACCGCCAAGACTCATCCTTAGACTTTCCTCCTTTGCAAAGATCACACTTGGACTTTCCTTGTTGTACCTGTATCCTGCACACTCACAATGCATATTAAGTACAACAATAAACCTAACTTAAACCTTTGCCCAAATATCAAAACTTAGGGAACCTAGATTGCTCCAACACTTTATGGATATAAGGCTTTATAGAAGCTACAACAAGGACCAAGAGGAAGAATTGGTTTTGGTCTCCCGATGAGCTTGAGCTTTCTATGTTCACCCCGAACACCCAACTCAAGTTCATCAATAATAACTCATACTAAAGAGTTATTATTAAACTACCACACCAATCCCATATTACATTATGGGCTCCTTCTTATTATGAGTGTGTTAATCTCCCTGTGTTTAAGATATTGAATGTCCATTAATCAAATGAGTTACTAACACTCACTTAATTAGCATCTAGCTTCAAGAGTAGTACTACTCAATTTCATTGTCATGTCGGACTAGGTCCACTTGCAGGGTTTACATGACAATCCTTATGAGTTCCTCAAGGGGGCATCATCAACTTAGATTACTAGGATACAGTTTCCTTCTATAATTGACAACACACCATGTAAATAATATTATTTCCCAATTTATCGGGCCTATTGATCCAACTGAATAAATCTCACCCATTGATAAATTAAAGAAATAAATACTAAGTATATGTGCTTGTTATTATATCGGGATTAAGAGAACACACTTCCATAATAATAGAGGTCCTGTTCTTTTATGCAGTCAGTATAAAAAAATAACCTCAAATGGTCCTGCTCAATACACTCATAATGTACTAGTGTAATTTTATAGTCAAGATAAACTAATACCAAATTATACTACAATCATTCCAATGGTTTGTCCCAATCCATCTTGGTTGTGAGCTACTATTTATAATTTATGAGGAACTGATAACATGATCTTCTGTGTAACATCACACACCATGTTATCTACAATATAAATTAAATGGACAACTGCATTTTACAAAATGCAAACATTTGACAAATGTGATTCTTATTTCAAAATAAATGTTCATACAAAAAGCTAGGCTTTTAGTATACATCCTAACAGAGCTGTGGCGAGAGCCCCATCTTCCCGTTTGGATTGCTAAAGAGTTGATCGGAAGTTGGCCTACTGAGAGCACCAGACCTAGATAAGTAGACCGAGTTGAGAAAACCCCAACCAGTCGGAGTTGAGAAAACCCCGGTTGCACATCATGTCTCAAATCTGGGATCCTGATCTGTAAGCACCCGACCAGGAATCATGCGGCTGATGACGTCAGACGGTCCCACTTCTTCTTTCCCTAACTGCTGACTACCACGTCCTCCTGACTACTGACTGCCACATCCCCTTGACTTTTGACTACCACACCCCCTTGACTTTTGACTGTCATATCTCCTTGACTTTTGACTGCCACGTCTCCTTGACTTCTGACTGTCTCGCCTTATCAGACCCTACCATTATACACCATATTAATATAGTTTTGATATTCTGTATACCTTAACCTGCACACCCCATGGGCGACGTGCGTGAGTGCCTCTCTACATGGGAGGCAACTCCATTACTCTAATTGTCTAGACAACAAACTCAACTAATCCTGAAAGTATCGACTTTCCATTGATTCTTTCATTGAGTAAATCTGAAAGCATAAGTGAGCCCACACCCAGTAGCCAACTTTTCAAATTTTTTATCCCACTTGAAAAAAAATGCTTATGGATGCTTGGGAGCATGTTAAATGCTTTACCGTTGCACCATACCTTTGGAGGTCATGAATTCATTTATAATTTTTTTTTTATCCAAGTATTCAGATCTTACGATCCAACTAATCTTGGAGGTGATTGGTATTGGTGCAGTCAGCACTTACACATTATATATAATCCTGCAATTAGTTTGATCCTATAAAGATTTTTATCGGTCGCCAAAATAAATTCAAAAGTATAAGTAGCAATCTATATAATGGTCCAGCAATCCTAATGATTCAGATGCAGAGATGAATTTCTTGCTCCATTGCCTATATCTAAGTGTCAAATAATATGGAAGATTGATTTTTAAAATTTCTTTAATGTTAAAAGTGTTAGTATTAGCCTTAAGAGTCAATTATAAGATGATTAAACTTATTGGATTAATGGATATGTTTTGGCTTTGGGTTAATGGTTAATCTAATATGCTAAACTTCAACTCATTAAAGATAATTAATGAAGATTAATTATGCATTAAAGAAGAAAGACCAAAAGACATGAAACCCTTGGTATTCATTGGAAGAATGTAAAAGCCTTTTAAGCGAAATTTTTAAATGAGATTAATCATCTTCTTCTTCCTCCTTTTCTTCTTCTTGGTTGAACCTACTAAAGTGGCTAGCACCATGAAGGTGGTTCTTCTCTGAATCTGAGTTCATGCTACGAACGAAAAATGTGTTCGTGTGGATACTGTAGAAGCATGGATATTCTGATCACGCTGAGATCACATCCGAATCAAAGTTATTGTTGGGAGTACAAATCATGCAAGAAAGGTAACTATTCTATCTGATAGAGTAGTAAGAATGATATACCATATTCTCAAGGATCTCTGGAGGGATCTTTTTTTCGCTATGTTATGTATTGTTGTACGCATAAGATCCCTATAGTTGTATCAGAGTTTCTTGTAAATATGTATATTTTGTTGTAGTTCTTTTTATATGTGATATAGAAATCTTCAAGAACTGTTTATTATGATTTACAAGATCCAATCGGGTGAGGTAATTCCAGATTTCCAACTTTGCTGAAATTTCTAGAAAGAAACCATCCGATTGGAGAAACCAACAATGTTTGTTGATTAGAGCAACATGATGTTCACGTTTATGGGAGGTTGTTCACATTTGTGGGCAGCTGTTCATGTTCTTGAACAGCAACATGTTTGGACAAACAATTCAACATGAATTGTTTTATGAACAGCCACGTGAATGGTGTGGTTACGTCAACCTATTGAGAACAGATTGAGAAATAAATCACGAACTGTTATGAACAGATTGTGTAGTATTTATCACAAGGGTGCATCAATTTGTTGTGAAGGGTCTCACGTTCATCTTGATGAACTAAGGGGCACTGCCTCCTTGACCCCCACCCGCTAACTGGCTAGCGGGACCACCGTAGGGTTGTGACTCATCAGTCGTTGTTTAGGATAATAATAAAATTGTGTCATAGATATATTAAAAATGTTATATATCATGGTGCATGGTTATGGCCCCTTACCCCAATGTGATTGGATGATTGTGTGTTTGCATGTTGTAATTCATAATATGGCATGCATGTTGTACCTTTCACTTTATACTTCTAGTTGTAAAATTTAATTACCCTTGAATGTAACTCAAGGCTTATTTAAATTTGTAATGTACAATTTAGAATAGTTCTAGTTTATTGGATGATAATGGAAAAGAGAGAAGGTCAACAACATACAACAACCAAGGAAGAACTTGGAGAAGATGCAATTCCCTAGGTTGACCTTTTGATTTTCTCATTGGCTTGAGAAAATCGTTCTGTGATGTATGTGGGCTATAACCATGTCACGTTTCTTATTATGCATATATGTGATGTATGTCATACTTATATGTGATGCATGATTAATTAGTTATCATAATTAGGTCATTTTACATATGTCTACCAAAGTTTGGTACTCACTACTAGCTCGATCAATTGTAGTCAAGTTTGCCAGAGGAAAGTCACTTGATTTATCTTGGTAGAGTGCGACAGGATAATTATGATGTCTGACTATTGAACTTTGAGTGAAACTTAATTAAATTACCTCAATTGAATTGAGGACTTAGAGACATATCCTATATGATGTAATTCAAATTATATTAATCTTGGGCGATTAGCCAAACCTAACTTAAGATGAGTTATAGTATGAATTTCATACTATGGGCAAATGAACAAATAGTCTTGTTCACCCAACTATACAAGAGTTGTATATGATGTAATTAATAAATGTTGTCTACCTAAATTATATAAGTCTTGGGCGATTAGCCAAAGCTAGCACAAGATGAGGTATAATATAGATTTTATCCCTCTTGAATATTAATCCTTTTGGGTATGCAACTAGTAGTATATGTAAACTACGATTGCCCATATCCATGACTTGCTCCTATTAAACTTTATAATTCAGTGAGAGAACTATTTAATTAAAGGCATAATTAAGTAATTTATATATGATACTTATTTCTACATTTCATATTATAGATCACCATGTCATCAAATATGCTGAATACTTTCTCTTTGTAATCTATCCTTGATAAGGACAAGTTCAATGGAGCTAATTTCTTGGACTGGTACAAAAACTTGAGAATTGTCCTCGAGCAAGAAAGAAAACTATACATCCTAAAGCAATCTATTTCTTAACCATCCACCCCCACTGCTACTCGTGCTGATAAAGATGCTTATAAGAAGTACCAAGATGATGCATTAGATGTGTCATACCTTATGCTTGCAACCATGAACTCTGAACTTCAGAAGCAATATGAAAATATAAATGCTTATGATATAGTTGAACATCTTAAACAATTATATCAGGGGAAAGCAAGGCACAAGAGGTTTGAGATATCTAAAGCCTTATTTTTAATGCAAGATGCAAGAAGGAAGTCTCATAGGAACTCATTGTTGGAGCAATCCCAATGGTTCGTGTGACTATATATTTTGGTGTATGGGCAAAGGGTTTAAGTTAGGTTTATCCTTGTATTTGATATGTGTATATAAATGTGCAGGTTTGCAAGATACACATATGACTCAGCTTGATGGCTTTGGGTCCGGTGAAGAATGGAGCATCCGAGGGACAGTGGACAAGGTAACAAGGATAAGAGCCGAGGGAAGCGACTTCGAGGCATATGCAAAGGATGGCGTTGGGGACGAGCCACGGGCTTGAATGCATCCAAGGGATGAGAGCTAAAGGAAGTAGGCTTGAAGGCAAGAGGTCAAAGCTACGAAGAAGAGTCAAGTAAGTCGTGAGAGTCTGAGTGTGAGAGAAATGTACTCGGGAAGGAAACCCTATGTTTAGGGTTTTACCAGTTGACTGGTACTGGGACCAGTCAACTAGGCCAGAGCACAAAGAGTTTCTATGCATGAAAGGTAGGGATCAGTCGATTGGTGCAAGGACCAGTCGACTGGTTAAGAGTTGTTGGAGAGCCGTTGGCTAGGCACCAGTTGACTGGTGCAAGGACCAGTCAATTGGTAATGGTAAAACAGCCTTGATGTTTCTCCACAAGCACTAAAAAATGGAGCTTGGGATGGCTGGCTAAGGTGATGAAATTAGACTTGGTTAAACCCTAATTAGTAGTCACTAGGTGCTCAACGTTTCCTTTGTGTCTAAGTGTTCTTGGTTGGTGTTGTTGTGAGATTTCTCCACCCACAAGGAGTTGCTTGAGTAGCCGGAGTTTGTCGGGGGCTATTCCACCGAAGGATTGAGAGATCGTCCACCTTATGGACAACCGTGGAGTAGGAGCCTTAATCTCCAAACCACGTTAAAGGAAACATGTTAACGGTTTGCTTTCTCTTATTTTTAGCTTTCATATTAGTTTGTATTTTCGCTGCACAAATTAACAATTGTAGGAAGCGATCAAATTGAGGACAACGTCTATTCAACTCCTCTTCTAGCCAGCCATATGATCCCCAACACTCATGTACTTAAAATGATTTGGTATGCGTAGAACCTTGAAAGATTGGGATTTCTATTGGGTCAAGAACTAGCCATTAACCTTGTTTTGAAGTCATTGCCAGAATGCTATAGTCAATATGTTATGAACTATAACATGAATGAAATTGACAAATCGTTGTCTAAGATGTTAAGCATGTTGAGAACTGTTGAACTCAATCTTAAGAAGACAAAGCCTAGTACCATTTTGATGGTGCAAAAAGGTAAAGGCAAACGATGACCTAAAGGTAAGGGTAAGACCCAAACAAAGGCAAGACTAAGTTCTATACATTGAAACCTAAAGATGGGGTGGCTAAGAAAGGAACCTGCTTTTACTGTAGTATTATCGGACACTAGAAGAGGAACTACAAGTTATACCTAGATAAAGTAAAAAAGGAAGAGAAGTGAGATTTCAGCCTTAGGTATATATGTTATAGAAGTCAATCTATCTATTTTTTCTTCATGGATATTAGATATCGGCTATGCATCTTGCATTTGTATAAGAAAGATTAGATCATTGACGAAGGGCGAAGTGGACCTACAAGTACGCAATGGCACAAGAGTTAATGTTATAGCTATAGGAACATATTCCATATCTTTACCCACTGACTTTATTTTAGAACTTGAAGAGTATTTTTATGTGTCTTCCTTAATAAAGAACATTATCTTTATCTCTTGTTTGGACAAGAAAGATTTCTCATTTATAATAAAGGATAAATATTGTTCTGTTTATTTAAATGAAATATTCTATTATAGTCTATCTTCTAAATGGATTCTATGTTCTAAAATTTGAAAACTCAATCTATAACATAAATAAACCCAATCTCTGGCATAGTTGCTTGGGTCACATAAATGAGAGTTGCATATCACAACTCTATAAGAATAGACTCTTGGACTCATTTGATTTTGAATCATATGAGGTATGTAAATCTTGTCTACTAGGCAAAATGACAAACACTCCTTTTAATGGATACAGCAAAAGAGCTAATAATTTGTTAAGACTCATACAAATTGATATTTGTGATCTTTTCAATATAACAGTTAGAGGAGGTTATTACTAGTTCATTACTTTTACTGATGATTTCAGTAGATATTGTTGGTACAGGTTGCACTAATGGTCTAACTCAGGTTTTGATGAATGATAAAGTAAGTTAAGTTAGGTTTAATGTGATCTAACGATGTAACTAAGTGTGCAAGAGAAGTCTAGATAGGTCGACGTGGCTGACCAGATATCTGGCAAGAAATCCGGCTAGGTTGACGGGTTGACTGCATAGCTGGTACGAAGTTCAGATAGATCGACAGGCTGACCGGATATCTAACACGAAGTACAGCTTGGTCAACGAGCTAACTAGATAGTTGGCATGAAGTCCAGATAGGTTGACGGGCTGACCGGATGTCTGGTAAAGCGGTAAGTTAAGGTAAGTCACTCGAGGAGAGTGATTTGGTGAGGATACATTCCCCGTTTGAGGGAACAGTAGGCGTCGATCCAACTTAGATCCATTTGGAAAATCTAAGTTAAGATCTTGACTAGATTCTGGTCTCGAGAAGACAGAATCTAATTACTACTCTTGACTATAATTGTACTAACACTTGTTTTGCAGGGTAATATAAGTTTTGTTGTCTCGAACTAACTTCATTTTTCAAGAAATAAAGGCTGCTAGAAAAGTTGGTTCGGGCACCCGGAAGGGATCCGGGCGCCAGGAAGGGATCCGAGTGCCCGAAGTGGTCCGAGCGCCCGAGTGGTCCGGGCACCCGGAAGCGATCCAGGCGCCCAGAATGCCCAAAATCAATCCTGTCACCAGCTTGGAGCGCATTGATTGGATGCCTGACGTCATGGTCCAAGGGCCTGGAAGGGATCCAAGCACCCAGAACTGCCTATATAAGCAGCCTTCCACCAGGAGCACAAAACGCAACTTCTCTCTACAACTACTTTCTTGCGCGCTGCTCCAAAGACGCTCCTGCCACGCTGTGAAGCTTCTCCGACAACCTGCGACTCAGTTTTTATTTTCCTTGTTGTTGGTAACTTTATTTTATAGTTCTTGTACTTATTGTGTAACTCTTTTGTGAACTATTAGTGGGTTGCCCAACGAAAGCACTCTCACGTGCGGGCCTTGAAGTAGGAGTCGACGAAAGTTCTGAACCATGTAAAACTTGGTGTGTTAGCATTGTTTTGGTTATTATTTTTAGCTGCGTACTTTGACTCAATAATGATTTTTCAACGATCGCTATTCACCCCCCCCCCTCTAGCATTCTTTTCGATACAACAAGTGGTATCAGAGCAGATACCGCTCTGATTTGGTGCAACCACCAATCAGGCAAACGGGGTGAAAATTTTTGTTTTCTTATTTCCATTTTTAATTTTTTCAACATAATCCAAATTGGTACAATTAACTCTTTGAAAATATTTTCTTGTAGCAAACCAATCAGAATTGGTGCAACACCAATTCAGTCTTAATATTTTTATTTTTATCTCACACTACTAATCCAAAACCAAAAGTCTTGGGACCATCTCTGTTTTTCTTTATTGTGTGCAACAGCAATGGCCTAGAAAGAGGGACACAGCACTGCCTGTCCTCCCCTCTTCAACGGCGACGACTTCCCGTACTGGAAGAAGCGAATGGAGGTCTATCTGAAGACTGACTTCAACCAATGGTTCAGCATCACTAGAGGCTACAAGGCTCCGGTCGATAACGCCAGAATTCCGATGGACCCGAAACAGTGGAATTCAGAGATGAAGAAGAAAGCCCAAATAGATTTCAAGGTTCTCAATGCCCTCCAGTGCGGGCTAACAAAAGAAGAATTGAATCGCGTTGGCCCACACAAAAATACAAAAGAACTGTAGGACAAGCTCATTGAATTGCACGAGGGAACCAGCGACGCGAAGGTAACCAAAAGAGACCTCTGTCTGAATAAACTATTTAATATAAAAATGCAAGAAGGAGAAACTGCGAGTTAACTCCATGTGAGGATAAAGGACATCCTTAACGAGCTTCACAACATCAGCCACCAGATGGAGAACTGCGACCTGATAAGGTACGCCCTTAACGCGTTTCCTCGAAATGCACTGTGGGCACCCATCGTGGATGCTTACAAGATTTTGAAGAATCTTTCCAAATTAAAGCTAGATGAACTATTTTGTGAACTTGAACTCCATGAACAGACTAACTCAAAACAGGTCGAGAAAGGAATTGACCTTTTTACAGGTTCCTCCAAAGACAAGTCAAGAACCAAACCTGAACCTAAAGGTGTGTCTGACCAAGACCCAGAAGACGAAGAATACCTAGTGAACTTGGTAAGAAAAATGTTCACTAGGAGCAAGAAGAACTTCTGCAGAAATGACCTGCAGAAGATCGACTCCACCACCGATCCTAACAACAAAAAGACGACCTGCTTCGGATGCAACAAGAATGAGCACTACAAGAACGAGTGCCTAAAGTTGAAGAATGACAAAAGCAAGAAGAAAGCACTTAAGGCGAAGTGGGATGAATCATCTTCGGATGAATCGAACCCCGAAGAATAGAAGGACCGAAGTTACCTCGCGTTGATGGCCTACGAATCAGAATCGGAAGGCGAATCGAAAGACGGGTTCGAACAAGAATCGAGCCACGAGTCCGTACTCATTTCTAAAGGTTCCGATGAGCTATACCTTAATTTAAGAAAAAACAAATTTCAAAATCATTGCATGCTTAAATAAAAAATTAACCGAAAATGAAAATCAAAATAAAATGCTCCTTGAGGAAAATCAACACCTCAAGGAACAGATCAAAAATTCTAATCCAAATTAAGTTGTAAAACTTGAGGAGGAAAACTCAACATTAAAAATTGAAATTAACAAACTTAAAGGGTTGTTAGAAAATTTTACAACTAGATCTAAAAACTTGGATCTAATCCTTAAAAATCAAAAAGATGTATACAACAAATCTGGGCTTGGATCCAAGTCTAGCTCAACAAATAAATCATTCATATCACTCGTAACTCAAATTAAAACACAAACTAAAGCTTAGGTTTCAAAAGCATGCCTAACCACGCAAGTAAGAATTAACCAATACTATATATCCAAAAACAAAATATATTATGTAAAATCAAATAACCCGAATCAAAGTCCAAAACATAAAACTAAAGCAACTAAACCAAAGACAAATCATAGAAAAAACTACAGAACCAATTCAAACCCAAACTGTCATCAAATCTATTATAATTACAAAAGTAACCGACATAAACCCAAAACTAAAACTTAAGAAATCCAGATCAATAATTCAGGGGGAGGCTCCAAACTAGTTGGCACCTCCAAAAATAACCTACCCGGTAAGATAATTAGGATTAGAGTAAAAAGGGACAAAAGTTTAATTTGATCTATGGTACTGGTGAAGTTTAGATGATAGTAGGTTAGGAAAGCTCTGTCTATGCATGACTAGAAAGATATGACTTCGACCTGGTGCATTTGGCTTAGTGGAACTAAATGAAGCTACTCCTTACGAATCCCAACTAGTTAGACCAAGGTTTTGTACTAAGTTCAGTAGATGAGACTATTTGGAAAACCTCGAATGCATGATTACTCTAATGATGTCCAAGTGACTCACTATAACCTAGAAGTTTATCCAAAGAATGCATATTTATTGAATCTAAACCCGAATCTAACACAAGTTTAAACCAAACCCTGAAATTGAACTTAACTCATCTAACAAAATTATAGGATTCCCTGATTGAAAACATAGATTGGATGAGATGACTAAGAAATTAAAATTAAATTAAACTTAAAATTAAAAATTAAAAACTTAAAATTAAATAAAACTTAAAATTAAAAATTAAATTAAACTTAAAATTAAAAACTTAAAATTAAACTAAACTTAAAGTTAAAAATTAAATTAAACTTAAACTTAAAAAATTAAATAAAAATTAAATTAAACTTAAAATTAAAAATTAAATAAAACTTAAAATTAAAAATTAAATAAAACTTAAAATTAAAAAATCAAATTAAACTTTAAATTAAAAATTAAAAAAAAACTTAAAATTAAAAAATTTAAATTAAACTTAAAATTAAAAATTAAATTAAACTTAAACTTAAAATTAAATTAAATTTAAACTTAAAATTAAAAATTAAATTAAAATTAAAATTAAAATTGACTTAAATTAACTTAAAATTAAAATTAACTTAAAATAAAACTAATCTTAACTCCTACCTATGGTAGGAAACCAAGTGGATATTGGACAGTGGTTGGTCCAAACACACGACTGGGGATCACACCAAATTCACTCAACTAACCTATAAAAGCTTAGAAACAGTTGCCTTTGGAAACAATGGCAAACTCAAAGTAATTGGGATAGGTAATATTGAACTCAAAACTGATTTCATTGTTAAGAAATTACTTGTTGAAAAACTCAAATACAACCTTCTTAGTATAAGTCAATTGTGTGATTCTGGATATAAGGTTAGGTTTCTTTCCTCTGAATGTTTAATTAAGCACTTAGATAAACTTACTATAAACCTAAAAGGGTTTAGAAAGGACAATATCTATGTAATTAATCTAACCACTTTCTCACTTAAGTGTTACTTAACACAAAAAGAAGAAATCTGGTTATGACATAGAAGAATATCACACACAAACTTCAGGAATCTAAGTAAATTAAATGGATTAGTTAGAGGCCTACCAAAATTACCTAACTTAGACTCAACAATCTGTAATACTTGTCAACAAATAAAACAAACAAAATCTACTCACAAATCAATTAATTAACTTCAAACAGATTCAATACTAGAACTATTTCACTTAGACCTATTTGATTTCCATGGGGTCAAATCAATAAATGGAAGTCTATATTGCCTAGTAATAATAGATGACTATTCTAGATTCACCTAGGTAAAATTCTTAAAAAATAAAGATGAACATTTGAAATCTTTACTAATTTTTTCAAATAAGTTAAAAATGAAAAAGACCTAAAAATTAAAAGAATTAGAAGTGACAACGGAAGTGAATTTAAAAATCATAACTTTAACCAACTTTGTCTTGAAAATGGTTACCATCATGAATATTCATGTCCTAAAACACCTCAACAAAATGGAATAGTAGAAAGAAAGAATAGAACCCTACTTGAAGCCTCTAGGATAATGCTAAATGAGTATAACCTACCAAAATACTTCTGGGCAGAAGCTGTTAGCACACCTACTATGTACAAAACCAAACCACAATAAATAAAACTCATAATAAAATTTTATTTGAAATATATTATAACAAACAACCTAATATTAAATACTTTAAAGTATTTAAATGTTCAACCTACATACTAAATATAATAAAATACTTAGGAAAATTTACATCAAAAATAGAAAATGAGATCTTTATAGGATACTCATTAAACAGTAGAGGTTATAGAATATATAATAAAATTACACTAAGAATTGAAGAAACCTCAAATGTAAAATTTGAAGAGTCTAACCAAAACTTAGAACAAACCCAGATTCAACCAATTGATTTTGTTCAAAGTAACATTAGTCAAGGGGAAGCCAGTGAAAATCTAAGTCGAGAAGATCTAAGAAGATCAACCTCAAATGAATGAACCTACTAGAACCATAAGGGTCAACCCAAATCATCCAATTGATCAAATAATTGGTGACCCAGACCTAAGAGTTCAGACTAGGTCATCCTTCAGAAACTTAAGTCAGATATCCTTAATCTCAAAAATTGAACCCAAAATAATAGTTGAATCTTTACTTGACCTAGACTGGAGTATAGCTATGCAAGAAGAGTTAGCCCAATTTGAGAGAAACGAAGTCTGGGATTTAGTACCACCATCTAAAAATAAAAAGATAATAGAAACAAAATGGGTATTCAGAAATAAATTAAGTGAAAATGGAGAGATTATTAGAAACAAGGCTAGACTAGTTGCTAAAGGGTTTAGTCAAGTAGAGGAACTTAACTATGATGAAACATATGTCCCAATAGTCAGACTAGAGTCCATTAGAATGCTACTTAGCTATGCATCCCTTAAAGGATTTAAACTTTATCAAATGAATGTAAAATCCATCTTTTTAAATGGGCTAATAAAAGAGGAAGTTTATGTAGGTCAGCCACCTGGGTTTGAGAGTTTAGATCATCTTGACCATGTATTTAAACTTAAGAAAGCCTTATATGGTCTTAAACAAGTACCTAGGGCATGGTATGAAAGGTTATCCTCTTACCTAATTTCCAAAGGGTTCAACCAAGGGCAAATTGACCCAATGCTATTTTTCAAATCAATCAACTAAGATATTTTTATAGCTTAAATATATGTAGATGATATAATTTTTGGGTCAACCAATTCAGAATTTTATAAGAATTTATAATCCTAATGGAACAAGAATTTGAAATGAGCTTAGTAAGTAAACTAACTTACTTTTTAGGGTTACAAATTAAATAAACAAATGAAGGCAATTACATTTATTAACAAAAATATATTAAGGAATTACTTGAAAATTTTGGAATGGAAAATACTAAAGAAATAAAGATAACACAACCTTAGATGATGATCCAAATGGAAAACTAGTTGACCTAAAATACTATAGGGGTATCATAGGTAGTCTTCTATACTTAACTGCAACTTGACCTGATATTTTATTTGCAGTTAGTATGTGTGCTAGATTGATTAACGTCAAAAAAAATTTTAGATATCTAAAAGGAACATCAAATGTAGAAATCTGGTATCCTAGAACATCCAATTTTGAACTCATAGGCTACTCTGACTCAGATTATGCTGGCTATAAACTGGACAATAAAAGTACAAGTGGTGGGTGTCAGCTACTTGGTCCATCACTTGTCAGCTAGTTTAATAGGAAGTAACAATGTGTTACCTTATCTACTACTGAGGCAGAATATATAGCTATAGGAGAAAGTTGGTATGGCCGCCCGGAAGGGATTCGGGCGCTCAGAAGTGGTCCAGGTTCTCGGAATGTCCAAAATCAATCTCGTCGTCAGCTTGGAGCGCGTTAATTGGATAACTGACATCACGGTCCAGGCACCCGGAAGGGATCCAGGTGCCCGGAACTACCTATATAAGCAGCTTTCCACTAGGAGCACAAAATACAACTTCTCTCTGCAACTGCTTTCTTGCGCGCTACTCCAAAGATGCTCCTGCAATGCTGTGAAGCTTCTCCGACAACCTGCGACTCAGTTTTCATTTTCCTTATTGTCAGTAACTTTATTTTATAGTTCTTGTACTTATTGTGTAACTCTTTTGCAAACTATTAGTGTATTGCCCAACAAAAGTACTCTCACGTGCGGGCCTTGGAGTAGGAGTCGACGAAGGTTCCGAACCAAGTAAAATTTCGCGTGTTAGCATTGTTTTCGTTATTATTTTCTGATGCATACTTTGACTCAATAACAATTTTTCAATGATCGTTATTCACCCCCCCCCCTCTAGCATTCTTTTCGATCCAACAAGTATGGCTATGTGCATCTCATACAACATTAGTTTAAATCCTTTGAAAAGTTCAAAGAATTCAAGAATGAAGTACAAAACTAACTTGATAAGTGTATTAAGATTCTTCGATCAAATTGAGGTGGAGAATACCTTAGATAAGAGTTTCATGACCATCTCGTTGTGTTTGGGATCAAATCTCAACTCACTCCACCTGGAATACCATAGTGAAATGATGTATCAAAGAGGAGAAATCATACCTTACTAGATATAGTACGATCAATGATGAGTTATACAGATCTTCCTGCTTCTTTCTAGGGATATGCTCTAGAGATGGCTACTTTCGCACTTAATCGTGTTCCGTCTAAGGTAGTCATAAAGACACCATATACGATATGGACTAGGAATAGTTTCAAAATATCTTTTATGAAGATTTGGGGTTGTGGAACTTATGTTCGTGTCAAGTCTTAGAGAAACTAGGATCCAAATTTGATAACTGTTATTTTGTAGGATATCCTAAGGAAATGAAGGGATATTACGTTTATAATCCTACACAGGGCAAAATGTTTGTTGCTAGAAATGATATTTTTCTAGAAAGGAAATTTGTTTCTAGAAGAGTTAGTGGGAGCAAAGTCGATCTCGAAAAAATTTGAGATACACAACTTAGTACTGAGGCCTTGATGGAAATTGAAATGCACCACAAAGTGTTGTGGATCATGAATCTATTACACGACAAGAAGTTGTGGAGTAACAACTTGTTCGAGTAGCACAAGCTCTACGCAGATCTGATATGATACGTCGTCAACCTGAGAAATATTTTTTTCTCTTGTCTGACCACGGTGATGTATTACTTGTTGATCTTAATGAGCCTACATCCTATCAAGAAGCTGTAATGAGCCTAGATTCTGAGAAATAGCTAGAGACAATGAGGTCTGAAATGGAATCCATGTACATTAACCAAGTATGTAATTTGGTTGATCTACCTGAAGGGATTAAATCCATTGGGTGTAAGTGGGTCATTAAGAGAAAGACTGACATGGATGTTATATACATACCTATAAGGGGCGATTGGTAGTTAAAGGATACAAGCAGATTCATGGTATAGATTATGATGAAATATTTTTACTAGTTGCGATGCTTATGTCTATTTGGATCATACTTGCTATTGTAACTTACCATGATTATGAGATCTGGCAAATAGATGTCAAAACTGTATTTCTGAATGAAAATCTACTCAAGGATGTGTACATGATACAATCTAAGGGATTTTTAGATCCAAAGGACGCTGGAAAGGGTTGTAAGTTGCAAAGGTCCATTTATGGTTTAATGCAAGCTTCTAGAAGCTAGAATCTTCGATTTGATGATGCAATCAAATCATTTGATTTCATAAAAAAATAAAGATAAATCTTGTGTCTACAAAAGGGTTAGTGGGAGTACATTCATCTTTCTCATCTTGTATGTAGATGACATACTACTCATTGGAAATGATATCCTTATCCTACAGTCTATGAAAATTTCACTTGAGAATTATTTCTTAATAAAAGATTTAGGTGAAGAAGCTTATATTTTAGGCATCAAGATCTATAGAAATCGATCCAAAAGATTGCTTAACCTAAGTCAGAGTATATAGATTGACAAGGTGCTTAATCATTTTGCTATACAGAATTCTAAAATGGATTCCTGCCAATGTCACATGGTGTGAGCCTTTCAAAGGCTCAATGCCCCTCTTCTAAGGAAGAAAGGGATCGCATGGATTAGATTTCTTATGCTTCTGCTATAGGGTCTATCGTGTACGTCATGCTTTATACTTGATGTCTCGTATGCATTAAGTATGACGAGCATATACCAGTTAGATCCAAGTGAAGGTTACTGGATAATAGTCAAGAATATTCTTAAGTACTTGAAAAGAATGAAAGATTATTTATTAATATTTGGAGGTGATGAGGAGCTCACTGTAAAGGGTTATAGCGATGCAAGGTTCCAAACTGATAAGGATGATTGTAGATCACAGTTAGGATATGCATTTTACTTAAATGGTAGTGTTGAGTATTAGATACTATGACAGGTCCATATCATTTAAGAGATCATCGATAGAGGAGACGTGAGACTATGTAGAGTATCGACCGATTCTAATATTGCGGATCATTTGCCCAAGGCTTTTGCACAGAGAAAGCATGATAGTCACACTAGGTCACTGGATATTAGATATTTCAATAATTGACACTAGTGTCATAAGAAGATTGTTAGTATTAGCTCTAAGAGTTAATCAAGAGATGATTGACTTAAGATATATTGTGTCATATTTATTAATAAAAGGCAATGTTATTATATTTACTTCAGATCGGCGTCAGATGAATAAGTATAATAATGTCATAGGGTAGTAGGTTCTAGTCTATAACATATCAATTAGTTGAATTGATATATATATATATATATATATATACACACACACACACTATTATAGACTATTCCTAGTCAAACACTAATATACAAGGATAATATTAGTGCGTTGAGACTGACATGTAGGTCAATTGATGACTTAACCTCTTAAGTTATGAATATAAGATATCAATTTGACACATAGGTATATATTAGAGAATATGTACTGAATTGACTTCCATGAGAATGTTTCATGGATCGTTATATAAATGTCATAAATATTCTCATAGTGACTATTGGTATGAATAGTCCTTAGACCTAAAGTCACTATGGTTCCCTACATAAGGAGTTGTGTACTTTGGTATCGGCAAACATTACATGTAACAAGGTGGACTATAAAGTCGATCACTGAGTATGCAATACGTTATTCGAAGGGATGTGAGTGATGTAGATGAGATCTAACCCTTCCATATGATAGAAATGATATCTATGAGCCCCTTGATTAAATAGGACACAAGAATGTATGGTTATGCCCAAATTAGTCAATATGAGATATTGAATAAGTGTGTCTACTTAAGGATTAAGAAACATAAAGATTGATAAGAGGATGACACAGTCTATGCTTCATCGATCAATCTAGATATCAAAGATAGAAGTACTAAGTTATACAAGATAATAGACACAAACATGTTAGCTCGGATCTCGACATTCTCATCGCTTGGGTAGGAATGATGCATTGCTAGATGTCACTCATTGCTTATATATCTAAAATGGTTTTAGATACATTACCAACGTTACAAGAGTCTATTGGGTCACACACAAAGAACATGCTATTTTAGAGATGGGTTTATTTTAGTTTGACTAAAATACTATGGACCTTAAGAATAATTGGTTAATCCAAAGTGTTGGTGTCATCTTTGTAGTGATTGGCACTAGTGCATGTATGAGATTATATTGTTAGTATTAGCCCTAGAAGCCAATTATAAGATGATTAGACTTATTAGGTTAATGCATATGAATTGACTTATTAGATTAATGGTTAATCCAATATATTAAAATTTAACTCATTAAAGATAATTAATGAAAATTAATTATGTATTGAAGAAGGAATACCAAATGGCATGAAACTCTTGGTATTCATTGGATAAATATAAAAATCTTTTGAGTGAAATTTTTAAATGAGATTGATCATCTTCTTCTTCCTCATTTTCTTCTTTTTAGGCGAACCTCCTAAAGTGGCCAGCACCATGAAGGTGGTTCTTCTCCGAATTTGAGTTCGTGCCATGAACGAGAAACACGTTCATGTAGATATTGTAGATGCGTTGATGTTCTAATCGTGTTAAGATCTACATTCAAATTAAAGTTACTATTGGGAGTATCGATCACGTAATAAAGGTAAGTATATTATCTTATACAGTAGTATTTTATCTTGTAGAGTAGTAAGAATGAGTATACTATTTTTTTTTATTAGGTTATGTATTATTTAAGATCACTAAATATAAGTTTGAAGGGGCTTAGAGCCATGGTAAAATTATTAGTGTGAGATCGTGAGTTCGATTTATAAATTAGTCTTTTAAAGTACAAAATAAGATTATATATAATATATATTTCTCTAAATTCCGTGCCGATGGATCTTCCTACATCCGACTACCCAACTACTCTTTTATATTAAAAGCTTCAATTTTTATCGTCATCAAAATGGACACGTCCTTCAACAAGAAATTAAATTTGAGCCGCATAATAGGATGCTGGACTATCCGTGACGGATGTTCTTAGGAATAGATCCAGGAATTAGAGGTGGACTTTATTAATCCTGAGTTGATTCTGCCAAGGATATTACAGAAGAGATCTAAGTTCATTTTGCATAAACACATCATCATCTTGTATCTTTCTATATTTTATAAGATTTTAAATTTTTATTGAATGGGTTTTAAATTGTTAAGTTAATTTAATTTTAGACGTTAGAAAATTTGGGAACTACGATGGAAACTTGGACGTTAACACCACCGTTAGAGAGTGTATGGCTAACGGTTACATAAAGGTAGTTGGTCCACGAGTGCGGCATGAGGCTATGCTCTAGTGTCTCACACAGGATCTCAATCGCAATTGCTTGCCTCCAGCACTAATGTAAGGATACACCGTGCATAGAGGCCATATCGATTCGGTCATGGCAATTGCGTCCGACGACGATTCTATTGATGACTATGCCTCCAGGGCGAGGACCTGTGGAGGGAGTGGTCATAGTTGTGAGCAGCAATAGAAAAGGGCATGAATATGAATAAAAGAGGCTGAAGAGGGATGCAATATTATTGAAGAGGACGAGCCGAAGACGATGAACATAATTAATTAATTAGAAAGTTATTCTTCGTATATTTAATTTATATTTTTATATTTTTATAATAAAATTAGTATATCAGTAAAGTAGAGAAAAATCCCCAATGACAACTTGAATTTTGCATACAATCCTCATTCATAAAAAACTTTGTTTCCACTCCCTACATGCAAAGTTTTATTTGCTTCAACTCCCTCATGCAAATATTGTGACCTAATTGCCCCTCAGATTTTTAGGTACAAAAGGTTCAAAAATGAGTATAATTCCTCTTAAATTCAGTACTTTACATTAGAATCGAGTATATTTTCTATTAAATTGAGTATATTTTTTCCTGTTTTAATATAATTTCTCTTAAATTCAGCACTAAAAAGAAAATCTAGTATATTTTCTATCCAATTAAGTATCATTTAAAGAAAATCTAGTATATTTTCTATCAAATTGAGTATTATTTAAAGAAAATCTAGTATATTTGAGTATATTTTCTATTAAAATTGTCTTTCATATTTTTTAGGTATAAATAGTCTAAAAATGAGTATAATTCCTATTAAATTCAGCATTTTAAACTAGAATCGAGTATATTTTCTATTTAATTGAGTACGACTTTTTTCCTATTTAATATAATTCCTCTTAAATTTTGTAAAATACTGAAAATAGGCGAATATTAATAATGAAATTTTTCAGAATTTTTGGAAATTTTTCAGAGCTCGTATGGACGAGTTAACGGGGATGAAAACGGGGCCGGGAAAAAAAAATATCTGTTTGGGCTATCCCGTTTTAACGAGGAAAAGTTGAATTTATTTATTTCTTTTCCTTTTCTCTTTCTTTGTTTTCGCCGAACTCTTCTCTCTGTTTCTTTCTCTCCCGCGCGCCTTCTTCTCCCCGTGCCCTAACTGCTCGAGGCAGTTCTTCGTTTCTTCTCCCTCGTTCCTTCTTTATTCCGCACTCGACCCTTTTTCCTCTCTTCTCCCGATCTTGTGCCCTAACATCGCCGCGAGTCTGATCCCTGCCCACTGACGCCGACCATCTTCCTCTTCATCTTTTCTCCCGAGCCGCACACCGCCGGCCGTTTGTCCTCAGCAAAGGAGCGTCGACCACCAGTCGCGGCTGTGCCCTGGGTTTCTTTTCTCGTGCCGCCACCACAGTGACGCCGTCCCTCTGCCCTAGCCTCTGCTTCTGACGCCGGTAAGGGCTCTGCCGTGGCCACCACTTGGGATCCGTATGCAGTCGTCGCCCCTCCGCTCTGGTTTACTGCCTCAGTAGCCCTTGCTGGAAACAACACCGGTGCCCTAACTCCTCCGTCCTCTATTCCAGTGAGTTACTGGATGAAGGTAAGGATCAGGATGAAATTTTAGTTGTGCACTAGTAGTTGATTGGGTAGTTGATGCATTCGTAGTGTGATTTCTTTGGATTTGATTGTTGGATGACAGTGATCTAGTTGGTTCTGGCTATCACAGCATCAAGAGTTTGTTGTTGTCCCTGCTTGATTCCGGCCACCACACCCCTGTCAACAGATTGACACACCTGAGGTAAGATTAGGTTGTAAGATGGGTTGTTGTTTAATTTGTGATTCCCAATTATTGGTCTCAATATGATATGATAAGTGGGAAGGATTTCAACAGGGAGTTTGTGTTCTGTGGGCTTACTTGGTTATAGCAGAAAATTCCAACCAGCAGCACCCCTTGTTCCAGAAATCAACAAGGCTGAGAAATAAGGTAAGGTGTAGGACATTTGATACATGTTATGGATCATGGTTTTGATTCAATTATTTCATATAGTGTTTATGTGTCAAAGGAATTAGGATTTTATTTTAATCTAATAGTATGATTAGGGTTTTATCCTAATTTAGAGTTAGAGATTTTATTTAGCTATTTATGAGAATTTTAGCTAAATAAAAAAATATATATATTGGTGACACAGGATTTTGACGCGAGACGAGTATCTCGATTACCGGATTGGACCTTTTCGATTGGAGGCGGGTACTTTTGACTTTATGTCTTTGATATGCATAGTAGTGAACTTAACAAATAGCAACAATTATGTTTCTCAATTGTTTCGGTTAGTCACTACCCGATACCTGTTACATGTTTGGTTGATTGTTTATTTTGCATCTCATGTTATTACTTACCTAATTACACATGCTTAGGGGTAGTGATATAACTATGCTTCACCATTTTCAGGACCTAGGTGTGATACCTTATCTGATCTGTGTATCCTTGATATGATTTATTGACTATGGTGCACATCATATATGTATATAGATTGGTTCAGTATATTACCATGCTTAGTGTCATGCACCATTTGCATGATTGCACGCTGTGTGATAGATTGCTCCATTATTGTCGAGCACATCGCCAGTTTCATCATTGTTCGGTGCTCCGTTGTTGACGCTCATGGGTAGCGTGACGCAGCGTAGTAGCACGTCAGTTTGCTCGTTCGGTGCTCCGTTGGTCCGCTCACGGGTAGTGTGATTACAGCGTGGTAGCACGTTGAGACCCCTCCCCGTCATCGTATACCGGGAGATGAGAGCATTACGCTCCCCCATTTATGATTTGGGGTAGGAGTATGTGTATACTCCGACAGCATCCCGCCCACTCGATCACTCATCAGGAGTAGTGATGCAGAGTGCACGGTTGTCACAGCCCTACCCACTCGGTCCCACCATTGGGTGTGAGATGGCTGACTGGCGTCAGGGGTGACCATGACCGCATTGGCATCATACACATTGATGCATTTATTTCTTGTGATTGTGTTTGCTGCATTTATTTGCTGCATATTGGTTGGATGCCCATGTTTGACATGCATACAGGATTTCTATACCTCTCGGACTATTTATCCTTGTACCAGGTCCTGGTTAGTACAGTATTCTCCTGTTCATTTCAGATTGCATTTACCTTTATTACGTCAGGAGACTGTACGTATGATTAGTGCTAGATGTTACTTCCTTACTGTGTATATCAGTTGTTACCCGCTGAGCGTTGGACTCACCCCCGCCTCCGTTATTATTTTCAGGTTGATGCTGTCAAGAGAGAGTTCCAGTTGCTAGTCCACTGCAGACCACGAGTTCCAGTTGCTAGTTCCAGTTGTTCCACTTGTTTGATTTCCGTGTGTTGGATTTTTGAGATTTATCTGATACCAATTTATTGGTATCAGAGCAGAGTGTGATACCTGCTTTTAGTATTCTGGATATATTGTGCTAGCCCTAGTTTGCGAGTCAAACTGGGTAGTTATTTTTGGTTGAACGGGTTTTCCATTACGTATATGTTTTGGACTTTCGTTTCGGATTTATATGGATTTCCGGTGATTTTCTCGTACGGAATTTCGAGATCAATTTGGGGATTGGACAGCGACGGAACATCTCCAGACAGCAATTAGGTATGAAGTTATTTTGGTAATTGTTGATACTTGTAGTAATATCTGTGATATAATTTAACAGATATGAGGAGATCTACACGTATTGCTGCGAGACGTGGTGTTGAACGACCACGTACGAGGACCACGGGATCTCTGGATATGCCAGAGATGCCTACTGTAGATGAGCCTGTCAGTCAGGGACAGACTCAGGGTACTGCGGGCGCAACGGGCTCTCAGACCCCGATGGCTTTTTTAGAGATACCTACTTTGGCTGCACCGATGGTATCCACTCCTACCGTATTTACGGTACCATCAGGGGTACCATTGGTATACCCAACACCTGCTCCAGTGCAGCCTACGGCGTACCCGGCACCACCGCCACCTGGACCCACCGTGTATCCGGCACCAGCAGCACCTGTGGCCCCAGTACATACAGTGTACCCAGCAGCACCTGCATCAGGGATACCGACTGCTCCACATTCGGTACCATTATCTACTGTACCTCTAGTCGCGGCCACCTATGTTCACCCTACAGTGCCACCGATGGCATATGCTCCAGTTTACCCAGCAGCACCGGGAGTACCTCCTCCGGTTTATGCAGCGATACCACCTGTAGCACCAGCTCCAGTGGTTCCGCCAGTCCCGACAACCGTTCTGACACACCTCACTGACATTGTTGTGGCACGAGCCAGGATTCCAGTGTTGGCAGAGTCGATGAAGAGTCGATTTACACTCTTCCGAGGAGACCGTGATCTGAGTGTGGCTCTGTCTTGGATTGAGACTATGGAGCGGACCTTCTTCTATATGGCTTGCTCCGAGTGGGAGAAAGCAGAGCTGGCTGTTTTTCACTTACGGGACGCGGCCGACACCTGGTGGATTATTCAGTGTTCCATCATCGGTGAGCAGAACATCACTTGGTCCAGATTCAGAGAGGCTTTTGAGAGCCGTTTCTTTCCACGAGCTTATCAGATGGCTCGCCGGCAGGATTTTCTGAGTTTGCGACAGAACAACCGGTCAGTGATAGAGTATAATATAGAGTTTGACAGGTTGGCCACATTTTGTCCAGAGCTAGTTGCTGAGGACAGTTCACGTATGCAGCAGTTCATTCAGGGGCTGGATGGACATTTGCAACTAAGACTTGCCAGTCTTGGTATCACGTCTTATGCGGAGATGTTGGACAGAGCCCTTATTATTGAGTCAGCTCAGTAGAGAGTTTTTTTGGATAGGAAAAGGAAGCAGCCGAGTCAGACATCTGGACAGATCCAAGAGCTACACCACAGAAAGCGGCGCGATCGATCGGTACTGGGTATCTCGTAGGCCTCGTAAATCGTGGCGATCTTCTTGACGCTTCCGGTCTCCACGAGAAACAACCCGCTGATGACATTGGTGTTTGAGATGTGGGTCCAGATCACATCACCACAATTTATACTATGGGATGGTTTACTTTTATTGCAAACTGCCTGGGCACCAGAGTCGAGATTGCCAGCTGAAGGCTCAGCATACTGCTCCCGGAGTTACTGCTCAGGGAGGACAGCACAGTCAGTCAGGGTCTCGACGAGGAGGGCGGAGATTCTAGCCCTCACATCATCAGCAGGGGACAGCTTCACCTGCAACAGCATTTGGCATGCTTGGACAGGAGTACTCCAGTGCTTCCATAGTACCCCAGAGTTCTGTTCCGGGACCTTATTATCCGACGCAAAGGCAGTATTAGATGCAGCCTCAGCCTCTAAGCCAGTACCAGACTCAGTCCCAGCCATCGGCACAGTATCAGTCGCCGCCTTCTCAGTCTTCTCTGGCACATTATCCAACAGCGCCTCAGTGGCGACCTCCTCCGCCAGAGACTGGACGTGTTCATGCGATTACCAGGGAGGATGCACAGCGGGCCGACGGATCCGTTTTCCGCAGTACGATTTCCATTTATGCATTTTCCGCTGATTTATTGATTGATACTGGTAGCTCGCATTCTTTCATATCCCGTACCTTTATGCGGGAGATTGATAGATTACCCACTTGCAGACCCCAGCGATTGACTGTCTCTCTACCGTCTGGTGATAATTTGGGCATCACTCAAGAGGTCAGAGGTTGCCCGTTAGATTTTGGCAACCTAATACTTACGGTGGATCTTTTAGTATTGGAAATGGTCGATTTTGATATTATACTTGGCATGGACTGTTTGTCAGCATATCATGCCACAGTTGATTGTCAGACGAGGGTTGTCACATTCCGGCCTCCGAACCTACCCTCGTGGGATTTCACTGGCATCAGAGACGACGGCATATTGATTATTTCGGCGATTCAGGCACAGAAGCTGTTGTCTCATGGCTGTCAGGGTTTCCTATTATCTTTGATTAGTACAGACGACAGCAGTAGTTCGCAGCTCTCCGACGTTTCAGTAGTCCGAGAGTATCCGGATGTATTTCTAGAGGAGCTACCTAGTTTGCCTCCCAGAAGGCAAGTGGAGTTCGCTATTGAGTTGATTCCAGGGACCGCGCCGACATCGAGAGCTCCTTATCGTATGGCACCAAAAGAGTTGAACGAGCTGAAGGTTCAACTCCAGGAGCTTTTAGATAGGGGATTTATTCACCCTAGTGTTTCTCCATGGGGTTCTCCGGTATTATTCGTCAAGAAAAAGGACGGCACTATGAGGTTATGTATTGACTACAGACAGCTGAATGCAGTGACCGTCAGAAATAAATATCCTTTACCACGGATCGAGGATTTGTTTGATCAGCTCAGAGGTACATCAGTGTATTCTAAGATTGATCTGCGATCCGGATATCATCAGCTGAGAGTCAGAGACTCAGATATTCAGAAGACAGCTTTCGGTACCAGATACGGTCATTATGAGTTTTTGGTAATGCCATTTGGGCTTACCAATGCTCCAGCGGTGTTTATGGACTTGATGAACCGCATCTTTCTGGAGTATTTGGATCAGTTTGTTATCGTCTTCATTGATGACATATTGGTCTACTCTCGTTCCGAGGAGGAGCACGCACAGCATCTTCGCACAGTTTTGGAGATTCTTCGATGACATCAGCTGTACGCGAAGTTCAGCAAGTGTGCGTTCTGGCTATCCTCAGTCGGTTTTCTGGGACACGTGGTCTCTAGCAGAGGTATTTCAGTAGACCCTCATAATATCGAGACTGTCACCAGTTGGGAGCAGCCGAAGTCAGTACAGGAGATCCGCAGTTTTCTGGGACTGGCTGGTTATTATCGCCGTTTTGTCGAGGGTTTCTCGCGTATTGCTATGCCGCTGACACGTCTTACCAGGAAAGGCGTGAAGTTCATGTGGTCCGAGGATTGCGAGACCAGCTTTCAGGAGCTGAAGCGGAGATTAGTGTCGGCTCCAGTTTTGGTTTTACCTTCTGGAGAGGATGGATTTGTACTCTACACCGACGCGTCTCTTCAGGGTTTGGGCGTTGTTCTGATGCAGCACGGCAGGGTAGTCTCCTATGCTTCTCGACAGTTGAAGGAGCATGAGAATAACTACCCAGTCCATGATCTGGAGTTAGCTGCCATCATCTTTGCTCTGAAGCTTTGGCGGTATCATTTATACAGTATTACATTTGAGATTCTCACTGATCATAAGAGTCTCAAATATATTTTTACTCAGAAGGAGCTTAATCTCCGACAGAGGAGATGGATGGAGTTCCTGAAGGATTACGATTGTACCATTAGCTACCACCCGGGGAAAGTTAATGTGGTTGCCGATGCACTCAGCAGGAAGTCCAGAGGGACTTTGGCTTGCCACCGAGTTTCAGTTACAGACTTGGTTCAGGGTTTCTCTGAGTTAGACCTTGAGGAGCAGGGATCTACAAAGTAGGTATTCTGGTTACCATGGTTGCTCAGTCGTCGATCAGGACGAGGATCTGAGAGGCACAGGCTGGTGATCAGCATTTGCAGTTCATTAGTAGTCAGATAGCTTCCGGACAGCAGACCGAGTTTACACGAGACGAGGAGGGTATTATGTACTTCCGAGGCAGATTATGTGTACCTCAGTCTCATACGGTCTTATAGGAGCTACTTCAGGAGGCTCATCGCTCTCAATTTACGATCCATCTAGGCGGGACACGTATGTATCGAGACTTGAGGCGTTCCTACTGGTGGAACGGTATGATGAAAAACATCGCGAATTTTGTAGCGAGATGTCTTGTCTGTTAGCAGGTGAAGGCTGAGCACCAGAGACCTGCCCGATTACTTCAGCAGATTCCTATTCCCGAGTGGAAATGGGAACATATTACTATGGACTTTGTGGTAGGATTGTCGAGGACACGACGAGGTCATGACGCGATTTGGGTAATCGTTGATCGATTAACCAAATATGCACACTTCTTAGTGATCCGGAGGACTGATTCCCTGGATCAATTGGCAGATCTGTATTGCCGAGAGATCATCAGACTATATGGTGTTCCGTTGAGTATCATTTCGGATAGAGACCCCCGGTTCACGTCTCGTTTCTGGCAGAGTCTGCAGCAGGCCTTGGGCACACAGCTCCGTTTCAGTACATCTTTCCATCCACAGACAGATGGACAGTCAGAGCGGACCATTCAGACTTTAGAGGATCTGCTGAGGTCGTGTGTTATGGATTTCGGAGGCAGTTGGGAGGACCACTTGCCATGGGTAGAGTTCGCCTACAACAACAGCTTTCATTCGGCTATCCAGATGGCACCGTTTGAGGCGTTGTATGGTTGGCCTTGTCGGACACCCGTTCTTTGGGATGAGGTTAGAGAGGCCCAGATGTTGGGACCTCAGAGAGCTCAGCAGGATGCAGAGTTGGTCCATACTATCAGACGGAGGATGTCAGAGGCGCAAGACCGTCAGAAGAGTTATGTTGATCGGAGACGCAGACCACTAGAGTTCTCTGTTGGCGACCATGTATTTCTGTGAGTTTCACCCACGAAGGGGGTGAAGATATTTGGCCTCAGAGGTAAGCTAGCACCGCGGTACATTGGCCCTTTCGAGATCTTGGAGAGGATCGGAGCGGTAGCTTACCGGTTAGCACTACCACCGTCCCTGGAAGGCGTCCACGATGTATTCCACGTATCTATGCTGAGGAGATACGTATCTGACCCGACACATGTGTTGACAGATGTCTCAGTTCCGGTTCAGCCTGACGTCACTTATGAGGAGGTTCCGGTACGAATTTTGGACCGGAATGAGCGTCAGTTGCGGAACAAGACTATCCGGCTGGTTAAAGTCGGATGGCAGTATCATTCGGATGAGGAGGCTAATTGGGAGCTCGAGGATACTATCCGAGCTCGATATCCCCATCTTTTTTACTTGAGGTATGTGATTTAATTTACCGTTCAGCGTTTATACTTTATATCTGTAGTTAGTACTTGCTGATGGTAGATAATGAAATTTGGGGACCAAATTTTTATTAGTGGGGGAGAATGTAAAATACCGAAAATAGACGAATATTAATAAGGGAATTTTCTGGAAATTTTGGAAATTTTTCGGGAATTTTCAGAGCTCGTATGGACGAGTTAACGGGGATGAAAACGGGGTCGAGAAAAAAAAAATCTGTTTGGGCTATCCCGTTTTAACGAGGAAAAGTTGAATTTATTTATTTCTTTTCCTTTTCTCTTTCTTTGTTTTCGCCGAACTCTTCTCTCTGTTTCTTTCTCTCCCGCGCGCCTTCTTCTCCCCGTGCCCTAACTGCTCGAGGCAGTTCTTCGTTTCTTCTCCCTCGTTCCTTCTTTATTCCGCACTCGACCCTTTTTCCTCTCTTCTCCCGATCTTGTGCCCTAACATCGCCGCGAGTCTGATCCCTACCCACCGACGCCGACCATCTTCCTCTTCATCTTTTCTCCCAAGCCGCACACCGCCGATCGTTTGTCCTCAGCAAAGGAGCGCCGACCACCAGTCGCTGTTGTTCCCTGGGTTTATTTTCTCGTGCCGCCACCACAGCGACGCCGTCCCTCTGCCCTAGCCTCTGCTTCCGACGCCGGTAAGGGCTCTGCCGTGGCCACCACTTGGGATCTGTATGCAGTCGTCGCCCCTCCGCTCTGGTTTATTGCCTCAGTAGCCCTTGCTGGAAACAACATCGGTGCCCTAACTCCTCCGTCCTCTATTCCAGTGAGTTACTGGATGAAGGTAAGGATCAGGATGAAATTTTAGTTGTGCACTAGTAGTTGATTGGGTAGTTGATGCATTCGTAGTGTGATTTCTTTGGATTTGATTGTTATAAGACAGTGATCTAGTTGGTTCCTGCTATCACAGCATCAAGAGTTTGTTGCTGTCCCTGCTTGATTCCGGCCACCACACCCCTGTTAACAGATTGACACACCTGAGGTAAGATTAGGTTGTAAGATGGGTTGTTGTTTGATTTGTGATTCCCAATTATTGGTCTCAATATGATATGATCAATGGGAAGGATTTCAACAGGGAGTTTGTGTTCTGTGGGCTTACTTGGTTATAGCAGAAAATTCCAACCAGCAGCACCCCTTGTTCCAGAAATCAACAAGGCTGAGAAATAAGGTAAGGTGTAGGACATTTGATACATGTTATGGATCATGGTTTTGATTCAATTATTTCATATAGTGTTTATGTGTCAAAGGAATTAGGATTTTATTTTAATCTAATAGTATGATTAGGGTTTTATCCTAATTTAGAGTTAGAGATTTTATTTAGCTATTTATGAGAATTTTATCTAAATAAAAAAATATATATATTGGTGACACAGGATTTTGACGCGAGACGAGTATCTCGATTATCGGATTGGACCTTTTCGATTGGAGGCGGGTACTTTTGACTTTATGTCTTTGATATGCATAGTAGTGAACTTAACAAATAGCAACAATTATGTTTCTCAATTGTTTCGGTTAGTCACTACCCGATACCTGTTACATGTTTGGTTGATTGTTTGTTTTGCATCTCATGTTATTACTTACCTAATTACACATGCTTAGGGGTAGTGATATAACTATGCTTCACCATTTTCAGAACCTAGGTGTGATACCTTATCTGATCTGTGTACCCTTGATATGATTTATTGACTATGGTGCACATCATATATGTATATAGATTGGTTCAGTATATTACCATGCTTAGTGTCATGCACCATTTGCATGATTGCACGCTGTGTGATAGATTGCTCCATTATTGTCGAGCACATCGCCAGTTTCATCACTGTTCGGTACTCCGTTGTTGACGCTCATGGGTAGCGTGACGCAGCGTAGTAACACGTCAGTTTGCTCGTTCGATGCTCCGTTGGTCCGCTCATGGGTAGTTTGATTGCAGCATGGTAGCACGTCGAGACCCCTCCCCGTCATCGTGTACCGGGAGATGAGAGCATTGCGCTCCCCCATTTATGATTTGGGGTAGGAGTATGTGTATATTCCGACAGCATCCCGCCCACTCGGTCACTCATCAGGAGTAGTGATGCAGAGTGCACGGTTGTCACAGCCCTACCCACTCGGTCCCACCATTGGGTGTGAGATGGCTGATTGGCGTCAGGGGTGACCATGACCGCATTGGCATCATACACATTGATGCATTTATTTTTTGTGATTGTGTTTGCTGCATTTATTTGCTGCATATTGGTTGGATGCCCATGCTTGACATGCATATAGGATTTCTATACCTCTCGGACTGTTTATCCTTGTAGCAGATCCTGGTTAGTACAGTATTCTTCTGTTCATTTCAGATTGCATTTACATTTATTACGTCAGGAGACTGTACGCATGATTAGTGCTAGATGTTACTTTCTTACTATGTATATCAGTTGTTACCCGCTGAGCGTTGGACTCACCCCCGCCTCCGTTATTATTTTCAGGTTGATGCTGTCAAGAGAGGGTTCCAGTTGCTAGTCCCCTGCAGACCACGAGGGCTTATGGATCTTTTGGTTTTTTTTTCTTCTTTATTAGACTATGTTTTGAACTTGTTATGTTTTTTTTGGATACTTTGAATCTTGTATGGATTGTTCTTACTTGTGGATGATTTTTATTTGGCTTTTCTTTTACTATGTGCCTGCCTAGATGGCAGAAGAGGTAAGTTGGTTTTATCATCGGATTTGAGCTTTACGAGTGTAGTGGAGTAGGAATATGTTTTGAGCTTTATGGGTGTAGTTGAATAGGGTTGTTTTCGAGTCATCGTACTACTGTTCAGTTTGATTATTATTAAACTGCATAGTTGTGTCAGCCAGAGGCTGAAATTTATATAAACTGCGTGGTTGTCTGTGTTGATGTTTGCTTATTATTGTTATTATTCCAGCCGCATGTGACTGAGGTATATAGTATTTGTAGAAAGTTTCAGATTGTCCGCCGTACAGGGGAGATGCTGCCGAAATTTCTTCGGACAGGGACTCCTCCGGGACGTGACAAATTTAGTACCATTTAAAAAAAATCTAGTATATTTTTTATCCAATTGAGTATCATTTAAAAAAAATCTAATATATTTTCCATCCAATTGAATATCATTTAAAGAAAATCTAATATATTTTCCATTCAATTGAGGTGGAAAAAGAATCATACTCAATTCAATAAAAAAATATACTAGATTCTAGTTTAATGTACTGAATTTAAGAGAATTTATACTCATTTTTAGACTTTTTATACTTAAAATATCAGGGGCAATTAGGTAAATATATTAGACTAGGGAGTGAAAATAAAAAAAATTTCTAACGGGGAGTGCATGTAAAGTTGTGTTTGTCAATGGGGACTATATGTAAATTTGCCCGTAGTATATTGTTTAGACGGTTTAGATGGAATTTTGTAAGGAATGTTTTAAAAAGATATTTATTGTTTAAAAAGTAATTAGAACTTGTCTTCTTTGATTCGATGCTATTTATTATTTAATCGAGCAGGTCGATGTAAGAAAATGAATTAGGGAACATTTCAAAGTCTCGACCTTGACGGAGAAATGCATGTGTCGTTTTATTAATCATATATTTGGGCTGGCCTATAGCTCAGTCCAGTCCATACATAAATCCGTATATTTTTATTTAGGTTGACGATAATAGAAAATTTTTATAGGATTCATATTGATAAGTGTTATCTAATTCATTAATTTTTTTTAATTTTAGTATTAATTAAACCTCATGAACATTTTCAATAATCCCCTAAATCTGCTGACGATTAATAGAACACAGTACTATTCTGAAAATTACACTACTAATTATTGAATCCAGAACATTTTATATATATATATATATATATATATATATATATATATATATATATATATATATATATATATATATATATATATATATATATATATATATATATATATATATATATACTTTTTTTTTCCTTTTCTATTTAGGATTTAAGCTTAATCAAATTTTATCTTTAGGAATTAGGAGTTGTGTTATAGTGTTCTAAGTTAAAAATAAAATAAAATTAAAAAATTTTAGGTGTTCATAAGGTATAATATATATATTTTAGATATTTAGGATTTACAATTTAAAGAAAAAAAAAAGAATAGAGACAACTGTATCAATTTCAGTCGTGCATTCCCCAACGAATCATCCACAATATAAGTGTGTACATATATACGGTAAAATTAATATAATATAAAGAAACATGTAATTTTTTTAATTGGTACCATATATTTAATTTACACTAATTAATATGATTGATTCGGTCCCATAAAAAATTTTATTGACTATTAAAATAAATAAAAAAATATTCATAATGGACGACTTACCAATCCAATATTATTATATTAATTACATAGTAAAAAAATCATCTATTAATTTATTAAAGTTGAAACACGATACTCAAGTATGAATTTACATTAGTTTAATGATTTTTTTTAAGGCACCTCCGAGTTTGAATCCGTAGAGGACTAAATTTCAAACAAATATTCTCCTTTTTAGTTTTTTACATTCCAACAAAATATATAAAGTTGGGAGATGTTATTATTATTATTATTTTTATTATTTTGTAAATTTAAAATCTTAGATCCCCACTGCATTATCTCAGGACACGCGGCAAGGAATTAACATGCATTTTGCGTGCCAAGTTTTTTCCCAATGTACGGGGACGTGGTCCACCCATCAATCGTTGGCATGCATGTTTTCCTTGCCTTGGTTTGTCTCCATCGACGCAAAACGTCCAACACCTCGCGCTCGGCACTGCGCGACGCATTGGCATGTGATGCACGCTTTTGCTTGTTTAATTTGCTGAGCGGCAGACGATGCGCAGTGGCAGCGCAGCGTGTGGAGGAAGCAACAAGTCAAGCGTTTTAAATGAGGAATAACAAACTAAACAAGGCCAATTTATCATATAAAATATCGACTTTAACAAAAAAATAAAAATAAAATAAAAAATACTCATCTAACTTTCATATTTACTAAAAGACTAACTTCAATCAAGAATTTAACAATTTAAGTGAATTCATTTTCTCAGTCAAGAATTTAACAATTTGATAAATGCTCCTATTTTTTTCTTTTTAAAAAAAAGAGGTTTGGTGAGAGGAAATAGAGTCGTTCACTTCTTTTAACTGCTGGTCAATATTCAACGGTTGGATATTTTCTAACAAACTCAGTCGTATCTAATCATCCGTCTTTCAACGGTTGCATAATTATTTTTTATGTAAAAATAATTATTTTGCATAGAATACAATGTATTTTAAAAAGAAATCGCGTCGTAGTGTTGCGGTAATCTCACAGGGGATTACGGCATCGCGCTGGCGTTCGAATTTCTGCCGACTTATGCGGCGACCAGCTGACTGACCGCCCTGATC
Source organism: Zingiber officinale (assembly GCF_018446385.1). Classification (NCBI taxonomy): domain Eukaryota; kingdom Viridiplantae; phylum Streptophyta; class Magnoliopsida; order Zingiberales; family Zingiberaceae; genus Zingiber; species Zingiber officinale. The sequence continues at coordinate 19,292,959 of NC_055989.1, forward strand.
TCCTCCAATCTCAGGTTAAGTTAAACTTAAAACTCTCACTATCACCGTCAGATTATAGTTCTAGGAGCCTATCGTACCGTTGGATCAACCCATGTGGAGACGTTCACGGGACTCAAAGGCCTTCCACCGGCAAGTCAAAATGGACCCCACGCCACTGCCAGCCGTCTCATGGGGCCACTGCTCCTTCCTTCATTATTATTTGCATTTGCATAATTTTATTATTATTATTAATTCTTTTTATGGTATATCGATCTAAAATAAGGATGACGATGGATCGGATTCGGATCGGATTTTATATCTTCCGTCCTTATATTCATCGGATATAGGATCTCCGATGGGTATACTTATACCCATTAAATGATCGAATATCTTCTATAGTTATAATTTTTCTTCTTTCTATCCAACTATTATCATTTAAGAAAAATATATTAAAATTAACAACCTATTAAAAAATATATATATAATTTAAAAAATAGATTAAACATCTATATAGTCTCCTCCTAATATCAACAAAAATAGTAAGTTGATTTTAGAAAAAGAAAATTTTCTTTAATATATGTATATATATTATTCAATTGGATATTCGGGTCGGGTATCGGGTATTGATAGTTCCTCTATACCCTCCTCCATTCGGGTTGGTTGTCAGATCCTCCATCAAGTTCGGGTAAAATTGTCATCCCTATCAAGTTCGGGTAAAATTGTCATCCCTAATCTAAAGGACCTTTTAACTCGGTTTTAAAAAATAAATAGTTAAATAATTAGATGGATATTAGTTTATTGTTTATTTAAATAATAGAAATAATCACTTAAAGACACATCCATATTTATTTAAAAAATATATTTTTAATTTTTAATCTAATTTAATCATTATTTTATGAGTAAAGTAGATGATCCGGTGGTAAGAGCCTGGGATCCCCTAACGAGGGGTCAACGCCACGTGTAGGTCAAAAAGTCATGTGGTCCGTCGAAGAAGGGTGAGCCGACCGGACTCATGAGAAAAGGGCAGGCCGATCGGTCTGCCAGTAAACATCTGATAGTAAAAGGTACCCTGACAGGGATCGGGGTTCCGACGCTCAAGGAAACAGTAAATAATGACCGAGCGGAAGGCCTAAGAGAAGGCAGGACATAATGGGTGTGTCGCCCGGCCGGCGCAGGGAATTATGGCCGTCCGGACGGCGCTCTTCGTCTAGCCGGTCGGACGGACGTCCTGGCCGGCAGTGGGTAAATAGGGACAGGAACATTGCTGACAACCGTCAAGTCATATGACTAGCCCATACTCCTAGACTGATAATGGGGTGTCCTGTTGTCCCATCGAAGGCGCGATGGGACTGTTGAAGTATGGCGTCAGGTAAGCTTTCTGACAAAGTCATACCGAGGTATGGGCTGCGGACACGTACGCGCCTCGGTGGGCGTGTAGAAGCTCTTTCACCGCTCTATATAAAGAGCTGCAGACTTCGCCGGAGGTACGCGAGATACAAGCTTTGGAGCTACTGTTTTCACCACCTGCTTACCTGACTTGAGCGTCGGAGGGTCGCCGCCGGGAACCCCTTCCCAGCCCGACTTCTGTGCAGGTTCGCCGGAGCTCCGTGGGACTAGCCGGAGATCTACATCAGCAACCCGGAGAGCGCCACGTGCCCAGCGTCCGTTGATTCAGCGTTCGGACAGGATCAAATTGGCGCCGTCTGTGGGAACGCTCCTGCATCCGAACGGGAACAATGGACGAGGCTGGACGACAACACACGGTGACGCTTTCAAACGAGGAACTCGACGCTCTGATCGAGATAAGGGCCGCCAAGCTCGTGGAGCAAAAACAGAAAGCCACAGCCGAGCGACCGGAGCAGCAAGCAACATCAGCGTCTGGTGGTCGAGCGGAAGCACCACCGGCCACCGTTGCATTTCATCGAGCCCTATTCCGCACCCCTGAAGCCGTACCAGCTCATAGAGATAGGGGATCTTCTTCGGATGAAATGCCTAGACGGGATGACAGAAAGGGGAAAGCCCCCCGAGCGGACGCATCACCCGAGAGGATTAATCACCAATTTTCAGAGGCTATTCTGCGAGATCCTCTGCCGAAGCACTATGTGCCTCCGACGATCGACAAGTATAATGGGGCAACCGACCCAGATGATCATCTGGGTAAGTTTGATAACACAGCTACGCTCCATCAATACACAGATGGAGTAAAATGCCGAGTTTTTCTTACCACTCTCTCGGGATCGGCTCAACGGTGGTTTCGGAGGTTGCCGGACGGATCCATCACTAGCTTTAAGGAGTTCCGAACGGTCTTCCTCCACCATTTTGCGAGCAGTCGACGCTACCAGAAAACAAGCGTGAGCCTGTTCGCCATCAAGCAAGAAGCCCGTGAATCGGCGAGCGGAGGAACATGGAGCTGGACCTGGTCGAAAAAGAAAGAGCCAAGGCGTCCGTTCGGCTGATGGCGTACCGGCAACGGATGAAGCAAAACTACAACCGCCGTGTAATCCCCAGATCATTCTAGGTCGGCAATCTTGTCTGGAAGAAAGTCAAGCCGGTCGGCGACGTCGGCAAACTGGAGGCACCGTGGGCGGGCCCCTTCAAGGTTATTGAAAAGCTCCGCTCGGGCGCATATTATTTGGAGGATGAAGACGGGCGGCAGCTGGATCGACCGTGGAGTGCAAATCATCTCCAGCCTTATCGAGCTGGATGAAAGGTGCACGAATGTAACTCATTTTTGTGTATATGCTAGTCGCCCGTGTCCTTGTAATGCAGGAAGCGAAATTAATTCAAAGGATGGCCAAGGGTTCCGCCGATCGGCAGTATCGAAGTTAGCCGTGAAGACCGTCGAGCTCCGACGTTAAATATCGAGAGACGAGCCGGCGTCTATAAACGTCCGAGCGGAAGACCGTCGAGCTCCGACGTTAAATATCGAGAGACGAGCCGGCGTCTATAAACGTCCGAGCGGAAGACCGTCGAGCTCCGACGTTAAATATCGAGAGACGAGCCGGCGTCGCTGAACGACCGAACGGAAGACCGTCGAGCTCCGGCGTTAAATATCGAGAGACGAGCCGGCGTCTATAAACGCGTCCGAGCGGAAGACCGTCGAGCTCCGACGTTAAATATCGAGAGACGAGCCGGCGTCTATAAACGTCCGAGCGGAAGACCGTCGAGCTCCGACGTTAAATATCGAGAGACGAGCCGGCGTCTATAAACGTCCGAGCGGAAGACCGTCGAGCTCCGACGTTAAATATCGAGAGACGAGCCGGCGTCTATAAACGTCCGAGCGGGAGAGCCATCCATGTAATATATTCCGGCGGTAAGAAGCCGATCGACGACAGAGCTCGTTCTTTAAGACCCCTGAGTAGCCGAGCGGCTTGCATAGCAAAGTCTATGGAAAACCCCTTTGAGGTAAAGCGCAAAGCAAAAGATGGTTAATTAGAATTAAAAATGCAAGCAAGTGAACGAGTGATGTTCGCGCGCCGAGCGGCTGCTTAATTGCGCGGCGAAAGACGTTATTGAAGGCAGGCGGCTTGGGTCCACGTAAGAGCGTGAAGCCGAGCGGAGGAGTTTTAAAGAACACTTCACACGTGACGAAAGAAAAATTTCTTGCCAAAACAAAAGTTGAAGGAAAGGAAAAGATTATCTATTAAGCACGGGGCTAACCAAAAAAAGTTACAGCAAAAATAAGTTGGGCCGAACGGCGGGGATACAAAAAAGTTCATAAGAAACACTCCTCATGCGTCGAAATCAAAAAGAGCATCAGGGATGGCGCCCATCACGGTCGCGAGGTCCTCGGGAGGGATGGTCAGCTCGGAGGGCAGGTGGCCTTTGGCCTTTAAGTGATCCACCGCCGCTTTGATCGCCTCTTCAAAGGTGAGGGAGATCTTGTCAGTAAATTTCTCCCCAAAGGCATCCGAGCGGACAAATGCCTTCCTCACCTCGTCGGAGCGAGCCGACTCCCCCTCTTGATACTCTTTGAGCGCGGCGTGGGCGGCGTCGCTGGCAGTTTGGAGATCCTTCAAATCTCCTTCAAATCTTTGAAGATCGGCCGAGCGGCTCTCCTTCTCGGTGGCCAGAAGAGCATCCAGATCCTTGATGCGTTGCTCCAGCCCTCTGATCTCCACCTTCATTCGGTCCATGTCATCGATGGCCTGGCGCTTCCGGGTGGTCGCCGTCTTGATCTCCTTGTCTCGTTGTTTGATCATCGCTTCGAGCCGAACGACCTTGCTCGCTAGATCAGAAGCTCGTTTCCGTTCGGCTTCCAGTAATTTTTTGGCCTTCTCCAGCTCGGCCGTTGACTGTCGGTTGTCTCCCGCGGCCTTGAGTTTTTTCAGTTCATCCTCCAGCTCGGCCAACCGATTGCTAACGGCAATCTTCTCCACCCAGTTCTACGAGCAAAAGTGAACAGGTTAAAAACTTAATTCAAATACACGAACAAAGAAAAAGAGCATACCCAGGCGGCCTGTTAAAGGTTGCTGTCGCCGAGTTGCCCGGGAGTCATAGCTTTTATTCGGCGCCGAGCGTCCTCCCAAGCTTTTGCAAGAGGGCCCGTCAAGGTGATCTGCTGCTCGGGGACCACTGGCCGATCGGCAGCAGCCATGTATTCCTCTGAGGGGAGGCGCAGGACGGTTTTAATTAAATTTGAGCCGCTCGGCTCGCTCTGAGAAGCATCGGCCTTACCGGACGGCCCACCGGTGGACGAGGAAGGAAGATCGCCCAAACGCCTGATACGGCGCAGAGTTCTTGAAGGGCTGGACGGCGGCACCTCAGAGCTTGCCCTTGGAGAGTCATGTGGGGTCGGAGTACTCTCTAGGGAAACCGTCCCGGACAACACCGGAGCATCCGCGCCCCGCTCGGGCTGTGGCTCATCAAGTGGAGTTGAGGCAGATGCAGATTCCGGTCGTCGGCGCTTCCGAGTGACTAGCGGAACATCATCGGCCGAACGACCCTCTACCTCGGCTTGGGTAGAAGGTTCTGTGCCGCCCGCTGCCTCGTCAGGAGAGGTAGTAGCTGCTAAGGTTTCAGGGGCATCCTGAGTCCCCTCGCCTAATTCGCCGGTCGGATCGACTGGATAAAGGCCCCGCTCGGCGACCTCCTTGTTCTTCACCGCCTCAATCTGAGCGGCTTTCAATTTGAGCTTCTCGGTCGCCTTAGCACGCCACATAACTTCAGCTGCAGAAGCAAAGATTAAATCAATTAGAACAAAAGAAAAAGGAGGGATGAGAATCGCTTACTCATGCTGCAGGGCAGATCGGCTGAGGTGGAAGACAGGCCGAATATATACATTACTCCTGGGAGGAGTAGCTTGTCAATGTGATAGCGCTGACCCACCAACCGCTCGGCCGCATGAAGGTAGGTTGTATCACCTCTAAATTTGCCGAGCTCTGGTTGCGTCGGCATCGCCGTCTGCCACTCGGTACGAAAAGTGGGTCGCTCGGGAAAACGCACATAGAAAAAGTGCTCCTTCCAATATTTGTTGGAGTTCGGCATATTATCAAAAAAGACGAAGCCTATCCTAGATTGGAAAATAAAGGTACCCCACTCGGCTTGTTTGGGATAGAAAAAGTAGTGAAAAATCTTAGGGTCGAGGGGGATGTTGTTCAGCTTAAAAAGGACTATCACTCCGCTCAACAGTCTGATGGAGTTAGGGACTACCTAGCCGAGCGGAATGCGAAAATAATTGCAGATTTGTAAGAAGAACTTGTGGGGTGGAAAACGTAGCCCGACCAAAAATTGGTCTCGGAAGAAAAGAACGGTACCGGGCGGCGGTTCATGAGGCCGATCGGCCGGTGTGGCTAACACTATTTGGTGGTCGGTCGACAGATCATAGGTTCGAGTGAGGCGCAAGGCGTCATCCTCGTCGAACCGGCTTTCCATGGTCGGATACCAAAGACCCGGAGCACCGCCGGTCGGCTGTGAGGTATTGGTCATGGTATAAGGCCAGGGATGGACGTGTGATGGAAGGAAGGAGAAATAAAACTAGGAAAGAGTGCGGGATGATAAAAGAAATAGCTAAAAGAGAGAGGAAAGGAGAGGCATCAAGGAAGAGGAAGTCTTACGAGCAAGGGAGATGATCGGAAGAAGCTGTAGGGTTGCCGGAGAGCCGGAACGCAGGGTCGCCGGAGAAGAAAAGAGCAGCGAGACGTCGGGAGGAGATGAGGCCGAAATGCGGCGGAAAGTGGAAGTCGGCGCTTTATAAGGGCGGCCGCTATTAATTTCAGCCGTCCGATCCAGGTCGCCGATATCAAGGTCGTCATCTAGTCGTTCATTTCAAACGACGGTTGTCCCATCGTAAGTGACGCCACCGCCATACGCTGACAAACGCACGATCGCCACGTGTCAGCAGGATACTGGCCACATTTAATGAGCTCCTCTTACCGTGCGCGGCGCACGTGATGGGTAGTAAGGGAAAGCATCGGACATGGATTCCAAGAGAACACAAGGCACGGACAAGATACCGCCGAACGGATGAGTATCCCTATGCCTGGCCGAGCGGCCTAATACAGTGATCAGTGCTCAGTCAGATCGGCAGTCTAGTCAGTCGAACTTCGCCTCCTTCGACTAGACTCGAGGGGAAGGCAAGTGATCCGGTGGTAAGAGCTCGGGATCCCCTAACGAGGGGTCAACGCCACGTGTAGGTCAAAAGGCCAGGTGGTCCGTCGAAGAAGGGTGAGCCGACCGGACTCATGAGAAAAGGGCAGGCCGATCGGTCTGCCAGTAAACATCTGATAGTAAAAGGTACCCTGACAGGGATCGGGGTTCCGACGCTCAAGGAAACAGTAAATAATGACCGAGCGGAAGGCCTAAGAGAAGGCAGGACATAATGGGTGCGCCGCCCGGCCGGCGCAGGGAATTATGGCCGTCCGGACGGCGCTCTTCGTCTAGCCGGTCGGACGGACGTCCTGGCCGGCAGTGGGTAAATAGGGACAGGAACATCTGCTGACAGCCGTCAAGTCATATGGCTAGCCCATACTCCTAGACTGACAACGGGGTGTCCTGTTGTCCCATCGAAGGCGCGATGGGACTGTTGAAGTATGGCGTCAGGTAAGCTTTCTGACAAACCCATACCGAGGTATGGGCTGCGGACACGTACGCGCCTCGGTGGGCGTGTAGAAGCTCTTTCACCGCTCTATATAAAGAGCCGCAGACTTCGCCGGAGGTACGCGAGATACAAGCTTTGGAGCTACTGTTTTCACCACCTGCTTACCTGACTTGAGCGTCGGAGGGTCACCGCCGGGAACCCCTTCCCGGCCCGACTTCTGTGCAGGTTCGCCGGAACTCCGTGGGACTAGCCGGAGATCTACATCAGCAACCCGGAGAGCGCCACATGCCCAGCGTCCGTTGATTCAGCGTTCGGACAGGATCAGTAGAGAAAAATCCCCAATCAAAATTTGAATTTTATATATAATCCCCACTCATAAAAAATTTTGTTTCCACTCTTGCATGCAAAGTTTTATTTGCTTCAATTCCTTCATGCAAATATTGTTACCTAATTGCCCCTCAGATTTTTTAGGTACAAAAGGTCCAAAAATAAGTATAATTCCTCTTAAAGTCAACACTTTACACTAGAATCGAGTATATTTTCTCTTAAATTGAGCATAGTTTTTTTTCCTATTTTAATATAATTTCTCCTAAATTCAATACTATTTAAAAAAATCTAGTATATTTTATATCCAATTAAGTATCATTTAAAGAAAATCTAGTATATTTTCTATCCAATTGAGTATCATTTAAAAAAAATATAGTATATTCGAGTATATTTTCTATTAAAATTGCCCTTCATATTTTTAGGTATAAATAGTGTAAAAATGAGTATAATTCCTATTAAATTCAGCACTTTAAACTAGAATAGAGTATATTTTGCAGGTTCGCCAGAGGTCCACATTATCTTGGAGGTCATCCGGAGACAACATAGAGCGCCACGTCCCCAGTGGCCGTCGACTCGATTCTCGGACAGGATCAAATTGGCGTCGTCTATGGGAACGCACCTGAATCCGAGCCGAGAAGATGGAGGAAGTTGGACGTTCACACACCGTGACGCTCTCTCCCGAAGAACTCGACGCGCTCATCCAGGCGCAAACGGCAAAGATAGTGGAGCAGCAGCAGAAGGCGCAAGCCGAACGGCTTGCGCAGCAAGCCACCTCAGCATCCGGCGGCCGAGCGGCGTTGGAAGACCGACCGAAGCAATTTTCTACCTGGGCGCAGAATAAGGGGCAGACCGGCACGCCAGGAGAGGTGCCGCCCGCTCCAATCCCATTCCATCGGTCTCTATTCCAAACTCCCTCCGAACTCGCCCAGGCCAACCAAGGGTCATCCGATAAGGCTCCCGCTCGGGACGTTAAGAAGGGCAAGGCGCCTCGGACCAATGCTTCGCCCGAGCGAATCAATCGTCAGTTCTTAGAGGCGATTCTGCAGGATCCGCTCCCGAAGCACTATGCCCCTTTGGCAATTGGAGAGTACAATGGTGCGACTGACCCAGACGACCATCTCGGTAAGTTCGATAACACTGCTACTCTCCATCAATACACTGACGGAGTTAAGTGTCGAGTCTTCCTCACTACATTATCCGGCTCGGCGCAACGATGGTTCCGGAGACTGCCGGACGGGTCAATTCAGACCTTCAAAGACTTCCGGACGACATTCCTCCACCACTTCGCTAGCAGCCAACGCTATCAGAAGACCAGCGTCAGCTTATTTTCTATAAAGCAAGGGTCGTGAGAGACCCTCCGAGCCTACATCCAACGTTTCAACCAGGCAGCCATGGATATCCCTACGGTCTCATCCGAGACAATGATGCATGCCTTCACTCAGGGCTTAGTCGACGGGGATTTCTTCCACTCGCTCATCTGAAAGCCGCCCCGCGACTACGACCACATGCTGAAGAAGGCAAACGAATATATCAATGTGGAAGAAGCTCAGACAGCCAGGAGGAAAGAAGCCCTATCCGAGCCTTCAGCTCCGGTAGAGCGGAGGTCGCCGGCCAGCCATCAGCCACCAAGAGGGCCCCGCGCTGAGGGAACGTGCCCTCATCAGGAAATAAGGCCGCACGCTGTCCAACATGTGGCAGCCGATCGGCCCAAGCAAAAAGGAAAGGTATGGACTCCCATGTTTTGTTCGCTTCACCAGTCAGCAACCCACAACACCCGTGATTGTCAGAGTCTCGGCCTGATTGCTCACCCGGCGCCGAGAAGCTATTGACGCCGATCACCTTCACCCCGATCGACGCCAGCGACACCAGAGTACCGGGCGGCGGGTGGCTAGGGAGTCCCTCGAACGACAACATCATCATCAACCGAGGGTCAATCCCCGAGTCTCGCAGGACCGAATGAGACCGCCCGCTCAGGAGGAAGAAAACAGGGGCAACACTGCTCGGGGCGAGATCAACATCATTGCTGGTGGACCAACAAGTTGTTACTCAAACCGGGCCAGAAAGTCACACGCTCGGTAGCTAAGGATCCATGCAGTATGCTGCAGTCAGGAGCGGGCACAGGGCCCTGAGATCAACTTCGGACCCAGAGACCTTGAAGGAGTAGAAGTACCGCATGACGATGCACATATCATTCGAGCGGTAATAGCAAATTATACTATTCACCGCATATTCATTAATATTCACCGCATATTACCCTGAGATTCACCGCATTATTTTTAAGAAGGCGTTCGATCAACTGCAAATGGACTGAGCTGAGTTGCTGCTCATGACAACCCCGCTGTACGGATTTACTGGCAATGAGGTTCTGCCGGTGGGGCAAACCCGGTTGGCCATCTCGCTGGGAGAAGAGCCGATGCGGAGGACGCGGACCACAAACTTCATTGTGGTCGATGCCCCCTCCGCCTACAATGTGATACTGGGGTGATCGGCTCTCAATGAGTTCCGGGCGGTCGTCTACACTTTTTGTCAAAAGATCAAGTTCCCCGTGGAGGACGAGGTGGGAGAAGTCCGGGGAGATCAGCTGGCCGCCCGACGATGCTATGTAGAGATGATCCGAGCAGAATCGAAGTCCTCTCGAAAAGCGTCGCGCCTGGAGGTAAACACTATAAGCAAAAAGCCTCCGACTTTAGTTTATGAAGAAAAGAAGGAGGTGCAGATCCAGACGAGCCGACCGGAGGCCACCACATTCATTGCATCCGACCTGGAAGCAGGCCGGAAGGAAGAGCTGGTCAAGTGCTTGCGGTGCAACCACGAGGTCTTTGCGTGGTCAACACACGAGCTACCGGGCATCTCGCCTAGCGTCGCGCAGCATGAGCTCCATGTCCGGTCGGACGCACGACCCGTGAAGCAGAGGAAGAGGGACTTCAGTGCCGAGCAGAACGTCATTATCTGAGCGGAAGTCGATAAGCTTCTAGAGGTCGGTCATATACGGGAGGTGCAATTCCCGAGCTGGCTTGCAAATGTGGTGCTAGTCTCCAAGCCAAGTAACAAGTGGAGGGTCTGCATCAACTTCCGGGATCTGAACAAGGCGTGCCCAAAAGACTTTTATCCTCTGCCCCGAATCGACCAAATGGTGGACTCCACCGCTGGGTGTGAACTAATATGCATGCTAGATTCCTATCAGGGATACCACCAAGTCCCGCTCGCCAGAGGTGATCAGGAGAAGGTAAGCTTCATCACGGCAAATGACGCCTACTGCTACAATGTGATGCCGTTTGGACTGAAGAACGTCGGGGCTACATATCAACGGCTCATGAACAAGGTGTTCCGGAAGCAGATCGGGTGGAACTTGGAGGTATATGTCAATGACATACTTATTAAATCACTCTGAGTGGCTGACATTTCTACAGATATAGAGGAGACCTTCCAGACACCGAGGACGTACGGAATCAGGCTGAATCCCCAGAAGTGTCTATTCGGAGCGAAGAGCAGTCGCTTTTTAGGCTATATCATCACCGAGCGGGGCATAGAGGCGAATCCCAGCAAAGTGAAGGCACTACAAGACATGTCACCTCCCAGAAATCTGAAGGAAGCACAACGCCTTACCGGTCGGATAACAGCCCTTTCACGGTTCATATCCAAAGCGGCCGATCGGAGTCTGCCCCTTTTTCAAGATTCTGCGCCGAGCCACCAAGTTCCATTGAAATGAAGAATGTGACCGGGCCTTCAAAGAATTGAAGGTTTATCTGAACTCTTTACCTATATTAGCTAAGCCGACTATTGGCGAGCCACTCCGCATCTACTTATCCTCGACCAAACATGCTGTTGGCTCGGCGTTAGTACGGTCGGACGACGAAGAACAACCAGTGTATTTTCTGAGTCATATTTTAAAGGATGCGGAATCCCGCTACACTGCCTCGAGAAGTTTGCCTTCGCATTGGTCCTCGCCGCCTGGAGACTCCGACCCTACTTTCTCGCACACACAATTATCGTCATGACGAACAGCCCTTTGGGAAGAGTACTTCTTAATCCCAAGGCGTCCGAACGATTGATCAAGTGGACAACAGAGCTCAGTGAGTTCGACATACAGTATCAACCCCGGATAGCCATTAAAGCCCAATCATTGGCAGCCTTCATCACCGAAGTGCAAAACCCCGAGCTCGGAGCCACTTGGAAGGTATATGTGGACGGGTCATCCACGAGGTAGGGAAGCGGCATCGGCATTCTGTTAATTTCACCACAAGAAGAGCGTATGCATCTGTCCGTTCGGTTGAACTACCGTTCTACTAACAATGAGGCGGAGTATGAGGCCCTCATAGCTGGTTTGCAGGTCGCTCGGCACGTAGGAGCCAGTAAGGTTCTAATTTATTCAGCAATGACACTATTCCTCTGAGTAGTCACTAGCTCTATCTTGTGGTCGAAGGCTTGGACCTGCTTTTCGAACTGGCTCAACAGGTTCGCCTGATAAGCCGATTTCTTTCGCTCGGCCTCCAACAGTTCCTTAGTCTTGGCCAGCTCCTTCTGCAGCTCGCCGTATGATGGTGCCTGAGAGGAGGATGGCTCGCCAAAAATTTTGAGCTTCTTCAGCTCTTCCTCTAACATCGCCATATGACTGGTGATGACCACGCTTTCCACCCAGTTTTGACAATTAAAGAGTTGTTCAGTGCCGATCGTAAAAAAAAAACAACGTGAATGAGTATGGATAGAAAACTTACACCGGTGGCGTGCTACAGGTAACTATTGTCCAACAGACCGGGGGGCATTGCGGCGACACGGGCGTGGGCGTCCTCCCATACTTTGGCGAGCAGGCCTCTGATGATGATAACGTGTTCAGGGGTCATTGGCCACTCAGATTCTGCCATGTAGGTCTCCGTGGGAAGGTGCAGAACGACCTTTATTATGCGGCGGCCGCCTGGCGTTGTATGAGCGGATGCTGAAGGACCAGATGGTTGGTCGAACGACGCAGAAAGTATGCCCGAGCAACGAATCCTTTGACGCGCTGGAGGCAAGGAACTGATCGGCTGCGCCGCGATGGGGTCAGCTGGCAGATCCAGCTGGGAGGGGGTCTGATCGGAGGAGAGGGCCTCGACATATGGGACATTTTCTTTGGGGGAGAGCGTGCCCGTCTGTTCGGACGCTTGTACCGCTGAAGTGGCTGAAAGCATAGGTGTCCCTGTCCTGCGTCGCTTTCGTCTGGAAAGGGGAAGATCGTCCTCTGGCTCAGAGTCATCGCCCCGAGCGGTAGGCTGTCGGCTTGAAGCTGCTTCGCCCACCACCTCCACAGGAGAGGTCTGAGCGGCGGACTCCCCAACATCCGCCTCGCTTTCACCCTCACGAGAGCCTACCGTAGCAATGTCAAGTCGCTCCATTTCTTTGGCCGCTGCCGCCTCGATCGCGGCGACCTTCTTCTTCAGGGTGCTAAACAGCACGGACTCTATCATGATGTTCGCTGCGAAAGATAAGGAAGAAAATTAGTTAGACTCAAAGTAAAGACACAAGTAAATTCTTTACCAAAGCTGCTCGGGATCTTCGTTTGGATCGGACTCAGGCCAAACATGTACATCACCCCCTCGGTAGCAGCTTGTGGATATCGAACTTCAGGCCGGCGAGCATATTTGCTGCTTGGAGATAGTCCGGTCGGGTCTTATATCTCTTCAACACGGGAGGAGTAGGAAGCCCAACCTGCCACTTAGTTCGGAAGGGAGGCAGTTCGGGAAGTCGCGGGAAGAAGAAGTAATCTTTCCAGTGTTTATTAGAGGAAGACATTTTATCGAAAAAGACTAAGCCGATCCGAGACTGGAACAAATACGTGCCCAGCTCGGACTGCTTGGGATAATAAAAGTAGTAAAAAACCTCAGGACGGAGAGGTATGTCGTGGATTTTGAATAACACCACGACCCCACGCAAGAGGCGAAAGGAATTAGGGACGAGCTGGGCGAGCGGAATGCGAAAGAAGTTATAGACTTCGAGGATAAAGGGGTGGATAGGAAACCGTAGCCCGACCACAAACTGCTCTCGGAAGAAGAAGATCGTGCCGCTCGGCGGCATGTGTGGTCGGTCGGAAGGCGAAGCCAGAACCAGTTCAAAATTAGAAGGAAGGTCGAGGGCATTGGTCAGGCTCTCCACGTCGTGTGCGTCGAACCGTGACTCCATGGTCGTGTACCATGGGCCAGGAGCAAGTTCCGAAGGCTGAGAAGGACTAGCCATCGCTGGAACAGTAGGAAAGGCAAAAGCCAAAGAGAAACGGAGGGGTTGATGGAGGAGATGATCGGGACAGTGCCTAACGGGCACAAACAACGCTAGAGTGTAAAGAAAAACGTGAAAGAACAAAGAGACAAGGAGTGGAGAAGCCTTACAGGGGAAAAGTGTTATCGAAGAAGAATAGGAGTTGTCGGAATGCTGAGGAACGAGTTCACCGGAGTACCGAACGCAGACGAAGGCCTTCGGACGCACGAGCACGAAGATAGGCGGCGGAGGAAGGTGATGAGGGCTTTATACAGACGGGGCTCGATTCCTCCAAGTCGTTGGATTCAGGTCACAAGACTCGAGGACCATATCTCACCGTCAAATTCAAAAAGCAGAGGTCACATTGTCCGATCGTGCGATGACGGTGGCCTTGCCACACGTCGCCCGCTCACAAGATCGCATTTAATGAGCCCCGTTACGCAGCTGTGACCGTGTGCTCAGCCTTAATGGCAAGGATTTGCACGAATTCCGAGGGAATCCTAAAGACGTCAGCATTGACCGCCATTGGACCGGCGAGGCAATCAGCGACAAACCAAAACTTTTGAAGTTCCAGGGGATAGGCTGTCGAGCGATAGTGTTCACCTCCATGGTGCCTGAGCGGAGAGACATTTTCGTCAGTGGCAGAGCGGCTGTCATACCACCAGGCTAATAGTCCAGTCAGTCAGACTTGCGACCTCCTTCGACTAGACTTGAAAGGAAGGCACGTGATCCGGTGGTAAGCATAGTGGGACCCACATGGGCAGTGGTCAACGACACGTGGGGGTCAAAGTCAAGAGGGTCAACCTAAGGGTCTTGTTGATCGGAGATGTCCCTTGGCCGCTCGGCCAGGATAGCGCCAGGGCTGGTGCGAAGATAGCTCGACCACAGGTCGGGCTTCCGATGCTCATGATTTGCTCGTATCGAGGAGTTGCTGTGCCGAGCGGCTCATCCGCTCGGCTGAGCTACAGATCAACTAAGGTCGCATTCACGACCGAGTATGTGCCCGAGGGGCCTTCCCGCTCGGTCCGGCACGCCTTTACGCCCGATCGCTGGGGTGGTCGAGCGACCCTCCCGCTCGGCCCGGAAACAGACAAAAGGAGCAAAAGAGGACAAAGGAGGCAGACAGCTGGTGATATCCTTCTCGAGCTAGGTGACACCGATGGACAGCATGGTCGGCGGCTGGACCGAACAGAGAATCGAACGGTGGAAGGTTCCACTGTTATGTCAGAGATATGCTCGGACGGTTGTGGTATGGCGCCAGACACACTTTTCTAACACGACCATTCTGAGGTATGCTTTGGGAAGCGTGCACGTCTCGAAAAGTGTACACGCACCTCCCTGGGATCCTATATAAGGCCCCTCAGACTTCGACGGAGGTATGCGCAATTTTTCACTGTAGCTACAGTCCCATTATTCTGCCTCTACTTCATCTCGCTATCGCTTGACTTGAGCGTCGGAGGGTTGTCGCCGGGAACCCCTTCCCGGATTGGCTTTGTTGCAGGTTCGCCAGAGGTCCACGTCATCTTGGAGGTCATCCGGAGACAGCATAGAGTGCCACGTCCCCAGCGCCCGTCGACTCGACTTTCGGGCAGGATCATAATTCCTCCTAAATTTAACACCATTTAAAGAAAATTTAGTATATTTTTTATCTAATTGAGAATCATTTAAAAAAAATCTAGTATCTTTTCCATCCAATTGAGGTGGAAAAAAATCGTGCTCTATTTGATAGAAAATACACTAGATTCTAATTTAATGTACTAAATTTAAGAGAAATTATACTTATTTTTAGACTTTTTATACTTAAAATATCAGGGGCAATTAGGTAAGTATATTTGAATAGAGAGTGGAAACAAAGATTTATTTCATTGAACAAAATTGTATTTATCAATGGGGACTGCATGCAAATTTTTTCTTATTTTATTTGTTTATATGTATTGATTTAGAAATATTATTTATCTTTAGTTTTTGTTTAATTGACAATAACTATCCAAGCCTCTGGCTCAACTACTTAAGATGGTTGATTAAATTTTATAAAAAATTTTATGAATAAATTTGAAAAATAAATATAGAAATCTATCCTAATAGTTAGCATTTTCGAGTTACTATCCATTAAAAAATTATTCATAATACACCATAATTGAATTTTAAATTCCAGATGTTTGATGTATTATTAAAGAATCTAACTATGACACCTAAGCTTTGGCTCAAATTTTCTTTTCTACCATAGTAAAGTTATATATTTTTACTTAATTGTTTATAAAATAGGGATATAATTAAATATGACTGTATAATTATTTTTTTACTTAGATATTAATTTTTTGAATTGATTAATCATGAGTTTCATAAATTTTTTTTATATTTCCATAAAAATTAATTTATTATACAGTCCCCGAGGACGACGAGATGATTTAATAGATATGAAAACGGAATACCCATTTTATATAGTAAAAAAAAGCATATATGCGGTTCAATAAATTACTTATTTTTTTTAAGTAGCCCCTTTGATACTCAGATCTAAATATTATGATATTTTTTAAAAAAGTTATACATTTTTAACAAAAATTAAAACTATGTATATACATATATAATAACTTTATTAATTAACCTTTTTTTTTATTATTTTTTTTATAATCTAAATTATCCGTCTTTAGTCCTTCGGATCCCCTGATCCGTAATCCCTAAATTCTTCCTAAGTCCTCTCTCATTTATATTTTGGATACCATTTATTTAAGTTCAAACTTCTCTGAAAAACTGTATAACTTATTAATAATACATTTATATAGTTTATAGTTAAGGTGCGTTTGATTTCAGTTATCATGTACTTGATTATGTGATTATCAAATAATCACATAACTAAAATTATGGGGAATAAAACATAATCAAATATTATTTGGTTCAACCTAGGTAATGCAACAAAAACTTATTTGTTTGAAGATTTTAATGAACAACCTAATTTAATATTTTATAAAAAACAACTATATATATATTATTATTATTATTATTCTTATTTTTTAAACTCTATGTTTTTTTTATTTTTACATTTTTATTTATTTTTATGTGTATTTTTTTAAAGGTTTTTCTATTTTTAACGTTTTTTATTTTATTTATTTTATGTTCTTGATTTTTTTTCGAAATATTTTTCTATTTTTTTATTATTTTTACGTTTTTTTTTTTAAATTTTTTTTACAATTTGTTCTATTTTCTCTATTTTTTTTATGTTTTCCCCTTTTTTTTTCTTTTAATGTTTTTTTTCTATTTTTTAATTTTTAATTTTTTAAGGATTTTATTTTATTTTATATATTTTATACTCTTTTTCTTTACATTTTTCTCTTATTCGAGAATATTTTGGATAAAAAAATTTCGTTAATCCCAGAATCAAGAAAATCTCAGTTTTCTGAGTTTTTTCGATTCCGAATTACATGCCTTTTTTACTGATATATCGGGCATAGAACATTACTCAGGAATCATCGAGAACCCTCAACTAAACGTATCCTTAAAGTTTATCTATTTTACTTTATTTTATTTTATTTTTATGAATTTATTTTTTTAAGTGAGAATATTTTGGTTAAATTTTGTCTATTTAAACATTTAAACATGGATAAAGTTGTTCAAGTTTGTCTATTTTATTTTAATTTTTTTTTTTTTTTATGAATTTATTGTTTTTTTGTAAGTGAGAATATTTTAGTTAAATTTTGTCCATTTGAACATGGATAAAATTAATTACATTCTAAGTGTTTTAATTAGATAGTCTTTTAGAAAAATTTAAATATAAATAAAATGATACAACAACAACAATAACAACAACAACCAAGCCTTTTCCCACTAAGTGGGGTCGGCTGTATGAATCCTTTTACGCCATTGAGCTCTATCTCCTATTATATCATCATCTATATTTAAATAAATTTTATCTTGTTTTATTGTTGCTAACCAAGTCTTTTTTGGTCTTCCTCTTCCTCGTTTTATATGCATGTTTATCATAGTTTCACATCGCCTAACTGAAGCATTTATTGGTCGTCTAAGTACATGTCCGTACCATCTTAAACGCGTCTCTCGGAGTTTTTCCTCAATAGATGCAACTCCGACTTTCTCTCTAATGCTTTCATTTCTTATTTTGTCCATCCTTGTATATCCACACATCCACCTTAACATCCTCATCTCTGCAACTCTCATTTTCTGCTCATGTGCTCGCGTCATAGCCCAACATTTAGCTCCATATAACATAGCAGGTCTAACTGTGCTTTTATAGAACTTACCTTTAAGTTTAAGAGGTACTTTACGATCACATAAAACACTCGACGCTCCCCTCCATTTCACCAATCCTGCTTGTATTCTATATAAGACATCTCTCTCAATCCCTCCATCGTTTTGCAAAAATAATCTTAAATATTTAAATCTCTCGGATCCAGGCAACTTGTCCTCTCCTATCTTAACAATTGTTTCAATACTTCTAATATTGCTAAACTTAAATTTAATGTATTCTGTCTTTAATCTACTAAGTTTAAAATCTTTCCCTTCTAGTGTTTCCCTCCAAGATTCTAGTTTAGCATTTACTCCTTCACGTGTTTCATCTACCAAAATAATATCATCTGCAAACAACATACACCACGGTAATGTGCGCAGTGAGTTCATCCATAATTAGTGTAAAAAGATAGGGACTTAGAGATAATCCTTGATGTAACCCTATCTTTATTGGAAATGCTTCAGTTACTCTGCCTGAAGTCTTTACTCTGGTCGTTACATCCTCATACATATCCTTAATTAGTTCAATATATGTTACGCTAACACCTCTCTTTTCTAAAATTCTCCATATAATTTCTTTTGGAACTCTATCATAAGCTTTTTCTAAGTCAATGAATACCATGTGTAGATCTTGTTTTTTGTTTCCGATATTTTTCAATTAATTGTCTAAGAAGATGTATAGCTTTTATTGTCGACCTTCCGGGCATGAACCCAAATTGATTTTCTGTCACTGTGGTCTCCTTCCTTAATCTTTTTTCTATTACTGTTTCCCAAAGTTTCATAGTATGACTCATTAGTTTAATACCCCTATAGTTTGCACAATTTTGTATGTCTCCCTTATTCTTATATAAGGGAACTAGAGTACTTATCCTCCATTGATCAGACATTTTTTTCGTTTTCAATATCATGTTAAATAATTTTGTAAGCCATTCAATACCTTGTTTCCCTAAGCACTTCCATACCTCTATCGGAATATCATCTGGTCCAACGGCTTTTCCATTGTGCATCTCATTTAAAGTTTGTTTTACTTCTGAAGTTTGAATTCTACGATAAAAATTAAAATTTCGATGCTCATTTGACCTAATTAAATTACCTAAGTTAAGTTGGTCTCCTAAACCTTCATTAAAAAGTTGATGAAAATACCTCTTCCACCGCTCTTTTATTTCTTCATCGCTTACTAATACCCTATTACATTCATCTTTAATACATTTTATTTGGCTAAGATCTCTTGTTTTTCTTTCTCTCGCTTTAGCTATTCTATAAATATCTTTTTCCCCTTCTTTTGTATCCAATTTTGATATAACCGTTCAAAATTTCATTTTTTTGCTTCACTCACTACTTTCTTAGCTTCTTTCTTGACTATTGTATATTTTTTTAAATTTTCCTCGTTCTTACAAATATATAATTCCTTATAAGCTATTCGTTTTTCCTTCACTTTCTCTTGTACTTTCTCATTCCACCACCAAGATTCTTTACTTAGCGGTGCATGCCCCTTTGCCTCACCGAGGACACTCTTAGTTACTATTTTCAACTTTGATACCATCTTATCCCATGTTGTATTAGAGTAATCGTATATTTCACCTAATGCTTGTACTTCTACCTTCTCTTTAAATATATGTTGCTTCCTATCCTTTAACTTCCACTACTTAATTCTAGGAATTGTATATATTTTTTTTCTATTGATACTATGTTTGAGGCGTATATCCAACACAACTACCCTATGTTGGGTAGTTAAGCTTTCTCCAGGGATGACTTTGCAATCTTTACAAATCTTTCTATCCTTCTTCCTAATCATAAGAAAGTCAATTTGCGATTTATTATTCCCACTTTTGAATGTGACTAAGTGTTCTTCTCTTTTCTTAAAAAACGTATTAGCTAATATAAGGTCATATGCTATCGCAAAATCTAATATAGTTTTCCCTTCCTCATTCCTCGTTCCAAACCCATAACTCCCATGTACTCTCTCATATTCCTCATTTTTCACTCCGACATGCCCATTTAGATCACCTCCTATTAAAATCCTTTCATTTGGTGGAATATTTTGTAATATTTCATCTAAGTCCTCCCAAAACCTTAATTTGGTAGCTTCATCTAATCCTACTTGTGGTGCATATACGCTAATTATGTTCATAGTTTCTTTCGCCACTATTATCTTAAGGGCTATAATTCTATCCCCTTTTCTAACTACTCCTACAACTTCATCCTTTAACAAACTATCTACAATAATACCCACTCCATTTCTTGTTTTACTCTTTCCAGTGTACCATAACTTAAAACCCGAGTTCTCTATCATCTTTGCCTTCTCACCTGTCCATTTTGTCTCTTGTACACATAAAATATTAATTTTTCTCCTAATCATCATATCTACTATCTCCATTGATTTACCAGTGAGAGTTCCTATATTCCATGTTCCAAATCTTAGATTATTAGTTTTCCTATCATATTTGTTCTTATCTAACCTATGGTGTGAGAACTCTTGCCTATTTAACACTACACCCAAGTTCTCATGGAGATGTAGCGGTCCTTGCTGAGACGTTACAGTCGGACCCTGTAACGCGAACTCTTGCATATTTATCACTACACCCGAGTTCTGGAGATGTAGCGGTCCTTGATAACGCGTTCCTTCCGGGGAACAACCTAGCATTAGCACAATAGTTTAATGGATTCATTCATGAAATTTTGCCATAGTTTGACGCTGGCTGGTAACCTAACGCAACCCTCCTCCTTTATCCGGGCTTGGGACCGGCCATGACTGGTCATCATGGGCAGAATTACGAGAAAAAGGATTAGGAGTAAATTAGGAATTACGGATCTGAACTATATGGTTAAAGGATCGACTGAAATAAGGACAGCTAGTTTTTTTAAAATTTGTCGTCTCATTCAAATTTTTTTTTTTTCACTGCGCTATTGTTGTGATTAGAAT
Source organism: Zingiber officinale (assembly GCF_018446385.1). Taxonomy (NCBI): domain Eukaryota; kingdom Viridiplantae; phylum Streptophyta; class Magnoliopsida; order Zingiberales; family Zingiberaceae; genus Zingiber; species Zingiber officinale. The sequence goes on from NC_055989.1 coordinate 19,313,691, forward strand.
TTTAAATTGATTAATCGCTGGTAGGTCCTTAACTAACCCTTTTATAATCCATGATTTAGCGGTAAATTTGGTTTTCGTGTACAGCGGACTTCTCAATTCCTTCTGGGCGGCGGGAAAAGGTTGGACCTTTTACGGCAAACCGCGGGCTAAAGTTGCGGCTTGGACTCGACCAATCTTCCTGAGAGAGAGAGAGAGAAAAAAACACGCAGGCAACGGACTCTATGGTCGATTCATCTACCCAATTTGGCGGTCGTGGTCGCGTGGCAAAGCAAGGAGAAGAGAGAGAGAGAGAGAGAGAGAGAGAGAGAGACGGGGTGAAGGGGATCCGGATAAGTGCGGGGCTACAAGATAATAATCATCATCGTCAGATTGCGACTAAAAGGCACAACCCCGCGGCGATCGAGCTGCACAGACGATCGGAATTTTCCTCCTCACTCTTTAAGAAATTTTGGGGCTGTGATACATCGGACTCATCCGTGGATGAGCGAAAAAACATCTTTTTTTTTCTTTAAGGAAAAAATCGGTTTTTCTTCTTGCTATAGAGACAAAAATTTAAGCCGCCGTTGATCGGCGAAAAAATTTGTGGCATTCGAGCGATTCCGGTCATCGGACGCGGGATCGGCGTCCAAGATTCGATTTTTTTGTTTTAGGTTTTTTTGTGACGGATTTGGCGACCTTGAATTCCTCCACTGACGCCGCCGCCGCCATGGCGAGCTCCTCCGGGTCAGTTGACTACTGGCGGAAGTTTTTCCGCAGCGCCGACTCCGACATCTTCGACGTGATTGAGCACGCGATCCTCGTCGCCGCCTCCGACTACCCCGAGGAGCTGCGGAGCAGGCGCGACCGGATCGTGGAGAAGTTCTTCGCCGCGCTGCTCCCGCGGTGCTTCGCCTGCGGTCGCGTCGAGCCGCACGGGGCCGAGGCGGAGGAAGGGCGCGGCAGCGTGAAGAGGGCTGCGAGCGCAGAAAAGGATAGCAAGTTCGATAGCTGCAACGACGGCCCCGAGTTCTCCCACCGCGTCGTAAGCAACTACACCTTCGACGAGGCGGAGGCGCTCACCGAAGAGATCGAGGAGGAGGGCCAAACCCTCGAAGAGGTCCTGCGCATAAAGGAGGTCCTCTCCAATCGCCATGATCAGGTCCATTCCTGCCCTCTTCTACTGCATTAAAAACTCAAACCTCTCTCACGGTGCGAGTTTTCTTTTGCAGTCTGACAACGTCTTGTTCGAGTCGTTGAGGCGGCTGCAACTCATGGAGCTCACCGTCGATGTCCTCAAGGTGCTGATTCAGTGTGCTATCTGCTTTATCTGAATCCCTTTCCTCTCACGAGTCAGATAAATCTAAAGCTGAATTGATGAATCTCCTCTAACTTTTCTTTTGGAACACAGGCCACCGAGATCGGAAAGGCTGTTAATGTTTTGCGAAAACATGCTTCGAAGCAAATTCGACACCTTGTGCGAACTCTCATTGAGTATGTTTCTCTTACTCTGTCAATCGTTTGGAGTTCCAGTAGAAATTTATGCAGTGATCTTCATATCAAACATGTTGCTTAAACTTCAATTTAGTTTGATAGTTACTGGATAGTATTTGCTCAATTCTAGCTTGTAACCCATTTGCAACTTAGCTAATTGGAGAAATTTTCCAGTCTAAAAAAGTGTTTTCTTCATTGCTTCATCTTCCCTTAACTTGGACATCAATTTGCCCCTATAAATTTCTTTTAGGTGTGCGTTGAGTGATTCAGAAATGGTTAAAGAGACCTTTATAGCATGTGTTGTGATTGTTCTGATCAATTCGGTTTTATTTTTGGGCAGTGGTTGGAAGGTTTTAGTTGACGAATGGGTCAGTGCTACTGCTGCCATTGCCGGTATGCCATTTTTCTCTCTGGTGGCCTTATGGACAATTTTTGGCCTCTTATCGTCTAACTTAGCTAAGAACTTGTGATTTACAGAGAACTCTGTGCATTCTCTTGGTTCTGGTGAGTTTGAAGAAGAAGGGCTTCCTTTTCCTCCATTAGATGAGGGAGCTCTATTTGCTGCTCAGACTACTTCCATCAAGCTTTCTGGGGTATAAGATGTTATATTTTGTAGCATTTGTTTAAATTTTTATCATTGTGATTTACTGATCCGGCTCTCTTTGATGTGTTTGCCTGCCATTTGGTTTTCAAGTTCTTCGATGGAATGGATGATGATGGAAGTAAGTAGCCAGGTTTCACTTTCTGGTTTCTCCTTATCGAGTTACCTAGATTACTAATACCGTCTCGCTGCCATTTTCTGCAGATCTTAGAAACACTAGGGACTTGGACAAGCAATGGGAAACTCAAAGGAACCAAAAAGAAGATCATGAAAAGTGGATGCAGAAACAATCTGTTCGAGATGAAAGAGTAGAGTCGATGAAACAGGAAGCACGAAAGTCAGCACTTCCAGAAGAAAAGCTTCATGCGAGAAGACATGATAATGAGATGAAGCAATCAAGGCCACAAAGATTCTCTATCGGGCAATCGAATTCGCAAAACATTCCAAGGAAGGAGACCAAGCCTTTGAGTGCTGAATCTGGGACTGGCAGACCGATGAGATTTACCTCCGAGCAACAAATATGCGCTGAGACGAAAACTAAACTGCCACCGGATACTGCTAAACTTCAAAGAAAGCTGCCAATGATTCCACAAGATGTAAGTTCATCTGGACACTTGGAACTATGCTTGTTCAAAGGAGCTTGGATTTTCTAAACACTTCAATTCCATTTAGAAATCAAAATGCTCCGAGGAAGCATCCGTGCGGGCTAAGCTCGAAGCTGCAAAGCGCAAGCTTCATGAAGGCTATCAGCAAGCAGAAAATGGTTGGTTAACTTGCCGATTCAATCTGTTTCTCTCGACATAGAAAGTCAGGTCTGATAGCTATCACATGTTTCATTTGATGCAGTAAAAAAGCAAAGAACAATACAAGTGATGGAGTTGCAAGATTTACCAAAGCAAGTTCACATCAACAGGCAACCTATTCAGAAATTCAGAAACCAATCTAGGAATTGGGCAAATAGGCGAAACTAGTTCCGCTCGGAAGAGCTGCGGCTTGCTGTTGAGAAAATGCATGTACATGCTTTAACACATTCGACTAATTCAACCCCAAAATTTTCCTTGTAGACATTACAAGATTCTGATATCACACCATCATTAGCTGAAGTTTAATGAGTTCATTTTGTCTAGTGTTTCTGAATTACTGAGGAGTTATTTTATGATATTCCTTTGCACCTTCATTATGACCTCGATTCATATCTTCTCCTGGATTCATTGAATGCATTAATGTGCCATTCCTTGTTTGCTGAGTGAGTGCTTTGGTCTGCTTTGCAACCATTTGCCTTCATTATGGCCTCAAGTTGAATTAGTTGTTTGGTGGAGGAAACAGTGATGCAATAAAGAAGCCACTCACCCATTTGTTTCCAGCTAAAAGGTGAAGCCTTTCCTTGTGGTCTTCCCTCTCTTATCACATGAAGAAGTTTGATCAAAAACTGAGCAAACCCTCAAGTAATGGATTAAGATTCAGCAAGGGATGCTTCATACTTGGCCAATGGCCATGGATTGATTCAAGAGGGTCCTTGTTCCACACACCACCACCATTAATTTGCAGCCCCTTTCTTTGACTTCTGTTGCCCCAACTTTATTCCTTCTTCTAAGAAACAACGACCTGTGTGCCATCTTTTTCCATTGGTGGACTTTTTTTTTTTTGCTTGCAAGGACAATTTATTAGTGGAGAAAAAAGTCTGCATACTTGACTTGTCTCCTCCATGGATTGATGAGGAGGAAGAACACATGCTTTCTCTTTATTCTGCATCTTTGTCAAGGCACTAACACAATAATGTAATGTAGCTGATAAAAGCAGACTCAAAAAGGTTTGAAACTTGTTGCATTTGCTCTTCACAGATGTCGGCACTGCAGTGTGGTTCATTCAATTGCAGACTATAAATTGAAAACTAACAAGGTAATAAATTAAGTATGATCAGAAACTAGATGGCAGCACAAAGGACAACTCTAATTTTATTAGTTACTAAATAATACGAGGCACAAAAACCTCATTCAATTCCTGAAATGCTCAATCAAATCCCAACTTCAACCACCTTCGACTCACTTTCGATCGAGTTTCTTGTGGTTAAGCCCATTAAACCAGGCTCGTAAATTTGAACTCGGTTGAGATCTTCCTCGCTAGGTGTTCTTTCGCCGATTCTCCCTAATTTAGGTCTGTGCTAGCGCAAGCAACACTTGATGAATTGATTCGCCAATGGAGCCAAAGGTTGCAACTAAGCAAGGATATGAGCCTAGATCTTCTCCTTAGTTATTCCGATTCGGTGCCCACAAGACATGCTCGATTCTAATTCTATAGTGGTGGATAAAGAGACATGAGAATCAATGAGTTGATGGTTGGTGTGATGTGTAGAATGTTTTTGATTCTATGATGGGGGAAAAGAAGGCACATAAACATAGATGCTATGGTGATTTTAGAGGAAAAAATGAATCCGACGACGATGACAACGACAAAGAATTTATGCAATTAAGTGTTTGGATCAATGTCCTGATTGGAATAAGTTCGATAATTATCTAGTGTTGATATAAAGCAAAATAACAATAAGAGACACATTAACACTAGCTTTTACATGGCTTGAAGATCTTATCTTCCACTCAATGACTCATTTTACACTTAATAAAGATGGAGGAATATTTGAGATTTTTTTTAATGTGAGTTCTAATACCAAAAGAATCATCAAAATTGACCTCATTACTTTGATGATTCTAATAAAAAGAGGCTATTTTTTTTACCCAATAAAAATTGCTATTGAATTGGGCTACTATCTAGAATTTGTCATCTTTATCAAAAGCTTCAATTGCCAACCTTCAAACATAAGATTTTCTTGGGTCGACTAACAAAAAACAACTTTGAGTTGATTATCCTTCTCAAGAGTTGACTTTCAAATCTAGCAACCTAAGTCTAAGTCGACTAAACACACAGTCTTGCTAACCTACCAACTACCTTGAGCTTTGACTCCTAATTAAAATATGTTCTCATGGTCGGCTTACTAAAATTGTAGGTCAACTAAACTTCAGCTTGAATCATCATCGAACTGTCCTGATAATCTAACTCCTAAATGACCAATTCAACAGTAATATTGAAATAAAAATAATTGTGTTGATAATACTCTTCTACACTCTTCTAAGTTGAGGCTATCATTCAATCCTTACAATAGTCTACCTTACATAAACTCAAATATACATAACAACATTTGGTCTTCATGATGATTCGATGATCGTCAAGCTTGAATCATCATCGAGGTAAACAATCCACATAACTCTTAAATTATAGGACAGATTCGAGAATTAGAGTTGGGAGAAGCTCAAACTTACATTTTTATGATCATTAGTAATGTCACTATGATAATAATCATCAAAATATATAATACAATAATGAACAACAAATCTATTATATATGGACGACTTAGCTTGCATAACCGTGAGCGGCATCCCATGTGGATCATCTGATGTGACTAAAATTATTATTTTTTATTCTTCTCTCTCATCTACATGCAATTTCTTTTCTATCATGCATGTATGCAAGTCTCTCTCTTACCTGCACATTAATGCTGGTCTTTAAAGACTAGTACCAAGGTTGAACTAATCTTTAAAGACCAGCTCCAACGTGCCGATTTTTAAAGACCAATACCAGTGTATGGTGTTGGTCTTTAAAGACCTGCACCAGCATGTTAGTGTTGATTTACAAAAATCAGCACCGTATTGATACTGGTTTGTGTAAACTGCACCAACGTGTTTGTGAGTAAATCAGGTGCACAAATTAGCACCATTGTTGGTGCTAGTTTGCGTAAACCAACACCACTATTGGTGTGCAAACTAGCACTAGCACCAACATGGTGCTGATGCGTAAATCAATACCATAATTGGTGTTGGTTTCCGTAAACTAGCACCAACATGATGGTGTGTAAATCAGCACCATATTAGTGCTTGTTTGCGAAAACCAATACTAACATGGTGTTGGGTTGTGCAAACTAGCACCACGTTGGTGCTTATTTTCGTAAATCAACACCAATGTGTTGGTGCGCAAACTAGTACCAACGTACTTGTGGCACATGCAAATCAGTACCAACGTGTATGTGATGGTCTTTAAAGATCAACACCAATGTTGGTATTGATTTTCACAAATAAGCATCAATGTAGTGCTGATTTACACACCAGCACATTAACGTTTATTGATGGGTGGCTTATATTTGGATAAGGTCAATGCGATGGATGTTATGAAAGAAAAATCTGTTAAGATTTTTCATAATAAAATTCTGTTACGATTTTAAATAATAGAATTTTGTTACGATTTTTCATAACAAAATTCTGTTACAATTTTTCATAACAAAATTCTATTATGATTTTACCGGGTCTGGGGTTGTGCATTATTTATAGGGGTCATTGTAAACCATTGTACAACAACAATCACAAGAATTATGTAATATGATTCCATTGTGTAGAGAGAATTCTAATAAAACTTCGGTCGTTTTTGTGGAGTAGGCACATCGCCAAACCACGATAACTCTTCTTCTTTATCTTCTTCTTCTCCTTTCTCGTGTTTGCTCTCCTTTTGTGCGTCTTTGTCTTGTTGCTCTGCATGATCTCTTTTCTCTCTTCCTCTTCTTCCACACGTTAGAGGTTGAGAGGTGTTGTTGCCCCCTTCTTTGCGCAACAATTGGTATCAGAGCTACAGATTTTTGACGGATTTCTTCAACATGTCGGGGACAACATCTGCGAAGTTTGATATGGTGAAGTTTGACGGAACCGAAAATTTTGGATTATGGTAGAGAAGGGTCAAGGACTTGTTGGTGCAATAAGGCATAGAGAAGGCGCTAGGAGAAAGAAAATCGGAAATCATGGAGAGATTTGATTGAGAAGAACTTCAAGCGAAGACTGTAGCAACAATCAGGCTTTGTCTTACGGATGACGTGATGTACCATGTCATGGACGACGAGTCACCGATGGCAGTTTGACAAAAGCTGGAAAGCCGGTACATGTCAAAGTCATTGACAAACAAGCTGTATCTTAAACAGAAATTATTCGGGCCAAAGATGACAGAAGGAATCGATCTGAGCCAGCACATCAACGTATTCAACCAGATTGTAAGTGATCTGAAGTGGGTTGATGTAAAGATCGAAGATAAAGACAAGGCACTGATGTTGTTAAATTCTCTATCTTCATCTCCTACGTACGAGAATTTGGTTACTACTTTGATGTGGGGTAAGGAAACTCTCAAATTGGAGGAGATCACAGGTGCGTTGCTAGGTTTTTACCAAAGGAAGAAAGTAAGCGATGAAGTTTCTCAAGGAGAAGGACTTGTGGTAAATAGCAACCAAGAGCGTGGTAGGAGTAAATCTCGACATGGATCGAGTAACAACTGTTGGAGCAATCTGGGAACCCTAGGTTTTGATGTTTGGGCAAAGGTTTAAGTTAGGTTTATTGTTGTATTTGATATGCATTGTGAGTTTGCAGGATACATGTACAATAAGGAAAGTCCAAGGGTGATATTGGCAAAGGAGGAAAGTCCAAGGATGAGTCTTGGCGGTGTAAGTCTAAGCATGTAGTCTTGGCAACGTAAATCCAAGTGTGACTTGACAATGGATGAAGTCCCAGAGGTACAACCTCTTGACAAAAGAAGACCCGACAATAATGACAGGGCCAATGGAAGCTCTAGAAGGCAATACGTGAAGTATGGGGAGGCATTCGAGAGACGTAAGGCTAATGGAGGAGGCTAGAAAGCTAGGTCTAAGTTGGTCGGGTGAGGACAAGTGCTGAATGAATGTATTCGGGGGTTAAATCTTAGGATTAGGGGTTTACTGTAGCGTTACTATAGCAGTATTACAGTGTTGATGTAGTAGTACTGCAGCGTTACTATAGCAGCACTGTAGAGTTACTGTAGTAGTACTATAGCAGTCAATTGATGTTTTCATCAGTCGACTGGTGTGGTCGACCGAGCAATCGACTGGGAGCGAACAGAATGCTTCTGTTCATTCGGTTAATGTAGAGCAGTCGACTGATGGAAGTATTAGTCGACTGATATCAAGTTGTTGGGTTGTAACGTCGAATCTCCACATAGGGCAGTCGACTGATGGTTTTGGCAGTCGACTGGTAGGCGGGGGTTTTCAACTCGTAGCCTATATAACCAAGCATTGGAAGCTTGGTTAAGGTTGACGAAATAGACTTGGTTAAAGCCTATTAGAGTCTCTCAAGCCCTCGTGTGATCGATGTGCTTGTATTCAAGTATTTGTGGCGAGGTTTCTCCACTGACAAGGTGCTTGAGCTAGCTGGAGGTTTTCTGGGGAGTCATCCATCGACGGATCGAGATCGTCCACCTTACGGACAACCATGGAGTAGGAGTAAGTGATCTTCGAATCACATTACATAAACGTGTTAGAGGTTTGATTGTCTTGGTTATTACCTCTAGGTTTAGCATTCTATTTGTTAGATTTATTTTTGTATTTTCGTTGTGCACTAACATTATAGGAAGCGATCGATTTGGGTGAGACACTGTTCACCCCCTCTAGCGGCGTCAAGGTTCCAACAACAACAACTAGGCTCATTCTAAATCGAGAAGGAAGAAGGTGATCACGTGCTACAAATGTGGAGGTAAAGGTCATATCAAGAGAGATTGTCCAGAGATAAAGAAATACGTTGCAGAGAACAAAGGTAGTTTGGCAAAGTCTGCAAACATAGTTGATATGGGTTAGGTTTTATGAGTCTCCCGATGAGGAAAGAAAAGGAATCAAAAAGCTAGGTTAATATCGGTCGGGACGTGCCTCCATGATGAAGGTAGGGTAATATTGGTCGGGACATACCTTCAGGAAGGAAATAATCTAATATCGGCCGAAACATACCTCCTAAGCAAAGCTAGGCTAATATCGGCCAAAACATACCTCCTAAGCAAAGTTAGGGTAATATCGGTCAGGACATACCTTCAGGAAGGAAATAATCTAATATCGGCTGAAACATACCTCCTAAGCAAATCTAGGCTAATATCGGTCGGGACGTGCCTCCATGATGAAGGTAGGGTAATATCGGTCGGGACATACCTTCAGGAAGGAAATAATCTAATATCGGCCGAAACATACCTCCTAAGCAAAGCTAGGCTAATATCGACCGAAACATATCTCCTAAGCAAAGCTAGGTTAATATCGACCGGGACATATCTCCCGGGCAAAGTTAGGTATAATATCGACCGGTGCATATTGTTCAGGAAGAGTCAAGCTAATATCTGCTGGGACATGCCTCCTGAGAGGAGACAAGACCGGTCGATTGACCTATGATGGGGAAATACCTTGGGTAGAATATAATGACTCCGATCGATATAAGGAATGTTAGTGTATTGAATTAATTATAGCAAGAGGGGTAAGATACCCACAGTGTGTAACTATCTGACAGAAAATATATATTGTTTTGGCGGGAAATACGTTTTCATATTATGTTGCAGGTACTAAATGACAAAGAAGGTACATCTGGGGTACGAAAAATATTCCTTAAAAATCATCTACCACAAGTACGCAGCTGACATCATCTCATAACGAACTCTAACAAACCGGGGTCCACTTCATGACTACGGAGGTTATATGAAGTGGTATAAAAGGGGGAATCCTCTCCGTTGGCTAGGTAAGTTCACAACATCGTGTACTTTCACAACCCTAATTTCCTGGCTACTGTTCATCTTCTTCTTCCTTCATCCACATCAAGAAAGATCACTAACTTGAGCGTCGGAGGACCTAGCCAGGGATTCCCACCCCGGTTTTGGGTCACTGACGATAGTGTTGGCTGGTCTCTTATGTGCAGGGGGCCTTGGAAGCTTGGGAGTCCTACTTTCTCCCCTTCGGACTGGGATTCCCTCCTACTTATCAGATTGCCTTCGGTGATTCTGGTTTTCTCCCGATCCGCTTTGGGTTTCTCGGATCGAGGTTCTATCCGCGTCATTCTTCATCATCACGGTGGGTTTTCTTTCTTCCAGATTTCCGTCGTGTTCAGCTTCTCAGACAGGATCAAATTTGGCGCCGTCTGTGGGAAATCTCACCTGGATCTGAGACTACATGATGGAAGAGACCGGGAAATCAAACCTACTTACTATCAGTCGGGAGGATTTGAGTTTTCTCATCAACTCCCATGTCCAGAAAGCCTTGCAGCAACAACAACAACAACTTCAAGCTCATACTGGAGCTACTCTTGTTGGAGTGTATACTGAAAGTCTAAGTTTTGTAAACATTCATTATGAATAAAGAATCACATTTGGTCAAATTGTCTACATTTGTTTGTAGTTGTTCATTTAATTTATATTGTAGATAACATAGTATGTGGTGTCACATGCAGAAGATGATGTTATCAGTACCTTATAAATTATAAACAGTAGCTCACGACCAAAATGGAAAGGAACAAACCATTAGAAGGTCGTAGTGTAATTAGGTATTAGTTTATTTTGACTATATAATTACACTAGTACACTCAGAGTGTATTGAGTAGGACAATTTGAGGTCGTTTCTTTTATACTGACTTTATAAAGGAACAAAGATGTAACAACCCACCCTTCTTACTACTACTCGCTAAGGGCGACCGTTACCTAACTACTACTCTACTTACTAGTGTCACTAACGCTATTATTAGCAATACTTAGATTTATCACGGTTCAGAGGAATTCCTACCGAAAAATTTCGGCAGAATCTCCCCTGTACCGGTGACCAAATCCATAGTACATAAGATATATACGCAGCCACAGGCGGTTGGAACTCATTTTTCACAACTACGCAGTTATAAAAACAACAGTAAAGACAACCAACTATATCACTCCACAAATAATTAAAGTGACTAAATGCATATGCGGAAATAAACTCAACTACAATCTCACAAACTTCATAATAGTGTTAAAGAAAAGAACTAAAGCATAAACTCTAATCAAATAGGTCCTGCAGGTTTGATAACACTCTCTGGATCTCTCCATAGTCGCAGTCATCACACACCTTCATCACCACCACCATCCTGTCGTCTCCCTTCATATCTTAGCTTTTCCTTTATCTGCAGTAGGAGGAAAGGAAAAAAAGATCTATAAGCGAAAACGCTTAGTAAGTACTAATCTATCTCACAAAAACTCGAAGTGCATAAAAGCAATGCAATAATACTGAAACTGAAATGCTAAAGCAAAGCTGCATGTACTCATGGTATACAGAAATAAAACTGAATACTAAACATGCTCACTAACTGACAGGAAAGTAATGAAACAACTACTGTAAGCTTAGAATTAAAGAACTAAACTTTTATTGATTCTAAGCATAAACTTGTTTCATGTTCTTATATCTTTACACCAGAAATTAATCTTTTAATTTCTCTTTTACTTTCTTCTTCTTTTATTTTTCTTTTCTTATGCTAGAAATTAATCTTTTAATTTCTCTTTCACTTTCTTCTTCTTGTTCTTCTTTTCTTCTTTGGGCCCAGGCTTAGTACCATCTTTGTTTTGCGCGCTCTCTAATAGTGACTGGGGTAGCGAGCCTCCAGCCCTATGAGGATAAAGACCTCGGTCTTACCAGGGCCAAAACCTTGGAATTGGTCACCTGGATTTGTTTAACGACAACCTCGGAAGTCGGGTACTAGCTTTTTTCTTTAATTTACTTGTTATCTCTTCTTAACTAGACTTTAGTCTTTTTCTTTACTCATGCTTCTTATAATCCTTTATTAGAGTCTATTAGAATCCTATAGATATTTCTAACAAGTATAGGATTACAACTAACCAAGCATGCTATATAAAAAATAACACAAGGGAAGCAGATCTGAACTCTCTAAGCATGTTATAAAATAAAGCAAAAGAAAGCTAATTTGAATTTCCTAAACATGCTTTGATGAAAGCAAAAGATGCAAATCTGATCTTACTAATCATGCTACAAAATAGAGTAAAAGAGAACTAATTTGAACTATCTAAACATGCTGTAAAATAGGGCAAAAGATAACTAACTTGGACTTTCTAAACATGCTGTGATAAGAGCAAAAGAGAGCTGATTTGGACTTTCTAAACATGCTGTAAAATAGACAACTGAATGCTACTTTAAACTTCCTAAACATGCTATAAATAAAGCGAAAGAATACAACTTCAGGCTTCTTTAACGTGCTATAAAATAGGCAACAGAATGCTACTTCAAACTTTCTAAACATGCCATAAATAAATAAAACTATAGTCTAAACAGTAGGTTTACTAATTTCGAAATCAAAGATTTAACAAGCTACTGAAATCTACTAGAGTGAATACAGGAATGCTAGACAAGGTAGCAAGACAAACAAATCCCAAATCCTTGTGATGTGGCTGTTTGTACTAATCCAAATAAGCAAGGAAATTCAGAATGTCACTGCTGGAAAGGAATAGGGCTGTTCGTGTTTGAGAATAGCATCAAAACTAAATTTTGATTCCACTTGACTACCCTACTGATCATGCCTACCAATTAATCCGACTTACCTAACTTGAAATGGTAAAGACTTAGGGTTGTTTATGCCCATCCGCATGGATCGGAAAGGAAACCACTTGCTGGAAATCAAAGAGCTGTTCGGGTCATCATAATGGAGGCATCTCAATCACAAAACTTGAAACTCTCATACAAATAGGTATGATTATTCGGCTTAACAGACAAAACAAGGGAGGCATGGCTCTAGCATAAAACTTTACTCGGCACAGCAAAATCCGCAAGCAAGGAAACAAATCGAAGCTCAGAGTAACTCCTACCGCAGGTGAGTAGTACTTACCCTTTCTTGTATGACTTACAGCCGACGGAGGAAGGGACCTAGGGTTCGAAGGCTTGGGGTTCTCGGCCCCTTCTCCTGCCCGTGCGTTCGCCTTGCCGAGAGGAGCTTGGGTTTGTGTAGAACCCTTGAAGAAGAACGCTCGCCGGTCGCCTAAATTGATTTCCGCCCGAGCCGCCGCTGTCGCGTGAGAGAGGTGAGGAGAGAAAGAATTTCGGGAGGAATTGTTTTGGGTTTTGGAAAATCAAAACCTAATTCCCTTTCTTATACTCGGGTTATAATTAATTACTATCTATGCTTTAAATTTATTTCTCCCCATACTTAGTTAACAAAGCGTGCGCAGCCCAGTTGGTTGGCTGTGTCCGGTTAGGTCAGTCCGACCCAAGGTCGTGGGTTCGAGCCTCGGTTTTGACAAATTCTTTACCAACTTTCTTTCGTTTTGTAAAAATATCAAACGATCTCCAAAATTTGCATAAAAATACTCTAAAAATTCCTAAAAATCTCTAGAATATTTTAAAAGCATTTCCAAATATTTTTATGGACTTTTAGAACTTGAAATGGGGAAAATTGGGTCGTTACAATCCCCCATACCTTATAAAAAGTTCGTCCTCGAACTTAGAATAGTTCTGGATACTTCTGTCTCATACTGTCCTCCCGCTCCCAAGTGACTTCCTCGTACTTCTGGTTCTACCAGATGACCTTCACTAGTGGTACTTCTTTATTTCTTAATCTCTTAACTACTCTGTCCACTATCTGTGTAGGTCTGCTCTCATAACTAAGATCCTCTTGGATCTGCACTGACTGAGGCTGAATCACTTGGCTCGGGTCATGGAGACACTTCTTTAGTATGGAGACATGAAATACATTGTGTATTGCTGACATGTCTTGTGGTAAGTCCAGCCTGTAAGTTACTTTCCCAATCCTCTCTATGATCAGGTAGGGTCCTACATAGCGAGGACTTAATTTGCCCTTTTTGCCAAATCTCATCACTCCCTTCATAGGAGCGACCTTGAATCCCCTACTTGGAATTCAAGTGGCCTACGGCGTGTCTCAGCATAACTCTTCTGTCTAATCTAGGCAGTCTCAATTCTCTGTCTAATCTTCTGAATAGCCTGAGTTGTCGCATCTATCAGCTCTGTCTGAATGCCCAGCTCTACTTCCATCTCTTTTCTCTCTCCTGCTTCTTGCCAGCATATGGGTGATCTGCATTTCCTGCCATATAGTGCCTCATAAGGTGCCATCTTGATGGTGGCCTGATAGCTATTGTTGTAGGTGAATTCAGCTAAGCACAAACACTTGCACCAACTTCCCTTGAAATCCAGCGCACAAGCTCTGAGCATATCTTCTAAAATCTGATTTACTCGTTCTGTCTGCCCATCAGTCTGAGGATGGATGTGCTGAACTTGAGTTTGGTGCCTAGTGTATTCTGTACGCACTCCCAAAAGTGTGAAGTGAAGCGCTTATCTCTATCAGAAATGATAGATTTAGGAACTCCATGAAGTCTGACTACCTCTTTAACATATAGCTGGGCCAACTGCTCTATAGAGTGGGACACCTTGATGGCTAGGAAGTGAGCAGACTTGGTCAATCGGTCTACTATTACCCATATCGCATCATATCCATTGGTGGTTCTTGGAAGACCTATTATGAAGTCCATGGATATGTCTTCCCATTTCCATTCTGGTATTGGAAGAGGCTGAAGAACTCCTCCTGGTCTCTGGTGTTCTGCTTTGACTCTCTGGCATGTCAAGCAGGTACTGACATACTTAGCTACATCTCTTTTGAGTCCTGACCACCAAAACCTCTGTTTCACATCTTGGTACATCTTGGAAGAACCAGGATGCATGGAATATGGTGTACTGTGAGCTTCCTCTAAGATCTTCTTCCTCAGTTCCTCATCCTTGGGCACGCAAATGCGACTCCCCTGATAAAGAATTCCGCTATCTGTTACTCTAAACTCTGAGTTGTCTTCTTTCTGTATCCCCTGCTTGATCTTCTGGATGTCCGGATCTTCGCTTTACTTTCTCTGTATCTCCACAAGCAACATAGACTCTAAGGTTAATGCAGAGAGTTGCCCTTCAATAATTTCAAGTCCAAATTCTGACAACTCCTTCTGCAGTGGCAGTGCTAATGATGACAAAGACATCAGGGATGCACTGGATTTTCTGCTTAGTGCATCAGTCACTTTGTTAGCTTTGCCTGGGTGGTAGAGGATTTCATAGTCGTAATCTTTGACTAACTCCAGTCACCTGCGCTGTCTCATGTTTAAGTCCTTCTGAGTGAAGAAGTACTTAAGACTCTGATGATCTGTGAAGATTCTACACTGAACTCCATACAAATAATGTCGCCAGAGTTTTAGTGCAAAAACCACAGCTGTCAGCTCAAGATCATGAGTGGGGTAGTTCTTTTCATAATCTTTGAGTTGTCTGGAAGCATAAGCTATGACTTTTCCTTCTTGCATGAGTACAGCTCCTAAGCCCATCTTGAAAGCATCACTGTAGATGTCAAAACTCTTGTCGCTCTGTGGAACAGTCAGAATGGGAGCACTGATCAATCTCTTCTTTAGCTCTTGGAAATTCTGCTCACATTTATCTGACCATTCGAATCTCTTGTTCTTTCTGGTGAGGACTGTTAGTGGAGAGGCTATCCGGGAAAAGTCCTCCACGAACTTCCTGTAGTACCCAGCTAAATCAAGGAAGCTTCTGATCTCCCTGGCGTTCTTGGGCCTGCTCCAGTTGTTGACTGCTTCTATTTTGGCTGGATCCACTTGGATGTCTTCTTTAGAAATTATGTGACCTAGAAATGCCACCTGATCTAACCAGAACTCGCACTTTGAGAGTTTAGCGTAAAGTTGCTTTTGCTGAAGGGTCCGTAGTACTATCCTCAAGTGCGTGTCATGCTCCTCTGGGGTCCTTGAATAGGCCAGAATATCGTCGATGAATACGATGACAAATTTGTCAAGATATTCTCTGAACACTCTGTTCATTAAGTCCATGAAGACCGCAGGTGCATTAGTCACTCCAAAAGGCATGACCACAAACTCGTAGTGTCCATATATGGTCCTGAACGCCGTTCTGGGTATATCTCTTCCTTTCACCTTCAGCTGATGGTACCCAGAGCGCAGGTCTATCTTTGAGAACACTGTTGCTCCTCTTAACTGACCAAATAAGTCATCGATCCTGGGAAGGGGGTACTTGTTCTTGATTGTCACTTGATTCAAAGCTCTGTAGTCTATGCACATCCGCATTGATCCATCTTTCTTCTTGACAAACAACATAGGAGCTCCCCAAGGTGAGTGACTGGGGCGAATGAAGCCTTTGTCAAGTAACTCCTGTAGTTGTTCTTGTAACTCCTTCTGCTCTGCTGGAGACATGCGATACGAAGCTTTTGAAATTGGACCGGTTCCAGGAACCAATTCAATCTCAAATCCACTCATTTATTGGGAGGTAGTCCAGGTAGATCTGCTGGGAATACCTCGGGATATTTACAGACCACCCGAGCCCCCTCTTTCTTACCTTCTTTCTGTTCTTCTGCACTTACTTGCCTGGGGCTCCGGGCTCCCTACTGTCTTGTCTTCTATCTTGACTGGCTTGTGTTGCGTTTGTTGTGCCTCGTTGCTGTTCAGATAGTGCTCACTAATGCCCTGCTGACCAGCTCTTCACCAATCTATGGTCGGTGAGTTTCACCACTCACATTAGGTGTTATTTCTGGTCTCAGCATTAGGAGCATCAGTCTGACTCGTTCTTTCACTGTACTTACTAACTCTGGGCATAGGTGAGCTAGCTTGTTACATCTTTTGACCGCTTCTTCTACTGGTAGGTCACCTTGTCTGAATTCCATAAGCTCCTCATACTACTTATTAGTGATCCGTTGACGGGAGACTTCTTCGTAAAACTCTATCCCGAAGTCAACCCAACTCATCTGGTTGACTGCTCTCTTACTCTTAACTCGCTCCCATCACATACAAGCATCTCCAGATAGGCAGAAAGAAGCACACTTAATGGTATCAACCTTCTCGACTTCTGATTAGTCAAGAAGCTCCATTGTGCTCTCAAATGTCTTGAATCAAGCTTGAGCATCCCAGGGCTCAGTCGTGCCTGAGAAGCATTCTGGTTTTAGCTTTAGCCACTGGATGAGGTATGCTTCTTGTCTTCTAAGTGTTATGGTGACTTCCAGGGCAACTGATGGGACTTCAGTCACCACTGGAGTCTCCACATTAATGGTTGGGGGAAGTGGGAGGAGCTGGCTTCTGATTGGCCATTAGATTGGCAATCACTTGTTGCTGCTTTGCTACTTGTCTCTGGAGTTGGGCAACAACTTCAGAGAGATTGGGCTCAGTTGATCTAAGCTCTTCGTTCTCCTGATCTTGGTTCTCAGTACGAACAATACGGGAATGTTCTCTTCTTGCCATCTAATTATGCAAGGGTAAATGCTTGATATCTTACTTTAACCTTTCTAATCATACATAAATATGGATAAAGAAAAGGGAAACTAAATCTTCTATCTTACTTTAGTACTAAAAAAAAAAAACAAGTACTCTATACTGCAGTTAATAATAAGGAAAGCAGAATAAAGAAAGAATTTAAATACTTTCTTACTTGGAGACGGCAAGGATGATGCTGATGTGTGTGTAATGCTGGAGATTGGAACACTGCTCTGATACCAACTGTAACAACCCACCCTTCTTACTACTACTCGCTAAGGGCGACCGTTACCTAACTACTACTCTACTTACTAGTGTCACTAACGCTATTATTAGCAATACTTAGATTTATCACGGTTCAGAGGAATTCCTACCGAAAAATTTCGACAGAATCTCCCCTGTACCGGTGACCAAATCCATAGTACATAAGATATATACGCAGCCACAGGCGGCTGGAACTCATTTTTCACAACTACGCAGTTATAAAAACAACAGTAAAGACAACCAACTATATCATTCCACAAATAATTAAAGTGACTAAATGCATATGCGGAAATAAACTCAACTACAATCTCACAAACTTCATAATAGTGTTAAAGAAAAGAACTAAAGCATAAACTCTAATCAAATAGGTCCTGCAGGTTTGATAACACTCTCTGGATCTCTCCATAGTCGCAGTCATCACACACCTTCATCACCACCACCATCCTGTCGTCTCCCTTCATATCTTAGCTTTTCCTTTATCTGCAGTAGGAGGAAAGGAAAAAAAGATCTATAAGCGAAAACGCTTAGTAAGTACTAATCTATCTCACAAAAACTCGAAGTGCATAAAAGCAATGCAATAATACTGAAACTGAAATGCTAAAGCAAAGATGCATGTACTCATGGTATACAGAAATAAAACTGAATACTAAACATGCTCACTAACTGACAGGAAAGTAATGAAACAACTACCGTAAGCTTAGAATTAAAGAACTAAACTTTTATTGATTCTAAGCATAAACTTGTTTCATGTTCTTATATCTTTACACCAGAAATTAATCTTTTAATTTCTCTTTTACTTTCTTCTTCTTTTCTTTTTCTTTTCTTATGCTAGAAATTAATCTTTTAATTTCTCTTTCACTTTCTTCTTCTTGTTCTTCTTTTCTTCTTTGGGCCCAGGCTTAGTACCATCTTTGTTTTGCGCGCTCTCTAATAGTGACTGGGGTAGCGAGCCTCTAGTCCTATGAGGATAAAGACCTCGGTCTTACCAGGGCCAAAACCTTGGAATTGGTCACCTGGATTTGTTTAACGACAACCTCGGAAGTCGGGTACTAGCCTTTTTCTTTAATTTACTTGTTATCTCTTCTTAACTAGACTTTAGTCTTTTTCTTTACTCATGCTTCTTATAATCCTTTATTAGAGTCTATTAGAATCCTGTAGATATTTCTAACAAGTATAGGATTACAACTAACCAAGCATGCTATATAAAAAATAACACAAGGGAAGCAGATCTGAACTCTCTAAGCATGTTATAAAATAAAGCAAAAGAAAGCTAATTTGAATTTCCTAAACATGCTTTGATGAAAGCAAAAGAAGCAAATCTGATCTTACTAATCATGCTACAAAATAGAGCAAAAGAGAACTAATTTGAACTATCTAAACATGCTGTAAAATAGGGCAAAAGATAACTAACTTGGACTTTCTAAACATGCTGTGATAAGAGCAAAAGAGAGCTGATTTGGACTTTCTAAACATGCTGTAAAATAGACAACTGAATGCTACTTTAAACTTCCTAAAAATGCTATAAATAAAGCGAAAGAATACAACTTCAGGCTTCTTTAACGTGCTATAAAATAGGCAACAGAATGCTACTTCAAACTTTCTAAACATGCCATAAATAAATAAAACTATAGTCTAAACAGTAGGTTTACTAATTTCGAAATCAAAGATTTAACAAGCTACTGAAATCTACTAGAATGAATACAGGAATGCTAGACAAGGTAGCAAGACAAACAAATCCCAAATCCTTGTGATGTGGCTGTTTGTACTAATCCAAATAAGCAAGGAAATTCAGAATGTCATTGCTGGAAAGGAATAGGGCTGTTCGTGTTTGAGAATAGCATCAAAACTAAATTTTGATTCCACTTGACTACCCTACTAATCATGCCTACCAATTAATTCGACTTACCTAACTTGAAATGGTAAAGACTTAGGGTTGTTTATGCCCATCCGCATGGATCGGAAAGGAAACCACTTGCTGGAAATCAAAGAGCTGTTCGGGTTATCATAATGGAGGCATCTCAATCACAAAACTTGAAACTCTCATACAAATAGGTATGATTATTCGGCTTAACAGACAAAACAAGGGAGGCATGGCTCTAGCATAAAAAAAGCAAGGAAACAAATCGAAGCTCGGAGCAACTCCTACCGCAGGTGAGTAGTACTTACCCTTGCTTGTATGACTTACAGCCGACGGAGGAAGGGACCTAGGGTTCGAAGGCTTGGGGTTCTCGGCCCCTTCTCCTGCCCGTGCGTTCGCCTTGCCGAGAGGAGCTTGGGTTTGTGTAGAACCCTTGAAGAAGAACGCTCGCCGGTCGCCGGAATGAAACCCTAAATTCGGCTTCGCCTTCGTCCAAGCAACGCCGCCGCTGTCGCACGCGAGAGAGGTGAGGAGAGAAAGAATTTCGGGAGGAATTGTTTTGGGTTTTGGAAAATCAAAACCTAATTCCCTTTCTTATACTCGGGTTATAATTAATTACTATCTATGCTTTAAATTTATTTCTCCCCATACTTAGTTAACAAAGCGTGCGCAGCCCAGTTGGTTGGCTGTGTCCGGTTAGGTCAGTCCGACCCAAGGTCGTGGGTTCGAGCCTCGGTTTTGACAAATTCTTTACCAACTTTCTTTCGTTTTGTAAAAATATCAAACGATCTCCAAAATTTGCATAAAAATACTCTAAAAATTCCTAAAAATCTCTAGAATATTTTAAAAGCATTTCCAAATATTTTTATGGACTTTTAGAACTTGAAATGGGGAAAATTGGGTCGTTACAAAAGACCTCAGTTATTATGGAAGTGTGTGCTCTTAATCCTAATATAATAACAAACACATATATTTGATATTTATTTCTTTAATTTATCAATGGGTGAGATTTAGTTCGATGAATCAATAAGCCCGATAAGTTGGGAAATGATATCACTTATAGTGTGTGTTGTTGATTATAGAAGGAAACTGTGTCCTAGAGATACTAGGTTAATAATGTCCCCCAAGAGGAGCTCATAAGGATTGTCATGTTAAACTCTGCAGGTGGACTTAGTCCGACATGACGATAAGGTTGAGTGGTACTACTCTTGGACTTAGATATTAATTAAATGAGTTGTCAGTAACTCACTTAATTAGTGGACATTCGATATCTTAAACACAGGGAGACTAACACACTCATAATAAGAAGGAGCCCAAAAATGTAATTTGGGATTGGTGCGGTAGTTCAATAATAGTTCTCTAGTGGAATGAATTATTATTGATAAAATTAAGTTGTGTGTTCGGGGCGAACACGGGATGCTTAATTTTATCGGGAGACCAAAACCAATTCCTCCTCTCGGTCCTTATCGTAGCCTCTTATTTATAGAGTACTATACCCACCTATACCCACCTTCTATACCCACCAATAGGGGGCCGGCCAAGCTAGCTTGGGAACCAAGCTAGGGCCGGCCTAGGTATAAATTGGGGTGGCCGGCCCTAGCTTGAACCCAAGCTAGTGGGGGCCGGCCAAATTAAATTAAAAAGGAATTTTAATTTTATTTTTTATTATGTGGAAGAAATAATTTATTAAAGAGAATTAAAATTAAAATATCTCTCTTGTAAAAGATCTACAAAAGATTAAAGAAAGAGATTAGATCTCTTTCCTTATTTGTAGATTGGTGAGATATTTTATTTTCTTTTTAAAATTATCCACATGTTGATAGAATTAAAATTATAGAAATTTCCTTTTATCAACCATGAAGAGATTTTTAAAGAGAAATTTTAATTTTAAAATTTTCGGAAACAAATTAGGAAGTTTTAATTGTTGATTAAAACTTGTCTAATTTTACTCCTTTGATGAGGCCGGCCATTAGAGATTAATTGGGGGAATTTTATTTTATTTTTCTCAATTAAATCATGTCAAGGGAATTAAGGAAATTTTATTGTAATTAAA
This sequence comes from Zingiber officinale, assembly GCF_018446385.1. NCBI lineage: Eukaryota > Viridiplantae > Streptophyta > Magnoliopsida > Zingiberales > Zingiberaceae > Zingiber > Zingiber officinale. The sequence continues at coordinate 19,335,075 of NC_055989.1, forward strand.
TTTCCTAATTTGCCTAGGCCAAGGAATATAAAAGAAGGGGTGAGGGTGCCTTCATGAGACACAACCTCTATTATTTCTCTCCCTCTTTTATTCCTTGGAGTGGCCGGCCATCCTCTTCCTCTCTCCCTCTTTGTGGTGGCCGAATCTCTCAAAGGCTTGGAGCTCTTGTGGCAGCCGGATACTACTTGGAGAAGAAGAAGAAGAAGAAGGAGAGAAAGCTAGCATCTCTTGGAGCTTGGTTGGTGTTTTGTTCTTCATCCTTGGTTAAACTTCTTTTGTGGCCGAACCTAGATAGGAGGAGAAGAAGGTGGTTGGTGGTTTCTCATCTTGGAAGATCGTTGCCCACACAACGTCCGAGGTTAGAAGAGGAATACGGTAGAAGATCAAAAGGTTTTTCTACAAGGTATAACTAGTAATTTTTCTTTCCGCATCATACTAGTTATTTATGGAAATAATACCAAATACAAGAGGCTTACGTTCTAGAATTTCGAATATGTTTTTCGATGTTGTGTTCTTTTGTTTTTTCTTTTCCTTGTGATTTAATTGTTCTCTTCGGTTAACCTAAAGTTATTTTAGGAAATTAAATATTAGATTTCTATAAAAGGTTTTGTCTAGTCGGTGGTGGTTGCTCCCATATCCAAGAAGGCCATGTGCCTCGCCACGTCAGTACTGGGAACCGATTATGGAAATTAATATTTAATGGAATTAATAACTTAAGGTGATTTGGGTCGAACGTGTTAAGTTCCGCAGGAGATCCAAGTCAAAACCTAAAAGAACAAATAGATTAAGTTTTGGATCAAACGTGTTAAGTTCCGCAGGCGATCCAAAATTTAATTTAAAAGAACACATGGTAGCTAGGGAAAGGTTTAGACCTTTGTACAAAATTTTTGTACAGTGGAACCTCTAGGTTTTCCGAGTAGCAACCAACAATTGGTATCAGAGCTAGGGTTTTGCCTCTGTGTATTTGGTATTAGGTTAATTATGCACATGTCATACATAATTTAGGCAGGTTAATAGTAGGATGTGCTAACTTTGTGGATGCAGGATCCAACTATTATGACTTTTAGTTATTGTGTGTGTGATTGGACCCTTGGACATGTCAAGGGCATTTATATGTGTGTGCATGATTGTATTAAAATACTGAGGAGTATTTAGTTTTATTAGGATTTTATTTTTGATCTAGATACATGTACATTCCTTTTATGGAATATAGGATCAAAAATGTAAAATTCTATTTATGTCGCGGATCGAATCTTGCAAAGCATGGAACCTTCTAAGGACCAGAGGCGCAGCGGAACAAGGAGCAAGATGGATGTGACAGCTAGACCCGGTAGCGGTGGCCAAATATGGCAGCAGCTTGGGATGACAACACACGGAGGACAACTAGAGATAAAAGCCATAATAGTTGAAAATTAGATTTTCTATTTATTGCTTTTATATTGTGCTGTGTGTGTATGTTAGTTTACAAGTTTAATAGGCTAGCATAGTTAAAATTCCTCATTTATAAATAACTAAGTGGGAGAGGGTTTTTTAAGTAAATCCCATGGTCTCTATTACTGGTTTGTAAGTGATGCAAACAAGCTTGCGCGTTGGCTCTGAGTGCCTTCCTCCATAACGGATGAGCTTGTTTGTGGATCACTAGAACAGACTTCCATTTTTGGATGACTATAGGAAGTTAATTAAGAGCGTGTGATCTTCCCCAACGGAAGGGGCATAATCTTATTAATGGACTTAGTGTCAAGTAATGGTATACACTTAGACACATCTAATAGTATCCTCCCCATCGGAGTCACTGCTATTATTTGTGTGACCAAATAATACCAACTATTAATTTTATTTGTCAAAAAGTTAGGTTGACAAGATAATAAAATTAATGGGTTAAAACCCTCCTTTTACAAATGTTGAATTTGTATACGTCCACACTAACGTGGCATACAAAATTCACGGTGTTATGAAGTGTTGGTTAATTTAAAATAGTATTGTTTGAGGAATCAATATTATTCTAAATTTAGAGATCTGACCAAAAGTTATTTGTGATTCTTAGGATGACTTTCAACCCACTGTCCATCATACTTCAACAGAATAGACTTACTGGACCTAATTACATAGATTGGAAAAGAAACCTAGACATTGTTCTTACTGCTGAAAGCTATAAATTTGTACTGACTGAGCAGTGCCCTGAAGCACCTACTGGTGAATCTACCCAAGAGGAGATTGAATATCATAGGAAATGGGTAAAAGTAGATGAGATGGCGCGGTGTTACATTTTGGCTTCAATGTCAAATGTATTGCAACATCAGCATCAAGATTTACCAACAGCCTATGATATTATGAACAATCTCAAGGAACTCTTTGGTCATCAGGATAGGGCTTCTAGGCAAGAAGCCATGAGAAAGATAATGGCAGCCACCATGCAAGAGGGTACTCCTGTGAGGGATCATATCCTAAAGATGATGACTTATCTGAACGAGATACAGATCCTTGGAGGAGAAATTGATGGGGAAACCTAGATCGATATGATCCTCCAAACGCTACCTAGAAGTTTTGAGCAGTTCCGCCTGAACTATAATATGAATAAGAGGATTTATTCATTAGGGAAACTACTGACAGAACTTCAAACAGCAGAAGGATTATTTCGTCACAATGCTCAAATTCACTATGCTGAAAATGGTTCTACTTCTAAACCGAGAGGAAAGAAGAAGAAGAAACAAGCTGGTTCAGCAAAGAAAGTGAATAAATCTCAGAGTACGGGATTTAAAGCCGGAGTGAAGAAGCCGAAGGGCAAATGCTTCATCTGCAAGCAGGCAGGACATTGGAAGGCGGACTGTCCTCGTAGGAACCAAAACAAAGGTATATCTCATGCTCTAGTTGTTGAAACATGTTTAGCGGTGTTATCTACCAGCACCTGGTGTGTAGATACGGGAGCCACTGATCATGTCTGCAATTCCTTGCAGGGGTTCCAGGAAACCCGACGACTATCTGAAGGAGAGATTACTGTCTACATGGGCAATGCTACTAAGGTGGCAGCTGTTGCAGTGGGAGACGTCTACTTATCTTTTAGTAGAAATAGAAATTTGATTTTAAGAAATTGTCTTTATGTACCCAGTTTTAGAAAGAATTTAATTTCAGTTTCTAAACTATTTTTAGATGGATATTCAGTTTCCTTTAGTAACGATGTAGTTATTAAAAGAAATAAAGTGATTATCTGTTCTGGTGCATTAGTTGGCAATTTGTATACTTTAAATCCAATTTCTTCCACAAAGCAAAACATGGAAATTTATAACTCATCTTCTAATTCTAATAAGAGAAAAGAACCTTCAGAAATGAACCAAGCATATCTTTGGCATCTAAGGCTTGGTCATATTAACTTAAGTAGGATTCAGAGGCTTATAGCCGATGGACTTTTGAGTTCATTAGAGTTGAAAAATTTTCCAACTTGCGAATCTTGCTTAGAAGGTAAAATGACCAAGAGGCCGTTCAAGGTAAAGGGTATAGAGCCAAAGAAGTGTTAGAATTGGTTCATTCGATTTGTGTGGTCTATGTCCATCCAAGCAAGAGGTGGTTTTGAATATATTGTCTCTTTTATAGACGATTATTCAAGATCTGGATACATTTACCTAATGCGCTGTAAGTCAAAGTGCTTTGATAAGTTCAAAGAATACAAGGGTGATGTGGAGAAGCGACTAGGTAAAAGTATCAAGACACTACGATGCGATCGTGGTGGCGAATACCTCTTAGGAGAGTTTAGGAATTACTTATCGAGGCGGGATTCAATCCCAATTACTGCACGGAACACTCCCGAATGGTGTAGCGAACGAAGGAGCAGGACTCTTATGGAGATGGTTAGATCGATGATGAGTTATTGAATTACCAAATTCGTTTTGGGGATATGCTTGGAAACAGTATCGTTCCGAACTTAGTACCTTCTAAATTAGTTTCTTCTACTCCCATAGAATTGTGGAATGGCGAAAATCCAGTCTAAGACATATTCAGATTTGGGGTAGTCCGGCACATGTGCTGAAACGAGATCTTGATAAGTTAGAATCCCGTACTGAAGTTCGCGTGTTTGTAGGATATCCCAAAGGAGCGAAGGTGGTTTATTTTATAGTCCTAAAGACCGAAGGTCATTATTAGCACCAATGCCGATTTTTAGAAGAAGACTATATAATGGATCACAAGCCCGATGTAAAGTTGTTTTAGAAGAACTTAAAGAGGACACGTCTACTTCAATATTACAAGATGAAGTACCACAAGAGGCTGCAACACATGTCACATGATACACAACCAGACGGTGCCTCGTCGTAGTGGGAGGGTTGTAAGCGACTGAAAGATTCATGTTTTGGGAGAGTCTTGGACTTGATCCGGGTAAACATGAACCGATCCCTGAACATATGATGAAGCACTCCAAGATATAGATCGACATCTTGGCAAAAGGCAATGAATTAAAATAGAGTCTATGTACTCTAATAAGGTGCAGGAGCTTGTAGAACCACCGATGGTGTAAAAGCCGTTGGATGCAAGTGGATCTACAAAGGAAAAGAGGGACAAACGGGAAGGTAGAAACCTTCAAAGCTAGGCTTCTTGCGAAAGGTACACTCAGAAAGAGGGATTATGAGGAAACCTTTTCACGGTAGCCATGCTTAAGTCTATCGGATACTCTTATCCATTCTTGCTCATATGGATTATGAGATTTGGCAAATGGATGTCAAGGCGACTTTCCTTAATGGAAGTCTTGAAGAGAATATCCATATGAAGCAACGAAGGGTTCATTGAAAATGGCAAAGAGCATCTAGTGTGCAAGCTCAATCGGTCCATTTATGGATTGAAGCAAGCTTCAAGGTCTTGGAACATCCGGTTTAATGATGTAATCCAGTCATATGGATTTATTCAGTGTCCGGATGAGTCTTGTATACAAGAAGTGTAACGGAAACGTGGTGGTATTTCTTGTACTATCGTAGATGATATTTTGTTAATTGGCAACAATGTCAAGGTATTATCGACGTAAGGGTATGGTTGTCAAACAATTTGATATGAAGGACTTAGGAGATTGTGCACACATTCTGGGATCAAAGTTATAAGGGATCATAAGAAAAGAATGTTGTGTCATCCCAAGCTTCATATATAGATACAATCCTTGCTCGTTTTAGCATGCGAGATTCCAAGAAAGGTTTCTTGTCTTTTAGGCATGGAATAGCTCTATCTAAAGAGATGTCTCAAGACATCAAAGAGATAGAGGACATGAAAGCGATTCCTTATGCCTCGGCTGTAGGAAGCCTAATGTATGCAATGCTATATACGAGACACGATATCTTTACTGTGGGCATGGTTAGCGGATATCGAGTAACTCTGGACAAGGACATTGGACTGCGGTAAAGCATATATTAAAGTACACGAGAAGGACTAGAGATTATATGCTAGTTTATCAAGCAGATGATTTGCTCACATGGATTTTGATTTCCAATCGGATAGGGATAACAAGAAGTCTACATCAAGCTATGTGTTTACTTTAGGAGGTGGAGCCATTTCATGGAGGAGTGTTAAGCGAAATGCGTGTCGGACTCAACCATGGAAGCTATGTAGCAGCCTCAGAGGCGGCTAAAGAAGCGATATGGCTCGGGAACTTTCTAATGGACTTAGATGTGATTCTGGTTTGCAAAATCATCACAATTTATTGTGATAATAGTGGTGCGATTGCAAACTCGAAGGAACCACGAGCTCATAAGGCAAGTAAACATATAGAGTGCAAGTACCACATGAGATATCGTGAAGCGAGGAGAAGTTGTCATCGCCAATATTGCATCAGCGGATAAACTGGATCCTTTCACTAAGGCCCTTGGCGAAAGCTTTCGATCGGCATGTGGAGGGAATGAGAATCAGATGTATGGTAGAAGATATGGCAGCTTAGTCATTAGTATAAGTGGGAGATTGTTGGAGTGTATACTGAAAGCCTAAGCTTTGTAAACATTCATTATGAATAAAGAACCACATTTGGTCAAATTGTCTACATTTGTTTGTAGTTGTTCATTTAATTTATATTGTAGATAACATAGTATGTGGTGTCACATGCAGAAGATGATGTTATCAGTACCTTATAAATTATAAACAGTAGCTCACGACCAAAATGGAAAGGAACAAACCGTTAGAAGGTCGTAGTGTAATTAGGTATTAGTTTATTTTGACTATATAATTACACTAGTACACTCAGAGTGTATTGAGTAGGACCATTTGAGGTCGTTTCTTTTATACTGACTTTATAAAGGAACAAAGACCTCAGTTATTATGGAAGTGTGTGCTCTTAATCCTAATATAATAACAAGCACATATATTTGATATTTATTTCTTTAATTTATCAATGGGTGAGATTTAGTTCGATGAATCAATAAGCCCGATAAGTTGGGAAATGATATCACTTATAGTGTGTGTTGTTGATTATAGAAGAAACTGTGTCCTAGAGATACTAGGTTGATAATGTCCCCAAGAGGAGCTCATAAGGATTGTCATGTTAAACCCTGCAGGTGGACTTAGTCCGACATGACGATAAGGTTGAGTGGTACTACTCTTGGACTTAGATATTAATTAAATGAGTTGTCAGTAACTCACTTAATTAGTGGACATTCGATATCTTAAACACAGGGAGACTAACACACTCATAATAAGGAGCCCAAAAATGTAATTTGGGATTGGTGCGGTAGTTCAATAATAGTTCTCTAGTGGAATGAATTATTATTGATAAAATTAAGTTGTGTGTTCGGGGCGAACACGGGATGCTTAATTTTATCGGGAGACCAAAACCAATTCCTCCTCTCGGTCTTTATCGTAGCCTCTTATTTATAGAGTACTATACCCACCTATACCCACCAATAGGGGGCCGGCCAAGCTAGCTTGGGAACCAAGCTAGGGCCGACCTAGGTATAAATTGGGGTGGCCGGCCCTAGCTTGAACCCAAGCTAGTGGGGGCCGGCCAAATTAAATTAAAAAGGAATTTTAATTTTAATTTTTATTATGTGGAAGAAATAATTTATTAAAGAGAATTAAAATTAAAATATCTCTCTTGTAAAAGATCTACAAAAGATTAAAGAAAGAGATTAGATCTCTTTCCTTATTTGTAGATTGGTGAGATATTTTATTTTCTTTTTAAAATTATCCACATGTTGATAGAATTAAAATTATAGAAATTTCCTTTTATCAACCATGAAGAGATTTTTAAAGAGAAATTTTAATTTTAAAATTTTCGGAAACAAATTAGGAAGTTTTAATTGTTGATTAAAACTTATCTAATTTTACTCCTTTGATGAGGCCGACCATTAGAGATTAATTGGGGAAATTTTATTTTATTTTTCTCAATTAAATCATGTCAAGGGAATTAAGGAAATTTTATTGTAATTAAATTTCCTAATTTGCCTAGGCCAAGGAATATAAAAGAAGGGGTGAGGGTGCCTTCATGAGACACAACCTCTATTATTTCTCTCCCTCTTTTATTCCTTGGAGTGGCCGGCCATCCTCTTCCTCTCTCCCTCTTTGTGGTGGCCGAATCTCTCAAAGGCTTGGAGCTCTTGTGGCGGCCGGATACTACTTGGAGAAGAAGAAGAAGAAGGAGGAGAGAAAGCTAGCATCTCTTGGAGCTTGGTTGATGTTTTGTTCTTCATCCTTGGTTAAGCTTCTTTTGTGGCCGAACCTAGATAGGAGGAGAAGAAGGTGGTTGGTGGTTTCTCATCTTAGAAGATCGTTGCCCACACAACGTCTGAGGTTAGAAGAGGAATACGGTAGAAGATCAAGAGGTTTTTCTACAAGGTATAACTAGTAATTTTTCTTTCCGCATCATACTAGTTATTTATGGAAATAATACCAAATACAAAAGGCTTACGTTCTAGAATTTCGAATATGTTTTTCGATGTTGTGTTTTTTTGTTTTTTCTTTTCCTTGTGATTTAATTGTTCTCTTCGGTTAACCTAAAGTTATTTTAGGAAATAAAATATTAGATTTCTATAAAAGGTTTTGTCTAGTCGGTGGTGGTTGCTCCCATATCCAAGAAGGCCATGTGCCTCGCCACGTCAGTACTGGGAACCGATTATGGAAATTAATATTTAATGGAATTAATAACTTAAGGTGATTTGGGTCGAACGTGTTAAGTTCCGCAGGAGATCCAAATCAAAACCTAAAAGAACAAATAGATTAAGTTTTGGATCAAACGTGTTAAGTTCCGCAGGCGATCCAAAATTTAATTTAAAAGAACACATGGTAGCTAGGAAAAGGTTCAGACCTTTGTACAAAATTTTTGTACAGTGGAACCTCTAGGTTTTCCGAGTAGCAACCAACAACTCTACCGACAGCTCATAATCCTGCAGTATCGACTACTGAGCAAAGGAAAGGAAAGGAACTAGAAAAAGAGGAACATGCGTATTTTCCTCCAATTGCTGTTTCTCCAACGAGGCGTCCCCGAGCCTTCCTTCGTACTCCTATGGAGCAAGGGGGTAGAAGACCTGTGTTCCAAGAATCCTCTGGCGAAGCACCCGATAAAGAAAAGCGTAAGATCAAAATGATAACTAGTGATAGCTCACCTGAGAAGGTCATCTCCCCATTTTCTCAAAGTGTATTAGATGATCCGCTTCCCAAGCGGTACCAAAATCTACAAATCGGGGAATATACCGGAACAACAGATCTAGAAGATCATCTGCTGAAATTTGAAAACGTAGCATTATTACAACAATTCTCCGATGGAGTGAAGTGTCGGATGTTTCTTACTACCCTCGGAGGAGCAACACAGCGTTGGTTCAAGAGATTACCAGAAAAATCTATTCAAAAATTCAAGGACTTCAAGAAAGTCTTTCTGCACCATTTCTCTAGCAACAAGAGGTATCATAAGACTCCTTGGAGCTTGTTTTCAATCAAACAGTCGTCTAAAGAATCTATCCGAGCATACATCAAAAGGTTCAATCAGGTAGCTATTGATGTGCCTAATGCTACTACTGAGATATTAGTAAGTGCTTTCTCTCAAGGTCTGAATGATAATGATTTCTTTAAAGATTTAGTAAGAAATCCCCCTGTTAATTTTGATTCCTTGATTGAGTGGGCCACTGAGTTTATTAATGTAGAAGAAGCTCAAGATGCTCGTAGAAAGGAGAGTGTCACCTCTTCTCCTACCCAAGTTAAAGAGAAAGCTCCAGCTCCAGCTCCTGTGCCTCCACCAAGAGGTCCTAGAATAACTCATCCACCCCATCGACAACCCGAGTGTCGTCCACAAGCTGTACAACATGTGGAGATACAGCCAGAGGCACCCAGGAGGTGGTGTACTTATCATAAAACTAGCAGTCATCACGCCGAAGACTGTTTTGTTTTAAGAAATAGATGGGTCAATAGAGAGCGATATCAGAGGCAGAACTACTATCGGCAACAATACCCCAGACAGCAAAGTCCACCCAAACCGGAGTATCGCCTGGACGGAAACCGTCAAGAAGCAATACCAGTCCCGGCTGGTACCAGCCAAGTATCAGAGAAAGCACATTCGGAAACCACAATGACCCGTCAGGAAGAGAATAGAAACAATGCTGCTCGGGGCAATATTAACATGATTACGGGCAGACCCACTGATGGGGATTCTAACAGAGCCAGAAAAGCACATGCCCGAAGATTGGAGATTCATGCAGTAGGGTGCAGCATGGAACGAGCGGCCGGTCCTAAAATAAGCTTCGGGCCCAAAGATCTTGAGGGGGTAGAGATACCCCATGACGACGCATTGATCATCAAAGCTATGATAGCCAACTACGCCATCGATCGTACCTTCATAGACACGGGCAGCTCCGTCAACATTATATTCAAGAAGGCTTTTGATCAGCTGCAAATTGATCCAAGCGAGCTTCAACCGATTGCTACTCCTCTGTATGGATTCACAGGTAAAGAGGTAAGTATCAAAATCATATTTTCTACATAGAGTAAAAGTCGATCGGGAAATTCTATGAAGTAGCTCGGTCGGGTCTTCATAGGAGGAACCGGAGACTCTAAACTATTCCAGAGCAAAAGTCGATCGGGAAATTCTATGAAGTAACTCGGTCGGGTCTTCATAGGAGGAACCGGAGACTCTAAACTATTCCAGAGCAAAAGTCGATCGGGAAATTCTATGAAGTAACTCGGTCGGATCTTCATAGGAGGAACCGGAGACTCTAAACTATTCCAGAGTAAAAGTCGATCGGGAAATTCTATGAAGTAGCTCGGTAAGGTCTTCATAGGAGGAACCGGAGACTCTAAACTATTCCAGAGCAAAAGTCGATAGGAAAATTCTATGAAGTAACTCGGTCGGGTCTTCATAGGAGGAACCGGAGACTCTAAACTATTCCAGAGCAAAACTCGATCGGGAAATTCTATGAAGTAGCTCGGTCGGGTCTTCATAGGAGGAACCGGAGACTCTAAACTATTCCAGAGCAAAAGTCGATCGGGAAATTCTATGAAGTAACTCGGTCGGGTCTTCATAGGAGGAACCGGAGACTCTAAACTATTCCAGAGCAAAAGTCGATCGGGAAATTCTATGAAGCAACGCGGTCGGGTCTTCATAGGAACCGGAGACTCTAAACTATTCGAGAGCAAAGTCGATCGGGAAATTCTATGAAAAACGCGGTCGGGTCTTCATAGGAGGCAGGAGACTCTAAACTATTCGAGCAAAAGTCGATCGGAAATTCTGAAGTAGCTCGATCGGGTCTTCATAGGAGGACGGAGACTCTAAACTATTCGAGCAAAGTTGATCGGAAATTCTGTAAAGTAACTCGGTCGGGTCTTCATAGGAGAACAGGAGACTCTAAACTATTCGAGAGAAAAGTCGATCGAGAAATTCTATGAAGTAACTCGGTCGGGTCTTCATAGGAGGAACAGGAGACTCTAAACTATTCCAGAGCAAAAGTCGATCTGGAAATTCTATGAAGTAACTCGGTCGGGTCTTCATAAGAGGAACCGGAGACTCTAAACTATTCCAGAGCAAAAGTCGATCGGGAAATTCTATGAAGTAGCTCGGTCGGGTCTTCATAGGAGGAACCGGAGACTCTAAACTATTCCAGAGCAAAAGTCGATCGGGAAATTCTATGAAGTAACTCGGTCGGGTCTTCATAGGAGGAACCGGAGACTCTAAACTATTCCAGAGCAAAAGTCGATCGGGAAATTCTATGAAGTAACTCGGTCAAGTCTTCATAGGAGGAACCGGAGACTCTAAACTATTCCAGAGCAAAAGTCGATCGGGAAATTCTATGAAGCAACGCGGTCGGGTCTTCATAGGAGGAACCGGAGACTCTAAACTATTCCAGAGCAAAAGTCGATCGGGAAATTCTATGAAGTAGCTCGATCGGGTCTTCATAGGAGGAACCGGAGACTCTAAACTATTCCAGAGCAAAAGTTGATCGGGAAATTCTATGAAGTAACTCGGTCGGGTCTTCATAGGAGGAACCGGAGACTCTAAGCTATCTCTGAACAAAATTGTCTGCAACTTGAACGGGTCTTCTAAACCATCACAAATCACAAGTAAGCAAGACCTAATCAACCGAGATTACGGGGACATGAGGCTGGAATTCAAAAGGGATGCTAGACATATGAGGCATTATTCATTTGGAGGCCTGTCCATGTAGAAGTCTTTATTCAAAATCCGTCTGGAATAATACATTCAGCTCGGAACTCAAGAATCTTACACAGCTTTCTATCCAGAGATCAGTTGAAATTATGCATTCTTTTGGAATTATGAAATATACCAGATGTGGTTCGCAGGAGAATTCATCGGGACTGGGCTTAACTTCACAAGACAAACCAGGAATTCTTGCATAAAACTTATACTCAACAAATCCAAAAATATTTCAGAAGGGATTTTCTCAAATCAGTATGATGAAAAAACAAGTAAGTATCAAAATTTTCTTATACACTGCAAGTACTTAATTACACAAGCTTCAATTATACCTGTTTTTGTTAGGACCAAAAGTAGCTAGAGGGGGGGGGGGTGAATAGCTCGTCGCGTTCGCTCGTTGTTCGGCGTTGCTTGTTTCTTCAAAGATGTGCAGCGGAAATACAAAGAAACAATCACACAACGCTAACACGGTTGGTTTACTTGGTATCCACCTCACAAGAGGTGACTAATCCAAGGATCCACATCAACACACACACCCTTCAGTAAGTAAAACTCTCCTTTATGGTAACTACCAAGGGCGGAGAAGCCCTACAAGACTCAACACAAGAAGAGAGGGAAAGGATACAAGAAATACAAGCTTACAAGCTTACAATGAGTACAAACCCTAACCCTAGCTTCTCTTCTTGGCTTTGATCCGCCTCTTGACTTGGAAACCTTCCAAGATCCTTTAAGAACTGGCGATCTGAGCTTTTTGAGTGCTGTGGAGAAGCTGGCGAGAGATCTGAGATGAATCTACGAAGAGATGTCGAAGGAATCGTGCGCCTGCGGCCTTTATCGACGCCAACGGTCGGATCCCGATCGATTCGAATGTTCCCAATCGATCGGGGAGGCTTTGGATCGATCCACGGATCGATCCAGAGCGCCTCTGTGCTCTTTACCGCTGGATCGATCCACGGATCGATCCGGCGCTTATCGCGGCCGTCCCAATCGATCCGATCGATTGGGACATCTGAATCGATCACGGATCGATTGAGGCTCTCTTTCGCTAGGAAGGCTGGATCGATCATCGATCGATCCAGATTGGATTTTGCCCAAACCAAGTCCCAAGCCTCTCAAACCAACATCCGGTCAACCTTGACCTGTTGGTACATCATGCCTAGCATCTGGTCACTCCTTTGACCTGCTAGGACTTCCCACCAAGTGTCTGGTCAATCCCTTTGACCCACTTGGACTTTTCTATTCATGCCAAGTCTCTGGTCACTCCCTTGACCTACTTGGACTTCCACCAGATGTCTGGTCAATCCCTTTGACCTATCTGTATTTCCTCGTGCCAAGTATCCAGTCAATCCTTTGACCTACTTGGACTTCCCAACACCAGATGTCCGATCATCCTTGATCCATCTGGATTTTCCCTTGCCTGGCTTCACTCACCAGGACTTTCACCTAGCTTCACTCACTAGGGCTTTCACCTAGCTTCACTCACCAGGACTTTCACCTAGCTTCACTCACTAGGGTTTTCAATCTACCTAGCTTCACTCACTAGGACTTTTCTTCTGCCTGGCTTCACTTACCAGGACTTCCATTCTACCTAACATCCAAGTTAGGACTTCCCAGTCAAGTATCCGGTCAACCTTGACCTACTTGACTCTTCTTCAAACAATTTCTTATTGTCAAACATCTAAACTCAAACCAAGACTCAGCTTGGTCAACCAGGTCAACCTTGACCTGAGGGATGTTGCACCAACAATCTCCCCCTTTTTGATGTTTGACAATACCACAATAACACTTACAATACCACATATAAGTTAGGCTAATCCTATAGCCTCAATATTCATGCCACTAGGTAATGAACACATAAATTAAACTCTTCATTCTCCCCCTAAGAGGGCACACTCCCTCTAGGTAATGAAAGCCTAACTTACACCCAATCACAGGTCCTTTCATTCTCCCCCTATTGGCACACATCAACCCATCTTTGGGCACACATCAACCCATGCCCCAATTTTGGGTACACATCAACAAATCCATTTGTTGACGATTCTCCCCCTGAAGAGTTGCTCAACGTTGTTCACAACATCGCTCGTTGTGATCAACACGATAATGAAGGTCCCATACCCTTCATTTATCCTTAACTTCTCCCTCAATGTAGACAAATACCCAACCTTGAGCATTTTCTAACCACTTGAGTTCCCACTTGAAATAATGAGGATATCCACTCCCCATTTCAAGTTCAGAAGCTCATACATGAGCATTTTCTTTAAAGAAGGTTAACCACCTTCCAAGGTTCATGAAAAATAAATTTTTCATGTCTTTAAAGAGTCCCTCCCCCTAAAGACATGGTGGTAACTTCTGTCATTGCACCAACAATGACTTGGAATCCCTAAACCTTTAGGAAACCCAAATTTAGAAGTTTTGAGGTTCAAATACTCAAAATTTGAAACAAACCTCAACCTAAACTTCAATGAAGCCTTCCTTAACCAATCCATCCTTGTTTTCACATGAAAACACCCTTTGTATGTATACAAATGTATTTCAGGGGTTTGGAATGGTTATCTAGACTCAAAGAGGTTCAAAGATGCTGAAATCAGGCCTTCCCAGCCAAAATCAGCAACTTGGATCGATTGGAGTTGGGTTCCAATCGATTGAACCTTTCTGAATCGATCCACTGATCGATTGCTCGCGAGAGACTTGCCTTCTGAATCGATCCACGGATCGATTCGGGCACTCAATCGATCCATTGATCGATCGAAGCTCGATGATAGTTGTTGAAATTCCATTTCAGTCAACTTCAGAAACCCCTAGAAAATTCTACAAAAATCCAAAAATCATGAAATTTCGTGTAGACATTATTTAGGGCATACTTAATCATGGAAAAATAGTTTTCTATGAAAATACATCATATTTTCAAAGATTGACACAAGCTTGAAAACTTGCTAAAACTTTAGCGTTTTCTTCAAGTTTGTGTCTAACTATTCAATGGTGATTACTATCAAAAGATAGCCTTCACCATGGTTTTCCAAAAGCATTTTAAAAACATTTTCAAAACCAATATCCCATCATGTTCCTTGGGCATAATGCACATGACTTGTACATTAGCTTTCCCAATGATGGGAAAACACATAACTATGTGTTTTGATGAACCTAAAAACTCAAAAGAATGCACTAAATCAACATCTTGAGCTTTGTTCATCATCCTAACATCTCACTTGTATCTAATGTGCACTAAAGCACATACAAGTCACCTTATAGTCTTTGTGAGATGTAGATTTTGGTTTTGCCCTAATCTAGGGATCATGCATATCTATCTAGGCATTTTAAAGATATTAGACATCCACCTAGGATGTCACTTGTTAATAAGTATTGTTAAATGCCATTTGTCCTTAATTACAAGGAATTAAACTAATGCATGATAATGTTATGACATACATCAAAATAAAATAACTTTCAAAAGAAAGATTCCTATAACTACATGATGTATGAATGTCATGACATGGTATTTTTGGATTTTGCATAATAAAACATGAATGCAAAAATAGACATGATGTCATGGCATATGATGGGCAAACAATCATGGCAAGATTTAGCATAAATAAAATATACCTAGATTAACTATCTAAGTATCCTTAAAATCTTAGCTAAACTTACAACTTAAACCTAGATTGCCCTAAAGTGCTTCAAGAAAATGCCAAAGCCTAAATTGGCATTTCTAATTCCCTTGATTAATGCATGCCAGTTGAAAAATAAGCATATCCTCAAATGTTGGCATATTTCATTTTTCCACAAGAGTAGCACCTTTAAATTAAGGCCCGGATCGCCTTAAATGTCCTAAGAACATACCAAAATCCCAACTTGGTAGTTCTTATGAATTTCCCAATATGTGCCATTTAAGATTAAAATCAATTCTTCCACCATTAGGCACATTTTACTCTTTCAAGGAGTAAAAAATAATTCCATTTCATTTTCAAAGGTTAACAAAACCTTGAAAATGCTCCTTGAGTGTCAATTTCCTCAAAGTTGGGTTAACTACCCTTCTAATCGGAGTTGACACTCTCTAACCCATTTATGGGGTAGAGAAAATGCTCCTAGGAACCCAACACCTATTGGTGCTCCTTGGATGCTCTAGGTACTCACTAGGGATAACTTCCCTAGATACCTTCCTAGTGACCTTGTTGGGCTTCTTAGAAGCCTTGGTCACATTTTCTAGGTCAACTCTAGGGATATCCTCCCTTGTGACTTTGTTAGTGACTTTCTTAGACTTCTTAGAAGTCTTAGTCACTTTGGTTGCAAAGATACTTCTAGGGATATCTTCCCTTGTATCTTTGACTTGACCTCTAGACTTAGGGTTTGTTCCATAGCTATATGGAACCCTATGATAACTAGGCACAACCTTTTTAGCTTTGGGTTTGTATCCCAAACCTCTATGGCCATTGGATGACTTTTGTACTCCTAAACCTAGGTTATGCTCATTTTGCCCTTTTAGGATATTTTCCATCCTTTTTAGGGTCTTTTCCATTTTATCAAGTCTTGATCTCAAGACTTGATTTTCTATCATTAAATCCTTAGGTTTTGGTCCATGAGCATTTTTGTTCTTGGGCATGTATCTATTTTCCTTAGTGTTCCCGCCCAAGTGTCTATCTACCTTCCTAACCTTAGGTTGGGTAGTTTTGGCATGTAGGGCCACATGCTTTTCCTTAAAGCCCTCATACTTTCTATTCTTATGGTAAATTGCATTAAAATGATAAAAATTAGAACTATCATGCTTTTTACCATAATGTAAAGGGGTAGGCTCAATAAATGTTACATTCTTCTTTACCTTGGAGGCTCCCCCTTGACTAATGCCTCCTTGAGCCTTGACCATCTTCTTCCCCTTGGGGCATTGGCTTCGGTAATGCCCCTTTTGATTGCAAGAGAAGCATATAATATGCTCCTTGCTTTTCTTTGTGTTGGGGATGATCTCCTTGGGCTTCACCTTGCCCTTTTGTGCCACTTGGCCCTTCTTCTTGTCCAATTTAGGGCACTTGTTCTTGTAGTGCCCATGTTCCCTACACTCAAAGCATATAATATGATTTTTATTATTAATTAAAATATTTATACCTTTGCTTGTAGGGGTGGCATCTTTTCCTTTGGATCCGGAGGTAGAAGCTTCCTCTTGATCGGACCTTGATTCTCCTCCATTTGATTTTTCTTGACTTGTGGAGGTAGAATCTTCTTCCTCCTCTTCGTCTCTTGACCCGGATGTAGAAGCTTCTCCTTCTTCTTGATCCGGCGTCACCAAGGATTGCTCCCCCTCAATCCTAGAAGTGGAGGCTTCATCATCTTGAATATGAAACAAGGAGTATGCTCCCTCCTTGTTCCCTTCGTTGCATTCCTTTGAGGATGAAGTTTTTTGGATTTCCTCTTCTTCGGAGGTTGAGCATCTCTCAACCTCGGAGTCCTCCTCTTGGTCTTGCTCCAAAGAGTCACCCTCTCTGGATACTTCTTGCTCTTGTACAGTGGAGGGGATCTCTTCATGAAACTTGGCCAATTTGCTCCATAATTCCTTTGCATCTTCAAATTCTCCAATTTTGCAAAGGATGGTGCTTGGCAATAAATTGACCAAAAGCTTGGTCACTTTGTCATTTGCCTTGCACCTTTAAATTTGCTCCGAGCTCCATTTGCTTTTCTTGAGAAGCTTGCCCTTGGAGTTTGTTGGAGCTTCAAATCCTTCCATTAGAGCAAACCATTGCTCTATCTCCATCATAAGAAAGTTTTCGATTCTTGATTTCCAAGAATCGAAGCTCGTGGAAGTGTACGGTGGAGCCACCCTTGTGTCAAATCCAAGTCCATCTTGGAATTGCATCTTGAAGTTGAGCTTCTTGAAATCTTTGACTTTTAATGAATTTGCTTTAACTTCTTCACCCTCTAGCTTTTCTTGTTATGCTTGACCCTTCCGGCGATGATTCCGGTGAAGAGCGGCCTCGCTCTGATACCACTTGTAAGGACCAAAAGTAGCTAGAGGGGGGGGGGGGTGAATAGCTCGTCGCGTTCGCTCGTTGTTCGGCGTTGCTTGTTTCTTCAAAGATGTGCAGCGGAAATACAAAGAAACAATCACACAACGCTAACACGGTTGGTTTACTTGGTATCCACCTCACAAGAGGTGACTAATCCAAGGATCCACACCAACACACACACCCTTCACTAAGTAAAACTCTCCTTTATGGTAACTACCAAGGGCGGAGAAGCCCTACAAGACTCAACACAAGAAGAGAGGGAAAGGATACAAGAAATACAAGCTTACAAGCTTACAATGAGTACAAACCCTAACCCTAGCTTCTCTTCTTGGCTTTGATCCGCCTCTTGACTTGGAAACCTTTCAAGATCCTTCAAGAACTGGCGATCTGAGCTTTTTGAGTGCTGTGGAGAAGCTGGCGAGAGATCTGAGATGAATCTGCGAAGAGATGCCTAAGGAATCGTGCTCCTGCGGCCTTTATCGACGCCAACGGTCGGATCCCGATCGATTCGAATGTTCCCAATCGATCGGGGAGGCTTTGGATTGATCCACAGATCGATCCAGAGCGCCTCTGTGCTCTGGAAAAATGCCTGAATCTATCCACGGATCGATCCAGCGCTTATCGCGTGAAGCAGCAGCGTCCCAATCGATCCACTGATCGATTGGGACATCTGGATCGATCCACGGATCGATTCAGAGGCTCTCTTTTCGCTAGGAAAGGCCTGGATCGATCCACTGATCGATCCAGCTCCTGGATCGATCCACTAATCGATCCAGTACTTGGTTTTTGCCCAAAACCAAGTCCCAAGCCTCTCAAACCAACATCCGGTCAACCTTGACTTGTTGGTACATCATGCCTAGCATCTGGTCACTCCTTTGACCTGCTAGGACTTCCCACCAAGTGTCTGGTCAATCCCTTTGACCCACTTGGACTTTTCTATTCATGCCAAGTATCTGGTCACTCCCTTGACCTACTTGGACTTCCACCAGATGTCTGGTCAATCCCTTTGACCTATTTGTATTTCCTCGTGCCAAGTATCCAGTCAATCCTTTGACCTACTTGGACTTTCCAACACCAGATGTCCGATCATCCTTGATCCATCTGGATTTTCCCTTGCCTGGCTTCACTCACCAAGACTTTCACCTAGCTTCACTCACTAGGGCTTTCACCTGGCTTCACTCACCAGGACTTTCACCTAGCTTCACTCACTAGGGTTTTCAATCTGCCTAGCTTCACTCACTAGGACTTTCCTTCTGCCTGGCTTCACTTACCAGGACTTCCATTCTACCTAACATCCCAGTTAGGACTTCCCAGTCAAGTATCCGGTCAACCTTGACCTACTTGACTCTTCTTCAAACAATTTCTTATTGTCAAACATCTAAACTCAAACCAAGACTCAGCTTGGTCAACCAGGTCAACCTTGACCTGAGGGATGTTGCACCAACAGTTTTTTCATTAGCAGCTCCTATAGTACAAGTCTTTTATAAACAATTTCTTTAAACATTCGGAAAGGGGCCTTTTAAATCCGCGGGCAGCTCTTCATTAAGCCTGCGGTGATTTATGAAAGATAGGGGAGGTTCTTGGGGTAAATAACCACCCTCTCTTAATTGTTGAAGAACTCCCGATACAGAATGGTTTAGAGCACCTACTATCCTACGAACAAATTTCTGAGCAAAGGCTGAAGACTTCAAATAATCCTGACGCCATTCCTCCCATCGATTCTTCTCTTGCTCCTTGTAATTTTGAAAATCAGCTTGTAGCTTGGCGTTCTGATCTTTCAAAGCGTTCTTCTCTGATTTAAGCTGCTCCAATTCCTTTTGAAGCGATGACAATTCAACCTCTTGAGCTTTCCTTTGCTCTTGTTCCTGTAGGAGAGTGAAATCATGAGAGGCTAAGTCCTGAGCTTGGTCATAAAGACAGTCATTATGGAGCTTCTCTAATTTCTCTAAAATAAGGCTTTTTTGAGAAGCATCTGAAAGAGCATTCTCTTTCAAAGCAATCTCTAGTCGAAGACCAGAGTGTAACCTCTCCACCTGTAATTCTAATTTCCTCCTAGTAAGCTCTTTGTCTTTCAACAGTTGTTGACATTCCTCTAATTCTTGCTTCAAGGTTCCCAATTGTTGATTTTGCAAGGCCACCTTCTCTTGCAACTGAGCCCTATCACCACCAGAAGAAGGCAAAGCAGCCTTCAATGTCTCCAGTTGAGCTTTCAACTTATCGTTCTCATGATCTTTAGTTGTAAGTAGTTGATCGATATGCAGGCTTGTGGCTAGAAACTAAATAAGAGGATAATGTAAGTTAAAGATGAAGTTACAAAGCTAATAACACATAACTAGGAATACTTACAGCCACTGCCTGACGACTATGGCGATCCGCTCGATGTGGAAGACTAAGGCCTCGTAGTTGTTCATAACCCTGCATCCAAGATTCGGCCAATAAACCTTGCAGTTGCAGAGTGCCATAGCCAGGAGGACTAGAAGGCTGTCCCAATTGAGAAGGTAAGCCCGCAGCCACTTTAAATAAAGGAGGGGGATTAGAGGAAGCCGGAGACGGAGAAGGAGAGGAGGCAATGGAAGGAAAAGGGATAGTAGAAGCAGGAGGAGCAGGGTAGGAACTAGATGGAATAGAAGGTAGTAGTGTAGGAGGGGTGGTTGCAATTGTGGAAACACTAACAGCTGAAGGGCTGACACTGGGAGAAGATCTCCGACAAGGTGTTCATTTTGCTCGAGGCCTATAAGCCAAGGGAGGCAAGGCCAATGCCAAAGATGTAGAAGACATAGGAGGGATAGCGACCATCTCAGAGGCAGAAGCAGTAGGAGCTGAAATAATAGAAGAAGAAGGGATAAGTAGACCGGGCCTCATCATCCGAAGAGCAGGATTGGAGATAATATTGGTGGGAGTCATCGGTACCTTACCTCTCTCAACAGAAATAGGTGCCGGAACAAGAGGAGCTTGCACAAAAGTACCAAAAAAATCGCCAAAGGGAGAGTCCTTGGTGAGATTTGGCTTTTTAACTAAAATAACAAAAGGCTCTTCTTCCTCCTCTTCCATGAGTGCGACACCCACTGCTTGCCGCTCTTCTTCGGAAAGCAAGCCCAAAGTAGAGGGATTAGGATCAGATCGGTGAGCCAACAACCATTTCTCTCCAAGATTATTGATAAAGGATTTGGTCATAGCGGAATTCCTGTACATAAAAGCTGGAAGAATAGCATCGGCTGAAATACAGAGGATAAACATTATTGTCAAAGAAATATGCTATTCAGCAAAGGTGAAGTAAAATAATTATACTCACCAAAGGAACTATCCAAAGGAGTATCAATGTTGCCTACCCCGAAGGGAAACATCAAGCCCTCTTCAATCAGATGTGGCAAACTGAATTTCGCTCCTCGCAGTTTAGGTAAAGCAGAAGCAACAGAGGGATCGTTAAGAAGATCATGGGTGTCAGGAAGTGAAGGTAAGTCATGTATCCATTGGATAGGAAACGGAGGGGGAGAAGGGAGACGCATATAGAAAAATTTACGATACCATTCACCTTGAGGAGGAATGCGGTTAAATAGAATGGCCTTAGGACGAGACTAAAACTTGAAAACGCCAACATCTATTCGGCGAGGAATGAAGAAGTGATGAAAAAGACGGGGAGACAAGGGGAAATCCAACAGTTTTGATACCCCAATGAAACCCATTAGAATAGAAAAAGATTGAGGGACGAGTTGGTTTAGTGGGATATCAAAATAACGGCTGACATTGCAGAAAAAAGGATGAAGGGGAAATCTAAAACATTGTAGGACTTGGTCCCTGAAGATGGAAATACATCCTAGGGGAGGAAGATGTGGACCCTCATGGGGAGCAGGACGAATGATATAGGAAGGAAAACCATAGGTTGCCTGTAAATCCACTTCTTCTGTATCCGTGAGATCAGAAGAACATGAGAGAAACCACGCAGGAGAAGAAACCGCCATAAGAAGAAGCAATCCCAGAAAAAGGATCAAGGAAGAAGACGAAAGATGAAGAAAAACAAGAGAAAAACTTCGTAAGCCCTTATCTTTCTTTCTGCCTTGTACTAAAACCCTTAAGATGAAACAGCAAAAGGAGGAAAAAAGGTGCTTGGAGTATCGATCGTCATAAATAGATGATAATATTGAAGAATAAAATCAAGAGAAAAAAGTAAAGTTAAAAAGCTACCTCGAAAAAAGGTGTGAGTTTCCTCAGAAGTCTTCTTAGGAAATCCTGACAAGGACAGATAGAAATTAGTACAATAAACTATAAGTTTGAGGTATGGATATGATAAAATGGAAGTTAAGCATCGGATAGTAGTTAATAGACAAAATTCGTAGATGAAAATCGGACAGTTTTTGATATATCGGCCGAAACAAAGACCATTCAAAATATATTGACCATAGGCTTATTATAGTAGGGCAGATAATATACGTTATGATAAAACTCAGTGAGACTCAATTACTATGCGGAAGAAGACATGAGGATACAATGGTAAACCGGTCGAGCAATACAAATCGACCAATATCAAGGACAACGTTGTTAATTAGAGCCCTAGAGCCAATCATTTGATGATTGTATGGACTCATGTATATCATATTCTTGTATATATATTAAGGCATTTGGTTTTTGGTTATTATGCTTATTTGTATTAGTGCCAGACAAAATAACTATAGTAACATCCTTGAGTAGAAGGTTCTTACCTATATCAATCGATTGGTTGAATCGATAGTGAGATGATATAGGGAACACTACTCTAATTCATTCCTAGTCGAGTATTAACATTCAGGGACAATGTTAATACAATAAGACTAGCATGTAGGTCAGCTTGATGACTTGATCTCACAAGTCATGGATATAGAGATATCAAGCTGACACATGGGTATGCATTAGAGAATGTATACTGAATGACCCGCCATGAGAAAGTATCATGGATCGTTATATGAGTGTCATATACTTTCTCATATGGCTATTAGTATGACTATTAGTCCTTAGACCTGAAGTCACCATGGATCCCTACATAAGGAGTTATGTACTTTGGTTTCGTCAAACGTCACCCGTAACTGGGTGGACTATAAAGGCGATTACTGGGTATGTAACGAATTATGCAGAGGGATGTGAGTGATGTAGATGGGATCTATCCCTCCTATATGACGGGAGTGACATCGATATTTTTGATAGAGTAAGACCACGAAGTGTATGGCCATACCCAAATGAGTCAATATGAGATATTGAGCTCATTTGATTGAGTGAGTCTACTTGGAGTTCAAGATTTAGATTGGTCAGAGGATGACACGGTCTATGCCTCACTTTGATCAATCTAGATGTCTAGGATAGAAGGACACTTGTCATATATTGTGAGGAGTCACAATTAGTAGTCACAAGGTGATGTTGGATCTCGACATTTCTTGTAACTTGGGTAGCAATGATGTATTGCTAGATGCCGCTCATTGCTTATGTTTCTAAAGGAGTTTAGAAACATTGCCAACGTTACAAGAACCTATTGGGTCACACACAAAGAACAAGTGGATGGAGATTAGGTTCATATGATGAACCAATTGGATTAGGTTCATATGATGCACCAAAGATTGGATTCAAATTAGACTTATTGAGTTAGACTCAATTAGATTCAATTGTTGAATGAGTCTAATTTAAATTTGATTCATTGAGTCAATTTATATTAATGAATTGAGATTTATTAAATTGAAATTGACTTGAATCAAAGGTTGGATTTAACTCAACAAGGAAGACAATTGGTCAAGTTTGACTTGACCAAGTAGAAGTTGAAACATCAAGTTTGACTTGATGTGTTGCCACATCATAAGGATGACTCATCCTTGCCACATCACATGCCACCTCATGGAGGTTACAACACTTCCCATTCCATTTAATGTGGCCTGCCACATTAAATGAGGGAGTTATGTGTGTGGCCGGCCACACTAAAGGATGAGTTGTTTTTCATTTAGTGTGTATTGATGTGTGGTAATTGGATGATCTTCTTCCTAGTTTTCTTCCTCCTTCTTGCTGCTGTTGCCATGACTTCCATGGTGAGGAGAAGGTGGTTGAGTGAATCCAAGAGCAAAGGAAGAGTGAAGGTCACAAAGGAAGGATACTACTAGTGAGTGTATAAGATTTCTTTTTGTACCTTCTTCTTTTCTTTCTTTCCAATCCCATTCGAGAGCTCTAGAAAGTGCTAGCACACTTGGGGCTCTCTTCTCCATCCTTTGAGTGTGAGAGACACTCCTTGTTCGTGTGGATATCATTAGAGGAGTGTCTACGTTGACACTCTCGAGATCCGGCGTACCGTTGGACGAGCGGGATTTGCGAGGGCACGCATCGAAGGTAAAATGTTTTCTTTGTAGATCTACTGTAGATCAAAGTATTAAAACTCGTACTCGTGTTTTTCCGGAAATTTTCCTTGCACGGATCTACGGCTTTGGGTGATTCGGTGTTTCCGCGACGCGAAAAGCGATTTTCGCGGCCCGAAAAACCCAACAGTGGTATCAGAGCCACGTGCAAGGCTTGTACGAGTTTGATTTTTGGTTTTATGAAAACTAAAGTTTCTGTAATTTTCTGTAAAATTATGATTTTATAGTTTTTATGGGTAATTTTTCCGTAGAAGCGAAGCACAAGTGTCTCGGCACTTGTAGGCTTCGGCTACCGGAAAGATTTTCCCAAAACGGCTTCGTTTTGCCCCAAATCCGTTTGGGACAGCGGCTTGGGTGCCATTAGATCTCAAAGGAGCAACTCACGATGGTTAGATCGTGGGTAGGGGTACTGCCCCTAACCCCGCAAGGGGATTTGCTCCGCGATTGCACCCAAAATCGCTAAAAACGAACCCGCCGGGAAGATTTTTCCGAAACGGCAATGTCTCGGCCCAAATTGTTTTGGGACAGCGGGTTTAGGTGCTGTTGGATCACAAACGAACCCTCGCGATGGTTAGATCGTGGGTAGAGGCGCTGCCCGTGGCCCCGCAAGGGGATCCGTTCCGCGATTGCACCCGAAACCGCTAAACGGGACCGCCGGAAAATTTTACTCGTAAAAATTATAAAAATTATTTTAAAAATTATAGAAAATTATGAAAATATATAATTTTGAATTATATACTAATTTTGTGATAGTCATGGCCCAAAACCCAATATGGTTGGATTGTGTTGTAATTCATAATACGGCCTGCGTGCCGTTATGTGTTTGCGCGTGTTGTATGTTTTATTTTTCCGCGACCTGCGCGTCGTGCCTTTCTCTTATATTCTTGTTGTAAATTAGATTTAGACTCGAATGTAACTCGAGTTTCAAATTGTAATATACAAATTGGAGCGGTGGAGGGTCCACACGAGACGGAGTTCCGAGGGGGGCACGAGCAACACAAGGTGGTCAAAGGGAGGAGCTTGGAGAAGCTGTTGACCCTAGGTTGACCATTCGATCTTCTCATTGGCTTGAGAAGATCGTAGTAGGGCCATGACTAAATCACAAATATATATTAATTAGTTAATTGCTTATGTATATGATGCATGTTTAATAAGTAATTAATTAATTAGTGCCTTACGATTAGATTAGATCTAAGTCGTGCACATGATGCACCCTTGCGATTAGATTAGATCTAAGTCATGCACAAGATGCATCCTTTTCGATTAGATTAGATCTCGATCGAACCAACTCTAAATGCCTAACCGTGCCGTGATACCTATCACTACCTCGATCACATGTATTGTTGAATCTGCCAAAGCAGAGCAATACATATTATCTTGGTAGGGTACGGAGGGACAATCTTGGTCCCGCCTATCAACGCATGGGTGAATACAAACTCAATTAGATTGAGTATTCCTAGTTACTCGGTTAGATCGAGTCAACTATAGGCATTATTCCAACAGGTGGAAAAGATAGGTCAAAATCACATCTATATTAACTCTCGGGCGTATTAGCCAAAGCTAACTATAGTTTTAATATAAATACGGATATTGATTCTATAAACAAGAGTTGCATAGAGATGTAATTGGTAATCGTTACCTACCGAACATACTAAGCCTTGGGCGTATTAGCCAAAGCTAACTCAAGGGTTACTATGATGTGGATCTTGTCCCACAAGAATTATAGTATTCAGTGGGAGCATCATTTAGTTAAAGGCCTAATTAAATGATTTTTAAAATAATATGATATTTATTTCTGCAAATTTTATGTTGTAGATAACCATGACGTCAAATACGAACACTTTCTCTCTGCGATCTGTCCTTAAGAAGGACAAGCTCAACGGAGCAAATTTCCTGGACTGGTATAGGAACCTGAGAATAGTTCTCACTCAGGAACGTAAACTGTACGTTCTGGAGCAGCCCATTCCGGAGGCTCCTCCTGCCACTGCCACGCGAGCTGACCGGGATGCTTACAAGAAGCATCAAGATGACGCATTAGATGTGTCCTGTCTATTTCTCGCAACCATGAACTCTGAGCTTCAGAAGCAACATGAGTTGATGAGTGCTTACGATATGGTTGCACATCTTCGTCAACTATATCAAGGACAAGCAGGGCACTGGAAGAGGAACTTCACAGGACACCTGGAAGATCTTAACAAGAAGAGAAATAAGATTTCTACTTCAGGTATAAATGTTATAGAAGTCAACCTCTCTATTTCTTCGTCGTGGGTATTAGATATCGGATGTGCTTCGCACATTTGTACTAATGTACAAGCACTGAGAAATAGCAGAGCATTGACAAAGGGCGAGATAGACCTACGAGTAGGCAATGGAGCACGGGTTGCTGCCATTGCTGTAGGAACTTATCATCTATCTCTGCCCTCTGGGCTTATACTAGAGTTAGACGATTGTTGTTATGTGCCTGCATTGACTAAGAACATTATATCAGTTTCTTGTTTGGACAAGAAAGGATTCTCATTTATAATAAAGAACAAATGTTGTTCTGTTTATTTAAACGATATGTTCTATTGTAGTGCACCTCTGATGAACGGACTCTATATTCTAGACCTTGAGAGCTCTATCTATAACGTTAGTACTAAGAGGTTCAAATCGAACGATATGAACCACACCTATCTCTGGCACTGTCGCTTAGGTCATATAAATGACAAGCGCTTATCCCAGCTCCATAAGGATGGTTTGCTGGACTCATTTGATTTAGAATCATATGAGATATGTGAGTCATGCCTACGAGGCAAGATGACCAAGACTTCCTTTAGTGGGCACAGCGAGAGAGCGACTGATCTGTTAGGACTCATACATAGTGATGTATGTGGCCCTTTCAATGTCGCTGCTAGAGGCGGTTATAGGTACTTCATCACATTTACTTATGATTTCAGTAGATACGGTTATGTGTACTTGATGACACATAAGTCGGAATCCTTTGAAAAGTTTAAAGAATTCAAGAATGAAGTACAGAACCAACTTGGCAAGAGTATTAAGATACTTCGATCAGATCTAGGTGGTGAATACTTAAGCCATGAGTTTCGTGACTATTTAGCTGAGTGTGGGATTCTATCCCAACTCACTCCTCCTAGAACACCACAATGGAATGGTGTATCCGAAAGGAGGAATCGTACCTTATTAGATATGGTACGATCTATGATGAGTCACACAGATCTTCCGACATACCTTTGGGGCTATGCTCTAGACACGGCAGCTTTCATTCTCAACCGAGTTCCATCCAAGGCCGTGATAAAGACACCATATAGAATATGGACTGGGAGAGATGCCCAGGTGTCTTTCATGAGGATTAGGGGCTGTGAGGCTTACGTACGACGTCAAGTCTCAGACAAATTAGGACCCAAATCCGACAAGTGCTTTTTCATTGGATATCCCAAGGAAACTAAGGGATATTACTTCTACATTCCCAGTCAGCACAAGGTAGTTGTGGCAAAGACTGAGATCTTTCTAGAAAGGGACTTTGTTTCTAGAAAGACTAGTGGGAGCACGTTCGATCTTGAAGAAGTTCAAGATGCGAATACTAGCACTGAAGCCTCGATGGAAGTTGAACTGGAGCCACAAAGTGTTGTGGATGATGTTCCACAAGGAGTTGAGGAACAACAACCAGTTCAAGTAGACATACCTCTTCGCAGGTCTGATAGGGTACGTCGTCAGTCTGAGAGATACTCATTTCTCTTGTCTGACCATGATAACGTTGTGCTCATAGAGGATGAGCCTACCACCTATCAGGAAGCTGTGATGAGACCAGATTCTGAGAAATGGCTAGAAGCCATGAGATCCGAGATGGAATCCATGTACACCAACCAAGTATGGACTTTGGTTGATCCACCTGAAGGGGTAAAGCCCATAGGGTGTAAGTGGGTCTTTAAGAGAAAGACTGACATGGATGGACTTATTTATAAGGGTCGCTTGGTAGCTAAAGGTTTCAAGCAGATTCATGGTATTGACTATGATGAAACCTTTTCTCCAGTAGCGATGCTTAAGTCCATTCGGATCATGCTTGCTATTGCAGCCTACCATGACTATGAGATATGGAAGATGGATGTCAAAACCGCGTTTCTGAATGGAAACCTACTCGAGGATGTGTACATGACACAGCCTGAGGGTTTTGTAGATCCACAACATACTAGCGGAGTATGCAAGCTGCATAGGTCCATTTATGGACTAAAGCAAGCTTCTCGGAGCTGGAATCTTCGATTCGATGATGCAATCAAACAGTTTGGTTTCATCAAGAACGAAGATGAGCCTTGTGTCTACAAGAAGGTTGTAGGAGATATAGTTGTCTTCCTCATATTGTATGTGGATGACATACTACTCATTGGGAAGGACATCCCTATGCTTCAGTCTGTCAAGACTTGGCTAGGGAGTTGTTTCTCAATGAAGGACTTAGGTGAGGCATCCCGCATTCTAGGGATTCAGATCTATAGAGATAGATCTAAGAAATTGCTTGGCCTAAGTCAGAGTACGTACATTGACAAGGTACTCCTTCGGTTTGCCATGCAGAACTCCAAGAAGGAATTTCTACCGATGTCACATGGCGTGAGTCTTTCGAAGACTCAAGGTCCCTCTTCTACAGAGGAGAGAGACCGCATGGATCAGATCCCTTATGCCTCAGCCATAGGATCGATCATGTACGCCATGCTATGTACTCGACCTGATGTCTCGTATGCTTTGAGCATGACGAGCAGATACCAGTCAGATCCAGGTGAAAGTCACTGGATAGCGGTCAAGAATATTCTTAAGTATTTACGAAGGACTAAAGAATATTTCTTGATATATGGAGGCAATGATGAGCTAACTGTAAAGGGTTACAGTGATGCTAGCTTCCAGACCGATCAGGATGATTACCGATCGCAGTCAGGGTTCGTGTTTTGCTTAAATGGTGGTGCTGTGAGCTGGAAGAGTTCGAAGCAGGACACGTTAGCTGATTCTACGACAGAGTATATTGCTGCATCGAGGCGCAAAGGAGGCAATTGGATCCGCAAGTTCATCACCGAACTTGGGGTGGTTCTAAGCATAACCAGTTGAGCTCTATTGTGACAACAATGGAGCTATAGTGCAGGCGAAGGTCGCACCAGCGGACCAAGCACATACTACGGCGCTTCTATCTCATTCGAGAGATTATCGATAGAGGAGATGTGAAGATTTGCAGAGTACCTACAGAGGCTAACATCGCAGATCCCTTGACCAAGGCTTTGGCACAGAGGAAGCATGATGGTCACACTAGGTCATTAGGCCTTAGAGCCTATACTGATTGGCACTAGTGCTAGTGGGAGATTGTTAGTTAGAGCCCTAGAGCCAATCATTTGATGATTGTATGGACTCATGTATATCATATTCTTGTATATATATTAAGGCATTTGGTTTTTGGTTATTATGCTTATTTGTATTAGTGCCAGATAAAATAAGTATAGTAACGTCCTTGAGTAGAAGGTTCTTACCTATATCAATCGATTGGTTGAATCGATAGTGAGATGATATAGGGAACACTACTCTAATTCATTCCTAGTCGAGTATTAACATTCAGGGACAATGTTAATACAATAAGACTAGCATGTAGGTCAGCTCGATGACTTGATCTCACAAGTCATGGATATAGAGATATCAAGCTGACACATGGGTATGCATTAGAGAATGTATACTGAATGACCCGCCATGAGAAAGTATCATGGATCGTTATATGAGTGTCATATACTTTCTCATGTGGCTATTAGTATGACTATTAGTCCTTAGACCTGAAGTCACCATGGATCCCTACATAAGGAGTTATGTACTTTGGTTTCGTCAAACGTCACCCGTAACTGGGTGGACTATAAAGGCGATTACTGGGTATGTAACGAATTATGCAGAGGGATGTGAGTGATGTAGATGGGATCTATCCCTCCTATATGACGGGAGTGACATCGATATTTTTGATAGAGTAAGACCACGAAGTGTATGGCCCAAATGAGTCAATATGAGATATTGAGCTCATTTGATTGAGTGAGTCTACTTGGAGTTCAAGATTTAGATTGGTCAGAGGATGACACGGTCTATGCCTCACTTTGATCAATCTAGATGTCTAGGATAGAAGGACACTTGTCATATATTGTGAGGAGTCACAATTAGTAGTCACAAGGTGATGTTGGATCTCGACATTTCTTGTAACTTGGGTAGCAATGATGTATTGCTAGATGCCGCTCATTGCTTATATTTCTAAAAGAGTTTAGAAACATTGCCAACGTTACAAGAACCTATTGGGTCACACACAAAGAACAAGTGGATGGAGATTAGGTTCATATGATGAACCAATTGGATTAGGTTCATATGATGCACCAAAGATTGGATTCAAATTAGACTTATTGAGTTAGACTCAATTAGATTCAATTGTTGAATGAGTCTAATTTAAATTTGATTCATTGAGTCAATTTATATTAATGAATTGAGATTCATTAAATTGAAATTGACTTGAATCAAAGGTTGGATTTAACTCAACAAGGAAGACAATTGGTCAAGTTTGACTTGACCAAGTAGAAGTTGAAACATCAAGTTTGACTTGATGTGTTGCCACATTATAAGGATGACTCATCCTTGCCACATCACATGCCACCTCATGGAGGTTACAACACTTCCCATTCCATTTAATGTGGCCGGCCACATTAAATGAGGGAGTTATGTGTGTGGCCGGCCACACTAAAGGATGAGTTGTTTTTCATTTAGTGTGTATTGATGTGTGGTAATTGGATGATCTTCTTCCTAATTTTCTTCCTCCTTCTTGCTGCTGTTGCCGTGACTTCCATGGTGAGGAGAAGGTGGTTGAGTGAATCCAAGAGCAAAGGAAGAGTGAAGGTCACAAAGGAAGGATACTACTAGTGAGTGTATAAGATTTCTTTTTGTACCTTCTTCTTTTCTTTCTTTCCAATCCCATTCAAGAGCTCTAGAAAGTGCTAGCACACTTGGGGCTCTCTTCTCCATCCTTTGAGTGTGAGAGACACTCCTTGTTCGTGTGGATATCATTAGAGGAGTGTCTACGTTGACACTCTCGAGATCCGGCGTACCGTTGGACGAGCGGGATTTGCGAGGGCACGCATCGAAGGTAAAATATTTTCTTTGTAGATCTACTGTAGATCAAAGTATTAAAACTCGTACTCGTGTTTTTCCAGAAATTTTCCTTGCACGGATCTACGACTTTGGGTGATTCCGGGTTTCCGCGACGCGAAAAGCGATTTTCGCGGCCCGAAAAACCCAACAAACGTTACAAAGTCGTGTTAAATCGGGCGAGATGTAACTAAGCTATACAATATCGGGTGGTATTTATCAATCTTAATATATACCGGTCGATCATTAAGAAAAGACCTATAGGGAAATCTCGCGTTAGGATAAACCAAATAACATTAGATACATTTACAGAAAACAGATATTTATCCCGAGAAAGAGTAAGATTTACAACTCAAAAGGATTAATCAAAGTCACACAAACTTATCATTACAGAATCGCAATAACTCGAACCTAAGTTAGAGTCAACTTAGGGTATAGATCAGGAGGTTTGTTTTCAATTAGTTTGCGTTTGTTTAAGAAATTAGGGGGGGGGGATCGCGAGATAAATAATGATCTTCCTTTAATTGTTGAATCGCCCCTTGAGCTCCTGTAGTAAAAGCAGATAGAATGGACCTCACGATCAGTCTGTTGAACTCGGGGGATGCAATCATGGCCGTAGCTCGCTCCTTGTAACGAACATCCTCGCCCCCTTTGTAGACTACCAGCGCCATTTGAGAGGTTTTTAATTCATCTTCTTTGACAGAAGACTCAGCTTTAGCCGAATCAAGGGAGATGGTCAAAGAGGCTACCTCATCCTCTTTCAGCTGTAAGGCTTTGAGCTGCTCAGTCAATTCTGCTTCATAATTATCCTTTAGCTCTCCAAGCTTGGAAGTCAATTCTCGATTGAGGTCTGTAACCGATTTAAAATTTGCCTGAAGGTTTTCAATTTGTACTTCGAACTGTTCCTTGTCGGCAGCAGAAAACACAGTAGAAGACAATGCAACAACCTCTTGCTTTAGCTTGTCATTATCCGATCGCAACCTCTGGTTCTCAGTATATAGGTTGTGTAGTAATCGAGAGATACCCATATTTTCTAGCCATCGCTGGAAATGTAATGAAAGGGCATAAGATAATGGTTGAGAAATAAAGAATAGGCGTTGATAAGCATACCTGATTCTCCTTGTGAGAGAAGCGATCAATTGCCTCAGCAATAGAAAGCTCTTCAAAAAGGGGACGAACTTCGTCCCAAGAGCTGGCAAAAGAACCTCCTAATAATATAGGGAGAACAGGAATGGCAGAAGAACCGGCCGAGAAGGAAGAAGTAGGAATAGAGGGGGGAGCAAAGACTAAGTAAGAGGAAGGCGAGGAAGGCAAAGACCCCGAAGTTGGTATGGATAAGGGAAAAGTAAAAGAAACATCTCCAGAGGCGCCGACACTGGAGAAAGGCGAGGCAGGAAAGTTGAGAGAAGGATAGAGCTCCGCCAGCGTCGGCTCATCAGAAGGAAGGCTACCCGAAGCAAAGCCTTCTGAAACCAACTCGTCAGCAGGAAGAATGAGCCTCCTTTTTGAAAGAGGAGCCCTGGTTAGTTTGCGTCCTGGACGCTTGCCTGCGGAAACTTCAGCTATCAATTTACCCAAGCTACTAGGAGACGTGAGCTCAATTAAAGGAAGAGAGGTAGATGAGGAGACAGCAGCAACCACTGGAGAGGTGACAGTGGGTATACGATTGGGAATGATCTCTACAGCAGGATCCTCAGGAGAACATTCAGGAACCTCACGAGCCCCTGAAGAACTAGATACTTTGACTAAGGAAGCCGACTCTTCAATTGAGGGTGGAGGAGCAATAACGGCCCAAAACTCAGCTTCCTTAGCACGAAGCAGGTCTTCTTCTACGCGTATTTCTTCGTCAATCAAGGCATCATAAAAGCTTTCCACTGTGTAAAAAAGAAAAACAGTTGAGGCAGTTAAAAGTAAGAAGAAAGGAACAAGATGTTACATAAGGAAATGTGAGTATCGGGTTTGACGGGGCTTAAACCAAATAGGTATAGAAGCTCGACCTTCAACCATTTCGGGATCGAGAGTCGGTGACCTAATAACTTCTCACAATAAATAGGAAAAGTGGGAAGAAGATGAAACTCTCTAACATCGGGTAAGGGAGGCAAGAAAGATTTCCAAGCATAAGACCAAGGAATAGGTCCCGGAAACTTTAAAAAGAAAAAATGAGATTTCCAGGCTTTGAGAGACGATGGCATATCTCCAAAAAGGACCATTTTAGTCCTCGACTGGAATAAGAAGGCACCAGGTTCCGAGAACTTGGGGTAGGAAAACATGAAGAAATTTTGAGGAGTAGGAGGAATATCTCGTAGACAAAACAACATGTAAGTACCGCATAGATAACGAAATGCATTAGGGGCAAATTGTTGCAAAGGAATATCAAAATACCGACTTATTTCGATTAAGAAAGGAGGAATGGGGAACCTTAAGCCCCCTATCAACTGATCCTTGAAAAAAGTCACGCAGTTATCAGGGGGATGATGAGGTCGATCATTCGGAGTTGGGAGTATGATTTTATATGCCTTAGGAATTTCATATTGACGACGGATGGATAATCTAGCATTCTTATCAAAGGTAGAAGACATATGGACATACCAAGGAGCAATTGTTTCCTTGGCCATGGGCAAAGGTATAGGCTAAGAAAACAATGGATTACTTACTGGAGACCAGAAAGGGGATCGTCGTGAAACGATGAGCACGAGGTCTGGTGGAAGGCAGCAACAGGAAAAGAACTCTAGAGAAGAAAAAAGGAAAGACAAGGTTAAAAAGGAGACGAAGGGTTTAGGGTTTTGAAAAACGCACGACTGTCGTCAGATCAGGACACTGGTGTCTCAGCAGACGTTGATGATCGTAATAGAAAGGCAAAAGACCTACGTGACATGGCGGCCAGAAAGGGTAGGTGTCAGGTCATCATAAAAAAGAAAGAGGGTCATTTATATCAGATGTGACGAATCGGATCACGATAGGGTTGGTAGTACCTCGAACATTCTCTCACCCAAAGGAGAACCAATCACCAGTTTAGAAACCTCGAAAGAAGACGTGTTCGACTGGGCATAATAAATTAAAAAGGACTGAACTTTCTGACCAAACCCAGGCTATAGACAAAAACATTTTAAGAATAGAAATTTAGAAGAATAACAAATTTTTAAATTATCCTTATAAAACACAATTTAATATTTATCGAAATAAAGTTATATTGACGAGGGAAACTGTGGTTATGCTAGATAAGTATGATATGGACTTCAGTCAATAAGACAACATCAGTTGGTATAACATTGGTTATAATATCGAACTATACTAACAGTTAAGATAACCTTAGCTATGATAAATGACACATAAGATACACGAAGGAATGATGAACACAACACCACATTTTGTAAATATAGAAGGATTCGGTAGAATCATTTGATTAGATACAAAAGTTTATTTTTACACTTAGAATCTGATCAAATACATAGCATTACATTTCCCTCAGGAACAGTAAACCTTGAATAGATAGCAAATATTACAAGCATAAACTCTTAGAGCACTTAGAAAATTTTAGTCCCACTGGATTCAAACTTACCATGGAGCAGAGATACAAATAGCCCACTCCGTCCGAGCTTGTCAAGGCTCATAAGAGGCAATATTTTGCCCGGGACGAAGAAAGCAACAAAAAATAGAAAAGCTCAAGGGCGACGAGACAGGGAAACATTGATTCATTCCATAATGAAAAAATAAATGTAAAAACCACTTCCCCTCTCAAGCCGTATGAGCTCAGCAAGTGAAGCAACCAATTTTAGCCCAAGGGTGACATGTGCTGTGCCCTTCACACAACATCCCTGGGTCATTTGGCTGCCCCTCTATAAGTAGTAAAAATTTCTCTGAAGTTTCTTGAGTCCTTCAGAGCACCTGCATCTTTGGATAGAAGATCTGGACTGCGAGGCTTCATCTCTTAAGACGATCCCTTGAACTCCAAAAGTAACCGAAGCAAAAATCTCAATAAACTCATACATAGATCTCACCTTGTCCAACAAAAGTTGCCCCCAAAGAGGAGGATCCACGACCATGGCCTTAGCAATAAAAGGTGGCAAGGAAGGGAAAGAACTGAGAGGGGTTGTGGGTGAAAAAAAAATTGTAGCCCTATTTAAAGGAGAAAAAGGCTCACAAGATTGTTATACTTAATTTATTAAGACAGTGGTACACAAAATTTGTGAGGTCATTTCAAAATCTGGAGCAGAGGCACGGGTAGGAAAAGACAGGACCATACTTATGTCTAGTCAGTCGTCTACACCTCCTTCGACTAGACTTGAAGGGAAGGCTAGTGATATGGGTTAGGTTTTATGAGTCTCCCGATGAGGAAAGAAAAGGAATAAAAAAGCTAGGTTAATATCGGTCGGGACGTGCCTCCATGATGAAGGTAGGGTAATATCGGTCGGGACATACCTTCAGGAAGGAAATAATCTAATATCGGCCGAAACATACCTCCTAAGCAAAGCTAGGCTAATATCGGCCGAAACATACCTCCTAAGCAAAGCTAGGGTAATATCGGCGGGGACATACCTTCAGGAAGGAAATAATCTAATATCGGTGGAAACATACCTCCTAAGCAAATCTAGGCTAATATCGGTCGGGACGTGCCTCCATGATGAAGGTAGGGTAATATCGGTCGGGACATACCTTCAGGAAGGAAATAATCTAATATCGGCCGAAACATACCTCCTAAGCAAAGCTAGGCTAATATTGGCAGAAACATACCTCCTAAGCAAAGCTAGGCTAATATCGGCCGAAACATACCTCCTAAGAAAAGCTAGGTTAATATCGACCGGGACATATCTCCCGGGCAAAGTTAGGTATAATATCGACCGGTGCATATTGTTCAGGAAGAGTCAAGCTAATATCTGCTGGGACATGCCTCCTGAGAGAAGACAAGACCGGTCGATTGACCTATGATGGGGAAATACCTTGGGTAGAATATAATGACTCCGATCGATATAAGGAATGTTGGTGTATTGAATTAATTATAGCAAGAGGGGTAAGATACCCACAGTGTGTAACTATCTGACAGAAAATATATATTGTTTTGACGGGAAATACATTTTCATATTATGTTGCAGGTACTAAATGACAAAGAAGGTACATCTAGGGTACGAAAAAGATTCCTTAAAAATAATCTACCACAAGTACACAGCTAACGTCATCTCATAACGAACTCTAACAAACCGGGGTCCACTTCATGACTACGGAGGTTATATGAAGTGGTATAAAAGGGGGAATCCTCTCCGTTGGCTAGGTAAGTTCACAACATCGTGTACTTTCACAACCCTAATTTCCTGGCTACTGTTCATCTTCTTTTTCCTTCATCCACATCAAGAAAGATCACTAACTTGAGCGTCGGAGGACCTAGCCAGGGATTCCCACCCCGGTTTTGGGTCACTGACGATAGTGTTGGCTGGTCTCTTGTGTGCAGGGGGCCTTGGAAGCTTGGGAGTCCTACTTTCTCCCCTTCGGACTGGGATTCCCTCCTACTTATCAGATTACCTTCGGTGATTCTGGTTTTCTCCCGATCCGCTTTGGGTTTCTCGGATCGAGGTTCTATCAGTGTCATTCTTTATCATCACGGTGGGTTTTCTTTCTTCCGAATTTCCGTCGTGTTCAGCTTCTCAGACAGGATCGATAGTTGAAGAAGAAATTCAGAAAGCGGTAATGGAGATATGCTATCAGTTATGTCGAGTTCGGAGTTGATAGATGCATGGATTTTAGATTCTGCATGTTTATATCATATAACTCCAAACAAGGATTAGTTTGACACCTATAGGGCAGTAGATTCTGATTCGGTGTTGATGGAAAATGATGCGTCATGCAAAGTTATCGGCATAGGGAACGCCATAATCAGTATATTTGTTGGTGTGATCAGAACTTAATGTGATGTCAGATATATATCAGAGCTAAGGAAGAACTTGATCTCACTAGGCTCACTGGATGGTATTGGTTGCAATTACAAATCAATGAGCGGGGTGATGAAGGTTAGCAAGGGAGCTCTGACGATAATGAAAGGACAAAAGGTAGCAGGAAACATCTACAATTTGATAGGGACTACAGTTGTAGGTGGAGCCGTCTTGGTGGAGTCTGAATCAGACAATACTATCTTGTGGCATATGCGGCTAGGGCATATGGGTGAACGTGGGATGATAGAACTTCACAAGAGAGATTTTTTGAAGGGTGTCAAGACGTGCAAGCTTGAATTCTGCAAATTTTGTGTTCTTGGGAAACAAAGCAAAGTGCAATTCAAGACGACAACAAACAAGACGGAGGAGATTCTGGACTACGTATATACGGATCTCTAGGGACTAGCTAGTGTAGCATCACATGGAGGACAATTGTATTTTGTGAGTTTTACTGATGATTTCTCACGAAAGGGCTGAGTATACTCTATGTGTCATAAGTCGGAAACTTTTGCAAAGTTTAAACTATGGAAAAATGAAGTGGAGAACCAGACCAGAAGAAAGATAAAATACCTTAGGTCAGACAATGGGACTGAGTACACAGATTCAAAGTTTCAAGAATTTTATAAGAAGCATGGGATAATGAGGCATTTCTCGGTTCGCAGGACACCTCAGCAAAACGGGGTAGCGGAAAGGTTGAACAGGACAATCATTGAGAAGGCAAGATGTCTCAGGTTAAATGCAAGGCTTGCAAAGAATTTCTGGGCGGAAGCAGTTAACATGACATGTTATCTCATTAATAGATCACCAAGGATAGTACTAGAAGACAAAGTTGTTGGTTGCTACTCGGAACACCGTTCTGTTTCCCCTGTACAAAAATTTACACAAGCATAGAATTTAACCTAGCTACCCATGTGCTTTACTGAAGTTAGACTTGGATTGCAAACGATGCTTAACATTATTAATCCAAGTTGCTTTTCAGAAGTTAAACTTAGATTGAAATGATACTTAACATTTTTACTCCAAGTTTAACCGATGTGATCTTCCTAAGTTAAACCATATTACAAAAGTTGATTAAATATCTATTTCAAAGATTGACTTCCAAGTTAAACATAGTGAGACACTAGACCTTCTTAGTTATGGGATCATCCACCACTTCCTAGACAAAGCCTTTCAAAGAAATTGGATATTTAACTTCTTACAGTAACCATAGGTTTAACTACAGAGACCACAATAGAAACAGAAGATCGAAACGCAAAATCGAAATACAAAATCGATAGCACGAAATCGAAACATAAAATCGCTAGCCTCTTGTGTTGGTGTTTTAGAATCCATATAAAGAAAACTAATATAATTAATTCGAAGCGGAAACTATTAATTAGTTATACCTTTCTTTATAGCTAAAGACCTCTTGATCTTTTGTTGTATTCCTTTCTTCCTCTTGGACGTTGTGTGGGCAACGATCTACCAAGATGGAATCCACCCGAACCACTTCTTCTTTTCCAAGACTCTCGAGCCACCAAGGGATGTCAAAATAGAAAAATACCTTCTCTTCTTCTTCTCCTCCAAGTAGCCAGCCACCAAGGAGATGGAACTTCTTTGATGTGCCGCCGGCCTTGAGAGAGAAAACAAGGAGAAAGAAGAGAAGTAAGGGTCGGCCACCAAGGATTGAAGAAGAGGGTTTCGACCACAATAGAAGAGAAGGCAAGACTTAGGTTGTATTTTTTATGAGACACCCTTTCCTTTTCTTTTATAATAATCCTTGGTCATGAAAAAAAAGGAAAGTTTTAAAAATAATTAAAACTTCCTTATTTGTGGCCTCGCTTCTCAATTTATTCTGATGATCGATGAAAAAATTTTATAGGACTGACCGGTCACCCGAGATAGTTGGATTTATTATTTTTTTTTAAAAAAAATAAGCATCATAGGTAGATGGAAGGGATAAAATGAAAAATAAGTTTGTTCTTAG
This sequence comes from Zingiber officinale, assembly GCF_018446385.1. Lineage (NCBI taxonomy): Eukaryota > Viridiplantae > Streptophyta > Magnoliopsida > Zingiberales > Zingiberaceae > Zingiber > Zingiber officinale. Next base: position 19,374,044 of record NC_055989.1, read on the forward strand.
ATAAATCTAAAAGTTATATATATGTGAATTCCACAACTTTAATGCTCTGTTTTCTTCGATGCGTAGATTGAGGAGGGAAAGAAATATTCGGGGAAAATAAATCCTTCGAGCGGAAGAGGAGAAAATAAATGGGAAAGACGGGGTAAGAAAAGAATCCGCATGGAGGAGGGAAAGAAAGTGGGAAAGTAAAAAATGGAGTTGTTCTCGTGCTAGAGGCCGACGACCATGCAGGGCCTCCCTCGTGGTGCCGTGAGAGGCAGCTGCTCGGCACCGCTTGCGTGGGATGTTGGCGGCCGCGTGGTGCTGCCCACGTGAGTCGGACAAGCCGTGCCGCCCACGTGAGCCGGACGAGAGCAACCCGTTGAGTTCCTTAATGGATCTGTAGAGGTTGGCGAGGAGGTATTCGGTGCTGTTGGGTAAAAGAGATAAAAGAGAATTACCAGAATTGACCGGATCAAATCATTAAATCAAATCAAATTAGTTTTAGGATTATTCTAATAATTCTATTATAATTATTAGAATAATTCTCAGAATAATTTTTAGAATTATTCTGTTATTTATTAATTGGTTAATTGACCGAGTACTTGTTTAAATCCTATATATTGTATTGTCTTGAGGGCAAATATCAACAAACAATAAGATTAATTATTACTCTCCTATTTTATCTTCTTTCTATTCTTCTTTTAACATGGTATCAGAGCCATGATCCTCCGTTCCTTCTCTTTTTCTTAATTCTCCCTCACAAATCCTCTTCCCTTCCTTTTTCTGCCGCCGCCCAAGATAAAAGAGGAGTTTCTTTTTTTTGAAACCGCAAAACAAGACAACAAAAAAGGGCTTCTCCTTTTGTGCTACCGCCGCTGTCCACCGAACGCCGACCAAACCTCGACGTCGACAACAAGTGGTTGCTCCAACCAAGGCTTCTATTTCCTCCAAGGGGAGTTTCTCCAGGCGAAGGCCCCCTTTCCGGCGATTCAGTCTCTCTACAAGATAAGTTATTTTACTTTAGATGTCAAATACTCAACACTATCAAGGAGGCCAAAAACAAAATTAAGTCCGATGTCAAATTTGTCGCATCATTGGCCATACTGAAAATTTATGCCCTAAAAGATTTGATTACTCTCGGGTAAAATGTCAAATTTGTCACATCATTGGTCATCCTGGAAATCTATGCCCTCAAAGATTTGCCTCAAATTTCATTGGTGGTTCTACAGTCTCAAGACAACCGTCTATTTCACAAGCATATCCTAAAGCTCTCTCATCTGTGCCTACTTGCGGTAAAACCCCAGAGTTTTCATCTACTGATTGGTATATTGACACTGGAGCAACTCATCATGTCACATCGGATTATAATATCCTTACAGACGCAATGTCATATTATGGCTCAGATACGGTTCAAGTAGGCGATGGCTCAGGTTTGCAAATTGCTAATCTTAGAAACACATATATTCATTTATCTAATCGAACTTTTCACATGCGCAATATCTTTCATGTTCCATCTATCACTAAAAATTTACTTTCTACCCGTCAGTTTTGTCTTGATAACAATGTCATTTTTGAGTTTCATTATAATCATTATCTTATAAAAGATAAAGGAACAAATGCTATTGTGTTTCATGGGAGAATCAAAAATGGCCTCTACTATCTTCAAAGTTCTTCAATCAAAGCTTTTGTTGGTGAACGCACAAATAATCCAGCTTGGCATGCTCGACTTGGTCATCCTTCTCTTCATATTGTCCAGTCAATCATCAATAGGTATGGTTTACCTACTTCCATTACCTCCTCTCCATCTCATTCATGTAGGGCCTGCATGGAATCTAAAAGTCATAAGCTACCTTTCTATTCATCCGATTATGTTTCTAATTTCCCACTTGAATTAATTCATTCTGATGTTTGGGGCCCTACACCTGTTTTATCTAACCAAGGTTTCCAATATTATGTTACCTTTATTGATCATTTTAGTAAATATACTTGGCTCTATCCTATGAAAAGAAAATCTGATTTATTGGATATATTTTGTAAATTTCAAAATCAAGTTGAACGATATTTTAATCGTAAAATACTTTCTTTTCATTCTGATTGGAGAGGTGAATATCAAGCTCTCCATCGTCATCTTGTCTCTTGTGGAATTGCTCATCGAGTCTCTTGTCCTCACACTCCGGAACAAAATGGCTCTGCTGAGAGAAAACATAGACACATAGTCGAAACTACCTTAGCTCTTCTTCATCATGCATCAGTTCCACGTAAATTTTGGGATGAAGCTGTTACCACTGCTGTATATCTCATAAATCGACTCCCTACTCCATTGCTCAATCATAAATGTCCTTTTGAAACACTTTATAATCAAACTCCTATTACACTTTCCTTCGAATTTTTGGTTGCGCATGTTATCCATGGTTACGCCCTTGCTCTAAACACAAACTTGACTCTCGTTCACTACAATGTGTTTTCCTTGGTTACAGCAATTTGCACTATGGTTATCGTTGCTTACATAAACCAACAGGTCGAATTTATATTTCACGACATGTTACTTTTGATGAGACTCTATTCCCTTTTTCAGTATCTTCTTCGATCTCTCCTCCAGATATAGATGACACCTTCTTAATACCACCTAATATTGTCAGAAATGATGACATCCTAGGTCCTGCTCCGCTCTCTAATAACTCCCCTATACCATCAAAATCACCTCAGGATGCTGCTCCAATCTTGGAAGCCTCGCCGGTCGAAGATAATATGCTCTCTAGTTCTGAATCCTCGGATAATGCAAGTCCGTCATCTACATCACCATGTCAGCCTTCTTCCTCATCACCATCAACAAGTGATTCAGATGATAATGCTCCTCGTCGCATGCTTCCCATTAGTGACATTTATGAACGTTGCCCACCAAATGCGACTCGATATCCTCTTCCACGGGCTCTAGTGGTTTCTTCAAAATCTATTGAACCAACTTGTTTTACGCAAGCAAACAAGGATCCAAATTGGCGTAGTGCAATGGCTACAGAATTTGATGCACTTCTTCGCAATGGAACATGGAGTCTGGTTCCACGCACTTCCTCAATGAATGTTGTGGGCTCTAAATGGATATTCTGTCTTAAGTATCGAGCTGATGGCTCTCTTGAACGATACAAAGCTCGACTTGTAGCCAAAGGTTTTAGTCAGCAACCAGGTATTGACTTCAATGACACTTTTAGTCCAGTCATCAAGATTACATCTGTCAGACTATTATTATCGATAGTTATTAGTTTTGGCCTGTACGCCAATTGGACATCTCAAATGCGTTTCTCCATGGTCATCTTGAGGAAACTGTATTTATGGAGCAACCACCTGGGTTCATTCATCCACAATTTCCATATCATGTTTGCCAACTTAAGAAATCTTTATATGGTCTTCGACAAGCTCCTCGTGCATGGTTTCATCGACTATCCAATTGGTTACAATCTCAAGGATTTTTTGGATCAAAGACCGACTCGTCTCTATTTCACAAATATAATGATGGGTCTATGATATTTTTTCTTATTTATGTGGATGACATCCTGATAACCGGTAATGATCACAAGGGCATCATAACTTTATTAAGTCTTCTCAATCAAGAATTTCCTACCCGAGATTTGGGCATTGCTCATTTTTTTCTTGGTATTGAGCTTATTCCACATGAGGATGACTATCTTCTCTCTCAGAGCAAATACATTACTGGACCTCTTCAAAGAGCCAAAATGGATGGAGCACGTCCGGTCTCTACACCAATTGCTATAAACAACTCTCCATCTGCATCCTCTCCTACTCTGTCTGATCCACAGATTTATCGAAGCATTGTTGGAGCCTTACAATATGCCACTATCACACGCCCTGATATTACTTTTGCAGTAAATCGTGCTTGTCAATTCATGCATGCTCCAACTGAGCAAAATTGGGATAATGCAAAAAGAATACTTCGCTATCTCAAAGGTACTATTCTACATGGTCTTCTTTTATATCGTCAATCATCTCGAGATTTACATGCCTATAGTGATGCGGATTGGGCAAGTTCTCCTGAAGATAGACGCTCTACTAGTGGATATGCAATATTTCTTGGACGAAATCTTATCTCATGGAATTCGAAGAAGCAACCTACGGTATCTCGTTCAAGTACTGAGGCAGAATATAAAGCTATAGCAAATACAACGTCTGAAATTATTTGGCTTCAATCACTTCTCTCTAAACTTCATTTTGCATCAAATATTGCACCAAAAATTTGGTGCGATAATATTGGAGCAACATATCTCACAGCAAATCCAATCTTTCATGCTCGTACAAAACATGTGGAGATTGATTTTCATTTTGTTCGTGAACGTGTGACAACTCAACAATTATCCGTCTCTTATATCTCTGCTGAAGATCAAATTACTGATATCTTTACTAAGCCATTATTCAGACAACGTTTCAACAAGTTAGCAAGCAAACTTAACGTCAAAAATCTCCTGTTAAATTTGTCGGGGGGTAAAAGAGATAAAAGAGAATTACCAGAATTGACCGAATCAAATAATTAAATCAAATCAAATTAGTTTTATGATTATTCTAATAATTCTGTTATAATTATTAGAATAATTCTCAGAATAATTTTTAGAATTATTCTGTTATTTATTAATTGGTTAATTGACCGAGTATTTGTTTAAATCCTATATATTGTATTGTCTTGAGGGTAAATATCAACAAACAATAAGATTAATTATTATTCTCCTATTTTATCTTCTTTCTATTCTTCTTTTAACATTGGGGCCGTTGAAACGTAGATGTAGATGAACGCTCACCCCGTACTGTTCCAACACGATCACGTGTGTCCGATCCTAGCCGGCCTTTCCCTGCACCCAATATGCATGAGTCAGATTCATCAGTCCGGATCCTCTGCGCCCGCCTCCCGTGCGCCCTCTGCGCCCGTCGCTACGCGACAAAAAACCCACGCGCTAAGCACGTGCATTTCTCCGATCAGCAAGAATGCTGATCGGTCAGCAAGACCGATCAGCAGGAATGCTGATCGGTCTTGCTGACCGATCAGCATTCCAAGCAAACTTTTTTTAATTTTTTTTTTTTTTAAAAAAAGTATTTACTCTTTTTTTATTAGGATTAATATGGATCGAAGTATATTGGACTTGTATAATTATTATATGTATTAGGGTTTAGGATTTTAGGGTTTAGGGTTTAGGGTTTTAGGGTTTAGGGTTTAGGGTTTATTTTATTTTTTAAAAAAAAAAAATTAAAAAAAGTTTGCTTGGAATGCTGATCGGTCAGCAAGACCGATCAGCATTCTTGCTGATCGGAGAAACACACGTGCTTAGCGCGTGGGTTTTTTGTCGCGTAGCGACGGGCGCAGAGGGCGCACGGGAGGCGGGCGCAGAGGATCCGCTCTCCAGATTCATCACCAATGGAGTTGAAGTTGATGTGCTCATTGTCACTGTTGTAAATGGTGGTCGAATTGCTGTTGGATTCGGTGGTGGAGTCCGGATAGGCAGCTCCTTTGACGGTGATCGTGGTCTGAGGTGGTTCCTTCGACGGACTAGAGCTGAGATTGGCTTCAGGAGTTTGTATGATACATATGAACTTGGAGGCGGGGTGGGCTATGCGTTTGGTGATGTGGCGAAGGAGATTGCGCCGCTGGAGGTCAGCGATGCGCCGGGACAAAGTGCGGTAGTTGTGGCCAAAGGAGGAGGAGGTGGAGGGTCGGGATAGCAATCGAGGTGGCTTGAGTGGAAGTCGCGATCGAGGGGCTGGAGTTTAAGTTGTGGATTGGGCCAGAGAATGATCCTGACAATTGGGGCTGCTAGGGAATGGACGCGAACGAGAAGGAGATCAGGCGAAGATGCGAGGAGTGACGATGGCTTTCTTTCTGATTTGGGAGGGGAGGATTAAAAAAAGCCAAAAAATGATTTGCGGATAAATTCACGAATCCCTCCCTCCATTATTTCATAATAAATAAACGACTAATCTATCCTTTCCTAGGAAATAAATTTTAAAAATTTTTTTTATATAGAAAGCTTGGGTTTTTAAATTTGTCCTCCTAAATAAACAAATAAACAGGACATAAATATCCCTTTCGATCCATTGCCGAAAAAACTATACAATAGACATACGATTGAGAATTTATAATTAGTAGATACACATAACAGAATTGTGGACATACAGAGGTAGAGTGAAAGAACACAAGGCAACAAAGGATAGCTGAGCCCATGCAGGCATGCCTCCACGTTCTTCCTGTCACACCCTGTCAGATTTCTTCATCAACTCCAATATTGATACCAAATGATTCAAACACCTTTGATTACTATTATTATACAAATGATTTTCATTCACCTTCATATGGGAGGTGTAACCAAATAATACTGAACTTCTGAATTGACCATCGCATACACTTCCCGATTTACCTTAATAATTGGTGAAAAAATTTTATAGGGCCGGACCGGTCACCCCAGAGATAGTCAATGAGGTTAACTGAAATTATCATTTTTTTTCTAAAAAAAATAAAAAATATTTGTAAAAGAAAAATATGAATCCTGTTGACTGTTGGTGGACTCCGAGTCAGAGAGACCTGCAATCATAGTAACGTCAGTGCCGAGCCAGGGAGGGGTTTCTCGGCGATGGCCCTCTGACGCTCAAGTCAGTCACCGTAGGCGTAACCAAAGGATGCTGGGCTTCTGGGCTGGCCGCCGCGTGCACTTTCCGATTTACCTTGGTGACCGATGAGAATTTTCCATGGGGCTGCGCCGGTCACCCCATAGATAGTCAATGAAGCTAACTAGGATTATCATTTAAAAAAAAAAAATAAAAAAAAATTTGTAAAAGAAAAATATGAATCCTATTGACTGTTGGTGGATTCCGAGTCAGAGAGACCTGCAATCATAGTAGCGTCAGTGTCGAACCAGGGACGGGTTCTCCCACGATGACCCTTCGACGCTCAAGTCAGTCACCGGCGATGTAGAAGAAGCGAGGAAACAAAGTAGCAGAGTAATAGTAGCTACAGTAAAGATTATGCATACCTCCGTTGAAGCTTGGAGCCCTTTATATAGGGCTCCGGGGAAGCACGTGCATGCTCCTAGAGATGTGCACGCTTCTCAAAGCTTCTCCTGAAAAGACATGTCAGGAAAGCGTCCCTGACACCATATCTCAATGACCCGAGCATATCTCTGTCATGATAGTGGAAGCTTCTGCCGTACGATCCTCTGCCTATCCATGCCGCCAATCATGCCGTCTGTCGGTGGCACGAGTTCCCATGAGGATATCGGCTGATCCTCCTTTTGGCTGTTAGAGGGTCGAGCGGGATGACCACTCGGCCAACCCTTAGTCGTTCTGGTGGTGGCCGAGCGAAGTGGCCGCTCGGCCAACATTCCACTATCAGAGCTCTATTATTGTGTTGCGATCCTTTTTCACCGGTTCCAAGGTTCGATGTAAGTCTGAGCAAGCTGGTCGCTCGACATATGTCTCGTTTTGAGCGTCGGAAGCTCGGTGCCTGGCCGAGCTGTGGTGATATCTGATCGGTACTTCTTTGTCCCGATCGGGCGAGTGAGTTGTCTGACCGGCCAACGACACAGGGATGTTGACCACCTAGACTTTGACTTCCACGGTGGCCATGATCCTCTGAGAGGTGGGCCCTTATCACCGGATCACATGCCTCCCCTTCAAGTCTAGTCGAAGGAGGCTGTAAGTCTGACTGACTGGACAAAAAGAAGCATGGAGACCGATTGACTGATCGACCATCATATTGGTAGAACTCTGATCGGTTCGTCAAAGAGTGTCGGTCGGCTCTGAGACCAACCTTGGGAGCTGATCGACACTCCGAGTATTTGCACTTGGGCTTTCTCCCTCAGTGTTTTCGGATGTGTGCGGTCAATGCTGACGCCACCCGAATCTCTTCGGAATTCGTGCAAATCACCCCCGTTAAGGCCGAGCACGCGCCCATTAAATGCGCACCAGTGAGGGAAAGCCACGTGTCATCGCCATAGTCGCTGCATGCCCGAAGCGACAGGCTCTGACGCGACATCTAGTGGTTTGAATTCCACGAATGGATCTGCGTCTTGAATTCTATGCCCTAGATCCGACGGCTCTGTTCTGCCGAGCCGAGGGATTATAACGTCGCAGTGCCCCCCTCTCCTTTACCTCTACGTTCTGTGATCAGTGCTCCGATGATCCCTGTGTGATCCATTGCTTCGGCGATTCTTGTGCAATCAGTTGCTTCGACGACTTCCCGACTTCCCTTCTTCTCCCGCGACAACCTTTTTAGCTCTCTGTAAGCTCTCTTTGATCTTCTTGCAGTTCTTTTGGATCCTCGCCTCTTTCTAGTGTTCATCGTGCTTTCTGTCCCATCTTTATTTCTATCGAAATCCTGTTTTCCTGCTTTTCGGCGATGGCTAGCCCTTCTTGGCCGTCTGCCCCCGCTCTTGGTCTCTGGTACAGTACCATGGAGAACAAATTTGTGTCGGGCGATGCCGAGAACCTTAGGAATATCTTTGAGATCCCCTCTAATCATGACATAATCTTGGCCTTGTTGGGTTTTTCAGGCCGCAAAAATCGCTTTTTGAGTTGCGGAAACCCCGAAACCCCGCCACCGGATCCGTGCGAAGAAATAAAATTTACGTAAAACTTCGAGTACGAGTTTCTAGCCTAGATCTAAACTAGATCTACAAATAAGAAGAGCTTTACCCTTTATGCGATGCCCTTCGCTAATCCCGCTCGTCCAAGGTTCACCGGATCTCGAGAGTATGAAAGTAGATACTCCTCTATGTGTATCCACACAAGCAAGAGATGGAGAAACCAAACAAAAGGTGTGCTAGCACCTTTGAAAGGTTCGGCCAAGGTGGAGGAGAGGGAGAGAAGAGAGAGCTTGAGGAAGAAGATGAGAGTTACACAAAAAAATGAAACTCACCCCATGAATGAGTGGTCGACCACATGAATGAGGTTAATAACCTCCATGGAATACCAAGAGTCACAACTCTTGGTAACTCCCATGAGGTGACATCCCACTTAAGCAATCATGATGATATGGAGCATCATCATTGGCCCACTCTTTGCCAACTCACCAATGAGGTGGCAAATGGTCAAGTCAAACTTGACCCTTCATCTTCCTCTCAAGTCAAGTCAAACTTGACCACTTCTCTCCCATAGTTGATCAAATCTAATCATTGGTTCAAGTCAATTTTAATTTAATGAATCTCTATTCATTGAATTAAATTAACTCAATGAGTCTAAGTCCAAATTAGACTCATCTAACACATGAACCAAATTGAGTCCAACTCAATTAGTCTAATTTGGATTACTCTTAATCCAATTTGGTTCATCACATGGACCTAATCCTTTAGGTTCATCAAATGAACCTAATCTCCATCTAATTGCCCTTTGTGTGTGACTCTATAGGTTCTTATAACATTGGCAATGCTCCTAAACCCATTTAGAAGCATAAGTAATGAGCGGTATCTAGCAACACATCATTACTACCCAAGTTATAAGAATGTTGAGATCCAACATCACCTTTTGACTACTAATTGTGACTCTTCACAATATATGACAAGTGCCATTCTATTCTTGACATCTAGATTGATCAATGTGAGGCATAGACTGTGTCATCCTCTAATCAATCTAAATCTTGAATACCAAGTAGACTCACTCAATCAAATGAGCTCAACATCTCATATTGACTCATTTGGGCATGGCCATGCATTTAGTGGTCTCACTCTATCAAGAATATCGATGTCACTCCCGTCATATAGGAGGGATAGATCTCATCTACATCACTCACATCCCTCCATATAATTTGTTACATACCGAGTAATCACCTTTATAGTCCACCCAGTTACGGATGACGTTTGACGAAGCCAAAGTATGCAACTCCTTAGGTAGGGAACCATGGTGACTTTAGGTCCAAGGACTAATAGTCATACTAATAGCCATATGAGAAAGTATATGACACTCATATAACGATCCATGATACTTTCTCATGGCGGGTCATTCAGTATACATTCTCCAATGTATACCCATGTGTCAACTTGATATCTCCATATCCATGACTTGTGAGATCAAGTCATTGAGTTGACCTACATGCTAGTCTCGTCGCATTAACATTGTCCTTGAATGCTAATACTTGACTAGGAATTATTAAGAGTAGTGTTCCCTATATCATCTTACTATCGATTCAACTAACCGATTGATATAGGTAATAACCTTCTACTCAAGGACGCTATTATACTTAGTTATTTGACACCAATACAAGTAAGCATAATAACCATAAACAAATGCCTTTATATATATATATAAGAATATGATACAACGAGTCCATACAACAATCATCAAATGATTGGCTCTAGGGCTCTAACTAATAATCTCCCACTAGCACTAGTGCCAATCAGTATAGGCTCTAAGGCCCAATGACCTAGTGTGACCATTATGCTTTCTCTGTGCCAAAGCCTTAGTCAAGGGATTTGCGATGTTAACCTCAGTGGGTACTCTGCAAATCTTCACATCTCCTCTATTGGTGATCTCTCGAATGAGATGGAAGCGCCGTAGTATGTGTTTGGTCCGCTGGTGTGAGCGAGGTTCCTTGGCCTGTGCTATTGCTCCATTGTTGTCACAATAGAGCTCTATGGGATTAGCTATGTTAGGAACCACCCCAAGCTCAGTAATGAACTTATGGATCCAAAATGCCTCCTTTGCTGCTTCTGATGCAGCAATATACTTAGCCTCTGTTGTAGAATCAGCTACTGTGTCATGCTTCGAACTCTTCCAGCTCACAGCACCACCATTTATGCAAAACACGAACCCTGACTGCGATCGATAATCATCCTGATAAGTTTGGAAGCTAGCATCACTGTAACCCTTTACAGATAGCTCGTCATCGCCGCCATATATCAAGAAATATTCTTTAGTCCTTATCAAGTACTTAAGAATATTCTTGACCGCTATCCAGTGACTTTCACCTGGATCTGATTGGTATCTGCTCGTCATGCTCAAAGCATACGAGACATTAGGACGAGAAAATAACATGGCGTACATGATAGATCCTATGGCTGAAGCATAAGGGATCTGATCCATGCGGTCTCTCTCTCCTCTCTAGAAGAGAGACTTTGAGTCTTCGAAATACTCATACCATGTGACATCGACAGAAATCCCTTCTTGGAGTTCTGCATGGCAAACCGAAGTAATACCTTGTCAATGTATGTACTCTGATTTAGGCCAAGCAATCTCGTAGATCTATCTCTATAGATCGGTATGCCTAGAATGCGGGATGCTTCACCTAAGTCCTTCATTGAGAAACAAGTCCCTAGCCAAGTCTTGACATACTGCAGTAAAGGGATGTCTTTCCCAATGAGTAGTATGTCATCCACATACAATATAATGAAGACAACTGTGTTCCCTACAACCTTCTTGTAGACACAAGGTTCATCTTCATTCTTGATGAAACCAAACTGTTTGATTGCATCATCGAATTGAAGATTCCAGCTCCAAGAAGCTTGCTTTAGTCCATAAATGGACCTATGCAGCTTGCATACTCTGCCAGTATGCTGTGGATCTACAAAACCCTCAGGTTGTGTCATGTACACATCCTCGAGCAGGTTTCCATTCAGAAACGTGGGTTTGACATCCATATGCCATATCTCATAATCCTGGTACGCTACAATAGCAAGCATGATCCGAATGGACTTAAACATCGCTACTGGAGAAAAGGTTTCATCATAGTCAATACCATGAATTTGCTTGAAACCTTTAGCTACCAAACGACCCTTATAAATAAGTCCATCCATGTCAGTCTTTCTCTTAAAGACCCACTTACACCCAATGGGTTTGCCCCCTTCAGGTGGATCAACCAAAGTCCATACTTGGTTAGTGTACATGGATTCCATCTCGGATCTCATGACCTCTAGCCATTTCTCAGAATCTGGTCTTATCACAGCTTCCTGATAGGAGGTAGGCTCATCCTCAATGAGCACAACGTCATCATGGTCAGACAAGAGAAATGAGTATCTCTCAGGCTGACAACGTACCCTATCAGATCTGCGAAGAGGTAGGTCTACTTGAACTGGTTGTGGTTCCTCAACTCCTTGTGGAACAACATCATCCACAACACTTTGTGGTTCCAGTTCAACTTCCATCGAGGCTTTAGTGCTATGGTCCACATCTTGAACTCCTTCAAGATCGAACGTATTCCCACTAGTCTTTCTAGAAACAAAGTCCCTTTCTAGAAATACTCCAGTCTTAGCCACAACTACCTTGTGTTGACTAGGAATGTAGAAGTAATATCCCTTCGTTTCCTTGGGATATCCAATGAAATAGCACTTGTCGAATTTGGGTCCCAGTTTGTCCGAGACTTGACATCTAACGTAAGCCTCACAACCCCAAATCCTCATAAAAGACACCTGGGCATCTCTCCCCGTCCATATCCTATATGGTGTCTTTATTACAGCCTTGGATGGAACTCGGTTGAGTATGAAGGCTGCTGTGTCTAGAGCATAGCCCCAAAGATACATGAGAAGATCTGTGTGACTCATCATAGATCGTACCATATCTAATAAGGTATGATTCCTCCTTTCGGATACACCATTCCACTGTGGTATTTCAGGAAAAGTGAGTTGAGATAGAATCTCACACTCAGCTAGATAGTCACGAAACTCATGGCTAAGGTATACACCACCTCGATCTGATTGAAGTATCTTAATACTCTTGCCAAGCTGGTTTTGTACTTCATTCTTGAATTCTTTGAACTTTTCAAAGGATTCTGACTTATGTGTCATCAGGTACACATAACCATATCTACTGAAGTCATCAGTAAATGTAATGAAGTACCTATAACCACCTATAGCAGTGACATTGAAAGGGCCACATATATCACTATGTATAAGACCTAACAAGTCAGTCACTCTCTCACTGTGTCCACTAAAGGGAGTCTTGGTCATCTTGCCTAGAAGGCATGACTCGCATGTCTCATATGATTCAAAATCAAATAAGTCCAGCAAACCATCTTTATGGAGCTGGGATAAGCGTTTGTCATTTATATGACCTAAGCGAAAGTGCCAGAGATAGGTTTGGTTCATGTCATTTGACTCGAACCTCTTGGTACTTATGTTATAGATAGGGTTCTTAAGGTCTAGAATATAGAGTCCGTTCATCAGAGGTGCACTACAATAGAACATATCATTTAAATAAACTGAACAACATTTGTTCTTTATTATAAATGAAAAACCTTTCTTGTCCAAACAAAAAATTGAAATTATGTTCTTAGTTAAAGCAGACACATAACAACATTCATCTAATTCTAATACAAGCCCAAAAGGTAGAGATAGATGATAAGTTCCTACAGCAACAGCAGCAACCCGTGCCTCATTGCCTACGCGTAGGTCCACCTCGCTCTTCGTCAATGCCCTGCTATTTCTCAGCGCCTGCACATTAGTACAAATGTGAGAAGCACATCCGGTATCTAATACCCATGATGAAGAAATAGATAGATTGACTTCTATAACATATATACCTGAAGTGGAAGTCTCACTTCTCTTCTTCTTAAGATCTTCCAGATAGATTTTGCAGTTCCTCTTCCAGTGCTGGTCTGACCGCAGTGGAAGCAGGTAGCATCCTTGGCGACCCCTCCTTTGGGTTTCAGTGCCTTGCCTTTGCCCTTGGCTTGGGACTTTCCCTTGCCTTTGGGCTTGCCCTTGCCCTTGTGTTTCTGAACCATCAGAATAGAGTTGGGCTTAACCTTCTTAAGGTTGAGCTCAGCAGTTCTTAACATGCTAAGAAGTTCGGGCAGTGGCTTGTCAATTTCGTTCATGTTGTAGTTTATGACAAACTAACTGTAGCTCTCTGGCAAGGACTGCAAGATCAAGTCAGTGGCCAGCTCTTGGCCAAGGGGAAATCCCAACCTCTGTAGGTTTTCTATGTACCCAATCATCTTGAGTACATATGGAACTACGGAAGTCCCATCTTGCATCTTGCACTAAAACAGTGCCTTAGAGATCTCGAATCTCTCGTGCCTCGCTTGTCCTTGATATAGTCGAATCTCTCTCGGCCGTCTGCCCCCGCTCTTGGTCTCTGGTACAGTACCATGGAGACCAGATTTGACGCGGGCGATGCCTAGAACCTTTGGAATATCTTTGAGATCCCCTTTGATCATGACATAATCTTGGCCTCCCCGTCCGATCAGCCGGATAACCCACCGACCGACACTATTTGTCTTTTCCAAGACCAATTTGTGGCCGAACTTCGATTCCCGATCCACCCCTTCATCATCGAAGTTTATAACTATTTTCGTGTTCCCCTTCCGTAACTCGTACCAAACTCTTTCCATTTGCTGTGCGGCGTCGTAGTTTTGTTTCGGCTGCACGACATTCCTTTGACCCTGCGAGCCTTTCATTATTTTTACTATCCTAAGCAGTCTTAGCTGGGGGCTTTCCTTTTCCAGTCACAGGTCGGGCTCATCTTTTTTGACAAGACGCCTACTTCCAACAAGCATTGGAAGGAGTATTTTTTCTTTTTGCGTCTTCCCGAACGACCCTGTTTCCGAACACGTTGGCAGGCCTGCTTGCCCCCTCAACCCGATCTGAAGAAGTACAAGAGCTAGCCGGACTATCTTCATGTAGCGACCATGCTGGCCGGCTAGAGATATGACATCCATAAGCTGTTGCTGGAAGGTGTCATGTACATCTTCGGCTTGAGTCCGATTCGTTCCCATCTCTCACGCGACTTAGGTAAGAAACTTCTTGGGTCTTTTCCTTTGAGTCTAACTGATTTCCTTTTTTCCTTTTGTAGCCTGAACCATGATACGAGCATGGGCAACCAACTATAGCAAGCTGAAAGATGCCGAGATCGAGGTGGTCGCTACAAAGGAGCTGGCGAGCCGCGGCTTAGCGTCGGTCGACTCCCAAGAGGGCATGCCCGCTAGGAGCGGGGAGACGCCCGCTGTGGGCGAAGGCACCGCTGGCCATACGACTAACATTGAAGTGGCTGGTTATCCACTCCCAACATCTGAAGCACAGCCAACCGCTTAGACCGGTGGCTCCGAGTCTTCGGGTGATGAAGTGCCACTCACTAGGTGCAAGAGGCGCCGTATGGACAATCCACCCCGCTCTGCCACCTCGATTGTGGGGGTCGCCGAGCGGGTCCGCACCTCTTCTCCCGCAACCCTTCTAGCCATGACGGAGGTTACTTCATCTGACTAGACCCCATCGTTGTTCGAGCTACCACCGGAGGCCCTGGTTGCCCAGCCGGTCGCCTCTCTGCCGTCGACCCGAACCCAACGGAGACCACTGCAGTCCAGGATCGATCCTATGTCTGCTGCCGCTCCTTCCTGTCCGGTGGTCTCCTCCTCGTCAGACCCGAGCAGCCGGCGATCAGTGACAGCGACCCTCAACCTTCCAGCAGAGGACTACCTTGAGTAGTGCGCCCATTCGAACATCCCCGAGCATAAGATTCTGATCCGCGGACCACTTGCCGATATTTGGGAGGAAACGAGGGCCCGAGCGGCGACGATGTCACCAGGGGCACTCGGCAACAGCCACCTACAGATGTCCATCGGGGTGCGTATTTCATCAACAATTCATAATTTACCTCCGATCAATGCTTAGCATTTGCCATCTGCAGTACTGGGTGGAGAGCATGGCCATGTGCCAGCTACTTGCTTTTGTGGAGGATGAGCTGAAGAAGCTCAAGATCTCGGGTGACGCCTCTTCCTCCCAAGGGCCATCGGTCGCCGAGTTAAAGACCAATCTGGAGAAGGCCCAGAAGCTTCTTGAGGTCGAGAAGAAGTCCACCGACCAGGAAGTCCGGTTGGGCCAGCTCGAAGCGCACGTGAAGACTTATGACAAGAAGCTCGAGCTGACCACGACAAGGAAGAAACGAGCCATCGCTGATCTAGAGCTCAAGAACCAGGAGGCTCAGCGGCTCTCCCAGATGCTATCGGAGGCCGAGGACTTCTTGATTACCGAGCGGGTCTGCCGCTCGACCAAAGAAGCCTCTCTAAAGGGGAAGCTCAAGGAGGTTGAGCATGCTCTGGAGGCCTTCCGCTCGGCTCTGGTGACCTACCAAGAAACTGAGCCGACTAGGTTTGAAGCGATGAAGCAGGCGTACCTTTTGTTGGTTAGTCCTAGGAAAATATACCGGTTCCACTGTACAAAATTTTTTTGTACAAGTGTCGAACCTTTCCTTAAATAACTTATTGTGTTCTTTAGAAGTTAAATTAGGAATCACAGACGGAACTTAACATCATTGATTCCAAATTTAACTTATCTGTTCTTAATGGTTTAGATTGGAATCGCAAGCGGAACTTAACACTATTGATTCAAATTTACCTAAGTTATTAATTCCATTAAATATTAATTTCCAAAATTGGCTTCTAGGACTGCATGGTGAGGCACATGGCTTTCTTGGATATGGGAGCAACCACCACCGCCTAGGCAAAGCCTTTTAAGGAAAGCTAATATTTAATTTCCTTAAATAACTCTAGGTTAACCAAAAAGAACAATCGAATCACAAATTCAAAAAAGAAGAAAACACAGACTCGAAAAATAAATTCGAAAAACTAGATCTAATTGTCTCTTGTATTTAGAATTCATACAAAGAAAATAATTAGTATGATACGAAAGAAAACTACTAGTTATACCTTCTCTTTATAAGCTAATGACCTCGAGATCTTCTGCCGTATTCCTCGCCTCGCCTTAGACGTCGTGTGGGCGACGATCCTCCTAGATGAACACCACCCAAAAGCTTCCTCCTTTTCTTCTAAAATCTGGCCACCACCACCACCAAGGAGAAGAGAGCAAAAGGGAAAAGAGAAGGGAGAGAGGGGCCGGCCACTTGAGATCTACAAGCAAAAGAATAAGAGTTGTATCTCATGAAGCCTCCTCACCCCTTCTTTTATATTACTTGCCCAAGGCAAATAAGGGAAGAATTTTTACAAAAATTAAAATCTTCCACGAGTTTTTCCTTTTTTCCTTTTCTTTCCTCTTGATTGAATCAATCACCAAAATTAAATGATAATGATTTTATTTATTTTTATTATGGCCGGCCCCTTGCTTGGGCACCAAGCAAGGTGGCCGGCTACTCCATCAAGGGAAAAAGAAAATATATTTTTTATAAAATTTTACAAGAAGAAAAACTCTTATAAAATTTTACAAGCTCTCTTTCCTAAAGTAGGAGTTAAAAAAGGAAAGTTCTAAAAATTAAAACCATGTTTTAAAATTTAAAACTTCTCTTATAAAATTTCCTTTTTTAACATGGTGATAGAAAATTTAAATTTTCTTAAACCATGAGGATGGTTAAAAAAAAGAAAGTTTTAAAAACTTTTAAATTTTCTTTTAAACATGTGGCCTAATTCAAATAAGGAAAGTTTTTAAATTTAAAATCTCTCTTTTAAAACTTATAGTTTTCTACAAAGAGAAGATTTTAAAAATTTAAAAACAACCCTCCTTGTTTGAATATTGTGGCCGACCCCTACATGCTTGGTCACCAAGCAATAGGGTCGGCCCCTATAGATGAGGATGTGACCATCCCTTGCTTGGTCACCAAGCATTGGACCGGCCCCCTTCTTGGACACCAAGAAGAGTCTTACATTTGGATGGACTTGAGGCTATAATGAGGCTACGACAGGGACCTAGAGGAGAAATTAGTTTTGGCCTTCCGATGAGCTTAAGTATCTCATATTCGCCCCGAACACACAACTCAAGTTCATCGGTAATAACTCATTCCAGTAGAGAGTTATTATCGCACTACCGCACCAATCCCAAATTACATTATGGGCTCATTCTTATCATGAGTGTGTTAGTCTCCCTGTGTTTAAGATTACAAATGCCCACTAATTAAGTAAGTTACTGACAACTCACTTAATTAATATCTAGCTCCAAGAGTAGTACCACTCAACTTCATTGTCATGTTGGACTAAGTCCACCTGCAGGGTTTAACATGACAATCCTTATGAGCTCCTCTTGGGGGCATTCTCAACCTTGATAACTAGGACACAGATTCCTTCTATAATCAACAACACACACTATAAGTAATATCATTTCCCAACTTATCGGGCATATTGATTTATCGAGCTAAACCTCACCCTTTGATAAGTCAAAGAAATAAATATTAAATATATGTGCTTGTTATTATATTAGGATTAAGAGCACACACTTCCAAAATAACTAAGGTCTAATTCTTTTATTAAGTCAGTACAAAAAGAACTTACCTAAAATGGTCCTACTCAATATACTTAGAGTATACCAGTGTAATTTATTAGTCAAGATAAACTAATACTTAATTACACTATAACTATTCTAATGGTTTGTTCCTTTCCATCTTAGTCGTGAGCAACTATTTATAATTTATAAAGAACCGACAACATGATCTTCTGAGTGTGACACCACACTCCATGTTATCTACTATATAAATTAATTGAACAATTACATTTAACAAATAAATGTAGATATTGACCAAATGTGATTCTTTTATTTCTAAAATAAATGTTTACAAAAGCTAGGTTTTTAGTATACACTTTAACACCTTCGCTCAGACCAGTTTACCGACAAGGTTGTCCAGTGGATCATCCGTGTCTTCGAGCTGGCAATCGACGGGACACTCCAGTAGCTTAAGGCGGACGACCACCTTCCTCCCGAGACGACGGACAACATCGTCAGTCGTAGCAAACTGAACGACTCGATGTCTGACGATGTTTATGATTATATAGAGTGAGGCTGAGAGTCTATCTTGTAAAAGTTCTTTTTTGAAGTCTCCTTGTATGCACGCCGATCGACGTTTCTTCAATGAACTATCTACCTACTCGGCGGGTTTTTTCTTTGAAACGTTCCTCATTTGTTTGCATGTCTAGTCCTGATCCTCCCGTTTAGTTGTAACCATTGTCTATACGATTTATGATCTCGGGTTTAGGGTCACCGCTCGACTGTCGATGGAGACAGGGGTTTAACGTCGTCGCTCGACGATTTGACGAAGACTTGGTTTTAAGGTCGTCACTCGACCGTTGAGGGAGAAAGGGGTTTAACATCGTCGCTTGATGATTTGGCGAAGACTTAGGTTTAAGGTCGCCGCTCGACCGTCGATGGAGACAAGGGGTTTAACGTCGTCGCTTGACGATTTGACGAAGACTTGGGTTTAAGGTCGCCTCTCGACCGTCGATGGAGACAGGGGTTTAACGTCGCCGCTCGACGATTTGAAGAAGACTTGGGTTTAAGGTCACTGCTCAACCATCGCGGTTTAAGGTCGTCGCTCGACCGTCGATGGAGACAGGGGTTTAACGTTGCCGCTCGACGATTTGGCGAAGACTTGGGTTTAAGGTCGCCGCTCGACCGTCGATGGAGACAGGGGTTTAACGTCGTCGCTCGACGATTTGACGAAGACTTGGGTTTAAGGTCGCTGATCGACCGTCCATGGAGACAGGGGTTTAATGTCGCCGCTCGATGATTTGACGAAGACTTGGGTTTAAGGTCGTCGCTCGACTGTCGATGGAGACAGGAGTTTAAAGTCGTCGTTCAACGATTTGTCGTGCCGATCGACACAAAGTTTGGAATTTGACTCCTTTATTCCCGCCCTGCACACCAAGAGCACAGGGATATAAAGATACATTTGACTATTGCATCAGCGCACCTCTCACCCAGCTCAGTAAGGTTGGAGATGGTTAGCGCTCCACGACTGCTCTAGTCGCCGTCCGCCCTCATCCTCCAAGTAGTAGGCGTTCGAACGGAGCTTCTCCATGTCCTTGAAGGGTCTAGCTCACGGGGCTTCTAGCTTGGTGATGTCGCCGACCGACTTTACTTTCTTCCATACCAGATCACTAATCTGGAATGACCTCAGGATCACCCTCCGATTGTAGTTCTGCTTCATCCTTTGTCGGTAGGCCATCAGCCAGACGACGACCTTACCACACGACTCATCTACCAAGTCCAGTTCTAGCAGCCTCCACTCGGCGTTATCTTCATCGTAATGTCGTAGCCGATCAGACTCGACTCCGACTTCGACGGGCATTACTGCTTCACCGCCATACACTAGGTGGAAAGGGGTTGCCCCGGTCCCTTCTTTAGGAGTCGTGAGGAGTGCTCATAGTACGTTGGGGAGCTCATCTACCCAGTTTCCTCCCATATGATCGAGCCGGGCGTGCAGGACTCGGAGGATTTCCCGATTGGTGACCTCCGCTTGCCCGTTGCTCTAAGGGTAGGCCACTGACGTGAAGGCTTGCTGAATATCATATCCTTCGCACCATTCTCGGAGTCTTGGTGGCCCGGCGCAATATCTTGAAGAATGGTAAGCTTCAGTCGAATGATTTGGAGATGAACCGAGACAGTGCTGTTATCCGACCGGTGAGACGCTGAGCTTCCTTCAAATTTCTGGGTGGCGGCATATCTTGCAGTGCTTTTACTTTGTTGGGATTTGCCTCGATGCCTCGCTCAGTGATGATGTAACCTAGGAAGCACCCACTCTTCGCGCCGAAGAGGCACTTGTTCGGATTTAGCTTGATCCCATATGTCCGGAGTGTCAGGCAAGTCTCCTCGATATCTACACATAGGTCAGCCGCTCGGAGGGATTTTATTAATATGTCTTCGACGTATACCTCCATGTTATGACCGATCTGCCGTTGGAATACTCTATTCATCAGCCTCTGATATGTAGCTCTGGCGTTCTTCAATCCGAACGGCATGACATTGTAATAATATGTCCCGTCGACCGTAATGAAGCTGACCTTTTCCTGATCTTCCCGAGCGAGCGGCACCTGGTGGTACCCTTGATAGGCATCCAACATGCATATCAGCTCGCGCCGAACAGTGGAGTCTACCATCTGATCAATCCGAGGTAGTGGGTAGAAGTCCTTCAGGCATGCTTTGTTGAGATCTCGGAAGTCGATACAGACTCGCCACTTGTTGCCCGGCTTGGAGACCAGCACTACATTTGCGAGCTAGCTCAGGAATTGAACTTCCCATATGTGGTCGGCCTCCAGCAACTTATCTATTTATTCCCGGATGATCAGATTTTTCTTGGCGCTGAAGTCTCTCTTCCTTTGTTTTACTGGCCAAGCGTCCGGTCGGACATGAAGTTCGTGTTGCGCAACGCTCGGGGAAATTCTAGGGAGCTCGTGCGTCGACCACGCGAATACGTCGTGGTTTTGCTAGAGACAGGCGATCAGCTCCGCCTTCTGTTCAGCTTTTAGATCGAACGTTATGAAAGTTGTTGCTTCCGCTCGGCAAGGATGAATTTACACTTCCTCTCTCTCCTCATAAACTAGAGTAGGTGGTTTTTCAGTGATGGTACTTACCTCTAGCCTGGGAGCCTTTCGAGTGGATCTGGCCTCGGTCTTGACCATCTCAACATAGCAGCGTCGAGCGGCTAGCTGATCACCTCTGACTTTTCCCACCCGGTCGTCTATCGAGAACTTGATCTTCTGGCAGTACGTTGAAACTATTGCTCGGAACTCATTGAGAGCCGGTCGGCCCAAGATAACATTGTAGGCTGAGGGATACAACTTGGTGGCTCATCTCCAAGCGATATGGCCAACATGGTTTGACCGATCGGCTGTACCTCGTTGCCAGTGAACCTATATAGTGGGGTTGTCATTGGCAATAGATCGCCTTGGTCGATCTGGAGCTGATCGAAAGCCTTCTTGAAGATTATATTCACCGAGCTTCCTGTGTCAACGAAAACTCGATGGATAGTGTAGTTAACGATTACTACTCAGATGATGAGGGCGTCATCGTGAGGGACTTCCACTCCCTCGAGGTCCCGGGGTCCGAAGCTGATCTCAGACCCACTTGCCTTTTCTCGGTTGCAACCTACTGTATGTATCTCTAATCGGTGAGCGTATGACTTCCTGGCTTGGTTGGAGTCCCCATTGGTCGGTCCGCCAACGATAATGCTTATTTCTCCCCGAGCGGCATTGTTTCTATTTTTCTCCTCCCGAGCGGACGACCTGTGTTGCTCGCGAGAGGCTAGGGGATGATCGACACTTTCCCTTTGATGATGGTGTCGTCGCTCAGGTGATCTTCTTGCCTCCTCCCACCGCCCAGCAGGTTGATGCTCATGTTGTCAGTTAGGAGAGGGAGATCGGCGACGATAGCCCCTGGGGGCCAGTTTGGCGATTGGCGTCAGATCACGGCAATTGCGTGTGTTGTGCGACACCAATTAGTGGAAGGAACAAAACATGGGTGTCCATACCTTGCCTTTCGATGTCTTTGGCTGGTCGGACGCCTCATGCCGTAGAGTGTGCGCCCTTGTTTCCTGATGAGGCCAGCCTTCGGCTCTTGGCCCTTTCGGTGGTTGGTGGTCGTTCGGCGGTCGTCGTTCGGTCGACATCGAGGGTTCGGCTGGTACCTCCTTCCTTCTTGTCGCTTGGGCCTCCTCCACATTTATATACTCATTAGCCTTTTTAAGCATGTGGTCGTAGTCATGGGGCGACTTCCTGATGAGCGACCAGAAGAAGTCTCCCTCAAGGAGCCCCTGGGTGAAGGAATTCATCATGGTCTCAGATGAGACCGAGGGGATATCTATAGCTACCTGATTAAATCACTGGATGTATGCCCGGAGAGCTTCTCTTGGTCCTTGCTTTAAATAAAATAAGCTGACGCTCGTCTTCTGGTAGCGTCGGATGCTTGCAAAGTGATGTAGGAAGGCCGTTCGCTTTGTATTGATCCGTCCGGCAGTCTCCTGAACCATCGTTGTGCCGAGCCGGAGAGCGTGGTAAGGAAGACCCAACATTTCACCCCATCTGTGTATTGGTGAAGTGTGGTCGCGTTGTCGAACTTACCCAAATGGTCATCTAGATCGGTCGACCCGTTGTATTCTCCAATAGCCAGTGGAGCGTAGTGTCTCGGTAGAGGGTCCTGCAGTATCACTTCAGAGAACTGGCGATTGACCCATTCGGGGGATCTGTCGACTTGAGGTGCCTTGCCCTTTCGGGCGTCCCGAACGGGCACTTCATCTGAAGAGGATCTCCGCTCTTGATTCGCTTGCACAATTTCCGAGGACATCTGGAACAAAGCCCGGTGGAATGGTATCAGGGAGGGCGATGCCTCTCCATGGGTGCCGGTTGGCCCTCTGTTTTGTCCCCAAATGGAGAGCTATTCCGGCCAGTCCTCCTGCGCCGCTCGGCTTCCTGACGCTGATGTAGCCTGTTACGCCAGCCGATCTGCCAACGCCTTCTGCTGCTGCTGCTCGACTATTTTGGTCGCTCGAGCTTGCACGAGCATATCAAATTCTTCTTGAGTGAGCGTCACGGTATGAAGTTGTCCAGGTTCTTCCATTTTCTCGGCTCGGATGCAGGTGCATTCATACAGACGGCGCCAAATTTGATCCTGTCCGAGAGTCGAGCCGATGAATGCTGGGGGACGTGGCGCTCCTGTTGACTGTTGGTGGACTTTTAGTCAGAGAGACCTGCAATCATAGCAGCGTCAGTGCCGAGCCAGGGAGGGGTTCTCGGCGATGACCCTCCGACGCTCAAGTCAATCACCGGCGATGTAGAAGAAAAGAGGAAATAAAGTAGCAGAGTAACAGTAGCTACAGTAAAGATTATGCATATCTCCATCGAAGCTTGGAGCCCTTTATATAGAGCTCCGGGGAAGCGCGTGCACGTTCCTCAAGGCGTGCACGCTTCTCAAAGCTTCTCCTGAAAAGACATGTTAAGAAAGCGTCCTTGACACCATATCTCAATGACCCGAACATATCTCTGACATGACAGTGAAAGTTTCTGCCGTACAATCCTCTGTCTGTCCATGTCGTCAACCATGTCGTCTGTCGGTGGCATGAGGTTGATCCTCCTTTTATCTGTTAGTGGGACGAGATTGATGACCGCTCGGCCAACCCTTAGCCGTTTGAGTGGTCTAGCCCTTTGGCCGAGCAGAGTGGCCGCTCGGCCAACATTCCACTATCAGAGCTCTGTTGTCGTGCTGCGATCCTTTTTCACCGGTTCTAAGGTTCGATGTAAGTCCGAGCGAGCTGGCCGCTCGACGTATGTTTTGTTTTGAACGTCAGAAGCTCGGTGCCTGGCCGAGCTGTGGTGATATCTGATTGGTATTTCTTTGTCCCGGTCAGATGAGTGAGTTGTCCGACCGACCAGCGACACAGGGACGTTGACCGTCTAGATTTTGACTTCTACCGTGACCATGATCCTCTGAGGAGTGAGCCCTTATCACCGGATCACCTTCCATTATTCAAAACATCCAAATATGAGATAAGTGAAAAGATTTGGGGCGAAATGGAAATGTCTCCGCTCAAAGATCCTTAACTGGTTACCATAAACAAGACGGAGAGCACGAAAGAAACCGAGCACGTAAACTCATTGACAGCCGCATTGAAATGATTCCATAATTTACTTTTTAGTTTCATTATTTTTTTTAATAAAAGATACTTATATTTATCTCAAAATATTTTGGAATTCGCCTTCAAATTAATTATAGGTATGTGAAGTGAAGTAAAATCACAAGTCAATTTATAATTTCTTAAAATAAAATGATAATTTCAATTAATTTCATTGAATATTTTTTTTAAAGATGATCAATTTGATCCCACGAAAATTTTTCATCGATCATCATGATAAATCAGAAAGCGCACAAGGCGATCAACCTAAAAATCTATCATCATTTGATTGCGCCCCCATTTGAAGGAAAAATTCCTGTATATATGCCATAGCTGAGATTTAAATCACGGATAACTCGACGATAACTTAGATATTTTATCATGACACCATAGTCCCCGAGACCAATTTATAATTCTTTTAAATGATGATAATACAATTAACCTTATTTACTATCAATATAATTCCTTTAGACTCTATTAAAAAATTGTTCTCATTGGAAAACCAATTTTTCAATTATGATATGGAACAATTATTATTAACATCAATATTGAATAAATCTATTTGCATTAATATCATATAAATTTTATATGGTCATGAATCATAGATCTTCAAACACTATTTAAAATATTAAAGATGTGATAACACTATTTAAAATATAATACATTAGAATTGAAATATAAATATGAAACTCAAGTGTGACTAAGCCTGATGATATATCTAAATACTCAGCATGATGATGCCTACCAAGATATCTAGATATTATTAAATACTTGAGTTAATAAGGAAATCATATGTGAGTACAAAATCAATGAAAATATTACTAATTTCAAAATATTTAGTAAGTAGATATCATAACTTTCATATTTACCGGTGTTGTCATTGGTGAGAGTGATGAGAGGAGGGAGAGTTGAGTAGGGAGGACCGACAAAGATGAGGTGTCATTGGTGAGAGCGATGAGAGGAGGGAGGGTTGAGTAGGGAGGATCGACAAAGATGCGGAGTCGAAGGTGCTCGATGATGGGAGGAGGGAGGGTTGAGCAGGGAGGATCGGTGGAGATGCGGAGTCGTAGGTGCTCAACGATGGGAGGAGGGAGGGTTGAGCAAGGAGGATCGATTGAGATGCGAAGTTGCTTAGCGACAGGAGGAGGGAAGGCTGAGCAGGGCGTATTGGCAGAGTCACAGGTGATTGGCGATGAGAGAGACGGGAATCAGGAGGGGATCGAGCGACAAGAGTCGGGAGGGGAGTCACGAGTGGTGAGGGAGGAGATTGAGTTGCACACAGCGAGTGAGGAGATTAGGGATTTAGGGTTTATGTCGGGTTAGGTTAAAAATTTAGTTTTTTAAGTTTAACCGAATAAGGAACTTTAAAATTAAAATTGAACCAAAATAACTGATATTTTTAACTGAATTAACTGAAATTCTGAAATAACTAAACTGAATTTTTAAATTCGGTGAGTTTGTTCGGTTTAACCAAATTTTTGATCACCCTTAACTCAAGAACTCACCACCGTCACCATAACCCAGGAAAATTTCAACAAACTTGTCGCAGCTACGGCGAAAGAGGTGTTACAAAAGCATCTGTTGACGAACCCTTCACCTTTGAAGATACTCTTTTCCTTGGCCGAGGTACCCCGAATACCCAATTGGACACCGTCGTGGCTGACTGAAATAAGATCTCCGATCTTGATTCCTGCTGGAACATCAGTCAAACATGAAGAGCAGTCCTATGAATCTCGAGTTGGAGAGACGACTCCTTGGGGCCTTCTTTGGGGTAAAGGACCCTTCACTGGTAGAGCAAAGAGTGTCGTATACACCTATTTTTCAGGGAGAGTCCTTAAAATTGAACTGTCGCATCATTTTAGATCGCTACAATTCAGAGAATACATGGGATCATTAGACCTAGAAGAAGACCACTTGTATCTGTTCGAAAATGCTGCTTTGCTACTGATCCTGTCCGAAATCAATAAAGGCAGTGAGCTGGGACGTGGCTCTGTTGTTGACTCAATGAAGACTCCTCGCTGTCTTGCAACATAAGGAATGTAAGTGCCGGACTAGGGAAAGGGCCCCAGGCATTGGCCTTTTGACACTCAAGTTAGTGCTCAGTCTCAGGGAAGAAAGTAGTGAACTATAGCAAATGACGTGTGTAAATAAGAAGCATCGCATACCTCTGTCTGTAGATGGAGACCCCTTTTATAGTGTCACTGTTGTGTTGTGCACGTATCTCAAAGCATTAACACATTTCCCAAAATATTTCTAAAAAAGGACAGCCCATAAAGTGCCTCTAATACCTTTACTCAAATGAGCCCGCAAATCGTTGTGAGTTGATAGGCTAGAAGCTTCTAAAGGATGATTTATCGGTGGGATATTTTTATCTTTTTCCGCATAAACTTTCATAAGGGTACGGATGACAGGTATCTAAGTTTCGCTATAGGCCGACCAGCGGTCACACTATTGGTATATCGTCAGCTCAGTCATACAGAGCTAAGCTACTGACCTGTTCTTCACTCGACTTTCATGTTGTCGGAGAGGTGCACTATGTCCGATCGAACCTAAGGTCCGATCGACAATGACGATGAGCCGGGTAACTTGGTATTTGACTCTTAACCTCATCTATGAGTTGCGGAGGATGGCCGTTCAGATGATCTGGTCTACCTTTCACATTTGACTGATGCTGAGAGCCCGCTCGGCTAACATTGCTTGGTCCATAATTCGTAGTCTCGTGGTCCATTCGAACTTGCAACTTTGACCGTTTGACTTTGACCTCCAAGTCAGCCGATCCTTGTTATTGGACCCGCTCTTGGGTGGGCCCCTCTTTATTACCGTATCACAAGTCTTTCTCTCAAGTTTAGTCAAAGGAGGTTGCAAGTCCAATTGATTGGACACTTGTGTTTTTTGCAACCCTCCTTCCTGACCGGGTGCTTTACTATCTGAGCCACTACTCGGCTTGAATGATTACTGGCCTCACAGATCTTAAGGAAACTTATTTCTTCTTGGTCAGGAGACTCCAAGGTTGTCACCGCTCGGATCAAATGTGGATGACACTTAGTTGTTTGTTATCTCTTTTCCAAACAAGCCTCCCATGCTCATAGTGTCTTTTATTTGTTGCTGATGTCATCCTAATTTCTTGATAATCACTCAAATCCTTTGTCATTATTGCAAATCATCACGAGCATATTTTTTCATCATACGTCTGTTGATCATTTCCATTCCTCATTAATGCCACCTATAATTGACCGTCATGTGTCACACTTTTGTGACACTGAATATTTGATGTGACAGGTGATTGTTAGGATTCGAGGTGACATTTGTGTTTGAATTTGGACAATCCAGATCAAGTTTCACTTTTCTAAATCCTTGATCAGATGGCTCCAAATAGCTGACGATAGGGTTTTTAAAGCCCTTGTTTCTCTCTGCACTGTATCGCCTTCGTCTTCATTTCCATCTGCTTCTCTGCTCTTTACTCATTGTTTTTCATCATCGGCAATTCACATCTAGTAAGTTCCTTCTCCTTCTCATTCTCAATCTTCGATCTTCATCTTTTGTATTATACTCCTATGGCCCATTCTCCTTCTCCCCCTTCAGATGTCCCCTCACTATGGTACACCTCCACTTCGTCGGATTTTATTGGGGATGAAGTGGAACAAATGACCATGTCCTACCATATCCCTCCTGATCACAAGCTTGCCATCCTGTTTGCCTACGATCGCCCCCACACCCCTTCTGAAGGATTTCTAACTTTTTTCAAGGATCAGTTCTATGCCGGACTCCGTTTTCCAATTCATCCTTTCTTCGCTGAAGTTTGTAAATATTTCCAATAGTCCGTTGCAACAACTAGTGCCTAACTCCTTTAGGCTATTGTGCGGAGTAGTAATACTGTTCCACCTATATAGGATTCCTCTTAATCCTCATATTTTTTATTATTTTTATTATCCTAAGCAGTTTGAATCGGGCGTCTTCCTCTTCCAAGCCCGGGTTGGTGCCGTATACTTTGATAAAATTCCATCCTCTAACAAAAGCTAGAAGTCCCACTACTTCTACATTCAACTTTCTGGCTAAGTGATGTGCATAGATTATATACACTTTTATGCATATTTTGATGCACATTCATGTACTCTATTTGTGCTTGATCTTATGCATTTCTATACCTTTTATCATATTTTTAGTATAATTACTCTTCTTTGTCGGAGATATGCTATTTGTGTATTTTTCTACTGATAGAAGACATTTTTGGAGTGAAAATTGAGCTCATAGATAATTCGGAGAACAAACGAAGATAAAAGGTTTTGGCTATGTGGAATTCACATGACTGTGCTACTTACTAGAGATGGAGAAGACCCAGGCCGTGTGATCTCACATGGCTATGCCATGAAGTAGAGAAGAAGATAGCCCTGGTCATGTGGATCCACACGACCATGTGGACTTCCAGAGAAGGAGAAGATTCGACACGACCGTGTGGATTTTCCAGAGACCAAGCAGACCACGACCATGGGAATCCACATGGTTGTGCCACCTGGCCCGAGGCCAAGCAGAGGGTGGCCATGTGGATGCCACATGTGTTGGTTAGTCCTAGGAAAACGTACCAGTTCCACTGTACAAATTTTTTTTGTACAAGTGTCGAACCTTTCCTTAAATAACCTATTGTGTTCTTTAGAAGTTAAATTAGGAATTGCAGACGGAACTTAACATCATTGATTCCAAATTTAACTTATCTGTTCTTAATGGTTTAGATTTGAATCGCAAGCGGAACTTAACACTATTGATTCAAATCCACCTATGTTATTAATTCCATTAAATATTAATTTCCAAAATTGGCTTCCAGAACTGCATGGTGAGGCACATGGCCTTCTTGGATATGAGAGCAACCACCACCGCCTAGACAAAGCCTTTTAAGGAAAGCTAATATTTAATTTCCTTAAATAACTCTAGGTTAACCAAAAAGAACAATCAAATCACAAATTTGAAAAAGAAGAAAACACAAACTCGAAAAACTAATTCGAAAAACTAGATCTAATGCCTCTTGCATTTGGAATTCTTACAAAGAAAATAACTAGTATGATGCGGAAGAAAATTACTAGTTATACTTTCTCTTTGCAAGCTAATGACCTCGAGATCTTCTGTCGTATTCCTCGCCTCGCCTTGGACGTCGTGTGGGCGACGATCTTGCAAGATGAACACCACCAAAAAACTTCCTTCATCTTCTTCTAAAAACCGGCCACCACCACCACCAAGGAGAAGAGAGCAAAAGGGAAAAGAGATGGGAGAGAGAGGGCCGACCACTTGAGGTTCTCCATGCAAGAGAATAAGAATTGTGTCTCATGAAACCTCCTCACCCCTTCTTTTATAATATTTGCCCAAGGCAAATAAGGGAAGAATTTTTACAAAAATTAAAATCTTCCAAGAGTTTTTCCTTTTCCCTTATAATTTTTCCTTTTCTTTCCTCTTGATTGAATCAATCACCAAAAATAAATTTGATGATTTTATTTTTTTTTAAACATGGCTGGCCACCTTGCTTGGGCACTAAGCAAGGCTGGCTGGCCCCCATAAGAGGAAAGGAATAATTTTTTTTTTACAAGAAGAAAAACTCTTATAAAATTTTACAAGCTCTCTTTCCTAAAGTAGGAATTAAAAAAGGAAAGTTCTAAAAATTAAAACCATGTTTTAAAATTTAAAACTTCTCTTATAAAATTTCCTTTTTTAACATGGTGATAGAAAATTTAAATTTTAAAACTTATCCTCCTTTTTTCTTAATCCATGAGGATGGTTAAAAAGGAAAGTTTTAAAATCTTTTAAACTTTCTTTTAAAACATGTGGCCTAATTCAAATAAGGAAAATTTTTAAAATTAAAATCTCTCTTTTAAAACTTATAGTTTTCTACAAAGAGAAGATTTTAAAAATTCAAAAACAACCCTCCTTGTTAGAATATTGTGGCCGGCCCCTACATGCTTGGACACCAAGCAATAGGGCCGACCCCTATAGATGAGGATGTGGCCGACCCTTGCTTGGTCACCAAGCATTGGACCGACCTCCTTCTTGGACACCAAGAAGAGCCTTACATTTGGATGGACTTGAGGCTATAATGAGGCTACGACAGGGACCTAGAGGAAAATTTGATTTTGGCCTTCCGATGAGCTTGAGTATCCCGTGCTCGCCCTGAACACACAACTCAAGTTCCTCGATAATAACTCATTCCACTAGAGAGTTATTATCACACTACCGCACCAATCCCAAATTACATTATGGGCTCCTTCTTATTATGAGTGTGTTAGTCTCCTTGTGTTTAAGATAACGAATGTCCACTAATTAAGTAAGTTACTGACAACTCACTTAGTTAATATCTAGCTCCAAGAGTAGTACCACTCAATTTCATTGTCATGTCGGACTAAGTCCACCTAAAGGGTTTAACATGGCAATCCTTATGAGCTCCTCTTGGGGGCATTCTCAACCTTGATAACTAGGACACAGATTCCTTCTATAATCAACAACACACACTATAAGTAATATCATTTCCCAACTTATCCGGCATATTGATTTATCGAGCTAAACCTCACCCTTTGATAAGTCAAAGAAATAAATATTAAATATATGTGCTTGTTATTATATTAGGATTAAGAGCACACACTTCCAAAATAACTAAGGTCTAATTCTTTTATTAAGTCAGTACAAAAAGAACTTACCTAAATGGTCATACTCAATACACTTTGAATGTATCAGCGTAATTTATTAGTCAAGATAAACTAATACTTAATTACACTATAACTATTCTAATGGCTTGTTCCTTTCCATCTTAGTCACGAGCAACTATTTATAATTTATAAAGAATCAACAACATGATCTTCTGAGTGTGACACCACACTCCATGTTATCTACTATATAAATTAATTGAACAATTATATTTAACAAATAAATATAGATATTGACCAAATGTGATTCTTTTATTTCAAAAATAAATATTTACAAAAGCTTGGCTTTTAGTATACACTCTAACAACATGGTTGTGGCACAAGTTGTGCTAGGCCCGTGCCCAACACTATTTAAGGGGGAAGGGGGGGGGGGGGTTCTTTCCCTTTTTAAGGGAAGAAGGTTCTCCCTTTGGGAGACCTATCTTGGTTCTGATCTACAGTCTCTCTGCTTTCTATTTGACGATCCAAAGCCATTTTCATCATTTGATTGACTCCAAAATTAAAGGATTGGAATCGAAGATCACTCAACACATCAGATAAGCTTCTTCTCCCTTCTTCTTTTAGTTTGGGGTTTGATGCTTGTAATTCCAATATTTTTGGATTCTTTCCTCCATACTATGAGTAGATCTATTGTTCTAGGATTAAAGGAGTAATTATGATGTGGATTGATGTAAGAACTCATGGATTTACCAATTTCCTATCTATATAACATTGCTATGTCTTGTATTCATTTGATCTTATGTGTGTGTAATGTGTTTATGTTTTATTCTCATATTTGATTGAATGTTTGTGTAGAGTTGTTGATCCCGTAGAGGGAATACCCTAGATCGTATGACTGAGGGGCCTTAGTGACAAGAGTATCCCGTTTCTGGACATCTACAACATCACCTTGAAATGAGGAGCAATTCTCCATAAGAAAGTAGGGAATTAAACGTAATTGTTATTTCTATCTCTATGATTATTGAGTGTTAGAGTGTTCTCGTAATTTATGACCGAGAGACCCTAGTGACAAGATTATCCCATTACTAGATTTTATAGGAATCACTTCCATTTAATAGCATAGGATATAGACCAAAATAGCATTCCGGCTTAACCTCCGTGGGGAAGTGACGATAATGAATCTAGCTTCTTACAAGTGCATATGAATAGAGGGTAGGCAATAGGGGATCCATGATACATTGATTAATATCACAATGAAACCAAACCCCTAGAACATATCCCAAACCAAGGCCCTCAACACTTTCTCTCTCTCTTCCTCTTTCTTCATCTTACTTCTTTTTACTTAGTGTGTGACTCTCAACTGTCGATCGTTTAGCTAATTCATCGTGAGTAATCACTAGTGCTTATAACTAGTCCTCGTGGGATCGATAATCTTTTATTACTTGACAACACCCATGCACTTGCAGGTACACATTAAGTTTTTAGTACCGTTGTCGAGGCTATGCTTTTAACATTAGTTGATAATCACTTTAGTTAGTCTAAACTTGTTTTCTTTTTCATATTATAAATAATTCTACAATTTTATTTTTGTAGATATACTTGCATTTGCTTACTTTCTTCCCTGCAATTTAAATTTTGCATTTTGAATTTTCTGCACTTTGTTTCTTTTGCCCTAAATTTGAAAACTTTATTTTTCTTTGCACTTAAATTTTGTAATTTCAATTCTTGTAATCCTATTTTTGTATATGAAGATCTAATTTTACAAGAGATCTATTTCCATGCTAGATTCTGAAATTGACAAAACTTATCGAAGAAGAAGAAACTTGTAAAGGCATCAAGAAGAACAAGAAGTTTTTTAAATGATGAACAAACCTCTCAAAGATTATGCAGCGCCCTATGCACATCGGCTTCGTTCTAGCATCACCAGACTAGTTATTGAAGCCAACAATTTTAAGATTAAGCCTACTATAATTTCAATGGTTCAACAACATTAATTTGGGGGTGGACTACACGAACATCCAAACCAATACTTTGAAGTCTTTTATGAAATATGTGGGACTATGAAAAAGAATGGAGTCCCAACAGAAGCAGTGAGACTAATGCTATTTAGATTTTCTCTAAGAGATAGAGCTAAGATACGACTCACTTCTTTACCAACCAATAGTATAACTTTTGTAGGATTGATGCGTGCTAGAGGGGGGGGGGGGGGGGGGAATAGCACTCATTGCTATCATGTGTATTTAAAAAACGGAGAGTAAACAACAAAGGAATAAAGATAGAAAAGTAAAACAATGCTAACAAGTTTCTTTTACTTGGTTCAGAGCCTGTAACGACTTCTACTCTAAGGCCCGCGATCGTTGATCACTTTTGTTGGCAATCACTATAAGTTCGAGAAATCATTACAGAGATATCAATTACAAGTATTGAAATTAACAACAAAGTTCACCGACAACAAAGGATTAGCAGTTGTTTGTCGATTGTCGGAGTCTCGCAAAAGAGAGTAGAAGTTGTTCAATTTCATTCTGAATGAATTTCTGAATTGTAGTTGAGGTTTTCTTTTATAGCTGAGTCAAACTTAATCGAGATCCACTGATCTCAGGATATTTGACTTAATGCTAATCGGTCGACCGATCCGGGTGTTTGATCGACCGAATCGGGTGTTCGATCAACCAAACCTTCTGAACCTACCCAACTTCCCATCCAGATTCTACCACTTCAGATAGAGCCTTTGTTCAGTCGATCGATCCCACTGTTCGGTCAACCGATCCCACTTTCGTCGCTAGCATATCTGGTCTGATCAACCCAATCTGATTGAGTCAACGCCTATCCATAGTTCGGTCGATTGAACCCAAGATTTGGTTGACTGATCCCTTGGTCAAACATTAGCCATAAGCTGATATGATCTCCAGGGTTCGGTCGATCGATTCGAAGGTTTGGTGGACCGATTAAGGCCATAAACTTCAACTTGCAAAATGTCAGTTTCCTGAAAAACAGAGTTAGAGAAATAGGCAAATAGAATAAAATATATCTTTAATAGTTTTCAGACTATCCGGTTCTAACTTTCAGATTTCACAAAAACCCTAGGTCAAACCGACGCCTACTGTTCTCTCTTTGGAAAACACATCCTCATCTACTACTCTCAAGAGAAATTACCTTTTACTAGATTGTTCTCCATATCATCTGGACTTTTGCTCAGTGTTCGAGACTTTAGGACTTCATGCTGAACGTGCACTCCACGACCTATCCATACTTTCACTTGGTCCGCGATCCCCAGAATTTCACCTAAAGTCCTCAACTCTAGGATTTCGCCCAAAGTCCTCGACCCGCCAAGATTTCATCCAGTCCTTCGAACTAGGACTTCATTGCCTAACTGTAGCTATGACTTTCCATAACCTAGGGTTACCTCCCCCTAGGACCTAGGATTACTTCCCCTAGGGTTTTTCACCTGCCTATAATCCACTAGAGCTTTTGCTTAAGAACACTTAGGACTTTCCTGTAAGCTCATTCACACTTATTAGATAATAAGACATCTTAACTTTTAAACCTTTAGCCATAATCAAAATATAGATTCGATCATCTGGTGCTCCCTGGACCAACAATCTTCCTCTTTTTGATTATGATAACTTGATTCAAAAGTTAAGTAAAACATATATCAACATAGAGAAAAAATGCAATATATAGCAAAAGTTAAGAGATTCATTTATAAAGAGAAAGAATTAACTTGTCAGCTCCCCTTAATCCCTTAACTTTCGCTTCTCCTTAACTTTTTAATATTCTCTCCCTTTTTGACATATATCAAAAATAATTTAGAGAGGAAAAAGCCACTTAATTTAAAAATATAATATTTTAGCTTTTCAAGTACTTTGAAAAATACTTTATCTTTGAAAGATACTTTGGAACAAAACTCTTCTTTTTGAGATAAATTTTTGTTTTGAAAAACTTTGAAAAGGAGAGTGAAAGGAAAAAAAAAAATTCAAATAGGGAGTTTAACATAACTACAAACTTGTGGAAAAAGCTTTTGAATAATACTTATGTTCTTAGAAGGAACTTAGCTAAAAATATAGTTTTTGAAACTTAGTTTTTTAAAAATTTACAACTTTTAATTTAACAAGAAACTTATCTTTTTTGTAAAGCCTTGAAAAAAAATTTAAAGGATACCTAAAGGTTTTGAGAAAAGAACTTAACTTTTTCTTTAATAAAAAACTTAGCTAAATTCTTAGATTTAAAAAAACATTATCAAGTACTTATCTTTTGAAAAATTTCATAAAATCTTAGTTAAAAACACTTTTTCAAGAACTTATTTTTCTAAATATAAAAATATTTAAACTTGCTTTTTCAAAAATATTTAAGGTTTCAAAAAATAGTTAAACTTTCAAAAATAGTTAAACAAAAAAAAAACTTAACTTGCTTTTGAAAAATTCTTTGACATTTTGAAACTAACTTAACTCCCTTTTTTTCCTCCATGATTAATGCCCAAAGAAAAATTAGGTAACTTTGATCCTGTCTGAAAGTCAAGGCGACGGATGCTGGGGATGTGGTGCTCCTGCTTACCGAGTGTAGACTCCGCTTCAACCTACAACCACAACTACATCAGTGCCGAGCTAAGGAAGGGATCCCCGCCGTTGGCCCTCCGATGCTCAAGTCAGTCATCAGTGAGGTAAGAAGCAAAGAATTGTAGCACAACAGTAGAATTCACGAGAAAAGCATTCCTCCACCGATGCATGGACCCCCCTTTATATAGGGCTCCTGTAGTGTGTGTGTATGCTTCTCAAAGTGAGCACGCTGTCCCAAACCTTCCTTGAAGAGACATGTCAGTAAAGTATCCTTGACACAGTACCTTAACGAGCCGAGTATATCTCTGAAGTGACAGTGGAATCTTTCGCCTTATAATCATTTGCCTGACCATGCCGCTCGTCGACGACACTAACTTCCAAAAGAATGTCGAAGGATATCCTGCAGTGTCTATTGCTCAACCGAACGGGATGGCCGCTCGGCCGAGAGTCCCCTGTCCTAGTGTTGTCCGTTGCTGGGCCGAGTGGGATGGCCACTCGGCTAGAGTCTTCGTTGTCTGGTTGATGAATCTACTGCTTGGCCGAACGGGGTAGCCGCTTGGCCGATACTTCCACTGTCCGGTTGCTGCATGCGTACCTTGACCAAGCGGGATAGCCGCTCGGTTGTAGTAGCGCTGTGCGTGGGTGGTATGCTCGGCTGTGACTCTACTATGCTGATGTTCTGAGTATTAATGTAAGGGAGGGCGGGGTAGCCGCTCGACATGCTTCCGCAGACACTTGGCGTGCATTCCTTGTCTTGAGCGTCTGGTGCTCGGGTCAGACCTTTTCGTATCTCGGTCGTTAGAACCATTTTGCCCAACCGACGAGTGATAGTGGGGCGACCACCTTGACTTTGACCTCCCTTGACCCCTCCGTGGCAGCGGGACAGGGCCCCTCATCATCATCGTATCACAAGTCTCCCCTTCAAGTCTAGTCAAAGGAGGCTGTAGTCCGACTGACTGGACCAGTGTGAGTAGATTCCCTCCCGATCGATCTTCCTCCTTGTATGGACTGATCTGGAGAGGCCTGATCCCGCTGATCAGCCTTTTGAAGCCTGTATGTTGGTCATAAACATGCTCCCTGGATCCGATCGAATGAACAAAGGTTTACACTTGTAGATTTTTTTCCTTTGGTGGTCTTGGGCGAGCGCGGGCTCGGCTAACGTCACCCAAATATCTTGGAATTCATACAGATCTCGGCACATTAAGGCCAAGCAGACTCCCATGTCTGCATTAATTGCCGACATATGGTAGGACGCCACATGTTGTTCCCACCGTCGTCGCACGCCTGACGTGATAGGCATTGATTGCGATGTTTGGCGATTTAAATTCGACGATCGGATCTGTGCCTGGGTTTCCACAACCTAGATTGGGCAGTCCCGATCGGTCGAGCCCAGAATGTATAACCTTGTAGTGCTGACCTCTCTCCCATACTTGCGTCTTCCTCGAGAGCTGCCGATGACCCTACTTTTGTGCGATTCTTCCCTCGCTCAAGCCTCTCGACTTCTCCGCTCGGTAAAGGCCGATATGTCTGCTTGATTAATCTAATTTTCAAAATTAGATCGGGCCTTCAGGCTGAGATCCGATGGTTTTAGGGAAACCCATATTCGCGTCATTATTCAGTGTTTTCCCGACTCGGGTTTAACATCGATGTTCCATAGTTTGCCGGGGTACGCGTTTAACATCGCCGCTCGACGATTTGGTGAAGACTCGGGTTTAAGGTCGTCGCTCGATCATTGGTGGAGACTCGCATTTAACGTCGCCGCTCGACAATTTGGTGAAGACTTGGGTTTAAGGTCACCGCTCAACTGTTGATGGAGAGTCGCATTTAATGTTGCCGCTTCACGATTTGGTGAAGACTCGGGTTTAAGGTCACCGCTCGACCGTTGATGGAGACTCGCGTTTAATGTCGCTGCTCGACGATTTGGTGATGACTCGGGTTTAAGGTCGTTGCTTGACCGTTGATGGAGACTCGTGTTTAACGTCGCCGCTCGACGATTTGCTGTGTCGTTCGACTCAAAGTGTAGAAACCTTGTTTTTTATTATCTTACATCCAAAGGGGACATACAAATACATTGCTTGCTCCAATTCATTCGTGCACCTCTCATCCGGTCTTGTAGGGTTGGAGATGATTTGCACTCCATGGCATTTGAGTCACCTTCCATTCTCATCCTCAAGGTAGTAGGCACCCGAGCGGAGCTTTTCGACGACCTTGAAGGGTCCTTGCCCATGGTGCTTCGAGTTTGGTGATGTCACCATCCAGCTTCACTTTTTTCCATACAAGGTCGTCGACCTGGAACAATCTCGGGATCATCCTCCGGTTGTAATTCTGGCTCATTCTCTATCGGTATGTCGTTAGTCGAACGACTGCGTTGTCCCCTTGCTTCGTCTACCAAATCAAGTTCCACGAGGCTCCACTCGGCATTGTCTTTTTTGTAGTATTCTACCCGATCGGACTCCACTCCGACCTCTACGAAGACGATTGCCTCTCCGCTATACACCAGGTGGAAGGGGGTCATGCCTGTGCCTTCCTTTTGGGTCGTGCGGATTGCCCATAACACACTTGGGAGCTGATCAACCTAGCTACCTCCGATGTGGTCAAGCTGAGCATGAAGGATTCGAAGGATCTCCCGATTGGTGACTTCAGCTTGCCCATTGCTCTATGGATAGGCCATGGAAGTGAAGGTCTGCTGGATACCATATCCCTCGCGCTACTCCCTGAGCCTCTGACCAATGAATTATCTTCCATTGTTTGAGACGAGCCGGCGAGGGATGTCGAACCGGCAGATGATGTTCTGCCATACGAACTTGATGAGCATCTGCTCAGTTATTTTAGCTAGTGGCTCGACTTCAACCTATTTGGAGAAGTAGTCCACCGCAATGAGCAGGAACTTCCACTGACCAATTGCCATGGGGAGTGGTCCTACGATGTCCATGCCCCATTGGTTGAACAGATAAGATAGAGTGGAAGCCTTCATTTTCTCAGTTGGCCGGTGCGAGAGGTTGTGGTACTTCTGGTAGGCTAAGCACATGTCCACCGTCCGAGCGGTATCCTCCTGGAGGGCCGGCCAGAAATATCCAGCTAGCAGAATTTTTCTCGCTAATGAGCGACCACCTGGATGCCCTCCTCAGGATCCTTGATGCACCTTTCATAGTATGTAGTCAGCGTCCTCCAACCCAACACACTTGAGTAGAGGCCTAGAGAAGGCCTTCTTGTATAACTGATCTCCGATCAAGGTGAACCGTCTGGGTCTTTTCCTCAGCAGGCAAGCCTCTTCCTGATCGGGCGGCGTAGCTCCCGTATGTAAGAATTCTATTAAAGCTGTCCTCCAATCATTCGGGAAGATGAGCCCCTCCATTCAATCAATATGGGTCACCAAAGATACCTGCTCGATTGGTTGCGCTATGATGATCGACGATAGTGAACTGGCTAGCTTGGCTAGCTCGTCTGCAACCTAATTCTCCGATTGAGGGATCTTCTGTATGACAACCTCACGGAAGTTGACTTTCAATTTTTCGAAGGCTTGAGCGTAGAGCTTGAGCTGGACATTGCTTATCTCGAACGTCTCGGTTAGCTGTTGCGAGGCCAGCTGAGAGTCCGAGTGGATGAGGACCTTAACAACTCCTACATACCAAGTGGCTTGTAAGCCAGCTATTAGTGCATCATACTCCGCTTCATTATTGGTGGCTCTATAGTCTAGCCGAACAGACAGTTGCATCCAGTCTTCCTATGGTGAGATGAGCAATATGCCGATGTCGCTCCCCTGCCGAGTGGACGAACCATCCACGTATATCCTCTAAACGACCTCTTTCTCGGGGCTTTGGACTTCGGTAACAAAATTTGCCAAGGATTGTGCCTTGATAGTTGTACGGGGTTGATACTGGATGTCGAATTCACTAAGCTCTGTCATCCATTTGATCAGCCGGTCGGATGCCTGGGGATTGAGAAGGACTCTTCCCAAGGGACTGTTGGTCATCATGATTATCGAGTGAGTGAGGAAGTATGGACGAAGCCTCCGCGTGACGAGTACTAAAGCATAAGCTAACTTCTCAAGACTAGTGTAGCGGGACTCAGCATCTTTTAATATGTGGCTTAAAAAGTACACTGGTTGTTCCTCACCATTTTGCCTAACTAACGTCGAACCGACCGAATGCTTTGTAGATGACAAGTAGATCCAAAGTGGTTCGCCGACACATGACTTAGCTAGGACAGGCAGGGAGTTGAGATATTCTTTGAGTTCTTCGAACACCTGATCGTACTCCACATCCCATTGAAATTTTGTCATCTGGTGTAACATTTTGAAGAATGGTAAGCTCCGATTGGATGACTTAGAGATGAATCTGGACAGCGCCGTGATCCGACCAGTGAGACGCTAAGTTTTCTTCAAATTTTGAGTCGGTGACATGCCTTGCATTGCTTTTACTTTGCTTGGGATCGCCTCAATACTCTGCTTGGTGACGATGTAGCCTAAGAAGTGCTCGCTCTTCCCGCCGAATAGATACTTGCTCGGATTTAGCTTTATCCCATAGGTCCTAAGTGTCTAGCAAGTCTTCTCAATATCTGCACATAGGTCAGTAGCTCAGAGGAATTTTATCAATATGTCATCCACGTATACCTCCATGTTACGACCGATCTGCCACCGGAACACTTTATTCATCAATCTTTGATAAGTGGCTCCGACATTCTTGAGTTCGAACGACATGACGTTATAGCAGTACGTTCCATCGGTCGTAATGAAACTGACCTTTTCTTGATCTTCGTGGATGAGCGACACTTGATGATAACCCTGGTAGGCATCCGGCATGCAGATCAGTTCGCATCCTGTAGTGGAGTCCATCATCTGGTCGATCCGAGGTAGTGGGTGGAAGTCCTTCGAGCACGTCTTGTTCAGATCATGGAAGTTGATGCAGACTCACCATCTGTTGCCCGACTTGGAGACGAGGACGATGTTGGCGAGGCAGCTCGGGAACTAAACTTCCTCGCACGTGTCCGGTTCTACTCGGCATTGAAATCCCTCTTGCGCTGCTTTATCGGACGAGCGTCTGATCGGACATGTAGCTCATGCTGAGCTACGCTTGGGGAGATGCCGGGCAGCTAGTGCATCGACCATGCAAACACATCATGGTTCCGCGGGAGACAAGCGACCAATTCTACCTTCTGCTTGGCCTCTAAGTCGGCAACCACGAAAGTAGTAGCCTCCGCTCGACAAAGATGGATCTGGACTTCCTCTTTTTCTTCGTATGTGAGGGTAGGAGGCTTTTCAGTAATAGTGTTTACCTCGAGTCGCAGATGTTAGGACTTTCGGATGCGGCTAGAGACGGGGGTGCGAATAGCCGACCCCAAATTCACGTTTCTTCCTACAATTTTAGTTAGCGCAGCGGAAATAAAAGATAGAAACGAAACAGGAGAATATCAAACCTCAAACGCGACGATATAACAAGGTTCGGAGATGATACTCCTACTCCTCGGCGTGTTCGTAAGGTGGACGAATCCTATCAATCCGTCGGTGGATGAGACCCCGGAAAACCGGCTAATAAAAACTCCTTCTGGGTGGAGAAACCTCGCCACAATCTCTCTTGCAACAGCAAGATCGGAGTACAAAGATAAAGCAAGAAGCCAAGAACAATATGAATGTAAAAACACTAGTTTGCTTGCCTTCTCGTAGACTGGTGATGAAGGAACCACTTCACGGATGCCAACAACAGCAGTAACTGATCAGTTGGAGTCCAGCCAAGGGAAGCTCACACGAAACTTCAGCAGTGGAGAGCTCAGCAAAGCTCAGATCACAGGAGCAAGAAGAAGTCAGCTTTTTTTGTAGAGGCCCTCCACCTCTTGATTTATATGAACCTGCGAAGAAGAAGACACAGACACAGAAATCTAGCCGTTGTGACTCAACGGCTAGACCTGGACCGATCAGGCTCCACCCTGATCGATCTAGGATAGATCTGATCGGTCAGGGGACCGATCAGGCCCTAGGTTGATCGGTCCCTAGACCGATCCCAACTCTCACAGAGAGTTGGTTGCAGAGCCCTGATCGGTCTGTGGACCGATCAGGCCCTAGGCTGATCGATCCCCAGACCGATCCCAACTCTCACAGAGAGTTGGTTGCAGAGCCCTGATATGTCTGTGGACCGATCAGGCCATAGGTGGATCGGTCCACAGACCGATCCCTCCTATTCCTTCTCCCAATCTGTTTGGTTAATGATCGGTCACCAGACCGATCAGATGACCCACAGTGAGAATCCATGTACATTGGATCGGTCGCCAGACCGATCCAGATACTGGAGATATCCGGATCGGTCCAAGAGACCGATCATTTCCCAACCTTAAACCCTAAAGCCTTCCTGATCTAGAGAACGAGCTACCGAGCCCTCTCTCACCTAGTCCGGAGAACGAGCTACCGAGCCCTCTCCGACTTCCACGTCCGGTCCAGAGAACAAGCTACCGAGCCCCCTCTGACCTAGTCCAGAGAACGAGCTACCGAGCCCTCTCCGACTTCCACGTCCGGTCCAGAGAACGAGCTACCGAGCCCTCTCAGACCTAGTCCGGAGAACGAGCTACCGAGCTCTCTCCGACTTCGTCCGGTCCAGAGAACGAGCTACCAAGCCCTCTCTGACCTAGTCCGAAGAACGAGCTACCGAGCCCTCTCCGACTTCCACTTCCAGTCCAGAGAACGAGCTACCGAGCCCTCTCGGACCTAGTCCGGAGAACGAGCTACCGAGCCCTCTCCGACTTCGTCCGGTCCAGAGAACGAGCTACCGAGCCCTCTCTGACCTAGTCCAGAGAACGAGCTACCGAGCTCTCTCCGACTTCGTCCAGTCCAGAGAACGAGCTACCGAGCCCTCTCCGACCTCCCATGCCAAGCTTCCATACTTGGACTTTTCCCCGTGCCAAGCTCCCTGCTTGGACTTTTCCGTGCCAAATCTCGGACTTTTCCCGTGCCAAGCTCCCTGCTTGGACCTTTCCGTGCCAAGTCTCCATACTTGGACTTTTCCCGAATCAGGTCAACTCAAGTCGGGTTAACCAGGTCAACCTTGACCAAAGGTTGCACCCACAATCCCCCAAGTTCCTATTCTTGTCAAACATCAAAATACAACTTCTCTATTCTTGTCAAACATCAAAATATACCTCGAGTCTGGTCAACTCGAGTCGGGTCACCCAGGTCAACCTTGACCTAAGGTTGCACCAACAATCTCCCCCTTTTTGATGTTTGACAAAAACCATAATCAAGTTAGGTTAACCCGATAACCTAACTTAGGTTTTCCAATAGTTCTCCAATGTTCTTCCTTGAACATTCTCTGAACATTCTCCCCAAACTCCAATGTTCTTCCTTGAACATTCTCTGGACATTCTCCCCCTTTTTGACACACATCAAAAAGAGTGAATCAAGGTCAAGAGTTTCTTCCTAATGAAAGTCCCATACCTTTCATTGAAACCCTTAATTTCCCCCTTGATACTAAAATCAACAATCAA
The DNA here is from genome assembly GCF_018446385.1 of Zingiber officinale. Classification (NCBI taxonomy): domain Eukaryota; kingdom Viridiplantae; phylum Streptophyta; class Magnoliopsida; order Zingiberales; family Zingiberaceae; genus Zingiber; species Zingiber officinale. The sequence goes on from NC_055989.1 coordinate 19,416,960, forward strand.
CTTAGTGATAATCACTTATCAAAAAAAACTTGACGAGCAAAAATTCCCCCTAAAAGTCAACTCCCCCTTGACCATTAGGTAAAACTCCCCCTAAAGGTCAACTCCTCCTTGACCATTGCACCAACAATGTCTTGGAGAGTTTCAACCCTTTAGAAATTTAAAGCACCAACTTCCATAGCTGAAATTTCAGACAACAGTCGAAAATCAGCATTTTGGCACGCTCTGATCGGTCACCAGACCGATCAGGACTCCACTGGACCGGTCACCAGACCGATCCACACTGCCCTGGATCAGTCTAGTGACCGATCCAGACTTCCCTGGACCGATCAGAATCTTCTCTGATCGGTCCACAATTCTCTGATAAGAATTTCTGACTTTTCTCCCGAAATTCAGAAACCCCTAAAAAATTACAAAAAATTCCAAAACTTGTAAAATTTTGAGGATACATTCCTCATAACATATATTATCATGGAAAAATAGTTTTCTATGAAAATAACTCCCATTTTTTAATCTTGATACAAAGTTCGAAAGACTTTGAAATAGCTCAAGGTTAATCCATCTTTGTATCAACTTGCTCAATGATGAATGCTATCACTAGAAAAGATTCATCAAGATTTTTCAAATCAATTTTGAAATGATCTTAAACCATTCAATTTAGGACCATAATCTTAGGGCTAAATGTACATGACTTGTACACAAGTTTTCCCTATGATCCTCAAATTCGAATTAGGCTCATCTAGGTATAAGAACTATGCACCTTGATCCTAACTCATAATCCTAATATCTCACACACATCTAAGGTGTATCAAACACATCCAAGTCAATTTTGATGTGAGATATGGGTTTAGGTCATCTTAAGCTAAGTTCTCATGCATTTTCTAAATAGCAATTTGATCTCCATATCAAATTGTGTTTCTATCCTTAAATCAAATTAATTGATCATAAATGCAAGAGATGATGACATGGCATAAAATAATATCATAAGTGGAAACATGTGCCAATGTCATGATGTCATGTCATCAAGTATGAAACTTAAATAAGGCATGACATATAACTAACCTAAGCATTATCATGACATTTCAAATGATAATAAAACAAATATGATGTCATGACATGGCATATGACAAACAATGTATGGCAAATAACATATAAAGGTATAGAAAATACCTAATTCTAGCCTTAGTTGCCATTTTTGATAATTTTGATCATTTTACCATAAATTCTATATTCCTAAGTGTAATAGACCTAAAATCATATACTAAAGATTTTTAGATCACTATGTGTCAATTAGATTGACCCTAGAAAACTCCTCAAATGTGGTTAACACATCCTAATCACCTTAGGAATAATTTTTAATTTCATTTTCAAGGCTTGATTACACCTTGAAAATTCCTAAAATGCCACCTTTTGCCATAAGTAGGTTAACTACCTATCCAATTAATGTTGGCACACCCTAAACCATCTAGCGTGAAGGAATCACGCTCCTAGGAACCCAATACCTATTTGAGCTCATTGGGTTCACTAAATATTCACTAGGGATGACTTCCCTAGCAACCCTCCTAATGACCCTCCTAGGCTTTAAAGCCTTGGTCATTTGGAACTCATCAAAATCAACTCTAGGGGTGACTCCCCTTGTGACCTTGGTGATGGTCTTCTTAGCCCTAGGTCTTGTTCCATAATCGAATGGAACATTATGATTAGCGGGCTTGACCACTTGAGACTTAGGTTTGTGACCCAAACCTCTCATGTCCTTGGGCTTTGATTTTTGACCCTTAGACCCTAGAGTTGACTTCTCCAAATTCTTAAGAGCCTTTTCTAAAGTGTCAAGTCTTGACTTCAAGACTTGATTTTCCTTCTTTAATACCTCAAGCTTTAATTTTCCATTTTTCTTTGAGGTATTCCTAGGCATATGTCTAGTTGTTTTGGGATTCCTATCTAGGTTTTCCTTAACCTTAGATGAGTTAATTCTAGGGTTGGCATTTCTAGCATTGTCCTTATCTAGGCTAACATGTTTGGCACCTAAGCACATGTATCGGTTTCTATGGTTATCATGCTTATCATTATTGACAATTGCAATAAAACTACTAGTATGTGTCTTATTAGAATTGCAAGAATGTGCCTTAAAGGATACCTTAGGGTTTGCCTTAGCTCCCCCCATAGATGTGCTTGGTCTCTTGTCCTTGTGAGGTTGCCTCCCTCTTGGACATTGACTCCTATAATGTCCCCTTTGCTTGCATTGGAATCACACCACGTGCTCCTTGCCCTTGCGTATCGGGACTCCGGCTTCCTTGACTTTTGGTGCCGGTGGAGTCTTCCTAATCCTCTTTGGACATTTACTTTTGTAATGCCCATATTCCCTACACTCAAAGCACATTATATGTAATTTACTTGAAATTAAGTTGCTTGAGTTACCTAGGGTTGAGGATGGATATAAGCTCTCTCCTTCATCCCTTCCGGAGGTAGAGGCTTCTTCTTCTTGCTCCAGTCTTGAAGAAGAACTCTCCTCCTCTTCTTCCTTAGATGTTGAGTAGCCCTCAACTTCTAATTCCATACCTCTATGATGTGAGCTACTTGGCTCACTTGACTCCTCTTCATGACTTGAATTGGAGCTCTCCTCATGGAACTTAGCCAAGTTGTTCCACAACTCCTTGGCATTGTTGTATCCACCTATCTTACACAAGATATCATTAGGTAATGAAAATTCAAAGATTTTCGTTACCTCGTCGTTGATTATGGATTGGTGGATTTGTTCTTTCGTCCACTTCTTCTTCTCGAGAGGTTCTCCTTCTTTATCCACTGGAGGAATAAAACCTACTTGTACACAATTCCAATTTACTTGGTTAGTCATAAGAAATACTTCATTCTTACCTTCCAATACGCGAAGTCGTCGCGATCGTAGAAGGGTGTTATCGTGACGTCTTCTCCAAGTTGATCCATTCTCTAGCTCGTGCTCTCCCAAATGTTAATCCGACGAAGAGCGACCTCGCTCTGATACCACTTGTTAAGACCTTCAGATGCGGCTAGAGAGGGGGGTGTGAATAGCCGACCCTAAATTCACGTTTCTTCCTACAATTTTAGTTAGCGCAGCGGAAATAAAAGATAGAAACGAAACAGGAGAATATCAAACCTCAAACGCGACGATATAATGAGGTTCGGAGATGATACCCCTACTCCTCGGCGTGTCCGTAAGGTGGACGAATCCTATCAATCCGTCGGTGGATGAGACCCCAGAAAACTGGCTAATAAAAACTCCTTCTGGGTGGAGAAACCTCGCCACAATCTCTCTTGCAACAGCAAGATCGGAGTACAAAGATAAAGCAAGAAGCCAAGAACAATATGAATGTAAAAACACTAGTTTGCTTGCCTTCTCGTCGACTGGTGATGAAGCAACCACTTCACGGATGCCAACAACAGCAGCAAGAGTCCAGCCGAGGGAAGCTCACACGAAGCTTCAGTAGTGGAGAGCTCAGCAAAGCTCAGATCGCAGGAGCAAGAAGAAGTCATCTATTCTGTAGAGGCCCTCCACCTCTTGATTTATATGAACCTGCGAAGAAGAAGACACAGACACAGAAATCTAGCCGTTGTGACTCAACGGCTAGACCTGGACCAATCAGGCTCCACCCTGATCGATCCAGGATGGATCTGATCGGTCAGGGGACCGATCAGGCCCTAGGCTGATCGGTCCCTAGACCGATCCCAACTCTCACAGAGAGTTGGTTGCAGAGCCCTGATCAGTCTGTGGACCGATCAGGACCCAGGCTGATCGGTCCCCAAACCGATCCCAACTCTCACAGAGAGTTGGTTGCAGAGCCCTGATCGGTCTGTGGACCGATCAGGCCATAGGTGGATCGGTCCACAGACCGATCCCTCCTATTCCTTCTCCCAATCTGTTTGGTTACTGATCGGTCACCAGACCGATCAGATGACCCACAGTGAGAATCAGTGTATCACTGGATCGGTCAGCAGACCGATCCAATTTCCCAGCCTTAAACCCTAAAGCCTTCCTGATCTAGAGAATGAGCTACCGAGCCCTCTCTGACCTAGTCCGGAGAACGAGCTACCGAGCCCTCTCCGACTTCCACGTCCGGTCTAGAGAACGAGCTACCGAGCCCTCTCTGACCTAGTCCTGAGAACGAGCTACCTAGCCCTCTCCGACTTCCACGTCCGGTCCAGAGAACGAGCTACCGAGCCCTCTCGAACCTATTCCGGAGAACGAGCTACCGAGCCCTCTCCGACTTCATCCGGTCCAGAGAACGAGCTACCGAGCCCTCTCTGACCTAGTCCGGAGAACGAGCTACCGAGCCCTCTCCGACTTCCACGTCCGGTCCAGAGAATGAGCTACCGAGCCCTCTCGGACCTAGTCCGGAGAACGAGCTACCGAGCCCTCTCCGACTTCGTCCGGTCCAGAGAACGAGCTACCGAGCCCTCTCTGACCTAGTCCGGAGAACGAGCTACCGAGCTCTCTCCGACTTCGTCCAGTCCAGAGAACGAGCTACCGAGCCCTCTCCGACCTCCCATGCCAAGCTTCCATACTTGGACTTTTCCCCGTGCCAAGCTCCCTGCTTGGACTTTTCCCGTGCCAAGCTCCATGCTTGGACTTTTCCGTGCCAAGTCTCGGACTTTTCCCGTGCCAAGCTCCCTACTTGGACCTTTCCGTGCCAAGTCTCCATACTTGGATTTTTCCCGAATCAGGTCAACTCAAGTCGGGTCAACCAGATCAACCTTGACCAAAGGTTGCACCCACAATCCCCCAAGTTCCTATTCTTGTCAAACATCAAAATACAACTTCTCTATTCTTGTCAAACATCAAAATATACCTCGAGTCAGGTCAACTCAAGTCGGGTCACCCAGGTCAACCTTGACCTAAGGTTGCACCAACAGCATATTCTTTCGAGCGGCTTGGCTTCAGTCTTAACCATCTCGACATAGCAACGCCGAGCAGCCAGTTGGTTGCCCTTGACTTCTCCCACCCAGTCATCCACTGGGAACCTGATCTCCTGGCAGGAGGTAGAGACTACTGCCCTGAACTCATTGAGGGATGTTCGCCCCAGGATGACGTTGTAGGCTGAGGGGGCGTTCACCACAATGAAGTTCGTGGTCCTGGTCCTCCTGAGCGACTCCTCTCCTAGTGATATGACCAACCTTGTTTGGCAGATCGACAAAACCTCATTGTCGGTGAACCCATATAGCGGGGTCGTCATAGGTAGCAGTTCGCCTTGGTCTATCTGGAGCTAGTCGAAGGCCTTTTTGAAGATTATGGTCACCGAACTCCCTGTGTCAACAAAGATTCGGTGAATGGTATAATTGGCGATTACCGCTCGGATGATCAAGGCGTCATCATGAGGGATCTCTACTCCCTCTAAGTCCCGAGGCCCGAAGTTGATCTCGGGCCCTTTTGCCTTTTCTCGGCTGCACCCCACAGCGTGGATCTCTAACCGTCGAGCGTAGGACTTCCTGGTGTTAGAGTGTATACTAAAAGCCTAGCTTTTGGTATAAACATTTATCTAGAAATAAGAATCACATTGATCAAATGTCTACATTTATGATAAATGTAGTTGTTCAATTAATTTATATTGTAGATAACATGGTGTGTGGTGTCACACACAGAGGATCATGTTATCAGTACCTTATAAATTATAAACAGTAACTCACGACCATAATGGAAAGGAACAAACCATTGGAAGGTCGTAGTGTAATTAGGTATTAGTTTATCTTAACTATATAATTACACTAGTACACTTAGAGTGTATTGAGTAGGACCATTAGAGGTCGTTTCTTTTATACTGACTTTATAAATAAACAAAGACCTCAGTTATTATGGAAGTGTGTGCTCTTAATCCTAATATAATAACAAGCACATATATTTGATATTTATTTCTTTAATTTATCAATGGGTGAGATTTAGTTCGATGAATCAATAAGCCCGATAAGTTGGGAAATGATATCACTTATAGTGTGTATTGTTGATTATAGAAGGAAACTGTGTCCTAGTGATCTAGGTTGAGAATGTCCTCAAGAGGAGCTCATAAGGATTGTCATGTTAAACCCTGCAGGTTGACTTAGTCCGACATGACGATAAGGTTGAGTGGTACTACTCTTGGACTAAGATATTAATTAAATGAGTTGTCAGTAACTCGCTTAATTAGTGGACATTTGACATCTTAAACACAGGGAGACTAACACACTCATAATAAGAAGGAGCCCAAAATGTAATTTGGGATTGGTGCGGTAGTTCAATAATAGTTCTTTAGTGGAATGAATTATTATTGATGGAATTAAGTTGTGTGTTCGGGGCGAACACGGGAAGCTTAATTTCATCGGGAGACCAAAACCAATTCCTCCTCTCGGTCCCTATCGTAGCCTCTTATATATAGAGATTTATACCCACCACATACCCACCTTCTTACCCAACCAATAGGGGCCGACCAAGCTAAGCTTGAAGCTCAAGCTTAGGGTCGGCCAAGCCTAAAGGTTGGCCTTAAGGTGGCCGGCCAATAGCTTGGAGCCCAAGCTTAGGTGGCCGGCCACATCATATTAAAAAGGATTTTTTTAAAATTATTTCTTATGTGGATATCATAGTTTTAAAAGAGAGTTTAAAAATTAAATCTTTCCTTTTAAAGCTTTCTACAAAAGATTAAGAAAAGATTTGAAATCTTTCCTTATTTGTAGATTGAAAGGAGATTTTATTTTTAAGAAAAACTTTCCTTTTTGACCATGATAATAATTTAAAAGAGAAGTTTAAAAATTAAATATTCTCTTTTATTAGTTTCTACAAAAGATTAAGAAAAGATTTGATATCTTTCCTTATTTGTAGATTGAAAAGAGATTTTAATTTTTAGAGATAACTTTCCTTTTGGAAATTATCCACATGTTTAGAAGAAGAATTTTAATTTATAAAATTTCCTTTTTATTAACCAATCATGAAGGAATAAAAATTATTGAAGAAATTTTTATAAATTTCTAGAAACAAATTTGGAAGTTTTAATTCTTGTGTGAATTAAATTTTCCTTGTTTTGGGGAATTAGAAGTGGCCGGCCATTATTATTAAAAGAAGAAAATTGTTTTTTAATTAAAATAATTTTTCTTTTTTATGACAAAAGAATTAAGGAATTTTTTATTAAAATTTCCTTATTTGTCAAGACCAAAGGATTATAAAAGAGGGGGTAGAGGTGCCTTCATGGGTGATCAACTCTATTATTCTTCTCCTCTCTTTTCCTCCTTGGTGGCCGGCCCTAGCTTCTTCCTCTTCTCTTCTTCTTATGGCCGGCGGCAACCTCTCTTGGAGCTCTTGATGGTGGCCGGTTCTAGCTAGGAGAAGAAGGAGAGAAAGGTGGTTTTGTTTCTTGCATCCCTTGGAGCTTGGTGGTGGTGGCCGGACCTCTACTTCTCTTGGAGAATTGTGGTGGCCGAAACTTGCAAGGAAGAAGAAGGTGCTTGGTGGTTCTCATCTCGGAAGATCGTTGCCCACACAACGTCCGAGGTTAGAAGAGGAATACGGTAGAAGATCAAGAGGTCTTTTTAGAAGGTATAACTAGTAATTTTTCCTTTCCGCATCATGCTAGTTATTTATGGAAATAATACCAAATACAAGAGGATTACGATTCTAGTATTTCGAATATGTTTTTCGAAGTTGTGTTCTTTTATTTTTCTTTTCCTGGTGATTTGATTGTTCTTTTTGGTTGACCTAAAGTTATTTTAGGAAATTAAATATTAGCTTTCCATAAAAGGTTTTGTCTAGTCGGTGGTGGTTGTTCCCATATCCAAGAAGGCCATGTGCCTCGCCATGTCAGTACTGGGAACCAATTATGGAAATTAATATTTAATGGAATTAATAACTTAGGTGATTTGGATCAAACGTGTTAAGTTCCGCAGGAGATCCAAGTCTAAACCTTAAAGAACAAATAGATTAAGTTTTGGATCAAACGTGTTAAGTTCCGCAGGCGATCCAAAATTTAATTTAAAAGAACACATGATAGCTAGGAAAAGGTTCAGACCTTTGTACAAAATTTTTGTACAGTGAAACCTCTAGGTTTTCCGAGTAGCAACCAACACCTGGCTCGGTTGGAGTCATCACTTGTTCGTCCACCGACAATGATGTTTATCTCTCCCTGAGCGACGTTGCTTCTATTTTCTTCCTCCCGAGCGGAGTGTCGAACTCGATCACCCATGCCTCGGTTAGGCTCTGCATTCTTCCTTCGCTGATGGTGATGGGCTCGCCCAAGCGATTTTCTTGTTTCTCCTTGCCGCCTGGCAAATTGATGCCCCTGTCTCCGGTCGGGAGAGGGAGATTGACGACGTTAGCCTCTTGGAGTCGGTCCGGTGGTCGGTGTCAAACCGCGACAATCACGTGTGTTGTGTGACGTCGACTGGTGGAAAGAGCAAAACATAGGTGTCCATACCTTGTCTTTTGACGCCTTTGGCTGGCCAGTAGCCACATGCTGTACGACATGCGTCCTTGTCTCATGATGTGGCCGCACTCCTTCGGCTCTTGGCCCCCTGGGCAGCTGGTGATTATTTGATGGTTGACGTTCAATCGGTGCCGAGGGTTCGGTCGGTGCCTCCTTCCTTTTGGTCGCTTGGGCCTATTCCACGTTGATGTACTTATTGGTCTTCTTTAGCATGTGGTTATAGTCCCTGGGCGGCTTTTTGATGAGTAATCAAAAGAAGTCTCCCTCGATGAGCCCCTGAGTGAAGGCATTCATCATGGTCTCAGATGAGACAGAGGGGATATCCATGGCCACTTGATTGAAGTGCTGAATATAGGCTCAGAGAACTTCTCTTGGTCCCTTCTTCAAGGAAATTAAACTGACGCTTGTCTTTTGGTAGCGTCGGCTGCTTGCGAAATGGTGTAAGAAAGCCATTCGGAAGTCCTTGAACCTTTGTATTGATCTATCCGGTAGCCTTCGGAACCACCTTTGAGCCGATCCGGAGAGGGTGGTGAGGAAGACTCGGTATTTTACCCCATCTGTGTATTGATGCAATGTGGTCGCGTTGTCAAACTTACCCAGATGATCATCCGGATCAGTCGACCCATTGTACTCTCCAATCGGCAATGGATTATAATGCCTTGGCAGGAGATCTTGCAAGATTTCTTCCGAGAACTGTCGATTGATCCATTTGGGAGACACGTTGCCCCCAGGCACCTTTCCCTTCTGTGCATCCCGAACGGGTGCCTTGTCTGAAAAGAATCCCCGCTCTTGATTAGCATGTGCTATTTCAGAGGTCATTTGGAACAAGGCACGATGAAAGGGTATAGGCGCCGGGAAGGGGGGGCTTCTCCATGCGTGCTGGTCGGCAGCCTATTTTGTCCCCAGGTAGAAAATTGCTCTGGTCGGTCCTCTTGCACAACTTGGCCTCCTACCGCTGATGTTGCTTGTTGTGCCTGTCGATCGGCTAGCGCCTTCTGCTATTACTACTCGATTATCTTCACTGCTCGGGCTTGTACGAGCATGTCAAGTTCTTCTTGGGTGAGCGTAACAGTGTGAAGTCGTCCAACATCTTCCATCTTCTGGGCTCGGATGCAGGCTGCATTCCCACAGACGACGCCAAATATGATCCTGTCCAAATGTCGAGGTGACGGATGCTGGGGATGTGGTGCTCCTGCTGACTGTGTGTAGACTTCGCTCCGACATGCAACCACAACTACGTCAGTGCCGAGCCAGGGAAGGGGTCCCCGGTGTTGGCCCTCTAACGCTCAAGTCAGTCATCGGCGAGGTAAGAAGAAAAGAACTACAACGCAAGAGTAGAATTCGCGAGAAAAGCATCCCTCCGTTGATGCCTATACCCCCTTTATATAGGGCTACTGTAGTGTGTGTGCACACTTCTCAAAGTGGGCACGCTGTCCTAAACCTTCCTTGAAGAGATATGTCAGTAAAGTGTCCCTGACACAGTACCTTAATGAGCCGAGCATATCTTTGAAGTGACAGTGGAAGCTTCCGCCGTACGATCTTCTGCCTGACCATGTCGCCTGTCGGCGACACTAACTCCCAAAAGGATGTCGAAGGATATCCTGCAGTGTCTGTTGCTCAGCTGAACGGGATGGCCGCTTGGCCCAGAGTCCCCTGTCCTAGTGTCATCCGTTGCTGGGCCGAGTGGGATGACTGCTCGGCTAGAGTCTTCATTGTCTGGCCAATGAATCTACTGCTTGACCGAGCGGGGTAGCTGCTTAGCCGATACTTCCACTGTCTAGTTGATGCACACGTACCTTGGCCAAGCGGGATAACCGCTCGGCTGTAGTAGCACTGTGCATGGGTGGTCTACTCGGCTGTGACTCTACTCTGTTGATGTTCTGAGTATTGATGTAAGGGCGGGCGGGGTAGCCGCTCCTTATGCTTCCGCAGACACTTGACGTGCATTCCTTGTCTTGAGCGTCGGGTGCTCGGGTCAGACCTTTTCATATCTCGGTCATTAGAACCATTTTGCCCAACCAGCAAGTGATAGTGGGGCGTTGACCGTCTTGACTTTGACCTCTCTGTGGCAGCGGGGCGAGGCCCCTCATCATCACCGCATCAAACTTATTTAAGTTTGAGAATCCTAGAGTCCAAGCAAAAAAAAAAAAATTATATTTAAAATAACCATTTATTTTCCTGATTTTCCATCTCACGCTTTCTAAGTTGTCAAACATGTTAATCTTATGAGTTTGTGTAAGATGAAGTTAGGTTAATTTTAAAGTTAATTTTGAATTTGAAAATTATTAGATCTAAATTTGAAAATTTCAAAATATTTAAGCTTGAATTTATAAAAAGTATTTTAAGTTTGAGTTCCAAAAATAACTAAGTTTGAATTTTTTGGAATATTTATACTTGAATAATTAAATTTTGAATTTTAAAACTTTTAATTGATATTTAAAAATAATTAAGATTTTAAAAATTAATTAACATTTGAAAGTCAATAAGATTTTAAAATTAATTATGATTTGAAATTAATTTCTGATTTAAAAATTAATTAATATTGGAAAATAATTAAATTTGAAGAATAATTGAGTTTAAAGATTAATTAAAATTTGAAATTAATTAAAGTTTTGAAATGAATTAAAATTTTAAATTTATTAAAATTTTGAAATTAATTAATGTTTCAAAATTAATTAAAATTTTAAAAATAATTAAAGTTTTGAAACTAATTTGTTAACATTTCAAAATTAATTAAGATTTTGAAATTAATTTTGAAATTGATCGGTTTGAATTAGGTTAGACTAATTGTCAATTTAAACCTAAATTCATCTCACCCTTTTTTAGATTTTCAATCAGGGAACCTTATGAGTTTTGTGAGATGATTAATTTAATCTTTAATTTAAATTTAAATCTAAGGATTGATTTACTTTTGAGTTAGACTAATTTTTAAGAGTTAGTCAATTAAATATTCATTTCAATAATTGACTTCCAGGCTGTGGTGAGGTACTAGACCTTCTTGGATATTAGAATAACAACCACTTCTAGACAAAACCTTTTAAAGAAATTAAATATTTAATTTTCTTTCTGAGAATCCTTGGTCTAACTAAACAAGTGTCGATCAAACCTAAGTCTTTATCTATCCATTCTAGATTAAACAATTAGTAATCATGAATGACATTTATCAGCATATGCATGTTCATAGTAATTATGCATGGATCAACCAAGTCAAACAATTATTAGTTAATTTTAAGTTACAAGTTTAAATTAACTTTTTAAGTTGGGTTTTAAGTTTAAGTTATTAATTTATGGTTTATTGATTAGTTTCGTAATTAAAAGACACTTGATTATAGCTTGGTTTGTAGAGTTTAAGTTTTATCTTAGAATTGTAATCCAAGTCTAGATTTTGTGAATTGGTTAAGTTATTATTAATTTTTTCTAATTTATCAATTTTATCTTTTAAAATATTATTTTATTTTATTAATTTTCTAAACGTTAATTTCTTATTTTTATTAAATAATTTTGAGTTATTCTTGTTTAGATTTGAATCAACTTCATTCATTGCATTACTAGTATGCACATCTAATTTTCAATAGAAATTTAAACTAGAGCAACCAAGATTAGTTAGAGTACCGACATGTGTTGTAAAAATTAGATTTTTATGTAATGTAAATTTACTAACCTTGATTTCTCCCCCTATATTCTTGGGTCTTTTTTCTGGACATTGACTTTTGTAGTGACCCATCCATTTGCACTTGAAGCATTAAATGCGCTCCTGGCATTGATTTCTCCTTCTCCTCTAGTTGTGTCGTCCAAATCCTATGAGTAGGACACTAGTTTCTATGGGGCCTTCTCTCCCTACACTTAAAAAAAATTATGTGGAATTTAAAATTTGAATTTATAATTTTACCTTTTAGATCCATGATAGGATTCTCCCCCTTGACTGTTGTCATCTCGAATTTAGACTCAGATTTAGCTATCTCTTCCTTGGCCACTAGTGCTATGAAATTTGTAAGTTCAGGTTAGGGTAAAACAAACAGTTAGTAATTTAAAGAAATTATTAAATTAACAATTCAAGTATAAAGTTTGCAACTTTAAAATAAATTGTAACATGAAAATTTTTCAAAATTTTTTTAACTAAACTTACTCCCCCTAATTGAACTTATCTTTATTCTCCCCCTTTGATCACAACAAAAACGGGGTACAAACAAATTACAAAAATTGAGTTAGGTAAAAAAAATGAATTTAAAAAATTGTCTAAGTTAAAATGAATTTTCAGAATTTTTTTTAAAAAAATTTCTAAGTAAAAATTTCAAGAAATACTTTTTCTAGAGAATTAAAAAAGAATTTCTAAGGAAATGTTTAAAAACTTTTCAAAGCATTATTTAATTATAATTTTAATACTTTTAATTAAACATTTTTTTCGATATTTCGGCTTCCAGGTCGTGGCGAGGCACTAGGCCTTCTTGATTATTGGAGCAACAACCACTTCCTTAGACAAAGCTTCCATAAAGAATCTCAATGTTTAATTTTCTCACTGTAAGCTTTTAACTAAAAGAGAAATTTAAACTAGTAAAGATTTTGGAACCCAATAAAGATTCCTACCTACAGGGTTGGTCAAAAACTTAGGGGGTACATAGTTTCTTGGTATTTTCCTAAGTTGACCCTGATGCTTCCTTATGTACCAATTTAATTTTCCATATAACTTTATTTTTGAATGTGGAAAAATATTTTTAAAACATGCATCAGTTTTCAATTTTTTAATTTCTAATTTTAAAACTTTATTTTCTGATTTCAAATATTCATTTTCTTTTTCTACTTTATCTAATTCTTTAGAAAGAGCTTTAATGAAATGAAAGGACTGTTTAGGGTTTAGGGCACGTACCTTACTTACCTCGTCTTGTGATGCTCCCCCTTCATCACAGCTTTCTTCTTCTTCTGTTGTTCCTCCCCCTTCATATATGCTCATTTCTGAGCTAGACGTTTCTTCTAGCTGATGGTTGGCCATTAGTGCTAGTCCCGAGAATTCTTCGACTTCGGATTCGGAGGACGATGAATCATCCCACGTGGCCTTTAGGTTGTGTTTGGGTCGAGCTGGCTTCTTACTCTTTTCTTTACTTTTGCTCTTTACCTTTGGGCAGTCATCTTTTATATGTCCTTCTTCGTTGCAATTGTAGCAACAAACCACCCTTTTCTTTTGTTGGAACTTTTTTGACTGCTATCTAAATTTATTAGATTTAAAAAATTTATTAAAGCGTCTTACCAGTAAGGCCGCTTCGGATTCGTCGATCGAGGCTTCGGAGTCAGAATTGTTTATTCTTGCCTTTAAGGCAATGTTCTGACTAGACTTCTCTACTCCATTTGGTTCCACAACTTGAGATTCGTGAAGTTCAAAAGTAGAAAACAAATGTTCTAGAGTACTTACCTCGAAGTCCTTAGAGATGTAGTACGCATCTACTAAGGAGGCCCACTCGGGAGTTCTCGGGAGTTCTCGGGAATGCATTGAGCGCGAACCAGATCGAGTCCCAGTTCGTTACTTCTTCTCCAAGATTGGTTAGTTGCGTGATCAGCTCTTTGATCCTTGCTTGGAGTTGCGCTACCTTTTCGCCTTGGTTCATCCGGAGGTTCGTCAACTGGGTCTGGAGGATGTCGCGCCTTGCTAGCTTCGCTTCGGAAGTACCTTCATGAAGCTCCAAGAATTTTTCCCAGAGATATTTCGCGGAGTCATAGCTTCCGATCCGATTTACCTCCTGAGGTGGCAGAACACTGAGCAGGTGGAACTCAGCGTTTCTGTTGGCGACAAAATCGGCTTGCTCCTTCTTGCTCCACGTGTTTTCTTCTTTATCTTTCGGTGCTGCATATCCATATTTCATTATTAAAAGTATATAAAATTTAGTTTTAAAGAATACCACCATTTTTCGCTTCCATGTAGCGAAATCTCCGTCGAACTTTGGGGGATGAATGTTCGCGCCGGTCATTGTTCTGATCTTTGTACTTCAAGGAACAAACTCCCCTTAATTCCCGGTGGCTGAAGAAGATTTAGAAGAAGAAGTCACACCGGTAGTGGAGTAATTGTGGTTACAGTCAAATCCTTTTCATTCATCATTTTTCCCTTGAAAATTCTTTCTGGAGGTCGGAGACGGTTCAGATTAAGTAACCATTTTAAACATCTGTTGTGTCCTGCAAAAGAAAAAATAGACAACACCTCTCGACCACTTCCATGATAAGATAATAGTAAAACACAATTAATCTTTACACTAAATGTATCAAAATGAGCATCACATACTACAAATTTAAAAACTGGCACCTTCAAGAAATTTTCTGAAAGATCACAAGAAATACTAACCTTGTTATGTTGAAAGCAATCCCCTACACTTAAACCATCTTCAAGTAAATTTTCAATTCTTGCATCATTCACAACATCTACAGCAACAATATCAGTAGAATCAGAAATCTATATATCTACACCATCATCACAAAAAATACTAGAAAAATTTTGTGAAGTAATAGAAGTAGGGTCAGCCTGACAAAATCTCTACTTTCCATCTCCCCATTGGAATTTTGTGTTTGTAGCTGGTTGATGGATGATGTAATTTGATCTAATTGAATCTGTATATTTTGTATCCTTAAAAATTATTGCTCTTGATGCTCTCTCATTTGTTACATAACCTCATTGACTTTCCATGTTGACATTCTAAATTGACGATCATTCTTTTGAAGCCCATATGAATTCTGGTAAGTTGGATCTGACTCAATAAATGGTCCTTGTGTATTTCCATACCTGAAATGTGAATGATTCACCCAATTAGAATTATAAGTATTAGAAAATGATTCATACCTATTTTGTTGATCCATAGTTGAATAAAATTGATGCTCAGGCTGAAAATACTGATTCTCCATTCCACCTCCAAAATACTAAAAATATGGATTCATGCTAAAAGAAATCTCCTGTTCTTACACTACAACACTAACAATCAATATTAGAAGACTCAAGAGCATATAGTTTCAAACACAGGGATATATGAACATTAAAGAACTTAACAATTCAAGAATAAGCAAACATGAAAATACAAAAAAGATAAGCAATCAAATCAATAAAGATGCTAACAAAAACAACCAACCAATGCATAATCTAAAATAAACACACACTACTAGTTATTATCCTCGACAACGGCGCAAAAATTTTGATGTTGGCCATTTTACATGTCAGTAGGCACTTCATGTAGGAGATTGGTGGTCGGCTTAAAGGGGGGTTGGATAGCTAGGTCACCCCCAAATCTATTGCTTCTCCTACAAAGTTTGTGCGCAAGCGGAAATACAACTAACTAATGAAAACAATAAAGAAAGAATACCAAATAGCTAACAAGCTCGATGTAACGGGGTTTGGAGATTGCTTGCTCCTACTCTATGACGTGTCCTTGAGGTGGACGAACCCTTGATCCTTCGGTGGATCAATCCCCGGTAATATCTGGATAGAGCTTTCTCCTTCTCGGTGGAGCAAACCACTCACCAAGGATCTCTTCATCTTTACAATGATGAAGTTTAGGTTTGAGAGGAAGAGAGTAGACTTGGAAGCTTTGGGCAAAGAGTAGCAGTTATTCAATAAGCATGAGTGGCCTCCTTCAAGCCCCAAAACTTCCTATAAATAAGAGGAGAGAGTTGATCATCATATCAACTCATCTTGGCACCAGTCAACTGGAAAAACCATCAATCGGCTGGTGCTACCGTTGGAGGTAGCCAATGGCTACTTCGCAGCACCAATGGTTTGCCAACGGTCATTTACCAGTCAACTGGTAAAACTACCAGTCGATTGGTAGCTGCTGGCTGAGCGAACAGAATGCTTCTGTTCGCTCTCAGTCGACTGCATCAGTCGACTGCCCCAGTCGACTGGTCCCGGTTACACACTCGCCCTCTCTGGAGTCGTCCTTGAAGCCCTTTTCCTTTGACCTTCATCCCTCAGATGCACCCGAGATCGCGGCTCCTCTCCGTGTCATCCTTCACGTTGCCTTGAAGTCTGCTTCCCTCGACTCCACTCCATTACTCCTCGTCTGACGTCCCTCGGATGTCTTCCACATCATCCTTCACCAACTCAAGAATCCGAGCCCTAGGATGAGCTTCCCAAGCTTGGCTGCACTAAGTTCCTCATGTGTTTCACCAAGTACTGCAAGACTCAAACACATATCAAACACATATGAAAGCCTAACTTAAACTCTTTGACACACACATCAAAACCATGATTGTACCGATCAAACCTAGGTCGATTGCACCAACAATCTCCCCCTTTTTGATGTGTGGTAATATGTTTAAGTTAGGCATAAATAACAACATGAAAATTAAAATCAATATGTAAACATGAAGCATAATACCCAATCTCCCCTTAACATATGCTCTCAACCTTAATTTTCAAGTCTTGGTTTCAACCTTATTTTTCAATTCTTGGTTTCTAACTTAAACCTTCCCTTTTCTCCCCCTTTGACACCATCAAAAATTGTACCAAACAAGTACACATACTATGGTATTAATATGGACTTACAAATACCCAACATCAGCTCCTTAAAGTGCTGGAAAATAGCTACTAGTCGACTGCTAACTGTTGCAGTTGACTGGCACAACCTAATCCGAATTTCAGCATTCTGAAGCCAACTTCAGAAATACATAAAAAATTCTAGAAAATTAAAAAAAAATCATGAAATTTTGAAAACATATTTCTTTTAAGGTCCTCTAACTAGGAAAAATATATTTTCATAAAAATTCATTATATTTTTGAAATTTTAATCAAATCTCAAAAACCTTGAAAACTCTCAAGCTTGTATCAATTTGAGCCTTAGTTTTGCAATTATATACTTCAACATAACTATACCACAGTAAATAAATCATAGAATTATTTTCAAAATATTTAAAATATCCAACTATGATCTATGGACAAGATGTCCAGTAATTAAACATTTTCTTTCCCTATAGTTGGCCTATGATCACTAAAAATTGATACATTTCATCAAAATGTCATAAGCATAAGTGAATTATTTGTATCATCCTCTCATCCCACATCTATGTTTAGAAAATAATGCAAGTTATTGTGAGATAAAGGTAACTTCTGCTTAGCCCTCTTGATTATAAATTTCTATCAAGGCTAAGTTCTCCCCCTTAAAGTCTCAAATCAACCATAAAAAAAAAATTATTATTTCAATGGTTGACTTGACCTAAAGTCCTCTAACCCTTGAGGATTGATTTTGGTACCCAATAGAAATTATTTCTAATTGGGTTAACGAAATATTCCTTGGGGATCCATTTTCTATTTATGGTCTTAGTTTTTGATTGCCCCTAGTAAGTAGACAATGGTAGGTCTTTTCGTTATTGGGTTCATTGTATCCTAACCCATTTTTCTTAAAACTTGCCCTTTGGCTCCCAATAATCATGTTTAGGGTTTTAGAGACAATTTCAAATTTTCTAAGGGCATTGGTAAGGTATTCTACCTTTTCCCTTAAAGCCTTATTTTCTTCTTCTAAACATGAATCATTTAAATTTATAGAAGAAGTATGCATATCATTGCCCTTAAAACATATGGATTCTAATTTTTCATTAAGCATACAAATATCATTTTTCAAGGATTTGTTTTTTCTTTTTGCCTTAAACAAATCATCATTTGTACTTGAAATAATTTTAATTAAAACATGGGGAGGAAGATTATGTACTTCACTTACTGAGAAGTCCGAATCCGATATGTGACCTCCCCCTTCACTTGAGCTCCCTTCTTTATCTTCACTTGAGCTCCTTCCATCTTCTTGTTCGGATGAGGTGGAGGCTACATCATCAATTCCCATTAGAGAAAAATGGGGCACATGATGCTCTTCTTCCTCCGATGACGATGGATCATCCCAAGTTGCTTTTAGATTGTGAGACATCTTCCCCTTTTCTTTTGTCTTCTTCTCCTCCTTCTTCTTTCCTTCCTTCTTCTTCAAGAGAGGACAATCATCTCTTATGTGTCCTTCTCTTTGGCAATTGCAGTAAATGATCTTCCTTGCTCTACTTTTGCTTCTTGAACTTTTCCTAGCATGGGATTTGTTAGATGAAAATTTTTTAAATGCTCTTCTCATTTTTCTTACCATATATGCCTCTTGGTCGCTATCCATTGAGGCGCTTGATTCTTCAAAGTCGGAGGATGGTGGGGATGAAGACTTCTTTTTCTTATCCTTTCCCTTGTTTGCCACAAGGGCTACTCCTCTTGATCTATGGGCTTCTCCATCTAGCCCTTCAACTCTAGTTTCGTGGAGCTCCATTGTTGAGAAGAATTCATCTAAAGAAGATTTCTCTAGATCCTTTGAAATGTAGAACGAATCTACAATTGAGCTCCATGTTGAGGTTCTTGGGAAATCATTGATGACTTTCATTATGATGTCTCGGTTTGTAAGTGTCTCACCTATACTTGTTAGTCCATTTAAAATTTCCTTAATTCTAGAATGTAAAATTGATACCTTTTCTCCTTTTTCAAGCTTGATATTGGTGAGTTGAGTTCGAAGGAGGTCTCTTCTTGCTAATTCCACTTCCGATGTCCCTTCATGAAGCTCCACTAGCTTTTCCCGCAAGTCTTTAGCGCTTGTGTAGTTTCCAATCCTAGTCACTCTTGTTGGGGAAGAACACTTAGGAGGTGATGCATTGCTCTTGAGTTTGCTACATGCTCTTCCCTTTGCTTCTTGCTCCACCTTACTTTCTCAATTAACTTATTGTCTTGATCCCTAGGCATCTCAAAACCATTTTCTATAATTAGCATTATATTGAAATCAGTTTCGAACAATACCTCCATCTTCTTCTTCCACCAAGAGAAGTCTCTTTCGAATTTGGGTGGATGGATGCTTGAGCCGACCATTTTGATAAGTGCTCTTCTCGGCGATTAGTCCGTTGAAGGGCGTCCTCGCTCTGATACCACTTGTAGGAGATCAGTGGTCGGCTTGAAGGGGGGTTGGATAGCTAGGTCACCCCCAAATCGATTGCTTCTCCTACAAAGTTAGTGCGCAAGCGAAAATACAACTAACTAATGAAAACAATAAAGAAAGAATACCAAATCGCTAACAAGCTCGATGTAACATGGTTTGGAGATTGCTTGCTCCTACTCCACGACGTGTCCTTGAGGTGGACGAACTCTTGATCCTTCAGTGGATCAATCCCCGACAATCTCTGGATAGAGCTTTTTCCTTCTCGGTGGAGAAAACCACTCACAAAGGATCTCTTCCTCTTTATAATGATGAAGTTTAGGTTTGAGAGGAAGAGAGTAGACTTGGAAGCTTTGGTAAAAGAGTAGGAGTTATTCAATAAGCATGAGTGGCCTCCTTCAAGCCCCCAGGCTTCCTATAAATAAGAGGAGAGAGTTGATCATCATATCAACTCATCTCGACACCAGTCGACTGGCAAAACCATCAGTTGACTGGTGCTACCATTGGAGGTAGCCAACGGCTACTTCGCAGCACCAACGGTTTACCAACAGTCATTTACCAGTCGATTGGTAAAACTACCAGTCGACTAGTAGCTGCTGGCTGAGCGAACAGAATACTTCTGTTCGCTCCCAGTCGACTGCACCAGTCGTCTGTCCCAATCGACTGGTCCCGGTTACACACTCACACTCATCCTCTCCGAAGTCGCCCTTGAAGCCCTCTTCCTTTGGCCTTCGCCCCTAAGATGCACACGAGCCCGCGGCTCCTCTCCGTGTCATCCTTCATATTGCCTTGAAGTCTGCTTCCCTCGGCTCCACTCTGTTGCTCCTCGTCCGGTGGTTCCTCGGATGTATTCCACATCATCCTTCACCGACTCAAGGATCCGAGCCCTAGGATGAGCTTCCCAAGCTTGGCCGCACCAAGTTTCTCATGTGTTTCACCAAGTCCTGTAAGACTCAAATACATATGAAAATCTAACTTAAACTCTTTGACACACACATCAAAACCATGATCATATCGATCAAACCTAGGTCGATTGCACCAACACTTCAAAATTATTAAAGATTGGAACCCATTAAAACTAAAGATAAGAGTTGTAGTAAGGAGCCCCAAGTCGTATTTTTTTCCAAGGATAACTAAATAAATGTGTGAGTACTCTAGATTCGATTCAAATTTAATTCTTCCATCAACAAGGTAAATTCGGCACTTCCATTTGATTCACATTACAAATTGAATTCATCTAATTCTTAATAGTGTTGGTTGCTACTCGGAAAACCTAATGGTTCCACTGTACAAAAATTTTGTACAAAGGTCTGAACCTTTTCCTAGCTACCATGTGTTCTTTTAAATTAAACTTGGATCGCCTGCGGAACTTAACACGTTTGATCCAAAGTTTAATCTATTTGTTCTTTTAGGTTTTGACTTGGATCTCCTGCGGAACTTAACACGTTCGATCCAAATCACCAAAGTTATTAATTCCATTCAATATTAATTTCCATAATTGGTTCCCAGTACTGACGTGGCGAGGCACATGGCCTTCTTGGATATGGGAGCAACCACCACCGACTAGACAAAAGATTTTAGGAAAGCTAATATTTAATTTCCTAAAATAACTTTAGGTTAACCGAAAGGAACAATCAAATCACAAGGAAAAGAAAAAACAAAGAACACAACATCGAAAATAAATTCGAAATACTAGAATCGCATGCCTCTCGTATTTGGTATTTATTTCCAAAAATAACTAGTATGATGCGGAAAGAAAAATACTAATTGTACCTTTTAGAAAAACCTCTTGATCTTCTACCGTATTCCTCTTCTAACATCGGACGTTGTGTGGGCAATGATCTTCCGAGATGAGAAACCACCAAAGCACCTTCTTCTCCTCCTTGTAAGATTCGGCCAACTCAAGTGCACCTCCAAGGATGAAGAGAAAACACCACCAATGCTCCAAGGAATATAAGCTTTCTTTCCTTCTTCTCCAAGCTTGTATCCGGCCACAACTTGATCTCCAAAAGAAAGAAAAGGTTCGGCCACAACAAAGAGAAAAGAAAGCTTGAAGGGGCCGGCCACACCAAGGAAGAAAAGAGGGAGAAGAATAATAGAAGTTGTGTCTCATGAAGGCACCCCAACCCCCTCTTTTATATTCCTTAGCTTTGGAAAATAAGGAAATTTAGTTATAATAAAATTTCCTTAATTTTCCTTGACATGAATTAATTGGGAAGAATTAAATAAAACGTCCTCTTTATTCATACAATGGCCGGACACAATCAAAAGAAACAAATTGGGAGAGTTTCAATCAACAAATTAAAACTTCCTAATTTATTTCCGGAAATTTTTAAAATAAAATTTATCTTCAAAAATCCCTTCATGGTTGATAAAAAGAAATTTCTATAATTTTAATTTTTCAACATGTGAATAATTTACAAAGAGAAAAAATAAAATATCTTTCCTATCTACAAATAAGGAAAGAGATCTAATATCTTTCTTTAATCTTTTGTAGATCCTTTTAAAAGAGATATTTTAATGTTTAATCTCTCCAATAAATTATATCTTTCACATAAGAAAAAATTAAAATTAAAATTCTTTTTAATTTAATGGGGGCCGGCCACCCAAGCTTGGGTTCAAGCTAGGGCCGACCACCCATAAACCATGCTTAGGCCGGCCCTAGCTTGATCCCCAAGCTAGCTTGGCCGACCCACTTTAGGTGGGTATAGAAGGTGGGTATAGGTGGGTATAGTACTCTATAATTAAGAGTCTATGATAGGGACCGAGAGGAGGAATTGGTTTTGGTCTCCCGATAAAATTAAGCATCCCATGTTCGCCCCGAACACACAACTTAATTTTATAAATAGTAATTCATTCCACTAGAGAACTATTATTGAACTACCGCACCAATCCCAAATTATATTTTTGGGCTCCTTCTTATTATGAGTGTGTTAGTCTCCCTGTGTTTAAGATGTCAAATGTCCACTAATTAAGTGAGTTACTGACAACTCATTTAATTAATATCTTCATCCAAGAATAGTACCACTCAACCTTATCGTCATGTCGGACTAAGTCCACCTGCAGGGTTTAACATGACAATCTTTATGAGCTCATCTTGGGACATTATCAACCTAGATTACTAGGACACAGTTTCATTCTATAATCAACAACACACACTATAAGTGATATCATTTCCCAACTTATCGGGCTTATTGATTCATCGAACTAAATCTCACCCATTGATAAATTAAAGAAATAAATATCAAATATATGTGCTTGTTATTATATTAGGATTAAGAGCACACACTTCCATAATAACTGAGGTATTTGTTTCTTTATAAAGTCAGTATAAAAGAAACGACCTCTAATGGTCCAACTCAATACACTCTAAGTGTACTAGTGTAATTATATAGTCAAGATAAACTAATTTCTAATTACACTACGACCTTCCAATGGTTTGTTCCTTTCCATTTTGGTCGTGAGCTACTGTTTATAATTTATAAGGTATTGATAACATCATCTTCTGTATGTGACACCACATACTATGTTATCTACAATATAAATTAATTGAACAACTACAACTAAATGTAGACAATTTGACCAAATGTGATTCTTTATTCAAAATAAATGTTTACAAAAGCTTAGGCTTTCAATATACACTCTAACAATCTCCCACTTATACTAATGACTAAGCTGCCATATCTTCTGCCATACATCTGATTCTCATTCCTTCCACATGCCGATCGAAAGCTTTTGCCGGAAGGGCCTTAGTGAAAGGATCTGCTAGGTTATCTGCTGATGCAATCTTGGCGATGACAACTTCTCCTCGCTTCACGATATCTCGTATCAGGTGGTACTTGCGCTCTATATGTTTACTTGCCTTATGGCCTCGTGGTTCCTTCGAGTTTGCAACTGCACCGTTATTATCACAATAAATTGTGATGATTTTGGGCAAACCAGGAATCACATCTAAGTCCATTAGAAAGTTCCTGAGCCATACTGCTTCTTTAGCCGCCTCAGAGGCTGCTACATACTCAGCTTCCATGGTTGAGTCCAAAACGCATTTCTGCTTAACACTCCTCCATGCAATGGCTCCACCTCCTAAAGTAAACACATAGCCTGATGTAGACTTACTGTTGTCCCTATCTGATTGGAAATCTGAATCCGTGTAACCCACAGGGAGCAAATCGTCTGCTTGGTAAACTAGTCCTTCTCAGGTACTTCAATATATGCTTTACCGCAGTCCAATGTCCTTGTCCAGAGTTACTCTGATATCTGCTAACCATACCCACAGCAAAACAGATATCAGGTCTCATACATAGCATTGCATACATTAAGCTTCCTACAGCCGAAGCATAAGGAACTGCTTTCATGTCCTCTATCTCCTTTGATGTCTTTGGAGACATCTCTTTAGATAGAGCTACTCCATGCCTAAAAGATAAGAAACCTTTCTTGGAATCCTGCATGCTAAAACGAGCAAGGATTGTATCTATATATGAAGCTTGGGACAGACACAACATTCTTTTCTTGCGATCCCTTATAACTTTGATCCCAAGAATGTGTGCACAATCTCCTAAGTCCTTCATATCAAATTGTTTGGACAACCATACCCTTACGTCCGATAATACCTTGACATTGTTGCCAATTAACAAAATATCATCTACGTATAGTACAAGAAATACCACCACATTTTCGTTACACTTCTTGTATACACAAGACTCATCCGGACACTGAATAAATCCATATGACTGGATTACTTCATTAAACTGGATGTTCCAAGACCTTGAAGCTTGTTTCAGTCCATAAATGGACCGATTGAGCTTGCACACTAGATGCTCTTTGCCTTTTTCAATAAACCCTTCTGGTTGCTTCATATGGATGTTCTCTTCAAGACTTTCATTAAGGAAAGCTGTCTTGACATCCATTTGCCAAATCTCATAATCCATATGAGCAGCAGTGGATAAGAGTATCCGGATAGACTTGAGCATGGCTACCGGTGAAAAAGTCTCCTCATAATCGATTCCCTCTTTTCTGAGTGTACCCTTTCGCAACAAGCCTAGCTTTGAAGGTTTCTCCCTTCCCGTCTGTCCCTCTTTTCCTTTTGTAGATCCACTTGCATCCAACGGCTTTTACACCATCAGGTGGTTCTACGAGCTCCCAGACCTTATTAGAGTGCATAGACTCTATTTCAGAACTCATTGCCTTTTGCCAAGATGCTGCATCTATATCTTGGAGTGCTTCATCATATGTTCGGGGATCAGGTTCATGTTTACCCAGGATCAAGTCCGAAGACTCTCCCAAAAATATGAATCTATCAGGTTGCCTAACAGCCCTCCCACTACGACGAGACACAGTCTGTGGTTGTGTATCATGTGTGACACGTGTTGCAGTCTCTTGTGGTACTTCATCTTGTACTGTTGGTACTAAGGTAGACGTATCCTCTCTAAGTTCTAAAACAACTTTGCTACTGGGCTCGTGATCCATTATATAGTCTTCTTCTAAAAACTGGGCATTGGTGCTAACAATGACCTTCTGGTCTTTAGGACTATAAAATAAACCACATTTCGTTCCTTTGGGATACCCCACAAACACGCGAACTTCTGTACGAGATTCTAACTTATCAGCATCTGGTTTCAGCACATGTGCTGGACTACCCCAAATCTGAATATGTCTTAGGCTGGGCTTTCACCCATTCCACAATTCTGTGGGAGTAGAAGAAACTGATTTAGAAGGTACTAAGTTCAGAATGTATACTGCTGTTTCCAGAGCGTATCCCCAAAACGAATTTGGTAATTCTGAATAACTCATCATCGATCTAACCATTTCCATAAGAGTCCTATTCCTTCGTTCTGCCACGCCATTCTGTTGGGGTGTACCAGGTGCAGACAGTTGGGATTGAATCCTGGCCTCTGATAAGTAATTCCTAAACTCTCCTAAGAGGTATTCGCCACCACGATCAGACCGTAGTGTCTTGATACTTTTACCTAATCGTTTCTCCACATCAGCCTTGTACTCTTTGAACTTATCAAAGCACTTGGACTTGCGGCGCATTAGGTAAATGTATCCGTATCTTGAATAATCGTCTATAAAAGAGACAAAATATTCAAAACCTCCTCTTGCCTGGACAGACATAGGACCACACAAATCAGAATGAACCAATTCTAACACTTCTTTGGCTCTACACCCCTTGGCCTTAAAAGGCCTCTTGGTCATTTTACCTTCCAAGCAAGATTCACAAGTTGGAAAATTTTCCAACTCTAATGAACTCAAGAGTCCATCAGCTATAAGCCTCTGAATCCTACTTAAGTTAATATGACCAAGCCTTAGATGCCAAAGATATGCTTGGTTCATTTCCGAAGGTTTTTTTCTCTTATTAGAGTTAGAAGATGAGTTATAAATTTCCTTGTTTTGCTTTGTGGAAGAAATTCGATTTAAAGTATACAAATTGCCAACTAATGCACCAGAACAGATAATCACTTTATTTCTCTTAATAATTACATCATTACTAAAAGAAAATGAATATCCATCCAAAAACAGTTTAGAAACTGAAATTAAATTCTTTCTAAAACTGGGTACATAAAGACAATTTCTTAAAACCAAATTTCTATTTCTATTAAAAGATAAGTAGACATCTCCCACTACAACAGCTGCCACCTAAGTAGCATTGCCCATGTAGACGGTAATCTCTCCTTCAGATAGTCGTCGGGTTTCCTGGAACCCCTGCAAGGAATTGCAGACATGATCAGTGGCTCCCGTATCTACACACCAGGTGCTGGTAGATAACACCGCTAAACATGTTTCAACAACTAGAGCATGAGATATACCTTTGTTGTTCTGATTCCTACGAGGACAGTCCGCCTTCCAATGCCCTGACTGCTTGCAGATAAAGCACTTACCCTTCGGCTTCTTCATTCCAGCTTTAGATCCTGTACTCTGAGACTTATTCACTTTCTTTGCTGAACCAACTTGTTTCTTCTTCTTTCCTTTCGGCTTAGAAGTAGAACCATTTTCAGCATAGTGAATATGAGAGTTGTGACGAAACAATCCTTCTGCTGCCTGAAGTTCTATCAGTAGTTTCGCCAATGAATATACCCTTTTGTTCATATTGTAATTCAGGCGAAATTGCTCAAAACTTCTAGGTAGTGTTTGGAGGATCATATCGATCTGGGTTTCCCCATCAATTTCTCCTCCAAGGATCTGTATTTCGTTCAGATAAGCCATCATCTTTAGAATATGATCTCTCACAGGAGTACCCTCTTGCATGGTGGCTGTCATTATCTTTCTCATGGCTTCTTGTCTAGAAGCTCGATCCTGATGACCAAAGAGTTCCTTGAGATTGTTCATAATATCATAAGCTGCTGGTAAATCTTGATGCTGATGTTGCAATACATTTGACATTGAAGCCAAAATGTAACACCGCGTCATCTCATCTGCCTTTACCCATTTCCTATGATATTCAATCTCCTCTTGGATAGATTCACCAGTGGGTGCATCAGGACAAGGTTCAGTCAGTACAAACTTATAGCTTTCGGCAGTAAGAACAATGTCCAGGTTTCTTTTCCAATCTATGTAGTTAGGACCAGTAAGTCTATTCTGTTGTAATATGATGGACAGTGGGTTGAAAGTCATCCTAAGAATCACAAATAACTTTTGGTCAGAACTCTAAATTTAGAATAATATTGATTCCTCAAACAATACTATTTTAAATTAACCAACACCTCAAAACACCGCGAATATTGTATGCCACGATAGTGTGGACGTATACAAATTTAGCATTTGTAAATGGAGGGTTAAACCCATTAATTTTATTATCTTGTCAACCTATCTTTTTGACAAATAAAATTAATAGTTGGTATCCTTTGGTCACACGAATAATAGCAGTGACTCCGATGGGGAGGATACTTGATATGGATTAGGTTTTGTGGGTCTCCCAATGAGGAAAGAAAAGGAAGAAAGAAAAGCAAAAAAGATAGGCTAATATCGGTCGGGACATGCCTCCATGATGAAGGTAGGGTAATATCGGCCGGGACATACCTTCAGGAAGGAGATAGGCTAATATCGGCCGAGAAATACTTCCTAAGCAGAGCTAGGTTAATATCGGTCGGGACATATCGCTGGGGCAGAGCTAGGCTAATATTGGGTGAGAAATACTTCCTAGGCAGAGTTAGGCGAATATCGGTCGGGACACACCACTGGGGCGGAATTAGGCTAATATCGGCCGAGACATACTTCCTAAACTGAATTAGGCTAATATCGGCCGAGACATACTTCCTAAGCAGAGCTAGGCTAATATCGGACGAGACATACCGCTGGGATGGAGTTAGGCTAATATTGGCCGAGACATACCTCCTAAGCAGATCTAGGGTAATATCGGTCGGGACATACCTTCAGGAAGGAGATAGGCTAATATCGGCCGAGAAATACTTCCTAAGCAGAGCTAGGTTAATATCGGCCGGGACATATCGCTAGGGCGGAGCTAGGCTAATATTGGGTGAGAAATACTTCCTAGGCAGAGTTAGGCTAATATCGGTCGGGACACACCACTGGGGTGGAATTAGGCTAATATCGGCCGAGACATACTTCCTAAACAGAATTAGGCTAATATCGGCCGAGACATACTTCCTAAGTAGAGCTAGGCTAATATCGGACGAGACATACCGCTGGGATGGAGTTAGGCTAATATTGACCGAGACATACCTCCTAAGCAGATCTAGGTTAATATCGGCCAGGACATACCACTGGGATGGAGTTAGGCTAATGTCGGATGAGACATACTTCCTATACAAAGCTAGGTTAATATCGACCGGCATATAAGAGATAAGTCTATATCGACCGAAATATACCTCCCAGAAAGAAAGCCAAGACTGGTCGATTGACCCACGACTGAGAAAAACACTTGAGAGAATACATTGACTTCGATAGATATAAGGAATATTGGTAGATGGAATTAATTACAGCAGAAGGGGTGAAATGATAGAGATATTTATAATATGTAAATATATGACAGAAAATATACATTGGCGGGAAATGTGTTTTTATATTATTTTGCAGGTGCTAAACGACAAAGAAGGTACATCTGGGGTACAAAAAAGATTCCTTAACAAGTAATTCACCACAAGTACACAGATGACATCATCTCATAACAAACTCTAACAAACTGGGGTCCACTTCATGACTACGGAGGTTATATGAAGTGGTATAAAAGGGGGAATCCTCTCCGTTGGCCAGGTAAGTTCACAAGTTCATATCATTGCACACATTCATAACCCTAATTTCTAGCTACTGTTCATCTTCTTCCTCCTCTTTCTTCCACACTGATAGAGATCACTGACTTGAGCGTCGGAGGGCCTAGCCAGGGATTCCCACCCCGGTCTTAGGTCACTGACGATAGTGTTGGCTGATCTCTTGTGCACAGGAGATCCTGGAAGCTCGGGAGCGAGGTTGTTCTTCGATTGGATTTCTTTCTTAGCATGGGATCTTTGTAGGAAGGAGGCATTTGGTAACTCTATTTTTCTCGATCCGCTTTGGTTTTCTCGGAACGGTATTCTCTAGGTATTATTCTTCACTAGCAGCACTATTCTCCATCAACAGTGGGTTTCTTCTCCCGGCTCTCCACCTTGTCCAGCTTCTCAGACAGGATCAATACTATTAGACGTGCCTAAGTGTATACCATTACTTGACACTAAGTCCATTAATAAGATTGTGCCCCTTCCGATGGGGAAGATCACACGCTCTTAATTAACTTCCTATAGTCATCCAAAATGGAAGTTTGTTCTAGTGATCCACAAACAAGCTCATCCGATATGGAGGAAGGCACTCAGAGCCAACGCGCAAGCTTGTTTGCATCACTTACAAACCAGTAATGGAGATCGTGGAATTCATTTAAAATCCCTCTCCCACTTAGTTATTTATAAATGAGGAATTTTAACTATGCTAGCCTACTAAACATGTATACTAACATGCACACACAGCACAATATAAAAGCAATAAATAGAAAATCTAATTTTCAACTATTATGGCTTTTATCTTTGCTTGTCCTCCGTGTGTTGTCTGTTAGAGTGTATACTAAAAGCCTAGCTTTTGGTATAAATATTTATCTAGAAATAAGAATCACATTGGTTAAAAGTCTACATTTATGATAAATGTAGTTGCTCAATTAATTTATATTGTAGATAACATGGTGTGTGGTGTCACACACAGAAGATCATGTTATTGGTTCCTTATAAATTATAAACAGTAGCTCACGACCAAGATGGAAAGGAACAAACCATTGGAAGGTCGTAGTGTAATTAGGTATTAGTATATCTTAACTATATAATTACACTAGTACACTTAGAGTGTATTGAGTAGGACCATTTGAGGTCGTTCCTTTTATACTGACTTTATAAAGGAACAAAGACCTCAGTTATTATGGAAGTGTATGCTCTTAATCCTAATATAATAACAAGCACATATATTTGATATTTATTTCTTTAATTTATCAATGGGTGAGATTTAGTTCGATAAATCAATAAGCCCGATAAGTTGGGAAATGATATCACTTATAGTGTGTGTTGTTGATTATAGAAGGAAACTGTGTCCTAGTAATCTAGGTTGATAATGTCCCCAAGATGAGCTCATAAGGATTGTCATGTTAAACCCTGCAGGTGGACTTAGTCCGACATGACGATGAAGTTGAGTGGTACTACTCTTGGAGCTAGATATTAATTAAGTGAGTTGTCAGTAACTTACTTAATTAGTGGACATTTGTTATCTTAAACACAGGGAGACTAACACACTCATAATAAGAAGGAGCCCAAAATGTAATTTGGGATTGGTGCGGTAGTTCAATAATAGTTCTCTAGTGGAATGAATTATTATTGATAAAATTAAGTTGTGTGTTCGGGGCGAACACGGGATGCTTAATTTTATCAGGAGACCAAAACCAATTCCTCCTCTCGGTCCCTATCGTAGCCTCTTGTATATAGAGATTTATACCCACCACATACCCACCTTCTTACCCATCCAATGGGGCCGGCCAAGCTAGCTTGGAACCCAAGCTAGGGCCGGCCAAGACCAAGTGGATGAGTCAAGTTGGTGGCCGGCCAAAGCTTGGGTCCCAAGCTTAGGTGGCCGACCACTAGAATATTAAAAAGGATTTTTATTAAAATTATTTCTTATGTGGATATCATGATTTTAAAAGAGAGTTTAAAAATTAAAAATTTCCTTTTATAACTTTCTACAAAAGATTAAGAGAAGAGATTAATCTCTTTCCTTATTTGTAGTTTAAAAGGATGATTTTAATTTTTGGTGAAAACTTTCCTTATTTGTAAATCATCTACATGTTTAAAAGAGAGTTTAAAATTTGAAATCTTTCCTTATTTGTTGATTAAAGGAGGATTTTAAATTTTAAGAAAACTTTCCTTTTTAATCATGTTCATAATTTAAAAGAAAGTTTAAAATTAAATATTCTCTTTTATAAGTTTCTACAAGAGATTAAGAAAAGATTTGATATCTTTCCTTATTTGTAGATTAAAAGAGATTTTAATTTTTAGAGATAACTTTCTTTTTATCCACATGTTTAAAAGAAAGATTTTAATTTATTAAATTTCCTTTTTATAAACCAATCATGAAGGGATAAAAATTATTGAGAAATTTTTATAAATTTCCGGAAGCAAATAAGGAAGTTTTAATTGGTGTTTAAAATTTTATTTGCTTGGAAATTCTATGGTGTGGCCGACCAAATGGAGAAGGAAAATTATTTTGGATTAAATAATTTTTTCCTTTTCATGGCAAAAGAATTAAGGAAGTTTTTATTAAATTTTCCTTATTTGCCAAGACCAAGGATTATAAAAGAGGGGGTAGAGGAGGCTTCAAAGCTAACGAATCTATTCTATTTTTCTCTCCCTCTTTTCTTCTTCTTGTGGCCGGCCCTAGCCTTTCTCCTTTCTTCTCTTTTGGTGGCCGAACCATACATCTCTTGGAGCTCTTGTTGGTGGCCGAACCTAGGAAGGAGAAGAAGAAGAGGAGGAAGCCTCATCTTGAAGATCCCTTGGAGTATTGGTGGTGATCAAGTTCTTCTTCCTTGGAGGTGGTTCTTCTTGTGGCCGAACCTTGCTTGGAGAAGAAGAAGGTGCGTGGTGGTTCTCGTCTCGGAAGATCGTCGCCCACACGACGTCCGGGATAAGAAGAGGAATACGGTAGAAGATCAAGAGGTTTTCTAAAAGGTATAACTAGTAATTTTTCTTTCCGCATCATACTAGTTATTTTTGGAAATAATACTAAATACAAGAGGCTTACGTTCTAGTGTTTCGAATATGGTTTTCGAAGTTGTGTTCTTTTGTTTCTTTCTTTTCCTTGTGATTTGATTGTTCTCTTTGGTTAACCTAAAGTTATTTTAGGAAATTAAATATTAGCTTTCTATTAAAGGTTTTGTCTAGTCGGTGGTGGTTGCTCCCATATCCAAGAAGGCCATGTGCCTCGCCACGTCAGTACTGGGAACCTTTTATGGAAATTAATATTTAATGGAATTAATAACTTAAGGAGAATTGGGTCAAACGTGTTAAGTTCCGCAGGAGATCCAAGTCAAAACCTAAAAGAACAAATAGATTAAGTTTTGGATCAAACGTGTTAAGTTCCGCAGGCGATCCAAAATTTAATTTAAAAGAACACATGGTAGCTAGGAAAAGGTTCAGACCTTTGTACAAAAATTTTGTACAGTGGAACCTCTAGGTTTTCCGAGTAGCAACCAACAATTGGTATCAGAGCTAGGGTTTTGCCTCTGTGTATTTAGTATTAGTTTAATTATGCACATGTCATACATAATTTAGGCAGGATAATAGTAGGATGTGCTAACTTTGTGGATGCAGGATCCAACTATTATGACTTATAGTTATTATGTGTGTGATTGGACCCTTGGACATGTCAAGGGCATTTTATTGTGTGTGCATGATTGTATTATAAAATACAGCAGGAGCTGTATTTAGTTTTATTAGGATTTTATTTTTGATCTAGATACATGTACATTCCTTTTATGGAATATAGGATCAAAATGTAAAATTCTATTTATGTCGCGGATCGAATCTTGCAAAGCGTGGAACCTTCTAAGGACCAGAGGCGCAGCGGAACTAGGAGCAAGATGGATGCGACAGCTAGACCCGGTGGCGTTGGCCAAATATGGCAGCAGCTTGGGATGACAACACACGGAGGATAACCAGAGATAAAAGCCATAATAGTTGAAAATTAGATTTTTTCTATTTATTGCTTTTATATTATGCTGTGTGTGCATGTTAGTTTACAAGTTTAGTAGGCTAGCATAGTTAAAATTTCTCATTTATAAATAACTAAGTGGGAGAGGGATTTTAAGTAAATCCCATGGTCTCCATTACTGGTTTGTAAGTGATGCAAACAAGCTTGCGCGTTGGCTCTGAGTGCCTTCCTCCATAACGGATGAGCTTGTTTGTGGATCACTAGAACAGACTTCCATTTTTGGATGACTATAGGAAGTTAATTAAGAGCGTGTGATCTTCCCCAACGGAAGGGGCATAATCTTATTAATGGACTTAGTGTCAAGTAATGGTATACACTTAGACACATCTAATAGTATCCTCCCCATCGGAGTCACTGCTATTATTTGTGTGACCAAATGAAACCAACTATTAATTTGTCATAAAACTAGGTTGATAAGATAATAAAATTAAAGGGTTAAAACCCCTCTTACAAATGATTGATTTTGTATACGTCCACACTAACGTGGCATACAAAATTAATGGTGTTTGAGATAATTTTATTTGTCATAAAGTTACGTTGACAAGATAATTAATGGGTAAAACCTTCCTCTTACAAATGTTGATTTTGTATACGTCCACACTAACGTGGCATGCAAAATTCACGGTGTTTTGAGGTGTTGGTAAATTTAAATAGTATTGTTAGAGGAATCAATATTATTTTAAATTTAGAGTCTTGACCAAATATTTGATTAAAGATAAACCAACTATTAATTTTATTCGTCATAAAGTAAAGTTGACGAGATAATAAAATTAATGAAATCTCCTCTTCAATTTTGTATACGCAAAATTTATGGAGATTTTAAGAAGTTGATCTTGACCAAATATTTTTGTGATTCTTAGGATGTTTGTCAATCCCTAGTAGTCATACTATAGAAAAAGACTTAGTAGTCCCAATTGTAATGATTGGAAATAGGACTTGGACATTAAGGTAGACTGTCTTCTTAGAACTAAGAACAATTTAGGTGTATTTAATTCATTAGTTGAAACATGTCTAGTGGTGTTATCTACCAGAACCTGGAGTGTAGATACAAGATGCCATTAATCATGTCTGCAATTCATTGCAGGGTTCCAAGAAACCCGACAACTAAATGAAAGGTAAATCACCGTCCACATGGGCACTACTGTAAAAGTGGTAGCTATTGCAGTGGGAGATGTTTATCCTTTGATAAGAATAAAATATGGATTTTAAGTAATTGTCTTTACGTACCAAGTTTAGAAAGAACCTGACTTCAGTTTCTAAACTATTATAGATATTGTGTCTATTTTGATAACAAAGTTGTTATCAAGAAAAATAGGGAAGTTATCTATTCTGGTATGGTGGTTGACAATTTATAATCCAATAACTCCCACGATGCAACAAATGGAAATTAGTAACACATCTTCTAATTTTAAGAGAAAGCAACCTTCGGAAATAAACCAATTATATCTTTGACATCTAAAAGCTAGGTTATACTTGAGTAGGATTCATTGGTAGCTGATGAACTTTTGGGTTTATTAGTAGTGGAAATCTTTCCAACCTACGAGTCTTACTTGGAAGGAAAAATAACCAAGAAGCTTTTAAGTCAAAGGGGTATGGAGCCAAAGATATGATGGAATTGGTTCATTCTGATTTATGTGATCCTATGACTATCCAGGCAAGAGATTTGTATCGAATATTTCATCTATTTTAGATACAAATACATTTACTTAATGTGCCGCAAGACTAAGTACTTTGATTAGTTCAAAGTGTACAAGGCTGATGCGGAGAAACGTCAAAGTAAAAGTATTAAGACACTACGGTGAGATCGTAGTGGCAAGTACCTCTTGGGAGAATTTAGGAGTCACTTATCAAAAGTAGGGATTCAATCCCAACTAACTACACCTGGTACACCCCTACAGAATGGTGTAGAAAAAGGAAGGTATAAAGCTCTTATGGAATAATTAGATCGATGATGAGTTATTACCAAATTTGTTTTAAGGATATACACTAGAAACAGAAGTGAACATAATACCTTCTAAAGTCAGAACTCTCTACTCCCATAGAATTGCAGAATGGGCATAAGCCTAGTATATTCGGATTTGGGTGGTCTAGCACATGAGAGACACTGATAAGTTGGGCAGGAGTTCACTTGTTTGTGAGTTATCCTAGAGAAACAAAAGTAGGTTTATAGTCTTAAAAATCAGAAGGTCATTATCAATGACCAATTTTTAGAAAATGACTATGTAATAAACCATGTGCCCATAAGAAAATTTGTTCTTAAGGAAATAATAGAAGACATGTCTAATCAAGTACCAACTGTACAAGATGAGATACCACAAGGAAATTGCAACACGTATCACAAATGATACACAATTGCAAAAAGTGCCTTGTCGTAGTGGGAGGGTTGATAAGCAACCTAAAAGGATTCATGTTTTGGGAGAGTTTTTGGACTTGATCCCTGGAGGACATGAACCTGATCTCCGGACATATGACGAAGCACTCCAAGATAAAAATGCAACATCTTGGCAAAGAGTAATGAATAACAGAATTAGAATATATGTATTCTAATAAAATCTGGAAGCTTGTAGAAACACCAAAAGGTGTAAAAGCCTTTGGGTGTAAAAAAAGTCTACAATAAGAAAAGAGGAATAGACAGGAAGGTAGAAACTTTCAAAAGCAAGGCTTGATGAAAAAGGAAACTTTTTCACTGGTAGCCATGTTTAAGTCTATCCAGATTCTTTTATCTATTTGGCAAGTGGATGTCAAGACAGCATTCCTTAATGGAAGTCTTGAAGATAGCATCCACATAAAGCAAACCAGAAGGGTTCATTACAAAGGGCTAAGAGCATCTTGTGAGAAAGCTCAATCATTCTATGAACTGAGGCAAAGCTTCAAGGTCTTGGAACATCCAGTTTATCAAAGTAATCCAGACCTTTGGATTTATTGAGTAAACGGATAAGTCTTGTGTATACAAATGGTGTGATGGAAACGTGGTGGTGTTTCTTGTACTATACGTAGATAACAATTTTGGTAGTTGGAAACAATATCAAAATGTTGTCAGAAGTAAGGGTATGGTTGTCCAAATAATTTGATATAAAGGACTTGGGAGAATGTATATATTTTTGTGATCAAAGTAATAAGGGATCGTAAGAAAAATATATATAGATATATCCCGAGTTTAATATATCGAAAAAATCCTTACTCGTTTTTAGCATGCAAAACTCCTAGAAAGGTTTCTTACCTTTTAAGAATGGAGTGTTTTTATCTAAAGAGATGTCTTCGATGACATCAAAGGAGATTGAGGACATGTAGGTAGTTCTTTATGCTTCGGCAGTTAGACAACCTAATGTATGCTATGCACGAGATCAGAAATCTGTTTTTGCCAAGGGCATAGTTAGCAGATATCAAAGTAAACCTAGACAAGGACATTGGACTGCAGTAAAGCATATAAGTACCTTAGAGGCACTAGAGATTATATGCTAGTTTACAAGGCAGTTATTTTGGTCCCTGTGGGTTGCATGGATTTTAACTTCCAATCGGATAGGGACAATATTAAGTCAACCTCGGGGTTTTGTGTTTACTTTAGGAGGTAAAGTCATAACTATGGAAGAGTGATAAGCATAGGTGTTTATCTGGACTCCACCATAGAAGCTTAGTATATGACAAGCCTCTAAGGTAGCCATAAAAGCTGAATGACTCAATAACCTCAAGATAGATTTAGATATGATTTCTGGTTTGTCCAAAGATTATTACAATTTATTGTAATAATGTTGGTGCAGTAACAAACTCGAAGAAACCATAAGTCTATAAGGCAAGTAAACACAATAGAGCGCAAGTACCACCCAATACGAGAAATCGTATAAACGAGGAGAAGTTGTTGCCGCCTAGATTGCATCAGATGATAACCTAAGGTCCTTAAGGTAAGAACTTTTTGAAAGGCATGGGAATCAGATGTATGGCAGCAGATATGGCAGCTTAGTCTTTTAGTATAAGTGGGAGATTGTTAGAGTGTATACTAAAAGCCTAGCTTTTGGTATAAATATTTATCTAGAAATAAGAATCACATTGGTTAAAAGTCTACATTTATGATAAATGTAGTTGCTCAATTAATTTATATTGTAGATAACATGGTGTGTGGTGTCACACACAGAAGATCATGTTATTGGTTCCTTATAAATTATAAACAGTAGCTCACGACCAAGATGGAAAGGAACAAACCATTGGAAGGTCGTAGTGTAATTAGGTATTAGTATATCTTAACTATATAATTACACTAGTACACTTAGAGTGTATTGAGTAGGACCATTTGAGGTCGTTCCTTTTATACTGACTTTATAAAGGAACAAAGACCTCAGTTATTATGGAAGTGTATGCTCTTAATCCTAATATAATAACAAGCACATATATTTGATATTTATTTCTTTAATTTATCAATGGGTGAGATTTAGTTCGATGAATCAATAAGCCCGATAAGTTGGGAAATGATATCACTTATAGTGTGTGTTGTTGATTATAGAAGGAAACTGTGTCCTAGTAATCTAGGTTGAGAATGTCCCCAAGAGGAGCTCATAAGGATTGTCATGTTAAACCCTGCAGGTGGACTTAGTCCGACATGACGATGAAGTTGAGTGGTACTACTCTTGGAGCTAGATATTAATTAAGTGAGTTGTCAGTAACTTACTTAATTAGTGGACATTTGTTATCTTAAACACAGGGAGACTAACACACTCATAATAAGAAGGAGCCCAAAATGTAATTTGGGATTGGTGCGGTAGTTCAATAATAGTTCTCTAGTGGAATGAATTATTATTGATAAAATTAAGTTGTGTGTTCGGGGCGAACACGGGATGCTTAATTTTATCGGGAGACCAAAACCAATTCCTCCTCTCGGTCCCTATCGTAGCCTCTAGTATATAGAGATTTATACCCACCGCATACCCACCTTCTTACCCATCCAATGGGGCCGGCCAAGCTAGCTTGGAACCCAAGCTAGGGCCGGCCAAGACCAAGTGGATGAGTCAAGTTGGTGGCCAGCTTGGGTCCCAAGCTTAGGTGGCCGACCACTAGAATATTAAAAGGATTTTATTAAAATTATTTCTTATGTGGATATCATGATTTTAAAGAGAGTTTAAAATTAAAATTTCCTTTTATAACTTTCTACAAAAGATTAAGAGAAGAGATTAATCTCTTTCCTTATTTGTAGTTTAAAAGGATGGTTTTAATTTTTGGTGAAAACTTTCCTTATTTGTAAATCATCTACATGTTTAAAAGAGAGTTTAAAATTTGAAATCTTTCCTTATTTGTTGATTAAAGGAGGATTTTAAATTTTAAGAAAACTTTCCTTTTTAATCATGTTCATAATTTAAAAGAAAGTTTAAAATTAAATATTCTCTTTTATAAGTTTCTACAAGAGATTAAGAAAAGATTTGATATCTTTCCTTATTTGTAGATTAAAAGAGATTTTAATTTTTAGAGATAACTTTCTTTTTATCCACATGTTTAAAAGAAAGATTTTAATTTATTAAATTTCCTTTTTATAAACCAATCATGAAGGGATAAAAATTATTGAGAAATTTTTATAAATTTCCGGAAGCAAATAAGGAAGTTTTAATTGGTGTTTAAAATTTTATTTGCTTGGAAATTCTATGGTGTGGCCGGCCAAATAAATTGGAGAAGAAAAATTATTTTTAATTAAATAATTTTTTCCTTTTCATGGCAAAAGAATTAAGGAAGTTTTTATTAAATTTTCCTTATTTGCCAAGACCAAGGATTATAAAAGAGGGGGTAGAGGAGGCTTCAAAGCTAACGAATCTATTCTATTTTTCTCTCCCTCTTTTCTTCTTCTTGTGGCCGGCCCTAGCCTTTCTCCCTTCTTCTCTTTTGGTGGCCGAACCATACATCTCTTGGAGCTCTTGTTGGTGGCCGGACCTAGGAAGGAGAAGAAGAAAAGGAGGAAGCCTCATCTTGAAGATCCCTTGGAGTATTGGTGGTGATCAAGTTCTTCTTCCTTGGAGGTGGTTCTTCTTGTGGCCGAACCTTGCTTGGAGAAGAAGAAGGTGCGTGGTGGTTCTCGTCTCGGAAGATCGTCGCCCACACGACGTCCGGGATAAGAAGAGGAATACGGTAGAAGATCAAGAGGTTTTTCTAAAAGGTATAACTAGTAATTTTTCTTTCCGCATCATACTAGTTATTTTTGGAAATAATACTAAATACAAGAGGCTTACGTTCTAGTGTTTCGAATATGGTTTTTGAAGTTGTGTTCTTTGTTTCTTTCTTTTCCTTGTGATTTGATTGTTCTCTTTGGTTAACCTAAAGTTATTTTAGGAAATTAAATATTAGCTTTCTATTAAAGGTTTTGTCTAGTCGGTGGTGGTTGCTCCCATATCCAAGAAGGCCATGTGCCTCGCCACGTCAGTACTGGGAACCTTTTATGGAAATTAATATTTAATGGAATTAATAACTTAAGGAGAATTGGGTCAAACGTGTTAAGTTCCGCAGGAGATCCAAGTCAAAACCTAAAAGAACAAATAGATTAAGTTTTGGATCAAACGTGTTAAGTTCCGCAGGCGATCCAAAATTTAATTTAAAAGAACACATGGTAGCTAGGAAAAGGTTCAGACCTTTGTACAAAAATTTTGTACAGTGGAACCTCTAGGTTTTCCGAGTAGCAACCAACATTGTCATCCTAAGCTGCTGCCATAATTGGCCACCGCCACCGGGTCTAGTTGTCGCATCCATCTTGCTTCTTGTTCCGCTGTGCCTCTGGTCCTCAAAAGGTTCCACGCCATGCAAGATTTAATCCGTGACATAAATAGAATTTTTTACATTTTTCGATCCTATATTCCACGAAGGAATGTACATGTAAACTAGATCGAACATAAAATAAAAATTTACATCCATCGATCCTATATTCCATAAAAGGAATGTACATGTATCTAGATCAAAAATAAAATCCTAATAAAAACTAAATACAGCTCCTGCTGTATTTTATAATACAATCATGCACACACATATAATTTCCCTTGACATGTCCAAGGGTCCAATCACACACATAAAAACTATAAGCCATAATAGTTGGATCCTGCATCCACAAAGTTAGCACATCCTACTATTAACCTGCCTAAATTATGTATGACATGTGCATAATTAAACTAATACCAAATACACAGAGGCAAAACCCTAGCTCTGATACCAATTGTTGGTTGCTAATCGGAAAACCTAATGGTTCCACTGTACAAAAATTTTGTACAAAGGTCTGAACCTTTTCCTAGCTACCATGTGTTCTTTTAAATTAAACTTGGATCGCCTGCGGAACTTAACACGTTTGATCCAAAGTTTAATCTATTTGTTCTTTTAGGTTTTGACTTGGATCTCCTGCGGAACTTAACACGTTCAATCCAAATCACCTAAGTTATTAATTCTATTAAATATTAATTTCCATAATTGGTTCCCAGTACTGACATGGCGAGACACATGACCTTCTTGGATATGGGAGCAACCACCACCGACTAGACAAAACCTTTTATGGAAAGCTAATATTTAATTTCCTAAAATAACTTTAGGTTAACCGAAAGGAACAATCAAATCACAAGGAAAAGAAAAAACAAAGAACACAACATCGAAAACAAATTCGAAATACTAGAATCGCATGCCTCTCGTATTTGGTATTTATTTCCAAAAATAACTAGTATGATGCGGAAAGAAAAATACTAATTATACCTTTTAGAAAAACCTCTTGATCTTCTACCGTATTCCTCTTCTAACCTCGGACGTTGTGTGGGCAACGATCTTCCAAGATGAGAAACCACCAAAGCACCTTCTTCTCCTCCTTGTAAGATTCGGCCAACTCAAGTGCACCTCCAAGGATGAAGAGAAAACACCACCAATTCTCCAAGGAATATAAGCTTTCTCTCCTTCTTCTCCAAGCTTGTATCCGGCCACAACTAGATCTCCAAAAGAAAGAAGAGGTTCGGCCACAACAAGGAGAAAAGAAAGCTTGAAGGGGCCGGTCACACCAAGGAAGAAAAGAGGGAGAAGAATAATAGAAGTTGTGTCTCATGAAGGCACCCCAACCCCCTCTTTTATATTCCTTAGCTTTGGCAAATAAGGAAATTTAATTATAATAAAATTTCCTTAATTTTCCTTGACATGAATTAATTGGGAAGAATTAAATAAAACTTCCTCTTTATTCATACAATGGCCGGCCACAATCAAAAGAAACAAATTGGGAGAGTTTTAATCAACAAATTAAAACTTCCTAATTTGTTTCTGGAAATTTTAAAAATAAAATTTCTCTTCAAAAATCCCTTCATGGTTGATAAAAAGAAATTTCTATAATTTTAATTTTTCAACATGTGAATAATTTACAAAGAGAAAAAATAAAATATCTTTCCTATCTACAAATAAGGAAAGAGATCTAATCTCTTTCTTTAATCTTTTGTAGATCCTTTTAAAAGAGATATTTTAATGTTTAATCTCTCCAATAAATTATATCTTTTACATAAAAAAAATTAAAATTAAAATTCTTTTTAATTTAATGGGGGTCGGCCACCTAAGCTTGGGTTCAAGCTAGGGCCGGCCACCCATAAACCATGCTTAGGCCGGCCCTAGCTTGATCCCCAAGCTAGCTTGGTCGGCCCCCTTTAGGTGGGTATAGAAGGTGAGTATAGGTGGGTATAGTACTCTATAATTAAGAGGCTACGATAGGGACTGAGAGGAGGAATTGATTTTGGTCTCCCGATAAAATTAAGCATCCCATGTTCGCCCCGAACACACAACTTAATTTTATCAATAATAATTCATTCCACTAGAGAACTATTATTGAACTACCGCACCAATCCCAAATTACATTTTTGGGCTCCTTCTTATTATGAGTGTGTTAGTCTCCTTGTGTTTAAGATGTCAAATGTCCACTAATTAAGTGAGTTACTGACAACTCATTTAATTAATATCTTCATCCAAGAATAGTACCACTCAACCTTATCGTCATGTCGGACTAAGTCCACCTGCAGGGTTTAACATGACAATCTTTATGAGCTCATCTTGGGACATTATCAACCTAGATTACTAGGACACAGTTTCATTCTATAATCAACAACACACACTATAAGTGATATCATTTCCCAACTTATCGGGCTTATTGATTCATCGAACTAAATCTCACCCATTGATAAATTAAAGAAATAAATATCAAATATATGTGCTTGTTATTATATTAGGATTAAGAGCACACACTTCCATAATAACTGAGGTATTTGTTTCTTTATAAAGTCAGTATAAAAGAAACGACCTCTAATGGTCCTACTCAATACACTCTAAGTGTACTAGTGTAATTATATAGTCAAGATAAACTAATTCCTAATTACACTACGACCTTCCAATGGTTTGTTCCTTTCCATTTTGGTCGTGAGCTACTGTTTATAATTTATAAGGTATTGATAACATCATCTTCTGTATGTGACACCACATACTATGTTATCTACAATATAAATTA
Organism: Zingiber officinale; assembly: GCF_018446385.1. Classification (NCBI taxonomy): domain Eukaryota; kingdom Viridiplantae; phylum Streptophyta; class Magnoliopsida; order Zingiberales; family Zingiberaceae; genus Zingiber; species Zingiber officinale. The sequence goes on from NC_055989.1 coordinate 19,458,977, forward strand.
ATTGAACAACTACAACTAAATGTAGACAATTTGACCAAATGTGATTCTTTATTCAAAATAAATGTTTACAAAAGCTTAGGCTTTCAGTATACACTCTAACAAATAGTGCACTAGTAAAATCAAGTATAGGATCAAAGAAAGGTTAATCTCATCTAATCATAATTCACTTCCATCTCATCAAATTAACAACAATTATGTTTGGATTCTAAAAGCATCATTGAATCAAGTAAATCGATTACCAAATCTTCAATTCAATTCACAACCACAATCAACAATGTTTAATAGAGGTAGACTATGAAAAGCTCAAGTGATTCATTCAACATCGAAACTCAATCACAGTCTCAAGAGATCCATTGAATAGAACAAGAGTTTTCTAAATTCAAGAATTGAAACTAAGCTCAAACTTGCATTAACCGAAATAGTAAATTCAAAACAAGAAGTAAATTGCAAACTAGACTATCAGATCATCAGATCTGAGTAATTATATTAGAAATCAAAAGTAAACAAAAACAAACACGTTCCACATCCCAAAACTGAGATCAAACCTAACTCAATATGTTGTCAAACAGATATGCTCCTGGATACCTCCCTTCAAGCATCCGACTAAAAATAACCAAGCTTCCAGCTATTACCAGACAATGTTCATGGCTCCTAGAAAGCTCCCTCGATTAGGAACGCGACGGTGAAATAAAATCCAAATCGCAGACCGGCGCTCAAAGATCACCATCGGTGAAGGTGACTTGCTCTCGAATCTGGAATAGGGATGGGAGCATCGGGGATGAAGATGAAAGTGCAAGAAATAGCGAGAAGAGTGTAACGCCCGCCCTTCCCCTACTGTTGGCAAGGGCGGTGCTACGCGAACATACATACATGCATACATAAGAAATCATTGCAGCGGAAGAAAAATTTCTTTTATTTCTTTAAAAACTTAAAACTTAATCATATAACCAAAACATGTGAACATGCTAGCATTCATGTATATAAAAATTTATTTACTATCTATTACTTGAAACATGATACATGCTTATCTTAACTAAATCATAAAGTGTACTAAGATAAGAAGAAAACTAAACATGTATACGACTCTCTAGAGATCATGATCACTAACACTTCTCTAAATAACAAGTACTTAGCATTTCGAGGTATCATGGAAGCAAGGGTAAGTATAGTTCAACTTAAGTATAAAGCATCCAACAAGTCAAGCTAATATCATCAAAAGTAGCAAGAAGAAATAGTTCACATGCAAAAGCTTAAAACATATATAAGTCCTGAAAACACAAAATAGATCTCTTCCACCATGCCACTGCCACACACATCTTTTGCCCCTCCTGCTGTTCCCTTTAGTTTAACCATGCTTTATCCTTTTTTGCGATACAAGGAAAATAAACTATAAGCACATAGGCTTAGTAAGATCCTTTCCTACTCACAAAAACATACATCATGAAGTTGGTATAAAGTAATGACATGTTCATCTAATCAAACAAGCATAAGAATAAGGTAGTAGCATGTTCATTTAGGCATCATAGACATATCACACAATAGCATTTTCATGAAGCATAATAATCATGTAGCATGAGATAATCATATTCAAGATGTTCTTTGAAAACATATATCATAATCATATGGCATGGAACAAACATATGCAAGATGTTCTTTGAAAGCATATATCATAATCATATGGCATGAAACAAACATGTGCAAGATGTTCTTTGAAAACATATATCATATAGGTATTTAAACATAAATCTCAACATAAGGGCCCGGCATTGTACCACATACATGAATTGCGCGCATCCTAAGTAAATCCGAGGTAGCAAATCTCGAACCTAATAGGAACTAGGCCCGTTTCCTTGACCATCGACCTAGGGACAACTTAGGAGCTCATCCCATGGACCATTCTTAAGGTTCGGTACAAGCCAATACAAAAGTAAAATAGTATATCATGTTCTTGTCATATCATGAAACATAGCATGTTCTTGTCATATCATGAAGCATATCATGTTCTTGTCATATCATGAAGCATATCATGTTCTTGTCATATCATGAAGCACATCATGTTCTTGTCATAAAATGAAGCATATCATGTTCTTGTCATATCATGAAGCATATCATGTTCTTGTCATAAATGAAGCATATCATGTTCTTGTCATAAAATGAAGCATATCATATAGCATAACATAGAGAGTCATTATCATGCATGGTTAGGGTTTTGAACTTTCCATGATTCCTAATCCACATCTTGGCCGAAACTTGTATGAACATGAACTTAAATTTTAAGCAACTTTAACCAAGAAAAGCATCATATTAGCATCACATCATACATAGCATAACATGGGAGAAAACATAAGCAAGTCTAGTTGGAACTAAGCTTCCCTAATTCCCTTCCTTGCTTCTTGGCCGAAACTTACAAGGTATGGCCTTAGGTTTTAAGCATTTTTAAAAACAAGGAAAGTATCATACTAGCATCACATGGTACTCATCCTAACATGGGAGGCCTTTAGCAACATAGAAAGACTTCTTACCCTATTTTTTTCTTAGTTGGCCGAAACTTACAAGAGGTGTCATCCTAGGTATTAAGCAACATAAAACATGGAAACTTTACACTAACATCATATAATGGATTACATACCATGAGCAAGCATAGTTAGGTTTTAAAACTTTTCTAAATCTATTTTATTCCTCCTTGGCCGAAACCTAAGAGCATGGTTCTAGGGTTTTTGGCAACCTTAAAACATGAAAACCTTAACTAACATAACATAGTAGATCACATACTATAAGGAATCATAAACAAGCATACTTTAGGTTTAAAAACTTTCTTAAATCTATTTGTTCCTTCTTGGCCGAAACCCTAAGAGCATGGTTCTAGGGTTTTTGGCAACCTTAAAACATGAAAACCTTAACTAACATAACATAGTATATCACATACTATAAGGAAGCATAAGCAAGCATAGTTTAGGTTTAAAAACTTTCTTAAATCTATTTATTCCTTCTTGGATAAATCCCTAAGAGCATGGTTCTAGGGTTTTTTTTGGCAACTTTAAAACATGAAAACCTTAACTAACATAAAATAGTAGATCACATACTATAAGGAAGCATAAGCAAGCATAGTTTAGGTTTAAAAACTTTCTTAAATCTATTTATTCCTTCTTGTCCGAAACCCTAAGAGCGTGGTTCTAGGGGTTTTTGGCAACTTTAAAACATGAAAACCTTAACTAACATAATATAGTAGATCACCTACCATAAGGAAGCATAAGCAAGCATAGTTTAGGTTTAAAAACTTTCTTAAATTCATCTTATTCTTTCTTGGCCGAAACCTAAGAGCATGATTTCTAGATTTTCAAGCAACATATAACATGGAAAACATCTTATTAACATCACCTAACTTATTAAGTATCATAAGAAAATACATAAGCAAACCTAAATAGAGTTTAAACTTTCCTAATCCCTAAATCTCTTCTTGGCCGAAATCTATAAACATGATTTCTAGGTTTTCAAGCAACATATATCATGGAAAAACACTTGTAACTACTTGTACCGCAGGTGAGGGGGATACTTACATCCTCTTGCTTGGGTTTACTAAGAGAATACCCTTGGTGAAGAAGAAGAAAGAAACCCTTTTTCGCTTCTAGAATTCCCTTTTCCTTATTTTTCTTTTCTTGTAATGAGAAGTATGCTTCAAGAGCTTCCTTTTGTGAAGTTTTTTTAGGGAGGAAGCCCTTAACTTGAATTCGGCAATAAGAGAAACAAGGGGCTTGGATTTTCGGTGAAGGAAGGAGAAGGAGGAAGAAGGAAAAGAATAATTTTTCTTTCCCTTTCTTCTATTTATTCTCCATGAAAGAGAGAAGGGAAAATACCTTTTTATTCTTCCTTTCATTTATTCTAAATGAAGGGAGAAGGGAAAATGAACTCTTCATGCTAAATGAAAGGGGAGAAAGAAAAGATAAACTTCTCTTCTAAGTGAAGAAAGAAAGGTGTCCCTTCACCATCCCTACTCTTAACTACAATTCCCTTTTCCTTTCTACCAATGCTTTCTCTTGGCCTATTGGTTATCCCATATTACTTAAAACTTTGCCACTTGTTAAGAGGTTCAAGGTTCAAGCATTGACCACTCTTCCTTTTTTTCTATTTTCTTTTTGGCTCCATTTTCTCTTATTCTTAAAAGAAATTCATATGAAATTGCTGGGCGTTACAAAGAGAATGCCCGAGGTCATGATCACTATAGCTTCTCACGGTTTTAAATCTCCTCAGATCTCAATCAACGGCTGAAAATGCTTCGAATCTCATCTAACGGCTGGATAAATTCAAATCTGGGTTAAAAGCTTCGGATCTTCATCAACGGTTGTGATCTACTTCTACTTGGCTCAGATGGATCAGATCTTCAATGGATGATTTAGATCTCTCTTATTCTTGATGAACGGTCCAAATTAATTCTGGATTGACTCTCCATGATTAGCCCCAGATTGGAGTCCAAATTTGATCTGATATGATCGAGTCTATGATATTTTTGATGCCTACAAAGAATATATCGAAATATTAGCATCAAATACCATGATTATAAACCAATTTGCAATTAAGTCCAAGATTAAATGTAATTTATGAAATGTGATGTAAATATGAGTTTAACCTATGAGAAGATCATTAAAAACATGCATTATGAATCAAAATATTATAGCAAAATCATCGTTATCAATGTACATCATGTACTCTTAATTTATTAGTTACACATAGTTGAGCAGGTTAGAGGGTTATCATATTAGTTATGGTTTGATTAGTAGATGATTATAGTATCACTCTTACTTTTATAGTAAGTATTTTGTTCATGAGACTGTATTTTCTTTTATTTCCTTACACTATATTAATCATGCACTATCTATCTTATACCCGCTAAATGTTTTGTACTCACCACCCCCTTTTACTATTTTCCTTTCCTATGTAGTAGATAGATTTATGAAGTCTCTTGGAGGTCCAGTTCATCAGTCTCACATCACCTCGAGATTTTCCACTTTATTTTTTTATTTGAGTTTAATTGTGTTTTAGCATTTGGACTTGTTAGTGTACTAATTGGTCTTGTGTTATATTTTAATCTTGGTTATGATACTTGTTGTGTTTAAGTCATGCTGGCACACAGTTATTTTATGGTTTATGTAGTTATCTTTTATCTTCCATTGTGTTTATTTCCAGCCATGTGGGCTGTAGCTATTATATTTGTACAACCCTATACTTATTATATTTGTCATAAAAGGGAGATGTTGCCCATTTGTCGAGCAAGCATTCCCCCAGTGCATGACAATTTTATTGATATCAGAACCCAGGTTGTGAGGCCTATTTTTGTGTTTCAGATTTAGTGGTTCATTTTTCTCGATGTGATTTTTTTTTAGTTTTGGGACCAGACAGTAACAGGACATCTCCGAGCTATAGAAAGTAAAGTACATTTCTAGTGCTACTATACTTTGAATTCACTATTATATTTAAGTTACTGTTTGACCAGTTGAATGTCTATTGGGTTCTCACTGACATGGTGTAGCATGATGACACTTGGTGAGTTAACACATTTGCAATCATGGTCGAGGACAACCATAGAAGCAACAAGTTAACACTTCAGGACCCAAACCTGATATAGAGAATATAGATTCTTTTATAGCACCAACTAATACCAAGTTGGAAAGTAGGAGTTTAACCCATCAATAATTTATTAGAGATCAAGAAACACAGTCTCAGGAAATACTAGTAACAACGTTATCCCTGCCAATACTCGTTGGGTAATGGACAAGAAACGTATACTTATACCATTATAGTTAGTAGAGGATGGATGTATCTTATTCTATAGGGATTTTGATCATGAATCCCTAGTACCTGGTTAGATAACCTAGAAGGTACATTTAGATATATGACTTGTACTTATGCAAAAAAAGGTGATGCTAACTAGTTATCACATACGAGACTAGGTTACCTCTTGGTGGAAAACACCAAAGACGATTTTCGAGAAACAAAGAATCACTTAGTGATTATTTTGAGATATTTTAAGAGATAGAATCTTGAGTGGAGGTATAGAATCATAATGGTTCACAGGGCGATGGTCAGTCGACTCGCATAACGTTATTCCATGGGAAATTCTGTAACGACCCGCCTTCTGGGCACTGGCTGTAAGGCCGATCGTCACAATAATGCTAAACTATACTGTGCGGAAAACTGGGCTAATTAAAAATTTTACTCTACTAATGACGGATACAACTGATAAGAAAGATCTAAAGACCTTCTTTGCTGGTGTACATATGCTAAGGAGGGGAAACTGAACATCCCAACTGAGCTAGGGACTAGAAACTAACTTCCCAACTACCTACCGGCCTGCTGATCGATCTACAGATCGATCGAAGCTGGGGAAGTTTCTGTTCCCAACTGGATCGGTCGGCTGACCGATCCAGGCACCCGAAACACCTGCAATCGCTACTGTATCGCACTGGATCGGTCGGCTGACCGATCCAGGAGGATACAGTAGCATACTGTATCTGTCTGGATCGGTCGGCTGACCGATCCAGAAGCTTGGATCGGTCTGGAGACCGATCAGAGTTCTGATTTCGCCCGGGAACTCTGATTTCAGCACTTTGGCGTGCCAAAATCTCACACAACAATTCTAAAATCAATGGAAATACATTCTAACAACTATTAACCAGCATTCTAACATAATTACTAACAAACTAAATAAATCTCCCATGATTTAAACACTCTAAGGTTCAAAATTGCATAAAAGAAGAAATACTAAGACTTCTACTACTTAAGCTTGCTAAAACCCCTGAGGATCTTTTATTCCAGTTCCTTCCACACACATCTTGATCTGCATTGACCTCCAGCCTCCACTGCTAGTCCACTTTTCCTTTACCTTTATCTGCAGTATAAGAAAAGTAGTATCTATAAGCTAAAAAGCTTAGTAAGAAACCATCTACCTCACAAAAACATGCAACGATGCAAATATGATTTCAAATCATGCTGTTTAAAACATATGCTGGATATACAGAATAAACTAAGCATGGCATGGCATAGAAGCATACAATCATGGCATATCTAAAGCTGAGCATAAAGTCATCATGCATATTCACAGGGAAAAACTAAGCTGATACTGTGAACTGAGCTACGCTAATACTGAGCTACTGCTAGAACTGTACTGAATTCATAAACTACTTTATGAAAGGTTGAAAACCATATACATATAATAAGTGAAAATACTAAACATGCTGCTGATGGGCCCGGCAACTGTACATGCTATGCGCGCATCTCTAACTAGACCCGGGGTTGCAAGTCCCGAATTTAGTAGAGCTACTAGGTTATCTAAACCTAGGGACCGACTATGGGAGCCCAGCCCAATGGATATCTAATCCAGTACAGTGCCAACTGAAAAGTAAAATACTGAGTATAGCTAAACTGTTCTAAATTACTGTTTCTAGGTTATCTGAACCTAGAACTAGGTTGTCTGAACCTAGAGGCGACTATGGGAGCCCACCCATTGGACCGTAGTCCCATGTAAGCTAGAATAAACTGATTTACTAATTTAGATGCTTCTAATGCATTCAACTGTGCTAATAAAAATGCCTAGGTTGCATTCTTTCTAAGCTAGTCATTTAATCGACCACCTAGTGTGCTTTAACTCCCCTCTCTATTAGGGAGACTACCTTTAGGCACCCAACAGCATCTAAACCTCCAACTGAAGGAGAAAAGACGTGTCCGGCCCATCTAAAGGTACTCACTAAATCCCTAAACCTGCGAGGAGGGTTAAATACATCCTATGTGTCGAAAACATACGCGTATAACTATACTAATGCACAGAAAATCAAACGGTAGCTATTATACTGCAGGTGAGGGGTTTCTTACCTCCTGTTCGTAATTTCTTACGATTCTATTCGCTAGAATTCCGGTGGAGATGATCTTCTCGACGATCCGCTCGCGTCTTCGCGTTCCTCTCACGGAGAAGAACCCTTTTCGTGTTGGAGTCGTCGCCGGAAGGTGATCCGAGAGCCCTTGGGGCTTGGGCGCCGAGAGAGGAGGAGGAAGAGGAGTGGGCGGCGGTGAAGGTTTTTGGGAGAGGGATAGGTCACGGTGAAATTTGATGTTGCCGAACCCAGTTCTCAAAATAAACCAACCCCCAACTTAACCTTCCTATTTATACTAAGTAACTAATTCGGCCAACCCAATTATAAATATAATTGGTCCCCTTTCCTTTCAGCACGGCCCTGCTGGGTTCAACTGGTTCCCAACATTATCCCTAAGCCATAGGTCTCGGGTTTGATTCCCACCTAAGCTATTTTGCGGTTCCAATTATTTTTGTTGCTTCCACTACTCGTAAAATTCCAGAAAAATATCTAAAAATTCCAGAAAAATATATTTATAATGCAGTTTCGAGAATTTTCAGGCGTTACAAATTCTGACTCATGAACTGGTCGTACATGATTAGATAACCTCAATGGTATATTGAGATATATGACCCACAATGGTGTGGAGAAGACGGAGTTAGTTACTTATCACTTGCGAGATTATCACATTGCTTAGTGAAAAGTTGTAGAAGATGATCTTTAAGAGGCAGAGCACCACTTGGTAATGATTTTGAGATGCTATAGAGAGCTAGTATTTCTCTACCTCCTTTTCTATTGCTCGTTGTTAGAGGTTTCTGAACCTTAAGTAGGGCAACCGTAGTGTGATGGGTTACAAGGCAATGGTTAGTTAACTCAACTAACATTGTCTTTATCAAGTAGCTCAAGACCTTAACCACATATTCATTCATCTAAGCTCTTAAAATCTATATTTAGATTATCAGAATGTTCGATTCTTTATCGACACTTGTCGGAGAATATATTTAGATAAGATTTATAGAGTTCCCCCACTCAAATTACAAGGATTAGCTATATCTCTACCCTCTAGAGAGATATTGATCATTAATTAGGAAGTAAATGTAACGCCTCGCCCCTCCTGCTAAGGCGACGGGGGTTACTCGGACACATACATACTTACTTAACACAGCGGAAGTCTTACTTAGAGAAATTAAAAGCTTTTACTTTAAAATCACTATGGACATATAAAAACCACATAGCATACTTAACATGATTTTTGAGTCATAATACCCAAACACATAATTAATGTCATGGAGTCAAAATGAAATAACATAAACATGACATATTTCTTTATTAACAAAAGCAGGTCTTTCCCTTTAGCCAAGCCACTACCACACACATTCTTCTAGCCTCTCCTGCTGCTCCCCTAGTACATCCATTCCTTGCCTTTATCTGTGGTACAAGAAAGTAAGCTGTGAGCACTCATGGCTCAGTAAGTTCCTTTCCTACTCACAAAAATCGTATAGCATATCAAAATCACAAGTCAAAATGCATGGAAACAATTTATCATATCAAGCATCATATCATGACATATCGTAACATAATCATCATAAAGTATCATAGCATATTCTAACATGAACATCAAATGAATCCTGACATAGCATAACATTATCATAAATATCATGGCATAATCATAAAGTATCATAGCATATTCTAACATGAACATCAAATGAATCCTGACATAGCATAACATCATCATAAATATCATGGCATAATCATAAAGTATATGCAAGGTGAATTCCTAAACATGTATCATGAAACATATGCAACATGTCTTTTGAAAACTTATAATATACATACTTAAACATAATCTCAACATGATTAGGGCCCCGGCTTGTACCACATACATAAATGCGCGCGTCCTATGTAGGTTCAAGGTAGCAAGTCTTGAACCTTACAAGGCATACATACTAGGCCCGTTTCTTAGTCCATCGACCTAGGGGCACTTAGGAGTCCATCCCTAACGAGGCTCGTTTCTTAGTCCATCGACCCCGGGGCGCTTATGGAGCCCACCCTTGGTACAAGCCATACATAAAGTAAAGTAGCATGTCATACATATCATAGTTCTTAACATTTCATGCATAACATATTTCTTAACATATCATAAAACATGCATATTTGGGCACACAGCACATGCATGGATCATAAGCATACGTAATGAACATGTCATTTATCACATCATAAGGCATGCATATTTGGGCGCACAGCACATGCATGGATCATAAACGTACATAATGGACATATCATTTATCATATCATAAAGCATGCATAATTGGGCACATAGCACATGCATGGGTCATAACACTACAACAAAATCGCTCATAGACATCGGTTTTCCACCGGTGTCTATTTGATTTTCGACCGATGTCTATGAAGCCGATGTTAAAAGTCTGCCATTTTAGACATCGGGTAAAAACCGGTGTAGTATCACTTAACGACACCGGTTTTCGAATCGGTTATTAACCAGTGTAGTATCACTTAACGACACCGTTTCATACATGGTGTAAAACCGATGTAATATAGTATGTTAATAACACCAGTTTTGGCAGCGGTAAATGACCGATGTAATATTACTTTATAACACCGGTTTAACATCGGTGGAAAACCGATGTAATATGTATTTTTTCTAACAGCACAGATTTGATTTTAAAACCGACAATAACAAAAAAAAATACACAAATATTCACAAATTGTACAAATATTCTTCATTCAATAATATCCATAAAATACACAAATATTCACAAATTATATAAATAATCTTCTTACAACAATATCCATAAAATACCCAAACATTCTTTTTACATGTTTCAACAGCTAGCTAATAGATATCAAAATCAAAGTATAACATTCTGTTAACACATTAAGGTACAACTGTCTCAAATGTAATCTAGCATGCATTCAGCCCACTCGAACCGCACTTCATCAATTTCAACTCTGGAGTACTTGAGATTTGTAAACTGTAAAAACACATAAATTCACCATATGTCAAATAACTAAAACAAATGTGTGCATGTATCAAATAAAATAGAATACTGAGTTTTTAAAGGCTGCTGTGGAAGATAACGAATATAACAGTGAAGGAAGCATAGAAGAACAAAGAAAATGTTCATAGTTAACAAGCAAATGAAGAGATATACTATTTATTGTACTACCTCTGATGCCATCTTCCAAATCTCATAAGCAAGAATGCAACTGTGCCCTTTGTATACACATGGCTAATAGACATAATACAATAAGGAGCAAAAGCTATAAAATTCACCATCACCACACAATCAATGAAGCAGGCAAACACAAGGTGGGTTGATATGCAGTGAAAGTGTTAATTAAGTGGAACTGCAGCAAATCATGACTCAAGTCTGAGCACTATTTTAACAATACATTGCAAGGATATCTGAAGGATGTGAACACTGTATTAGAATTGTACAAGGCATCACAAATCAAAATATTTCCCTACGAGCAAGGTTTAGACAAATTAGCCTCCTGGTCAAGAATGTTTTTGAAAGAAGCATTAACCACCAACCGAAATCACGAACAGTACCAGATGCGTTTACAAGAGGTAAATGGATATTACTTGCAAAGAAAAATCATGTCTGAACATTCATAAATTTGGAGTTTTGTTCAGGTGGATTATGCTCTAAATTTTCCGATTTGGTCCAATCTGGAACGTTTAGAGCATAAAAATACCATTGAGAACTTCACTCTTGGCAACTTGCAAGTTCTCAAAACTTCATACGAGTAAGATTCCAATATAATGTGTAACAACAATGTCTGTTGTCAACTTTCTGCATATTATGCTCCTGATTTTTTTGAACCTGTAAATAGGCGTTATAGCATAAAGGATAGGGATCTAGTGGAATTGGCATTGGTTTCCTTTGAAACTTCTCAGCGTATATATCAGGAAGAACTCCAAATACTTGACAAGTATTTCCACTATTCTATTACCTACATGACTAGATAGTTTAATCCTCCTCTTTTTCTTTTTCAGTGATCATATTTCTTGAATTTGACAGTTGGGTGAAAGATAACAAACTAGATCAACTGGAACATAAAGAACATATCCCAAATTCAAGAACATAAAGATCCTAACATATCACACTTACAAAAAAAACTTTCTCTAATAAAGAAACATGATAACATCTAATAAAGTAGGGTCATACTTGATGGTAGATGTACAAAAAAAAATTGGTTCTCAAAATTCAGAAAATACACTTAAACAATAAAAAAAAAAACTTAGTTTAGAGTCACAAAATGAACCTAATCTCTAATTCCTTTCTTCTTAGGCAATCATTTAGTCTCCAACTAGTATATGGTTTGAAACAAAAGCATAGCATTCGGTTTGTATAAAAAAAATCATTGTAACAAAAGCATAGCATCCGGTTTGTATCAAAAAATCATAGCAAGCACCAGGGGAACTAAATCAAAATTATCAAAATCACCAGGGGTAAATATTTTATTATTACCATTGCTGGAAGTGAATCCTTGTGGTCAACTCCAAAATTTTCAATTAAATCTTTCATATATCGCATGATATAGAAACCACATTGCTCCGCATCCGGTTGTTGAGGAGCCTATGTTAGAAAAGAAATATTGGAATAACTCCTTCAAGGATAGTGAAACAGTTGCTAATCAAAAGGACATACCTTGACAGCTACCCATGTTGGTTGTTTTTTCCCTTTCCTTCCAGCCTCCGCATTATACATTTTCAAGGCCCTACATGCATATAACCCATGGGAATTGTATTGCCACATCAAAATACTTACATGTTTCAACAAAGGTAAGAAAAGAAGCCAAAAAACTTACATGTTGACAACATATTTCCAATCTTGATCACGAATGCGGTGACTAAGAGGATCCAACAAAAAAATAATCTCCTTCTCAACATTGATGATAGTCAAAATCCAGTGAAAACTACACAAAGAAATATAATTAGTGTATATATGCATCTTGCAAGTTCTCAAAATATGCAAGTGAGAGTGATATATAATGTTATTCTTACTCACCCAACGTTGCATGGCACAACAACCAATTGACCAGATGAGGTACCAATTAGCCTACTACTCAAGTAACAAGCCCTTTTATTCAACTGTTCTTGGATGAAATCTCTATTCTGATTTCTTGATGGTACATATTCCACAGGCACTGGATCCACCAATCTGAAATCTTGCAGCAACATCTTTTCCTGCATCTTTCTATATAGATGCCTACAAAGAGTGGATCTGAGCTCAAGAATGGCACAGGTTTTGTTACTAACATCCATGTGATTAGATAATCTTGCTATCAAGTAGACATGGCAATAATTCATATTTATGCTTTAAAATGCTTCATGCCTTTCGGGAACTGACATATGTTTTGGTACTAACATATGCTTTCTGAAACTATTGAGTTCACAAATCTGTAAATTAGAGATATAATTTCCTAGGAAGTTGTACAAAATGTGAAACATAGGGAGGCAGCATTTGGTGAAGCTGTGTAATGAGATATAGTAGACAAGCCATGATTCATCAAAATGTCAAACATAAAGACGACTAGGATTACAAGAGAGGATACTAGTGAGACAGAAAATATCCCAAAAAAATGATGAAATATAAATTAATGAAACACATAAATAAAGTCCAATTCAATTGAAAGCTTACCACATATACACAACTATGCAAGTGTCTGTGATTGGCTTCAATTCACAAAAGGGAAATATGTCATCGCAATTAACATGGACTGTGCGTTCCATGCCAAATACATCAGGAACTAATTCCAAAATCACATTCTCTGTTTCATCAAGACGTTGAAAATAACTATATAAGATGTGTAAGGGTCTTGGCACATTGGACGATTGTAACTTAGACTTCTCTTGTCTGTTGTCAACTTGTTTCTTCCTGGTCTTCTACATATGTAGATGCAACCATATATATATTAGATATGTGACATACTTTAAATGTACACAAAATTTACACAACACTTTATCACATTTACCTCATCCCGCATGCTGATTAAGTGCACAGGCCAAGCCACATGGCCACCTACAGCATCCCCAATACTCTGACATTTGGACGGGATTGCAACAGGCAGGGGTGCTGATTGATCAATTTCTTTATCAATGGCAATCCTCATGCAATTCACAGGTAATGGAACATCATCAATAAAGTTGCCAGGTCCATTAACAGAGACAATTGTCCCATATGCAACAGTCTTGTCGTTAGGCTACAATAACAACATCACTGCTTTTCCCTATAAGACAAACAATTTATGAATCTTCAACATCACTGCCCAATTCATTAGATACTAACGATGGGATAATAATATCAACGTGAAATATAACTTTAACCTGTAAAGCCGAATCCTTCTCAATAATTTTCACATCATCATCATCATGTTCTTCTAGGCCTTCATTTGAGAGGCGCGTATGACGTTCAACTTCAGGTTGTATATCGATCAGCCATTGTGGTTTAACTGAGCAGCTACCCTTCTCCTCACTGTCAAATTCTCGACCAGAAAGTTTCAACACCATTGCTTCCAATTTTTCTAGTCTGTCGCCTTGATAAGAAAGCATAGCTTTTGCCTCCTTAAACTCTTTCTGTTGGCTTTCATAGGCAGCCTTATCAATTTGCACCTTCCCTCTAGCAAGCTTGAAGAAGGATGATGGAGTGACATTTGCTCCTATGCCTCTCACACGTCCACCATGTTCGTTAGAATTCAAGGCCTTCGTGAGAATATCCTCAAATGGTTTGGTAAAGGGCATCTTACCATCCTTCTTTTGGACAATATAATCATCCTGTCATGCATCCAAATACAATAACTTTAAATATATACATATATCATATATGTACAAAATAAGCAATTTATGTATACTTTTGCTTACAATCTTATTCACTGTTTGCTTCAACTCATCGCCAACATGTTCCCCAGATTTGTTGAGCCGCCCTTTCTTCCAGAGGATGGCTCTGTTTATCTCTTCGTCATCACATAAAACACTGGACTGATACCAAAAACCACATGAAGTCAACGTACTCAACAACCATAAGTAGGAATTTATTAATGTTAACTAAATACTTACTATTTCTTCAGACAAACCCGCATATCCTTTTCGAGAAAGACGATGAGGGTATAAGTTTTCCTTGCTTCTCTGACTTTGTAGTTCACTTTTCCTGTACATAGTGATAGATGAATTATAACCACATATATCAACTAGAATTTAAAAAGACCACCTTAAACAACTTACTATAAAGTCTTCAGACATCCGATTAATCACAAAACTACTCCAATCTTCACGTGAAATGCAATGTCCTTGAGGTACCTTATTGAGAAGCTTCGGATTATTTCTGTTTGGATGGATGAATTTCCTGGTGAGGTGAGTTTTATACTGACGCCACTTGGTGTTTGCAGAGATCAAACACCCATTCCTCCATTTTGGGTCCAGTTCATATGTCAACTACACAAACAAATATCTTAAGTATATAAATAACAGAACAGAAAAAAATGCATCACATAAGAAAGTTTCATGTTACTTACATTGACGGATTCCCATATCATGTTCTTAACTTCAATCGGCACTTGCTTCCAAGAGTTGTAATTAATATTAACTTTTCCTCGAGCAAGCACACCAATAAAACTTTGCAATGCAGAAGCCTTTTCGCCAACTGGCTGTCCATACTCATTAAATTTGACACTTTGTTTGACTCCGTGAATCCTTTGAACAACAAGCTTATTCATTTGTGTACGACCTCTTTTTGATCTTGTTGTTTGGGCCGTCCCGGCTGATCCTATGTCCTGGCTATCCTCAGCACCCTCTTTTTCATCCTGTTCTTTGTCTTTTGCATTTGTGTGTGAATACTTATCATCTTCACGTGCTAAATGGGCCTTTTTTCTAGTGTTCATTGTGTCGAAAACCTAATCATAACAGTGAGAATTTGAAATAGAGCAGAGCATATCATTCAAAATCACAACAAAGTAAACATTCGTATATTTAAAAAAAAACTACTACCAAACAATGAACCAAAGTTACCAAAATAAAGTAAATAGTCACATATATAAACCATACATAAAGTTACCAAACTAAAAATTCTCATTGTCAACCCAAATCCCATCACAATCTCCACGAATACAGGATGGTTCATTGTCATCAGTTTCGTCAATATCCATTGATGGCATCCCTTTTGTGAAGCATTGGTAGTGGATTGAAGGATCTCCCAACTTATCATCAGTGATGTATTCAAAATACTCTCTATTTGTAGTTGAAAGTACAATAGACCATGTGGGATCTTGAGGGTCTTCTACATAAAATACTTGCTTTGCTTGAGTGCCCAAGATAAATGGTTCGGATTTGAATCCCATTCTCTTAAGATTTACCAAGGTGAAACCATTATCATCTACTCTAATACCAGTGTTATTCTCTACCCAATCACACTTAAACATTGGAACTCGAAAATCATGGTAATTGAGCTCCCATATTTCTTGTATCACACCATAATACATCATGTCTGTTATAATTGGATTCTTATCCTTTGAACTTGCAACTTGCATTGTTTGTGCCAGCAAGCTTACACTCGAGTTTTGAACAACTGTAACATTATCACGTTCTTTCGTGTAATAAGTGACCCCATCGATCATATAACTAGAGTATTTTAGCACTTGCTTGCTAGGTCCATTTGCCAACAGCTTCACTCTTTTTGATAATTGATTGGAGGAAGATGATGTTGTATTTGTAACCTACAATTCATCATAAGGGGGTTTAATTATTAAAAGTCTTAAAGTTCTTGTGTTCAATAATAAACATGCTAATATTTATGGTACTTACATGTTCATGGAACCAAGAAATAAAACTTCTGTGGTGTTTATCTTGTAACCACTTTGCACCTTTAATAGGAAATTTTTGCTTCAAGTGTGTCATATGTTCCCTAATCAAAAAAATTTGAAGAGATTAATCATATATTTTTTTAAACAATTTCAGGAGATTATTACTGAATTAGAGGGCTTACACAATGTAAGGATCAACCTCAGCTTCATTTTCCAATACATACCGTTGTGCTTGTTCCCACTCATCGTGACAACATAAGTGCACCTTGGCACCTGACAAGGACTTAGTGAGTATTGTTTCACGATGCTTTGATGGAATCCCTATCGTGTTCATATTAGATAGAAATTCTGAGCAAAACTCTACAGCTTCTTCAGCAATATAACATTCAGCCATGCATCCTTCTGGTTGATTTCTATTCCGCACATAACCTTTCAATGTTTTCATATATCTTTCAAATGGAAACATCCATCTATACCAAACTGGTCCACACAACTTGACCTCACGCACGAGATGAACTGTTAAGTGAACCATTATATCAAAAAATGAAGGTGGAAAATACTTTTCAAATAGACACAACGTCGTCACAATTTCTATTTGTACTTTATCCAACTTTGAGGCATCTATTACTTTGTTACATAACACATTGAATAAGAAACAAAACCTTGTGATAGCATTTCTGACATGCTTGGGTAGAATACCACGGATGGCAATTGGAAGCAAATGTTGCATTAAGGTGTGGCAGTCATGTGATTTAAGACCAACCAGTTTTAGGTCCTTCATTGAGACAAAGTTTTTGATGTTGGAGGAGTAACCCGTGGGAACCTTAATTCCGAACAATGAATTACAAAGTCTTCTTTTCTCATCCTTGCTTAATGTATAACATGCTGGGGGCAAAAATGTCCTTTTCTCCCCTTTTTGTGGTGCTAATTCTCCCCTAATTTTCATATCCACTAGGTCGTTTCTTGCTGCAATTCCATCTTTTGTCTTTCCTGGCATATCAAGTAATGTACCAATCAAACTTTCGCAAACGTTTTTCTCTATGTGCATCACATCAAGAACATGTCGAACATGCAGATCTTTCCAATACTCAAGTTCAAAGAATATTGATTTTTTTTTCCAGCAGGACTTACCATCATTTTCCTTTGATTGAAAATTTGCTCTAATTTTTCCCCATCGGCATGTAATTCCTTCTACTTTTTTTAAAACTTCATCACCGCTTAGTGGTTTTGGGGCCATAGTAAAGTCTTGCGTCCCATCAAATGCCTTCTTCTGCCTTCGATAAGGATGATCTCTACGAAGAAACCGTCTATGACCTGTAAATGACATTTTTTTACTATGCTTCAACCTTTTTGCACAAGTTTCCTCACCACAGATAGGGCATGCTTGATATCCTTTTACAGTGCATCCTGCCAGGTTTCCATATGCCGGAAAATCATTAATTGTCCACAATAGGACAGCTCTAAGCAAGAATCTTTCTTCTCGGTGTGCATCATATGCTTCAACACCAACTTCCCATAATTCTTTTAAATCGTCAATCAAAGGCGCCAAGTACACATCAATGTCATTTCCCGGCTGTTTGGGACCAGAAATCAACAACGTGAGCATTATATATTTTCTCTTCATACACAACCATGGAAGAAGGTTATAGGTGATCATTATAACTGGCCAACAACTATATGTAGAACTCATCAAACTATGAGGATTGATCCCATCAGCTGCTATGGCCAACCTTAGATTTCTTGTCTCAGAAGCAAAATTTGGCCAATTATGATCCACAAGTCTCCAACAAGGTGCATCAGCTGGATGTCGCATATAGGCATCACATACTCTTTTATTAGCATGCCAAATTAACTCCTTAGATATTTCCTTGCTCCGAAACATTCTTTGAAATCTAGGAATAGGAGGAAAGTACCATAAAATTTTTGCAGGGACTCCTTCAATTATCCTAGAATTCTTGGCCAACTTCCACCTTGACACCCCACAAGTAGGACAATCGGTAAAATCCTCATACTCCTTCCAGTATAAGACACAATCATTAGGGCAAGCATGTATTTTCTTATAAGTCATCCCCATTGCACATAAGCTTTTCTTTGCATCATATAAAGATAAAGGCAATTCATTGTCAACGGGAAGCATTTCTCCAAACAATACAAGTAGTTCAGTAAAACTATTATCACTCCAGCTGTATTTCACTTTCAAGTTATATAATTGCACAATTGCAGATAACTTTGTAAATTTAGTACACCCAACATACAGGGGTTTCTCAGCATCCTCAAGTAATTTTATAAATTGATCTGGATTCTCTGAACTTTCATATGCAGCGTGTACCATATCTATAGGTTTATCAGCAAAATAGTTTTCACTTTCTCCAGCTGCATCATTCTCTTTCTTTAAATCTCCTAATACAGATTCTTCCCCATGCCATATCCATTTTTTGTATGTTAAGTCTATACCATTACAGTACACATGTGCCCTTATGCTGTTAATATTAGTGTTCCATAGATTGCCACATTTCGTACAAGGACAAGGTATACTAGTAGGATTAGTAGCATGTTGCAGCGCAAATTGCAAGAAAGATTCTAGTCTAAGTTCAAACTCATGTGATAATCTATCCTTTGCCATCCATGCCTTGTCCATTTTGTTGTACTAATGAATCTAGAATCAATCAAAAATATCAAGACAATTACAACAATGAGCCAAAATTCTTAATCCATCATTATACAAATAAACCAACTACTTCATCATTATACCAATAAATTTCTAAACCAGAAACCATGACATTTCAGTGAAAACAATTAGCCTAGACATAAAAGAAACTTGATAGTTCAAGGATTACATAAACCCTACTTAGCAACAGGAACTAACAACTCCTCAATCTATCAAACATAAATGATCAAATCAACTCAAGGTAGTGTTTGAGGAAATTCATCAACCACATTGCATGCATCAATCAATTAATACTTACAAACAAGAGATCAAGAAGAAGAAACTGTCGAAGATGAGGAAGAAATTCAGTAGCGATGATGTATAAAGGAAAAATTACCGGAATGTGAAGAAGGGCTCGAGCGGTGGCAGTGAATGCTGGACCGGAGATGGATGAAGCAAAAACTACTGGAATGCGAAGAAGGCCTCGTCTTCTCAACCAAATGGAGGAGTTGGAGGAGATGCAGTGTGGTTGGACGGAGAAGCAAGTTCGTCGTGTCTTGATCCTGATCGGGAGAGGATCTAGGAAGGGGGGAAGAGGGAGATGAGGTTGAGAGAGATGGTCGAACGACCAGCGGCTAGGAGGAAAGTCGTGGTGGTGTCGTGGTGGTGTCGCGTGGTGGTCGGATGGTCGGAGGTTTAGGTTATCGCGAGAGAGATGGCGCGCGGAGGAAGGGCGGGATAAAGATTTAGGTTTGGAGGGAATTCACAGTGTGCAGATTTTGGCATGTGGGGAAAAATTAAAATATTTAAGAAGGGGTTTATTAACATCGGATTTTAAAAACCGATGTTAAAATCGGTGTCTATTAACCAAAAAAAGGGCGCTCATAGACATCGCCTAAAAAACCGATGTCTATGAGCTAAAATCTGCGCTCATAGACACCGGTTTTTAGAAAAACCGGTGTAAAATACTTAAAGACTTCGGTTTTAGCCTGAAATCGATGTTGTTCCACTGATGTCTATGAGCGATTTTGTTGTAGTGTAAGCATACATAATGAACATATCACTCATCATAGAAAGACATAATCGTACATGGAATCATTTAAATAACATCTCTTAATTCATAGCATAGCATGTGAGGCACATCTAGGTCACTAAACCTTTTATGGCCGAAAGTCAAGAGTAGGGACATGAACTCTAGACAACATACAAACATAAGAATCTCATGATAACTTCACATCCTATCATAAGAAAGATCATAAGCATGTTAACCTAAATTTTTAAGCCCTCCTAGGTTTCTAATTCTTTCATGGCCGAAACCTTCATGAAGAGCAATCAAGTTCTAAGCAACATGCAAACATGAAAACTCTAAACTCATATCACATCATATTTCATAAGGAACAATTTGAGCATGTTTAACTTGGGTTCTAAGTTCCATAAGCTTCTATCCTTATCATGGTCGAATCCTAACAAGCCTTATTCTAGGTTACATGTAGCATGAAAGTGTTGAACCTTAAGCCAATATCCTACACATTTCATGAGGAACATCATAAGCACATTTGGTTCAAGTTCCAAACTTACTAAACCCATTAACTCAAGGTGGCCGAAACATATTAAGCATGGAAACTAGGTTTCTAGTGGCATAAGAGCATGGAAAACACAACTACATTTCATAGCATTTATCACAAGAAACATCATGAGCATATCTAAGTTGGGTTCAAAATTTCCCTAGGCCTTTAGGCCAATAGTGGCCGAAACATGTGAGCATGAAAACTAGGTTTCTAGTGGCATAAGAGCATGGAAACCACAACTACATTTCATAGCATTTATCACAAGAAACATCATGAGCATATCTAAGTTGGGTTCTACATTTTCCTAGGCCTCTAGACCAATAGTGGCCGAAACATGTGAGCATGGAAACTAGGTTTCTAATGGCATAAGAGCATAGAAACCACAACTACATTTCATAGCATTTATCAAAAGAAACATCATGAGCATATACAAGTTGGGTTCTAAGTTTCCCTAGGCCTTTAAACCAATGGTGGCCGAAACATGTGAGCATGAAAACTAAGTTTCTAGTGGCATAAGAGCATAGAAACCACAACACATTTCATAGAATTTATTACAAGAAACATCATGAGTAAACTTAGTTTAAAATCTAAGCATCCTAGCCCTAAAACTTAGTGTGGCCGAAAGTTACATGTAACTAAATTTCTATGTAACAAGCAACCCTAAGAACATCAAACTAGTTTCATATCATTTCATCAAGAAGGTCATGAGCATCTTAGACTTGGTTTAAACTTTCCTAGGCCTCAAATCACAACATGGCCGAATCTTCATAAGCATGAAATAGAATTTCAAACCAACATACAATCAAGGCATGACATTTTAGCTTCATATCTTGTCTTAGGAAAAATCATAGCATGCTTAGTTTTAGGTTTAAAGCTCTCCTAGGCCTTTAGTTCTTCCATGGCCGAATATTCATGAGCATGAAAATGGAGTTTCAATCAACATACAAGTAAGAGAAAAAGTTAACAACACCATTTTCATAGGATACATAACACAAGAACAAGGGAGCATGTTTAGTTTGAGTCTTTAGCTTACCTAGTCCTCTTGTTCATGCTTGGCCGAGAGTCTAAGGTTCATGGATCTAAGTTCTAATTAATCATTCTAGCATGGAAACATTAGATTAACCTCCTACATAAGATACATGTCACAAGAAAAATAATAAGCATATCTAGTTTAAAATTCCTTAGACTCTTCCTTTTGTCTTGGCCGAAATTTTCATAAAGCAACCCTAGTTTTTCTTTAGCAACCTATCTTCATGGAAAACCATATGAGCTATTGTACCACAGGTGAGGGGAAGCTTACCTAGTGTTCACTTGTTAATCCTTAAGGAAATGGTACCCTTGGTGAAGAGGAAGAAGAGAGCTTCTTCTTTTAGCACTCCTTTTGATTTCTCTTGCTTGGAAGGGTACACCTTGAAGGCTCCTTCTTGTATCTTAGTTTTCTCTTAGGAAGAAGACCTAAACTCGGCTTGTGGTGATGAGGGAGAAGAGCTCTAGTTTCGTCAATGGTGAGGAAGAAGAAAGAAAATGAAATCCTTTTCTTTCTTTCCTTTTTATGCTAAGTGGGTGGAAGAAACAAATATGAATTTTGCTTCCCTTTCTCCTTAATTCATGTATATACTTTTCTAATGAGAATATGTCCTCATTCATCTCCCTTAACTCTTCTCATCCTCACTCTCTTAATCCCCACGAAAATAGAGAAAAAAATAGAAAAGATAACTTGTCTTTTGCTTACTCCTTTTCTTTACCAAGAGGTAAACAAGAGGAAGAAAGCTACTTGATTTTCTCTTGTTCCCTCACTTAATTATATCTTCACTTTTAACTACAATTCCCATCATTTTCCATTCATATGTTATTCATTATCCTAGTGGTTATCATACATGATTTTATTCCTATCCTTTGTGAGAGGTTCAAGGTTCAAACCTTCACCTCTTCTTTTTATTTCTCTTATTTCTTTTTCTTTTGATTCTTCTTACTCTTATGCTCTAAAGCAAATAACACTCATATACTTATCCTATAGTTTTGTGGGTGTTACAGTAAAAGGTTGTCCTTTAGACTTTAGTAGTCATTATTGAAGGATGACTTTCTTTTTCTCTATCATTGTTCATGAAGCTATCAAAGTTGATTGATGTAGAGGATTATTTAGGATTGATGGATATGATGAAATCAAATTTTGTGATATGTACAATTTGAGGATGAATATCTGACTTAGTGGTCTGTTGTTAAATAATTGTTGTTCATAAGTGATAAATGACAAAGCACACACAAGCTAGAAGAGCCATAAACTTGATTTGGTTTTCATTTGAAACTAACATGTATTTTATTTGTTGATCGATGATGAAGCTGGAAAACTTTTGCACAATAGCTTCTATATAGTGTCACCATCATTGTATATTCTAGAAAACAAAAAATAGATGGAAGGTGGCGACATGGTTAAACCTCAAGGTTCTTTAACTGGAGGCATCTCAGACCCAATTGTAGACACGATATGACAGGTAGCCCTTCCTTTTGTGTCACGTCACCAAGATTGGATTCTTTATTTTGATTTTATCTTTAAAGACCTTAGGCTTGAAAGTTGAATCCATCTTAGTACTATTATGCTTATCAAAAACTTATAGACATCCTTCATCAAGAGATAACTAAGATGCCCAAATTAGAAAAGAGAAAAAGAAAAAGAAAACTTTTGCTGACGAGTCAAACACATCATTATGCTCAATTCTCCTTCATGGTAAAGCACACAAGATTCTGGGAGGACAAAGCTGATATTTGGTCTGTTTTATCTATGATGTATATAAAGAAAGTGCCTTAGAGAGCACCAATAATCGTGCCATTTGATTTTCTTTAGTATCACATCGTTATCAAGTCCTAATGGAAAGAGATACTGGCCGCCCACGTAATTTTGGAATTAACAATAACAATTACATGAAGGAAGGTATTGTCTTCTAGTCAATAAGTTAAGGTAAGGGTTGCCAACGGACCTTAGTAGCCATACCCTAACCATAGAACTATTCCGAGAAACATATCGATCATAATTCATGAGTCATTTAGGATATACTCATATGTATCAAGACCTAAAGTGCTCATACTAGTAGAATAATAGGAAGAAAGATATTGCAGACTTTTGATATTCGGTGTGTCAACAAGTGAAGGCAGGATATCAAAGCGATGTAGGAGACGAGTTGTGGGTCCACAACCCACAGGAAGCATCAGAGACTAACAGAGTTACTTTGGAAAATTTTTATACTTGAGTAAAAAGGAAACATAGTACAAGGGATTTTGGAGGATGCATGATTCGATTTGAGTGATCGTTGATCGGTTATCCAGGTTCGTCCAATTTCTACTGATCTATTAGACTGACTCTTTGGATCACTTAACAGAGTTTCCAATGACTCATGTGTATAGAACCTCATTTGGGTGCAGTATTCAGACAAATAGTCGAAGCACACTATACAGACGTTAGAGGATCTACTAAGATCGTGTGTCATGGATTTCAAAGGCAGCTAAGAAAACCATTTATATCTAGTAAATTTTACTCACAGTTGGCTAGACAACAGTGTGGGCTTAGCGGAAGCATAGTAAGCTCATAACCCATAGAGTCATCACTATCTATTTATAGTGGACCATCATGTAATTGTCTTTAAAGGAACTTTAAACCCCTCACAGTTAGAGCTTTGTTCATGAGATTAGGATGGACAAGTATAAGGATGTGTTGCTTAGTTATAACCCTTGGATGAGAATCCCTTACTTTAAGTAGTAAATTTATGGACTAAATTTTTATTAGTGGATGATGTGGTAAGAGAATGATAGGTGGGAAAAGAGGGCATGAGGGTCATTTCACTATTTTAGGTTTTAGAGGAGAGGGAGCACGGTTGAGAAAGGTTTTTTTTTTTTGGTATTGAGACCGCCGCCGTTGTCTCTGAGGCCAATGCCTTCAGTGCTGCCACTGCCTCATGCTCACGCACAAGGATGGCTGGCAACGCCGACACTGCCACCGTCGACAAAGGGGTATACCTTCTCCACCTCTTCTCGGTCACAGTGGCCACCACGACAACGCAGAGGGAAGTCACCGCCTCCTCCCTTCTCCACGCTGATGCTAGCGCCGATGTCTATGCACAATGCCATCATTGTCATTGCACACACCTGCTGTAGCACGTTTGCCACCTCCGACCATCGCTGTCTCGTAGCCCTCACTACAGGTTAGGCTGAGCTCACGCACACTACCGTCGCCGAGCACGTCGACACCCTCACGCGAGGGCTCACCCACCAGCCAATGATGGTCCTCTCCTCTCCTGTATGCGACCGACCATCGCTGTGAACAATCATGGTCAGATCTTGTCGTCTCCTCAAGCCTCCAGGCCAGTGCCGCCATGCACCCCCTGTGGTGCTCCACGTTGGCTCCGCTCCCTTTCGGTCGCTGCCTCCAGTGGCACTCATTAACCGACCCATGACCTCCATCGGGCTCATAGTGCCACCGCTGCTAACCCTCTTCTCATCACCACTGTCCGCCTTCTCTGACACCTCTACAGCAACCTTCGACGCCGCTACAGCCGACTTTGACACCTCTACAGTCACTGTCACCGCCTCAGGGCAAATTCGACCACCGCTGTGTTTCACCCTTCGCACCACTATTATTATTGGAACCTGTTGGTATTATCCTACTTGAGAACCATTATTGGGATTCAACCTTTGAGCCACTAGGACATTCCAGGCTGCATGTCATTTTTTATATTTCGGCCTGCATGCCTCCCTTCGGATCCATTCTGCATCCGGCTCCATGTCATCACCTCCAGATCTAGCACCTCAACTAGCGCATATTCATGTATCCTTCAAGACCATGACAACTTGATCAGCGTCATGACCAGCGCCCCCTAGGTCAAGGTACGTCGTCATACTCATTCTTTATTCATTTCATTATTCTGCCATTATCCAGTTCCTTATATATTCATGGGATCTGCATCGAGCATCTGGGTGTCAAGGATCGGGGCAACTCGGTCACTGTATGTAGGTAGCATTGACAAAGGACCTTCTGACGACTTAGTCAAGATAGAAGACAACTCATCTTACCCTCCCCCTCCGGGGTATGGTGACTTGGTCAACATTCCAGCTATATCACACCAGCAGTTCCATCTTCTCATCTTATGGACAGGATCATATTTGGGTACGTCTATGGGAACTTCGCCTGATCTAGAACGTGAAGATGGATGACATTGAAAACTATGTCATCATCATGACCCCGGTGGATTTCGATTAGCATATTATATTCTCCTTACTCCACAGGTATTCGGGAGTCGAGGAACCAAGTTAGATCTGCAACCAGTCGATAGGTCAGTTTTTCCATTATATTTCCTTTTTCGGTCATAGGATCTACCACAGCTACCCGATCAGAGACTAGTGATACAAATCCCGATCAGGATCTTAGGACCCAGCTCTTTGATCATAGACTAGCGGCGCCTATAAATCCTTGCGTCGGAGAACATCACAGTCAAACGGCGACTATACACCCTTGAGTCAGAGAATATCACAGTAGAGCGGTGACTATAAACCCTTGAGTCAGAAAGCATCATTGTCGAGTGGCGACTATAAACTCTTGAGTTAGAGAATATCACAATCGAACGATGACTATAAACCCTTGAGTCAAAAATATCACAGTCGAATGACGGCTATAAACCCTCGAGTAATCTCCACTGGTCTTGTACCAGCTTATTGAAGTCTTCATCTCCCCTGTTCGAGGTTGAGCAGTCTTCACTGGTCTCAGACCAGCTTATTAAAGTCTCCATCTCTCTTGTTAGAGGTCGAGCAGTTTCCACTGGTCTCAGACCAGTTTATTGAAGCCTTCATCTCTCTAGTTCGAGGTCGAGCAGTCTCCACTGGTCTCGAACCAGCTTATCGAATCATCTATCTCCCCCATTCAGGGTCAAGCAGTCTCCACTGGTCTCGGACAAACATATTGAAGCCTCCATCTCCCCCGTTAAGAGTCGAGCAATCTTCACTGGTCTCAGACCAGCTTATTGAAGCCTCCATCTCCCACGTTCGGGGTCGAGTAGTCTCTATTGGTCTCAGACCAGCATACTGAAGCCTCCATCTCCCCCATTCGAGGTCGAGTAATCTCCACTAGTCTTGGACCAGGTAATTCAGCTCCACGCCCGCTCAGTTCATGGACTTCACTCCCATTTGCCTCTGATTACATAGGCTCCATACTCGCTCGACACTTAGGCTTCGCGTCCTTCGATCTCACGAGCTCCTCTCCTGCTCAACATCGCTCGATCCCCATTTGGCATTCAACCGCTTGGCATCACTCGATTGCCTGCTTGGCACTATATTTCATCCCTCAGTCATCACATGCATCACTTGTTGCTCGGTCGACGAGTGCATCGCTCGTTGCTCGATCAACACTTGCCTAGTTGGTTGCTTCGTCGGTACTCATATCCTTCGACACTCATTTAGTACTATTTTTTTGTTACTCACTCTGCATCGCTATTGTCGTTCAATTGGCATCGCTACTGTCACTTGCTTGACACTGCTTCCGCTACTCGATCGACATTGTCACAGCTATGAGATTGATGTTATACGATGAACCTAGTGATCTGACGGGTACTCATATCATTTGACACTCATTTAGTACTATTTTTTTGTTACTCACTCTGCATCGCTATTGTCGTTCAATTGGCATCGCTACTGTCACTTGCTTGACACTGCTTCCGCTACTCGATCGACATTGTCACAGCTATGAGATTGATGTTATACGATGAACCTAGTGATCTGACATTTTATTCGGGAGTGATTCAACATTTATGATAGACTATCTAGGTTGTCAGATTTACGCCTCCTTTGATTAGACTTGAAGAGAAGACTTGTGATGCAGTAAGAGAAGAACAAGTGGGTAAGGAGGGCATGAGGGGAATTTCACTGTTTTAGGTTTTAGAGGAGAGGGAGCACGATTGAGAAAGGGGGTTTTTTTTGTGTTGAGACCGTCGCCGCTGTCTCTGAGGCCAGTGCCCTTAGCGTCACCACCGCCTCATGCTCATGCACAAGGATAGCCGGCGATGCCGACACCACCACTGTCGACAAAGGGACATACCTCCTCCACCTCTTCTCCGTCGCCATGGCCACCACAACTGTGCAGAGGGAAGCCGCCACCTCCTCCCTTCTCCATGTCGATTCTAGCGGCGACGTCCATGCACAATGCCATCGCTGTCGTTGCACACGTCCATCGTAGCACATCTGCCACCTCTGACCATTGTTGCCTCGCAGTCCTCACTGCAGGTTAGGTTGAGATCACGCACATCGCCGTCGCCGACTACATTGATGACCTTACGCAAGGGCTCCTCCGTCGGCCAATGATTCTCCTCTCTCATATGTGAGTTGTCGTCGTTGTGAGCAATCAAGGTCAGATCTCATCACCGACTCAGGCCTCCAGGCCGTTGCCGCCATACACCCCTTGCGGTGCTCTGCACTGGCTCCACCCCCTTCTGGCCACTGCCTCCAGCAGCAGTCACCGGCATACCCATGAGCTCCACTGGCCTTATAGCACCACTGCCGCTTCCCCTCTTCTCATCACCACTGTGCGCCTTCTTTGACACCTCTACAGCAACCTTCAACGTCGCTACAGCTGACTCTAACACCTCTACCATCACTGTCGCCGGCTCAAGGCAGATCCAATCACCATTGTGTTTCGCCCTTCGCGTGACTATTATTATTGGGAGTTGTTGGTATTATCCGGCCTGTAAGCTGTTATTGGGATCCAACTTTCTACCCGCAGGGATATTTCAGTATGTGTGTCGTTGTCATATTTTGACCTGCATGTCGTCCTTTGGATCCATGTTGCACCCGACTCCGTGTCGTCGCCCTCAGATCTAGCGCCTCAGTTGACTTATATTCATCTACCCTTCAAGACCATGACAACTCGATTAGCCTCATGACCAGCTCACTAATCCACTAGAGGGCACCCCTTTGGGCCAGGGTATGTCACCGTACTTATTCTTTATTCATTTTATTATTCTACCATTATCCTGTTCCTTATATATTCATGGGATCTACCTCGAGCATCTGGGTGTTAGAGACAAGAGCAACCTAGTCGCTATCTGCAGATAGCGTTGACCAGAGACCTTTTAACGACTTGGTCAACATAAAAGATAGCTCATCATATCCTCTCCTCTAGGGCATGGCGACTTGGTCAGCATTCCAGTCACATTATATCGATAGTTCCATCTTCTCAACTTCTAGATAGGATCAATGGGGAAGAATGTAAAATATGGGAATTAAATAAAAAAAAGTATTATTGGAGAAATAATCTTATAAATTTTTTAAGAATTTAATTTTTTTTTAAATTTATTCTGATCTTGGATGAGATATTTTAAGGGGTAGATTTATTAGGCTAAGAAAAAGCTCGGTTGGAATATCAATTAAGTTGGGAGTTGATTGACTTTATTAATATAAGATTATAAGTAATTAACCTAAGCTATATATATAAAAACCTAAGTCTTTATCTCATTCCTTTTTCCATTTCTCTCTTGATACCTAAGCCGCCAACCACTTCATTGCACAAGCGCAATGCCACCGCCGCACCGGTTGCCCACAAGCTCACCACCAGAGCCTCTCTTCCTCTCCAACGTACCTCACCACCACATGCATCTAGTTGTGTTTTTTCCCCCTTTTTTGCCACCTTCGATTTGAAGCCAATTGCCACGCCATCGAATCGTTGCGAGCACCAGCGCCGTCACCCTTCTTCGACCAGCCAACCGTCGCTACCCCTCCTCTGCACTAGCTCACCTCAGCAGTAGACACCGCTAGGCCTCTCCTCAGCAGCCACCGGGCTATCCTACCCTGACTGTCCGATCCTGACTTCAAGTTTTGTTGAACCCCTAGGTCGGACTGACGCCTACTATTCCCTTAACCAGAAATGCGTCCTCACTGGATCTCTCCTCCAGTTGCTTACCTTTACTTACAATTTTAGACTTAGTTGATCTTGATTTTTTGATCCATCAGGTCTTCTTGCCAGATGCCTAATCTGGACTTCAGCTGATAGTTTGGTCCTCCCTGACCTAACTGTCTAGTCCCCTCTGACTCAGCTAGACTTCTTGCCAATTGTCTGGTCCTTTTGACCCGACTAGACTTCAGCCTGGTGTTTGGTCCTTATCAAGTCTTTCAGTCCTGCACACTTGGTAACAAGGTTAGACAACACAACATCTAACTTTAATCCATTTGTCATTTATCAAAACCTAAGTCTGATTATTGGTGCTAACTTCACCAACAGTATCAAATATTATCACTAAGGGGTACCATCTAATCTGTCAGACAAGTATACCTCCAAGGCATGATAAAAAGACCCGGGGCTCTAGTCTCTTTGGGTTAAGGGTGACCCCATAAAGAAGGCGAAAAGAAATAGGGGCTAACTAATGGAGGGGAGTGTGGAAATACTCATATATGGTTTAAAAGAACTCGAGCATGGGAAAACGAAGGTCGTTAGATAGCTGGCTATAGAAGAAGGTGGCGAAACCTGTCAGTGGTAGGTGTGGACGTTGATCCGGCCTTGACATCCAGATTCTGTGGTACATAGTGACACCAAAGGTCATCCTCATCTCTTCTTGGGCATCTTTGGAGAAAGTTGATTTCATCGACTCATACTAGGAGCTTAACAGTTCTCCGACGGCCATTATCCCAATGGTAAAAAAAGAAAAGAAGGGAGGATGGAAATGGGACTTACAACAGTGAAAGAAGTAGGAGTCTCGCAACCGAAGGAGAGCAGCATAGGGAAACACAAATGAAGGTGTTGAAAGCGACGTCGCCTCTCCAAACCTAATATACTTATGCTTGCTTGGCTATGACCATCAGATTCTAAATCCAAAATGGTGGGATAGCTTTCAGCCTATCAGATCGAGCATGTGGATCAACACAATCCGATTAATTATGAAGATTCGGATGACTCCTCGATCACCTCAGTCATTTAATTACATTGATGATATGACCTTGAAATGATATCATTGAAAGGATCTTGTCAATTAGAGCGCCATATGCGCCTCAAAAACTGAGGTTGATAGAGCATGGTTGACCAACGCCTTGAAGGGGCTAAAAGCATGTTGATATGACAGCTCCATCCCGCCATAACACAACAATCTAGTCAGTCGGGCTCACTCCTCTTTCAATTAAACTCGATGGGGAGATTTGTGATGTGGAGAGTATCAACACCCTCCACGTATACCTAAAGGGTTAATATTCATGTTGAGATGAGGTCAAGTCAAGTTTGGTCAACGGTGAACCTAAGACGGATGACACGGCGAATAACGTGGGGCCCCTAAAGTCAAGGTCAAAGTTAAGAAAGTTGATTGGCGTGACGGTCAAAGTTAAGAAAGGGTCAACACTTAGGGCTAGCACGGTCACATGTGTTGGTTGAGTGGTCTAGCCGATCAGACCTCTGGTTCAATCGAATCCCAAGTTCCTCAGGCTCGATTGAACCCCAAGCTGTATTAGGCAATTCAGAGCTGAGTCGTCTTGGTCTAATTGAATATGCTAGGCGTACGGCTCGACCGAACTCTTCGACCGAGAGGAGGTCGAATCCTCAAGAGGGTCATCATTCCTTAGTCGACCCGGATAATAGAGGGGACTCAGTCGGCGTATCATCAAAGTGCACATCAACCCAACAACCTAATATTAATTCCTTTTTAATATTTTGTGTAACGGTTGTTAGAAAATTAAGGGAATATTTCTTGTGCAGTCTTTACAATGGAAATTTCTACCCTACAAAGCATAGAAGTGATGGGTCTATTTTCGAAAAGGCGTCAGAATGTTAGAATCATTAGTCCTTTTTTGAAAATACATCGATATTTGTGCATAAAAAAAAAAGTAACACTATATAAGAGGTTTCCTCCCAATGATGCATGTACACAACATTATGCACTCAAAATTCACTGTTCCTTTCTACTGTTCACTACATTCCATTTTCTCTCAACCACTTGTTTGGCTTGAGAGTTGAAGTACCTGCGCTAGGAATCCCTCCCTGACCCGGTTGCTGGTATTTTTTCTCCTCTACGTTCTTTTTTGGCACACATGATTGTTCAATGCCCTCTGCTTCCAACTCAAAGTCTTCTCACAATCAACATCAAATCACCTACCCAGCGCACCATCTTTTCCAATTTCAGACAGGATTAACAGGTATATTTCTAATTCAACTTGACTCGACCAACTCCTTCATATACTCCATTTGGCTTGGTCGATTCCTTTAGATACTCTATTCGACTCGACTTGATTGATTCTTTCAGTTACTCCATTCAACTTGGCAATATCGGTCTCTTTCAGGTCAACCACTTGGGTCAACCACTTGGCTCAACCAAGAGTGGATTCGAGACAAGAATTTCCACCATTCGACTCGACCATGCCGATCCCTTCCGTTCGACCACTCTGCTTAAGCGAGGGTGGACCCAAAATAAGAAGTTCCACCACTCAATTCGGTCATGCCCAGCCGTCTTAGGTATATCAAGCCTTCGATACCAAGAGCGTGGTCCATATGAGAGGTAGAGGTTAACAGAAAATGGGAGGACATGACTCACAGAGTATTTGATGACATGACTAACATATCATGGTATGACAGGACCCACATTGATATGATGCCTTCTAAACTTGTACCAAAGGTCCCATCAATTGGGGTGTGGAAAACATGAGGTAGTTCATATATATTAAAAGGTAATTCATCTTTAAAAAGAGGCATGCGTACATAAAATCCTCAAAATTTCCTGTCGCTGTTCGTCTTTAACACTTCTTACTGCCTTTATTTGAAGTTTGGAGTGATTTAATTAGGACATCCTACCTCCATTCTAATTTTCTTTTAAATTTTGCAAGAAATCAAAGATCTTCCCCTACACTAGTTGACTCCATCAATATCATGATTTCAATCAGCCCGATTTTTCCCCTGCACTAGGTGACTTCATCAATACCGGAGACAGTTGTTCGGTGATTGATCCGTGGATGGTCTCCGACAAGGACGGACGGTCTCACGCAGCAACAACATACATAACAAAATTGATCTCCACTTATTTTATAAATAAAAGTCATTCATCCTATTAATACATATAAAGGATCATCGGAACTATAAAACTGCTCACGCAGCAGCAACTTACGTAACAAAATTGTAAATTGTGTATACAGAGGTTGAGTGAAAGAACACAAGGCAACAAAGAATCACTGAGCCCATGCATGCCTGCCTCCCTCCACGTTCGTTTGCCAACCCCTGTCAGATTTCTTCATCAACTCCAATACTGATACCAAATTATTCAAACGCCCTTTGATTACTACTATTATACAAATGATTTTCATTCACCCTCGAATTTCTGAAAGAAAAATATTGTTTACTTTCAAAAACTATTTTATTTCGTTCCCTTCCATTTATCAAAACGTCGAAAGCTGAGATAAGTGAAAAGATTTGGGGCGAAATGGAATTGTCTCAGCCCAATGATCCTTCACTGATTACCATAAACAAGACGCATAGCACGACAGAAACAGAGTACGTAGTTTCTAATTGACAGCCACATTGTCGTCGGCGGTGCCGCCGAGCATCATCTGTCGGACGGCGTTGGCGTACTCGAGTAGCTTGTCGATCGGAGGGATCGTCTCCCTCACCTCTCTCTGCTCCTCGAAGTCCCTCAGCCAGGCGTGGAAGCGCGGGAACGCCTCGGGGTCCACCAGCTTCACTTCCATCGCCTCCTCGAAGACGGCGAGCCAGTAGGAGCCGCAGCCGAGGACGACGTCGAGGACCCCAATCTCGTCGCCGCCGAAGAACCGCCTCCCCTCGAACGCGCCGCCTCCGCCCATCTCTCTCTCCAGCAGCTTCAGGTTCTGATGCACCTGTTCGACGGCGGCCTTCCGCCCGTCCCCGGGGCAGGAGGAGAAGACGGCGGCGACGGAGGGGGCGAGCTTGTCGTCGGCGAAGTGGGACCAGAAGCGGGCGGCGGCGCGGTCGCAGGGGTCGGAGGGGAGGAGAAGGCGCCCGCGGGGCCACGTCTCGTCCAGGTACTGGAGGATGACGACGGAGTGGAGTACGGCGCGGCCGCGGTGGAGAAGGACGGGGAGGCTCCCGTAGACTGGGTTGTGGAGGAGAACGGCGGGGGAAGGGCGGAGGGGGTCTTCTTCCTGGTACTCGAAGGGCAACCCCTTGAGCTTGAGGGCGAGCTGGACGCGGTGGGTGTGGGAGTCGGCCCAGGAGCCGAGCAGCTCGAGATCAGAGTCGCCGGCGATAGGTTGCTGATCCATGAACCGATGAACGATGGAGCTGGAGATGGAGATTGTGGCTCTTCGACCCTTCTTTATACACTACCAAACCAAGATTGAATTGATCTTCGGCTCTGGGATTGCACGTGGAGCGAGTCAGGTGGTGGAGCAGGGGCTTGTCAGGGAAGGCATGCAGGAGCGCGGAGGGAGTCCATTGAAGTGTGTGTTCTGTTCAGTGGTAATTAGGGGTGTGTCTGTACTCGGGCCCGCATAAAGGACAGTAAGCGGGTGCATCATGAGGTCATCATGCACCTCCCATTCAAAGTCAACTTGAATTCTAAGCACGCATGGCGCTCAGGCGCATTTACAATTAGCAAGGTACGGACGTAAGAAGAGAATCCGAGGCAATCTGGCAAATTAATGTGGTGGGGCCACGCAGTTGTATATGATCATGAACATGAGACACATTCCTTTGGACTCCGCCATGATTACGTGTCGGTACCAAAATTACGTGTAAAGGGTCACATCCCAGGCTGTCTTTATTTAAACTCAACTTAAGGTCCTCCTGGCGTAGAACAGATAGAAAGTACATGATTCTAATATTAAAAGGTCTAGGGATCGATTCTTGAGGTGTCATTATCTGAGATTAATGTCTCAGCTATGCACTTTTCACCTGTTGATTCTAAGGGCCGCTGATATGACGATTCTATATTTTTTTTTTTAAACTCAATTTAATTAAGGAATAGTAAAAAACATATTTTTTTTTAATTTGTTATTAAAAGAGGTTTTTTTATAACATCTATTTTGAGGATTTATAAAACTTTTAAAAAAGTGAACCATCGTGAAAATTTTAAATTAATCTTTTTAAAATTGAGAATGTGGGTCAGGTTAAAAAAACATTAAATAAAAATTATACGATATTGAATAATAATAATAATAATAAATATGTTATTTAATAAATGTGAAGGTTTTTATGATAATGATGAGAGTAATAATTTTTTATGATATTAATATGATATATTAAAATTTAAAATATATATTTATAATTCTAACGGTTAAAGATGCCCTAAAATCATAACTGCTATGCAGTATGTCATAATTACTGCATAATAATTTTATAACTATTATTTATAACCGCTATTAGATATATCTAGTACAATATGATATACCATTCAACGAACACACTGGGGGTATTTTTTTACAGAACAATACTAAATTTGCTAAAATCTGACTAGTTAAAATATATTTTTAAGATTATTATTAAGGATGTCCAAATAAAATTATTTTTTTATTAATAATTAATTATAATTTAAATGACATATATTATAATTTATTTTCTAACGGATATAACTTAGCAAGATTTATCATTTTTTAAATTATTTTTTTAAAGAATTATTTTAGCTTGGCTTACTGCGCACGTCAGTGTTTCGTGCGTGCATCGGTGCATGGCACAGTGGCGTTAGCTTTTACCGCACGCACAGTTCACAAATCTCCTCAGCCTCACCGCAAACAGCAATGGCCACTGGCAGTCCTCCACTGTTCGACTGCACGAGCTGTTCTACTGGGAGACGATAGACGGTGCGACTCAGGCCAGAGTACTACTTAGAGATCCACGCAGGGATGTGCAGTGGTACACGCATGTGGACTCGGGGTAGCCCTAAGTCAGTCACAAAGGTCTGCAGGACTCACATGGATCAGAGGGCTCAAGGAGTCGAAAGGGTTAAGCCAAATGATAACACAGAAGGAAAAAATTGACTAGATTTATGGGGTGGTACAATCTGAGCTGTCTTCTTTGTGTTTTGTCACTGTCTGAATGTCTCTTTTAATGGGGTTGTGTATACATTTGGGAAAAGGATGAGGAGAAAAAGGCGGGGGAGGAATAAGGGGAAGATGTAACTCATCATGGATGGGGATGAAAACTTTGAGACAACAAAGGAATGTTAGTCTATGAGATTTATTGTTTCAAATTTGAAAACAAACTTCATTGTCTTTCTTGTCTTTGTTTGAGAACCTCAATAGGAAGCTCTTCTTCCATGGTAAATTTGAGAAGCTTGACAACGGCTTTTGATTGTAGATCGACTACAACAGAAGTGGAACCAAGTTTGTCAACAGCCTTAAGTAATATCTCCACCCTACAAGTACCCAGACCATACACTGGAGTTGAAGCGACGACGATGCAGCCTCAACTCAGTAGCTCAGACTCGGCTCCGATTGACTTCCTTGATGCTCCTTCTCGCCTCCTGATTCTTCTGAAATACTGATAGAAGGCCTTCCTTGTGCAACACTCAGGCGCAGAGGTCGACCTTCAACCTCCTGTATCATTGTCAAAATTGACACAATCAAAGGGATGACAATTGGATTTGCCCTATGAAAACACACATCACCCACCATGCTTAAGGCTATACATCTTACCCTATTACTTAAGATGGGATAGAGATGAAGCAAGAATTTTGCGCCCTAGGCAGTCCTAACCTTGCCATGCTTCTTGCCTAATCTCTCTGTGCCCATTAGCTTCACGTGAACAAGTACAAAAACTATATACACCCTCCTAAATGAGAAATATTTTGGCATGGAATGGGTTCCATCCTAATTCAATATGATAGCAACCCTAGACCTATAGATTTAAGTGATGACAGACACGAGGAGACCTATTGAAGTTAGGATGCTCCATGCTCATTACTAATACGGCCATTGATTTTGAAATGGAGTGTGCTCCATCACAATTCAACATCATTAGTGACGATGGACATGAGGAGACTATTGAAGCTAGGATGTTCCATGCTCATTACTAATATGATCAATGATTTTGAAATGGAATGTTCTTCACCCCGATTCAACATCTAAGTGATGACGGATATGAGGGAACCTATTGAAGCTAGGATGTTTCCATGCTCATTACTAATACGATCAGTGATGTTGAAATGGAATGTGCTCCACCCCAATTCAACACCATACATCTAAGTACGATGGACATGAGGAGATCTATTGAAGCTAGGATGCTCCATGCTCATTACTAATGCGATCATTGATTTTGAAATGGAATGTGCTCCACCCCAGTTCAACGTCATATATATAAGTGACGACAGACAAGAGGAGATCTATTGAAGCTAGGATGCTCCATGCTCATTACTAAAGCTATCATTGATTTTGAAATGGAATGTGCTCCACCCTGGTTCAACATCATACATCCAAGTGACCATGGACATGAGGATACCTAATGTGGATACGGTTTAGGGCAGAGAGGAGATTAGTGGAAAAGTGAGGAGCAATCTGATAAAAGCATGGGTAGGGTTTTAAGAAGAGGGTACTGTAGCATGCGGAGGGGAGGCGGCGTTTTGGGGTTTCTGCTGTTTCTTGGTGGAGTTTACGCCGCCGCCCATTTTCTTCTTCCTCTTCGCCGGAACGGACGCCGACGCCGACGCCGGCCTTCGCCTCTGCCCCTCTCTTCTTCTCCTCTCGCCGGCAGAAGCTTCTAGTTGTCATTCCTCTTCTCCTCCTCTCCCTCTCCTCACTGTGCCGCTCCCTCTCTCTCGCCACCACCCTCGCAACGCCGGCGATAGCCTCTCCTCTTCTTCCTCCTCGCAGCGCCGACCATAGCGACGACAGCCTTCTCCTCTTCCTCCCCACAGTGACGACGACAGCACCACCTTCCTTCTCCTAGCTGCGCTGCCGCCGGCCCGACGACCGCCCATCTCCCCCCTTTTTTCCTTCTCCTCTCGACGCCGGCGATGACAGTGGTTTCCTTCGTCCCCCGCGCCATGCCGTCGCCGGGCAGACCGGCCACTGCCCTTCTCCTCACCCACGCAAGCCGGTCTCAAATGCCTCCGCTGTTTCGCTTCCTCGTGTGATACCGCCGCAGCCACCTCTTCCCCGCGGACTCCGCCTCTCTTTCTCCTCCCCTTGCCGGAACCGCCTCCAGGCCACTCCACTTCCTCCCTCTTACACGCTGCCGCCCAGGGGAGGGGACTGCTGCCTCCATTCTCCCCTTGGACAGTGCCGCCTCCGGGTTACCTCCCCCTTCCCAAGCGTCGGTGGCCGAGTGCGGCCTCCACCGTGGCTGTTGTCATTGATTGGACTGTATTTAGTTCCCGTTGTGTTCCTGGCCTTCGTGTCGTTTTATTGTATTTTGGCTTTTGTGCCGATCTGGCTTGGGTACGGTATTCCGACCTACGCGCTCATCCTGCCTGTGTGTTGTGTCCCGGCCTGCGTGCCGATCTAGTTTCCCGACCTACATGCCGATCTAGTGTCCCGGCCTGCGTGCCGACCTAGTGTCTCGGCCTGCGTGCCGACCTCATATCCCGGCCTGCGTGCTGGTGTCGTGTCCCGGTCTACGTGCCGGTGTCGTGTCCCGACCTACGTGTCGATCTAGTTTCCCGGCCTACGTGCCGACCTAGTGTCTCGGCCTGCGTGCCGACCTCATATCCCGGCCTGCGTGCTGGTGTCGTGTCCCGGCCTGTGTGCCGATCTAGTTTCCCGGCCTACGTGCTGATCTAGTGTCCCGGCCTGCGTGCCGACCTAGTGTCTCGGCCTGCGTGCCGACCTCATATCCTGGTCTGCGTGCCAGTATTTTATCCCGGTTTGCATGTCGTCTTCCAGTGTCGTGCTGCGTTCCACTCCTCATCATCGGATCCAGCCTGATCAAAGTCCGCTACTCTTCCGGGTCGCGACAACTTGAGACGCGTCCCATCCGAGGGCGCCCCCTTGGGCCAGGGTACGTTTCTCGTTCATATTTCATATGCATTTTCATTATTTCATGGCTTAGTCTTGTACTCATATATTCGTTGGATCTGCCTCGAGCATCGGGGTACCGAGGGCCGGGTTAACCCGGTCGCTGGCTGCAGGTAGCGTTGACCAGAGGACTTTTGAAGACTTGGTCAACACGGGAGCCATCTCAGCACACCCCCCCTCCGGGACGTCGCGATTCAGTCAACATTTCATCCACCTCCCCCGACAGTCCGTCTGACTCAGCTTCCGGACCGGATCAATTTTGGCTCCGTCTGTGGGAACACAACAGCCTGTTCTGGAACGTGAAGATGGACGACGTCGGGAGGTTCTCTACTATTATCATAATCCCGGAGGATCTCGATGCACATATTATTTTCCATCCTCACTCCACCGGTATTCGGGAGTCGAGGGATTGAGTGGAGCTTCAGCTGGTTGACAGGTTAGTTTTTCCGTTATGTTTTTTCCCTGACTCCACGGGTATTCGGGAGTTAAGGGACCGAGACCAACCCTTAGCCGGTTGGCATGGCTTCCCGATCAGGTACGATTACAAGCTCTGCTCTCTTTTTACGATTATAGGAACTGCTATATTTCCCTGATAAAAGAGTAAGAGCCTAGTTCTTTGATCAAAGACTAGAGCCTTCAATTTCTGATCGGACACTAGGGGCCCAGCTCCCCGCTCATACTCTAGGGGCACAGCTCCCCACTCATACACTTGGGACACAGCTCCCCGATCATAGACTTGCAGTACCACTTCCCGATCAGGATCTAGGGGCCTTGCTCTTTGATTACAGGCTAGGGACCTTACTCTCCGATCAGGGGCCAGGGGCCAGGGGCCAGTTCCTCGATCATGTGTGCTACAGGCTCTGCACCCTTCACCATGAGGCTCTGCATCCTCTTATTGCTACAGGCTCTGCACCTTTCACCATGAGGCTCTGCATCCTCTTATTGCTATAGGCTCTGCACCCTTCACCATGAGGCTCTGCATCCTCTTATTGCTACAGGCTCTGCACCCGTCACCATGAGGCTCAGCATTCTCTTATTGCTATATGCACTTCACTCTATTATTATTATATGCTCTGCATCCTTCACTTGTTGTGCAGCCTCTTACATCTACAGGTGTTGCTCTCTTCATCCACGGTGCTCTGCTTCCTTCTATGGCTATGGGCTCTGCTCCCTTATATCGGCTTCGCGCCCTTTATCTTCTCCCCTCGCTCCACGGGTATTCGGGAGTTGAGGGATCAAGACAGATCCGCAGTCGGTTAGCACCACACCGCTGTCAAGTATGACATAAGCTTTATTTCCTCATGCTGCTACATGCGTCGCTTTTACTAGCTTTAAAGCTTATCCTTCCCCGTTCGGGGTTGAGTGATTTTCACTGGTCTCAGACCAGCTTATTGGATTTCATATTTCCCCCGCTCGGGGTTGAACGATTGTCACTGGTCTCAGCCCAGCTTATTGGATTTCATATCTCCCTCGTTCGAGGTTGAGCGATAGTCACTGGTCTTAGACCAGCTTATTGGATTTCTTATCTCCCCCGTTCGGGGTCGAGTTATCGCCACCGGTCTCGGACCGGAGTATCATTACTGGTCTCGGACCAGCGCCATCGCCACCGGTATCAGACCGGAGTATTATTACTAGTCTTGGACCAGCGCCATCGCCACCGGTCTTGGACCGGAGTATCATTACTGGTCTCGGAC
The DNA here is from genome assembly GCF_018446385.1 of Zingiber officinale. Lineage (NCBI taxonomy): Eukaryota > Viridiplantae > Streptophyta > Magnoliopsida > Zingiberales > Zingiberaceae > Zingiber > Zingiber officinale. Next base: position 19,499,472 of record NC_055989.1, read on the forward strand.
CAGCGCCATCGCCACCGGTCTCAGACCGGAGTATAAGTGACCAGCGCCATCGCCACCGGTCTCGGACCGAAGTATCCCAGACTCTCGCCCCAGTGCGAGTTATAAGTGAGCTCTGCTCTCACGCCCAACGACCTTTCAAGTCGGCTCCCATGCGAGAATTAAAAGTGAGCTCTGTTCTCACGCCCAACGACCTTTCAGGTCGGTAGTTCCAGACTCTCGCCCCAGTGCGAGTTATAAGTGAGCTCTGCTCTCACGCCCAACGACCTTTCAGGTCGGCTCCCATGCGAGAATTAAAAGTGAGCTCTGTTCTCACGTCCAACGACTTTTCAGGTCGGTAGTTCCAGACTCTCGCCCAAACACGAGTTATAAGTGAGCTCTGCTCTCACGCCCAACGACCTTCCTGGTCGGTATTCCAGACTCTCGCCACAGGGAGAATTAAAAGTGAACTATGCTCTTACGCCCAACGACCTTCCCGGTCGGTGTCCCAGACTCTCGCCTTAGGGCGAGTTATAAGTGAGCTATGCTCTCACGCCCAACGACCTTCTTGGTCGGTGTTCCAGACTCTCGCCCCAGCGCGAGTTATAAGTGAGCTATGCTCTCACGCCCAACGACCTTCCTGGTCGGTGTTCCAGACTCTCGCCCCAGTGCGAGTTATAAGTGAGCTCTGCTCTCACGCCCAACGACCTTTCAGGTCGGCTCCCATGCGAGAATTAAAAGTGAGCTCTGTTCTCACGCCCAACGACCTTTCAGGTCGGTAGTTCCAGACTCTCGCCCCAGTGCGAGTTATAAGTGAGCCATGCTCTCACGCCCAACGACCTTTCAAGTCGGCTCCCATGCGAGAATTAAAAGTGAGCTCTGTTCTCACGCCCAACGACCTTTCAGGTCGGTAGTTCCAGACTCTCGCCCTAGTGCGAGTTAAAAGTGAGCTCTGTTCTCACGTCCAACGACCTTTCAGGTCGGTAGTCCCAGACTTCTAACGGTCATGACTCAGATTATTCTCTTCTCCCCTTGCTCCCCGGGTATTTGGGAGTTGAGGGACCGAGACGGATCCTCAGTCGGTTGACATCACTTTGTGATCAGGTATGATAAAGATTCTGTCCCCTTATATTGCTACAGGTTTCGTTTCTATGGGCTTTAAGGCTTATCCTCACCCGTTCGGGGTTGAGCTATTACCACCGATCTCGGACCAGAGTATTACCGCCGGTTTCGGATCAGAGTATCATTAACGATCTCTCGGTCAGGCGGTCAGACCAATTCCCGGTCAATCTTCCAGACAAATTCCCGATCGGGCTATCAGACAAATTCCCGGTCAGGCTTCTAGACCAAGTCCTGGTCAAACCTTCAGATCAATTCCTGGTCAGGCCTCCAAACTGCTTCTTTGTCAGGCCCTCAGATTGTTTCTGGGTCAAGTCTCCAGATCGAGTACTGGTCAGGCCTCCAGAGCACCTCCCGGTCGGCTGTCCCAGACTCTCGCCCCAGTGCGAGTTATAAGTGAGCTCTGCTCTCACGCCCAACGACCGAGCTGCTCGGTCGGCTGTCCCGGACTCTCGCCCCAGTTCGACTTATAAGTGAACATGCTCATGCCCAACGACCTTCCCGGTCGACACTCATCACTCTACTCACTTGCTGATCAGCCCGACACCCATCACACTTGCTTCACTTGCCACTCTGCTCGGCGCTGATCCTTCGCGTTTCGCTCACCACTGTTGCTTGGATGGCACTCACTGCTCACGCGCCGCTCTGCCCGACACGCATCCCACTTGATTCACTTGCCGCTTTGCCCGGCACTCTCAGCTCACGTTTTCGCTCACTGCTGTTGCCCGGTCGGCGCTCACCGCTTCACTCGCCGCTCTGCTCGGCACTTATCATTCGCGTTTCGCAGTTGCCCGGTCGGCGCTCACCGCTTCACTCGCCGCTTTGCTCAGCACTTATCATTCGCATTTCGCTGTTGCCCGATCGACGCTCATCGCTTTACTCGCCGCTCTGCCCGGCACTCAGCTCCCACGTTCCGCTCACTTCTGTTGCTCGGTCGGCATTCATCGCTTCACTCGCCACTCTGCTCGGCACTTATCGTGCACGCTTCTCCGCTCTGCTCGGCACTCATCCTTAGCGCTTCGCTTACCGCCGAGGCTGGGTCGGCACTCATCGCCTACTTGTCGCTCTGCTCGACATAATCGCCCCGCTCGTCGCTCTGCCCTTCATGTTTCTTTCATCGCTGTTGCTTGGCCGTTTGCTCAATTATTCGCTGGTACCACTCGGCTACTCGCTTTACACCGATCGGCCCATCGCTTATAGGCTTTTTCGGTTGTGCATTCGACACCGCTCGCCCGATCTTATTCTGCTCGGTAAGCATTCACTCTATTTCCAGATCGATATTTCTCGATTGCCAGGTCGTGATTTACTGTTGCTCAGTCGACACTCGCTCGGTCGCACTCACGGTTTTGTGCGTCCATCATTCCTTTATGGCCCGGTCACGATTTAGGGTCACTCGGTCGACACTTTTCGGTCGCCTGATTGTCGCTCGATCATTTTACTCAGCATTTCTCGATCGTCTACTCGATATCGCTCAACATTCGCCAGATCGCTCTTTCGACACTCGCTCGATATGTCTTTTGTCGCTCGATCGTGGCTTGTTCTTTTCGTCGCTATGTTGGGTACTCGTCGTCCATAGCGACTCGTTCGATGTTATATGACAGACCCGCGATATGACTCTGCATTCAGTAGTGATTCTCTGTTTTATTTGGATGAGTCTAGTCAGTCGGACTTGCGCCTCCTTCGACTAGACTTGAGGGGGAGGCTTGTGATGTGGATACGGTTTAGGGCAGAGAGGTGATTAGTGGAAAAGTGAGGGGCAATTTGGTAAAAGCATGGGTAGGGTTTTAAGAAGAGGGTACTGTAACATGCGGAGGGGAGGCGGCGTTTTGGGGTTTCTGCTATTTCTTAGTGGAGTTTACGCCGCCGCCCATTTTCTACTTCCTCTTCGCCGGAACGGACGCCGACGCCGGCCTTCGCCTCTGCCCCTCTCTTCTTCTCCTCTCGCCGGCAGAAGCTTCTAGTTGCCATTCCTCTTCTCCTCCTCTCCCTCTCCTCACTGTGCCGCTCCCTCTCTCTCGCCACCACCCTCGCAACGCCTGCGATAGCCTCTCCTTTTCTTCCTCCTCGCAGCGCCGACCATAGCGACGACAACCTTCTCCTCTTCCTCCCCACAGTGACGGCGACAGCACCACCTTCCTTCTCCTCGCTGTGCTGCCGCCGGCCCGACGACCGCCCATCTCCCCCCTTTTTTCCTTCTCCTCTCGACGCCGGCGATGACAGTGGTTTCCTTCGTCCCCCGCGCCATGCCGTCGCCGGGCAGACCGGCCACTGCCCTTCTCCTCACCCACGCAAGCCGGTCTCAAATGTCTCCGCTGTTTCGCTTCCTCGTGTGATGCCGCCGCAGCCACCTCTTCCCCGCGGACTCCGCCTCTCTTTCTCCTCCCCTCGCCGGAACCGCCTCCAGGCCACTCCACTTCCTCCCTCTTACACGCTGCTGCCCAGGGGAGGGGACTGCTGCCTCCATTCTCCCCTTGGACAGTGCCGCCTCCGGGTTACCTCCCCCTTCCCAAGCGTCGGTGGCCGAGTGCGGCCTCCATCGTGGCTGTTGTCATTGATTGGACTGTATTTAGTTCCCGTTGTGTTCCTGGCCTTCGTGTCGTTTTATTGTATTTTGGCTTTTGTGCCGATCTGGCTTGGGTACGGTATTCCGACCTACAAGCTCATCCTGCCTGTGTGTCGTGTCCCGGCCTGCGTGCCGATCTAGTTTCCCGACCTACATGCCGATCTAGTGTCCCGGCCTGCGTGCCGACCTAGTGTCTCGACCTGTGTGCCGACCTCATATCCCGGCCTACGTGCTGGTGTCGTGTCCCAATCTGCGTGCCGGTGTCGTGTCCCGACCTGCGTGTCGACCTAGTGTCTCGGCCTACGTGCTGACCTCATATCCCGGCCTGCGTGCTGGTGTCGTGTCCCGGTCTGCGTGTCGATCTAGTTTCTCGGCCTACGTGCCGATCTAGTGTCTCGGCCTGCGTGCCGACCTCATATCCCGGTCTGCGTGCCAGTATTTTATCCCGGTTTGCATGTCGTCTTCCAGTGCCGTGCTGCGTTCCATTCCTCATCGTCGGATCCAGCTTGATCGAAGTCCGCTACTCTTCCGGGTCGCGACAACTTGAGCCGCGTCCCATCCGAGGGCGCCCCCCTGGGCCAGGGTACGTTCCTCGTTCATATTTCATATGCATTTTCATTATTTCATGGCTTAGTCTTGTACTCATATATTCGTTGGATCTGCCTCGAGCATCAGGGTACCGGGGGCCGGGTTAACCCGGTCGCTGGCTGCAGGTAGCGTTGACCAGAGGACTTTTGAAGACTTGGTCAACACGGGAGCCATCTCAGCACACACCCCCCCCCCTCCGGGACGTCGCGATTCAGTCAACATTTCATCCACCTCCCTCGACGGTCCGTCTGACTCAGCTTCCGGACCGGATCATTGATCATCACAGATACGATCATTGATTTTGAAATGGAATGTGCACCACCCCAATTCAACATCGTACATTTAAGTGATGACGGACATGAGGAGACTTATTGCAGCTAGGATGCTCCATGCTCATTAGTAATACGATCATTGATTTTGAAATGGAATGTGCTCCACCCCAATTCAACATCAATGCAGAGGAAAATGATGGAATGCAAAATTCCTGCCCAAATCTTGAACCCTTTTCTACCCAAATTCCACCCTTCTTTATACAGTAAACAAAATAACAGGAAGCAAAAGAATATGGAATCATACCACTCCGTTCATAGCCTCAATTGCAGCTTGGCAATCCTCATCAGACGCGAAGGTGACAAATCCAAATCCCCTTGACTGACCCGTATTGCGATCGAATATGACCTTAGCGCCCAGCAGGCCCCGCTGGGAAGCGAATGCGTCCCAGAGAGCCTGCGAGGTGAGATTCCATCCGAGGTTGCCGGCGTAGACCTTGTAAGGGCTGTCGACGTAGCCGCGAGACCGCATTCTCTGGCCAAGCACTTCCCTCTCCGCTCCTCTAGGCACCTCCGGGAAGTTCACCTTCACCTTCCGGCCGCCCGCTAACTGCGTTCATCATTCGCATCAATATCGATATCCAGAAGAAGTAAACATCGAGAAGGAACAGAAATTGCAATTCGACTCACGGAGCCATCGAACATTCGGATGGCCTCCTCGGCCTCCCCGACGCTGGCCATAGTCACGAATGCGAACCCACGGCTGCGATCCGTGACCCGATCGTACACTACCTGAAGCGGATTCCGCATAGAGAAGAAGGATTAGGTCAATGCCTAAATTAGTTAGGCACGGCGAGTGACGGAGAGGAAAGGCGCAGTAGGAACCTCGACAGTGTCGACAGTGCCGGCCTCGCTGAAGATTTCGGCAAGCTGGTCGCCGGTCATGGAGTAGGGTAGGTTTCCGACATAAAGCCGCCCGACGTCCTGCTGAAGGGATCCGGATCTCGAGCTAGCTCTTGACTTATTCAACACTTGCTCCTGCTCTTCCTCCTCTTCTTCAAGTAGTCCTCCGTAGTCCTCCTCGTCGCTGGAGAAGGAAGCAGCGGCCGCGGCGGGGGCGGAGATGTGGGGCTGCGACGAGAAGAAGGAGAGGGAAGGGAGGGGAAATAGGAGGGCTTTCCGGATCGAGGATGACGACAGGGGTGGGGAAAGAGGGTGTCGACGGCGATGGTTCTGCGGCAGGGAATGGGAGGAAAGGGCCGGGAGACCATGGACGGAGCAGCGGAGGCAAGTTGCGGTGGTCATTTTTTCGGGGGCTAAACTTAAGCGCCGGCGGAGCAGCACAGCATTCTTATCGTCTATGGATCGTGGGTGAATTACAGGCCCACGGCCCTTCCGAGTGATCCCAGCCACCCATCAGAACGACGCACGAATCGTGATCGCAGCCATCCATTAAGCTCGCGCTTCCAACGGAGGAGACAGAGACGACGGCGGCGGCTTCCCCCTTCCATTAGGTTCATTGTTGTCTTCGACGGCCCTGTGATCCGTGAAATCTCCAGAAGAAACCTCTTCCGGTTGTTCGATGGGTTCCTCCTAGTTGTCAGAGCCCTGTCACTCTCCATTGGCTTTCTGCTTCCGTTCGCATCGCATCTAAGTTCTCCGAGGCGATCCTCTCGACATCGGTCTCTTGTTCCTCCGGAGGGTCGTCGCCGCATTCCTCTGTGGCATCTGCGACGCCTCCAATTGCATCCCCCTTAGTAGATCGCTCAACCCTCGTCTGCAGGAGTTGTTGATTGGCACTTCGTTTGCGTCTCCAGCGTATTCACACTCACCTCCGATCTGGACTAGGTGCCCGCGCAGCTCGTCGATGATGGCATTCGCCTCTACAAACTCCCTCCCCCGGACAACACAAGCATCGAAGCAGTTGCATACACCTCGGACGTTGCCACCACCGTCGCCAATTGCGCCATCGGCACGGAGGTCGCCGTCACAAACTCTGACAAACCGCCCAGATGTGGAAATGCCTAGAAAAAGAGAAAGGGTACCTGGACGGACAAAAGAACACGAATTCGACTACGACTCCTCTCTAACTGGATGGGATGGGATGGGATGGGATGGGATGAGAGGGGCGAAGGGAAACCAACGTTAGAGCATTGCTCAGTAATATCGCTAAAATTTAAAATAAATCATCTATTTTATTAAATTGAGATGATTATTGTTCACTGCATTTTACATCAATTATTTTAAATTTTTTATTATTTTCTCTCTTTGTATGTAATATCTATTTTTTCTTCCATCGCTGTAGCCGGCATGCCGCCTCCACACTACCTCCGACAACCCAACAACAGCTCTCCTTATCTTTCCTGCTGTTTCATTATCAGCACGACCGCTTGTTGTTCTCTCCGCACACAAGCTTCGCTGTTGCTATCGAGTTCATCAGAATGGACACCACCATTGGAGTCTTTGCACACCACTAGAGCCAATGTCACTTTGATGCACCGCCGGCGAAAGAAAGTCAGGAGTAGCCGTTGATATTAGGGATAAAATTGAAATAACATATGCCTGAGTTCCCTTCTCATTCATTATATTCCAATCGGAGTATAAGAAATTATGTTAATTCCTTAGCATATAAGTGTAAGACTTAGGCTGCTCTCCCCTTCCCCTATGTAACTCACTCCATCCCAAATAAGGGGTTAAAATTCTCCTTCCCTTTTCCTTACCTCCTCCCAAGAAGAGCTTAATAAGTTGACGTAACAGATAACAATGAATGGAAGACCAAACGATTTCAATTTAGAATGTCACTGTTCACTCTTCCACCTCATTAATATGGAAGGTAAGCCGGTTCGATACCACATAAAATTTTCATCCATAATCAAATATAAATCAAAAAATATTTACGATGATCTATCTAAACCAGTAGTATTTTTAGGGTTATCGTCACAAAAATTACTACAGTACACTGAAACTATAATTCGAACCCTAGTTAACCCCAGCTATCAATTTTGTATCTTACTTTTGGAATATGAGATGAAACCGCCATTTTAGTAACCAAACCCACTCTCTTATATGGTGATCCTGTCCGAATCGCTGAACCAATGGACGCTGGGCACGTAGCGCTCCCCTGCTGCTGCTGTGGATCTCCGACTAAATGCACGACGCTCCGACGATCCTGCACAGAAGTCGGGCCGGGGAGGTTCCCGGCGACGACCCTCCGACGCTCAAGTCAGGCAAAGCTCACAACAAGAAAGTGGCTCCAAGAATTATAGAATGCGTAAAAAAAACCCCCTTCCGGCGAAGGTCTGCGAGCTCTTATATAGAGCTGGGAAGGAGTGTGTGCACACTGATCGAGGCACACACGTGTCCTCAGCCCATACCCCAGTATGAGCTTGTCAGTGAGCTTACCTGACCCATACTGCTACAGTACCAGCATGTCCCTGATGGGACAACGGAACCTCCTGACATAAGATTCGGAGTATGGCCTGAACATGTTCGCTGTCAGAGAGACGTCCCTTGTCTTTCTCCCTTGCTCCCGACATGGAGTCCGGGCGGCCGGCTTCATAAGAGTCCGGCCGGCCGTATGCGGTGATTTACTTGGGGGATTCTTAATAGCGTGTTCTGTGGAGACCAGTAGCAGTATGTTTCCTTGTCTTTGGCCGAGTGTGTCGTCCGCTCGGCCCTGCAATCTGTCCACTGAGCGCCGGAACCCTAACTTCCGTCAGGGCGCCTTTGACCACCGGCCTGACACCGGCTGGCCGGCCGGTCGGACCTACCCTTCTCCGGCCGGACACCGCCCCTTTGACTTCCACGTGGCGTTGACTCCACCGGATGGGGGTCCCCTGTTCTTACAACCGGATCACTTGCCTCCCCTTCAAGTCTAGTCGAAGGAGGCGAATTGTCCGACTGACTGGACTGCGAATCTAGCCGGGCAGCTCCTCCGTGCTAATATACTCCGATCGGCTTATCGCAGAGATGGCCTTGAACAAATCAACAATGGCATTCACCGGATCTCCTCGGGTTTTGCGCCAATCTCCGACATTAAGGTTGAGCATGCTTTCATTAAATGCTCCGAATGGTAGAACGCCACGTGGCGCAATGCCATCAGCCTACGGTGGCGGCGGCATGGTGTTTTGATGCGATCGAAGCGATTCGAAATGAACGGCGAGATGCACGCTTTGATTCGCGTGACCTGGATCCAACGGTGGAGGCCGGCCGGCCTCCGCCCTATAAAGCCTTCGTTTCCTTCTCTCCCTCATTTGCTTCTGCGTCCTGGACCACTGCCTCCAGTGCTTCGGAGCTCCGGCGATCTTGTTTCTGCTCTCCGACGCTCTCCGGCGCCTTTTCTTTGGCCCCCTTTTCCCACAGCAAGGTTTTACACCTTTCCTTCTGCCTTTCCGGTGTTTCTTCAGCATTTCTTTCTCAGTTTCGATCCTTGAAACTTCCTGTCGCTTGCTACTATTTTTCTCCTGCTTTTTTTTCTTCCAATTCTTCCCGAACGGCCCATGGCCAGCTCCTCCCATCCCGAAGATCAATCGCTCGGCCCATGGTACACCACCATGCAGTCCCGATTCGAACAGCGGGACTTCGATATTCTGGCCGATAATTTCAAAATCCCCGAGGATTTCGAAATTCGCTTAGCTGGTCCTGCCGCTCGGCCTCACCGATCGCCGCGCGGAGCGTTCTGCGTCTTTCGAGACCAGTTTACAGCTGGTCTCCGTTTTCCTGTACACCCGTTCATCATAGATGTCTGTAAGTTTTTCGGCGTGTCGCTCGGTAGCTTAGTACCCAATACTTTCCGTCTCCTCTGCGGTGTCGTCGTTTTGTTTAAGATTCACAACATCCCCCTCCGACCGGAGGTCTTCTTTTATTTTTATTACCCCAAGCAAGCCGAGCCGGGCACCTTCATGTTCCAGGCTAGGCCCGGCTTGGTCTTTTTCAACAAACTTCCTACCTCCAATAAACATTGGAAGGATTATTTTTTCTACATCCGTATGCCCAATCAGGCAGACTTCCTGACCCAGTGGCAGGTCACTCTGCCTCCTACTCCCGAGTTGAAGAAGTTCAAGACCCGACCGGACTACCTCCACGCTGCAAACATACTGGCCGGTCTGCGACTTGACATCAACAAACTTCTCCATGAGGGAGTGATGTACATCTTTGGGCTGAGTCCTATACGGACTCCTCTCCCGACCGGCTTCGGTAAGCACTTGGGTTGGGCATTTGCTTTGATTGCTAACTGATTTCTTTTCCTTTCTTTGCAGCGGACATCGTTATGGATTCGGTCATGGCCGGTGTTTTGAAGAGAAAGGCGGCCGCTCTGGAAGCCGCGGCGACCCGGGAAATGGAAGCTTTGGGTATCCAGCCGGTCGGATCCCACGAAGGAGAGAGCGGGACTCAGGGTGAGTCGACCGCTCCCACTTCTCAACAAAACGTTTCCAGCGAAGCCATTCCTAAAGAACCAACTGCCCCCGGGGAAGCTTCCGCTCGGGAGGAGGAGCAGCCTCGACAAAAGAGGCGTCGAGTGGAAACTCCTTCGCGGTCGGCGGCGTCCGCGGTTCAACCAGCCGAGCGGGTCACTGAAAACGCTCGGGGCAAGGCGCCAATGCCTGAAACCATTTCGTCTGACCGGACGCCTTCTGACTGGGACGAGCCGGCCGCGCCGATGGAGGCTATTCCAATCAGCACCCTTCCGCCCCCTCGCCATTCAGCCCAGCGCTCGACCATCCATTCCCAGTATTCTGCGCCGGCTTCTGATCCCCTTCCAACTGCCGGTCGGACAACCCACGGCCCCGGACGCACGATTCGGGTTACCCTTCACCTTCCTACTGAAGAGCTATTGCCAGAGACCGCCCGACCGACTGTGCCCGAGCATACCATTACTTTGAAAGGGCCTCTAGCCGAGATGTGGGCGGACGCTCGGGCGCGCATCGCGATGATTCCGATCGGGAATTTGGCCAACAGTCATATGCAGCAGGCCACCGGGGTAAGTCCATTTCATCCCAAGTTTTGTATGCCTTCATTCCGTTCGGCCAATAACAGTTTCTATTTTCTTTCGTCAGAGATGGGTGGAAGAAATTGCGGTTTGTAACCGCTTGGCCTTGGTAGATGAAGAGCTGCGCCAATTGAAGGCAGCGGTTGGTCCGTCCGGTTCTCAGGGACCATCCTACTCTGAGCTGCAGAAGGAGCTGAAGAAGGCTCAAGACATGCTGGAGGCCGAACGGAAGAAAACAGCCAACCAGGCTCATCATCTGGCCGAGCTCGAGCGGCAAGTCAAGTTGCTCGACCAAAAATTTACCTTGGCCACCACTCGGAAGAATACGGCCATATCTGACTTGGAGAAGAAAAATGTGGAGGCTCGGGGCCTAGAGCTAAAGGTCAAGGAGTTGATGGATCAGCTCGACCAGGAGAAAGTAAGCCGCTCGGCCGAAGCGACCAAGTATAAGAATGAGCTGACCGCTCTGCAGGAATCCCTCTCTGCAGCTCAATTGGCCTTCAAAGAGTACTAGGAGGCCGAGCCGGGTCGGGTTGCTGCTCTAAGACAAAGTTACATCCGGTCGCCCGAATTCTCGGAGAAAATATGCGAGCGGATGTACACAGCCTTCGACTTGGCCATGACGGCCACTATGACTTATCTGAAGTCGAAGGGCCTACTTCCGGAGCTCACTAATATTCCGACTGGCGATCAGGTGGCGCTCCTGGAGACCATCCCCAAGACCCTCTACGATTATATAGAGTAATTTTTGTAATTTGGCCGCTCGGATAAATATGGTCCTTTTTGTACTCGAGCCGCCCGGCCTGAGATTTTATTTTGAATGCAATGCTTTCCCTTCGCGCACTCTATATTCTTGCCCCATGCTTTCCACTTAATATGTACGTTGCCCGCTCGCTAATTATCGAAAGGCCTTTTAGACGAAGTATTTGGTGATACCCATCCGATCGGGTAGACATTCCATACGCGTAACATTCCGCTTTGCTGACCAAGATCGCCCGTACCAGCCGATAAGGACCTTTGAACCATGAGCCGTGATGAACGCAGAGTCGATCGAACGTCGGAACATTTAACGTCGGAGTTCGACGGCTCGGATATTTATAGCCGGTCGGCGCGGCTCTCGAGCTTTAACGACGGGGCTCGTCGACTTTCCGCTCGGACGTTTATAGACGCCGGCTCGTCTCTCGATCTTTAACGTCGGAGCTCGACGACGCGGATATTTATAGCCGGTCGGCGCGGCTCTCGATCTTTAACGACGGGGCTCGTCGGCTTTCCGCTCGGACGTTTATAGACGTCGGCTCGTCTCTCGATATTTAACGTCGGAACTCGATGGCCTTCCGCTCGGAGGGTTTATAGACGCCGGCTCGTCTCTCGATATTTAACGTCGGAGCTCGACGGCGCGGATATTTATAGCCGGTCGGCGCGGCTCTCGATCTTTAACGACGGGGCTCGTCGGCTTTCCGCTCGGACGTTTATAGACGCCGGCTCGTCTCTCGATATTTAACGTCGGAGCTCGACGGCGCGGTTATCGTCGCTCGACGGTCTTCCGCTCGGACGTTTATAGACGCCGGCTCGTCTCTCGATATTTAACGTCGGAGCTCGACGGCGCGGATATTTATAGCCGGTCGACGCGGCTCTCGATCTTTAACGACGGGGCTCGTCGACTTTCCGCTTGGACGTTTATAGACGCCGGCTCGTCTCTCGATATTTAATGTCGGAGCTCGACGGTCTTCTGCTCGGAGGGTTTATAGACGCCGGCTTGTCTCTCGATATTTAACGTCGGAGCTCGACGGCGCGGATATTTATAGCCGGTCAGCGCGGCTCTCGATCTTTAACGACGGGGCTCGTCGGCTTTCCGCTCGGACATTTATAGACGCCGGCTCGTCTCTCGATATTTAACGTCGGAGCTCGACGGCGCGGATATTTATAGCCGGTCGGCGCGGCTCTCGATCTTTAACGACGGGGCTCGTTGGCTTTCCGCTCGGACGTTTATAGACGCCGGCTCGTCTCTCAATATTTAACGTCGGAGTTCGACGGCGCGGATATTTATAGCCGGTCGGCGCGGCTCTCGATCTTTAACGACGGGGCTCGTCGACTTTCCGCTCGGACGTTTATAGACGCCGGCTCGTCTCTCGATATTTAAAGTCGGAGCTCGACGGCGCGGATATTTATAGCCGGTCGGCGCGGCTCTCGATCTTTAACGATGGGCTCGTCGGTCTTTCAAGGCTAACTCCTTACCAGGCCGAGCGGCCTTGGCCTTCGGTTCCGTTGACGATGCCTTGTATTTATTTCTCCGATTTTTCATTTCTGCATTTCAAGTATACAGTCGAAAAAAGTACACAGGAGTATTTACATTGGCGCACCTTTCACCCCGCCCGGTAAGGCTGGAGGTGGTTCGCGCTCCACGACCTATCTAGCTGCCGACCGCCCTCATCCTCCAAATAATACGCGCCCGAGCGGAGCTTTTCGATGATTCTGAAGGGACCCGCCCACGGAGCTTCCAGCTTGCCGACATCGCCGACCGGCTTGACTTTCTTCCAGACGAGATCGCTGACCTGGAATGATCTGGGAATGATGCGCCGATTGTAGTTTTGCTTCATCCGTTGCCGGTATTCCATCAGCCGAACGGATGCCTTGGCTCGCTCTTCGTCAACCAAATCCAGCTCCATGTTCCTCTTCTCGGTGTTGCCTTCATCGTAACATTGGATCCGGACGGACTCGACACCGACTTCGACCGGAATGACCGCCTCGCCGCCGTACACCAGATGGAAAGGCGTGGCGCCCGTTCCTTCTTTTGGAGCCGTTCGGATGGCCCACAAGACGCCCGGCACCTCATCTGGCCAGCTTCCTCCGAGATGGTCAAGCCGAGCGCGCAGAATACGAAGGATTTCCCGATTGGCTACTTCGGCTTGACCGTTGCTTTGGGGGTAAGCCACGGACGTGAAGTATTGCTCGATGTCGTAGCTTTTGCACCAATCTTCTAGCACCTTCCCTGTGAATTGCCATCCATTATCTGAAACCAATCGGCGAGGGATACCGAACCTACAGATGATGTGTTGCCAAATGAATTTTTTGACCATCTGTTCGGTGATCCTGGCTAGCGGCTCGGCCTCCACCCACTTGGAAAAATAATCGACCGCCACCAGCAAAAATTTCCTCTGTCCGGTCGCCATCGGAAATGGACCCACAATATCCATTCCCCATTGGTCGAACGGACACGAAACGGTTGATGCCTTCATTTCTTCGGCCGGTCGGTGGGAGAAGTTGTGATACTTCTGACATGACAGGCAGGTAGATACTGTCCGAGCGGCATCTATTTGTAAAGTTGGCCAAAAGTATCCGGCCAAGAGGATCTTCTTGGCCAACAAGCGCCCGCCCGGATGACCCCCGCATGATCTTTGATGCACTTCCTGGAGGATGTAAGCTGAGTCCTCCGAGCTTACACATTTCAGTAACGGGCGCGAGAAAGCTTTCTTGTAAAGCTGATCTCCGATGAGTGTAAACCGACCGGCTCTTCTTCTGAGGAGCCGGGCTGCATATTCATCGACGGGTGTGGTGCCCGAACGGAGAAATTCTATAATAGGTGTCCTCCAGTCGCTTGGAAACGTGAGGCCTTGCATCCGGTCGACGTGCGCCACCAGCAGTACTTTTTCAATTGACTTCGGGATAACAACCGGCGTTATAGAACTTGCTAGTCTGGCCAACTCATCGGCTGCTTGATTTTCTGCTCTGGGTATCTTCTGTACAATAACTTCTCTAAAATCAGCCTTGAGCTTCTCGAAGGCTTCGGCGTAGAGTTTCAGCCGAGCGCTGTTGATTTCAAAGGTGCCAGAAAGCTGCTGAGCGGCTAACTGCGAATCCGAGTGAAGAGTGACCCGACCGGCTCCCACATGCCGAGCTGCCTGCAAGCCAGCTATGAGGGCCTCGTACTCTGCTTCATTGTTGGTTGCTTTATAATCCAGCCGGACGGATAAGTGCATCTTTTCTTCTTGAGGGGAGAGCAACAATATTCCAATCCCGCTCCCGAGCCGAGTGGATAACCCATCCACATAGCTTCCGGCTCCGGCCTTTGCACCTCAGTCACAAAATCGGCCAAGGATTGCGCTTTGATCGCCGAGCGGGGCTGGTATTGGATGTCAAATTCACTTAACTCCGTCGTCCATTTGATGAGCCGCCCGGACGCTTCTGGGTTTAATAACACCCGGCCGAGCGGGCTATTTGTCTTGACGATGATAGTATGCGCCAGGAAGTACGGACGGAGGCGCCGAGTGGCTAAAACCAGAGCAAAGGCCAACTTCTCGAGCCCGGTGTAACGAGATTCAGCATCTTTTAAAATATGGCTTAGAAAATACACCGGCAGCTCCTCGCCGCTCAACCTCACAAGTGCTGAGCCTACAGCATGCTCAGTTGAAGACAGATAAATATAAAGTGACTCACCCCCGATCGGCTTGGCAAGTATAGGCAGAGAATTAAGATATGTCTTCAATTCTTCGAACGCTCGATCGCATTCTTCATCCCACTGGAACTTAGTAGCCTTGCGCAGGATCTTGAAGAATGGTAGGCTCCGGTCGGCGGTTTTGGAGATAAATCTGGACAATGCCGTTATCCGACCGGTCAAACGCTGCACTTCCCTCGTATTTCTTGGAGGCGGCATGTCTTGTAGAGCTTTCACCTTGCTGGGATTTGCTTCGATTCCCCGCTCGGTCACTATGTACCCCAGAAAACGGCCTCCTTTTGCCCCGAACAGGCACTTCAGGGGATTTAGCTTAACTCCATATTTGCGCAGCGTTCGGAAGGTTTCTTCCATGTCCTTCAAGAGATCGGCCGCTCGGACGGATTTGATAAGAATGTCATCCACATAGACTTCCAGATTACGCCCGATCTGCTCCTTGAACACTTTGTTCATCAAGCGTTGATAGGTGGCCCCGACATTCTTCAATCCGAATGGCATCACATTATAGCAATATGTGTCGTCGGCCGTTACGAAGCTTACTTTTTCTTGATCTTCCCGGGCGAGCGGCACTTGATGATATCCTTGATAGGCGTCAAGCATGCAGATTAATTCGCAGCCGGCCGTAGAGTCCACCAGCTGATCTATCCGGGGCAGAGGATAGAAGTCCTTGGGGCATGCTTTGTTTAAGTCCCGAAAGTCGATGCAGACTCTCCACTTGCCGCCCGGCTTGGAGACCAATACTACATTGGCCAGCCAGCTCGGGAACTGCACCTCGCGTATGTGGCCGGCCTCCAGAAGTTTTTCTACTTCCGCCCGGATGATGGCATTCTGCTCGACACTGAAATCCCTTTTTCTCTGCTTCACTGGCCGAGCGTCCGGTCGGACATGCAATTCATGCTGCGCTAGGCTCGGCGAAATTCTGGGTAACTCATGTGTCGACCAGACGAAGACATCATGATTTCGTTGGAGGCATTGGATCAGTTCCTCCTTCTGCTTCTCCTCCAGATCAGAGGCGATAAAAGTCGTGGCCTCCGATCGGGTCGGATGGATCTGAACCTCCTCCTTTTCCTTATAAATTAAAGCAGGAGGTTTCTCAGTTATGGCGTGTACCTCGATTAGGGGCGCCTTCCGAGCGGAATTAGCTTCTGCTCTGACCATTTCGATGTAACATCGCCGAGCTGCTAGCTGGTCTCCTCGTACTTCTCCCACTTTATCTTCCACGGGGAACTTGATCTTCTGATGGAAGGTTGAGACGATCGCTCGGAATTCGCTGAGCGCCGGTCGTCCCAAAATGACGTTGTAGGACGAGGGAGAGTCGACCACCACGAAGTTTGTTGTCCTTGTCCTCCTGAGCGGCTCCTCTCCCAGCGAGGTAGCCAGCCGGATCTGTCCGACCGGCTGAACTTCGTTGCCCGTAAACCCGTAGAGCGGGGTCGTCATGGGCAGCAACTCGGCTCGATCAATTTGCAGCTGATCGAACGCCTTCTTGAACATGATGTTGATCGAGCTCCCTGTGTCAACGAATATGTGATGAATAGTGTAATTTGCTATTACCGCTTTAATGAGCAGAGCGTCGTCGTGGGGCACTTCAACTCCTTCTAAGTCCCCGGGCCCGAAAGTGATCTCCGGTCCACATGCTCGCTCTTGGCTGCAACCGACTGCGTGGATTTGGAGTTGCCGGACGCTCGCTCGGTTGGAGTCTCCTCCGGTTGGCCCACCTAACAATTGATCTCGCCTCGGGAAGTATTGCCTCTGTTTTCCTCTTCCCGAGCGGACGGTCGTGACCGTTCTCGGACGCTCGACGATTCTCCCGCCTTGGAGAACGATGTCGATCGGGCGTATGTTGATGTCGCCTCTCGGGGCGGGTCGGCTTCATGGGTCCTTTGTCTCCTGTCGATGGGAGGAGACCGTTCGACATTCCTAGGAACAGGATTAGCCACGAAGGAAGACTTCGACAATCCTTCGTGTTGTGCGATCCGTCCGGTGGAAGGAGCGGAACATAGGGTCCATCTCTTCTTTGGCTTGGGCGGCGGCTTCTTGAACTTGGGACCTTCCACGAGGGGAGCGGCCTTTGGTCCTCTAGGCGGCTGATGGGCGTCCGTTCGGCATGCATAGGTGCCCGCTCGGTTGAGTTTCCTTTCTCCGGGCCGCTTCACGTTTATGTATTCGTTAGCCCGATGTAGCATATGATCATAATCTCGGGGCGGCTTTCGGATGAGCGACCGGAAGAAGTCCCCATCCACAAGGCCTTGCGTGAAGGCATTCATCATCGTCTCTGATGTGGCCGTTGGAATATCCATCGCCACTTGGTTGAATCGCTGGATGTAAGCTCGAAGCGATTCTCTCGGCTCTTGCTTGATGGCGAACAAGCTGGCGCTTGTCTTCTGATAACGCCGACTGCTGGCGAAGTGGTGGAGGAAGGTCGTTCGGAAGTCCTTGAAGCTAGTGATGGATCCATCCGGCAGCCTCCGAAACCATCGTTGAGCCGATCCCGAGAGAGTGGTAAGAAAGACTCGGCACTTTACTCCATCTGTATATTGATGGAGCGTAGCTGTGTTATCGAACTTACCCAGATGATCATCTGGGTCTGTTGTTCCATTGTACTCGCCGATCGTCGGAGGCACGTAGTGCTTGGGCAGAGGGTCTCGTAGAATAGCCTCCGAAAATTGGCGATTGATCCGCTCGGGAGATGAGTCCGCTCGGGGAGCTTTCCCCTTTCTGTCGTCTCGCCTAGGCATTTCGTCGGAAGAAGATCCTCTATCTCTTCGAGTCGGTACGGCTTCAGGGGTGCGAAATAAGGCCCGATGGAATGCGACGGTGGCTGGAGGTGCTTCCGCTCGGCCACCCGACGCAGATGTTGCTTGTTGCTCCGGCCGTTCGGCCGCTGCTTTCTGTTTTTGCTCCACAAGTTTGGCGGCCCTTATCTCGACCAGAGCTTCGAGTTCTTCCGTCGAAAGCACCACCGTGTGTTGTCGTCCAGCCTCATCCATTGTTTCCAGTCGGATGCAGGAGCGTTCCCACAGACGGCGCCAAATTGATCCTGTCCGAATCGCTGAACCAATGGACGCTGGGCACGTAGCGCTCCCCTGCTGCTGCTGTGGATCTCCGACTAAATGCACGACGATCCTGCACAGAAGTCGGGCCGGGGAGGTTCCCGGCGACGACCCTCCGACGCTCAAGTTAGGCAAAGCTCACAGCAAGAAAGTGGCTCCAAGAATTATAGAATGCGTAAAAAAAACCCCCTTCCGGCGAAGGTCTGCGAGCTCTTATATAGAGCTGGGAAGGAGTGTGTGCACACTGATCGAGGCACACACGTGTCCTCAGCCCATACCCCAGTATGGGCTTGTCAGTGAGCTTACCTGACCCATACTGCTACAGTACCAGCATGTCCCTGATGGGACAACGGAACCTCCTGACATAAGATTCGGAGTATGGCCTGAACATGTTCGCTGTCAGAGAGACGTCCCTTGTCTTTCTCCCTTGCTCCCGACATGGAGTCCGGGCGGCCGACTTCATAAGAGTCCGGCCGGCCGTATGCGGTGATTTACTTGGGGGATTCTTAATAGCGTGTTCTGTGGAGACCAGTAGCAGTATGTTTCCTTGTCTTTGGCCGAGTGTGCCGTCCGCTCGGCCCTGCAATCTGTCCACTGAGCGCCGGAACCCTGACTTCCGTCAGGGCGCCTTTGACCACCGGCCCGACACCGGCTGGCCGGCCGGTCGGACCTACCCTTCTCTGGCCGGACACCGCCCCTTTGACTTCCACGTGGCGTTGACTCCACCGGATGGGGATCCCCTGTTCTTACAACCGGATCATATGGAATAAATTATAAGGATATTTATCATAGCACAATAATTTATTAAAAATGGGCCCCACTAGTACAAATATCAACGGTTAATTTATAGGAAGCTAGAAAAAAAGATAAATCCGTTATCTTAAGATTTTCTTAGTTTCGACCCATAAATATAGAGGAAAGTAAATATAGGTACATAGATATTAGGCGTATGAGATCTTATCATTACACCAGAAATATCATACCTCCACTGATTGCAGGCACATGATATCTTATCATTACGCAAAGATATCACAACCCCACTGATTTGCGCTACATTCTGGGACTTATGAGAAGCTATGGAACTTACTATAAATGGGGTATTAGTTGAATAATTTTTTTTTATCACTATCTAAATTGGTCAACCTTTAAATCTTATATAAATTATGATAAACTACTTCGATATGTAAAAAATTTATAAATTTTTTAGAAAATAATATTATCGAATCTAAATGTATCGAATCTCAACGGATGTTTAGACAATTTCAGAAAATTCAACGATATCACAAATATATTTGGATGAGAGCTACTTTTCCCACCTCCTCTAATATCCTCATCTCTCGACCCCACCTAATCTTTTACCTTTATATCCTTTCCTTATTCTCACATTCACGTTTTTAAAAAGTTTTGTTTTTTTTTGTTTTTATTCTTTTTTTAATCAGTTTTGTTATCCAATTTTTTTATCAATTTTATTCTTTTTGAATAATTTATTTTTTATTATATGTTTATAATCTTTTATTTATTGTTTAGTTGTAGATTTTAGGAGTTATTATTTATAAAAATTTTTAAAAGTATAAAATTTTTTAAAACTACGTACCACATACGGTGGGTACATGGTATTTCTGGCGTAATAACCAGAGTTGGAAGGAGGATAATTTAAAGGAAGATGAGTGTTTTGACATGGGTTAAAGATGTGGGTAATTTAAAGATAGTGAGAAGGCTTACGAATATTTTTTTTTTCAAATGAAGAGTACATGTAATAATACATAAAAAAAAATGCACGAAAATATATATGTCAAGGGTTAGAAGGGGGATAATTTAAAGGGAGATGAGTGTTTTGACATGTGTTAAGAATGTGGGTAATTTAAAGATAGTGAGAAGTTCTGACATGTGTCATGTGTTGAGAGTTAGAGGGAGGTAATTTTAAGAGAGGAGAAGTTCTGACATGTGTTAAGAGTTGAATAGAGATAATTTAAGTGTCGAATTAGGAAAGTAATTTAAAGGAAAGAAGAAATTCTGACTATGTTAAAAATTATATAAAATAAAAATTTTTGATAAAAATAATAAATAAAATTGAGTAAAAAAAAATAAAACTAAATAAAAATTAAATAAAATTGGGGAAAAAATAGGAGTATAAAATAAAAAAAATGATGAAAAAATAATAAATAAAATGAAATAAAATTTTTTAAAAATTATAATTAAAGAAGTTAGGGGTAAGGTTATTTATATGGGAGATAAAATCTAAAAAGGGAGGTGGCCTATGTCAAAGGAGGTGGGAGAAGAATTTTATAAAACTTAAATTAAAATTTAAAAATATATAAGTATTGATGAAAAAAATAATAAATAAATTTAATTAAAAAATAAAGCTAAATAAAAATTAAATAGAATTAAAAAATAAAAGTAAATAAAAATTAAATAAAATTAAAAAAATATATAAGTATGGATGAAAAAATAATAAATAAAATTAATTTTAAAAATAAAATAAATAAAAATTAAATAAAATTGAAAAAAATAAAGAAAAAAAATTAGGTAGAAATGGTATTTGATAAGGAGAGAGAGAAAAGAGGGGGAGGGGGTCAGACAGTAGAGATCTTCTGGTCTATAAATTATGGATCAGGGGATGATCCTTTGCATGAGAATCTTTGATTTGGATAGACTCTACCTTTAAATAGGTAGGGTCCATCCAAATCAATAGTCTAAAAAAGTGGATCATCCACAATTTGCGGATCAAAGGATACGTCCTCAGGATTAAAAGGGGAGGGAGGAAAGTAATTTACTATTTGGATACATAGATGGTAACTCATCAATTTATTTGTCAATCAGAATTTTTATGACCGGTAAAAAAAATGAAAATATAGATCTTCATTAATTCAAAATTCATACAAATAAATTTCATAATCACAAGAAATGAGTACTTGATTTTTTTTTTATTTTGTTTGAGATCTTTTCAATAACTTTTTTTATAATTCATGTCGGTTAGTTTCTTCAAGAGATTTCATTATTTAAATATTGTTTAACATTGTTATGACTTCTTAAAAACTAAAAAGACTTTTGGAATAACATTGGATAGAAAAACACTTAATGCATTAAAAAAATATTTATCTTAACTTCTTTTATATTCATAATTTATTGTTCCGGGTTCTCACTAACTTCATCATTTTCAATAAATTTTAAATTATTAATTTTTACTATTCTTAATTATGATTATGATAATAAAATATATATACTCTTAAGATTTCTATTGTTAATCATTTAAATAGTTAGTTCAAAAATCTATTTTTTTATGTAGATTATAAACTATTGCTTTTATGGAACAACCCCAAACAGATAGTTCCTCAAATTAAGTTTCCAAACTGTTCACAACTCGTAGTTTTTGGAACTAATTTACTCGGAACCTCATTTATCAAGTACATTATTATTTTTAATGCATAATACCATAACGACTTAGGTGGTTATGAATTATTTATCATACTCCTGGCCATATTGTATCAATTAATGTGTTGTTACTATTGATGTAATCAATCTCTAATCAAATTGATTAAGTTAATCAAGCTTGAGCTAACTCGTATTGAGTGTCGATATTTGAACAAACGGGAGGCATTAAGTAGGTTAAGGTTGATCGAATACTTAACGATGGAAAAGTTCAATAGGAAATTGACAAGAGAAAAATCTATGTATATCATGGTTGATAGACATTTGGTGATTGAAAGTCATCCAACAAAGAGTTGACATGAGGTCAGAAGTCTTAGTGCATCATAGTTGACCAAACACTTGGCTTACAAAGGAAATTCAAAGTGAGTCATTACTCATATGGAGGAATGGACACTTGGCATGAGAAGAAAAGTCCAAGTGAGTCATGGTAGATTAGGCACTTGATGATCGGAAGTGTCACAGAGAAGTTAGTATGAGAAAAGTTCAAGTGGGTCAACGGTTGAACAAACACTTGGTAATGAGGAAAGTCTAATAGAAAGTTGACAAGGCGTGAAGTCCAAATGGATCATGAAGGATTGGATACTTGACATACGTGTGAAGTTCTAGCAGGTCAATATTGATCGGATACTAGACAATGAAGAGTCTTGGTAGGTTGAGGTCAACCGGATATTAGGCAATGACGAAGTCCCAACTAGTCAAGATTGATCGGATGTTGTCTGAAAGAAGTCATAGTAAGTTAAGATCAATCCGAATGATCGAATGTCGAAAAGGTTAAATAGATGTAGCAATCAATTGTCAGAAAGTAACAATCAATTGCTAAAACAAAAACTCCAAATTCAGAATTTTAGGGATTAAGAGGGGTTTGATGCATGATCAATCAATTGATGAGGTTTATTAATCGATTGATAGGCTAGCAATTGATTGCTAAAGATAATAATTGATTGTTGGCATTGTAGCAACAAGTATAATGGTTGCAACTCAACTGCTCATCTACTAATCAATTGTTGGCATTGTGGCAACAAGCAAAATGGTTGCAACTCAATTTCTCGGTCCAACTACTCATCTATCAATCGATTGCTCAATTTCAACAATTGATTGTTGGCACTATAGCAACAAATAGAATAGTTGTAACTCAACTGTCGGGTTAAACTATTTGGCTATCAATCAATTGTTAAGTCTAGCAGTGCAGTAGCTATAGTAAGTGTTGTAATTGATTGCTATTCCATAGCAATCAATTAGTAGACACATCAATCGATTGCTAGTATTTATCAATTGATTGCTAAGGTAAGTTGAATCGTTAAGCTGACAAGTTAAGCAAAGATCAAATTCATAAAGGAACAATCAACTAGTGGATCTTGGCAATTGATTTTTAGGGCGAAAATTAGCTCGACAATAAACCTATAAAAGAGGGTTTTGAGGAGTTTAAAGGCGTCAATTCTTGGGGGTTTGAGGGTGAAGTGCTGCTATATTTCTGGACCAACAATCAAAAGCAAGATTCTTGTAAAATAGTCACTTTCATTGTATATGCTTTTATATTCTTGGTTGTATTTGTTGCAAAAAAAGGTTGTAAGAAATTTCTTCACCTCTGAAAGGTATCCAATAAGGAGAAGATTAGTGGTGGTAGTCATTAGAACAATGCCTCAGACATAGCTACCTTGGAAGGCGATGAATCAAGTAAATCAATTGTCTTTGTGCTTGTATTATTGTTTCATTTTCAATGCATATTAACATTTTATAGATGAACATAAGATTGAGTCAACACGATCAAAGTTTATTAACCCATCCACCCCTCTAACTCACACTGATCCTAACAATTACACTTTTCTATTACATCATTTTGTTGAGATATGTATAACATAGTATTGTTGGTACAATCAACCTCAAGTTAAGATTGACCTGGTTGACTTAGCTCGAGTTGACTAGAGTTGAAATTTGATGTTTGATCAATATACTAATTTGATGTCAGAAGTTTAATAGATTTAGCACAAGAAGTCAAATAGGTCAAGGTTAATTGAATACTTGGCTAGAAGTCGGAAGTCCAATGGGAAGTTGGCAAGAGAAAATTCTAAATAGTCAAGGTTGACTAGACACTTGATGATTGGAAGTCCAAAGGAAAGTTGACAATAAAAAGTCTAAGTGGGTTAAAGTTGACTGAACACTTGGTAATTAGAAGTTCAACGAAAAATTGATAAGAGGAAAGTCCAAGTGGGTTAAAATTGACTGAACACTTGGTGATCAAAAGTCTAACTAGAAATTAACAAGAGAAAAGTTTAAGTGCGTCATGGAGGACCGAACAATTGTCATGAGTGAGGAAGTCCTCCTAGGTTAAAGTTGATTAAATGCTAGACAACATCGATATATGTCCTGATAGGTTGAGGTCAACCACATACTAGACAACGATGGAATCGGGTTAAGGTTAATATGTTATTGAGTAATGAAAAGTCTTAACATGTCAAGGGTGACCAGATGTTGAGCAAACAAAAGTCTTGATAGATTGAGATTAATCAGATACCAAGAAAGACAGGAATTCAACCTTAGAAAAGCTGAAATCAAGGTTAGTAATTGATTATCAAGAAATGACAATCAATTGACAAACCCTAAACTCAGAATTTTGGCTTTATTTCTTGACCAATTGATCAATATGCAATCACAATCGATTTAAGCAATCAATTAGTAGTTTATTTCGGATGAGTAGAATGTTCCCAAATCAACTTGCCCAGGTAGTCGGTTGGTGCATTTGATTCTTCAGGTAAAAATAGTCGTTCTATATGTTTAAACGGTCAAAATTTATATGATAATCGATTGGTGAGTAAGACCAATCGATTGATAGGTTGAAATTAGCACAAACAACAACCATATAAGTAGGTTTTCATTTAGAGGAGAAGGAGTCAGTTCTTGGAGGTTCTGAAATGAAGTGTTGATGCATTTTTGGATCAATAAGAGATATTTACAAGCAACAAGAAAGCATCCAAAGCAAGTTCCTCATTGTAAAGTCATTTTCAAGTTCATTTGTCTTTGTATTCATTTTCTTGTTGTGTTCTTGTAAGAACATGTTGTAAGAGGTCCTTCGCCTTCGAAATGTATTAGTAAAGGAGAAGTTCATAGTGAAGGAAGATCACTAGGAGTAGGCATTGGATTAGTCATCTTAGAGACGGATACCAAATAAATCCCGAAGTTGTGCATGTGGTGTCGGTATTGATTCAAGTTTCCACTGCGCATTCAAACAAAGAGCACGGGATCAAAATGAGAAGCGATTTGAGCTATTCACTCCCCCCCGCCCCCTCCCCTCCCTTGCAAGGTCCTAACAAGTATATTATGCACATATACCATATCTTTCAAGAAATTTTGTAATGGATTTGGATACTATCCTATTTCATCATATTTTTCATAGTATTCAACACCTCTATTGACATTATAATTTTTTTTATCTAATTGTCTTTCAACCTCATTAGTATATACTTCAAAAGCATTTACTACTTAGATTCTTCATTAAACAAATAGATATACATATAATGTGAAAATTATCAATGAAGGTGATAAAATATTTTTTCCATCAAATGATGAAGTATTAAAAGGTTTAAACATATCATGTATAATTACAAAAAGTTGACTACTTCTTGTGGCTCCTTTCTTATTTTTGTTGGTGCAATTTCCAGTAGGTCAAGGTTGACCTAGTTGACCAAGCGTAAACCTTGGTCATTGTTTCGATTTTTGACAATACAGAAAGACATGTAGACATGGACAATGCAGGTGCAGTTGTCCATGCGGAGAGATACTGATCAGGGTCTGATCAGGTTGAATGAAGAAGAGTCAAGTAGGTCAAGGTTGACCGGATACTTGACTGGAAAGTCCTGGTGAGTGAAGCCAGGCAGACGGAAAAGTCCTGGTGAGTGAAGCCAGGCAGATTGAAAGTCCTGGTGAGTGAAGCCAGGCAGTGGGAAAATCCTGGTGAGTGAAGCCAGGCAGTTGTGAAAGTCCTAGTGAGTGAAGCCAGGTAGTTGGAAAGTCCTGGTGAGTGAAACCAGGCAAGGGAAATCCAGATGGGTCAAGATTGACCAGACATCTGGTGAAAAGTCCAAGCAGAGAGCTTGGCACGGGAAAAGTCCAAGTATGGAGACTTGGCACGGAGAAGTCCAAGTATGGAGACTTGGCACGGAGAAGTCCAAGTATGGAAACTTGGCATGGGAAGTCGGAGAGAGCTCGGTAGCTCGTTCTCTGGACCGGACGAAGTCGGAGAGGGCTCGGTAGCTCGTTCTCTGGACCGGACGTAGAAGTCGGAGAGGGCTCGGTAGCTCGTTCTCCGGACTAGGTCAGAGAGGGCTCGGTAGCTCGTTCTCTGGACCGGACGTGGAAGTCGGAGAGGGATCGGTAGCTCGTTCTCCGGACTAGGTCAAAGAGGGCTCGGTATCTCGTTCTCTAGACCAGGCGTTAGGGTTTAGAGCTGGGAAGCTCTAACCTAGCCATTGGATCGGTCGGCAGACCGATCCAGTGATACTGTGGTTTCCTGATCGGTTTGGAGACCGATCAGAAAGCGATCAGTGTGCCTCTGTGAGCTTACTGATCGGTCTGGGGACCGATCAGCATGAAGCCTGATCGGTCCCCGGGACCGATCAGGGTACGGACAGAGAGTTGGGCAACTCTCTGTGAAGCATTCTGATCGGTCTAGGGACCGATCAGCATAGAGCCTGATCGGTCCCCATGACCGATCAGCAGCACCCTGGACCGATCAGGGTGGAGCCTGATCGGTCCAGGCCTAGCCGTTGTGACTCAACGGCTAGGCTATTTCGGGCTTCTGTGTTCTAGCCTTTTTGCCTTGCAGGTTCGCAGGTTGGCTCAGGATATCAGAGGTTATAAAAGGATCGAGAGGCACTACAGAACCACTGCTACTTCTTCCTCTTCTTCCTACTGACTGCTGAAGTATTTTCTGCTTGAGCTTTGTTGAGCTCTTCTTCGCTGAAGCTTCGCGTGAGCTTCCCTCGGCTGGGACTTCAACTGGACAGTTGGTGCTGTGGTTGGATTCCCGTGAAGTTGCTGCTTCATCCAGTCGACAAGAAGGCAAGCTAAGGTTATTACATTTTTGTATTGTACTTAGTTTCTTGCTGTATTCTTGTACTCCTGTTTATCTTGCTGTTGCAAGACATTGTGGCGAGGTTTCTCCACCCAGAAGGAGTGATTATTAGCCGGGTTTCCGGGGTCTCATCCACCGACGGATTGATAGGCTTCATCCACCTTATGGACACGCCGAGGAGTAGGAGTATATCTCCGAACCTCGTTACATCGACGCGTGTTGAGGTTTGATTTCTCCGCTTTCGTTTCTATTATTTTTATTTCCGCTGCGCTAACCTTGATTTGTAGAAAGAAACGCGAATTTGGGGGCGGCTATTCACACCCCCCCCTTTCTAGCCGCAATCCATCCGAAGGTCCTAACAAGTGGTATCAGAGCGAGGTCGCTCTTCGTTGGATCAACACTCGGGGGAGCACGAGCTAGAGAATGGAGTTATTTGGAGAAGACGTCACAATTCCACCTTTCTACGATCGCGACGACTTCGCGTTTTGGAAGGTAAGAATGAAGTACTTTCTTATGACTAACCTTGAAAATTGGAGTTGTGTTCAATTAGGTTTCAAGCCTCCGATGGACAAGAAAGGAGAACCCCTAGAGAAGAAGGAGTGGACCAAGGAACAAGTCCACCAATCCCTAGTCAACGATGAGGTATTGAAAATTTTTGAATTTTCTTTACCTAATGATATTTTGTGTAGGATAGGTGGATATAACGATGCCAAGGAGTTGTGGAACAACTTGGCAAAGTTCCATGAGGAGAACTCTACTTCAAGTCATGAAGAGGAGTCAAGTGAGCCAAGTAGCTCACTTCATGGAGGAATGGATTTAGAAGTTGAGGGCCACACAACATCTAAAGAAGAAGAGGAGGAGAGTTCTTCTTCAAGTTCGGAGCAAGAAGAAGAAGCTTCTACCTCCGGAAGGGATGAAGGAGAGAGCGTTCATCCATCCTCAACTCTAGGTAACTCAAGCCATTTAGTTTCTAGCAAATTACACATAATGTGCTTTGAGTGTAGGGAATTTGGACATTACAAGAGTAAATGTCCAAAGAGGCTTAGAAAGACTCCACCGGCGCCAAAGGTCAAGGAAGCCGGAGTCCCAACACGCAAGGGCAAGGAGCACGTGGTGTGCTTCCAATGCAAGCAAAGGGGACACTATAGGAGTCAATGTCCGAGGGGGAGGCAACCTCACAAGGACAAGAGACCGAGCACGTCAATAGGGGGAGCGAAGGCAAACCCTAAGGTAACATTTAAGTCTCACTCTTGCAATAAGACACATGCTAGTAGTTTTGTTGCAATTGTTAATAATGATAAGCATGTTAACTTTAGGAACCAATATATGTGCTTAGGTGCTAAACATGTTAGCCTAGGTAAGGACAACACTAGAAATGTCAATCCTAGGATTAACTCATCTAAGGTTAGGGAGAACCTAGGTAGAAATCCCAAATCAACTAGACACATGCCTAGGAATACCTCAAAGAAAAATGATAAATTAAAGCTTGAGGTATTAAAGAAAGAAAATCTAGTCTTGAGGTCAAGACTTGACTCTCTAGAAAAGGCTCTTAAGGATTTGACTCTAGGGTCTAGGGGTCAAAAACCCAAGTCCAAGGACAAGAAAGGTTTGGGTCACAAACCTAAGTCCCAAGTAGTCAAGCCCAATTATCATAATGTTCCATTCGATTATGGAACAAAACCTAGGGCTAGGAAGAACAACACCAAAGTCACAAGGGGAGTCACCCCTAGAGTTGATCTTGATGAGTCCCAAATGACCAAGGCTTCAAAGCCTAGGAGGGTCATTAGGAGGGTTGCTAGGGAAGTCATCCCTAGTGAATATTTAGTGAACCCAATGAGCTCCAATAGGTATTGGGTTCCTAGGAGCGTGATTTCATCACGCTAGATTAGTTAGGGTGTGCCAACCTTGAATAGGTAGTTAACCTAGTCATGGCAAAAGGTGGCATTTTAGGATTTTTCAATGTATAATCAAGCCTTGAAAATGAAATTAAGAATTATTCCTAAGGTGATTAGAATGTGCCAATCAAATTTGAGGAGTTTTCTAGAGTCAATCTAATTGGCACATAGTGATCTAAAAATCTTTGGTATAAGATGCTAGGTCTATTACACTTAGGAATATAGAATTTATGGCAAAATGATCGAAATTATCAAAAATGGCAACTAAAGCTAGAATTAGGTATTTTCTATACCTTTACATGTTATTTGCCATATATTGTTTGCCATATGCCATGTCATGACATCATATTTATTTTATGATCATTTTAAATATCATGATAATGCTTAGGTTAGTTTAAATGTCATGCTTTATTTAAGTTTCACACTTTATGCCATGACATCATGACATTGGCACATATTTCATTTATGATATCATTATATGCCATGTCATCATCTCTTCTCTTGCATTTAGGATCAATTAAATTGACTTAAGGATAAACCACACAATTTGATATGGAGATCAAGTTGTTGTTTTAGAAAATGCATGAGAACTTAGCCTAAGATGACCTAAACCCATATCTCACATCAAAATTGACTTGAATGTGTTTGATACACCTTAGATGTGTGTGAGATATTAGGATGATGAGTTAGGATCAAGGTACATGGTTCTTGTACCTAGATGAACCTAATTCTAAATGGGGGATCATAGGGAAAGCTTGTGTACAAATCATGTACATTTAGTTCTAAGATTGTGATCCCAAATTAAAGGGTTTAAAATCATTTCAAAATTGATTTGAAAAACCTTGATGAAACTTTTCTAGTAATAGCCTTCATCATTGAACAAGTTGATACAAAGATAACTTAACTTTGAGCTATTTCAAAGTCTTTTGAACTTTGTATCAAGATTGAAGAATGGAAGATATTTTCATAGAAAAGTATTTTTCCATGATAGTATGTGGTATGAGGAATGTATCCTCAAAATTTCACAAATTTTTGAATTTTCTGTGATTTTCTAGAGATTTCTGAATTTCGGGAAGGAAAAATTCAGAAATCTGTCCATCAGTGTCTGGATCGGTCACTGGACCGATCCAGGGCTTTCCTGATTGGTCACTGGACCGATCCAGAGGAAGCCTGATTGGTCCGGTGACCGATCAGGGAGTGCCAACTTGCTGAAATTCGACTGGTTGTCTGAAATTTCAGCTTGGGAAGTGGTGTTTTAGGTTTCTAAAGGTTTGGAACTCTCCAAGACATTGTTGGTGCAATGGTCAAGGGGGAGTTGACCTTTAGGGGGAGTTTTTACTCGTCGAAATTTTTGAGGATGAGTGATATGGGATTATCACTAAGTTGATTGTTGAATTTAGTTTCAAGGGGGAAATTAAGGGTTTCAATGAAAGGTATGGGACTTTCATTAGGAAGAAACTCTTGACCTTGATTTACTCCTTTTGATGTGTATCAAAAAGGGGGAGAGAATGTCTAGAGAATGTTCAAGGAAGAACATTGGAGTTAGTGGGAGAGTTTGTTGATCACAACAAATGAAGTTGTGAACAACGATAACTTACTCTTCAAGGGGAGAGTTTGTTGATGTGTGCCAATAGGGGAAGAATGAAGGGTTTAAGTTAGGCCTTCATTATCTAAGAAGGAGGTTGCCTTCTTAGAAGGAGAATGTAAGGTTGTAACTTATGTTTCATTACCTAGTGGCATGAAGAAAGTTGAGGCTATTGGATTAGCCTAACTTAAAGGTATTGTCAAACATCAAAAAGGGGGAGATTGTTGGTGCAATTTCCAGTAGGTCAAGGTTGACCTAGTTGACCAAGCGTAAACCTTGGTCATGGTTTCGATGTTTGACAATACAGAAAGACATGTAGACATGGATAATGCAGGTGCAGTTGTCCATGCGGAGAGATACTGATCAGGGTCTGATCAAGTTGAATGAAGAAGAGTCAAGTAGGTCGGTTGACCGGATACTTGACTGGAAAGTCCTGGTGAGTGAAGCCAGGCAGACGGAAAAGTCCTGGTGAGTGAAGCCAGGCAGATTGAAAGTCCTGGTGAGTGAAGTCAGGCAGTGGGAAAGTCCTGGTGAGTGAAGCCAGGCAGTTGTGAAAGTCCTGGTGAGTGAAGCCAGGCAGTTGGAAAGTCCTGGTGAGTGAAACCAGGCAAGGAAAATCCAAATGGGTCAAGATTGACCAGACATCTGGTGAAAAGTCCAAGCAGAGAGCTTGGCACGGGAAAAGTCCAAGTATGGAGACTTGGCACGGAGAAGTCCAAGTATGGAAACTTGGCATGGGAAGTCGGAGAGAGCTCGGTAGCTCGTTTTCTGGACCGGACGAAGTCGGAGAGGGCTCGGTAGCTCGTTCTCCGGACTAGGTCAGAGAGAGCTCGGTAGCTCGTTCTCTGGACCGGACGTGGAAGTCGGAGAGGGCTCGGTAGCTCGTTCTCCGGACTAAGTCAGAGAGGGCTCGGTAGCTCGTTCTCTGGACCGGACGTGGAAGTCGGAGAGGGCTCGGTAGCTCATTCTCCGGACTAGGTCAGAGAGGTCTCGGTAGCTCGTTCTCTAGACCAGGCGTTAGAGTTTAGAGCTGGGAAGCTCTAACCTAGCCATTGGATCGGTCGGCAGACCGATCCAGTGATACTGTGGTTTCCTGATCGGTCTGGAGACCGATCAGAAAGCGATCAGTATGCCTCTGTGAGCTTACTGATCAGCCTAGGGACCGATCAGCATGAAGCCTGATCGGTCCCCGGGACCGATCAGGGTATACACAGAGAGTTGGGCAACTCTATGTGAAGCATTCTGATCGGTCTAGGGACCGATCAGCATAGAGCATGATCAGTCCCCATGACCGATCAGCAGCACCCTGGACCGATCAGGGTGGAGCCTGATCGGTCCAGGCCTAGCCGTTGTGACTCAACGGCTAGGCTATTTCGGGCTTCTGTGTTCTGGCCTTTTTGCCTTGCAGGTTCGCAGGTTGGCTCAGGATATCAGAGGTTATAAAAGGATCGAGAGGCACTACAGAACCACTGCTACTTCTTCCTCTTCTTCCTACTGGCTGCTGAAGTATTTTCTGCTTGAGCTTTGTTGAGCTCTTCTTCGCTGAAGCTTCGCGTGAGCTTCCCTCGGCTGGGACTTCAACTGGACAGTTGGTGCTGTGGTTGGATTCCCGTGAAGTTGCTGCTTCATCCAGTCGACAAGAAGGCAAGCTAGGGTTATTACATTTTTGTATTGTACTTAGTTTCCTGCTGTATTCTTGTACTCCTGTTTATCTTGTTGTTGCAAGACATTGTGGCGAGGTTTCTCCACCCAGAAGGAGTGATTATTAGCCGGGTTTTCGGGGTCTCATCCACCGACGGATTGATAGGCTTCGTCCACCTTACGGACACGCCGAGGAGTAGAAATATATCTCCGAACCTCGTTACATCGACGCGTGTTGAGGTTTGATTTCTCCGCTTTCGTTTCTATTATTTTTATTTCCGCTGCGCTAACCTTGATTTGTAGAAAGAAACGCGAATTTGGGGGCGGCTAGTCACACCCCCCCTCTCTAGCCACAATCCATCCGAAGGTCCTAACAATTTTGTCTAGCTTATTTTTGTTAGGAGATTGTTGGTGAAATCATCCCTAGGTCAAAGTTGACCAATTTGACTAAGCTCGAGTAAATTCGAGCTTGAGTTTCGATGTTTAGACAATATGTTTGGACAATATGTGAGAAGAGGTCAAGTGTGAAAGAGAATTCAAGGTTGACCAAATAATTAACAATGTGTGAAAGAGAAGTCAAATAGGTCATGGAAGACCAGATACTTGATTGAAAAAGTCCTAACTAAATGGCAGGTAAGAAAAAAGTTCTAGCTGTGGTTATACAAATGAAAGTCCAAGTGGGTCAAGGAGGACTACACATTAGCAAAGAAAAAAATCCAAGTGGGATAAAGAGGACTGCACGTTGGTAAAAGGAAGTTCTAACTGCGAATAGGTAAAAGAAAATTCAAGTGGGTCAAGGAGGACCGTATGTTGGCAAATAAAAGTTCAAGTAGATATGGGAGGACCACATGTTGGTAAGAAGAATTCCTAACTATGGTTAGGTAAGAGAAAAATCCAAGTGGGTCAAAGAGAATTGCACTTGGTAATCGAAAGTCCAACGAGAAGTTGGCACGAGATGGAAAGTCCAAGTCCGTTAAAGGTTGACCGGACACTTGGTGAGAAAGTCCCAACAAGTCACGGTTGATCGGATATTTGGGAAGGGAACTCTAAACTTGGATCAAGCGAGTTAGGGTTGGGCATTCGATTAAGTAACTGATTGGCACTAACCTACCTAATCGATTAGGCCAAGCCTAATCGATTGGTCCAATCAATTAGGGAGGTTTTCTCGCGAGAACAGAAGGTGGCGTAATCGATTGGGCAATCGATTCTGGCCATGCTAATCGATTGAGGCAATTGATTAAGAGATGTTTTTGTCACAAGAGAGGAAATCAATTGAAGCAATCGATTAAGACTTCTTAATCGATTGAACTAATCGATTAAGGTCTTTCATGAGAGAACAAAGAGTTTGGGAATCGATTGGATAATCAATTAAGGCTTTCTGAATCGATTGGGATGATTCGCCAATCGATTAGGGTTTGAAAAAGAACCATTTTGCAGGTGTACGAATGGTTAGATGATGTGGTAATTGATTAGGACAAAGCTGAATCGATTGGGAGGCATCAAGTGAACCCAAGAAATTTCACAAAGGTTGGAAGGTAATGCTTACACAAATCTTGGTCGTCGGTTCTTGGGTGTTTAGGAGAACAAGTGTTGTTGTATTTTCCACCACTAAGAGGCTATTCCAAGCAAGAAGAAAGCAAGCTAAGCAAAGGTTCATGTTGTAAAGTCATTTTCGATTTCTTTGTAACTTAGTTTGCGTTTCTTGCTTGCATTTCTTGTATTCGAGCTTATACGAGGTTTCTTCACCTCTGGATTATTTTCAAGAATGAGTGTTTTTCATAGTGGAGTGTGTGCACCATAAGTAGAATTAGATGAAGCTACTAAATCAAGATTTTGGGGCGACTTATCAAAATGGATATTCCAACTCATGGATGCTTACTTTAGTTGATAAATGGACCGTTGAAACTTGCATACTTTATTCATGTTAACATATGTGAAACCTTGGGATTGTATCATATATACGTCCTCAAGTAAGTTTCCATTAAGGAAAATTATTTTCACATTTATTTGTCATATTTCATAATTATGATGAACTGATATAGCCAAGAGTATCTGAATGGATTTAAGCATGGTTACAAGTGAGAATGTTTTGTCATATTCAATGTATTTCCTTTGATAATAGTTTTTCACCACCAATCTTATCTTGTAGGTAATTACATTACCATCCATGTCAGTTTTTTTCTTGAAAACCCACTTGTACCCTATAGGCATAATGCCTTCAAGTGGTTCCATCAAATTTCAAACATAGTTTTCGTACATGGAATCCATAATTCCGACTTCATGGATGTAAGCCACTTATCCTTCTCTAAACTATTCGGAGCTTCTTCGTAATCAGTACGTTCATCATCCTCAATGAGTAATACATCATTCGATTCTCTTATAAGAAATCCATATCTCTCAGGAATATTACATGTCCTACTTGATCTACGAGGAGATTGTATCATAATCGGTTGTTGTTCTTGACTAGGCATCTCATTAGTGTTTATTGAAGTCTCTTGAACTTCATTAAGTTCAACTATACTCTCATTTTCTTCCCGTAAAAGAAAACTCTTTCTCTAGGAATGTAGCATGCCTTGAAACAAACACCTTTTGTTCCAAGGGATGAAAGAATTGGTAACCTTTAGTTTCCTTAGGGTATCCAATAAATAAATACTTATCAGACTTAGCGTCAAACTTATTTAATACAATCCTCTTCACATAAGCAGGATATCCCCATATCTTTAAATAAGATATAAGGAATTTCTTACTAGTTCATACCTCATATGGAGTAGTTGAGATTGTCTTCGTTGGGACTCTGTTTAGCAAGTAAACAGTTGTCATGAGTGCATAACCCTAAAAAGTTTTGAGAAGATTTACATGATCCATCATTGACCTAACCATATCCAATAGGGTTTGGTTATACCTTTCTAATACACTATTATATTATGGTGTATAAGGTGGAGTCTATTAAGACAATATACCATTGTCCCTTAGATAATCTTGAAACTCTTAGCTTAAATACCACCTCGATCAGATTGAAGTATCTTAATACTTTTACCAAGTTGTTTCTCTACTTCATTTCTGAATTATCTAAACTTTTCAAAGGTTTCAAACTTGTGTTTCACTAGATACACATACCTATAACAAGAGTGATTATCAATGAAAGTAACGAAGTAGCTATAACCTCCTAATGCGTGAGTTGACATTGGCACATATACATCGGTATGTATAAGCCCAAGTAACTCATCAACTCGTTCACCCTTTCCAGAAAAAGATAACTTTGTCATCTTACCTTTTAAACATAAATCACATGTATTAAATATATCTAATTTAAATGATTCAAGAACTATAATCTTTTGTAATTCGGACATGTGCTTCTTGCTTATATGGCCAAGGTCATAATGCTACTAGTAAGAGATTAATTGATTATCTATTCGAGCACGTTTATTGCTCATTTCAATATTGAATATATCACCAGATATATTTAGCACATAGATGTCATTACATAAAGTTCCAGTAGCATAAAGAACATCATTCAAAGTTATATAACAATAATTGTTACTAAAAGTAAAATGGAAATCTTTTCTGTTTAAGCAAGAAATAGAAACAATATTCTTTATTAATATAGGAACAAAATAACAATTATCCAGTTCTAAGACAAGTCCAGTAGGAAGCTTTTGTCACGCCCCAGAGGAGTCTCTGTCCGAAGAAATTTCGGCAGCATCTCCCCTGTACGGCGGACAATATGAAACTTTCTACATATCACATATACTTCAGCCACAGGCGGCTGGAATGATAACAAAAATAAAAACAAACACCACGCAGTTTATAAAGATATTCAGCCTCTGGCTGTCACAACCACGCAGTTAATAATAGTAATCAATAATAGTAGGACTCTGACTCGAAATCCACCCTACTCCACTACACTCGTAAAGCTCAAATACAACGAACTCACCTCTTCTGCCGTCCAGGCAGACATATAGTAGAATAAAAACCAAACCATCCAAAAGACCATCAAACGGCAACAATCCGTACAATATCCATAAATAAAATCCAAAACAGAACTAAAACATAGTCTGATGGAAGAAAAACCAAAATAAAGCAAATAACAACCTAGTAGAGAACTAGCTCTACGTGCAGATGGGGGGCCAGCGACTGGAACTGCTCCGGACAGCCTCAACCTGAAAATATCAACAATGGAGGCGGGGTGAGTCCAACACTCAGCAGGTACAACTGATATGCATAATAAAACAAATAACAGACAACACTAATCATGCGTACAGTCTCCTGAATATGAGGAGGATAAATGCAACTGAAATGAAATCAGAAGATAACTGTACTGACCGGATCAAAGTATAAAGGTAACAGGTCGTCAGAGCAAGAGCATATAATCGTATGCATGTCAATCAATGCATCCAAACAAATGCGATATAAGTGCAGCAATCACAAGCAAATAAAATGCAATAAATGCATATGTCAACCCCATACTCTGAAATCAATGCTCCTATGACCGAGTAAACGGGATGTTGTCGGAGTACTCCGTCCTGTGACCCCAAATCATAAATGGGGAGCTCAATGCTCTCATCTCCGGTACACGATGACGGGAGGATATCTCTGCCGGCTGAGTCTCGACCAACGGAGCCAAACAAAGTCCACCATCTGCCGCCACGCTGCTACCCTAAATGCCAACGGAGCCAAACAGAGCGGATCTGTCTCACCAGACTAACGGAGCCAAACAGCAGAACCGCCACACACCAACCAGATATACAAATCCATGGGTGATGTGTGCAGTACATGTAACTGGCGATGAGCTCAACCAAAGTAGAGCCGACAATCGCACAGCATGCAATCATGATGCATGATACTGAACATGGCAATCTCATGAATAACATGGCATGATCCATATAAATAGATACAAAGTGTGTACCACAAGAAGACGTATCAAATAGAAGGCACACAAATCGAAGAGGGTATCAAATAAACCCTAGATCCAGAATATAACAGAGCATGTGGTTAGGTCACTACCTAAGGCATATGTGATCAGGTAGATAATATGTAGTGCAGAATAAATAAACAAACAACATGTACTAATCATGTAGTGACCAACCGAAATAAACAGGTAACACAATTACTGTTATATGTTAAACATATTATCATGCATATCAAAAGACATAAGTCAAAGTACCCGCCTCCGAAAATAGAAAGGTCCACTCTGACTCCGAGATACTCGTCTCGCGTTAAAGTCCTGAAATACCAATACACAGATATTTTATTTAACTAAAATTCAAATGAATTGCTAAATAAAGTTCTCAACACAATTTAGGGCAAAACCCTAAGTCATAATCATCAACCTACCTAATTTAACGCATATAATCTAGTTACTCAACATGTATCAAATAACTAAATCAAATTACTCACTCAATTAGGAAAACCCTAATTATTGATCAACCTTAACTGATCATCACTTAATTTATCCACATAAAGATCTAAATCCACAAACGTTAAACCCAAAAACCTTACCTTTCACTGATCTCCTGGTTAAATCCGTATCACCAACTTCTATAACCATTCTAGCCAACATCTATAACGAAAAATAAAAAACCCTAAACCTTACCTCAATTTGCAATTCCAATGACTGCGGTTGAGAGGTTGCTTGGCTGCTGGAATTTGATCAAAGTCGAAAGTAGAAATCTAGGGCACAAGTGCAGCACAGTGAGCATAGAGGAATATCTAAGCCCAAATCATAACTGAGATCAACACTCACCTTCAAGATCACCACATAGCAACCAAATGCTCTCCAAGATCGCAGCTAGGGTAGAGGAAGGATTGGCCGGAGCTAGGGCATGGGGTGGCCGGCAGTGGCGCCGGCTCTGTCCGGTGCGGCGACGACACTCTGCAAAGGAAGAGGCGTCGGCGGAGTGGCTCAAATCCACCGCACAATGGTCGGCGCTCACTCTAGGGCACGGCTGGGCGGAGTAAAAGTGGGGTTCGGCTCGGTAGAGAAGAGAAGGAAAGGGGTGTGCGGCGGTGGAGAAGCGGCTCTCGGTGGTAAGGAGATGACGAGGGCAGAGGAAAGGAGAGCACTGCAGGAGATCGGCACTAGAGCACAAGGTGGCCGGCGATGGCCGGCGCTGCTTCGGTCCAGAGAGGGCAGCAACAAGGGATCGGCAGTGGCGTCGGGATGCTCTGCTAGGGCACCAAGGGATGCGGCTCAAGAGGAAGGAAATGAAGGAGATGAAGAAATGGCCGGCGGCGGTTGCGGTAGTCGGCGATCGGGCGGCGTCGGGTGGCTAGGGCAGGGAGAGGCACGGCGGTTTCGTGGAGAAGAGATAGAGGAAAACGGCGAAAATAAAGAAAATAATAAGAAAAAGAAAAGGAAAAGGAAAAGAAAAATAAATCTTTTCCTCATTAAAACAGGGTAACCAAAACAGGCTTTTTTTCCGGACCCCGTTTCTATCCCCGTCAACTCGTCCGTACGAGCTCCGAAAAAT
This sequence comes from Zingiber officinale, assembly GCF_018446385.1. NCBI lineage: Eukaryota > Viridiplantae > Streptophyta > Magnoliopsida > Zingiberales > Zingiberaceae > Zingiber > Zingiber officinale. The sequence goes on from NC_055989.1 coordinate 19,537,567, forward strand.
TCCCGAAAAATGTCCAAAAATTCCAGAAAAATCCCTTATCATTTTCGGTATTTTACAGCTTTAACAAGTATGTTTCGATGGTGACTGTAGTAACCTTCATTTCCAACTCGCAGACTTGATTCTTCCTTGATGAGTCTTTTGCTATTTCTTAGCCCTTGTATGTCATTACATATATATGAGTCACACCTAGTATCCAAGTATCTAAGGAAATAACACAACAATCAATGACAAAAATACTTGAAAAAGATGGGGCATCGGATACCTTATTCTTCTTCATGGACTCAAGATAAATCTTGCAGTTCTTCACCAATATCCCATCTTGCCACAATGATGGCATGAGCCCTTTTGTGCTGGTTCTACTATATTAGCCATTTTGCTCTTTCCCTTAGCCTGATATTTTAGTTTTCTCTTAGAACCTTTCTTGGAGGAGTCTACTAACATTATAGCTTTCTATTCACATTTAACAAAAGGCTCCATAATCTTGAGCATATTAATCATCTCGGGGATGGTCGATTCTAAATTATTCATCCGATAGTTTATCACAAATTATGAATGACATTTTGGCAAACTATGTAGAATTAAGTCAATACTTAATTCATGATCCATTGTAAAATTGAGTAATGCTAAACGCTCTATGTAGCTGTTCATCTTTAGTATAAATTATACCGTAGACAAACTCTCCTGCATCTTTGAGAAAAAGAGAAGCTTGGAGACCTCGAACCTTTCGGATATAGCTTGATCATCAAATAGCTCACGAAGATAATGGATAATGTCATAATCATCCAAATGCTCATGCTGTTTCTGTAATTTAGGAGTCATCGTGGCAAAGTACAGAATCATCCTTATATTTCTGATGAGCCAACAATTGGTCTGCAGTTGCATCGACATTAAGATTTATGAGAAAAGGCTCATCAACGACATAAGCTAGCTTCTCAGGTCCAAAATTGAACGCAGATTAACAGAAGTCATAATTAAATAATTAACTTAAAAATATAAAAATAAGAATGTATTAGAAACATGATTTTATTTATATAAACAATTTACATGTAATAAATGTTGGTGCAATATCCCTTGGGTCAGGTTGACCTGGTTGACTAAGCTTGAGTTGGCTCAAGCTTGAGTGTTGATGTTTAGGTTTCGATGTTTGACAATATGTGGAGATTGCAGGTGCAATCGTCTGATTGGGGAGATTATTGGTGCAATTCCCCTTTGGTCAAGGTTTGACCAGTTTGATATAAAGAAGAGTCAAGTAGGTCAATGTTGACCGGATACTTGACTGGTAAAGCCCTAACTGGATGTTAGACAAAAGCAAGTCTTGGTGAGTGAAGTCAGGTAGTTGAAAATCCTGGTGAGAGAAGTCAGGTAAAAGACCTAGTGAGTGAAATTAGGCAGTTGAAAATCCTAGTGAGTGAAGTCATATGAAAGACCTAGTGAGTGAAACTAGGTAGGCGAAAGTCCCGGTGAGTGAAGCCGGGCAGTGGGAAAATCTTAGTGAGTGAAACTAGGTGAAAGTCCTGATGAGTGAAGCCAGGAAAATGGAAAGTCTTAATGAGTGAAGCTAGACAGATGAAAAGATCTGGTGAGTGAAGTTAGGTACAAGGAAAGCCAAATGGGTCAAAGGTGACCGGACATCTGGTGGAAGTCCAAGTGTGTCATGGAGAACTAGACACTTGGCACAAGACGGTAAGTCGAAGTGGGTTAAGGTTGACCGAACACTTGATGAAGAAGTCCCAACAGGTCAAGGTTGATCGGATGTTAGGCACGAGGAGTTCCAACAGGTCACGGTTGACCGGATGTTGGATTTGGGGATTCTTGAGCTTGAGCTAAGCAAGTCAAGGGTGGTCAATCAATCAGTCGATCGATTGGACCAAAGCCCAATCGATCAACCGATCGATTGGGAGCTGGAAATCACGCGTGACGCGAGAAAGCTGAATCAATCGGTCGATCGATTTAGGCTTTTCCAGCGAAGAGCACAGAGGCACTCTGGATCGATCAGTCGATCGATTCAAGCCTCCCCAATCAATTGGTCAATCGATTGGAATATGACCATTGTGCAGGATGTAGGTTTTGGACAGCCGAGATCACTGGGATCTAACGTGGCAATCGATTGGGAGGAGCCCCAATCGATTGGAAGCCTTAGAAGCACAGATATAAAGGCGACGAAGTGTTCAAACGCGGTAATCCTTCTTATCGATCTTCACACAATCTTCTTCGACACTTCTTGTCGGTTCTTGGAAGCTCTTGGGGACAAATGCTGGTGCACTTCCAAGGTTCAAGAGGCAACTACAAGCAACAAGTGAGCAAGAAGAGAGTTTTTCATTTGTATTCATTGTATTTTTTTTTCTTGCGTTGAGTTGTTGTATGTGTGAGTGTTGTATGAATTTTCTTCACCTCTGGTAGTTACCGAGAAGGAGAGTTTTATTAATGGAGTGAGCGTCATGTGTGGATCCTTGGATTAGTCACCTCTTTTTAAGGTGGATACCAAGTAAATCCTCTTGTTAGCATTGTGAGTGTTTGCTTCAAGTTCTTTTCTGTTGCACATCATCATGAAGCATCAAGACAACGAACACGACGAGCTATTCACCTCCCCCCTTTAGCTACAAATCGACCCTAACAATAAAAGCCCGCTTATTTATTAAATTCAAATATCCTTATTTTGAATTCGGGAGATGGTAGTCTCCAAGTGGGTTGATATCCACCATAGATAAGAACAACCTTGACTTTGGACAATAAGTCATTCTTAGCTTTAGCAGTAGATAACAAATTTACCGATTGTATATCATTTATATGCAACTATCACATTATGCTAGCAATTAATTGATTTTCACATAAACATCGGGTTGTTAATATATTAACAAGTATACATCAAATGCATATCACCCAACTTCACCTCTATCTGCATTGATCATGACTTTGACACAACAAATCAACACTTTAAGTTTAAAACCAATCCATTAATTATAACATTGAATCTTAATAGTTTGAATATATTTAATTTCAAGTTGAGTTTGACTTTGGCTAACAACTCAAATAAGAACTTAAACCTTGGTTCTTACTATATTTACGGAAGGTATAGGTTTTAGTATTATATAAGGGATTTGGTCTCATCTATATCATGCAAATATTCTATCTACATGATATTATACGCATGACATAAATGATGGCATGACACATCACATGCATGATATAGATGATGATATGACACATCGCATGTATGACATAGCATAACACATCACACATACTGCAAGATCTAATTACATTGCACACATGACAAAATCTAATCATGTGATAATTACTACATCCACATGGCATACAATAGCATGAATATGACATAGATTTAAATATGTTATAAGTCTATTTTAGAAATAAAAAATGTTATAAATCTGATCTTAATAAATCAAGATTTATCTAATCTAATTAGAAAAGTAATTTCTAAATTTAATTAACATATCTCATTTAGAATCTTTCTATCAATAAAAAATATTTAATTATTTTAGAAATAAATTTTAAATTAATTTTCTTACAATTTAGGAAATAAATAATTATTATTATTTTATTTATTATAGAATAATTCAAATTAGGATTTTTGTGATTTTTCAATTTTTTCTAAATTTAGTATTTCCTAATAATTTATGAAAATTGTCAAAAATAGAATATTTTAATAGATCCAAAAATGTCAAAAAAGATAATTTCTAAAATTTAATTCAAAATATCTTAAATCTGAATTTTTAAAGAATTTTGAAATCTTTCTAAATTTGGTATTACCTAACAAATTAAGAAAAAAATTTTAAAATGAAATATTTCTTAAAATTCTAGAAAATTTGAGAAATGATCATTTCTAAATTAACAGAATATTTCTAAATTTAATTTTTAAAAATTATTTTATAAACTTTTCAAAAGTAGAATTTCGTAACAATTTAGGAAACATATAAAAATAGAAAATTCTTAATAATTTCAGAAAAAACTCAAAAATTAATTACAACATTAATTAGAAACCATAAAATAATTTTATGATCATGTTGAAGCATGATCAAACTCTGATACCATTGTTGGGATATGCCCGATGTGATGTATGCTAAAATTACGTTTCATAAATATGTACAGCGGAAGACTTAACGATAAATAAACTAATTTATTACATTATATACACCACACTCATGCAAGATACAATCACGTAGAAAAGATCATAATATAAAATGAAATCAACTAACAATTATTCTAGGTATACCTTATGGATGACATGTAATGAGAAGAGCATCAACCTTTTGCAATGTTATCGAACCTTGCCTCTATTCGTATTCATGAGTCATGACGATCTCTTCAAGGAAACTCCAAGAGAACAAGCTTCGACTTTGGAAGGTACTAGCCACCAGCCAAGAAGGATCAAGAAGAGGAAGAAGAAGCAAAAGGAAGATCTTCTTCCTTTGGGTGACTCACGGCAATAAGAGGAGACCCTCTTGTTGTGGTCGGCAGCAAGAGAGAGGGAGAGGGAGAGGGAGAGAGAGGTATTGAGTTTAGGTTTCCAAAACCTAATCAAATCAATAATAAATTGTGTGTTAATTCTCTCTTAACCATATCAATATATGTCCTCTTTAATGAGTTAGATTAGAAAGCCTAAATCCAATCCATTATGCCTTAACAAAAAATTAGCCAATTAACCCCTTAGTTTATTTCACAATTAAATCAAGTTGATTCATGGCTAAACTAAATTGGTTCATGACTAAACCAAATAGGGCCCAACTCTTTCATAGGAGATGTGGCTCATCTGAGCTTCCGTTCCAATAAATATTTTCATATTTGTCTTATGTATGGTCCAATCAAACATTTATCTCTTGATCTGAGAATCTTATTCTCTAACTTATTTTACGTCTTTTAGAGACTCATAGTGCGTGTAACTCAATAGGTTCCCAGTTTTCTTAGTCATCCATTATTAACTACTTAATTATGGAACGATCATGAGTGACACCTAGTAGTACATCATGATCCCCAATTAATCAAAAAATCACATTTGATCTCAGAACTAATTCTGAACCCTTCAACAACTACAATGAGTCGTGTTTCATTCCTTTCACTCATCTTATGCCCACTTGATTTAGGACATGGTCTATATGTTTGCTCCCACTAGGCTGACTACGTCACACCTAGCCCAAATAATACTTTCTCGTTCTACGGATTTAAATTACTCGTACATATGTACAAGAGTTTCATACTCTTAACATATGATGCTTTAGCCAAATACTTTGAGTAACAATCCTAATGAGTGGCCATAGGGTATACGTCTTCTCGCAAGGAGTGGTGAATCCTCTATGGGCTATCCAAATACCTTCAGGCACTTTGACTTATACCTAATCATCTCTGGTCCACACCTCCAAGAGATGTTTGCTTAAGATGTCAAAGTATAAATCTCCATGACCAAGATGACTTGTATATCTCAAGTCAAAGGAAACTTTTACTGGAGCTGTAGTAAGAACTTCATAGACATATTCATATATGTAGAGAACCATATAAAGTTTTACAGCAAGTCACTCCAATGAACTAGTTACCATAACTAATATCCACGTTTAGCTCTCGACATCCCAATATCTCCAGCTAATGAGAAATAGCTGTTTGGTCGTACCAAGGAGTATAACTCATACTAGTCTTATAGAATTGATGATGTTATAATCCACCAATATGATGATTAGGAAAATTTCAATACGTTCATAATTACACATATAGAGATAATCACAAGTTATGATCTAATCATAAATTCTCTCATACTATAAATTGTATTATAGACATTCAGTAAATGAGTTTAAGACTATTCAAACATATAATGTATACTCAAATAGTTAATTTATATTTATCAAATAAATAGTAAAATCATAAAGTGATTGCTTTAGGACATTGCTTAAAATATAACAGCTCCAAATGAACAACAACTCACATTGCTGTGAGTTGTCGGTTCGTTGCTTTGAGTCGTCGGTTGCTCCAACGTGAACAACAACTCATGTTCACAATAGCAAGCTTTCCAAGCTCCAAATAGCGACAACAAACATTGTTGTCGCCGTTTGATTTGTACTACAGGATTACAAGTGTCGTCGGATACAAATTGAATAGTAATCCCTCTCTCGGATCACTTCTTCTCCACCTTCAGCTATTTCTATAGTGGAGACACAACTCATGACTTAGCCAAGTCGCCTTCAGGATAACTCAACGTGGATATGAGTAGAGCCAAGCTTTGTTAAGCTTTCTCATTAATTCCGAAAGAGTCTAGCCTTGCGAGACTAGCAACGCTATCTACAATGTTTGATCACGAACTTGCAAGTATAATTAGTTGTCATAAAATTTTATTATACGGTTATGCCTGACACCTACATGTATTCTATAGGCATGTGAATTATTGTCTTCCACTATGTACGTTTTGTGAAACATCTAAAGCACGCATCACATCACATTAGGCTCCCTAACAGAATTTATCATGGAAAGTTATGTATTACTTCCCGTTAATTACTAGACTATAATGCTTATATGCATATGCTACAATAGCAAATCACACAAGGTGGCATCATGAGCATGTACATGAAGGAAATATAATGTGTCATCTCTCTAACTCACTTCCATGGAAAAATCTTGATGTAATATTTTTCTCATTTGCAATGAAACCATATAATATAAGATTACGACTTTTAGCAGATGGATTTCATTCATTTGATCAATTTGGACAACAATATTCATTTTGACAAGTCATATTAATACCGTATAACTTGCTGTTATGGATGTGCATGAAAGACAAATTTATGTTTCTTACCGTGTTTATTCTAGGTCCAAAGAATTGGAAAGAGAAGATAGATATTTTTTTGTAACCTCTAATTGTTGAGCTAAATGAATTATAGAATGCAAAGTCGGAGATTTATAATATTGCAAGTAAAACTAATTTTACCATGTATGCTGCTTATTATGGACAATTAGTGATTTTCTAGCATACTCAATGTTACCAAGGTAGAGTACCGCTGGTAAATTAGCATGCCCATATTGTATGACAGAGTCTAATGCAATTTCATTACCTTATAGTGGGAAGGTATCTTAGTTTGATAATAATTATAAATTTTTTTCTAGTTGAGCACCCTTTCATGTGAAATAAGAAAAATTTTATCAAGAATAAAATAGTCTGAAAACTTTCTCCATCAATTAAGTCTAAGTGAAGAAATTATTAAGGAAATAGATAACTATGGATTTGTACAAGTAACTCAAACTGGTTCTGAATTAAATAAATATATTATTAGGATGTGCATGGTTAGAAAAAAAAAGTATATTTTGATAACTCAAGCAGTGCTTTTGTGGTGAGTTGGCCTTTAACTTAATTTTTTTATTCACTCATAATATATAAAAATGATTCTGTAAAATTGATACTTATATATTTACATCTGTAATTAAATTAAATATCTTTTCAGGAACAATATAGATTAAAGATCAACACATGAAGAATTGGATTTAGTACTATATTCTATATTTAAGATATGTATTCTTTCAAAGCATGTTATTAAAATAGTGTTCAATTGCTTTGCACTAATTTTTTATAAGTAGTTTTAACTTACATATGTAGTGTAGTTTGAACCATGTATTATTCTTACTACAAGATAACTACCGATGAGATGTATTGATGTTGGATGTTTGTTGATATGAGTGGATGTAATGAATTTTAGTTATATATGAACTGTTGGTGCAATATTTCCTAGGTCAAGGTTGACCTGGTTGACTGAGCTTGAATTAGTTCAAGCTCGAGTCTTGATATTTGGGTTTCAATGTTTGACAATACATGGAGATTGCATGAAAAGTCCTAGTGAGTGAAGCTAGGCAAAAGAGAAATCCTGGTGAGTGAAGCCAGGTGAAAGACCTAGTGAGTGAAGCTAGGCAGAAGAGAAATCCTGGTGAGCGAAGCCAGGTGAAAGACCTAGTGAGTGAAACTAGACAGAAGAGAAGTCCTGGTGAGTTAAGTCAGGCAGACGTGAAGTCCTAGTAAGTAAAGCTAGGCAGAAGAGAAATCCTGGTGAGTGAAGCCAGGTGAAAGACCTAGTGAGTGAAGCTAGGCAGAAGGAAGTCCTGGTGAGTGAAGCCAGACAATTGGGAAAGACCTAGTGAGTGAAGCTAGGCAGAAGAGAAATCCTGGTGAGTGAAGCCAGGTGAAAGACCTAGTGAGTGAAGCTAGGCAGAAGAGAAGTCCTGGTGAGTGAAGCCAGGCAGACGTGAAGTCCTAGTGAGTGAAGCTAGGCAGAAGAGAAATCCTGGTGAGTGAAGCCAGGTGAAAGACCTAGTGAGTGAAGCTAGGCAGAAGGAAGTCCTGGTAAGTGAAGCCAGGCAATTGGGAAAGTCTTGGTGAGTGAAACCAGGCACAAGGAAATCCAGATGGATCAAGGCTGATCGGACATCTGGTGTTGGAAAGACCAAGTAGGTCAAAGGAACTGATCGGATACTTGGCACGAGGTGGAAAGACCAAGTAGGTCAAAGGAACTGACCGGATACTTGGCACGAGGAGAAAAGTCCAAGTGGGTCAAAAGGTTGACCGGACACTTGGTGAGAGAGTTATAGCAGGTCAAGGGTGACCGGATGCTAGGCATGATGTACCAACATGTCATAGGTGACCGAATGTTGGTTTAGGGGGCTTTGGACTTGATTTTGGGCAAAATCAAGGAGCTGGATCGATCAGCCGATCGATTGGCTCATGCCCAATCGATCGGCCGATCGATTGGGTGAGTCCCCGCGACAAGCCTCCTCCCAATCGATCGGTGGATCGATTGGGAGAGGCTCACAATCGCACAGAACAGCGCTGGATCGATCAGCCGATCGATCTAGAGCTCCCAATCGATCGGGCGATCGATTGGGAGGTGTGATTTCGCGCGATTTCGCGCGATGAGCCCTAGATCGATCCGCTGATCGATCCAGGTAATTCCCAGGAGCACAGAGGCGCTTTGGATCGATCAGCCGATCGATCCAAAGCCTCCCCAATCGATTGGCAGCAATCCGATCGATTGAGATCCGACCGTTGGCGTCGTATTTAGATGCTGGCGAGCTGTTCTCTCGGCAGAACCTCCACGGCTTCTTCTCCAGCGAGCACAGATCTTCACAGAGCTTCTCCACAGAGTTCTCACCGCCAGTTCTTGGAGGTTCTTCTAAGTCAAGAGGCGGATCTACAGCAAGAAAAAGAAATCTAGGGTTAGGGTTTTCTTGTGCTAACTTGTAAGCTTTTAGCTTGTATTTTACTCCCTTTCCCCTTCTCCTTGTAGTGTGAACTTGTAGGACTTCTCCGCCTTTGGTAGTGACCATAAAGGAGTGTTTTCATAATGGAGGGTGCGTGAGTGTGTGGATCCTTGGATTAGTCACCTCTTGTGAGGTGGATACCAAGTAAATCCTCTTGTTAGCGTTGTGTATTTTGTTTCTTTGTATTTTTCGCTGTATATTTTGAAGAAACAAGCAACAAAGAGCAAGACGAGCGTACCGAGCTATTCATCCCTCCCCTCTAGTTACATAATCGGTCCCAATATGAACCATATATGATTTCAAATTTTATACTATGAATGCTGTTTTGTAAATGTTGAATGTTGTTTGTTTGTTTGTTTGTTTGTTGATATTTGAGTGGATGTGTGATTTTTTGTTGATATTATTTGTGAATGTTGAATGTAATGGATATTTGAATTTGATGTGGTGAATGTATTGTGTTGAATAAATTTTAATGTAAATATGAATTGTGTGTATTGTATCGAATATAAACAGGATGAAATTTGTCAAGTACGGGAGATTCTACTAAATTTTTTTTCATAAATTAGCAATAAACTTTAATTTCCTTTGCTAAGTTACGATAACTTAACACTAAGTTATCAGAACTTAGTGAAGGAAAATAATTTTTCCATCGCTAAAGTTTAGTGACGGAATTTAATTAACAACAGAAAAATTAATTTTCGTCACTAAATGATGTCGGCGACTGATATATTTGTAATTGAAAATATCAGTCGCTATATCATGGTATTTTTGTAGTATATGTTCGATCTACAAATGTATAAACACACTATTGTTCTTGTTCCTGCTAGGTAGTACTCCAACAACAACATGCTATGAAAAATAATGGTGAGGGTGGTTTGCAAAGTGATTCGTGAGCAAGGTGGCAAAATGTCTTTAAAGATGCATTAATATAGTTTAGGATTTAATTAGGGTTTAGGGTTTGCAAAGGTGATGAAAGGGATCACAATCATCTAAGTGGATAAGGGTTTAGATAACTAATCATATTTCATGAAATAAAACAATCAGTGGGAAAAATAAGTGCACTTGAAGCAAATTAGAAAGGGTATAGTAGTGCCTAATTCATAAAAAAGAGATAGAGAGAGAAACACTTTAGTTGTCACTAATTGAATGACATAAATGATAGTATCACATTTCTTGTAGGGATATTGAATTTTATTTAACTTTTATGTCCCATTGATTCTTTAATAATACTTATCAACAAAATAAGAGATGCTTTATTAATTATTAGATTATACTATTTTTCAATTTTTTGCTTCTTAAATTAAAGTTGCTATAGGTTACTACATACCTTTCCAAAGAGAGCATCCCTATATGGACCCAAATGCTAGCCCACCCTTAATCCTTGCTAATTCTCTTCCTAGAACTTATCTACATGAATTATATATACCCCTAACGATCCTATTGCCTTTGCATTGATTTATGCAAAAGGCACCATTGTGGAAATCCTAGAAATGAAGTTTATCTCTTTCGTTCATCATTTCCCCTTATTACCTATCTTCGTCACATACTTATTATTCATTGTTGGCGAAACTTCTTCTTTTGATGTGGCCCCGGATTTGCATAGATCAACACATATCAGAGGGTGCCATGAGCCATCCCAACAAGACCCTTCCAATGTTTAAATCATCATGGTGCCATGGTGAAGAAGAAGAAGAAAATAGTAGAGAGATTAGGGTTCAGATCCTAGTGGCTCATTGTATCTTGTAGATTGCGGGTCATATGCAGGTCGATTGTCGAAGGCAAATTAAACAATGACAAGGAGTTTTTGCTCTTTAGAGATCATTTTGGTCTAAAATTGAGACAAAACATCAATGAAATTAAATGACAAAAAAGAGGAGATTTTCAATAATCATTTTGAAACCAAAATATCCATCAGGGAGATTTTTATTCACAAAACAAAAAAAAAATCAACAAACAAACAAACTCCTAGATAATTTCTTACAAATAATTTTTTACCTAACTTTTCAACCAAGCTCAAGGATCTATATATTCTAGGTACAATGAAACAAAACATATTTTCAATTTGAATATCTAGATTATCAAAAATAATAATAATCATCATTAAAAAAAACGGAAAGACTGATGTTACGATACTAATTATATATCTCGGAACAAAAAGAATAGTACGAGATGAAATCTTCATACTATTTTATTTCTTTGCTTACATAAAAGAAAGATGAGGGATTTCCATATCAAGTTGCATGAAAAACAAACCACAATCATCAAACCATTTATTAAAAAGAGAACATGTTCTCGTTCCACGGGCTGATCGTCGAAGGATTATTCAGATAGAGCAACATCTCATCCGACGGCGACGGTGCTCCCACGCCGCCGACAGCGTTGCTCCTCGTCTCCATCCCCATCGTTTGCTGCAGCATCAACTCCAGAGGATTTAGATGATCAACTGCTGCTGCTGAATGAGGCGGAGGCGGCAGCGGCGGCAGTGCTGCAGGGACGACGACCATGTTATCAATGTTGTTCCTCCTCTCAGCGCTCTCCGGGCGGCCGAGCACCATCCCCAGAGGATCAGCGGGATCCATCCCCGACTGCGGTTGAACCTCAGTGCCCAACGACCTCATCATCTCCTCCCTCTTGTCGTTCAATTCCTAAACATTATTATAGATGTGTCGTATGTAAATAAATATAGATGATGATATAGTAAGAGATAGAGTCGAGCAGCATGCCTGCAGCTTGCTATCCACCAGCACGACGAGGGCGATGGCGTCCTCGGGTATGATTTGATCGATGGTGGCGGGACTCCACATGGCGTTGAACATCATGGTCCGCAGCTCCATCTCCCTGTTCTCGCGGTGCTTCCGGCGGAGGGTTTCCTTGAACAGGGCCAGGCGCTGCTGGAGGAAGGCGACGTGGTCCACCATCTTCTTCTCGCGCTCGTAGTCAGGGACGCCCTTGAAGCGCAGGGCCACGCGGCGAGCTTCCTCGAGGGTCGACGGCCAGGTGGCGACCTCCTCGCCCGGGGTGTAGATGACCAGGCAGCACTCGACGTCGCACAGCACGCTCAGTTGCTCCACCTTCTTGATCAGACCCCGGCGGCGCTTCTTCAACGCCGACCGCCGGGCGCCGTCGTGGTCGATGAACGCCAACTTCACCTTCCTCCTCGCCATCTGTCGATCTCGGTACACCGAACCCACGGACTCTCCTCCAATATTTATAGCTGGGAGGCCGGAGGCAAGCCAATTGAAAAACACTAGTCAGGGGTATCTATCTAGAATTCTAGATATCAAATTTAATCCTGGCCGTTCGTTTACTAATGATTTAATGAAGATTCCTTTCATACAGATTAAATTAAAAAAATAGGGTAAAAATCAAAAGAGCCCCTTTATTTTTGGGAATCATCAATGGGGCCTCTGTTTTATGTATTCTCATTTTTTTTTTATCAAAACCACCTCGCTTCCACCTCTCCAAGCTCCCTTGTAAAATGACATATATAGCCGCCCTCAAGCTCTTTCTGCGGGCATTAAACCCTTAACCAATTGAGTTGTTATAGTAGCTAAATATAAATGTCATCATCGCTGTTATGATATGAATGTTAGATGTGCGAGTCGAATTCACATGATAGTAGTTATGAAATCATAATTTCTATAACATAAATGGTAGATGAATAAGGTTAAATCTGTGTCGTAGAGAGCTAGTGGGGTGAGGTACCTTTTTGATAAAAAAATAATAATAATAAAAAAAGGATGTCCTTGATAATTTAGAAAAAATTGGGTGCCTTTTGATTTTTTTTAAAAAATAAATATAAATGACAAAGTGGTATTTACTACTAGCTAAATTTGGTTTGGAAGCTTGTTTCCTATTTTGAAAATATTATTAAAAAAATTTAATGAAAATTCATCTCTTATACAAACAATGGTAAATTAGTATGATTTTTATATATACATATATATATATATTTAATGAATTTATTACGATTTTTTATTTTAATAATTTATTTGTATGGCATATTATTAATATGGGTATTACATTACGATCGATATTTTTTTAGTTTAATGATAAAATAAACCATATATTAATATATTAATTAAATAAGGTGTAAAAATTGGCAATGTGTTATATCTGTTGTAAAACCAAAACTATGTGCTTGCGATTTAATTTAGAAAGTATAATCATAATTTTGCAAAGAAGTAATTGATTTATGTAAAAAAAATGGAGAAAAATATGTAATTAATACAATTCACGTTTGAGAAGGTCTTATTTGCTATGATTATACGTAATTCCTAATATCAAATTAGAGAGTAGTTAAATTTATTAATGACTTTCGAGTTATATGTCGGCAAATATCAAGTTCTATATCACTTTGGTCGATTTCATACTAAATTTTGTATCATTTTTTCAAAATCAATTTCTCAATTGACAATGTTTGATGCTTATGTGGCGCCAAGTAAGCATCTTTGTTGTGAAGATGTACGATATTAGATGAATGTATTATATTTTTTAAAATATTTTGAACGTTAGATAATAGTTTAAATGAGACTGACCGCGTGGACAACGGATGACATATGGCAAGTCTTAGTTGGTTTGCCTTATTTGTCTAAGATTTTCTCAAAGGATAATTCTAATGAGTTGTGATTGAAGACATTTGTATTCTCAAATTTCCTTCAAATTTAATTATTTGACTTAGTTTTACACAGATTCTCTAAGATGTGTCCAAAATTTAGTGAAGTAAACTTGTTGCAAAATTAATTTCTCGATAACCATTTTTGATCGGGCATCTTTCCATTGTCGGGTCAACTTAATTCTCGACAAAATATTAGGTAATACAAATTTTGTCGTGTCGATTTGATTTGGAATTAATAGATTCGGTAAAAGGTAAAACAAAGAAGAAAATCTTATAGAATTGTAGTAGAGTGAATCTAATGAAAACCGACAAGTTGTGATCAAGCTCACATTCGGAAACTCTCTATAGTCAATATCTTTCTTTGTTCGCTTTTGAAACAATAATTAGGGTTTTCAACTTCATATCATCTAAATGCTTAATTTGTTTGGTTCAGTCGGCCTAATTTCAATAAAATTAACCTAGATTGGGACATGGTTAGATGGAGTTTACCGACATTGAGTTCAGACTAGCTAGCTCGAGTATGTATGTTTACGTTTGAGCGAGGATGAAATAGATTAGTTGTTTCAACTCGTCCCTTGATATTGAGCTTGAATTTCCGATTGATGACTCTTTTCTTGTTCAATTTTTATTGTGTATTCATAATTGAACAATATTATTTTTTTAAAAAAAAATCAATTAAATTGGGAATGATTAATTATAATTTTAGTACTCATTAATCATCTGAGTGATAAAACAACTTAAGAGGGAAGTTTTAATTGTAATTTTAAATAATAGAGCATTAATGCTAGTAGGAATTTATTAGGAATACTTAATTAATTAATTCAAACAATTACTATTTTAATTCTAAATAATAAAGCATTAATGTTAATAGGATTTTATTAGGAATATTTAATTAATTCAAACAATTAATGTTGAGGCGGATAATATTTTTTTATTCTCACTCCTCGGCTATAAAGTATGTACAAGAGTTCGTGAAGGAATTCATAGACGAGCGGTGAGAAAAGTAAAGTCGATGTTTATGGAGTAAGAAAGTGCTTGATACTCTTCCTTGGAGAGGATTCAAGTGCTAATGTTGAAGAGAATTCATTGTATTGTAGAGCATTTTTGTGGTATACCATATTATTATTATTATTTGTTGTGTATTTATCATGCTATATATTTCAATGGCACTTGAGTTTTTTTGCTATAAATATATAGAGAGAGTATAGAGTTTTATTATTTATGCACTTATGTGATTTTTCTTTTTCTCTTAACTAATAATATATTATTTGGAATAGGATTATTATTATTTTTTATCAATAAATGTAAATTCATTGTTATTGTTCGTGGACATGTCAAAATAATATTGTATTTTTCTCTTTGCAAATGAAATAATTTTATTGAAAAGATAAATTGAATGACTAAATTGAAATTTGTGAGATTTTAATATTTATTTCCTAAACATTTGATATATTTTTTTTTCCAAAGGATAGAATAAATTAAAAAAATATGCACTTTAATTTACCCATGCTAATACTTACTTAAAAATGGGAAATAAATGAACAAATTGTATTTTCATATCATTAAGTATATTTTTTTTGGCTAAAGCAGTTTGATATAGCATAAAATGACTTAAAATAATGCGATATGAGCATCATTTTGTCTCTTTTTATCTTTTGTTAGTGTTTCTAACCTTTGTTTATGATTTTAAGCCTTTGAGATCGATCATTTTTGCTTCACAAAGATATGAAGATAGTCAATGGATGATACTCGTCATAAACCATAAACCTATCGAGAAGAAGTCACCTCAAAGATCGATTTTGTGGTTAATCTCTAAGATGAGCGAGCCAAGAGTACTCATGAAGAACTAAGTGGTCGTCTCAAAGGCAAAGGATACACCTATGACCGTGATTTCCTTCATAGTCCGGTTGGCATGGAGCGATAGAGAATGCCACCAAAGGCAGCGAGAAAGCTTTGTCAATGTAGCTAGAAGAGATTGTGCATGGGATGTGAAGGTACTGCTCTCGAAGGTGGATTCTTTTGATGATAAGAAGATGCGATTGATCAAAGAGGCAAAGGGTTGTCCTAATACCTTGAATGCAACACTAAGAGTATCAATATTAGTTACCTTATATAAAGATTTTATCTTAAATTTTAGATAGGGTAATTAAAAATTTTTTATACTAGCTACCTTATCTATTTCTTAAATTTTATATTTATGAATAATAATTTTTTAAATTTAAAGAATTTTCATTTCCTAAATATTATAGAAGAGAGAGAAAATAGAGAAATTGATATATGGTATATTGAAAAGTAAATATTCAAATATAATAAAATAAAATTCTTATCTTAAATTATATATTTTAGATAAGAAAATGATTGTGAATATACTATCAAATGCTAATACTTTTTTACCGAGCTTCTAAAAATATAAATAAAAGCACCGACGCTTTTATTACCATCGGGACGGTAAACATTGCTAATAAATTCGAACAGAAAGAGTATGATGCTTATTCAAGTGTTGCAAACAAAAATACAATTAACTAATGATCACAACCTTATATCAGCTATTAACAATACAGCAATGTGTTTTCGTCTAAGGATTTAGTTCCCTTCGTTTTTATGTCCTTTATGAACATTGGCTTCGTGTTAGGGGACTTGGATCTGTTTACTCTGGTACAGCACGGTCAGCCGTCCAACATTCCCCTTCCTTAACCCTTGTAGCACTATGAGCTCGACTGTTTGTCGGTTAGGTTTTCATGGCGGGTGATTTTGTCTTTCGGTTAGGTTTTCATGGTGGGTGATTCTGTGATTCTATCTAAGAACAAACACGTATGAATTGCCAGTATGCCGTTGTTATTATGGGTGGTTAGGAGGGTGGTGAGGTTTCTGTCCTATGAGGAAGAATACTCAAAATGCATGAATTAGAATGACAGTCAGGGAAATCCCCGACGAGGCCACTCTGATGCTCAAGTCAACCTTTGACAAAGAAGGTCGTTCTGGAAATTAGGATTTGGAACATTATGCATGCATACCTTTGTTTATGAGAATCGACTACCTTTTATATCGTGACCACGTTTCCCAAAATAAATGACCATTATAACCCATTTATGTCGAGTAAATAGTTGTGTTTATGCTTTTCTCGCAATAATGATTGCATTAAACGAACAACAACTCGTTGTTTAATTCTTAACAACTGAGGTCGTTTCAACTTAGTTTGAGGAAACGGGAAACGTGAGCCACAAGAAGTCGGGAGTCAGGAGTCAAGAGTCAGAAGTCAGGAAGTAATTGGAGTCGAGAGTCTGGCGTAATGGGAGCCGGGAGTCGAGGAATAGGTGGGAGCCGACAGTGGCGTAGTTAGAATTATCATTCAGGAGGGGCAAATTCAAGCTGGCTAGGACACGATGTCGAGATCACTGTCAAGTCATGGTCAAGTCGAGACTTCGCTATGAGGCTACAGCCAAAACGAGACCTGTTAGCAACAATAGCAAAGCGACAATGATGGCACCGACAAGAAACGACTGCGGCATTGGCAACAATAGTGTGTGGCGACAACGTTGTGTGGTGACATCGACATGGTGACAATGGTAGCAATGTGCCGCGGAGAATTTTGAGGGCTAGATTAGAGTTTGGAAAAGAATAATAGGAGAATTAGAGGAGGAAGAAGAAAACATGAGAAAGAGGGGAAAAAAGGTTCAGAGAAAAATGTTAAGCGAGTTTTAGTTGGGATTTTTGCAAAAACGTCTAAAAAATTTTAAATTGATAACATGCCCATTTTAGTTGGACTTTTTTTAAAGTGTATTATTGTTTTTCTCCAAATTTCGAAAGAGATGCGGGTTCGACTGTATGGATTGTAGCATTATATAACCATGATCTCAGTTTGGTTTGTTGTGTACATGGGCAAGAAGAAAATCTCTAGTATATTTTTAATGAGATCCTCTCTTTAATTATTAACACGTCTTTTAAATGTTGAACATGCCGTGTTAGCCTTACCTTCCAATCCCAGAGAATACTTTTATCTACGAGGTTATATCAAATTAATATGATGTGACCTTTGGCAAAGAGGAACGATCGTCGTCTATTTCCAGCATAATGATTATTCCCTTCTTGTAATGTGAGCTTTATCAAATAGCTACTAATGTTGGTGCAAGGAGCACCATAATCGAACTTATATTTTGATGCTGTCAAAGGTTCAAGTTAAGTCTTATTATTATCTGATAAATTAATCAAGTGTGCAGGAAGCTCAACTTGAAAAGTCCTAGTAGGTCAGCTAGACTCAATACTAGATAAGAAAAGTCTTAGCAGATCGTGGAACCATGCAGGAAGTCCAATGGGTCAAGTAGACCTGACATCTGGCAGGTGGACTCAATAGGTTTGGAGGACCCGATATCGAGTCAAGTGGAAGTCCTGGTAACCGATTTAATACTAGGTAGTTAAGTTCGAATAGGTCTGAAAGACCCAATGTTTGACAGGTGAGTTGAAGTAAGCTACTAGTGGTAGTGCAGTGAGGTTGTGCCCCAATAGGACAAACCTTAGGTGTTGATCCAACTACAGAAACCAATGGAGGTTTCTAAGTTGAGATCAAGATAGTCATTACTGTCTCATTCATGCATAATATATTTGCACTGATCTTACTCTGTATGTTTATGTTCTAACTCTGTTTTGTAGGGTAATTATTGTTTATGTTACTAATATTATTTTGCATAAAATGAGGTTCCGTCGATGGAACAAATGTGTTCAATCGATGGATCAATGAAATATAAAAATAGTGAAATTTGAATCAGATTATCAAAGGAAAAAGTTATTCAGTCAATGGATAAAGTCTAATCAGTTGATGGAACAATGTGATCTCAAGGGTTGGCCAGATCAAATCTGAGCCAACAAGAAAAGCAAGGTTCAGTCGACAAAAAGATCTTGATCCGTCGAGGAAACAGTAAGATTTTCGAGATCAAACTGATCAGATCATAACAAACAAGGAAGGAATAGAGGATTAGTCAACATATAGAGTGATCAGTTGACGAATAGGTTCAATCAAAGGAACTTCTTATCAGTTTACAGAACGAGACCTATAAAAGAAGTCCTATAGCTCTGAGCCAAATAGAACTTCTACCTTCTAATTATCTGCTACGCTCATTCATTGCTCGTGCAAGCTACAATTACTACAACGCCAGGAAACTTCCAACAACCTACACTTCATCTTGTATTCATTTGTTGTCAATATACTTTATTTCACTTGCATATTGTACTCAATATAATATCATTTGATCATTTAGTGGATTGCCCAATGAAAATGATCGATGATCACAAACCTTGGAGTAGGTGTCGCCGAAGAATCCGAACCAAATAAAAATAAGCTTGTCTCTTGTCTTTCTATTTACTTTATTCCATTGTCACTCGAGTTTCTATGAAAGAAAAGAAAAGTTTTTAAAGCTACGAGATTCAACCCCCCCCTCTCTCTCTCTCATTCCTTCACGATCCAACAAATAATACTTCCCTACGCCTTCCCTAAACATGATCCAAGGGTTTCGATTGAACTCTACCTTGTATAAGTATAAGAGAAGGTCCCTCATCATTTTATTCAACTATGTTCTTGTGTCCGTCGAACTTCGTCTTTCCTCCCGCTTCAAGTTCCTTGCATTTTTATACCAGAGTAAGTTCTTAGCTATTTTCGCTATTTGAACGCTCTCTGATTTGCCTTTGGTTCTCTATTATCGCTTTACCTATGCTCTTTGTGATGGCAACAAGGTCTTCCTCCTTGTCCATCCCTTGGTACCACTCCACAGAGTCTAGCTTTAGTAGCGCCTCCTTAGTTCGCCTAAGGGCTACCTGCGGGATTTCGAATAACCATATCCTGATACTTCCTAATAGCTATGATCGACCCGATCATCCACCGCCAGTATGTGTCACCTTCTTTCGCAGTCACCTAATAAGTGGATTGCACTTTCTCGTTCATCCTTTATTCTCTGAAGTATCACAATATTTCTACATTCTTTTATCCCAATTAGGGCCTAACTTCTTCCGCATCTTGACTAGGATAGTTATTTTATTCCATTTATATCGCCTCTCTTTGAGTACTTACCTTTTTCATTATTTCTATTACCTCAAAAAGATAGAAGATGAAGTATTTTTCTTCTCCTCCCGGGCGGGTCATGGTCTGCTCAAGAACTTCCTCACTTCTTATAAAGGATGGAAATCTCAATTTTTCCTTGTTTGGCCTCCCGTTCTAGTGACTTGGTCGAGTCAGTGGCAACGAGATTTACCTACCCCTCCCTCTATAAAAGACAACCACTTGGTGTGAGGCTACTTCCGTGCTTTTGAGCAGCTTTAAGATATGAAGTTTGATAGCACCTCTTTCCTCAAGGAGGGATTGCTTCATATGTTTGGGTTGAGCCTCCTTCCAATTCCTTTTCTTCTTTTGGTATTATCTTAGCCCTTTTCTTGAATCTTGTTTTCTAACTACCAAAACTTATATTATTGTAGTTGCCACCATGCTAAAGACTGCCTTCAATAGTGCCCTCAGAATGAATGATGTTGAATTGGAGGTTGGGTTGCCAAGATTGTTGATCTGACCAGGACGGAGACCGCCTGCAGATGTCGTGCCTGCCCCAGCACTCGTCACAACAATTGCACCTCCCTTAGCTCCGATGGAAGCTACTCCAACAAACCCCGAAGGGAAAACCTCTTTGCCTGCAACCACTCTGCAAGAGGCGATTTCCACTCTTGCCAATTCCAGTCTAGTGTTATCCAGAGAGTCTGGGACCCCTCTTCTCATAACTTAAAAGAGGCGCCGCTCCCCTCAGTTTACTCACCCATCCTCTCCACCAAATCAGGTCACATCGTCTTCTCACTGCCAAACTTCTCGAGTTGAGGCTCTGCCATCATGTCCTACGATTCTAACGATACAACCCAGGCTTGCCCCTACCAGAGCCACCACAGGTGCCCATACCTCACTATCTGTGACTGCTATTGCCCTCGAGGCATCCACTTCGATGTCATTTCGACAGGGTAGATCTAGGTGCTAAAACCTCTCACCCTCCTACAGACCCTTTATCTCCCCCATACATGAGAGCACTGGCCCAAGCAAAGTAAGGGTCTCCCTGGGTCCTCAAGGCCCTGAGGATTTCCAGTGGGTGGTGACTTTTCCTGGTCCCATGGACAAGCGATGGGAAAATAGTGAGGCCGCAACTGAGAGCTTTTCTTACAGAAACCTTGTCGATAACCTACTGAACACCTACTGAACACTGGGGCTAGCTACATGTCTAGCTATTTTCAACCAACGACTGTCTGAGTGGTGGCAAGGTAGTCATGAGCTCCAAGCTTAGGTGGATGAATTGAAGGCTCAACTTATCATCTCCAAAGAAGAGGTTACTACGTCCTAGGGAAGGTTATCTCATCTGAAGGAGTTGGAGGAAAATCCTAACGTCGCTCTATCCAAAATTCATCAACTTCAATCAAACCATACTGAGGAAACAACGAATAAGTTACATGCCCAACATGATACAAGTCAACGACAAGTACATGTTGACACTCTCGAGACTCAAGTTAAAGAGTTGGAGTCGGGGAAGAAAGGAAATGAAGGAAGATAAAGAAACTGAAACTCCTGGTGGTAAAACAACAAGCCAAACTGGTGTCAGCGACAAAAGATGTCAACACTTCCAAGGAGGGGATGGAGGCTTGCCAAAAGAGACTTAATCTTCAAGAGGTGCAACTGGCTACCACTCGGGAAGAGGCAAAATCTAATAAAGTGTTGGTTGAGGATCATTTACGCGTGTTGGAATCGGTCGATATCGAAGCATAGACAACCCTGGCCAGAGTCGTAGGCAAACTGCGCGGAGCCCTAGAGTTTGCACATCAGGCGACACAAGCTGCTCAGGTAATAACAGAAAAGTAGCTCCTCGAGCTAAATACTGTCCAATCTGAAGCCAAAATTCATCAGATGGAATTTGCTACTTTAACGATCTCCCAAGTGGAACTGTAGACTACTACTCTCAAGGTTCAACATGACCAATCGACCCGCCTAAGTGTTAAGCTACAAGAGTATAGAGCCACTGAGGCTAAGAGTTGGTCTTTAAAGAAAAAGGAATTCTATGCCATGACCAGAACTAGCCTAGCGCTAATGGTACAACATGGGGTGGACAAAACCTTAAAGCATCCACAGGAATATGGTCATCTTCCTACCGACCAACCACTGCAACTTATCTAGTTTTCCAAAATCTCTGACAACATTCTCGAGGAGGGCATAGTCAACTTTACATAATTTTTACTTTTCGATATATCCAGTTTGTAACTAATCTTTTGCATGTATAGTTCATTGCAGGCTTCTCAATCCTCTTTTGAGTTGGTATTAAGAATTTTGGTGCTTCCTATTTCATTCAATCCTTTAGCTATCCACAATGAGATGAATTGCACTTTAGTCTAGATGCAAAATCCCGATATGCCTCAATGGACACCCTTTCTAGTATTGCATAAGGATCTTAAAGATGATTGCATCCAAGATAGAGAATAATAATAAGCTCGATCTCATGCTCCCGGGTACCAGTGGAGTTGGAGAGAGAATAAGGAGGATCTCAACCCCGACTATATCCGATTCGGAGGAGTTTGGGCCCTGAAAAGGCATGAATGATGCAATATATGCTCAATCCCTTAGGAATGGGTGAGGTAGATATCACAGCCGAAAGGATCTCAGCCTTGACTATGTCCGAGTTGGAAGAGTTTTGGGCCCTGAAAAAATACAATCGATACAATATATGTTTGACCCCTTAGGAAGGGGTGAGGTTGATATCGCAACCAAGAGGATCTTGACCCTGACTATATCCAAGTTGGGAGAGTTTTGGGTCTTGAAAAGGACATGGTCATTATGATATATGCTCGACCCCTTGGGAAGGGGTGAGGTTGATATCACAACTGAAAGGATCTAGACCCTAATTATGTCTGAGTTGGGGGAGTTTTTGATCCTAAAAAGGATGCAGGCGATATAATATATGCTCGACCCCTTAGGGAGAGGTGAGGTTGATATAGTAGTCGAGAGGATCTCGACCCTGACTATATCTGAGTTGGAGACTTTTAGGCCTTGAAAAGGACACAAGCGATATGATATATGTTTGACCCCTTAGGAAGGTATGAGATTGATATCGCAGCCGAGAGGATTTTGACCTTGACTATGTCCGAGTCGAGGAAGTTTTGGGCCCTGAAAAGGATACCGACGATACAATATATGTTCAACTCCTTATAAAGGGATGAGGTTGATATCACCACCAAGAGGATCTCGACCTTGATCATGTCTGAGATGGGAGAGTTTTGGTCCCTGAAAAAAATGCAAGTGATACGATATATGCTCGATCCTTTAGGAAGGGGTGAGGTTAAAGAGGATCTTGACCCCGACTATATCTGAGTTAGGAGAGTTTTAAGCCCTAAAAATGATGTGGCGATACTATATATGCTCGACCCCTTATGAAGGGTGAGGTTGATATTGCAGCCAAGAGGATCTCGACTCTGACTATGTTCAAGTCAGGGGAGTTCAGGGAATCAATTTGGAAAATGATGCTTTCATTTTTTTACTAATGAGTACACATTGTAGTTAAAGGAAATGACAAAAAAGACTAACTAAAACATACTGATTAAACGAATGAGGGTACTAAGCTGGCTTTTAAGAGTAGTATGACTTCAGATTGACATTCTAAGGTCAATCCAGTTTTTTTTTTCATGAGAATCTGTGAGGTATATGCCCTTGAGTTCATCTTCTCTACCACTTTGAACGATTCTTCCCATTGGGGCTCTAACTTGCCAACATCCCTAACCAGCTTTATTTTCTTCCAGATTAAATCTCTAATTTAAAACTACTAGGGTATTACACACTTGTTATAATTAAGATGCATCCTCTGGCGATATGCCATGAGTCGAGTAGCAGTTTTTGCCCTTGTTTTTAAAATCAGATCTAAGTCTAGAAGACGTAACTCGTCATTGTCTTGTCCATATGCACTTCTTCTAACAGATTCATCGCCAACTTCCACTAGCACTACCACCTCACCACCATAGACAAGATGAAACAAAGTCATTCAAGTGCTCTCTCGGGGGGTTGTCCAATAGGCCCATAGTATACTATATAACTCATCCACCCAGCTGACTCTAACATGATCTAACTTGACCTTCAACCCTTTAACTATCTCTCGATTAATAACTTTGATTTGTCTATTGCTCTACAAATAAGCTACCGAAGTGAAAGTCTGCTAAATTCCTAGACTCTCATACCATTCCTTTAGTTGTCGACCCTGAAATTGTCGACCATTATTAGAAACTAGCATGTTAGGTAAACCAAATCGACAAATAATATTTTTCCATAAGAATTTCATAACCTCCTGCTCCATTATACGAGTTAGAGGGTACAACTTCCATCCAAGAAAAGTAATCAATGACCACCAATAGGAACTTCTTTTGTTGTCTACCAATGGGGAAAGAACCTACGATATCCATACCTCACTAATCAAAGGGGCAGACCATTGTGGAAGTTTTCAAGAACTCTGTGGGGGTGAGGAAATAGATTTTGATGTTTTTGGCAATGAGGAAAAGCAGAACAAACCGAGTTGTGTCCACCTACAGGGTTGGCTAGAAATACCCTACAAGCAATGCTTTTGTGCCAATGTTTTTCCTCCTGCATGATTACCGCAAATGCCTTCGTGAATCTCCCACATGATATAATCAACATCTTCTTGACCCAAGTATTTAAGAAGGGGTCGGAAAAAAGACTGTTTATACAATGTGCCCCCAATAAGAGTGAATCAAGGCACCCTCATTTTAATCAATCGGACCTATGCCGAATCAGTAGGGAGAATTCCTTGCTCTAGATAAGCCCTGATGGGTGTCCTCCAATTAGGTGACATATCGAGACTTGTGATTTGGCTTGCCTAAGAGACTAACAATACTTGGGATATGCAGTCTTCAGTTCTCTAGCTTGACAATGCGCTGGCTAACTTAGCTAGCTTGTCTACCTTTTGATTTTCTATTGTAGATATTTTCTGAAGATTAATCTCCTGGAATTGTGCTTGGAGATTTTCAAAAGCCTTGGCATAACCTTGCAGTTTTTTGTATGTATTCCGGGTTAGTTTTGATGTAATCAACTAGGTTAAGTTAGGTTCTGCGTATTTGATGTCTTGTGTCTAAGTGTGTAGCGACTTAGGAATATAGGAAGTCAAGCGGAAGTTGCAGTGAGTGAGAAGGATGACACTAGAAGTAAGTCGATGAGCTTGATGCATCTGAAGGATGAAGAGTTACAGAAGAGTACACCAGTAGACGAGAAGGACGAGCGCAACACTTCTAAGGGACGAGAAGTCGGGAAAGAAGTCTATAAAAGAAGGCCGGAGTTGGGTTCAGGTGAGCTCGACTCTGGATGGTCGGAGAATCATCCAAGTGACTGGAGCAATAGTCAAACAAGTCAACACAATGTTGACTTGTCTAGGTACTCGGACTAGTCTAGGCGCCCAAACCAGCTTGGGCCAGCAGTGGTGTCCTTTCAGAGACGTTGCACCGAGGATACAATTTGGTTCCACATCAGCAACATTCTAGCTGCCCAGATCGGTCCAGGCGTCCATACATGGATAAGAGACTTATCACGAAGACATTGTGGAGTGGATAAGCAGCCACAGTGAAGGCACCCAGACTTGGTCTAGGCGTCCGGAACCCACCACGACATCAACGGCTATATTTCAACTAGTGAGCTATAAATGAAGCCCTGGTTCTCTTTATTCGATACAACACTGGTTTACAAACTCTTTACTTTCCATTCTTTCATTTTTGTTTTGTAATTCTATCTTGTCATTGTCTGTAAGAGGCTACTCTGCCTTTATCGAAGGAGAACTTCTGGTGAGCTGATATTTGCCTTGAATTAACAATCTCTCCTGTTGTAATCAAGTAAAAGTTCTGTACCTCTTCTTTATTTTAGCTTATGTTTAATTATTTCTTGTTCAACTAACTTGTGTTTATCTTTATTTAGAAAGAAAGAAAAAGAAAGTGTTAATTTGATTAGCAGGGCTATTCATCCATCCCCCCTCTTTTAGCCAGCCTCATCGAGACCTACAATTGGTATTAGAGCGAGAACATATTAGAAGGACTAACCGTCATCTAAAGTACAAATGGCTGGAGCGAGCATTCATCCACCAATTTTCAAGGGGGACTTCACGATCTAGAAAAAAAAAATGAAGGTATTCATTAAAATGGACTTCAATATATTACTTAAAATTAAATATGATTTTATGGCACCTAGAAATTAGTAAGGAGCCAAAAAAGAGGAATAATTTTGGAGAAAGGAGCAAGCTGACTCTGTGGCAAATGGTAAAGTAGAGTTCCATCTACTAAATGTTCTGCCACCACAAGAAGTCAACTGGATCGGCGCCTACAACTCCACCAAGAAACTCTGGTAGAAATTCCTAGAGCCACACGAAGGGACATCGGAGGCTAAGCTAGCAAGACGAGACTTGCTCAGAAATTAGCTGACAAACCTCCAAATGAAAGAAGGAGAAACAATAGCTCAATTGCATGGAAAGATTAAGGAGCTTATCACCAGACTGGCAAACCTCGAACAATTGGTAACGAATTGGGTCTCAATTCGATATACTCTTAATGTCTTCCCTAGAACTCAAAAGTGGACATCAATAGTAGATGACTACTATATATCAAAGAATTTGGAGGTAAGTTAGAAGAACTATTTTCAACTTTAGAATTACACGAATCTATACGTGCAAGTATGAGGAAAGAAAAGAACCTAAGCCAAAATTTAGGGATGAAAGCTAGAAAAGACGAATTGGAGTCTGACACATCATAAATTATTCTCCTATTCCAATTTTAGAACCTATAAAGGACTTAACTGGTATTTACAAAACCATAGGGGTAAAATTATAAAAGTGGAAAGAAAATATATCCCATGAATTTTTTTGATAAATTTAGTAGGTAGAAACTTATTTCGGATTCCTAAATTAAGTTTAGTCTAAATTAAATTAATTTTTATACATGCATTAAATTTAATATGCTTTAGTTTTTAAATTTGTTTATCAAATTAATTATTTCACATGCCTTCTTTTAAATTTTTGTGTTGATTTTTTGCGCAAAATAAAGAGATTATCTACTTACAGAAATATTTTTAATTTTTTTGTTATATTTATTTTTAAAATTCTTCTTTCAAAATATGAGTTTTGATAATTAAAAATATTTTAAAATTTGTTTTTTCAAAAAATTAATTTTTATCATGAGTTATGTTTTTTTGTTAGAGTAAAATTTTTTAGAATTTTTCAACAATTATCTATTTTTTTTTATAAATTTTTGATAAAAAATGTAATTTAAAATTTAAAATTTTTTGGAAATTAATTTTGGAAATTTTGATTTTACGGGAAGTTACTGTTGTATTTTGGATGGTGAAAAAAATTAGCAAAATTGTTAGGGCTTGAAAACTATTTTTAATTATTGATTTTAAAAATAATATTATCTGAGTAAAAATATTTATTATCATTACATTGTAAATATTTTATAGGTGAAAATTTTTATCCTAATCTAATTACTTTTGTTTGACTTTAACAAAAATTTTCAAGAATTTTTTAAATAAAAAAATAATTTTTAATTTGTTTTTGTCAAAATAGAGAATTAATTGATAAAATTAGTATTTTTAAAAAAAATGCTAAAAAAGATAGATTATTGACAATTTTTTTTATATTTTTCTAACTATTTTTTGATTTTTCCCTAACACATTTTTTTTTTTTTGATATGATCAAAGGGGTAGAAAATTATGATTATCTGATTGGAGTTGATTGCAATATTACCAATTTTATTGTTTAGTTTAACCCTAACTTAACTTGGGCTGATACACATCAAAAAGGGAAAGATTGTAAGTACCCCAGGTTAGTTTTGATGTGATCAACCAACTTAAATTAGATTCTGCATATTTGATGTTTTGTGTCTAAGTGTACAGAAACTTAGGAACATAGAAAGTCGAGCGAAAAACCTAGCGATTGAGAAGGATGACATGGGAAGCAAGTCAATGGACTCAATACATCCAAGGGACGAAGAGCTACGAAAGAGTACACCAGCCGACGAGAAGGATGCACATGGCTCTTCCGAAGGACGAGAAGCCGGGAAGGAAGTCTGCTCGAGGAGAAGACTAGAGTTGGGTTCCAATGAGCTTAACTCTGGATGATCGGCGAATCACCCAAGTGATCGAAGCAGTAGCAGGATAAGTCAACATAAAGTTGACTTATCCATGTGCTTGGACCAAGTCCAGGCACCCGGAGGCACCCGGAGGCACCCTTTCGGAGACGTTGTAACGGGGATAGAATTTAGGTCCATGTCAGCAATATTCCAAGCGCCCGGGCTAGTCCAGGTGCCCTGGCATGGATAAGAGACTTATCATGAAGCCGTTATAGAGCTATTACGGAGTGGATAAGGCGCCATAGTGGAGGATCCCGAAACCCGCCACATCATCAATGATTATATTTTGACTAATGAGCTATAAATAGAGATCTGGTCATCTTCATTCGATACAACACTGGTTTACGAACTTTGTACTTTCCATTCTTTCATTCTGCTTTGTAATTCTAAACTGTCATCGTTTGTAAGAGGCTACTCAACCTTCATCAAAGGAGAACTTCCAGTGAGCTGATATTTTCCTTCGATTAACAAGCTCCGTAATTGTAATCAAATAAAAGTTCTATTCCTCTTCTTTTATTTTAGATTATGTTTAATTATTTATTCCCCTTTCTCCTCTAGCGACCTTACCAGGACCTACACCTTTCACTTCTAATATCAAAATTCCTAGATATTTGCTGAGCCACTAACTGGTAATCCAAGTGGACCATACTCGAGAAGCTTTGACTTGTTTTGCAACATGAAGTCCCGACAATAAAGTTTCATACTCGACTTCATTATTGGAGGCTCAGAAATCTAATCGGATGGAAAGAGATGTAGGATCGTTGGCTAGAGGGGGTGAATAGCATTCGTGACTTTTCACTTTTCAGAAAATGTTTTGAATTACAAATGAAGTGGAAAGAATGAGGAATAGAAAAGATACACAATGCGAACACGGCCAAGTTTTACTTGGTTCAGAGTCAACTCCTATTCGAAGGCCTATATGTGAGAGTGTTTTCATTAGGCAACCACTAATCAATCAAAAAGTTACAAAAACAATTACAATTGTATATAAGTAACTTCAATAATAAAAGAAAATGCCGACGACTAAGAGGAAGAGATCTTCAGCGTAGTTGTCGTTGGAGCAACTTTCAGGCGTCGTAGAGACCTTTTTCGAGCAGCGCGCAGGAGCGGAAGTTATTTTTATATGATGTGTTTAAGCTGCTAGTCGAACCTGTTTTTATAGCCCACTATGGGCGCCTGGATCCCCTCCCGGGCACCCCCACAAGGATGATGTGGTAGTGCCTCATCAAAACTTCATCTGACAAAACTGATCCATCTCCCGGGCTCTTGGACCGATCCGGGTGCCTAGAATAGTGACGTGGGTCAACCAATCGAAGCATGCCACCGTAGGAAGAAGATTGTTTTTGGCTGGTCCGGACGTCTGGAGCAACTTTGGGCGCTTGGACTATCTGGCTACCTGGCCAGGCACCCACCTAGGGCGCTCCCTCATTGCAACTTGTCCGAGCACTCGGAGTATGTCCGAGCACTCGGAGTATGTCCGAGCACCTGAACAAACTCTGGGCGCCTAGAGCCTTATTTTCTAGCCAACTTTTACTTTCAACTACTTGCACCACAGAGTTAGAAAGATAAGCAATAATATGTAAAGTAAAGTGGTTTTCGACAGTCTACAGACTGTCCGGACTTGACTTTGAGTTTTGCTAAAACTCTAGGTCGGACAGATGCCTACTGTTCCTTCTTCAGGGAGAGCGTCATCACCTACTCCTCTCAAGAGAGATTACCTTTTGCTAGACTGATCCTTCAGACCATCTTGAGTTTTTCTCAACATCCGAGACGTTGGAATTTTCACCTAGTGTCCTCGACCCTAGGATTTCCTGCATAGTGTCTGCGATCCCCAGAACTTTCACCTAGTGTCCTCGACCCTAGGACTTGCCAAGTCTTTGCCCAATCCCATGGACTAAGACTTCATTGCCTAACCGCAGGTAGGACTTTCCACCTTTTGCCTAGCTTCAACTAGGACTTTCACTTTGCCTAAGATCACTTAGGACTTTCCTAGACACTTAGTTCAACTCATTAGATCACAACATAGCTTAACTTTGAACCTTTGCTGATATTAAAATATAAGTTTGATTAGCTAGTGCTTCCAACACCAACAAGTGATAGTGCTTCTTCATGAGGAGATATCAATAGAACCCCCACTCTGCTACTCTGATGATTGGAAGAATCATCCACATAAATTCTCCAAGTGCCTTCAATCATTTACCCTGGTACCTCTGTAAGAAAATTGGCGAAGGCTTGAGCCTTGATAGTAGTCCTTGGTTGGTATTGGATGTCATATTCACTTAATTTAGTAGTCCATTTAATCTATCATCCGAGGCCTCTACGTTGGTAAGTACTCACCCAAAGAAACTATTCATAAGGATAGCAATTGGGTGAGCTAAAAAGTATGATCTTAGCTTACGAGCGGCTAAGGTAAGCCCCCATGTCATCTTCTCTAGATTGGTGTACCTGCTCTCCAAATGCCCAAAAAAGTAGATGGGTTATTGTACCCTATCCTCTTGTCTTACCAAGACCATGGTGACTGCTCCCTCATAGATCGACAGATATACCCACAACATTTCTCCTAATACCATCTTTAAAAGTAGAGGTTTAACTCGATGAATGCTTCATCACATTTATCATTTCATTCAAACTTAACCGCTTTTCTTAATATCTTGAAGAAGGGTAGACTTCAGCCAGCTGAGTGGGATATGAATCGGGACAATGCCATGATACAACCCACCAACCGTTATGCTTATATAAGATTTAGGGGGGGCAGCATATTCTAGAGAGCCTAAACTTTCTTTGGTTGGCCTCAATTGCCCGTTCAATGATGATATACTCTAGAAAATATTAGGATCTAGAGTGTTAAACACGCAGAAAGTGCAGCGGGAAAAACCAACTAGATCCTTTCAAAAGATCTATACGAAGGAGAAAGACATATACTGAGTTTGTTAAAAGAGAGTTATACCTTTGTTGCATAAACACGAACTCACAATATCAAGGATCTCAACAAGATTACGTGTCTGTGCTTCTTTTGGAATCCATACGAACAAGCCTTCCATTTATCTCACGAATTCACGAAGTGGAGAAAAAAACCAACAAAGGTTGTGCTAGCTGTTGGTGCAATCAACTTCTAGGGTTTTGATATTTAACAACGTACCTAAGTCTCGTCAGTTTGACTAAGAGTTAATCCAAATAAGATTTAATGTTTGGAAGATAAGTTTAGTCAGGGCTAGATGACTAGCAAAAGTCCTAACTTAATTAGGCAAGGGTAAGTCCTAGTGAGTGAAGTTAGGCAGTGGAAATCCTAGGGGGAGGTAACCTTACATGGTGGAAGTCCTAGTGAGTGAAGCTAGACCCTAGTGAGTGAAGTTAGATGGTGAAAATCCTAGGGGGAGGTAACCTTAGGTGGTGGAAGTCCTAATGAGTGAAGCTAAGCAGTGGAAATCATAGGAGGAGGTAACCCTAGGTAATGGTAAAGTCTTGGATGATATCCAAGCATGAAGCCTAGTAGGTCGGGTAGACTTACAGGAGTGCGGCTTGATCCAAAGGGATTGACCCTTAGGTGGTAGACTTGGAGGAGGGACCTCCAAGCAAAAGGTAAACTTGGTAGGTCAGGTAGACTTATAGATATAGGCTAGGTTACTTGTTTGTGTTTGTATGGTTGTTTTGCAGGAACCTGGAGCTAAAAGCAAAACAAAGAGAAGACAAACACAAATGGATGAACCAAACTTGACTCGAGTCGAACCAGGCCCAAATCGATTCAATAGACCGAACCAATGGTTTGGTAGACCGACTGACTTGGTCCAAATTGCTGAGTTGTGAAAGGTTGATATGGAAGATGAAGTGGTAAAATATCTGGTTTATCTTTATGATTTGGATGAGGATAAGAATAAGTCAAATGAAGTGTATAGAGATAAGACTTGATCCATATATTGCTTTATCTATATATGCTTCATCTAGATATAACTTCATCCAAATAAGAGTTGATCCAATTCTATAAAAGGAGATGAAGGCTCTACATTCAACACATCACTTCTTCTACTATTCATATTTCGTGTGCTCAAAAGGAAGGCTACAACGTGAAGTTTTGCTACCAGGGAAGCTCTAAGAAGGGGTGTGCTACGCTCAGGACTTCCGGATCGGCTCAGTAAAGTTTTTGTTTGTATTTCTTTTATTACAAGCTGTATTTACTTTATCATTCTTTTATGCTTGTATTTAATAAACTGTAAGATAGGTTCTCCACCTCTGGAAAGGAGACCACTAGTGGACTCGCGCTCGAATGCGTAGGCCTTGGACGTACTGACCCTGGGGGATTGGAAACCAAGTAAATACCGTGAGTATTATTTTTCCCATACTTTATTTTATATTCCGCTGCTACTAATGACTTTGATAGAAAGAATGGATTAAATCAAAAAGAAAGCAACAAGTCAAGATTCACCCCCCCCTCTCTCGACCTCACCGATCCTACAATTAGTATCAGAGTAGGAGGCTCTGATTGGACTAACCGCCAACGGAGCAAGCATACAACGAATTGAGGGGGAGAAGGGTAAAAAGGTAATTTTATTTAATATCAAATTTTAAATTACATATTATATGCTTCAAGTGCAGGGAAAAGAGGGCACTATAAAAATAAGTGTCCTACTCGTAAGAATCGAATGACACCACCGGTGGCAAAGGACGAATCAATGCCCGGAGTTCAGAGGAGCACAGATCACATCAAATGTTTCAAGTGCCAGGAGTTCGGACACTACAAGAATTACTGCTCGACAAGGAAAATTATGAAAAATGTTAGTAATTTTATATTTTATGCAAATCTGATGTTTTTCAATCGTAATACATTCGAAAATATGTCAATAAATTTTCATAAAAATATTGTTCCTGAAACTACCTCAATCCATGACAATTTAAAGAATAATTTTTGTAATAAATTAGATAATATTGTGCATGATAAATTAAATTTAAAATTTTTGAATAATTATAATTCAAAATTTAATTTAATTAATAAAAATATTCACGTGAAAAATTTAAATTCCTATAATTGTGATAATTCAAAATTAAATTTAATTAATAAAAATATTAATATTGAAAATTCAAATCTAATTAATAAAGATAATTCTAGAAATAATTTGACTAATTTAAATATTAATAAATGATCAAGGTAAAATTAATTTAAATAATGATCGAGATAAACTTAATAACTTAAATTCGAAATCTAAAATTTGTAATCCTAAAAATTCAAAATTAAATCTTCAAAATTCAGAAATAATTAAAATTATTAAAAACTCAAGTCAAGAAAATGACCAAGTTAATATCGATGAAATTGATAAAATACTTAATAAAATATTTAATTCAACAAATCAAAAGAAACATTAAAAAAAATCAATAAAAAAAATCAAATCTAAGTAACAAAATTAATTCAAATTTAATTATAAATTCAAGAATGATGAAGATAATTCTAGAAAATTTTAAATAATTTAATTAATAATCAAGATAAATATAACCTACTAAATATTAATAATTCAACCAACCAAGATAAAATTTTAATTAATTCAAATCCTAATCTTAAAAATTTTAATAACTTGGAATTAAATTATAAATTTATTAATCAAGATAATCTTAAAAATAATTTGATCAACTCTAGTCCTAAAAATTTTAGAAGATAAAAAACCTCAAATCTTAACAACATGAATTCTGTTATTGATCGTAATTTTTTAAATGATAGTTCTAGGAATTTAATAAATAATTCTGAAAATAAATCTGAAAATAATAATTCTAAAAATTAAATTATTAACTCTGAGAGTTTAATTAATAAATCTAAAAATTTAGATAAATTAATTAATAAAAATATTAAAAATTTAAAAATAATAAAAAGATAAATTCAAATTTTAAACATAAAAAATTAGAAATATTTAGTCAAAAAAAGATCAAATTAATCTAGAACTAGATAAGATTACACGAAATTTTAATAAACTTTTTAATCTATTTGATCAAGATAATTCAAATTCTAACTTAATTAACATTTCAACTAATTAGAATTAAATATTAAGTTAATTAATTATTAAGATAATCTTAAAAATACAAATTTAAAAGATAAGATAAATTCTAATCTTATAGATTTAAATCTTAAAAATTCAACATTAAAAAAAAAAAAAATCCAGAAATCAAATTTACAAATTTTAAGAATACTAATTCACATGTTTATATTAAAAATTCAAATGTAATTAATTATAATAAAGTGCTCTTTAATTATGAAAAAATAAATAATTCAAGTCTTAAAAATTTAAAATTAAATCTTAAAAATTTAGGAAATATAAATTTAAATATTAATAATTATAATTTAATTACAAAAAAATTCAAACCTAATCAATTATAATAATATACCATTGAATTATGAAACAATAAATAATAAATTTAAATTTAAATATAAAATTCTAGAATTAGAATCTACTAATTTTTACAAAGTAAACCAAAATTAATAATAATAATAATAATAATAATAATAATAATAAAAGTCTGTTAAATTCAAATCAAATGATAAACTCTAACTTAAATATAATAAATTTGAAATTAAATCTTAAAAATTCAGATATAATTATTAAAAAAATATTCAACAATGACATAAAACTAATCTAATGGTTTTACTAACCAAAATAAAATTTTAATTAATAATTAAAATAAATCTAAATATAATTTGATTAATTCCGATCTTAAGAATACAATAATTTAAAATTAAAACAAAAAAAAATTGAAAATTTAGAAGACAAAAGTTTAAATTTTATTTATAATTTAAATACATTAACTCTCTATAATAAAGCTAGAAATTCAAGATTAAAATTTGAAATTAATTTCAATAAACCAACAAGATTTAATAAGTATAAATTCAAAAATTACATCAAAATTAATTATGAAACTAATTAATAAATCTTACTCACTAAAATAATTAAAATGTGTGAAAGTGAGTTAATATATTCGTGGGTTCACACGAAATTTATCAAATCAAGAATTTGATGCATCCTTCGAAATCAAGTATAAATTGCTTGACTTGTTTGACACATGCATACTTGCCATGTACATGCATTATTAAATGTTAATTTATCTATAAATGTCATGTCATTTATACTAGTATTTTTGCTTAATCTAGAATGATAAAGGACTTAAGCTTAATCGATACTTGATTAATTAGACTAAGCGTTCTCAAAAAGAAAGTTAAATATTCAATTTCTTTAAAAGACTTTGTTTAGAAGTGGTTGTTATTTCAATACCCAAGAAAGCTTCGTACCTCACCACAACCTGAAAGTCGATTATTGAAATGAATATTTAACCAACTAACTGTCAAACCTTAGTCTAACTCATGTGTAAATCAATCCTTATATTTTAACTTAAATTTTAAATCAAATAAAACTGATAAAACATTTCACAAAACCCATAAGGGTGCTTTTATTGATTGTGCAGAAACACTTAGAATTGGTGAGATGATAAGGACTATTAAATTAAAAATAGTTTTAAAAAGTTTTCAAAATTCATAGATAATTTTCTAAAAATTATTTCCAAAATAGTGATTTAACATAATAATGTTT
Organism: Zingiber officinale; assembly: GCF_018446385.1. NCBI lineage: Eukaryota > Viridiplantae > Streptophyta > Magnoliopsida > Zingiberales > Zingiberaceae > Zingiber > Zingiber officinale. Next base: position 19,573,147 of record NC_055989.1, read on the forward strand.
TAATGAATTTCATTGGGTGTATTTATATATAAATTTTGAAAAATCTATATACTTGCAAAATATTGATTGTTGACAAATAGTTAGAAATCTACATCCCAAAGTCAAAACTAAACCTCAGCCCCCTAGACACTTAGGTAGATTTCCTTGTGGTCAATAATGATAACTTGGGCATGTCTGGTTAAGGGGAGGTATTTTTGAAAATTTTAAAGAAATGTATTTGAAAAAACTTTTGAAAAATTATTTTTGTGAAATATATTTGAAACATATTTAAACACACTTAAAAATCTTTTGAAAAATTATTTTGAAAATTTATATTTTAACTGATTTTTTGATTTGGATCAACCCTTAGACATATAGGTAGTTCCCTTGTGGTTAACAAGGTTTCCTAAGAATACATCAGGTTGAGGGGGTGTTCTAATTAAAAGTATATACTTTTCAAAATTCCTTGAAAAAGTTTGAAAAATATTTTTGAAAAAGTTTGAAACTCATGCTTCTTAAATAATTTTTTTAAAAATTTTTGAAAACACTTTTGAAAACTTTTGAAAATACTTTCCTTTAAAAATATTTATAAAAAATTTTGGAAAATATTTTAGTTGTTATTTTAATTTGGATCAACCTCTAAGACACATAGGATGTATTCCTTGTGGTTAACAAATCTAAGAAAATGTCAGATTAAGGGGGAGTCCTGATTTAAAGATCAAGCATAGTTTTCAAAGTTAATTTTCAAAATTCTTTAAAACTGTGCTTGAAAACTTTTTGAAAATTAATTTTTTAACTACAATTTCAAAAGTGATATTTTTCAAAATTGATCGTATTTCAAAAATAATGCTTTAACAAAGATTTCTCAAATATTTTCAAAATTATTAGTGCAAAACCAAGGGAACCTTAGGTAATCTTTTTGATGTGTGTCATAAGGGGAGAGTGGCCTTAAGTTAAAAACATTTTGACTCCCACTTTGGTATAAAACCCTAAAGAACAAATACCTAACTTAAGAAATCGTCAAACATCAAAAAGAGGAAGATTATTGGTGCAATCAGCTTCGAGGGTTTTGATATTTGACAGTGTCCCTAAGTTTGGCCAGTTTGACCAAGGGTTAATCCAAACATGACTTAATGTTTGGAAGAGAGAAGTCTAGTCAGGACTAGATAAGTAGCAAAAGTTCTAACTTAGTTAGGCAAGGGTAAGTCCTAGTGAATGAAACTAGGCAATGGAAATCCTAGGGGGAGGTAACCTTAGGTGGTGGAAGTCCTAGTGAATGAAACTAGGCTCTAGTGAGTGAATTAAGCAAGATGGTGAAAATCCTAGGGGGAGGTAGCCTTAGGTGGTGGAAGTCTTAGTGAGTGAAGTTAGGCCCTAGTGAGTAGAGCTAGGTAGTGAAAATCCTAGGGGGAGGTAACCTTAGGTGGTGGAAGTCCTGGTGAGTCAAGCTAGGTAGTGGAAATCCTAGGAGGAGATAACCCTAGGTAATGGTAAAGTCTTGGATGATATCCAAGCATGAAGCTTAATAGGTTGGGTAGACTGCGGCTTGATCCTAAGGGATTGACCCTTAGGTGGTAGACTTGGAGGAGGGGCCTGTAAAAAACCGAAAAATAGAGAATAATGATAAGGGAATTTTCTGGAATTTTTAGAATTTTTTTGGGAATTTTTCGGAGCTCGTATGGACGAGTTTACGGGGATAAAAACGGAGTCCGGAAAAATCTGTTTAGGCTACCCATTTAAGCGAGGAGAAGTTTGATTTTTCTTTTATTCTTTCCTTTTCTTTTATTTATTTTTCTTTCCTCCTCTATTTCTCCTTCCCTCACGTGCCCGACGCCTCACTCGGCGCCGTCTCCTTGTTAGCCCTAACCGCACACGGCAGTTCCTCCTTCCCCTCGCGACTTAATATCTCGGCCACTTCATCTTTTCTTCTTCCTCCTGAGCTCTACCTTCTTTCCCTCATTTTCTCGCATCGCCGTTCCCATCTCTCCCCCATCCCGTTCCTCTCCTCCGCGCAACGCCAAACCCTCATCTTCCCCTCCGCTGCCGAGCACTTCTCTTCGTTTCCCTTCCCCTTCTCCAGCCCAGCGACGCCGACTCCACAGCCTAACACCGGCCACCGCGAGCCCTAGCCATCTTCGCGGCTGTCTTCTCCTCTTTCCCGAGCCGCATCAGGCGTCGCCACCACCTGAGGCCGGACGGAGCAGAGCCGATCCATCGCCGGCGCACCAGGTGCCCTAGCACCCTCTGTCTATCACGGCGACACCACCTTTTGCCCTAGCAGTGATCCCTAAGGTAGGCGATCTAACTTGCTGTGGAATTTGGGATCGTGTGATTGATTTCCCTTGTGATTTTCTTGCTGTTCTAGACCAGGAGGAGGATCTCGGATCAGTTCTTATTGTGTTTCCAAATCAGAGCTTGGATATTTTTCTCTGTTCTTGATCATCCCTTCCTTACGGTGGATTTAAGTCACGGTTGAGGTAAGTTGAATTTCGGATAATAGTGCATTTCAGGGATAATTTGGCTAATTATGGATGTTGGTGTTGAGCTGATGAAGGAACAGTGAACTCTTTCTTCACAGATCACAGGGGAGTGTTTTGCTGCCCTACTGCTATATTAGAGGTAAACACTAACTTTAGCAACTAATTTTGGTACTTTGGCTGTTGGATTATTGATGTGGGCGAGTTGGATTTAATTCGATCAATGAAGCTATTGGAATTTGTGTTAGAATATGTTGGTATGTACTACTTTGGTTATAGAAAGGATGATGGTGATATGATTAGGGTTTTACCTTAATTTAGAGTTAGAGATTTTATTTAGCTATTTATGAGAATTTTAGCTAAATAAAAATATATGTATATTGGTGACACAGGACTTTGACGCGAGACGAGCATCTCGATGTCGGATTTGGACATTCCTATTGGAGGCGGGTACTTTGACTTATGTCTTTTGATATGCATAATAATGTGTTTAACATATAGCAATGATTAGGTTTCCCATTTGTTTCGGTTGGTCACTACATGATCTGATTCATGCTTGCTTGTTTACTTATTATGCACTGCATGTTAGTACTTACCTTATCATACCTGCTTTTAGAGGTAGTGACACAACTATATTATACATTATGTTCAGGACCTAGGGTTTATTTGATATCCTATCTGATCTGTGTACCTTTCATTTGATACATTGTCCTGTGGTACACATTTTATATGTATATATGGATCTTGCTATGCTATTCATGGTATTGCCATGTTTAGTGTCATGCATCATTTTGCATGATTGCATGCTGTGCGATAGTCTGCTTCATTATTGTCGAGCACATCGCCAGTTACATGTATCCGTACACACCACCACTCATGGGTTAGTGGTAGATCAAACAGGTGTGTGAAAGTTCTGTTGTTTGGCTCCGTTGGTCTGGTGACTCAGCGTGGTAGCCGACAGACAGTTCTGCTCTATTTGGCTCCGTTGATTTAGTGTAGCAGCGTGGTAGCCGGCAGGCGGTTGGACTCTGTTTGGCTCCGTTGGTCCGCTCATGTGTAGTGTGACGCAGCGTGGTAGCCGACAGAGATTTCCTCCCCGTCATTGTGTATCGGGAGATGAGAGCATTGCGCTCCCCCATTTATGATTTGGGGTAGGAGTATGTGTATACTCCGACAGCATCCCGTCCACTCGGTCACTCATCAGGAGCAGTGACGTCAGAGTGCACGATTGTCACAGCCCTACCCACTCGGTCTCACCATTGTGTGTGAGATGCTGACTGGCGTCAGGGGTTACCATGTCATTGGCATCATATGCATGATGCATTTATTGCTTGTGTTTGCTGCATTTACTTGCTGCTTTTATATGGATGCATATGATTGACATGCATACAGGATTATGACATTCTCGGTCTGACGACCCTGTTGTACTTGTACCTTGGTCCTGGTTAGTACAGTTTTCTCCTGTTTTGTTTCAATTGCATTTATCCTTCTTGTATCAGGAGACTGTACGCATGATTATTGCTAGTTGTTATATTATTTATTATGCATATCAGTTGTACCTGCTGAGTGTTGGACTCACACCCTCCTCCGTTGCTATTTCAGGTTGATGCTGTCAGGAGAGAGTTCTAGTTGCTAGTCCCCTGCAGCCACGAGGCTGTTGATTTACCTTTTGGCTTTATGTACTAGACTATGTTTTGAACTTGTTTTGTTTTGATACTTGGAGCTTGTATGGATTGTACTTGTCGATGTATTTTTATTCGATATGTTTTACTACATACCTGCCTAGACGGCAGAAGAGGTAAGTTCGTTGTGATTTGTGTTTTATGAGTGTAGTGGAGTAGGATATCAGTTTTGAGCTTTATGGGTGTAGTTGAGTAGGGTGGATTTTGAGTCTGCTTATCACTGTTCTGTTTGTTTACTATTAAACTGTGTGGTTGTGTTAGCCAGAGGCTGAAATTGATATAAACTGCGTGAATGGTGTGCTTGTTTGATTATTATTATTGTTATTATTCCAGCCGCATGTGGCTGAGGTATATAGTGATGTAGTAATGTTTCAGATTGTCCGCCGTACAGGGGAGATGCTGCCAAAATTATGTCGGACAGGGACTCCTCCGGGGCGTGACAATTTAGTGGTATCAGAGCCAGGTTACGAAACTTGCTATGTGTTTTGGATTTTCGAGATTTATCTGATACCAATTTATGTGGTATCAGAGCACAGTTATACGATCCTTTGTTTTCATATTTTGGATATTTGGGATAACTTGATATCAATTTATTTGGTATCAGAGCGCCAAGTTTGGTGATACTTGTTGATTTTCATATTACGGATTTTCGAGATTTAGCTGATACCAATTTATTAGTATCAGAGCGGGTTATGTTACCTGCTTTTGGTGTTCTGGATATTTGGGTTAGCCCAAGTTTGCGAGTCAAACTGGGTATTTATTTTGGATTGCACGGATTTTCCATTATGTATATGTTTAGACTTCTGTTTCGGATTTATATGGATTTCCGACGATTTTCTCGTTCGGAATTTTGAGGTAAAATGGGGATTGGACAGCGACGGAACATCTCCAGACGACAAATAGGTATGATGTTATTTGGTAATTTTTATACTTGTAGTAATATCTGTGATATAACTTAACAGATATGGAGCGATATACACATTTATGTGATTCTAGATCCATGTTTAGATTTATTGAATTGATGGTGAGTTAGTAGATCTATTTATTAAGGATATGCTACTTGAGAATAGATTGATTCTAGATGTGTTTTGATTCTAGATGCTATAGACTAGAATAGTATGTGCCTAGTATGTAGAGATAACTTCACATTTCTAATGCATCAATTGTCTACCTTCCCTAGAGTGTTTACAAGCATCTACACTACACTTATTCTAACCTTGAGCGGTAGCATGCTGCATCAAGAATCTTTTCCCCTCTCGAAAGGACAATTCCTGTCTAAACAGGATGCTTCCTATAATTATAAGGAATACATTCTCCATATGATCTCCACTGAGTATGAGTTTTGAATAGTAGTTAACTATGATTATGCCAGATATTTCAAGTGAAGATAACCAAACAGCTGATTTACTACTCTTCACATCATCTCCTTATCGCAAGTAGATCATTTAGGGTGAACAAATATGTGATACGATATGGGCTTAGTTGCTGCCAATTCTTGATTAACAAACACTTAATATACTATTGTCTTTTTATCATCCTCATGCTAACTGAACTCACATCCTAAAGATCTACATCTCTAGGCCTAAGATTGATCTTTATCTAAAGTTGGTTAAAAATTAAAGAGCCATAGTCACATGCTCATAGATACTGGTAACTCGTATTCTTTTATATCCCGTACTTTTATGCGAGAGATGGGTAGATTACCCACTTTCAGATCGCAGCGACTGACCGTCTTTCTACCCTCCGGTGACACCATGTACGTCACCCAAGAGGTCAGAGGTTGCTCGTTAGATTTTGGCAACCTGATACTTACGGTAGATCTTTTAGTATTGGAAATGATCGATTTTGATATTATTCTGGGCATAGATTGTTTGGCCGCATATCATGCCATTGTTGATTGCTAGACGAGGGAGGTCACATTCCGGCCATTATGAGTTTTTGATAATATCATTTGGGCTTACCAATGCTCTAGCGGTATTTATGGATTGTTGTGGTGGCGCATTGCTCCCACATGTTATGGATGGTTGTGGTGGAGCGTTGCTCCCACATATTGAGAATTTCTTGTGGTAGAGTGTTGCTCCCACATATGTGGTATTTCCTGTGATGGAGCGTTGCTCTCACACTGGAGGATTTATTCTTTGGTGATTTATATTGTTGGTGATTAGATTTCAGACTTGTTGTCGGGGATCTTATAGTTGAGTATGCCTGTTGTACGAGCATTATGAGTTCTAGGTTTTACCATTTAGGCTTACAAAGCCCTAGATGTTTTCATGAACTCGATGATTTCGGTATTCCTAGGTTGTTTGGATCGGTTTCCATTGTCCTTGTTGACAATGTTGTAATCTATTTTTTTTATCCAAGCTCGATACCCCCGTCTTTTCACTTGAGATATGTAATTTAATTTACCGTTCAGCATTTTGTACTCTTTACCTGTTGTTAGTATTTGCTGATGGTAGATAACGAAATTTGGGGACCAAATTTTTATTAGTAGGGGAGAATGTAAAATACCGAAAAAATAGAGAATAATGATAAGGGAATTTTCCGGAATTTTTGGAAAATTTTCGAGAATTTTTCGGAGCTCGTATGGATGAGTTTACGGGGATAAAAATGGGGCCCGAAAAAGTCTGTTTAGGCTACCCATTTAAGCGAGGAGAAGTTTGATTTTTTTTCTTTTATTCTTTCCTTTTCTTTTATTTATTTTTCTTTCCTCTTCCGTTTCTCCTTCCCTCGCGTGCCCGACGCCTCACTCGGCGCCGTCTCCTTGTTAGCCCTAACCGCACACGGCAGTTCCTCCTTCCCCTCGCGACTTAATATCTCGCCCACTTCATCTTTTCTTCTTCCTCTTGAGCTCGACCTTCTTCCCTCATTTTCTCGCATCGCCGTTCCCATCTCTCCCCCATCCCGTTCCTCTCCTCCGCGCAACGCCAAACCCTCATCTTCCCCTCCGCTGCCGAGCACTTCTCTTCGTTTCCCTTCCCCTTCTCCACCCCAGCGACGCCGACTCCACAGCCTAGCGCCGGCCACCGCGAGCCCTAGCCATCTTCACGCCTGTCTTCTCCTCTTTCCCGAGCCGCATCAGGCGTCACCACCACCTGAGGCCGAACAGAGTAGAGCCGATCCATCGCCGGCGCACCAGGTGCCCTAGCACCCTCTGTCTATCACGGCGACGCCACCTTTTGCCCTAGCAGTGATCCTTAAGGTAGGCGATCTAACTTGCTGTGGAATTAGGGATCGTGTGATTGATTTCCCTTGTGATTTTATTACTGTTCTGGACCAGGAGGAGGATCTCGGATCAGTTCTTATTGTGTTTCCATATCAGAGCTTGGATATTTTTCTCTGTTCTTGATCATCCCTTCCTTGCGATGGATTTAAGTCACGGTTGAGGTAAGTTGAATTTCGGATAATAGTGCATTTCAGGGATAATTTGGCTAATTATGGATGTTGGTGTTAAGCTGATGAAGGAACAGTGAACTCTTTCTTCACAGATCACAGGGGAGTGTTTTGCTGCTCTGCTGCTATATTAGAGGTAAACACTAACTTTAGCAACTGATTTTGGTACTTTGGCTGTTAGATTATTGATGTGGGCGAATTGGGTTTAATTCGATCAATGAAGCTAGTGGAATTTGTGTTAGAATATGTTGGTATGTAGTACTTTGGTTATAGAAAGGATGATGGTGATATGATTAGGGTTTTACCCTAATTTAGAGTTAGAGATTTTATTTAGCTATTTATGAGAATTTTAGCTAAATAAAAATATATGTATATTGGTGACACAGGACTTTGACGCGAGACGAGCATCTCGATGTCGGATTTGGACATTCCTATTGGAGGCGGGTACTTTGACTTATGTCTTTTGATATGCATAATAATGTGTTTAACATATAGCAATGATTGTGTTTTCCATTTGTTTCGGTTGGTCACTACATGATCTGATTCATGCTTGCTTGTTTACTTATTATGCACTGCATGTTAGTACTTACTTGATCATACCTGCTTTTAGAGGTAGTAACACAACCATATTATACATTATGTTCAGGACCTAGGGTTTATTTGATACCCTATCTGATCTGTGTACCTTTCATTTGATACATTGTCCTGTGGTACATATTTTATATTTATATATGGATCTTGCTATGCTATTCATGGTATTGCCATGTTTAGTGTCATGCATCATTTTGCATGATTGCATGCTGTGCGATAGTCTGCTCCATTATTGTCGAGCACATCGCCAGTTACATGTATCCGTACACACCACCACTCATGGGTTAGTGGTAGATCAAACAGGTGTGTGACAGTTCTGTTGTTTGGCTCCGTTGGTCTGGTGACTCAGCGTGGTAGCCGACAGACAGTTCTGCTCTATTTGGCTCCGTTGATTTAGTGTAGCAGCGTGGTAGCCGGCAGGCGGTTGGACTCTGTTTAGCTCCGTTGGTCCGCTCATGTGTAGTGTGACGCAGCGTGGTAGCCTACAGAGATTTCCTCCCCGTCATTGTGTATCGGGAGATGAGAACATTGCGCTCCCCCATTTATGATTTGGGGTAGGAGTATGTGTGTACTCCGACAGCATCCCATCCACTCGGTCACTCATCAGGAGCAGTGACGTCAGAGTGCACGATTGTCACAGCCCTACCCACTCGGTCTCACCATTGTGTGTGAGATGCTGATTGGCGTCAGGAGTTACCATGTCATTGGCATCATATGCATGATGCATTTATTGCTTGTGTTTGCTGCATTTACTTGCTGCATTTATATGGATGCATATGATTGACATGCATACAGGATTATGACATTCCCGGTCTGACGACTCTGTTGTACTTGTACCTTGGTCCTGGTTAGTACAGTTTTCTCCTGTTTTGTTTCAGTTGCATTTATCCTTCTTGTATCAGGAGAGTGTACGCATGATTAGTGCTAGTTGTTATATTCTTTATTATGCATATCAGTTGTACCTGCTGAGTGTTGGACTCACACCCTCCGCCGTTGCTATTTCAGGTTGATGCTGTTAGGAGAGAGTTCTAGTTGCTAGTCCCCTACAGCCACGAGGCTGTTTATTACCTTTTGGCTTTATGTACTAGACTATGTTTTGAACTTGTTTTGTTTTGATACTTGGAGCTTGTATGGATTGTACTTGTCGATGGATTTTTATTCGATATGTTTTACTACATACCTGCCTAGACGACATAGGAGGTAAGTTCGTTGTGATTTGTGTTTTATGAATGTAGTGGAGTAGGATATCGATTTTGAGCTTTATGGGTGTAGTTGAGTAGGGTGGATTTTGAGTCTGCTTATCACTGTTTTGTTTGTTTACTATTAAACTGCGTGGTTGTGTCAGCCAGAGGCTGGAATTGATATAAACTGCGTGAATGGTGTGCTTGTTTGATTATTATTATTGCTATTATTCCAGCCACATGTGGCTGAGGTATATAGTGACGTAGTAAAGTTTCAGATTGTCCGTCGTACAGGGGCGATGCTGCCGAAATTATGTCGGACAGGGACTCCTCCGGGGCGTGACAGGGCCTCTAAGTGAAAGGTAAGCCTAGTGGGTCAGGTAGACTTACAAATATAGACTAGATTGCTTGTTTGTGTTTGTATGATTATTTTGCAAGAACCTGGAGCTAAAAGCAAAACAAAGAGAAGACAAACACAAATGGATGAACCAAACTTGACTCGAGTCAAACCAGGCCCAAATCGATACAATAGACCGAACCAATGGTTTGGTAGACCGACTAACTTGGTCCAAATTGCTGAGTTGTGAAAGGTTGATATGGAAGATGAAGTGGTAAAAGATCTGGTTTATCTTTATGATTTGGATAAGGATAAGGATAAGCCAAATGAAGTGGATAGAGATAAGACTTGATCCATATATTGCTTTATCCAGATATGCTTCATCTAGATATAACTTTATCCAGATAAGAGTTGATCCAACTCTATAAAAGGAGATGAAGGCTCTACGTTCAACACGTCACTTCTTCTACTACTCATATTCTGTGTGCGCAAAAGGAAGGCTACAACGTGAAGCTTTGCTATCGGGGAAGCTCTAGAAAGGGTGCGCTATGCTCAGGACTTCCGGATCGGCTCAGCAAAGTTTTTGTTTGTATTTCTTTTATTACACGCTATATTTACTTTATCATTCTTTTATGCTTGTATTTGATAAACTATAAGACTGGTTCTCTGACTCCGGAAAGTTTCCAGAAAGGAGATCACTAGTAGACTCGCGCTTGAGTGCGTAGGCCTTATACGTACTGACCCTGGGGGGTTGGGAACCAAGTAAATCCCGCGAGTATTATTTTTTTTGTACTTTATTTTATATTCCGCTACTACTAGCGACTTTAATAGAAAGAATGAATGAAATCGAAAAGAAAGCGACAAGTCAAGATTGACCCCACCCCCCTCTCAACCTCACCAATCCTATAATTGGTATTAGAGTAGGAGGCTCTAATTGGACTAACCACCTCTCTCGACCTCACCGATCCTACACTAGCAACCCAAAGGGAGATTTCGGTCAAAGGAAAGAAGAGAGAAGAAGAAGATGCTCTACTCAAAATGAGATGAAAAAGGACTTTTGTACTTCATCCAATAAATGCACTTAATGAGCATTAACACTCCATTAAGACAAGAGTCTTTTGGTCTTCATTCAAGAATTCAAATCAACATTTTGAATTCTTCATGATTGGATGGTCAATTTTGAAATTGATCATTCCTCTTCCTTCATGCAATTTGAATTCAATGAGTCACTAACTCAGTAATTCGAATAGACTCAATGAGTCTAGTTTGAATTGGACTTAATCCAATAATTGGATCCAATTGAGTCAAATTCAATGAGTTTAATTTGGATTAGACTTAATCCAATGATCCATCATAAGAACCCATCTCTAAATCAACTTGTTCTTTGTATGTGATCTAATAGGATCTCGTAACATTGGCAATGTCTCTAAAATTATTTTAGATACATAAATAATGAGTGACATCTAGCAAGGTATCATTACTACTCAAGTGACGAGAATGTTGATATCTGACTTAACCTTTCCATGTCTATTATCATGTATGACTCAATCTTTCTATCCTTGATATCTAGATTGATCAATGAGGTATAGGGTATGTCATCCTCTTATCAATCTTTGTGTTTCTTGATCTCTAAGTAGACACACTCAACCAAATAAAGCTCAATATCGCATATTGACTGATTTGAGTATGGTCACGTATTCTTGTGTCATACTAATCAAGGGGCCCACAGATATCACTTTCGTCATATGGAAGGAATAAATCTCATCTACATCACTCGCATCCTTCTGCATAACTATTACATACCCAGTAATTGACTTTATAGTCCACCCTATTATAAGTGGCGTTTGTCGATATCAAAATATACAACTCCTTATGTAAGGAATCATGATGACTTCAGGTCTAAGGACTATTCACACTAATAGTCACTATGAGAATATTTATGACACTCATACAATGATCCATGAAATATTCTCATGGATGGTCATTCAGTACATATTCTCTAATATATACTCATGTGTCAACCTGATATCACATATCCATGACTTGTGAGATTAAGTCATCTCTTGACCTACATACTAGTCTTAATACATTAATATTGTCCTTGTATATTAATACTTGACTAGGACAATATCTCGCTATCAATATTCCTCTTTCAATTCAACTAATTGATATATTATAGACTAAAACTTACTACCCTAGGACATTATTATAATTATTTATTCGGCACTGAACAGAAGTAAATATAATAACCAACTTTACCTTTTTATTAATGAAATATAATACAAAAATTCCCTTATCAATCATCTCATAATTGGTACTAAGGACTAATATTAACAGAAACTTCCCACTCTTAACTCTAAACAAACACTTGTGAGGATTTAGCTTAAGACCATACTACCTGAGGGTGGCGTAGGTCTTCTTAAAATTTGATATGAGAGTATCAATACATACATATTTAATTAGGATATCATCAACATATACCTCTACATTTTTCTTAATTTGATACTTGAAAACTCAATCCATGAGTCATTGGTAGGTTGCCCCCGCATTCTTTAGACTAAAGGACATAATAGTGTAGAAAAAAATTCTATTAAGAGTGATTAAGCTGACCTTTTCTTGATCTTCCCAAGCCAAGAGAATTTAGTAATACCCTTGGTACCGCGTCCAGCATACAAATGATCTCATAGTCAGCAATCACATCCACCAATTGATCAATACAAGAAAGAGGATAGTAGTCTTTCAGGCAAACTTTGTTAAGGTCTCAAAAATCGATGCAAACCCACCACTTGCCTCCCGATTTGGAGACCAACACCACATTGGATAGCCAAGTTGGGAACTGAACCTCCCGTATATATCTACCCCCCAACAATTTATCTACTTCTACTTTAATCACTTGACTATGCTCGGGTGAAGATTTCCACTTCCTTTGCCACACAAGCCGAGCCCCTGGCAAAGTGTTCAAATGATGGACCATCACTGAAGGAGAGACTCCTACAACCTCTTTAGGTGAATAGGTGAAGATGTCACGATTATGAGAGAGACAAGTGATGTACATAGATTATATACATTTTTATACATATTTTGACACACATCTACTTATATTTTATGAGCATAATCTATGTTTATTACATCCTATTTCATTATGATGTTATATTTTCACTCCTTTTGTTTGAAGATCTACTCTTTGCTTGTTTTGATTGATAGGAAGTGATTTGGAGCAACACAAATCTTAAATGGAGTCTAGAGCTTCCCAAAAAGCCCAAGTCATACTTATGAGGCATGGACGTGTGAAAATATGGCACAAACCAATGCCTAATGGCCTAGCCGTGCCTTTTGGGCACGACCGTGTGGATTCTACACGGTCGTGTCAATTCCACACGACCATGTCATTTTCAGCACTGTAAACCAAAAGTAAAATGACCATAAATTTTTTCTTGGTTGGATTTTTAGGCTGTTCTTTATAAGAAATTGTAGCTAACTTCATGATCTATAACTTTGCTGAGACTTCAACTCAAGAATACCATGTTAAGATGTGCTAAAATAGTCTACAAAGTCTATATAGCCTTGACACATGGTCGTGTCACTACATACGACCGTGTGAAATTTCCAAAGAAGAAGAAGACTTTGGCCATGTGGAATCAACATGGCCGTTCTACTAAAGTAGAGCCAAGGTAGCACATGGTTGTGTGGATTCATATGGTCATGTCACGGCCCAAGCAAGGGGCGTGTCTAGAGCTATAAAATGGGTTTTCTCTCCTTTTTCACTCATCTTGGGATTAAGGACTTCATCCCTCTTCTTGGGGAAGGGTTCTCCCCTTCGGGAGAAACCCTAGAGGTTCATACACCTCCATTCCTTCAAGGTCCATCCATCTCCGGAGCAAGGGAGTGCTTCCAAGGATGCTACGTTTCAAAGATAAGCATCTCTTCTCTCTATCTCCAAGTATTGAGTTGTAGTTTACTTCATTCTTTGTCTTTCGATTGTCATCTCTTGTAATGGAGTAGATCTCTAGATCTAGAATGTAGAAAGTAGTTATGATGTGATTGTGGATGTATGAACTATGTATTTGGATATTTTCTTATGCTATGAAATGTTTATATCATGTTCTATGTGTGTTGTGGCTTGTATATGTTTAATGAAATATGTGTGAGGTCAATTCATGTAAGATGTGAGGGATTTGTCTCTATGTTAAGGTTGCTACTAGACTGGATAACCGAGGGATCCTTAGTAATAGAGGATACTCATTTAACCAGACATATTATGCCCTTAGTGACAATGGATATCGATACTTACCCACTTTTTAGAGTCAAAAGATCTTAACATAGGGACTAATCTTTAAGGTATTCTAATTAGAGTGGATACTCCAGTACTACCGTTAGAAAGTACATTAGATAACTTTAGCGATTGTATGATCGGGGGTCCCTGTGACAGAGGATAACTCTTTAACCGAGCTTTCTAGAGTTGCTTCTTTACTTAATGACATTAGAACTTGGATAGACTTTCCGGTGTGACTTTTATGGGGCTGTACCAAACTCTAGTTAGTAGCCCTACACGAGTATAAGTATGGAGTTAGGTACATAAACAATGCATAGGCACATTGACTAGCATCATAATGAAACTGAAATCCTAACATTTATCTCCATCCCATTCCAAGATTATCTCTTACTTCTTCTCTCTCTCTCTTTCTCTTTAACCTTTCTCTTACTCTCTCTTTTCCAACCAACCTTTCATTTGTCTAGGGAATTCACTGTGTGAAATCAAATAGTGCTTAATTAATAGTCATTATGGGTTCGACAATCTTTTATATTACTGATGACGTAGCCGTGCACTTGCGGTTCGTAATAAGTTTTTGGAGTCATTGCCGGGGACTGTTTTGGATTAACATTAGTTGATTAGCATATGAGTTACTCTAGACATGTTAATAGTTTTTTTTTTACTTGTTTGTTTTTATCTCTGTACCTTTCTTTCTTGCAATTTAAATTCTGCATTTACTTTTTGTTATTAGTTTAAAGGTTAGTTTTTCCTTTTCTTAGTTTCTACATTTTCTTTCTTTCTCTGAATTATGCGTTTTTTTTTTCTCATAATTTTTTTTAGATATCCATGAGCACTAATATGTCAAGCATGCCTTTGAGAGAATTTTCTTCACTACATTTCTGTAAGATTTATGTCTCCAATTATGCAATCTCATATTGAAGTAAAAAGTTTCCAACTAGACCCAAAATTGATCACCATGATACAAGGTCACAAATTTGGAGGAGAAATATCAGAAAACCCATACTTCCACCTTGAAGAATTCCTAGAGATTTGTGATATGGTGAACTGTGAGGGTGTCTCAATAGATGCAGTTCAATTGATGACATTTCCTTCTAGTATCAAAGATAGGGTAAAGACTTGGTTTAGTTTTCTCTGACCTCAAAGCATCACAAGTTGGGAACTTGTTTAGGTGAATAGGCAAAGATATCATGATTACGAGAGAGACAAGCAATTAGTTCGTCTCTAAGGCATGATGCGAATTTAGTAAGGACGAACCCCCAGGCTAGGTGAGATGGATTTGTACTTCTTGATGACCCTCCTCAGGTCGGGTCATTGGCGATATCTTGGTAACCTAAAAGAAGGTGTTATGAGTGCGACGAGCTTTTCGAGAATCCACCCAAATTACATCAACATAACATTTCCAAATGGCCAACTGACTCCCTTTTACCTCCCCGATTTGACCCTCCACTGGGAACTTGATTTTTTTTATGGAAGGTGGAGACAACAACCTAAAAAGCATTTGGAGATAGTTTTCCTATTATAGCATTATAAACCAACTCAGTATTCACCACTAGGAAGGGTGTTGTCTAGTCCTTCTCCTCGGCTCTGTTGGAGCAATCCCAATAGTCCGTGCGATCATGTGTTTTGGTGTTTGGGCAAAGGGTTTAAGTTAGGTTCACCCTTGTTATTTGATATGTGTAATTGAGTTGTGCAGGACTGCAGGATACACATATGACTCAGCTTGATGGCTTCGGGTCCGGTGAAGGATGGAGCATCTGAGGGACTGTGGACAAGGCAGCAAGGACAAGGGCCGAGGGAAGCGACTTCGAGGCATACGCGAAGGATGACATTGGGGACGAGCCGCGGGCTTGGATGCATCAAAGGGACGAGAGCCAAAGGAAGTAAGCTTGAAGGCAAGAGGTCAAGGCTGCAAAGAAGAGTCAAGTGAGTCGTGAGGGTACGAGTGTATGAGAGATTGTACTCAAGAAAAAAATCCCGTGGGGTACTGCAACAGTCAACTGGGGTACTATAGCAGTCAACGGGCACTGTAGCAGTTGACGGTATTGTAGCAGTCCATGTAGCAGTCGACTGATGCACTATAGCAGTCGACTGGTGCACTGTAGCGTTGACTGGTAGAGAGCCGTTGAGAGAGTCGTTGGGCTGATACCAGTCGATTGGTGCAAGGACCAGTCGACTGGTAACGGGCAAATCAGCTTACTGATTTCTTCCAAGCTCTATAAGAAGGAGCTTGGGATGGCAGGCCAAGGTGATGAAATTAGACTTGGTTAAAGCCTAATTAGTAGTCACCAAAGTGCTCAAGGTCTCTTGTGTCCAAGTGTTCTTGGTTGGTGTTGTAGTGAGGTTTCTCCACCCACAAGGAGTTGCTTGAGTAGTCGGAGTTTACCGGGGGCTAATCCACCAAAGGATCGAGATGGTCCACCTTACGGACAGCTGTGGAGTAGGAGCATCATCTCTGAACCACGTTACATCGACGTGCATTGGTTTGCTTGTTCTTTTCTTTGTTATTAGCTTTTGTATTCGTAATTAGTATTTGTATTTTCGCTTGCGCACTAACGAATACGTAGGAAGCGAGTAATTGGGGGCGCCGTCCATTCAACCCTCCCTTCTAGCCAGCCGTAAGATCTCCAACAAGTGGTATCAGAGCGAGGTTTGCACTTCACCAGACTAACTGCCGAGAAGAGCAACTACAAGAAGATGACCGGCTTGATTGAACCGCCATAGTTTGAAGGCGAAGGCTTATGGGGCATCACATATTGGATGATGAAGATGGAGGTTTTCTTCAACACGGATTGGGATATCATGATGGTGATCAAGAAACCGTTCAAAGTCCCGAAAGATAAGAAAGGGAAGAAGCTCCGACCGTGTCATTGGACGGAGGAGCAAACCACACGATCGGAGGCAAATTCAAAGGTAATATCAATTTTAATTGATGTGTTGCCTAATGATGTTGTGAGTTGTGTAGGTAAATATGAGAATGCCCATGAATTATGGAGCAAAATGAAGAAATTTTCATGGGAGGAATTTTTGCCTACACAAGAAGAAGAAGAAAAATCCAAAGAAAGTGATGAAGTGGTCCAAGAGGAGAAGAAGGACCAATCGGATGTGGAGCCCAAGGAGATGGGCTTAGTAGCTCAAGAAGAGGAGGTGGAGCAAATGGAAGTTGAGTCACGCTCAACATCCGAGGAGGAGAAGGAAGATAAAGCATCATCAACATCCTCAAGGGTTGAAGAAGAATCCAAGACGGATGAAGAAGAGGTCTTGGAGGTAAACCTAGTGAGCACCTCCACCAAAGTAAAGTCAAAGGATCACATAATATGCTTCGGGTGTAATGAGAAGGGACACTACAAGAGTAGATGTCCATTGGGTAAGAAAGAGGTATATCCTAAACTCAATTCAATTCATTTTGAATCTAATTTGAGTTGTAGGAAGAAGAAAGAGAAGAAGCACATTAGATGCTTCACATGTGGAGAAATGGGTCACTACCACACCAAATGCCCAAGGAAGGGAGAGCTCAAGAAATTGACACATTTGAAGATGTGGGAAAAGAAGTGGAGGAAGAATGGAGGCTCGAGTCAAGGGGGAGCTCCAAAGGTAAAGGGTAAGGTAAACCCTAGTTTAAATTTGAAGTCAAATTTAAATTCCTCCATGCATGCTAGGAATAATTCTTATTATTTACCCATGTAAAATTTTAGATTTAAATATCATGATAGGAATAGGGTAAATATCGATCATAACCGTAGGAGACCTATGCATGATAGACCTAGGAAAGTTAAATTCTCATTACCTAAGGAGAAGAAGGTAATAGAGAACCAAGGCATTAATCCTAAGAAGGGGAGACATATGCCTAGGAAGGGTAGGTCTAGGAATTTCCAAGGTGGAGAAATTAACTCTAGGGTTAGGAACCTAGAGAAGGAGAATCAAGCTTTAAGGGGAAAGCTTGATAAGTTAGAACAATTCCTTAAGAGATTCAATGTTGGATCTAAGGAATTAAGTATGGTGTTAGGTAGTCAAAGACCCAACAATGATAGATCGGGCTTGGGATACCAATCTAGTCCCTCCAAGGCCAAAAGGAGATCATGTGCTAGGGTGACACATGATAAGGGCAAGGGAGAGTCATCTAAAGCCAATGAAAAGAAATATGCTAGGGTTGCATATGATTATGGCAAGGATGATGTGTCCAAGGTGCACCACTGTGGTTTTGCCATAATGGAGAAAGCATCTAAGAAGATGGCTAAGGTTAAGAGCTCTAGGGGAAGCTCAAAGAGACAAATTGGGACCCATGGCCAATGGATCTCAAGTGGGTACTGCTTGAGAGTCTAGAGGAGCCACGGAGTGTGACAAATGGTTTGGAGACGGACTTGAGTCTTAAACCTAGGGATTTTGCACACATGGTTTGTGCTTCATGCAAGAAATATGACATTTGGGGGTCATATAACATGATAATTGGTTTTGGATATATATATGCCATATAAACCAATACTAGGGATGCATTGTAGGTTGGTATGGGCAAATACATCAAGAGGAAGCCAAAACTAGGACTTTAGGTCAAGGTTCAATTGAACTATGTAGCTAGTTTTGGATTTTGTGTCAATCTTGGGATTGGTGATAAATACATTTTGTAATGTATTTTTTTCCAAGTAGACAAGGGTACAATAGACCTCTCCACAAAATTTGGAGATTTTTGGAGGTCTAGGAAATTTTTGGTGCATTTCTAA
Source organism: Zingiber officinale (assembly GCF_018446385.1). NCBI lineage: Eukaryota > Viridiplantae > Streptophyta > Magnoliopsida > Zingiberales > Zingiberaceae > Zingiber > Zingiber officinale. The sequence continues at coordinate 19,591,772 of NC_055989.1, forward strand.
AGTTGGTATGAAAAGGTTGATTTTTTCAGAAATTGGGTACCAGTTGACTGGTACAGATACCAGTCTACTGGTAACAGTGTTTTTGAGCACAGAATGTCTCTGTAAGATCATTTTGTCGATACCAGTCGACTGGTGCCGGTACCAGTTGATTGGTAACAGTAGATTTCAACCATAAAATGATTCTGTAAGGTTGTGTCGAGGGGAGCAGTTGACTGGCTCCAAGGGGCAGTCGACTGATACCAGCCTGAACTTATTTTTCAGCGCTATTCTTGATCGTGTCAACTCGTTTAGATGTATGAGATCCTTAGGGGATAAATACATGAGTTTAGGGTTAGTTTGGAGGATAATTTTCAACAATTGGGATATTGTTGGAGAGTTTTTTTGAATGTTAGGCAAAGGGGGAGAAGTAAGGTTTAGTTAGGAAAACCTTAAGTGCCTTTACATAGGGGGAGCCTTGTGATAGGTTCTTAAAAATCTCTGTGGGAAAATCCTAGCTCATTGGGGAGCTTAGGTGTAGGGGGAGCCTTGGGATAGGTTCAAATGCATGATGCATTGTTTCGATGGTGTAAGTCTAAGTGTGTAGCCTTGGCAACGTAAGTCCATTCGGCGGTATAAGTCCAAGTGTGTAGCCTTGGCAACATAAGTCCATTCGGCGGTGTAAGTCTAAGTGTGTAGCCTTGGCAACGTAAGTCCATTGTTTCTTTTTAGCATGTTATTTGCTATATGTTTTCCCTAACTTAAATGTATTGCCAAACATCAAAAAGGGGGAGATTGTTGGAGCAATCCCAATGGTCCGTGCGACCATGTGTTTTGGTGTTTGGGCAAAGGATTTAAGTTAGGTTCACCCTTGTTATTTGATATGTGTACTTGAGTTGTGCAGGATTGCAGGATACACATATGACTCAGCTTGATGGCTTCGGGTCCGGTGAAGGATGGAGCATCTGAGGGACTATGGACAAGGCAGCAAGGACAAGGGTCAGGGAAGCGACTTCGAGGCATACGCGAAGGATGACATTGTGGACGAGCCGTGGGCTTGGATGCATCCGAGGGACGAGAGCCAAAGGAAGTAAGCTTGAAGGCAAGAGGTCAAGGCTGCAAAAAAGAGTCAAGTGAGTCGTGAGGGTACGAGTGCATGAGAGATTGTACTCGGGAAAAAATCTCGTGGGGGCACTGTAGTAGTCAACCGGCACTGTAGCAGTTGACGGTACTATAGCAAGTACTGTAGCAGTCGACTGATGCACTATAGCAGTCGACTGGTGCACTATGGCATTGACTGGTAGAGAGTCGTTGGGCTAGCACCAGTCGACTGGTGCAAGGACCAGTCGACTGGTAACGGGCAAATCAGCTTACTGATTTCTTCCAAGCTCTATAAGAAGGAGCTTGGGATGACCGACCAAGGTGACAAAATTAGACTTGGTTAAAGCCTAATTAGTAGTCACCAAAGTGCTCAAGGTCTCTTGTGTCCAAGTGTTCTTGGTTGATGTTGTGGTGAGGTTTCTCCACCCACAAGGAGTTGCTTGAGTAGCCGGAGTTTGCCGGGGGCTAATCCACCGAAGGATCGGGATCATCCACCTTACGGGCAGCCATGGAGTAGGAGCATCATCTCCTAACCATGTTACATCGACGTGCATTGGTTTGCTTGTTCTTTTCTTTGTCATTAGCTTTTGTATTCGTAATTAGTATTTGTATTTCCACTTACGCACTAACGAATACGTAGGAAGCGAGTAATTGGGGGCGCCATCCATTAAACCCCCCTTCTAGTCGGCCGCAAGATCTCCAACAGGCTCTTCCCCCAAAAGAAAGGGAAAGCTCGATCCGTCTCATAGACTATATATGATGATTAGCAAACCCAAAAAAAAGAGATGTTCACATGATGTACCTCTTCTCTATCTAGCTGCAATTGATCGAAGACATCTTTGAAAAAAATGTTGACAGAATTGCCTGTTGTTGGTGCAGGGAGTACCAAACGATCGAACCTAAGTTTTGATTATGGCAAATGGTCCAAAGTTAAGGTTACTTGTTGTCTAACAAGGTTGAATGAACTTGTAGGAAAGTCCTAAGTGTTCTTAGGTAAAAGTCCTAGTGGATTCTAGGCAGGTGAAAAATCCTAGGGGAAGTTAACCCTAGGTCCTAGGGGGAGGTAACCCTAGGTGGTGAAAAGTCCTAACTGCGGTTAGGAAAGGAGAAGTCTTGGTGGGTTGAGAACTTTGGACGAAACCCTAGAGTCGGGGACTCTAGGTGAAAATCTTGGCGGTCGCAGACCAGGTGGAAGTCTGGATGGGTCATGGAGTGGACGTTCAGCATGAAGACCTGAAGTCTTGGACGCTGAGCAAAAGTCCAGACGGTCTGGAGAACCGGTCTCGCAAAAAGGTAAACTCTCATGAGAGGAGTAGGTGAGTACTGTTAGGGTCAATTTGTAGCTAGAGGGGGGGGGGTGAATAGCTTGTCGCACTCGTTGTCTTGCTTCGTGATGATGATGTGCAGCGGAATGAACCACGAAACACACTTACAAAATTAACATGAAGGATTTACTTGGTATCCACCTCAAGAAAAGATGACTAATCCAAGAATCTACACATGACACTCTCTCCACTATGAAAAACACTCCTTTTGGTAACTACCGGAGGTGGAGAAACCTCGTACAAGACTCACCCAACAAGATACAACACACGCAAGAAGAAAATACAAAAATGGAAATGGAAAACCCTCTTCTTTCTTGACCTTGTTGATGGAGACGCCTCTGGACCCTTTGGAAAGTGTAACAACACTTCTCTTCCAAGCTCTCAGCCCGGCGGTGAGTAGTAGTGAAGGATCGTGTAAGTGCTACGGAGAAGAAAGCCCGCCACAACTTTATACTCGACGCTCCTAGGGCTCCCAATCGATTGGGCTTGCTCCCAATCGATTGCCACATGAGATCATAACGATCTCAACCTTCCAAAACCTACATCTAGCACAACGGTCATTTCCTAATCGATTGACCAATCAATTGGGGAAGCTTGAATTGATCAGCTGATCGATTTATCCTTCCTCGCGTCCATGGATGAGAAACAACTCCCAATCGATCGACTGATCAATTGGCAGTGCCCAATCGATCGACTGATCGAATGAGGAGCATTTTGTGCTCACGATTTTACTTCTCAATCGATCAGTGGATTGATTAGGCCAGCCTTCACTCACAGCACACCTTCAATCGATCGGCTGATCAATTGAATCACGGTTCAATCGATCGATTGACCTCCCTTTGACTTGCTTAACTCAAGTTGAAGATTTCTAAACCCAACATCTGGTCAACCATGACCTGTTGGGACTCCTCGTGCCTAGCATCCGATTAACCTTGACCTATTAGGACTTCTTCACCAAGTGTTCGGTTAATTCTTCGACCCACTTGGATTTTTCTCCTCGTGCCAAGTGCCCGATCCTCTATAACCCACTTGGACTTCCTTCTCACCTTTAACCCATCTGGATTTCCTTGAGCCAAGTATTCGGTCAATCCTTTGACCTACTTAGACTTTCCAACACCAGGTGTCCGGTCAACCTTGGCCCACCTAGATTTTCACGTGCCTGGCTTCACTCATCAGGTCTTTTCATCTGCCTATCTTCATTCACTAGGACTTTCCATCTGCCTGGCTTCACTCACTAGGACTTTCACCTAGCTTCACGCACTAGGATTTTCCCTCTGGCTGGCTTCACTCACCTAGACTTTCACCTGCTTGGCTTCACTCACCAAGACTTTCACCTAACTTCACTCACTAGGATTTTCACCTGGCTTCACTCACCAAGATTTCTAAACTACCTAACCTCCAATTAGAACTTTCCCAATCAAGTATCCGGTCAGCCTTGACCTACTTGACTTTTCTTCACATCAAACTGGTCATCCCTTGACTAGAGGAGAATTGTACCAACAATCTCCCCAATCGAATGATTACATCTGCAATCTCCATATATTGTCAAACATCAAAACCCAAACATCAAGACTCAAACTTGAGTCAACTCAAGCTTAGTCAATCTGGTCAACCTGATCCAAGAGATATTGCACCAACAATCTCCCCCTTTTTGATGTTTGACAATACCTTTAAGTTGGGCTAATCCCATAGCTTCAACTTCTTCTTCATGCCAAAGCTTGAATATGGATTTCCTTCATTCTCTCCCATTCCTAGAGGCAAACTCTCTCTTTAGGTAATGAAGGCCTAACTTAAATCCTACATTCTCCCCCTTTGGTACACATAAAAAAACTCTCCCCCTGAAGAGTTACTCATACGTTGTTCACAACCTCATATGTTGTTCACAACATGACAATGAAGGCCCCATACCCTTCAATGTATCCAATGCTCACCCTTGAGCATTAAACCACTTCACAATGCTCATCCAAGAGTATTCATCATTCCAACAATGAAGGTCCTATACCTTTTATTGTATCCAATGCTCACCCTTGAGCATTGATTCACTTCATAATGCTCATCCTAGAGCATCCACAACTCAACAATGAAGATATCCAACCTCCATTATTTTTCAATGCTCAACCTTGAGCATTTATTCTAACAAAGGTTAACCACCTTCCATGGTATTTGAAAAATTAATTTTCATGTCCTTAAAGAGTAACTCCCCCTAAAGACATGATTTAAACTTCTGTCACTGCACCAACAATGACTTGGAGTCCCTAAACCTTTAGGAAATCCAAAACATAAAGTTTTGAGGTTTAAGTATTAATATTTGAATGCAAACCTCAACCTAAACTTCAACCTAGTGTTCCTTAACCAGTTCTCCTTGTTTTCATCATGAAAACTATCCTAAAATGTATATAAATATATTTCACAGGGTTATGAGTGGTTAAAGAGACTAAAAATGGCTTAAAGTGCTAAAATCAGATTTTTTCCAACCAAAATCAACCTTTTCAATCGATTTGGTTGGGATTCAATCGATTGCCACTTTTTCAAACGATCCACTGATTGATTCCGCAAGCTTCTATTTGCGGAAAATACCTTTGAATCGATCCACTAATCGATCCAAGCAAGAATGAATCAATCGGCTGATTGATTTAATGAGCTTCTGCTCACAGAAAACACATCTCAATCGATCGACTGATACCACTTGTTAGGGTTGATTTGTAGCTAGAGGGGGTAAATAGCTCGTTGCACTCATTGTCTTGCTTCGTGATGATGATGTGCAGTGGAATGAACCACGAAACACACTTACAATGCTAACATGAAGGATTTACTTGGTATCCACCTCAATAAGAGGTGACTAATCCAAGGATTCACACACGACATGCTCTCCACTATCAAAAACACTCTTTCTCGATAACTACCAGAGGTGGAGAAACCTCGTACAAGACTCACCCAACAAGATACAACACACGCAAGAAGAAAATACAAGAATGGAAATGAAAAACCCTCTTCTTCCTTGACCTTGTTGATGGAGACGCCTCTGGACCTTTGAAAAGTGCAACAACACTTCTCTTCCAAGCTCTCAGTCCGACAGTGAGTAGTAATGAAGGATCATGTAAGTGCTACGGAGAAGAAAGCTTGTCATAGCTTTATACTCGACGGCCCTAGGGCTCCCAATTGATTGGGCTTGCTCCCAATTGATTGCCACGTGAGATCGCAACGATCTCAGTCGTCCAAAACCTACATCTAGCGCAACGATCATTTCCCAATCGATTGGGGGAAGCTTGAATCCATCGGTTGATCAATTCAGCCTTCCTCGCGTCCACGCGCGAGAAACAACCTCCAATCGATCGATCGATTGATTAGCTCTGCCCAATCGATCGGCCGATCGATTGGGGAACATTCTGTGCTCGTAATTTTACTTTCCAATCAATCAGTGGATCGATTGGGCCAACCTTCACTCATAGCACACCTTCAATCGATCGGTTGATCGATCGACCTCCCTTTGACTTGCTAATTAACTCAAGTCCAAGATTCCCAAACCCAACATTCGGTCAATTGTGACCTGTTGGGATTCCTCGTGCCTAGCATCCGGCCAACCTTGACCTGCTGGAACTTCTTCACCAAGTGGTTGGTCAATCCTTTGACCCACTTGGACTTTTCTCCTCGTGCCAAGTGGCTAGTCCTCCATGACCCACTTGGACTTCCTTCCACTAGATGTCCCGGTCACGCTTGATCCATCTGGATTTCCTTGTGCCAAGTATCCGATCAATCCTTTGACCTATTTGGACTTTCCAACACCAGGTGTCCGGTCAACCTTGACCCATCTGGATTTCCTTGTGCCAAGTATCCGGTCAATCCTTTGACCTACTTGGACTTCCTAACACCAGGTGTCCGGTCAACCTTGACCCACCTGGATTTCCACGTATCTGGCTTCACTCACCAGGTCTTTCCATCTGCCTAGCTTCACTCACTAGGACTTTCCATCTACCTGGCTTCACTCACTAGGAATTTCACCTACCTTCACTCACTAGGATTTTCCCTCTACTCGACTTCACTCACCGGGAATTTCATCTGCATGGCTTCACTCACCAAGACTTTCACCTAACTTCACTCACTAGGATTTTCACCTAGCTTCACTCACCAGGATTTCCAAACTACCTAACCTCCTGTTAGGACTTTCCCAATCAAGTATCCGGTCAATCTTGACCTACTTGAATTTTCTTCACATCAAACTGGTCATCCCTTGACCAGAGAGGAATTGTACCAACAATCTCCCCAATCGAACGATTGCATCTGCAATCTCTATATATTGTCAAATATTAAAACCCAAACATCAAGATTCAAGGTTGAGCCAACTCAAGCTTAGTCAACCTGGTCAACCTGACTTAGGGGATATTGCACTAATTAAGATGCACTCCCAGGAGGAGAGAACAGTAGGCGTCGATTCGACCTAGAGTTTCAATGAAACTCAAAGTCAGAATAGGACAATCAGAGGCTGTCAAATTCATATTTTACATATATTTTATACTACCTGGACTAACTCTATTTTCCAGGAAAATAAGTTGCTGAAAAAGTTGGTCCAGGCGCCCGGAGTTGGTCTGGAGCTCGAATCTAATCCGAGCGCCCGGAATGCCAAGACTTATCTCGTTGCTAGTTTGGAGTGCGCTGATTGGATGGGCTGACGTCACAGTCCAAGCTCCCGAAAGAGATCCAGGCACCCGAAACAGCCTATATAAGCAGCATTCAACCAAAGGCTAGAAACACAACTCTGATTTGTGATTGCTTACTTGCACGCTGCACCAAAGACCGACTCCAACAACCGAGTGACGCTGCTCCGACGACCGAGCAACACAACTCCGGCGACTGAGTGACGCGACTCCAACAATTGAAAGCACAACCTTCAAGATCCCCAGAAGTTGTTTATATACTTTTAATTACAGCACTTAAATTATAAATCTATTGTAATTGTCTTTGTAAAAGATTTGCCGAACTGATAGTGAATTTTCCAACGAAAGTGATTAATTATTGTGGGCCTTGGAGTAGGAGTTGTCACAGACTTCGAACCAAGTAAAAATAAACTGTGTTAGCTTTGTTTGTTTTTCTTTCTGTCTTTCTTTCCGCTACATTATCTCTGATTGTGTTTTTCGAAACGAATTAGCCACAAGCGCTATTCACCCCCTATCACAACGATCATAAAATCGGTATCAGAGCGGGGTCACTTTGAATCGATGAAACCACCATTCAAGCAATTTTTTCATGGTATTAGGAGTTTTATTTTTTTCAGAGTCAATCGGAATCGAAACAGTTGCCTCATTCCGATCAATTTTATCACAATCAAGATTTCTTCCTTCTCGAAGCTGATGCAACACCAATCGAGTTCATTTCTTTAAATTGTTTATCCCGCATTACTAATCCAAGACCAAGTCTTGGTATAAGTTCCTTTTTTTTGTATGCAAGATTTCCGTAATGTCACACCAAGAAGGTTATAGCATTGTACGCCCTCCCCTCTTCTCTAGCAAAGACTTTGACTATTGGAAGGGTCAAATGGAGTACCACCTCAAAATGCAAGTCGAGATGTGGATAGTCATTTAGACGGGATTTGCATATCTCACTGAAGATGGAGTCCTCGTCCCATGTGACAAATGGGATGCACCAACAAGAAAGAAGATCGAGGTTGACGCAAAGGCTACCCAAACTCTACAATGTGGCCTGAAAAAAGAAGAGCTGAACCGAGTTAGCCCATTTTCAAGCGCAAAGGAGTTGTGGGAAAAGTTGATCGAGCTGCATGAGGGAACTTCCAACACGAACGTAAGCAAACGTGATTTGATATTAAATAAACTGTATAACATAAAAATGCAGGAAGGTGAATCAGCAAGCTAATTTCATGCGTAGATTCAAGACCTACTCAACAGCCTTCACGTAATCAGTCAAAAGGTGGAAAACTGCGATGTCATCTGGTATGCACTCAACGCCTTTTCGAGGAATACTTTGTGGCCATCTATGGTAGATGCTTACAAAGTTTTCAATGACCTTTATTTAATAAAATTAGATGAATTATTTTCTGAATTTGAGCTTCACGAACAAACTAATACTACTCGGGTCGAGAAAGATATTACTTTGATTGCAGGAACAAGAAAAACACAAGAACCAAAAACCAAGCGTCAGACCGAACCTGAGTCCGAAGATGAATTAGACTCAGAAGATGACGACGACAAGATCACTGCCGAGCTCATCAATCTTGTATGAAAACTCTACAAAAAGAAGAAAGGATTCACCAAAAAGGGCATCAAGAAGGTGATACTGTCAAAGACAGTGCAACCAAGTCCAAAAGTCAAGTCCGAAGTAACGTGCTACAGTTGCAATAAAAAGGGACACGTCAAAGCCAATTTTTCAAACCAAAAGGAAACAAAGAAGCAACGGAAGAAGAAGGCACTGCAGGCGATGTGGGATGAATCCTCTTCAGAAGACTCTGACGAAGATGTCGAGCAGACGAGCTTCCTTGCACTTTCGGCCCGAGAATAAGTCGACGAATTTGAAACCAAGAGTGAGTTGGAAACAGAGTCTGAGAAAAGCCATAGATCCGTATCCATTTTCGAAGGACCTAACCCCACTGTAAGTTCATCTCAAATAGATAAACTGCATAACTTAGTACATTATCTCATGTGTAAGTTAGCTAAATCCAACGTCCAGGTCAAGTCACTTCAAAAGGAGATAACAACCCTTAAGGAAGTGACTAACCCAAGCTCTTTGACTGAACCTGTTCAGACTAGAACTTCAACTCAAGTCCAACAACTTGAGGAAGAAAATTTCAGAATGAAAAGTCAAGTCAAGGAACTGAAGGAAACATAGGAACAGTTCACCTTGGATTCTAAGAATTTTGATCTGATTCTTAGAAAACAAAGAGCCGTATACAATGGATTCGGACTTGGGTATAAGGCGAAACACAAATATAAATCATATGTATCTCTTGTTAATTGTGCCAATAGAAGAATAGTCCAAGCATGGGTTCGCAAGTCAAAATTGATTAATCAAGTTAGACTTGGTCAATATTGGATCTCCAAGAATCAAATCCATTACCTTGAAAGACCTTATCGAGGCTATGATCCAGGGGGAGCCAATAGAAAGACCATTTTTATCATTAAATAGACCTGTTTGATGTTTTTTTTATGACTTTTATTATACATGCTTAGATTAGGCTAGATAAGGACCTAGGCTTGATTCACACTTGACTAGTTAGACCTAGAATTTTCAGAAAGGAAATTAAATATTCAATTTCTTTGAAAGACTTTGTCTAGAAGTGGTGGATGATCCTATACTTAAGCAGGTCTAGTGCCTCACCACAGCCTGGAATCTAATCATTGAAATAAATATTTAATTAACTAATTATTAAACCTTAGTCTAACTCAAATGTAAATCAATCCTTAGACTTTAATTAAAATTGAAGATAAAATTAACCATCTCACAAAAACCTATAAGGTTCCTGATTGACAATCTAGAAGGGTGAGATAGACTTAGGAAAAAAAAATAGTTAAACTTAATCAATTTTATCACTTAATTAATTCAAACTTAATTAATTAATGAATAAATCCAATTCAAACTAAATCCAATTAATTAAACTTAATCAATAAATCTAATTCAAACTTAATCAATTAAATCCAATTCAAACTTAATCAATTAAACTCAATTAATTAAACTTAATCAATTAAACTCAATTAATTAAACTTAATCAATCCAATTCGAACCTAATATCTCAATCACTTAATTAATTCAAACTTAATTAATTAATCAATAAACCTAATTCAAAATTAATTAAATCAATAAATCCAAACTAAAACAATCAATTAATCAAAATTAAAATTAATTAAAATCAAACTTAAATAAAAATTAAGTAAAACTCAATCAATCATCTCACAATCACCCATATATATAACATGATTGACAACCTAGACAGGGTGAGATGGAGAATAAGGGGATGAACTCAATCAATCTATCTTACAATCCTTTTAAATTGGATCCAAATTAAATACTTTATGTGTAGGAACATAATGATTTAGACCAATGGATATTGGATGGTGGATACTCCAAACACATGACTAGAGACCGATTGAAGTTCACCAAGCTAAAACTCAAAAACTTAAGGTCAGTTGCATTCGACAATGACGTACACTTAAGGTAATCAGAACAGGTAATATTGAACTGAGTTCTGATTTTTTTTATTTGAAAAGTTCTATTGGTTGATAAATTAAATTTTAACTTACTTAGCATAAATCAACTATGTGACTCTGGATACTTAGTAATATTTTCAGACTCTAAATGTTTAATTAAAAATGTCAAAAATCTAAAATAACACTTAAGGGAACTAGGAAAAAGAATATCTACACAATGAACCTACCAACCTCCTCACTCAAGTGTCTGTTGACACAACAAGAGGAGACTAAACTGTGGCACAGAAGATTGGGTCACACTCACATCAGACGTATTTCAAAAATGAGTTAAAATGACTTAGTTAGAGGTCTACCCAAATTAAAAATTTTTAAAAAATACAATCTGTAATGCTTGTTAACAAGGCAAATAAACTAAGTCAACCCACAAGTTAACCAACATAAATCGAACTAACTCAATACTTAACCTCCTACACTTAGATCTATTTGATTCACATGGAGCCAAGTCACTAAGCAGAAACCAATGATGCTTAGTCATAACTGATGATTACTCAAGATTTACTTGAGTAAAATTTTTAAAAACCAAAGATGAAACCCTTGAGATCTTTAAGACTTTTTGTAAATTAATAGAAAATGAAAAAGACACCAAAATCGAAAGAATTAGAAGTGACCATGGAGGGAAATTTGGCAATCATAGGTTTAACGAATTTTGTCAAACAAATGGATACAATCATGAATTTTCATGTCCTAGAACCCCCCAACAAAATGGTCTAGTAGAATGAAAAAATAGAACACTACAAGAGGCTACTAGAACCATGTTAAATGAATATAACCTAAGTAATCAATTTTGAGCTGAAGCAATAAATATGACATGTTACATTAAAAATAGAATATTAATCAATAAATTTCAAAATAAAACTCCGTATGAAATATATTCTAATAAAATTCCTAACTTAAATTATTTAAAGGTAGATGTAAAGTCCACATACTAAACACTAATGACTATTTAGAAAAATTTACATCAAAATCAACAACAGAAATCTGTTTATAGTACTCCACAACCAGTAGGGCTTATAGAATCTCTAACAAAAATACCCTAAAAGTTGAAGAAACAACCAATGTGATTTTTGATGAAGAAAATAATTTACCTAATTCAATAAATGAAAATATTAATCCAAATACAAGAAACATAGATGATAATGAAGATATTCAAATTAAACCTAAACCTAGAGAATCATAAGAACCAATTGTTAACTCTAACATAAGACCTTCTAGAATAAGTTCTAATCACCCGTTTAACCAAATTTTGGGTGATCCAACCCTAGGAGTTCGAACTCAATCATCGTATAGAAACCTAAGTCAAATAGCTCTAATTTTCAAAATTGAACCCAAGACTATAGAAGAAGCCCTACCCAACTCAGACTAGATAATTGTAATGCAAGAGGAACTAGCTCAATTTGAAAGAAAACAAGTCTGGGCACTTGTACCTAAACCCATAAACAAATCCATAATTGACACTAAGTGGGTATATAGAAATAAACTAGATGATAAGGGTGAAATAGTAAGAAACAAAGCTAGACTAGTAGCAAAGGGATACAACCAAGTAGAAGGGTTAGATTATGATGAAACCTATGCACCTGTGGCTAGACTTGAATCCATCAAGATGTTGCTAGCCTATGCAACACATAAAGGATTTAAGTTATACCAAATGGATGTAAAATCTGCATTCTTAAATGGGTTCATCAAAGAAGAAGTTTATGTAAATCAACCCCTTTAGGATTTAGACTACCCAAACCATGTCTTTAGGTTAAAGAAAGCCTTATATGAACTAAAATAAGCACCTAGGGTCTAGTATGAATGACTATCAACCTACCTAGTATCCAAGGGGTTCAACCAAGGATAAATAGATCAAACTTTATTTGTTAAAACCATAGAAAAAGATATCTTTATAGCTCAAATTTATATAGATGACATAATTTTTGGCTCAACTAATACTAAATTTTTAAAAGAATTTACTAAATTAATGAAAAGTGAATTTGAAATTAGCCTAGTAGGAGAACTTAACTTTTTCTTATGCTTACAAATAAACAAACAAAAGATGAAATATATATTTTTCAAAAAAAATATGCTAAGGAATTAATTAAAAAGTTTGGAATGAAAAATTTTAAAAATATAAATACCCCAATGACAACTAATGTTAAAATTGACTCTGGCTTAGAAGGAAAACTAGTAGACTTAAAATATTATAGAAGTACAATAAGGAGTCTACTATACCTAACTGTAAGTCAACCTGATATTCTGTTTGCAGTAGGTATGTGCACTAGGTACTAATCTTGTGCAAAAGAATCTCACCTAACTAATCTAAAAAAGAATACTTAGGTACATTAAGGGAACCCTAAGCGTAGGACTTTGGTACCCTAGGACTAACACATTTGACTTAGTTGGGTACTCTGACTCAGACTTTGCTGGGTACAAAGTAGATAGAAAAAGTACAAGTGGAAGCTACCAACTTCTAGGTCAGTGCCTAGTAAGTTGGTCAAGCAAAAAGTAACACTGTGTTGCTCTATCCACTACTGAAGCATATTATATAGCAATGAGAGAATGTGCATCTCAATTACTATGAATGATGCACACTTTAAAGGATTATCAATTAGATTATAAAAATATAAAAATTTCAATTAATAACATAAGTTCCATCAACTTAATTAAAAATCCAATCCACCACTCAAGGACTAAACACATAAAAGTAAAACATCACTTTGTAAGGGATCATGTACCTAAGGGTAACATTGTACTTGACTATGTTGAGTCTAAGTCAAACCTAGCTAACATTTTCATAAAATCCTTACATGAACTTAAGTTTAGTGCACTTAGAAGACAATTAGGTATGTGCTTAGTAGAATAGATTTTAATACTTACAAAATTATTCCTTTATATTATTGTTCTTTCAAAAGTTATGATTTTTTTTTAAAATCAGCTTGGTTTTAAAATTCTAGGAAAAATATTTTTAAAATTCCAATTCTATTAGAATTTTCAAAAGATTGGACATAGCCTAGGTATCTATCCCCTAGAAAGCATGCACCCCTAGGTTTCAGTCAGAGCATCTCATAAGCACACTAGGAATACCTTGCTTGAGTATGACAAACACTTAGAATGGTGTGAGATTCATAGGATATTGCCTAGACTTTAGAATGCTTATGTATGTGCATCAACATAAGTCTGGACAATAAATACCAAGTTAAAGTGATCAAGTTAAGTTATCCATTTTAGTAAAACTAACTAGAACACTTACTTAACTTGACTAATCAAGTGAAAGCTACTACCTCATGGTAAACAACTAGTAGCTAATGTAACGACCCAACCATTCGGCCCATTTGGCGACTTCTCATGTCGTCGATCATCGACCCTCGGTCGTGCTATTACTCACTAGGTCTTTCCACCCTTGGCTAGTGGATTTTTGCCTTCCCCAGGATTCGAACTCTAAACCTCCAGGCTTAAGTCACGAATAGGATTTAAAATATATGATAATAAATTATTTAATTTTTGAATAAGGTAGAATTAGAAATAAATATATGACATGGCTAAATAAGTCACGGATATGATTTAAAATATATGATAATAAATTTGATTCTTGAATAAGGTAGAATTGGAAATAAATATATGACATGGCTAATTAGATCATAGATAGGATTTAAAATATATGATAATAAATTATTTAATTCTTGAACAAATATGAGCCATAATAAATAGATAAACTTGGTAATAAATTGAAAAAAAATTGGACTTAGTCTTGGAACAACTAATAAATATGACCTAGGAGAGGAGGTCAGGGAGAAACCTGGAAAAAAAGGAGAGAAGGAGTCGTCGTCCCTAGCTTAAAGGAGAAAGAGAGAGACGTTGGGAGTTTGGTGGCAACGTCTACAGGGTTTGGACACCAAGAGGCACGTTCCTACTTCCTTAGTTCAATAATAAGATCCTATAGAAAGCCAATAACATGTTTAAGGAAATGTATGCTTTGATTTCTTATCACTTCTTATCATGATAACCTTATAAGATATATGTGTGAATTTCGGATTCTAAGTTTAGGTTTATATTTATATTTCTTCTTACTTCTTATCATGATAACCTTAAAAGATATATGTGTGAATTTAAGATTCCAAGTTTAGGTTTATGTTCATATTTTTCTTACTTCATATCATGATAGCCTTATAAGTTACAGAAGTGAATTTCAGATCCTAAGTCTAGGTCTATGTTTATGTTTATTCTTAATTCTTATCATGATAATTTTAATAGGTTACATGTTAATTTCGGATCCTTAGAGTGTAACATGTTATGAAAATAATCATGTTTGATAACCTCGTAAGTATATGTTAGTTTTCGGATCCTTAGGGCTTAACATGCTATGAAAGAAATCAATTTTGATAACCTTGTAAGTGCATGTTAGTTTCGGATCATTAGGGTTTAACATGCTATGAAAATAATCATGTTTGATAACCTTGTAAGTATATGTTAGTTTTCGGATCCTTAGGGCTTAATATGCTATGAAAATAATCATATTTAATAACCTTGTAAGTATATGTTATTTTTTGGATCCTTAGGGCTTAACATGCTATGAAAGAAATAAATTTCAATAACCTTGTAAGTGCATGTTAGTTTTGGATCCTTAGGGTTTAACATACTATGAAAATAATCATGTTTGATAACCTCGTAAGTATATGTTAGTTTTCGGATTCTTTGGGCTTAATATGCTATGAAAATAATCATGTTTGATAACCTTATAAGTCTATGTTAGTTTTCGGATCCTTACGGCTTAACATGCTATGAAAGAAATCAATTTTGATAACCTTTTAATTGAATGTTAGTTTCGGATCCTTAGGGTTTAACATGCTATGAAAATAATCATATTTGATAACCTTGTGAGTATATGTTAGTTTTTGGATTCTTAGGGCTTAACATGATATGAAAATAACCATGTTTGATAACCTTGTAAGTATATGTTAGTTTTCGGATTCTTAGGGCTTAACATGATATAAAGATAATCATGTTTGATAACCTTGTAAGTATATGTTAGTTTCGGACCCTTAGGTCTTAACATGCTATCAAAGAAATCAATTTTGATAATCTTGTAAGTGCATGTTAGTTTCAGATCCTTAGGGTTTATCATTCTATGAAAATAATCATGTTTGATAACCTTGTGAGTATATGTTAGTTTCGGATCCTTAGGATTTAACATTCTATAAAAGTAATTAAGTTTGATAATCTTGTAAGTTCATGTTAGTGTCTAATTTTTAGGGCTTAGCATGCTATGAAAGTACTCATGTTTAATAACCTTGCAAGTACATGTAAAGTTTGGTTCTTTAGGTTCACCATGCTATAACGGTGATGATGGTTGATAACCATGTAGTATAGGTAAGTTTTGGATTCGAGTGTTTGATATGCTAAGCCCTCTATCATGTTTTGGTAACCTTATAATACATGTTAGGTTCATATCTAAGGTTAGGATGCTATGCACTCAATCATGTTTTGACAACTTAGCATGTTAGTTAAATTTCGATTTGTATGGGTTAGTACGCGATGGACTCAATCATGTTCTTGGTAATTTAGTGTACTAGATTAGTTCATTAGTTCTGAATATGTATGTGATGGATTTTATGATAATATGCCATGTGTATGAACTTGTAAACAATTACTATAGGGTTCAGAACTTTTGTTTGTGCATGATATAAATCTTATGATAAAATATCATGTGTGCATTATGTGGTTAAGTAAATAATTAACATGTACACAAGTTGTTAGTGGCAAGGTTACATTCATGTATGGGTGGAGTTATGAACCGGGGGCCTAAGGTTGGGGAACTTACCAAAATTTATCAGGGTTTAAGCTATGATCTGAGCAAACTCGGGAAGCTTGCCAACAACCATGCACGAATAAGGGGTTTTCGTTCCGAGGTTCGAACCTCTATGGGTTAGTTATGAACCGGGGACCTATGTCCAAGGAGCTTGCCCAAAATTATGTATGGGTAATGATTTTCGTTCTGAGGTTTGGATCCCTACCAACCTAGCACTAGGGAAGGTGTTTGATCAACACTTAAGTTATGGTACCATCACATGCAACTGAGCCCAACAAAATTATATTTATGTTTATACAAGTAGTTAAGGCTAAAACTGTCTAACGTATGTTCTAATATGAAAATCATGTTTACGTTATTGCAAGTAGTCAAGGTTGAAATTGTTTAACATGGTTCTAGTATAAAAATCCATGTTTATGTATATGCTTAACAAAGGGTTTATGTTTATGACATGCAAGCGGTTACGAACTAGACACAATGATAAAACCATGGTTATATCTATACTATGCAAGAGGTTAAGTTTAGAACTGTTCAACGTATGTCTACTTTTAGAACACATGATTATATTAATTAATTAATTAATTAATTAATGCTTACTATATATTAGGGCAT
The DNA here is from genome assembly GCF_018446385.1 of Zingiber officinale. Taxonomy (NCBI): domain Eukaryota; kingdom Viridiplantae; phylum Streptophyta; class Magnoliopsida; order Zingiberales; family Zingiberaceae; genus Zingiber; species Zingiber officinale. The sequence continues at coordinate 19,608,781 of NC_055989.1, forward strand.
GTTGAGTCTTTAGACTCATAGCTCTAATTGTTGTAGGAGAGGAGATGCATGTGACAGGAGGCTTCGACTAGTGAGAAGGCGTGGGACAGAGGCAATACAACCCGAAGACCTTCCGATTCATGTTCCTCTTCATTTAAATGTTTTCTTTAGGAAGCATAAATTCTGGACCTTGGTGACCAGTACTTAATATTCACTAGTGGTTAACTGTTTTGAGAACTATTTGGGTACTTTTGATCAATTCAAGATTTATGTATGGATTCAAGTTCTTCTATGTTTGAGACGTCCAAAAAAAATGATTCAATTAAGTTAGCTTATGGGACATTTCAGTTGGTATCAAAGTCAGGTTTCTGGAAGGTTGTGCCTACTGCCAGCTCCGAGAAGCTCACGGAGTCAAGTCTCAAGTCTATAAGTTTATCGATTTGTATCTTACATGTATATGAAAAAAATGTTAAGTTAGAGACTTGAGGGGGTATGAGTAAGTAGGCGAGATTAAACTTAAGTTGATTACACAGTGGTTTGACCGAATACAGCTATGCCTCCTAAATGTTACAATTGTAAGGGCCACAAGATAAGGGTAACATTGATTAAAACGGATTAGGCTTAATAAATTATTACCATGGATGTTAAATATTATAGCTAGCTTTGTGCTCAATCTAATATTTTCCCTCGTAATATAGATATGACTAGAATCAAATATACTCTTATCATCCTCTGGGGAGCAGTTAAAGTTCAAAGGGCTCCAGAATGAATGGTAAATTTACACATGTTCAAGCATTGTAAGATGGATCATATTCACACAATACCTCAACATCTTAAATTTGGGAGGAGAAACATCTATATCTAGTACATTTGGGTCATTATTTTGAACATAAGGATTTAGTTCAAATGTTGAGAGATTCTCTGCCTGGACGATGGAAAGGCATTATGGATGAAATACTTAACCAGAGGGGATTGACAAACTCTTTTGATGCGATAAAGTTATCATTGATTCGGAGATGGAGGAAAGAAGTTGAAATCGAAATGAAGATGTCCTTATCTTTAAGAATAAATACTTCTGGTACTCGTCTCTTGTGGTTCATCCCATTAGACAAGATCTCATAGGGAATGACCAATATAATAACTTGCAAGTGCAATGAAAAGAAATTAGACTTTATCTAGTATGATGTTTGGTCATTATCTATGTTTTATTTTTGTTAGCTCGCATGCTTTATATGTAAATTGACAGCAATGCTTGTTTAAAGTACTAAGTTAGAGATTGTGGTGGTAAAGAATAAGTAGACTAGATCTAAACTTATGTTAATTTCACAGTGGTTTGGATTTAATATGGAATATTACTGATATGCCGCCTAGGCACATCAACGATAAGAACTCAAAGGGCCCTGAGGAGGAGGCACACCCAATCTTATTTGGTAAGTTTTAATTTCGGGGCCAAAATTCTATTTGGGGGAGATTGTAGTATCCCAAAACTGGCTATGTATAATAAATAAATTCTTTAATTTAAATAAGATAAAATAATGAAAAACGGTAAATAAATAATTGTAGCATTTCTACATCTCTCATAATGCATTAAATAGGATTTAATATAATTAATATTAGATTATATGAATATAGTAGTGATCCGGCGGTAAGAACAGGGGACCCCTGTTCTGTGGAGTCAACGTCACGTGGAAGTCAAAGGGCAGGTGGCTGGCCGGAGAGGGGGGCGACCGGCCGGCCGGCCGGTGTCTAGTTGATGCTCAAAGGCACCCTGGCGAAAGGCAAGATTCCGGCGCTCATTGGACAAAGATCGCAGGGCCAAGCGGAGGGCACGCTCGGCCGAAGACAGAAGGTAGCATGCTGCTAGCAGTATCCACCAAGCACATGACTGAGAATCTCCCAACCACCATACATATCCGGCCGGCCAGACGTAAGTCGAAGGCTGTCCGGCCGGATGTTAGGTAAGGGGTAAGGGGAAAAGGATAAGGGACATCTTGTTCTGACAGCAGGCATGTTCTACATTCAGGCCACACTCAAAATCCTACAGCAGAAGGATCCGCTGTCCCATCGAAGACGTGCTTGGACTGTAGCAGTATGGGGTCAGGTAAGCTCACTGACAGGCCTTTACATGGGTATGGGCTAAGGACACGTGTACACCTCGGTATGCATGTACCCCGCTTCTCCACAGCCCTATATAAAGGCTCTCATCCTTCAACGGAGGGACGCATTCTACAATTCTTGGAGCCACCTTCTTGTTGTCGAGCTTTGCCTGACTTAAGCGTCGGAGGGTCGCCGCCGGGAACCCCCTCCCGGCCCGACTTCTGTGCAGGTTCGCCGGAGATTCGTGCTACCAGACGGAGACCTGCGTCATCGATTAGGAGAGCGCCACGTGCCCAGCGTCCGTTGATTCAGCATTCGGACAGGATCAATTTGGCGCCGTCTGTGGGAACGCTCCTGCATCCGGACGGAAGCAATGGACGAGGCTAGACGACAGCACACGGTGACGCTTTCCACGGAGGAACTCGACGCTTTTATCGAGTTGAGAGCCGCTAAGTTGGTGGAACAAAAACAGAAGGCACCAGCCGAACGGCCTGAGCAGCAAGCAACGTCAGCATTTGGTGGCCGAGCGGAAGCACCCCCAGCCACAGTTCCATTCCATCGAGCTCTCTTCCGCACTCCTCCTGAAGCCGCAGCAGCTAATCGGGATAGAGGCTCTTTGTCAGATGAAGTGCCAATGCGGGATAACAGAAAAGGAAAAGCCCCCCGATCGGACGCCTCGCCCGAGCGGGTCAATCATCAATTCTCAGAAGCCATCTTAAAGGATCCTCTGCCAAAGCACTATGTGCCCCCGGCGATCGGCGAATACAATGGGACCACCGATCCGGATGATCATCTGGGTAAATTCGACAACACTTCTACCCTTCACCAATATACGGATGGGGTGAAGTGTCGAGTTTTTCTAACCACCCTCTATGGATCGGCTCAACGGTGGTTTCGGAGGCTGCCGGACGGGTCCATCACAAACTTCAAGGACTTCCGAACGGCTTTCCTCCATCATTTTGCAAGCAGTCGGCGTTATCAGAAGACGAGTGTCAGCTTGTTTGCCATCAAGCAAGAGCCGAGAGAGCCGCTCAGAGCTTATATTCAGCGGTTCAATCAGGTGGCCATGGACGTTCCAACCGCCACCTCAGAGATAATTATGAATGTATTTACACAAGGCCTAGTGGATGGGGACTTCTTCCGCTCGCTCGTTTGGAAGCCGCCTCGAGACTACGACCATATGCTACACCGAGCTAACGAGTACATCAACGTAGAGGAAGCCCAAGCGGCTCGAAGAAAGGAAACTACAACTGATCGGGCTCCCCCTGCCGAGCGGAAGCCTCACACCGCTCATCAACCACCAAGAGGACCAAGGGCTGAAGCAGTCCGCTCCCCCCATGTGAGGTCCCACATGCAAGAAGTAGCAGCCGAGCGGCCAAAGCCAAAGAAGAAATGGACGCCCATGTTTTGCTCATTCCACCGGACGGACACGCACAATACCAGAGATTGTCGGAGTCTTCCCCTGATCGCCCATCCCGTTCCCCGAAGTGGTGGTCGTCGATCACCATCGTCTTACAAGCGACAGAGAACTCATGGAGCCGATCGGACTATATCTGATCGCCATCAAAGACGGTCTCCCGAACGGCAGCATACTCTCAGGCGTGAAGACAATCCTCGGATGTCCAGGGAGCGATCTAGGCCGTCCGCCCGGGAGGAAGAGAATAGAAACAACACTTCACGGGGCGAGATCAATATCATAGCTGGTGGTCCGACCGGAGGCGATTCTAATCGAGCAAGAAAGGCAAGCATCCGGCAACTCTAGATCCATGCAGTCGGCTGCAGCCAAGAGGGGGCGAGCGGACCCGAAATCAGTTTCGGACCCGGGGACTTGGAAGGAGTTGAAGTGCCCCACGACGACGCTCTGCTCATCAAAGCGGTAATAGCCAATTACACTATTCATCGCGTATTTATTGACACAAGAAGCTCGGTCAACATCATCTTCAAAAAGGCATTCGATCAACTACAAATTGATCGAGCCGAGCTGCTACCCATGACAACCCCCCTCTATGGGTTTACGGGTAATGAAGTCTTGCCGGTCGGACAAATCCGAATGGCTATCTCGCTGGGAGAAGAGCCGCTCAGGAGGACGCGGACCGTAAACTTCGTGGTGGTCGACTCTCCCTCTTCATACAACGTCATTTTGGGATGACCGGCGCTCAGCGAGTTCCGCGCGGCTGTCTCCACCTTCCATCAGAAGATCAAGTTCCCCGTCAAGGACAAAGTGGGAGAAGTACGGGGAGATCAACTAGCAGCTCGACGATGCTACGTCGAGATGGTCCGAGCAGAAGCCAATTCCGCTCGGAAGTCGCCACGGATCGAGGTGAACGCTATAACTGAAAAACCTCCCTCTTTAGTTTATGAAGAAAAAGAGGAAGTGCAGATTCATCCGACCCGATCGGAGGCCACAACCTTTATTGCGCCCGATCTGGAAGCCAACCAGAAAGAGGAAATGATCAAATGCCTCCAAAGAAACTGTGATGTCTTCGTCTGGTCGATGCATGAGTTGCCCGGAATTTCACCGAGCATAGCGCAGCACGAGCTACATGTCCGACCGGACGCTCGACCAGTGAAGCGGAGAAAAAGGGATTTTAGCGCTGAGCAGAACGCCATCATCCGGGCGGAGGTTGAGAAGCTTTTGGAGGCCGGCCATATACGCGAGGTTCAGTTCCTGAACTGGCTGGCGAACGTAGTGTTAGTTTCCAAGCCAGGCAACAAGTGGAGAGTATGCATAGATTTTCGGGATCTCAACAAAGCCTGCCCGAAAGACTTCTATCCTTTACCTCGGATTGATCAACTAGTGGATTCCACGGCCGGCTGCGAGTTCATTTGCATGTTGGACGCATATCAGGGTTATCATCAGGTGCTGCTCGCCCGAGATGATCAAGAAAAGGTCAGCTTCATCACCGCCGACGGCACTTACTGTTACAATGTAATGCCGTTCGGATTAAAAAACGCAGGAGCAACTTACCAGCGCATGATGAATAAAGTATTCAAAGAGCAGATCCGACGCAATCTAGAAGTATATGTGGACGACATTCTCATCAAATCTGTCCGAGTGGCCGATCTTTATACGGACATGGAAGAGACATTCCAGACGCTGAGGAAATATGGCGTGAAGTTGAACCCGCAAAAATGTTTATTTGGAGCCAAAGGCGGACGCTTCCTGGGCTATATTGTAACCGAACGGGGAATCGAAGCAAATCCAAGTAAAGTGAAAGCGTTGCAAGACATGCTGCCTCCGAGAAACTTAAGAGAAGTACAGCGCTTGACCGGTCGGATAACTGCCTTATCAAGATTCATATCCAAGACTGCTGACCGGAGCCTCCCATTCTTCAAAATCCTGCGAAAGGCCACTAAATTCCAGTGGGATGAAGAATGCGACCGGGCGTTCGAGGAGTTAAAGGCATATCTCAATTCTCTACCTATACTTGCCAAGCCGACCGGGGGTGAGCCGCTTTATATTTATCTGTCTTCTACAGAGCACGCTGTGGGCTCGGCGCTTGTGAGTTCGAGCGGCGAAGAACGACTGGTGTATTTTTTAAGTCACATTTTAAAAGATGCTGAATCTCGCTACACCGGACTCGAGAAGTTGGCCTTTGCTCTGGTCCTCGCCGCTCGGCATCTTTGTCCATATTTCCTGGCGCACACCATTATTGTCAAAACTAATAGCCCGCTGGGATGAGTATTGCTGAATCCAGAAGCCTCCGGACGGCTTATTAAGTGGACAACAGAATTGAGTGAATTCGACATTCAATATCAGCCCCGTTCGGCAATTAAAGCGCAGTCCTTGGCGGATTTTATGACTGAGGTGCAGAATCCAAAGCCGGAAGCTATGTGGAGAATATATGTGGACTGATCGTCCACTCGGATCGGAAGTGGGATTGGAGTACTGCTGCTCTCTCCCCAAGAAGAAAAGATGCACTTATCCGTCCGGCTGGATTATAAAGCTACAAATAATGAAGCTGAGTATGAAGCCCTCATAGCCGGCTTACAGGCAGCTCAGCATGTTGGAGCCGGTCGGGTAACACTTCATTCGGATTCGCAGCTGGCCGCTCAACAGCTCTCTGGCACCTTTGAAATTAACAACGCTCGGCTCAAACTCTACGCTGAAGCCTTTGAGAAGCTTAAAGCCAATTTCAGAGAGGTTATTATCCAAAAAATACCCCTAGCAGAGAATCAAGCAGCCGATGAGTTAGCCAAACTTGCAAGCTCAATAATACCGGTCGCCATCCAGCAGGCAATTGAACAAGTATCTTTGGTGGCGCACGTCGACCAGATGGAAGGCCTCACGTTTCCGAGCGACTGGAGGGCACCCATCACGGAGTTTTTACGCTCGGGCGCCACACCGTCTGATCGGAATGAAGCCCAGCTGTTAAGGATGAGAGCCGGTCGGTTCACACTCATTGGAGATCAATTATACAAGAAGGCTTTCTCCCGCCCGCTGTTGAAATGCGTGGACTCGGAAGACTCAGCTTACATCCTCCAAGAAGTACATCAAGGATCATGCGGAGGGCATTCGGGCGGACGATCGCTGGCTAAGAAGATCCTGCTGGCCGGATACTTCTGGCCAACCTTACAAGCAGACGCCGCTCGGATCGTGTCGACGTGCCTCTCTTGCCAGAAGTACCATAACTTCTACCACCGACCGGCGGAGGAAATGAAAGCGGCTACTGTATCCTGTCCGTTTGACCAGTGGGGAATGGACATCATGGGTCCGTTTCCTATGGCAACCGGGCAGCGGAAATTTTTACTTGTGGCAGTCGATTATTTTTCCAAGTGGGTGGAGGCCGAGGCGCTAGCCAAGATCACCGAGCAGATAGTCAAAAAGTTCATCTGGCAACACATCATCTGTCGGTTCGGCATCCCTCGCCGACTTGTTTCCGACAACGGGCGGCAATTCACAGGGAAGTTGCTCGAAGATTGGTGCGAAAGCTATGGCATCGAGCAACACTTCACGTCTGTGGCCTATCCCCAAAGCAACGGTCAAGCCGAAGTAGCCAATCGGGAAATTCTTCGTATTCTGCGCGCTCGGCTCGACCACTTGGGAGGAAGCTAGGTAGATGAAGTGCTTGGCGTCCTATGGGCCATCCGAACGACTCCAAAGGAAGGAACGGGCGTCACGCCTTTCCATCTAGTATACGGCGGCGAAGCAGTCATCCCAGTTGAAGTCGGCGTTGAGTCCATCCGGATCCAGAATTATGATTCTGATAACGCCGAGCGGAGGAACATGGAGCTGGATTTGGTCGACGAAGAGCGAGCCAAGGCGTCCGTCAGGTTGATGGCGTACCGGCAAAGAATGAAGCAGAACTACAACCGGCGCGTAATCCCCAGATCATTCCAGGTCGGCGACCTTGTCTGGAAGAGAGTAAAGCCGGTCGGCGACGTCGACAAGCTGGAAGCTCCTTGGGTGGGCCCCTTCAAAATTATCAAAAAGCTCCGCTCGGGCGCGTATTATTTGGAGGATGAAGACGGGCGGCAGCTGGACCGACCGTGGAGCGCGAATCATCTCCAGCCTTATCGAGCTGGGTGAAAGGTGCACTGATGTAACTCATTTTTTTGTATGTTTTGGTCGCCCATGTCCTTGTAATGCAGGAAGCAAAAACGATTCAAAGGATGGCCAATGTGTTCGCCGAGCAGCTGTGTTAAAGTCAGCCTTTTAAGGCAGTCGAGCTCCGACGTTAAAAATCGATAGACGAGCCGGCGTCTATAAACCCTCCGAGCGGAAGACCGTCGAGCTCCGACGTTAAAAATCGAGAGACGAGCCGGCGTCTATAAACCCTCCGAGCGGAAGACCGTCGAGCTCCGACGTTAAAAATCGAGAGACGTGCCGGCGTCTATAAACCCTCCGAGCGGAAGACCGTCGAGCTCTGACGTTAAAAATCGAGAGATGAGCCGGCGTCTATAAACCCTCCGAGCGGAAGACCGTCGAGCTCCGACGTTAAAAATCGAGAGTCGAGCCTGCGACTATAAATCATCTGAGTGGAAGACCGTCGAGCTCCGACGTTAAAAATAGAGAGACGAGCCGGCGTCTATAAACCCTCTGAGCGGAAGACCGTCGAGCTCCGACGTTAAAAATCGAGAGACGTGCCGGTGTCTATAAACCCTCCGAGCGGAAGACCGTCGAGCTCCGACGTTAAAAATCGAGACGAGCCGACGCCTATAAACCCTCCGAGCGGAAGACCGCCGAGCTCCGACGTAAAATCGAGACGAGCCGGCGTCTATAAACCCTCCGAGCGAAAGACCGCCGAGCTCCGACGTTAAAATCGAGACGAGCCGCGTCTATAAACCCTCCGAGCGGAAGACCGTCGAGCTCCGACGTTAAAAATCGAGAGATGTGCCGGCGTCTATAAACCCTCCTAGCGGAAGACCGTCGAGCTCCGACGTTAAAAATCGAGAGATGTGCTGGCGTCTATAAACCCTCCGAGCGGAAGACCGTCGAACTCCGACGTTAAAAATCGAGAGACGTGCCGGCGTCTATAAACCCTCCGAGCGAAAGACCGTTGAGCTCCGACGTTAAAAATCGAGAGACATGTCGGCGTCTATAAACCCTCCGAGCGGAAGACCGTCGAGCTCCGACGTTAAAAATCAAGAGACGTGTCGGCGTCTATAAACCCTCCGAGCGAAAGACCTTCGAGCTCCGACGTTAAAAATTGAGAGACGAGCCGGCGTCTATAAACCCTCCGAGCGGAAGACCGTCGAGCTCCGACGTTAAAAATCGAGAGACGTTCCGGCGTCTATAAACCCTCCGAGCGGAAGACCGTCGAGCTCCGACGTTAAAAATCGAGAGACGTGCCGGCGTCTATAAACCCTCCGAGCGAAAGACCGTCGAGCTCCGACGTTAAAAATCGAGAGATGAGCCGGCGTCTATAAACCCTCCGAGCGGAATATGCCAATAAAAAGGATGCAACTGCCCCAGAAACTCACCTCCAATATTGTTAGATCGTCTCTACGTTCTGCTCGGCCCAGCACCCAAGGGTACTTCATCGGTATCTAGCGAGCGATTTCTGCTATCAAAGCGGGATATTAAGTAGTCGAAATATTACATATTTAGCCAAGCGGAAGGGCAATGCCAAATACTTAGTAAAAATCCCTTTCGAATACCAGGGGGTGATAACAGGCAAGAGGGCAACACACATATTCACTAGCAAAAGGACAGAGTACGTGAAAGAAAAACATTGCATTAAAATTAGAACTTAAGGCCGAGTGGCCTAAGTACAAAAAAGGTCATTTTTTGGCTTAGCGGCCCAACTACACCTACAGACGTCTACTCAATGAAATCATAAAGGTCCCTGGGGATGTTATCCAGAAGCGCCACTTGATCGCCGGCCGGAATAGTAGTGGACTCCCGAAGAAGGCCCTTGGACTTCAGATACGTCGTGGTGGCGGTCATAGCCAAGTCGAAGGCTGTGTATATCCGCTCGCAAATTTTCTCCGAGAATTCGGGCGAGCAGATGTAACTCTATCTCAGAGCAGCAACTCGGCTCGGATCGGCCTCTTGGTACTCTTTGAAGGCCAATTAAGACGCAGCGAGGGATTCCTGCAAGGTGGTCAGCTCGTCCTTATGCTTGGTTGCTTCGGCCGAGCGACTCGCTTTCTCTTGGTCAAGCTGCTCCATCAACTCCTTGACTTTCTGCTCCAATCCCCGAGCCTCAACATTCTTTTTCTCCAGATCAGAGATGGCCGTGTTTTTTCGAGTGGTGGCCAAGGTTATTTTTGTGTCGAGCGACTTGACTTGCCGCTCGAGCTCGGCCAGATGGTGAGCCTGGTCGGCTGTCTTCTTTTGTTCGGCCGCCAATAAATCCTGAGCCTTCTTGAGCTCCTTCTGCAGCTCGGAGTACGACGGGCCTTGTGAGCCGGACGGACCGGCTGCCGCCTTCAGTTGCCTTAGTTCCTCGTCCACCATCGCCAGGCGGTTGGAGACTGCTATCTCCTCCACCCATCTCTGATGCAAAAGTAGAAGTTGTTAATGGCCGATCGGAAAAATGCATGCAAAACTTCAGAAAAAATGAGCTTACCCCCGTGGCCTCCTGCATGTGGCTATTGGCCAAGTTACGGAGGGGGATCATCGCGATGCGCGCCTGAGCGTCGGCCCACATCTCGGCTAGGGGCCCTTTCAAGGTAATGGTGTGCTCGGGCGCGGTAAGTCGGTCGGCTTCTGGCAGCAGCTCTTCAGTCGGGAGATGAAGAGTGACTCGTACGGTGCGGCCATGACCGTGGGTCGTCCGACCGGCGGTCGGAAGGGGATCAGAAGCCGACGCAGAAAACTGAGAATGAATGGTTGAGCGCTGGACTGAGTGACGAGCGGGCGGAAGGGTGCTGACCGGAGTAGCCTCAATTGGAACAGCCGGCTCGTCCCATTCAGAAGGCGTCCGGTCGGACGAAATGGCTTCGACCTCTGGCGCCTTGCCCCGAGCAATCGCAGTGACCCGCTCGGATGATTGGACCGCGGAGGTAGCCGACCGCAGAGGAGTCTCCACTCGGCGTCTCTTTTGTAGAGGTTGCTCCTCCTCCCGAGCGGAACCTTCCTCGGGGACAGTTGGTTCCCCAGTGGGGGTGGCTCCGCTGGCCACGTTTTGTTGAGAAGCTTGAGCGGCCGACTCAGCCTGAGTCCCGCTTTCTCCTTCATGGGATCCGGCCGGCTGGATACCAAGCATTCCCATTTCTTTGGCCGCCGCGGCTTCGAGCGCCGCCGCCTTTCTCTTCAAAACGCCGGCCATTACCGAATCCATGACGAAGTCCGCTACAAAGGAAAGAAGAGAAATCAGTTAGCAATCAAAATAAAGGTCCAAGTAAAATTCTTACCGAAGCTGCTCGGAAGGGGAGTCCGCATTGGACTCAGGCCGAAGATGTACATCAGCCCTTCGTGAAGAAGCTTATTGATGTCAAGTCGCAGACCGGCTAGCATATTTGCCGCATGGAGGTAGTCCGGTCGGGTCTTGAATTTCTTCAGCTCGGGAGTGGGGGGTAGGTTGACCTGCCACTTGGTCGGGAAGTTGGCCTGATCGGGCATACGAATGTAGAAAAAATGCTCCTTCCAATGTTTATTGGAAGAAGGTAGTTTATTGAAGAAGACTAGGCCGGGCCGAGCTTGGAACATGAAGGTGCCCGGCTCGGACGGCTTGGGGTAATAGAAATAATAAAAGACCTCCGGTCGGAGGGGGATGTTGTGGATTTTGAACAAAATGACAACACCACAGAGGAGGCGAAAGGTGTTGGGTACTAGACTGCCGAGCGGAACACCGAAAAAGTTACAAACATCTATGATGAAGGGATGTACAGGGAAACGCAGACCGGCAGTAAACTGGTCGCGGAAGATACAGAAAGCTCCGCGCGGCGGCCTGTGCGGCCGAGCGGAGGGACCGGCTAAAAGAAGTTCAAAATCATAAGGGATTTTGAAATTATCGGTCAGAATATCAAAGTCACGCTGGTCGAATCGTGACTGCATGGTAGTGTACCATGGGCCGAGAGACTGGTCTTCGGGATGAGAAGAACTAGTCATGGTCCGAGCGGGTGAAACCAAAAAAGATGACAAGGCAAAAACAAGAAGAGGGCACCGGAACAGTACCCTAGGGGCGAAAACTGGGAAGAGAAACGTAAAGAAAGCACCGGAAGTAAGAAAGAAAGGAAGAGAACTTTACTAAAAAAAGGAGGATCGAAGGAAGAACACTGGGGATCGCCGGAAACAGGAGAACACGATCACCGGAGCTCTAAAACGCGAGGAATAAGCGGGAGCACGCGAAAGAAGGAATGAGGCGACGGGGGAGAAAACGAAGACTTTATAGGGTGGAGGTCGGACGGCCTCCACCGTCGGATCCAGGTCACGGGAATCAAAGCGCGCATCGCGCCATCCATTTCGAACCGCCTCGATCTCTTCAATGCACCACGCTGCCGTCGTCGTACGATGACGACAGGGTGCCATGTGGCATTCCGCCATTCGAAGCATTTATGAGCGCATGCTCAGCCTTAATGTCGAAGATTGGCGCAGATTATGAGGAGGTTAAAGGGATGTTGCTGTGGAATAACTCAATGCCATCACTGCGGGAGGCCGAGCGGAGGGTACTGGCACGAAGGAGCCGCCCGGCTAAACTCGCAGTCCAGTCAGTCGGACTAATCACCTCCTTCGACTAGACTTGAAGGGGAGGCAAGTGATCCGGCGGTAAGAACAGGGGACCCCCTTTCTGTGGAGTCAACGCCACGTGGAAGTCAAAGGGCAGGTGGCTGGCTGGAGAGGGGGGCGACCGGCCGGCCGGCCGGTGTCTAGTTGATGGTCAAAGGCACCCTGGCGAAAGGCAAGATTCCGGCGCTCATTGGACAAAGGTTGCAGGGCCGAGCGGAGGGCACGCTCGGCCGAAGACAGGAGGTAGCATGCTGCTAGCAGTATCCACCAAGCACATGACTGAGAATCTCCCAACCACCATACATATCCGGCCGGCCGGACGTAAGTCGAAGGCTGTCCGGCCGGATGTTAGGTAAGGGGTAAGGGGAAAAGGACAAGGGACATCTTGTTCTGACAGCAGACATGTTCTACGTTCAGGCCATACTCAAAATCCTACAGTAGAAGGATCCGCTGTCCCATCGAAGACGTGCTTAGACTGTAGCATTATGGGGTCAGGTAAGCTCACTGACAGGCCTTTACTTGGGTATGGGCTAAGGACACGTGTACACCTCGGTATGCGTGTATCCGCTTCTCCACAACCCTATATAAAGGGTCTCATCCTTCGACGGAGGGACGCATTCTACAATTCTTGGAGCCACCTTCTTGTTGTTGAGTTTTGCCTGACTTAAGCGTCGGAGGGTCGCCGCCGGGAACCCTCTCCCGGTCCGACTTCTGTGCAGGTTCGCCGGAGATTCGTGCTACCAGACGGAGACCTATGTCATCGACTAGGAGAGCGCCACGTGCCCAGCATCCGTTGATTTAGCATTCGGACAGGATCAAGTACCTAGTCCTTGACGACACATATGAGATTTAAAGTAATTGGAATTAAATTATTTAAACATGGACCTAGTTTTAGATACACGTATGGGATATAATATATTTGGTAGTATTTAAACATGGATCTAGTGTAATTACACATATGGGAGATATATATATATATATATATATATAATTATTTGATAACAAATATAAGATGCCTAATCTAGAAGGCTCGGCTAAGGTAGAATTAAAAATAAATATATGGCATGGCTAATTAAGTGACGGATAAAATTTAAAATATATGATAATAAATTATTTGATTCTTGAATAAGGTAGAATTATAAATAAATATATGACATGGCTAATTAAGTCACAAATAGGATTTAAAATATATGATAATAAATTATTTTGATTCTTGAATAAGCTAAGGTAGAATTGGAAATAAATATATGACATGGCTAATTAAATCACGGATAGGATTTAAAATATATGATAATAAATTATTTGATTCTTGAACAAATTATGAGCCATAAATAAATAGATAAACTTGGTAATAAATTGGGAAATTTTTTTTAGTTAGTCTTAGAACAACTAATAAATTGGACCTAGGAGAGGAGGATGGGGAGAAATCTGGAAAAAAAAAAAAAGAGAGAGAAGGAGCCATCATCCCTAGCTTAAAGGAGAAAGAGAGAGACGTTGGGAGTTTGGTTGTAACATCTACAGGGTTTGGACACCAAGAGGCACGTTTGTACTTCCTTAGTTCAATAATAAGATCCTGTAGATGCCAATAACATGTTTAAGAAAATGTATACTTTGATTTCTTCTCACTTCCTTATCATGATAAACTTATAAGATATATGTGTGAATTTCGGATTCTAAGTTTAGGTTTATATTTATCTTTCTTCTTACTTCTTATCATGATAACCTTATAAGATATATGTGTGAATTTTGGATTCTAAGTTTAGGTTTATGTTTATGTTTCTTCTTACTTCTTATCATGACAGCCTTACAAGTTACAGAAGTGAATTTCGGATCCTAAGTCTAGGTCTATGTTTATGTTTCCCTTTACTTCTTATTATGATAATTTTTATAGGTTACATGTTAATTTCATATCCATAGGGTTTAACATGCTATGAAAATAATCATGTTTGGTAACCTTGTAAGTATGTGTTAGTCTTCAAATCCTTATAGCTTAACATGCTATGAAAGAAATCAATTTTGATAACCTTGTAAGTGCATGTTAGTTTCGGATCCTTAGGGTTTAACATGCTATGAAAATAATCATGTTTGATAACCTTGTAAGTATATGTTAGTTTTCAGATTCTTAGGGCATAACATGCTATGAAAATAATCATGTTTTATAACCTTGTAAGTATATGTTAGTTTTTAGATTCTTAGGGCATAGCATGCTATGAAAATAATCATATTTGATAACCTTGTAAGTATATGTTAGTTTTCAGATCCTTAGGGCTTAACATGCTATGAAAGAAATCATTTTGATAACCTTGTAGGTGCATGTTAGTTTCGGATCCTTAGGGTTTAATATGCTATGAAAATAATCATGTTTGATAACCTTGTGAGTATATGCTAGTTTTCAGATTCTTTGGGCTTAACATGCTACGAAAATAATCACATTTGATAACCTTGTAAGTATATGTTAGTTTTCGGATCCTTAGGGCTTAACATGCTATGAAAGAAATCAATTTTGATAACCTTGTAAGTGCATGTTAGTTTCAGATCCTTAGGGTTTAACATACTATGAAAATAATCATGTTTGATAACCTTGTGAGTATATGTTAGTTTTTAGATTCTTAGGGCTTAACATGATATGAAAATAATCATGTTTGATAACCTTATAAGTATATGTTAGTTTTCAAATTCTTAGGGCTTAACATGCTATGAAAATAATCATGTTTGATAACCTTGTCAGTAGATGTTAGTTTTCGGATCCTTAGGGTGTAACATGATATCAAAGAAATCAATTTTGATAACCTTGTAAGTGCATGTTAGTTTCGGACCCTTAGGGTTTAACATGCTATAAAATAATTATGTTTGATAACCTTGTAAATATTTGTTAGTTTTGGATCCTTAGGATGTAACATGCTATAAAAGTAATCATGTTTGATAATCTTATAATTTCATGTTAGTGTTTAATTCTTAGGGCTTAGCATGCTATAAAAATACTCATGTTTAATAACCTTGCAAGTACATGTAAAGTTTGGTTCTTTAGGTTCACCATGTTATAACAGTGATGAAGGTTGATAACCATGTAGTATAGGTAAGTTTCGGATTCGAGGGGTTGGTTTGATATGTTAAGCCCTCGATTGTGTTTTGGTAACCTTATAATACAGGTTAGGCTCGGATCTAAGGTTAGGATGTTATGGACTTGATCATGTTTTGAGAACATAGCATGTTAGTTAAATTTTGATTTGTATGGGTTAGTTCGTGATGAACTCAATCATGTTCTTGGTAATTTAGTGTGCTAGATTAGTTCGTTAGTTATGAATATGTATGTGATGGATTTTATGATAATATGCCATGTGTATGATGTAAGTATTATTGGATAAATAATCTTATGGAATTTAATAGAAATTTTTAGAATTTTTTTGGGATTTAAACAGAGCTGTATGACACGTTTTAAGAGGATGGATCTATTGGGCTAGGAGAAAGCATGTTTAAAATATTCCATAAGTGGGAGTTGATTGAATTAATTAAGTGAAAGGTTATAATTGTTAAACCCTAAGTATATAATAAAACCTAGGTTTTATTCCTCTCATCATCCTCACCCGATCCCCTCCTCTCTCGATTCCCTTCACCTCATTCGATGCCACCATTCACCCGAGCGCCATCCTCCTCCCCAACTCATCGTCGACGCCGATCGCCGGCTAGTCCTTTGCCCTAGCCTCTGCTCCTCCTCTTCATCTTCTCTGACTCTTCTCTCCTCTTCCATCCATGATCCCTCTCTCTGTCTCATCCATTCGTGTGAGATTAGCCGACAATGCAGCAGCCACTGCCGTAGCGGGGGGTGAACATCGTCGGCTGTTGTGAGAGCCATGGAGCCCCCTTCATCACTGCGTCTATTCCTCTCCCAACATTCGTCACTAGCGGCAACAACGGCCTATGTCCAACACAGTCAGTTCCTTCTCCAGTTGCCATCCGACCACCGAGTCATGCTCTAGTTTTGGTCAACACTGCCTATCAGTTTCATCGACCAGATCTAGCCACCTCTGTGACCTGTCATCACTATGGGTTGTCGACACTGTAGCGACCACCACCAGCTGCCAGCAACTTCTCCAACCCAGGGCAATCGTTAGCTACCTGGTTGCCAGGAATTGGTCTCAGCTGCAAAGGGATTTGCCGATAAATTTGGGGTTAGCAAGAGAAGGAATGGTGGCCAGCAGTAGTAGTAGACCATCGTTGTTGGCACTAAGCCACTACCAATGCCACCTAGCTACTAAATTAGGGACTCTGATTAGAAACGAGTATCTCGACATGGGAGTTATTAGATACGAGCTACAGATAAAGGCGGGTGCTTTCTTCCCTTGCTTTCATAGTTCATTGACCTTAGTGCATGATCCTATTTTATATTCATTGCATAGTATTTTATCCTCATATCCATCCTGTGTTACTTCCTGAGTTGTACCTTTTATTGCTTGATCTTATATTTTAGTCTATTTTGAGATTCATGCAGTGTTATTGTTGTCCACGGTATTTGTGACCATTTATGCTTGGACTATCATGCTAGCGATGCTATACCATAGCATAGATGCAAAATATTGAACTAAGATATCCACTTGATATTTATTCATGCTCGAGTGTGAGTAGGATCACATCGAAGTGTAGGATATCAAGCATCTTACCTGATCCTTGTTCGTTATTTTGGCTCAGGTCTCTACGTTAGTAAGGTCATAGGATATCGAGTATCCTAGAGGCTTTATTTGTTATTTAGGCTCATGCTTAATCGCTAGTGAGATTAAACCCTTCTATCAATACATTGTTATACCTAGTGTAGACCATTCTCCCATTCGTGAGTGAGAGAGTCGCCAGCAACCTTTGTTATACTTGATATATGCTAGTGATACCCTACCACAGTGTAGCTAGCAGAATTCAGTCTTGAATGTGATTGTTACTGTTTACTTATCATTTCTGATTTGTACACTAGATATCCTATCTGCCCATGGGACCATCCGTGATAGAGTGTTCTCCTACATACAGTGGCTGGTTATTTATCCTGTCTGCCCACGGGACCATTCATGGTAGAGTATTCTCTTACAGATAATGACTATTTACATACTCTGACTGCCCACGAGTCCATCTGTGGTAGAGCATTCTCTTGCAGACAGTGGTTGGGGAGCTAGACAGCTACATCATCTTGTCCACCCACAGGACCATCCGTGGTAGAGCATTCTCCTGCGGGCAGTTACTAGTTATATATCCTGATTGGCCATGAGATATATTCGTGATAGCAATTTGAGCTAGTCAGAACTTGTTATATGCTTGTTGTATGCTATTTATGCATATGTTTATGCGGGTTTAGAGGTACAGTATGTACTCTTGATTTATTGGTCACACCTATGTACTCCTGATTTATTAGTCGCACCTAGTTAAGCAGGTTAGTGGAGCATTATTATTGATGGTTATCCTTTTAATTAGCAAACGATTACAATGATATTCTTACTTTTATGTAGTAAGTATTTTCCTGACACTACCCCCTTTGATCTCCTTATGTTATTATCATGCACTATCTTCTTGTACCTATGGAGTATGTTACTCACTACCCCTAGTTTTCCCTTTTGTTTCCAGGTTAATAGGTAAATGACATGTCGTGTCGCTCAGAGGTCCTAGCTGTCAGTCCCACGTCGAATCGAGAGTTTTTGTTTTACTCTTACTCATGTTTTGGCTTTCTGAACTAGTTCATGTATTGTATAACTTGTGTGTGGATTTCTAGACTTGTGATGTCTTTTTGTCTATTATGTATTAGGTAAGTCATACCAGTACATAGTCTAGTTTCTTATTTTGTGTGGTTGTTTTTGTTTCCAGTCGTGTGGGATATTGTTGTGGTTATGATATAACCTTGTGGTAATGTATCTAGGATTCATATATTGTCATAAGAGGGGAGACGCTGTCCGATTTTTCATTGGACATGTAGACCTCCGACGCATGACATATGAACTTGTAAAATAATTACTATAGGGTTCAGAACTTATGTTTGCCATGATATGGATCTTATGATAAAATGTCATGTGTGCATATATGCAGTTAAGTAAATAATTAACATGTACGCAAGTTGTCAGTGGTAAGGTTACGTTTATGTATGGGTGGAGTTATGAACCGAGGACCTAAGGTCGGGGAGCTTATCAAAATTTATCAAGGGTTAAGTTATGATCCGGGCAAACTCGGGGAGCTTGCCAATAACCATGCATGAATAAGGTGTTTTCATTTCGAAGTTTGAACCCTTATGGGTTAGTTATGAACCGGGGAGCTACACCCGAGGAGCTTGCCTAAAATTATATATGGGTAGTGATCAACACCTAAGTTATGGTGCCATCGCATGCAACTAAGCCCAACAAAATTATGTTTATATTTGTGCAAGTAGTTAAGGCTAAAATATTTAACGTATGTTTTAATATGAAAATCATATTTACGTTTATGCAAGTAGTCAACGTTAAAATTGTTTAACATGTGTTTTAGTACAAAAATCCATGTTTATGTATATGCTTAACAAAGGGTTTATGTTTATGACATGCAAGCGGTTACAAACTAGACACAATGATAAAACCATGATTATATCTATGTCATGCAAGAGTTTAAGTTTAGAACTACTCAATGTATGTCTACTTTTAGACCACATGGTTATATGAATTAATTAATGCATACTATGGATTAGGATGTGCTGAGTCTTTAGGCTCATAGCTCTGAGAGGGCAGATCCTCTATGAACTAGAGGAGGACCTCTTGCATGCATTGGTAGAGAGTCATGACCCCCACCTATTTTACAAGTGGGGGTCATGACTCCTCACCAATACATACAAGTGGCTCCTTCTCTGGTCCACAAAAAGTGGACCAAAGGATCTGGGTTGATAGCTCTGATTGTTGTAAGAGAGGAGATGCATGTGACAAGAGGTTTTGACCAGTGAACGGGCTTGAGATAGAGGTAGTACAACCCAAAGACCTTCCAGCTATTGTCCCGCATTATTTAGATGTTTCCTTTAGGAAGTATAAATTCTGGACCTTGGTGACCAGTACTTAATGTTCACTAGTGGTTAACTATTTTGAGAACTATTTGGGTACTTTCGATCAATTTGAGATTTATGTATGGATTCAAGTGCTTCTATGTTCGAGACATAAAAAAAAAATGACTCAATTAAGTTAGCTTAGGGGGCGTTTCAAACACTCTACCACGGATTGTTCCATAGGCAGTTAGGATAAGTAATGCGAGAGAACGCTCTATCACTGATTATCCCGTGGGCAGACAGGATGAGTATCCGGTCACTATCTACCGGAGAATGCTCTACCACGAATGGTCCTATAGGTAAACAGGATGTATAAGTGTATAAATAAAAAATGATAAGAAGTGGCAAACACCTCCAAGTGTAGACTCTGCTAGCTATACCACAGTATGGTCTCTCTAGCAAATAGTCACTAGCCCAAACAACCAGCAAGGGGTTAAGTAGGATACTTAGCTATCTAGCTATGGTCTACGTGCGATAACTCAATATCACTATTTGCTCTAATGGGCAGTTTAAATATGTAGACATGCAATAAGTGACGAGTCTAACGACATATGCCTAAGTACCACAATAATAAGTACAATAGTAACAATCTCAACCAAAGGAAATCCTAGTCATTCTAATCATAATATCTCATCTAATATATACACTATAACTATACCTCAATATAATCTCACTAGTGTATAGGTATGAGCCTGAGTAACAAATAAAGGTCTAGTTGGATACTCGATACCTTACACTACCATATAATCTTATTAAAGTATAGGTATGAGCCTACAAAATTAACAAGGTCTAGTAGTGTTGGAACCCCAAGGTGTTTTGATGTGATCAAACAAGCTAAGTTAGGTCCTGCGTTTGTTTAACCCTTGTGTCTAAGTGTGCAGGAGCTTAGGAACACAGGAAGTCGAGCGGAAGACGCGGCTAGCGAGAAGGACGGCACAGGGAGAGAGTCGACGGGCTCGGTGCGTCTGAGGGACGAGGTGGCCGCGGAAGAGTACACCGATGGACGAGAAAAATGTGTGCGGCGTTCGAGGGACGAGAAACCGAGAATGAAGGCTGCTCGATGAGAAGGCCAGAACTTGGGTTCGGGTGAGCCCTATTCCGGATGGCCGAGATCACCCAAGCTAGCGGAGCCGGAGCGTACAAGACCCGGACCGATACGAGCTGAACCGGAGACAAAAAAAGTCAATTTGTGTTGACTTCAGGGCTCAGGGCGCCCTGAGCAGTCCGGGGCGCACGGAACCCTTCCGGGCGCCCGAAACTAGATTTTGACCAGGATCACGTCAAACGCGATCTGATCGTTAGGGGATAAAATTGTATCCCCCCCAGGGCACCCGGAATCCATTCGGGGAGCCCTGACCAGTGCTATAAATATAGCACTGATCTGCAGAGTCAAATCAACTCACTTGTAATCAGTTTTCTCTGTGCTTTCATTTCTGTTTCTTTTATTTGTGCTGACAACGCTGTAAGAGGCTACTCCGCCCAGAGGAGAATCAGATAGTGCACCATCTTTGCCTTGGATTAGCAATCCTCTGATTGCAAACCAAGTAAACCCTCTGTGTCTGATTTGTATTTTATTAGTCTCTTTATTTTTTATTACAAGTTCTTTTGAATTAGTCGATATATTCGAGAAAGGTTTGTGTTTTTTTGTAAGGAAATTCACCCCTCCCCTCTTGCCGGCCTCCAAAGGGACCTACAAGTGCTATCAGAGCAAGGCGCGCTTCAGGAGGACTAACCGCCGATCGAAGCAACGAGATGGCCAGACCAAGCATCGTTCCACCAAAATTCGAGGGGAACTTCGCAGACTGGAAGCGTCGTATGGAGGTATTCCTAAGAACTAATTTTGAAATTCGGTTTATTATGAAATATGGCTTTTTAGCTCCGACGAATCAAGTTGGAGAAGAAAAAGAAGAGTGCAATTGGATAAAGAAGGAGCAGAATAAATCTGTAGCAAACAACCGTGCGGAATATCACCTGCTGAGCGTGTTACCGCCTCAAGAGATCAACCGCATCGGAAGCTATTCTTCTGCTAAAGAACTTTGGGAGAAGTTCCTGGAACTCCACGAAGGCACGTCTGAAGCGAAGCTCGCTAGAAGAGACATCCTCCGGAACAAGTTGATGAACATTCGTCTTGAAAAAGGTGAGAAGGTAGCCAATCTACACGCGAAGGTAAAAGAACTAATTACTGATCATGAGAACCTCGGAGAAACCGTAACAAATCGGGACAGCATACGCTACGCACTCAACGCGTTTCCCAGAACTCTAGAATGGACATCAATCATCGACGCATATTATATCTCAAAAGACCTGGAGGTAAGTACTTTAGAAGAATTGTTCTCTACTCTTGAATTGCATGAAACCAGGTGTGCAGGGACGACAAAGGAATCAAGTCAAATGATTGCACTAAAAGCAACCAAAAAGGATGAACCCGAGTCAGACTCAGAAGAGGATCAAGAAGCGTATATGGTAAGAAATTTCAAAAAGTTTTTTAGATCTAATAAATTCAAAGAAATGCAGAATAAAAAGAATCCAAGAAATAGAAGAAGAGTTCGTTGCTACGAGTGTCAAAAGGAAGGATACCTAAGAGAGGATTGCCCATAACTCAAAAAGGACAAAATCAAAGTACCCAAAAAGCACAAGAACCTAAAAGCTACTTGGGACGACACTTCATCATCTGAGTCCGAGATTCAAGAATATGTCGGGCTAGCACTGATGGCAAGCTACGAAGGGCAAAGTCTATCAGAACCCAGCATCGATGAAGGGGGAGCGACCTCAAATGGAAGTAGCGAAGCAGGGGGAGATTCAGGCTTCAAGTCTGATATGGTAAGTGAGGTATGCCTCTTACCCCCTGATGAACTTTACTTTGGTATTAAGGCAATGGCTAAATCCATGTATAAATTAGAAAATAAAAATACCAAATTAGAAAATGAAATTTTAGAAACAAAAAGAATTTTGGCAAAATCATGTCTTATAGAGGATTTTGATAAATTGAAAATTGAAAATGAAAAACTAAAAGAAGAAATAGAAAGATTAAAAAAATCTAATGGTTCAAATATTTCTACTTTTAGAAATTATAGAGGTTTAAATTGGTATTATAGATTTCATCAAAATCAAATTAGAAATATATCAAAAGTCTATGTACCTAGGAAATACTTAGTTAATCCTGTAGGTAGAAACCTTTATTGGATTCCAAAAACATGTTTAACATGAATTTAAAATTAAACTTAGCAAGAAAGTTAAACAGATAGTTTCTTTATGAGGCTTTGTCTAAGGAAGTGGTTGTTGCTCCAATAACCAAGAAGACCTAGTGCCTCGCCACAACCTAGAAGCCAAAATACTGAAATCAAATATTTAATTAACTTTCTGAAAAAGTATTAAAGTTAGAATTAAATAATGCTTGAAAGTTTTTAAACAGTTGTTTTGAAAATTTTTTTTTAACTTAGAAAATATTTCTGTTGCAAATATGCTTTAAAGGGTTATTCAATTTATTTTAGAAAATATTTTCAAAAATATTCAGTTTAAAAAAAATTATCTTTAGAAATTAAATTTTTTTTTTTCATATTTTTAACTTGACTTAGAATTGTTTCTTATGAATATTAACTTAGAAATTTTTTGAAAATTAAAAAAAATTTGAAATAAGTTTCAAACTTAAAATTTTAGAAATTTTTTTTAACACTTATGACTGTTTTTTTTCTGAAAAATGTTTTACTTAAATTTTTCTTGAAAGAAAAATTCTGAAGAGTGTCTTTACTTAGCCATTTTGCTTAAACTTTTTTATACTTAAATTTATTTTTTTTTAGAATTTACCTTAGACTTGTTTATAACCCCAATTTTTATGTGATCAAAGGGGGAGAAGTATGTTAAGTCTAGGGGGAGGTAATATAATTTTTCAATTGAAAAATATTTGGACTTATTTGAATATAAATTGTTTTTATTGCATATGTTTACCCTAACTTAACTTGGGTTACTCACATCAAAAAAGAGGAGATTGTTGGAACCCCAAGGTGTTTTGATATGATCAAACAAGTTAAGTTAGGTCCTGCGTTTGTTTAACCCTTGTGTCTAAGTGTGCAGGAGCTTAGGAATACAGGAAGTCGAGCGGAAGACGCGGCTAGCGAGAAGGACGGCACGGGGAGAGAGCCGACGGGCTCGGTGCGTCCGAGGGACGAGGTGAACGCGGAAGAGTACACCGGTGGACGAGAAGAACGTGTGCGGCGTTCGAGGGACGAGAAACTGGGAAGGAAGGCTGCTCGAGGAGAAGGCCGGAACTTGGGTTCGGGTGAGCCCTATTCCGGATGGCCGAGATCACCCAAACTAGCGGAGCCGGAGCGTACAAGACCCGGACCGAGACGAGCTGAACCGGAGACGAAAAAGTCAATCTGTGTTGACTTCAGGGCTCAGGGGCCCTGAGCAGTTCGGGGCACCCTGAGCAGCCCGGGGCGCCCGGAACTGGATTTTGACCAGGATCACGTCAAACGCGATCTGATCGTTGGGGGATAAAATTTTATCCCCCCCAGGGCGCCCGAAACTCATTCGTGGTGCCCCGACCAGTGCTATAAATATAGCACTGATCTGCACAGTCAAATCAACTCACTTGTAATCAATTTTCTCTGTGCTTTCATTTTTGTTTCTTTTATTTGTGCTGACAACGCTGTAAGAGGCTACTCCGCCGAGAGGAGAATCAGATAGTGCGTCATCTTTGCTTTGGATTAGCAATCCTCTGATTGCAAACCAAGTAAACTCTCTGTGTCTGATTTGCATTTTATTAGTCTCTTTATTTTTTATTACAAGTTCTTTTGAATTAGTCGATATATCCGAGAAAGGTTTGTGTTTTTTTGTAGGGCAATTCACCCCTCCCCTCTTGCCGGACTCCAAAGGGACCTACAAGTAGGATACTTGATATCCTACCCTACGATAGGATCCACAATACCCTACTCGATATCATATCAATGAGACTGCATGAATATCAAATAGATCAAACTAAGTACAAGCATTTAAGTATCAACTCAAGAAATAACTAGAATGGAGTCAGGGTAAGTATGTAAATTCTACCTAATCAATATATAAGCAAATATAATCATGCACTAAGATCAAAGATTAAAGATCAAAGAAGACAAGCAAGAACTACCCACTTTAATAGTACATCGTTCTATCTTCAAGTCGAGTGTCTGCATCAAACTTAAATCCTACAATTATTGGAAACAAAGCTCAAACTAAGTATTAGAGTAATCCTAGTAATAAAGTTAAATTGGTTTACCCACTTGTTGATTAACTCATATATTAATCCACTTAATCGATTGATTTACTAATTAATTCATATTAATAAATCGATATTAATTGTGATGTTTTCTATTTAGTCAATTACCAACCTTTATATCAATTAATTAACCAATATAATATGATGCAGCGATAAAGGGGGCTCACCCGACACGGGTCAACTACCAAGGTGGAGGTCAAAGTCAATATGGTCAAGGCAGGGTGTCAAAAGGCTCGCCTACTGTGCCCGAGCGGATGACTTTAGTAAGGTTGGTCAGGGCAATCAATGTCCGATCGGCAAGAGATTTGTCCGAGCTGACCACTCGTCCAGCTCGGGATAATACGGTAAGACAACCAGACGTTCAATGCGGAATGGCAGGACGCTGAGGAGACCAAAGAGCATGTCCGATTTGGAGGGACAAGCTACTACACCCAGTCAATGTAAGGAAAAGCAGCTAAGGCCAACAGAGCGTAGGAGTCCTGGCCGAGTGGCTACCCCGCTCGGCCAAGCAGCGAGACCAATGTCATATCTCTCAATATCCTTTTGGGAGACAGTGTCGCTGACATGAGGCATGACCAACAGGCGGATCGTACGCCGAAAGCTTCTACTGTCTTGTCAAGGATATGCATGCCCTGTTAAGGTATGGTGTCGGAGAAATTTTCCTGACAGGTCCTTTCATAAGACATATTGGAGAATGTGTCCATGTCTCGAGAAGCATGCACGTCGTCCACGAGAGCTCCATATAAAGGGGGTCCAAGCACCGGCAGAGGTACGTGTTATTACTATTTGCGCTTGCATTACTATTGATCCACTTTCTTCTACACTTCCGATGACTGACTTGAGCGTCGGAAGGCCAATGTCAGGGACCCCTTCCTGGTTCGACACTGACATTGCTTGTTTTGCAAAGGGGACACGGTCTACATTCAGTCAATGCAGCAGCCACATCCCTAGCTTTCCACCCTCCCGTTTTCGGGCAGGATCATATACTACAAAAAAAATATAGTTTTACCGACGGAATTACCGACAGATATTATTATCCGTCGGTAGAGCTTGGATTTATCAACTGAATAACAATTTCGTCGGTAAACATTAATATTACCAACATAATTGTATATTCCGTTGGAAAACTCGTATGTTTACCAGCAGAAAATTATTTTCGTTGGTAAACGCACCTAAATTAAACCTAGCGACCCTTCCCTTTCTTTCGACGCGCGCGGACGACGACGACGGCTAGCGTTCCTCCGATTCACCAATAAGACGAATCTCTCCGTCTCTTCCCTCTTCCCTCGGTGGCGGCTGTGCTGGCCGTCAGCGGCCCGCCGACCGCTGTACCGGCGGCCAGCGGCCCGCTGGCCGCTATGTCGGCCGCCAGCGGTCTGTCGGCCGCTATGCCGGCCGCCAGTAGCCCGCTGGCCGCTATGTGGATGTTGGTGAGATATGTTATTTTTTTGTACTAGTTATTTTTTTTGAAAAATTTTGTACTAAATTGTTTTTATTTTGTAAACAGATAACATTTACTGCTCTTCTCTGGTTGACCTACACATCTTCAGGTATAATTTAGTAAATTATATTTTATATTATTTAGCATGGTTTAATTTAGATATATGTTATGTTCGTATATTAATATGTACCATAATATAGTTCTTTTATTTGTTTTGTGTTTGTACGTTAATATTTGTTGATTTCTAATTCTTAATTTATTAATTTAAGGTGAAAATATCTATGAACAAAGCTTGGATGTACAATCGATTAGAAAATGGATTTATTAGAGATGATTTTATTGCTAAAGTTGAAATATTTGTGAACTTTGCTAAGAGTCATCCATAATGTATGAATGGTACTGAATTACGGTGTCCATGTAATCTTAAGAAATGTAAGAATAGAGTATTTCGTGATGAGGATACCGTGAAAGTACACATATGCAGAAATGATTTTGTACCAAATTACTATAATTGGTATTGTCACGGAGAGTCTTATGTGTATGAATCAATTGGACCTTTTGGCGGGACGTCATCTGCCACAACTTTTACTACTCCTGAAATATCAACTAATGATATTGCAATGCAACCAATGGTTCACGATGCGAAGAATATTGCAGTTAATTATTCCAATATAGATGAAACACCAACACCTGAATATCAGCAACTATATGAAATGTTAAAGGCTAGTGAAAGAGAAGTGTGAGAAGGTATTCCCTCTGGTCATTCTCAGTTATCAGCTATTGTTAGGTTATTGAATATGAAAGCAGAACATTATTTTTCAGAAAGATCTTATGATGACATATGTCAATTGATGTCAAAATTGCTTCCTACTGATAATATAATGACTGATAGTTTTTACAATACAAAGAAATTGGTCATAGACTTAGGTTTTCCTATAGAGAAGATTGATTGTTGTATAAACAACTGTATATTTTGGAATGAAGACAATGATCTACGTGAATGCAAAATCTGTACACACCCTCGATATAAGCATGGTACTTGTATACTAAGGCAGAAGAAGAAAAAATTGCTTGGAAAGTGATGTATTATTTTTCGTTAACCGCTAGACTTCAACGTCTGTATGCATCTGCTGCTACAGCTTGCCACATGATGTGACATCATGAACATGAGCACGATGGATTGGTGATTTGTCATCCTTATGATTCCCCTGCATGGAAACATCTTGATGCTTTATTTCCCTCGTTTGCAATGGAACCATGTAATGTGAGATTAGGACTTTCCGCAGATAGATTTCAGCCATTTGGTCAGTCAGGGCAACAATATTCATCGTGGCCAGTTATATTAACACCGTACAATTTACCGCCATGGATGTGTATGAAGGATGAATTTATGTTCCTTATAGTACTTATTCCTGTTGGTTGCTACTCGAAATACCGCTCTAGTTCCCTTGTACAAAAAATTATACAAGCATAGAACTATCCTAGCTACCCATGTGTTCTACTAAAGTTAAATTTGGATTGCAAACGATGCTTAACATCATTAATCTAAATTTCCCTTTAGAAGTTAAACTTAGATTGGGAACGAAACTTAACATTCTTACTTCAAGTTCAATCGATGTGATCTTCCTAAGTTAAACCAAATTACAGAAGTTATCAAATATCTATTTCTAAGATCGGCTTCCAAGTTAAACATGGCGAGACATTAGGCCTTCTTGGGTATGGGATCATCTACCACTTCCTAGACAAAGCTGTTGGAGCAATCCCAATGGTTCGTGGGACCATGTGTTTTGGTGTTTGGGCAAAGGGTTTAAGTTAGGTTTACCCTTGTTATTTGATATGTGTACTTGAGTTGTGCAGGACTGCAGGTGACACATGTGACTCAGGTTGACAGCTTCGGGTCCGGTGAAGGATGGAGCATCCGAGGGACCATGGACAAGGCAGCAAGGACAATGGCCGAGGGAAGCGACTTCGAGGCATACGCGAAGGATGGCATTGGAGACAAGCCGCGGGCTTGGATGCATCCGAGGGACGAGAGCCAAAGGAAGTAGGCTTGAAGGCAAGAGGTCAAGGCTGCAAAGAAGAGTCAAATGAGTCGTGAGGGTACGAGTGCATGAGAGATTGTACTCGGAGTAAAAACCTAGTTTTAGGGTTTTACTGTAGCGGCACTATAGCAGTTACTGTAGCGCATTGTAGCAGTCGACTGGTGTATGGACCAGTCGACTGATGCACTGTAGTAGATAGCCGTTGAGAGAGCCGTTGGGCTGGCATCAGTCGACTGGTGCAAGGACCAGTCGACTGGTAACGGGCAAATCAGGTTCTGATTTGTTCCAAGCTCTATAAGAAGGAGCTTGGTATGGCCGGCCAAGGCGACGAAATTAGACTTGGTTAAAGCCTAATTAGTAGTCACCAAAGTGCTCAAGGATCTCTTGTGTCCAAGTGTTCTTGGTTGAAGTTGTGGTGAGGTTTCTCCACCCACAAGGAGGTTTGAGCTAGCCGGAGTTTCCGGGGACTAATCCACCGACGGATTGAGGGATCGTCCACCTTACGGACAGCCGTGGAGTAGGAGCATCATCTCCGAACCACGTTACATCGAACGTGTTAGCGGTTTGGTTTGCATTTCCTTTTTTTGTCTTGTATTTAGTTTAGCTTGTTTGTTTTTATTTGTATTCCGCTGCGCAAGCTAACAATAGTGTAGGAAGCTAACGATTTGGGGGTGCCGTCTATCCAACCCCCCATCAAGCCGGCCACCGATCCTCCAACAAGTGGTATCAGAGCGAGGACGCTCTTCGTTGGACTAACCGCCAAGGAAGCACAAGATGGCCGGGTTTATTGTCCCTCCAAAATTTGAAGGAGGAAGCCTTGGGGACATCACGTATTGGATGACGAGGATGGAGGTTTTCTTCAACATGGATTGGGATATCATGATGGTGATCAAGAAACCGTTTGAAGTCCCGAAGGACAAGAAAGGAAAGAAGCTCCGATCACGACGTTGGACGGAGGAGCAAACCACACAATCAAAGGCAAATTCAAAGGTAATATCAATTTTAATTGATTTATTGCCTCCTAATGTGATAAGTGGTGTAGGTAAATATGAGAATGCCCATGAGTTGTGGAGCAAAGTGAAGAAATTTCCATGGGAGGAATTCATGCCTACACAAGAAGAAAGAAAATCCGAAGAAAGTGATGAAGTGGTCCAAGAGGAAGAGGAAGTGAATTCGGTCACATCCAAGGAGAAGGAGGATGAAGAAAGGCCATCCACAAGTGTGGATGAGGAAGATGAGGCATCATCAACATCCTCAAGAAGTGAAGAAAAATCCAAGACAAGTGAAGAGGATGAAGAAGAGGTCTTGGAAGTGGCCAACATAGCAAGCACCTCCACCGAAGTCAAGTCAAAGGACCATATCATTTGCTTCGGTTGCAATGAAAAAGGGCACTACAAGAGTAGATGTCCTATGGGTAAGAAAGAGGTAAATTCTAAACCCATTCAAGTTGATTTGAATACTAATGTGGGTTGTAGAAATGATGGTGCCAAGAAGAAGAAGGAGAAGAAGCACATTAGATGCTTCACTTGTGGTGAAATAGGGCACTACCACACCAAATGCCCAAGGAAGGGAGAGCTCAAGAAATTGGCGCATTTGAAGATGTGGGAGAAGAAGTGGAGGAAGAATGGAGGCTCATGTCAAGGGGGAGCTCCAAAGGTAAAGGGTAAGGTAAACCCTAATTTAAATTTGAAGTCAAATTTAAACTCCTCCATGCATGCTAGGAAAAATAATGTTAATCATTATATGCCCATGCAAAATTTTGGTTTTAAATATCATGATAGAAATAGGGTAAATGTAGATCATAACCCTAGGAGACCTATACATGATAGACCTAGACACGTTAAATTCTCATTACCTAAGGAGAAGAAGGTAATGGAGAACCAAGGCATTAATCCCAAGAAGGGGAGACACATGCCTAGGAAGGGTAGGTCTAGGAATGTCCAAGGTGGACATGTTGACTCTAGGTTTAGGAACCTAGAAAGGGAGAATCAAGATTTGAAGGCAAAGCTTGATGGTTTAGAGAAATTCCTTAAGAGATTCACTATTGGATCTAAAGGATTGAATATGGTGTTGGGTAGTCAAAGACCCAACAATGATAGATCGGGTTTGGGATACCAATCTAGTCCCTCCAAGGTCAAAAGGAGACCATGTGCTAGGGTGGCACATGATAAGGGCAAGGGAGAGTCATCTAAAGCCAATGAGAAGAAATATGCTAGGGTTGCATATGATTATGGCAAGGATGATATGTCCAAGGTCAAGAAGATAAGGAGATCTTCTAAGGGACATCATTGTGGTTTGGCCACAATAGATGAGTCACCTAGGGAGGTGGCTAAGGTTAAGAGCTCTAGGGGGAGCTCCAAGAGTCAATTTGGGACCCATGGCCAATGGATCTCAGGTGGGTTCTACTTGGGGGTCTAGAGGAGCCATGGAGTGTGCCAAATGGTTTAGAGACGGATTTGAGTCTCAAACCTAGGGATTTGGCACACATGGATTGTGTTTCATGCAAGAAATATGACATTTGGGGTCATATAGCATGATAATTGGTTTTGGATGTATAGATGCCATATAAACCAATGCTAGGGATGCATTGTGGGTTGGTATGGGCAAATACATCAAGAGGAAGCCAAAACTAGGACTTTAGGTCAAGGTTCAATTGAACCATTTAGCTAGTTTTGGATTTTATGTCAATCTTGGGATTGGTGATAGATACATTTTGTAATGTATTTTTCCCAAGTAGACAAGGGTACAATAGACCTCTCCACAAAATTTGGGAATTTTTGGAGGTCTAGGGAATTACTGGTGCATTTCTGAAGTTGGCCTGAAAAGGCTGATTTTTTCAGAAAAAGGGTACCAGTCGACTGGTGCAGATACCAGTCGACTGGTAACAGTGTTTTTGAGCACAGAATGTCTCTGTAAGCTCATTTTGTCGATACCAGTCGACTGGTGATGATACCAGTCGACTGGTAACAGTAAATTTTGACTACAGAATGTTTCTGTAAGGTTCTGTCGAAGGGGGCAGTCGACTAGCACTTAGGGCAGTCGACTGATACCAGCCTGAAAGTGTTTTTCAGCGCTGTTCTTGACCATGTCAACTCACTTAGATGTATGGGATCCAAGGGGGATTAATACATGAGTTTAGGGTCAGTTTGGATGATAAGTTTTCAACAATTGGGATATTGTTGGAGAACTTTTTGGATGTTAGGCAAAGGGGGAGAAGTAAGGTTTAGTTGGGAAAACCTTTAGTGCCTTTGCGTAGGGGGAGCCTTGGGATAGGTTCTTAAAAAGCCCTGTGATAAAATCCTAGCTCAATGGGGAGCGTAGGTGTAGGGGGAGCCTTGTGATAGGTTCCAATGCATGTTTGCATTTTGATTCGGCAGTTGCCAAGTGTGTAGCCTTGGCAACGTAAGTCCATTCGGCGGAATAAGTCCAAGTGTGTAGCCTTGGCATCGTAAGTCCATTGTATTAGCATGTTTATTTGCTATTTGTTTTCCCTAACTTAAACGTATTGCCAAACACCAAAAAGGGGGAGATTGTTGGAGCAATCCCAATGGTTCGTGGGACCATGTGTTTTGGTGTTTGGGCAAAGGGTTTAAGTTAGGTTTACCCTTGTTATTTGATATGTGTACTTGAGTTGTGCAGGACTGCAGGTGACACATGTGACTCAGGTTGACGGCTTCGGGTCCGGTGAAGGATGGAGCATCCGAGGGACCGTGGACAAGGCAGCAAGGACAATGGCCGAGGGAAGCGACTTCGAGGCATACGCGAAGGATGGCATTGGAGACAAGCCGCGGGCTTGGATGCATCCGAGGGACGAGAGCCAAAGGAAGTAGGCTTGAAGGCAAGAGGTCAAGGCTGCAAAGAAGAGTCAAATGAGTCGTGAGGGTACGAGTGCATGAGAGATTGTACTCGGAGTAAAATCCTAGTTTTAGGGTTTTACTGTAGCGGCACTGTAGCAGTTACTGCAGCGCACTGTAGCAGTTACTGTAGCGTACTGTAGCAGTCGACTGGTGTATGGACCAGTCGACTGATGCACTGTAGCAGGTGCAAGGACCAGTCGACTGGTAACGGGCAAATCAGGTTCTGATTTGTTCCAAGCTCTATAAGAAGGAGCTTGGTATGGCCGGCCAAGGCGACGAAATTAGACTTGGTTAAAGCCTAATTAGTAGTCACCAAAGTGCTCAAGGATCTCTTGTGTCCAAGTGTTCTTGGTTGAAGTTGTGGTGAGGTTTCTCCACCCACAAGGAGGTTTGAGCTAGCCGGAGTTTCCGGGGACTAATCCACCGACGGATTGAGGGATCGTCCACCTTACGGACAGCCGTGGAGTAGGAGCATCATCTCCGAACCACGTTACATCGAACGTGTTAGCGGTTTGGTTTGCATTTCCTTTTTTTGTCTTGTATTTAGTTTAGCTTGTTTGTTTTTATTTGTATTCCGCTGCGCAAGCTAACAATAGTGTAGGAAGCTAACGATTTGGGGGTGCCATCTATCCAACCCCCCTTCAAGCCGGCCACCGATCCTCCAACAAAAGCCTCATAGAGAAATTGGATATTTAACTTCTTACAGTAAACTAGGTTTAACTATAGAGACCTCAATAGAAACACATTATCAAAACATAAAATCAAAAAATAAATCGATAACAAAAAATGATAACTTAAAACTGATAACCTCTTGTCTTTGGTTTTTCAAGACCTATACAAAAGATGAACTAGTTATGATGCAGAAACTAATAACTAGTTATACCTTTTGTAGCTTATAGACCTCTTGATCTTCTATTGTATTCCTCTCCTTCTCTTGGGTGTCGTGTGGACGACGATCTACCAAGATGAAATCCACCCAAGCCTTCTCTTCTTGCTTCCAAGTTTCGGCCACCAACAACCTTCAAGGATGATGAGTTCCGGCCACCAACCAATCTCCAAGGGATGCTAGGAAACAATGCCTCTTTTCTCTACTCCTCCTTCAAGCATAGGCCGACCACCAATATCTCCACAAAGGTTGATGCCGCCGGCCACCAAAGAAGAAGAAAAGGGGAAGAGGAAGGGTCGGCCATAAGGAAAAAGAGAGGAGGAATAGAAGATGTGTTGTAAGGTGAGACACCTCTACCCTCTCTTTTATATTCTTTGGTCTTGGCAAATAAGGAAAGTTTTAAACATAATTAAAACTTCCTTATATTCTTTGGCAATGACTAAAAAGAAAAGTTTTAAAATAAAAAAATTAAAACTACCTTTTCTTCTTGTCATGGCCGGCCACCCCTTTAAATCTAAACAAGGAAAGTTTTAAACATGAAATTAAAACCTCCTTATTTGTTTCCGGTAAGAAATTTTAATTAAAAATTTTTTTCCTTTAAATCCCTTGTTGGTTGTAAAAGAAAAATTATATAAATTAAAATCTTTCTTTTAAAACATGTGGATGGTTGCTAAAAAGGAAAGTTTTATCAAACATTAAAATCTTCCTTTTAACTACAAATAAGGAAAGATATCAAACCTTTCTCTTAATCCTTTGTAGAAAGCTATAAAAGGGAATTTTTAAAATTTTTAAAAACTCTTTTTTAAAATCATGACTTCCACATAAGGAAAGATTTAAAATTTAAAATCTCCTTTTAATCTTTATGTGGTCGACCACCCTTGCTTGGGCTCCAAGCTAGGGCCGGCCACAACTTGGCTCACAATTTGGTTTGGTTTGGCCGGCTCTACCTTGGGCTCCAAGCTAGACTTGGCCGGCCACCAAGAAGTGGGTAAAAAGTTGAGTTTTTTGTGGATATAAGACTTTATAAACAAGAGGCTACAATAGGGACCGAGAGGAGGAATTGGTTTTAGTCTATGAACTTGAGCTTCCTGTGTTCGCCCCGAACACCCAACTCAAGTTCATCAATAATATCTCATTCTACTAAAGAGTTATTATTGCACTACCGCACTAATCTCATATTACTATATGGGCTCCTTCTTATTATGAGTACGTTAGTCTCCTTATGTTTAAGATATTGAATGCTCACTAATTAAATGAGTTACTGACAACTTACTTAATTAATATCTAGCTCCAAGAGTAGTACCACTCAACCTTATTGTCATGTCGGACTAAGTCCACCTGCAGGATTTACATGACAATCCTTATGAGCTCCTCAAGGGGACATCATTAACCTGGATTACTAGGACACAGTTTCATTCTATAATCAACAACACACCATATAAATAATATCATTTCCCAACTTATCAAGCCTATTGATTTATCGAACTAAATAGCACCCTTTGATAAATTAAAGAAATAAATATTAAATATATATGTACTTGTTATTATATCATGATTAAGAGTACGTACTTCCATAATAACAGAGGTATTGTTCTTTTATATAGTTAGTATAAAAAGAAACTACCTCAAATAGTCCTGCTCAATACACTCATAGTGTACTAGTATAATTTATTAGTCAAGATAAACTAATATCTAATTACACTACAACCACTCCAATGGTTTGCCCCATTCCATCTTGGTCGTGAGCAACTATTTAAAATTTATAAGGAACTGATAACATGAACTTCTGTGTGTCTCCTCACACCATGTTATCTACAATATAAATTAAATAGACAACTACACTTAGCATAAATATAGACATTTGACCAATGTGATTCTTATTTCAAATAAATGTTTACATAAAGCTAGACTTTTAGTATACATTCTAACAATTCCTGGTCCAACAAATCCAAAAGAAAAGATAGATATTTTCTTGCAATCTCTAATTGCCGAGTTGAATGAATTATGGAATGTAGGGTCAGTGACTTACGATATTGCAAGTAAAACTAATTTTAGATTGCATGCTGCATTATTATGGACGATCAGTGATTTTCCAGCATTCTCAATGTTGTCAGGATGGAGCACGGCTGATAAATTAGCTTGTCCACACTATATGACAGATTCTGATGTATTTTCATTACCTTACAATGGGAAAGTATCTTAGTTTGATAATCACCATAAATTTTTACCACTTGATCACTCTTTTAGGTGAAATAAGAATTTTTAAAAAAAAAATGTTGTAGTCAGAAAACCTCCTCTAGTCCATGTTTTATGTGAAGAAATTATTGAGCAAATAGATAGTTATGGATTTCTACTAGTATCTCAACCTGGTTCCGATGAGTTAAATAAATACAATGTTAGGATGTGCAAGTGTGGTTGGAAGAAAAGGAATATTTTTTGGGAGTTACCGTATTAGAAGTATCTACTTATTCGACATAATTTGGATGTCATGCATATTGAGAAAAATTTCTTCGATAATATTTTCAACACTATGATGAACATGCCTGGAAGAACTAAAGACACACGTAAAATCACGTGAAGAATTAAAGGAACTAGTTAATAGACCAGAGTTGCATCAGGATGAAACAACCAATAGATTTCCAAAAGCTTGTTATATATTAGACAAAGATAGTAAGCAAGTTTTATGCAATTGGTTGAAATAAATCAAATTTTTAGATGGGTATGCCTCAAATATGGCTCGATGCGTGGATATGAATAGATTAAAGATGTTCGGAATGAAAAGTCATGACTGTCATGTATTCATGCAAGACTTATTCCAGTAGCTTTCCATGACTTACTTCCTCAACATGTTTGGCAAGCACTCACTGAATTGAGTCTATTTTTTAGAGATTTGACAGCGAGATGTATTATAATGGATGATATGCTTCGGCTAGAAACAGGCATTCCTCTTATATTATGTAAGCTGGAGCACATATTTCCATCTAGTTTTTTTGATTCAATGGAACATCTACCAGTGCATTTACCATATGAGGCACCAATAGCAGGTCCTATGTAGTACAGATGGATGTATCCATTCAAACGATTTTTGACAAAATTAAAAAATAATGTTCGTAACAAAGCAAGAGTTGAGGGGTCAATATGTAATGCTTATCTGGTTGAAGAAACATCTTCTTTCTGCTCATATTATTTTGCTGATAGTGTGCAAACAAGACATCGCGAATGCCCTAGAAATTCTGATGATGCTTGTCAGCCGATAGACCCATCGATGCTTTCTATTTTTAAATTTCTTGGTAAGTTAATGGGTGCATAACTTTCTAGATGGTTAACCGAAGATGAATACCATGCTGCAAGAACATACATACTATTAAATTGTGAAGAGGTCAAACCATACATAAAGTAAGTTAACTTCTCTAATTAAACATTTATTCATTCTTAAATATCTTTCTTGATATCCCAATATTTATATAATTACCTTCTTTCCCAGCTTGTATGAACAACAACTATATATACAAAATCCATCAATTGGTGCAAGTGAGGTAGCTGCAAAGTTAGAAACCGAATTTGCAATATGGTTTCAAATATATGTAAGTTAGAAAATTTGTGAAATTTTTTACTTCATGCCTATTAAGAAGTGTCCTAATTTATATGTTAACTATTTTTATAGGTGAAAGACTGTAGAATATCAAATGTGCAAGATGATAGGATAATAAATATTACATCAGGACCCCTCCGTAAAGTAACGGTGTACTCTGGTTACTATATTAATGGTCATAAATTTCACATGGCACAAAGAGATTTACAGAGATTAACTTATAATTTTGGTGTTTGAGTCAAAGGATCTATGGACAACAATAATACTGAGTTTGATTACTATGGTAGACTTGAAGAAATTATAGAGATTAAATATCCTGCATTACCAATAAAGAGATGTGTGTTGTTCAAGTGTTCATGGTATGATCCGGCCCCAAGAATAGGTACTAGAATACATCCAAATTATAATTTAGTTGAGGTTAATGCAAACAAAAGATTCAACAAGTTTGAGCCTTTTATTTTTGGGATACAAGCGGGTCAAGTTTTCTATCTTGAATACCCTATAAAGAGAAGAAAAGCTAGTGAATGGTTGTCTGTTTGTCGAATCAAATCTCGCTCAACCATAGAGATACCGAACACAGTCACTCATCAAAATCATGATGCATTTCAGAATGATGAAGTGGAGAGGCATTTAGTTGATTTACAACTCCAATCTACTTTTCAATTACTTGTAGATGTTAATGTCACTTTCGAAGATATATATGATGGAGAGATGTCCAACAATGAGGATGAAGTTGAACTAAGCTCATCTAGCGATGAGGACATAGAAACTGTACAGAGTTGATTAGTCAGATGTTAATGATGATTAAGTATTAACATTATTATTCATCAAGTAAGTTATGCTTCCATATTAATTTGTATTTATATTATCATGTTTTCATCACCTTATTATGATGTGTTGCAATGTTATTTTACAGATATCATTATGGCAGAGCAGCAGCCTGTAGCACCACGTGGCTACAAGGTCCTCAGAGTCGTCGGGGACTCGTACGTATTTTTTCTTATTAATAATTCAAGTTCATATATAATTGATTTCTCTTAACTTAATATTATTTCGTACAGGTTCACTCCTGATGGCCATTGAGTTGCCACATATATCACTGAAAAATTCAAAGAATGAGTTAGCGCGTCTGGTACTACATGGAGACATGTAGACCAGGAGATGAAGCTATTTTATTATAATGAATTTATGGTAAGTAAATTTAATATATTTGGTATTCTAGTTAATATAGTTATCACTTAAATTAAATGCTTAACTTATAATTGCAGAAAAGATATACATGGGAGGACGGGCATGAAGAAGAATTTAAAGCTACATGGAATATATACTATGTCAAATTGTACAGAGATCATATGTATTACATGAGAAAGAAGGGCACTAGGCCTGCGTATGTTTCTAAGGCGATATGGAGTGCATGGATAGCCACCTGGGCTGCAGAAAGGTGGCAAGAAAATGCTGAAAAGAAAAAAGCAAATAGAAATACAGAACTAGGTGGCCCGAGCACCGGAACCGCTCGGCATACGTCAGGATCCAGATCTATTGTTGAGCATACCATGGATCTGGTGAATAAAATTTAAAGTTATACATTGTAACAAATTAAGTATTTATTACCAAACTTGCATAATTTTATCCAAAATTATTTTGTATGTAGGAACGTGAGCTTTCCCGACAGCCCACATGTATGAAGGTCTTTCTCAAGACCCACAAGAAGAAGGATGGGTCATTTGTTGATTCTCGATCTCAAACTCTACATGTAAGATTATTAACTTTATTACATTTGTTCATTTCTATCTTAATTAGTATTTAGTAATACTGATTAAATTGGATATTATATTTTTGTATACAGCAACAAATGACAGAAAGGTTGGCTCAGGCATCTCAACCATCAGTAGAGGGAGGAGAGTCACAGTCTTTATTCACCGACGCTCTAAATGAGATTTATTATGATGTTGTCGGTGGAAGGACAAAAATTCTACCCTCTATAGCCTTGGCTCTCAAGCCAAAGTTGCATTTGATTGTCTGAGAAATCTGGTGGGTCGTGCTAGTTCCTCTTCTTCTAGTGAGATGCAGTCTTTAAGACGTGAAAATCAAGAACTGCTCACTCAATTGAAATCAATGGATCAGAGGATGGTCGATATGGATCAGTGGAGAGTTGATGAGGAGAAGAGGAGAGTCGAATGTGACAAGAGTAATGAATCTCTGATGGCCTAGATGCGAGAAATCGTGGCTAATTTCACCCAAACATCACATGATTTTGAGTCACAGAAGACTCAAGATCCATCAGACGATGATGATTAGTATTTTCTGAGGTATGTTCAATTATACTCTAATTTTTTTTTATCATATATAGACCGTGGTAATATATTTATTCTGTTTTGATGTTATAATATGCTCATTTAATT
Source organism: Zingiber officinale (assembly GCF_018446385.1). Taxonomy (NCBI): domain Eukaryota; kingdom Viridiplantae; phylum Streptophyta; class Magnoliopsida; order Zingiberales; family Zingiberaceae; genus Zingiber; species Zingiber officinale. The sequence continues at coordinate 19,647,478 of NC_055989.1, forward strand.
TCTAAATATTTTATTAATATATGTTTCAGGAGACACGTTCGATTCTATTTACATATTGGCTCTTCATATCATCATATGCTCATTTTTTGTTCAGGTATTATTTTATTATAAATAAAATTCGTTATACATATATGCAAAAATGTTTATTTATACATCAACATGATCATTTGATATTTGTTTTTTTGACAGGATTTCCATTTCCAGCATTATCTTCTATTCTTGTATTATTTTGAGTACTTTGCACTATGGTATGTATTCTGTAAACTTAGATTTATATATGATTATTTGTATTTATAGTTTGCAGAATTATTTAGTTTAATTTGTTTTAGATGATTTTGATTATTTCTAATAGTATAAATGTTAGTTTATTATATGTTTGTATCAAGAAGTATGAATGAATTATTAGGATGTTGTGATTGTTTAAGTGTGGATTGTGTAAATGTGATTGTTATATATATGATGTATGTGTGGATTATATGTTTGTATGAAGAATTATGAATGAATTGTTAGAATGTTATATGATTGTTTAAGTATGGATTGTGTAAATGTGACTGTTTATATATGATTATTATATACATGATATATGTGTGGATTGTATGTAATGGATTATAATGTCATCGTATGTGATGGTTTGGATATTTGAAAATTGTACATATGATCAGCGTGAAAGCAGGTAGAACTTGTGAATTTTTTTTTCGTTTACCGACGAAATACCGACGGAAATCACGTTGCGTCGGTATCTATCGTAAAAAGTTACCGACGGAAATCAAATGATTCCGTCGATATCTCGATAGGTTACCGACGGAAACAGTATTTCTGTCAGTAACTTATCTAATGCCGAATAACAGTGTTCCGGCATTTCCACCGATAGAATTATGGTCCGTCAGTATAATATTATCGACGGAATTTGCTAATTCCGTCGATAAGTCCATTCTCGACAGATCGGTTACTGACGACTATAATTCCGTCGGTAATCTGTCGGTAAAGTCATATACCAACGGAATTGCGTCGGATACTTCCGTCGGTAAAGCTGTATTTTTTTTTTATATATATAGTATATAATAGTCCATCAATTGCTTCTGATTAATTCATCATTAACCTATTAATTAGGATTAGTATAAATTACTCATTCAGTTATTAAACCAATTAATTCATTAATTAATCCACTATCAACCCTTAAATATATTCTTAAACTAATTATCTGATTAATTGCAATACAAGGTTAATTTAATTATCTGATTGCGGTGAGGCCACTGGTCGGCGACGACGAAAACAAAGGGAAGAGAGCCCACGCGAATGAGTATGGACGGCTGTGACGCGAGCACACGAGGACAATAGGGACGTCCGACGTCTGCTCGCGGTAGCTTGCAGAGATTTCTAGCGTCTCCAGCAGAGGCGATGGCCGGCGCGGTGATCGAACAGCAGGACGGTGCATCCCTGCTATTCTCGTGATCAAAGAGTTGCGCACAGGAGCTGCTATGGGAAGGACAGCGGCCAACGAAGGTGTGCCACAGAGTCATTATCATCGCACGGCGCCGCAGCGTCGGATCGCGCAACAGAACAGCGGCGGAGACTGGTGAAGCGACGGGCAGCCGCCGGTGTTCACGATGCGCTGTCGAGCGTGACGGCGGGCTCGCTGTCGAGCACGGCGGCGGATGCGCTGTCGAGTGTGTCGAGGGAGAGGAGGAGAGGGAGGGGCGTCGGGGCGGCAGCGACGCACAGCGCCGGTGGAGAGATCGCTCGACCTCGCTGTCGCGCGTTCGCGAGAAGCGGCGACGATGATGAATAGTAGGCCTCGTACTAAGGTTTAATAAATCACAGCTTAGGTTTTATATTAAAAGATTTAAATGATTTGAAGAAATTAAACTTTTCTATCCCGTTTATCCGGTAAAATCTCAAACAACTCATTAAAATCGGAAATTTTTTTAGAAAAATCTATAATTTCATATAAATATATTTTCTTATTAATTATCACTTATTTTGAATTTATTTTCCTAAATAAATTCATTTAGTTCTAATTTTAATCGTATAAAACCAATGTACTAGGTATAATATATGTAATTTCGAGTATATTACATTCTTCCCTACTAATAAAAATTTAGTCCCTAAATTTACTTCTCAAATTGTAATTGCTAAGGTATCCCTATACTAGTCCATTAAAGTATCTTTAAAACAAATCTATAACGATCTGGGATCCCTTAAATACTGTATGATCTACTTCTAAAGTAAATAATCAATTTTCAATGGATTATGAACCTATCATGCTTCCACAACTCCCATATTATTATCTAGCTAACCGTAGTGGGTACAATTCACTAAGTATAAATGATCTTTTAGCTACCTTTGATGTCCATTTCTGCAACCAAGGATTCACAATTTTATATATATATATATATATATATATATATATATATATATATATATATATATATATAATTATTATAGTTAATTATCTTAAACGAGCTTAACTAAGCTCATTTAATGAGGTTTTTTTCAAGCAAAACTCGAACTATTTAATTTTATTACAAGCTGAACTCGAGCTTAAGAACTAAAGCTTGAATCGAACTCAAGTCAAGCTCAAAATTAGGGATAACGAACTGAGCCCGAGCTCGAGCTTCTTACTGTTCAGGTCAGCTTGGCTCTTTTACAGCCCTAGCTCCGTCTGTCTATCTATCTGAAATTCTGCACAAAATTGAAGTTCTATACACATGACTTGTTGGAAACTCCACCAAGTGATCCAAAAAATCAATCTAGCATGCTAGTAGAAAATGGTCAAACTTAGTTAATCGATCAACTATCACTCAATTCTAATCATGCACCCTCCAAAATCCATCGTACTATGTTTCCCTTTCCACTTAGGTACAAAATTTTCTGAAGTAAGCATGCTAATCTCTGACACTCTTTGTGGGTACTCACAACGCTTCTGCTGCATCACTCTAATATTCTGCCTTCACCTGTTGACAAGTTGTAAAGTCCGCGAGGTCCTTCTTCATACCGTTCCATCAATAAGAGCATTTTACGTCTTGATACATACAAGTACCGCTTGGATGAATGATGAATCATGATCAATTTGCTTCTGCAAATAGGTTTTATTTAATCGGGTATATCTCTGAAACACACAATCTTCCTCAAAATCAGGAAGTCTCATCCTCGTCTTAAAAATCTATCTTTAGTCATGAATCTCATTCGCTATTTCAGAATTTGAGGTGTTTATTACCAACTAGTGCTTCCTTGATACATGCGACCAAGAGGTAACTAAGCAACCATAGACACTCATAAGTGCTCTAACCTCTTATTTGATAATAGCTTCTAGTTCAATCTTGAATATGTCAAGATGTCATCTATGAATGATAACAAATCAATCCAAATACTCTAAGGACACCAGACTCATCAAATCTATGAAAGTGGCTACAACATTGGTAAGCCCACACAACATCACCAAGGACTCACAATGCTCATGCCATATGAAAAATGTCATCTTGTATACGTCTGCAACCTTTACCCTTAGTTGATGGCTACCAAACCTTAATGTGATCTTAGAGTGTACATAGTGTCTTTGCATTGGTCAACCAACTCCTCTATCCGTGACAAGGGGTACTTGCTCTAATGATCACTATATTCTGTTGCCTATAATTGATACTCGTCTGAGCACGCTTCCCTCCCTTTTAACAAAGGATGAGAACTCCTCATGGGAATCGTTGGGACGTATGTATCCCTTGGTACAACAGTTTTACTGACTCAGAAGCCAAGCAAATCCTATATTGTACATGTTTAGCTATGTGGAAAGGGCAATGATTCCATATTCCACAAGACGGAAGTGATGAATCTTAAATTTGAATCACATTCAATCATTGTTAAGTTAAAACTTGCTTATCCACAAAGTTCCATTATCAAGGAAAGCAAATGTCAAATTTATCCTCCTATTATCCCACGACAACTGACTAGATTTATCAAAATAGCATAAAGGACAGACTCAACGGTAAGCTCACTAGCACTAAGTTCATAATCTGATCATCAACTGCAAATCATTAATTCTATAAATATCACAGACATGCTACTCCACACAACAACTATTAATAATAAAACCATCAAAATCAAATATCTACTAATGGTCCATTAAATAGCAACATATCACAAAAATCAACTGATCTCAATTCATCCTCAACACCAATCGAGCTTGATAGCTCAATCATGAGGGTACGACCAGCAAGGTTGAAGGATAACTCCTAACTTCTTGGCTAGAAGCTAGTATCTACTATAAAGGTATCACTGCAACTCTCAGGATCTTACCATAAATGTTCTCCTATAAGAGTCAACAAAAAGGGCCAAACATTCTGATCTGAATATGGACTTCAAGACCTTAGATGAATGAACATGTGGTTAAGGTCTTAAGCTACTTGGTGGGAGAAGTATTATTAGCTGACTTGACTAACCATCGCCTTGAAATCTATTACACTATGGTCACACAACTTAGAATATAGGAACTCCTGAAGATGAACTACAGACATAAAGAGAACTATCTCTTGAAAAGCTTTTCAAAATCATCGCCAAGTGTCATTCTGCTCCTCGATGATTGTCTTCTATGATCTTCCACCACATGGTGGCCTGGTCCTTGTAAGTAATGAACCACCAGTTTCACCATCTCTACATCATTGCGGGTCATATACTCAAATGTACCTTTGAGATTATCTAAACATATATGACCGATCTATGAGTTAGAATCTCCCATAGGATAGTGTTAGAGGAGTTGACTAATCATCGCCCTATAACCCATTATGTATTGATTCCTCCACTTACGGTGAACTATACAAAAGGAACAAGATACATTATCTAGATGTACCTTTTAGGTTATCTAACCAGGTACAAGGGGTCCTTGGTCAAAATCCCAATGGAACAAGATACATCAATCCTCAATTGACTGGAATAGTATGGATATACACGCCTTATCCATTACTCAATTGGTAGTGGCATAGGTAGTATTGTTGTTAGTATTTCTTAAAACTGTGCTCCTTGATCTCCAACAAGTTGTTGACGGATCAAATCCCTACTTTTCAACTCGATATCAGTTAGTGCCATAAAAGAATCTACATCCTCTACATCAAGTTCAATCCTAAATATCAACTGGTCACTTCCATAGTCAACTCCTACCACGATTATGAGCACTAATTTCTTTTAGTACTCATAAATATTCCTCTTCTCCCGTCTTGTTCATTCCGACATACGTGGTGATAGTCGTATAATTAGCATTACTATATTACATAATGTTTTAACCGTTATTGATAATTGCAAAAATATAGCATGGGTTCACTTGCTTAAAACTCACTCCAAAGCTCTTGACATATTAAAAAAATATATATTATGAAATGACAACATAATCCTCTACTTCCATCAAAATTTTCCATAGAACTAATCCCCTTGAATATGTGCAATTGGCTTCATTCTCTCGGAACGATAGTTAAAATATGTGTTATTATATAAAATTTTGAGATCAAAATTCGACGTGTCCGAACATATCTTTCTCCATACCATGGCTTGTACTAATGGCTAGTAATCACCTGTGATTTACCTCCTCCGTATTAGTCTAGGGATGAATTAGTGAGGGCCCTCGGACGAACGAATCATCTTTTACCACATAAATACATTCTTTTTCCTTTTTTTTAACTTAATGATAAAACATCAATGAGATGTCTTTAATCCAACCAAGTTGCATTTTCTTTACCATTGGACTTTATATTTCATTTATCTCCAGAACATTGACCCAACAAACTTAGCCCTAAGCTACTCAATCTTTCTTAAATATTCTTGTACAAAGAGGTTTATAGATGTTATGACGCAGTGTCCCATCACTTCTAATTTCTACTGATGTAATTTTATTGTTTTTTAGAAGTACCACGTATTTCTCAAATTCTCACTACCTTCACATAGAACCATTCAACATCACTCCACCTTTAAATTAGTAGCATCAATGTATCTGTGTGGTCCATTTTGAAAACCAACTATGAATGAGGATATGTTCATGAAGGACATGGGAAATTGTTCACCCTTCTATAATCGCCCTTTATCTTGCTGGTGGGTACTCAGAATCAAATATCTTATGGTCAGGTTGATCATTAAAAGCAAGACTATTTGCTAAGGGATGCATACAAACACAAGGAGTAAACTACTTTGGGATGTTCTCAATGTAGATTGTTTCAACCCACTATGCCATCACAGTTGACAAATCTTTAAGGTGGATATCAAGAAAGCCTTTCCATTTATGAGATAAAGTTCTCGATCCTGGTTTGAAAAGGTCTCCCAGCAAGTTATACAAGTTGGCCTAGTGTAATAAAGTGGACCATTCAATTTTTGTTCAGCAAAAAAACAAAATTCGTGAATCCTCAAATATCGGATGGGAGGTTAGAGCACTTACAGATATCTATGGTTGCTTTGTCACTTTTGGTCGCACACATCGAGAGAGCACCAATTAGTGATAAACACCACAAATTCCGAAATGGTAAATGATATTCATGACTGAAGACAGAGTTTCAGAGATGAGGATGAGATTTCCCGATTTTGAGAGAGAGTGTGTATGTTCCTGAGGCACGTGCAAATAAAGAAAACCTACTCCCGATAATGGATCGATCACGATCTTGCAATTTATCTAGGAAGTACGTGTACGTTTCATGACCTAAGATGCTCTTTCGGTTGGAACAGTGTGAAGAAGGTCTTTGAGAATCTGGTATTCAAACACTTGGTGTGTCAACAAGTGATAGCAGAATATCAAAGTGGAGCAGTGGAAGTGTAGTGAGCTCATAACCCACGGGGAATATCAGAGATTAGCGGGATTACTTCAAATGATTTAGATACTAGAATGGAAATCAGAGCATACTACAATGGACCTTATTGTGGGGTTACCCAGAACACAGAAAGAACATGATGCAACTTGGATAATCGTTGATGGGCTAACCAAAACTGCTCATTTTTTACTAATCTGTAGGACAAATACGTTGGATCGGCTAGCAGACTTGGACTGCAAAGTGATTACCAAACTTTATGGTTTACCTTTGAGTATTATATTGGATAAAGATCTATGATTCATCTCATGGTTCTGGTAGAGTTTTCAACAAGCCATGAGTACAAAGCTTCGTTTTAGTACAATATTTCATCCATAGAGAGATGGATAGTTTGAGTGCACTAGAGAAGCATTAGAGGATCTATTGAGAGCATGCGTTATGAATTTCGGAGGTAGTTGGAAAGACTATTTACACTTGGTGAACTGCACTCACAATAGTTATCATTCTGCGATTCAGATGGCACTTTATGAGATTTTACATGGTAGAGCATGTCGATCACCTTCCTTATAGGAAATTGGAGAACAACGAATTCTGGATCATAAAGAGTGTCAGTTGTAAAACAAAACAATCTGACTTGCAAGGTCGAATGGCAACATCATAGTGAAGAAGAAGCAACTTGGGAGATTGAAGAAAAGGTTCAAGCACGATACCCTCACTTGTTTACTTGAGGCGCATGTAGTGGCTTCAGTACTTGGATTGAGTGAACATAGTATTGTTTACTAATCACACTTAAGTATGAAATTTAGGGATAAAATTTTTATTAGTAGGGGAGAATATTAAATACGACACTTAAATAGTAATAAAACAATAAGTGTTAATTAAGGAAATTACCTTATATTAATATTTAGAAATTTTTAGAATTTTTTTAAATTTTAAAAGAGTCTTTTTATACTTTATGGGATAAACGGGATAGAGAAGAAATTGTTTTAGATATCCTAATTAAATGAGGAAATGTTTGAATTATAAATTCATTTTATTTCCATTTCCCTAACCCTAGCTCTGCCGACTCATCATTCCCTCACTCTTTCTCCCAATCGTCCCTCTCCCCATTTCTCGATTGTCGCCCTCTTCATCGTCGGCATCGATCCACCCCCCTGCCACATGAACCATCACCATCGGCCCCTCTCCGACCACGAGTGAGAAGACATGAGACCTCACCCATTATGCATTGCCGCCCGATTCTATCACCATCGCCCAATCGCCACCGCCCATTCCGCTCGCGGGTCACATCAGTCGCTTGCCCTTTTTAGACCACGTCTCAACCGTAGCAAGCAACCATTGGTTGTCATGAGCAATCATCAGTCGGCCGAGCAGTTACTATCAACACTGACGTTGGCCTCTTTGCCCCTCGCAACCGCCACGACCACGGAATGTTATCATGCTCGCTCCCGAGTAGCCATCGCGAGCAGATCCCGACGCTGCCAGCTACAGTAGTGGCCAGCTTGTCGCCACACTGCTAGGCTGCAGTCACAACTAGCTCCCAATCATCACTGCCACACGTCTCCCATCCTCTTGTCGCAGCCATGCCGACGATTCCCCTAGTTGTCGCCCTCTTCGGCTATGCCAAGTCTAGCCATTGGCCATGTGTCGCCATCAGAGAAGAAGAACATAGGTAACTATTAGATTCATGTTTTGATTAAGCCTAGGTTTAATAATCAGATTAATTGGATGATTAATTAACTTCAGTACTTGGTAATTGAAGTTGATACAAAGTTTATCGGATTAGAATGAGATTAGTTCGGATGTATAGTTACCCGATCTACTGTAGATCTAGGCTTTGATTATGTATTTTGTATTGTAGGACTATGATACAAGACAAGCATTCCGACGAGGAGACCGTTCAGGACGATCTATAGTTTAAGGCAGGTATTTTTTTCCCCCTTACTTTCATTAGTCATTGACTTTAGTGCATACTTATTATTTTGATTGGTAGTTGTACTTACCTTGACTATATTCGCATTTGCTTCATGAGTTTGATACTTGTTTGCTTAATCTTTGAGTTGATCGGTTTATATCTATGCAGTCTCATTTTGTTTTCATATCTTGTACTGTACACATGTGTTTGGTGTGTACAATAGGAAGATGCTTATGTTATGTAATGCATATCATGTAGTGTACACACGTGTCTGGTATATACCATAGGAAGATGCTTATAATTTGTTATGCATATATCATGTAGTGTACACACGTGTGCGGTGTATAATAAAATGATTGTTAATATGGCCATGCATATTTTGTTAGAGCATTCACATCAGTTTCCCTATCAATATCTCTAAAATTTAAGGTAAATCATCAACTTTATTAAATTTAGATAATCTCTTTTCAATGCATGGTCCATCAGCTATTCTATAATTTACCATATATTTATTTATTTATTATTATTTCTCTCTCCTCTATACTTTTTTATTATTCATTTAATGTTTAGGGTAGTATTTTCATTCCCTAAATTTAGGGAGTTACTGTTCATAGAATCTAAATTTAGGGAACTAGTAGGGTATCTGATACAAGGAGTTTTTTTAGGTAAAATATAAAATTTAAGGTAAAATGTATATTTAGAGTATCTGATGTGAATGCTCTTAGTAGTACACACACGAGTGGCGTGTGCTGATGATAGTTTATCATGCTAGATGTGATTGGATACTATTGCATAGAGTTCGTATACTCCATGTGGTTGGTTACCATTTATGTAGCATTACATTATTTATTTTCCTGTCGACCATGTCTCCCATTTATGATAGAGAAGTCATATGTTTATTGCTTATGATGGTGATATGTTTGTTACACTGTCATTTTGGGTTGTTATACCTTGGGTTGCCCATGGGTATCCGTGGTAGAGCATTCTTCAACATCCCATAGCTAGATAGCCACATCCTGTCTAGCTATGAGTATCTGTGATAGAGCATTCTCCCGCAGATAAGGATTTTGACATTTCGAACTACCCATGGGTATCCATGGTAAAGTGTTCTCCTGCAATTTATAGTTATATAACTAGGTGTCTTGGTCTTTTGTTTTCCTTATGATGGATCATTGCTCTCACATATGATGTTATATTACTGTTATTTGTACTATCACATGCTTAGGCTAAGTAGTACTCATGTTGATCACTTCCTAGCACCTTTGCTCTCTTTATGTTGATAAATAGTAGATGCACTTATATGATATCTTTAGATGATGAGTATTTTCCTTGAGACTGTATACATTTTCTCCCTTTATGTTTAGATCATGCACTATCTTTTATTACCCACTGAGTTATTTGGACTCACTGCCCTATTGTATTTTCTTTCTTCATATAGCAGGTAAATGATATATATATATATATATATATATATATATATCATTTACCTGCTATATGAAGAAAGAAAATACAATAGGGTAGTGAGTCCAAATAACTCAGTGGGTAATAAAAGATAGTGCATGATCTAAACATAAAGGGAGAAAATGTATACAGTCTCAAGGAAAATACTCATCATCTAAAGATATATATAGTCGCTTGGAGGATCTTGCCTGTCAGTCCCACGTCGCATCTAGAATTTTTTGTTTCCACTATTACTTTTACTTGTATTTTGGTTTTTCAAACATGTTCATGTAAAAATTAACTTGAGTGCAGATTTTGTCTTGTGTTGGTCTTTTGTTTGGTTATGATACTTGTGTTAAGCCATGTCGACACGGAGTCTAGCTTGTTTTATGTTTGTGTATGTTTGCGTGGTTTGTGTTATATATGTCGTGTGGGATGTCTTACCTTTGCCCTTGTCCTTGCCATCATCTTTGTCTTCGTCAATCGAGGTTCATTGTAGTCGGGCACCATCAGAATGTTACTGAGGAGAATGAGAGCATTGTCGTGGGTCTTGCCTAGCATCCGATTTCTGTCTGTCATTCTGTTGACGATGGTAAGGTCCAGTAGATCTTTTGGATGGTTGATTATGTCTCACCCTTCTTTGATTGGCCACCAATCGTAGTTTTCGGGCATACTATTGACATTCTCTAGTAGAATGAGTACTCGACTGATGAAAATCATAGTAAGATTTCACCATGGGCTCTCGACTTGCCTCTCTAGTCAGGTTATTTTCTATCGTTTGTATAATTTTTTCTCCCTTGCAATTCATGAAATCTTGATTCCATAAGGAAGAGGCGCATTTCGATCTACATAGTGGTCGTTAAGGTTTGGGTCAGTACCTCTTTCCTTTTGACAAATTGAGTTTCTTCTACATGGACATATTTAATAGCCTGAGCTTGTAACTCGTCGAAGTCAGTCGGCGGTTGTTTCACCAAAGATCTAAAGAAATCCTTGTCAATTAAGCTATGAGAAAATGCATTAACCTACACTTCTGGAGTGACCAAGGGTGCATTCATGACCACTAAGTTGAACCTTTGCAAATAGTCTTTTAAGGACTCTCTGGGTTTTTATCTTAGGACGAACATATCATGAGGAGGCTTCTGATACCTTCGGCTGGTAGCAAAGCACCTCATGAACATTGTCTTAAAGTCCTCGAAAGACTATATGGAGGATGTTGAAAGGCGATTGAACCACTTCTACGCTGAGCCTGACAGTGTTGTTAGAAAAAACTCGATATTTGACCCCATCTGTGTATCGATGTAATAAGGCGACATTTTCGAATTTGCAAAGATGGTCCTCAGGATTCGTTGCCAATTATATTCTCCAATTTGTGGAGCTTGAAAATATCTTGGTAATTCATCCCTAAGGACTCCCGATGAGAAGGGGGGCCTTTAGAGTTGGGTACGTTACTCAACATGCACTCCTTTTCTTTTGGGGGACTCCAACTGGGGATTTCCTCTGAAGACCCCAAAGATTCTTCTACCATAGCAAAAATATCGATCAGGGCCTGAAACACATCCTTAGGGGTTTCGCCTGGTCCGTTCAATCTTTGTTGCAATGTCGGTGTCACCTCAACGGGTTGAGATGGTTGCTCATTTGGGGAGATAAGCCCCGAGAATGTCGACGATCAGGGTTGTCCCTGTAACACCACTTGCACAGTAGCCATCACAAATTTGTTGAATTTTTTCATTGTCATGGTAATAACATTTGACTTGTCATTAGTTCCTGCGCCGGACTGTTCGATGTCATCCATCTTAATGTGTCTCAGTCAAGTTCTTAACTTAGAGTTTCCCACAGATCATACCAATTTGATCCTGCCTGAGAACGGAGACGTATGACTTGCTGGTATGGTGCTGCTATGATGGGCAGTTAGGAGGGTGGCAGACTTATGTCCTGCAAGGAAGAATATTCAAAGAGAACGAATTAGAATGACAACCAGAGAAGTCCCCGACGAGGTCACTCCAACGCTCAAGTCAGCCTTTGGGGTACAAGGTAGTTTTGGAAATTAGGATTTGGAATGTTTTATTCATGAGAGTCGACTACCTTTTATAGGATCAGAACTCTCCTTCACGTTCTTCCCATACCTTCTCGTTTCCTGCTATCATGGCCATGTTCCTCGAAATAAATGATCATTACAATCTATATATGTCAGGGTAAATAGCTGTGTTTTCTACCTTTCTCGTGAAACGGTTGCATTAAAAGAACAACGGCTCATTGCTTTAATTCTTAACTACTGGGGTTGTTTCAGCTTAGTTTGAGGAAACAGGAAATGTGAACCGCCAGGAGTCAGTAGTCGGGGAGTAGTTGGAGCCGGGAGTCGAAAGTAATGGGAGCTAAGAGTCGGGGAATAGCTGGGAGCCGAGAATTAGAAGTTGGCCCTCGTTAACCACGTCTGTCATCCTAGCTCAATTATTGTCCCTCTTAGCCACGTGACCCTTAGAAAATACCCCTGCATCAGTGGGTTTAGAGCATACTTTTGAAGACAATTGAATAATGCACTCAAGAAACATGGGTAAACTTTTTCAGGATCGATCTCGCAATTACCATTACATCAAACGACTGTTAGTGATCCAGAAGCATTTGGATACTTGTAAAACACAACAGATGAATAAATTACTTGTTCTTGCCATAAGAAGATCACTTACACATCATCAGAAATAAATAAGTTTAGTTAGTAGAAATTAAGACGACTTCAGAACATGCATTTTCTTTGCAAACTGGGATGAAAATTTGAACTTGCAAATCATGAGACATGATCATCCTGATTTGTACAGATCTTAAAACACAAATTTATAACAGTTCTTTTAGTACTAAGGTTTCATGGTTACATGTAACTGAGTGTTACAGTTCTGTATAATCAAGTGTTATAACTTTTTTCATCAGGTGCCACATTACATTATAATCAAATCTTATGATTCAATGCTATTAGATGATGTTATGATTCATTACTTATTGTTTCACCAACAATGAACAAGTATCATGATTTATTTTCAGGTGCCAAAATTTAAAGGATTTTAACCTAATATGCTTCAAGACCTGTAATTACATGATTGATTTCCATCAAATACTGCTAGATTTTATTAGCAAAGTTGATTTTTAAATATAGGACTTTCCTATTAATATTCTGCTTTTGCAGGTGGATTATTGGTTTAATATCCTTGATTAAAAGATTGTTACTCTATAATGTCTTTGATTAGAAGGATTCCATCAGCATCCACCATCCACCATTTGTCCACTTGAAATCTTTTGGATAGACCAAACATAAGAAACACAATACTAATCCTCACCAAACCCAATCTGCTGTTGTTACCCACAACCACCTTCTCTACGCAAGCAAACCAACCAATTCTTCACCCAAATAAAAATTTAAAAAAAAAACAAAGGTAAGAACATATAGATGTTTTTCAAGAACCAAGAGGCCAGGGAAGAACAAATCTGTGAAATTTACAGGAAAAGGAATGCTAATTTGACAGAAAAAGATGATCTTTAGGAAATATTTTCTGTATCCAAAGAAACCAAATTATATTGGTAAAAACAAAAGTTTATTTCTAGATTCCAGATGGTCTATACAACTTTACAAGAGATAAATTATGAAAGTAGCAATTACTGCTAAAACTGAAGAAGATTTAGAAGCAAAATGACTTTTTTTTTCTTTGTTCCTTTTGTTTTTTCAATAGAATACCTCCAGTTTTAGCAGCTTCCCTGCGATTTGAGCTCCTCTAGCTTCAATTTGATGTACTCATGAACAAGATCCAGCCTCTTCAGGTAAACTTCCAGCTCCAGGATTTGTTGATGCTTCCATCTATCGCCCGCAAGGGCCGGCGCAGGCGCTGCCGCTGCCCTTGAGTTCAGTGGCTTAGGGTTTAAGGGAGGGGAGTTGGATACTGTTATGCCAATACCTGTGGTGCAAAGTATCTCGTTGAATAACGGCGAGAAGCAACTCCTCAAGGTCTGCTCAACCATGTCGGAATTCGGCATGCTGGGCCGAACCACCTCGGAGGCGGCGGCCTCCTCGACAATCTCCGCCGTCACCGCCGCAGCCGCCGCCGCCACCGTTTCTTTTCCCTTCTTCAGGCGGCCTCGAGGTCTAGGTTCAAAGTCAGGATCCGAGTCCAAAGATCCATCTTTTAGGGCATCTCCGCGTTCAAGATCGCCGCTTTTCGCGTCGCGGCCGCGCTTGAAGACCGGGTTCCAGATCTTGCGCGCGATCTCGAAAGCTACCTCCTCGTGGGGGCTCCGGAAGGCGAATCCCTTGTCGGCGGCCATACGCCCGGCCGTGCTGCGGAACTTCTTCTTCAGCCGGCGGAGCTTCTCCACCAGCTGGCTCCGGCTGAAATCGCAGCGGAGGCGGCCGCGGATCTCTTCGTAGAAGGGACCCGTGTCGTGCTGGTAGTCCGCCCGCGCCGTTCCCCTCCGAGACGTGAACTCCCAGAACCCTTGCAGCACGGCGATCTCGTCCGCGTCCGTCCACAGCTTCTGAAACCCCCGCCGCGTCGATTCCTCGCCTCCTGCAACGGAAACCATCAGAGAACGCTCAGGAGAGGCCTCCTTTCGCAGATTGGATCCCTCCGGCGCCTCTCCGGCAGCGCGCCCTTTGTCGCCTTCGGCGGAGGAAGCCATGGCTGGTGGCCGAGTCAGGACTCGGTCCAAGGGAGGCGTGATGGATCGGGATCGGGTTACGACTCGACTCGCCTGGGCTCGATTTATTTAGCCTAATCGGTGGCCCAAGTGGATACGGCTCGGTTTAGGTAGACGTATTAGTCAAACGGATATCCGTTGACCTCATTAAAGCACGTAACGGAAGAAGAAGAAAAATGAAGGGTGTGGATTTCACGCAGATGCCACTTGTGTAATCTTAATCGCTCGTCTGCCCTGGCCTCGACTAAGCCAATATATTTACAGGTTCGGTAGGTTTTGACCAGGCCAATTCGATCCATCACAAGTGTAATCGTAACATAAAATAAAATTATAGCGCAGCTAGCTGGGGTACATGATTTCATGGACGAAAAGTTTAGGGTTCGATCTTCGAGGTGTCATTATCTGAAGTTAACATCCCAGCTATGTACTTTTAACTATGTACTTATATTTATCTCCCTCTACATCCTTGGGACCGGCTCTAATAGGTCACTGATGTGACGATTTCATATTTTTTATAACATAAAATAAATTTAATTTAATTTAATTAAAACTATTACGGAAATTGACCGCATGCGGATTTGGAAAAAATTTTAATCACGCACCCTACTTTAAGAAGCACTCAGGGGTGCACTGATTTGGATATCCTTCCTGTTCTTGCCCCTTGCCAACAATAAATTTCCACACACTAATTTTTAATATATTCAAGCCATATTTTTAAACAATCTAATTCAAAAATAATTTCAGTATTTTGAATGCACATGACCTAATCAGGTCTCTCATCCTCTCTCTTAATTATATGACATTGAGCTTTGTGTGCTTACCATATCTTATAAACGCAATGTCATTATGAAGGAGATCTGAAATAAACAATAGAAGACATCGTTATTGCAATCTCAAAATATCACGGGATTTGAAATTGGTCCAATTGGATCTGTTTAAGTCGATAAGTGAGTTTTGATTGAAATCCATCGATCTAGAAGTGCCCGATTGAATTTATTTCAAGTCCTATGAGTTTTTGACACGGTAAGGAGTCCAACAATACTATCCATTGCTTATTTCTGCCTTTCCGAAGTTGCTACAATGTTATATTAACTTTCAACTAGAACGTAATCCTAATCTTCGAAAATCCGACCCATGTTTGGCCTGAATTAGACAAGGTTTGTGGTAGTACTAATTCAGATCCTTCGACCCTGGTTTGATTCGAATCATGCCCAATGTAGGCCTAATTTTTTGGAGACCCGGACCATATTTTAGTTGAAAGCTAGCATAACATTGCAATACCTCTGAAGATGTTGAAATAAGGAATAGAGGACATTGTTAGACTCCTTGCAACCCTAGAAATCCATAAGATCTAAAATGAGTTCAAACGGACCTATCTAGGTCAATCCATGGATTTTGACTAAAATCCACTAATTGATCTAGACATATCCAATTAGACACATTTCAAGTCATATGGATTTCTAAAACTATAAGGAATTTAACGGTAACCTCCATTACTTATTTCAAGTCTCATTCATAATAGTGGTATGTTTATAATAATATGAAAAGGTATGATAAACACGAACCCGAATGTTATAGGAGAGAGAGTATAATGAGATGTTGACATAATGGATAAAAATAATAGGTCGTCCAAATTAATTCTTAAAATATAGTATCTGATTTAAGAAATTCTGAAATGTCTATTCTCGAAATTATTATGTATAAATATTATTATATTAAATTATTATTTTTAATTATCAAAAATATTCTAATTTGAGTTATTGCAATTCTTTTTAATTTTTATTTGATGCGGATATGTCCCTGGGTCAAAAGGTAATTAGGGAGAAGAAGAGGGGTCATTTGATCATTTCACGTGAAGAGTGTTTAGGGATTTTGAGAAGAGGCACTGTTCACGGGTCAAGGAGGAGGATGGGGTTCGTGTTTTCTTCCGCCGCCAAGAAGGGGAGCTTTCTTCCTCTCACGCTCCTCGTCGGCGCCGACACCAGTCGTCGGTTGCTCCCCTCCTCTTCTCCTCTACCTCCTTTCCTACGGCCTCTTCTCACCAGCGCCACCACTAGGAGGAGGAAGGAGGGGTCTTTAGCGCCGCCACCAGGGGGGTCTTCTGCCACCGCCACCAGGGCACGTGCGAGGGAGCCGTTATCTTCCCCTTCTCCATGCCGACCCCACCCTCGACACTGCTCCTCCTCATCGCCTTCGGCGCCGGCCATCCCTAGTCAGCGAGATCGCCTTCTCCTCTCTCCCTCTCCTCTCGTCGGCACGCGCTGCGCGTCGCAGCTCCCCCTCCCCTCCTGGGCGCGAGCTGCCAGCGCTTTGAGCAGTCACGGTCAGATCCCGTCGCTTCCACAAGCCTTCGGGTCGTTGCCGCCATGAACCCTGCGGGTTAGATCTCATCTCTGTCGTTGTAGCCGTGCACCCTATGCGGGTCAGATCTCGTCGCTACCTCAAGCCTCCGGGTTGCTATCGCCGGCCCTCTTTGGTTGTCGTCTCCCGCAACAACCCTTAGCCGATCCACGACCTTTGCCGACTTTATAGCGCCATCGTCGTTGCCCTCTTCCTGTCTCCACTGTCTGTCCCCCCCCCCCCCCCCCGACACCCCTACAGCAACCTTCGATGTCTCTACTGCTGACTCCGACATCCCTACAGACGACTCTGACAGCTTTACAACCACTGTCTCCACCATTTTTGGCGCAAATCCGACCATTGTTGTGTGTCGACCATCGAGCCATTGTGTGACGGCTATCGAGCCACTGTGTTTCGCTTTTCGCACCATTATGGTTGTGAGTTATTAGTATTCTCTGGCCTACGTGTCGTGTTCCGGCCTGCATGCCATGTTTCGGCCTGCATGTCGTGTTCCGACCTACGAGCCACTGTGGTATTCCAGCTCAGGAGACGTCATCATATTTCGGCCGACATGCCGCCTCTTGGATCCATGCTGCATCGAATTCCATGTCATCGCCCCCAGATCCGGCTCCTCAGCTACCTCACATTCGTCTACTCTTCAGGGCCGCGACGACTCAATCAACATCGCGACCAGTTCACCGATCCATTTGAGGGCGCCCCCCGGGACCAAGGTCCGTCATTGTACTCATCTTGTATTTATTTCGTTGTTCTACTATTATTCAGCTGCTTATATATTCATGGGACCTGCCTCGAGCATCGAGATACCAGGGACCGGGGTAACCCGGTCGCGACTGCAGGTACTGTTGACCAGAGGACTTCTGACGACTTGGTCAACATAGAAGACAGCGCACCATCCGGGTCATGGAGATGCGGTCAACATTCCAGACATGTCATTCTGACAGTTCCGTCATCTCAGATTACCGACAGGATCATATTGGCGTCGTTTGTGGGAACTTCGCCTGATCTGGAACGTGAAGATGGACGACGCCAGAAAATTCTGCCATCATGACCTCGGTGGGTTCCAACTAATATATCATATTCTCCTCATTCCACGGGTATTCGGGAGTCGAGGAACTGAGCTAGATCCTCTGCTGGTCGGCAGGTCAGTTTTTCTATTATATTTTCCCTTTCAGTCATAGGATCTGTCATTGTTCCCCGATCGAAGACCCCCGTACCAAGCGGTCGGGTGTATACTATACTTGAGCCACAAGTTTAATGTCGAAAACCCCCATATCGAGCGGTCGGGTGTATACTATACTTGAGCCACATGCTCAATGTCGAAGACTCCTGTGTCGATAGGCCAGGTTTATATCATATTAGAGTCACGAGCTCAATGTCGAAGACTCCCGTACCGATCGGTCGGGTTTATATCATATTAGAGCCACGGGCTCAATGTCGAAGACTCCCGTGCCGATCGGCCGGGTTTATATTATATTAGAGTCACAAGCTCAATGTCGAAGACTCCCGTGCCGATCGGCCGAGTTTCTATTATATTAGAGCCACGAGTTCAATGTCGAAGACTCACGTGCTGATCGACCGAGTTTATATCATATTAGAGCCACAGGCTCAATGTCGAAGACTCCCGCGCCGATCGACCGAGTTTATATCATATTAGAGTCACGGGCTCAATGTCGAAGACTCCCGTGCCGATCGGCCAGGTTTATATCATATTAGAGCCACAGGCTCAATATTGAAGACTCTCGTGCCGATCGATCGGGTTTATATTATATTAGAGTCACGGGCTCAATGTCGAAGACGCCCGTGCTAATCGGCCGAGTTTATATCATATTAGAGCCACGGGCTCAATCGAAGACTCCCGTGCCGATCGGTCGGGTTTATATCATATTAGAGTCACGGGCTCAATGTCGAAGACTCCCGAGCTGATCGGCCGGGTTTGAGTTATATTAGAGTCACGTGCTCTAGAAGTCAAGCGACGACTATAAACCCTTGAGCCAGAGACTCCCGAGCCAATCGGTCGGGTTTGAGTTATATTAGAGCCACGGGCTCTAGAAGTCGAGCGGCGACTATAAACCCTAGAAGTCGAGCGATAACTATAAACCCTTGAGTCAAAGACTCCCGAGTCGATCGACAGTGTTTGAGTTATATTAGAGCCACGAACTCTAGAAGTCGAGCGGCGACTATAAACCCTTAAGTTAGAGATTCCCGAGTTGATCGGCCGGGTTTGAGTTATATTAGAGCCACGGGCTCTAGAAGTCGAGCGGAGACTATAAACCCTTGAGTCAGAGACTCCCGAGCCGATCGGCTGGGTTTGAGTTATATTAGAGTCACGGACTCTAGAAGTCGAGCGGCGACTATAAACCCTAGAAGTCGAGCGGTGACTATAAACCCTTGAGTCAGAGACTCCCGAGCCAATCTGTCGAGTTTGAGTTATATTAGATCCACGGGCTCTAGAAGTTGAACGGCGACTATAAACCCTAGAAGTCGAGCGGCGACTATAAACCATTGAGTCAGAGACTCCCGAGCCGATCGGTCGGGTTTGAGTTATATTAGAGCTACGGGCTCTAGAAGTCAAGAGGCGACTATAAACCCAGGTCTCCACCAACTGTCGAGCGGCGACGCTAAACTCCTATCTCCACCATTCAGGGTCGAGTGGTCTTCGCTGGTCTCGGGCCAGCTTTGCGGATTCCCTTATCTCTCCCGTTCGGGATCAAGCGGTCTTCACTAGTCGCGGACTAGCATATCAAATCTCCTATCTCTCTCGTTCGGGGTCGAGCGATTTTCAATGGTCTCGGACCAGCATATCGGATCTCCTATCTCCCCCATTCGGGGTTGAGCGGTCTTCACTGATCGCGGACCAACTTATCAGATCTATTATTTCCCTCGTTCGGGGTCGAACGATCTTTACTGGTCTCGGACCAGCTTAGTGGACTCTCTTATCTCCCCCATTCGGGATCAAGCGATTCCATGCCCTTCGATCGCCTGAGCCTCGCACCCACTCGGGACACTGACGCCGTGCTTTTTGATCTCTCGCGATCCTCCCACTCAACATCATCCTACTCGATACTACTCGATTGGCGAGCTAGCATTTTACGATCGCACAGGCGATATTCTCTCGGCTGCTCGATCATCACTCTCGTAGTCGTCCGACCGTTATCGCTCGGTCGTCCGTTCAGCCACACACTTGAACTACTTGGTCGAACGCTCAACATTCTCTAGATGGCTTGGTCAGTAGTTTACAATCGACTGGCCGACATTCTTCGGCGCTCGGTCGACACTTTCGTCGCCGCTCGATCCTTATCTCTTGACTGTCCGCTTAGCCACTCGCTTGTAGTTTGACATCCTTGTGATCGCATGGTCAGCATTTTACGGTCACCCGGTCGACATGTGGGTCGCTCAGTCGCATTTTACGATTATTCGATTGACGTGTTGCGGTGGCCCACTTGGCATTCTCCCGATCCATTGGTCAGCATCTTCGCAGTCTCGCGCTCGGCATCACCTGTCCAGTGTCTCTCCTCCTGAGCGGTGTCCTTCTGATTGCCCGGTCGACATCCTTCTGATTTCCCGGTGGATACCCTCGTGGTCGCGTGCCCGACAGCCCGCTTGTCGCTCAGTCAACTATCATTTTACTCGTTGCTCGCTTGATGTTTTGCCGCTCGCTCGGCATCGGTCCGGTTGTCAACTTGGTATTATTTCTCGTTGTTCGCTCGGCATTGCTACCATCTCTCACACGACACCATTAATATAGTGACCCCTCGTGAGACATTATACGAGGGGTTTAGCGATTTGACTTTGATATTGAGAGTGATTCAGCCTCTGCGATAGACTGTCCAGTCAGTCGGACTTGCACCTCCTTCAACATACTTGAAGGGGAGGCTTGTGATACGGATATGTCCCTGGGTCCAAAGGTAATTAGGGAGAAGAAGAGGAGTCTTTTGGTCATTTCACGTGAAGAGTGTTTAGGGATTATGAGAAGAGGCACTGTTCACGGGTCATGGAGGAGGATGGGTTTATGTTTTGTTCCACCGCCAAGAAGGGGGCTTTCTTCCTCTCACGCTCCTTGTCGGTGCCGACGCCAGTCGCCGGCTGCTCCCCTCCTCTTCTCCTCTACCTCCTTTCCTCCGACCTCTTCTCACCAGCGCCACCACCAAGAGGAGGAAGGGGGAGTCTTCAGCGTCGCCACCAGGGGGTCTTCTGCCGCCGCCACCAGGGCACGCGCGAGGGAGCCGTCATCTTCCCCTTCACCACGTCGGCCCCACCCTCGACACCGCTCCTCCTCATCACCTCCGGCGTTGGACATCCTTGGTCAGCGAGATCGCCTTCTCCTCTCTCCCTCTCCTCTTGTCAGCACGCGCGGTGCGTCACAGCTTCACCTCCCCTCCTGGGCGCGAGCTGCTAGCGCTTTAAGCAGTCACGATCAAATCCCGGCCCATCGCTGCCACAAGCCTCTGGGCCGTTGCCACCGTGCACCCCTGCGGGTTAGATCTCGTTGCTGCCGCAAGCCTCCGGGCCGCCGTCGTCGTGCACCCTCTGCGGGTCAGATCTTGTCGCTGCGGCAAGCCTCCGGGTTACCGCCGTCGGTCCTCTTTGGTTGTTGTCTCCCGCAGCAACCCTTGGCCGATCCACGACCTTTGTCGGCTTCATAGCACCATCGTCGTTGCCCTCTTCCTGTCTCCACTGTCTGTCCCCTCTAACGCCCCTACAACAACCTTCTATGTCTCTACTGCCGACTCCGACATCCCTACAGGCGACTCCGATGGCTTTACAGCCGCTATCTCCATCGTTTTCGGTGCAAATCCGACCATTGCTATGTGCCGGCCATCGAACCGTTGTGTGACGGCTATCGAGCCACTGTGTTTCGCTTTTCGCACCATTATGATTGTGAGTTACTGGTATTCTCCGGCTTGCGTGCCATGTTCCGGCCTACATGTCATGTTCCACCCTATGTGTCATGTTCCGGGCTGCGAGCTGCTGTGGTATTCCGGCTCAGGAGAAGTTGTCATATTTCGACCGACATGTTGCCTCTTGGATCCATGCTGCATCGAATTCCATGTCGTCGCCCCCAGATCCGGCTCCTCAGCTGCCTCACATTCGTCTACTCTTCAGGGTCACGACAACTCAATCAACATCGCGACCAGCTCACTGATCCATCCGAGGGTGCCCCCGAGGTCAGGGTCCGTCATTGTACTCATCCTGTATTTATTTTGTTGTTCTACTATTATGGGGTTGCTTATATATTCATGAGATTTGCCTCGAGCATTGGGGTACCAGAGATCGGGGCAACCTGGTCGCTGGCTGCAGGTACTGTTGACCATAGGACTTCTAACGACTTGGTCAACACAGAAGACAGCTCACCATCCGGGTCATGGAGATGCGGTCAACATTCCAGATATATCATTCCGACAGTTCCGTCTTTTCAGATTCCTGACAGAATTATTATTATTATTATTATTATTATTATTATTATTTATTAAAAAATATCAGAAGAGGATCTCGTCTATCTTCTAAAGTAAACTATTATAAAATAGAGTTAAATTATTTTAACTTAATTAAAATTATTATACATATAATATTATTATATTAATTTTAAAAAACTCAAAATTATTTTAATTTGATTTAAATCGCTCTAATATTATTATAATAATTTTTTTTAAAAAAAAGTCAACTATATATTGAGATAAAAAAAAAAATCAAAAGCGTACGAATCGTATTTGACTTATTCTGTAAATTGACCAAATTTTTTATAACATAAACTTGCTTAAAATTATTACATCAAAGATTAAAATATGTTATAGAAGTTTAGTCAAAAGTATTGGAATAAAAAAATAAAAATGTAAATTATAAAAGGGTGTTTGTATTGGGTAATGCTAAATGATCAAAATCTGACCAACCAGAATCAATACATGCAAATGTACACAATATCATATGTGTACATTAATTACATGCATGTACATGCATACATTCTAATTGGAGGATAAAAAATTCTAACTGGTCAGATTCTGACCAACAAGAATTACCGTATGGCCATATGGGATGCCTAACAAAAAATAAAAAAAATTAACTTCTGATTTTTACCTTTGGTAATTTATAGGTTGTTGTAGGTTATAGGTTCAAATTCTACTATTGCCCCATTTTGAAGGACTAATTATAAACACAAATTGTTTATATTTTATTCTAAATTTAATATATCAATTTAATATATTATATTGAAAATATAAAAAAATATATAGGCCACAGCCCAGTTGAAAAATCTAGTGTATTATTTTAGTAAATGTCTGTCAAAACCCCGAAGTAACAGTGACACATGAACTTGATACTCATTGAGAGGGCAAGGGAAAAGCAGAAGAATGGATGATGAAGTTGGTCATGCAGCGGCCGTGATGCAATCAATAGCTTGTTTGCAAATTCCAGTCATCGTTGCTTCTGGACCGTAAACCTGCGACCAAGAATCAACTCTCTTTAGATCACCATTCAAACGTTTTTGTGTAGCGTGATCTAATCTACTTACCTCAAGCGGAATCCCAAGCTCCTCGCCCAGTTTCCTCATTTTCGCCAGACCGGTCTGATAATTTGGACCACCTCTTCGAACAAAAATGTTCATCCTTGCAGCCTTTAGTTTCGATTCCTGGGATCGACATAAAAAAAGAGGGGGAAATTAAAAAGATTGAGAAGAAAAGATAATGTAATTTTAAGAACCAACCTTCTCCTTCAGGGCCCGGATGATGCCATTGAATGTAGCAGCGACATCAGTGAAGTTTGCTATACCCCCTCCAATGAGAAGTGCTCTCTTGCGACCGTCTGGGTTTGCAGTTGCACACTGTCGGCAAAAGATAAAAAAGGAGACAATCTCAATGTTAAGGATGCAGATGAGGATATATATTCCAGATATTGATAGTGAATTCATACATCAAGGACAACTCGAGCATACTGAAGGACCTCATCTTCATTTGGAGCACCACTGTACTCTGCGTAGTTACCGAGTTCAGATGCATAGCCCAAATCTCCAACCTGATCAACCATAAGTCAGATTTGAGGGCAATGCTTATTGTTCATACAGCTAGAGCAGATATATAAGCAATTTTAGTACCATGTAAATTCGGTTGAGATTTATAAAAGCATTGCATAAGTTTTGCAGGAAATGATTTGGTGAAAGAGCTAACCGTATCAGCATAAATGACGCTAGCACCACCACCAGCCACCATCGTCCAAATACGTCCTTGGGAATTTAACACAGTGAACTTCAAGGAAGCACTGGTCTGTAACAATGTGGATTAAAATGGTAAGTATACCTATAAAGCAGGTGATAAAAACATGATATTACAGAAAAAAAAAAAAAAAGGGATCTGGAAACAGATACGACTACTTTATGTTAACATAAAATTGAACTAGACAAGCAGACTGATCAGCTAGGATCACGGAAGTAAGCAAGTTAAATGAACGAGAAAATCTATTTGAGTATTGTCATGTTTAATTGAGATCAAAAGTAGAAACATTTTTCTGTGTTATATTGAAACCCCAATTCAAGTTAGACTTTGAGTCCAACAGAACCTAGCCAAAACATTCAGGCAACTATATTAATGGCTTGTACCAATTCAGCAAAATTTCGTATGCTCCTACTGATGATGAAATTCTCTAAAAACTCAACTTTCAAATGCAAAAATTTATAATGGTAGCAATGGCTTGCATAAACATTTGGAATACATGCTATATTTAAAATTTGCACACTCACTATGAGTAATAAAATACTCAGAATCGTTGCATAGCAAACTGATTATGAGTTGTTGGAGTTCATAGTTATGGCTCACAAATATTTGGTTGTTGGATTCAAGGATTAAAACATGGTTTAAAATCCCGAATCGTATTAGAGTTTCTGTCTAGGACCAGAATGATACGATTTTGGTACCATATCGTGCCAATATGGTTTCAATATTTTTTAAATATAAAAAATAATCTCTCTCTCTCTCTCTCTCTCTCTCTCACTATATATATATATAATGTTTTGATTAAACATGTTTACCTTATCCTATTATAGCTAGGAATTAATTGAAATTATTAACCTAAGTTTTTTTTTTCTAAATTTTTGCACCCCGTGCCCACACACATCCCTCACTGCAATCCACATAGGCCTCGCCGCGACCTGCGGAGGCCTCGTCGTGAATCACGGAGGCCCCATAGTCGCAGAGGCCTCACTGCGAATCGCGGAGGTCTCGTCGCGACCCATGGAGGCTGTAGAGGCCTCGCTACAACCCATGGAGGTCGTGAAGGCTTCGCTGTGACTCACGGAGATCGCAAAGGCCTCACCACGTCCCGCGGAGGTCCCCTTCGTGGTGTCGGTGCTGGGCGGCCGAGGAATGGTAAATTTCGTCCATTTCGTGAATGAAACTTTAAACCATGGATTAAAATATGGTTCATGACAAAGTTTCAATCTTAGATCAAGATGGTACAATTTCTCTCTACAACTTCAATGTGTGCAAAGATCAACTTATAAGTTTTATTTCTATAATCTTCTTCTACTTAGATTGTTTACCTCCAAATATAAGCTCAGAAAGTTAGTCAAATTAAATTTCTGAAGCAACTTACATAAATATAGCATGGGTTTCGAATGATTAATTACTTGCCAATATCAAAATGAGTGACATGTATGCATGACAACATTGATTTTTGTAGCATTCTAGTGAGATCATATTCATAATTTTCGAAATCCATATTAAGTAATACTCCTTACCTAATATTGGAACAAGTTTTTCTAAATGTCCTCAAATATGACTCAATTAACTATTAATAGTTGGACTTCTACAGCACAATTGGACCTGGAAAAAGCATAGGTGCAATATGTGGATACATCTCAATTCCTCCAACACTCTCTTCTAACATCACTCCTAAATAGTGATGTTGGCGCATTGATTGGTGCTTCATCTCTTCTCCTACCCTTTCTCTTTATAGTGTTTCTTCTTTCCCCGTGGGCAACAAATCAAATTAAAGAATAAGTTATGGAGAGAGAATCTTCTTATCTTGATTTTAGACAATATTAGCCATACACCATCTCCATCTTTGTCAATATCATCAAAACTATGCCGGCATAAGTGGCACGATGACATTATTCTACCAATATAGTATTGGTATTGGTCACGACCAAAATAATGCATTTTGATCATGCTGACCAATATCAATTCACAATTGAAACCACTGTCGGATGTTATGTGTAGTTCTATATTTTTGGGTTAATAGTCACTTCTATTAATTAATAGAGTATTTTCTTTATCTATTAAATTCCAAATTGATTACCTTTTAAGATTGAAGTTTTATTCTTCAATCAACTCAAAGGGAGGTTACATCTTTGATATCACAAAGCATACTACCCACCCTCCACCATCGTAAAATTTGAATATTCTTTCTCCTCCATCCGTCGCCAGCCCTCCATCCCCAAGCCAGCATTCAGTATGCCAAGCCCCACTTCTCGCCATGTCTACACCCCTTGCCTTCCTCAACCCTTGTCAATCGCACGTCCAATGAACCCAACCAATGCCAAACAAGAAGAAGAAACCAACGTAGTGTTAGCCTTCCCCTTCATTGGCACCCTTTGTTCTACTTCAATCCCCACATTTTGAAGCAAAGAAACAACACCTGAAGACCAATCTTGAGGTTTTTTGCATTCTTCCAATTGAGAACTAGTTTCTTTTGCCCCATTTCCTACAGGCAAAAGTTTACTCATCCAACATGTTTCAAGTTGGGTCATAGCAAGATTCAAAACCTCAAGTCATGCCCGAGTTCAAGTTGGTATCGTGTCAACATTTCAATACATGATGTCGATGATAGATTCGAGGTTGAAGGAGAAAAGAAATGAAGCCGAGGAAGGAGATATTGTTTATGGCAAGTCATATCAAGTTTTAGTAATTTACTGGAACAATACATTTCTACCGTTTAAGCTCAGCATGGTATGATATTTTAAACGATAAGTCATAGGCCAATTACAAAGTATCCAAATTCTCTAGCCTCGTTCTTGAACTTATTGGGAAAGTATTGTCTTTGATGATCCAAAAGATGTTTGGTTGGAGCTCACTAATCTAAATCAGCCAAGAGTAGTAGAGACTGTCTCCCTATATACATCTTAAATGAGGGCTAGCTCAAGCCTCCCACTGCCCACTTGTTTCAGCGCAGCATGTTGTGAGCTTCAACCCTAACCACATCCGTAATAGTTAATTCTCATCCATACTAAGTGAGAGTCTAGGTGGGTCCACTTTTCAAAGGAAAAAAAACAATTGTTAAAGAAAAAGGAGGTCAAATTAAATATTTTTTAGAAAGAGGGACTATTATTAATCAACCAACTCATGACAACCTTTTATGGTAGAAGGTGCAAAATGCAGATTCTTAAAAAAAGTGTATAAAACAAAAAGGGGGTTATTCGTGAAAAAAAAAATTAATATGGACACCTTTGTTCGATGCCACTATAATTGGAAGCAAATTATTAGCTTGGAATAAATCTGCTACTCCCTAATTAGCTAGTGGAATAAATCTGCTACTACCTAATTTGCCAGTTTGGAATAAATCCGCTACTTACCTAATTAGCTGCTGGAATAAATCTACTACTGCCAAAATTTGCTACTGCTATAAGTAGAAATAAATAAAGGATCTTTCTATTTTTGATTCCTTGTTTCCTTTAGCGATTGTTTTTTTCCTTTTTTTCTTGAATAGTCCATGTAATTGACTTCTTATATAAGGAGTGTTATTATCAATGAAGAGAAAAAGAAAAATTGAGTAATTTGGACTTTGTCTAAGACGAGTCTTTCCCCCTGAGTAATTTGGACTCTGTCTATGATGAGTCTTTCCCCTTCCCTTCCCCATTATGTGTTGCATGACCAAGTATGGATCCGGATCTCGACCTATGACTCGATCCTGCACTCGAGACCATAACAACTTGATATCAGAGCTGATCATGGGTGACATGGATCCAATCACATCCAAACTCGATACCTTCATGGAAAGATTGATCTCACAACAGTAAGTTTTCATAAAGCAGTTCACCTTCCGCCAACGAGGACTAGAGGAGCAGATGGCCGAGTTATCTCGTACGGTTCAAGAGACAAGACAACAGCTGGTGCCCACCGCAAACAACCTTACTAGCGCGGAGTGTGGCCCTTCTAAAGCCTCGGAGGTCAGACTTAAATCACCAATTAGTGGCACCCTAGTTCCACGGTACTCGAAGATGGAGTTCCCCACCTATTCTAAGAAGGGGATCCACGGGCTGGATTAAAAGGTGCGAAGAATTCTTT
Source organism: Zingiber officinale (assembly GCF_018446385.1). Lineage (NCBI taxonomy): Eukaryota > Viridiplantae > Streptophyta > Magnoliopsida > Zingiberales > Zingiberaceae > Zingiber > Zingiber officinale. The sequence continues at coordinate 19,675,911 of NC_055989.1, forward strand.
GCCAACCAAAGGACCACAGAAACCGACAAGGTTGGTCTTACTGCCTTCCACTTGGTAGAGGAAGCCCAACTTTGGATTGATCAAATGGAACAGGAAGAATCTGATATGACTTGGAAGCAATTCAAAAACCATTATCATATTCGCTTTGGGTTGCCTATGAGCAACAACCCACTGGGAGAGCTAGCAAATCTAAAGCAACAGGCTCGGTAGAAGATTACCAGCGACAGTTCCAATCCCACCTCGCCCAGACCTCAGACCTTCGATCACAACAACAGGTTGACTTGTTCACTACAGGGCTAGTCGAATATCTCTGTATTAACATTGAACTGCAGAAGCCTAAAAACCTAAGCATTGCAATGAATATGGCCAGAGGCAGTACTTCCATCAAGGCAGGAGGCTTCTGCACACGAATTGGGGCGAGACCACAACCAAGCTCAACACCAGTAGTGGAGGCCCTCCTTTGGCGAAGACCAAGACAACGGGGGACATCAGCAAGGATACTCCACCTGCTTCATTCTTCAAGCGCCTGACCCGCGCCGAAATGGCAGAACGGAGAACCAAGGGCCTCTGTTTTAATTGTGATGAGTTCTACTCCACAGGTCACAAGTATAAATGGCTGTTTTGGATTGAAGTGTCTGATGATGCAAGGAAGGTGAGGAAGAGGTGGAAGTGGATTCGAAAATTTTCCTCCATGCTATTAGTGACGTTATACCCCACTTTCGAGCTTGAGGACAAGCTCAGCATCGAGGAAAGGAGTGATGATATGGACACCTTTATTGGATGCCACTATAATTGGATGCAAATTACCTGCTTGAAATAAATCTGCTACTACCTAATTAGCTAGTGGAATAAATTTGCTACTACCTAAATTGTCAGTTTGGAATAAATCTGCTACTATCTAATTAGCTGGAATAAATCTACTACTGCCAAAATTTGCTACTGCTATAAGTAGAAATAAATAAAGGGTCTTTCTATTTTTGATTCCTTCTTTCCTTTAACGATTGGTCTTTTCTTTTTGTCCTTGAATAGTCCATGTAATTGACTTCTTATATAAGGAGTGTTATTATCAATGAAGAGAGGAAGAAAAATTGAGGAATTTGGATTCTCTAGGACGAATCTTTCCCCTGAGTAATTTGGACTTTGTCTAGGACGAGTCTTTCCCCCTCCCTTCCCCATTACGTGTTGCATGACCAAGTACAAATCCTGATCTCGACTTGTAACTCGATCCTGCACTCAAGACCATAACAAAAACATATTTGGAAAAAGGAATGAAAATAAAATTTGGAGCATTTAATTTACCCAACTTCATGTCAACTTATTCTCTCCCCCTCCCCTCTTCTTATGAGAGTTTGATGTACTGTTTAGATATATTGTCTCACCATCTCCCCTTTGTCATGTGATATCTGTGTATGGTTTAAGATGAGAATAGGTATCGTATACTGTTTCCCTACATTTCTCTTATCTTGGAAAGGATGTCTCTCTTGACATCCTCTCCTCTTGGCAAAAGACCAAAAATTCACTTTCTTCCCAATTTTCTCCCCTCTCAGAAAATATGTTGGCATTGATTCTGATTTCACAGATGTCTTATGCCTTAAACTTTATCAATCTCTACGGTGGTTGTAACTTCAGAAAAAAAATATACATTAGCTTTGTCTCTTTTCTAAGACTCTCAATCTTTCTATGGGTGGAAAATGTTAGAATGCTACTCCATCTCCTCGCTGACATCTTCTCCTCAACTATTAAAGTAATACCAGACTTTCTTTGTCTCTCTCCTGATATTAAGCCGCTTCAAGAATCGATATTGAAAATGTGCTTTTAACTCTTTTTCTCTGCAACTTTTCATAAGTTTCCATTTCATCTTTGCAAACTTCAGAATCCTATGCTATATTCAGTTAAAGAGCAATATTATAGTACTCGAATGGAAACTAAATTAATTCATATTCTCATCAAGTGCAGCTGCCAACTCTTTTTAAGATCAATCTAAAGCACCACATCTTCATCATTTTGTTGTTATTTTTTTTTCTTCTAATTATAGCCTTTTTATTATATGTAAAAAGTAAGTTGGAAATCTAGTACTTATACTCTACCTTGAGGGGGAGTGTAAGTCTCCAGAGTTAATTGTTATATGAATTCAGATTTAGCCCTATATGGAATGCTTAGATATTGAGTGCTATACCTGAGTCCTGTATATAGGGTGTATTAGTAATAATTATATTTTACGATGCAATCTTTTCTTGCTCAATCTCTGAAAACAAAAGCTATGGACAGTTTTGATACTTAAGATAAGTAGAAAATAAGAAAGAGATATTAATGATGTTTCTAAGTGTAGTGCAAATATAAGCAAGATTACAGAGTATTGTAGCTCCTCATCCTGATAAATATTGGAATTAAATAGAAATGAAAAATATTAAATTTAAGCTTTTTACCTTCTCGTCAAGTTTGTGAACAAACTTCTCTGTGGGGCTCAGTACTCTACCGAAAGGAAGAGGAAATTCAATGTTTCCCCACCTAAATAATGAGTTCAATTTTAGAAAGATATTGTTAGAAGAAGTGAACATCAGAAAGCACCTTGCCCAAGGCTATTTGAAGCCTACAAACAACATACTTTTTGAAGTTCTTGAAGGCAGCAGTGTCATCCAGTTCTCCTCGCATATCCAGTGGGTATGGTTCACCGTTTACCAAAGTAAAAGGGTTCATCTCTATAAAACTGAAATCCAAATCTGCAAAAGATGATGAGAACTAAAGATATACCAAATCATAAACAAATTTTCAATGAAACAATATAAGTTATATATAAGAATAGTGAAATCAACAAAAGGTAGCCAGTAACCATATAGGACAGGATAACATAATATAGAACAAGAGTTATCAAACTACCTACCTATAATAGGAATTTACTAAAATACATATCTTCAGTGTGAAGTAAAAGGAACAGAAGAGTATTGGACAGCCCATTGTAGGATATACAATGTTTTTCAGTAGCATAATAGTTAGAGAGTGTTCTCCATAAAAAGAATATGTGCTTCAGAAAGCAACAAATGTGGAATCCATTCTAGATGTACATAGAGATGAATAACCCTTAGCATACCTTGGAACACAGTAAAGACCCCCCTTATGAAATCTCCTATTGTCCCTCGCACCTGAATAAAGCAATGCAACAAGACACACAGTTATGGTATTTACAAAATGTCTAAAATATATCAGACGTGAAAATTTTGTAAGCCCAAGCAGAATTAGTTTGAAAGTGAAGTTTCTAAGTGAATGATTATCTTTGCAAATTCATCAGAACAGCAAGCATAGAGAATTCAACGAACAATAACCATGAAATCGATGGAGCTCACCTCCAGCTGAAGGGTTGCAATCAATGGAGCACACGCATCAGCTGTCATGGGCTTCTCTGTAGGAAGATAAACTGTCTTAACTTTGTCCCAGTTCTCCTCTATTTCAATGCCTCCACACTCTGAGAAGCTGATTGTGCAACCCAGCCTTTCAGACACAATGGAGAGATAGTACTCTTGATCATGGGGAACAAATGGCTCAATAATAAATGTGGTAATAGGCGCCCTGCATCCTTCCATCTCAACCTTGAATAACCAGAACAAAATTAGACCCCACCTTACCAGACAGTTGGATAACAAAGAACAAAGCAATCGTAGATCCGAATCAGATTAGATTCAGTCAAACTATTAGCCCATTACAGAAAAGGAAAATACAAAAGAATAGATCCCCACCTCCTTTCCCAGGCGTTCCTTCACAAACTGGGCCGCCTGAGCTAGATCTAAATTGAGAGCTACCAAACCGCTCTTCCCCCGCTTTCCAAACAGCATGTCCGGCTTCACGACCAATTTCTCCGACGAAAGCCACGGTTCCACGTTTGCCAACTCATTGAAGTCCGTCTCTTCCGTCACCTATTACAAATCCACCATCACAGGACATTCCCATCAGCTTCCAATCCCCCCGACCACAAATTTCAACAACAAAAACAAATCCAAAAACAGAATCATTCGCACCGACGAAACCTCACAATCGACCTTTAAACACACAAAAAAAGAACTCGTAAAACAAGATCAGCGAAGGAGTGATCAAGGGAAAGAGAGAAGAAGCAACCTGAGCGGAGCGGATCCGTAGATCTATGCCTGCGTGACGCTTGAGGTGCTCCTTGAGGAGCCGCTTGGAATCGTACTCCCGGATCTTCTTCCTCGCCATGCTCTTCCACTCACCTCTCTTTCCTTCTCCCCTGATTTCCTTATATAGCCGCGTGGAGAGGAGGCACAGACACCGATGCACGGTGGAGATCCGCCCAACCGGAGTAGGTGGGCGCTCGCAGTGAAGGCGCAGAAGTGGTTAGGTTTGACGGACGGTAGTCGACGCGCCCACCTAACTCCTCTTCGCAGCGGACGGCTGTTGATCTCCGCTGCCCGTTTCTTCGATATCCACCGTCAAAAGTTTTGGAAAGGAAGGTGACCCGTCCGATTCGTGCCCCGTCGGTTTGGGTGGGCCAACGTTGCTTAAAGGGAAGTTTTGGTGGTGGGCCACATTGGGTTCGATCGGATTCATTACAAATTCTATTTCAAATTGGGAGCGGCAATTCAGAGGTGTCAATGGCACAAAGGCGAAACTCGACTGGCAGTTGATCATGTGACATGATCTCAGGCGTTGGATCCGTATTCCATCTTTTGCTTTGAAATAGATAGGTAGCACCTCGTCACGTGAGGTTGGCCTGGTTTCTCTGACGTTGGCCTTATCCATTGGTTCTAACTTCCAACTAATTGTCTGATGCTAACAATGAAACAAGCCTAAGTTTGTTTAGAGACATTAAACATGCAACTCAGAGAAGACCATACCAGGCGAGGCACGAGCTTATTGTGTGATGGTTGTCATTACTTCCTCGATAAAGTTTCAAACGACATAGGCGCATCTCAGGGCTATAATATAATGGTAGAACATTCAAGTTATCATTTATATATTCACGATTCAATTTTTAATTATGATGTATCTAGTTTGATTTAGCTATGACAAATTTATAAAAAAATTTCCTCCAAAGTGAGTACACAACCAAAGACTGCTAGCCTTCTTGCCCACCCGGTGGACGTGCGATATTCCGCACCGCATATACAAGTTCAAAAGGAAGAGACATCACGCAGAAGTTCACCATCCACTAAGTATAATGGAGGGATGAACCACACTGGTCTTTAATATCATTTCTAAAACTGATTGCTAACCTTTCGTCTATTCTTTCATAACATTTTGGTATTTAAGTTTAAAACTCCTCATAAAGACAAACTTAGAGCATTACTGATTTCCATTTCAGAAAAAAATATATGAAATCACATGTTAAAAAAAAAATCAAATGCAAGAGTTGGATTTGAATACTTGGCTGTCATTATCTTTGAAGCCACCATAAAATTAGCAGCCTCTGTATAATGAATTCCGTCCCAACTAATATACTCAGGATCCAATGGCGCAGACTTGGCTTTCAGGATGCCCACAACCAATGTCATTGTTGTAGTTGTATGGAGGTCCACCATGGCAACAACTAGTGGCGGATCTAGGGAGAGCGGGAGTGTGCTTGAGCACCCCCTTATTCCCGGAAAAGTCCACCAGTATGTTGTAGTCCGAGGGGCAGCGAGAAGGAAGACAAGCTCCAGCTTCCTTCTTTGAGCACCCTCTTCTTTTTTTGTCTGGATCCATCACTGGCCACAGCACGCCATGAATGCAGTCTCAAAGCCTGCAAAGTAAATGAAGGCAGAATCGTGGATGATCCTGTCCGAAAGCTGAGTCGGACGAAGGCTGGTCGCGACGGCCTGGTTGTTGACGGAAAGTCGTGGGTGATTTGGCTCCCACGGGCGGCTGACGATGCTGCAGGATCCTGCACACACTCAGACGATCTCCCTCCTCACATTAGAGACCAGAACCCAGGGAAAAAGTCCCCGGATCAGGCCCTCCGACGCTCAAGTCAGGTCCTTTTTCCCCAGAAAAAGCAGAGAGCCGAAAAAAAATGACTGAAAATGAAAAGTTGTGGAAAAAGTGACGAGAGAGCGTACCCGCGTACGAGGAATCCCCTCCTTTTTATGCACCCGCCTTGCTTCCAGAACCTGCAACCCTGTCAGAAAACGTTAGACGCTGGGCTTTGTCGTATATCCCGGACACCTGTCGTGCTGCTATTGGTCGTGAAGGCATCTTCTTGTTTAGGAACCTCCGCCTTTACACATGGGTTTTGTTTTGTAGCGAAGGACATCTGTTAGGCTACTATTGGTTATGAGGGCATCTTTTCGTTTAGGAACCTCCGCCTTCGCACATCTCACTGGTATGTAATGATTACCCTTGACGGACAATTGTGATCCTCCGACTCCTGCACAGCTTAGCTCATCATATTTATCGTGGTCTGCATCTACCTCACACCCCTCGACCAGATCCCGCCTCTAAGCGTTACTTGTCAGTCGGGCTAACCCTGAACAGCCTTGTCGATCACGGTCTGTACTCTGTACCCTGTATTTCCTGGCGCTCGACCATAAGCCTGTAGATCGGGCTGTCTTTACACAGCTTTGCCGCTTCCGACCTGTGATTTGTGACTTGCACTTCCAGGCCTTCGAATCGCAGGCCTGTAGATCGAGCTGCCTCTACCCAGCTCTGTCGATCCCGACCCATGAGTATTTGCTGGCCCTCGACCGTAAGCCTGTAGATCGAGATGTCTTTACACAGCTCTGATGCTTCCGATCTGTGATTTGTGATTTGCACTTCCGGGCCTTCGAATCGCAGGCCTGTAGATCGAGCTGCCTCTACCCAGCTCTGCCGATCCCGACCCGTGAGTATTTGCTGGCCCTCGACCGTAAGCCTGTAGATCGGGCTGTCTTTACACAGCTCTGACGCTTCCGATCTGTGATTTGTGACTTGCACTTCCGGGCCTTCGAATCGCAGGCCTGTAGATAGAGCTGCCTCTACCCAGCTCTGCCGATCCCGACCTGTGCCCGGTGTTCCGCCCGTCGTCTCCCTTTGTCTTTCAACTACTTTGCCCCCTTGATCGACAAGTTTGCCTGACCTCTGACTACCCCATATGCTTACCTCTGACTGCCTAGTCAGCTTGACTATTGACTGCCGAGTCACCTTGATTATTGACTGCCAAGTCACCTTGACTATTGACCGTTACGTTCTCTTGACTTTTGACCGCTATATGGTCTTGACCCTTCTCACCCTTTCCTCTTGGGCCCCTCCATTACCAACCGTATCACTGGAGGTTGCACGGATAGGTCTGCATAAACTTATATAAATGTCTCCTCGGAAGATCAAGTGAATCAGCTTCATATGATGATTCAAGCAACACAGCAGTACAATTTCAGAAAAGGCATCATAATTTGATTGTGGCATGACATCATTTGATTGAAGCGTCACGATTCAATTTTGCTGCTACACATTGACTCAATAGGACGGTGGCATAGTTTGATTATACTAGGTATCAATATATGTAGTTGATACAATTCAATTATAGTATGTCTCTCAGTTTGGTTTTGGTTTTGGTTTAGGTGTAAGTATTGATTGATTTTGTTGTATACTCGTTGTTTAGTAGGTATGGCAGTTTAGTATATGGGTGAGTAAAATATTGACTAAACCGAAATAATTAACTGAACTGACAAAATTTGAAAATTCAATCTGATTAATTTGAAAATTTAAATTTTTAAAAAATAAAATAACAATTTATCCGGTTCAATCTCAGTTTTAAAATTCCAAATTTGATTAAACCGATTAAACTATCATGTTACGAGCAATCAATTGTTGTACCTAAACCGGTGTTATAGGCTCAATATATCAAATAGGTAAGCTCGACTGATTGACTCAATTGTACAATAGTAGTTGACTATTAAGAAAAATTCAGTTAATTTGATAATCGACTGAATTAATCAATTTTTTCAATTTTAATGACAAAATTTTATCGATTCGATTTATCAAAAAAAAAAATGTTCGGTTAGTTTGGTTTTGATTTATTTGGTTCGATCAATTTAATTTTTAATCGAATTCTTAGTCCTAGTTTAGTAAGGAGGAATGACTACAATACAACATTAGTGTCATTATTTAGTTGCTAGTTTAGTAAGGAGGAATGACTACAATACAACATTAGTGTCATTATTTAGTTGCCCTGTCATTGTTTGATTTTATCATATATTTGACTTTGGAAGTGTTATAGTTTGGATATAATATGTTCAACAATTTGGTCATAGTAAATGCTACAGCTTAGTTATAGTAGGTGTGTCACGCTTTGGTTGAGATGACAGGTTTTATTTTGTTGCCTATTATGCCACAGTTTGGTTATAGAGTGTTAAAGTTGGACTATAGCAAGTGCAACAAATCTATTATGTAAGGTGATGGGGTGATGAGGAGTTCATCCGGCGGAGGGTCACGATTACGATATAAGTCAAAGTTAAGGTTGGCCAATGCCCCTATATCCTCGGTCGTTCAGGTAGGCCACTGTCCCGACTAAGATAAAGAAGATCCGATCCAACATCAGTACAGCCAGGGAATACACCGAACATCCGGCGCTCAAAAAAGCAAGTACCAAGTATCTGCAAAGGCACACCGAGCAGCAACCCCATTCAGCTTTACATCAATCCTCGAAAGTAGCGGAGTGGAGTGACGATCGAGCATACTACATTCAGATATATCGATATTACGACCAAACAATTTCCCGGCTCAACCAGGGAGCAGATCCAGCGGCCAAGCACTAATCCCGTTCAGCGTAACAAAGGATAGTGGAAAGCCGGCCGAGCGTCTATCCCGCTCTACCCAGGGGCAAACAGTGTTCGAACAAGAAGAAGGTCGGTCGAGCGGCTCTTTCGCTCGGCCCAATAACAGACAAAAGAAGTATCTGTCGGTATCATTTTGGGAACCAGTGTCGCCGATAGACGGCATGGTTGGCGGCATGGTCAGGCAGAGGATCGTACGTCGGAAGCTTCTACTGTCACGTCAGAAATATGCTCGGCTCATTAAGGTATTGTGTCAGAGACATTTTCCTGACATATCTTTTTATGGAAATTGTGGAGAAGCACGCACGCCTTAGGAAGCATGCACACACGCTACAGGAGCCTTATATAAAGGAGGGTCCAAGCTTCAGCGGAGGTATGCGATAATCCATTATTGCTGCTACTGTTCACTACTTTACTTTACTTCCACACATCGCTGGTAACTGACTTGAGCGTCGGAGGGTCAACACCGGGAACCCCTTCCCTGGCTCGGCACTGACGTAGTTGTGGTTGCAGGGCCGCGCGGAGTCAACACACGATCAGCAGGAGCGCCAAGTCCCCAGCTTCCATCACCTCGACTATCGGACAAGATCATATTTGGCGCCGTCTGTGGGAATGCAACTTGCATCCGAGCCGAGAGGATGGAAGACGTTGGACGACTTCACACAGTGGTGCTCACCCAAGAAGAGCTCGACCTGCTTGTGCAAACCCGAGCATAGAAAATAGTCGAGAAGCAACAAGAAAAGGCACTAGCCGATCTGCAAACGCAGCAAGCAATGTCCGTAACAGGAGGCCGAGCAGCACAGGAGGACCGCCCGTAGCAACTCTCTATCTGGGGGCAGAATAGATTGTCAACCGGCACACATGGAGAGGCGCCACCCGTGCCCATACCTTTTCATTGGGCACTGTTCCAAACACCCTCGAAGATAGCCCAAGCCAACCAAGAGCGGAGATCTTCTTCGGACGAAGCGCCCGTTCGGGACGCACAGAAGGGCAAGGCGCCTCGAGGCAACGCATCTCCCAAGCAAATCAACCGCCAGTTCTCCGAAGACATATTGCGAGATCCTCTCCTTAGGCACTACACCCCACTGGTGATCGGGTCCTATAACGGGTCGACCGATCTAGATGATCATCTGGATATGTTCGATAATGAAGCCACACTCCACCAGTTCATGGACGAAGTGAAATGCCAAGTCTTCCTCACCACATTTTCTGGCTCAGCGCAACGTTGGTTCAGAAGGCTTCCGGATGGCTCAGTACGCAGTTTCAAGGATTTCCGAACGGCTTTCCTGCACCACTTTGCCAACAGTCGACACTACCAAAAGAAAAGCATCAGCCTTTTTTCCTTGAAGCAAGGATCCAAGGAGACGCTCAGAGCCTACATTCAACGTTTCAATCAGATAGCTATGGATATCCCTTCAGTCTCATCTGAGACCATGATGAATGTCTTCACACAGGGACTCATAGAGGGGGACTTCTTCCGATTGCTCATCAGGAAGCCGTCCCGGGACTACCACTACATGCTCAAGAAAGCCAACGAGTACATCAATGTGGAGGAAGCCCAAGCGGCCAGAAGAAAGGAGGCGTCGACCGAGCCCTTTGTCCCGACCGAGCGTCCACCATCAGGCAACCATCAACCGCCTAGGGGGCCAAGGGCTGAAGGAGCGTGACCGCACTCAGAAACCAGAGCGCACGCCATCCAGTATGTGGCATCCGGATGACCAAAGGCGTCAAAAGGAAAGATATAGACACATATGTTCTGCTTTTTCCACTAGTCGGCATCGCACAATACACGTGACTGTCGCGGCCTAACGTCGATCACCAGCCGATCGACTCCCAGAGGGTACCGCCGCCGAACCCCCTCTCCCGATCGACGGCATAGATACCAGTCCACCGGTCGTCAAGGAGACGCAAGAAGGTCGTCAGAACGGTACCAACACCAACAACAAAATGAGAGTTTCAATCCTTCCCGAAGCTCAAACGATCAGAATCAACCTTCCGCTCGGGAGGAAGAAAACAGAAGCAATACCGCCCGAGGAGAAATAAGCGTCATTTTCGGCGAACCGACTAACTGCAACTCCAATCGAGCCCGGAAGTCGTACACACGACGACTGGAGATCCATGCAGTAGGATGCAGCCGGGAGAAGGCGAGCGGGCCCGAGATCAACTTCGGACCCCGTGACTTAGAGGGAGTCGAGATCCCTCACGACGACGCCTTGATCATCCGAGCGATGATCGCTAATTATACCATTCATCGTATCTTTGTTTACATAGAAAGTTCAAGGAAATAATTTTCAAGAAAGCGTTTGATCAGCTGCAGATTGATCAGGACGGGCTGCTACCTATGACGACCCCGCTGTACGGATTCATCGGCAATGAAGTTTTGCTAATCGGCCAAACAAGATTGGTCATTTCACTAGGAGAGGAGCCGCTCAGGAGGACTAGGACCACGAACTTCATTGTGATGGGCGCCCCTCATCTTACAGGGTCATCCTAGGGCGACCGGCCCTCAACGAGTTCAGGTCAGTAGTCTCTATCTGCTGCCAAAAAATTAAGTTCCTGGTAGATGACCAGATTGGAGAAGTCAAGGGCGACCAACTTGCCGCTCGACGTTGCTACGTCGAGATGATCAAGACCGAGGCCAAAGCCGCTCGGAAGAATCCGCGACTCGAGGTAAACACCATTACTGAAAAACCTCCTGCCCTCGTGTACGAAGAAAAAAAGGAAGTTCAGATCCATCCTTGCCGAACGGAGGCCACTACTTTCGTGGTTGCCGACTTAGAGGCCAAGTAGAAGACAGAATTGGTCGCTTGTCTCCAGCGGAACCATGACGTGTTTGCATGGTCAACGTATGAGCTGCACGACATCTCCCCAAGCGTAGCTCAGCATGAGCTACATGTCCGACTGGACGCTCGTCCGATAAAGCAACGCACAAGGGATTTCAGCGCCGAGCAAAACCTGATCATCCAGGTGGAGGTAGAAAAGTTGTTGCAAGCCGGACACGTGAGGGAAGTTCAATTTGCAAGCTGGCTCGCCAACGTCATCCTCGTCTCCAAATCGGGCAACAAATGGCGAGTCTGCATCAACTTCCGTGACTTGAACAAGGCATGCCCGAAGGATTTCTTCTCGTTACCTTGGATCGACCAGATGGTGGACTCCACTACGGGATGTGAGTTGATCTGCATGCTAGATGCCTACTAGGGTTATCATCAAGTGTCGCTCGCCCGCGAAGATCAAGAAAAGGTCAGCTTCATTACGACCGACAGTACGTACTGCTACAATGTCATGTCATTCAGACTCAAGAATGTCGAAGCCACTTATCAAAGATTGATGAACAAAGTGTTCCAACGGTAGATCGACCGTAACATGGAGGTATACGTAAATGATATCCTGATAAAATCCCTCCGAGTGGCTGACCTATGTGCAGATATTAAGGAGGATAAAGCTAAACTCAAGCAAGTGTCTGTTCGACGCAAAGAGTGGGTGCTTCCTCGGCTACATAGTAACCGAGCGGGGCATCGAAGCGAACCCAATCAAGTGAAAGAATTGCAAGACATGCCCCCGTCCCGCAACTTAAAGGAAGCTCAGTGATTGACCGGTCGGATCACGGTGCTATCCAGATTCATCTCCAAGTCATCCGATCGGAGCTGACCATTCTTCAAAATACTGCGTCGGGCGATAAAATTTCAATGGGACGAGGAGTACAACAAGGCATTCGAAGAGCTCAAAGAATACCTCAACTCCCTGCTTGTCCTAGCCAAGCCATATGTCGGCGAGCCGCTCCGAATCTACTTGTCATCTACAGAGCATGCGGTCGGTTCAGCATTAGTTAGGTAGAGCAATGAGGAATAACCATTGTACTTTTTAAGCCACATATTAAAAGATGTTAAGCCTCACTACACTGGTCTTAAGAAGCTAGCTTATGCTTTAGTGCTCATCGCTCAGAGACTTCGCCCATACTTCCTCGCTCACTCAATAATTGTGATGACCAATAGTCTCTTGGGAAGAGTCCTTCTCAATCCCGAGGTGTCTGGACGACTGATCAAATCGACAACGAAGCTCAGCGAGTTCGACATCCAGTATCAACCCCGAACTGCCATCAAAGCACAGTCCTTGGTGGATTTCATCACCGAGGTACAGAACCCAGAGCCAGAAGCCGTTTGGAGGATATATGTGGATGATTCGTTCACTCGACAGGGGAGTAGCATCGGCATACTACTCATCCCCCGCAAGAAAATTGGATGCAGTTGCCGTTCGACTAGACTACAGGGCCACCAACAACGAAGCCGAGTACGAGGTGCTAATAGCCGGCTTACAAGCCGCTCGGCACGTTAGAGCAGTCAGAGTCTTGATCCATTTGGATTTTTAGTTGGCCGCTCAGCAACTGTCCAAAGCGTTCGAGATAAGCAACATCCAACTCAAGCTCTACATAGAGGCCTTTGAAAAGTTAAAGTCCAACTTTCGAGAGATTGTTATACAGAAGATCCCCCGATCGGAAAATCAGGCTGCAGATGAATTGGCCAAGTTAGCTAGTTCATTGTCGCCGATCATTATAGGTCAGTCGATTGAGCAAGTATCGCTGGTGGGCCACATCAATCGTATGGAGGGAATCACCTTTCCAAGCGACTGGAGGACGAGCTTAACAGAATTCTTGCGTTCAGGGAGTATGCTTATCGATCCGGAGGATGCTCGCCTGATAAAGAAGAGAGTCGGTCGATTCACCCTGATCGGCGACCAGCTCTATAAGAAGGCCTTCGCCCGACCCCTACTCAAATGCGTCGGACCAGAAGACGTCAATTATATCTTGAAGGAGGTACACCAAGGCGCTTGCGGGGGTCGCCCGAGCAGCCACGCGTTTGCTCGAAAAATACTTCTGGCTGGATACTTCTGGTAGATCCTCAAGGAGGGCGCCGCTCGGAAGATGGGCACCTGCTTATCTTGCCAGAAATACCACAGCATGCCACCGACCGACCGAGGAAATGAAAGCGCCCACGGTATCATGCCCGTTCAACCAATGGGGCATGGATATCGTGGGATCTTTCCCTATGCAACTGATTAGCGAAAGTTCTTGCTCGTCGGGGTGGACTACTTCTCCAAATGGGTCGAAGACGAGCCCCTAGCCAAGATAACTGAGCAGATGGTCATGAAGTTCGTATGACAGAACATCATCTGCCGGTTCGACATCCCTCGTCGGTTTGTCTCAGATAATGGAAGATAATTCGTCGGTCAGAGGCTCAGGGAGTTGTGCGAAGGATATGGTATCCAGTAGGCCTTCACTTCCGTGGCCTATCCGCAGAGTAATGGGCAAGCAGAAGTCACCAATCGGGAAATCCTCCGAGTCTTGCGTGCTCGGCTCAACCACATAGGAGGCAGCTGGGTCGACGAACTCCCAGCATGCTATGGGCTCTCCGCACGACTCCGAAAGAGGCGGCCAGCGTAACTCCATTTCAGTTGGTATACGACGGCGAAGCAGTCATCCCAGTGGAGGTGGGAGTAGAATCCGATCGGGTGCAACACTACGACGAAGGGAATGCATAACGGAGGCAAATGGAGCTCAACTTGGTGGATGAGACACGAGCAAAAGTCGCCATTCGGCTAACAACCTACCGACAATATATGAGGCAGAATTATAATCGACGGGTGATCCCAAGATCTTTCTAGGTCGGTGACCTAGTCTAGAAGAAGGTGAAGTCGGTCGACGATAATGCCAAGCTTGAGGCACCATGGGCGGGACCATTCAAGGTCGTGCAGAAGTTCCGTTCGGGTGCCTATTATCTGGAGGATGAGACGGGAAGACAGCTCGAACGACCATGGAGCGCAAACCATTGTTGACGTTCCGCAAATGTACGGAAATGTCGTAAGTAATAATAAAAGATATCGTATCCACAGGGACTGGAATAACCACTAAAGAGTGCTCAACGCGAATTAGCTAAACAACTATCAATTGATTTTTAGAAACTAAATGCAACTAATGAAAAGCAAACATAGAAATAAAAGAAATAGAAACAAGAATAAGAGCTATGATAAAGGTATGTTCTAGGAGTTTCGATTTCTTTGTAAGATTATTCAATGTAAATGATCTACCAAATCTTATTTCTCAATTGTCCATCATTTGTAGGAGCTTGTCGGCTCTCTCTTGCAATAGACAACCGGCCTAAGACTGAAATATATACCTAAATATGATCAATTAGGAATGAATCTATGTTGTCCTTACATGGGCTTGCCTTTCACGTGCATCCCTCAGATAATCAACATAAGAATTCATCGTTCCTCAACCGCATCAAGATATAAGATATGAACACATACAATCTATCCTACCCCCTTGAATAACCCTATTTCACCCTCAAGATCATTTCTCAAACGTCCTTACACAGGCTTGTTCCTGTCACGAACGTCCCTCGGAAAATCGAATGAGAAATAATCTCTACAAGATCCACCAGGTATTCAAACATTCAATCAAGAATGGGCATTAGGTCCGAATCACAACAATCCACACAAGATCAAAGAGATACAAAACAGGATAAAATCATTAAAATAGGAAATTGACAAATCCACAAGAGTTTTACATCAAATCTTCATTACAAATACTCCCTCCATCCTAGAACAAGAGATCTAATCCATAGAACAAGGAAAGAAATCCGAAAACAAGAAGATTACAAGCATCTTGATCCCCAAATCCAAGAAAGAAAGGGAAGAAAGGCTTATCTACGATGAAGAACGGTCTTTGGATCCAATCCTTGCTTCCGGAGTCGAAACGATGAAGATCTGCCCTCGAATCGTCGGAAAATCCCTCCAAGAAGGTGGAGGAAAGCCCAAATCTTGATTTCTCCCAAAGGGGAAGAAGATCCCCTTTCAAATCTTGAAGAAAGCTTTATATAGAGGAGGGGTTTGGGCGCCATATGGCCCCGAGATACGGCCGTGTGAAGCTCACATGGCCTGTGTTACTCCCTTCTCTGCCTGTCTCACACGGCCGTGTGTGAGACATGACCATGGCCTGCTCTGCCACTGCTCCCCTTGCACGGTCGTGTAGATCTACACGGCCTGCACTGCCTCCGGCTCTGGAGCTCCTGCACGGTCGTGTGGTGCATACGACCAGGGTGTTCTTGGCCTCTGGAAATGTTACATGGTCATGTATATCTACACGGTCGTGCACTGCTTCAGCTCTGGAGTGCTTGCAAGGCCGTGTGGTGCACACGGCCTGACTCCTATTGGCTTCAAAACTTGGCACGGCCGTGTGATGCTCACACGACCATGGCCACTTCCTCCTTTGCTGTAGCCACACGGGTGGTGATCTTCACACGGCCTGGACAACCCCCCATGGCAAGGTCGTGTGACACTTAAGGATGGTGCCTTCCTCCTTTGTAATTTTTGCCTCGGACATCATTTCTTCTCTAAAATTGATTCCTGTGTACAAAAAATACACAAAAGCATATCTCCGAACAAAAAGAGTAAATATGCTAAAAGCAAAGCTGGAAGTACGAAAATGTATAGATAAAGCATGTACAAAGTATGTGAATCTGTGTCAAAACATGCTAAACAAGAGTATACAATCTACGTACATCAACCATCTCCAACCCTATCGAGCCAGATGAGAGGTGTGCAAGTGTAGAAGTGTATTTATACATTTTTGTACGTTCTCTCTGAATGCATGGTCAAAATAAAAGGTTTCTAAGCTATATGCCGAACGACACATCAAATCGTCGAGCGACGACGTTAAATGCGTATCCCCATCAACGGTCGAGCGGCGACCTTAAACTCTCGTCTCCATCAACGGTCGAGTGACGACCTTAAATTCTCGTTTCCACGAACGATCGAGCAGCGACCTTAAACTCGAGTCTTCACCAAATCGTCGAGCGGCGACGTTAAATGCGTGTCTCCACCAACGGTTGAGTGATGACATTAAACCCGAGTCTTCACCAAATCGTCGAGCAGCAACGTTAAACGCATGTCTCCACCAACGTTCGAGCGGTGACCTTAAACCCGAGTCTTCACCAAATCGTCGAGCGGCGACGTTAAACGCATGTCTTCACCAACAGTCAAGCGGCGACCTTCAACCCGAGCTTGCTCTTATGGTTAAGCAGCTAGATGCAGGTACGAGATCATGGGCATTTACAGTCAAAGGAAAAAAAACGTTGTGAAGGGAAATGTTTCGTCGAACAGGCGCACATATATTAAGACCTCAAAATTTCCAAAATTACAGTTATAAGCTAAAGATAAGAGCTTCGTCGAACGGGCGAGCTTACATTAAGACTTTAAAAATTTTCAGCGCCCAACCTCACTCAAGGTAATCCGGAGCGTCGTCGGGTAGTGACTCGGTCATCTTATCCCGACTGATAACGTTGTCCTTCAAAGTCACGGGAAGGTGGTCGCCTGCCTTGAGCTGGTTGATCATCTCGTCTATTACGAGGTTACAGAGCCGAAGATAACGGATGATGACTTTATCATTGAATGCGTCCGAGCAGATGTAGTTCTGTTTCATTGTTGCGAATCGACTCAGCTCGACGTCCTGATAAATTTTCAACACCGCTCGGGAGCCCTCTAGCTTAGTCTTCACCTTCCCTAGCTCATCCTGGGCCAGCTTCAGTGCTACGTCCTTATCGAAGAGTTGGCCCTAGAGCTCAGTTTCCCACGCAGAGCAGCACGCTCGCTCGGTCACCGTGAAATCTTCAGCCTCCCTGAGCTTGTGGGCGAGGTCTCGAGCCTCCTTGTTCTTCAGCACCAGGTCCTCGATGACTCGGTTCTTCCTAGTGGTGGTCGACTCGACCTTTTTGTCAAAGGTGCTGACCTGCTTGTTGAGTCGGCCCAACATCTCCTCCTGGCTAGAGGTTTTAGCTCGTTCAGCCTCAAGGAGCTTGGTCGTCTTCTCCAGGTCGGCGTCGGGTTGGCTGCTTGAGGCTCTCAGCTTCTTTAGCTCGTCCTCCAAATATGCGAGCTTGTGGCATATGGCTAGACTCTCCACCCAATACTACAAGCAGTGAAAGGGATTAAACTCGATCGGAGGAAAGATAATACAATAAGGGCTTACCCCAGTTGTCATTTGGGTATGGTTATTAGCGAGCACACCCGGGGGCATCGCCGCCACTCAGGCTCGGGCTTCTTCCCAGACTTGGGCGAGCGGACCCCAGATGATGATTTGATGCTCAGGAGTGCGCGACTGGGGGATCGGCTCACTGTACTCCTCCATTGGCAAATGGAGAATCGCCTTGATTGATCGTCGGCCGCCCAGGGCCGAGTGGGTCGAGGCTTCTGGAGTGATCGGCCGAGACGCAGATGCCGGGAGGATGGCCGATCGCAGAACCCTCGATGGCTGCGAGGATGACAGCTGGAGGCCAGTCCCTCTACTGCAATAGGCTCCTATGGCAGCTCGGTCACCGAAGGAGTCCGGTCGGAAGATATCTCGGGCGTGGTCTCAGGAACTGCGGGGGGATTCGAAGTTCCAACCTCGATCCTTTCGGCGGATCCCACCGCCAAAACAGCGGAGCGCGAAGATTCTGCTTGGCGCCTCTTGCGCCTTAACAGCGGCTCACCAGAAGAGCCTGAACTCTCTGCTCGGGCGACAGGCACCCATTCGGATGGTTGCCTCGAGCCGCTAGCAACTTCAACACTAGGTGCTCGGTTAGCTGCCCCTCCACTCGCCGAGGCGGGAGTCACTGAGCTCTCATCTTGAGAGCCGACCGGCTGTAGGCCGCGGCTCGCCAATTCTTCAATAGCAACCGCCTCGATCGCGGTGCCCTGAAGCTTCGCAAAGTCGGTCATCCGAGCACGCAACATCATTTCGGCTGCAAAAGAAGTAGAAAAATCAGTTAGAATCAAACGAAAAAATGTACATGTAACCTCTTACCTAAGCTGGTCGGGAGCCCAGTGCGGATCGGACTCAGGCCAAAGATGTACAGCACACCCTCAAGTAGTAACTTGTGGATGTCATACTTCTGGCCGGCCAACATGGATGCAGCATGAAGGTAGTCCGAGCGGCTCTTATACTTCTTCAGATCGGGTTGAGGTGGAAAGCCGACTTGCCAGTGGGTCCGGAAGCTTGGCCGCTCAGGAACACGCATAAAAAAAAAGTATTCCTTCCAATGTTTATTGGAAGTAGGCATTTTGTCAAAGAAAATCAATTCAACTCAAGACTGAAATAGATAAGTCCCCAGTTCGGATTGTTTGGGATAGTAGAAATAGTGGAAAACTTGAGGAGTCAAAGAGATGTCGTGCAGCCGAAACAACACGATGACACCGCACAGAAGGCGAAAGGAGTTCGACACGAGTTACAGAAGGGGAATGCGGAAATAATTATAGACCTCAACAACGAAAGGATGAATAGGGAAGCAGAGACCGACCACAAAATGATTCTTGAATAAACAAATGGTGTCGGTCGGCGGGTCATTTGGCCGATCGGAAGAAGAAGCCAAAACGAGCTCGTGATCGGGGGAATCTCAAAAGCGTTCTTGAGGCTCTCAGCGTCGTCCTCATCGAACTTGGTCTCTATGGTGGTGTACCATAACCCAAGAGCGACATTCGACTATGGCGGGGAGCTCGCCATTGTCAAAACAGACATAGAAGTTCGAAGAAAAGAAGGGCAAATGAAAAGCGCACGCATCTGGAAGACCGGGAGCGAAAAGTAGGGCTGTAAATGAACCAAGCGTTCGTGAACAAGGTTGGTGTTCGACTTGGTAAGAACTTGTTTATGTTTGTTCAATATACATAAGATTAATTAAACAAACAAGCTTGAACAGCTCGTTAAGCTAAACAAACAAGCTTGAACACATATGTGTTCAGCTCGTTAACGTTCGTAAATAACGTTCGTGAACAACATTCGTGAACAATGTTCGTGAACAACATTCGTAAACAATGTTCACGAATCATATTTATTAATAAAACTCTTTTCAATATGCTAAATAAATAATAAAATAAAATAAATAAATAAATTTAAATTATCAATCTTAATAACTAATCAAACAATTAAAAGTTTCAAACAATCAAACAAGTTTGAATTGAGAGATTGATAACATCTAAACGAACCAAGCTCAAGCCAAGCTTGAACCAAGCTCAAGCAAAGCTTGAATTGAGAGCTTGATAACATCTAAACGAACCAAGCTCAAGCCAAGCTTCAAACAAGCTCAAGCTCATAAAAAATAAATCAAGCCAAGCTTGAACACTCATTTCAAAATCTTGGTTCTTTTTAAGCTCGGCTCGGCTCGGTTATCTTATCAAACAAGCGTGAACACCCCAAAGCTCAGCTCGGCTTGGCTCGATTACAGCCCTAGCGAAAAGGAAGGCCAAGGATCGAAGATGAACAAGAAAGGAAGGAAAGCTTACTGGAAAAGAAGAAGTCGCCAAGAGGGGGCACAGAAAGTCACCGGAAGGTCGCATAGGAACAAGTCACTGACAACTCTTGAGGAAGACACGAATGTGGAGGAGAAGCCAGCACCGTAAGGTTATAAACCTGTGGCTCGGTCAATAGACACCGTACGATCTAGGGCGCCGGATTCGATGACAAGATCGAGCCGTTGATTTTGAACTGCCAAAGCATCAAATCGTCATCCGCCGCATCAAGCATGCGACAAGCGGGGGCGCTACGCGTAGCGCTTTACCATAGGTTTGCATTTAATGAAGGTATGGGAAAGCGCTCGACCTTAATGCACCAAGATCCGCGCGATTCCCGAGACATTTGGATGACATCATCCCCAACAGCATTCGTCCACAGAAACCAGGAAAAATTCGTTCCAAGTCCAAATGCTCATCTTGCCGATCGGCCCAAAGGGTCAGACCTACGGTCGGTCGACAGTCTTCAGTAGACCGGTCGGCAAGGAGCGGTCACACAGTTGGCCGAATTTAGGGGAGGATCTACATCCGAGCGGAAGAACCGTTTCAGAGACAAATTATCCAGTCAGTCGGACTTGCAGCCTCCTTCGACTAGTCTTGAAGGAGAGGCAGTTGATGCGGTGATGAGGGGCCTACCCCGCGGAGGCTCGCAGCCACAGTGTAGGTTAAAGTCAAGGTTGGTCAACGCCCCTATATCCTCGGCCGTTCGGGCAGGCCACTCGCTTGACTAGGATAAAGAAGACCCGATCCAACATTAGTAGCCCGGGAACACACCGAACATCCTACGCTCAAAAAAGCAAGTACCAAGTATCCGCAAAGGCGCGCTGAGCGGCAACCCCGTTCGGCCTTACATCAATCCTCGAAAGCAGCGGAGCAGAGTGACGACCAAGCAGACTACATTCAAACACATTGATATTACGGCCAAGCAGCTTCCTGGCTCGGTCAAGGAGCAAATCCGGCGGCCAGGCACTAATCCCGTTCGGCACATCAGCGTAACAAAGGATAGTGGAAAGCCAGCCGAGCATCTATCCCGCTCAGCCCAGGGGTAGACAGTGTTCGGACAAGAGGAATGTCGGCCAAGCGGCTCTTCCGCTCGGCCCAATAACATACAAAAGGAGTATCTGTTGGCATCCTTTTGGGAACTAGTGCCACCGACAGACGGCATGGTCGGCGGCATGATCAGGCAGAGGATCGTACGACGGAAGTTTCTACTGTCACGTCAGAAATATGCTCGACTCATTAAAGTATTGTGTCAGAGACACTTTCCTGACATATCTTTTCATGGAAATCACGGAGAAGCACGCATGCCTTGGGAAGCGTGCATACACACTGCAGGAGCCTTATATAAAGGGGGTCCAAGCTTCAACAGAGGTATGCGATAATCCACTGTTGCTACTACTGTTCGCTACTTTGCTTTGCTTCCACACATCGCCGGTGACTGACTTGAGCGTTAGAGGGCTAACGCTGAGGACCTCTTCTCTGGCTCGGCACTGACGTAGCTGTGGTTGCAGGACCGCATGGAGTCAACATACGGTCGACTGAAGTACTACATCCCTAGTTTTCATCGTCACGACTATCGGACAGGATCAAAAGATGTATCGATTTGGCTTTGTTATATATTAATAAAGTAGAATGGTGTCATGATTTAGTTTTACGTAGTGTTATGATTAAGTAAATAAAACTAAATTGCTTTGATATTAGTGTTGCATGTGCAATTACATGGAAGCCCAGTTCGGTAAAGGTAGCTTTCATGTAATTTTTTTTTGAACGAACTTAGAGCATTTTCAATAGAAGATATTTAGAGAGGATGTTTATCTTAATATCATCCCTTTCAAATATCTTCTATTATGGAAAATATTTAAGAGATGATTCGAAATCATCGGGTATAAATTTATGCTTAATGATTTTCTCTTGTGGGACCACTAAAATGATGGGCTGCCGTTATTTTTATTTTTTTGTTTTATTTTTTTTAATATAATTAAATATGGTGTGGCCCACCAAAATGGTGGGCTGCCATTGCTTTTATTTTTTTTTTAAATTTAATTAAATTGAGAAAATAAAAAAATGAAAAATAAATGAAACGTTTTTAAAAATAAACATTAGAAAGAAACGTTCATTTTTTCGAACGTTAGGTAATATTCAATTTCTCCCTATATATACATCCTTTCTTTCATTTATTTTCATCATTTCTATATCCATTGTCTATAAAAAATTTAGAGAGAAATGGATAAAAATTTTAGTCATTATTTTAGAGATTTGTTCAACTCTCCAAATATCGACGAAAATTCTAGCGAAGAAAGTTCTCGAGTCCGTCTTAATTTCTTCAATCCTCAATTTCCATTTCTCACTCAACATCCACCAAATTTCCAACCTTTTCCATACCCACCACCATATTACAATAATTTCCAAAGTTATCCAAATTCATTAAGTGGTGACTCTCGAGCTCCGTTTTATACATATCCTCCAGAATATTGGCAAAGTAGTCAGTATTTCATGCAAGCCCCATCTCATGGAATTAATCCGCTTCAATCACCAGAGATTCAATCAAATGAATCGAGAAGAGCTAGTGTTGATGCAACTGACAGTGATAGAGGTACACCTTATTGAGTCCCCGATTCACAATTTGCTCCATTCTCATCTGAAATAGGGTCCGACGATATTATTCTCAATCAAGCACCAGAGATGGGCAACGAATCAGATGAAAATCATAGCAAGCGAACAGTATAGACAATAGCAGATGATAAGCTCCTTGCAACGACCTACATAATTATGAGTGAAGATTCAGTAGTTGGTAATGCCTAGAAGAGTAAGTCATTTTGGAAACGAGTTGTGGTATACTTCAATACCAATCGAGCTAAGGGAGCTAAAAAGAGAACTGCGAAGAAAGCAAAATCACATTGGGCTTCGTTGAAAAAGATCGTAAATAGATACAATGGAATCTACAATAAATGGTATAATGATCGACCAAGCGAATGGAGTGACGAGGATTTGATGGTGCGAGCTCATGAAGAGTACAAGAATACTTTTAAAACTACTTTCCAATATGAGCATGTGTGGAGAATCATAAAAGATAGTCCGATGTATGCTCCTCAATCCTCAGAGCGACGGGCTAAAAAAAAGCAAGAACATCAGAATCATCAGGTGCACATATTGACTCTTCTAATCCTAACACAACTGCTGATATAGATGATAGAGAAATTCGATCTCGTCCAATGGGACAGAAGGCAGCAAAGAGGAAAGGCAAAGAAAGAGTAGGCCTAATTGATGAATTGAATCAGGGTATGCAACAATCAATGACACATTTGGAAGAATATAATAACAATAAAAAAGTGGATCAACTCATCCAAGCACATTAACTCCTCGTAATGGACACACGAGGCATGACAGATGAACAACTTCAAAATCATCTAGCAATATGTGAACAACTGAAGAAAAAATTGAACATGTAGTTAATTTTTATGGTTTATTTTATCCGCTGCATGCTTATTTTATTAATTGTAGTTTATCGTTATGTATTTTATTAATTTAATATGGTTTGTATCCCTGTATTTCAATTTTAAATTTATAAAATATTTGTATTTGTATGAACTTAAATTTATATATCTTCTATTATATTTTTCTTAAAATTAAATATAAGTTAATTAAATGGTCGTGAACCCCATAAATATTTGGTTGGTTAGATATTTGATTGTGGAATTGAAGATATTTGAGAGTGAATATTTGATGGGTGAACCCCATAATATTTGATTAGTGGGATATTTCATTGTGAAAGTTGAGATATTTAAATAGTAGGATATTTAAAAAATGATGTGGAAGTGAGAGCCACAAATACTTGAGAGAAATATCCCTACTCATTGTGGATGCTCTTAGAATATTATTAATTAGTCAAGGACATTAACTTTCACATCTCCAATTGAGATATAGGTAGTGTTATAATTGTCCAAGCATGTGTACAAGAATCAAAGAGAACTCCTACATATAATCTTGGATTTAAATGTTATAAATTTAGTTCAACGTATCATCAACTATTCTCTTTCTAGATTCATAGAGTATCCATCAAATTCTTTGTGGAACTTAAAACATGAAGATAAGTAACTCACCGTATTCCCTGTAGTTAGCAATGAAATCATACTTAACCAGCTGGGCATTGAATTCCTTGGAAGCATTGTTGTAGGGAATTAGGCAACCATTTTCATCAAGACTACTGTCATCTTTTCGCGGCTGAGCTAGTTTTTGAGGTAAACATCCCAATGGCCCAGTGTTGTGTATACGAAAGTTTCTCCCCCCAATTTCGTAGATATTCTGAAATCAAGATCAACAAACGTTTATGATCAATCATCTTTTAACATGGATGTCGAATGTATCAGTAATTGTTGATACAAGAGCTTGCCTGAATAGCTCCTTATTTGCTCGACCATCTTGGGCTTCGAGAAAACGCACCTGCTAAGTCATTCTTCCCTATGTCAATAACATACAAACCGCTCTCAAAAGTTTCAGAATCGATCAATTGTGACAAAAAAAAAAGGCGAATACGCTGACCCCCAGCGCCCCTGTCAATCCGTCCCAAGGTCAACACGGAGGAAATAAATCACGGACGACTACTAGCCTTTGGAATAATGACTAACACATAAGGGAAGATATCTTCAGAATCGATCAAGCCCCTTGTTCCTGTGACACATATCAAAGGTACATTATGAACAAATCATAAAGTTGCGATTTTTTTTCCTGTGGCACCGAGAAGATTGGAACCTTGGCCAACGAGCTCCATGGATCGAGATTTGAAGCGGAGGAACTGCTGCACTTGAATCGCCGAGGAGAAGGGTACGTTGGGCGGAAGCGTGGAGGCGCCGGAGAAGGCGAAGTTAGCGCCGCCCCTAAAATCCGACCCTAGTGACTCCAAGTACGGGCTGAGGTAGCTGGCATTGATGCTCTCGCCTAGCGACACCGATCCATCCCCTTTTGCGTATTAAGAAAAACGATCATAGGGTTTGCAAGGGGGTCAGTCAGACTCACGGAGGAAATCGATGATAAGACGGCCATCGCAGAGGCGACCTAAGGAGTGGTGGAAGAATGCGGGGCCTACCGGCAGCGAGAGCTAGACGTCGAGGCCGACAGAAAAGGCACCTGTGTCGGAGTTGGAGTCTCCAAAGTTGAAGACCGCGCCATGCCCACCGACACAACCGGAGTCCACCGGCAGGGTCAGAAGCAGCAACACTAGCAGCGACGACACCAGGAAGCATCCGACGAAAGAGAGGCAGCAGCTCGTCATTGAAACCCTCTCTCTCTCGCTCTCCGACTCCGCCGTGACGCACACCGCCATTTTAACTCGTTCGCGGAGGTCGAGGCCCGGAGGTCACGTACGGTACACGTCCAATTTCTTTGTTTGAAACGGTAACGACGGTGATCCATCCTCAAATAGTGCAGTGATCTTGTGTCTCGCCTAGAGGTTCGAACACGTCACGTTTCCTTTTCTGGGACAATCGAACGTTCCCTTTTACCCGTCTTCAAATTTAAGAAAGTTGTTATACCCTTGTGATCATTGCCGGTTATCAGAATGTCATCCACATAAATAAGAAAAAATATCATATTTCCATCAATATATTTGTGAAATAGAGACGAGTTAGTCTTTGATCTAGAAAATCCTTGAGCTTGTAACCAATTAGATAGTCGATGAAACCATGCACGAGGAGCTTGTCGAAGTATTGTTGGGGCCTTACAATATGCCACAATCACTGTCCTAATATTACTTTTGCGATAAATCGTGCTTGTCAATTCATGCATGCTTCTACTGAACAAAATTAGGATAATATAAAAAGAATATTTCGATATCTCAAAGGAACTATTCTACATGGTCTTCTTCTATATCGCCAATCGTCTCGAGATTTACATGCATATAGTGATGCAGATTGGGCAAGTTCTCTTGAAGATAGACGCTTTACCAGTGGATATGCAATATTTCTTGGACGAAATCTTATCTCATGGAATTCGAAAAAGCAACCTACGGTATCTCGTTCAAGCACTGAGGCAGAATATAAAGCTATAGCAAATACAACATCAGAAATTATTTAGCTTCAATCACTTCTCTCTGAACTTCATCTTCCATCAAATATTGCACTAAAAATTTGGTGCGACAATATTGGAGCAACATATCTTACAGCAAATCCAATCTTTCATGCTTGTACAAAACATGTGGAAATTGATTTTCATTTTGTTCGTGAACGTGTGGCAACTCAGCAGTTATCCGTCTCTTATATTTCTGTTGAAGATCAAATCGTTGACATCTTTACTAAGTCACTATCCAGACAACGTTTCAACAAGTTAGCAAGCAAACTCAACGTCAGAGATCTCCCGTTGAATTTGTCGGGGGTAAAAGAGATAAAACAGAATTATCAAAATTGACCGGATCAAATTACCAAATCAAATCATATTAGTATTTGGATTATTCTAATAATTATGTTATAATTATTCTCAGAATTATTCTTAAAATAATTTTGTTATTTATTAATTAGTTAATTGACCAAATACTTTTTGAATATTATATATTGTATTATCCTTTGGACAAATATCAATGAACAATAGATTTATTACTTTCGTATTATCTCTTGCTCTCTCCCTATGCTTCTTCTTACAAATCGAATGTTCCCTTTTATCCGTCTTAAAATTTAAAACTTCCGAAACGCCACATCGATCGAGAGAAGTTTGTGTTCCCTATTTGAGAGTGCGCAGCTGATAACACAGTCAATTGGTAGACATGATTATGGAACTCCAAAACCACAAATTTCAAAAATATCCAAATTTTATTTCTTGCTTTACAAATTACCAAATAGCACGGCAAATTTCTAAAAAATATCCTAATTTTATATCTTACTTTACAAATTAATAATTTTTAATTAAGTTGGACTGAGTAAAAAATATCCATCATAAATAAGGTTCTATAATTAATATCACAAGAAGCAAACCGTGTGGCCTAAAATCGATGTGACCTAGAAGGAGTTCCACATTGTGACCTGCATGCAAACAACAAACTAGCCAACTGACTTGAGTGTGTGGATGGATCGACAGACTCAATGAGCGATCTTATTCAGGATTTGAATCAGACGAACATCGGTTGAAATGATATGTTGGTGTTGATGGAGAGGTAATTTGAACACATCTAATGTATGTATTTTAGAAAGACGGATCCTCATGTACAACTCAAGGATAGTGGTAATGAGGTAGGCGGTACTTAGTACACTCAGATAAATACACAGAACGTTAGATATCATAAATCAGGAAAAAAAATCTTCGGTGCAGGTACTCCGACATTTAAGTCAGATATTTTTTTCCCAGAAGAACAGTGTACGAACAAAAAAAAAATTGTAAAAGACGAGTGCAAATGTGTGCGTACCTGACTAAGGGAGAGAACGCCCCTTTTTATATGATGTTGCGTACCATCAGAGTCTGCATGTCGTCAGAGAATGTCAGATGTCAGAACTTGTCGGATGAGAGAAGGTGTACGGTGACCTTCTATTGGTGGAAGATGTTAGGATCGATGGTCGCGGCTAGAAAGGGGGGGTGTGAATAGCCGACCCCAAATCGTTCGTTTCTTTCTACAAATCAAGGTTAGCGCAGCGGAAATAAAACGAATAGAAACGTAAGCGGAGAATAGCAAACCTCAAACTCGTCGATGTAACGAGGTTCGGAGATGAAACTCCTACTCCTCGGCGTGTCCGTAAGGTGGACGAAGCCTATCAATCCGTCGGTGGATGAGTCCCCGGAAAACCGGCTAATAAGAACACTCCTTCTGGGTGGAGAAACTTCGCCACAAAAACTTACAACAACAAGAAGGAGTACAAGTACAGCAAGAAGCAAAATACAATACAACTGTAAAACCTTCGCTTACTTGCCTTCTCTTAGACTGGATGAAGCAGCAGCTTCAAGCGACGCCTACAACAGCAGGAACCAGCCGATGAAGCTCACACGAAGCTTCAAGCAGAAGCGAACTCAGCAAAGCTCAAATCACAGCAGTGAAGAAGAAGAAGCAGAAGCTTCGGACCAGAAGAATAGTAAAAGAGCGAGACCACTGTAGAAGCCCTCAGCCCTTTTATAGCCTGCATCCACCTGCGAGAAGAACAGAGGCCAAAGACAGCAGAAGAATCTAGCCGTTGTCTCTCAATGGCTAGGGCCAGACCGATCAGGCATCACCCTGATCGGTCTGGGGCTGATCTGATCGGTCGTGGGGACCGATCAGAATGCTTTCACAGAGAGTTGCCCAACTCTCTGTGCGTACCCTGATCGGTCCCGGGGACCGATCAGGCTTCCTGCTGATCGGTCCCCAGACCGATCAGGATTCCTTCTGATCGGTCCCCAGACCGATCAGTTAAGCTCACAGAGGCACACTGATCGCTCTCTGATCGGTCTCCAGACCGATCCAGGTCTTGGTTTTTGCCCAAACCAAGTCCAAACCAATATCCGGTCAACCTTGACCTTTTGGTACATCATGCTTAGCATCCAGTCACTCCCTTGACCTGCTAAGACTCCCCACCAAGTGTCCGGTCAATCCCTTTGACCCACTTGGACTTTTCTCTTCGTGTCAAGTATCCGGTCACTCTCTTGACCTACTTGACCTTCTCAACACCAGATGTCCGATCACCCTTGATCCATCTGGATTTTCCCTTGCCCGGCTTTACTCACCAGGACTTTCACCTAGCTTCACTCACTAGGGTTTTCACCTGGCTTCACTCACCAGGATTTCCAATCTGCCTGACTTCACTCACCAGGACTTTCCAACTGCCTGGCTTCACACACCAGGACTTTCCCACTGCCTGGCTTCACTCACCAGGACTTTCCCACTGCCTGGCTTCACTCACCAGGAATTATCCGTCTGCCTGGCTTCACTCACCAGGACTTTCCACATCCGGTCCAGAGAACGAGCTACCGAGCCCTCTCTGACCTAGTCCGGAGAACGAGCTACCGAGCCCTCTCCGACTTCCACTTGCCAAGTTCCCATACTTGGACTTCTCTGTGCCAAGTCTCCATACTTGGACTTTTCCCGTGCCAAGCTCCCTGCTTGGACTTTTCACCAGATGTCTGGTCAACTCACCTCGGGTCAACCAGGTCAACCTTGACCACGGGTTGCACCCACAATCTCCCAAGCTTGTATCCTTGTCAATCATCAAGATACAACTTTTCTGTTCACGTCAAACATTGTCAAACATAACTCGTCAAACATCAAAACACAACTCGAGTCTGGTCAACCAGGTCAACCTTGACCTAAGGTTGCACCAACAATCTCCCCCTTTTTGATGTTTGACAAAACCCATAATCAAACCCATAATCAAGTTAAGTTAACCCGATAACCTAACTTAGGTTTTCCAATGTTCTTCCCTGAACATTCTCTAGACATTCTCCATTCTCTTTTCTACTCTCCCCCTTTTTGACACACATCAAAAAGAGTGAATCAAGGTCAAGAGTTTCTTCCTAATGAAAGTCTCATACCTTTCATTGAAACTCTTAATTTCCCCCTTGATACTAAGGTCCAACAATTAACTTAGTGATAATCTCATATCACTCAAGTCTTTAGGAGTAAAAACTCCCCCTAAAAGTCAACTCCCCTTGACTAATAGGTAAAATTCCCCCTAAAGGTCAACTCCCCCTTGACCATTGCACCAACAATGTCTTAGAGAGTTTCAAACCTTCAAAATACCAACTCCTGAGCTGAAATTTCAGACAACCAGTCGAATTTCAGCAATTTGGCACGCCCTGATCGGTCACCAGACCGATCAGACTCCCTCTGGATCGGTCCAGTGACCGATCCACATAGACCTGGACCGATCAGGGAACCTCCTGATCGGTCCACGACCTCTGATTTCTGAATTTTTCTTCTCCCGAAATTCAGAAACCTCTAGAAAATCACAGAAAATTTCAAAAATTGTAAAATTTTGAGGATACATTCCTCATAACATATACTATCATGGAAAAATAGTTTTCTATGAAAATAAGTTCCATTTTCAAATCTTGATACAAAGTTCAAAAGTCTTTGAAATAGCTCAAAGTTAACTCATCTTTGTATCACTTTGCTCAATGATGAATGCTATCACTAGAAAAGCTTCATCAAGGTTTTTCAAATTAATTTTGAAATGATTTTAAACCAATTCAATTTAGGACCACAATCTTAGGGCTAAATGTACATGACTTGTACACAAGCTTTCCCTATAATCCTCAATTTCGAATTAGGCTCATCTAGGCACAAGAACTATGCACCTTGATCCTAACTCATCATCCTAATATCTCACACACATCTAAGGTGTATCAAAAACACATCCAAGTCAATTTTGATGTGAGATATGGATTTAGGTTAGCTTATTCTAAGTTCTCATGCATTTTTCTAAACAACAATTTGATCTCCATATCAAATTGTGTTTCTTATCCTTAGATCAATTTCATTGATTATATATGCAAGAAATGATGACATGGCATAAAATGATATCATAAATGAAAACATGTGCCAATGTCGTGATGTCATGGCATAAAGTATGAAACTTAAATAAATCATGACATTTAACTAACCTAAGCATTATCATGACATTTCAAATGATCATAAATTAAATATGATGTCATGACATGGCATATGACAAACAATACATGGCAAATAGCATATAAAGGTATAGAAAATACCTAATTCTAGCCTTAGTTGCCATTTTTGATAATTTTGATCATTTTGCCATAAATTCTATATTCCTAAGTGTAATAGACCTAAAATCAAATACAAAAGATTTTTAGATCACTATGTGCCAATTAGATTGACTCTAGAAAACTCCTCAAATGAGATTGGCACATCATAATCACCTTAGGAATAATTTTCCATTTCATTTTCAAGCCTTGATTACACCTTGAAAATTCTTAAAGTGCCACCTTTTGCCATGATTAGGTTAACTACCTAGTCAAGTAAGGTTGGCACACCCTAACTCATCTAGCGTAATGGAATCACGCTCCTAGGAACCCAATACCTATTTGAGCTCATTGGGTTCACTAAGTATTCACTAGGGATGACTTCCCTAGCAACCCTCCTAATGACCCTCCTAGGCTTTAAAGCCTTGGTCATTCGGGACTCAACAAGATCAACTCTAGGGGTGACTCCCCTTGTGACCTTGGTGATGGTCTTCCTAGCCCTACATTTTGTTCCATAATCGAATGGAACATTGTGATAAGTGGGCTTGACCATTTGGGACTTAGGTTTGTGACCCAAACCTTTCTTGTCCTTGGACATTGGTTTTTGACCCTTAAACCCTAGAGATAACTTCTCTAAGTTCTTAAGAGCCTTTTCCAAAGTATCAAGTCTTGACCTCAAGACTTGATTCTCCTTCTCTAATACCTCAATTTTTAATTTGTCATTGTTCTTCGAGGTACTCCTAGGCATATGTCTAGTAGTTTTGGGATTCCTACCTAGGTTTTCCTTAACCTTAGATGAGTTAATCCTAGGGTTGACATTTCTAGTATTTTCCTTACCTAGGTTAACATGTTTTGCTCCTAAGCACATGTATTGATTTCTAAGGTTTTCATGCTTATTATTGTTAACAATTGCAACAAAACTACTAGCATGTATTCTATTTGATCGCAAAAATGAGCCTTAGAGATTACCTTAGGGTTTACCTTAGCTCCCCCTATAGACGTGCTCGATCTCTTGTCCTTGTGAGATTGCCTCCCCCTCGGACATTGACTCCTATAGTGTCCCCTTTGATTGCATTGAAAGCACACCACGTGCTCTTTGCCTTTGCGTATCGGGACTCCGGCTTTCTTGACCTTTGGCGCCGGTGGAGACTTTCTAATCCTCTTTGGACACTTACTCTTGTAGTGCCCAAATTCCCTACACTCAAAGCACATTATGTGTAATTTGCTAGAAATTAAAATGCTTGAGTTACCTAGGTTTGAGGATGGATGAACGCTCTCTCCTTCATCCCTTCCGGAGGTAGAAGCTTCTTCTTCTTGCTCCGAACTTGAAGAAGAACTCTCCTCCTCTTCTTCTTTAGATGTTGAGTGGCCCTCAACTTCTAAATCCATTCCTCCATGAAGTGAGCTACTTGGCTCACTTGACTCCTCTTCATGACTTGAAGTGGAGTTCTCCTCATGGAACTTTGCCAAGTTGTTCCACAACTCCTTGGCATCGTTATATCCACCTATCCTACACAAAACATCATTAGATAAAGAAAATTCAAAAATTTTCAATACCTCATCGTTGACTAGGGATTGGTGGACTTGTTCCTTGGTCCACTCCTTCTTCTCTAGGGTTTCTCCTTTCTTGTCCATTGGAGGCTTGAAACCTAATTGAACACAACTCCAATTTTCAAGGTTAGTCATAAGAAAGTACTTCATTCTTACCTTCTAAAACGTGAAGTCGTCGCGATCGTAGAAAGGTGGAATTGTGACGTCTTCTCCAAGCCGATCCATCTCTAGCTTATGCTCCCTCGGATGTTAATCCAACGAAGAGCGACCTGGCTCTGATACCACTTGTTAGGATCGATGGTCGCGGCTAGAGAGGGGGGGTGTGAATAGCCGACCCCAAATCGTTCGTTTCTTTCTACAAATCAAGGTTAGCGCAGCGGAAATAAAACGAATAGAAACGTAAGCGGAGAATAGCAAACCTCAAACTCGTCGATGTAACGAGGTTAGGAGATGAAACTCCTACTCCTCGGCGTGTCCGTAAGGTGGACGAAGCCTATCAATCCGTCGGTGGATGAATCCCCGAAAAACCGGCTAATAAGAATACTCCTTCTGGGTGGAGAAACCTCGCCACAAAAACTTACAACGGCAAGAAGGAGTACAAGTACAGCAAGAAGCAAAATACAATACAACTGTAAAACCTTCGCTTACTTGCCTTCTCTTCGACTGGATGAAGCAGCAGCTTCAAGCGACGCCTACAACAGCAGGAACCAGCCGATGAAGCTCACACGAAGCTTCAAGCAGAAGCGAGCTTAGCAAAGCTCAAATCACAGCAGTGAAGAAGAAGAAGCAGAAGCTTCGGACCAGAAGAAGAGTAAAAGAGCGAGACCACTGTAGAAGCCCTCAGCCCTTTTATAGCCTGCATCCACCTGCGAGAAGAACAGAGGCCAAAGACAGCAGAAGAATCTAGCCGTTGTCTCTCAACGGCTAGGGCCAGACCGATCAGGCATCACCCTGATCGGTCTGGGGCTGATCTGATCGGTCGTGGGGACCGATCAGGCTCTATGCTGATCGGTCCCCAGACCGATCAGAATGCTTTCACAGAGAGTTGCCCAACTCTCTGTGCGTACCCTGATCGGTCCCGGGGATCGATCAGGCTTCCTGCTGATCGGTCCCCAGACCGATCAGGATTCCTTCTGATCGGTCCCCAGACCGATCAGTTAAGCTCACAGAGGCACACTGATCGCTTTCTGATTGGTCTCCAGACCGATCCAGGTCTTGGTTTTTGCCCAAACCAAGTCCAAACCAATATCCGATCAACCTTGACCTTTTGGTACATCATGCTTAGCATCCGGTCACTCCCTTGACCTGCTAAGACTCCCCACCAAGTGTCCGGTCAATCCCTTTGACCCACTTGGACTTTTCTCTTCGTGTCAAGTATCCGGTCACTCCCTTGACCTACTTGACCTTCTCAACACCAGATGTCCGATCACCCTTGATCCATCTGGATTTTCCCTTGCCCGGCTTCACTCACCAGGACTTTCACCTAGCTTCACTCATTAGGGTTTTCACCTGGCTTCACTCACCAGGATTTCCAATCTGCCTGGCTTCACTCACTAGGACTTTCCCACTGCCTGGCTTCACTCACCAGGACTTATCCGTCTGCCTGACTTCACTCACCAGGACTTTCCACATCCGGTCCAGAGAACGAGCTACCGAGCCCTCTCTGACCTAGTCCGGAGAACGAGCTACCGAGCCCTCTCCGACTTCCACTTGCCAAGTTCCCATACTTGGACTTCTCCGTGCCAAGTCTCCATACTTGGACTTTTCCCGTGCCAAGCTCCCTGCTTGGACTTTTCACCAGATGTCTGGTCAACTCACCTCGGGTCAACCAGGTCAACCTTGACCACGGGTTGCACCCACAATCTCCCAAGCTTGTATCCTTGTCAATCATCAAGATACAACTTTTCTGTTCACGTCAAACATTGTCAAACATAACTCGTCAAATATCAAAACACAACTCAAGTCTGGTCAACCAGGTCAACCTTGACCTAAGGTTGCACCAACAGAAGGGAGGTTCCATTCTCATTTAATAGCAGACCATGGGAATATTCCCTGACGTATGACAGTTATTCCCTAACAAGAGGTTACGATTCCCTAACATTGTTATCGCCTAGTGCTTTCTGTCCCGCTCAGGTTTAGTTACGGACAACTCGAGATGACCGTTCGGGTGTGACACCTGGGTCGAGTCTTGATGAGGGGGACGAGCTGTTGTGAGGGCCCCATCTTTCACGTTTGGATCGCTAAAGGGCTGACCGAAAGTTATCTTACTGAAAGTACCAGGCCTGACTATGCGGCCCGAGTTGAGGAAACCCGACCAGTCGAGGCAGGTCAGGTATTACTCCAGGCTGCATCTTATATCTCAGATCTGGGACCCTGATTTATCTATACCTGATTGGGAATTATGCAACTAATGACATCAGGCGGTCTAACTTCTTTCCCCTCGTAACTGCTGACTGTCATATCCCTTTGACTTCTGACCACCACATCCCCTTAACTTTGGACTGTCCTTGACTGTCACGTCCCCTTGACTTCTGACTACCTGGCCTTATCGGGCCCCACCTTTATGCACCGTATCACAAGGCTTCCCTCCAAGTTTAGTCGAATGAGGCTCAATTCCAACTGACTAGACTCAAACTCAAGTTTCATTTACTTCACCATTATGACTATAAATGCTGCTTCTTTTCCCAGACCATCGGTATTGTAACGTGTTTAATTGCTTAATTAACCTCGGGAGAAGAGCCACTTAAATATCTACAAAAGTTGACTTCTCCCTTCTTCCTCTTTAAAAGGGGTTGATCTCCACCAATAAAGACATTCTTTCCTTTAACTGACGTTCCCTAATCATGAAGTTGCAATCCGATTTTGATGAACTGCCACACTTTCACCAGCAACTGGCTCATATGACCAAACTGCTTGACCAAAAGGATACGACCTTAGCTGAGATGACGCAGGAGAGGGATCTTCAATCTTCTCTTCGTAGGGAAAGTGAAGAACTCTGGCTAGTTGCTAAATCGCGAGCCCGTGCTGAGATAGCGCTGAAACAGAAAGCTTATTTAGACCTGGAGAGCCGAGCTCAATTTATAATATATTTGAAAGAGAAACACACCTCTTTCATGTCCCTTTTGCAAGAAGGAACAAAGATTAAAGATGAAACAATTGCTCAACAATGACGTATTCTTCGTTTGACTCAAGCTGAGCTAGAACAAGCTCGAATTCCTCTTGAGAAAGCAGGTCAAGCAGAATGCCTTTGCCTGAGGTGTCGACTCACAGCTGGCACCGGAAGAGAATTCTAAGCACTTAGATAACCTCTATGTTCCTACTGATTTAAGAATGAGATTCTGAGGAACGCTCCCCTGTAATTTATAAATTAAATGTAGATCTGATCCGATTTTAGTCTTTATCCTTGTCTCTTTACTCCTTTCCCACTGGAACTCCCTTGCTTCATGTAGACATCGTTAACAAAAAGGGTATTTTTGAATATCCATGAATTACATGATGATAGCGACGCTAGTTGCCCCAGAAAAACTACTTTAAGCCATGGCAAGGGTCCTGCTCGCCTATCACCCTTGATGTGGTGAGTTTAAAATACTGACTGAGAGATAGTTAGTGAAGGTCTTACTTGCTTATAACCCGAGCGGGAGCGAGAGTATAGAACACCAACCGAGAGGTCGTTGGGGTGCGAAAGCATACTCGCTTATTACTTGTGCTGGGATGAGAGTCTGGAACAACAACCAAGAGGTCATTGGTGTTGGGACCAAATATGGCTAGAGGTGGGGGGGGGGTGAATAGCTCGGCGCGATCTCGTGCTCGTCGTGGCTTGCTTCTTGCGATGAAGTGCAGCGGAAAATACAAAGAAACAAAACACACAACACTAACTCGAGGATTTACTTGGTATCCACCTCACAAGAGGTGACTAATCCAAGGATCCACACACTCACGCACCCTCCACTATGTAAACACTCCTTTTCAGTAACTACCGAAGGTGGAGAAGCTCTACAATACTCTCAATACAACAAGAAACAAGAAGAAGCAAATACAAGGGAAAGCTTACACGGTTTACACAAGAAACCCTAACCCTAGCTTCTTCTTCTTTATGTAGATCCGCCTCTTAACTTGGAAATGCTTCCAAGAACCTTCAAAATCTGGCGGTGAGAACTTTGTGGAGAAGCTGTGGAAGCGCTGTGAAGATCAGAGATGGAAGCTCAAAAGTTCTACCGACGAAATCGCACGCCAACGTCTTTATCCAGCGCCAACGGTCGGATCCCAATCGATTTGGGTGACTTTGGATCGATCAACTGATCGATCCAGAGCGCCTCTGTGCTCTTGGGAATTTCCTGGATCGATCGGACGATCGATCCAGGGCTTATCGCACAGAATCGTAGCTCCCAATCGATCGACCGATCGATTGGAGGCTCCCAATCGATCAACCGATCGATTGGGAGACTTTCTGTTCGCGCCACAGTTCTCTTCAATTGATCCACTGATCGATTGGGAGAAGGCTTGTCGTGGGGACTCACCCAATCGATCGACCGATCGATTGGGCATGAGCCAATCGATCGGCTGATCGATCCAGCTCAAGGTTTTTGCCCAAAATCAAGTCCAAAGTCCCCCAAACCAACATCCGGTCAACCATGACCTGTTGGTACATCATGCCTAGCATCTGGTCACCCTTGACCTGCTAGGACTCCCTCACCAAGTGTCCGGTCAATCCCTTTGACCCACTTGGACTTCCACCAGATGTCTGGTCAATCTTGACCCATCTAGATTTCCTCGTGCCAAGTATCCAGTCAACCCTTTGACCTACTTGGACTTCCCAATACCAGATGTTCGATCAGCCTTGATCCATCTGGATTTTCTCGTGCCAAGTATCCAGTCAATCCCTTTGACCTACTTGGGCTTCCTTTCTGCCTAGCTTCACTCACTAGGACTTCCCTTCTGCCTGGCTTCACTCACCAGGACTTTTCATATGCCTAGCTTCACTCACTAGGTCTTTCCTTCTGCCTGGCTTCACTCACCAGGACTTTCACCTGGCTTCACTCACCAGGATTTCCAACTGCCTAGCTTCACTCACTAGGTCTTTCACCTGGCTTCACTTATCAGGATTTTCCTTCTGCCTAGCTTCACTCACGAGGTCTTTCCAATCAAGTATCCAATCAACCTTGACCTACTTGACTTTCCTTCACAAACTCCCCACATGAACAATTACACCTGCAATCTCCATATATTGTCTACATGTATTGTCAAATATCGAAACTCAAACATCAAGACTCGAGCTTAAACCAATTCAAGCTCAGTCAACCAGGTCAACCTTGACCTAGGGAATATTGCACCAATAATCTCCCCCTTTTTGATGTTTGACAATACCTCCTTTAAGTTAGGCTAATCTCATAGCCTTAACCTCCTTCATGCTAATATATGAATGAGGATTCCCTCCATTCTCCTTTTCTAGAGGGCAAACTCCCTCTTAGGTAATGAAGACCTAACTTAACCCTACATTCTCCCCCTATTGGCACACATCAAAAACTCTCCCCCTGAAGAGTTACCCAAACGTTGTTTACAACTTCACTCGTTGTTCACAACATAATAACGAAGGTCCCATACCCTTCATTATTCTGAACGCTCAACCCTTGAGCATATACCACCAGGTATATTCACACACGATTCAAATGAAGGTCTCATACCCTTCATTATCATCAAATGCTCATCTATGAGTATACACCACTTGAATAATGAAGATATCCACTCTCCATTATATTCAAATGCCCACCCTTGAGCATTTGTGCTAAAGAAGGTTAACCACCTTTCAAGGTGTATGAAAAATAGATTTTCATGTCCTTAAAGAGTAACTCCCCCTAAAGACATGCACGTAACTTCTGTCATGGCACCAACAATGACTTGGAATCCCTAAAACTTTAGGAAACCCAAATTTAGAAGTTCTGAGGTTCAAAAATTCAATATTGAAACTAAACCTCAACCTAAACCTCTACTTAGTCTGCCTTAACCAATCCATCCTTGTTTTTATCATGAAAACTCCCCCTAAATGTATACAAATGTAATTCGAGGGGTTATGAATGGTTACCTAGACTAAAAGTGGTTTAGAATGCTGAAAATAAGCTTTCCCAGCCAAAATCAGCATCCCCAATCGATTGGAGTTGGGTCACAATCGATTGAACCTGCTTGAATCGATCCATTGATCGATTCAGCTAGTGTGGATCGATCAGTGGATCAATCCAGCGAGCTTCTGCTCACGAGAAATTTCTTCTTAATCGATCGCCTGATCGATTGAGACCCTTCAATCGATCGGGTGATCGATTGAAGGTCTGAAGTTGCTGAAATTTCATTTCAGTCAACTTCAGAAACTCCTAGAAAATTCTACAAAATTCCAAAAATCATGAAAATTCATGTAGACATTATTTAGGGTATATACTATCAAGGAAAATAGTTTTCTATGAAAATACTTTCTATTTTCCAAGATTGACACAAACTTGAAAACTTGTAAAAACTATAGTGTTTTCTTCAAGTTTGTGCCCAACTCTTCAATGATGACTACTATCGAAAGATAGTCTTCATCAAGGTTTTCCAAAAGTATTTTAAAATGTTTTCAAAACCAATATCCAACCATATTCTTTGGGCTCAATGAACATGACTTGTACATTAGCTTTCCCAATGATTGGAAAACACATAACTATGTGTTTTGATAAACTTAAAACTCAAAAGAATGCACTAAATCAACATCTTGAGTTTTGTTCATCATCCTAACATCTCACTTGTATTTAATGTGTACGAAATCACATACAAGGCACCTTATAGGTCTTTAGTGAGATATAAACTTGGTTTTGCCCTAATCTAGGGATCATGCATATCTACTTAGGCATTTTGAGTTGTGAACATCCACCAAGGATGTTACTTGTTAATAAACGTCATTAGTCACTACAACAAATTTGTTAAAAGACAACGGTTAAAAACCGTTGTCATAGGCCCTTTAAACCCGTTGTAACTGACACTGTTGTTAAATGTGCGGTAAAAGACAACGGTTAAAAACCGTTGTCTTTGACCACATTAGACAACAGTCATGCAACGGATTTAAAGTGTTGTCTTTTAATACCAAAGATAACAATTCTGCAACAGTATAAAACCGTTGTAATTGC
The DNA here is from genome assembly GCF_018446385.1 of Zingiber officinale. Lineage (NCBI taxonomy): Eukaryota > Viridiplantae > Streptophyta > Magnoliopsida > Zingiberales > Zingiberaceae > Zingiber > Zingiber officinale. The sequence continues at coordinate 19,715,311 of NC_055989.1, forward strand.
CAGTTTTGCAAAAATTTGATCGCAGATATACTTTTAACAACATATACACTGTTGTCTTTCTTCAAAATTTAGTTTAAAACCATTGTCTTAGAATACTTTTCACAACGGTTAAAAATCGTTGTCTTTGTACATTCAGTTGCATGTCTATATATGTACTTTTCACAACGGTTAAAACCATGGCCATTGCACACAAACTGGTACAACGTAACATTTATACATTCACAAAAATAGTTTTCAACATATATACATTCGATTAGTTGTCTTTAATTTATATATACATCTTGTCTCAAACAAAAACCCGTACATGTGTACATTCACTTAAGTTTATAAACAATTCTATACAATTACTACAAGCTATCCAAACATGACCACAAGTAGTATCCAATCATGACAACCACAAAAGATGAAACCACAAAATTAAGTTTATAAGACCACAACCATGCAAACCCAGCAATTTCTCCCTAGTTCTTTTTCTGCATACCCAGCTTGCAAACCCAGCAATTTCTCCCTGTTATGAAAATAAAATATAGTTAAAGCCATAGAAAAAAAAGAATGGCCAAATAAGCACGAGAAACGTTGCCGCTTCACAATTTCATGAGTAGTGAAGCAAGTGAGCACGAAAAAAGTTTATGAAACTGGTTCATATGGCTGTTCCAACCCTTCAAATTCATTTTTTTGTTAGTTCAAGGCTAATTGTACAAAGTTGGATAAATAGTACAGCAGATAAGTTAAAGAAATAAAGTAATTGAATTAAATCATCTTGTGCATGAAATAGAGCAAAAGTGTGCAGGACTGAAACCAGGATTGGCAAAAACGTCTTAGCAAGCAGATGAAGTTGAATCCAACACATACCAAGTACACATGAGCTATACATAATCTAATATGATAACACCACCCTGCTTAAGTCAAGGTGAAGCCTTACACGGAATAAACCAACAATCCCTTACTTCGAGAATGTTGGAAAAGAAATAATGTTAAGAAAGACATCGTATATAAAGCAACTACGAACAACATACTTGCAAGCAACACATAGAGCGCAAGTATTGTTACCTTATTGGAGAAATGTAGTTGCTTGCAAGGATTGTTACTTGCAAGTAAGGGATTGTTAAGAAAGACATCTATTCTTACATGTAGTTGCTTGCTTATTAAATAAATTAACCTCACATGAACTACTGAGAAATAATACAAACTAAATGGAAATAGAACCCATGTTTAGGGATAAAAAGAAAATAAAATGGCATACAAATACTTTTGACACACACCTCTTCAAAGGGATGACACCCTGGTTTAGTTTGAAGCTCCAGCTGTAACCGCTGTAATTGGGCAGAAATGTTATGCAATTATTTCTTTTATACAAATTCTAAGATAGGAAAAGAATGTGCCTAATCGCCATTCAACTATTGGATCCTTGGAATGACTGATAAAACAATATCTTTTAAGTTGTCAATTTAGGTATGCCAATCATTTAGTAAAAGAGAAAGAAGCACCTGGGCATGACTAACAATCTCACCACGAACAACATACTCACATTTTAGAACCTGAAGAAAAAGATAACAAAGTATTAATGTATGCTATAGATTCTCACACTGCCCTGTTGATTTTCTGCAAAATAAAATCATCTAGAAGACAAAAGGTACAAGATAATTTCTAGACTATTGGAATATATAGAAGACATGGCATACTTGGTTGAAGGAGTAACATAAAATGGATCAGTTTGTTACTTGAAATGAAATACTTCTATACTAAAATTCTCGAAATAAAATTCTTGGATGCCGGAGATGTCCGCCACTGGTGCCTTCATTTATATAAAAGCAGCTTCTCCTAGTTCTTAAAACAATGCTTCATTACATACAGTTCAAAAATTCAAAGATTCTTATAAACCAATTGATTGCAAAATACTGACAAATAATAAAACAACACAACCCGGAAAGTGGGCGCCCAGCTCGTAAAGGTACAGTATAGTGGTTACCTTATGTAGATAAAACTTCACATCTGCTACACTTATGACAATGTCAGCTTCCAGTTCAGCTGTAACAAACCTGGATAATTCTCAAATCTTAGTATTCAGATGAATGAACTGACGTCTTTTAATATGTATGAAAAGAAAAAAACACAATGGATATGGAAAATCATTTAAAAAGGTAAAATAGCAATAAACTCAATTTCTGAACATATAGTCATGAATAAAGAGGAAACTGGAGAAGCTGACAGCGAACTATGTGATGATTGCAACTGTGTTAAAAATGAAATGTCTCCTTATCCTATTCATTAAAGCACTGTACATTTCTTAATACTTTTTATGATAAAATATACTTCTAAAACCATCACTCTTTGAATAAAAAACTTCTAGATAGACTACTTTCAGTCCAAGAGAAAATGTATCCACATGTTGTAAAAAAATTCAGATTCTCCATATAAAGTCTTCATGTTAAGAGGAGCCTAACACCCTTCTCTGAAACTCAAGTTAATTGATAGGGACAATCAATAAGTAGAAAAAAGCTTCTTCTTTTTTTGAAAAAAAATGAAACTTATGTCTTCACAAGCCTTTGGTTACCAACAATAATACTGTTGGCATGGGTGAATGATATTATGTCACCCATGTTGACATGATTTCACTGACAGAAACTATATGGTTTGAGATATCGCTGTCAGTTGGCACGAGTTAAACATCTTGTTCTATCTGCCCACCAATGCATAGAATGGTCACGATAGGCAAATCAAGGGGGAAGGTTGTCTACCTCCGGGATTAGTCGGGAGAAGCCCAAACACTTGGATTATTAAAAAAAAAATGCAAGCATTCTCTGAGTGAGAAGATTTTGAACAACTTCTCTTTGTCAACTCATAGTATCTCTACACAACCCACCCACAAACACCTTTTGTATGCAAAGGGGCTTGCTCAAGCTCTACGACAACTCAGTGAGCTCGAGACAACTTTGTGAAATTTTCTTCAACTCATGAATAGCTTTCCCTGAGGGCCGCACCCAAGCTCTACACTGCTGAGTGTTTTCTTTGACTCACGAATAGCTCCAAAATGGTTGAGGCTCAAATAACTTTCGTTGATTTTGGAAGCAGCAGAATAGCTCCTTTAGGTACATTCTTCTTTTTTCAGCTCCATCCTCAACACCAATTCACCACTAGTAGGATATGTTGACACTTTGTATGACACCAAAAGTGTTTCATTCTGGCATAGGCACACTAAAAACTCTAGATCGGAAAGAGATTTTAAACCTTGAATTTAACCTCTAAGACCTCTAACTCGTGTAGAATCTGTACTCTAGTGCAATAAAAGCTTCAAAAGAAGCAATTTTTTTTATCACATAGTTGTCTATTTGGTGGAGCACTCTCTACATGAAGAACAAAGAGAAAGGCAATTTGCTTCATAAAATGAGCTGCCTCAGAAGATATACACACAGAACAAAGAACATGCTAACAGGTAATTTTAACTTCCATTTTCTCGACAATAAAAGATCAATTTTCACAAGAGCTTCACCTGATATTGTTCCCATCAGAATGAAAGTCATCTGGCCTCGATCCAAGCTTCAAATACTTCATCTTTCCAAAAGCTGCAAGAGGCTGAGAACCCTAATTATCCCTTCCCCCTTCAAAACCTTGGGTACATGGGAAAGGTCTGTTCTAGGGGTTGGTGAATAGTGAATTTCCTCATCAAGGAGAAGACCAAATCTCAAACCTTCTTCCAACAGATTCCTTCAATATCTTCCATAGTTGCCTGCAAGACTTCATCCTAAAGCATTAAACTGCTGCAGGAAAGAGAAGGAAAAACAAGGGGCTAGAGAACTTTGCACAGAGTCAAAGCTTTTAGACATTGTAACCTTGAAGGAAACTAATCAACTCCAATCCTTCTTCGTTGACAGAGTAAAAGGAAAAGAAAAGCAAAAAAAAAAAAATGATGAGTGCCAAGCTGAACAGGGTGACCTCTATATAACCATGGGCAGGGGAAACGAAAGAAAAGAAAGAAAGAAAGAAAAGAGAAGCAGGAGGAGCAGGGGGACAAATAATTATCGAATTTTTGTACAACCCTCTCCTATACCTTTGCGAGTTGGGCGTCGGGATGGCTGAGGATGGAGTAGTAGATGAGGCCGACGGAGGTAACGAGGGAGAGGCAAGCGAGGCAGGTGCCGGTGACATAGAGGAAGACTCGTTTGGTGTGGTCGAGCGCTTGGGGGTGGTCAGCAGAAGCGCGACGGAGATGGTGAGGAGGGTGATCACCCATTTGTAGGCCATCTTGCCCACGCGCTTGAAGTCCCTCTCGTCGTCTGGGGCAGAGCGAGGCGGAGGCTCGGGGGCGGACGGGGCGGGAGCGGAGGCGGAGGCGGAGGCGAAGGCGGTGGAGTTTGGGGATTATTCTTCTCCTTCTCCTTGGGTAAGGGTTCACCGGTGTCTCCTTCACCAGAGACATTTTTCTCGGTAGGAAGGCTAAGGGAGGAAAAGATCGTATGAAGAGAGGGGTTTAGGGTTCGGGAAGGCTAAGGGGGAAAACAAGGCGCCAAAAAATTTTGAGGGGAGCAAAACATTGCTACAACGAAAATGACAACGGTTTATTAAAACTATTGTCTTTGACCCCTAAAAAAGCGCTTAAAGACAACAGTTTCAAAAAATCGTTGTAAAAGGTGTTGTTGATTTTACAAAAAGTCACTCAACGACAACGGTTTTTGCAAAACTGTTGTCTTTTATTTTTTGGAGGAGCTCAAAGATAACGATTTTGTCAAAAACCGTTGTGTTTTACCAAATTAACAACAGTTCCTTCTAAAACCGTTGTCTTTATGGTGTTGTCTTTTAACATTTTTGTTGTAGTGAGTCCTTAATTTACAAGGAAATAAAAATAATGCATGATGATGTTATGGCATACATTAAAAAGAAATAATTTTTGAAAGAAAATTTCTTATAACTACATGATGTATGTATGACATGACATGGTATTTTTGTATTTTTCATAATACAACATGAATGCAGAAATAAATAAATATGATGTCATGACATATGATGGGAAAACAAGACATGACAAATTAACATACATAAAATACCTAGATTACCTATCCAAGTATCCTTAACCTTAGCTAACTTAAAAATTTAAATTCTAGATTGCCCACTATTTCTCAAGAAAATGCCAAAACTCAATTTTGACATTTCTTTTGTTTTTCCTAATTTGTGCCAATTTAAATTAAGCATATTCCTTAAATTTTGGCACCATTTACTCTTCCAAGAGTAATCAATTCAAGTTAAGGCTTAAATTGCCTTTACTTTCCTAAGAACATACCACAATCCCAACTTGGTAGTTCTTATGATTTTTCCAAATGTGCCAAATTAATTGTAAAATTAAATTTCTCACATTATGGCACATCTTACTCTTTCCAAGAGTAAACCATTAATCCTTATCATTTTCAAAGATTAATAATAACCTTGAAAATGCTCTTAGAGTGCCAACTTTATCATGATTGGGTTAACTACCCTTTCAATTAGAGTTGACACTTTCTAACCCATCTAAGGGGTAGAGAAAATGCTCCTAGGAACCCAACACCTATTGGTGCTCCTTGGATGCTCTAGGTACTCACTAGGGATAACTTCCCTAGATACCTTCCTAGTGACCTTTTTAGGCTTCTTAGGGGCCTTTGTCACTTTCTCTAGGTCAACCCTAGGAATAACCTCCCTTGTGACCTTCTTTGTGACTTTCTTAGACTTCTTAGAAGTCTTAGTCACATTTGTTGCAAAAATACTCTTAGGGATAACTTCCCTAGTATTTTTGACTTGACCCTTAGACCTAGACTCGGTTCCATAGTTATATGGAACCCTATGGTAAGAAATTACATCCTTCTTAGCCTTAGATTTGTATCCTAAACCTCTACGGCCATTGGATGGCTTTTGTACTCCTAGACCTAGGCTATGCTCATTTTTCCCTTTTTGGATATTTTCCATCCTTTTTAGAGTCTTTTCCATTTTATCAAGGCTTGACCTCAAGACTTGATTTTCTTCCCATAAATCTCTAGATTTTGATTTTTCCTTAAATCCTTGAGTATTTTTATTTTTAGGCTTGTAAACAAAACCTTTGCCTAAATTTTTATCTACCTTCCTAATCCTAGGTGTGGTAGTCTTAGCATGAAAAGCCACATGTTTTTCCTTAATGCCATCATGCTTTCTATTTTTATGGTAAATAGCATTAAAATGATAAAAATTAGAACTAGCATGCTTTTTACCATTATTTAAAGGGGTAGGCTCAATAAATGATACCTTTCGTTTTACCTTGGAGGCTCCCCCTTGATCCATGCTTCCTCCTTTAGGTTTGACCGCCTTTCTCTTGGGACATTGACTCCGATAGTGTCCCTTTTGATTGCAAGAGAAGCACACAGTGTGCTCCTTGCTCTTCTTTGTTCCGGGAACGGTCTCTTTGAGCTTCTCATTGTCCTTTGGTGCCACTTGGCCCTTCTTCTTGGCCAATTTAGGGCATTTGCTCTTGTAGTGCCCATGTTCCCTACACTCAAAACATATAATGTGATTTTTATTTTTAATTAAACTAGTTATATCTTCATGTGTAGGGACGACACTTGATCCTCCATTTGATGTTTCTTGACTTTTGGAGGATACATAATCTTCTTCTGCTTTTGACTCGGATATAGAAGCTTCTCCTTCTTCTTGATCCGATGTCAACAAAGGTCGCTCCCCCTCAATCCTAGAGGTGGAGGCTTCTTCATCTTCCTCTTGTACATGGAGCAAAGAGTATGCTCCTTCTTTGCCATTTTCATTGTATTCCCTTGAAGATGAAGCTTCTTGGACCTCTTCTTCGGAAGTTGAGCATCTTTCAACTTCAAAATTCTCCTCCTCTTGGTCTTCCTCCAATGAGTCGCCCTCTTTGGATTTTTCTTGGATTGGTACAGTGGAGGGGATCTCATGAATCATTGCCAATTTGCTCCAAAGCTCCTTGGCATCCTTGAATTCTCTAATTTGCTCCAAAATGTGGCTAGGCAATAGATTGACCAAAATCTTGGTCACTTTGTCATTTGCCTCGCTCCTTTGAATTTATTCTTTGGTCCATTTGCTCCTTTTGAGAATTCTACCATTTGAACTTGTTGGAGCTTCGAAGCCTTCCATGAGAGCAAACCATTGCTCTATCTCCACCATTAATAAATTTTTGATCCTTGATCTCCAAAGATTGAAGCTCATCATTGTGAATGGTGGAGGCACCCTTGTATCAAATCCAAATTCATCTTGGAATTCCATTTGAAATTAAGCTTGATGAAATTCTTTGACTTTGATAATTTTGCTCCAACTTCTTTACCCACTAGCTTTTTGCCTCTTCCGACGATTATTCCGGTGAAGAGCGACCTTGCTCAGATACCACTTGTTGGGGCCAAATATGGCTAGAGGGGGGTGAATAGCTCGGCGCGATCTCGTGCTCGTCGTGGCTTGCTTCTTGCGATGAAATGCAGCAGAAAATACAAAGAAACAAAACACACAACGCTAACTAGAGGATTTACTTGGTATCCACCTCACAAGAGGTGACTAATCCAAGGATCCGCACACTCACGCACCCTCCACTATGTAAACACTCCTTTTCGGTAACTACCAAAGGCGGAGAAGCCCTACAATACTCTCAATACAACAAGAAACAAGAAGAAGCAAATACAAGGGAAAGCTTACATGGCTTACACAAGAAACCTTAACCCTAGCTTCTTCTTCTTTATGTAGATCCGCCTCTTGACTTGGAAATGCTTCCAAGAACCTTCAAGATCTGGCGGTGAGAACTCTGTGGAGAAGCTATGGAAGCGCTGTGAAGATCGGAGATGGAAGCTCAAAAGTTCTACCGACAAAATCGTACGCCAACGTCTTTATCCAGCACCAACGGTCGGATCCCAATCCATTGGGTTGCTCCCAATCGATTGGGGAGGCTTTGGATTGATCGACCAATCGATCCAGAGTGCCTCTGTGCTCTTGGAAATTGCCTAGATCGATCGGCCTGCCGATCCAGGGCTTATCACGCAGAATCGTAGCTCCTAATCGATCGACCGATTGATTGGAGGCTCCCAATCGATCGACCGATCGATTGGGAGACTTTCTGTTCGCGCGACAGTTCTCCCCAATCGATCCACTGATCGATTGGGAGAAGGCTTGTTGCGGGGACTCACCCAATCGATCGGCCGATCGATTGGGCATGACCCAATCGATCGGCTAATCGATCCAGCTCAAGGTTTTTGCCCAAAACCAAGTTCAAAGTCCCCCAAACCAACATCCAGTCAACTATGACCTGTTGGTACATCATGCCTAGCATCTGGTCACCCTTGACCTGCTAGGACTCCCTCACCAAGTGTCCGGTCAATCCCTTTGACCCACTTGGACTTCCACCAGATGTCTGGTCAACCTTGACTCATCAGGATTTCCTCGTGCCAAGTATCCAGTCAACCCTTTGACCTACTTGGACTTCCCAATACCAGATGTTCGATCAGCCTTGATCCATCTAGATTTCCTCGTACCAAGTATCCGGTCAATCCCTTTGACCTACTTGGGCTTCCTTTCTGCCTAGCTTCACTCACTAGGACTTCCCTTCTGCCTGGCTTCACTCACCAGGACTTTCCATATGCCTAGCTTCACTCACTAGGTCTTTCCTTTTGCCTGGCTTCACTCACCAGGACTTTCACCTGGCTTCACTCACCAGGATTTCCAACTGCCTAGCTTCACTCACTAGGTCTTTCACTTGGCTTCACTCACCAGGATTTTCCTTCTGCCTAGTTTCACTCACTAGGTCTTTCCAGTCAAGTATCCAGTCAACCTTGACCTACTTGACTTTCCTTCACACACTCCCCACATGAACAATTGCACCTGCAATCTCTATGTATTGTCTATATGTATTGTCAAACATCGAAACCCAAACATCAAGACTCGAGCTTAAACCAATTCAAGCTCAGTCAACCAGGTCAACCTTAACCTAGGGAATATTGCACCAACAATTGGTGGTGAGAGCATGCTCACTTATAAATCGCGCTAGGGCGAAAGTCTGGGACACCGACCGAGAGGTCATTGGCCGTGAGAGCATGCTCACTTATAACTCACATTGAGACGAGAATCTAGGACACCAACCGAAAGGTCGTTGGTCATAAGAGCATGCTCACTTATAACTCGCGCTGGAGCGAGAGTCTGGAACATCGACCGAGAGGTCGTTGGTCGTGATAGCATGCTCACTTATCACTCGCGCTGGGGCAAGAGTCTGGGGCATTGATCGAGAGGTCGTTATGGCGTAAGAGCATGCTCGCTTATAACTCGTGCTGGGGCAAGAGTCTGGAATACCGACCGAGAGATCGTTAGGGTGCGAGAGCATGCTTGCTTATAACTCACGCTGGGGCGAGGGTCTGGAAATCCGACCAAGAGGTCGTTGGTCGTGAGAGCATGCTCACTTATAACTCGCGCTGAGGCTAGAGTCTAGAATACCGACTGAGAGGCGATTAGGGCGCGAGAGCATGCTTGCTTATAACTCGTGCTGGAGCGAGAGTCTAGAAAGCTGACCGAGAAGTCATTGGTTGTGAGAGCACGCTCACTTATAACTCGCGTTGGGACGAGAGTCTGGAACGTCGACCGAGAGATCGTTAGGGTGCGAGAGCATGCTTGCTTATAACTCACGCTGGGGCGAGGGTCTGGAAAGCCGACCAAGAGGTCGTTGGTCGTAAGAGTATTCTCACTTATAACTCGCGCTGGGGCGAGAGTATGGAATACTGACTGAGAGATCGTTAGGGTGCGAGAGCATGCTCGCTTATAACTCATGCTGGGGCGAGAGTTTGAAAATTCGACTGAGAGGTCATTGGTCGTGAGAGTATGCTCACTTATAACTCACGCTAGGGCGAGAGTCTGAAATACCGACCGAGAGGTCATTAGGGCGCGAGAGCATGCTTGCTTATAACTCGCTTTGGGGCGAGAGTCTGAAAAGCCAACAGAGAGGTCGTTGGAGATTGAAGGAAATACACCCGTGGACTTAGCCCAATCCACCTATAATCATGCATGAAGCGTATTACATAAGACATTAGTTAAATTTGAATCTTACTCTAACTCCGTGGTTGGGCCGAGGCACCAAATTTTGATTAATGCTTCTCGCCGCCTCCTACTCCATTTCCCGAGGTAGTCGCATAGAATTTTCGATCCTCGAGGCATAGTCCCAGTGAGGCATGGTGCCACTGTTCGCATATCAACTCCATGATTTCCTTGTCCTTTCCATCATAAATGTCACTTCATAGGAAGCTGACACGTGTCCCACGAACTTCCTTTGATATGATGCTTGACGCACACTTTCTGCACACTACCCGATAGTGCTTCTCTCCTTTGATCCGACGGCTATCATGCACCCCGCTATTTCGATTGTCTGACTCAAATCCCCATGCTCCTTAAGGGTTTTGATTTAAAAACCCTAAAGGCCTCCAACACCTGTTCATTAGCGCTTCGTCTTCCTTCGACCTTTCCTTCTCTGCTTATTTCTGCTCGTTCACTTTCCCCTTTGTGCATCTCCTTTATAAGTTCTTCTCCTCTCTCATCTTCTGCTCCTTCGCTTTTCTATTCGATAATGGCCGGAGAAATGGTAGTACCATGGTATGCGTATTTTTGTTTTGATTTTGATAGGAGTGGCCTCAGGTCGGCACAATTTAGCTTGCAGTTTTCTGAAGCATACAAGCTTCGCCTTCCGGGACCTGATGACCATCCTTGTCCTCCTCCCACCAGCTTCGTGACCTTCTTCAAAGACCAGCTTCTCGGTGGTCTCTGCTTTCCTATCCCTTCCTTCTTTTCCTCCTTGAGTCAGTATTTTTGTATCCCCTTATCCCAGTCCCTCCCCCTAATGCCTTCCGTGTCATGTGTGAAATGGTCATTCTGTGTCACTTGTATGAGATTCCCTTGACTCCTCAACTTTTTCACAATTTTTATTCCCTTAAGCGATTGGAGCCAGGTGTCTTCATGGCCAAGACCGGGTATAAATATTTCAAGGGCATGCCTACTTACAATAAGGGTTGGAAGTCTTGCTTCTTCTATGTCTGGTTACCTAAGTCCTTGACTTGGTCTTTTGAATGGCGTCCCAATCTCCCCTCTCCTTTTGAGTTGAGTGACCATTAGCATCGGCCCTCCTGTTTCACTGCTTCTGAGAAATTGGATGGAGTGTAACTTCGACTCTCTTCTTTGCTACGGGAGAGCGTGTTGTACACGTTCGAGATGAGCCCCATCCAGATGCCTTTGAGCACACATTTTGATAAGATTACCCGACTCTCCTTTCATTTCTTCACTAACTAAGGTATTTTCTTTTGCCTACAGAAGTCCTCATATTCTGAGCCTTCACCCTTGACTCCTTCACGATGCCCAACGCAATCCTGGGGAAGCGAGGCAAAGAGATTATGTCTGGGCAAGAGGTTCGCCAGGCTAGCACCTCAGCAAGGGCCTCCTCTCAACAGTCGGGTGACCTTAAGTCCCCCGAAGATGAATCACTTCCTATCGAGGCAACTGCTGATGAGAAGGCTTCCTCTCCAGCTCCCGAGCAGCGCTTGCGCCTTCAATGCAAGAGACGACGTGTTACTCCATCAGTCCAATCCCCCCCCCCCCCCCCCCAGAGACCTCCTATGTCGCGGGCATCTTCTAAGTCCAAAACTCTCGCCCGAGTAAGCACTCCAGCTTCATCGGAGGTTGCATCCTCCTCTCTTGTCCCTATCCCAGTCAAGGAGCAAACAGCCTCCCGAGCAGAAGGCCAGCCTAGGACTTCTACGCCCTCTGCTCCTCCATCCTTGAGCCTGCAACCACCTTCGGCTTCTGCTTCCTCTTCTCGTCCTAAGGAGTGACTCAAAGGACGGCATGCCTTCACTTCTTCATTTCAAGTGTCATCCCTCCAAGTGTTGGGTCCAATCCTTTCCTCTAGTACTTCTCCCAACTGCAGTCAGGTGCAACTTCATGGTGCCTTAGTCGATTAATGGAAGAATACCGCCGACCAAATTTTGAAATACCCCCAACTGGATTTGGCCAACCAATTCTATCAACGAATAGTGTCAGTAAGCTTTATCTTCTTCCTCTCTACGCCCATAAGACATTATTAATCCTTCGTTCTTTGTAGACCTATGCCATGGGGTTGAGCCTCTCCCAGTATGTAGCCAGTCTGCATTGGGAGAACGAATCCTTGAGGGCTTGAATTCAAGAGCTAGCATCTCCTGCACCCCTGAGTCGTGCCTTTGACTTAACGACCCCTTAGAGCCTGATTCAGTCTCACCTGCAGACAGCGGAGGAGTAAACTCAAACTGCCCGAGACCTAGCCCATGCAGAGTCGGAGAAGGTGCGGTCCTTGAAGACCGCCTTCAAGACCAATGAGTCCAGGCTTAAGTCCGAGGGTCTGAGGCGCGTCCAGATCCTGGCTGACTTGGAGGCGAGGGACACAGAGGTTACCAGCCTCTCCTCCCAACTACAAGATCTCCAAAAGGCACATGCCTTCCTGCGGACAGACCTGGCGGATATAACGGCAAATCTATCTGCTAGCACCGATCGGGAGGCCACTCTTCAGAAGCAATTGGATGTGGCTCAGGCTACCCTCAAGTATGTGCAGGCGAAGCTTTCGGTGGCCAAGGTAGAGACAACGGCTGCTAGCCAAGAGTTGGCTAAGGCACGGGACGACACAAACAAGGACAGGAAAGAGCTTAAGGACTATTAGGCGGACGAGGACTCTTATCTAGCAGCTCACAAGACCTTCTTCCTAGTTTCCAAAGATTTTAGAACTAAGATATGCCACCTCATCAATTAGATGCTTTGTTATGATGGCGCAAGGGCTTTGTTAAAACTGCAAGAGAAAGGCTTGCTCTAGTCAACTCCCCCTGAAAACTTCTTGGACCGGACTCGCCTCTTCAATGAGCTCTCTGACGAAGCCTTCCCTACTTTTGAATAGTCAGTGTCCCTTTGTAACTATCTTCCTCTATTTTGAATGATGATGTAAGATTTCATACCTCTCTGTGACTTTGAACTTGACATTTCTTTAAGATGTTGTATAAGTATTGTGTAAATGGACATGTTATCAGTGTGCAATGTGGTGCTTAAATGTCTATTGGACCCGTCCAAGACCCTTAGGCATTTCACCTTGTATGCTTAAGTGACTTGTTATGTGTTTGACTCCTTTGTGGATGTCTGGTCGACTTATCACCCGAGCAGATATCAGCAAGGGTCATTTCACCTGATCGTGTGTTAATCCTTACTGGACACTCCATCTCCTCGAACGGATTACGTAGTATAAATACTCAATCAATCATGAACCACAGTGATTCCAGGGTCCTCATCCCTACCCAAGTAGGTATTACTACAGCATCGCCTGTCTCCGATGTCATAAAAGGCTTTCAACTCCTTCCTACCACGTGTCCTTTGACCCAACATTTTCTGACAAGACCCTTCTGCACGGTATTCTAAGGTGATCCGATGACCCACATCACTTGCGCGCCTACACCTATTGCCACATATATCGTTTATGGATCATATGATTGACGCTGATATCGAGGTGTTCCTTCTGGCATCCCTCCTGACAGTTATAAATAGTCTACTCTACATCTCATTCGGACTCCTTACTATTAGCTTGAGCCCTCCTCCCTTCTCTTCTTCCTTCCACATTTTTGTCTTCTCGCCTTCCTTTTCCTCTCCATGGATCCTTCAACACCTAGGCCCACTCCTGGCGTGTCGACCTTCAGCGGCGTATATCTGGACGATCTTCGCTTCAACTATGAAGTGTCCATAGCCATGCACATCATTATACCCTCATAGGTTCATCAACTCTCCCGACCTCCTCAGGGTTATGTGACTTTTTTCAAATAACAGATTGTAGCTGACCTCCATTTTCCTATTCACCCTTTCCTCTCCGAAGTGAGTCAGTATTTCTGCATTCCCCTTTGTCAGCTTACCCCTAATTCCATTCGGATTATGTGTGGGTTTATTCTTGTTTGTGAATTATGTGACCTCCATTAGACCCCTCGCCTGTTTCACTACTTCTTTTCCCTTCGATGCCCTGCCAAGGGCCTTTTTCGCCTCCAGCCCCACTTCAGGACCACTCTTTTCTCTCTCTTATCCTTTTAAGGGATCGAGTGGAAAGTAAAATACTTCTTCCTTCGCTTTCCCTCTGCCATAGACTGGCCCACTGAGCGAAGGCCCTCGCTTCTTTCAGCACCTTTCTTGGGCAATTATCACACATACCCTAAGTTTATGGAAGCAGAGGCACAACTGACGAGTTGGCACTTCGACCTACGCGTGCTACTGATGGAGGATGTGCTCTACCTGTTTAGGTTGAGCGTCGTTCCTTCGGAGCTTCCACATTCCCTTGGTAAGTATTTACCTTGTCCTAATTTGCTTTTGCCTTCTCATCTTGACCCTTACTTTGCTGCAACAGACACTCTTGTCAGGGCATCTTTGATCAAGCCTCTTCCACTGAGCGCTATAGAAATAAATCGTCGAGGGCGAACAATCCTAAGCAGGCGACGCCTTTCATCTTCCAATTCAACCTCTCCCGGGATGGCTACGGATAGTAGTGCATCTCGTCCTGTCGCCCCTCCCGCGACACATCCTAATAGCTCTATCCCCAAACCCACTCAGCAAACTCCTCTTGTTCCTCCCGCTCGTCGTCTTCCTTCAAAAGAGGGGTCAGACTTAAATGACCAACCGCTTTTACGTAGGCTGAGGCACAGGCCTACCGAGGCCGACCATGGGGCCAGGGCCTCCCCTGTGACCCAAGTGCCCCCGTCAACGACAACCTCTATTCCAAAATCACAATTTCAGGGCAGCCCTTCCATTCCTTCGTATGCTCGACCGGGGTTTGAACGGGGAAAGACCCGAGTTGTTAAAGAAGAGATCGATCCGAGGGGGGGATCCATACCAGCTGCATCGACCGGCCCTTCCTCTTCTCGACCATCCACCTCCACTCGTCCTACCGCCAATGGGACCGCTCCTGGACCCTCCAGGTCCCGAGTGTTCCGCTTTCACGCCAATGTACCTTCCGAGCAGGGGATACGCCATGACCCTTCTTCTTATGCTGGTACCGTCCTGCTATGGGGGAAACTGGCAACGGCCTGGAAATATTCTATGGATCAAACAGACTCTATCCCACTTCATGGCCTGGCGGACTTGTTCATTGAAGATGCTACTGCGGTCAGTCCTTGACTTATTTTATTGTTCCTCCCTTCCAATTATGATTATCCTTTTCTATGGCCAGCTTTATGTCGCAATGTTGTTCTTGAGTCAGACAGCCACGGACATGTATCAGCAGAATAAGATCTTAAATGAGTGCATTGAAGACCTAGAGTCTCCTCCTTCTGAACCCCCCTCCAGAGCTGCGTCTACTAAAAGTGGAGGTGACGTCCTTAGAAAAGTTGAATGCTTCCCAGGAACAACTCCTCAGTGAGGTCTTACTAGAGGCTCGATAGTTAAGGGATGACAAGAAGAGGCTTGAGGCCCTCCATCAATCAGTTGATGCTAAGTATCAGGAGGAGTTGACCCTTAAGGAGAATGTCTTATTAGAGTTGGCTCAACAGACTACGACCCTGGATAACTGCAAGCTCGTGCATAAGCAGGAGATGGACTGTTTGACTAGTGAGATTAACTCCAAGGATATGCTCCTTATAGATCATCAAAGGGATTTGGAGTCTTAAGCTACCGAGCTGGGTGCCTTACAAACAGAGCTATCCCAAGCCCGCTCGACCTTATCTACTTTTGCTATTGTCTTAGAAAATTATAAAGGGGGGGGGGGGACAAGCGTCGCTTGACCGATCGAGTAGAGTACTTGCACTCTCCAGAGTTTGGCTTCCAAGTGGGAGACCGCTTTATCCGATTGCTCACTTATGGAGCAGTAGACGTAGTCCAACAACTCCAAGAGGAAGGATGTCTATCCTCTGACCCTCCTGAGGATTTTTGGACCATCGTCGGATCATCAAAGAAATGGCCGATGATATTTTTCAGAGTTCAAGTGACTTAGCCTATGTACTGCATTGTTTTATTGCAATAATAATAAGACACATGCTAGTAGCCTTATTGCTATTGTTAATAATGGTAAGCATGATAACATTAGAAATCGATACACATGCTTAGGTGCCAAATATGTGAGCCTAGATAAGGATAACACTAGGAAAGTCAACCCTAGAATTAACCCATCTAAGGCTAAGGAAAACCTAGGTAGGAATCCCAAAACTACTAGACATATGCCTAGGAGTACCTCGAAGAACAATGACAAATTAAAAATTGAGGTATTAGAGAAGGAGAATCAAGTCTTGAGGTCAAGACTTGATACTTTGGAAAAGGCTCTTAAGAACTTGGAGAAGTTATCTCTAGGGTTTAAGGGTCAAAAACCAATGTCCAAGGACAAGAAAGGTTTGGGTCACAAACCTAAGTCCCAAGTGGTCAAGCCCACTTATCACAATGTTCCATTCGATTATGGAACAAAATCTAGGGCTAGGAAGACCATCACCAAGGTCACAAGGGGAGTCACCCCTAGAGTTGATCTTGATGAGTCCCAAATGACCAAGGCTTCAAAGCCTAGGAGGGTCATTAGAAGGGTTGCTAGGGAAGTCATCCCTAGTGAATACTTAGTGAACCCAATGAGCTCAAATAGGTATTGGGTTCCTAGGAGCGTGATTCCATCACGCTAGATGAGTTAGGGTATGCCAACCTTACTTGAATAGGTAGTTAACCTAATCATGGAAAAAGGTGCAGAACTATCCGGTCCAGAACTATCCGTTGGCTCACAACAGCTAGTCTTTTGTCTTCTGTTCTTCGCAGGTGCAGTGCAAGTTATAAAAGGAGATCGAGGGCTTCTACTCCTTCTTCTTCCTCCTCTCTGTTTCTTCTTGCTGCTGCAAGTTCTTCTGCGAGCTTTACTGAGCTCTTCGTTCCTGAAGCTTTTGGTGAGCTTCCACTCGACTGGGACCAACTGATCAGTTGCTGTTGCTGTTGTGGTTGGATCCGAGAAGCTACTGCTTCATCCAGTCGACGAGAAGGCAAGATTGTTTGTTTTTACATTCATATTGTTGCTTCTTCTTGTGTATTCTTGTACTCCTATACTTGCTGGTGCAAGAAAGATTGTGGCGAGGTTTCTCCACCCAGAAGGAGTATATGTATTAGCCGGTTCTCCGGGGACTCATCCACCGACGGATTGATAGGCTTCGTCCACCTTATGGACACGCCGACGAGTAGGAGTATATCTCCGAACCTCGTTACATCGACGCGTGTTGAGGTTTGATCTTCTTGTCTTTGTTTCTTTGTTTTATTTTCCGCTACGCTAACCTTGATTTGTAGAAAGAAACGAACGATTTAGGGCGGCTATTCACACCCCCCTCTCTAGACGCGATCATCGATCCTAACAGGAAGAACTCCCCTTCCACCATACCATGAGACAAGGCGCTCATCAAAATCTCCAAGGTAGCGGACGGGGCATCCTGAGCTACCTGGTTGAAGCGTTTTATGTAACTTCTCAAGGGCCCTGCAAACCCTTGCTTAAGGGCGAAGAGACAGTGATATGTATTCTGATACTTCTTGCTACTGGCGAAACAACGTAGGAAAGCGTTCTTGAAGTCCTGAAAACATGTGATGGATCTGTTAGGCAATCCATTGAACCACTTTTGTGCCGAGCCAAACAGAGTGTTTAAGAGCACTTGGCACTTGATGACGTCGCTATATTGGTGCAGCAACATAGCGTTTCAAAATTTTTGAAGATGATCCTCTGGGTCCTTCCTACCATCGTATTCTCCAATAGCTGGGGGTTTGTATCCCTTCGATAGCTTCTCCTCGAGTACCCTTAGAGAGAAGAACACTTGCTCCTTAGGCATCTCCCTCGGCTCCTCCCGGAGGACTATAGCATTCCCCTTCTTCGGATCTCTAGGCGGGGAACTCTCAGCCTTAGAGACCTGGTGCTGCTCCTTCTTGTTATAATAGTCCGGGCAGGGCTCACAATAGAAGGCTTGAGGGAAATCCTCAAATTGTTTTCTTTTAGACTCCCTATTAGAAATGTGGGTATGGTCCTTTGAAACTGTAGACATCTTATGTGGATGTGAAGCAGTGGTGTGTTTTTCAAAAGTCACTCACCTCTTGACTTACTTGAACAGTTCGTACTCTCCGACTGTCATGGTGACATTGATCTTACCAGTGTCTTCCATCGTCACATTCCAGAACAGGTGAAGGAGATTCCCACAGATATCGCCAAATTAATCCTGTCCGAAATTTGAGTCAGACGAAGGCCGGCTGAGATAGCGTCGGTGTCAATGGAGAGGCGACTTGGACACACCTAGCATATGTGCCCGCAAAAGACGTACCCCACGTGGAGCTTAAGGACAGTGGTGACAAGATCGGCGATACTTAGGCTCTGCGCACACTCAGACAAATACACGGAGCGTTAGAGATCAGAAACTAGGGAAAAGTTCCACGCGCATGCCCTCCGACACTTAAGTCAAATACTTTTCCCTAGAAGAACAATGTACGAAGGAAAAAAGAACTGCAGAAGACGAGTGCGAATGTGCACGTACCTGGCTAAAGGAGAGAACCTCCTTTTTTATATGATGTTGCATACCTTCAGAGCCTGTATATGGTCAGAGAATGTCAGGTGTCAGGGTCGTCGGATGAGAGAAGGTGTACGGTGACCTTCTATTAGTGGAAGGAAGATTCTATTCGCAGATGATAACAGATCATTGGAATATTCCCTAACGTATGACAATTATTCCCTGATAAAAGATTATGTTTCCATGACATTGTTGTCGTCTAGTGCTTTCTGTCTCACCCGGAGTTAGCTATGGACAGCTTGAGATGACCGTTCAAGTGTGACATTTGGCTTGAGTCTTGATGAGAGGGACAAATTGTGGTGAAGGCCCCATCTTTCACGTTTGGATCGCTAAAGAGTCGACCAAGAGTTATCTTACTAAAAGTACCAAGCATGGCTATGCAGCCCGAAGAGAAAATCCGACCAATCGGAGCAAGTCAAGCATTACTCCAAACCGCATCTTATATCTCAAATCTAGGATCCTAATTTATCTATACCCGATCAAAAATTATACAACTGATGATATCAAACAATTTAACTCCTTTCTCCTCCTAATTGCTGACTACCATATCCCTTTACTTTCTAACCACCATATCCCCTTCCCCTTGACTTTGAACTATATACCACACCCCCTTAACTTCTAATTACCTGATTTTATCAAACCCCATCTTTATACACCGTATAAATGAGCATCAAGATTTGCTGTGTTTGGATGTTTTTGTGCACAAGGGAGAAACAAGTTCAAAGGTTGTGTAATAAAAAATGGACTTATATTATAACCCAAAAAGAATATGAAAAGTAAATTCATGTATGAAGAAATAGAATATTTTTTTTTTTTTTTGCATTTCGGTAATCAATTTTTGAAAATTTTGATAAACCATAATTCTCAAAAATCAATAGATAACCATGGCCATGAGACAGAGCAGTTATGGTCAAACTAAACTGAAATACTAAGACACAAGTAAAGCATGTTTATTGTCCATTGCCCTAAAGCCAGGCTCAAATGGTAGAGGTAGGTGCACTATAACTTCGGCGGCCTCTCATCGCCATCATCGGTATCGTCGTTTGAACCATCCTTTGTGGATCTTTTCCTCTTTGAGGATGTGGCATGCTTCACAGAACCACTGCCTCCAAAATCCGAATTATCATCTTCGACAATGTCCTCATCCTCATCTTCTGTTTCTTCGGCTGGCTCAAAATCACTCGCATCTTCCTCATCTTCGGCGCGACCAACCGGCCGCACGAGATATTCAGTTCCTAATTCTTCCTGCAAGTATCCAGTGACATGCCAATCTTAGTAAAACAACACAATAACCTTCAAAATGCTCATAACTTTGTTGACAAAGCAACTCACTCACTGTAGTTCTGCAACTCACTGTAGTTCTAAAGTAAAGGCGATATGCTCAGTGGAATTTTATCACCATACAACACAAATCTCTTTCTTAGTTATCAACTTTGGAACAACTTGAACAAAGTTGCTACTACCACTTCGAATGACTTTGGCCATGTAACCAAAACTGCTCTAAAAGTATTTTTGATAATAAATTATAGATAGGATACTGTTTTAATAATTTTTAATTTTAAAAGAAGGGCACTTTTTTAGAGATGCCATTTTCATTTGAATAATTTTGGGAGGCACTAATGATGAAAAGAGTGATGTTGCTTACCAAAGAAATATTTGCAGTCGTTGAACACAATATCGACATCAATAAGTTCAATTACTATTACAGTCAATATTGGTGCAGAATTGTTTTCGATTAGGACTGTAATTATCAATTTAGTTTTCAGAAGAAAACATAGCAACGCCGTCACATGGAATAAGGTAACCTAGTCAAATAGCAAGGTGTTTGTTATAAAAAAAAATAGCAAAACAACAAAAAGGCACAAAGTAATCACTGGTTTCGGATGGAAACATGAGAAATGTTTCCAAATCAGGAAAAATAATGAAGCAGGTTAAGCACCGTAAGCATGTTCCAGCACTGTTAATCCATGTCAAGCAGTAGAAGAACGAGTAGATCGGTAAACTTGGACGAGAAATATACCTCTTCTTCGTCTTCCTCGTCGCTTTCATCGTCGTCGTCATCGTCGTCGTCGTCTTCGCCGCCATCTTCCTCCCCGTCGTACTCATCTTCATCTCGGTCAACACTGCGGTCGTCGGCATCATCCAGATTCACGACATCCTCCGGTTCCTCCCCGTCTTCATCGACGTCGTGGACCTTGACCTCGGCTTTGCCGTTGGCCGTCTTGATCTCCGCCTCCTTCTGCTGCTTCTTCGCCGCCTCCACCTCCCTCTCCTCCTCCGCCGCCGCCGCAACCCCTCCTGCCTTCATCTTCTCCAACGAAAAAAAAATCCACCCGGAAAATGCACAAAAATAAACAGAATTAAACTCAGAAAATTGCGGGAAGAAGACTCGCGTCGTCTGGGAGGAACAAGAGAAGAGCACCTGCAACCAGCTGAAGCGACGATCTAAGCCGTTCGCGGATGCGTCTCGATGCGGATCGATGACGTGGATAGCGATAGAGCCGCGGGCACTTTCCCAGGGATTGTGCTTCCGGGGCGACGTGGCCGTCGTCGCCTCTCGGCAAAACACGCGTCAATCACCATCCTAGGGCTGACGTCATCATTCGAGGCAGTTGGAGTGGTACTGATGTATAGGTCGCTGTATCCTGGATTTCTGCAAGCATCAGATCCGATGTACACACGCTCGTGAATTAGAGCATCCACAATGCTATAATGTTATAACATCCATCACCTCATCAAAAAGTATGGGGTCCACTGTCACATACTTATTATAACAACATTCTTCTTTCACGCACATCCCTTTTAATATTAACACTCATTATTTATGGGTACCACAATCCACTCAACAATCTTAAAATTATATCATATTAAATAAATATATTTTAAATATGTTTTAAAATATTTAAATTATTATTATTATTTTTAATAATAATATTACTTTTAAAAATATAATTTTATTATTTTTCAAAAATAATATAGTTTTTTTAAATATATTTATTAAATAAAATAGATGGGTGTGAGAAAACGAAATTACAATGTTAGGAAAACGAAATTATAAAGTTGGGAAAATAAAATTACAACTGAGCGTCTAAAATTATAAAGTTGGGAAACCGAAATTACAACTGAGCGGCTAAAATTACAAAGTTGGGAAAATAAAATTTATTTTAAATTACCATGTAATTATGAAATTGAAATGTAACAATAACTTAAATAAACCATACAATTGTGAAATTAAAAATAATATATGAAATACTAATTCACGGATTGTTGTTGTATTGCCCCAGATATGCTCAACTAAGTCGGTGCGAAGTTGGTGATGAACTTGAGTGTCATGTAGCTCAGAATTTGTTCAAAGATAATCCTGAAATCCTCGGTTTGGCCATGGATAGGTTGTGCAGGTTCGTCACCTTCATCGTTGTACCAATTTGTCACGTGACCTCCCTCATCCTCAACAATCATATTATGCAAAATAATGCATGCTAACATGATTTGTTTTAACTTTTTCCTATACCAATAACGAGCTGGACCTCTAGCAATCGCCCGTCGAGATTGGAGCACCCCAAATGCCCATTCAACATCTTTTCTTGCAGACTCCTGTCTTTCCTTAAACAACTTCCTCTTGGGATCCTCCGGGCAAAGAAAAGCCTTAACAAAAGTAGTTCACTCGGGATATATTCCATCTGTTAGATAATAGCCCTTCGTATATGCAGTGTCGTTCACCGTGAAATTAATCTCCGGCATATTTCCTTGCAAGACGTTGTTGAATATGGGAGATTCATATAACACGTTAATATCGTTACGTGAACCGGCGACCCCAAAAAATGCATGTCATATCCACAAGTCATGAGACGCGACCGCTTCAAGTACGATTGTTGGTGACCCATGTCCCCTTATAAATTGACCTTTCCAAGCAACTGGACAATTTTTCCATTTCAGTGCATACAATCAAGGCTACCTAACATGTCAGGGAAGTCATGTCTCTCATCGTGCATTTGAAGAAAACGTTGAACATCATCAGCATTTGGCCTTCTCCAAGTACCTATCACCAAATATTTCAACCACGTATTCGTAGAACTTGAAAAGGCACCTGATGGCAGTTGATTCACCCATACGTAGATACTCGTCAAGATGATCGGCAGGGACTCCGTAAGCCAATTGACGAATTGCGGAAGTGCATTTGTAGTGGTGACAACCCTTTTCTTCATACAACATCGTCCCTATGTTGAAAAAATGCTGAATGATTCTCTAATGCATTCACTATGCGGAGGAATAACTCTCTTCGCATTCGAAATCGTTTTCGAAATATTTTATCATGATACACCGGGGTTATAGAGAAATAATCATTGACGAGCCTCTCATGTCCGGCTTCACGATTTCTTTGGACGAACCTTCTTCTACGCGTGCCCCTCCTCTGATATGCTTCCATAAGTTGTTGGTGTTGTTGAAGAACCAATAACATCAATTCTTCACCCGGATCATAAGCTTGCTCATCGATTTCAACATAGACTTCGTCTTCGCTTGTTGAGCTGGAACTTGAGCTAGAGCTGTCTGTAAAATGAGACATTTTTGGAGGAAACACGTTTTAGTATATGTGTTTGAGAAATGATATGATAGTCGAATGAAAATCTTGTAGCACAATGTGTCTATATATATATTATTTTTCGCATGCAATGGCTAGTTTGCAACGGCTAGTTTGCAACGTCGCGTTGCAACGGCTAATTTGCAACGGTAAGTTTGTAATGCCTAGTTTGCAACGGTTAGTTGTAACAACTAGTTTCCAAGGCTTGTTTATAACGACTATTTTACAAAATTATAATAATTAAAAATCACATTAATCGAAATGAGAAATACAATAATTAAAAATTACAATCACTCGAAAATATAATAATACTAGAAAATGAACGTTGAGTAAATAATTTAGATATTCCATCTCGACCTAATATCCTAGCATAAGCATTCATGTATGATAAGCTACTTCTTTGTCATCTGCGAGGTGTTTTTGTTCTATATTTCGTACTCCTTCAACTTCAAGCGACGATTCTTAGCTTCAGATTTGGCCAATGTAGCTTTTGCCTTAATCTCATCTACTTCGAGTTATTTTTGTTTCAAATCGACTTCGGACTTCTTCACGCTTGTGTACTCAGTGAACTTTGTGATAATATTATTATAATTTACTGTCAGATCCTCCATGGTCGATTTTACTTTGTCTTTTCCCTTTCTTTTTGTTGCCTTTTGTCCCATTGGACGAGTATCTTCATAATCCAGGTCTATACTCACATCTTGGTTGGGGGAGGTGTTGTTTGCTCCCGACTTTGAGGTCCTCGTCTTCTTTGTGACCACAAAGTGATCAGCGAACTGTGGAGTAAACATTGGACGGTCTTTGACAATTCTCCACACATGTTCAAGATTGAATGCAATGCCATTGTTTTCGGATCGATATTTTTCGTACGCAAATCTCAATATATCTTCATCACTGTGACCACTTCGATATGAAATATAAACACTATTGTAATTTGCGTTGAATCGATATACCTTCTTTTGGATTGTATTATGCCAATGTGACCGTATAACATTTGCACTTCTGGTGTTTGAACCTAGGGGAAGATTCTCATTGTAGTAACTTGCAACCCGTCCCCAAAAAGCATCCCCCTTTTGATCATTGTCGATTATTTGATCATCACTGATAGTGACAAAACTTCTCGCTAAGACCTCGTCTTCAACCTTTGTCCAACTTGAACACTTTCTTGTACCCTCAGCATTTGAAACCACCTTTTCTAAATTGAGCACCTCAATTGGGGATTCACGGTCGGAAAGTTGAGTCTCTAGGACAAAAGTCGGAGTTGCAGGTTCATTCGACATCGAAGGAGTGAAAGACATACCAGTTATGTGTAGGGTACCATATCCATGAACAACCGACGGCGTGAAATACGGATGACTCATGTTTTGCTAATATTCGGCTGGAAGCGGTTGATATAGACTTCGAGGGGAATAATTCAGATGATTCATAGAATTTCCAAAACCTTGAAAATTTTGTGGAGGAAACGACATATTGGGAAATGGATGTGAGTATTGATAATTTGGTAGAATTTGTGGATTTTGGGAAGATGAATATTCTTGTGAGTTGTTTGTAGAATTCAAGAAATTTGTAAAAAATACCCTATTATTTTTATCCATTTCGGATAGAAAATAAGATGGTAGGAACTTGAAAAAATAGATGGGGAGAGAATTTAGAGAGTAGAATTGAAAGAGTAATGAGTTGGAATGAAAATATGTGCACATAGGAGTGGATATTTATAGATGAAATTTCGAACTAGCCGTTAACTAGCCGTTAAAAATAATCGTTAAAAAACTAACCGTTTTATTTAATTTTTAATTTTATAATTTACATTTAAAAACAATTATACACATGGGGTGGGCCCGGGCTGGCCCACCCCATGCAGAGCTTGAACACGTTCAAGCGAATGAACGCCAATGCTGCATCTGCAACGCAGCGTTAAATGCATAGTTGTGTTATAACGTGATATTAACGCCGCATCTGCGCGTTGCAGATGCTCTTATTTAGTACACTGGCAATATCGTAAAGCTAATAGTATTTTCTCGCCCGACTAAGTATAATTTTTAATAATATGATCTTATGTTTTACCAAATGATCGAACATGACTCTCATATTTCTCTTGAAATAGAGATTTAGTGAGTAGATCGATCGATAATATTATTGCAGGTAGAAACTCTTTTGATTATGATATGATCTCATATCTCCACGTTTGGTAAACTTCTTATCCATATGAAAATGTAAGTATATGTTTGAATCATTAATGAGAATGCAATTTTTTAGCCTGTGCAATGGTTTTATTGTTGTTGACATTGTGACTATTTCAACAACACTCGAAATGACTTAAGTATTATGGGACAGACTTTCATCTCTAAATGTCTTTCTTTGCTGTCTTCAAGATATAGTAACGTACTTGGATTTGGTCATCAATTTTTTTTTTTAATAATTCATATATTTATGACCTGATTAATCTGGAAGTAATTGATTTGGTCCTATAAAAATTTTCTACTAACTATCAAGATAAATTTAAAAACACAAGAGACGATCCACACAAAAGCCCAACGGTCCTAGTGATTCGAACTCAAGAGGAGAATTTTTTACACTCCCTGAGTTTCAAATCCTAGGTGCATAAGGAGCCCTAAGTATGCTTACCACTACACTACAGGCCGGGAATGTCAAATCTATATTTTATTAGTATATATGGATTCCATTTTTTATTTCATTGCTTTCTTCCATCTCTTAAAATCGATATCCAATATCATTTTCTCATAAGTCCTAGGTTTGTCACCCTACAACAGTCATTGATATGTGAAGTGTTTTGAGATCCATTTTGAGGCTTATAATAAAGCCTTTAGACATATGGTGTTGTGATTGTTTCATAACTTTTAAAGTTGCCTTGTATGTGGTATAAAACAAGGGTAATATGGATCGATAAGTCATTTCTTAGATTCGTAAAGACATTCAGTGCAACCTGAGCTATGGTGGAGTAGCAAGACACTTATGCAGTCTTCCAAGCATTCATAGTTCAATTCTCAACTATAGCGCATTACAGGATATTTTTCTCTAGTAAAATGATAAATCTAGAATATTGGGTTGTTGGACCATCCATTGTGAATACTTCAGGATTTACCTTAATAGCCGGTGGAAAACTTCTATGGGGTTAGATTAGTCATCCCAGGATTAGTCAGCCTGAAGGGTGATGTGTGTATTTCATGCATAATTTTATGTATTGTTTTGCATACATTTTGTTTCACCACATGGGCATATTTTATAGACTTTCATCTCTTTTGCATTATCTATACTCTTTTAGTTCGAAGAACTGCTCTTTACGCTTTTTGATAGACAAGACATGAAATCAGAGCTTAGTTGGAGATAAAATGCATTGGAACGAGAATTCACAGCAAGAAACACTCTCTGGTCGTGTCCCATGGCACGAGTGTGTTCCTCCAATCGAATATAGACGTGAAATGGAGTAGCCGCGGAGGCCACATCCACTGACACGGACTAGTCATGCCCATAGGCACGGTCATGCCCCATTCTGTCGAAGATAAACTTTGGTCAGCGCCCGACATGCCTAGGTCGTTCCCCTGGCATGACCATGTTCATCAACTCACAGTCGGACACGGTCTGGTCGTGCTAGTCATAACGGCCATATCTGGCCCCCTCTTTCGCCGACTTGGAGCAACACGGTAGTGGCTTGTGGGCGGTGCCTTGACAAATTAGGAAACAAAGCAACAATTTTGGTCTGTTCTAAGGGCTATAAAAGCTCTAAAAGATTCTTGTTTAAGAGAGGAGGTGTTTTTCCCATGACAACAAACCCTATGAGAGTTGTTTCCACAGATCTGTCAGAGTTTTCATCCTCTATAGAGCTCGGAGTTCTTTCGAAAATGACGATTGGTACACGACTAAGATTTCTCTTCTCTTTTCTCCTTGATTTGTGTTGTAAAATATTTTTTGTCTTTTTGTTGTAAATCCATCTTTATGGAGTAGTACTCATAATTCCAAAATGCAGGAATAACTCAATTGAATTGTTGACGCTAATTTATATATGTATTCATTTTTTTCACTGCATCATGTGTTTATCCATGGTCCGGCTTTATTGCGTATATATGATTTTTGACACTAATTGTGCATCTTCATATCCTAGGGATATGAGGAAGGACCAAAAGGTGAACTCAACTCTCCGACCCATAAAGACTAAGGGGGTGTTTGGTTGATGAATTTAGGAATGAGAGAATAGAATGATAGTAACATATAGTATTTGGATTGTGTGTTTGGGAATGATAATTTGAGAATGATTTCTAGATTGATAGGAACCAACCAAATCCATATAACTAGGTGAGTTTCATTTCCATTTTCATTCTCATTCCACCTTACTGTCAAACTCATACTCATAGTCATCCCATCTGTCACGCCCCAGGTAGTCTCTGCCAGAAGAAATTTCGGCAGCATCTCCCCTGTACGGCGGACAATATGAATCTCGAATACATATATCTATACCTCGGCCACATACGGCCGGAACAATACAAAACAAATAAGAAACAAACCACGCAGTTTATATCAACATTCCACACAGTTCAACATATAATCAATCCACGCAGTTTAATAAGGAAAGACGATATAAAACCCTCGAAGATATATGTAAACATCCTACTCCACTACAACGAAGAATACAAATCCATGAAGTAATGAGAAAATCCACAGTGGAAAAACAAAAGTAGCGACCCCGAATGTACGATATAAAGTCCACAATACAAAACCCACAACACAAGTATACAAGATGCAAAAACAAAACTGATCCCGACAACAGGTAAATCCTCGCGATAAAGGGGCTAGCGACTGGAATCTCTCCTGACGGCCTCAACCTGAAAAATAGTAACAACGGGGTGAGTTCAAAGAACTCAGCAGGTAAACCAATAGACATGTACAGCAATATATATCCACCAGTAAAAACCTAAGGTACAGTCTCCTAAACCATAGGATCAATAGTACAGTTCTCTAACCATACAACCTACGGTATAGTCTCCTAACAGTTCAACAGATATGCAGAGCTGAAATAAACTGTAATAACCAACAATAGGCATAAAGCACAATCTATAGCAAGAATAATAAGAAAATGCATAACTGTAATAAACTGTACTCACCTGCGAGGCTTGGGCAAATGACTGCGGACATACACATACAAAGATAGTCGAGCAAATAAGCATGTATCCTGTATGCATGTCAATCATATGCAGTCACCCAAGTGCATCATCCAATATGCAACAATCACAATAAATGCAATATGTGCATATGATGCAATATGACATGGTCACCCCTGACGCTAGTCAGCCGTCTCACACGCGATGGCGAGACCGAGTAGGTAGGGCTGTGACACCGTGCACTCTGTCGTCACTACCCCTGATGAGTGACCGAATGGACGGGATGCTGTCGGAGTACACCTATCCTCCTACCTCAAACATAGTGAGGGCGTAACACTCTCAACTCCGATGCCATGACGGGAGGGATCCTTATCTGCTACCACTGCGGTCACACTACCCATGGCGGACCATGAGCACTCTGAGCTCGCCATACACACCCTCATGCGTGCCACTACCCATGCGGTGAAACACGTTGTGTGCGAGGCCTATGTGGCCGACGAGCTCAATAATAATGGAGTCGTCGATCGCCCAGCAATGCAGGATGGTGCATGATGCTACAGTATGTCATACCTGAACATAGCCTCCTCCATATATGTGTGTGCCCAAAAGGTAAACACATATATATATAACCATGATATAAACAGCATAAATCCAAAGACATCACATATAACAATGATGTAAGTATCATGAATCCAAGAGCATGTATCACACATGTAAAGCAACTAATCCAGTAGAGTAGAGCACTATAGATATGCATCTCTATGAACATATATACACATGGCAAGAGATAAAAATATCCAATCCTGAAGTAAGGCAACTAGCAGATGAAGCATGTGATAGGTATCAACTAGCTAAGACCAAGAGAGAGAATAATCTACTATCTACCACTAGTAAGTATATATAAGCTACACATATCATAAGACATTATCAAAAGATAAGTCAGAGGGTACCTGCCTCAAATAGAAGGTATGATCAAGCAATCCAAGGTCGAGACGCCTGCCTCGAATCAGAGTCCTGTGTCAATCAAACAATATATATTTTATTTAGATAAATCAAATGAATAGCTAAATAAAATCCCTAAAATTAAATTAGGGCAAAACCCTAATCACATCAATCACAACCTACCTAATTAATCTAACGGTCAATTAAGGTTTAGTTACCTAATCCCTAATCACCAATTAGATTAGAAATCCAATCTTAGATTAAATCCAATAGTTGACTAGGGTTAATTGTCTTAACCCTAATCATTCCATTAATTTAATCTAAGCAATTAAATCTAATCATCTAACACATGACCATGAAATCCAATTATCCCTAATTCAATATGATCTACATCTAAGATCAATTATCTAAAACAAAGAACAAAACCTACATTCAACTAATCAATCACATGAAACCTAATTCCTCTACAACATGTATCAATCAATACACAATACCTCAAGCTCAGTCAACAAGAGGGCTGCCGGAAAGAGGTCCTGCCGAATGAGCTGCTGGAATCTACCTCTCTGCCCGGATGCAATTACTGACCACCAACTAAAACCCCACAGTACCTAACCTGCTGGATCACCCGGATCAAGAAGGAATCAAGCAAAGATCACATATCAACATGAAATGGTGATCTCTGATCAAGCAACACATAATTCCCACTAGAACTCACCTTCAACCGGGACCTCAGTTAGCAACAAAGGAGAGGAGATCCAAGATCACCTTCACAGAACCTCATCTTCCTAGATCGAATCACAATAACACCATAACAGGGCACTAATCCGTGAATCAATAAGAATCCGACAATGAATCCAAAGGGAAGAAGGGTTTCGATTGCTTACCCTCGAAGCCCTAAAGTATATTCAAGCCGACGATTGGGTAGATCTAGCTTGATCCCACGACACTGGAACAGAACTAGGGCTCGGTAAGAACAATCGAACAGGTTCGAAGAGAATCGGGATGAAGGAAACCAGAGAAGGAGAGGATCGTAACCTTTATGCTCCGAGCTCCGATCTGCGCCGACGACGCCGAGAGAAGATCAGCGCTCTCACCTAGGGCTGGAGAAAATCACCCTCATCCGGATCAGTACCGGCGATTGCTCCACTAGGCCGAGGTCGACGATCGCCGGAACCCTTGGCTTGCCTCGTCCGCAAGAGAGAACGAGAGGGAAGAGAGGGGAGATCGGGAAAGAAGAGGAAGAGGGCTCGATTCGGGAAACGACGTTTGGTTGAGGAAATAAAAAGGAATTTATAATTAAACTTTTTTCCTCACCTAAACGGGTATCCCAAACAGGCTTTATCCGTACCCGTTAATTGATCCCCTCAAAACTCGTCGTACGAGCTCCGAAAAATTCCCAAAAAATTTCTAAAAATTTCGCAAAAATTCTATAAGGCTATTTCTCAAATAACCCTATTTATTTAAATTTTCGAGATCTCATATCCTCCCCTACTAATAAAAATTTGGTCCCCAAATTTCGCTATAACCAACAGCGAACACTAGAATATAACCAAACAGTATAAATGCTGAAAGATACTCTAACCCACATACCTCAAGTAAAAAGATGAGGGTATCGGGCTCGGATCGTATCCTCCAGCTCCCAAGTAGCCTCCTCGTCAGAATGATGCTGTCATCCGACTTTAACCAGTCGGACAGTCTTGTTCCGCAGCTGACGCTCTCTATGGTCCAGAATCCGCACCGGAACCTCCTCGTAAGTAACATCAGGCTGAATAGGAACAGATATATCTGACAGAACATGTGCCGGATCGGATACGTATCTCCTCAGCATAGATACGTGGAATACATCGTGAATGCCAGCTAGAGATGGTGGTAGCGCCAGACGATAAGCTACTGCTCCAATCCTCTCTAAGATCTGGAATGACCCAATATATCGGGGAGCTAGCTTACCTCGGAGACCAAATCTCTTCACCCCTTTCGTGGGTGAAACTCTAAAAAATACATGATCACCAATGGAGAACTCCAGGGGTCTCCGTCTCTGATCAGTATAACTCTTCTGATGGTCCTGAGCCTCTGACATCCTCCATCTGATAGTACGAACTAACTCTGCCTCCTGCTGAGCTCTCTGAGGTCCTAACAGCTGAGCCTCACCAACCTCCTCCCAGAGGGTGGGTGTCCGACACGGTCTACCATACAACGCCTCAAACAGTGCCATCTGGATAGCCGAATGATAGCTGTTGTTGTAGGCAAACTCCACCAAGGGCAGGTGGTCCTCCCAACTGCCTCCGAAGTCCATAACACAAGAGCTCAGCAAGTCCTCCAAAGTCTGAATGGTCTGCTCTGACTGTCCATCTGTCTGCGGATGGAATGCCGTACTGAAACGGAGCTGTGTGGCCAAGGCCTGCTGCAGACTCTGCCAAAATCGGGACGTAAACCGTGGGTCTCTATCCGATATAATGCTCAACGGTACACTATGTAATCTGATAACCTTACGACAGTATAGCTCTGCTAATCGATCCAGCGAATCGGTCTTCCGGATCGCTATAAAATGTGCGGATTTGGTTAATCGGTCAACGATTACCCAAATCGCATCATGGCCTCGTCGAGTCCTAGGCAATCCTACCAAGAAATCCATAGTAATATGCTCCCACTTCCACTCTGGAATAGGGATCCTCTGAAGTAACCCAGCAGGTCTTTGGTGCTCAGCCTTCACCTGCTGACAGATAAGACATCTAGCAACAAACTCCGCGATGTCCTTCTTCATACCGTTCCACCAATAGGAACGCCTCAAATCCCGATACATACGGGTCCCGCCTGGGTGGATAGCAAATCTAGAGCGATGAGCCTCCTGAAGTAACTCCTCCATGACCGGGTGAGACCGAGGCACACATAATCTGCCTCGGAAATAAACAATACCCTCGTCATCTCGTGCAAAATCGGTTTGCTGTCTGGAAGCTATCTGGCTGCTAATGAACTGTAAATGCTGATCTCTGGCCTGAGCCTCTCGAATCCTCATCCTGATCGACGACTGAGCAACCATGGTAACAAGAATACCCTGCTCTGTCCATCCCTGCTCCTCAAGACCCAACTCGGTGAATCCCTGAATCAAGTCCGTGACTGTAACTCGATGACAAGCTAAAGTCCCTCTGGACTTCCTACTCAGTGCATCAGCAACCACATTAGCTTTACCCGGATGGTAGCTAATAGTACAATCATAATCCTTCAGGAACTCCATCCATCTCCTCTGTCGGAGATTGAATTCCTTCTGGGTGAAAATATATTTGAGACTCTTATGATCAGTAAGAATCTCAAAAGTAATACCATAAAGATGATGTCGCCAAATCTTCAAAACAAAGATAATAGCGGCTAGCTCTAAATCATGTACTGGGTAGTTCTTCTCATGCTCCTTCAACTGACGAGAAGCATAAGAGACTACCCTGTCATGCTGCATCAAAACAGCGCCCAAGCCCTGAAGAGATGCGTCTGTGTAAAGTATAAATCCGTCATCACCAGAAGGTAAAACCAAGACTGGTGCTGATACTAATCCCCGCTTCAGCTCCTGGAAGCTGGTCTCACAAGCCTCTGACCACGTGAACTTCATGCCTTTCCTAGTCAGACGTGACAGCGACATAGCAATACGGGAGAAACCCTCAACAAATCGTCTGTAATATCCAGCCAGTCCCAAGAAACTGCGGATCTCCTGGACTGACTTCGGCTGCTCCCAGCTAGTGATAGCCTCGATCTTCTGTGAATCTACTGAAATACCTCGCCTTGATACCACGTGTCCCAGAAAACCAACTGAGGATAGCCAAAATGCACACTTACTGAACTTCGCATACAGATGATGTCGTCGCAGAGTCTCCAAGACTATGCGAAGATGCTGCGCGTGCTCCTTCTCAGAACGCGAATAGATCAATATGTCATCGTTAAAAACAATAACGAACTGATCTAGGTACTCCAGAAAGATACGGTTCATCAGATCCATAAATACTGCAGGAGCATTGGTAAGCCCAAATGGCATTACCAAAAACTCGTAATGTCCGTATCTGTTGCGAAATGCTGTCTTCTGAATATCAGAATCTCTAACTCTCAACTGATGATATCCAAACCGCATATCAATCTTAGAATACACTGATGTATCTCTGAGTTGATCAAATAAATCCTCAATCCGTGGCAAGGGGTACTTATTTCTGATAGTCACTGCATTCAGCTGCCTATAATCGATGCACAGCCTCAGAGTACCATCCTTCTTCTTGACGAATAGTATAGGAGAACACTCAGACGGCATACCGTGGGGTTCTCCACAAGGACACCGGAATGCTCCTTCCCGTGCATGTCGTATGCAGCTGCTGCAGGGGGAGCTGTCCTCTGCTGGCGATGTAAAGATTAGGCTTTCGGCCCACCTCACTGAGTCCCGGACTGACCAAACTATCCTCCTGAAACAGAAATCCCGGAAGCTACATGTTGAGTCTTCAGCGAAAAGTCTCGGCTCACGTGTCTAGTCAGTTTGCAATAATAACAAACTGACTGTCCCAGAGTACACGTAGAGGTGATGTGATCTCGGGATCCACATCGGGTGCAGTGAGAGTCACCAGTGGACTGTTTCCGGTTCTGCTGAGCAGATCGGGAATGTCTTGACGAAGATCGTCCGAACTTCTGGGGTCGGCCAGATGACCCAGAAGTACCCTGACCCGTCTGAGTGCGACTGCTCTGCTGTTGTCCAGTAGTCTATGGCTGCTGGGTCTGTCCGGAAGTCCGATCAGTCTACTTCCTCTTTTTGTCTACTTTCAGTCTCTGATGAGCAGACTCAATCATAAGCGCTCTGTCCAGTGCCTCTGTGTATGATGCAATACCAAGACCGGCAATCTTCACCTGAAGATGCCCGTCTAATCCCGGGACCAACGGGAGCATACGAGATCTGTCCTTGGCAACCAACTCAGGACAGAATCTGGCCAACCAATTAAATTCGGCATTATACTCCATCACTGAGCGGTTATTCTGCCGAAGACTCAGAAAATCCTACCGACGTTTCATCTGATACGCACGGGGAAAACACTGACTCTCGAATGCTTCTCTAAATCTCGCCCATGTAATATGCAGCTCGCCTATAATCGAGCGCTGCATGGCCCACCATATCTCTACCTTATCTCGTACCTTAAGTACACAGTAGTAGGCACAACTGGAGGGGGTGCCGGGAATAGTGAAGGTGATACCACTAGTCGTACAATCGAGATATGTACCTCTGAAGTCGAAACCGTCAGGGTCATATAATCCGACGTGCCTATAATATCCTGACAAGTCTGTCCCTAATGGACAGGCTCAACCCTAACAGACCTCTCTGAAGACTCTGTCTCAGGAGAATCTAACAGCCTCTTACGTGGCCGCCCACGTCTCGGTGCCGGTACACGTGTAGGTGGCATATCTGTAAAGAAAATGTTACCCAGATATCACTACAGGTATAAGAACTGAAAAATTACCTAAATTACCTATTTGCCATCTGGAGATATCCTGTCGCTGCTTAGCCCCCTAAAGAACCTCGTCAAAATACCTCGGAATTCCGAAATGAGAAAATCGACGGAATCCGCACAAATCCAAAATACCGAGAAATGCTCATGAAAGTAAGCATCGTAAATCCGAAACCCGATAAGTAGGTATTGCAAAACTTTGCTCTGATACCAAATAAATTGGTATCAGATAAAATCCCGAAAATCCAGAATACCTAGCAAGTCTCGTGACCTGCTCTGACCATGTCATATTGCATCATATGCACACCATCATTTAACCAAACGCCACCTAAGACATAAGGGGTTGTTTACGAAAGTAGTCCAAAATCTCACGAAGACACCATTGGCTATCACAGAGCCCCCAATTCAGCATCATGAAATAAGGAATAGCACCTAGAGAACTTGTTGCATTATAATAGAGACCTCCCTGAGAAAGCGATCGATTTAGTAATGTTACCCTGAAAGTAAAAGTTGAGTTTGGGTAAACACGCTGATATAATTCTAGAGGTTATACCAGTTACCTTGGGAAAGACCACCTGCATGTGCATAAACATTGAAGAGTAAATAGTATTTAGGGTATCAATAGTCATCGTAGTAAAACCAAAATCCTAAAATCGCTTCCCAATATCAAATTTCTCCTAAGACTTTTCGTGTTCTCTCAATTCATTTCATTTCTTTCTTAATTCTTACAATTTTTAATTGTCAAAATAACCTACTTCCCGATTCTGACTAGTACTTAATTTTACAGTGCTATAGGATTGATATTTTATTATTTGATTATAATTGTGCACTTGCGATTTTCACTTATCAAATGGATGGGTTGGATACTTAGTGCTAGCTAAAAAAAGGCATTCATTGAGACAACTAGGTAACCATATTTATTCTGATGTCACTCAAGTTCTCACACTCTATACAATTTGTTTTTAATAATTCAGTTATCGAAGTCTTCAAACTGACTAATTCTTAAGATGAACAACCCAACCCCATAGAAGTCTCTCAACTGCCACCAAGATAAATTGGGAAGTACTCGTGGAGGCTCATCTAAGGGGCCAACTTTCTTAGGTTTGTTGTCCCATTGATGGAAAATTCTTGCACTACACGTAGTTGGGATTCAAACCTTAGATGCTTGATTAACTTCTTAAAAGACCTAATCGTTGCACCATAACCGTAGGGGTTCTCATACTCTATACAAGAATTCACTTTGAAACTATATTGAAAAATTAAAAGATGATAGGTGACTCTAGCTAGGTAGCTTCGAGGTTGGCCGCGAGAAGACTTCAAGCAAGAGGTACCTAGTGCCTCAATCGACTCTGAGTGTTAAAGAAGAACAAAGAAGGAAGAAAACATTAGCGACCGAGCCAGGGAGGGGTCCCTAGGACTAACACTCTGACGCTCAGGTTAGACAGAGAGCTAAGAAAAAGAGTGAAGGACAATGATGATAAGCAATGGATCTTAAGAGAATCACGCACCTACGTCTTAAAGAGAAGACCCCTTATATAATGCTATTTTTCATCTCTGCACAAATATCAATGCATTACTAAAATAGGATCAACCATTCTAACACTCTACATTTTTTCCTAAATTGAACCCGCCATCTCTAAACTTGCAGGGTGGAAACTTCCACCGTATGGACAACAGAGGGCATATTCCCTTGATTCTCTAATGGTGGTTACACAAAATACCAAAAAGGGATATCAAGCTACTGGACTGAGGGGCTATTAATTGGAACACTTCAATGGTGAGCTGGATGAGTCCTATCTACTGTCAGATCAGACATTTCTCTTGAACAGGTTGGATCGCCTACCAAGGTTAGGTACCTTAAGGACTCGACATCCTATTAGACAAAGAGCCCGATTGAGAAGTATGTCTAGAAGATTCGATCAAACTAAGAGGATTCAGGTTCCAATCAACCTAGGAGGACTCAGGAACTGCTACGACAAAAGATCCGATCGGTTGAAGTGCTCGGTTGAGCTCTGCGGGTGTGCTAACCCTGATTCTTGACCTCTCTTTGACTTTATTGCTCAAAGAAGGGGACAACACCTCTCAACCTCTAACGTGTGGAAGAAGAGGAAGAGAGAAAAGAGATCGCACGGAGCAACAAGACAAGACGCACAAAAGGAGAGCAAATACGAGAAAGGAGAAGAAGAAGAGAAAGAAGAAGAGTTACATGGTTCGGCGACGTGCCTACTCCACAAAAACGACCGGAACTTTATTAGAATTCTCTCTACACAAGAGAATCACATCTAATAATTTTTGTGATTGTTGTTGTATAATAGGTTTACAATGATCCCTATAAATAATGCATAAACCCCAGACCCGATAAATTTGTAGCAGAATTTTGTTATGAAAAATCGTAACAAAATTTTGTTATATAAAATCGCAATAGAATTTCATTACAAAAAATCTTAACATATTTTTTTTCCATGACATCCATCGCATTGGCCTTCATCCAAATATGAGCCACCCATCAACAGACTGACTACCACATTAGCTAGCCTTCTTGACTTCGGTCCCAACTTCTGGGGCCCCAACTTCGGGAGCCCCACCTTAGTTGCCATACTAATCAGCGAAGACTATGAAGGCCGAATGAGAGAGTTCGAAGGAGAAGGGTTCTCAATGTTTGGATTTTTTTCGAGAAGTGAACTAAAACTTAGTGGGTGCTTGGTTCATGAAAAGGGAATAGAAATCAGAATGAGATTGATAGAAATGGAGAATGAGAATGTGTATGATTGATAAAAGTATGTTGTTTGTGAAGGATCGTTACACACGTGAGATGGGATGAATCACGTGGTTTTAGAGAACTTATCTTTTTCTTTTATATTCAAAAGTACGTAGTGGAATTAAACACAGAAATAGAAAGCAAAAAACACAAATACGTGAACTTAGTCGGTTTATTTGGTTTAGAGCATTTAGCGACTCCTACTCCAAGACTTAGGTTCTGCTGACCTATCAATGGGTAATCCACTAAAGACCTCTTCTAAAATTGCTGAAAGAGAAATTGAGTACAATAAAAAGAATAAGAAAAGTATAACAAGTTACACTTTCCTTTAAGCAGTACTTAAGTACACAAGGAAACTTCGTTACTCAATACTTGTAGTTTTGACGGATCGAGCTCGGTGTTAGACGACTTCTCAGTGGCAGTCGGGCACAGTAGTGTCATAACAGAGCAGCAGCACGAAGTTAGAGCAATCGGAACGTTGAATGAACACGTAAAAGCTTATAGAAGAGTTATGTGTAAAACCTTGGTCGAATATCCCTTTTAAAGGGGATGGAAGGCGCCTTCAACACCACTGAAGGCGCCTTTAACACCACTATAGGCACCTTCAATACCAACTCTTATCTCCCAAAAACTAGCTCTTATAGTTGCCAAGGTCTTCTACGTTATTCGACTGAAGGCGCCTTCCAAGTTCTCAAAGTCGCCTTCCATAACCCTACTCAAGGCGCCTTCCTTCGCAAAAAAGGTGATTCGGGTACTGTTTACCTGAGGTATTTTGTGCTCCTTTCACCCTATAAAATGTGTTAATCCAAAAAGCATAGTATACTCTACAAGATGAAGTTAGCACAATAAAAATAAACAGTTTAGTAATTAGATCTTGTCTCTCTGAGATCAGGATCTAGTCAGGTTCTTAATTTAGGTTTCCAAAATGAATCTAAATTGGACCTACGCCTAAAGTCCTTAAATTTGGCTCATCCTCACTAGAACACTCTCCTCTAGTGACTTACCTTACTTACCATGTAGAATCGCTTGACTCCTTATAATCCACCAGATCTTCCTGCCAGTCGTCAGGTCCGCAGACCCAACTGGACTTCAGCCAGCTGTTAGATCCTGTAGACCTAGCCAGACTTCTTGCCAGATATCAAGTCACTTCTTGACCTATCTGAACTTCTACACCAGCTACCAGGTCATCCAGACCTAGCTGAATTTCAGTCTGTTATCAGACTAGTCAAGTCCCACACACTTGGTAGAAAGGGTTAGATCACAACATATCTAACTTTAATCCATTTATCATTTATCAAAATTCAGGTTTGATCATTGATGTCAATTGCACCAATAATCTTCCCCTTTTTTTGATGTAATGACAATCTGGGTTAAATTTAAAAAAAAAATATGTAAAAAAATGAAAATATCAATAACATGATTCAAGAGAAAAATTAAGTAATTTCAATTTCTGTTTTATTTCCTTGATCATTTTAGGGTTAAGATTTTTAAAATTTTCTTTGATTTTTCTTAGTTAAACCCTAACTCTCCCCCTTTAGCATTCATAAAAAAGTATGCATATAAGTGTACCAAAGGATGAAAATGTAACTACATAAGTAAGCATATCAAGTAATAAAATTTTCAATGGTAAAGTTTTTAATAAAAAGTTGCAAGTCTATTTCAGGGAGGAGTTAATGATAAGAAAAATTTGCAAGGAATTTTTAGAGTTTGAAAAAGATTATCAAGATAAATTTTGTAAGGATAAACTTTGCAAGAATTTTGAAAAAAAAAATTAAACACTTTTTCAAAAATAATTTTCAAGGTGGTGTTGTAAAGTAATTTTTTTTAAAGTTTAGTTTTTCAAAGCAACTTTTGAAAAGTTTTGTAAATTATTTTTTAAAAAATTTGTAAAGTAATTTTCAAATAGAATAACTTTTTACAATATTTTAAAAGTGATTTTCAAAGTAAGGCAATTTTCAAAGTGATAAAGTAATTTTCAAACAGAATAATTTTTCATAATATTTTAAAAGTGATTTTCAAAGTAAGGCAATTTTTATAGTATTTTTCAAAATAATTTTGTACAATATTTACAAATAAACGTCCAAAGAAGTTTTTAAAGTAATTTTCAAATCACTTTTCAACTATTAAAGTTTGCAAAAAGTAGCAAAAATAAGATTTTTTTTTAAATATGTCCCTTAAAGCAGTTTTCAAATACCCCCCCCCCCCCTCCCAACTTGATATTATTTTAAAAATAATATTTATTTAAAAATTATCCTTAAATGTCTAATATTCAATTACTAACTAACTATCAAAAAATTACAGTATTCACATAATTAGTCAAGTTAAGTAATAATGTTTAGTTATAAACTTGTTGAAAAAGAATTACTTAACTTGATCAATGTACTATTGTATTTTTTATCCAGATTTATGTTGATGTATTAATATAAGCATCTGAAGTCCAGGCAGAAGACTTACGTATCTCACAGTATTATAAGTTTTTGAATACACAATCAAGGTAGACTTAGTGTATTTGTGAGATGTTCGTTAGCTAGATCTATATGATCATGCTTTCTAATGATTTGTCCTAGACTAAGGACAAAATAAATTATGAAACACTAGAGAAATGGAAATTTTTTAAAGAAATACAAATAAGAGTAGCTTAGAATTTGCAAGTTATGTGAAAATTTATTTGATAATAAGAGTCCTAGTCTATTGTGCACATTCTCAGTTTTCTTCTTAAGTTACTAAATTCAGATTCTTGTAGTGGTTTAGTGAAGATATCAGCTAGATTTGACTTTGACTCAATATAGTTGAGTTCAATATCTCTGTTGACGATGTGATTGTTGGTGCAATTTCCAGTAGGTCAAGGTTGACCTAGTTGACCAAGCGTAAACCTTGGTCATGGTTTCGATGTTTGACAATACAGAAAGACATGTAGACATGGATAATGCAGGTGCAGTTGTCCATGCGGAGAGATACTGATCAGGGTCTGATCAGGTTGGATGAAGAAGAGTCAAGTAGGTCAAGGTTGACCGGATACTTGGCTGGGAAGTCCTAACTGGGATGTTAGGCAGTTCGAAAAGTCCTGGTGAGTGAAGCCAGACAGTTCGGAAAGTCCTAGTGAGTGAAGCCAGGCAGTCAGGAAATCTTGGTGAGTGAAGCCAGGTGAAAATCCTAGTGAGTGAAGCTAGGTGGATGTGGAAAGTCCTGGTGAGTGAAGCCAGGCAGACGGATAAGTCCTGGTGAGTGAAGCCAGGCAGTGGGAAAGTCCTGGTGAGTGAAGCCAGGCAGTTGGAAAGACCTAGTGAGTGAAGCTAGGCAGTTTGGAAGTCCTGGTGAGTGAAGCCAGGCAAGGAAAATCCAGATGGGTCAAGGTTGACCAGACATCTGATGAAAAGTCCAAGCAGGGAGCTTGGCACGGGAAAAGTCCAAGTATGGAGACTTGGCACGGAGAAGACCAAGTTGGAGACTTGGCACGGAAAGTCGGAGAGGGCTCGGTAGCTCATTCTCCGGACTGTGGTCAGAGAGGGCTCGGTAGCTCGTTCTCCGGACTAGGTCAAGAGAGGGCTCGGTAGCTCGTTCTCAGGACCATTTAGGGTTTAGGGCTGGAGCTCTAAACCTGGATCGGTCTGGTGACCGATCCAGCGATACGCCTGAGTATCTGATCGGTCTGGTGACCGATCAGATAACAAACAGAAGGGTTCTGTAAGTCATCTGATCGGTCTGGAGACCGATCAGCAGGAAGTCTGATCGGTCTCCACGATCGATCAGAGACGCAGCCACCTCTCTTACAGAGAGGTGGAGAGGTGGGATCGGTCCGGGGACCGATCAGACTAGGGTCTGATCGGTCACCAGGACCGATCAGAGGTGCCCTGGACCGATCAAGCTTCAGCCTGATCGGTCCAGAACTATCCGTTGGCTCACAACGGTCTTCTGTCTTCTGCTGTCTTTTGGCTTCTTCTTCGCAGATGGATGCAGGTATAAAAAAGGGCTGAGGGCTTCAACTGCTACTACTCTTCTTCTTCCTCTCTGTTTCTTCTTGCTTCTTGCAAGTTCTTCCTGGTTCCTTCTGCGAGCTTTGTTGAGCTCTCACTGCCGAAGCTTCGGGTGAGCTTCCTGCTGGTTTTCTAGCTGAGCTTGGATCCGAGAAGTTGCTGCTTCATCAGGATTCCAGTCGACAACGAGAAGGCAAGCAAAGGGTTTTACATTTCGATTGTTCTTGTTTGCTTTCTCTATTGTTGTACTCCTTATTGCTGTTGCAAAGTTCTTGTGGCAAGGTTTCTCCACCCATAAGGAGTTTATATTAGTCGATTTTTCGAGGACTCGTCCACCGACGGATTGATAGGCTTCGTCCACCTTACGGACACGCCGAGGAGTAGGAGTTTCATCTCCGAACCTCGTTACATCGTCGAGTTCGAGTTTGAGGTTTGATCTTTCCTTTTTGCGTTTCTATTTAGTTATTTCTGTTGCGCTAACCCTAATCGTAGGAAGAAACGAGCAATTTGGGGTCGGCTATTCACACCCCCCCCCTCTCTAGCCGCGATCATCGATCCTAACAAGTGGTATCAGAGCGAGGTCGCTCTTCGCCGGATTAACACCCGAGGGAGCATAAGCTAGAGATGGATCAACTCGGAGAAGACATCACCATTCCACCTTTCTATGACCGCGACGACTTCGCGTATTGGAAGGTAAGAATGAGGTATTTTCTTATGACTAACCTAGAAAATTGGAGGTGTGTGCAATTAGGTTTTACTCCTCCATTGGATAAAGAAGGAGAACTTTTGGAGAAGAAGAAGTGGACGAAGGAGCAAATCCACCAATCAACCATCAATGATGAGGTAACGAAAATCATTGAATTTTCTTTACCTAATGATGTTTTGTGTAGGATAGGTGGATATAACGATGCCAAGGAGTTGTGGAACAACTTGGCAAAGTTCCATGAGGAGAACTCCACTTCAAGTCATGAAGAGGAGTCAAGTGAGCCAAGTAGCTCACTTCATGGAGAAATGGATTTAGAAGTTGAGGGCCACTCAACATCTAAAGAAGAAGAGGAGGAGAGTTCTTCTTCAAGTTCGGAGCAAGAAGAAGAAGGTTCTACCTCCGGAAGGGATGAAGGAGAGAGCGTTCATCCATCCTCAATCCTAGGTAACTCAAGCATTTCAATTTCAAATAAATTACACATAATGTACTTTGAGTGTAGGGAGTATGGACATTACAAGAGTAAGTGTTCAAAGAGGGTTAGAAAGACTCCACCGGCGCCAAAGGTCAAGGAAGCCGGAGTCCCGATACGCAAGAGCAAGGAGCACGTGGTGTGCTTCCAATGCAAGCGAAGGGGACATTATCGGAGCCAATGTCCGAGGGGGAGGCAACCTCACAAGGACAAGAAGACGAGCACATCGATAGGGGGAGCTAAGGCAAACCCTAAGGTAATCTCTAAGGCACATTATTGCAATATTAGTAAGATGCATGCTAGTAGTTTGATTGCAATTGACAATAATGATAAGCATGATAATTATAGAAATCCATACACATGCTTAGGTGTCAAACATGTGAGCCTAGATAAGGATAACACTAGGAAAGCCAACCCTAGAATTAACTCATCTAAGGTTAGGGAGAACCTAGGTAGAAACCCCAAATCAACTAGACACATGCCTAGGAATACCTCAAAGAAAAATGATAAATTAAAGCTTGAGGTATTAGAGAAAGAAAATCTAGTCTTGAGGTCAAGACTTGACTCTCTAGAAAAGGCTCTTAAGGATTTGACTCTAGGGTCTAGGGGTCAAAAACCCAAGTCCAAGGACAAGAAAGGTTTGGGTCACAAACCTAAGTCCCAAGTAGTCAAGCCCAATTATCATAATGTTCCATTCGATTATGGAACAAAACCTAGGGCTAGAAAGACCATCACCAAGATCACAAGAGGAGTCACCCC
Organism: Zingiber officinale; assembly: GCF_018446385.1. Lineage (NCBI taxonomy): Eukaryota > Viridiplantae > Streptophyta > Magnoliopsida > Zingiberales > Zingiberaceae > Zingiber > Zingiber officinale. Next base: position 19,758,598 of record NC_055989.1, read on the forward strand.
TAGAGTTGATCTTGATGAATCCCAAATGACCAAGGCTTTAAAGCCTAGGAGGGTCATTAGGAGGGTTATTAGGGAAGTCATCCCTAGTGAATATTTAGTGAACCCAATGAGCTCAAATAGGTATTGGGTTCCTAGGAGCGTGATTCCATCAATCTAGAAGGTTTAGGATGTGCCAACCTTACTTGAATAGGTAGTTAACCTAATCATGGCAAAAGGTGGCACTTTAGGAATTTTCAAGGTGCAATCAAGCCTTGAAAATGAAATTGAAAATTATTCCTAAGGTGATTAGGATGTGCCAATCACATTTGAGGAGTTCTCTTAGGTCAATTTAATTGGCACATAGTGATCTAAAAGTCTTGAGGATATGATTTTAGGTCTATTACACTTAGGAATATAGAAGTTATGGCAAAATGATCAAAATTATCAAAAATGGCAACTAAGGCTAGAATTAGGTATTTTCTATACCTTTATGTGCTATTTGCCATATATTGTTTGCCATATGCCATGTCATGACATCATATTTATTTTATGATCATTTAAAATGTCATGATAATGCTTAGGTTAGTTAAATGTCATGCTTTATTTAAGTTTCATACTTTATGCCATGCCATCATGACATTGGCACATGTTTCCATTTCTGATACAATTATATGTCATGTCATCATCTTGTGCATTAATGATCAATGAAATTGATTTAAGGACTAAAACACAATTTGATATGGAGATCAAATTGTTATTTAGAAAAATGCATGAGAACTTAGATTAAGCTAACCTAAACCCATATCTCACATCAAAATTGACTTGGATGTGTTTGATACACCTTAGATGTGTGTGAGATATTAGGATTGTGAGTTAGGATCAAGGTGCATAGTTCTTGTACCTAGATGAGCCTAATTATAATTGGGGATCATAGAGAAAGCTTGTGTACAAGTCATGTACATTTAGCCCTAAGATTGTGGTCCTAAATTAAATGGTTTAAAATCATTTCAAAGTTGATTTGAAAAACCTTGATGAAGCTTTTCTAGTGATAGCATTCATCATTGAGAAAGTTGATACAAAGTTGAGTTAAACTTGAACTATTTCAAAATTTTTCGAACTTTGTATCAAGTTTTGAAAATGGAAGTTATTTTCATAGAAAACTATTTTTCCTTGATAGTATATGTTATGAGGAATGTATCCTCAAAGTTTTATAATTTCTGGAATTTTCTGGAATTTTGTAGGGGTTTCTGAATTTCGGAAGGAAATTCAGAAACTGATATCAGAGGTTGTGGACCGATCAGAAGGGAGTCTGATCGGTCCAGGCAGTTGTGGATCGGTCACTGTGACCGATCCAGGGAAGACCTGATCGGTCTGGTGACCGATCAGGGCGTGCCAGTTTCGACTGTGCTGTCTGAAATTTCTGAAATTTCAGCAATGAAGTTGGTGTTTTGGATTTCTAAAGGGTTGAAACTCTCCAAGACATTGTTGGTGCAATGGTCAAGGGGGAGTTGACCTTTAGGGGGAGATTTACCTATTATTCAAGGGGGAGTTGACTTTTAGGGGGAGTTTTTACTCCTAAAAGACTTAAGTGATATGGGATTATCACTAAGTTAATTGTTGACTCTAGTGTCAAGGGGGAAATTAAGGGTTTCAATGAAAGGTATGAGACTTTCATTAGGAAGAAACTCTCGACCTTGATTTACTCCTTTTGATGTGTATCAAAAAGGGGGAGAGAATGTCTAGAGAATGTTCAAGGAAGAACATTGGAGTTAGTGGGAGAGTTTGTTGATCACAACAAATGAAGTTGTGAACAACGATAACTTACTCTTCAAGGGGAGAGTTTGTTGATGTGTGCCAATAGGGGGAGAATGAAGGGTTTAAGTTAGGCCTTCATTATCTAAGAAGGAGGTTGCCTTCTTAGAAGGAGAATGTAAGGTTGTAACTTATGTTTCATTACCTAGTGGCATGAAGAAAGTTGAGGCTATTGGATTAGCCTAACTTAAAGGTATTGTCAAACATCAAAAAGGGGGAGATTGTTGGTACAATTTCCAGTAGGTCAAGGTTGACCTAGTTGACCAAGCGTAAACCTTGGTCATGGTTTCGATGTTTGACAATACAGAAAGACATGTAGACATGGACAATGCAGGTGCAGTTGTCCATGCGGAGAGATACTGATCAGGGTCTGATCAGGTTGGATGAAGAAGAGTCAAGTAGGTCAAGGTTGACCGGATACTTGATTGGGAAGTCCTAACTGGGATGTTAGGCAGTTCAAAAAGTCCTGGTGAGTGAAGCCAGGCAGTTCGGAAAGTCCTGGTGAGTGAAGCCAGGCAGTCAGGAAATCCTGGTGAGTGAAGTCAGGTGAAAATCCTAGTGAGTGAAGCTAGGTGGATGTGGAAAGTCCTGGTGAGTGAAGCCAGGCAGACGGATAAGTCCTGGTGAGTGAAGCCAGGCAGTGGGAAAGTCCTGGTGAGTGAAGCCAGGCAGTTGGAAAGACCTAGTGAGTGAAGCTAGGCAGTTTGGAAGTCCTGGTGAGTGAAGCCAGGCAAGGGAAATCCAGATGGGTCAAGGTTGACCAGACATCTGATGAAAAGTCCAAGCAGGGAGCTTGGCACGGGAAAAGTCCAAGTATGGAGACTTGGCACGGAGAAGACCAAGTTGGAGACTTGGCACGGAAAGTCGGAGAGGGCTCGGTAGCTCATTCTCCGGACTGTGGTCAGAGAGGGCTTGGTAGCTCGTTCTCTGGACCGGACGAAGTCGGAGAGGGCTCGGTAGCTCGTTCTCCGGACTAGGTCAAGAGAGGGCTCGGTAGCTCGTTCTCAGGACCATTTAGGGTTTAGGGTCGAGTTTAAACCGGATCGTCTGGTGACCGATCCGATCGCTGAGTATCGATCGGTCCGTGACCGATCGGATAACAAATGAAGGGTTACGTAAGTCATCGATCGGTGAGACCGATCAGTGGCTCCTGATCGGTCTCCACGATCGATCGAAGAGACGAGTGCCATCAAGAGAGGTGGGATTCGGGTCCAGGGAGGTCTGATCGGTCACCAAGACCGATCCAGGAAGGTCTGATCGATCAACTGATCGGTCCAGAACTATCCGTTGGCTCACAACGGTCTTCTGTCTTCTGCTGTCTTTTGGCTTTTTCTTCGCAGATGGATGCAGGTATAGAAAAGGGCTGAGGGCTTCAACTGCTACTACTCTTCTTCTTCCTCTCTGTTTCTTCTTGCTTCTTGCAAGTTCTTCCTGGTTCCTTCTGCGAGCTTTGTTGAGCTCTCACTGCCGAAGCTTCGGGTGAGCTTCCTGCTGGTTTTTTAGTTGAGCTTGGATCCGAGAAGTTGCTGCTTCATCAGGATTCCAGTCGACAACGAGAAGGCAAGCAAAGGGTTTTACATTTCGATTGTTCTTGTTTGCTTTCTCTATTGTTGTACTCCTTATTGCTGTTGCAAAGTTCTTGTGGCAAGGTTTCTCCACCCATAAGGAGTTTATATTAGCCGGTTTTCCGGGGACTCATCCACCGACGGATTGATAGGCTTCGTCCACCTTACGGACACGCCGAGGAGTAGGAGTTTCATCTCCGAACCTCGTTACATCGTCGAGTTCGAGTTTGAGGTTTGATCTTTCCTTTTTGCGTTTCTATTTAGTTATTTCCGCTGCGCTAACCCTAATCGTAGGAAGAAACGAGCAATTTGGGGTCGGCTATTCACACCCCCCCCTCTCTAGCCGTGATCATTGATCCTAACAGTGATCTCTAATGAAGTGGTGTTTGATTTCAATATGTCTGGTTCTTGAAAGATACACTGGATTCTTAGTTAAGTTAATTGAACTTACATTATCAATAAAGTTTTTTATATTTTTATATTCTAAGTTAAAGTCTTTTAATGTGTGTATCATCTATAACAACTGTACTACACACTTACTCATTGCTATGTACTCGGCTTCAGTAGTAGATAAAGCAACACAGTGTTGCTTTCTACTAAACTAGCTGACAAGTGATGGTCCAAGTAATTGGCATCCATCACTTGTACTTTTACTATATAGTTTATAGCCTATATAATCTGAGTTATAGTAACCTATAAGTTCAAAATTAGGTGTTCTAGGGTATCAAATTCCTACATTTAGTGTGCCTTTCAAGTATCTAAAAATTCTTTTTACATTAGTAAGTGAGATTCCTTAGTACAGGTTTGTTATCTAGCACATATGCTAACTACAAATAAAATATTAAATCGACTTGCAGTTAAGTATAAAAGGTTGTCTATGGCACTCCTATAATATTTTAGATATATTAGTTTTCTATTTGAATCACTATCTAAAGTTGTGTTAATTGCCATTGGTATTTTTATTTCTTTGATATTTTTTGTTTCAAATTTTTTAAGTAATTCTTTTGTGTATTTTTGTTGGTAAACATAATTTTCTTCATTTATTTGTTTAATTTGTAATCCTAAGAAATAGGTTAGCTTACCTACTAGGCTCATTTCAAATTCTTGTTCGATTAATGTTATAAATTCTTACCAAAATTCTGAGTTTGTTGAACTAAAAATTATATCGTCTACATATACTTGGGCTATGAAAATATCTTGTTTAAGTGAATTTACAAATAAAGTTGAATCAATTTGACTTTGGTTGAATCCTTTGGAAATTGGATAGGAGGTTAACCTTTTATACTAGGCCCTAGGTGTTTGTTTAAGACCATACAAAATTTTCTTTAGTTTAAATATATGGTCAGAATGATCTAAACTCTCAAACCTAGATGGTTGACCTACATAGACTTCTTCTTTTATTAGTTCATTTAAGAAAATGAATTTAACATCCATTTGATAAAGTTTAAATCCTTTATGGGATGCATAGCTTAGTAGTATTCTAATAGACTCAAGTTTCGCTATTGGAGCATAGGTTTCATCATAGTGAAGTCTCTACTTGACTAAACCCCTTAGTAACTAGTCTAGCTTTATTTCTAACAATTTCTCCATTTTCACTTAGTTCATTTCTAAAGACCCATTTTGTTTTTATTACCTTTTTATTATCAGGTAATGGTACTAAATCCCAAACTTCATTTCTTTCAAATTGGGTTAGTTCTTCTTATATGGTCATAATTCAACTTGGGTCAAGTAGGGATTCTTCTACTATTTTGGGTTCAATTTTAAAAATTAAAGAAATTTGACTTAGGTTTCTGAAAGATGATCTAGTGAACTCTTAGGTATGGATACCTATAATTTGTTCAATTGGGTGGTCTGAGCTAACTCTTATTATTCTAGGTTCAGTTTGTGTTTGTTCATTTTCTTGTAGTTGATTTTATTCATCTTCGTATTCATCTATTTGATTTGGTTTTCACTTGTTCCTCATAAATCAGTGCTAACTCTAACAAAATTAATTGATTGATATTAATTTTGTGTTGAGTTAGATTCTTTAGAGTTAGTAATTTCGTCGAATTTTATATTGGTTGTTTCCTCAATTCTTAGAGTAGTTTTATTATAAACTTTATATCCTCTACTGTTTAGGGAGTACCCTACAAAGATTTTATTTTCTACTTTTGAGGTAAATTTTCTTAAGTATTCTCTTGTGTTTAATATGTAATCTGGACATCCAAATACTTTAAAGTATCTAATGTTAGGTATTTTGTTATAATATAATTCATAGGAAGTTTTGTTATAATTCTTGTTTATTGTTACCTTATTTTGCACATAGCATGCTATATTTACGGCTTCAACCCATAAATATATGGGTAATTGGTATTTATTAAGTATTATCCTAGTTTCTTCTTGTAGTGTTTATTTTTTTTCTTTCAACTATTCTGTTTTGTTGAGGTATTTTAAGACATGAAAATTCTTGATCATATCCATTTTCTAAATAAAATTGTGTAAACTTATTATTTTTAAATTCCTTATCGTTATCACTAATTCTTTTGATTTCTAAGTCTTTTTTTCAGTTTATTTATAAAAATCACTAAATATTTTAAATATTTCATCTTTATTTTTTAAAAAATTTTATCCAAGTGAAGCTAGAATAGTCATCTATTATTAATAAATAATATAGATTTCTATTAATTGATTTGAGTTTATGAGAGTCAAATAGATCTAGATGTAGTAGTTTAAGTATTGATTTCGTTTAAAATTGATTAGTTGATTTGTGAGTTGACTTTGATTGTTTTCATTATTGACAAGCATTACAGATTATTGCATCTAAATAAGATAGTTTTGGTGGTCCTCTAACTAGTCCATTTAATTTAGTAAGGTTTCTAAAGTTAATATGGGACAGTTTTCTATGTCATAGTCAGGTTTTCTCTTTTTGTGTCAAATGACACTTAAATGAAGAGCTGGCTAGATTAATTGTGCAAATATTATTATTCCTAAATTCTTTAATTTTATTGTGGGTTTTTTATATGTTTAATTAAATATTCAGTGGATATAAACCTAATCTTATACTCTAAATCACGCAATTGACTAATACTGAGTAAGTTGAATTTGAAATTTTCAACAAGTAATACTTTATAAATAATGAAATTAAACTCTAGTTCAATGTTATCTATACCAATTACATTAAGTCTGTCATTGTATCTAAAGGCAATTATTCGTAGTCTTTTGAATGTCAATTTTGTTAACATTGTTTGATCCCCAATCATATATCGGGGACAACCACTATCCAATATCTATTTAAATTCCTGGCAAGAGTAGGAGTAAAAATTTAGATTAAGTGTTAAGTTTAAGTTATTTAGAATTTTACTTGGGGTTACTTAAGTTAATTTAAGTATTATTTAAGGTTTATTTTAATTTTAACTTTAATTTAATTTTAAATTTTAAATTTTAATTTAATTTTAAATTTTAATTTTAATAAGATTTAATTTAATTTGAATTTAATTTTAAATTGATTTAATTTAATTTAATTTAATTTAATTTTAATTAAATTTTAATTTTAATTTTAAGTAAATTTAAATTTAGTTTTAATTTAATTAAACTTAAATTTTAATTAAAATTAATTTCCATTAAATTTTAATTTTAATTCAATTTAATTTAATTTTAATTCGATTTAATTTAATTTGAATTTAATTTTCTAATCATCTTACCCAATCTAAATTTTCAGACAAAGTTACTCATCATTTTGTGAGATGAGTTAAGTTAGATTTTTAGTGGTTGGTTTAACTTGAGTTAGATTCAAGTTTAACTTTGGGTTAATCAAGCAGACATTCTTTGAATAAATTTCTAGGATGTGGTGAGTCACATGAACATCATTAGAGTAACAACGTGCTTTGAGATTTTTCAAATAATTATACCCAAAGAACTTAATACAAAACTTTGGTCTAACCAGCTTAGATTGGTAAGGGGTAACTTCAGTTAGTTCCGCTAAGCCAAATGCACCAGGTCGAACACATATGATTCTTCCTAGACATCCATAGACTGAGATTCCCTAACTTAATATAATCCTAAACTTCTCTAGTATTGTTTGTCAAGTTAAATTAGTCCCTAATTTATCTAGTCCTAATTATCCTGCCGGGTAAACTATTATTTTGGAGGTGCCAACTAGTTTGGTACCTTCCTCTGAATTATTGAACTTGGGTTAAGTTTTAGATTTATATCGACTTGTTTTATAGTTATAATAAACTTGATTATAGTTTGAGTTTAAATTGAATTTGTAGGTAGTTGATTTAAATTTAGGTTTTTGATTGGAATTTGATTTACTTGATTAGTTTTACATTTTAGGTTTGGATTTGAATTAGTAGTTTTAAATCTTGTTTGTGGGTTTGAGTTTGAATTATTGGGTGTATTTTAATTTGATTTTAGGTATTGAATTTTATTTTTAGGTATGTAATATTGATTGAACCTTACTTGCTTGATTAGATAAGCTTTCGGAACCTAAACTTTGGGTTGTTTCTTGTTTTGGCTTATAAGTGATATAAATATTTTATTTGTTGAGTTGGACTTATATCCGAGTCCAGATTCGTTGTAAAAGCTCGTTGTCATCTAAGTATCGTGTCGAGGTACTTGGATCTTGTCGTGATTTTTTCTAAAAGTTCTTTTAATTTAATTACTTTATTTTTCAATTTGAAATTTTCCTCCTCAAGTTTTAGGACTTGAGTTGGAATTCTAGATTGAATTAGTTCACATGTTGGATTTGTTTTAAGTTGTTCTTTTAGGTTTGATTTTCTTTAAAAAGTTGAATAATTTGAGTTTCTGATTTTCCTAACTTTTTGTTCAAGCATGCAATGATTTTGAAAAAGCTGGCAGTTAGGTTAGAATTTACCTCATTGAGACATTTGGAAATGAGTTCAGACTCATGCCTTAACTCGTATTCTGACTCATCATCTTCATCAGCTTCGCTTTTTGATTCCGGTCCAGATACCATCAACACGAGGTAGTTCTGTTGCTTTGGTTCTTCAGCGTCTAATTCTTTGGAGAATGATTCGTCCAAAGTTTCTTTTAATGCCTTCTTTCTTTTGGTAGTCTTGGGTTTGTCTTCTTTCAGCTTTGGACACTCGTGCTTATAGTGCCCCTTTTTATTGCACCCGTAGCAGGTGACATTTGCTTTATTTGACTTGATCATCTTCTAATATCCTTTTTCCTGAAGTCTTTCTTTCTTCTGGTAAACATCTTTCTTACCATGTTTACCAGTTGTTCTTCTTTATCTGAGTCTGGATCAAACTCAGATTTTGGCTTAGGTTGTTCTTGTTCTTAACTTTTTGAGAGACCTACAAGAAGTGCAACACCTTTCTCGTACCTTTTGGAGTTAGTTTGCTCATGGAGTTCGAGTTCACAAAAGAGTTCATCTAATTTTAATTTAGATAAATTCTTCGAAACCTTGTAGGCATCAACTATAGATGCCCACAATTCATTTCAAGGAAAGGAATTTAAGGCGTACCTGATTATATCCTAGTTTTTCATCTGGTGGTCGATTAAGTGGAACATATTGAGAATATCCTTGATCCTTTCATGTAGTTGGCTCATTGTTTCTCCTTCCAACATTTTAATGTTAAATAACTTATTTAGAAGCAGGTCTCATTTAGTTACCATAGCGTCGTTGGTTCCTTCATGTAATTCGATGAGCTTGTCCCATAGCTCCTTTGTTTTCTCGTGTAGGCCAACACGGTTGAGTTCTTCTTTTGTGAGTTTGCACAGGATCATGTTCAATGCCTTTGAGTCAATCTGAGTCTTCTTCTTATCTTCTGGATTTCATCTTTCTAGGTCGAGGGGTACTTTAGTTACTTCATCTACCGGCGCCCTGTATCCTCGTCGGATGGTGAACCACTGCTCGATGTTAGTCTTCAGGTAGACTTCCATTCTCTTCTTCTAATACGGAAAGTCATTTCCGTTGAAGAGAGGAGGGCAGATAGTACTGAACCCTTCAATTTGTGTCATTTCAAATATCTCGAAAAAATTAGAATGAATGTCGCAAGACTAAGTCTTAGATTAGTAGAGTTTAAAGAAGAAGAAAATATTGACAACTTGAGTGGTGTTGCACCAACTTCGAGTAAAAATCGAACGAGAAAAATTATTTGAAGTGGTAATTTTTACTAATTCAAATACAATTTGAACAACTAAAATCCGAAAAAACTAGAACAATTCCCTCGCCTTGATTGGTGGTTGCACTAATTCAGACCTAACAGGGCTCTGATACCACTTGAATTATCGTTACACACATGAGAGATGGGTGAATCACGTGATTTTAGAAAACTCATCTTTTTCTTTTGAAATCAAAAGTACGTAGCAGAATTAAACACATAAATAGAAAGAAAAAACACAAGTATGCGAACTAGGTCGGTTTTACTTGGTTTGGAGCCTTCGGTGACTCCTACTCCAAAACCCAAATCTCGCAGACCTATCTGTTAGAGTGTATACTAAAAGCCTAGCTTTTGTAAATATTTATTTCAAAATAAAGAATCACATTGGTCAAAAATATCTACATTTATATACTAAGTGTAGTTGTTCAATTAATTTATATTATAGATAACATAGTGTATGGTGTCACACACAGAAGATCATGCTATCAGTTTCTTATAAATTATAAACAGTAGCTCACGACTGAGATGGAAAGGAATAAACCATCAGAACAGTCGTAGTGTAATTAGGTATTAGTTTATCTTGACTATATAATTACACTAGTACACTTAGAGTGTATTGAGTAGGACCATTGAGGTAGTTTCTTTTTATACTGACTAAATAAAAGAACAAGACCTCGGTTATTATGAAAGTGTGTACTTTTAATCATAATATAATGATAAGCACATATATTTAATATTTATTTCTTTGACTTATCAAAGGGTGAGATTTAGTTTGATAAATCAAAAGACTCAATAAGTTGGGAAATGATATTACTTATAGCGTGTTGTTGATTATAGAAGGAAACTGTGTTCTAGTAATCTAGGTTGATAATGTCCCTAAGAGGAGCTCATAAGGATTGTCATGTTAAACCCTACAGGTGAACTTAGTCTGACATGACTATAAGGTTGAGTGATACTACTCTTGGACTAAAACGTTAATTAAAATGAGTTGTCAGTAACTCAATTAATTAGTGGACATCCGATATCTTAAACATAGGGAGATTAATACACTCATGATAAGAAGGAGCCCATAATGTAATTTGAGATTGGTGTGGTAGTGCAATAATAACTCTTTAGTGGAATGAGTTATTATTGATGAACTTGAGTTGTGTATTCGGGGCGAACACGGGATACTCGAGCTCGTCGGGAGGCTAAAACCAATTTCTTCTCTAGGTCCATGTCGTAGCCTCATTAATGCCTCATAAAAAACCCATTTTGGTGTCCAAGAGGGGGGCCGGCCATGGCTTGGTGACCAAGCCATAGGGGCCGACCACTTCCTCCTCAAAGGGGTCAGCCTCTTGCTTGGTGCCCAAGCAAGAAGGGGGCCGACCACATAATTCAAAGTATGAGGGGTGTTTTGAATTTTTAAAATATTCTCTTTGTAGATAACTACAAGTTTTAAAAGAGAGATTTTAAAATTATAAAACTTCCCTTATTTGAATTAGGCCACATGGTTTAAAAGAAAGTTTTAAAACTTTCCCTTTTTAACCATCACATGGTTTTTAAAAAGAGAGTTTTAAATTTAAAACTTTCCTTTTTTAACCATCCACATAGTATTTAAAAAGAGAGTTTTAAATTTAAAACTTTCCTTTTTTGTAACCATATTAAAAAAGGAAATTTTAAATGAGGAGTTTTAAATCTTAAAACTTGTTTAATTTTTTTTTTAAAAAAAGCATCCACATTAAGAAATTAAAAGAGAGCTTGTAAAATTTTATAAGAGCTTTTCTTCTTTGCTTATAAAATTTTTACAAGATATATTTCTTCTTTTAAGGGCCGGCCACCCTTGCTTGGTGCCCAAGCAAGGGGCCGACCATTCAATCAATTAAGAGGAGAAAAAGGAATTAAAAAGGAGGAAAGGAAAATAAGAGGAAGATTTTAATTTTTTGTAAAAATCTTTCCTTATTTGCCTTGGGTAAGTATTATAAAATAAGGGGAGGAGAGACCTCATGATGTATTAATTCTTATTCTCTTGCTTGTGCTCTCTCTTGTGGCCGACCCTCTCCCCTTTCCTTTCCCCTTGCTCTCTTTTGTTCCTTAGTGGTGGTTGTGGCCGAAACTTAGAGAAGGAGGAGGAGTTTTTTGGGTGGTGTTCATCTTGGAGGTTCGTCACCCACACGACGTCCAAGAGGAGGCGAGGAATACGACAGAAGATCAAGAGGTCGTTGCATACAAAGAAAGGTATAACTAGTAATTATTTTCGGCATCATGCTAGTTTTTCTTTGTATGAATTTCAAACACAATAGACATATGATTCTAGAGTTTCGAATTTGTGATTCAAGTTTATGTTTTTTTTTTGTTTTTCGAATTTGTGATTCGATTGTTCCTTTTGGTTAAACCTAGAGTTATATAAGGAAATTAAATATTAGATTTCCTTAAAAGGCTTTGTCTAGGTGGTGGTGGATGATCCCATACCCAAGAAGGACTAGTGTCTCGTCATGCAGTCTTGGAAGTCAATTTTAGAAATTAATATTTAATTAAATTTATAACATAGGTGGATTTGGATCAATAATGTTAAGCATCGTTTGCGATCCAAATCTAAACCATTAAGAACAGATAAGTTAAATTTGGAATCAATAATGTTAAGTTCCGTTTGCGATTCCTAATTTAATTTCTAAAGAACACAATGGGTTATTTAGGAAAGGTTCGACACTTGTACAAAATTTTTGTACAGTGGAACTGGTACGATCTTCCTAGGACCAACCAACACTATCAACGAGTAATTCACTAAAGACCTCCTTCGGAATCGCCTGAAGAGGGGATCAAGGATAATAGAAAGAATAGGAAAAATGTAACAAGCTACACTTTCTTTTAAGCAGTAATTAAGTACACAAGGAAACTTCATTATCCAACACTTGTAGTTTTAACAAAACGAGCTCAGTGTTGGATGGCTTCTCAGTAGCAGTCGGGTGCAGTAGTGTCGTAGCATAGTAGCAGCACGAAGTCAAAATAGTTAAAATGTTGAATGAACGCGTAGAAGCTTACAAAAGAGTTGTGTGTAAAGCCTTGGCCAAATAGCCCTTTTAAAGGGGATGGAAGGTACCTTCAACACCACTTAAGGTGCCTTCAATACCAACTCTTATCTCCTAAAAACTAGCTCTTGTCATCGTCGAGGTCTTCTACGTTATCCAACTGATGGTGTCTTCCAAGGTCTTGAAGGCACCTTCCATAGCTCTGCTCAAGGTGCCTTCCATAGCTCTGCTCAAGGAGCCTTCCTTTGCATGGAAGGTGTCTCGGGTATTATTCACTCGAGGCATTTTGTGCTCCTTTTACCCTGCAAAATATATTAGTCTAATAAAACATAGTATACCCTGCAAGACGAAGTTAGCACAATATAAATAAGTAGTTTAGTAATTAAATCCTATCTCTCCTAGACCAGGATCTAATTAGGGTCTCAATTTAGTTTCTGAAATGAATTTAAATTGGACTTGCACCTAAAGTCCTCAAATAGGACTCGTCCTCACTAAAACACTCTCTTCTAGTGACTTACCTTACCATGCAGAATCGCTTGACTCTTTATAGTCCACTAGGTCTTCCTGTAAGTTGTCAGGTTCGCAGACTCAACTAGACTTGGACCAGCTGTTAGGTCCCGCGGACCCAGCCAAACTTCCTGCCAGATATAAGGTCACTCTTTAGCCTATCTGAACTTCTACAGTAGCTATTAGGTCCTCCAGACCTAGCTAATTTTAGTTTGATGTCAGACCAGTCAAGTCCTACACACTTGCTAGAAAGGGTTAAATCACAACACATCTAACTTTAATATATTTGTCATTCATTAAAACTTAAATTTAATAATTGATGCCAACTGCACCAACAATTTGGTTAGTACTAAGGAATTATTACTATTATCATAAATGATGTTTGATTTGCTAATAAATGAATTAGTATCAATGTATTTTTCACATTTTATTTTTTACTATATCTTATTTTTTTAAAATATAAAATAATTACATTTAAAATTACTTCCTGACATTATATTTTTATTACATTACATTTTTTTTAAATATATAAACTAATAATTATATTTAAATTATGTCGTAATTTAACATGTTATAACTTATAAAATAAAGGAAGTTCGACATTTTACCACGTTTAGAACAGAACACATTTTTTTCAATCCGAATAGTATTTTTTAGTTCTTGCCCTTCATTTTGCTGAGTAATGATCAATTTCTATGTTTGAGGGATTGAATATGTAGGATCCACCATTAATCCTCCAAATCCAACACCAACTTTCAATCCCTTTCTTATTCCCCACTCTCATTCCATTCAACCAAATACCCCTTAATTGTATTGAATTTTTTCTCGCCCGTTTCCCCGGTCAGCCTTGAACTGGTATGAAAATAATCAAAATTCATATAAACAATAGATTAAAGAGAAAAAGAGTGAATTAAGAGGACATAAGAATTGTCATATAAAATTTATAATTTTAAGTAAAAGAACTACTTTATTAATTTTAGATATCTACTTTTCACTATATAATACATCAATTTTTTTTTTATAATTTACCATATATTTATTCTTTTTTATTTTTTTTTATTTTCTTTCTATTTTTTATTATTAGACGGAGAAGAGGATTTTTTTTATTATTAGAGAGAAGAGAGAAATATTATTTTTAATGTTTAATGAATGAATTCTATTCTTTAAATTTAGAAAATTATTATTCATAAAATGTATATTTAAGAGATTGATGGGTAAATGATACCGATATTTTTTTTATACCAAATGTAAACTCTAAGAAAAAAAAATTAATCTAAAATAATTGATGTAGATATTCTAACGGGTGGAATGTCTTTTAATAATAACAAAAAAAAAAATGCTCCATCAGCCATTCATTTAAAAAAAACAGACACTCATATATATTTTTTTTTTTTAATTTTTTTGCTCTTTAGCATAAAATGTTCAAACCATCACTTAGAGACAAGCTTTATTAGAGATTTGTAGAGTTTAAAAATCTCAATAAAAATATTTGAATCATTGTAGAGATGATGTTTAAGATATATATATATATATTTAAAAAGTAATATTGAAAACTCAAATCTATTTTTTTCTCTTGAATATAGAACTCGTAATTAATAATAAAGTAATGTTCTCTTGAATATAGAACTCGTAATTTGAATATAGAACTCGTAATTAATAATAAAGTAATGTTGCATTTTCATTTATGATCGATTTGTAATATAAAAAGTTATAGGATTTGTAATGTAAGATTTAGACAAAATTATAGAGGAGTTTTTTCATTGTAAACATAATAGTTAATTTTTTTATTTTTAATGTGACATTGATGTGGTATATTATGGGCTATAAAAAAAAAATCTTATTTAGAAGTTTAATTATTAAAGATGTCTTAAGCTGGACATGACAATCAGTGCAAATGATTTACAAACTATCACAAGTATCACCTCATGTGTTAATTCATTATTATGGGCATGGCCATCTTTAGGTGACAAAGAACACTTGAAAGGCACACAAATATTCATGAAAAAAAAAAAAAATTAAGCCGACCGACCACTTCGGCGCAGCTCGGCGCTTTATGAAGCCGATCCAACGCCGTCACCCATGAACGGAACAGCCGCAGCGGCGGGCAAGGCCTCCCGGTGGCGCTGCCACATCCCCTGCGCGTCCACGGCCACCAGGCGGAGCACCGCGGTTAGCGACCGCAGCCTCGCCGCCAGCTCCGCCGCCTGCGCCCGGAGTTCGCCGTTCTCCGCCTCCAGGCGCCGGTGGTGCTGGCTCAGCGCCTCTACCTGCGCCGCCATCTCGGCGTTGTGCCTCGCCAGGTCCGCCGCCTGGGTCGCCACGTCTTGCAGGTGCTGCTGCTTCCTCATCCTCGACCTCCGCGCGGATTCCCTGTTCGACAGCTTCCGCTTCTGCTTCCTCATCCAGTCTGCGGCGGCGGCGGCGCCGCCGCAGAGACTGGCTACGGGCGAAAGGCGGCTCCCAAGATCCAATCTTTGTTCAGGAGAAGACATAGAACCAGTAGAGGAAGATCACGGAGAAGGATTGGATTTGGAGGAAGCGGATTCGGCAAAGATTCGCGCCCACGTTCATAAAAATAAATGGAATCGGCCTTCACACCATGGATTCCATAAACAGGGTCTTCTTCTTCTTCGAGCCAGCAACAAGCAGCGAGAAGGTGACAGAGATCACGAGCCTAGCTCAATGTCTCGCGAAAAGTGGAAATCCACCGAAAAAGACGAAGATTTTGGAGGAGAGTTTTCGATGATGGACAGGATTCGGCGATGGGAAGTAATTGACAGCGGAAGCCTAACCCACCACCGAAAAGGATGGATTTTGGAACAGTGGCCGGCTTCCGAGATGCAACGACCTCGAATCGCTCGATCGATCGAGCGCAAAGATCGGACAGTAGAAATCGAAAAGATAGATGAAGGTGGCGATTGCCTTTTGGGCGAGGTATTTATATTTGTATAGGAGACGATCGGAGGCGGCATTTAGTGAATATCAGGAAGTCGGGAGGAATCTTCTCGTGGTTGGCTGGCGATAGAGATTAAGTTGATGGATTGAGCACGTTTTGGATGGCTCTTTGTTAAAACGTGTTTTTGAAAAAAAAAATAAATTTTCTATTTGCATGAATAATCAATTGTTTCTTCTGAGTTCAGTTCAGGGAATCATTTCTCTCCGTCCCGGCCCAGTTCCATGGTAATGTATTTTCCAAATTTATTAAAGAAATGCTTGCTACATCTGTATTTTCCAAATTTATTAAAGAAATGCTTGCTTGTTCATTTTGGTCACGTGGGGGGAAAAAAATTTAAGAGTAGAAACTTAAACTATCACTGATTTGGGTGCGATTTCTTGTAAAGAAATGAAGGTGCATGCACGTCTTTGAATGATGGATGAACTGGAGCTTTTTTTTAATAAATTGCAATTGTTGAACGAGTCTTTGCATGTCCAAATGCCGATTCCAAAACTCTATCGCTAAAATGGTCCCTTGACTTATCCTTCAATCAAATTAATGAGTGGCTAGACGTTTCTTAAGTTGTGGAGGCATCTGAAATCAAATTCAAATTTTGATAAATTAATAAATTTCTCTTAATTAACAATTGATCTAAAAATATTAAACTTATAAGGCATTTTTTGATTTATCCTATTAATTTACATAACTTGAATAGTGAATACTAACTAAAAAAACGAATCCCAAAACTCTATCGTCCCTTGACTTATCCTTCAATCAAACTCACTAATGAGTCTCTTGAACTCACTAATGAGCTCCAAGAGACGCAAACAAACGAGAAAGAAGATATGGGAAGGAAACCAACGAGCTCCAAGAGACAAAAATCTTAGTAGAAGAGTACTAGTAAAAAAGGAAGCATAGGGACTGAGAAACTTGATGGTTCAATTCCTGCAAACTCTACGCTTGAGAGTTGAGAGTTCCTTCTGTTCATTGAGAAATAGTGCACGTTTCTGGATCTTATAACAAAACATAAAGAGCTCTATTATCTAATAACAAGTATAATAACCAACAAAGTTAAAAGTGATTAAAGAAACAACATAAAATAGGGCATTTGCTACTACAACGACAACATGCAAAGTATCAACAATCTGTAGCTCCAACTCAAAATTAATTAACTAACAATAGTATCCTTTCACAATATTATCCGAAATAAACATGAAATATTCTTACATGGCTTGGCTTGGCCTCGAAATTCAGTAACTAATTACCTCAAACACACACTAACTATTTAATTTAACTAACTAGACGAAAGCATTCAATATTTGTTCGAGAAATACAACATCATTCAAGAAAATATCAGATCAAGTGCAATTACACAAAGCATAACTAATAGACGTTTACTAATACAAAAGAGAAATCACCCTAACGCCTGCGGCTGTGTCGTTTGTTCTTCCTCTTCTTGTTCTTATCATCAGAATCACTATCTGAAGCAGATTCAGACTCAGAAGAATCAGAGG
This sequence comes from Zingiber officinale, assembly GCF_018446385.1. NCBI lineage: Eukaryota > Viridiplantae > Streptophyta > Magnoliopsida > Zingiberales > Zingiberaceae > Zingiber > Zingiber officinale. Next base: position 19,776,028 of record NC_055989.1, read on the forward strand.
ATGAACTACGCCTTCTGTGTCTTCTTTTCTTATGTTTCCTTCTTCTTCGCTTCTTTTCTTCTGAATCAGAAGAAGTGTAGCTGGAGCTTGATTCACCAGATGAATCTTCAGAACCGGTCACTGAAGACTCACTATCCGAGTCAAACACAGAAGCCTCGCTGCTGTCCTTCTCTGAATCAGTACTAGAACGGTGCTTCCTTTTGCTCTTCGTCCCACTATTCCTTCCAATGTCCTCGGCTTGCTTTGCCTCCATTTCTTCCTTCTCAATGTCAGGGTTGTCGATTTCATAAGACACTGACAAGGTCATCTTCAACTTAGGGTTCTTCAGCTGCTGAGTTCTAGACGGCCGAGAAATATAGACACGTTCATTCTTGCACTCGTAGGTCCAGTGGCCAGACTGATAACACTTCTGGCACTGCGAAGCTCCACCGGCAGCGGAAACAGAAGACTTCAAATCCTTCCTCACGCCCAATCTAACAGCTTTCTCTGTGCTCATTAGATACATTTGGCGCTTCGCTTCCTTTCTTTCCTGCCATCGGCTCGGTCCTTCTTCCTTCTGTCCATAGGCATTCACATTTCTGGCTGCAGCAGTAGCAGCCCGCTCAGCTTGAGCCCTACTAAGACCCTTTGCAGCTGAGAGGGCTGCTGCTTTAACCCGGTCAGCCGCAGCCTGGCCCTTCTCTTCTTTCTTGCTAGACATAACAGACTATGAAACTAGACCAACCAGGAACTCCTAATCACCTGCATTAAAGACCTAATTGAATCAAATCTTTCACTGTAATAGAACCTATGTTTATGTAGACAAAACCAAAGATTCAGCCGAGTTATTTGAAGGGACAAAGATTAAAACTATTCAAATACAAGCTTGTCGAGATCGACAAGACATACAGATTAACAGAAGAAACCAAGTTCTGAAAAGCAGAAACAAAACAGAAAAGCCAAAAAAGAGCAAGAGTTCAAACTCATAACGGATTTTAAGATCAGATTATGCAAGAATTACTAACCCGATCTGATGATGGATCGATAAATCGGTCTTAAAAACACAAAGAAACGGATCGAGGGATCGTTCAGGTTGATCGACGTGAATCAAGAGGGAGAAACGATCGAAAATAGAAGAAAGGTGAGAGAGAATCAGCATACCTGAGGCGAGAGGCGGAGCGTTGCCGAACCCTAACGCGGATAACCTCGAAAGAGAAGATGCATCCTTATTTAATGAAGAGAAATTTTCATTTTACACCGATACTTTTAATTATTGTTTGGAAATAACCCCAGTAAGTTTGCTATTACCATTTACTCCTTGTTCCCAAAATGTCATATAGTTTATTATTGTCATTTTAATTATTCTTTTCTATTTCTATCTTTTGTTATTTAAAAAAAAAGAGTGAATAAAGAAGACTAAATAAATATATAATCTTTATTTATCATGTTTTGAAACTATAAGCAATAATAAAAAAAATATTAAAGAATCAACAAAACTCTTAGAAAATATTAAAAAGATCTTAACTATCTTATGAAACAAACCAACCAGCTAAATTCGTTTTAACCTTGCATTAACAAGAGTATACGCAGTATGGTATCTCTCGAAAGCTCTATTTTAGTTAATTCACATGCTAGAAATATTTCATATGGTTAGCCACTTGGTGTGGTCGTGCATATAGAACTGTCAAATTAGATTAGATTCATCAGATAAGTTTATCCTATCAAATAATTTAAATAGATTCTATTAAAACTTTATCAACTTATTTCAAGATAAGTCTAGAGGCTCGTGACCACGCCGATCAACTCACTATAAATTTGAATTGCGAGAATTTTTTTCTTCTACAAGTTATTAATACTCTGAAAAACACTTTTATCTATGCTATGAATACTCATGTGATCATGTCAGAGGTACGGGTTTGATAAAGGTAAGCTTCCGTTCGTAAAATTATATACTCGAGCATTTTGTTTTTTTCGATTCATATGGCAGCATCAAAATATCTATGTTATTGATTTCCATAAAAAAATTTACAACTTAAATATTGACCGACTAAATACGTTATAGAAAAATATGTCTAGCGATAAAATCTATGATATCTAAAGCAAGCACTGTACAAGTAGATTATCTGGTTGATCATGCTAATAAAATATATTTTGATGATTTTTTTGTTTTTAGATAAGAAGTTATTGATATTGATATACGTACACTTTTAAAATTTAAAATTAAAAGAGAAAATTTAATAAATTCATATCCATCTAATAGCAACTCAAACTTATTATTATTATTATTATTATTATTATTATTATTATTATTATATATATATATATATATAAAAAAAAATTTTAGCACTGGTGGATTGTGTCGCCTAATCTATAATTCGTCCTGGATTGCATTAAGCTAGAAATTTTTTAGTCCGCCAAGTTAATATAAATGAACTTATCAAGTTTGGTCGTACCAAATTTTTCATATGTGATTCATCAAATTTTACGCAACTCAAATACATATATCAAATATATATAAAATCTAACATAAATTTTTTGACACACATCAAAATCATGTTTATACCCAATCAAATATAGGTTGATTTTACTCACAATTTCTTCTTTTTTAATATGTGACAATATGTTTAAGTTAGACATAAATAACACTTGAAAATTAAAAGTAAAATATAGATATATAAACATGAAGCATAAATCCAAGTTCCCCCTTAACTTTTGCTCTATCACTTAATCTTCAAGTTCTTAACCGGATATGAAGAAATAAAAGTTTCTAACTTAAACCGTATCATTTCTCTCCCTTTGACACCATAAAAAATATTACACCTAACCACTAAACACACTGTGGTATCAACTTTGACTTAGAGTGAATCAAAATCAATTTCTAGAACAAAGACAGAATTTTGAAAAATTAGTTACCAGTCGACTGACCTCTGATGCAGTCGACTGACACATGTTTAGTCAAGATTCTGATTTCTGAAGCCAACTTCATAAATACAGAAAAAATTTAAAAAAATTCAAAAACTCCTAAAATTTTGACAACATAGTTCTTTTAAGCTCCTCTAACAAGGAAAAATATATTTTCATGAAAATTCATTGTATTTTCAAGTTTTGACAAACACTTAAAAAAACCTTAAAACAATTCAATGTTTTATCAATTTTGAACCCTTGTTTTGAATTCTTTTATTTTAAAAAGCTAAACCACAATTTACAAAACACAGAATTATTTTTAAAATATCCAACTATAATAGCAAGATATTCATTAATTAAACATTTACTTTCTCTATAGGTGGTCAATGATCACTATATTTAATACATTTCATAATTCATCAAGTTGTTATAAGCGTAAGTGAATTAATATATTATCTTATCATCCCACTTCCATGTCTAGAATTATAAAGCAAGTCATGCTTATAGTTTATTGTGAGATGTAATGAAGGTAATTTCTACTTAGCCCTTTTTATCATGAATTTCTGTCTAAGGCTACGTGTTCCCCTTTAGATCTTAAGTCAACCATTTATAAAGGATTTGAATTATATCTTCTATGGTTGACTATCCTAAAATCCTTTAACTCTTGAGAATTGACTTTAGTGCCCAATAGAAATTCTTTCTAATTGGATTAATCAAATATTATTTAGGGATCCATTTTCTATCTACCTTCTTTATTTTTGATTGCCCCTATCAATTAGACAATAACAGGACATTTCATTGTTTGATTCCTTGTATCCTAACCTCTCTTTTTTGAAACTTGCTCTTTGGCTCCTTATGATTATGTTTAAGGTACTGGAGTCAATCATGAATTTCTCAAGGGCCTTACTAAGGTATTCTACCTTTTACTTTAGAAGACATGGATTCTAATTTTTTCTCTAGAAAGCTAATATCATTTTTTGAAAGATTTATTTTTTCCTTTTAACTTTAAACAAATGTCTACTTAAACTTGAAATTATATATACCTTACTTACCAAAAAATCTGAATCGGAAGATTGTCTTCCCCCTTCACTTGAGCTCTTCTCTTCTTCGCTTGGGCTTCTTTCTTCTTCATTTTCGGATGAGGTAGAGGCAAGGTCCTCAATTTCCATTAGAGCAAAATAGGATACAAGGTGTTCTTCTTCTTTCGATGATGATGGATCATCTCATGTTGCTTTTAAGTTTTAGATCTTCTTCCCTTTTTTCTTTGTCTTCTTTTTTTCTTCCTTCTTCTTTAAGAGAGGATATTGATCCCTCATGTGCCCTTGTTCTTGGCAATTATAGCATATGATCTTCCTTGTTCTACTCTTGAACTTCTCCTAGCATGTGATTTGCTAGATTTAAAATTTTTAAATACTTTTTTTCATCTTTCTTATCATATATGCCTCTTGATCACTATCCATTGAAGTATTTAACTCCTTGGAATCAGATGATGGTGGAGATAGTGACTTATTCTTTCCCTTCTCATTGTTAGCCACAAGTGCTACTCCCCTTGATCTATGAGCTTCTACATTTAACCCTTCAACACGAGTTTAGTGAATTTCTATAATTGAAAAGAATTCATCTAAGGCACATACCTCTACATTCTTTAAAATGTAGAAAGAATCTACTATTGACATCCATGTGGAGGCTTTTGGGAAGACATTGATGGCTTTTATCATCACATACCGATTTGAAAGTGTCTTACCTGCACTTGATAGTCCATCGATGAACTCTTTAATTCTAGAATATATCATGGACACCTTTTCTCCCTTTTCAAGCTTGATGTTGTTGAGTTGAGATTGGAGATCTCTTCTTGCCAATTTTGCTTCTGACGCCCCTTCGTGAAACTCAACCAATTTTTTCCACATGTTCTTGGCACTTGAGTAATCTCCAATCCGATTGACTTCTTGTCGAGAAGGCACATTTAGGAGATGATACTTTGCTCTTGAGCTTGCTAAGTGTTTTTCTTTTTGCTTCTTAGTCCATCTTGATTTTTTGATTATTGCATTATTTTCATATCTAGGCATCTCAAAATTATTTTCCATGATTAGCATTATTTCAAAGTTGATTTTAAAAAATATCTCCATTTTCTTCTTCCACCAAGAGAAATCTCCTTCGAACTTCGGTAGTTAAATACTTGGACCGACCATTGTGTTGATAGTGCTCTTCTCGGGGGCTAGTCCAGTGAAGGATTAACCTTGCTCTGATACCACTTGTTATAGATCATGGTCCAATTAAAAGAGGGGTTGAAAAGACCACCACTCAATCTCTTCTCTTCCTACAACTTATTAGTATGTAGCGGAATAATGAAAATAAACAAAGTAAGACAACAAACTCAAACAAATGTGTTTAACGTGGTTCGGAGATAAAGTTCATACTCCATGACTTGTTCTTGAGTGGACGATCTCTCAATCTGTTAGTGGATTAGTCCCCAGCAATCCCCGACTAATGCGTACTCCTTCTCGGTGGAGCAAATCTCGCACAAAGCACTCTTCTTCTTTATAAGATTGAGAATGAGGTTCAGGAAGAGAAGTATTAGACTTGAAGCTTGAGAGTAAACACTTAAGAGTATACAATAGCAATTAGTACCCTTCTTCATGCTCCAAACTTCCTTTAAATAAAGTGGAAAGAGTTGATCCCGAGTCAACTGATTTCCTATGCATTAGTCGACTGGCAACAACATCAGTCGACTAATGCTACCGTTGGACACAGCTAACAATACTCCACATAATCCGGGATTGCCAATGGCTCTCTAACAGTCGATTGACCTTCACAACCGTCGGGCATAGAAACTTTTGTGCCCTCGCGATCTTGCCTCAGTTGACTGGCAACATCATCAATCGACTGGTCTCTGTTGGAACTCCAAGGTTATTTTGGTGTGATCAACAAGTTAAGTTAGGTCATGTGTTTTTCTAACCTTGTGTCTAAGTGTGCAGGAGCTTAGGAGCACAGGTAGTCGAGTGGAAGACGCAGCTAGCGAGAAGGACGGCACGCGGTGCGTCCGAGGGACGAGGCACTGCGGAAGAGTACACCGGCGGATGAGAATGAAGCGTGCGGTGGTTCCGAGGGACGAGAAGCCGGAGCGGAAGACTGCTCGAGGAGCAAGAGACGCAGCTAGCAAGAAGGTCGGCATGGGGTGCGACCGAGGGACGAAGACTGCGGATGAGTACGCTGGCGGACGAGAAGGCATCACGCGGCGATTTCGAGGGACGAGAAGCCGGAGCGGAAGCCTGCTCGAGAAGACTAGAAGTTGGGTTCGGGTGAGCCCTTTTCCGGATGGCAGAGATCACCCAAGCAAGTGGATCCAGAATAGAAGACCCGGACTGAAGCGAGCAGAGCCGGAGCAGAGGACCCGAACTGAAAAAGTCAACCAGAGTTGACTTCGGGGGTCCGGGGCACCTGGAACAGTCCGGGGCGCCCGGACCTGCCTAGGGCGCCCAGAACCCTTCCAAGCGCCCGGACCTGAAAAGTTGACCAGATCACGATTGACGTGATCTTAACGTTGGGGGATAAAGTTTTATCCCCCTAGGGCGCCCGGAACCCTCAGGGCGCCCCGACCAAGGCTATAAATATAGCCTTGGTCCAGAAGCTTTTCAACAATTCAGAACTCAAGCATTCTTTCTACACTTGTGAGCTTTTTCTGTAGTTTAGCTTCTGTTGTGCGCTTCATTGCTGTAAAAGGCTTCTTCGCCTGAAGGAGATACTAGTACTACACTTTTCTTGGATTAACAACCTCCTCGGTTGTAACCAAGTAAATCTCGGTGTGCCTTTTACTTTTCTGAGTTATTTTCTGTTTATCTATTTATGCAAGTGTTAGCTTAAGAGTTCGAGAAGGGTTGGTTTTTGTTTTTGTGTTTACAAGGTTATCCAACCCCCCTTCTAGCCGGCCGCAATGGTCCTACAAGAGGTATCAGAGTCAAGGCACTTCAGGAGGACTAATCGCCAATCGAAGCAAAGATAATGGCTGGACCAAGCATCCACCTGCCGAAATACGAAGGGGATTTCGCTACCTGGAAAAAACTGATGCAGGTATTTTTCACAATAGATTTTGAATTAATTTTAACAATGGAACTTGGCTTTGTAGCTCCAGAGGTCAAGGGAAAATATCAATGGACAAAAAAGGAGCAGGTTGAATGCGTGGTGAACGACAAAGTAGAATACCATCTGTTAAGCGTTCTTCCACCACAAGAAGTCAATCGAATCGGCAACTACAACTCCGCGAAGGAACTTTGGGAGAAGTTCCTCGAGCTGCACGAAGGAACTTCTGAAGCCAAACTCGCTAGACGAGATCTGCTTCGCAATCAGCTCACCAGCCTGCGACTTGGGGAAGACAAGACAGTCGCGCATCTGCACTCGAGAATAAAAGAAATCATTACCGGACTTTCGAATCTCGGAGAAAAGGTAAGTAACCGAGATTCGCTCAGGTACATACTGAATTCTTTTCCTAGAAATTCAAAATGGGCATCACTAGTAGATGCCTTTTACATTTCGAAAGATTTAGAAAAAATTTCATTAGAAGAATTCTTTTCAACATTTGAAGTGCATGAGTCAAGATGTGCAGGAATGAAGGAGCCCAAGAACAATGTCGCCCTCAAAGCTTCGAGAGATGAACCTGAGTCGGAATCTTCTCTCGACGATGAGGAAATGGTAATGATGGTAAGAAGATTCAAGAAACTTTGTAAATCTAGATCTACTAACCATCCATAGGGGAAAAAGAAAAGAACGATCCGTTGCTACCACTGCGTCGAAGAAGAGCACGTCAAGGACAACTACCCCAAGCTGAAGAACAAGGACAAGGAGAAGGGTAAGAAGTCTATCCAAAAGCAAAAGGCCCTAAAGGCGACGTGGGACGATACGTCGTCGGAGTCAGAAGTCGAGGCATTCTCCAGACTTGTTCTAATGGCAAGTCATAAAGACGACGGCTGCGAGTCAAGCTCTTCCGAAATGAGCATCGAGAGCATCGATGAAGGGGGAGCCACGTCGGAAGAAAGTAGCAGTTCAGGGGGAGAAACGGACAACGAGATCGACAAGGTAAGTCATGTACGATCTCTTCCTCCCAACAAAATGTTTAAGTTCGTCAAACTTTTAACAAAAGATTGCTGCAAATTAGAAAATGAAAATAAAAATTTAAAAGTAATTCTAGCTAAGTCCTGCCCCTTAGAAGAATTAGACAAATCAAAATTAGAAAATGAGAAATTGAAATCAGAAAATAAAGATTTGAAAATTCAAGTAGATAATTTGAAAAACCATGCATGCTCATCTAATTTTAGAAAATTTAAAAATTTGAATTGGTATTATAGATATCACCAGTGACAAATTAGGAATATCTCTAGAAAATATGTCCCTAAGAAATTTTTAATCAATCTAGTAGGTTGGAACCTATATTAGGTTCCTAAGTCCTGTTTAAATTAAACTATTGATTAGACTTAGAGCTTTTCAGCGAGAAAATTAAACATTAAAATTCTTTATGAGGCTTTGTCTAAGGAAGTGGTTGTTGCTCCAATAACCAAGAAGGCCTAGTGCCTCGCCACGACTTGGAAGCCAAAATATTGAAATAAAAATATTTAATTAACTTTCTGATAAAAGCATTAAGGTGGAAATTTAATAATGCTTTAAAAAGTCTTTTAAACATTTTTCCTTCAAATTTTTTTAATTAGAACTTCTTTTAGAAAATTTTCTTACTTAAATTTTTTTTAAGTTAGAAAATTCTATTTCAAAAAATATCTTTATACTTAGAAAAAAATTTCGTGCATAAAATTTTTTTGGAAAATTCAAAATTTAAGTTAGAATTTTTTTTGCAAATTTTCTAACTTAGAATTTATTTAGAAATTGTTTTAACCCTTAGATTTTTCGGAACCCCATTTTTTATGTGATCAAAGAGGGAGAAGAAAAAGTACAAATCTAGGGGGAGGTAGACAAAAATTAATTTATTTAGTACAAGTTCTATTTTTTTCACTTAATTGCAAATTTAGTTAGTCTTATTCTATGTCTATTTTACCCTAGCTTAACTTGGGTTGCTCACATCAAAAAGGGGGAGATTGTTGGAACCCCAAAGTTGTTTTGGTGTGATCAACAAGTTAAGTTAGGTCCTGTATTTTTCTAACCTTGTGTCTAAGTGTGCAGGAGCTTAGGAGCACAGGTAGTCGACCGGAAGACGCAGCTAGCGAGAAGGACGACACGCGGTGCGTCCGAGGGGCGAGGCGCTGGGAAGAGTACACTGGCGGACGAGAAGGAAGCGTGCGGTGGTTCTGAGGGACGAGAAGCCGGAGCAGAAGACTGCTCAAGGAGCAAGAGACGCAGCTAGCGAGAAGGTCGGCACGGGGTGCGACCGAGGGATGAAGACTGTGGATGAGTACGCTGGCGGACGAGAAGGAACCATGTGGTGATTCTGAGGGACGAGAAGCCGGAGTGGAAGTCTGCTCGAGAAGACAGGAAGCTGGGTTCAGGTGAGCCCTTTTCCGGATGGCAGAGATCACCCAAGTGAGCAGATCCGGAGTAGAAGACCTGGACTGAGGCGAGTAGAGCCGGAGCAGAGGATCCAGACTGAAAAAGTTAACCAGAGTTGACTTCGGAGTCCAGGGCGCTCGGAATAGTCTGGAGTGCCCAGACTTGCCCGGGGCGCCCGGAACCCTTCCTGGCGCTCAGACTTGAAAAGTTGACCAGATTGCGGTTGACGCGATCTGAACGTTGGGGGATAAAATTTTATCCTCCCGGGGCGCCCGGAACCCTCAGGGCGCCCTGAATAAGGTTATAAATATAGCCTTGGTCCAGAAGCTTTTCAACAATTTAGAACTCAAGCATTCTTTCTACACTTGTGAGCTTTTTCTGTAGTTTAGCTTCTGTTGTGCGCTTCATTGCTGTAAAAGGCTTCTCCGCTTGAAGGAGGTACTAGTACTACGCTTTCCTTGGATTAACAACCTCCACGGTTGTAACCAAGTAAATCTCGGTGTACCTTTTACTTTTCTGAGTTATTTTCTGTTTATTTATTTATGCAAGTGTTAGCTTAAGAGTTCAAGAAGGGTTGATTTTTGTTTTTGTATTTATAGGGCTATCCAACCCTCCTTCTAGCTGACCGCAATGGTCCTATAGTCTCAACTCTCATCCTCTTCAGAGTTGCCCTTGAAGCCCTCTTCCTCAACCTTCGTTCCTCAAATGCACTTGAACTCGCAACTCTTCTCTGTGTTAACGTTCACGTTGCTTTGAAATCTGCTTCCTTCGGCTCCACTCCATTGTTACTTGTCCGACGGTGCCTCGGATATCTTCCACACCATCCTTCACAGATCTCAAGAACCCAAGTCATCGGATGAACTTATCAAGTTTGGTTGCACCAAGTTTCTCATATGTGGTTCACTAAGTCTTGTATGACTCAAACACATATCAAATATAAATGATACCTAACTTAAATTCTTTGACACACACATCAAAATCATGATTATACCTAATCAAACCTAAGTTCATTGCACTCTCATATTGTTCTTTTAGTATTTTGTATTTGGAGATATATGTCAAGCATTAAAATTGACCTATTATGATTAGTTGTCAAAGTGTTTTAGGGGTTGAAGGATGAGGGAATTCGCTAGTGCGGTGGAGGAAGAGGTGACGATGGAGCTCAAGGAGGGGGCCTAATGCCGAGGAAAGCAGCGTTTTGTATATTTTTGGGTGGACAAGAAAATGAATTAAATTTGATCGCAGATGAATTTAAAATATGTTCGTCTATATTCTTTTGTATCATGCATAATCAATCCTTTCTATCATCTGTACTCCAGATAGAGCATAAGTCATCAGGGAGCCAAAAAAAAATCGAAAGGAGAAAATGCTATAGAATATAGTAGAAAATAGATCAAAACATGAGATAGTCAAGATATAAGATAATCGCTCTCCCTTTGAGCATCCTCTTCCCTTACCTTATACTGTTATACAGGGGAGAGAAGTTCAAAGGTGCACCTCATTAATAACATCATCTTAACTGTCATGTCCTTCCATGTTGATAACAATAAAAAAATATATATATAAACGGGTCGATTGGAGAACAAGAAATCAAGAGGGAGGAGTCGATGAGAATATATGGCAAATGATAGTAAATCTTTACAATTTTTTAGAAATAAATTATTTTTAAATATAATTTAACAGAAAATAAATAATTACACGTATTCTTTTAGAACTATATTAATCTTGAGGATAATTTGGGTTTAATTTAAGCAATTATATTACATTTTGAATGATTTTAGTTCGATTACACATCACATATTAGATTATTAAATTCTCTACTATGTTAATTGAATTAAACAGGTTTTGTATCATTGATTTAGTGGTGAGTCTGATGTTGCTGTAGTATAACTAAGTTTTATATCATTGAATTAAATAAGTTTTATAAAAATTTACAAACCAACAATAATAACATTTACTTACATGATATAATAGTAAACACACATTAATATTCATCGATTAACTTGTAAGTGTGCATAAATTGTATTTATTCGATATGCAAATTTAGGAGTTATATCTCCCGGATTAATAGAGTGAAGCCCAAGCAGCAAGAGAGTATGAATTTACAATTTGTATAAATTTGATCTTGTTGTTGCTTCGTCGTTCCCTAGGTGTTGTTGATTCGGAACGAGCATCCACACAATCCTAAACACAATTTCTCTCGAGAACTCATATATCCGATCGAATAGAATTAGCTGAACAGCTCCTGACCAGATCAGTTCTAGCCAATGAATCACCAATTGTCAACACTAACTTCAACTAACGAAACAATGAATTCCCAAAAATCTAAAAAGGGAAAAACGAAACAAAACAACTGGGTACTGTTCAAAACCTAGAGCTCTGCTATAAGTTAAACCTCAGTACGAAGTGACCTTAGAGCGAGGCCCCGCACATTATAATAATTTTAGGTTACATTTGCTACGATGGAATCATCTTATAATATAATCAAGATTATATTATAAAATTAATTATTTTATTTAGTACAATTTTAAAATTATAATATAATGTAATTTAAATTACAAAAAATAATAAAATTTTGTAATATGAATCACAAAGTAAACATCATATAATCCTATTACATTATGAAGTCATCGTTTAACTAAAATTTAAATGTCAAATATACTTTTAGTTCATTTTCGGCATCAACCAATCATTGACGGTCGCTTCCACCGCCGTCGGTTGCCGCCGCCGCCGACCACCGCCTCTGGTAGAGGTACGGTGGTGACCTCCGGTAGAGATCGTAGAATATTTTTATTATTTTATAATAATATAAATTATATTTCTTATAAAAAATATTGGACATCAAATAAAAAAATATAATCATACTTGTAATAAAAAATTATATATATTACATTACTAAACATAATAATATAATAATATAATCAAGATTACATTACATTATAAAATTTAGAAGAAAGTTCACTACACATACTTTTCAAATCATTCACAATGCAATTTTTTTTAATGTAAATTACTTTTCCCCTATCTCCCTTTTTAAATTACGTTTTTACCCTTTCTTTAAAATAAGAAGTTATTTTATTCTAACTCCTTAACTTCTAATTTTTTCTTTAGTTTTATTTTTTAATCAATTTTTTTATCTTTTATAATTTTTATTTTGATGTATAATTTTTAGACTTTTAAAATTTTTACAAATAATAATTCCTAAAATCTACTATTAAAAAAAATTAAAGATTATAAGAGATCGAATCCTCTATCCCTAATATCATCTACCCATGTGTCTCACTCGTTGCTCTAGCCCACCCCAGCGACCTTCGATCGTCATCTCGATCAAAACTATATCCTAGGAGGAAAGTGAACGCAGCGGATCACCATCAATGCGATCGGTGCCAAAATTTGACCGGATCTGAGCAGATTTTCCTTTGCCATCGATCTGAGTCCTTGTTCAGATTCAATCGAATTCCGACGCTAATTGCGTCGGTGGCGACCCCCTGAGTTCACCTTCATCCTAGGATATAGTTATGATTAGGATGGCGACCGTAGACCATTAGTGATGGACTGGAGGCGACGAGTGGGACACGGAGACAGAAAAAATTAAAGACAAAGGATCCAACTTAATTGCTTCTCCCCTTGCCTGCAGTACCCCTTCTTTCAAATGACCTTTATACATTTTTTTTTTAAATTTATTTTTTAAAAAACAATTTTATTTATATTTTTTCATCAAATTTTTATATATATAATTTTTAATTTTTATTTTAGATTTAATCAATTTTGTTTTTATTTTGATTTAATTTTAAATTTTATATTATTTTTATTAATTTCATATATATAATCTACTATTAAAAAATACAAATATATAATAAAAAATATTAAAAAATAAAATTGATAAAAAAATAATCTTTTGTTTTTTTAAAAAAATTTAAGGCTAACGGATAAAAAAATAAAACTGATAAAAGGACATAAGAATAATTTTTAAGGTGGGACCGGAAAGGGAAAAAGTGTCAGAGAGTGGGAAAAGCAGGTCTCTTTTTTTATCCAAACTAACAAAACGGTCCAAACTTTAAAGACTCTAGAAAATTGTTAACGAGACTGAGATATCTAGATATTACATCGCAAAACAAAACCTGAAGCATGAATAGATGGTTGGTCATCTGCTAAACTAACTCACCATGACAATTTTCATCTGTCTCATTATTTGAGAAAAAGGGAAGATTGAAGGGCATATGGGATCCTGCTAAAATCTTTCGATGGAGCTTTGGTCTACTCGTTCAGTTCTTGGGTTGGGTGACACCAACTTCAGCAGGACGAATTACTCGATCATGCAGCGTATAACCCGACTGATCCACAATTGAAATGTATAAATTCAATGAAACTAGAGAGTCGAGTTAAACTATGGAAAACTGTTTGTGGAGCTTTCTATTTTCAAAAGAAGTCTACAGCAGAGGATGAGATTGGTTACCTTCAAGACAGCAGCGACAGTGCCAGGTGGTCTTGTCGAATCTGGTACTTGGAAAATTGATGAATGCCTGTGTGGCTCAAATTGCTCATTGATCGGATCAAATTTTGCAACTCCGAACTTACTAAATACCTGGATGAGAAAGTGTCATGAGCACAATGGACAAACAAATGGAAGATCAGTAGCAGTCTTGAAAAGGCAGGCAACCGAACTTGCCTCAGAAAGCTGTTTATCTGTCAGTTCGACACCCAGGAGTAAAGTTTTAAGAAGTGGCACAACTTCAGTGGAGCATTTGGATGTGTCTAGTTTGGTGAAGCTCTCCTTGACGACGGACGAAGCCCTTGTCAGATTGTCGGCCACGTCCAAGAGGCTCATAACAAAGCTCTTCATTTGAATGGTGAAACCAGAGTCAGAAGTCTATTAGAACTAAAAATACATAAATCAACAAAGGGTGACTGCATGTGAATAATAAAATGAATCAGGACATACCTGAATCGAAAACTTCCTGGAGTTCTCAGCTTCGCGCTTTTTTCTTTCTATGATATTCTCGATTTCAGCATGGCAGCGTAAAACTTTATCCTGCACCTCTTCGAGTTCTTTGACCTTCAACTGATTTAATTTTTCCTTTTCAACTATTAACTTAACTAATTCATCCCTGGAAAGTTCAGGATCTCCATTGAAAAAAAAAAAATGTATCTTGTTCAGTATTCTTCCTCCTCATTGCAACAGCATAAGATGTGGAATCTTGAGATTCCAAACTTTAAACAGTTTGGATGTTTTAAAAAGAAAACTCACCAGGAGATATTTCGATATCACTACTGTTTCCAAATTCTAATGTATCATATAGGTTTGTTTCATCAATCGGCTGAGGATATGCAGCTGATGAGAAACCAAATCTTTGTAATGTAGTTGTGGCAATTGATCTACTCAACCATAAGTTTGAGTGCAAAGGAGCAGACTGCAACAGGGAAAAACATACGAGAAATATATATTTAGAATTTTACTACCAAATTAAGCAATAAACATGAGGCACCAACATGTTCTACACAATAACCATTAACATGCTCGATCCAATAATCAATATCATGATTGTAAGAAAGAACTTTGACTTTGGAACTAGAATAATGCCAAAAAAAAAAAAATAGTAGTTTCATTGTGCTTCTCTTTATATAATATATAAAGATTACCATGAACTAAACATTTGTATATTTCATTGCAAAATTCATCAAACAATACGTATTCATATGAAATAGTTATTATATATTCATAAGCAATAGTTAATTATTCTATCAAAGAATCAGAGTCCCATATCTATTTCTTATTGGCGCAGTTGAACACCAGAAGTCCATTAAACTAATCATGACCGAACAAACTATTCAAAGCAATTTTCGGATCACCAAGTGAGCAGAAGCAGTAAATGATAAGCCACAAAGCATTAGAAGAGAAAATTAAATAAACAGAACAGTAGATCAATAAATTAATCTCAGATGATATTCACAATCTGTCACCCGGCCAGAAATCACAATATGCGTACATCAAGCATTCACCAACACAAAAGCAACGATTTGAAAAGTAAAGCCGGAACCAAGCAACAATCCCTCACCTTGTTCAAGGGAAGAATGGCGGAACCTGCAGCGGGTTCCCTTGAAAGCCGTCGAAGCACGACTCCATCAAGGAGGCGGTAACGGAAGGAGCCCCTCACAGACCGAGAGAAAACCCTTGAAGCCATGGATCATCCGACGAACCGAGATTGATAAAGAGTGCGATCGATCCATTATATAGTAGAAATCAAGAATGCGGGTCGGCTTGGGGAAGAAGAAACTCATAAATCGCTATGCACTTAAGCCCAATAACTATCTGAAATCACATTTTGACTCGGAAATTTGATTATAAAAATTATGTTCATAAAAAAACTTGGGCATGACCCATGATGCAAGATCAAACTTATGCCAATTTAAGTGGTTAGAAATATTTCTAATAGTAAAAAACAAAATTATGATTAAAATATAATATTGTAGATAAATTTTATTTTAGAATCATAAAATTAATTTAATTTTTTTAAAAAAATATTAATGTTTTTTTTAATTCTGATTTTTTTTTAAAATTTTAGTTTTTTAAAAGTTCTTATATATTTTTAATAAATATTTAATAAATTTTAAAATATTTTGCATCAAGTATTAATCGGGCTCATGCAGGGGCAGACATACTGGGAGGCTGAGGGAGGCTTCAGCCTCCTCTAACTTGATTGTCGTCCACTAGTAAAAATTGTGGGACTACTTTTATAGCCCTCCACAGACAACAGGTGCTAGCACCGACCCATGCCTAGCCCACGACATTGACGGCACGGGCCACAGCATACCTCATTCTCTGGCAAAGGCTGTTGGTATCGGAGAAGAAGGTTGTCTTTTTTTTTTCCTATGTGTGTCTTTTTTTGATAATTTTTTTCACATAGACCAGACAACACATCTGGCCAAATGGTCCAAGTCAAATAAGATAAAAAAAATCTTTACTTAGTTACGAATCCCTCTAGCCAAATGATCCAAATGGTCAAATCCTCTCATTTCTTCCCTAATCCTATTCTTCTTCCTCATTTTGTTTAGTTGTGGGTCCCTCTTGCCAAATGATCCAAATGGTCAAATCCTCTCATTTCTTCCCGAATCTCATTCTTCTTCCTCATTTTTTTTTCTTCCTAAAGGCTGAAACCCTAACCATCATCCACTCCAAACCTGTAACCCCCATCTCCAGCCTCCAGTCGACGACAATAGTGGCGGACAGGCAACGACAGCGGCGGCGGATAAGCGGCGGCAACAACACTCCAACATCTAAGGCTGAAACCTTAACCACCGTCCACTCCAAACCTCCAACCTCCATCTCTAGCAAGGCGATGACAGTGACCGCGGATAGGCAGCATTAGCCGGTAGCACTCCAACACCTCCATATGCTCTATTATCCAATTTTAAATTTTCGATTCTTCGGATCAAGCTAGATTTATGTTTAAAATTTTGTTATTTGATTTTTTTTATAAATTTATATAATTACATTTGTAGTTTATTAATTGTGAATTTGATCAAATTACACAATATACATGAATTTATTTTTAGTTATTTATTTGCATAGGATATGAAGAGATTTTTTTAAAACATAAATTCGGCTCCTCTAATGAGTCTAATGTTATTGAACAAGTGAAAAATTAATCTTGTGTAGAATTAAATTTGGATGATATTATTCGTGATCCGGGATTACGAAAATCAATTGAAGAATATGATATTGCTATTCGAGATCAAGCTCGAAGAGAGTATATGCTCCGAGGGCTTTGTCAACCAAATGGTCATGTGTATCCGAAAATATCTTTTGGTAACCAAATGGCCATGTGTATCTGAAAATAATTTTTAATAATTAGGAAAAGAGTTTTCAAGAAACTTGGTATAAAAAATATACATGGCTAGAGTATAGTATATCAAAAGAGAGTCCAGGTCCTCTGGTCCGTAATCTCGGGTCCCTTTCATAATTTACACGTCAAATCACGGTCGAAATCCTGCCAAAATTTGTTACGATCTCCCCTGAGTTCACCTTCCCACATTGGTTATAGTTTTGGGTTGAGCCAAGTGGTCCGAGGTCGTCGGCAGTGGGATGGCCACCCTTGCTCGACACTATATAGTCTGCCCACTGCCGCGACCTCCGACTGCCTGGCTCGACTCAAAACTATAACCTAGGTGGGAAGCTAAGTCTAGGGGAGATCACAAACAATTTTAGCTAAATTCCAACCTCGATCCGACATGCAAATTTGCTACCAACTGCGATTCGACATGCAAATTGCGAAAGGGACTAGGGATTGCAGACTAGAGGATCTGGACTCATCAAAAGATGCGGCATTTTATTTTTGGTGTTGTTTTTTCAAATCGTTAAATAAAGAAAATGTAAATAATGTCTTTATAAAAGATAGATACAATAATTGGAAAAGAGCATTAGAAAGATTTAATCGTCATATGAGGGTTGTGAATACTTGTCACATTGAAGCTAGAATACAATTTGAGTCTTTTCAAGATCGAAGGCATATTATAGAAAATGTTTTATGAGTACATGGTCATACTGTAGAAATTGATTATCGCACCCCTTTAACAGCAATGTTGGATGTGACACACATTCTATTGAAGCAAGGTTGCCTTTTTGAGGATATGATGAGTCAATTTGTCCTTCAAATAGAGATAATTTTTTTGAGTTGCTTAAATGGTATAGTCAACAAAATAAAGAGATCTCCAAAGTTATAAAATAAAATGCTCTTGCAAACAATTAATTGACTTCCCCAAAAATTCAAAAGGATTTAACACATGCTTGTGCCTCAGAGATTACACTTGCTATAATCAATGATATTGGAGATAAATTCTTTTCTTTGATGGTTGATGAGGCTCGGGATAGTTCAGTGAAGGAGCATATGAGAGTTATTTTGAGGTATGTGAATAAAGAAGAATGTGTAATTGAACAATTGCTTGCAGTTGTGCATGTGTCTGATACTAGTTCTCATTCTTTGAAAAGAGTTATTGATGCTTTATTTGTACAGTATGCTTTATCATTATCTAGATTGAGAGGCCAAGGATATGATGGGGCTTTAAATATGCGTAGTGAGTTTAATGGGTTGAAATCTCTAATATTACAAGAAAATCTATTTGTAATGTATGTTCACTGATTCTCTAACTAGCCCCAATTAGTTCTTGTTAATGTTGCCAATGACAACTTTATTGTGAGTGGATTTTTTTGGGTATGTTACCCAGCACCAGACCTGTGATTTGGGGCCTGAGATGAGCACAAAAAATGGTGCCCTCAAAGTTTGACATTCATATATTTTCCAATCAATGTAAATATAACAGCATTTTTAATTCTAGAAATAAAAGATAAAAAAATATATCTTCCAAAACAATATATCATAAGTAAATATTAATAAAGTCAAAATGATCCAAACAAAATATTAAATTCATCTTCCAAACCAATGTATATTACTTGAATATTGCTCGCCTCGCAGTTTTAGAAGTGAAAGTATTGATTAAATTAGCATAATCAACTTTCTCAACCACTTTTTTCTCGATAGATAACATAGCCAAGTCATTTAGTCTTTCTTGCGACATAGTTGATCGGAGATAAGTTTTGATCAATTTCAACTTTAAAAACTCCTTTCAGCAGATGCAACTGTAACTGGTATAGTCAGTAAAATTCAATAAGCAATATAAGCATTTGGATAACAACTATCCATTTTCTTCAAATAATTCAGCACGTCAATCGCTCTTTTTGATTCTCTTGGTAATGAGTGTCTTAACAACTTTAGTTCTAAATATAAATCTGATCCATCAATATCAGAGTATCCATCATGTGTTAATGACTCTTTAAGATTGACACATGAGTGTAAGAGACTATCATCATCAATAGACTTCAATCTCTCCAAACTAAATAAAAATCCAAATGTTTCTTCATATTTTTGAAATTGTTCAAACCGAGTTTGAAGTGAAGAAAGAGCTTGATCAATTATAAATAGGAAGTAATTAACTCGAAAAAATTCTTTAGGAGACTGGGTTACCTCTTCACTATTGATCTCATCAAATTGTCTCTTTCTTCGAATGATGCGTTTTTCTCGAAAAATAGGTTCAATTCTCATTTCACTTGCAATATGTTCATCTTCAATTAATGCTTGATCAAATTCAGATTCTCTAAACTCTTGGAGAGAAGAAATAAGTCCTTTTAATTGTCTAATAGCAATATCAATATTCATATTTTCTACTTGGAGAAACTTACTAACAATGTTAATCTCATATAACAACTTATACCAAATTACCATTCCAGACACGAACTCAAAATTCTCAAGTTCAAATGATGTCAAACCCTCAGCTTCACTCTTTATTTTTGAGTCATCAAAAATGTTTGCCAAATCAATTAAAGCATCTTGTATTTTAGAAGTTTGACCTTTTATGGGCTTCACGCTTTCAACATGGCTTTCCCATCGTATCTATGATAGTGGCTTGATTGTAAGACCTTGCACATGATCTTTGAAGATTTGCCACCGCTTGGTAGAAGAAGAGAATAATGAATATATGCGTTGTATTACACCGAAAAAGGACATTGCTTTAGGGCAACATTTCACCATATCACATAATGTGAGATTAAGACTGTGACATCCACATGGAGTGTAGAAAGCTCTAGGATTAATTTCAAGTAATCTATTCTATACACCCTTATATTTTCCTTTCATATTAGATCCATTGTCATATCCTTGACCTCTTATATTATCAATGTCAAGTTCGAGATTGTTCAAAATATTTTTAAGCTCTGTAAAAAGCCCAAGTCCTGAAGTTTCATTAACTTTCAAAAATCCAATCCAAAATTCTTCAACCGCTATTGCATTTTTTGAATCATCCACATATCTAATTACAAGGGACATCTGCTCCTCGTGACTTGCATCTGGAGTGCAATCAAGTATGACAGTGAAATATTTTGCATGTTTAATTTTTGCAACAATTGAACTGCTTACTTCAGCTGCTAACATCTGTATCAATTCATTTTGGATTTTAGGTCCAAGATAAGTGTAATGAATTTGTCTTTCTTGAACACGCCGAAGGTGCTCTTCCATTATTGGATCAAATTCAGCAATCATTTCAATTAGCTGTAAAAAGATTCCATTATTCTCAACATAAAGCTTCTCATTATCTCCCCGAAGTGCCAAGTTATTCTTTGCAATTCTTTGCACAACTGCAATTATTCTCTTCAATACTTGTTTCCAATGTTCTCTCTCCTTGTTAATTGCTACTTGTATATTTTCATCAATTGTCTTTTTCTTTCGAAGTCTTCTTTCTAATTCAATCCAACTAGTCATGCAATCAATATGATCTTTATTAGTTTCATGAAGACTGGGACATCGACTGATATTCTTCCAATCTTTGTATCCTTCGTCAGCTAGATGACCAAGTTTCATTGTGGTTTTTTTGAGTCTTGAATAACTTGCAACAGAAACAAAAGATCTTGTCCATAGAAATAGAATACACTAGTCATCTTTTGTCACTTTTCTCACCATTTGGCAATTGCCTCTTATAACGTGATGTATTGAAGTGTCTGTCGGTGTTGTCAAGAGGAAACAAAATATCATCATCTTTTCTAGGACCTCTTTCAACTAGAAAATCCCTAATATTTTGCATTTTGTCCCAATTTCCTAGATCATCAACATTTAAAGGAAACAAGATCTCTTGATTTATATCTTCATCACTGTTATTTCTGGGCATAATGACTTCAATTTTATCATTTTCAGATTATTTTTTGTCTTCATTTTGAAATTCATTCAATTCATTATGTTTCTGATCATTCAACTTATTATCAGTGTCATTCTGATTCAGTTGTTCAGCTACTTCTGTTTGCTCTGCTCTTTGGTTGTTAGTAAAATACTTATTAAGACTTCCTACTTGGCTTTGAATTAACGCTTCTTCCTTTTGCTTTTTCTTCCTTTTTCTGCTCCAGACAATTGTTTTCTTATAGGAAACATGTTTGCTAAAAGCCTAAATATTAATCTGCAACAACAGTTCATAGATTAAAATAGTTCCAACATCTAAATGCATGGCAAATTCACCAAATTATAATACGTGTAAATACCATCCTTGAAATGAACAAAACGAAAAAAATTAGGGCTCTGAAAAATTTACTTCCAAGCATAGCACAAGATTCAGCAAGAACACAAAGTCACACAACTCACCGATCTAAGAAGTAGGAGAGGAGATGATCAAGAACAGTGCGAGCGATTAAGTAACTGCAACTCAGATCGCTTGTCAACACTGGAATCTTTGAATTTGATCGGGGCAAACTGCAACAATGGGGGAGGGGAGGCCAAGCCGTCAAGGTGAGCGGAAGAAGGTAAATCAGTAGTCATTGAGTCGTCGATGGGAGCAGGAGTAGTGACGTAGAGCCGTAGAGGTAGAGCTGATGGCGAAATGGCGGAGGTGACATGCAGCACTTCTGCCGTTGCAGATGTGGTATACCATATACGGAGGAGAGGAGAAGCAAGAGCATTTAGGGGGAAAAAAATTAAAAAAATAAAACAGTATATATATATATATTTTTTAAAATTTTATTTGTAGAGTTCAGGCTTCCTAATTGGGTTATAATTTTTAAGCTAATTTTCTTTTTAAAGATTTTACCTCTAGGGTTCAGGCTTCCCAATTGAATTATAGTATTTAGTTAAAATAAAAATTAAAAATAAAATAAATTTAAGGGGGCGTTTGGTTTTTTCCTAGGAATAGGAATCGGAATGTGAATCATTGTATTGTAGAATGGGAATGAGTATGAGCATGAATATCACTCTTAAAACCAATGTTTGGTTAGTTGCATATTTTCTATCGGAATAAATCAAAATTTCCCTTTTTACCTTTAAAGGAAAATAAGAGAAAAAATTAGATGTGAGAGAAAAATATGATGAAAGAGAATGATGAGAGAGAAAGTCTGATGAGAAAGAATGAAGAGAGAGAAAGTGTGATGAGAGAAAATGAGAAAAGAGAGTGTGATAGGAGAGATCATGATGAGAGAAGATGAGAGAGAAAATATGATGTGAGAGAAAGTATGATGGGAGAGAATGAAGAGAGAGAAAATATAATGAGAAAAATGAGGGGAGAGAGTGTGATGAGAGAGATTGAGGAGAGAGAAAGTATGATGAGAGAGAAAGTGTGATGAGGAAAAAAGATAGCAGTGAGTGTGATGGGAGAGATTGAGGAGAGAGAAAGTATGATGAGAGAGAAAGTGTGTTGAGGAAAAAAAAGAGGGAGTGTGATAAGAGAGATTGAGGAAAGAGAAAGTGTGATAAGAAAAAAAAGAGAAAAGATAGTGTGATGGGAGAGATTGAGGAGAGAGAAAGTATGATGAGAGAGAAAGTGTAATGAGAAAAAAGAGGAAAGAGAGTATGATAGGAGAGATTAAGGAGAGAGAAAGTGTGTGATAAAATGATGAGAGAGAAAATATGATGAGAGAGAACAAGGAGAGAGAGAAGTGATATGAAAGAAAAAATAAATAAATAAATTTTGATATTTGGTATTAAAGGAGAAAATTTTAGTTTTAGGTCAAGGATATTTTTGGAATAAGGAAATATTTTGATTGATGAAAATAGGGTAATGACTCATTGAAAGGGAGGTACATGAGAATGAGTTATTACCCAATTTCAAGGATTCATTCCCTTATTTGCATTCCTATTCCTATAATCCAAACATTAACAATAACAATCAATGATTCTCATTCTCATTCCCCACTCATATTCCCCTAAACCCTAAGTATTTATGGAGTACTGTAATGTGTTGAGGGGATATATTAATGTATTAGGGATTTATATAAGGAAATATTGATTTTTTTAATTCAAAATTTCTTTATTTTTTTTAAATTTTAAATTTTGAATTAAAAAATAATTAAAATATTTTTTAAGATTTATTTTCTAGGGTTCAGGCTTCCCAATTGGGTTATAATTTTTAAACTAATTTTCTTTTTTAAAATTTTACCTATAGGGTTCGGGTTTTCCAATTGGATTATAGTATTTAGTTAAAAGAAAAATTAAAAATAAAATAAATTTAAGTATTTACGGAGTATTGTAATATGTTTAGGGGATATATATATGTATTAAGATTTTATATAAAGAAATCAAAATCTTTAAAACAAAATAATTAAAAAAAGAAGTGAAAATTGATATGCTGCGCGACACATATATATATATATATACAGAACTCGTATGATGCGGTGCTTCTGTGCTGTTTTGCTGCGGCAAAACCCATTCGCTTCATCCAAGCTGGCAAAATAATCTGCGCCACTTACACATCAGCATACGAGTTCAAATCAAAAAGCAAAGCAAAACCGCACTTCCCACAAACCACCCTAACGCCACGCCGACTCCTCCCTCTTCGAAGCCCTCTCCCCGTCCGAAGCCCTCCTCTCCTCCTCCCTCTCCGAATCCCTCCTCTCCTCCTCCCTCTCTGAATCCCTCCTCTCCCCGTTGTGCCCCTCTCCGAAGCCCTCCTCTCCTTGTCTGCGCGCACTTTGTCTCGCAGCGTGACCCCTCCTCTCCTCGTCGGTCCTCTCCTCCCACTTCGCAAAAACCCGCGAACGAAGCAGACCCTCAGACGCGGACTTTGTCTCATCGATCATCGGGCGCCAACGTTCCTCTCGCAGCTGATCTCCTCTCTCCGCCGAACCAGGGTAAAATTCGTGTTGTCTCTTGTAAAATCTTCCGAGTTAGTTAGGTTTTTCGCTGTAAAATCCTTCTCTCTTGTAAAATCTTGCTATCTATTCTTTTGTCCTAAACAATGCTCTTGTTTTTTGTTGTATTGTGCTTGAAGATTCCTTATCCCTCTTATGCTAAATGATATGCTGCAAACACTCTTGATAACAGCTGAAGTTTCTTTATTTATGCAATGTGTCGTGATTTGTGATTTATCAAATTTGAAATATAGTATTATCTTTGTTGTCTGTTAGAGTAACATGGTTAGTCTAACATGATGTTTATACATGTGCAGACATTGTTATTCCTCGATTAACAATGTTTGAGGTTTGATTCTAGTGTTTTTGTCAACAATTATTTACTTATGTCAATATCAGGCAGTGCTATTAGGTATTTTAAAAATAATAGAGAAACCAAATAATGATTTCTCTTCTGTCTGGGATTTATTACTGTATATGGTAGCATCAGCGGTGAGTTCGTTCAAGAATGAGCTGATGCAATTTTAGTTTTTTAAAATCTTCGTGAAACTTAGCTTCGTCTGATCAACTAGTTGTTTGATGAATATTACTTACTAGTTAGTTGGAGCACGTCTTGCTAATGTCTAGTTATTTTACTAATCTCCATTTCAATAATAACATTAACACTTACTAGTTAATTGGAGTAGTTGTTTACCTTAGAAATTACATGATTTGTTCAATTAAATTTAGAGTTTAGAAATTGCATGTCTAGTTAAATAGAACAATTATTTACTTTGAAATAAGTTATACTTTTTATTTATTTATCTATTTATCTTTTGTCAAATATAATACAAGAGCGCTCAGAAATGGAAGAGTATAGAGTTGATGATCAGGAATTCATTCCCCAAGTTGCAGATGATCGAAAGCCAAAAATTGGAATGGAATTCCCTTCTCTAGAGGATGCATATTCATTTTATAACCAATATGCACGAGAAGCTAGATTTAGTTCAAGGAATAGCACGAGCAGGAAAAACAAGATGACAAATGAAGTGACGTGGAAACAAATTGTATGTTTTAAAGAAGGACATACAGATCGAATGCGGAACAATAAAAATCCAAATAATGATCAACTAGCAAGGGAAAGGACACGTAGCACAGTAAGAACAGGTTGTAAGTCAAGTATTGCATTTGTCAAGAAATAAATTGGACCGGATTGGGTTGTCTGTAACTTTATAGAAGCTCATAATCATCCGCTTTCGACTCCATCAAAGGTGCATTTGCTACGCTCACATCGTAGTGTTTCTGCAGCCAAAAAAGCATTGACAAAACAATTTTTAGAGGTCAATGTACCAACTTGTCAACAACTGCGTTTATTAGAGATAGAGTATGGAGGCCCAGAACGGGTAGGTTGCACAGAATCTGATATTAGAAAGTTTGAGAGAAATCTAAGAAATGAACAAAAGGGTATTGATGCTGAAACACTGATTGAGTTTTTTACATTTGAGCAAGAGAAGAATTTAGCTTTTTTCTTTGATTAGGAAACTGATTCAGATAACAGGTTTAGCAGGTGCTTTTGGGCTGATCATGTGTCAAGAAGGGCATACAGTGTATTTGGTGATGCAATTGTATTTGATACGACATATAACACCAATAAATATGATATGATTTTGGCACCATTTGTTGGAGTTAATCATCATCATCAAATAATTCTTTTTGGTTGCAGGTTTCTTAGTGATGAGAAAACTGAGTCTTTTGTTTGGTTGCTTACAAAGTTCTTAGAAGCCATGCCTAAAGGTGCACTAAACATTATCATCACTTATCAGGATCCTACTATGACAAAAGTTATTGCACAAGTTTTCCCTCAAACAGTGCATCGATATTGTCTGTGGCACATATTGAACAAATTCTCAGATAAATTAGACCCTTTGACTTTTTGAAACCACTATCACAGTATAAAGGATGTCATTGTAAATTCTACAACACCCGATGATTTTGAGAAGACATGGGAAGAGACTATCAAGGATGCTAACTTAGAGAAAAATGATTAGTTGTCCTTGATATATGAATTGCGACACAGATGGGTCCCAGCATATTTTAGTCATGTATTTTCTGCAGGAATGTCAAGTAGCCAAAGATTTGAAGGTTCACATGTATTTTTCAAGAAATATATCTCAAATAAGAACTCATTAATGGATTTTATCATACGTTTTAATAGAGCATTAAGACACCAAAGACGCAATGAGTTAGTTGCGGACCATATTGATATGAATGAACATCCCAAGGTTAATACAACCTGGCCAATGGAAACTCAAATGGTTAAGCTGTACACAAAAAAGAAATGGCTGGAATTTCAAAGTGAAATGACCGAGAGTCATAGTTATTATGTGCAACAGACATTTACAGGAGTTGTCTCAGCGGTTTACCACGTGATGAAATTTCAAAGTTCTTCTTCCTCAAAATCAAGAGTGCTCACGCATGACAAACAAAGGGATTACATATCATGTAGCTGCATGAAATTTAAGTTTGAGGGCATTCCATGCAGACATATGTTAGCTTTTTTCTGTATCAACCAAGTGTTTCATTTGCCTGATAAGTATATACTAAAATGATGGACACGAGATGCAAAAGTTGGAGCAATATATGCTTTAGGGGAGCAAACTGTCATTGATGATCCAGATTCAGAAAAGTATTTGATGTCGAGACACTCAAGGCTATCCTATAAAACATCAATATTAGTTGATGATGCATCTGTGAGTAATGAGAAGACAACCTTCTTGGATGAACAATATGATTGTATCTACAACAAAATGAAAGAGATGTCCATCAGTACAACGTGTAATGATAGAAGTAAAAAGAAATCCATTGATGAGGGCCTTGGTATTATTGATCATTCTGTAGTAAGAACTAAGGGATATGGAAAGAGATTGAAATCATCAAAGGAAAAAATCAACCTCAAATTCCAGGTTATGTCATGGATGTGGACATCAAGGAGTGTCACATGACAAACGTAACTGTCCCAATTTGCAGCAAGGGTATATGTCAATTCTATTTTTACATTTTATTATATTTTTTCTTGCAAACAAAAATTAATTTTATTATATTTTATATATGACAATGTGTCAATTATCAGATCAATTGAAGATAATAATTATATCAATCTTGACGATACATATGAACCTAATTTGGGATCTATAGCCGGTATGATCAAAGTTTTATTTTGTTAAATTATAGTTTATTTTTTATTGAGAAAATGAAATTAATAAGTTGTCTTTATTTTGCAGGTTCAAACAACATGAGATAGGATATTGTAATTATCTATGGTTGGTATTCATCTATTTCCTTTCTAATAAATAGTCTTGTTCACCAAATTCCTAATCTTTAACAAATTATCTATGCATACTGTCATACCATGCTTAGTACACAAAAAAAGAAATCCACTTGGTTTACAGACTAACTTTTTTTACGTTGTTAACACAAACTTAAGTGTATATCACATGCTTGCAATCAATTAGTTCGTAACGTCTTACAGAAGAGTTCTTGCAATTATTAAGTTAGAACGGGATTGCCAAAATTGACAACCTGTAAAAGATTACAAAGCCACGATATCTTGATCTTGGGTTTAATCATCCATGATCAGAAGCATGGTTGAGTGACAGAGTGAGGTATAGTTGGTTTTCATGGGCTTACAATACTGCTTTGAAGTTTTTATCACTTCATTACCTATTAGAAATTTTAGTACTCAAGTTAAAATGACCATCAGTAAGAGGAGTGCATGCAAGATGTTGAAATGATATTTTTGTCCTCACTTTCTATAGGTTTCTTGTCGAATAGTTAATCTTGTTCTAAGATACAATTCTTTAACTTCAGTTCATGGAATTTATTGTGGCATAGTTTTATCTAACGACATATGCATATTGCTATATTCAGGTCTAGTAATTACTTAGTCTTATTTGGTTTTTCCAGGCATGGGAAACGGACAACTGATTTTGTTGTAATGGGAAACAGACAGCTCATTTTGTTGTAATGTTGGCATGGGACAGCTGATTTTGTTGTAATGCTGGCATGAGACCTGATTTTGTTGTAATGGAAACGGACACCTTATTTGTGTTTCTGTAATGAATGAATCAAACTGGAGAAATGTTTCATTTGTGTTTCTGTAATGAATGAATCAAACTGGAGAAATGTTTCATTTGTTCCTAATAATGCGATATGTATATCATGACAACCACACCAAAATACACTAATGTTGGAAGTTCAAACAGGTGTTATCGGTGACACTGAAATCACTTACAATTGTGCTGCAGTCATGAATGAATAAAATTTGAGTAAATGTTGATTGCTTCCAAATAGTACCATATATCGCGACAACTACTAGACCATGTCCAAGATAAAGCTAATGAAAGGAGAGAGTTATTGAGTGCACTAAAAATATACCATTGTCATTCAGTCTGAGTTCTAACTTTTAGCCTAATTATGCAGGCATACTTTAGCATCTCTTCGCATAAGCAGAATGCATCTCTTCCCATATTTTATAGCATATATGTTTAGTCATCAACGTTTCATTTTTCTTGTGAAGCATGTTGATCTGATGGTATTTCTGGTGAGCACTCTTTCTAAATGTTTAGTTATATTTTTGTCAAAAAAAATTTATTCATGAGGGTTTCAATTCTTATCCTGAAATACAACTATCATTGTATTGCATGATGTGATTCAAATTGAAATTACAACACCAGGAGCAAGGACTGATAGTAGTATACAAGGTGAAATTACAACACTAATATTATTCAGCAATGTTTAACAATATAAACTAACAAACCAAGTTTACATTGAGAATTACAAACATTTAGCCAGTTGCATTACAACACCAATATTACTTAACACTAACTAACCAAATGAACTAATAACCAAATCAGGATTATCGCTAAGAGAATCAAGTCTACCATCACTAATATCCAAATGAATTTTGGTACTTTGACTATTCTTGGATTATGTCTATGAGAAGCATTGTGTTCACTTTCAATTGTGAACGATGAACTAGTATCAGTAGTTACCCACTTTTGCCATCCATGTTGCCCGCATCTATAATACTGTCTTCCAGGATTCTTGGTTGATCTAGAAATACATACAAATGTTCTTTGTCCGCAATCCCTACATGTTACAGGTTGAAATCTGGTATTGTCGATGTTGCTATAACTTGATGATGCCATGAAATAACAACCTAATAATCAAATTTTCATTAATTAGATAATATCTCAATAGCTAACATTTTGAAATGAAAGAGGAGCAAAGAAGCCACAAAACTTTGAAATCATATATTACAACCATTCAAATTCAATGATCCAGGTTGCTATACACATGACGACACATCCATTAAATTTGCAAGGGAGAATAAGTAATATTCATCAAACAACTAGTTGATCAGACGAAGCTAAGTTTCACGAAGATTTTAAAAAACTATATTTGCATCAGCTCAATCTTGAACGAACTCACCGCTGATGCTACCATATACAGTAATAAATCCCAGACGGAAGAGAAATCATTATTTGGTTTCTCTATTATTTTTAAAATACCTAATAGCACTGCCTGATATCGACATAAGTACATAATTGTTGACAAAAACACTAGAATCAGACCTCAAACATTGTTAATCGAAGAATAACAATGTCTGCACATGTATAAACATCATGTTAGACTAACCATGTTACTCTAACATACAACAAAGATAAAACCATATTCCAAATTTGATAAATGCTTCATAACAAGCAGAAACAATTATGTACTCAAACGCTTGCCTGATTGACACAAATAAGCAAAACTCAATCACAAATCACGACACATTGCATAAATAAAGAAACTTCAGCTGTTATCAAGAGTGTTTGCAGCGTATCATTTAGCATAAGAGGGATAAGCTCGAGGGAGAGAGAAATGCCCTAGTGTCGAGGGAGATCAGCTGCGAGAGGAACGCTGGCGCCCGATGATCAATGAGACAGAGTCCACGTCCGAGGGTCTGCTTCGTTCGCGGGTTTTTGCGAAGAGGGAGGAGAGGGCCGACGAGGAGAGGAGGGGTCACGCTGCGAGACAAGGTGCGCGCTGACAAGGAGAGGAGGGCTTCGGAGAGGGAGGAGGAGAGGAGGGCTTCGGAGAGGGGCACGACGGGGAGAGGAGGGATTCGGAGAAGGAGGAGGAGAGGAGGGCTTCGGACGGGGAGAGGGCTTCGAAGAGGGAGGAGTCTGCGCGACATTAGGGTTTGTGGGAAGTGCGGTTTTGCTTTGGTTTTTGATTTGAACTCGTATGCTGATGTGTAAGTGGCGTAGATTATTTTGCCAGCTCGGATGAAGCGAATGGGTTTTGCCGCAGCGAAATCGTACAGAAGCACCGCAGCATACGAGTTCTGTATATATATATATATATATATATATATATTATTTTTAAAATTTTGGTGCCCCTAAAATTTGGGGGCCCTAGCCACTTGCCTCATAATTTATATTAAAGGTCCGGGCCTGATGTTACCATGATTGTGAACATATCTAAAGCACCTTGTAAGAGGAGAGATCAACTTAAACAAATTCAACATGATAAGATAATTGTTGAATTGGAAAGTGAAGAAATCACTAGTGGAAAAGGGGAAAAAAAAAATAAAAAAAAACTAGTTTAGCAAGTCCTGGGGATATTTGTTAGGGATCACACTACCTAACATTATTTCGTTTATGCTCTATGTGGTCTTCAGTGATAGAAGTGTTAGGAAATGTATATGATGACGCTTCTTATTCTACGAATAAAGGTGCTACCACCAGTTTAATTGAGAAGATGGAGAGTTATCAATTTATTTTTATGTTGCATTTAATGAAGTATATATTGGGAATTACAAATGAGTTATCACTTTCCCTACAACAAGAGAAATCAAAATATTGTTCAAGTCATATCTTTGATTAGAAGTGTGAAATGTCGACTACAAGACTTCAGGAAAGATGGATGATAGATCATTTTAGAACAAATTAACATATTTTGTGAATTTAATATAATCCCAATACTTGATATGGAGGACAATATGCTAACCCATAGTCATGGCAGGCGTAGAGGGCAACTGATCCCAATTTTTATCATTATCGTGCGGAGATTTTTTGTTAGGTATTATTTCTAAAAATCTATTTTTTTTGTTAAAGAGATTTTATTGATCATTAATTTTATCATGGTTGCAAATTTGAATGCTAGGTTGTTGATTTAATTATACAAGAGATGAATAATAGTTTTTCAAAAGTTAGTACAGAATTGATTGGTTGCATAGCATGTCTTCATCCAAGAAATTCTCTCTCAATTTGATATTTGTAAACTCATCTGTCTTGCTTATTTTTACCCTAAGGACTTCTTTGGTATAGATTATTTATTTTTGAATCAACAACTTAGGAGTTACATTTATAATTTATGGGATGTTCTTCAATTTTCTTCTATTGACGACTTGGAAATTCTTGCTTAAAAATTGGTTGAAACTAAAAAAATATTTGATTTTTCCATTGATTTATTGTCTGATAGAGTTGATATTAGTTTTACCAGCTGTAACTGCTTTTGTTGAAAGAGTTTTTTTGCAATAAAGACTGTGAAGATTGATTAATGTAATAGAATGGGAGACGAATGGATGAATGACAGTCTAGTTGTATACATTAAAAAGGATATTTTTTCTACAATTGAAAATGAGCAAATATTGAAACATTTTCAATAAATACAGTCTTATAGAATACAATTGTCACCTCTTGTATTGACTCGTTGCAACATGTCCACATCCAAGACTAATGCTTTATAATTATATTTTTTTCATGCATTTTTATCATTTTTACCGTTATTGGTGTAAAACTTTAATTATTAAATATATTTATTTAGCTATGTAAAACAAATTATCTATGCGATTTAGTACCTGGAAAAAAAAATTTTAGTTCCGCCCTTGGGCTCATGCATCCTCTAAGTGAGATGTCATAGGATGTATGTGACGTAGAATGTACGATAGTTAATCAGCTTGTTAATCAGAACCATGTCATGTCCTATTGAAGAATGACCAATTGGTGGCACATGCACTTGAAAAAAAAAATCTCTCTCACCCTTTTACCACTTGATAGTCGACTATAAGTTGATTCCATGAGTTATCTTCATTTACATAAACTGGGGATGGATTGTGAGGACATCTAAAATGAGTGTAAAGATTTTTTGTTATAAAAGAAGAAAAACTAATTGACACCCAGACACAATTTAATGATAAGTTATTTGGTGGATTCACAAAGAATCACAGTTCAAAACTCTGTTGGAGTAAAGGTAGATTTCATAGTAGATTTTTGACTATGGAGATCGGTTGCTAGGTGAATTGTCGCAAGCGCTTCCAAATTTACTCGATAAGCAAATAGGGGAAGGCCGCTCACTCCTAGGATTAGGAGTTAGGATCTATAAGGTCTGGATACTTGAATTAATTCTTAAAAAAAATCAATGGGCACTAATTAAGTATCATCCAATTGTGAAAAGTCTCAAATGTCCTCCAAATTCAATTGATCTTTTTGCTCGTAAAAATATTGATATTTGAGTTCGACAAGTGATATTTGAATTTGATTCAAAACTCAAAAATATAAATAATTATAGCTTGAGTTCGGTTCGAAATGAAATCTTGAACTTGGGTTCGGCTCGAGTTATTCAAATCTTGGTTCAAACAAAATTGAACTATAACATGAAATGACTTAAATTCGAATACAGCCTAAACTATTCAAATTTTAATTTGAGCATATTTATATTAAAACTATGAAATAAATAAATAAATAGAGTTTGACTTACCAGTAGTTCATGGACAGTCCCCTCGGATGGCTCTAGTGGCTAACATATGAGGTGTTACCATCATAAGGTCTGGGGTTCGAATCTTGGCAATGTCAAGGTAAATGTCTCCCTTATGTGCTAGTCATTATTCCAAAGACTAGTAGTCGTCCATGATTTATCTCCTCCGTATTAGCCTTGGAACGGATTGGCGGAAATGCTGGAGACGAACATATTCACCTTTTACCAGACAATAGAATGAAAAATTATAATTTTAGATTCAACTTGAAAATAATTATCGAATATTATAAGTCCAAGTTCGACTAGAATTTGATAATTTTATATACGAATGACATATTTTTAGCCGGACTCGAAAAGTTTGCAAAGAAGTTGATTCATTTCCGCCGTAATCCGTCCCTTAATAAATTTAAATAAATAAATAAAATCATTAAGTGTCAGATTTCATTGAGCAATGTATTTGTTTCAATCGATTAAATTTCATTAGAAATTATTATGTTGCTGAAAGAAAAGTTCACAATCTACTCATTAGTTTAGTCGATTAGGATCCACTTTTAGTTGACTCAATCTACTCGAGAACCTCTCCTTGTCTTATACTCTCATAAATCTATGCAAAGATCCAAGATCGACCTTGAACATCGACTATAATAAGAAATTTATTGTTCCCTCATATTTTCATTTGTCGAAAGTTTGTGTTGCCTAAGAGTTCATCTCGGGTCACATTCTTAGTTCCAAGCCATCCTCATTAACTCAGTCTTTCATATGTACCAAGCCAATTTTAATATAATTATAATTTTATATCATATGGATTTGATTTAAACTTGAATCAAACCATGATAACCAAGCAATGAATTGCAGTAACAGAAGTGCACAGCATCAACCAAAAGAATTCCAGGAGAAAATGATCTTGTAAAAACAATAAATTTTCAAACTCACAATTGCACAAAAGAAAATAACTCAAGACAATAGCGAAGGGAAGGTAAAACTAAGACTTCTCTTCCTTGACGCTATAACTCTGACTAGAGAAGGCCACAAAACATGACCCTGCCATCGATGCAAAACCGACTCTAACCAATGACAATTTCATCAACTCACACCCAGGAAATGCTCATACTCGGAGGCAAAAACATGGCATCCAGGTCTTGAGATAATTCATCACAAGTATATTTCTCCTTTCCATTGGATTGCATTAAGCTATGCAATCATTCAAAAGTGTAATAACCGATACATCGCCTTTCCATAACACCGTTATTCGATCAGTCCCACTTTGACGGACTTGACTGGACTCAAACTGACCCAACCTCGACCTTGACCCATGACACGACTCGCCTGATGAGGACGCTGAACTGGAACCATCTCCAGTTGCTGAGACATGATCCCTGTACCTCCATATAACTTCACCTGCAATGTCAAAAACAAAGACTTGAATATTATCATCAAAATTTGTTCTTGTAGTCAGGCGTGTTCTTGTATCGACTGTCTTCCAAGTAATATCAAGACAGACATTGGGAATCAGCTTCCTACCATTGTTTAGCTGAAGTTGAATCCTCCAGGAGGAACTACGTTCTGATCATTGTTCCCGAAATGGAACCCAGCTTGAGCACCATCAGCTGCCGGCATCACATCATCTTCCTCTTCCAACCAGTACGTTTCAAGAATATTCACAGCTTTCTCATAAATTTCAGTATTATCATGGCTCTGAAGGTTCTCGATCTTCTCCAAGCCCTCCGCATCATCAATCATCTGAGCATATATATTGACATCACCACTAGCACTCTGGTTCTTCTCTGCTTCGCCAACCTTCAAGATGTTCTCAAGCCCTTCCAGGCAAACAGTGACAATTCTTGGATCAGGGCACACAAGTAGGTCACATAAGGGATTGATGCAGCCCTGACTAACCAAGTACCTGCTCAAGCAAACAGAGATTAGATGAACAAAGTAATTGAACATTTGGATAGGCTTAAATAACAAGGTGCGGTCCAACAATGGTAAAAACCTACTTTATTTGCTCATGTGTGCCACCCGAAGTAGCATTAGAGATGGCCCATGCTGCCTCTTTCTTGATATCAAACTCTGCAGTTTGCATTATATTCACCAGAGGACTGATGACACCAGCAGCTATAACAGCCTGAAATCAGATATTTCCAGTTGCTGTAAAATTAAAGGGAAGACCTTTCTAAATATGTACACAATTACACATATAATGAGAACATCCATAGGTGAAAGTTAAAAATAATTATGGAAATGAGATCTTCCAGTCCAACAATTGACTACATAAGCCTCAAATTGTAGAAATTAGTCCCTCTCAGACCAACTAGAGGAATACTTCAATGTTAGATAAGTAATAATAATATATTCTAGGGACACTCCTACATTGGAAAGAAACGATCTTATCAACAATATTTAATCAGGGGTAAAGTGAAATGTTGGAACAGAAGATGTCTTCTAATTGCAAGCAACAAAAACTGGAGCATCATGATTTGCAAAATTAATGAATTTACTATCTGCATGATATGCAAAAAAAAATTGCAATGGGATATTGTTATTCTTGAAATGCAAGAATGAAAGAAAGCTGCATGATTGTTTTCAATTTTTTGACAAAAATCCTACTAAACTTGCATTATATAAATTGCCATTTTCATCCTCATAAAACTCACCTGTATTTGTTCCTTGTTTCCAGCTGTGATGTTTGATATGGTCCAACAAGCTTCCTTCTTGATGCTTTTTTTGTGACTCTGAGTCAAGAGGTTGAGGAGACAAGGAAGCGCTTGATGATTGATAACAAACTGAAAACAAAATCAAATAATTGAAAATTAAAATTAAGATAATATAACAAAAAATTAAGAAAATAGATTTTATAAACATATCGAGGATAAATCTAGTCAAATAGCAAAAGAGGGGCATACTTTCAACAATCCATCAAACATTAAGAAAAACAAATGAAAATAATTATACTTGCAGTAGAAAATCATTATGCAAATATTGTACAAATTCTGTCATTTTACTCCTCAATTGAAGAACTTAAATGTTTAAGTTACTGATGCACTTGCTGTAATGAACAGATGGAAGAAGAACCCATGCATCGGAGCCTTACTTTTTTATGCTATTATTGTTATATGGATTAGCTTATCAAACACGAGTATAAGCATGCAAATTTATTGTGTAAAAGTGAACTTCCGAGTCTTTGTATATATAATCACACATCTAGTATGAGGCACCACACAACATAACAAATATATTATGGATTCCATTATAGGGATCAGCTTTGAAGAATGCATCAGGTTCATTCTGTAGATATTTATATCTTTCAATTAATAACCAAAAATAACTTTCGCTAAACTCAGTCCACAAAAAAGGTTGGATCAGAACAGAGCACTATTCATGATGTACACAAAACATATTTTGATACTTCAACAACATAAGCACAGAATACTAATTTTTAAAAGATAAAACCACATGGGTAAAAAACCTAATAATGGGTATAAAAGTACAATCAAGATGAATCATATTTCTGAAATATGTCAGG
This sequence comes from Zingiber officinale, assembly GCF_018446385.1. Classification (NCBI taxonomy): domain Eukaryota; kingdom Viridiplantae; phylum Streptophyta; class Magnoliopsida; order Zingiberales; family Zingiberaceae; genus Zingiber; species Zingiber officinale. Next base: position 19,812,354 of record NC_055989.1, read on the forward strand.
TATCCTAGCTCAAGTAGCATCATTAACATGGGGAAAAACAGAAGGAAACAAATAAAGAAGATCAGGATTAAATTCATTTAAAAAAAAATTGCACTTGAACATACCTGTGTCTGCAAATCATCTCCTGTCACAATGTTACCCACAGTGCGAAGGGCTGGAATAAGCACGGAAGGTGATGGATGGCTGACAAACAATCAAATCAATTAAGCATTTAGAAGTAAAAAAGAGGTGCAAATTAACAAGGTCGGGGCATTCATACAGCAGTAGTTCTACGAGACGAGGACAGACACCAGCCTCAAGTACAACTTGTATTTTATCATTGTTACCATCAGACAAGTACGATAATGCCCAGCATGCATCAGTGAGCACTTCCTCGTCGTTTGAATGAATTAATCGCTCCAGAGCTGGAAGGGCAGGCTTAACCTGATAGAAAAGATGCATGGAAGAAATTAATACAAACATGAATGTATAAGAATATGGTCGAGAGACTATTTGAGTTCATAAATAAACCTGACTGAAATCTGGTTGAGGCTTCCCTCTGCAAAAATTAGAAAGAGTCCATGTGGCATTCCTTAACATGGAGAGTTTTGCGTGTTCGTTCAGCTGTTGCAACAGTGGAAATAATGCTCCATTGGCGAGGACAAGATCTCTGCATCTAGGAGAATCACCAGCTACATTCCCCAAGGCCCATACTGCCTAGAAAAGATGCAATGCGTTAACAAAAGTATTCGCAACAAGAGCACAAGACCTTACCAATGAAACACCAATCTGCAAAAATACATACTTGCTCACGAACATCATCACTTGGGGAACTGAGAAGTTTAACGAATATCGGAACTGCCCCATGATCGATCACAACCTTTGTGTTGTCGGAAGTTCCAGAGGCAATATTGGTCAGAGCCCAAGCAGCTTCAAACTAAGAGCAGCAGCAACAACAGCAACAAAATCAGTCATACATGTTAAATTAGCAAAGAAAACGAAAAGTTAGTTTAATATGACAGGGAAGCCCACTGACCTGAAGTTGAGGATAGTCTTCCCTCATAAGGAACTCAACAAATCGAGGAACTACCCCAGATTGTACCACCTCTTCGATTGGAGGACTTCTTTCTGATGAAACAAAAACCAGGTGAAAACAAAATTCAACTATCCAGAATGATCAATTTCTCGAATTGAAGAGGAAAGCGATACATCCGAGAAATCAATGATCAGCAAATACCTATTGATAGTAATTTACGAAAGTTCGTAACTGCTTCCAATTGCATAGAACTGTCATCTGAATAAACATTCGCCACCATCGCCGGAAGACTTTCTAGCTGCAAATTTCCAGATCAAACAAAATAGTAAACTACACGTTCCACATCCAATACCCTAACCCTATCACCATCGATCCAAAACCGAACCGGAAACGATCTAAGAATCCAAATGAGAAAAAAAAAAAATCATGGGAAGAGAGATCACCCTCTTTTCCACCGCAGAGGTGTGGACCGCCTGAGGAAGGGGCTGGGCCAGCATCCCCTCCCGACGCTTCTTCAGTAGGTTCTCCTCTCGACGATTCTTTCTGATCTCCACCATGTTGTCCTCCCTCCGGCGCCGCCCCTCCTCGGCGTCAACGGCGACCTTGTACTTGTTCCGGCGGACCTCCGCCCGCTCGCTCGGCCTCAGCGACATCTTGCTCTGCTGCTTGTCCCTTTGTCAACAGAAAGTAAGAGATCGGGCAAGGACGACAAACCGGAGGCGCTCCGGAAAATTGAAGAGAGAAGATATCGTCGAAATGGGGATCGCTTTATAGCGGAGTAAATGGGGAAATGGAAGCGCAGCGGACCAGTGAGGACGCCGAACAGGAGGTCCAGCGAAACCCTAGACGAGGGATTAAAAAAAATATTAAAAAAAATCCATTCCAGCTGGGGACCCACTCATCAAAAGTTGGTATCACCTTGGGTGTCTTTCCGAACGAGTCCGTACGAGAAACAAGCTATGACAAGCGCGAGTGGTTAGACGCGAGGCGCAATTTTACTAAAGGTGATCCGCACGACGTGGCGATCTACTATTCCTCGAAATGGCGGATCGAGGTGGCTTCGCCACGTGTACTGCGCTCGCTGGTAAATAGAGTCCGGAGGTGCAGAGAAACGTTGTTTAAATTCGAATTAATTAGAAGGCTCCAATGTCGCATAGAATTACGAGAATTCCACTTCGAATAGCTGGTGGATCTCAGCCGTCGGATGAAATGATTAAACGATCGAGGAGAATATTTTGAGTTCAGCATTATAAAGGTCATCCGACCGTCCGTTCAAAACCTAATGAAGATGGCGCCTTCTGATGAATTACCGAATGAACATTGAATTTCGAAAGAGCTTAGAGTGCACTCTAGGACGAGGAACATTGAGTGATTAGTTGGTTTGAACGCTTATTGGACGTGTGCTCGAAGGTGAAGAACATCAAACGACATAGAGTAAGCGTGAAGAACTCGGTACATCTGATGGACGACCTAGACAGAAGGACTTGAGAGATCATGTGAGTGAAAAATCAAATTTTGTTGAGAAACTTTGATTTTCAAAGACTTCACAAAACAATATCCTTGATACTCCAACGGGAGTGATATCTGTAAACCCCTTGGTTAGTAAGATACAAGAATGTATGATCATACTCAAATGAGTTAATATGAAATATTGAACTTATTTGTATGTGTGTTTATTTAGAGATCAAGCAACACAAAGATTAATAAGAGGATGACAAGATCTATGTCTCATTGATCAATCTAGATATCAAGGATAAAGGGATTGGATCATATAAGATAATATCCATGGAAAAGTTAAGTCGGATCTCGACATTCTCTTCACTTGAGTAGCAATGATGTCTTGCTAGATGTCACTCATTGTTTATGTATCTAAAATATTGATTTGGATACATTGTCAAGGTTACGAGAACTTATTAGACCACACACACAAATAACAAGTTAATTTGGAGATGAATTCATATGATGGATCATTGGATTAAATCTAATCCGAATTAGACCCATTGAGTTAGACTCAATTAGATCAAATTATTGGATTTAGTCCAATTCGAATTAGATTCATGCAGTTAATTCGGATTGATGAGGATCAATGAGTTGTACTCATTGGATGAACCCGAATTCACCAAGGAAGAGGAAAGATCAAGATTTAATTGGATTAATGGAGGACTTAATTGGATTAATGGAGAATTAATGTCAATTAAGACTAATTGGGTGAATGAATACAAAAGGGGGTTTTGTATTCATTTGGTGGATGACTTGTGTTCTTCCTCCATCTTCTTCCTCCTTGGCCGAATTTCCTCTTGGCTTAATCTCTATGTGTGGCTAGCACCACAGTGGTGGTTCTTCTCCATTTCTTAAGTTCATGAGATGGACGAGAAGCTTGTTCGTGTGGATACTGAAAGAGTACAAACGCTTGATCGTACTGAGATCCAAGTTGTTGGGAGTTCATGTGCGCGCGACAAAGGTATAACTCCCTTTTAACAAAATTTAGTATATTTTTCTCCTTGGCATGGATCTTCTGGAGAGGATTTACTTTGTTTTTCGTTGTACTTTTCACGTGTTTAACACGCCAGATCCTTATAGTGGCATCAGAGCCACTTGTGAAGCCATATACTAAGTTGTAGTTAGATTTTTATATATGATATAGAATTGCATGAGATATTTACTATTATTTGCATGATTATGAGTTAGATTTTGACCAACGGTCTTGGCCTAGAAACTATTGTGAACAGCAAGGTCTCGGGCAACACTATTGTGAATAACAAGATTTCAACCAAAGGTTTTAGCGAGATCGTCATAGTGTTGTGGCTCATAAGTCTTTGTTGATATCATAATAGATTTTCTGTCATAAAGATATTGTGAATGTTATATGACATGGTACATAGTTATGACCCTTAACCTCGATGTGATTGGATGTGTGTATTGTAATTCATAATATGACCTACGTGTCGTGCCTCTCCTTTTTTATTCTTATTGTAAATTTAGACTACCCTCGAATGTAACTCTATATTTCTTTAGATTTTGTAATATACAAATTAGAGAAAGAACCAGTCTACTGGATGATGGTAAAAGGGGAAAAGGACAACAACACATGACGACTAATGAAACACTTGGAGAAGATGTTTTAACCTAGGTTGACCTTCCAATCTTCTCATTGGCTTGAGAAGATCGTAGTTGATGGGGTCATAATCATGTCACATTTAATTAACGTATATGTTGATGTTGTTGGAGTATATACTAAAACCCTAGCTTTTGTAAACATTTATTTTTGAAATAAAAGAATCACATTGGTCAATATCTACATTTATTTGTTAAATGTAATTGTTCAATTAATTTATATAAGTAGATAACATGGTGTGTGGTGTCACACACAGAAGATCATGCTATCGGTTCTTTATAAATTATAAACAGTTGCTCACGACTAAGATGGAAAAGAACAAACCATCGGAATAGTCGTAGTGTAATTAAGTATTAGTTTATCTTGATTAATAAATTACACTGGTACACTCTAAGTGTATTGAGTAGGACCATTTAGGTAAGTTCTTTTTGTACTGAATTAATAAAAAAACTAGACCTTAGTTATTATGGAAGTGTGTGCTCTTAATCCTAATATAATAACAAGCACATATATTTAATATTTATTTCTTTGGCTTATCAAAGGGTGAGGTTTAGCTCGATAAATCAATATGCCCGATAAGTTAGGAAATGATATTACTTATAGTGTGTATTGTTGATTATAGAAGGAATATGTGTCCTAGTTATCTAGGTTAAGAATGTCCCCAAGAGGAGCTCATAAGGATTGTCATGTTAAACCCTGCAGGTGGACTTAGTCCGACATGACAATAAAGTTGAGTGGTACTACTCTTGGAGCTAGATATTAATTAAGTGAGTTGTCAGTAACTTACTTAATTAGTGGACATTCGTTATCTTAAACACAGGGAGACTAACACACTCATGATAAGAAGGAACCCATAATGTAATTTGGGATTAGTGCTGTAGTGCGATAATAACTCTCTAGTGGAATGAGTTATTATCGATGAACTTGAGTTGTGTGTTCGGGGCGAACACGGGATACTTAAGCTCATCGGAAGGCCAAAATCAATTTCTCCTCTAGGTCCCTGTCGTAGCCTCATTAAAGCCTCAAGTTCATCCAAATATAAGCCCATCTTGGTGTCCAAGAAGGGGGTCGTTCCATTGCTTGGTGACCAAGCAATGGTCGGCCACATCCTCTTCTATAGGAGTCGGCCCTATTGCTTGGTGACCAAGCTAGTAGGGGTCGGCCACAATAATTCAAACAAGGAGGGGTGTTTTGAATTTTTAAAATATTCTCTTTGTAGAAAACTACAAGTTTTAAAAGAGAGATTTTAAATTTTAAAATTTTCCTTATTTGAATTAGGCCACATTTTTTAAAAGAAAGTTTAAAAGATTTTAAAACTTTCCTTTTTTAACCATCCTAATGGTTTAAGAAAAAAAGGAAGATAAGTTTTTAAAATTTAAATTTTCTATCAACATGTTAAAAAAGGAAAGTTTATAAGAGAAGTTTTAAATTTTAAAACATAGTTTTAATTTTTAGAACTTTCCTTTTTTAACTCTTACTTTAGGAAAGATAGCTTGTAAAATTTTATAAGTGTTTTTCTTCTTGTAAAATTTTATTAAAAATAATATTCCTTTCCTCTTATGGCGGTCGGCCACCCTTGCTTGGTGCCCAAGTAAGGTGGCCGGCCAAATTGAAAAAAAATAAAATCATCAATTAATTTTCGGTGATTGATTCAATCAAGAGGAAAGAAAAGGAAAAATTAAAAGGGAAAAGGAAAATTAGAGGAAGATTTTAATTTTTGTAAAAGTTCTTCCCTTATTTGCCTTGGGCAACTAATATAAAAGAAGGGGTGAGGAGGCTTCATGAGACACAACTCTTATTCTATTGCTTCGAGGATCTCTTGGTGGTCGGCCCTCTCTCTTCTCCCTCTCCCTTTGCTCTCTTCTCCTTGGTGGTGGTGGTGGCCGGATTTTAGAGGAAGAGGAAGAAAGCTTTTGGGTGGTGTTCATCTTGGAAGATCGTCGCCCACACGACGTCCAAGGCGAGGCAAAGAATACGGCAGAAAATCTCGAGGTCATTAGCATACAAAGAGAAGGTATAATTAGCAATTGTTTTCCGCATCCTCCTAGTTATTTCTCTTTGTAAGAATTCCAAATACAAGAGGCATTAGATCTAGTTTTTCGAATTAGTTTTTCAAGTTTGTGTTTTCTTTGTTTTCGAATTTGTGATTCGATTGTTCTTTTTGGTTAACCTAGAGTTATTTAAGGAAATTAAATATTAGCTTTCCTTAAAAGGCTTTGTCTAGGCGGTGGTGGTTGCTCCCATATCCAAGAAGGCCATGTGCCTCGCCATGCAGTCCTGGAAGCTAATTTTGGAAATTAATATTTAATGAAATTAATAACATAGGTAGATTTGAATCAATAATGTTAAGTTCCGCTTGCGATTCAAATCTAAACCATTAAGAATAGATAAGTTAAATTTGGAATCAATGATGTTAAGTTCCATCTGTGATTCCTAATTTAACTTCTAAAGAACATAATAGGTTATTTAAGGAAAGGTTCGACACTTGTACAAAAAATTTTTGTACAGTGGAACCGGTACGTTTTCCTAGGACTAACCAACAGATGTATGCCATGATATGCCATGAATGTATGTAATGTATGTGTAGCTATCGTAATTAGGTCCCTTTCATATGCCTACCAAAGTTTGGTACTCACTACTACCTCGATCATTTGTAGTCAGGTTTTTCCAAAGTAAAGTGATTCATTTTATCTTGGTAGAGTGCAACAGGACAATTATGATGTCCAACTATTAGACTTTAGGTGTGACTTAACTAAGTTATGTACCTCAATTGGATTGAGAACTTAGAGGCATACCTCATACGATGTAATTCAATTATACTAATCTTGGGCAATTAGCCAAAACTAACTCAAGATATGTTATACTGTGGATTTTATAAGATATGCAAGTGAACAAATAGTCTTGTTCACCATATGAGTCAAGAGTTATATAGGATGCAATTGGTACACGTTGCCTACCTAAGTTATATTAAATCTTGGGTGATTAGCTAAAGCTAACTCAAGATGAGGTATAATATGGATCTTGTCCCATATGAATATCATCACGATTGGATTTGGAGGTAGTAGTGTGGGAAAAACCACATTCATGACTTGCTCCTACCTAAGCTTTCAAATTTAGTGGAAGAATCATTTAATTAAAGTCCTAATTAAATGATCTAAATATAATACTTATTTCTTTATCTTATTGTTGTAGATTACCATATTGCCTAGTATGTTGAATACACTCTCACTGTGATCTGTCCTTGATAAGGACAAGCTCAATGGAGATAACTTCCTAGACTGGTACCGAAACTTGAGAATAGTTCTCAAGCAAAAGAGAAAACTATACATTCTAGAGTAGCCCATTCCTGAACCACCCTCCACTACTTCCACTAGATCCGATAAGGGTGCTTATAAGAAGCATCAAGATGATGCATTAGATGTATCATGTTTTATGCTTACCACCATGAACTATAAGCTTCAGAAGCAACATGAGAACATGGATACTTATGATATAATTGAACATCTTCGACAACTATATCAAGGACAAGCAAGGCATGAGAGATTTGAGATCTCTAAGGCTCTGTTTCAATGCAAGATGCAAGAAGGCAGTCCGGTAGGACCATATGTACTCAAAATGATTGGGTATGTGGAGAACCTACAAAGATTGAGATTTTCACTAGGCTAAAAATTAACTATTGACCTTATTCTACAGTCATTGCCCAAGAGCTATAGTCAATTTGTCATGAACTATAACATAAATGAAATTAACAAACCATTTCCTGAAATGTCGAGAACTACTGAACTCAACCTTACGAAGGCAAAGCCAAGTACTATTTTGATGGTGTAAAATGGCAAAGGCAAATGGAAGTCCAAAAGTAAGGGTAAAACTCAGGCCAAAGGCAAGGGCAAGACTCATGCATTGAACCCAAAGGTGGAATTGTTAAGGAAGGAACCTACTTCCATTGTGGTAAGACTAGACACTGGAAGAGAAACTGTAAATTGTACCTAGAGAAACTAAAAAAGAAGATAAGTGAGACTTCTGCCTCAGGTATATATATTATAGAAGTTAATATATTTATTTCTTCTTTATGAGTATTAGATACCGGGTGTGCATCTCACATTTGTACTAATATACAGGGGTTGAGAAATTGTAGAACATTGACAAAGGGCAAAGTGGACCTACAAGTAGGCAATGGCGCAAAAGTTGCTGCTATAGCTGTAGGAACATATTCCTTATCTTTACCCATTAGGTTTATTTTAGAACTTGAAGAGTGTTGTTATGTGTCTGCCTTGACTAAGAACATCATCTCTATTTTTTGTTAGAACAAGAAAAGTTTTTCATTTGTATTAAAGGACAAATGTTTTTTTATTTATTTCAATGAAATGTTCTATTATAGTGCACATCTTGTGAATAAACTCTATGTTCTAGACTTTGACAACCCAATCTATAACATAAATACCAAATGATTCAAGTCTAATGATTTGAACCAAACATATCTCTGGCATTGTCGCTTAGGTCACATAAATGAGAGTTGCATATCCCAACTCCAAAAGGATGGACTTTTGGATTTGATTTTGAATCATATGAGGTATGTGAATCTTATCTTCAAGGCAAGATGACAAAGACTCTATTTAGTAGACACAGTGAAAGAGCTAATAACTGGTTAGGACTAATACATACTGATGTATGCGACCCTTTCAGAATGGCAGCTAGAGGAGGTTATCATTATTTCATTACTTTTACTGATGATTTTAGTAGGTACAACTATGTGTATCTGATGAGATACTGTTAGTACCCCAAGATAGTTTTGATGTGATCAACCAAGTCAGGTTAGGTTCTATTGGTATTTAACTCCTGTGTCTAAGTGTGTAGGAACTTAGGAGTACAAGAAGTTGAGCAAAAGACACAACTAGCAAGAAGGATGACACGGAAGAGAGCTAATGAGCTTGGAGTGTTTGAGGGATGAGGTGTTGAGAAAGAGTACGTGGACGAATGAGAAGGAGACACACGGTGTTTCCGAGGGACGAGAAGCCGAAGTGGAAGATTGCTCGAAGGCTGGATGTTGGATTCGGGTGAGCCCTATTCCGGATGGTCGAGATCACCTAAGCGAGCGGAGCCAGAGCGAAAGACCCGGAACCCTTCCAGGCACCCAAACCAGGACTTTTATCCAAACTCAATGTGCCGCGAGCCATCGCAATGGGGATAGAATTTTATCCCCTTCTAAGTGCTTAGAACCCTTCCAGGCACCCCGAATAGGACTATAAATATAACACTGATCCCAATAGTCTAGAACAATTAATATACGAGTTTATTTAAGTGTTCTACTACTTTATGTGCTTCTAACGCTTGTAAGAGGCTTCTCCACCTATGACGAAAGGAGAATTTGAGTAGTGCTTCAGAGTTTTGGATTAATAACCTTTCCGGCTGTAATCAAGTAAAAAATTGATAGCCTCTTATTTTTTTAGTTTATTAATTCTGATTATACAAGTATATTATTATTTTAAAAGATTGAGAAAGGTTTGTTTGCCATTATTGTGCAGGCAATTTACCCCCTCTTGCCGGCCGCACCGATCCTAACAACTGATATCAAGGCTAGGCTCGCTTTAGAAGGACTAATCACCATCCGAAACAAAAGAAATGGTTGGATCCAGCATCCACCCATCGAAATTTGAGGGAGACTTCACAACTTGGAAGAAGCGCGTGGAGGTATTCTTCAAAACCGACTTCAAAATTCTATTAAGTATAAAATACGGTTTTATAGCACCTACGGATCAGCATGAAGCCGGGAAAGAAGAATACACATGGACGAAGAAAGAGCAGGCCAACTTCATGGCTAATGGAAAAGTAGAGTTCCATCTACTCAGCGTTCTTCCACCTCAGGAGGTTAGTTGGATCGGAAGCTATGACTCCGCCAAAGATCTCTGGGAGAAATTCCTAGAGCTTCACGAAGGTACCTCTAAATCAAAACTAGCAAAGTGAGACATCCTTCGAAGCCAACTGACAAACCTCCGGATGAACAAGCGAGAGAAGGTAGCCCAAATCCATACAAGAATCAAAGACCTGATCACCCAACTCAACAACCTCGGAGAAAAGGTAACAAATCGTGACTCCTTAAGGTACACACTTAACTCCTTTTCGAGAACTCAAGAATGGTCAGCCTTAGTAGATGCTTACTACATCTCTAAGGACTTTGAGGTATATACTCTTGAAAGCTTATTTTCAACTTTTGAACTTCACGAGTCACACTGTATAGATTCCCAAGAAATAGAGAAATCAAATAACATTGCTCTAAAAGCCAAGAAGGATGAATTAGACGTCGACAACTCCTTCGACGATGATGAAACAACATACATGTTAAGGAAATTCAAGAATTTTTTTAAAACTAATAAGTTTAATCAAGTGCAGACAAAGAAAAGAAGAGCAAGGAAGTTAAGATGATATAACTGCAATGAAAAGGAGCGCATTAAAGATGACTGCCCAAAGCTGAAGAAGGAAAACAAGAAGGGACTAACCACAACAAAGCATAATACCCTGAAAACAACGTGGGATGAGTCCTCATCAGAGTCAGATCTGGAGGAGTACGCTGGACTTGCACTGATGGTAAACCACCAGGAGGAGAGCATAGATAAAGGGGGAGGCTCCTCAGAGGAAAGTAGTAGCGAGGTGGAAGAAACAAACTTTAAAATAGATCTGGTATGTTTACTACCCCCTAACCAGTTATATTTAGGTATCAAATCCAAGACGAGGTCCCTATGTAAACTAAAAATGAAAAATATTAATTTGAAAAAGGAAGTTATGGAATTAAGAACAATACTAGCAAAAACATGCTCCTTAGAAATGTATAATAAATTAAAAGATGAAAATATAAAATTGAAGGACCAAATTGAAAAATTAAGAAACTTTGCATATGATAATCAAAATACCTAGAAAAATTATAAAACCATAAATTGGTATCTTAAATATCATAAGGATCAAATTAAAAAAAAATATCACAGAAGTATGTTCCTAGAAAGTTTTTGATAAATTCGGTAGGAAGAAATCTGTTTTGAGTTCCAAAATTATATTTAAATTAAAATTAACTTTTGATGCATGACCTGTTAGACCTAGGACTTTCAGAAAAAAAAAATATTTAAATTCTTTAAGAGGCTTTGTCTAGAAGTGGTTGATGCTCCAATAACCAAGAAAGCCTAGTGCCTCACTATAGCCTGGAAGCTAATTACTGAATTGAATGTTTAATTGACTTACTGTGAAACATTTAACTAATGCTTTAAATTGCTTATCAAAATTTTTGTTAGAAAATTTTCTATGAATTAGTTATCAAAATGCAAGTTTGTTTTGTGTGATTTTTTTTTAAAATTCAAATTTTTACCCTTGTTAAATCTTTTTAACATTTAAAGTTTTTTTTTTAACTTGTTAATCAAACCAGAGTTTTTGAAGCTTAACCTTTCTTTTTTTCCCTTAGATTCTATATTTACCTTTTCCAAAATCATTTTTAAAAGTACCCCATTTTTAATGTGATCAAAAGGGGAAGTAGTGAAGATTAAGTCTAGGGAGAGGGTAGTTAGTACATTTTTTTTTTACTTGCAAATTTTTTTCTCTTTCAAAAATTATAACTGTTATTTTTTAGGTTTACCCTAACTTAACTTGGGTTTGCTCACATTAAAAAGGGGAAGATTGTTGTACCCTAAGATAGTTTTGATGTGATTAACTAAATTATGTTAGGTCCTATTGGTATTTAAACCCATGTCTAAGCGAACTTAGAAGTACAGGAAGTTGAGTGAAAGATGCAACTAGCAAGAAGGACAACACGGAAGAGAGCCGACGAGCCCAGTGTGTCTGAGGGACGAGGTGCTGCGGAAGAGTACACAGGCGGACGAGAAGGAGACGCGTGATGTGTCTAAGGGACGAGAAATCGGAGCTCAAGATTGCTCAAAGGTCAGAAGTTGGGTTCTGTTGAGCCCTATTCTGGATGGCCGAGGTCACCCAAGTGAGTGGAGCTGGAGTGGAAGACCCGGACCAAAGAGAGTCGCGTAACCGGAGCAGAAGACCGGGACCGAAAGTCAATAGGATGTTGACTTTCTTGGTCCGGGCACCTAGACTCTAGGCGCCTGGACCAGGACTTTTATCCAAACTCAACATGGTGAGAGTTGTCGCGATGGGGATAGAATTTTATCCCCCTCCAGGTGTTTGGAACCCTTCCAAGCACCCCGAACAGGGCTATAAATATAGCCCTGATCCAGTAGTCTAGAACAACTAGTATACGAGTTTCTTTAAATGTTCTACTACTTTGTGTGCTTCCGACACTTGTAAAAGACTTCTCCACCTACGACAAAAGGAGAATTTGAGTAGTGCTTCAGAGTCTTGGATTAATAACCTTTCCGGTTGTAACAAGTAAAAAATCGATAGCCTCTTATTTGAGTAAATATGGTTCAACTCTTCCATAAGTGATGTGACTCATCCGCGCTTCCATTGCGACAAATATTTCCATATTTATCTTATGTATGGTCCAACCAAACATTTATCTCTTGATCTAAGAATCCTATTCTTTAACTTGTTTTACGTCTTTTAGAGACTCGTTAGTACGTGTGACTCAATAGGTTCCTGGTTTATCTTGGCAGTCCATAATTAACTACTTAATTATAAAACAATCATGAGTGACACCTAGTAGTACATCATGATCCCCAATTAGTCGAAAAATCATAGTTGATCTAAGAATTAATTCTAAACCCTTCAGTAGCTACAGTGAGTCGTGCCTCGTTCCTTTCACTCATCTTATACCCACTTGGTTTAGGATATGGTCTATGTGTCTTGTCCCCACTAGGTTGACTGTGTCACACCTAGCCCAAGTAATACTTTCTCGTTCTACAGATTCATATTACTCGTACATGTGTACAAGAGTCTCATACTCTTAACATGTGATGCTTTGGCCAAAGACTTTGAATAATAATTATAACGAGTGACCATAGGGTATAAGTCTCCTCGCAAGGAGCGGTGAATCTTCTGCGGGCTATCCAAACACCTTCGAACACTTCAACTTATACTCAATCATCCCGGGTCCACACCTCAATGAGATGCTTGCTTAAGATGTCAAAGTATAAATCTCCATGACCAAGAAGACTTGTATATCTCAAGTCGAAGGAAAATTGTACTTATGTTGCAGTAAGAACTTCACAGACATATCTATATATATGTAGAGAACCATATAAAATCTTACAGCGATTCACTCCAATGAACTAGTTACCATAACCAGCATCCACGTTTAACTCTTAACATCCCAATATCTCCAGCCAGTGAGAAAACTGCTACTTGGCCGAACCAAGGAGTATAACCCGTGCTAGTCTTACAGAATTGATGGTGTCCGAATACATCAATTTGATGACTAGGAAAATTTTTTATATATTCATAATTGCATATGTAGAGATAATCACTAGCACTACAAGAAAATGTTCATTCAACAACACTCAAACGACAACGGTTTTATGCTAAACTGTTGTCTTTTTACCTTTTAACAACGGTTTTAATAAAAACTGTTGTCTTTTAGTAGTTTTTTTTCTTACGACAACGGTTTTTAAAAACCGTTGTCTATTTATGTTTTTTTGGGTCTACGACAACGGTTTTTAAATGCTATGACAACAGTTTTTGAAAATTGTTGTCTATGTGCGTTTTTTTTAGGATTATGACAACGATTTTTGAAAACCGTTGTCTATTAAGTGTTGTTGAATACCCTTATTTTTTTTTCCTTCGCCGTTTTTTCCCTTCGTCATTTTTTACCGCCGCATTTTTTCTTTCCCTCTCCTCGAAATTTTTTGCCGCCGCATTCCCCCCTTTACCTTCTCGATCCCTAAGCATTTTCGTCCAACCTATGATCTCTTCACCTACTTCACGTTTTTTTTCCTCCTTCCTCTCCAAGCCCTAAACCTGTTGCCCCTTCTCCTTTTTTTTCCTCGTGCTCGTCGTCCCCCTCATCATCGAGATGGACCGAGAGCAGCAGATCAACGATCTGGAGATGCAGCAGTCCGCCCTCCTCGGTGCCCCCCCGGCGACCCTGCCTTCCTAAAAGGGCACGCCTGAGACAGAAGCGATCCAACCCCATGCTTTGTTTGGCTTTAAGGTAGTCGGATTTTGTTTGATGAGCCACAAATACTTCAGTTTTCTTTCATGTTGATTTGAATCATGTTTTGGATTTCATGGAGGGTGATCCCATTTGGTTGTTTTCAGTGACTCCTTCTGACGAACGTAGATTTAGGGTAAAAGATAGATGAATTTTGATGCTATCCTCCGATTGCCTAAACAATAGATCTTGATTGCTGATCTGTTAATAATTAGCATTTGGGCGTCCTGTATTGTGCGGTAGTGAGTATACTGTTAGATGAATTCTTTGCTCATCAAGAATAGAAGTGTTATTCTTAACAGATATGCAATATGCTAGTTTATCTTGCCCTTTTTGTGATTAACTTGCTCTTTTGTACCATCATTCTTCTTCCATTACAGTTTTTATGACTTAAAAAACTGTCTTTGTTTTCAGATAGTGATGGATGCTGGATCTTTTTTTCGGTCCATCTCGATGATGAGGGGGACGACGAGCACGTAAACAAAATAGACCTGTATCCTTTTCTTCGCTCGATTCTTTCATTTTGATGCTTCACGTAAGTTTGAGCTAACGCTTGAGTCAATATAGGTTAAGAACAGGTGGACCGACAAGACTATTGTGGATCTCTTTGCGGAGGAGTTCAAAGGTGCCATTATGACTATTATGTATTTCACAAAAAAATGTTTTTTTTGTCTTCTTGTTCTTATACATGCGGTGGCTTTCTGATGATGACAAGCAGAATGAGTTTCCTTCTCTTTTTTGACTATTAGTTAGGGTTCGTGACTAAATTTTGTGAAGCCCTATCAGTGTTGTTGATGAGGAAGCGTTTGTTCTTCTATTGCTATAAATTATGATTTTTCATGGTGAGGTGTGAACCTTGCTTACTTTGGATAGGTAAATGCTGTGAAGTGTGGAAGGATCCAAGTGGAGGATAAGGGTCAACACGTTATATATTGTGCAGTCGTCTCAAAAGATTAGCCACTTTCTTCACAGGTATGCTTGTTTGGTATTGTTCTGGTTGCATTATGCTCTTTCTTTGAAAAGAGGAAGATTTTGTTACTTCTTTGTACTGTCTGTTTTCTTCATTTATATTGATCTAGAGCTAAGCTGACATATACTTTGTCAGAATCATAACGTGCACATTCTTGCTGACAACTCTTACTCCCCCCCAAGCATTTTAAGCGGGAGGGCAAAGAGACAAGTTGTTGCTTTTCGGAACAGTGTCACTCTCACCTCTGTAGTGTATTTTGTAGTATCTTGGGTTTTTTAGGATCGTTTCATTATGCTTCTATAATTTATAAATATGCTATAGCGAGTTGTGAATTTTATAGAACCTCGAAGGCTACGGTAAAAATCGTGCCCCCCTCCTCCTGCTATTGGTTGCTGCATCAATAGGAAGCTATGGATTCAGTGAGGGTGCAATCAACCTGAAGCAGCGTCCTGTGTTGGTTGCTGCATCAATAGGAAGCTATGGAGCATATCTAGCAGATGGTTCTGAGTACAGGTGCATCTTGTTAATGCTGCTCGGGACTATAGTATGATATGGAGGTCTTCATTAGATGATCATGTGATTGTTCTGTTTGTAGTGGAAACTATGGCCAAGAAATTACTGTGGAAACCGTCAAAGATTTTCACAGGAGAAGGCTTGAGGTTCTTTCTGAAGCTGGAGCTGATATAATTGCTTTTGAAACAATTCCAAATAAACTTGAAGCTCAAGTATCTTTTGATGTATTTGTAGAGCTAAGCAATGGTTCCTGCTCTTCCTTCGTTGCACATTTAGGTACTTGGGGTACTCAATACCAAAGAGTAAAATGGCACAAATAGTTGAGGCTTTGGATAAGATTTAGCTAAAACAGAAATTCAGAACAGAGTTTGTTACAAGAATCTACTGCAAATATTAAGAAGCTTGATTTTAGTGGAACCCTAGACTTGAGATTCTTATTTTGCTCAAGATGTTCCTTTTAGTGGATCCTAATTATGACTTCTTTTACAGGCATATGTTGAACTTCTTTTGGAGTGTGACACAAAAATTCCATCTTGGTTTTCTTTCACTTCGAAGGATGGGATCAATGTTGTTAGTGGAGATTCTATGGCTGAATGTGTTTCTCTGGTTGATTCATGCAACAAAGTCGTTGCTATTGGAATCAACTGCACTGCACCTAGATTCATCCACAATTTAATTCTCTCTATTAAGAAGGTAATACCTATTGTACAGTCATTCTTTTTCTCTTTTTGTTTGGAATGAAGCTTAATGCTCAATTCAGAAGGAATCCATCATTGATACAAAATTTGACAACTTATTGATCTTAGTTAGTATTTCAGTCTTGTGACTTCATATTCTGTATTCCTTGTGACTTCATATTCTTGTGACTTCATATTTTAGTATTTATTTCTTGATTGACCATAAGTTATGATGTAGGTTATTGAGGATATGTCTATATAAGTCAATGTACCTGCTCTAGCAATGGAAGAGGTAAAAATATCTTTTGGAGTTGTCTTTTAGTTTATGGTAAAAACAGTTTCGAGTCACTGAAATACAATGGTTTTGCAGGTTGCTCCATTGGCCGTCTCAGATGCGGCTATGCTTGCCCCTGAGGAGATTTTTCATGGAAAAGGAAACATCAAAGAAGAGGCAGAGTTAACAAAAGAAGAGAGGAAAAGGAGACGGGCCAACAAGAAAAGAAGATTTCGAAGATTGAAAGGTATCCTTTATTCGCTTATATTTATGGTTCTGCTTATTTTCATGCTTGTCTACAATCTGTCCACACTGGTCCAACAACCTCGTGGCGAACTTGTGACAGACATCATCCACCACTTAGAATTACATAGTTCTTGTTCACATGATTGTATAATTTATTCTTTTTTAGGTGTCCTCAAGAGTATTGGGAAGAATGCCGACAAGCTAAAAAAATGAAGAGACTTTAACAAATTAAGGAGCACTAGGAGCTGCAATCCCTCCTCTTCACCGACATCTAAGTAGAAAATCTTGTGTTATATTGTTCTACCTTTGTTTTAATAGTGTTATCATTTTTTGGTTGCTTATGAAATTTTGTTGGTTGCTTACGAAATTTCTTCAGAATGTTATAAATATTATTTTTGAATGTTAGAAAATTGTATATTAAATTTTATTTTGAAATTTAGTATTTTGAATGATTTATAATATTGGAAAATTGTGTATTAATTTTTTTTTTATTTTTTTTCTAAAAAAGACAACGGGTTTTCACCGTTGTCGTAGATAGTTTAAAACTGTTGTTGAAGACCCTGTTATTAAAGGTAGACGCTCAAAGACAACGGTGAAAAACTGTTGTCTTTGAAGGAAAAGACAACAGTTTTTCACCGTTGTAAAAAAATGTTGTCTTTGCCTTCAAAGACAACGGTTAAAAACTGTTGTCTTTTGCCACCCCTTTTAACAACACGGCCTTTAACAACAGTTCAAAATGGCCTACGACAACGGTGAAAAACCGTTGTTGTTTGACTTTTTTCTTGTAGTGTAGTTACGATCTAATCACAAATTCTCTCATGCTATAAATTATATTACAGATATTCAGTAAATGAATTTAAGATAATCAAACATATAATATGCACTCAAATAGTGAATCTATACTTATCAAATAAATAAAAAAAACATAAGGCGATTGCTTTAGAACATTCCTCAAATTCTAACAACATGCTCTAGAGACGGTCACTTTCACACTTAGCCGCATTCCATCTAAGGTCGTCATAAAGACACCATATACGATATGAACTGGGAAGAGTCCCAAAATGTCTTTCATGAAAATTTAGGGATGTGAAGCTTACGTTCCATCTTGGGAAGAGTCCTAAGATGTCTCAAATAAGTTAGGACCCAAATCAGACAAGTGATATTTTATTAGTTATCCCAAAGAAACAAAAGGATATTAATTTTATAATCCCACACAAGGCAAAGTGTTTGTTGTTAGAGATGGTGTCTTTCTAGAGGGAGTTTATTTCTAGAAAAACTAGTGGGAGTAAAGTTGATCTTGAAGAATTTCAAGATACACAATCTAGCACCGAAGCCTTGATGGAAATTGAACAGGTACCACAAGATGTTGTGGATCATGATTTTATTACACCGCAAGAAGTTATAGAGCAACAACCTATTCAAGTAGCACAAGCTTTACACAGATCTGATAGGACCCGTAGTCAACCTGAGAGATATTCTTTTCTCTTATTTGACCATGGTGATATAGTGCTTGTTGGTCTTAAAGAGCCTATATATTATCAAGAAGTTGTACAAGGGCCAGATTATGAGAAATGGCTAGAGACCATGAGATGCGAAATGGTATCCATGTACACTAACCAAGTATGGACTTTGGTTGATCCACCTAAAGGGATCAAACTCATTGGGTGCAAATGGGTCTTTAAAAGCAAGACTGACATGGATGATCGTCTGCATACTTATAAAGGGTGATTGTGTTAGTTAGAGCCCTAGAGCCAATCATATGATGATTGTTGTATGGACTCGATGTATCATATTCCTATATATTTATAAAGATATTTCTTTATGGTTATTATACTTACTTGTATTTGTGTCAAATAACTAAGTATAATAGCGTGCTTGAGTAGAAGGTTCTTATCTATATCAATCGATTGGTTGAATTGATAGTGAGATGATATAGAGAACGCTACTCTTAATCATTCCTAGTCAAGTATTAACATTCAGGGACAATGTTAATGCGATGAGACTAGCATGTAGGTCAACTCGATGACTTGATCTCACAAGTCATGGATATAGAGATATCAAGTTGACACATGAGTATGCATTAGAGAATGTATACTGAATGACCCACCATGAGAAAGTATCATGGATCGTTATATGAGTGTCATATACTTTCTCATGTGACTATTAGTATGACTATGAGTCATTGGACCTGAAGTCACCATGGTTCCCTACATAAGGAGTTGCATATTTTGGCTTCGTCAAACGTCACCTGTAACTGGGTGGACTATAAAGGCGATTACTGGGTATGTAACAAATCATGCGGAGGGATGTGAGTGATGTAGATGAGATCTATCCCTCCTATATGACGGGAGTGACATCATGATTCTTGATAGAGTGAGACCACTAAGTGAATGACCATGCCCAAATGTGTCAATATGAGATATTGAGCTCATTTGATTAGAGTGAGTCTACTTGGAGTTCGAGATATAAATTGATTAGAGGATGACACGGTCTATGCCTCAGTTGATCAATTTAGATGTCTAGGATAGAAGGGCATTATCATATATTGTGAGAGTCACAATTAGTAGTCACAAAGGTGATGTTGGATCTCAACATTCTTGTAACTTGGGTAGTAATGATGTGTTGCTAGATATCGCTTATTACTTATGCTTCTAAATGGGTTTAGGAGCATTGCCAATGTTACAAGAACCTATAGGGTCACACACAAAGGGCAATTAGATGGAGAATAGGTTCATATGATGAACCAAGAGGATTAGGTTCATGTGATGAACCAAATTGGATTAAGAGTAATCCAAATTAGACTAATTGAGTTGGACTCAATTTGATTCATGTGTCCAATGAGTCTAATTTAGATTATGACTCATTGAATCAATTTAATTTAATGAATAGAGATTCACTAAATTAAATTGACTTGAATCAATGGTTAGATTTGATCAACCATGGGAGATAAATGGGTTAAGTTTGACTTGACTTGAGAGGGAAGATGAAGGGTCAAGTTTGACTTGACATAGGGTCGGCCAATGATGGTGTTCCACATCATCAAGGCCGCATTATTGTGTGTCACCTCACGAGGGAGACCAAGAGTCATGACTCTTGGTATTACATGGAGGTATAAGAACCTCTAAATGTGGCCGGCCACTTTAGTGATGTGAGTTACATTTTGTGTACTCATTCAAGAGGTCATCTTCTTCCTCCTCTCATTCTCTTGTTCTCTCCCTCTCCTCCATTGCCGAGCCACCCGAGAGTGCTAGCACACTCTAAGTGGTTCTTCTCCACCTTTTGTCCTGTGGATACTTGTAGAGGAGTGTTCACTTGACACTCTTCGAGATCCGACACCTTTTGGACGAGCGGGATAAGCGAAGGGCTTCGCTACAAAGGTATAATCTCTACCATGTAGATCTAGTGTAGATCTAGGACAAAACTATGTATATGTAAATTTTTATCTTCGCACGGATTCGTGGCAAGAACTTCGGGGTTTCTGCAATGTAAAAAGCGATTTTTGCGGCTCGAATTGCTAACAGTGGTATCAGAGCCACGTGCGAAGCATGTACTTGTTTGTATTTTGTTTTTATGAAAAGATATCAGATCTGTAAGTTTCTGTAAGTTTACTATTTTTATGGATTTTGTGAGTAATTTTCTCGTAGAGGTAAAGCAACAAGTGCTTGGATACTTGTAGGCTTCAACTACCGAGAAAAATCTTCCGAAACGGCCAGATCTCGGCCAAATTATTTTGGGACAGCGGCTTAAGGTGCTATTAGATCAAGATGGGACACTCACGATATTTATTTCGCGAGTATGGGCGCTGCTCCTAACCCCGTAAGGGGCATTGTCCTGCAATCGCGCCCGAAAATCGCTAATCAGGACCGCTGGGAAGTTGTAACTCATAAAATTCATAAAAATAGTAGTAAAATTATAGAAATTTATGTAGAATACATAATTTAGAATTATGTATGATATTGTGATGATCATGGCCCAAAACCCCCAATTTGATTGGACAAAAATTGTGTTGTAATTCATAATATGGCATGCGCGTCATTTTTGTGTTGTGCGTGTTGTATGTGATTTGCGACCTGCACGTCGTGCCTCCTTTATTTATATTCCTGTTGTAAAATAGTTTTAGACTCGAATGTAACTCGAGTTTCAATTTTGTAATGTACAATTGAAGATGGAGTTACAAGAAGGAAGCCGACAACACAAGGCGGTCAAAGGAGATGCTTGAAGAAGCTGTTGACCCTAGATTGACAGTCCGATCTTCTCATTGGCTTGAGAAGATCGTAGTAGGGCCATGACCTCATCACAATATATGTATATATCTTGATATATTTGCTTGTGTGTATGTGATGCATGCTAGTGTAGGGTAATTAGTGTCTTGATGCGTATATGATACACATTAACGATTAGATTAGATCTTAATCAAGTCAACTCGAAATGTCTACCATGTTTTGATACCCATCACTACCTCGATTATTTGTTGTTGTTGAATCTGCCAAAGCAGAGCAACGCATATTATCTTGGTAGAGTGTGGAGGGACAATCTTGGTCCCGCCTATCAAAGCTTGGGTGAGTACAAACTCAATTAGATTGAGTATAACTAGTTAACTCTATTTGATCGGGTATAACTATAGGCATTTTCCAACGGTTGGAAGATAGGATAAAAATCACATTTATACTAAATCTTGGGTGATTTAGCCAAAGCTAACTCAAGCTTTAGTATAAATGAGGATCTTGATCCTATAAACAAGAGTTGCATAGAGATGTAATTGATAATTCGTTATCTACCGATTATACTAAGTCTTGGGCGATTTAGCCAAAGCTAACTCAAGCCGTAGTATGATGTGGATCTTGTCCCACGAGAATTATAGCTAATTGGTATGAATCTAGTAGTGTGGTTTGACTACATCCATGACTTGATTCTACAAAAGTTCTATAATTAAGTGGGAGCATCATTTAGTTAAAGGTCTAATTAAATGATAGATGGAATATGATATTTACTTTCTGCATTATTTCTGTTGTAGATTGTCATGTCGACAGACACGAACACCTTCTCCTTGCGTTCTGTCCTTGACAAGGACAAACTCAATGGAGCTAATTTCCTGGACTGGTACAAGAATCTGAGAATTGTTCTCACACAAGAAAGAAAACTGTACGTCCTGGAGCAGCCCATTCCCGAGGCACCTCCTGCCACTACCACGCGAGTTGACCGAGATGCTTATAAGAAGCATCAAGATGATGCATTAGATGTGTCATGCCTCATGCTCGCGACCATGAACTCTGAGCTTCAGAAGCAACACGAGTTGATGTCTGCTTATGATATGGTTGAACATCTTCGTCAACTATATCAAGGACAAGCGAGGCACGAGAGATTCGAGATCTCCAAGGCACTGTTTCAGTGCAAGATGCAAGATGGGACTCCCGTAGGTCCATATGTGATTAAGATGATTGGGTACATAGAGAACCTACAGAGGTTGGGATTCCCACTTGGCCAAGAGCTGGCCACTGACTTGATCTTGCAATCCTTGCCAGAGAGCTACAATCAATTTGTCATGAATTACAACATGAACGAAATTGAAAAGCCACTGCCTGAGCTGCTTAGCATGTTGCGAACTACTGAGCTCAACCTTAAGAAGGTAAAGCTCAACTCCATTTTGATGGTGCAAAAGCATAAAGGCAAGGGCAAGCCTAAAGGTAAGGGAAAGTCCCAAGCCAAGGGCAAAGGCAAGGTAATGAAACCTAAATGAGGGGTTGCCAAGGATGATACCTGCTTCCACTGCGGTCAGACCGGGCACTGGAAGAGGAACTGCAAAGTATATCTGGAAGATCTTAAGAAGAAGAGAAGTGAGACTTCTACTTCAGGTATATATGTTATAGAAGTCAATCTATCTATTTCTGCATCATGGGTATTGGATACCGGATGTGCTTCTCACATTTATACTAATGTGCAGGCACTGAGAAATAGTAGGGCATTGACGAAGGGCGAGGTGGACCTACGAGTAGACAATGAAGCACGGGTTGCTACTGTTACTATAGGAACTTACTATCTATCTCTGTCCTCTGGGCTTGTACTAGAATTAGATGAATGTTGTTATGTGCCTACTCTTACAAAGAACATCATTTCAGTCTCTTGTTTGGACAAGAAAGGCTTTTCTTTTGTAATAAAGAACAAATATTATTCTGTTTACTTAAATGATATGTTCTATTGTAGTGCACCTCTAATAAACGGACTCTATATTCTAGACTTAGAGAACCCCATCTATAACATAAGTACCAAAATGTTCAAGTCAAATGATATGAACCGAACCTATCTCTGGCATTGTCGCTTAGGTCATATAAATGAGAATCGCTTATCCCAGCTCCATAAAGATGGTTTGCTGGACTCATTTGATTTTGAATCATATGAGACATGCGAGTCATGCCTACTGGGCAAGATGACCAAGACTCCCTTTAGTGGACACAGCAAAAGAGCGACTAACTTGTTAGGACTTATACATAGTGATGTATGTGACCCTTTCAATGTCACTGCCAGAGGTGGTTATAGGTACTTCATTACATTTACTGATGACTCCAGTACATATGGTTATATGTATCTGATGATACATAAGTCACAATCCTTTGAAAAGTTCAAAGAATTCAAGAATGAAGTACAAAACCAGCTAGGCAAGAGTATTAAGATACTTCGATTAAATCGAGGTGGTGAATACCTTAGCCATGAGTTTCGTCACTATCTAGCTGAGTGTGGGATCCTATCCCAACTCACTCCTCCTGGAACACCACAGTGGAATGGTGTATCCGAAAGGAGGAATCGTACCCTACTAGATATGGTACGGTCTATGATGAGTCACACAGATCTTCCTATGTCTTTTTGAGGATATGCTCTAGACACAGCAGCCTTCACACTTAACCCTGTTCCATCCAAAGTTGTGATAAAGACATCATATAGGATATGGACTGGGAGAGATGCTCAGATGTCTTTTATGAGGATTTGGGGTTGTGAGGCTTACGTTCAACGTCAAGTCTCGGACAAACTGGGACTCGAATCCGATAAGTGTTATTTTATTGGATATCCGAAGGAAACGAAGGGATATTACTTCTACATTCCCAGTCAACACAAAGTGTTTGTGGCTAAGACTAGGGTAATTTTAGAAACGGACTTTGTTTCTAGAAAAACTAGTGGGAGTACGTTCAATCTTAAAGAAGTTCAAGATATGGAGCATAGCACTGAGGCCTTGATGGAAGTTGAACTGGAACCACAAAATATTGTGGATGATGAGATTGTTCCAAAAAGAGTTGAGGAACAACAACCAGTTCAAGTAGACCTACCTCTTCGCAGGTCTGATAGGGTACGTCGTCAGCCTGAGAGATACTCATTTCTCTTGTCTGACCATGATGACGTTATGCTCGTTGAGAATGAGCCTATCTCCTATCAAAAAGCTGTGATGAGACCAGATTCTGAGTCATGACTAGAGGCCATGAGATTCGAGATGGAATCCATGTACACCAATCAAGTATGGACTTTGGTTGATCCACTTGAAGGCGTCAAACCCATTAGGTGTAAGTGAGTCTTTAAGAGAAAGACTGACATGAATGGACTTATTACCTATAAGGGTCGTTTGGTAGCTAAAGGTTTTAAGCAAATTCATGGTATTGACTATGATGAAACCTTTTCTCCAGTAGCGATGTTTAAGTCCATTCGGATCATGCTTGCTATTGCAGCATACCACGATTATGAGATCTGGCAGATGGATGTCAAAACTGCGTTTCTGAATGGAAACTTGCTCGAGGATGTGTACATGACACAACCTGAGAGTTTTGTAGATCCACAGCATACTGGCAGAGTATGCAAGCTACATAAGTCCATATATGGACTAAAGCAAGCTTCTCGAAGCTGGAATCTTTGATTCGATGATCCGATCAAATAATTTGGTTTCATCAAGAATGAAGATGAACCCTGTGTCTACAAGAAGGTTGTTGGGAACACAGTTGTCTTCCTTGTATTGTATGTGGATGATATACTACTCATTGGAAATGACATCCCTTTGTTATAGCCTGTAAAGACTTGGCTAGGGAATTGTTTCTCAATGAAGGACTTAGGTGAAGCAGCCTGTATTTTAGGCATAAAGATCTATAGAGATAGATCTAAGAGATTGTTTGGCCTAAGTCAAAGTACATATATTGACACGGTATTACTACGGTTTGCCATGCAGAATTTCAAGAAAGGATTTCTGCCGATGTTACATGGTGTGAGTCTTTCGAAGACTCAAAGTCCCTCTTCTAGAGAGGAGAGAGATCGCATAGATAAGATCCCTTATGCCTCAGCCATAGGATCTATCATGTACACCATGCTATGTACTCGTTCTGATGTTTCGTATGCTTTGAGCATGATGAGCAGATACCGGTCAGATCTAGGTGAGCATTACTGGATAGTGGTCAAGAATATTCTTAAGTACTTAAGAAGGACTAAAGAATATTTCTTGATATTTGGAGGCGATGGCGAGCTAGCTATCAAGGGTTACAGTGATGCCAGCTTCCAAACTGACAGGATGATTATAGATTGCATTTTGGGTTCATGTTTTGTTTGAATGGTGGTGCTGTGAGCTGGAAGAGTTCGAAGCAGGACACAGTTGCTGATTCTATAATAGAGGCCGAGTATATTGCTGCATCAGAAGCAGCAAAGGAGGCAATTTGGATCCATAAGTTCATTACTGAGCTTGGGGTGGTTCCTAGCATAGCCAATCCTATAAAGCTCTATTGTGACAACAATGGAGCAATTGCACAGGCTAAGGAATCTCGCTCACACCAGCGGACCAAACATATACTACGGTGCTACCATCTCATTCGAGAGATCATCGATAGAGGAGATGTGAAGATTTGCAGAGTACCCACAGAGGCTAACGTCACTGATCCCTTGACCAAAGCTTTAGCACAGAGAAAGCATAATGGTCACACTAGGTCATTGGGACTTAGAGCCTACACTGATTGACACTAGTGCTAGTGGGAGATTATTAGTTAGAGCCCTAGAGTCAATCATATGATGATTGTTGTATGGACTCGATGTATCATATTCCTATATATTTATAAAGATATTTCTTTATGGTTATTATACTTATTTGTATTGGTATCAAATAACTAAGTATAATAGCGTCCTTGAGTAGAGGTTCTTATATATATCAATCGATTGGTTGAATTGATAGTGAGATAATATAGAGAACACTACTCTTAATCATTCCTAGTCAAGTATTAACATTCAAGGACAATGTTAATGCGATGAGACTAGCATGTAGGTCAACTCGATAACTTGATCTCACAAGTCATGGATATAGAGATATCAAGTTGACACATGGGTATGCATTGGAGAATATATACTGAATGACCCGCCATGAGAAAGTATCATGGATCGTTATATGAGTGTCATATACTTTCTCATGTGACTATTAGTATGACTATAAGTCCTTGGACCTGAAGTCACCATGGTTCCCTACATAAGGAGTTGCATACTTTGGCTTCGTCAAACGTCACCCGTAACTGGGTGGACTATAAAGACGATTACTGGATATGTAACAAATCATGCGGAGGGATGTGAGTGATGCAGATGGAATCTATCCCTCCTATATGACGGGAGTGACATCATGATTCTTGATAGAGTGAGACCACTAAGTGCATGGCCATGCCCAAATGAGTTAATATGAGATATTGAGCTCATTTGATTAGAGTGAGTCTACTTGGAGTTCGAGATATAAATTGATTAGAGGATGACACAGTCTATGCCTCAGTTGATCAATTTAGATGTGTAGGATAGAAGGACATTATCATATATTGTGAGAGTCACAATTAGTAGTCACAAAGGTGATGTTGGATCTCAACATTCTTGTAACTTGGGTAGTAATGATGTGTTGCAAGATATCGCTCATTACTTATGTTTCTAAATGAGTTTAAAAGCATTGCCAACGTTACAAGAACCTATAGGGTCACACACAAAGGACAATTAGATGGAGAATAGGTTCATATGATGAACCAAGAGGATTAGGTTCATGTGATAAACCAAATTGGATTAAGAGTAATCCAAATTAAACTAATTGAGTTGAACTCAATTTGATTCATATGTCCAATGAGTCTAATTTAGATTATGACTCATTGAATCAATTTAATTTAATGGACAGAGATTCACTAAATCAAATTGGCTTGAATCAATGGTTAGATTTGATCAACCATGGGAGATAAATGGGTTAAGTTTGACTTGACTTGAGAGGGAAGATGAAGGGTCAAGTTTGACTTGACCAATTGCCACCTTATTGTGACTTGGCATAGGGTCGGCCAATAATGGTGTTCCACATCATCAAGGCCACATCATTGTGTGTCACCTCATGAGGGAGACCAAGAGTCATGATTCTTGGTATTACATGGAGGTATAAGAACCTCTAAATATGGCCGGCCACTTTAGTGATGTGAGTTACATTTTGTATACTCATTCAAGAGGTCATTTTCTTCCTCCTCTCATTCTCTTGTTCTCTCCCTCTCCTCCATTGCCGAGCCACCCAAGAGTGCTAGCACACTCTAAGTGGTTCTTCTCCACCTTTTGTCCATGTGGATACTTGTAGAGGAGTGTTCACTTGACACTCTTCAAGATCCGACACCTTTTGGACGAGCGGGATAAGCGAAGGGCTTCGCTACAAAGGTATAATCTCTACCATGTAGATCTAGTGTAGATCTAGGACAAAACTATGTATATGTAAATTTTTATCTTCGCACGGATCCGTGGCAAGAACTTCGGGGTTTCCGCAACACAAAAAGCGATTTTTGCGGCTCGAATTGCTAACAGATTGATAGGTAAAGGATTTAAGTAAATTCATGGTATAGACTATGATGAAACCTTTTTACCAGTTGCGATGCTTATGTCTATTCAGATTTTACTTACTATTGCAGCTTACTATGATTATGAGATCTAGCAGATGGATGTCAAAACTGCATTTCTTAATGGAAATCTACTCGAGGATGTGTACATGACATAACATGAGGGTTTTGTCGATCTAGAGCATACTGGAAAGGTATGTAAGTTGTAGCGATCTATTTATGGATTAAAGCAAGCTTCTAGAAGCTGGAATATTTGATTTGATAATGTAATCAAAATATTTGGTTTTATAAAGAATGAAGATGAACCTTATGTCTACAAGAGGGTTAGTGGGAGCACAATATGTTGGTGCAGGTTGCACTAACAGTCTAACTCAGGTTTTGATGAATGATAAAGTAAGTTAAGTTAGGTTTATTATGATCTAACGAGTTAACTAAGTGTGCAGGAGAAGTCCAGATGGTCGACGGGCTGACCGGATATCTGGTGAGAAATCCAGCTAAGTCGACAGGTTGATCGGATAGTTGGTACAAAGTCTAGATAGGTCGACGGGTTGACTAGATATCTGGCACGAAGTCCAGCTAGGTCAACGGGCAGAACGGATAGCTGACAGAAAGTCCAGATAGGTCAATGGGCTAATCGGATGTCTGAAAAAATGGTAAGTTAAGGTAAGTCAATGAAGGGGAGTGTGACTTGGTGAGGACGCGTTCCCCGTTTGAGGGAACAGTAGACATCAATCCAACTTAAATCCATTTCAGAAATCTAAGTTGAGATCTTAACTAGATCTGGTCTTGAGGAGACATAATCTAATTAATACTCTACTTATATTGTGGTAACTTTATTTTGCTGGGTAGCATAATTTTTTTTCCTCGGACTAACTTTTTCTTACAGGAAAATAGTTTGCTGGAAAAAGGAGGTTCGGGCGCTCGGAAGGGATCTGGGCACCCGGAGTGGTCCGAG
Organism: Zingiber officinale; assembly: GCF_018446385.1. Classification (NCBI taxonomy): domain Eukaryota; kingdom Viridiplantae; phylum Streptophyta; class Magnoliopsida; order Zingiberales; family Zingiberaceae; genus Zingiber; species Zingiber officinale. The sequence continues at coordinate 19,841,056 of NC_055989.1, forward strand.
CGCCCGAAACTGATCCGGGCGCCCAGAATGCCCAAGGCTTATCTGCTCGCTAGCTTGGAGCACGCTGATTGGTTGGCCGACGTCACGGTCTAGGCGCCCGGAAGGGATTCAACCTCCCGGAACTACTTATATAAGTAGTCTTCCACCAGGAGTACAGTACACAAGTTTCTTCTGCAATTGCTTTCCTGCGCGCTGCTCCAAAGACATTCCTGCGACTCCACGACGTGACTCTGACGGTCGAGTGACGCTGCTCCGACGACCGAGCAACACAACTCTGGCGACGCGACTCCAATAACTGAAAGCACAGTCTTCAGATCTCTGAGAAGTTGTTGGTATACTTGCACTTAAATTATAGATCCATTGTATTCCTCTTATAAAGATTTGTGAATTGCTAGTGGATTGGCCAATAAAAGCACTCGACGAGAGCATGCCTTGGAGTAGGAGTCGACGAAGGCTCCGAACCAAGTAAAAATTGATTTATTAGTGTTGTTTTAATTTATCTCTTCCACTGCGCACTTTAATTCTATCTTGATTTTCGACGATCGCTATTCCCCCCCCCCCCCCCCCCCTCTAGTGCTCTTTCCGATCCAACATAATAATCTTTCTCATATTGTATGTAGATGACATACTTCTTATTAGACTTGATATTCCTACTCTTCAGTTAGTGAAGATGTAGTTTGGGAATTGTTTCTCAATGAAGGACTTAGGTGAAACAATCTACATCTTAGGCATCAAGATCTATAGAGATAAGTCTACGAGATTGCTTGGTCTAAGTCATAGTACATATATTGACTAGGTACTTAATTATTTTGTCATGCAGAATTTCAAGAAGGGATTCTTGCCAATGTCACATGGTGTGAGTCTTTCAAAGACTTAATGCCCCTTTTCGAACGAAAAAAGGGACCGCATGGATCGAATTCCTTATGCATTTGCTATAAGGTCTATCATGTACGTCATGCTTTGTACTCACCCAGATGTCTCGTATACATTAAGTATGATGAGCAGATACCAGTCAGATCTAGGTGAAGGTCACTGGATAGCTGTCAAGAATATTCTTAAGTACTTGAGAAGAACTCAAGATTATTTCTTGATCTTTGGAGGCGATGGAGAGTTTGCTATAAAGGGTTATACCGATGCTAGCTTCCAAATTGACAAGGATGATTTCATATCGTAGTCGGGGTATGCATTTTGCTTAAATTGTGATGTTGTGAGTTAGAAGAGTTCAAAGCAAGACATAGTCGCTGATTCTACAACAGAGGCTGAGTACATTGCTTCTTCAATTGCAGCAAAAGAGGCTGTTTGGATCAGAAAGTTTATTACAGAGCTTGGTGTTATTCCTAGTATAGCGAACCTAATAGACCTTTATTGTCATAACAATGGGGCTATTGCACAGGCTAAGGAACCTCGTTTTTATCAGCCATCAAAACGCTACTACATCGATTCCATCTCATTCGAGAGATCATCGATAGAGGAGATGTGAAGATATGTAGAGTATCGACCGATGCTAACATTACGAATCCCTTGACCAAGGCTTTGGCATAGAGGAAGCATGATGATCATACTAAGTCACTGGGTATTTGATATTTCAGTGATTGACACTAATGCTAGTAGGAGATTGTTAGTATTAACCCTAGTATCAATTATGAGATGATTGATAGGGCATTATTGTATCATATTTTATTAATAAAAGATAAAGTTAGTTATTATATTATTTCAGTTCAATGTCGAATGAATAAGTATAATAATGTCCTAAGATAGTAGGTTCTAGTCTACAGCATATCAATTGGTTGAATTGATAGTAGGAGTCTGTAGTATATATAGACACTACTCTTAACTATTCCTAGTCAAGCATTAATATACAAGGACAATATTAATACGTTAAGACTAGCATGTGTAGGTCCATTTGGAGGCCGGCAAGAGGGGAGGGGTAAATTGACCTACAAGAATTAAACCAAAAACCTTTCTCGGATATTCAACTAATTTAAAAGAACTTGTAATTAAAAAAGTAGAGACTAAATAAACAGAAATCAGACACAGAGGATTTACTTGGTTTGCAATCAGGGGATTGCTAATCCAAGGAAAGTAAGCACACTATCTGACGATCTCCTTTGGGTGGAGTAGCCTCTTTACAGCGTTGAGAGCACAGACAGAAAAGTAGAAATGAAAGAACTAATTACAAATTGTTGTTCTGAATGAATTGATTAGCTTCTGGACCGAGGTTATATTTATAGCCTTGGTCGGGGCGCCCCGAAGGGGTTCCGGGCGCCTGGGGGGATAAACTTTATCCTCCAACGATCAGATCGAGTCAAATCTCGATCCTGGTCAAAAGTCTGGTCCGGGCGCCCGGAAGGGTTCTGGGCGCCCTGGAGGGCTCCGGGCGCCCCGGAGCCCAAAGTCAACAGATGTTGACTTTTTCGTCTCCGGTTCAGCTCGTCTCGGTCCAGGTCTTGTTCGCTCCGGCTCCGTTAACTTGGGTGATCTCGGCCATCCGGAATAGGGCTCACCCGAACCCAAGTTCCGGCCTTTTCCTCGAGCAGCCCGAAAAATCAATTCATTTCCCATTCAAAAGTGGCCGGCCACTTCAAATTGTGTAACTCCCAAAAATTGCATTAAGTGCAATTAATGTGAAGCTATTAAAGAAAATGGCTTTGTAACTTCCATGAGGTGACATCCATGATGATGTGGAGTAACATCATTAGTCCACATCAATGCCAACTCACCAATGAGGTGGCATAAAGTCAAGTCAAACTTAACTTTTAATCTTCCTCTCAAGTCAAGTCAAACTTGACCAAATCTCTTCCATGGTTGATCTAATCTAACCATTTGATTCAAGCCAACTTAATATAATGAATCTAATTCATTAAATTAAGTTGATTTAATGAGTCATAATCTAAATTAGACTCATTGAATACATGAATCCACTTGAGTCCAACTCAAGTTAGCCCAATTAGGATTACTCTTAATCCAATTTGATTCATCAAATGAATCTAATCCTCTTGGTTCATCATATGAACCTAATCTCCATCTAATTGTCCTAAGTGTGTGACCCTATAGGTTCTTGTAACGTTGGCAATGCCCTAAACTCATTTAGGAGCATAAGTAATGAGCGGTATCTAGCAACACATCATTACTACCCAAGTTACAAGAATGTTGAGATCCAACATCACCTTGTGACTACTAATTGTGACTCCTCACAATATATGACAAGTGTCCTTCTATCCTAAACATCTAGATTGGTCAATGTGAGGCATAGACCGTGTCATGCTCTGACCAATCTAAATCTTGAACTCCAAGTAGACTCACTAAATCAAATGAGCTCAATATCCTATATTGACTCATTTGGGCATGGCCATGCACTTCGTGGTCTCAGTCTATCAAGAATACCGATGTCTCTCCCGTCATATAGGAGGGATAGATCCATCTACATCACTCACATCCCTCTGCATAATTTGTTATATACCCAGTAATCGCCTTTATAGTCCACCCAGTTACGGGTGACGTTTGACGAAACCAAAGTACATAACTCCTTATGTAGGGATCTATGGTGACTTCAGGTCTAAGGACTAGTAGTCATACTAATAGCCACATGAGAAAGTATATGACACTTATATAACGATCCATGATACTTTCTCATGGCGGGTCATTCAGTATACATTCTCTAATGTATACCCATGTGTCAACTTGATATCTCTATATCCATGACTTGTGAGATCAAGTCATCGAGTTGACCTACATGCTAGTCTTATTGCATTAACATTGTCCCTGAATGTTAATACTCGACTAGGAATGATTAAGAGTAGTGTTCCCTATATCATCTCACTATCGGTTCAACTAACCGATTGATATAGGTGAGAACCGTCTACTCAAGGACATTATTATACTTAGTTTATTTGGCACCAATACAAGTAAGTATAATAACCAAAATCCAAATGCCTTTATTTATATAGAATATGATACAATAAGTCCAAAATACAATCATCAAATGATTGGCTCTAGGGCTCTAGCTAACATTTTCGTCTCCGGTTCAGCTCGTCTCAGTCCGGGTCTTGTTCGCTCCGGCTCCGCTAGCTTGGGTGATCTCGGCCATCCGGAATAGGGCTCACCCGAACCCAAGTTCCGGCCTTTTCCTCGAGCAGCCTTCCTTCTCGGTTTCTCGTCCCTCAAACGCCGCGCACGTTCTTCTCGTCCACCAGTGTACTCTTCCGCGGTCACCTCGTCCCTCGGACGCACCGAGCCCGTCGACTCTCTCTCGTGTCGTCCTTCTCGCTAGCCGCGTCTTCCGCTCGACTTCCTGTGTTCGTAAGCTCCTGCACACTTAGACACAAGGGTTAGACAACGCAGGACCTAACTTAACTTGTTTGATCACATCAAAACACCTTGGGGTTCCAACAATCTCCCCCTTTTTGATGTGAGTAACCCAAGTTAAGTTAGGGAAAATATATGCAATAAAAACAATTTATTTGCAATTAAGTCCAAAGATATTTCAATTTAAAAATTATATTCCTCCCCCTAGACTTAACATCTGTTTCCCCCTTTGATCACATAAAAAATAGGGGTCCTTAAACAAGTCTAAGGTAAAAAAAATTTCTATGGTAAGTTTTTTAAAAACAATTTCTAATTTTTTTTTAATTTAAACAATTTCTAAGTCAGTTTTATAAAACCTTTTGAAGGCAATTATAAAAAAATTCTTAGTAAAAAAAATTTTAAGGCAATTTCTTATAAAAAAAACTTAAGGTAATAAGAAATTCTAAGTCAAATTTAAAAAAAAAATTCAAAGGTAAGTTTCATAAAAAAATTTCTAAGGTAAAAATTTCTAAATCAATTTTAAATATTTTCTAACACAAATTGAATAATTCTTTTAAAGCATTAAGTAAATTAAATTAATGATTTTTCAGTTAGTCAATTAAATTTTTCATTTCGATACTTGGCTTCCAGGTCGTGGCGAGACACTAGGCCTTCTTGGTTATTGGAGCAACAACCACTTCCTTAGACAAAGCCTCATAAAAAAATTAGTTGTTTAATTTCCTTGCTGAAAATGCTAAGTCTAATTTTAATTTTAAATTAAATAGGTTTTTGGAACCTAGTAGAGGTTCCTACCTACAGGATTAACCAAGTATTTCCTAGGTACATAAACTTTTGATATATTTCTAATTTGACTTTGATGAAATCTATAATACCAATTTAAACCTCTATAATTTCTAAAAGTAGAAATATTTGAACCATTAGATTTTTTTCAATCTTTTTATTTCTTCTTTTAGTTTTTCATTTTCAATTTTCAATTTTTCAAAATCCTCTATAAGACATGATTTTGCCAAAATTATTTTTGTTTCTAGAATTTCATTTTCTAATTTGGTATTTTTATTTTCTAATTTATACATGGATTTTGTCATTGCCTTAATACCAAAGTAAAGTTCATCAGGGGGTAAGAGGCATACCTCACTTACCATATCAGACTTGAAGCCTGAATCTCCCCCTGCTTCGCTACTTTCATCTGAGGTCGCTCCCCCTTCATCGATGCTGGGTTCTGATGTACTTTGTCCTTCGTAGCTTGCCATCAGTGCTATCCCGGCATATTCTTGAATCTCGGACTCAGATGATGAAGTGTCGTCCCAAGTGGCTTTTAGGTTCTTATGTTTCTTGGGTGTCTTCATTTTGTCCTTCTTTAGTTCTGGGCAATCCTCTCTTAAGTGTCCTTCCTTTTGACACTGGTAGCAACGCACTTTTCTTCTATTTCTTGGATTCTTTTTATTCTGCATTTCTTTAAATTTATTAGATCTAAAAAACTTTTTTAAAGTTTCTTACCATATATGCTTCTTGGTCTTCTTCGGAGTCTGACTCGGGTTCATCCTTCTTGGTTGCGTTCAGCGCCATTATCTGACTTGAGTCTTTTGTTGTAGCTGCACACCTGGTTTCATGTAACTCAAGAGTAGAAAACAACTCTTCTAAAGTACTTACCTCCAGGTCTTTTGAAATATAGTAGGCGTCGACGATTGATGTCCACTCCGGAGTTCGAGGAAATGCGTTGAGTGCGTAGCGTATGGTGTCCCGGTTTGTTACCGTTTCACCAAGGTTCTCGAGACCAGTAATTAATTCTTTTATCTTCGCATGTAGATCGACTACCTTCTCACCTTTTTCCAGACGGATGTTCATCAGTTTGTTCTGGAGGATGTCTCTTCTAGCGAGCTTCGCTTCGGACGTGCCTTCGTGGAGTTCCAGGAACTTCTCCCAAAGTTCTTTGGCCGACGAGTAGCTTCCGATGCGGTTGACTTCCTGAGGCGGCAGTATGCTCAGTAGGTGATATTTCGCATGACTGTTCGCTACAGACTCATTCTGCTCCTTCTTTGTCCAATGGCTCTCCTCTTTTTCTTCTCCATCTTGATTCATCGGAGCTACAAAACCATACTTCATAATAAACCGAATTTCAAAATCAGTTCTTAGAAATACCTCCATATGATGCTTCCAGTCTGTGAAGTCCCCCTCGAATTTTGGTGGAACAATGGTTGGTCCAGTCATCTTGTTGCTTCGATCGGCGGTTAGTCCTCCTGAAGCGTTATTGCTCTGATACCACTTGTAAGTCCCTTTGGAGGCCGGCAAGAGGGGAGGGGTGAATTGACCTATAAGAATTAAACCAAAAACCTTTCTCGGATATTCAACTAATTTAAAAGAACTTGTAATTAAAAAAGCTAAGACTAAATAAACAGAAATCAGACACAAAGGATTTACTTGGTTTGCAATCAGGGGGTTGTTAATCCAAGGAAAGTAAGCGCACTAACTGACGATCTCCTTTGGGCAGAGTAGCCTCTTTACAGCGTTGAGAGCACAGACAGAAAAGTAGAAATGAAAGAACTAATTACAAATTGTTGTTCTGAATGAATTGATTGTCTTCTGGACCAAGGCTATATAAACTTTATCCTCCAACGATTAGATCGAGTCAAATCTCGATCCTGGTCAAAAGTCTGGTCCGGGCGCCCGGAAGGGTTCCGGGCGCCCCGAACTGCTTCGGGCGCCCCGGAGCTAAAAGTCAACAGATGTTGACTTTTTCGTCTCCGGTTCAGCTTGTCTCGGTCCAGGTCTTGTTCGCTCCGGCTCCGCTAGCTTGGGTGATCTCGGCCATCCAGAACAGGGCTCACCCGAACCCAAGTTCCGGTCTTTTCCTCGAGCAGCCTTCCTTCCCGGTTTCTCGTCCCTCGAATGTCGCGCACATTCTTCTCGTCCACCGGTGTACTCTTCCGCGGTCACCTCGTCCCTCGGATGCACCGAGCCCGTCGGCTCTCTCTCGTGTCGTCCTTCTCGCTAGCCGCGTCTTCCGCTTGACTTCTTGTGTTCCTAAGCTCCTGCACACTTAGACACAAGGGTTAGACAACACAGGACCTAACTTAACTTGTTTGATCACATCAAAACACCTTGGGGTTCCAACAGCATGTAGGTCAACGGATGACTTAATCTCACAAGTCATGGATATGAGATATTATGTTGACACATGCACATATATTAGAAAATATATACTAAATAACCCGTCATGAGAATGTTTCATGGATTGTTATATGAGTGTCATAAACATTCTCATGTGACTATTGGTATACCTGAAGTCACTACAATTCCCTACATAAGGAGTTGTGTATTTTGGTATCGTCAAATGTCACTTGTAACAGGGTGAACTATAAAGTCGATCACTGAGTATGCAATGAGTTATGCGGAGGGATGTGAGTGATGTCGATGGAATCTATCCCTTCCATATGACGGAAATGATATCTGTTAATTAGTAGGATATAAGAATGCATGATCATACTCAAATGAGTCAATATGAGATATTGAACTTATCTATATGAGTGTGTCTACTTAGAGATTAAGAAACACAAAGATTAAAAAGAGGATGATACTGTCTATGCCTCATTAATTAATCTAGATATCAAGGATAAAGGGATTGAGTTATACAAGATAATAATCACGGAAAGGTTAAGTCAGATCTCGACATTCTCGTCACTTGGGTAGCAATGATACCTTGCTAGATGCCACCCATTATTTATGTATCTAAAATGTTGATTTGGATACATTGCCAACGTTACTAGAACTTATTGTGTCATACACAAAGAACAAGTTGATTTGCAGATGGGTTCATATGATGGATTATTGGATTAAGCCTAATCCGAATTAGACTCATTGAGTTAGACTCAATTGGATCCAATTGTTGGATTTAGTCCAATTCAAATTAGACTCATGCAGTCAATTCGGATTGATGAGGATCAATAAGTTGGACTTATTGGATGAATCCTAATTCACCAAGGAAGAGGAAAGATCAAGATTTAATTGGATTAATGAAGGACTTAATTGGATTAATGGAGAACTAATGTCAATTAAGACAATTAATATCAATTAAGACTAATTGGGTGAATGAATACAAAATGGTGTTTTGTATTTATTTGGTGGATGACTTGTGTTCTTCCTCCATCTTCCTCCTTGGTCGAATTTCCTCTTGGCCAAATCTCCATGTGTGGCTAGCACCACAGTGGTGGTTCTTCTCCACTTCTTGTGTTCGTGAGATGAACGAAAAACTTGTTCGTATGAATACCGAAAGAGGAATGGATGCTTGATCGTACTAAGATCCTAGCTGTACGGAGTTCGTGTGCACACAACAAAAGTATAACCCCCTTTTAACAAAATTTAGTATATGTTTTCTCTTTCGCATAGATCTTCTGAAGATGATCTAGTTTGTTTTCTGCTGTACTTTTCGTGTGTTTAGCTTTCTGCTGTGCTTTTCGTGTGTTTAGCGTGCTAGATTCTTACAGGGATTACTTAAACAACAATAATAAGAACAAGAAGCATAGATCCTCTGATAGAACGGTGCAAAGTGTGTAGATGAAGCTCATGGATTGGAGAAACACTGACAGCAGAATGAAATTAACAAATAAGAATACCAGCCATTTTAGCTCGATTCCAATCGCTCATGTTTGTAACATCACAAAATAAGATGCCGCATCGAATAAGAAATGCAAGGTCTGGATTCCAACCACTACCAAAAATTTTGCTTACAGATTGAATGAAGAAATTTAACTGTACAAGGAATGCACATTGCCATCTCTAATGCCAGCAACCCTCGTTTCATTTTAGAGCCAAGACAGACGGTGAGGTTGACACGGGAACAAACATTGACTCGATGATCGACAGAGGAAAAGGATCTTGGTTTCGGGGGATTTATTGCAGGAAGAAGAATAAGCAACAACGGGAGTGAGGCTCGAGTTTGATGATTGTACATGAGGGCTGAAATGAATATGATAACTGCTGAGGCAAGTGTTTATTAAGCATCTGAGAGAGTGCTGAAGTCTTCGAGTGAGAAGCAGAAGAGGGAAGAGTTTGAAGTGAGGTCGGAGCATGGACTAGGAAAGACTGATTCGGAGTATCCTGAAACATTTGAACAAGACCAAGAAAAGGGGAGGTCTGATGTAATGGACAGTGTGATGTTTGAAAGGCAAATACCGGTGAAGGGATCGTTTTCAATTCCTGAAAAGAATCCAGCTGTGAAGATGTTGGTGCCGACCACATTTTTTAGTGTAATTTGTTGGATGACTGGGAGAGCATCTGGATCATACTGCTCATCGGGATGGCGACTAGAGTTACCAGTGAACCAAAATGCATTGTGCACATTCTCCATTTCCAAGCTCGATATGACGATGTTTTTTATGAAGCCACCACGCCCAGGGGCGGTTTTGAAGTTTATTCCGGTTAAAGAGTTGCCAATGTATAGATGCTCAACATATACAAGTGAGATTCCACCAGACATCTCACTTCCAAAAGCAAGTGCCGAACCAAGAGGTGTCTGCAAATGGACCTTTCTAATATGGATGTCGGTTGAAGGTGTACTGAAAGTGATACCGTAGTTGTCCCAACCACTTTTAATAGCAATGGCATCATGTCCAACTTCAATACTACTGTCTTCGATACATAAATTCGAGCAGGAATCTGAAGAAAGCGGATGAAAGTTGCATCAGCCAAATATCAACAAAAAGATTAACAAAAGAAAGAAGTTTTGATTGACATCGGTGCTTTAATTCAACATTCGATAACATATTTGATTAGAGTAAATCAGATTATCGGTTTTGTGTCACGAAGTCAAGTATCAGTGATACTTTGGATATGCAAAAATGCTATCCTTCTATACACCCATCTATCCTTCTACATAAATGCAAAAGTTCAATTTTTATCCAGAAAGACAAATTCAATGTCCATGACTAGGACAGCAGAACAGCAAGAAGATATGCACATAAAAGAAATTATTACCCGGGACTATGCCGTTAGTAAATGGAGAATCAAATGAAGCATGGATTATTATGTTCTGGATCTCGACTTTGCTGCATTGTACACGCGCACAAAAAAAAAGTTTCTTGTTTAGAATTTAAATTTCATGGCATAATTTTTTACCCAAGTAGAAATTTAATAACATACCTACAGTAGACTGGATGGATGCTCCATGCGGGAGAATTCAAGAAAGTTAAATTCGAAACAACGATATCAATAGAGTTCACAAGTTCAAGAATATGTGGCCGACTATAGTTCAGAGTCTGGGAGTTTAACCATTCCCACCAAATAAGACCCTGCCCGTCAATAGTTCCATTGTCACCTGGTAAACATGAAATGAAGGGTGTTACATTGAGACGTATATTATAAACACAAAATTGGTACATTATAGCATATCCAAGTATTCATGCCTGTTATCACTACGTCGGTCAAGTTATACCCATTTATCAAGCTACGATGTCGTTGCCCTGGAAGATCTTGCCCTTGACCATAAGAGGGTAACGGTTCTACGATAGGCCATTGAGACGAATCCTGCAAGTGAAAGAGAATAGTCTTAGGTGGTCTATTCAACAATGTTAAATGGCACAAATCTAACATGATACTAAAATCGTGATATCATCCAATGCTATAAGCCATAGATTTATAGATGAATATGTGCATATACTAAAGTCACAAAAATGTGTGGGGAATATTAGTGAACACCTGACTGCCAACAATTATTGCATCCTTCTCCAAGAAGAGAGTAAGATGACTGATTAGGTTGAAGCTTCCAGTGAGCCATTTCCCTTTCGGAACATAGAGCTGAGCACCTCCTTTATCAGCGAATGACCGCAAATAAAAGACAGCGTTTTGGAAGGCCACCGTGTTCAAGGTTTTACCATCTCCGACCGCTCCAAATTCTGTTATGGTGACACTGTGTGGCCTCGGATTCAAGCTTCGTTTGTAATTGCAGTAGCCCTCAGCACCATTTCTGATGCTGTTGTTGTCAGCATCAACCAACACTAGCAGTAGAATCAAAATTGCCTAAAAATACAAGGAGAAGGATGATCAAAATATGGACCTTGAATTATTAGCATACGTCCTTCGAGGTATTTTCTGCAAAAGAATGTGAGGTAAAAGACTAATAAAGAACAGAAACAACATTGATCCTTAGGCAATCACACAAAAACAAATTAAAGCTTTTAAAATTGTGGATTGAAATGAAGAAGATCTAATTCTTTGAGTAATACAAGAAAGTCATAGAAGAAGCCCATATCCTCAGAAGAAGTAGGGAATTCAACCAACAAAGATCTGGGCATTGATCAAGAAACAGTATTGGTCCATGAGCAATATGCACAAGAACAGAAGCATTGAAAAGGATGAACTAGCGGATCTCAGCTATTTTAAACTTGGGAGGGCCGATAAAACCCTAAGAAGAAAAAGAAACACAGATGATCCAAATGGCCACTTTGTCAATGCCACTTAAAAATTGGAACTTTCCACCTCAAAAATGGAACTCCTGCACCCACTGCAGTTTCGGGAAAAACCTACACAAAATGGATCAGAGAAGAAGCAAGAACCCTAACACTCAAAATTCACAAAGCACACCAGGAAATTCTCCAGGAAAAGAATATTAAAATAAAAAAAAGGGACAAATACAATAACGTACTTACTAGCCTCTTCATGAGCCCCCTCGAAGAAAGGGGCAGGAGAAGGCCCTTTGACCAAGCTATCGCAACTGGAGAAGCCCGGCGAGGAGGAGAGGAAGAGACGAAGGGGGAAGCAGGGCAAGGCAATTATTGAGGCTGGAGAAGCACAACAAGGAGGAGGAAGAACAAAGGGATTCAACTCTACTCAACTCTACTCAACTCCCTGGTTTATAACTTACAGCCTTCTAAAAGAAATAGAGAAACAAAGGGGGGAAAAAGGTAAAATATCCAAGCATAGATTTACTCCTATTGGTTAGATTGTGGTGACATGGACACGGTAGAGGTGAGCCAACGGTGGGTGTTTGTGGCTGGGGCCCTCATAAAATAGCGCATGTCAATGTTATGGTAAGAAAACAAAAGGCAAAAAATAATAAAAATAATAAATAAATAAATGAGAAAAATTGTTTGTATGATGAAATGAGCAGGTGACAACTCATAATAACACATCAGTGGGCTCATGCTCTTAAATACATGTGATTATTTAATTTTTATATTCCAGGAATATATTAATAATTTTTATTATATATATATATATATATATATATTTAAATGAAATGGAAAGGAAAGGAAGAAGGGCAGTAGGCAAAATAGTGTGAAGGGATTGAGTGGGCCAATGAGGAGAGAGAGAAGAGAGGGGCGGGGCCAATTGGGTGCATGGGTCTGCGTGTCCCACGTGGTTTGACAGGAAGGCAGGGCCCACCTTGAATTGAGCCGGGGCCGCCGGTTCAACTTGAAATTAGTAATTGATTAAATATTATTTTTATATATTTTTCATAAACATATTCTTTAATATTGAAGAGCCTCTTGTAAAAAAATAAGTAAAATTGTGTAGGATCTTTTCTGTCTTTTTTTATATTCTTTAATATAAGTCAATAGTAAATTATTTTTCTACGATTACAAATAATTATTTATTTAACTGCTTAGTTTATGTTTATTTTAGAAATAATTATGCTATAACTATTATAGTTTTAAATTAGGTCAAACTAATTAGGTCAATTAAGATGCATAAACTAGATGGGATAGGTGAACTGTTCGTGCTAATCATTTAGCCCGGTTAAATATATTAAATAGGATAATCAAGTTAAGTGATCGCATCGATTGAGTTAGGCAGATCAATAATAGGCAATGATAGTAAAAATCTAACATATCGAAAACTAAATAAGATCAAGAATAGTTAATTACAATATTTGAGTCGGTTAGATTCACTTATTAAGTAGGGGGCAGTTGACAAATAATATAGATCACACTAACTAATTGGTCAATTTGAGTTAAGTTTGTTTAAAAATATTATAAATTAATTTATAAATTTGTCATTATTGTTGGGAAGACTTAGTTTTATTTTCGTTTTTTTTGTTATAAAAGAATGATTAACCGGATCAGATAACGTTGAATCTGGATGATCGATCCGGTCTTACGAAAACTTTTCATCAGCTACCAATGTAAATCGGGGAAGTGCACATATAGGTTCATCCTGACAGCTAGCATTCTCAAGTCTGCTACCCATTAAGGAGAAAATTCTCAATAATATGTCGTAGCTGTATCTCAAACTCTAGATCCCTAGTCTATCGTTGGAAGCCCTAACCATGACACCTTGCCCCCGGATTTTTTTTTTCTTCCCTTGGGAGTAAGGTGTCATGGTTAGACCCTTCAGTAATAGATCAGGAATCTTGAGTTTGAGACTCAGCTGCGGTGTATTATTGAAAAATTTTCTCCTTAAAGGGTAGCGGGCCTGAAAATACTGGCTATTAAAATAGGTCTCCAGGTGCACTTCTTCGTTTACCCTAGCGATCGGTGAGAAACTTCCATGGAGTTGAATCGGTCGTCCCAAATTCGACGTTACCTGACCTGATTGATCATTTTGCCCTCAAGGGTTGGGTGTCATGGTTAGATCCTCCAATTATAGATCAGGGATTTAGAGTTTGAGACTCAGCTGTGATATATTATTGATAATTTTTCTATTTAATGGATAACAGACCTGAGAATGTTGACTATCAAGATGAGTCTCTATGTGCACTTCCCCAATTTACCCAGGTGGGTGGGAGACTTCTATAGAGCAGAGCCGGTCACCTTAGGTTCGATGTTACCTGACCTAGTTAATCATTTAAGTTTGAGTTACCACCTTTTAATTTATTGTCTCGGGGGCAGGTTAGGTCCTCTAATGATAGATCAGGAATCTATAGTTCAAGACTTAGTTACGGCGTATTATTGAAAGCAGACCTGAGAATACTAGCTGTCAAGATGAGCCTCCATATGCACTTTCCCAATTTACCAGTGGTCGGTAAGAAATTTTCATGGGACAGAGTTGGTCACCACCTAGTTAATTATTTTTTTATAATATACCCCAGAGGCATGATGTCATGGTTAGGCCCTTTAATAATAGATCAAGGGTCTAAAGTTCGAAACTCAACTGTGTCATATTATTGAAAATGTTGGTTGTCAGGATAAACCTCCATGATCACTTTCCTAATTTACTCTTATTTTTTTTTTTAATAATTAGTTAATTTTTGCTTATTTCTAAAATATTATAGTATTATTTCCATATAATTTTAGCTATCGCAATTTACCTATGAAATTTCAAAACTAATAAAAGCAATTAAATATCCTAAAACTTTAATTCCACTTTGTTTACTTAACAATTTAGAAAGGTAAACAGTGTTCAATAATCAAAATAAGAATTCCTTTTAATTGTTTTTGAAAAATAAAAATCATCCTAAAATTTTTTGCTCAAACTCTAACCAAAAGAATATAATGTTTAGTATTCTCTTCGTTCTAGAATTAATAAGTAGAGCAAGTATTTTATATGTGGATCAAACTATTAATACTTAAAATTATAATGATCGATTATTAGGATATTTTTCATTTTAATTTAAATTTATTCCGGAGATATCTCTATGACAAATAGTGGTGAAAGATAAAGAAAAAAGATGCTCCTCAAAAGTGCTTCTCTTGTCAATAGAGCTATAAATAAATTGAATGTTCATAAATAAATTTAGTGTTCGGCTTAATAAGAATTTATTTATTTTTCTATAATATATATAAGATTAATTAAAAGAATAAGATTGAACAATAACTTGTAAATTAAATGAACAAATTTGAACGTATATATATTCAATTCGTTAATGTTTGTGAACATTCATGAACAACATTTACAAACAATGTTTATGAACAATATTTGTGAATAACATTGATAAATAATATTTGTGCATGAACCATGTTTATTAATAAAACTTTCATCAACGTGTTAAATAAATAAAGAAATTTTAAAAATAAATAAATAAGTTTATATTTTTAAACTCAATAATCAACCAAATAAGCTAAAAATGTAAAAGTTTTAGACAATCAAAAAAGTTTAAATTGAGAGTTCGATAATATTAAGATGAACTAAACTCAAGTCAAACTTAAATTAAGCTCAAACTCATAAAAAAGAAATAATATTCAATGGTTTAGTTCATTTTAGGATGACTTGACTTGGCTTGGTTACCCATTATGAGAAAAAAAATGAATCTACTAGCTAATTATTCTCGTCCAAAATGAATTTGGCCGGTAAACATTTAAATCTACTATCTAAAATGAATTATGGTCGATAAATAGTTACAATTATAGATCGAAATGAATTTTGGCTAGTAATATTCATTTTGTACTGATCAAAGTTAACTTTGGGCAGTAATATATAACTTTTTTACTTGCCAATGTTAGATTTGACTAATATTTAGGTGACATTTGATTTAGGAGTTTGGAAATCAGGAATGGAATAATAAAAATACATGGTGCATGGTTAATAGATTTGGGAATAAATATTTTGGAATCATTCCTAAATAATTTGGAATGGACAAAATCCAATGAAATAGGTGTGTTTAGAATTCGTTCTCGTTCGAACGGCTTTTTCTCCCGATAAAAGATTTATTTTTTTACGTTTTGTTTTTTTGCCCTAAACTTGACTTCGTGTGACAACAATGTCCTTGACTTCGTGTGACAACAACATCCTCTCCGGCGCAAGTCATCATAGGCTCTTCGAGTGCTTCCGAAGCCGCCTCCTTTTTGATCACGTCTTCCTCCCCTGCCACCACACTCCATAGCAAGTTAGGAAGCTCAAGGTAATCTTTAACCCTAAACAATCTGATGAATTGCTTGTTGTTTGTTTCGTTATTTTTTTTTTGAATTCTTGATTCATTACCCGTGAATCTTGTCGCTTTGAGGAAAGTTTTGTTCCTTGTGGATTGTGATGAGTTTACCTGATTGATCGTAGTTAGTGCGTAGATATTGCATTAAAGAATTTCTAGATGATTCTTCATTTCCTTGTGGACAATCAACTCTCAGATACCTTTTACTCCATTTGTCCAATCGATTCACTACATAAAAAGGTCTTTGGATATTTTCTCGATATTTATCGACACGGGTTATCTACTTCCTTTTTAAATACCTCGTCATGTCAGGAGGCATGAAGTTTTTTCCTTCAACTATGTGTTAGTACTGGATCATTAGTGTTGGCATTTAGATATGGAATTTATCCATCATCAAAACTTTAGAAAATAATATATTGGTTGATAATGAAATTTGAAATTGTTTCTTGGAGGTTCTTGTTATCTATATTCGGTGGACTAACGTAAACAAGAGTTTTGTGCCCTGAGTTATAGTAACTTGTGTCATTGAAATATGAGAGGAAGATAGTGCTGGGATGTCATCATATGCTTGAGTTACTATTTTATTCGGTTTGAGATCAAATTTTTGTGATAATGATGGAGGTTCTTGTTCAAAATCATTATAAAAGTAGGATTTTTTTTATCTCTTCTTGCATTCTCAATGTTAATTGATTGTTGTGTAATTTCTAAAGGTTTCTATTTGAGTTCTGATATTGCTTGGTCCTTGAAATTATTTTTCTTCAATTTATCATTTTTTTTCCATTTGCACGTCATCTCCTTCATATCTGTTGACCATGATAATCTAAACAGTCCGTTGACCAGAAATTTAAAAGGGATTTCTAGTTATAAGGAATAGTAAATAAAAAAATAATTATCTTATAAGAATATTATAATTTATTTTAAGGGTAAATATGATATTTGTTACATTTATATCCCACAATATTTGACAAACCAAATAGTAGTATTGGTTGACTTTTTTTAGTTAGCAAAACTTTATAAATAGTTACAAAAGATAATTATACTTTATAAATATTTGACAAACCATAAAAGTACTATTCCAAAAGATATTTGACCATAACACTTTATAAATATTTGACAAATCATAAAACTTTTTAAAAAAACTAATTACAAAAGATTTATTTAGTTAGCAGGATTTATTTTTTGGTTGGTAATATTTAATTTCTACTTGCCCAAGTTATATTTGGTTGAAAATATTTAATTTTTTATCAGCCAAATCTATTTGGCTAGTAATATGTGATTTATTACTATTTACTAGTCAAAGCTATATTTGGTTAGCATTTTTGATTTTTTTTTTACTAGTCAAAATTAACTTTGACTGATAAATATTAATTTTAAAATATAATTTTTACTGGACAAATTAGATTTGATCAGTAATTTTTAATTGTTATGAGTCAAAATTTGATTTAATGACTAAAGTTAAATTTAGTCATATTTAGTTAATATTTTTGAAAAAAAATAAAATTCATTTTAGATTTATATAAATAGAGAGAATTTACTAAAGAATAACAAATCCTTTCATTTTAATAAAATATATCAAAAAAAAATTAATACAATTTTTTTTCTTCCTCCTAGCATACCCTTTATAGTTTTAACAAGCAGATAGTTTTGATCATTAATTTTTTTTTTTAATTTTTTCTCAAAATTAATAGTTTTGAATACTTATTTCTCTATTTACTTACCCCATAGTTTAGTTGATAATATTTAATTTTGATTTTCTAATAAATCTTTTTTATCCATCACTTTATTAAAAAAACTTGAATACTTTAAAATTTGACTCGACTTATCCTGTTTACCGTCTTACTTTTCAAAACCATATTGTAAAAACTAGGAGGATATCCCTATCGCGGCATTTACTCCGTACAAAATCTTTGTTTTATCATTACCACCTCGACCATCGATTTCTGCCATGAAACAAACAAAACATGTAGCCCTACTTCTTTCACTCTTATTGAGGAAGACAGCAAATGGATGAATGAATGAACGAACGAACGGACTTGGTGCATACATGCAGCCTTTTTGAGAACCTTGAAACTCTCCTGTTGATGGTGAAACATTTTGGTTGGTTGGTGGCATGTGGACAGCTCCTCCACAATGACTCCTCATGTGTCATTGTCGCTCCCACCTCCACTGGCCATTGTCGAGTGCCGACTGCCTTGTTGTTCCTCTTGTCATCTCATTACTAAACCCCAATTATTTCCCCTTGCTTTTGGTTGGCCATTGGCCGTCCATGTGTCATTAACCCTAAAGCTTTGGGGGCTATAATTATACCTCTTGGGGCTTGATTAGTTATGTTTAGGAAAGAAGAAAAAGACAATAAAAAAAAGAAGAGAGAAGCTTCAAGAATAAGAGAGTTGATGATCATCACCTTCTTTAACGTCTCTCTTTTGTCATTTATGTTTACAGAATCATGTTGCTAGTTGTTATCAAGTTAGTTACTTTAGCTATTTATAGATGAGACATGTTTACTTATTTCTCGATTAATAGTATGATAATTTATCGAACCGCACCCTCTTGTTGGTGGTAGGAGAGAGAAGAGAGGGAGAGGAGGATTGTGTTTCCAAAAGTTAATCAACTAAATAATGAAACTTGTATCTAATTCTCTCCCAATTACTTCTATATATAATCATCTTTAATGAATTGGATTAGAAAGCCCAAATTCAACCCATTATCCCTTAACCAAAAATTAGTCCATTAACCCTTTAGTTTGATTCACAAATAAATCAAGTTGATTCATGACTAATTCATGATTAAACTAAATATGGTTCAACTCTACGATAAGAGATGTAGCTCATCCGCACTTCCATCATGATAAATATTTTCATATTTTTCTTATGTATGGTCCAACCAAACATTTATCTCTTAATTTAAGAATCATATTCTTTAATTTAATATAATATTATACTTATCTTAGTAAAAAAAATTAAGAAAAGTATATTTTTTAACATTATCGTCTAAAATATTTATAGAAACTTCTTTGATCATAGTGTTGTCAATTCTAAGATGTGGGACTAAAGAGAACTATATATTTTTTTTTATATAAAACAACCTGAGAAAATTAATGATGAGAAAAATTCATAATAACATGCCGTAGCTGAGTCTCGAACTCTAGATCACTAATTGTTTCGCTTGTGGAATTACTAATAAACCTTGGAATTATTTTTAGTGTAAATAGAAAAAAGGATATTAACGTAAATTCATTTTAGGCTTCACCAAAGTTAGTTAGTAAAGGGGGGAGATTTTTAATAAAATAGTAAGATATATATATATATATATATATATATATATATATATATATATATATATATATATATATATATATATATATATGTAATTAAGTTTGTTGGTACTAATAATAAGTAATTATTTGTTGGTACTAATAATTAAGTTTTGATGTATGAAAAATAAGTTAAAGTTAGATGTGTTATTATCTAATCTCTTTACCAAGTATGTAGGAATTGACGAGTTTAGAGGACCTGATACCAGGTTGAAGTCCAGATGTGTGATTTTGACATAAGTCCAGTTGAGTCTGCGAGACCTGACAAATGGCTGAAGTCTAATCAGGATGTTCGATTCCAGATGATTGGCTGAAGTCCAGATGTGCGATTCCGATAGGAAGACCTAGTGGATCAAGTGACAAGTCAAGATACTGCAAATGGTACATGAGGTAAGTCACTAATGGAGAGAGATCCAATGATGACGAATTTCGGTGGGACTATAGGCTTAATCCAACTTAGAGTCATTTGAGAAGTCTAAATTGAGACAATGACTAAATCTTGGTCTTGGGAAGACAAGATCTAAGTCATAAATTGATCATATTTTTAATATGCTAATTCTATTTTGCAGGATAATTTTTTTCTTCGGAATAACATGTTTTGCAAGGAATTAAAGTTGCAAAATAGATGAAAAAGAGGCTCTAGGCACCTGAATCTTGTCCGGGCACCAGGAGGTCTGGGGGCTCGGAGTTGCTCTAGGCACCCGGACAACCTAGGTGCGGCAAGAGGCGACTAGCTGAGGTGGTGATTATTGTTTGGCGGGCACACATCACGGTCCAAGCGTCCGGACGGGTCTGGGCGCCCAGAGATGGATAAAGTCTGCGGGATAGACTTTCGAAGAGGTGCAGCCACTTCCGCACACTCCAAGCGATCGGGAGTGGATCTAGGCGCTCATATGGGTTATAAAAGGAGGATTCGACTAACAGCTTTAAAACAACATTCTCTACGACTTTCGTACTCGCACGCTGCTCCGGAAAGGCCTCCAGGATACCAAAAAGTTGCTCCAACAAACTATACTTGCTCCTTCTACTTTGTATTATCGGTATTCGAAAATGCCTCTAGGATACCGAAAAGTTGCTCTGACAAACTACGCTTGCTCCTTCTACTTTGTATTGTCGGTATACTTTTATTTCCTATAATCTGTACTTAATCTTTGTATTATCATTTGTGATTATAGTGATTGTCAAATGAAAGTACTCAGCGAGTGCAGACCTTGGAGTATGAGTCGTCAAAGGCTCTGAACCAAGTAAAAATTAATGTGGTAGCATTTGATTTGAGTTTGTTTGTTTTCTGCTGCATATTCTCGTGATTTTAAAGTGACGGACGCTATTCATTCCCCTCTAGCATCTTTACTATCCTACATCAACAGCTCCTTTACCAACAATCGACTGCTATACATTCAATTGACTACCTCAATCAATTGCTCCTTTATTTTTTCCTTATGTGGACATCAATCTATTGTATCATTCGACTGCTAAACTTTTTGTCTGATTTATTACAAATTCATTACCATTAGTCTCATCAGTTGATTGTAATAAATTTAATATCCCAATTTTATTATTTCAATCCATGTCTTGGGGCATAATTACGCTCAAGAGAATGCAACGAATTTAGTTTGAAATATTTCTAAAGTGTCTAAGGTCATCAACGCATTTTTGTCAAAATTCATTAATAGACCTATAATATCTAGAATTTTAACATCTTCACATGATATAAACCAAGAGAGTCCTAAAAACCCTTAGCGATGTGATGAGTTAGTATGATAAACTTAAGTTCTCTAATGAGTTTAAGACAAAATATTTTAAAGTTGTGCCAATTTTTAAAACTCATAACTCTATAATCTTGGACTTTTAATTACTTTCAGTGACTTTTGTGAATTTTAAAAATATAAGTGTATTCAATCTAGACTTTTATAAACTCTAAAGAAATCTAGTGGTATCTAAATTAGTTTTTTTATAAAGTTTTAAAAAGTCATATGGTATTTAAAGTTGACTTTTTAAAACTATTTGAAAATCTTTGGTATATGAACTTTCAATATATTTTCATGGATTCTTTTAGAATTCCTTGGGTACAAACTTTATAACACTTGGTACAACTTAAAAAAAAAAAATCATCTACTCACTCTTGAAATTTTAATAGACTTTTAACCCTACACTCTCTCTCTTGTTTTCTTTTCTCACCTCTTCGACATTCTAACCCTCTCATATGTACACCCATAGCAGAACCCTACCACCACTCCTTCCTTGTAGCCATCGCCGGTGAAGGCTGGCAACGCCTCACCATATCCTGCCGACTTTACTCTCTCTTTTCATCTTCCTCTCCTAATTCCCTTGACATTGTAACGACCTAAAATTTCCTTGTCTTAAGTTCTAAAAATCCTTATTAATATTTAGAAATGATATAGAAATATTCTAGAGATTTTTAGAATTTTTTAGAGTATTTTTATGCAATTTTTGGAGGTCATTTGGTATTTTTACTAAACGAAAGAAGTTTCGACAAAAATAATGTCCAAGCCGAGACTCGAACCGGAGACCTCGGATTAAGCAGCACCCTAAGCGAATCCGACTGACCAAGTGTCTGAGCGGATGATGTTGATCAGATAGGTAGGGAAATATATTTAAGGAATAACATTTAATAAGAACCCTAGGTATAATAAAGAGGGAACTTGGGTTTTACCGTGACCTAACCTAATTCCTTCTCCCTTCTTCCTCTTCTGCGTGCGCCGATTCTGCCCGAGTGAAGAAAAAATGAAGCCCTAGCTTCGTCTCTGGCGGCCAGCCAAGGGGGATTTCCGCGAGCTCTTCTAGGATCCGAGCTCCTCTCATCAAGAAGGATCCCTAGGCACGAAGAGAAGGTTGGATTTGCAAGCTCTCCGAAAACCCTAGAAGCTTTATTTTCATTCTGAGTCCAAGAAGCAAGGTAAGTTGCTACTCACCTGCGGTAAGAGTAGTTCCGAACTTGATTTGGTGTTTCCTTGTATTTTTTTTGAGTATGCCGTGTAGATGAATGGTTTTTAAAAGTCTCTGCCGTGAGTTTCATTAAGGATACAAGAGGGGAATTGTTTAGGTTTGATATTAGGTTTGATATGTAGTTGTCTTCCGCTAATAGTTCCTTATACATGTGGTTTGATCTTACCGTATGGATTATAGCATTTTTGCTATAGGTTTTTCTGTTAAACCTGAAAAGAACAACCCTTGAAGTTAACATATCAAACTTAGATTTCCTTGTGTTTGCAGCAAGCACGAACAACTCTATTGGAGCTTAGAACAACCCCTCTTGGAGCTTGTTCCAGTTCGATTTTCTTTTGTTATATACGTGCATGAAAGGGAGTGAATAGATTTTGTAGTAGTGCAGATTTTTCGCTTGTATAGCAGTAGGTTTTAGCTTGAATTGTGCCACAAAAAGGGGCATGAATAGAGGAGCTTACTGTTAGTTTTGTTGTGCAGTTTTCATATTTTTATAGCAGTGCACGAGTAGTTCTTTTTCTCTGCGGTTTAGACCTTTATATGCTATGAATCTGCACAAGCAGATTTTTGCTTATTTCCTTTGCTATTTAATTCCCCTTTTGCTGTTTGCGAGCATGAGCAGTTCCTCTTTGCTTTACTGTTTGTGAACATGAGTAGTTTCCCATGTGCTATCAGTTAAGCATGTGTATTTCCTTTGCTGTTAGATGTGCACGAGCAGTATTTCCTAGTTTTTCTTTGTGTAACAATAGATATACATAAGCGCTATTAGTTTTCTTATATATGGAACCCTTGGATTCATTAGATGTGGTATAACATTTCTGCCGCAAGTTTCTGTTAAAACGAAACAAGTTATATAGATTTTAATTCCAACAAGTTTTAGATTTAGTTTAAGCTTGTATGGTATGCAGATTTTTATAAGTATTGCTTGTAGATTTTGATATGTATTATATGCAGAACTCCAATCTTAGAGCAGATTTTATTAAGCATTTCAAGTGCAGATTTTAGTTAACATTCAAGTGCAGTTTCGTTAAGCTTATAGTGCAGTTTTGTTAGCACAGTATGCAGATTTCTGTTAGTTAAATATGCAGAATTTTGATTAGCATAGAATGCAATTTTATTGAGTATTTCAGTACAGTTTTTATAAGTATTTCCATACAATTCTGTTAAGCATTTCAGTGCAATGTCAATAAGCATTTTAGTGCAGTTTTGGTATGAGACATCCTTTTATTAGAGGTATTAACAAGTATAAGAAAGATAAAGAAAAGAAAGAAAAAGGCCAAGACCATAAGTAAATCCCAAAGTCAAGACTTTAGAAATTTTGGCACACAAGGTGCTTGTTAAAATGTCAAGACATTTAAAGAAGAAGTAATTAAGATATTTTACTTTGAAGAGGCTAGTACCCGACTTCCAAGGTTGTCGTTAAACAGATCTAAATGACCAATTCCAAGGTCTTGGCCCTGGTAAGACCAAGGTCTTTACCCTCGTAGAACTTGTGACTAGCTACCACAGTCTCTATTAGGGAGCGCGCTTTGGTACTACGCCTGGGCCCAAGAGAAGTTGATTATTATTTAAAAGTATTAAAGTATAAGTTTTCAAACAAGTGAAATAAAAGAATAAGTTTAGAACAAATGAAATAAGTTTCACTTTGTTTTAAAATCAGCAAGTTTTAGTTTTCTTTTATGCTAGCATGTTATTTAGATTAGCTTACTATTATTTGCTAGTAGATGAGCATGAGCAGCTTTACATGTTTAGCATTTCATCCGGTTTGATTCCTTACTATTAGATGAGCATGAGTAGTTTTCAGTAAGCATTCAGTTAGTTTATGTTATAGATATATGTACATGCATATCGAGATTTTGTGAGTTAGATAGTGCTTACTAAGTAATTTTGCTTATAGATTGCATTTCCTCTTACTGTAGATAAAGAAAAGGAAAAGCTATAGCAAAGGAAGGCGATGAGGAGGTGCAGATGGTGTGTGATGCCAGGACTATGGGAGAGACTTGGGATGTTATTGAGTTTTCGTATTTTAGTGGATAAGAAACATTTGAGATGCATTTTATATTCCATGTCATTTGAGATTGTATTTTATCCTCCATGTCATTTGAGTTCATTCTTGTTTTAGATTGCATGCTGAGATGAGTTCTGATTAATAAGTAGATACTGTTGTGTTTGCATTGAGATATAGTGTGTATAGTTTCTGTTATTATGTGTTATATATGCATGTCAGTATTATATTGCATTTTAGTCCTGCTGTACTGCATACACTCTGCCGAAATTTTAAGTTTTCTGGAAAAAATAAGTTAAGTACAGTTTGTCATACTAGTTAAGTAAGAATTTATAGTAGTTAGGTAACGGTCACCCTTAGAGAGTAGTAATAAGAAGGGTGGTCGTTACAGACATCCTCTCCATCTCTTGGTTTCTTCCTCTCTTTCTCATCCTCTCATACCGTCGTTGCTCATCATGACCGCCAATTTTCTTCCCCTCTTTCTTCTCTCATAAGATGAGACATTCCTTTCTCTTCAAAAAACTACATAATCAAGGGTTCTCACTGTTAACTTTCAAACATATGTTTTTCATGAGAATATTTGAATCATTATGATAAAATAATCAAAGGTCATATGTGTGTCATATTTTTTTTTTATTTCTTGATGAAATGATGAAGAAATCATGTGGCTAACAAGTGAAAAATTGTTAATGGATACAAGATCTTGGATGTTGGTTGAAAATGTTTGATTAGAATGAAAAAGATCAAACTCTTCATGTTTTATTAAGGTCACCATGCATAAAATATTTAGCAAAATATGTATAATGACATGTGATTTTGAATGGTACATGATTGCAGGTTTGTTGCCTACTACTTTTATAGATTCTCATACTTATGTATTTATTTTCTATCTTATGCATATTTAAGTGATATTACCAATGGTAGATTCACAAGATAAATATATTGCATGGGCAACTGAAGAGAGCAATGAATTGTTAAAACTCATGGTTGAGGTTGCCACGTAAGGATGGCATGATAGAAGTGGAATCTTTAGCAAAAAAAACCGTAGAAACAAAAATACTACCAACTCTAAAAAAAACTTACAATCGAAAAGACTTTCACACAATATCAAAGTCGTTTAAAGTGGTTCAAACTAAGGTACAACAACTATTAATTGTAAGCTTATGCATCATAACTTTGGTTTTGGATGGGATCTCGAGATGAAGAAATTCACGACTCTTGAAGAAATATGGAAGGATTATTTTAAGGTTAGTATTTTCAATTTAAAATAGTAAAATTTACATTTATGATTAGAATTATAACTACTTTTAACACTTGATATTTTTCATTCTTTACCGTCTCATTCAAAACATAAACATTATCGAATAGATAATTTTGAGGATTATGAAGATCTGAGAATTATAGTTGGAAATGAAATTGCTATAGGAAAATACCCGATAAGACTAGGAGATGACACTAATGCAAGAACATTAGAGGTGGAAGACAATCGAGGTATTGATTGTAGGATCGATGACGTGCTAGAGGAGAGGGAGGGGGTGAACAGCATTCGTGGCTAATTCGTTCATTTAGGAAAACTCAGAATAACGCAGCGGAATAAAGAAAAGAAACAAATACAATTGCTAACAAATTTCTTTTACTTGGTTCAGAGTTTGTGATGACTCCTACTCCAAGGCCCACGATCGTTGATCGCTTTCGGTGGGCAATCACTAATAGCTCAGAAATTCTTTACAAGTAAGCAATTATAAGTACAAAACTAAACAAAGTATATCGACAATATAAGGATGAGTAAAAGAGTCGTCGATTGTCGGAGCAGCAGTTGAGCATTGTTGAAGCGTTTTAGAGCAACACAAGAGCACAATTAGTATGATTTTTGATGTTCCTGAAGTGCTGGTCGAGACCCTTTTTTATAGACTCTTCAAACCTGATCCAGATCCTCTGATCTCGAGATTAAGTTTTGACTTGACTCGGATCAGTTAACCGATCCCCAGGTTCGGTCGAACGAACCTGCTGAATCCACCTGACCTTCCGTCCAGATGTAGTCTCTCTGGATGAGCCTTTGTTCGTCCGATCGATCCCTCCATTCGGTCGATCAATCAGCTGATGGTCTCCTCCGTATTTGATCTGATCAACCTGGCTTGATCCGGTTACCGCTTATCCTTGGTTCGGTCTATTGATCCCAAGGTTCGGTTGACTGATCCCTCGATTAAACCCGTTCTGATCTCTAGAAATCTGATCCTACTGTACTGGGGTTCGGTCGACCGATCCAACCATTCGGTCGACCGATCAAGGCTAAGTTCGACCCTGTAAAACTTGTTAGTGTTGGTGCAATTGACCTCTAGGGTTTTAATGTTTGATAATATACCTAAGTTTGGTCAATTTGACCAAGGGTTGATTCAAACATGACTTGATGTTTGGAACAAAGAAGTCTAGTCAGGACTAGATGACTAGCAAAGGTAAGTCCTATCCAAAGGATAGGCAAGTGAGAAGTCTACTGAGTGACTAGTCCTAACTGGAGGGTAGGTAAAGTGGAAGTCTTGGTGAGTGAAGCCAGACCCTAGTGAGTGAAGCTAGGTGGTGGAAGTCCTGGTGAGTGAAACCAGACCCTAGTGAGTGAAGCTAGGTGGTGGAAGTCTTGGTGAGTGAAGTCGGGTCCTAGTGAGTGAAGTTAGGTGGTAGAACTCCTGGTGAGTGAAGCCAGACCCTAGTGAGTGAAGCTAGGTAGTGGAAGTCCTAGTGAGTGAAGTCGGACCCTAGTGAGTGAGAAGTTAGGTGGCAAAAGTCCTGGTGAGTGAAACCAGGCAATGGAAGTCCTAGAGAGTGAAGTTGGCCAGCCCTATGGGAAGTAACCCTAGGTTATATGTGATCGACAGATTTCCGATCAACCGTACATGGTCGACCGGACCAGCGAATCTTAAAATCTGTTAACACTGTCTTACTTTATTATTTTATCTATTGTGCTAACTCAGTGTTGTAGGGAAGTCCAGCTAGGTCAACGGGCTGATGGAATAGCTAGCATGAAGTCTAGACAGGTCGACGGGCTGACCAGATGTCTGGCAGGTAAGTTAAGGTAAGTCACTAGAGGGGAGTGACTTGGTAAGGACGCGTTCCCAGTTAGAGAACTGTATGCGTCGATCCAACTTAGATCCATTTTGCAAATTGAAGTTGAGATCGTGACAAGATTGTGGTCTCGAGGTGATAGAATATAATTACTACTCTATTTGACTATAATTGTGCTAACACATTGTTTTACAGGGTAGTATAATTTGTATTTACCTTGGACTAACATTTTCTTGCAGGAAAGTGAGTTGTTGGAAAATGGTGGTCTGGGCGCCCGAAAGGGGTTCGGGTGCTCGGAGTTGGTCTGGGTGCTCGGAAGGCAAATCTTATCTCCGCCAGCTAGGAGCGCGCCGATTGGTTGGACGACGTCATGGTCTATGCGCTCGGAAGAGATCTGGGCACCTGGAGCACTCCTATAAAAGAAGCCTTCTACCTGGAGCAGAAATAACAACTTCTTTTATGACTGCTCTGTTGCGCACTACTCCTATGATGCTGCGAGGCTTCTCCGACAACCTGCGACTCAATTTCCTTTTCCTGTTGTCGGTATTCTTTTAATAATTCTTGTACTAAAGTTTGTAATATTTTGTGAATTATTAGTGATTGCCCAATGAAAGCACTCAACGAGTGCATGCCTTGGAGTAGGAGTCGACGAAGGCTCCGAACCAAGTAAAATTAGTTTTGTTAGTGTTGTGCTTATTATTTTCCGCTGCGTACTCGAATTACTAACGAATTTTTGACAATAGCTATTCCCCCCCCCCCCCCCTCCCCCTTCTAGCGAACTTTACGATCCAACAGTTAGTTTCCTGCAAAACAGAGTTAGACAAATAACAATTGATATGTAAATCAAAAACTTGACAACCTTCAGACTATCCAGTTCTGACTTTGAATTTCCTTCGAAAACCTAGGTCGAACTGATGCCTACTATTCCCTCAGCGGGGAACACGCCCTCACCTACTCCTCTCAAGAGAAGTTACCTATTGCCAGACTGGTCCTCCAGACCGGCTGGACTTTTGCTCAACGCCCGAGGCTTCAAGACTTTCTGTTGGACGTCCGCTCCACAACCTATCCAGACTTTCCTTTTAGGGTTACCACCCCCTAGGACCTAGGGTTACCTCCCCCTAGGGGTTTCCATAACCTAGGGTTACCACCCCCAGGACCTAGGGTACCTCCCTCTAGGGTTTTCCACCTGCCTAGAATCTATTAGGACTTTCCTGCAAACTCCATCACACTTGTTAGACAACAAGACATCTTAACTTTGGACCCTTTGCCATAATCAAAACTTAGATTCGATTGTCTGGTGCTTCTTGCACCAACATTAATTTGTCAAATGATTACGTGTTTGATCACAATATTGGTAAATTCATGCAAAGTGATAGACAAGAATCTTTATACAAGCCTTTAATTTTTGAAGAGTCTGCTCCACCATTACCATCTCAACCCATAAGTTTGGAAGTTCCTCCAACCATTAGAAAATGAGATAGGACTGAGCTTGAAGGAAAATCAAGTACTTTCAAGAATAATGATGCAGATGTTATGTATAGACTCTCTCACGCTCTTGAGAAGGTGGTTTCTAAAATAGAATCAATATGGAATGCAAGTGAAGGCTTTTGGGATGCTCTCAAGGAGGTCCCAAACTTGGATCATTGTATTCGATACAAAGTACTTGATTTGCTTAATACACAATCAAAGAAGATCAATTTTTTGAAAATAACCATTGAAGAGCATTCAAGATGGATAGACTATAAATTGAATGAATAAGTGAATTTTTGGGGCATGATTAGTAATGATTTTTATTATGTAAAATTCTATCATATTATTTTGAATTGTTTTATGGTGATTGAACTAGCAACGATTTCTTGGTTCATATTATTTATAAATTTACAAGTTTCAAGTTGATTATCAATTATATCTTGTTTTGGTTACAAGTGGAATAATTTTCATAAATTATTAGAGTTTTTTTATTTTAATTTCTTGTTTGATATCAAGTGGTTCATTTAAATGTGAAACATCAAAATGCATGAAGTAGAAGAACAAATGGAAGACGAGGTATTGGAAGAAGAATTAAATGAAATGCTTAGGTGTTTGTTGGTGTAATTGTATAGGATCCTATGTGTGTTGATTGAGAGCAACATGTCCATCACCCCTTAAGTAGACGACCAATAATATCCAAAGGATACAATTATAGTCATAGAATATTAAAATAGGATCCAACACACTTTTTAGAAATTTATAGAATGCATCTGAGTGTATTTTTAAAATTGTGAAACATCGTTAGAGAAAAAACATCATTGTAAATACAAGATACATTTGTATTGAAGAAATGGTTATCATGTTTTTATGTGTTGTTGGTCACAATACTTGATACTCTTTGATTCGTAAAACATTTGATTGATCACACTACAATACTAGCCAAAACTTCAGCAAGGTGTTAAATGCATTAAATAGCATTGCAGCATATCTGATCGTTAAATCTGGATTTGTAGTGCTCGAGAGAATAAGGGAGTGTACAAGATTTTTTCCTTATTTTAAAGTAAGTAATGAAATTCTTCAATTATTTTTATTACTACTATTGCTATTATTATTATTGTTATTATTTTTCCATTGTTACAAGATTGCATTAGAGCTATTGATGGTCTTCATGTTCCAACAATAGTGCTTGAACATGATACTAACAACTATCGTAATCATCATGGAATGATTTCACAAAATGTTTTGGAAGCTTGTAACTTTGATTTACAATTCATATATGCGCTCAGTGGGTGGAAGGGATCTGCTCATGATTCAAATGTTTTTACTGATACTTTATCAAGAACTAACAGACTTAAAGTTCCATAAGGTATATGTATATTGTTCTATATATTACTTGTTTATTTTATTTTATTTTATTTTGTAATTTTTCAAAATTGCATATGTTATTTATATTTGGACGTTTGATTCCACGAACATGGTTTGATAGGTAAATTTTTTGGTGGATGGTGGATATCCAAATTGACGTTAATTTTTGGCTCCATTTCGAAGTGTGTGTTATCATCTCCAGGAATTCACTAGGTAAGGTCATCACCGAGAAAATGAAAAGGAGTTATTCAATCTTCATCATATTTCCTTGAGGAACGTCATTGAGAGGGTATTTAGAATATTTAAATCACAATTTAAAATATTCAAAACATCTCCTCCATTTTTATATACATCACAAGTAGAGTTTGTTTTGGCTTGTGCCGGATTGCATAATTTTCTTAACAAGGAGTGTTGTTCTAATGAATTTTTAGGTGAACCAGATAATGAAACTTCATCATCCTTGCCAGAACAAGTTCATGATGTTGATTGCTTTGATCAATTATTTGCTACTCAAGAACAACAACGAGCAAATGACTTCTCTTAGTTTTAGGAAAAACTCATTATACATCTCACAAAGACTATAGAGTTGACTTGTATGTATATTAAGACACATTAGATATAAGTGACATATTAGGAGGATGAGCAAAAATTAAGATGGTGATTTAGTGCATTTATTTGAGTTTTAGTTTCATCAAAATATATAGTTTTTGTGAAGCTCAATCATGGGGAAAGCAAATATACAAGTCATGTGCATTTGCCCTAAAAATTATGGTTATAAATTATTTTTAAAAACATTTCAAAAAATCTTGGTGAAGTCTATTTGCTGATAGTAATCACCATTGATTAGTTAAAAATAAATTTAGCGTGAAACAATGAAGTTTTTAATAGTTTCAAATTTTGTATCATTATTCTTTGAAAATGAGATGTATTTTCATATAATATTAATTTTCCCTAATAGTATATGGCATAAGTAATATCTACATAAAATTTTATGATTTTTTGAATATCGTAGAATTATTTATGAGTTTTTGAAATTGAGTCTGAAATTAAATTTAGAAATCAGAAACCCCAATCAATTAGGCACTATTGTCAAACGATTGAGATGTACTATAATCGATTGGTACTGGGCATCAATCAATTTATACGAGCTGTAATCGATTGGTAGATGAAACTAATCAATTAACATAACTATGTTTTGGCTGAAATAGTTTGATTTTAGTTCATTAAGGTAGATTTAGTCAATTTAACTATATCTAACCCTTTGAAATACTTAGGTAAGCATGTAAGTGTAATTTTCTTGATGAAAATAAAAAAAAAATGGTTAAAGAGGACTAATGTGAACAAGTTAAGGAGGAGGTTTAGATTCAAGAGTGAATTTGTAACCTTATCACTTTAAATTTTAGAACTTCGTTAAATACAAATCATTGTTGGTGTAATGATAGAAGTTAGAACATACTTTAAGAGGGAGGTTTTCCTTAAATGTATGATGATGGATGGATGTTCAAGGTTGAGCATTGGAGATAATGGAAGGGTATGTGACCTTTATTGTAAAGTTTGAATGATAAAAGAATGAATCTTGGGAATAAAATTTTTGATCTGTGTCAAAGGGGGGATTTAAGATTCAAGTTTAGAAACCCTCATTTATACATTGGCATGGGATAAAGAAGGAAATTGAGCTAATATGGGTTAGCCTAATTTAAACATATTGTCAAACATAAAAAATGGGAAGATTATTGGTGCAATCATCCTCGGGTCAAGGTTGGCCAGTATGACTAAGCTTGAGTTGGCTTGAGCTTGAGTTTCAATATTTGATAATATGTGAGAGAGAAGTCAAGTGGATCAAGAGAGGATCAAATACTTGTTTGGGAAAGTCCTAACTGGAGGTTAGATAATGGGAAGTCTAAATTGAAGGTTAGGCAATGGAAAGTCCTAATTGGAAGTTAGGTAACATAAAGTCCTAGTGAGACTAGACAATGAAGACCTAGTTGAGAATTAGGTAGTGGAAGTCCTAGCGGAGATAAGTAGTAGAAGATCTAGTTGGGACTAGACAACAGAAGTCCTAGTGGGGCTAGATAATGAAAGACCTAGTTGAGAACTAAGCAATAGAAGTCTAATGGAAAGTTGGTAAGGAAAAATCCAAATGGGTCAAAGGAAGATCGAACACTTGGCACGAGATGGAAAGTCCTAGTTGATCAAAGGTTGACCAGAAACTTAGTGAAGAAGCCCTGGTAGATCAAGGTTGGCTAGATGCTAGGTAACGAGAAGTCCTAATGAGTCATGGAAGACTTTGGATTGGGCAAAGGAACCCTAAACTCAGGTTCAAAGTTTTCGGGTTGGTCAATCAATTAGGTCAATCAATTAGCCTTGGCCCAATCGATTAGTGTAATCAATTGGAAAGCTTTTTCGTAAAGCACAAAAAAGTACCGAATCCATTAGGCTAATAGATTCAACATGACCCAATCAATTAGAGTAATTGATTGAGAGTTTTGTCACAACAACACAGTAAGTGTTGGAATTGATTGAGCAATCGATTAAGGCCAAACCAATTGATTAAGATAATTGATTGAGGGTATTTTCACGATAGCACAGAAAGCCTCAAAATCAATTGGGACAATTGATTAGAGACTTCCTAGTCAATTAGTATGTCTTACCAATTGATTAGCTATGTAAAAAAGAGTCATCTTTGAATGGTCAAGCTAACGTGGCAATCAATTAGGGGCAAACCTAATCGATTAGGAGGTGAAAAATAATTCAAACAACATCCACATAAAGGGGAGTTCGTCAAGGGTTTTCAACTAGTTCTTGTGTGTTTGGAGAAAAAAGTTTTGTTGTATTTCCATCCACCAAGAGGCAATCCGAAGTAAGAAAAGAGCAAGCAACACAATGTTCCTGTAAACTCTAAAAGTCATTCTCAATTGTATTTTGTATTTGCGTTCTTATTTTCTTGTTGTATTCTCATGCTTGAGATTGTATGAGTCTTCTTCGTCTCTAGAAAGGAGATTTACATAGTGCATCTGTGAGAGTGAGGAGTGAACTCTTAGATTACTCATCTTAAGAAGGTGGCTACCAAGTAAAATCAAGGTGTTAGCATTGCTTCAAGTTTTTTTGATGAAAATCATATTCAAAGAAATGAACAAAGCTATTCACCCCTAGCTCTCTACATGACCTAATAGAGAAGTCCTAACAAGTTATGTTAGGAAATGATGATGTCCTAATAGGTCAAGATTGATTGTATGTTAAATAATAGTGAAGTCTCAATAAGTCAAAGTTGATCGGATGCTAGACAATTGTGAAGTCCCAACATGTCAAATTGATCATATGTTAAGCAAAGGAAGTCCATGTAGGATCAGTGCGAGTCGATAGAGGGGAGGGGGGGGGGGGGTTGAATATCGAACATTTTTATTTTTGATTTTGTCATTTGTTCTTTCTATCAGGGTTAGTATGTTGTAGAATATAAATAAATAATATAAAAGAAAGAACACACCAGATATACTTGGTTCCTAACCCCCAAGGATCAGTACGTCCAAGGCCTAATCACGGAAGACGCCTGTCCATTAGTGGTCTCCTTTCTAAAACTTTTTAAAGGTGAAGAAACCCATCTTACAATTTAACAAGCACAAGAAAATATTATAAATTAAAACACAACTTGTAAATAGAAAGACAAACAAATGATAATGGTTGGTCTAAAAGTTCTGAGCGCAACGCACCCCTCTTGGAGCTTCCTCGATCACAGAGCTTTGCCTTGCTATCTTTTCTTTCGAGTATAGAGATAGAGTGGCAGAAGAATTGATTTTGAATGTAGAACCTTTGTCTCCTTTTATAGAGTTGGATTAGATCTTTATCTAGATCAACTCTTATATGGATAAAGTCATATCTAGATGCACCCATATATGGATGAAGCCATATCTATCAAGTCTTATCTCTATCCACATCATCTAACTTATCCTTATCCTCATCCTAATCCTCATCCAAATCATAAAGATGAACCAGATATATCATCACATAATCTCCTATGCCAATATTTCTAACAACTTAGCAATCTGGACTGAACCTAGTTGGTCTACCGAACCACTAGTTTGGTCACATAAACCAATTTGGGTCTGATTCAACCCGAGTCAAGTCTGATTCACCCATTTGTATTTGTATGATCTCTATTTTGTTGGGTTTTTCGGGCAGCGAAAACCGCTTTTCGCGTCGCGAAAACCCCGAATCGCCCAAGCCACGGATCTCGTGCAAGGTAAAACTTTCGAAAAATACGAGTACGAGTTTAAAACACGATCGACTCTTAGATCTACGAGGGAAAAACATTTACCCTTGATGCGTGCCCTTCGTAATCCCGCAACGTCCAAAGGTAGCCGGATCTCGAGACCGTCAAGCGAACGGTCCTCTAGCGGTATCCACACAAACAAGGAGTGGTCTTCTACCACTCAAAGATGGAGAGGAGAACCCACAAGTGTGCTAGCACTTTCTAGGGCTCTCGGATTGGATCTAAAAGGTGAGAAAGGAGAGAAGGGAAAAAGGAACTCACACACCCCTCTAGGTACTCTCCTTTTGTGACCTTCACACCACCTAGTTGCTTGGAATCAACTCTCACTTCTTCTCCACCATGAAGCCACGACCATCAGCAAGCTAGAGAGAGGGAGAAGCACCCAAGGAAGAAGAAGCATTGAACACCATTCAATTGCCACCAAATGAAACCCTCTCCTCACTTAGTGTGGCCGACCACCACATGTGTAACCCCCACATTAATGTGGCCGGCCACATTAAGAGGATTAATGGTGTGTAACCTCCATGAGGTGGCACACCATTATATAAGGGGATGATGTGGCATGCCATGTAGGATGAGTCATCCTCATGATGTGTCAATTCATCAAGTCAAAACTTGATGTGTCAACCTCTATTTGGTCAAGTCAAACTTGACCAATGCTCTTCCTAGTTGAGTTAAATCCAAGTTTTGATTCAAGTCAATTTTAATTTAATGAATCTCAATTCATTAATATAAATTGACTCATGAATCAAATTTAAATTAGACTCATTCAACAATTGAATCTAATTGAGTCTAACTCAATAAGTCTAATTTGAATCCAATCTTTGATTCATCATATGAATCTAATCCTATTGGTTTATCATATGAACCTAATCTCCATGCACATGTTATTTGTGTGTGACCCAATAGGTTCTTGTAACGTTGGCAATGTTATAAACTCCTTTAAAAACATAAGCAATGAGCGGCATCTAGCAATACATCATTGCTACCCAAGTTACAAGAAATGTTGAGATCCAACATCACCTTGTGACTACTAATTGTGACTCCTCATAATATGTGACAAGTGTCCTTCTATCCTAGACATCTAGATTGATCAATGTGAGGTATAGACCGTGTCATCCTCTGACCAATCTAAATCTTGAACTCCGAGTAGACTCACTCAATTAAATGAGCTCAATATCTCATATTGACTCATTTGGGTATGGCCATACACTTCGTGGTCTCACTCTATCAAGAATATCGATGTCTCTCCTGTCATATAGGAGGGATAGATCCCATCTACATCACTCACATCCCTCTGCATAATTTGTTATATACCCAGTAATCGCCTTTATAGTCCACCCAGTTACGGGTGACGTTTGACGAAACTAAAGTACATAACTCCTTATGTAGGGATCCATGGTGACTTCAGGTCTAAGGACTAATAGTCATACTAATAGCCACATGAGAAAGTATATGACACTCATATAACGATCCATGATACTTTCTCATGGCGGGTCATTCAGTATACATTCTCTAATGCATACCCATGTGTCAGCTTGATATCTCTATATCCATGACTTGTGAGATCAAGTCATCGAGCTGACCTACATGCTAGTCTTATTGTATTAACATTGTCCCTGAATGTTAATACTCGACTAGGAATGATTTAGAGTAGTGTTCCCTATATCATCTCACTATCGATTCAACTAATCGATTGATATAGGTATGAACGTTCTACTCAAGGACGTTACTATACTTATTTTATCTGACACTAATACAAATAAGAATAATAACCAAAAACCAATGCCTTTATTAATATACAAAAAATATGATATACATGAGTCCATACAATCATCAAATGATTGGCTCTAGGGCTCTAACTAACAATCTCCCACTAGCACTAGTGCCAATCAGTATAGGCTCTAAGGCCTAATGACCTAGTGTGACCATCATGCTTTCTCTGTGCCAAAGCCTTGGTCAAGGGATCTGCGATGTTAGCCTCTGTAGGTACTTTGCAAATCTTCACATCTCCTCTATCGATAATCTCCCGAATGAGATGAAAGCGCCGTAGTATGTGCTTGGTCCGCTGGTGTGAGCGAGGTTCCTTCGCCTGTGCTATAGCTCCATTGTTGTCACAATAGAGCTCAACTGGGTCAGCGATGCTAGGAACCACCCCAAGTTCAGTGATGAACTTGCGGATCCTGATGCAGCAATGTACTCGGCTTCTGTTGTAGAATCAGCTACTGTATCCTGCTTCGAACTCTTCCAGCTGACAGCACCACCATTAATGCAAAATACGAACCCCGACTGCGATCTATAGTCATCCTGGTCGGTCTGGAAGCTAGCATCACTGTAACCCTTTACAGCTAGCTCATCATTGCCTCCATATATCAAGAAATATTCTTTAGTCCTTCTTAAGTACTTAAGAATATTCTTGACCGCTATCCAGTGACTTTCACCTGGATCTGACTGGTATCTGCTCGTCATGCTCAAAGCATACGAGACATCAGGTCGAGTACATAGCATGACGTACATGATCGATCCTATGGCTGAGGCATAAGGGATCTGATCCATGCGGTCTCTCTCCTCTCTAGAAGAGGGACTTTGAGTCTTCGAAAGACTCACGCTATGTGACATCGGCAGAAATCCCTTCTTGGAGTTCTGCATGGCAAACCGAAGGAGTACCTTATCAATGTATGTACTCTGACTTAGGCCAAGCAATCTCTTAGATCTATCTCTATAGATCTGAATCCCTAGAATGCGGGATGCCTCACCTAAGTCCTTCATTGAGAAGCAACTCCCTAGCCAGGTCTTGACAGACTGAAGCATAGGGATGTCCTTCCCAATGAGTAGTATGTCATCCACATACAATATGAGGAAGACAACTATGTCCCCTACAACCTTCTTGTAGACACAAGGCTCATCTTCGTTCTTGATGAAACCAAACTGTTTGATCGCATCATCGAATCGAAGATTCCAGCTCCGAGAAGCTTGCTTTAATCCATAAATGGACCTATGCAGCTTGCATACTCTACTAGTATGCTGTGGATCTACAAAACCCTCAGATTGTGTCATGTACACATCCTCGAGTAGGTTTCCATTCAGAAACGCGGTTTTGACATCCATCTGCCATATCTCATAGTCATGGTAGGCTGCAATAGCAAGCATGATCCGAATTGACTTAAACATCGCTACTGGAGAAAAGGTTTCATCATAGTCAATACCATGAATCTGCTTGAAACCTTTAGCTACTAAGCGACCCTTATAGATAAGTCCATTCATGTCAGTCTTTCTCTTAAAGACCCACTTACACCCAATGGGTTCTACCCCTTCAGGTGGATCAACCAAAGTCCATACTTGGTTGGTGTACATGGATTCCATCTCGGATCTCATGGCTTCTAGCCATTTCTCAGAATCTAGTCTCAT
Source organism: Zingiber officinale (assembly GCF_018446385.1). Classification (NCBI taxonomy): domain Eukaryota; kingdom Viridiplantae; phylum Streptophyta; class Magnoliopsida; order Zingiberales; family Zingiberaceae; genus Zingiber; species Zingiber officinale. The sequence continues at coordinate 19,879,007 of NC_055989.1, forward strand.
CACAGCTTCCTGATAGGTGGTAGGCTCATCCTTTATGAGCATAACGACATCATTGTCAGACAAGAGAAATGAGTATCTCTCAGGCTGACGACGTACCCTATCAGACCTGCGAAGAGGTATGTCTACTTGAACTGGTTGTTGTTCCTCAACTCCTTGTGGAACAACATCATCCACAACACTTTTTGGTTCCAGTTCAATTTCCATCGAGGCATCAGTGCTATTGTTCACATCTTGAACTTCTTCAAGATCGAACGTGCTCCCACTAGTCTTTCTAGAAACAAAGTCCCTTTCTAGAAAGACCCCAGTCTTTGCCACAACTACCTTGTGCTGACTGGGAATGTAGAAGTAATATCCCTTAGTTTCCTTGGGATATCCGATGAAATAACACTTGTCGGATTTGGGTCCTAATTTGTCTGAGACTTGACGTCGTATGTAAGCCTCACAACCCCAAATCCTCATGAAAGACACCTGGGCATCTCTCCCAGTCCATATCCTATATGGTGTCTTTATCACGGCCTTGGATGGAACTCGGTTGAGAATGAAAGCTACCGTGTCTAGAGCATATCCCCATAGATATGTCGGAAGATCTGTGTGACTCATCATAGACCGTACCATATCTAATAAGGTACGATTTCTCCTTTCGGATACACCATTCCACTGTGGTGTTCCAGGAGGAGTGAGTTGGGATAGAATCCCACACTCAGCTAAATAGTCACGAAACTCATGGCTTAAGTATTCACCACCTCGATCTGATCGAAGTATCTTAATACTCTTGCCAAGCTGGTTCTGTACTTCATTCTTGAATTCTTTGAACTTTTCAAAGGATTCAGACTTATGTGTCATCAAGTACACATAACCATATCTACTGAAGTCATCAGTAAATGTGATGAAGTATCTATAACCGCCTCTAGCAGCAACATTGAAAGGGCCACATACATCACTATGTATGAGTCCTAACAAATCAGTTGCTCTCTCGTTGTGCCCACTAAAGGGAGTCTTGGTCATCTTGCCTCGTAGGCATGACTCGCATATCTCATATGATTCAAAATCAAATGAGTCCAGCAAACCATCCTTATGGAGCTGGGATAAGCGCTTGTCATTTATATGACCTAAGCGACAGTGCCAGAGGTATGTTTGGTTCATGTCATTTGACTTGAACCTCTTGGTATTTACGTTATAGATAGGGCTCTCTAGATCTAGAATATAGAGTCCGTTCATCAAAGGTGCACTACAATAGAACATATCGTTTAAATAGACGGAACAACATTTGTTCTTTATTATAAACGAAAATCCTTTCTTGTCCAAACAAGAAACGGAAATTATGTTCTTAGTCAAGGCAGGCACATAACAACAACCATCTAATTCTAGTACAAGCCCAGAGGGAAGAGATAGATGATAAGTTCCTACAGCAATAGCAGCAACTCGTTCTCCATTGCCTACTCGTAGGTCTATCTCACCCTTTGTCAATGCCCTGCTATTCCTCAGCGCTTGTACATTAGTACAAATGTGTGAAGCACATCCGGTATCTAATACCCACGATGAAGAAATAGAGAGGTTGACTTCTATAACATTTATACCTGAAGTAGAAATCTTATTTCTCTTCTTCTTAAGATCTTCCAGGTATTCTTTGGAGTTCCTCTTCCAGTGCCTTGCTTGTCCTTGATATAGGTGACAAAGATGTTCAACCATATCGTAAGCGCTCATCAACTCATGTTGCTTCTGAAGCTCAAAGTTCATGGTTGCGAGCATAAGACAAGACACATCTAATGCGTCATCTTGATGCTTCTTGTAAGCATCTCGGTCTGCTCGCGTGGCAGTGGCAGGAGGAGCCTCCGGAATGAGCTGCTCCAGAACGTACAATTTACGTTCTTGGGTGAGAACTATTCTTAGGTTCCTGTACCAGTCCAGGAAATTTGCTCCGTTGAGCTTGTCCTTCTTAAGGACAGATCGCAGAGAGAAAATGTTCGTATTTGACGTCATGGTTATCTACAACAGAAAATTTGCAGAAATAAATATCATATTCTTTAAAATCATTTAATTAGGCCTTTAATTAAATGATGCTCCCACTGAATTCTATAATTCTTGTGGGACAAGATCCACATCATACTAACCCTTGAGTTAGCTTTGGCTAATACGCCCAAGGCTTAGTATGATCGGTAGGTAACGATTACCAATTACATCTCTATACAACTCTTGTTTATAAAATCAATATCCGCATTTATATTAAAACTCGAGTTAGCTTTGGCTAATACGCCCGAGAGTTAATATAGATGTGATTTTGATCTATCTTTTCCAACCGTTGGAATAATGCCTATAGTTGACTCGATCCAACCGAGTAACTAGGAATACTCAATCTAATTGAGCTTGTATTCACCCATGCGTTGATAGGCGGGACCAAGATTGTCCCTCCGTACCCTACCAAGATAATATGTATTGCTCTGCTTTGGCAGATTCAACAATACATGTGATCGAGGTAGTGATAGGTATCACGGCACGGTTAGACATTTAGAGTTGGTTCGATCGAGATCTAATCTAATCGAAAAGGATGCATCTTGTGCATGACTTAGATCTAATCTAATCGTAAGGGTGCATCATGTGCACGACTTAGATCTAATCTAATCGTAAGGCACTAATTAATTAATTACTTATTAAACATGCATCACATACACAAGCAATTAATTAACTTATTTGTGATTTAGTCATGGCCCTACTACGATCTTCTCAAGCCAATGAGAAGACCGATTGGTCAACCTAGGGTCAACAGCTTCTCCAAGCTCCTCCCTTTGACCACCTTGTGTTGCTCGTGCCCGCCTCGGAACTCCGTCTCGTGTGGACCCTCCACCGCTCCAATTTGTACATTACAATTTGAAACTCGAGTTACATTCGAGTCTAAATCTAATTTACAACAAGAATATAAGAGAAAGGCACGACGCGCAGGTCGCGGAAAAATAAAACATACAACACATAACGGCACGCAGGCCGTATTATGAATTACAACACAATCCAATCATATTGGGTTTTTGGGCCATGACTATCACAAAATTAATATATAATTCAAAATTATATATTTTCATAATTTTCTATAATTTTTAAAATAATTTTTACAATTTTACGAGTAAAATTTCCCGGCGGTCCCGTTTAGCGGTTTCGGGCGCAATCGCGGAACGGATCCCCTTGCGGGGCCCAGGGGCAGCGCCCCTACCCGCGATCTAACCATCGCGAGGGTTCGTTTGCGATCCAACAGCGCCTAAACCCGCTGTCCCAAAACGATTTGGGCCGAGACATTGCCGTTTCGGAAAAATCTTCCCGGCGGGTTCGTTTTAAGCGATTTCGGGTGCGATCGCGGAGCAAATCCCCTTGCGGGGTTAGGGGCAGTACCCCTACCCACGATCTAACCATCGTGAGTTGCTCCTTTGCGATCTAATGGCACCCAAGCCCGCTGTCCCAAACGGATTTGGGGCGAAATGAAGCCGGTTTTGAAAGATCTTTCTGGTAGCCGAAGCCTACAAGTGCCGAGACACTTGTGCTTCGCTTCTACGGAAAAATTACCCATAAAATCATAAAAAACTAATTTTTACAGAAAATCACAGAAGGTTTTATTTTTCATAAAAATAAAAACAAACTCGTACAAGCCTTGCACGTGGATCTGATACCACTGTTGGATTTTTCGGGCCGCGAAAACCCCGAATCGCCCAAGCCACGGATCTCGTGCAAGGTAAAACTTTCGAAAAATACGAGTACGAGTTTAAAACACGATCGACTCTTAGATCTACGAGGGAAAAACATTTACCCTTGATGCGTGCCCTTCGTAATCCCGCAACGTCCAAAGGTAGCCGGATCTCGAGACCGTCAAGCGAACGGTTCTCTAGCGGTATCCACACGAACAATGAGTGGTCTTCTACCACTCAAAGATGGAGAGGAGAACCCACAAGTGTGCTAGCACTTTCTAGGGCTCTCGGATTGGATCTAAAAGGTGAGAAAGGAGAGAAGGGAAAAAGGAACTCACACACCCCTCTAGGTACTCTCCTTTTGTGACCTTCACACCACCTAGTTGCTTGGAATCAACTCTCACTTCTTCTCCACCATGAAGCCACGACCATCAGCAAGCTAGAGAGAGGGAGAAGCACCCAAGGAAGAAGAAGCATTGAACACCATTCAATTGCCACCAAATGAAACCCTCTCCTCACTTAGTGTGGCCGGCCACCACATGTGTAACCCCCACATTAATGTGGTCGGCCACATTAAGAGGATTAATGGTGTGTAACCTCCATGAGGTGGCACACCATTATATAAGGGGATGATGTGGCATGCCATGTAGGATGAGTCATCCTCATGATGTGTCAATTCATCAAGTCAAAACTTGATGTGTCAACCTCTATTTGGTTAAGTCAAACTTGACCAATGCTCTTCCTAGTTGAGTTAAATCCAAGCTTTGATTCAAGTCAATTTTAATTTAATGAATCTCAATTTATTAATATAAATTGACTCATGAATCAAATTTAAATTAGACTCATTCAACAATTGAATCTAATTGAGTCTAACTCAATAAGTCTAATTTGAATCCAATCTTTGATTCATCATATGAATCTAATCCTATTGGTTCATCATATGAACCTAATCTCCATGCACATGTTATTTGTGTGTGACCCAATAGGTTCTTGTAACGTTGGCAATGTTATAAACTCCTTTAAAAACATAAGCAATGAGCGGCATCTAGCAATACATCATTGCTACCCAAGTTACAAGAAATGTTGAGATCCAACATCACCTTGTGACTACTAATTGTGACTCCTCACAATATGTGACAAGTGTCCTTCTATCCTAGACATCTAGATTGATCAATGTGAGGCATAGACCGTGTCATCCTCTGACCAATCTAAATCTTGAACTCCGAGTAGACTCACTCAATTAAATGAGCTCAATATCTCATATTGACTCATTTGGGTATGGCCATACACTTCGTGGTCTCACTCTATCAAGAATATCGATGTCTCTCCCGTCATATAGGAGGGATAGATCCCATCTACATCACTCACATCCCTCTGCATAATTTGTTATATACCCAGTAATCGCCTTTATAGTCCACTCAGTTACGGGTGACGTTTGACGAAACTAAAGTACATAACTCCTTATGTAGGGATCCATGGTGACTTCAGGTCTAAGGACTAATAGTCATACTAATAGCCACATGAGAAAGTATATGACACTCATATAACGATCCATGATACTTTCTCATGGCGGGTCATTCAGTATACATTCTCTAATGCATACCCATGTGTCAGCTTGATATCTCTATATCCATGACTTGTGAGATCAAGTCATCGAACTGACCTACATGCTAGTCTTATTGTATTAACATTGTTCCTGAATGTTAATACTCGACTAGGAATGATTTAGAGTAGTGTTCCCTATATCATCTCACTATCGATTCAACTAATCGATTGATATAGGTATGAACGTTCTACTCAAGGACGTTACTATACTTATTTTATCTGACACTAATACAAATAAGCATAATAACCAAAAACCAATGCCTTTATTAATATACAAAAAATATGATATACATGAGTCCATACAATCATCAAATGATTGGCTCTAGGGCTCTAACTAACATATTTTCCTTTTAGATCTAGGTTCCTATAAAATAACTATACAAAACATAAAAAAGTAACTTAACTTATATTTGTAAGTCTACCTAACCTACTAAGCTTACCTTTTGCTTAGAGGTCCCTTCTCTAAGTCTGCCATCTAAGGGTCAGTTTCTTAGGATCAAGCTATACTCTTGTAAGTCTACCTAACCTACTAGGATTACCTTTTATTTAAAGGTCCTTCTTCCAAGTCTACTACCTAAAGGTCAATCCCTTAGGATCAAGCCGCACTCCTATAAGTCTACTCGACTTATTAGACCTCATGCTTAGGCTGCATCCAAGAATTTACCACCTAAGACTTACTCCTTAGGATCTCCATTGCATAGCTTCACTCACTATGACTTCCACCACCTAGCTTCACGCACTAGGACTCTTACTGTCAAGCTTCACTCACTAGGGTCTAGCTTCACTCACTAAGACTTTCACCTCTAGCTTCACTCACCAGAGTCTAGCTTCACTTACTAAGACTTTCATCTCCTAGCTTCACTCACTAGGACCTAGCTTCACTCACTAGGATCTAGCTTCACTCACCAGAACTTTTACTGCCTAGTTTCAGTCACTAGGACTTTCACCTTCTGGCTTCACTCACTTGAGCCTAGCTTTACTTACTAGGACTTTCACCTCCTAGCTGATATGAACCCCACCAACAAATATGATGAAACCCAAGACAGCGATGGATAGAATCCTAGGAACTAGAAGACAAGAGTGTGAGTCTTGACCTGTAACTAAGAACAGGCACGAACCAAGTCTACAAAGGAAAAGGAAATGTCACACCCAAGGGTGATAAGTTTTGATGGGTTGAACATCATGAGAGTAAACTCGATAAGTTTAAAAGTTCTTTCAAGGACAACCCATCAAAACTTATCACCCTTGGGTGTGACACTTCTACTTTAGTACCAATGGTACAAGATGAGATACCACAAGAACTACAACACGTGTCACAAATGATGCACAATTATAAGTAGTGCCTCATCGTAGTGGGAGGGTTGTTAGGCAACCTGAAAGATTCATGTTTTTGGGAGAGTCTTCGGACTTGATCCCTGGTGAATATGAAGCTTATCCCTGGACATATGATGAAGCACTCCAAGATAAAGATGCAGTATCTTGGCAAAGTGCAATGAACTCTGAAATAGAATCTACGCATTCTAATCAGGTATGGGAGCTTGTAGAACCACCAAATGGTATAAAAGTCGTTGGATGTAAATGAGTCTACAAAAGGAAAAGAGAAACAGACGGGAAGGTGAAAACCTTTAAAGTGAGGCTTATTGCGAAGGGGTATACTCAAAAAGAGAGAATCGATTATGAGGAAACTTTTTCGCCGGTAGTCATGCTTAAGTCTATCCAGATTCTTTTATCTATTGCTGCTCATATGGATTATGAGGTTTGGCAAATGGATGTCAAGACAGCTTTCCTTAACGGAAGTCTTGAAGAAAACATCTATATGAAGCAACCAGAGGGATTCATTGCGAAGGGCAAAGAGCATCTTGTATGTAAGCTCAATCGGTTCATTTATGAACTGAAGTAAGATTCAAGATCTTGGAACATCCGGTTGGATGAAATGATTCAGTCTCATGGATTCATTCAGTGTCCAGATAAGTCTTGTGTATACAAGAAAAGTGATAGAAACGTGGTGGTATTTCTTGTACTATACGTAGATGACATTTTGCCCATTGGCAACAATGTCAAAGTGTTATCAGACGTAAGAGTATGAATATCTAAGCAGTTTGATATGAAGGACTTGGGAGAATATGGACATATTATTGGGATCAAAGTAATAAGGAATCGCAAGAAAAGGATGTTGTGCTTATCCCAAGCTTCATACATCGATATTATCCTAGCTCATTTTAGCATGCAAAACTCCAAGAAAAGTTTTCTATCTTTTAGGCATGGAGTACCTTTATCTAAAAAGATGTGTCTTGAGACACCAAAGGAGATAGAGGAGATGAAAGCAGTTCCTTATGCTTCGGTTGTAGGAAGACTAATGTATGCGATGCTATGTACGAGATCAGATATCTATTTTGTCGTAGGCATGGTTAGAAGATATTAATGTAATCCAGGACCGGGACATTGGACTGTCGTAAAGCATATATTAAAGTACCTGAAAAGGACTAGAGATTATATGCTGGTTTACCAAGCAGATGATTTGCTCCCTATGGGTTACACGGATTCGGACTTCCAATCAGATAGGGACAGTAGTAAATCAACCTCGGGGTATGTGTTTATTTTGGGAGGTGGAGCCATAGCATGGAGGAGTGTTAAGCAGAAATACATTTCAGACTCCACCATGGAAGCTGAGTATGTGGCAGCCTCTGAGGCAGCCAAAGAAGCTGTATAGCTCAGAAACTTCTTGATGGACTTAGATGTGATTCCTGGTTTGCCCAAAGTTATCATAATTTATTGTGACAACAGTGATGCAGTAGCAAACTCGAAGGAACCACGAGCCCATAAGGCAAGTAAACACATTGAGCGTAAGTACCACTTGATACGAGACATCGTAAAATGAGGAGAGGTTGTTGTCGTCAAGATTACATCAACAGATAACCTAGTAGATCCTTTAACTAAGGCTCTTCCGGCGAGTTCTTTTGATAGGCATGTTGAGGCGATGAGAATCAGATGTATGACAACATTTATGGCAGCATAGTCTTTTAGTATAAGTGGGAGATTATTGGAATATATACTAAAAGCCTAGCTTTTGTATGAACATTTGTTTTGAAATATTTTGAAATGAGAATCACCTTGGTCAAATGTTTGCATTTTATATTTATATATATGTTAATGTAGTTGTCCATTTAATTTATATTGTAGATAACATGGTGTGTGATGTCACACATAAGATCATGTTATCGGTTCCTTATAAATTATAAATAGTAGCTCACAACCAAGATGGATTGAGGCAAACTATTGGAACGGTTGTAGTGTAATTTGGTATTAGTCTATCTTGACTATAAAATTACACTAGTACACTATGTGTGTATTGAGCAGGACCGTTTGAGGTTATTTGATTTGTACTGACTACATAAAAGAACAGAACCTCTGTTATTATGGATGTGTGTCCTCTTAATAACTATATAATAACAAGCACGTATACTTAGTATTTATTTCTTTAACTTATCAATGTGTGAGATTTATTCGTTAAATCAATAGGCCCAATGAGTTGGGAAATAGTATTGTTTATATAGTGTATTGTCGATTATAGAAAGAATCTGTGTCCTAATTATTTAGGTTGATGATGTCCCCTTAAGGACCTCATAAGGATTATCATGTAAACTCTGTAGGTGGACTTAGTCCGGCATGATAATAAAGTTGAGTGATACTACTCTTGGAATCAGATATTAACTAATTGGGTTGTCAGTAACTCAATTAATTAAAGGACATACGATGTCTTAAACACAAGGATATTAACGCACTCATGATAAGAAGGAGCCCATATTGTAATATGTGATTGATGTGGTAGTTCAATAATAACCCTTTAGTGGTATGAGTTATTATTGATGGACTTGAGTTGGGTGTTCGGGCGGAACACAAGAAGCCCAAGTCCATCAGGAGGCCTAAACCAATTTATTCTCTAGGTCCCTGTTGTAGCCTCTATATAAAGCCTCGCATCCACCCATCCACGAGTAGTAGTTGTTGTTTTTTGCGGCGCCACCTCCTCCTCCTAGGGTCGGCGACATCACCTCCTTTCCTAGGGCCGACACCACCTTCTCCTCCACCTAGGGTTGGCGCCACCTTCTCCTCCACCTAGGGTCGGCGCCACCTTCTTCTCCACCTAGGGCCGGCGCCACCTTCTTCTCATATTAGGGTCGGCGCCACCTCTTCTTCTCCTTGGTGGTCGATGCCTCTTCTTCTCCTTGGTGGCCAGCGGCTTGGAAAAGAAGAAGAAGAGTAGAAGGTGCCTCATCCTAGAGCTTCTTTAGTGGTCAGAGATTTGGAAACAACGAGTGGAAGGGTGTTTGTTATCTTGGTAGATCGTCACCCACACGATGTCTAAGAAGAGAAGAGGAATGCAGCAAAAGATCAAAAGGTCTTTAGCTACAAGGGAAAGGTACAACTAGTTCTTTGATTCCGCTGCGTAATTAGTTTAGTTTTCTTTGTATCGATTTTGAATACCAACACAAGAGGCCAGTGATCTTGTACTTCAATCAAGGTGTGCTTTGATCCGTCAAGAACTTTCTTGATTGATCAAACACATGTCTGATCGAACATGCGGGTTGCTAGGAAAAGTTCTGTACTTGTATAATTTTTGTACAGGGAAATTGAAACAGAATGGAATTCCAGCGCCTTCACCTTGTGGATGGAGAAACCTCACCAAAACACTCACAAGCACTTGAGAACTAGTAGACTACTAATTAGGGTTTACCACCACTAATTTCGTCAACCTTAACCTAACTCCCAAGGCTTGGTTATATAGGTCGCGAGTTGGAAAACCCCGCCTACCAACCGACTACCCTCTGTGGAGATTCGATCATTACATCCCAACGGCTCGATACCAGTTGACTGGTAAAAGTACTAGTCGACTGCTCTACACTAGTCGAGCGAACAGAAGTATTCTGTTCACTCCCAGTCGACTATACCAGTCGACTAATGAAAACACTAGTCGACTACTACAGTAACTACTATAGTTCTGCTACAGTAATTGCTATAGTACTTCTATAGTAAACCCTAAATCTAGGATTTTACCCTAAGTATAATCTCTCATACAGTCGTACCCTCATGACTCACTTGACCCTTCATTACAGCCTTGACCTTTAGCCTTCAAGTTTACTTCCTTTGGCTCTCGTCCCTCGGATGCATCCAAGCCTGCGGCTCATCCCCAATGTCATCCTTCGGGTATGCCTCGAAGACGCTTTTCTCAGCCCTTGTCCTTATTGCCTTGTCCATGGTCTCTCAAATGCTTCATCCTTCACCGAACCTGAAGCCATCAACCTGAGTCATATGTGTATTCTGCAAACCTGCACACTCATATACACATATCAAATATAAGGGTGAACCTAACTTAAACTCTTTGCCCAAACACCAAAACACATGGTCACACGACCATGTCAAAGGAACAAGAAGGACAATGGTCTTAGTCATGTGGAGCAGACCGGGCGTGCAGCATTAGCAGAAGAGGGGGTTGACATGGTCGTGTGGTTTCACATGGTCGTGCCACTTTTGAAGCAGAATCATAATACGACCGTGTAGATCTACACGACCGTGCAACCCTTCCAGAGGCCAAGCATTGCCAAGCTGTGTGTACCACACAACCGTGCAACCTTTCCAGAGGCCAAGATTGGCACGGCCGTGTGTACCACATGGCCGTGTGAGCCGTCCAGAGGCAAAGCATGTCACGACCGTGTGAATCTCACACGGTCGTGTGACTCTAGCCGAGAGCTAAGCAGTTGAGGTCATGTGAGGTCCACACAGCCGTGACACGGTCCATGTGGCGCCCAAACCCCCTGTTCTATATAAAGGGTTTCTTCCTCTTTCAAAGGGGAGGCTCTCCCTTTGGGGAGATCAAATCTGAAGGCTTTTTCCCATATTTTGGGTGTCAATCCGGTGATCTAAAGACGTCTCCATTCCTGATTCGATTCAGGTAGCAAGGATTGGTTCCGAAGATTACTCGTCGTCTTTAGATAAGCATTTCTTTTCTATCTTCTTGATTTGATTGAAATATTTAAGATCTTCTTGTCTTCAAATCTTTTCCTTTGTTTCATGGAGTAGATCTTCTTGTTCTAAGATGGAGGGAGTATTTGTGATGTAAGATTTCATGGATTTGCCAACTTCTTGTTTCAATGATGTTGTTATGTTTTGTATCAATTCAATCTTGTATGGATTGTTGTGTTTGGATTTAATTATCATTCTTGATTGGATGTTTGTATTACTTATAGATCTTGTAGAGGAATTCTCTAGATTGTATGACCGAGGGGCGTCGTGTCAGGGCTGCCCCGTTAATGGACATCTTGAGAATCACCTTGAAGGGTGAAGCAAGAATCTACAAAGAAGTGAGATCGATAGATGAGTTGTTCCCTATATCTTGATGTGAATTGATTAGTGATGTGTTTCTATGTTGTATGATTGAGGGGCGTCGTGACAGGGCTGCCCCGTTAACGGACTTCATAGGGATCATAACTATTTAATTGCTTAAGGTGTAGATATAAGTCCCTTGCCGGTGTTTTCTGTAGGAGATAACCGAAAACTTCTTACAAATGCATGACAATTGAGGATATAATTGGTAAAATCATATTACATTGATAAGTATCACAAAGAAACCAAATCTCTTAGAACTTTTATAAAACCTAGTTTCTGCATTACTTTTCTATTTCTATTTTCTAGTTGCTTCTTAGTCTGTGTAATTCCTAGTTGATTGTTTAGCTAATTCTCTTTGAGATATCTTTAGTGGTTATAACCAGTCCCTGTGGATACGATATATTTTTATTACTGATGATGAAACCGTGCACTTATGGTTGAGTAACAAGTTTTTAACGTCGTTGTCGGGGCCTGCGTCTATAACATTAGAGATTATCATTTGAGTTAGACTAAACTTTTCTTTGCTTTTCTTACATCTAACTTGTAACTAGTTTTGTAATTCTATTCTGTAATTTTTCTTTGCATTCTTTGTTCTTTTTGTTTATGAATCAAATTCTGTAATCTTGTTCTTGTATGCGAAGATCTAACTTTGTAGGTGATCTGCTACCTTTTGATCCCAAAATTGATAAAACCTTTCATAAAAGGAAAACCTTGCAAAGACATTCAGAAGAACAAGTACATTCAAATATGGCAAACAAACCGCTTAAAGATTACGCAGCACCTTATGCCAGAGGATTTCGTTCTAGCACCACAAGACCCTCTGTTGAAGCTAATAATTTTGAGATCAAGCCTGCGATAATCAGTATGGTCCAACATAATCAATTTGGGGGTGGACCACATAAAGATCGTAATCAACATTTAGAAGTTTTTTTATGAAATCTGTGGAACTATGAAGATGAATGGTGTTCCATCTGAAGCCGTGAGATTATTATTGTTTGGGTTTTCTTTAAGAGATAGAGCCAAGCAATGGCTAAATTCACTACTAGCAAATAACATTACCACTTAGGAATAATGTGAGCAATAATTCCTTGCTTAATTCTATCCTCCAAGCAAGACTGCTCATATGAGAAATCTTATTGCAAGCTTCAGACAATCAGATTCATAATCCTTATTTGAAGCATGGGATAGATACAATAACATGCTCAGACAATGCCCACATCATGGATTGGAGAAGTGGCTGGTGTTGCATACATTCTATAATGGTATCAATTATCATACTAAGGTGTCCTTAGACTCTGCTGTTGGAGGGGCACTTATGAATAAAAGTTTGGATGAAGCCGAAGATATTATTGAAAGTGTAGCACAAAACCATCATCAATGAGTCACAAAAAGAAGTGGAGGCTATTCATTTTCAAACTCAACTAAAGCATCAAGAAAATTTGATGTGGATGTAATTACTATAATATCTGTAAAACTGGATGCTCTTACAAAGAAGTTGGAAAATATGGGAATAAATACTAGCACGATCAATGCCATAGTATGTTGTTGTGAAACATGTGGAAGTTCTGATCATGGTCAAGACTCATGTCCTTTAGTAGCTATTTCTGCACAAATTAATCAACTTGAGCAGTGTGATGCCATCATTAGTTACAATCAGAGACAGAACAATTCATATTCAAATACATACAACCCTAGGTGAAAGAATCATCCAAATTTCTCTTATAGAAATAATCAAGAACAAGGACTATCTATGGGGGCTAGACCAAGTTTCCAGCCTGGGCAACAAAATTTTCAACAACATCCTTCTCAGAGAAATCAAATCTCTAGATTAGAGAAAATGATTGAAGAGCTCATCTTGAGTCAAAATGAAATGAAGCAAGAATTAAAGGTGTTAACTCAAAGAATTGATCATTCAGAAAAGCACCAGAAAATTCAAGATAGTCAAATTGCCTAGGTAGCTTCATCATCTTCAAGAGCGCCAGGATAGTTTCCAGGAAAGCCTGATGTAAACCCCATGGAACACTGTAATAGAATAGAACTTAGAAGCGGATGGACCTTGAGTGATCCTCAAGTGACTACTCTAAAAGTGATGAAAATTAAAGAAAAACTCTCTCCTCCAACACTTGAACCAATTCAGATTCAAGATGAAGAGGAGAGTACCAATAAGGTTGAAGAGACTCTTCCACTTAACCCACAAAGTCAAGTAGTCCCTTTTCCTCAAAGATTAGGCATGCTGAAAAAGGATGAAGAATTTGGCAGATTTCTAGATAAAGTTAAAGATATTTGTGTGGAGGTTCCTCTAATTGATGTCATTCAACAAATGCCAAAGTTTACCAAATTCCTGAAAGACATCATGTCCAACAAGAGGAGGAAAGGAGACATCGAGACCATATCACTTATCGAGGAATGTAGCGCTTTATTCGAGAAGAACACTTCCCCGAAGCTCAAAGCTCCAGGAAGTTTTTATATACCTTGCACTATAGGTTTTGAATTTATAGAAAAAACTTTTTGTGATTTAGGGACGAGTGTTAGCATCATTCCGTATTCAATTTATAATAAGTTAGGTCTCAAAAACTTTAAACTTACTACCATGACACTGCAATTAGCTTATGATTCTTGCAGGTACCCTATGGGTATTATAGAGGATGTGTCGGTAGAAGTTGGTGGGATCATTATTCCCACAGATTTTGTGGTACTTGGCATGGAAGAAGACCCAAAAATTCTGATTATATTAGGAAGACCCTTCATTGTTATAGCTGGAGCTATAATTGATGTTAAAAATCATAAACTTACATTGGTAATTGGTAAGAAAAGGTTGGAATATGATTTATCAAATTCTTCTAACCATGTCTCTTCTCTTTTAGTGAGTGTCTACAATGGGGTGGACACTTACAAATTAGAGGATTGGAATTTTCATCCTCATGGGAGGCCGCCGGATGAAGGACACGATCTGGCAAGCATGGGGAGAAGGCCTCCCATCAAAAAATGAAAAGGATATCTGCCCTACGAGGGCAAGAAAATGAGAAGAAAATCAAGGAGACCAGTCGAGCTAATGACCTTAAATAAGCGCTTCTTGGGAGGCAACCCAAGGGTTCTTTTAGATTAGATTTAACTTGTAATTGTCTTTTTCATTAATTAGTGCTTTTATGTTTGTTGTTAATTTTTGTTTTCAGGTTGAGTTTCGAATCCATGAGATGGCCATGATTTCTTCATGGGCATGGAAGCATTGGAGAAGTCGTAAAGGAGGAAAATCATCAGTGTCGAGATAAACAGAGCTCGACCGTGTACCAGACACGACCGTGTTAAGTTTACAAAGGAGAAGTATTCGACCGTGTACCACACACTGGCCGTGTGAACTTACTCGAGGAAGAGATGTACTCGGTTGTGTACCAGACACGACCGTGTGAAGATTCCAGAGAAGAATAATTGCTCGACCGTGTACCACACACTAGCTGTGTGAGTATACCCAAGTGGAAGGCTGCACTGCCCGTGTAAATTGACACGCTTGTGTAGAAATTCCCGAGAATAAGAAGGATACGGCCGTGTACGGCACACGACTGTGTGAATCAAGCCGGGAAGGAGAATGCAAAGCCCGTGTCAATTGACACGGTCGCATGGACATACTCGAGAAGGAGAAACCTTGGGCCGTGTAGATCTACACGGTTGTGCGGAGCAGTTCGACCTTGGTCGTGTCTATAAGACATGGTCGGGCCGTGTCTAGGCCGTGTCAGCCACATCCCCAACTGCTTCTTTCTCCCAAACTCTTCTCATCTTCAACCCTTCTTCTCAACTTCTCAGATCTAGATTTCAAACTCATTTTTTTCTCCATAAACTTCATCAAGATCTATAACTTCTTTTCACTTTTCAAGATCTATTCTTGCAAGATCATGCTTTTCCAACAAAACAAAAACCTTTCCCTATTTGAACTTGACAATATGTCTAATCTTTTGAAGAAACTTCGTAAGGGAAGCAGTGGATCAAGCGGAGGAAGGAAGCCAACAAAAGAAAAGGGATAGAAAAGGGCCACAAAGGGCAAAGGAAAGAGGATTTCACATGATGAAGGTATTGATAATGAATTCAATATCATTTTTAGAAATGAAGATCAAAAGTCTAGATTTGATATTCTTGTCAATAGAAAGATTGTGTGTACACGGTACATAGATCCAACTGTTTTAAATATTCTAGGGATTAGAGATAATGTTGATTGGATAATTGAATCCCTTGATTGGAATGATATCATGTACACACATTTATCTATATATCCTCATATTATACTTGAATTTTTGAGTTCATTAGATGTTCACTTTTCTAATGAAGATGATTACATTGGCAAAATAATTTTTAGATTAATGAATCAAGAATTTCAGTGGACGTTTAGTGACTTCAATAATTATTTTGGATTATCTACCGGTAGCTCTCACAGGTTTGACTCTAGATTCAATTGGAATAATTTTTGGAATTCGATTACTAGTTTGGATCAATCTTATGAGCCCTCTAGAGCTAAAGCTTCCCATATGCAAAACCCCATATTTAGGTACTTAGATCAAGTTATAAGTAAAACTATTTTTGGTAGAGGGGAAAGCGATGGAGTTGTTAGGAAAGTGGAACTTTATGCTTTGTGGACTATGTTACATAAGGTTGATTTTGATTCTGGTTTCCATTTTTTGCAAACCTTGGTGAGAGTTGGGAAGGCATCCTCAGGATCGATTATTTTTGATGGTTTGATTACTCAAGTAGCTATAAATTTGGGCTATGATATTGATGAGCTAGAGATCATTCATGACAATAACATGATCGATATTGATGCATGTCTTGCTATGAAAATGATTTGTCGGGATGAGAATGGTTTTACTTTACCTAGAAGGAATGGTTTCCCACTACCCCTTCCCTATCCCGAATAGACTCTTGTTTGCAACCTTGCTAATTGGGTGATCACTGATGTTGATCCTGAGAATTTCCCTTCTTTATTTGGAGACACTGAGCCCCACCTTGAGCCCTCATCATTTGGACACCCGCAGCCTTTCGGACATCCGGAATCTGCTGGCCATTATTTTGCATATGGTACGGGTCATTCCAGATTTGATTTTTTTGATTTTCATGCATCTCTAGACTCGCTTCATGAGAAGAAAGAGGCCCAACGTGTGATGTTGGAGGGTCACTTTTCTTTATCAGATGATCAGTTTAGAGAGGTACAAGATCATTTTCAGTTTATGAGAAATTTTCAAGGTCAAGTGGCCGAGTTTGTTCAGGACTATGATATTGGTCAAGCTAGGATGAGAGAATTCATGCAGGGTATGAGTATTACTAGTCAACAAGTTAATGTCCTCTATAAATATCATAAGTTCCCGAGTGAGACTCTAGGTTTTCCTATTGGTCGTCCACATAGACCTCCACCTCCTCCTCCACCACCATATTGATTTCATCGGGACGATGAAAAGTTTTAGTTGGGGGGGGGGGGGGGTTGCAACCTGAAATTTTTGTATTTTCAGTTTTATGCATTTTGTTTATTTTTGTCTTGCTTTTGTTATGCTTGTTTGGTTTATTTTTTATTGTCATTTGACTGTCTTTTGAAGTGTTTTGTGACATTCATATTGAGAACATCGATCCTCACTTATATGCTTACTTGTCTAAAAGTAAAATGGTTAGCACGTTTATATCTTGATTCATGATGTTGTAAATGATGCTAGTATGTTTAGTGTACCTCTTTTCTCTATCTTAAGTTGCATGATGTGAGCTAAGAATTGTATGGAGATAAGTTTGAGTTTTGGCTTAACCTTAAGGATCTTACTTTCACTTTACTTGAGCTTGAATAGTTGATATCATTGAAATAGTCATGATTCATCCTATTTGTTTAGTACTTGGTTTTCATGGTGATTTCTCAAACTTTATTTTGGTTACTAGATAAGGCTCGAATCATGTAAGCTCATTTGGGAAAATCAAAATATCCCAACATTTGTGTTTATGTATATTTGTGTTTAAGTGTTGCACCTTGCAATCACTTAGAAAAAAATGAAATGGAAAAAAAATGGGAAAAAATGATGATGATGAATAAGGGATATAAAAAATAGTTGTCGTGAGTTGAAATTAGTAAGTTATCCCTTTGAGGCTGAGTTAGGTTACTGGGGAAATGGTTGCTATGCTTCTCTTGATATCGAGCATGCCTTTGAGACCTTGGGTTGATTGAGAAATATGAACAAAGTGTGTGGCAGGTAAGTGTCTATCACCGGAAACAATAAGAACTCAATTGGATGACGACTTGACTAGGACAAAGGTTGAAACTTGAAGAGTTTGGGTCACTTATTTGTACTGTGCACAAAGAGACTTATGCTTAAGCCATACTTGAGTTATTTCTATGATCATGCTTATCAATGAAACTTGTAGATAGAGTAAGAAAAGTGCATTAGAGATTATGACGCATTATTGAGCATGTGAGTTTTGATTGCGGCATTTTACTTGAGGACAAGCAAAAGTTTAAGTCTGGGGGTGTGATGTGTGTAGGCTTTATGTACTTGTTTAGCATGTTTTGACGCACATTCCTATATTTTATGCATACTTTATCTATGCATTTTCATACTCCTTGCTTTACTTTTAGCATATTTACTCTTCTTTGTTCGAAGATCTGCTCTTATGTATTTTCTATCTACAAGAGTCAAATTTAGAAAGGAAATGATGTTCATGGTGAATCTGATCAACAAACGAAGAAAGTCAGCGCCAGCCATGTGTGCCACACGACCATGTCAAAGGAACGGGAAGGAAAATAGTCTTGGCCATGTGGAGCAGACCGGGCATGCAACATCAGCAGAAGAGGGGGTTGACATGGCCGTGTGGTTTCACACGTCCGTGTTACTTTTGAAGCAGAATCAGAACACGACCGTGAAACCCTTCTAGAGGCCAAGCATTGCTAGGTAGTGCGTACCACACGACCGTGCAACCTTTCCAGATGCCAAGATTGGCATGGGCGTGTGCTCCACACGGCCGTGTGAGCCATCCAGAGGCGAAGCATGGCACGCCCATGTGAATCTCACACTGCCATGTGACTCTGGCTGAGAGCTAAGAAGTTGAGGCCGTGTGAGGTCCACACGGCTGTGACACGGGTCGTGTGGCGCCCAAACCCCCTGCTCTATATAAAGGGTTTCTTCCTCTTTGAAAGGGGAGGCTCTCCCTTGGGGAGATCAAATCTGAAGGCTTTTCTCCATCTTTTGGGTGTCGATCTGGTGATCTAAAGACATCTCCATTCCCGATTCGATTCCGATAGCAAGGATTGGTTCCGAAGATTACTCGTCGTCTTTAGATAAGCATTTCTTTTCTATCTTCTTGATTTGGATAGAAATATTTATGATCTTCTTGTCTTCGAATTTTTTCCTTGTTTCATGGAGCAGATCTTCTTGTTCTAGGATGGAGGGAGTATTTATGATGTAAGATTTCATGGATTTGCCAACTTCTTATTTCAATGATATTGTTATGTTTTGTATCAATTCAATTTTGTATGGATTATTGTGTTTGGATTTAATTACCATTCTTGATTGGATGTTTGTATTACTTATGGATCTTATAGAGGAATTCTCTAGATTGTATGACTGAGGGGCATCGTGATAGGGCTACCCCGTTAGCGGACATCTTGAGAATCACCTTGAAGGGTGAAGCAAGAATCTACAAAGAAGTGGGATAGATAGATGAGTTGTTCCCTATATCTTGATGTGAATTGATTAGTGATGTGTTTCTATGTTGTATGACCAAGGGGAGTCGTGACAGGGCTACCCCGATAACGGACTTCATAAGGATCATAATTATTTAATTGCTTAAGGTGTAGATATAAGTCCCTTGCCAGTGTTTTCTGCAGGAGATAACCGACGACTTCTTACAAATGCATGACAATTAAGGATATAATTGGTAAAATCATATTACATTGATAAGTATCACAAAGAAATCAAATCTTCTAGAACTTTCATAAAGCCTAGTTTCTGCATTACTTTTCTATTTCTATTTTCTAGTTGGTTCTTAGTATGTGTAATTCCTAGTTGATTGTTTAACTAATTCGCTTTGAGATATCTTTAGTGGTTATAACCTGTCCTTGTGGGTACGATATCTTTTTATTACTGATGACGAAATCGTGCACTTGTGGTTGAGTAACAGCCGACCTACTTCACCATAGGTTGGTATGCCCGACAACTTTAATAGTGATCCGGTGGTAAGAATCCGAAACCCCATAACGAGGGGTCAACGCCACGGGGAGGTCAAAGGGCCCAGTGGCCCGCCGGAGAAGGACAAGCCGATCAGACTTGGAAGAAAGGGACATCTGGTAGTAAAAGGCACCCTGGTAGGGACTAGGGTTCCGACGCTCAAATGAAACGGTACATAATGGCCGAGCGGAAGGACGTGCCGCCCGGCCGGCGCGGGGAATTAAGGCCGTCCGGACGACGTTCTTCGCCAGGCCGGCCGGCCGGACGTCCCGGCCGGGCGGTGGGTAAAAGACGGGAACATCTTCTGGCAGCCGTCAAGTCGTATGGCTACGCCATACTCCTAATATGACAACGGGGTGTCCTGTTGTCCCATCGAAGGCATGTTCGGACTGTAGCAGTATGGTGTCAGGTAAGCTCTCTGACAAGTGCATACCAAGGTATGGATTGCTGACACGTATGCACCTCGGTGGACGTGCATTAGTTCCTTCCCCGCCCTATATAAAGAGCCTCTTACTTCTCAAAAGGTACATATAATACAAGCTTGGCAGCCACTTTTTCCACCACTTACCTGACTTGAGCGTCGGAGGGTCGCCGCCGGGAATCCCTTCCCGGCTCGACTTTTGTGCAGGATCGCCGGAGCTTCGTTCGACCAAGCCGGAGATCCACTCCATCGACTAGGATCGCGCCACGTGCCAGCGTCCTTTGGTTAGGCGATTCGGACAGGATCAATTTGGCGCCGTCTGTGGGAACGCTCCTGCATCCGATCGGAAACAATGGACGAGGCTGGACGACAACACGCGGTGACACTTTCTACTGAGGAACTCGACGCTCTGATCGAGATAAGGGCCGCCAAGCTTGTGGAGAAAAAACAGAAAGCCGCATCCGAGCGGCCGGAGCAGCAAGCAACCTCAGCATCTGGTGGCCGAGCGGAAGCACCACCTGCCACCGTCGCATTTCATCGGGCTCTGTTCCGCACCCCTGAAGCCGTACCAACTCACAGAGATAGGGGGTCTTCTTCGGATGAAATGCCTAGACGAGATGATAGGAAGGGGAAAGCCCCCCGAGCGGAAGCATCGCCCGAGCGGATCAATCGCCAATTTTCATAGGCTATTTTACGAGACCCTCTGCCCAAGCATTACGTACCTCCGACGATCGGCGAGTATAATGGGACAACCGACCCAGATGATCATCTGGGTAAGTTTGATAACACGGCAACCCTCCATCAATACACAGATGGAGTAAAGTGCCGAGTTTTTCTTACCACTCTCTCGGGATCGGCCCAACGGTGGTTTCGAAGGCTGCCGGACGGATCCATCACAAGCTTCAAGGACTTCCGAACGGCCTTCCTCCACCACTTCGCCAGCAGTAGACGCTACCAGAAAACAAGTGTTAGCCTGTTCGCCATCAAGTAGGAAGCCCGTGAATCGCTCCGAGCTTACATCCAGCGATTCAACCAAGTGGCGATGGACATTCCAACGGCCACCTCGGAAACTATGATGAATGCCTTCACACAAGGCCTAGTGGATGGAGATTTCTTCCGATCGCTCATCCGAAAGCCGCCCCGAGACTATGATCACATGCTACACCGGGCGAATGAATACATCAATGTGGAAGAAGCGCAAGCAGCTCGGAAAAAAGAAACTCCAGCCGAGCGACCTCCTCTGTCCGAGCGGAAACAATCTGCTGCTCATCAGCCGCCCAGAGGACCCAGGGCTGAAGCAATCCGATCCCCCCACGTTAGGTCCCATGTGCAAGAGGTAGTTGCTGCTCGGCCCAAGATAAAGAAGAGATGGACCCCGATATTCTGCTCCTTCCACCGGACGGATACCCACAACACAAGGGATTGTCGAAGTCTTCCCTTCGTGGCTCATCCTGTGCCTCGGAACGCCGGACGACGGTCTCCCTCAGTCGACAGGCGACAAAGAGCTAATGAAGTCGATCGGACGCGAGCTGATAGACGACAACGACAGACTCCCGATCGGCATCATTCTCCAAGGAAGGAGAATCGCCGAGCGTCCAGAGAACGGTCCCGACCGTCCGCTCGGGAAGAGGAAAATAGAAGCAATACTTCCCGAGGCGAGATCAACGTTATTGCTGGCGGGCCGACCGGAGGAGACTCCAACCGAGCTAGAAAGGCAAGCGCCCGGCAACTTCAGATTCATGCAGTCGGCTGTAGCCGAGAACGAGCGGAAGGACCCGAAATTAGTTTCGGGGCCGGGGACTTGGAAGGAGTTGAAGTACCCCACGACGATGCTCTACTCATCAAAGCGGTAATAGCCAATTACACTATTCACCGCGTATTTGTTGACACAGGGAGCTCAGTCAACATCATATTCAAGAGGGCGTTCGACCAGCTGCAAATTGATCGAGCCGAGCTGCTACCTATGACGACTCCGCTCTACGGGTTCACGGGTAACGAAGTTCAGTCGGTCGGCCAGATTCGGCTGGCTACCTCGCTGGGAGAAGAGCCGCTCAGGAGGACAAGAACAATAAACTTCGTGGTGGTGGACTCTCCCTCGTCCTACAACGTCATTTTGGGACGACCGGCGCTCAGCAAATTCCGGGCGGTCGTCTCAACTTTTCATCAGAAGATCAAGTTTCCCGTGGAGGACCAAGTGGGAGAAGTACGAGGAGATCAGCTAACAGCTCGGCGATGTTACATTGAGATGGTCCGAGCAGAAGCCAATTCCGCTCGGAAAACGCCCCGGATTGAGGTAAACGTCATCATCGAAAAGCCACCCACTTTAATTTATGAAGAAAAAGAGGAAGTGCAAATTCACCCCACCCGATCGGAGGCCACAACCTTCATTGCGTCCGATCTGGAGGAGAAGCAGAAAGAGGAGCTGATCCAATGCCTTAGAATAAATCATGATGTCTTCGTCTGGTCGACACATGAGCTGCCCGGAATTTCGCCGAGCATCGCGCAGCACGAGTTACATGTCCGACCGGACGCTCGGTCAGTAAAGCAAAGAAAAAGAGATTTCAGCGCCGAGCAGAATGCCATCATCCGGGCGGAGGTGGAAAAGCTTCTGGAAGCCGGTCATATACGCGAGGTGCAGTTCCCGAGCTGGCTGGCAAACGTGGTATTAGTCTCCAAGCCGGGCAACAAATGGAGAGTGTGCATAGATTTTCGGGATCTTAACAAAGCCTGCCCGAAAGATTTTTATCCTTTGCCCCGGATAGATCAGCTGGTGGACTCTACGGCTGGCTGCGAATTAATCTGTATGCTCGATGCCTACCAGGGCTATCACCAAGTGCCGCTCGCCCGTGAAGATCAAGAAAAAGTCAGCTTCGTGACTGCCGACGGCACTTATTGATACAATGTGATGCCGTTCGGATTGAAAAATGCGGGAGCCACATATCAACGCTTGATGAATAAAGTATTCAGAGTGCAGATCGGGCGGAACCTAGAAGTTTATGTGTACGACATTCTCATCAAATCCGTCCGAGCGGCAGATCTCTTCAAAGACATGGAGGAAAACTTCCGAACGCTGCGCAAATATGGAGTCAAGCTAAATCCTCAGAAGTGCCTGTTCGGAGCAAAAGGGGGGCGTTTTCTGGGGTACATAGTGACCGAACGGGGAATCGAAGCAAATCCCAGCAAGGTGAAAGCTCTACAAGATATGCCGCCTCCAAGAAATACAAGGGAGGTGCAGCGTTTGACCGGTCGGATAATCGCTCTGTCTAGGTTCATCTCCAAAACCGCCGACCGGAGCCTTCCTTTTTTCAAGATTTCACTGGGACGAAGAATGCGACCGGGCGTTCGAAGATTTGAAGGCATACCTGAACTCCCTCCCGGTATTAGCCAAGCCGATTGCGGGTGAGCCACTTCATATGTACTTGTCTTCAACCGAGCATGCAATCGGCTCAGCCTTAGTGAGGTCGAGTGGAGAAGAGCCTGTGTATTTCCTTAGTCACATTTTAAAAGATGCTGAATCTCGCTATACCGGGCTCGAAAAGCTAGCTTTCGCTCTGGTTCTCGCCGCTCGGCGCCTTCGTCCATACTTCCTGGCGCACACAATCGTTGTCAAAACCAATAGCCCGCTCGGACGTGTGCTACTAAATCCAGAAGCATCCGGACGGCTCATCAAATGGACGACAGAGTTGAGTGAATTTGACATCCAATACCAGCCCCGCTCGGCGATCAAAGCTCAATCCTTGGCCGATTTTGTGACTGAAGTGCAAAGGCCGGAGCCAGAAGCTATGTGGAGAATATATGTGGATGGGTCGTCCACACGGCTCGGAAGCGGGATTGGGATATTGTTACTCTCCCCTCAAGAAGAGAAGATGCACTTATCCGTCTGGCTGGATTATAAAGCTACCAACAATGAAGCAGAATACGAGGCCCTCATAGCTGGCTTGCAGGCAGCTCGGCATGTGGGAGCCGGTCGGGTCACTCTTCACTCGGATTCGCAGTTGGCCGCTCAGCAGCTCTCTGGTACCTTCGAAATCAATAGCGCTTGGCTCAAGCTCTACGCTGAAGCCTTCGAGAAACTCAAGGCTGATTTTGGAGAAGTTATTGTACAGAAGATACCCAGAGCAGAAAATCAAGCAGCTGATGAGTTAGCCAAGCTCGCGAGTTCAATAACGCCGGTCGCCATTCAGAAATCAATTGAAAAAGTACTGTTAGTAGCGCACGTCGACCGGATGGAAGGCCTTACATTTCCAAGCGACTGGCGGACACCCATCATAGAGTTCCTCCGCTCGGGCGCCACACCATCCAGTGAGTATGAAGCCCGGCTGCTAAGAAGGAGGGCCGGTCGGTTCACACTCATCGGCGATCAGCTTTACAAGAAAGCTTTCTCTCGCCCGTTGCTGAAATGCGTGAGCTCGGAGGACTCGGCCTACATCCTCCAGGAAGTACATCAAGGATCATGCGGGGGGCATCCGGGCGGCCGCTCGTTGGCCAAGAAGATCCTCTTGGCAGGGTACTTTTGGCCAACTTTACAAGCAGACGCCGCTCGGACAGTATCTACATGCCTTTCGTGCCAGAAATATCATAACTTCTCCCACCGACCGGCCGAAGAAATGAAGGCATCAACCGTTTCATGCCGGTTCGATCAATGGGGAATGGATATTGTCGGTCCATTTCCGATGGCGACCGGGCAGAGGAAATTTTTACTAGTGGCGTCTACTATTTTTCCAAGTGGGTGGAGGCCGAGCCGCTGGCAAAGATCACCGAACAGATGGTTAAAAAATTCATCTGGCAACACATCATCTGTCGATTCGGCATCCCTCGCCGATTGGTTTCCGACAACGGGCGGCAGTTCACAGGGAAGGTGCTAGAGGATTGGTGCAAAAGCTACGGCATCGAACAACACTTCACGTCCGTGGCCTATCCTCAGAGCAACGGTCAAGCCGAAGTGGCCAATCAGGAAATCCTTTGTATTTTGCGTGCTCGGCTCGACCATTTGGGAGGAAGTTGGCCGGATGAAGTGTCGGGCGTCTTGTGGGCCATCCGGACAACGCCAAAGGAAGGGACGGGCGCCACACCGTTCCATTTGGTGTACGGTGGCGAGGCAGTCATTCCGGTGGAAGTCGGCGTTGAGTCCGTCCGGATCCAGAGCTATGATGATGGCAACGCCGAATGGAGGGACATGGAGCTGGATTTGGTCGAAGAGGAGCGAGCCAAGGCGTCCGTTCGGCTGATGGCATACCGGCAGCGGATGAAGCAGAACTACAACCGTCGAGTAATCCCCAGATCATTCCAGGTCGGCGATCTCGTCTGGAAGAAAGTCAAGCCGGTCGGCGACGTAGGCAAACTAGAGGCACCGTGGGCAGGCCCCTTCAAAGTTATTGAAAAGCTCCACTCGGGAGCCTATTATTTGGAAGATGAAGCCGGGCGGCAGCTGGATCGACCGTGGAGTGCAAATCATCTCCAGCCTTATCGAGCTAGATGAAAGGTGCACGAATGTAATCCATTTTTGTGTATATGCTAGTCGCCTATATACTTGTAATGCAGGAAGCAAAAAGATGAAAACACATTGAGCATCTTCCGCCGAATGGCTTACTACGTGAAGGCCCTGTGCCGTTCGGCCGGAGGTAAATTATCCGAGCCCAGCGCTCTAAAAGTGAAGGCCCCCGAGCCGATCGGCCGGTAGGTTTATATGTTTAAAGACTTGTAAGCAAATAACCCGTGCTGTTCGGCCGGAAATAAATATTGTTCAAGCACGGGATATTATACGAAGGCCCAGTCCGCTCGGCATGGTAAGGAGTTAGCCTTGGAAGGCCGACGAGCTCCGTCGCTAAAGATCGAGAGCCGCGCCGACCGGCTATAAATATCCGCGCCGTCGAGCTCCGACGTTAAAGATCGAGAGAAGAGTCGGCGTCTATAAACGTCCGAGCGGAAGACCGACGAGCTCCGTCGCTAAAGATCGAGAGCCGCGCCGACCGGCTATAAATATCCGCGCCGTCGAGCTCCGACGTTAAAGATCGAGAGACGAGCCGGCGTCTATAAACGTCCGAGCGGAAGACCGACGAGCTCCGTCGCTAAAGATCGAGAGTCGCGCCGACCGGCTATAAATATCCGCGCCGTCGAGCTCCGACGTTAAAGATCGAGAGACGAGCCGGCGTCTATAAACGTCCGAGCGGAAGACCGACGAGCTCCGTCGCTAAAGATCGAGAGCCGCGCCGACCGGCTATAAATATCCGCGCCGTCGAGCTCCGACGTTAAAGATCGAGACGAACCGGCGTCTATAAATCCCCGAGCAGAAGACTGACGAGCCCTGTCACTAAAGATCGAGAGCCGCGCCGACCGGCTATAAATATCCGCGCCGTCGAGCTCCGACGTTAAAGATCGAGAGACGAGCCGGCGTCTATAAACGTCCGAGCGGAAGACCGACGAGCCCCGTCGCTAAAGATCGAGAGTCGCGCCGGCTATAAATATCCGCGCCGGAGCTCCGACGTTAAAGATCGAGAGAGGAGGCGTCTAAAACGTCCGAGCGGAAGACCGACGAGCTCCGTCGCTAAAGATCGAGAGCCGCGCCGACCGGCTATAAAGATCGGCGCCGAGCTCCGACGTTAAAGATCGAGACGAGCCGGCGTCATAACGTCCGAGCGGAAGACCGACGAGCTCCGCTAAAGATCGAGAGCCGCGCCGACCGGTATAAATATCCGCGCCGTCGAGCTCCGACGTTAAAGATCGAGACGAGCCGCGTCTATAAACGCCCGAGCGGAAGACCGACGAGCCCGGTCACTAAAGATCGAGAGCCGCGCCGACGGCTATAAATATCCGCGCCGTCGAGCTCCGGCGTTAAAGATCGAGAGACGAGCCTATAAACGCCCCAAGCGGAAGACCGACGAGCTCCGCCGCTAAAGATCGAGTCGCGCCGACCGGCTATAAATATCTGCGTCGTCGAGCTCCGACGTTAAAGATCGAGAGACGTGCCGGCGTCTATAAACGTCCGAGCGGAAGACCGACGAGCTCCGTCGCTAAAGATCGAGAGCCGCGCCGACCGGCTATAAATATCCGCGCCGTCGAGCTCCGACGTTAAAGATCGAGAGACGAGCCGACGTCTATAAACGTCCGAGCGGAAGACCGACGAGCTCCGTCGTTAAAGATCGAGAGCCGCGCCGACCGGCTATAAATATCCGCGCCGTCGAGCTCCGACGTTAAAGATCGAGAGCAGCCGCCGGCTATAAATGTCCGCGCCGACGAGCTCCGTCGCTAAAGATCAAGAGCCGCGCCGACCGGCTATAAATATCCGCGCCGTCGAGCTCCGACGTTAAAGATCGAGAGACGAGCCGGCGTCTATAAACGTCCGAGCGGAAGACCGACGAGCTCCGTCGCTAAAGATCGAGAGCCGCGCCGACCGGCTATAAATATCCACGCCGTCGAGCTCCGACGCTAAAGATCGAGAGACGAGCCGGCGTCTATAAACGTCCGAGCGGAAGACCGACGAGCTCCGTCGCTAAAGATCGAGAGCCGCGCCGACCGGCTATAAATATCCGCGCCGTCAAGCTCCGACGTTAAAGATCGAGAGACGAGCCGGCGTCTATAAACGTCCGAGCGGAAGACCGACGAGCTCCGTCGCTAAAGATCGAGAGCCGCGCCGACCGGCTATAAATATCCGCGCCGTCGAGCTCCGACATTAAAGATCGAGAGACGAGCCGGCGTCTATAAACGTCCGAGCGGCTCGCATGCGAAAATCCAGCGAAAACCCCTTCGAGGTGAGGCGCGAAGCAAAAGATGGTTAACCGGAATTAAAAGGGCAAACAAGTTAACAAGCGACGTTCGCACGCTGAGCGCCTGCTTAGTCGCATGATGAAAGACATTAAAGACAATTCGCTTGTCTGGCATAGCGTGGTGCCGAGCGGAAGAGTTTTAAAGAACACTTAGTTGTGACGAAGGAAAATTTTCTTGCCAAAATAAAAAGTGAAAGAAACAGAAGATTATCTATTATGCAAGCCAAGAAAGTCATTACAGAGATAAGCAGGGCCGAACGGCGGGAATTCAAAAAAAAAAAAAAAGAGAAGTTTACAAAAACGCTCCTCACACATCAAAATCAAAAAGAGCGTCGGGGATGGTGTCCATCACGCTCGCTAGATCCTCGGGGGGGATGGACAACTCGGCAGGCAGGTGGCCTTTGGTCTTCAGATAGCCCACCGCCGCCTTGATCGCCTCCTCGAAAGTGAGGGATATCTTGTCGGTAAACTTCTCTCCAGCAGTTGTTGGGACTTCTCCAGAGCGACCGTCGACTACCCATTATCCCCCGCAGCTTTTTGTTTTTTCAACTCGTCTTCCAGTTCGGCCAATCGATCGCTAATAGCGATCTACTCCACCCAGTTCTGCTAGCAAATGTGCGCAGGTTAAAGAACTTAATTCGAATATGCAAACAAAGAAAAGGAGAACATACCCCGGTGGCCTGTTGGAGGTTGCTGTTACCGAGCTGCCCGGGAGTCATCTTGGCTATTCGACGCCGAGCATCTATCCAAGCTTGTGCGAGAGGGCCCGTCAGGGTAATCTGCTGCTCGGGGACCACTGGCCGATCAGCAGCAGCCATGTACGCCTCTGAGGGGAGGAGCAAAACGGTCTTTATTAAGTTCGAGCCGCTCGGCTCGCTCTGAGAAGTACCGGCCTTACCGGTGGACGAGGAAGGAAGCTCGCCCAAACGCCTGATACGGCGCAAAGTTCTTGAAGGGTTGGAGGACGGCACCTCAGAGCTGGCCCTCGGAGAACCCTGAGGGGTCGGGGTACTCTCAAGGGAAACCGTCCCGGACAGCACCGGTGCACCCGCGCCCCGCTCGGGTTGGGGCTCATCAGGTGTAGAGGCAGGGGCGGACTCTGGTCGTCGGCGTTTCCGAGTGCGCAACGGCACATCATCGGCCGAACGACCCTCCACCTCAGCTTCAGTGGGAGGTTCTATGCCGCCGGCGGCCTCATCATGAGGGGCGGGGGCGTCTGAAGCTTCGGGGACAGTTGGTGTCCCCTCACCTTCTTCGCCGACCGGATCAGCCGGAGCAAGGCCCCGTTCGGCGGCCTCCTTGTTCGTCACCGCCTCAATCTGAGCGGCCTTCAGTTTGAGCTTCCCGGTAGCTTTGGCGCGCCACATGACTTCAGCTGCAGGAGCAAAAAATAAATCAGTTAGAACAAAATAAATGGATACTGCAAGGCAGATCGGCTGTGGTAGAGGACAAGCCGAATATGTGCATTACTCCCGGGAGGAGTAGCTTGTCAATATGATAGCGCTGGCCGACTAGCCGGTCGGCTGCATGAAGGTAGGCCGCGTCACCTCTAAATTTGCCGAGCTCCGGTTGCGATGACATCGCCGTCTGCCACTTGGTGCGAAAAGTTGGCCGTTCGGGAAAACGTATATAGAAAAAATGCTCCTTCCAATGTTTGTTGGAGCTCGGCATATTATCAAAAAGGACGAAGCCTATCCTAGACTGGAAAACAAAGGTGCCCCACTCGGCTTGCTTGGGATAAAAAAAGTAGTGGAAAGTTTTTGGTTCTAAGGGGATGCCGTTCAGTTTGAATAAAATTATCACTCCGCTCAGCAACCTAATAGAGTTGGGAACTACCTGGCCGAGCGGAATGCGGAAATAATTGCAAACTTCTAAGAAAAATTTGTGGGGTGGAAAACGCAGTCCGGCTAGAAATTGGTCTCGGAAGAAAACAACAGTGTCGGGCGGCGGATCGTGAGGCCGATCGGCCGGTGTGGCTAACACTATTTGGTAGTCGATCGGCAGGTCATAGGCTCGAGTGAGGCGCAAGGCGTCCTCCTCGTCGAACCGGCTTTCCATGTTCGAGTACCAAAGACCCGGAGCACCGCCGGTCGGCTACGAGGTGCTAGTCATGGTCGACAAATAAGGATACAGGACCAAAAGGGAAAGTTCAAGCAAGGAATGGAGGGAAATCGACTGAAGGAGACGATTAGCAGAAAGAAGAAAGCGTCAGGAGCTAGAAAAAGGGTCTTACAAGCGAGGGAGATGGTCGGAAGAAGCCGTATGGTCGCCAGAAAGCCTGAGCACAAGGTCGCCGGCGAAAGGAGGAGCAACAGGTGTCTGGAAACGAGGAGGACGAAATGCGGCGGAAACAGAGTCAAGGGCTTTATATCGCCGCCCGGGAGCAATCTCCACCGTCCGATCCAGGTCATTGATATCGAGGTTGTCATCTAGCCGTCCATTTCAAACGGCGACTGTCCCATCGGAAGTGACGCAACCGCCATACGCTGACAAACGCACGATCGCCACGTGTCAGCCGGTTACTAACCGCATTTAATGAGCTCCCCTTACCGTGCGCAGAGCACGTGATGCGCAGTATGGGAGAATAGCGGACGTGGATTCCAAGAAAACACAAGGCACGGACAAGATATCGCCGGACGGATAGATATTGCCGAACGGATAAGCATCCTTATGCCTGGCCGAGCGGCCTAATGCAATGAGCATTGCTCAGTCAGATCGGCAGTCCAGTCAGTCGGACTTCGCCTCCTTCGACTAGACTCAAGGGGAAGGCAAGTGATCCGGTGGTAAGAATCCGAAACCCCATAACGAGGTGTCAACGCCACGGGGAGGTCAAAGGGCCCAGTGGCCCGCCGGAGAAGGACGAGCCGATCGGACTTGGAAGAAAGGGACATCTGGTAGTAAAAGGCACCCTGGTAGGGACTAGGGTTCCGACGCTCAAATGAAACGGTACATAATGGCCGAGCGGAAGGACGTGCCGCCGTCCGGACGACGTTCTTCGCCAGGCCGGCCGGACGGACGTCCCGGCCGGGCGGTGGGTAAAAGACAGGAACATCTTCTGACAGCCGTCAAGTCGTATGGCTACGCCATACTCCTAATCTGACAACGGGGTGTCCTGTTGTCCCATCGAAGGCATGTTCGGACTGTAGCAGTATGGTGTCAGGTAAGCTCTCTGACAAGTGCATACCAAGGTATGGGTTGCTGACACGTATGCACCTCGGTGGACGTGCATTAGTTCCTTCCCCGCCCTATATAAAGAGCCTCTTACTTCTCAAAAGGTACATATAATACAAGCTTGGCAGCCACTTTTTCCACCACTTACCTGACTTGAGCGTCGGAGGGTCGCCGCCGGGAATCCCTTCCCGGCTCGACTTTTGTGCAGGATCGCCGGAGCTTCGTTCGACCAAGCCGGAGATCCACTCCATCGACTAGGATCGCGCCACGTGCCCAGCGTCCTTTGGTTAGGCGATTCGTACAGGATCAAATAGTATTGTAACAAGTCAAGCAAAACTTTGTGGTATTCAAGTTTGTTTGATAAGATAACCAAATCAAACAAAGTCAAGCCGAGCCGAGCCTAAAATGAACCAAGACGTTTAAATGATTGTTCAAACTTGGCTTGATTTCTGAGCTTGGTTCAAGCTTAGCTTGAACTTGGTTTATTTAGATATTATCAAGCTCTCAATTTTGTTTGATTGTTTAAAACTTTTACATTTTAAGATTGTTTGATTGGTTATTAAGTTTGATAATACAAACTTATTTGTTTATTTTGAAAGTTTCTTTGTTTATTTAGTATGTTGATCATAAGAGTTTTATTCACGAATATTGTTCATGAACGTAAGTACACATATGTGTTACAAGCTTGTTCAGTTAGTTTAACGAGTTGTTACAACCCGTTAATTTAATTGATCTTGTGTGTATTGAACGAACATAAACAAGTTCTTACCAAGCTGAATACCAAACTTGTTCATAAAAGTTTGGTTGATTTACGACCTTAAGTGAGAATTCAACCTTGGTAAGGCTAAAACAAAGGTATCTTAAGTTAAGGATTTGAGGAGGATTGAGAGGATTGTTAGGACCAAAAGAAATCACATATCTATACAATTATATGATATTGTCTACTTTAGACCTAAATTTTTATGAATTTATTTTTGGGATCTACCCAAAATGCCTCAAACTAATAGAAATATCTTCTATCTTATAAATTCATGATCTTTTCTATGTATTTTCAATGTGAAACTTTGATTATATTTCTAATAATCCTCCCCTCAAACGATGGACCACAATTATTTTCATGGTCTGGGCCTCTCCTCAAACTTCTAGTTATTCTTGACTTGCTCTGGGCCTCCTCCTCAAGCATATGGTCACTATTAACATGCTTCGGGCTTCTCCTCAAGCATCTGGTCAATCGAGGTCACTCCTCTCCTCTAAGACTTTTTCACCACCTAGGATTCACTCTCTCAAGATTTTTTCTGAACTTCCGGTCATCTTTGACCTGCTTGGACTTTTCATTATCTAGGGTTCACAACTCCAGAATTTCTGCAAAGCATTTGGTCAACCTTGACCTACTTGGTCTTTTCACTTAGAGTTCACTCCTCTAAAAGCCCCCACCTTCTTCGTTCAAGGCCATTATTCCATCCACATGACTCAATTTGAATTATGACTCTGATACCACTTGTTATGACTAAAAGAATTTACATATCTTCACAATAGTATGATATTGTGTACTTTGAATCTAAGTTCTCATGGATTTATTTTTAGGTTCTACCCAAAATGTCTCATACTAATGAAAATATCTTTCATCTTATAAACTCATGATATTTTTCATATATTTTCAATATGAGACTTTCATTGAATTTTTCAACAAGGGTTTGCGGTGTGATCAATCAATTGTTGTGATTCATTAGTTGATTGATGACACTGTTGGAGCATCCAAAACTAGATTAATCAACTAGAGTAATCATCATCAATCAATTGATAAAGACGATCAATCGACTGGTGATATTATTGGAGCAAATAAAATATTTAGAACTCGACTAATCAAGTTGATTGATCATCATCAGTCAATTGATGGATAGGATAAGTTGACTATTATCCCTGATGTTGAGTTGGATGAAGCCATTGCGTAGAGCAACAATCGATTTTAACCATAGCAATCAACTAATAAGAACTAGCAGTCAACTCTTGGATGATTTTAAGCCACGACTTGAAGCCTATAAAAGAGAATTTCATAAAGGATTTTGGATGCTGATTTTTGGAGGTTTTGAGGGGTAAGTGTTGTTGCATTCGAGATCTTTAGGAGACAAATCCAAAGCAACTAAAACTGCTCAAAGCAAAATTCCATTAGTGTAAACTTATCATTTAGATTGTATTCACCTTTATTTGCATCTTTGTCTTTGTTTTGTGTTGCTTTGAAAAATAAGTTTGTACGAGGTTTTTTTTTTATCCCTAGAAGTTATATGAGAAGAAGAAATGATAGTAATGATACCGTTAAGACGCTAAGTCGTGGATTATGAATCGAAGGTTTCGGACCACGTAAAAATCCAGGTGTTGTATTTGTTATGTTTTGTGCTTATTATTTATATTTTTAGTTGCATGTTAACTTCTAGTAGATAAGCACACTATAGATAATTTAAAAATGAAGGGAACCATTATTCACGCTTCTAGCGATGTCATTAGTTATAACAAAAATAATACGTAGAAAAGATAACAATAAAAATCATTATAAATATGTATATTAATAATAAAAATTTAATAAAGATGTAATAATAAAATATGATATATATATATATATATATATATATATCATTTAGTATGATAAAATTTAATTATTATTATATGCTAAGAGCTCCTTCAATATCACATAATTCTACATTAAAAGTAAACAATTTTTACTTATCTCTCTGCTGTTAAAAAATTTCTCAACAATTTTTAGAACCATACTTTTACATTATCTATATTTTTCATCACTCCTTAATATTATACATTATATATAATTAAATTTTTATAAAATTTAAATCCATGAATAAAAATTAAAATTTTATAAATTCATAAATTTTTATAAAACCTCTTCACAACTTTTATTTTTTAAAAATTAAAATTAAAATTAATTTTAATTAAAAGGGTCCTTTATATTATACATTATACATAATTAAATTTTTATAAAATTTAACTTCATAAATAAAAATTAAATTTTTATAAATTCATAATTTTTTTTTTATAAAACCTCTCCGTGGTTTTTTTTTTTAAAAAAAATAAAAATTAATTTTAATTAAAAGAGAAAAAAATGAAGCAGGAGCATTTTTCTAAATAAGGATGCTCCTTAAAAATATAATCAATGAAAACCATAATCATGCTTTAGCTTTCGCAATTGTGGGTCGAATTTTCTAGATCACAAAGTATAATTAGAGAATGGATCATTTCATTTATAGATAGAATCTCATGGACCCATCTATTATATAGATAAAATATGTAAGATCCTCCTTATTAAGTAACTATTGGTCCTAAAATAAACGAAGGATTACAATTCAGAAGATCCCGGTGTTCACGTCGCCCGCTTGCTGAGACGCTCATGTTCCAAAACGTGGGGCAATCATGTCAGCCAATGGGAATGTACGCTTTGGAGATCAGAACAGCGAACACCGTCCACGTGTTCGGCCTATTCCGAAAAACACAAACATACAGCAGCGAAATATTGAATGAATTTGTCGGATTAATACCTTTTTATTTGTAGAAAATGACAGAATTAATTGAAAAAAAAAAACAGTTTGGGTCAAATCACTCCCGAAACTGAACTTGAGATTTTCCTCTTGGGGGCCTCTCGCTCTAGCTGCTCTACGGTTCCAAAGTTTTAGAAATTCACTAGAATTCAAAATTTAAAATGCTTCTATTTAGAGTCAAAGATAATTGAAATTTGAGAGATGATGGTCGATGGATGAACGGTAAACATGTAAGAGAGACAATATTGTATAAAAGAGAAAGAGATAACCCATGCTACTCTCATAAATTTGTTATCTAAAGGAATAAACGCTACCCAATGGGTGCGTCTATATCTATAGGGATGATCGAAGATTTAGCTAACTTATGATAGTGGTAAAAAGTAAATACGTTCGTCCCGATACTCCTATCAACTCGTCTCAGGTTAACATGGAGGAGGTAAATCATGGACGACTACTAGTCTTTGGAATAGTGACTAGCATATAAGAGAGGAATTTATCTTGATTTTGCCGAGATTTGAACCCCAGATCGCATGATGATAATATCTCATGTGCTAGCTACTAGACCATCCCGAGAGGACAAGCTCATGATGATAATACTTAAAGAAGCACCCAGACAGGTGAGATAATTTTTTGATAGTAAAAAGTAAAATCGTCACTTTAACGACTCTTTCATAATAATTTTTCATTGTCTGAAACAGGGATAAATCATGAAAAACTTCGCCCAACAACAAAAGTCATGCAAGGAGCGGTTGAAACAACCAACAGGACATTCCACACCCACTAAAAATCGATCCCAAATCTATGAACAACAACACTCTTACCGAAGGGATGAATTGTACCGGAGTTACCGAATACTCAGCTTGCCAATTGCTATTTTTTTTTCAGTTTTTTTAATCATAAATTAAATCTTTTTAACTTTTTCCCCTTTTTTATAGTGAATTCTTATCTCCATCCTTCTATTATCCCTTCCTTCAGCTAGAGTAAAATGGTCATTGGTCCTTCGAGAGTGATAAGTGTTGGACAATTTTGACGGTGATAGGGTGGAATTTGCAGAATTAAAATTACATATAAAATTAATTTTAGATTTATATGTGAGATAATTTAAGTTGATAATCTTAAATTGTCAATTTGGATATGATCCATCTATTTTCTTCGGTGTTGTCGAGTGTTCAAGCTATCGTTACGTTCGTCGGTCTACCAAATTGAATAGCCCGAGTTTGAGTGGATTGTCGCGAGCAGTAAGAGAGCTCTGAGTGTTGTAAGGTTTGAGCGGCCCATGTACTTCTTGAGTCTGAGTGGGAAGTCAAATCAAGATGTCAAGTTACCAAGTGCTGAGTCGGGATGTTGAGTGCTTGACCTATCGAATTATTGAGTGCCGAGCTCACCGAGTGCTAAGTTGTTGAGTCGACCGAGTGCTCCCGAGTGGAAGTCGAATAGACACGTTGCTCGACTACGAGTCGAAAGAGATGTTGAGGCTTGTGTTCAACACAATTCCTTAAAATATATTTGTCTCTTTTCGACGATGCTTTGAGGTTACATGAGTCGTCTATTTTCCAGGATACAATGAAAAAATCACGATCGTAATCTAACGCAAGTTGTTTGTGGCACAAGAAGACTGTCGATCGAAATGAACAATAGAGATGAAAAATGGAGGAACTAAGGTGGAAGAAACTCTTTGTTATTGCTTCTGGTCTCGTCTAAATAGTAAGCACAAGAATTATTTGGTGGTAAAATATTGATTGATTTATTTGAATAAATTTTACACCGAGTGATCTGATTTTTAATGTACAGTCTCTCCTGATAACTATGCTCACAATTTTAACACTTATATATTATAAATCAACCATAATATCATAAAACTTCAATATAAGATTATAAAATCTCATTCATTGCAATGGAATACTTTTTCATTCTAATTTCTAGCCATAAGTGCATGTGCAAGCATCCCTGTGGCTTTTGGAATATCAAATCCATCAGGTATTTTAGGAATTGAAATATTTGAGTAGAAAGAAAAGGTTAGTTTTCGGAAGCTCTAAATAAACACAGCAATATACAGAAGCAAGTTGAATGACATACAGTACTATTTGAGTCCTGATATATGTGTTGTCTGTGATACAGCTATGTTGCGTTGCAGGAGAAGCAAATGACACAGCAAAAGAGACACCTTGTAACAAGGAGAGTGTTGTATCCTTCTTTCAATTATTTCTGAATGATTGAGCTTCTCCATCCACATTTTCCTGAGCCTGAGGTTTTGCCTAGATCATTTTGTTCAGAATATTTTGAATCCTTAATGAGACCGAAAGGTGCTAGTTGAGCTTAACGGGTCGAGCGAGCGAGGGCCGAAGAGACCAGTCAGGCCTTTCAAGTCCAATGAACCAAGTATGCCAGCAAATAAGACATACTTGGCAGAGGATGCACGGCTCACATGAACAAATGTAACAAAGCTACCACAGAAGCTAGCCCAACACAGATCTATACTATAGATGTTACTCAAAATGTCTATCACAAAAAATAAATAATAATAATTCATAATTATTACTAACACATATATCCATGTATAGCACATATGGACAAAACCTACAATTAAAATTTAAAGAATAGTTATATTCTATTTTTTTACGAAAAAATAAATATATACCATCAAAATGTAAAAATGATCTTAGAATCCTTATGTCATATTTGATAAAGTATCAGATCTAGAAAGAAAATCATGATCGTGTTGATGGATATTCGACGGTGGACGGATGACGAATGACGTGTTGTGGAAAAAACATCAATCAAAATGATATTCTTGAATTTCGTCTCTATTCGTATTTGTTAGTGTTAGCATTAATCCTAGTACCAATTATGAGATGATTGTAAAGGGCTCATTTTGTATCATATATCATTATTAATAAAAGGCAAAGTTTGTTATTATATTTATTTCAGTTCAGTGTAGATTGAATAAGTATAATAATGTCCTTGGGTAGTAGGTTCTTATCTACAGCATATCAATTGGTTGAATTGATAGTGAGATATTGTAGATATACATAGAACACTACTCTTAACTATTCATGGTCGAGCATTAATATACAAGGACATTATTAATGCGTTGAGACTAGCATGTAAGTCAACGGATGACTTAATCTCATAAGTCATGGATATGAGATATCAGGTTAACACATGAGTATATATTAGAGAATATATACTGAATGACCCGTCATGAGAATGTTTCATGAATCGTTATATGAGTGTCATAAACATTCTCATGTGACTATATTAGACCTGAAGTCGCTACGGTTCCCTACATAAGGAGTTGTGTACTTTGGTATCGGCAAACGTCACCTATAACAAGGTGGACAATAAAGTCGATCACTGGGTATACAATGAATTATGCAGAGGGATGTGAGTGATGTAGATGGGATCTATCCCTTCCATATGATGGAAGTGATATATG
This sequence comes from Zingiber officinale, assembly GCF_018446385.1. Lineage (NCBI taxonomy): Eukaryota > Viridiplantae > Streptophyta > Magnoliopsida > Zingiberales > Zingiberaceae > Zingiber > Zingiber officinale. The sequence goes on from NC_055989.1 coordinate 19,917,174, forward strand.
TAGGTCCCTTGATTAGTAGGACACAAGAAAGCATGACCATGCGCAAATGAGTCAATATATGAGATATTAAGCTTATTTGATTGAGTGTGTCTACATAGAGATCAAGAAACACAAAGGTTGATAAGAGCATGACATGGTATATGCCTCATTGATCAATCTAGATATCAAGGATAGAGGGACAAAGTCATACAAGATAATAGCTACGGACAGGTTAGGTCGGATCTCGACTTTCTCGTCACTTGGGTAGCAATGATGTCTTGCTAGATACCACTTATTGCTTATGTATCTAAATGTTGATTTGAGTACATTACCAACATTACGAGAACCTATTGGATCATACACAAAGAACAAGTAGATTTGGATATGAGTTCATATGATGAATCATTGGATTAGGTCTTATCCGAATTGGACTTATTAAGTTAGACTCAATTGGATCTAATTGTTGGATTAAGTCTAATTCAAACTAGACTCAAGGAGTTAATTCAAATTAATGAAATGTGATTAATTGAATTTGACATTGCATGAGATTAATTGAGTAAGCCTCGATTGAATTAGACTTGAGTTAGACTCAAGTGAGGAGACTTAAGTTAAACTCAAGTGAGGATTAATGGAGAGATTTATTGAATTTCAAAAATTGAATGAAATGAAAGTGTGGTTCTTAATGGAGTGTAAATGCTCATTAAGGCTATTAATGCTAATTAAGTGTTTTCATTGGATGAAAATACTTAAGTAATTTTTTCTTCATTTTATGAGAAAGTCCAAGGTTAAGAAAGTTACGTTTGTAGGCCAAGTGTCACCGGGGGTGGATCGATGTGGCCTAGCCATTGTGGAAGAGTCACCTAGGGAGGTGGCTAAGGCTAAAAGCTCTAGGGGGAGCTCAAAGAGTCAATTTGGGACCCATGGCCAATGGATCTCAGGTGGGTTCTACTTGGGGGTCTAGAGGAGCCATGGAGTGTGCCAAGTGGTTTAGAGACGGACTTGAGTCTCAAACCTAGGGAATTGGCACACATGGTTTATGTTTCATGCAAGAAATATGACAATTGTGGTCATATTGCATGATAATTGGTTTTGGAAGTATAGATGCCATATAAACCAATGCTAGGGATGCATTGTGGGTTGGTATGGGCAAATACATCAAGAGGAAGCCAAAACTAGGACTTTAGGTCAAGGTTCAATTGAACTTTTTAGCTAGTTTTGTGTTTTGTGTCAATCTTGGGATTGGTGATAGATATATTTTTATATATATTTTTCCCAAGCAGATATTGATATAATAGACCTCTCCACAAAATTTGGGGATTTTTGGAGGTCTGTGGAATTTCTGGCGCATTTCTGAAGTTGGCCAGAAAAGGCTGATTTTTCATGACTGGTACAGTTACCAGTCGACTGGTAACACTATTCACGAGCACAGAATGTCTCTGTAAGCTCGTTTTCATGGGGGCAGTCGACTGGTACTTCTTGCAGACGACTGATACCAGTCTGAAAGTGTTTTCAGCACTATATTTTGACCGGGTCAGCTCATATAGATGTATGGGATCCATGGGTGATACATACATGAGTTTAGGGTCATTTGGATGACAAGTTTTCAATAATTGGGATATTGTTGGAGAACTTTTTGGATGTTAGGCAAAGGGGGAGAAGTAAGGTTTAGTTAGGAAAACCTGAAAGTACCTTTGTGTAGGGGGAGCCTTGGGATAGGTTCTTAAAAAGCCCGTTGTAAAAATCCTAGCTCAATGGAGAGCTTAGGTAAAGGGGGAGCCTTGGGATAGGTCCTTCAAAAGCCTTATGTGGAAAATCCTAGCTCAATGGGAGCTTAGGTGTAGGGGGAGCCTTGGGATAGGTGATAAGGCGATCTGTCACATCCGCTAATCAAATTGTACAAATGTATATTATTCACTGAACCCCTTAATTTCACATTAACGTTGTAGTAACGAGCCCAGGATCGCTCTCGAGGAACCAACGATGATATGTAATCTAGGATTGTATTTTTATTCCTATTTTTGGGGTTTTCGATATAAAAATGGAGTTGGGGGGATTTAAACTTTGAATCTAAATCTAACAAAAGTAAAGCACAGCGAATAAGAAATTAATCTAAAGCAAGAGTGAAACCTAACTATGTGCCAATGAACAAATCATTACGCATTGTCACTCTACGTTGAGATTAAATCATTGACACACTCTTAAACTAAGGAATGAAATACAAGATGCAAATAAATCTGATCTTAAGCAAGATGTAAACCCTAGCTTAGAATTTAAACACTAAACAAGTAACCAAGCATCAACTAAAACTTAAACTAAGCTTCAACAAGGAAAGAAATGCTAAATTACTTGCTAAAACAACTTAACAAACATCAAGAAATCTATGATAAGCTACAAAACAGTAACAAAATGAACTAAAAAGGTAAACCGTTCCAATCTCTCAACCAATCTACCAAGCTACACACTCTTGCCGTCACACAAGAGTGCCAAAGTCGAGACCACCCAACTTTGGACCTCAGTGGAGACTCTCTACAGCGTATCAGTTCCAGGATTGCTCAAGAACGCCGACGGACCACCCCCGACGAGCTAGAACAACCCGAAACCCAAGTAAATGCCGAAAATGCTGGAAATCTACTACCGGAGCTCTCTGGATCTGGATGGAAGTTGTGGATTGCGGATGGGCATCGGATGAAGCTCAATAACGCCGGCGGACCACCTCCAAGCGTCACTGATGGGAATCGGAGCTCAGATTTGGAGGACCACCTCCAAATCTGAGGTGAAACAGAGAACTGCAGCAAGTAGAAAACGCGCCAGAAAGAACACTCGCCGGTGCTCCAGATGATCGGGATGAGCTGCTAAGAAGTCCTCCACCAAGGTAGAAACTCGGGAGGATGATCGGAGAAGGAATCGGGGTCGAAATCCGGAAGAATCGCCGCGGGACGAAGCTGCTGTGCTGTGGAAGATCGACGAACAACACGAAGCACTGTAGCTTCTGTTTTGAATCTGATCTGGATCTGGATGGACGGCTGAGATGATTCCGGGCTAAATCAACGGTGAAAAGTCATCCAAATTCCGATCTTAATGTACTGATGTTGATCTAGGGTCTGGATCTACCCTCCCGTAGGTCGGATCGATCAGATCATCACTGGATGGCCCGGATCTGCACAGTCTTCATTGAACGGTCCAGATTAATCCGTCTGGATCAATGGCTGGATGAACTCATATCTGGATAAAAACTTCTGGATCTTCATCAATGGCTTAGATCTGCTCCCCATTAGGTTGGATCGGCCAGATCTTCAACGGATGGCTCAGATCTCTCCTATTCTTGATAAACGGCCCAAATTGACCCAAAGCTTGATCTTGTCTTTTGAACTCCGATTCGAGCCCAATTCCGGTCCAAATAGATCCAAATCTAAGATCCTTTGATGCCTACAAAATAATAATCAAATATTAGCATCAAATAACACCAAAAATAATATAATTTGCAATTAATTCCAAAATCTATACAATGCACAAAAATGTAATGTAACCATGATTTAAACTATGAAACCAACATCAAAACCATGCATAAATGGATCAAAATAATGCAGTAAAATCATGGTTATCAAATCCCCCACACTTAGTCTTGAACGTCCCGTGAAAGTAAAGAAAACTCAAATCATCTCCATAGAAAATTCCCTAGCAATATCTAAAAGATAGTAAAAAGAATTTAACTAAGACCATCTAAAGATCACCAACAATCATGTATACAATCCAAACAATAATCAGTAGGTATGGTAGTTTCAATCCAATTGAAAAATTAACCAAGTTGCAATCTCACAAGGGATTTACCTATACTAGTCTCACACTCAAAATTGCGTATATGTGGAGCTCACTCAATGCAACTCACAACATTTCACTACCATAAGCTTGCTTATTTTCTACTTCTCCACCACTATAAAACATAGCATACATGAATCAAAAGGAATTTGTCATGAATTTGTGAAATGGAAGCAAAAAGAACAATTGAAATGGATGAAATAGGCAAAAGAAAAGGTATTAGTGAAAAATTTAGAAGATGAGAGTATTGGAGGAATATACTTGATGAGTTGACCAATTTGATGTATAAAGAGATGAATACCAATTGTTGTTACCAATTCAAAATATCAAGTTAACCTCCCCTTCAATTTGATGGCAAACAAAGAATCTTGATACTCTATCTTCCACTTGATACTCTCTTGATGTGCCATTTTTCAAAATTTTTCACTGTATTTTAACTGTCTTTCCACTTCAATTTCAGCATTTGGAAACAAATCTCACAACACGTATCCAACACCCTCCCCCACACTTAATTCTTTGACCGTCTCGGGCAATGAAACACATCACTCTAAAAAATTGCTTGATACATTTCCAGCTACTGTTTCCTTGTTTCTGCTGCAGAATTTTTTTTTTTTTTTTTTTTACTTTCTCTGCATATTCAAATACAACATGAATAAATAACATTATAAATTGGGCATTTAACGTGGATTAGTAACCGTCCAGGAAGTTCCTAAGAGAAGGTGACACAAAATAGGCTTGAAAGTGCATATTCTAAAATCTGAAATTGATTTCTGCAACCAGATTTTCAGAAATTCATAGTCATGATTACAGCTTCAAATAACTCCAAGCACAGCAGTAGTTTAAGAATTCAATTGCTTCAATATGAATCAGAATTCAGCAGGAAATTAAAGAGTTGCAGCTCCAGAATTTCAGGAATCATTCTACATATTAAGGCTCCAGATCAAAAAGCTTTGCTGCCCAACTTCCATCCTCTAATAACTCTTTCCAACTATCAAGGTTTAGTTTGACAGATTGTACTCTGTTCCACAGATTCAGCTTCAAAATAAAAATTCAGACCTTGAATTCACCCATATATTGAATGGGTTCATCAAATGCTCTTAATTTCATTCATCCTTGGTCAACAACAGCCCAACTCTGATAACTTTTCTGATAACTCTTGATTTTCAATTTATCACTCCTCCTTACTGTGCTCAAAACACAACTTACAGCAGCCTCTGATTACTAGCAGTGCAGTAAAGCTATGCAATTTCAGGAATCTGAAATCCAAGTAACTCTGCCACTTCCTGGAAACTCAGTTAAAAAGAAGGTTTCACGTTCTCTGATTTTCTCAGAATTTCGAGGCTGCAAGGCTTGAGTGAATAAAGGATGGTTTGATGAAGGAGTTAACAAAATTCCAGTAGCTTCTAGCTCCTTATGGATTTGCAACAACATGCTTTCAAAATTCTGAAGTTACTGGAACACAGCTCAACTTTTTAACTGCTCACAAATTCATCCATAGATCAGTTCCAGAAATCTTAATGTATTTCTGCAAATTCAAGCTTCAGAACTCAGCATTTTCAGTATTAAGATCCAAGTTTCAGCATTGAGATTCTGAAGTGGCTTCATCTTAAATCAAATAGAATCCAGCCAAGATGAAGATATCATTTAGCTCTGGAATGTTATAAGCTCAAATTCAGATTGCTGCTGATCAGAATCAGCACCCAGAATTGGCACTAACAGGATACAATTTCAACCTTTCTAAATCTATTTCAGCATTACAATTCAAAGATTCTAACGGTGTGAATTCCCTCTGAATTGATATAATAGAAAATGTTATCACACTCTCACTGCTATAAAACTTCAGAAAGTGTACACTCAGTTTCCAACTTCAAAAATGTCCAGCAATTTGATTTCAGCAGGATGTTTTCCAGGTTGTCCAGATTTTGTATCAGCTCTGGTTTTTGGACTATTTCTGCATTTTCAAACCTTCTAGTGTCTGCAAAATTCATTTTGAAAAGGGCATGGAGTGACATGAAAAACCAATTGTTACTGAATTAATAGAGTTTCACTTGAGATCTTGTTGATTTAAGAACTTCTAATAAGAATTTGATACAAACTTGATACATTACTAAACTGAATTCTGCTCACTGTATCCCTGCTCCTTTCTCTTGAAACTGCTTCTCAGCTCTTATTCTGTCAATTTAATTTGGTTGAAATGTAGGTGAACTGATACATTCAATTGCAATGGTACACTTGAACTCTAAATCTACAGAACCTTCAAAAGTCAAGTTCAGAGTTAATGCTGATTTCAGGGTTCTGATTTCAGTTTAGTTTCAGAATTTTGAAATCCAAAGTCATTGCAAATCACCACCTAACAATTTTGAAGCTGTTGAATATTGGATTTCCAGATTCATGAAGAGCTAAGCTTGATAAAAGACTTCATTTTGCACTGTAATGACTGGAGCTTCAATTTACAAAAATCTGATTAAAAACAAAATCAAGACTTGGTAAAGAAGTTGAGTTCTCCAAATAATTCCCACTTCCTAGCATCCTGCTCTCCTCAAATTCTGCTGCTTCAGTTTCATTCTGCCAATTTCTGTTTTAAAACAGCTTCTTCTACTTCAAATTTCAGAACCTTGAAGTTGTCCAGAATAAGCAATGTTCAGCAACCAAATTTCTGAAATTCTCAATAGATTTTTCAGCATTAGGCTTCCACATGTTGCTCCTAAAATTTCTGCTAAAAACAATGCTTCTGAATTTTCTGCAACTTGCTTAATTTTCTGCAGATTCTTGTTTCTGCATCTGCAATTTTCTGCATTTCCAAACAGATTTCTACACATTTCTGTTCTTATAGCCCTTAGTACAGATTCTCTGGACACCAACAGCCCTCAAACACCTCTGATTTCTGGTCTTCTCCCTTATCAGAAATCTATTATCAGCTTCCCTTGTGCCTTCCATTGACTAGAAAATTTTGCAAGGAAGCTTGGCACACACTTGCACATCTTCTGTAAATTCTCTCACTTCTACAGCTTCCTGCTTCCTTCATTTACCAGTAAAGAGACCCAAACAAGGTTTGATACTCCAACAGCAATTTTAGACTCAGCTCCCAACCACTTATGCAACTAACAGCTCTTGATTTTATAGATTCATCAACAATCTGATTTCAGCTCACATTAAATTCTGATACACTGAAGTTGGCATTGGACACCAATCAGAATTAGTAGCAATATAATCTAATTTGATGGATTTTGATGTGCAGTTATGTGCCAATTTTCTCTTGCAGAATTTAATGTGCTATCACAGATCTCATCTTAAATGACATTTAGAATCCAACAAATTCTCTTGCACTTAAAAACTTGCAAGCAACTTGATACTCCAAGTTACTAAAAGTTGTTATTCTTGACAGTTTTGCATTTGCTAATTAAAAATCTGCAAACAGAATTCGCAGCAATCCAACAACTGGCTCTTGCTGATACATTCATGGACCATTTCATTCCTTCAAATTCAGTTCAGTTTAATTAATCACGAGAGGCAAAACAAAATTTTGTACCACAATTCAATGTCAGTTGCTGTTGGTCAGAATCAACACAGAAATTTGGCAACAAACAGATCTCGGCTAACTCATGCAGAATTACTTTTGTACTTCAGTTTCACATCTTACAACAGGACATTAATCAAACTCAGGATTAGGATTCAGAATCTAATATCCAAAAGCAAAGCTGTATGCAGGAACTGAAACTGTATCACAATTAAAAGGCTGTGGGAATTTAAACTGCACATTGCTACTGCATGGAAGTTATAAGCACAGCATTGACATTCTTTTTTCCAAATTCAGACAAGCATACCAATCTGCACTCTGTTAACATCGTTTTCTGCACTTGACTGGCATTAAGTCTTAACCTCTTTCTCTTGCAATGGCACAAAAATTTCAGCTTGGACTTTACTTTTCCTCTCTGCAATAATAGTCCAAAACTTTAAGCTGCAATTTTGGTTCAATCTTCTTCAATTTTCAGCTTTATTTTCCTGTTTGTTTTCAAATTCCTTGTCTAAAAGTCCTGTAAACTCTGGAGAAGAAAGATAACCAATTAACAATACTAAGTAGCAGCTGGGTTTCAGATTTTGCTATGGTCAGTAGCCCCTTAAACTTCATTCTGCACTATCATTACTGATTTCCGTTTTTCTTCAATGCTGAACTTTGTATCAACCTAACATGTTTAGCCACAAGAAATTTTCAATACTTCTCCATATTGTCTCTACAGAACCTTTATAATGCATAGCCAACGATCTTCCATTTACCAGCAGCTCTGGCTCATCACAATTCTCATTCCAAATTGGCACAAAACTGCCATTTTCCTGCAAATCTGCACTTTCTGAATTTCTGCACTATACTTATTCCTGTAATTCCAGAACTCATTCCTTTCAATTTTCACTTGTTCTTCTTTGAATTGAGTTGCACTTCCCAATTTGAGAGCTATCATTGTCTTCTTTTACTCTTCCCTTTCACCAAAATTCAGCCTTTAAATGCTGTAACATGTTACTGCTATATCATGTTTCCAGTAATTAAATTGAATCTCAATAGAAGCTATTAATGCCAATTCCCATTTGTTACTTCGTGTCTCAGCACTTAATCTGAGCTTCTCCTCTCGATGATGTCAATTCTGAATTTTTCATACTCTAACAGCTCTCAACTTCATCTTCACAGAATTTCACAGTTTTCTTCACATTTGTCTGAATTTTCAGCTTAATACTTGGTATCCTCACCTGATGTTGCTGCTCTCACTTCAAGCTTCACAATTTATCCCAATAAACTTCACAATCACTTAATCAAACAGTAGCTTGATTTCTGTCTTGTTTCAGCAAGTGACATCAAGTAGGAAGTTTCTGCAATTTCTGAATTCCAGCAATGTCCTCACTGTTGGTACCAATTGATGCCCTTTCCTTCAAGTTTTCAAGGTAATTGATACTCCATTCAAGTGCTTAATTGATGAAATAATTGCCACCAATTGAGCTCCGAATTTTTTATCCATTTAAATCACATTTCAGTAGCTATACAACTCACTGTTCTTGCATTGTTTTGTGTCCAGATTAATCCCTGAATTCATCTTTTCGCATCTTGCAAATGCCATACAAGGTAAGCATACCATTTGTTATTGAGCATACAACACATTGCTTGAATTTCTCAATGATTTGAAATTTTAAAGAGAAAATCGGCACAAGAGTGGCACAAATCAGCATACATAAATTTCAGCTTCAAAATTTCACTAAACAACTCCATAGTCAAGCTAACTCATCAAGTAATTAATCCAAAACTCTCAATGAAAGAACGACAAGCAAAGTAGATCAAGAATTAAAATGCTAGATGAAAATGTATAAGGAAAATTGTGAAGAAAGGAATTGGAAAGTATGAAGGGAAACAAAATTGACAAAATCCTCAATTTCCATGCACACAAATGCTAATGTGACTTTGAAAAGAAATTAAGCAAGTTCTAGAGTTTCAATTGCTATGAGTGCATACCACACAAAAGAATATAATGTGTATAGGCTTAAAGTGGTCCTCACTAGGTATTTTTATTGCAATCAAGCTCAATTGATCACATTAGAATCCACCACCACATTAACTAATATCATGCAAGAAAAGCATCCAATTATGTCACATGACCTAAAATCGATGATCAAATTTAAGAAGTTTTTACCATCTTAAAAATATTACTTAGAAAATTCCCATGAAGAATTTTATTCAAATTGAAATGCTATGTATACCAAACTAAATGCAAAAGTGTGGAAGTAAAATGCAAAATGCATAAACAAAGTGCAAATGCAAAGTATGAAACTAAAATGCAAATGAAAAGTATTAAACTAAAGACACATATAAAGCAAGAATTTATTAACAAAGCATGAATTAAAACGTAAAAGGAAGCGAAATTAGAACCAACTCCCCTTTCATTCCCGGTGGTTGAAGAAGGTTTAGAAGTAGTAGCCACCCCGGAAGTAGAGTAATCGTGGTTCCACTCAAATTCTTCTTATTCTTCCTTTTTCCTTTCAAAATTCTCTCAGGAGGTCTAAGTCGGTTCAGTTTAAGCACCCACTCCGGAAGCTCATGTTCTCCTACAACATCAATAAAAGAAAATACCTCCTTATCATCTTGAGAGGTACCTGGAGTGGTGTTTGTTACCTCTTTCTCCTCAAATAAATGCTCCGACTCCAGTTCTGGCGAATGTTCAACTTCATGTAGTGATTCTTGGGTGCTTGGCTCCATAGCACAAGTCCCTACACTTACATCCTCTATTCTTGGTGATTCTTGAGGTAATGCTTCCAGTAAGCATTCCCCTACACTTAAATTATCTTCTGCAACAAAACCTGCATCATTAATAACATCTAGAGCAGCATCATTAGTAGTAGAATCAAAAATAGGTTCAACTACATCATCACAACAATAAAAAGTAGATAAAGAATCTAGTGAAGAAGTAGATGCAGTGTCAGGCCTGACAAGATCTCCACAATCCATCTCCTCACTGGCTCTTTGTTTTTGTAACTGGTTGATGGATGATGCAATTTGATCTAACTGGCTCTGTATGTTTTGTATCCATGAAAATTGTTGCTCTTGATGCTCACTCATTTGTTGCATAATTTCATTAAATTTCCACATTGATTCTTCAATTTGTTCTTGTGCATCCTCATACTGATATTCAGGCGCATAAATCCCAGACTGAGGCTGATAATAATAACTCTGACTCCAATCTCCAAAATACGGATAATATGGATCCATGGTCACATAAATTTCCTGTTCTTACACTGAAACACTATCAAATAAAATCAGAAGACTCAGGAACAAATAAAATCAACACATGGATATATAAGCATGCAAGCAATCAAATCAACAAAAAATTTTAAATTTTTCCAAAATAAAGAAGAATCCTAAAATTACCAAACATTGCATATCTTTCCCCGGCAACGGCGCCAAAATTTGATAAAGCCTAAAATCTATATTAAATGTCACAAATAGGCTTATCAAATTAACAATTTAATATTTCACTGAACCCCTTAATTTCACATTAACGTTGTAGTAACGAGCCCAGGATCGCTCTCGAGGAACCAACGATGATATGTAATCTAGGATTGTATTTTTATTCCTATTTTTGGGGTTTTCGATATAAAAATGGAGTTGGGGGGATTTAAACTTTGAATCTAAATCTAACAAAAGTAAAGCACAGCGAATAAGAAATTAATCTAAAGCAAGAGTGAAACCTAACTATGTGCCAATGAACAAATCATTACGCATTGTCACTCTACGTTGAGATTAAATCATTGACACACTCTTAAACTAAGGAATGAAATACAAGATGCAAATAAATCTGATCTTAAGCAAGATGTAAACCCTAGCTTAGAATTTAAACACTAAACAAGTAACCAAGCATCAACTAAAACTTAAACTAAGCTTCAACAAGGAAAGAAATGCTAAATTACTTGCTAAAACAACTTAACAAACATCAAGAAATCTATGATAAGCTACAAAACAGTAACAAAATGAACTAAAAAGGTAAACCGTTCCAATCTCTCAACCAATCTACCAAGCTACACACTCTTGCCGTCACACAAGAGTGCCAAAGTCGAGACCACCCAACTTTGGACCTCAGTGGAGACTCTCTACAGCGTATCAGTTCCAGGATTGCTCAAGAACGCCGACGGACCACCCCCGACGAGCTAGAACAACCCGAAACCCAAGTAAATGCCGAAAATGCTGGAAATCTACTACCGGAGCTCTCTGGATCTGGATGGAAGTTGTGGATTGCGGATGGGCATCGGATGAAGCTCAATAACGCCGGCGGACCACCTCCAAGCGTCACTGATGGGAATCGGAGCTCAGATTTGGAGGACCACCTCCAAATCTGAGGTGAAACAGAGAACTGCAGCAAGTAGAAAACGCGCCAGAAAGAACACTCGCCGGTGCTCCAGATGATCGGGATGAGCTGCTAAGAAGTCCTCCACCAAGGTAGAAACTCGGGAGGATGATCGGAGAAGGAATCGGGGTCGAAATCCGGAAGAATCGCCGCGGGACGAAGCTGCTGTGCTGTGGAAGATCGACGAACAACACGAAGCACTGTAGCTTCTGTTTTGAATCTGATCTGGATCTGGATGGACGGCTGAGATGATTCCGGGCTAAATCAACGGTGAAAAGTCATCCAAATTCCGATCTTAATGTACTGATGTTGATCTAGGGTCTGGATCTACCCTCCCGTAGGTCGGATCGATCAGATCATCACTGGATGGCCCGGATCTGCACAGTCTTCATTGAACGGTCCAGATTAATCCGTCTGGATCAATGGCTGGATGAACTCATATCTGGATAAAAACTTCTGGATCTTCATCAATGGCTTAGATCTGCTCCCCATTAGGTTGGATCGGCCAGATCTTCAACGGATGGCTCAGATCTCTCCTATTCTTGATAAACGGCCCAAATTGACCCAAAGCTTGATCTTGTCTTTTGAACTCCGATTCGAGCCCAATTCCGGTCCAAATAGATCCAAATCTAAGATCCTTTGATGCCTACAAAATAATAATCAAATATTAGCATCAAATAACACCAAAAATAATATAATTTGCAATTAATTCCAAAATCTATACAATGCACAAAAATGTAATGTAACCATGATTTAAACTATGAAACCAACATCAAAACCATGCATAAATGGATCAAAATAATGCAGTAAAATCATGGTTATCAATAGGTTCTTAAAAAACCCTGTGCATTGTTTCGGCGGTTGCCAAGTGTGTAGCCTTGGCAACGTAAGTCCATTCGGCGGTATAAGTCCAAGTGTGTAACCTTGGCAACGTAAGTCCATTTGTTTTAGCATGTTTATTTGCTATATGTTTTCCCTAACTTAAACGTATTGCCAAACACCAAAAAGGGGGAGATTGTTGGAGCAATCCCAATGGTCCGTGCGACCATGTGTTTTGGTGTTTGGGCAAAGGGTTTAAGTTAGGTTCACCCTTGTATTTGATATGTGTATTTGAGTTGTGCAGGTTTGCAGGATACACATGTGACTCAGGTTGATGGCTTCGGGTCTGGTGAAGGATGGAGCATCTGAGGGACCATGGACAAGGCAGCGAGGACAAGGGCCGAGGGAAGCGACTTCGAGGCATACGCGAAGGATGGCATTGGGGACGAGCCGCGGGCTTGAATGCATCCGAGGGACGAGAGCCAAAGGAAGTAGGCTTGAAGGTAAAAGGTCAAAGCTGCAAAGAAGCATCAAGTGAGTCATAAGGGTGAGGGTGCGAGTGCACGAGAGATTGTACTCGGAGTAAAATCTTAGTTTTGAGGGTTTCTGCAGCGTTACTGTAGCAGTACTGTAGCAGTCGACTGCATGTTTTAGCGATCGACTGGTGCAGTCGACCGCGCAGTCGACTGGGCGCGAACAGAATGGTTCTGTTCACCGAATTTCCACGAGAGGCGATCATTGCATGTTTTAGCGATCGGTAGGCGGGTTTTCCAACCCGTGGCCAATAAAACCAAAGCTTGGGAGCTTGGTTTGAGTTGACGAAATAGAGGTGGTTAATCTCTATTAGTAGTCTACCTGTGCCCTAGCGTCAAAGGAGCTCTTGTGAGGGTTGTGGTGAGGTTTCTCCACCCACAAGGAGGTTTGAGCTAGCCGGAAGTTTTCCGGGGAGTAATCCACCGAAGGATCGGAATCGTCCACCTTACGGACAGCCGTGGAGTAGGAGCCCTAATCTCCGAACCACGTTAAACAACGTGTTAGCTTGGTTTGCATTTCTTATTCTTGTCTTAAGCTTTCTTTGTATTCATATTTGTAGTTAGTATTAGATTTCCGCCGCGCATACTAACAATAGTGTAGAAAGCGATTATTTGGAGGTACCGTCTATCCAACCCCCCTTCAAGCCTGTCGTCCGATCCCCAACAAGACTCAATTGGATCTAATTGTTGGATTAAGTCTAATTCAAACTAGACTCAAGGAGTTAATTCAAATTAATGAAATGTGATTAATTGAATTTGACATTGCATGAGATTAATTGAGTAAGCCTCGATTGAATTAGACTTGAGTTAGACTCAAGTGAGGAGACTTAAGTTAAACTCAAGTGAGGATTAATGGAGAGATTTATTGAATTTCAAAAATTGAATGAAATGAAAGTGTGGTTCTTAATGGAGTGTAAATGCTCATTAAGGCTATTAATGCTAATTAAGTGTTTTCATTGGATGAAAATACTTAAGTAATTTTTTCTTCATTTTATGAGATAGTTCTTCATTCTCCTTGCTCTTCTCCTCTCTTGGCCGAAATCCTTCTCTAGGTTGCTAGCATAACCTATCTCCATTTTTGTGAGTTTGTGAGACAAACGAACGCTTGTTCGTGTGGATATCGTAGAGGCGCGAACGTGAGATCGTGCTGTGATCCGAGCTGTCGGGAGATCGTGTGCACGCACCAAAGGTATAACCTCTTATAATCTTATGAGAAACTTAGTATATTTTTCTTTCCCTTCGCATGGATCTCCTAGAAAGAACTAGATGATTTCCGCTGCACATAAGCGTGTTTAGCGCTCTAGTTCCTTACAGTTAGATTATATATTTATTTGTTTATACCTTTTATGGAAATTTAGACTTTTTCCTTTTTTATAGAGTTTAGGATTTCTTAACTTAACTATATAAGACCTTATATTTTGTATCAATTTTAAGATCTAATAAGATGGTTAGTTTTTTCCTTCTCTTAATTTCTACATGGTATCAGAGTGGTTCTCCTTCTCTAACCTAATTTTTTCAACCGCCCCCTGTTATTCCTTCTTGTTGTCGCTGTCATCTTCTACTGCTGCTATTGATTTCGGCATCGACATCTATTTTCTGTCCTGCTGCTGTTGATTTCGGCGCTGACATTTATTTTCTGTCGATTTCGGAGCCAACATTATTTTCTGCCAATTTCAGTGCCGACACTATTTTATGTCGATTTCAGCACCAATATTCTATGTTGTCAATTTCGACACCGACGCTCTTTTCTACTGATTTCGATGTCGAAGCCCTAAGTTGTCAATTTTTGCACCGATGTCCTTTTCTATTGATTTTGACACTGACACCCTGTGCTAATGATTTCTACATTTGGCGTCCTTTTCTGCCTCAGATTCTTTGTGTGACCATGGGTCATCCTGACATCAATTTTTTACGGATCATACAAATGTGTATCCTTACAGTTTGGTTATTTTGAGAATTATTCGTTATGTCATCATGTCTGGTCGTACAAATGCTTCATGGAAATCTAATTTATATATATTTGAGTAGTTTCAACAGTTCCTTGTTTCACAGCCCTCTGTCATATCAGCTTCCTCTCATATAGGTTTGTCGTCGTCTGGTATTTCAAGTATATTTTCATCCTTATGGATTTTGGACTCTGGTGCCTCCCATCATGTGTCACCCAATTTGTCAACTTTTATTTCTTTTTCTCCCAGTTCATCTATATCTATTGTGACTGTTGATGGTACTCTTATGTCATTAGTAAGTGTTGGTTCAATTATTACATTTTCTTTATCTCTTAATAATGTTTATTATATTCCGAGTCTTATTTTAAATCTTGTTTCAGTTAGTCAATTATGTGAGTCTGGATACTTAGTTTCTTTTTCTTTATCCAATTGTTATGTTCAAGATTCGCAATCTTAGAGGATGATTCAGACAGGCCATAAGCAAGGAGGACTCTATGTTTTAGATCAACTCAAATTACCAGAAGTTGTAGTTTCGAGTGTGAATTTATCGTCTTTTCATCTGAGTCATTCATCTTCTGATTTTTATTTGTGGCACTCTTGCTTAGGTCATGTTTCAGTGCCTCGTTTGTAGTTTTTAGCCTATACAGGAGCATTAGGGCCTTTAAAAAGTTCTGATATTTCTGAGTGTAGTGGTTGTAAACTGGTCAAATTTTCTGCCTTACTATTTTCTAAAAGTCTTTCTTTTTCTTGCGCTCCATTTGATCTTATCCATTCTGATGTGTGGAGACCCTCTCATATTCCTACAAAAGGGGGGCCAAGGTATTATGTTTCTTTTATTGATGATTGCACTCGTTACTCTTGGGTCTATCTTATGAAACACAGGTCTGATTATCTTATAATTTTCAACAACTTTAGAGCTCTTGTGAAAACTCAATATTCATGTCATAAAATGTTTTCGTTGTGATTTGGGGGGTGAATACACTTCGAATCAATTTTTACATTTACTTGCTTCTGATTGTACTATTCATCAAACCTCGTGTACAGATACTCCTGAACAAAATGATGTGGCTAAACAAAACCATAGACATCTTATTGAAATATCTCATTCATTTTTATTGTCTGTCAGTGTTTCTAGTACCTTTTGGGGGGAAGCAATCCTTAGTGCTGCTCGTGTCATTAATAGAATTCCAACCTCACATAATTCAGGTTTGTCACCTTTTGAAAAATTATATGGGTATGCTCCTATCTATTCCTCTTTGTGTGCTTTTGGTTGTACTTGCTTTGTCCTTCATCCACATGCAGAGCGTAATAAGTTAGCCTCTCAGTCTGCTCTTTGTGTCTTTCTGGGTTATGGTGTTAGTCAAAAAGGATATCGTTGCTTTGATCATGTTAGTCAAAAATTGTTTGTCTCTCGTCATGTTGTGTTTTTTGAGCATATTTCATTCTTTTCTATTCTGGCTAGTTCGCATAATATGACAAAGTCAGATCTGCTTTGCATTAATCCTTTCAATACTGATACTGAGGAAGATTCACCCACAAATTCTACTGGTAGTTCAACTGAATCTGGTGCTTTGGTTCTCGAGATATCCGCTCCACATGCATGTTCCTCCTTCTGCCACTACCCAATTATCTTCTGAGGTTGTGGATGATCCTTCTCTCCACCGTCGTCAATCCACTCGTGTTCGTAAGTCTACTAAACTACCATATTTTCCTTACTCTTGTTATTCTCGTTCTTTTACTTCATTTGTTGCATCTATTCATTGTCTTTCTGAGCCTGAATTCTGTAGAGAAGCTGTTTGTAACCCACTTTGGCAGAGTGCTATGACTGAGGAGCTAATTGCTTTCCATCAGAGTCATATATGAGATTTGGTTCCATTGCCACCAGGAAAACATACTATTGGTTATCGTTGGGTATATATGATCAAGACTAAATCTGATGGATCTATCGAACGATACAAAGCTCGTCTTGTTACTAAAGGTTATTCTCAGGAGTATGACATGGATTATGAAGAAATATTTGCTCCTGTTGTAAAAATGATAACTGTTCGTACTCTGATTGCTATTGCTTCTGTTTGTCGATGGAGAATATCTCAAATGGATGTCAAGAATGCATTTCTAAATAGTAATCTTCATGAAGAAGTTTATATGACACCTCCTCCTGGTATTTTACACAAACCTGGTGAAGTTTGCAGGCTTCATAAAGCGCTTTATGGTCTCAAACAAGCACCTCATGCTTGGTTTGAGAAGTTATCTACAGTGATTATTTCGTTTGATTTTCATCCCAGTAATCATGATTCAGCATTGTTTGTCAGATGTACGAGTGCAGGTCGTATTTTTTTATCATTATATGTTGATGACATGATTATTACTAGTGATGATTCTGATGGAATTGCTTCCTTAAAGTCTGAGTTAGATCATTGTTTTGCTATGAAGACTTGGGTATACTATGCTATTTTTTGGGCATTGAGGTTGTTTATTCCCCGAAAGGTTATTTTTTATCTCAGTCAAAGTATATATCTGATCTATTTGAGCGTGCTCGTCTTACTGATAATAGAGTTGTTGATACTCTTATTGAGATTAATGCTTGATATTCTCTATCTGATGGCTCACCTTTGCCGAATCCTAGTTTGTACAGAACTATTGTTGGAAGTTTGGTTTATCTCACATTGACTCGTCCAGATATTGCGTATGTTGTTCATGTGATTAATCAATTTGTCGCTACACCAACTACAGTTCATTGGGCTGTTGTTCTTCGTATTCTCAGGTATCTTCGGGGCACTCAATTTCAAAGCCTTTTATTTCCTTCTACTTCATCTCTTGAACTGCGTGCATACTCTGATGCGGATTGAGCTAGTGATCATACGGATCGCAAATCTACCACTGGCTTCTACATTTTTCTTGGTGATTTTCTCATTTCTTGGAAGAGTAAAGAGCAAAATGTTATTTCTAGATCTTCCACAGAAGCTAAGTATCGTGTCATGGTCTCAACTACTTGTGAGATAGTTTGGTTGCGTTGGTTGCTTGCAGATATGAGTGTCTCTTTTCATCAACCTACTCCGTTATATTGTGATAATCAGAGTGTTATTCAAATTACATACAATTCAATTTTTCATGAGCGGACGAAACATATTGAAATTGACTATCACATTACTCATCACCATCTTCATATTAGCACCATCATATTGCCTTTTGTTCCTTCAAAACTACAGATTGCTGATATATTTACGAAGGCACATTCCGCTTCACGTTTTCGTTTCTTATTTGACAAACTCTCAATTCTTCTAGCTGTAGCATCGTAAGTTTGAGGGAGAATGTTAGATTAAATATTTATTTGTTTATACTTTTAGAGAAATTTGGACTTTTTCTTTTTTTTTTTATAGAGTTTAGGGTTTCTTAACTTAGAGCATCCACATCAATTTCCCTATTACTATATCTAAAATTTAGGGTAAATGACCCATTTTATTAAATTTAGATAATCACTTTTCACTACACACTATATCAAATATCTTAAAATTTCTATCATCCTTAATTTTTTATTATTTTCTTCTCTTTCTTCTATTTTTTATTATTATATTTATGGAATGAGTGGAAGGAGAGAGATTGAAAAGATTGAGTGGAAGGAGAGAGATTAAAAAAATATTACTTTATTTTTAGGGTAGAGATTTTATTTCCTAAATTTAGAGAATCATTATTCATCAAATTTAAATTTAGGGAATAGATAGGTAACTGATGCAAAGGGTGTTTAGTTATTATATTCAAAATTTAGGATAAAATTTTTAGATAGAATAACTGATGTGAATGCTCTTAATTATATAATATCTTATATTTTATATCAATTTTAAGATCTAATAATATGATTAATTCTTTAATCTTTACCGTATTCATGCTAAGATTTTGTCAAGACCACTTTCAAAGCCCGAGTTAAGTCTCCGGCTTCGATACTAACTAAAATGGAGAGATGGAGAGGTAGATTACTGCTCCATTCGTGTCCGTTGGCCAAAACGACCCTACGACACAAATCGACTGCGGATTGTTGTTGTCAACTCCGGCAGCAAGTCGCTGTCAGAGGTGGCTGGATGACAAGAAGAACCGGCCGAAGCTACTGTTCCGGCGGTGAAGAGTACTCGGGAGGAAGCAACAGAGGGGTGGCGCTCTCTTTGGCTCGGCAGCAGCAAGGACAGCAGATTCCTTGCTGTTGGGTGGCTGGACAGCCGGCTTCGAGCACGATTCGACCAACCTATTGGTCGGAGACTTGCAAAAGGGGTGGCACACAAGGAGACGTCGGGTCCTTGTGGCGGGCGGCGGCACAAGTACCGGCGGAGGCTTGGGGCGGAAAATATTGTGGCCGTAGCAGCTTTGTCGGCCACAAAAAGGGCGGCGGCGGCGAAGCTTTTTTGGTTGGCGTCGGCGGCAGAGAAAAGGAGAACCCTTTTCCGTTCTCTGTTCGCAACGAAGGAAAAAGGAGAAGAAATAACAAGGGAGAGAGAATAAGAAAAAGAAAAGAAAAACAATAATTTTAAAATTAAATTTAATTCTGAAATTAAATGTATCGCGTCTCTGATCTCTATCTCATATAAATCTCTTATCACCGATTCATACTTTTAGTCTTATAGTTCAAAATTAAACTATTTGATTCAATAACTAAATTTTTTTTAATTAAAATTAATTTAATTTAATTTATAATTAAATTAAATAGGATCCAACTCATAAGACATGACTCATCTGTGCTTCTATTTTGATAAAAAAAAAAAATTCATATTTATCTTTTGTCTTGTTCAACTACTTTCAATTTGAGAATCTAATTTTTAAACTCATTTTAAATTTTTTCAGATACACTCGTTGTGCGTGTGACCCAATAAGTTCTTGATTTATATTGGTCGTCCATAATTAACTATGAATAATGGAATTATCATGAATGACACCTAGTAATACATCATGATCCCCAATTAATCAAAAAATCAACGGTTGATTCCATAACCACTTCTGAACTTTTTAGTGACTACCGTGAGTCATGTCTCATTCCTTTCACTCATCTTATAACCATTTGGTTTAGGACATGGTTTATGTGTTAATTTCCACAAGGCTGACTATGTCATACCTAGCCCAAGTAATATTTTTTCATTATGTGAATTCAAATTACTCAAACATGTGTCTAAAAGTTTCATACTCTTGACATGTGATACTTTAGTCAAAGATTTCGAGTAATAATCCTGACAAAAGGTCGCAGGATATATGCTTCGTTGTAAGGAGTGGTGAATCTTTTGTTGGCTATCCAATCACCTTCGAACACTTCAAGTTATACCCAATTATCTTGGGTTCACACCTCCTCAGAGATATTTGCTTAAGATGTCAAAGTATAAGTCTCCATGACCATGATAACTTGAATACCTCAAATCGAAGAAAACTCGCACTTAACCTACAATGAGATCTTCATTGACATATATATATATATATATATATATATAGAGAGAGAGAGAGAGAGAGAGAGAGAACCATATGAAGTCTCTGTTGGTACAATTTCACTAATGATCTAACTCATGTTTTGATGTATAACAATAAGTTAAAGTTAGACTTGTGATTTAACTTCTTGAGCTAAGTGTGCAGGCTAATAGACTCAATGGATTTAGAGGATCAGACACTAGACTAAAATCCAGTTAGGTTAGGGAAGACCAGATGACTAGCAGGAAGTCCAGTTGGGTCAGAGAGGATCAGATAGCTAGCAAGAAGTCCAGTCAGGTCAGGAAGGACTAGACGACTGGATGAAGTCCAGATGGTGCATCTATTAGGAAGACCTGGTGGGTCAAGAGAACATATGTTAAGTAAGTATGAAAATGGTAAGTGAAGGTAAGCATTGGTGGAGAGATATCCAGTGAGAATGAGTCCTAGTAGGATTATAGGCACTAGTCTAACTTAGGTTTATTTTAGAAATCTAGGTTGAGACTAAGACTAGATTCTGATCTTGGTAAAACAAGATCTAACTCATAAATATATAAACTGCTCATGTATATATTTTTCTAACTCTGTGTTGTAGAGACATACGTAGATCTTCGAATCCTACATGTGTAGCTACTAACAGCGTCTGATTCCGAGTTTGGAGTCAAAAGATATGGCCTCCAGAAGATTACCGTGTCGAACCAGTGGATTAGAGGTGCCTCAAATGGATTAGGGGTCTCTCGAATGAGTTGGAGGTGCCTCGGATGGATCGAAGGCACCTCAAATCAGTAATTTTATCTCTTCTGCATCAGATAAGGCCTATTGTAGGATCCCTGGGTCATTGAAGGCACCTTCAATGACCTATATAAGGAGGATTCGGCTAGCTTTCAAGATACAACTCATATACAAGCATTCTTGCACTTTTTGATGCATCGTCTCTGTGCTACTGCTCTGTTGCAACTCTGCTACACCCAACTACTACAATTAGAGAGACACCAACCTTGAGCTACGAACTATAACTACAACAAGTATCAATTGTTGGTCGAATCCTTATCACATTGACACATGAGTATATATTAGAGAATATATACTGAATTGACCTGTCATTAGATATTTCATGGATTGTTATATGAGTGTTATAAACATTCTCATAGTAACTATTAGTATGAATAATCCTTAGACCTGAAGTCACTACGGATCCCTACATAAGGAGTTGTGTACTTTGGTATCGTCAAAAGTCACCTATGATAAGGTGGACTATAAAATCGATCACTAGTATGCAATAAATTATGCAGAGTGATATGAGTGATATAGATGTGATGTATCACTTCTATATGACTGAAGTGATATATGTGGGCCCCTTGATTAAGTAGGACACAAGAATGCATGGTCATGCTCAAATTAGTCAATATGAGATATTGAGTTTATTTGATTGAGTGTGTCTACTTAGAGATCAAGAACATAAAGATTGATAAGAGGATGACATGGTCTATACCTTATTGATCAATCTATATATTAAGGATAAAAGGATTGAGTTATACAAAATAATAGACATGGACAGGTTAGGTCAGATCTTGACATTCTCGTAACTTGGGTAGCAATGATGCATTGCTACATGCCACTCATTGCTTATGTATCTAAAATGTTCATTTGGATACATTGCCTACGTTACGAGAACCTATTGAGTCACACACAAAGAATATGTTTGTTTAGAGATGGGTATTTTAATTTGACTAAAATATTGGGGACCTTAAGAATAATGAGTTAATCTAAAGTGTTGGTGTCATCTTTGTAGTGATTGACACTAATGCTAGTGGGAGACTGTTAGTATTAGCTCTAAGAGCTAATTATGAAATGATTAGGCTTATTGGGTTAATGACTTATTGGGTTAATGACCTATTGGATTAATGATTAATCCAATATACTAAATCTAATCCATTAAGAGGATAATGTAGATTAATGGAGATTAATTGACATCATTATTGGAAGAAGATCAAAAGGAAAAGACTCTTGGTATTCCTTAAAGAATATAAAAGACCTTTTGATCTCATTTTTCATAAGAGACTCTTGATCTTCTAGTATTCTTCCTCCTCCTTCCTCTTTGGCTGAACTTTCTAAGTGGCTAACATCACAAAGTTGGTTCTTCTTTAAATCTTGAGTTCGTGAGAAGGACGGAATGTGTTCGTCTGGATATTGTAGAGACATAGCCACTTGATCGTGCTGAGATCCACCGAGGACAAAGTCACTATCGTGAGTTAGTGTTTATGCAACAAAGGTATAACTCTCATCATAACTAGTATACGGTTTCCTTCGCATGAATATTCTAGAAAGGATCTTAAAGCTATTTATTCCGCTGCGCTCGTGTTGTTTTGTGCTCAAGATCCTTACATTAAATTGATGGTCACAGAAGGCTCAAAGCTTTCTCGTCCTCTTCGTGATCACCAAAGAAATTTAGCTTGTCCAGTGTCAACTGTTGTTGTGGAGCAGATGTTCAGTGCCAACGGTAACATATTAGATGAACAATGATTAACTTTGTCTCTTGACTCATTGGAAGTCCAAGCATTACTCGATGATTGGACCAAAGTCAAAAAAAGAATTCAAGAAATGTAACTTTCAAATGACGAAATTGAAGATTTTGATACCGAAGGAACGAATACAACAGGAACGAGAAATGGAAGTAAGTGACAACATCACTTTCAAATGTAAAAGGATAAAAATGTTAAAGAACTATGTGGACTTTGATTCTCCTGTACCCTAATGGGGTACATAGGCAAATTAAATGAGTGCAAACCTTTTTTTAAATAAAATTTAAAATTTTTAATTTTTAATATAATAATCTTGAACCATGGTGAACTGTGGTGAACCGTGAATCGACGATTTCGAACCGTGAATTGTAACAATCTTGGATGGTTAATGTTAAGGGTCAACCTACCAGAAACCGTTGAATCGGCGGTTCCGAACCGTGGTTAAGTTTAGCTCGAACGGTCTTTCGAACGTCCGGATTTGCACTCAGTTGCTCATGATTGTACAGGGTAATTTTCCTCTATATATATATATAATAGTCTGCACACCCTGCACACTCATTGACGACCCTCACAGATCCGGTGCCCTGAAACACTCCCGGGTGCCCCCAATTCACTTTTGAGAATTGCGGGCCCGAGAGGACTTGCGAATGCCAGGACCTTAGAGGGTCGCCCATGAGTGTACATGGTAAGGATGTGTAGGCTAAAATATATACTAGTTATTCAATTTACATTGATTAATTTTAAGAGTGATTTGTCTAGTCCTAAGAAAATTTTCCACCAACCACTTACAACTCAACTCTACTCCAGAGCAAAGGAAGAGAAATCAGCAAGCCTACAAGTTTACCTTCATAAATGAAGTATCGATTCGACATTGAACAATCTTATAAGGATGACGAAGATTGCAGGGATCCACTATCGACAACTTACTGCAATGCTTCCATGATTTATCCTGGGGATCGATAAAAAACTTTTGTGAGACTGGATCAATCTCTTACAGGATTAGTTGGGTGGTAAAAATTGGACACCCGAGCTATATAAAAACAATCAACTGTCATGATCAATGTTCAGGTGTTCTCCTGGAAGTCCATGAGCTTCAACATCATGCCCAAGTGACACCAGACAGAATAACGATTATCCTGTGACCTAACGAGAAAAGGGGAATTGAGGAGAAGACAAGAAGAGATAACCGTTGTCCTGTCGATTTTTCTATAAAAAAAAATTATTATTCAATAATAAAGGATTAATCATCATACAATTCAACATGTGGTTATATATACTCGGTACCTTAAGACAAAAAGAAAAGAAATCTCAATATATAGATATCAATTCTTATCATATAAATAAAAGAGTGAAATTCTAAATGAAAAGAAAAAATATTAACAAACTGACTATACTAAAATTCTTAAATTGACTCAAAATATAAAAAATAAAATTATCAAAGATATCTTAAATACTAAAAAAAAAGTAAAAAAATTATCAAAAATAATAATAACAATCTACGGATCCTTCTACATCAGTCACCTTGTGTTAAAAAGACTTATTCTCGAGTTTAGAGCGTGTCAGATGATAGCCGGAAGATCATCTAGTATAAAATCCACAAAATCTATCAACAGCTGCTAGACGTTGGAGGTCCTAGTAAATCTTGCTAAAATGTCTTTGGTAATAAGGTATGAAACCCTCAAGAAGTTCGCTAACACCTTTGACTTCCATAATCTCAGTTGGAGGAAAGATTTTTAAAAAAATCGATAAGCACAGCTGGTGCCGCATGGCAAAGTTGGGCTTTCTATTCCAGTCCCATCCAAATTCAAGAAAAACACGTATTTCTTCCTTCCTGAAACCACTAAGAGCTATCTGTATTGAATCTTCAGAATCTTTCTCAAGCATTTTCCAATTCTTGGCCTCTCAAAATTGCTTCCTGCTTATCTACAGCGGTGCAGTCATGCCAAGAATTTATGACAGCATCAGTGCCTTCAGTTGCAAGCTTCTCTGTCTTCTTCCCAACAGCCAATGCCCAAATCTTAATTGTTCTATCACCAGAAGAAGTCAGCACACATTGATCTCCAGGAGAGAACTTCATTGACCAAATTCCCCTCTTATGCCCTTTGAGTGCAGCAACAAAAGTTTGGCCAAGATGCCTCCATATACAAGCAGCGTGATCCTCAGAACCACTACAAACTGAGGTGTCATTTGGTGAGATGGCAAGAGAATTGATATCTTTGTCATGTGCAGCAATGACAGCTTTTGATTTTAGTGCAATCTCCATATCATCATCCTCAGAGATTCCATCAAAACTCCATACTTTAATCATCCGATCACTGCCTTCCTGTCCTGGTACCGCAGCACGCATGTCACCCAGATGGTTCAGACCAGGAGGATCTGTCGAATTCCTTTGGCGTATTCTGTCGACCAGCTCTCGTGCAATATCCAGAAACCCAACTGAGCTGTAGAAATAGGCACCAAAAGGATCATCTTTGGGTAAACTTCCACCTGGGATATAAGAAACTATCATGCTATGCATTACATTCGCACCGGGACGATCCAACAGAGTAAGAAAGAACTTGCAAAATCCTTCATAAAGATCTTTCTGGGCGCCAAAGGTTTTCGCTGTTGTTTTAAAATTTTCCAGAGCACGTGCAAGATACTTCAAACTGAATTGTGGCTTCTGATTAGTCTCATCTTGCAACCTCTCCTCAGATTCTCGTTTGGTAGCTTTGTAAAATTGAACAATCCTATTAGAAAATCCACTATCAGGATCCATCTCGGCCATGTATCACCTAACAAAAAGAGTCAGATCATTTTCGTCCTGAATATCAGCTACAAAATACTCGGTAAATTTGCTTCTTAAAGAATATGTCAATTAACGCTTTCTAGTATCCATTGCCGGATTCATGCAATCTTTAGGGGATTTCTGCATCGGTGGTGGTGGTGGTGGTGGTGGTTGTGGAGGAGATGAAAAACTACAACCACTGCTATTTCCACTGCCAACTGTGTTTGTTGGATTGGCATTCTGAAACGCACCAAAAGGGAAGTCTGCGGCACTTGCTCCAGCACCTGTACTGTCGCTGCTCGTGTATGATGAATTCGCCCATGGAGGTAGTGGTTTCCCAGAGGACTTTGTTCCAAAGCCATCCAATGAACTAAAAGGATTTTGTTTAGCATTCGCCACCGGTATTCCCCCCATTGATTTCATTGGCTGCCCACTAATACTCATCGGAGCCCCAATCTTGGAAGCGGGCTGATTGAAAAAAGAGTAGTTTCCAACCTTGTCGGCATATCTCCAGTCGTCGGGCCTTGTCGGAGTACTGCTAGCCATAGACGAGGCAAATGTGGTGGTAGCAGTCAGTCTAGGGAGTGAATCAGGCGATTTACCCACTCTGAAGGCGTTCTTCGGCGGAGCTGACTTAAAAGGAACATTTGCAGACATGCCACGGCCCTGGCCGAGGGCGGATCCAACGAGGTCGCCGAGAAGGTTAGGCTTCGACTTGGGGATCCCGATCCCAGAGGAAGGGTTCGCGGACGTCTAGCTTTTTTTGAAGATACAGAAGCATTGAAGCTTACTCTGTGCTCTCTGACAAGAGCAAGTGCGCCATCTACGACGCCGGGCTCTACGACCCCCATGACGGCGATGATCAGGGATTCGCCAATTTCATGCCAGAAATGCTTGCGATGATGGAGGGTGTTAAATCCGAGAAGCCAGATTGTTTGGAAGATTGCAGCGGATGCTGGCGGAGATCGTGGGCGACACCGTCGACGATCCGGGGACCAGCGGCGGAGGGGCGAACGCCAGGGGCCGACGAGGGCCGTCAATTTCGGCCGAAGGAGGGCGCCGCGTAGGGGTCGGTGGTTTTTTGGTTCTTAAAGAGGGCAGGAGGCGAAGCGAGATCGAAAACGAGGGGAAGATTGATCGCCCTCTCAATATTCCCTCATTCCGTCACCGTAAAATACCTCTTCGTCTTTTTTGGGCATTGAAACTATCAACAAAATCTAGTCGTCTTTGGGACAAAATTTGAGTATAGCCAGAGGAAAGAAAAGAAATTATGTTTCATCTTCGTTTCATCTCTCAATCTTTTGATCTTAGTCTTGCATTGTCAATTTATGAGTATTGTGAGTGTTCCCCCCTACTAATACTAGACTTTTAAAATTTCTAAAACTACTTAAAATATAAAAAGATATAAATTAATAAAAATATCAAAAATATCTTAAACGTTAAAAAAATAAAAACTACTATAAATAATAATAATAATAATAATAATAATAATTCAACTCAACTCAACTCATGGTGAATTGTGGGCAATGGCATAGCCAGGTCTTCAAATGCCCTGGGCTAAATTACAACAATAAGAAAACATATATGTATATTGAACATTTAACAAACTTATAACATTTATATATCAATATCCTTTTACATAGTTCAAATTTCATACAAAATACTTCAATATCTACTTAAGTTGTGCTCGACGAGATTTTAGAGTATAAAACTCATCTATTACTAATTTCAAGTCTATTTTCTCAGACAATTGTCGTTCTATGTAGAGAATCATGCAATCGGAAAGTAAATCATCATCCATCTTGTTGCGACGTGTCGTTTTGAGAAATTTCATGGATGAAAAAGCTCTCTCTGCCATTGCAGTTGATACAGAAAGAGTCAATACAAGAAGAATCAATCTCTGAATCATAACATAACTTTCAGCCTTTTTTGTCACAATCATTTCTCTATATAATGCAGAAAGAGTAGAATTTTTTGAAACTCACGATCACAAACTATGTCAAGTTGATAGTGTTCCAATTCAGCTCTCAAAACATGAATTTCTTGTTGAGTAAAAGCAGTCGAATAAAATTTTGATGCAAGCTTGTAAATGTCGCCAACATTAAATTTTTTAAATGAATCAGTAGGATCCAAAATTGAAAAAAGAACAAGAAGTTTCATTATTACCTCACTGAATCTACAATTTAGTTCCATAACTTGAAAATCTATTACAGCATTAAAAATATCATAGTGATAATGATGTTCAACTGTGACATGATCCCGTTGTTGACAATAATGATGATTAACTTTATAACCACAACTCATATCAAGCATCTCAATATTATATCATTCACAAAAAGTCTTTACTTTCTCAAAAAATTTATCCCAACCATCTTCTCTAAATTTTAGAAGAATGACTTTTGTGGTTGAGACAAATTTTAAAGCATTCACAATGTCTTGTAATTTATTTTATAGAGCTTGACAAGGAATGTCAATGGTTTCTAAGATCTTGTCCATAAAAAATAATACAAATACAAATTCAAAACTCATAATTATGTTCCATAAACCACAAGCTTCCCCATGTATTGTACCATTTGGTCCATTTTCACTGAGATTTCCAAGGATCTTACAAGTTGTTGCATACATGTCTATCAAGTTTCTAACAGAATCATAATAAGAGCTACAACGAGTAGCATGGGGTATATGTAATGTACCAATTTGATTAGCTCCTGTGCCAGACTCACAATCACCAATAGCCAACATATATGCAATCTCTTCTTGTTGAGCAAATTATAAATCACTAAGATGTTTAGGAGATGAGGTGACAAAGTTTACAATGAAAGTCAAATAAGAAAAGAATTGTCAAATAGAAGACATATCCTTAGCAACTGCAACCAATGTTAGCTGTAAATGATGAGCAAAATAATGTACATAATAGGCATATGGACAATCTCTAAGAAATAACACTTGAAGCACATTCCATTCACCACTCATATTACTTGCACCATCATACCCTTGTCCCCCTCTTGTTGTGGTTTTGAATATTGTGTTGAACAAAGATGTCAAAAATTGATTTCTTAAGGTTTGTCGATGTTGTGTCCTCAACACTCAAAATCTCAAAGAACGTTCCACCAAAAAATCAAAATTATTAATAAATTTGAAAATAAGGGTCATTTGCTCTTTTTTAGATTCATCTTGAGCTTCATCAACAAGAATACAAAACTTGACATCTCCCAATTCATCTCGAATCATTGTTCTCACTTTATTAGCAAGAATATGCAATATTTCCTTTTGAATTTGCGAAGAAGTTATTTAGCATTTTGCGGAGCATTATGTAACACAACTTTTACAATTTCATCATTTAAATGTACTTGAAATTTCAACAATTCAATAAAATTTCCATGATTTAAGGAACTCTCTGATTCATCATGACCTCTAAAAGAACATACTTGAGTTGCAAGTCATAATAAACCTTCAATTGTTACCTTTAGACGCAACCTATTTTTTATAATTTCTTCCGTAGATTGAGCATTTATCACTTTGTCAATATTTTGCTTTGGTTTCATTAAATCCTAAACACATATCACACATCTATTATGTGATGAAGACAATGAACCAACATGAATAAGAAATGCACATTTTTCTCCATCATTAACTCTCTTCCAACTGTTAAACCCTTCAGAAACAAGTGCAGAACGAGCCATTAGATTACTTGTATTCTCAAAAAGAAAGCATAGAAAACAATATGCTTTGTCCGTTGAAGGTGAATATTCTAGCCAAGGAAATTGTTTAAACCAAACATATTGAAATCGATGGTTTTGCTTTCCAATTTTTGTTCTTGGATACTTAGCAAGTTTGGGTTGATAAGGCCTTGCTTTAATATATGCTCTTCTAATTCATCCCACTCATTAACAGAATATTCACAAATCAATTTTCGTAATCCTGGATCTCGTTCAATAGAAGAAATATCAAATTCTTCTTTTCTTTATTCTATTGGCCTAGATACAGGCGACTGTAAATCAGAAGTAGAGGATCCAACTATTGGTCTAAGAGGTATATCATATTGCAATTGATTATCATATTCAAATTAATCATCTCTTTTCCTAAAAAATGACAGTAATGTTTTTGAGTTTTTATTTGAAAGTTGTTGGTGTTCCATTGATAACCTAAGGGAAAAAATAACTACAAATTAATTATTTATAACTTAAGAACAAAAAACAACTAACCAATCAATTATAACAAACTCAAACACAATAATAAATCAATTTATAATATCACAACATTCCTTAGTATTGGAATCATAATTTTCAGATAATTTAAAATTTTAAATAATTTCAAATAAAATCACAACTAAAAATCTAAAATTACTTGTGATTTGTCACTTCAAGATGAAGAGAAGTCCATTGCCTACCCGTAAAATCTAATGCTATGCTAAAACTTGAAATGCCTGCAATCAAAAATAAAAATAAAGGATTTAAAAGGGGAACAAATGTGGGAATTTAGAAGTAATCTTAGCACTTAAACTCATCCATAGAAATAAAACTTGTTAAAAATATTTCCTTTTTTTTTATTATTGAATTTGAGTTTCTAATTGTCGTTTAAATGGTTTAAAATTGTAGTGGCAAAAGCAGGACTTGACTAATTGGCTAAAAATTCAACTACAGCAATCACAATTTCACAAACCATTAAAAAAAAATAGAAATTGTTGCAGAACACGAGATGCTCAATTCATTTTTTTTGTCTTTGTCCTCTTATTTTGATTGATTTGGAGAGAGGAAAAAAAAGAGAGATTCTTAGGCGAAATTGATGAAATGATGGATTTTAACGAAGGACGAAGAAGACGTAGATAGAAATTACCACTTACTAGTGTTTGAAAGTTAAAAAGGTATTGCAAGAGGCTGAGCAAAGAGAATCGACAGTTGAAGAAGGAGATGATGCACTAAAAGAGGAGGGTGGCGAAAAAATCCCTGGGTTACACGCTTGCAATGGGCATGTGTTCACCTGCACTGGGCGATGAAAAAAAATAGGGACTAGGGTGTTAAAAATTACTGAGTTGCACTGGGCTGGAGCCAAGTCCAGCCCAGTACTAGCTACGCCCTTGATTCTGGGTTAAGCGGGTTTGGCTGGTTAACCCACAAGTTCATTAAAAAAAATAAATATAAAAAATTAGAATTTTTAAGTTTGAGTTGCAGATTAGATGACCAACACATGAGCCTATTAAATTTTTTCACATTAAATTTTAGAAAAAAAAATTCCTGGACTAAGTCTCCAAGCCTGCCATAGGTCGGCCATCTGAAATTGTAACTCGGACATGTTGACTCATTTAAGTTTATTTTTAAATAGAGGGATAAAATTTCAATCTAATTTATTTAAATTATTTAATTGGATGAATCAATTTAACAGAGTAACCAAATTTGACGGTAAACATGCCATATAAAAGTGATAAAAGTTGCCTTATTTTCATTTCTTTTCAAAACTAGAACTAGGAATCGGATTCGGATTTTTCTGGTTCCAAGTAAGATCCATTATTACCTAAAGGTACTAGAGAGAGCGTACTACGCTATCTAACAATACGCCGCGAGACATTCGAACGAATTAGGGCACGCATCAGAACGAAGCCTGTATAACGAGCCCGCTCTGCGGAAGCCGTACTCGGTGCGGCGGCGGCGGAGCTACGATGAGTCGCGGGGCTAGCGGTGCCGGAGCGGCGGTGAAGGGTGCCAAGAAGAAGGGTTCGACCTTCGTGATCGATTGCGCAAAGCCGGTTGAGGATAAAATTATGGATATCGCCTCGCTGGAGAAGTTTCTCCAGGAACGGATCAAGGTTTCAGGCGGTAAGGCCGGCGCTCTGGGCGACTCCGTAACAGTCACTAGGGACAAGAGCAAGATCACTGTGACCTCAGAGGGCCCCTTCTCAAAGAGGTAGTTACTTTTTCTTCTTCTCCTTGGAATCTATTTAATCCGTTATTTTTCCCTTTTTGTTTAAAATTTTCCCGTCCTATGATAATCTTTCACTTTAATTTCCATTCTGCGGAGATCTGTCTTTTGGTGTTTTAGGTTAAAATTGCACTTACGCTGCATTGGTGAATAAACATATTCATTTGTATTAGTTTATCATCATTTGTGGCTGGAATTTGAGTAATTATTGTTTCAATATTCACTTTTAAGGCACTTTGCACCGGGTTCTCAAGAAAAAGGTATGTTTTTGCGCGTGAATAATGGGGCTGCACAACGCTCGATATATTATATTTTGTAGGTTGGACTCCTTATTTTGAGGCAGTGTTCATCTTAAATTTGTTTTGTTTTAGATAGTTTGGAGGTCCATACTATTCATCTTAGAAAGCCATTTGCTGCAGTGTTCATCTTAAATTTGTCTTGTTTTAGATAGTTTGGAGGTCAATACTATTCATCTTAGAAAGCCATTTGCTGCAGGGATTGTAAGTTGTGATAACATGAACTAATGTTTGTAGGAGGCAAAAGTGGAATCTAGATTTTGGTCTTTCCTGCATTTCCTTTTTCCATGGATAACATTTCTACCTGGTACAAATTTTAGGTTTCGATGTATGAAGTTGGTATCTCTGTGTGTGATTTATGTGACTTTTGATTCCCCTGCTCATAGATTACTAATTTGATTATTGTCTTATTGTCTAAAAATTTCTTCCTTGCCCCACCTTTTCTTATGCCTAACCTAAAACCTAAAATTGAAGTGAGAACTAACCAATCAAAAAATGGAATATGCAAGTTTGGATAAAATAGAAACAATAAAAAACGAGTTAGAATCTTAACCTGGTTAAGGCTTCAATGAGTTGACTATATTAGAGTAAATATTTCCCCCAGAAAACCTTTCCCAAGGTCCAACAACAAACTTTGCATGTTCCCTTCAATCTGCAAGTCAAAAGTAAGACTTATGTTGACAAAGGGAGACTTGAGATATAGAAGTAGAAGTAGGGTTTCTGGTGGTCTGTTGTAGGTACAAGAAGTTTCTCTCTCTCTCTCTCTCTCTTTTACTAACCTTGATAACACGACCTATTTTCAAGATGATTGATGATTGGTTTTTTCCATAAAATTAAGTCCATAGTTAATAAATTCGTCCAACAACATTTATCCTGATTGTATAATTTGTCTACTAAAAAATGACAAACACATTGATGCTAAGATTTAGGTTTTCAAAATTAAAATAATAAATATTTTTTGTGAAATTTCGTTCCGCTCTTGTGAACAATTAACTGCCCCATTGCATCTATGCCATGTCATATGCACACCATACCTCAAGCTCGTGCTCAAGCCTAGCCCATGTTTGAGCTCAATGTGTTAACATTTGCTTGTGCGTGTCGCTGGCAAAGTTTACCCACGTCCATACATATCCATATGCAAGAGGAACATGAAAGTATTATTTTTGAGCCCCCTTTGTGTCCTTTTACTTCTGGATGTGGGACTAAAAGCAACACCATGCTATGAGGTGAAAACTTACTCTTCAAAACATAAACCACCTCCCTTGTTTCAGTTGAATGTGTTTCCTGGATGATTTGTGTTTTTTTTCATAAAGTAGAGAGTACAAAAAAGATTTATAAACAATCGCTTACAGTGGATTTCACTTAGTAGAACTCAGTCAACATGATGTTTTTTGTTGATATACAATTTTTTTTCTTTTCAAAATAGTGTGTTTCCCAACTCATGTACATTTCTTTATGTTCTCATTTGATAACCTTTGGTCTGTGTGGCTTTGGTTGCACTTGCATTCGGATGGTTATTGATATACTGTATGTGTTTTAACTTTCAGGTACTTGAAATACTTGACAAAGAAATTCTTGAAGAAACACAATGTTCGCGATTGGCTCCGAGTGATTGCTTCGAACAAAGATCGAAGTGTGTATGAGCTCAGATACTTCAACATCGCGGAGAACGAGGGGGACGAGGAAGACTAATCTTGCAATCGTTCTTGCAATCCACAAGTTCTGTTTTATTAAGAGTTTCCGAGTTATTAGAAAGTTGGCATTTCATCTGCAGTCTGTCTTGATATACTGGAGTGTTTGGCTTTTTGTTAAATTTTATAGTATCAACATTTCTTTGGCTCATTAATTTGGTCTCTCTACTCTTGCCAGTTCATTCCATTAAAAATATTTTAGAGTATCTCTTTTCACTTTTCTCCAATCAATTAAAATGCAACTGTTTCTATTGCCACTGTTCTCATTGCTGCTTCCTCTGCTAGAAAGCAGTCTAAGTGATAACAAGATTGAGATTGAGGATGACAATTGTGGCAAATGCAATTGATTTTCTAACGAACTTCCTCAAAAATGGGTCTGATGCAGCTTTAGTTAACCCGGTCAGGTCATTGCCCTCTTATCCATTCCCACATGGCCTGATGCCCGTTAAGTATCTTAATTAGGGGGTAAATGAATCGAGTCGGTTCGTAAGTTTTTTAAGCTGGCTTGATAAATATTTAATTTGTATTCGAACTTATCAAATTTGAGTCGAATTCGAACATGTTTAAACTTTTTTTTCAATTCGAACTTGAGTCTAAATTATTTAGTTATCATTTGATAATTCGTGAGTCACTCGCGAGCTTTAATATTTTATTAATTTAATATAATTTTATATTAAATAAATAAATTTTGAATCTTTTTCAAATATTTATTTTTGAGTAATAATTCGAATAGTTTACGAATTCAAATCTTTCACACTGAATTCAAACTCAAGCTCTGATTCAAATTGAATCCGAATTAAAAATTTTAAACTTTTCAATTTCGAATCAAACTTGAATTCGAATATAATTAATTCGAGTCAAATTCGATATTATGCTCTATTTGATTTATTTATACATTTAGTCTTAATGGGCCTTGTCCTCTCAACCCGCTCGGCTACAATGACCCCTAAACGAGGAAGAATCCTCCTTCAGCAGGATTGTATCACTCCCAATTTCCAACAATTTTTTACAATTCAATTACTAGAATTGCCCTTGGCCTGACGATCGAAGATTAGGACGACACTTGACTAATAACCCGACCAAGCCAAGTGTACAATTCAACCGTTGTCCTCTTTGTTGTCCAACTTTGCATTGTCAACGGACCCTATGTTCTCCGTGTATGTGGGGGACAATGTGATTTTAGAAATTGATTTCAAACAAAAAAAAAATAGTCATCTTTATTGATGAATTCAAAAAAGGTTGTTAGAAAATAAAGAATATAAAATCTTATATAGTGAATTATCAGAAAATCTAAACCCTAAATTTAAAAGGTAAAAGACTAAATTGCCCTCAAGGCTATAAACTAATAATTTAATTATATAATCTAACACCCCCCCCCTCAAACTCACGATGTTACAGCCAGAAGCATTGAGAGTTTGTCAGATAAAAATCGGAAGCGCGAAGCGGAATGAGCCTTGGTAAACATATCAACTATCTATAGTGAAGAATGAACAAAAAGCAATGTGATAATGTCAATCTGTAGACAATGACGAGTGAAATGACAATCTATCTCAATATGTTTTGTTCTCTCATGAAAAACTGTATTGCGCGCAATCTGAATGACACTCTGATTATCACAATGAAGAGCAGTAGGTTTATGAAGAAAAATTTCCATATCTGCAAGCAACCAACGTAGCCAAACAATCTCACAAGTAGTGGTAGCCATGACACGATACTCAGCTTCTGTGGAGGATCTCGAAATAACATCTTGCTTCTTACTTTTCCAAGAGATAAGAGAATCTCCAAGAAAAATATAGAAGTCGGTGGTCGACTTACGATCCATAAGATCACCCGCCCAATCAACATCATAGTATGCACAAAGCTCTAATGAGGAAGTAGAAGGGAATAAGAGACTTTGAAACTGAGTTCCCCGAAGATACCGAAGAATGGGAAGAACAGCAGCCCAATGAACTGTGATGGGTGCAGCAACAAACTGACAAACCACATGTACAGCATACACAATATCAGGACGAGTCACAGCGAGATAAACCAAGCTTCCCACAACTGTACGGTAGAGGTTAGGATCTGGCAAAGGAGAGTCATCTGATGGAGAGTACCTAGCATTAGTCTCAAGGGGAGTATCAACTACTCTGTTGTCAGTGAGACATGCACGCTCAAATAAATCAGCTATGTACTTTGATTGAGACAATAGATAACCTTTAGGTGAAGAGGCGATCTCAATCCCCAGAAAATAGCGCAGTAAACCCAAGTCTTTCATAGAGAAACAACGAGCTAATTCAAACTTCAAAGACTCAATTCCATTAAAATCATCACAAGTAATTATCATATCATCCACATACAAAGATAAAAATATACAACATGCACGCGTGCACTTGACAAATAAAGCTGAATCATGATTACTGGGATGAAAACCAAGCGAGGTGACCACCATGGAAAACTTGGTAAACCAAGCACGTGGTGCTTGTTTAAGTCCATAGAGAGCTTTGCGAAACCTGCAAACTTCACCAGATCGGTGAGCAACTCCAGGAGAAGGCATCATATACACTTCTTCTTGAAGATCACTATTCAAGAAAACATTTTTGACATCCATCTGAGATATCTTCCATTGATGAACAGAGGCAACAACAATTAACATACGAATAGTGGTCATTTTAGCAACAAGGGCAAAAATTTTCTCATAATCTATGTCATACTCCTGAGAGTAACCTTTAGCAATAAGATGAGATTTGTACCATTCGATAGAACCATCAGATTTAGTTTTGATCTTATAGACCCAACGAGAACCAATGACACGTTTCCCTGGTGGCAGATATACCAAATCCCAAGTATGAGTATGATGCAGAGCAGTTAATTCCTCATCCATAGCAATCTGCCAAAGAGGATTACCAACAGCTTCTCTATAAGACAAATGCTCAGAAAGATGATGAATAGAGGCAACAAAAGAGGCAAAGGAAGTAGAATAACAAGAATAAGCAAAATCAGGTAGTTTAGTAGACTTACGAGGACGTGTAGACCGACGAATAGGATTGTCCGCAATCTCTGGAGGTGAAGGAACATTCGTAGGAGGGGGAGGTGGAGGTGGAGGAGATGTCTCGAGAATACCAGATTCAGTGAAGTCATCATGTGGAAGAGTAGCCATAGGGTAGGCTTCGTCGGTGTTGGTACTGAAGGGATCAATGCGAATAAGATCTGCATGAGTCATGTCATGTGATAGAAGAGGTACAGAGAAGAAAGGAATATGCTCAAGAAACACAACATGACGAGAGACATATAATTTTTTACTAACTGGATCAAAACAACAATATCCCTTTTGACCAACACCATAACCAAGGAATACACACAATGCAGACTTAGAGGACAACTTATTACACTCAACATGTGGTCGGAGAACAAAACAGGTACTACCAAAAACACATAAAGATGAATAATCAAGAGCATGACCATATAGTTTTTGAAAAGGAGACAAACCTGAATTGTGAGAAGTTGGAATCCTATTAATTACATGAGTAGCAGTAAGAATTGCTTCTCCCCAAAAAAATACTAGGAACATCTACAGACAATAAGAAAGAACGGGTTGTCACAACAAGATATCTATGTTTTCTCTCTGCAACCCCATTCTGTTCAGGTGTTTCTCGATATGAGATTTGATGTATAGTACCTTTTGATGCAAGTAAATGAGAAAAATTATTGGAAGTGTATTCGCCCCCCAAATCACAATGAAAACACTTGATAACTACTGAATGTTGAGTTTTGACAAGAGATTTAAAGTTATTGAAAATGGTAAGATAATCAGATCTATATTTCATAAGATAAATCCAAGTATAGCGAGTGCAATCATCAATAAAAGAAACATAATATCTTGATCCCTCTTTTGTAGTAATAGGAGAAGACCCCCATACATCAGAATGAACAAAATCAAAAGGATTAAGAGAAAAACATAAACTTTTATTAAAAGGTAATGCAGAAAATTTTGTCAGTTTACAACTATTATAATCTAAAATATCATGACTTTTTAAAAATCCTAATACTCCAGACGAAGCTAAAAATTGTAAACGAGAGGCTAAAACATGACCTAGATGAGTATGCCACAAGTAAAAATCAGAAGAAAATGACTCAATCGGAAAGATGACAAATCGACACTAGAAGCTGCAACATCTAGTACTTGAAGCTTATCCAAGATATAGAGTCTCTCTTGCCTACGACCTATCCCAATCACCTTCTGAGATCGCGGGTCCTGCACATACAATTAAACGAAGAAAAAGATATTAAATATCCAGACTTAGACAATTGACTAACAGAAACAAGATTAAGTGTAAGACTAGGAATATAATGGACATCATGAAGAGACAAGCAAGTTGTAACAACAGAACCAACGCCTAATAATGGCATTGGAGTACCATCAGCCGTCATAATTGATAAAGATGAATTAGAAGATAAGGAGATAAAAGATGATAAGTTAGGTGACATATGATGAGAGACTCCAGAATCTAAAGTCCATAAAGAGGAAGATATACCTAATATACCGGAGGCTGACAAACATATATGAGAAGAAACAAACATGGCAGAGGGTTGTGAAGCAAGGAATTATTGAAACTGCTCAAACATATAAGGATCTAAAGAGGGGGCAACCACTGCATTACTAGACTGAGATAGTCCATTTGGCGACTGTTGAGGTTGTTGCTGCTGATATTGCTGTTGTGGTGATTATTTTTACTGCTGCAGTAGTTTACCTTTTTTCAACAATAATGGACATTGAGACTTCCAATGCCCTTTTTTTCTTTGCAATAAGCACACTTATCACTAGAAACCTTCAAAGTCGACCTACTTTGATTATGCGGCATAGACCGCTGTGGTGCTGCAAAAACAGATGGCGTAGATGGTGCAACAGTCCTCTTATCAACCTGAGACTTAAGACGAATCTCCTCAGCTAGCAATTCATGTACTACTGAATCAACGGAAGGGAGAGGACTACGATGCAAAATTGTTCCACGCAATCCTTCAAAGTCATCACGAAGAGCCATCAAGAATTGGACCAAACATTGCTCTTCTCTATGAGTAACATAAGCTGGGAATGCTCGCAATTCTGAGGATTATGTGAGTGCTAACTGGTCCCATAGTTCCGACATGGCAGAATAAAAATCTTGGATCCCCATATCTTGCTGCCGAAGTGCACGTATATCTGCTTCTAATTGATATTGTTTGGTAAAGTTAG
Source organism: Zingiber officinale (assembly GCF_018446385.1). NCBI lineage: Eukaryota > Viridiplantae > Streptophyta > Magnoliopsida > Zingiberales > Zingiberaceae > Zingiber > Zingiber officinale. The sequence continues at coordinate 19,955,984 of NC_055989.1, forward strand.
ACTGCGTATATAATCTTGCCAGATGATCTCATACCTCTTTGGTTGTCTCGTACTTGGCCAACTGAGCACTAATGGAGTGTAAAACAGAATTATTGATCCATGTAATAATCTTCGCATTATCGATCTCCCAAACATCCAATAACTTTGCATAATCATCAACATTAATGTCCGTACGTTGAACTCGCACACCTAAAACATATCCCCACATAGATTTTCATCGTAATTTTTTTTTCATAACATATCCCCAATACGAATAATTTTTTCCATCTAATCGGACACTGATCGATTGAAGCGAATCTTCTGTGCGACCACTCATGATAGAACAAATTGTGTTCACGAATAACTGAACACCAAACAAAACCAAGTATTGCGAAAACAAAAGAAACTCAATCAAAACAGTACGGTTGCGCCAAAAAAACTGTGAATCGAATTAACAGTTCTTCAATCTAATTATCAAAACACATAGACATGAAGACTCTAATACCATGTAGAAATTGATGCCAAAGAAAAGTAGTCGTCTTTATTGATAAATCCAAAAAAGATTGTTAGAAAATAAAGAGTACAAAGTTTTATATAGTAATATTATCAGAAAACCTAATCTCTGAATTAAAAAGGTAAAACACTAAATTGCCCTCAAAATTATAAACAAATAATTCTAATTATATAATCTAACAGTGACATGCTTCCCCAGCCATGTGTAGATTCATGTCCATGTGCTATATAAGAGGGTGTGGTGGTAGGTAAAAGTATGATTTTTTTTCTCTTACGTGGAGGCTACTCTTCTCTCTCGTAGTGCTCACTTTCTCTCTCTCATGCTTCATCTCTTAGCTTGGACTTGATTTGATCATCGAAGGGCCACGAAGGCAAGACCAACCCCTACTGTTGCACTTTTGGTTGGTAGGGTGTCGAGGATCGATCAACCAGAGGACATACTTATCAGGGCTCTAAGGAGGCTGGGGGAAGAGCGGCCTAGGCTCGAGGAAGGTCCTTTATCAAAGTTTTGTATAATGGACTTTGTAAGGAATTAAATGATGGTATGATTTTCATTGTTGGGTCCTTTTGGAGTGTGGCCACATAGTATGAGAAAAAGCATTAGCAACATGAAGATGCACAATAAAAACAGGATTTGCCTTCCTAAGTTATTTCAATGTGCTCCTAAAAATTAAAAGTCCACATGGATGAGGTAAAGAGAGTAACTAATTTAAAAATTATCATATTTAATCTTGTTTTTAATATAAATCAATATGGAAGAATGCTTTGGTCTTTCGTTAACTAATGTGATAATACTATGCATCATGCTAATATAAAGTATCATGGTATTACGCCATTAATTATTTTTTGTAATTTTAAAAATCGTAATTGATACAATTATAAGATGATAACTTTTGGTCAATTTCTTAGTATAGATGGGGCACTTTATCCTAATCGAGCGTTTGTTTTAAAATTATTTTTTTACAGCAATTTATTAAAATATTCTAAGTAATTTTGAATCAAAATTAATACACTCTAGTTTTGTTAATATATTTATACCCTCGTATTTCAATAATATAAATTGAGAATAGTGAATTTTTAAACTTAGAAAGGATCGATAGAATTTATAACAAATTTATTTTAAGACCTATGATAATGTAATCACCAATCAATATTTTCAATGGGTTCCTAAGACTCTAGATTTAAAAAATATCAAATTTTTGAATTTTCAAATGGTATAGGTCCATTAGTCAATTTCAGGTGAAAATGCCTCATAAAATTAAAGAACTTCGAATCATTTTAAATCAAAATTATTGTGAAATTTTGAATGCACAAAGTAATAAATTAAAAAATATGCTCTCAATTTAATACTGATCTCAATTTATATTATCGAATTCAGATCTATGTACATAAATACATTAAGGAGATTTTCAAAAATATATTAATTTTGATTTGAAATTATTTCTAAGTCATCAATTAATTTCAGATGAAACTAGTTGATGGATCTAGCGAAAATGAAGAAGAGTATTATGAGAATACACTATATAATTTGAATATTTTAAAACTTAGATATGTGAAATGGATAATAATAAAATTTACCATGTTAACTCCACAAGGCCAAATATTAAAAATAATAATAAAAGCATATATATATATATATATATATATATATATATATATATATATATATATATGTATGCTTAATTTGGATGAAAATAACCTATCAAATTTATATACATCAAAGGTTAATCTAGAAAAGTTACAACCTCTAATTTCACGCGGGAACGACAACATAGCCACCGTTATTTTCGTGCCAATTTTAGTCTTAAACGAACAAATTCCTTCAAGAAAGATGGGTAGCCATTGCCCGACCTCTATCTCGTCACCTATAACTACCATTTCTTTCTTCTTCCCCTCCATCATACCATTGGCTTGGGGTCTCCATCATGGGGATGCCCCTCAATCTTCCCATCATGAAGATCTTTGGCCAACTCCTCCTCCTCCTCTCCATCCTCGCCTCCTCTTATTCATACGCTCTCACCGACGCCGAAGCCGCCTTCATTGCCCGTCGACAACTCCTCAGCCTCTCTAAGAATGTCGACCTCCCCGACGACTTCGAATTCGACGTCAAGGTCGGGTTCGAATTCGCTAGCCCGCGCATTCGACGTGCCTACATTGCCCTTCAAGCTTGGAGACACGCCATGTACTCCGACCCCTCCAACATCACCGGAAATTGGGTCGGCCCCAGCGTGTGCAACTACAACGGCGTGTTCTGTGCCAAAGCACTCGATGACCCTTCTCTCGACGTCGTCGCCGGCATCGACATCAATGGCGCAGACATCGCAGGCTATCTACCAAACGAGCTCGGTCTGCTCACCGACATGGCACTCTTCCACATCAACTCCAACAGGTTTTGTGGGATCATCCCCAAGAGCTTCTCGCGGCTAGTGCTCCTCTATGAGATCGATGTCAGCAACAACCGCTTTGTGGGGCCATTTCCCATGGTCCTTGTCGGCCTACCATCCTTGCGGTACCTTGATCTCCGCTACAATGACTTCGAGGGCCCTTTGCCATCGGAGCTCTTCGACAAGAATCTCGACGTCGTCGTCTTAAACAACAATAGGTTCACCTCAGGCATCCCTGAGAATTTCGGCAATTCGACTGCGTCGGTCATTGTTTTGGCCAACAACAATCTCGGCGGATGCATTCCCAGTAGCGCCGGGAGGATGGGAACCACACTGAATGAGTTGGTGTTGTTGAACAATGGGCTCGTCGGCTGCTTGCCGTCGGAGATCGGGCTCCTCGGCAATGTCACCGTGCTCGATGCGAGCTGGAATTCGTTGGTCGGCATGCTTCCGACGAGCTTCACCGGATTGAGTAAAGTGGAGCAATTGGATCTGTCCAACAATGTCCTCACTGGGGCGGTGACCAAGAATGTTTGTGGCTTGTCTAGCCTTGCTAATTTTACATTCTCTAACAACTATTTTAGTGTGGAAGACGATGAGTGCGTGCCGTCGTTGAAGAAATCTGATGTCTCGTTTGATGATCAAGGCAATTGTCTGGAGAATAGGCCGGAGCAGAAGCAGGGGAAGGTATGTTTGCCTGTGGTCAGCCACCCAGTGAATTGTAGCAAACAAAATTGTGGATCTTCTCCCGGCTCTTCTTCAACTCCGTCGCCATCAGTGGCAGCTCCGGCTCCGAAGGCAACCGCACCAAAATCACCGAAATCGACACCGATATCTCCGTCGTCGTCGCCTTCAAAGAATCCGAAGACGCCGCCGACTCCCCAAGTACCGTCACCTGGACAGGAAACACCAACACCTTCAAAGCCAGTGACACCATCATCTCCAAGACCATCAACACCGGATTCTTCACAACAACCATCACCGAAGCCTGTGACACCATCATCTCCAAGACCATCAACACCAGATTCTTCGCAACAGCCATCACCCAAGCCTGAAAAAGCATCATCCACGTCGCCTCCTGAGAGCTCTCATGAATCAACCCAATCTCCTCCACCATCGTCTCCATCTTCAGTGGCGTCACCGCCGAAACAGGTACCGCATGATCAATCACCGGTGCAAAGATTCCGTGCACCGCCTCCTCCTAGATCGACATCAGAGGCGCCGACGCCAATGCCCTCACCGCAAACGCCACAGGAAGCAAAGAGCACGCCACCACAATCATCCCACTCGCAAACAACTCCGGTTAACTCTCCACCGATGGTAAATTCACCTCCTATAGCATCACCACCTCCACCTCCTACAGTGCAAACTCCACCGTCGAAAATGGATTCATCACCGCCTCCTTCGGTACAATCCTCTCCACCAATCGTTCAATCAACACCACCACCAGCTCCGTTACAATTTTCTCCACCTCCACCAGTCAGTAAATCTCCACCTCCAGTAGCAAATACACCCCCACCGACAGTGGATTCACCACCATCTCCTTCAGTGCAATTATCTCAATCACCACCACAGCCTTTGCTGCAGTCTCCTCCACCACCATTGCGCTCACCGCCTCCTCCAACACAATCTTCTCCACCACCTATGAACTCTCCACCGCCTCCTGTACAATCTCCCCCTCCTCCAGTGTATTCACCACCACCACCACCGGTGCAATCCCCTCCACCACCAATGTACTCACCACCTCCTCCACCTCCAGTCCAATCACCACCACCGCCAACACAATCTCCTCCGCCTCCAGTCCAATCTCCACCTCCGCCATCACCAACACAATCTCCTCCACCACCAGTCCAATCGCCACCTCCGCCATCACCAGCACAATCCCCACCACCACCCGTTTACTCACCACCACCACCACCAGTATATTCTCCTCCACCACCAGCAACGTATCCACCCCCACCTCCAACCTCCTCCTCATCATCATCGCCACCACCACCACCACCACCACCACCACCACCAACAACAACAACAACTTCATCTCTTTCTCCTCCTTCAACAGAAACCCCAGAAGCCCCAGAGCACTTCGATATCTTGCCTCCGGTTGGTGGGTTGAGCTACGCATCACCACCCCCACCAATCTTCAAAGGCTACTAAATTTAAATATCAACACTTTCATGTAACAAAAGAGGTCAAAAATCATCCATGACATTATTGCATTACTATACTTTTATGTCATGTACTTGTTCTGTATTTATTCATTTTTTACATATTTTAATGTCTCTCATTTGATACTATGTCACAATATGTATTTTGTTTATTTGTTTAGAGGAAGAATTTTTAAGATACTGAATTGCCTAGACTTGGGTTTGTGGATGAGGTATATGAATGCATCATAATGATCACTCCACTAGAATGATACATAACTTATGATTTTATCTTGCATCTTCATTCACTCTATTGAAAATATATGAGAACTAGATGTTCAACCTCGACCTATAAAAAAAAGGTCAGTCCGGTGCACGAAGCTACCATCAATGTGGAGTCTTAGGGAAGAATTTATTGTATGCAACCTTATCCTACTTTGTAAGAGGTTATTTTGAAACTCAAATTCGTGACCTTCAAGTCACACGGTAATAACTTTATACACGTGCATCGATAATTAATACACATAAAGACGGTTGTGTTATCCAAAGATGGAGGCTTCGATATTAGTGGACCTTGGGGGCGCTATGCTAATGGAGATCGTGTTCTTGAGAGCTTTGCTTGGATTGAGTTGTTGCACTAGGAGCTTAGGGAGGTGAATTCAAGAGCTAAAGGATCAAATAAAGGTCATGCTTGGATTGAGTTGTTGCACTTGGAACTCGAAGAGAAGCTTGGTGGACTTAAGGAGATGAAGACCTAAAGATATGAGAGTCATAATTAATTACAAAGAGTGTAACCTCGGCTTTTATTCTCGGTCATGTAGCATTGTAATAATATTGTGATTGTCAATATAGTAGATGAACTAGGGCTTGATAAAGTTGTAGCCTTTGACTAGGAGATGGACTCCTAAATCGTGTTTTGTTGACTGACTCAAGTCTCAATCCTTTGGGCACATTGATGCTTGTTGTAAGCCAACTAAAGGGAGACTACCCAATTCCTAGCGACTAGAATGAGATTTTAGTCAATTGGAGCATATCAATTGACCAAGTAGTTGATTTCTAGGTAAACATAAACATTTTGTTCTAAATCCAATCGACTAGCCAGAGAGCCCTTAAGTTTGAATAACTACTTTTGGCACTCCAATAATCAACTGGAGGCCTTTTACAGTTTACTAAATGTCATTAAAAGATATCCGTCTAAAGCTATCCATTATAGCATTCCATTTCTCATCAAAAGTAAGTAATCTTCACTAATCTACTAAAAGATATCCATTATAACATTAGTCGGAAGCGAGAAAATAATTCATTTGCAGTGAGAAAAAGAGATTTTATGAATGTGTTGCTTCCTAAGATCGTTGATTCAGTTTGTTTGATTATTCTTACGGCGATTTCACCGTCGCCTTTAACAAGATAGACACCGACAAAAAATGAGCAAAGTAGTTTCATGATTTAAGGACATTTACAATGGGTTAATAAGGATACTTGCAACTGATCATTTGTACATGTTTAACACTTAATTCGCCGAGTCTAGGTACTTCAACAAACATATTATCTGAACAAATCAACCAGTAAAAACACATTGAAAGTAGCTTCATGCTTTAATGACATTCAAATTGGGTTAATTAGGATAAACTTGAAACTAATGATTTACACATGTATAAATACTTCTATATACACTGATCAAAAAGAAGAATGTTACCTTTCTACATCATGTTCTTCATCTGCTGGCAGCAATGGTTCACATTCTCTCTCGGTGGCCACATTTGATTTTGCACTTTCATCTATGATTCCTTGTTCCCCCACAAACCACCACATAAAACAAAGAGAGTTAAATTTTGTTGATTTGACCTTTGCAAAGATGCTGATAACTCTTCTAGATGTTCCCCCACAAACCACCAATCAAACATGTTTTAAAATATAAAAATTTCAAACAGGCAAATAAACTCAAATTAAGAACTCGATGGCATCTAAATAAACTAAATTCTAGATCATAAAAATGAAACCAAATGAAATTTGAATGAATATTTCAACGACTTAGTTCATTTTAGAGTCGACTTTGCTTAGCTCAATTATGTTATAGAACATACTTAAACAATACAAAGTTTGGCTCGACTTGGATCCTTTATAGCCCTAAACACTAATAATAGAGACTTATTCATCTCTTTTTTTTACTCTTTAAAATAAAACTATGCTAGTTGTTGTTCGTCTCATCTATAGAATGCCATCACCAAATACTAATACCTATCTATCATGTTTTCAATACTTCCCTAAACTATTCAATTTTTAAGATTGTTAGTTTTATGAAATTTTCTTTCTCAACTTAAAGTAATCCAAAGTGTATCTTTTGTACTTGTTGTCTTGATCATGTCGCTTATGGTTTGTAATGTTTTTGTTAGGGTCTCTTCCCCAAAGACTTTGTTTGTTGTGATCTAATCCGTCCAATCGTGGAAATCACGATGTTCCATAGAGGGAACAAGCTCTTTCCGTCGACCGGACCTCTTTTTACCTTTTGTACTATGATTTGAATCATGTTTTATTCATGGGAAACCCAATGATTCGTCGATCGATCCCTTTAATCCATCGATGAAACCGTGTTTTCCATTTGTGCTTCTGGATCGAATCTCAGTGCTCTGATTTTCCATGGTTCTGTCGACTAAATAACTTTTTTCGTCAACAAAACTGCTTAAGCTCACTTCCTGCAAAACAGTATTAGTATAAAAATAAATTTTACCCTATAAAACAGAGTTAGAACATAATCTTACAAGACAAGATAAATAAAGTATGTATGATTAAGATAGTAAGAAATGTCTTCATCTCAACATAGAAACCTTTGTTGTTTCATTAATTAGATCAGCGCCTAAGGTTGCCCCTACTGAGACATGACCCACCGCACTACCTCTAGTAACTTACCTCAACTTACCTGTCAAATTTCGAGTCCTCCGGACCTATTTGGACTTAATCGCTCAGCATCAGATCAACTGTCAGGGCTTCCACTTGACTTGAAATCGGGTCCTCCAGACTTATCGAGTCCACCTGCCAGATGTCAGATCCACTTAACTCATCTAGACTTCCTGCCCGGTTTCATGATCTACTGAGACTTCCCTTTCCTAGTATCGGGTCCAACTGGCCTACTAGGACTTTTCAAGTTGAGCATCATACACATTTGATCAATTTCTCAGATAATAATAAGACTTAACTTTGAACTTTTGACAATATCAAAATATAGGTTCAATTATGGTGCTCTATGTACAACAATCTCCTCATTTTTTATGTTTGACAACCTGATTCAAAATTAAGTTAAAAAACATGATAATAAATTAACTTAAATAACTTGAAATAATCCCCCCTTAAATTTAACTCCCCTAAACTAAATATCTCTCTCCCCCTTTCATATACATCAAAAAAAAAAAAAAAAAGATTGAGCATAAACCTCAATTCCGTAGTAGAAAACTTAAATTTTGTTTTGAAAATTTTCTAAGGTATAAGTTCATTTTGAAAATATTTTTTTTAAAAAAATAAAATTAGTTTTGAAAAACTATTTATGAAATTTTTGAACCAAATAAGTTTTGAAATAAATTTGAAATTTTCTAAGGTAAAAAAATTCGAAGATAGGTGTCAAATTTTCTAAGGAAAATTTTGAAAATAGGTTTTGAAATTTCTAAGGAAAGAATAGTTTTCAAAAATAAGTTTTGAAATTGCTAAGAACAATTTTGAAATAGATGTTGAAATTTCTAAGGAAAAAATAGTTTGGAATTTTGAAATAGGTTTCTAAAATAAGTTTTTCAAAAAAAATTGATTTTTTTTTAAAATTTTCAAAGAACATTTTGAAAATAAATTTTGAAATTTAAAGAAAAAAAATTCAAAATAGGTTTTAAAGATTAGTTTTGAAATAAGTTTTTTTAAAAAATGTATATAATTTTTTTTTAAAAAAAAATTCTTCCAAAATTGATGTTAATGCTCCCATTAATTCAAGATATCCTAAAGTCCAAGAATGATTAGAACAAGAAACAGTAAAGGATAACTCAGAAGGAATACTTAGTGAAATTTAATAACAAGTGCATAAGATGAACTAACAAAGACAGTCAGACTCAAAGTGTGTGCATAGACAGGTTTGACAAAGAGTGCATAAAAACATGAAGTAGCAAATGCAGTAAATTTCAAACAAAAGTGCATAAAAAGATAAACTAAAGGACTAGTCCGCAAAGGGAGAAGGTGGAGGTGGTTGACTACCGATCCAAGTGCGAACAGTCTCCAATAATTCCCACTACTTTGTCTGTAGCATCTTATAGCGATCGGTAAGTTCATCATAGTGTTGCTTAATGCTATCGTAGCGACTATCAAAATGACTCTAGAGCATGTCATGACGATTATCAATGTGATGCTGGAGCGTGTCGAAGCAACCATCTACATTCTACTCAAGCGAACTCTAAAGTGCATTGAATCAGCCAAACATATCGTCTCATAGACGAGTATAAGGATCGTTGGATTCCGATGGTGCAAAAGAGCCAAACTATCAAGCAGTTGGGTCTGAGGTATACCTACAACATCGGGCATCTCCTCCTCGACAGTCTGCTGAGCTCGAGCTCTGTGTCAAGGCTTGAAGGACAAGCCTTGTACAGTCACTCTAATGCCAGCAAGGGACAAGTGTCTCATTCCTACTTTATCAAAATCTCTTTAGACAGTGATATCTCCTATGGATGTGTTAATACCAAAGATTCCAATGTAAGAGGTAAGAAGGTGACAATACACCATATGGGACGAACTATATCCTGAGTAGTAAATGATAGCTTTGAACACCCATAAGCTTATGTCAAGATCTAATCGTTTGTGAAGAGCATACATAAGGAATAAGTGTATAGGTCGGATTATTGACTAATCTCTGGATCCTATAGGCAAAATGCAAGAAACGACTGCTTTATAGAAAGCATTATCTTTAGGACTAAGATTGACAGATTGTATAGCAGGTGCACGAGGACCCTAAAAAAACTCAGCATAAATTCAATCGGGAGTCAGGACCGAGTGGGGTTCAGGTAAAGTGTTTGTATAGTTGGGAAAGCAACAAAAGTGACCATCCGATACTCTTGTACACAAAAAATGACGAAGAGAGTCAAGAGTAACATGTCTATGCCCACAACTCTTGTTTTAAATGTGAATGCATCAATTTCACAGAGATTATGATAAAAGTGAGAACAAAGTTCAAGATTAGCAAAATGATGACAGCTTATCAACGAATGTAATTGATAATGATTAATAATATCAATTACTTCAGACATTATTGTGTGTAGAATGGAAGTATGGCATCAAGATTAAAATTTTTTAGGTGAAAGAACAGCATAAGTCTTCAGTTAAAAATCTAGGGTCTGTGCTAGTATTAGAGGAATTGGCCTGAGATTAGGCTTTCTTACGATCTTTTTTACTACAACAATAGATAGATTTCGGTAAAAAAAAAATACAAAATAATAATAAAAATATTTGCGTTTGCGTTACTCGGACATGGCGATCTTTCGAAGGAGGTTGAAGGTTTCGAAGGCTATGAAAAATTTGGACCCGTCGGATTTTAAAGTGAGAGAGAAGAAACAACTAGTTGTATGCTTCTAATCCCCTACCTGAGCCCCTTTATATATTTGTCATTCTGTCGACAAATCCATGGGATCACGACTAATCCATTGAAATTGAGGTTTTCCGAGGGGAATTGATAAGCTTTTTCAGTGTTCCATCGATCAATAAGGGGTGTTTCATCGACGGATACTTGAACGGTCATGCCAATGTTTAAATATTCGCTTTGGTTTTTGTGTTCCGTAGGGTTTTTCAGTTGATAGTACAATAGTTTCAGGACTAATTTCGCTTCGATTTTAATTAATCTTAAACTAGTTCCATCGACGGAAAACCTAGATGTTTGTGAGATGCCAAGGTTTCTAGATTCATAGAATCATAAATACTAAGGTTCTATTTTAGTCTAATTTCAAGTCAATTTGGGATTAATTTTTTATAAAAATATAATTTTGAAAACTATTAAAAATCTATTCTACAGCACACATGTCTAACTTCCATCGTAATTGATTAAACTTATATTATGGATAAGAGTTTAACGTTTCAATTTACGTTTAAATTTAATTTAAGTTTAAGTATATTTAATTTATATTTAATTTAAGTTTTAATTTAATTGATTCTAAAATTAATCTAAGTTTAATTTTAAATTTAATTAAATTTAGTTAAGTTTAATTTATATTTTAGTTTAAATTTAATTTAATTTAGTTTAATTTTAAATTTAAGTTTAATTTTAGTTTTAATTCACGTTAATGTTTAATTTTCATTTTTAGGATTAATTAATTTAAGATTAAGTTTTAATTAATTTAAGTTCAAATTTAATTTAATTTTAATTTTAATTTAAGTTTTATTTTAATTTTTAATTTTAATTAAGTTTAGCTAATTTAAGATTAATTTTAATTAAGTTTAGTTAATTTAATATTAATTTTAATTAAGGTTAAGTTTAAGTAGTTTAAGTTTAGGTTTAATTTTGACTTAATTTAATTTAAATTTAAGTTTAATTTTAGTCTTAGTTTAATTTAAGTTTTATTTTAATTTATTAATTTTAATTTTAGTTTAAGTCTAATTAATCCTTAATTTAATTTACGTTTTTAATTTAATTTAAAATTTTAATTTGGTTTTAACATTTTAATTAATTTTACTAATTTATGATTCTATTTTATGATTTTAATTTAGTTTTAATTAACTTAAAATTTTAATTAATTTTGGTCAATTTATATTCATCTCACCAAGTCAAAGTTATCAATTAAGATAAATATAGTTTTTGTGAGATGAATTATGTTCAATTGTCAGAGGTTATTTTAACTTGTATTTAATTTAAGTGTAGCTTTGGGTACCCCCAAGCAAGCTTCCCTGAATAAACTTTCAGGCTATCGTGAGTCATCTGGATATCATTAGAGTAACCACATACCTTAGACAAATCTTTTCTGTTAGTCTCACCCAGAAAACATAATACTAAACTTTAATCTAATAGGTTAGAACTAGCCTTGATTTATCTATGTTGGTGCAATATCCCTTAGGTCAAGGTTGACTGGTTTGACCAAGCTTGAGTCTTGGTCATAGTTTCGATGTTTGACAATACATGTAGACACATGGACAATGCAGGTACAGTTGTTCATATGGGGAGATTCTGATCAGGGACTGATCAGTGTGAATGAAGAAGAGTCAAGTAGGTCAAAAGTGACCGGATACCTGACTGGGAAGTCCTAACTGGAAGATTAGGCAGAGTGAAAGTCCTAGTGAGTGAAGCTAGGCAGAAGAAAATCTTGGTGAGTGAAGCCAGGTGAAAGTCCTAGTGAGTGAAGCTAGGCAGATGGAAAGTCCTAGTGAGTGAAGCTAGACAGAAGGAAATCCTGGTGAGTGAAGTCAGGTGAAAGTCCTAGTGAGTGAAGCTAGGCAGAAGGAAGTTCTAGTGAGTAAAGCTAGGCAGATGGAAAACCCTAGTGAGTGAAGCTAGGTTAAAGCCCTGGTGAGTGAAGCCAGGTAAGGGAAAATCCAGATGGATCAAGGATGATCGGACATCTGGTGTTGGGAAGTCCAAGTAGGTCAAAGGATTGACTGGATACTTGGCACGAGGAAATCCAGATGGGTCAAGGTTGACCAGACATCTGGTGGAAGTCCAAGTAGGTCAAGGGAGTGATCGGATACTTGGCACTAAGAGAAAAGTCCAAGTGGGTCAAAGGGATTGACCGGACACTTGGTGGGGAGTTCTGGCAGGTCAAGGGAGTGACCAAATGCTAGGTATGATGTACCAACAGGTCAAGGTTGACCGGATGTTGGTTTGAGAGACTTGGGACTTGGTTTTGGGCAAAAACCAAGAGCTGGATCGATCAGTGGATCGATCCAGGCCTTTCCTAGCGAACAGAGAGCCTCTGAATCGATCAGTGGATCGATCCAGAGGTCCCAATCGATTAGCCGATCGATTGGGACGCTGCTGCTTCGCGCGATAAGCGCTGGATCGATCCGTGGATCGATCCAGGCATTTTTCCAGAGCACAGAGGTGCTCTGGATCGATCCGTGAATCGATCCAAAGCCTCCCCGATCGATTGGGAGTTTTCGAATCAATCGGGATTCGACCGTTGCGTCGTATTTGAGCTGAAGGCGAGCGTCTCCTTCGGCATCTCTTCACCGATTCATTTCAGATCTCTCGCCAGCTCCTCCACAGCGCTCTCAAAGCTCAGATCGCCAGTTCTTGAAGGATCTTGGAGGTTTTCCAAGTCAAGAGGCGGATCAAAGCCAAGAAGAGAAGTTAGGGTTAGGGTTTTCTGTACTCATTGTAAGCTTTGTGCTTGTATTTTGTTTCCCTTTCCTTTCTTCTTGTATTGAGAGTCTTGTAGGGCTTCTCCGCCTTCGGTAGTTACCGAAAAGGAGTGTTTCATAGTGGAGGTGTGTGTGTGTGCGTGGATCCTTGGACTAGTCACCTCTTGTGAGGTGGATACCAAGTAAAATCCCAAGTGTTAGCGTTGTATGTTTTTGTTTCTTGTATTTCCGCTGCACATCTTCAAAGAAACAAGCAACGTCAACCACGAAGCACGCGACGAGCTATTCACCCCCCCTCTAGCTACTTTTCGGTCCCAACAAGTGGTATCAGAGCAAGGTCGCTCTTCACCGGAATCATCGCCGGAAGGGGCAAACAAAACAAGCAAAGCTAGAGGGTGAAGAAGTTGAAGCAAATTCATCAAAAGTCAAAGATTTCAAGAAGCTCAACTTCAAGATGCAATTCCAAGATGGACTTGGATTTGACACAAGGGTGGCTCCACCGTACACATCCACAAGCTTCGATTCTTGGAAATCAAGAATCGAAAATTTTCTTATGATGGAGATAGAGCAATGGTTTGCTCTAATGGAAGGCTTCAAAGCTCCAACAAACTCCAAGGGCAAGCTTCTCAAGAAAAGCAAATGGAGTTTGGAGCAAATTCAAAGGAGCGAGGCAAATGATAAAGTGACCAAGCTTTTGGTCAACTTATTGCCTAGCCACATTTTGGCTCAAATCGGAGAATTCAACGATGCCAAGGAGCTTTGGAGCAAATTGGCAACAATCCATGAAGAACCCTCCACTGTACCGAATCAAGAGGAATCCAAAGAGGGTGACTCATTGGAGCAAGATCAAGAGGAGGACTCCGAAGTTGAGAGATGCTCAACTTCCGAAGAAGAGGAAGTCCAAGAAGCTTCATCCTCAAAGGAGTGCAATCAAAAAAGCAAGGAAGGAGCATATTCCTTGTTGCATGTACAAGAGGATGAAGAAAAAGGTGAAGCCTCCACCTCTAGGATTGAGGGGGAGCAATCTTCATTGACACCGGAGCAAGAGCAAGAAGAATCCTCCACATCCGGGTCAAGAGAAGATGAGGATGAAGAAGCTTCCACCTCCACAAGTCAAGCAAAATCGAATGGAGGAATGTCTTCGGATCAAGAGGAAGCTTCTACCTCCGGATCAAAAGGAGAAGATGTCACCCCTACAAGCAAAGGTATAAACATTTCAATTAATAATAAAAATCATATCATATGCTTTGAATGTAGGGAACATGGGCATTACAAAAGTAAATGCCCTAAATTGGTCAAGAAGAAGGGCCAAGTGGCACAAAAGGGCAAGGTGAAGCCCAAGGAGATCATCCCCAATACAAAGAAGAGCAAGGAGCATATTATATGCTTCTCTTGCAATCAAAAGGGGCATTACCGAAGTCAATGCCCCAAGGGGAAGAAGATGGTCAAGGCTCAAGGAGGAAGCTCAATTCAAGGGGGAGCCTCTAAGGTGAAAAGAAATGTAACTTTCATTGAGCCTATTCCCTTACATAATGGTAAAAAGCATGCTAATTCAAGTTTATATCATTTTAATGCTATTTACCATGAAAATAGGAGGCATGATAAAATTAAAGAAAATCATGTAGCTTATCATGCTAAGACTACCACACATAGGATTAGGAAGATAGATAAAAATCTAGGCAATCACACTAAGGACCATAGTTATAAGTCTAGAAACAAAAATGCTCATGAGTGTAATGAAAAATCAAAATCTAAGGATTTAATGATAGAAAATCAAGTCTTGAGGTCAAGGCTTGATAAAATGGAAAAAACCCTAAAAAGGATGGAAAATATCCTAAAAGGGCAAAATGAGCATAGCCTAGGTCTAGCAGCACAAAGGTCATCTAATGGCCATAGAGGTTTGGGATACAAACCCAAAGCTAAGAAGGATGTGCCCTCTTACCATAGGGTTCCATATAGTTATGGAACCAACCCTAGGTCTAGTGGTCAAGTTAAAAATACTAGGAAGGTTATTCCTAAGAGTATTTTTGCAATAAATGTAACTAAGACTTCTAAGAAGTCTAAGAAAGTCACTAACAAGGTCACAAGGGAAGCAATCCCTAGGGTTGATCTAGAAAAAGTGACCAAGGCTTCTAAGAAGCCAAACAAGGTCACTAGGAAGGTATCTAGGGAAGTTATCCCTAGTGAATACCTAGAGCATCCAAGGAGCACCAATAGGTTTTGGGTTCCTAGGAGCATCTTCTCTACCCCATAGATGGGTTAGAGAGTGTCAACTCCGATTAGAAGGGTAGTTAACCCAACTTTGAGGAAATTGACACTCAAGGAGCATTTTCAAGGTTTTTGTTAACTTTTGAAAATGAAATGGAATTATTATTTACTCTTTGAAAGAGTAAAATGTGCCTAATGGTGGAAAAATTGATTTTATCTTTAATGGCATAAATTGGGAAAACATAGAGAAATACCAAGTTGGGATTTTGGTATTCTCTTAGAAATTTAAGGCAATCCGGGCCTTGATTTATGTGTTTACTCCTGAAGAAAAATGGAATATGCCAACATTTGAGGATATGCTTAATTTTTAAGTGGCATAAACAAATCAAGAGAAATAGAAATGTCAATTTAGGTTTTGGCACTTCTTTGAAGCATTTAGGGCAATCTAGGTTTAACGTTTTTAAGTTAAAACAAGTGGAGATAGCTAAGTGGTTAAGGATACTTAGATAGACAATCTAGGTATATTTTATTTATGCTAAACCTTGCCATGATTGTTTTCCCATCATATGTCATGACATCATGTCTATTTTTACATTCATGTTTTATTATGAAAAATCCAAAAATATCATGTCATGACATTCATACATCATGTAGTTATAGGATATTTTTCTTTTGAAAAATTATTTCCTTTTGATGTATGCCATAACATATTCATGCATTAAGCTTAATTCCTTGTAATTAAGGACAAATGGCATTTAACAATACTTATTAACAAGTGACATCCTAGGTGGATGTCTAATATCTCTAAAATGCCTAGATATATATGCATGATCCCTAGAATAGGGCAAAACCAAAATCTCACATCTCACAAGGACTATAAGGTGACTTGTATGTGTTTTAGTGCACATTAGGTACAAGTGAGATGTTAGGAAGATGAACAAAACTCAAGATGTTGATTTAGTGCATTCTTTTGAGTTTTAGGTTCATCAAAACACATAGTTATGTGTTTTCCCATCATTGGGAAAGCTAATGTACAAGTCATGTGCATTAAGCCCAAGGAATGTGATGGGATATTGGTTTTGAAAATTATTTTAAAATGCTTTTGGAAAACCTTGGTGAAGGCTAGCTTTTGACAGTAATCACCATTGAATAGTTAGACACAAACTTGAAGAAAATGCTAAAGTTTTTAGCAAGTTTTCAAGCATGTGTCAATCTTTCAAAATATGATGTATTTTCATAGAAAACTATTTTTCCATAATAAAGTATGCCCTAAATAATGTCTACACGAAATTTCATGATTTTTGGATTTTTGTAAAATTTTCTAGGGATTTCTGAAGTTGGCTGAATTTGAAATTCAGCAACTATCAGAGTTCCGATCGATCCATGAATCGATTGGAGTTCCTGAATCGATCAGTGGATCGATTCAAAAGGTAATTCTAGCGAGCAGAAGCTCGCTGGATCGATCAGCCGATCGATCTACACATCCTGAATCGATTAGTGGATCGATTCAGCAAGGTTCAATCGATTGGAACCCAACTCCAATCGATCCAAGTTGCTGATTTTGGCTGGGAAGGCCTGATTTCAGCATTTTAAACCTATGTTAGTCTAGGTAACCATTCCAAACCCCTCAAAATACATTTGTATACATAAAAAGGGAGTTTTCATGTTGAAAACAAGGATGGATTGGTTAAGGAAGACTATATTGAAGTTAGGTTGAGGTTTGTTTCAAAGTTTTGAATATTTGAACCTCACAACTTCAAAATTTGGGTTTCCTAAAGGTTTAGGGATTCCAAGTCATTGTTGGTGCAATGACAGAAGTTACCACCACGTCTTTAGGGGGAGGGACTTTTTAAAGACATGAACACTATTTTTTTCATGAACCTTGGAAGGTGGTTAACCTTCTTTTCAGAAAATGCTCATGAATGAGCGTTTGAACTTGAAATGGGGAGTGGATATCCTCATTATTTCAAGTGGTATTTCAAATGTAGGGAAAATGAAGGGTATGAGACCTTCATTATGATGTTGATCACAACCTTGAGAAACTCTTCAGGGGGAGAGTTTAAAAAGGGATAAAGGTTCAACGAGTGAAGTTGTAACCAATGATGAGTATCTCTTCAGGGGGAGAGATAGTAGTTTTTTGATGTGTGCCAATAGGGGGAGAATGTGTGGTTTAAGTTAGACCTTCATTACCTATGGGGGAGGTCATAGGGGGAGAATGAAGGGAACCAACATTCATACTTTGGCATGAAGAGAGTTAAGGCTGTGGGATTAGCTTAACTCAGAGTAGTCCTAACTTAAAGGTATTGTCAAACATCAAAAAAGGGGAGATTGTTGGTGCAATATCCCTTAGGTCAAGGTTGACTGGTTTGACCAATCTTGAGTCTTGGTCATAGTTTCGATGTTTGACAATACATGTAGACACATGGACAATACAGGTGCAGTTGTTCATATGGGGAGATTCTGATCAGGGACTGATCAGTGTGAATGAAGAAGAGTCAAGTAGGTCAAAAGTGACAGGATACCTGACTGGGAAGTCCTAACTGGAAGATTAGGCAGAGTGAAAGTCCTAGTGAGTGAAGCTAGGCAGAAGGAAATCCTGGTGAGTGAAGCCAGGTGAAAGTCCTAGTGAGTGAAGCTAGGCAGATGGAAAGTCCTAGTGAGTGAAGCTAGGCAGAAGGAAATCCTGGTGAGTGAAGCCAGGTGAAAGTCCTAGTGAGTGAAGCTAGGCAGAAGGAAGTCCTAGTGAGTAAAGCTAGGCAGATGGAAAACCCTAGTGAGTGAAGCTAGGTGAAAGCCCTGGTGAGTGAAGCCAGGCAAGGGAAAATCCAGATGGATCAAGGATGATCGGACATCTGGTGTTGGGAAGTCCAAGTAGGTCAAAGGATTGACTGGATACTTGGCACGAGGAAATCCAGATGGGTCAAGGTTGACCAGACATCTGGTGGAAGTCCAAGTAGGTCAAGGGAGTGACCGAATACTTGGCACGAAGAGAAAAGTCCAAGTGGGTCAAAGGGATTGACCGGACACTTGGTGGGGAGTTCTGGCAGGTCAAGGGAGTGACCAGATGCTAGGTATGATGTACCAACAGGTCAAGATTGACCGGATATTGGTTTGAGAGGCTTGGGACTTGGTTTTGGGCAAAAACCAAGAGCTGGATCGATCAGTGGATCGATCCAGGCCTTTCCTAGCGAACAGAGAGCCTCTGAATCGATCAGTGGATCGATCCAGAGGTCCCAATCGATCAGTCGATCGATTGGGACGCTGCTGCTTCGCACGATAAGCGTTGGATCGATCCGTGGATCGATCCAGGCATCTTTCCAGAGCACAAAGGCGCTCTGGATCGATCCATGAATCGATCCA
Organism: Zingiber officinale; assembly: GCF_018446385.1. Taxonomy (NCBI): domain Eukaryota; kingdom Viridiplantae; phylum Streptophyta; class Magnoliopsida; order Zingiberales; family Zingiberaceae; genus Zingiber; species Zingiber officinale. Next base: position 19,974,876 of record NC_055989.1, read on the forward strand.
AAGCCTCCCCGATCGATTGGGAGTTTTCGAATCGATCGGGATCCGACCGTTGCGTCGTATTTTAGCTGAAGGCGAGCGTCTCCTTCGGCATCTCTTCACCGATTCATTTCAGATCTCTCGCCAGCTCCTCCACAGCGCTCTCAAAGCTCAGATCGCCAGTTCTTGAAGGATCTTGGAGGTTTTCCAAGTCAAGAGGCGGATCAAAGCCAAGAAGAGAAGTTAGGGTTAGGGTTTTATGTACTCATTGTAAGCTTTGTGCTTGTATTTTGTTTCCCTTTCCTTTCTTCTTGTATTGAGAGTCTTGTAGGGCTTCTCCGCCTTCGGTAGTTACCGAAAAGGAGTGTTTCATAGTGGAGGTGTGTGTGTGTGCGTGGATCCTTGAACTAGTCACCTCTTGTGAGGTGGATACCAAGTAAAATCCCAAGTGTTAGCGTTGTATGTTTTTGTTTCTTATATTTCCGTTGCACATCTTCAAAGAAACAAGCAACGTCAACCACGAAGCACGCGACGAGCTATTCCCCCCCCCCCCCCCCCCCTCTAGCTACTTTTCGGTCCCAACAATCTAGTCCTAGATGCCCAAGCGGATAGGTCAAGTTATTGAGGTGCACTAGTTTGTCTCCTCCCCTGAAGCATAGATTTTATGTTTTATATTTAAGTAATGAATGTTATTTTCAGGTATAAAATATTGGTTTGATCTTGTTGGTCCCTGGCGGCCGGCTAGAGGGGGGTGAATTGTCTTGCATAAAAAACAAATGCCTTTCTCGATCTTATAGCTTGATTAAGACAAATACTTGTACAAAAGAATTAAGAAAGTAATTAATTAAAGAGAAAGACACAGAAAGATTTACTTGGTTTGTAATAAGAGGATTATTAATCTAAGACAATTAAAGCTCACTAAAAATCTTCTTTGGGTGGAGTAGCCTTCTACAACGTTGACAGCTCACAAACAAAGTAGTAAACCGAAAGAGAATTATTTACAAGTATTATTCTGAACTACTGGGATTGGTGTTGTATTTACTGCCCTAATCTGTGGGAGCTTGGAAAGGTTTCAAATTCATGGGCATGGATAAAATTTTATCCACGTCGCAACGGATCGCATCGTAATAGGTTTGGATAAACTCTCTGGTCTGGGGCCTAAAAGGGTTTCGGGAGACAAGACTGCCTTTGCATAAGGGCGCCTTGGCGTGGTGCCCCTGGTGTACCAAGTTGGTGAGGGCGCTTGGAATAGCTCTAGGCGTCCGGAGTAGCTTCGCGCGTAGGGACTCCAAGCGCCCGAAATAGCTCTGGGCGTCCAAACTAGAAAGTCAACTCCTTGTTGACTTTTTGTCCGGGTCTTCAGTCTGATTCCGCTCGCTTGGGTGATTTCGGTCATCCGAAATAGGGCTCACCCGAACCTTTTTTCGGCTTTCTCAAGCAACCTTCTGCTCCGGCTTCTCGTCCCTTAAAAACGTTGTCTGCCTCCTTCTCGCCCGCGCAGCGTACTCTTCCACAGTACATCGCCCCTCAGACGTACCAAGCCCGTTGACTCTCTCCTGCGCCGTCATTCTCAATAGCTGTGTTTTCCGCTCAACTTCCTGTGCTTCTAAGTTTCTTCTTGCACACTTAGACACAAGACATCGAACCACAACAAAACCTAACTTGACTTAGTTGATCATATCAAAACTACCACGGGATACTTATAATCTCTCCCTTTTTGATGTGAGCAAACCAAGTTAAGTTAAGATAAACAAAAAATAAATAAAAGTAAAAAATAACAAGTATAATAGTAAAAATAACAAGTACATGATTTTTTAAAAAAATGTACCCTCCCCTAAACTTAATCACTAATTCTCCCTATTTGATCACATTAAAAATAGGGGTAATATTAAAATGACTTATAAATAAATCTAAAACAGTCTCTAAGAAAAAATTGAATAGCTAAGGAAAATTGACCAAATAATGCATTTTTAGAGAAATAATTGTTAAAATTATTTTTAATTAGAAAAAATATCTGAAATTTTTTATAACAATTAAAAAGACATATCCAAAGCAGTAATAAAAATTTTAAAAAAAACTGAAAATAATTTGAGCAGTAATAAATTATTTTCAAAAAAAAGATATTTTTTTCATAAAAAAATTCTTAAAAATAGTTTTTAAGCTAGAAAAATCTTAAAACATTTTTTGAGTATGTATTATAGCAAGTAACTTTGATTTTTTTTTTTTTCCAAAATTAACTTTTCAAGAATTTTTATATTAAAAGGTTTGGATAAATAATTCATATAAAATTTAATAACGGTCAAAAAAATTTTAAAAATATTTTTTTGAATAGGGAACATGATATATTTTCGTAAAAAATGAAGTTTTCAAAAATCACTCTATGAATTATTTTTAAATTAAAAAATATTATTTTTATTAAAAAAATCATAAAAATAATTTAACGGTCGGACCAATTTAAAATTTTTCTTACAGATAAGTGATGAAATTTTTTTCTCAAAAATATTAAAGAAGAAATTAATTTCTAACAGAAATTATATGAAATAATTTATCTAGATAATTCTAAGCAAACAAAAAAAATTAAATCAATTAAAAGTATGACATGCATAAAAATTTAATTTAAGCACGATTTTGGAATCCAATATACTGGATTAATCAAGAATTTTTTAGGAACATATTTTCATGATAATTTTCTAATTTGGACCTTGTAGTATCTAAAATATCAATTTAGTCCTTTATAATTTTTAAAATTTGAAATAACAATATTCGAAGATGCAGAATCCTTTAAATTTTCTATTTCTACTTTCAATTTTTAGTTTGTCGAAATCTTCTAATCGACAAGATGTTGCTAAAGTTCCTTTTAACTTATTATTTTCTTTTAATAATTTTTTATTATCATTTTCTAATTGACAGAAAATTTTAGACAAAATTTTTATAAACTTGTACAACTTATCAGGAGGTAGAGACCGTACTTGATTTACCTCATTGATCCCTTTATCTGAAGCTCCCCCTGTAGTGCTGCTTCCTTCTGATGTTGCTCCCCATTCTTCGATGCTTTCGATGCTCATCTCAGATGAGCTCGCTTCATCTTTTTCTTCTTGGTGACTTGCCATCAGCGCAAGTCCAGCGTGGGCTTCGATCTCCGACTCTGACAATATTTTGTCTCACGTCGCCTTTAGGTTTCTATACTTTGTCTAGGTCAATTTCTTGTCCTTCTTCTTATTCTTTAATTTTGGACAGTTGTTTTTGACATACCCTTCTTCATTGCATTGATAGCATCTTACTTTTCTTCTCATTTTCTTAGCATGCACTTGATTGAATTTATTAGCCTTAATTTTTTTAAAAAAATTCCTTACCATGAATATCGTTTCGTCATCGTCAAGGGATGTTTCGGACTCTGGTTCATCTATTTTTTTCCTTTAGGGCAATGTTCTGCATCATCTTCATCTTTAGATCTACATATCTAGATTCATGAATTTCAAATGTCGAAAACAATTCCTTTAAATTACTTACCTCTAAGTCCCTAGAGATGAAATATTCATTTACTAGGGTTAACCATTCAGGAGTCCTAGGAAATACGTTAAGCGTGTGCCTTAGTGAATCTCAGTTGGTTACCTTTTCTCTAAGATTCGTGAATCCAGTGATGAGTTCTTTCATCCTTGAGTGGAGGTGTGCGACGATTTCACCTTCTTCTAACTGAAGATTGCTGATCTGTTTCTGGAGCAGGTCTCATCTCGCGAGTTTTACCTCTGAAGTCCCTTCATGTAGTTCTAGGAATTTATCCCAAAGCTCTTTGGCTGACTCATAGGCTCTGATTAGGTTGACTTCTTGTGGTGGTAAAATACTCAGTAGATGAAATTCTGCCTTGTCGTTTGCCATGAAGTCGGCTTACTCCTTTTTCGTCCATTAATGTTCTTCTTTGTCTTTCCCTTACTGATCCATCGGTGCTATAAAACCATACTTCATTATTAATAATTCAAAGTCTGTTTTAAAAAATATCTCCATCTTCTTTTTTCTAAATTTGGAACTCCCCTTCAAACTTAGGCGGGTAGATGCTTGGTCCAACCATCGTCTTCTATGCTTCGGTCGATGGTTAGTCATTCAAAAGCGGTTGAACTCTGATATAACTTGCTCGGGCACCCGGAATAGCTCCAAGCACTCAAAATCTGGGTCCTCAGAATAGCTCCGGGCGCCCAGACCAGAAAGTCAACTCCTTATTGACTTTTTGTCTAGGTCTTCTGCTCTGAATCTACTTGTTTGGGTGATTTCGGCCATCTAGAATAGGGCTCACCTGAACTCATTTTTCGGCCTTCTTGAGCAACCTTCCACTCCGACTTCTCGTCCCTCGAAAATGTCATGTGTCTCTTTCTCATCTGCCATTGTACTCTTCCGCAGCGCCTCATCCCTCGGACGCATCAAGCCTGTCGACTCTCTCCTATGTCATCCTTGTCGCTAACTATGTCTTTCGGTTGACTTCCTGTGCTCCTAAGTTCTTGCACACTTAAACACAAGGCATCAAACTACAACAGGACCTAACTTAACTTGGTTGATCACATCAAAGCTATTACGGGATACTTAAAGATCCTACTTGCTTTGTTAGATAAGCTTTCAAAACTCATGCTTGGACTTGGTTTCTAATGTTTTTACTCAATAAAAACATGTAAGGTTTGTTGTTTGAGTTATCTTTATATCCAAGTCCAGATTTGTTGTGCACAGCTCGTTGGGACCCAAGCATCATATTTAACACTTGGAGCCCAAGTTAAACTTTTCTAACTTAAGTCTCTCCACTTGACCTTTCATGGTAGAATTTTCTTCCTCAAGTTTTGTAACTTGAGTTGAAGTTCCCTCCTGAACATTGTCAGTTGAGGGATTCAAGTTGACTTGATCCTTAAGATGATTAACTTCCTTAAGTAGCGAATCGATCTGATCCTCAGATTTAGTTAATTTTTTAAACAAACATTTAATAATTGTGGGCATTTGAAATTCAAAAAATAAAGTTACCTATTGTGGTCCTTCTCAAATAGATACAGATCTGTGGCTCGACTCAGACTTGGACATGTACTCAAATTTGGATTCTTCGTTCATTGCCATAAGAACAAGTTGACTTGATTGTTTTGATTCTTTCATATCTGACTCCTCCGATGATGATTCGTTCCAAATAGCCTTGAGTGTTTTCCTTCTTCTTGTAGACTTGATTTTCTTCTCCTTTAGGTTAGAGTACTCATTCTTTTAGTGTCCCTTTTTGTTACACTCATAGCAGCTTATTTCCGATTTTGATATGCTTGAAATATTTTGTGCTTTCTTTAGATTTCTTCTGTTAAACTTCTTTTTAGTAAACATCCTTCATACCATGTTTACTATTTCTTCTTCATTGTTTAAATCTGAGTCTGACTCGCTCTCTGATTTGGTTTTGACTTGGACTTAACCTCCTTGATCTTATTTTGTCATGCATACAAAGTTATATCCTTCTCGGTATGGCTAGTGTTAGTATGCTCATGTAATTCTAATTCACAAAATAGTTCATCTAATTTTTATAATTGAAAAATCATTCAAAACTTTATAGGCAACTATTATTGATGCCCACAGTGTGTTTCGAGGGAAGGAATTTAGTGCGTACCTTATAACATCTCTATTTTCCAGATGATGATCGATGAGGTGGAGCCCGTTGATGATGACTTTTATTCTTGTGTGCAGTTATGTCATGATTTATCCGTGTAACATTTTGATATTAAATAATTAATTTAAAAGTAGATCTCGCTTTATTATCTTAGAGTTATCAGTTTCTTCATGTAACTTGATTAGTCAATGCAGAGTTCTTTTGCATTTTCGAAGGGGCCAACTCAGTGGAGCTCTTCCTTTGTTAGACTATACTAGAGGGTGTTCATTACTTTGTAGTCGATTTGAACCTTTTTTTTCATCTCTGGATCCCATTTTTCAGATCTAGTGGTTATTTTTACTTGGTTCGAAGCCCAGCCAACTCCTACTTCAAGGCTCGTGATCCTTGACTGCTTTCGTTGAGAAATACTAAAATAGTATCTGAAGAAGCAAGATCGTACAAGTATGATATGATGATAATAATAGTCCTACTATCTTCAAAGAATAAGTGCAAAACAAAAAATAAAGTTACCAACAATAACAATTAATTAGAGATGTAGCGCAGTTGTTGGAGATCTTCTCGGAGTAAAGTTGTCGAAGCTTGCACAAACAATCACAACAAGAGCAGAGTATGTAGGATCACGACGGTCGGTTAGAAGGAGGGGTTGGATAGCCCTGTAAATACAAAAATAAAAACCAACCCTTCTCGAACTCTTAAGCTAATACTTGCATAAATAGATAAACAGAGAATAACTCAGAAAAGTAAAAGGCACACCGTGTTAGACCCCGTGGTTATTTTGATGTGATCAACCAAGTTGGTTAGGTCCTACTTTGTGTTTGATCCCTGTGTCTGAGTGTGCAGGAGCTTAGGAGCGCAGAAAGTCGAGCGGAAGACGCAGCTAGTGAGAAGGACGACACGGGAAGGGAGCCGACGGGCTCGGTGCGTCCAAAGGACGAGAGAGTTGCGGAAGAGTACACCGGTGGGCGAGAAAAACGTGTGCAACGTTCGAGGGACGTTAAGCCGGGGAGGAAGGCTGCTCGAGGAGAAGGCCAGAAATTGGGTTCGAGTGAGCCCTATTTCGGTTGGCTGAAATCACCCAAGCAAACAGAGCTTCGGAAGTCAAAGCGAAGAAGAAAAGGAGTCAAAAGAGGCTGGAAACTATTTATACCATGCAAGAAGGAAGGTATTTATAGCAGGAACCTTGAAGGCGCCTTAAACATGCATTGAAGGCGCCTTCAACATTGAAGGCACCTTCATTGCTTGTTGAAGGCGCCTTGAGCCATGTCAAAATGACCGTTGAGGTTCGGATAGAGTTCTATCCAAACAACTCATTGGAGGCGCCTTGGACCTCTGTTGGAGGCGCCTTAGACCTACGAGATAGAGTTTCTAGGGCCTGTAAAAGGACCCCTGGACCTAGGAATTAGATATCAATTGTTCAATCAACTCTATATTCATTTCTAGCAATCGTTCTGAGCTGTTAGAGTGTAAAAGACTTCTCCGCCTTCAGTAAAGGAGACTTTTTCTAGTGTGCTTTTCATCGCCCTGTTAGTTAGAGCCCTAGAGCCAATCATTTGATGATTGTATGGACTCATTGTATCATAGTCTTGTATATTAATAAAGGCATTTGTTTGGTTATTATACTTATTTGTATTAGTGCCAAATAGACTAAGTATAATAGCGTCCTTGAGTAGAAGGTTCATACCTATATCAATCGATTAGTTAAATTGATAGTGAGATGATATAAGGAACACTACTCTAAATCATTCCTAGTCGAGTATTAACATTCAGGGACAATGTTAATGCAATAAGACTAGCATGTAGGTCAGCTCGATGACTTGATCTCACAAGTCATGGATATAGAGATATCAAGCTGACACATGGGTATACATTGGAGAATGTATACTGAATGACCCGCCATGAGAAAGTATCATGGATCGTTATATGAGTGTCATATACTTTCTCATGTGGCTATTAGTATGACTATTAGTCCTTAGACCTGAACTCACCATGGATCCCTACATAAGGAGTTATGTACTTTGGTTTCGTCAAACGTCACCCGTAACTGGGTGGACTATAAAGGCGATTACTGGGTATATAACGAATTATGCAGAGAGATGTGAGTGATGTAGATGGGATCTATCCCTCCCATATGACGGGAGCGACATCGGTATTCTTGATAGAGTGAGACCACTAAGTGCATGACCATGCCCAAATGAGTCAACATTAGATGTTGAGCTCATTTGATCGAGTGAGTCTACTTGGAGTTCAAGATTTAGATTGATTAGAGGATGACACGGTCTATGCCTCATATTGATCAATCTAGATGTCTAGGATAGAAGGACATTTGTCACATATTGTGAGGAGTCACAATTAGTAGTCACAAGGTGATGTTGGATCTCAACATTTCTTGTAACTTGGGTAGCAATGATGTATTGTTAGATGCCGCTCATTGCTTATGTTTCTAAAAGAGTTTAGAAACATTGCCAACATTACAAGAACCTATAGGGTCACACACTAAGGACAATTAGATGGAGATTTGGTTCATATGATGAACCAAGAGGATTAGATTCATTTGATGAATCATATTGGATTAAGAGTAATCCAAATTGGGCTAATTGAGTTGGACTCAAGTTGATTCATGTATTCAATGAGTCTAATTTAGATTATGACTCATTAAATCAACTTAATTTAATGAATTAGATTCATTATATTAAGTTGGCTTGAATCATATGGTTGAATTAGATCAACCATGAGAGAGATTTGATCAAGTTTGACTTGATTTGAGAGGAAGAGAAAAAGTCATGTTTGACTTGACTTTTTGCCACATCACTAGTGAGTTGGCAAGATGTGGACCAATAGGATTGCTCCACATCATCAATGTGTGCCACCTCATGGAGGTTACAAGCCTCCATAGCATTTAATGTGGTCGGCCCACATTAAATGAGGAGGTTACACTTGTTGCCATGTCATTTAGTGAGGTGGCAAGATGTGGACCAATAGTGTTGATCCACATCATCCTAGAGTGCCACCTCATGGGGGTTACAACTCTTAATGGTCTCCACATTAATTGGAATTAATGTGGGGGTTACACCTCCTAGAGTGGCCGGCCACTTGATGGCTAAGGGGTTTTTAAATTTCCTCTCATTGATTCATTCACTCTTCTTCTCCCTTGGGTGCTCTCTCTTCTCCTTCTCCCATTCCTTGGCCGAACACTCCATTGGTGCTAGCACACCTTGTGTTTTGGTCATCTCCTTCTACTTGTGTCCGTGTGGATACATATAGAGGTTGTCTACTTTGACAACTAGAGATCCGGCGACATCTTGGACAAGCGGGAACGCGAAGGGCTTCGCTACAAGGGTAATGATCTTAACTTTAGTGTAGATCTAAAGTTTTTACAAACTCGTACAAGAAAAGGTTTTTTGAAAATTTTGTTTACGAATCTTTGCACGAGATCCATGACTTTGGGTGACTCGGGGTTTCCGCGACGCGAAAAAGCGGCCAACAGTGGTATCAGAGCCACGTGCAAAGACTTGTACGAGTTCATTTGTATTTTTATGAAAAATATACCTTCTGTGATTTTCTGTAAAAATTGAGTTTTTAGAGTTTTTATGAGTAATTTTTCCGTAGAAGCGAAGCACAAGTGTCTCGGCACTTGTAGGCTTTGACTACCGGAAAGTTTTCTTTTAAACGGCTTCGTTTTGCCCCAAATTCGTTTGGGACAGCGGGGTCGGGTGCCATTAGATCGCAAAGGAGCAACTCACGATGGTTAGATCGTGGGTAGGGGCATTGCCCCTAACCCCGCTAGGGAATTTGCTCCGCGATTGCACCCGAAATCGCTAAAAACGAACCCGCCGGGAAGATTTTTCCGAAACGGCAATGTCTCGACCCAAATCGTTTTGGGACAGCGGGTTTAGGCGCTGTTGGATCGCAAAGGAACCCTCGCGATGGTTAGATCGCGGGTAGGGGCGCTGCCCCTGGGCCCCGCAAGGGGATCCGTTCCGCGATTGCGCCCGAAACCGCTAAACGGGAAAATTATTTTAAAATTACAGAAAAATTATGAAAAATATATAATTTTGAATTATATATTAATTTGTGATAGTCATGGCCCAAAATACCCAATAAGATTGGATTTGTGTTGTAATTCATAATATGGCCAGCGTGCCGTCATATGATTGTGTGTGCTGTATTTTTATTTTTTTTCCCACGGCCTGCGCGTCGTGCCTTTATCTTATTCTGGTTGTAAATTAGATTTAGACTCGAATGTAACTCGAGTTTCAAATTGTAATGTACAAATTGGAGCGGTGGAGGGTCCACACGAGACGGAGTTCCGAGGCGGGCACGAGCAACACAAGGTGGTCAAAGGGAGGAGCTTGGAGAAGCTGTTGACCCTAGGTTGACCATTCAATCTTCTCATTAGCTTGAGAAGATCGTAGTAGGGCCATGACTAAATCATAAATAGATTAATTAATTAATTGTTATGTATCTGATGCATGTTTAATAATTAATTAATTAATTAGTGCCTTAACAATTAGATTAGATCTAAGTCGTGCACATGATGCACCCTTGCGATTAGATTAGATCTAAGTCGTGCACAAGATGCATCCTTCTCGATTAGATTAGATCTAGATCGAACCAACTCTAAATGTCTAACCGTGCCGTGATACCTATCACTACCTCGATCACATGTATTGTTGAATATGCCAAAGCAGAGCAATACATATTATCTTGGTAGGGTACGGAGGGACAATCTTGGTCCCGCCTATCAACGCATGGGTGAATACGAACTCAATTAGATTGAGTATTCCTAGTTACTCGGTTGGATCGAGTCAACTATAGGCATTATTCCAACGGTTGGAAAAGATAGGTCAAAATCACATCTATATTAACTCTCGGGCGTATTAGCCAAAGCTAACTCGAGTTTTTAATATAAATGCGGATATTGATTTTATAAACAAGAGTTGCATAGAGATGTAATTGGTAATCGTTACCTACCGATCATACTAAGCCTTGGGCGTATTAGCCAAAGCTAACTCAAGGGTTAGTATGATGTGGATCTTGTCCCACAAGAATTATAGAATTGGGGAGCATCATTTAATTAAAGACCTAATTAAATGATTTTAAAAGAATATGATATTTATTTCGCAAATTTTCTATTGTAGATAACCATGACGTCGAATACGAACATCTTCTCTCTGCGTTCCATCCTTAAGAAGGACAAGCTCAACGGAGCAAATTTCCGGGACTGAACCCGAGAATAGTTCTCACCCAAGAATGTAAACTGGACGGCTCCTCTCGCCACTGCCACACAAGCAGACCGAGATGCTTACAAGAAGCATCAAGATGACGCATTAGATGTGTCCTATCTTATGCTCGCGACCATGAACTCTGAGCTTCAGAAGCAACATGAGTTGATGGGTGCTTACGATATGGTTGAACATCTTTGTCACCTATATCAAGGACAAGCAAGGCACTGGAAGAGGAACTCCAAAGAATACCTGGAAGATCTTAAGAAGAAGAGAAATAAGATTTCTACTTCAGGTATAAATGTTATAGAAGTCAACCTCTCTATTTCTTCGTCGTGGGTATTAGATACCGGATGTGCTTCGCACATTTGTACTAATGTACAAGCACTGAGAAATAGCAGAGCATTGACAAAGGGCGAGATAGACCTACGAGTAGGCAATGGAGCACGGGTTGCTGCTGTTGCTGTAGGGACTTATTTTCTATCTCTGCCCTCTGGGCTTGTACTAGAGTTAGACGATTGTTGTTATATGCCTGCATTGACTAAGAACATTATATCAGTTTCTTGTTTGGACAAGAAAGGATTTTCGTTTATAATAAAGAACAAATGTTGTTCTGTCTATTTAAACGATATGTTCTATTGTAGTGCACCTCTGATGAACGGACTCTATATTCTAGACCTTGAGAGCCCTATCTATAACGTTAGTACCAAGAGGTTCAAATCGAACGATATGAACCACACCTATCTCTGGCACTGTCGCTTAGGTCATATAAATGACAAGCGCTTATCCCAGCTCCATAAGGATGGTTTGCTGGACTCATTTGATTTTGAATCATATGAGATATGCGAGTCATGCCTACGAGGCAAGATGACTAAGACTCCCTTTAGTGGGCACAGCGAGAGAGCGACTGATTTGTTAGGACTCATACATAGTGATGTATGTGGCCCTTTCAATGTCGCTGCTAGAGGCGGTTATAGGTACTTCATCACATTTACTGATGACTTCAGTAGATATGGTTATGTGTATTTGATGACACATAAATTTGAATCCTTTGAAAAGTTCAAAGAATTCAAGAATGAAGTACAGAACCAGCTTGGCAAGAGTATTAAGGTACTTCGATCAGATCGAGGTGGTGAATACTTAAGCCATGAGTTTCGTGACTACTTAGCTGAGTGTGAGATTTTATCTCAACTCACTCCTCCTGGAACACCACAGTGGAATGATGTATCCGAAAGGAGGAATCGTACCCTATTAGATATGGTACGATCTATGATGAGTCACACAGATCTTCCGACATATCTATGGGGATATGCTCTAGACACGGCAGCTTTCATTCTCAACCGAGTTCCATCCAAGGGCATGATAAAGACACCATATAGGATATGGACTGGGAGAGATGCCCAGGTGTCTTTCATGAGGATTTGGGGCTGTGAGGCTTACGTACGACGTCAGGTCTCAGACAAATTAGGACCCAAATCTGACAAGTGCTATTTCATCGGATATCCCAAGGAAACTAAGGGATATTACTTCTACATTCCCAGTCAGCACAAGGTAGTTGTGGCAAAGACTGGGGTCTTTCTAGAAAGGGATTTTGTTTCTAGAAAGACTAGTGGGAGCGCGTTCGATCTTGAAGAAGTTCAAGATACGAACAATAGCACTGATGCCTCGATGGAAATTGAACTGGAACCACAAAGTGTTGTGGATGATGTTGTTCCACAAAGAGTTGAGGAACAACAACTAGTTCAAGTAGACATACCTCTTCGCAGGTCTGATAGGGTACGTCGTCAGCCTGAGAGATACTCATTTCTCTTGTCTGACCATGATGACATTGTGCTTATAGAGGATGAGCCTACCACCTATCAAGAAGCTGTGATGAGACCAGATTCCGAGAAATGGCTAGAAGCCATGAGATCCGAAATGGAATCCATGTACACCAACCAAGTATGGACTTTGGTTGATCCACCTGAAGGGGTAAAACCCATTGGGTGTAAGTGGGTCTTTAAGAGAAAGACTGACATGGATGGACTTATTTATAAGGGTCGCTTGGTAGCTAAAGGTTTCAAGCAGATTCATGGTATTGACTATGATGAAACCTTTTCTCCAGTAGCGATGTTTAAGTCCATTCGGATCATGCTTGCTATTGCAGCTTACCACGATTACGAGATCTGGCAGATGGATGTCAAAACTGCGTTTCTGAATGGAAACCTACTCGAGGATGTGTACATGACACAACCTGAGGGTTTTGTAGATCCACAGCATACTAGCAGAGTATGCAAGCTGCATAGGTCCATTTATGGACTAAAGCAAGCTTCTCGGAGCTGGAATCTTTGTTTCGATGATGCAATCAAACAGTTTGGTTTCATCAAGAACGAAGATGAGCCTTGTGTCTACAAGAAGGTTGTAGGGGATATAGTTGTCTTCCTCATATTGTATGTGGATGACATACTACTCATTGGGAAGGACATCCCTATGCTTCAGTCTGTCAAGACCTGGCTAGGGAGTTGCTTCTCAATGAAGGACTTAGGTGAGGCATCCCGCATTCTAGGGATTCAGATCTATAGAGATAGATCTAAGAGATTCCTTGGCCTAAGTCAGAGTACATACATTGACAAGGTACTCCTACGGTTTGCCATGCATAACTCCAAGAAGGGATTTCTGCCGATGTCACATGGCGTGAGTCTTTCGAAGACTCAAAGTCCCTCTTCTAGAGAGGAGAGAGAACGCATGGATCAGATCCCTTATGCCTCAGCCATAGGATCGATCATGTACGCCATGCTATGTACTTGACCAGATGTCTCGTATGCTTTGAGCATGACGAGCAGATACCAGTCAGATCCAGGTGAAAGTCACTGGATAGCGGTCAAGAATATTCTTAAGTACTTAAGAAGGACTAAAGAATATTTCTTGATATATGGAGGCAATGATGAGCTAGCTGTAAAGGGTTATAGTGATGCTAGCTTCCAGACCGACCAGGATGACTATAGATCGCAGTCGGGGTTCGTATTTTACATTAATGGTGGTGCTGTCAGCTGGAAGAGTTCGAAGCAGGATACAGTAGCTGATTCTACAACAGACGCCGAGCACATTGCTACATCAGAGGCAGCAAAGGAGGCAGTTTGGATCCGCAAGTTCATCACTGAACTTGGGGTGGTTCCCAGCATTGCTGACCCCATTGAACTCTATTGTGACAACAATGGAGCTATAGCACAGGCGAAGGAACCTCGCTCACACCAGCGGACCAAGCATATACTACGGCGCTTCCATCTCATTCGAGAGATTATCGATAGAGGAGATGTGAAGATTTGCAGAGTACCTACAGAGGCTAACATCGCAGATTCCTTGACCAAGGCTTTGGCACAGAGGAAGCATGATGGTCACACTAGGTCATTAGGCCTTAGAGCCTATACTGATTGGCACTAGTACTAGTGGGAGATTGTTAGTTAGAGCCCTAGAGTCAATCATTTGATGATTGTATGGACTCATTGTATCATAGTCTTGTATATTAATAAAGGCATTTGTTTGGTTATTATACTTATTTGTATTAGTGCCAAATAGACTAAGTATAATAGCGTCCTTGAGTAGAAGGTTCATATCTATATCAATCGATTAGTTGAATCGATAGTGAGATGATATAGGGAACACTACTCTAAATCATTCCTAGTCGAGTATTAACATTCAAGGACAATGTTAATGCAATAAGACTAGCATGTAGGTCAGCTCGATGACTTGATCTCACAAGTCATGGATATAGAGATATCAAGCTGACACATGGGTATACATTGGAGAATGTATACTGAATGACCCGCCATGAGAAAGTATCATGGATCGTTATATGAGTGTCATATACTTTCTCATGTGGCTATTAGTATGACTATTAGTCCTTAGACCTGAACTCACCATGGATCCCTACATAAGGAGTTATGTACTTTGGTTTCGTCAAACGTCACCCGTAACTGGGTGGACTATAAAGGCGATTACTGGGTATATAACGAATTATGCAGAGAGATGTGAGTGATGTAGATGGGATCTATCCCTCCCATATGACGGGAGCGACATCGATATTCTTGATAGAGTGAGACCACTAAGTGCATGACCATGCCCAAATGAGTCAACATTAGATGTTGAGCTCATTTGATCGAGTGAGTCTACTTGGAGTTCAATATTTAGATTGATTAGAGGATGACACGGTCTATGCCTCATATTGATCAATCTAGATGTCTAAGATAGAAGGACATTTGTCACATATTGTGAGGAGTCACAATTAGTAGTCACAAGGTGATGTTGGATCTCAACATTTCTTGTAACTTGGGTAGCAATGATGTATTGCTAGATGCCGCTCATTGCTTATGTTTCTAAAAGAGTTTAGAAACATTGCCAACGTTAAAAGAACCTATAGGGTCACACACTAAGGACAATTAGATGGAGATTTGGTTCATATGATGAACCAAGAGGATTAGATTCATTTGATGAATCATATTGGATTAAGAGTAATCCAAATTGGGCTAATTGAGTTGGACTCAAGTTGATTCATGTATTCAATGAGTCTAATTTAGATTATGACTCATTAAATCAACTTAATTTAATGAATTAGATTCATTATATTAAGTTGGCTTGAATCATATGGTTGAATTAGATCAACCATGAGAGAGATTTGATCAAGTTTGACTTGATTTGAGAGGAAGAGAAAAAGTCATGTTTGACTTGACTTTTTGCCACATCACTAGTGAGTTGGCAAGATGTGGACCAATAGGATTGCTCCACATCATCAATGTGTGCCACCTCATAGAGGTTACAAGCCTCATTTAATGTGGTCGGCCCACATTAAATGAGGAGGTTACACTTGTTGCCATGTCATTTAGTGAGGTGGCAAGATGTGGACCAATAGTGTTGATCCACATCATCCTAGAGTGCCACCTCATGGGGGTTACAACTCTTAATGGTCTCCACATTAATTGGAATTAATGTGAGGGTTACACCTCCTAGAGTGGCCGACCACTTGATGGCTAAGGGGTTTTTTGAATTTCCTCTCATTGATTCATTCACTCTTCTTCTCCCTTGGGTGCTCTCTCTTCTCCTTCTCCCATTCGTTGGCCGAACACTCCATTGGTGCTAGCACACCTTGTGTTTTGGTCATCTCCTTCTACTTGTGTCCGTGTGGATACATATAGAGGTTGTCTACTTTGACAACTAGAGATCCGGCGACATCTTGGACAAGCGGGAACGCGAAGGGCTTCGCTACAAGGGTAATGATCTTAACTTTAGTGTAGATCTAAAGTTTTTACAAACTCGTACAAGAAAAGGTTTTTCGAAAATTTTGTTTACGAATCTTTGCACGAGATCCATGGCTTTGGGTGACTCGGGGTTTCCGCGACGCGAAAAAGCGGTTTTCGCGACCCGAAGAACCCAACACGCCCTGGATTAACAACCTTCTTGATTGTAACCAGGTTAACTGCTGAGTCTCTGTTTTATTTCTGTTTCTTTATTTTAGTTATTTTATTATTGCTATTGCATTTTTGAGTTGAAAGCACGAGAAGGGTATAGTTTTTATTTTTCAGGCAATTCACCCCCCTCTTGTCGGCCTCCGCTGCACCAATAAGTGGTATCAAAGCCCGACAGCTTCAGGAGGACTAATCGCCGACCAAAGCACAAAGATCAGGACGATGGCCGACGCGAACATTCATCCCCCGAAGTTCAACAGAGACTTTGCTACTTGCAAGCGAAAAATGTAGGTATTTTTCAAAACTGAATTTGATATACTTTTAATAATGAAGTATTGATATGCAGCGCCAAAAGATAAAGAAGAGTGCAACTGGACGAAGAAGGAGCAGGCTGATTGTGTGACCGACGGAAAGGCCGAATTTCACCTGCTCAGTGTTCTGCCGCCCCAAGAGGTAAGTCGGATCGGAAGTTACGACTCCACCAAAGACCTCTGGGATAAATTCCTGAGCTCCACAAAGGCACCTCAGAAGAAAAGCTAGCAAGGCGCGACATCCTCCGGACCCAGCTTACGAACCTCCGGATGAACAATGGCGAGAAGGTAGCGCAACTCCAAGCAAGGATTAAGGAGCTAATAACTCAACTAAGCAACCTTGGAGAAGAAGTAACGAACCGAGACTCGATCCGGTACGCGCTCAACGCCTTCCCGAGAAATCCCGAGCGGGCCTCCTTAGTAGATGTGTACTACATCTCTAAGGACTTCGAGGTAAGTACTTTAAAAACTTTATTTTCAATTTTTGAACTTCATGAATCTCGGATTGCAGAGCCCAATGAAGTGGAGAAAACAAGTCAGAACATTGCCTTAAAGGCAAGAACAAACTATTCTGACTCCGAAGCCTCGATCGACCAATCAAAAGCGGCACTATTGGTAAAGTGTTTCAATAAGTTTTTTAATTCTAATAAATTTAGATCGTAGACAAAGAGGCATGAGCGAAAGAGAAGAACGGTTCGTTGCTACAACTGCAACGAAGAAGGGCACATCAAAGATGACTGCCCAAACTTGAAGAAAAAGGAAAAGCGACAATCTTCCTCTAAACAGAAGAACCTAAAGGCCACATGGTTAGACTCATCCTCCGAATCAGACGTCGAAGAATTCTCGGGGCTAGTGCTAATGGCTAACCATCGGCTGGAAGAAGATTCGAGCTCAGAAATGAGCATAGATGAAGGGGGAGGAACATCAGAAGAAGAAAGTTGCAGTGAAGGGGGAGCATCACCAAGTCAGGTAAGTCAGGTGCGTAATCTTACCCCCTACTCAGTCCTTTCGCTTTATTAAAGCCCTTTCTAAATAGTTAGATAAATTAGAAAAGGAAAATGAACATTTGAAATTAGAGAATGCAAAATTGAAAGATGAAATTGAAAAATCGAAAACTGATGCATGTTTTAAAACAAATATTTTTTAAAAGTCAAAATTTAAGATTTATGGAAAATTAAACTGGTATGTTAAACATCATCAAGGTCAACTTAGGAAAATTCCCAAGAATTATATACCCCCTAAGCTTCTAATTAATCCAGTAGGAAGGGAACCTCTATTAGGTTCCAAAAGACTTATTAGAATAAATTTCTTTTATTATTAAAGCTTCCAGCTAGAAAATTAAACGTTAAAATTTCTTTATGAGGCTTTGTCTAAGGAAGTGGTTGTTGCTCCAATAACCAAGAAGGCCTAGTGCCTTGCCACAACCTAGAAGCTGAAATATTGAAATAAAATGTTTAATTAACTTTCTGAAAAAACATTAAAACTAGAATTAAATAATGCTTTGAAAGTTTTTCAAACATTTTCTTGAAAATTCTAAAAATTCAATTTACTTAGAAATTTCTTTTCTGGAAAATTCTTAAAATTCAGTTTACTTAGAAATTTCTTTTCTGAAAAATTCTAAAAATTCATTTTACTTAGATTTTTTTAAAATTCTAAAAATTCAGTTTACTTAGAATTTTTTTTCTGGAAAATTCTAAAAACTCATTCTACTTGGATTTCTTTTTTAAAATTCATATTCTTTTATTATTACCCCATTTTTGCTGTGATCAAAGGGGGAGAGATAGGTACAAGTTAGGGGGAGAGAGTTTTTTTAATAACTCTAAGTTTTAAAAATATTTTTTAAAAATTTTTGTTTAACTCTTAATTAAATAGTTACAATTTTATTTATTGCAAATTTATGCTTAACATGTTAGTTTAGTAATTTTCTTTAAAATTACTTTTTGTCTATTTTTATCCTAACTTGAACTTGGGTTGATGGACATCAAAAAGGGGGAGATTGTTAGACCTCGTGGTTGTTTTGATGTGATCAACCAAGTTGGTTAGGTCCTGCTTTGTGTTTGATCCCTGTGTCTGAGTGTACAGGAGCTTAGGAGCGCAGGAAGTCGAGCGGAAGACGCAGCTAGCGAGAAGGACGGCACAGGAAGGGAGCCGACAGGTTCGGTGCGTCTGAAGGACGAGAGAGCTGCGGAAGAGTACACCGGTGGGCGAGAAGAACGTGTGCGGCGTTCGAGGGACGTTAAGCCGGGGAGGAAGGCTGCTCGAGGAGAAGGCCAGAAATTGGGTTCGGATGAGCCCTATTTCGGTTGGCCGAAATCACCCAAGCAAACGGAGCTTCGGAAGTCAAAGCGAAGAAGAAAAGGAGTCAAAAGAGGCTGAAAACTATTTATACCATGCAAGCAGGGAGGTATTTATAGCAGGAACCTTGAAGGTGCATTGAAGGCACCTTTAACATTGAAGGCACCTTCATTGCTTGTTGAAGGCGCCTTGAGCCAGGTCAAAATGATCATTGAGGTTCGGATAGAGTTCTATCCTAACAACTCATTGGAGGCACCTTGGACCTCTGTTGGAGGGCCTTAGACCTACGAGATAGAGTTTCCAGGGCCTATAAAAGGACCCATGGACCTAGGAATTAGATATCAATTGTTCAATCAACTCTGTATTCATTCCTAGCAATAGTTCTGAGCTATTAGAGTGTAAAAGGCTTCTCCGCCTTCAGTAAAGGAGACTTTTTCTAGTGCGCTTTTCATTGTCCTGGATTAACAACCTTCTTGGTTGTAACCAGGTTAACTGCTGAGTCGCTGTTTTATTTTTGTTTCTTTATTTTAGTTATTTTATTATTGCTATTGTATTTTTGAGTTGAAAGCACGAGGAGGGTATAGTTTTTATTTTTCAGGCAACTCACCCCCTCTTGCCAGCCTCCGCTGCACCAACGTAACACACCGAGATTTACTTGGTTACAACCGAAGAGGTTGTTAATCCAAGGAAAGCGTAGCACTAGTATCTCCTTCAGGCGGAGAAGCCTTTTACAGTAATGAAGCGCACAACAGAAGCTAAACTACAGAAAAAGCTCACAAGTGTAGAAAGAATGCTTGAATTCTGAATTGTTTAAAAGCTTTTGGACCAAGGCTATATTTATAGCCTTGGTCGGGGTGCTCTGAGGGTTCTGGGTGCCCTGAGGATTCCGGGCGGCCTGGGGAGGATAAAACTTTACCCCCCAACGTTCAGATTGCGTCAACCGTAATCTGGTCAACTTTTCAGGTCAGGGCGCCCCGGACTGTTCCGGGTGCCCTGGACCCCGAAGTCAACTCTGGTTCACTTTTTCAGTCCAGGTCCTCTGCTCCGGCTCTGCTCGCCTCGGTCCGGGTCTTCTACTCCAGATCTGCTCGCTTGGGTGATCTCTGCCATCCGGAAAAGGGCTCACCCGAACCCAGCTTCCGGTCTTCTCGAGTAGGCTTCCGCTCCGGCTTCTCGTCCCTCGGAATCACCGCGTGGTTCCTTCTCGTTCGCTAGCGTACTCATCCGCAATCTTCGTCCCTCAGCGCACCCCGTGCCGACCTTCTCACTAGCTACGTCTCTTGCTCCTCGAGCAGTCTTCCGCTCCGGCTTCTCGTCCCTCGGAACCACCGCACGCTTCCTTCTCGTCCACCGGTGTACTCTTCCCCAGCGCCTCATCTCTCGGACGCACCGCGTACCGTCCTTCTCACTAGCTGCGTCTTCCTCTCGACTACTTGTGCTCCTAAGCTCCTGCACACTTAGACACAATGTTAGAAAAACACAAGACTTAACTTAACTCTTTGATCACACCAAAACAACCTTGAGATTCCAATAATCTCCCCCTTTTTGATGTGAGCAACCCAAGTTAAGCTAGGGTAAAATAGCCATAGAATAAGACTAACTAAATTTGCAATTAAGTGAAAAAGATAGATAAATTAATTTTTATCTACCTCCCCCTAGACTTGTACTTTTTCTTCTCCCCCTTTGATCACATAAAAAATGGGGTTCCGAAAAATCTAAGGGTTAAAAAAAATTCTAAATAAATTCTAAGTTAGAGAATTTACAAAAAAAAAATTCTAACTTAAATTTTGAATTTTCCAAAAAAAAATTTACGCACGAAATTTTTTTCTAAGTATAAAGATATTTTTTGAAAAAAAAAATTCTAACTTAAAAAAAAATTAAGTAAGAAAATTTTCTAAAAGAAGTTCTAAGAAAAAAAATTTGAAAAAAGTGTTTAAAAGACTTTTTAAATCATTATTAAATTTTCACCTTAATGCTTTTATCAGAAAGTTAATTAAACATTTTTATTTCAATATTTTGGCTTCCAGGTCGTGGCGAGACACTAGGCCTTCTTGGTTATTGAAGCAACAACCACTTCCTTAGACAAAGCCTCATAAAGAATTTCAATGTTTAATTTTCTCACTGAAAAGCTTTAAGTCTAATCAATAGTTTAATTTAAGCTGGATTTAGGAACCCAATATAGGTTCTAACCTACTGGATTGATTAAAAATTTCTTAGGGATATATTTTCTAGAGATATTCCTAATTTGTCCCTGGTGATATCTATAATACCAATTCAAATTTTAAAATTTTCTAAAATTAGATGAGCATGCATGGTTTTTCAAATTATATACTTGAATTTTCATATATTTATTTTCTGGTTTCAATTTCTCATTTTCTAATTTTGATTTGTCTAATTCTTCTAAGGGATAGGACTTAGCTAGAATTACTTTTAAATTTTTATTTTCATTTTCTAATTTACAGCAATCTTTTGTTAAAAGTTTAACAAACTTAAACATTTTGTCGGGAGGAAGAGATCGTACCTGACTTAACTTATCAATCTCGTTGTCTGTTTCTCCCCCTGAGCTGTTGCTTTCTTCCGACGTGGCTCCCCCTTCATCGATGCTCTCGATTCTCATTTCAGAAGAGCTTGACTCGCAGTCGTCGTCTTGATGACTTGACATTAGAGCAAGTTCGGAGAATGCCTCGACTTCCGACTCCGACGACGTATCGTCCCACGTCGTCTTTAGGGTCTTTCGCTTTCGGATAGGCTTCTTACCCTTCTCCTTGTCCTTGTTCTTCAGCTTGGGACAGTTGTCCTTGACGTGCCCTTCTTCGTCGCAGTGGTAACAACGGATCGTCCTTTTCTTTTTTCCCTGTGGATGGTTAGTAGATCTAGATTTACAAAGTTTCTTGAATCTTCTTACCATCATTACCATTTCCTCATCGTCGAGAGAAGATTCTGACTCAGGTTCGTCTCTCGAAGCCTTGAGGGCGACATTGTTCTTGGGCTCCTTCTTTCCTGCACATCTTGACTCATGCACTTCAAATGTTGAAAAGAATTCTGCTAATGAAATTTTTTCTAAATCTTTTGAAATGTAAAAGGCATCTACT
Source organism: Zingiber officinale (assembly GCF_018446385.1). Lineage (NCBI taxonomy): Eukaryota > Viridiplantae > Streptophyta > Magnoliopsida > Zingiberales > Zingiberaceae > Zingiber > Zingiber officinale. Next base: position 19,996,824 of record NC_055989.1, read on the forward strand.
AGTGATGCTCATTTTGAATTTCTAGGAAAAGAATTCAATGCGTACCTGAGCGAATTTCGGTTACTTACCTTTTCTCCGAGATTTGAAAGTCCGGTAATGATTTCTTTTATTCTCGAGTGCAGATGTACGACTGTCTCGTCTTCCCCAAGTCACAGGCTAGTGAGTTGATTCGAAGCAGATCTCGTCTAGCGAGCTTGACTTCAGAAGTTCCTTCGTGCAGCTCGAGGAACTTCTCCCAAAGTTCCTTCGCGAAGTTGTAGTTATCAATTCGATTGACTTTTTGTGGCGGAAGAACGCTTAACAGATGGTATTCTTCTTTGTCGTTCGCCACGTATTCAGCTTGCTCCTTTTTTGTCCATTGATATTTTTCCTTGCCCTCTGGAGCTACAAAGCCAAGTTCCATTGTTAAAATTAATTCAAAATTTGTTGTGAAAAATACCTGCATCAATTTTTTCCAGGTAGCGAAATCCCCTTCGTATTTCGGCTGGTGGATGCTTGGTCCGACCATTATCTTTACTTCGATTGGCGATTAGTCCTCCTGAAGCGCCTCGGCTCTGATACCACTTGTAGGATCGGGCGGCCGGCTAGAAGGGGGGGTTGGATAGCCCTGTAAATACAAAAATAAAAACCAACCCTTCTCGAACTCTTAAGCTAACACTTGCATAAATAGATAAACAGAGAATAACTCAGAAAAGTAAAAGTCACACTGAGATTTACTTGGTTACAACTGGGGAGGTTGTTAATCCAAGGAAAGCGTAGCACTAGTATCTCCTTCAGGCGAAGAAGCCTTTTACAGCAATGAAGCACACAACAGAAGCTAGACTACAGAAAAAGCTCACAAGTGTAGAAAGAATGCTTGAGTTCTGAATTGTTTAAAAGCTTCTGGACCAAGGCTATATTTATAGCCTTGGTCGGGACGCCCTGAGGGTTCTGGGCGCCCTGGGGAGGATAAAACTTTATCCCCCAACGTTCAGATCACGTCAACCGCAATCTGGTCAACTTTCAGGTCTGGGCGCCCAGAAGGGTTCCGGGCGCCCCGTGCAGGTCTTGGCGCTCCGGGCAGGTCCGGGCACCTCAGACTATTCCGGGCGCCCCAGACCCCGAAGTCAACTCTGGTTCACTTTTCAGTCCGGGTCCTCTGCTCCAGCTCTGCTCGCCTCGGTCTGGGTCTTTTACTCCGGATCCGCTCGCTTGGGTGATCTCTGCCATCCGGAAAAGGGCTCACCCGAACCCAGCTTCCGATCTTCTCGAGCAGGCTTCCGCTCCGGCTTCTCGTCCCTTAGAATCGCCACGTGGTTCCTTCTCGTCCGCTAGCGTACTCATCCACAATCTTCGTCCCTCGGTCGCACCCCATGCCGACCTTCTCGCTAGCCGCGTCTCTTGCTCCTCAAGCAGTCTTCCGCTCCGGCTTCTCGTCCCTCGGAACCACCGCACGCTTCCTTCTCGTCCGTCGGTGTACTCTTACGCAGCGCCTCGTCCCTCGGATGCACCGCGTCTTCCGTTCGACTACCTATGCTCCTAAGCTCCTGCACACTTAGACACAAAGTTAGAAAAACACAGGACCTAACTTAACTTGTTGATCACACCAAAACAACCTTGGGGTTCCAACAGAGTAAATCAGAGATAAAGGGTTGTATCTAGCTCAGAGCTTGAGGACTTCTTTTATAGGTCTCATTCCGTCAACTGATAAAAGGTTCTGTCAACTAAACCTATCCATCAACTAATAAGCTTATCCATCGACTGATCCTTTGCTCCTTCCTTGTTTGTTGTGATATGATCCATCCAATCACAGAAATCATGTTGTTCCATCGATGGAACAAGGTCTTTCCATCGACTGAACCTCTTTTTATCTTTTGTACTCTAATTCGAATCTTTTTTTATTCTTAGAAACCTAATGATCTGTCAACTAATACCCTTAATCCGTTGATAGAATCGTGTTTTCCATTTGTTCTTCTAAATCGAATCTCACTGCTCTAATTTTCCATGGTTCCGTCGACTGAATAACTTTTTTTGTCGATGAAACCGCTTAAGAACAATTCTTATAAAACAGTATTAGTATAAAAATAATTTTTACCTTGCAAAACATAATTAAAACATAATCCTGCATGACAAGTAAATAAAGTATGTATAATTAAGACAGTAAGAACTGTCTTGATCTCAACTTAGAAACTTCTGTTAGTTTCTTTAATTGGATCAATGCCTGAGGTCATGCCCCAATAGGGGCAACCTTATTGGGGCATGACCTCATCGCACTACCTCCAGTAACTTACCTCATCTCACTGCTAAATATTGGATTTTCTAGACCTATTTGGACTAACCGCTTAGCATCAGATCGACTACCAAAGCTTCCACTTGACTTGATATCGGGTCTAGTTGCCAGATGTCAGGTTCACTTGATCCATCTGGACTTCTTGCTTGATTTCACGATTTGCTGAGACTTCCCTTGCCTAGTATTGGGTCCAGCTAACTTACTAGGACTTTTCAAGTTGAGCATCCTGCACACTTGATCAATTTCTCAAATAATAACAAGATTTAACTTTGAACTTTTTACACCATCAAAATATAAGTTTGATTATGGTGCTCCTTGTACCAACAATAACAATGGATTCTATTTGTTGACAATCAACTTCCTATTGTTGGTTGCTACTCGGAAAACCTAGAGGTTCCACTGTACAAAAATTTTGTACAAAGGTCTGAACCTTTTCCTAGCTACCATGTGTTCTTTTAAATTAAATTTTGGATCGCCTGCGGAACTTAACACGTTTGATCCAAAACTTAATCTATTTGTTCTTTTAGGTTTTGACTTGGATCTCCTGCAGAACTTAACACGTTTGATCCAAATCACCTAAGTTATTAATTCCATTAAATATTAATTTCCAAAATTGGTTCCCAGTACTGACGTGGTGAGGCACATGGCCTTCTTGGATATGGGAGCAACCACCACCGACTAGACAAAACCTTTTAAGGAAAGCTAATATTTAATTTCCTAAAATAACTTTAGGTCAACCGAAAAGAACAATCAAATCACAAGAAAAACAAAAACAAAAGAACACTATATCGAAAACAAATTCGAAACACTAGAATCGTATACCTCTTGTATTTAGTATTATTTCCAAAAATAACTAGCATGATGCGGAAAGAAAAATTACTAGTTATACCTTTTAGAAAGACCTCTTGATCTTCTACCGTATTCCTCTTCTAACCTCGGACGTTGTGTGGGCAACGATCTTCCAAGATGAGAACCACCTAGGCACCTTCTTCCTTCTTCCTTCAAGTTTCGGCCAAGCACAAGAACTTCCAAAGGATGAAGAATTTTCCACCAACCAAGCTCCAAGGGATGCATGCTTTCTCTCCTTCTTCTCCTTCCTTGATCCGGCCACATCCTCCAAGCTCCAAGAGATGATAGATTTCGGCCACAACAAGAGGAGAGAAGAGAAAGGGAAGGGCCGGCCACATCACCAAGGAAAAGAGGGAGAAAAATAGAATAGAGTCCTTAGCCTTGAAGCCTCCTCTACCCCCTCTTTTATAATCCTTGGTCTTGGCAAATAAGGAAAATTTAAAAAAAAACTTCCTTAATTCTTTTGCCATTGAAAAGGAAAATTTATTTAATTAAAATAATTTTCTCTTTTCAAATTACAATGACCGGCCACAACAAATAAAATCTCCAAGCAAATAAAATTTTAAACACCAATTAAAACTTCCTTATTTGCTTCCGGAAATTTATAAAAATTTCTCTAATAATTTTTATCCCTTCATGATTGGTTTATAAAAAGGAAATTTAATAAATTAAAATCTTTCTTTTAAACATGTGGATAAAAAGAAAGTTATCTCTATAAATTAAAATCTCTTTTAATCTACAAATAAGGAAAGATATCAAATCTTTAATCTTTTGTAGAAGAGAATATTTAATTTTAAACTCTCTTTTAAATCATGAACATAATTAAAAAGGAAAGTTTTCTTAAAATTTAAAATCCTCCTTTAATCAACAAATAAGGAAAGATTTCAAATTTTAAACTCTCTTTTAAACATGTAGATGATTTACAAATAAGGAAAGTTTTTACCAAAAATTAAAACCATCCTTTTAAACTACAAATAAGGAAAGAGATTAATCTCTTCTCTTAATCTTTTGTAGAAAGCTATAAAAGACAATTTTTAATTTTTAAACTCTCTTTTAAATCATGTTATCCACATAAGAAAATTTTAAAAAATAAAAAACCTTTTATCCACACCAAGCTTGAACCCAAGCTAGGGCCGGCCACCTTGAAGCACCCATGAACCAAACTTTGACCGGCCCTAGCTTGGTCTCCAAGCTAGCTTGGCCGGCCCCTATGGGATGGGTAAGAAGGTGGGTATAGGTAGGTATAGTACTCTATAATTAAGAGGCTACGATAGGGACCGAGAGGAGGAATTGGTTTTGGTCTCCCGATAAAATTAAGCATCCCGTGCTCGCCCCGAACACACAACTTAATTTTATCAATAATAATTCATTCCACTGGAGAACTATTATTGAACTACCGCACCAATCTCAAATTACATTTTGGGCTCCTTCTTATCATGAGTGTGTAAGTCTCCCTGTGTTTAAGATGTCGAATGTCCACTAATTAAGTAAGTTACTGACAACTCACTTAATTAATATCTAGCTCCAAGAGTAGTACCACTCAACTTCATCGTCATGTCGGACTAAGTCCACCTGCAGGGTTTAACATGACAATCCTTATGAGCTCCTCTTGGGGACATTCTCAACCTAGATCACTAGGACACAGTTTCCTTCTATAATCAACAACACACACTATAAGTGATATCATTTCCCAACTTATCAGGCTTATTGATTTATCGAACTAAATCTCACCCATTGATAAATTAAAGAAATAAATATCAAATATATGTGCTTGTTATTATATTAGGATTAAGAGCACACACTTCCATAATAACTGAGGTCTTTGTTCCTTTATAAAGTCAGTATAAAAGAAACGACCTCAAATGGTCCTACTCAATACACTCTAAGTGTACTAGTGTAATTATATAGTTAAGATAAACTAATACCTAATTACACTACGACCTTCCAATGGTTTGTTCCTTTCCATCTTGGTCGTGAGCTACTGTTTATAATTTATAAGGAACCGATAACATGATCTTCTGTGTGTGACACCACACACCATGTTATCTACAATATAAATTAATTGAACAACTACATTTATCATAAATGTAGACATTTGACCAATGTGATTCTTATTTCTAGATAAATGTTTATACCAAAAGTTAGGCTTTTAGTATACATCCTAACAATCTTCCACTTATACTAAAAGACTAAGCTGCTATATCTGCTACCATTGTCACGCCCCAGAGGAGTCCCTGTCCGAAGAAATTTCGGCAGCATCTCCCCTGTACGGCGGACAATCTGAAACTTCTACATAGCACATATACCTCAGCCACAGGCGGTTGGAATTATAACAATAAATAAAAACAATCACCACGCAGTTTATATAGATATTCAGCCTCTGGCTGTCACAACCACGCAGTTAATAATAGTAATCACAAACAATAGTACTTTGACTCGAAATCCACCCTACTCAACTATACTCGTAAAGCTCAAATCCGATGAACTCACCTCTTCTGCCGTCCAGGCAGGCATATAGTAGAATAAAATCCAAATCATACCAAAAGTCCATCAAACGGAAGGATTCCATACAATATCCATATGTAAAATCCAAAACAAGACTAAAACAAAGTCTGATAGAGAAAAGCTAAAATAAAATAACAACTCAAAACTAGCAGAGGACTAGCACTACGTGCTGTGGGAACCAGCGACTGGAACTACTCCTGACAGCCTCAACCTGAAAATATATCAACAATGGAAGCGGGGTGAGTCCAACACTCAGCAGGTACAACTGATATGCATAATAAAACAAATAAAAGACAACACTAATCATGTGTACAGTCTCCTGAATACGAGAAGGATAAATGCAACTGAAACGAAATCAGGAGATAACTGTACTAACCGGAATCAAAGTACAAAGGTAACAGGGTCGTCAGACCGGGGAAGTCATAATCCTGTATGCATGTCAATCATATGCATCCATATAAATACAGCAAGTAAATGCAGCAATCACAAACAATAAATGCATATGATGACCGTGCACTCTGACATCACTGCTCCTGATGAGCGACCGAGTGGACGGGATGTTGTCGGAGTACTCATGTCCTTTGACCCCAAATCATAAATGGGGGAGCTCAATGCTCTCATCTCCCGGTACACGATGACGGGGAGCATATCTCTGCCGGCTACCACGCTGAGTCATCTGACCAACGGAGCCAAACAGAGTCCACCATCTGTCGGCTACCACGCTGCTACACTAAATGCCAGCGGAGCCAAACAGAGCGGAACTGACTGCCGGCTACCACGTTGAGTCACCTGACCAACGGAGCCAAACAGCAGAACCGCCACACACCTGCCTGATATACCACTAATCCATTGGTGGTGGTGTGTGCAGTACATGTAACTGGCAATGGGCTCAACCATAGTGGAGCCGACAATCGCACATCATGCAATCATGATGCATGACACTAAGCATGACAATCTCATGAATAACATAGTAATGACCATATAAATAATACAAAGTGTGTACCACTAGAAGATGTATCAGATAGAAGGTACACAAATCAGATAGGGCATCAAATAAACCCTAGATCTAGAAGATAACATAGCATGTGGTTGGGTCACTACCTAAAGCATATATGATCAGGTAAATAATATGCAGTGCAGAATAAATAAACAAGCAACCATGTAACTATCATGTAGTGACCAACCGAACAAAATGATTACACAATCACTGCTATATGTTAAACATATTATTATGCATATCAAAGACTTAAGTCAAAGTACCCGCCTCCGATAAAATGGTGCAAAATCTGACTCCGAGATACTCGTCTCGCGTCAAAGTCCTGTGTCACATATAAATAAATATATTTTATTTAGCTACGATTTACATAAATAGCTAAACAAAATTCCTAAAACTATTTAGGGCAAAACCCTAAACCAAAAACACATAAACATAATCAATATACACATGATCGTCATCTAACAAAATCAAGTACACTACGATCTACAACTAAGCAAATGCTTAATCCAGATACCCAATAAACCTTACCTACTCTCACAGCCACTGTTATTAATCCACAACTAGGGATAGTGCTGCCAAAAGGAGTAGTCGCTGCTGGAGACCAGGACTCTACAACCAGAGACCACCCAACATAGTACTGCTCACGGTAGAACACAAAACAAAGCACAAAAAGGAAAAGCAAACTCTAAACCCTCACCTTAAATCCCACTGTCAAATTACTGCCACTCGTTGTCGTCTCCTCCAGTTTTTGGTTTCTGGCGATCTAGGACACCGTGGGCGGCGGCGCACAGTGCAGAGGACAAAGAGAGGGGCGACAAAGGAGAAGGTTAGGGCACGGCTCTGAGGAGGTCGGTACTGCTCCGTGCGGCGCCGATCTAGGGCAGAGGCGTCGTGAGGGAAGAGGAAAAGGGATCAGTCGGGCTAGGGCAAAGGAAACCGTTGCGCTAGGGCACACAAAGAAGACCGGCGGCACTACCGTTCGGCGTCGGCGCTATTCAGCGGCGCTTGGCGTCACGGCGATAGTGAGGAGGTGGCGTCGCTGGCAGGGAGAGGAGAAGAAGAAGGCCGGGCTTGCTAGGGCACAGATGAGAAGAAATCGCGCCGAGTGAGAAGAGAGGAAGAAAGGGAAACCGCTCGAGTTCGGGGAAATAGGGCACGCACGGCTCGCGGGAAAAAAAATAAGAGAAGAAGAAAAGAAAAATGAAAAGAAAATAAATCTTTTCCTCATTAAAACAGGGTAGCCTAAACAGGCTTTTTTTCCGGACCCCGTTTTTATCCCCGTCAACTCGTCCGTACGAGCTCCAAAAAATTCCAGAAAATTTTTCAAAAATTCCGAAAAATTCCCTTATTAAGATTCGCCTATTTTCTGATATTTTACATTCTCCCCCACTAATAAAAATTTGGTCCCCAAATTTCGTTATCTACCCTCAGCAAGTACTAACAACAGATATAGAGTATAAATGCTGAACAGTAAATAAATCACATACCTCAAGTAAAAAGATGGGGATATCGAACTCGGATAGTATCCTCGAGCTCCCAAGTAGCCTCCTCGTCCGAATGATGTTGCCATCTGACTTTAACCAGCCGGATAGTCTTGTTCCGCAACTGATGCTCTTTCCGGTCCAAAATCCGTACCGGAACCTCCTCATATGTAATGTCAGGCTGAACTGGAACTGGAATATCTGCCAGCACATGCGTCGGGTCGGGCACGTATCTCTGCAGCATAGATACGTGGAATACATCGTGGACGCCTGCCAGGGACGGTGGTAGTGCTAACCGGTAAGCTACCGCTCCGATCCTCTCCAAGATCTCGAAAGGGCCAATGTACCGCGGAGCTAGCTTACCTCTGAGGCCAAATCTCTTCACCCCTTTCGTGGGTGAAACCCGCAGAAATACATGGTCGCCAACAGAGAACTCCAAGGGTCTGCGTCTCCGATCTGCATAACTCTTCTGGCGGTCCTGCGCCTCTGACATCCTCCGTCTGATAGTACGGACCAACTCTGCATCCTGCTGAACTCTATGAGGTCCCAACAACTGGGCCTCTCCAACCTCATCCCAGAGGACGGGTGTCCGACAAGGTCTACCATACAACGCCTCAAACGGTGCCATCTGGATAGCCGAATGAAAGCTGTTGTTGTAAGCAAACTCTACTAACGGCAGATGGTCCTCCCAACTGCCTCCGAAATCCATAACACATGACCTCAGCAGATCCTCTAGAGTCTGAATGGTCCGCTCTGACTGTCCATCTGTCTGTGGATGGAAGGCTGTACTGAAACGGAGCTGTGTGCCCAAGGCCTGCTGCAGACTCTGCCAGAAACGAGACGTGAACCGTGGATCTCTATCCGAAATGATACTCAACGGAACACCATGTAGTCTGATAATCTCCCGACAATAGAGATCTATCAATCGATCCAGAGGATCAGTCCTCCGGATCGCTAAGAAATGCGCGGATTTGGTTAATCGATCCACGATTACCCAAATCGCTTCATGGCCTCGTCGTGTCCTCGGCAACCCTACCACAAAGTCCATGGTAATGTGATCCCACTTCCACTCAGGAATAGGAATCCGCTGAAGTAACCCTGCAGGTCTCTGGTGCTCAGCCTTCACTTGCTGACAAACAAGACATCTAGCTACAAAATCTGCGATGTCTTTCTTCATACCGTTCCACCAATAGGAACACCTCAAGTCCCGATACATAAGGGTCCCGCCTGGATGGATCGTAAATCGAGAACGGTGAGCCTCCTGAAGTAGCTCCTGTAAGACTGGATGAGACTGAGGTACGCATAATCTGCCTCGGAAGTATATAACACCCTCCTCGTCTCGTGTAAACTCGGTCTGCTGCCCGTAAGCTATCTGACTGCTAATGAACTGCAAATGCTGATCACCAGCCTGTGCCTCTCGGATCTTCGTCCTGATCGACGACTAAGCAACCATAGTAACAAGAATACCCTGCTCTGTAGATCCCTGCTCCTCAAGGTATAACTCAGAAAAACTCTGAATCAAGTCCGTGACTGAAGTCCGGTGGCAAGCCAAAGTCGCTCTGGACTTCCTGCTGAGTGCATCGGCAACCATATTAGCTTTTCCCGGGTGGTAGCTAATGGTACAATCGTAGTCCTTCAGGAACTCCATCCATCTCCTCTATCGGAGATTAAGCTCCTTCTGAGTAAAAATGTATTTGAGACTCTTATGATCAGTGAGAATCTCAAATGTAATACCGTATAAATGATGCCGCCAAAGCTTCAGAGCAAAGATGATAGCAGCTAACTCCAAGTCATGAACTGGGTAGTTCTTCTCATGCTCCTTCAGCTGACGAGAAGCATAAGAGACTACATCAGAACAGCGCCCAAACCCTGAAGAGACGCGTCGGTGTAGAGTACAAATCCGTCCTCTCCAGAAGGTAAAACCAAAACTGGAGCCGACACTAATCTCCGCTTCAGCTCCTGAAAGCTGGTCTCGCAATCCTCGGTCCACGTAAACTTCACGCCCGTCCTGGTAAGACGTGTCAGCGGTATAGCAATACGCGAGAAACCCTCGACGAAACGTCGGTAATATCCGGCCAATCCCAGAAAACTACGGATCTCCTGTACTGACTTCGGCTGCTCCCAACCGGTGACAGCCTCGATCTTCTGAGGGTCTACTGAAATACCTCTGCTAGAAACCACATGTCCCAGAAAACTGACTGAGGATAGCCAGAACGCACACTTGCTGAACTTTGCGTACAGCTGATGTCGTCGAAGAATCTCCAAGACTATACGAAGATGCTGTGCATGCTCCTCCTCAGAATGCGAGTAGACCAATATGTCATCAATGAAAACGATAACAAACTGATCAAGATACTCCAGAAATATGCGATTCATCAAATCCATAAACACCACTGGAGCATTGGTAAGCCCAAATGACATTACCAAAAACTCATAATGACCGTATCGAGTACGGAAAGCTATCTTCTGAATATCTGAGTCTCTGACTCTCAGCTGATGATATCCGGATCGCAGATCAATCTTAGAATACACTGATGTACCTCTGAGCTGGTCAAACAAATCCTCGATCCGTGGTAAAGGATATTTATTTCTGACGGTCACTGCATTCAGCTGTCTGTAGTCAATACATAACCTCATAGTGCCGTCCTTTTTCTTGACAAATAACACCGGAGAACCCCATGGAGAAACACTAGGGCGAATAAATCCCCTATCCAAAAGCTCCTGGAGTTGAACCTTCAGCTCGTTCAACTCTTTTGGTGTCATACGATAAGGAGCTTTCGATGTCGGTGCGGTTCCCGGAATCAACTCAATAGCGAACTCCACTGGCCTTCTGGGAGGCAAACCTGGCAGCTCCTCTGGAAATACATCTGGGTACTCCCGGACTACAGGAACTAAAACTATTTAGGGCAAAACCCTAAACCAAAAACACATAAACATAATCAATATACACATGATCGTCATCTAACAAAATCAAGTACACTACGATCTACAACTAAGCAAATGCTTAATCCAGATACCCAATAAACCTTACCTACTCTCACAGCCACTGTTATTAATCCACAACTAGGGATAGTGCCGCCAAAAGGAGTAGCCGCTGCTGGAGACCAGGACTCTACAACCAGAGACCACCCAACATAGTACTGCTCACGGTAGAACACAAAACAAAGCACAAAAAGGAAAAGCAAACTCTAAACCCTCACCTTCAATCCCACTGTCAAATTACTGCCACTCGTTGTCGTCTCCTCCAGTTTTTGGTTTCTGGCGATCTAGGACACCGTGGGCGGCGGCGCACAGTGCAGAGGACAAAGAGAGGGGCGACAAAGGAGAAGGTTAGGGCACGGCTCTGAGGAGGTCGGTACTGCTCCGTGCGGCGCCGATCTAGGGCAGAGGCGTCGTGAGGGAAGAGGAAAAGGGATCGGTCAGGCTAGGGTAAAGGAAATCGTTGCGCTAGGGCACACAAAGAAGACCGGCGGTACTACCGTGCGGCGTCGGCGCTATTCAGCGGCGCTTGGCGTCACGGCGGCAGTGAGGAGGTGGCGTCGCTGGCAGGGAGAGGAGAAGAAGAAGGTCGGGCTTGCTAGGGCACAGATGAGAAGAAATCGGCGCCGAGTGAGAAGAGAGGAAGAAAGGGAAACCGCTCGAGTTCGGGGAAATAGGGCACGCACGGCTCGCGGGGAAAAAAATAAGAGAAGAAGAAAAGAAAAAGGAAAAGAAAATAAATCTTTTCCTCATTAAAACAGGGTAGCCTAAACAGGCTTTTTTTCCGGACCCCGTTTTTATCCCCGTCAACTCGTCCGTACGAGCTCCGAAAAATTCCAGAAAAATTTCCAAAAATTCCGGAAAATTCCCTTATTAAGATTCGCCTATTTTCCGGTATTTTACAACCATACATCTGATTCCCAAACCTTCAACATGCCCATCAAAAGCTCTTGCCTTAAGGACCTTAGTGAAAGGATCTATAGGTCATCACCTGATGCAATCTAGGCGGCAACAACTTCTCCTCGTTTATACGATTTCTCGTATTGGGTGGTACTTGCGCTCTATTGTGTTTACTTGCCTTATAGACTTATGGTTTCTTCGAGTTTGCTACTGCACCAATTACAATAAATTGTAATAATCTTTGGACAAACCAGAAAGCATATCTAAGTCTATCTTGAGATTATTGAGTCATTCAGCTTTTATGGCTACCTCAGAGGCTTGCCATTTACTAAACTTCTATGGTAGAGTCCAGAAAAATACCTATGCTTATCACTCTTCCATAGTTATGACTTTACCTCCTAAAGTAAACACAAAACCCCGAGGTTGACTTACTATTGTCCCTTTCCAATTGGATGTCAAAATCCGTGCAACCCACAGGGACCAAATTAACTGCCTTGTAAGCTAGCATATAATCTCTAGTGCCTCTAAGGTACTTCAATATATGCTTTACTGCAGTCCAATGTCCTTGTCCAGTGTTACTTTGATATCTGCTAACTATGCCCTTGGCAAAACAGATTTCTGATCTCGTGCATAGCATACATTAGGCTTCCGACATCCGAAGCATAAAGAACTACCTTCATGTCCTCAATCTCCTTTGATGTCATCGGAGACATCTCTTTAGATAAAGACACTCCATGCTTAAAAGGTAGAAAACCTTTCTTGGAGTTTTGCATGCTAAAACGAGCTTGTTATATAAAGCTTGAGATAAGCACAACATTCTTTTCTTACGAACCTTGTTCCCAAGAATATGTGCTTATTTTCCTAAGTCCTTTATGTTAGGATCGATGGTCGCGGCTAGAGAGGGGGGGTGTGAATAGCCGACCCCAAATCTTCGTTTCTTTCTACAAGTTGACGTTAGCGCAGCGGAAAATAAAACAAAGAAACAAAGACAAGAAGATCAAACCTCAACACGCGTCGATGTAACGAGGTTCGGAGATATACTCCTACTCCTCGGCGTGTCCGTAAGGTGGACGAAGCCTATCAATCCGTCGGTGGATGAGTCCTCGGAGAACCGGCTAATATATATACTCCTTCTGGGTGGAGAAACCTCGCCACAATCTTTCTTGCACCAGCAAGAATAGGAGTACAAGAATACACAAGAAGAAGCAACAATATGAATGTAAAAACAAACAATCTTGCCTTCTCGTCGGCTGTTGATGAAGCAGCAACTTCACGGGCCAAATACAGCAACAACTGTTGGAGACCCCAGCCGAGGAAGCTCACGCGAAGCTTCAGAGAAGAGCTCAAGAAAGCTCAAGCAGAAAATACTTCAGCAGAGGTAGCAACTGAGGAGAGGAAGAAGAAGAAGTATTGCTGTAGAAGCCCTCGATCTCCTTTTATAACCTGCACTGCAAAGAAGACAGCGAAGAAGACGGAGATAGCCGTTGTCACTCATAACGGCTATACCTGGACCGATCAGGCTCCACCCTGATCGGTCCGAGGCCTCCCTGATCGGTCTTGGGGACCGATCAGGACCTATGCTAATCGGTCCCCAGACCGATCAGCACTCTTCACAGAGAACTCGCCCAACTCTCTGATCGTCTCCTGATCGGTCTGTGGACCGATCAGGGTGCATGTGGATCGGTCCACAGACCGATCCCCTCCTTTTCTCTTTGCCTTCTGTTCGCTTTCTGATCGGTCTGCAGACCGATCAGATAACATACAGTAGCATACTGTTTGGTTACTGATCGGTCACTAGACCGATCAGATAACCCAGTGTATCACTGGATCGATCCACTGATCGATCCATCTCTTGGTTTTTGCCCAAACCAAGTCCCACGCCTTCCAAACCAATATCCGGTCAACCTTGACCTATTGGTATCTCATGCTTAGCATTGTTAGGATCCTTTGTACGGCTAGAGAGGGGGGGTGTGAATAGCCGACCCCAAATCTCTCGCGTTTCTTCCTACACTTCGTTAGCGCAGCGGAAAAATAAACTAGAAACGAAAGGAAGAATATCAAACCTTAACACAGCGATGTACGAGGTTCGGAGATGATACTCCTACTCCTCGGCGTGTCCGTAAGGTGGACGAGCCCTGTCAATCCGTCGGTGGATGAATCCCCGGAAACCCGGCTAAAATATACTCCTTCTGGGTGGAGAAACCTCGCCACAAAATCTTGCAACAGCAAGCAAAGAGTACACGAGATACAACAAGAAATACAAGACAATATGAATGCAACAACACTAGCTTGCCTTCTCGTCGATGAAGTCCCGGATGAAGCAACAACTTCACGAACGGATGCCAACAAGCAACTCAAAGAAGCTGATCCAGTTGTGGAATGAAGCTCACGCGAAGCTTGCGAAGAAGAGCTCAACAAAGCTCAAGCACCATAAAGCAAGAGCAGAAGAAGAGGAAGAAGAAGAAGTGCGGCAGCTCTCCCCTTTATACCGTGAAGAAGATGAAGAAACTAGGCTTGCTACGCAACGGCAGGTGGACCGATCAGTCAAGCCCGATCGGTCGAATCTCTCGATCGGTCTTGGGACCGATCAAGACTGTTGATCGATCCCGCATCGATCAGCACTCTTCCGCAGAACTCGGCCAAGTTCTTCGATCGCCTCTGATCGGTCCTGGGCCTATCAGATGTGGATCGGTCCACGACCGATCCTCCTTTCTCTTTGCCTTTTTCGATCGGTCCGCAGACCGATCGAGAACTCGATAAGCCATCGATCGTTATCCGATCGGTCACCGGACCGATCGAGGGAAGTTATCACTCGATCACCGATCGATCCAGAGCTTGGGTTTTGCCCAAACCAAGTTCCAAGTCTTCCAAACCAATATCCGGTCAACCTTGACCTATTGGTATCTCATGCTTAGCATCCGGTCACTCTCTTGACCTGCTAAGACTTCCTACCAAGTGTCCGGTCAATCCTTTGACCCACTTGACTTTTCTCTTCGTGTCAAGTATCCGGTCACCCTTGACCTACTTGACCTTCTCAACACCGATGTCCGATCACCCTTGATCCATCTGGATTTTTCCTTGCCCGGTCACTCACCGGACTTTCACCTAGCTTCACTCACTAGGGTTTTACCGCTTCACTCACCAGATTTCCAATCCGCCCGGCTCACTCACCGGGACTCTAACCTGGCTTCACTCACCAGACTTTCCCACCGCCTGGCTCTCACCAGGACTTTCCCACCGCCTGGCTTCACTCACCAGGACTTCCACTTTCACCTAGCTTCACTCACTAGGATTTTCACCGGCTTCACTCACCGGGACTTTCCACACCGCCTAACATCCCAGTTAGGACTTTCCCACTTGCCAAGCTCCCTGCTTGGACTTTTCCCTCTCCCTCTTGGACTTTTCCAGTGCCAAGTCTCCATACTTGGACTTTTTGCGTGCCAAGCTCCCTGCTTGGACTTTCCCATGCTAAGTCTCCATACTTGGACTTTTCAGGTCAACCAGGTCAATCCTTGACCTAGGGTTGGACCAATAAACTCCCAACCATCTATTCTTGTCTCACATCAAGAATAGAACTCTCTCACGAGTGTCAAACATCAACATGCAACTCAACTAGGTCAACCTTGACCTAAGGTTGCACCGACAATCTTCCCAAGTCAAACATCAAAATACAACTCGAGTCAAGTCACCTCGAGTCGGGTCAACCAGGTCAACCTTGACCTAAGGTTGCACCAACAATCTCCCCCTTTTTGATGTTTGACAAAACCCATAATCAAGTTAGGTTAACCCGATAACCTAACTTAGGTTTTCCAACCATCTTCCAATGTCCAATGTTCTTTCCTTGAACATTCTCCCTGGTTAACCCGATAACCTAAATTGGGTTCTCCAATAATTCTCCCCCTTTTTGACACACATCAAAAAGAATTCCGATGTTCTTTTCTCGAACATTCCTTGACATTCTTCCCCTAGCTTAGGTTAACCCGATAACCTAACTTGGGTTCTCCAATAATTCTCCAATGAACACTCTCCCCTTTTTGACACACATCAAAAAGAAAAAGAAGGGTATCAAGGTCAAGAGTTTCTTCCTAATGAAAGTCCCATACCTTTCATTGAAACTCTTAATTTCCCCCTTGATACTAAACTCAACAATCAACTTAGTGATAATCCCATATCACTAAACCTCAAAAATCTTAAGGAGTAAAAACTCCCCCTAAAAGTCAACTCCCCCTTGACTAATAGGTAAAACTCTCCCTAAAGGTCAACTCCCCCTTGACCATTGCACCAACAATGTCTTGGAGAGTTTCAAACCTTTAGAAACCCGAAACTCAACTCCCACAGCTGAAATTTCATACCACAGTCGAAATTCAGCAAATTCAGCACGCCTGACCTCTCTGGATCGGTCCCCAGACCGATCCAGCCTTCCCTGGATCGGTCCAAGGACCGATCCAAGTTCAGATCAGGCGGTTTCTGATTTCTTCTCGCCCGAAATTCAGAAACTCACAACAAATTCCAGAAAATTCGAAAAATTGTGAAATTTTGAGGATACATTCCTCATACCATATTCTATCAAGGAAAAATAGTTTTCTATGAAAATAGTTTCTATTTTTCAATCTTGATACAAAGTTCAAAAACTTTGAAATAGTTCAAAGTTTAACTCAACTTTGTATCACAATGTTCAATGATGAATGCTATCACTAGGAAAGCTTCATCAAGATTTTTCAAATCAATTTTAAAATACTTTTAAAACCATTTGAATTTAGGACCATAATCTTAGGGCTAGATGTACATGACTTGTACACAAGCTTTCCCTATGATCCTTAATTTCTTGAATTAGGGTCATCTAGGTACAATGACAATGCACCTTGATCCTAACTCATGATCCTAATATCTCACATACATCTAAGGTGTATCAAACCACATTCAAGTCAATTTGATGTGAGATATGGGTTAAGGTCAACTTAGGCTAAGTTCTCATGCATTTTCTAAACACCAATTTGATCTCAATATCAAATTATATGTTTGTCCTCAAATCAATTTCATTGATTATAATGCAAGAGATGATGACATGGCATAAAATGATATCATAAGTAAAAACATGTGCCAATGTCATGATGTCATGGCATAAAGTTTGAAAACTTAAATAAACATGACATATAGATAACCTAAGCATTATCATGACATTTCAAATGATAATAAAATAAATATGATGTCATGGCATGGCATATGGCAACCAATCATGGCAGATTAGCACAAATAAAATACCTAAATTCCCTATCTAAGTATCCTTAGCCTTTGCTAACTTAAAATCTAACCCCTAGATTGCCCATATATCCCTAAGAGAAAACCAAAATCCCAATTATGGTATTTCTCTAGGTTTTCTTAAATTGTGCCAAATAAGATTAAAAATGAAATTTCCAATCTTTAGGCACATTTAACTCTTCAAAGGAGTAAATGATAATTCCATTTCATTTTCAAAAGTTCTCAAAACCTTGAAAATGCTCCTTGAGTGTCAATTTCCTCAAAGTTGGGTTAACTACCCTTCTTATTGGAGTTGACACTCTCTAACCCATTTATGGGGTAGAGAAGATGCTCCTAGGAACCCAATACCTATTTAAGCTCATTGGGTTCACTAAATATTCACTAGGGATGACTTCCCTAGCAACCCTCCTAATGACCCTCTTAGGCTTTGTAGCCTTGGTCGTTTGGGTCTCGTCAAGGTCAACTATAGGGGTGACTCCCCTTGTAACCTTGGTAATGGTCTTCCTAGCCCTAGGTTTTGTTCCATAATCGAATGGAACATTGTGGTAAGTGGGCTTGACCATTTGGGACTTAGGTTTGTGACCCAAACCTTTCTTGTCCTTGGACTTGGGTTTTTGACCCCTAGACCCTAGAGTCAAATCCTCAAGAGCCTTTTCTAGAGAGTCAATTCTTGACCTCAAGACTTGATTTTCTTTCTCTAATACCTCAAGCTTTAATTTATCATTTTTCTTTGAGGTATTCCTAGGCATATGTCTAGATGATTTTGGATTCCTACCTAGGTTTTCCTTAGCCTTAGATGGGCTAATTCTAGGGTTGGCTTTCCTAGTGTTATCCTTATCTAGGCTCACATGTTTGGCACCTAAGCATGTGTATCGATTTCTATAATTAACATGCTTATCATTCTTGACAATAGCAATAAGGCTACTAGCATGCATCCTACTAGAATTGCAAGAATGTGCCTTAGAGATTACCTTAGGGTTTGCCCTAGCTCCCCCTATACATGTGCTCGATCTCTTGTCCTTGTGAGATTGCCTCCCTCTCGGACATTGGCTCCGATAATGTCCCCTTCGCTTGCATTGGAAGCACACCACGTGCTCCTTGCCCTTGCGTGTTGGGACTCCGGCTTCCTTGACCTTTGGCGCCGGTGGAGTCTTTCTAACTCTCTTTGGACATTTACTCTTGTAATGTCCATACTCCCTACACTCAAAGCACATTATGTGTAATTTGCTCGAAATTAAAATGCTTGAGTTACCTAGGTTTGAGGGTGGATGAAAGCTCTCTTCTTCATCCCTTCCGGAGGTAGACGCTTCTTCTTCTTCTTGCTCCGAACTTGAAGAAGAACTTTCCTCCTCTTCTTCTTTAGATGTTGAGTGGCCCTCAACTTCTAAATTCATTCCTTCATGAAGTGAGCTCCTTGGCTCACTTGACTCCTCTTCATGACTTGAAGTGGAGTTCTCCTCATGGAGCTTTGCCAAGTTATTCCACAACTCCTTGGCATCGTTATACCCACCTATCCTACACAAAACATCATTAGGTAAAGAAAATTCAATGATTTTCGTTACCTCATCGTTGATGGTTGATTTGTGGATTTGCTCCTTCGTCCACCTCTTCTTCTTGAGAGGTTTTCCTTCTTCATCCTCCGGAGGAGTGAAACCTACTTGCACACACCTCCAATTCTCAAGATTAGTCATAAGAAAATATTTCATTCTTACCTTCCAAAACGCGAAGTCGTCGCAATCGTAGAAGGGTGGAATCGTGATGTCCTCTCCGAGTTGATCCATCTCTAGTTTGTGCTCCCTCGGGTGTTAATCCGGCGAAGAGCGACCTCGCTCTGATACCACTTGTTAGGATCCTTTGTACGGCTAGAGAGGGGGGGTGTGAATAGCCGACCCCAAATCTCTCGCGTTTCTTCCTACACTTCGTTAGCGCAGCGGAAAAATAAACTAGAAACGAAAGGAAGAATATCAAACCTTAACACAGCGATGTACGAGGTTCGGAGATGATACTCCTACTCCTCGGCGTGTCCGTAAGGTGGACGAACCCTGTCAATCCGTCGGTGGATGAATCCCCGGAAACCCGGCTAAAATATACTCCTTCTGGGTGGAGAAACCTCGCCACAAAATCTTGCAACAGCAAGCAAAGAGTACACGAGATACAACAAGAAATACAAGACAATATGAATGCAACAACACTAGCTTGCCTTCTCGTTGTCGACTGAAGTCCCAGATGAAGCAACAACTTCACGGACGGATGCCAACAAGCAACTCAGCAGCAGCTGATCCAGTCGTGGAATGAAGCTCACGCGAAGCTTGCGAAGAAGAGCTCAACAAAGCTCAAGCACCAGAACAGCAGCTCTGTCGCAGAGAAGAAGAGGAAGAAGAAGTGTTGCAGCAGCAGCTCTCGACCCCTTTATACCTGTGAAGAAGACAGCGAAGAAACTAGCCGTTGCTACGCAACGGCTAGTGCGTGGACCGATCAGGCTGAAGCCTGATCGGTCCAGATCCTCTCTGATCGGTCTTGGGGACCGATCAGTACCTGTGCTGATCGGTCCCCAGACCGATCAGCACTCTTCACAGAGAACTCGGCCAAGTTCTCTGATCGTCTCCTGATCGGTCTGTGGACCGATCAGGGTGCATGTGGATCGGTCCACAGACCGATCCCCTCCTTTTCTCTTTGCCTTCTGTTCGCTTTCTGATCGGTCTGCAGACCGATCAGAAGAACCTCAGTAAGCCACTGATCGTTATCTGATCGGTCACCAGACCGATCAGATACCCAGCGTATCGCTGGATCGATCCACTGATCGATCCAGAGCTTGGGTTTTGCCCAAACCAAGTTCCAAGTCTTCCAAACCAATATCCGGTCAACCTTGACCTATTGGTATCTCATGCTTAGCATCTGGTCACTCTCTTGACCTGCTAAGACTCCCTACCAAGTGTCCGGTCAATCCCTTTGACCCACTTGGACTTTTCTCTTCGTGTCAAGTATCCGGTCACTCCCTTGACCTACTTGACCTTCTCAACACCAGATGTCCGATCACCCTTGATCCATCTGGATTTTTCCTTGCCCGGCTTCACTCACCAGGACTTTCACCTAGCTTCACTCACTAGGGTTTTTACCTGGCTTCACTCACCAGGATTTTCAATCTGCCCAGCTTCACTCACCAGGACTTTCTAACTGCCTGGCTTCACTCACCAGGACTTTCCCACTGCCTAGCTTCACTCACCAGGACTTCCACTTTCACCTAACTTCACTCACTAGGATTTTCACCTGGCTTCACTCACCAGAACTTTCCACACTGCCTAACATCCCAGTTAGGACTTTCCCACTTGCCAAGCTCCCTGCTTGGACTTTTCCCGTGCCAAGCTCCCTGCTTGGACTTTTCCAGTGCCAAGTCTCCATACTTGGACTTTTTGCGTACCAAGCTCCCTGCTTGGACTTTCCCAGTGCCAAGTCTCCATACTTGGACTTTTCAGGTCAACCAGGTCAATCCTTGACCTAGGGTTGGACCAATAAACTCTCAACCATCTATTCTTGTCTCACATCAAGAATAGAACTCTCTCACGAGTGTCAAACATCAACATGCAACTCAACTAGGTCAACCTTGACCTAAGGTTGCACCGACAATCTTCCCAAGTCAAACATCAAAATACAACTCGAGTCAAGTCACCTCGAGTCGGGTCAACCAGGTCAACCTTGACCTAAGGTTGCACCAACAAGCATCTGGTCACTCCCTTGACCTGCTCAGACTCCCTACCAAGTGTCCGGTCAATCCCTTTGACCCACTTAGACTTTTCTCTTCGTGCCAAGTATCCGGTCACTCCCTTGACCTACTTGACCTTCACAACACCAGATGTCCGATCAGCCTTGATCCATCTGGATTTTTCCTTGCCCGGCTTCACTCACCAGGACTTCCCAACTGCCTGGCTTCACTCACCAGGACTTTCCCTTGCCTGGCTTCACTCACCAGGACTTTCACCAACTGCCTGGCTTCACTCACCAGGACTTTCACTTTCACCTAGCTTCACTCACTAGGGTTTTCACCTGGCTTCACTCACCAGGATTTCCAATCTGCCTGGCTTCACTCACCAGGACTTTCACCTGGCTTCACTCACCAGGATTTTCACCTGGCTTCACTCACCAGGATTTTCCATCTGCCTTCCTGATCTAGAGAACGAGCTACCGAGCCCTCTCTGACCTAGTCCGAAGAACGAGCTACCGAGTCCTCTCTGACCTAGTCCGAAGAACGAGCTACCGAGCCCTCTCCGTCTTTCACTTCCGGTCTAAAGAACGAGCTACCGAGCCCTCTCTGACCTAGTCCGGAGAATGAGCTACCGAGCCCTCTCCGACTTCCACTTGCCAAGTTCTCATACTTGGACTTCTCCGTGCCAAGTCTCCATACTTGGACTTTCTCCCGTGCCAAGCTCCCTGCTTGGACTTTTCCCGTGCCAAGCTCCCTGCTTGGACTTTTCTGTGCCAAGTCAACTCACCTCGGGTCAACCAGGTCAACCTTGACCAAGGGTTGCACCCACAACCTCCCAAGTTTCTGTTCTTGTCAAACATCAAGATACAACTTGAGTCAGGTCAACTCGAGTCAGGTCAACCAGGTCAACCTTGACCTAAGGTTGCACCAACAATCTCCCATCAAAATACAACTCTTCTGTTCTCGTCAAACATCAAAATACAACTCGAGTCAGGTCAACTCGAGTCGGGTCAACCAGGTCAACCTTGACCTAAGGTTGCACCAACACTTTATAACGAATTTCTTGGACAACCATACCCTTACTTCCGATAACACCTTGATATTGTTTCCAACTATCAAAAATGTAATCTACATATAGTACAAGAAATACCACCACGTTTCCATCACACCTTTTGTATACACAAGACTTATCCAGTTACTAAATAAATCCATAGGTCTGGATAACTTTGATAAACCGGATGTTCCAAGACCTTTGAAGCTTTGTCTCAGTCCATAGACTGATTGAGCTTGCACACAAGATGCTCTTAGCCCTTTGTAATGAACCCTTCTGGTTGCTTTATATGGATGCTTTCTTTAAGACTTCCATTAAGGAATGCTGTCTTGACATCCACTTGCCAAATAGATAAAAGAATCTGGATAGACTTAAGCATGACTGCTAGTGACAAAGTTTCCTTTTTCATCAAGCCTTGCTTTGAAAGTTTCTACCTTCCTGTCTATCCCTCTTTTCCTATTATAGACCTTTTTACATCCAAAGGCTTTTACACCATTTGGTGGTTCTACAAGCTTCCAGATTTTATTAGAATACATATATTCTAATTCATTTTATTCATTACTCTTTGCCAAGATGCTGCATCTTTATCTTGGAGTGCTTCGTCATATGTCCGGAGATTAGGTTCATGTCCTCCAGGGATCGAGTCCAAAAACTCTCCCAAAACATGAATCTTTTTAGGTTGCCTAACAACCCTCCCACTACGACGAGGCATTTTCTGCAATTGTGTATCATTTGTGATACGTGTTGCAGTTTTCTTGTGGTATCTCATCTTGTGCAGTTGGTACTAGATTAGACATGTCTTTTATTATTTCCTTAAGAACAAATTTTCTTATGGGCACGAGGTTTATTACATAGTCCTTTTCTAAAAATCGATCATTGATGCTAACAATGACCTTCTGATTTTAAAGACTATAAACCTACTTTCATTTCTCTAGGATAACCCACAAACAAGTGAATTCCTATCCAACTTATCATTGTCTCTCTTCAGCATATGTGCTGGACTACCCGAATTCGAATATGCTTCAAAATAGACTTACGCCTATTCAGCAATTCTATATGAGTAGAGAGTTCTGACTTTGAAAGGTATTATGTACACTTCTGTTTCTAGTGTATATCCTTAAAACGAATTTGGTAATTCATCATCAATCTACTTATTTCTATAAGAGTTTTATACCTTCCTTTTTCTACACCATTCTGTTGGGGTGTACCAGGTGCAGTTAGTTGGGATTGAATCTCTACTTCTGATAAGTGACTCCTAAATTCTCCCAAAGAGGTACTTGCCACTACGATCTCACCGTAGTGTCTTGATACTTTTACTTTGACTTTTCTCCGCATCAGCCTTGTACTTTTTGAACTAATCAAAAACACTTAGTCTTGCGGCACATCAAGTAAATGTATTTGTATCTTGTATAGTTGTCTATAAAATAGACGAAATATTCGATACTACCTCTTGTCTGGATAGTCATAGGATCACACAAATCAGAATGAATCAATTCCAACATATCTTTGGCTCCATACCCCTTAGACTTAAAAGCTTCTTGGTTATTTTTCCTTACAAGTAAGACTCACAGGTTGGAAAGATTTCCACTACTAATGAACCCAAAAGTTCATCAGCTACCAATGAATCCTACTCAAGTTAATATAACCTAGCCTTAGATGCCAAAGATATAATTGGTTCATTTCCGAAAGTTGCTTTCTCTTAAAGTTAGAAGATGTATTATAATTTCCATTTATTGCATCGTGAGAGTTATTGGATTATAAATTGTCAACCAACATACCAGAATAGATAACTTCTCTATTTTTCTTGATAACAGCTTTGTTATCAAAATAGACACAATATCTATTCTATAATAGTTTAGAAACTGAAATCAGGTTCTTTCTAAACTTAGTATGTAAAGACAATTTCTAATAATCCATATTTTATTCCTATTAAAGGATAAATATCTCCCACTGCAACAGCTGCCACTTTTACAGCAGTGCCCATGTGGACGGTGTTTTTATTTTCATTTAGTTGTCAGGTTTCCTGGAACCTGCAATGAATTGCGGACATGATTAATGGCATCTGTATCTACACTCCAGGTTCTGGTAGATAACACCACTAAACATGTTTCAACTAATGAATTAAATACACTTATATTGTTCTTTAGTTCTAAAAAGACAGACTACCTTAATATCCAAGTCCTATTTCCAATTATTACAATCGGGACTACTAAGTCTTTTCTATAGTATAACTACTAGGGAATTGACAAACATTTTAAATCCTAAGAATCACAAAAATATTTGGTCAAGATCAATTCCTTAAAATCTCCATGAATTTTGTATGTCACGATAGTGTGGATGTATACAAAATCAAAGAAGAGATTTTATCCATTAATTTTATTATCTCGTCAACTTTACTTTATGACGAATAAAATTAATAGTTGATCTTTCTTTGATCAAATATTTGGTCAAAACTTTTGAATTTAAAATAACATTGATTCCTCAAACAATATTATTTAAATTCACCAACACCTCAAACACCGTGAATTTTGCATGCCACGATAGTGTGGACGTATACAAAATTTAAACATTTGTAAGAGGAGGGGTTTACCCATTAATTATCTTGTCAATAAATCTTTATGACAAATAAAATTACCTCAAACATCGTGAATTTTGTATGCCACGATAGTGTGGACGTATACAAAATCAAACATTCGTAAGAGGGGTTTTTAATTTTATTATCTTGTCAACCTATTTATTTGACAAATTAATAGCTGGTTTTCTTCGGTCACACAAATAATAGCAGTGACTCCGATGGGGAGGATACTATTAGACGTGCCTAAGTGTATACCATTACTTGACACTAAGTCCATTAATAAGATTATGCCCCTTCCGATGGGGAAGATCACACGCTCTTAATTAATTTCCTATAGTCATCTAAAATGGAAGTTTAATCTAGTGATCTGTAAATAAGCTCATCCGATATGGAGGAAGGCACTCAGAGCCAACGCGCAAACTTGTTACATCACTTATAAACCAGTAATGGAGACCGTGGAATTTATTTAAAATAAATCTCTCTCCCACTTAGTTATTTAAAGTGAGGAATTTTGACTATGCTAGTCTACCTAACATGCAAGCACACACAACACAGCATAAAAAGCAATAAATAGAAAAACTAATTTTCAACTATTATGGCTTTTATCTATTGCTGTCCTCCATGTGTCGCCAACCCTAGCTGCTGCCATCTTTGGCCACCGCCACCGGGTCTAGTTGTTGCATCCATCTTGCTCCTTGTTCCGCTGCGCCTCTGGTCCTCAAAAAGGTTCCATTCCTTGCAAGATTCGATCCGCGACATAAATAGAATTTTACATTTTTCGATCCTATATTCCTCGAAGGAATGTACATGTAAAGTAGATCGAACATAAAATAAAATTTACATCCATCGATCCTATATTCCATAAAAGGAATGTACATGTAACTAGATCAAAATAAAATCCTAATAAATATAAAATACAGCTCCTGCTGTATTTTATAATACAATCATGCACACACAATAAATGCCCTTGACATGTCCAAGGGTCCAATCACACATATAATAACTATAAGTCATAATAGTTGGATCCTGCATCCACAAAGTTAGCACATCCTACTATTATCCTGCCTAAATTATGTATGACATGTGCATAATTAAACTAATACCAAATACACAGAGGTAAAACCCTAGCTCTGATACCAATTGTTGGTTGCTACTCGGAAAACCTAGAGGTTCCACTGTACAAAAATTTTGTACAAAGGTCTGAACCTTTTCCTAGCTACCATGTGTTTTTTTAAATTAAATTTTGGATCGCCTGCGAAACTTAACACGTTTGATCCAAAACTTAATTTATTTGTTCTTTTAGGTTTTGACTTGGATCTCCTGCGAAACTTAACACGTTTGATCCAAATCACCTAAGTTATTAATTCCATTAAATATTAATTTCCAAAATTGGTTCCCAGTACTGACGTGGCGAGGCACATGGCCTTCTTGGATATGGGAGCAACCACCACCGACTAGACAAAACCTTTTAAGGAAAGCTAATATTTAATTTCCTAAAATAACTTTAGGTCAACCGAAAAGAACAATCAAATCACAAGGAAAAGAAAAACAAAAGAACACTATATCGAAAACAAATTCGAAACACTAGAATCGTATGCCTGTTGTATTTAGTATTATTTCCAAAAATAACTAGTATGATGCGGAAAGAAAAATTACTAGTTATACCTTTTAGAAAGACCTCTTGATCTTCTACCGTATTCCTCTTCTAACCTCGGACGTTGTGTGGGCAACGATCTTCCAAGATGAGAACCACCTAGGCACCTTCTTCCTTCTTCCTTCAAGTTTCGGCCAAGCACAAGAACTTCCAAAGGATAAAGAATTTTCCACCAACCAAGCTCCAAGGGATGCATGCTTTCTCTCCTTCTTCTCCTTCCTTGATCCGGCCACATCCTCCAAGCACCAAGAGATGATAGATTTCGGCCACAACAAGAGGAGAGAAGAGAAAGGGAAGGGTCGGCCACCACACCAAGGAAAAGAGGGAGAAAAATAGAATAGAGTCCTTAGCCTTGAAGCCTCCTCTACCCCCTCTTTTATAATCATTGGTCTTGGAAAATAAGGAAAATTTAATAAAACTTCCTTAATTCTTTTGCCATTGAAAAGGAAAATTTATTTAATTAAAATAATTTTCTCTTTTCAAATTACAATGGCCGGCCACAATAAATAAAATCTCCAAGCAAATAAAATTTTAAATACCAATTAAAACTTCCTTATTTGCTTCCGGAAATTTATAAAAATTTCTCTAATAATTTTTATCCCTTCATGATTGGTTTATAAAAAAGAAATTTAATAAATTAAAATCTTTCTTTTAAACATGTGGATAAAAAGAAAGTTATCTCTATAAATTAAAATCTCTTTTAATCTACAAATAAGGAAAGATATCAAATCTTTAATCTTTTGTAGAAGAGAATATTTAATTTTAAACTCTCTTTTAAATCATGAACATAATTAAAAAGGAAAGTTTTCTTAAAATTTAAAATCCTCCTTTAATCAACAAATAAGGAAAGATTTCAAATTTTAAACTCTCTTTTAAACATGTAGATGATTTACAAATAAGGAAAGTTTTTACCAAAAATTAAAACCATCCTTTTAAACTATAAATAAGGAAAGAGATTAATCTCTTCTCTTAATCTTTTGTAGAAAGCTATAAAAGGAAATTTTTAATTTTTAAACTCTCTTTTAAATCATGTTATCCACATAAGAAAATTTTAAAAAATAAAAAATCTTTTATTTTAATTTGGGCCGGCCACACCAAGCTTGAACCCAAGCTAAGGTCGGCCACCTTGAAGCACCCATGAACCAAACTTTGACCGGCCCTAGCTTGGTCTCCAAGCTAGCTTGGCCGGCCCCTATGGGATGGGTAAGAAGGTGGGTATAGGTGGGTATAGTACTCTATAATTAAAAGGCTACGATAGGGACCGAGAGGAGGAATTGGTTTTGGTCTCCCGATAAAATTAAGCATCCCGTGCTCGCCCCGAACACACAACTTAATTTTATTAATAATAATTCATTCCACTAGAGAAATATTATTGAACTACCGCACCAATCCCAAATTACATTTTGGGCTCCTTCTTATCATGAGTGTGTAAGTCTCCCTGTGTTTAAGATGTCGAATGTCCACTAATTAAGTAAGTTACTGACAACTCACTTAATTAATATCTATCTCCAAGAGTAGTACCACTCAACTTCATCGTCATGTCGGACTAAGTCCACCTGCAGGGTTTAGCATGACAATCCTTATGAGCTCCTCTTGGGGACATTCTCAACCTAGATCACTAGGACACAGTTTCCTTCTATAATCAACAACACACACTATAAGTGATATCATTTCCCAACTTATCGGGCTTATTGATTTATCGAACTAAATCTCACCCATTGATAAATTAAAGAAATAAATATCAAATATATGTGCTTGTTATTATATTAGGATTAAGAGCACACACTTCCATAATAACTGAGGTCTTTGTTCCTTTATAAAGTCAGTATAAAAGAAACGACCTCAAATGGTCCTACTCAATACACTCTAAGTGTACTAGTGTAATTATATAGTTAAGATAAACTAATACCTAATTACACTACGACCTTCCAATAGTTTG
Organism: Zingiber officinale; assembly: GCF_018446385.1. NCBI lineage: Eukaryota > Viridiplantae > Streptophyta > Magnoliopsida > Zingiberales > Zingiberaceae > Zingiber > Zingiber officinale. Next base: position 20,024,982 of record NC_055989.1, read on the forward strand.
TTCCTTTCCATCTTGGTCGTGAGCTACTGTTTATAATTTATAAGGAACCGATAACATGATCTTCTGTGTGTGACACCACACACCATGTTATCTACAATATAAATTAATTGAACAATTACATTTATCATGAATGTAGACATTTGACCAATGTGATTCTTATTTCTAGATAAATGTTTATATCAAAAATTAGGCTTTTAGTATACATCCTAACACCTATGATATCTTAGGCACCAAATGTATCTTCTTTTATCATGATATTTTCTTAGTTATGTCCTCTGTTTTAACAATTTAGTTTCATTTACCATAATGACAAAGGTGTTGTACCATGAGTATGACATAAATAAATCAAATGTTCATAAGTGAGTTTGGCATAAGATTTGATAAGAACTTGCTAATATTCTTTCAACGTACACAAGGTTAATTAGATGAACAACTCATTAAATTAAATAAATAAGTTTAAATACATATGTATTTAAGTTATTATTTGAGAATGGAGATTATGAACATTTCATGAATAATAATTATGAACAATGCCCATAAACAAAGCTTTTAATTCAAGTTCATCAACAAAACTTTTATAGAAATTCTAAATAAACTTATAAATAAAATAAAAAGTTCTTAAAATGACCACATAAGATTATAATTTACTAACCATCCAAACTGACCAAATAAGATCACTAACAACCCGTACAAGTTCTAAAATGTAAATACTTAAAATGATAAAATAACCTGAAATTAACTATCCAGGTTAAAGTTAAAAGACAGTAAAAGAAGCTTGAATAACTAATTTAGTAGTATAGTGAATTTTAGGTTCGATTTGACTTAATAATATTGTTGAGGTTCAATCAAAATTTTATATTAGAAAGATTTGATAAAAATCATGAGGTTAAAAGGATGTATGATATCTTCTTTGGCATAAGACCTTTTGAAGAGCCCAAGAGTAAAGTCATGAGGGTCTAGGTCCAAAGTGGACAATATTATGTCATTGTGAAGATATATAGACATCCTTTTACACGACAAATAGTATCAGAGTCATGGTCCAAGCCAGATGTCATATGACGCGGCCTTGAACGAAGTTGAGGGTGGGCCCAGAGTAGGTCAGGGTAATCGTATGTTCGCGGGGAACCCGAAGTAGTCAAAGGTGATCAAATGCTTGCGGGGAGGCTTGGAGCAGGTCAGGGTGATTGGATACTTGCGGGGAGGCAAGTAGGTCAGGGTGACTAGATGCTCACGTATAGACCTGAAGTAGGTCATAATTGACCGGATCCAGCTACTTACGGGAAGGCCTGGAGGAGGTCAGGATGACCGAATGCTTGTAGGGAGACCCCGAAGCATGTTAGGGTAACTGGATGCTTGCGGGGAGGCCTGGAGCATGTCAGGATGACCAGATGCTCGCGGGGAGGCGAAAGGTCAGGGTGATTGGATGCTCGTAAGGAGGCCCGGAGCATATCAAGATGACCGAATACCCGCGAGGAGGCCCGCTGTAGGTCAAGGTGATCAGGTGCGGATGCTTGCGCGAAGACCCAGAGCAGGTCAGGGTGAACAGATGCTCGCGGAGAGGTCAGAAGCATAAGAGTAATTGTGATCCTTCGTTTGAGGAGAGGATTGTTGGGTTCAATCAAAGTCTCACATTGGAAAGATTTGGTAAAGATCATGGGGTTAAAAGGATGCATGATATCTCTATTGGTATGAGACCTTTTGGGGAGAGCTCAAAAGCAAAATCATGAGGGCCTAGACCCAAATTGTATAATATCATGCATTATAGAGATATATGGAACATCCTTCGGGCACACCACATGTAAACTTGACTTGATTTAGAGCCCTAATAAATAGATTGTGATACAAAAAAATTAAAGATTTTGCTAATATACTGTCTGATTTTACCAACATGTATTACAATTCTATCATCCTGATTTTGCCAACATGCATCCCCATTTATTGACATTCAAAACTACACAAGTAGCAGTTGAAGCTTTACCACAACCATGACACTAAAACAAGAGCTTTGTTCTGTGTCATCACATAACATAGCAAGCGTTGGCATTCTCTTCGCTGAATATGTAATAAGATCCCGCCGACGCCGTCGAGTACACGTAGCTGCCCTGCTGCACCGGCGACGGGTCATGGATGTACGCCCTGCCGTGGCCCATGACCGGCTGCACTGAGCTATAGCTCACCACGTAAGTCGGCAATTTGCCAGTATAAATATTAACCGCCGGCGAGCTCACAGACCCTCCGCCCTCCACCTGCACGGCCGTCTCAGCTTCATTTCCGCCACCTCCGCCACCGTTGCTGTGTCCGCCCTTCTTCCCCTTTTTCTTCCGGCCACCGCCCCCACCGCCCCCGCCGCCCCCGCCGCCGTTGGCTGCGGCTGGCTCCGCTCCGCCCTGCTTCTCCAGCGCCGGCGGAGCGGTCGCCTCGGTCTTTCCGGGAGCTTCGCTCGGGTTATCTTCCTCGTCGGAGGAGGTTCGGTCGCCCTCAGGTTTCTGCGGCGGTGGCTCGTTCGCCGGGGGGGCGTTACTGCTGCTGTTCTTGTTTTTGTTTTTCTTCTTCTTGTTCCTTTTCTTCTTGCCACCTGCGCCGGCTCCAGCGATGCCTTCTGGCGGCGTCGGCTCTGGCCAGAGCTCCGCGTGCTTCCCGGTCTTGTTCAGCTTCTTTATGAGCGTCTCCGCCGGGACGTTGCAGGTCACCACCACCTTGTGCTGCGGCAAGTCGATGCTCACCCTGTAAACCCCTGAGAAAACCTCTCACGACTCAACATATCTCAGACCATAATTCAGAGAATTCAACAAGGAAAACCAAAAAAGGAACAACCAATTTCTACCTTCGATGTGATGCAGCACCCTCTTCACCTCCCTCTTGCAGCCTTCGCAATGGATCGAGACCTTCAAAGCCACAGTCTGAGGCATCACAAACAAACAGAATTTAGTTCTCGATACATCAAAGGGAATAATCAAGAGCAAGACTGATGAAGCAGCAACCTGATAGTTAAGTGGCTCAGGGACCTGCTCAGCCGCTGCCATGAGGAGAAGAAGAGCAGTGGAATCGATCGAACCTCAAAGAAAGAAAGAAGAAAAACAAGAAGAAGAAGAATAAATAAAAGGGAAGAAAAGGGAGAATGTGCTCGGTTTCTGACTCGATGCAACATGGAGGAGGCATATTTTCAGCACTTCGTTGCCTGAGATCGATTCATGAGGACCACCACCCCGTTGCTTTGTAATCTTTATTGGTCAGTGCTTGATCACTGATTTCTAAAGATAAGTACCGTTACTGGTCCGTACGGACTCCTCCGCAACCTAATAAATAGTTCAGGTATCTAAAATTTACAATCCGACTAATTCCGGTCCATCTAAATTTTCACTGACTATTAAAATAAATCCAAAAGTGCAAGTGACAATACGACACAACAATCCAAGTAAAACAAAATTGGAATGAGAATTTCTTGCTCCTTGAATGATATTTATTGTCCATGTTAATCGCATCGCTTTAACTCCTATCCTTTCCATCCCACCCCATTCAGGTGAGTGGTCAGGGAATATATGTGGGGAAATTAATCATCCTAAAATTTTCAAGGAATATATGTGCAAATAGTGCATGGTGATTGTCCTTTTTCTCCTTTGTTTATCTAAAATAATAGTAAATAAAAACAAAGAGGATCCCTTTGTGGGTGATGATACATTCACATTCCCTTCCCATATATTGTTGTCCCCCCTGGTAGCATCTCTTCTTGGCCAACACAGCAGCAAATTAAAGGAATCCGCTTTTGAAGGAAAATGTGAATAATAAATGGCTAATTGAGATCTTCATATATATTCCACAGGATTTACTAGCTAGCCTGAGAATAATGACGGCAGATGAGAAGAATCACTTTAATCACAAGTTACTACAGGCAGTCATCAGAAATAATCGAAAGAAGAATTTAGTTCCCAAAGAAGCATGATCGTTAATCAGAAAGAGCAAGAAAGAACAGATCAGGAGGGCATGGAGACAATTTTTATATCTCCATCGCCTGCACAAAGCTTTATAATTTAAGGGATGTAAATTCCACCAAAGCCTGTTCGTGGAATTTGGAACAAAGTCATACAAATAAACACGGGATCACCTTCATGGCTTACAGATCATGTACAGATGGTACGCTGTAACAATGCACAATATACGTTAATAGATACGGAAGAAATTTCAACCAAACTGCAGTTAAATGTAAGCCAGAGAACTCCGGTCATTAGCTGATTGGGGTCGGCCTCGAGTTGGAGTCGGTGGCCTCTGAATGTTAAGTTCCTACGTAAGGCACCATTTCAAAAGGGTTAGAATCGATCCAAAGGAATTGTTTGCATCAACAAGATGTAGCATATAGTGAGGGATAATAACAATGGCTTAAATCATGAACGACTTGATAATAAACTGGTGCCTTAACCAATAATTACTAAAGCAGTAGTGTGTTGGTCTCTTCAGATTTGTTACCACATCACATTTAGTTGACATTTGGCTTCATAATGAACAGCTAAGAAACACAAATCAAGATAGTTGTCCCATTGATAATAGATCTAAGCCAAGTTCACTTAGTTAATGATGCATATTAACATAATACTGGTAGTTTGGACCTGCATCCACGTGTCCTCTAGGACATGCTCAGGAGAAGACTCTGGCGATTGAAGCGGTGGCGGAAGTGGATGAATCAGCTTTGGAACAATAACCAACCCTCTACCAACTACAAGTATCGCCCCAGCATTGTTAGCAGTCCCTGATGCGGGTCATGTATCAGTGGGTAAGACATTTTTATTTGCTAAAATCACAGGAGCAAAAAAGTTGAGGTAATGTTACCGCAATAATTAGTTGCTGAAAATAAGGTGATTAGTTGCCCTTGGGCAAACCTTTCAAAGCCATCCATGACACATTCATGAGCTCTTATTATGAGTTGTAACTTGTTTCTTTTGCAAAACTCAGTGACACGGTCAGGCTGCAAGATCAGAAACTTATTCAAATAGCATAAATGAGAAAGAATCCTGGCCAACAGACCAAGCACTCTATTAATTTTCTTAACAGGTAAAAGAACAAGGATGCAAAGACACAGAAATACATTAGTGCATATCACTATATGCCTAGATAACTACACAGGATGAGTACATTTAATAACCTTTTGTTGACTCATACTCAAAACGATAAAGGAAAAGCATGGCTAGCTAAAAACCCAACAAGGGAGACATAACATAGAAGGCCAAAACTGGAAAACCAAAGAAGTTGAAATCCGAAAACACTTCCTAGTTCCTATAAGTAGTAACTGCCTCTGCCAATAAATAAAGATATTCTTCAAGAGTGTATCTACAACTCAACAGACTCCAATCACCAAGGTATTCACGTTGGAAAATTCCTAATATGAAGTATCTGTATGGACAATTTATCATGCACGGCAATCTATTCAATATATTTACTCCGGATTGGTGGCCAGTGTATCTAAAATCCGTTCACCAATGAAAAGTATTAAGTATTTCAAAGATTAGCATCCGTCCATATACCCCAAATGTGACAAGCCCAGGTCCTCTTGCATTTGGTCTCAAACCCTCTATGCTATCGTTCTCTGTGGGATCAGACCTGCAAGTTCAAATGATACACTCAAGATAAAAGAATGATAACCTCATAAGTTACAAAAGCATGACAGGTCATGCATTGCAATTGCACAGGAACTACAAATACCAAAGAAGATCCATTAAGACAATAGATCCAACATCCATGTTAATAGGCCTTTCAAGCTTCTCTATTTGGTCAACAGAATTTATGGACCTCCCAATACCACCATGCATACAGATAATCTTCTTCTCTATGAGAGCTGCAAGTGGAAGGTAGTTGAAAAGTTGATTAAAGCGTGTCCATGCCCATATCCCGTCACTTTCCCCCTGCAAAACTTTCTGCTGAGCAATATCTCATACATAATCCAGAAAAATACTAATCCGTCTTCCTACCATTCTCTCAATGCATTCAAGACGAAAACCAAAAAGGGCATTGATGTCAGCTGCTTCGTGGTTTCCTCGGATCAGGTGAATGTTCTCTGGATTCTCTATCTGTATAAAAGATATCTGACTTACAACACAATATATAGAGGGAAAACTGTCGTGTAATTGAATAGCACAAAGCTTACTTTCAGAGCAAGTAGTAGAGTTATTGTCTCCAAGCTATGCTGACCCCTGTCCACATAATCCCCCAAAAATAGATAGTCTATGTACCTGAAATGCCAACTCTTTATGAAAGGGCAGACTAACACTGTACAAAAACATGCAAGCTATCCATTTACATTGTTAAATATTTATTCACCATACTATAAGGATAAGTGCAACTAATTCTAGTTCCCAGCTCTAGGATTAATAGCATCAATAAGTTTTTCCCGAGTATGCTGTATGAAACAACCAGTGTAAAGCATATGAAAGTACTTGGAACTCGTAGGATAGTAGAACTGACTTTGTCAAAAAACAAGTAAAATATTTCTTTATTCAATTATGTAGAATAAAGCAACAAGTTCCTAGATGAAATGATGATGATGGCACACCAAAGCAGATTAGCCACCTAAGCCATCCTCAGACAGACTTTCACCTTTTGAAATGTATCTCTAATCAGTAGGTGCACACCAAAATCAGCATGCTGAAATCCTTACTTTATTCTAAGTTTGGTTATCATACTGAGCTGGAACCTCAAATATACCAGGATGCAGAATGCTTGTCTGATACCTAACCCATGTTGGTCTAGAATGCTCTTAAGAGTTTCCTGAGAATGCATGGCCGGACTTCTAGGATTCCTTTCTGCAGGTTTATATTGTCCTGAATCTACTTAATACAACGGAAAGTTAACTAAATACTGTCTAAGATTCTGAATCAGAGAGTTTCATTTTTATATTAAAAAAGGCATACTAAAGGCTTATTATTGCCATTGCAATAAAACCCAGGGTTGCATAAAACCCAGGGTTGGATCCCTATCTTGTAATATTGCCATTGCAATTCCTTAATTACACCAATTTTTTTAAAAGATTTTTTTTAAAAAAAGCTTATTACACCAATGTCTGAGTCTTACGTTATGTCTCCGGCGGTTGAGGGAGAGCCATACTCATCAAATAATCTCATAAGATCACCAAATTGACCATGAAGATCACCAAATACTTTAACTGGAGCTTTTAGTTGCAAAACTGTTGGTTCCTGCCTAAAAATCTGTTCCGCGGCATGACAAAGTTCACCAACTTCATAGGAATCAAGGAAAAATCTTCTATTAGCAGGAGGCTTCCAATTTCTTGGTCTGAGCAAATGTGATATAACCTACAACAGAAGAATATATAACAATATCATTTATGTTATAATCTTGAAACATTAGCTAATTGTATGCTTGCCTTCTTATGCAAGCCTTCAGGAGATTTCTGCCTGTTCAAGAACTTTTTTGTTGGATAAGTTTGTTCAACATTTGTTGGGTACATTCTTCTACTCTCATTCTCAAACTGATCCAGTGAAAGCTGCCTTACAAGCCCTCCTAGGTTGCCGACAGTCTCTTTAGCAACCACCACCTGAAATGCTAGAATAAGGATCACTTTTAAAAAAAAAAAACAAAATGGTAAAATGTAAAGATGAAAGTATACCGCTCGAGGATGAAGCCGTACACCTGGCTCAAGGGAGTCGGGAACATCTGAGAGATCATCTTCACCTGACGTTTCATCAATGATAGGAAACTCTGAATCTCCATCATCTGAGATATTTTCCCTTGCAGCCCGCCAGACAGCGCTCACAGCTTCAGCTTCAGCAGCAGAAGCCTGAGTGAGCATTTCAATTGATTTCTGATCCACACTGATAAAAATAAATATTGTTCATCATCTTTCAGAAATCCACTTGGTTTCATAAAATGCATTAAGTACCATAGCAAATAATATGAGCATCAAACTAGAAAGCTTCAACCTGGCAGAGGAAGCTGAATCTTGCTTCTTATTCAATGGTTGTTCAGCAAACTGGGAATCCAAATTGACATTTTGATTAGGTTTGTAATTTACAGAAGGGACACTACCAGAATTGGACATTGAGGAACTGACTTCAGATTGAAAAGTAGAATTTTCAGCAACCAGAAAATCATCAAGTAGAACATCTGCAAAAGGGGTGTGTGTTGCAAGTTCATAATTTGCAAAGAGTAAAGAACAGAAAAAAGATTCAGATGTAAAATAATTAGAGAGATGATGCAATAGGATCAAATTAAGTAACAGAGTTGTTTAAGTAATGGCATAATAAGTGTAATGTCTTTTGTTTACAGGCTTTGGTAGGTGGTTTTTATCCTTTTTTCTGAAATGCAAAGGCATCTCGGATAATGAACTGGACAAGGTATTGTTTTATGAACTAATCTACTCTGGATCTTCTTTCTCTTGCTTCTAACCATCATTTTCTCCAGCCTCTCACCTCTCTTTTCTCTTCTTCCCTGTCTTCCCATTTCCTCTCTAGTTGTCCTGATGAAACAATTAGGGCAGAACCCACTCTCTTCTAACCATCCACTCTCTGGAGTATTTTAAAGCCTAGCAAACCTGAGGAACATTTGGAGGTTATGAGAAACCATGTTGCACGAAGAGAATTTTCCTTGGGAAAATTTTGGTGCCAATGAATGCTAGAGGCGAGCTTTTCAATTTTTCTCCATAGGTCTTTGGCGGATCGAGTGTCACTTATATATAAAGCTTGGACATCGATATCTCTATGTCATTATGTTTTTCTCTCAATATATAAGAGTTAAATTCCCTCCATGGACATAGGCTTACACCAAATTCCGACAAATTGTTCTTATCTCTCGTTGTGTGTTTGTGATACTTTATCAAGGCAAACACTTCATCATGTGCATTTATGAAGGGAGATTATACCTCGTTCTAAAAGTACCAAGTTTGGATCTATTAGTGTGTTTGAGGTTAACAGGAACTAGAAATGTGCTAGAATGACTCCAACCTCATACAACGGTATTAGGGGCATTTGTCATCCTAACAAGGGGTAGAGCAGTCAACAGAGAGAGTATTTGAGGTTGGCAAGGACTTCAACAAGTATAGAAGACTAGCTATTTAGAAGTTCAATGGAAGTACTAATTTCTCTTATCGAGAATATCAATTCTGTTTACAAGCAAAATATGTGAGGTACTCTAAGAAAAGGAAAAATTATCAAATACCATAAAAGTGATTGGAGATTACACAGGCAAAGGTAGTCAGTATCATCAAATTATGATAATGTTATTCATATAATTGCTAGTAAGACTACAACATGTGTGTTTTGTGGCAATTAGGAGCATATTACCAAATCCATCCCATGAGCTGGGTTAGATATGGTAGGTAACAATGATATTTAAACAAATCTGAAGGAATCATATGTACTAGTTTATATATGGTAGTTGGTAGGGATATTCAAACAAATTCCAATGTAAGTGTACTAGTTACAGACAGAGCAATAGAAAGGAAAGTTTTATGGGCAATGATTTTAGTAACATAAATATAGATCCAGGCTCAAATCATCAAAGGATGTGCACAAGGCATGTAGTCACGCTACAAAGAAAAGCCCAGACAATTGATGCTAAGGACATTGCTATTGTGTCTCAAAGGAAAAGAATATGTTGGGACTAGTGTGTTGAGATGGTCAGATACACTACAAGGGGTGAATACTGATTGTACCTACAAATAAGAATTATAATACTCTTGATAATAGTTTAGCAAGGTCACAAATACAAATTATACAGCAGAAATAAATTCATACAAATTCAAAGCATATCAATCTCACACACAAGGATGAAACATGGTTGCCCCCGAACAATGGTGCAATAGTTATGCCCTCCAATAAATAAGCTAAGGTTTAAGTCTCAGTTGTAGCGCACTGCAGGGATTTCTCTTTAGTGAGAAGTGGGCCTAAGAATGTTGGCCATCTGGATGGGCCCTCCATGAGCGCTTCCCAATTTACCAAGATGGTTGAAACTTTCATGGGTCGGTCGATCACCTCCAGGATTAGTTGGATTAAAGGGATTACCCAAAAAAAAAAGGGATAAAACATGGTTCCTCGTTCCTATTCCACAACTTATGACTAGTAAGTCACCCAATGAGTCACAATCTTTCTCCTTTGTGGTGAACTACTACTAGAGGTGGATAAACATCTTACAACATGACCAATTACAAGCACTTAGAAGAGGACGACCTAAAAATACAAGGGAGAAGCTCAGTTAGAATCTAACCAATCATTATTTTTCACGAACTTCAAGCCACCACCTAAGTCCCTTTTTATAACCTTCAATTTCCTTTATTTTTCACTTGTTATTTAGTTGATTTGTCACCAATCAGTCGATTGGATCCACACTTAACCTAAGTCAATTGGAATCCATCATCAATCAACGAAGGCATTGTAGCCCTTATTTCATCTAACCATTGCAGTATTACTTTGTCGGATCAACTGACCCTAGCTCAATCGACTGCTTAATTGATTCAATCGCAAAAACAAACATTTTATTCAATCGTGGATCGCTCTGAGTCAACTCCTTAGTTAAAATCATTCTCCTAGGTACTATCCTCTAAAAATAATGGTTGTGGATCAAAACATTTGACGTATCAGTTTCAGGATCAGTACTACCCTCTAAACCTTTAATCTTATGAGCAATTATGTTATCACCAAAAATACCTACCGTGAAGCCATCCAAGCAACCGATCCCATAGAAACACCAGCAGTAGGCTTTGCCAAACGAAGTGATTATCAAGGAGCCACCTCTGCATTATCAGCTATCCTTAAACAAAACAATACCCAAATTCAGCTTCTTGCCCAAATTATTGAAAGTCTAGGAGACATTCAAACAAGCCTAAACAATATCCTCGAAAATTCTAAACATAAAATTTCCACAACAATACCTGAGAACTTAATCTCAAAATTACAAAACCTAACCCTTGGCAAAATTGAAAAACCTAAAGAGGTAGTGGGAAAACTAAGAGTCTTCCAAGACCCATATCAATTACTAAAACAAGAGCAGGCGAAGCTCAAGAAGTAATGGCGGAACAACAATTAGTAAGCCAGACCACAACTTCTGCCCCAACTCCTCTAGTTGAAGACCAAATACGAGAATACAGAAAGAATCAATGGAGGCTTCATAATACTCAAAGAGCTGCACAACGCATCGACAGAAGAATAACGGGAAGAGCCCCTCTGGTATATACACTTGAGCAACAATTGGATCCACAAGTCCAACTTCAAACATCCATGAATGAATGGGCCTCAATAGTTCCGGCAGAAGTACTTTATCATTCTAGAAGAGACGATGAGCATCATCGAGTCTAAGATCAGAAGAACCGTTACTAGTGATCAATTCTAACTAGATAGACCAAAATTTTATACAAGAAGAAAGTTTTCGTCGACTTCGAAGAAGCCGGATGTAGTATATTCATATTGGAATTCTCCAAATAAGAATACAAACGCTCCACCGACAAGAAGAAGGTGTTCTGGCACTGGTTATTTTCAGAGCAAACCGGTGGATGGGTGATCAAGCTATACTGACTACCATGGAAGTTGGCTTAACACAAGGAAGTCAAATGGTTTATGTTAACACAAGGAAGTCAAATGGTTTATGTTAACACAAGGAAGTCAAATGGTTTATGTCAAATGGCTATATCTGTTTCAAGAATAATAAAGCAATCTTCGGGAGGTACCTCTAGGTTAGGGAGGTTTCTGACTGTTTCTTTTATTTTTTTAACCAAGGCCCAATCTTGGAAATTCATCCGTTTATCACCTGTCGGACTGGTCTTCGCATATAAGGGGCTTAGTAATTTGCCAAGATTAGGAATATAATTTCGATCATAATTTAAAATTCCTAATCATGATCTCATGCCTTTCTTCGTCATTAAGTCTTCATCCTGAAATTCTGTAATCTTGGTGATAATATGCGGTTGTAATTTTATCATCAGGTATAACATAAACCATTTGACTTCCTTGTGTTAAGTCAACTTCCATGGTAGCCAATATAGCTTGATCACCCATCCACTGGTTTGGCTCTAAAAATAACCAGTGCCAGAACACCTTCTTGTCGGTGGAGCGTTTGTATTCTTACTTGGAGAATTCCAATATGAATATACTGCATCCGGCTTCTTTGAAGTCGATGAAAACTTTCTTCTTGTATAAAGTTTCGGTCTACCTGGTTAGAATTGATCACCAGTAACGGTTCCTCTAATCTATGAACATAGATCCGATGATGCTCATCGTCTCTTCTGGAATGATAAAGTACTTCCGCCGGAACTATTGAGGCCCATTCATTCATGGATGCTTGAAGTTGAACTTGTGGATCCAACTGTTGCTCAAGTGTATATACCAGAGGGGCTCTTCCCGTTATTCTTCTGCCGATGCGTTGTGCAGCTCTTCGAGTATTATGAAGTCTCCGTTGATTCTGTCTGTATTCTCGTATTTGGTCTTCAACTAGAGGAGTTGGGGCAGAAGTTGTGGTTTGACTTACTAATTGTTGTTCCGCCATTACGTGAGCTTCGCCTGCTCTTGTTTTAGTAATTGATATGGGTCTTGGAAGACTCTTAGTTTTCCCACTACCTCTTTAGGTTTTTCAGTTTTGCCAAGGGTTAGGTTTTGTAATTTTGAGATTAAGTCCTCAGGTATTGTCGTGGAAGTTTTATGTTTAGATTTTTCGAGGATATTGTTTAGGCTTGTTTGAATGTCTCCTAGACTTTCAACAATTTGGGCAAGAAGCTGAATTTGGGTATTGTTTTGTTTAATGATAGCTGCAGAGGTGGCTCTTTGATAATCACTTGGTTTGGCAAAGCCTACTGCTAGTGTTTCTATGGGATCGGTTGCTTGGATGGCTTCACGGTAGGGTAGAGTATTTTTGGTGATAACATAATTGCTCATAAGATTAAAGGTTTAGAGGATAGTACTGATCCTGAAACTGATTATCGTTAAAAAGGGTAGTTCCTCACCAAGCTAGACTCACACAAGTGTTTGCTTGGACTTATAAGGTCATTTGCCTGTGATGCCAAGGTAAGACTTGTTCTTTTGTTAGCTTAGTTTGCATAATACCAACATTTTAACAATAATAGTTCATGAAAAGAACTAACCTGGAGCCTATTAAAATCATTCTAATGATCAAATCTCACCTAAGTTAACAGCTATCCTCGCCCAGAAGTACCAAGTCTCTTAACTCTCACAGCTCACTACTAGAGCTTAACTTCGTAGCTTAATTTTATCACCAAATCTCTCATTTGGTTACTCATCCATCGAATGCACTGAGCTAATGTTTAAAATTTTGAGTCGTACCAGAGTTTCGATACATGACCGGAACTATACGACTTCAGTATCACACATGAAATTATGACATTTGGCATCACCTATGAAGTTTTGGCATCTAGCATCTCACATATCAATAGGGCTCCGAGTTTATTGGCAAAGGCTAAGGAATAAGGATCAAGCTGAAGGCTCCATATAGACAGTCGAAGTCATGGCGAACAATCTTAGTGGGAGCTCTGACAGAAAGACTAATCACCGACACTTAGTGGTTGGCTGCAGGGGGATCATTGCAAGAATTATGCAAGCGCTAGTGGAAGAGGTAAAGATTGAGCATAAGATTCTTAGAGGTTGTCAAGGTCATGGTGGATGATCTCATTCTCAAAGAGAGATCCAATGTGAGGGAACCAGAAATGCTCAGTTTGGGTGATTGAGAGAAGTTTGTAGAATAGTTGATCTCTTGGTCACAAAGTGTTGTTGTTGTGTTAACGAGGACTAACTATGCAAGTTCAGGGATGAGAAGGTTGGCAGTGGCTTGTGTCAGAAAGGTTCAGGATTGAACTCAAGATTGGGATTGAGAGATTAAGATGGATAGATAGACAAAGCTCCAATATCATATAATGGGTCGAGTTGATCCTCCAAGTAGTCTCCTTTACCTATAGATATTCTTTGTCAATATAAGAAATTATACATAGGTCTCCAGTATTATGTGGTTTTCCCATTTAAGTCTCTAGGTTCATATAAAGGTCACAGTACAAGAAAAGATCATTTTAGTTTAGATCAAACTGAGAAACCTCCCATGTGAATTCCTACAAGAGACATTAGGCTATGACAGTTAAATTAGAAAGGTACAATGACAGTCTACTAGCAACATAGTACCTCTAACCTTTTGCTCAGTTTTTTTTAATAGCACAAATTGAACTACTAAAAATAATCAAAAAAGAGCTATGTTCTTCACGAGCAAAATTTAATATTAAATCAAGGTTAGGAACAAATGACAGTAATGAAAAATGATAACAGAAATCATAGTCATCACAAAGGGAAGAAAGAGGAAAATTTTACATAAAAGAAAAGAAATGTGACCCTAGCCTATATGCTCCAATTAAATAAGACAGACTATTCAACCTACCATATTCACTTATAAACTGAGTCATCCATCATTCAGAACAAATGACTCGTTGCACAGTCAATAAATAATTAAAGCCACAAAGGCCATAGATTCCAGTTTACCTCCCTTTAGACCACCAAAAACATATACTTGAGTCCCAACAGAGGCCAATGCATGCCGACACCTGCGTAGAAGTTCTAAGGAACCATCATTATCAGTCGGTGACTTATGAGTCCGAGTAGATGTGACAACTCCATTTCTGTCCAACCACACCCCAGCAGCAGTGTCCAGAACTGCAAGCAAGAGGCCCAGTTCAAGAGTCTAGGAAAAAAAACAATTTCCCAGTTATGGTATAAGGTAATCAATTCTTACCAGCAATGGAAGCTTCACCTTCAACATTTCGTCCTCCCTTGAGAGCCCCACCAGTAACATGCAATCGAGCCCCTACAAAAACCTAGAACTTGCATAGTCACTCCAACTGAGAAAGAGTGTCAAAAGTACTTGAAGATGGTAAAAGCATGATGGTACCTAAGTCCTATCAAATGAAAAACTAGAGAAAATGAATGAGAAATGAAATGATTACTTCAAAGGAATTGACCTCATTGCTAGGCTATTTCATTTCATAAATGATACATGAGGATTCAGAAGGGTGTTCATTTATGGCATTCAAGAGGCCTTGTCTACACAAAAAATACTAATCATAGAGAAAATAAAGGAACAAATTCTAGAGCAAATAAAGGATGAATTTAAGTTGCATAACCTAGTCTAAACGGGAAAAAAGGACAGTAATTAAAACTTCATTGATCTTTTTTTTTTTTTTTTTTTATGTTATGGCTTGCATAAGATTCCATCTTGTTAATGACTCTGAAATGCGACTTGTGTGGACAAAGATGGGCATGTCGAGACTTTCTTTGACAAGGGACTGTTTTGCACTAAGGCTCCACTAAGTGGAGATAAGCATGTTGAAACTTTCTTTGACAACAGAATGTCATGCGGTGAATCTTCATTGATTGGAGGCAAGCAACTCAAACATCCTTTGTTGAGTTTCATGCACTGAGTATTCATATAGTCAAGGTGAGCATGCCAAAACTTCCTTAGGAATAAGAAAGCATCATGAATCAAGTCTTCATCTAAGGAGGGTGAGCAAATCGAGACTTCTTTTGGATTGCATCTTGTATCGAGCCTTGATCAAACGAAGGCAAACATGCTGAGACTTCTATAGGACTGAATGAAGATAGGAAAGCATCTTTCGTGGAATCTTCATACGATGGTGTAAGCACACCAAGACTTCTTTGTGGTCAAGGGAATAATATGTGAGCATCTTAAACTGAGTGTCCGTTGAGTGGTGAGCATGCCATTATGCCAATTTCTTTTGAATTGAATGTGGATAAAAATAAGTCTTGCGCCAAAGTCTTCATCGAGCAGAGATGGGAACGGCAAAAAATTAATTTGAATCAACTGATGGCAACACAACATATAGTGACTCATCATCAAGTCATTGCAGAGACATGAAAACTTTAATAAAAGAGTTTGGACAGAATATTTTGCGCCATGTTCATTGAGTGAAAGTAGGTGCACCAAGATGTATTCAAATAAAGTGAGAATAGGTCAATGTCATGCGTTAAATGTTAGATATTTTTTTGTCCTATTTAAATTTTTGCATCATAAATTACCTTTTTTCAAATTTAGACAATTGCTTAAGGAACCAATATTTTAGGTTTTGAGGTTTGAGTCAAAAGCAGATTAGGTTTGGATGAAACCCATCAAGAAGACATGGTAATCGGCATTCTATGGGTCTATACCAAGCTTGATTTGGACTCATTTTGACAAGCATAGAATTAAACCAAATTTATATCACTTTTTGGTTTAGTGGAATTTTTGGGAGGTTAGAGATTATTTGTATTCCCTCTCTTTCTCTCTCCATGTATCATCCCTTCTGATCCTTCTCTTCTCCTCCTCTTGTAACATTGTTGCCCTCACATCCCTTCTCTGTGCACACCAATCACCCTCAACCACTATCATCGACTAGTCGTTACTCCCAATTCCCTCTTCGCCTCCTTCAGCAACTTTCCCACTATTTTTTCTTTGTTGCTGCAGACTGTCGATGTCACCTGTGCACCACAGCATTGACACCAACACTTGCACGACCCAACACCATCACTGTTTGCATACCCTAGCACCAACATCGATACTTGTAAGCCTTGCATATCAAGTCACACTATCGAGGACCCTTTTCCCACAAGTGTTCTAACCTGGCTACATATGTCACCAATGTGCTTGAGCACTAGCATTTGACCCTTGCATGAAGCATCGTTGCCCTAACGTGAGCTGTCACTTCCCAAAAGGAAACATCAACAGTCAATTTGGAGGTAATAAGGATTCAAATAGTAATTTCCTTATTGGTATTGGGAAATGATTGCCTAATTTGGACTAATAATTAGGTGTTATTCAGGTTTGATTGATCAAAATGTTTCACATCATTGAAGCATCTACTCTGTTTCATCAATTAAAGGGAATTGCTAGGTAAGAAGTTGTTTAAAATGGTCCTTCAAATAGGATAGTTGTCCTTAAAATTGAGGTATAATGAGGATTAATGGATCAAGACTAAATCCATTAGCCTCCGAAATAGATGTTTGGATTTAATATTTATATCACATATTAGCTATGTTTGGATTGTTTTAGGGTAATTAGACTAGGGCTGGATCCATTAAGCTTGAATTTTGATTATTGTGTTATTATTGTGTTTAGTTTATTTTGAGCTTTCCTAAGTTGTTCATCCATGTGTGTTTGTAGATACACATGCAGGGGAAGCACACAGCACACTGACATTGTAAAGATTTGAATCTTCCTCAATACATATTTGAGATGGGTAAATTTATCTGAGATTAACTTATAACATTGTGCGTGAATTAAGTATGCAAATGAATATTTATTGTGCTACAACTATTTGAAAAGGAGAATAAAATAACACTAAACTAGTAATGGGTTGGTTCTCAAAGAACTAGATTATTGATACTTCAATAAATGATATTCTTATATTGTTATTCACATATGGGTTATCATGGGGCAATTTAGAGGGGTTATTTCAAGAACAACAAACTTAAATAAAATGTGAACCAAAGTAGAATAATTGTTAGGTAAACAACAACTATTATAAATTGTGAAAATGAACACTAAAAAGTGAATCCGAGGTTGAACCTAGTTGTACCAGTGTATCTAACCACCCACATTCACGTGGTAGCATGAGTCGCTCACAGCTAATATCTATCTATGCAAGTGTTATATTGTTGTTTATAACTAGTGAGGGATTTAGCCCACATATCATATCATTATAATAACCTAACTCCAATGATTCCCATTTTAGCGGATATGCCAGTGATGAACAAAAGATGATAGTTAAAAATAATAAATGATGAAAATTAAATGGATTTACTTGTGGAGAATAAATAATGATAACTGAAATGACTTGTGATAATAAACAGAAATTATAAATAAAATGATTAGTAATAATAAATGGTGAAAATTAAATGGCGTAAAAATAAGAGCTGACTTTATATTAAAATAAAATCTCCAACTTAGAACTTTATGATTACTTATATGATTTTTGAACTGTTAAAATTAAAATCCAATTTCATTATTACTTGGCAATTTGTGTTTATTCCCTGCTTTCTTAACCTCTACGGGCTCTAGTTTTATCGGTATGGATTGATGTTAAAGCCTTGATTGATTTCAATCATTATAAGATCCTTGAGAAGTTCAAAATCAGGTATAATTTTACTAGTTTTACTTTTCGTTCAATTCATTTGTGTTTTTGTTATTGTACAATAAAAGGAATGAACATGGTTTAAAATTTCATTCTATGTCGGGCAAAACAAGCGAAATTTACCGTTCCGCCCGCCTACCAACACCGGCATCGCGAGCCGCTGCATGGTCGCAGAGGCGTTGCGATCCCGCGGCAAGCTCCGTGGGGTCATGGAGGTCGCAACGGGGATGCCCACAAGCACACAAGGACTCCACAGGTCACTGGGTAACACTGAGTGAGTGCACGGGTTCATGATGGGGACACCCACGGTAGCAGCGGAGACTCCTGCTAGTCACAGCGGGGGGCATTGGGTGCATTGGGCGCGCAAGTAGTGGCAGGGGTGCCACGTGGACGCTCGGGTCGCGTGCAGGAGTGCATTGGGTGTGATGCAAAACTTAGATTAATAATTAAACTTAGGTTAATAATTTCAATCAATTGTTAGTATAATCTAAACAAAATTAATCAAACCCTAATAAAAGTATCTCATTAATTTAATATATATATATAAAGGCACCGTGATCTTGTATTTTTCCCTTTTTAATACAAAAAATTATTTTATTTTTTGTATTTTTAATTTTTTTTAATATTTAGATTAAATTTTTCATTTTTATTTAATATATTTTATATTTAAAAATACCAAAACTATATCAACATGACACGATACGGTAGTGAAACTATATCGCCTAGTCATACAGCGAATCTCCGACACGGATTGATATTTTAAATCATAGGAATAAATATATTTGTTGGATACCTCTAATTTAACCTGAGTTATCTACTGTTATAACTCTCAATTACCTTTGGTAAGTTGTCAAGAAGTAGGGTATGTATTGGTAAGTGGAATTACACCCCTAGATTGTGACAGTAAATTTGTTCCTTAAGCAAAGATGAGCAATATTGATCTACAGGTGATGTTGAAGGTCGTCAACTGGGATAAGATCTCTTATCTAGACGACCACTAGCCTATTCTAGCAGTCAACAAACCTGTGAGCATTGAAGAAGGTGTTGCACTGGCAATGCACGCATTAGAGTGGACTGTATTAGCATTGAGGAAGGTGTTGCACTCAACAATGCACTCATTAGAATGGAATGTGTTGGACAAGGATGATCACTTGGTGTATAGAAAAGAGTGCCATAGTGATTGCACCGGATGACTAAAATGTTATATAGACAATAAAGGCTCAAAGGGATGCTTCAATTCACTTTGTGAACTGGTGTCACAACGGCTATAGAGGATTTCTTGTATGTTCATATAGAAATTATTCTTTATTGTACATCTCGTCCTCTAATTTTGTCAATGCTTCAAACATAATTGAGTTCTGGTGGACCACCTCCAGTGATTGAGTGCTCACTACCTTGTTTGTTCTCCCTCATAACCCGGTCTTCTTATCACTAGATGGAATAGCACAACCATTATGATGTAAGATTTACATCTCAATGTCCCATCGAATATGAGCAACAAGCCCTTCGATAAAACTACTTTTGTCAAGTCATGAGTTTGGTTAAACAGTTGCAAAAAGCAACTATAGTATTACTATCGTGATTTGATGAATGCTGGCCAACTCGCCATCCACATTATCAAATGTAATGGGTTGATAAAAGGATGAGAACTCCATCTACAAACACCTCTCATGATAAAAGCTCATGGAATCACTTGAGTTAATTATACTATTGGATGGCGTCTCCTTCAAGGTTCACAGAGGTAGGTTCGACTTTAGAACTATCTGGTGTGTGATGAATTTTTTTTCTATGATTTTTTTTATTCTTGAGGATGGTGAGCCCTCATAACTCCAGAGTGAGGCCACCTCTAGGTTTGGTGTATCTTGTAGTTATGTACTTAAGGTTGTCTAGTTGATTCTTTATTACTTTTAATGCCTAAGTGATGCTTTCTGAAGAGTTTTGAAATTGCTCAAATTAAGTTTCTTGAACTAGGTTCAAGATTTTGTATCCCACTTTGCATCTGGTTGATACCTACAGGAATGTGCTAAGATTCCTTCTCATTTTTTTCTTTGCAGTGAATCATGCACATGTTTTGCACAATATTTATTTTGTATTGTCATAACAAAAATAAATCAATAAGAAAACTTTAAAAATGACAGGTGCAAAAGATAGAATCATTTATTGGATTATGGTGGGACAATAACTTCACAAGCTAGCAATGGACTTAATGTAGCAGTAGTGGAAGTGGAAATGACAACAATGTTGGAAACAAGGTATTAAAAGGTGGTTACAGGTGCTAGTTGGTCAGTCCAGTACCTCGTGCATAAGCAGGACCCAAGAATTCAATATTAAAAGAAGAGAATTATATTAAAAGTTACGAATACTTATATATAACAAATTGTGTCCTTAATAATCAAAAGGAATTTACAATCATAAACAACCGGCTCATAGTTGATAATTTAGCACTAAACCAACAAACAAATCACAACAAAATATTTCATTTCACATTCAACCAAGAAAATAAAAAATCCCAATGTAGCATAAAATTCAATAAATCAAACACAGATTCAAATTGAAAAAAAAAAAATCATATAACAACAACCACCACCAAGCCTTATCCTACTAGGGTGAAAATATCATAACTAATTTATAATTACTGTCATACTATAATTCCAAAATATAAATAACTAATATCAAATGAATCGATTACATATTAAAAACTACCTATTTTTTCTCTTGAGACTTGTCAAAACTAAATATATGAATTACCGGGCCGCCTAAGTAGTCTGCCTAAGCCACTTTCAAAAAGAATCACCTAATAAGGGACACCTTGCAAATAGGTGAACCAGCCCCTTGATGAAATTGGCTACGTGGTGGCCTGCCTTTTATTTTTATTTATTTGTATTTTTTTTAGTTGACACCAGATATTTAGCTTACGCCGACTAATCCTGGGGTTGCCTACCTTTTTGAACTATGGTTGGAAGGGAAACAAAGGTAAATCAAAGTAATCAAAAAGATCCATAATACCAAGTAGATGGAAACCCAAATCCAATCAAGATGGAGAACTAGAAAAAGGTTAAGGGTAAATAGTTGATCACTTGAAAGGGATCAACCTCCAAATTGCCAGTAGTAGGATATTTTATTTCATAAATTTGGAGATTTCCAAAGGCTTTTATTTCTAGGCATGAAGGAGGTTCTTTGTCTATGATAAAATAATTAATTCAAGAAAAATAAAGGGAATAGCTATTGACTTGAATCACTTACTGCTGCATGCTGATATCTTGGAGATGGTGACACACCAGGAGCAAGGGTCCACTCCCATTTACCATTTGTATGCATAAGCAGTCCATAAGCATCAGATAGAGGCTGCAAAAGAATTTAGCAGGTTTCTTAAGCAGCATTCTCTGTAAAGTAATCCTTTGACTGTCTTGTTGCTTGTAGGTACTTAGCAACAGAAACCAAGTTTGAAAAGCAGACAAAAGAACATATATCACTTAAAGAACAAACCAATGTGAAATCAAAGCAATAAATACATGTTTAGCTCAAGTTACAAAATCTCAATTCATGCTGAAGTGTCCGACTTTACTGGAATATGATATTGTTTTGGGTGCCATATCGATGTTTCAATGTATGGTGCTAATGAAAAATTGGATGGGGAGAAGGAAAGAGATGAAAAAAAATAAGAAAAAAATACATCTATATTCCTAACTCTCATACAGATTTCACACAATTTAGACATTATATTGCATGAACAAAAGCTAAAATAATAACAACATCCATTAACTTAACGCATTTTGTAGCATGCCAAAGGGTGTTGAATGTAGTATGATAGTATACTCATTGGCATTATTGATACAATAATAAGCGAGTAGTTTCGAGTTTTGATAATTTTTCAGAACAAGGCTTCGACTGTACCGCCCAGTACAATACATTACAGTATGAATAGAAAGCTAATGCAGTACACCAGCTCATGCCAATTTGTTACACAACTTTGAAAATGGGAATCTTTCAAAGGCTTTAGTGAAATTGTTTGCAAATTGATGCTTGGTGAAGATATGAGGAATCACAATCTTTATAAAAGAATTTCAAATTAACAATCCTCCTCAATCTGCTTGGTCATGAAACAGTACTAGCAACATAAATAACTACTTTACTATCAGAATGAACAAAAATAAGCTCCAAACAAAAATTGCCAGAGTTTTCAATAAAGGTCTTTACTCTTTAACTATTATCTCTGGAGCACATTAGGTCATAGTAACACTCAAAAGAATGACATAAGTCCACCAAAAAGGATGACTTGGTGTATGAAGTTGCCATCAATAACGGTATTATGAGGGGAAAAAACCATGGGAAATCATCCCTTTATTGCAAGCAAATAGGTTGCTCTGTTTTTTTTTTTTTTTTTGGGATAAGTAAAAGTGGTGATATATCAATATCCAAAGTGTACAAAAAGAGGTTTTAGGATCAATTCATGTCTGATGAAGTATCATATCTGAATAGATGCCTAAACACATGTATACATGTATTTGCACGCTCCTTAATATTCTCTCCACATCTAACTATTCCTCTCCAAAAAAATTATGATTTTGGGCCCTCCATACATAACGTATCAATGATGACAAGGCATAATACTGAGCCTTTGTCACAACCCTACTCCCACGATAATGTTGTCCAAAGACACGAATCGTCCTTCGATAGGTGGACATCTCTAGGTGCATATGAAATCAGCCTCGAATCCTCCTCCATAGGTCTACAATAGGCAGACATGCCCCTGTGTCTCCGGCACATGCCCGCAAAAGGTGTATTGTCGATCCTCCAAATAATCATGTCAATCTGTGTTGGGAAGCCTCCGTTGTGCCAACACCTAGAAGGTAGTCGCATGACTTGGCTGAACGTAAGACTTTCACACTATTTGGACCCATGGCACCCTGGGACTAGGGCATCTAAATAAGTCATAAGCCCGAGCTACTCCTCCCTCCTATAAAAATCACACTGTCAATCTTTGTCTAGTAGCCTCAGGTGACCTGACGCCTCCAGGATGAGATCATGTATGTATAGCAAGCGCTTGATCAGCGGAGAATCTGAATGAGATGTCTGCCATGTTCTTGGTGATCAAACCCTTGACACCCATGTCACAAATAAACAATCTTATAAAAGAACAAGAGCTCACTATTGTCATACTGCAGTTCAAGATTTTATTATAAGAGATGCATCTTCACTTTCCTGCCAACTTTGTTTGGGGTTTATATTGGAACCAAGGACAGTAATTTTGTACTGCACCTGTGAATATGGAAAAAGAATTTCTGTCCACCGAGTTCCTGAGCTAATATACATAACTGACTCCATTGAGCCAATGTCCATCAATAATTCTAGGACTGACATCCCTTCTAATTGCATCTTCATTTCTTGGTATTTTTCATCAAATTTATGAAAAGATCCTTTGATCTTTCAAAATTAATAAACGTTAGCATGACTTTAACACTGCTCTAAGAAGCTACAAAATAAAACTTCCTTTAGTCGGTGATAATTCAGTAGCATAAAAATTGTTACACGCCAATAGTAAATCAACCAAGATGATGAGCTTCACGACATCTTTAAGAGAAAGCATCTGATCAACTCAAATATTAACCAGGCAATCTCAGTAAGTTAACCTAATCAAATTATTCAAAAAAGTGCAGAACATTAGAACTGTAGATTCAAAGAAAAATGACATATAAGAACAGTTCACACCATTCCAGAAGAATCTCTCCCCCCACATAGCAAAAGCATGCCATCAGAGCGTGCACTTGCAGTGGCATACCTGTGAATGGATGGGGAAAAAATGTCAAAACATAGAAGCCAAATTGAATGTGTCAATTTAAGATAACATACAATGTGGCATACACTCATGCCAACTGATTTTATAGAATAGAGGTTCTAAATCAATTCGGATCACACCTCAGATAAATGGTAACTTGATGTGGGCGTGAGTCTCTAGAGTAATGTAAAACTGAATGCATAAAAGTTTGACATATAATAACAAAACACCATTACAAAGGTCAAATTGGTCTCTTATACATAGAATTATTAGTTTCTAGATGTTATCAACATTCCTTACAACAAAAGCTACTTGAAATGAAAGAAAGAGAAGACCCTCAACTTTAGGAGTGGGATATTTACTAAATTGCAATGAGAAAAGAAAAGAAAATTTTTATCTTTTATTTTTCTAATTTCATCCAGCATAATATAATTCAAAATTTTATTGTTTTTGGTTTCTAGAATTAACAAATATTGTAATTTGCTACTGCATTAAGTGATAGCTATACTTATTATTGTCTCATATTAGAGACAAAAGTGTAGGTATTACTTCTTCTCTGATTCATAAGTATTGAGAAAAGAAGCAAAAGTTACACATGACGTAGAGGGTCAGCTTAACATATATTAAAATAACTA
Organism: Zingiber officinale; assembly: GCF_018446385.1. Taxonomy (NCBI): domain Eukaryota; kingdom Viridiplantae; phylum Streptophyta; class Magnoliopsida; order Zingiberales; family Zingiberaceae; genus Zingiber; species Zingiber officinale. The sequence continues at coordinate 20,049,496 of NC_055989.1, forward strand.
AGGATATGTACAAGGATGTAATGACAAGAACAAAAACTCTAGACAGATTAAAAGAAGTGTTTCTAATAAAAATGAGGTTACATCAAGGATTAGCTCTCATATATTTTTACATTAATCATGAATAACTTCACAAGACACACCCAAGACACGTTACCATGGTGCATATTGTTTGCATATGACATTTATTTTATCAATGTGACACGTGAAAGAGTAAATGCTAAGCTTGGTTTTAGACTTAGTAAAGTAAAAAAATATATATATGAAATTTAAGTTAGTAGTACTAGACGTAGCAAGGCAGATGACGAATTACCCGTAACTAAGAGCTTTAAATATCAAGAATCGTTTAAGTATTAAGGATCATTTTTGCAAAAAAATGAAGGGGTTGACAGAAATGTTTTATATATGATACAAGCAAGATAGCTGAAATGGAGTAGGGTGTTTTGTGTTTTTTATGATAGTAAAGTACCTCTAAGACTTAGAAAATTTTAAAAAAGGCAATTAGATCTAGTTTATATGGAGTTGAAAATTAGGCTATTAATCAAGCATGAGCAAAAGATTAGAGTCATAACAATGAGGATATTAAGGTAGATAAGCAGATATACGAGAATAGACGGGATAAGAAATGATAATATTAAAACAAAAGTTGAAGTTGCGTCTAGTATGAGAAAACTCCGAGAGGAGCATTTAAGATGCTATGTACATCATGATTTAAAATGTCAATATGTGTCAGAGTTTCGGTTTATGACCGAAACAATATGATTTCCCTACCGTATTATGCCATGTCGATATAGTTTCGATATTTTTAAATATAAAACATACTAATTAAAAATAAAAAAAATTAATCTAAGTATTAAAAAAATAAAATAATTTTAAAAAGGGATCGAAGCACCTCTATATGGTAAATAAATAAATAAATGATTTATTATATATTTTTGAAATTAAAATTAATAATATATATATATATATATATGAAATTAATGGAATAATTTTATTAGGGTTTGATTAAGCATCTTTAGATTATCCTATTTATAGTTAGGAGTTAATTAAAATTATTAACTTAAGTTTAATTATTAACCTAAGTTATACATCACACCCGTGGGCATCCCCGCCATGACCTGCGAAGGTCGCAACGGCCTCAGCAACCTAGCGGAGTTCGTCGTGAAATCGTGGTGCCTCCATGACCCTATAGCAGCCAGTGATGTCGGTGTCGGGTGGCAAGCAAAACAAGAGATTTCGCATGTTTCACCCCAGACGAAACGATATTTTAAACTATGATGTACATATAGTTAAGTGACCAATAAATGCCGTAATTAGGTGATGTGAGTTCATCGCAAAAACGCCCATTAATCGTGGAAGAGGGACATCAAAGAAGACTTGATTATCAACAATAAAACACATAAAATTCATTTAAATAATATAGATTAGGATATAGTAGGGGATCGAGCCCAATAGCTTAAAAGCATAGAAGAATGCATATAGCTAACCCCACTTAATGGAATAAACACTTGGTGGTTGTTGTTATTATTGTTATTATACTTATTGTATCAAATTATAGCAATGTTGCAATAAGTAGTAATATCAACACAAAAAGGCACCGTATAGCAACTTAGCGGGAACATCCTTGATGAAAATAGTATTCTTTTGTGACGAACTTTACGACTAAGTTTGAATGTTGTAGAAATTGAATATTTGTGACTAACGTCACTTGATCTCATGAAATGGCTTTCAAAACCCTAGATCTTAATCTTCATTTTCTTTCTTCCTATCAGCACCAACGCCCTAACTCAAGCCCTCTAACAAGCAAACACTCAAATAAGCCTCCTCAAGTACTTCAGTAACTTCTACTCCTCAAATAAGCCTCCTCAAGTACTTGTAACTTCTACTCCAAACCGCCCCCCCCCCCAAAAAAAAAAAAAAAACCCGACACACAACTTTATACCAACATTGTATCATTGGTGTCCACCATATTCCAATGCTAACATCCTTGCAAATCAAAGTGAAACCCAATAGAGGCAATTGCCCCTACTTAGTTTCTCAAGTAGAAGAGATGATACATGTAATTGTATAAACTAACTGTTAGAATAATTATAGGGGTATTTTTATCTTTTGGTGTATATCTTCTTTCCTATATAAAGACCTAACTCGTGGTTCCAATACACGAGAATTTAGGGTTTTACTTTGAACATGGTATCAGAGCCAAGTTAAAACCCTAATTTCTTTCCTCCTTGTGCCGCCGTAGTTCTGCCCGTTCACGCCTTTCTCCTCCCCTTCCTCTCTGTTTTTTCCCCTTTTCTCCGTCGTTGTCCCTCAAATTGCAGGAGGGGTTGCGATCCAGTTCTCCGGAACCCTACAACTCCCTAGTTCTTCCGTCTCTATCCGATTCCGAACGACGGGTCCGTCTCGCGCCGCCTTCAATTTCGTCGGATTCGCCTCTCGAAGGATCGATCTAGGGTTTCGTCTCCGATCGATTTGAGGGAACTTAGACCCGGAAGGTCCCCCTCGTACGTTGCGATCTGCTTCCGATTCCCGTATTTTGGTTTGTCGGTGCCATCCACTCGAGTGAAGGGGCTTTAGCTTGGAGAAACTTTTATCCGTGCAGCGTCAAGAGGAGATTGCGTCTTCCAAGCGGCGATCTAGGGCTCTTTTGTCATCTTCTGCGGATAGATGACTCTGCTGCGTCCACCGTTCAGCCCGTACTAGAAGGCGGTCTTTTGTACTATTTTCACTCGGCGTTCGAGATATTCACTCGGCGTTCAAGACAGACCCCTCCCTTCCAGCATAAGCAAGCTCACTTCGTATCTTCCAGCAGCCTGGTTCACAATTCTATTCATGGCTACATCTAGCGGCGCCCCAAAGCCAGATACCTCAATCTTTACCAATTATATCACTGCACCTCTTTCTTCCGAGCAGTTGGATGGTAAAAATTATATATCTTGGGCATCTCACATTGAGCTTTGGCTTGTTGGACAGGGTTATGAGACACATCTCACTCAAACTGAAGAAGATGTTCAAGTCGTCGATCGTCCTCTGTGGAAGAAGGTTGATGCTTAGTTGTGTTGTATTATCCGAGCCACCATCCATCCATCTCTTAGGAGTGTCTTCCGTACTCACAAAACCTGTAAAGCTGTTTGGACACAAGCTCAACAACTCTTTACAAACACCTCTCGGCGACTCTATCAAGTTTGTGAAGATCTCATGATCATCCTCAGCACCCATCAGATTAAGGATTCAATGTCAACTTATCTGGTTCAGTCTCTAGCCTTCTTTGTGACTTTAATGAACTGCTCCCACCTGCGGCCGATCCTGTTGAAGAGTTTGAAAATCGGAAGAAATTTTTTATGTCTCTGGCTTTATACGGTCTGCCCACAGATTATTCTCATGTCCGTGACCAGATCCTGGGCAGCCCTACCGAAGCTACTATGGAGAATACCTGGGCGACTCTTCTCTGTGTCCCGGCCAAAGTCTTGACGTTGCCTTCTTCTGTTCCTGTCGACTCGTCAGCTTTGGTCTCTCGACACAAAGGACCTCCACCTCGCAAGGGTGGCAAAGGCCGCCCTTGGTGTGATCACTGCCACTGACTGGGACACACGATTGATAAATGCTGGAGTCTACATGGTCGTCCTCCTCGTGCTGCCCAGGTCGTTCAGAGTTCTGTTGCTTCTTCAGCTTCCACTTCACAGTTGACACCGGATTCAACTCCAACACCTTCCTATACTGACTTTCTGAAATGGTTTGAGGATCGTCAGGCTTCGGGTTCCACTGCTACCATTGCACACGCTGGTACTTCCTTTGCTGGCATATCTCGTTCTTCGGGTCCTTGGGTTCTTGATTCTGGGGCCACCGATCATATCATTGGTAATAAATCCCTATTTTCCTCCCTCAGTACTTCTGGTAATTTGCCAATGGTCACCATGGCCAATGGTTCCCAAACCCAATCCCAGGGTATTGACATTGTTCATCCTTCTTCATCTCTGTCCATTCATAATGTTCTTTATGTTCCCGGCGCTCCCTTTAATTTATTATCGATAAGTCAACTTACTCGATCTCTTGATTGTATCATTTCTTTTACTAATACATCTGTTTCTTTACGGGACCGGAGTACGGGGAGGATGATTGGCTTTGGATGTGAATCTCATGGCCTATATCGACTTCAACAACCCTCTTTTGTTGGTTCGGCTGCGGCATCTCCACTACTTATTCATGCTAAGTTGGGACATTCAGGTCTTAATAAGTTAAAACAGTTACATCCTAGTCTTTCTCACTTAGAGTCTTTATCTTGTGAGTCGTGTCAATTAGGTATGCATGTTCGTAGTTCTTTTTCTTCTTGTATTGAGAGTCGGGTTATGTCTCCTTTTGCTTTGGTTCATTCTGATGTTTGGGGTTCGAGTCGTGTTTCTTCTACAATGGAGTCAAGGTATTTTGTTACTTTTATAGACGATTTTTCTCGTTGTACATGTTTATATCTAATGAAGGATTGTTCAAAATTGTTTTCTATTTTTGAATCTTTTTTTCTAGAAATAAAAACTCAATTTGGTACTTCCCTTCGAACTTTGTAAAGTGATAATGCACGCGAGTATTTATCTACTCAATTTCGTATCTTCTTGACATCTCATGGTGTGTTGCATTGCACGTCTTGCCCTTATACCCCTCAACTGAATGAGGTTGCAGAACGCAAGAATCGTCATCTTCTTGAGATCACTCGGACTCTTCTTCTCCATTTTCATGCCCCTCATCAGTTTTGGGGTGATGCCATACTTACTGCATGTTATCTCATCAATCGCATGCCTTCATCCACTCTCCAGGGTAAAATACCTCATCAGGTACTTTATCCGCATCAGCCTCTTCATCCTCTACCACCTCGGGTCTTTGGTTCTATATGTTTTGCTCATGCTCTTGATCCCGACATTGACAAACTTTCTCCCCGGTCTCATAAGTGTGTCTTCCTTGGTACCCTTCCGTAAAGGGTACAAGTGTTATTCCCTACTCTTCGTCAGACTTCATCTCTGCGATGTCACATTGAGTCGGTTTCTTTTTCGTCCTTCCGCTCACAGCCGAGGTTTCTCCCTCCACCGCACCAAGAACTATCTTTTGTCCTCCTGAGGCGCCTATCATCTCCGCCTCGCCTCCTCCTTCAGAGTTTATCATCGCCGCCTCGCTCTACTTCGCCACCGACCAACACCACACCCGGCCAAGCACATCTGGAGCCAAGTCCTTCACCGCTTCCTCCCGGTCCCATCTTCGCGGTGATCTAAAAGAGGCTCCCCAATTCGCGTAACTCGACATTAGGATTCATGGATCGCCGATCGCCTCGAGTTTAACATTCCTATTTCTTCCGAATATTCATCATACTTCTTTTGGGATATAACGATCCCATCTTTAGACTACGCCACTTCTATCCCTAGAAAATATTCGAGTTCACGAAATCGGAAATGTTCAAAAGATGTTTACTCAGAAATCCCAAGACGATCATTACCGCGATGACAATATCATCAACATAAACCACTACATCGATGCAACCAAGAGACGAGTGGCAATAAAAGACAGAATGATCAGCCTCGCTTCGAGTCATGCCAAACTGTTGAATTACGGTACTAAATCTACTGAACCATGCTCTGGGTGACTGTTTGAGACCATATAAAGATTTCCGCAAGCGACATACAAGACCAGAAGACTCCCCCTGAGCAACAAAACACGGAGGTTGCTCCATATAGACTTCCTCGAGCAGGTCACCATGTAGAATGAAGGGGCCATTGGCGAATTGCAGAAATAGACAGGAAAAGACGCATAGAAGATATCTTGGCAACAGGAGAAAAGGTGTCTCCATAATCCGATCCAAATACCTGAGTATAGCCTTTAGCGACAAGACGAGCCTTAAGTCGATCAACCGTGCCGTTTACACCAACTTTCACTGTAAACACCCATCGACAACCAACCACTAACTTCCCAGGAGGTAGAGGAACTAGGTCTCAAGTCCCACTACTCTGTAAGGCACTCATTTCATCAAGCATAGCCTGTTTCCATCCTGGATGGGCAAAGGCATCACCTGCATTCTTTGGAAGAGAAACAGACGACAAGGAAGACAGACAATAATAATAGAATGGGGAAAGACGATGGTAACTCAAAGAAACATAGTGAGGAGAAGGATTACGAGTGGAACGCATACCCTTTCGAAGTGCAATAGGAACATCAGAGGTAGAAGATGGGATTATTATATCCCAAAGGAAGTATACAATGGATATTATGGAAGAAACAGGAATGTTAAACTCAAAGACAGTCGACAATCCCATGGATCCTAATGTCAAGCTCCTGCCAAATCAGGTGAGCCTCTTTCAGATCCTGAACGGTACAGACGATTGGTAAGGAAACTAAGCTACCTTACTGTCACTCGTTCGGTATCTCATTTGCAGTAATTGTAGTAAGTCAGTTTCTTAGCTCTCCGTGCAAAGAACATTGGGATGCCGTAACTCGCATTATTCGATATATCAAGGGTGCACCAGGAAAGGATCTTCTATATGAAGACAAAGGACATACTCAAGTCGTGGGGTATTCTGATGCAGATTGGGCAGGATCTCCTCCGATAAGATCCACTGGATTTTATATATTTGTCCGAGGTAACCTTGTTTCTTGGAAAATAAAAAAGATCCAGTGCAGAGGCAGAATATCGAGCTATGACTATTGCTAGTCAAGAACTTATATGGTTAAAACAGTTGCTTCAGGAACTAAGGTTTGGAGAGGTTACACAAATGTCACTCATATGTGACAACCAGGCCGTTATGCATATTGCCTCAAATCCAGTCTTCCATGAGAGGACAAAGCATATTAAAGTTGACTGTCACTTTGTCAGAGAGAAAGTCATATCTGGAGAAATATCTACTAGTTTTGTCAACTCAAATTATCAGCTAGCAGATATATTTACTAAGTCACTCAGAGGTCCTCGAATTGACTACATATGTAACAAGGTTGGTGTATATGATCTATATTCTCAAGCTTGAGGGGAAGTGTTAGAATAATTATAGGGGTATTTTTGTCTTTTAGTGTATATCTTCTTTCCTATATAAAGGCCTAACTCGTGGTTCCAATACAAGAGAATTTAGGGTTTTACTTTGAACACTAACATTTCAATTAATGGCATCTCTACATTTGTACCTGCTCTTGCTTATTGATCAATTTGGCAAACCCATAATTCAAATTTCACCTCTTAAATGTTTAAATTAGTTTAATTTTTATTTATCTTCCTCAAATATTTTAAAACCTAATTGCTAATCTGTTGATCATAGCCACAACTTTATCTATTTAGCATCATTCCTACTCTCTCTTGTTCTCATCTCCTACTTCTCATGGTATTTCTCGTCCATCATTCCTGTCATCTCTCCAAACATTTGTTTTCTAAAAAACAATCCTATGCAACATAGACAAATCCAAGCACCTCAAGTTATAAAAACTTTGGTGAATGACTTCTATTTAATAATAAGATTAACTTGGATCATGAATTATTAATAGCATATAGCTGCTGTGAATCGTATAGTTTCCTTTCTAAATTCATTTTTTCACTACCTCCATGGTAAGTTTCAATGTCATCACCCATCCTTTTTCTACAGTTATTATGAAAGAAGTCATAGATGCCAACTTGGAAATATTGCACCAAGCCTTCCCTCCTCTCACTATCCTGTTTGCTTTTCTTCTCTTACCAGCTTTTCTCCTTAATCTTCACCCTCATTCTGGATCCATCTTTGTCTCAACTATTTCAGATCTAGTAAATTTTTCTCTCCATTGAGCTCTATATAAGAAATATCATTACTAATATTTAAATAAATTAAACATTTCTTACATTTACTAATTTTTTTCTGTTCTCCCTCTACGCCTTGCGCCTTCAACTCTAAAAAGATATGTGAATCCTTCAACTCTAATTATTTGTGTATTTTGTACTGAAATGTAGGATTCTTAAAGTCAAATTCAAAGCTTAGACCAAATTGGGAATTAAGTTCAACTAAATTGTCACATCGAAAAAATCACCATATCAATATCTTTTTAGATATCATATACCTTCTGAAGAAGGTCGATGTTATCTATACAACAATTTTTGCATGGTTAAAAGTGGCAGTTCCATGTTTATCAAAATCAATAAATTGTCTGTATTGGACAGTAGAGGATCATAAATTTTTATACCATTGTTTGTGTTCTGATTACTGTGTTCGAAGTAAGAAATTTCAACTCATCTCCTAATTTGTTCTCTAAGTGGTATCTAAGATTTGGAGAGGTTACACAAATGTCACTCATATGTGACAACCAGGTCGCTATGCATATTGCCTCAAATCCAGTCTTCCATGAGAGGACAAAGCATATTGAAGTTGTCTGTCACTTTGTCAGAGAGAGTCATATCTGGAGAAATATCTACTAGTTTTGTCAACTCAAATTATCAACTAGCAGATAGAGTGAGGTCCTCAAATTGACTGCATATGTAACAAGTTTGTGTATATGATCTATATTCTCAAGCTTGAGGGGGAGTGTTAGAATAATTATAGGGGTATTTTTGTCTTTTGGTGTATATCTTCTTTCCTATATAAAGGTCTAACTCGTGGTTCCAATACACGAGAATTTAGGGTTTTACTTTGAACACTAACATTTCAATTAATGGCATCTCTACATTTGTACCTGCTCTTGCTTATTGATCAATTTGGCAAACCCATAATTCAAATTTCACCTCTTAAATGTTTAAATTAGTTTAATTTTTATTTATCTTCCTCAAGTATTTTAAAACCTAATTGCTAATCTGTTGATCATAGCCACAACTTTATCTATTTAGCATCATTCCTACTCTCTCTTGTTCTCATCTCCTACTTCTCAAGGTATTTCTCGTCCATCATTCCTGTCATCTCTCCAAACATTTGTTTTCTAAAAAACAATCCTATGCAACATAGACAAATCCAAGCACCTCAAGTTATAAAAACTTTGGTGAATGACTTCTATTTAATAATAAGATTAACTTGGATCATGAATTATTAATAGCATATAGCTGCTGTGAATCGTATAGTTTCCTTTCTAAATTCATTTTTTCACTACCTCCATGGTAAGCTTCAATGTCATCACCATCCTTTTTCTACAGTTATTATGAAAGAAGTCATAGATGCCAACTTGGAAATATTGCACCAAGCCTTCCCTCCTCTCACTATCCTGTTTGCTTTTGTAGAAAGCATGTTGATTTGGAGATAGATTTATTTTATGGTTTGAACCTTAAGCTTATTGGATTAATAAGTTAATCTAATTAAATTTGGACTTATTCGATTAATGGGTTGGTCAATTAGATCTTAAAGGCTTATTGGTTTAATGAGTTAATCTAATATTCTTGTTCTTTATTTTAAGCCCAACCTAACAAGAAAGCCCACTACAAGAAACCCTAATGGCTAGGTTTTCTTTTTGATCTTCATCTTAAATAGTCATCTCTTTAAAAAGGGCAAGAAGGTGAAGAGTTAGTAGGAACGAAAAGGGGTGTGAGACTCTCCAAATTTTTGAATTCGTGGGAGGAACGAAGAACGTGCTTGTGTGGATGCTGTAGAGGTGCGGACATTCTGATCGCGCTTAGATTGGTCGGACTAGCAGTCTTGTAAGGGTTGTTCATGCATCAATGGAAACAATCCTATTCGCTAGAGTAGTTTTGCATTCGCATGGATCTCTAGAGGGATCCATTTCTGCTGCGTTTTAATTTATTTTTCACTATAGATCCCACAATGGTATTAAAGCCACTTGCGAATGCGTTCTCCGCCTTGTTTTATATTTTATATAAACGAATGAACATGTGCTTATTATGATTTGCTTGGAATGATTCATGGGTGGCTTTGACAGGTGTTGTTTTGAATTGATTGGAATGAAATAATTTGTGTTTGATCAAAATCAGTGATTGTGGCATCTTCATGTTAAATATGAATGTGTGTTACAATTCGGTTTCATTCGACGAATCATAAATCCTTGGGCCAGGACCCGTGTGGTTTCGTCATATAAATCATTAATCAGAATTATAATAAAATGATGTCATAGATCTGTTACATGTGATGTTTGTTATGGTACATGGTTATGACCCATTACCTAATTTGATTGAATTATGTGTATGTGTTGTAAATTCATAATACGACCTGCGTGTTGTGCCTTTTCACTTCATACTTCAAGTTGTAAAAGGATTTCTCTTCTCACCAAACTCCCTTCGAATATAACTCGAGGTTTCTCTTCTTTATAATGTACAAATTAGAATAGTGCTAGTATAATATTGGGCGATGATTGAAAAGGAGGCTAACAATACATCACAACCAAGGAAGCACTTGTAGAAGATGTAATTCCCTAGGTTGACTTTTCGATCCTCATTGGCTTGAGAAGATCGTAATAGACGGGCCATAACTATGTCACATTTATTTGCTTGTTTTGCATATATGTTAATGTATGTCATGCTCTAATGTGATGCATTTCTAATTAGTAGTTTTACCATAATTAGGTCAATTTAATATGTCTACTAAAGTTTGATACTCATTACTTTCTTGATCAATTATATACATGTTTGCTAAAGCAAAGCAACTCAATTTAACTTAGTAGAGTGCTACAGGACAATCGTGATGTCTAACTATTGAACTTTGGGTGCGACTTAACTAAATTACCTCAATTGGATTGAGAACTTAGAGGCATATGATCATTCAATGAGCAAAATAACAAATAGTCATGTTCACTTAACTATCCAAGAGTTGTATACGATGCAATTGATAAACATTACTTACCCAAATATATCCAAGTCTTGGGCGATTAGCCAAAGCTAACTTAAGATGCGGTATAATATAGATCTTGTCCCACTTGAATGTTATTGTTATTGGAGTTTGTAGCTAGTAGTGTGGGTAAACTATGGTTGTCCACATTCGTGACTTACTCCTACCAAGCTTTACATTTTAGTAGAAGAATCATTTAATTAAAGACCTAATTAAGTGATTTAAATATGATACTTATTTTTGCGTTTATTATTGTTGTAGATAACCATGTCAACACACACGTTTAATACCATCTCATTATGATCTGTTCTTGATAAGGAAAAGCTCGATGGAGCTAATTTCCTAGACTTATACATAAACTTAAGAATTGTTCTCAAGTAAGAAAAAAAACTGTACGTCCTAGAATAACCTATTTCTAAAACACCTGCCTCTAATGCTACTCGTACGGATAAGGATGCTCATAAGAAACATCAGGATGATGCGTTAGATGTATCATGCCTTATGTTTAGCATCATGAATTCAGAGCTTCAAAAGCAATATAAGAACATGGATGCTTATGATATGGTTGAACATCTTAAATAACTATATCAGGGGTAGGCAAGACAAGAGAGATTTGAGGTATCTAAGACTTTATTTCAATGCAAGATGCAAGAAGGAAGTCTGGAACTCATGTACTTAAAATGATAGGATATGTTGAGAAACCTTGAAAATTTGAGATTTCTATTGGGCCAAGAGTTAACCACTAACCTTGTTCTACAATTGTTGCCAAAAAGCTATAGTTAATTTATCATGAACTATAACACGAACGAAATTGATAAGTCGTTGCCTGAGATGTTAAGCATGGTGAGAACTGCAGAACTCAATCTCAAGAAGACTAAGCCTAATACCATATTGATGGTGCAAAAGGGCAAAAGCAAACGAAAACCCAAAGGTAAGGGTAAGTTCCAAGCTAAAGGTAAGGCCAAGTCTCATGCACTGAAACCTAAAGGTGGGGTAGCTAAGGAAGGAACTTGCTTCCACTGTGGTGCGACCGGACATTAGAAGAGGAACTGTAAGTTGTTACTGAAGGAAGTAAAAAAGAAAAGAAGTGAGCCTTAAGTATATATATTATAGAAATTAATCTATCTATTTTTCTTTATGGGTATTAGATATCAACTGTGCATCTCACATTTGTACTAATATGCAGGAGCTAAGAAAGAATATATAGTTGACAAAGGATGAAGTGGACCTACGAGTAAGCAATGACGCAAGAGTTGCTGCTATAGCTGTAGGTACATATTGCCTATATTTGCCCACTGGGCTTGTTTTGAAACTTGAGGAGTGTTATTATATGCCTGGTTTGACTAGGAACATAATATCTATTTCTTGTTTGAACAGGAAAGGGTTTCATTTATAATAAAGGACAAATATTATTCTATTATTTAAATGACACGATCTATTATAGTGCACAACTAATAAATGGATTCTATGTTTAGACCTTGAAAACTCAATGTATAACATAAATACAAAACGGTTAAAATCTAATGATTTAAACTAAACATATCTATGACATTGTCACTTAGACCATATAAATGAGAAACATATATCAAAACTTCATAAGGATGAATTTTTGGACTCATTTGATTTTGAATCATATGAGATATGTGAATCTTGTCTACTATGCAAGATGACAAAAACTTCTTTTAGTGGACATAGTGAACGAGTTAATGATTTGTTAGGACTAATACATAGTGATGTATGTGACCCTTTCAATTGAGTAACTAGAGGAGACTATCATTACTTTTACTGATAATTATCTACTTAAGTAGATATGACTATGTGTATCTAATGAAACACCAATCATAATCTTTTAAAAAATTCAAAGAATTCAGGAATGAAGTACAAAATCAACTTTGCAAAAGTATTAAGATACTTTGATCGGATTAAAATAATGAGTACCTAAGCCAAGAATTTCATGATCATCTGGCTGAGTTTGGGATAATATCCCAACTCCACGTGGCACAGCACAATGGAATGGTGTTTCAGAACAAAGAAATTGTACTTTATTAGATATGATACGATCAATGAGTCAGACATATCTTCCTTCTTTTTGGGGACATGTTCTGGAGATGGCTACATTCACTTTTAACCACGTTCCGTCTAAGGTAGTTACGAAGACGCCATATACGATATAGATTGGGAAGAGTTCTAAGATGTTTTTTATGAAGATTTGGAGTTATAAGGTTTATGTTCGACATCAAATCTAAGATAAACTACGAGCCAAATCAGATAAGTGTTATTTTATAAGCTATTCCAAGGAAATGAAGGATATTACTTTTATAATCCCACACAAGGCAAAGTGTTTGTCGTCAGAAATGATGTTTTTCTAGAAAGAGAATTTATTTCTAGAAGAACTAGTGGGAGAAAAGTAGATATTGAAGAAATCCGAGATACACAAATTAACACTGAAGCCTTGATGGTTGAATTGGCACCACAAAGTATTGTGGATCATGAATCTGTTACATCACAAGAAGTTGTGGAGCAATAACCTGTTCGAGTAGAATAAGCTCTACACAAATCTAATAGGATAAGTCGTCAACCTGAGAGATATTCATTTCTCCTATCTGACCATAATGATTTAATACTTGTTGATTTGAACGAATCTACATCATATCGGGAAGCTTTGATAAGCCCAAATTCTGAAAAATGACTAGAAGCCATGAGATCCTAAATGAAACCTATGTATGCCAACCAAGTATGGACTATGATTGACCCACCTGAAGGGATCAAACCCATTGAGTGTATATCGGTTTTCGAGAAAAAAACTAACATGGATGATCCTGTGCATACCCATAAAGGATAATTAGTAGCTAAAAGATTCAAGCAAATTCATGGTATAGACTATGATGAAACATTTTCACCAGTTATAATACTTGAGTCTATTCGGATCTTGCTTGTTATTGCAGCTTATTATGATTATGAGATTTGACAGATGAATGCCAAAAATACATTCCTTAATGAAAATGTACTCAAGGATATGTACATGGCACAACCTAAGAGTTTTGTGGATCCAAAGGACGTTGGAAAGGTATGTAAGTTGCAAAGGGACATTTATGGATTAAAGTAAGCTTCTAGAAGCTAAAATCTTCGTTTTGATGATGTGATCAAAAAGTTTGGTTTTATTAAAAACAAGATGAACCTTGTGTCTACAAAAGGTTAGTGGGAGCACAGTTATCTTTCTGATCTTGTATGTATATGACATGTTTCTTATTGAAAATGATATCTGTGTCATACAGTATGTAAAGATTTGGCTTGAGAATTATTTCTCAATGAAAGATTTAGGTGAAGTAGCATATATTTTAGGCATAAAGATCTATAGAGATAGATCTAATAGATTGTTTGGCTTGAGTCAGAGTACATATATTGACAAAGTACTTAATCGTTTTGCAATGCAAAATTCTAAGAGTGGATTTCTGCCAATGTCACATACTGCGAGCCTTTCCAAGGCCCAATGCCCTTCTATTAAGGAGGAGAGGGATAACACGGATAAGATTCCTTATGCATCTGCTATTAGATCTATCATGTATGTCATGTTATGTACTCGTCCTGATGTCTCGTATGTATTAAGCATGATGAGCAGATACCAGTCAGATCCGGGTGAAAGTCACTAGGTCGCGAATATTCTTAAGTACTTGAGAAGATCTAAAGATTATTTCTTGATATATGGAGGTGATGAGGAGCTTGTTGTAAATGGTTACAACGATGTAAGCTTCCAAACCGACAATGATTATTCAAGATTGCAGTCAGGATGTGTTTTGCTTAAATGGTGGTGCTGTGAGTTGAAAGTGTTCAAAGCAGAATACAGTTGCTGATTCTATCACAGAGGTTGAGTGTATTGCTGCTTCTAATGCAGCAAAAGAGGTTATTTGGATGAAAAAGTTTATCACAGAACTTGGTGTGGTTCCTAGCATCTTTAACCCAATAAACCTCTATTGTGATAATAATAGAACTATTGCATAGGCTAAGGAACCCATGCCTCATCGACAATCCAAACGCATACTTCGGCATCTCCATCTTATTCAAAAGATTATTGATAGAGGAGATGTAATGATATATAGAGTACTTAATGATGACAGCATTGCGAATCACTGACCAAGGCTTTAGCATAGAGGAAGCATGATGGTTACACTAGGTCACTTGATATTAGATACTTCAGTGATTGACTCTAGTGCTAGTGGGAGATTGTTAGTGTCAGCCATAAGAGTCAATCATAAGTTGATTGACTTAGGACATATTGTATCATATTTATTAATAAAAGACAATGTTTTGGTTATTATATTTGCTTCATATTTATGCTTGCTGAATAAATATAATAATGCTCTATAATAGTAGATTCTAATGTACAACATATCAATTGGTTGAATTGATTGTAGGAGACTGTCGATATATACATAGAACACTTCTTTTAAATATTCTTAGTCAAGTGTTAATAACAAGGGTAATATTAATGCGTTGAGACTAGCATGTAGGTCAACTGATGACTCATAAGTTATGAATATCAAATATTAAGTTGACACATGAGTATATTTTAGAGAATATGGATTGAATTGATCCGCCATGAGAAGTTTCATGGATCGTTATATGAGTGCCATAAACATTCTCATAGTGACCATTAATTTAATAGTCCTTAGACTTGAAGTTACTACGATTCTCTAAATAAGAAGTTGTGTACTTTGGAATCGACAAACATCACATGTAACAAGGTGAACTATAAAGTCGTTATGCAATAAGTTATGCAGAGGGATATAAGTGATGTAGATGGGATACGGAAGAGATATCTGTAAGTCCCTTGATTGAGTAGGACTATTGAAATGCATGACCATACTCAAATAAGTTAATATGAGATATTAAACTTATTTAGTTAAGTGAATTTACTTTGATATCAAGAAATTGATGAGAGGATGATACAGTCTATGCCTTATGAATCAATCTAAATATCAAAGACAAAAGGAATGAGTTATACAAGATAATGATCACAGACAGGTTAGGTCGGATCTCAACATTCTCATCACTTGGGTAGCAATGATGCATTGCTAGATGTCACTCATTGCTTGTGTATCTAAAATAATTTTAGAAACACTGCCAATGTTATGAGAACCTAATGGGTCACACAGAGCATGTTGATTTGGAGATATGTTTATCTTATAGTTTCAAACCTTAAGCTTATTGGATTAATAAGTTAATCTAATTGAGTTTTAGACTTATTGGGTTAATGAGTTAATCCAATTAGATCTTAAAGGCTTATTGGTTTAATGAGTTAATCCAATATTCTTGTTCTTTCTTTTAAGCCCAACCCAACTAGAAAACCCACTACAAGAAACCCTAATGGTTAGGTTTTCCTTTTTATCTTCACCTTAAAATAACCATCTTTTCAAAAAGGACAAGAAGGTGAAGAGTTAGCAAGAATGTGAAGAGTTAGCTTCTTCTTTGATTGCCACCTTAAATAGTCATCTCTGGCAAGAAGGAAAAAAGGTGTGAGACTTTCCAAATTTTTGAATTCGTGGGACGAATGAAGAACGTGCTTGTGTGGATATCGTAGAGACACGAACATTTTGATCGCCCTCAGATCGGTCGGATTAATAGTCTTGTAAGGGTTGTTCACGCATTAAAGATAACAATTCTATTCGTTAAAGTAGTTACAAGAATAGTTCTACTTTGACATGGATCTCTGGAGTGATCGATTTCTGCTGCTTTTTTAATTTTTTTTCGCTATAGATCCCAACATTACTATCCTTCGTTATTCATTGTGGGTTTGTTATTCGTTAGCACAGTTTAGCTTATGATGTGTTTGGAAGTCAACAAGAGATTCCATTGATAATTTTAGATTCTTTGAAACAACTCAATGAATTTATTAAATCCTTTTAGGAGGCTCTTAATGACCATAGATCCCATTTTTACCATGGTTGGCTATTCACGGACTAGTTGGACCTACCTTTTCTTTTTTGGGTCAATATTTGCAATGCAGTTGATCCAATGAGAAACCTAATTTGAATTATAGAGCTATGACAATCAAATCCAAATGAACAAAATGTTGAAACGAATCATTCGGGGTGGGAGCAACAAGGTTAAACCCTTTCCAATAATTTTGTTATACAGATTCGAACTCCCTTTGGTGGGAAGCCCTCCAGCTCTATCTCACTTACCACTAAATGAACTATTGGTGACATTGCATATTGTTATGATTGTTAATGAATACTGATGGCAATTAGAGTTTTTGGTTTAGATAGAAGTACTTTTCTTCTTACTATTGTCACTTGAATCTATTGTTCTGTTCGAAAGATTACTTAATCCTTTGCAGATATGAACCCCACCTCCATGTACTTGCAACACTAGTGGCTCTGCACAATTATTGGAAATGCTAACCGTACATACTACTCGCTAGGTGTACACGTTGACACAATGCTGTAATTGGTTGACAGAGTGTTCCATATTATTATTATCTCGATATACTGTTTATGCTAAACTTGATTATTACTATAATTTGGAAGTATAGTTTCCAAACACTTAGCAGACAAATCAATTGTGCGTGGAATATTTGGCCAATTTTTCTGGCACAAAGCCAGCTACTATGGATGAAGCTTTTCTGCATATTGATAATATTGTGAAGGTCTCCTACTCCACATTCATATATATTCATAGTTATTAATTTGATTATTCTACAGATACAAAACTGTTGCTGTGTCGAAGAAAATGGTTGCAACTCTTGTTTCCCTGTGCCAAATCAAGAATTCAAGATCAAATCTGGACAAATCAAATGTGAGTTCTGTGACAGTGCCTGCATCTCTCTTCTTCCATACTGAACACCATCCCAGCTGTAAATATGTAATATATGCTACAGCATTTTGATTTAAACAATAGTTTTCCTGATTGAAATGTTGTTACTTAATCAACAACCTTATTGGTAACTGGATGTTCGTACATTTCTGGAGAAGTAAATGATTCATTTCCAATGGGAAACTCTGGAATATTTATCAAGTGTTTATTGCTTTATTGCCACCTGCCAGATCTTAAGCTGCAGATTTTGTCTGTTTAATCTATTCGTCGAGTTTTAAGTTGTAATTCAGTCATATAACATCTCTAAATTTACTGTGTTGGTTGTCTCACACAGGAAGTTGAGAGACAATTCATTGAGTATTTGAAGGACAAATCAGAGCCACTATAAGGTTTTTTGACACTGTAAGGTTTATACATGTTTTATTACTTATTTCCTTAGTCTGAACTCTGAATTGAGATTAAAAGTATTATGTTTCTCTGTTGGATATCTTTAGCTATACATTAACCCTAACTTTCGTATCTTGTTTATTATGTTCTGGTTAAATTGGAGAATGCCATTCATCTTGAGTGCATTAGTTTTGTGACTCTAGTTTAGTTGTTTTGAAAATGGGACCATTCGACTTCTAGGCTACCTAGTTAGTTCATATGCCAAGGAATAGGATCTAAGATCTAAGCCCGATCTGTTTGACGAACAACAGATGAATTTAGCTGATTATTTGCTCTAGCCCGTGTCACACGGTTCTTGGTTGTGGGAGAATGTTTTGTGCGTCTTCACCCTCGGTGACATAAATAAATTTATCTCGCCCTTTCTTACCAATTTGAAAGGCTTTTCGACAAGTTACTTCTCTTCAGACTTTGATGGGTTGGCTACTAATTCTCACAATATTCAAGAGTATATGAGAAGTTATTTTTGGATAATTCAGGTGTCCAGTTCTTGTCCAATTAATTTTGGATGAAGACATCCCTCCTAATTCAATTTATATATATATATATATATATATTAGAAGCCGTTCTCTAGAATATTCATTCTTTCCTTCGAATTCTGATGTTTTTATTTATCCACTATACCACACACATGAGGGCGCTTTCATTCATCTTTCATTTGACCTTTAAAATCATAATTGTGTTTCACCTTGAAGGATTTTCCTTTGAGTTGAGTTTGATGTTATTTTTACATCTCTTGGGAGGCTCTTGCCTCAAAGAGGGAGAATATTTGAAGCTTGATCCTTAGAAGAAAAACCTTATCCCAAGCCTCTAATTACCAATAAATTATTATATAAATCTTGAACCTCAGAAGAAAAGCCTTATCCCGAGCCTTTAATTACCAAGAAATTATTATATACCATGGTTCGAAAAAGTAAAAAAAATGCATTATTCAAAGTTCTTACCTCATGCTCTTGCCTCCGAAGGTTTTTCCAAGCAATCCTTTCCTCATAGTCTTACATTACAAATACTTACTCATTTCACCATCAAAGTTAGTTAACTACTGATTAGTCTCAATGATTTCTTTATGCTTTGCTCTGCCAATGAAATTCGATCCATAGGTGGTCGTTATCATCTAATTGCACTTGCGTGATGCTCTTAATTGTGAAAAATCCTTTATAATGTCCACGAAAGTGTGTGTTTGAATAAGTTCCTTTGAAAACACGTATCCTCACGTAATCATCTATGTCACCAGAATACGTTCGGAATTAGTAATTAAACGCACATATATAAAAAAATACAAATACCAAGTCTTCTCAGCAGTGACACCTACTCCCTTATCTCAACATCTTATTTTTATTTTCCCCCAAAATACGTGACGCCATGAAAACAATGCACGTAGTTATTGTATATTCCAATTGAATTGTGGTAGTATTAATAATTATTCAATTTTTTTCTTCTTTGAACTAGGGAAGGCATTACCTAATAATAATAATCATGATAATTCGATTCCTCTTGTTCACGTCATATACGTTGGAAAATTGGAAGGGGTTGAACCTGACGTTGCTGACGTGTTTAAAATATATATTAGCAAAAATAAAAGAGCACCTTATGTTTTAGAATTATGAAATGAGCCTCTCTTTTTCTTATTTTATCACAAGAATATCCCACCTTCCATTAAATGAAATGACACAATTATTCTCAAATATACTATTTAATATTATTATCTTTTGTCATAGGTATTAAATTCTAAACTAATCGATATTTATATGTATATGATAAGTTTATATTGTAGTAACTACGAAATTATAGCTGTTACAAATGTTGTAGCAGCTGTGTTTTTATAACTATTACATTATAAATGTTGTAGTAGTTATGGGGGTGTATTCAATCAAGTTTTTTTAATAATAGACTTTTGTGGAGTTGATAGATTTTTATTAACTTTTATAGAATTTCATTTAGTTGTGAAAAGAATTTCATGGAGTTTTATAAACTTTTTTACTAGACTTTTATAGACATTTATAAATTTCATGAAAACTTATGGATTTAAGAGGGTATATTCAATCTTGGAAAAGTGTAGGACGATATTTATTTTCAAACAAAATCTAAAATATCTAATTAAATTTATTTTTTTAATAAAATAATAAATAGCATACTTATCCATTTAAAAACTTTTTCAATTTTTTTTATACTTTTATCTTGTTTTGGCTAAAAACAAAGAGAAGATAACACCTCACTTTAAAAAAAATTAATAATATAATTTTAAATTAATAATATTATAATAATTTTAAATATTTTTATTTATAATTTTGGTCTAAATTAACCTGAAATGTTGGTCAACCCTTTAATTGGTCAAACTTTTAATAAAATGTTAAATTGATAAATTTGATTAGTAATAAAATTAATATTATTATTATTAATTTGATTAGTAATAATATTATTAAAATAAATAAATATAAATATATAAAATTTATTTAGGAATATTTAAAATTTAATAAATTTTAAAGAATATTTTTAGGTTGAATTTCATTAGACTTTATTAAATTATCTATTAATTAAGTTGAGAATTAATTTAATTTATTAATATATATTTTATATTAAAGCCTACTGTCTCAAGTTTCTCTTTCCTCTACACACAGCACCGCTGTCTAAATCAACTTCGACTTTGACCGGCTCACAAGTAGCCGACGGAAGCATCACCGGTCGCCTCAAACAATTTTTCTATTTGTTTTCCTCCTTTCCAGCGCACCGCAGGCTTCAGCGGATGACACTCATTGTTTCTCATCACAAGCAACGGGAGAAAAAATCTCCACCTGTAGCCCGCCACCATGAGTCACCGCCGAAGAAAAGGCTGCAAGCGGCTGCTGTTCCGTTCCAGCCGTTCCTATCCATTCTTTTGCTATTATAACGTCGAAGAATGACATTTCAGAGGACTCTCAACTTCGCATGAAATACATGCTGAGAGGATGATGCAGACCGCTGAGAGGTTGAATAAGGATAAGTCCTTTAAAATCAAAGAAAAAATTAAAATCGAGAAGCGGGAAGAGAAAGGACTTATTTGTAAAAATAGAAATCTCAAGGATGAGGAGAAGAATTTTTATTTTATTTTTAAAATTATACCAAGTGTTTTGGAGAGCTTTTATTAGTTAAAATTTATATCCAAGGATTTCTAAAAGAATCCATGAAAATCTATTGAAACTTTGGATAACAAAAGATTTTTATAGAGTTTTAAAAAGTCAAGTTTGAATACCACTTACTTTTTAAAACTCTATAAAAATCTAATTTGAATACCACTAGATTTCTATAAAGTTTATAAATGTTTAGATTAAATACACCTACACTTTTAAAATCCATAAAAATCATTTAAAGTAATTAAAAGTCCAACATTGAATACACCTCCCCCTTTTTCTTGTTTTATCACAAGAATATCCCACTCTATCCGTCCTTACATGAAATGATACAATAATTCTCAAATACACTATTTAATATTATTATCTTTTGTCACACGTATTAAATTTTAAACTAGTCGATATTTATATGTATATGATAAATTTGCATTGTAGTAGATACGAAATTATAGCTGTTACAAATGTTGTAGCAACTATGTTTTTATAACTATTACACTGTAAATGTTTTAGTAGTTATGGTCTTGCAGTTGCTACAACTTGAATGTTGTTGAACAAGACAAGTTTAAGTTGTGGCAGTTACGGTTTGTAACTATTACAATGTGAATGTTGTTGAACATAACAAGTCTGAGTTGTAATAGCTATGGGTTCGTAGATGCTATAATGTAATGTTAGGTGAACAAGTCAAATCCGCATTATAATAGCTATGAAATTGTATCTGCTACAACATGAATATTTTGTGAACAAGTTAAATATATGTTATAACAGTTATGAAATCATAGTTGCCACAATGTGAATGTTGGTTGAATATGTCAAGTCTTCTTCGGTTCAGGATTAAGGATGGCAATGGGTTGAGTTCAAGTCGGATTTCTTATCCTTCGTCCTCATACCCATCGGGTATCGGATATCTATCCTCATACCCATATCCATACTCATTAAAAGATCAGATATCTTATCATTCAATAAAATTATATAGTAATATTTTTCTTCTTTTCATCCAACTATCATCATTCAATAAAAGCATATAACAACAACAACCAAACCTTATCTCATTAGGTGGAGACAATTATATGGATCATTTTATGTCATTGAGCTCTATCTCCTACTATATCATCATTTATATTTAAATAAATTTTATCTTATTTTATTGTTACTTACTAAGTCTTTTTTGGTCTTCCTCTTCCTCGTTTGATATGTGTATTTGTCATAGTTTCACATCGCCTAACTGGAGTATTTATTGGTCATCTAAGTACATGCTCGTATCATCTTAAACGTGTCTCTTGGAGTTTTCCTTCAATAGATGCAATTCTGACTTTCTCTCTAATGCTCTCATTTCTTATTATATCTATTCTTGTATGTTCACACATCTACCTTAGCATTTTCATCTTTGCAACTCTCATCTTTTGCTCATGTGTTCGAGTTGTTAGGATCCTTCGTACGGAGGCTAGAGAGGGGGGTGTGAATAGCCGACACCAAATCGTCGCGTTTCTACAAACTAGGTTAGCGCAGCGGAAAATAACACGTAGAAACGAAGGAAAAGAAGACAAACCTCAAACAAACCGATGTAACAAGGTTCGGAGATTAGGGCTCCTACTCCTCGGTGTGTCCATAAGGTGGACGAGTCCAGTCAATCCGTCGGTGGATGAGTCCCCGGAGAACCGGCTAATACAATATACTCCTTCTGGGTGGAGAAACATCGCCACAATGTTTCTTGCACAAGCAAGCTAGGAGTACAACAAATACAAGAAAGCAAAAGACAATATGAAACACTTGCTTGCCTTTCTTGTTGACTGGAGTGATGAAGCAGCAGCTGACGAGAATCTAGTCGAGAAGCTCACGCGAAGCTTCAGCTGCGAGGAGCTCAGCAAAGCTCTGATAGCAGGTAAGAGCAGAAGCTCTAGAGCACAAGAACAGAAGTTCTAAGGAGGAAGCAGTAGCAGCAACGAAACCCTGTAGCGTCTTTTATACCTGCGAAGAAAAGCACGAAGGAATCTAGCCGTTGCGTCGCAACGGCTAGTTCCCTGATCGGTCCACAGACCGATCAGCGCTTTCTCCCGAACTCCGCTAGCTACTGATCGTGCTCTGATCGGTCTACTGACCGATCAGGGTATGGCCTGATCGATCAAGGCTTATTGAGTGCGGTTCCTCGCACTCCTCAAGATCGTTACCTGATCGGTCGGCAGACCGATCAGGATATCGCCTGATCGGTCCCCAGACCGATCAGTAAGCTCACAGAATCGATGCGTGCCTTCTGTTTGTTATCTGATCGGTCACCAGACCAATCAAATACACAAGCGTATCACTGGATCGGTCTGGTGACCGATCCAGAGCTTGGTTTTTGCCCAAACCAAGTCCCAAATCTCCCAAACCAATATCCGGTCAACCTTGACCTGTTGGTACATCATGCTTAGCATCCGGTCACTCCCTTGACCTGCTAAGACTCCCTACCAAGTGTCCGGTCAATCCCTTTGACCCACTTGGACTTTCCTCTTTGTGTCAAGTATCCGGTCACTCCCTTGACCTACTTGACCTTCTCAACACCAGATGTCCGATCACCCTTGATCCATCTGGATTTTCCCTTGCCCGGCTTCATTCACCAGGACTTTCCCACTGCTTGGCTTCACTCACCAGGACTTTCCCTTTCACCTAGCTTCACTCACTAGGATTTTCACCTGGCTTCACTCACCAGGATTTCCAAACTGCCTAGCTTCACTCACTAGGTCTTTCCCCTGCCTGGCTTCACTCACTAGGTCTTTCCCCTGCCTGGCTTCACTCACCAGGACTTTCTCCAACTGCCTGGCTTCACTTACCAGGACTTTCCCTCGCGCCAAACTCCCTGTTTGGACTTTCCCCGTGCCAAGTCTCCATACTTGGACTTTCCGCGTGCCAAGCTACCTGCTTGGACTTTTCCCCGTGCCAAGTCTCCGTACTTGGACTTTTCCAGTGCCAAGTCTCCATACTTGGACTTTTCGCGTGTCAAGCTCCCTGCTTGGACTTTTCCCCGTGCCAAGTCTCCATACTTGGACTTTTCCAGTGCCAAGTCTCCATACTTGGACTTTTCGCGTGCCAAGCTCCCTGCTTGGACTTTTCCCGAATCAGGTCAACCTTGACCTAAGGTTGCACCTACAATCTCCCAAACACCTATTCTTGTCAAACATCAAGAATACAATTCTCTTCTCGTCAAACATCGTCAAACATCAAAACACAACTCGAGTCAGGTCAACTCGAGTCAGGTCAACTCGAGTCAGGTCAACCAAGTCAACCTTGACCTAAGGTTGCACTAACACGAGTCATAACCCACTATTCAGCTCCATATATCATAGCAGGTCTAACGGCGGTTTTGTAGAATTTTCCTTTAAGTTTTAGAGGTACTTTATGGTCATATAAAATACTTGACACTCTCCTTCATTTCTACCATCCTGCTTGTATTCTATGTAAGACATCTCTCTCAATCCTATCATTTTGCAAAAATGATCCTTAATATTTAAAGCTCTTGGTTCTAGGCATCTCGTCATCTCCTATCTTAACAATTGTCTTATTATGTATAATATTGCTAAACTTAAATTCTATATATTTTATCTTTATTCTACTAAGCCTAAAACTTTTCTCTTTTAGTGTTTCTCGCTAAGATTCTAGTTTAGCATTTACTACTTCACATGTTTCATCTACCAAAATAATATCATCTGCAAATATCATACACCACGGTACTGTGTCTTGAATTTGTACAGTAAGTTCGTCCATAATTAGTGTAACAAGATAGGGACTTAGAGCTGATCCTTGATGTAACTCTATCTTTATTGGAAATATTTCAGTTACTCCGCCTGAAGCCTTTACTCTAGTCGTTACATCCTCATCTATATCCTTAATTAATTCAATATATGTTACGCTAACACCTCTCTTTTCTAGAATTCTCCATATAATTTCTCTTATGACTCTATCATAAACTTTTTCTAAGTCAATGAACACCATGTGTAGATATTATTTTTACTTCCAATATTTTTCAATTAATTGTCTAAGAAGATGTATAACTTCTATTGTCGATCTTCCAAGCATGGACCCAAATTGATTTTCGGTCACCGTGGTCTTTTTCCTTAATCTCTTTTTATTACTTTTTTTCAAAGTTTCATGGTATGACTCATTAGTTTAATACCCCTATATTTTGTACGTCTCCCTTGTTTTTATATAAGGGAACTAGAGTACTTATTCTCTATTGATCAGATATTTTTTTCGTTTTCAATATCATGTTAAATAATTTTGTAAGTCATTCAATACCTTATTTTCCTGGACACTTTCATACCTCTATCAGAATATCATCTGGTCTAACGACTTTTTCTATTGTGCATCTCATTTAAAGCTTGCTCTACTTATGAAGTTTGAATTCTATGATAAAAAAATAAATTCCTATGCTTATTTGACCTACTTAAATTATCTAAGTTAACTTGGCCACCTAAACTTTCATTAAAAAGTTGATGAAAATACTTCTTCCATCGCTCTTTTATTTCTTCATCGTTTACTAGTACCGTATTATATTTATCTTTAATACATTTTATTTGGATAAGATCTCTTGTCTTCCTTTATCTCACTTTAGCTATTCTATAAATATCTCTTTCTCCTTTTGTATCCAATTTTTGATATAATCGCTAAAAAATTTTAATCTTTGCTTTATTCACTATTCTCTTAGCTTCTTTCTTGACCATTATATATTTTTTAAAGTTTTTCTCGTTCTTGCAAATATATAATTCCTTATCAGCTATTTGTTTTTCTTTCACTTTCTCTTGTATTTTCTCATTCTACAACTATGATTCCTTACTTAGTGGTGCATGCCCCTTTGACTTACTGAGTACACTCTGCTACTATTTTTAATTTTGATACCATCTTATCTCATGTCGTATTAGAATCATCGTATATTTCAAATAATACTTGTACTCCTACCTTCTTCTTAAATATATTTTATTTCCCATCCTTTAACTTTCACCACTTAATTTTAGGAGTCATATATATTTTATTTTTATTGATACTATGTTTAACGCATATATCCAATACTATTAACCTATATTGGGTAGTTAAGCTTTCTCCAGGGATGACCTTGTAATCTTTATAAATCTTTTTATCCTTCTTCCTAACCATAAGAAAGTCAATTTGCGATTTATTATTCACACTTTTGAACGTGACTAAGTGTTTTTTTTTTAAAAAACATATTAGCTAATATAAGGTCATATGCTATCGTAAAATCTAATATAGTTTTCTCTTCCTCATTTCTCATTTCAAATCCATAACCCCCCATATACCCTCTCATATTCCTTATTTTTCACTCCAGTATGTCCATTTAGATCATCTCCTATTAAAATCATTTCATTTGATAAAATGTTTTATAATATTTCATCTAAGTCGTCCCAAAATCTTGATTTGGTAGCTTCATCTAATCCTATTTGTGGTGCATATACGTTAATTATTTTTAGAGTTTATTTTTCCACTATTATCCTAAGTGTTATAATTCTATCCGTTTTTCTAACTATTCTTACAACTTCATCCTTTAACGAACTATTTACAACAATACTCACTCTATTTCTTACTTTATTTTTTCCCATGTATCAAACTTAAAACTCGAGTTCTCTATCAATTTTACCTTCTCGTCTACCCATTTTGTCTGTTGTATACATAAAACACTAATTCTTCTCATAATCATCGCATCTACTTGATTTATCAGTGAGCGTTCCTATGTTCCATGTTCTAAATTTTAGATTATTAATTTTTCTATCATATTTGTTCTTATCCAACCTATAGTATGAGAACTTATTTAACACTATATTCAAATTCTCATAGAGATATAGCGATCATTGTCAATATGTTATAGTCAGACCCTGCAACACGAACTTTTGCATATTTAGTATTACACCCGAGTTCTGGAGATGTAGCAGTTCTTGCCGAGATGTTACAGTCGGATCCTGCAATCGGGGAACAACCTAGCATTAGCATAATAGTTTAATGGATCTATTCATTGAATATTTATCATAGTTTTAACGCTGGCTAACAACCTAACATAATCTTTTTCCTTTATGTAAACTTGAGACTGATCATGACTGATTCGTCATGAGCGGAATTATCATTCAATAAAAGTATATTAAAATTAATATCATATTAAAAAATTATATATAATTAAAAAATAAAATACATCAACAAAAAATAATTATTAGATTTTAATTTTTTTTAAATATATTATTTAATCAAATATTCAAATCGAATATTAATAATCTTTCTAAATCTTCCTCTATTTAAATTGAATATCAAATCCTCCATTAAATTTGAATGAAATTATCATCCTATTCTAGATTTAAATTTTAAATCGACCAGTTAAGAAGTTAAAATAAATCACGGTGAAGGTAAAAGATGAATACGTTTAAAATATAAAATAAAATAATATAAAATAAATCAAACAGTGCACCTAAGAGCAATTGTGTAATTTTCGCAGAGAGATTGGTTGGTGGACGGTGTGACCTTTGGATTAAAAAAAAAAACAGAAACGTCCCATTTGAATAACAAAGACGCCTGCCTTTTATATTTTTATATATATATATATATATATATATAGTTGAACCGGTAAATATTCCAACATTTTGCCCCTCTTTTAATCGAACGCACTGTCAGTTAGTCCCCGTCCATGGCGGCTTCTCCTTCTTCAGCCTCCTCCGCGTTGCCGGCGAGCAACAAGACGCTGTCGGTGATAGCCAACCTCTCCCAGCTTCTGCCTACCGGCACCGTGCTCGCATTCCAAGCCCTCGCCCCCTCGTTCGCCAACCGCGGCGCCTGCTACACCTCCAACAAGGTCCTCACCGCCGTCCTCATCGCCGCGTCGGCCGCCTCCGCCGCCTTCTTCTCCTTCACCGACAGCTTCACCGGAAGCGACGGAAAGCTCTACTACGGCATCGCCACGCGGGGTGGCTTCTACGTCTTCAACTACGCCAGCGACGGCGGCGGCGCCCAGACGGCGGAGGCGGCGTTGGGCGATCTGAGGCGGTACAGGCTGCGACCGGCGGACTACGTGCACGCGTGCTTGGGGGTGCTGGTGTTCTTGACGGTGGCGTTCAGCGACGGCATGATTCAGAGCTGCTTGTTCCCGGCGGCGGGGATTAACATGCGGGAGCTGGTGGTGAACCTGCCGCTGGGCACCGCCGTCCTGTCGACTCTGGTGTTCACGTTGTTTCCGACCACGCGACGGGGGATCGGGTATACCAATACGACAAAGAGCAGGAGCAGAAGTATCGAGACGGCGTGATTGCATTTGTCAGCTAAATTCATATATCAACTAAATAATCTAAAGAAAAACAAAACAAAATAACAGATTTGATTCAACGTAATTAGACTGTATTTTCCTTTCTAAGAAAAATAAATTTAATCCAGAATATATCTTATGCATACTCAAAATCTAATTTCCAAAATATTGGATTCAAACTCTGATTTTCTTAATGAATTGTTCTTAATTCTAAATACTTTATTACTATACTACACCAAATCCGTGGGAGATATAGTTCGATCCTTTTGGATACATCACGGGAGGAAGGTTTAATTAGAAGGATGTATGACTTTTCCATTCTCTTCGAACTGACATGGAGAAGGCTTGGAAGTTGAATGTCGGGCTCGAGAAAAACACTTGCAATAAGCTGATCTCGCATAAAAGAACAAATTAAAAGAGTAGTGTTCTATGAGAAAACTTCATCAAGATGTTAAAAATACATCAGAAATAACTAGGATCAAGAGAAAATTTAATAGAAAGCATACCTAAATCAATAAAGACAAAAAAAAAAAAAAGAATTAAAATTGATGAGTCTTTCACGTCTAAAAGGTTGGAAATAATGTGAATGAAAAATTGGTGGGGAAAAAAGATTTCATTGTTAATGAGATTTTAGTCACAACGATTTCATTGAAAAAAGTTTTATAACAATGAAGTTGGTTTATAATGTCACAACGATTGGAGTTGTGAATATATACATAAGGAGAGACTCTCTTTTACATTGTGAATGTGACTTTAGTCATACATTGGAAATTTCATGACAATGAGGCTGATTTATAATGTGTCACAACGATTGGAGTTGTAAACATATACATGGGGAGAGACTCTCTCTCACACGCATCCACGTAAAAGGTGCAAATCCAGGATCCATATTGCACTGAACCAAAGGTACTCGTGTGTGAGCACATTGTGCAGGTCGAATGCCGGATTGATCAAGGTAAAATTTGCTCAAATAGAACAACAAATATTTTACTTGTTGCTGGAGGAAACTAATGGATGCATTAATGCGATTAATGTAGAATCAATAATCACATACTGAAATGGCCGACCAGTGGTTGATGTTTCAAGGCTAGCTAATAAAGACAATGAATGACTTTTTTTTGGTTGTTTGCTACAACGAAGGTTTGAATCTCCTATCTAAGAGGTCATGACTTTGAGCAAAAAAAAAGAAGAGCGGACGTAAAGAGAAACTCCAGCCACTATTGTTTCCTCTTGTTTCTTTCTCTTCGTCATGCATTTCACACAATGGTCTACTCGTGATAGCATTCAGGTACGAACTCAGTTTGTTGCGATTGACCAGTGTTTGGTGGTGATCGTGATTTGTCATTATATCCTAGGAAATAGACGTCCTTCATAACCTCGAAGCACAACCGGAGGGAGACAAAACTGTTTTAAAGAAATTGCATCAAACGCTGACCTCGTCATTTCCTTTCCCGACTCGGAGTCGCTATCTCGACCGGTACAATGACCCACTCAGGCTTGAGCGATATTCAGCAGTCAAGCTATTTGGTTCCCTAACTTGACTTTCTTGATTCTGCATTTGACAACTCAGCATTCTACAACTCGGCAACACGGTAACATTCGGCATGGACCCAGAGGCACTCAGCTTCAACTCAGAAGCATTCGACTGACTTGACACTCTGTTGACCTGGCACTTAGTGACTTGGCACTTTGCTTGCCACTCAAACTTGGGAAGTACTTGGGAGCATTCATCATTCAGCTGACTAGGTGCTCGAACTTGCGGTACTCAGTAACCTGGTCGGGAGCAGCTTAACGACTTCCCACTCGAACTCGGGAAGTACTCGTGAGCAGCTCAGCGATTTCCCACTTGAACTCGGGAAGCACTCAAAGTAGTTCGGCAGAACCAAGAGTTAGTCTAATAGTTTGAGATTATCCACTCAGGTTATTTTGGAGATAAGTTTGAAGTTGATTTATAATTTAAATTCATCAAAGTTCTCCTTACAACTCTGACAATAATCTCTAATAGATTGTGGAATTAACATACAATCGTCTTAAAACAGACTCATTCTGTTGAGATAGCCACGAAGAGTGTTGAGGTGTAACAGATTTATCACATGAAGGTCTCCTCCATCCCAATTGAAAATGTTCCAATCAATCATGGGGCAAAATCAGAGAAGTTCACTGGGTTGAACTTTTACTTGACCATACTAAATTTGGCTCGATTCTTGACAGAGAAACCTCCTAAGTCTATTAAGGATGCTACGAATGTCCAGACTATTAATGAAGTTGAAGCATGGAACCATTCTGAGTTCCTATTGATGTGTAAAAATTCACAAGTATACAGAAGTGTTATCAAGTAATAAAAGATTGAATCCACAGAGATTGATGATCGAGTACTAGCTTCCTACCCAAATTTGATAATCTAAACTAATCATGGATGTGGAGTATCAAGAACAAGAAATAGTGAAGAGAAGAGAAGGAAAGAGACAGAATGCTAAGTCAAGAGGGCAGTAGAAGACAGTGGAAGGCAGTAGGAAACAATAAAAGGCAAAGGAAAGGCAGGAGAAAACAATCAGCAAAAGCAATTCTAGAATGTTGATTTCACCACATTGTTAGTAAACACTTGATTTTTGTTTGAAGTTCTATTTCTCAATAGTAATTAATGTAGGTAGACTAACTTATGATATCCGATGTAAACTTTATGAACTACACCAGGGTATTAATTCCAATTATCGTCTACTTTCAGAATGGTCGAAAATAGAGATTGCTTACTAAGGAGACCCTGTCACAAGATCTCACAACCTCCAATTGTCTCCTCTCCTACTATATGATAATGAATTAAGATTGATCCGTTACACTCTATATCAACCTAGGGTTCCTCATGACATGTCAGTCTATTCTTGTAGCCGACTCTCCGTATCTTGGTTGTCTACAGGTTGGAGGATCAGGTTCTCCTCTCGGTCCATCCCCGAATCGTCATGGGATACAAACTTTGTGCCTCTTAGCATCGAGATCGTGTTTACATAGTAGATTTGGATCATTAATCAATAATTCATTGAAATAGAAAGATCAAACATGCATAGATTAAATGAAATAGTATTTACATCACAAAGGGCTAATCCCTAATCATAGAATCAAGAGTTTACCCCCATAGAGAGGTGTTACAATCACAAAATATGTTCAGATTGATTATAATACGAATCAAATTCAGAAATTTAGAGGAAATAAAGAAAAGCTTAGGCTCGATATGAAGAATCCTCCTCCAAGCGGCTCTCGGTCTCCCTTCCTTATGCAAAGGGCATTGGATCTCCTCTAGAACACCTCGTGGAGCTTCCTTGGGGTCCTTGGACGATCCCAGATCGAGATCCCTAATCAAAGAGGTGGGATCAACTTAAATAGGCCAAGGAGTGATCGCTCGACACGAGTCGTGCTCATGGACACGGGTGCCCATGTCGGGCATAGCAGCTTCATCATAATGGCAACCATGGATTGTGCTTGCAGACATGGGTGCCCATGATAGGGCACCCGAACGAAACATGACCCATGTCTCTGTGCACGGGTACTCGTGGCAGGGCACCCGAATGAAACATGACTTATACTTCTGGGCACAGGCACCCGTGGCTGGGTGAAAAGGCTCAATTCTTAATCTTCAACTTCTATTTTCGCTCCGTTTCGCGCCCTATTACAAATATATACGAGAGCAGTATTCTGAAATAGGAAAATATCGAAACAAAGTATAAATATATAATATCATGAGATTTATGCATCTAAAGTAAATTAAAAAGTGCATCAAACTGTATCTCCTATATAAAATATGCACATCAAAATCCCCCAGACCAAATATTTACTTATCCTTAAACAAACACAAATCTAAAATGCATGTGAATATCCCTCTCCAAAACTTCAATAACCTCATCTAATCCTATCAAATAGTATCATCTTAAAGCGGAGGCATTCAATCAGTTTCACCAAGCCTACAAGCTAGTTATGTCCATAATGCATGGTTTGCTCCTAAAGTTTCAAATTCTTTCTTAGTCAAATTGTCACTCTATCGTGTTCTCAAGGTTCCCACGTTAGACACTTACATGCCATATGTGATGTTCGCCCCCCCCCCCCCCCCCCCCCTTCCCAACATAAATTCTCAAAGGCATGTATGGTATTGAGAGAAATGGATAAAGATTTTTCAGTAATCTAACTCAGTCTCTAAGGGACATTTTATCCTTCTCACCCATGACAACTATTTTCTATCTCATTATTTTCTATCTCGAGAAAATCATTTATAACTTGCAATAAGCTCTCACATAAAAGAACAAAAAGAGTGTTCTATGAGAAAATTTCATCAAGATGTTAAAGTTACATCATAGATAGGATCTTCAAATATTAAATTATTAAGAAAATTTAATCAAAAGTATACCTAAATCAATAAAGACAAAAAAAAAAAAATTGATGAGTTTTTCATGTCTAAACAATTGGAAATAATGTGAATGGAAAAATGATGGATAAAAAAGATTTCATTGTGAATGAGATTTTAATCCTGCATTGAAAGTTTCATGGCAATGAGGTTGATCTATAACATGTCACAAAGATTGGAGTTGTAAACATATACATGGGGTGAAACTCTCTCTCATGCGTGCCACGTGCAAGGGGTGCAAATTCATAACTCAGATTGTACTGAACCAAATGTGACTCGTGTGCGAGCATGTTGCATGGGTTGAATGTCAAACTTATCGAGATAAAATTGGGTCAAATAGAACAACTAATATTTTGCCACCTGAATCATTCTTTTGCTTATTGATTGAGGAAACTAATGGACGCATTAATTTAATTAATGCAGAATCAGTAATCACCGACTGAAACGGTCGACCAACGGCTGATGTTTCAAGGCTAGCTAATAAAGACAATGAATGACTTTTATTTTTCCATTTGCTATAGTGGAGGTATGAATCTCTTATATAAGGAGGTCATGACTTTGAGAAAAAAGAAGAAGAAGAAGAAGAAGAAGAAGAAGAGCATACATAAAGAAAAAGAAAACTCCATCCACTATTGTTTCCTCTTGTTTCTCCCTATTTGTCATGTATTTCCTTGGCGGTCTACCTAGACCTGACCACGGTTCGGAACCGACGGTTCGACGATTCGGAACCGCCGGTTCGACGGTTCCAGACAGGTCGACCCTTAACCTTAACCGCCCAAGACGGTTACGGTTCACGGTTCAGAACCGCCGATTCACGGTTAGGGATGGCAATTTTCCCCGCGGGTTTGGGGCCCCGCGGGGAAAACCCGAAATGGGGATGGGGATCCCCGATTTTTCGGGGATGGGGCGGGTTTGGGGCGGGTATGGGAATACTATCCCCATCCCCGAATCCGCCCCGAATATTATTATTATTAATATTAATAAATAATAATATGATTTTTAGAAATTATTATTATTAATAATATTATTAATATTGATATTAATATTAATATTATCAATTGACCCAAACAAACCACAGACACTAGAATAGCTCATGCCAGGTCAGATTACATGTATTAATATTAATATTAATATTAATATTAATATTGATGATAATATTGATATTAATACATGGCAGTTAAACTTTCACCTCCATGGATTGCAATTGATGATACAGTGGCTACCATTTTGGTGTTTCTGTGTCTGTGATTTGTTTGGGTTAATATTCTACTGTTTCTGGTGTCTGTGGTTTGTTTGGGTCAATTTGGAAATGGGGCGGGGATGGGGAATCCCCGAACCCGTGGGTTCAGGTTCGGGGAATCTCCGAACCCGAAAAAATAAGAATGGAGCGGGGATGGGAATGACAAAGCCGCCCCCGCCCCGCCCCATTGTCATCCCTATTCACGGTTCGGTTCACGGTTCGTCACAGTTCGTCACGGTTCAAGATTAATATGTTAAAAAAAATAAAAATTAAAAATTAAACATTAAACATTAAAAATTAGAAATTAAAATTTATTAAAAAAAAGGGCTTGCACTTATTTAAGTTGCCTACGTATCCCTTTAGGGGAATCAAAGTCCACGTAGTTCTTTTACATTTTTATCCTTTTACATTTTCATTCACTTCCATTTCCTGTTCCTGTCGTATTTGTTCCTTCAGTATCAAAATCTTCAACTTCGTCATCTGAAAGTTGCATTCCTTGGATTCTTTTCTCCGCTCTGGTCCAATCGTCTAGTAATGCTTGGGCTTCCAATAAGTCGGGAGACAAAGTTGATCGTCGTTCATCTAATATGTTGCCGCTAGCGTTGAACGTCTGTTTCATAGCAACTATTGACACTGGACAAGCTAAAATTTCTTTGGCGATCATAGAGATGACAGAAAAGTTTTGAGCCTTCTGTGACCACCACTTTAAGATATCAAAGTCTACTTCCCTATCTGCTTCATTAAAATCAAAAGAAGTAGTAAAATAATTCTCAAGTTCTTGTGTGGAACTTGAGGATCCTCATGAACGCATCGTCCGTTCTTTTAATAAGAGTTGTGCTTTTGTAAGTTTTAAATTACTACTAGTAGTATTGTTATTTTAAATATATAATGTTGTGTTCCATATTTTATAATATTTGATTATAAATATCATATAAATAAATTCTAACATTATATATAATATTAGCTGGATCAGGGGAAGAAGAATCTTTAATTGGAATTAAAGCATCATAATATAAAGTTAACATTTCTTGTAAAACTTCTAATTTAAATCTAGGATCTAAAGCAAATGCAATTAAATAAATTTCAGGAATTAAATAAAAATATTTTTCCCATTTAGTTTTCATAGCTATGATGCAAGGAGATAAAGATTCATTATTAATATGTTCATTTAAAACTAATACTATATTAGAAAAAATTTCTAAAACTAATTGAGCAGTGGGATAATAAACACCGGAAAGTTGTTCGGTTGCATCATTAAATACTTTTAAAATTTCACAAATACTACTACAAATATTCCATTGTTGTGAAAATAAATATATATTAGTATTAGTGTTTTGTGCAAAAAATGAACATAATAATTCTTTATATTGAAATGAATCTTGTAATAATTGGTATGTTGAATTCCAACGTGTTGGTACATCACGTGAAAATTTTTTAGGTCTCATTCCATTAATTTTACAAAACCTACCCCATTGTTTCATTTTAGATGGATGAGACCATAATTAAGAAATTGCAATTCTAATTGGTTTAATATAACTTTCTAAAATTTTTAAATCATCTTGAACACATAAATTTAAAACATGGCATACACAACGAATATGAAAAAATAAACTTCCAATAATAGGTTGACAAACAAATTTTAGATCATCTATACAAGCGGTATTAGAACTAGCATTATCTAATGATATTGAAAATATTTTATGAGTTAAACCATATTCTTCTAAAATTAAACATAATAATTATGCGATATTATGAGCATTATGTGATTCATCAAAAACTCTATAAGCTAATAATCTTTTTTGGAGGTTCCAAGAGTTATCGATCCAATGGCAAGTCACACCCATATACGAATGTGTTTGCCAATGATCACTCCAAATATCGAAACATAAAGAAACTTTATTATCTAATTTACTAAATTCATCAATTAAATTCTTTTTTCCTTGTTTTACTAATTTTTTAATTGTACGAGTAAGTGTAGTCCTAGGAACAGTTTAGCACATGGATTAAGAGATTCTTTACAAAAATATTCAAATGTGCATTTAGATCCAAAACTAAAAGAAAGATGTTCTACGGAAACAAATTTAGCTAATGATTCTCTTAATTTATTATCCGAATATAAAAATAAACCGGAATCGGTACTACCGCTAGTTGAAGAAAATCTTGATAATTGTGTTTGAGAACGGTCGAGTCCATATTCCGTCGGGTGCTTCGTTTCTACATGTCATTTCAACGACCCATAACCGCCGCCGGCTTGGAATTTGTAGGAAGCATTGCAGTGCTTACATTTTGCACGCATTTCTCCCGACGGAAGAGTGACCTTCTCAAAATGTTTAGTAAAAATAGAAGACTTTAGAGGAGGAAGTTCCCGAACCTTAGAAGTAATTGCATCGGTACTTCCTTGTGTGTCGGGTATCGGATTCGGAAGATGCTCGATCTCATCATCGGTGGATTGAATGTTGGGGTCCTCCTCCATTGATTTATTTGCTTTTCCAAGCTCGAGATGATGCACCTCCGCGGCCTCCTTCCATTGTAATTGAAAATTGAAAACGAAAGCGTGTAGAGATTAGAGAATACGAAAATGAGATTAAGAGTAGAGAAGATGGTGTGAAAATGATGAAATAAGCTCTCTATTTATAGAGTTTTGATAGTAAGGACACTAAATCATAGCCATTGATCAAAAATGGTCAAATGATCCTAACCGTTGAAAAAATACCTAAAAACCCTCTCACCCTCCCCCAACGACTATGAACCGTCGGTTAATCGACGGTTCAAGCCGTTAAAAAAAAAATAAAATCGGTTAACCGGCGGTTTGCCGGTTTTTACACCCAATGAACTGGAACTGGCCCGGCAACTTGCCAGGCCAGTTCCGGTTCGACCCGGCGAACCGGGTCAACGGGCAACCAGCCCGTTGACCCGGTTACGGGCCCGGGCCAGGTCCGGGCCAGACCCGACCCGGGGTCGGGTCTAGGTCTACCCGTGATAGCATTTATGTACAAACTCAGTTTGCCGGGATCGACTAGTGCTTGGTGGTGATTATGATTTGTTATTATATCCTAGGAAATAGATGTCCTTTGTAACCTCGAAATACAACCAGAGGGGGACAAAACTATTTTAAAGAAATTGCATCAAATGTAATCCTCGATGTTTCCTTTCCCAACTTGGAATCACTGTCTTGACTCGGTATAGTGACCCACTTGGGCTCGAGTGATATTCAATAGTCGAGCTATGTGGTTCCTCGACTCAACTTTCGAGACTCTACATTTGGCAACTTTGCGAAATGGTAACATTCGGTGTGGACCCAGAGGCACTCGACATCAACTCAGAAGCACTCGGCTGACTCGACACTCTGCCGACCCAGCACTCGGTGACTTGGCACCTCCCTCGCTTCCCACTCGGACTCAGGAAACACTTGGGAGCATTCGTCTTTCAGCCGACTAGGTGCTCAAACTTACAAGCTTAGCAACTTCCCACTCAGACTCGAGAAGCACTCATGAGCTGCTCAGCGACTTTCCACTCGAACTCGAGAAGCACTCAGAGCAGCTCAGCAGAACCAGGAGCTAGCCTGACATCTTAAGATTATCCACTCAGGTCCTTTCACAGATAAGTTTGAAGTTGATTTATAATTTGAATTTAGCAAAGTTCTCCTTATAACTCTGACAACAATATTTGATAGATTGTGGAATTAACATACAACAGTCTTAAAATAGACCCGTTCTATTGAGATCGTCATGGAGAGTGTTGAGATGCAACAGACTTATCACATGAAGGTCCCCTTCATCCCAATTGAAAATGTTCCAATCAATCATGAAGAAAAACCAGAGAAGTTCACTAGGTTGAGCTTCAAGTAGTGGCAGTAGAAGATGCTCTTCTACCTGACCATGCTAAATCTGGCTCAATTCTTGACAGAGGAATGCCCCAAGTCTATTGAGGATGCTACTAATGTCCAGACTATCAACGCAGTGGAAGTATGGAACCATTTTAAGTTCCTATGCCAAAAATATATCCTCAACTATCTTGCTGACTCATTATACATTATATAAGTATCATGGGTTAGTTTTGATATGATTAACCGAGTTAAGTTAGACTCTATATATTTGATGCATTGTGTCTAAGAGTGGAAGATGTAACAAGTAAGAAGGATAGTATGAGAAGTGAGTCGACAAACTCAGTGTGTCTACAGAAGAGTATACCGGCAGACGAGAAGGCCGCACGACACTTCCGAGGGACGAGAAGCTGGGGAGGAAGATTGCTCGAGAAGACCAGAGTTGGGTTAGGGTGAGCTCAACTCTAGAAGGCCGGAGAACCACCCAAGCGACCAGACTAAAAATCTGTCAACCTAGAAGTTGACCGAGTTCAAGCGCTCGGATCAGGTCCAGGCTCCCTGGATGTCTCTGCTAGATCACCGAGCCGTTGTAGTGAGGATCGACACTAGAGTCCACGCCAATCACATCCAGGCTCCCGGACCAAGTCTAGGCACCCAGAAACCGATAAGTTGTTGCAGAGTAGATTGAGTCGACCACGTCCAAGCGCTCGGACATTGTCCAGAAGTTCAGAAAGTGTCACATCAGTAAACGACTAGTTGTGACCAGTAGGCTATAAATAGAGCTCTAGTCTTTGAAGTTTAGAACAACACACTCGTTTTAAGTTCTGTAGTTTTTGGTTTAGTTGCTAGTGCTTTCAATGCTTGGAAGAGGCTACTCTGCCTTCATCGAAGGAGTCATTTTAGTGAGCTTACATTTGCCTTGGATTAACAACTACCCAGGTTGTAACTAAGTAACTTTCTACCTCTTACTTTACTTTATACAAGTTATTTTTATTTCGAATTAATTGTGTGCCCTTGCTAAATTCAATAACAAAAGAAAGTTCTAAATCCTTGTACAGGTTATTCACCTCCCTTTAATTAGCTTACTTGGACCTACAATTGATATCAAAGCTAGATCGCTCTAGAAGAAATAATCGCATATTAAAGTAAGAAGACGATGGTCGGTTTAAGCATTCGCCTGCCAAAGTTTAAGGGGGAGTTTGCACTATGGAAACAAAAAATGGAGGTATACTTTAAAACTGATTTCGATATTTTACAAACTATGAAATATGGTTTTGAAGTGCCTATACATGAGAATGAAGAAGAAAATGAAGAACATCTTTGGAACAAAAGTAGCAAACCAAGTTCATGGCAAATGGTAAGGTCGAATTCCACTTTCTAATCGTACTACCACCTCAAGATGTCAATAGAATCGGCGCTACAACTCAATGAAGAAACTCTGAAAAAAATTCCTAGAACTACACGAATGAACCTTGGAAACTGAGTTGGTGAAAAGAGATGTGCTCCGCAACAAACTTACAATCTCCGACTGGAAAATGAAGAATCAATCACTCAACTACACTCAAAGTCTAAGGAGTTGATCACCGGACTAACCAACCTCGGAGAAACGGTAATGAATTGAGATTCTCTATGGTATGCTCTAAATGCATTTCCGAGAACCCGGACTAGACATCGATAGTAGATTCCTACTACATTTCCAAGAATCTCGAGGTAAGTACCTTAGAAAATTTATCTACATTAGGACTTCATGAATCTCAATGTACAGGACTAAGGAGCCAAATCAAAACATCGAACTATAAGCAAAGAAGAACGGACTAGATTCAGATTCCTCACTTGACGAAAATGAAAAAGTATATATGGTAAGGAAATTCAAAAGATTTTTGAAATCTAAAAATTTTGATAAGTCACAAGCTAAGAAACTTCTATGGAATAAACGAAAAGTACGATATTACAACTGTGATGAGGAAAGACATATCAAGGATAATTGCCCCAAACTTAAAAGTAAGGAAAAAGACAGAGGGTCAAGATGGACGAAGTACAAAAATCTAAAAGCCACGTGGGAATGGGTTATCGTCAGAGTCTGAGATCGAGGTCTAGGCCAAACTTGCACTTATGAAAAGTCATCAATAAGATGAAGATGCAGAAAGCTCATCTGAGATGAGCATAGAGAGCATTAATGAAGGAGAGCGTCTAACTACGAGTTCGACACGATAAGTGAGGTACGAGTTACGACTCTTAACACCTGATCAACTTTATGATTTAATATTGATGTTATCTGGATCTCTATGTAAATTATGAACCAAGTATGTGAATTTAAAAAATGATAACATTGAATTAAAAATTAACTAAGCTAAAGCATGCCCATTAGAACATTTTGACAAAGTTTAAATGAAAATTTTTAAATTAAAGAACAAATAGAAATATTGAAAAAGAATTATGTATGTTCAAATTTTTTATCAATACCTAATTTTAGAAATACTGGAGGACTAAATTCGTATATTAGATCTCATAGGGAAAAAATTATAAAAATGCCTAAAAATTATATTCCAAGAAAATACTTAATTAATCCAATAGGTAAAAATTTATTTTGGATCTCTAAATTAGTTCTAACCCATTAAATTGATTTTATATGCATGCTAGAAATTAGCTTAGTTGAATTTTTAAATACATTGGTAAAATTATTTTATTTTTAACTTTTTGTTTAATGTTTTTTTTGTTTAAATTTTTTTTATGGTAAACTAACAGGCTATTTGTTCATAGGAATATTTTCAAAAAAAAATTAACCATTATATAATTTTTATGAATTTTGACCGAAAATTAGAATTTTAAAATTTAAATTTTTTTCAAAGATTAATTAAGAAAAATCTAATTTTTAGAAAATGATCGTTGTATTTTGAATGCTTACAAAAATTAGTAAGATTTTTTGAAAATAAAATTTATTTTTAAACATTTAAATTTAAAAATAACTATTTTTATTAAAATATATTTATCATAATTAAAATAATAATATTCTATTCAGGAACATTTTTATCATGTTTTCAATACTTATGTCTCCATTTACAAAAAATTTTAGAATTTTCTAAAACCTAAAAATAATTTTTAAGTTATGTTTGCCAAAACTGATGATTAATTGATAAAATGATTACTTTTGTAAATTAATTTTTGATAAAAAAACATATTCCTGAGAATTATGTTTAAAACGCTAAGAATATTTTCTAATATTTTTTATTTATTTTTTCCTATGTTTCCTAACATTTTTTTATATATGATCAAACGGAAAGAGAGATTAAGTCAAGGGAAGGTATAAAATTTATTGTTCATTACTTATAATGATTACAATTTTTTTTGGAATAATTGTAAATTAACTTATTTAAATTATTTTTTTGTTTTTAACCCTAACTTAACTTAGGTTGATGCACATAAAAAATGGAGAGATTATAAGTACCATGAGTTAGTTTTGATGTGATCAATCGAGTTAAGTTAGGCTCTGCGTATTTGATGTTTTGTATCTAAGTATGCAAGGACTTAGGAACATAAGAAGTTGAGCGGAAGATAAGCAAGTGAGAAGGATGGCATGTGAAGCAAGTCAACAGGCTCGATGCATCTGAGAAATGAGGACTTATGGA
Source organism: Zingiber officinale (assembly GCF_018446385.1). NCBI lineage: Eukaryota > Viridiplantae > Streptophyta > Magnoliopsida > Zingiberales > Zingiberaceae > Zingiber > Zingiber officinale. Next base: position 20,090,948 of record NC_055989.1, read on the forward strand.
AGAGTACATTAGCGGACGAGTAGGGCGTGTACGATGCTTCCGAGGGGACGAAAAGCTGGGGAGGAAGACTGTTCGAGGAGAAGGTCAGAGTTGAGTTTGGATCAGCTCAACTCTAAAAGGCTGGAACTTTAGTTCAGCTGAGTCTCTACTATGAGATTCCTGGGTTCCACAATTGAAGGTCTAACCACTACACTATAACCTGGGGTGGCACTGTGAACTCTAGGTTTTCAATTAAAACCTTAGTTAATTGATCCAATCAATTCCTAACTTAAATAAGATAGTTTAAATAGACTTCCTCAAACCTTAATCGAATTATCTCATCAAAATATATATAACTTATTTTTTATTTTAAAATGTATAAATAAATTATATTTATTTAGCATATATATTTTCAACCTATTTTTCCATTAATATCATTAATAATAATAATTTAATTTAATTTATTCTAAAGGGAATGTTAATCAAATATCAAATTGATTTAGTCTTTATTGATCAATTTGATCATCTTATCAAATACTAAATTAAATTTTAAAGGTTTTTGGATGGATCGTACTATTCTATGATCCGATATCGACTGATCCAATTCTGACTCTAAATTAATCCTATGTAAGATCGCGATCCTACAAACTATGCTGATGTTATCAAACATGTGTGCTGTAACAAGGAGTTGTTCTATAACTTTAAAGAAGTCAAAGATATGGTCAAGCTGTTCATTTGGAACTCAGCAACCTCGGACATCATGAGTCATGGGAGAGTCATGCTAAAGATAATCTCAAGTAAAGAGCTCACTCTAAACAATGTGTTGCATGCTTCAGAGATTCGAAAGAATCTAGTATTTGGATCACTTTTGAGCAAACATGACTTCTGTATTACTTTTGAGTCGGACAAAGTTGTATTATTTAAAAATGAATATTTGTAGGAAAAGACTATGTAACTGATAGGATATTTAAGCTCCGTGTAATGACCATTAGGCTCACAGTTAATAAATATGAAAACTTTTCTATTTATATGCTTGAGTTTTTATATTTATGGCATGGTAACTAGGACATATTAACTATGATGTATTATATAGATTAATAAACAAGCATCTCTACATTCCACCTTGACCTAAAATACAAATGTGAGATTTCTGTTAAAGTGAAAATAACATGGTCATCTTTTCAACACGTTGAAAGAAGCAATGAACCACTCAGTCTAATCCACACCGACGTGTGTGACCTAAAAGGTATATCGACATATAGTAGGAATAAGTAATTCATCACTTTTGTTGATGATAACATAAAATATTATTGTGTATCTTCTCAAAAGTAAAGATGAAGTTATAGAAAATTTGATCTCTATAAGAATGAGGTTGAAAATCAACTTAATAAAAAACTTAAGGTGGTTTGAAGTGATTGAGGCAATGAATATGTATCTCCGTTCATTGAGCTATGTGCTGATGAGATCAGACATGAAACAATAACTCTCTATATTCCTTAGTAAAGTGGCGTTGCTGAGCGAAAGAATCACATTCTAAAAGAATTGATGGATGCTCTTCTATTGAACTCTGGACTGCCAGAGTACATGTGGGGGAAACTATATTAAAAGCTAATTACCTTTCAAATAAGGTACCTCAGAAGAAAATGTTGGATCGAAAAGTGTTAGAGGGGGGGTGAATAGCGCTCGTGACTTTCACTTTTCGTTTTGGAAAACTAATGAGTAAACGCAGCGGAAATAAGAACAAACAACCAAACACCAAGATTTACTTGGTTCGGAGCCTGGGGCGACTCCTGCTCCAAGGCCCACGCTCGTTGAGCGTTTACTTTGGGCAACAACTATAATCTCACAAAAGATTACAAATGAATATTACAATTAATTTGTACTAAAAATTATACCGACACAAGCGAATCGTAAAACTAAAGCTTCTGGTCGTCGGTGTCTTGTTGTAGCTCAGCCGGATCATCTCGTTAGTAGTGCGCTAAAGAAAGATTGCTTAGAAAGTGTTGTCTCAAGCTGCTAGTCGAGATTAGCTGATACAAGCCGTTGAGGGCACCTTCAAGACCCTTGAGGGCGCCTCTGAAGGCTCGGATCCACAGCATGGATAAGATCCGTAACTCCTACAGCTTATCCTCTTGAGGGTGCCTCCAATGCCCTTGAGGGCGCCTCCAAGGCTATCCGAGGCGCCTCAGCTCCTTTGGAGGGCGCCTCCAAGGCTGTCCGAGGCGCCTTAGCTCCTTTGGAGGGCGCCTCCAGCTCCGCTGCGTAGACTCCTCAACCCTTGCACCCGAGGCGCTTCCAAACTCCATAGAGGGCGCCTCGAGTACTATTCATCCGAGGCAAAACTTGCTCTTTTGTCCCTGCAAGATATGTTACTCCCAAAATACCAAGCATATCCCACAACACAAAGTTAGTACATAATAATAACATAAATATAAATGTCTGACAGTCACCGGACTGTCCGGTTCTGACTTTGGATTTCCGTCCGGAAACCCTAGGTCGAATCGACGCCTACTGTTCCCTCAGCAGGGAATGCGTCCTCACCTACTCCACTCAGGAGAGTATACATGTTGCCAATTTGATCTTCCAGATTGACTGGGCTTTTGCTCAGCGCCCGAGTCTTCAGGTCTTTCTGCTGTATGCCCGCTCCACGATCCGCCCAGACTTTCCATCCGAGTCGCGACACCGGGATTTTCGCCTAGAGTTTCTGACTCTAGGACTTTTGCTAGCCGCCAAGGCTTTCCGCCTAGGGTTACCACCCCCTATGACCTAGGGCTACCATCCCCTAGGGTTTTCCCTTCGCCTAACCGCAGTTAGGACTTTTCTTCACCTAGGGTTACCACCCCCTAAGACCTAGGGTTACCACCCGCTAGGGTTTTCCACCCGCCTAACTGCGGCTAGGACTTTTACCTAAGTACACTTAGGACTTTCCTGCAATCTCATTCAAACATGTTAGATCAAAAGACAACCTAACTTTGAACCCTTTGACATAATCAAAACACAAGTTCGATCATCGGATGCTTCCCGCACCAACAGAAAATGGATAAAAACTCTTATGAGTTGTGGAATGAAAGGCAATCATCCTACAGGTACTTGGAAATGTGTGAGTGTCTTGTCAAAGTTTGGTGCTTGATGCAAAAAGGATTAAGATGAGATCAAAAAATGTTGATTACATATTTATTGGATATGTACATAACAGTAATGCATATCCATTTTTTATGTATAAGTCACAAATATCATATATACACAAGAACTCAATAATAGAATTGAAAAATACCTCATTCTTTGAACATGTATTTCCTTTATATGACCCGAGAGAAAGAAAATTCCTTAAAACAGACATATGAAATACAAGAAGAAAAGAAGCGCCAATTGAGGTTGAGTTGCTCAAACGAAGTAAAAAAGCTCAGGTGGAAAAATCTTTCGGAATAGATTTTACCACTTTCATGTTGGAAAGTGATCCCTAAAATTACTCAAAAGGTATAGGCTCTTCTGATGGACCTAACTAAAAAGAGATAATTACATCTAAGATTTGAGTCTATCTTGGAAAACCAAACTTGGGAACTTGTGAATCTTCCTATAGGAAGTAAACCACTCGGTTGCTAATGGATTTTTAAGAAAAATATGAAATCAAATGACACGATTGATAAGTACAATGTTAGATTGATAATTAAAAGTTACCGACAACGTGAAGGCTTTGATTACTTTGATATGTATTTTCGATATCAAGAATAACTTCCATTAAAGTGTTGTTGGATATTGTTGCTCTACGAAATCAGAAAATATATCAAATAGATGTAAAGACGACTTTTCTAAATGATAATTTGTAAGAAGAAATTTGCATAGAGCAACTTGAACGGTTTCTTTGTCAGAGCCGAAAAATAAGGTTTGTAGATTGGTGAAGTTGTTATACGACTTGAAATAAGCACCAAAGCAATGACATGAGAAATTTGATAATGTCATGAAGAAAAGTGAATTTAAGTTTAATGAATGTGATAAATGTATATATACATGAAAGTCACATAGAATGACTATATCATCTTATTCCTATATATAAATAACACACTTATCATTGGGAATGATAATAAGTTAATCAAATCAATTAAAGAAATATTGAATTCAAAATTTGACATGAAATACATGAGTATAGATGATGTGATTCTAGGAATCAAGATTCTTAGGACATCACAAGAACTTGTTCTAAGTTAGTCTCATTATGTGGACAAGATTCTTGAGAAATTCACCAAAGGTGATACTGCATTGGCATGAACTCTGATAAATATGAGTGAACATCTATCGAAGAATTGAGAAGAGAGTATCTCTATGAAAGAATACTCTTGAGTGATTAGAAATCTGACATACTTAATGAGTTGTACATAACTAGACTTAGCCCACACAGTAAGTAAACTGAGATATACACGAGTAATCCTAATGTTGAGTATTGGAAGAGGATAATAAGAGTATTGAGGTATTTGAGGTACACTCATGATTATGAACTGCACTACATGAGATATACTACTGTGATTGAAGGATACAATGATGTGAATTGAATATCTAATGTGAAAGACTCTAAGTCTACAAGTAAATATATATATTCGCTTTGGGAAGTGCAGTCATTTTATGAAAATCTTTGAAGAAAATTATAATAACCAGATTCACAATGGAATATGATTTTGTAGCTCTCGACAAATATGATGAAGATGTTGAATGACTATGATAATATTTAGAAGATGTTCCTAGATGGGCGAACCCGATGCCAATAATATACATACATTGCAATAGTCAATTTACTATTGATCAGGTATATAGCCATCTATAAAATGGTAAGTCTAGACATATATGTCGTATACATAATATCATTAAGTAATTACTCTCAATGAAAGTTATCACTATTGACTATATAAAGTCAAAAAATAACCTAACAGATCAACTAACCAATGGGTTAAATAGAGAGTTAGTTGCAAGCACATCATGAGGGATGAGTTTGATGCAGATGGAAAATATTGGTGCAAAAGAAACCCAACCTATGTAGACTGATCCCAAGAACTAGGTTCAATGTTACCACCTAACTGTATCGACTAAGTAAATCACTGTGGGAGGACTACCCAATCGACGAGTGAAATGATGAAGATTCAGTATATGACTTTTAATGATCTAGTATAAAAATGTGAAATTTTCTTGAGAGACCATCTATATGAGAAAGAAATGGAGTTGTTTCAAAAGATTTGTGTTGATACAATCAACCTCTAGGGTTTTAATGTTCGACAATGTACCTAAGTCTGGTTAGTTTGGCCAAGGGTCGATCCAAACATGACTTGATATTTGGAAGAGAGAAGTCTAGTCAGGATAACTAATAAGGGTAATTCCTAACTGGAGGTTAGGTAAGGAAAAGTCCAGACAAGTTTGTAGGACCAGATGTATAGCAAGAGTAAGTCCTAACTAGAGGTTAGGCAATGCAAAGTCTTGGCAATTTTGTAGGACAAGATATTTGTCAAGGATAAGTCTTAACTGGAGGTTAGGCAAGACAAAATCATAGATGTCTGACAAAGGTAAGTCTAAATAGGTCAAAGGTGACCAGATGCTTGGCAAAGGGAAATCACCTTAGGTGGTGAGATCCTAAGGATTAAGCTTTAGGTGGTAAAGTCTTGGATGCAATCCAAGCATGAAACCTAGTAGGTTAGGTAGATTTACAGGAACACAGCTTGATCCTAAGAGATTAACCCTTAGGTGGTAGATTTGGAGGAGGGAACTTTAAGCAAAAGGTAAGCCTAGTAGGCCAGGTAGACTTATAGGATTAAGACTTAGGTTGCTTGTTTATTGTTTATGATTGTTTTGCAGAAACTTAGAGTTGAAAGTAAAAAAGAGAGCAGACAAACATAAACGTGTGAACTGAACTTGACTTGGATCTAACCAAACCCAAACTTGTTTAGTAGATCGAACCAGTGGTTTAGTAGACCGAACCAGCGGTTCAGTAGACCAACTGGGTTCAGTTCCAGATTGCTAAGTTGTCAAAAATATTGATATGGAAGTTGATCAGGTTTAACTTTATGATGTGGATGAGGATAAGGATAAGTCATATGATATGGATAAAGATAAGGCTTGATCCAGATATGACTTCATCCAGATAAGAGTTGATTCAGATATAACTTCATTTAGATAAGACTTGATTCAACTAAGGATATGATCTAACTCTATAAAAGGAGACAAAAGCTCTACGTTCAAAATAATCATTCTTCCACTGCTCTATCTCCATACTTGAAAAAAATGATAGCAAGACGAAACTCTACCACCGGGGAAGCTCCAGGAGGGGCACCACACTCAGGATTTTTAGATCGGTTGTTGACTAAGTTTATTTATATTTATAAGTCATACTTTATCTTATTATCTTTGTGCTTGTGATTTAAATCTGTAAGCAATTTCTCTGTCTCCGGAAAAGTTTTAGAAAGGAAAAAAATTAGTGGGCAGGTGCCTCCCGTACTTATGCCTTAGACATACTGAACCAAGTAAATCTACATGTCTCTTTTCGTTCATTATTGTTTTTATTATATTTCTCTATGACTAACTTTAATAAAATGAACACGACAAAATGAGTAAAAGAAAAACAACAAGTCAATATTTACCCCTCTCTGTTGATGCCATTGGTCCTACAAATTAGAAGCGCAATTCTTAAAATTTATTACAGAACTAGACATGTTTATGACCAAGAACTAACATATTCATGAGAACTGAGTTATATTAGGGAGAGTCTTGTGTGAGATGTGTCACTGCTTATATAGAAGATAGAACAGTTCAAGGACATTGTATTTACTGTCAGCCAATAAGCAAACATATTTTCATAAGAGAAAGTTCAAAGGGTAAAAATCTATATGTCATATACTAAACTCAACTATTGAATATTATCTCACACTTTGTTTTTGTTCATGTGGAGATTGATGGAAATAATATAAATGGAAAAGGTGGTAAATGGGAAGAGACTACATTGTGAATGAGACTTTAGTTCCACATTGAGAGTTTCATGACAATGCGGTTGGTTTGTAATGTGTCACAACCATTGGAGTTGTGAATATATGCATGAGGAGAGGCTCTCTTTCACTTGTGACTATTGGTGCAATCGACCTATATGATTTCGATGTTTGACAATATTCCTAAGTCTAATTAGTTTGACCAAGGGTTGATCCAAATAGGACTTGATGTTTGGAAGAGAGAAGTCTAGTCAGGACTAGATGACTAGCAAAGGTAAGTCCTAACTGGAGGTTAGGTAAGGTGGAAGTCCTGGTGAGTGAAACTAGACTATAGTGAGTGAAGCTAGGTAGTGGAAGTCTTGGTGAGTGAAGCCGGACCCTAGTGAGTGAAGCTAGATATTGGAAGTCCTGGTGAGTGAAGTCAGGTCCTAGTGAGTGAAGTTAGGTGGTGGAAGTCCTGGTGAGTGAAGTTAGGTGAGTGAAGTTAGGTGGTGGAAGTCCTGGTGAGTGAAGTCAGGCCCTAGCGAGTGAAGGTAGGTAGTGAAAATCCTGGTGAGTGAAGCTAGGTGGTAGAAGTCTTGGTGAGTGAAGCCTGACTCTAGTGAGTGAAGCTAGGCAATGGAAGTCCTAGTGAGTGAAGCTAGACAACACTAGGGGGAGATAACCCTAGGTTATACTTGAATTCTATTAACACTATTTTGCCTTATCATTTTATCTATTGTGCTAGCTCAGTGTTGCAGGGAAGCTCAGCTTGGTCGACGGGCTGACCGGGTAGCTGGCACGAAGTCCAGACTAGTTGATGAGCTGACCGGATGTCCGGCAAACGGTGAGTGAAGGTAAGTCACTGGAGGAGAGTGACTATGAGAACGCGTCCCAGTTGAGGGATAGTAGGCGTTGGTCTAGTTTAGGTTCATTTGGGATCCCTAAATTGAGACCTTGACTAGTTCCTGGTTCTGGGAGGACAGGAACTAATTAATACTCTATTTGACTATAATTGTGTTAACACTTTGTTTTGCAGGGTAGTATAATTTGTATTTTTCTTGGACTAACTTTGTCTTGCAGGAAAGCAACCTGCTGGAAAAGAAGGTCCGGGCACTCGGAAGGGGTCCGGGCGCCCGAAAGGCAAATTTTATCTCGACAGTTTGGAGTGCATCGATTGGTTGGCCGACGTCACGATCCAGGCACCTAGAAGGGATCTGGGCGCCCGGAGCACTCCTATAAAAGGAGCCTTCCACCAGAGCTTCGGTGAACACCTTCTCTCTGCGATTGCTCTTGTGCGCGTTGCTTCCAAGACGCTCTTGCTACGCTGCGAAGCTTCACCAACAACCAACGATTTAGACCTTATTTTCTTGTTGTCGGTAATTTCATTTTACAAGTTCTTGTACTTAATCTGTAATCCTTTTGCGAACTACTAGTGATTGCCCAACGAAAGCACTCTCACGTGCGGACCTTGGAGTAGGAGTTGGCGAAGGCTCTGAACCAAGTAAAATTAGTTTTGTTAGCGTTGTGCTTGTTATTTCCGTTGCGTACTCGATTTGATTTTTGAATTCTCGATAATCGCTATTCACCCCTCCCCCCCTAACGAACTTTACAATCCAACAGTGGCCACGTAGGAGGTTCAAATCCAGGATCCGGATTACACTAAACCAAAGATAACTAGTGTGCGAGCATGACTTGTACATGTTGAATACTAGACCGGTCGAGCCAAAATTTATGCAAATGGAACAACCAATGTTTTGCCACTTGAATCATTCTTTTACTTGTTGCTCAAGGTAACTAATGGATCCATTAATGTGATTAACACAGAATTTGTAATCGCCGATTGAAACAATCAATCGACAGTTGGTTTTTCAAGGATGGCGAATAAAGGCAATGAATGACTTTTATTGGGTCATTTGTTGTAGTTGAGGTATGAAGGTCCTATATAAGGAGGCCATTACTTTGAGCAAAAAAAAATAAGAACATACATAAAGAGAAAGAAAACTTCATCCACTATTGTTCCCTCTTGTGTCTTCCTCTCTGTTGTGCATTTTGCTCGACGTTCTACTCGTAATAGTATGTGGGTATGAATTTAGTTCGCTGTGATTAACCAATGCTTGGTATTGATCACAGTTTACCATTGTATCATAGGAAACATATGTCATTCGTAACCTCAAAGCACAACCGTAGGGGAACGAATCTATTTTAAGAAAACGATGTCAAACATATGCCTCAGTGTTTCCTTTCTCGAACCAGAATCAATGTCCTAACTCATTATAGGAACCCACTTGGGCGATATTCGACAATCGGTCGGGTTGTTTGATTTCCAGACTCAGCTTTCTTGACTCTGTATTCGGCAACTCGGCAACATTCGGCGTGGACCCGGAGGCACTCGACTTCAACTTAGAAGCACTTAGTTGACTCATCACTCTCCCACTCAGACTCAGGAAGCACTCGAGAGCATTCGTCATTTAACCGACTCAATGCTCAGACCTTGCGGTACTCAAAAAGTAACCTGGTCAAAGAAGCTTAGTGACTTTCCACTCGGGCTCGGGAAGCACTTGTGAGCAGCTCATCGACTTTCCACTTAGACTCGGGAAGCACTAAGAGAAGCTCGGCAGAACTAGGAGCTAGTCAAACAACTTGAGATTATCCGTTCATGTCATTTTGCAGATAAGTCTGAAGTTGATTTGTAATTTTGATTCAACAAAGTTCCCCTTATAACTGATAGATTGTGTAATTATCTTCCAACATAAACTTTCTTTGTGGTCCCTTGTGGAAGAATGATGTAAATGAATGATTTATAAAAATTGGATGCAAGCAATATAAAGAGAAGTCGGAAAAAATATTTTTCTACTTTTTTTTTATTTTCTCGATCTTTTTCACAGCGAAAATAAATTAAAGTGTTATAGTTGAAGTCTCTTTAAAAAAATACAAAGCAAGTTTAAAGGGCGTAAATAACTAGTTAATTACAACTAGCATCCTTTATTTAAGAACTGAATTTAAAAAGAGCCTAGTAAGGCATAAGGGGTTAAGTATTCGATACACTTTGTGTGGAATGATCGAAGTGCTTATTCAACACTTCTATTGCAAAGAAAGGAGAGGGCATAGCCCCTCTAATTTGATTGAATAATGAATGGGCCTTTACCCAATGAATGTCAAACCACTGGGCTCTAATTAGCTTCCCTATTTGATTTGTCAACCTTAACTAGAATCAGTTTTGTTGCTGCGCCAATTGATCGAATGGACTAAATTTGTGTAATATAGATTTTTTTTTCTTCCAATTAGTTTGACACAAAATAACATTTGTGTATATTTGAGTTAGTACTTATGTTTTCATGTTTATAGTAGGGTGAGCACTTGATTAATTCGATCTATAAATTAACCGAAAACTTATTTAATATTGACTAACCGAATCGAATCAAAATTTTAAGCTATGCAAATAGATGAGATATAGGGGTCTTCTCCCTCCTTTGAGTATCTTATAATTAAATATTTATTTCTCATTCACTCACAAATATCTTTTATAATAATCTACTCATAAAATACATTGTCCATTCCTCTAATTAAATTTTATTTTTTATTGGTTAAGAAAACTAATCTCCAATACTAAATCTCAAATTGATAACTCTTATACAATCTGAAACATATTTGTTGGAAGCAACTAAAACTAAAATCAGTATAGGAATCTGAAATAAACGGAAGCTAACATATAAACTCATATAATTTTAGTAAATTGAAACTTACAACATAGATCCATAACATAAAATTTAGAATCAACATCAAACACTTTAGAATCCCTAGTCAACTAAACACAAATTGTTGATACTTGATCCCGTCCGGAAGCTGAGTCGGACGGAGGCCGGTCGCGGTGGACTGGGCGTTGACGGAAAGTCGCGGGCGGTGCAGGCTCCCCACGGGTGGCTGATGCGGCTGCAGGACCCTGCGCACACTCAGACGATCCCCCCTCTCACGTTAGAAACCAAAACCCAGGGAAAAAGTCCCCGGATCAGGCCCTCCGACGCTCAAGTCAGGTCCTTTTTCCCCAGAAAAAAGCAGACAGAAGGAGAAAAGGAAAACAGTTGTGGAAAAAAGTGACGGGGGAGTGTGTGCGCGTACCTGCGTACGAGGGATTTCTCCCCTTTTATGCATCCTCCTGCTAGAACCTGCCCCTCTGTCAGAAAACGTTAGACGCCCGGCTTTGTCCTCTAGCTCTGGACACCTGTCGCGCTGCTATTTGTTGTGAAAGCATCTTTCTGTTAGGAAACTCCGCCTTCGCACTTGGGTTTTGTCCTGTAATGAGGGACAGCTGGCAGGCTACTACTGGCTATGAGGGCATCTTTTCGTTTCAGGAACCTTCGCCTTCGCCCGCATCGTTGGTATGTAATGATTACCCCTGACGGACCGTTGAGATTCTCCGCTCCCGTATTACTTAGCTCCTCCGATCCATTGTGTCCCCGCACCAGCCTGCACCTGTGGTTCGCATTTCCAGGCCTCCAATTCGCAGACCTGCAGCCCTAACTGTTTAGACATAGCTACGCTGATCTTCAACCCGCATCCTGCGCTTTGTACTTCCTGGCCCTCAACCGCAGGTCTGTAGCTCGGGCTGCTTCTGATCAGCTCTGCCGCTTCCGACCCATTGGCCTATACTTCCAGTTCTGGGCCTCTGCTTAGCTCTGCCGATACCGACTTGCATCCTGCGCTTTGTACTTCCTGGCCCTCAACCGCAGGTCTATAGCTCGGGCTACTTCTGATCAGCTCTGTCGCTTCCGACCCATTGGCCTATACTTCCAGTTCTTGGCCTCTGCTTAGCTCTGCTGATACCGACTTGCATCCTGCGCTTTGTACTTCCTGGCCTCGAGCTGCTTCTGATCAGCTCTGCCGCTTCCGACCCACTGGCCTATACTTCCAGTTCTTGGCCTCTGCTTAGCTCTACCGATCCCGACTTACATCCTGCGCTTTGTACTTCCCGGCCCTCAACCGCAGGTCTGTAGCTCGGGCTGCTTTTGATCAGCTCTGCCGCTTCCGACCCACTGGCCTATACTTCCAGTTCTTGGCCTCTGCTTAGCTCTACCGATCCTGGCTTGCATCCTGCGCTTTGTACTTCCTGGCCCTCAACCGCAGGTCTGTAGCTCGGGCTGCTTCTGATCAGCTCTGCCGCTTCCGACCCATTGGCCTATACTTCCAGTTCTTGGCCTCTGCTTAGCTCTGCCGTCTGGACTTGCATCCTGCGCTTGTACTTCCGGCCCTCAACCGCAGTGTAGCTCGGCTACTGATCAGCTCTCGCTTGACCCATTGGCCTATGCTTAGCTCTGCTGACCTCGACTTGCATCCTGCGCTTTGTACTTCCTGGCCCTCAACCGCAGGTCTGTAGCTCGGGCTGCTTCTGATCAGCTCTGCCGCTTCCGACCCATTGGCCTATACTTCCAGTTCTTGGCCTCTGCTTAGCTCTGCCGATACCGACTTGCATCTTGCGCTTTGTACTTCCTGGCCCTCAACCGCAAGTCTGTAGCTCGGGCTACTTCTGATCAGCTCTGCCGACCCTGACCGGCCTATGTGCTCTGTATTTCCGGGCCCTCTACTGCAGGCCTGTGGATCGAGCTGACTCCTCTCAGCTCTGCCGATCCCAACCCGCTTCTGCCTATGCTGAGCCCTGACTGTCCTGTCAGCCTGCCTTTTTGACCGCCAAGTCGCCATGACTATTGACCGCCACCTCCTCGTGACTTTTGACCGCCACATAGCCTGGACTTTTCTAATCCTTTCCTCTTGGGCCCCTCCATCACTAACCGTATCACAAGCCTCCCCCACAAGTCTAGTCGAAGGAGGACGACAGTCTGACTGACTAGACCTCCGCACCTTTCTGTAACTTCGGCATATCTTTGTGATCTCAGCAGATCTCTGTGTATCTACCTCAGCGTATCTCTATGATCTCAGCATATCTCTGCGCACCCTGCTTCCTGCGTCATGCATCAGCTTTTGTGTCGCGTTGCTTGGGATACCATGCCTTCTTCCTTACGTCACCAGTCGCTTGGGGTGTTGCGCCCATGCCTTTGCTTTGACTTGGCCACCCGCCTTCTTTATAAAGAGCCTCACGGTCACTTCTTCGCTCTATCCTTCTTCATTCCTGCTCCCCTACTATCTTTTGTTCACCCGTGCTTTAACTGCTTCTTTCCCCCGAAATGCATTCTCCTTCCTTTGACGAAGTTGATCAACTACCTTCCCAAATGCGGATAGATCAGCTCACCTCGCAACTTGCCGAGAAAGAACGCGAACTGGAGCGCCTGTCCAAGGACCGAGCTCGTCTGCTGGCTGCCTTGCATAACATGGACGCCCTGTATCGTCTTACAAAATCTCGCGTGCATGCAGAAAAGGCGATGAAAGACGAATACCAGTTTGATCTGCAGCACCAAATTAGCCGCCAAGACCGTTTGCAACGAGAGCATGAGACAGAGTTATCTCTCCTCCGTGCGGTTCTTGAGGACAAACAAGACACGCTCGCCCGGCAACAAACAGTCATCGACTCCCTTCACGCGGAGCTGGTCCGGGCCGTGAGCGCGCCTGAATCTCCCGACAGGTCTTCACGCGGGAGTGCTCGTTCCCCAGGGCCAATTCCTTCCACAAGTCAAAGCTGGCCTGGGGAATAGTTGTCGCGGTGGCTCCTTTGTCAGGAGGCGTTTCTGCCTGTAGCCTTGGCTGTATCCCTCCCTTGCTGAACTGCGCTGCTACGCTTGTAGATCCGTCCCCTTTTGGCCCGGTTTCTCCTGCTCAATTTTCATCTAGCAAACACGTTTTTAGAAATAGGCCCTTGTGTAAGAGCCTAGAGTCGCTTCATGATTTCTTTTCATGCATGTATTTTGGATAATAAAGTCAATGTAGTGCTTAAAAATTGCAACTGTGATGAACGTGTAAAACCTGATTTCGTAGTTAATATTGGCACTGTAGGAATAGGGTAGATGGTGCTCCGCATCCCTTGCCCTGCGTATTTGCTGCATATTTGAAATTTGCGCAGAGTAAAGTTAGATGTAGCTGACCTGATTATGGAAAATGCCCTGCTCAAGGTGAGGCACATCTCTCAGCAAGGTAGTTAGGCATAGGCACCGAGCTCGCTTATGATTTTCAAAGAGGGGCTGATTTTTGATTCCCGCATGGGGCCGACCTGAAAGGTCGTTGGTCGTGAGGACAGAGCTCACTTTTGATTCTCGCATGGGAGCCGACCTAAGAAGGTCGTTGGGCGTGAGAGCAGAGCTCACTTATAAGTCGCACTGAGGCGAGAGTCTGGGACTACCGACCTAAAAGGTCATTGGGCGTGAGCACGGGGCTCACTTTTGATTCTCGCATGAGAGCCGACCTAAGAAGGTCGTTGGGCGTGAGGACAGAGCTCACTTATAACTCGCACTGGGGCGAGAGTCTGGGACTACCGACCTAAAAGGTCGTTGGGCGTGAGGACAGAGCTCACTTATAACTCGCACTGGGGCGAGAGTCTGGGACTACCGACCTAAAAGGTCGTTGGGCGTGAGCACGGGGCTCACTTTTGATTCTCGCATGGGAGCCGACCTAAGAAGGTCGTTGGGCGTGAGGACAGAGCTCACTTATAACTCGCACTGGGGCGGGTTCTGGAACTACCGACCTAAAGGTCGTTGGGCGTGAGCACGGGGCTCCCTTTGATTCTCGCATGGGAGCCGACCTAAGAAGGTCGTTGGGCGTGAGGGCAGAGCTCACTTATAACTTCGACCTGAGAGGGGCTACCGACCTAAAAGGTCGTTGGGCGTGAGCACGGGGCTCACTTTTAATTCTCGCATGGGAGCCGACCTAAGAAGGTCGTTGGGCGTGAAGACAGAGCTCACTTATAACTCGCACTGGGGCGAGAGTCTGGGACTACCGACCTAAAAGGTCGTTGGGCGTGAGCACAGAGCTCACTTATAACTCGCACTGAGGCGAGAGTCTGGGTACTCCGGTCCGAGACCGGTGGCGATGGCGCTGGTCCGAGACCAGTAATGATACTCCGGTCCGAGACCGATGGCGATGGCGCTGGTCCGAGACCTGCTGGACCCTCCTTGCTAGTAGCACAGATGTGACGCTCTCTTCAGCCTCCATTTGCCTCATCTGAACCACCTTAATTACTTCTACCGGCTGGGCGTTATTTGCCAGTTTTGTGCTCGTTCTGCCGCATCCCTTGTCTTCCTGCAATCATATCATGCATAGTATAGGATGTGGGCGGGAGAAAGGGAACATGAACCTTATTCGGCCCTGGGCACGCAACGCTCTTCTAGCTTGTGGGAGCTTCGCGTGCCTTTGCATGCTGGTGTGGTAACGAACCGGCCTGGGGGCTGTCTCCACCGAGATGCTTGCCTAGCTACTCCGAGTAAGCAGCCCCCCTGACTGCCAACCCGTGCCTTCCTAACCTCCGCTGATCAGCCCTGTTCCCTGCGCGACCCCTACTGAATTGCCTGGCCCTTGCAGCTCTGTAAAATCTCCCACTCGACCTTACCGAGGGATGCCTCTTTTTCCACACCTTGTCATGATTACTCCGTCGCGCCTATCTTTAATAGGTTTATCCTTATGCTGACACCTGTCCGTTGCATTTATGGTCCACGCTTCCTGACGTCAGTTTCCATACCTTTTTCGTACGCCTCCGTGCTTACTTCCCTTTAGACGGCTCGGGGCGGGTTACCTAAAAAGATACTCGGCCCGATTCTTGATGCTTCTTAGGCATGAATGGACTTTATAAACCCTAAAGGTCATCTGCCGCTTCCTTTCCAACGCTTCGTTCTCCTCCCCTCCTCCTCCGTGCTCGTCCTTGCTAGTGCAACTTGCCATCTTCCGGCCTGATCTCGCGACCCCTCTGCCCTTCTGATCGTTCCTGGCCTGTGATCCTTCTCGCCTCTAACCTTCTTGCTTGCTTCTCCCTCGCGACAATGGATGGTAAGGACCTCCCCTAGTATTCATGCTATCTTTCGGATTTGGACCACCGTGACCTGTCGGTATTACAATCCCTTCTGCAATTGGATTCCTCATATGAGCTTCGACTCCCATCACCCAATGAACATCCTTCGTCTCCTCCTGAAGGCTGTATCACTGTCTTTAGAGATCAGATTATGGGCGGTCTTCGCTTTCCTTTGCACCCCTTTATTTCAGACTTGTGCCAATATTGCGGCATCGGCGTCTCCCAGTTTGCTCCCAATGTATTTCGAGCTATCTGTGGAACCGTCATCTTATGCCGTATCTATCGAATTTCCTTGACGCCTCACCTATTCCAGCACTTCTACTCTTTCCGGCGAGCCGAGGCGGGGATATTCAACGTTCAGGCCAAGCCGGGCTTTAAGTTCTTTGACGGCCTACCTTCTTCCAATAAGGGCTGGAGGTCCCGCTTTTTCTTTCTTAAACCGCCTTCCCCCTTGGCTGGGTCTTCTCAGTGGCGCCCCCTCCCGGCTTCGGCTTTCCCCCCACATGTTCATGAATCTGCCTGCTTTGCAGCTGCGGACAAGTTGACCGGTGTTCTTGTTCGCTTGTCTATGTTGATGCTGGAAGGCATTTTATACACCTTCGGCTTTAGTCCCGTCCCTGCAGAAATCGGAGCTCCCTTTGGTAAGCTGTCTATTCTTGCACGCCGCTCTTCGCTAACTGAGGTGCCTTTTCTTTTTTATTCTTGTAGCGGCTGCTATCCTCCGTTCCTTCGCCTGCCAAGAGACGCCCGCAGTTGCTGTCCTGGAAGCCCTGCATCAGGAGCTGACACCAGGCCTACCTTCTGATCCAGCTGCTGCCTTCGATCCTCAACTTCCAGCACCCCCAACCTCTGATGTTGTGATTGCCCCGCCGTTCGCAGTGCTACCTTCTCCCAGCGCTGCAGACCCAGCATTGTCCCACACCTCCGATCAACCTGCGACTGCTTCTTCGCCCACTAGACAGGCTCCTCCTCTCCGTCCTACTCTGCGGCTGCGTGTGACGCGCAATAGCAAACGGATGGCCCCGGTCACCGCCACTTCTCCTCCACCTTCACAGCGCCAACGCGTGGTGGTTCTTTCTTCCCCCTCCAAGTCTTCGGGCACGAGCTCGGCTCAGGAGACCAGTTTGGGCCAGGAACAGGCCTATGACCTGGAGGTGGTAGGCCCGCCGTCAGACCGACTTACTACGGCGCCACTCCAGAGCGTGCTACCTGCCCCGCCTTCACCTTCTGGTGGCCAACCCCTGGATTCCTTGACTCCTCCAGCCTCCTCCCCTCTGATACCAACGAGTTCGGTCGTGCCTGTTTCTGAACCGCCCTCCCTGGACTGGGCCTTTAGGGCCCTCTGGAGGCTTCCTTCGGCGACTGACCCGGCGAACGTGCCAGCTGCTACCTCATCCCCTTTTTTTGGCAGGGTCGACTTCCACGGGGCCTTGGCCAACTCCTGGCAAGCGGCTCATCGGCAGTTCTGGGAAAGCGAATACCCTCTGGAAGAGCTCGATCAGGTTGCTTGTTCTCTGGTCGCGGTGAGTCCCTTCTTCCCTTCTTTCCTTCTTCTGGGTGTGCGTGTGTGTTTCCATAACTTCCTTTCCCCTCCTATGGGCACTTGCAGACCTGCTCGGCGAGTCTGAGCGTAGTCCAACGAGCGGCCGAGCTAGAACGGGAGAATGTGGCACTCAAGGCCCGTCTCCGGGAACTGGAGCATCCTGCGACTTCCTCAGCTCCTCCCGAGCCCCCTTTGGGAAGCTTGGATGCCTATTTGCGGGCCATCGGGGAGTCAGCAGCTTCGGCTCGGACCATCTCCCATGCTGCCTTTGATAAACTTCAACAGTTGGAGGCGGCTTTGAAGACAAGTGAGTCTTCCCTGGCCTCTGAAGTGGAACGCCGTCAAGCGGCGACCTCTGAACTGAAAAACCGAGAGGCAGAGCTGCTTGCCCAGTCAAGGGAATTGGCTCTGCTGAAACAAGGTCGGGAGCTCCTACAGATGGGGCTGGCTGAAGCCCAAACCGTGTCCAGTGCTGCTGTGGGTCGGGAAACCACCCTGCGAGCTCAGTGGGAAGCTTGTCAGGCCCAGCTTCAATCTTTGTAGGCGGAGCTTTCGCGGGCCCAGGAGGCAGTGTCTCAGGGCCAGAGTGACCTGGCTGCAGCTCGCGCGGAGGCTACCCAGGACAAGGACGCCATGGCAGAGTACCTGGCGGGAGAGCTTGGGCGGCTGAAGGCCTACCGCTTGGCCTATGTTCGTTCTTCCTTTTTCCTTCAGAAGCTGGGGCGCTGGATGGTCGTGCTGCTGAGTTACGGGGCTGCTGGCGGGGTAAGACAAGCCTTCGAGCAAGGTTATTTGCGCGCAGCGCCCCCCGCCACTTTCTTGGATACTGCTCGCCTTGCCCGGGAACTGCCGCAGGACACCTTCCCCTCCTTCGAGGCGGATGACGGGCTCTTCTTCCAGGCTGCTCCTCCTCCTACTGCCGCTCCAACCCTCGTAGAGGTGTCTCCCCAGGATCTTCCTGCCGCCATCCCCCAAGCTTCTGAAGCCCTTGCCCCTCCTCCTGCTGAACCAGCCGACCCAGCTTCCCCTCTGTCGGCCTTTAATGACCCGTCTCCTCCTTCTCTGAATGTAGTGTAATTAGAACTATGTTAGGCTGCTTACTTTTTGATGCGTTGATACCGGCTTTTCTTCGGTGGTATTTGTGTAATGGTACTGACCTCGGCCTGTTTGTCTTCGCTTTCCCCTACGATCCTACAACTGTGCTGCGTCTCCTTCGCGCACTGATAGCTTGTTTTCTTCGGCAAGTTGTTCGTTAGTTTCGGCCGAGCTTCGATGATCAAATTTCCCTTATCTACTTTCTTTCGCTACGTAGCCTCTCCTCCCATCGTCGCCCTCCTAATGGGCTTGCCTGGGTTAAAGGTTACCTCGTGTGTCCGTGCAGCCCGTGGATTTGACTTATCCGCCTTCTGGTGACCCTTCCATACGCTTTTGTTCTGTTTAACACAATTTCCCAGGGAGGCGCTTCGTATCTCGGACCCTTATCTTTCCCTTAATGCCCCCTGATTGTCTTCTCGAAGCTCATCGCAGAACGTCCCCCGTCTACTCCAGACCCTGCATCTACCGTCCGTTGTTGACTTACGAAAATGTCCTCCGCCCACCATACCTATAAGTATTATATGACTCTTTCTTTCGCTATGACAGTAAAGCACTCAAGCATCGCCGCCGCCGACTGATCTTTTCTGAGACTGCGCCGCGCTTCTTCTTTCTTCTCCAAGCTTCCCCTTTTCGTCTGTTCCTTCTGCCGCCTGAGATAATCTTCCTTGCAATGGCTTCTCCTTCTTGGGCTTCCTTGCTAGCGGAGCATTTCCCAAGCGCTTCAACTTTCACTGAGTTAGATTGGGATGACCTACAGTACACTTACGAAGTCCCTTCTAGCTTTCGCCCCATCATTCCTACTGGTGTGAACTTGTACTTCGATCCCCCGCCGGGTTCTTGTACTTTCTTTACTGAGCAGTTCGTATCTGGCCTTCGTCTACCCCCGCATCCTTTTTTGTCCGGAGTGTGCCGCTACTTTAAGGTTCCCTTAGGTCAGCTATCCCCCAATTCCATAAAAATCTTATGTGGCTTTGTAGTACTCTGCGAAGTTTGTGAGGTTTTCTTGGTCAGCTCTCCTTTTTCATTGCTTCTTCACTCTCGTTCGGGGTGCCGATGGTCTCTTTGATTTCCAAGCTCGCAGCCAAACCGCTTTCTTTTCTCCTCTTCCTCCTCCCAGTGCTAACTGGAAGAAAAAGTTCTTTTTTCTCTGGTTTCCGGAGGAAACTGCCTGGCCCATGCACTGGCAACCTGAACTGCCTCTGACTCCAGCGCTGGACGAATTCCACCTGGACCTCTCCTATGCCACGGCTGCTGATCGATTAGAGGATTGGCGCTTGAATATGACGAGATTACTATATGAAGATCTACTTTCTTTCTTCAGGCTAAGCCGCTGTACCTCTGACACACCGCGCTCCTTAGGTGAGTCAGTGTGGAATGCCTCCTTTTCGATTCCCTTAAGAGTGACTTCTTGTGTTGATGCCTTCAGCTGAAGTTTTGTATCGAGCGTCGGAGGTTCTGCCTCTGCCCCTCGATGACCTGGAGATAATGCGGCGCAGTCGGGCAATCTTGGGCAGGAGGCTACTCCCTCACCTGGGGTCTGCCGCAGTCAGGGCAGCGACTCAGCCTGCTCCCAGCCCTGCCCTACACGCCGCTTCTCCTTCCTCTGCCGCCTTGAACCGAGGTCGGGGTCGGGGCCAAGCCACACTCCCGGCCAGAAGCGTCTCCCGAGGAGCCTCGCGATCATCCAGACGCGGTCGCGCAGCTCTTCATCGCGCAGGTCCGAGCTCATCCGGACGGGGCGACACAGACAGGGGTGCGGCGTCCTCTTCCCTGGGTCAGCCTTGCTCTGATGATTCTGACTCTGATAACCAGCCCCTGCTTCACAGGCGGCGCCGAAAACCAGGTCTGACTTCATTAACGCTTGGTCTTGCTTTTTTCTTATGATCATACTGCCTCTTGCTACTGTCGTGACTGGCTCTGACATTACTTCCCTCTTTACATCTGTTTTCCTTATCTGGCAGCTTCCCCTAACCCCTACAGGGGGCGACCAGCTGCGTTCCGCTCCGCTCCTACTGCTACAGAGGGAGACAGCCCCGGCGATCATCAAACCCCGGTGCCCACTGAGCCCGTTCCTGAGCCAACTCCGGCCCCTCCTGGTGCTGACGCCGGCCCTTCTCAACCTTCCTTCTCCGCCCGCCATCGTTACAGGACCACCATCCCCTCTGAAGCTGCTCTAGCTCGGCGGCCCGACGCCCCCGCAAGCCTCCTGATGATGAAAGGCTGTCTCGGCAGTTTGTGGGCAGAGAGCATGGATCAAATGGGTGACGCACCTCCATTGGCCCAGATGGACAGGTTCTCAAAGTTCTGGGCTAAAGTAAGTACTCTTCACCTTATACTGGGTAGTGGTTGGCCTTAACTGAGGGTTATATCTTTCCTCCAGACTCATGCAGAATCCCTAGTGCTGAACCAATCTTTCCACACCCTTCATCATGAAAGCAAAGAACTACAGGAGAGAGTCTCCGAATTAGAGTTGCAATTGAACGACCCTGCCCAGGCCAGCTATGCTTTGCGAGCGGAGATTCAGGCCCTAACCAATCAGACCAACCGACAGAAACGGTCCCTGATACAGGTGAAGGATGAACTCCGAGCTATGAGGGAAGAGAAAGCCGCATCTGATGCAGGGTTTCAGCAGCAACTAGCCCACCAAGCTCAGGAAATACAATCCAAGAATACTCTTCTGCAGGACAAGAACAATACACTGGAGGTCCAGGCGGCACAGTTGGAGACTCAGGCAGCTGAATTGCGGGCGCTGAAAGCAGAACTGTCACAGTCCCGAGCGGCGTTAACTGGGGTATCCACCGCCTTAACCGTCTATCAAGAAGGAGAGGAGGACCGTTGCCTACGAAGTCGAATGTCCTACCTGACTTCCCCCGAATTCCTGTCCCAGGCTGGGGCACGCTTTGCTATGACCGTGCCATATACGGCGGCTGGAGTTATCAGGCAACTGAACGCGCAGAGCTTCTTGAGCTCCATTCCCGCAGCAGACTTCTTGAATCACAACCTAATCATTCAAGGCTTTCCGGATGAGATTTTTGCTCCTTTCAAATGATCTGTACTAGCCACTTAAACTGGGAAATCGTTACATGTACATATGTCTTTTCGATTTTTCATTTGACTATCCTACTGCCTCCTCGCCCCTCGTCTGATCCAGCCTACGACCACAGAGCCAGCCCCCTTAAACTCGATAGGGCCGTAGGTAGTTGGCACTCCAAGGTCGATCCAACTTCCTTCCTTGAGCGTCTTGTAAATAATAGGCTCCTGATGCCAATCTCTTGATAACCTTGTACGGTCCATCCCATTGAGGGGCCAACTTCGTCACTTCCCCTAAGGGCTTTATCTGCTTCCAGACCAGGTCACCTTCTCCGAAGAACCGAGGGATCACCTTCCTATTATAGTTCTGTCTCATCCTCTGTCTGTAGGCTTCCAACCTGGCAGCTGTTTGCTCACGAATTTCGCTGATGAAATCCAGTTCAGCCAGCCGCCGCTCGGTGTTCTCTCCGTCGTACATCATCCTTCTTACAGAAGGTATCCCGACCTCCAGAGGAACCACCGCTTCATTACCATAGACCAGATGGAAGGGTGTCAGACCTGTGCTCTCTCGGGGCGTCGTACGGTAGGCCCACAAAATGCCTGGGAGCTCGTCCACCCAGCTGCCCCCCATGTGATCCAGCTTGACTTTAAGCCCGCGTACTATCTCCCGATTGACTACCTCGGTCTGACCATTACTTTGAGGATGAGCCACTGAGGTGAAGGCCTGAGTTATGCCGAACCCCTTGTACCAATTCTGTATCCTGTGCCCTTGAAATTGTCTACCATTGTCTGACACCAACTTATGGGGTAAGCCAAATCTGCAAAAGATATTTTTCCATAGGAACTGGATCACCGCATCTTCAGTGATTCTGGCTAGGGCTTCTGCTTCCACCCACTTGGAGAAGTAGTCTACTGCTACCAACAAGAAGCGCCTCTGCCCGGTAGCCATCGGGAAAGGCCCCACGATATCCATACCCCATTGATCGAAAGGGCAGGATACTATAGAAGTTCTCAGCAGCTCTGTAGGTCTGTGCGTCAGGCTCTGGTACTTCTGGCATGATAGACAAGTATTCACCAACCTCTGTGCGTCCTTCTGCAAGGTAGGCCAGAAATAACCAGCCAGCAATACCTTCCGGGCCAGCGTTCTTCCCCCAGCGTGATTACCACAGCACCCCGAATGTATCTCTCGCAAGGCCTGGTCCGCTTCCTCCATATTCAGGCACTTGAGTAGAGGTCTGGAGAAAGACCTTTTGTACAGCTGATCCTCAATCATTGCATAAGAGTGGGCTTGCCTCCTGATCATACGCGCTTCCTCGGGGTTGGTGGGTATGGCTCCTTGCTGAAGAAAGCTTATTATGGGCGCTCTCCAATCAATTACTTCTCCCGCGTTATTCTGTAAATCTATCTGGGCTACAAGGAAGGTCTGCGCTATAGATCGGTCGAGCATCCATGTACTCAGGGAACTAGCCATTTTAGCCAACTCATCCGCTCTTTCATTTTCAGCTCTAGGAATCTTCGTGACTGTGACCTCCTTGAATTCTCCTTTCATCTTTTCATAAGCCTCCTTATAAACTTGCATCCTCTCGCTATTCACCCGAAATTGCCCGGTTGTCTGTTGCGTCACCAGCTGGGAATCGGAATATATGATGACTCGGCTCGCCCCCACATGCCGAGCTGCTTGCAGGCCTGTTAGTAGAGCTTCATATTCTGCCTTATTGTTGGTAGCTCTGAAATTTAACCGCACGACCAACTGCATGATATCTCCCTGTGGGGATATGAGCAGTGCTCCTACGCCACTCCCCTGATGGGTAGCCGATCCGTCCACGTAGATTTTCCAGACCTCTTCTGAGTCCGCTGGGTATACTTCTGTCAAGAAATCTGCCAGAGCCTGTGCTTTGATTGCGGTTCGAGGCTGATATTGTATGTCATACTCCCCTAGCTCAGTTGCCCACTTGATAAGCCGACCCGCTACTTCCACCTTGGTGAGAGCTCGGCCCATTGTACTGTTCGTCAAGACGGTAATGGGGTGCGCCAAGAAATACGGTCGGAGACGCCGAGCCACGAGAACAAGTCCATAGACCAACTTTTCCAGGGCCGTATACCGAGACTCGGCCCCCCTTCAATAGATGACTAAAGAAATACACCGGCCGTTGTACATTATCCTGCTCCTTAACTAGCACGGCCCCCACGGCCTCGGGGGTGGCTGACAAGTAGACCCAAAGGGGCTCTCCCACAACAGGCTTGAACAGTGATGACAAAGACTCTAGGTACTGCTTCAGCTCTTCAAAGGCCTGTGTGCATTCTTCCGTCCACTGAAACTTGGCCGCTTTCCTGAGCACCTTGAAGAAGGGCGCCGCTCTATCTGCAGATTTGGAGATAAATCGGGACAGGGCTGTTATCCTGCCGACCAGCTTCTACGTCTCCTTCAGATTCTGAGGGATCTGCATGTTCCGAAGTGCTTGCACCTTCTCAGGGTTGGCCTCTATCCCTCATTCACTCACCAGATAGCCCAGAAATTTCCCTTCTTTGGTCCCGAACAGACATTTCAAGGGATTCAGCTTCACCCCATATTGCCTCAGAGTCCCACAGGTTTCTTCTACATCTTTTATCAGACTGGACGCCAGAGGGGACTTGATCAGGATGTCATCAACATAAACCTCTACGTTCCGCCCGATCTGAGCCCGAAAGACTTTGTCCATCATCCTTTGGTAGGTAGCTCCAGCGTTCCTGAGTACGAATGGCATGACGGTATAGTAGAAAGTACCGTCAGCCGTTATGAAGCTGACCTTCTCCTGGTCTTCTGGGCTAAGGGTATTTGATGATATCCCTGATAAGCGTCCATCATGCATATCCTTTCACAACCAGCCGTTGAGTCCACCACCTGATCGATACACGGGAGATGATAACAGTCTTTGAGAGTGGCTTTGTTGAGGTTGCGAAAGTTTATGCACACCCTCCACTTGTTGTTTGGCTTCTTTACCAACACGACGTTAGAGAGCCAAGACGGGAATTGCACCTCTCGAACGTGTCCAGCCTTCAGGAGCTACTCTACTTCAGCTCGGATAATTTTATTCTGCTCGGCAGGGAAGTTTCTCTTCTTCTGCTTGACTGGCTTAGCCTCGGGTATAATATGCAATTTGTGCTCGGCTACTTCTGGTCTGACCCCGGGCAACTCCTCTGGCGACCAAGCAAAGACGTCTCGGTTGTGGCTCAGACACTGTATCAGCTCCGCTTTGAGCTCCGGAGGTAAGTCACTGGCGATGCGAGTGATGCTCTCCGATCTGTCGGGGTGTAGCTGGACCTCCTCCCAAGAGATCGGTTCTTCAGTAATAGGTAGCGGTTCCTCTTGGATAGCGTGTACTCCCCCATCTTGCGTCCTCCGGCTTTTGCGCGCCTCTACTCGGACCATGTCTATGTAGCAGCTACGAGACACTTTCTGCTCCCCCTTGACCTCTCCGACCTGCTCGCCGACCGGGAACTTGATCTTCTGGTGAAAGGTGGAGACGGCAGCCCGGAAATCATGCAGGGCTGGCCTTCCCAGGATGACGTTGTAGGAGGAAGGCGAATCCACCACAATGAAAGTGCTCCTCCGCGTGCGCACCAATGGCTCAGTGCCCATGGAAATGGCCAGCTTGATCTGACCCATGGGTTTGACTTCATTACCTGTAAATCCGTACAAGGAAGTGGTTACAGGTTGGAGCTCAGCGGCGTCGATCTGCATCTCCTCAAACGCAGCCCTGAATAAAATGTTAACCGAGCTCTCGGTATCCACAAAGGCCCGAGCCACTCGGCTATTAGCAATAACGGCCCTGATTATGAGGGCATCATCGTGGGGCAGCTTTAAACCTTCCATGTCTTGGGGCCCGAAGCTGAGGACAGGGCCAGATGCCTGCTCGTAGCTGCATCCCACGGCCCCCACATATAGTCGCCGGCTATGTGATTTACGAGCCCGGCCTGAATCCCCGTCAGTGGGCCCTCCTGAAATCATACCAATCTCTCGCACAGCCATGTTGCCCCGATTATCGAGTTCTCCGGCGTCTCTTCGGTCTTCGCCGGGGCCAGCATGGTTAGATGGGCCAGCTAGGTCGGGCCGGGCCTGCCGAGCACGTCCAGCTGCAGCCCGTTCTTCCTCCATTCTCTGTATTTGGGGCGCCAGCGCCGGGGGGGGGCAAGCCTTGCTCCGCAGCTCGCCTGGAATCCCGGGCGAATTGGAAGCAGTTGCTGAGATCGTGTGTCCTGGATCGATGATATGTGCAATATGGTGCTCCCCTTGGTCCAGGCCTGGGCGCTTGTATGGCGGCGACTTGCGGAGCTGGCCTGGCTCCCTGAGCGGGCTGGGGGGCAGGCCTGGGTTGAATGCGCTGGAAGGGCTGGGCTGGCTGTGGTGCTCTTCTTTCAGGTCGGTTGCCTGGTGCCACCGTCTTCTCGGCTTTCCGCCTGGCGGCCTGCGCTTCTTCCACTTTGATGTAGCACGAAGCTTTCTCTACCATATCGTCAAAACTCCGGGCGGGGTTTTTGATGAGATCCCTGAAGAATTCCCCTTCTCGCAATCCGTGGGAGAAGGCGCTCATCAGTATCTCAGAGGTGGCAGAGGGGACGTCGTTAGCTACCTGACTGAATCGATTGATGTAGCTTCGCAGGGGCTCCGTTGACTCCTGCTTGAGAGCAAAAAGACAGTGGTCGGTTTTTTGGTACTTACGACTGCTGGCGAAACGGCGCAGGAAGGCCGTTTTGAAGTCCCTGAAGCGGCTGATGGATTCTGGGGGCAATCCATCGAACCACTTTTGCGCCGATCCAGACAGAGTGTGCAGGAAGACTCGACATTTGACGGCATCGCTATATTGATACAATATAGCCGCGTTCTTGAACTTTCTCAGGTGCTCTTCTGGGTCCTTGCTCCCATCATATTCTCCAATGTTTGGGGCTCGGTAACCCCGCGGCAGGCTTTCTTTCAAGATCTGGGCAGAGAAAGGTACCTTATCGTCAGGATCTTCGGGCAGATCTTCAGCCATGATCACGGCCTTCCCCTTTCCTGAATCCCGAGGCTGGTGTAGAGAGCTTTCCGCCACTGAGGCTGGCGGCTCCTCCTTCTTTGGACTACGCCCGCGAGGTCCGGACCGATGATAATCGCGGCGGGGCTCTCGGAATGAAGCACGCGGGAGTTCTTCCGGCTGCTTCCTCTTTGAGCTCCTGTTGGAAGCGGGAGCTAGTTCTTTGGATGCCTCAGGGGTGGCCTGCTTCCTCACCTCCTTGAAAAGCTCGTACTCCCCTGCAGTCATAGTTACGTTGATCCTCCGGCTAGAACTTCGACCGGAGTCCTCCATCTTCACGCTCCGGAACAGGTTGTTGTGTTCCCACAGACGGCGCCAAATTTGATCCCGTCCGGAAGCTGAGTCGGACGGAGGCCGGTCGCGGTGGACTGGGCGTTGACGGAAAGTCGCGGGCGGTGAAGGCTCCCCACGGGTGGCTGATGCGGCTGCAGGACCCTGCGCACACTCAGACGATCCCCCCTCTCACGTTAGAGACCAAAACCCAGGGAAAAAGTCCCCGGATCAGGCCCTCCGACGCTCAAGTCAGGTCCTTTTTCCCCAGAAAAAAGCAGACAGAAGGAGAAAAGGAAAACAGTTGTGGAAAAAAGTGACGGGGGAGTGTGTGCCCGTACCTGCGTACGAGGGATTTCTCCCCTTTTATGCGTCCTCCTGCTAGAACCTGCCCCTCTGTCAGAAAACGTTAGACGCCCGGCTTTGTCCTCTAGCCCTGAACACCTGTCGCGCTGCTATTTGTTGTGAAAGCATCTTTCTGTTAGGAAACTCCGCCTTCGCACTTGGGTTTTGTCCTGTAATGAGGGACAACTGGCAGGCTACTACTGGCTATGAGGGCATCTTTTCGTTTCAGGAACCTTCGCCTTCGCCCGCATCATTGGTATGTAATGATTACCCCTGACGGACCGTTGAGATTCTCCGCTCCCGTATTACTTAGCTCCTCCGATCCATTGTGTCCCCACACCAGCCTGCACCTGTGGTTCGCATTTCCAGGCCTCCAATTCGCAGACCTGCAGCCCTAACTGTTTAGACATAGCTACGCTGATCTTCAACCCGCATCCTGCGCTTTGTACTTCCTGGCCCTCAACCGCAGGTCTGTAGCTCGGGCTGCTTCTGATCAGCTCTGCCGCTTCCGACCCATTGACCTATACTTCCAGTTCTGGACCTCTGCTTAGCTCTGCCGATACCGACTTGCATCCTGCGCTTTGTACTTCCTGGCCCTCAACCGCAGGTCTGTAGCTCGGGCTACTTCTGATCAGCTCTGTCGCTTCCGACCCATTGGCCTATACTTCCAGTTCTTGGCCTCTGCTTAGCTCTGCCGATACCGACTTGCATCCTGCGCTTTGTACTTCCTGGCCCTCAACCGCAGGTCTGTAGCTCGGGCTACTTCTGATCAGCTCTGTCGCTTCCGACCCATTGGCCTATACTTCCAGTTCTTGGCCTCTGCTTAGCTCTGCCGATACCGACTTGCATCCTGCGCTTTGTACTTCCTGGCCCTCAACCGCAGGTCTGTAGCTCGGGCTACTTCTGATCAGCTCTGTCGCTTCCGACCCATTGGCCTATGCTTCCAGTTCTTGGCCTCTGCTTAGCTCTGCCGATACCGACTTGCATCCTGCGCTTTGTACTTCCTGGCCCTCAACCGCAGGTCTGTAGCTCGGGCTACTTCTGATCAGCTCTGCCGCCTCCGACCCATTGGCCTATGCTTCCAGTTCTTGGCCTCTGCTTAGCTCTGCCGATACCGACTTGCATCCTGCGCTTTGTACTTCCTGGCCCTCAACCGCAGGTCTGTAGCTCGGGCTGCTTCTGATCAGCTCTGCCGCTTCCGATCCATTGGCCTATACTTCCAGTTCTTGGCCTCTGCTTAGCTCTGCCGATACCGACTTGCATCCTGCGCTTTGTACTTCCTGGCCCTCAACCGCAGGTCTGTAGCTCGGGCTACTTCTGATCAGCTCTGCCGACCCTGACCGGCCTATGTGCTCTGTATTTCCGGGCCCTCTACTACAGGTCTGTGGATCGAGCTGACTCCTCTTAGCTCTGCCGATCCCAACCCGCTTCTGCCTATGCTGAGCCCTGACTGTCCTGTCAGCCTGCCTTTTTGACCGCCAAGTCGCCATGACTATTGACCGCCACCTCCTCGTGACTTTTGACCGCCACATAGCTTGGACTTTTCTAATCCTTTCCTCTTGGGCCCCTCCATCACTAACCGTATCAATACTCATACGATCTAAAACGTATTTGTCGGAAGTAACTGAAACTAAAATAACTAAACAGGAATCTGAAATAAACTGAAGCTAACAACACTTATTAGCATCAAAAACTTGTAAACTCATAGTTTCAGCAAACTAAAATTATATAATATAAATCTTCAGAATCAACATCAAAGACTTTAGAATTCCTAGCTGATAAAACTCAAATTGTTGATACTCATACAATCTGAAACATATTCGTCAGAAGCAACTGAAACTGAAATCACTATATAAGAATCTGAAATAAACGGAAACTAACAACACTTGTCAGCGTCTTAATCTTATAAACCTATGTAGTTTCAACAAACTGAAACTAAATATCATAGATATATAATAACACAAAATTCAGAATCAACATCAAAACTTTAGAATTCCTAGCCGACAAAACTCAGATTGAAAGTAACTGAAATTGAAATCAATGTACAGGAATCTGAAACAAATTGAAGCTAATAGCACTTTTCAGCACCTTAAACTTATAAACTCATGTAATTTCAGCAAACTGAAACTATATTAACATTGAATTTAGAATTAACATCATAAACTTTAGAAATCAAAATAACATTGTGATCCGTGTCTACAAGATTTCTAATCAAGTGTGTTGATCTTGTTGCATCCTAGCAGTTATCCACTAAGGGTTGGTGATTGCTTGAAGCATTAGGAAGTTGGTGTCATAGGATTAGACATGCTCCTACTACAAAGTTTCATTAATTCTCCATTAAAAAGCTTAATTATTTAGCATGTACATGGATGATATGGCAAAGACATGATAAATAAATGACTAGTGGCCAAGAAATATTCAACCATTTATCATAAAAATTGAGTGATTGTCATCACTGAGTGCACTTGGAATTTTGTTTTCCTAATGAGATCACCAATAGAGGGTTTTCTCCAATTCCTCTTCATATCTTAGAAACCTACCTTACCTACTTAGCTACCTAGTCTTTTGCTTAGAAAATGTTTAATTATGTGACAAAGTTCAAAAGAATGTTCAAATGAGAGGATCTAATTGTAGAAAAAAAAATTAAAATTTTTTAGTGTTTAGAGGAGGACAAAATTTAGTGGCCACTTCTTTTACTTATGTGAGGGCAATGCTTGTTTGCTCCTAGTCATGGCCTACTAAACACAGGAGATTGGCCACTCCAATGCAATCCACTTTAAGAAAGGCACCACAAGTTGCTCAACATCTCTTGTCATGCACATAAACTCCTCCATAAAATCATGTGTGTGTGTCAATCATGTACTCACTTTGGGAACATCTCCAACCTAGAACATCCCTGAAAAGATCACAACCGTATATTTACTTTGGGAAGATCCTAACTCAGAACATCTTCAAAAATATCACACAGGACTTCAGTTGTACACTCATTTTGGAAATATCTCGACCATGGACATCCCCATAACAGATTACACTATAAGAGCATCCTTTGTACAAGAACACCCTCAAGATGATGCGCTCGGGTCATGGGAACATTATATCTCTATTGAGTCTGACCCCTCTGATTTGAATGTCCGACTAGTTTTGACAGTTGCAATCTGACATGGAGCTGCCAGTAATTGCCATCGACCAGAGCAATAGTGGCAGATGTGACTCGCGGTGACTTCTGTGCAGTGTTAGGTGTACGACGCGAATGCCACGGCTTTGACACCCCATATTACTACGCCCACAGGTGGATGTGGCTCTATGTGACCCCATGCTTTTGCAGTCCGCAAGCAGATGTGGCAGTCCATATGGAGATCGAGATTTGGCAGTATAAAAGGATGGGTGATGGTGGTTGAAGATCACCTTTTCTCCACAAGAAAACAAGCTTTCACTCATGCTCTTTCAACTTTTCTTCTTCTTAGCCCAGTGTTGACTTGAGTATTAGAGCATCCACAACGACATTAAATATTTCTTCCAAATATTTATGGGACACATTTTTATATCATCAATCAAATATCTTACTTATAAATATCTCAAATCTCATAATAAAATATTCCCTCAATCAAATATTTATGGACCCCACCTACCAAATATTTTTATCTCTCAATTACAACATGTATAAAGTTGTGCCCAGTGATTTCTATTCTCCTTTCAAATATCCCCCACAATGAGAAATATTTGAGAGATGGAGATATTTGAAGAAATATTTTCTCTAAATATCCTCTATAGGAGATGCCCCTCGGAGGGGTCACATCAGGCCCACCATTGCCTGCTGACCCAAGAGTTGTCTAGGTGCAAGGAAGCAGAAACTCTCCCGGTTTGCTATAGCGCAGCATTGATCGACATCACTAATGTTATCCATTACATCAAGTTTCACAAGCGACAACTCCACTCCTCCGTGTTAACTCTGAGATAGGTTGACGAGGACGTTGGACACACTGGGGACGGATGTATTCACTTTTTTATCACCACAAGTGACAACTCCATTGCCTTAAGTTAAATCTTTCTCCACCTACATTGTTATCTGCATAATTAGCGGTTGTTAGTTGCTGTTTTTCTTCTGTGTTGCTCCTCCTTATCCAATTTTACAGTGGGATGACCACTAAGGGTTTCACGACCATCTAATGATACACTAACTTGATTAATTAAGGTGCAACATGATTACAAGGGTGTTAATGACTTTTCATATGGGATATGCATTTTTTTAAATTACCATTTGCATTTTGCACGAATTAGATTCCCGCTCATAATTCTTTAATTTTTTTAAAAATATATATATAATATGAACTCCACTGAGAATACCATGAAAGGATAACCACGGGCTGCTTTTAAAAGTTTTATCTTGTATTAACTGATGTCGTTAAATCCCCCAATTAGAATCAATTTTTATGTATTTTTTTTTTAAATTATCATTTGTACCAATTAGATTTTTTTAAAAAACAAAACTATATATTGATGTGGTGATAAAGAAAGGTCCATTAAGTGCGTGTCAAAGGACGAAGAGAGTAATTGATGTGGAAATCAAAGTCAAGGTGATCAATGTCAGGATGTCAAAGGGCTCACCTATGTTGGCCGAGCGAAAGTCGACTACAATGGTCGATCGATGTGGGCAATATCCGATCGACAAGAGACTTGTCCGAGCCAATCTCCGTCCAACTTGACGTAATAGGGCAAGATCGCCAAACACTCAGTGCGGATCGATAGAAAACTAAAGTCACGGAAACACTTGCCCAAGCGGAAGGAGACAGACTACTATACCCAATCACCACAAGGAAGAACACCCGAGGCCAATCGAGCGCAAGAGTATCAGTCGAGCGACTTCCTCGCTCGGTCGATCAGAGTGATCATTGACGTGTCTTGGGATATCCTTTTGGGAGATAGTGTCGCTGACACAGGGCATGATCAACAGGCGGATCGTACGACAAAACCTTTTACTGTCTTATCAGAAATATGCATGCCATGTTAAAGTATGTTATTAGAGACACTTTCCTGATAAATTGAAGAACATGGCCACGACTAATTGGAGAATATATCCATGTCTTGAGAGAAGTGCACACGTCGCATACCATTGCACTATATAAAGGGGTTCACACGTCGGCGGAGGTACGCGTTATTCACTATTCATACCTGTATCTATTGTTACTCTACCTTTTTCCTCATTCCGTTGATTGACTTGAGCATCGAAAGGTCAACGCCGAAAACTCCTTCCCTGACTCGACACTAACGTTTCTTGTGTTACAGAACATAATAGAATATACATCTAGTAACGCGATAACTACATCCCTAACTTATCATCTCCACGATTTTCAAACATATATATATATATATATATATATATATATATATATATATATATATATATATATATATATATATATATATATATATATATCCGAATTTTTAAATTATCATTTGCACGAATTAGATTCATGCTCATAATCCTTTATATATATATAATAAACGGAAAAACCATAATTTTTTTTTTAAAAATACATGTAATGTGATCTGCTCGCTTTGAATACCACTAAGAATAGAATAAACGGAAAACCACGAGTTCCTTTTAGAAAATTTTACGTCTTATGTTGATTCATGTCGTCAAAATTGTCCCCAATCAATACCAAATCTCATGTAATTTTCTAAATTATCATTTGAACAAATTGGATTCCCACTCATGGTCCTCTAAGTATTTGATCTTTCAAATAAATATAAAACGTGGAACACCCACAAAGAATACAATAAAAGAAAACATAGTGTTTCTGACTCATATAGTCATGGATTGGCAAGTCTGATATCTCTACTCATAATTTTCTAAGTCTTTCAAATAAATATAAAACGTGGAACACCCACGAAGAATGCAATAAAATTAGATGAACTGGATACAATAAAAAAAAAATTAATAATAACAAACTAACAATCTAATTTTAAGTGTGCCTCAGTGTCCTTAATTTACCTTCTACTCTTTAGTCTACTTATTTTGTTTTTTTTCAAAAAACAAAAATCAAAGAAA
The DNA here is from genome assembly GCF_018446385.1 of Zingiber officinale. Lineage (NCBI taxonomy): Eukaryota > Viridiplantae > Streptophyta > Magnoliopsida > Zingiberales > Zingiberaceae > Zingiber > Zingiber officinale. The sequence continues at coordinate 20,124,192 of NC_055989.1, forward strand.
GTCTCTCTTAAATTATATACTTTCAGTACAAAACTAGTACAATTACAGAAGAACCAAAAGACAAAAAAAAAAAAAACTTTTTCTAAAAACAACACACCAAAACCTTCATTTTTTGGAAAAAGAAAACAAGAAAATCAACCACACCAAAATGCCCCTTCAAGCAAAGACCAAATTAAAACAAGGAGATGACCAAATCAAACATAAAAAATAAATAAATAAAAAGAATGGCATAACTCAACACATAAACACATATTCAAAACCTAAACGACAACCAACTTCTCCTTGAATGAGAAAAAAGAGAACATATGACAGAGCAAAGAGACCAAGCATTGGTGAGAAAGTTTCTCTGTCCTTATCATTTATGCATTCATTCAGTCAGCTAATAGGGTTACTTTGTGCAGTACATGGGAAGGAGAGGGTTTCGTGCTAGTACAGACTTGTACTGCTCTTACTGTTCTAGGGTTCGAAAAGTAATTTTATAGTTTTATATTTGTTTTGACAGGTAGGCCCTTTTATTATTATATTTCTTGATTAGGGATTCTGCAAGTAGGAGCCACCCACAAGATATTAATTATGGTTTAATTGGCTTCATCTAATCATGCAATCAATGTGGCTTGTCTTCAACTCTTTCATCCATTTTATTTTTTTAATGCACAGGTCGTCTCACAAGCAAGTTTTTTTTTTTTTTAATTGGACAACATGCAACACTGAATTAGAGCATCCATAACATAATAATTATCCTATTTAAAAATTTTACTTTAAATTTTAGATAAATTAATTAAAAAATTTTTATATCAGTTACCCTATCCATTCTTTAAATTAAGATTTGATGGATAGTAATTCTCTAAATTTAGGGAATGAAACATCTACCCTAAAAATAAAATAATATTTCTTTTTAATCTCTCTCCTTCTACTCAATCTCTCTCCTTCCTCTCATTCCATAAATATAATATTAAAAAATAGAAGAAAGAGAATAAAATAATAAAAAAAATAAGGATGATGGAAAATTTAAGGTATTTGATGTAGTATATAGTGAATAATGATTATCTAAATTTAATAAAGTGGGTAATTTATCTTAAATTTTAGATATAGTAATAGAGAAATTGATATGGATGCTCTAATAAGGTTATTGTTCAAGATTTAGTGATAAAATGAAGCAACATGGTATTCTTTTTAATAGTTTTGAAACTAGAGTGTTTCTTTCGGTAAACAAGGAAACGTGACCGTTTCTTTTTGATAAAAAATCGTTAGAAACCTATTAGAGAGCAAAAAGTGAGATGATCCTTTTAGTAGTCTTTTCAGGCCGACTCCATATTTCCATATTCTTTAAAAAGGGGATAAATCATGATAGTATTTACTTTAGCATAGTAATCTTTTATTAAAAAAAATCAGATACCCTATAAGATATTTTATGCTCACTAAAAATGGACTCCAAATTTTATTGGAGCAACCAAACTAAACTAAAGCTCAAGATAGCCCTTGCATGGAATTATGAATCCATCCCGGAAAGCAACCCAAATTGTCTTGCTTGATCAAGATCTTATAAGAATCAGATACCCTATAAGGTGGTGTTTGGTTCTCTCTTAAAAATTGGAATGTGAATGAGTATTATAGTATTATGGAATGAGAATGAGTATGAGCTTAAGTATCATTCTTAAAAATAATATTTGGTTAGTTGAATATTTTTAATCGGAATGAACCTAAATTTCCTTTTTTATCTTTAGAGGAAAATAAGAGAAAAAATTATATGGGAGAGAAAGTTGAATGTGAGAGAAACATATGATAAGAGAGAAAGTGTAATGGGAAAAAATGAAGAGAGGGAAAGTGTGATGAGAGAAAATGAGGAGAGAGAGCGTGATATGAGAGATTGAGAAGAGAAAAAGTATGATGAGAGAGAAAGTGTGCTGAGAGAGAAAGAGTAATGAGAAAAAAATGAAGAGAGATAAAGTGTAATGAGAGATTGAGGAAAGAGAAAGTATGATGAGAGAGACTGTGTGATGGAAAAAAATAAAGAGAGGGAAAGTGTGATGAGAGAAAATAAGGAGAGAGAGTGTGATGGAAGAGAATAAAGAGAGAAAATGTGATGAGAGAGAATGTGGAGAGAGAGTATGGTGAGAGAGAATGAGGAGAGAGAGAGTATGATGAGAAAATGAGGAGAGCATGAAAAGAGAGAAAATAAGGAGAGAGAGTGTACGATGGGAGAAAATACAGAGAGAAAATGGTAGAGAATGTGCGATGAGAGCAAAGGAGGAGAGAGAAAGTATGTTGAAAGAGAAATTATGATGATAGAATGAGAAGAGAGAATGTATGATGAGAGAGAACAAAGAGAGAGAGAATGAAATGAAAAAAGAATTGAACAAATATACTAAGGGTATTTTTGTCCAAAACTTAATTCTCATTCTCATTCTATCAAAACCTAAGGGAGAGGGTGAGTTTCATCCATACCCAAGTTTTTGAGTTTCATTCTAAAATCTTGATTCCATTCCCATCAACCAAACACAAGATTTGAAAATGAATTCATTCCCTTATTCTTAAACCTATAAATTAAACGCCACCTAAGTGTTTAAGTTAGGCAACCTACCTTTAGACGCTTGATTAATTGAACCATTAATTAAGTAAATAATTTATACTTTTTATATGTACCCAATAATTTTTGAGTTTAACAAATGATAAAAGTAGGATAAATAATGTAAAGATATATAAAATTTTATAAACAATTAAAGATTATTTTGTTTGTTTGATAAATATAATATATTTAAAAATATTAAAAATGTTAGTCACGGTCAATTGGGTCGGTGATCTATCAATTGTGGCAAAAGACGAATACACTCATCTTCAGTGCCCCCGTTAATCCATCCCAAGGTCAACACAGAGGAAGTAAATCACGGACGGCTACTAGCCTTTGGAATATTGACTAGTGTTGGAGCAATCTAGGTGCCCTATGTTTTGATGTTTGGGCAAGGTTTAAGTTAGGTTTATTGTTGTATTTGATATGCATTGTGAGTGTGCAGGATACATGTACAACAAGGAAAGTCCAAGTGTGATCTTGGCAAAGGAGGAAAGTTCAAGAATGAGTCTTGGTGAGGTAAGTCCAAGCATGTAGTCTTGGCAACGTAAGTCCAAGTGTGACTTGGCAATGGATGAAGTCCCGGAGGTGAGGAGCCTCTTGGCAAAGGAAGACCCGACAATATGGACAAGGCCGAAGGAAACTCCAGAAGGCAAGACGTGAAGGATGGGGAGACATCCGAGGGACGCGAGGCTGATGGAGGAGGCTAGAAGGCTAGGTCTAGGTTGGTCGGGGCGAGGATGAGTGCTGAGTGATTGTACTTAGGGTAAAATTCTATGTGTTTTAGGATTTACTGTAGCAGCACTGTAGCAGACGACTGGTTACTGTAGCAGTCGACTGGTACACTGTAGCAGTCGACTGGTAACACTGTAGCAGTCGACTGGTAGCCGAACGTTGGGTAACGGTTGGCTTCACTTAAAGGACCAGTCGACTAGTGCATACACCAGTCGACTGGTAGCGGGAAAACAACTTAGTGTTTTCCTCTCGAGCTCTATTTAATAGAGCTCGAGGTGCTTGAGCATGGTTGATGAAATAGACTTGGTTAAAGCCTATTAGAGTCTCCCAAGCCTTCATGTGATCGGTGTGCTTGTATTCAAGTATTTGTGGCGAGGTTTCTCCACCGACAAGGAGCTTGAGCTAGCCGGAGGTTTTCCGGGGACTAATCCACCGACGGATTGAGGGATCGTCCACCTTACAGACACGCCGTGGAGTAGGAGCAAGTTATCTCCGAACCACGTAAACGAACGTGTTAGCGGTTTGCATCTCTTCCTTTGTATTTAGCTTTCATATTTGTATTCGTGGTTGTATTCTTTGTTTTCCGCTGTGCACTAACGAATATGTAGGAAGTGATCGATTTGGGTGAGACGCTATTCATCCCCCCTCTAGTTACATTTTGATTCTAACAACTAGCACATAAAGGTCAGTCATCTATCAAGCTGCAAAAGGTTGGAACCGCCAACCCAGCGGCCCCCTCAACCCGGCCCCACAAGTATGAGAGGGAGTAAATCACGGTGAATACGGGCCCAGCTATGACATGGTGGTCTTAGGTGTTTAGCACGGACAGATATTGATGTTATCGCATTTACTGCCGCAGACCCTCGACCTCTCGACTCATGCTGCAAGAATCCATGTCATAACCAGTTGATCCCGCCCGTGGGGGCAGGTCAGTCATCTATCAAGCCTAAATGGTACGTTGGTTGCGTGTGTTGTTGTCATAGGATGTACTAGGCACAACTTGTGACTTTAGGTTTATCATCAAAGTTTACGTCAGAGTTAAAATGGTGCTTAGGCTGAATTATCTATTTTTTAAATAATCATGTTTAGACATGAAAAAAGGTTACTATGATAATAATAAAATATTAAGATAAAAGTAAAAAAATTATAGAAAAATATTATTATTTTTTAATCGGATTAGTCGAATTGTCCGGATTCAAATTCAGTTTTAGGATTTTTAAATTATGTTTGGATTCAGATATATTTGGATTAATTTTTTTCTTATAATATTCCTATTTCGGCATAACCCGAATCCACGTGATCCATTTAAATTGACACGCCTACAAATTGTACCTTCGATTAACATATGAGAGGTGAACTGCCCTCATCTAATTCAATCAGCCAACCAAGTTAAACTTGACAAAACATGACCTAAATATTATCGAGGCATACTACGTGTAACGTGACCCGACCAAATCAGGCTAGGTCACAAATCCATCCCAACAATGTTAGAGGGGCATGATTGGCTCGCCCCTAGTCCACACCTCTAATTTTAGTAGACTAAATAGTATTATAAATGATTATCTCATACAAATAAGAGTGGAAGTCAAGATAAAGGAAAATATATAAATGGTGAAGTAGGTCGAGTTGTTGGCTTCAAGGCTGGGGAGTGGGTCAACAGATCGATCGCTAACCTAATCACGTCAACTATACATTTATATAATTAAAAGTTGAAATTACGAAACTATTTAGGACCAAAACACAAAATTCAAATTTGACAAATTGACAGCATCCTAGGATCCAAGAGTCAAAGCACTGAAGCGTTCTTATCGGGTCGGGTCCCAGACCCGGTTTCAAAGTCAAAGCCTGCGATGTGAACTTACCGGGTCGGGCGTGCGACCCGGTATCCGTGTGGGGTCGAACGTGGAATCATACCTGTCGGTTAATCTGGTTCCTTCGCGTACACGGCTAACCGCATTGAGAACGTAAAAGATTATATTATTATTGTTGTTATTATTTTCTATAAATTCTTTTAAATTCAACCATCGAAAATTGATTTTTGATTTCTGAAATATTTTGAAAAAAAATAAAAAATAATTATTTTAAAAACGGTTTTTGTTATCGCAGCTAAAAATATCATAATCGTTTTAAACTACCTTGGCGTTCTTTTGGCCGTCAGATCACCTACTCTCACCTAATCGTTTTCATCATTTTAAGGAAGAAACAGGGGTAAATATGTAATTTCGGACTTGTCTGGTAGACAAAAAGCTTTGGGTTGTTACTTGTTACAGCCTTTCTTCGATTTTCTGCCATTTTTTCACCTCTTTTTAATCCTCCCTCCTCCTCCTCCTCCTCCTCCTCTCAAGTCGTCACTCTCTGGAGTTCTTCGATGGCTCCCAGCTCGCGCGACATCCAATTGACGGCGGGCGGCGGCCGCCGGGGCATCTCGTTGAGGGACGAGGACGGCGGCGACTTCGAGGGCGTCCGCCTCCTCGATTCCTACGACGAGGAAGCGGCGGCGGCGGAGCCAGCGGGGACCGGGAGGGGGGATTCGGAGAAGGAAGTGAGGCGGATTCAGGTCAGGGTCGTCGGGATGACGTGCTCGGCCTGCACCAGCGCGGTTGAGGGCGCGATCTCCGCCCTCCCTGGCGTCGTCCGGGCCTCCGTCTCCCTCCTCCAGAACAAGGCCCATGTCGTGTTTGATCCCGCTCGCGTAAAGGTGGGATTTTTGCGCTTGTTTCATTGTGGCGCATTATTTTGGTGTTTCTCCTGTAGACTTCTTTTCTCATTCAGTTTTGATGCTGCCTGGATCGCGAGCTGTGCTGGAAAGTTGTATTTCCTGTGAGGTCTCATTTTTTTTTTTTTTGGGAGAGAAAAGGAAGTTAAGCATACCTATGCATATTTGTGTCGGGGGGTTTGGGTCGAGGAGAATCTGGTTGAAACGGAAAACCTTTTTGTCCTTGTCGTATTTGGATTCCGTGCCAATAGTTTCATCCCAGCTGGAGTAAAACCATTGAGAAGTAGGGTAATCTGCTGAGATCAGGCGAAGGCATCCCTCGATAATCTATATCAATGTCTCCTCCCTCGTTAGGTTATCACATTTTGGGCTATTTGAACTGTGGTCCATGATGTGCCTATATTGAGTGAGCGTCACCCTCCCACCCTACTGACTAGTCATTTTGGGATAGATTGGGCTATGCCTTGATTCAACAAGTATCCTTTTTTTTTTCAAGCTCCTCCCAAGAGTACAATTTTGTAATGCATTTTTACTTGTAGTTAATATTTTATTTCTAACAGAAGACTTTAACAACAATAACAACAACAACCAAATCTTACACTAAGTGAGGTCGGCTATATGGATCCTCCTACGTCATTGGGCTCAATTCCTCGTATATCCTCATTTATATTTAAATGATAGTATTATTGTTGCTAACTAAATGTTCTTTAGTCTCAGTCTTCCTCAATTAATGTGTCTATTTGTCATAACCTCCTATTGTCTAAAGGGGGTATTTATTGGTCACCTAAGTATATATCCATACCATCTTAAATGTATCTTTCGGAGTTTTTCCTCAATAGTTGCAACCCAACTTTCTTTCCAATATTTTCATTTCTTATCTAATCCATCCTCGTATGTTTATATATCCACCTTAACATCCTTATTTTTGCGACGCAACTTCTGCTCATGTGTTCACTTTATAGCTCAACATTCAACTCCATATAAAATAGTAAGTCTAACTGTTGTTTTGTAAAACTTCTGTATAAGTTTTAGAGGTACCTTATAATCACAAAGAATACTTTCAACTATCTTGCTTGTATCTATGTAAAATATTCTATCAATCTCTCTATCCTTTTGTAAAAACGATCTTAAATAAGTGTTCAGTTATGAGTAATTCGTCATTTTCTGTCTTAACAATTGTCTTACTACATCTACTATTACGAAATTTGAATTTCATATATTTTATCTTTACTTAACTAAGCCTGAAACCTTTGACTTTCAAAGTCTCTCGCCAAGATTCGGTATTAGCAGAATATCATTTCCAAACAACATACACCATGCTAACAAGTCCTAGAAGTATTCAATGAGTTCATCCATAACTACTTACCCTAAATGGAATACTTATGAGATAAAAATGACGACATTATGATTCCCTTGCTAACTTGCTTAACATTATTATTAACAAGGGAAGTGTGTTGCATGTACCATTTGTACAATAAGGTGATGCAAGTCATTCTGTGTCTCACAACTGCTAACTTGATACTAGTCCCTATGCAGGATGAAGACATAAGAGATGTGATTGAAGATGTAGGATTTGAAGCCGAACTTCTTCCAGAATTTAATAATAGCCAAACAAGGTCCCAAAAGACCTTGACTGGGCAGTTCAGGATAGGAGGCATGACTTGTTCTGCCTGTGTAAATTCCATTGAAGGTATCTTGACCAAACTTCCTGGGGTGAGAAGAGCTGTTGTTGCTTTGGCAACCTCGTTAGGAGAAATCGAATATGATCCCTCAGTCATTAAAAAGGATGAAATTGTTTCTGCTATTGAGGATGCGGGCTTTGATGCTTCTTTTCTGCAAAGCAGTGAGCAAAATAAAGTTTTGTTGTGCGTTGATGGACTCGCAAGTGAAATAGAAGTACGGGATATACAAGGAATACTAAGGAATCTGAAAGGTGTGTGTCAGTTTGTGGTGAATTTTAGCCTTTCAGAAGTGGAAATCATCTTTGATCCAGAAGCTGTTGGTTTGCGGTCGATTGTTGATTCCATTGAGAAAGGAAGCAATGGTAAGTTAAAGGCACATGCACAAAGCCCTTACACACTAGCTACTTCAAATCATGTAGAAGAATCCTCAAAAATGCTTCGGCTTTTTCTCTCCAGTCTGTTACTCAGTGTGAGTTTGATCTTTAGCATTGTTAACTGAGTTCACTATATTTCTCTAACATGAAGATCTAGGAACTTTTTCATTCTACTTAATTTTTTAACCAAATTGATATTCTTCTAGATCACTAATTATTGGTGATTTTACAATATAGATTCCTGTCTTCTTCATACGGATTGTTTGTCCTCGTATTGGTTTATTCAGTTCTTTCTTGCTCATGCACTGTGGACCTTTTCTATTGCGAGATTTAATCAAATGGGCGCTAGTGAGTATTGTTCAGTTTGTTATTGGTAAAAGATTTTATGTGGCAGCGTATAAAGCACTAAGACATTGGTCTATGAACATGGATGTTCTGGTTGTACTTGGGACTTCTGCATCTTATTTTTATTCAGTTGGTGCACTGTTGTATGGCACATTTACTGGCTTTCATCCTCCAATATATTTTGAGACAAGTGCTATGATTATTACATTTGTTTTGCTTGGGAAATATTTGGAAGTTGTTGCCAAGGGTAAAACATCAGATGCTATCAAGAAGCTGGTTGAACTTGCCCCTGCAACAGCTATGTTGTTGATCAAAGATGAAGGTAAAACTGTTATTTGATATCTGGGAAAGAATTAACTGATAGAGTTTTCAAAATTGTAGTTATGTGTGTCTGTTTCTTTCCATTTGTATGTTTCTTGGCCATCCTGATTAAAAATAAATAAGGTGCTGATGTTTATCCTCCAATATGATTATTCTGTTAATACATAACTGAGTTATGTAGTATTTTGGATTGCAGAAGGGAGATATATAACGGAAAAAGAGATAGATGCACTCTTAATTCAACCTGGTGATATCTTAAAAGTTCTTCCAGGTTCAAAAATCCCTGCTGATGGTATAGTAGTTTGGGGTACAAGCTATGCTGATGAAAGTATGGTCACTGGTGAATCCATACCAATCCCCAAAGAAGTTTCTTCTACTGTTGTTGGAGGTACAATGAACTTACACGGTGTCATTCATATTCAAGCCACAAGAGTAGGATCTAACACAGTTTTGAGTCAGATCATTTCTCTGGTGGAGACTGCCCAGATGTCCAAGGCTCCAATCCAGAAATTTGCAGATTATGTCAGTAACTGCAGCAATCCTTTTTCCTGATTATTTATCCTTTCAGCAACTATTTATTCTATTTTTATTTCATTTTGTCATGAACATCATTATTATACTGCAGTGATGATTTTGTCTTTGCTGGACATCTTTTGCTTTATTTTAATTTTATCTAATATGCCATTGATATTCTTTAATCGATGGTTTCACTGGATATCTTTCACAATATCCTTTTTTGTTTTTATTTCATAATACACAATTTCATTTTGTGGTTTCAAATTTTAAAATTATTTGTTAGTATCCCAATGATATTTCTGTTTTTTTTCTTGCAGATGAGAGAGCTGAACACCACAATCCACTGTTCCTGTTGTGTGAAAAAAAAATCTGAAATGAATCATAAATTCCATTGTATTTCTGTAATTTTTTGATCGTGTTCAACTAGTCATCCAAGAGGAAAAGCAAGGTTTTTTTTGTAGATTATAAGGGTCTCCTTGGTTGACAGCTAATTGGCAGTTGCAAATATCAATTACAATAAATACCCATAATCAATTGTGGGGATTTGGTTATTCCAACCTTCTGCAAATTGCAAACCCATCTCTAGTAAGTCTTAAAAGCTGGAAACTCATAGCAGTGTTGGAAGTGACATTTCCTCTAGATTGTCGTTTGCGGCATTAGTTAATTAGGCAGGCAACCAAATGCCCTCTAAATGTCTAGCAGGAAAGAGGGTTATTCATAACAAGAAGGAACCAAGTCATATATATGGTCATAGGCTTGATATTATGATTGTATTCATGCAAGCATTAGCATAACGATACAGAAGCGGAAGCTCTTTATTACAATTTCTTCCCTGAAGAGTTGATATGGAGACCGCATTTCAAAAGCATAATTTGTTTGAAGCATCCATCATGGCTAACAGAATTTTCCGCAATTAACAAATGTTAGAGGGTGCTAGTACGAGAGATTTATCAGACCAATAGTCAGTTTGACCTTTATTTATACCAAGGGTAGCTTGCTTACTTTTAGAATTGATGTGCTAATGTTTTTTAAAAGTCTAAAGATAACAAATTAATAACACTGATTCTTCAGAATTTTCACTGTTATGTTTAATGAATTAGTGAATTAGATGACCAAGCATTCTCTGCTGTATATTTTCCATAAAAATTCCTTGCAAAACACAGAATTTGCAAGAACTTTGCAGATGAGTCTGCCTGTGCTACCATTGTTTCTTCTATCAGTAATTTAGTGAACACGCATGGGGTTTCATACGTTATATTTCCAAGTATCATACATGTATTTGAGTGAAAAAAATGATTAACTTGCAGTCTGCCTTGCCTTCGTACAATCTATTCACTGTGGATTAGCACTCCAACTTTTCCAGTATCCACATGACTTCTTCTAACTGATATTTTCTTGACTGGTGATATATAAAAAAAAACACCCAGTTTCTGTTTTTCTTACAAGCTATTTGTACATGTTGCAGGTTGCCAGCATCTTTGTTCCCATTGTTATCTCCATCTCCTTGTTGACATTCTTGGGATGGTAAAAGTTCACACTCATCCTTCAGATTTCAGATATACTTTTTGAAACCTGAATTGGGTGCTTATTATTCTGTTTATCCTCTTTAGGTTTTTCTGTGGATTATTGGGAGCTTATCCTGATTCATGGATCAAGGAAAGTAGCAATTGTTTTGTTTTCTCACTGATGTTCTCAATATCTGTGGTGGTTATTGCTTGCCCTTGTGCCCTTGGTCTAGCAACTCCAACAGCAGTCATGGTAGCTACTGGTGTTGGTGCTTCTCATGGAATCCTAATCAAAGGAGGTGATGCTTTGGAGAGAGCTCAGAACATCAGCTATGTTATCTTCGATAAAACAGGAACTCTCACCCAAGGAAAAGCTGCTGTTACCACTGTAAAAGTTTTTGCAGAAATGGAACTTGGAGACTTTCTCACTTTAGTTGCATCTGCAGAGGTGAGTCAAGGAATTAGTGTCTTCATGACAAAATTTATTCCATCAGCAGCTCCAATATTAACACAAACCACCATTTTTGCTCTATTGTTCTAGTTCAGGCTAGCAGTGAACACCCTCTTTCTAAGGCAATCCTAGATTATGCCTATCATTATCACTTCTTCGATAAGCTCCCTACAAGTGATGCCGCAAAGCAGAGTAGAGATCAAATCTTGTCAGAATGGCTTCTGGAAGCCATCGACTTCTCTGCTCTTCCTGGGAGAGGTGTGCAGTGCTTGATCAATGGAAAAAGAGTCCTGGTGAGTTTATCAGTCAGTTTTTATCCCTCCCACTCTATGTGAGTGTGTATTCCTTGTTTGAATTTTTGGTTGCTTCGATATCATGGATAGGTTGGCAATCGAGCTTTGTTAGCTGAAAATGGGGTCACTGTTCCTACAGAAGCTGAAAATTTCTTGGTTGACTTGGAATTGAATGCTAAAACAGGTGTTCTTGTGGCATATGATGATAGTTTCATTGGAGCCCTTGGGATTGCAGATCCCCTAAAACGAGAAGCAATGGTTGTTGTACGAGGCTTACAGAAGATGGGTATCTGTCCAGTCATGGTGACTGGCGATAATTCAAGGACTGCACATGCAGTTGCAAAGGAGGTTTGCTTCTTGGCTTTGTTAATTAACTGGATTAATAGGAGGTTTTACTCTCTAAACATGCTGCATTTTTTACTTCTAGAACCAGTTTGAGTTCATACTTAACATTTGTAAATTAGAGCACTTTAACATAATTTCATTTCCCCCTTCGATTTTAGCAAGCAATGAACTGATTGAGAATTCTGACTTATTTTTGAAAATCCACGCCTCGAGAGATAAGTGTTTATATCATCAGCATTACATTTTCTATATGATTTTTTTTTTGGAACTTGAGATCTGGTGCTTTTCTCTGTTCTTGTTTTTGCATACTTAACTTTTCTTAATGAGGTTCAAAATTTGCCAACTTCTTTCCAAAGATGTGCGCTAACCACACCGAAAATATTTCTTCTCTCAGGTTGGAATTGAAGATGTCAGAGCTGAAGTAATGCCAGCGGGAAAAGCAGATGTGATACGCTCGCTTCAAAAAGATGGAAGCATAGTCGCAATGGTTGGTGATGGCATAAACGACTCCCCTGCTCTTGCAGCTGCCGATGTCGGAATGGCCATAGGTGCTGGAACAGACATTGCTATCGAAGCTGCAGACTACGTCTTAGTGAGAAATAACCTTGAGGATGTGATCACTGCCATCGACCTCTCAAGGAAGACCTTTGCTCGGATCCGGTGGAACTACTTCTTCGCAATGGCATACAACGTCATTGCGATTCCTATTGCAGCTGGCCTCCTTTTCCCCCTCATGGGACTTCGAATGCCGCCATGGTTGGCAGGCGCTTGCATGGCTTTCTCGTCTGTAAGTGTCGTCTGCTCGTCTTTGCTTCTTAGAAGGTATAGTAAACCTAGGCTCACCACAATATTGCAAATAACAGTAGAGTGACTGTGTGAATCTCTTGTTGTGCTTTTTACTACAAGAATTTTCTTGCTGTACGAGTGCCGTCAAGATCTTTGAAAAGATCAAATAGAGGACCAGCCATGCCATTAGCCATGGATGGTCTGCTTGTTCATAGAATTCAACTCTAAATTGATATATGATATTGCCTTGTTTTCCCACCGGTGGAGATTCCTTTAGAAAACGCACTCTAAATCCCTAATTTATCATTGGAGAGTTTAATGTGTCATATGTTTGTATGTCCAGGTGGATACAACTTATGTAACCGTTGATTAACCGTTTGGACACGTGTCGATTTCTCATTAGCTAAACTAGATCACGCGGGTCTTTCCAAAATGCACACGGCACCTTTGGGATTAGCAGGTAGTTTTATCTATATCATTTATGCTTCTCCTAACTCATCGAATTAATCAAAATGATTAATATTTTTAAAAAATAAATAATTTTAAAATTTTAGTCGGTTATTTTATAATCTAAATTTCACCTGCTATCGAGTACAGCTATTTTAAAAGTACTTATAATTGGTAATTACTTGAACTCCAAGGATGCAAATATGTTGACAAGGATACGAACGTCAGTCATTTCATCGACGTCTCATAAATATTTTTATGATTTATCCAGTATGGATTCGTTTTTGGAGGAGATGCTAAAATGGACTTTACTTCTCCATTAATATACAATTTATATCTCGTCACGCCCGAATTACTTGAACTCCAAGTATGCAAATATGTTGACCAATGATACCAACGTCATTGCATTGACGTCATCTTTCCCCGGTGTCGGGTCCCGCGCAGCATTTAACAATCATACGAATCCTGTCCGATACTGAATTCGTATGTCACCGTGGGATCCAGCTAACCCTGCTGAGGCTAGCGATGTGGTCGTTTCTTCTTCCTTACGCACACCAGAAGTCAATAGTCAATGATCTTATAATTTCTTTTTCTTCGGGAACCTACACTAATCAAACCAGTTTTAAAAAATGGCATTTTCCTGAAACATATAATAACCCATATAGTTTTTATATTGTTCAAATAAATTGACTGATGGAGATAAAAAAACTTTAAATTATTTTTAAAAAAATTAATATATTTTTAAAATTTTCCTTAATATATTTATGATTCGGATCTAAATTTAATAATATAAATTGAGAGCACATCTCTACATTTTCACTCTACTAATTTATTGTTCTTAATTTACGCTATTATATTCAAATCCGAGTACATAGATGTATTAATGAGATTTTTACGAGTACATTGATTTTGATTTGAAGTGACTTACATCATTTAAAAATTTAATATTTTTTATTAATTAGGGGAGTTTTAGAAATCTATTGCCAGTGTTTTAATGAGTATCATTGTCCTACACCTTAAAGAAACAAATATATTGATTCTGTCCGAGCGCTGAGTCGATGGATACTGGGGACGTGACTCTCTCCGCTGCTGATCCGACTGGTGGTGAAGATCTCCGGTGAACCTGCAAAGAAGCCGAGCCGGGAGGGGTTTCGCGACGACGGTCCTCCGACGCTCAAGTCAGGCAACGAGAAATGAGAGAGGCAGCGTAACTGTGACTACAGTGAATATTGTGCATACCTTCGTCGACGTCTGGGGGTCCTTATATAGGACCCCGGGGATGCACGGGCACGCTTCTCGATGCGTGCACGCTTCCCCAAACATACCTTAACGAGCCCATGTTAGAAAAGTACCCCTGACATTATTCCGTAATTGTCCGAGCATATCCCGGATGTGACGGTGGAAGCTTCCACCGTATGATCCTGTGTACGGCTCGGCCGCCAACTCTGCTACCTGTCGGTGGCAGATGTCTCGAGGATGATGTTATCCCTTATTTCCTTTGTCCTCTTGTGCCTCCTGTCTATTTCAGGGGCGAGCGGTTCGGCCGCTCGGCAGGCATATCACTTCTGCCCCGGTTGTATGTTCGGATGAGACTGCTCCTGCCTGTCTTTGTTGCATGGTGCCCCGGCCGAACGGACAGTCCGCTCGGCCCTGAAATCTTCTTACCTTGAACATCGGAAACCCGACCTCTAGTCGGGTTGCCTTTCATTCGGCTCGGGGGATTCCCGGCCGGTCGACCCTCTCAGTCTGGTCGGTCGGGTATCAGGGTTGAATCTTTTGATTTTTGACCTCCACGTGTCGTTGACTTTCCGCCAACGAGGATCCCCCGTCCTTATCACCGGATCATATATATATATATATATATATATATATATATATATTAAGGAGGTTTTTAATATTATATTAGTAGTTTTGATATGAAGTGATTTAGTTTCTAAATTCATAAGTCATTTTTGGACAAAACTTATTTTATGCACCTAAAGAGAAAGAGGGATGCATGAATACATTAAAAAGATTTTTAAAAGTATATTAATTTTGATATAAAGTGATTCAGAGTTCTAAATCAATAAGTCAGTTTTAGATAAAATTGGTTGAGGACAGATAGAAAAAGGGATATTTTGGAAATGTAATAAGTCATTTGTATATTATGAAAATTGTATAGGTGATTTGAGTAATATTGAAACTAACTCGCTTGCGTTGTTTAGTAAAATAAAAAAAATGAGAGAGACGGAACCCTTTTGAAACTCGAGTAATGAAATTAAAGGAGTTAATTTTTATTGCGATCTTCTTTCTCTAGATCTCGCTATAAAATACATATATATAAATGGTGAAGAGAGTTCAATACTATCGATCCAAGGAGTGAAGGATGGCTCCGGGCGGTATCGACGAGAAGTGGGCGGCGGCGTTGTGGTCGCTCGCGGCCAGCGCTATGTTCCTTTGGCCCGTCGTTTACCGTTACTTCCCCGGCATCCAGCTCTTCGAGTACTCCCTCTCTAAATACTCCCGCCGCCTCGTCTTCCTCGTCTTCCCCTACATCCACATCACCTTTCCCGAGTTCTCCGGCGAGCGCATGAAGCGAAGCGACGCCTACGCCGCCATAGAGTCTTACCTCGCCGCATCCTGCACTCAGTCCGCCACCAAGCTCAAGGCCGAGCTCGGGAAGGACTCCTCCTCCCTCACCCTCAGCATGGACGAGTACGAGGAGGTCACCGACGACTTCCGCGGCGTTCGGATCTGGTGGACCTCTGTCTCCCGCTCGCCTCCTCAGAACTCCTTTTCCTTCTACCCGCAGCCGGACTCCCGCCGCTACTTCCGCCTCGTCTTCCACCGCCGCCACCGCGACCTCGTAGTGGGATCCTACCTCGACCACGTCCTCGCCGCCGGGCGCGAGGCCGCCTTCCGCAACCGCCGCCGCAAGCTCTACACCAACAACCCCACCAACAATTCGTTTGGCTACAAGAAGTCTGTCTGGAGCCACGTCACGTTCACCCATCCCTCGACGTTCGCGACCCTGGCGATGGACCCCGACAAGAAGAGGGAGATCGTGGCAGACCTGGAGGCGTTCCGAAGCGGGAAGGACTTCTACGCCAAGATCGGCAAGCCATGGAAACGCGGCTACCTCCTCCACGGCCCGCCGGGAACCGGCAAGTCCACCATGATCGCCGCCATCGCCAACTACCTCGACTACGACGTCTACGATCTCGAGCTCACCTCCGTCAAGGACAACACCGAGCTCCGGAAGCTGTTTATCGAGACAACCGGCAAGTCCATCATCGTGATCGAAGACATCGACTGCTCGCTCGACCTCACCGGCGAGCGGAAAAAGAAGAAGAAGAAGGACGACAAGGAGGAGGACGGCAAGGAAGGTGACAGAAAGCCTCCGGTGAAGCCGCATGGGGATGATGAGAAACAGAGCAAGGTGACCCTCTCGGGGCTTCTTAACTTCATCGACGGATTATGGTCGGCGTGCGGCGGCGAGCGGCTGATCATATTCACGACCAACCACGTGGAGAAGCTAGATCCGGCGCTGATACGGCGCGGGAGGATGGACAAGCACATCGAGATGTCGTATTGCTGCTTCGAGGCATTTAAGGTGTTGGCGGCCAACTACCTCGGGATTGTCGATGGCGACCACCGGTTGTTGGAGGACGTGAGGGTGCTGCTAGATGAGGTGAAGATGACGCCGGCCGACGTGGCGGAGAATCTGATGCCCAAGTCGGGGGACGACGCGGAATCGTGCCTCCGGAGGCTGATCCAAGAGCTGGAGGAGGCCCGGGAAAAAGCGACAGTGAGGGTGGAGGAGGGAAATAGCACCGACGGGACGGCGGAGAGCGAGGTGGTAAGTAATTAATAGTGGTTACTGGTAAAAAAGAAAAGAAAAAAAGGGGCTATGTAATTGATGAATGAAATAGTCCTTGTTCATGTATTTGATAGTAGTAGAGTCTGTGGAGTCCAAGTGACATGATTGGGTTGGGTTATGTAATTGATGAATGAAATATTAAAAATTATTGTGATTCATATGACTTTTCTTGACATTTTAATTTTTTTTATTATTTTATTGAAGAATAATATCAGACCGTCGGGTTTAATGTATTTTAGTTGGTTTACAATGACAATTGTTATAAATTTTGAAATATCAAAATCGAGACTCGATTTAGATCTTTGGGATATTGTAGAGAGACTTTGATGATGAGGATGCTGATAAAAGTCGATTAACGAAGAATAGGAAGAAAGATGCAATAGTACTGTTCATCTTTTAATAAAAAGTACATGAGATGATTTTTCAAGAATTGCAACTTCCTTAACTTTAAAAGAGGCTTGGAAAATACTGTATAAAAAAAATTCCAAGGCTCCTTCAGAGTGATAGCAATGAAATTTTAGACTCTCAAAAGTGAGTATAAGGTTTTACTCATAAAGGGCAATGAAGATTTGCAAGATTTTTTATTTAGAGTAATTTTGACTGTTAGGCAAATGAGATCTTATATATAGAGAAAACATCACCGATGCAATTATTATTTCTAAAGTTTTGTGAAGTTTGACTCCTAAATATGATTACATAGTAACTACGATTGAGGAATCTAAAGATCTCTCGATTTTTTCCGTTGATGTACTAATGAGTTCTTTGCAAGCTCATGAGGTAAGGCGAAATAGAACCATTGAGAGGAATGAAGAAAAGATATTTTGAGCTTCTCAAGTGAAGGAGGAAATAGAGAGAGAAAAAAAGGAAGACTTCATTAGTAGAGGTTGTGGAAGAGGAGGTTTTTATGGTAGAGCACATGGTTGAGGTAGAGGAAAAGGTCACTCTGATGGACAAGAGAGGCAATCATTTAGGATAAAAAATGGAACAAAAATTCTGTTCAGTGTTATGGTTGCAAAAGATTTGGGCATGTAAAGGTCATTTGTAAAAATGACTCACAAACAAATTATGCGAAAGAAGAAAATGAGAAAAGTAAGTTATCTATATTAGAACCCCAAGTAGTTTGAACCATAACTGTTTAAATATGTTGTCAAATTAGTCTAAGTTAGGTCTTGCTTGTGTTACTAACTTGTGTGTCTAAGTATGTAGGAACTTAGGAGAATACACAGGTACTCGATGCTCTAAGGAGCATCGGACATGACGAACCTTGACAAAAGATACAGCGAGCGAGAAGGATGATACAGGAAGGGAACCGATGGACTCAGTACATCAAAGGGACAAGGAACTATGGAAGAATAGTCTGGCATCCAAGGGACAAGAAGTTCGGAAGAAACAGGCGCAAGGCGGAGTTGACTAAATCGAGAGTTTCAATATATCAAAAAAGTCTTTCCGATCTACCGAACTAGCATATTGGTTGACCGGGTGCCACATCAACAAAGGAAAATGACCATTGAGTGGAATTTTATGTGTGTACATGATTGTATTTATTAAATACAACAGGAGCTGTATTAGTTTTAGGATTTTACATTTTGTTCGATCTAGACTCTATGTACATTCCTTTGTGGAATATAGAATCGATATATGTAAAATTTTATTTTTGTCGCGAAACGTATCCTTGCGAGGCGTGGTGCTATTTGAGGACCAGAGGCACAATGGAAAAGCAAGCTCGATGGACGTGACGACATGAGCCCTAGGGCTGGCGGCTGGGTTTGACGACTGCTAGGGCTGGCGACACACGGAGGATAGTAATGGAAAGGCCATAATAGTTGGAAAGTTATTTTTTCATATTTATTGCTTTTATTTGCTGTGATGTGTGTGTGTGTACATGTCAAAATCCTCATCTTAAATAACTAAGTGGGAGAGGGATTTTTAAATAAATTCCACGGTCTCCATTACTGGTTTGTAAGTGATGCAAACAAACTTGCGCGTTGGCTTTAAGTGCCTTCCTCCACATCGGATGAGTTTGTTTGCGGATCACTAGATCAAACTTCCTTTATGGATGATTATAGGAAATTATTTAGGAGCGTGTGATCTTCTCCATTTGAAGGGGCACAATCCTATTTAATGGACTAAGTATCAAGTAATGGTATACACTTAGGCACATTTATTAGTATCCTCCCCATCAGAGTAACTGCTATTATTTGTGTGACCGAAGGAATACCAACTATTAATTTTATTTGTCATAAAGTTAGGTTGACAAGAATAAAATTAATGGGTAAAATCTCCTCTTACAAATGTTTGAATTTGTATACGTCCACACTATCGTGGCATACAAAATTCATGGTGTTTTGAGGTGTTGGTGAATTTAAATGATATTATTTGAGGAATCAATATTATTCTAAATTCTTAAGTTTTGACCAAAACTTATTTTGTGATTCTTAGGATTTCAAATGACCTTTAACCCACTTGCTGTTATTCTGAAAGAGAACAAACTTAATGATCCCAATTACATATATTGGAAAAGAAACCTGAACATTATCCTAACTGCTGAAGGCTATAAGTTTGTACTATTAGAGGTCTGCCCTAATGTGCCTAATAGAGACTCTAGTGAAGAAGAGATTGAGTATCATACGAAATGGGTCAAGGCAGATGAGATGACGCGGTGTTACATTTTGGCTTCAATGTCAAATGTGCTGTAACATTAGCATCAGGCCATACCCATTGCCTATGACATGATTCATAATCTAAAGGAACTCTTCGGACACCAGAATCGGGCTGCTAGGCAAGAGGCTATGAGAAACTTAATGACAGCCACCATGTCAGAGGGGACACCCGTAAGGGATCATATCCTTAAAATGATGGCTTACTTGAACGAGATACAAATCCTTGGAGCTGAAATCGATGGGGAAACCCTGGTCGATATTGTTCTCCAAATGCTACCCAAAAGTTTTGAGCAGTTCCACCTAAACTATAATATGAATAAAAGGATTTATTCATTGGCGGAACTATTGACAGAACTTCAAGCAGCAGAAGGGCTATTTCGTCATAGTTCTCAAATCCACTTTGCTGAAAATATTTCTACTTCTAAGTCGAAAGGCAAGAAGAAGAAGAAGAAACAAGCTGGCTCGGCAAAGAAAGTGAATCGATCTCTAGGTACTGGACTAAAAGCAGGAGTGAAGAAGTTGAAGGGCAAGTGCTTCATTTGCAAACAGTCTGGACATTGGAAGGCAGGCTGTCCTCATAGGAAGGAGAACAATAAAGGTATATCTTATTCTCTAGTAGTTGAAACATGTTTAGTGATGTTATCTACCAATACCTGGTGTGTAGATACAGGAGCCATTGATCATGTCTGCAATTCATTGCAGGGGTTCCATGAAACCCGACGACTATATGAAGGAGAGATAACCGTCTACATAGGCAATGCTACAAAAGTGGCGGCTGTTGCAGTGGAATATGTTTACTTATCATTTGATAAGAATAGAACTTTGATTTTGAGAAATTATCTTCATGTACCAAGTTTTAGAAAGAATTTAATTTCAGTTTCTAAACTGTTTTTGGATGGATATTCTGTTTCTTTTGATGATAAAGTGGTTATCAAGAAAAATAGGGTAGTTATCTGTTCTGGTACATTAGTTGGTAATTTGTATACTCTAAATCCAATAACTCCCACAATGCAACAAATGAAAATTAATAACACATCCTCTAATTCTAATAAGAGAAAGGAACCTTCGAAATGAACCAAACATATCTTTGACATCTAAGGCTTGGTTATATTAACTTAAGTAGGATTCAAAGGCTAATAGCCGATGGACTTTTGGGTTCATTGGTGGTGGAAAACTTTCCAACCTGCGAATCTTGCTTGGAAGGAAAAATGACCAAGAGACCTTTTAAAGCCAAGGGGTATAGAGCAAAAGATGTGTTGAAATTGGTTCATTCTGATTTGTGTGGACCTATGACTATCCAGGCGAGAGGTGGTTTGGAATATTTTGTCTCTTTTATAGATGACTATTCAAAATATGGGTATATTTACTTGATGCGTCGCAAGTTTGAGTGCTTTAATAAGTTCAAAGAGTACAAGGCTGATGTGGAGAAACATCATGGTAAAAGTATCAAGGCACTACGATCTGATCGTGGTGGCGAGTACCTCTCAGGAGAGTTTAGGAATTACTTATCAGAGGTTGGGATTCAATCCCAATTGTCTGCACCTGGTACACCCCAACAGAATGGTGTGGCAGAACGAAGGAATAGAACTCTTATGGAAATGGTTTGATCGATGATGAGTTATTCAGAATTACCAAATTTTTTCTAGGGATATGCTCTAGAAATGGCAGTGTACATTTTGAACTTGGTACCTTCTAAATTAGTACCCTCTACTCCCACAGAATTATGGAATGGGCGTAAGCCTAGTCTGAGACATATTTGGATTTGGGGTAGTCCAGCACATGTGCTGAAGGGAGATGTTGATAAGTTGAAATCTCGTACAGAAGTTCGCTTGTTTATAGGTTATCCTAAAGGAACGAAAGGTGGTTTATTTTATAGTCCTAAAGATCAGAAGGTCATTGTTAGCACTAATGCTCGATTTTTAGAAGAGAACTATGTAATGAACCACAAGCCCATGAGTGAAATTGTTATAGAAGAAATGAAAGAGGACACGTCTACTTTAGTACCAACAGTGCATGATGAAATATCACAAGAAACTGTAACACGTATCACAAATGATGCACAGCTACATGCAGTACCTCGTCGTAGTGGGAGGGTTGTTAGGCAACCTGAAAGATTCATGTTTTTGGGAGAATCTTCGGACTTGATCCCAAGTAAACATGAACCTGATCCCCGAACATATGATGAAGCACCCCAAGATAAAGATGCAACATCTTGGCAAAGAGTAATGAATTTAGAAATAGAATCTATGTATTCTAACAAAGTCTGGGAGTTAGTAGAACCACCAAATGGTGTAAAAGCTATTGGATGTAAATGGGTCTACAAAAGAAAAAGAGGGATAGATGGGAAGGTGGAAACCTTTAAAGCAAAGCTTGTTGCGAAGGGGTATACTCAGAAAGAGGGAGTCGATTATGAGGAAACCTTTTCACCGGTAGCTATGCTTAAGTCTATCCGGATACTTTTATCTATTGCTGCTCATATGGATTATGAGGTTTGACAAATGGATGTTAAGACAGCTTTCCTTAATGGAAATCTTGAAAAAAACATCCATATGAAGCAACCAGAGGGGTTTATTGCAAAGGGTAAAGAGCATCTTGTATGTAAGCTCAATCGGTCTATTTATGGATTGAAGCAAGCTTCAAGATCTTGGAACATCCAGTTTAATGAAGTAATCTAGTCTTATGGATTCATTCAGTGTTTGTATGAGTCTTGTGTATACAAAAAGTGTGATGGAAACGTGGTGGTATTTCTTGTACTATACGTAGATGACATTTTGTTAATTGACAACAATGTCAAAGTGTTGTCAGAAGTAAGGGTATGGTTGTCCAAGCAATTCGATATGAAGGACTTGGGAGAATGCAGACATATTCTTGGGATCAAAGTAATAAGGGATCGCAAGAAAAGAATATTGTACTTATCCCAAGCTTCATATATCGATACTATCCTAGCTCGTTTTATCTAAAAAGATGTCTCCTAAGACATCAAAAGAGATAGAGGAAATGAAGGCAGTTCCTTATGCTTCAGCTGTAGGAAGCCTAATGTATGCAATGTTATGGGTGAGAGCGGATATCTGTTTTATCGTGGGCATGGTTAGCAGATATCAAAGTAATCCAGGATAGGAACATTGAACTGCCGTAAAACATATATTAAAGTACCTGAAAAGGACTAGAGATTATATACTGGTTTACCAAGCAGATGATTTTCTCCCTGTGGGTTACACGGATTCTGACTTCCAATCAGATAGGGACAATAGTAAGTCTATATCAGGTTATGTGTTTACTTTAAGAGGTGGAGCCATAGCATGGAGGAGTGTTAAGCAGAAATGCGTTTCAGACTCCACTATGGAAGCTGAGTATGTGGCAACCAAAGAAGCTGTATGACTCAGGAACTTCTTGATGGATTTAGATGTGATCCCTGGCTTACCCAAAATCATCACAATTTATTGTGATAATAGTGGTGCAGTAGCAAACTCGAAGGAATCACGAGCCCATAAAGCGAGTAAACACATTGAGCGCAAGTACCACCTGATACGAGACATCGTAAAGCAAGGAAAAGTTATTGTCGCAAAGATTGCATCAACAGATAACCTGGCAAATCCTTTCACTAAGGCCCTTCCAGTGAAAGCTTTTGATCGACATGTTGAGGGGATGAGAATCAGATGTATGGCATCATTTATGGCAGCATAGTCTTTTAATATAAGTGGGAGATTGTTAGAATGTATACTAAAAGTCTAGTTTTTTGTATAAACATTTATTTTGAAATAAGAATCACATTGGTCAAATGTCTACATTTATATGTTAAATGTAGTTGTTCATTTAATTTATATTGAAGATAACATGGTGTGTGGTGTCACACAGAAGATTATGTTATCAGTTCCTTATAAATTATAAATAGTTGCTCACAAATTAGATGGAATGGGACAAATCATTGGAATGATTGTAGTGTAATTTGGTATTAGTTTATCTTGACTATAAAATTACACTAGTACACTCTGAGTGTATTGAGCAGGACCATTTGAGGTTGTTCTTTTTATACTGACTGTAAAAAAGAACAGGACCTTTGTTATTATGGAAGTACGTATTCTTAGTCATGATATAATAACAAGCACGTATACTTAATATTTATTTCTTTAATTTATCAAAGGGTGAGATTTAGTTCGTTAAATTAATAGGCCCGATAAGTTGGGAAATGATATTATTTATATGGTGTGTTGTTGATTATAGAATGAAATTGTGTCCTAGTGATCTAAGTTGGTGATGTCCCCTTGAGGAGCTCATAAGGATTGTCATGTAAACCCTACAGGTGGACTTAGTCCGACATGACAATAAGGTTGAGTGGTACTACTCTTAGAGCTAAATATTAATTAAGTGAGTTGTTAGTAACTCATTTAATTTGTGGACATTCGATATCTTAGACACAGGGAGACTAACACACTCATGATAAGAAGGAGTCCATATTGTAATATGGGATTGGTAAGGTAGTGCAATAATAACTCTTTAGTGGTATGAGTTATTATTAATGAACTTGAGTTGGGTGTTTAGGACGAACACGGGAAGCTCAAGCTCATCGGGAGACCAAAACCAATTCCTCCTCTCGGTCCCTGTTGTAGCCTCTTATTTATAAAGCCTTATATTCACCTAAAGCCCAGCTTCTTATCCATCTTGATTGGCCGACCAAGCCAAGCTTGGAGCCCAAGCTAGGGCTGGCCAAGCCAAAAAATGGAGCTAAGTTGTGGCCGACCAAGCTTGGAGCCCAAGCTAGGTGGCTGGCCACATAAAATTAAAAGGGTATTTTAAATTTTAAAATCTTTCCTTTTATGGAAGTCCTGGTTTTAAAAGAGAGTTTTTAAATTTTAAAATCTTTCCTTTTATAGATTTCTACAAAGGATTAAGAGGGAGGTTTGAAATCTTTCCTTATTTGTAGTTATCTATAATGTTTAAAAGAAAGATTTTAATTTTTGATAAAACTTTCCTTTTTTTGTAATCATCCACATATTTTTTTAAAAGAAGGATTTTAATTTATAAAATTTTCCTTTTATAACCAACAAGGGATTTAAAAGAGAAATTTTTTATTAAAATTTTTTACCAGAGATAAATAAGGAAGTTTTAATTTTATGTTTAAAACTTTCATTGTTTGGAGCACTTGGGTAGGGTCGGCCATGATAACCATTAAAAGGAAGTTTTAATTTTTTTGTTTTAAAATTTTCCTTTTTATTCATTGGTAAGGAAAATAAGGAAGTTTTAATTATGTTTAAAACTTTCCTTTTTTGCCAAGACCAAGGATTATAAAAGAGAGGGAGGATGTGCCTCATGAGATAACATCTTCTATTCATCTCTTCCAATCCATTGGTGGCCAGCCCTCATCCTTTTCTCTTCTCCTCTTGTTTTCTTACCTTGAGGCCGACGACACTTGAAGAAGGGCTTTCATCTTGGTGGCCGGTTGCTTGGAGAAGAAGAAGAAGAAGAGAAAGGAAGCATCCCTTGGAGGTTGTTGGTAGCCGAAAGTTAAGGAAGCAAAGGAAGGCTTGGGTGGATTTCATCTTGGTAGATCGTCGCCCACATGACGTCCAAGAGAAGGAGAGGAATATAACAGAAGATCAAGAGGTCTATAAGCTACAAAAAAGTATAACTAGTTATTTATTTCCGCATCAAAACTAGTTCATCCTTTTGTATAGATCTTGAAAACCAAACACAAGAGGCTATCAATTTTAGGTTATCATTTTGTTATCGATTTTATTTTTTGATTTCATGTTTCGATATTATGCTTCTATTGAGGTCTCTGCAGTTAAACCTAGTTTACTGTAAGAAGTTAAATATCCGATTTCTTTGAAAGACTTTGTCTAGGAACTGGTGGATGATCCCATACCCAAGAAGGCCTAGTGCCTCGCCATATTTAACCTGGAAGCCGATCTTTGAAATAGATATTTAATTAACTTCTGTAATATGGTTTAACTTATGAAGAACACATCGGTTAAACTTGGAGTAAAAATGTTAAGTATCGTTTCCAATCCAAGTTTAACTTCTGTAGGACAATTTGGATTAATAATGTTATGCATCGTTTGCAATCCAAATTTAACTTCAGTAGAGCACATGGGTAGCTTGGATAGTTCTATGCTTGTATAAATTTTTGTACAGGGGAACTAGAATGGTATTCCGAGTAGCAACCAACAGTAACCAGGCCGAATGTAGCCACAAGGATAATTTTCACACTACAAGAAAAGCCCTCATAGACATCGGTGGAACACCAGCGGTTTTAAGCAAAAACCGATGTCTTTGAGTATTTTACACCGGTTTTTTCAAAAATCGATGTCTATAAGCACAGATTTTCGTTCATAGACATCGATTTTTAAGCCGATGTTTATGAGCACATTTTTTCGTTAATAGACACCGATTTTAACAGCTGTTTTTAAAATCCGGTGTCTATGATAAAATAAAATAATTTAATTTTCCCACCAATACTTAGCCGAAATTTACAACACTTCACTCTTCCCTCCAAACCTAAACCTATATCGCGCCGTGCACCGTATACCGTCGCGACGCCACCACCACTTTCCTCCTTGCCGCAGGCCGTCCAACCTTCTCTCTCGGCTTCATCTCCCTCTTCCCCTTCTTAGATCGACGCCTCTTCCTCTCCCGATCAGGATTGACTCACGACGCATCTCCTCCACCTCCTCCCTTTGGGTAAGAAGAGGAACCCTTCTTCTCATTTCGAGAAAGGAGAGGTGACGAGTTGGTCTTGTTTTCTTGGGTTTCAGAGTAGTAGCGGCGGAGGGAGGCAAGATGAAGACGACTAGGGGGAAAGGTGATACTAAGTTCCACTGATCCGATGAAGACGATCAAATCGTGCCTTTTATTTCTAAATTCTAAGTTTGCAGGAACCTCACCGCTGCCCTCTTTCCTCTCTCCCTCTCGATCTTTGCCACAAAGATGGTACCTTTACTTTCGACTACAGCGTTCTCTGTCATCCTCGACTCCCTGTAGTTGAAGTTTTTTTCTCTCCTTATCTCGATTTGGTTTTAGTTTTGTTGCAGCTCTTCTTCTCGTACTTCAAGGAGTTGGTAGGTAAAGAAGTGACGGTGGAGCTGAAGAACGATCTCACCACCAGAGGAACCCTCCACTCCGTCGACCAATACCTCAACATCAAGCTTGAGAACATCAAAGTCGTAGACGAAGACAAATACCCTCACATGGTACTCCAGCCTTCTCCTGCATCTCTTTCTTCTTCATTAAATTGATAAACATAACCCTATTTCTCCCGGAGCAGCTCCGCTACGGATTATAATGTCGTCGCTTCCGCCACCCACGCTCCACCGCTCCACTCCGTGCCCTTCTGGCTTCTCGGTCAGAGCCTACTGATTTATGGTGACCCTTTTCATTTTCGGCTCTGCAAGTCAAAGACTAGCTCGGATCCTGTAATCTTCCATTCTTGCTTCATCTCCCGCTCTCGCTCTTTGCGGTGTCTATGCAGCGCTGACCCAAAGGGAACTGGATCGAGGCCGGACGAGATAGTATCCGGCATGGTGGAGAAATTGCTGCAGAGGGAGGAGAACAAAGCGCTTGTGGACGGGCTGGAGAAGGCCTCCGCCAAAGTGGACCGGGCGAGTGAGGCGCTTGCTGATATCGAGCGCTAGGAAATGGAGGCCTTGAGGGCTAAGGAGTATGTGCAGCAACTACGGAGCCGCGAGGTTGAGGTGAGATCTCCCTCACAGTGCTAATCATCTCCTTCATGATTATTTTTGGTTGTCTAATTGCTTCATTGGCTAAAGAAAAGATTTTGAATCTGGTGATTTGCAATGCCCATAGATGCAACACATAACTGCATTCCTTTTGCAATTCGGTCTCGCACATAGTGTTGAAATCCTTTTGAATCCTCATCTACATCCAGATGAAGTTTTGAGAGAAAGGTTTCCATTTGGTGAAGGTTGTTTTTGAACTTAGGACCATGGCAATAACTTTCAAAGTCATTAGTCTTTACCAACTTGGTAGCATGCACCTTCGAGATTATTTCCTCATCTACTTAAAATGTGATATAATGAGATCGATTTTACTTTTATGACTTGTCTCATTGCATTGTTATTGTCACTCTTCACTAAAGGTTTAACTAACATAGAAACATCGACAATTGGTGGAGTATAATGAATTTCACTACCTTTCATAGGGAAATAGAATAATACTTGTAACTTTTATTAGTGTATTCCATACATTTGTGGAACCTACAACCTTGTAAGCATTTATTTGCTCTAAGACCAGCCCCACACTAATAAGAGCATGGTTATCACTCGCTTTGGATAGAATGATTTACATGTGTTTATTAGTACTATTTAGGCTCTCTCTAGTGGTAAATTCTTGAGCTCATTACTGTGTGAAGCATTGTCTCGAATAAAGAAACATCCAATTTTTGTGTCTAAAAAAATTATATCTTAGATCATAAACCTTACTATTTTAGACCCTTGCTTAACATTGCTGTGTGATCAAGGCTCTCTCTAGTTCGAGCATGGACAAGTGGAATCACCTAATATATATATATATATAATTGATCTCTTTCCTAACAACTGAATTTTTTGATAAGTAATTAGACAATCAATTTGTTTTATAAATGTCCAGGAGACAGAGGAGTGGTTTGATTGAATTGATGAATATAAAAAATTCAGAATGTAACCACGTCTCATTAAGAATTTTGTTTTATAAATGTCCATTCTGATATCAACATGTTCTCTAAAAGGCATAATATAATTTTGTGAAAAATAGCTATAGGTTGCACCTAGGCCCTCAGTCCGGTTAGATGCTATGTAAGAATCTAATAATTTATTAGAGTATATGCATGTTTGTGTTTGAATCGTTAATCAGTTTCCATTTTTCTTTTAGTTGATGTCAAATGTGATCCAAATATTGCTTATTAGGTTTTTCTGGATCTGGGCTTACTCTTTAAATTTATTTCTCGAACGTTTGGTTAATTATATGATACTGCTTACTGATGGTTATGGATTCTATTCTTTTAGAGTTGTTTTATGATTTTTCATTGGTTATGTTTTTTTTAGGATTGGTTAGTCGAAGGATAAAAGTGTTTCTTTTTGTTGTGGAGTTTTGCTGGAAGATAGTTTTGAATATGATATAGAAGTAAAAGCTGGAGTCTTTTGAAGAAATGTCTAGTTAATCACAATTTGCAAACAGTTCGTTTATGCTTTCTTCTTAATTATCTATGAAACTACTTCATTATTAAAAAATATTATATTTTTTTGATTGCTCTTTTCAGAGCCATTGTAGCAGAAGTTTTAACATGTGGATCGACATTATTAGTTCAAAAGTAATAACTCCTTTCGGAGACAAACAAAAAATGGGAAGAAAAAACTTCTCATCCCTTTGTTCCCTTCTCATTCTTCTTCTTCACTTGTTTACCTTCAATCCTTATGTTATGCTTTCTTTTGGCTGCAAAGGTTTATACTTGATATGGTTATGAGGTGGAGAAACTGCCTGCATTCTATAAACCATCGAGCATTCAAATTGATCCGTATAAATACCTTTGTGATTTATACTAAATGTGTGCTTTCTCTCAAAATCTCAAATTAATACTATCCATTATGTTAGGCTGCACACGGTGTTGGTAGTGGACGTCTACAACGATAAGATCAAGCACCTATTCGACATGGCGGAGGGGCAAGAAGCCGCGCGCCTCCCTTGGGGTGGCCGGATCTAGTTCCACCGCCTCAATATCAAGCACGACTCCAGGCTTGAGGGCCTCATCAAGATGTCAGATTTGGTTAGTTCCCTTGTCCTGTGGAATAGATCTAACCCTGGATCTCTTCTTGCATTTTTTTCAGTGTGATTTGTGCGGTTCTGCATTTTTTTACTGTCGCTTTACTTCTCAGCATCTTTTCCTTGGTCGTGATCGTTTGAGCGAATCTTTTTTTCATCATTGTCGCAAGGGATCCTAATGTATATGCAATACAACTTTTTGTTTTCTTTGTAGACGATTAATCTGGCGGCAATCTGCACTCCTGCTGATTATCACACCCACCCACTAGACACCATCTTCAGTAATTTCATTGATGCTCTCCCAGTTGTTAGTTTTGAGACCCCTGGGCTTGTTCATTTCTAGTTGGATTTTTTTTGTACTCTTCTTTGGTATTGATTTAGTTTATTGTGGCATGTACAAGTTAGGTATTGCTCAGAAAACAACAAGCGCGTCATTCACTTCTCAACATGTGAAGTGTATGGGAAAACGATAGGAAGCTTCCTACCCAATGATCATCCTCTTAGAAAGGTATCATTGGCATTTCTACATTTGAGATGCTATAAATTAATGAAACAATTTTCTTGATGATACTTTTAATTCTCCATTTCTTAATAACATTGCTTCTCGATGGTAATAACCTTCCTTTTGACCTGAAAATGAGTGTTTATTGTGGGTACTATTCAAGTTGTGTCAATAGTCATGTAATGAGTTGAGGTTTACCTAGAAATAAGAGAAATATCATAAAAGATTCTAGAAAGAAAAACTAAAAAAATCTGATGATATATTTTTATTTATTGTTTTAAGTACTATTTTTTTTGCTCTGACATTAAACCGCCACAAATAATAATGTTGGTTATTCTCATCATGTTTTGTTCTAAGACTCAAATTTCTGTTAATTAATATTATAACTTTATCAGATGAGTTTAATATCTTGTCGTACATGGTTATTCCTAATTAGTATGCATGTAGATTTATATGTATATATATATATGTGTGATTTCTCTGTGGTTGAGTCCTCTCTCAACTTTGTCATTTTTTTTCATTTGACTTTATAGTAGTGTGGACTGTGATAAGCAGTCATCTTTTAAATGATATGATTGTGTTTATTTTTCTAACCTTAACATATTTTCTATGATAGAACAAGAAAGAAAGGAAGAAGGTGTGTGAGGTTGACATCTTGAAAAAGGATCCTGAGGCTATTCGAGAGCAAATTGAGAAGCTGGAAAGAATGAGTAAGTAATTTGGCCAAGATCCCCTTAAAATTCTTTTTTCACTGATAGTGAATGTGGTCTTTTGATCTCATTAGTCTTCAACGTAACCATTTTGTTTTTACTTTTTTCTAGGCATTCTTATAGTCCTCTTCTTTCTAGATTGAAATTTGATGCTTCTAGAATGATACATAAATAGAGGATCATTATGTTGTTTTTCTTGTCGCCATCTAGTACAATATATACAAATTCAATGTAATACCTGTAATATCATTTCGAACTAGTTAACTATTTTGAGGCAAATCACTTCTTAGATTTGGATATTCAACAATTCTTTATGTAAAGAAGTCTTGTGAATTGATGAATAGCTTTTGTATGGTAATGTTGTTGTATTTTATCTGGCTCTATATTTATGTAGTTGCTCACATTTATTGAGGTATCCTATTAGTGTAGGGAGAATTTCATTTTGCTTTCTAATACTAACATAGAGCTTTATTGTTGCATTCTCAAAGTTTGCTTTCGAAAAATGTCTTTGCAAAGTGATTAGTACTTGGTTTTATTAATATATTATTTATGTGTTTTTACAGTTTACAAATCTCAACTACTCTACAATTGAAATTGATAAAGTGTGGTTCGAGTAGGCTGAATATATGCTAGATTACATTTGACTATAAAAGGTATTCAATTTTTGAAAACTTTGGAGGATGCATGCATTTTTATGGAATGTAATTTGTGGATATGGACTTGATGTGTACAATATATGTTACCTTTTGATGTTGTAAGAAGAATAGTTATGTGTAATTTGTGGATACTGACTTGATGTGCACAATATTTATTATCTTTTTTATGTTGTAAGAAGAATATTTATGTGTTGGTTATATGAATATTGACTTGGTGTGTTTAGATACATCAGTGCATTTTTATTTGTAATTTTCTTAGTGAATTAATAATATTAACTTAATTTTATGATTTTCTTGGTGATAATATTGGGTTTTCACTATTTCAAAAATTGAATCTGTGTCGTTAAACAATACTGATATTACATTAGTTTTCCACCGCTGCTAAAACCGGTGTCATTAACTAATATTACATCGGTCGTATATCGCTACCAAAATTGGTGTTATTAACATATATTACATCAATTTTACACCGTTGCTGAAACAGTGTCGTTAAGTGATACTACATCGGTTCATAATCAATTCTAAAACTGGTGTCGTTAAGTGATACTACACCGGTTATAACCCGATGTCTAAAATGACAGACCTTTTACATCGCCTTCATAGACATCAGTCAATTTTCTAATAGACAGCGGTGGAAAATCGATGTCTATGAGGGTTTTTCTTGTAGTGTCATAATCGATTGCCAGACTGGAGAATAAATTGACCAAGATACTACTATCGTACGGAATAACCAAGTCGGCAAATATATTTCCTTTTCAAAGCTTATAAAATACCATTGGGTTGAGTAATAATTTAGTCTGGATATTAACACCGAGTGGAATAATCATGCCAAATAATGTATCATGGTACAAAGGAGCCCCCGACCGACTAAGATGTTGGACGAAATATTAATGTCGAACAGAAGAAATCAAGCCAGACAATTGTCCTTCCTTGATGCATCTATAATTCGGCCTTCGGATTAATTTTTCATAATGCACTTTTGAGCCGAATAATATACTGGACGACTTAATTACACTGAGTAGAATAACCAGGTTGAATAATGTAATGAAATCCTTATAGTTGGAATTCGTCCAGAATGCACACTTGCTTATAACCCAGCTTGAGGTTCAGATACTCAGAGTTTGTTGGCACGGAAATGCGCCTACTTAGGACCTCATATGTGGCTCGGGGGTTTAGAATTTATAGGTATGAGAGCATGCTCGTTTATAACCCAGCTGGATGGCTCGGGAGTCTGGGACAATGATCACTCGGGGGCTTAATGAGTTTATAAGCATGAGAGGATGCTCGCTTATAATCCAGCCGAACAATTCAGGAGTCTGGGACAGACCTAGTCTAAAACCCAGGGGCTAAATAAATTTAAAGACACGAGAGTATGCTCGCGTATAACCCGTCCGGACAGCTCGAGAGTCTGGGATAAGCTTGGTTTGAACCCTAGGGGCTAAATAAATTTAAAGGTGCAAGAGCATGCTCGCTTATAACCCAGCCAGACAGATTGGGAGTCTGGGATAGGCCTAATATGAAATCCAAGGGCTAAATAAATATAAGGCATGAGAACATGCTCGCTTATAACCTGGTCAGACGGCTCGGGAGTCTGGGACAGGGTCGATCGTTCAGGGGCTTAAGAAATTTATAGGCACGATAGCATATTCGCTTATAACTCGGCCGAACGACTCAGGAGTCTGGGACAGGCCTGATAGCTTGGGAGCTTAATAAATTTATAGGCATGAGAGCATGCTCGCTTATAACCTGACCGGATGGCTTGGTATTTTAGGATAGACCCGATCTCTCAAGGGCTTAATAAGTTTATAGGCGTGAGAACAGGCTCGCTTATAACCTGGCCGGATGGCTCGGGAGTTGGGGATAAGCTTGATCTGAAACCAGGGGCTAAATACATTTTAGAGGAATTTTTTGAGTAACTTCACTTGCATTCTCATTAAATGTAAAAATTTTAACATAACACATGAATAAATTATAGGCATACTTTTCAGGCCCTTTAGGGCTGTAGATGATTTGTGCTTCAGGGTCATTCTAATTTTTTCCCTTCTACATCTTCAAGATAGTAGGAGCCCAAGGTGTATTTTTGTACCACCCTGAATGGTCCTCCCTACTGGGGCTCTAGCTTTATGACGTCCCTGACAAGCTTGACTCGCTTCTAGACCAGATCTCAGATTGGAAAAATTGGGGAATGACTCTTCTATTATAATTTTGCTTCATCCTCTTCTAGTAAGCCATCAACCCAGCCACCACCTTGTCTCTGATTTCTTCTATCAAATCCAGTTCCATAAGGCACCAACCAGTATTATCTTCATCATATAGTCACCTTCGATTGAATTCCACACCAATCTCGATTGAGACCTGTAACGACCCGCCTCCTACTGACTAGGCTGCGAGGCCAATCGTTACGTAATGCTGTGCTAAATTACTATTGCGGAAAATCTGGATTGATTAAAATTTTTACTAAACTAATTACTGTAAACTGAACTTAATATTCTAGGTGTACCTAGGAGTCGTACACATACTAGGGGAGATATTCTATGCCTTTCGGATGTCCTGCTAGCTGTAATCAGGCATTTCAATCGATCCATGGATCGATTGGGCTGTCGGATCGATCCCGTGATCGATCCAGCTTGATACTGGCACGGAAGAAGGCTCTGGATCGATCGGTTGACCGATCCACAAGCTTCATCGCTACTGTACGCGGCTGGATCGGTCTACCGACCGATCCAGGAGCACACTGATCGGTCGGTAGACCGATCCAGTGGCTCACTGATCGGTCGGCTGACCGATCAGTGAGTTGCTGCACCTTCTGTTCGCATTTGGATCGGTCGGCTGACCGATCCATAAACTCTCTGTTCGCGACTGGATCGGTCAGCTGACCGATCCAGTGGCACAACTCAACTCTGATCGATCCGTAGATCGATCGGAGTTTCTGATTTCGCACTGGAACTCTGATTTCAGCACTCTGGCGTGCCAAAACCTCACACAACAATTCTAAAATCAATTGGAATATATTCTAGCAACTATTAACCAGCATTCTAACATAATTACTAACAAACTAAATAAATCTCCCATGGTTTAAACATTCTAAGGTCTAAAAATGCATGAAAGAAGAAATACTAAGAATTCAACTATTTAAGCTTGCTAAAACCCCTGAGGATCTTTTATTCCAGTTCCTGCCACACACACCATCTTTGCATTGAACTCCAGCTTCCTCTGCTAGTCCATTTTCCCTTTACCTTTATCTGCAGTATAAGGAAAGTAGAATCTGTAAGCTTAAAGCTTAGTAAGAAACCAACTACCTCACTAAAACATGCAACGATGCAAACATGCTTTTAAAGAATGCTATTTGAAAACATGTACTGGCATGGCATACTATGGTTGCAAGCATAAACTGAAATAACTTAACATGTAAGCTGAAGCATGGCATAGCAGGCTAATCACATAGAACAATAATAGAGAACTAAGCTAACTGAAGCTAACCTGAAGCTGAAATTAAACTCAACTAACATAACTGATTTTATGAGTCTTGAAAACTAATAGCATAGTAGATCAAAATAATAATCATGTGCTGTTGGGCCCGACAACTGTACTTACTGTGCGCGCATCCCTAACTAAACCCGGGTTTGCAAGTCCCGAATTTAGTAGGGTCTACTAGGTTATCTGAACCTAGGGACGACTGTGGGAGTCCAACCCAATGGATATCTAATCCGGGACAGTGCCAACTGAAAAGTAAAATACTGAATATAGCTAAACTATTCTAATTTGCTGTTTCTAGGTTATCTGAACCTAGAGCTAGGTTGTCAGAACCCAGAGGCGACTGTGGGAGCCCACCCATTGGACCGTAGTCCCATATAAGCTAGAATAACTGATTTACTGATTTAGATGCTTCTAATGCATTCAACTGAGCTGTTAAAATGCCTAGTTTGCATTTTTACTTAACTAGCTATTTTATCGAACACTTAGTGTGCCCCAACTCTCCTCTCTATTAGGGAGACCACTTCTAGGCACCCGACAACGTCTAGAAACCCCCACTGAAGAGGGATTACGTGTCCGGCCCATCTAGAAGTGCCCACTAAATCCCTAAACCTGCGAGGAGGGTCAATTTCACGCTATGCGTTGATAAAAATCTGCATATAGCTAAACTAATGCGTAGAAAACCAAACGGAGCTACTTATACTGCAGGTGAGGGGTTTCTTACCTCGTATGCTAATTTCCTTACAATTCTATTCGCTAGAATTCCGGTGGAGACGACTTCTCGACGATCTTCTCCCGTCTAAACGTTCCTCTCGCGGAGGGGAGCGTCCTCGTGCCCTTGATGTTGCCGGGAGGTGCTCCTAGAAGCCCTTGGCTTGATGCGCCGAGAGAGGGAGGAGAGGAAGGGGGCGGCGTGAGGTTAGGTCTCGGTGGAGAAGTTGCCGAACCAAACCAAATCAAATAATCCAAACCCCACTTAAACTTCCTATTTATATTAAGTGGGTACTTTGGTCCAACTCTAATATAAATTAAATTGAATCCTCTTTCTTTCAGCACGGCCCTGCTGGGTTCACCGGCTACTAAGGCTAACTAAAAGTTATCGGATCCGAGGGGTTCCGGGTTCGATTCCCGCCTAAGCTATTTTGCGGTTCTAATTATTTTTGCTGCTTCCGCTACTCGAAAAATTCCGGAAAAATATCTAAAAATCCCAGAAAAATCATAGAATATTTATAATGCAGTTTCGAGAATTTTTCGGGCGTTACAATCCCCCATACCTTATAAAAAGTTCGTCCTCGAACTTAGAATAATTCTGGGTACTTCTGTCTCATGCTGGCTTCTGTCTCCCAAGTTGCCTCTTCTGCTGTGTGACTTTGCCAAATAACTTTCACTTGTTCCGCAATTTCTTAACTGCTCGATCTATTATCTGAATAGGCCGACTGTCATAGCTGAGGTCTTCGCGGATCTGTACCAACTGGGGCTCAATCACCTGGGTGGCATCTGGGGTATGCTTCTTCAGCATAGAGACATGAAATACATTGTGGACAGCTGACATTTCCTGAGGTAGCTCTAGCTCATATGCTACCTTGCCCACTCTTCTGCTGATAAGGTATGGTCCCACATATCTGGGACTTAGCTTGCCCTTCTTCCCAAAACGCATTACTCCCTTCATGGGAGCTACTCTGAGGAACACTGAATCCCCGACTGAAAACTCTAGGGGTCTGCGCCGTGTATCAACATAGCTCTTTTGGCGGCTCTGAGCTGTCTCTATCCTCTGGCGGATCTGCTGTATAGCTGCTGTGGTATCTGCCACTAGATCTGTCTGAAGCTCTAGTTCTTTCTGTTCACCACTCTCATACCAGCAGATTGGAGATCTACACCTCCGCCCATAGAGAGCCTCGTAAGGTGCCATACCGATAGCTGTTGTTGTAT
This sequence comes from Zingiber officinale, assembly GCF_018446385.1. Taxonomy (NCBI): domain Eukaryota; kingdom Viridiplantae; phylum Streptophyta; class Magnoliopsida; order Zingiberales; family Zingiberaceae; genus Zingiber; species Zingiber officinale. The sequence goes on from NC_055989.1 coordinate 20,160,814, forward strand.
GCAAACTCTGCTAAGCTCAGATATTTGCACTAACTTCCCTTGAAGTCTAGGGCACATGCTCGGAGCATATCTTCGAGTACCTGATTTACTCGCTCCGTCTGACCATCTGTCTGAGGATGGAAGGCTGTGCTGAATTTTAGCTTCGTGCCCAAAGCTGACTGTACACACTCCCAAAAGTGTGATGTGAACCTACTGTCTCTGTCTGAAATAATGGTTCGTGGGACTCCATGCAGCCTGACGATCTCCTTGAGATACAACTGAGCTAACTGCTCCATGGAATAGGATATTCTGATAACTAGGAAGTAGGCTGATTTAGTCAACCTGTCGACTATTACCCAGATGGTGTCGAAACCATTCATGGTTCTGGGCAATCCCACTATAAAATCCATAGAAATGTCTTCCCACTTCCATTCTGGAATCTGAATGGGCTGCAAAACTCCTCCTGGTCTCTGATGTTCTGCCTTAACCCTCTAACAGGTTAGGTAGGTGCTGACATATCGAGCGATGTTCCTCTTCATCCCAGGCCACCAAAAACGTTTCTTCATGTCCTGGTACATTTTGGTGGAGTCAGGATGCATCGCATAGGGAGTCTTATGAGCCTCATCTAAAATCTTCCTTCTGAGTTCCTCCTGATCTGGGACGCACAATCTGTCGCCAAAATACAACACCCCGCTATCTGACATTCTGAACTCTCTACCTTCTGATTCTGCTAAACCTTGCTTGATTCTCTGAATTTCAGGATCCTGCTCCTGAGCTGTCTGGATGTCACCAAGCAAGGTCGACTCTAAGGTCATAGTAGAGAGCTGTCCGACTATGAGTTCGAGACCGAAATCTGTGATCTCTTTCTGTAGGGGTGGTGACATGGCTGCTAGAGATAATAAGGTAGCACTGGACTTTCTGCTAAGTGCATCTGCTACCCTGTTGGCTTTCCCTGGGTGGTAGAGGATGTCTATATCATAGTCCTTGACCAGCTCTAACCATCTGCGCTGTCGTATATTCAGATCCTTCTGAGTGAAGAAGTACTTCAGACTCTGATGATCTGTATACACTCTGCACTGAGCTCCATACAAGTAATGTCTCCAAATCTTGAGAGCGAACACCACTGCTGCAAGCTCAAGGTCATGAGTAGGATAGTTCTTCTCATAATCCTTGAGTTGTCTGGAGGTATAGGCGATCACCTTGCCATCTTGCATCAGCACTGCTCCTAGTCCCAACTTAGAGGCATCACTATATATGTCAAAGCTATCTGCGTTCTCTGGCAGAGTCAGAATAGGTGCACTGGTCAATCTCCTTTTCAACTCGCTGAAGCTGTTCTCGCAGTCCTCTGTCCACTGAAATTTGCTGTTCTTTCTGGTAAGAGCTGTCAGTGGGGAGGCTATCCTGGAGAAGTCCTCTACGAATTTCCTGTAGTAACCTGCTAATCCCAGAAAGCTTCTGATCTCACTGGCGTTCTTGGGTCTTTTCCAATTGCTCACAGCTTCTATCTTACTGGGGTCTACCATGATACCATCCTTTGAGATGATGTGACCCAGGAAGGACACCTGATCTAGCCAAAATTCACATTTCGTGAACTTGGCGTACAGCTGATTCTGCTGAAGGGTCTGCAATACTGTCCTCAGGTGCTCTGCATGTTCTTCCTGAGTTCTGGAATAGATAAGGATGTCGTCGATGAACACGATAACAAACTTATCTAAATATTCCCTGAATACCCTGTTCATGAGGTCCATGAAAGTAGCTGGAGCATTTATCACGCCAAAGGGCATGACTACGAACTCATAATGTCCGTATCTGGTCCTGAATGCTGTCTTGGGTATATCCCCTTCTTTAACCTTCACCTGATGATAACCTGATCTGAGGTCTATTTTAGAGAACACTGCTGCTCCCTTTAGCTGATCGAACAGGTCATCTATTCTGGGAAGAGGATACCTGTTCTTGATTGTGACCTGGTTCAGTGCCCGGTAATCTATACATAGGCGCATGCTTCTGTCCTTCTTCTTCACGAACAATACAGGCGCTCCCCATGGTGAGTGACTAGGGCGTATGAAGCCTTTGTCAAGCAGCTCCTGTAGTTGCTCATGAAGTTCCTTCAGTTCTGCTGGAGCCATGCGGTAAGGTGCTTTGGAAATAGGGTTGGTACCGGGAATGAGCTCTATCTCAAATTCAATCTCACCGGTGCTAATCCACGTTTTTGAAGACTGCTGGGTAGTCACTTACGACTCGGACCTCTGCTATCTGTTGGTCCTTGTCCTGACTGGCTGACTACGTGTGCTAAAAATCCGTACACCCTGAATCCATTAATCTACGTGCCTCATAGCTGAGAGAAACCTCTTGGCCTTTCTTTTGGGTTCTCCAACGAATTCGAACTATGGGTTGGAATATGAGTTTCTGCTTACGGCACTCGATGGAAGCACCGTATCTGATCAAGAAGTCCATTCCAAAAATGATGTCGTAGTCAGTCATATTTAGCACGATCAGATCACAGAAGAGTTCTCTGTCTGCTATAATGACTGATACTGCTCTGAGCCAGTGCGTGGATGCCATAATTTCTCCCCAAGGTAATGTCGTCAGAAACTGACTACTGAGTACCTCTAGAGGTATTGCTAACTTGTTTGCGAATGCCCTGGCTATATAAGAATGTGTTGCCCCAGTATTGAATAAGACAGTTGCTATTTGCTGAAAAATACTAATCTGACCTGTAACAACCGTCGAGGCATTTGCTACGTCCTCTCTGGTGAGTGAGTAGATCCTCGCAATGGTCATAGCTGGAGGGGCTTCTAATCTGCCTTGGCTGATGTGTGGACCATCTAGAGCGGCCTGCATCTGATGCAACTGTGCTGGCTGGCCTCCGTACTGAATCGGCTATGGCTGAGGAAAACTGGTCTTGTTTGGGCACTGCTTAGCCATGTGCCCTTCTTGTCCACATTCAAAGCATCCTCGTGTGCCCTTACGACAAACTCCAGGATGGAATTTCCCACAAGTAGCACACTTTGGATAACTGGGCTGCTTGCTGGCTGGTCCTCCTTTTGGGTAACTCCTTGGTTTGTGCTTGTTACTGGAGTTCCCTTTCCAGTTAGAGCCATGAGAGCTGTGGCCCTGCTGCTTCTGGGTACCTGAGCCTCCTTGACCCTTAGGTTCTGAGGGGATTTGCTTCTGCTGCTTGATACTATTCTGGTAGTGCTCAGTGGTCAAGGCGCTGCTGACTAGTTCTTCGGTGGTTTGCGGCCTGTGGATGCCGCCAGCCACGTTCATTGCTATTTCCGGCCTTAGCATCTTGAGCATCAACCGGACTCGTTCTTTTTCTGTGTTGACTAGTTCTGGGCATAGACGAGCCAACCTGTTGAATTTCTTCACGGCTTCCTCCACTGTAAGGTTGCCCTGACGAAACTCTGTGAACTCGTCGTAGTGGCGGTTCGTAACCCACATGTGAAAGAATTCCTCAAAGAACTCCTTCTCAAAGTCAACCCATAACATCTGGTTCACTGGGCACTTCGCTCTTATTCTCTCCCACCACATGCGTGCATCCCCTGTCAGGCAGAAGGAGGCACACTTCACCTTCTCGTGTTCTGGCCAGTCCAGAAGCTCCATCGTACTCTCCAGTGTTTTGAACCAGGCTTGTGCATCCCATGGTTCACTAGTGCCTGAGAAGTTCTCTGGCTTGACTCTCTGCCACTGGATCAGATAAGCTTCTCTCCTTGCCTCTGCTGCTGGGGCTGCTAGTGCTGATGCTGCAGGCTGGACTGGTGGAACTTCTAAGACCACTGGAGTCGTCAGATTTGGTTCCGGGGTGACTGTGGGTGTATTCTGCTGATTAGCCCTGAGGGTGGCTATCTGATGCACTGAACTGCCTGCCTCATGCTGGGGCTCAGTAGCTGGTGTCCTTCTAGCTGGGCGTCCTCGTGCCATTTCTAAAGACATAGAGGACAGGACATGTATAACTAATACAATTATAATTGTATAACTATTGCTATCATGTTATCTACTATCTCATACTAACATGCATCAGTTATCTATAAACATGAACTATAACAAGATAGCAAGAAACATAAATAAAGCAGAGGTATTCTTACTTGGAAGCTGCAGGTTCAATGCTGATGTGTGTGTAGGAAGTATGGAACACTGCTCTGATACCACTCTGTAACGACCCACCTCCTACTGACTAGGCTGCGAGGCCAATCGTTACGTAATGCTGTGCTAAATTAGTATTGCGGAAAATCTAGATTGATTAAAATTTTTACTAAACTAATTACTGTAAACTGAACTTAATATTCTAGGTGTACCTAGGAGTCGTACACATGCTAGGGGAGATATTCTATGCCTTTTGGATGTCCTGCTAGCTGTAATCAGGCATTTCAATCGATCCATGGATCGATTGGGCTGTCGGATCGATCCCGTGATCGATCCAGCTTGATACTGGCACGGAAGAAGGCTCTGGATCGATCGACTGACCGATCCACAAGCTTCATCGCTCGCGCGGTGGATCGGCCCACCGACCGATCCAGAGCACCTTGATCGATCGGTGAGCCGATCGATTACACCGATCGGTCGGTGGCCGATCGGTGAGTCTTCGCACTGTTCACATTTGGATCGGTCGGTGGCCGATCCATAAACTCCTCGGATCGATCGGTGGCGACCGATGGCAACTCCACTACGATCGATCCGTAGATCGATCGGAGTTTCGATTTCGGAACTACGATTTCAGCACTCTGGCGTGCCAAAACCTCACACAACAATTCTAAAATCAATTGGAATATATTCTAGCAACTATTAACCAGCATTCTAACATAATTACTAACAAACTAAATAAATCTCCCATGGTTTAAACATTCTAAGGTCTAAAATGCATGAAAGAAGAAATACTAAGAATTCAACTATTTAAGCTTGCTAAAACCCCTGAGGATCTTTTATTCCAGTTCCTGCCACACACACCATCTTTGCATTGAACTCCAGCCTCCTCTGCTAGTCCATTTTCCCTTTACCTTTATCTACAGTATAAGGAAAGTAGAATCTGTAAGCTTAAAGCTCAGTAAGAAACCAACTACCTCACTAAAACATGCAACGATGCAAACATGCTTTTAAAGAATGCTATTTGAAAACATGTACTGGCATGACATACTATGGTTGCAAGCATAAACTGAAATAACTTAACATGTAAGCTGAAGCATGGCATAGCAGGCTAATCACATAGAACAATAATAGAGAACTAAGCTAACTGAAGCTAACCTGAAGCTGAAATCAAACTCAACTAACATAACTGATTTTATGAGTCTTGAAAACTAATAGCATAGTAGATCAAAATAATAATCATGTGCTGTTGGGCCCGGCAACTGTACTTACTGTGCGCGCATCCCTAACTAAACCCGGGTTTGCAAGTCCCGAATTTAGTAGGGTCTACTAGGTTATCTGAACCTAGGGACGACTGTGGGAGTCCAACCCAATGGATATCTAATCCGGTACAGTGCCAACTGAAAAGTAAAATACTGAATATAGCTAAACTGTTCTAATTTGCTGTTTCTAGGTTATCTGAACCTAGAGCTAGGTTGTTTGAACCTAGAGGCGACTGTGGGAGCCCACCCATTGGACCGTAGTCCCATATAAGCTAGAATAACTGATTTACTGATTTAGATGCTTCTAATGCATTCAACTGAGCTGTTAAAATGCCTAGTTTGCATTTTTACTTAACTAGCTATTTTATCGAACACTTAGTGTGCCCCAACTCTCCTCTCTATTAGGGAGACCACTTCTAGGCACCCGACAACGTCTAGAAACCCCCACTGAAGAGGGATTACGTGTCCGACCCATCTAGAAGTGCCCACTAAATCCCTAAACCTGCGAGGAGGGTCAATTTCACGCTATGCGTTGATAAAAATCTGCATATAGCTAAACTAATGCGTAGAAAACCAAACGGAGCTACTTATACTGCAGGTGAGGGGTTTCTTACCTCGTACGCTAATTTTCTTACAATTCTATTCGCTAGAATTCCGGTGGAGACGACTTCTCGACGATCTTCTCGCGTCTAAACGTTCCTCTCGCGGAGGGGAGCGTCCTCGTGCCCTTGATGTTGCCGGGAGGTGCTCCTAGAAGCCCTTGGCTTGATGCGCCGAGAGAGGAAGGAGAGGAAGGGGGCGGCGTGAGGTTAGGTCTCGGTGGAGAAGTTGCCAAACCAAACCAAATCAAATAATCCAAACCCCACTTAAACTTCCTATTTATATTAAGTGGGTACTTTGGTCCAACTCTAATATAAATTAAATTGAATCCTCTTTCTTTCAGCACGGCCCTGCTGGGTTCACCGGTTACTAAGGCTAACTAAAAGTTATCGGATCCGAGGGGTTCCAGGTTCGATTCCCGCCTAAGCTATTTTGCGGTTCTAATTATTTTTGCTACTTCCGCTACTCGGAAAATTCCGGAAAAATATCTAAAAATCCCAGAAAAATCATAGAATATTTATAATGCAGTTTCAAGAATTTTTTGGGCGTTACAAGACCATTGCTTCACCTCCATAAACTAGATAAAAGAGAGTTATACCTTTTGCTTCCCGAGGGGTTGTACGATATGCCCATAATATGCTAGGTAACTCATTCACCCAACTCCCTTCAACATGATCTAATTTAGTTTAAAGCCCTCTAATGATTTATTTATTTGTTACTTTGGTCTGACCATTACTCTATGGATAAGCTATAGATGTGAAGACCTAGGTAATACCTTAACCAAAACACCATTCTCAAATTTTTCTACCCTTGAATTGTCTTCCATTATCTGAAACCAGCTTGTGTGGAATTCTAAATTTGTAAATAATGTGTTGCCATAAAAATTTAATAACCTTTTGTTTGGTTATCTTTGCTAGTGGCTCGTCCTCCATCCATTTTGAGAAATAATCCATAGCTACTAATAAGAATATCTTTTGAGCCGATGCAAAAGGAAAATGACCCGCTATATCCATGCCCCACTAGTCGAATAGATAAGAAACTATTTAAGTTTTTAACAATTTCATGGGATGATGTGGGATGTTCTGGTGCTTCTTGTTGGGACTTTGACGTCCGCTAGAGGGGGGGGGGGGTGAATAGCGTCTCACCCAAAACGTCGTTTCCTATAATGGTTAGTACGCACAGCGGAATATAAAAACAAATACTAATAATAGAAAGCAAACTTAACACGTTGATTTAACGTGGTTCAGAGATAAAGCTCCTACTCCACGGCTGTCCGTAAGGTGGACGATCCTGATCTGTCGGTGGATGATTCCCCAGAGAACTTCTGGCTAGCTGCGTAGCTCCTTGTGGGTGGAGAAACCTCGCCACAACCTCGTACAATCATGCTAGATCACTTGGGCACTTGGAGACTCTAATTAGGGTTAACCAACACTAATTTCATTAACCTTAACCAAGCTTCCAATGCTTGGTTATATAGGCTACGAGTTGGAAAACCCCGCCTACCAGTCGACTGCTTTCTATGGAGATTTGACCGTTATAACCCAACAGCTCGATACTAGTTGACTGATACTTCCATCAGTCGACTGCTCCACACTAATCAAACGAACAGAAGCATTTGTTCACTCTCAGTTGACTATCCGGTCGACCGCACCAGTCGATTGATGAAAACACCAATACTGCTACAGTAAAGCTACAGTATTGCTATAGTAACACTACATTAATGCTACAATAAAACCCTAATCCTAGGATTTAACCCTCAAGTACATTCACTCAGCACTTGTCCTCGCCTGACTAACCTAGACCTAATCTTTTAGCCTTCTCCATCAGCCTTGCGTCCCTCGGATGCCTCCCCATCCTTCACGTCTTGTCTTCTGGAGCTTCCATCGGCCTTGTGATTGTTGTCGGGTCTTCCTTTGCCAAGAGATCGCGCCTCCAGGACTTCATCTATTGCCAAGTCACACTTGGACTTACGTTGCCAAGACTATATACTTGGACTTACGTTGCCAAGACTACATGCTTGGACTTACACCACCAAGACTCATCCTTGGACTTTTCTTGTTGTACCTGTATCCTGCACACTCACAATGCATATCAAATACAACAATAAACTTAACTTAAAACTTTGCCCAAACATTAAAACCTAGAGTCACTAGATTACTCCAACAATCTCTTCCTTTTTGATGTTTGGCAACCTGTTTAAGTTAGGGAAACAATATAGCAATAATAATGTAAATAAACATGTAATCTACACATGCATAAATCATGGAACCTAATCCTAGGCTCCCCCTTCACTTAAGCTCTCCCGCATAAGCAAACTTCTCCCCCTTTGCAAATACATGAGCAATCGCTCCTCTTTCACCTAAGCTCCCCCTTGAGCTAGGATTTCTTGCAAAGGTGTGTAGGTTTCCCACTTAAACCTAAAATTTCTCCCTTTTTTATACATCAAAAAGAGCTCCAACAATATCCTAATTATTAGACTCTTTGACCTCTATTGGCCATAAACATCATTTATTAATCTCCCATAAGATTAAATATATGTTCACCACTCTTTTGGTCATTTTCTTATGCTGAAAAATACTCAGACCATATCAATCGACTGCTATAAGTTCCAGTTGACTGCCATTGTCAAAATGAGCTTATAGAGATATTTTGTACTCAAAATTATTGTTACCAGTCGACTGGTAACTGTACCAGTCGACTGATACTCTATTTTGATAAAAATCAACCTTTCTAACTCAACTTCAGAAATGCGCTAAAAATTCTACAGGTCTCCAAAAAATCTCAAATTTTGTGAAGAGGTCTATTTTATCCATGTCTACTTGAGAAAAATATATATAAAAATATATTTATCATAGATCCAAAGATTGACATAAAATTCAAAACTAGCTAAATGGTTCAATTGAACATTGACCTAAAGTCCTAGTTTTGGCTTTCTCTTGATGTATCTGGCCATACTAAACCATAATGCATCCTAGCATTAGTTTATATGACATCTATACATCAAAAACTAATTTTCATGCAATATGAATCCAATTCATATTTCTATGCATGAAACACATCCTAATTGTGCCAACACACTAGGTTAGAGACTTAAGTCCGTCTCTAAACCACTTGACACATTTGATAACCCATCTACTATGGGTCCCAAAGGCTCTTCCTAACCTTAGGAATCTTAACCTTAATCACCTCCCTTGGTGACTCATCCACTATGGCTACACCCACATGGTGTACCATAGGTGACACTTGGCCTACAAACTTAATTTTCTTAATCTTAGACACCTTGTCTTTGGTTAATTTCTTCTTGTCCTTTACCTTGGACACCTCATCCTTGTCATAATTATATACCACCCTAGCATATTCGTTCTTATTGGTCTTGGATGACTCTCCCTTTCCATTATCATTTGCCACCCTAGCATATGATTTCTTCTTGGCCTTGGAGAGACTAGATTGGTATCTCAAACCCAATATATCACTTTTGGGTCTTAGGCAACCCATAACATTATCAAGTCCTTGAGATCTAATAATGAATCTACCTAGGACTTTCTCCATTTCTTCAAGCCTTACCTTCAAGACTTGATTTTCTAATTCTAGGGTTCTAACCCTTGAATCAACATGTCCATCTTGGACATCTCTAGACCTACCCACCTTCCTAGGCATATGTCTCCTCTTCTTAGGATTTATGCTTAGGTTTTCACCCACTTTCCTTCCCTTAGGTAAAGTGGTTTGGATCTTATTAGGTTTACCCTTACTAGATTTAGCATGAATAGGTCTCGTAGGATTATCACCTACATTAACCCTATTCCTATCATTGTACCTAAATCAATGATTATGCTTGGGTAAATAATCTACATTATTTCTAACAAGCATATAAGAATTAGAGTTTGGATTAAAGTTTAAAATATGGATTACTGTTACGAACCGCAAGTGCACGGTTACGTTGTTAGTAATATAAAAGATATTGAACCCACAGGGACTGTTGATTAAGCACTAGTTAACTTCGCACGATGAATTATCTAGACAATCTAAAGTTGTTAACAAACACTTAAGAAAAGAGAAGATAAAAGAGAGAAAGAGTAAAGAGTGTAAGTGAGTATGGAATGATAGATACTAGGATTTGGGTTTCGTTGCGATGCTAGTTAATGTCCCAATGCATTGTTCATTTGCCTAACTCCATGCTTACACTTGTGTAGGAGTTCCAACTAGATTTTGATATAACCTTACGAAGATCACATCGAAGAGTTTACCCAAGTTCTACCACCATTAAGTAGAAGAGGTAATTTAGGAAGTCCGATTATAGGGAACATCCTTATGTCACAAGGGCCCACGGTCCTATGTTCCTAAATTACACAGATCACTTCCTAACGGTAGATTAATACAATTAAGTAGAAGAGGTAATTTAGGAAATCCGATTATAGGGATCATCCTTTTGTCACAAGGGTCCACAGTCCTACGTTCCTAGATTACACATATCATTTCCTAACATTAATTTGGGAGAACCCTCCAAACTATAATTAGTTTTCCTAGTAGAGAGTTAATCCTCGTTTCAAAGAAATGCCGTAGAAAGTAAGGGATACCTTCTGTCACAAGGTCCCATGATCTTATATTCCAGGGCTCTTCCTCTACATGGTGATCTAAACCCTATATCTACATGGATTAACCTCATACACATTTCGTCAAACGCACACAAGGCACAACACACATAGATGATGATATAAGCACTTCATTGCATAAGAAAATATCTAAATACATAGTTCATACATTCACAATCACATCACAGTTACTTCCTACATCCTAGATCTAGAGATCTACTCTATAGTAAAGGATTTACAAATAAGAGACAAGAAATTAAGCATTACAGACTCCAAAACAAGAGATAGAGAAGAGATGAATACTTATCTATGATCCGCCGGTCTTATTACTTGCAAACCTTGCTCCGGAGGTGGACGGATTGGTGAAAATGGAAGATATAGGGTTCCCCCAAGGGGGAGAACCCTTCCCCAAGCAATGGGGAAGAGCCCCAAGCAATGGGGAAGAGCCCCAAGCCAAAAGATGCCCCTCATATCAGTGAAAAGGGGAGAACAACCCCTTTTATAGAGCAGGGTATGACCACCACACGACCCATGACACGACCGTGTGGATCTCACATGGCCTGGAGGTGTCTGCTCTCGGCCAGGGTCACACGACCGTGTGGCCTTCACACGGTCGTGCCATGCTCCCTCTCTAGATGGCTTAGACGGCCGTGTGACTCACACGATCATGCCAATCTTGGTATCTGAAAATGTTACATGACCGTGTGGCACACACGGCCTGACAATGCTTGGCCTTTGGAAATGTTACATGGTCGTGTAGATCTACATGGCCATGTGCTGGATACACTACTGGGGTGACACGGCCGGTCTGCACCACACGACCTTGTCATGCTCCCTCCTTGGTAAGGCTACACGGCCGGTCTGCACCACACGACCATATTTTGCTTATTCTCTGGAAAGTTGGCACGGTCGTGCCATTTGACACGACCATGTGATGCCCGGCCATAAGATATTGATATGGTCGTATGACTTACACGACCGTGGCTTAAGTTGCCTCTGGTGGGGGAGCACGACCGTGTGGGTCACACGACCTTGGCTTGATTTCTTCCAAAGTTATTCTCGTGTGCATTCTTGCTCCATTTTCACTCCAATATGCATCTTGTCAATCAAAATATGCAAAGAGTAGATCTCTGAACAGAAGATAATGGAAGTATGATATTATAATGAAATAGTGTGCAATAAACATAGATTATGCTCATGAAATATAAGTAGATGTGCATCAAGACCTGCATAAAAGTGTATATAATCTACGCACATCACACCCCCAGACTTAAACCTTTGCTTGTCCTCAAGCAAAACCTGCAATCTAGATTTATGTGCATAGATGATAGGTAATAATCTCTAATGAATCAATATAAACCTATCATATAGTTTCATTGATGAGCATGATACAAAAATTGTTTGAGTGTGGCCTAAGTAGAAGTTCTCCGTGCTCAGTGTGACAAGTGGCTTAACTTTTTCAAGTGTCAATATCTAAGCCTAGTTAATTTTTCATTTAACCATATTCCTCATACTTCCGACAATAGATACTTACCTACCACACACAAGGTTCATCCCCCACGAAAATGCTATGCATCGCCTACACAATGTCTCAAAGGAATACTTAGTATCAAGAGAAACATAGCATTCATTTCTCCAGTAACCTAACTCTATCTCAAAGGGGTGAATTACTAGTTTCCACTCATGATAACTATTTTTTTTATCCCTTATTCTTTTTTTTTTCTTTTTGAATGTTTGCAAAGTATCAAACTTGAACAAACTTTCATTTCTTTTTTTTGGGGATTGATTTTTCCAAATGAGCTTACATGATTTGAGTTTATCTGGTAACCAAAATGCAGTTGAGAGGTCACCATAGAAGCAAGAATACTAGTCCAGTTCTATGAATCATGACTATTTTCAAAAATATCTACCATCAAAGTCAAGCATAATGTGAAGAGATCCTAAAACTATGCCAACATTCAAATTCTTCTAGTAATAACAATGTCACTTCATGCTACTATGGATAGAAAACATAGATCAATAGACATACTAGCATACTAAATCATACAACATAAATATTTAGATGAAACGTGCTCGTATTTTACATTAAGAAACAAACAATCATGATGTGATGAATGATGCAACTAGCAAATTTTATTAGATAAAAAGAAATGTGCAAAAACTAAGAAATATGACAAATACTAAACTAAACCCAAACATCCTCTCAGACTTAAACTTTTCATTGTCCCAATGAAAACTAGAAATGTAATATGGAGGAGATATATGAAGTTAGAGAAGTTATCAAGTGATGAGCTCCAAATGATTGTCATTTATGTGCTTGAAAATACTACCCTATATGTGAATTTCACTCCTCCACAACATTAAATCCTACAAAATAAAAAAAGATAGACTAGAAAAAATTAAGTAGAGGTCATGATTTATTATGAATAAAGAAGATAAAAAGGAACTTGAAGGAAGCTAAAACTAAAATGAAAACAAGATTTAACTTGGGTTGCTTCCCAAGAAGCGCTTGTTTAAGGTCATTAGCTCGCCCCCTTATTCGGCTTGCTTAAATCGTGATCTTGTCGGAGTGAGATACCTCTGGACTTTCCGGCTAGTGGCCCAAAATGCGGAGGGAGCTTTCATCGTGGGAAACATATCATGAGGAATTGCTCTCTCCTTCTTCTTCTCCTTAATGATTCTTCATGAAGGTAGGAGAAGGTTCACTTGAAGTGCCTAGGCCAAGAGCGCGGTGATCACAGTTGATGTTGAGGCCTTGTTCTGATGAAAGTGAAGTATGGGCAAAGGTGGGAGTGTCCAGCTTTGGGGTATCCGACTTTCCACCACTTCCCACTCGGAAGGTTGCATATTAATATCAACATTTGCCTCTTCAATGATCCCATCATCCATCAAGCATAAATTATCAAAAGTTGCAAAATGAACAACAACAAGACTAGTTGAAGATGCATCAATGGTCCTATCAGTGATCGGAGTATTATCAAATATAATATCACCATTCAAAGTAGTGGAGGAGTCCTGTAGAGCTATAGAATCATGATCACAGTCGCCTTCAGCTTTACATTCTATCCCCTCCAAATCATCCTTCAATTGAGGCTCTGAATTTGGACTTGACACATTATCTTGCTGTAGGGATTGAAGAAACAAGATCCCCTCTTGCATCAAGAGCTCTTCTCTAATTCATGTATTTTGGTGTTCATCTGACTTGGAGCAGGAATATCTGAGTCTTGGGAGTCCTCCCAGACAGTTGGCTCTTCTGATTGTAACTGTTGTAGTCCATCCAATATTGAGTCATCTTGAAATTCTGATGAACTTTGATTTGCTTGAGAAGAATGCTCAACACTTTGAATACAGTTATTGTCAAAATTTTGATAGTCCACCAAATCTTGATTGTAGTATTGAGGAAAATTAGGGATATGCTGCTGTGGAATTGACTGTTCATCCTCCTTAAAAGTGTACTGGGGTTGAAAGTTATGAATTTGATGATCTCCTCGGTCATAGCTAGAAATATTAGGAACTGAATCATATTGATGTACGGTTTGGAATAGATTTTGAAGTTCCGGAAGAGAGGGAACAGTCATATGGAAGAAGTAACAAATAACAGCTAGATGGGATGAGCTGTCGCAAACTATACAAATATCATCAATTGATTCTGTGAAAGGGCCATCTTCATTTTGGAAGAGGTGGCATATGGCAGACAGGTGGGATGAGCTACCACATACTCTGCAAGTATTCAACATTCACTCATCATCTAAATTATACTTTACACCACCAAGTTGCCAAGAATACCTATCCATGGCTAAAGAAAATTCTGTTCTCACCTGAAATAATAGCACAAAACTCACAAGACACGGTGAGAAATGATCACATAGAACATGGATATATATAAGAGATGTACAATAATCAAGGCACTCAACCAATTTTTTTATTTTGATTTAAAAAAATAAATGCAGAATTTAAAGAAAAGAAATAAATTTCATAATGAAAACAAGAAAGAAAAGACAAAAGGAAAAGGAAAAATGTCTAGAGTAACTCATATGCTAATCAACTAATGTTAATCGAAAACAGTCCCCGACAACAGCGCCAAAAACTTGTTACGAACCACAAGTGCATAGTTATGTCGTCAGTAATATAAAAGATATCAAACCCACAGGGACTGTTGATTAAGCACTAGTTAACTTCGCACGATGAATTATCTAGACAATCTAAAGTTGTTAACAAACACTTAAGAAAAAGAGAAGATAAAAGAGAGAAAGAGTAAAGAGTGTAAGTGAGTATGGAATGATAGATACTAGGATTTGGGTTTCATTGCGATACTAGTTAATGTCTCAATGCATTGTTCATTTACACTTGTGTAGGAGTTCCAACTAAAGTTTGATATAACCTCGTGAAAATAACACCGAAGAGTTTACCCAAGTTCTATTGTCATTAAGTAGAAGAGGTAATTTAGGAAGTCCGATTATAGGGAACATTCTTCTATCACAAGGGCTCACAGTCCTACGTTTCTAAATTACACAGATCACTTCCTAACGGTAGATTAATATAATTAAGTAGAAGAGGTAATTTAGGAAGTCGGATTATAGGGATCATCCTTCTGTCACAAGAGTCCACAGTCCTACATTCCTAGATTACACAGATCACTTCCTAACATTAATTTGGGAGAACCCTCCAAACTCTAATTAGTTTTCCTAGTAGAGAGTTAATCCCCGTTTCAAAGAAACACTGTAGAAACTAAGGGATACCTTCTGTCACAAGGTCCCATGATCTTACATTCTAGGGCTCTTCCTCTACATGGTGATCTAAATCCTACATCTACATGGATTGACCTCATACATATTTCGTCAAATGCACACAAGGCACAACACACATAGATGATGATATAAGTACTTCATTGCATAGGAAAATATCCAAATACATAGTTCATACATTCACAATCATATCACAACTACTTCCTACATCCTAGATCTAGAGATCTACTCCATAGTAAAAGATTTACAAATAAGAGACAAGAAATTAAGCATTACAGACTCCAAAACAAGAGATAGAGAAGAGATGAATACTTATCTATGATTCGCCGATCTTCTTACTTGCAAACCTTGCTCCGGAGGTGGATGGATTGACAAAAATGGAAGATCTAGGGTTCCCCCAAGGGGGAGAACCCTTCCCCAAGTAATGGGGAAGAGCCCCAAGCCAAAAGATGCCCCCCAGATCAGTGAAAGGGGGAGAACAACCCCTTTTATAGAGCAGGGCATAACCACCACACGGCCCGTGACACGACCGTGTGGATCTCACATGGCCTGGAGGTGTCTGCTCTTGGCCAGGGTCACACGGCCATTTGGCCTTCACACGGCCGTGCCATGCTCCCTCTCTGGATAGCTTACACGGCCGTGTGACTCACACAATAGTGCCAATCTTGGCCTCTGGAAATGTTACATGGCCTTGTGGCACACACGGACTGACAATGCTTGGCTTTTGGAAATGTTGCACGGTCGTGTAGATCCACACGACCGTGTGCTGGATACACTGCTGGGGTGACACGACCAGTCCGCACCACACGACCATGTCATGCTCCCTCCCTGGTAAAGCTACACGATCGGTCTGCACCACATGGAC
Source organism: Zingiber officinale (assembly GCF_018446385.1). Taxonomy (NCBI): domain Eukaryota; kingdom Viridiplantae; phylum Streptophyta; class Magnoliopsida; order Zingiberales; family Zingiberaceae; genus Zingiber; species Zingiber officinale. The sequence goes on from NC_055989.1 coordinate 20,176,937, forward strand.
ATATTCTGCTTCTTCTCTGGAAAGTTGGCACAGACGTGCCATTTGACATGACCGTGTGATGCTTGGCCACAAGATATTGACACGGTTGTGTGGCTCACACGACCGTGGCTTAAGTTGCCTCTGGTGGGGGAGCAAGGCCGTGTGGGTCACATGACCTTGGCTTGATTTATTCCAAAATTATTCTCGTGTGCGTTCTTGCTCCATTTTCGCTCCAATATGCATCCTGTCAATCAAAATATACAATGAGCAGATCTCTGAATAGAAGATAATGGAAGTATGATATTATAATGACATAGGGTGCAATAAACATAGATTATGTTCATGAAATATAAGTAAATGTGCGTCAAGACATGCATAAAAGTGTATATAATCTACGCACATCAATTACCTTCCCTTTTACCTTTGAAGCTCCTCCTTGACTTGAGCTCCTCTTCTTTTTCCATTTCTTCAAATGCGCCAATTTCTTAAGCTCTCCTCTTCTTGGGCACTTTGTGTGGTAGTGACCCCATTCACCACATGTAAAGCACCTAATGTGCTTCTTCTCCTTCTTCTTCTTCCTACAACTTGCATTAGTTTCTAAATTAACTTTAGTGAGTTTAGAGTTTACCTCCTTTATCTTCTTGAGCGAAGGACACCTACTCTTGTAGTGCCCCATCTTACCACACTTAAAGCATTTGATGTGGTCCTTTGTGCTCTTCTTGGTAGTTGAGGTGGAGGGTTGAGCTTCCAAGATCTTCTCTTCCTTGGATTGCTCTTCTTCCTCTTCACTTGAAGATGTGGATGATTCCACTTCTTCCTCCCTTAAAGATGTGGATGATATCTCCTCATCATCCTTCTCCTCCTCAGATGTTGAATACGTGTCAACATCTGATTGGTTCTTCTCTTCTTGGACCAATGAGCCTTTCTCCTTGGGCTCCTCCTCTTCTTGGATTTATGTAGGACTCTCATGAAGCACAATTACTTTTTTATAAAGGTCACTTGCGCTCTCGTATTCACCTACATTCAATATCGCATTAGGAAGTAATAAATTAATTAAAATTTTAGTTACCTCCTTGTCTGTCTCCGATTGCTCCCTTTGCTCCTCGATCCAATATCGAGGTCGGAGACGCTTTCCCTTCTTATCCGTTGGAGCTTTAAACAGTTCCTCCAATGAAATCCATTGGTTACAATTCATTTGGAACCACATCTCTATGCGCTTCCTCCAATAGTCGAACTCCTCGCGCTCATATGGAGGTGGGATTCGGATGTCCCATTCGAGAGGTCCCTCTGACTCCATCTGCTTCCTCTAGCTGCTCTCTTGGCGATTAGTCCAACAAGAGCTGACCTAGCTCTGATACTACTTGTTGGGACCTTGACGTCCACTAGAGGAGGGGTGCATAACGTCTCACCCAAAACGTCGCTTTGTACAATGGTTAGTACGCACAACGGAATACAAAAGCAAATACTAACAATAGAAAGCAAACCTAACACGTTGATTTAACGTGGTTCAGAGATAAAGCTCCTACTCCATGGCTATCCGTAAGGTGGACGATCTTGATCCGTCGGTGGATGATTCCTCGGAGAACTTTCGGCTAGCTCGCGTAGCTACTTGTGGGTGGAGAAACCTCGCCACAACCTTGCACAAGCATGCTAGATCACTTGGGCACTTAGATACTCTAATTAGGGTTAACCACTACTAATTTTGTCAACCTTAACTAAGATTCCAATGCTTGGTTATATAGGCCATGAGTTAAAAAACCCTGCCTAATAGTCGATTGTTAAAACCATCAGTCGATCGCTGTCTGTGGAGATTCGACTGTTACAACCCAATGGCTCGATACCAGTCGACTAATACTTCCATCAGTCGACTGCTCCACACTAATCGAACAAACAGAAGCATTCTGTTTGCTCCTAGTCGACTGCCCGGTCGACCGCACCAGTCGACTGATGAAAACACCAGTCGACTGCTACAGTAACGTTACAGTACTGCTACAGTAACACTGTAGTAATGCTACAGTAAATCCTAATCCTAGGATTTAACCCCTAAGTACATTCACTCATCACTCGTCCTCGCCTGACCAACCTAGACCTAGCCTTCTATCCTTCTCCATTAGTGCCTTACGTCCCTCGGATGACTCCCCATCTTCACATCTTGCCTTTTGGAGCTTCCATCGGTCTTGTCATTGTTGTCGGATCTTCCTTTGCCAAGAGGTCACGCCTCCGAGACTTCATCCATTGCCAAGTCACACTTGGACTTACGTTGCCAAGACTACATGCTTGGACTTACACCGCTAAGACTTATCCTTGGACTTTCCTCCTTTGCCAAGATCACACTTGGACTTTCTTTGTTGTACCTATATCCTGCATACTCACAATGCATATCAAATACAATAATAAACCTAACTTAAAACTTTGTGCAAACATCAAAACTTAGGGTCATTAGATTGCTCCAACACTTCTGACATGACAAACAAGTTTTCTCTAGCTGGGTAGCATCAACTTGTAGAGTGGGCTAGAAATACCTGGCCATCAACACCTTCTGAGCGAGAGACAGACCACCCCCATGACTTCCACAAGAACCTTGATGCATTTTCTGTAAAATATACTATATGTCATCTGGGTCGATGCACTTAAGTAGAGGACATGAGAAGGCCCGCTTATAAAGATGATCACTAATCAGAGTGAATTGACTAGCTCTCTTCTTAATCATACATGCCTACTCACTCTCAACCGACAAACTTCCCTATTGTAGAAATAATATAATTGGTGTTCTCCAATTATTCTGTAATTCAAGGTTAGCCTATCACTCAATATAGGCTACTAGTAGTGTTTGCTCCACTGGCCTTTCTATAACCTAAAGAATTATGGCAGAACACAATTTGGCTAGATCATCTGCTGTTTGATTTTTTGATCGAGGAACTTTTCATATAATTACCTTCTTGAATTCAGCCCTCAGCTTCTTAAAAGTTATCAGACAGTTGTTGAGCTGCTAATGGGGAATCTAAGTAAATTATAATCTGGGATGCCCCTAGATGCCGAGTGGCCTACAACCTGACTATTAATGCCTCATATTGAGCCTTGTTATTGGTGGCTCGATAATTTAGGTGAACAGATAATTATATTTGGTCTTCTCTAGGTGATATCATAATGATCCCTATTCCGTTATCTTGTCGAGTGGATGATTCATCCACGTATATTTTCCAAGTCTCCTTCAGCTCAGGACCTTGCACTTTTGCTATAAAGTCTGCTAAGGCTTGAGCCTTAATGACCGCTCGAGGTTGATATTGTATATCATACTCACTAAGCTCTGTGGTCTACTTGATCAACCTTTTGGAGGTCTCAGGATTGATAAGCATGACCCAAGGTATTGTTGGTCAGTAAGATGATCGAATGAGATAAGAAATAAGGATGAAATCTTTAAGCAGATAAAACCAATATGTACACAAATTTCTCAAGTGTGGTGTAGCGACAATCAGCTCCTTTTAAAAATGGCTAAAGAAATATAAAGGTTGTTGTTCCCTTCCCTCCTACCTTACTAGCACTGTCCCAACAACCTACTCATTAACAAACAAATAAATCCACAAAGTTTCATCCACTATTGGTTTGGCTAACACAAGCAGGGAGGATAGATAAATCTTTAATTCCTCGAACACACTGTCACAATTTGCATCCCATTGAAATTTGGTCGCCCGGTGGAGTATCTTGAAGAAAGTCAAACTTTGGTCGACCAATTGGGAGATGAAGTGAGACAAGGCTATGATCCGACCAATCAGTCTTTCCGCCTCCTTAAGGTCACGTGGAGGAGCTATGTCTTGAAGAGCCCGCACCTTACTTGGATTGACTTCAATTCCCCGCTCAGTCACTATATATCCCAAGAACCATCCGCTTCTAGCTCCGAACAAACATTTACTAGGATTGACCTTTAATTCATATTGCCTCAAAGTTTGGCAACTCTCCTCCACATCTGCACACAGGTCGCTTGCCCAGAGAGATTTGATAAGGATGTCGTCCACATAAACTTCCATATTTTGCTCTATTTGTTTTTGGAAGACCTTATTAATAAGCCTTTGATAGGTAGTTCCTGCATTCTTTAGTCTAATTAGCATAACATTATAACAATAGGTGCCCTTGATAGTTATGAAGCTAACCTTTTCCTGATCATCTTTGACAAGCTAGACTTGGTGATATCCCTAGTAGGCGTCTAGCATACAGATGAATTCACACCCAGAGGTAGAATCCACCACTTGATCGATAAAGGTAGTGGATAATAATCTTTCGGATAAGCTTTGTTAAATCTTTGAAGTCTATACAAACCCGCCACTTGTTTCCTGATTTAGACACCAGGACAACATTAGCTAGCCAGCTTGGGAATTGAACTTCCTAAATGTAGCCCACCTCCAGTAATTTGTCCACCTCTTCCTTGATGATTTTGTTTTGATCTACACCAAAATCCTGCTTCCTCTACTTGACCAGATGGGCATCTAGATGAACATAGAGTACATGCTCCATGATTTCGGGCAATACACCCGTCACTTCTTTGGGCATCCATGCGAAGACGTCACCGTTGCATGTCAGACATTTGACCAACTCAGCTCTGAGTTCAGGAACCATATCGGCTACTATCTGAGTAGTAGCTTCTAGCCAGTCAAGTTGAATCTATACTTCTTCCTTTTCTTCATATACCAGGATGGGTGGTGTTTCCTGAATAGTGTTGACCTCCATTCTTTGAATTTTCTTGACGACATTAGCCTCTGTCTTAACTATTTCTACGTAGCACTTGCGTGCTACTAGCTGATCTCCTTTGACGTCACCCACCTGGTTATCCACAAGGAATTTTATTTTTTTATAAAAAGTCGAGACGATGACTCAGAATTCATTCAGAGTCGACTGACCCAAAATGACATTGTAAGCCGAGGGCGCATCCACAACTATGAAGATTGATCAACGCGCCCTCATTAGGGGCTCCTCCCCTAAGTATATGACCAACTTTATTTGGTCGAGTGGCTAGACTTTATTATCCATGAATCCATACAAGGGAGTTGCCATGAACTAAAGTTCATTCGAATCTATCTATAACTGTTCAAATGCTTGCTTGAAAATGATGTTAACTGAGCTCTTTGTATTAACAAAAGTATGAAAAATATTATAATTGGCTATAACAATCATAATTATTAGAGCATTGTCATGGGGTACTTCCACCCCTTCCAAATCTTTGGGTCTGAAGCTAATCTCGGGCTCTGCCGCATGCTCGGTGATGCATCCAATCGTGTGAATCTCCAACCGCCTGGCCTGTGACTTTCTCGCTTGATTGGAATCTCCATCAGTCGGACCCCTGGCTATCATGTTGATGTTGCCCTGGGCAGTGTTGTTACGGTTCTCCTTCTGTCGAGCTGTCAGCTCTAGTTAAACCTAGGTTGGAACTTACGCTCGGCTAGCTACTGGTGAGGGTGTTCTTTAGCGATGATTGATCTCATTCTAATTTCTTCTAGGTGACCCATTGGGTTGTCGATAAGGGTAACAGTTGGGCGAAGGAATGCGCCGGCTAAATCTCTGATTGGTGTTCTTGCAATTTATTAGAGAATAACACTCTTGCATATCATGAGTGGCTGACCGATGATATGTACACCACCGGCGTGACACTTCTCGAGGGACCTCCACATGTTGCACGCCTGAGGCCATGGTTCTTGATGAAGAAATTGAGGACCCGCCTAGGGTCCTTTAAGTGGAGGAGCAGGCAGCACCGGGCGTTCGGAGGTTGGAGTTGATGCAGGTGCGGCTACCTCCTTTTTCCGGGTGGCTTGTACCTCTTCCACATTAATGAATTCAGTCGCTCGGTCGAGAAACAATCAAAATTCTTTGGAGGTCTTCTTGCCAAATCACAGAAGAAATCATTATCAGCAAGCCCTTGAGAAAATTCGATCACCAAAATTTCTGTGGTGGTTGTGGGAACTTTCATAGTCACTTTATTGAATCTTTTAATATAAACTCTAAGGGTCCCTTGGACCCTTACTTGTGCAAAAAGAGACTCCAGGGGGTCTTATGATAACACCGATTATTGGAAATATGATGAAGAAAGACTTTGCGAAAATCCTTGAAACGATGAATGGAGTTGTCTGGCAGTCACTTGAACCATCGTTGGGCCGAACCATCGAATATAGCGAGGAACATTCGACACTTTACACCATCCATAAATTGTTGAAGAAGAGCAGCATTTTTGAATTTAAGGAGATGAACTTCCAGATCAGTTGATATCGAGTACTCTCCTATATTTAGGGTCTAATAATGTTTTGACAATTTATCATCTAGCACCCCCTGAGAGAAAGGGGTAATAATTCTCTCAAGAGAGCTATTAGTCACTAGAGCTTTTCCTTTGCATCCCTCTCGAATAGGTACTTCTCTAGAGGATTCTTTGTGTAGTTCCTCTTGGTCCATGTGGTCAAGCGGCGTACAAAAAAGGATGCCAGATTGGTGAGGGAGGTGCACAGAGAAAATGGGGGACGTTCTCCTAAGCTCCTCTCTCCCTCTGATGGGTTGTTATTGATGTTACAAGATTTGACGGTGGCAGCGTGCCACTAGTAGCCGCTTGTTGTTGCTGCTGTAGTGCCTTTTGCACTCGAGCATTGACGATCATCTTGAGATCCTCTTGCGTTAAAGTAATTGTGGTGAGTTTTGTAGCCTCCTTCATCTTTACGCCTCAGATTCAAGTGAATATTTCCATAAATGACCTCAAATTTGATCCTATCTAAAAGCTGACGAGATGGCGCATTGGTGACGATGGCCGGATGGTTGACTAGAACAAGACATTTTCCTTCTCGATGAAGCTTCCTTGCGATCCTGCACACACGTCGATGATCCAATAGAGAGTTAGTGACCAAAAACTAGGGAAGGGGATCACTGACAAGGCCCTTCGATACTCAAGTTAGTACCGTCCTAGATGGAGAAATCAAGAACAGAGAAGTGCTCATGCGAGAATAAAACTCAAATGATGTAGATTGAATACCTTGCCAATGGAGAGGACCCCCTTTCTTATACGACCTCTCATAACCTCCGTGATCATTAGGTGGCATTATTTGTAGGAGTCTGTTAGTTTGTTGTGTAATAAGTATCCAAGGAATCTTTATCTACCCATAGATGTACCTCTTTTGTCATTTTGACTTAAGCCTTTGATGAAGCCATTACAAGAATATGTTGCCATAAATGGTTGCCCAATAGAAAACAAGATAGCTTCTAAAGAAGGTCCCAAAGGAATATTCATCGACAAGCCTAATAGGTTGTTAAAATATTGCCCACTACTTGTCTGCTGAATATATCTCGACCGACTAAAAAGACTGACCATCCTTATGCTTATCCTTGCATTGAGCTGCTCTGTTATGTATTGAATGTTATCATAAATCTGATCAGAGCTTCATGATACATTAAGCATGCTAGAAATCCGCTTAGGTAACCCTTTGATAAACTGTGTACTGAAGATCCATTCAACAATAAGTATGCAACAAAGTTTCCTAATTTCGGTCGACATTATGACTGACTGTACATGAAGAGCTTTATGAAGTTAACTACCTTGAATCCGATCAACCTTTTATCCGTTCAGACATATATGGAAAGAGGGCTAGTGTTACAAACCGCAAGTGCATGGATTCGTCGTCAGTAATATATAAGATTGTCGAACCACAGGGACTGTTGATTAAACACTAGAGATGTCGCAAAGTAAGTTGTCTAGACGGTCAAAAGTCGGCTTTGGCGCTTGCAAACTAATGAGAGTGATCGAAAAGAGGAATAGAAGGATGAGAGAATTGATCTTGGAGGGAATTGAGCTTTGGGAGATAGATTCTAGGATTTCGGTTTCGTTGTGGTGGAACCTGATGTATAATATTCTATCTTTTCCTAATTGTCAATCAACATACATTCATCGGAAGTTAAAGCTACTATCCTTAAGTATTAACAGAGAAGATCCCTGTGAAATCCTGTTACAGTTAATCCCTGTCACTAGGACACCTCGGTAGATCACAAGAATACAAATCTAATCGGTATTATTAGGGATAGAGATAGGGGTTTGGTTTGGTCTCTTACTTTCTTGTGGAGAAGTTGTCTCTCCTTTCAAGGGAATATCTTAGATGCCCGTGAACGAGTTACCCCTGTCACTAGGACCCCTTGGGTATACGATCTAAGATCTTCTCTTTACAAAATTAGCAATTCCTACGCAATCAATTAATATGACGAGGCAACAAGCATATCAAATAGAAACGAAGTAAGAGAAATCATCCAATGAGTAAAGGTACAAACATGAGTCTTACATCAAATCCTATCCACAACTACTCCCTGATCCTAGAAAAGGAGATCTACTCCATTGTGAGAGAGGAACAACCCCAAAACATAAAGTAAAGCACACTTACAACCCTTGATGTGAGAAGAAGTGGAAGAAGAGATGTTTGTCGAGGTTTCCGATGTCTTGGTGATGCCTCCTTGCTCTGGAGATGGACGGAACGTAAAGAGATGATAGTGGATGAAGCTCTAGGATTTCTCCTGAAGGGGAGAACCCTTTCCCAATGAGAGGGACAGAGTCCCGAACCAAAGATGGCAAGAATAGGGTTCTTGACCCTTTTATACCTCCTCCAAGCTGCCCAGGAAAACCAGGATTATAGGGGTTCGGTAAACCAGTTTTTTCACCCATTAAACCAGGTTTTCTTGTGATTCACCCTGAACCAAAGTTGTATCTCTTGAAATTATCTTCAATTGTATACTTGGATCGAGCCTTGGCTCCTACCGAGCCGAAAGTTATGGCGGTTCAAAGTTTGATCTGCAGTCTCGAGGGAGGTCCAATTGAACCCACGGTTGGGTGGTACGACCATGCCATTTAGCATGGGAAGATAATGCTTTCTCTCTATTGGATATGATGAAAAGTTGTAGATCTTGAAGTCAGCTACGTTTTAGTATAAAGAACATCCCAAAACTCCAAAGGAGTGCAAAGTTATGGCCAAATTATGAACGATCTGTAATCTGCCCAGAATTCAGCACAACCCTATTTTGGCGTGGCACGACCCGTGTTCTTCGTCACACGGCCGTGTGGAATCCACACGGCCTCACACGACTTCTTGTCGTGTTGAGTCACACGGCCGTGTGGCTCACACGGTCGTGGCCTTTTTCTTCTCTGCCAAGGTCACACGGCCGTGTGGATTCACACGGCCGTGACCTTTCTCTCCTCTGGATCGTTGGCACGGCCGTGCCATTTGGCATGGCCGTATGTTGCTTGGCAATGGGATGTTGGCACGATCATGTGTCTCACACGTCCATGGCCCTCTTCAAATCTGGATTCTTGGCACGATCATGCCATTTGACACGACCTGAACATGCTAATGGCCACACGGCCGTGCAGCCTACACGGTCCAAGCTCCTGTGTGCGTTTTTGCTCCATTTTCGCTTCAAATAACATCTTGTCAATAAAAACAAGCAAAGTGCAGATCTCTGAACAGAACATAATGAAAGTATGATATTATAAAGAAATATGGTGTGATAAGAATAGATTATGCAAATGAAATACAAGTAGATGTGCGTCCAAACATGCATAAAAGTGTATATAATCAACGCACATCGCACCCCCAGACTTAAACCTTTGCTTGTCCTCAAGTAAAACTCACAATCTAGATTCATGTGGTTAGTTGGCATGTAATAATCCTTAATGAATCAATATAAACCTATCATATAGTTTCATTGATGAGCATGATACAAAAATTATTCGAGTGTGACCTAAGTAGAAGTTCTCCGTGCTCAGTGTAATAAGTGGCCTAACTTTTTCAAGTATCAATCTCTAAGCCTAGTCAATTTTTTATTTAACCGTGTTCCTTATACTTCCAGTGATAGACACTTACCTGCCACACGCAAGGTTCATTTCCCTCAAAAATACTATGCATCATCTACACGAGGTCTCAAAGGAATACTCAGTATCAAGAGAAACATAGCATTCATTTCCCCAGTAACCTAACTCGGTCTCAAAGGGGTGAAATGCTCGTTTCTGTTGGATCGAGATCACACTAGAGGGGGGGGGGGGGGGTGAATAGCGCTCGCGGTTATTTCACATTTTTCGGAAATCGTTCGAGTAACTAAACGCAGTGGAAAGTAAATGCAAACACACACAGAAGACACAGTTGAATTACTTCGTTCGGAGCCTATCTCGACTCCTACTCGAAGGCCCGCGGTCGTTGACCGCTTTCGGTGGGCAACAACTATATAGCGTAAGACTTTAAAAGATTATACCGACAAATACAAAGATGAATGAAGTGGTTGTCGATTGTCGGAGTAGCAGAGTCTCGTTGAAGCTTTCAGAGCAGCGTACAAGATCACACGTTCTTCTGTTCGAATTGTTGTTGTTGTGTCTGTGTCGAAGCTGCATCCTGAGCCTCCTTTTATAGCCTCTGCAAGTCTGATCCAGATCCCTAAGTCTCGGGATCAAGTTTGACCCGACGCGGATCGGTCGACCGATCCCCTGTTCGGTCGATCGATCAGGCGATCTTCTCCCATCTGATCCGCCCGATCCTCTCGCTCCACTTCTATCTGGTCAAACTCCATCCGAGGTTCGGTCGACCGATAAACCTGTTCGGTCGACTGATAAGCTCTTTTGACTAAGCCCAGTCAGCCTAATCCAGTCGATAACCAACCTAGGTTCGGTCGACTGATCCCCTGGTCGAGCCCGGTCCAACCTCTGAAGATCTGATCTACTGATATGTGGGTTTGGTCGACCGATCCCAAGGTTCGGTCGACCGATCCCGGTCACTTCTAACTCTGCACAAAAGGTTAGTTTCCTGCAAAACAGAGTTAGAACACAAAAGATACTATATAGAAATAAATTTGACAGTCAACGGACTGTCCGAGTCTGACTTCGGATTTCCAACCGGAAACCCTAGGTCGACCCGACGCCTACTGTTCCCTCTTCCAAGGAACGCGTCCTCACCTACTCCTCTAAGGAGATTTACCTGTTGCCAGTACGATCCTCCAGATTGACTGGACTTTTGCTCAGCGTCCGATGCTTCCGGTCTTCATGCTGGATGTCCGGTCCTTGACCCATCCAGACTTCTACCCGGTTCACGACACCAGGATTTTAACCTAGGGTTACCACCCCCTAGGATTTTTGCCCGAAGCGTCAACCCGCCAAGACTTCCCGCATAGGGTTACCACCCCCTATGACCTAGGGTTGCCACCCCCTAGGGTTACCACCCCCTAGGGTTACCACCCCCTAGGGTTTTCCACTTGCCTAATCGCAGCTAGGACTTTTGCCTAAGTACCACTTAGGACTTTCCTGAAACACTCAGTCATACACATTAGATAACAATTAAACTTAACTTTGAATTCCTTTACCATTATCAAAACTAAGGTTCGATCGTCGGATGCTTCCCGCACCAACAGTTTCCACTCATGATAACTATTTTTTATCCCTTATTTTTTTTTTCCTTTTTTTTATTATGTTTGCAAAGTATCAAGCTTGAACAAACTTTTATTTTTTATTTATTTATATTTTTTTGGGATTGATTTTTTTAAATGAGCTTACATGATCTGAGTTTATCCAGTAACCAAAATGTAGTTGAGAGGTCACCATAGAAACAAGAGTACTAGTCTGGTTCTATGAATCATGACTATTTTCAAAAATATCTACCATCAAAGTCAAGCATAATGTGAAGAGATCCTAAAACTAAGCCAACATTCAAAATTTTCTAGTAATAACAATGCTCACTTCATGTTACTATGGATAGGAAAATAAAGATCAATAGGCATACTAGCATACCAAATCACACAACATAAATATCTAGATGAAACATGTTAGTATTTTGCATTAAAGAACAAACAATCATAATGTGATGAATGATGCAACTAGCAAATTTTATTAGGAAAAAAGAAGTATGCAAAAGCAAAATCTAAACTAAACCAAATGCATCTAATGCATCCCCCCAGACTTAAACTTTTCATTGTCCCAATGAAAACTAAAACAATGTGGAGGAGATTAAAAATAAGAGAAATTACCAAATGATGCGTGCCAAATGTCATTAACTTCTCCATCATGTAATTGCACTCCTCCTAATCTTTGAGTCTTATAAAAGAAAATTGACAACAAAAATTAATTAAAGGATACATACTTATTATGAGGAAAGAAATGAAACTAGAAAGGAACTAAAAACATGAATGAAAATAAGATTGAACTTGGGTTGCCTCCCAAGAAGCGCTTGTTTAAGATCATTAGCTCGACCACCTCATTAAATTCATGGAAATCTCGCTCTTGGAGGGGTAAGATATTTCAACACCCTCCTACCAAGGGCTCTTATTATGGAGAGAGCTTTCATCAAAGGGGCTACAGAGTAAACTCTCTTCATCTTCGTCTTCTTTGAAGTTCTTTCAGGTGGTCGAAGACGGTTCAGTCTGAGCTTCCAATTATTGGCCTCTTGAAAATCTGCACATCCATAAGAAAAACATACCTCTCCCAAGCATGCTATATTAGATAGAACTAGAACCTTATTAAGATGAACTGAATATGTATCAAAAATTGAATCACATCTAACAAAATCAATTATAGGTACCTCTATAAATTTTTTCAAAAGATCATTAGAAATATTAACCTTGCATTGCTGAGAGATACCTGAAAGTTCTAAATATATGGATGTGACTTCTGAATCTTGTATTGTCTCTAGCTCTGACTCAAGTGGTGGTGCTTCTGAAAGTGGTGATTCTTGGGGCTTTGCTTCTATTGCACAAGTCCCTACACATTGGTCCACAACATGTTCAATCCTTGCAACTCTCATAATCTCAGAAGGTTGTGTGGATAAAGGAGGTGATTCTTGAGATGCTGCTTCCACAACACAGCTCCCTACACTTCCTTTCATAACATCATCATCAACACAAGCATCAAAAAATAAACCAACACCAATATCCTCAGTGGGAGAATCATCTATAGGAGGATCACTAAATTCATTTGCAGTTTTAAATTAATCTACCACATCACATTCATCATCTGAAAATTCAATTTCATCATAACATCCTGTAAACCCAGAAGGTAAATCTGAAAACTTGTTATCCACTGCATTATCATCAAAATTCTCATATGAAGAGTCCTTATCTTCATATACATCCAAAGATCTACACTCAACCATATTAGTGTCACAGAATTTGCCAAAGGCTTAATTTTCATTGACCCTCACTAGCCTTTGTGGAAAAAGAACCTTTAGTGAAGGTCTTGGGAAGGTACTTCCTTTTTCCCATACTCCCTTTGAGCTTGCAGAGGAGGTCCAACTTGCTTATCTAGTGTAGGTGCGATCAATCGTTGAGGGAAAGATACTTGTGGCCTTTGGGAACTTCCTGGAGTAATGAGACTGAGTTCTTGAGGTCTTCTATTGTTCTTCTCCTCAATTCTAAATAAATCCTTCTTCAATAGTTCTTCATGATTCTTACCACTTCTCAACTTAAAATTATTATACTATTCACTAGACACTATCTGTGTAGGAGGAGGATCTTGTTTGAACCATTTTGAAACAATGCTATCAATCTTCGCCCCCAAATGTTTGAACTCCTCATTCTGTGACTTGTGGATTTCAAAACTCTTGGATGGTTGAATTGTATTTTGTTTGACAGACTCTTTTGTATATATGGCTTGTACTTCTTGAATTTCTAAGGGAGATTCCATCCAACTTTTGTTCGACCATTCATGGAGGTTCAACGCCACTTGATCAATTAACATATATGCTTCATCTATACTCTTATCCATAAAAGAACCTCCAGCTGATGAATCTAACATACACTTATCTGAGAAAGAAATTTCCCTATAGAATATGTGCAGGGTCATCCATTTTTTCAAACCATGATGAGGGCACTGTCTTTGTAGACTCTTGAATCTATTCTATGCTTCAAGTAATGATTCTCTATATGCCTGAGCAAAATTTGTGATTCAATTTCTCATGTAAATTGTTCTGCTTGGAGGGAAAAAATGATTCAGAAATTGCTTCTCCAACTATTCTCAACTTGTGATGCTTTGAGGATGGAGAAAATATAACAAAGTCCTTGCTTTATCCTTGATATTAAAAGGAAATTCCATCAACCGAACTGCATCTGCTGACACTTCTTCATAATTCACCATATCACAAAGCTCTAAAAATGTCTCAAGGTGCAGATAAGGACTTTCTGATACTTCTCCTCCAAATTTGTGACCTTGTATCATGAAAATTAACTCTAGGTCTAGTTGGAAATTTTCTGCTTCAATATGAGGTTGCACAATGGGAGACATAAATCTTGCAGAAATAGGTGTCGAGAAATCTCTTAAGGGTCTGCTTGACATGTTAGTGCTCATCGATATTCAAGAAATTTTTTTTTGACAAAAACAAAAATGAAGAATTAAAGATAAGAAATAAAATGGTATATGAAAAACAAGAAACAAAATGTAATATTTTTTTTTTGAATTATGAAAATGGAAAAATAAAAACTATTCACCAGTTTAGATTAACTAAATTGCGAATCTACTAATGTTAATACGAACAGTCTCTGGCAACGACACCAAAAACTTGTTACGAACCGCAAGTGCACAGATTCGTCATCAGTAATATATAATATTGTCGAACCATAGGGTCTGTTGATTAAGCACTAGAGATGTCGCAAATTAAGTTGGCTAGACGGTCGAAAGTCAGCTTTGGCGCTTGCAAACTAATGAGAGTGATCGAAAAGAGGAAGAGAAGAATGAGAGAATTGATCTTGGAGGGAATTGAGCTTTGGGAGATGGATTCTAGGATTTCGGTTTCGTTGTGGTGGAACCTGATATATCATTTTCTATCTTTTCCTAATTGTCAATCAACATACATTCGCCGGAAGTTAAAGCTACTATCCTTAAGTACTAACAGAGAAGATCCCTGTGAAATCCTATTACGATTAACTCCTGTCACTAGGGAGCCTCGATAGATCACAAGAATACAAATCTAATCACTATTATTAGGGATAGAGATAGGGGTTTGGTTTGGTCTCTTACTTCCTTGTGGAGAAGTTGCCTCTCCTTTCAAGGGAATATTCTAAATGTCCATGAACGGGTTACCCCTGCCACTAGGGCCCCTCGGGTATACGATCTAAGATCTTCTCTTTACGAAATTAGCAATTCCTACACAATTAATTAATATGACGAGGCAATAAGCATATCAAATAGAAATGAAGTAAGAGAAATCATCCAACTAGTAAAGGTACAAACATGAGTCTTACATCAAACCCTATCCACAACTACTCCCTAATCCTAGAAAAGGAGATCTACTCCATTGCGAGAGAGGAATAACCCCAAAACATAAAGTAAAACACACTTACAACCCTTGATGTGAGAAGAAGGGGAAGAAGAGATGTTTGCCGAGGTTTCCGATGTCTTGGTGATGCCTCCTTGCTCTAGAGATGGACGGAACGTCAAGAGATGGTGGTGGATGATGCTCTAGGGTTTTCCCCGAAGGGGAGAACCCTTTCCCAATGAGAGGGACGGAGTCCCGAACCAAAGATGCCTAGAATAGGGTTCTTGACCCTTTTATACCTCCTCCAAGTTGCCCAGGAAAACTAGGATTGCAGGGGTCTGATAAACCAAGTTTTTCACCCATTAAACTAGGTTTCCTCATGATTACCCTGAACCAAAGTTATAGCTCTTGAAACTATCTTTAATCTGATACTTGGATCAAGCCCTAGCTCTAACCGAGCCAAAAGTTATGGCGGTTCAAAGTTTGGTTTGCAGTCTCGGCGGAGGTCCAATTGAACCTGCAGTTGGGAGGCACGGCCGTGCCATTTAGCATAGGAAGACAAAGCTTTCTCTCTGTTGGATCTGAAGAAAAGTTGTAGATCTTGAAGTCATCTACGTTTCGGTATAAAGAACATCCAAAAAAATCCAACGGAACGCAATGTTATGGCCAAATTAAGAATGGTCTGCAATCTTCCCAGAATTTAGCACAGCCCTATTTTGGCGTGGCACGACCCGTGTTCTTCGTCACACGGCTGTGTGGAAACCACATGGCCTCACATGGCTTCTTCTCGGGTTGAGTCACACAGCCGTGTGGCTCACACGACCGTAGTCTTTTTCTTCTCTGCCGAGGTCACACGGCCGTGACCTTTCTCTCCTCTGGATCGTTGGCACGACCGTATGTTGCTTGGCCACGGGATGTTGGCTTGGCCGTGTGTCTCACACGGCCGTGGTGTTGGAGTGTATACTGAAAGCCTAAGCTTTGTAAACATTCATTATGAATAAAGAATCACATTTGGTCAAATTGTCTACATTTGTTTGTAGTTGTTCATATAATTTATATTGTAGATAACATAGTATGTGGTGTCACATGCAGAAGATGATGTTATCAGTACCTTATAAATTATAAACAGTAGCTCACGACTAAAATGGAAAGGAACAAACCATTAGAAGGTCGTAGTGTAATTAGGTATTAGTTTATCTTGACTATATAATTACACTAGTACACTCAGAGTGTATTGAGTAGGACCATTAGAGGTCGTTTCTTTTATACTGACTTTATAAAGGAACAAAGACCTCAGTTATTATGGAAATGTGTGCTCTTAATCCTAATATAATTGTAGGACTGTTAGATTCGATAGAGGGGGGGTGAATATCGATTCGAAAAAGACAAGTATAAACGCAGCGGAAAAATAAAATAGACACAGATGTTTTTACTTCGTTCGGAGCCTGTGACGACTCCTACTCGAAGGCCCGTGGTCCTTGACCACTTTCGTTGGGCAATCACTAACAAGTCGAAGTATAATTACAGAACAAGTACAGGAAATGCTAGTGACAATAAAGCAATACCGACAAAGAAAATTAAATAAAAACCGGAGGAGCACTTTTGTCGGAGCGTTGTTGACGTCGCACTTGAACGTCGAGTAGCAAGACCAGCAGTAGTGGAGTTCTCAGTAAAAATTGATTGTTCTGAAGCTCCTGTCTGGGGCTTCTTTTATATGCTGTTCCAGGCGCCTGGATCCCTTCCGGGCGCCTGGAATGTGACGTAGCTGCACAAACCATGATGCTCCACGTGGCGACGACTCGGCTGGATAGAATTCGCCTTCCGGGCGCCCGGACCACCTTGTTTCAGAAAACTCCCTTTTCCTGCAAAACAAAGTTAGTCCGAGGCAAATATGTATCCTGTAAAATAGATTGTTAGCACAGTTAAGGTTTAACAGATGGATAAAAAAGAGTATGACTTAGATTCCGTCTTTTCGAGACCGGAATCTAGTCACGATCTCGACTTAGCCATCCGAAATGGATCTAAGCCGGATCGACGCCTAATGTCCCCTTCCCGGGAACGCGTCCTCACAGTCACTCCCCTCCAGTGACTTACCTCACTTACCTGCCAGACGTCCGGTCAGCCCGTCGACCCGTCTGGACTTCTCGCCAAGCATCCGGTCAGCCCGTCGACCCTCTTGGACTTCTCACCAGCTATCCGGTCAGCCCGTCGACCTAGCTGGACTTCTCGCCAAGCGTCCGGTCAGCCCGTCGACCCGCTTGGACTTCTTGCCAGACATCCGGTCAGCCCGTCGACCTGTCTGGACTTCTCCTGCACACTCGATCAAAGTGTCAGACAACAACAAGACTAACTTAACCTATTTGTCATTCATCAAAACCTGGGTTAAATCGTTAGTGCTAACCGCACCAACAATCTCCCCCTTTTTGATGGAATGACAACCTGGTTAAGTTAGTGAAAACATATACAAGAAACAACATGTATTTATGTGGTTTTGAAGTTAGTTTGTATTTTCAAGTTGGTTTAGCTAACTTAACCACCTAACCCTCCTCCCCCTTTGACATTCATCAAAAATAAGCAAAGGTAAACAATCATAGTGTTGAGTTACTCCAAAAAGTAATCAGATTTTTGCAATATACTTTGATTTAATTTTTAACACCAAAAAATAGTCATATTGACTTGGGGGAGACAAGTTAAATTTTGAAAAGTATAAAGTTAATCAAGTTTCATAAGTGTGTAAAGATTTTCAAATCAGGTTTTCAAATTTACTTTGCATGTTTAAATAACATTTACTTTTCAACAAGGTAAATTTTCAACTTCAATTTTTCAAAAAAATTGAGCAAGTAAGAATAATTTTTCAAGAAGTAAAATTTTTGCCAAACTAAAAGTTTTAAGGCTAATTTGATAAAAGCTAAGTTTGGAAAGTTGAATTTTCAAGCATATGTTACAAAACTGAATAAGTTTAAATTTGCAATATTCAACTTTTAAAATCAGGTTTAAAAATTAGGTGGGATTTAAACTTAGTTAAATTTAACTTTTTGAAAACTGGTGTTTTAAAAATAAGTTAGTTTTAACATAGATGTAAAAAAAAACCTTTTTTAAACACACATTAATTTCTCCCCCTGAACTTGACACATATCTTTAACCAGCTGTCTAACCAATTAGGTACTAACTAACTATCAGAAGATAGTAGCTTTCACTTGGTTAGTCAGATTAAGTTAATTATAACCAGTCAGTGTTTGACTTGACTGATGAACTTTAATCTGATTAATATCTGAATTGTATTTAACGTCCAGACTTATGCTGATGCACTGAAATAAGCATCTTAAGTCCAGACAGTTGGCCTATGCATCTCACCCCTTTCTATGTTTGTCAAACACAAGCAAGGTAAACCTAAGGTGTTGGTGAGATGCTCAAAAACTAGTCCTATGGGTACATGCTTTCTAAGGATTCAAAACTAGTCTAAGGCCAAAACTTGTTTTTGAAAATCTAAAAATGGAAAGTTTTGAAAACAAATAAGTTTGACTTATAATTTGAAAGAGTGATTTTTGAAAACAATTTTGAAATTGAAAATTCCTAGCCTATCAAGATAGAACATTTTCAATGTAAGTCTGAAATACCACTAGATAGATCCAAAATAATTTACAGGTAGTGTAGCTACAGAAGTGAGTCATAACTAGATCTACTAAGAAGATGAAGGGGGTGGTCCAGACCCCAAGGATCGGAGAAGCGCCATCAGCTCAGTGTGTCGGGTATCCCCGGCAGCTCGTAACTCGGCTACCTCTCGCCGAATGTCCCGATGAAAGTCAGAGTTCTCCTGCTGGAGACTCGCCATAGCTCTCTCTAGTCCGGTCATACGGTCGGCTAGAGAGCGATGAGCGTGATGTGGTGCTCGAGCTGGGGGCGGTGGTGGAGCCGGAGCGGCTTCCTCTGGAAATAGTGCGAGCATGAACTCGTCCACCTGTGCGTCTGGATCGGGCTGGTGCTGTGCCCCCCTCCGCCAAGACATAGTCCCGTCATCTCTATCTATCTGGATACCAGCTAGGGAAAATTTCCGAGCGGCTATAACATCGAACTCGGTCATATGGGCAACGTCTCCTCTAGTGACATCAATGTGCAACGAGGACATATAGGCTGTCAGAATGTGACCGAATGACATATGGACTCGACTATCAGTCACGAATCCAACTGAGTAGATAATGGTGGAGAAGATATGTAGGCTGATGTCAATGTCTAACCTATGAATCAGGGCATAAAGTAAGAACGAATGGAATGGGCGCATCACAGCGATGTCCCGAGTAGTCAGTGGTAAAATGCAAAGAACTACAACCCTATAAAGAGCGTAGTCCTGGACCCGAAGTTCTACTGACCTAAACTGTGTCACAGTGGGATCTCTCTCTCTCCCGAAAAAATACGAATAAATCGTATCGAGAGTAATATGTGAGTAGGGATCTTCGAATGGTAGATCCCTCGGAGGATAGCACAAAAAGGAGCAAGTAGATGGACGCAACTCTAAAAACTCTCGGATAGTCGTAGGGGAAAATACGATATCAGTGCCTGCTGCCCTAGTGGTATAGGTGAGATCGTCTACTTTTACTAGGTTATTGCAAAATTCGGCACACAGACTTATGTTTATTGGACTGGTACATTCGACAAGGTTCCTTAAATTATAGTGGCCTATAACCTCTAAAGCGGAGGGACAGGACCTTAAAAAGAACGATCTATCTATGCAGGTAGTCCTAATTGCCTTATAAATGGTTGACTCAAACTTAATCCTAAGTTCGTCTGTGGGAAACCTAGGGTCTGTACTAGCATTGGAGGGTCCAGCACCCGTATTTGTTCGTTTCCTACTGTATATAAATAAAAGAATATTCTAAGAAAAGATTGAGAAGATAAATTCTAATAAAATTTTCAGCGAGGGGAAGAATTTTTACCGAGGAGCCATCGAAAAATATAGATTTGACGACCTCGGTTGAATCGCAACAGCGTCTTCACCGCAAGAAAATTTAGATTTAGAGTACTTTCGCACTGAGGTTCGGAGTGAACCTTGGCAAAAGTGAGAATTAGTGGTGCAAAGATTGGGGGCGCCTGCTGCCCCTTATTTATAGGGAACTCCGGGCACCCGGATCCTTTCCGGGCGCCCGGGGTTGCTAGGGCGGGGCGCCCGGATCCCCCTTTTTTTTTTTTTTTTTTTTTTTTTTTGAAATTAGGTTTGAAGTTAAGTTTTAAGTTTAAAATATTGAAAATAAGTTTAAAATTAAAATTTTGAAATTTATTTTTTAAGTTTAAAATTTTGAAAATTAAGTTTAAAAATAAAATTTTGAAATTAATTTTTTAAGTTTAAAATTTTGAGAATAATTTTTTAAGTTTAAAATTTTGAAAATAATTTTTAAGTTTAAAATTTTGAAAATAAGTTTTAAGTTTAAAATTTTGAAAATAATTTTTAAGTTTAAAATTTTGAAAATAAAATTAAAATTTTGAAATTTATTTTTTAAGTTTAAAATTTTGAGAATAATCTTTAAGTTTAAAATTAAAATTTTGAAATTAATTTTTAAGTTTGAAATTAAAATTTTGAAATTACTTTTTAAGTTTACAATTAAAATTTTGAAATTAATTTTTTAAGTTTAAAATTTTGAAAATAAATTTTTTTTTTTTAAGTTTAAAATTAAAATTTTGAAATTAATTTTTAAGTTTAAAATTAAAATTTTGAAATTAATTTTTAAGTTTAAAATTAAAATTTTGAAATTGATTTTTAAATTAAAATTTTGAAATTAATTTTTTAAGTTTAAAATTAAAATTTTGAAAATAAATTTTTCTTTTTTTAAGTTTAAAATTAAAATCTTGAAATTAATTTTTAAGTTTAAAATTAAAATTTTGAAATTAAAAATTAAAATTTTGAAATTAATTTTTAAGTTTAAAATTAAAATTTTGAAATTAATATTTAAGTTTGAAATTAAAATTTTCAAATTAATTTTTAAGTTTACAATTAAATTTTGAAATTAATTTTTTAAGTTTAAAATTAAAATTTTGAAATTAATTTTTAAGTTTAAAATTAAAATTTTGAAATTAATTTTTAAGTTTGAAATTAAAATTTTGAAATTAATTTTTAAGTTTAAAATTAAAATTTTGAAATTAATTTTTAAGTTTAAAATTAAAATTTTGAAATTAATTTTTTTTTACGTTTAAAATCAAAATCTTGAAATTAATTTTTAAGTTTAAAATTTTGAAAATATTTTTTTTTTTTTAAGTTTAAAATTTAAAATTTGAAAATAATTTTTAAGTTTAAAATTAAAATTTTGAAATTAATTTTTAGGTTTAAAATTAAAATTTTGAAATTAATTTTTAAGTTTAAAATTAAAATTTTGAATTGATTTTTAAGTTTAAAATTAAAATTTTGAAATTAATTTTTAAGTTTGAAATTAAAATTTTGAAATTAATTTTTAAGTTTGAAATTAAAATTTTGAAATTAAAAATTAAAATTTTGAAATTAATTTTTAAGTTTACAATTAAAACCTTATTCATCTCACCCGATCTATATTTTCAATCAGGGAATCCTATGATTTCGTGAGATGAAATTGGATTTTTAATTATGGAGTTTTGGTTTAACGTGTGTTAGATTCAGATTTAGTTTTGGTTTCCACAAATAGGCATTCTTCGGATAAACTTCTAAGCTTGGTGAATCACATGGACATCATTAGAAGTAACCAACCTTTCGAGGTTTTCCGAATAGTCCTATCCACGGAACTTAGAGCTAAATCTTGGTCTAACTGGTTAGGATTCATTTAAGGGTAGCTTCGGTCAGTTCCACTTGGCCAAACGCACCAGATCGAAGCCATATCTTTCTAGACATGCGATGCCCAAGCTTCCTTAACGTACTATCATCCAAAAATTTCACCAGTACCATGATTCAAGTTAAACTTGGTCTCTTTTTAACTAATCCTAATTACCCTACCGGGTTAATTTGTTTTGGGTTACCCTGTCGGGTAGGTTAGTTTTGGAGGTGCCAGCTATTCTGGAGCCTCCCCCTGAATTATTGGCCATTAATTTAGATTTTGGTTTTAGGCTTGTGTCGATTCTTTTTATAGTTATAGTTAACTTGGTGATAATTTTGTTGATTTTTAAACTGTTTAGATTTTGAATTTGATTTAGGTTTGTATTTTGGATTTTGGTTTGGTTTATACACTTTTATATAATGTATTTTTTCTTTTGGTATATAATATTGATTAAGTCCTACTTGCGTGGTCAGACACGCTTTCGGAACCCAAGCTAAATTGATTGACTTGTATTGGGTTATTAATGATTTGAAGGTTTTATTTGAATTTGACTTATATCCTAGTCCGATTTTATTATAACATGCTTTTTGATTATTTAGGATTAGGTCTAAATTTTTTGATCTTGTTGTGAATTTTTCTAACATCTCCTTTAAATTGTTTATTTCATTTTTTAATGATAAATTCTCCTCCTCAAGTGTTAGATCTTGAGTTGGATTCGAATTTTTTAATTGTTCCTTGAGGTTCTGATTTTCCTCAAGAAGTAATTTGTTCTCATTTTCTACTTTGGTTAATTTACTATTTAAACAAGAAATGATTCTAAAAATTTTTTTGTTTAAATTAAAATATACCTCATTCGAGCCTTCGGAAACGAGTACGGACTCGTGGCTTGTTTCGGGTTCGGACCCGTCTTCATCTTCCGACTCATTTTCAGTTTCGGCTTCGCGGGCCATCAGTGCGAGGTGGCTCTGATGTTTCTGCTCTTCTTCCTCCGATTCGTCCGAGGAGTCGTCCCACGTTGCTTTGAGTGCTTTCTTTTTGGTTGGCTTTGGTTTGTCGAACTTCAGTTTTGGACATTCATTCTTGTAATGTCCCTTTTTGTTGCAGCCGTAGCAAGTCACGTTCTTTTGTTCTGAGGGAGAGATGATCTTTTGAAGGTCCTTTTTGCTGAAGCTCCTCTTTCTCCTGGTGAACATTTTTTTTTTTACCAAGTTCACCAGGTGTTCTTCATCTTCGGAGTCTTGGTCAGATTCTGCTTCACATTCAGGCTTGCTTTTCTTTTCTTTGGAGGAACCTGCAAATAGAGCTATACCTTTCTCGACTCCAGCATTAGTTTGTTCGTGTAATTCTAATTCACAGAAAAGCTCATCTAATTTTAATTTAGAAAGATTCTTAGAAATTTTGTAGGTATCCACTATTGATGCCCACAAACTATTACGTGGAAAGGCGTTTAATGCGTACCTTATCAAGTCTCTATTCTCCATCTGGTGGCCTATCGCATGAAGCCCGTTGAGGATGTCCTTGATCCTCGCGTGGAGTTGATTCGCTGTTTCTCCTTCCTGCATTTTTATATTAAAAATTTTATTTAAAAACAGGTCTCGTTTTGTTACCTTAGCGTCGCTTGTTCCCTCGTGCAGCTCGATCAGTTTGTCCCACAGTTCTTTAGCGTTTGTGTGTGGACCGACTCTGTTTAGCTCTTCTCTTGTTAGTCCGCACTGTAGAGTGTTGATCGCTTTGTTTTCTGTTGACGCCTTCTTCTTCAAGTCAGCTGTCCATTCTTCAGGATCCAGTATATTTCCGGAGGTGTCTGTCGGAATTTTGTAAGGTCTCGTAATGCTCATCCACTGGTCAAAGTCGGTTTTGAGGTAGACCTCCATGCGCTTCTTCCAGTATGGAAAGTCGTCCCCGTTGAAGAGTGGAGGTCGTACTGTACTGAATCCTTCTTGTTGAGACATTCTGTGCACAGGTAAATAACCAAAAAAATATCCCAAGACTTGGTCTTGGATTAGTAGTGCGGGAAGAGAAAAATAGGAAAAATAACTCTAGATTCGTGTTGCACTAATATAAATTGATTAAGTTAACGAAACACCAGTTTTAAAATTAAAAAAAAACAAAAGAAAATTCACCCCTTGTCTGATTGGTGGTTGCACCAAATCAGAGCGGTACCTGCTCTGATACCACTTGTAGGACTGTTAGATTCGATAGAGGGGGGGGGGTGAATATCGATTCGAAAAAGACAAGTATAAACGCAGCGGAAAAATAAAATAGACACAGATGTTTTTACTTCGTTCGGAGCCTGTGACGACTCCTACTCGAAGGCCCGTGGTCCTTGACCACTTTCGTTGGGCAATCACTAACAAGTCGAAGTATAATTACAGAACAAGTACAGGAAATGCTAGTGACAATAAAGCAATACCGACAAAGAAAATTAAATAAAAACCGGAGGAGCACTTTTGTCGGAGCGTTGTTGACGTCGCACTTGAACGTCGAGCAGCAAGACCAGCAGTAGTGGAGTTCTCAGTAAAAATTGATTGTTCTGAAGCTCCTGTCTGGGGCTTCTTTTATATGCTGTTCCAGGCGCCTGGATCCCTTCCGGGCGCCTGGAATGTGACGTAGCTGCACAAACCATGATGCTCCACGTGGCGACGACTGGATAGAATTCGCCTTCCGGGCGCCCGGACCACCTTGTTTCAGAAAACTCCCTTTTCCTGCAAAACAAAGTTAGTCCGAGGCAAATATGTATCCTGTAAAATAGATTGTTAGCACAGTTAAGGTTTAACAGATGGATAAAAATGAGTATGACTTAGATTCCGTCTTTTCGAGATCGGAATCTAGTCACGATCTCGACTTAGACATCCGAAATGGATCTAAGCCGGATCGACGCCTAATGTCCCCTTCCCGGGAACGCGTCCTCACAGTCACTCCCCTCCAGTGACTTACCTCACTTACCTGCCAGACGTCCGGTCAGCCCGTCGACCCGTCTGGACTTCTCGCCAAGCGTCCGGTCAGCCCATCGACCCGCTTGGACTTCTCGCCAGCTATCCGGTCAGCCCGTCGACCTAGCTGGACTTCTCGCCAAGCGTCCGGTCAGCCCGTCGACCCGCTTGGACTTCTTGCCAGACATCCGGTCAACCCGTCGACCTGTCTGGACTTCTCCTGCACACTCGATCAAAGTGTCAGACAACAACAAGACTAACTTAACCTATTTGTCATTCATCAAAACCTGGGTTAAATCGTTAGTGCTAACCGCACCAACAATAATAACAAGCACATATGTTTGATATTTATTTCTTTAATTTATCAATGGGTGAGATTTAGTTCGATGAATCAATAAACCCGATAAGTTGGGAAATGGTATCACTTATAGTGTGTGTTGTTGATTATAGAAGGAAACTGTGTCCTAGAGATACTAGGTTGATAATGTTCTCAAGAGGAGCTCATAAAGATTGTCATGTTAAACCCTGCAGGTGGACTTAGTCCGACATGATAATAAGGTTGAGTGGTACTACTCTTGGACTTAGATATTAATTAAATGAGTTGTCAGTAACTCACTTAATTAGTGGACATTCGATATCTTAAACACAGGGAGACTAACACACTCATAATAAGAAGGAGCCCAAAAATGTAATTTGGGATTGGTGCGGTAGTTCAATGATAGTTCTCTAGTGGAATGAATTATCATTGATAAAATTAAGTTGTGTGTTCGGGGCGAACACGGGATGTTTAATTTTATCAGGAGACCAAAACCACTTCCTCCTCTCGGTCCCTATCGTAGCCTCTTATTTGTAGAGTTCTATACCCACCTATACCCACCTACTATACCCACCCAATAGGGGCCGGCCAAAGCTAGCTTGGGAACAAGCTAGGTATGAATTTGGGTGGCCGGGCCTAGCTTGAACCCAAGCTAGTGGGGGCCGGCCAAATTAAATTAAAAAGGAATTTTAATTTTAATTTTTATTATGTGGAAGAAATAATTTATTAAAGAGAATTTAAATTAAAATATCTCTCTTATAAAAGATCTACAAAAGATTAAAGAAAGAGATTAGATCTCTTTCCTTATTTGTAGATTGGTGAGATATTTTATTTTCTCTTTAAAATTATTCACATGTTGATAAAATTAAAATTATAGAAATTTCCTTTTATCAACCATGAAGAGATTTTTAAAGAGAAATTTTATTTTTTAAAATTTCCGAAAACAAATTAGGAAGTTTTAATTGTTGATTGAAACTTGTCCAATTTGTTCTCCAATGATGTGGCCGGCCAATGTAGATTTAATTGGGAAATTTTATTTTATTTTTCTCAATTAAATCATGTCAAGGAAATTGAGGAAATTTTATTGTAATTAAATTTCCTAATTTGCCTAGGCCAAGGAATATAAAAGAAGGGGTGAGGGTGCCTTCATGAGACACAACCTCTATTATTTTCTCTCCCTCTTTTCCTTGGTGTTGTGGCCGGCCATCATCTCTTCTCTTCTTCCTCTTTGTGGTGGCCGAAACTTTCTATTGCTTGGAGCTCTTGTGGAGGCCGGATACTACTTGGAGAAGAAGAAGAAGAAGGAGAGGAAGCTTGCATCTCTTAAAGCTTGGTTGGTGTTTTTCTTCTTCCTTGGTGAAGCTTTCTTGTTTTGGCCGAACCTAGCTAGGAGGAGAAGAAGGTGCTTGGTGGTTTCTCATCTCGGAAGATCGTTGCCCACACAACGTCCGAGGTTAGAAGAGGAATACGGTAGAAGATCAAGAGGTTTTTCTACAAGGTATAACTAGTAATTTTTCTTTCCGCATCATGCTAGTTATTTATGGAAATAATACCAAATACAAGAGGCTTACGTTCTAGAATTTCGAATATGTTTTTCGATGTTGTGTTCTTTTGTTTTTTCTTTTCCTTGTGATTTGATTGTTCTCTTTGGTTAACCTAAAGTTATTTTATGAAATTAAATATTAGATTTCTATTAAAGGTTTTGTCTAGTCGGTGGTGGTTGCTCCCATATCCAAGAAGGTCATGTGCCTCGCCACGTCAGTACTGGGAACCAATTATGGAAATTAATATTTAATGGAATTAATAACTTAAGGAGACTTGGGTCGAACGTGTTAAGTTCCGCAGGAGATCCAAGTCAAAACCTAAAAGAACAAATAGATTAAGTTTTGGATCAAACGTGTTAAGTTCCGCAGGCGATCCAAAATTTAATTTAAAAGAACACATGGTAGCTAGGAAAAGGTTCAGACCTTTGTACAAAATTTTTTGTACAGTGGAACCTATAGGTTTTCCGAGTAGCAACCAACAATTGGTATCAGAGCTAGGGTTTTGCCTCTGTGTATTTGGTATTTAGTTTAATTATGCACATGTCATACATAATTTAGGCAGGTTAATAGTAGGATGTGCTAACTTTGTGGATGCAGGATCCAACTATTATGGCTTTTAGTTATTATGTGTGTGATTGGACCCTTGGGCATGTCAAGGGCATTTTTATGTGTGTGCATGATTGTATTAAAATACAGCAGGAGCTGTATTTAGTTTTATTAGGATTTTATTTTTGATCTAGATACATGTACATTCCTTTTATGGAATATAGGATCAAAAATGTAAAATTCTATTTATGTCGCGGATCGAATCTTGCAAAGCGTGGAACCTTCTAAGGACCAGAGGCGCAGCGGAACTAGGAGCAAGATGGATGCGACAGCTAGACCCGGTGGCGGTGGCCAAATATGGCAGCAGCTTGGGATGACAACACACGGAGGACAACTAGAGATAAAAGCCGTAATAGTTGAAAATTAGTTTCTCTATTTATTGCTTTTATATTGTGCTGTGTGTGCATGTTAGTTTACAAGTAAAGTAGGCTAGCATAGTTAAAATTCCTCATTTATAAATAACTAAGTGGGAGAGGGATTTTTAAATAAATCCCATGGTCTCCATTACTGGTTTGTAAGTGATGCAAACAAGCTTGCGCGTTGGCTCTGAGTGCCTTCCTCCATAACAGATGAGCTTGTTTGCGGATCACTAGAACAGACTTCCATTTTTGGATGACTATAGGAAGTTAATTAAGAGCGTGTGATCTTCCCCAATGGAAGGGGCATAATCTTATTAATGGACTTAGTGTCAAGTAATGGTATACACTTAGACACATCTAATAGTATCCTCCCCAACGGAGTCACTGCTATTATTTGTGTGACCAAATAATACCAACTATTAATTTTATTTGTCAAAAGTTAGGTTGACAAGATAATAAAATTAATGGGTTAAAACCCTCCTTTACAAATGTTGATTTTGTATACGTCCACACTAACGTGGCATACAAAATTCACGGTGTTATGAGGTGTTGGTTAATTTAAAATAGTATTGTTTGAGGAATCAATATTATTCTAAATTTAGAGTTCTGACCAAAAATTATTTGTGATTCTTAGGATGACTTTCAACCCACTGTCCATCATACTTCAACAGAATAGACTTACTGGACCTAATTACATAGATTGGAAAAGAAACCTGGACATTGTTCTTACTGCTGAAAGCTATAAATTTGTACTGACTGATCAATGCCCTGAAGCACCTACTGGTGAAGAGATTGAATTTCATAGGAAATGGGTAAAAGCAGATGAGATGGCGCGATGTTACATTTTGGCTTCAATGTCAAATGTATTGCAACATCAAGATCAAGATTTACCAACGACCTATGATATTATGAACAATCTCAAGGAACTCTTTGGTCATCGGATAGGGCTTCTAGGCAAGAAGCCATGAGAAAGATAATGACCGCCACCATGCAAGAGGGTACTGTAAGGGATCATATCCTAAAAATGATGGCTTATCCGAACGAGATACAGTCCTTGGAGGAGAAATTGATGGGAAACCCGGATCGATATGATCCTCCAACGCTACCTAGAAGTTTTGAGCGGTTCCCCGAACTATAATATGAATAAAAGGATTTATTCATTGGGGAACTACTAACAGAAAGAAGGATTATTTCGTCACAATTCTCAAATTCACTATCTTGAAAATGGTTCTACTTCTAAACCGAGAGGAAAGAAGAAGAAGAAACAAGTCGGCTCAGAAAGAAAGTGAATAAATCTCGGAGTACGGATTTAAATTTGGAGTGAAGAAGCCAAGGGCAAGTGCTTCATCTGCAAGCAAGCGGGACATGAAGGCGGGATGTCCTCGTAGGAACCAAAACAAAGGTATATCTCATGCTCTAGTTGTTGAAACATGTTTAGCGGTGTTATCTACCAGAACTGGTGTGTAGATACGGAGCCATTGATCATGTCTGCAATTCCTTGCAGGGGTTTCAGGAAACCCGACTATCTGAAGGGGAGATTACCGTCTACATGGGCAATGCTACTAAGGTGGCAGCTGTTGCAGTGGGAGACGTCTACTTATCTTTTAGTAGAAATAGAAATTTGGTTTTAAGAAATTGTCTTTATGTACCCAGTTTTAGAAAGAATTTAATTTCAGTTTCTAAACTGTTTTTAGATGGATATTCAGTTTCTTTCAGTAACGATGTAGTTATTAAAAGAAATAAAGTGATTATCTGTTCTGGTGCATTAGTTGGCAATTTGTATACTTTAAATCCAATTTCTTCCACAAAGTAATACATGGAAATTTATAACTCATCTTCTAATTCTAATAAGAGAAAAGAACCTTCGGAAATGAACCAAGCATATATTTGGCATCTAAGGCTTGGTCATATTAACTTAAGTAGGATTCAGAGGCTTATAGCCGATGGACTTTTGAGTTCATTAGAGTTGAAAAATTTTCCAACTTGTGAATCCTGCTTAGAAGGTAAAATGACCAAAAGGTCATTCAACGCCAAGGGGTATAGAGCCAAAGAAGTGTTAGAATTGGTTCACTCTGATTTGTGTGGTCCTATGTCTGTCCAAGTAAGAGGAGGTTTTGAATATTTTGTCTCTTTCATAGACGATTATTCAAGATATGGATACATTTACCTAATGCGCCGCAAGTCCGAGTGCTTTGATAAGTTCAAAGAATACAAGGCTGATGTGGAGAAACGACTAGGTAAAAGTATCAAGACACTACGGTCTGATCGTGGTGGCGAATACCTCTTAGGAGAGTTTAGGAATTACTTATCAGAGGCCGGGATTCAATCCCAATTGTCTGCACCTGGAACACCCCAACAGAATGGTGTAGCAGAACGAAGGAACAGGACTCTTATGGAGATGGTTAGATCGATGATGAGTTATTCAGAATTACCAAATTCGTTTTGGGGATATGCTCTGGAAACAGCAGTATACGTTCTGAACTTAGTACCTTCTAAATCAGTTTCTTCTACTCCCATAGAATTGTGGAATGGGCGAAAACCCAGTCTAAGACATATTCGGATTTGGGGTAGTCCAGCACATGTGCTGAAACCAGATGCTGATAAGTTAGAATCCCGTACAGAAGTTCGCGTGTTTGTAGGATATCCCAAAGGAACGAAAGGTGGTTTATTTTATAGTCCTAAAGACCAGAAGGTCATTGTTAGCACCAATGCCCAGTTTTTAGAAGAAGACTATATAATGGATCACAAGCCCAATAGCAAAGTTGTTTTAGAAGAACTTAGAGAGGACATGCCTACTTCAGTACCAACAAGATGAAGTACCACAAGAGACCGCAACATGTGTCACACATGATACACAACCACGGATGCCTCGTCGTAGTGGGAGGGTTGTAAGGCAGCCTGAAAGGTTCATGTTTTTGGGAGAGTCTTCGGACTTGATCCCGGGAAAACATGAACCTGATCCACGAACATATGACGAAGCACTCCAAGATATAGATGCAGCATCTTGGCAAAAGGCAATGAATTCTGAAATAGAATCTATGTACTCTAATAAGGTCTGGGAGCTTGTAGAACCACCTGATGGTGTAAAAGCCGTTGGATGTAAGTGGATCTACAAAAGGAAAAGAGGGACAGACGGGAAGGTAGAAACCTTCAAAGCTAGGCTTGTTGTGAAAGGGTACACTCAGAAAGAGAGAATCGATTATGAGGAAACTTTTTCACCGGTAGCCATGCTTAAGTCTATCCGGATACTCTTATCCATTGATGCTCATATGGATTATGAGATTTGGCAAATGGATGTCAAGACAGCTTTCCTTAATGGAAGTCTTGAAGAAAACATCCATATGAAGCAACCAGAAGGATTTATTGATAAAGGCAAAGAGCATCTAGTGTGCAAGCTCAATCGGTCCATTTATGGACTAAAGCAAGCTTCAAGATCTTGGAACATCCGGTTTAATGAAGTAATCCAGTCATATGGATTTATTCAAAGTCCGGATGAGTCTTGTGTATATAAGAAGTGTAACGGAAACGTGGTGGTATTTCTTGTACTATACGTAGATGTTATTTTGTTAATTGGCAACAATGTCAAGGTATTATCAGACGTAAGGGTATGGTTGTCCAAATAATTTGATATAAAGGACTTAGGAGATTGTGCACATATTCTTGGGATCAAAGTTATAAGGGATCGTAAGAAAAGAATGTTGTGTCTGTCCCAAGCTTCATATATAGATACAATCCTTGCTCGTTTTAGCATGCAGGATTCCAAGAAAGGTTTCTTACCTTTTAGACATGGAGTAGCTCTATCTAAAGAGATGTCTCCAAAGACATCGAAAGAGATAGAGGACATGAAAGCAGTTCCTTATGCTTCAGTTGTAGGAAGCCTAATGTATGCAATGCTATGTACGAGACCTGATATCTGTTTTGCCGTGGGCATGGTTAGCAGATATCAGAGTAACCCTGGACAAGGACATTGGACTGCGGTAAAGCATATATTAAATTACCTGAGAAGGACTAGAGATTATATGCTAGTTTACCAAGCAGACGATTTGCTCCCTGTGGGTTACACGGATTCAGATTTTCAATCAGATAGGGATAACAGTAAGTCTACATCAGGCTATGTGTTTACTTTAGGAGGTGGAGCCATTTCATGGAGGAGTGTTAAGCAGAAATGCGTTTCGGACTCAACCATGGAAGCTGAGTATGTAGCAGCCTCTGAGGCAGCTAAAGAAGCAGTATGGCTCAGGAACTTTCTAATGGACTTAGATGTGATTCCTGGTTTGCCCAAAATCATCACAATTTATTGTGATAATAGTTGTGCAGTTGCAAACTCGAAGGAACCACGAGCCCATAAGGCAAGTAAACATATAGAGCGCAAGTACCACCTGATACGAGATATTGTGAAGCGAGGAGAAGTTGTCATCGCCAAGATTGCATCAGCGGATAACCTGGCAGATCCTTTCACTAAGGCCCTTCCGGCGAAAGCTTTCGATCGGCATGTGGAGGGAATGGGAATCAGATGTATGGTAGAAGATATGACAACTTAGTCATTAGTATAAGTGGGAGATTGTTGGAGTGTATACTGAAAGCCTAAGCTTTGTAAACATTCATTATGAATAAAGAATCACATTTGGTCAAATTGTCTACATTTATTTGTAGTTGTTCATATAATTTATATTGTAGATAACATAGTATGTGGTGTCACATGCAGAAGATGATGTTATCAGTACCTTATAAATTATAAACAGTAGCTCACGACTAAAATGGAAAGGAACAAACCATTAGAAGGTCGTAGTGTAATTAGGTATTAGTTTATCTTGACTATATAATTACACTAGTACACTCAGAGTATATTGAGTAGGACCATTAGATGTCGTTTCTTTTATACTGACTTTATAAAGGAACAAAGACCTCAGTTATTATGGAAGTGTGTGCTCTTAATCCTAATATAATAACAAGCACATATGTTTGATATTTATTTCTTTAATTTATCAATGGGTGAGATTTAGTTCGATGAATCAATAAACCCGATAAGTTGGGAAATGGTATCACTTATAGTGTGTGTTGTTGATTATAGAAGGAAACTGTGTCCTAGAGATACTAGGTTGATAATGTCCTCAAGAGGAGCTCATAAAGATTGTCATGTTAAACCTTGCAGGTGGACTTAGTCCGACATGATAATAAGGTTGAGTGGTACTACTCTTGGACTTAGATATTAATTAAATGAGTTGTAAGTAACTCACTTAATTAGTGGACATTCGATATCTTAAACACAGGGAGACTAACACACTCATAATAAGAAGGAGCCCAAAAATGTAATTTGGGATTGGTGCGGTAGTTCAATGATAGTTCTCTAGTGGAATGAATTATCATTGATAAAATTAAGTTGTGTGTTCGGGGCGAACACGGGATACTTAATTTTATCGGGAGACCAAAACCAATTCCTCCTCTCGGTCCCTATCGTAGCCTCTTATTTGTAGAGTTCTATACTCACCTACTATACCCACCCAATAGGGGCCGGCCAAAGCTAGCTTGGGAACAAGCTAGGGCCGGCCTAGGTATGAATTTGGGTGGCCGGCCCTAGCTTGAACCCAAGCTAGTGGGGGCCTGCCAAATTAAATTAAAAAGGAATTTTAATTTTAATTTTTATTATGTGGAAGAAATAATTTATTAAAGAGAATTTAAATTAAAATATCTCTCTTATAAAAGATCTACAAAAGATTAAAGAAAGAGATTAGATCTCTTTCCTTATTTGTAGATTGGTGAGATGTTTTATTTTCTCTTTAAAATTATTCACATGTTGATAAAATTAAAATTATAGAAATTTTCTTTTATCAACCATGAAGAGATTTTTAAAGAGAAATTTTATTTTTTAAAATTTCCGAAAACAAATTAGGAAGTTTTAATTGTTGATTGAAACTTGTCCAATTTGTTCTCCAATGATGTGGCCGGCCAATGTAGATTTAATTGGGAAATTTTATTTTATTTTTCTCAATTAAATCATGTCAAGGAAATTGAGGAAATTTTATTGTAATTAAATTTCCTAATTTGCCTAGGCCAAGGAATATAAAAGAAGGGGTGAGGGTGCCTTCATGAGACACAACCTCTATTATTTTCTCTCCCTCTTTTCCTTGGTGTTGTGGCCGGCCATCATCTCTTCTCTTCTTCCTCTTTGTGGTGGCCGAAACTTTCTATTGCTTGGAGCTCTTGTGGAGGCCGGATACTACTTGGAGAAGAAGAAGAAGAAGGAGAGGAAGCTTGCATCTCTTAAAGCTTGGTTGGTGTTTTTCTTCTTCCTTGGTGAAGCTTTCTTGTTTTGGCCGAACCTAGCTAGGAGGAGAAGAAGGTGCTTGGTGGTTTCTCATCTCGGAAGATCGTTGCCCACACAACGTCCGAGGTTAGAAGAGGAATACGGTAGAAGATCAAGAGGTTTTTCTACAAGGTATAACTAGTAATTTTTCTTTCCGCATCATGCTAGTTATTTATGGAAATAATACCAAATACAAGAGGCTTACGTTCTAGAATTTCGAATATGTTTTTCGATGTTGTGTTCTTTTGTTTTTTCTTTTCCTTGTGATTTGATTGTTCTCTTTGGTTAACCTAAAGTTATTTTAGGAAATTAAATATTAGATTTCTATAAAAGGTTTTGTCTAGTCGGTGGTGGTTGCTCCCATATCCAAGAAGGCCATGTGCCTCGCCACGTCAGTACTGGGAACCAATTATGGAAATTAATATTTAATGGAATTAATAACTTAAGGAGACTTGGGTCGAACGTGTTAAGTTCCGCAGGAGATCCAAGTCAAAACCTAAAAGAACAAATAGATTAAGTTTTGGATCAAACGTGTTAAGTTCCGCAGACGATCCAAAATTTAATTTAAAAGAACACATGGTAGCTAGGAAAAGGTTTAGACCTTTGTACAAAATTTTTGTACAGTGGAACCTATAGGTTTTTCGAGTAGCAACCAACACGTGGCCCTCTTCAAATCTGGATTCCAGCCACGGCCTGAACATGCTAATGGCCACACGGCTGTGTGGCCTACACGGCCCAAGTTCCTGTGTGAGTTTTTGCTCCATTTTCGCTCCAAATAGCGTCCTGTCAATAAAAATAAGCAAAGAGTAGATCTCCGAACAGAACATAATGAAAGTATGATATTATAAAGAAATATGGTGTGATAAGCATAAATTATGCAAATGAAATACAAGTAGATGTGCGTCTAAACATGCATAAAAGTATATATAATCAACGCACATCAGTTGGATGCACATGGAGAGATTTATGATGCTGACTGCTTTAGCCCCAGCCAAATTTTTCTTCCGTTCAGGCGCACATAGAGCTTTATGATGCTGAGTGCTTTAGGTGTTTGCCTACAGCAAGTGCATGATTATGTCGTTAGTAATATAAAAGATTGTCAACCCCACAGGGACTGGTTATAAGCACTAGTCATCTCTCATGGAGAATTAGCTAAATAATTGACGGTTGAAAGTTACGCTCTATGCAAAGGGAAATAGATTGAGAAGAGGAAAGAGAGAGAGAGAGAGAGGAGGAGGAAACTTGGTTAGGGGAAATATTCTAGGGGTTCGGTTTCATTGTGATGTTTATCAATGTATCATGGTCCACCAATTGCCTACTCTTAATTAACATGTACTTGTAGGAAGTTAGATTCATTACCGGCTCTCCCCTGCAGTGGTCAAGTTGGCATACTATTTGGATCAATATTCCTTGCTATTAAACAAAAGTGATTCCTATGAAGTCTGATAATGGGTCACCCCCTATCACTAGGGCCTCTCGGTCATACAATCACAAGAACGCACTCATACTTAATAACCATAGAGATAAAGATAACAATTATGTACAATTTCCTACTTATGGGAAATTGATTCTCCTTTCAAGGTGATGCCCTAGATGTCCAGAAACGGGTCACCCTTTTCACTAGTGCCTCAGTCATACAATCTAGGGCATCCTCTCCGGGATCAATAATTCTACACAACCTTTCAATCAAACATGAGAATTAAACTCAAACACAATGTATACTCATAAGATCAAATAGATACAAAGCATGAGAATGTCATCTAGATAGGAAATTAGCATATTCATGAGTTCTTACATTAATCTACACCGTAATTACTCCCTTAATCCTAGAACAATAGATCTACTCCATGGCAAGAAGAAAAAGATCCAAAGATATAAGAATTGCAACCATCAAAACTCAACTAGAAGAAGAAGGGAGAAGAAGCTTATCCAATCGCGTGAAGTGATCTTTGGATCCAATCTTTCGCTCCCGGAGTCTATAAGGTGATGGAAATGTCTTTGGATCATTGAATAGAGATCAAGAAGAGCGTAGATCAGCACCAAGGTGGATCTCCCAAAGGGAGAACCTTCCTCCCCTTAGAAAGGGGAAGAGATCCCCTTATATAGTGTTAGGGATGGGCCTAACACGGCCCGTGCCACGACCATATGACATCCACACGACCACCTTCTTCTTAGCCTCGAATTAGGTGGAAAGGCCATGTGGATTCACACGACCGTGTCTTGCTTGGTTTTTTAAACGGGTGGGACGACCATATGAAGTCATACGACCATGTTCTGCTTCTCCTCTGGTAGGCCACACGGTCATGTGGAGCCACACGACCTTGTAGAGGCACACGACCATGTCCTTTTTCTTCTCTACTTCTTTGACATGATCGTGTGAATTCACATGTCCAGAGTCTTCTATATTTGTTTGCTCTCCTAATTGTCTACGAGTGCCCTTTTCACCTTAACAGTGACTCTTGTAATCAGAAAAATACACAAAGAGAAGATCTCCAATAAAGAAGAGTAATTATATTGAAAGTATAATAAGAGGTGTAGAAATACACAAATAAAGTACATGAATGTGTATTACAATATGCATAAAAGTGTATAAGATCTATGCACATCACATCCCCAGACTTGAACCTTTGCTTGTCCTCAAGCAAAATGCCGCAATCTAAATTCATGAGCTCCTATAATATATCATAATCCTTAGTACACTTGTCTAACTCTATCAACTAGTTTCACTGGTGAGCATGATTGTGGAGTAACCTAAGTATGACCTAAGCATAAGTTCTTGTGTATAGTGAAATAAATGACTCAAGCTCTTTAAGCTTCAATTTTTTGTCCTAGTCAAGTTGTCATCCAATTGAGTTCCTAATATTTCCAGTGATAGGTACTTATTTGCCACACACTTGGTTCATATTCCATAGACTACACAAGGTCTCAAAGGACTACTCGAAATCAAGAGAAACATAATATTTATTTCCTCAATAACCTAACTTGGTCTTAAAGGGGTATATTATTAGTTTCAACTCATAACAACTATATTTTAATTCCTTATTCATTATTTTTAAAATTATTTTTAAAATTATTTTTAAATTATTTTTTATTTTTTGGTGCTTTAAAGGTGAAGCATTAACACAAATGCAAATATAATGCAAATATTAGGATTTTGATTTTTCCAAATGAGTTGACATGATCCGAGATCATCTAGTAACCAAAATACAATCTAAGAAATCACCATGGGAACCAAAGTACTAAATAATTCAGATGAATCATGACTATTTGAAAATTATCTACTATTCAAGCTTAAGTGAAGTGAAGATAAGATCCTTAAGGTTAGGCCAAAACTTAAACTTATCCCCGTACAATACTTAGTTCATTTTATACTACTAGAGATAGAGAAAAGAGGTACACTAAACATACTAGTACTATATCCATAGCAACATGAATCAAGAAATGAACGTGCTAACCATTTTTCTATTAGACAAGTCAGTAGTAATGTGAGGATTGATGTTCCTTACATGCCACAAAGCAATTAAAAAGACAGTTGAAGTGACAATCAAAACAAACTGAATAAAGACTAGCAAACACTACATGAAAATAAGCAAAGATGTAACATAGAACTGAAAAACATGAAAACAAGCAAAATAAACAAAAGTGCTAAAGGCATATGATGATTGTTGTATGGACTCGTTGTATCATATTCCTATGTATATAAAGGTATTTCTTTTTGGTTATTATACTTACTTGTATTTGTGCCAAATAACTAAGTATAATAATGTCCTTGAGTAGAAGGTTCTTATCTATATCATCGATTGGTTGAATCGATAGTGAGATGATATAGAGAACACTACTCTTAATCATTCCTAGTCAAGTATTAACATTCAGGGACAATGTTAATACGACGAGACTAGCATGTAGGTCAACTCGATGACTTGATCTCACAAGTCATGGATATAGAGATATCAAGTTGACACATGGGTATGCATTGGAGAATGTATACTGAATGACCCGCCATGAGAAAGTATCATGGATCGTTATATGAGTGTCATATACTTTCTCATGTGGCTATTAGTATGACTATTAGTCCTTTGACCTGAAGTCACCATGGTTCCCTACATAAGGAGTTACATACTTTGGCTTCGTCAAACGTCACCCGTAACTGGGTGGACTATAAAGGCGATTACTGGGTATGTAACAAATTATGCGGAGGGATGTGAGTGATGTAGATGGGATATATCCCTCCTATATAACGGGAGTGACATCGTTATTCTTGATAGAGTGAGACCACTAAGTGCATGGTCATGCCCAAGTGAGTCAATATGAGATATTGAGCTCATTTGATTAGAGTGAGTCTACTTGGAGTTCAAGATTTAGATTGATTAGAGGATGACACGGTATATGCCTCACATTGATCAATCTAGGTGTCAAGGATAGAAGGACACCTGTCATATATTGTGAAGAGTCACAATTAGTGGTCACAAGGTGATGTTGGATCTCAACATTCTTGTAACTTGGGTAGTAATGATGTGTTGCTAGATACCACTCATTACTTATGCTTTTAAATGAGTTTAGGAGCATTCCCAACGTTACAAGAACCTATAGGGTCACATACAAAGGGCAATTAGATAGAGATTAGGTTCATTTGATGTACCTAGAGGATTAGGTTCATATGATGAATCAAATTGGATTAAGAGTAATCCAAATTAAACTAATTGAGTTGGACTCGATTTGATTCATGTATTCAATGGATCTAATTTAGATTATGTTTCATTGAATCACTTTAATCAATGAATAGAGATTCATTATATTAAATTGATTTGAATCAAATGGTTAGATTTGAATCAAATGGTTAGATTTGATCAACCATGGGAGAGAAGTGGTCAAGTTTGACTTGACTTGAGAGGGAAGATGAAAGGTCAAGTTTGACTTGACCATTGCCACCTCATTTGTGAGTTGGCATTAAGTGGGCCAATGATGATGTTCCACATCATCAAGGATAGTACATGTGTGTGCCACCTCATGCGGGAGAACAAGAGTTGTGACTCTTGGCATTCCATGGAATTTAAAAACCCCTCTTGAAGTGGCCGGCCACTTTAGTGGTGTTGATTGCTCTTGTGTGCTATTCAAGGCTTCATCTTCTTCCTCCTTGTTTCTTCTTCTCTCCCTCTCCTCCACCTTGGCCAAAACCTTCAAGGGTGCTAGCACACTCTAAGGTTTCTTCTCCACCTTTTGTTCGTGTGGATACACATAGAGGGGTGTTCACTTGACACCCTTGAGATCCGGCGAACCTTGGATGAGCGGGATAAGCGAAGGGCTTCACATCAAAGGTATAAACTTCTAAACATGTAGATCTAAAGTAGATCTAGGATGAGAAACTTGTACATGTAAAATTTTAATATTCGCACGGATCCGGTGGCATGGGATTTCGGAGTTTCCGCAACGCAAAAGCGGTTTTTGCGGCTCGAAAATCCCAACACTTAGGCTATGTAAACACCCCCAGACTTAAAATTTTCATCGTCCCAAGGAAATCAATATGGTGGAGGAGGAGGGGGAAAAGGAGGACCTCATCCTCGACGGTCGGAAGGGAAACTAGGCATACCAGGGGTTTGGCCAAGGTACTCATGGTAGTGGTAAAGAGTGTCTACCCGATATCTATTGATGTTCATGGCCTCCATAAATTGTCTCATTCTTGCTTGGTCAATATCATAATCCTAAACAAATTTGACCACCTATCCTTGGAAATTCTTCGTGAACTAAAAATGATCACGTACCTCTTGGAACCAGTCATCTGACAATTTGAAGTGACCCTCCAATATTTGTTGTTGGGCACTATGCTTCTCATGAAGTAAATCTAAAGAGACACGAAAATCAGAAAAATCAAATCTAGAAGGATCTGTACTATAGATAAAAGAATGCCTAGCAGGTTCTGGATATCAGGACGGCTGCGAGTGTCCAAATGATGAGAGCTCAATGTGGGGCTTAGTGCAAGGACTGATGCCCTCTATTGGGGGAAACAAACCCGGGAGATGCCTTAGTAATAACCCAATTAGCGGAGTTGCAAACTGTAGTATGCTCGGGATAAGATAAAGGTATTGGAAAACTATCCTTTTTAGAAAAAGCAAACCCATTCTCATTCTGACAAGTCATTTTCATGGCAAGACATGCATCGATATCAATTATGTTGTTCCTATGAATGACTTCTAACTCATCAAGTTCACAGTCCAGATTTATAGCTATTTAGGTGATCAATCCGCCAAAGACTATCTGTTGGATCGAGACCATGCTAGAGGGGGGGTGAATAGCGTTCGTGGCTATTTCTTTCGATTCGTAAAACAAACGAGTAAAAACGCAGCGGAATAAAGAAATAACAAACACAGAGAGACAGGAAGATTTACTTCGTTCGGAGCCTAAGGCGACTCCTACTCGAAGGCCCACGATCCTTGATCGCTTTCCGTGGGCAACAACTATAAGCACGATAAAACTATTACAGATTAACTACAATTTAAAGCATTAAACAGATTATACCGACAACAAAAGACTAAATCGAAGCTCCGGGTTGTCGGAGTGTCGTTGCAGCACTTTCTGGATCGAGTCGTTAGCAGCTTGTCGCAGGGAGATTACTTAGATTCTTGTGTTTTTTTATGAAGCTGCACCTTGACCCTTCTTTTATATGATGTTCCGGGCGCTGGATCCCTTCCGGGCGCCTGGAGTGTGACGTGGCCAGCCAACCAGGATGCTGCACGTGTCAACTTCGCGCAGGGGATAAACTTTGGTCCCGGGCGCCCGGATCCATCCCGGGTGCCCGGACAGCCTTTTTCCAGCAAGTTCCTCACCTGCAAACAAAGGTTAGTCCGAGCAAAATCCCCTGCAAGACAGTGTTAGAATAAGACAAAACATCGTAAAGAAGAATTGACAGTCTTCGGACTGTCCGAGTCTGACTTCGGATTTCCAACCGGAAATCCTAGGTCGACCCGACGCCTACTGTTCCCTCTACGGGGAACGCGTCCTCACCTACTCCACTCAGGAGATTTACCTGTTGCCAGTCGATCCTCCAGATCGACTGGACTTTTGCTCAGCACTCGATGCTTCCGGACTTTCTGCTGGACATCCGCTTCCCGGCTAGTCCAGACTTTCACCTGGTTCGCGACACCAGGACTTTCCACCTAGGGTTACCACCCCCTAGGACTTTTGCCTGAAGTCATCGACCTGCCAAGACTTTCCGCATAGGGTTACCACCCCCTATGACCTAGGGTTACCACCCCCTAGGGTTTTTCCCTTTGCCTAACCGCAGCTAGGACTTTCCTGAAATACTCATTCAACCATGTTAGATTACACCAACCCTTAACTTTGAATCCTTTGCCATTATCAAAACTCAGGTTCGATCGTCGGATGCTTCCCGCACCAACAATCTCCCCCTTTTTTATTATGGCAACCCAGATTCAAAGTTAAGTGAAAAAACAAATGCATAAGTATATTAAGCAAGCTTAAGTATCTAAATTCAAATGAACGCCTAACTTAAGCTAACACTTAAACTTTTTGTAAACTTTTTGTGAAGCTCCCCCTTAATATAGGGTTTCCTTTTTCTTTAGAATTTCTCTACTTTGAATTTCTCTACTCCCCCCCCTTTGCCATATATCAAAAATGAGCTAGTTTTAAAAAACTTAATTTTCAAGACACAATTAAAAACATTTTAACTTAGGCAAGGAAAGTGAAGGACAACACCTTAGAATTTATTTTGTTTGAATAGACATAGAAAAACATGAGCTCTTTTTGAGTCTATAGAGTCTATAGAAAAACATTGGTTTCCAAAATTTTCATAGAAAAGTTTTCAAAATACAAGTTTCAACTTCAGAGATTTTCAAATAAATTTGCAAGGAAAAATAATTTTTAAAGCTTTAACAACTTAATGAATTTTCAAAAGGGTTTTTAAAAAAAAATTCAAAGAAGAAGATATTTGAAAGTTAAGTTTGGAGAAAATTTTGATAAAATTGTTTAAGGAATGTTTTTGAGAAAAATTTCAGGAATACTTAAGGCAAAGGAGAAGAGATAACCTTAATTTAGTTTTAGTAAGGTTTCAGTGTTCTAAAGTCCAAGCATGAGTCAAGATTTGGTTTTGATCAGGTATCAGAGCCCTTAAGTATAAACATGCTTAAACTTTAATATTGCCTCCACCAACTGTCTAACCATTTAGCTACTTGCTGATTGCCTAGAGGGCAACAGTGTTCACCTGGTTAGTCAAGTCAAGTCAATTGATCCAGTTAGATTTGACTAAGGCTGGAAGACTTGATTTGATTACTGTTAATTATGTAT
Source organism: Zingiber officinale (assembly GCF_018446385.1). Taxonomy (NCBI): domain Eukaryota; kingdom Viridiplantae; phylum Streptophyta; class Magnoliopsida; order Zingiberales; family Zingiberaceae; genus Zingiber; species Zingiber officinale. The sequence goes on from NC_055989.1 coordinate 20,219,273, forward strand.
TTAATGCCCAGACTCATATTGATGCACAGAAATAAGCATTCTTGAGTCCAGGCTGTACCCTATGCATCTCACATCGTTCTATGTTTTACAAACACAATCAAGGTAAACCTAGGTGTTTGTGAGATGCTCTGGCTGAGTCCTGGAGGAACATGATTTCTAAGGGTACAATCCTAGACTAAATCCAACTTTCGAAAGTCTAGTAAAGTGGGGATTTTGGTAAATCAATTTTGCCTAGAAGTTATAAAAAAAAGTAAAGAATATAAAGTTATAGTATCTATTCTACCCAACACATGCCTATTTGTCTTCTAAGTGAGCTGAACTCAAGTTCAGGTAAGGGTTTTGTGAAAATGTCAGCTAGGTTTGATTTTGACTCAACATAGTTGAGTATGATATCACCCTTAGCTACATGATCCCTTACAAAATGATGCTTCACCTCTATATGTTTAGTCCTTGAGTGATGAATTGGGTTTTTTGTCAGATTTATTGAACTTATATTATCAATTGAAATTTTTGTTTTATGATATTCTAGCTGATAGTCTTTAAAAGTATGCATCATACATAGCAATTGAGATGCGCATTCACCTAAGGCTATATATTCAGCTTCAGTGGTAGATAAAGTAACACAATGTTGCTTTCTACTTGACCAACTTACAAGACATTGCCCTAGAAATTGACAACTGCCACTTGTGCTTTTTCTATCTAACTTGCATCCAGCGTAATCTGAGTCAGAATAGCCATGAAGGTCAAGAGTGCAAGTTCTAGGGTACTAGAGTCCTATATTTAGAGTACCTTTAATGTACCTAAGTATTCTTTTAACATAGGTTAAGTGTGACTCTTTTGCACAGGATTGGTATCTTGCGCACATACCTACAGCAAACAATATATCAGGTCGGCTTGCAGTTAGGTACAATAAGCTACCTATTACACTTCTATAATATTTTGGGTCTACTGGTTTTCCTACTGGGTCAGAGTCAATATTGATGTTGGTTGCCATTGGAGTGTTTATTATCTTTGAATTTTCCATGCAGAATTTTTTAATTAACTCCTTAGCATATTTAGTTTGATAAATGTAAATTCCATCTTTAGTTTGTTTTATTTGTAAGCCTAAGAAAAAATTAAGTTGACCAACCATATTCATTTCAAATTCACTTTCCATTAATTTAACAAATTCTTTTAGGAATTTAGAGTTAGTAGATCCAAAAATTATATCATCAACATAGATTTGGGCTATGAAGATGTCTTTTTCTACAGTTTTTACGAATAGAGTTGGATCTATTTTACCTTGGTTGAAGCCTTTGGAAATTAAGTGATTGGACAACAGTTCATACCATGCCCTAGGGGCTTGTTTAAGTCCATACAAGGCCTTTTTTAACTTAAATACGTGAGTAGGATTGTTTAAGTCTTCAAATCCTGGGGGTTGGCTTACATAGACTTCTTCTTTGATGAAACCATTTAAAAAGGCTGACTTAACATCCATTTGGTATAATTTAAACCCTTTATTTGCTGCATAGGCTAATAGCATTCGAATGGATTCGAGTCTAGCTACCGGTGCATAGGTTTCATCATAGTCTAATCCTTCAACTTGACTAAACCCTTTGGCTACTAGTCTAGCTTTGTTTCTTATGATATCACCCTGATCATCCAACTTATTTCTAAAAACCCATTTGGTGTCTATTATTGATTTATCTATGGGTTTAGGTACAAGGTCCCAGACTTGGTTTCTTTCAAATTGTGCTAATTCCTCCTGCATAGCTATGATCCAGTCCGGGTCGGGTAGTGCTTCTTCTATTGTTTTAGGTTCGATTTTAGAAATTAGGGCAATCTGACTATGGATTCTATAGGAAGATCTAGTTCTGACTCCTAGGTTTGGATCACCCAAAATTTGGTCAGGTGGATGAGAGGTACTGGCCCTAGTTGGTCTTATAATTGGGCCAGGGGATGGTTCCTCTGGTTTATTAAGATTTGGTTGAATTTCATCATCTTCTATATTTCTTGGTTCAACATTCACATTTATATTTGGTAGATTATTTTCTTCATCAAATATTATATTAGTTGTTTCTTCAACCTTTATGGTGTTTTGATTGTAGACTCTATAGGCTCTACTATTTGAGGAGTATCCTAAAAATATTCCTGGGTTAGATTTGGGTGTGAATTTTCCTAAATAATCTTTAGTATTTAAAATGTGAACTTTACACCCAAATATTTTTAAATAGTTTAAGTTAGGAATTTTATGATAATATAGTTCATAAGGGGTTTTCTTGTGAAATTTGTTGATTAAAATTCTGTTTTGAATATGATTTGCAGTATTTATTGCTTCAGCCCAAAATTGGTGATTTAAATTATATTCATTTAACATTGTTCTAGCGGCTTCTTGTAGTGTTCTATTTTTACGTTCCACTAGACCATTTTGCTGAGGGGTTCTAGGACATGAAAATTCATATAGGTATCCATTTATTTTACAAAATTGAGTAAATCTATGATTTTCAAATTCTCCCCCGTGATCACTTCTTATTCTTTTAATTTTAGTATCTTTTTCATTTTCTATTAGTTTGCAAAAATTACTAAATATTTCATAGGTTTCATCTTTTGTTTTTAGGAATCTTACCCATGTAAACCTAGAGTAGTCATCAATTATTACTAAGCAATACTGGTTCTTGCTTAGTGACTTGGCTCCATGTGAATCAAATAGGTCAAGGTGAAGGAGCTCAAGTAACGAGTTGGTTCTTTCTAGATTTGTTGATTTGTGTGTTGACTTAGTTTGTTTTCCTTGTTGACAAGCATTACAGATTGAGTTTTCAATGAATTTTATCTTGGGCAAACCTCTAACTAGACCATTATGACTCATTTTTGAAATGAGTCTAGTGTGAGTGTGACCCAGTCTTCTGTGCCACAAGTCAGTTTCCTCTTCCTGTGTTATTAAACACTTTATTGAGGATGTGGGTAGATTGATTGAGTACATATTATTTTTCCTAAGTCCCTTAAGTGTGATTTCAGGATTTTCAATATTTTTGACTAAACATCTAGCTTTGTCAAAAGTGACTAAGTATCCGCTATCACACAATTGGCTTATACTTAGTAAGTTAAAATTAAAATTTTCAACTAACAGAACTTTTCTAGTAATAAAATCGGAGCTGAGTTCGATATTACCTCTCCCGATCACTTTAAGTTGACCATTGTTGCCGAATGCAACTGATCCTAAATTTTTTAGTTTGAGCATTGAAAACTTCAATTTATCTCCAGTCATATGTCTGGAGCATCCACTATCCAACATCCATTGATCCAACTCCTACACATAAAGTGAATGAATTGGTTTCTTGTTAATGGATAAAAAGATAGTTTGACTGAAGTGGACTCCTTAGAATTTTATCTTACCCAGGCTAAGTTAACAATAATTGGTCATATTGTTGCAATTGTTTTAGAAAAGTGTTTTAAAGTTTTTTTTTATTTATTATTATTATTATTATAAATTTAACTTGATTAACACTGTTTAGGTTGGAGATATTTGAATTAATTTGATTTTGAAGGATGTTTAACTTAACTTTAAGTAAGATTTAAAATTTAGTTCGCTTAGTCATCTCACCCGATCTAAATTGTCAATCAGGGAATCCTATAATTGATGTGAGATGATTTATTGTTGAATTCAAAGGTCTGGTTTAACTTTGTATTAGATTCAGGTTTAGCTTTGGGTTCAACAAGTAAGCATTCTTTGGATAAACTTCTGGGCTATGGTGAGTCACACGGAGCTCATTAAAGTAACCATGCCTTCGAGGTTTTCCAAATAGTCCTACCCACTGAACTTAATACTAACCCTTGGTCTAACTAGTTAGGATCTATTTTAAGGGTAGCTTCGGTCAGTTCCACTTGGCCAAATGCACCAGGTCGAAGCCATATCTTCCTAGACATGCGATGCCCAAGCTTCCCTAACGTACTATCATCCAAAAAATTTCACCAGTACCGTGGGTCAAGTTAAACCTAGGCCATTTTACCTAACCTCAATTACCCTGCCGGGTGGTCTACTCTTGGTTACCCTTATCGGGTATATTAAGTTCGGAGGTGCCAGATAATCTGGAGCCTTCCTTTTAATTTGATTTAATTATTTAATTTCGAATTTTGAATTTCATTTAATTTTTGAATTTAATTTTTGAATTTATAATTTAATTTCAAATTTTGAGTTTCATTTTTTAATTTATAATTTAATTTCGAATTTTGAGTTTCATTTTTGAATTTATAATTTAATTTCAAATTTTGAATTTAATTTTTGAATTTATAATTTAATTTCGAATTTTGAATTTTTGAATTTAAATTTTGAATTTTGAATTTGAATTTCGAATTTTGAATTTCATTTTTGAATTTATAATTTAATTTTTTAATTTAATTTTTGAATTTATAATTTAATTTCGAATTTTAATTTAATTTTTGAATTTATAATTTAATTTCGAATTTTGAATTTCATTTTTGAAGTTATAATTTAATTTCAAATTTTAATTTTTGAATTTTGAATTTCATTTTTGAATTTATAATTTAATTTCGAATTTTGAATTTAATTTTTGAATTTTGAATTTAATTTTTGAATTTATAATTTAATTTCGAATTTTGAATTTAATTTTTGAATTTTGAATTTAATTTTTGAATTTATAATTTAATTTCGAATTTTGAATTTGTAATTTAATTTCGAATTTTGAATTTAATTTTTGAATTTATAATTCGAATTTTAATTTAATTTTGAATTTTGAATTTAATTTTTGAATTTATAATTTAATTTCGAATTTTGAATTTAATTTTTGAATTTTGAATTTAATTTTTGAATTTATAATTTAATTTCGAATTTTGAATTTAATTTTTGAATTTATAATTTAATTTCGAATTTTGAATTTAATTTTTAAATTTATAATTTAATTTCGAATTATTGTTTTTCTTTTTGCTCCCCCTGGATCACGGCCTCGATATGGTCTATCGAGGTAATGTATTTGATCCTTCGGGACCCAGTATTGACCAAGTCCAACTTGATTGATCAATTTGGACTTGGGGACCCATGCTTGGGCTGTGTTACTACTTTGTTTGTTTATTAAGGATAAGTAAGATTTATATTTACTTTTATATCCTAGCCCAGTTCTATTGTAAATGGCCCTTTGTGTCCCAAGAATTAAGTCCAAGTTCTTGGAGCCCAAAGAAAACCGTTCTAAAGTAGTTTTTAAATCTTTAACCTGATTTTTTAGACTTGAATTTTCTTCCTCAAGTTTATGAACTTGAGTTGGAAATTCAGTCTGATTCTGGTCAGGTAAGGTTTTAGTGTCAGCCACTTCTTTAAGGACAGATACTTCCTTTAGAAAGCTAATTTGCGCAATAAATAACTAATTGAAATGTTTAACCGGGAGATACTTACAGCGGGGTCTGGTCCTTCGGAAATGGATACGGATCCGTGGCTTTGCTCGGACTCCGCTTCGGACTCGCTCTCGCTTCCGGATTCGACGATTTGGTCCCGGGCCATTAATGCGAGTAGACTCGTCTGTTCGAGCTCGTCGTCGTCGTCCTCCGATGAAGATTCGTCCCACGTTGCCTTAAGGACCTTTTTCCTTCTTTGCTTTTTGACCTCCTTCAGGTTAGGGCAATTGGATTTGATGTGCCCTTTTTGGTTGCAGCCGTAGCATGTAACTTCAAACTTCATCTTTGAGTTCTGTGAACCTTCCTTCGTTTTTACTGCCTTTTTTAGATCTCTTTTGTTGAAGCCCTTCGTTTTGTAGAGCTTCTTTACGAGGTTTACCAGCTCGGTTGTAATTTCAATGTCTTCATCGTCTGAGTCTGGTTCAACCTCCGACTCCGGTTCCATTCTTCGTCGTGATCTCGGTTCCCGTGTTCGACTTGTACCTGCAACCAACGCAATACCTTTCTCGGTTGGCTGTGCATTAGTTTTCTCATGAAGTTCAAATTCACAAAATAATTCGTCTAATTTTATTGAAGACAAGTCCTTGGAAACTTTGTAGGCATCTACCATTGATGCCCACAATGTGTTCCTTGGAAATGAGTTTAAAACATACCTTATGACGTCCCGATTCTCTATCTTCTGTCCGATTCCGTGAAGAGAATTGAGGATGTCTTGGATTCTCGCATGTAGAGAACTTGCCGTTTCGCCTTCCTGCATCTTTAGATTATATAATTTATCAAATAAAAGATCTCTTTTACTTACCTTGGTGTCATTAGTGCCTTCGTGGAGTTCGACTAGCTTTTCCCAGAGCTCCTTTGCGGAAGAGAACGGGCCGACTCTGTTGAGTTCTTCTTTGGTAAGGCCGCACTGGAGGGTGCAGGTAGCTTTGGCGTCGGCTTCCACCTTTTTGATTAGAGAGGCGTCCCACTTCTCGCAGGAGGTTGGTTTGTCGTCATCATCGGAAGGTAGCTGAAGTCCCGTCTTAATGATCATCCATGTTTCGAACTGAATCTTCAGATACGTCTCCATTCTTCGCTTCCAATAACCGAAATCATCTCCGGAGAATAGTGGGGGACGAACAGTACTGAACCCCTCTTGTTGAGCCATTTGTAATATGCAACAAAACAAAAAAAAATATATGTTCCAAGACTACGTCTTGAATTAGTAGTGCGGGAATAAAGAATAGCAATAATAACGAGCTCGAGTGGTGTTGCACCAACTTCGGGCAAAAGCCGATTCGATAAAAGAATTAGAATAAAGTTTTAAGGCTAAATTCTAATTGACTCCGAAAAATATAAAATCGAAAGAAAAATTTGTCTTGAAAGGTGATTGCACCAATTCAAAACGACCTCGCTCTGATACCAATTGTTGGATTGAGACCACGTTAGAGGGGGGGTGAATAGCGTTCGTGGCTATTTCTTTCGATTCGTAAAACAAACGAGTAAAAACGCAGCGGAATAAAGAAATAACAAACACAGAGAGACAAGAAGATTTACTTCGTTCGGAGCCTAAGGCAACTCCTACTCGAAGGCCCGCGATCCTTGATCGCTTTCCGTGGGCAACAACTATAAGCACGATAAAACTATTACAGATTAACTACAATTTAAAGCAGTAAACAGATTATACCGACAACAAAAGACTAAATCGAAGCTCCGGGTTGTCGGGGTGTCGTTGCAGCACTTTCTGGATCGAGTCGTTAGCAGCTTGTCACAGGGAGATTACTTAGATTCTTGTGTTTTTTTTGAAGCTGCACCTTGACCCTTCTTTTATATGATGTTCCGGGCGCCTGGATCCCTTCCGGGCGCCTGGAGTGTGACGTGGCCAGCCAACCAGGATGCTGCACGTGTCAACTTCGCGCAGGGGATAAACTTTGGGCCCGGGCGCCCGGACCTGTTCCGGGCGCCCCGACCTCCGGGCGCCCGGATCCATCCCGGGCGCCCGGACAGCCTTTTTCCAGTAGGTTCCTCACCTGCAAACAAAGGTTAGTCCGAGCAAAATCCCCTGCAAGACAGTGTTAGAATAAGACAAAACATCGTAAAGAAGAATTGACAGTCTTCGGACTGTCCGAGTCTGACTTCGGATTTTCAACCGGAAATCCTAGGTCGACCCGACGCCTACTGTTCCCTCTACGGGGAACGCGTCCTCACCTACTCCACTCAGGAGATTTACCTATTGCCAGTCGATCCTCCAGATCGACTGGACTTTTGCTCAGCACTCGATGCTTCCGGACTTTCTGCTGGACATCCGCTTCCCGGCTAGTCCAGACTTTCACCTGGTTCGCGACACCAGGACTTTCCACCTAGGGTTACCACCCCCTAGGACTTTTGCCTGAAGTCATCGACCTGCCAAGACTTTCCGCATAGGGTTACCACCCCCTATGACCTAGGGTTACCACCCCCTAGGGTTTTTCCCTTTGCCTAACCGCAGCTAGGACTTTCCTGAAATACTCATTCAACCATGTTAGATTACACCAACCCTTAACTTTGAATCCTTTGCCATTATCAAAACTCAGGTTCGATCGTCGGATGCTTCCCGCACCAACACTATCAATCCTGAGGTTGCTTTCCCAGCTCTCACAAGGTTTTGTAGAAAATGGAAACCAGTATCAAAATCAGTTTTATTGAGCATAGCCTAAGGAGAGTAAAGTTCCATCTTTCTAACTACTCCACCACTATCTCTTCTACCAAATATGGTTTTGCTCATAACAAGGTGAAGGTATCTGAATACGGGGTTTTGCATGTGGGAAGCCTTATCCCTAAAGAGCTCACAAGAATTTTTTAACCCGATAATATAGGTCCAAAACCCATTACAGCCAAAACTAGCTCGAATCAAATCTACGAGCACCATCAATAGGTAGGCCGAAAGAAATATTAAAATCACTAAATGTCTATTGGAATTCTTGGTTCATCATTCTAAAATTGATATTGCCAACATAATCCTCTTCAAAAGTGAAGTGGATATCAATTGAACTTAAAAATTCAAGGACGAGACGGGGATATGTTGGTAGATGTATGTACATCATATCGTTCCAATCAAAAGGGCTAATCATCCAATCCATATCATCCTTAATACCCAAAACAACCATGGTTGTTGGATCCATATATCTAGTGCAAACAATCTTTCTAACAACAAGAGAATCATATCTATCTTTATGTTCTTTATTTATGAAAATAATATTATACTCATTCTCGTTACCTTTGTCGCATACACTCCTCTTACCTTTGTCCTTTGATGTCGCTTTTTCCTTGCCTTTGTCACCTCTTGGTTCCTTTCCTCCTCTTGATCTGCCACTTCCACATTAGATTCTTTTCAAAAGATGAGACATGATGGGAAGATAAGTGAGGGAGAGTGATTAATTGAAGAAAAAGGAGAAGAAATTTTGTGAGAAGAGGTAGATCTTGAAAAATAAGGAAGAAAAGAAGAAGAAGAAGAAGAAGAAGAAGAAGAAGAAGAAGAAGAAGATGATGATGAGGGAATTTTGGATTTGAATTTAAATTTGGGATTTAGATCTAGATCTAGATCTTGGAGAAAGAGGGTCTAGATCAAGATTTGTGAGGTGGATGAAGTAGGATTGAGAAGAAAAAGGATTGGAGAGAAGAAAGGGGTGGAGAAGGTGATTTTGAGATGATGGTGCATGGACACAGTCTCTGCATGGCCATGTCTTAAAGACATAGCCTGATCGAGGGTTTCTCCACATGGCCGTGTTGATTGACATGGCTAAATTTATCTTATATTTGGTTGAGTTCACACGATCGTGTTGGTTGACATGGCCTTAATCGACTTCCTCTCTGCCATGGTCACATGGCCGTGTGGATTCATACAGCCGCCTTCTTCTTCCTCTCAGTTGGATTTACACGGTCGTGTCAATTGACACAGCCTGGGTCAGCTTCCTCTTAGTTGGCTTCACATAGCCGTGTGAAGTCACACGACCGACTTCTTCTTTCTTTCTGCCATTTGACACGGCGGTGTCAAATGAGATGACCTAATCCTTTCCTTTCTCTATTGGCTTCACATGGACGTGTAAGGTCACACAACTGCCTCCCTGACGTGTGTAGGGGCTGATTTTCTCCTCTTTCATCTTTGTGGAAGTTGTACACAACTTGAAAACAAAATTTAAAATGTCTAAGACAAACTAACTACAGAAAATAAAGATATAAACTAAACTAACTGAAAATAACCCTTGGGGTGCCTCCTAAGAAGCGCTTGTTTTAGGTCTTTAGCTCGACCCTCTTTGTTGATACGGATTATATCCATAGAGGCATGACTTCCCCTCCTAGGGTTGGTGTTGCTGACTCTTCTTTCATTCTTGCCCTTGCAGGACAGGCATACTTCTCATTCTTTGTTGGGGGCCTTCTCCCAATTATTGTCGGATCATGTACTACATCCGGTGACCTCCCATAAAGATGAAAGTTCCATTCCTCAATTTTGTGGGCATCCACCTCGCTGCAATTGCTTAAAAAAGAAGAGACGTGGTTAGGAGGTTCAGATAAATTAAATTTTAACCTTCCCTTCCTAATAACCAGAGATAGATTATGATTTTTCATATCAATAATAGCTCCGACGATCGCAAGGAAAGGTCTTCCCAAAATTATTAGGATCTGGGAATCCTCCTCCATGTCTAAAATAACAAAATTAGTGGGTATGATACAACCACCCACCTCTACTGCCACGTCTTTAATGATACCCAAAAGGTACCTGCAAGAATGATCAACTAACTGAAGTGTCATAGTAGTTATTTTAAAGTTTTTGAAACCTAGCTTATTACAAACTGAATATAGAATGAGGCTAACACTTGCCCTAAAATCATAAAAAGCTCTATCTATGAATTCAATTCTTATAGTGTAAGGAATTACGAAGCTTCCTAGATCTTAAAACTTTGGGGGAGAGGTTGCCATGAAAAGAGCACTGCATTCTTCTATTAGCGCCACGACCTCGAACTTTCCTTTTCTTCTTCGATTGGAAATGATATCCTTTAAAAAATTGGTGAACTTGGGCATTTGATGAAGAGTATTAATTAGAGGGACTTCAATACAAATCTCTTTGACTTTTTCTATAAATTTATTGAATTCTTCATCCTTTTGTGTCATAGCTAATCTTTAAGGAAAAGGGACTATTTGACTTTGAGGTGGTAGTGGAAGAGTCTCTTCAACCTTCTTGGTAATTTCCTCATTATCCGAAATCTTAACTAGGTTAGGTGAGAGAGGAGAGAGCTCTTCTTGAGTGTCAATCCCTTTAGGAACAATCACTTAGGGATCTCCAAAGGTCCTTACATTCCAGAGTTATATTCTATTATAGTGTTCAACTAGATTCACATCGAACTTTCCCAGGAAAGCTCCTAGTGCTCTTGAAGAAGATGAGGCTATCTAGACAATTTGGGTATCTTGTATCTTTTGATGTTTTTTAGTGCTATCCATTCTTTGAGTGAGTTGCTTGATTTTATTTTTATTTCCTTTTGTACAGTAAGAATTTCCTCAAGCATCTTTTCTATCTGGGATAGTTGATAGCCTTGTGATAGTTGTTGTTGATAGCTTTATGCCCAGGTTGGTAGCTTGGCCTTGCCCTTGTAGATGGTCCTTGATCTTGATTGTTTCGATAAGAAAAATTTGGATAATTCTTTCACCCATTATTGTATGTGTTGGAATATGGATTATTTTGTTTTTGATTATAACTTACTATTGCATTGCATTTCTCAAGTTGATCTATTTGCACAAAGATGGGCCCCAACGGGTAAGTTTCTTCAGTATGGTTTGTGCTTCCACAAGTGTCACATACATATATAATTGCATTGGCCATACTAGTTCCCATATTCTCAAACTTTTTAGTCAAAGCATCCAACTTTGTGAACATAAGAGTAATTGCATCCATATTAAACTTTCATGATGCCTTGTTAGGATTTCTAGAGTAGGAGCCTCCGCATCTTTTAGATGTCCATTAGTGATGGTTTTAAGCTACACTTTCTATAATATCTTCGACCTCATCTAAACTTTTGTTCATTAATGCCCCTCCAGCTGTAGAGTCGAGGGACACCTTTCTGTGATAGTTGATGCCATTATAAAAAGTGTATAGAATTAACCACTTCTCAAGTCCATGATGTGGGTATTGCCTGAACATATTTTTGAATCTTTCCCATACTTCAAATAATGATTCTACATCTAACTATCTGACATTTCTATAAAATTCCTCATATGAGCAGTTTTATTGGGAGGATAGATCTTATCAAGGAATTGCTGCTCACATTACTTCCAAGATGTGATGCTATTAGCCAGTAAGGAATTAAATCACTACTTGGCTCTATCTCTTAAGGAAAACCTAAATAATAATAATCTTACTGCTTTCGTTAGAACTCCATTCTTTTTCATTGTACTACAAATTTCATAAAAGACTTTCGAGTGTTGGTTTGAGTCCTCATGTGGTCCACCTCTAAATTTATTTTTCTAAACCATTGTGATCATCGCAGGCTTAATCTCAAAATTATTAGCTTCAATAAGCGATTTGATAATGCTAGACCGAAGCCTGTATGCATAAGGTGCTGCGTAATCTTTAAGTGGCTTGTTTGCTATTTCAGATAATTATTATTCTACTTGATGTCTTTGCAAGTTTCTTCTTCTTCAGTATGCTCTATCTATCTTTGGATCAAGTGGTAGTAAATCCCCTGCAAGATTAGATCTTTGCATGGAAGAACAAGATTACAAGTATTCCAAACGCAAGTGCTAAAATGTAGAAAGAAACAGAATTTTCAAATTTTATTGAAATAAGAAACAAGGTGTTGGAGCAGCGGGGCTGACAAGAAGAGGGTGAATTACCTACAAGAAAAAAGATAACCCCTTCTCATTCTTTTGATTTGATTAGTAGTACAATAAAAATAACAATAATAACAGAAGCAACAACTTAAAAAGAGTAGGTAAAAGGTTAGAATTTTACTTGATTACAACCTAGGTGGTTGTTAATCCAAGGTGTTGAAAAAGTACTAGAAGATCTCCTTCGTTGAAGGCAGATAAGCCTTTTACACATGCTGGCAGTTCAAGAATGACTAGGAAAGTTAATACCGAAGTTGTTGACGATTTCCTAGGTCCAGGGGTCTTTTTATAACCCCTGGAAAACTCTATCCACAGCTTGAAGGTGCCTCCAATGAGGTCCAAGACACCTTCTATCGGATAGGTTTTATTCACTATGGATAAAATTCTATCTACAGCTAACGGCTATTGGAAGGCACCTTTAAAGGCTAGAAGGCGCCTTCGTACTATCCATCGAAGGCGCCTTCCAGCCATACGGCAGATTAGCTCCTTTGCTGATCTCTTCACGTGGGTGATGCTCCGGCTAACCGAAGTTGAGTTCACCCGAACCCAACTTTGACCTTCTCCTTGAGCAGCTTTCCTCCCTAGCTTCTCATCCCTCGAATCGCAGCCCGCATCCTTCTCGTCCACCAGTGTACTCTTCCACAGTATCTCATCCTTCATATACACTGAGTCTGTCGACTCCCTTCCCATGTCATCCTTCTCACTAACTACATCTTCCGCTCAACTTCTTGTGTTCCTAATCTCTTGCACACTTAGACACAATGATCAAACATAACAGGACCTAATTGAACTTAGTTAATCACAACAAAACTACCACGGGATACTAATACAAGGTACTGGAAATTTCACGTATAGAATTTAAATTGTAAAAAAAAAATAAAAGAATTAAAGTAACAAATGCAAGATGTAATTAAAAAAATAGAATTGCATAAATATTTACAATATAAGAAAGAAAACAAGTTTAGACTAACTCAAATGATTATCTACTAATGTTATAAGCATAGTCCCCGGCAATGACGCCAAAAACTTATTACGCTACCGCAAGTATACGGTTACGTCGTCAGTAATATAAAAGATTGTCAAACCCACAAAGACTAGTTATAAGTAATAATAATCTCTCACGGAGAATTAGCTAAACAATTGACGGTTGAAAGTTACGCTCTAAGTAAAGGGAAATAGATTGAGAAGAGGAAAGAGAGAGAGAGAGAGAGAGAGAGAGAGAGAGAGAGAGGAGGAAACTTGGTTTGGGAAAATATTCTAGGGGTTCAATTTCATTGTGATATTTATCAATATATCATGGTCCACCAATTGCCTATCCTCAATTAACATGTACTTATAGGAAGTTAGATTCATTATCGGCTCTCCCCTGCAGTGGTCAAGCCGGCATGCTATTTGGATTAATATCCCTTGCTATTAAATAGAAGTGATTTCTATGAAGTCCAGTAATGGGTCACCCCTATCAATATGGCCCCTCGATCATACAATCACAAGAACGCACTCATACTTAATAACCATAGAAATAAAGATAACAAGTACGTACAATTTCCTACTTCCTTGTGGGAAATTGATTTTCCTTTTAAGGTGATGCCCTAGATGTCCGCAAACGTATCACCCCTATCACTAGGGTCTCTCGGTCATACAATCTAGGGCATCCCCCCACCTGGATCAATAATTCAACATAACTATTCAATCAAATATGAGAATTAAACTCAAACACAATGCATACTCATAAGATCTAAAGATATAAGGCATGATAATATTATCTAGATTGAAAATTGACATATTCATGAGTTCTTACATTAATCCATATCACAATTACTTTCTTAATTCTAGAACAATAGATCTATTCCATAGCAAGAAGAAAAAGATCCAAAGATATAAGAATTGCGAGCAACAAAACCCAACTAGAAGAAGAAGTGAGAAGAAGCTTATCCAATCGTGTCGAGTGATCTTCGGATCCAATCCTTCGCTTCCAGAGTCGATGAGGTGATGGAAACAGCTTTAGATCATCGAACAGAGATATGAAAGAGCATAGATCGGTATGTTAATTAAGGATAGACAAAGAGCAGATCTCTGATAAAGAAGAGTAATTATGTTGATAGTATGATAAGAGGTGTAGAAATGTACAAATCAAGTACAAATAAAGTACGCAAATGTGCGTCAAAACATGCATAAAAGTGTATATGATCTATGTACATCAGTGCTTTAGGTTCTGTTGGTCTTTCATCTAGTCGGGCACACATAGAGCTTTATGATGCTGAGTGCTTTAGGCTAGGCCGATCTTTCATTTGGTCGAGTGCACATAGAGGTTTATGATGCTGAGTGCTTTAGGATCGACTATTCTTTCATCCAGTCGGGTGCGCATAGAGCTTTATGATGTTGAGTGCTTTAGACCTAGTCGATTTTTCCTCTATTTGGGTGCACATAGAGCTTTATGATGCTGAGTGCTTTAGGCCCAGTCAGTTTTTCATCCAGTTGGATGCACATAGAGCTTTGTAAAGCTAAGTCCTTTAGGCATGGTTGGTCTTTGTTGATACGGTCTGACCTGGCTGTTGTTTTGATGTTGACACTGATTTAAGTTTGTATCAGATATTAATTAAACTCAGATTGATTACTGATCAATGTTGATCAGGTGGAAGGGAAAAGTCCAAGTATGAAAACTTGGCACGCGAAGTCAGAGAGGACTCGGTAGCTCGTTCTCCGAACTAGGTCAGAGAGGGCTCAGTAGCTCGTTCTCTGGACCGGACGAAGTTGGAGAGGGCTCGGTAGCTCGTTCTCTGGACCGGACGAAGTCGAAGAGGGCTCGGTAGCTCGTTCTCCGGACTAGGTCAGAGAGGGCTCAGTAGCTCGTTCTCTGGACCGGACGAAGTCGGAGAGGGCTCGGTAGCTCGTTCTCCGGACTAGGTCAGAGAGGGCTCGGTAGCTCATTCTCTAGACCAGAAAGACTTTAGGGTTTAGGGCTGGGAAGCTCTAAACCTACCTACATAGGCATTGGATCGGTCTGTTGACCGATCCAGTGATACTATGGTTATCTGATCGGTCGCCAGACCGATCAGTAACCAATCAGTAACTCACTGTGAGAATTACTGATCGGTCTGTAGACCGATCAGTAACCAATCAGTACCCTTCTCAGAACGCAGTGGAAGCAGAGGCATAAGAAGAAGGATGAAGAGAGGTTCAAGGTGAGAACTCTCGGTCGATCAAGCAAGGGTGCTGAGCTTTGAGTTCTTGGTTGTGCTTCCTTCTTGTGCTCTGTTTAACTGCTGTCTTCGCGTGGCTGTGAGCATTTTTCTTCATCCTCTTTAGCCACTGATCTGTAAGTCTTGTGCTTTATTTACATATCTTCTGAGACTTTGTGGAGAGGTTACTCCACCGAGAAGGAGAAATCTTTAGCCGGTATCTATCCGGGGTGTGATCTACCGAAAGATCAAGGGATCGTCCACCTTACAGACACGCTGAGGAGTAGGGGCAAGTTATCCCCGAACCTCGTACATACTGGTGTTAGTGGTGTGTGTCTTTCTTTTCCTTGTATTAGATTTTTCATGTGCATATTTCCGCTGCGCTAACGATTTGATTGAAGAATTTGGTTAAGTTTTAGAGGAGGCTATTCACACCCCCCCTCTCTAGCCATCCGAAGATCCTAACAAGTGGTATCAGAGCAAGGTGCTCTTCATCCGGATTAACACCCTAAAGAGCAAGAAGATGGCTATGAAGGAAGGGTTTAGCACCAATCGTCCACCCTACTTCGACGGAGCAGACTTTCAATATTGGAAGAGCCGCATGGAATACTATCTCAAGACTGACATCTCAATGTGGTTCTCCGTCAAGGAAGGGTTTACACCTCCGAAGGACGAAGAAGGTAAGGAACTTGACTCATCAAGGTGGTCCACCGAGCAAACTCGCAAAGGACAAGCTGATGTCAAGGCAGTGGTCACTCTACAATGTGGGATAGCCAAGGATCAACTCGTCAAGGTAGGTCCATTCACGAGCGCAAAAGACTTGTGGAACAAGCTCATCGAGCTCCAAGAAGGAACTCGAGACTCTCGGATCGCCAAGAGAGATTTATTCTTAAACCAACTACAAAACCTCACCATGAAGGAGAACGAGACGGTAAGTGAACTACACGGAAGGTTCAAAGAAATTATCAATGGTCTTCATTCCGTAGATGAACGCGTAGAGAATCGCGATCTCGTAAGGTATGCTCTCAAAGCCTTTCCTAGGAATGCCCTGTGGTCATCTATGATAGATGCCTACAAGGTCTCCAAGGACCTTTCAATTGTTAAAGTAGATGAATTTTTTTGTGAAATGGAACTCCATGAGTTTGCTAACAAGGGTCAAAAAGAGAAAGGTATTACCTTAGTTGCAGGAGAAAAGAGCAAAGATGGAAGAAGGAAGAAAGAAAAGAAGAAGGAAAAAGAGATTCCTTCATCCTCATCCTCCTCCGAGTCCGATGATGAAGGTGGATCATCATCAAGCGAGATGGCCAACTTTGTAAGGAGAATCATGAGAAGAAGCCGGAGATACAAAGGGAAAGGTAAACCTATCGATCAAAATGTTGATAAAACTAATGTTACTTGTTATGAGTGTAGCAAGAAAGGACACTATCGGAGTGAGTGTCCAAAACTCAAGAAGAAGGAGGAAAGGGTCAAGAAGAAGAAAGCTCTCAAGGCTACTTGGGATGAATCCTCCTCAAGCTCATCGGAGGAAGAGAAGAAGGAGAAAAGCACACGTCAATTAGCGTTCATGGCAAGGGAGGAACCGGATTCCGGGAGTGATGGTGACACAAGTGACACCTCAACCGCGGCTTCATCATCTTCGGATGATGAAGAGGTAACCTCTCCTCATTTAGAGAAATGTTATAAAACCATTGCACATTTATCTACTTTGCTTAAGAAATCAAAAACTCAAATTAAATTATTAAAAGATGAAGTAGAGCACTTGAGGGCCCTTAGGGAAGATGAGGTTGATGACCTACATCTAGAGGTCCTTGAGGATGAAAACAAAGCCTTAAAGGGTGAAGTTGAGAAACTCAAGAAAATGCTTGAAAAATTCTCAACTAGCTCTAAGACCTTAGATATGATTCTAAATGCCCAAAGGGAGGTCTACAACAAGGCTGGGTTAGGATATCAACCTAAGGAGTCTAGTTTCATTTCACTAGTGTCTAGAACCCAATTTCATAGATCACATGCTTCTAGGGTTCATGAGACTAGAAAGGTTGTGACCAAGGCATGGGTTCCTAGGTCTTTCATTGTAGATGCATTAGGTCCCAAGATTTGGGTACTAAAACATCTATTTTTCGTGTCTTGTAGGCATTGGTCAAGGGGGAGCATCTATCAACTTGGTTTGTTGATAGTGGGTGCTCCAAGCACATGATCGGGGACAAGTCACTCTTTACCACCCTTCAAAACAAAAATAGAGGTAATGTGTCATTTGGTAATAATGGTAGCCTTAAGGTTATAGGAGTTGGAGACATTCATATATCTGAATGTCTCCAAATCAAGAATGTCCTTCTAGTCAAGGGGATGACCTTTAATCTCCTAAGTGTCAGCCAATTGTGTGATACGGGTTACACAATTGAATTTCATTCAAGTCAATGTCTGGTCAAACACATTGACACACTTGACACGGTACTAGTAGGCACAAGGGTAGATAACATTTATCAAGTATCTTTTAAAAGTGCTACTAATGCCTCTGCTAAGTGCTTCATGTCAAAAGAAGAAGAATCATGGCTTTGGCATAGGAGGTTGGCCCACATAAACATGAAGAATATTCGAAAGCTGGTCAACAAAGGATTAGTGCGAGGCCTACCAAGCATCAAGTACCAAAAGATAAAATTATGTGATGCATGTCAAAAAGGTAAGCAAACAAAAGCGTCTCATAAAGGTAAAAGTGCTGTAAGTACCTCTACTGCTTTAGATTTATTGCATATGGACTTATTTGATTGTAGTAATGTCATTTCATTGAATGGAAGTAGATATTGCTTAGTGATCATTGATGACTTTACTAGATATACATGGACTTTCTTTTTGAAAAATAAGGATCAAACCATAGATATTTTTGTTTCCTTTTGTAGAAGAACTGAAAATGAAAAATCAACAACAATTAAAACAATTAGAAGTGATCATGGTGGAGAATTTCAAAATCATAGATTTTTAGAATTTTGTCAAGAAAAAGGATATAGGCATGAGTTCTCTACTCCGAGGACCCCACAACAAAATGGGGTTGTGGAGAGAAAGAATCGAGTCTTGCAAGAGGCTGCACGAAGCATGCTCAATGAGTACTCACTACCGAGCTACTTATGGGCTGAAGCTGTAAATACAGCTTGCTATGTGCAAAACCGAGTCTTGATACATAGGTTTTTAGGAAAGACTCCCCATAAACTTTGGTTTGGAAAACCCCCTACAATTAAACATCTTAGGGTGTTTGGTTGTAAGGTGTTTATCTTGAACACCAAGGATCATCTTGGAAAGTTCACGGCTAAGGCTGATGAAGGGATACTGGTCGGGTACTCTCTCATCAGCAAAGCCTATCGAGTCTACAACAATAGGACTAAATTGATTGAAGAGTCCTCGGATGTAGCATTTGAAGAAATCCCTAAATCAAATGATCAATCGAGGGATGTAGCAGAAATTCAATTTGAACTTAGAAGGCTAAGTTTGAATGATCAAAACATAGAAAGAGTCGAAGTTGACTCCGATGACGATGAGCAAAGGCAACAAAGGGCTCAGGCTGATCCTTTGCCTGATACTGAGTCTTTGCCTGTGCCTAGTGAGACCACTCATGAGGCACCGCCGACGCCAAGGCAATCCAGGATAGCCTCTAGTCATCCCCAAGACCAGATTGTTGGAGACATCCAACAAGGGGTTAAGACTAGATCATTCTTTAGAAATGAGTCTAATGAGGTCACCTTGATCTCAGAAATCGAACCAAAATTAGTTGATGAAGCATTGCACGATCCTGACTGGATCATAGCTATGCAAGATGAGTTAGGTCAATTTGAAAGGAGCCAAGTGTGGGACTTAGTTCCTAGACCTAAGAAGACCACCATTATTGGAACCAAATGGGTCTTCAAAAATAAGTTAAACCAAAAGGGAGAAGTCATAAGAAACAAGGCAAGACTTGTAGCCAAGGGCTATAGTCAAGTCGAAGGCCTCGATTATGATGAGACTTATGCTCCCGTGGCCCGATTAGAGTCCATTCGTTTGATGCTAGCTTTTGCTGCACATAGAGGCTTCAAGCTCTATCAAATGGACGTTAAATCGGCCTTCTTAAACGGTTTCATTAAAGAAGAGGTCTATGTTGAACAACCACCGGGGTTTGTGAATACCGAAGCTCCAAACCACGTGTACAAGCTTAAGAAAGCTCTTTATGGGCTTAAACAAGCACCTCGAGCTTGGTACGAAAGGTTGTCAACTTACTTACTAGAAAAGGATTTTGTAAGAGGTTAAATAGATCCAACACTATTTCTGCGTAGAGATGGTGAAAACATATTTGTAGCCCAGGTGTATGTCGATGACATAATTTGTGGCTCAAATAACAAGGGCTATTTGAATGAATTTATCACTCACATGGAAAGTGAGTTTGAGATGAGTCTGGTGGGAGAATTGACATTCCTCCTTGGACTTGAAATCAAACAAACTCGAGATGGCATTTATGTCCATCAGACGAAATACACTCAAGAGATGCTCAAAAAATTCAAAATGAGTGACTCTAAGGAAGTATCCACTCCAATGGCGACAAACACTCGCCTTGACAATGATGAGAATGGAAAACCAGTTGATCTAACGCAATATAGAAGCATGATCGGTAGTCTTCTATATCTCACAGCTAGTCGACCGGACATACTTTTTACTGTGGGCATGTGCGCTAGATATCAAGTCTGTGCCAAGGAATCTCATTTAATTGCAGTTAAGAGAATCCTGAGATACCTTAAGGGCACAATTAGAGTAGGTCTTTGGTACCCTCGTACGGAGTCTTTTGACTTGATAGGTTATACCGACTCCGATTATGCTGGGTGCAAATTGGATCGGAAAAGCACTAGTGGGGGTTGCCAATTTTTAGGTTCATCATTGGTTAGTTGGTCAAGTCGGAAGCAACATTGCATTGCTCTCTCCACGACCGAAGCTGAATACATTACCATGGGAGAGAGTGTATCACAATTGTTGTGGATGATCCACACCTTAGAAGATTATGGGCTTTCGTATAAGGGAGTGCAAGTGTTGTGTGACAACATCAGCACAATAAACCTAAAGAAAAATCCAGTCCATCATTCAAGGACCAAACACATTGAAGTGCGTCATCACTTCATTAGAGATCACGTAGCTAGGGGAGACATTGCGCTCACATATGTTGAGTCAAAATCAAACCTAGCCGATATTTTCACCAAACCCCTTCCGAAAAATAAATTTAGTCATTTACGGAGAGAATTGGGAATGTGTTTGGCTCAATAGGCCATTAGGACTTCATCATGATCAATAAGGACAATTAAAACGACAAGAGAAATTGGGAAATTAATTTGGGCAACTTGGGGACATCTCACACAAACTATAAGGTTTAACAAATTATTTTTGTTTGCTAGAAATGGGGTGAGATGCTAGGATCAACCAAATTATTCAAAATATATCATACATCTCTTGAATAATTAGGTTGAAGAGACATAATTTGGGTATGGGGAAGACCATTACATAATTCATGTGTATTTGGTTCCTAGATCTTACTCATATATTCCAACCAAAGAAACTTGGTTGGACCTTTACCTAGAAATTATCTAACTATGGATGATGTGTTGATTGATACCCTTGATCGATACCTTTCATGATTTTGATTGAAAATAGGACAAGTTGTTGAAGTAATGATAGCAATTTGGATATATTTTGACAAACTCGAAACTGATCATAGCAAGGATGTGTTTTGAACCAGGTAATAGAGAGCTTAAGTCTTGATTAATATCTTGGTCCACTATAGATCATAGTTTCAGAAGTTTTTCTGGTTTTGAAACTTTTAGATTCAAAAACGTCTGAACTCTATGCGTTTGAAGTTGATCTAAGTTTGTAAAGGTTTGGAACTTTCGGGTTCTGAGCAATTTTAGATTGTAAAAGCTTATCTTTCGAAAATATTCATGTTTGTAGATTCTTCAGGTACTAAGTTCTGAATTTGGAAGTTTCTGAACTTATTGAGTTCTGAATCTTCAGTGTTTAGAAACCCTAAAACTTCTTCGAATCTCAGATTACTGAAATTCCTGAATTTTCGATTTGTCAGACACTGATCGGTCTACAGCCCGATCAGAAGAGGCTGGATCGGTCTATCGACCGATCCAGAACTCTCTGTTTGCTTGCTGATCTTTCCCTGATCGGTCCACCGATCGATCAGGGTATTCAGGAGACCAAGCGAGGATCCTGATCGGTCCAGGGACTGATCAGGAGATTCCCTGATCGGTCCACCGACCGATCAGGGTATTCAGGGACCAATCGTACGCAAGGATCCTGATCGGTCCACTGACCGATCAGGAGATTCCCTGATCGGTCCACCAACCGATCAGGGCATTCAAGAGACCAAGGGAGATCCTGATCGGACAGTCGTCCGATCAATCAACACATGGATTGATCCCATCCCTCTTAACTCTTCCCGATCTTTTCTCTTCCCATTGCATGCCGAAGCCCTAGCCGACACCCTCCTCCGCCTCAACTCTTTTTTTCGCTCTCCGAGAGATATGGCACCAAGGTAACTCCATTCTCCCCGAGCTCTACTCATTTTGGCACTTCATTTTTCATTTCTCATCGTATCTGTGTTATGGGCTTGGTTCTCGGTTATTGGTGCTTTCCGTGCTCATCTATTTGCCCCGTCCATGTCACATCTTTTTAAACCTTTAGGAAGAAACAAGCTGGTGAGGGGACCTCTAAGTCGTCAACTGAGAAATCCAAATCTAAGGCTCCCTCCCGACCTCAACCATCCATTTCTGGACGATTTCCAAACCATCACTTTGAAGAAGCCTTTAAACAAAGAACCTTCAAACTGCTTCCTTGTAGGTCTGTGGATCGAAAATTCATGGATGAATTCTGTCCATCTGTGTCAGAAATAATTGCCTATTTTAAACTTGATTCTCTAGTCTACTTAGAACGGGACATCAATTACGACTTAGTATCCGAGTTTTATAATAATCTTCATCAGACTAATGATGTTAATTATAGAACTAGAGTTGCTAAGCAAACTGTTGATTTCTCTTTCTCGGCCTTCTTTGACTATCTAGCCTGCCGGAGGTGTTCAGGAAATATCTTTTCCATATATCCTGATTTACCAGACCCTTTACCTTCTCCATTTGATGTCTCATTTGACTCCATTTATGAGTATTTCTTCGGACATCCTAGACCGGGTGGACAGGGTCAGTTAGATGTTGATTTTCCTACCTTTGCAGCCCTGAGACTATCTGCCCCAGATTACATTCTTTTTAAGATTGTCACAAATTGCTTTCTGCCAATCACATCTAAGCCCTTGTCAGAGATCCGACTATATCACTGTCTGATGCTTTATGGATTACGTCGGCGTCTCGATTTTGACATCATGTCGAGCATTTACTCTTCTATCATCTCCTATAGTGAGCCTAACAGCTTCACAGTTTATATGCCTTATGGGCATATAATTACGGATTGGCTCGAGACCCTACAGATTGATGTCTCCAAGGGAAGGATAGTCAAGATGGTGAGACAGGACTGCAGACTTGGAAAATGTGCTTTTTCCAAGTCTGGCATCATAGGACAGAATGGGGCGGTTCGTTGGAAGGACGGGAGAGCACTGGGTGAGTTACCATGGGCACCTCCACGACAAGTTGATGCTGCTCCCGTTGCTGCTCCTCCTCCCGCTGCTGCTGAGTATGGAGAGGCAGATCCTGATCTGCGCTGGTAAATTGCTGAGCTGGAGAGCCGCATTGATCAGCACGATGAGCTACTGGCTGCTGAGCTCCATGGGCTGCGCGTTCGGATTGACGAGTGTTACGATGATCTACACAGTCAGCAGTTAGCGACGCAGCAGGTGCTTCTGGGATGGATGACCTGCTACCCACCTCCGCAGTATTACTCGGGCTATCCACCCTCGAGCATGCCGCCTCAGGGATTCATTCCTCCAGCAGATGATGATGATGCTCCTCATATTGAGGATGTTGATTGATACACTTTATTTTATGTTGGTCATTTTGACTGCCTATGTTGCAGATACTGTTTGATAGATACTGTGTCTGACCTGGATATTAGCTGTTTATGCTACTCATTTTTCTATTACTTGCTTCTCTTTATTTTTTAGTTCTTATTGACTATTTATATGCTTTTCATATGTCATATCTTGATTGTCTATTATTTACTGTCTGATATTACACTTAGAGGAATTCTGTGTGATTTAAGAAAGAGACAGTATGGGTTAAGGGGGAGTCCTTTGAGTCCTATTACATAATTCGCACCTTTTCGGTGTTTGGCAAAGGGGGAGAAGATGACTAAGTTTAGAGATGAATGAAGTTTTGATTTTAGGGGAGAGGATAACCTTGAGGATTATTGACTTCCTTAGTGTTGTATTCGTCTTAGGGGGAGGATCTTGATTCCCCTAAAATTAGGGAAATATGAGCATTTCTGATCTAAACTTAAATCGTGTTGTCAAACAACAAAAAGGGGGAGATTGTTGATACGGTCTGACCTGGCTGTTGTTTTGATGTTGACACTGATTTAAGTTTGTATCAGATATTAATTAAACTCAAATTGATTACTGATCAATGTTGATCAGGTGGAAGGGAAAAGTCCAAGTATGGAAACTTGGCACGCGAAGTCAGAGAGGACTCGGTAGCTCGTTCTTCGAACTAGGTCAGAGAGGGCTCGGTAGCTCGTTCTCTGGACCGGACGAAGTCGGAGAGGGCTCGGTAGCTCGTTCTCCGGACTAGGTCAGAGAGGGCTCGGTAGCTCGTTCTCTGGACCGGACGAAGTCGGAGAGGGCTCGGTAGCTCGTTCTCCGGACTAGGTCAGAGAGGGCTCGGTAGCTCGTTCTCTAGACTAGAAAGGCTTTAGGGTTTAGGGCTGGGAAGTTCTAAACCTACCTACATAGGCATTGGATCGGTCTGTTGACCGATCCAGTGATACTATGGTTATCTGATCGGTCGCCAGACCGATCAGTAACCAATCAGTAACTCACTGTGAGAATTACTGATCGGTCTGTAGACCGATCAGTAACCAATTAGTACTCTTCTGTGAGATTTACTGATCGGTCTGGAGACCGATCAGGAGGCAATGAAGTTCGGGAGAGAGTATAGGGGATCGGTCTGTGGACCGATCCACCTATAGCCTGATCGATCCACAGACCGATCAGAGCTCTCCACAATAGCCTGATCGGTCCAACAAGCTGTGGATCGATCTGTTGACCGATCCACAATACTGTCTGAAGTTTCTGCTGTTTCTCTGCAACTTTTGATCCATCTGATTTAACCATCTGCTGTTAGCTTTTTAAGTTACAGGTTGCAGATATCATGCCAATGCTTAAATTCAAATTAAGCTCCATCAGAAGAATAAAACAAAGGGTTCTTTCTACTGTGTTTCGCTGCAAATGGTGCAATTGGAGCATCAACGGTTACTGGCTGCGATCAAGTTGTGATCTGGCTGCGATCAGTTAGGAATCAGCTTGACTCTTGCTCATTGGTTCGAGCTCAGAGACCCTAGTGAAGACCATGGGTTCTATTGGTGTGAGCTCAGAGAACTAGAGGAGGAGGAAGAGTGATTGGCGATGTCGTAACTTGCAGCAGGGATTCGGTGCAGGTTGACAGCAATTCGGGACAGGCAGAATGTAATGGAAGCAGAGGCATAAGAAGAAGGATGAAGAGAGGTTCAAGGTGAGAACTCTCGGTCGATCAAGCAAGGGTGCTGAGCTTTGAGTTCTTGGCTGTGCTTCCTTCTTGTGCTCTGTTTAACTGCTGTCTTCGTGTGGCTGTGAGCGTTTTTCTTCATCCTCTTTAGCCACTGATCTGTAAGTCTTGTGCTTTATTTACATATCTTCTGAGACTTTGTGGAGAGGTTACTCCACCGAGAAGGATAAATCTTTAGCCGGTATCTATCCGGGGTGTGATCTACCGAAAGATCAAGGGATCGTCCACCTTACGGACACGCCGAGGAGTAGGGGCAAGTTATCCACGAACCTCGTACATACTGGTGTTAGTGGTGTGTATCTTTCTTTTCCTTGTATTAGATTTTTCATGTGCATATTTTCGTTGCGCTAACGATTTGATTGAAGAATTTGGTTAAGTTTTAGAGGAGGCTATTCACACCCCCCCCCCTCTCTAGCCATCCGAAGATCCTAACAGTCTTTTGTCTAGTCGGCCGCACGTAGAGCTTTGTAAAGCTAAGTCCAAGATCCTTGATACTAGGTGAAACAACAAGGTTATATGGGAGGGGGGGGGGGTACACTCCTATCCCAACTGTGACTGCTGTAACGACCCAAATTTCCTCATTTTGAGCCCAAAAAAATAATTAGAAATGCTATAGAAAAATTCTAGATATTTTTAGAAATTTTTAGAGTATTTTTATGCAATTTTTGGAGTTCGTTTGGTATTTTTACCAAGGAGAATAAGTTTTAAAAATAAACTAAAATAAGAAAAAAAAAAAAAAAAAAAAGGGTTGTAGAAGCTGGGTTTCAAACCCAGCACCCCGGACCCAAGCAAAACCGACCCAACCAACTGAGCTGCGCTCGATTTGTTAATCATATATGGAGCGATATATATTTAAGTAGTAGTTAGGAAAAGTAAAATAAATTGGAAATAAAAGTGCGCGGCTGAGGAATCGAAGCCAAGACCTCTGACTTGGTTAAAATCTGGCTAACCAAGTGTGCTGCGGGCGGTTTTGTTTAAGAATAGATAGTAAAATTCTTTAAAGAAGTTAACTGAATATTGAGTTATAAAAGAGAACTTAGGGATTAATTTTTCCCGAGACCTAATTTTCTTCCCCCTCCCTTATCTCGCGCGGCGTCGTCCTCTGCTCGGGCGGAAGACGAAGAGAAGCTAGGGCTTCTTTCGACGGCCGACCAAGGTTCTCCAAGGGATTTTCTTTACTATCACAATCCCCTCGTCGAGGAGATTTCGTGGACACGAAGAGGAGCCGAGATCTTCACTTCTCCGAAAACTCTAGAGCCTTCCCCTTCGGCTGTGAGTCCAAGAAACCGCTGTAAGTTGCTACTCACCTGTGGTAAGAGTTGTTCCGGATTTCCGATTGATGTTTCTTTGTATCTTTGATTTTTGAAGCATGTTGTGAACTCGCTGCCATGTTGCTGCCGTGAGCTTCATTAGGGTTATAAGAGAGGAATTTGGATTAGATTTCGGACTCTGTTTACTTTTGTTTTCGAATTTCTGTGAATCACATAAAGAAGATAGAAGGGTTTTTGTGGGATGGGTTTGCTGCCGTGATATGCAGATTTTCTAGTTCTTTCGGATTGCATTGTACAGCATTAGAACAGCTAGAGATTATTGAGTAGCATGCATTCTTTGCTCTCTTTCTTTTATCTCTATTGAAGCAAGATTTAAGGTTTTAATTCCAACAAGTTTTAGATGTAGTATAAGCTTGTATGATATGCAGATTTTTATAAGTATAGCATGCAGAATTTTGTTAAGCTTAGTATGCAGATATTAGATAAGCTTAATATGCAGATTTTAGTTAAGCTTAATATGCAGATTTCTGTTTAAACTTGTATGCAGATTTTGTTTAAGTATTGCAGTGTTAGAATTTGTTTAAACATTTCAGTTTTGTAAGAAGCATTCTTTTATAAGAAAAGTATAAGAAAGATAAAGAAAAGAAAGAAAAGGCCAAGGCCTTAAGTAAATCTCAAAGTCAAGACTTTAGGGATTTTGGCACACAAGGTGCTTATTAAAATGTCAAGGCATTATATATTAGAAGTATTAAAAGATAACAAGTATTTTACTTTTATCAATGACACTGTACTGGACTTTCAGTAGTCCTTGGGCTGGGCTCCCATAGTCGGTCCCTAGGTTTAGATAACCTAGTATGCAAGACTCTCAGTAGTCCTTGGGCTGGGCTCCCATAGTCGGTCCCTAGGTTTAGATAACCTAGTATGCAGGACTCTCAGTAGTCCTTGGGCTGGGCTCCCATAATCGGTCCCTAGGTTTAGATAACCTAGCAAATCCTACTAGATTCGGGACCAGCTATCTCGGGTCTAGTTAGGGATGCGCGCATAGAAAGTACAGTTGTCGGGCCCAAGAAGAAGTTGATTATTATTTTGAAGTATTATAAGTATAAGTTTTAGAACAAGTAAAGCAAGTTTTACATAACTATAAAGTATTAAAGGATAAGTTTAGAACAGATGAATTAAGTTTCACTTTGTTTTAAAATCAGCAAGTTGAGTTTTCTCTTATGCTAGCATGTTATTTAGATTAGCTTACTGTTCTTTGCTATTAGAAGAGTATGAGTAGCTTTACATGTTTAGCACTTCAGTATGTTTTTTATTTACTAGTAGATGAGCATGAGTAGTCTTCCTTTGAGCATTCAGTATATTCACATGCATATCGAGTTTTTGTAAGTTAGATAACGCTTACTAAGCAAATTTTGCTTATAGACTACACTTCCTCTTACTGCAGATAAAGGAAAAGAAAAGATTTAGCAAGGAAGGCGACAAGGTGGCGCGGATGGTGTGTGATGCCAGGACTATGGAAGCCTTGGGACTTAGTTTAAGAATTTATTAAGATTGTCATTTATTAAGAATGTATTAGATGAGTCATTTAGTCTTCTGCTGTTAGTTAATCGTATGTTTTTATTTTGTTTCCGCTATTCATTACTTGCATGATTTGATTTCATTAAACTGCGCGGTGATGTTGTTCCTTTTGTGTGTTTGATATGTGTTCCAGCCGCCTGTGGCTATGTATATTATGTTATGTATTAATGATTACGGTCATCGGTACAGGGGAGATTCTGTCAAAATTTTTCGGTAGGGTTTCCATGTGATTTTTAATCATACCGGTTAAGTAGAGTTAGTAGTTAAGTAACGGTCATCCTTAGAGAGTAGTAGTAGTAAGAAGGGTGGTCGTTACAACTGCCACGTCACTTTGACCTTGACTGTCACATCACCTTGACCTTAACTGCCACATCACCTTGACCTTGACCTTGACCTTGACCTTGACCTTGACCTTGACTACCAGATCATTTTCTAGACTTGCTTATTATAACCTGTATCATGTGATATGGTCAATTGTTGTTCTAAAGCTATGTCTATGTTTGGAGTGATAAGACGTATTTATACATTGTTTTTATCTTCTACCAAGCATTGGAAAGTTTTTAAAGATCACATAAAAGTCCTGATAATTAAGGCATTACCATAAACTCGTTAGGAAAGTCATATTGAAAGCATGAAAGCTATAAAAGAACAAATATATAAAATAGAGATGCTTTACTTGATTTGGCACAAACGAGTAAAGATCCAAAAATAAAGAGTGAAGCTGAATCATTAGTAATATATAAATTGAAAAATTTTGAATTCTTTGCTTGGTATGATAATTTTGTACAAATTGTTGCATGTAATCAATACCGTGAGTAAATTTCTTTAAGGTGAAAATATGGACATTGATATTGTAATTTAACAATTAAAAGGCTTATCTTACTTTTGAAGAATATCAAGAGTTTGGATTTGAGAAGACCATGATGGAAGCAAAGCAAATGGCAAAAGAAATGAAGATAGAAGTTACGTTCACAGAATAACGCATTATCTAAAGAAAGAAATAATTTTATGAAAGTAATAATGAAGATGTGATACAATCAGTTGAAGAATCTTTTAGAGTTAATTATTTTATCTTCTTAATAGATCAAGCTATTTCTTTACTAAAAACTTGATTTGAATCATCTCAAAAGTACAAAGAAACATTTGGGTTTTTGTTCAATCTAGAGAGATTGAAGTTTGCTAATGATGATAGCCTAATGAAATCTTGTAAAAATCTCAAAGAAACATTGAGATATAATGGAAAGTCAGACATTGATGGAGATGATCTGTATATGGAGTTATCAATCTTGAAATAACCTTTATTGGTGGAAGCAAAAAGAGCAATAGATGTTTTGAATTATTTGAAAATATAGATCACTGTTATCCAAATACTTATATTACCTACAAAATTTTATTGATCATACCAGTTATAGTGGTATATGTAGAAAGGAGCTTTTCCAAATTGAAGTTGATTAAAACATACCTTTGATCGACCATGTCACAAGAAAAATTAAATGGATTGGCGATGTTGTCTATTGAAAAGAAAACACTTGAACATCTTGAGTATACAAGCTTAATTGATATTTTTGTAGCCCAAGCAACAAGATATGTTATATTCAAATAATTATTGATAATATTTATCTTTTTATTTGATTATATTTTACAATATTAAATGTTGTTTAACTCTATATTTTACTTTACATGTTGCAACCTCACTAAAACATGATAGTAATATGCATTGCACTTTTATAGCTAAAACAGAAGCAAGATGTATTGAATTAAAGGATTACCAGTAATATTTAATTTTTTTATTATATTTTGAAATATTCATATTATTCAACTCTTTATTTTATCTCATATTTTGAAGGCTCGCTAAAAAATTTTGTTCGCATGTTGAAAAGAGGATCATATTTTGAAATATGGATAATTTTTTAAGCTAAAATAACAGACATTGTAAGGGCCATTTTGATTAAAACTCGACTCAGCCATCAAAATATATATATACACACTTGAGATTTTGATGGCTTGAGTCAAGCTTTAACATTAATTGGCCCAAGGTGTACCCGAGCCAAAAATCATATGATAGATTGGTCGAATAATGGAGAGGCCGTGGAAAATGTCCTCTGACATGGGAGCCTACTCGATACGTAATTTACTTACCTTAATCTAACCCTAGGCCAATAATATTGGGTCGCTTGGGATAAAGTCATATCACCTTTTACATTATGTATGGTAACACTAATTGATTTAATATAGATTAAAGTAGGAGTGAACAATCGGTTAATAATCGAACCGATCAAACTGTTTAAACTAAAACTAAACAAATCAATTTTTTTTACCTAACTAAACCGATCTTTCATACAAAAAATTGAGCAAACTGATCGAAAATTGAAATAACCAAATTTTTTGTTAAATCGGAACTTGGGAGGGGAGGAGAATCATGAATTATGAAGTTAAAAATTTTAGACTTCTAGTCTTTTTCAAGTTTAGCCAAATTCAATTTAATCGGTCGAATTTAAATTTTAAAATCGAGACCGAACCGATTTGATTGAAATTATTGATATTTTAAAAAGAAAATTGAATAAAATTTTAAATTAATCGAACTGAATTTTTAATTTTGACCGGTTAATTCAATTTAACCTACTTTTTACTTCCCCTGGATTAAAAAATAATTTTTATAAAGGAAATTTATAATTGGAAATACCTTCATTTTCTTTGCAAAACATTGATTCAAGAAGAAAAACAACAGATATGAAAAATGCAATAAAAATTAGATACGATGGTGGAGTAGCCATTAGTCTTCATATGGAATTTATGTACACATTTAGTAGGCAAAATAATGAAATTTATAGTGATCAATTTTTAGGGATAAAATTGTTGATGAGTTAATCTAATGGATGCCAACTAACGAAGAGTTTACTGATTCAATTGAAAACACGTATTAAATGTTGCCACGGTGATGCGACAATATGAATAAAATTGTTTAGAATTATATAGGTGCAATATTGAATGGAAATTGATATATTTTTTAAATTAATTCAAATATTTTATCAAATAATGTAATTTGTTCACCATGTATTGTACAACTATTAGTTATTTATGTCGAGGTATAACATATATTATTATGTGTATCTTGAGAGAGTGAGGAATATAGAGGGAAATGTTAGCCTACAGTGCTCACTTCGTTAGTACCATGAGTAATATGTTTTTTTAAAAAAAAATTTTAAAAGTTTTTTTTGACTTTAATACTATAACTTAAATTACAAACCGACTAAACTCTAAATTCTAAATCATAAATTATAAAAAAAATAAAAAAAATAAAATACACTTATCAATCCTATAATTTTGTATTTTAATTATCTTTACTTAATAATTTAGAAGAACATATTAAGATCAATATATATTAGGTGAACTTATCATCAGTATGAATTGAATGAACATTATTTTAGATTTTCAACTTCAATATATATTTCTATTAATCAATTGAATTTATCCTTATGGTTCTATAAATTGCTACAATTATTAAAATAATGAATATTAAGTTTTTATATTCTTGAAACATTTTATTTTATGTGAGTTGATTAAACTTATTCCCTTATGGTGTATATTTATTATTGGGTATATGGTTAGGCACGCATGAGCTAGGGGAGTGAAAGCTCTAATTGCTTCCTATCGAGGTCATTTGAATGTACAATATAAACTTGAATTAAAATTGATGCCACATGCATAATATCCGTCTTTAAGACGACTAGTCTAAGGTTTACTCCTAATGATCTTTCTCCACCATAATAATTCCCTTCTTGGACACCTTCTGGAGGTAGAGAAGTTTCTTACAAATTATTCTGACAAAATCACAACAAGAAAATAAGAAATAAAAGAAAATACAATGACTATAAATAATTTTATATGAATCTTGCTTTGAACGTTTTACTTGTTACTTTATATTGTCTCTTTTTAGTCCAAAAATACAACAATACTTCACTCCAAAACCTCCAAGAACTGGCTACCAAAATCTCCTCAAGAACCTATTTTTATAGCTTTCAAGTCAAGATTAATTTATGCCTATCAGTCTAATCTTACCCATTAGTCGATTGATATATCAAATTTGATCGTTTAAACCTATAGAATGACTATTTCTTGACCTGTTTGACCATAATTAGTCAATTCATGAAACACATCAGTCGAGTTCAACAACCAAATTGACTTGCTTCTATTCAGTTTTGATTGTCATCAATAGATTGATGCAACTCCTTAGTCGAGTCTAACAATTGAATCAACTTGTTTCTATTCGGTTCTAATAGTCATCAATCGACTAATACCCATGATCAGCCGACTGATATTGAGTAACAAATATAATAAATCTCTGAATGAGCTTTGTTTCATACTAAAAATCACCTTATTTTGATATTTGAGTCAAAAGTTATGATCTTCGAAAGTTTACTTTGTTAGGACTTTCCTCATTGCCTAGCATCCAATCAACCTTTACTTATCAGGACTTCATTGCTGCCTCTTATTCGGTCAACCTTGATCTGCTAAAACTTTACGACTCATGCCAACACGCTATTGGACTTTAGACTGATAAGTGTTCGGTCAACCGTGACTCACTTGAACTTTTCTCTTGCCAACTACATGTTGGACTTTCAACTAGCGATGACTTTCACATAGGGGCAAGTGCACGACGTCAACACTATATCTTTGCCAGGCCATGTGGCCCATGTAAATCCAAATGATTGGCGTGCCACGGATGGCTACTGTTGCACGTCGACCCATGACTCTAACAACCTATGGGCAGACATGGTAGTCCATGTGGACATATGAGTTGGAAAATATAAAAAGGTAAGTGTTAAAGGCCGAAGGTAATTTTTTCTCCCCGCAAACTTTCTTCTTCGCAGATCTCATTCTCCATCTCTCTCTCTCTCAACCTAGTGCTAACTTAACTATCAAAGGGGTCATGTTGGTCATGCCCAAGTAGGCACACGCTTGAATGCTCGCATGGGCATGCGCAGATGGAGGATCAGTGGAAGGTCACATGACATTAGCCCTGCACTTCACTTTGGGAACATATCCTCTAGGGAACATCCTAAAAAATAACACACGTGACTTCAACTTTGCACTCACTTTAAGAAGATATTATCATGTAGGAACATCCTCGCAAAGGTCACACAGGACTTCAACCGTGCATGAACATCCTCACAAAGGTCATATAGGACTTCAACCGTGCACTCACTTTGGAAACATCCCCACAAAGGTCACACAAGACATCAACTGTGCACTCACTTTGAGAACATTCTCGTTCAAAAACATCCCCATAAAGATTACATAGGATTTAATTGTGCACTCCCTTTGTGATCATTCTAGTTTGGGAACAACTCAAGAAAGATTGTGCGAGCCATCATCTTTGCACTACGTACAAGAACATCCTTGATTGGGAATATTCCCATAGTCAGGCATGCTACAAGCGAATCCTTGACTAAGAACATCCTCAACCTGTCATGTGTAGGCCACGAGAACATCCCAACTGGGAATATCCTTGCTAAGCCAGATTGTAAGTACCCCATGAAGGTTTTGATATGATCAACCAAGTCAAGTTAGATCCTGTTGTGATTTGATGTCTTGTGTCTAAGTGTGTAGGAACTTAGGAGCACAAAAAGTCAAGCGAAAGATGTAACTACCGAGAATGATGGCAAAGGAGAGAGTTGACGGGCTTGATGCGTCCGAGGGATGTGGCGCTGCGGAAGAGTACGCTGGCGGACGAGAAGGAGGTGCACGCCGTTTCTGAGGGACAAGAAGCTGGAGCAGAAAGTTACTTGAGAAGGTTGGAAAATGGATTCGGGTGAGCCCAATTCCGGATCGCCGAAATCACCTAAGTGAGCGGAGTCGAAGCGAAAGACCTGGACTGAAAGTCAACTCGAACTTGATTGTAGTATGGGGGCTTAGACCTGGTCCGAGCACCTGAACCTGGTCTAGGTGCCCAGACCATCTAGGCACTCGGATCCCAAGGAGTATCCCGGGGCTCCTTGACCTACTTGGCGATGCAGATAAGATTTATAAGGGTCCGGGCACACAGACCTAGTCCAGGCACCCAGACCTGGTCCAGGCATCTGGACCCGAAAAGTTTATCCAGATCCGTTGCAACGTGGATAAAGTTTTATCCATGTCCAGGAGCCCGGAGCCCTGAGCCCTTTTAGGCACCCGGAGCTGGGTTATAAATACAACTTTGATCCTAGTAGTTAAAAACAATACTTGTAAATGAGTTCTTTTTCTGTTCTACTACTGTGTGAGCTGTCAATGTTGTAAGAGGCTACTCTGCCCAAAGGAAATCTTCATAGTGAGCATTACTTGCCTTGGATTAGCAATCTTCTAATTACAAACTAAGTAAATCTTTCTTGCCTCTGTCTTTATTTTATGAATTTATTTTTTGTTATTATACAAGTGTTTGGCTAACTTAGTTTGGAGATCGAGAAAGGGTATTCATTTATTTTCAGAGCTATTCACCCCCCCCCCCCTTCTAGCAGGCCGCTAGGGGAGTAACAATTGGTATCAGAGGAAGGATGCTTTAGAAGGACTAACCACCAACGGAAGAAAAGAAATTGATGGCCGGACCAAGCCTCATCCTGCCAAAGTTTGAGGAGGAGTTCGCACACTGGAAACACCGAATAGAGGTATTCCTAAAAATTGATTTTGAAATACTTTTAATAATCAAGTATGGTTTTGTAGTTCTAAGGATCAACAAGGAGTGGAGAAAGAAGAGTACATTTGCACAAAGAAGGAGCAAAGCGACTTCATAGCCAACTACAGAGCAGAATATCACTTACTAAGTGTATTACCACCTCAAGAAGTCAATCACATCAGAAGCTACATATCAGCCAAAGTTCTCAAAGAAAAATTTCTAGAACTCAACGAAGGTACATCCGAAGCAAAGCTCGCACGATGAGACATTCTTTAGAACAAGCTAACAAACATTCGTCTTGAAAAAGGTGAGAAGGTAGCCAAACTACACATGAAGATCAAGGAGCTGATCACGAGACTGATCAACCTCAGGGAAACGGTAACCAACCAGGACTAGGTATGCTACACACTCAATGCTTTTCCCAGGACTCTAGAATGGACTTCGATAATAGACGCCTACTAAATCTCGAAGGACCTGAAGGTAAGTACCATAGAAGAACTTTTTTCAACTTTAGAATTACATGAAACTAGATATGCAGGTACAAAAAAAGAGTCAAGCCAGAATCCGACACTAAGAGCCACCAAGAAGAACGAACTCGAGTCAGACTCAGATCTCGAAGCAGACCAAGAAGCTTATATGGTAAGGAAGTTTAAAAAAAAAATTAAATCTAATAAATTTAAAGAAATGTAGAGCAGAAAAAGTCTAAGGAATAGAACAAAGGTTCGATGATACCATTGTCAAAAAGGACACATAAAGGAGGACTATCCAGAGCTCAAAAAAAAAAAAGATAAATGACCCAAGCAAAATAAGCACAAGAATCTCAAGGCCACTTGGGACGAAAGTTCATCATCCGAGTAAAAAATAAAAGCATACGCCAGACTAGTACTAATGGCTAGTCACGAAGAACAAACACTTCAGAAGCCAGCATCGATGAAGGGGGAGCAACATCAGATGAATGCAGCGAAGCAGGGGGAGAATCAAACTTCAAATCTGACATGCTAAGTGAGGTATATATCTTACCTCCTGATCAACTATATTATGACATTAAATCAATGTGTAAACTAAAAACTAAAAAATAAAAATTTTAAAAAGGAGAATTTAGAAATAAAAGAATTTTGGCAAAATCTTGCTTAATAGAGGATTTTGAAAAATTGAAAATGCTAATTTAAAGAAACAAATAAAAAATTTAAAAAATTTTGCATACTCAAATTTTATATATTACCAAGGACTAAATTACTATTATAGATTTTACAAGGGTCAAATAAAAAATGTAATAAAAATATGCATTCCTAGAAAATTCTTTATCAATTCAATAATAAGGAACCTATATTGGGTTCTAAAATTATGCTTAGTTTAAATTGTGCATATTTCTAATTTTAATTTGATTTAATAATTGCCTTTTAATTGCCTAATATACTAAAATAAATTTCTTCGTATAATTTCTGTTCAAAATTAATTAGGTATTAATTTCTTTTTTTTAAAAAAAAAAAAAAAAAGAGGATTTCATTTCTTATCTATATAAATATTTCAATTTTTTTTTTTGACTATTGTATTATTTTTTATGAATTTTTCTATCAAATATTATATTTTTTTATTTAAAAAATTTTTATAGAGTTATTTTTACAAAATTTATTTTTCAATAAAACCTTATAACATTCTCTATTCAATAAATTATTTTTAATTTTTTTTACTAATATTTAATTTTCTATAAATTATTTATCCAAATGCTAATTTTTAATATTAAAAATTCTTAAAAACATAATTTTTAAAAATTTAATTTTTCTAAAAAATACTTACTCTATTACAATTTTAGAACATTTCTTAAGATTTTTCAAACCTCGAAACTATTTTTAAGTATTTTTTTTAAAAAAATAATCTTTCTATAGTAAATAATTTATTACTGTTTAAATTGATTTTATTTTTTCATGAAAATTTTATTACTACTTTGGACTCTTTAACCTTTATAAAAAATTTTAAAATTTTTCAACAAATAAAATAATATTTAAAATTATTATTTTTGAAAATTTCTTTTTAGTAAAAAAAAAATCAGAATTTCAAGAATAAATTCTAATTTTTTTTTCATAAGTGTTAATCATTATTCGAGTATTCATTAGACTTTAATTTCAATTTAATTCAGCAAAACTCCTATTTTTAATATGATAAAGGGAGAGAGTTAGAAGTTAAGTATAAGAAAGAGTTACATTTTTTTTTTCAAAACATTGCATATCTAATGTTTTAAACTTGCATATTCATTTAATTTAAAGTATTGTTTTACTCTAACTTAACTTGGGTAGATCCACATAAAAAATGAGAAGATTGTAAGTACCTCATGGATGTTTTGATGTGATGAATCAAGTTAAGTTAGATCCTCTTAAGGGATGAGACATTGTAGAAGAGTAAGCTGGTGGACAAGAAAGAGGCACACTGTGTTTTTGAAGAACGAGAAGCCAGAGCGGAATGTTACTCGAGAAGGCTGGAAAATGAGTTCGGATAAGCCCAATTTCAGATGGTCGAAATCACCCAAGCGAGCGGAGCCGGAGCGGAAGACCCAGACTGAAAGTCAACTTAAAGTTGACTACAGTTCGGATGCCCGGACCGTCCAGGCGCCCGGATCCCCCGGGGAGCCTCGACCTGCTCGGTGATGCGAATAAGATTTATAAAGGTCCGGGCGCCTGGATCTGGTCTAGGCGCTCGGATAAAAAAAGTTTATCCAGATCTGTTGCGATCCTTTGCGATGTGGATAAAGTTTTATCCACGTCTAGGTGCTCGGAGTCCTTCCAGATGCCTGGAGCTAGACTATAAATATAATCCTGATCCCAGTAGTTAAACACAAGACTTGTTAACGAGTTCTTTTTCTATTCTACTACTGTGTGAGCTGTCAACGTTATAAGAGGCTACTCTGTCAAAGGAGATCTTCATAGTGAACTTCACTTGCCTTGGATTAGCAATCTCTGATTGCAAACCAAGTAAATCTTTCTCGCCTTTGTCTTTATTTCATGAATTTATTTTCTATTATTATACAAATGTTTATCTAACTTAATCCGAAGATCAAGAAAAAGTATTCATTTATTTTCAAGACTATTCACCTCCCTTTTAACCGATGACGGCCAGGGGACTAACATAGGCCCGTTCCATCTACAACTCCGACCATGTCTCACGATTGTGATTCCAATATGAGGTTGTCAACAACTGTCACAAACAAGACCAAGGATGTGACTGGCGGTGGCTTTCACACAGTGGTTGGTGTGCAATGTCAACACTGCATCTTTGTCCGACCACACGACCCAGGTCGAAGCCAAGTATTGACTCAATCGTTAGAGAGGTCATGCCAGATCCTGTTGATGATTATTGATGCATAAGTCTAGGACCTGCTTGGCAAAATAAAAGCAAAGGCTTTATTAGAATTGGACCCGGGAAGAAGGGGGTACGACCAAGCAATAGAACAATATCGGTTGGCATCATCATATGGATCATGCCGGCTACCGCTGACAATTGTTGACGCATAAGTCTAGGACCTACTCGGAGAAAGAAATGAAAAGGCTCTATCGGAATTGGACCCGGGAGGAAAGGTGCGACTGAGCAATAGAAAAGTATCGGTTGGCATCATCATCTTAATTTCTCAAAAGACGTGCTATATTTTCACATTTATTAAAGAGCACTCTTCTTTTCTAAATATGGTTTTCATTAAAAAAAAACAATAAAAAAATTCTTCTATCGTGCACGACCAGCTATAGTCGAGCATCCTAGCCACAGTGTGACGGCCATCGTCGGGTGATCCGGCAATGCAGAGGTCATGGTCCGGCGACCCTACTATGTGGCGGCCATGGTTGGATGACCCAGCCGTGTGGCTGACTATGGCAGAGCAGTCAAGCCTTACTCCGAAATCTAAGCGCACTATTTAGGAAAATTTTCCAAAGGATACAATCGGGTTTCTGAATTTTTCTGGCGCAGCAGACTTTCATATTTATCATAGGGAATACTTTTTTTTCTAAAATATTTTTATTAAAATATAAAAAAATCCTACATGCTGCATACTTTTTGGACAGCTCTGGAGCGATACCTTGTTGCCCACAACAAATAGTTGACCAAACTCAGTGCACTGAGCACGCACATCAACCAGTAGAATTACTCGAGTCTCCCGGTGATGCTACTGCCTTCCTCCTGGCGAGTCTATACCCTTTCGTGTCCATTTCATCCTTCGTCTCCTCAGGTTAATTAAGAGCAACCACAGTGGGAGCTCTTTCCGAGCTCCCACTGTGACGTGGAACAAGTGAAAAACCTCCCTCCCATAGTGGGAGGGAGGTTTTTTGATTAAAACGAAGAAGCGGCTCTGCCGCTGCAGAGCCGCTTCTTCGTTCTTTTAATTTTTTTTTATTTTTTTAATAATTAAAAAAAATCAAAAAAATCTGGATGAAAATCTATAAATATGAGCACTGCTTCTCATTTCAGTGAGCACAGCGCCGTTGAGCAACGGCTAATTTGTAGCCGTTGTTCAACGGTTATAATTTAATTTTTTAATATATAAAAAATCTATAAATATGAGATCTATTTCATTCATTCCATTCATTCTATTGCTATCTTTGCTCTCAATTCAATTCTTCCTTTCATTCCCTATTTGTATTCGAGATGGATGAAAATCTCAATACTTCCTTTACAAATCTTTTGAATTCTTCAAATACGGAAGGAAATACATCTTCTCAAAATACTCGCATTCCTCCAAATATCCAATATCCTCAATTTTTCTCTCAACCACAATATCCTCCAAATTTTCAAAATATTTCATATGTTCCACAATATTCTCCAAATTTTCCAAATTCCCAAAGTTCTCAAAATTTTTTTCAACCGTGGAATCAAAGTAACACCGCCTCAGCTCCATTTGGTATGTATCCATCCCAAGACTGGTCAGCAATGGGTAGCCAACTTGGGATGTCTTATCCTTACGGGGTTTCTCCTAATCAACCACCTGTCATACTTTCGAATGAATCTAGAAGGGCGACTATTGATCCATCTATCAGCGACAAAGAATCTCTAACGTCATCATCTGTTCCAGCAACTCAGGTGCCACCACACTCATCACAAGAAGAGCGTGAAGTTGAGCTGGAGGAAAATGAATCGAAAAGAAGATTCTGGTCTCCCGATGAAGATGTGGTCCTTGCGAAGTCATGGGCAACTATAAGCACTGATGCAATCATTGGTAATGACCAGAAGGATCAAGCTTTTTGGAAACGTATTGGTGATTACTACAACAAACATCGCCCCGCTGGATCTATGATGAGAAGTTATCAGCGTCTGAAATCACATTATTACAGGTTTGCACCGATGGTAAATGAATTTTCTGCAACTTATAATAATTTTTATACTCATCGGCAAAGCGGTTGGAGTGACGAAAATGTGTTGGAGAATGCACTGAATATGTGGAAAGCCAACAACAACAACAAGGATTTTAAGTATATGCATGTGTGGAGGGTTCTCAAAGACTACGAGAAATATACTCCACAATCAGTTGCTCATTACTCTAACAAGAAGGCAAGGACATCCGAGTCAGGAGGAAACACTTCAACATCAAATCCAGATACAAGTGTTGATTTAGATGACTCTGAAGTCCGCATTCGTCCGATAGGGCAAAAGGCAGCGAAGAGGAAGGGCAAATCTAAAGCCAGAGAGGGCGACACAATGGAACATAACATCGACAAAGAATGGCAAGATATTAAAGAATATCAAATGCAAAAAATGGCTCTGCGGGAAGCCGAGA
This sequence comes from Zingiber officinale, assembly GCF_018446385.1. NCBI lineage: Eukaryota > Viridiplantae > Streptophyta > Magnoliopsida > Zingiberales > Zingiberaceae > Zingiber > Zingiber officinale. The sequence continues at coordinate 20,259,631 of NC_055989.1, forward strand.
TCTTTCATAAGGATTATGAAATTCTTATGAAGGATACCAGTGAGATGACACCAGGACAACTTTATTTACATGAGAAAATGGTGGAAAAAATTAAACAGAGACATGGCCTGGTGTAGATGAGTTTACGTTTATTTTTATATATTATTATAATGTATGTCTTTTCATTTGATGCAATGTAATATTTATGTTTTTTTTAATTATTAATGTTATTTCATGTTAGCAAGTGGTAAATTTAAATTTTATAAAAATTTAATGGTGTTAATGTAAAATATGAAGGATAAATGAGAATTATATATAATGAAAAATGTGGGACCCATGAAGGAGTTGTTGAGAGGTTTTTTTATAGTGGAAAGAGATGTGAGGTTTTTAACTTTTGATGTGGCGCAGACGTGGCAACGAAAGAGCTCACAGTGAGGTTTAACCACTGTGGATGCTCTAACACCCTGCATGTGAATATTCACTAAAAAAATGGGGCGTTAATTAGGCATAACGACCGATTATTTCTAGTGTTATAAAATGATTGACGACTTTTAGTCATGAAATTTTAATTCATTACTATTCTATCCTATCTTATTTCTAGTGATGGAATTTTAATTTAGCGGCTGAAATTAGTGACGGTTATTAAATTAGTCATATATTTTAATACCCATCACTAAAATCATCAACTGAAATTTAAATTTCCGTCAATAATAATTAGAGATGGAAATTTAAATATTCGTCGTTAAATTACAATGACAATTTAAATTTTTCATTGCTAAATTGCTCAAAAAGTTCAACAACACCTCAACATATCATCACAAATAATGATTTTCACAACACATTCACATTATAGAACCAAACAACACAATATAACAAACGCTAAAAAAATCGCATGTCATTCACAAACCCACATAAACAACAACCTCATAACATAACAACATAACTCATTTACAAATCTAGATATTCACATTATATACACAAACGATATAACAAACTATACATATTAAATCCAATCCAATAGCATATCAAATTCAATCCAACAACATATTAAATCAAATTCAACAAAGATGAATATTAAGACATCTTAAATTTTACTAATAAATATCTGAATCTAATAAATCAAATATATTACCAATGATAATGAAACCTCCTAGTGAATACATCCAATCATACGTTAAAATTACCTAGTAGTATCTAATCTTACATAAAGTATAATATGATAAGTTATTAATAAAACAATGAAAAAACTAATTATACATCATTAGAATTATGACCAATAAATTGAATTTAAACTAAACAATGTGAACACTATAATAAAAAAATATTTGTAACAAGTTTTAAAATATTAATAAAATAATAGTTCTACAAGTTTTCAAAAGAGAGATATATTAATACTAGTTTGGATACTACTAACGATGATATATAAAATATATCATTATTTACAATATTCTTGAAAAGATGTAATACAATTAGATATGCATCTAATATGAAAATTAATAGATCTATTTTTTATGTTTCATAAGTTACAAACATAAAAAAGAAAAGTTAAAAGTTAATACACCTCTCAGTTGGCAACTGATTTTGGTACTAGAAGCACTAGCTAATCAAACATGTATTTTAATATTGACAAAGGTTCAAAGTTAAGGGTTTTATGATCTAGCAAGCTTAACTAAGTGTTCAGGAAAGTCCTAGTTGAATCTAGGCAAAGAAGTCCTGGTTAAGTGGATTGGACAAAGAAGCCCTGGTTAAGTGGATTGGACAAAGAAGCCCTGATCAGGTGGATTGGACAACAGTCTTGGTAGATAGAAGACATCGGGTAGAAGTTCTAGGGGTCGTGGATACCAAGCAGAAGTCTACGCGGATCGAAAATCGGACGCCTAGCGGGAAGCCCCAAAAGTCAATATCGGATGCTAAGCAAAAGTCCAAACAGGTCAGGAGTGTTGGTGCAAGGAGCACCAGATGATCGAACTTGAATTTTGATATTGGCAAAGGATTCTAAGTTAAGTCTTATTGTTGTTCTAATAAGTTTGACTGAGTGTACAGAAAAATCCTAAATGATCTTAGGTAAGGTGAAAATCCTAGTGAAACTAGGCATGTGGAAAGTCCTAGTTGTGGCTAGGTAATAAAGTCCTGGTCTATGGGACTGGGCGCAGTCTTGGCAGGTCAAGGATGGTGAGTAGAAATCCTAGGGTCGAGGACACTAGGTGGAAGTCCTGGAGGTCACGGACACTAGACAGAAAACTGGACGAGTTAGGGTTCGGGCGTCCAGCGGAAAGTCCTAACGTCTTGATGCTAAGCAAAAGTTCAAACGGTTTACAGTATCAGTTTGGGAAAAAGTAAACTCTTCTAAGAGGAGTAGGTGAGGACGCATTCTCCGTAGAGGGAACAATAGACATCTGTCCGACTTAGAATTTCAGCAAAACTCAAACTTAGGACCAGACAGTCCGGAGGCTGCCAAATATTACATTACTTTACATATTATTGCTTGTTTCTAACTCTGTGGTACAAGTGATTAAAATGACATAAAGGCTGGAAAACAGGGTATCCATGCGCTTGGACTGTCTAGGCACTCGGACCTCCGGGCGCTCGGAGTTTCTCTAGGCGCCCGGGTCAGTGGCTGAGAGGGATGCGCTATGGGTGGCCAGCCTTCGTCATTGAGGACACATAGACAGTTTGGGCCCACGGACTGGTCCAAGCGCTCGGATCGAGAAAACTTCATCAACAAGCTGCAGTGGCATGCTTCGACTGGCGGACCAATGTCAACGGTCCAGACGCTTAAACGGGTCCGAGCGCCCAGAAATGGATAGAGTTTGCTTGATGAAGTTTCAACAAGAGCACGCCACGTCAGCCCTATGGGGGAGCCCGGGGAGGAGTCCAGGCGCCCAAATGGGGCTATAAAAATAGGTTAGACTAACACCTTGAGTAGATCAATTTCAAGAAGTTTCTCTCTTGCGTGCTGCTCAGAAAACAATTCTATAATGCCAAAACACTGCTCCAATGACCGAAAGGTTGCAACTTCAATTCTTTAGTTATCGGTAAAATTTTGATTATAGCATTTAAATATTGTATTTGTACTTATTCAAAATCATTAGTGAATTGCCCAACGAAAGCGATTGTCAATCGCAGGTCTTGGAGTAAGAGTCATCACAGGCTCCGAACTAAGTAAAAAAAAAAGTATTAGCGATTTCTCTTTCTTTACTTTACTTTCTGCTGCACTTACTCTCGATTGATTTACAAAAAAGTGAAAAAAAAAAACTATGAGTACTATTCACCCCCTCTAGCACTTTCGATCCAATAATTTATATCAAAGCAGGGTCACTCTAAATTGATAAAACCACCATTCGAGAAAAAGTTTTTTTTGTGTTTTTCATTGTTAAAAATATTCTTATGCCTTTTTTCGATTTGTATCAGTACTGCACGTCCGCCCCTCTTCTCCGGCGAGGATTTTGGATACTAAAAAGGTCAGATGGAGTACCACATCAAAACACAAGTGGAGATGTTGATCATAATCCAAACTGGATTCACACTCTCCACCGAAAATGGAAAACCACTCACCTACAACAAATGGGATGAACCAATAAAAAGGAAGATTGGGGCGGACGTAAAGGCCACTCAGACCATATAGTGCGACTTGACCAAAGAGAAGCTAAACTTAGTTGGTCCATATGCAAGAAAGATTTGTTTTTAAATAAATTATATAACATCAAAATATAGAACAGAGAATCGGCAAGTTAACTACATGGCCAGATCCAATATTTGCTTAATGGACTCCACTCGATTGGATATAAAGTGGAGAACCATGATATTATAAGGTACACACTACAAGCCTTTCCTAGGAGTACCTATGGGCATCTATGGTAGATGCCTATAAGGTTTCTAAGAATCTTTCAATTATTAGATTAGACGAATTATTTTTCAATTTTGAGTTACACGAACAGACTAATACATGCAAGACTGAGAAAGATTTTACTTTACTTGCAGGAAAATTCAAGACTCGTAAATCGAAACCCAAATTCTGACCTGAACCTAAATTCAAAGTGTACATAGAAGATGACAAGGAGATCACCTCTGAACTAGTTAACCAAGTTCAAAATTTTCTAAAGAAGTAAAGAAAAAGGAAGACACTAAAAACAACATGGTCCAAGTCATAGGAAGAGGCAGACGAAAAAGAACAAACTCAACCGAGGTTACTAGCACTACAGGTACAAGCTCATGTTGCCAAGACCAAATCCAAAGCCAAGTCCGAGAACAAATCGGATGCCAAGTCCGAGCGAAGTCACGGATCCATATCCAGTTCAGACGATTCCAACTCTAATGTAAGTCCGTAAATAGTTATATTAGAAAATTTGATTTCTTGTTTGTCAAGAAAACTAGCTAAGTTTAATATCCGGGTCAAATCACTCCAAAAGGAGGTTAAAGCCCTTAAGGAAGTGACTAACCTGAGTTCCTTGACTGACCAAGTTTAAGATGAAACCTCAACTCAAGTCCAACAAACTTAAGAAAAAGAATTCCATCTTAGAAAGTCAAGTCAAGGAACTTAAGGATACATTGGAACGATTCACTTTGGGTTCCAAGAACCTTGATCTGATTCTTCGGAAGCAAAGGGTCGTATACAACTGAACCAAAATCGGATACAAGGCTAAACATCAATTCAGATCTTATTGGTCATTAGTAAATCGAACTAATAGAAATTTAGTCCAAGCATGGGTCTTTAAGTCTAACTTGACTAATCAAGTTGAACTTAATTAATTTTAGATCTCCAAAGATCAAATCTATTACCTTAATAGACCTTATCAAGGCTATGATATAGGGGGAGACAATAGAAAGATCATCTTTATTATTAAATAAATTTACTCGATTGTTTAATTTATTACTTTTCTTATTTCTGCTTAGATTAGGATAGTTAGATAAGGACTTAGGCTTGATCAGCACTTAGTTAGGTGAAAGATTTTTTAGAAAGAAAGTTAAATATTCAATTTCTTTAAAATGTTTTATCTAAAAGAAGTGGTCATTGCTTCGATAACCAAAAAGGCTCCTGTGCCTCGCCACAGCCTGAAAACCAATTATTAAAATTAATATTTAACCGACTAACTCTTAAACCTAAGTCTAACTCAAATGTACATCAATCTTTATATTTTAATTTAAATTGAAGATAAAATTAATAACCATTTCACAAAATCTATAACATTTTCTATTTGAAAATATAGAAAAATATAAGATGAATTTAGTTTAAAATTAAGTATTAGTTTAATCAATCTTAAATCTAACATAACTAAACCTTAATCAAAATTAATTAAACTTAACTCAACCTTAATCAAACTTAATCAAATCTAATAAAACTTCATTATTATTCAAACTTATTTATTTTTCAAAACAATAATTAAATTTCAAAACCTTAATTAATTTCAAAATCATAATTAATTTTCTAAAACTTAATTAATTATCAAAAAACTTAATTAATTTTTCAAAACTTAATTATCTTTCAAACTTAATTAAATTTTAAAACTTAAATTAATCTTCAAAACTTAAATTAAATTTTAAAACTTAAATTAATTTTCAAAACTTAAATTAATTTTCAAAACTATAATTAATTTTTAAAACATAATTAAATTTCAAACTTAAATTAAATTTCAAAACATAAATAAATTTTAAAAAATAATTAAATTTCAAAACTTAAATTAAATTTCAAAACTTTAATTAAATTTCAAAACTTTAATTAAATTTCAAAACTTAAATTAATTTTCAAAACTTAAATTAATTTTCAAAACTTATATCATTTTTCAAAACTATAATTATTTTTCAAAACTATAATTAAATTTCAAAACCTTAATTAAATTTTCAAAAGTTAAATCATTTTTAAAGCTCTAATTAAATTCCAAAATTTAGTTATTTTTCAAACTTAATTTTTTTTTTCAAAACTATACTTAATTTTTAAAACTTAAATTAATTTTCCAAAACTGGAATTAATTTCTGAAACCTTAAATTCAATCTAAACTATTATTTTCTGAATTTAATTAATTTAATTTATCAAAAGAAATTTTTCTTAATTTGAAATTAATTACCTTATAATTAATTTAATTTAATTCAATTAATTTAACTTAATTTAATCCAAAAATGATTTATACTTAATTCAAGTTCAACTTGAATTCAAATCAATTAACAAACACAAATTTTACTCAATTTAAATTCTATCATTAATACATTAAACTTGAAATCATATTAATTCTACATTATATTAATTATGTATCTCTTACAACACATAAGACTACCATATTTAAAACCCCAAAATAGGCAAGATGCTTGGAAAATTAAATATTTGTTAACAAAAAGTAATTTGATTTTTACATGCTTGAACTATAGGATTATAATCATGTCATTAAGTTTATCTAATTTTAAAGTCCCCTTAAACTTAAATCGCTCACTAGGACTTTCTCGTTGTTTGGCTCCTCACCAAGACTTTCCCTTGCCTAGCTCCTCACTAGGACTTTCCCGTTACCTGGCTCCTCAGCAGGACTTTTCAAATGTCTAACATCCAGTTAAGACTTTCTCAGTCAAGTCTCCTGTCAACCTTGATTTGCTTGACTTGTATTCTCATCAACCTGGTCAATCCTTTGATCATCTCCATAACCGGACGATTACTCCAGCAATCTCCTTATATTATCAAACATCAAAACTCAAATCCTGACTCAAGCTTGACTCAACTCAAGCTTAGCCAAATTGGTCAACCTTGACCTAGGGAAATTGCCCCAACACTTTGTTCTTTGCTAAAATGAATATTGGAAACTACAGAACATAGAGCAACTGTTCTATTTTTCCTAAATTACATAAATCCAAAACCAGCAACATTCAAAGTCGATTTTGAGCTAGAATGATGCAAAAACAACCACCTATGAACCACAAAAGAAGAATATTTTACACGAAGTTTCTACAATTGTGCTCCATAAAATAAAAAATAAAATCGAATACCCACTAAAAAATGGAATCAAACAAAAAACTCTGCTCCACTATTCATATAATAGTAATTCAATATCTACTTACGTCGACCAATCGTTAGAGATGATGATAGAGACTGTAGGCAAACAGTCGAAACAGTACCAATTGTTAAAGATGATTAATGCAGATATATAAGTTTACGGTACCAATCGGGAAGGAAAAAATTATAGATATATAGGCGAACAATTGAAACAATAGGAAAAAATTGTAGATGAATAATCGAAACAACACCAATTATATCTTTGAATAAGAGAATTTTTTGGTTGTGAGAGGAGATTTTTTTTTTTTTTTTATCGTGAGAGAACTCTAGAGACGTCTTGAGAGAGTTTAGTGTGATTAAAAGCGGTCAAAATCTCTAGGTTGAATGGAAGATAATTTTTAACTTTTTATGGTGGTACCTAAGGCATTAAAATTTATAGTAAAGAATTTTCTAAGAATCCTTGGAAATCTATTGTAATTTTGGATACCTCTAAATTTTTATGGAATTTTTAAAAGTTAAGTTTAAATACCATATGATTTTTTATAATTCTTAAAAAATCTATTTTAAATATCACTAAATTTATATAGAGTTCTAATTTCAATACCTCTAAACTTTTAAATTTCAGAGTCATTAAAAGTCTAATTTCAATACCACCCCTTAAAAAAAATAGATGGATTCTAACAGACAGTTTAGCACCACCAGTGGAAGGTAAATCAAAAAATTAAACAGATACATAGAAATATATTTTCATCGACTTTGCACAGAATCCATCCTGATCATTTCTACATATCCTGAGACAGTAGCTATTAATAGATTGAATTTACTTCAAGTTGATTTATCAGTATTTAAGTGAGTATTTGCAAACCCTAAACCCAAACGATAAATGGCCCTCGCTTAAACATATTCTCTCAAACATTTCGTCGAATCACCAAGATGCTTTCTTTCTGTCGGACTCGCCTCTTCTCCTCCGCTTTCCGAAGACCTCTTCCCTTCTCTACTCCATCTCTCACAGCGCCACAACTTCTCTCCACCCGATCTCGACCCTCCTCCCTCAACTCTGCCAGCGGAGACGACCAGTGGAACGACGCCTGGGAGACCGCCTGGCTCCCCGACGATCTCTCCCCAGTTGGCGAACGAGCCCCATGGGAGCCCGCTAACTCCTCTGCCAACGACGTTGATCTACCTATCGAGGCTGACGCTGACACCCAGGCCTTCGTTGCGGAGATGAACGAGCGGTGGAATGAGCGCCGCGGTGCTAGGGGTTCCCAGAAAGGGTCGCAGTTGGTGGAGCCAGCGGAAGGTGTCGTCGAGAAGAAGACTGCATATGATTATAGGATTCGAAAGCAGAGAATACATGCTGGTCTGTGGATGAAGGAGATAGAGAAGCTGGAGGAGGCCAAGTTGGGTGGTTCCAATGCCAGTGACGACCTTGATCGCCTTCTCGATTCATGCTCCGAGTAAGTTAATTCGGTAAATGCTGTCTAGTTTATGGAGATTGAATTTGAACATTAACTTCTTGAAATCATGTTTTCCTACAAGACAATTGGTCACCAATAGTTCAGAATTCCCTTGACGGAATCTTTCAGATCTACTTCTTCAGAATTAAGTTTACTGTTTTTCTATATGATTCAGAGACTTTTGGAATTGTTCTTATATGGATCTGTTACAGGAAAGTTGTGAATTTAATAGTTTAAGGATTACACATGCTAATTGTGTATGGGTAACTGTCTGCATCTTTTTTTGTCTAGAAGCTCTCTTGCCCTTACTGCAAAAGAAAGATATGCTAAGAAATGTAAACCCCTTCATCGAAGGAAATGAACCAGTTTAGCTGGGTTAGGATGAAATTCACACCATCATACAATTATTCCTTCTAAGTTCTATCAAAGACAATAATAAAGTGGCATGAAGGATAGCCACTATTATTTCAAAGGAAGCTAGATAAGTACAAAAACTACTTGGCAGTGTTAAATTTTGAAAATCTTTAATTATCTAGTTTTTAATATTAGACAGATTGATGATGTAACAAGAATATTACTTGTTCTTTCTTCCTTGGAGATATGAACCTGTAATTTAATATACTACGAATTTGAATCATACCACTCCTCCAGTTTCTGTCATTATTTAGCAGAGGCTTTCCAGGAAAATCTCTATTTTTAGACAACTAAAAGCTACCCTCATCTCTATTCTCTCCCAAAGTTGATGATTTTCTAGTTGTAGAGAGAAGGTATTCCATAGCTGTTAAAAGGGCATGTGAATCATACTGCTAGCTCTTGCATTGAGGCATAGCTGAGAAAGAACATGTGATACTTTCATTCCCATCTCCTAGGCAGGAAGATGACAAGACGTGTAATCCATCTATGCCATGGATGGTATTTGAAAACTTCAATTATCCTCGAATTGATAGTCAAAAAAACTCTAAACAATGTTGGCAAAGAAGAAGCCAGATTGTTGGAATTCAACATATCAATGTGGTCAGCTGAGTATATTTTTTTCTTAGGATGCTGTTTAATCTGTTTTTAACCATTGAAGTATTGCTGGAAATATGACTAGCTTGTTATTTCTTTAGAATGTTTCATTTCGCACAATGCTCCTTCATGTTATCTTGGAAGGTTCTTAGGTTGCATCTGAAATTCTGTTACCTCGTGCAGGATCTTTGATTCCGGGAATATTGGACAGGATGATTCTAAGATTCCTAGTACTACAGAGTTCAAAACCAAGCCTGATGGTTGGGAAACAACATCCAAGAGCCGAGATGGAAATATATGGGAAATATCTCAAAGAGAAGAGGATGTTCTCCTCCAAGAATTCGAGCGCAGGATAGCTTTCAGCAAATTTCAGGTGTGGCAATCACTAGCTAGTGTATCCTGAGTATAATATGTTTTTACATAAGGTGAAATTCCATGAGTACGCTAACATTAAATGCTTCCTATGTATTGGAATGCAGCTCGCTAGCTTCATCAAAACTCATATATTTAGCAGGAGGCGGCCTGTAGATGGCTGGAAGTACATGATAGAGTTAATTGGCCCCAACGCAAAGAGAGGGAAAGGGGGCGTCCAAAGGCTGCCCAGTTTAGCTGACCCATCTACACTGCCTTATAAGGAAGAAAGACCAGCCATCGGGCCTAATTTGAACTCCTACAAAAGGAGATAATTCATCACCTCGAATTGGAACCCAATTATCTAAATCCTTTGACTTTTTTTATTGGGCATGGAATTTATCCCTAATTATCATTATACCTTTATCCTACTTCCTGACTATTAGTATTCATTGTGATTGACCTTTGATAGGGTTGTAAATGAGCCAAGCTGAGTTGAATAGTAAGAGATTTGAGCTCGGGTTCGATTCGTTATCCCTAAGTTCGAGCTCAACTCGAGTTCAATTCGAGTTTTAGTTCTTAAGCTCGAGTTTTAGTTATTAAGCTCGAGCTCAGCTCATAATAAAATTAAATAGTTCAAGTTTGGCTCTACCGCTTGAGTTCAGTTTAAAATATGGCTCATCAGTGGCTTGATTCGTTTATACTCTTATCCTTATGTCCCTTTGGCAATGCTACAGATAAGATATCACTGCACGGTTAACTTTATGAACTTGGTTTTGATTTTCATTTTCATTTAACAGAATGTAGTAAGAAAAAAAAAGATGTTGAACTCTCTTATAATTCTATTAATGAGGTTAATGGTGGATCCTTTTGAAGAAGCAATTGCGTGATTGTGTCTCCTATTTGAAGCTGTATTGATTATGCTCGAGAGGCCAATGCAAAATTGTCTTTTGTTTTAATATTCTCAAAATTTAAAACCTAATGGGGATGGTTCTCTCGAAATAATAGTCCTTCTCCTTATAATTATTATTTTTTAAAGACAAGCAAATTCTTAATAATGTATTTTCTAAAACCTACATAATTTATTTACATATATTAAAATCATCATTTTTTAATTGACAATAGTTATTTAACTTACAATAATTAATTTTAGATATGATCATTTAGCTTAACAGAAATTTTTTATAGGTCATCAAACTAAATTGAAAAGCACCTGAATGGTTTATCAGTTTAATATTTTTAGATCAATTATTAATTTTAAAAAATATTTATTAATTTGTTAAAACTGAAATTGAGAAGGCATTTTGCTACATTTCCATTTCTCAGTGCAAAATCATCGTTTTTATACAAAAGGCACTATTTAATTTTGTCATTAAAAAACATACAAATTAAAAAATATATATTAAAACAATACTTTTATTTTTAAAATATTTTTATTTTAGGGGGCGTTTGGTATGAGCATGAGAATGAGAATCAGAATGGGAATCATTGTATTGTGGAATGGGAATGGGTATGAGCATGGATATCACTCTTAAAAGCAATGTTTGGTTAGTTGTATACTTTCTATCGGAATAAATCAATATTTCCTTTTTTATCCTTAAAGGAAAATAAGAGAAAAAAAATTAGATGTGAGAGAAAGATGAATGTGAGAGAAAACTATGATAAAAGAGAATGATGAGAGAGAAAGTATAATGAGAGAGCAAATGTAATGAGAAAGAATGAAGAGAGAGAAAGTGTGATGAGAGAAAATGAGAAAAGAGAGTGTGATAGAAGAGAGCATGATGAGAGATAAAATATGATGTGAGAGAAATTATGATGGGAGAGGATGAAGAGATAGAAAATGTAATGAGAAAAAATGAGGGGAGAGAGAGTGTGTGATGAGAGAGATTAAGGTGAGAGAAAGTATGATGAGAGAGAAAGTGTGATGAGAAAAAAAGATAACAGTGAGTGTGATGGGAGAGATGATGAGAGAGAAAGTGTGTTGAGGAAAAAAAAGGAGGGAGTGTGATAAGAGAGATTGAGGAGAGAGAAAGTATGATGAGAGCGAAAGTGTGATGAGAGAAAAAAAAAAAAAAAAAAGAGTGTGATGGGAGAGATTGAGGAGAGAGAAAGTGTGATGAGAGCGAAAGTGTGATGAGAAAAAAAAGAAAAGAGAGTGTGATGGGAGAGATTGAGGAGAGAGAAAGTATGATGAGAAAGAAAATGTAATGGGAAAAAAGAGGAAAGAGAGTGTGATAGGAGAGAGAAAGTGTGTGATAAAATGATGAGAGAGAACAAGAAGAGAGAAGTGATATGAAGAAAAAATAAATAAATAAATTTTGATATTTGATATTAAGGGAGAAAATTTTAGTTTTAGGTCAAGGGTATTTTTGGAATAAGAGAATATTTTGATTGATGAAAATAGGGTAATGGCTCATTGAAGGGGAGGTACATGGGAATGAGTTATTACCCAATTTCAAGGATTCATTCCCTTATTTATATTCCTATTCCTATAACCCAAATATTAACAATAGCAATTAATGATTCTCATTCATTCCCTTATTTTTTTAGTAACATTGCTAAAATTACTATAATATAAAATAAATTACTTTAAGCAATTGACGATGTATTTGAAATTGTGAAATTTTTTTTAGAAGACACACCTGCCTGTCAAATTGCTTAAAAGGAAATTTTATTTTTTATTTTATTACTCTAGTCCATTGCTATGATTTTGTATTAAAAAATTAATACTATTATAGAGTTAATTTTTCAAAATCAACTGGTGTTATATTTTAAAAATTAATTTTATAAATTCTAAAATCAGTATTACTGTAGTGTTGGTTTTAAAAAATATTTAAAAATTAACACTATGTGGATTTTTAAAATTCAACGTCGTAATAGCATTATTTTTTAAAATACAACACTATAGTCACCACAGTTTAACATTATATATATTTTACTTAGTTAAAATTATTTTACTTTAATTAAAAATATTTTAACTTAATCAAATTTAATTTAATATTAATCTACCAATTTTATCGAAACTGGCATAAAGATAACAACTTTGAATAAAATTATTATATAAATAATTTAATTTAAATTATTTATTTTAATATTAAAATAGAAATTTTCACAGATAAAATAAAATGAAATCTTATTTTCATATAACACACAAACTAGCCGTTGACGACATCGACTGGGTAAACCGCTTAAAGTACCAAACTGTCCCCATCTCACCCTTATTTTCACCCCCCAACGGCCATCCGCCCTCGCACGCGTCACTCGCTCCCAATTCCCATTCTTCTTGCTGGTCGCTCTGGCTGTCCCTCTAGGGTTCCTCCAGCGACTCTGCTCCGCCTGCTTTCGTCCTTCCAGGTAACAAAGACGCCTCCGTTGAATCTCTCTTTCCTTTAGCTTTTACTAGCGTTTTTGGATGGAAGAGGGGTTTCCCTGAGGGATTTGTGGTTAAAGTTTGTTGCTTTCCTCACTATCGATTTGCAGAAGGATATACGATCCTCATCCAGTAACCGAAGTTTCATAGTGTGTTTAATCTGAGGTGAGCGGCTCTCGTTTTTTATCTTCTTGTTCTCCGAGTTGACCTAATAGGAATCGAATAGTTTCCTTTTTTCTTATTGTACTGGAGTTTCTCTTATGATCTGGAGACTTCTTATTCTCGGCCACGTAATGGAAGAGTCCTCCAGAGTCTTCTCGGCCATCTGAGGTGAGCGGCTCTCTGTTTTTATCTTCTTGTTCTCCGAGTTGACCTAAAGGGAATCGAATAGTTTCCTTTTTCTTATTGTACTGGAGTTTCTCTTATGGTCTGGAGACTTTTTCTTCTCGGCCAGAGTCCTCCAGAGTTTTAGCATCGGTTTTTAAGCTTCACACTGTCTGGTTAGTAATCAGGCATGTACCTATCCTGGTTTTGGATTGAGGAAAAAAATAGCCGGATTTATTGTTGGGAACTGTCAGAACCTGCAACTTTTAGTGAAGGAAATTTTATGGACCATAGACGTATGGAATTAAGGTTTCAGTTTTAGTTGTTGGCGATTTGATGTTACTCTACCAGATTTTAGTTAACTCTGGGCTACTTAAAATGCATGTTGAATATGTCCAGTGTTGTATATGGCAATAAGTGATGGCAGGACCGTCAATGAACGCCTACTGCATCGGCCGTTGATAACTTGTGTTGTCATGATAAGGTATCAAATAAATTAATTTAATCTACCGAATTCATCTAGCTAATATAGCATAGGGATGACTTGCGTCGTCACCCAACGACAGGATGATAGTTCTTAATAGTATGTTATTTGTGGTTTTAGGGTTTTTGATATTGTAACGGGGGGTTTGAATCTTTTAATTCTAAGACTACTAATTGAAAAGCAATGCAAGTAATGAAAACTAACCTAACTAACTATGATTGCAGAAAATTAAAGGCAACATACAGTAAGAATCTAACGAAACTAAACATGCAACAAAATATAATCTAATCTAATCTACTTGCATTCAAATGAAGAACAATCTTAACTTTGACATTCAAATGAAATAAAACATGACAAGAATTAAAAGCATTGCAAGAAATTAAACAACTTAAATGCATCAACTAAAGCCTAGTTAATGAAAAAAGCATTTCACCAAGCACCATGTGAGCATGAATTAAATTAAACCAAGTATGTACAAACTTAACCATAGGAGATCAATTCTAATACAAGTATTCAACATTTAACAAAACAAAAAGAACACACAACACATGAATAGATCATCAAGATTGCGGATGAAACTTCTCCCTCTTCGGATGGAAGAGGAGCTGTCGGAGAAGACAAGGCTCTTGGATTATGAAGAGGACAACTTCTTACTTCCACCTCCTTCACCCAACCGAACTTTCCTTCTTCATCATCTAAGGGCTTCTCTGGCAACTCCTCCATCGCTTCCGGTAGTCCCTCCATCAAATCCAGTCATCTTCCTCTTCAGGTTAGAAGAGAAGATCCGGAAGCCCTTTATCATCATCCAGGGACGTCCTCTCCACTCTTCCTCTTTGGTTTAGAAGAGTGGTATGTTGGATCGAAAGCGCTAGGGGGGGAGGTGAATAGCGCTTGTGGCTTTCACTTTTCGTTTCGGAAAACTAACGAGTAAACACAGCGGAAATAAAAGCAAACAACCAAACACCAAGATTTACTTGGTTCGGAGCCTGGAGCGACTCCTACTCCAAGACCCACGCTCGTTGAGTGTTTACTATAATCTCGCAAAAGGTTACAAATAAATATTACAATTAATCTGTACTAAAAATTATAACGACACAAGCGAATTGTAAAACTGAAGGCTTCTGGTCGTCAGTGTCTTGTTGTAGCTTAGCTGGATCGTCTCGTTAGCAGTGCGCTGAAGAAAGATTGCTTAGAAAGTGTTGTTTCAAGCTGCTGGTCGAGACTAGCTGATATAAGCCGTTGAGGGCGCCTTCAAGCCCTTGAGGGCGCCTTCAAGCCCTTGAGGGCGCCTTCAAGCCCTTGAGGGCGCCTTCAAGCCCTTGAGGGTGCCTCCAAAGGCCCGGATCCACAACGTGGATAAGATCCGCAACTCCCACAGCTTATCCTCTTGAGGGCGCCTCCAATATCCTTGAGGGCACCTCCAAGGTCGTCCGAGGCGCCTCCAGCTCCTTTGGAGGGCGCTTCCAGCTCCGCTGCGTAGACTCCTCAGCCCTTGCACCCGAGGCGCCTCCAAGTTCTATGGAGGGTGCCTCGAGTACTGTTTATCCGAGGCAAAACTTGCTCTTTTATCCCTGCAAGATATGTTAATCCCAAAATATCAAGCATACCCTGCAACACAAAGTTAGCACATAATAATAACATAAACATAAATATTTGACAGCCACCAGACTATTAGGTTCTGACTTCGGATTTTCGTCCAGAAACCCTAGGTTGAACTGACGCCTATTGTTCACTCAGTGGGGCGCGTAGGGAACGCGCCCTCACCTACTCCACTCAGGAGAGTATACCTGTTGCCAGTTCGATCCTCCAGATCGACTGGGCTTTTGCTCAGCGCCTGAGTCTTCGGGTCTTTTCGTTGGACATCCGCTCCACGACCCGCCCAGACTTTCCACCCGATCCGCGACACCGGGATTTTCACCTAGAGTTTCCGACTCTAGGACTTTTGCCCGAAGACCTCGACCCGCCAAGGCTTTCCGCCTAGGGTTACCATCTCCTTTGGTTTTCTGCATGCCTAACCACAGTTAGGACTTTTGCCTAAGATATCTGAGGACTTTTCCTGCAAACTCATTTAAATACATTAAATCACAAATAACCTTAACTTTGAATCCTTTGTCATTATCAAAACTCAGGTTCGATCGTCGGATGCTTCCCGCACCAACAATCTCCCCCTTTTTGATTATGGCAAAAAAAAACTCAAAATTAAGTAAAAAGACATAAAGAATAATGCTATAAAGAATTTAAGAATAGCGCAAGCATAAATAAATTTAAGTGAAAAGCTCCCCCTTAATAAAAAAGTTCCCCTTTTTAGAATTTTCTTTATACTTGACTTTTAGATTTGAATTTTCTTAAGCTCTCCCCCTTTGCCAATTCTTAAAAAAATGCTATGATCCATGAATAATTTTAATTTGAATTTAAAATTAGTTAAGTGATTAGGGTAAAATTTAGAATTGAATTAAAATAATCTTAAATTAATAAATTAATTTTAAACAAATAAATTAATTGTAACTTAATTAAATCAATTTCATTTTAATTAAATAATTTTAACTTAATTAATAAAATCAATAAATCAATTTAACACAATTCCTAACTAAAAAAAGTTAGGGATACCAATTCCTAACTGAAAACTGTTTAACTTAATAAAATCATCTCACAATCACCCATAGGGATACCATGTTTGATAACCTAGCCTGGATGAGATGAAACATTAAAAGTTAATTTCAATCAAACTATCTTTCTATCTGTCAAATTGAACCAAATCAAATACTTTATGTGTAGGAACATAAAGATTCGCATTCGGCAACGACGGAACACTCAAGGTAATCGGAACAAGTTATCCAACTAAGTTCTGATTTCTATATTCAAAAAATTTTATTGGTTGATTGATTGAATTTTAATTTACTAAGGGGGTGTTTGGTATGAGTATGGGAATGAGAATCGGAATGGGAATCATTGTATTGTGGAATGGGAATGTGTATGAGCATGGATATCACTCTTAAAAGCAATGTTTGGTTAGTTGCATACTTTCTATCGGAATAAATCAATATTTCCTTTTTTACCCTTAAAGGAAAATAAGAGAAAAAAATTAGATGTGAGAGAAAGATGAATGTGAGAGAAAAATATGATGAAAGAGAATGATGAGAGAGAAAGTATGATGAGAAAGAATGAAGAGAGAGAAAGTGTGATGAGAGAAAAGGAGAAAAGAGTGTGATAGAAGAGAGCATGATGAGAGAAGATGAGAGATAAAATATGATGTGAGAGAAAGTATGATGGAAGAGGATGAAGAGAGAGAAAATGTAATGAGAAAAAATGAGGAGAGAGATTGAGGAGAGAGAGAGAGTATGATGAGAGAGAAAGTATGTTGAGGAAAAAAAAGGAGGGAGTGTGACAAGAGAGATTGAGGAGAGAGAAAGTGTGATGAGAGCGAAAGTGTGATGAGAAAAAAAAAGAGAAAAGAGTGTGATGGGAGAGATTGAGGAGTGAGAAAGTATGATGAAAAAAGAAGGAACAGAGTGTGATGGAAGAGATTGAGGAGAGAGAAAGTATAATGAGAGAGAAAGTGTAATGAGAAAAAAGAGGAAAGAGAGTGTGATAGGAGAGAGAAAGTGTGTGATAAAATGATGAGAGAGAAAATATGATGAGAGAGAACAAGGAGAGAGAAGTGATATGAAAGAAAAAATAAATAAATAAATTTTGATATTTGATATTAAGGGAGAAAATTTTAGTTTTATGTCAAGGGTATTTTTGGAATAAGGGAATATTTTGATTGATGAAAATAGGGTAATGACTCATTGAAGGGGAGGTACATGGGAATGAGTTATTACCCAATTTCAAGGATTCATTCCCTTATTTGTATTCCTATTCCTATAATCCAAACATTAACAATGACAATCAATGATTCCCATTCTCATTCCCCACTCCTATTCCCCTAAACCAAACGCCCCCTAAGTATTAGCCAATTATGTGACTCAGGGTATTTAATCACATTTTCAAAATCTGAATGCTTAATTAAAAATGTTGAAAATCCTAAAATCACACTTAAAAGAATTAGGAAAAAAAATATCTATTCAATTGATCTACCAACCTCTTCAATTAAGTGTAGGAAACTAAGTTGTGGCACAAAAGATGGGTCACACTCATACAAAACTCATTTAAAAAATGAGTCAAAATGGTTTAGTTAAAGGCTTGCCCAAATTAAAATTTACCGAAAATTCAATTTGTAATGCATGTCAACAAGGTAAACAAACCAAGTCAACCCATAAATCAACTAATTTAAGTAGAACTAACTCAATACTTGAACTTCTACACTTAGACCTTTTTTATTCACATGAGGCTAAGTCACTAAGCAAAAACCAATAATTGATGATTACTCAAGGTTTACTTGGGTAAAATTTCTAAAAATCTAAAGATGAAACCTATGAAATCTTTAAAACTTTTTGTAACTTAGTAGAAAATGAAAAAGATACTAAAATTAAAAGAATTAGAAGTGACCATGGGGGAATTTGAAAATCTAAAATTTATTAAATTTTCTTAAGCTCTCCCCTTTGCCATATATTAAAAAAAACTTTGTGAGTGAAGGAGTAAGAAAATGTTGTTTGACAACACTTTGCTAAAAAAAAATTGATTTGTCAACAAAGCTTATAAGAACTTAGCTTTTAAAAATATGAGAAAAGAAACTTTAACTAAAACTAACTAACTTAGTTTAATAGGAGGTTGAATAAATACTTAAAACATTTTGATAAACACTTAGCTTTTAGAACAAATTTTCTTG
This sequence comes from Zingiber officinale, assembly GCF_018446385.1. NCBI lineage: Eukaryota > Viridiplantae > Streptophyta > Magnoliopsida > Zingiberales > Zingiberaceae > Zingiber > Zingiber officinale. Next base: position 20,278,345 of record NC_055989.1, read on the forward strand.
TAAGAATTTTTAACTAAGTGAATGAATAGATTAAAGAAAACCTTTATCAAAAGTTAAGGAAACAAATCACAAAGTTTAATAGGAAGCATAGTTTGTAAAACTAATCTTTTTTTTTAGAAAGTACTTAACTTTAGATTAAAAAATCTTTTCCTTAAAAAAATGTTTTGCTCAAAAACTAAGTTTGGAAAGTAGTTTAGCTAACAGAAAGTTTATTGACTTTGAAAAGTAACTTAGCTAAATTTGAGTTAAAAAATATTTGATAAAATTTTAAGAATATTTTTTTAAAAAAAAGGAATATTTTTAAAAAGAAACACTTTAGGGTTTCAAAAAGCAATTTTACTTAGTTAAAATTTGAAAAGTACTTAGCTTAAATAGTATCAATTTGTATAACTTTAGCTAAGTCCACTTTCACTTAGAACCAAAAAGAGTAAGACAATTTTGTTAAAGAAAAACTTAGTTTTCTTTTCCAAAGTACTAAAGTCCAAGTATGAGCAATTAAAAATTCAAACTAAATATTTAGTCGAATGTCTAACCATTAGCTACTAGTTGCTTACCTAAAAGGCAATAGCTTTCACTTGGTTAGTCAAGTTAAGTCAGTAATCCAGTTAGATTTGATTAAGATGATAACTTAACTTGATTAATGTAAATTTGGTATTTATTGCTCAGACTTACTGTGATGCACAGATATAAGCATTCTGAAGTCTAGACAGTACCCTATGCATCTCACACCATTCTAAGTGTTTTCATACACAAGCAAGGTAATCCTAGTGTGCTTGTGAGATGCTCTGGCTGAAAACTAGGGGTACATGCTTTCTAGGGGGTAAATTCCTAAGCTAAGTCCAAATTTTGAAAACTAATAAAAATTGGAATTTTGAAAAATAAGTTTCCTAAGATTTTAAAAAATAAGCAAAACAACGTATCCCATTTTTTTTAGAATAAGTGAGGCATAAGGGAAGTCCTAGGCAATAATGCATAAAGATGAAATATACCAAATACAGACTATCTATAATATGTTACTTATATACATTGCATAGTCTAATCAATCATCCTCAGGTGGCGGTAGAGATTGCTCAGGGGCTCGTGAAGTCTGGAAGAACTGCTCAAGCCTGGTGGTCAAGCCATCTCTGAAAGCAAGTCACTCCGGAAAGCAGTCAACTCTCCTCGAAGGGAGCTAAAGCCATCTATGGCAGTCCGCTATATCTGCGCGGAAGACTCCTCAAGTCGAGTGAGTCAATCTTCGACAAATAGTGAGCTCGAGGGTTGGGTTGACGTCGTGGGCTGTGCTGGAGAGAGAGGATCCCCAAACATCTCAGTATGCGTGAATTCCAACACCTCCTCTCCCTCGGCTGGATAAAAATACTCATCTTCGGCTAGGACGAACCCCTCGGCTGGAGCAGTGCCTTCGGCTGGAGCAACAATCTCATCCTTGGCTGGATCAGCTGGCGGCGACCCACCTCTCCATGCGAGGACCCCTTGAGCGGTGATGTCTATATGAGCTAACCTAAGATGACGCTGCTCGATCTCGTCATAAGGTCTAAGGGAGGTAATCGTCCCCTGGGTCGTATCTATCTCTAAAGTCGAGAAGATATATGTTAGGACATGACAGTAAGGCATGTGAACTACAAGGGACGTAATGAGACTGACCGCATGAATGATGTTATGAAATATGTGTAATGCTATGTCTATATCTAAATGCTGACATAAGACATACAAAAAAAAGGAATGAGGACGCATCTTCGGGACGTCCCGAGATGTGATCGGCAAAATGTATGTAGTCAGGACTCGATACATAATGTAGTCATGGACCCTAAGAGAGAGTGACCTGAAGTTAGAAACTACAAGTGGTCTCTCCTTCCTATAAAAATACATATAGAGTGTATCTAATGTAATGTGGGAGTAGGGCTCACCAAATGGCAGATCCCTACTAGGGTAGCACAAAAAGGGGCATGCAAAGGGTCTAAGTCCTAGACTAGTACATATCAAGGCAGGGGTAAACTGAAGATCCTTTCCACCAACTCTGGTGGAATAGGTTAGGTCATCAACCCTCTCAAGGTTATTATAAAACTGAGCACTTAAGTCTTGATTTACTGCATTACTGTAGTAAACCAGCTTACCAAGTTGAAAGTGTTCAATCATCTAGATCACGGGCTGACAATATTTAGAAAAAAATGTCATCCTTGGCTGGATCAGCTGGCGGCGACCCACCTCTCCATGCGAGGACCCCTTGAGCGGTGATGTCTATATCATCTAGATCACGGGCTGACAATATTTAGAAAAAAATGTCATCCTCAGCTGGATCAGCTGGTGGTGACCCACCTCTCCATACGAGGACCCCCTGAGTGGTGATGTGTATATGAGCTAACCTAAGATGACGCTGGTCGATCTCCTCATAAGGTCTAAGGGAGGTAATCGTCTCCTGGGTCGTATCTATCTCTAAAGTCGAGAAGATATATGTCAGGACATGACAGTAAGACATGTGGACTACAAGGGACGTAACGAGACTGGCCGCATGAATGATGTTATGAAATATGTGTAATGCTATGTCTATATCTAAATGTTGACATAAGGTATACAAAAAGAATGAATGAGAAGGACGCATCTTTGGGACGTCTCGAGATGTGATTGGCAAAATGCATGCAGTCAGGACTCGATACATAATGTAGTCCTGGACCCTAAGAGAGAGTGACCTGAAGTCAGAAACTACAAGTGGTCTCTCCTCCCCATAAAAATACATATAGAGTGTATCTAATGTAATGTGGGAGTAGGGCTCGTCAAATAGCAGATCTCTACTAGGGTAGCACAAAAAGGGACATGCACAGGGTCTAAGTCCTAGACTAGTACATATCAAGGCAGGGGTAAACTGAAAATCCTTTCCACCAACTCTGGTGGAATAGGTCAGGTCATCAACCCTCTCAAGGTTATTATAAAACTGAGCACATAAGTCTTGATTTACTGCATTACTGTAGTAAATCAGCTTACCAAGCTGAAAGTGCTTAATCATCTGGACCACATGCTGACAATATTTAGAAAAAATGTTCTACTCAAATATCTACATTTAATTGGAGAAAATGCATGCTCAATAAACTCAATCCTATGTCGCTCAGTGGGGAATTTAGGATCGGTGGACCCCACTATCGGAAGTAGACGCAATATTACGTGGTTTCCTAATTTTATGCAAACACAGATATAACAACAAGAATGCACAATAAAAGCATATAGAAACATTTAAGATGGATTGGGGTATATCTAGGAGGCATTGTGAGGCTTTGATAAAGTTAGAGGAGAGAAACTCGAGTTGAAGGCACCTCAGTGTGGTTGATTTGTGAGAAAACAACTAACAGAGAAGATTCTGTTCGTTGGAAATTCGTGTGTTGAGGGTGCCTTCACTGCCCTGGAAGGCGCCCTCAAGGTTGTATGGGAGGCGCCTCGTATTCAGTCAGAGGCACCCTAAGACGGGTTGGCGGGAAATTTCCCGCTGCTCTCGAGGGCGCCTCCTTTGTGTTGGAGGCGCCTTGCCGAGACATCTCTTGTTTTTCCTCTTTTTTTTTTTTTTTTTTTTTTTTGTTAAGTTTAAGTTAAGGTAAAATTTGTTAAATTAATTATGATTAAAATTAGTTAAGTTAAATTGATTAAATTGAATTAAGGTTAAGTTAGTTAATTTGATTAAGTTAATTAATTAGGTAAAGTTAGTTAATTTGATTATGTTAATTAATTTAAATTCTAATTAGGTTTATCCTATGTCCATCTCACCCGATTCTAAGTTGTCAATCAGGGAACCTTATAAGTTGTTGTGAGATGATTAATTTTATCTTTAAGTTTAGATTATGTCTAAGGACCAATTTACATTTGAGTTAGACTTAAGTTTTTCAATTGGTCAATTAAATACACATTTCAAAGATTAACTTACAGACTGTGGTGAGGCACTAGACCTTCTTGGGTATGGGATCATCCACCACTTCTAGACAAAGCCACTCAAAGAAATTCGATATTTAATTTTCCTTTTTAAACTCCTAGGAGTAACCAATCAAATGTAAATTACGCATGGGTCATTAATCTATCCTAATATAAGCATATAATGAAAGCAGAAGAAACAAAACATTCATCAAACAATTCTAACAATGATAATAGTCTCGCTATGATCTATCAAGGTAATGGACTTAATCCTTGGGGATCTAATATTGACCAAGTCCAACTTAATTAACCAAGTTTGACTTTGGGACCCATGCTTAGACTAGTTTCTTGTTTGTTCTATTAACAAGAGATAGATATGAACGATATTTTTTTTTGTCCTAAATCCTAGTCCGGATCGATTGTAAACCGTTCCAACATGATCTTCAAATCCTTGTCTTGAGTTTTCAGGCTGGAATTCTCCTCCTCAAGCTTTTGGACTTGAGTTGACGTTTCAGTCTGAATAGGAGCAGTCAAGGATTCAGAGTGAGTCACTTCTTTAAGGGTTGTTACCTCCTTTAGAAGTGATTTGATCCAAACGTTAGATCTATCTAATTTACGCATAAGATAATTGACTAGGTTATGCAACCGAGAAATACTTACAACGGGGTTAGGCCCTTCGGAAACGGATACGGATCCGTGGCTTCTCTCTGATTCTACTTCCGATTCGTTTTCGCTTTCGAATTCGTTGATTTGGTCTCGGGTCGTCAGTGCAAGGAAGCTCGTCTGTTCGAGCTCTTCATCGGACTCCTCTGATGAGGACTCACCCCAAGTTGTCTTCAGAGCTTTCTTCTTTCTTTACTTCTTTGCATCCTTTTGATTCGGACAGTTGGCTTTGATATGTCCCTTTTGGTTGTAGCCGTAGCAGGTTACTTCCAACTTCACCTTTGAACTTAAGTTAAAACCTCCTTGGACTGGATCACCTTCTTGATGTCCTTCTTGTTGAAGGCCTTCTTCTTTTTGTAGAGCTTTCTTACTAAGTTCACGAGTTCGGCTGTGATCTCGTCGTCGTCATCGTCTGAGTCCGGTTCTTCTTCTGACTCCAGTTCGGTTCTGCATCTTGCTTTTGGTTCGCGCGCTCTGCTTGTACCTGCAATCAAAGCTATACTCTTCTCGGCCGGATGTGTATTAATCTGTTCGTGCAATTCGAATTCTGAAAATGATTCATCTAATTTGATTGAAGAGAGATCCTTGGATACCTTGTAAGCATCTACCATGGATGCCCACAAGGTATTCCTCGAAAAAGCATTGAGTGAATACCTGATTATGTCTCTATTTTCCACATTTTGTCCTATTGCATGGAGACCGTTGAGGAGGTCTTGGATACGTGCATGCAATTAGCTTGCCTTTTCACCCTCCTGCAACTTTATATTATATAATTTGTTAAAAATGAGATCCCTCTTACTTACCTTCGTGTCTGATGTACCCTCGTATAGCTCGATCTGTTTTTGCCACAAATCTTTTGCACTTGAGAAGGGGCCGACTCGATTTAGCTCTTCCTTGGTTAGATCGCACTGAAGTGTACAGGTTGCTTTGGCGTAGAAACCTTCTTTATCAGAGTTGCATCCCAGTTCTCCCACGATATTAGTTTGTCGGTGTCGTCAATTGGGAGTTCAAGGTCGGTTTTGACGATCATCCACACCTCGAAATGAGTCTGAAGGTACCGGTGAAGAGCGGAGGGCGGGCTGTGTTATATCCTTCTTGATGGGTCATTTGAGAAATGAATCTCGCACACAGAAAAATAAACAACAAAGATTCCAAGACTAGGTCTTCGATTTAGTAGTGCGGGTTAAAAAAATAAGCACACGAACTCGAGTGGTGTTGCACCAATTTCGAGGAAAAATTCGATTATGGAAAAACTAGATCAGAAGGCGGCAATAATACCGATTCCGATCGACTCCGAAAAATTGAAAATCACTACAAAAAAATGCTTGATTGGTGGTTGCACCAAATCGAAGCGACCCCGCTCTGATACTAATTGTTGGATCGAAGGCGCTAGAGGGGGGGGGGGGGGGGGGGGGGAATAGCGCTCGTGGCTTTCACTTTTCTTTTTGGAAAACTAACAAGTAAATGCAGCGGAAATAATAACAAACAACCAAACACCAAGATTTATTTGGTTCGGAGCCTAGGGTGATTCCTACTCTATGGCCCACGCTCATTGAGCGTTTACTTTGGGCAACAACTATAATCTCGCAAAAGGTTAAAAATGAATATTACAATTAATCTGTACTGAAAATTGTATCGACACAAGCGAATCGTAAAACTGAAGCTTCTGGTCGTCGGTGTCTTGTTGTAGCTCAATCGGATAGACTTGACCACGGTTCGGAACCGACGGTTCGACGGTTCATAACCGCCAGTTCGACGGTTCAGAACCGCCGGTTCGACGGTTCAGAATCGCCGGTTCGACGGTTCAGAATCACCGGTTCGACGGTTCCTATAACGACCCGGCCCCTCGGCCCCTTGGACGGCCCATTTGGCGGTCCCTTGGGTGGCCCTGGCGACCTCTTATGTCGTCGACCGACGACCCTCGGGCATGTGCCATTACTCACTAGGACTTCCCACCCCTGGCCAGTGGATTTTTGCCTTCCCCAGGATTCGAACTCTAGACCTCCAGGCTTAAGTACTAGAGTTTTGCCCAAGACGTTACAATAAAACCTGTAACGACCCCACCCTCCTCTTTGCTAGTCTGAGGGAGTGGCCGTTACTCACTACGACTTCCCACCCCTGACAGTGAATTTTTGCCTTCCTCAGAATTCGAACTCGCTCACTTGGCTACTACTTAGTCTGAAGGTCTAGAGTTCGAATCCTAGGGAAGGCAAAAATCCACTGCCAGAGGTGGGAAGTCCTAGTGAGTAACGACACGGTCAAAGGTCGTCGGTCGACGACATGAGAGGTCGCCAAATGGGCCGATGACATAAGGGTCATCAGTTGGGCTGCCATAAGGGCTGCCTAAGAGGCCAAAGGGCCGGGTCGTTACAATAAAACCTATAACGACCCCACCCTCCTCTTAGCTAGTCTGAGGGAGTGACCGTTACTTAACTATAAACTTTAATTAACTAGTGTTGCTCACCCTATTGCTAGTGATACTTAGAACTCTCAGAAATTTGCTAAATATTGATTAGGCATGCAAGTAGCATTTCTAATTACTTACAGCATGAGTTAAGAATGCGGCCAAGAAACATTTAAGTTAATAAGCGCTATCTAACTTGAATGATGCAATTAAGTAGCAGCTGAAATAGTAGATAGTTCATCTCAACACTCTACTCAAAAGATAAAGGGAGCAACTGAAAACCAAGCTGCACATGCATGCTACCACTATACGACTCAAATAATGGGACTAATGTGTATAGCAATTGAAATGGAAGAATTCTATGAACAGAATCAGCAATACGAAAAGTACAATTTCCAGCAGTGCAAAAAGGAATTAAACCATCTAAGTTTCCCTATCACTCTAAACAGAATCTTAACAAACTTTTAGTGAAGTGTCCCAAGGCTTCCATTCATCAGTCACCACACACCTATCCCACATCTCCTTGTTGCCTTCCTTCACTATAGCTTTCCTTTTCCTTTATCTGCAGTAAGAGGAAATGCAACTATAAGCGAATGCTTAGTAAGCGCTGTCTAACTCACAAAACTCAATGTGCATATACATATATATATATAATAGAACTAATAACTGAATGCTAAAAGAAAATCTGAAACTGAAATTGCTTAATGAAAATCTGCACTGCAATGCTTAATAAAAATCTGCACCGCAATGCTTAATAAAAATCTACACTGCAATGTCAGGGGTATGAATCCTGGGGAAGGCAAAAATCCACTGCCAGGGGTGGGAAGTCCTAGTGAGTAACGGCACGGCCAAAAGTCGTCGGTCGACGACATGAGAGGTCGCCAAATGGGCCGACGACATAAGGGCCGCCAGTTGGGCCGCTACAAGGCTGCCCAAGAGGCCAAAGGGCCGGGTCGTTACAATAAAACCTGTAAAGACCCCACCCTCCTCTTAGCTAGTCTGAGGGAGTGGCCGTTACTTAACTATAAACTTTAATTAACTAGTGTTGCTCACGCTATTGCTAATGATACTTAGAACTCTCAGAAATTTGCTAAATATTGATTAGGCATGCAAGTAGCATTTCTAATTACTTACAGCATGAGTTAAGAATGCGGCCAAGAAACATTTAAGTTAGTAAGCGCTATCTAACTTGAATGATGCACTTAAGTAGCAGCTGAAACATAAAGGAGGTAGATAGTTCATCTCAACACTCTACTCAAAAGATAAAAGGAGCAACTGAAAACCAAGCTGCACATGCATGCTACCACTATACGAAAAGTACAATTTCCAGTAGTGCAAAAAGGAATTAAACCATCTAAGTTTCCCTATCACTCTAAACAGAATCTTAACAAACTTTTAGTGAAGTGTCCCAAGGCTTCCATTCATCAGTCACCACACACCCATCCCACATCTCCTTGTCGCCTTCCTTCACTATAGCTTTTCTTTTCCTTTATCTGCAGTAAGAGGAAATGCAACTATAAGCGGATGCTTAGTAAGCGCTGTCTAACTCACAAAACTCAATGTGCATATACATGCATATATATAACAGAACTAAAAACTGAATGCTAAAAGAAAATCTGAAACTGAAATTGCTTAATGAAAATCTGCACTGCAATGCTTAATAAAAATCTGCACTGCAATGCTTAATAAAAATCTGCACTGAAATGCTAAACTATACAACGAAGAGATCTAAAACTGCATGTCAAAGAATTAATAACAAAAGGGTTTAACAACATGTTAAAGAATTAATAACAAAAGGTCTAAATAAGTCACTGAAATCTAACTGAACACTTCTAGAACTAAATCTATTCATGCTCGTTGCATAGCACAAACCAAAACTGCATAGTGAGCTCCAAAGGGGTTGTTCGTGCCCCTTTTGCAGCGCAACTTAGACTAAAACTTGTTAGAGTTAAAGCCTATGTAAAGCTTGTTTCGTTTATTCAAAACTTATACTATTATACTTCAAAATAATAATAAATTTCCTCTTGGGCCCAGGCGTAGTACCAAAGCGCGCTCCCTAATAGAGACTGGGGTGGCGAACTACCAGTCCTATGAGGGTGAAGACCTTGGTCTTTCCAGGGCCGAGACCTCGGAACCGGTCACTTGGATTTGTTTAACAACAACCTCGGAAGTCGGGTACTAGCCTCTTCAAGTAAAATACTTGTTACTTGTTAATACTTCTAATAAAATAATGCCTCGGCATCTCTTCAAGCGCTTGGTGTACTGCGGATTCAAATTCTGGAATTCGGAATCCTATAAAGACCTTGGTCTTGCTTTACGTACAGCCACCCATAAGCCTCTAAAAACTAATAGGGTACATAACCACTCCACTGCATACTCATTTAAATAGCTGTACTTATTCATTACAGTAAGGAGAAATAAAAAACTGAGATGCTGCACATCTCGGTCATTCTTGTGCATTGAATTAACAAGGAAAATCTAAAACTGAGGTGCAACATATATGGGTCATTTCTGCTCATCGCAGTAACAATGAAACTAAACCACATGCTCAAAAATCTAAACCATTTCATGTTCATTGCCTAGCAGCAAAACCCGAAACCTGCAAGGCTCAATATGAGCCGATCGTGCCCCTTTTTGGATAACAACAAATAGAAATCTAAACCTGAAACGCTAAATTATAAAGCTGAAGAATCTAAACTACATGCCTAATCTATACAAATCCCTTTTTCATTTCTTTTTTTTTGAGATTCACGGCAGCAAGCTCCAAAAGCAACACTCCTTACAACATGCTTCGAAAATCAAGAAGAAACAAGGATCCGAAAGCTACTCCTACTGCAGGTGAGAAGCACTTACCGAGTTTCCTTGACTCACAACCGAGATCGGCTTCTAGGGTTTCGGAGAACCTCGAAATTTCAGCAACTTCTTCACGTCTATGCGTTCTCCTCGACGAGGTGATCGTGATGGTGTGAAAGGCTCCCTTTTTTTTTCTTTCGCCCAAGCAGGAGCCGACGCCGTGCGCGAGAGGAGGAGGAGAGGTTTTAGGTCACGAGAGAAATAATCCCAATTCCTCTCTTAACTTATCTCTCTTTATACCTAAGGTATTTCTGTTACCTATTACCACTTAAATTTATTTCCACCCTCTCTTTGATTACCGCTTAAATTTATTTTCACCCTCTCTTTGATCAGCACGGCCCTGCTGGATTCTTGGTCATCCGAAACAACTTAAGGCTTTGCTTAACTAGGGGTCTCCGGTTCGATCCTTGGTCCGGCCTCTTTTTGCCTCAACTTTGTTTCTTTTGATAAAAATACCAAACGAACTCCGAAAATTGTATAAAAATACTTTAAAAATTTCTAAAAATCTCTAGAATATTTCTAAAGCATTTCTAATTATTTATAAGTACTATTAAGACTCGTAATGAGGAAATTTGGGTTATTACAATTCCCCATACCTTATAAAAAGTTTGTCCTCGAACTTAGAATAATTCTGGATATCTCTGTCTCATACTGTCTTCACGCTCCCAAGTAGTTTCCTCGTGTTTCTTATTTTGCCAAATGACCTTCACTAGTGGTATTTCTTTATTCCTTAGTCTTTTAACTTCTCTGTCTACTATCCGTGTAGGTCTGCTCTTATAGCTAAGATCCTCCTGGATCTGCACTGACTGAGGCTAAACCACTTGACTAGGGTCGTGGAGACACTTCTTTAGCATGGAGACATGAAATACATTGTGTATTGCTGACATGTCTTGTGGTAAGTCCAGCTTGTAAGCTACCTTCCCAATTCTCTCTGTGATCAGGTAGGGTCCTACATAGCGGGGACTTAACTTGCCCTTTTTGCCAAATCTCATCACTTCCTTCATAGGAGCAACTTTGAGGAAGACTAAATCCCCTACTTGGAACTCAAGTGGCCTACGGTGTGTGTCAGCATAACTTTTCTGCCTACTCTGGGCGGTCTCAATTCTCTGTCTGATCTTCTGGATAGCCTGAGTGGTTTCATCTATCATCTCAGTCTGCCTGCCAAGTTCTGATTCCATCTTTTTTCTTTCTCCAGCCAGCATACGGGTGATCTACACTTTCGGCCATACAGTGTCTCGTAAGGTGCCATTTTGATAGTGGTCTGGTAGCTATTGTTATAGGCGAATTCAGCTAAGTACAGATACTTGCACCAACCGCCCTTAAAATCTAATGCACAAGCTCGGAGCATGTCTTCTAAAATCTGATTTACTCGTTCTGTCTGTCCATCAGTCTGGGGATGGAAGGCTGTGCTGAACTTGAGTTTGGTGCCTAATGCATTCTGAACACACTCCCAAAAATGAGAGGTGAATCGCCCATCCCTATCAGAAACAATCGACTTCGGGACTCCATGAAGTCTGATCACTTCCTTAACATGTAACTGTGTCAACTGCTCTATAGAGTAGGACACCTTGATGGCTAGAAAATGGGCAGACTTTGTCAACCTGTCCACTATCACCCATATCGCATCGTACCTATTAGTGGTCCTTGGAAGACCTGTTATAAAGTCCATAGATATTTCTTCCCACTTCCACTCTGGTATTGGGAGGGGTTGTAGGACTCCTCCTAGTCTCTGGTACTCTGTTTTGACTCTCTGGCATGTCAGGCAGGTACTGACATATTTTGCAACATCTCTCTTGAGTCCAAACCACCAGAATCTCTGTTTCAAATCCTGATACATCTTGGTGGAACCAGGGTGCATAGAGTATGATGTACTATGAGCTTCTTCTAGAATCTTCTTTCTCAATTCCTCATCATTGGGGACACAAAGGCGGCTCCCCTGATAGAGGATTCCACTGTTTGATACCCGAAACTCTGAATTTTCTTCTTTTGGTATCCCTTGCTTGATCTTCTGGATATTTGTGTCTTCACTTTGCTTTCTCTGTATATCCTCAAGCAGGGTTGACTCTAAGGTCAATGCAGAGAGTTGCCCATAAATAATTTCAACTCCAAAGTCTGACAATTCCTTCTGCAGTGGTAGTGCTAATGATGACAAGGGCATCAGGGTTGCACTGGATTTTCGGCTTAGTGCAACCGCCACTTTGTTAGCTTTACCTGGGTGGTAGAGGATTTCAGAGTCATAATCTTTAACCAACTCTAACCACCTGCGCTGTCTCATATTTAAGTCATTCTGGGTAAAGAAATACTTCAAGCTCTGATGGTTGGTGAAGATTCTGCACTGAACTCCATACAAATAATGTCGCAAGAGTTTTAGCGCAAAGACCACAGCTGCCAGCTCAAGATCATGAGTGGGGTAGTTCTTCTCATAGTCTTTGAGTTGTCTGGAAGCATAAGCTATAACCTTCCCCTCTTGCATGAGGACAGCTCCGAGACCCATCTTGGAAGCATCACTGTATATGTCAAAACTCTTGTCACTCTCTGGAACAGTCAGAATGGGAGCAGGTCAGTCTTTTCTTCAATGCTTGGAAACTTTGCTCACATTTGTCTGACCATTAAACTTCTTGTTCTTCCTAGTTAGGGTTGTTAGTGGAGATCTTGGAAAAGTCCTCCATGAATTTCCTGTAATACCCAGCTAAACCAAGGAAACTTCTGATCTCTCTGGCGTTCTTGGGTCTACACCAGTTGTTGACTGCCTCTATTTTGGCAGGGTCCACCTGGATACCTTCTTTAGAAATGATCTGACCTAGAAACGCCACCTGCTCTAACCAGAACTCGCACTTTGAGAATTTAGCATACAGCTGTTTTTGCTGTAGGGTCTGTAGTACGATTCTCAAGTGCATGTCATGCTCCTCTGGGGTTCTTGAATAAATCAGAATGTCGTTGATGAACACGATGACAAATTTGTCGAGGTATTCTCTGAACACTCTGTTCATTATGTCCATGAAGACCGCAGGTGCATTAGTCACACCAAACGGCATGACTACAATCTCGTAGTGTCCATATCTGGTCCTGAAAGCTGTTTTGGGTATATCACTTTCTTTCACTTTCAACTGATGGTACCCAAAGCGCAGGTCTATCTTAGAGAACACTGTTGCCCCCTTTAGCTGATCAAATAGATCATCTATTCTGGGAAGAGGGTACTTGTTCTTAACTGTTACTTTGTTCAGTGCTCTATAATCTATGCACATCCGCATAGATCCGTCTTTCTTCTTAACGAACAACACTGGAGCTCTCCATGGTGAATGACTAGGGCGGATGAAATCTTTATCAAGCAGCTCCTGGAGTTGTTCTTGTAGCTCTTTCAGCTCTGCTGGAGACATCCGGTACGGAGCTTTTGAAATTGGACTGGTGCCAGGAACCAACTCAATTTCGAACTCCACTTCTCTGTTAGGAGGTAGTCCAGGTAACTCTTCTGGAAATACCTCTGGATACTCAAACTACCCGGACATCCTCCTGCTTGAATCCTTTTTGTTCTTCTGTATTCACAATGTATGCAAGAAAACCAGCACACCCTTTAGCTAACATTTGGTGAGCTGTTAAAGAAGATAGGAACTTCTTAGTCCTCCTCTTTGGGACTCCCGTGAATTCAAAGGTTGGTTCGCCTTCTGGGCTGAAGATCACTTTCCTTCTGCGGCAGTCCACTGAAGCACTGTACTTGCTGCGGAAATCCATACCCAGAATAACATCAAAATCCTGCATCGCAAGGACTACTAAATTAACATATAGCTCTCGGTCTAAAATTTTGACTAGTACAGCCCGAAGTCATTGGTTGGACTCCATGACTTCCCCAGAAGATAGGGTTGTTAAGAACTTGGAGTTCATGCTCTCTGTAGGCACCTGAAATTCCTTGGGTCGCCCCAGTATCGAATAGTACAGTAGTTAAATGCTGAAAAATAACTACTTGACCTGTCACTACCGTGGAGGCACTAGCAGCTTCCTCTTTAGTGAGGGCGAATACTCTGGCACTGGCTGGAACTGGTGGGGCTTCCAACCTTCCTTGACTGAGCTGAGGTCCGTCCAGAGTTGCAAGCATGTAGTGTAACTGAGGCTTGCTCCCGTATGGCTTTGCCTGTTGCTGAGGTGCCTTAAACTTGTTAGGGCACGCTTTAGCCAGATGTCCTTCTTGACCACACAAATAACACCCGGTCTTCCCCAAAAGACAGGCTCCTGGATGCAGTCTCTCATAATTGGGACAGGGAGGGAACTTGACCTGCTTGTTTGTTGGACCTCCCTTCTGGCTACCTCTTTGTATTCCATTGTTTCCTTCTGTTATCCTTGCCCTTCCAGTTCTGCTTATTTGCCTGGGGTTTCTGACTCCCTGCTGTCTTGTCCTCTATCTTGACTGGCTTGAGTTGCGTTTGTTGTGCCTTGATCTTTGTTCGAGATAGTGCTCGTGACTAATGCCTGTGACTAGCCCTTCACCGATGCATGGCGGTGAGTTCCACTACTCACATTAGTGCTTATTCTGGTCTCGGCATTGAACATCGGTCAGACTCATTCCTTCTCTGCACTCACTAACTTTCTACAGGCGAGCAGAGCTGTTGAATCTTGGTTGCTTCTTCTTTGGCGAGTTATGCATTCTATAAACTCCTCATAATGTTTATTGGTGATCGTTGGTGGAAGAATTCTTAGTAAAACTCTATCTCGAGTCATCTGGTTGTTGCTCTCTTGCTCTTAACTCTCTCCACCATCTGAGCATCTCGGATAGGCGAGAAGGGCATTTGACTTTCTCGACTTGACCGGTCGAAGCTCATCGTGCTCTCCGTGTCTTAGACAAGCCTAGGCATCCCGGGGCTCGATCGTGCTGAAACTTTCAACTGACTTGACCCTTGTATTAGGTATGCTTCTTATCGTTTAGGTCTTTGTGGCGACTTCGAGGCGGGTGGTGGAACCTCGATCCTGCAGGGTCTCCGCTGATAGTAGAGGAGGGGAGGAGGCGGTTATTGATTTGTCATCAGTTGGCGATTACTTGTTCTTGCTCTGCTACTTGTTTGGAGTTGAGCAACAACTTGAGAGAGATTAGGCTCGATTGTTACGGGCTCTTCTCTGAGCTCGGTCGTGATGCAGGCGATGCAGGGCGATCCTCTTCTTGCCATCTAGTCATGCGAGAGAGAAAACTTGAAATCGTCCATATACTCTCTAGCATATATATATAAACATAGAAAAACCAAAACAAGAACTTTTATCTTACTTAAACACATATAAGCAAATACTTCTAAGGATTTCTCTATCTGCAATTAATAAGGAAAGACATAATAAAAAAAAATTAAGTACTTTCTTACTTGAAGGCAAGGGGCGTCTTTGATGTGTGTGGTGTTGGAGAATGGGGTCTTACGGGTTGGTATCGGAGGCGGGTCCCCATTCTCGGCATCACACATCGACATCGACTCTGCTCAAATGAAAGTATGACCCCTGTTGTTGTCTTTCATATTGGTGATATAAAAAAATCTACTCATATGTTTAAAATGAATAAAATTCTTGATTAATTTTATGTTCTCTGAGAGTGAAACGTTGATTTTCTGCTGCATGAACTAGATAACGAAGAGACGTCCATGCCGCCTGAGGCCGGCACCGAAAACGAAACCCGAGGGCGGCGGTATCTACGGTGTTATCGATACGGCTGTGCGGAAGCGACAACAATGTCGCCAATCGGCAACGGTCCTCCCCTACTATCAATGTGGAGACTGATGTTGAGTTCCACCGGCAGAAAACGCCCGCGACGGCATACTATCGCGATATTTGATTAATGAAAATTCTCGGTACGGCTGGCTCTGAACTCTGAAACTTCCGGTTCAAGGTGAGCTGCGATGGGTATGGTGGGAAATAGAAGAAAATCAAGCTGCGCCATACTATCAGTGCTGGGTGTGTGATGGAGAGGTTGAAACAAGGCGACGACGATGAGGCTGGGCTGACTTGGGTTTCTGAGTCTTCACCAGCAGACCATAATAGTATGATTGGGTCAGAACAAATGATGGCGGCGATCATATGACTATTTCATTACCAGTTAATTGATCTTGACGGTCGGGGCGGTGCTCCGGATGAAATAACGCCTGATGATGGAATTCGCCGACCGGGCGGGCGTCGGGGCGATAGTTGGCGTCGCGAGCGACGTGGCTGACAACGCAACGGCAGGTCAGATGAAGGGCAGTGACGGTGCGAGCAGCGACTGGCGGCGAATAACGGCTGTGGAGTCGAGGTGGCGAGAGGGTCGGCTGGTGTTCCTCCATCTCAGTGTGAGGCTGCGTCGAGCTTGTCTTTGGGAAGGCAGGAAGGCCGAAGCGTCTGTGCGCCTGCCCTGAGCTGGAGCACCATTTCTGACTGGTATCTGAGGGAAACAAGCCTGGAGCCGACCACGGCCTGCCGACTCTGGGCGGTTTCTCGACTCGATCCGGGAATGAGCTGCGATTCCGGCGCGATAACAATCGCCTCGCTAAGGCTGTAATCTCATGACCATCGACGGTCAGCAGTGTTCGGCATTCTTCAACCTGTCGATGCGAAGCGACCTGTTCGCTATGTGCTTTTGCCAGGAATTTCGGTGCCTCCCGACTCAGTTCTGCCCGTGTTCGGGCATGCGATTAAATTTCCGGGCTGACTGTAATGTTGGCGTCACTATGATGCGGTTTGATATTGAGCATAATTCCTGAAATGCGATGCCGAACACCGATCGGTTCAAAGCTCGTCTGGATGTCTCGGTAGTGAAGAGCTCTGAGAACAGCTCGGGGAGGCAGCGGCCGGTTTCATCCGCCCTGGTCATTCACCATACGAGGCTCGTGTTGTTCATTGAAGAAGGCGGATCTATGTGGATGTGCATAGATTATAGAGCGAACAGCGTAGCGATTGAAACAAAGTACCCGCACGAGAATAGATGATCTGTTGATCATTCAAAACTGACGATGTTCTCTAAGATGAACTGCTTTTAGGTACCATCAGTTGAAAGTGAAAGTGATATACCGAGCATTTCAGGGACGGAATATGGACACTACGGTTTGTAGTCGTACGTTTGGTGTGACTAATACTAACGGTCTTCATGGACTTAATGAGCAGTGTTCGAGGAGAATGCCTCACAACCAAATTTATCATGTGTTCATCAACGACATTGATTTATTCAAGACGAGGGCATGTCGCGCGAGTCGTCTGCGAGACCCTGACCAAAAGCAGTTGTATGCAATTCTCCCGAGTCGAGTTACGGTAAATAGGGTGGCGTTTTAGGTTACGTCATTTCAAAAGGTATCCAGGTGGACCTGCGAAATAGAGCGATCGACAATTGTAGACCAAGAGCATGGAGGAGATCAGTTTCCTTGGTTTCATTTGGGTATTCTGATGCGTGGAGGACTTTCCAAAGTCTCGGTAACAACCTAACTAGAAGAACAAAGAGTTTGAATGTCCGGAACAAATGACAGTTTCAACGATGAAAATGACCCGGTGCCCATTACATTTGTTCGGTATTAAAGTTTTGACGCGATGTCTTCAGATGGGCCTCGGGCTGTCCCTCATGCAAGAGAGGTTATAATATCTTCGAGACGACTTCGAAAGCTATGAAAAACTACCCGCTCATGATCTTGGTAGCGGTATGATGCTGCGCTAAAACTACAGCGACGTGTTGTATGAGTTGATGCAGTCTTCAAACCGAGCTTGAAGTATTTCTTTACCCGAATGACTTAAAACGCGGGGCAATGTAACAAGTTGGTTAAAAATTATGAGCATGAAATCTCCCACTTTTGGTAAGCTAACAGTGTTGGTTGCATAAGCGAAAATCGTACAGCCTGATGCCTTGTCATCATTATGCATAACTGCGGAAGGGTGCTCGAGACTTTGGGTTAAGTGTTATGGGCAACTCACGTGACCTTAGAGTCGATCCTGCTTGAGGATATCTGAGAGAAAGCAGGTGAAGACCGGATATCCGGAAGATCAAGCGAGGATACCGAAAATTGAGTTTGAATTGTCAAACTGATGAAATCCTCTATCCGGGGAGCCGCTTTATGTCCCAGTGATGAGAGTTGAGAAAGATTCTAGAAAGAAGCTCGTAGTACGCGCACTCTGCACCACAATTTACACAAGATGTATCGAGAGGATTTTAAGCCAGTGCGGTGATTAGACTCAGAGATGTTGCAAAATATGTCGATTACGCATGCGGAGAGTCCGTCAGGCACCTGGCCTCTCCAATGCAGTGGAGTGGGAAAAGCATCTATGGACTTTATAACGGTCTTAGGACCTTCAGCCAAGATGCGATCACGATATGGTGATAGTGGGCCAGGTTGACAAGAAATGCTTGTTTCTAGCAGCCATCAGGTGTCCCACTCTAGGCGATTGACCTGACTATATGTTGAGAGTGATCGGACTTCATGGGTCCGAAGTGGGTGTTTCGTGGATGACGCTTCCTCTCGTTTGGGGAGTGTATTGAGAATCGTTAGCACCAGAACTCAGAGTTAAATACAACCTTCATCCCAGAATGATGGACAGACGAGGCAGTCGTCAGTTTTAGAAACATGCTCAGAGCATGCATTAGATTTTAAGGCGGTTGGTGCAAGTGTCATGCTTGAAATTTGGTCACTTCAGCGGTAACTGCGGTATATCAAGATGACACCTTACAGGACAGCATATATGGCGAAAGTGTAGATCACCCTTTATTTGGGCATTTGGAGGCAGGAAAAGATGGAATCAGAACTAGTAATTTGAGGATGATGAATGAAACCACTCGAATATCAGGAGGTCAGGGCGAGAGAATTGGGCCAGCAGTGGCGAAAGTTATCTTTGACACCTGTAGTAAAATAGCAGAAGTTCAAGTAGGGATTCAGGTCTTCCTCAAGGGTGCTCTAGGAAGAGTGATGATTTGGCAAAGACAGTTAAGTCCCGCTCGTGGGATACCTACACGGTCGCGAGAAGAATTAGGAGGTAACTTATAGTGGACTTACAGACATGTCAATAATACAATGTATTTCATGTCTCCATGCTAAAGAAGTGTCTCCACGACCCTAGTCAAGTGGTTACGACCTCGATGATGCAGTCGGAGGATCTTAGGTATGAAGCGGAGACCTGCGGATGGTGGACGGAGAAGTTAAGAGGCCAAGGCAATTACAGCTATTGAAAGGTCATTTGGCAAAATAAAACTGAGGAAACTACTTGGGAGGCGTGAAGACAATAGAGCCGAGAGATATCGAGGTATTCTAAGTTAGTCACAGACTTTTATAAAGTATGAAATTGTAACTGCTGAATTTCCTGCATTCTGAGTCTAATAGTACTTATAAATATTAAATCTTTAGAAATATTCTAGAAATTTTTGAAATATTTTTATGTAATTTTCGAGATTCGTTTGATATTTTACCAAAAAACAAGTTGAGGCAAGAGAGGCGGACGAGGATCGAGCAAGACTGATTATGAAGCCTTAAGTTGTTCAGTTGACCAAGAACCAGCGGTAGTCTTTGATCGAAATGACAAATTTAAGCGATGTGGGTAACAAAACCCTAGGTATAATGAGATAAGTTAAGAGGTGGGTTATTTCTCCTAGGCCTAAGCCTCTCCTCACTCTACATGGCGTGCGGCTCTAGCAGGCGAAGGAAAAAAAAAGGCGGGCTTCGTCTCCGGCGGCCGGCCAAGGACCAATTCCAAGAGCCTTCCACACCATCGCGATCACCTCGTCGAGGAGAACGCGTAGACGTGAAGAAGTTGCTGAAATTTCGAGGTTCTCCGAAACCCTAGAAGCCGATCTCGGTTGTGAGTCAAGGAAACTCGGTAAGTGCTTCTCACCTGCAGTAGGAGTAGCTTTCGGATCCTTGTTTCTTCTTGATTTTCGAAGCATGTTGTAAGGAGTGTTGCTTTTGGAGCTTGCTGCCGTGAATCTCAAAAAAAAAAAAATGAAAAAAGGGATTTGTATAGATTAGACATGTAGTTTAGATTCTTCAGCTTTATAATTTAGCGTTTCAGGTTTAGATTTCTATTTGTTGTTACCCAAAAAGGGGCACGATCGGTTCATATTGAGCCTTGCAGGTTTCGGGTTTTGCTGCTAGGCAATGAACATGAAATGGTTTAGATTTTTGAGCATGTGGTTTAGTTTCATTGTTACTGCGATGAGCAGAAATGACCCATATATGTAGCACCTCAGTTTTAGATTTTCCTTGTTAATTCAATGCACAAGAATGACCGATGTGCAGCATCTCAGTTTTTGATTTCTCCTTGCTGTAATGAATAAGGACAACTATTTAAATGAGTATGCAGTGGAGTGGTTATGTACCTTATTAGTTTTTAGAGGCTTATGGGTGGCTGTACGTAAAGCAAGACCAAGGTCTTTATAGGATTCCGAATTCCAGAATTTGAATCCGCAGTACGCCAAGCGCTTGAAGAGATGCCGAGGCATTATTTTATTAGAAGTATTAACAAGTAACAAATATTTTACTTGAAGAGGCTAGTACCCGACTTCCGAGGTTGTCGTTAAACAAATTCAGGTGACCGGTTCCGAGGTCTCGGCCCTGGTAAGACCAAGGTCTTCACCCTCATAGGACTGGTGGCTCGCTACCCCAGTCTCTATTAGGGAGCACGCTTTGATACTACGTCTGGGCCCAAGAGGAAATTTATTATTATTTTGAAGTATAATAGTATAAGTTTTGAATAAACGAAACTCCAACAAGTTTTAGTCTAAGTTGCGCTACGAAAGGGGCACGAACAGCCCCTTTGGAGCTCACTATGCAGTTTTGGTTTGTGCTATGCAACGAGCATGAATAGATTTAATTCTGGAAGTGTTCAGTTAGATTTCAGTAGCTTATTTAGACCTTTTGTTATTAATTCTTTAACATGCTGTTAGACCCTTTTGTTATTAATTCTTTGACATGCAGTTTTAGATCTCTTAGTTGTGTAGTTTAGCATTTTAGTGCAGATTTTTATTAAGCATTGCAGTGCAGATTTTCATTAAGCAATTTCAGTTTCAGATTTTCTTTTAGCATTCAATTTTTAGTTCTATTATATATATGTATGTATATGCACATTGAGTTTTGTGAGTTAGACAGCGCTTACTAAGCATCCGCTTATAGTTGCATTTCCTCTTACTGCAAATAAAGGAAAAGGAAAGCTATAGTGAAAGAAGGCGACAAGGAGATGTGGGATGGGTGTGTGGTGACTGATGAATGGAAGCCTTGGGACACTTCACTAAAAGTTGTCCCTTAGATGGTTTAATTCCTTTTTGCACTGCTGGAAATTGTACTTTTCGTATTGCTTATTCTGTTCATAGAATTTTTCCATTTCAATTGCTATACACATTAGTCCCATTATTTGAGTCGTATAGTGGTAGCATGCATGTGCAGCTTGGTTTTCAGTTGCTCCCTTTATCTTTTGAGTAGAGTGTTGAGATGAACTATCTACATCCTTTATGTTTCAGTTGCTACTTAATTGCATCATTCAAGTTAGATAGCGCTTACTAACTTAAATGTTTCTTGGCCGCATTCTTAACTCATGCTGTAAGTAATTAGAAATGCTACTTGCATGCCTAATCAATATTTAGCAAATTTCTGAGAGTTCAAAGTATCACTAGCAATAGCGTGAGCAACACTAGTTAATTAAAGTTTATAGTTAAGTAACGACCACTCCCTCAGACTAGCTAAGAGGAGGGTGGGGTCGTTACAGGTTTTATTGTAACGACCCGGCCCTTTGGCCTCTTGGGCGGCTCTTGTGGCGGCTCAACTGGCCGCTCACTTGGCTACCAGGATTCATAAACTCTAGTACTTAGCCTTGAGGTCTAGAGTTCGAATGCTGGGGAAGGCAAAAATCCACTGGCCAGTGGTGGGAAGACCTAGTGAGTAACGGCACGGCCGAGGGTCGTCGGTTGACGACATAAGGGGTCGCCAGTTGGGCCGCCCAAGGGGTTGAGGGGCCGGGTCGTTACAGTTCCAGACAGGTCGACCCTTAACCTTAACCGCTCAAGACGGTTACGGTTCACGGTTCGGAACCGTCGGTTCACGGTTCGATTCACGGTTCAAGATTATTATGTTAAAAAATTAAAAATTAAAAATTAAACATTACAAATTAGAAATTAGAAATTAGAAATTAAAATTTATTGGAAAAAAGGGCTTGCACTTATTTAAGTTGCCTACGTATCCCTTTAGGGGAATCAAAGCCCACGTAGTTCTTTTACATTTTTATACTTTTACATTTTCACTCACTTCCATTTCCTGTTCCTGTTGTATTTGTTCCTTCAGTATCAAAATCTTCAACTTCGTCATCTGAAAGTTGCATTCCTTAGATTCTTTTCTCCGCTCTGGTCCAATCGTCCAGTAATGCTTGGGCTTCCAATGAGTCGGGAGATAAAGTTGATCGTCGTTCATCTAATATGTTGCCGCCGACACTGAACGTCTGCTCTATCAACAGTTGACACTGAACAAGCTAATATTTCTTTGGCGATCACGGAGAGGACGGGAAAGCTTTGAGCCTTCTGTGACCACTACTTTAAGATATACGAAATTTTCGCTATCTGCTTCATTAAAATCAAAAGAAGTCGTAAAATAATTCTCAAGTTCCTGTGTGGAACTTGAGGATTCTCATGGACGTTTTGTCCGTTCTTTTAATAAGAGTTGTGCTTTTGTAAGTTTTAAATTACTACTAATTGTTCTATATTTTGCATAATATTGATTATAAATATCATATAAATAAATTCTAACATTATATATAATATTAACTGGATCAGGGGAAGAAGAATCTTTAATTGGAATTAAAACGTCATAATATAAAGTTAACATTTTTTTTGTAAAACTTCTAATTTAAATCTAGGATCTAAAGCGAATACAATTAAATAAATTTCAGGAATTAAATAAAAATATTTTTCCATTTAATTTTCATAGCTAAGATGCAAGGAGATAAATATTCATTATTAATATGTTCATTTAAAATTAATACTATATTAGAAAATTTTTCTAAAACTAATTGAACAGTGGGGTAATAAATACCGAAAAGTTATTCGGGTGCATCATTAAATACTTTTAAAATTTCACAAATACTACTATAAATATTCCATTGTTGTGAAAATAAATATATATTAGTATTTTGTGCAAAAAATAAACATAATAATTTTTTATATTAAAATGAATCTTGTAACAATTGGTATGTTGAATTCCAATGTGTTGGTACATCACGTGGAAATTTTTTAGGTCTCATTCCATTAATTTTATAAAACCTGCCCCATTGTTTCATTATAGATGAATGAGACCATAAATAAAAAATTGCAATTCTAATTGGTTTAATATAACTTTCTAAAATTTTTAAACCATATTGAACACATAAATTTAAAATATGGCATACACAACAAAAATGAAAAAATAAACCGCCAATAATAGGTTGACAAACAAATTTTAGATCTATACAAGCAGTATTGGAACTAGCATTATCTAATGATATTGAAAATATTTTATGAGTTAAGCCATATTCTTTTAAAATTAAATATAATAATTGTGCGATGTTATGAGCATTATGTGATTCATCAAAAACTCTATAAGCTAACAATCTTTTTTGGAGGTTCCAAGAGTTATCGATCCAATGGCAAGTCA
The DNA here is from genome assembly GCF_018446385.1 of Zingiber officinale. Lineage (NCBI taxonomy): Eukaryota > Viridiplantae > Streptophyta > Magnoliopsida > Zingiberales > Zingiberaceae > Zingiber > Zingiber officinale. Next base: position 20,301,736 of record NC_055989.1, read on the forward strand.
CACTCATATACGAATGTGTTTGCCAATGATCACTCCAAATATCGGAACATAAAGAAATTTTATTATCTAATTTACTAAATTCATTAATTAAATTCTTTTTTCCTTATTTTACTAATTTTTTAATTGTACGAGTAAAGTATAGTCCTAGGAACACGTTTAGCACATGGATTAAAAGATTCTTTACAAAAATTTTCAAATGTACATTTAGATCCAAATCTAAAAGAAAGATGTTCTACGAAAACAAATTTAGCTAATGATTCTCTTAATTTATTATCTGAATATAAAAATAAACCGGAATCGGTACTACCGCTAGTTGAAGAAAATCTTGATAATTGTGTTTGAGAACGGTCGAGTCCATATTCCATCGGGTGCTTCGTTTCTACATGTCATTTCAACGACCCATAGTCACCGCCGGCTTGGAATTTATAGGAAGCATTGCAGTGCTTACATTTTGCACGCATTTCTCCTGACGGAAGAGTGACCTTCTCAAAATATTTAGTGAAAATAGAAGATTTTAGAGGAGGAAGTTCCCGAACCTTAGAAGTAATACATCGGTACTTCCTTGTGTTTCGGGTGTCGGATTCGGAAGATGCTCGATCTCATCATCGGTGGATTGAATGTTGGGGTCCTCCTCCTGCGGATTCATTATTTGCTTTCCCTTCCGAGCTCGAGATGATGCACCTCCGCGCCCTCCTTCTATTGTAATTGAAAATTGGAAATGAAAGCGTGTAGAGAATACGAAATTGAGATTAAAAGTAAGAGTAGGGAAGATGTGTGTGAAAATGATGAAATGAGCTCTCTATTTATAGAGTTTTGATAGTAACGGACACTAAATCATAGCCATTGATCAAAAAACGGTCAAATGATCCTAACCGTTGAAAAAAATATCCAAACCCCCCCAACGGCTATGAACCGCCGGTTAACCGGCGGTTCACCGGTTTTACAACAACTGAATCAGAACCGGCTCGGCAACTTGCCGGGCCGGTTTCGATTCAACCCGGCAAACCGGGTCAACGGGCAACCGACCCGTTAACCCGGTTACAGGCCCGGGCCGGGTTCGGGCCAGACCCCGCCCGGGGTCGGGTCTACAGCCGGATCATCTCGTTAGCAGTGCGCTGAAGAAAGATTGCTTAAAAAGTGTTGTTTCAAGCTGCTGGTCGAGACTGGCTGATATAAGTCGTTGAGGGCGCCTTCAAGGCCCTTGAGGGCGCCTCCGAAGGCCCGGATCCACAGCGTGGATAAGATCCGCAACTCCCACAACTTATCCTCTTGAGAGCACCTCCAATGTCCATGAGGGCACCTCCAAGGCCGTCCGAGGCACCTCCAGCTCCTTTGGAAGGTGCCTCCAGCTCCGCTGCGTAGACTCCTCAGCCCTTGCACCCGAGGCACCTCCAAATTCAATGGAGGGCGCCTCCAAGCTCCATGGAAGGTGCCTCGGGTACTGTTCATCCGAGACAAAACTTGCTCTTTTGTTCGTACAAGATATGTTAGTCCCAAAATACCAAGCATATCCTACAACACAAAGTTAGCACATAATAATAACATAAATATAAATATCTGACAGTCATCGGACTGTCTGGTACTGACTTTAGATTTTCGTCCGAAAACCCTAGGTCGAACCGACGCCTACTGTTTCCTCAGCGGGGAACGCGTCCTCACCTACTCCACTCAGGAGAGTATACCAGTTCGATCCTCCAAATCGACTGGGCTTTTGCTCAGCGCCCGAGTCTTCAGATCTTTCCGCTGGACGTCCGCTCCACGACCCGCCCAGACTTTCCACCCGATCCACGACACCGGGATTTTCACCTAGAGTTTCCGACTCTAGGACTTTTGCCTGAAGACCTCGACCCGGCAAGACTTTCCGCCTAGGGTTACCATCCCCTAGGACCTAGGGTTACCACCCCTTAGGGTTTTCTGTCTGCCTAACCGCAGTTAGGACTTTTGCCTAAGATATCCTAGGACTTTTCCTGCAAACTCATTCAAAAACATTAGATCACAAATAACCTTAACTTTGAATCCTTTGCCATTATCAAAACTCAGGTTCGATCGTCGGATGCTTCCCGCACCAACATGGTCCAAGTTCATCTCTATCTCTTCCGGCAGCCTGCATTTGAAGCCTTTCACCTCTCCTCTATCTCTCCGCTCTTCCATCCAACGAAGGAGAAGTTACATTCGCAAGCTTGGTGATCTCTTCCATAGGTTGAAATGTCGTTTCGTGCCGCTTAGCACGGACGACTTTTACCGTTCCGTCGGGCGACCGAAACCGGCACAGGAGGCGTCCCCGTCTCGGCGGCGCCAGAGGATGTGTGATATTTCGAAAAAGCTTTGATAAACCCTAATTAAATTATCCTAATAAAATATATAAAAAATATATTTAAAATTAAAATAAATTTAATAAATTTTATTTTATTAATTAATATTCTAAAAGAATAATGTTTTAAATTTCATTTAAAATTTTTTAAAAATAATAATTCTTATTTATATTCTAATATTTTTTATATTTTAAATTTCATTTAAATTTTAAAAAAAAAATCTTTAAAAATTCTAATAAATTATATTTATATTCTTTTTTTATTAGTTTAAAATTTTTTACTTAATATTTTTTTACTATTTAAAATATATATTATTTAATTAATAATTAATTAAATGAATAAATAATTAATTTATAGATTATTATTATTATTATTATTATTATTATTATAGATAGTTCCATTTTAATTTGAACTATTGATATATTAATTCTATTTAAATAAAACTATTTTTAATTTTTTTTTCTAACAATATAAATTATTCAATAATTGAGAACTTATAATAAATCAATATACAACTTATTTTTATATACACCATAAACATATTTATCTTATAATTACTATATATAAATAAAAAATTCTTTGGCACGATACGCTACTGAAATCGTATCATTCCGATCTGAGACTGAAACCTCAGAACGGGTCCAAATTTTAAATCTTGATCTCTTCATATGTTGTGTTTTTTGTTTGTGTTAAATGTTGAATGCTTGTATTAGAATTGATCTCCCGTGTTTAAGGTTGCACGTACTTGGTTTAATTTAATTTCATGCTCACAAAGTGTTTGATGAAATGTTTCTTTCATTATCTAGCCTTTAGTTGATACATTTAAGAAGTTTAATTTCTTACCATGCTTTTTGAATGTTAGAGTTAGGTTGTTTTTCATTTGAATGCGAGTAGGTTATATTAGATTAGATTTCATTGCATGTATAGTTTGGTTCGATGCTTACTTTATGTTACGTTTAATTTTCCACAATCATAGTTAATTAGGTTAGTTTTCATTACTTGCAATGCTTTCAATTACTAGTCTTAGAATTCAAAACTCAAACCCCCCAGTTACAATATAAAAAACTCCAAAACCACACATAACATAATCTTAAGAACTAGAGGGGTTATATAATATCAGCTATATTAGCGGAGAGAGGTTCGATACAATACAATTTATCAAAATAGCGCCCACGAACAAGAGGCTCTTGTTCTGTCCTTGAAAAGAGGTTCGACCGGTGGTAGTGATGAAGGGGCGATGGTGGTTGTTGCCCAACGGAGGTTGTGGATGGTGGAGGAGGAAGTGGCGGTGTTGGGCTTGAGGTGAGTGCATGAGACTGGCATCGAGAATCGACGGTTCGAAAGTTCTTAACAAGTCGACTTAACTGTCCAAGACAGTTACAGTTTGGAACCGCCGGTTCATGATTCAGTTCACAATTCATCACAAGATTATTATTTATATTTCATTTTAAAAAAAAAAAATATTTAAAATTTTAATATAAATTTTTACTAACATTTTGACTAGATAAAAGTAGATCAATTGAATTGTTGAACATCAACTAAGTGTTGAATTAAAGTTGAGTTGAATTTAAATTAAATTCATTAGATGGTTTCGGAGATAAGGATCACATGAATTTAAATTCAGATCATTTTGAATTTGAATTGGCAAAATTAAGATAAAAATTAAGTTTCAAAATCCATCCATTTAAAATAAAATATGTTTTTTAAAAATAAATCTTTCTCTTTCATCTTTTCTCTCTCACGGCTATTCTCCTTGTCACCTTGGTCCGAGGTCTCCTTATCTTCTTCCTTCTTACTTTTCTTCTCCCCATCTCTTCTTTTCTTTACTCCAACTATAGTAAAACTTCTCCTATGCTACGTTTGGTAGGATTTAATCTGCCTTGTAATGTAATCTTGTAACAAAGTTTTGTAATGTAATTCGATTACATTACGAGACCATCGTTTAACTAAAATTTAAATGTCAAATATACCCTTAGTCCATTATCGGCATCAACTGGACGTCACTTCCGTCGCTTGCTGCCAGGAGCCACCTCCGGGTGCTGCCGCCTCCGGGTGCCGCTACCGGCAACCGTCGCCGGATGCCGATAGCCGGTAATCATTGCCGACGTCCGGCAGCAGACAATCGTCGCCGAACGCCGACAACCATACCGGATGCCTGCAGCCACCTCCAGGCACCGTTGGCCACAACCGCTTGTCGAAACAGGTGGCAGTGTGGCATAATTTATTCTGGAAAAAATTATTACTCCTCAAATTGAAGAAGTTGCGGCTTTAACTCCTACACAAAGAAATACAGGGTCATTTGGTTCAACAAATGACAACAATATTGAAAAGGAAGTAGCATTCTCTGCGCCAACAAAGTCTTTAATCAATATATTATATAATATGGAAATAATTTTCCATATTCCTAGTATTCTAGACACAAACGTTCAAGTTATTTTGGATACAGGAGCAACAAAGTGTTGTATTTACAAGGATGCTCTTCCAATTTTCACCGCTCATGCAGAAATTAAAGGATGCTGGTTATATTGGAGAAAATCCGATTTTACATTGGGCAAAAAACAAGGTTATATGTGCTCTGGATATAATCAATCCAGATTTAACCATCCAAGATAAGCCCTTAAAGCATATTACCCCTGCGATGGAGTCCATTATCAAGATGCATATTGATACTCTATTATCATTAAAAGTCATTCGACCAAGCACCAGCAGACACAGGACGATGGCTTTCATTGTCCAATCTGGAACTACAATAGATTCAGTTACTGGCCAAGAGAAGAAGGGTAAAGAAAGGTTAGTATTCAGTTACAAGACTCTTAATGATAATACCTACAAAGATCAGTATTCTCTTCCAGGCATCAATCTTATTTTGAAAAAAATAGGCAACAACCGAATATTTTCTAAATTTGACTTAAAGTCCGGCTTCCATCAAGTAATGATGAACCCTGATTCAATTCCCTGGGCAGCCTTTCTGGTACCACAAGGCTTATATGAGTGGTTAGTAATGTCATTTGGTCTGAAAAATGCTCCAGCCATTTTTCAGCGCAAAATGGACAATAACTTCAAAGATTGTGAAGAATTTTTAGTAGTCTATATTGATGATATTTTAGTATTCTCATCTTCAGAAGAAAGCTCATGTCCAGCACTTAACCAGGATGCTTAATATTTGTGCCAAGGAAGGATTGGTATTATCACCTTCTAAAATGAAGATTGCCCAACCAGAAATTGAATTTCTCGGAGCCACAATAGGAAACAGAAAAATCAAGCTCCAGCAACACATTGTCAAGAAGATTATTGATTTTGATGAACAAAAACTACAAACGTTAAAGGGTCTTAGATCTTGGCTAGGAGTGCTTAATTATGCAAGATCATACATTAAGAATCTAAGTACCCTATTGGGACCTCTTTACTCCAAAACATCCCCTAATGGTGATCGAAAATTCAAAGCTTCGGATTGGGATATTGTTAAAAAAATCAAAAGAATTGTTCAAGCTCTTCCAGATCTGGAACTTCCCCCTATAGATGTCTATATTATTATTGAGACAGATGACTCCATGGAAGGATGAGGAGGTATTTGTAAGTGGAAAAAATCAAAATTTGATTAAAGAAATACTGAGCGAGTATGCGCTTATGCAAGCGGAAAATTCCCTACAGTCAAAGCAACAATAGATGCATAGATATATGCATGCATGGAGGCTCTAACTGCAATGAAGATACATTATCTGGATAAAAAGGAGATTATTCTCAGGACTAATTGTCATGCAATTATCAAGTTTTTTTAACAAGATAATACAAAATAAGCCTTCAAGGGTCAGAATTATATTACAGGAACAGGAGTGGATATCAAATTTGAACATATTGAAGGAAGTAATAATGAATTAGCCGACGCCCTATCACGATTAATTCATTATGTAACTTCTGTATCCTATATTCCTGATGACCAAGAAGAAATATTTCAGATGATTGAAGACTCGATTGATGAGACTAAAGATGCTCCTATCCTTATCAAGAACCAGCTGGCGGGCACTATCTGCTCAATTATTCCAGCACTTAACAAGTGGTTAGGATAGCTGTATAAACTTTAGGAACTGAGCCCCGGGGAGTCGTTCCTTTAGTAAGCGGTATAATATAGATCCTTGTAACACCACCTTGTAAAAACCCTGGTATTGTACTGTATTCCACTATTATCTATAAAATCCCTTTAGTGTGTTTATTATATTTTTGTGTGTATCACTTACTAAAGGAACGGCTCCCCAGGGCTCAGTTCCTAAAGTTTATACAGCTATCCTAACCACTTGTAAGTGCTGGAATAATTGAGCAGATAGTGCCCGCCAGCTGGTTCTTGATAAGGGTAGGAGCATCTTTAGTCTTATCAATCGAGTCTTCAATCATCTGAAATATTTCTTCTTGGTCATCAGGAATATAGGATACAGAAGTTACATAATGAATTAATCGTGATAGGGCGTCGGCTAATTCATTTTTACTTCCTTCAATATGTTCAAATTTGATATCCACTCCTGTTCCTGTAATATAATCAATGAAAGAAATCCATCTGACCCTTGAAGGCTTATTTTGTATTGTCTTGTTAAAAAACTTGATAATTGCATGACAATTAGTCCTGAGAATAATCTCCTTTTTATCCAGATAATGTATCTTCATTGCAGTTAGAGCCTCCATACATGCATATATCTCTGCATCTATTATTGCTTTGACTGTAGGGAATTTTCCGCTTGCATAAGCGCATACTCGCTCAGTATTTCTTGAATCAAATTTTGATTTTTTCCACTTATAAATACCTTCCCATCCTTCCATAGAGTCATCTGTCTCAATAATAATATAGACATCTATAGGGGGAAGTTCCAGATCTGGAAGAGCTTGAACAATTCTTCTAATTTTTAAACAATATCTCAATCCGAAGCTTTGAATTTTCGATCACTATTAGGGGATGTTTTGGAGTAAAGAGGTCCCAATAGAGTACTTAGATTCTTAATGTATGGTCTTGCATAATTAAGCACTCCTAGCCAAGATCTAATACCCTTTAACGTTTGTAGTTTTTGTTCATCAAAATCAATAATCTTCTTGACAATGTGTTGCTGGAGCTTGATTTTTTTGTTTCCTATTGTGGCTCCGAGAAATTCAATTTCTGGTTGGGCAATCTTCATTTTAGAAGGTGATAATACCAATCCTTCCTTGGCACAAATATTAAGCATCCTGGTTAAGTGCTGGACATGAGCTTTCTTCTGAAGATGAGAATACTAAAATATCATCAATATAGACTACTAAAAATTCTGCACAATCTTTGAAGCAATTGTCCATTTTGCGTTGAAAAATGGCTGGAGCATTTTTCAGACCAAATGACATTACTAACCACTCATATAAGCCTTGTGGTACAAGAAAGGCTGCCCAGGGAATTGAATCAGGGTTCATCATTACTTGATAGAAGCCGGACTTTAAGTCAAATTTAGAAAATATTCGGTTGTTGCCTATTTTTTTCAAAATAAGATTAATGCCTGGAAGAGAAAACTGATCTTTGTAGGTATTATCATTAAGAGTCTTGTAACTGAATACTAACCTTTCTTTACCCTTCTTCTCTTGGTCAGTAATTGAATCTATTGTAGTTCCAGATTGGACAATGAAAGCCATCGTCCTGTGTCTGCTGGTGCTTGGTCGAATGACTTTTAATGATAATAGAGTATCAATATGCATCTTGAAAGTGGACTCCATCGCAGGGGTAATATGCTTTAAGGGCTTATCTTGGATGGTTAAATCTGGATTGATTATATCCAGAGCACATATAACCTTGTTTTTTGCCCAATGTAAAATCGGATTTTCTCCAATATAACCAGCATCCTTTAATTTCTGCATGAGCAGTGCAAATTGTAGCTTAAAGTTAGTATTATAACCATAGCATACCTTGGATGCTAATTCATCATTCAGGGTTATGAATTCTTCTTCATCCATCTCTAGCTCTGGTATAGCATGTGCTGAAATGTTAACCTCAGATGTAGTATTAATGGTTGTAATACTTCTGTAAAATGTTATCTCTGATCCTTCAATTCGAAGTCTCCCTGCTACTGCTCTAATAAAATTACAACCCAAGAGCATTTGAATTCCATCCTTTAAATTCATATGTTGATAAGTAAAAGGAATGCGGAATTTATGAGTACTTATAGTCATCATACCATCCTTGACTTTCATTCTTGTTTCTTGTTGAGAATTTATCCCTGAGAAAACAATCTTGTAATTTATTTCTTCAAAGGCTTCCTTTGGCAGAGCATCCTTGCAAATACAACACTTTGTTGCTCCTGTATCCAAAATAGCTTAAACTTTTGTGTCTGGAATACCAGGAATATGGAAAATTATTTCCATATTATATAATCTATTGATTAAAGACTTTGTTGGCACAGAGAATGCTACTTCCTTTTCAATACTGCTGTCATTTGTTGAACCAAATGACCCTGTATTTCTTTGTGTAGGAGTTAAAGCCGCAACTTCTTCAATTTGAGGAGTAATAATTTTTTCCAGAATAAGTGTCACCTGTTTCTAGTGAAATTATACTGTCAGGATTATTTACAAGTAAGATTTGAATTTCACCTCGATAATCGGCATCAATTACTCCTGCTCCAATATCTAACTTGAGTCGTGATGATGCTCCAGATCTTGCTGCTGTCCTTGCATAATATCCTTCAAGGAATTCCAGGCCTATTCCTGTTTTTACTAGCTTTCTATCTCTTGCAGGGATATTTATTGCTTCATCAAGAAAGAGATCATATCCCAGAATTTTTGTCGTCCCAGTAAACATACGAATCTTAAGAAATTCAAAAGTGGTGGCCCCTACCTCTTTCCCCGGAAGAGAAGGCATAAATTCCTTATTAACTTGATCATCAGATGTTGCGTATGGTCTAGTAATTCTCGTATAATTTCCTCCTGTTTCTAGTAGGACGGTATGAATTGTATTTCTTTGTAAGGGATGGATTTTCCTAAATAATATTTGCTGCATGATGGGCAGGCGGTCATTCTGCATTGTAAACAATGAATACTCATAGTGTCAGTTGTAATCATTTTGCAGAAAGTACAATAAAGATACTTGGTTTTAGAAACGGTCTGATTTTCCTCCCAGTAATGTTGACAATTCTTCATAACATCGCCCACATAGACTCGGCAGCGCCATCCACATTCTTCATCACCCATCATAAAGATACCTTCCCATTGTAAATCTTCTAAGGCATATTTTGCATAATTGAGAGGTCCAGTTTCTCCTTCAGAAAGATTGCATATGACATCAGAATCGGGCTCATTTAAATCAACTGATAATATATCATAATCAGAAGGTAAATCGAGCTGATCCATGACAGCCGCTCAAGCAATATTTCCAGTTTTTCTTTTACATTCTCTGGCAAAGTGTCCTAGTTCACCACAAATAAAACACTTGCATTTATGTTGTTGTTCAACTTTCTTCTTTTTGAAAACACGAACATGTGTATCATGTGGTTTGCCTTTGTATATTTTTGACTTTCTTAAACCATATTTCTTCTGTTTGCCTTCATAGTCAAATCTTTAACACTTCTTTGTACTGCTGCCTTTTTGCATATCTCTGCCAAATATTGATAAATAAAATGTATTCTGGGCATTACACTAATTTGATTACCTGCATGACGTACCTTAAAGGCAGCTTCCACATCATTTGCGATTAACGGTGGAAATTTTCAGAATAATTTATCTAATAATTCTAGACTAATAAACATTCTTCCTGATTTTGCTTCTAGGACTTTGTAATCATTTAGAAAACTGAATATATCCTTCATATTAGAGCAAATAAGCCTTTCAAGGTCAATATATGCTTGATCTTGTTCAATTGTTGTACCTTGGTAAGGGTCTTCTAATAGGATAAATCTTCGAGTAGCTGATAACACATTTTGAGTTTCTCCTGCCATTTGTATAAGCTCCTCATATTCTCGTGCATAAATCATTCGTCATTGAATCCACATCTTTATTTCATTTTCTCCAAGAAGATTTTCAATAAACTGCACCTTTTGCTTATTATCAATCTAGGTTCGTTCATTAACTAGATTATTTGTAATTGACTCCCAACGAGAAATAATATCATGATATTGACCAATATCTTCTGGAAATACTAGCATAGCTCCAGTAGTTTGTTGAGCTGAAGGGAGTGTCCATGCCTGGTGATCTAGCGCCTTTCCTTTGAACTTGCCCTTATAGGGCCCATTATCTGTGAATTGGGGAGTTGTGCCTTGAGCTGGAGGGTAATTGATTTGCCCCATTAGTGGCTCATTAGGTTGCCGATAATGAGAGATTACTGAATCTGATGTGGAGGCGAAAGCCTTTTCCTTTGATGGTTTAGCCAACCATCCCAAAGACTTGATACCTAAAGCATTATAGAACTAAGTAAATAGGTAGCTAAGTCTAAGTCTAAGTTCCAGATCTGGAACTCAACGTCTACGTCTGAATCCGATTCTTTTGATACCTGCAATGGCTATGTCTGAATCCGATTACGTCTAAGTCTAAGTCTACGCCTACGCCTAAGCCTAAGCCTACGTCTAAGTCTAAGTCTAAATTTTAATTTTTAAATTCTTAATTTTAAATTTCTTAGTCATCTTACTCAATTTATGCTTTCAATCAGGGAACCATATAATTTTGTGAGATGAGTTAAGTTTATTTTCAGGATTTGGTTTAACTTTGTGTTAGATTCAGGTTTAGCTTTGGGTTCAACAAACAGGTCGTCGAGGTTTTCCAAATAGTCTTATCCACTAGTTAGGATCTGTAAGGGGTAGCTTCAATTAGTTCCACTAAGCCAAATGCACTAGATCGAAGCCATATCTTCCTAAACATGCATAGACAGAGTTTCCCTAGCATCCAAAACTTCACTAGTATCGTTGGTCAAGTTAAACTTTTGCCCCTTTTTAAACTAGTCCTAATTATCCATTTGGATAAGCTATTTTTAGAAGTGCCAACTAATTTGGATCCTCCCCTTGAACTATTGAATATTTTAAGTTTTAGGTTTATGTCGATTTGTTTTATAGTTGTAGTATACTTAGTTATAGTTTTTGTTTATATTGTATTTATTTAAGTTAGGTTTGGTTGATTTAAGTTTTTATTTGTATTCATTTTAGAAGATTTAATTTTTAGATTTTAAGGGAGAGATATTTAATTTAGTTTGATTTATGTAATAAATTTTATCTTTTAGTATATAGTATTAATTGAGTTCTACTTGCGTGGTTAAGCACGCTTTTGGAACCCAAGACTTAATTTGATTTTTATTTGGTTAACTAAATATATAAAGGTTTTGTTTGTTGAGCTAGACTTAAATCCAAGTTCGGACTTGATGTACACAACTCTTTGTGATCCAAGTATCATGTCAAGGTACTTGGATCTAGTTGTGAATTTTTCAAGTAATTCTTTTAGTTTAACTATTTTATTTTTCAGTCTGAAATTATCCTCCTCGAGTTTTGCAACTTGAGTTGGGATTTCAGTTTGAATTGGTTCAGTTGTTGAGTTTAGTTGTTCATTAAGTAGTTAATTTTCTATTTAAGCATACAATGATTTTAAAGAACTTTTTATTTAAACTAAAATATACCTCATCGGAACCTTCGGAAACGAGTGCAGACTCGTGGCTCAACTCGGGTTCAGACCCGTCCTTCGATTTACTTTTCGATTCTGGTTCGTATGTCATCAGTGCGAGGTAGTTGGAGTGCTTCGGTTCTTCGCTATCTGAATCTTCCCCTTAGGATTCATCCCACGTTGCTTTAAGAGCTTTCTTCTTTTTCAGTTCGGGCAGTCGGTCTTGTAGTGCCCCTTGTTGTTGCATCCAAAGCAGGTCACATTCTTGTTGTTAGAGTTGGAGGTGGAGTTGATCTTTTGCAAGTCCTTATTGGTGAAGTTCTTCTTTCTCCTAGTGAATATTTTTCTTACCAAGTTCACCGAGTGTTCTTCATCATCTGAGTCTAGGTCAGACTTGACTTCAGGTTCCGGTTTGGATTTGGACTTGTCTTTTGATGACCTTACAATAAGAGTAAGACCTTTCTCATGTTTGGCGTTAGTTTGTTCGTGTAGTTCTAATTCACAAAATAGTTCATCTAATTTTAACTTTAATAAATTTCTAGAAATCTTATAGGCATCCACAATAGATGCTCACTGCATTTCGAGGAAACACGTTTAGAGCATGCCTTATTAGATCACTGTTCTTCATCTGGTGGCCGATGGTGTGAAGTCCATTGAGAATATCCTTCATCCTCGCGTACAGCTGACTGGCGGTCTCACCTTCCTGCATTTTGACATTAAATAATTTATTTAAAAACAAATATCTTTTTGTTACCTTTGCGTCGTTGGTTCCCTCGTGCAGTTCTATGAGCTTATCCCACAGTTCCTTTACGTTTTCGTGTGGGCCGACACGGTTCAACTCTTCTTTTGTTAGCCCATACTGAATTATGTTGAGAGCCTTGAAGTCGATCTGAGCCTCTTTCTTCATTTTCGGATTCTAATGTTCTGGGTCCATTGGAATTCCGGCGTTGTCGGCGGGAGCTTTGTAACCTCTGGTGATGATGAACCACTGGTCGAAGTCGGTATTCAGGTATACCTCTATCCGCTTCTTCCAGTACGGGAAGTCATCACCATTGAATAGGGGAGGACAAACGGTGTTGTACCCTTCAAGTTGTGTCATTTGAGTGCAGGAAAGATAAACTAAAGAAGATACCAAGACTTAGTCTTGAATTAGCAGAGTTTAAGATATACCTATAGAAAAATTTGAGAGGTGTTGCACCAATCTCAAATTAAAACCGAACAAAAAATTATCTGAATAGGTAAAGTTTTACCAATTCAAATAGAATACGAAAAACAAAAGAAATCTAAAAATGATTCCCCCGACTTGATTGGTAGTTGCACCAATTCAGAGCAAAACCTGCTCTGATACCACTTGTTGGATCGATCACATGTGAGAGGGGGATGAATCACATGATTTTCAAAATTTTTCTTTTCGGTTTTAAAAACTCAGTACGTAGCGAAAAACTACGAAAAAAGACCGAAATAGAAAAGCAAGTAAAAGAACACGCGTTCGGTTTTATTTGGTTCAGAGCCTTTGACGACTCCTACTTCAAGACCCAGGTCCTGCGGACCTATCGATCGGTAATCCACTAAAATACCTTTTCCGATACCTCCGGAAAAGGGAATTGAGTACATAAAAAGAAGGAACAAGTGCAACACCCTGCACTTGTCCTATTGCAAGTAATTAAGTATGTAAATTATAGTTCATTACCCAACACCTTCGAAGATTGTCAGCTTAGGCTCGGTAGTCAAGCGCAACAGTGTCGTAGCAGAGTCACAGCAGTAGGCCAGAGCAGCCGGAACCTCAATTGAATACACAGAAGCATGTATATATGTGTTGTTCTGAAGGCTTCTCGAGACTACCTTATATAAGGCATGGAAGGCACCTTCTATAGCCCAAACTGTTCGACATTTATCCGCTGTGAAGTCCAAAATTCATCCTGCGGAAGGCTCTTTCGATGAACAGTACAAAGACGCCTTCCATCTTCGTTGAAGGTGCCTTAGGACAATGTTCATCCAAAGACAATTTTCTCTTTTTACCCTGTAAAATAATGTTAGTCCAAAATACCCTGCAAAATAAGTAGTAGGACAATAATAATGAATAAAAGGTGTAGTAATTAGTTCCTGTCCCTCCAGGACCAGAAACTAATCAAGGTCTCAGTTTAGAAATCTCAAATGGACCTAAATTGGACCAACGCCTACCGTCCCTTCAATCGGGGCGTGTCCTCACTTGGTCACTCTCCTCTAGTGACTTATCTTATCTTATCATCTTGCCAGACATCCGGTCAGTCCGTCGACCTGCCTAGACTTCTTGCCAGCTATCCAATCGACCTATTGACCTAGCTAAACTTCGCACCAGCTATCCGGTCGGTCCGTCGATCTAGCTGAATTTCTTACTAGATACTCGATCAGTCCGCTGACCTATCTGGATTTCATACCAGCTATCCGGTCAGTCCGTTGACCTAGCTGAATTTCCTGCACACTTAACCAAGTGGTTAGATCACAACAAAATCTAACTTAACTTATTTATCATTTATCAAAACCTGAGTTAGACCATTAGTGCAAAACTGCACCAACAATAGGAGAAGGCTGCCATTGGAGAAAAGGAGAAGAAGAGATGGTGAAGAAAAAAGAAAAAAGAAAGAAGATATTGAGAGGTTTTGTTGTAATTAGAGGAGAAAAGAATAGATGGGGAGAAGAAAAGGAAGAAGGAAAACTCGGGCCCTCGAGGCGCATGGAAAAGAAAAGGAGAAAATAGACGTAGGAAAGAAAAGATAAAAGAGATAAATTTATTTTTAAAAAAAAGATATTGTATTTCTAAATGAATGGATTAAAACTTGATTCTTACCCTAATTGGACCATTTCAAATTTGAAATGATCCCAATTTAAATTCATGTGATCCTTACCTTCAGAACTATCTAATGGATTTAATTTAGATTCAATCCAACTTTAATTCAACACTTTTATTTTGTGTTCAACGATTTAATTGATCTATTTTTATCTATTCAAAATTTTAGTAAAAAATTAAATTAAAATTTTAAATATTCTTTTAAAATATCTTGAATCTTTATGAATCGTGAATCGGCAATTTCGAACCGTGAACCGTAACCGTCGACCCATTGATCTCGAACCGTCGGTCTTAAATCATCAGTCCCGAACCGTTGGTCTGAATCGACGGTCTGAACCGTGGTTGGGTCTAGATGAATGGCTAGGATGGCTAGATATTAGTGGTGGATCAGATTGCTTCATATCTACATCAACGACCCAGATTAATCCAGATCTAGATAGATGAACAAGATGCTCTAGATCTCCATCGAAGGCCCAGATTGGACTTCTGCTTTAACTCTAGCCTAGGCTAGAATTGATCCAATTCCACTCGAGTCCATGGGTCATCTTTAATTCCTACAAAATAAGATGCACTTTTTTAGATAAAATTTTAAAAATATAGGAAAATTGCATCAAAGCTATAAATAAATAGATCCAAACTCGTAAAACATAATATAAATCAACAATTAACTATGAAAAGATAAAAATATAAAATATGAGAGCCAAAATAATATGTCAAAATGCAAGTTATTAGCTTTCTAAACGGTTAAATTTTTTTACTATTTTTTATACATAATATTATAAATAGTCATCATTCTTTATGTAATATATGTGATTACATGATGTTTAGGTATAAAAAGCTTCATTAAATATAATACAATTCATATAAGATTTAAATAAATTTATAAATGCAACTAACGAGATAATTAATAAAGATTCGTTACCATATTAATACTAATATAGATAGTTTAAAATTTAAAATTTCAATCCAATATGGCAACAAACTAATAAGGACTAGACTAAACATAACTAATCTTCTAAATCATCTAACACATGCATGATAGAAGTAGGGCTGTAAATGAACTAAGCGTTCGTGAATAAACTTGGTGTTCAGCTTGATAAGAACTTGTTTATGTTCGTTCAATATACATAAGATTAAAATTAAACAAACAAGTTTGAACACATATGTGTTCAGCTCGTTAACGTCCGTGAACAACATTCGTGAACAACGTTTATAAACAATATTCACGAACCATATTCATTAATAACTCTTTTTCAATATGTTAAATAAACAATAAAATAAAATAAAATAAATAAATTTAAATTATCAAGCTCAATAACCAATCAAACAACTAAAAGTTTCAAACAATCAAAGAAGCTTGAATTGAGAGCTTGATATCTAAACGAACCAAACTCGAACCAAGCTTAAGCCAAGCTCGAACCAAGCTCAAGCCAAGCTTGAATTGAGAGCTTGATAACATCTAAACGAACCAAGCTCAAACCAAGTTTCAAACAAGCTCAAGCTCATAAAAAATAAACCAAGCCAAACTTAAATACTCATTTCAAAAGCTTAGTTCATTTTAAGCTCGGCTTGGTTACCTTATCAAACAAGCTTGAACACTCCAAAGCTCGATTCAGCTTTGCTTGTTTACAACCCTAAATAGAAGCAAATCTCCACCTATTTCTCTTTTACTCTTCTTCTTTATAAGATTGACGTTGAATTTGATATATACAAGATCATTCAATCTTGATGTCTCGAGTCTATTCCTCTCTTAGTATGTATCTAAACAACAACAACAACCAAGCCTTTTCTCACTAGGTGGGTTCGGCTGTATGAATCCTTTTACGCCATTGAGCTCTATTTCCTATTATATCATCATATATATTTAAATAAATTTTATCTTGTTGTATTGTTGTTAACCAAGTTTTTTTTTGTCTTCCTCTTCCTCGTTTGATATGAATCGCCTAACTGGAGCATTTATTGGTCATCTAAGCACATGTCCGTACCATCTTAAACGTGTCTATCAGAGTTTTTCCTCAATAGATGCAACTCCGACTTTCTCTCTAATGCTCTCATTTTTTATTTTGTTCATCCTCGTATGTCCACACATCCGCCTTAACATTCATCTCTACAACTCTCATCTTCTGCTCATGTGCTCGAGTCATAACCCAATATTCAGCTCCATATAACATAGCAGGTCTCACCGCTTTTTTATAGAACTTACCTTTAAGTTTAAGAGGTACTTTACGGTCACATAAAACACTCGACGCTCCCCTCCATTTCACCCATTCTGCTTGTATTCCATGTAAGACATCTCTCTTAATCCCTCCATCATTTTATAAAAATGATCTTAAATATTTAAATCTCTCAGTTCCGGTCAACTCGTCCTCTCCTATCTTAACAATTGTTTCATTACTTCTAATATTGCTAAACTTAAATTCCATATATTCTATCTTTAATCTACTAAGCTTAAAATATTTCCCTTCTAGTGTTTCCCTCCAAGATTTTAGTTTAGCATTTACTCCTTCACGTGTTTCATCTACCAAAATAATATTATCTGCAAATAACATGCACCACGATACTGTCTTGAATGTGCGCAGTGAGTTCGTCCATAATTAGTGTAAAAAGATAGGGACATAGAGCTGATTCTTGATTGGAAATGCTTGAGTTACTCCGCCTGAAGTCTTTACTCTGGTCGTTACATCCTCATACATATCCTTAATTAGTTCAATATATGTTACGCTAACACCTCTCTTTTCTAAAATTCTCCATATAATTTCTCTTGGGATTCTATCATAAGCTTTTTCTAAGTCAATGAATACCATGTATGATCTTGTTTTTGCTCCCGATATTTTTCAATTAATTATCTAAGAAGATGTATAGCTTCTATTGTCGACCTTCCAGGCATTAACCCAAATTGATTTTCTGTCACTAGTCTCCTTAATCTTTTTTCTATTACTTCTTCCCAAAGTTTCATAGTATTACTCATTAGTTTAATACCCCTATAGTTTGCATAATTTTGTACGTTTCCCTTGTTTTTATATAAGGGAACTAGAGTACTTATCCTCCATTGATCAGACATTTTTCCGTTTTCAATATCATGTTAAATAATTTTGTAAGTCATTCAATACCTTGTTTCCCTAAGCACTTCCATACCTCTATCGGAATATCATCTGGTCCAATGGCTTTTCCATTGTGCATCTCATTTAAAGTTTGTTTTACTTCTGAAGTTTGAATTCTAAGATAAAAATTAAAATTTCTATGTTCATTTGACCTACTTAAATTACCTAAGTTAAGTTGGTCACCTAAACCTTCATTAAAAAGTTGATGAAAATACCTCTTCCACCTCTCTTTTATTTCTCCATCGTTTACTAATACCCTATTATATTCATCTTTAATACATTTTATTTGGCTATAATATCTTGTTTTCCTTTCTCTCACTTTAGTTATTTTATAAATGTCTCTTTTGTTGGTGCGGGAAGCATCCGACGATCAAATCTATGTTTTGATTATGTCAAAAGGATCAAAGTTAATCGTTCCAACATCTTTCCCCTTCTTTTGTATCCAATTTTTGATATAATCGTTCAAAAGTTTCATTTTTGCTTCACTCACTACTTTCTTAGCTTCTTTATTGGCTATTGTATATTTTTTTTAAGTTTTCCTCGTTCTTACAAATATATAATTCCTTATAAGCTATTCGTTTTTCCTTCACTTTCTCTTGTACTTTCTCATTCCACTACCAAAATTCTTTACTTAGTGGTGCATGTCCCTTTGACTCACCGAGTACACTCTTAGCTACTATTTTCAACTTTGATACAATCTCATAGAGTCATTGTATATTTCACCTAATGCTTATACTTCTACCTTCTCCTTAAATATATTTTACTTCTCATCCTTTAACTTCCACCACTTAATTCTAGGAATCGTATATATTTTCTTTCTATTAATACAATGTTTGAGGCGTATATCCAACACTATTACCCTATGTTGGGTAGTTAAGCTTTCTCCAGGGATGACTTTGCAATCTTTATAAATCTTTCTATCCTTCTTCCTAATCATAAGAAAATCAATTTGTGATTTATTATTCCTACTTTTGAATGTGACTAAGTGTTCTTCTTTTTTCTTAAAAAACGTATTAGCTAATATAAGATCATATGCTATCGCAAAATCTTTTCCCTTCCTCATTCCTCGTTCCAAACCTATAACTCCCATGTACTCTCTCATATTCCTCATTTTTCATTCCGACATACCCATTTAAATCACCTCCTATTAAAATCATTTCATTTGGTGGAATATTTTATAATATTTCATCTAAGTCCTCCTAAAACCTTGATTTGGTAGCTTCATCTAATCCTACCTGTGGTGCATATACGCTAATTATGTTCATAGTTTCTTTCGTCACTATTAACTTAAGGGTTATAATTCTATTCCCTTTTCTAAGTACTCCTACAACTTTATCCCATATATCTAAACAATTAAAAAATTATTTATTAAAAACTAATATAAAGAAAGGATATATAGCATAATTTACTTACCTCTTCAAATTAGTTTTAATTTCTTTCACATCCCCGATGAACTACTTGTAAAAAGAGAAATCTTATTGTCATTTTTTTTTGTTAGTTTGGAGTGTCACCACCATAATTGGACCACCATTCAACTTTAAAAAGTAAAGAGGCAAAAAAATGATAAATCAAAAAATTGGTAAAAGAGACATGTTTTTTTTACAATGACCGTTATTTCTTTTTCAAAGTTTTCAAATTTATGTTTATACGTCAACAATTCCTCATTAGAAATGATGGACTGCATGTCTTCATCGGTAGAAAAAATTCTCTCAAATACAATTCAAGAATTCATTCATAACAATGGTGTCATTTTGTATGTTTGGATCTTTAAAGTAAAAAATCGGATCCAACAAATAAGCGACATTAATGCAAAAGACTATCAAATCTTTCTTTAAAATAGGGGTGGCCTTTTCTTATTTTTTGAAAGCTTTTTTAATCTCTTCCTTGACTTGTTCACTCATTAAAAAGGTTATTGAGGACTTTTTGTCCTATCAATAAGTGTAAAACTTTCACTAAAGGAAATCATTCAAACAAATCCAAAGAAACACCATTCCAAAAAGAGATACTTGTAATCATCGCTTTCCCCTTCACACTACTTTATTTTGTTTTGCACTCCTCGGATGTTAAGTCTCAATTGATTTTCTTGTCTTTGAGACTTTCCAAGGTCAAAAATAAAGTAGCAAATCTAGTCACCTAGGCCTCACAATATCCCTTTTCTTAATATTTTTCCTCGTAATAACTAAAGTTCTATGATGTGCATAGATGAATATTGTTAGGACCCTTGCTTCTTAAGCATTCCACTATACTTGGGTAGCTTTCCAATTGCTTCATGCATGAGTTTGATTGTATTAGTCGCACAAGAGATCCAAAAAATTTAAGCTTGTGTAACCTTCAACAATTTTGCCTCTGCCATATTGTTTATCGCATTATCTGTCATTACTTGAATAACATGTTGAGGGCAAATTTTATTGATGTATTTTTTCACAAACTCGAAGATGAAGATATTGTTTGTCCCTATATCCCTCTTTTTGGTATGCTTTCCACAAACCAAAACATGTTGAAGCATGTCCTAAGACATTCGTTGAAGATAAAAAAAAAAAAGTAAGAGCTTATTTTTAAATAGCAAGAAAGGGTGAAAGAACTAAAAGAAAAGAGGTAGAAATAAATATAAGTGTTGAGGTAGAGAATGATGATTATAGAGAGATTCTTCCAAAATGAAGTCAAAGCATCTCGGGCATATTGATAAGTGGTCATCCACATCCAACAAAGGTAAGACAAAAAACATAAATGATGCATTGAAGTTAAAGTTTACAAATGATGTGCATGAGTACCTTGCAAGATGGATTTATGAGGCAGAGATTCATTTTCATACAATTGATAATTAAAGCTTTAGACAATTTATAGAGGCGGTTGGCCAATTCGGCCTGAGCTACAAACCTCCAATATCTTCTAAGGGAGCCACTTTCGAAGTAAGAAATTGATGACCAAATTATCTCTAAAAAAATATGAATAATAGATGAAAAATAGATGTTCAATTATGATCAATGCGTGACGGATCGCTAAAGGAGAAACATTATGAATTTATGTTTTAATTGCAAACTAAGCACTTCATTTCCTTGATTTTATTGAAGAATCCATGGAGGCGGTTGGCCAATTCAACCCAAACTACAAACCTCCTAGGCTTACATCTTTGAGTTTGTGGAAAAATATATTAATGAAATTAACCCTCAACATGTTCAAATAATGACGGACAATGCAACAAACAATATTGAGGTGGCGGAGTTTTTGAAGGTTACTTAACTTTAAATTTTTTTGACATCTTGTGCGACTCATACAATCAACCTCATATACTTGAAGCAATTGGAAAGCTACTCAAGTTTAGCGGAATGCTTTAGAAAGTAAAGGCTCTAACAATATTCATCTATGCACATCATAGAAATTTGACTATTATGAGAAAATATATCAAGAAGAGGGATATTGTGAGGGTCGGGATGACTAGATTTGCTACTTCATTTTTAACCTTGGAAAATCTTATAGGCAAGAAAGATCAATTGCCCTTAGTGTGAAGGGGAAAGCGACGAGGCAACACTAACAAGTATCTCTTTCTGGAATGATGTTTTTTTTACTTTGAATATTTTCACCTCTTTAGTGAAAGTTTTACGCCTTGATGGTGACAAAAAGCCCTCAATAGCCTTTTTATTGAGTGCACTTAAACAAGTCAAGGAAGATATTAGAAAAGTTTTCAAAAAAGAAAGAAAATATATCACCTCTATTTTGAATATTTTTGATGAGAAGTCTAAAGGTAGACTTGATAGTCCTTTACATTATGTCGCTTATTTATTGAATCCAATTTTTTTCTTCAAGATCGAAACATACAAAATGACATTAGTGTTGTTATGAATGAGTTCTTGAATTGTGTTGCAAGAATTTTTTTCCACCGATGAGGACATACAATCCACCATTTCTAATGATAAATTATTGAAGTATAAGAATAAATCTGGAAACTTTAGAAGAGAAATGGCGGTCGCAGCATATGAAAAAGTGAATGTGTATCATCACTTTGATCTGGGTACATTTGTTTTCTTTATTTCCATTCACTAACATACATGTTTCTTTTACCTATTTTTTTGTTATTCTTTTTTTTCCTTCTTACTTTTTTAAGTTGGATGGTGTTATTATGGTGGTGACACTCCTTCAAAGTTACAAAAAAAAAATTTGACAGTGAGATTTCTCTCTTTGACAAGTTCATCGGGGTGGGAAAAAAATTGAAATTAATTTGATGGGGTAAGAATCTATTCATAAATTATGTTATCTATCCTTTCTTTTTATTATTTTTAATAATTTTCTAATTATTTAGATACTTACTAAGAAGAGGAATAGGTTTGAGATATCAAGATTGAATGCTCTTGTATATGCATCGGAGAAAGAGAATGAAGAAGATGTTGATTTTGAGTACAATGATAAGAGAATTATGGATGTAGTTGATGTATGTCAAATTCAATGTCAATCTTATGAAAAAGAAGTGTAAAAGAGGAGCGCCTTTATCTCTAGCTAGTGAAGCTCAAGGTTGGTTTGTCGAGCCGGTTTTGGGACTTACTTGGAGAATAGCGGCAGAGGACTCGGAGAGAATGGTCCTACAACCAAGAAGGAGTGCAAGGAACATACTCATTAAAGAATTTGATGAGGATTTAGATACATAGGAGGAGAAGAATGAAAAAGATGTTTATTTTGAGTCCGATGATGAGAGGATTATGGATATAGTTGATATATGTCAAATTCAACATCAATCTTATGAAGAATAAGAGTAAAAGAGAGACAGAGATTTGCCTTTATCCTCTCTAGCTAGTGAAGCTCAAGGTTGGTTTGCCAAGCCAGTTTCGGGACTTGGAGAATGGTGCGGAGGCCTCGGAAGCAGATAGAGAACTTGATGAGGATTTGGATACATCGAAGGAGAAGAATAAAGAAAATGTTGATTTCAAGTCCGATGATGAGAAGATTATGGATGTTGTTGATGGTGTAAATGATTTAGAAGATTAGTTATATTTAGTCTACTCCTTATTGTCATGTTGGATTGAAACTTTAAATTTTAAACTTAAGCTTATGATAAAATTAATGATATGGCTTTTCTTAATATTAATATGATGATTAATCTTTATTAATTATCTTGTTAGTTGAATTTATATATTTATTTTTAACTTAGGCTTATTTATGCATAAATATCATTTAATTATATATATTACATAAAGAATTATGACTATTTATAATATTATGGATAAAAATAGTAAAAAAATAAAATTCATGCGCCTAAGCAATGGAGGAGGTAGGTGTGCATTGACCGCCCGACATGACTATACAAATCATATGTTTAGTATTGATTTTTATAAAGAATAAAAACTATTAAATTTATACAAAGTATTGTTTAGAGTTCCATTAATGAGCCTGAAGTTATGTATAAACTTAAGAACCAGATGAGCCTGTCAAAATATATTGTCCACCTTTGTTATCTGATTAAGTAAAGAATTCAATCTTGATTTTTGACTTGGTGTACCAAAACAAACCTAGGGTTAGTGTGGCTGACATGCAGGGTCTGAAGGATAAATTACATCTCACCGTGCAAGCAACTAAAACTCAAACCTCAACACCTAGTTTAGTGTGGCTATTAGTGTTTTGGCAGATTAACATTTTTTCAGCTGGATGTAAAATTGGAATTTAAAGAAGCTTAACAGAGTTATTTACTACAGGTATCAATTAAGTGATTGTGTCTCCTATTTGAAGTTGTTATTCATTATGCTTGAGAGGCCAATGCAAAGTTACTGAGTCTTTTGTTTATCCTCAAAATTTAAAACCTAATGTTGATGGTTCTCTCAAAATAATATTTTTGCAACCTTGCAAGATATTTTGATACTTATTCCTAGTTTAGATTGCTGTATTTAGCATGCTCAAAATTTGGTTCTTCATATAAATTTTGAGTTGATTTGCTTTTCTTCTTTGTTGCAGTTTATGGTAGCATACATTGGCATTCCTTACCCTTTTGTTCTAGAATTACTCTTTTAAAGAATACCTTGTCTGTTAATTTTTCCTGTTTCTTGTTTTGTTTAGAAGTGAGTTTTGTGTCAGGTAATATTTTCTCTTTGATAAAGTAGTTTTCGGCATTGATGTTTGTAGCATAAGCGTAACCAAGTGCGTGAAGGAATAAGAAAAATAATTAAGTGGTTATTTGATGGGGGCAAGGTTGCTGATTGTAGCTGCTGTTGACTTGGGTGGTTTATTGCATGCAAGTATGGTTCAGGATAAATTATCTTGAGTCATCATAGACCAGCTATCCATGCTATACGTGCTGATACCATGATGTTTAAGTTTATCTATGCTTATAGTTTCGGAATTGGCTGGTTGAGGATATGTCATGAGTTAATAGTCCTATATTCTGATCTGCCAACAATCCAAGTTATGCTTATAAGGTAGTGCTCACAATAAAGTTGTCAAAATTAATTTTCTTCACTTGTCCAAAATTATTCCATGTAATGGCCCTTGATACCGATTGGAAATAATTTCTCATCTTGCATTAACTTAAGAGAAAATGTGCCTCCTTTTGATTGAATTTATTTCCTGCAAATAATTTACTTCTATTGTGTGTGTTTTCCACCAGATATTCAATTTATGTTTTAATCCTATTCCTCTCATTCAGTCATTCCCTCTCATTCAATCATTCTAGTAGTTCTCCAAAGCCATGGGAATAGTTCAATTAGACTAGCCTTTAAACTTATGCATTAATTTCTCTCTTACTAAGTTGGATATATGGTGAATTACACAATATGCTGGCACTGTCATTTAACTTGATAAATTAATCAGTATAGTCTTTTGTAATTTGCATTTACAATAATAAAATAGGTGTATACAATAAGAGCTGGCATTTCATGGAGAAACGAACACACTATCACGTAATTGTTCCCTTATTTGAAACTTTGCAAAGAAACACCCTTTTTTATTGGAATCCTCAAAGGGGCGCTCCTTTTTTATTTTTATCAAAAGGGATGCCCCACCAACCCCCTCTTAAAAGTACACAACCCTCGAGTGCATTGTTTGGTCGACCTTGATTTTTTGTCAAGCTGGTTTCAAGTTTAAACCTTGAACCGGTTGGGTTCAAAAGTTAAAAATTGTGCATTTTTAAAGGAAAATCAAATCGACCGGGCATGACCTTGTTGTTTCAAATCCTGCACTTGGTCATCCTATCTGTCTTCACTGATCAACTCCACCGCACAACCTACCTATTGTCTCCTTAGTTTCCTCTCTTTCTTAGGTATGTTTGTATTTTATGACGTGTTTAGGGTTTGGCCTTTGTCAAGGTTCAACACCATTTTTGGTTGCTCGATTATCTTTGCCGATCAGCTCCACCACTTGTTATCTCCTCATCTTCTTGTCTATTGTCAAAGATATGTTTGTAGTTTAGGTCGAGTTTAGGGTTTAGTGTATGTTAAATTCTAGGATTCAAAGTTTTTCATTGCTTTATGATTTACGATATGATAAGGCCCAAAGTTCATAATGATTCAGGGTTTAGGATTTATATATTACTTGGTTGTCGAAGTCCATATCTACTTCAACCTTTATAGTTTTCGGCTCTATGTAGTTGTAACTATTGGAACTCCAAGGTTGTTTTGATGTGATCAAACAAGTTAGGTCCTGTGGTATTTTAACCTTGTGTCTAAGTGTGCAGGAGCTTAGGAGCACAAGAAGTCGAGCAAAAGACGCAGCTAGCGAGAAGGATGGCACGGGAGAGAGTCGATGGGCTCGGTGCGTCTGAGGGACGAGGTGCTGCGGAAGAGTACGCGGGCGGACGAGAAGGAGGCGCGCGGTGTTTCTGAGGACGAGATGTTGAAGCGGAAGGTTGCTCGAGAAGGTCGGAAATTGGGTTCGGGTAAGCCCTATTCCGGATGGCCTAGACCACCCAAGCGAGCAGAGCTGGAGCGGAAGATCTGGACCGAGGTGAGCAAAACTGGAGCAGAGGGCCCGGATTGGAAAAAGTCAACTGTGTTGACTTAAAGGCTTCGGGCGCCTGAAACCTGATTCTATCCAGACCGCGTTTGACCGCGATCCGTTGCGGAGGGGATAAAGTTTATCCTCTCTAGGCGCCTGGAACCCTTCCAGGCGCCCCGATCAAGGCTATAAATATAGCCTTGGTCCAAGAAGCTAACAATAACAAGCAATTTGATTTACAACACTTGTGCGCTTCTCTTTGTTAGTTTAGCTTCTCGTTTACTATGCTTGAATGATGTAAGAGGCTTCTCCGCCTGAAGGAGATACTTAGTGCGATTCATTTTCTTGGATTAACAACCTCCCCGGTTGTAACCAAGTAAAAACTGTGAGCCTCGTCTTTTTGTTTATTTAATTAATTTATGCAAGTGTTCTTTTAAGGCCGAGAAGGGTATTTTTGTTTTTAGTTTGTGCAAGGCTATTCAACCCCCCCCCCCTCTCTAGCCGGCCAACGGTCCCAACAAGTGGTATCAGAGCCAAGTTGCTTTAGGAGGACTAACCGTCGATCGAAGTAAAGACAATGGCCGGACCGAGCATATACCCGCCGAAGTTCGAGGGGGAGTTCGCTAGCTGGAAAAAGCGAATGCAGGTATTCTTTAAAACCGACTTTAAATTACTTTTAATAATAAAGTTCAGTTTTGTATCACCCCGAAGGTAAGGAAGAATACCAATGTACGAAGAAAGAGCAGACCGACTACGTGGCAAACGGCAAAGCAGAATTCCATCTGCTGAGCGTCCTTCCGCCACAAGAAGTCAACCGGATCGGCACCTACAACTCAGCAAAGGAGCTTTGGGAAAAATTCCTTGAGCTACACGAAGGGACGTTCGAAGCCAAGCTCGCGAGATGAGACTTACTCCGCAACCAGCTAACGAACCTACGACTTGAAGAAGACGAAACGATTATACGTCTTCGCTCGAGGACTAAGGAGCTCATCACCGGATTTCCAATCTCGAAAATTCGGTAAGTAACCGAGATTCACTGAGGTACGCTCTTAATGCATTCCCTAGAAATACAAAATGGGCATCATTAGTAGATGTCTTCTATATCTCTATGGTCTTAGAATCTATTACCTTAAAAGAATTCTTTTCAACTTTTGAAGTGCATGAATCGAGATGTGTAGGTACGAAGGAGCCGTAGCACAACATCGTCCTCAAGGTAACAAGAGACGAACATGAGTCAGAATCTTCTCTCGGCGACGAGGAAATGGTGATAATGGTGAGACGTTTTAAAAAGTTATATAAGTCAAGAAAACTAGCCATCCGCAGGGTAGAAGGAAAAGGACGATTAGATGCTACCACTGCAACGAAGAAGGACACGTCAAAGACAACTGCCCCAAGCTAAGGAACAAGGACAAGGACAAGGACAAAGGAAAGAAGCCTGTCCAAACGAACAAGTACACGACACTAAAGGCAATGTGGGACGATATGTCGTCCGAATCGGAAGTCGAGACTTTCTCCAGACTTGCATTAATTGCAAGTCATCAAGAAGATGAACACAAAACAAGCTTATCCGAAATGAGCATCGAGAGTATCGATGAAGGGGGAGCTACATCGGAAGAAAGTAACAGTTCAGGGGGAGCCTACGGATAACGAAGTCGACAAGGTAAGTCAGGTACGATCTCTCCCACCTGACAAGTTATTTAAGTTTATGAAATTATTAATCAAAGATTATTGCAAACTTGAAAAAGATTAAAAATTTAAAATTAATTCTAGCAAAATCTTGCCCATTAGAAGAATTTAACAAGATTAAACTAGAAAATGATATTTTGCAAGAAATAAGTAACTTGAAAAATAATGCATGCTCATATAACACAAGTTTTAGAAAATTCAATAACCTAAATTGGTATTTTAGATATCACAAAGGATAAATTAGAAATATTTCAAATAAATATATCCCTAAGAAATTCCTAATTAATCCAGTTGGATGGAACCTATATTGGGTTTCAAAATCTTGTCTAAATTAAAGTTAATTAGACTTAGGGCTTTCAGAGAGT
Source organism: Zingiber officinale (assembly GCF_018446385.1). Lineage (NCBI taxonomy): Eukaryota > Viridiplantae > Streptophyta > Magnoliopsida > Zingiberales > Zingiberaceae > Zingiber > Zingiber officinale. The sequence continues at coordinate 20,329,514 of NC_055989.1, forward strand.
ACATTGAATGTTTAATTTCTTTATGAGGCTTTGTCTAGAAATGGTTGATGATCCAATAACCAAGAAGGCCTAATGTCTCACCGGCATGGAAGCCAAATATTAAAATAAAATGTTTAATTGACTAACTGATAAAGCGTTAAATTGAAATTAGATAATGCTTTAAAAAAAATTTCAAACATTTTTTTCTACTTGGAAATCTCTTAAAAAATAGTTACTCAAATTTTTTTTCTTGGAAAATTCTCAAATTTTTTTTTACAAATTTGTTTAACTTAAAAAAAAAAATTGCAAATTTGTTTTACTTAGGATTTTTTTTTACTAGTAAAACTTAGAATTTTTTTTTATTTTATAAAATTTGGTTTACCAAAATTTATTTTTACGGAGCACAAATTTTTTTAACTTAGAAAATTTTTCTGTTTGAAATTTTCTTACTTAGAATTTTTTTTGCAACACTTACAATATTCTAAAAATTAGTGCCAAACTTTTTTATATATATCAAAATAATTTTCAAATATTTTTTTAAAGCTTTCGAAAATTATTACCCTTAGATGTTTCTTGATACCCCATTTTTGTGTGATCAAAGGGGAAGAAGGAAAAGATTAAGTCTAGGGGGAGGTAGATTTTTAAATTAAATATTTTTTAAATTTTTGCACTTTATTACAGAATTTATTGTTTTAACTTTATGTCCGTTTACCCTAACTTAACTTGGGTTGCTCACATCAAAAAGGAGGAGATTGTTGGAACCTCAATGTTGTTTTGATGTGATCAAACAAGTTAAGTCCTATGGTGTTTTAACCTTGTGTCTAAGTGTGCAAGAGCTTAGGAGCATAAGAAGTCGAGCAAAAGACACTACTAGCGAGAAGGACTTCACGGGAGAGAGCCGACAGGCTCGGTGCGTCTGAGGGACGAGGTGTTGCGGAAGAGTACGCGGGCGGACGAGAAGGAGGCGCGCAACATTTCTGAGGGACGAGATGCCGGAGCAGAAGGTTGCTCGAGAAAACCGAAAATTGGGTTCGGGTAAGCCCTATTTCGGATGACCGAGATCACCCAAGAGAGCGGAGTCGGAGTGGAAGATCTAGACCGAGACGAGCAAAACCGGAGCAGAGGGCCCAGACCGAAAAAGTCAACCGTGTTGACTCCGGGTGCCCCGAACCCGATTCTATCCAGATCGCGTTTGATCGCGATCCGTTGCGGAGGGGATAAAGTTTTATCCCCCTCCAGACGCCTAGAATCCTTTCAGGCGCCCCGACCAAGGCTATAAATATAGCCTTGGCCCAAGAAGCTAACAATAACAAGCAATTTGATTTACTACACTTGTGCGCTTCTCTTTGTTAGTTTAGCTTCTGGTTTACTGTATTTGAATATTGTAAGAGGCTTCTCCGCATGAAGGAGATACTTAGTGCGATTCATTTCCTTTGATTAACAACCTTCCCAGTTGTAACCAAGTAAAAACTGTAAGCCTCGTCTTTTTGTTTATTTAATTAATTTATGCAAGTGTTCTTTTAAGACTGAGAAGAGTATTTTGTTTTTAGTTTGTGCAGGGCTATTTAACCCACTCTTCTAGCCGGCCAACGGTCCCAACAGTAACAACTACTGATAATACCTGGTTCAGGGTTTTAGTGTAGTTGTAATAGCTATTGATCTGTAGCTGCTACAAGGTTTAGAATCTAGTCTAGTTGTAGTAGCTATTAATTCGTAGTTACAACAAGGTTTAGGTTTATCCTTATCAGAACTAGCTCATATATCATGTTATTGATAAAGTATTTATCTTACATAATTAAATGACGTCTGGTGCTTCAACCTTCAAGGAAGCTCTTCCCAGGGAAGCTCTATTTCTCGTACATATCATAAGAAAATGCAATAGAAAAGTAGCGTTACCAATTTAAGTCCTTCATATCATCAATACAACCAAATGACCGACATATAAAGTTAATAAATAGAAGTCTATTTGCTTGGTTCCTAGATATACTAGACATCTGAGACCTTGGATAAAATATGTTGATAATTGGAACTGTCAAACTAACAGGGCATTTGGCTTGTATTTTCCACGTTGTTTTCTATTTTCATTTTCTGAGCAAATAGAAAATGCGTTTGGTTTGCATTTTCCACGTTCGTTTTCTAAAAAAAAAAGGAGCATTTTCTAAGAAAACAAAAAATGAGGAAAAATCATTTTCTAAAAAATTGGAAAATGCAGTTTTCTGAAAATGAAAATGTAAACCAAATGCTTTCTAAGTGTTTCATATTTCAAAATCAGAATTAGATTCACAAAAAAAGTGTTGCATTATCCTAGGACTTTCAGACCATGGAGATGAAGCTCCTTTGCATTTGGATGTCGGCTCTATCCCACTCTACCTTTTCAACCTTTTATAGATCATGATTGTTCAAAAAAGGAATCAGAGAAAAAAAATGATGAACATCAACAAAAAAAACTCTCCTCAATCTGTTCTTCTATTTGGTTAATTTTTTATTTTGTATTGTTTTTATTTGTGTGTTATTTTCTACTACTAGTGGTGTATTTAAACTACTCGTATCATCACTAATTGATTGTGTAGATGGCTTTGAAAATTTAAATATATATAATTGGTGTTAGATTGTTTATGAATATATGACCCCACAAATAGAGGTCATTGGTGTGATACTATCACTAAGGCCAAGCCAGAGTGCCTTGAGGGAAATCAAAATCCCATGCTGAAAGGATTTGCACAACTTTTGATTGTAAATTGTTATATTTTATTGTAACTTCATCGATCTTTATCATTTTTCAAAATTTATAATCATTTGTATTATATTACAAGTTTGGATGTGTGAACATATAAGAATCATATAGCCCGATAACCACATGTCCTTCCAAGAATATGCCATAGAAGTGGCCTCACATGTAAAAATTAAAAAAATTTAATTCAATCAGATTTAGAGGAACTTCTGCTATCAACCAGTTCTCTAAATGTTGTAGCGCAAATTGATGATTAAATTGCACATAACTTTGTTGAGCAAGCTGCAAAGGAAGTTTAGGAGCAAGTTTAATGTCAATCCTGCAAAGAAAAGGATGAAAAGCTTGTTGAGAGAAATATTTTGATCGAGTCTAGGGACAAATCGATTGAAGAGAAAGGAGAGAAAAATAAGGGAACTTATTGATTTGTTGGAGAGCAATGTCATTGCATTGTTGAGAAGGACAAGACTATAGCTGAAAACGAGAGAATCATAGCTGCAAGGACATTAAAATAGCAAAGCATCAAAGTTTGTTGCAGAGCAAGGTATAAATATGTGCTCCTACAGAAATTCTGTATGATATACCAAGTTCTAAACATGTAGGTGGTTCTAGCAAAATTTAACATTATTCTCAATACAATATGTACATATCAAAACTTACTTATCCTTGGCAATACAGACAAATTACTCATCTTTATCTTAACAATACATACTTATACAACTTTAATACAAACTAATTTTAATTGACGGAGCTTCAATAATATGTCTGCTACCACATCTTTATTCTTTTTAAAATATGCTTTCGCTTACTGAGCAAAATAGACAAACATGTCGTTAAGGACTTAACAACAGAAGACTATAGTTAATACCTTCAAGACTTTGGATTTTGGGCTGTCAATATTAGCATAGCATTGATTTGATAAAACTATGGTAGATTTGTTCAATGGGACAGGGGCTTCTAATTTTTCATGCTAAACAATCTCCTTCCTTTTCTCTTTCCCCTTAGTTGTCTCATGTGCACGCATATCTATTGTAGTAATTTGTTTTCTATCAACTCTTTCTCTTTTGGAAGCTTGTTCAAAAATAGTATTTGGTTGTGGTCCAACACTCTTTCTAGCACACCTCTTTATCCTTGTATTTCTTAGTGGATTGGACCTTAGGGCTTATCCTGGGTAGGAGCTGTTGGGGGCTCTTCTAATACTTGCTTTACCGTAGACTTTGAAGTTTTGCTATTTTAATGTCCTTTTCAGTTATGTTTCTGTCCTTTTCAACTATAATCTTGTCCTTCTCAACAATGTAAATTTTTTTTATTACCGGTACTCCTCTCTAGCAAATCAACAAGCTCCCTATTATTCTCTCCTCTGCAATCAACTTGTCCCTAGACTCAATCAAAATATTTATCTCAACAAGTTGTTCATCATTTTCTTTGCAAGATTGGCATTCAACTCTCTCCTAAAGCTTGTTCAACAAGCTTGTTGAGAGAAATATTTTGATCAAGTCTAGGGAACTAATTGATAGCAGATGTTCTTCTAAATTTGAAGGAATTAAATTAACTATTATTGTTAATGAAGAGAGTTATCCATTTGTCCTCTTTATTTTTCATATAGATAGTCCATTTCCATCAGTATATTCTTCGAAGGGCGTGGGAGTTGTATGACTTTGATTCTTATATGTTCACACATCTAAATCTGCAATATAATAAAAATGATTATAAATTTTGAATCAATGATAGAGATTAATGAAGTTACACTAAAATATAATAACTTAAGTTGTGCAAGTCCATTCAACATGGAATGTTGGTTTCCCTCAAGGCCTTGATTGGACTTACACCAATTATATTTCTCTAAATTTTCAAAATCTTCTCTACAATCAATTAGTGATAGTACTGATAGTTTAGATCTAGTAGTAACAAAAAAAATACAAAATAAAAAATTAACAAAATAGAAGATCAGATTGGGGAGATTTTTTGTCGATGTTCGTTAGTTTTTTCTTTAATTTCTTATTTGAGCATCTATGAAATGTTTGAAGGTAGAGTGGGTGGAGTCAACATTAAAATGCAAAGAAACTTCATTTCCATGGTCTTGAAGTCCTTGGATAAGTGCACATCTTTTCTTGTAAATCTAATCATTTGATTTTGAAATAGAAAACACTTAATTTAATAGTTCCAATTGTCAAACATATTAAATTATCTGGTATGTCTAGGATTTAAATTGGTGGACATTACTTTTTCATTGTATTTTCTTATGATATGCATGAGAAATAGAGCTTCTGTAGGAAGCGCTTCCTTCAGAGGTTGGAGTACTCGATGTCATTTAATTTTGTGGTCAACTGATATCTTAGTGAGACATTGCAATGTTAGTTTTGATGAGGATAGACCTGAACCTTAAAGCAACTACGGATCAATAGTTGCTACAACTAGACTAGACTTGATTATACTACAACTAGACTAGAGCTTGAACCTTATATCAACTATAGACTAAACCCTGAACTTTGTAGCAGCTACGGATCAATAGAACCACACTAAACCCTGAATGGATCAATAGCTTCTACAACTACACTAAAGTCTGAAGCTATAAAGGTTGAAGTAGATATGAACTCTGACAGCAAGGTAACATACATATTCTAAACCATGAATCATTCTTAACTGTGGACCTCCTTTAGTAGCATAAACCATAAAGTAATGTAAAATTCTGAAGCTTGATATACCAAACGCTAAACCCATTCTAAACTACAAACATTCCTTCCACAATAGACAGGAAGATGAGGAGATGATAAGTGGTAGAGCTAATTGGCAAAGACGGTCGAGCGAGCAGAAGTGGAGTCTTGAACTTTGACAAACACCAATCCCTAAACATGTCAAAAAAAATGCAAATATACCTAATGCACCTGAGGGCAGCTGTGTAATTTTACAGTGGGGTGGGATGCCCCTTTGACGATTCCAATAAAGAAGGGTGCCTTTTGATTTTTGACCTTGAAACTTTCAATTCTGACTTCCTTTGGGTTTCAGGTAGTGATGCAGGTAAGTTGACTCTGCAGTAGTTTAGTCCGAGAAACAAAATTGACGATGATGTCTGTAAACAAGTAATCAAGAGAAATTTTATTTTCCCCCTATGTTAGATCAAAAGGGTGTTTACACATCTCGATTGTTTCGTAGGTCAAGGAGCAGATGATTGTAAGGAGAAAACTTGTAGAAACTATTGTTGTATAACAAAAATATGTTCTTATTTCTTGTTCAATAGTGTTATTTTTATTATCCAATTGATACAAACCAATATTAGTATGAGTTACTATGATAAGAGTAAATCAGTGATATGACAAATATAGCTGTTCTCTTAAGCAATCTTCATGCTTCCACTAGATATGGATTTTTCTTCCTTTTTTTCTGTTAGTGGCCCTCTGTCTCCTAATGTTTTCTCATTCCTACAAAGATTGTTTATGTGATATGACTTTTTGGTTCCAAAATGTTTGCCAGCAGCTTTTGGTGATTCGAAAGATTACCAGGCTTTTTCGTCTCCCTCATTTGAAAGCTGAGAATCTAGCACAGTATGATTAATAAGTGATTGTTGCCATTTCTCGACCATGCCATTTTCCCTTCCTCTCCTCTGCATCTCTCCTTCTCATCTCTTCATCCAAGTATCATGCATTTGAAGAGCTTCTAGCTTTACACTATATCCTGACTTACCATTAGAATCACGCCATATCTACTCTGACATTCGGCCGTCTCCAAGACTTGACCGTTACATTATTTTCCATGTCTTGAAATTTCTATTTCACTGATCATATGATGTTTGGGTATCAATCCTTGCTGTAAATTATTGTATTTACATAATTATTATCCTTTTAGTATCTTTCTTTCCAGTTATGTGCAGACCAATACTCATAGTCGTCAAGAGTCTCTGGTGCACTAAAGTCATGGAACAATCAACTCAGCCTACAATTGGAGTTGCTTCTGGTGCTGCCCAAATATCCCATTCTGCCCATACATACCGGATGCGGTAGGCACTATACCGTCCCATTCTGCAGACTTGATGGATCCTGAGAATCGGATGCTAGGTAGAAAGTTTAGATGGTTGGGAGAACCGAACTAGCAAAAAATCCTGATAAGTCAGAAGGACTGCATATCTGGCAAAAGGACTCGGTGTATCAGTGTAGATCAGACGTTGAGTCAAGAAAAGACCTGATGGATCAGAGATTGAACTTCAAGCATGGAAGTTTGACACATGGTAAGTGAGGTAAGCTCATAGAGTGAGTGCAGTGAGGTCGTGTCCCAGTAGAGATAAACTTTAGATACTGATCCAACTAGGTTTCTAAATTGAGATCAAGACAATCATAATTGTCTTTATCATGCATATATCTATTCTAACATTGTTTTGTAAGCAGGGGCATAGCTAGAATCTAAATTTACCTAGGGTTGATTGTCGAAATGTAATAAATTAAATAATTCAAAACTATAAACAAAAAATATGATTATTAATTTTTAAAACTATAAAACAAAAGTATTTAATATTTAATACATTCAAAATTAAAAAGCGCGAAAAATACTTTTGAAGTTGTGCGCTTCAATTCGTCTTAGAATCAAACTCATTAATTATTATATTATCATCAATTTTTCAACTAACTCCCGTTCAATGTAGATGAGTTGTTTTAACAAGTTTCATAGCTAAAAATACTCATTCATTGTTGCTGTAGAAACGGAAAGAGTTAAAACAAGGCGAATTAACCTGCCAATTAAATAAATATATTAGATTTAATATATAAGTAAATAATATAATTTTAATATAAACTATAACAAATAAGAAAAAATTACTTGTCAATCAAATGATAGGTTCCTGACTTATTTGTTTGAATTAATCTTCGACATAATTCAGAAATAGTTGATAAATTTTTAAATCTTTCATGACCAACAACATCAAACTTATAGTGATCTAATTATATTCTCAAGTGGTGTAAATCTTGTGTATCAAAATCAAGAGGATAGAATTTTTTCAGCAAGTCTATAAATGTGATTAACATTAAGAAGCTAAAATTTCCTTTAGGTTCCAAAGCACAACTAAGTTTAAAAAGTTCGACTACCTCATCCTTGAATCTACTATTAAGTTCTTCAATTTAAAAATCTATTGCAGCAACAGATACATCAAATCGATAGTGGTGCTTAACTGTAATTGAGTTATTTTGTTAACAAAAACGACTTGTAGCATATTTATAATGAGCTTCCATATGAGATATCTTAATGTCATACTTGACACAAACTTCTTTCACATAACTAAGTAGAATAACAAAACCTTCTTCTCTCAAAGAATGAAGCAAAGTTTTAGTAGTTGAAACAGAATCTATTGCAATTAAAATATCTAGAGATTTCTCTTGCAATGCTCAACAAAACAGATTTATTATCTCCATTATCTTTTGCATAAGTGTAATATGAATAAGAAATCAAAAGTCTTCATTACAATCAACAAAACACTAGCTTCACCACGGATGGAGTTAAATGACCCATTAGCCACTATATTTTCAAACACGGTAATCACAGAGCTATACATATCAATCATGCAACAAATTGAGTCAAAAGTAGAACTCCAACGAGTCTTTCCAGGTCATAGTAAATTGCCAATTTGATTACTTCCTCTACCGGTATCACGTTCACCAGTAGCTATCATATGTGCAATTTCAATTCTTTAAATAGAATGTAACTCAGCATGGCATTTAGGAGATGCATTAATAAGATTATAAATTTAATTTAATTTTGAAAAGAATAACCAAATGGATACTTCTTTTTCAACCGCTACAGTTAATGTTAGTTGAAGTCGATGAGTGAAACACTGTACATAATATGCACATGAACAATCTTTCAAGAAAAGAGCCTGTGTAATCCATTCCAAGAACCACATATCCTTGTCCCCGCATGTTGTGAATATGCAAGTCATAACAACCAAGAGCATTAGATATTTCTATCTTAAGTGAATTCATTCCAAGAACCACGCATATTGCTAGCACCATCATATCCTTGTCCTCGCATGTTGTGAATATGCAAGTCATTACGACCAAGAGCATTAGATATTTCTTTCTTAAGTGTTATGTTACATGTACAATGACAAAAAACCGCTCTTGTAAAAAACATCAATATCTACAAATCTTAATACAATATCCATCTGCTCCTTATTAGATGTACCTCTTGTTTCATCAACTAAAATGCAAAATTTTACATCACCGATTTCTTTACAAATTTGGGTTCTCACTTGGTTGGCAAGAATAGTTAAGATATCTTTTTAAATATTTGGTGAAGTATACTTTACATTTTTTGGAGCTTTCTCTAAGACGATGTTCCCAATACTCTCCTTCATTTTCCCCATAAATTTTATCATCTCAATAAAATTTCCGTGATTATTAGAAGATAGAGACTCATCATGCCCTCTAAATGCACATGCTTGTAAAGTAAGCCATCGAGTCCTCTCGAGACAATGCGGTGGTTAAAGCATAGGGTGTTGCCACATTAGGTCATAGGATCGAAATTCGGTGCGTCCGAGCATGCCTTCCCCCATGCCTTGGCCACTGCACTAATGGTTAGAAGCAACCCGTGATTTACCTCCGTGTTGGCCTAGGGACGAGTGATTTACCTCCGTGTTGGCCTAGGGACAGGTTGACGTGGGGGCTGGAGGCAAGCGAATTGACTTTTCCTATATTGTAAGGTAAGTCATCGAATGCTTTCAATAGTTGTAAGCCGCAATCTGTTCTTCAGCTTTTCTTCTAAAGATTGTGCATTCATCACTCTGTTAATATGATGAGGAATATTTATCAAATTATCAAGATATTCCATAACATTATTATGTGGTGATATGTTGCATCCTATATGTATTAAAAATATGCATCTATCCCCATCATTAACTCACTTCTAATATTTGAATCCGTCGATCGTAAATGCAGGACTGCGAGGATGCTCATGTTCAAACAAGAAACATGGAAAGCAAAATGTAGCATCTTTCGAAGGAGAGTACTCAAACCAAGTAAATTTTGTAAACCAATGACTTTGAAATCACCGTTTTTGACTTCCGAATTTGGTAGGTGGATACTCATTCTTAATAGGTTGATATTGTCTCATCATAATATAAGCTTGTCTAATTTCATCCCTTCTATTAACAGGATATTTCCATATCGGAGTACGTAATGCTGGATTAAGTTCAAGAGAACTGACATCAACATGATCACTGGAATTTGATATATCAATATTAGATGGAAGATTCCCCTGACTTGTCAATGTTTGCTCTTTTGCTTTAAAAAATGAATTGATAGAATACAAAAATTATCATCATCCAATGAGGAAGAAATACTCCATTATGATCAATTTAATAGCAAACAATAAAGAAAAGTAACTATTGACAGTATTAAGGAATATTCTGATTTGATTTGACAACATTAAAGAATATTCTGATCTGATTTGATTTGATATGATTAAGGAAATGACATAGAAGGAAAGGAATTAATTTGATATGATTAAGGAAATGACATAGAAGGAAAGGAATTAAACCTGTGATTGAGAGATATTTTTATTTTGTAATCTTCCTTTCTAATGTCTCTTGCATCCTCCTATTTTAGTCGGACTCCTTGTAAATTATACAATAATGAAAAAGAGTTATGTTCTTTTTCTCTTCATACAATTCCACATGGTATCAAAGCAATAGGATGTAAGGATGAATTTTAAGGAAGCTATGGTTGGCTATGGTCCAGCATCTTCGGATGCCGGAAGTGAGATGATACTTTTGGAAGCAAAAGCCCAAGCAAATGCTCAACTGATGGCGGGTTTTCTTCCTGACAACTCTACTGGATCTCTCCAAATTACTCTTCATAAACTGAATGGAAAAAAATTATCTTGAGTGGTCTCAGATAGTACAATTGGCAATAGATGGCAAAGGAAAACTTGGGTATCTCAATGGTGAAATCAAACCTCCAACCACAAAGAATCCAAGATTCGAGCAGTGGCGGTCTCAAAATTCTATGGTCACTACTTGGTTAATAAACTCTATGGATCCTATGATTAGAAAGTCATTTATATTTCTACCCACAGCTCGAAATGTGTGGGAAGCTGTTAGAGAAACGTATTCAGATTTGGACAATCATTCTCAATTGTTCGAATTAAACACTCGACAGTGGAAAATGAAGCAAGGAGATCGTGAGGTAACAGCTTATTATAATGAGATGATGATTGTTTGGCAGGAGTTGGATTTGTTTGAAGAAGAAGATTGGGAAAATCCAAATGATAGTGCTCGCTATAAAAAGAAGATAGAAAGAGGTCGGGTATTTGTGTTCCTAGCTGGTTTGAACAAGGAACTCGATGAGGTTCGAGGGCGTATCCTGGGACGAAAGCCTTTGCCTCCTCTAAGAGAAGTTTTCTCATAAGTACCTAGGGAAGAAGCAAGACGATATGTGATGCTAAAAAATATTCCTGAATCAAAACCAGAAATGGAAGGGTCCGCTCTTGCAGTTCGTGGTGCATAATTTGAAGGAAATAGACAAGGAAACCAAAGGCCTTGGTGTGACTATTGCAGAAAACCGTGACACACTCGTGAAAACTGCTGGAAGTTGCATGGAAAACCAGCATATGGGAAGAGGAAACAAGGCAGTGATAACAAGTTAGGGGGAGCGCATGAAAGTCGTGCCCTTCATGTGAACCATTCAGATCCAAAGCAGCAATCTTCCTCAGAATCTTTTCCCTTCACTAAGGAACAAATGGAGCACTTACAAAAACTATTTCAGTCTCAATCCTTAGGAAATTCTAATTCTTCATGTGCCCTTGCTGATTCAGGTATTATTACCATCGGTACTCTTGCATATACCAAATCTAATGGCTCCTGGATCTTAGATTCAGGTGCTACTGATCATATGACTAGTATTTCGCAATATTTCTCTTCTTATACACCAAGTGCAGGGAATCAAAAGATCAAAATTGCAGATGGTTCCTTTACTACTATTGTAGGAAAAGGACCAGTACCTATTTCTCAATCTATAACATTGAAAGATGTTCTACATGTTCCCACCCTTTCCTACAATCTTCTATCCATCAATAAATTCACCCATGATCATAATTGTAGAGCTAATTTTTGTTCCTCGCATTGTGAATTTTAGGATTTAACCTCGGGGAAGATGATTGAGGATGCTAAACAGGATGGTGGGCTTTACCTCTTTAATGAAGGGTCAAACCATAAAACTTGTTTCAGCTCTATTTCTGTTCCAAATAATAGTGAAATTTTGTTATGACATTATAGATTGGGTAATCCTAGTTTTTAATATTTAAAATTGTTGGTTCCCAAGCTGTTTATTAATAAAGAGCAGCCAGTTTTTCAATATGAATCATGTGAATTAGCAAAACATCATCGATCTATTTTTCAACCTCAACTATACAAAAAATCAGCACCTTTTATTATGATTCATAGTGATATTTGGGATCCTTCTAGGGTGACCACTCTTTCTGGGAAATGATGGTACATTACTTTCATTGACTATCATACTAGGGTCACATGGGTTTTTTTGCTAAAAGAAAAATCAGAGGCTGCAATGATGTTCAAAATTTTTTATAACATGGTTCAAACTCAATTTCAGACTCAGATTAAAATTTTTCGAAGTGATAATGGAATGGAATTCTTTAACAATATGTTGGGAAATTTTTTTATGAGAAAGGAATTGTGCACCAAAGTTCATGTAATTATACACCCCAATAAAATGAGATTGTTGAAAGGAAAAAACAAACATCTCCTTGAAGTTGCTAGAGCCTTGAGTTTTACAACTAAGGTTCCTAAGTATCTTTGGGGAGAAGCAGTTCTGACAGCAACCTATTTGATTAGTCGAATGCCAACCCGAAATTTGTCGTTTAGAACTCCAATCCAGGTTTTCACATAATGCTTTCCTGATTCTCAGTTAGTGACAAACATCCCTTTAAAAAATTTTGGAAGTGTTGCATTTGTTCATAATTTTGATCCTAGAAAATCAAAACTTGATCCAAAAGCACATAAATGCATATTTGTAGGATACCCCAACAATCAAAAGGGTTACAAATGCTTTGATCCAATTTCGAAAAAAATATTTGTCTCTATAGATGTCACTTTTCTTGAGGGAACTTCATACCAGAACACTCATCTTCAGGGGGAGAACAAACCTAATAAAGATGAATGTGTTGATAAATCTGACTTAACCTTTGCGCTTGTTCCTAATGATGCTCTATCATTAAAAGTAAAAGAGGTAGAAAATGGGGAAAATATTGAGTCTACCGACAAACAAGAACACTCAGTGATAATGCCATCTCAAAATGAACAAAATGAAATAACAGAAATGGATGGGAAACGATATAATGGTCTGGTCTATTCAAAGAAAAAGGAAGGTCCTAGTTCCCAACATCCTCAAGTATCCAATCAGAGGTTCAAACATGAAATTCATGATTCACAAGACCCAATCTTCCAAGTAATCCTGAGTTTTCTAGTCAACTGGGTCTTCCCAATGCTCTTAGGAAAGGTGTTAGATCTTGTACAAAATATCCCCTGTCAAACTTTGTGCCTTATGAAAATATTTCACCTTCCTATTGTACATTTATTTCACAATTGTCTAGTGTATCCATTCCTAACAGCATCCAGGAAGCCCTGAATGTTCTTGAGTAGAGAGAAGTTATTCTTGATGAGATGAAAGCTTTGGAGAAGAACTCTACTTGGGAGAAAGTGGATTTTCCTAATGGGAAGACAGTTGTTTGTTGTAAGTGGGTATTTACTGTGAAATGCAACTCAGATGGATTCTTAGAGAGGTACAAGGCCGCCTGGTAGCTAAAGGATTCACTCAGACTTATGGAGTAGACTACTCCGAGACTTTTCTCCGATTGCTAAATTAAACACAGTACGAATACTTCTATCTATAGCTGCTAACCTTGATTGGCCATTGAATCAGCTAGATGTGAAGAATGCATTCTTAAATGGGAACCTAGAAGAGGAGGTTTATATGGAACCTCCACCTAGATTCACTGAGAAATTTGGGGATAAAGTGTGCAAGCTGAGAAAGTCTATATATGGACTCAAATAGTCCCCTAGAGCTTGGTTTGACAGGTTTACAAGGTTTGTTAAAGGTCAAGAATATACTCAGGGTCAATCTGATGATACTCTATTTACTAAAAGATCCATCAAAAACAATATTCCAGTGGTGATTGTTTACGTGGACGACATAATATTGACTGGTGATAATGCTGAAGAAATGAGCAAATTGAAGCAAAACTTAGCAAAACAATTTGAGATTAAAGACTTGGGTCAACTAAAATCCTTTCTGGGAATGGAAGTTGCAAGATCCAAGAAGGGCATAGTGGTTACCCAACGGTTACCCAACGGAAGTATATTCTGGATCTTTAAAAGAAACTGGATTGAATGACTGCAGACCATCAAAAACGCCAATAGATGTTAGTGTTAAACTTGGAGAAGTCAAACAAGGAACTCTTGCAGATGTAGGAAGGTACCAAAAATTGGTTGGAAGGTTGATTTACTTGTCACACACACTTCCTGATATTGCTTTTGCTGTGAGTATGGTAAGTCAATTTATGCATTCTCCATTTAAAGAGCGCCTTGAAGCTACATGTCGAATTCTCCGATATTTGAAAGGGACTCTAGGAAAAGGACTCTTCTTTAGGAAAATTGATAAGAGAGGGATTGAGGTGTATACTGATGCTGATTAGGCAGGATCAATCACTGATAGGAGGTCAACTTCAGGGTACTGCACATTTCTTTGGGGTAACTTAGTTTCTTGGAGAATCAAAAAACAAAGTGTAGTTGCAAGAAGCAGTGTCGAGGCAGAATTTAGATCTATGGCTCAAGGGATATGTGAGGTTCTTTGGATTAAGAAGGTCCTAGAAGATCTTACTAAGGAAATTAATCTTCCTATAAAGTTGTACTGTGATAACAAGGCAGCGATCAGCATTGCTCAAAATCCAGTTCAACATGACAGAACAAAGCATGTTGAGATTGGCCAACACTTTATAAAGGAAAAACTCGATGAAGGGATAATTTGCATGCCATTTGTGCCAACTTCACAGCAAGTGGCAGATGTGTTGACTAAGAGCTTGTTGAAACAAGCATTTGAATTTCAAGTCAACAAGTTGAGGATGATAGATATCTTTACATCAACTTGAGGGGGAGTGTTGACAGTATTAGGGAATATTCTGATTTGATTTGACAACATTAAAGAATATTCTGATCTGATTTGATTTGATATGATTAAGGAAATGACATAGAAGGAAAGGAATTAATTTGATATGATTAAGGAAATGACATAGAAGGAAAGGAATTAAATCTGTGATCGAGAGAGATTTTTATTTTGTAATCTTTCTTTTTAATGTCTCTTGCATCCTCCTATTTTAGTTGGACTCCTTGTAAATTATACAATAATGAAAAAGAGTTATGTTCTTTTTCTCTTCATGCAATTCCACAGTATCCACTTATACAAATAAAAGTAACCAAATTGATTAATAAATCTATTATTCTATTAATAAATTTAATCAATTTATCAAAAGAAAATAATAGTAGTTAACTTGTAGAGATAATATCAAAAGAAAATAAACCTGCAGCGATAGTCATATAGATATCGTGTGTTATTTGAGAGAAGGGATGTCGCGGTTGTATTCATCGAGTCGCTGTCGGATGCCTATACAGGACATGAATATGAGATATCAAGTGAAGGATAATGTAAAGATCTTTAAGAAATAGAGAGATTATGTTGGATCGAGACCGCGCTAGAGGGGGGGTGAATAGCGCTCGTGGCTATTTTGTTCGATTATCGGAATCGTAAGAATTATTGGAGTAATTAAGCAGCGGAATAAAACAAAAACAAGCACACATAGACAGGAGGATTTTTACTTCGTTCGGAGCCTTGATCGACTCCTACTCGAAGGCCCGCGATCCTTGATCGCTTCTGGTGGGCAACAACTATAAGCTCGGAAAAAGGATTACAAGATGAAGTACAAGTAAATGGAAAAACTAGTTATACCGACGACAAGAGTAGAATTTTGGAGCTTCGGGTCGTCGGAGACTTGTAGCAGCACTTCCGGGTGTCTTTCGGAGCAGCACGTTGAAGAGAGAAGACTTGGAATGCGTTTTCTTGAAGTGCTGGTCGAATCCCCCTTATAAAGGGTGTTCAAGGCGCCTTGAGGGCTGTTCAAGGCGCCTCCATGCTGCCTGGTCTTCCGCGTGGATCAAAACTGACCTGGTCGAATTTCATCCATTCAAGTTCAAGGCGCCTCCAGTGGTGCTTCGAAGCCAGCTCAGCTTTTGCACCCGAGGCGCCTCCAAGCTCCATGGAGGCACCTCGGACACTGTTCATCCGAGGCTTTAGGTTGCTCCTTTGCACCTGCAAGATACGTTAGTCCCAAACACTATCCTGCAACACAAAGTTAGCACAATACACATGATAAATGAAGTATAGACAGTCTCCGGACTGTCCGAGTCTGACTTCGGGTTTTCAACCGGAAACCCTAGGTCGAACCGACGCCTACTGTTCCCTCTTCGGGGAACGCGTCCTCACCTACTCCACTCAGGAGATTTACCTGTTGCTAGTCGATCCTCCAGATCGACTGGACTTTTGCTTAGCACTCGATGCTTCCGGACTTTCTGCTGGACATCCGCTTCCCCGGCTAGTTCAGTCTTTCACCTAGTTCGCGACACCAGGACTTTCCACCTAGGGTTACCACCCCCTAGGACTTTTGCCTGAAGATATCGACCTACCAAGACTTTCCGCATAGGGTTACCACCCCCTATGACCTAGGGTTACCGCCCCCTAGAGTTTTTCCTTTGCCTAACCGCAGCTAGGACTTTTCTCCACCTATGGTTACCACCCCCTAGGACCTAGGGTTACCACCCCCTAAGATTTTCTCCTGCCTAACCGCAGTTAGGACTTTCCTGAAACACTCATTCAACATGTTAGATAACAGAGAATCTTAACTTTGAATCTCTTTGCCATTATCAAAACTTAGGTTCGATCGTCGGATGCTTCCTGCACCAACAGATTATACAATTGAAAGAACGGATCTGCTCAAACCCAGTGAAGGAAAAGGACAAAGAGGATTGAAACCGAAATGATTCGCACCTGTGACTTTGCAGCTATGAGGAGGAACAAGCAAGGTTGCGACATTGGTTGTCTTGCGGTGTGCGGCAGAAACGTCGTGTGAGGGGTAAAGCATTGCAAATTTTTTAGTTTAATTAAAGTTCTAGGCGTATAACTTTAATTAAACTAAATTTAATAGGAAAAAAGTCACTGGACTTTAATAGGTAAAAAAATAAAAGAAAATTAATAATATTGTTAGAATAAGTAAAAGGGTATTTTTGTCTTTTGGTATATATCTTCTTTCTTATATAAAGGCCTAACTCGTGGTTCCCAATACACGAGATTTTAGGTTTTGCTTTGAACATGGTATCAGAGCCAAATTAAAACCCTAATTTCTTTCCTCCTGCGCCGTCGTCTGTCTCTCTCTCGCGACACCCATCCTCTCGACGTCGTCCTCTCGCGACGCCGTCTCACGACGTCCATCTTCTTGCGGCGTCGTCGCGACGCTGCAACATCGTTCCTCACCACCAGTTCCAACGCCAGACGCTGACTTCGCCGCGGCCCTCTCGCGTCGCTTAGGGTTTCACCGTTGACCCAGACCTGCGCTTCGACGTCGTTCCTCGCCACAACACCCGGCGCCAGACGCTGACCGCGACTGCGCTGGCCCTCTCTTCGAATCCAACCTCACGGATCTTCTCGTCCGTCGCTCAAGCTATGGCGTTGCTTTCGTCGTCGGGGACCCCAGGCCAGGCCTCTCTTCTCACCCTAGACGTCTTCTGTCCTAGCTTCAGTTCGAAGCCAACAAGCCCGGTCCTGTCAACATAATCCTTCGACGCTGATAGTCGAAGACGTTGGCCGCTGCTCAGAGGTATTCACTGTCGCCGGTGTGTCCAAGTCTTCTAACGTTAGCAGCACCAAGCTTCGACGCTGTTGTCCGGAGTTTTTCCTCTGCCCTGTCACCAGCAGCCCCTCTCTTCCAGCACAAGCAAATCACTTCATATATTCTAGCAGCCCGGTTTATTCATGGCTACATCTGGCGCCCCAAAGCCAGATACCCCAATCTTTACCAACCATATCATTGCACCTCTTTCTTTTGAGCAGTTAGATGGTAAAAATTATATCTCTTGGGTATTTCACATTGAGCTTTGGCTTGTTGGACAGGGTTATGAGACACATCTCACTCAAACTGAAGAAGATGTTCAAGTCGCCGATCTTCCTCTATGGAAGAAGGTTGACGCTCAGTTGTGTTGTATTATCCGAGCCACCATCCATCCATCTCTTAGAAATGTCTTCCGTACTCACAAAACCTGCAAAGCTGTCTGGACACAAGCTCAACAACTCTTTACAAACACCTCTCGGCGACTCTATCAAGTTTGTGAAGATCTTATGACCATCCTCAGCGCCCATCAGATTAAGGATTCAATGTCAACTTATCTGGGTTCAGTCTCTAACCTTCTTTGTGACTTCAATGAACTGCTCCCACCTGCGGCCGATCCTGTTGAAGAGCTTGAAAATCAGAAGAAAGTTTTTATGTCTCTGGCTTTATATGGTCTGCCCACAGATTATTCTCATGTCCGTGACCAGATCCTGGGCAGCCCCACAGAAGCTACTATGGAGAATACCTGGGCGACTCTTCTCCGTGTCCCGGCCAAAGTCTTGACGATGCCTTCTTCTGTTCCTGTTGACTCGTCAGCTTTGGTCTCTCGACACAAAGGACCTCCACCTCGCAAGGGTGGCAAAGGTCGTCCTTGGTGTGATCACTGCCACCGACTGGGTCACACGATTGATAAGTGCTGGAGTCTACATGGCTGTCCTCCTCGTACTGCCCAGGTCGTTCAGAGTTCTGTTGCTTCTTCAGCTTCCACTTCATAGTCAACACCGGATTCGACTCCAACACCTTCTTATACTGACTTTTTGAAATGGTTTGAGGATCGTCAGGCTTCAAGTTCCACTGCTACCATTGCACACGCTGGTACTTCCTTTGCTGACATATCTCGTTCTTCGGGTCCTTGGGTTCTTGATTCTGGGGCCACCGATCATATCACTGGTAATAAATCTCTATTTTCCTCCCTCACTACTTCTGGTAATTTGCCAATTGTCACCATGGCCAATGGTTCCCAAACTCAATCCCAGGGTATTGGCATTGTTCATCCTTCTTCATCTCTTTCCATTCATAATGTTCTTTATGTTCCTGGCGCTCCCTTTAATTTATTATCGATAAGTCAACTTACTCGATCTCTTGATTGTATCATTTCTTTTACTAATACGTCTGTTTCTTTACAGGACCGGAGTACGGGGAGGATGATTGACTTCGGATGTGAATCTCATGGCCTATATAAGCTTCAACAACCCTCTTTTGTTGGTTCGGTGGCGGCATCTCCACTACTTATTCATGCTCAGTTGGAACATCCAGGTCTTAATAAGTTAAAGCAGTTACATCCTAGTTTTTCTCACTTAGAGTCTTTATCTTGTGAGTCGTGTCAATTGGGTAAACATATTCGTAGTTCTTTTTCTCCTCGTATTGAGAGTCGGGCTATGTCTCCTTTTGCTTTGGTTCATTCTGATGTTTGGGGTCCGAGTCGTGTTTCTTCTACAATGGGGTCAAGGTATTTTGTTACTTTTATAGACGATTTTTCCCGTTGTACGTGGTTATATCTGATGAAGGATCGTTCAGAATTGTATTCTATTTTTGAATCCTTTTTTCTTGAAATAAAAACTCAATTTGGTACTTCCCTTCGAACTTTGCAAAGTGATAATGTACACGAGTATTTATCTACTCAATTTCGTACCTTCTTGACATCTCATGGTGTGTTACATCGCACGTCTTGCCCTCATACCCCTCAACAGAATGGGGTTGCAGAACGCAAGAATCATCATCTCCTTGAAACCACTCAGACTCTTCTTCTCCATTCTAATGTCCCTCATCAGTTTTGGGGTGATGCCGTACTTACTGCATGTTATCTCATCAATCGCATGCCTTCATCCACTCTCCAAGGTAAAATACCTCATCAGATACTTTATCCGCATCGGCCTCTTCATCCTCTACCACCTCGGGTCTTTGGTTCTATATGTTTTGCTCATGCTCTTGATCCCGGCATTGACAAACTCTCTCCCCGGTCTCACAAGTGTGTCTTCCTTGGGTACCCACGATCTCAGAAAGGGTACAAGTGTTATTCCCCTACTCTTCGTCAGTACTTCATCTCTGCTGATGTAACATTCTTTGAGTCGATTTCTTTTTTTGGTCCTTCCGCTTCACAGGTCGAGGTTTCTCCCTCTCCACCAGCACCAGTAACTATCTTTTATCCTCAGGAGGCGCCTCTATCATCTCCAGCGTCTCCTCCTTTGCAGGTTTATCAGTGTCATCCTCGTTCTGCTTTGCCGCCGACCAACACTGACACTGTTGTGGGCACATCTTTGGAGCCAAGTCCTTCATCGTTTCCTCCGGTCCCATCTCCTGACTCTGATGTTCCTATTGCACTTCGAAAGGGTATGCGTTCCACTCGTAATCCTTCTCCTCACTATGTTTCTTTAAGCTATCATCGTCTTTCCCCATCCTATTATTATTGTCTGTCTTCCTTGTCGTCTGTTTCTGTTCCGAAGACTGCAGGTGATGCCTTTGCCCATCCAGGATGGAAACAGGCTATGCTTGATGAAATGAGTGCCCTACAAAGCAGTGGGACTTGGGACCTCGTTCCTCTACCTCCTGGGAAGTCAGTGGTTGGTTGTCAATGGGTGTTTATGGTGAAAGTTGGTGTAGACGGCATGGTTGATCGGCTTAAGGCTCGTCTTGTCGCTAAAGGCTATACTCAGGTATTTGGATTGGATTATGGCGACACCTTTTCTCCTGTTGCCAAGATGTCTTCTGTGCGTCTTTTTCTGTCTATTGCTGCAATTCGCCATTGGCCCCTTCATCAGTTGGACATCAAAAATGCATTCTTACATGGTGACCTACTCGAGGAAGTCTACATGGAGCAACCTCCGTGTTTTGTTGCTCAGGGGGAGTCTTCTGGTCTTGTATGTCGCTTGCGGAAATCTTTATATGGTCTCAAGCAGTCACCCAGAGCATGGTTCAGTTGATTTAGTACCATAATTCAACAGTTTGGCATGACTCGAAGCGAGGCTGATCATTCTGTTTTTTATCGCCACTCATCTACTGGTTGTATCTATGTAGTGGTTTATGTTGATGATATTGTCATCACAGGTAATGATCATCTTGGAATTTCACAAGTAAAACAACATCTTTTCAAACATTTCCAGACAAAAGATCTCGACAAACTCAAATATTTTCTAGGGATAGAAGTGGCACAGTCTAAAGATGGGATCATTATATCCCAAAGGAAGTATGCAATGGATATTCTAGAAGAAATAGGAATGTTAAACTCAAAGACAATCGACAATCCCATGGATCCTAATGTCAAGCTCCTACCAAATCAGGGGGAGCCTCTTTCAGATTCTGAACGGTATATGCGATTGGTGGGGAAACTAAGCTACCTTACTGTCACTCGTCTGGATATCTCATTGCAGTAAGGGTAGTAAGTCAGTTTCTTAGCTCTCCATGCAAAGAACATTGGGATGCAGTAACTCGCATTGTTCGATAAATCAGAGGTGCACCAGGAAAGGGTCTTTTATATGAAGACAAAAGACATACTCAAGTCGTAGGGTATTCTAATGCAGATTGGGCAGGATCTCCCTCTGATAGGAGGTCCACTTCTGGATTTTGTATATTTATCGGAGGTAACCTTATTTCTTGGAAAAGCAAAAAATAGAATGTTGTGGCAAGATCCAGTGCAGAGGCAGAATATCGAGCTATGACTATTGCTAGTCAAGAACTTATATGGTTAAAACAGTTGCTTCAGGAACTAAGGTTTGGAGAGGTTACACAAATGACACTCATATGTAACAACCAAGCCGCTATGCATATTGCGTCAAATCCAGTCTTCCATGAGAGAACAAAGCATATTGAAGTTGATTGTCACTTTGTCAGAGAGAAAGTCATATCTGGAGAAATATCTACTAGCTTTGTCAACTCAAATGATCAGCTAGCAAATATATTCACTAAATCACTTAGAGGTCCCCGGATTGACTACATATGTAACAAGCTTGGTGTATATAATCTATATTCTCAAGCTTGAGGGGAAGTGTTAGAATAAGTAAAAGGGTATTTTTGTCTTTTGGTATATATCTTCTTTCTTATATAAAGGCCTAACTCGTGGTTCCCAATACATGAGATTTTAGGTTTTGCTTTGAACAAATATGATGGGGCTAAAATTTAGTTTTTTTTATAGGTGGGGCTGGAGCCCACCCTAGCCCAAGGGTGACTCCGCCCTTGTTTACAGGGTAAATGTTTTATTTGTTCTAACCTTGTTTTGCAGGACAAAATGCTCTAACTCTGTTTTACAGGTGTCCCGTTAACTAAAAAATATGTTATTGTTATGAATCCGTAAGAATACAGAAACGTCGTAGTAATATAAAAAATTGTCGAATCCACAGGGACTGTTGATTAAGCACTAGAGATGGCGCAAAATAAGCTATCTAGACAGTCAAAAGTTGGCTTTGGCACTTGCGGACTAACGAGAGAGATTGAAGAGAGAGAGAAGGTTGAGAGAAAGAGAGAGAGAGAGAAGAGAAAAGAGAGTAGAGAGAGGGAAATAGAAGCTTAAAGGTGTAAGTGATTGTGGTTGGTTTGGGAAGGCAACTCTAGGACTTCGGTTTCATTGTAATACTAGTTGATGTCCTTGTATTGGTAATCTCCTACCCTCAATGTGTATGACTTGTAAGAATTTCCTACTATATTCCGGCACGATCCTCTTGAGCGGATGCTCTGGAGTGCCTCTCCCCATGAGTATCGAATGCTCGAAATAGAGAAGGTAACTTAAAGAGTTCAGTTAAAGGGATACCCTCTGTCACATGAGAGCCCCCAGTTAGACATCTCTATGTTACACAAATTTCTTCTAACACTAGATAGGGAGAAGCCCATTAATTAAGCATATAGACAATTCCTTGTAAAGAATTGACCTCTATTTCAAAACAACTCTCGAGATGTCTAGTTAAAGAAAAATACCCTTTGTCACAAATGGCCCCCCCAGTTATACGATCTTGAACGTTCCCTCTACGTGACGACCAATCAATACAACACGTTCATCAAACAACACAAATGTAGCATCGTTACACATGTGAGAAGGGGATGAATCATGTGGTTTTAGAAAACTTTTCTTTTTTGATTTTATAAAGCAAGTAACGCAGAGGAAAAGATAGAGACAGAAACGAAAAAGAACTAAAACTCAAGCGGTTTTACTTGATTCGAAGTCTTCGATGATTCCTAGTCCAAGACCCAGGTCCTTCAGACCTATCGATGGATAATCCACTAACTTTTCTTCCGGAATAGCTGGAAGAGTGATTGAATACAAAGAAATAAGATAAGAAAGTGTACATTTTCCTTTTTCAAATATGTATAAGTATAACTGTAAAAACAAGTTACCAACATGAAAATGTCGAAGTAAGAGCGCTCGTGTGTCGGTGGCGGTCTGTCTACAGTAGTCGGGCGTAGCAGTGTCATATCAGAATAACAGCATGAAGTTGGAGCAGTCGAAACGTCGCACGATTGCGTAGAAGCTCGTAGAAGAAGTGTTTTTAAAGCACTGGTGAAGACCCTCTTTTATTGAGCATTGAAGGCCCCTTCCATGGCACTAGAGGTGTCTTCAATCCTCCATCTTTAATCCCGAACAATGTGCCTCTTATCGTCGACGAAGTCCTCAATGCTATCCAATTGAAGGCACCTTCAAGTCTCTCCAAGGCGCCTTCCTTCGCATGGAAGGCGCCTATGGTACTGTTCACCCTAGGTATTTTGTGCTCCTTTCGCCCTGCAACATGTGTTAGTCTAACAAAACAAAGTATACCCTACCAGACGAAGTTAGCACAATAAACTAGCCATATCAATTAGATCTTGTCTTCCCGAAATCAAAATCTAGTCATGGTCTCAATTTAGATTTCCAAAATGGATCTAAATTGAACTTACCCCTAAAGTCCCTAAATGGGGCCCGTCCTCACTGGAACGCTCTCCTCCAATGAATTATCTTACTCATCTTTGCAAAATTGTTTAATTCTTCCTTGGTCCATTAGGTCTTCCCGCCAGTTGTCAGGTCCACAGATCCAACTGGACTTCGGCCAACTATCAGGCCCGCTGACCTAGCCAGACTTGCCACGAGATATCAAGTCACTCCTTAACATATCTGGACTTCTAGATCAGCTATCAGGTCCTCCATACCTAGCTGGATTTTAACCTGGTGCAAGACCACTCAAATAATACACACTTAGTAGAAAGATTAGATCACAACACATCTGGCTTTAATTTACTTGTCATTCATCAAAACTCAGGTATAATCATTGGTGCCAACTGCACCAACAACATATACATAATTAAAATTCACACAAGCATTTAATCAAACATGAAGAAGGCACTCACATGTCATGGAATAGAAAATTATCAAATACATAGTGTTTATATCAATAATCATATCACAACTATTCCCTACGATCTAGAGTTCGGAGAACTACTCCATAAACACGAGAATGGATCCAAAAGACATAAGGTAGGCAAGTCTAATCTAATATGAGAAGAGAGAAAAACCCGAGTCTTCAAGATCCAATCCCTTCCTTTGGAGAGGATGGCGATGTGGAGCACGACTTCAGATGTTGACGGATGACCGAAAAAGTGGTAGATGTAGACCTCTTGGGTCCAAAGACAGGGTGTCATGACCATTCAATAGATATTCCATTCAAGACGTTCATTGATCATGTGGCAATAGGTGATTCGCTCGTAAGATGTTCATTGATCATGCTATGAGTAATCCTCATTTATTGGATTATTACTGATGTGGTAGAGATAATCATACCACGTGACATGGTTCATAACTCGATCAATACAACCCTCTCGATAACTTAGTCAACATAGCCCTCAATCTGTCTGACTTAGGGTAGAACTTGGGTCAGGGTCAACCGACTCGAGGTGGGACTTGACTCAAGTTAGTCAGTTCATGCCTGAACTCGAGTCAAATCAGCCAACTCCTGATCGAGCTCAACCCGAGTCATATCGAGGATAACCCTAACCTGCTAGAATTCAAGGCACACGATAATTACCAAATAGGTGTCGATTATAAAAAGACGTTGATGGTCATAATTGTGCCAATTAGAGAAAGAGGCACATCAATTACAGATATACGCCCTCATCACTTTATCTCCTATATAAGGTAACGGTGGCAATATTAAAAGGTACTCAAAGAGATTTAGTTCTACTAGTTTTCCCTTGACTACTGTCTTTTATTCGACTCTCCTATTAAATTTGAGTTGAACGTCGGAGGAGCCTTTGCCTCTCTTCTAACTTCTTTGATTAGTCTTTCCGCTCCGCATTGTCTAGAGGACTTCACTCAGTACTCTGTCAATAGAAGTTGAAAGAACTGGCTCGATAACAATAAATTCAACAATAGCCAATTCAACATAAGCTGACCCAACATGGGCCAACCCAATAGAAGTTGACTCATAAGGAATCTACTGGATGCAACCAAAAGAGCTCAACCGCAATTGTGACTAGGAGTCAACTCAATCCTGGATCTCAAACCGAATTAATTACTAATGTAATTATAAAAAGCTATTTAAAAAAATAGACTTGGCTTTTGAATAATTTAAATTTTCTTCTAGGTCAATGTTAATTCTTTGATATTTTTTTTTTATGAAAGTATCCTTGATCCTGTGATAATGAGTGGGACTAAATACTTTGATTGGAATTTTCGCTGAATCATACCATATAATTCCAGTAAAGCTACCAATATAATTATGAAAGCTTTTTTTTTAGAATTTTAGACCAAGTTTTCCATAAACTTAGATTATTGTATAGTTTAGCATTAAGTTTTCGGTATATTTCTTATTGAAAATATACTTGGTTCCACTAATAAAGGAGAGCAAATAATTCGATTAGAGTTATTGCTTAACCCAATAGTTCCAACAACAATAGCGATGTTTGGAAAGTATAGTTTTAATATTGGCCATGTACAATCCTTTGACACTTACACAGGATAAGTCTCACAGATCATGAGACTGATATTGTAGGGTCGTTGGGATGACAGATTCCATCTTTTACTATCACTTAAACCGAATATGCCCAATATACCAGTTGAAATATAATGAGAGGCAATTCCTCTAGGAACAAAAGGATAAAAGCCTTCAGCAATCCATGTTAGACTACAGGTTTACTTTTCCAGTTAGTCCATAAGGATGAACACCTATGTTACACTACCATACTAACCTATTTCATGAAATGTGTCAAAATCAAAGCAAGTCAACCCTAAAAGCATAGTCCAGTGCATGAAGCTCCCGCCATGCGAGGTCCTAGGGAAGGATTCATTGTACGTTGCTTTATCCTGCTTTTTGCAAGAGGCTATTTCCAGGATTCGAACCCATGACCTTTTGGTAAGAAAGTAACAACTTTACCGTTGCGTCAAGGCTCCCCTTCTAAAGGCAAATCAACCCTAAGATAAATAAATTAATTCCATTGATCTTTGCAAATCTAAAGAAGGTTTGCTCCGATGTCCCTAGCATAATGTTTTTAGGTACCAATACACCTAACGTTCGATAGTTTTTTAAAAAAAAATACAAACTAAAAAACATAATATATGCCCTTGCCACAAATTCATAACTCAATTAGTTTCTCGTGAAATACTTCAACCATCTCATGAATTGATTATTGCTAAATGAGTCATGAAGGATATAACAATCATATCTTCTATATGCATTGGATTAAGAGTGAAGAAAAGTTAGACCGGTCATCTCAAAATTAGTCGATGTAAACTGAATATCTAGTGTCAATTAATGTGTATATAATTCACTTGATCGATAACCAAGGTTGTATGCATTATGTGGACCGAAATAAAAATCACAAGCAAACCCATAAAGATATTGATGCAGGACCAACCTAATATGACTCCTTAAACTTCATAGGGATGACTTTTGACTCGGAACTCGAGACTCAAAATCAAGCTATGTAGGCAGTCACACGTGCAGAATTCAAAAAACTACATTTGTTACAAGGGAACACGTAATCGCCAAATTTCAGGCCCAAAAAATAATATTTAGCCCCTCGTTGGAGCTTCCGAAGATTTTTATTACAAGTTTTAGTTATTTCTATTTTTACAATATTTAGAGTATTTTTGATATTTCTGATATTTATAGGATAGAGTTTGTCTATATCAGCGTCCTGTAATATTAATTTCGATTTCTATCAAGAAATTTCTTTTTTATAAGAAATTTCCATTTTTTATGAGATTCCATAAATTGAGATTTCTTTTATTTGTTTGTTTTAGGATTTAGAGTTTATATAAATATCTATTTAGTTGTATGAGGAGGGAGTCTATCTATTAGTAAAAAGTTTCTTTTTTTGACAAACAAAGAGATTTCTCTTTGCCTTTTTGATTTTCTCTTCTTACCTTCTCCTCAATTCCTCGTCTCATCCCCCCATAAGATAATTGCTATCTTTTCTGACGTCAGATACCCCTTAGTTGGAAAAAAGATACTATTTCAATTTAATTTGCTATAGACCTAACTTTTCAATAGATTTTACATGAAAAAAGATTAATATTTATTCTATTTCCTTGAAAATAAGGGAACAATTATGTTCATAAGAACAAAGAAAAGCAAATCAATTCGATACCCAATAAGTACGGAAAAGTAACGGAAGAATTATTTTTAGGAAAAAGTATTTACATACTTATCATTTCTCTGTATTCATTTTTACTATACACTTTTAATTCTATGGATAATACTCTATGTATAAGATACAATAAAGAAAAAAAAAGATAAAGATAATAAAGCCATTCTTAAGTTTCTATATTGATATAGTACTCAATTTTATCTTTAAACTAATGCTTATTGGTGTTCTAAAAATCAAGGTTTAAAATTTCGATCCGTATCAAGATTTCGATCTTGGACTGAAATGATACGGTTTCGGTATCGTATCATGTCGTGCCGATATAGTTTTGGTATTTTTTAAATATAAAATATATTAATTAAAAACTAAAATATTTAACATAAATATTTTAAAAATAAATCAGATAAAAAATAATCTTTTAAAAAAGGAAAAGATATTTAAAAAGATAAATAAATAAATAAAAATTTTATCATAATTTTAAAATTAAAATAAATGAAATATAAAATTAATTAGATAATTTTATTAGGGTTTAATAAAGTCTCTTTAGATTATCGCCATCATAACTAGGAGTTGATTAAAAAAATTAACCTAAGTTTAATTATAAAAAATCTGAAATCTAACACCACTCGCGAGCCCGCAAGACTTTGGTGCTGTCGCAGGTTGCGCGACCAGCCATAGCCGCGGGGATTGCATGACTCTTCGGCGCGACCACGTTGGTCATGCGACCCCTTGCAGTGACCGCAGGGTCATTCGATGTCTCCACGACGGCAGCGGAAGGGTTATGCGACCTCTCTGCTACTATTGCAGGGTCGAGCGACCCCTACCACGGGGTCACGCAACACGTCGCACCTGTCGTGGGTCCGGTGCAGGGTCGTGCCGGTGTCGATCGTCGAGCGGAACGAGACGTTTCACCCGTTTCGATCGTTTCGACACGGCACTTTAAATCATGCTAAAAACACCTTTTTCGAATGCTTGAGAGGAAGATGCAACTTGAGTTATAATGTGACTTATTCCGCATAAAAAATAATTTTTATTTTGAAATTCCAACAGTACTTGGGTAATGAAAAATGGTAAAGTTGTCTCCATTGTATCCTTTTCTGTCATTTCTTATTTATGTAAACCTTTTGTAGTTTCAATTTTTATTTTATGCAAGTGGACATGAGTTAAATTCTTCATTCCCCTAGTCACCAACACCAGAGATCCACCATACATGATCAAATCATCCATTTACGAGGTCATCTGCAACGTCGTATGCAAGTTCATTCGTTTCTGAGCCAGTAGCTAATCCTTCATTTGTTTTGTCACGAGTTTCATCTTCGTTGCAATCGTTCCACATGAACTCATTCTTTGCTAGAGCTAGCAACCCCCAAACCTTCATTTTCTAGCCGCAAGGCATGAGCAAAGGCACAACAAGGCAAAGCCCCTAGCCTTGATTTTGTAGCCGCAAGCTATGAACACTGGCATAACAAAGCAATTGACTAGGTATTTTCACAATTAAATCTCATTTGTCTTCTTATACATTTCTTCCTCTTCATCATCTCTCCTTCTCCTTGGTGATTCCTTTTATTTTCTCTTTCATCCTTTTCATTTATTTTCTGTTTTTTCATGTTTTGGAACCTTTAGGAAATTTTTTTTTGAAAAAAAAAACAATAATTTTACAATAATAACAAGGATTGAAATGTTTTTCCCTTGTATGATTCTCTTTGGGATGTCCTGCGTATTTAAATTTTTAATTGTATTTGTATTTTTTACTTTTTCCTCTTCTTTTGTAAAACATTTTTTGGACTGTGCCTTGATTTTTATAGCCATCAATAGTTTTTGAAAATGTTTATGATCTTTTACACCACACTTTCTCACATAGATGCAAGTTTACTACTTAGGTATCAACTCAGCTACGCCCTAAGTACCACACTTTCTCATATATTTCATGTAACAGTGTATATTTCTTAAAATATATCTACTTTCATTGAGACTATGTTTCAAATCTACTTCATTAAATTAGTAGTATGTTAATTCCAAAAGGAACGCAAAATGGCTAACAACAAAAACAGATTTTTCTTAAAGATAATTTCAGTGTGTTTTTATTTTATTTGATTGCTTATTTCATTATCAATACTCTGCAACTAAAACAACAGAAGGCCGGTTCCCCCCTCCTTTTTCAAGGTATCAGGTGCAGTGAGGGTCTTCGGTAACTGGAACAATAATGGAAGATGACTCAGAAGCAAGTTCTATTGATGTTGAATTGAAGCAGTCTGAAAAGGTCAATGCATTTTCCTTCTTTATATATATTACATTGAACAGTAATCATAAAGAATGCAAGAATTTGTATTTGACTAGCTAGCCACCAATATTGATGTCACTTCCTTGCCAATTGATAGTTGTATTTGTTTGGTTGAAAAAGTAATCTTATTCTAATAGATTCAATAACCTTTTAAATCCCAATGCTCAAGCTCTTAACTTGAAAGCATGTGATCAGTCATCCTACAATTTTTAACTTGATTTTTTTTCTTTGGAAAAAGATTTGAGTGACATGGCTCTTCATTGACTATGACTAGATCAGAAGTTGATGCATCAATATACGAGGACACCATGGCTGTAAACAGAACAAGCCCACAAGCCATTGAGAAAAATGCTAAAGAACTATATTGTGTAGCTACATTGACCAAACTGAAGAACAAAATGAGAGTTATGAGACCAAGTAACACACCTAGAATGTAAGCCAACTATATTTCTGAAAGTTTCCTGGCAGAAATGCACATGGATCTCTGTCTGAGTGATCTTTAGATGAGCACTCTCTCTGCCTACCTTGGGTCTCTCCATCCTAGCAGAACTAATCTTGTCTTCATATGAATGTATTGAACAACTTAGAATTCTTATTTAATGACACGAGATAGTTTTATCATCTCTTTTGTCTATATAATATAACGATAAAATGAAAATGCTTCATAAATCCATCTTAATTGTTAAGTCAGAGGATTCACATTTGCACCTCGACCAGCAATCTTGTGAGAGAGGAGTATCTTAAATAAAGATGAAAGGAATAAAACAATAAATTAAGGCCTTTTTATTTTTTTTTTAACAATACTTTGACAAACAGAATACTTTGGTAAAAATAATAAAAACAGAAATATTAAAATTATATTTATGTGCCAAATAGATATATACTAGAACTAGATTTAGACTATGAACCTTTTGACTAAATTACTTTTATTTGAATCATCCTCTACCAAGAAAAATAACTGGATGAGTTTGAAATGAAATCATCTTCAAGAGCCAAAGTATTTGTTTGATTGTCAATGAAGGAATAGAGCGATGCTTAGAGGTTTTTCAAAATGATTTACAATAAGTGCTAGCATTGTGATTAAAGGAGGATCCAGTGAAAAATCATTAGACAGAGACTTCAATGTCGCATTTAGTAGCAAATTTAAATTATACAAATTCTTTAACTCAGTTAGCAACTTACAAATAAAACAAATTCAACAAAAAAGATAGATTTCAAAAGATATTAGGAATATATCAACTGGAAATGAGTAAGTCTGTTGTCATACATTCCTATATGGAGAACCATAAAACTCCGTGAATAGGGAATTCTTATATAGAATCTTGAAAATGATAGCTACTTGTTAATGACATTCTAGTGTGAACCTTTAACTAGTTTGTTAAAAAATTTATCACAGGAAAATGTTGTTGAACAAGGAAGTGGAGAAGAAGAGGCTTCATTGGATGGGGAATTCGTTAAGGTAGATAAGGAATCATTAGATGAAAAAGAAAGCTCAAACTTGCTCACATCAACAGATGAATCAACAGTGAGCTTGAATGCTGGGGAATTAGAATCAGCAAATTCAACATCAGATCTTAACTTGCCCCTGGAAGGGAAAGACAGTTTCAGTTACAAGCTAAAACTGTAAATCTGGAACTCGAACTTTTAAATAGGAAGGAATCATTAGATGGAAACGAAAGCTCAAATTTGCTAGAACCAACAGTGAGATTGAATGCCGGAGAATTTGGATCAGCAAATTCAGCATAAGATATTAACTTGCCACTTGAAGCAGAAGACAAAGAGCAAGAACTTCAATCTGAAACTATAGACTCACAAATCAAAGTCGTAGATTCAAAGGAATCATTAGAGGTAAAAGAAAGCTCAAGCTTGTTTGAAACAACAGTTCAATCAACAGAAAGCTCGAATGTTGGGGGACTAAGATCACCAAATTTGGCATCAGATATTAACTTGCCACTAGAAGCAGCAGACAAAGAGCTAGTGTTTCAACTTGAAAGCATAGACCCAGAACTCAAAGTTTTAGATTCGAAGGAATCATTTGATAAAAAAGACAACTCAAATTTGCTCGAAACAATAATTGAATTGACAGCAAACTCAAATACTGGGGAAGTAGGACCAACAAATTCAACATCAGGTAGTAATTTGCCACTAGAAGAGGAAGACAAAGATCCTGAGTTTCAACTTAAAACTGTAACCCCTGAAATCAAAGGTTTGGATTCCAAGGAATCATTAGAGGTAAAAGAAAGTTCAGACTTGCTCAAATCAACAGTCAAATCGACAGGAAGTTAAAATGCAGAGGAATTAAAATCTGCAAATTCAGCATCAGGTATTAATTTGCCACAAGAAATGGAAGACAAAGAGATTGAGTTTCAACTTGGAACAGCTAACCCAGAACTCAAATATTCTGAAGACACATTGTTGAGGTTGGAGGTTGAGGTAACAAATGATGAGAAAATCAACAATGAATTTAAACTTGGGAAGGAAGTGTTGAATGATCAGATTCCAAGAGCCGAACAAAGTTGCAATTTTGATATTGAAGAACTCGATGCATTGTTATCTGATGGCATAAAGCAGAAGAACAATGTTGATATAAATGAAGTATTCAATGCTAGCCAGTGCAATGAGCTGAAGATTCCAATGGAAAATATTGAGATTGAAGCAGAGTTGGCGAAGTCAGCTGGTGATGCTCACTCAGTTGAAGAGCTCTATAAACCTATTGACACACAAGAAGAGTTAGAATCAATAAGAGCTGTGGGTCTGGAGGTTGAGGTAACAAATGATAGGTTATAAAAAAGCAACAATGAATTTAAACTTGAGAAGTGTTGAGTGATCAGATTCCAGAAGCTGAACAAAGTCACAAATTTGATCTTGAGGAATTCGATGCATTTTTATCTAATGACATTAAACAACGGAACAATGTTGATATAAATGAGGCATTCAATGTCAGCTGGTGTGATGAGCAGAAGACGCCAATGGAAAATATTAAGGAGATTGAAACAGAGTTGGCCAAGTCAGATGGTGATGTTCATTCAGATGAAGAGCTCTATAAATCTATTTGCACACAAGAAGAGTTAGAATCAATAAGAACTATGGGGCTGGAGGTTGAAGTAACAAATGATGGGTTAGAAAAAAGCGAAAATGAATTTAAACTTGAGAAGTGTTGAATGATCAGATTCCCAACAGAGTCACAATTTTGATCTTGAGGAACTTGATGCATTGTTATCTGATGGCATAAAACATCAGAACATTGTTGATATAAATGAAACATTCAATGTTGGCTGGTGTGATGAGCAGAAGATGCCAATGGAAAATATTAAGGAGATTGAAGCAGAGTTGGCAAAGTCAGTTGGTGATGTTCATTCAGTTGAAGAGCTCTACAAACCTATTGGCACACAAGAGAAATCACAAAGAACTATGGGGTCGGAGGTTGTAACGAATGATGGGTTAGAGAAAATCAACAATGAATTTAAACTTGGGAAGGAAGTGTTGAATGATCAGATTCTGGAAGCCGAACAAAGTCAGAATTTTGATCTCGAGGGACACAATGCATTTTTACCTGATGGCATAAAGCAGCAGAACATTGTTGATATAAATGAAGCACTCAATGGCAGCTGGACTGGTGAACAGGAGATGTCAATGGAAAATATTAAGGAGATTGAACCAGAGTTGGCAATGTCAGCTGGTGATGTTCATTCAGTGGAAGAGCTCTACAAACCTATTGGTGCACAATAAGAGTTATGGGGTTGGACAATTTGGAAATTGATAAAGTTAATGCTAAGAAGATGGAAGACGAGATAATCAAGCTAGGGAATGAGCTATCAGAAGCTCAGGCTAAGGTTGAAGAAAACAATGAAGAAACAAAACATACTGAATCAAGGGATCTATCAAGCAAAACACAAATACGCTCACCAAAAACTGTGCTCTCCTTTTCCAAAGAAGATTTCAAAGCAAAGTTGATGTTCCTGGATGAAATTGAATGAAAACTTAAAGAGAAGGATGAAGAGTCACCCAAATCAACCACAGAAAATGAAGCTTTTCAAGGCACGGCAGAAGATCTTAAAATAAAATTATTGTTGAAAGGAAGAGTATTGCATTCAATTAGAGGCAAAATTGCATTGGACAAACAAGAACCTTGCTAAGACAGAGTCACTTCTGCAAGAAGCATTATCGAGTAAACATGAGCTTCAACAAGAGCTGGCAGAAAAAGTGCAGAAAGACAAAAGTTAGAGGACTTAACTACAATTCAGGGTAACAGTCTTTCTGAGTACGAAAATCTAGTTTCTGCTTTGCAAAATGAAGCAAAATCTTTGAGAGCTAAATTGGAGGATGTTGAGGAGAAACTGGAGGCTTCAGGTGTACAAGAGAAAGGGTTACATGAAAAGCAAGGATGCGCTAGAGATGAGCTAGAGCAGCAGCTAAAGGCAACTGAGGAAGATAGTACAAGATACCTGGATTTGAAAACTCTTCATGAGACATCAACAAAAAATTTGGAGTTGGAACTTGAAGAAGCATAAGAACTTTAAGGAGAAGGTATACAAAGCCAAAGAATTGCAGGAAAAACTGAAGTCCCTGGAAGATCATATAGACTACTTTAAAGGTCAAGCTATTGAAACTGCTCAAAGATTTACATCACTGAAGACGGAGATGGAATCAAATGCCACAAAGGTGCTCTCTTTTGTGCACAATATTGAGGACATTAAGCAGAAGGCCTCAATTGATGCAAAATTCCGGGTTAGTGTACAAAAATTATGCAAATTTGGAGCTGACTGACCAAATACTTTTATTCATTTTGGAAGTACTCTATGCATATGAAATTTAGACATAATGCAAAATGGTTTTATTTATCATAATAAACTGAAGAATGCTATTTGACATAGCACCTGTGATGGAGGATAATGTGCTCACTGAAAATTATGGATCCTAGATATAACAATTCATTCCATAATAGTCCAAGTTAAAGTACCATTGAATAAACTTTAAAAAAATTCACATGGTGATCTGGAAAGTGTTGTAAGAGAGTGCAAATAATTTATCTAGAAATTCACAGTATTTTGATCTCAAGGAAAGCATTCTCTAATTCAGATAGCTTATCTCCCAGATCACTGATTGATTTATCAGAAGTTTCTGAGTCATCAACCATCAGAAGGGGCTTTAAGAAAAGTATATTTGTTGAAAGGTAAAAGAATGTATACAAGCCACATCTTTTTTGGTAGAAAATAATTCAAATGAAACTACTGAAGTGTTGGAGAAAATTGACTGATGAGATTTAGTAACTTTCGGACTAATATATGTTTATTTAAAATTAATTGTAATGGTTGTCATGCCAATCTGGACATAGATTCAATTAAGCAGGGATTTCAAGTACTTCATGGAGAAATTGCAATTCTTAAAATTTTGAGGACTACTACTTTCAAGATTGCTAGTACAAAATGCAAGAATGGCTATGCAAAGTAACTTTTATAGCAAAGTGTATTATGTAATATAATGATGGACTTTTCTTAGTTCAATTACCATTCGAGATTCGACTACAGAGCTGTTTTTTCAAAAAATTCTCGAAGTTTCAGTCAATCTTAACCCATGTTTATCTGTAGTATGTTTCTTACAATGATATTATGTAGCCTTTCTTCATGCATGTCATGCTATTGAAGTGCAGGATTGACTCCACTAAGGAAATTTGTTCAAAGATTAAGAACAATTATTATTTTTGGATATGCAATTTTCTAATATTTGGCAAGCATATGGATAATTACAGACCACAAAACAAAGTGAAGAGCTCTCCCTGGTTAATGAAGAAGTCACTGAACTGAGAGAGAAATTTAGTCAAACATCTGAAATTTGGTGTGAGTTTGGAGCAGGAATTTTGTTTCCATTCATGCTTAGTTTTGAATTTATTTATTTCACTTTGTATGTGGCGATGTTTTTGACAGTATCAATGCTATTTGTTTTTTTTTTTTTGATGATGTAATAAAGGGTTGTTTTTGATATCTGAGTGGTTGCTATCTAATTGTTGATTCATAAGTTGTCCCAAATATTAATCACGTAATTTGATAAAATAGCAAAAGTACTTTGCTTTTTCAGTCCTTGTTTGGTTAAATGATTATTGATTAAAACTTTGTTTAATTCCTAGAAAAAAAATTAAAAATTCAAGAAAAGATTTTTTTGGTGTTTGGATGTGATACTAAAAATTTTTAGAAAATATTTTCTGTAAACTAGCCCACTCGACCCCTAGCTTACCTGGCTCAACTGAACAAGATGGTCGAACCATTTGACTCACTTGAACTGACCTAACTTCCCGACTAGACCACCCTACCCAACCAAGAAAGAGCTCATACAAACAATGTTATCAACAAATGCAGACATGTGTAACGAGGTTGTAGAGAAAGCAAGCGATAGGGATGAAACACTATCGTACCCTTGTTGGTCCTCGATTTCTGAAGCACGGACTCGGATTTTGCTATTGGTAATGGGAACGTGGGAATGTGGGTTACCTATGATGTCCAAGTTGTCTATATTTTCACATGGCAAAAAAAAAAGGATAGTCCGGTACACGAAGTTTTCATCATGCGGGGCCCGAGGAAAGAGACATTATACGCAGCCTTACCCTGTCTTATATTTTCACAGGGCAATTTACTAATATATATCTTAGTATTTTTATTATATAACGCGTCCAAATAGAGAAAAAAAAAAGAAAAAGGGAAAGAAAAGAGAGAAGAAGAAGATCCATTAGGTGACGAGATTTGGTTTATAGAATCGTCAAAAAGCATTCGTCACTATGACCTTCTCGCAGACGGCAAGAGATGAATTTCTCCATCCAGCGTTTCTTCTCCTCCTTCGAATTTCACTACAACGAGGTATGATTTATTGTTATGTACAGTAAATTTCAATTATAATTTCTTCATTGGTATTAGAGCATTAGGAATTATACCTAATTGTCATTTCTCATCGTCGTTTGCATGACTAATGTGTCATAGTAGATGAGTGCCACGACTGCATCACGACACTAGGATGTCGACAGTAGGGTCACAGGGAGACCGAAGACAGGGTCACGGGTAAGCGACCGAGTCGCTCGTTGGCATTAGCGTCGCTGCTTGGCAACGCACTGCACCAGTTTGAAAATTACGACAGTGTCACTATTTCCACTGGAGGCGGGCTTTAGGCTGTGGGGAGATGCTGGCGAAAGCGTTTCGGAACCGGAGAAGGCTTCCCGTCTAGCCGGCGATGCGCTAGTGGCTCAGACGCATTGAACAGCAATCGACGACGTCATTAGGCCGAGGTCGACCTGTCTCCAGCGTTAGAAAGGACCGACGATCGCTCGAGTAGGCCAAAGATTGGCCTTTGTGGCAGGCGACTGTCTATCATGGTTGCGTGGAGGCAGTGGTGCGTGACGTGGGTGGCATGTGGCGGAGAAAGTGTCGAGAAAAAGAAACACGAAGCACAGTACTTCGTGAGAAAAAGTTTGATTTTAATAAGTCAAATAAATATAAAAAAGCAAAATAATATTTTTTTTCTTTCATCTGCATGATAAGTTTTGTATATAGAAGAATTTAAAATTAATAAAAAAACGTGAGTAGTGGGCTTCACATAATGACCAGTCTGGTTCAAGTTGAATGGGTTTGAACTAGATGGTCTAATTAGATCATTAGGTCTTAATCAGGTTCAAATCATTAGTTGATTTAATGAACCAGTTTAATCAAAATCAAAATCAATTTGGGTTGATTTAATTGGGCTTGGACCAAATATGATTAAATGATCAGATTTGTTTTATTAGGTCAAATTTGATCAAATGGATTAGATTTGCTATAATGGTTTAGACTTAATCCAATGGATATTGGTTTGATCAAACGAAAATGAGTTTGATCAATAAGTCTGAAATTGGTTGAAATGAGCTTAGATTAAACCATAATAGAACATAGGTACAGAAAATCTCTATCCAATTAGATTAGTTCTAACGAGAACAATGGACCAAGCTTAGGATCTGGATTCTCGATCGATCAGTCCAATGGGTCAGTCAACTGAGACTCCTGTAAATCGAGAAGATTTATTTTTCTTCATTTATTATGTTGGTTCTATGCCTATATAAATTGAATTAAGACAGTTTTGTACTGGTTAGTCAGTTTTGTACTAACTTATTTAATTTTAATTTTTCAGATGACTAGTCACAATATACAACAACATGAGCTTTGACAGGAGATTAAGGAGCTTGATTATGACTCGGTTCACTGAATCGGATGGCTTATTTGTCGGCTCGATCGGTTGTTCTGGAAACTCGAACAAGAAGAGTTTTCAGTACACACACAGAAGATGGGCTCTAGTTTATTCACTACCAGAACATCTTAGGCAGATAGCACTCCAACTTTGGGATGATTCTGAAGAGTACGTCTCATATTCAGAGATGTGTAGACATTTACTTCATTTAGTTTAGGGGCCCTCAAGAATCAGAAGAGGGTCCAGAGGAGGATCCTGACGAATCTGAGGATGATTCAAAAGATGATTCTGAAGAATTTGAGGAGGATCTGGAAGAATGTGTGGAGGATCTAGAAATGGATCCAATAGATAATTTCTGAAGCTATCCCACCTGAGATTACCCTAAATGAGTTTATGTTGAAAAGGATAATGTTAGTCACAACACTAGTGTTTGTCCTAGTGGGAGCGGTGTTAGCCTATCTAGTTTATTAGAGTTATGTTATTGTTATTGTCATTATGTATGAACAATATTAGTACATTTAGTTCATAAAAGTTATATGTTAACAATATGCAGCATATTTTTATGTTAATGATATGTTCATTCATATGTTTATTTATGTTGTTTACTCTACATAATGTATGATAAATGATTAGTTTATTTTATTAAATGATTAGTTCATTTAACTAAAGAAATCATGATATAATCAATGATTAGTTCATTTGTTAGGATGTGTGTAATAGAATTAATTAATATTGATTTGATTGGTCATACGAATGATGAGTGAAAATAGAGTTATCACTTGATTTTGTAAACTAACTCAAATTAATATTGAGTTAATCATAAATTGCATGCATATAAATTATTACACTAAATATTAAATAATGTGTTTATTTATAATAGATTATGACAACCAAAAACTTTATAACTGAACTCAACAAGAGTGAAAAATTTAATGGGGATAACTCTAAGATCTGTACCTCATGATACAATATGTACTTGAGAAACAAAAAGTTCTGGAGGCTATTAATCAGGTTATGGTAGAACCTGTAGATGGTCTCACTACACAGCACAGACGAGATATTAATGCCTATAAGGCATGGAAAAAAAAGACTCCACTACAAAGGGCATATTGATTAGTTCAATGATAGATGACATAACTTTTGAGTATGAGTCATATCTTACGATTCATGCAGTCTGGGTAGTCCTTAAAGAAAAATATAGTGGAGTAAGTCTGAGCAAGCTTCGACAACTGTCGATCAAGTTTAACATCTACAAGAAGTGTCCGAATGTTTTGATAGTCCAACACCTTAGGGAGATGAGGAACATGATTCGGAAGCTTAAAATCATTGGTTATGAGTTAACTGTTGAATAACAGGTTCAAGCAATTATTCGTTCCCTTCCAGATTCTTAGGAGATCATGAAACAGACCCTAACTGACAGTGAAAGTATCAAGACTTTCATTGACGTCTCACGCCATGTAGAATTGGAGGCAGAGAGAGTTTAATCCATAAAGATTTCTAGACTAGCCTATGTGGTTATTGGTTCTGTTGGATCATCTGGATCCATGAAAAAGAAATGGTTCAAAAAAGGGAAGGGAAAAAAGAAAGAAGAAAGAAGAAAAAAGTTGCTACTGTGGGACAGGGCCCAATCAAGAAGATAAGAAAGAAGACTGGAAAGAAATCTAAAAAATAAGTTGACTTGTTTTAACTATGGCAAAAAGGGCCACTTCACTCGAGAGTACACTGAGTCAAAAAAGGTAAATCCAAATGTGTCTTCTTTTTCCGAGCATTTTTGTTACTAGTTCAGTGTTGTTAGCTGATTCTTATCCTTTGTGGATTATAGATTTAGAAGCAACCAACCATATAGCTCAAGAGCGAGTTATATTTGTTAAGTATCATCGGGTACCAGCTGACAGCAAATGGATC
Organism: Zingiber officinale; assembly: GCF_018446385.1. Lineage (NCBI taxonomy): Eukaryota > Viridiplantae > Streptophyta > Magnoliopsida > Zingiberales > Zingiberaceae > Zingiber > Zingiber officinale. The sequence goes on from NC_055989.1 coordinate 20,369,353, forward strand.
TATATAGGAAACAATGTAAGAGTTGAAGTCAAAGGAGTCAGCACTTGTAAACTCAACCTCCATGGTGGTAGTGTTTTGTTTCTACATGATATCCTGTATGCTCTTGAAATTCTACGAAATCTTATTTCCGTGACATTTCTTATTGATTTAGGGTACTATATTAATTTTTAAAGTTGATGTGTTGAACTTAAGATTGACTCAGTGTCAATCGGATATAATTTTTTAACAAATGGTTTTATGATTTTTGAAGTGGAACCAGATGTCAATTGTGCTATTGAGGGTTATTTTTAAAACATTGCTCTAACTAGTGATCCATGTATAACTGATGAGGTTTAGCATGCTAGATTAAGACACATAGGATAAGAACATATGAGTCGGTTGGCTAGAGAGAGTCTATTAGGCACTCGGGCTAAGATTTACTTGTCTATATGTAAGTATTATCTTGTTGGAAAAGTAACTAGGAAACCATTTAATAAGACTATTAGAGTTGTATCACCATTATAATTAATTCATTTAGATATTTGTGGTCCAATGAATGTGAATGCTAGACATGGAGCTTCTTATTCCATTACATTTATTGATGATTTCTCTTATTTTGGTCATGTATATTTGATTTCTCATAAATCTAAAGCATTGGATTGCTTAATTCATTATATGAATGAAGTTGAGAATCAAACAGAATATAAAGTTAAGACTTACACACTGACTGTGGAGGGAAATATTTGTCTGATATGTTCAAGATAATATGTAATGATAGAGGAATTATTAGACAATTGATAATCCCTGAAACTTTATAGTAAAATGGGATAGCTGAAAGAAGAAATAGGATTCTTCTTGAAATAGTTAGGTCTATGATGGCGCAGACTAATTTGCTGATCTCCTATTGGTGAGATGTATTATTAACTATGACCTATATTTAATAAAGTGTCTTCAAAGTCAATTTCATCTATCCCATATGAACGTTGGACAGACAAAAAATTATATTTAAGTAATTTGAGACCCTGAAGATCAGTTGCTTATGTTCATAATTGTTAAATACGACAAATTTAATAAGAAATATTATTGGAGGAATAACCTTATAGAATTTTCTAGGATTTTTTGGATTTTTTTTTGGAATTTAAACGGAGCCTGTATGATATGTATAAGAGGATGAATCAATTGGGGTAGAAGAAAATCTGCTTCGATTATCCTTTAAATGGGAGTTGATTAATTCCATTAACATAATCTTTAATTATAAAATGTAGGTTTGCCCTTCTTATGTAACGCCCGAAAATTCTCAAAATAATTATTAGAAATATCCTAGTATTTTTCTGGAATTTTAGGATATTTTTACGGAATTTTTAGAGTAGCAGAAGTAGCAAAAATAAATAGAATCATAGAATAGCCTACACGGGAATTGAACCCGAGACCTATGAGGCCCTATGTCTTATAGATAGCTTTAGTAACCAAGTGAACCCAGCAGGGCCGTGCTGAAAGGAAAGGGGAACAATTATATTTATATTTGAGTTGGGCTGAATTACCCACTTAATATAAATAGGGAATTAAGTGAAGAGTTATTTTATTTTAGCGTAACTCTCTCCTCCCTCACCCTAGTCACGCCGCCCTCTCTCTTTCTCCCTCATCTTTCGGCGCCAACCACAAGCAAACCTAGGGTTTCGCCCTAGGGACATAAGGGCTCTTTCTGGCGACGACTCCGACACGAGGACGCTTCTCTCCACGAGAAGAATGCGTAGGCGCAAGGGAATCGTCGAGAAGATCGTCTCCACCGGAAAACTAGCAACTAGATTCGTAAGAAAACTAGCGCAGGAGGTAAGAAACCCCTCACCTGCAGTATAAGTAGTTCTCGTGTGATTGCATACCTTAGTTTAGTAGTTTAGGGATTTTTGGCACATAGGGTGTGCAACAACGCACGCCAAGTGCTCAATAGTATGTTCAGCACAATTAAAATGCGACTTAGGCATTTTAATAGATTAGCTAAATGCGATTGAAGCATTTAATTAGTATATATGCAGTTTATCACAGTTTTATAGGACTACGGTCCAATGGGTGGGCTCCCACAGTCGCCTCTAGGTTCAGACAACCTAGCTCTAGGTTCAGATAACCTAGAAATAGCAAAATAAGAAGAATTTAGCTATAACCAGTATTTTATTTTAGCAGTGGCACTGTACTGGATTAGATATCCATTGGGTTGGGCTCCCACAGTCGTCCTTAGGTTTAGATAACCTAGTAAACCCTACTAAATTCGGGACTTGCAAACCCGTGTCTAGTTAGGGATGCGCGCATAGCAAGTACAGTTGTCGGGCCCAAACAGCAACATGATTATTATTTTCATCTATCTATGATAAATAGTTTTCAAAAACTCACAAATCAGTTGTGTATACAGTTTAAACTCAGTTCTAGCTTAGTTTTAGTTTTAGCTCAGTTCATGCTTCAGCTTAGCTTCATCATTGATACATGTGATAGTTCTATGATCAGTTTTTGATTTTCATGTTGTATGATACCATGCCATGCTCTCACCTGTTCAACGTATATTTCAAATAGCATGTTTTCAAATCATAAATTACATCGTATGCATGTTTTGTGAGGTAGATGGTTTCTTACTAAGCTCTCAAGCTTACAGATACTCTTTTCCTTATACTGCAGATAAAGGTAAAGGAAAGATGGACTAGTGGAGGCTGAAGTTCAATGCGATGAAGATGTGTGTGGAAGGAACCTGGAATGAAGATCTTGGATAAATTAGCAAACTAAGACTTTAGCTTTTATATAGTGTTATTTTCCGCATTTCTAGTTATTTTAATACCTTGAATCATGAAAGACTTGTTTAGATTGTTAGTACTTATGCTCATAATCCTAGTTATGTGTTATTAGCATGTTCCCAGCTATTGTAGAATTCTTGTAGGTGAGTTTGGCACGAAACAGTGCTGAAATCAGACTTCTGATACGAAATCAGAAACCCCAATTGATCAGTGGATCGATTGGGGGCCCTCAATCGATCAGTGGATCAATTGGGGGCCCTCAATCGATCAGTGGATCAATTGGGAGCCTGGTTCCGCGAACAGTAAGCTTCTGGATCGATCAGCCGATCGATCTAGTCGCATTCTGTCGCGAACAGAGAGTTTGGGGATCAATCGTTCGATCGATCGGGGAAATCACTCCCGCGAACAGAGAGCTCTGGAATCGATCACTAGATCGATTGCCCAACCTGGATCGATCAACCGATCGATCCAAATTAGTCTCTGTGCACAGTAGCATGCTGGATCGATCCGTGGATCGATCAGAGGCCTAGTACTAGCTGAAAACACTTTAGTTCAGCCCCAGATGACAACAAAAGCCTAGAACACCCCTTCTAGCATAGCCACAGCAATTCAAGGGGTAGTTTAAACATTAAGTTCAGCTAGTATAGCGATTAACAGAAGCATATTCATTAGTTCAACAAAATTTTAATCAGATCAGCTTTCCGCACATGAATTAGACAGCATAATGTAACGATCGGCCTTACAACCTAGTTAGTAGAAGGCGGGTCCTTACATCTTATTTTCATGGATTTCTCCCTTATTTGCCCGATCCCTTTCTCCTCCATCGCCGACTTCGCCGACACCACACTCGACGCCATCGTCAGTGCCACTCGACTATCGCCGACCAATCACACATGACCCACCGGCGATACAGTAGCCATCACGGGAGGCGAAGCTGTTGACCCAAGCGAGAGGCCTCCAGATCTCTCCATCCCGATTCCCCTCTTCCTTATGCCCTAACCTCCGCCTTTTCTCACCGACGTCGACCGCCCAAGCTTTGATCTAGCCACCGTCCTTCCACTCTTGTCCGCGGACGCACCCGAGCTCCCTTTTCAGTCATGCCCTAGCTCTTGATTTCCATCGCCGCTTTCCCTCAAGCCATCATTGATCATCGATTGTTGACAGTGTCGTCCATGTTAGTGCTTCACCTCTCTTTGTAGCAGCAGCAGTCGTTACATGACTGACCCAAACGATGTCTGTGGTTTCTGAGAAATCAAAGTTATTGCCTACTATCATCATTTCCACTTCCATTGATGTCATCCGTAGAATTCAACCGGAGCTCTAGTGGTTCCCATCATTGAAAAATAGTCGTGAGCCCTAACCTCTCTAGCCACCTCCTAATGTCGGTTCTTTTCCGGATAGAGGGCTAGGTTGGGCTATGGAGGACTACTGCTAGAGAGCTCAGTGTGGGCCGGAGCCCCCCTTGATGCTCCTATTAATGACCTTAGTGTTGTTGCGCTCTAGGGGCATTGTCGAGGGAGGGTAACAAGTTGTTCTCATCTGCCTCCACCCTCTCGTTAACAAGGAACAACTCCGGTGAATCATCGCTGGAACATTGACATCTGGCCATTGTCCGTTCAGTGGTATATTTTGCTTTTAATGTTTCTCTCCTTGATTCCAGCTTATGAGATCTATCTTGTTTAAGTATTCTTTTAGATTGTAATTATGTACCATTGCAGTAGTCCATTACTTGATTAGAGTTAGGATGTTGTTTCCGATACGACTCAGTTAAGTTGGATCAGATACCCTAAGCTAAGATCAAGAAGCGAAGAGGTTGAAGCTAAGTTAGGTTTCTGATTCATGACAGGAGCTTAGATCGGAGGACGTTTAGCTCAATCTACATTAAGGCGGGTACTTCTTAACTTATTTCTTTAGATATTTGACTTTAGTGCATGATCTAGTTTATTGATTTAGCAATACTGATTTACTTACCTTGACTCTACTCTAGATCGATTCTTGAGTTTGATACTTTATTGCTTGCCCTTATATTTTGATCTATTGGATATCTATGTAGTCTCATTTATTATTCATGATTGGGTTGGTTATATATATGCATGACATTACCAGACAATAGTCTAGTTATAGGCTTATGTTTGTGCATTTATATTATAATATGGTTATATATTTAGGCTCTTGCCTACAGGTTATTGATATCATATGTAGTATAGTTGTATACTTATGTAAGAGCATATATGTTAGTGAGAGCATACTTACCTATACTTGATAGAAATCACTCCCCAGGGGTATAGCATATCCCACTTGGCTATCTTCTTCAGATCACCATTTAAGACTATTTGATCTTGATCTCATTATTCATTATATGTATGATGATACCATAGAGTTCGAGGGGATATTATAACTAAATGGCTAGGATCCCCTTGGATTGAGAGTGTTTCTATTGTACTTGCTATTGTGCTACCTAGACATATGTTATTAGACTTGTTATTTAATGTATGTCTATGCATTTAAATTGGCCATTAAATCAGATAGTGATCTTGAACTATCGCATGTAAATCATAGTGAATAGTTGAATATCCTACTAGATCCTTTGCTTGTTATGTAGGCTCAAATCTATACATTGGTAAGATTATACTGCAATATAGGATATCGAGTATCCTACTAGACCCTTGGTTATTATTTAGGCTCATGCCTATCCACTGTTGATTTCAGATTGTAGGGTAGCTTGAAGAGCATTATCCTAGGATAGGTTGTTACTGCTTATTTGTCATTGTGACTTAGTATCTGTATATACCTTGTTTGTCCACGGGGCCATCCGTGGTATAGTGTTCTCCCACAGACAATGGCCACTTATGCATTCTGTCTGCCCATGTAACTATTCGTGGTAGAGCATTCTCCCACAGACAGTGATTGTTTGTATGCTCTGACTGCCAACGGGACTATCAGTGGTAAAGTGTTCTCCCATAGTCAATAGTTGAGGTGCTAGATAGCTACCTCATCCTATTCACCCACGGGACCATCTATGGTAGAGCGTTCTCCCGCGGACAATGACTATTTACATACCTTGACTGTCCACAAGACTCATTCATGGTAGCATATTATTGAGCTAGTCAGGATTTGTTATTTGCTGGTTATGCATTTATTTGAGCGGGGTTTGGATGTACTGTGAGTACTATTGATTTATTGGTCATACCTAGTTAAGCAAGTTAGTGGAGTATTATTATTATTGGTTATGCTTCTAGTTAGCAAGCGATTACAGTGACACTCTTACTTTTTGTAGTAAGTATTTTCCTGAGACTGTCCCATTTGATTTTCTTATGTTATTATCATGCACTATCTTCTTATACCTGCGGAGTATGTTATACTCACTACCCCTTACTTTCTCTATTGTTTTCATCTTTGCAGGTAGATGACATGTCATGTCACTCAGAGGTCCTGGCTGTCAATCCCATGTCGCATCGAGAGTTTTTGTTTTTATTGTTACTCTTACTTGTATTTTGGCTTTCTGAACTAGTTCATGTGTTGTATAACTTGTGTGTGGATTTCTGGACTTGTGGTGTCTTTTTGTCTGTTATGTATTTGTTGAGGTAAGTCGTGTCGATACGCAATCTAGTTTTTTTATTTTATGTGGTTGTGTTTGTTTTCAGCCGTGTGGGTTGTAGATATTATCTTATATTACCTTGTGGCCATGTATCCATGTTTTATATGTTGTCATAAGGGGGGAGAAGCTGTCCGTTTAATGGGCAGGGGCTCCTTCGGGGCGTGACAATAATAGTTCTCACAAGTATAGAAAACTGAGGGTAAGAAATATATTTTTATTAGATATTATGAGACTTCTAAAAGTTATGTTTTCATAAGTGAGCAGCAAGATGAAACCATTTCCGAAATAGATTCGAGAGATGCGACTTTTCTCAAAATAGAGTTCCCAACTAGAGGTGATGTTGATAAAAATGTTCCTCTATTTGAGGAGAATGAGATATTATCAACAAGGGAGGTGTCAAAAGAGACACCTGAGTCTAGTCAACTGAGTGAGAATGATATGCCAAGTAGAGCTGTCAAACGGGTCAACCCATGGCGGGACGGGTCGGCCCGTGGCGGGCTAACCATTTGGCGGGGCGGGGCGGGCCAACCCGCCAACTTGGCGGGTTGGGAAATTTCCAACCCAACCCATTCTAAGGCGGGTTGCGGGTTTGGCGGGCCAACCCGCGGGCCCATCAAAATTTTTTAAAAAAATTTAAAAATATTTCATATCTTCAACATTTTACTTCGAAAAAGTTTTCTACAATTAAATGTATACATAAACATGTATTTTAAATATAAATGAACACAAACGAGTACTTATGTTGGATGAAAAATACTATTTTTATTTCAAAATTATAACAAAGAAAGATAATAAATTGACCTAAAACTTAGCATACATGTGTTTTCAACCCGCGGGCCAACCCAAGCCCGAGCGGGCCGACCCGCGCGGGTCGCGGGCCTAGGCGGGTCGGCCCACGACGGACTTGGGTTGATAAAATTCCAACCTAACCCGCTTAAATTGTTTGGCGGGGCGGGCCAACCCGACGGGCCCAACCCAAATTAACGGCTCTAATGCCAAGTCATGAGTTGACTTCTCAACATCCCAACTTATGAATGAGTGTTCATAAAATCAAACCTAAGAAGAGGTTTGATATTGAGAATGAGGCATTGATAATACTTCCAGTTGACGATGATAAACCTCAATCCATTGAGGAAACATTGGGACGTAGACTTAAAAAAAAGTGGAAAGTTACAATGGTTGAAGAAATGGAGTATTTGATTTAAAATAATAGTTGGAACTTAGTCGATCTTCCTCTGGGCCGAAAGGTTATTGGGAATAAATGAGTTCTTAAAATAAAGAGGAAAGTTGAAGGATTGATTAACATATACAAAGCTCGTTTAGTTGCAAAAGGATATACCCAAATGGAGGTTATTGACTTTGAAGAGACATTTTCTCCCGTAGTAAAATTTATGTCAATACGAGTTATTTGACTTTTATGGCACATTATGACTTGGAATTACATCAAATAGATATAAAAACTACTTTCCTTAATGGTGAGCTTGACGAGGAAATCTATATAGTTCAACCAGAAGATTTTATTGTTGAAGGTCATGAGGAGAAAAGTATGAAGACTTTGAAAGTCTATATATAGGCTAAAGCAAGCATCAAGACAATGAAACATATCATTTAACAAAGTCATTTTATCTTATGATTTTAAGATAATCAATAAGGATCATTGCATTTTCTTAAAAAGAAAATTGAAAGTATATCATTTTATCATTATATGTTGATGATATGCTGATAGCTGGAAATGACATTAGGTATGTGAATGAAGTCAAGAAGTGACTTTCATCACAATTTGATACAACGGATATAGGAGAAGCTAAGTACATCTTAGGGGTGAATATCATTAGAGATCATTGTTCTAAAAGACTTTTAGGTCTGTTACAAGAGTCTTATATAAATAAGATGTTATATCATTTTAGCATGTCTAATTGCAGCATAGAACATATACATATTATGAAAGGTACTATTTTGAGCAAAGGTATATGTGCCAAAACTCCAGAGGAAATAGCTTAAATGAATAAAAAATTATATGTCAGTGCTATTGATAGTTTGATGTACACTATGTTGTGTACACGTCCTGATATCAGCTATATTGTTGACTTAGTCACTCGCTTCCAGTCAAACCCAGGACTGAGACACTGGAAGGTGGTAAAAAGGATATTCAGATATCTGAAGGTGACAACAGATTATTGTCTTTGTTTCCAAGAATCAGATATGAGTCTAAAAGGTTATTCAGATGCAAATTGGGTTAGGGACCTGGATGATAGAAAATCCATATCAAGCTATGCGTTCTTGTTGAATGATGGCATCATCACATGGGACAGCAAGATACAAGCTTGTGTAGCTTTGTCAACTATGGAAGCTGAATATGTTGCATGTTTTACGGCTGTGCAAGAAGCAGTCTGGTTGAGAAAGTTCCTGAAGAATCTAAAGATTGCTAAGGACAGTAGGAGTAAAGTAACTATCTACTGTGATAGTCAAGCTTCAATACCTTTTTCTAAGGATCCCAAATATCACAGCAAAGGCAAGCATATAACTATAAAATATAACTTTGTGAGGGATATTATGCTAAAAGAAAAGTAATTCTTAAGTATGTCTTTATACATACTATGCTTGAAAATCCTTTTACTAAGCCAATGACTAAAGAGTTATTTAAAGAATATGTAAAGTTATTGGGACTTCGTAGAATGTAACAATATTGTAATAACAATCAGATATTGTGATTTGATTGTGTGATTTGTCATAATTTATTTAGTGTATATAATTTTGTTACATTCATATAAGATCTCGATGAGCATGTGGCAAGTAGTAGAGATTGATCTACTCACATGGACAATCATCTCTATTTGTTAAGTATAAATAGAGGTAAGACTGTGTTGGTTGCTACTCGGAAAACCTAGAGGTTCCACTGTACAAAAATTTTGTACAAAGGTCTGAACCTTTTCCTAGCTACCATGTGTTCTTTTAAATTAAATTTTGGATCGCCTGCGGAACTTAACACGTTTGATCCAAAACTTAATCTATTTGTTCTTTTAGGTTTTGACTTGGATTTCCTGCGGAGCTTAACACGTTCGACCCAAGTCACCTTAAGTTATTAATTCCATTAAATATTAATTTCCATAATTGGTTCCCAATACTGACGTGGCGAGGCACATGGCCTTCTTGGATATGGGAGCAACCACCACCGACTAGACAAAACCTTTTATAGAAAGCTAATATTTAATTTCCTAAAATAACTTTAGGTTAACTGAAAAGAACAATCAAATCACAAGGAAAAGAAAAACAAAAGAATACTATATCGAAAACAAATTCGAAACACTAAAATCGTATGCCTCTTGTATTTGGTATTATTTCCAAAAATAACTAGTATGATATGGAAAGGAAAAATACTAGTTATACCTTTTAGAAAGACCTCTTGATCTTCTATCGTATTCCTCTTCTAACCTCGGACGTTGTGTGGGCAACGATCTTCCGAGATGAGAACCACCAAACACCTTCTTCTTCCTTGCAAGTTTTGGCCATCACAACTTCTTCTAGGATGAAGAGGTTCGGCCACCACCACCATGCTCCAAGGGATGCTAGAAACAAAGCTTTCTTTCTCTCCTTCTTCTTCTTCTTCTCTAAACTTGATCTAGCCACCATATGAGTCTCCACAAGAAGGATGAGGTTCGGCCATCAAAGAGAAGAAAAGAGGAGAGGATGGCCGGCCACACCAAGGAAGAAAAAGAGAGAGGAAAAATAATAGAGTTGTTCACCATGAAGGCACCTCTACCCTCTCTTTTATAATCCTTGGCCTTGACAAATAAGGAAATTTAAATAAAAATTTCCTTAATTCTTTTGCCATTGATAAGGAAAATTTATTTAATTAAAAATAATTTTTTCTCATCAACAATGTGGCCGGCCACTTTAAACCAAGCAAAGGAAATTTAATTCAATCAAGAATTAAAACTTTCCTAATTTGTTTCCGGAAATTTTATAAAAAATTTCTCTAATAATTTTTCCCTTCATGATGGTCAATAAAAAGGAAATTTTATAAATTAAAATATTTCTTTTAAACATGTGGATTAAAAAGAAAGTTATCTTTAAAAATTAAAATCTCTTCCAATCTACAAATAAGGAAAGATATCTAATCTTTTCTTAATCTTTGTAGAAGCTTTATAAAAGAGATATTTAATTTTTAAACTCTCTTTTAAATCATGAACATGATTAAAAGGAAAGTTTTTACCAAAATTAAAATCAACCTTTTAATCTACAAATAAGGAAAGAGATTTAACTCTTCTCTTAATCTTTTGTAGAATCTTATAAAAGGAAAGATTTAAATTTTTAAACTCTCTTTTAAATCATGTTATCCACATAAGAAAAATTTTAAAAATAAAATTCCTTTTTATTTTAATAGGGCCGACCACCTAAGCTTGAGTTCAAGCTAGGGCCGGCCACATGAATTCACCCATGAACCAAAACATGGCCGGCCCTAGCTTGGTCTCCAAGCTATCTTGGCTGGCCCCTATAGGATGGGTAAGAAGGTGGGTATAGGTGGGTATAGTACTCTATCATTAAGAGGCTACGATAGGGACCGAGGGGAGGAATTGGTTTTGGTCTCCCGATAAAATTAAGCATCCCGTGTTCGCCCCGAACACACAACTTAATTTTATCAATAATAATTCATTCCACTAGAGAATTATTATTGAACTACCACACCAATCCCAAATTACATTTTGGGCTCCTTCTTATTATGAGTGTGTTAGTCTCCCTGTGTTTAAGATAACAAATGTCCACTAATTAAGTAAGTTACTGACAACTCACTTAATTAATATCTAGCTCCAAGAGTAGTACCACTCAACTTCATCATCATGTCGGACTAAGTCCACCTGCAGGGTTTAACATGACAATCCCTATGAGCTCCTCTTGGGGACATTCTCAACCTAGATTACTAGGACACAGTTTCCTTCTATAATCAACAACACACACTATAAGTGATATCATTTCCCAACTTATCGGGCTTATTGATTCATCGAACTAAATCTCACCCATTGATAAATTAAAGAAATAAATATCAAATATATGTGTTTGTTATTATATTAGGATTAAGAGCACACAGTTCCATAATAACTGAGGTCTTTGTTCCTTCATAAAGTCAGTATAAAAGGAACGACCTCAAATGGTCCTACTCAATACACTCTAAGTGTACTAGTGTAATTATATAGTTAAGATAAACTAATACCTAATTACACTACGACCTTCCAATGGTTTGCTCCTTTCCATCTTGGTCGTGAGCTACTGTTTATAATTTATAAGGAACCAATAACATGATCTTCTGTGTGTGACACCACACACCATGTTATCTACAATATAAATTAATTGAGCAACTATATTTATCATAAATGTAGACATTTGACCAATGTGATTCTTATTTCTAGATAAATATTTATACCAAAAGCTAGGATTTTAGTATACACTCTAACAGACTGTTACTTATGGAACATCTTATGTAGCTGTAAACAGAGACAGATCTATAAGTTAAGGTCACCTTGATGATTGTATTAAGATGAGATCATTTATGTTGAATAATGACTAAAGTAAATAAACTCACCATTTACTAAATCTGTTGAAGACCAGATTGAAATTCATATGTTGATGCAGGATTATACATTAGGTATATCTAGATTAAAATCTGTATGATGTTAAATTTGAGAAAAACATGTGCTCTTTTTAGTAAAGAAAATAACATCGTAGTATGTGATTCATACCGCATGTGCTATTGCAACAATAAAGATAGTAGGAGAATAGATAGTTGTTTCTCTACTATGTAAGACCTTTGAGATTATAAGTTAATCTCAGTTTTGTCCTAAGTGACTATTTAGCTATTTACTTAAAATTTTAATCAGTGACTGCTACTTTAGCAAGTATCCTATTGCTATGGATTATTCGGTCTATGAAGAATAACTAGGAAAGCGATTGATTAGAGTGAATAGATTCTAGCTAAAAAGGAAGATTAAATAGATTCACATCTTTTGATGTTATTAACTAGTCGACACATTTCTGTTATGTATAGAAATGATTGTGAATATTGAATATGAAACATGCTCTTGACATAATATTCATTATAAGGGATTAGAAATGTTTATATTAATGTAAATGAAGATTATTTATCTGAGTAAATAGCAATACATGAATATCTCCAAGATAATGACTGTGTGCCACTGGGAGATTGGATGCTTTCTAAATAAACAGATATATACGACCAAGAGAGAGGCTATGTGCCATAATGAGTATGTCTCTAATTCATTTGAAAGAGCGGCTAAATAAAGTGTAACAACTTTATTAGTATTAATCACTCTAAGAGTGACTATGTACGGTGTAACAAACTTCTTAGCAACTATCGCTCATTGTGCTTGCTGTCGCACAAACCATTTTCTCTAAATATGGATTGGATGTTCTGATATAGTTTTTATGACTAAACTCTTATATAGTCTATGTGACTTATTTCGTCTTTGTGACTTAATTCTAATTTGGTCTTTATGGCCTAACTTGGATGAGTGGGAGATGCTAGTAATGGGAATGTGGGAACGTGGGTTACCTATGATGTCCACGTTGTCCATATTTCCACAAGGTAATTTACTAATATACCCCTTGGTATTCCCATTATATAATGCGTCTAAGTCTTTCATCGAGAAAGAAAAAAGAAAAAGGAAAGAAAAGAGAGAAGAAGAACATCCATTAGGCGACGAGATTTGGTTTGTGGAATCGTCGAGAAGCGTTCGCCACTGTAACCTTCTCGCAGATGGCAAGAGACGAATTCCTCCATCTAACGTTTTTTTCTCTTCCTTCGAATTTCACCACAATGAGGTATGATTTATTATTTTGTATAGTAAATTTCAATTATAATCCCTTCATCTACTACTGTGACAATGAACTACTTGTAGCCGCCTCCCTCTCATATAGGGTCTTGCAACGAGGAGTCCTCTCTTATGTAGGATCTGCTTAGAACGTTTTCCCACCATTGACGCCTTTATTGAGATCTGCTCGGAACCAGATGAGACTCCGCCTTAGACCGGACTTCTGCTGCAGGAAACTCTCCAACAACCCACCATTATGCATATTTAGCGACGACACTCGCTAGGGGTCCGCGCCACTACCTCGCCTCTTAGTTCACTCTTTGAACATCTGTTTAATTTATACCAACAAGAACTACATCATTTCCAAAATGTTCCATAAACATTTATGAATGTTAAACTATCTTTCAATATTCAGCTTTTTATCAAATCATGTAACTAAGTTTTTAAAAACATCAAATCGAGTAAGTTAGTTTTAAAATTACCAAATCATATACTCATTTTTCATTTTACCCTTAATCAATCGACTAATAAAAAAATCAATCGAATCAATTTCTATTTAAGAAATCAGTCGACTGATTTTTAAGATAAGTCGAATCAATTTCTCTCTATGCTCAAGTTTCAAGCAAATCAATCGACTAACAATGAAAATCAATCAAATCAATTTGCTTACGTATCAAAGTCGATTTTGGACAAAATTAGTTGATAGACCAAACGATCTCGGATTGACATGGAACTAATTTCTATATGTTCGGCTAGTTCTTCTAATTATATTCATGCCATCAAACATCAATTTAACTCAATATATTGAAAATAGTGATTTTTTAAACATAAATATATTTGAAAATTTTAATCTGTGGTCCATGAGCTAGTTTTGGGCAAAACTGGTTGATAGACCAAATGTCATCGAATTGCTAGTTCTTTTGATTATATTCATGCCCTTAAATATTAATTTAACCCAATATATTGATAACAGTGATTTAATATCTTGAGTTAAATTGATATTTGAGAACATGGATATAATCAGGAGAACTAGCCGAACACATAAGAACTAGTTTCATATCAATCTAAAAATGTTTGGTCCATCAACAAGTTGGATCAAATGTTTTTAGATTGATATGAAACTAGTTCCTATATGTTCATCTACTTCTCCTGATTATATTCATGTCTTCAAATATCAATTTGACTCAATATATTGAGAGCGGCAATTTTTTAAATAGAAATTAAAATTTTTAAATATATTTGTATTAAAAAAATCATTGCTCTTAATATATTGAGTCAAATTGATATTTAATATCATAGTTATGATCAAGAGAATTAACCGAACATATAAGAACTAGTTTTATGTCAATCCGAGGGTGTTTGGTCCCTCAGCTGGTTTTAAGAAAAATTGACTGATGGACCAAACAATCTCATATTAACAAGAACTACTTCCTTTGTGTTCAGCTAGTTCTCTTAATTATATTCATACCCTAAAATATTAATTTGATCAAATATATTGAGAATAGTAATTTTTTGAATATGAATTAGATTTTTTGAACACATTCATGTTAAAAAAATCACTGCTCTCAATATATTAGGTCAAATTGATATTTGAAGGGATAGATATAATCATGAGAACTAGCCAAACACATAAAAACTAGTTTTATGTCAATCCAAGGATATTTAATCCATTAGTTGATATTGACCTAAAATCAGCTGATGGACCAAACAATCTTAAATTGACATGAAACTAACTCCTATGTGTTCATCTACTTCTCTTGATTATATCTATGCCCTCAAATATTAATTTGACTCAATATATTGAGAACAATGATTTTTTAATTATGAATTGAAGTTTTTGAACATATTTATGCTCAAAAAATCACTACTCTCAATATAAGGTCAAATTCATGTTCGAGAGATAGATATAATCAGGAGAACTAGCTAAATATATAAGAACTAGTTTTATGTCAATGTTTGGTCCATCAACCAGTTTGCCCAAAAACAGATGATAGACTAAGAATTGTTTTTTTTTTTTGAATATATTCATGTTTAAAATATCACTGCTCTTAATATATTGAGTCAAATTGATGTTTGAAAGTATGAATATAATCTGGAGAATTAGTCGAATATAGAAATTAGTTTCATATCAATCCAAGGTTGTTTGGTCCATCAACTGATTTCGTCTAAATTCGACTTTGATACAAAAGCAACTCGATTGATTGATTTTTATTTTTCAGTTGATTAATTTTCTCGAAACTTCGGTACATAGAGAAATCAATTTGACTGATACTAAAAATCAGTTGACTAATTTTTAAATAGAAATCGATTTGATAGATTTTTTTATTAGTCAACTAATTAAAGGTAAAATAAAAAAATGAGTATGTGATGGAATAATTTTGAAACTAATCTATGTGATGGGGTAATTTCAAAAATTTACCTATGGTTTGGTAAAAAAACTGATATTCATTAAATATTTTAGTAAAGGTTATTTGATATTTAATAAAATGATAAGGCATTTTTTAAAAAATATTAAACTTTCGTAGAGGTTTTAATAATTAGTAAATTAAGAGAGGCTACATCTGCAATTGTTCCCATTTGTGATTTCCCCCTTGATTTTTCCTTAATTTGGCCCGTCGATTTCCATCCTGTGACGGCATCTCTTCTTTAACCACTGCTACCCAAACATTCTCTCTCTCTCTCTCTCTCTCTCTCTCTCTGTGGAAGCGATGGGTCGAGCTCTCCTCTCCTCTTCCCTCTTCTCGCCGAGGCTAAGGATTCCGGCGATACGCAAATCTTTCTCGCCCAATTTGACTACCAGGCACGCGCTGGGATTCCGCACCCGCGCGGCTCTCTCCGTATCCCCTACCGAGAGACGATTCCCTAAAATATCGGCGGAATCAACAGGCTCGATCCCCCCGGCGGAGCTGCTCAAGGTCGTCGAGACCGCTGCGCAAGCCGGCGCCGAGGTTCTCATAAAATTTAATTTGCTATCTTTTGGTAATCCAAGTGCAAGTTTGTGTCTCTTTCCTTTCTCTTTTGTTTAGAGTTGGAGATTCTCAGTCATGATTATCCCCTTCCATTTGACGACTTTACAACATCATCTTGTACGCTGTGAGTTACATTATACGTTTGTAACTGGAGCTGCGTACATGGGTTAGATAAGTAACAGTTACGTCAACTGTCAAAGTTAGGGTTTTTTTTTTTCAATGTGCATTTTTGATGACCTTTTCATCAATGTTTAGCAAATCTATCTCTGTTTTCCAAGTTAGATTCATTTTGCATTTCATGTTCTATTGTCTTGCCACTGCTGGTCTCTTTAGAATGTGGGATGATAAAAGCAATTTTCTGCCAAAATTGCACCTGTAAATCTGTGGACATGCTTGATTTCCATGAAAATATTTGAATTTCATAAAAATGGTTAGGAGAGCCTTAACATCACTAAATTTCAAGAGAAAATTATATCTTGCCCCGTGATGTTCGCTGACTATTTCATTTTACCCCTTAAGAGTTTTTAAAATAGCATATTACCCCTAGAGATTATATAAGCATATTAGATCATGCCTAGTCTTAATTTTGTCTAGTTAGATGACAGTGGACATCAATTTCTCAATTATGTGAACAAGGGAGGGTATATGAGGGTGGTTTTGTCGATATTATTATCCTTGATCCATCTTGGCAGTTCTAAGGACCATTGTGCTTCCTCCTCTATGGATGTATCGATGAGCCAGTCGAACAACCTCCTAAAGATGGTGAACCTCTAAGTTGTTGCACCCTTTGCCTCCTATCGTGCTGTCACCACTATCAAAGAGGACGAATGACTAATTCATTCGACACTAAAGGAAATGATATTGACAAAAATGCTATTATATACCTTCATATGTTGGTCATGTGGTTGAGAAATTAGCGTAGACTGCATTTGACAAACAAAATTAAGGCCTGTAGGTGTTTTGGTATGCTATTATAATCTAAGGTAGTAAAATATTATTTTTGAAGGGGAAAATTGAAAAGTTCAACAAACTCTAAGGGACAATATAAATTTTCTCAATTTCAAATACTCCTTGTCCATTGTTTACCACCATATTTTAGATAGAAGAACAGACCTACTTGGAAATGCTTGCAGATTTACATGCTTGCTCAACTTGCACTCGGAGTATCATCTATTTGTTAATTGAAGAGTTATTAAAGATGTGTATTATGCAAGATATCCAATGAAAAGTTGCACTAACTTTTGTGTCAATGATGATCTTCAAGCATATAACTCAGGCTTGATCTCTGTTTTCACTCTGTTATATGCTTGCTATATGCTTGTTATATGATGATCTTCAAGCATTTAACACAGGCTTAATCAAGCCAATCTGAGCTCTGTTACAAGCATATAACAAATGATCTCTGTTTTCACTCTCCCTTTGACAAAGAACACAAGCTTGGTCTTCAATGATGATACCCTGGTGTGAACTCTGTGAAGCAACACTAACCATGTTCAAAGAAGATTGTGTAATCACACTACTACTGTTACATTGTATTTGATATTTTGATATGCTGAATGCACCAGAGTGATTTAAGTTTGTTCCATCTCCAAACAATAACATCTTCATCTTTGCTAGAATTCAAACACATTGGCATATTGGTGGCTGTAATATTTGTTATTTCCAGAAACAGTTAATATCTATATTTCCAGGAAGATTTAAACCACAATCCAGCAAATAAATTCGATCTGGTTCGCTGAGATCTTTGTTCAAACTCCTTTCAAACATTAGTGGCAGCTCTTCTTCAAGAATAGAATCTGCAATCTATCTTTCCAAAATCTAGGTTTTAGCATTGCCAAGCTCGTATCTGATTCTAGGTTTAAAGAAATCTTGTGCTTGTAAGAAACTCTTCCATAAGTAAACCAATTTCTGTTTTGGCACTGCCTCAGCCCAGCACAAATTTTTCAGACAATTAACACACCACCAAGAGCATAAAATGGAAATATTGTGGTATTCAAGATTGATGGCACCTAGTCCTCCAGCCTTCTTAGAGCTGGTTACCCAGTCCCATCTGACTAACTTGGAGACTTTATCAGTATCCAAAGAAGCTCA
The DNA here is from genome assembly GCF_018446385.1 of Zingiber officinale. Taxonomy (NCBI): domain Eukaryota; kingdom Viridiplantae; phylum Streptophyta; class Magnoliopsida; order Zingiberales; family Zingiberaceae; genus Zingiber; species Zingiber officinale. The sequence continues at coordinate 20,387,591 of NC_055989.1, forward strand.
TAGGAATTTTCTTCTAATTTGTCAATCTCTTTAATCACTTATTTAGGAAGGATGAAAATGCTTGATATAGTGTCATGTGACCGAGTATATTATTAATTAAAATGAATCTTCCCCTAATAGATAATGATCTTGTCTGAAATCGATGAAAACTGGACCACTGGTGAGCTGTCACTAATGTTGACCAAAAGGGGGAAGTGATGAAATCCCCAAAAAGCCCTCCTCTCTTTCCCCCACATCAGATAAGAATATATGTTTCCATGCTTTAAGCTTGACTGAAACTTTCTGAATTCAGTTCTTCTGGTAACTCTTGCTCAATTTCCTGATTCCAAATTGAAATCTCAAGTATATGTTGTGTTCCTGAGCTCCAAAAGTCTCTATCAATGCTTTCCCCTATCTTTTCCTTTGCCTATATAAGGAAAGAGCCAAACTAATCTTGGTGTGCAACAGCTCTTCTCATCAGCTTTGTTAAAGATTAGTATCATTTGCATATTGAATAAGCATGGGGTTTTTGAGAAATTGACTTAGCAATTGATACATCTTGGACAAGACCAGTATCTGAGGCTAAAGATAAAGACTTCTGCAATGCCTCGGTCAATAAGATGAATAAAAGAGATGATAATGGTTTACCCTAGTGAAGAACTCTCCTATTTTTAAACCATGTACCAGCTTTCCCATTTATTATTATAGCAGTATGGCCAGTTGTATAATCATTTCTATCCAGTAAACTCATCTTGGTGGAAAATTTTGCACCTTCATAACTAGAAACAAACTATCTCGACAAACCATATCAAAAGGCTTTCTCAAAGTCAACTTTTTATCATAACTACGTCTCCATCATGTTTGCTAGCCCTCAGTAGTAGTTAGCAAGTGATCCTTAAAAGGCAAATTGAAGAGGTGACACTAGTTGTGCCATGAATCATTGTAATCTAATTGCCTGGACTTTTGAAATGACCTTAATGATACAATTCCCCAAGGCTCTTTAGGTTCTTTCTTGGGTATGAGGACCAAATCAGCACAGTTGAGTTGCTGGATCTGCAGGTTCCGTTCATAAAACTGTTTGAACAATTCAACAATATCAGCTTAAATTAGCCCCAAGCCGCTCTGATGAATTCATTATTATGCCATCAGTACCTGGTGTTTTAAGTTTAGACATTGCTTTCATTGTGTATCCAATTTCTTCCAATGTGAATAGCTCAGCCAGAGAATGCAAGGAACTATTTTCAGCATAGTAGCTTTCAGGTTTATTGGCAATTTTGACACAATCCTTGACTCCAGGTAATGATTTGAAATAGCATGTAAATTCCTTGTGAATGTCTGCATGAGTTGTCAGATTTTACCAGCAATGGTAATAACTGATCTGTTGCTTCTTCTTCTTGCAATATGATGAAAGAAAGAGTTTTTATCCCCCTCTCTAATCTACCTAGTCTCTGCTCTTTGCTTCTTCTTATTCTTCACAAGGATGAGGAACCCACAAATTATCATTAGCCATCTGGTATCTATTAAACTTTTCTATGCTATTGTTTTATTTGTTTCCTTCTACATTCTTCTGCGATTCTGTTTTTCCTATTCTATAGTGTTGGATTTTGCAAATCTCAATCATGTCATTCAAATTACAAATCACGAACTTATCACTGTTTATGGATTCTGATAACATATTTTCTTACTTTACAAATGGTTGTCGTTGTTTTTACTCTATCTATGCTACCCATACAACCTAGATTTGGTTTGCTTTTCATATGTTAAATTAAGTTGATGGCCATTTATCAGAAAGAGATCAAGGCCTAGTTTTGACTATGTTATATTGATTATATCTTAATATCCTTAAGAGTTGTATAAGATAATGGATATTGTTTTATCTGTTTCCTTCTACATTCTTTTGGGATTCTGTTTATCATATTCTATAGTGTTGGATTTTGCAAATCTCGATCATGACATCCAAATTACAAATCACTAACTTTTCACTGTTTTGGATTCCGATAACATATTATTCTTACTTTATAAATAGGTGTCTTTGTTTGTACTCTATCTATGCTACCCTTACAAGCTTGATGTGGTTTGCTTTTCATATGCTAAATTAAGTTGAGGGTCATTTTAGAAAGAGATCAAAACCTAATTTTGACTATGTTATATTGCACAATTTACGGTTTAACTCCTTTGCGCAATATTTCATCTCTAATGTTTTCTGCTTTAATTTTTTTGAAGGTTGTGTTGGAAGCTGTCAATAAACCTCGCAACATTAGTTACAAAGGAATGACAGACTTAGTTACAGAGTAAGAGTAATTAGTTATACACTTTTGCCTGCTGCTCAATGATGTATGATTTTATAAAGGGTAACTGGCTGTGTCTTTATTTTTTCATACTTTTGTGTCAAAATGCAAAGGTACCATTGAAATATGCTAGCAATTTCACATTTTTGTAGGTTGCAAATCTGAAGAGGAACAATTTTGATTTTGATATGATGTTAATATTGTTCTTAACTTGATGAGAGCTGAAGGTGTAAAAGGTAGAAGGATAGGGAAAAAACTCAATTTGATGTAATCAAGAGATTGGAAGATTACCGACGATATAACCTTGCATAAATTTAGGTAATGTCTTAAATAGAGTTTGCCAACTCTCCCTTGTCTTTTTAATACCAACCTTTCCTTTTATGTTGTAACCTTCACTCTTTACTCTCGAACGTGAAGGACTACTTGGGGGGGATGTTTCTTGAAGAAAAATCTGCAATCACACTTTTTTTTTGTAATGCATTGGTGTCATTAGTATTTATTTGTAATATAGACAATGCAAGCTTAGTTATATTATCACAAATGTATTTGTTGTATGAGCTTTTTGAAATTGTTTGTGGAAGTCTGCATGATATATTATTGGTATAGCACAGAATTATCTTAGTTTTGTTCCTTGAAAGCTCATGCATAGCTCATTCATGCTTGTCCAATTTCCTGCAGCACTGATAAACAGAGTGAATCAGTAATCCTTGAAGTGGTGAATAAGAATTTTGAAGATCATCTTATTCTTGGTGAAGAAGGTGGCCTTATTGGAGACTCTTTGTCAGAGTACCTTTGGTGCATTGATCCCTTAGGTTGGTTTTCTTGGAATTGTTTTTTCCAAGTAGTTCTTTATATGAGAGATCAGTTTAGATTGTGATCTAAAATCTAAATAGTATTTAACAGTTTGCACTAATTTATGTTCTATACAAGCTTTCATTGTGTGAGATATACAGCTTTAATTTATACACGATAATTGAAACTCCTTATAGTTTTTATTTTCTAAAATCAAACAACTATTTGTGAGATATACAATTTCTTTAATTTATACAAAACAATAGGGAGTTCATGTAGTTTTTATTTTCCTACTGGAGACTAACAACAATCCTTTGTTACAATTACCAAGTTATTTTCTTATTAATTCATAAGAGATCACCATGTTTATTGTAACACCATGTTCACAGATCTCAGGTAAGGGATAAATATTATATATTACTACTGGACTGGTATGATAAACAGAGTGTTTCATATTTCTGCCTTCTAACTGTCTCGATTTAATGCCATTTCTTCCTTATCGATTTAACTCTTAAGTTGGAGTTGTCTTGAGATGTTTGTACCTGATATGTAGATGGCACTACAAACTTTGCTCATGGATATCCAAGCTTTGCTGTATCAGTTGGGGTACTGTTCCGTGGGAAGCCAGCTGCTGCATCTGTGGTACTTGTTTTACTTGCATTAAAGCATATTATTATCTGAAAAAGTTTTCTGGCTGGCAATGGAATTGATGTTCAAACATCTGTTCTAAGACTAATAGTAGCTCCTCAATAAGTGCTGATGAGATGAAAGTCAATATCTTCATTATCTTGGATAATTATGATCAGGCGCATCTTGCCTACATGACACACATAGTACCTGTGTTTCTTTCTACTTTCATTAGTTTCCTGCATTTTCATCAAAATGATGGCATTGTGACATTCTTATTTCCTTTCTATCTAATAGAACTTCCTCAATTTTCTTAGGTTGAGTTTGTTGGTGGGCCAATGTGTTGGAACACTCGCATATTTTCTGCAACTTCAGGTAACAATTTAAAAATGAATAGCAAGGATGTTTTCTTTCAAGATAGTCTGGATTATTTAGGAAAATTTTTATTTTTTTTTTCTTTAAAAGGTGGTGGAGCCTTTTGTAATGGACAAAAGATTCATGCTAGTCAGACTGATAAGGTAAATGGTCCTCTTCATACATTTCTCTTTTTTGCTATAGCTGTTGGATTTCTACAACCAGAGCTGTTTATAGTCCTTGAAATTCATTGTCTAGAAGATTGGTTCAAAATATTTTTCACATTTCTAACCAGTTCAATTGGGGGTCAGAAATTTTTCTTCTATTTCTGCTATCCACTGTGTTGGCAGCCTAACCTGGATATGATCTTCCATAAAAGGATATTCGTGCAGCCCTATCTGACACTGAAGACCACCATGCCAATGCATGATTTTTATGATTTAATAGGGGAAAAAATAAAATCAAGGAGGGAAAGAAAAATTAAGATAAAAAATAGAACAAGAACTAAGATAAGGAGAAGGGTAATCTTGAGAAAAGAAAGCATAACAGGAAAGGATGGAAGAAATGAGAGGGGGTGTCCTCTTGATTTGCTTCAATGAAATTGTTGATTCTGGATTTTCTTTGCCTTCTATTCCATCCATATTCTTCACCTGTAGGTTCCTATTTGATCCCCAGTAGCAGCCTATTCCAGAATCAATTAGGAGAACACCCAAGAGGAAGCATCAGAAAAGATCATTTATTGTGTTTTCAGGATCCAGATTCCCATTCTATGACATAGGCCCACCTATATTAAAATCATCAAAGATATAAATAGGCTTTTCTAGGGTCAGTGCTGGTTGCTGCTGTTTTAGGTACTGTTAATTTTGTTTGTTTTACCTTTTTGCTATACCCATAAAGCATACTTAGTAACCTAATCCCCGAATTATACCTAAATTCAAGATTCAATTTTAATATGCTAAAATGTATTCGCTCAAGAAGGACTCCATAAGATATTAATCGTAAAAAAGAAGATTGTTTACAAGGAAACATTAATAGAAATTCGTATTCATATATATATAAATTATATAAGAACCAAAATAGTCTTTTATTTTCTTTTGAAAATACGTAAATAGATTTTTTCGGAATAATGAGACTATTCCAATTATAATATTTGTGGAGAAGGAACTGCAATAAATGTTATGTTGCATGTTGGATAAACTATTAAATTTTGATTCTTGATAAAATTTCATAAACTCCAATAAATACTCAGGCGATGTGAAACTATGATAAACATGCATATCAAACGAGGAAGAGGAAGACCAAAAAAGTTTGGTTAGCAACAATAAAACAAGATAAAATTTATTTAAATATAGATGATGATATAATAGGAGATAGATCTCAATGGCGTAAAAGGATTCATACAGCCGACTCCATCTAGTGGGAAAAGGCTTGGTTGTTGTTGTATAAAATTTCATGAACTGATTAGTTTTTAGTTATGATATGTATAATTAAGCACTCTATTATTTGCTAATATGCTCAGTGGATATAGTATATAACATAACAAAAACCACAAATTCTGAAGGAGAGGGTAATTTTGTGCCTGAATGTCCAAAGACAATAGACATCCTATCTTTTCGACTCTTATCTTCAGCTGACATTTATTTTATTCTCTAGGTGGAACGTTCTCTCCTGGTAACAGGATTTGGGTATGAGCATGAAGATCCCTGGGCAACCAACATGAACTTATTCAAAGAGTTTACTGATGTTAGCAGGGTGTGTTTTCATTTAATTTAATCCTCCAAGTTATGTTTATTTGATTTACCATCATTGTTGCACTTATAATGTATAGGGTGTAAGGAGACTAGGTGCTGCTTCTGTTGACATGTGCCATGTTGCCCTCGGCATTGTGGAAGCCTACTGGGAATATCGTCTCAAGCCGTGGGACATGGCCGCTGGTGTCCTGGTAATTTTGTTTGTCTAAGATGCATTAACTATGCAAATTATGGGCAATGCAAATATCTTTCACTTTTTACATTATTTCATCATATTTTACCCAATCCAGATATTCAATAAATGGAATTATGATTTAGGACGTTCTCAACAATTAGCACTAGGGAAAATTGTGTCAGCTTCCTACATGTTATTTTTCTCGAGGTTTTTAAGTGGCAAAAGGTGACTTGCTCACCCTAAGCGCCCCTCATCGCAGGCCCCATAGTAAAATGAAGGGAGTAAATCATGGAGATCGAGTGGCCTCTTTAGGTGGGAGGAATCCCCCAAGGGATTGCTCTCTGGGAATTCAATCACTGCTTTCATGTTGTGATCTACCACCCAAGTACAAACTTGACTATGCCCATGAGGGCATTTCTCAAGGTTTTCAAGTATTTACAGGAGTGCCCATGAGTCCTCTTTTGTAGGCCCAAAAGTGTCTTTCCAGAAGATGATGTCCTTATCTTTTGTATTTTATGCCTCTCTTTTTCATGATTTCTAATCTCCTTCACGAGAACACTCTTGTTGTATGTGATTGATTAAACACAACATAATTTTATGTATATTTTGGGCTGGTCATTTCTCTTTTTTTCCACTAAAAAATATATAAACTAGGAATCTGCTTAATTTAGGAGGTTACATTTTTGTATCATCTATTGCTATCAGCTCCTCTGTCTAATTTGATTTTTGATGCAAACTTTTCAGCTTGTTAGCATCCTCTTATGTATTGGCTTAGAAGATTCTTTCTACTGCAGATGGTTGAAGAAGCTGGAGGAGCTGTAACACGAATGGATGGAGGAAAGTTCACAGTCTTCGATCGATCAGTATTGGTATCGAATGGTGTTGTTCACGAACAGGTTCATTCTACCTAATTCATTGCTGCAAATTTCATACTGAAACCTTGTGTTTTACTGTACTTGTGTTGGATATAATGGGGAAGCTTATCTACTTGTGTTCAAGAACAATAGTTAAAGTTAGGATCTTCACATGTTTCTTTTTCCATCTTGCATAGATTTTACTTTAGCTTTTCTTTCATTTCCGAGTAAAAATTGTTGTTTATCTGTGACTGAATGCTTTAACTGCAGCTCCTGGAGAGGATTGGCCCTGCGACCGAAGAGCTAAAGAAGAAAGGCATTGATTTCTCACTGTGGTTTAAGCCAGAAAACTACATTACTGATCCCTGAGTCGGTTTTCCCCCTCAACTGCAGCAGTTAAAGCAACATTTTCTTTCGTCACAGATCAAAAGTTAGCCATTTCACCAATTACTTCAGCTGAAGCCTGGTTAAAGTTCTCCTGCAAAGTTATTGATTGGTTTTGATCTGTAAGAAATGAAAGTACTTATACCATTGCAATAAGCTCCTTCAATATATCTTACATTTGTGTAGTAAAAAAAAACTATATCTTATATATTTCTTTAAATATATTATTTTATTAAAAAAAATGAGGATTTTTAGAGGCTAAACTCATGTTTCTATGATCTTGTATTGCTAATTTCTAGAGAGAAAAATACATGGTTGCAGCTGAGAACCTTCTTAGGTACCCTCAAGACCAATCACTAAATGGACCCACAAGTAATTCATGTGCATATCATAGATTCATGTGCTTTGTGTATGCTGAAGTTAAAATGGGAAATAAGCGTTCAACCTTCTTAGACCCGACCATAAGAAATAATGCATTCACGAGTATCATATATTTATGATGTAAAATCTCGAGTAGTATAAGAATTTCAGTTTATTTATAATTGGAATAATATAATTTTGATATTGTATTATCGATATGATTTTAATATTTTTTTATAAAATATATTAAATAACATTTTTAACTTAAATATTAAAAAATAATATATATATATATATATATATATATATATATATATATATATATATATATATATATATATATATGAAATCATGGTATTTTCATATGGTAAGTACATAAATAATAAGAATTTTATTATACATTTTAAGAATTAAAATAAATTTATATATATAATAGTTTTATTAAAATTTGATTAAGTATTATTTTATTTATTAGTAACGTTTTTTTCTTTTTCATCCCACCTACCCGGGCAGCATTCTCATCATTGCTTGCTCGTCGTACGCTCGTGGCGTCCCTGTGGTGATCCATGGAGGTTACGTTGGCCTCCACAATGTCACGGAGGTCGCTGTGGGATTGTGACTTGTGGAGGTCATGGTGGTCTCTATTGTTGGGGATCGTATGATCGGTTAGAAAGGGGGTTGAATAGACGTTGATTTCAAATTGATCACTTCCTATGTATTTGTTAGTGCACAGCGGAAAACAAACAAATACAAATATGAAAGCTAAAGACAAGACAAGAGAGCAAACCAAGATACACGATCATTTATGTGTTTTGGAGATAATTTGCTCCTACTCCACGGTTATTTATAAGGTGGACGATCTCGCAATCCTTAGGTGGATTAGCCTCCGGTAAACTCTGGCTATCTCAAGTGTCCTTGTGGATGGAGAAATTTTACCATAATTCCAACCAAGACCTCTTGAAATACAAAGAACTCTTGAGCACTTGTTGACTACTAATTAGGATTAACCACTACTAAGTTCGTCAACTTTGGCCAGTCATCCCAAGCTTCATTTTATAGAGATTGGGAAGAAATAGTCTTGTTGTTTATTGTTACCAGTCGATTGGTCCTTGCACCAGTCAACTGATGTCTGACCAACGGCTCTCCAATGACTCTTTACCAGTCGACTGGTCCTTGCACCAGTCGACTGATCCCTGTCGTTCAGGGACAAAAACTCTTTGTGTTCTGCCCTAGTCAACTGGTCCCAGTACCAGTCGACTGGTAAAACCCTAAACATAGAGTTTCCTTTCTCGAGTGCATTCTCTCGCACTCGGTTGACTCTTCTTCGCAGCTTTGACCTCTTGCCTTCAAGCCTACTTTCTTTGGCTATCGTTCCTCGGATGCATTCAAGTCCGCGGCTGATCTCCAATGCTATCCTTCGTGTATGCCTCGAAGTCGCTTCCCTCAGCCTTTATCTTTGTTGTCATGTTCACGATCCCTCAGATGCTTCATTCTTCACCAGACCTAAAGCCATCAAGCTGAGTCATATGTGTATCATGCACACCTGCACACTCATATACACATATCAAATATAAGGCCGAACTTAACTTAAAACCCTTTGCCCAAATATCAAAACACATGATCACACGAATCATTGGATTGATCCAACAATCTCCCCCTTTTTGATGTTTGGCAATACGTTTAAGTTAGAGAAAATATAATAGCAAAATAATATGTTAATAACAAATGGACTTACGTTGCCAAGGTTATACACTTAGATTTACACCGTCGAATGGACTTATGCTGCCAAGGCTACACATTTGGACTTACACCACCGAATGAACTTACGTTGCCAAGGCTACACACTTAGACTTATACCGCCGAATGGACTTATGTTACCAAGGCACACATTTGGACTTACACCGCCGAGTCAAAAATGCAAACATGCATTGGAACCTGTCACAAGGCTCCCCCTACACTTATACTCCCCATGAGCTAAGAATTTTACCACAGGAATATTTAAGAACCTATCACAAGGCTCTCCCTATATGCAAAGACATTTAAGGTTTTCCCAACTAAATCTTACTTTTCCTCTTTTATCTAACATTAAAAAGCTTCCAACAATATCCCAATTGTCGAAACTTGATCATCAAAACTGCTTCTAAACTCATGTATTTATCCCCCTAGGATCTCATACACCTATACGAGTTGATCCGGTAAAAAATCAATGCTGAAAATAGTTTCAAACTGGTATTAGTTGACAGCCTCAAACACCAGTCGACTGCCTTTTCGAAACAAACTCACAGAAACATTTTGTATTCGAAAAACACTGTTTCCAGTCGACTGGTAACTGCACCAGTCGACTGGTACCCTTTTCAGCCCAATTCAACATTTCTGACTTGATTTCAGAAATACACCAATAATTTCATAAATATACAAAAATCTCTAAATTTTGTGGAGCGGCATGTTTTACCCATGTCTACTTGGAAAAAATACTTTTAAAAATATATCTATCACCAATTCCAAGATTGACATAAAACTTAAAACTAGCTAAATGGTTCAATTGAACCTTGACCTAAAGTCCTAGTTTTGGCTTCCTCTTAATGTATTTGCCCATATTAACCCTCAATGCATCCCTAGCATTGGTTTATATGACATCTATACATCTAAAATCAATTATCATGCAATATGACTCTAATGTCATATATTCATGTATGAAACATAACTCAATCGTGCCAAATTCCTAGGTTTGAGACTCAAATTCGTCTCCAAACCACTTGGCACATTCCATGATTCATCTAGAATCTCAAGTATTATCCACTTGAGATTCATTGGTCATGGGTCCAAAATTGACTCTTTGAGCTTCCCTTAGAGCTATAAACCTCAGCCGCCTCCCTAGGTGACTCATCTATTGTGGTTAAACCACAATGATGCTCCTTAGAAGATTTCCTTATCTTCTTAACCTTAGACACTTTATCCTTGCTATAATTATATGCAACCCTAGCATATTTCTTCTTGTTGGTCTTGGATGACTCTTTCTTGCCCTTATCATTTGCCACCCTAGCATATGATTTCTCCTTGCCCTTGGAGGAACTAGATCAGTATTCCAAACTCGATTTATCATTGTTGGGTCTTTGCCTACCAAACACCAGATTTAATCTCTTAGATCCAACATTGAATATCTTAAGGAATTGTTCTAACTTATCAAGCTTATCCCTTAAAGCTTGATTCTCCTTTTCTAAATTCCTAAATCTAGAGTCAACATGTCCACTTTGAGCATTCCTAGACCTACCCATTTTTCTAGGCATATGTCTCCCCTTCTTGAGATTTTTGCTTAGGTTCTCCATTACCTTCTTCGGAATCTAATATGTCTAGGTTTATCATGCTTAGGTCTCCTAGGGTTATGATCTACATTGACCCTATTTCTAGCATGATATTTAAAACCAAAATTATGCATGGACATACTATGATTAACAAAATCATTTCTCCTAGCATGCATGGGAAAATGACAATTTAAATTAGGGTATACCTCCCTTACCCTTGAAACTCCCCCTCGACTTGAGCTCCTCTTTCTTCTTCTTCTTCTTCTTCTCCATTTCTTCAATTGCGCAAGCTCCTTGATCTCCCACTTCTTGGGACATTTGGTGTGGTAGTAACCGTTCTCCCCACATGTGAAGTATATGATGCACAATCTCCTTCCTTGGGTTTCTTCATTCCTACAATCCTTGTTAGTATTTAAATTAACTTAAATGGGTTTAAGAAGTTACCTTCTTCTCACCCAACAGACACCTACTCTTGTAATGCCCTTTCTCATTGCACCCGAAGTAAGTGATGTGATCCTTTGACTTAACTTCGATGGAGATGCTTGCTAGGTTGACTTCCAAGACTTCTTCTTCTTCTTTGCTTGTGTTGGATGTTAGACTGGTTAGGCCAGCTGGAGAGCGTTGAGTCACCTGAAACACTAAAACAAACACCTTCTCGATCTTTTGATTCAGATTAGCAAAGCAATTAAAACATAAATAACAACTTAAAGGAAATAAGTAAAAGGCCAATAATTACTTGGTTACAACCTAGATGATTGTTAATCTAGAAAGCTCACTAAGAATTTCCTTCACTAAAGGTGGAGAAGTCTTTTACACATAATGAAAGCTCAGAAAAGACTAGGAAAGTGAATACACAAGTTGTTATTTCTTTCCTAGGTCCAAGGGTCTTTTTATAGCCCTTGAAAAATCTTATCCGCAGGCTGAAGGCGCCTTCCATAGAGTTGGAAGGCGCCTCCAGCGAAGCGCTCATGGATAAAACTTTATCCACAACCAATAGCTCATTTAAGCCTGGTCGAAGGCGCCTTCCACAGCCTTGGAAGGCGTCTTCACATCATTGAAGACGCCTTCTAACTATGGAAGGCGCCTTCAACAGCCTTTGAAGGCGCCTCCAGCAGCACTTGCAGCTCCATTTCGCTCATTTGCTGCTGTGATCTTCTGGGTGATTTCGGCCACCGGAATAGGGCTCACCCAAACCCAATTTCCGGCCTTCTCCTCGAGCAGCCTTCCTTCCCGGCTTCTCGTCCCTCGAACATCGTGTACGTTCTTCTCGTCCACCGGTGTACTCTTCCGCGGCACCTCGCCCCTCAGATGCACCAATCCTGTTGGCTCTCTTTCATGTCATCCTTCTCGCTAGCCGCATCTTCCACTCGACTTCCTGTGCTCCTAAGTTCCTGCACACTTAGACATAGGGATCAGAACATAACAGGACCTAATCTAACTTGGTTGATCACACTAAAAATAACCTTGGGATTCCAACAATATTCACCTTTTTTGATGTGAGCAACCCAAGTTAAGTTAGGGTAAACCAACCATCAAGTAGAAATAATAAAATTGTAATACCAAGTAAGGAATATGTAATAAAGTATAAAAAGATTTTTAAATTTAAATTTAACTACTACCTTCCCCTAGACTTAACCTTCCTTTATCCCCTTTGATCACATAAAAACTTGAGGAAACAAATCTAAGGGTAAAGAAAAAAATTTAAGAAAAACTTAATTTCTAAGTAACTTGTAAAAAAAAATTCTAAGTAAAATTTGCAAGGAAATAAAAATTCTAAGTGAAATTTGCAAGTCAAGAAGAAAAAACAATAAATGTTAAACCATTGACAACTATTAATTTAATTAACTATTTCATATTTATCAGTTTGTCAATTAAATATTCAATTCAGTAATTGGCTTGCAGGTTGTGACGAGGTACTAGGCCATCTTGGTTATTGGATCATCAACCACTTCTAGACAAAGCCTCTTAAAGAATTCAAATATTTAATCTTCTATCTGAAAGCCCTAAGTCCAATTTTACTTTTAATTTATACAAGTTTTTGGAACCCAATATAGATTTCTTCCTACAAGATTAATCAAGAATTTTAGAGGTACGTAACTTTTTAAAAAATTTCTAATTTAACCCTTATGAAATCTAAGATACCAGCTTAGTCTTTTAAAATTATGAGTTTGAATAATTGAACATGTATGATTTTTCAAGTTTTCTACTTGTGTCTTTAATTTATCATTTTTCAATTTAAATTTTCCAAAATCTTCTAACAGACAAGATTTGGTTAAAATTATTTTTCATTCTTTGTTTTCTTTTTCAAGTTTGCAACAATCTTTAGTTAATAATTTCACAAATTTAAATAACTTGTCAGGTGGGAGAGATCGTATTTGACTTACCTTGTCGATTCCATCATTTGTAGCTCCCCCTGAACTGCTGTTTTCTTCTGATGTAGCTCCCCCTTCATCGATGCTCTCGATGCTCATTTCGGACGAGCTTTCTTCGTGTTCGTCTTCTTGATGACTTGCCATCAACGCAAGTCTGGAAAAGGCTTCGACCTTCGATTCGGATGATGTTTCGTCCCAAGTCACTTTAAGGGTCTTGTGTTTGTATGTTTGGACGGGCTTCTTGTCTTTGCTTTTATCCTTTTTCTTCAATTTAGAGCAGTTGTCTTTTACATGCCCTTTTTCATTGTAGTGGTAGCATCTGATTGTCCTTTTCTTTCTACCCTACAAATGGTTAGATTTTCTAGTTTTAAATAATTTATTAAATTGTCTTACCATCATTATTGTTTCGTTGTCGTTAAAAGAGGACTCTGAATCTTGTTCATCCATCTTTGTCTTAAGGGCAATGTCGTGCTTCGGCTCCTTCTTTGTATCTGCACATCTCGATTCATGGACTTCAAAAGTTGAAAATAACTCTTCTAAGGTAACAGATTCTAAATCCTTAGAGATATAGTAGACATCTACTAATGGTGCTCATTTCGTATTTCTAGGGAATGCATTAAGAGCGTACCTTAGCGAATCTCGGTTGCTTACCTTTTCTCCAAGATTCGAAAGTCCGATGATGAGCTCCTTAATCCTCGAATGAAGGTGTGTAATGGTCTCGTCTTCTTCAAATCGAAGGTTGGTGAGCTAGTTGTGAAGTAGGTCCTGTCTCGTAAGTTTCGCCTCCGAGGTTCCTTCGTGCAGTTCTAGGAATTTCTCCTAGAGTTCTTTTGCAGACTCGTAGGCTCCGATCCGGTTGACTTCTTGTGACGGTAAAATGCTCAGCAGATGAAACTCTGCCTTGTCGTTTGTCACGAAGTCGACTTGTTCCTTCTTCGTCCATTGAAACTTTTCCTTGCCCTTGGGTGCTTCAAAACCAAATTTCATTATTAATAATAAATCAAAGTCTGTTTTGAAAAATACCTCCATTCTCTTTTTCCAGCTAGCGAACTCCCCCTCGAACTTTAGTGGGTAGATGCTTGGTCCGGCCATCTCGTGTGCTTCATTTAACGGTTAGTCCTCCTGAAGCAAACCTCGCTCTGAAACCACTTGTTGAACTGGTTAAGCCGGCTGGAAGGGTTGAGTCACCTGAAACACTAAAACAAATACCTTCTTGATCTTTTGATTCAGATTAGCAAAACAATTAAAACAAAAATAATAACTTAAAGGAAATAAGTAAAAGGCTAAGAATTATTTGGTTACAACCTAGATGGTTGTTAATCCAAGGTAGTAGAAAGCTCACTAAGAATCTCCTTCACTGAAGGCGGAGAAGCCTTTTACACACAATGAAAGCTCAGAAAAGACTAGAAAAGTGAATACACAAGTTGTTACTTCTTTCCTAGGTCTAGGGGTCTTTTTATAGCTCCTGGAAAATCTTATCTACAAGCTGAAGGCACCTTCCAGAGAGTTGGAAGGCGCCTCCAGTGAGGCGCTCGTGGATAAAACTTTATCCACGGCCAACGACTTATTTTAGCCTGGTCGAAGGCGCCTTCCATAGCCTTGAAAGGTGTCTTCGCACTATTCATCGAAGGCGCCTTCCACTGAAGGTGCGGAGGCGCCTTCAACAGTCTTTGAAGGTACCTCCAGTAGCACTTACAGCTCTATTTCGCTCCTTTGCTGTTGTGATCTCCTGGGTGATTTTGGCCACCGAAATAGGGCTCACCCGAACTCAATTTTCGGCCTTCTCCTCAAGCAGCCTTCCTCCCCGGCTTCTCGTCATTCGAACGTCGTGTACGTTTTTCTCGTCCACTGGTGTACTCTTCCGTGGCACCTCGTCCCTCAAACGCACTGAGCCCGTTGGCTCTCACCCGTGCTATCCTTCTCGCTAGCCGTGTCTTACGCTTTACTTTCTGTGCTTCTAAGCTCCTGCACACTTAGACACATGGATCAGAACATAACAGGACCTAACCTAACTTGGTTGATCATACCTTAGGGTTCCAACATTGGATTCTTCTTTAACCTTTGAGGATATCTCCTCATCCACACTTGTGAATGGCATTTCCTCATCCTCCTTCTCCTTGGAAGTTGAACACACGTCACCTCCCGATTGCTCCTCCTCTACTTGAGCCACCTCATCCTTTTCTTCGAATTTTTCTTCCTCTTGTGCAGGCAAAGTTTCTTTCCATGGAACCTTCTTTATTTTTCTCCACAAATCGTGGGTGTTCTCATATTCACCTATATAACTCATCACATCGTTAGGCAAAATATCAATTAAAATTGAAATTACTTTTGAATTTGCCTTTGATCATGAGGCTTGCTCCTCCATCCAATAACGCGGTCGGAGTCTCTTTCCTTTCTTATCTTTTAGAACTTCAAATGGCTCCTTGACCACTATCATGGTTTCCCAATCCGTGTCGAAAGAAACCTCCATCTTCATCAACCAATAGCAGATGCCCCATAAGCTTCCTCTTTTATACTTCGGAGGTTCAATCAAGCCGGTCATCTTCTTGAATTTGCTCTTCTCGACGGTTAGTCCGGTGAAGTGCGACCTCACTTTGATATCACTTGTTGGGGATCGTATGACCGACTAGAAGGGGGGTTGAATAGACGTTGACCCTAAGTTGATCGCTTCCTACATATTCGTTAGTGCATAGCAGAAAATAAACAAATATGAATATAAATATAAATACGAAAGCTAAAGGCAAGACAAGAAAGCAAACCAAGATACACAATCGTTTACGTGATTCAGAGATAACTTGCTCCTACTCATGACTATCCATAAGGTGGACAATCCCTCAATCCTTCGGTGGATTAGCCCCCGGCAAACTCCAGCTATCTCAAGTCTCCTTGTGGGTGGAGAAACCTCACCACAACTCCAACCAAGACCTCCTGGAACACAAAGAACTCTTGAGTACTTGTTGGCTACTAATTAATGTTAACCACCACTAATTTCATTGACTTTGGCCAGCCATCCCAAGCTCCATTTTATAGAGCTTGGGAAGAAACAACCTTACTGTTTATCATTACTAGTTGACTGATCCTTGCATCAGTCGACTAGTGCTTAGCCAATGGCTCTCCAACGACTCTTTACCAGTCGACTGACCCTTGCACCAGTCGACTAATCCCTATCGTTCGGGCACAGAAACTCTCTGTGCTCTGCCCCAATCGACTGGTAAAATCATATGTTTGTGCGGTTAGCATTAACGATCTAACTCAGGTTTTGATAAATGACAAAGTAAGTTAAGTTAGGTTTGTTATGATCTAACGATCTGACAGAGTGTGCAGGAGAAATTCAACTAGGTCAACGGGTCAATTGGATAGTTGGTACAAAGTCCAGCTAGGTCGACGGGCCGACCGGATAGCTGGCACGAAGTCTAGCTAGGTCGACGAGCCGATCGGATAGCTGGCATGAAGTCCAGCTAGGTCGACGAGCCGATTGGATAGCTGGCACGAAGTCCAGACTAGTTGATGGGCTGACCGGATGTCTAGAAAAAGGTAAGTCACTAGAGGAGAGTGACTGTGAGGATGCGTCCCAGTTGAGGGACAATAGGTGTCGGTCCAGTTTAGGTCTATTTGGGTGAAGGCGCTAGAATTCCGTTCCGTTTAAATTTCCTTGTACAAAAATTGTACAAGTATATAACTTTTCCTAGCAACCCGCATGTTCGATCAGACATGTGTTTGATCAATCAAGCAAGTTCTTGACGAATCAAAGCACACCTTCATCGAAGTACAAGATCGTTGGCCTCTTGTGTTGATATTCAAAATCGATACAAAGAAAACTAAACTAATTATGTAGCGGAATCAAAGAACTAGTTGTACCTTTTCTTTGTAACTAAAGACCTCTTGATCTTATGCTGTATTCCTTTCCTCTTCTTGGGCATTGTGTGGGCGACGATCTATCAAGACAACAAACACCCTTCCCTTCTTCTCTTCCGAACCGCCGGCCACCAAGTGAAGCTCTAGGATGGGGCGCCTTCTCCTCTTCTTCAAGCAGCCACCCACCAAGGGAGAAGGGGGCACCGACTCTAAGTAAGGAGGAGGGGGCGCCGACCCTAAGCAAGGAGAAGGGGGAGGGGGGGGGGGTCGAAGGTAGAGGGTGGCGCCGAAAACAAAACAACGCGATTCCTTGGATGGGTGGATGCGAGACTTTATATAGAGGCTATAACAGGGGCCTAGAGGATGAATTAGTTTAGTCCTCCTGATGGGCTTGGGCTTCCTGTGTTCGACCCGAACACCCAACCCAAGTCCATCAATAATAACTCATACCACTAAAGGATTATTATTGAACTACCGCACAATCTCATATTACAATATAAGCTCCTTGTTATCATGAGTGCGTTAATCTCCTTGCGTTTAAGATATCGTACGTCCGTTAATTAAATGAGTTATTGACAACTCAATTAATTAATATCTAACTCCAAGAGTAGTACCACTCAACTTTATTATCATGTCGGACTAAGTTCACCTGTAGGGTTTACATGATAATCCTTATGAGCTCTTCAAGAGGACATTATCAGCCTAAATAATTAGGACACAGATTCCTTCTATAATAAACAATACACTATATAAACAGTACTATTTTCAACTTATCGGGCATATTGATTTAATGAATAAATCTCACCCATTGATAAGTTCAAGAAATAAATACTAAGTATACGTGCTTGTTATTATATAGGGATTAAGAGGACGCACATCCATAATAACATAGATTCTGTTCTTTTATGTAGTCAGTATAAATCGAACAACGTCAAACAGTCCTGCTCAATACACACATAGTGTACTAGTATAATTTTATAGTCAAGACACACTAATACCAAATTAACTACAACCATTCCAATGGTTTGCCCCAATCCATCTTGGTTGTGAGCTACTATTTATAATTTATAAGGAACCGATAACATGATCTTCTGTGTGGCACCACACACCATGTTATCTATAATATAAATTAAATGAACAACTGCATTGACATATATATAAATATAAAATGTAAACATTTGATCAAAGTGATTCTCATTTCAAAATATTTTAAAATAGATATTCATACAAAAGCTAGGCTTATAGTATACATCTCAACAATCTCCCACTTTTACTAAAAGACTATGCTACCATAAATGTTGTCATACATCTGATTCTCATTCCCTCAACATGCCTATCAAAAGCACTCGCCTGAAGGGCCTTAGTGAAAGGATCTGCCAGGTTATCTGCTGATGTAATCTTGGCGACTACAACCTCTCCTCGTTTTACGATGTATCGTATCAGATGGTACTTGCGCTCAATGTGTTTACTTGCCTTATGGGCTTGTGGTTCCTTCGAGTTTGCTATTGCACCACTGCTATCACAATAAATTGTGATAACTTTGGGCAAACCAGGAATCACATCTAAGTCCATCAAGAATTTTCTGAGCTATACAGTTTCTTTAGCTGCCTTAGAGGCTACCACATACTCAGCTTCCATGGTGGAGTCTGAAACGTATTTCTGCTTAACACTCCTCCATTCTATGACTCCACCTCCTAAAGTAAACACATATCCTATGGTTGATTTACTATTATCCCTATCTGATTGGAAGTCCGAATCCGTATAACCCACAGGGAGCAAATCATCTGTCTGGTAAACCAGCATATAATCTCTAGTCCTTTTCAGGTATTTTAATATATGTTTTACGGCAGTCCAATGTCCCGATCCTGAGTTAATTTGATATCTATTAACCATGTCCACAACAAAATAGATATCCGGTCTCATACATAGCATTGCATACATTAGGCTTCCTACAGTCGAAACATAAGGAACTGCCTTCATCTCCTCTATCTCCTTTGATGTTTTAGGACACATTTCTTTAGATAAAGGTACTCCATGCCGAAAAGGTAGAAAACCTTTCTTGGAGTTTTGCATGCTAAAACGAGCTAGGATAATATCGATGAATGAAGCTTGGGATAAGCACAACATCCTTTTCTTGCGATTCCTTATTACTTTGATCCCAAGAATATGTCCACATTCTTCCAAGTCCTTCATATCAAACTGCTTGGACATCCATACCCTTACGTCTGACAACACTTTGACATTGTTGCCAATGAACAAAATGTCATCTACATATAGTACAAGAAATACCACCACGTTTCCGTCACTTTTCTTGTATACACAAGACTCATCCGGACACTAAATGAATCCATAAGACTGGATCACTTCATCAAACCGGATATTCTAAGATATCGAAGCTTGATTCAGTCCATAAATGGACCGATTGAGCTTACAAACAAGATGCTCTTTGTTCGTCGCAATGAATCCCTCTGGTTGCTTCATATAGATGTTTTCTTCAAGATTTCCATTAACGAAAACTGTCTTGACATCCATTTGCCAAATCTCATAATCCATATGAGCAAAAATAGATAAAAGAATCCATATAGACTTAAGCATGACTACCAGCGAAAATGTTTCCTTATAATCAATTCTCTCTTTCTGAGTATACCCCTTCACAACAAGCCTCGCTTTAAGGTTCCCACCTTCCCATATATTCCTCTTTTCTTTTTGTATACTCATTTACATCCAATGACTTTTACACCATTTGGTGGTTCTACAAGCTCCTAGACCTGATTAGAATGCATAGATTCTATTTCAGAGTTCATTACATTTTGCCAAGATGTTGTATCTTTATTTTAGAGTGCTTCATCATATGTCCAGGGATCAACTTCATGTTCACCAGGGATCAAGTCCAAAGACTCTCCCAAAAATATGAATCTTTCAGGTTGTTTAACAACCCTCCCACTACGACGAGGTACTACTTATAATTGTGCATCATTTGTGACACGTGTTGCAGTTTCTTGTGATATTTCATATTGTACTGTTGGTACTAGACTAGACGTGTCCTCTCTAATTTCTTTTAGAACAATTTCACTCATGAGATTATGGTTTATTACATAATCTTCCTCTAAAAATCGAGCATTAGTGCTAACAATGATCTTCTAATTTTTAGGATTATAAAACAAACCACCTTTCGTTCCCTTAGGATATCCTACAAACAGACAAAGTTTTATACATAATTTCAACTTGTCAGTATCTCCCTTTAACACATGTGCTGGACTACCCCATATCCGAATATGACTCAAACTAGGCTTACGCCCATTCCACAATTCCATGGAAGTAGAGAGTACTGATTTAGAAGGTACCATATTCAGAATGTACACTGTTGTTTCTAGAGCATATCCCCAAAATGAATTTGATAATTCTGAATAACTCATCATTGATCTAACCATTTCCATAAGAGTCATATTCCTTCATTCCGCCACAACATTCTGTTGGGGTGCACCAGGTGCAGACAATTGGTATTGAATCCCAGCCTCTGATAAGTAACTCCTAAACTCTCCTAAGAGGTACTCTCCACCACGATCAGACCGTAGTATCTTGATACTTTTACCATGACGCTTCTCCACATTAGCCTTGTACTCTTTGAACTTATCAAAGCACTCAGACTTGCGGCGCATCAAGTAAATATACCCATATCTCGAATAGTCGTCTATAAAAGAGACAAAATATTCAAAACCACTTCTTGCTTGGATAGTCATAGGCCCATACAAATCAGAATGGATCAATTCCAACACTTCTTTGGCTCTATACCCCTTTGCCTTAAAAGGTCTCTTGGTCATTTTTCCTTCCAAGCAAGACTCGTAGGTCGAAAAGTTTTCCACTACTAATGAGCCCAAAGGTCCATCGGTTATTAACCTTTGAATCCTACTCAAGTGAATATGACCCAACCTTAGATTCCAAAGATATGTTTGGTTCATTTCCGAATGTTGTTTTCTCTTATTAGAATTAGAAGATGTGTTATTAATTTCCATTTGTTGCATCGTGGGAGTTATTGGATTAAGAATATACAAATTGACAATCAACGCAACAGAACAGATAACCACCCTATTTTTCTTGACAACCACTTTGTCATCAAAAGAAATAGAATATCCATCCATAAATCATTTAGGAACTAAAATCAAGTTCTTTTAAAACATGGTACGTAAAGATAATTTTTCAAAATCAAAGTTTTATTCCTATCAAAAGATAAATAAACATCTCCCACTGTACCAGCCGCTATTCTCGTAGCATTTCCCATATAGACGGTGATCTCCCCTTCATGTAGTCGTCTGGTTTCCTGGAACCCCTGCAATAAATTACAAACATGATCAGTGGCTCCCGTATCTACACACCAAGTACCGGTAGATAACACCGCTAAACATGTTTCAACAACTGATGAATAAGATATACCTTTATTGTTCTCCTTTCTATGAGGATAGTCCACCAATGTCCAGACTGCTTGCATATGAAGCACTTGCCCTTCGACTTCTTCACACCTGCCTGCAGCCCAGTTCCTTGAGGTCGAATCACTTCTTTGCCGAACCAACTTGTTTCTTCTTCTTCTTTCCGCCTTTCGGCTTAGAGGCAAAAACGTTTTCAGCAATGTAAACTTAAGAACTTTGACGAAATAGCTCTTCTGCCGCTTGGAGTTCTGTCAGAAGTTCTGCCAACGAATAAACCCTTTTGTTTATGTTGTAGTTCAGACGGAACTGCTCAAAACTTTTGGACAGCGTTTGGAGAATGATATTGACCTGGGTTTCCCCATCGATTTCAGCTCTAAGGACTTCCATCTCATTCAAATGAGCCATCATTTTGAGGATATGATCCCTCACGGGTGTCCCCTCAGTCATGGTGGTCGTCATTAAGTTTCTCATGGCCTCCTGCCTGGCAGTCCAATTATAGTGTCTGAAGAGTTCCTTGAGATTGAGCATCATGTCATAGGTAGTGGGTAGGGCCTAATGCTGATGTTACAGCACATTTGACATAGAAGCCAAAGTGTAACACTGCACCATCTCATCTGCCTTGACCCATTTCCTATGTCTCTCTATCTTCTCTTCACTAGAATCCTTATCAGGCACGCTAGGACAGACCTCAAGAAGTATGAACTTGTATTTTTCAATAGTTAAGACAATGTCCAAGTTCCGTTTCTAATCAATATAATTTGGACCAGTAAGTTTGTTTTCTTTTAAAATAACAGCAAGAGAATTGAAAGTCATTTTGAAATCTTGAGAATAACAAAATAAAATATTTGGTCAAAACTTTAGAATTTAAAATAATAGTGATTCCTCAAATAATATAATTTAAATTCACCAACACCTCAAAACACCGTGAATTTTGTATGCAACGATAGTGTCGACGTATACTAATTCAAACATTTATAAGAGGAAGTATTACCCATTAATTTTATTATCTTGTCAACTTAACTTTATGACAAATAAAATTAATAGTTGGTTCATTTTCGATCACACAAATAATAGCAGTGACTCCGATGGGGAGGATACTATTAAATGCGCGTAAGTATATACCATTACTTGATATTTAGTCCATTAATTAGGATTGTGCCCCTTCAGATGGAGAAGATCACACATACCTAAATAATTTCTTATAATCATCCATAGAGAAAGTTTGATCTAGTGATCCGCAAACAAACTCATTCGATGTGGAGAAAGACACTTAAAGCCAACGTGCAAGTTTGAATGCATCACTTACAAACCAGTAATGGAGACTGTGGAATTTATTTAAATAATCTCTCTCCTACTTAGTTATTTAAATTGAGGAATTTTAACATGCACACACATCATAACACATAAACACAGCATCACAACACATAAAACAGCATATAAAGGCAATAAATATGAAAATAAAATTTCCAACTATTATGGCCTCATCCATCGTTGTCCTCCAATATGCCGCCAATGGATCAAGTCGTCGCGTCTATCTTGCTTCCTTCTTCGTCGCGCCTCCGGTCCTCAAAATAGCACCACGCATAGCAAGGATACAAGCCGCAACAAAAAAAAAATAAAAAATTACATTTATCGATCTTATATTCCATAAAGGAATTTACATATAATCTAGATCGAACAGAATATAAAAAAATAATAATACAGCAACTAGCCGTATTTAATTATTACAATCATGCACACAAAACAACCTCAACATGCCCGAGAGTTCAAATCACACACAAACACAAAAAGCCATAATAGTTGGACCAAGGATGCCTGCAACCACAGAGTTAATCTTTCTAGCACATCCTACTATTATCCTACCTAAACTTATATATAAATAGTGCATAATTTAACTGAAAACCAATCACACAGAGCCAGAAAACTTGCTCTGATACCACTTGAAGGCGCTGGAATTTCGTTTTGTTTAAATTTCCCTGTACAAAAATTGTACAAGTACAGAACTTTTCCTAACAATCCGTATATTTGATCAAACATGTATTTGATCAATCAAGCAAGTTCTTGACGGATCAAAGCACACCTTGATCGAAGTACAAGATCGCTTGCCTCTTGTGTTGGTATTCAAAATCGATACAAAGAAAACTAAACTAATTATGCAGTGGAATCAAAGAACTAGTTGTACCTTTTCTTTGTAGCTAAAGACCTCTTGATCTTCTGTTGTATTCCTCTCTTCTTCTTTGACGTCGTGTGGGTGACGATCTACCAAGACAACAAACACCCTTCCCTTATTCTCTTCCAAACTGCCAGCCACCAAGTGAAGCTCTAGGATGGGGTGCCTTCTCCTCTTCTTCCTTTTCTTCCTCTTCTTCAAGCCGCCACCCACCAAGGGAGAAGGGGGCACCGGCCCTAAGTAAGGAGGAGGGGGTGCCGACCCTAAGCAAGGAGGAGGGGGGGGGGGGGGGGGCTGACCCTAAGCAAGGAGGAGGAGGGCGCCGACCCTAGGTGGAGAAGGTGGCACTGAAAACAAAACAACATGACTCCTTGAATGGGTGGATGCGAGGCTTTATATAGAGGCTACAACAGGGGCCTAGAGGAGGAATTGGTTTTGGCCTCTTGATGGGTTGGGGCTTCCTGTGTTTAGCCCGAACACCCAACTCAAGTCCATCAATAATAACACATACCACTAAAGGGTTATTATTGAACTACCGCACCAATCCCATATTACAATATGGGCTCCTTCTTATCATGAGTGCGTTAATCTTCCTGTGTTTAAGGTATTGTATGTCCGTTAATTAAATGAGTTACTGACAACTCAATTAATTAACATCTGACTCTAAGAGTAGTATCACTCAACTTTATTATCATGTCGGACTAAGTCCACTTGCAGGGTTTACATGATAATCCTTGTGAGCTCCTCAAGGGGACATCATTAGCCTAAATAATTAGGACACAAATTCCTTCTATAATCAACAACACATCATATAAATAGTACTATTTTCAACTTATCGGGCATATTGATTTAACGAATAAATCTCACCCATTGATAAGTTCAAGAAATAAATACTAAGTATACGTGCTTATTATTATATAGGAATTAAGAGGACGCACATCTATAATAACAGAGGTTCTGTTCTTTTATGTAGTTAGTATAAATCGAACAACCTCAAACGGTCCTACTCAATACACACATAGTGTTCTAGTGTAATTTTATAGTCAAGACAGACTAAAATCAAATTATACTACAACTGTTCCAATGGTTTGTCCCAATCCATCTTGGTTGTGAGCTACTATTTATAATTTATAAGGAATCGATAACATGATCTTCTGTGTGACACCACACACCATATTATCTACAATATAAATTAAATGGATAACTACATTGACATATATATAAATATAAAATATAAACATTTGACCAAAGTGATTCTCATTTCAAAATATTTCAAAACAGATGTTCATACAAAAGCTAGGCTTATAGTATACATCCCAATATTGGGATCCCTAAACTGAGACCTTGACTAGTTCCTGGTCCTGGGAGGACAGGAACTAATTACTCTATTTTATATATTTTTGCTAACACTTGTCTTGCAGGGTATTTAGACTAACACATTTGTTGCAGGGCAAGAAAGCAAGCAAAGTAGCAAAGCTGCCTTCGAGTGAACAGTACCCGAGGGTGCCTTCCATGGCTATGGAAGGCGCATCAGTACTGTACATAGAAGCCAACTTGCATGGCTATGGAAGGCACCCTCAGCAGGATGATTTTTGGAATTGATCATAGATAAGTGCCAGAATGCTCGGGATAGATTTTGCCTCATTGGAGGCGCCTTCCATGCTTATGGGAGGCACCCTCTAAGCCCTTTATAAGGCAGTCTCGAGTAGGCACTTACACAACAACTGCATATGAGCTACTGCACGCACATTTGAGCCTCTGATTGCTCCCGATTCCTACTGCAACTCTACTGCGAAGCTGCTGAGCACGATGACTACTCCGAGGAGTTCCGATCACGCCCGGCAGATAGACATCAACACAAAGCACTGTCATTTCTATTATTGAAGTGTTGGTAACATTTCTTTTTGTACTTAATTACTATAAAAGGGCAAGTGCAAGGTGTTGCACTTGGCCTAACTTTTCTTGTACTCGATTTTCTCTTTCGAGAGTACCGGAAAAGGTTTTTAGTGGATTACCCATCGATAGGTCCGTGAGACCTAGGCCTTGGAGTAGGAGTCGCCAAAGACTCCGAATTAAGTAAAAACTGTTTGTGTTCTTCTCATATTTTCTTATCTTCAAACTTCTTACTTTCCGTTGTGTACTCGTGTTTTTAAAACTAAAAAGAAGTGTTTTGAAAACCACATGATTCACCCTCCCCCCCACCCTCTCATGTGCGTCACGATCCAACACCATAAACATAAGGTTTCCCTTCCCGAGTACAATTTGTTAGGACCATTGGCGGCCAGCTAGAGGGGGGTGAATAGTCTCTGCACAAATTAAACAAACAAAAAAAACTTTCTTGAATTTATAGCTTGATTAAAAGAACACTTGCATAAGTAAGAATAAAGAAGAAACTAAAAAGAAAAAGGCACCGAGATTTTACTTGGTTACAACCAGGGAGGTTGTTAATCCAAGGAAATTAAAGCGCACTAATTTCTCCTTCAGGCGAAGAAGCATCTTACAACATTCAAAGCTCACAAAACAAAGCTAAACAAGAACTAAGAAGTGTACAAGTGTTGTTTCAGACTATTCAGTTATTTTCCTTGTTTTGGGGAGCAGGGCTGCTTATATAGCCCTGTTCGGGATGCCTGAAAGGGTTCTAAGCGCCTAGAATGAGATATAAATCTATCCCCGATGTAAAGGTCAAATGTCACATCGATCTAGATGAAATTCGGGTTCTAAGCGCCCTGGACTGATCCAAGCAACTCCAGTCCGAGCGCCCCGGACTAGCCTGGGCACCCCGGACTAGATCGGGCACCCCGAGGCCAAAAATCAGCCCTTTGTTGATTTTTAGTCCTGGTCTCCTGCTTCAGTTCCGCTCGTATCGGTCTGCGTCTTCTGCTCCGATTCTGCTCGCTTGGGTGATTTCGGCCATCCGAAATAGGGCTCACCCGAACCCAACTTCCGGTCTTCTCCTTGAGCAATCTTCCGCTCCAACTTCTCGTCCTTTGGAATCACCCCGTGCTTCCTTTTCATCTGCCAGCATACTCTTCCACAACTTTTTGTCCCTCGGACGCACCGAGCCCGTCGGCTTTCTCCCATACTGACCTTCTTGCTAGTTGTGTCTTTTGCACCTCGAGCAATCTTCAGCTCTGGCTTCTCGTCCCTTGGAAACACCGCAGCTCCCTTCTCATTCGTCGGTGTACTATTCTGCAGCACCTCGTCCCTCAGACATACCGAGCTCGTCGGCTCTCTCCCGTGTCGTCCTTTTCGCTAGTTGCATCTTTCGCTCTACTTCTTGTGCTCCTAAGTTCCTGTACACTTAGACACAGGGTTAAAAATCAACATGACCTAACTTAACTTGGTTGATGACATCAAAATCATCTTGGGGTACCAACAATCTCCCCCTTTTTGATGTGAGCAACCCAAATTAAGTTAGGGTAAACCAACATAAAGTAAAAGAAATAAATTTATAATTAAAGTGCAAAAAATTTAAATTTACAATTTCTTTTAAAAATTTAAACTATCTCTCCCTAGACTTAATTTTCCTTTCTCCCCCTTTGATCAGATAAAAAATAGGGTATTTCAAAAGTCTAAGAGTAACTTTATCAAAAATAAGAAAGTTTAAGTTTTAACAAAAACTCTAAATTTATAAAGTTAAAAATAACTTTGAATTTTTTTGGAAAAACTTTATAGATAAATAATTAAATAAAACTTTAAGTTTTTTTATCATCTAAGTGGTGAAAAAAATCTAATAGAATTTTGATAAATATTTAAAGTAATTATATAATTAATTGTTTTATTAATAAGTCCACTAAGCATTCGACTATATATATATATTCAAGATTTACAATTTTGAATATTCTTAATATTAAATATTTGTATTTAAATAACTCAAAGAAAATTCGTCAATAAAAAACTTTAAAAAATTTCTTAGACGGAGAAAAGTTAGCAGGGATAACTCTTGTAGAATAATTAAATATTTAAAGAAATCAAATAATACGAAAAATTAAGTTTTTCCTTAAGATGAATATTGAATTCCTCTTTCTAAAAAAATTAGATCCAATTTATTTTGAACACAAGTTAAAACTCAAAAGGATTTTTGTAGTAAAAAAAATTAATTCAAGAATAATTTTAGAATCCAAAATAGATTCATTCCTACCGGATTGATAAGAAATTTTTTAGGTACATATTTTCTTGACAATTTTTTTATTTGTCCCTTATGATATTTAAATTGCCAATTTAGTTCATTATAATTTCTAAAATTCAAAGCAGAGACTTGTGAACATGCAAAAATTTTTAAGGTTTGTATTTGTTCCTTTAACATTTCATTTTCTATTTTTAGTTTGTCGAAATCCTCTAATCGACAAGTTGTTGCTAAAGTTCTTTTTAACTCATTATTTTCTATTAATAATTTTTTATTTTCTATTTCAAGTTAGCAAAAATCTTTCGACAATATTTGTATAAATTTAAACAATTGGTCAAGAAGCAGAGACCGTACCTGACTTTTCGCCTAGGGTTACCACTCTCTAGGACCTAGGGTTACCACCCCCTAGGGTTTTTCGCCACCTAGGGTTACCATCCCCTAGGACCTAAGGTTACCCCCCCTTAGGATTTC
Organism: Zingiber officinale; assembly: GCF_018446385.1. Classification (NCBI taxonomy): domain Eukaryota; kingdom Viridiplantae; phylum Streptophyta; class Magnoliopsida; order Zingiberales; family Zingiberaceae; genus Zingiber; species Zingiber officinale. The sequence goes on from NC_055989.1 coordinate 20,415,875, forward strand.
CACCACCTAGGGTTACCACCCCTTAGGACCTAAGGTTGCCGCCCCTTAGGGTTTTCCTCCACCTAGGGTTACCATCACCTAGGACCTAAGGTTACCGCCCCTTAGGATTTTCTACCACCTAGGGTTACCACCCCTAGGACCTAGGGTTACCACCCCTAGGACCTAGGGTTACCATCCCCTAGGATTTTTCATCTGCCTAACCGTAGTTAAGACTTTTCTGCAACCTCATTCACACACGTTAGATAACAAAACAACTTAACTTGAACTCTTTACCATAATCAAAATATTGGTTCGATCGTCGGATGCTTCCTGCACCAACAATCTCCCTCTTTTTTATTATGGTAACACGGTTCAAAGTTAAGTAAAAATATACCAGTAAATGCAAAAACTTAACCATGAGCATAAAAGAAAATAATTTCAAAACAACATTTTTGCTCCCCCTTTCAAAACAACATTTTATGCTCCCCCTTTCAAAACAACATTTTATGCTCCCCCTTTCATTATCATGTTTTATGTTCTTTGACTTAACTTTGACTTTTCTCTCCCCTTTGACATAAATAAAAAAGAATACAAGGAAGAGAATAATTATTTTATTTAAGTTTAAACTCCCCCTGAAGGGTAGCACTTAGTTGAATTTAGCTTTGAGAAATAATTTTATCAAATACTTAGCTAAACTTTTTGAAAATAATAGTTTTGTCAAGTATTAGCCTTAAAAAGACTTAACTTTTCAAAAAGAATTGTTTTGAAAAATATTTAGCTAAATTTGAACGACTTTTGAAAAAATATTTTTGAAAATACTTAGCTTAATTTCACTAAAACTTTAGCTAAACTTAAGCATTTGAAAATACTTGCTGTTTGAAAAACTGAACTCTTAAGCTGATAAAAGTATTGATAAAAACTTGACTTTTAAAAGATTTTCTTGATTTTAGTTTAAGTACTTAACTTAAAAAAAGATTACATAAAAACTTAGCTAAAGTACTTAGCTTTGAAAAAAAATATTTATCCTTTGTAAGGAACACATAGACTTAGCTTGAATTTAACTTAAAGAAATGATTTTGTAAAAAAAAATTTACTAAATATCTAAGTTTAGAAACTGCCTTAACTAAGGTTAGTTTTGAAAAATTTCTTAGTTAAAAACTTAACTGAAAGGGAGTTTAATAAACACTTAGGTTTGAAAAAGAAAATTCTTACTAAAATAAATACTTAGTTTTTTCAACAACAAAAAAAATTTTAGTTAAGTTTTTAGCTTTGAAAACATTTAGATTTTACCAAAGACTTTTGAAAATAACTATTTAAGCTTAAAATATTTTATTGCAAAAATACTTAAAAATACATTAGCAAATTCTTGGGTTTTGTCTTTTCAAAGAAATATTCTAAAGAACTTAGCTCGACTCTTTTCACTTCCCCTTGATTGATGCCTTAGTAAATTCTTAGGGTCCTAGAGTCCAAGCATGTAAAGAAAGTAAAAACTTAACGATTTTATTTTCTTAATTTTCCATCTCACTCATTCTAGGTTATCAAGCAAGTTTAGCTTATGAGTGAGTGTGAGACGGAGTTATTTTTATCAATATTTGTAATTGAGATAAGTTTGAATTTCAAATGAGTAACTATTTAAAATTTTGAAATCATATTTTAATTCAGTTTTAAATCATAATTTGAAAATATGATTCAGTTAAATAAGATTTTAAAAATTAGTTATCATTAAGACTATAATTTGAGAATTAAGAATTTAATAATTAACAATTTTAAATTTAATTAAGATTTGTAAATCATAATTTTATAAATAATGATTTTGAACTATGATTTGGAAAGTATAGTTTTGTAGATAATGATTTTGAAAATTGAAATTTTTATGATTTGAAAATAATTATTATTTAAGATATTGAAAAAATATCATTTGATATTTTGAAATATAATTTAGAAGATTTTAAAAATAAATTTTAAAAGGATTTTTAAACTGATTTTAAATAATTTTCTAAAATGATTTTTAAAAGATTTTAAAGTAATTTTTAAATAATTTTTGAAATGATTTTTCAAATGATTTTCTAAATGGTTTTTAAAATAATTTTTAAAATATTTTTTAAAATATTTTTTAAAATAATTTTCTAAAAGGTTTTTAAAATAATTTTTAAAAGTAATTTTAAAATGGTTTTTAAAAAGTTATCCTAAATCCATCTCACCCGATTCTAAGTTATCAATCAGGGAACCTTATGTAGTTTTGTGAGATGGTTATCTTTAATTTAGATTATATCTAAGGATTAATTTATATTTGAGTTAGACTTATGTTTTCCAATTAGTCAATTAAATACACATTTCAAAGATTGGCTCCCAGACTGTGGCGAGACACTAGGCCTTCTTGGGTATGAGATCATCCACCACTTCTAGACAGAGCCTTTCAAAGAAATCATATATTTAATTTCCTTTTTGAAACCCCTAGGTTTAACTAAACAAGTGTAAATTACGCCTAGGTCCTTAATATATCCTAGTCTAAGCATGCATAATATAAAGAGAAAAGAAAAACAAACATCATACAATTTTAAAGATAGTTTTTCTATTGTCTCCCCCTAGATCATAGTCTCGATATGGTCTATCAAGGTAATGTATCTGATCCTTGGGGACTCAATAGAGTCCAAGTCTGACTTGATTAGTCAGGTTTAACTTGGGGACCCATGCTTGGACTACTTTTCTATTTGATCGATTTATAATTGACAGATATGATTTGAATTTTTGTTTACGCATAAACCCAAGTCCGGATTTATTGTAAACGACTCTTTGTTTTCCAAGAATCAGATTAAGATTCTTGAAACCCAGCGTGAAGCGTTCCAATGTGTCTTTAAGTTCTTTAACTTGAGTTTTCAAATTAAAATTTTCTTCCTCAAGTTGTTGGACTTGAGTTGAGCTCCCAATTTGAACTAACTCAATCAAAGGCCTCGAATTAGTTATTTCCTTAAGGGTTGTTACCTCTTTTTGGAGTGACTTGACTCGGATGTTGGATTTAGCTAATTTCTTTAACAAATAAGTAACTAGGTTTTGCAGATCATCTAATTTAGTCTCAACAAATAGAGAACTTACAATGGTGTTTGGCCCTTCGAAAACGGATACGGATCCGTGGCTTCTCTCGGACTCAATTTCTGATTCGCTCTCGGTTTCATACTCGAACTCGGAATCGGTTTCGACGATGTTCGCTTGTACCGGTAGAGCGAGAAAGCTCGTTTGTTCTTCTTTGTCGGATTCGGATTCGTCTGATGACTCGGACTATGTGGCCTTCAACACCTTCTTCTTTCTAGCCTCTTTTGTCTTGCTTGTACCTACAACCAACGCAACACCTTCCTCGGCCGGAGTAGTATTAGTCTGCTCAAATAATTCGTCTATTAAATCATGCTTACTTTCGAATTGGAAGTACCTTCGTGTAGCTCAATCAGCTTCTTCCATAATTCTTTTACACTTGAGAAAGGGCTGACGCAATTCAGCTCCTAATTGGTTAAGCCGCACTGAAGTGTATATGTTGCTCTGGTGTTTGCTTCTACTTTCTTTATGAGTGCAGCATCCCAGTTCTCGCATGAAATAGGTTTGCTAGCATTGTCCATTGGAAGGTCCAGACCAATTTTGATGATCACCCAGACTTCAAAATTTGTTTGGAGGTACGACTCCATCCGGCTCTTCCAGTAGCCGAAATCTTCTCCGGAGAAGAGCGGCAGGCGGGCTGTGTTATAGCCTTCTTGGAGTGTCATAAAAACGAATCTCGCACACAAAGAGAAAAAAGAAACAAATATCCCAAGACTTGGTCTTGGATTAGTAGTGCAGGAGAAAGATAAGAATACCAATTCACTAATTTTAGGGGAAAGAAAAAAAATAATTAAATAATAATTAAATATTAAAAAATTAATAAAAATATTATTTCAAACTTTTGAAAATGTGATATTTTGCTAATGTCGCCCAATGGTGAAAAAATGAAAATAAATTTTTTGAAAATGATTTTGGAGGGGAAAAAAATGAAAGGCGTATTGGAAAAAAGCGAAAATGATTTTGAAAACAAACCATATCTAATTTTCTTTCAAAATAGGACCCCTTGCTTGATTGGTGGTTTCACCAAATCAGAGCAGCCTAGCTCTGATACTAATTGTTGGATTGAGAAACGCTAGAGGGGGGGTGAATAGCGCTCGTGGCTAATTCGTTCGATTAAAACTAATGGAGAAACGCAACGGAAATAACAAAAGAACAATCACACAGAAGAACACCACGATTTACTTGGTTCGGAGCCTGTGGCCACTCCTACTCCAAGGTCCGCGATCGTTGATCGCTTTCGGTGGGCAACAACTATAATCTCGTAAAATGTTTACAATTTTAAGTACAATGAGAAAGCAGTAATTATACCAATGACAGAGGAAACAGTAATTTGAAAGCTCCGGGTCGTCGGCGTCGAGTTGTAGCTTTGTCGGAACGTCTCGTTAGCAGCTTGTTGATGAAAGATAGCTTTTTCGTTGATCTGTACAAGTGCTGGTCGAGACAACCTTTTATTGACCGTTGAGGCCACCTCCAATGCCCCATGGAGGTGCCTCAAAGGCTAAGGCTTATCCCGCTTCTTGCGTTGCGATGAGTCTTCGCTGCCTGCCTCTTATTCGCTTGGAGGAGCCTCCATCAACACTCCAAGGTGCCTTCAAGTAAGCATCCAAGGTGCCTTCAAGTCCCATGGCGGCGCCTCCATCTCCTCTGCACAGCCAACCTTGCTTTGCACCCGAGACGCCTCCAAGCTCCATGGAGGGCGCCTCGTGTATTGTTCATCCGAGGTAAGATGTACACTTTAGTCCCTGCAAAATATGTTAGTCCACAAAATAACAACATACCATCAAGACAAAAGTTAGCACCATATAAATATAATAAATTAAGTAATCAACAGTCATCGGACTGTCAGGTTCTGACTTCGGATTTTTGATCGGAAACCCTAGGTCGAACTGACGCCTACTGTTGCCTCTTCCGGGGAACGCGTCCTCACCTACTCCACTCAGGAGAGCATACCTGATGCCAGACCGACTGGACTTTTCGCCTAGGGTTACCACTCCCTAGGACCTAGGGTTACCACCCCCTAGGGTTTTTCGCCACCTAGGGTTACCACCCCCCCTAGGACCTAAGGTTACCCTCCCCCTTAGGATTTCCACCATCTAAGGTTACCACCCCCTAGGACCTAAGGTTGCCGCCCCTTAGGATTTTCCTCCACCTAGGGTTACCATCCCCTAGGACCTAAGGTTACCGCCCCTTAGGGTTTTCTACCACCTAGGGTTACCACCCCCTAGGACCTAGGGTTACCATCCCCTAGGATTTTTCATTTGCCTAACCGCAGTTAGGACTGTTCTACAACCTCATTCGCACACGTTAGATAACAAAACAAATTAACTTGAACCCTTTGCCATAATCAAAACATTGGTTCGATTGTCGGATGCTTCCTGCACCAACAGCCGGCCTCTTGCTTGAGCTCCAAGCAAGGATAGGGGTCAACCCCTAGCATGGGCTAAGAGACTAGACTTTAGGTGGATATAAGACTATATATAAGAGGCTACAATAGTGACCGAGAGGAGGAATTGATTTTGGTCTCCCGATGAGCTTGAGCTTCCCATGTTCGCCCCGAACACCCAACTCAAGTTCATCAATAATAACTCATACCACTAAAGAGATACTATTGAACTACCGCATCAATCCCAAATTACATTATGGGCTCCTTCTTATTATGAGTGTGTTAATCTCCCTGTGTTTAAGATATCGAATGCCCATTAATTAAATGAGTTATTGACACTCAATTAATGTCTAGCTCTAAGAGTAGTACCACTCAACTTCATTGTTATGCCGAACTAGGTCCACCTGCAGGGTTTACATGACAATCCTTATGAGCTCCTCAAGGGGGCATCATCAACCTAGATTACTAGGACACAATTTCCTTCTATGACCAACAACACACCATATAAATAATATTATTTCCCAACCTATCGGCCCTTTTGATTTAACGAGCTAAATCTCACCCATTGATAAGTCAAAGAAATAAATACTAAGTATACGTGCTTGTTGTTATATCGGGATTAAGAGTACACACTTCCATAATAATTGAGGTTCTGTTCTTTTATATAGTCAGTATAAAAAGAACAACCTCAAATGATCCTGCTCAATACACTCATAGTGTACTAGTGTAATTTTATAGTCTAGATAAACTAATACCAAATTACACTACAACCACTCTAATAGTTTGTCCATTCCATCTTGGTTGTGAGCTACTATTTATAATTTATAAGGATCTGATAACATGATCTTCTGTGTGTCTCCTAACACCATGTTATCTACAGTATAAATTAAATGAACAACTACATTTAGCATAAATGTAGACATTTGACCAATGTGATTCTTATTTCTAAATAAATATTTATATAAAAAGCTAAGCTTTTAGTATATATTCCAACATTTTGGTGGTTGCATATGATTGACATGCATACAGGAGACATTATATATCTAGTCTGAAGACTCTTACATCTGGATAGGAGGTCCTGGTGAGTATAGTGCTTCTTCTGTTATCTTTTCAGTTTACATTTCTTATTATTAATCAAAAGACTATACTCCATGATTGTTACTGATAGTTGTATCTTACTAGGCATGTCAGCTTGATATTCATTGAGTTCTTTGAACTTACACCATTGAGCTATTTCTATTTCAGGTAGCAGGTAGACTTTTGGAGTCGCTTGGAGTATCCTGTCTGCCGATTCTCACGTCACATTTGAAGACCTGTTTCTGATTTTCATTTGTACTTTATTTGGTCTATGTTTTTGGTTTACTCAGTAATATAAATTTAGGTTTTGGTTCCGGAGTGTTGTTATGTGGTATTTTTGTTTAATTGTTGTGTAAGCCTGGCCAGCTAGCAGTCTTGTTTTTTGTTTGTAATGGTTTTCTATCATTTTTCGCTGTGTTTTTGTTTTTAGTACAGTCGTGTGGGCTGTTTAGTATATATAATTGTGTGGTTGTGTATATTTTCCAGCCGTGTGTGGCTAGTGTATATTTTTTTATGTATAAATGCTTCAGATTGCCACGTGTACAGGGGAGATATTGCTGAATTTTTCCTCTGGCTGGGACTCCCCCGAGGTGTGATACTTTTGCACTTTGGTAGTTGTCAATTCTGCCGAGATCCTCCACCGATAGTACGCTTATTAGATGATATTCAACCTTACCATTTGAAGTAATATCATCGCACTACTTTTTGGTCCAGAGGTGTTTTTGAATTTCTTCTCCGTTTGTGTTCTTTGGTGCTTCATAACCATATTTTATTATTAATAAAATATTTAAAATCTTTTTTAAGAAATACCTCCATTCTTCGCTTTCAAAATGCGAACTCCCCCTCGAATGTTGGTGGGTAGATGTTAGCTTCGACCATCTCGTTGCTTCAGTCAGCAGTTAGTCCTTTTGAGGCGTCCTTGCTCTGATACCACTTGTTCGGACCGTTGGCGGCTGGCTAGAGGGGGTGAATAGCCCCTACACAAATTAAACAAACAAAAAGACCTTTCTCGAATTTACAGCTTGATTAAAAGAACACTTGCATAAGTATGAATAAAGAAGAAATTAAAAAGAAAGAGACATCGAGATTTTACTTGGTTATAACTAGGGAGGTTGTTAATCCAAGGAAGTTAAAGCACACTAATTTCTCCTTCAGACGGAGAAGCCTCTTATAGCATTCAAAGCTCACAAAATAAAGCTAAACAAGAACTAGGAAGTGTACAAATGTTGTTTCAGGCTATTTAGTTGTTTTCCTAGTTTTGGGGAGCAGAGCTACTTATATAGTCCTATTCGGGGCGCCTGAAAGGGTTCCAGGCGCCTTAAATGGGATAGAAATCTATCCCCGATATAAAGGTCAATTGCCACGTCGATCTGGATGAAAATCGGGTTTCGGGTGCCACAGACTAGTTCGGGCACCCCGACTGGTTCGGGCCCCAACTTGGTTCGAGCACTCCGACCTAGTCCGAATGCCCCTGACTGGTCCGGGCGCCCCGTCCCAGTTCCCTACTTTGGTTCAGCTTGCATCGGTCTGGGTCTTCCGCTCTGGTTCCGCTCGTTTGGGTGATTTCGGCCATCCGGAATAAGGCTCACCTTAACCCAACTTCCGGTCTTCTCCTCGAGCAATCTTCCGCTCTAACTTCTCGTCCCTCGGAATCGTCATGTGCTTCCTTCTCATATGCCAGTGTACTCTTCCGTAGCTTTTCGTCCTTTGGACACACTGAGCTCGTCGACTTTCTCCCGCACCTACCTTCTCTCTAGCTGTGTCTTTTGCTCCTCGAGCAATCTTCCGCTCCCGCTTCTCGTGCCTCGGAAACATCGTATGCTCCCTTCTCATCCGCCGGTGTACTCTTCCGCAGCACCTCGTCCCTCAGACGCACCGAGCCCGTCGGCTCTCTCTCTTGCCATCCTTCTCCCTAGCTGCATCTTTCGCTCGACTTCCTGTGCTCCCAAGTTCCTGTACACTTAGACACAAGGATAAAAACCAACATGACCTAACTTAACTTAGTTGATCACATCAAAACCATCTTGGAGTACCAATACATTTCTCTCGCACTCGGACCCTCACGACTTACTTGACTTTTTTTGCAGCTTTGACCTCTTGCCTTCAAGTTTACTTCTTTTGGCTCTCGCCCCTCGGATGCATTCTAGCCCAAGACTCATCCCTAATATCATCCTTCACGTATGCTTTGAAATTGCTTCCCTCGGCCCTTGTCTTTATTATCTTGTCCATGGTCCCTCGGATGCTCCATCCTTCACCAGATCCAAAGCCATCAAGCTAAGTCATATGTGTATCATGCACACCTGCATACTCATATACACATATCAAATACAAGGATGAACCTAACTTAAAATCCTTTGCCTAAACATCAAAACACGTGGTCGCACGGACCATTAGGATTGCTCCAATATCTATGACCCTGCGACAGCCTGTAGTGTCAATGTTAGATGACAGGTGGAACGATAAGTTTTGTCTATTTTTGATCGACGCATGATAAAATATTAAATTATGGATTCATACGATTTGTGTATGTTCAAGCTAAAATTAGAAATAAGAATTACAAACCCTCAATTGTGGTAAAAAGGTGACTATATTTGTTTCATGAGCCTCTCATAATTTGTCCCCAGGTTATGTGAAGGAAGATAATGTTAAAACACAAACAATCTGATTGCCGGAGATATACAGGGTACTTAGCTGAATTTAAAATTACACAGAATTTAAATTCAACTTACAATTGAGAAGACCTGAGCGGATAATCTCAGGCTGCCAGCAGAGGCTGGTTACTGTTGAGCCGAAGAACTGCCAAGCAAGAAGATCAGCTGAGCTGGCAGTCTTTGTTGCCGAGCGGGTAGGTCAGCCGAGTTGGCGGGTCGGCCAAGAGGGCAGGTCGGCTGAACTGATGGCGGATCGACCGAGCGGACAGGTCGGCCGAACAGATGGCGGATCGACCAAGCAGTCAAGTCGGCAGAGAGAAGGTCGGGTCGGCCGGTCGGGTCGACGGAGCAGCAGATCGGGTCAGCTGAGCAGCAAGTTGGGTCGACCGAGCAGCAGGTCGGGTCAATTGAACAGTAAGTCGGGTCGGCCGAGCAGCAGGTCGGGTCGGCCGAGCAGCAAGTCGGGTCGGCAGGTCAGGTCGGTCAAGCAGCAGATCGGGTCGGCCGAGCAGCAAGTCGGGTCGGCCGAGCAGCAAGTCGGGTCAGCAGGTCAGGTCGATCAAGCAGCAGATCGGGTCGGCCGAGCAGCAAGTCAGGTCGACCGAGTAGATTGACCGAGGCTTGCGAGTCGCAGTTTCCTTGAAACAGATTTGCCCACCTCCGGCTATGCTTCGAGGCTCACAAGAGACGTTTATTTCCTAGAATACAATGGCTGACCGTGAGTCCGACAAAGCACTGGTGGTCACGGCGAGCTGAGTGGTACCCGAATACTATCGCGGGCACTCTGTCAAGCAGGAGTTGCACGACAGAGGAAGGGAATTAGGAGGAGAGCTTCTGCTTTCTCTGCTATGTGTCTTTCTGCCTATGATGGTAGCCTCCTTATATAGGAGCTCAGATCAAAGGCAACGTTAATGACCTTAATTGTCATTATTAGCCGAGCAACGAAACGACCACCGTTTCACTCATTATTCCTTGGTCGTTTTACTTCTGCATTAATCTCAAATTTAATGCATCCATTTCACAGTAGCAAAAAGATCAACGTGACAAAATGTTGGTTGCTCCACTTGGGCAAATCTTTGCCCTGACCGGTCCGGCATTCGTGTGCGCAGGTCGCGCTCGCATGCGAGTCAACTTGGTTCAGTACAATCCGGGCCCTGGATTTGCACCCCCCTGCGCATTTGTTCACATCCTCAATGTATGTGAATCAATATAAACCAACAAAGATACCAAGAAACTCCCAATGTGGGACTAAAGTCCCATGCACAATAGAGCTTCTTCTCTTCCACCTCTTCTCCATTCACACTTATTCAACAATCACCCACATGAATGGAGATAGGGTATGTGATAGCATTCAACAGTCGAGTCAAGTATATGATAGGTAGGTTTTACCCTTTGAACCTTCCCTTGTGAAGATCTGATTGCTTACTAGCTGATAGCAGACACGATGTCCTTGAACTATACTGTCGTCTGTGTAAGCAGTGACAAATCTCACCCAAGTCTCTCCCTGATACAACTCAGTTCTCATGAGTGTGTTCGTTCTTAGCCATGAACACGCCTGGTTCTGTGAGAAGCTCTAAGAATTGTGCCTCAAATTCTTTTCGAAGCGGACCTACTTCTTTCTCACATAGGTGATCCCTCAAGAGTTCCATATACTCTTTTTTATCATTAAAACGCCATTGGCTTACCCTCGTCTAGTCACTATTTCATTGGGCTACCCCCCCCCCCCACAGTGTGTCTAGTCAGTGCAAATTAGTTGTCCCTTTGAACCTAGTTCTTGGGATCTCCAGTCAGCATAGGTTGGGTGTCCTCTGCACTGATCGCTGACATCGACATCAAGCTCATTCCTCTTGATGAGCTTACAACTAACTCTCGATTTAACCCCTTGGTTAGCGAATCTGCTAGGTTATCCTTTGACTTCACATAGTCAACAGTGATAACTCCGTTGAGAGTAGTTGTCTAATGGTATTATGTCTACGACGTATATGTCTAGACTTACCATTATACATATGGCTTTGTGCCCGACCGATTGTTGATTGGCTATCGCAATGTATGCAAATCGTCGGCACTAGTTTCTGCCATCGTGGAATATCTTCTAAGAATTTCCATAGCCATTCAGTCTCTTCACCACATTTGTCAAGAGCTACAAACTCAGATTCCATCGTGGATCTGGTTATTACGATTTGCTTAGAAGATTTCCAGGAAATGGCTGCACCTGCTAGAGTGAAGATATATCCACTCATAGACTTAGAGTCTTTTATATCAGATATCCAACTCGCATCGCTGTATCCTTCGATCACAGCAGGATATCTTGTATAGTGCAGTCCATATTCACGAGTATACCTCAAGTACCTCAGTACTCTTGTTATCCCTTTCCAGTGCTCAACACCGGGATTACTCGTGTATCTACTCAGCTTGCTTACTGCGTAGGCCAAGTCTAGTCGTGTATAACTCATCAAGTACATCAGACTTCTAATTACTCGAGAGTACTCTATCTGAGAGATACTTTCACCTCAATTTTTCGATAGATGTTGACTCGTATCTATCGGCGTTCGTGCCAATACTGTATCACCCTTGGTGAATTTCTCAAGAATCTTGTCCACGTAATGGGACTGATTAAGAACAAATCCTTCTGTCGTTCTAAGAATTTTGATTCCTAGAATCACATCATCTAGGTTCATGTCTTTCATGTCAAATCTTGAGTTCAACATATCTTTAGTGGATTTGATTATCTTATCATTGCTCCCAATGATAAGTATGTCATCTACATAGAGGCACAAGATGACATAGTCACTCTCTGTGGCTCTCATGTAGACACATTTATCACATTCATTGATCTTGAATCCACATTCCTTCATGGCATTATCGAATTTCTCATGCCACTGCTTTGGTGCTTGTTTCAAGCCATATAATGACTTCACCAATCTACAGACCTTGTTTTTTTGCTCTGGTATAGAAAACCCCTCAGGTTGGTCCATGTAGAATTCCTCTTCTAAATCCTCGTTTAGAAAGGTTGTCTTTACATCCATTTGATGTATTTCGAGATTCCATAGAACGGTAATAGCCAACAATACTCTAATGGAAGTTATTCTCGATGCCGTAAAGTATGTATCAAAGTAATCAAGTTCTTCTCATTGTCGGTATCCTTTAATTACCAATCTGACCTTGTATTTATTGATTGTGTCATCTGATTTCATTTTCTTTTAAAGATCCACTTGCAACCTAGTGGTTTACTTCCCGGAGGAAGATCCACAAGTTCCCAAGTGTGATTTTGCAAGATAGATTCTATCTCAGATGCAATTGCCTCTTTCCAGTGAGGTCCATCAGAAGAGCCTACAGCTTCTGAGTAACTTCAGGGCTCACTCTCCAACATGAAAGTGATAAAATCCGATCCATATGATTTTTCTACCCGAGCTCTTTTGCTCCGTCTAGGCTCAACCTCCACGGGTTCCTTGTCATCATCATCTTCTTCTTCGCCTTGTGTTTCGGTTGCCCGTTTTGAGGAGCTAGCATCCTCACGGGTCTTATACGGAAACACATGCTCGAAGAAAGAGACATTTCTCGATTCGATTATCGAGTTCTTGTGTATCTCTAGTATGTGTGACTCATACACACAAAATCGATAAGCACTATTATTATGTGCATATCCAATAAATATGCAATCAACAGTCTTTGGTCCTATCTTAATCCTTTTCGGATCAGGTACCAACACTTTGGCAAGACACCCCCACCTTAATTTTCCTATTAAGTTGGTTTTCAACCTCATTCTTATAGAGAGCAAATTTCTTTATAGTTTTATCCTTACTTTTGAGAAGATACACATAACAATATTTTGTGTTATCATCTACAAAAGTGATGAAGTATTTATTACCACCACATGTTGGTGTACCTTTTAGGTCGCACACATCAGTGTGGATTAGGTCAAGTGGTTCATTACTTCTTTTAATATGTTGAAAGGATGACCTTGTCATTTTCGCTTCAAAACAAATCTCACACTTATGTTTTGGGTCAAGGTGGAATGTAGGTATGTTTTGCATATTAATTAATCTACGCAATATATCGTAGTTAACATGTCCTAGTCTACCATGCCATAAACACGAAGACTCAAGCATATAAGTGGAAGAGCTTTCAGTTTTATTTATCTTAGGCCTAATCGTCATTACATTAAGCTTAAACAACCCATCAGATACATAGCCCCTTCCTACAAACACTTCATTCTTAGACAATACAACTCTGTCCGACTCAAAGACAATGCGAAAGTCATGCTTGGTTAATAGTGATCCTGACACTATATTCTTTCAAATCTCTGGAACATACAGCACATTGTTTAGAGTGAGATCCTTGCCCGAGGTCATCTTCAGCACCACTTTTTCTTGGCCCATGATGTTTGAGGTTGCTGAGTTCCCCATGAACAGTTTGTCTCCAGTGACTTCCTCGAAGTTGTGGAGCAGCTCCTTGTTGCAGCACACATGTCTGGTGGCTCCAATATTGATCCACCATTGCCGCGGATTTGAACCGATCAGGTTCAACTCAGAGACCACAGCACAGAGGTCATCCATTTCTGGTCCCTCGTTCAGGTTGCCCTCTTGCTTTTTCTTTGACTTTTTGCACTCCAAAGATTTGTGACACACTTTGTCACAGTTGAATCACTTCCTAGAGAACTTCTTCTTGCTGATGCCTCCTCTGGGTCCCATCTTGGAAGACTTGGGGTTCTTCCGTTTCGAGCTTTGACCGTGCTCGACCACGTTGGCTTTCACAGTAGCCTGAGAGAACAGTTTCCTCTCTGAACTCCTGTTGTCTTCTTCAATGCGAAGTCGAACAATGAGTTGCTCCATATTCATCTCCTTCCTCTTGTGCTTCAGGTAGTTCTTGAAGTCCTTCCAGCCGGGAGGCAGCTTCTTGATGATAGCAGCCACTTGGAAGGTTTCACTCAGAACCATCCCTTCTGAGTGGATCTCGTGCAAGATCACCTGAAGCTCCTGGACTTGGCTTATCACTGTCTTGGAGTCAACCATCTTGTAGTCCAGGAATCGGCCCACGATGAACTTCTTTGCCCTTGCATCCTCCGTCTTGTATTTCTTGTACAGGGACTCCCACAGCTCCTTAGCCGTTCTCTTCATGCTATACACAGCATACAGCGAGTCGGCAAGGCAGTTGAGGATATAGTTTCGGCAAAGGAACTCAGAATGAGTCCATGCCTCCACTGTACTAATGGTCTGCGCATCAACATCCTCAGCTCGCTTGAGAGGGTCCTCGGTCAAAAACCGAGCCAGGTTAAGCGTGGTCAGGTAGAAGAGCATCTTCTGCTGCCACCTCTTAAAGTTCAGTCCACTGAACTTCTCTGACTTTTCCCCGTGGTTGATTGGCACAGTTCCAATCGAGGCGGAGGGGGCCTGCACGTGTTGAGTTTGTTGCACCTCAACATTTTGTTACGTGGCCATCTCAACAGAAACGAGTCTGTTTCAAGATTGTTAAAACACAAACAATCTTATTGTCGGAGATATACAGGGTATTTAGCTGAATTTAAAATTACACATAATTTGAATTCAACTTACAATTGAGAATACCTGAGTGAATAATCTCAGGCTGCCAGCAGAGGTTGGTTACTGCTAAGCCGAAGAACTACCGAGCAAGAAGATCAGCTAAGCTGGCAGTCTCTGTTACCGAGCGAGCAGGTCAACCGAGTTGGTGGGTCGTCCAAGAGGGCAGGTTGGCTAAACTGATGGCGGGCAGAGAGAAGGTCGGGTCTGCGGAGCAGCAGATCGGGTCGGCCGAGCAGATTGACCAAGCACTGGTGGTCATGGCGAGCTGAGTGGTACCCGAATGTTATCGCGGGCACTCTGCCGAGCAGGAGTTGCACGACAGAGGAAGGGAATGAGGAGGAGAGCTTCTACTTTCTCTGCTGTGTGTCTTTCTGCCTATGATCGCAGCCTCCTTATATAGGAGCTCAAATCAAAAGCAACGTTAATGACCTTAATTGTCATTATTAGCGGCCACCGTTTCACTCATTATTCCTCAGTCGTTTTGCTTCTGCATTAATCTACTTGGGCAAATCTTTGCCCTAACCGGTCCGACATTCGTGTGCCCAGGTCGCGCTCGCATGTGAGTCAACTTAGTTCAATGCAATCCGGGTTCTAGATTTGCACCCCCCCTGCGCACCCACGCGTGAGAGAGAGCCTCTCCTCATGCATTTGTTCACATCCTCAATGTATGTGAATCAATATAAACCAACAATGGTACCAAGAAACTCCCAATGTGGGACTAAAGTCTCGTGCACAATAGAGCTTCTTCTCTTCCACCTCTTCTCCATTCACACTTATTCAACAGATAATAACAGGTCATTTTATAACCGATCGTCAAATGAGTAGAGGGTGAAATAAGTTTTTTTCTGAGGACATGCGCCCACAGGAAATTGATCCCTGAAAGAGTTAAAACCCCTCGAGAATAATCAATATGATTAACCAGGTAATACCAAACTTAGGGCGATCGATTCGGACCTACAAAAGTTTTTCACTCACCACCAAGATAAATCGAAAAGCGCTCATGGTGGATAGCCAAAAGTCCAATATCCCATGATTGCACGTCTCATTTGGAGGAAAATCTCTATTCTCTACACACGTGCCATAGCTGGAGATCAAACTGTACAAACTTCGATGGCAACTTGACGCATTTATACTTATGTTGTACCATAACTCCGGGAGCTTTTGAGAAAAATCAAACTTTCACAAGAGATGACAAATTATAGACGAATACTCAGAATGTTCAAACAATATGGTTGAGGCACTCAGCTTTTGAAAAAGGTGAGATACCTCATGGCGTCTTTTATGGCATATTATACATTGATGACTAGAAATTGCCTACTTTTTGATATCGGGTAGCTAGACTTAGATGACATTATAGAATCGACAAAATGTTCGGTTTAGGGTTTGGTTCATTTTGTTTGTTTTTTCTATTGAAAGTTTTTAGTGTTGTCACATTCAACCTGGAAATGTTGAGTTTTATTGCACTTTTAAAAATTTTCCATTTAAAATCTAAATTTATTGTGTATCAAACATAATTCTTGATTCACTAGGAAAACCCTATTTGATAGTTATCGTATGCAACATTCACTCTATCGTGAAGAAAGAATTCAACAATGAAAAAAAAAATTAATTAAGTTGGGTAACATCAAGTCTGGGATGATCAATTTGGTCTCATAGAAATTTCTCACCGGATATCAGGATAAATAGGGAAGCGCTCACTACGGGCAATTCAAGAACCCAACATTCTTTAATTATATGTCCCATTTAAAGAAAAAATTTCTATAAATTCACTATAACTATGACTCAAATCGTAAGTATCTAAGTGACAATTTTAATATCCTACCACTACATTATAACATGACCCAATTCAACAATGAAAGAACTATATTCTCATGAAAGTAGAGAAAGTATTTTTCTATTAAATATTTCTTTAATTAAAAAATCAATTTATTTCATATATAGTTTATAATATCATAAAGACCTATTATGAATCATGACTGGGCTAAAACATAATAATGTATATCGAAACAGAGTTAGAATTGGACATGTGTGGTTAAGTTACAAATATTAGCTTAAGGCCAGCAAGCTGGTTGAAAGTTTTAAACCAAGTGACTAGGTCGTCTACTCTTATTCATCTAAACACATTATTCTGATCGTATTATTCAATAGCACAAATTCGGATTATATTTCACTCGTGTATGTGTCTATATATATATATATATATATATATATATATATATATATATATATATATATATATATATGACCCGGATATAGTTTAGGACATGAGGGAAATTAAGGAGAGTGAAGGGGGCATTTTCGTCATTTGGGAGGATAAGATTTTAGGGTGTTTTATGTGTATAAGCATTGTGGACGGAGGGAGGAGGAAGGGGGTTTTTTGGTTCCGCCGTCGCCGCAAGGAGAAGAAGCAGGAGCTTCTTCTCGGTCCATCGTCACCATCGTCGGAGAGATCCGCCGGCGACGATCGCCTTTGGGCCACCTCCTCCCCTTCTCTCTCTAGACAGTGGTGCCTCTCGCCGCTGCTACCGGCGCATCACGCGGCTCTGCCGCCATCTAGCCTTGGCTCCACGCCACCGCGACCCAGCCGCCAGCATCGTCTGCCCCCTCGTCGTCGGTGAGCCGCCCCCCCCCCCCCCCCCCCCCCCTTTGCTCTGGGTCGACTCCTTCGCTGTCCACAGGAGCTGTAGAGAGGGGTTTCCTTCCTCCCTCTCAGTCTCATGTTCGTCGCCGCCGCCGGTTATCGGCTGCCACCTCCTTCTCCTTCTCTCGTCGTAGTCGCTACAGCTAGGAGGAGATTTTCTTCTTCCCATGAGGCTGCCATTTGAGCCCACCAGCCAGCCATGGCTGCCACCCCCTTTTTCTCTCTCGTGTGTGAGTTATCAGCGCCGCGAACAGTCATGGGCAGATCTCCCCGCTGCCTCCGGCCCCTGGGTCGCTGTCGTCGTGCACCCCCTACAGAGCTTTGCGCCGACTACGCTTCCTTTTATGGTAGTTGTCTCCTGCAGCCCTAGAGGGCTCTATGGCGGCTGGCTCCACTATTTTCGGCACAAATCTGAGCCACCGCTGCATCTCCGGCAGCCATCTGTTGCGTACGCGGCCATCGAGCCGTGGTGCTTAGTCCTTCGTATCACCATTGTATTGTGAGTTGTGGTTACTAATTTGCCAATGAGCTATGACTGTATGTTATATTCCGACCTGCGCGCCGATGCCATATTTCGGCCTGCATGCCGATGTCACGTGCCGATCGTGTCGCCGTTGTATGCTGATTGTGTGTCACCTTTTGGAGCCAGGCCGTATTCGGCTCCGCGTCGTCGGGGCGACTATAAATATTGTGACATAAAAAACCCAGAGTCGAGCGACTATAAAAACCCCGGCTTGAAGACAGTCGAGTGGCGACGTTAAATCCTAGAGTCGAACCGGCGACTATAAAAACCCCGGCTTGAAGACCGTCGAGCGGCGACGTTAAATCCCAGAGTCGAACCGGCCACTATATAAACCCTGGCTTGAAGACCGTCGAGCGGCGACGTTAAATCCCAGAGTCGAACCGGCGACTATAAAAACCCCGACTTGAAGACTGTCGAGCGGCGACGTTAGATCCCAGAGTCGAACCGGCGACTATAAAAATCCCGGCTTGAAGACCGTCGAGCGGCGACGTTAAATCCCAGAGTCGAACCGGCGACTATAAAAACCCCGGCTTGAAGACCGTCGAGCGGCGACGTTAAATCCCAGAGTCGAACCGGCGACTATAAAAACCCCGGCTTGAAAACCATCGAGCGGCGACGTTAAATCCCAGAGTCGAACCGGCGACTATAAAAACCCCGGCTTGAAAACCGTCGAGCGGCGACGTAAAACTCTAGAGTCGTACCGGCGACTATAAAAACCCCCGGCTTGAAGACCACTTCATGGACCAATTCATCGGATCTTCTATCTCCCCCGTTCGGGGTCGAGCTTATCAGAGCATCTATTTCCCCCGTTCGGGGTTGAGTGTCTTCACTGGTCTCGGACTAGCTTATCAGATATTCTATCTCCCCTGTTCGGGTTCGAGCGATTGTCATTATCATATATTTTATCTCCCCCGTTCGGGGTCGAGCAATCTTCGCGAGCATTTATCTCCCCCGTTCGGGGTCGAGCAGTCTTGGCGAGCATTTATTTCCCCTGTTCGGGGTCGAGCAGTCTTTGCGAGCATTTATCTCCCCCGTTCGAGGTTGAGTGTCTTCACTGGTCTCGGACCAGCTTATCAGATATTCTATCTCCCCTGTTCGGGTTCGAGCGATTGTCACTATCATATATTTTATCTGCCCCGTTCGGGGTCGAGCAGTCTTCGCGAGCATTTATCTCCTCCGTTCAGGGTCAAGCAGTCTTGGTGAGCATTTATTTTCCCCATTTGGGGTCGAGCGGCCTTCACTGGTCTCGGACCAGCATATCGGATCTCATATCTCACCCGCCCGGGTAGAGATGTCTTCATTGGTCACGGTGCATCAGAGCAGCTTATCTTCCCCGTTCAGGGTCTAATTATCTCCAATGGCCGCGAACAAGAGTATCTCCGCTGGTTTCGGGCCATAATATCTCATAGGCTTTGTGTCCGTTCGGCTCACGACTTTCGTTTCGGTTTCGCGTGCAATGCACCAGTGCGGCTCACGACTTTCGCTTCCACACGCCCTTGACTCACGAGTTACGCTTCAATTCAGTTCACGTGCGATGCGTCCGTTGGGCTCACGACTTTCATCTCCGTTCGCACTCGATTTCACGGGCTATGTTCCCGTTCAGTTTTCAGGCTCCACGTCTGCCTAGCGCTGCTTTGCCTCTCGCTTGATCTCTTGGTCGTATTTTACGGCAATCTGAGCGGCAGTTTATGATCGCTCAACCGTCCGTTTGGCTGAACACTTGAACTACTTGGTCGAACGCTCGACATTCGCTAGACGGTTCAGTCAGCATTTTACGATCTATTGGTCGACATTTTCTTAGTCGCCCGCTCGACATCACCTGCTTGTTCGCTCTGTCTGCTCGTCATTTCGTGTGCCACTCGGTCGACTATCATTTCACTCGTCGCTCGCTTGATGATTCTACCACCCGTTCGGCATCATGTTCCGTCGCTCTCTCGGCATCGTTCCGGCTGCTGACTTGACATTATTTCCTGTAGTTCGCTTGGCATCGCTACCATCTCCCGCGCGACACTCTTCTCGATTACTTGGCTCGTATTTTTTCGACCGCCTGATCGGTATCTTCTTGATCGTACGCTCGGCTCAATCGCCCGTCTTTCTACTTGATCAGCATTATCTTCGTTGACTAGATCGCATTATTGCTTGTTGCTCGCTCTATGCTACTTGAGTACTTGTTCGACGTGATAAGACGAGCCCAGTGGTACTAGAGACTGCTTATGCATTTACATCATTATTCTACTATTCATTTATTCAACTACTTATGCATTATTGGGATCCGCCTCGAGCATCGAGGTACCAGAGATCGGGGTAACCCGGTCGATGGCTACAGGTATTGTTGACGAGAGGATTCCGGGCGACTTGGTCAACACAGGAGACAGCTCACCATTCGGGCCATGGAGATGCGGTCAACATTCTAGACACGTCATTCCGACAGGTTCGTCTTCTCAGCTTCCCGACAGGATCAAAATATAATATATATATATATATATACCAGAGATGTTACGCGTCCATCGTATGCGTTACACCTTAAGAGCTCCTCGCATAATTTTTGACGTCTTTATGTGTCTATGTCATTTATCAACGTATGACTTTTCATAATAGAATCCATCTCGTTAAATTTCTAGTTCATCAAATACAGTGTCCCTTCGGGGTGATGCGGTGATTAAAATATAGAATATTGTCACATTAGGTCATGTGGTCGAAACTGAATGTGTCTGAGCATACCTATCCCTATGTCTTGGTCATTGCACTAAGGGTGCATTTGGTTCAAATTATCATGTATAACCTTGGTTATGTGATTACCTGGTAATCACATAACCAAGGTTATGGGGAATAAAACATAACCAAATGTTATTTGGTTCAACCTAGGTAATGCAACAAAAACTTATTTGTTTGAATGTTTTAATGAATACCTTAGTTTAATATTTTATCGTATTACCCTCAGTTATAAAATCAACTATATATAATATTATTAATATTATTATTTATTTTTTTATGTTTTTTTTACTTTTTTTTTTCTGGTATATTTTTTTTATTTTTTTATGTGTTTTTTTTATTTTTTTAATGTTTTTATATTTTTTATATTATTCATATTTATATATTTTTAAATTTTTTACATTTTTTAAATTTTAATTTTTATTTATTTTTTTTTATTTTTTATTTTTTATTTTTAAAAAATTTAAATTTTTTTAAAATTTGTTTAAAAAAATTTAAATTTTTAATTTTTTTAAAATTTAAATTTTTTATTTTTAAAATTTATATATTTTTTTAAAAAAATTATTTTTAAAAATTATTTATTTTTAAAAATTTTAAAATTTTTAAACATTTTTTTATTTTTTTAATATTTTTTTTTTATTTTTTCTCTTTTTTCCATATTTTTTCTTATCGGAGGATATTTTTGGTATAAAAAATTCGTTAACCCCGGAATCAAGAAAAACCTTAATTTTCTGAGGTTTTCCGATTCCGGGCTACATGATCCTTTTGCTGACGTGTCGGGCATGGAACATTACTCGAGAATCATCGAATACCTAAACCAAACAAGGTTTTTGTTGATAACGTTAGATGAATAACTAAGATTATTAAGAATAATCTCGAATCAAACGTACCCTAATAATTAGTAGTTATTTATCTCCTTCGATCATATTATTCTAGGGATAAATTGAAAAGGGTACTGAGATGAGTCAATTGTCTTTTGTGTTCATCAAATATATTACCCTCAGGGCTATGTTACCGTTCAATTATCTGCCAGGCACCTATAAAATACTATTGCACTATAATAGGAGGGTAAAATGTCGTAGAATGGATGATATCACCGTTGCTCCTTACGCTTTTAAATCCACGTCTTTCCCAGCTACCTAGGAGTCCACCTCGTGTTAGGCCCTCTGATCCATCCGATGCATGCACTAGACTTTCTGAGCTTATTTTATGCCCATCTTCCATGCCTCGGTCATCATCTTTAATTGTTAGGCCCCCTGCTTTTGACTTCTGGTTAGTTAATTTACTTTAAAAAAAAAATTTGGCTACCCAATTTTTAAGTTTTCTCTTTAAATTTTTTTAGTTGGTAGCCCGTATTCAATTTTCACCGATTGATTAATTATGAGATAGTCAGTCTGATTTTCTGATTTTTTTTTTACTATCAGAATAAATTGATGAGAAATATTTATAACTAATGATTCATCAGTTAAGTGTTCTTAAATAAATTATTTATTTAAAAATTTCATCTATTAATTTATTGAAATCTATATAAATTGAAAAAGTACATATAAAAATTCATCCTGATAGCCCATTCTTATATCCGCTATTTATTAATTTTTTTTTTGATAATACATCATAATTGAATCTCAAACTCTATATCTCAAATTAAGAGTCTAATCATTACATTATGCCCGGACCAAATTTTTCATTTGAATGATTAGCTAGAACTTAGTCATCATCCAATTAATTTATGAGACAAATTAAATCAGCATTTTCTTTTATTTTATATTATTATTATTTAATTTCTCATTATTTTATCTTAGTTGGTAATCACATAATAGAAATATAGAATTGAGCAACAATCAATTTAAAGAAATAAAATATCCTCTCATAGGATAATGTACTCAATTTTTTTAATTTATCTGTTTTTTTTTTAAATGATTATGAGGTCAATTGTAGAACGTTTGGGATCAACACAAATTTCAGAATTATTATTATTATTATTATTTTGATAATTCACGTGTTGAGAACATTACAGATATTTATTGTTAAATGAAATAGTTACAGTAATTTAAAATGCATGCGTCCTCGTGAAAGCTACAATGATTATCATGCATATGGACCATGCTGAATCAATACAGTTCGACACCTTTCCTTTTCTCTTCTCTTGATTTGTAAGCACCATTTTTGTGATACAATCAGATCATCTACTTTCCTGCTCTAATAATAATAATAATAATAATAATGATTGAGTTTGGTGATGATGAATGAAGATCATGATTTTGGTGGATCAAACTTAGTTTTTTCTTAAATGGTCGATTTGTCTATTCTAAAATTAATCAAATTATAATATCTGAATAATATATATAAAAAAAATCATGCTTGCATAATTGGTTCAGACTTAAGTTAGTGACTCGAATAATTATTAATAATGTAAAATTAATAAAAAAACATTTTATTAAAATTAGGTTGGAATTGATTCTTAAAACTAAATGTCTTATTAGGTCAGGCATGACTTCGACTCGTTTGGAACACAACCTCAACGTACTAGCTAATATATCAAACTAGGGATAAATTGATTTATATCTTTATATCAATTTATACTAAATTTATCATCATTAAATAATTTTTTTTTTAAGACTATATTAAAAAATATATTACGCTAGAGATATCATGCGCCTACTGTCTGTGCTACACCCTTAGAGAAATACTCTTTCTTCTTAAACTTTAGAATTCATCTTCTTAGAATCCATAAATGTGTATGAATTATTAAAAAAATTTAAAATTATCAATTTTTTTTGGAAAAAGAGCAATATTAACAATCATTATAAAATAATAAAATAATTATTTTTTAATCTGACATTGAATATTCAATTTATGTTGATTAATTTTAGAGATGCTCAATTCAATTTTATAAAAAAAATTATTAGTAAATCGAACAGGGCTCACAGTGGATGGTCCATCAACTCAATATTCTTAGATCAATCATCATTAAAAAAAAAGATATTCTTAATTCGCTAAATTTAGGGCATGATTTTTAGATACTAAAAAATTAAAAAGATTTTTTTTTCATTTCCATAATTAATTATAGCACGTGACAATGATGCTTGCTGTAGTATGATGTCAAATGTCTGGTTGCGATATGCCAAAAAAAAAAAAAAAATAATAATAATAATAATAATAATAATAATAATAAGAAGAAGAAGAAGAAGAGGAGGAAGAAGAAGAAGAATAAGAAAAAAAGAAGAGGAGGAGATAATGTGACATTCATATATGAAGTTAACCCTTATATACCACCGAAATATTTTTTTCACAATATTATTATGATTGAAGAAAAAATTAACAATTAAAAATAAAATCATTTCTATGGAGTTAGAAAAAAAAATGTGACTTATGTTCTAATGCACAAGAGATTGTGAATTATTTATTTTTGAATAAACAAGTTAAATATATCGACGTATAAAGTAGTGGGTGGGCATATCTGAAGTTATAAGAACACTAATGAGTGCTTACAAATGAATGCTTAAAGAGATAATAGGAATATAATGGAGAAAATGGTATTTTAATTGTGTGTAATTAAGCAACATGTGAACCTTTAATACTTTTCCCAACCGTGATTGATAGTGTCCCTTCTCACTTGATCGGACTTATTTCCTTTCTTCTCTTAGGGTTGCGGTCATGAGGGATCCTTCGAGCAGCGAAGCTTGAGGATTAGTGAGAGTCAACCGGGGGCTGACATTGTAGGCGTTGTCCCTTCGACGGTAGATGGAAAGAAGTAACATTTGTAAACGTCCAGAAAAATCATACCTTTACCTACTTTTGTGATGGTTTATAAAACCTTGACAAAAGAGGATCCATGTCGACTGCCATGCCAGTACTGGATGGGTCGAGTGGACGACCACACAAGCGAAGTGCCACCCTTTGACCGACCAAACGAGCAAAACTTCGCATCAATATGTAGCGACATATGTTAATCTATACTGCTGGTTTTATCTAACTATTAGTTCAATGTGGCTTTCTCAAGGTGATCAATTGTTGGGGTATTGATCCTACCTCAACCTAAAAGGTACTTAAGCATCCGCAATACTAATTCGTTATAATATCCATTACCTCATCAAAAAGTATGAGTCTCACTGTCACATACTCATTATAACAACATATCTCTTTCACTCACATCCCTTTTAACATTAACATTCATTATTTTTGGCCCCACCATCCACTTATTCATTCCTTTTATTAGTTTTTAAATAATATTAAAAATTTATAATTTAAAAAAGAAAAAAAATATTAAAAAATTAAGAGAGAAAGTGTTCAAACCTTTGAACACCCTCTCTCCTCTCTCTTGTGAGTGGGTATTATAATGGTCACTCACAATGGAGAGGGGGTGTTAAATGAGTATTATAATACTCATTTAACAGCCCATTGAGGATGCTCTTAGTGTAGGGATCTTATGCAAAAAAATATCACATAAACGCAGAGGAAAAATGGATTCATCTAGATATACATGTGAATACAGTATACATGTTGTTGGATCATGTATTCAATAGAATGGAGTGAATATCGATTTAAAACTTTAACGAGAGAACCCATCGGAAAGAATAAACGACAATGCTAACATAAGTATTTTTTACTTGGTTCGGAGCCTTCGGCGACTCCTACTCCAAGGCCCGCACTCGTCGAGTGCTTTCGTTGGACAATCCACTAGCAATTCGAAAAGGTATTACAAAATTGAATTACAGGAAATGCTAAAAGAAATTCCGACAATAATAATAAGGAAAAGAAGAAAGAAAACACTTTGTCAGAGTAGCCTCGTGGCGTCGCAGGTGTTGGTTAGTCTTAGGATAATCGTACCGGTTCCACTGTACAAAAATTTTGTACAAGTGTCGAACCTTTCCTTAAATAATCTATTGTGTTCTTTAGAAGTTAAATTAAGAATCGCAGACGGAACTTAACATCATTGATTCCAAATTTAACTTATCTGTTCTTAATGGTTTAGATTTGAATCGCAAGCGGAACTTAACACTATTGATTCAAATCCACTTATGTTATTAATTTCATTAAATATTAATTTCCAAAATTGACTTCCAGGACTGCATGGCGAGGCACATAGCCTTCTTGGATATGGGAGCAACCACCACCGCCTAGACAAAGCCTTTTAAGGAAAGCTAATATTTAATTTCTTTAAATAACTCTAGGTTAACCAAAAAGAACAATCTAATCACAAATTCGAAAAAGAAGAAAACATAAACTCGAAAAACTAATTCGAAAAACTAGATCTAATGCCTCTTGTGTTTGAAATTCTTACAAAGAAAAATAACTAGCATGATGCGGAAAACAATTGCTAATTATACCTTCTCTTTGTATGCTAATGACCTCGAGATCTTCTGCCGTATTCCTCGCCTCGCCTTGGACGTCGTGTGGGCGATGATCCTCCAAGATGAACACCACCCAAAAGCTTTCTTCCTCTTCCTCTAAAATCCGGCCACCACCACCAAGGAGAAGAGAGCAAAGGGAAAGGGAGAAGAGAGAGGGTCGGCCACACCAAGACAACCTCGAAGCAAGAGAAAAAGAGTTGTGTCTCATGAGGCCACCTCACCGCTTCTTTTATATTAGTTGCCCAAGGCAAATAAGGGAAGAATTTTAACAAAAATTAAAATATTCCTCTAATTTTTTTCTTTTCCCTTTTAATTTTTCCTTTTCTTTCCTCTTGATTGAATCAATCACCAAAAATAAATTAATGATTTTATTTTTTTTTAATTTGGCCAGCCACCTTGCTTGGGCACCAAGCAAGGGTGGTCGGCCCCCATAAAAGGAAGGAAATATATTTTTTTAAGAAGAAATTCTCTTATAAAATTTTACAAGCTCTCTTTCCTAAAGTGGATGTTAAAAAGGAAAGCTTTTAAAAATTAAAACCATGTTTTAAAATTTAAAACTTCTCTTCAAAAATTTCCTTTTTTAACATGAATAGAAAATTTTAATTTTTAAAACTTCTCTTCCTTTTTTTCTAAAACCATGAGGATGGTTAAAAAAGGAAAGTTTTAAAACTTTTAAAACTCTCTATTAAAACATGTGGCCTAATTCAAATAAGGAAAGTTTTAAAAATTAAAATATCTCTTTTAAAACTTATAGTTTTCTACAAAGAAAGGATTTTAAAAATTCAAAACAACCATTCTTGTTTGAATTATTGTGGTCGGCCCCTACTAACTTGGTCACCAAGCAATAGGGCCGGCCCCTATAGAAGAGGATGTGACCGGCCATTGCTTGGTCACCAAGCAATGGACCGACCCCCTTCTTGTACACCAAGAAGAGCCTTACATTTGGATAGACTTAAGGCTATAATGAGGCTACGACAGGGACCTAGAGGAGAAATTGGTTTTGGCCTTCCGATGAGCTTGAGTATCCCGTGCTCGCCCCGAACACACAACTCAAGTTCATCGATAATAACTCATTCCACTAGAGAGTTATTATCGCACTACCGCACCAATCCCAAATTACATTATGGGCTCCTTCTTATCATGAGTGTGTTAGTCTCCCTGTGTTTAAGATAACGAATGTCCACTAATTAAGTAAGTTACTGACAACTCACTTAATTAATATCTAGCTTTAAGAGTAGTACCACTCAACTTCATTGTCATGTCGGACTAAGTCCACCTGCAGGGTTTAACATGACAATCCTTATGAGCTCCTCTTGGGAACATTCTCAACCTAGATAATTAGGACACAGATTTTTTCTATAATCAACAACACACATTATAAGTAATATCATTTCCCAACTTATCGGGCATATTGATTTATCGAGTTAAACATCACCCCTTGATAAGTCAAAGAAATAAATATTAAATATATGTGCTTGTTATTATATTAGGATTAAGAGCACACACTTCCATAATAACTAAGGTCTAGTTCTTTTATTAAGTCAGTACAAAAAGAACTTACCTAAAATGGTCTTACTTAATACACTTAGAGTGTACCAGTGTAATTTATTAGTAAAGATAAACTAATACTTAATTACACTACAACTATTCTAATGGTTTGTTTCTTTCCATCTTAGTAGTGAGCAACTATTTATAATTTATAAAGAACCGACAACATGATCTTCTAAGTGTGACACCACATCCATGCTATCTACTATATAAATTAATTGAATAATTATATTTAACAAATAAATGTAGATATTGACAAAATGTGATTCTTTTATTTCAAAAATAAATATTTACAAAAGCTAGGCTTTTAGTATACACTCTAACAATTTCCCACTTATACTAAAAGACTAAACTGTCATATCTATTGTCATACATATGATTCCCATCCTCTCCACATGCCGATTAAAAAGCTTTCGCCAGAAGGGCCTTAGTGAAAGGATCTGCCAGATTATCTGCTGATGCAATCTTGGCGACGACAACTTCTCCTCTCTTGACGATGTCTCGTATCAGGTGGCACTTGCGTTCTATATGTTTGCTTGCCTTATGAGCTCGTGGTTCCTTCAAGTTTGCAACTGCACCGCTATTATCACAATAAATTGTGATGATTTTGGGCAAACCAGGAATCACATCTAAGTCCATTAGAAAGTTCCTGAGCCACACAGTTTCTTTGGCTGCCTCAGAAGCTACCACATACTCAGCTTCCATGGTTGAGTCCTAGACGTATTTCTGCTTAACACTCCTCCATGCAATGACTCCACCTCCCAGAGTAAACACATAGCCTGACGTAGACTTACTATTGTCCCTATCTGATTGGAAATCCGAATCCGTGTAACCCACAGGGAGCAAATCGTCTGCTTGGTAGACTAGCATATAATCTCTAGTCCTTCTTAGGTACTTTAATATATGTTTCACAGCAGTCCAATGTCCTTGTCCAGGGTTACTCTGATATCTGCTAACCATGCCCACGGTAAAACAGATATCAGGTCTCGTACACAGCATTGCATACATAAGGCTTCCTACAGCCGAAGCATAAGGAACTGCCTTCATGTCCTCTATCTCCTTTGATGTCTTCGGAGACATCTCTTTAGATAAGGCTACTCCATGCCTGAAAGGTAAGAAACCTTTCTTGGAGTTCTTCATGCTAAAACGAGCAAGGATTGTATCGATATATAAAGCTTGGGATAGGCATAACATTCTTTTCTTGCGATCCCTTATAACTTTAATCCCAAGAATGTGTGCACATTCTCTTAAGTCCTTCATATCAAATTGTTTGGACAACTATACCCTTACGTCCGATAATACTTTGACATTGTTGCCAATTAACAAAATATCATCTACGTATAGTACAAGAAATACCACCATATTTCCGTTACACTTCTTGTATACACAAGACTCATCCGGACACTGAATAAATCCATATGATTGGATTACTTCGTTAAACCGGATGTTCCAAGATCTTGAAGCTTGCTTTAGTGCATAAATGGATCGATTGAGCTTTGACACTAGATGCTCTTTGCCCTTCCCTTCTGGTTGCTTCATATGGATATTTTCTTCAAGACTTCCATTAAGGAAAGCTGTCTTGATATCCATTTGCCAAATCTCATAATCCATATGAGAGGCAATGGATAAGAGTATCTAGATAGACTTAAGCATGGCTACCGGCGAAAAAGTCTCCTCATAATCGATTCCCTCTTTCTGAGTATACCCTTTCGCAACAAGCCTTGCTTTAAAGGTTTCTACCTTCCCGTCTGTCCCTCTTTTCCTTTTATAGATCCACTTGCATCCAACGACTTTTACACCATCAGGTGGTTCTACAAGCTCCCAAACCTTATTAGAATACATAGACTCTATTTCAGAATTCATTGTCTTTTGTCAAGATACTGCATCTATATCTTGGAGTGCTTCGTCATATGTTCGGGGATCAGGTTCATGTTTACCCGGGATCAAGTCCGAAGATTCTCCCAAAAACATGAATCTCTCAGGTTGTCTTACAACCCTCCCACTACGACAAGGCACTGTCTCTGGTTGTGTATCATGTGTGACACGTGTTGCAGTTTCTAGTGGTACTGCATCTTGTACTATTGGTACTAAAGTAGACGTGTCCTCTCTTATTTCTTCTAGAACTATTTCACTCATGGGCTTATGGTTCATTACATAATCTTCTTCTAAAAATCGAGCATTGGTGCTAACAATGATCTTCTGATTTTTAGGATTATAAAACAAACCACCTTTCATCCCCTTAGGATATCCCACAAACAGACAAACTTCTGTACGTGATTCCAACTTGTCAGTATCTCCCTTCAGCACATGTGTTGGACTACCCCATATCCGGATATGATTCAGACTAGGCTTACGCCCATTCCATAATTCCATGGGAGTAGAAGGAACTGTTTTAGAAGGTACCATATTCAGAATGTACACTGCTATTTCTAAAGCATATCCCCAAAACGAATTTGATAATTCTGAATAACTCATCATCGATCTAACCATTTCCATAAGAGTCATATTCCTTCGTTCTGCCACACTATTCTGTTGGGGTGTACCAGGTGCAGACAATTGAGATTGAGTCCCGACTTCTGATAAGTAATTCCTAAACTCTCCCAAGAGGTATTCGTCACCACGGTCAGACCGTAGTGTCTTGATACTTTTACCAAAACGTTTCTCCACATCAACCCTATATTCTTTGAACTTGTCAAAGCATTCAGACTTACAGCGCATCAGGTAAATGTATCCGTATCTTGAATAATCATCTATAAAGGAGACGAAGTATTCATAACCACCTCTTGCCTGGATAGACATAGGACCACACAAATCAGAATGAACCAGTTCTAACGCATCTTTAGCTCTATACCCCTTGGTCTTAAAAGGTCTCTTGGTCATTTTACCTTCCGAGCATGATTCACATGTTGGAAAGTTTTCCAACTCTAATGAACCCAAGAGTCCATCGGCTACAAGCCTTTGAATCCTACTTATGTTAATATGACCAAGCCTTAGATGTCAAAGATACGTTTGGTTCATTTCCGAAGGTTCTTTTATCTTATTAGAGTTAAAAGATGTGTTATTAATTTTCATATTTTGCTTTGTGGGAGAAATTGAATTTAAAATATATAAATTGCCAACCAATACACCAGAACAGATAATCACCTTATTTCTCTTTATAACCACATTGTTACTAAAGAAAACTGAATATCCATCCAAATATAGTTTAGAAACTGAAATTAAATTCTTTCTAAAACTGGGTACATAAAGATAATTTCTTAAAATCAAATTTCTATTCCTATCAAAAGATAAGTAGACGTCTCCTACTGCAACAGCCGCCACCTTAGTAGCATTGCCCATGTAGACGGTTATCTCTCCTTTAAATAGTCGTCGGGTTTCCTAGAACCCCTGCAAAGAATTGCAGACATGATCAGTGGCTCCAGTATCTACACACCAGGTGCTGGTAGATAACACCGCTAAACATGTTTCAACTACTAGAGCATGAGATATACATTTATTGTTCTGATTCCTATGAGGACAGACCGCCTTTCAATGTCCTGACTGCTTGCAGATGAAGCACTTGCCCTTCGGCTTCTTCATTCCAGCTTTCTGTCCTGTACCCTGAGGTTTATTCACCTTCTTTGCTGAAAAGACCTGTTTCTTCTTCTTCTTGCCTTTCAACTTAGAAGTAGAACCATTTTCAGCATAGTAAATCTAAGAACTGTGACGAAATATTCCTTCTGCTGCCTGTAGTTTTGTCAGAAGTCCCGCCAACGTATACTCTCTTTTGTTCATGTTATAGTTCAGACGGAACTGCTCAAAACTTTTGGGTAGCGTTTGGAGAATTATATCGACCTGGGTTTCCCCATCGATTTCTCCTCCAAGGACTTGTATTGCATTCAGATAAGTCATCATTTTGAGGATATGATCTCTTACGGGTGTCCCCTCAGACATGGTGGCTGTCATTAGCTTTCTTATTGCCTCTTGCCTAGCAGTCCGACTCTGGTGCCCAAAGAGTTCTTTGAGATTGTTCATTATATCATAAGCCGTTGGTAAATCTTGATGCTGATGTTGCAATACATTTGACATTGAAGCCAAAATGTAACACCACACCATCTCATCTACTTTTACCCATTTCCTATGATACTCAATCTCCTCTGGGGTAGAGTCACTGTTAGGTGCATCAGGGCAAGCCTTAGTCAGTAAAAACTTATAGCTCTCGGCAGTAAGAGCAATGTCCAAGTTCATTTTCCAATCTATATAGTTGGGACCAGTAAGTTTGTTCTCTTTCAGTATAATGGCCAGTGGGTTGAAAGTCATCCTAAGAATCACAAAATAAACTTTGGTCATGACTCTAAATTTAGAATAATATTGATTCTCAAACAATACTATTTTAAATTAACCAACACCTCAAATCACCGTGAATATTGCATGCCACGTTAGTGTGGATGTATACAAATTCAACATTTGTAAGAGGAGGGTGTAACCCATTAATTTTATTATCTTGTCATCCTAACTTTATGACAAATAAAATTAATAGTTGATTTTTCTTTAGTCACACAAAATAATAGCAGTGACTCCATTGGGGAGGATACTATTGAATGCGTCTAAGTGTATACCATTACTTGATACTTAGTCCATTAAATAGGATTGTGCCCCTTCAGTTGGAGAAGATCACACGCTCCTAAATAATTTTCTATAACCATCCATAAAGGAAGTTTAATCTAGTGATCCGCAACAAACCCATCCGTTGTGGAGGGAGGCACTCAGAGCCAACACGCAAGCTTGTTGCATCACTTACAAACCAGTAATGGAGACCATGAGATTTATTTAAAATCTCTCTCTCACTTAGTTATTTAAAATGAGGATTTTAACCTATGCTAGCATACATCACATGCACATAAACATCACAGTAAATAAAAGCAATAAATTTGAAAATTAATTTTCCAACTATTATGGCATTTTCCATCACTATCTTGAGTATGCTCCAACCCTAGCTGCTGCCATCTTTAGCCACAACCATCGGGTCGAGTTGTCACATTTATCTTGCTTCTTATTCCACTGCGCCTCTGATCCTCCAATAGCGCCACGCCTCGCAAAGATACGATCCGCGACAAATATAGAATTTTACATATATCGATCCTATATTCCATAAAGGAATGTACATATATTCTAGATCGAAAATAAAATAAAATTCTAAAAATAATACAGCTCCTGTTGTATTTTATACATACAATCATGCACACAAAATAATGCCCTTGACATGTCCAAGGGTCCAATCACACACAATATCTAAATGTCATAATAGTTGGAGCCTGCAACCACAAAGTTAGCACATCCTACTATTATCCTGCCTAAATTATATATGACATATGCATAATTAATTTGAAAACCAAAACACACAGAGGCAAACCCTAGCTCTGATACCAATTGTTGGTTAGTCCTAGGAAAATCGTACCGGTTCCACTGTACAAAAATTTTGTACAAGTGTCGAACCTTTCCTTAAATAACCTATTGTGTTCTTTAGAAGTTAAATTAGGAATTGCAGACAGAACTTAATATCATTGATTCCAAATTTAACTTATCTATTCTTAATGGTTTAGATTTGAATCGCAAGTGGAACTTAACACTATTGATTCAAATCCACCTATGTTATTAATTCCATTAAATATTAATTTCCAAAATTGACTTCCAGGACTGCATGGCGAGGCGCATGACCTTCTTGGATATGGGAGCAACCACCGCCGCCTAGACAAAGCCTTTTAAGGAAAGCTAATATTTAATTTCCTTAAATAACTCTAGGTTAACCAAAAAGAACAATCGAATCAAAAATTCGAAAAAGAAGAAAACACAAACTCGAAAAACTAATTCAAAAAACTAGATCTAATGCCTCTTGTGTTTGAAATTCTTACAAAGAAAAATAACTAGCATGATGCGGAAAACAATTGCTAATTATACCTTCTCTTTGTATACTAATGACCTCGAGATCTTCTGCCGTATTCCTCGTCTCACCTTAGACGTCGTATGGGTGACGATCCTCCAAGATGAACACCACCCAAAAGCTTTCTTCCTCTTCCTCTAAAATCCGGCCACCACCACCACCAAGGAGAAGAGAGCAAAGGGAAAGGGAGAAGAGAGAGGGTCGGCCACACCAAGAGATCCTCCAAGCAAGAGAATAAGAGTTGTGTTTCATGAGGTCTCCTCACCCATTCTTTTATATTAGTTGCCTAAGGCAAATAAAGGAAAAAATTTTACAAAAATTAAAATATTCCTCTAATTTTTCCTTTTCCCTTTTAATTTTTTCCTTTTCTTTCCTCTTGATTGAATCAATCACCAAAAATAAATTGATGATTTTATTTTTTTTCAATTTGGTCGGCCACCTTGCTTGGGCACCAAGCAAGGGTGGCCGACCCCCATAAAAGGAAGGAAATATATTTTTTTAAGAAGAAATTCTCTTATAAAATTTTACAAACTCTCTTTCCTAAAGTGAATGTTAAAAAGGAAAGCTTTTAAAAATTAAAACCATGTTTTAAAATTTAAAACTTCTCTCCAAAAATTTTCTTTTTTAACATGAATAGAAAATTTTAATTTTTAAAACTTCTCTTCCTTTTTTTCTAAAACCAAAGAGGATGATTAAAAAGGGAAAGTTGTAAAACTTTTAAAACTCTCTATTAAAACATGTGGCCTAATTCAAATAAGAAAAGTTTTAAAAATTAAAATATCTCTTTTAAAACTTATAGTTTTCTACAAAGAAAAGATTTTAAAAATTCAAAACAACCCTCCTTGTTTGAATTATTGTGGTCGGCCCCTACTAGCTTGGTCACCAAGCAATAGGGTCGGCCCCTATGGAAGAGGATGTGGCCGGCCATTGCTTGGTCACCAAGCAATGGACCGGCCCCCTTCTTGTACACCAATAAGAGCCTTACATTTGGATAGACTTGAGGTCATAATGAGGCTACTACAGG
Source organism: Zingiber officinale (assembly GCF_018446385.1). Taxonomy (NCBI): domain Eukaryota; kingdom Viridiplantae; phylum Streptophyta; class Magnoliopsida; order Zingiberales; family Zingiberaceae; genus Zingiber; species Zingiber officinale. The sequence continues at coordinate 20,450,314 of NC_055989.1, forward strand.
AACATAGAGGAGAAATTGATTTTGGCCTTCCGATGAGCTTGAGTATCCCGTGCTCACCCCGAACACACAACTCAAGTTCATCGATAATAACTCATTCCACTAGAGAGTTATTATCACACTACCACACCAATCCCAAATTATATTATGGGCTCCTTCTTATCATGAGTGTGTTAGTCTCCCTGTGTTTAAGATAACGAATGTCCACTAATTAAGTAAGTTACTGACAACTCACTTAATTAATATCTAGCTCCAAGAGTAGTACCACTCAACTTCATTGTCATGTCGGACTAAGTCCACCTGCAGGATTTAACATGGCAATACTTATGAGCTCCTCTTAGGGACATTCTAAACCTAGATAACTAGGACACAGATTCCTTCTATAATTAACAACACACACTATAAGTAATATCATTTCCCAACTTATCGGGCATATTGATTTATCGAGCTAAACCTCATCCTTTGATAAGTCATAGAAATAAATATTAAATATATGTGCTTGTTATTATATTAGGATTAAGAGCACACACTTCCATAATAACTAAGGTCTAGTTCTTTTATTAAGTCAGTACAAAAAGAACTTACCTAAACTGGTCTTACTCAATACACTTAGAGTGTACTAGTGTAATTTATTAGTCAGGATAAGCTAATACTTAATTACACTACAACTATTCTAATGGTTTGTTCCTTTCCATCTTAGTCGCGAGCAACTATTTATAATTTATAAAGAACCGACAACATGATCTTCTGAGTGTGACATCACACTCCATGTTATCTACTATATAAATTAATTGAACAATTACATTTAACAAATAAATATAGATATTGACCAAATATGATTCTTTTATTTCAAAAATAAATATTTACAAAAGCTAGGCTTTTAGTATACACTCTAACAGTAGGAGTACAGCAGAGCACATGATAGAAGATCTTGTTGTTGTTCTGCTCCAGCCTTCACCCTCCTTATATATGAGGTTCGGGGTGCCTGGATCCTTTCGGGGCGCCCTGAATGTGATGTAGCTGATCCAACCAAGGAGCTCCATGTGTCAATGCGGCGATAGGGATAAAACTTACCTCCTGGCGCTCGGACCTCCAGGCGCCCGGATCCCTTCCGGGAGCCCGAACCTCCAGGCGCCCGGATCCCTTCCGGGCGCCCGGACCCTTATCTTCTAGCAGTTTTCTTCCTGCAAAAAAATGTTAGTCCAAGGTAATTATATATCCTGCAAAATAGAGTGTTAGCACATTTTTATGATCAAATAAAATATTAATTAGATTCCATCTCATTGAGATCAAAATCTAGTCAAGATCTCAACTTAAAGTTCCGAAATAGTTTTAAGTTGGATCGGCGCCTAAGTTCTCTTCCCAGGAACGCATCCTCATAGTCACTCTCTTCCAATACCTTCACTTACCTATCAGACGTTCAGTCAGCCCGTCGACCCTTCTGGACTTCGTGTCAACTACCTGGTCAGCCCGTCAACCTAGCTGAACTTCCCTGCAACACTAAGTTAGCACAATAGATAAAAATAGTGTTAACAAAATTCAAGTATAACCTAGGGTTACCTCCTAGGGTTGCCTAGCTTCACTGACTAGGACTTCCATTGCCTGACTTCACTCACCGGGACTTCCACCACCTAGCTTCACTCACTAGGACCCGACTTCACTCACCGGGACTTCCTCCACCTAGCTTCACTCACTAGGGTCCGACTTCAGTCATCGGGACTTCCACCACCTAGCTTCACTCACTAGGGTCCGTCTTCACTCACCGGGACTTCGATCACCTAGCTTCACTCACTGGGGCCCGACTTTACTCACCGGGACTTCCACCACCTAGCTTCACTCACTAGGGCCCGACTTCACTCACCGGGACTTCCACTTTGCCTAACCTTTGGTTAGGACTTACTTTTGCTAGTCATCTAGTCCTGACTAGACTTCTCTCTCCCAAACATCAAGTCCTGTTTGGGTCAACCCTTGGGCATATTGTCAAACATCGAAACCCTAGAGGTCGATTGCACCAACATATGTTTTCTATTCTATCAAAATAAAATAGTTATCTTTGTTGTGTGAATGGTACAATCCCATTAGCAACTTTGATTTATCGGATCTCAACCCGATCAGAACGACCACGCCTCTTCGGTATCCACATGAACACGTTTAACGTTTGTCACACGATCTTAAATTTGGAGAAGAACAACCTTATTGTGCTAGCAACAAGAGGATGTTCGGCCAAGGGAAGAAGAAGAGGAAGAAGAAGATGCAATACACTACCAAAATGCAATTCCAAAATCCTTTTATATTCATCTAATGAATACTAAGGGTTTTTTCCCTTTGGTCTTTATCTTATTAATGCTCCATTAATCTTTTTAATGGGCATTAATCCTAATGAATCTAATCCTCTTTAGTGGTTGAGTATAATCCAATTAATCTAATTCAGATTAGACTTAATCCAATAATCTAATAGTTAGATTCATATGAGTCTAACTCAATGAGTCTAATTCTAATTAGACTTATTTAATCCTATAATCTTAGGGTCCATCATATTTTAGTCAAACTAAAATATACCCACCTCTAAACTAACATATTTTTTTGTGACCAAATAGGTTCTTATAACATTGGCACTGTGTCTAAAATAATATTTTAAATACATAAGTAATGAGTGACATCTAGCAATGCATCATTGCTACCCAAGTGACGAGAATATCGAGATTCGACCTAACCTTTATGTTTTTATTATTTTGTATGACTTGGTCCTTCTATCCGCGATGTCTAGATGGATTGATGAGATATAGACTGTGTCATCCTCTTATCAATCTTTGTGTTTCTTGATCTCCAAGTACACTCACTTAACCAAATGAGTTAAATATCTCATATTGACTTATTTGAGCATGACCATGCATTTAAATAGTCCTACTCAATCAAGGAGTCCATAAATATCACTTTCGTCATATGAAAGGAACAAATCTCATCTATATCACTCACATCCCTCCATATAACTTATTGTATACCCAGTGATCAACTTTATAGTGTACCTTGTTACAGGCGATGTTTGCCAATACCAAAGTACACAACTCCTTATGTAGGGAACCGTAGTGACTTCAGATCTAAGAACTATTCATACTAATAGTTACTATGAGAATGTTTATAACACTCATATATAGATCTATGAAATATTCTCATGGTGGGTAAATTCAGTACATCTTCTCTAATATATACCCATGTGTCAATTCGATATCTCATATTCATGATTTATGAGATTATGTTATTAATTGACATATATGCTAGTCTCAACGCATTAATATTATCCTTATATATTAATGTTTGATTAGGATATATAGTTAAGAGTAGTATTCTATATATATCTACAGTTCTCACTATCAATTCAATCAATTGATATGTTGCACACTAGAACCTACTATCCTAGGACATTATTATACTTATCCATCTGACACAGATCTGAAGTAAATATAATAATCATAATATTGTCTTTTATTAATAAATATGATACAATATGCCTAAGTTAATTAACTCTTGATTGATAAATATGATACAATATATTCTAAGTCAATCAACTCTTAATTGATTTTTAGGGCTTACACTAACAGTTAGAGGTGACATTCGAGAGGGACAACTCAGCTAAACTCATTTGCAGTAGTCCCCTGTTGTGGTAGCTCAGCCCCAGATTGATCGGGCTCCCATGATCGATAAATAGGATTAATCAAGTGTATTTGATCTTGAGAAGTTGGTGATCTGATCAAATTTACTTGGATGTCATCAATGAAGATTCATAAAATTCAAACGCATACATATAAAATAATATTTATGATTTATCCATGATGTTGCTTAAAAAATCATGGCAACACCAATTCACATAAACAATAAGGGCCAAGTTGCCCCCACTGACTGAGTACTTGCATGTGGTGTTACTATGATAGGGGCCAAGTCTCAGAGATCATGGCTAGCCGATCTTGAGACAAAAAGGAGTTTGGATAAGGGATCTCTTGCTTAGAAAAAGAAACCTCTCATTGAAGGTTGAGTTCTATTCCTATTTAAAATTCCTCCCCAGCTTTGTCTAGCAAGGGATGAATTATATTTCAATCTCGATGAGGACAAAGATGCATTCTTTCCCACATTGCAAAGAAATGGTCTTGACTTATCCTACAAAGGGGGAATTATATCTAACTCTAAATAGGAGCAAAAACTCACTCTCTCCCCCATCTAGGAGGAAAAGTCTTGATCGTGTTGCTCTCAGGATACAATGTAATTGCAAGGGGTTTCTATAGTTAATCAGGTATCCATGAGTTGATTCCTAACCATGACGCATTACGGATTAATTTTCAATAGTGAAAAGACAACCCTGGGACATTGACTACGGAGTGACGCGTCGTTCACACCTCCAGATTTACTCTAGTGTAATGAAAAACTTTCGTAAAGCTGGACCATTCACTTTCAGGATTAATCAATTCGAAAAGATGAATATCTGAATTAACAAAAAAAATCTTGATCATATCTTAAGATAAGCACAACTCTAGTTGGACCCCGCTTGGCTAGAGACAAAGTTGGGGCGAGTGGTCTACTTGGGTGTCATGGATCATTCCTCTGGTCAATTTACTTGGAATAATCGACAAGGATACTGACAGGGATGTATCCAAAAATTAGAGTTTGATATTCCATCTTGAAAAAGTTTAAGTTATATTCCTAAACGAGTAAAAAATAACAAATAATAGCTCGATTACTTTATTAAATAAGTTTATTTATTATTTTGGCCAAATACCGTGGATAGGCAAACTGCCAGTCAATGAACTTGACGTGTGTTACTCCTCGAAGATCGTCTAAAAAGATGAAAAAGGGACCTGAGGCACACTAAAAAAGAGGGTTAGATTGACCGAGGGATGAATCTCAAGGTCACTTCCTCCCCCTTCGTTGATGCTCATCTCTAAGGAACTTTCAATGTCCCTTTGGTGATCTGCGCATCAGAGCTAGTCCGGCGTAGGCCTCGATCTCGGACTCAAAGGATGATGACTCATCCCATGTTGCTTTCAAATTCTTGTGCTTCGATCTTGTCAGTCTTTTACCCTTATCATTCTCTCTCTTCTTTAGTTCGGGGCAGTCGTCCTTGATGAGCCTTTCTCCTTGGTAGTTATAGCATCGTACTTTCCTTTTACTTTCGAAGTCCTTTATTGTCTGCGACATAAATCTATTAGATTTAATAAATCTATTGAATTTCCTCACCAATAATGCTACTCTATCTGCGTCGATTAAATTCTCGGAGTCTTGATCTGGTTGGCCCTTTTGATTGACTTTTAGTGCTATGTTATGGGCTGTCTTTTGTCCTTTGTTTCGCAAGACTGTACATCTTAATTCGTGAAGTTCAAAAGTAGGAAAAAAATTTTCTAATGAACTAACTTAAATGTCTTTAGATATGTAAAATGAGTCAACTATAGATGTCCACTCGGGTGTCCAACGAAATGCATTTAAAGCATACCTTAACGAATCTCAGTTCATTACCTTTTCTCCAAGATTCATGAGTCCAGTAATGAGTTCTTTGATCCTTCAGTGTAGATGTGCAACTGTTTCACATTCTTCCATCCAGAGGTTTGTTAGTTGGTTATGGAGCAGGTCTCGTCTCGTGAGCTTTGCTTCGGAAGTTCCTTCATGCAGCTCTAGGGACTTCTCCCAAAATTCCTTTACTGATTCGTAATCTACGATCTGATTTACTTCTTGGGGTGGAAGTACGCTGAGTAAGTGGAACTCGGCTCGTCCGTTCGCTATGAAGTCTGCTTGTGCCTTCTTGGTCCATTGGTATTCTTCCTTTTCATTTCCTTGGGAATCTTTGGGAGTTACAAAACCATATTTAATTATTAACAGAATTTCAAAATTAGTTTTGAAAAATACCTCCAGGCATTTCTTCCAAGACGTAAATTCTCCCTCGAACTTCGGTGGAAAGATTGTCTGTCTGGCCATCGTTTCGGTGCTTCAGTCGGCGATTAGTTCTTCTGAGGCGGTTGGACTCTGATACCAATTGTTGGTGCAGTGGGACCGGCAAGAAGAGGTAAATTTCCTGTAAAACGAAATATCTTTCTCGATCTTTCAACTCAGATTAGTAGTAACAGTATAATTATAACAAGTAAATTAAACAACTACAAAATAAAAGAAGAGGCACAAGATTTACTTGGTTACAACGTAGGTGGATGTTAATCTAAGACAAATGAAAAGCTCTAAATGTCTCCTTCGTGTTGGTTAATCCTAGGAAAACGTACCGATTCCACTGTACAAAATTTTTTTGTACAAGTGTCGAACCTTTCCTTAAATAACCTATTGTGTTCTTTAGAAGTTAAATTAGGAATCACAGACGAACTTAACATCATTGATTCCAAATTTAACTTATCTATTCTTAATGGTTTAGATTTGAATCGCAAGCGGAACTTAACACTATTGATTCAAATCTACCTAAGTTGTTAATTCCATAAATATTAATTTCCAAAATTGGCTTCCAGGACTGCATGGCGAGGCACATGGCCTTCTTGGATATGGGAGCAACCACCACCGCCTAGGCAAAGCCTTTTAAGGAAAGCTAATATTTATTTCCTTAAATAACTCTAGGTTAACCGAAAAGAACAATCGAATCACAAATTCGAAAAAGAAGAAAACACAAAATCGAAAAATAAAGTCGATAAACTAGATCTAATTGCCTCTTGTATTTAGAATTCTTACAAAGAGAAAAACTAGCATGATGCGGAAAACAATTGCTAATTATACATTCTCTTTGTATGCTAATGACCTCAAGATCTTTTGCCATATTCCTCGTCTCGCCTTGAACGTCGTGTGGGCGACGATCCTCCAAGATGAACACCACCCAAAAGCCTCCTTCCTCTTCTTGTAAAATCCGGCCACCACCACCACCACAAGGAGAAAAGAGCAAAAGGGAAAAGAGAGAAGAAAGGGAGAGGGTCGGCCACACCAAGGTTTCCAAACAAGAGAATAAGAATTGTTATCACATAAGGCCTCCTCACCCCTTCTTTTATATTACTTGCCCAAGGCAAATAAGGGAAGAATTTTTACAAAAATTAAAATCTTCCTCTAATTTTTCCTTTTTCCTTTTATTTTTCCTTTTCTTTCCTCTTGATTGAATCAATCACCAAAATTAATTGGATGATGATTTTATTATTTTAATATGGCCGGTCACCTTGCTTGGGCACCAAGCAAGGTTGTCTGGCCCCCACAAGAGAAAAAAATAAATATTTTTTATATAAAATTTTACAAGAAAAATTCTTATAAAATTTTACAAGCTTTCTTTCCTAAAGTAAGAGTTTAAAAAAGAAAAGTTCTAAAAATTAAAACCATATTTTAAAATTTAAAACTTCCCTTATAAAATTTCTTTTTTTAACATGGTGATAGAAAATTTAAATTTTAAAACTTCTTTTCCTTTTTTTTTCTTAAACCATGAGGATGGTTAAAAAAGGAAAGTTTTAAAATCTTTTAAACTCTCTATTTAAACATGTGGCCTAATTCAAATAAAGAAAGTTTTAAAAATTAAAATCTCTCTTTTAAAACTTATAGTTTTCTACAAAGAGAATATTTTAAAAATTCAAAACAACCCTCCCTTTTTGAATTATTGTGGTCGACCCCTTCATGCTTGGTCACCAAGCAAAGGGTTGGCCCCTATAGGAGAGGATGTGGTCGGCCCTTGCTTGGTCACCAAGCATTAGACCGGCCCACTTCTTGGACACCAAGAAGAGCCTTACATTTGGATGGACTTGAGGCTATAATGAGGCTACGATAGGGACCTAGAGGAGAAATTGGTTTTGGCCTTTCGATGAGCTTGAGTATCCCGTATTCGCCCCAAACACACAACTCAAGTTCATCGATAATAACTCATTCCACTAGAGAGTTATTACCGCACTACCGCACCAATCCCAAATTACATTATGAGCTCCTTCTTATCATGAGTGTGTTAGTCTCCCTGTGTTTAAGATTACGAATGTCCATTAATTAAGTAAGTTACTGACAACTCACTTAATTAATATCTAGCTCCAAGAGTAGTACCACTCAACTTTATTGTCATGTCGGACTAGGTCCACCTACAGGGTTTAACATGGCAATCCTTATGAGCTCCTCTTGGGGACATTCTCAACCTAGATAACTAGGACATAGATTCCTTCTATAATCAACAACACACACTATAAGTAATATCATTTCCCAACTTATCGGGCATATTGATTTATCGAGCTAAACCTCACCCTTTGATAGGTCAAAGAAATAAATATTAAATATATGTGCTTGTTATTATATTAAGATTAAGAGCACACACTTGCATAATAACTAAGGTCTAGCTCTTTTACTAAGTCAGTACAAAAAGAACATACCTAAATGATCATACTCAATACACTTAAAGTGTATCAGTGTAATTTATTAGTCAAGATAAACTAATACTTAATTACACTACGACTATTCTGATGGTTTGTTCCTTTCCATCTTAGTCGCAAGCAACTGTTTATAATTTATAGAGAACTGACAACATGATCTTCTGAGTGTGACACCACACTCCATGTTGTCTATTATATAAATTAATTGAACAAGTACATTTAATAAATAAATGCAGATATTGACCAATGTGATTCTTTTATTTCAACAAATAAATATTTACAAAAGCTAGGCTTTTAGTATACACTCTAACACTTCGATAAAAGTGGAGAAGCCTCTTACACTCATTGAATTGCTCAGACAGATACTAGGAAATGAAGACAAGAGTTGATACTTAATTCCTAAGTCCAGGGGTCCTTTTACAGTCCCTGAAAAATTTTATCTGTGGCTGGAAGACGCCTCCAATAAGCTGGAAGGCGTCTTCATCAAGGTAAGAAAGGATAAAACTTTATCCTTCACCAACGGCAGTTTTTGCCTAGTCGAAGGCGCCTTCAAGTGATTGAAGGCGCCTTTAGCTACTACCGAACTCTAAGTCTTCTCCTTTGGCTCTTCCATTGCTCTGCTTACTTGAGTGATTTCGGTCAATCAGAATAGGGCTCATCCGAACCCATTTTCTGGCCTTCTCCTTGAGAAGTCTTCCTCCTCGGCTTCTCATCCCTTGGACCACCGCGCGCGTCCTTTTCATCTGCCAGTGTACTCTTCTGCAGCACCTCATCTCTAGGATGCACTGAATCCGTCGACTCTCTTCCCGTACCATCCTTATCGCTAATTGTGTCTTCCCCTCGACTTCCTGTGTTCCTAAGTTCTTGTACACTTAGACACAAGGATCAAATATATAGGACCTAACTTAACTTGGTTGATCACATGAAAACTACCATGGGGTACCAATAGTTGTGTGGATGATTCAGCAAGCTCTACAATGATAGAAGAATATTGGGATGAATTTTTAAAGGTAGATGATACATCAGGACATGGACTTTTTACTGAGTTAAAAATTGTATTGAAAAATCTTAGACTTAATCTTGATGATATAAGAGGCTAAGGATATGACAATGGATCAAATATGAAAGGAAAGCATAATGGAGTGCAGAGAAGATTATTAGATATTAGCCCTAGAACTTTCTATACTCCTTGTGGATGTCACAACCTAAATTTAGCATTATGTGATATTGCGAATTGTTGTCCTCAAGCTATGCCATTTTTTGGAGTAATACAATGGATATATAAATTATTCTCATCTTCTACCAAGCAATGGAAAATTTTCAAACATCACGTGGAAGGTTTAACACTTAAGCCATTGTCACAAACCCGTTGGAAAAGTCACATTGAAAGTGCGAGACTGATAAAAGAACAAATTTCAAAGATAAGAGATGTTTTACTTTACTTAGCCAACATGGGTGATGATCCAACAGGAAAGAGTGAGGCTGAGTCTTTAGCAACACATGATCTTAAAAATTTTGAATTCTTGGTTGGTTTGATAATTTGGTATAAGTTGTTGCATTCAGTAAATATTGTGAGCAAGATTCTCCAAGCTGAAAATGTAGATATTGATGTTGCTATTAAACATATAAAGGGTCTTATGCTGAATTTGAAGAATATAGAGAACATGAATTTGAAAAGGTTGTTAATAAAGCTAAACAAATGGTAAATAAATTGGGAATTGAAGCTTCATTCAAAGAAAAACATATTATTAGAAGAAAAAAAACAATTTGATGAAACTGTTACAAATAAGGTAACACAATTAGTAGAGGAATCTTTTAGAGTTAACTACTTTCTCTTTTTGATTGATCAAGGGTATTCTTCTCTACAAAACCGGTTTGAACAATTTAAAAAATATGAAGAAACTTTTGGGTTTTTATTCAGTTTGGAGAAATTAAAGTGTGTTGATGATGATAATTTGTTAAGATCTTGTGAAAATCTTGAATAATGCTTAAAGCATAATGACAATTCTGATATTGATGGATATGAGTTATTCATGGAGTTGACTCTCTTGAAGCATTCTTTACCAACAGAAGCAAAAAGAGCAATAGATGTGTTGAATCATCTCAAAGATGTGGATGTTTGTTATCCGAATACTTATGTTGCTTATAGAATTTTGTTGACTATACCAATTATAATTGTAACCGCCAAAAGAAGTTTCTCAAAGTTGAAATTGATCAAAATTATCTTCGATCAACTATGTCACAAGAAAGATTGAACGGGTTGGGCATGCTATCAATTGAGAAGAAAATTGTGTAATATCTTGATTACTCATGCTTAATTGATATTTTTGCATCAAAAAAGTCAAGACGTGTTATATTTAAGTGAGTATTGGTAATACTATAACTTATTATTGTTTAACTAAATTACATATATTGTATATACAATTTCAAATTAGTATTTTACTTTATATTTTGTAGGTCCTAATGAAGAAGACTTTTGATTAAGAAAAATTGATTGCACAATGTGAGGGGCCTAATTTTGGAACTTCGACTTAGGGCTATGAAAACTCAGGTACGACCCTGCATGTATAGGCAAAGCTTCCCTAACCTACTATCATCCAAAACTTCTCCAGTATTGTTTGTCAAGTTAAACTTTTGTCCATATTTAAACTAGTCCTAATTACCCAATCGGGTAAACTATTATTTTGGAGGTGCCAACTAATTTGGTGTCTCCTCTTGAATTGTTGAACTTGGGTTTATGTTTTAGATTTATGTTGATTTCTTTTATAGTTATAGGAAATTTGATTATAACTTGAATTTAGATTGAATTTATAGTTATTTGATTTAAATTTAGTTTTTTTATTTGAATTTAATTTGTTTGATTTCATTTTACATTTTAGGTTTGAGTTTGAATTAGTTAGCTTATTTAGTTTTAGGTTGAAATTTCAATTTTAGGTATATAAAATTAATTGAGTCTTACTTGTTTGGTTAGATAAGTTTTCGAAATCCAAGCTTTGGTTTGTTTCTTGTTTTGGCTTATAAGTTATATAATACTTTATTTATTGAGATGGGTTTATATCAGAGTCTGGATTTGTTGTACATAGCTCGTTGTGATCCAAGTATCATATTGAGATACTTGGATCTTGTTGTGAATTTTTCTAACAATTCTTTTAGATTGGTTACTTCAATTTTCAATTTAGAGTTTTCTTCCTCAAGTCTTTCGACTTGAGTTGGGTTAGTGTTTTCGGTTTGGGAAATAAGTTGTTCCTTAAGGTGTTGATTTTCTTTAAGGAGTGTGTCATTTTATTTTTCAGATTTAATTAATTTTTTATTAAGATAGGTCATAATTTTAAAGAATTTTGCAATTAAGATAAATTGTACCTCGTCAGAACCATCGAAAATGAGTATGGACTTATGACTTGACTCATATTCGGACTCGTGATCTTGATTTGAGTCACTTTCCAATTCGGGTCCGGTTGCCATCAGCGTGAGATAGTTGTGATGCTTCAATTCGTCGTTGTCTGATTCTTCTGAAGATGACTCAACACAAGTCGCTTTAAGTGTCTTCTTTCTTCTGGTTGTCTTGGGTTTGTCTTCTTTCATTTTTGGACACTCATGCTTAAAATGACCCTTCTTGTTGCATCCAAAGCATGTCATCTTCGCCTTTGCTTAGTTGGATGTTGATTTGATCACCTTTTGTAAGTCATTCTTTGTGAAGTTGTTCTTCCTTTTAGTGAACATTTTTTTACCATGTTCACTAGTTGTCCTTCTTAATTCGTCGGTTTCTAAGTCAGATTCATATCCTAACTCAGGCTTGACTCGAGTTCTAGTCTTAGTTTCTTTTGATGGACCTGCAATAAAGGTTACACCTTTCTCGACTTGCTTTGATTTAGTCTGTTTATAGAGTTTAAGTTCATAAAATAGTTAATCTAATTTTAATTTATTTAAATTCCTTGAAATTTTATAGGCATCTACTAAAAATGCCCGCAATGAATTTCGAGGAAAGATGTTCAAGCTAAGGCATACCTGATTACATTCATGTTCTCTAGTTGGTGGCTGATTAGGTGAAACCTGTTCAGAATGTCCTTGATGATAGCTCCTTCGCATTCTCATGCGGGTCGACGTGACTCAGTTCTTTCTTTGTAAGTCTACATTGGATTGTGTTCATTGCCTTCAAGTCGATTTGGGCCTTTTTCTTATCTTCCATATTTCATCTTTCTGGGTCGAGTGGTACTTTAGTTGCTTCATTTACTATTACCCTGTATCCTCCTCGGATGGTGAACCATTGATCGATGTCGGTCTTTAGGTATACTTCCATTCGTTTCTTCCAATACAGGAAGTCATCCTCGTTAAAGAGCAGGGGACGAACGATGTTGTATCATTCGATTTGGGCCATTAAAGATAGAACCTTGCACATAACAATAAACTAATAAAGAAATCCCAAGACTAGTCTGGGATTAGCAGTGTGGGAGATAATAAAAGTACTAAAATTTGATTGGTGTTGCACCAATTCAGAGTATTTTGCAACGATAAAAAATTTTACAAAAGAGGTGATTGCGTCAATTTGAACTAGATTGAAAATCTTAAAACTCAACGAGAAAAAAGAAGAAAGCAAGAGAACCCCCTTTCTTGATTGGTGGTTCCACCAATTTAGAGCGGTACCTCGCTCTAATACTACTTGTTGGATCGTGAGCATGTAAGAGGGGGCTGAATCACATGATTTTGAAATTATTCTTTTCTTTTTAACAACACTGAGTTCGCAGCAAAAATAAAGTTAAGGAGAAAGAAAAAAGAAAAAGAAAGACAAGTGCTAACACAAGTAATTTTTTACTTGGTTTGGAGCCTTCGACAACTCATATTCCAAGGTTCGCACTTGTTGAGTGCTTTCATTGGACAATCCACTAATAGTTTGAAATATTACAAATTTAAGTACAAGAACTTATAATGAAATGTTACCGACAACAGAGAAAATAAATAGAACTTGATTGGTGGTTGTCAGAGAAGCGTTATAGCATCATAGAAGCCTTTTTTGAGCAACACACATGAGTGAAAGTCAGAGTACTTGTTGTATTGACGCTACTGGTTGAAGGCTCCTTTTATAGCCCTGTCCGAGCACTTGGATCCCCTCCTGGGTGTCTGGACTGTGCTGACATGGCGAACTCTCGTCGAAACTTTATCCTCGAAGTTTATCCACCTCCGGACGCTCTAACCCCCTCCAAGCGTCTTAACCCCCTCCGAGCGATTGGACTATTGACGTGGGTTCGGTCAGTCGACGTGCTCCAACTCAGCTTCTGGATGAGTTTTGTTGATCTGGGCACCTGGAGCACCTCCGGGCACTGGGATCACTCGGGTGTCTGGCCAGGTACTTGCCCAGGCAAAACTAGTCTGGGAGCCCGGATCAACTCCAGACACCCTGATCCCTTCTGAGTGCCCGGACAACCCTTTTTTATCCTTGTCTTTCCTGTAAAAAAAATAGTCTAGACAACTATAATATGTTTATAATGCAAAATAAAGTTAGCACAATAAGGTAGTAGTATTAATTAGATCTTGTCTCCTTAAACCAGGATCTAATCAAGCTTAGGTTTTCCAAATAGACCTAAGTTGGACCGACGCCTACTATTTCCTCAACCGGGAATGTGTCATCACTGGATCTCTCCTCCAATTGTTGACCTCCACTTATCAATTGCAGACTTTAGATCCTTTGACCCACAAGGACTTCCTGCCAAATTTCAACCAATTTGAGCTTCCTTCTGCTAGATATCAACCGATCTGGACTTCATAATAGCTATTAATCTAACTGGACTTCTTTCTGTCAGATCTCAACCAATTTGGACTTCATGCCAGCTATCAACCTAGCTAGACTTCAACTTAGTGTTCCTGTCCTCTAGACCCATTAAATCCTGCACACTTGGTAAAAAGATTAGATAAACAATACATCTAACTTTAACATATTTGTCATACATCAAAATCTGATTATTAGTGTAACCTGCACCAACACTTTTATCCCGTTGCGCTAAAATGTTGACATTTTATTGGGATAATTGGATGAGTCTTGGTCGTCGAGGAGAGAGAGCCCTACATTAAATGGATATGATACGCAAGATAGTGCATCAAGCTTGACGATTAGCGCATCGTATCATTGCATTAATGGATGGAAAGCATACGCCTCAGGCTACGAGACCTCCTTACTGCATTAATTGCAAAGGCGTGCGATGGTACCGCTACTAACGCCCTTTGGATTTGACGGTGATGGTGAGTTGGCATCTTTTCAAGCTCTACATCGGACGACTACATTTAATTCACTGAAGGAGGTCGAGGCGTTGCCTCGGGTATTCATCACTATTGTGTTTTAATGGTAGATATTCGTGTCGCTATCATGGTTATCCGTTCAAATAATCCCACGGCTATAAAGAGCTCTATCCTATCCATCTGATGGTCTGATAAGATGACGTGACAACTCACCACATCATCCATCCATCGGAAGAACCCACATCCACCATTTTTTTGCATGCAAATAGTAATTGACATCTATTAGATGTCAGTGATTTTGGGTTTATGTGGTATATTAAGATATTTAAGCACTAACCTTATAGTCACAATAACTTATAAACTTCCTTCCTAGATTTTATTGGTACAATTTTGTCATACTAACACTTCGCCTCTATTTTATTACATGTCACATTTGATGACGAGAAGGAGATTTTTAATGATAATTTTGTTCCATCTTCTTTTGACTTTTAGTTCATCAATTTAAAATTCTGACTCTTTTTTGAATTGGTGAGGGTAGTGAAATGAGTTTTTGGCTAATTATTTCTTTCAGAATTATTTCTTTTCTATTGTTTACATTGGTGCATATATGAATTTTGTGAAGATTTTTACCAAAAGATATAATAGTCAATTCAATATATTTTTTTTCTCTTGAGGTTATTATCAAAAAATGCTAAAAAAGACAATGACATAATTATCTTTTATACATTTTTTTCACATCTGACTTTTGATTAAAGGGAGTTAAATTTTATTTATTAAAGACCGGGATAAAATGCTACTTAGAAAATATAGGGAGTTAAAAGTTATTTAGTCTTAAATTAAATTATAAGTATGTTCCACCAAAATATTGTTGTTATTCCTTTTCGTATAATTATTAAATGTTATAATAACATTTCAATCAATTGTACATAAAAAAATTACTAGATGTATCTAAAAATTTAGATTGACATTAATGAGGGTTAGGAGAGTCCAAAATTATTATTTATTTTGAGATTAAAAATTACTTCTATAGTCGATTTACATAAGTTCATCTATCTTGATATGTGCAATTAAAAGATGCTAAATTTTTGAGTTGTATGTTGTAAGTATTTTCTTATTTACCCTGATAGTCAGTGAAAAAATTTTATGGGGATAGGTTGGTTACCCCAAGACTAGCTAAATTCATCATTTATACACAAATTTATCTAAATGGAAACAAATAATAAAAAAAACTAAAAAAGTTTAACGCTTTCTATTTTGATGGATTTCTAAGTAAGGTCGTAAATGAATTACATATTTGTGAGAAGTTGGAAACTCAATTTGATAAGAATTTATTTATGTTTATTTAATACTCACAAAGTTAAGTAATGAATAAATTTGAATAAATCATGAACAACCTTAACCATATTTATATTTAACTCATTAATATTTATTATAGTAAAAGGTAATTATCTTAACATAGATGTCCCTAACAATCTCTAAGTTATGTGAAGGGAGATAAATCACGGTATCAATTTATAGTTTTACTCATCAGGATTTTCTATTCTAAGTGTCCAGTCCTCCATGACCCACTTGGATTTTCATCTTTTGCAAATGTTCCCATTGAACTTGTCCTTGTATAACATCCAGTTAGGATTTTCCAGTCAAATAATTTTGACCTACTTAACTTCTGGTCAAACTTTGACTATCAATCTCCACATATTATTAAACATAAAAACTCAAACATCAAGACTTATGCTTCAGTCAACTTAAGCTTAGTTAATCTGGTCAATCTTGACCCAGGGAAATTACACTAACAATGAGGATTTCTCGATTAGATAGAACTGGAAATAAGAGTGGGGATGTGGATGGCAAACCCTCTGCCTCTCCACCCCATTGCCATCCATACCCTCTAATCAATTGGGTGCCCCTTATATGGACAACTCATTAAAATTAATGAATTATGAATAGATATTGTGAATCATATTCATTAACAAAACTCTTATCAATATAATAAATAAATAAATAAAAATTTAAAATAAATAAATAAATTTATATTATCAAACACAACAATCAATCAAATAAATTTTAAAATATAAAAATTTTAAATATTCAAATAAATTTGAATTGAAAATTTGATAATATCTAAACAAATGAAACTTAAGTTTATAAAAAAAATCAAATAAGCTTGAACCACTATTTTAATATTTTAGTTCATTTTAGATTCCATTTCACTTGACTCAATTATTTTATTAAATATATTTCAACATCGTAAACCTGAGCTCGTTTACGGCTCTATTTCTAAGGTTGCAATTGTATCGGCGAGACATTCGACGAGGTTCGTACGACTTTGGGCAAAAACAAAGTGCAAAACACCCGGCAGAAAAAAAACAAAAAAAAACAAAATCTAGAGTCCAATTTAGAAAATTTACTTAGTTTATCAAAAACAATAAAAAGAGGACTTTGATAAAAAAAACAAATGAAAAAACATAGACTTTTTTAGAATAATTGGCCAACTACCTACCACCATAAACATTTTCTATCTCTCTCTCTATTTTTTTGTTTCCTCTCCTCTCCCTTTCTCTCTCCAAACAGAACTAATGAATTGACAAGTCCACTCGGACTCGGCCCGAACTTCATCCACTCTATAAAAAAACCTCAACTTTTTCTCCTCTCTTTGCTCGCCTCTTCCTCCTCTCCCCTGATCTTTCGCTGCTAGGGACCGCTATACTCGCCAAGGTTCGATTTTGATCCCCTTCTTGTTCCTCGATGGGTTTCTTCTCAAGATGGCTGTTGATTTTTTTGCTTCCTTGGTTGCCATTTGGGCCTTACGCTGCGTTTATTGCTCTCGCTAGTGTTTCGTGTGTTTTTTGGCGATTGGCTGTTGATGATCTATTTTTTTCTGTGGTTCTTTGGGTACCATTTTTTTCTTTTCTGTGGGTTTCCGACATGTTTAAAGGCGGCAATTTGATTTGGTGTTGGCTTTGTTCGCCTTTCCATGGCAGATGGATTTCAGTTAATTTTAAGCTCGTCTTGTGGATCTGAGGGTACTCCTATCCCTTATACGTCGAATTTTGAAAAAAAAAAAAATTTGTTTCTCTCGTTGTTCTTTCAAATTCACTATCTAATTAAAGAAGATAGTTTTGTTTCCATCGAGAATGATTAGGTTGGATTTCTTAGTTCGCCCTATTTCCATCGAGAAGAATTTTTCTGTTGGTCTTCATATCGAGATGAATTTGGGCCTGTTTATTGAACTTTGTGTTTGCCTCTGCTACAGCTGCCTTGATCTGGTCGGCAGTTGGAGGTTGTGTTCGTTGAGGAACAGGAACAGGAAACCCTTGTGTTTTACTATGAAGGAAACTTCTCCCATGCTACCTAGCAACAGGAACAGAAATCAGCCTAGAGCTGTCAGACCTTGGCCGCTTGCAGGTTCATAATATTACTAATTGGAGATCTAATGTTTTCTTCATTGGTTTCATGGTCATGCCTCCTTTTCTTCTTCTTCTTCTTATTTTTTTTTTTAAAAAAGAACTCTATAGTGTGTCATATTGTTATGGCTTTATATTGTGTTATGAAGTAAAATTCATTGGAGATTATGATTTTATCATAATGTTCAATTTTTTATTTATCAAGCTAATCGTGATCTGTAGTTCTGTAAATGATTATGTCTGCACTTATCTTTCTCTTACCTTGAAAAGTATAGAGTATATATGTGTGTGTTATATGAATGTGTGTGAATAGTGCTTTATCTTTATTTACATTTGCAGGAATGGATTACCCAGATACCAGACGCAAGCCTCATATTATTGGGAAACTGATTATGGCTGTTATACTGACAGCCTTCTGCATACTGATTCTGAAGCAATCACCGGGTTTCATGGCCACTAGTGTGGTAGGCTTTGATCACATTCCAACTAGAAGTTCAAAAAGATCAACCATGTCAATTATGTTTTATGTTGTATAAAATGATCAAATTTTCTACATGAGGAATTATAAACATGGCACATCTGTAGATTTGAGAAACCTTTTCTCATTATACTTGTGGACAGTGCAACAACTCACTACAATTAACCTTATATGCCCCTCTTTAGATTCTTATTTGTTGATTTTATTAGTTTGCAAATTACCTTCTTCTTGATTTCGTGTCCATCGTGAATCAGAATATATATTATCATTGCAGTTTTCACAGCATGAACCTGGAGTGACTCATGTCTTAGTGACTGGTGGCGCCGGCTATATTGGTTCCCATGCTGCACTTCGACTCTTAAAGGACTCATACCGTGTTACAATAGTGGTAATATGGCTTTCCTGAGAAAAAACAGGGTTGAATGGTATTATCCTTTATTTCCACTAATCAAAATCATCTTCACTATAATTAATCTTTCTGGTTTATTTTTATAGGATAACCTCTCCAGAGGAAACCTTGGAGCTATTAAGGTTCTCCAGCAACTATTTCCAGAGCCCGGAAAACTTCAATTTATTTATGCAGATTTAGGAGATGCAAGAGCTGTATCCTGATCCTGTGAATTTCTTTTGTTTAAAGTTTACTTTTTGGTGATTTTTTGATATATTTCAAATTCTACAATTTCAAAATAGAACAAGATAAAACCTAGGGAAAAATATCCTATACCCTATTACCATTTTGTAGATGAGGAACATCTAGCAATAAGAAATGAACATAATTGAAAAGGGCAAAGAAATAAAGCTATAATGTTACGCATGATGAGTATTGATTGAAATAAGATAATGGGTGGTTGATTAAGTTCATGCCTCATTATTCCCTTCCACTTTGGATGAACTTGTTTGAGTTTGCCTCCTTTGCCAGAGTTTGGCTTGATGCCACTTATCACCGACTTCTTAGTATTTGAGATCAATTTCATCCATCTTTTGCTTTATGTCTCCTCGCATGGGTATCCAATTATGCTATATCCTTTTCTCCTCCTCAAATAGCACCTACTACAAAGGGAAAATACTCTCTGTCTTTGATCCAACCAATATTGTTGGATGATTCTACATTGATAATCCAAGTACTCTTACAATTTCCTTGGATATTATTTTGGAACGACTCCTACTATCAATGACTGAATTATAAAATTTAGTCTTATATGATACTCCATGTTTTCAAGAGATGGTTGCATTGAGATTCCTTTTGCTTTAGTGTTGTTAAATCCTTCGAAATAATATGAGTATTGTTCTTTCACCCTCTCTGATGGACAAAGATATTGTCCTTCACCTTTGTAGGTATCATCCAAGCCTTCATCATGATCATCCATATTTATTAATCTTTGATATGGACACACTTGTGCATCTTCTCACTTCAGTAACATTTTAGAATTATTGAATATTTGCTTAACACATGGATTTTGTCTTGTTCTTTGATGTGCATATGCTGAAGTACTCTTAGAGGGTACTATCATCTCCAAGGGTTGTTTCTTGTTGATAGGTTGCAGCAGATTGATGTGCTTTATTTTTATCTATCCCAGATAAAAAGTTTCTCTAGATGACTCGAAATAATTTTAAAAATTTCAAGCTTTTCATTTGTTCTTCTGTTGATGGTGCAGTTTGGGTCCGATCCGTGCCATAGTTGACAGCCAATGTGATCCTGAGTATATGTAGTTAAATTATTCAAATATTGAGAAAGTGAGAAACCATTTGCTTTTCTGACTCTATAGATAGTTTTGTGCATAGACCTTTAAGAACTGCCACTTTAGTTTGAAATTACCAATTTCACTTGGTTCCACTGAGGTATGTTCAAATTGTCCAAAGTCTTTTCCAGTTCTGCTGTACAAGTTTTTTTTAGGTATGCAATTCAAGAAATCTTTGATGGTCAAATTTGTTGCCATAAATAGGAAATTTCTACTTGCTAGTGAAATTCATGTTTTTGAAGGGTATATTGTCTGACAACGAGTTTTTAACCCCAATATATTCATCTTCTGAGTCCACCTTATAAGTTGGATGCTGATATGGCAGTGACGAGATCCTGTGAGCATGAAATCATTGTTCACGAGCACCTTCTCTGCCACTGACCTTGTATTGTTGCACATATCCATGGGTAGATCACTAGCATCTGCTCCAACATGTTCTGTGATTGTTTTGATTTTGGTTGCCTTGGATTTGCCTTGAAAAGCATGTTCATGTTATTTCTTGCTTTTGTTGGTTTAGCTTATTCATTCGTTGGTCTTGAGCTGCAAAGCACTCAAAATTGATTTGTGTGGCAATCTGATGATGATCTTCAGGATGTTACATGCCAGCGAATCAAGATATCTCACGCTTTGGATACTTACTAATGTAGCGAAGCTAAAGTAAAAGACAAATCACAATGATCAATATAAGGCGATAAGAATGATATTCTTTTCTTTGTTTTTTATCAAAATAGAATGATATAATCTTAAGAAATGTCAATGTTTTCTCCTGTTACAATTTTTTTGGTAGAAAAGTTCTAGCAAGTAGAAACAATAAAATAAATAAATGGTAGTAGAATGCTTAAAAGATAGAGCATAACTGAAACATGGAAAAAATAGAGCCTACGATGATAAGTATAGCTATTGCTTGAAATAGAGGAATCATTCCAAATACTGATCAAATCTATGCATCGTTAGTTTTGTTCTAACAGCGGTTTTAGTTTGTTCCTTGACAAAAAATGTTAGGTTAATCGGATCTTCGCTGAAAATGCTTTTGATGCCGTTATGCATTTTGCGGCTGTAGCTTATGTTGGTGAAAGCACACTTGAACCGCTTAGGTATGTTATTTATCCTTCTCATAATGTGTAACATGACTTGGGTTTTGAAACCTGTGGGAAAGTATGAAACTGTTTATACAACTAATGAATTTGCTCGTAGGGATGTATTCATTTTTCACAATGATCCTTGACTAAAGAAATCATGAGCATTTATATTTGCACTATTCGAGAAAAAAATTCATTCTTAGAAAACATTTTCTTTTTCAATTATGCTGAGATATGGTGGCTCTAACCACAGAGTTTTACTATCTCACTCTTACTTTGTTTATATGATTTAACATTTCCAAAATAGGTACTATCATAATATCACTGCAAATACTTTGGTGATTCTTGAAGCTATGGCAGCACATGGCGTTAAAACTCTTATTTACTCGAGTACTTGTGCTACTTATGGAGAACCCGAGAAGATGCCAATTACAGAGCTAACTCCTCAGGTCAGGAAAAGAGTTAACATATGATATAATTGAAATCCAGATTTAAGCTGGCTGATGGACATTGTCTTTTTTCGCTTGATAAATTACGATGATCTGTTGATTTTGTATTGACAATTCATACGATACCTGCAGAATCCTATCAACCCATATGGGAAGGCTAAGAAAATGGCAGAGGACATTATCCTAGATTTTTCAAAGAAATCGGACATGGCAGTCATGATATTGAGGTCTGTTAATGATTATAACAATTTGCACTGTGAAAACATCTGTGAGCTTGAGATTAACTTGTTTCTTCACATCGACAGATATTTCAATGTCATTGGATCTGATCCAGAAGGAAGATTAGGTGAAGCCCCTAGACCTGAACTAAGGGAACATGGACGGATTTCTGGTGCTTGCTTTGATGCAGCTTTAGGCATCATACCCGGATTAAAGGTATTTTCAGTTAACTTAATATCGTTATATGCATATATAATTTGTCACCCATTGAAGGAAAGCTCACTTTTAGACCCGGTGTTTGGGAAATCTTATACAAATACAATCAACTTGTGAGCTTTTTTATAGGTTAAAGGAACAGACTACACAACCAGTGATGGAACTTGTATCAGAGACTATATTGATGTTACTGATCTCGTCGATGCTCATGTAAAAGCTCTTGACAAGGCGATGCCTAACAAAGTTGGCATATACAATGTTGGTACCGGAAAAGGTTGCTCTCTCTTCCTCCCTCTCTTCGTGAACTCCCGCACAACGGATAGCTAAGTGTTCTCAATTACTTGCAGGTAGGTCTGTCAAAGAATTTGTTGAGGCCTGCAAAAAAGCCACCGGGGTGAACATCAAAGTTGATTACCTCGAGCGCAGGCCAGGTGACTATGCCGAAGTGTATAGTGATCCATCTAAAATCAATCGTGAGCTGAATTGGACGGCACACTACACCAAACTTGAGGAGAGCCTTTCAATTTCTTGGAGGTGGCAGAAATTGCATCCGAGCGGCTATAGTTCACAGTGATTGTCATTGACAAAAACCAGATTGCCGGCGATATTTGTCCAAGTGTTGGTTACAGTCATCACATAATTTGAATAGAAGAGCGGCAACTTTGGAGGTTTTGAGACATACAAGGCGTCTGCGGTAGGAAACTGAGATAATTTGTTGTTTCTTAACTTGGGGTTAGGTTGAATTCATCGAACAGAATTACAGAACTGTGTTGTTTTTTTCATCCCCATTGGTTGTTTTCTCATGTATCATTCATAATGTGATATAATATGATGATTATTCCTTTTGCCTATTCTTTTCCATCTTTTAACTCTCCTCGATTGATGTTTGTTGTAGCAAGGAAAATGACAATGAGAGAATAATAATCTCTAAGTTTGGTTTTGCCAAGGGAATTAACTAAGATCGATTGTGTTAAGTTTGTTCATTTTCTACTGTTCTTATGATTTATGTAATTTTTTTATTGCCTATTTTAGCTATTATTATTTTAATCTAACTCAACTTAGCAAAAGGTGACTGCGCTCGCTCCAGCGCCTCCACCAATCCGTTCACGCGGAAAAAGTAAATTACGGATGACTAATCACTAGTCTTGAGGAAACTATTTTAATCTAACTTGGGAATTATAAGATCTGTTGTTTATGAGTTTTAATTTATGATATGACAATGAATAATGATAAAATTTGGGTGAGATTTCATATTCATCCTCATTTATTAAATCCATCTTTATATTTATCTTCACATCCATCGAGTATTTAATTTTCATCCCAATATCCGTTGGAGAACTTAATTATTATTATTATTATTCTCTAGTTCAATTAATAATGTGATTATGCTTTGCTAATACATGAAGTTTTTATTCATTTATTTTATTTTTTCACACACTATAAATTACAAAATTTATTATATTATTATATTTTAAAATAAAATTTAAATTGAAAATTATCTATAAATTATTCATGAGTTTTATTTATGAACTTTAATATTCAAATATCGTTAAGCTTGTTTTTTAATATGTAGATAAACTCTTATGGAATTACACATTTGAATTTATACCTAAAATTTTAAATTATTTTAACTTTATTCTATAATTTACATGACATATCTAACTTCCGTAATCATATTCTTCTTAATTGAAAATTATTTGGAATACTTTTATTAAGAAAAATTATTATTATACAAAAATGGCAACTTAATTTATTATTATGATTTGTTTAGTAATTTTTCATGATTCAATTAGTTGTCATAGAGAATGTTTTTAAATTGTTTCTAAAAAATACTTAATTTATTCAAATTTAAAATTTTAATTTAGTTTATATATATTATAATTTAATTATTTGTGCAAGGTTGCCTTTTTACAAAAAGAGAAAATTGGAGTAATTAAAATAAAATAAATATTTTAATTCAAAATAATCTTTATTTTAATTAATTAACTCTTTGTAAATTGCTGTTTAGCCCTTTTCTCTTTTCGCCTCCGGTGGTGAGGGCGGTTGTTGAGATGGGTGGTCCTTCGAAAGGTGGGAAGGGAAAGAAGCCGGAGATCAGCGATCATCTACTTACTGTTCGCCGGCGCCTCCACGATGCGCTCTCCCTCGGCATGAGGTACTTGGTCTTCTAATTTCTTAATCATCCTTTGTTGCTATGCAATTTCCCAATCATGTTCTTTCCTTTGTCTCTGTTTGTGTTCGTGAATCAAGTGATAGTAATCATTTTCCGTTGGTCAACACGCCTTTCCGTGCAAGTAGACTTAATTTTGAAGTCGGATAACCTTGGCGGTTGGTGGTTCTCATAGTATGGGAATTGGTTCTTTGATCAATTTGTTTTTCCCTTTTTTTTTTAATACAAAAAAAGCTTTTTGCCTTATAGGCCATTTTATTTTAGGGCTTACTTGAGTTCCTCATTTATTATTCCTTCGGAAAGAGTATATTTAATCTGAGTGTTAAGGGTTGTCTGTCCTTCGTTATTCTTCCAACCTTTTGCATCTAGAAGTTTCTTCCCCTCAGAATTATTTCTTTTAGAAAATTTCGTACAATTTTCAATGACATATATTCCCTAAAAAACATGGTTGTGAGAAGTCTGTGTTTGCTTTTTTTTTTTAATGGGAAATAAAGATTTTAGCTTGTACTGCAGTGTGAATATCAGCAAGAGTATGGACTAGCTTGAAACTTTGAGGGTAACTTGCTGCATTTATCTAGGTTGGATGAATAATATATGATGGATGACAATGGAACAAGTTAAATTTGTCTCCTTTTAGTTTGGAGCTAAATAATCTCATACAATTGAAACTTTTTGTTAAATGATATGACTTGAAGAATATTATGTACTTTTAGTAGAAAGTGAAGTTATTCCATCTTGTCAAGGCTATTGGGATTGAGGTCCTATGTAGCAACCATGAGGAAATATAGGATTGAATCACAGGTTCACAAGATTCTAGGCTAATTCAGATCCTACTTAAACTCTAGATTGCTGAGGTCTGTTTGGGTTGTAAGATCTTAAGTTCCATATCATCATCTTAACTATCATGGTTGGAATCAACATTATCTAGATACCACAAGTAGGATCTACCCAGAGGAAGGTGCTGTAATCTTTCACTTTGGGTCATCCTTAAATTGACATTGATGTACCTTTAATGCATAAATCACCCGCACCATGAAGCCACACAACAAAATGTTTTTTATGGTATAAGTAATACATCAAATACCTTGTGTGGCAGTGTTACCAAGGATAGAACACAATGTGATCAAAACCAATGAACACAAAAGAAAAGGAACATGAGCGATATAACATGATTAAACATAAGTCTTACCAGAATGCTAGCTTGTTAAAAGTGCAAAGAACCTAGAGAAACCTTCGCCTACTTCTTGTATAAAAGCTGTCAACACTTCCTAGACTCCTCTCTTAATACTGGTTTAAAAAAAAACCCAGCTCATATAACATGTTCCTCTGATATCAATAATTCTCTCTAGAGAAGAAAATCTTTCTGCAAAAGCTCTTTAGTTTCCAATAGCCTCTTAACAGATTTCGATGTGCCATTCAGCTCATGGTGCTGACCTAGATGAAAACTTGTCATACAATGCATTCCTAGGTCACATACAACCTTAAACACACGTATGGGGCTTGGCATAGTTGGCTACCATGTCTCACACTCCCTATGCTAGCAGCTAGTTTCTCCAACACTTTAGGCCATTGTTGGTCTAGTACATGCCCTATGCAGAGCCTAGGCTTTGAGTCAGTCTGAATCCCAACAAGATGCCTATGCGAGGTTTTGGAAAATATTTAACATTAATTTTATCCATGTTTTATAATTTATTTATTAACACCATAAAAATTGTTTAACCTACCACATCATATAACAGTATGAAGAGAGATTTGGTAGTTTGTGTTGCTACTCACTTTCTTGGTTAAGATTTACCAAAGGTTTTGTTTTTAGACCTCATCTAGCTTTATCCAAGTGTGACTTCATGTTGTTTTGAACCAATGCACCATAGCATTTCCAGCTATGTAGCACGGACACCCCTCCCAAAAAAATTTTTGGTGTGTCGGACACGGACACGACATGCAAATACGTGTGTCGGACACGGCAAAAACCGTGTCGTTGACTTTTTCCAAGTTTGACCAGCCAGACACGGCTAGGACACGGCCAAGACACGTTTTCGGACACGTTTGGACACAATTGTAACAAAATTAAAAATTTCGAGGGTAAAAATGAAAAATAATAAAATTATGAGGGCTACTTATTAAAATCACAAAAAAACCCTAAACTACTCTTCCCACGCCCCCGATTCCTTTTCTGTTTTCTCCATCGCGACAACTTCTTCGCTGCGTCGCCTGTTGCTGCTCGAAGAAAGTTCGCCACAGCTCCACTGCTCGCAGAACCCAGCAGCAGTTCGTAGCTGCTCGCAGAAGCCCAGCGGCCAGCGTCGCCTCTCTGCTCAAGCCAGCATCGCCTCTCTGCTCAAGCCAGCGTCGCCGCCGCTGCTTGCAAAAGCCAGGCGTCGCGTCGCGTCGCGTCGTCGCCTGCCCAACAGCAGCCCTCACAGAAGCCAGCAGCAGCCCTGCGCTGCTCACCGTCTCCCGCCGCTGCTCGCAACAGCTCTCCCGTCGCTGCCCTCTTTCTGCCCAGTGCCCTCTTTCTGGTAAAGTGTTTGTTTTTTCTTTTGAGTTCACAAATTTGTTTTTGCTTTTGGTACGATTTCTGGTAAGTTTAACAATAGTCTTCCCATCCCCTGCGTTGCTTCTTATTTCTTAGTTCAGTTAGTTGTTATTTTCAGTTTACTTGCCATGGAAAGTTTTCAAAATGAGAGTGGCAGTGCACATGAGGATGTTGATGATTATTCTCCTTTGTGGAGATTTGTAACCAAGGTGGAAAAGGCAGTTGGAGGAGGAAATGTTACTTGGTCATGCAATATATGTAATAAAGTGTGCAAAGGATCATATTCAAGGGTGAAAGCACACCTGTTAAAACAAAAAGGTGCTGGAATTGCAGGTTGTACGGCTGTTACAATGGATCAAATGAAGCGTATGCAACAACTTATTGATGATGCAGAATTGAGAAAGAAGAATTCTAAACAAAAAGAAGTTCCGCTGCCTTCGTCATCTACATCATCAAATATGGCTTCAAAATCCTCATTTTGTACTAGTGGTATTTTGCAAAATGATGATCCAACAAAGAAGAGGAAAGGACCACTTGGCCCGCTTGAAAAATCCTTTAACTTGAATGCCAGAGATGAGCTCCACTCTGAAATTGCAAGGTTATTTTACACCGGGGGATTATCTTTCAATATTGCTAGGAATCCTCATTATGTTCGTGCTTTCAGTTTGGCTACTCAACGAACAATTCCAGGTTATCTTCCACCTGGATACAATTTATTGAGAACTTCACTTCTTCAAAAAGAAAAAGCTCATATTGGAAAGCTTTTAGAGCCAACAAAAGCTGCTTGGAAACAAAAGGGAGTTAGTATTTGTAGTGATGGGTGGTCGGATGTGCAAAGAAGACCGTTAATTAATATCATGGCTGTCTGCGAAAGTGGTCCTATGTTTTTGAAGGCGATAAATTGTGAAGGTGAGTACAAGGATAAAGCTTTCATCTCTAAGTTGCTCATTAATACCATAAATGAAGTGGGACATCAGAATGTTGTCCAAGTGGTCACCGATAATGCTCCTGTTTGCAAAGCTGCTGGGCTACTCGTTGAGGCAAAGTACCCACACATATTTTGGACTCCTTGCGTTGTGCACACATTGAATCTTGCTTTGAAGAATATTTGTGCATCGACTGACTCTCTACAAAACAAAGAAGCCTTTGATGAATGCAAGTGGATAGCAGAAGTAGCAAATGATGCTTCAATGATCAAGAATTTTATCATGAATCACAATATGAGATTATCCATGTTCAACGATAACTCAAACTTGAAGATGCTATCACTTGCGGATACTCGATTTGCTTCTACGATCATTATGCTTAAAAGGTTCAGACAAATCAAGAAATGTCTTGAAAACATGGTGATTAGTGAAAGATGGGATTTGTACAAGGAGGATGATGTAGTGAAGGCCAGAGTAGTGAAGTACAAGATATTGGATGATCAATTTTGGGAACAAATTGATTATATACTTGCTTTCACAAGTCCAATTTATGAGATGCTAAGGAAAGCAGACACTGATCAGCCTTGTCTTCATTTAGTTTATGAGTGGTGGGATGAAATGATAGAAAAAATGAGAGTTGCTATCTCAAAGGGGCCTCATAGTGGAGATTCAAAGTTTTATGATGTTGTTCATAATATTCTAGTGGAGCGATGGAATAAAAGCAATACACCTCTTCATTGTTTGGCGCATTCTTTGAATCCAAGGTAAATCTCTAAAATTTTAACTTTCTAAGTTTTAGCAAATTAGAAATATTAGTTTATGAATGATGTTAAACTATCAATCTTTTTATGTAGGTATTATAGCCATGAGTGGCTCCAAGAATCTCCCAATCGTCTTCCTCCTCATAGGGACATCGAAGTTTCAAGGGAAAGGAAAAGTGCATTGAAAGATACTACTCCAATTCATCCGAACGAAGAAGTGTTAATGAGGAGTTTGCCTCTTTTTCAGCTGCCATTGATGATTTTTCTGATAATGATTCAATGCGTGATCGAGGTTTGATGTCTCCAACTAAGTGGTGGGTTATCCATGGTGCTTCTACACCAACTCTTCAAAGTTTAGCTTTAAAGCTACTTGGGCACCCATCTTCTTCTTCTTGTTGTGAGAGAAATTGGAGCACCTACAATTTCATACACTCATTGAAGAGGAACAAGATAACACCACAAAGAGCGGAAGATTTGGTATATGTTCACTATAACCTTCGTCTTTTATCTAGGAGGAGTCCACATTATAATGAAGGAGAAAGTAAGATGTGGGATGTTGGAGCAGATGGGTTTGATTCCATGGACATGGAGGGTGCTGCTATCCTTGAAATTGCCAATTTGTCTCTTGATGAACCTGAATTGGAGTCGGTCTTATTTACTGACAAAGGCGGTGTTGGCGATGAGACCGATATGGATGTTTGATTTTTTTTACAGTTTTACTTGTTTATTTAAGATGTATTTGGTGTGTTGCATTTTGTTATGTTTACTTTTTGTTTGTAATGGATATTATGGTTGATCTAATATGAACATGGTTTTCTATTATAGGATTTTTAATTTTTAATACGATATATATATATATATATATAATATTTTTTATTTTTTAATAATCGCCGTATCCTAGCCGTATCGTGTCCTATATTTTTAAAATTTTTCGTATCCCCGTATCCGTGTCGTATCCAATACGATACCCGTATCCGTATCCGTGCAACACTGATTTCCAGTAAGGAATCTCTTTCCTTCTCATTTTGTCAATTTTATTATAGGTAACACTCCATTAATAATGAACGATATTAATTTTCTTCATACATATTCCTCAAAATATCAAGCCAAGCTGACTAGTTAACTAATTTAGTTTAGCCAATTTAAGATTAAATTAATATACAATTGAGTAGGCATGTGTTTGCACTTTACACTAAAACAATGCTTATGGGTAGATCACTTTTTTAAACTATGGCATTTGTTGCTTTATAAGAGTATCTACATCAGTTACCCTATCCAAAGATTTTACCTTAAATTTTAGATAGGATAGCTAACAAATCTTTGCATCAGCTACCCTATCCATTCTTTAAATTTTGCATTTATGAATAGTGCTTTTCTAAATTTAGGGAAGTGATTTCATTCCCTAAATATTATAGAGGAGAGAGAAAAAAAAAAGGAAAACTGATATATGGTGTAGTGAAAAGTGGATATCCAAATTTAATAAAATAATTTTTTTACCCTAAATTATGCATTTTGGATAAGGAAGTTAATGTGGATGCTCTAAGACTGATTCCTTGCTAAGACCAGTTAAGTCATGTGACTTTCATAATTCTGGTAAGGCTTTGACTATCTGATACCAAATAATCCTAAACTAATTTGTGTTTTGACTCTATAATTCCCATATCCTGACAAGGACAATCTTGAGTCTTTAATTTGTTTATCTTTGATCTAGTTAATACAATGCTCCAAAAATAATATACTCACTATTAAACTATATATATATTATCACGCCCTAGAGGAGTCCCTGCCAGACGAAAATTCGGCAGCATCTCCCTGTATCAGTGACAATCTAAAGCATATATACATATCCATATAACTATTAGCCCACATGGCTGGAAAATAATGATAACAACCACGCCGTTAATATACTCAGCCCACCCGGCTGGACAAAAATGATAACAAGGCTTACACAACCACTAGATCACAATAGCAACCATCACATATCAAACTCCAAAAACACAGACAAATTCATACAACACCGAAACCACCGAATACTAAATTCAAGAAAAGAGGAAATAAACCCAATGAAAGACCTCAAATATGTCGTGAAGCGGAAATAAAACTGATAAAAAGCCCTTAGATATGATGTGGGATCGGCAGGCAGCATCCTCCAAGCAACTCTATATCAACTACCTGCTATCTGAAATCATAATGGTATAAAACGGGGTAATGAGTATAGGTACTCAGCGGGTATTAAACAGATTAAAGCATGATTTATATAACGATATAGAAATCAAAGTGTACAGTCTCCAAAAGGAAATAAGAAATAGATCATGCTGTCCTAATATGATATAACACAACATCTGTATAAGATCATACCTGACACAATAAATGTACATACCCAATCAGAATCAATAGCATGATATAACGACCAGTAAACTCATCAGGTCAGCAATAGATCTACTTGTAACACCTATGCAATAAATATATATACAATCGTATATACATGTAAAATAAATGACATGTATGAAATATCGCAACCAAATGCAACAATCATAGCTCATACAAATGCAACATCTCACAATCACATGCCACTAATATCTACTAGCATGTATGCAAATAAATCTCCACAGATGCACCGCGCATCATATCCAAAAATGCGCATGCATGTCATATGGTCACCCCCGCCACCTCTCCGGACACCACGACCCCTATATGACCGAGAGGCTTGGGTCTGTGACAACCGTACTAGTCTCCAGTACATGCACCACCATAAAGTGGCCGAGACGGACGGTTCGCTAAGTAGTTATCTAACTACATAGCTAAGGGTCCTGCCTACTCACATCTCTAGCCCCCGACTACTGTGCTCTCAAAATCCACTACTCCAGAGTGGTCAAAGCTAATAGAGTATAAACACTGAGCGGCTGAGTGAGTGCGACAGGACTAGCTCCACTCCTAACTACCACTCTCCAACAGTGGCTGAATGGGCAACTATAAATGACTGATGACTCTTTCCCACCACAAGGGAGATAATAGTCATCAGCATGTAATGAATGATGAGCATGAAAACGTCTCCGATACCCAAACCAAAGGTATATGCATACATTCAATGCAAATGGACAATCAACTATGTGATTCCCACAACATATACCAATCATGTATATACTCAACAAAAATATGCATATACAGCATGCTAACTGAATACACCAGACATCCCTATGATACAAACTCTACATGTGTATTTGCTACAGAGTTCAAATAACAAGAGTAGAGACTATATCGAATTAAATTGGATTACATCAAAGATCAAGCAGAAGTGACAAACAGGAAAATAGTAAACTTATAGATTTAAGGTAAAGCAACCTAAACATCCAAATATAGTCATGCTTTAAGTTCAAAGAACTAGATAAGAAGCAAGAAAGAAATACCTCCCTCAATATGTCGACGTGCCACGTGACGTGGGTGGTTCTGTTAGATACGAGACATATTGAAGCGGGTATTTCTTTCTTGCTTCTTATCTAGTTCTTTGAACTTAAAGCATGACTATATTTGGATGTTTAGGTTGTTTTACCTTAAATTTGTAAGTTTGCTATTTTCCTACTTGTCACTTCTGCTTGATCTTTGATGTAATCCAATTTAATTCGATATAGTCTCTACTCTTGTTATTTGAACTCTGTAGCATATACACATGTAGAGTTTGTATCATAGGGATGTCTGGTGTATTCAGTTAGCATGCTGTATATACATATTTTTGTTGAGTATATACATGATTGGTATATGTTGTGGGAGTCACAGTTGATTGTTCATTTGCATTGTGTGTATGCATATACCTTTGGTTTGGGTATCGGAGACGTTTTGGTTGTTGCATGAGTGATGATAGTGTCTATATGGTGATTATTCACATCATGCTCATCATTCATTGCATGCTGATGGCTATTATCTCCCTTGTGGTGGGAAAGAGTCATAAGTCATTTATAGCTGCCTATTCGGCCACTGTTGGAGAGTGGTAGTTAGGAGTGGAGCTAGTCCTGTCGCACTCACTCAGCCGCTCAATGTTTATACTCTATTAGCTTTATGGTGGTGCATGTACTGGAGACTAGTACGGTTGTCACACCCAAGCCTCTCGGCCATATAGGGGTCGTGGTGTCCGGAGAGATGGCAGGGGTGACCATATGACATGCATGCGCATTTTTGCATATGATGCGCGGTGCATCTGTGGAGATTTATTTGCATACATGCTAGTAGATATTAGTGGCATGTGATTGTGAGATGTTGCATTTGTATGAGCTATGATTGTTGCATTTGGTTGCGATATTTCATACATGTCATTTATTTTACATGTATATACGGTCGTATATATATTTATTGCACAAGTGTTACGAGTAGATCTATTGCTGGCCCGGTGAGTTTACTGGTCGTATCATGATATTGATTCTGATTGGGTATGTACATTTATTGTGTCAGGTATGATCTTATACAGATATGGTTACTTGTAGCATATTAGGATAGCATGATCTATTTCTTATTTCCTTTTGGAGACTGTACACTTTGATTTCTATATCGTTATATAAACCATGCTTTAATTTGTCTAATACCCGTAGAGTATCTATACTCATTACCCCGTTTATACCATTATGATTTCAGATGGCAGGTAGCTGATATGGTGTTACTTGGAGTATGCTGTCTGCCGGTCCCACATCATATCTGAGGACTTTTATCGGTTTTATTTCCGCTTCACGACATATCTGAGGTCTTTCATTAGTTTTATTTCCGTTTTTCTTGCATTTAGTATTTGGTGGTTTCGGTGTTGTATGAATTTGTCTGTGTTTTTGGAGTTTGATATGTGATGGTTGCTATTGTGATCTGATGGTTGTGTAAGTCTTGTTATCATTTTTGTCCAGCCGGGTAGGTTGAGTATATTAACTGCGTGATTGTTATCATTTTTGTTCCAGCTGTGTGGGCTGATGGTTATATGGATATGTATGTATGCTTTAGATTGTCACTGATACAGGGGAGATGTTGCCGGATTTTCGTCTGGCAGGGATTTATCTGGGGCGTGACAATTTATTTGGTATCAGAGCCAAGTTTTTACAAGGTTTACGGGGTTTTATGAGGTTTACGAGTTTTATTTTTCTGTGATTTGGAATTTCGTATTTTATATTCTCGTTGTGATTTTCCAGATTGTGGGACTAGGCAGCGGCAGGATATCTCCAAGCTATAGGATGTAAGTTATTTCACTATTGTATTACACTCTTGTAGTCTTATATTGTCGTTGGTATCAGGTATGAAGCGTGGAGAGACAACCCCTAGTTACCGACGTGGTATGGGGAGACCACGAAAATAACCTATCGAGTCAGCGAGACCTGAGTAGGTTGATCAAGAGGTGGATTCTTCTAAGGATCCTACAAATATTGAGATTGGTAGCTGTGGTCAGACCCATCAGACTCCCATGAGAGATCAGGGTATTCAGTCTCAGGAGATTCCTCCTATATTACCATAAGAACTCCCTGCTCCTGTCGCTACTCCTTGGGTGAGAGATAAAGCTCGTATTCCGCTATTGACTCGATCGGTAAAGGATCGTTTTACTTTGTTCCATAGAGTTCCTGACCCTAGTATTGCTCGTTCTTGGTTAGGAAATATGGAGGACACTTTTGAGTATATGTCATGCACCGAGGAAGAAAAGGCCGAATTAGCTGTGTATCACTTGCGAGACCAGGCGGTTACTTGGTGGAAGATGCAGAAAGCGCTTTTTGGGGATCAGAGTATCACCTGGACATTATTCAGAGCAGCATTTGTGAGACAGTATTTTCCGACTCCTTTTCGTATGGCCCGTCGACAGGAGTTCTTAAATCCTAAGCAAGGTGATCGATCAGTGATGGAGTACGATGCAGAATTTAACCGGTTAGTGGAGTATTGTCCTCATCTTGTTGCTCAGGACAGCGATCGGTTAGATCAGTTCACCCAGGGCCTTGCAGCTTATATCCGTGTTAGGATATCAGGTTTTATTTCTAGCACTTATCGGGAGGCATTAGATCGAGCTTTGGTTATTGAGATGACACATCAGCAGGTTTCCCAAGAACGGGAAAAAGATAAACAAAAGGCTCAGGTACAACTTCAAATCAGAAGCAACAAAACCATGACAAGAAAAGGCAAAATAAATGGCATGGATCCCAGGCTACTTCGGGGGAGTCTTATCGGGTACCGAAGACAAGACGATCATCAGCTGATTCTTCTGAGCCCCCTCAGAAAGTTTTTTCTATTGGACTTAGATGTTATAGGAGTGGTGTTGATGGTCACACTAAACCAAATTGCCCATTGGGCCAAGATGTATGTTATTACTGTAAGCTTCCGGGTCATATGAGTCGTGATTGCACATTGAAGGCACAGATGGAGACGGCCAAGAGTACTGCACAGGGAAGTCGTACTACTCAGACTCGACAGTCGAAAGGATCACAGAGGACACAGAGTGCTTTACATCAGCAGCGTATACCACCTCCTTAGGCACAGGTATATCACATCCAGAGTCAGGAGCACTCGGCAGTACCAGTTGCTATGCAGTAGTATTCCACCGCTGTTTCTTCGCATCAGATATATCCGGCACAGCAGAATTTTACGGCGCCACCTACTTCTTGTCCGGTGATCCAGCCTCAGCAGTTTGTTACCGCTTCACAGTTTCAGACCAGTACTGGAGTACCGCCATCGTGCCCGGAGGTAGGACGAGTTTATGCTATTACACGTGAGGAGGCACAGTGGGCCGAGGATCGGTCTTTCGGGGTATGATTATTGTTTATTCATTTCCTGCTGAATTATTGATAGATACTGGTAGTTCTCATTCTTTCATTTCTCGAGTATTTCTGGGTAGGATTTGTAGATTGTCGGTTCGTCGTATGTATGGATTAGCGGTATCTTTACTCGGGAGAGATACTAAATATCAGTCAGGAGATTAAAGAATGTCCATTGAAATTCGAGAGTCAGACACTTATGGTGGACTTATAGGTTTTGGATATGTTGGAATTTGACATTATTTTGGGTCTGGATTGGTTGGCTAAGTATGATGCCACCGCCGACTGCAGCGCGAGAGTAGTTACATTTAGACCTTTGGGTCAACCATCTTGGGTATTTATGGGTACTAAGGATGATGGGATTTCTATTATCTCAGCACTGCAAGCTCGAAGATTATTGTTCCAAGGTTGTCAGGGGTATTTGTTATCTATGATTAAGGTTGATCAGGATCATACTTCACAGCCTTCGGACATTCCGATAGTTCGAGAATACCCTGATGTATTTTCAGATGAATTACCTGGCTTGCCCCCAAAAAGGTAAGTGGAGTTCACGATTGAGTTGATTCCGGGGACATCATCGATATCAAAGGCTCCGTATCGTATGACACTTAAAGAATTAGAGGAGCTGAAGGTGCAGTTACAAGAGCTGCTGGATAGAGGGTTATCCGTCCCAGTGTTTCTCCATGGGGAGCCCCAGTACTCTTTGTGAAGAAGAAGGATGGATCGATGAGTTTATGTATTGACTATTGACAGTTGAATGCAGTAACTATTAAGAACAAATATCCCCTACCGTGTATAGAGGATCTATTTGACCAGCTCAAGGATACTTGTGTATATTCAAAAATTGATTTACGGTCTGGCTATCATCAGCTCAATGTGAGAGATTCAGATATACAGAAGACAACATTTCGTACTCGATATGGTCATTATGAGTTTTTGGTAATGTCATTTGGGCTTACCAATGCTCCAACGGCTTTCATAGATCTGATGAATAGATATTTCTCGAGTTTCT
Source organism: Zingiber officinale (assembly GCF_018446385.1). Classification (NCBI taxonomy): domain Eukaryota; kingdom Viridiplantae; phylum Streptophyta; class Magnoliopsida; order Zingiberales; family Zingiberaceae; genus Zingiber; species Zingiber officinale. The sequence goes on from NC_055989.1 coordinate 20,486,649, forward strand.
GGATCAGTTTGTCATTGTATTCATCGATGATATTTTGATATATTCTTGATCCGAAGAGAAACATGGACAACATCTTCGTATAGTTTTGGAGACGCTTCGGCGAGAACATCTCTATGCGAAGTTCAGCAAATGTGCGTTTTGGTTATCTTCTGTGGGTTTTCTAGGACACATTGTTTCCAGTAGTGGCATATCCGTGGTCCCACAAAAGATAGAGGCGATTACCAGCTGGGAGCAGTTAAGGTTTGTACAGGAGATTCGTAGCTTCCTCGGTCTATCTGGTTATTACCGGATGTTTGTTGAGGGTTTCTCTAGTAGAGGCCTTTGACTCGGTTGCCCAGAAAAGGGGCGAAGTTTGCTTGGACAGAGTCATGTGCTCGCCGTGTCCTCGGCAGCCCCACAACAAAATCCATCGTGATATGCTCCATTTCCATTCCGGTATCTGTATCTTCTGGAGCAATCCGACTGACCTCTGATGTTCAACCTTCACTTGCTGACATACAAGACATCGTGCAACGAAATTTGCAATGTCTTTCTTTATGCCAGTCCACCAATATGAACGTATCAGATCCCTATACATGTGAATACCACCTGGATGAATCCCAAATCTGGACCGGTGTGCCTCTTGAAGTGAGTCTTCCTTCAAGGAAGATGATTCAGGGACACACAATCTTCCCTGGAAATACAAAATTCCATTTCTATCACAAGAAAACCCTGTCTGCTGTTCTAGGATAATTCTGCTATATAAAAATTGTAGATGCTGATCAGTAGCCCGAGCTTCTTTAATCCGCTCGACAATAGGTGACTGGGCAACCATAGCTACCAGAATACCCCGCTCAGTCTGACTCTGCTCTACTAATCCCAACTCAGAAAACTTCTGTACTAGTTTTGTAACTAACACTCGGTGACTAGCCATAACTCATCGGGATTTCCTACTCAAAGCATTAGCTACCACATTGGCCTTCCCTAGGTGATAATTGATTGTACAATCATAGTCCTTCAAGAATTCCATCCATCTCCTCTGTCTTAAGTTCAATTCTTTCTGAGTAGATAAATACTTAAGACTCTTATGATCTATGAATATCTCGAAGGTAATCCCGTATAGATGATGTCTCCAGATTTTCAGTGCAAATATAATAGCTGCTAACTCCAAATCATGCACTGGGCAATTCTTCTCATACTCCTTCAACTGACGAGAGACATATGAAATGACTCCACTGCACCTAACCCCTATAATGATGCATCTGTAAAAAGTACAACGTCATCATCCCCAGAAGGAAGTACTAATATAGATGCGGTAATGAGTCTTCGCTTGAGTTCCTGAAAACTCGTCTCGCAAGACTCTGTCCAAGCAAACTTCACCCCTTTTCTGGCCAGCCGAGTCAAAGACAGAGCTATGCTAGAGAAACCCTCAACAAACCTCCGGTAATAACTAGCTAGATCGAGGAAGCTACGAATCTCCTATACAGACTTTGGCTGCTCTCAGCTGGTAATCGCCTCTATCTTTTGTGGGTCCACAGATATGCCACTACTGGAAACAATGTGTCTCTGAAAATCCACAAAAGATAACCAAAACACACATTTGCTGAACTTCGCATAGAGATATTCTCGCCGAAGCGTCTCCAAAACTATACGAAGATGTTGTCCATGTTTCTCTTCGGATCGAGAATATATCAAAATATCATCGATGAATACAATGACAAACTGATCCAGAAACTCGAGAAATATCCTATTCATCAGATCTATGAAAGCCGCTGGAGCATTGGTAAGCCCAAATGACAATACAAAAAACTCATAATGACCATATCGAGTACGAAATGTTGTCTTCTGTATATTTGAATCTCTCACATTGAGCTGATGATAGCCAGACCGTAAATCGATTTTTGAATATACACAAGTATCCTTGAGCTGGTCAAATAGATCCTCTATACACGGTAGGGGATATTTGTTCTTAATAGTTACTGCATTCAACTGCCAATAGTCAATACATAAACTCATCGATCCATCCTTCTTCTTCACAAAGAGTACTGGGGCTCCCCATGGAGAAACACTGGGACGGATAACCCTCTATTCAGCAGCTCTTGTAACTGTACCTTCAGCTCCTCTAATTCTTTAAGTGTCATACGATACGGAGCCTTTGATACCGGTGATGTCCCCGGAATCAACTCAATCGTGAACTCCACTTGCCTTTTTGGGGGCAAGCCAGGTAATTCATCTGGAAATACATCAGGGTATTCTCGAACTATCGGAATATCCGAAGGCTGTGAAGTATGATCCTGATCAACCTTAATCATAGAAACAAATACCCCCGACAACCTTGGAACAATAATCTTCGAGCTTGCAATGCTGAGATAATAGAAATCCCATCATCCTTGGTACCCAAGATGGTTGACCTAGAGGTCTAAATGTAACTACTCTCGCGCTGCAGTCGACGGTGGAATAATACTTAGCCAACCAATCCATATCCAAAATAATGTCAAATTCCAGCATATCCAAAACCTATAAGTCCACCATAAGTGTCTGACTCTCGAATTTCAATGGACATTCTTTAATCTCTTGACTGATATTTAGTATCTCTCCCGAGTAAAGATACCGCTAATCCATGCATCCGACAAACCAACAATCTACAAATCCTACCCAGAAATACTCGAGAAATGAAAGAATGAGAACTACCAGTATCTATCAATAATTCAGCAGGAAATGAATAAACAATAATCATACCCCGAAAGACCGATCCCTCAGCCCGCTGTGCCTCCTCACGTGTAACAGCATAAACTCGTCCTACTTCCGGGCACGATGGCGGTACTCCAGTACTGGTCTGAAACTGTGAAGCGGTAACAAACTGCTGAGGCTGGATCACCGGACAAGAACTAGGTGGCGCCGTAAAATTCTGCTGTTCCGGATATATCTGATACGAAGAAACAGCGATGGAATACTGCATAGCAACTGGTACGATCGAGTGCTCCTGACTCTGGATGTGATATACCTGTGCTTGAGGAGGTGATATACGTTGCTGATGTGAAGCACTCTATGTCCTCTGTTATCCTTTCGACTGTCGAGTCTGAGTAGTACGACTTCTCTGTGCAGTACTCTTGGCCGCCTCCATCTGTGCCTTCAGTGTGCAATCATAACTCATATGACCCAGAAGCTTACAAAAATAGCATACATCTTGGCCCAATGGACAATTTGATTTAGTGTGACCATCAACACCACACCTATAACATCTAAGTCCAGTAGAAAGATCTTTCTGAGGGGGCCCAGAAGAACCAGCTGATGATCGTCTTGTCTTTGGTACCCAATAAGACTCCCCCGAAGTAGCCTGGGATCCATGCCATTTATTTTGCCTTTTCTTGCCATGGTTTTGTTGCTTCTGATTTGAAGTTGTACCTGAGCCTTTTGTTTATCTTTTTCCCGTTCCTGGGAAACTGCTGCTGTGTCATCTCAATAACCAAAGCTCGATCTAATGCCTCCCGGTAAGTGCTAGGAGTAAAACTTGATATCCTGACACGGATATAAGCTGCAAGGCTCTGGGTGAACTGATTTAACCGATCGCTATCCTGAGCAACAAGATGAGGACCATACTCCGCTAATCGGTTAAATTCTGCATCGTACTCCATCACTGATCGATCACCCTGCTTAAGATTTAAGAACTCCTATCGACGGGCCATACGAAAAGGAGCCGGAAAATACTCTCACAAATGCTCCTTTGAATAATGTCCAGGTGATACTCTGATCCCCAAAAAGCGCTTTCTGCATCTTCCACCAAGTAACCGCCTGGTCTCGCAAGTGATATGCAGCTAATTCGACCTTTTCTTCCTCAGTGCATGATATATACTCAAAAGTGTCCTCCATATTTCCCAACCAAGAACGAGCAACACTAGGGTCGGGAACTCCATGGAACAAAGTAAATTGGTCCTTTACCGACCGAGCCAATAGCGGAATACGAGCTCTATCTCTCACCCAAGGAATAGCGGCAGGAGCAGGGACTACTGATGGTAATATAGGAGGAATCTCTTGAGACTGAATACCCTAATCTCTCATGGGAGTCTGATGGGTCTGACCACGACTACCAATCTCAATATTCGTAGGATCCTTAGAAGAATCCACCTCCTGATCAACCTGCTTAGGTCCCGCTGACTCGATAGGTTGTTTTCGTGGTCGCCTCGGACCACGTCGGTAAGTAGGGGCTGTCTCTCCACACTTCATACCTGATACCAACGACAATATAAGACTACAAGAGTGTAATACAATAATGAAGTAATTTACATCCTATAGCTTGGAGAGATTCTGCCGTTGCCTGGTCCCACAATCTGGAAAATCACAACGAGAACATAAAATACGAAATTCCAAATCACAGAAAAATAGACCTCGTAAAACTCCGCAAACCTTGTAAAAACTTGGTTATGATACCAAATAAATTGTCACGGCCCATAGGAATCTCTGCCATACGAAAATTCGACAGCATCTCCCCTGTATCAATGACAATATAAAGCATACATACAATTCCTATCTCCTGACAAGGACAATCTTGAGTCTTTAATTTGTTTATCTTTGATCTAGTTAATACAGTGCTCCAAAAATAATATACTCACTATTAAACTATATATATATAATGGAAAATACTTGTTCTCTTTGCCATAGAGCTCAATTGAGAAACAAAAACATTCAGAATCTTTTTCCATTGGAATGCTCAATAGGATTGTAGTGATCACAGATGGTAGCTTATCATTGCATGGTAACACATTAGTACATTACATTGTTCTATGTGAAGGATATGTTTGTGTGTGTGAGAGAAGATTTCATTCATTTATCCGCTTCATATGTCAGCACAACGCTGCATCTTAGCATTATATTGGAATTTTGATAAGGCCTTTTTGTGCCACATGTCACAACCTTCTGAGTTCAGTTATGCTTGAAAGGGATTAGTTATTTGTTTATTGTATTTCTATTTAAAATGATTCAAAATATGAGGCAGATCTCCTCTTTGTTTGTGTTGATGATTTATACACTGGTATCCTGAAAACTGATTCATGAACAACAATATATTGCTATTTGTTTTCATGAATCTTTGTTAAACTATTTCCTATTCGTATAGAGCAAACTCGATTCCTTGTTTTTTTTTCCTTCAGGTTTTATATCCTGGATTGGAAGCAAATAAAAAAAGATTTGAAAACTTGTGGCTGAATGAATTTGCTAGACTTTTTATTATATATGCGAACATGTGATCTCATATTGTATGCATGTTATACTTTTTTTTACTAATACCAATTGTACAGTGTTGTTATTTTATCTCTCACTTCCTGAGATATAGTGGTCTATTGAAATCTGTTTCTAATGTTATGGAGTTTTTATTTGCTTTGTCGTGTCAGAGTTTCTGACAGAAAAGTCTTGAGATGGCAATCCAAGGATGCTGACACACAGACACATGCTCTTAAAACAATGGCTGCATTTCTCGATTGTACATCATATAATTTGTTGCAGCATCCTCTTATACAGGTGTTCACATTCTCTATCTCAGTTGTTAGGTTGTTAGCATTTCTGCTTTAATACTGTTTTCATTTTTAACACAGTTTGTGGTGCTGCACTATTTTATTTTATTGACATCACAATGGTTTGTGACAGTGGGCACACCATCAATAATCTATTTTTGGATTAATTCATTTGAGAGGCACCATCATTTTCAGTTGTTTGCTATATTTAGCCTACAATTTCAGTCATCAATGAATCTAATCATAACTCTTTTTTTTTAAAAAAAAAAAAAAGAGAGCTAGCTATTATAAATTTGTAAAATCTTGATAACATGATAGACAATGGTAACAAGTTAGCAAAATCTATAACTGAAAAAATAAACTCAATTGTTTCCCTGTTCGTTCCTAATAGCAATTTCCTATGAAACGAAATTGGACGACTACATTCTATAGAATGAGTTAAATTTGAAAATTTTACTATCTTATTTATAAAATTTTGTTGTTAAAGAAGTAAACTCATTATAAACTTTTCTGGTAAATATTCAGGAAACAGAACTAATTGAAATGCAATGTGTCATTGCAATCATGCGATAAGGAAGATAGTGATCACTGGTTAATACATGCAATAGAAACAAACCTAGTAGCAAGGTTTAAATTCTCAATGGAGTGCTGGTTTTGGTCAACTGGACCTAGAATGTTTGATGCAAAGCAACTTATTGTGTCAAGATGGTGCTACTTAACAAATAGTGGGGGTAGTAAGAGTAAGTAAAAGATGATTCCTGTTTGTTAAGGCTTCCTCTGCACCCGCCACCTTCAAAAATCCGGGTTGTGCATGAGTAATTTTTTTGCCTTTTGCTAACCATCATATCATTTACTTGGTGCTCCACTCCCTACCAGGATCATTCTTACACTGCACATGTTTGATCAGAATTTTTTTGTTATTTCTTATCTTGCTTCAACACATGGTTTGTTGATTGATTTGCCTACGCAAGCCTAATCTAGGTCTAGACCATGTTTAAACCTAAATTAATGTAATAAGATAAAAAGTGATTATTATAAAATGTGGAAATGTTAAAAAGGGGAATGGATATCAAAAAGGGTATTAATATTGTAAAAAAGTGGTTGTACCACAATAGTAAAAAATAATAAATCTGAATCATTATTTTTCACAATCTTCAGCGTAAATTTTTCTCTTTCCTCTCCTCTTGAGTTGAGATTCCCTAAACTTCGTTTTCCACCTCCAGCTTCCTCTTTCATTTGCCAAGGTTTCTAATGACAACTGGTATTGGTCGGTATGTCGTTTCGGTTGCTTATCCATGTCAATACTTTCTTGATATGGAAAAATGTCACTTTGTTGCCTATTTCAACATGGCTAATTATTAGGTTGATTTCAATACGATGCTACCAGAACCAATAGTCCCATTCGATACACAACACTCATTTTATTGTTAGGAATATATTTTCATCTCTTGTTACATTTATGTAATTTGTTGCTCTAAAATTTTAATCCAATTGATTTTATAATTGCCATTGTTATTAAGAAGATATTTTCATTTACTCTGGTTACAGTTTTGAAATTTGTTGCTCTAAAACTTTTATGCAACTTTCTTTATACTTGCCGTAGTTATTAGGAAGATATTTTCATTCCTCTTGTTACATTTTTGTAATTTGATGCTCCAAAGCTTTAATCTAATTGAGTTTATAATTGCCCTGAAATTTATAATTTGAGATAAAGAAGATTATAGTATTAAAATACAATCTTAGATAACTTTGAAGTGTGTTAAAGTGTGTTGAGTATTGACCTGACACATACATCAGAGGTCAAAACTACCTTGGTCGACATTGTAACTTTGATGTTATCCATCACCGAGGATTTGAAGGTTTTGTTTATATTTTATGGCACTTTATCACTGTAACAAATTTTACTAGTTTTCCAATTAAAATCATTTGAGCATGTAAAATGTAGCATTGCTGGGCTAGGATTACTAGTTTTATTTAATTGAAATGTTTTGTCTACTATGTATTCCATTTAATGGTTTGGGTATCTGTCATTAATGGCAGGATCCTATTTTGGATACAGTGGTTGCTTTGGGTGGAATTCTTCAATCTGACAACATGAGAATATTAAATTTGGCAGTAGGTGTGACCCAGAAATTAGTCATTATCTTAGGGAATACCATCCACCAATATCCTATTATTGATATTACTGTTTCTATGTCACACTTGTTGTCATCTTCTCAATTTTCTTTGGCAATCTCGTCTGCGGCTGTATTAAACCGCATAATTACAAGTCTAGGACATACGAGGGGCAAAGTTCTTGAGGAAGTTTGGAATACTTTGGACAAAGCTGATTCAATTGGCAAAGTTGTTTGTGCACTGCAAAATTATGTTGCTGGAACCCAACCGATTGAGTACTTCCTCGCAATGGCATGTCTTCTAGAGTCTATTCTTAGGAAATGGCCTCTATCTAGATATCCAGTTTGGAGCAATACTAAGCTGATGGCTAGTCTTCAACATCACTGTGCAGACTCTGAAACTTCAGTAGTTATTGGTGCTCTCAAATTATTTTCTGCACTAGGTATTCCTAACATGGTAATTTTCCCATGTCTTTGTGTTTCTAGATAATTGTTTACTGCAGATGCACTGATTTTTCTTTTTCCAGCTCTCTGTGGGCATGGGGCACTGAAGATTCTTGAGATCAAGGAATTTCTTTCTTTACTTGTAGAAAACATGGGAAATTCCCATCCTGTGGGAGTTAGAATTGAGGCCTTAAAGCTATGCCAGTATTTAAGTGTACTCTCCTGTTTCATCTTTGATTTTCTTTTTCTTTTTCGTTTTATTGTTTCAGACTCTTGGATCTGAAGTGTTTTCTTTCTTCTCAACAGAGATCTGAAGATACATGCTATCTACTAACTGACTCATTCTCAGAGCCTCTTGTTCAAGGAATAATTGGTTCAATAAGCGGATGGAAGTCTTCATGTTCTAAAAAAGTTCCAACTAATCAGTTGCCTCTTGTCTTGGAGTCATGTCGTGCTGCCCTATTAACTCGTTGGGCTGGTAAACATCATTCGTTTTTCTGGAAACATGAAATCGACAGGGTACTCCTCGATGTCCTTCTCGGTGATTTCATAGTGATTCAACAAGCCAAAGTGGCATTATCATCTGACGAGCTAGTAGCTATAATATATGATAATAGTGCTGATACAAGACCCTTTGTATGGGACATCCTTGGGAATCTTGCTGTCCACTGTGAAGAAAGCTTTCTTTCGAAAACTAGTGGAGCACTTTGCTATCTTGATTTTCTCATTTCTTGTGCTTGGTAAGTTTTTGAAGATGGATTCCTTTCATCATCAGTGTGCCACCACTTACAGCCACATATTTTAGTTAATTTTTGAAATGCTTAATATTCAGTCATTCATTGCTAGCATTGGTTTGCAGCTCAGTTGCTAGAGTCTTAATGCAGAAGGGATATGGGTCGTTGTCTTCCTATATGAATGAGCTTGAACCTGTATCAAGGGCGGTTATGCTGATGGTCTTTTCACCCTGCAAGTACATTGCCTCTCAGGCAAGATATCATCTTTCAGAAACTTTAAGACCTTTTGGATATGCCTCTTTGGAATACGTATTGGCTTCACTGAAACTAAATGCAGTTGGGGATATCTCTTTAGTTTCTGACAGTCTTCATACTATCACTAACCTCATAAGTTTGGCATGCTATTCAACTTTACCAAAATATCATTTGATTATTGTTAACAGAGATGGTGTAACCTCACTGTCTTCTATCATCAAGATATGCTTAAATAGTAATCTTCGTATTAGCAGGTCAAGCAATGCATTTCATCTGCAAAATCGTTATTATGGCAGAGAATGCTGTTGGAGTAATGTGGAAGATTTGGAAGGTGAAGAAGTTATATTGCTTTATAGCCTTCTGGCACTTTCTCAGCTGATAAGATCTAGCAACATTGCATGTAAGAACCATAAAGTAGCTTTAGGGGAGTTTGGTTCCTGTCATGTGTGTGAGAACTGTAATGCTTATGATTTGATTAGAGGCCTACAGTGCATCTTGAGTCACAGTTTTGGCTCTGCTACTAAATGGTATGCTGCATACATATTGAGCTTCTCTGGTTTCTATGGCTTACCAAGCAAGCTTGGAAAAAGAATGGCAAAAGCAATTGATGAGAATGAATTAGCGGATACTAATTTAAAACTTTCAAGTGGTCAGTCTTTGCTAGTCCATGCTCCTATTATTTTGGCTAGGTGTCTGTTCTTGCTTTCCAAATCTATTTTGAAGAATGCAGAGGATAATGAATGCACAGATCAAACAGGCGAACATCATCATGACAAATTGAGGCATGAGATTCAAATTTCAGATCGCGTAGATAGTGGTTCTCTTCTAAAACTTTTGGAATATGTGTATACAGGATTGATACAAGTGGATGATAACCTCACAAAACATGTGAAAGTGCTTGCGAAATGCTGTAGCTTGGAGTCCCTGTATGACATGCTTAGCCGAAAGCTTCCAAAGTGGGGTGCTCGATTCCCCAGCTACAATTTATCTGAAGCACTTGAAACAACAGGAGATAAGTTTTCGTGAGTATCTTTCCATTGATCATGCCCTTGTCATTGTCATCTACCTTTTCTGTAGTGATAAAAAGGAAACTAAAGGCTCAAACAGAAGAGCCAAGTAGAACTTTAGTAACTTACATATGTATCCTACCGAAAATATTTAGGGTGCATTTAGTTTGTGCGATTTTCATTTTCATTTTCTGAAAAATGCACGTTTTCTAGAAAATAAAAAATGACTTTTTGACATTTTCTATTTTTTCAGAAAATGCTATCTATTTTTTTAGAACACGGACATGGAAAATGCAAACCAAACACCATTTTTCGGAAATGCACGTTTTCTAGAAAATGAAAATAGAAAACGCACAAACCAAACATATCCTTAGTTTTTTTGCCCTTAACACTTGCTGAAGGACTACAAAGAAAAATGCATTTAGTGAGTGCTTTGTGCAGTTGGGTGGGAGTTTGGTTATTTATTCTTTTTTTTTTAGTTTAACAAACTGTTATAATGTACCATGTTTTACAGAGACATTATTCTTGAAGCAAAGCCAACGGAGGGCGTTGCTTGGAATTGTAGCACATGCCAATCTTCAATTCCACATCTGCATACTCACAAAATCATATTGTCAATCTCTTGTGATTATCTACAGGCTCTCTTCCGCTCAGGGATGCACGACAGGTAACTCAATTATACTAGGTTAGAGCTCATTAATTCTTTTGGATTTAAACTAAGCATTGAAATCTTGTGTCAACATCTAAAATTCAGACAGATGGCTCATGAACTAAGTGATTTTCATTTGGCATAGATTCCTCAGTCACTTTGTGTTATATATGCATTGATTTTCCACTTTTCCAAGAATAATATATTTTCTATGAATTTCTATCTGCTTAATTATGACTTACTGGAGTATGTTAACTGAGATGTTTCTGCTTATATATATATATATATATATATTTTCTCTTGTATACGATTTTGGATAACAAAATAAGTTTACATTTCTGTTCAGTTAATCTCTGATATGCTTGTTGTGATTTTTTTTTTTTGTTTGTTTGTAGAGCTATTGCACCCTTATATGCTCATTGTCAACTTTTGTATAATCAAAGAACCTAAAGGTTGCTTGCTGGACAATTTATGTGGATTCTTAACAACTTATTGTACTGTTTTATGCCTCTTGCGTGATTATTCATGTCATACTCTTGAATCTGGCGTGGCTCTTTCATGTATGCAGTTACTCTAAAATTATCAAGGTTCCTGTTGGCTGGAAAGCATTAACCAAATTAGTCCGTTGGTTTTATTCGGGAGACCTGCCGAGTCTTAATCCCGACTGTATCTGGAACCATTTGGACCCAGAGTTGCAGCTCGAGGAGCTGAAGGCATACGTAGAGCTTTGTTCACTTGCTCAATTCTGGTGCTTGGAAGAAGTTGAAGAAGAGAGTTTTAAAGCACTTGTACCATGCATAAGTTCACTCCAAGTGCCATCAATCGAGCTTATTCGTTTTGCTGCGAGCCTCAACCAGCATAAGATCGTCGATGCTGTGGTCACTGGTGTTGCTTCTCTCTATCCCAAGTTGCGAGAAGGTGGTGAACTCGAAGACCTCGAAGAGGAGCTTGTTGATCTGCTACGGCTGCAATATGTTCGGTACTCTCAGCAAAGTAACTCTTAAACGAGCATTTATCAGAACCGAGATGTTTGAATTCTCCAGAAAGGAAGGTGCATGGAACATTTTGCTAGCTAGATCGCTTGTTCATATCCAAAGTAGTCTAAGTTTCTTCTGTTCATCAGTTCATGTATAGTGGGATATAAGTTTTTGTTGTTATTGGAATGATATCAGGACGGATCCTGAAATTAGAATTAGGGGCTTAAACTAGAAGTGCAAATGAACCAAGTTTGTTCGTGAGTTTTTGAATCGGTTTGAAAAATATTTGATTAGTATTCAAAATTATCAAATTTGATATTGATAATTTTTTTAGTTAAATTTGAATCTATGATATTTTGTTTGATGGTTCTCAAGTCGCTTGGGAGCAATCGAATTCTTATTATTTTTATATAGTTTTTATTTAAACATGCTCAAACTAGGGTTTAAATAATTCAAATTTAAGTCATTTTAATAAAGGTTCTAACAATTAAAACTGAATTTAAGCTAGACTTATTTATATTTTTTAACTTCAAATTAAATTTAAATATTACATATATTTTTATAACTTGAATTAAATATTAATATTTTTATATTATTCAGTTATATCCTATTTGTGTTATATATATATATTTCAATAAAAGTGTCAAATCCATGATAAATGTAACGTACTTTAGAAATAATAGTTTGGCTTACCTACAAGGAGAGAACGAAAGTCTTATTCTCTTTTTAAATGATCTCGGCTAGCTCTGATGACAAGGAAGGTAAAACAAAGACTGCTCTTCTTGGAGGGAAGAAGGACTAGAGTTGTTGGTCAGTTGGAAAATAACAAAAGGAATGGAAGAAGGTGGGTTGCTAGTGTTGATCCTTTGATGACCGGTTAAAAGGGGATGAATAATTCTGAAAATGCAAATTCAAATCTTTCTCGATCTTATAGTTCGATTAACACAAACACTTGTAAAAAAGAATTAAGAAGCTAATTAATTAAATGAAAAAGGTAAGAAAAGATTTACTTAATTTGTAATTAGGGGATTACTAATCCAAGACAAATGAAGCTTACTATGAAGATCTTCTTTGGGCGGAGTAGCCTTTTACAACGTTGATAGCTCACACAGTAATAGACCAGAAAGAGAAATTATTTACAAGTATTGTTCTTCAACTACTGAAATCAGAGTTGTATTTATAGCACTAATCCGAGCGTCTGAAAGGGTTTCAGGCGTCTAGGATGGATAAAATTTTATCCACGACAACAGATCACGATAACTCGACAAAAGATAAACTTTGTGGTTCGGGCGCCTGAACCAGGTTTGGGTGCCCTGACCGGGCTGAACCCACTCGATCAGGGTGTGAGCTCGGGGTGCCCTGGCTGCCCCCGGGGGTCTGGGCGCCCAGATCGAACTGGACAGATAACAACCTGTTGACTATTCGGTTTCTGCCATTCCGACTCCGCTCGCTTTGGTGATTTTTGCTATCCGGAATAGGGCTCACCCGAACATATTTTTTGGCTTTCTCGAGCAACCTTTCGCTCTGGCTTCTCGTCCCTCGGAAACGTCGTGTGCTTTCTTCTCTTCCGCCAACGTACTCTTCTACAGCGCCTCGTCCCTCGGACGCACCGAGCCCGTTGACTCTCTCTCATGCTGTCCTTCTCGCTAGCTGCGTCTTTAGCTCGATATTCTGTGCTCCTAAGTTCCTGCACACTCAGACACAGAGTATCAAAATAACAACAGGACCTAACTTAACTTGGTTGATCACATCAAAACATCCACGGGGTACTTACAATATCCCTCTTTTTGATGTGGATCAACCCAAGTTAAGTTAGGGTAAAACAAAACATCAAATTAAATTATTATGCAAGTTTTAAAACATGCAAAATGTACCTCCCGCTTAAGCTTAACTTTAAACTCTCCCCCTTTGATTATATAAAAATAGAGATTTTGCTAAAATAAATTAAAATTAAAGTATAAGGAATGCAAAAAAAAAATAAATAAATAGTGATTAAGATTTGGAAAAAAATTTAAAATTTATTATCGAAATTCTAATTTTTATGATTAAAAAGTAATTTTCAAAAAAATAATTTGAAATAAATTATTTTAGTTGTTGAAAAATTCTGAGAATTTTTATAAGTATTAAGAAGATATATCCTACATAGTAATAAATTTTTTATAAAAAAATAAAATCAATTTTAAGTAATAATAAATTATTTACTACAAACAGATGAATTTTTTTAAAAATACTTTAAAATAGATTTAAGGTTCGAAAAATCTTGTTAATTTTTCTGTGAATGTAGTAGAGTAAGTATTTGTGTAGAAAAATTAAATTTTCAAATATTAAGTGCTTGAGAATTTTTAATACTAAAAATTAGTATTTCGATAAATAATTCATATAAAATTAAATATTAGTCAAAATATTTCAAAAATATTTTTTTGGATAGATAATATTATAATTTTTTATTAAAAAAATAAATTTTATAAAAATAACTTTATAAAATATTTTTAAATTAAAAATTATAATATTTGAAAATAAATCATAAAAAATAATATAATGAAAATAAATTTTGAAATTTTTATACATATAGGAAATAAGATCATCTTTTTCGAAAAAATTAATAACTAATTAATTTTAAACATAAATTGTATGAAAAAATTTATTTTACCACAATAGGTAATTAAAAAGGTAAATATTAAATCAAATTAAACTTAGAAATATGCATAAATTAAACTAAGCATGACTTTGGAATCTAATATAGGTTCCTTCCTAATGAATTGATCAAGTATTTTCTAGAAATGTATGTTTTTGTTATGTTTCTAATTTGACCCTTGTGAAATCTGTAATATCAATTTAAGTCATGAAAATATCTAAAATTTTAGTATGTAAAATTTTTAAAATTTTCTATTTGTTCCTTTAAATTAACATTTTAAATTTTAAAATTTTCAAGATCCTCTAGTAAACAAGATTTTGCCAAGATTCTTTTTAGTTCTATTTTTAAAATTTTTTTTTAGTTTTTAATTTGCACATTGATTTTGTTATGGATTTAATGCCGAAATACAATTGATCAGGTGGTAAGAGGCATACCTCACCTACCATAGCGGATCTGAAGCTTGATTCTCTCAATGTTTTGAAAACCGGACCGGTCACAGAACTGGTGCGATGACCGGATCGAGGTTTTTAAGGTTTGACCAGTCGAACCGGTGGTTCAACCGTTATATATATATATATATATATATATATATATATCATGCTTCAATAATTAAAAATCATATTTCAATCCAGATTAAACTTGCGATTTTAACTGATTTCGAGCGGTTTTGACCAGTTTTCAACGGTTTTGATCGATTTTGACAGATTTTTTTGTTTTTTTCGACTTTAATGGTGGACCGGACCGGATCAAGGGCCGGTTCGCGGTTCAACCGGTCGGACCGGCCGGTCCGGTCCGGTTTTCTCAACACTGGATTCTCTCCTTGTTTCGATGTATTCGTCTGAAGTAGCTCCTCCTTCATCGATGTTGGCTTCTAAGGTGTTTTGTTCTTCGTGGCTAGCTATTAGTGCTAGTCCGGTGTATGCTTCTATTTCTAACTCGGATAATGAGCTTTCTTCCCAAGTGACCTTGAGATTCTTATGCTTATTTTGTTTGGGTCTCTTGTCTTTTTTCCTTTTTGAGTTTTGGGCAGTCCTCCTTTATATGTCCTTCTTTTTAACACTGGGCATCGAACTTTTCTTCTATTTCTTGAATTTTTTCTGTTTTGCAATTCTTTAAATTTGTTAGATCTTAAAAATTTTCTAAATTTCCTTATCATATAAGCTTCTTGGTCTCCTTCCAGATCTGAGTTTGACTCGAGTTCATCCTTCTTGGTGGCTTTTAGTGTCAGATTCTAACTTGACACTTTTGTTGTACCTGCACATCTGGTTTCATGTAATTCTAAAGTTGAAAAGAGTTCTTCTAAGGTGCTTACCTCCAGGTTCTTTGAGATGTAGTAGGCGTTGATTATCGAGATCTATTCTGGAGTCCTAGGAAAAGCTTGAGTGTGAAACATATCGAGTCCTGGTTGGCTACCGTTTCGCTGAGGTTGACTAGTCCGGTGATCAACTCTGATCTTTACGTGTAGTTCGGCGACCTTCTCACCTTTTCTAGATGGATGTTCATTAGCTTGTTCCGAAGAATGTCCCATTTTACAAGTTTCACTTCGGATGTTCCTTCGTAGAGTTCCAGGAATTTCTCCCAAAGATCTTTTGCTGATGTGTAGCTTCTGATGCGATTTACTTCTTGAGGTAGTAATACACTTAATAAGTGATATTCCGCTCTACTGTTGGCTACGAAATCACTTTGCTCCTTCTTCGCCCAGAGGTACTCTTCTTTCTCCATGCCTTGCTGATCTTTGGGAACTACAAAATCATACTTAATTATTAAAAGAATTTCAAAGTTAGTTTTTAGGAATATCTCCATTCGACGTTTCCAATACACGAATTTCCCCTCGAATTTTAGCGGGATGAGGCTTGGTCTGACCATTGATTTCTTTGCTTTGATCGACGGTTGGTTCTTCTGAAGCGCCCTTGCTCTGATACCAATTGTTGGTCCCTTAATGGTCGGCTAAAGGGGGGGTGAATAGCCCTGAAAATGCAAACTCAAACATTTCTCGATCTTATAGCTCAATTAACACAAACACTTGCACAAAAAGAATTAAGAAGCTAATTAATTAAACGAAAGAGGCAAGAAAAGATTTACTTGGTTTGCAATCAGGGGATTGCTAATCCAAGGCAAATGAAACTCACTATGAAAATCTCTTTTGGGCGGAGTAGCCTCTTACAACGTTGATAGTTCACACAGTAGTAGACCAGAAAGAGAAATTGTTTACAAGTGTTGTTCTTCAACTACTGAAATCAGAGCTGTATTTATAGTGATGATCCGGACGCCTGAAAGGGTTCCGAGCGCCTAGGAGTGGATAAATTTTTATCCACAATGCAACGAATCGTGACAGCTCGACAAAAGATAAACTTTGTGGTCCGGGCGCCCAGACCGGGCTGAACCCGCTCGACCAGGGTGTGAGCCTGGGGAGCCCTAGCTGCCCCCAGAGGTTTGGGCTAGATAGTCAATAGCCTGTTGACTGTCCGGTTTCTCCCATTCTGACTCCACTCGATTGGGTGATTTCGACCATCCGGAATAGGGTTCACCCGAACTCATTTTCTGACCTTCCCAAGCAACCTTTAGCTTCGGCTTCTCATTCATCGGAAATGTCGCGTGCTTCCTTTTCGTCCTCCAGCATACTCTTCCGTAGCACCTCGTCCCTCGGACGCACCGAGCCCGTCTATTCTCTTCGTCCTTCTCGCTAGTTGCGTCTTTCGCTTGACTTCTTGTGCTCCTAAGTTCCTGCACACTCAGACACAGGATATCAAAATAATAACAGAACCTAACTTGACTTAGTTGATCATATCAAAACCTCCACGAGGTATTTACAACTAGTCTTTGTTGGGTTAAACCAAATTCATGAATCAAATTACAAATTAATTTCAAATGTCTCTTCTACTTGTACAAGAAGCAAAGTTAAATTTTATCTCAAGTACATATTCATGGATTCATGAATCTTATTAGTTAATGCATTTAGGCTACATTTGGTAGGGAATAATCTGCCTTGTAATGTAATCAGGATTACATTACAAGGCTGATTATTTTGTTTGGTTTAATTTTAAACTTGTAATGTAATGTAATCTGAATTACAAAAGGTAGTGAAGTTTTGTAATTTAGATTACAAAGCAAATACTATGTAATCCGATTACATTACGAGGTCATCGTTTAACCAAAATTTAAATGTTGAATATACCCCTAGTTCACCGTCGTCACCGCTCACTACCGTTGGCTGCCGCCGTCGGCAACCATCGCCGGCCGTCGCCGACCACCGCCGCCGGCGAGCACCTTCGGCCGCCGCCGTCGGCGACCACCGCTGGCCGCCGCCGCCGGCGACCATCGTCGGCCGGTGCCGCCGCCACCCGCCGCCGCTGCCACCGTCGACGGTTGTTGCCGTCGCTAATTGCCCGTGGCGGCCGGCGACGGAGGAGGCCAACGGCGACGGCCGTTGGTTGCCGCAAGCTCTGGCAGAAGTGCAGCGGCCGTCGGTAGAGATTGTAGGATATTTTTATCATTTTATAATAATACGAATTACATTCCTTATAAAAAAATAATGAACACCAAACAAAAGATTGTAATCATTCTTGTAATCAAAGATTACATACATTACATTACCAAACGTAGTAATTTAATTAAGATTACATTACACCCAACCAAACGTAACCTTAATGTTGTTAATGTCTTATTGATTTTCATGTCATTCAAAAATGTGTAAATATGGATGAAGTGTTAAGTTTGTGATAATGTGTTGTAGCAACAAGAAGTCCAATACAAAGAAATCCTATTTGCTTCATAATCTTCTCTTGTTTCCATAAATTCCTTGCTTTAGTTACTTGACCTTCTTCTTCTTCCTTCAATTTGGTATCAATGTTATGGTCAACAATCTCATTTCTCTTGTACCTCGATTCCATGATGAAAATTTTGATTATTGTAGCACTCTCATGAAGTTATGTCTTGAATCACAAGGCTTATAGAGTGTTGTTGAAGAAGGAGTACTAGAAGAGGAGGATCAATTAACCGAACCACAAAGAAATATTTTGAAGAGAAAGAAGCTAAAGGATAGAAAAACTCTTTTTCAAAAATTTCAAGCCTTGGATTTCAAAATCACCGAGTGCTCAAAGAGCATGGGAGATTCTACAAGCAACGTATTCCAGTCAAGACCAAGTGAAAAAGGTTCGTTTACAGTCTCTACGAGCATATTTTGAAAAGTTAGAGATGAAGGATAATGAAAAAGTTTTAGAGTACTTCACACGGATTGGTTCTATTGTGAATCCAATGGCTCAAATGGAGAAATCATGAAGACCCAAAGGGTGGTGAAGAAAATCTTGTGAAACCTATCAAGCAAATTTGATCATGTAGTAGTCACTATTGAAGAATCACAAGATCTTTCACTAATGTCCTTGGAAAGTTTGCAAAGAAGATTGGAAGCTCATGAGGTTAGAATCCTTTAACGAAGTCCTCTTATTTCTTCTTCAAATCAAGCTTTGAAATCCCAGTTCACATCCATGGGAGGTCGTGGCTCTTATCGTGGACGTGGAGGAGGTCGAAAATAAAGAAGAGGTGGAAGATTTTCTTACCAACAGTCATGAGAAAAAGGGAACGAAGAGTCTCAAAAAGAGGAGAAACAATTTTATTACAATTTTTAAAGAGGAAGAGAATGTGGAAATTACAAAGGTACAAAACCTTATATTGAATGTCATTATTGTTATTAGACAGGACATAAAGTAAATAATTGCCGGGGAAAATATCCGAAGAAAAGACGTGAAGCTGGCTTAGTACATGAAAATGAACCTCAA
Source organism: Zingiber officinale (assembly GCF_018446385.1). Lineage (NCBI taxonomy): Eukaryota > Viridiplantae > Streptophyta > Magnoliopsida > Zingiberales > Zingiberaceae > Zingiber > Zingiber officinale. Next base: position 20,505,725 of record NC_055989.1, read on the forward strand.
AATTTTAAAACTTTACTGATTGCTAATGATGGAAATATTAAAAATATTTGGTACTTAGATAGTGATGCAAGTCGGCATATGACTGGTAATAAAAGCATACTTTCATCCCTAGCAGAAGCTAGCCATGGGCAGGTAACTATTAAAGATGCTAAGTCCTACCAAATTGAAGGAATAGGAGAAATCTCTTTCAAAACAAAGTTAATGGAAAAACTGATAAAATGTCTGACATATTGTAGGATCGATGACGTGCCAGAGGGGGGGGGGGGTGAATAGCACTCATGACTTTTTCACTCATTTTGGAAAACATAGAATAAATGCAGCAGAAGATAGAAAGAAACAAGAGAACAATCGCTAACACTTTTTGTTACTTGGTTTGAAGCCTGTGGCAACTCCTACTCTGAGACCCACGATCGTTGATCACTTACATTGGGCAATCACTACAGATTCAAAAATTCTTTACACAAAATAAGTACAAGTAGGAAGCTTTACAAATATTGAAATACAACTTGTTACTGACGACTTGGTGAAATTAATCTTCTGGCTTGGTCGTCATCGGGGGTGTGCGCAAGGGCTCAACTTGTTCTCAGTTGATCATTTTGAATGTGTTCTAAGTGTTCTTCGAAGCTACTAGTCGACCCTCCTTTTATAGCCAATGAGACCTAATCTAGATCTACTGATCTAGGGATCAGTCTTTGACTCGAAGCTGATCGGCCGACTTGCCGAGCTTCTCGTCCATATGCTTCTGCTCGGATAAGAGTCTTTGTTCGATCGGTTGATCCCGCTATTTGATCGACCAATCCCCAGCTCATCTGGTCCAATATATTGGTGCAATCGACCTCTAGGGTTTCGATGTTTGACAATATACCTAAGTTTGGTTAATTTGACCAAGGGTTGATCCAAACAGGACTTGATATTTATGAGAGAGAAGTCTAGTCAGGACTAGATGACTAGCAAAGGTAAGTTCTAACCAAAGGTTACGCAAAGTGGAAGTCCTGGTGAGTGAAGCCGGGACCTAGTGAGTGAAGCTAAGTGGTGGAAGTCCTGGTAAGTGAAGTCAGACCCTAGTGAGTGAAACTGGGTAGTGTAAGTCCTGGTGAGTGAAGCCAAACCCTAGTAAGTGAAGCTAGGTGGTGGAAGTCCTGGTGAGTGAAGTCAGACCCTAGTGAGTGAAGCTAGGTGGTGGAAGTCCTGGTGAGTGAAGTCGAACCCTAGTGAGTGAAGCTAGGTAGAGGAAGTCCTGGTAAGTGAAGCCAGATAATGGAAGTCCTAGTGAGTGAAGCTAGACAACCCTAGGAGGAGATAACCCAAGGTTATATGTGACCGACTGGTTTTTGGTCGATCGCGCGCAGTTGACCGGACCAACGAATCTTGAATTCTATTAACACTATTTTACCTTACCATTTTATCTATTGTGCCAACTTAGTATTGCAGGGAAGTTCAGCTAGGTCGACGAGCTGACCGGATAGCTGGCATGAAGTCCAGATTAGTCGACGGGCTGACCGGATGTTTGGCAAAAGGTAAGTAAAGGTAAGTCACTGGAGGAGAGTGACTCTATGAGGATGCGTCCTAGTTGAGGAACAGTAAGCGTCGATCTAGTTTAGGTCCATTTGGGATCCCTAGACTGAGACCTTAACTAGTTCCTGGTCTTGGGAGGACAGGAACTAATTATCTATTTATGATATTTATTCTAACACTTGTCTTGTAGGGTATTTGGACTAACACATTTATTGCAGGGTAAGAAAGCAAGCTGCCTTTGGGTGAACAGTACTAGAGGACGCCCTCCATGGCTATGGAAGGCGTCCTCCGCGGATAAAATTTGTCTTCACTACGAATAAGTGCCAAGGAAATCGGGATAGCTTTTGCCTCATTGGAGGCGCCTTCTATGGCTATGGGAGGCGCCCTCCAAGCCCTTTGTAAGGTAGTCTCAAGTAGGCACTTATACAACAACTACATACGAACTACTGCGCACACATTTGAGTCGTCGACTGCTCTCGGTTCCTGCTGCGATTCTACACGAAGCTGCTGAGCCCGACGACTGCTCCGAGGAGTTCTGATCGTGCCCGGCAAACAGACATCAACACAAAGTGTCTCATTTCAATTCCTAAAGAGTGTTGGTAAAATCTTGTTATTACAATTAATTACTATAAAAGGACAAGTGTAGTGTGTTGCACTTGGCCTAACTTTTCTTGTACTCGATTCTCTCTTCCGGGGGTACCGGAAGAGGTTTTTAGTGGATTGCCCATCGATAGGTCCGCGGGACCTGGGCCTTGGAGTAGGAGTTGTCGAAGGCTCCGAACCAAGTAAAAACCGCCCGACTTTAGGATTTCACCCAAAGTGCTCGACCCACTAAGATTGTCTACCTAGGGTTACCATCCCCTACGACCTAGGGTTACCCCCCCTAGGGTTTTCCATAACCTGGGGTTACCACCCCCTAGGACCTAGGGTTACCTCCTCCTAGGGTTTCCACTTACCTAGTATCCACTAGAACTTTTACCTAAGAACACTTAGGACTTTCCTGCTAGCTCAATCACACTTGTTAGCTAACAAGACAACTTAACTTTGAACATTTTGCCATTATCAAAACACAGGTTCGATTGTCTGATGCTTCTCACACCAACAATCTCCCCTTTTTTTATTATGGCAACACAATTCAAAGTTAAGTATAACAATATTTACTGTAATATAGTAAAAAGGGATTTAAGCATGAGCATAAGTAAAGTACAACAATTTTAACATATTTATTTTTTTAAAAAAACTCCTCCTTATGTTCATGTTTTATGTTTAACTTTTAACTTTAACTTTTCTCTCCCCCTTTGCCATATATAAAAAAAGGTACTAAGTTAGAGAGAGAAAGAATCTTTAAATATGAAAAAGAGTACTAGTTTTTTAATCTTTTAAAACTTTCCCTGAAGGGTAGCACTTATTTGGCTTAAAAATTATTTATCTTTTAAACAAAATAGCTAAATACCTAGCTTTGAAAAGGATGTATTTGAAAAATACTTAACTCAATACTTAACTTTTAAAAGATTTTCTTAAAAAAACTTAGCTCAATACTTAGCTTTTAAAAGATTTTCTTCAAAAAAAAAAACTTAGCTCAATACTTAGCTTTTAAAATATTTTCTTTAAAAAAACCTAGCTCAATACTTAGTTTTTAAAAGAATTTTGATAAAACTTAGTTAACAAAAAACTTAGCTAAATTTAAGGGGCGTTTGGTTCTCTTCTAGGAATCAGAATGGGAATGAGTATCATAGTATTATGGAATGAGAATGAGTATGAGCTTGGGTATCATTTTTAAAAATGATGTTTGGTTAGTTAAATATTTTCAATCGGAATGAACCTAAATTTTCTTTTTTACCCTTACTGGAAAATAAAAAAAAAAATTAGATGGGAGAGAAAGTTGAATGTGAGAGAAACATATGATGAGAAAGAAAGTGTGATGAGAGAGAAAGTGTGTTACGAAAAAATAAAGAGAGAGAAAGTGTGTTAGGAAAAAATAAAGAGAGAGAAAGTACGATGAGAGAAAATGAGGAGAGAGAGAATGAGAAGAGAAAAAGTATGATAAGAGAAAAAGTGGGCTGAGAGATGCTGAGAGAGAAAGAGTGATGGGAAAATTTAAAAAAAAAAAGAAATATTATGAGAGAAAATGAAAGAGTGAGGAGAGAGAAAGTACGATGAGAGAGAAATAGTGATGGGGAAATGAAGAGAGAGAAAGTATTATGAGAGAAAATGAGAGACTGGAGAGAGAGAAAGCATGATGAGAGAGAAAGTGTGCTGAGAGAGAAAGTGTGATGAGAGAAAATGAAGAGAGAGAAAGTATGATGAGAGAGAGTATGCTAAGAGAGATTGAGGAGAGAGAAAGTGTGATGAGAAAGAAAGTATGATGAAAAATAAGGAGAAAGTATGATGGAAGAGAATGAAGAGAGAGAAAATGAGGAGAGAGAATGTATGATGGAAGAGAATATAGAGAGAAAATGGTAGAAAATGTGTGATGAGAGAGAATGAGGAGAGAGAAAGTATGTTGAGAGAGAAAGTGTGATGATAAAATAAGGAGAGAGAAAATATGATGAGAGAGAACAAGGAGAGAGAGTGTGAAATTAAAAAAAAATAAACAAATATACTAAGGGTATTTTTGTCTAAAACTTAATTCACATTCTTATTCCATCAAAATTCAAGGGAGGGGGTGAATTTCATCCATATCCAAATTTTTGGGTTTCATTCCAAAATCTTGATTCCATTCTCATTAACCAAACACAATGTCACGCCCCGAAGGAGTCCCTGTCCGAAGAAATTTCGACAGCATCTCCCCTGTACGGCGGACAATCTGAAACTTTCTACATCTCCATATACCTCAGCCACATGCGGCTGGAATAATAACAGAAATAAAATACAACACAGACATTCCACGCAGTTTAATAAGCAATGATAAGAAGACTCAAAATCCACCCTACTCAACTACACTCATAAAACACAAATCCGACGAACTCACCTCTTCTGCCGTCCAGGCAGGCATGTAGTAGAATAAATCCAAATCATACCAAAAATCCATCAAACGATAAGAATCCATTCAATATCCATAAGTAAAACAATACAAGACTAAAAACAAAGTCTGATAGAGAAACTAAGATAAAATAACAACTCAAGACCAGCAGAGGACTAGCACTACGTGCAGATGGGGACTAGCGACTGGAACTGCTCCGAACAGCCTCAACCTGAAAATATAACAACAATGGAGGCGGGGTGAGTCCAACACTCAGCAGGTACAACTGATATGCAAAGTAGGGAAATAACATCTAGCACTAATCGTGCGTACAGTCTCCTGATATAAAAGGATGAAATGCAACTGAAGTAAACAGGAGAAAAACTGTACTAACCAGGACCTGGGTATAAGGACAAACAATCCGAGTGGCATAGAAATCCTGTATGCATGTCAAACATAGGCGTCCAAACAATATATAGCATATACATGCAGCAAGCACAAACACAAGCAATAAATACATCATGCATATGATGCCAATGATGCGTCTTGGTCACCCCTGACGCTAGTCGATCATCTCACACACAATAGTGAGGCCGAGTGGGTAGGGTTGTGACAACCGTGCACTCTGTCGTCACTACTCTTGATGAGTGACTGAGTGGACGGGATGCTATCGGAGTACACCTATCCTCCTACCCCAAATCATAAATGGGGGAGCGCAATGCTCTCAACTCCCAGTACACGATGACGGGGAGGAATCCCTGCCGGCTACCACGTTGTGTCTCACTACCCATGAGCGGACCAACGGAGCCAAACAAAGTCCCTACTGCAACACACTCTGCCTGAATCGACCACTAACCCATGAGTGGTGGTGTGTGCAGATCCATGTAACTGGCGATGTGCTCAACAATAATGGAGCGGACTATCACACAGCATGCAGTCATGCAAATGGTGCATGACACTAACCACAAAATATCCTGAACTAATCCATATATATATAAAAGTGCACCATAGGTCAACGAATCAAATCAAAGGTACACAGAAGGTATAAAACCTAGGTCCTGAACATGGTGAAACATGGTATATCACTACCCCTATAAGCATGTATAAGTAGGTAAGGAATACATGAGATGCAAAATAAACAATCAATCAATCATGTAACGGGTATCGGGTAGTGATTAACCGAAACAAATAAGAGAACATAATTATTGATACTTGTTAAATTCACTACTATGCATATCAAAGACATAAAGTCAAAAGTACCCGCCTCCAATCGAAAAGTCCAATCTGATCCGAATACGACGTCGAGATACTCGTCTCGCGTCAAAGTCCTGTGTCAAACAATTAAATCTTTTTATTTAGCTACACTCCTATAAATAGCTAAATAAAAATCTCCTACACTAGATTAGGGCAAAACCCTTATCAAAAATCACATACATCTAACCTAGAATCCAACTCATACCAAATACAAAACATAACCTAATTTAACATTCCTTGCTGACCTATCAACCAATCCTCTACAAGATGATCAAATTCTTTACCTCTTACCTCAATTCACAACTAAAAATGGTTGTTGCCGAAAGAAATAGCTGCTGGAAAGTGGCTGCCAGACCCAAGAACAATCAACAGCACAAGATTACCCTCGTAATCAGTGATCTGCTAAACCCTACACCTGCAGATTAGGTCAGAAGGGGAAATCAAGAGTGCAACAAAGTGTTACAACCCACTCACCTTGTTGGCTCAGCAATAAGGAACTAGGGCAGAGGAGGCGTGACCACAATGAGGGAGAAGATGTGAAGACAATAGCGAGATGGAAGAAAGACTCGCCACTGGATGCTAGTGAACCGGTGTTAGGGCACAAGGAGGATAGCCCTGCTCGGGTCAAGAGACGGCAGCGGCGCAGGGGAGGCGGTCGTCTGCCGGCGTTAGGGCAGAGAGGAACGACGGTCGGCTGTGCTCGGATGTCGTCGAAGAGATGGGTGTCGCGGCTTGAGGCTAGGGCACCGGCGATGACTCGATGGATCTGGTGGCCGGTGCTCGAAGGAAAGGAGTGGCTCTCGTCGCCGGCGGCCTGGCTTCGGGCGGAGGAGAGGGAAGAAGAGGAGAAAACCGCCGCAGCCGGCAGTTAAAGCAAAGAAATCGCGTCGGGCGCGCGGAGAGGGAGAAGTCGGGCGCGCGGGCACGGCAAAGAGGAATCGGCGAGAAAAGAAGAAAAATAAATAAAGAAAAGGAATTAAGAAATTCAACTTTCCCTCACTTAAATGGGTAGCCTAAACAGGCTTTCCCGGAACCCAAATCTTATCCCCGTTAACTCGTCCATACGAGCTCCGAAAAATTTCCAAAAATTTCGGAAAATTCCCTTATCAATATTTGCCTATTTTCGGTATTTTACACACAAGGTTTGGGAATGAATCCATTCCCTCATTCCCAAACCCATAAACCAAACGCCACCTAAGTTTTGAAAAGAATTTCTTGTAATAATACTTAGCTAAGAAAATAATTTTTTTAAAAAAATACTTAGCTAAATTAAAAACACTATATCAAGTACTTTGCTCTTTGAAAAGATTTTTAAAGCACTTAGTTAAATACATAAAAGATTATTTAAAAATATTTTTTCAAAAACTTAGTTTTTCAACTAGAAATATTTGAACTTCCTTTTTCAAATAAAGTTTTAATGTTTTAAAGTTGTTTTTTAAAAATAATTAGACGTTCTTTTCAAAAATAGTTAAGCCAAAAAAAATTTTGAACTTCCTTTTTGAAAAATAATTTGATTTGAAATCTTAAAAAAGAATACTATTAATTTGAGAAAACATTTAAGAAAAATTAATATCACTCTCTTTTTAAGAAAAATAGTTAAGAAATCTTGAACTTCCTTTCGCTCCCCATAATTAATGCAGGAATAAAAAAAAAGAATGCTTGAAGTTTTAGGGTCCTAGAGTCCAAGCATGAGAGTTCAAAGTTAAAACACAAATTTAAGTAAAAGTAATTATTTAGTTTCCTAATTTTTCATCTTACCCATTCTATGTCATGAAACATATTCAATTTATGAGTTTGTGTGAGATGAGGTTAAGTTAGTTTTGAAGTTAATTTTATTTATTACTTTGAGAAATATTTATGATATTGAAGAATATTTAAGTTTGAGTTTAAATTTGAATTTAAAAAATATCAAATTTTAAATTTTTAGTTTGAATTTAAATTTAGGTTTAAAATATTGAAATTTGAATTTTAAGTTTCAATTTAAAAACTAATTAGAATTTGAAAATTAATTAGATTTAAACATTTGAGGATAATTTTGAAGATTTAATTATGATTTGAAAATAATTAATATTTTAAAATTTTATCATTTGAAAATATTTAAGATTTTAAAAATTAATTATGATTTAAAAATAATTATAATTTTAAAATTAATTAAGATTTTTGAAATTAATTAAGATTTAAAATTAATTATGATTTAAAAATATTTTGGAAATTAATTATGATTTGAAAATAATTAATATTTTTAAATTAATTAAAATGAATTAATTTTAGTTAACTTAATTAAATTTAATTTAAGTTAATTGATTAAGTGATTAACTTTGAATTAGGTTGATTAATTGATTAAAAATTTTAATTTGATTTTTAGCTTGAGTTATTAAATTGAGTTTAACTATTTTTTCTTTACCTAAGTTCATCTCACCCTTTTCTAGATTGTCAATTAGGGAGCCTTAATAGTTTCGTGAAATGGTTAATTTAATTTTCACTTCAGATTAAAATCTAAGGATTGATCTATATTTAAGTTAGACTAAGGTTTAGCAGTTAGTTAATTAAATATGCATTTCAATAATCGACTTCCAGGCTGTGGCGAGGCACTAGGTCTTCTTGGGTATTGGATCATCAACCACTTCTAGACAAAGCATTTTAAAGAAATTAAATATTTGTTTTTCTTTCTGAAAATCCTAGGTCTAACGAGTAACGAGTCAAGTATGAACCAAGCCTAAGTCCTTATCTATCTTAATCTAAGCACGAATAATAAAAAAGAGTAAAACAAACATCACACAAATTTATCTAATGAATATGATCTTTTTATTGGCTCCCCCTGGATCATAACCTCGATAGGGTCTATCAAGGTAATGGATTTGACCCTTTGAGATCCAATATTGATCAAGTCCAACTTGATTAATCAAGTTAGATTTGGGGATCCATGCTTGAACTGCTCTTCTATGTGTTTGATTAGCAAGCGATGGATAAGACTTCAATTTATGTTTAGCCTTATATCCAAGTCCGGATTGATTGTATACGGCTCTTTGTTTTCCAAGAATCAAATCAAGATAATTGGAACCCAAGGTGAATCGTTCCAACATGTTCCTAAGTTCCTTGACTTGACTTTTCAGGTTGGAATTTTCTTCCTCAAGTTGTTGGGTTTAAGTTGAAGTTCCAATATGAACTGATTCAGTCAAGGAGCTTGGATTAGTCACATCTTTAAGGGTTATTACCTCCTTTTGAAGTGATTTGACCCGGACATTGGATTTGACTAGTTTACGAGTTAGATAATTTATTAAGTTATGTAATTCTTCTACTTGAGTACCAGTGAACATAGAACTTATAATGTTGTTAGGCCCTTCAGAAATGAATACGGATCTGTGGCTTCTTTTAGACTATGTTTCTGATTCGGCTCTAGTTCTGGACTCGGACTCGATTTCGGCAACGTAGGTTTGTACCGGTAGGGCAGGGAAACTTGTTTGCTCGTCTTCCTCGTCGAAATCTTCCGAGGATTCAGATCACATTGCTTTCAAGGCCTTCGTGTTCGATTGAGTTGCCTTCTTCCTCCTAAGTGCTTTTCAAATCTTATGAGTAGGGCACTGGTTTCTATGGCGCCCTCTCTCCCTACACTTAAAACAAGTTATGTGGTATTTAAAATTTGAATTTAAAATTTTACCTTTTGGATCCATGATAGGATTCTCCCCCTTGACTGTTGCTATCTTGAATTTAGACTCAGATTCAGCTATCTCTTCCTTGGCCATTAGTGCTATGAAATTGGTCTGATCTGATTCTTTTGAGTCTGGTTCGGAGGTTGACTATAGGGATTCATATTCATATTCAAACTCAGGTTTTACTTTGTCTTCTAACTTTGACGGAATCTCATTAAGCTCGATCAAATTTTCCTAAAACTCCTTAGTGTTGTTGAACTTTCCAACTTGACCAAGCTCTTTATTTGTTAGTCCGCCTAGGAGAGTACATATTGCTTTTGCATCGGCTTCGATCTTTCTCCTTGTTTGTGCATCTCACTTATCGTAGGCAATGGGCACACCTTCTTTGGTGGGGAGTATGAATGTGGTCTAGATCATGGTCCATATCTCTGGTTGGGTCCTTAGTTGGTGCTCCATTTAATCTTTCTAGTATCCGAAATTCTCGTTGGACAAGAGTGGTGGGCGTGCGGTGCTTGGTAAGCCATTTAAAAGAGCTCTTGCACAACAAAATAAAAACTTATCCCAAGACTAAGTCTTGGCTTAGTAATGCGGAAGAGAAATAAAAAAATATGTTACTAATTTTGAGAAAAAATAATAAAATAATAATAATAAATTATTATTTCAAAATTTTTTAAATACGATATTTTGTCAACATTGACAAATAGTGAAAAAATGAAAATAAAATTTTCAAAAAAATGGAGGGAAAAAAGTGAAAGGCGTAAGAATATTTTTTAAACAAAAACTATATATATTTTACTTTCAAAAGGATCCCCTCTGCTCGATTGGTGGTTTCTCTAATTTAAAGCGGCATAGCTTTAATACCAATTGTAGGATAGATGATGTGCTTTGGGGGGGGGGGTTAAATAACACTCATGGTTTTTTCACTCGTTTCAAAAAACACAACAAACGCAACGGAAGGTAGAAAGAAACATGAGAACAATCGCTAACACTTTTGGTTACTTGGTTCGGAGCATGTGACGATTCATACTCCAAGATTCACGATCGTTGATCGCTTACGTTGGACAATCACTATAGATCCAAAAATTCTTTACACAGAACAAGTACAAGTAAGAAGCTTTACAAATATTGAAATACAACTTGTTACTGACGACTTGGTGAAATCAATCTTCTGGCTTGGTCGTCGTCGGGGGTGTGCGCAAGGGCTCAACTTGTTCTCAATTGATCGTTTTGAATGTGTTCTAAGTGTTGTTCGAAGCTGCTAGTCAACCCTCCTTTTATAGCTGAGTCAAACCTGATTTAAATCCACTTGGGACCAGTCTTTGACTCGAAGCTGATCGGTAGATCGATCTAGGTGTTTGGTTGATCGAATCCTCTGAACCTGCCCAACTTCTCATCCACATGCTTCTATTCGGATAAGTGTTTTCGTTTAATCGACTGATTCCGCCGTTCGATTGAAAACAATTGCTCTAAATCTCAATATTATTTTAGAAATTTCATAATTTTAAATGGAACTTTTGGTCAATTGTCGAGTATAAAATATTTTTTAATATTTTTTTAAAAAATAAAATATTATTTAATAGTAATAAAATAAAAGGGCAACCGATTTTTATAACATTAATCAATTTTTATTTTCATGTCATGGACATAATTTTAATCATCAAATTAAAAATATTTGATAGATTAAGCAACAAATAGAAAAGGATTACGCAAAGATTATAATTACAACGTCGAATTATATACCCTTTTTCATTTTATAATTTATCAAAATGGATTAGGCCTAACTTAAAGGGCCCAGCCCATTACGAGAACCTGCTCTATAAAATCGCGTCGAGAGCGGTAGATTCTTCATTTCTAGGGTTGCTTTCGGCCATCGCTGGCGCCGCAAGTTACCAAATTGTGGGCCGACCGGCGGAGTGCTCTCTCCGTCACTTCTATTGCCCAGTCGATCGCGGCGATCTCGGAGCCTCCGGCGTCAATCGCGAACCCTAACCGAGGTTCCGAATCGTTTTCCTAAATCATTCTTCGGCGTTTATCGGCTTTGAAATTTGAAATTTGAATTTTGGTTGGATTTATTTTCTTTCTGTTTTTACTAATCTGGGAGATGATGCGATATACGGATTGTCAGACTGCTGTTCTCATGAGCAGCAGATTAGCCGTGCTGAATTATTTTGCACGTCAGTCTGATCCCAAATGCAAATCTATTTATCCATCAGAAATGTAGAAATTATGGGAATTAAAAAAAAAACCATTTGCAAGCCCTTCGAGTTTCTCGCCTCCTAAATCTCTCCTACATTATCATTTTTCTATAATAGGTTTAATATATCGTTATCGTATCGATTCTCCTGCTTTTTTCCAGCTCTCGGTTCAGGATTTTTGTCTTTTTGTCATTTTTTATCATTTCGTTTGCCGTATTCTTATGAGATTGGTTTTTCGTTTTTTTTCCTCCACTTCTGATATCTCTTTTAATGCCATTTTGTCTTATATGATCTGCCGAGCCTATTTCTCGTTATTGAAATCTCTTTTTTTGTTATTTGAGATATTTGATATTTGGTGATGATTTACCACTAAAATATTATGATATGTGTTGTTGCAATTCTCTTTCAATCTATAATTTACAACATTAATGTGGATCTCGTATGTATGATTTATAATTTTTGTTTATAGTGATTCCTCTGAGGATGCTAATTTAGTTTATACAGGCAATTGTACTAAATCTCAATAAACTTGTTAGGTCACACTGTGTGTCTGATACTTAGTTCGATTTGTGTATGCAAAAAAGCAACACTTAGGCACAGCTGTTTTACAACTTGCAAGTATTCATAGTACTCTTTAATCAATCCTCAATGTTAAATGAGATGAGAATCACAATTGCAAAAAAAACAAACAAATCAGTTATTCAAAGGGAACATTATGCACCTAATAGTTGTTTCCTAAAGTTCTAATGCTTAAAAAATCTAAAAGGATTTGCACTTCCATACTTTTTCATTATATTTTATTTTATATGTAAATAAAATTTTAATTTATAAATTACTACTAAATAATATTAATAATTAAAAAATAAGTTATATTATTTGAAACAAAAGCTCCCAATAGAAAATTTATTAATTTTTTAAAATTTAAATTTAAAATTTTATTTTAAATGGGAGCCGTATCTTTCTGAAAATGAGCAAGTTTCCTCCCATTTCTATGCCACTTCCACGTTGGTCTAGAGCAAAAATGTATGTTCAAATATTACAATAATTCATTAAAAATGTATATATCACTTCTATACACTTGGAGGTGGCTTGTGTGGTCCTATTGAATTTGGAATGATCGAGTTTCGTTTGGGTTTAGGTTTAAAAAATTATTATTTTTGAGTTTTGACTTTAGAGTTTTAGGGTGGAGGATTAAAACATGTGTTATTATTTTTTTTTTTTTTACGACGTATAATATATCAATATAGTGTCTTGATTGGTAAAAGTGAATTAAGGTACTTGGATGGACCTCTAGATGTTTGGACTCATACTCAATGTCTATACTTAGTTGACTAAGTTTGAATTATTTAGTTGACTAAGTTTGAATTGACTCAAATCGAGTCTTAATATTTAAGTTTTGATGTTTAATAATACATGGAGATTATAGATGTAATTGTTCAATTGAGAAGATTATTGATATAATTTTTTTTCTCTTGATTGGGAAAATTTTAATTGGAGATTAGGCAAGGAAAAATCTTGATGAGTGAAGTCAGATAGAAATCATAGTGAGTGAAGCTAAGTAGGTGAAAGTCATTGAAGTTAGATGAAAATCTTAGTGAGTGAAGTTAGATGAAAATCTTAGTGAGTGAAGTCAGGTGAAAGTCTTAGTGAGTGAAGTTAGGTGAAAGTCTTAGTGAGTGAAGCAGACAGATGAAAAGTCTTAATGAGTGAAGATGGGTAGATGGAAAGATATGATGAGTGAAGTCAGACACATGAAAATCCAAGTGGGTTAAGGTTAATCACACATCTGGTGTTGGGAATCCTAAGTAGGTCAAAGGATTGACCGGATACTTAGCACAAAGAAATCCAAATGAGTCAAGGTTGATCGGACATCTGGTGGAAGTTCAAGTGGATCATGGAAGATCGGACACTTGACACGAGATGGTAAGTTCAAGTGAGTCAAGGTTGATCAGACACTTGATACGATGAGAAAAGTCCAAGTGAGTCAAAGGGTTTATCGGACACTTGGCGAAGAAGTTCTGGCAGGTCAAGGTTGATCGGATGCTAGGTATGAGGAGTTCCAACAAGTCATGGTTAACCAGATGTTGAATTTGAGGACCTTAGGTTTGGTTTAAGGAAGTCAAAGGGAAGTCAATTGATCAATCGATCGATTGAACTGTGGTTCAATCGATCGGCCGATTGATTGAAGATGTGTTGCGAGTGAAGGATGACCCAATCGATCGGGCGATCGATTGGGATGTGAAATCGCGACCGCAGAAGCTTTCTCAATCGATCAGTCGATCAATTGTGCACCGGCAATCGATCGCTTGATCTATTGGGGGCTGAAAATCGCGCGAGTCATGATAAGCATTGAATCGAGCAGTCGATCGATTCAAGTCTTATTCCAGAGAGCATAGAGGCACTCTAAATCGATCAGTTGATCGATTTAAGCCTCCCTAATCGATTGGGTTGTGATCGTTGTGAAGGAAGTGTCGGGTTGAAAGTCATCTTCCTCGTAGCGATTTCATATCTCTTCCTCTCCACTTCTTGCGATCATTCTCATAGGTTCACGCCAGGTTCTTGAAGCTTCTTGGAGCAAAGTGTTGCTGTACTTCCAAGGTCAAGAGGCATTCGACACGAGAAAAAGAAGTTAGGGTTTCAGTTGAATATTGTAAATCTTGTAAGATTTTATTTGTATTTGTTTCCTTTTTTTCTTATTGTATTATGAGTTTGTACAAGGCTTCTCCGCATTCGGTAGTCACCGTAAAAGAGTGTTTTCATAGTGGATGAGTGAGGGAGGGCCGGATCCTTGGATTTGTCATCTCTTCTTGAGGTGGATACCAAGTAAATCCTAGCGTTAGCGTTGCTTGAATGTTTTCTGCTACACATTATCATCACGAAGTAAGTCGACGAGCTATTCACCCCATAGCTACAAAGCAACCCTAACAAGTGGTATCAGAGCGAGGTCATTCTTCATTGGAATTATCGCTCGAAGGGGCAACAAGCTAGAGGGAGAAGAAGTTGAAACAAAAGCCAACAAGTCGAATACTTTATTAAGAGCTCAACTTCAAATGGAATTCCAAGATAGACTTGGATTCGACATGAGGGTGTCTCCACCATTCATATCAATGAGTTTCAATTCTTGGAAATCAAGGATGAAGATAGAGTAATAGTTTGCTCTAATGGAAAACTTTGAAATTTCAAAAGATTCAAAGGGTAAAATTATCAAGAAAAGCAAATGGAGCAAGGAGTAAATTTAAAGGTGCGAGGCGAAGGATGTCTCCACCATTCATATCAATGAGTTTCAATTCTTGGAAATCAATGATCAGAAATTTTTTCATGATGGAGATAGAGTAATGGTTTGCTCTAATGGAAGAATTTGAAGCTTCAAAAGATTCAAAGGGCAAAATTATTAAGAAAAACAAATGGAGCAAGGAGTAAATTTAAAGGTGTGAGGCGAACAACAAGGTAATTAAATTATTAGTTAGTTTATTGCCAAGCACAATCATTTGCAGAATTGGAGAATATAAAGATGCAAATGAACTATGGAGCAAATTGGCCAAATTTCATGAAGAACCCTCCACTGCACTAAACCAAGAGAAATCCAAAGAGGGCGACTTATTGGAGCAAGACCAAGAGGAAGAGGACTCCGAAGTTGAGAGATGCTCAACTTCCGAAGAAAAAGTGCAAGAAGCTTCATCCTTAAAGGAGTGCAACCAAAAGAGCAAAGAGGGAACATACTTTTTATTTCATGTGCAAGAGGATGAAGATGATGAAGCCTCTATTTCTAGAATTGAGGGGGAGTGTAGATCATCGACTCTGGAGTGAGAAGAAGCTTCTACCTCCGGATCAAGTGAAGAAGAAGATGGTGTCATCCCTACACGTGAAGGTATAATTAGTTCAATTAAAAATAAAAATCATATCTTATGCTTTGAGTGCAGGGAACATGAGCACTTCAAGAGTAAGTGCCCTAAATTGACCAAGAAGAAGGGCCAAGTGACACCAAAGGGGAAGGAGGAGCCCAAG
This sequence comes from Zingiber officinale, assembly GCF_018446385.1. Classification (NCBI taxonomy): domain Eukaryota; kingdom Viridiplantae; phylum Streptophyta; class Magnoliopsida; order Zingiberales; family Zingiberaceae; genus Zingiber; species Zingiber officinale. Next base: position 20,521,306 of record NC_055989.1, read on the forward strand.
GAGATCGCCTCCACAACAAAGAAGAGTAAGGAGCACATTGTGTGCTTTTCTTGCAACAAAAAAGGATATTACCGGAGTCAATGTCCAAAGGGGAGGAAACCAACTAAAGTCAAAGGAGGAAACACAAGTCAAGAGGGAACTTCCAAGGTATCATTTATTGAACCTATTCCTTTGACTCATGATAAAAAGTATGCTAGAAATAATTTATATCATTTTAACACTATTTATCATTGATCCGATGGGAAGGACGGGAAACCCTCGCTGGCGGAAGGTCAACGACACGTGGAGGTCAGAGATCAAGAGATTCAACCCTGAGACCCGATCGACTGGACGAAGCAGGCCGACCGACCGGACCAGACTGAGAGGGTCGACCGGCCAGGAATCCCCCGAGCCGAATGAAAGACAACCCGACTAGGGGTTGGGTTTCTGATGCTCAAGGTAAAAAGGTTTCATGGCCGAGCGGTCTATCCGTTCAGTCGGGCACGAGGCAACAGAGGCAGGAGCAATCTCATCAGAGTATACAACCGAGAGTCCTCCCGGTCGGACCGATACCTACAACTGGGGCAGAAGGGATATGCATGCCGAGCGGCCGAACCGCTCGGCCCTGGAACAGACAGGAGGCGCAAGAGGACAAAGGAGACAGGGGATAACATCATCCTCGAGACGTCTGCCGCCGACAAGCAGCAGAGTTGGCGGCCGAGCCGTACGTAGGATCATACGGCAGAAGCTTCCACCGTCACATCCGGGATATGCTCGGACGATTGCGGAATGACGTCCGGGGTACTTTTCTGACACGGGCTCGTTAAGGTATGTTTGGGGAAGCGTGCACGCATCGAGAAGCGTGCTCGCGCCTCCCTGGGGTTCTATATAAGGACCCCCAGACGTCGACGAAGGTAGGCGCGATCTCACTGTAGCCACAGTTACGTTGCCTCTCTCATTTCTCGTTGCTTGACTTGAGCGTCGGAGGCTCGTCGCCGGGAAACCCCTCCCGGCTTGGCTTCTTTGCAGGTTCACCGGAGATCTACACCAACAGTTGGAGACAGCGGAGCGTGCCACGCCCCCAGCGTCCGTCGACTCAACGCTCGGACAGGATCAAATTGACGTCGTTTGTGGGAACGCACCTGAATCTGAGCCAAGAAGATGGAAGAAACTGGACGTCAACTTCTGGTAACGCTCTCTCCTGAGGAGCTTGAAGCAATCATCCAGGCGCAAGCAGCAAAAATCGTGGAGCAGCAGCAGAAAGCTCAGGCCGAGCGGGCAGCGCAGCAGGCGACATCAGCCTTGGGGGGCCGAGCGCCACCCGAAGACAGGCAGGAGCAGCTCTCAATATGGGGGCAAAATAAGGGACCGGCCGACACCCAGATGGGGGCGGCGCTCGCCCCGATACCTTTTCATCGGGCTTTGTTCCAGATGCCCTCGGAGGTAGCGCAAGCTAATCAAGACAAGGGATCTTCATCGGACGAAGCACCCGTCCGGGAGGTCAGAAAAGGAAAAGCACCCCGAACGGACGCGTCACCCGAGCGGATCAACCGGCAGTTTTCAGATTCCATCCTGCGTGATCCACTGCCATACAATGGAACAATCGACCCGGACGATCATCTGGGTAAGTTCGACAGCACTGCCACTCTGCATCAATACACAGATGGTGTGAAATGCCGAGTGTTCCTCACCACGCTTTCGGGATCGGCACATTGGTGGTTTCGGAGACTGCCGGACGGATCTATCACAAGTTTCAAGGAATTCTGAACGGCGTTTCTTCATCATTTTGCAAGCAGCAGGCGCCACCTGAAGACAAGCGTCAATTTGTTTGCCATCAAGCAAGGCGCGGGGAGCCGCTCCGAGCGTACATCCAGTGCTTCAACCAGGTGGTCATGGACATTCCAACGGTCACCTCGGAAACAATGATGAACGCGTTCACGCAAGGGCTCATGGACGGTGATTTCTTCCGCTCGCTCATCGGGAAGCTGCCTCGGGACTACGACCACATGTTGCATAAGGCCAACGAATACATCAATGTGGAGGAAGCCCAGGCGGCGAGAAGAAAGGAAGCCCTGAATGACCAACCAGCTTCCGCCGAGCGGAAGCAGCCCGTCAGTCACCAGCCACCCAGAGGACCAAGAGCCGAAGCCGCCCGTCCTCATCAACACACTCGGCCTCACGGCGTCCAGCAAGTCGCGACTGATCGGCCCAAGCCCAGGGGGAAGGTATGGACCCCGATGTTTTGCTCACTCCATCAGTCGGCTACTCACAACACCCGCTACTGTCGGAGCCTCCCCTCCATCGCTCATCCCGCGCCAAGGAGCTACCGCCGCTGATCACCTTCACCAGACCGGCGACATCAACAATGGAGCCCCGTTCAAAGGATAGAAAGGAGATCCCCCGAGCGGCAGCATCGTCAGCAGCCCGGAGCCAACCATCGGGCGTCGCATGAACGACCTCGACCTTCCGCTCGGGAGGAGGAAAATAGGGGCAACGCATCTCGGGGCGAGATCAACATCATCGCCGGAGGCCCGACCGGTGGAGACTCCAATAGAGCCAGAAAGGCACACGCAAGACAGCCGAGTATCCATGCGGTCGACTGCAGCCAGGAGAGGGCGAGCAGGCCTGAGATCAGCTTCGGGCCTAAGGACCTCGAAGGAGTCGAAGTCCCACACGATGACACCCTGATCATTCGAGCGGTAATAGCTAACTATACTATTCACCGTATTTTCATTGACACAGGCAGTTCGGTCAACATAATATTCAAGAAGGCCTTCGACCAACTGCAAATCGACCGAGCTGAACTACTGTCAATGACGACCCCCCTCTACGGGTTCACTAGGAACGAAGTCTTGCCGGTCGGCCAGGTCCGTCTAGCTATCTCGTTGGGCGAGGAGTCACTCAGAAGGACAAGGACCACCACCTTCATCGTGGTTGATGCTCCTTCTGCGTACAACGTCATCTTGGGACGACCGACGTTAAACGAGTTCCGGGCGGTCGTCTCTACCTTCTGCCAGAAGATCAAGTTCCCTGTGGAAGATCAAGTAGGGGAGGTGTGGGAAGACCAGCTGGCAGCTCGAAGATCAAGTGCCGCGAGTCGAGGTAAATGCTATTACTAAAAAACCACCTTTGGTTTACGAAGAAAAAGAGGAGGTGCAGATTGACTCTTCCCGACCGGAGGCCACCACCTTCATAGCGTCCGACCTGGAGGAGAAGCAGAAGGAAAGACTGATCAAATGCTTACAGCGAAACTGCGACGTCTTCGCTTGGTCGACCCATGAGCTGCTAGGGGTCTCGCCAAGCGTAGCGCAGCACGAGCTTCATGTCCGGTCGGACGCTTGGCCAGTGAAGCAAAGGAAGAGAGACTAGTCTGCATCGACTTTCGGGACCTGAACAAGGCATGCCCGAAGGACTTCTACCCCCTGCCCCGGATCGATCAACTGGTGGCTCCACGGCCGGGTGCGAGCTAATATGCATGTTGGATGCATACCAAGGCTACCATCAAGTGCCGCTCGCCCGAGAAGACCAGGAGAAGGTCAGCTTCGTCATAGCGGACGACACCTACTGCTACAATGTAATGCCGTTCGGGCTGAAGAATGCAGGAGCCACCTACCGGCGTCTGATGAACAAGGTCTTCAGGGAGCAGATCAGACGTAACTTGGAAGTGTATGTGGATGACATACTTATCAAGTCCTTCCGGGCGGCAGATCTCTATGCGGATATGGAGGAGACCTTCCAAACATTAAGAAGATACGGAGTCAAGCTTAACCCTCAGAAGTATCTGTTCGGAGCAAAAGACGGGCGCTTCCTGGGCCACATCGTTACCGAGCGGGGCATAGAGGCGAACCCCAGCAAGATAAAGGCATTGCAAGACATGCCGCCTCCCAGAAATCTTTGAGAGGTATAGCGTCTCACAGGTCGGATAACGACGCTGTCAAGGTTTATCTCTAAGACCGCCGACCGGGGCCTGCCGTTCTTCAAGATTCTGCGTAAAGCTACCAAGTTTCAATGGGACGAGAAGTGTGATCGGGCATTCGAGGAACTGAAGACTTACCTGAATTCCTTACCCGTGTTGGCGAAGTCGGTCGTAGGTGAGCCACTCCGCATTTATTTATCTTCAACTGAGCATGTTGTGGGCTCAGCATTAGTAAGGCCGAGCGGCGAAGAACAACCAGTGTACTTTTTAAGCCATATCATAAAAGATGCTGAGTCTCGCTACACTGGTCTCGAGAAGTTGGCATTCGCCTTGGTCCTTGTCGCTCGAAGGTTGCGCCCTTACTTTTTGGCGCACACCATTATTGTGATGACGAATAGCCTGCTGGGAAGGGTACTCCTGAACCCTGAAGCATCCGGGCGACTCATCAAGTGGACGATGGAGCTGAGCGAATTTGACATCCAATATCAACCCCGCTCGGTGATCAAAGCACAGTCCTTGGCAGATTTTGTGAACGAGGTACAAAAGCCCGAGCCCGAAACTACATGGAAAATATATGGACGGATCGTCCACTCGGCTCGGAAGCAGAATTGGGATCCTGTTACTTTCGCCTCAGGGAGAGCGGATGCACCTGTCCGTCCGGCTGGACTATCGGGCAACAAATAATGAGACGGAGTACGAAACCCTCATAGCCGGACTGCAGGCCGCACGACATGTTGGAGCCAGCCGAGTGGTGATCCACTCAGATTCCCAACTATCCGCTCAACAACTCATGAGTGCCTTCAAGATAAACAATGCAAGACTCAGGTTGTACGCGGAGGCCTTTGAAAAACTCAAGACTAGCTTCACCGAGGTGGTGGTCGAGAAGATACCCCGAGCGGAGAACCATGCGGCAGATGAATTAGCCAAGCTCGCAAGCTCGATATCGCCGGTCGTCATCCAACAACCAATCGAGCAAGTATCCTTGGTAGCGCACGTGGACCGGATGGAAGGCCTCACATTCTCGAGCGATTGGAGAACAGCCATCATGGAGTTTCTGCGCTCAGGTGCCACGCCGTCCGATCGGGAGAAAGCCCAGCTATTGAGGAAGAGAGCCGGTCGATTCACGCTCATCGGAGATCAGCTTTATAAAAAAACGTTCTCCCGACCTCTGCTGAAGTGTGTCAGTTCAGAAGACGCCGAGTACATTATCCAGAATGTGCACCAAGGATCTTGCGGAGGTCATCCGGGCGGCCGGTCTTTGGCTAGGAAGATCCTGCTGGCTGGATACTTTTGACCAACTCTGCATGAGGACGTTGCTCGGACTGTCGCAACATGCCTTTCTTGTCAAAAGTACCATAGTTGTTTTCATAGGCCGACGGAGGAAATGAAAGCGTCTACAGTGTCCTGCCCGTTCGACCAGTGGGGCATGGACATCGTAGGACCCTTCCCTATGGCGACCGGACAACGGAAGTTTCTACTGGTGGCAGTCGATTACTTCTCCAAGTGGGTGGAGGCTGAGCCATTGGCCAAGATAACTGAGCAGATGGTCAAGAAATTCATCTGGCAACACATCATCTGTCGGTTCGGCATTCCGCGTCGGCTCGTGTCGGACAACGGGCGACAATTCGTTGGAAAGAAGCTCGAGAAATGGTGCAAGGGATATGACATTGAACATCACTTCACGTCTGTGGCGTACCCTCAAAGCAACGGTCAAGCCGAAGTAGCCAACCGGGAGATCCTCCGAATTCTTCGGGCTCGACTCGACCATATGGGAGGAAGCTGGGTGGACGAGCTGCCGGGAGTCTTATGGGCCATCCGCACGACTCCTAAGGAGGGAATGAGAGTAACACCATTCCACCTGGTGTATGGAGGCGAGGCGGTCGTCCCAGTCGAAGTCGGCGTAGAGTCCGTCCGGATCCAGAACTACGACGTGGATAATTCCGAGCGAAGGCAGCTAGAATTGGACTTGATCGACGAGGAGCGAGCCAAAGCGTCCGTCCGGCTGATGGCCTACAGGAAGAGAATGAAGCAGTACTACAACCGCCGCGTAATTCCCTGAGCATTCCAGGTGGGTGACTTGGTCTGGAAGAGAGTGAAGCCGGTCGGGGACATAGGCAAGCTGGAGGCTCCCTGAGCAGGACCCTTCAAAGTCGTCGAGAAGCTCCGATCGGGGGTCTACTACTTGGAGGATGAGGATGGACGACGGCTTGAGAGACCATGGAGCGCAAATCACCTCCAACCCTATCGGGCCGGATGAAAGGTGCGCTGATCTAATATATTTCATGAATATTCCGTTCGGATGTATCATTTGGCTGCAGGAATGAATATTATAAGAACAAAGCAAAGGCATGAGCATTGTGCGTCAAGCGGGTAGCTGCATGAAGGCAATGGCGAAGACCCCGTGCCGTTCGACCGGACGTATATTATCCGAGCCACAGACTCGATGGTGAAGACCCCGTGTCGTTCGGCCTAGCGTATATTATTCGAGCCACAGGCTCGATGACGAATACCCCGTGTCGTTCGACCGGGCGTATATTATCCGAACCACAGGCTCGATGACGAAGACCCTGTGCCGTTCGGCCGGGCGTATATTATCCGAGCTAAGAGCTCATTGTTGAAGACCGTCGAGCAGCGACATTAAATCTTAGAGTCGGACCGGCGACTATATATCCCCCGGCTTGAAGACCGTCGAACAGCGACGTTAAATCTTATAGTCGGACTGACGACTATAAACCCCCCGGCTTGAAGACTGTCGAGCAGCGACGTTAAATCTTAGAGTCGGACCAGCGAGTATAAACCCCCCGGCTTGAAGACCGTCGAGCAACGACGTTAAATCTTAGAGTCGGACCGGCGACTATAAACCCCCCCCTCCCGGCTTGAAGACCGTCGAGCAGCGACGTTAAATCTTAGAGTCGGACCGGCGACTATAAATCCCCCCGGCTTGAAGACCGTCGAGCAGCGACGTTAAATCTTAGAGTCGGACCGGTGATTATAAACTCCCGGCTTGAAGACTGTCGAGCAGCGACGTTAAATCTTAGAGTCGAACCGGCGACTATAAACCCCCGGCTTGAAGACCGTCGAGCAACGACGTTAAATCTTAGAGTCGAATCGGCGACTATAAACCCTCCGGCCTGAAGATCGTCGAGCAGCGACGTTAAATCTTAGAGTCGAACCGGCGACTATAAACCCCCTGGCCGGAAGACTGTCTTGCTTAGACGGGACAAGTCATGCGGGCTTCAGCTCGGTGATAAGCACCAGCAATCGACAAGACTTGTTCTTAAGGGCAAAAAGAAAATAATAACGTACTTCTGTCCAGGTTGATCGGCAAGAAGATACTAAAAAGGTCGGCTTGTGAACCGAGCGGCCGATTGGCCAAGTTACAAAAGGTCAAGATTACAAAAGGAACTTCGCGAACATCTAACGGGAACTCCATTTAAAGAGGTGAGTGTGTTCAGACGTGCGGCCCAGTTATCAAAAATACTTCGTGAAAGATTCCTTTGGAGAGCAGGACGAGAGACGATTAACGAGAAGGAAAGGTGGGGGACGCGAACGGCGGTAGTTCGCGATCCGATCGGAAGACACAGGTATTGGCGATTTAACGAAAAAAAGAAAAAGAGTAAGCTAACAAGAAGATGGCATATCTTCATTAAAATTCAGGTCATTAGAGTTGGTCGGAAGGATTACAAAAAATACTATTCAAGGAAATCATAAACGGTCTTCGGGATAGAAGAAAGGAGCGTCGCGTAGTCTTCGGCTGGGATGGTTGTGGAGTCGGGAAGCTGACCCTTGGACTTTAGATAGTCCGTCGTGGCGGCAATGGCCAACTCAAAGGCAGTATACATCCGCTCGCAGACCTTCTCAGAAAATTCGTTCGAGCGGATGTGCTGCAGCCTCAGGGCTGCAACCCGGCCTGGCTCGATCTCTTGATACTCCTTGAAGGCAGCTTGGGAAGCTTCAAGAGCCTCCTGCAAGTTCTTCAGTTCGTCCTTATGTTTGATTGCCTCCCCCGAGCGGCTCGCCTTCTCGCCGTCCAGCTGCTCTATTAACTCTTTAACTCGTTGCTCCAGGCCCCGCGCTTCAATGTTTTTCTTCTCCAGATCGGCGATGGTCGTCTTCTTCCGATCGGTGGCTAGGCTTATTTTACGGTCAAGAGTCTTAACTTGTCTTTCGAGTTCGGCCAAAGTATAGGCTTGGTCGGTCGTCTTCTTTTGCTCCGCCTCCAACAAATCTTTGGTCTTCTTGAGCTCTTTCTGCAGCTCGGCATATAAGGGGCCCTGGGAGGACAGACTGCCTGAACTCTTCAGCCTCTTCAGCTCTTAGTCCACCATGGCCAGTCGATTGGCGACAGCGATCTCCTCCACCCATCTCTGACATAAACAAGAATATTAATAGCCGATCGGAAAGATGGCGTAAATGACTTCGGAAGAAAACACACTCACCCCAGTGGCCTTCTGCATTTGGCTGTTGGCTAGGTTGCCGAGCGGGATCAACATAACACGGGCCCGAGCATCGGCCCACATTTCGCGCGAGGGGCCCCTTCATGGTGATCATATGCTCGGGCACGGTCGCCCGATTAGACTCGGGCAAAAGCTCCTCTGTGGGAAGGTGCAGGGTGGCCCTGATGGTGCGGCTCCGGCCGGGAGTCGTGTGAGCAGATGCAGAGGAAGCAGAGGCGGGGGCGGAAAACTTGGACAAAATAGCCGAGCGCTGGACCCGGCGGGGGGCAGGGGGAAGAGTGCTGACCGGCACAACCTCAATAGGGTTGGCAGGCGAGTTTAGTTGAGACGGAGTCTGATCGGAGGATAATGCCTCCACCATTGGATTTTTCCCATGAGAATTGGATCCCGCCCGCTCGGATACACGAACAGCAGAAGTAGCCGATCGCAACGGCGTCTCCGTCCTGCGCCTTTTTTGTCTGAGCGGGTGCTCGCCTTCCCGATCGGAGCCTTCCTCTTGGACGGTTGGTTCCCTGTTTGACGTAGCGCCTCCCGTCACCTCCACGGGGGAGGCCTGAGCGGTCGACTCCTCCTCATTTGTCTCGCTCTCACCCTCGTGAGAGCCGACCGGAGTGATGCCTAGCTGCTCCATCTCCTTGGCGGCTGCCGCCTCAAGCGCCTCAACTTTCCTCTTCAAAATCCCGAGCATCACGGACTCTATGACAATATTTGCTGCAAAGGAAAAAGAAGAAAATCAGTTAGCACTCAAAGTACATGTGCAAGAGAAGTTCTTACCGAAGCTGCTCGGGAGTGGAATATGGCTCGGACTCAGGCTGAATATATACAGCACGCCATCAGGCAGAAGCTTGTTGATATCAAGCTTCAGACCGACAAGCATGTTCGTGGCCTCGAGATAGTCCGGTCGGGTCTTAAATCTTTTTAGCTCAGGAGAAGTAGGCGGTCCGACCTGTCATTTGGTTCGGAAGGGAGCCCGCTCGGGGAGACGAAGATAAAAGTAATACTCCTTCCAGTGTTTATTGGAGGAGGAAAGTTTATCGAAGAAGACTAGACCGGGCCGAGCCTGGAATAGATAGGTACCCAGCTCGGACTGCTTGGGATAATAAAAATAATAAAAAATTTCCGGGCGGAGAGGAATGTGGTGTATCTTGAACAGTACCACCACTCCACACAAAAGGCGAAAAGTGTTGGGAACTAATTGGGCAAGCGGAAGACCAAAGAAATTGCAAACGTCTGCGAAGAAGGGGTGGAGAGGAAACCGCAGACCGGTTGTGAATTGGTCGCGAAAAAAACAGATAGCTCCGCTCGGCGGTTTGTGAGGCCGAGCGGATGGTGAGGGTAGAACGAGTTCAAAGTTGGACGGAATATCATACCCATCAAGCAAGGCCTCGGCGTCGCGCCGATCGAAGCGAGACTCCATGGTAGTATACCAGGGGCCTAAAGTGAGGTCTGCGGGTCGGGAAGAACTGGCCATTGTCCGACCGGGAAAGAAAGCAAAAGGCAAGAAAAAGACACACGGCAGAAGGAAGAAGATGATGAAGGGGATAGCGACCAGAAGACAAGAACTTGACAAAAACACGAGGGAAATAGAGAGGAAAGGTGGAGGAACCTTACAAAGAAGCTGGGGAATTGTCGGAAAATGGAGAATCGGAGTCGTCGGAACGCTGAAGCACCGAAGAAGGTTGCGGGACACGCGAAGGCAAAGGTGTGGCGGAGGAAAAAGGTGACGACTTTATAAGGTCGGGCCCGATCGGACTCGACCGTCGGATGCAGGTCACAGGAACCAAGGCCCACATCGAGCCGTTCATTTCAAATCGCCGATGTCTCATCGGACACATTGTCGAGCCGTATGATGACGCCAGCGGAGGCGCCACGTGGCACCATGCCATAAGGGCGCATTTAATGAGCGCCATTACGGCACGCAGCGCGCGTGCTCGATCTTAATGGAGAGGGTTTGCACGAATCCCAAGGAGATTCGAAGGGCGTCAGCGTTGACCGTCGACACGGTAGCAAAGCCAACGGTAGTAAGAGGCCGAGCGGCCGTGAGGAGGAACATTTCAGAAAGTGGCAGAGCGGTGTCACTCCGACCAACCGGCAGTCTAGTCAGTCGGACTTAGCGCCTCCTTCGACTAGACTTGAGGGGGAGACATGTGATCCGGTGGTAAGGACGGGGGACCCTCGCTGGCGGAAGGTCAACGACACGTGGAGGTCAGAGATCAAGAGATTCAACCCTGAGACCCGACCGACTGGATGAAGCAGGCCGACCGACCGGACCAGACTGAGAGGGCAGACCGGCCGGGAATCCCCCGAGCCGAATGAAAGACAACCCGACTAGGGGTCGGGTTTCCGATGCTCAAGGTAAAAAGGTTTCATGGCCGAGCGGTCTATCCGTTCGGCCGGGCACGAGGCAACAGAGGCAGGAGCAATCTCATCCGAGCATACGACTGGGAGTCCTCCTGGTCGGACCGATACCTACAACCGGGGCAGACCGCAGAAGGGATATGCCTGCCGAGCGGCCGAACCGCTCGGCCCTGGAACAGACAGGAGGCGCAAGAGGACAAAGGAGATAGGGGATAACATCATCCTTGAGACGTCTGCCGTCGACAAGCAACAGAGTTGGCGGCCGAACCGTACGCAGGATCATACGGCAGAAGCTTCCACCGTCACATCCGGGATATGCTCGGACGATTGCGGAATGGCGTCAGGGGTACTTTTCTAACACGGGCTCGTTAAGGTATGTTTGGGGAAGCGTGCACACATCGAGAAGCGTGCCCACGCCTCCCTGGGGTTCTATATAAGGACCCCCAGACGTCGACGAAGGTAGGCGCGATCTCACTGTAGCCACAGTTACGCTGCCGCTCTAATTTCTCGTTGCCTAACTTGAGCGTCGGAGGGCCGTCGCCGGGAAACCCCTCCCGGCTCGACTTCTTTGCAGGTTCACCGGAGATCTACACCAACAGTCAGAGACAGCGGAGCGTGCCACGTCCCCAGCGTCTGTCGACTCAGCGCTCGGACAAGATCAATCATAAAAATAGAAAGCATGATAGAATTAAGGAAAATCATGTGGACTATCATGTTAAGACTACCACACCTAATGCTAGGAAGGTAGATGATATGGATGTAGCATAGGGGCGTAAGAGAGATTATAGAGATATAGAGGCGCATTTTGGTCATTTGGCTACTTAGGGCTTTAAGATGCCTTGTTCATGCGTTGCGGGAGGGGGAGGAGGCGCGTCTTCTCCGCCGCCAAGGGAAAAAAGGGGGGCTCTCTTCCGTCGCCAAGAAGTGACCAAGGACGTCATTGGTCACACACGCGCCGCCGCCGCCTCTCTCATTGTCGGCGAGCTAGCGGTCCTCCCTCTCCTCTCACTGGCATAGGCCCTCGGCCTTCTCGATGCGGACACCGTTGAGTGACATCGAAGCCTCCTCACGCCACCTCCTTTGTCGACGCGAACAGGGAAGAAAGCTTCTTCTGCGTCTCTCGCCGTCGCGCCGTCTTTCCTTCTCCTCTCTCCCTCTCCGCTCGCTGGGAGACGCCTCCGACCACCACTTCTCTCCTCATGCGCCGCCCCCTTCTTCCTTCTGCGGTTGGGTCGCCACCACTGGAGGGGGCTTGTCTCCTTTTCGCCGCTACTAGGGGCCTATAGCCAACACACGCCACAACACTTTTCGTCGGCATCCACCACACATCGCAGCCTCTTTCGCCGGTAGCCATCGCGCGCCGCAACCTCTTTCGCCGGCAGCTAGCGCGTGCCGCAACCTCTTCCGTCGGCAGCTACTGCGCACCACAACCTCCCTTGTCAGCAGCCTCCACATGCCGACAATCCATGTGTCGGCAGTCCACGTGCCGACTTCACCTCAATTCCAATTCTGTGTCACTATTGCGTTCCGACCCCTGTGTCGATCCAGTTTGTGTGTCATATCCCGAGCTACAATCGTAGTGCAGCCTGTTGTTGTGTTTCGGCCTACCCGCCTTGTGGTGTTTCGACTTACGTGCTGATATTATATCTCGGCCTGCGTGTCAATGTCATCTCCTGGCCTGCGTGTCGCCATTATCTCTTGACCGGTATGTCATTTTCCGGATTTAGGTCGCGCTCGGCTCTAGGCAAGTAGATCTCGCTCCTCAACGGATACATTCATCTATCATTCCGGATCACGATGACTCGATCAACATTGTGACCAGCTCACCGATCCATCCGAGGGCGCCCCTCGGGACTAGGGAACGTCGCTGTACTCATCCTGTATTTATTTTGTTGTTCTACTATTATTCGGTTGCTTACATATTCGTGGAACCCGCCTCAAGCATCGAGGTACCGGAGATCGGGGCAACCCGGTCGCTGGCTATAGGTATTTGTTGACCAAAGGACCTCTGGTGACTTAGTCAATACAGAAGATAGCTCACCATCCAGGTCATGGAGATGCGGTCAACATTCCAGTCATGTCACACCGGCAGTTCCGTCTTCTCAGATTTCTGATAGGATCAGTAGACAAATTAGATAATAACTCTAAGAATTTTAGATATAGGCCTAAAAATAGAAATGCTCATAGAAATCAAGAAAAATTAAAATCTAAGGATTTAAGGTTGGAAAACCAAGCTTTGAGGTCAATGCTTGAAAAATTAGAAAAGACCCTAAAAAGAATGGAAAATATCCTTAAGGGACAAAATGAGCACAACCTAGGGATAGGAACACAAAGGTTATCCAATGGTCATAGGAGTTTGGGATACAAACCTTAAGCTAAGAAGGATGTTCCTTTTTATCATAGAATTCCATACAGTTATGGAACAAATCCTACGTTGAATGGTCAAGCCAAAAACACAAGGGAAGTTATCCCCAAAAGTGTTTTTGCAAAGAGTAAAGTGACTAAGACTTCTAAAAAGTCTAATAAAGTCACTAAGAAAGTCACAAGGGAAGCTATCCCTAGAGTTGACCTAGAGAAAGTGACTAAGGCTTCTAAGAAACCTAGAAAGGTCTTTAGGAAGGTATCTAGGGAAGTTATCCTTAGTGAGTACATAGAGCATCCAAGAAGTACCAATAAGTTTTGGGTCCCGAGGAGCATATTCTCTACCCCTTAGATGGGTTCGAGAGTGTTAACTCTAAATGGGTAGGGTGGTTAACCCAACCTTGATAAAGTTGACACTTAGAGATATTTTCAAGATTTTTGTTAACCTTTGAAAATGAAAAGGATTAATTGATTATTCTTTGAAATAGTAAAACATGCCAAAATTTGAGAAATTTAACTTAATTTTAAATGACACAAATAAGGAAAACTAAAAGAAATACCAAGTTGGGTTTTGACATTTTCTTGAGAAAATGAGGATCAATTTTAGATTTAGCTAAGGATTAAGGATACTTAGATAACATATCTAGGTATATTTTATTTATATTAAATTGTCATGCTTTGTTTACTCATCATATGTCATGACATCATATGTTGCATTCATGTTTATTATGAAAAATACAAAAATACCATGACATGTCATACATACATCATGTAGCTATAGCATGTTTTCTTTTGAAAATTATTTATTTTAATGTATGTCATAAATCATCATACATTATTTTTAATTCCTTGCAATTAAGGACAGTGACATTTACTAACAAATGACATCTTAGGTGGATGTTCATAATTTCTAAAATGCCTAGATAGATATACATGATCCATAGTTTAGAAAAAAAACTAAAATCTACATCTTACAAAGACTATAAGGTGACTTGTATGTGTTTTAGTACACATTAAATACAAATGAGATGCTAGAATGATGAACAAGACTCAAGATGTTGATTTAGTGCATCTATTTGAGTTTTGATTTCATCTAAACACATAGTTATGTGTACTCCAATCATTGGAAAAACTAATATACAAGTCATGTGCATTGAGCCCAAGAACATGGTTCGAAATTAGTTTTAAAAATTATTTTAAATATACTTTGGAAAACCTTAGTGAATGCTATCTTTTGATAGTAATCATCATTGAAAAGTTAAACACAAACTTGGAAGAAACATTGAAATTTTTACAAGTTTCTAATTTTGTGTCAATCTTTGAAAATAAGATGTATTTTCTTATAAAACTATTTTTCCTTGATAGTATATATCCTAAATAATGTCTACAACAATTTTTATGATTTTTAAAATTTTTAGAGTGTTTCTGAATTTCAGGAAATCAAACATCCAATCGATTGAGCGATCAATTAGAGTGCCTCAATCGATCGGGCGATCGATTGAGATGGGTATTGTCATGAGCAAAAGTTCGCTGAATCGATCATCTGATCGATTCACCCAGACATGGATCGATCAGTGGATCGATTCAAAGACTTTTTTCGTGAACAGAAGCTCACGAAATCGATCAGTGGATCAATTGAATGGTTTCAATCGATTGAGTCTCAACTTCAATCAATTGAGAAGGCTGTTTTCGACTGAAAATGTTTGATTTCAGCATTTTAAATCATTTTTAATCTAGGCAACCATTCCTAACCCCTTGAAACACATTTGTATACATTTAGGGGGAGTGTTTATGATGAAAACAAGGATGGATTGGTTAAGGAAGACTAAGTTGAAGTTTAGGTTGAGGTTTAATTTCAATATTAGATTTTTGAACCTCAAAACTTCTAATTTTGGGTTTCCTAAAGGTTTAGGAATTCCAAGTCATTGTTGGTGCAATCACAGAAGTTTGAAGCATGTTTTTAGGGGGAGCTACTCTTTATAAACATCGAAATATTTTTCCGAAACCATAGAAGATGGTAAAACCTTCGTTTTGTAAAATGCTCAAGGTTAAGCATTGGACAACAATGGAAGATTGGATATCTTCATTGTCAAAAAGGAGTATGCTCAAGGATGAGCATTGAATATAATGAAGAGTATGAGACCTTCATTGTGAGTGTGAAGTTGGTTAATGTTTAAGGGTGAGCATTGAAGATAATGAAGGGTATGAGACCTTCATTGTAGTGTTGTGAACAACATGTAAGGTTGTAAACAACATGGAGTAACTCTTTTGAGGGAGAGTTTTTGATGTGTGCCTTAATTATCCAAAGGGGAATTTGCCCTCTAAGAAAGGGAGAGAATGAAGGAAATCCTCATTCAAGCATTGACATGAAGAAGAAGTTGAGGTTATGAGATTAGTCTAACTTAAAAGTATTGTCAAATATCAAAAAAGGGAGATTATTAGTGCAATATTCCTAGGTCAAGGTTGAACTGGTTGATTAAGCTTGAGTCTTGATGTTTGGGTTTCAATGTTTAACAATACATAGAGAATGCAAATGCAATCGTCTTATTGGGGAGATTGTTGATACAATCCCCCTCTGGTTTAAGGGATGATCAGTTTGATGCGAAGAAGAGTCAAGTAGGTCAAGGTTAATCAGATACTTGACTGGGAAAGTCCTAACTGGAGGTTAGGCAAGGGAAAATCCTCGTGAGTGAAGTCAGATGGAAAACCCTAGTGAGTGAAGCTAGGTGGGTGAAAGTCCTGGTGAGTGAAGTCGGGCAGTGGGAAAATCCTGGTGAGTGAAGCCAAATGAAAACCCTAGTGAGTGAAGCTAGATGAAAGTCCTGGTGAGTGAAGTCAGGCAGATAGAAATCCCTAGTGAGTGAAGCTAGGCAGATAGAAAGACCTGGTGAGTGAAGCCAAGCACGTGGAAATCCAGGTGAGTCAAGGTTGACCGGACACCTGATGTTGGGAAGCCCAAGTAGGTCAAAGTTTTGACCAGATACTTGACATAAGAAAATCCAGATGAGTCAAGGTTGACCGGACATCTGGTGGAAGTCTAAGTGGGTCATGGAAGACTGGATACTTGGCACGAGACGGTAAGTCTAAGTGGGTCAAGGTTGACCGGACACTTGGCACGAGGAGAAAAGTCCAAGTGAGTCAAAGGGTTGACTGGACACTTGGCGAAGAAGTCTCGGTAGGTCAAGGTTGATCGGATGCTAGGTATGAGGAGTTCCAACAGGTCACGGTTGACCGGATGTTGGATTTGGGGACCTTAGGCTTGATGTAAGCAAGTCAAAGGGAAGTTAATCGATCAACCGATCGATTGAATTGTGGTTCAATCGATCGGCCGATTGATTGAAGATGTGCCACGAGTGAAGGCTGGCCCAATCGATCGAGCGATTGATTGAGAAGCGAAATTACGGCCATAAAAGTTTTCCTAATAGATCAGCCGATTAATTGGGCACCGCTAATCGATCGCTCGATCGATTGGGGGGCTAGAAATCGTGCGAGTCACGATAAGCATTGAATCGATCGGTCGATCGATTAAGGTCTTATTTCAGAGAGCACAGAGACACTCTGAATCGATCAGCCGATCGATTCAAGCCTGCCCAATCGATTGATCAATCGATTGGGTTGTGATCGTTGTGAAGGAAGCGTCGAGTTTAAAGCCATCTTCCTCGTAGCGATTCCATATCTCTTCCTCTCCACTTCTTGCGATCATTCTCACAGGTTCATGCTAGGTTCTTGAAACTTCTTGGAGCAAAATGTTGGTGCACTTCCAAGGTCAAGAGACATTCCACACAAGAAGAAGAAGTAAGGGTTTTAGTTGTATGTTGTAAATCTTGTAAGATTTTACTTGTATTTGTTTCCCTTTTCTTCTTGTTATATTGTGAGTTTGTACAATGCTTCTCTGCTTTCGGTAGTCATCGTAAATGAGTGTTTTTATAATAGATGAGTGAGTGAGGGCTGGATCCTTGGACTAGTCACATCTTCTTGAGGTGGATATCAAGTAAATCATAACGTTGTTAGGACCAAAAGTAGCTAGAGGGGGGGGTGAATAGCTCGTCGCGTGCTCGTCGCTTGGCGTTGCTTGTTTCTTCAAGGATATGCAGCGGAAAATACAGAAACAAATACAACCACGCTAACACTAGGATTTTACTTGGTATCCACCTCCAAAGGAGGTGACTAATCCAAGGATCCACACCACGCACGCACCCTCCACTATGAAACACTCCTTTTCGGTAACTACCGAGGGCGGAGAAGCCCTACAACACTCTCAGTACAAGAAGAAGAAAGGGTAGTAAAGATTAAGTAAAAGCTTACAAGAAATGCAGTGAAGACCCTAACCCTAACTTCTTCCTCTTGCAATGGATCCGCCTCTTGACTTGGAAAGCCTCCAAGAACCTTCAAGAACTGGCGATCACGTGCTTGTAGAGAGCTGTGGAGAAGCTGGTGAAGAGCTGGAATGAATCGGTGAAGAGGTCGTAAAAAGATGTCGAAGACCACGCTCGCCTGCGGCTTTAAACCCGACGCAACGGTCGGATCCCGATCGATTCGAATGTTCCGAATCGATCGGGGAGGCTTTGGATCGATCCACGGATCGATCCAGAGCGCCTCAGGAAACGCGCCCGGATCGATCCAGCGCTTATCGCGCGAAGCAGCATCGTCCCGATCGATCGGCTGATCGATCGGGACCTCTGGATCGATCCACGGATCGATCCAGAAGCTTTCTGTTCGCTGGGAAGAATCTGGATCGATCCACTGATCGATCCACAGCCTGGATCGATCCACGGATCGATCCAGCACTTGGTTTTTGCCCAAAACCAAGTCCCAAACCTCCCTAACCAACATCCGGTCAACCTTGACCTGTTGGTACATCATGCCTCGCATCTGGTCACTCCCTTGACCTGCTAGGACTCCCCACCAAGTGTCCGGTCAATCCCTTTGACCCACTTGGACTTTTACTCGTCGTGCCAAGTATCCGGTCACTCCATTGACCTACTTGGACTTCCACCAGATGTCTGGTCAACCTTGACCCATCTGGACTTCCTTCCTTGCCAAGTATCCAGTCAATCCTTTGACCTACTTGGACTTCCCAACACCAGATGTCCGATCATCCTTGATCCATCTGGATTTCCTTCCTTGCCAAGTATCCAGTCAATCCTTTGACCTACTTGGACTTCCCAACACCAGATGTCCGATCATCCTTGATCCATCTGGATTTCCTTCCTTGCCTGGCTTCACTCACCAGGACTTTCACCTAGCTTCACTCACTAGGGTTTTCCATCTGCCTAGCTTCACTCACCAGGACTTTCACCTAGCTTCACTCACTAGGGTTTTCCATCTGCCTAGCTTCACTCACTAGGACTTTCACCTAGCTTCACTCACTAGGGTTTTCCATCTGCCTAGCTTCACTCACTAGGACTTCCTTCTGTCTAGCTTCACTCACTAGGACTTTCCATCTGCCTAGCTTCACTCACTAGGACTTTCACCTAGCTTCACTCACTAGGGTTTTCCATCTGCCTAGCTACACTCACTAGGACTTCCTTCTGCCTAGCTTCACCCACTAGGACTTTCCTTCTGCCTGACATTCCAGTTAGGACTTCCCAGTCAAGTATCCAGTCAACCTTGACCTACTTGACTCTTCTTCAATCAATATCTTATTGTCAAACATCTAAACCCTAACCAAGACTCAGCTTGGTTAACCAGGTCACCCTTGACCTGAGGGATATTGCACCAACAATCTCCCCCTTTTTGATGTTTGACAATACCACAATAACACTTACAATCCCACATGTAAGTTAGGCTAATCCTATAGCCTCCTTCTTCATGCCACTAGGTAATGAACCCATAAATTAAGCTTTTCATTCTCCCCCTAAGAGGGCAAACTCCCTCTAGGTAATGAAAACCTAACTTACTTCCTTTCATTCTCCCCCTATTGGCACACATCAACCTCCTACTAATAAAACACATCAACCCGTCTTTGGACACACATCAACCTATGCTCCAATTTTGGGCACACTTCAACAACTCCATTTGTTGAAGACTCTCCCCCTGAAGAGTTGCTCATCGTTGTTCACAACATCACTTATTGTGATCAACACGATACTGAAGGTCCCATACCCTTCATTATCCTTACCCTACATTCTCCCCCAATGTAGGTAAATGCCCATTCTTGAGCATTATCCTTTGAAAACACTTGAACAATGAGGATATCCACTCCCCATTAAAGTTCAATCGCTCAACCTTGAGCATTTTCAAACAGAAGGTTAACCACCTTCCAAGGTTCATGAAAAAATAATTTTCATGTCTTTAAAGAGTCCCTCCCCCTAAAGACATGGTGGTAACTTCTGTCATTGCACCAACAATGACTTGGAATCCCTAAACCTTTAGGAAACCCAGATTTAGAAGTTTTGAGGTTCAAATGTTCAAAATTTGAAACAAACCTCAACCTAAACTTCAATGAAGTCTTCCTTAACCATTCCATCCTTGTTTTCAACACGAAAACACCCTTTTTATGTATACAAATGTATTTTAAGGGTTTGGAATGGTTACCTGGACTAAAATAGGTTCAAAGTGCTGAAATCAGCTTTCCCAGCCAAAATCAAGAATTGGATCGATTGAGTTGGGTTCCAATCGATTGAACCTTTCAATCGATCCACCGATCGATTCAGACTACCGGATCGATCGGCTGATCGATCCAAGCTCACCGATGAAGGCTTCTGAATCGATCCATGGATCGATTCAGGCACTCCAATCGATCCATGGATCGATCGGAGCTCTGATAGTTGCTGAAATTCCATTTCAGTCAACTTCAGAAACCCCTAGTAAATTCTACAAAAATCCAAAAATTATGAAATTTCGTGTAGACATTGTTTAGGGCATATATTATCAAGGAAAAATAGTTTTCTATGAAAATACATCATATTTTCAAAGATTGACACAAACTTGAAAACTTGCAAAAACTTTAGTGTTTTCTTCAAGTTTGTGTCTAACTATTCAATGGTGATTACTATCAAAAGATAGCCTTCACTAAGGTTTTCCAAAATCATTTTGAAACCTTTTTCAAACCAATATCCCACCATATTCCTTGGGCTTAATGCACATGACTTGTACATTAGCTTTCCCAATGATGGGAAAACACATATCTATGTGTTTTGATGAAACTAAAACTCAAAAGAATGCACTAAATCAATATCTTGAGTTTTGTTCATCATCCTAACATCTCACTTGTATCTAATGTGCACTAAAACATATACAAGTTATCTTATAG
Organism: Zingiber officinale; assembly: GCF_018446385.1. Taxonomy (NCBI): domain Eukaryota; kingdom Viridiplantae; phylum Streptophyta; class Magnoliopsida; order Zingiberales; family Zingiberaceae; genus Zingiber; species Zingiber officinale. Next base: position 20,541,632 of record NC_055989.1, read on the forward strand.
GTCTTTGTGAGATGTAGAGATTGGTTTTGCCCTAATCTAGGGATCATGCATACTATCTAGGCATTTTGGAGATATTAGACACCCACCTAGGATGTCACTTGTTAATAGGTGTTGTTAAATGCCTTTTGTCCTTGATTACAAGGAATTAAACTTAATGCATGATAATGTTATGGCATACATCAAAAGGAAATAATTTTCAAAAGAAAATATCCTATAACTACATGATGTATGAATGTCATGACATGGTATTTTTTGTATTTTTCATAATAAGTCATGAATGCAAAAGTAGACATGATGTCATGGCATATGATGGGCAAACAATCATGGCAAGATTTAGCATAAATAAAATATACCTAGATTAGCTATCTAAGTATCCTTAAAACCTTAGCTAAACTTACAACTTAAACCTAGATTGCCCTTAAGTGCGTCAAGAAAAACGCCAAAACCTAAATTGGCATTTCTAATTCCCTTGATTAATTTATGCCAATTGAAATTAAGCATATTCCTCAAATGTTGGCATATTTCATTTTTCCACAAGAGTAGCACTTTAAAGTTAAGGCCCGGATTGCCTTAAATTTCCTAAGAACATACCAAAATCCCAACTTGGTAGCTCTTATGAATTTCCCAATGTGTGCCTTTTAAGATTAAAATCAACTTTTCACCACTAGGCACATTTTACTCTTTCAAGGAGTAAATAATAGTTCCATTTCATTTTCAAATGTTAACAAAAACCTTGAAAATGCTCCTTGAGTGTCAATTTCCTCAAAGTTGGGTTAACTACCCTTCTAATTGGAGTTGACACTCTCTAACCCATTTATGGGGTAGAGAAGATGCTCCTAGGAACCCAACACCTATTGGTGCTCCTTGGATGCTCTAGGTACTCACTAGGGATAACTTCCCTAGATACCTTCCTAGTGACCTTGTTGGGCTTCTTAGAAGCCTTGGTCACATTTTCTAGGTCAACCCTAGGGATAGCCTCCCTTGTGACCTTGTTAGTGACTTTCTTAGACTTCTTAGAAGTCTTAGTCACTTTGGTTGCAGAAATACCCTTAGGGATGACTTCCCTAGTATTCTTGACTTGACCACTAAACCTAGGGTTTGTTCCATAACTATATGGAACCCTATGATAACTAGGCACATCCTTCTTAGCCTTTGGTTTGTATCCCAAACCTCTATGGCTATTTGATGGCTTTGACTTTCCTAGCCCTAGGTTTTGCTCATTTTGCCCTTTTAGGATATTTTCCATCCTTTTTAGGGTCTTTTCCATTTTATCAAGTCTTGATCTCAAGACTTGATTTTCTATCATTAAATCCTTAGAATTTGGTTTTTCATTAAGTCCATGAGCATTTTTGTTTCTAGGCTTATAGCTACAATCCTTAGAGTTCTTGCCTAGACTTTTACCTACATTCCTAGCCTTAGGTGTAGTAGTTTTGGCATGTAGGGCCACATGCTTTTCCTTAAAGCCCTCATGCTTCCTATTCTTATGGTAAATCGCATTAAAATGATAAAAATTAGAACTATCATGCTTTTTACCATAATGTAAAGGAGTAGGCTCAATAAATGTTACCTTCTTCTTTACCTTGGAGGCTCCCCCTTGACTAATGCCTCCTTGAGCCTTGACCATCTTCTTCCCCTTGAGGCATTGACTCGTAATGCCCCTTTTGATTGCAAGAGAAGCATATAATATGCTCCTTGCTCTTCTTTGTGTTGGGATGGTCTCCTTGGGCTTCACCTTGCCCTTTTGTGCCACTTGGCCCTTCTTCTTGGCTAATTTAGGGCACTTGCTCTTGTAGTGCCCATGTTCCCTACATTCAAAGCATATAATATGATTTTTATTATTAATTGAAATATTTATACCTTTGCTTGTAGGGGTGGCATCTTTTTCTTTGGATCCGGAGGTAGAAGCTTCCTCTTGATCGGACCTTGATTCTCCTCCATTTGATTTTTCTTGACTTGTGGAGGTAGAAGCTTCTTCCTCCTCTTCTTCTCTTGACCCGGATGTAGAAGCTTCTCCTTCTTCTTGATCCGGTGTCACCAAGGATTGCTCCCCCTCAATCCTAGAAGTGGAGGCTTCATCATCTTGAATATGAAACAAGGAGTATGCTCCCTCCTTGTTCCCTTCGTTGCATTCCCTTGAGGATGAAGCTTCTTGGATTTCCTCTTCTTCGGAGGTTGAGCATCTCTCAACCTCGGAATCCTCCTCTTGGTCTTGCTCCAAAGAGTCACCCTCTCTGGATTCTGCTTGCTCTGGTACAGTGGAGGGGATCTCTTCATGAAGCTTGGCCAATTTTCTCCATAAGTCCTTTGCATCTTCAAATTCTCCAATTTTGCAAAGGATGGTGCTTGGCAATAAATTGACCAAAAGCTTGGTCACTTTTTCATTGGCCTCGCACCTTTGGATTTTCTCCGAGCTCCATTTGCTTTTCTTGAGAAGCTTACCCTTGGAGTTTGTTGGAGCTTCGAAGCCTTCCATTAGAGCAAACCATTGCTCTATCTCCATCATAAGAAAGGTTTCGATTCTTGATTTCCAAGAATCGAAGCTTGTGGATGTGTATGGTGGAGCCACCCTTGTGTCAAATCCAAGTCCATCTTGGAATTGCATCTTGAAGTTGAGCTTGATAAAATCTTGAACTTGAAGAATTTGCTCCAACTTCTTCACCCTCTAGCTTTTCTTGATATGCTTGACCCTTCCGGCGATGATTCCGGTGAAGAGCGGCCTTGCTCTGATACCACTTGTTAGGACCAAAAGTAGCTAGAGGGGGGGTGAATAGCTCGTCGCGTGCTCGTCGCTTGGCGTTGCTTGTTTCTTCAAGGATATGCAGCGGAAAATACAGAAACAAATACAACCACGCTAACACTAGGATTTTACTTGGTATCCACCTCCAAAGGAGGTGACTAATCCAAGGATCCACACCACGCACGCACCCTCCACTATGAAACACTCCTTTTCGGTAACTACCGAGGGCGGAGAAGCCCTACAAGACTCTCAGTACAAGAAGAAGAAAGGGTAGTAAAGATTAAGTAAAAGCTTACAAGAAATGCAGTGAAAACCCTAACCCTAACTTCTTCCTCTTGCAATAGATCCGCCTCTTGACTTGGAAAGCCTCCAAGAACCTTCAAGAACTGGCGATCACGTGCTTGTAGAGAGCTGTGGAGAAGCTGGTGAAGAGCTGGAATGAATCGGTGAAGAGGTCGTAAAAAGATGTCGAAGACCACGCTCGCCTGCGGCTTTAAACCCGACGCAACGGTCGGATCCCGATCGATTCGAATGTTCCGAATCGATCGGGGAGGCTTTGGATCGATCCACGGATCGATCCAGAGCGCCTCTGTGCTCAGGAAACGCGCCTGGATCGATCCACGGATCGATCCAGCGCTTATCGCGCGAAGCAGCATCGTCCCGATCGATCGGCTGATCGATCGGGACCTCTGGATCGATCCACGGATCGATCCGTAAGCTTCGCTCACGGAAGATCCGGATCCACCGATCCGATCCACGGCCGGATCGATCCACGGATCGATCCAGACTTGGTTTTGCCCAAAACCAAGTCCCAAACCTCCCTAACCAACATCCGGTCAACCTTGACTGTTAGTACATCATGCCTCGCATCCGGTCACTCCCTTGACCCCAGACTCCCACCAAGTGTCCGGCCAATCCTTTGACCCACTTGGACTTTTACTCGTCGTGCAAGTATCCGGTCAACCCATTGACCTACTTGACTTCCACGATGTCTGGTCAACCTTGACCCATCCGGACTTCCTTCCTTGCCAAGTATCCAACAATCCTTCGACCTACTTGACTTCCCAACACCGATGTCCGATCATCCTCGATCCATCGGATTTCCTTCCTTGCCAAGTATCCAGTCAATCCTTTGACCTACTTGGACTTCCCAACACCAGATGTCCGATCATCCTTGATCCATCTGGATTTCCTTCCTTGCCTGGCTTCACTCACCAGGACTTTCACCTAGCTTCACTCACTAGGGTTTTCCATCTGCCTAGCTTCACTCACTAGGACTTTCACCTAGCTTCACTCACTAGGGTTTTCCATCTTCCTAACTTCACTCACTAGGACTTCCTTCTGTCTAGCTTCACTCACTAGGACTTTCCATCTGCCTAGCTTCACTCACTAGGACTTTCACCTAGCTTCACTCACTAGGGTTTTCCATCTGCCTAGCTACACTCACTAGGACTTCCTTCTGCCTAGCTTCACCCACTAGGACTTTCCTTCTGCCTGACATTCCAGTTAGGACTTCCCAGTCAAGTATCCAGTCAACCTTGACCTACTTGACTCTTCTTCAATCAATATCTTATTGTCAAACATCTAAACCCTAACCAAGACTCAACTTGGTTAACCAGGTCACCCTTGACCTGAGGGATATTGCACCAACAAACGTTAGCGTTGCTGGAATGTTTTCCATTGCACATCATCATCACGAACCAAGTCAACGAACGCGACGAGCTATTCACCCCCCTCTAGCTACAAATCGATCCTAACATAAGTTTGTTTGGCACGTAATCAAGTTAAGTTAAATTAAATTTAAAATGAATCAAGTCATTAAAATAGTTATGTAAATTTTATTTTACGAGTTTGAATTTGATTGACTTAGATGTTATCGAGTTTTTAGTTCAAGTTGGTTTGCAACTTACAATTTTAACTTTATTTTTTTAGTTATTGAATTTGATAATATAAATTTATTTATTTATTTTAATTTATTTTAAATTTATTTATTATATTGATAAAAATTTTATTGATGAATATAATTTTATTTATAAATATTATTCATAAAAATTGTTCACAACTTTTATTCACGTGTTTATAATCCTTGTTTAGCAAAAAATATATAGAGCTAAGTTTATTTATTTAGTTTAATGTAAGCAACATGATTGATATATTTTTAGAAGAAAAGAATTCTAAGAAGATTTAAGTGTTACTGTTTCCCATCGAGCCATGTAAGATCAGGGAGCAGCTCGATAACAAGCGCTCTAAAATTTCTGGTCAGAAGGCTCTTATGTCAAATGATGGCTTCATGAATCATGGCATCACAAAGATCAAGTTTAAAAAGATAAATGTAGTTCTCGGACTACTACGCGTAATGATTACATCATTTAAATGATTATTTAGATATCTAAAAGTTAAATATCAATTATTATGTACTATAGAAATTTATCTTCAATAGGACGAACATTGGCTATTTGAATGAGCATTTATAAATATTTTTTAATTTATTTTAATCATCGATCAAAATTTTTTATGAGATTACATTGTTCACCTCTACGATGAGTGTAAACAATAACTGATGCTAGTGGATTTAACCAAATGAATAAGACGAGTTTGTATCAACTGTAAATATCTTATAGTTAAAAGAAGTAGACGAAGACAAACATTCAACCATTCCTAAAGACATTTTCAAATGTATATAAAGAAAAATAAATAAATGAAAGAAAAAACGACAGAATGAGAGAGAAATGACATTCATTTTTCAAAAATATAATTAAAATATTTTTAAAATTTTAGCATATTAGAATATAAAAATAAGACAGCAACTGAAATTTAGAAAGAAAGTTTTTGTCTAGGTTACGTGGTAAAAAAGATGATGCGCTCTTCTTCCATCCTAAGATATTTATAAGGGAGGTAAAATCATGACTGCTTTCATGTCTGCTCCATGCTATTAGATGGAGTTAATTCATGTGAGATGATTGCCTTTTTTTTTAAATAGTTTTTCAATATGAAGAAAGTAAATTATGGATGATTAATTGAATTCGTTGAATTTCGATCCAAAAATTTCATACATAACATTCCAATATGCACCGTCCATAGAAGATCAAAATGAGACTGCAATCAGCAATGATACATGAAAGACCGACAACAAAGGCTAGCTAATGGGCCGCGCCGGATTGAGCCTGAGTGATTCAATTCAGCCCGTTCAAGGCCCGTATGGTCCCAATGGGGCCATGTCGATCTGGGCCTAGGTCGCAATTAGTAGTCTAGCAGGGGTAAGGTCCCACCCTAACGAGCCAATAGGCACAAGGATTAAGTTAGTGAGTTAATCAAAACCAGAAACCCAAACTAATGAAGCAAAACAAATATTTAGGTTTATAAACAATTTTTTTTGTTTCAATTTATTTAAAAATAAATGTTTGAAAATTAACACTATTCAGCTCCAACCAATTTTAGAAAATAATAAAAAAAATAAATATATTTTTCCACCCAGCAAAAAATAGGCAGAGTTTCATCTTCTTTAAATAAATTTATATCATCGAAGGTTTTAGTGGGCGACTTATGCTGCCTCGGTTGATGCTCTCTTCCGCCGAAAGAAACACTGCGCAGACCTGCCGCCGCTTGTCCTTCAGCTTCGCCCGGCCATCGCCGCCGCTCTCCAACTTTAGAATTCCTCTGGAACCCTCCTCCCGCCGTCTGCTGCTCTCCTGTAATGCTCAAATCACCCGCAGCGGGCGCCATGGCGATCCCCTCGCCGCCCAGTCGACTTTCGACCGCATGCCCTTCCGCGACGTCGTCTCCTGGACGGCGCTCCTCACCGCCTACGCCGATAACGGCCAGATCTCCGCCGCGCGGAGAGTGTTCGACGAAATGCCCAGCAGAAACACCGCCTCCTGGAACGCGATGATGACTGCCTATGCGCGCTCCTCCAGACTTGCCGAGGCTTCCGAGTTGTTCGCTCGGATGCCAGGCCGGAACGCGGTCTCCTACGGCGCCATGATCTCCGGATTCGCCAAGAACGGGATGATGAAGGAGGCCGAGGAAGTCTACCAGGCGATGCCGCGGAGGTGGCGCGACCCGGTAGCTACGCACGCTTTGATATGCGGGTACTTGCGGGAAGGGAAGCTCGATTTGGCTACTCAAGTGTTCGAGGCGATGGAGGTGAGGGATGTGTTTTCTTGGAGCTCGATGGTCGATGGGTATTGTAAATGTGGGAGGGTCTGCGACGCCAGAGAGCTATTCGACGCAATGCCTGAGAAGAATGTAGTTTCTTGGACTGCTATGATTCAAGGGTGCGTAAGAAGTGGAATGTGGGAAGATGGTTTTAGACTATTTCTACAGATGCGAAGAGAGTGCGTGAGCTTCAATTCCATGACGCTATCTGTCATGGTTGATGCTTGCTCTGCACTGGACAGGATAAGAGAAGGGATTCAATGTCATGCTCTCATCTTGGCTCTGGGACTCCAAAATGATGTCTTCCTGGGCAATTCAATTATTGTCATGTATGCAAGAGCTCGTTGGATGGATGATGCCAGGAGGTCATTCAATTGTATGAGCATAAAAGATTTGGTATCATGGAATTCATTGATTGCCGGATACATCCAGGATGATGCATTGGAAGCAGCAAATGAATTGTTTGAGGCAATGCCTGAAAAGGATATTATTTCGTGGACTTCAATGGTAGTGGGATTTTCCAAGAGAGGGTGGATTTCTGAGTCTGTTCGTCTATTTCAAGAGATGCCTGAAAAAGATGAAATTGCTTGGACTGCTATCATCTCAGCATTTGTGGCAAATGGGAAACATGAAAATGCAATACTATGGTTCAATTGCATGGTTGATGAAGGGTTTAGGCCCAGTGCTCAAGCATTGAGCAGTGTGCTTAGTGCCTCAGCTAACCTTGTAATTCTTGACGTGGGAATGCACATTCATGCATGCACAATCAAAACAAATCTAGAGTCAGACGTGGCTGTTCAAAGTTCCTTGGTCTCAATGTATGCAAAATGTGGGAGTGTGACTGATGCCTATCACATTTTCTTGTCAATTGGTGAACCAAACCTAGTAACAGTAAATGCCATGGTGACAGCATTTTCTCAACACGGTTTAGTTAAAGAGGCACTTGAATTGTTAGAAGACATGCAGAGATATGGCTGCAAACCTAATCATGTTACCTTCTTGGGGATTCTTTCAGCTTGTGCTCATGCAGGTTTGGTCGATGAAGGTTACAAGCACTTCAAATCCATGACAACTTTATATTGTGTAGAACCAGGACTTGATCATTATACTTGCATGGTTGATCTATTAGGACGCTCAGGGTTACTCAGAGAAGCAGTTGACTTGATCAACTCACTGCCTTTGTCTCCTCACTCTGCAATTTGGGGAGCATTGCTTAATGCCAGTAGTATTCACTCTCATCTGGAATTTGCAGAGCTAGCAGCCCAGCGACTTTTGGAATTAGAACCAAACAATTCAGCAGCTTATTCAGTTCTGTCAAATATGTATGGTTTGGCAGTGAACAAGAAGTCTGAAGAAAGAATGAGGATGACACAGATGTCCAATGGTGTGCGGAAGACTCCAGGATATAGCTGGGTTATTTTTGACAATGCTTTAAGACAGCTAAACATGTAGCAAGTACCAGATGCAAATCATACATGATTCACAATTGTGAGAATGTCTCATCTTTTCTGTAGAAGGGCATTTTTTCCCCCTTGAAAAATGTCTTCGGTTTCCAATTACCTTGAATTACTCAGCATTCTGGTAGGAAATACTAGACACAAAGTGGCAAATTTGTTAAGCTAAAGAAGAATCAACTAGAGTCATATGATTGGTAAATTATTATCCTCGCCAGATATGGTGTTTATAGGAATTCCCAAAAATCTGCAAGATGATAAACAGGATTACTTCACTCTGAATATGTTTTACTTTAAAATGTCATTTGGGTGGACTGCCAGAAATAAGTGATGATGCTCTATCTTATGTATTGATGCGGTGAAGGTGTTTCTCTCTTCCTTTGATATTGTGCTGTTGCCTGGTGTGAACTCTCTTCTGTTGATAATGCTGGAATTGAGGTGGTATTCTCTGTTCTGTTGACATTTCACTGTATCCTGAATTCTACTTCAGTTTCTGCATCCTAGTAAGAATGCACTTTGTTCCATGTTCCCCTGAGTTTATGTTTAACTAACTGATTTTTTTTTTCCGGATTTGTTCAGATGTCAAGGACAGCATAATACAACTGAAATTATTTAGCCACTTACGTAGGAAACTGCTCACGTACAGTAGCAAGGACAATAATCCTCTGCCGCATGTTGCCATATCATGAAATTTGCTCGCATGTTATTATCAACATTGCCATATTAATTTCATGCTCGTGAATATATATATTTGAAGTTGTTAGGAACTCAATAATCAAACAATAGAAAAGATAGTTTTGACTTTTAGCTACGAAATAAAAAATGTGAGTAGACGTGATATCCTTGCTTCAAAATCATGTTTCTGTGGTCTAACATCATCATTTTCTCTACATTTAAGCTGAGTTTCTCAGTTCGCTCCATCCTGTCAACTCCCACATTGATGTCCCTATCTAGCTTCTAGCCTAAGAGCTTGCAGAACTTGTAGAGCTCTCATCCAACCTCAATAAATCCACAATAAACCTAGCACAATCAATTTGTAATCTCCTTCTAACCCAGCAGAGGTAGGTGAGGTCATTACCATCGTTGTAGACACACTGACTAGTCACTCTTGAGATACTGAGTCAAGGATGTAGGCTAAATTGCCTTTGTTTACTTGATATTATATCATGTGTCCATTTGAGGCCCACAGCATATGAGAATGGAAAAAAAAGAGTAAAAAAGGACAATATTTGAAGAAAAAAAGAAGAGAGATTGAACAGTGCAAAAAGGAATGATTAAGAAAATGAGCTTATTCAAGGAGAGAGAAATAATGATGAACAAATAAAGAGATAGCACTAATACTCTAGTATTAGCAAAAAAAAAAAAAAAAGGAGAATAAAATGGTCAAAGGGGAATAAGAGATCTTAAATACTTATTTTTTCCTATCTCCTCTTTGTCTCAGTGACCACTAATTTCTTTCTCACGTTTGAAGAGATATGTTGAAAATGATAAAAACTAGTCATTCTCTTTTGACCTAGTCCTCTTTATACCCCTCTAGATAGAGATTTTGTTTGAGCAAATTGAGTTTGGAACTTAGAATGTGCATACACAAGCAGGGAGAGGCTTAGTGAACATGTCTACCAATTGATTAGAGACGGAGATGGATAGTAGTTTGATGTGTCCTCCTTTGGAATGCTGTCGACTGAAGTAGCAATCAGTTTCTATATATGTTGTTGCATATAAGAAATTATTGTGTGCAACTTGTGTTGCACATTGAGTGTTATGGTAGAATGGTGTGGGATGCGTTCTCTGTTGGTTGCAACTTTGAAAAGAGTCTTCGTCTCTCTTCTAATAACCTCTTTCTCGAGTAAATGATAAGAGTTTATATGGTCTCCTCTCAAACATCCTTGTTTCTTGAAGTAATATCATCCTTTATGAATCTCTCACTATTAACTCCTCTATATTCTGGAAACTTGAGAATTTTGTGGTATACTTAACTTGAGAGGATTTAAGAAAGAATACTATATGCCTTTTTGAGATTATCATTGACATGTATTCTGAACACTCTTTCTTGAAGCTTATGACTTATAGTCTAGCCTTCTAAATCTTTGAAGATCAATACAGAGCCTTGCATCTTTAAGCCATTACAATAGTATCACGTCTTCATCTCCATCATTGTCAACTTGACTTGTGATCTAGTGAACTTGACAAACATTGAACCAACCTCAAGTGATCAAACTATAGGAAAAACATTGGTTGCCTATGGACCAATTTCCTTCTTTTTTGTGAGATATTTTCCAATTTATGTAGAGAATTGAACTTAGATGATATTGATACCCGAACTTGAGGTGGAGTGTTAGAATTGCTACTACGAATGGTTAAAGTCATAGTTACATGCTGAATGTCCCACACTCCACATTTTTTTTCTTCTAATAATCTAGGTGTTTGGGCCTTCAACTCAACAAATCTTGGAGGCAGACGTCTTCCCCCCCCCCTGGTTCGCCTATAGGGTAAATTCCGAAGTGCAAGCGGCTCCTCCCATCGTTCCAGGTTTTTCATCCCACTGGAGGAAAATGCTCTACAATGTGCCATAGTTGGGATTCAAACCATTGGTGGTTGGGTAAACTGCTGAACCATTCCGGGGTACCTCCACACCCCACATTTAGTTATAGGGTGAGTCATTCTTTCTAAATAACTTTAATTCTTCCCAACCATGTATTAACTGGAGGGATAAGATCTATGTGGTCAAATTCCAAATCATTGGGAGTACATACGATTTAATGATGATGATGTCAATAAACATCCTTTGATTAATATATATTATCCATTTAGAATTGTTTTGTATAATCAATATACAAGGTTATATACACAGGTGGAGTTTATTGCCCACACCGCCTCGACAAAAAAAAACAAAATTATATAGTTTTTACCCTAAGTCTAAACGCTCATCTCCTTCCCCCTCTCCGCGGCAAGCAAGCACTCTGCAACAAGCAAGCCCTCCGCACTCCACAGCAAGCAACCCCAACGCACTTCGGAACAACTAGCAAGCAAGGAAACTCAAAGGCAACCCTAAACTTTTTTCTTCTTTTGTTCAACAAAAAGTGTTAGCAGCCGTGTCACCATCTTTTTTGTTGAACAGAAAAAAAAAGTTGAGTTCCCTTTGAGTAAAGGTATCATTTGGGGTGGGTCGGGTCGGATTGAAATTTTTTTAAAAAAAATCTCAACCCGAAACTAGACCCAAATCCGAATTCAACCCGAAACCCCTAACCCGAACCCGAATAACTCGAACCCGACCCAAATAACATGAATAGTCTGATTCAAAATGTTTTTTTAGCTATTTTCCCAATAGTTCATCACTTTTATCTCAATACTTTATCATGATCATACTAACATTGATATATATACATAAAAATATCTTAATTTTTAAAATAAAATTTGATTTAATTCTAAAAAAATCACTAAGCCCTAAATTTGGGTCAACCCGAATCCGATCCGTATCTGATCCGAAAATTTTCAACTCAAAAACCCTTTAACCCGAACCCGACTCGAATCCGAAAATTTCCAACCCGAACATGATTTTTTTTAGGGTTGGGTCGGGTTCATTTTTGACACCCCTACTTTTGATCTTCCTTGCTTGCTAGTTGTTGCGGAGTACGTTGGGCTTGCTTGTTGTGGAGTGCGGAGGGCTTGCTTGCCGCGAAGAGGGGGAAGGAGACAAACAAAGACTTTAGAGTATAAAATATATAATAATTTTTTTTTGTTTGAGCCTAATGTGGGGCAGTTGCCTACACTGGCCGTGTAACCTCCACCCGTGCTTCACACTCCACAACAAGCAAGCTCAACGCACTCCACAACAACTAGCAAGCAAGAAAGCTCAAAGGTAGCTCTAAACTTTTTTTTCCAATTCAACAAAAATGATGGCGATGCGGCTGCTCGCGCTGCCTTGTGAAGTATCCTCCTAGCGGCCGTTGCTGCCTAGCCAGACAGACGTGATCGCGATCGCTGTCCTGCCAACTGCCAGGCAATGACGCAGCTGCTGCCCCACCAGGCAGCGACGTGGCCGCTTGCAAGGCGACCACAAAAGCACTTTTTGAGTCCAAATCAATTTAGCAAATATGTTCCATATTTGTGTTCTGTTGTTTCCTATTCTTCCCCCTCTATTGGCAAAAAAGTGAAGATCAAAATTATTCAGAGTGACATTTACTTGTTACATTGATTGAATTCTTTTGCTATGCTGCTATTTTCCTATTTGGTTTCTGTCTTTCTGGGATGTGTAATCTCTGTATCGAGCATTCAAAAAACCCATCTTTAAGGTTCCTGCAGCAGATTTTTCCACCTTGCATAATTTTGTTTAAACCATCAGGCGCGTTTAGCTCCTTTTGGCCTTCCATTCATTAAAGCGTCAATATTCTTCCTTCACTGCTGCTACCTAAATACTATTTTGCTATAATCCATACTTTGTACGCTTTCAATAACCCCTGTAGAGATGCTGCTATGTCTATCATATTTCTTATTTTTTCTATGATAGATTGCTTAAGTTGTGCATCATCAGCATTTGATTGTTATATGAAATGGACTGCAATCGTGCTCACGCACTGACTTAGCTTTAATAAGTTGGATCTCTTTCGAAACAGGATAATAGTTTTCATTGGAACTGCAATCCGTAGTTAGTATTGGGTTTGATGAGTTTGTATCCAAGTCAAGATCTTAAAGTTCACATTTTCAAATATCTAGTTTGGCTGATTATAGGCAACATGAAGACTTTGTTTTGACTTTAACGATATCTACCTTCCATACTTTTCCCCCAAAATATTATTTCCTTCCATTAAGATTGAATGTTTTCCTCCTAATTTGCACATTCATAAGCTCTGCCCCATAGTTATTTAAGATGTGAGGTGCCCAAAAGCGCATAGGTGCTGTGGGGCTGAGCCGCTAGGCGCAAAGTGAGGCGTACGCCTTATTGAACTAAGACATTTTGAGTATAAATTTTTACAATTCAAACATATATAGTGAATTTCTGTCAAAATATTTCACTAATAAAATTTAAATATTTCATAAACTATTAAACAATAATGTAAATATAAAATTTACTATTTAAATATTGAAATAGGTTATCCTCATAATCAAAATCAAACTTCAAATTAAAGAAAAAAATAAATTTCAAATATCTAAATCATCAAAATCTTCATCTTCTTTCTCAGTCATATATACATCATTAAAATTAGCACTAATGTGGTGTTTGATTTCAAAGAACAACACTGCATAAGTGTTGGTTGGAGGGAGGGGTAAAATTTTAACAAGAGGAAAATTGTACATTAAGCGCATTTCATTCAAGTATTGCACTCACTGCTCAGATGCCTAGGAGTAACTAGGCGTGCGCTTTTCACAACTATGTTGTGACCAATATTGTTGATCATTCTACGTTGTTAGTTGTTTTTGAAGACTATTATACAATTAAGCAATAAACATGAGTCTTATCTATGGTAATAGATGGTTTTAGAATTTTCAGTGTTTAAATTTGGATTGTTGTTTTTTTTTTAATTTATTTTTAAGAGAAAATCACTATATCTACAATGCATAGATTTTTTAAAAGAAAAGATCCAGAATTAGAAGAACAAAACATTGAAGATGTTAAATTTGAAAATTTTGATTACAAGATTTTATATATTTTTTTTACTTTATTAATTATATATATTATTGCCTACGCTGATTAATATCCTAGCTCTGCCCTTGGCTGTATAGGTTTGATTATCTGGTACCATGCTTGTTCTTTATGTTGCTAAGATTGGTATTACAGAAATATTTGAACTCTTGCTACGAACAAGGTAGAGGTGGTAGACTTAGGTAATTCCATTTCCAAGGGTCAGGATCCAATAGCAACAAGCAAAGAGTAGGTACAAGTAGTTTTTATACTTGGACCATCTATTTTTTCCTTGTGTATATAACCAACACGTGCCATTTCAAGATCATCAGATTCATTGATCATGTTTTGAAAAAATGAAAATAACCATCATCAGAAACACTTGATTTATTGAAGTGGGGTATTGTACTTAGGGGGCGTTTGGTTCTTTATTAGGAATAGGAATTGGAATTGGAATTGGAATTGGAATGAGAATCATAGTATTGTGGAATGAGAATGGATATGAGCATGGATATCACTCTTAAAAATAATGTTTGGTTAGTTGAATATTTTCTATCGGAATAAATTAAAATTTCCTTTTTTACCCTTAAGGAAAATAAGAGAAAAAAAATAGATGTGAGAGAAAGTATGATGAGAGAGAAAGTGTGATGGAAAGAATGAAGAGAGGGAAAGTGTGATGAGAGAAAATGAGGAAAGAGAGTGTAATGAGAGAGAGCATGATGAGAGAAAATGAGACAGAAAGTATGACGGGAGAGGATGAAGAGAGAGAAAGTGTAATGAGAAAAAATGAGGAGAGAGAGTATGATGGGAAAGATTGAGGAGAGAGAAAGTATGATGAGAGAGAAGTGTGATGAGAAAAAAAAGAGGGAAGAGAGTGATGGAAGAGACTGAGGAGAGGGAAAGTGTGTGATAAAATAAGGACAGAGAAAATATGATGAGAGAGAATAAGGAGAGAGAAAGTGATAAAAAAATATATATATTTTGATATTTGATATTAAGGGGGGAAATTTTAGTTTTAGGTCAAGGGTATTTTTAGAATAAAGGAATATTTTGATGGTTGAAAATAGAGTAATGACTCATTGAAGGGGGAGGGACATGGGAATGAGTCATTACCTAATTATAAGGATTCATTCCCTTATTTGTATTTCCATTCATGTAATCCAAAATTAACAATGACAATCAATAATTGTTATTCCCATTCCCCACTCTTATTCCCCTAAACCAAACACCCCCTCAATTCAGAGAAGTATCACACCTAGTATATAACCTTTTAATTTTAAATTCTTTTACCTTCGTCTAGGACTAAAAACTATCACAAGTCTCTGATATTTATTGAATTATCATTTTCAGGGAAAAAGACTACCTTCATTGACGATCGCTGATGATAAACCTGACGGTTTTATGTGGACAGGTGTGTGAAGGCGCCATTTTCCTTTGTAGATTTTTATTGCCTGTCAAAATTCCAAAGAATATTCAAGTCTTCCTATCCTTTTTTAAAAGGCATTTTACCGAATCAAATTTATCCACTATTTCCCTTTTTTTGGTAGATGAGATGCATCATAAGTTGCCTTCAGTTACTTAGTTCAACTTTTATAACTTTTCTTCACCCATCCAAAAGCACTGTGAAGAGTCGTTGCAATGTTCTGTACAGTCTATGGTTTCATTGGCAATTTGAAACGTCCAAATTAAGAACACATCAACCCATCAACCTGTCTCATCAAAGCAGCTAAGGGGGGTAAATTTTTTATTCCCTAAGCTGCACTTCATGAAATTTAGTTACTATGTATGTGTTTAGTTTGGACTATCTTGTGTGCTTTGAGAAGCAGGCAGGATGAAAAAGTAGAAGAAGAGTTCATCCTATAATCTCAATTCTTTTCTGCTTACTATACGGAACAGGGATGGAGAGTTTAAAAAGTGACTCTGTACCGTTGCCACCCCTGTGGTTGAGATTGGTTCAATGTTGCTAGGTTTTCTCTGTGAACTTGTTTTCCACCATCAACCAACATCATGCCATTAACGCACCTTGTTACAATAAGCCATTTATTCTTTGTTGTTTTCTTCTCTTTCTACCCTGCAAATGAAGGCAGTGTCACATCAAGTAGCATGCCAGACTTCAGCAAACTATATATGCCTCACATTTCACGTGAATTTAGCTGATTTATGAGGTTGTCATGTTCAAGAACAATAAATTCTTTTTATGTTTTTTTCCATAGCAACAGTTTTAGATGACTAAGTGACAAAATTTTACTTTTTGTTCATGTCTGGATGACGTTTTTGGTGCATTCCGTGTTTGTAAGGGAAGTCCTGAAATGCAAGATGTCTCCAATTCTGAAGGAAAGCAACAAACCTGTCAATGCACGTCAAATTAAGGCCATCCAAGTCAAGCACAGCAAGCAAACATGTGTATGGTCTCAAATTTAATAATTTGGCTTCACATGAATTATGGTATATGTTTTACTATTATTTAATGTTGATGTCATGCTAAGATTAATTTGGCATCATGAAAACATTTCCTTTGTTAATTCACAAAATTAACAACTGTATTATATTTACCAGTAATATGGCTTAAGATTAGTGTAGTTGTTTTTAAATAGTTGAGATAAATATGATGTGTGCATAGATATTATCAGTGATAGGGCTTAGAAATATAGTGGCTAAGTAGATGCTTCTAAATAGTTGGACCAAAAAGATGGAGGATAAATTCTGTATAAAATTGTTGTTATGAACACAAGTTCCAAACATAGTTATCAACAAATTATAAATAAATATTGCTTCTTTGTTGTAAGGTATCATGGTATGAGAAAAAGTATCACACCATAAAATGAGATAGTTCCTTTAATTTATTTTTTCCATTACCAAAATAAAGTCTCCCTTGCCTTTGTCTTCCCAATATAATAGATCCTTCCTTGGGACTCCGTATTGACACGAGCTTTGCTCTGTCTTCCCAAGTGCGAACAAGAGGCTTCAGTGGGCTCATTTGAGACACAAGCCTCTCCCATTCCCAAATTAACCCTCTGCTTGCTTAGCCACTTATTTTTCTTAATGAGCTTAAATTACAATGGTATTTTTAGTAATATTTTTCACTTTGATGTGCTTTAAGGTATCCCTCATCCCTATAAAAATCCTCCCCCTTCCAATATTTTGCAACAGGAGTCAAGTTATCGAAAGTTCATAGAAAATGGCTGGACTGCGATATGCTTCCTTCTTCGCTGGGGTGGCCGCGAACTCTCCACCACCGAAGGTTCCATTCTCAGCAGTTGCACCATGGCAACGTGTAAGTAGCGTTCGGAAGAGATTGGCTCGTTCAACAACACTTGATACCATTGTTGAGGAAGAGAGTTTGGATTTTAAAAAGATCACCTCCCAGTTAGCTGCCGCATCGACCCCATCTACATCAGGGGCCAATGGCAATGCGGCTACATTGTTGCTTTTCTCTTCTCCTTTTATGATGTTGCTTGTAGTTTTAGCATGGGTCTCAAGGAACTAAATGTAAATTGTGGTGTCCCTGCGGTGAGTGGTTTCAGATGAACTCTATGTTTTAGTTGCTTGGGTTAAGAATATTGATGGCATCCTAACTTATAACATTTGGCAAATTATAAAAATCGCTTTGTCGTGAGTTTATTTGCATTTGTACAATACAAATGAATTTTGGCGTTTACTGTAACATTCATGATTTCTTGATTATTTCTTACATTTCTTTGTACTGTAATATTCTTTGATTCAAATTTTCTGATCATTTATTTATTTATTTATTTATTTTCCAAAGTAGGTCAACAAATTGTATAAAGATTTAGATATCATATTATGTCAAAACTAATCTGTTTAGTAATCTTACAATTTATGTTAGATTTTAAGTATTATCTTTCCCTTTCAATCTATATTTTTTTTTAAATAAAAGCCACAATTCTCTTTCATTAATTGTCTAGATTTTTTTTTTTTTTTTTACTTTTAGTTTCCCCAATCTTTTTTATACTTTCACGTTTATAGATTTCCATTTTCTCATAGATCTTCAATTTTTTAAAAAATATTTTAAGTTTAAGGTTTACAGTTTTCATTGGTTATTATGGTCAAAGTATAACAAATTTGTGGTAGTAAAAATAGGTGTTAATGTTTATCCTAGGTGTCCCTTACAATATGTTTCTATATTATACGAAGAGAAATAAATTATGGATAATTACTAATCCGAGCAATGATCAATACATAGGAGAGGGCATGAGTCTTGCTATTAGTTAGGAATTGACCCCCGACCTCACGATGATAATAAACCCTAAATCCTAGATCAATGCATAGGGGAGGACAGAACTTGGCTATTAGTCAAGAATTGACTCCCAGATCTTATGATGATAATATTTTATGTACTAGTCAATTGTCTATTTCAAGGGTACTCGTATAACATATTTGTGATATGTTATTCGGTCAGGATCTAGTTAGAGGAGTGTTTATGCAACTCAATTGTTATACAATCCGGCTGAAGTGAATGGGTAAATGGTTCACTTCACTAATTGTTACAATTAGTTGAGGTGAAATGCCTGCTCGCGTAGGGAAACTACTATTGGCAATGCTAAGACATTATATTGATATTTTTTATACAGTAGTGTTCGTTGTGCTCGTCTATAATTAGTTAATACACAATGGAAAGAAAATTATAAATCAAAACACAAGAGCATAAATAAATACAAACACAAACCAATTTACATGATTCAGAATCTTCGAT
Organism: Zingiber officinale; assembly: GCF_018446385.1. NCBI lineage: Eukaryota > Viridiplantae > Streptophyta > Magnoliopsida > Zingiberales > Zingiberaceae > Zingiber > Zingiber officinale. The sequence goes on from NC_055989.1 coordinate 20,560,312, forward strand.
TCCCATTCCACGGCCTAATCCTAATGATACTTCACTAAGCTCTGTTGGAGACGAAGAAACTTCTTACTGCACATTTTCTTACAAACAATATAAGTCAAATATAAGTGTACAAAAGAAATCCAAACAAACAAGTTTACATAAATGAACTTAGCTTTGTTTGCTGTTGATCGCTTTGGTTTGCCTCTTGAAGGTCCGAAAAATTAGGGTATAAACGAGCAAACCGCTCGAGAGTTATTTGAGTCTCGGTTTGAAAAAAAGTTCATTCGATTAAGTTAATGAGCCAAGTTCAAGTTTGATTTCAACCTCCAAAATATTATTGAGCCGAGTTCGAACTTAATAGTATTTGATTTATAGACTCGTAAACATGTTCGTTAAAAGGCTCGCAAATATATTCGTTAAGAGCCTCGCGAGCGTGCTCATTAAGAGGCTCACAAATGTGTTCGTTAAGAGGCTTGTGTGTGTATTAACGAGTCGAGTTCGAACTTAGCTCGTTTAACTTTTAAATGAGTCATTTTCAAACTGAGTTCGAGCCGTTCGTGAACTATTTAATTTCATTACAAACCGAGCTCGAACTTAAGAATTAAAGTTCGAATTAAACTTGAGCCAAGCTCAAGCTTATGCAAAACGAATTAAGCTCAAGCTAGAGCCTTTTACTGTTCGGCTCAGCTTAGTTCGATTACACCCCTGTCGAAAATGTTGTAAACTCTTCTCTAAAATCCTAATAATCAACGTGAAATCCTTCTCAAAACCCTTCTTTTATAGCATTCAAGTCAAAGTTGATTTTCGCCTAACAATCAACTGCTCATCATCATCAGTTGATTACTTCACTGAATTCGACTGTTTCACCTGTAAAATCGACTCTTTCTAACTCAGCTTTGACTACCATAGTTAATTATTATTGTTCATCAATTGACTATTGTTATATCAGTCAAGTTTCCTACTTAACCCAGAAATCTTTTGTTCACTGCAATAATGACAACAATTGACTATTACTCTTCATCAATCGACTGACCAGTTGTTTAGCAGAGTTTCAAACAATCTATTTGCTGCAACAGTGCCATCACTCGAATCCCTCACTTGACTGATACATCAGTTGACTAATAAACTCTATCAATCAATTAATCAACAACAAACCTCCTTAAATTCCCTTAAATCCTGAATTTAGGGTTTATGGGTTCATCAGTGATAACCATGATTTTGTTACATTATTTTGATTCATAATGCATGTTTTTAATGATCTTGTTCATAGATAAAACCTATGTTTACATCATATTTCATGCATTACATTTATTTTGGACTTAATTGTAAATTAGCTTATAATATGATATTTGGTGCTAATAGTTGATATATTCTTTGTAAGTATCAAAAGGATCATAATCCAATCAAATCAGATCAGATCAGAATTGCAATCAAATCTAGGGCTAAACAAGGCGATCAAGCTTTAAAAGCATTATGGACCGTTCATCCAAGATTGGAGCCAATCAAGCCATCAATTGAAGATCCGACCCATCCAACCTAATGAATTGCAGATCTTAGCCGTTGATGAAGATCCGAAGCTTTGGTTCCAAATTTGAAGTCATCCAGTCGTTAGATGAGATCGAAGTAATTTGGACCGTCCGATCAGATTGGGAGAGGTTTAAAACCTGAGAAGCTACAGTGCATTCATTGAGCTCGGCGTTTCTCGCGACATCCCACTGTTCATCCTTCGTCCCCGATGCTCCCCTTCCACAAGCCAGATCTATGAGCGAGTCTTCTTCATCGCCGGTGATCACTGAGCTGTCGTCGTTCGTTGTCCGAAGTCAGAGAGCGGTAAAGGGCATTCCCCAGTCTGCAAGTTGAATTTCTGATCTACAATCCAGATCGAGGGCGTTCCCTGATTTGTGATGTCCATCAGCTGATCGTGAGCTCGAAGGGCGTTCCCAGAAGCTTCCGATTCATTTCCAACTTCCACTTCATCTGCTGCACTCGATGTGATATGATCAATCGATTGAGTGACGCAATTTCTAGAATTCAGCACCTGTTCTTCATGTGATGAGAGAGCCATCCAGTCTGTGAGCTCGAAGGGCGTTCCCAGAAGCTGTGACCATGGGCTTGCACTAGCTGGTAGCTTGGTTCTTCGCAAGTGGTTGCTTGATGGGCGTTCCCAGATGCAACTCTGTTTCACAGCAGAGAGGAGATGTTTGGTTCGGGATTTGGGTTGTGGAATATTATTAGTTAGTGTTTTCTTTTCATTTCTCATACATTTGCTCAGATCTGATGATCTGAAAGTTAGATTGCAGTTTAATTCTTAGTTTGAATTTCCTATTTTGTTCTCTACAAATTAGTGTTTAGTTTCAATTTATAGATTTATAAAACCCCCCTTGTTCGATTCATTAGATTTGTGTGATTGTGTTCATGTTTGATTGTTGAATGAATCATTTGAGATTTTTAGTGTTTACCTCTATTAAACATTGTTGAATGTGATTGAGAATTGAAGACTTGGAGATTGAGTTGAGTGTTGAATTTGATTGTGATGGTGAATAAAATGTTAATTTCAGTTTTGAAATTGAATTGAGTTTAATGGATACTGTAATTGTGAATTGTAGAGATAGAAAATTGAATCATTTGTTTCAATGATGCATTAGAATTTGAATCAATTATGCTCAATTGTTGTTAACTTGATGAGGTGGAGTTTAATCATGTTTAGATGAGAATGATCCTTCTTTGATTCAATTCTTGATTTAATTAGATGAAAACAATTTGTAATGTAAGTCAAATGGAAGTGCTTAGTTGAGCTTATTGATATAAGAATTCAATTTGAATCAATTTTAGATTAGCACACATTTACTAGTTATCCTTGGAAAAATACGACTTGAGACTCCTTACTATAGCACTTATCTTAGTTTATTTGGGTTCCCTATTTTTATTAATTTGGAACGCCTAGTGACATGCAAAACGACGACTATCAAATTTTGGCATCGTTGTCGGGGAGTATAACTAGTAGTGTATTTATTTTGGACTGTGCATTGATTGGATTTCTTTGTTAGCATCTTCCTTGATTTGATTGTTTATCTTTTGTGTTTTCATGTTGGCTTATTTTTGAATTGTTAATTTCTTTAATGTTCATATATTCATGTTTTTGAAACTTTATGTTCTTGAGTCTTCTAATTTTGAGTGTTAGTGTTGTAATGTAAGAACAGGAGATTTCTTTAGCATGGATCCATATTTTTAGAATTTTGGAGGTGAAATGGAGAATCAGTATTTTCAGCCTGAGTATCAATTTTACCCAATCATGAATCAACAAAATAGGTATGAATCATTTTCAAATGCTTATAATGCTAATTGGGTGGATCATTCACATTTCAGGTATGGAAGTGCACAAGGACAATTTATTGAGCCATATCCAACTTACCAGAATTCATACGAGTTTCAAGAGGTTTTAACACCTTTTATGTCATATTCTTTTCAATAGAATAAACCTCAAATTGAAGAGCCAACATGGAAATTCAATGAGATTATACAACAAATGAGAGAGCATCAAGAGCAACAATTCTCAAGGATACAGAATATACAGAATCAGTTAGATCAAATTGCATCATCCATCAATCAGTTACAAACACAAAACTCCAGTGGAGAGATGGAAAGTAGAGATTCTGTCAGGCCTGACCCTACTTCCATTACTTCACAAGATTTCTTTAGTTTTATTTATGATGATGATGTAGTTCTTCAAATTTCTAATTCTACTAATGTTGTTGCTTTAGATATTGTGAATTATACAGATACAGATACAGAAGATGATTTAAGTGTAGGAGATTGCTTACTGGAAGCATTACTTCAAGAATCATCAAGAATAGAACCCAAGAATCATTACATGAAGTTGTACATTCACCTGAATCAGAGCCTGAGCCATTACTTGATGAAAAGAAGGTAACAATCACCACTTTAGGTACCTTTCAACATGACAAGGTGAGTATTTCTTTTGATTTATCAGAAAATTTCATAGAGGTACAATTAATTGAATTTGTAGAATGTGATACCCATTTCTCTTTTCATGAAAGTGTTCAGAAGGTGTTGCCTATCTTTGCTTTTGCAGGACACAATAGATGTTTGAAATGGGTACTAAATCTGAACCGTCTCCGACCTCCAGAAAGAATTTTCAATGAAAAAAATGAAGAATAAAAAGAATTTGAGTGTAACCACGAGTACTCCACTACCGGCGTAGATTCTTCTTCTAAATTTTCTTCAACCATCGGGAATTAAAGGGGAGTTGGTTCCAATTTCGTTTCCTTTTGCAATTTAATTCGTGCTTTGTTAATAAATTCTTTGTGTGCGATCTTCCCTTAGTTTCATAATTTACATTTGCATTTTACTTCTACATTTTGCATTTTGTTTAGTTTACATAGCATGCCATTTTGAATAAAACTCTTCATGGAATTGTTCTAGTAATATTTTTAAGATGATAAAAGTTTCTTAAATTTGATCATCAATTTTAGGTCATTTGACATGATTGGATGTTTTACTTTCATGATATTGGTTAGTGTGGTGGTGGATTCTATTTTGATTAGTTGAACTTGATTGCATGAAAATTACCTAGAGAGGATCAATTTAAGCCTATACTCTATTACTCTCTTTGTGTGACATGCATTCATAACAATTGAACTCTAGAACTTGCTTTGCTTCTTTTCAAAATCACAATAGCATATGTATGCGTGGAAATAAAGGATATTTGTCACTCTTGTTCCATCATAAATTCTAATTTCTTTCCCCACAATTTTCTTTAAATATTTTCATCGAGCATTCTAACTCTTGATCACTTTACTTTGCCTTCATTCCTTTATTGAGAGTTGTGGTTGAATCCTTGATGAGTTAGATTGTTAAGATGGATAAAGATTTAATTGTGGGGGAGAATTGTACATGCTTGAGATTTATAAGGTTTCTTACTTCAAATTGTTTGGAAATTCTGAAGTTGTGAATTCAAGTCCATGGATGCATTGCTTGAGATTAAAGGATGCTGAACAGTTTTGGAGGCAATATTTTCATTAAACTTTCTTATTTCAGTTTGATTGAGATTGCTTTGCAAGAACTTGATGTTGAATTTTGATATGTAGAAAGGAGTCAATGTTGAAAATCTGTACCAAAATAGGATGCAGTTAGAAATGCAGGAATTGAATTGCATTTCTAGGAATTTAGAATTACTAAGATGGAATTCTTATTACCAATCTCCAAAAGATGCATGTTGTAGTAGTAAGAAAATATATAGGAGATGTGCCAGTTTGTGCCAATCTTTCAACTCGTTTGCTGACCAGAAACAAGGTTTGAATTCTGTGATCAAGCTGCTGTAAGTGAACAAAAGTATGGAGCTGAGTTTAAAACAAAAATGCATAGGTGAAGTTTGAAAATGGATTTTGAAATGCTGTTAAGTTAACTCACAATTTCTGTAATTGGAATCTGAAACAGCAGATTACAGAAGTCAATCTCAGATTCAAATTTATAAAAATGGACTTCCAAGAGGCTGAGGATCTGCTGTAGTTCTGCAATTATTGTAGCCACATCATCCTCAATTGTTGTGGAGCAGTTATGAACCTGAAATTATAGACGAATTTTGCTACAGATGTAAACTTGGTTTCTAATTCTGACTATATTCATAACCTGAAGAAGTGTGACAACATTTTCTATCCTATCAAGATGTTAAATATGAAATTCCTTGATATGTAATTCTAATAAGTTTATGTGCAAAAGTTTACTGTTGTTTTTGATTAGCAACTCCTTCAATTGAAGCTCCTATCGATTCAATGTTATTTGTTATGTTTCCTTCTGGGAAGCTAGCATGTGTTAGACAATGAAATAAGGGGAGCCGCTGGAATTGGAAATGCAGAGTTATGAAAGAGATAAGGATATGAAAGAATATGTTAGGTACAAATTGTATTGTGACTTCAGAATAGCAGCAATAAAAATTCAGCTTCCTATTCTCTTAGTGCCAAACGAGAATCTGAAGTGCTGATTTCCAAGTGTTTATGGACAGTTGAGATAATTTCACATACTTTCCATTCTTAGGCAAGAACAAAGTAAAAAATTGTTGTAAAGGAAACTAGCTGTTAGTGAATGCTGCATATGTTAAATTGATTTAAATGCTAGAGTTGGAATTCAGAAGATGCAACTAAATATTATTGCAATCTCTGATAACAATAATTACAATCAGATTGCTGAGTTAGAGATACTGCATTATATTGAAAGAATTGAATTTTTGGTTTGTTAGTGATGAAGTTGTTTATGGACAGTGAGCTACTCTGGTTTATCTTCCAATTCACATGCAAGAAGTTGTTGAGTTTAAATCTTTAATTCCTGAATTGATATTGCTATTTAAACTCAGTCCATGTATCATTTAAGCCATTACTTGGATTTCAGATTTTGAACTGCATAGTTTCAATGCACTGGTAATAATCGAAGGTTGCTGTATATTGAGTTTTAAGCAGCTAGATCTTAGCTGCTGGAAGTTGTGTAATTTTCAGAACCTGATAGGACATTACAGATCTTAAATTTCAGTGAAACATTTCAATAGGCTATGGATTTTTGATAGAAGAAGTGAAGTGAGTTTCTTGACAGTGTAATATAAAGGAACAATAAGAAACAGAATTAGGCAATGAATTCTGAAATTTGATTCAGTAGGAAACCGAAATAACAAAGTGCCAAGATTTTAATTATACCCTGAATTTGATTCCTTATTGATTCAGTGCTAAATGAGAGCTTCTTCCAAACTTAACTCTACATGATTTAAGTTGAAAGTACTTTGGAATAAAAAAGAAACTAAGGAAAGCAAACAAAATGAAATTTAATTTCAGAAATTGATGAAATGCAGAAATCAGGTGTTGTTTGAAAAGAAAAGCAAGGAATGGTGATTTCTTTATCTAAACAACTTGTTGCAAGTGTATGGAGTTTGATTTGGTACTTCACCAATTTAGAAAGGTATCATCAGCCACTGAATTCTGAAATTGTCCTGAAATTCTAATACAAGAAGCATTGGAAAATCATTGCATTAGTAAGGAACGTACAGGTGGAGTTTGGAAACCAGAACTTAGCTATCAGATTCAATTCTGAAGATCACTTCTGGCAGGTTTCTGGAACTCGATTTTTGAATATCTAAGAACCTTCAATAGTTTAAAATTCTAAGAGCTCTATCTGAATATGTTAGTTGAATTCATTAGAAGCAGAGCTTAAATTTTATTTCTGCAGTAATGAAATTCTGAAGGAATCTCAAGTTGTTTCAATTCATGAATGAATTCGGAGTTCAACAAATTAGTGGTGGATTTGCAGCAGCAATAATTCGAATTATAACTCATAATTCTCTAGTAAACAAGCTGAGATTACCTTGAATTTCAGGATTAGAATTGATTGAAGCTGAGTGGTTACCTCATTGGAGTGATAAACCAAGCAATCAAATGTTGAATGGTATATGCTATAATCTAGAATTGGAATTGAATTTTGGAACCTTGGGCAACTATAAACTTCTGAATTCTTGTAAATTTTAATTTCTGTATTGCTGAAACACAGAAACTGAATTTAGGAATATGTTTGCTTATTGTAGCTGAATTCCATAATCTAGAATTCAGTTTTGTTTGTGTGCCTAGTCTTGGTTATAAACTTCTAATTAGTAAGAGGTCCGAGTGAAGTTGATGATCTTCTATTACTATTTGGTATTCTAATTTCTTCAAGCCTTATATGATTTCCATAAACAGAAATTCTACAGAAAGAAACTGCAGTTGTTGATCAACATTAATGGGAACTCAAGTTCTAACCAATACATTGCTGAATGAAATTCTTTATCAAGTTAAATTCTTTGGGCAAGGTTCTAATAGGTTCTAATCTCTGAAACTTAAATTGCCTCAATTCTGGAACTGAAAATCCTGAATTATGATGTCCTGAAATTAGTAGTAGTGAAACTACTGGTCTGCACGAATTTGATCTGGGTCTTCACCAATGCAATATTGGAAATTACAGTATTCAAAGCTGTGCGTTGGCTCACAATTTCTGTAATTAGAATATAAAGAAACAGATTACAGAAGCCATTATCAGATTTGAGGTTGACTCTGAATGTACATCAAAATTTCAAATTCTGAAATTGTGAGTTGCAGAAATAGATTTGAATTGCTGGTTTTGGAGCTATGTTTGATTATTGCTAAATTTTGTGATCAAAGCTGCAATTGGTGGTTAATGGAATTTGATTTGGTTTTCTATCAATGCAATAGAGATGCACATTTTTATTGAATATGCCAAAGACAGAAACAGAGAAAGGAAACCTGCAGTAGAGAAAAAAAACAGTGGTTAAAGTGTGTTAAGTAATTAGAAAGCATGATATGTTTCATTGTCCGAGACAGCTAATGTTTGAAGTGTGGGGGAGGGAACTCTTCTCCATAAGGTGATTTGAGATTGTTTTAGTTTCCAAATGATGGAATTTAAGTGGAAAAATAGTAAGAAAAAAAAAAACAATGGCAAGACTAAGTGTATCAAGTGTGAAGATAGAGTATCAAGATTTTTGGATAGCCATTAAATTGAAGGAGAGGTTAGCTTGATCTTTTGAATTGGTAATGACAAATGGTATTCATCTCTTTTCACATCAAATTGGTCAACTCATCAAGTATATTCCTCCTATACTCTCATTTTCTAACTTTCTTCATTGAATTCTTTTCTTTTGCCTACTACATTCACTTCAATTGTTCTTTTCGATTCTATTTTAATTCTTGATAAAATCCTTTTGATTCATGTATGATATGTTTTATAGTGGTGGAGAAGTAGAAAATAAGCAAGCTTATGGTAGTGAAATGTTATGAGTGACATTGAGTGAGCTCCACTTAATTATATGCATGTTTGAGTGTGAGAGTTAGAATAGGTAAATACCTTATGAGATTGTAACTTGCTTAATTTTTCAATTGGATTGAAACTACCATACCTACTAATTATTATTTGGATTGTATTCATGATTGTTTGTGATCTTTAGATGACCTTAGTTAATTACCTTTTATTATCTTCTAGGTATTGCTAGGGAATTTTTGTGGAGATAATTTTTAGGTTTTCTTTTGACTTGAACGGGATGCCCAATACTAAGTGTAGGAGATTTGATAACCATGATTTTGTTATATTATTTTGATTCATAATGCATGTTTTTAATGATCTTGTTCGTAGATAAAACCTATGTTTACATCATATTTCATGCATTACATTTATTTTGTGCTTAATTAAAAATTAGCTTATAATCATGGTATTTGATGCTAATAGTTGATATATTCTTTGTAGGTATCAAAAGGATCATGATCCGATCAAATCAGACTAGAATTGCAATCAAATCTAGGACTAAACGAGGCGATCAAGCTTTAAAAGCATTATGGGCCATTCATCCAAGATCGGAGCCGATCTAAGCCATCAGTTGAAGATCCGGCCCATCCAACCTAATGAATAGCATATCTTAGCCGTTGCTGAAGATCTGAAGCTTTTAATCCAGATTTGAAGTCATCCAGCCGTTAGATGAGATCGGAGTAATCTGGACCGTCAGATCAGATTGGGAGAGGTTTAAAACCTGAGAAGCTACAGTGCATTCGTTGAGCTTGGTGTTTCTCGCAACATCCCACTGTTCATCCTTCGTCTCCGATGCTCCCCTTCCACAAGCCAGATCTGTGAGCGAGTCTTCTTTATCGCCGACAATCACTGAGCTGTCGTCGTTCGTTGTCCGAAGTTAGAGAGCGGTAGAGGGCATTCTCTAGTCCGCAAGTTGAATTTCTGATCCGCAATCTAGATTGAGGGCGTTCCCTGATTTGTGATGTCCATCAGCTGATCGTGAGCTCGAAGGGCTTTCCTAGAAGCTTCCAATTCATTTCCGACTTCCACTTCATCTGCTGCACTCGATGTGATCTGATCAATCAATTGAGTGACGCAATTTCCAGAATTCAGCACCTGTTCTTCATGCAATAAGAGTTCCAGCCAGTCCGTGAGCTCGAAGGGCATTCCTAGAAGTTGTGACCGTGGGCTTGCACTACCTGGTAGCTTGGTTCTTCACCAGTGGTTGCTTGATGGGCGTTCCCAGATGCAACTCTGTTTCACAGCAGAGAGGAGAGGTTTGGTTCCGGATTTGGGTTGTGGAATGTTATTAGTTAGTGTTTTCTTTTCATTTCTCATACATTTGCTCAGATCTGATGATCTGAAAGTTAGATTGCAGTTTAATTCTTAGTTTGAATTTCCTATTTCGTTCTCTACAAATTAGTGTTTAGTTTCAATTTATAGATTTAGAAAACCCCCCTTGTTCGATTCATTAGATTTGTGTGATTGTGTTCATGTTTAATTGTTGAATGAATCATTTGAGATTTTCAGTGTTTACCTCTATTAGACATTGTTGAATGTGATTGGGAATTGAAGACTTGGAGATTGAGTTGAGTGTTGAATTTGATTGTGATGGTGAATGAAATGTTAATTTCAGTTTTGAAATTGAATTGAGTTTAATGGATATTGTAATTGTGAATTGTAGAGATAGAAAATTGAATAATTTGTTTCAATGATGCATTAGAATTTGAATCCATTATGCTCAATTGTTGTTAACTTGATGAGGTGGAGTTTAATCATGTTCAAATGAGAATGAACCTTCTTTGATTCAATTCTTGATTTAATTAGATGAAAACAATTTGTAATGTGAGTCAAATAGAAGTGCTTAGTTGAGCTTGTTGATATAAGAATTCAATTTGAATCAATTTTAGAATTAGCGCACACTTACTAGTTATCCTTGGAAAAATACGATTTGGGACTCTTTACTACAACACTTATCTTAGTTTATTTGGGTTTCCTATTTTTATTAATTTAGAGCGCTTAGTGACATGCAAAACGGCGACTATCAATCAGTCGATTGCTACTCTCTAACAATCAACTAATATCTCTATTTCAGGCTTACCAAGACTAAATTCTCACCTTGCCTAGAATTTGATTGTCCTCAACCTATCAGGATTTTCTTGCCCAACATCTAGTCAATTTTGACCTACCGAGACTTTATGTTATCTAGCATCCGATTCACCTTGACCTGTCAAGACTTTACTATTGCCTAGCATCCGGTCCACCTTGACCTGCCGAGACTTCACTATTGCGTAACATCCGATCAACCTTGATCTATTGGGATTTCATCATTGCCTGAAATTCTATCAATCTTGACATTCTAGGACTTCACCACTGTCAAGCATATGGTTCTCCTTAATCTATTTGAACTTCTCTCATTATTAAGTATCTGATCAACTTTGACATACTTAGGCTTCACGTCTTATTTCAAGTGTTCAATCCTTCATGATCCAATTGGACTTCACTTCTTATGCCAAGTGTTTGGTCTTTTATTACCTACTTGGACTTTGTTCTTATGTCAAGTGTCCGGTCAACCGTGATCCACTTGGGCTTCTTTTTTCATGTCAACTCTCTATTGGACTTTTGGCCATAAAGTGTTTGGTAAATCGTGATCTACTTAAATTTCTCTACTATTAAGTATTCGATTAACCTTGACCCATTTGATTTTTCTCTTGACCATTCACATCCAAGTCAATCTTGGTCAATCTAACTTGAGGTTAATTGCACTGATAATCTTCCTCTCCAATAAACTCTCTCTTCTACATGATGTTTTGCTTTTGTCAACAAATATGTTATTCCAACATTGAAACTCAACTTGAGCCAACTCGAGCATGATCAACTTTAATCATTGCACCAACAATATTTTAGAGTTCCTAAACCTTTAGGAAATTTCAAAAAATATATATTATGAGGTTAAAAATTCAACCAAATCTTAACCTCCCCGTCAATTCCACATTCTTCTTCTTTTAACATTCCTTTTTTTTATTTTTACTAAGAAAATTCTCTTTATATTTTATCCCAGCATATCAGAGGTTAGAGATAGCTAAAATATCTAAGTGAGGAAAGATGACTAAAACAACCTGAATTAGTCAAATTCATCATATCAATTGACAGATAAAGGCCAACAGTTAGATTAATACCAATAATAATAGATTGAATTGTCTGAAAGAGTTGACTGTTCGTTTGATAATCTGAATATTGAAACAACCAAAATTCAAAAATACATAAGTAATTCTATTATTTTTGAAAAATTACATATATTATTTACATCAAATACTATTAGGGAAATATATATATATTTTAAAAAATATCTCTTATTTTAAAAGAATGTCACAAAGTTAGAAACCATTGAAATATTCCATGTTTTACTCTAATTTTGTATCAACTTAATCAATAGTGATTTCTATCAACAAATATAGTTCATCGAGACTTTTAAAAATGATTTAAAACTTTTTTCAAAATTATTTTAAGTTTAACGTTTATATTTTTCATTGGTCATTATAATATGTCGTGGTCAAAGTATAACACCTTTGTGAAATGTTACGTGGTTAGGGTCTAGTTAGAGGAAGTGTTTATACAACTCAATTGTTATACAATAGTGAATGGGTAAACGGTTCACTTCACTAATTGTTTTAGTTGAGCTGAAATGCAACGGTTCACTTCACTAATTGTTTTAGTTGAGCTGAAATGCCTCTGACATAGGGAAAATCCTATTGTCAATGGTAAGTAAAATATCATAGTGATATATTTTTTTTACAATCCATCTCCAAGATATATGAAGAGAAATAAATTATAATATTAATTTATAGTCAACCGTCAAGTAGTTAAAGGGTGGAAGGAATTTCTTTTTCAAGAATATATATCCGCTAGAAATTGATCTATTATAGTAAAACTGTTACTTTCTAATCAACTAAACATCCTATGAGGCCAGTGTACGCTTTAGTGATGCTAGACTAAATACATTTTAACGTCGCTAAATTAGCAGTGCTATAGTGTCTCTAAATTAGTGATGTTTTAGCAACGTCAAACTCAACATATTTTGGCTACCAGAGACAATTAAATTTGTGATATGCGATATTTTAGTGAATTTATGACATTACAGTGTTGTCGAGACATATTTTGACAATTTATGATACTTTAGACAATTTAACATTATGAATATATGACACTTTAGCACGGTTAATTATTCATTTTAACATTAGCATCTTTATAATATTTCATTAAAACTTTATTTTCATATTTATATATTTACAAATACAACATATAATCAATATATAAATAAAATATATACATATTTTCAACACAATAAATACATCACAACAACTTAAAGCATACCAAATCGATGTAGTAATCATAATTTAAGGACAAAATGTTACCTTATCGAGCCAATAGACTTTTAAAAAATAAAATAGATCGCACGAATCTTGTAAATACTTCTCATATTCAATACAAGTATCATCCTATATTGAAGGTTAATACATGCATAGTCTTGTAACATATTTTCGACGACTTGAATAAAATATATATGTATTATGAACTTGGTTATCTAAATATAAGACACTCACAACTTGTGTAAATGTAACGAGGAGCTTCCACTACCACTATCTAAATGTAGTGTGATTTGTATAAGGGTAGAATCTCTTTGATGTAGCATAACCCTAGTTGTGTTAAAAACAAGCATTATATATTGCATTTTCGATGAAAGTATAACCTAAGAGAACAAGTGCTTTGAAAAAGACAATGATAGATGAGTCCATCGTTTTCCAAAAGACAATAATTAGTATTCATCTTGTCAACCCACCATGTCAAACACTTTGCTAGCTAGTTAGACTCTAACTATCCAAGAGTGTTTTGTATGCGAAAACACTTGAGTGACTTGATATTCAAAATTGAATAGATTGATTGTTTAAATATAACATTCTTGTGAAACTTGTTAGAGCTAGGTTGAATTAAACTTAATACGTGAATTATAAATGTTTTATGTACATGAATATTATAATTCATGTATCTAGATAGAATAAGTTCATGTATGTAATTAATGATGTATGGTCTAGAAGTTTCTATCGAGTAGTATAAATACTCATGTAATGTGAAGTTGTAAGATAAATATTTTTTTCAAGACAAAAGTCATTATACTACAATTCTTTTCTCTTCCTAGAAACCTTTTGAGAGTCCACCACTTTCCAACAAAGTGGTATGAGAGCTAATGATATCAAAATCCTTTTCTTTCTAATACCCCCAACTTACCAAAATCAACTATGTGAAGGCTATTCATAGATCCCAAGGAGAATGAGATATAGTTGAAAATCATTTTGAAGAACCCTTAGATGTGGCAAGTCTACCTCAAAACCAAAAGGATGTTTTGGAGAAAGAAAGAACGAGAGATCAAGGTACTCTTACCATCATCCATCAAGGTTTGGATGAAGACATGTTCGAGAAAATGGCCACTGAGACAACATCAAAGAAAGCATGGGAGAAGTTTCACAACTCTATTATAGGAGTAGACAAGGTGAAGAAGGTACGACTTCAAACTTTAAGGGCTGAGTTTGAATCACTTTTGTGAAGGAGAGTGAACATATCTTTGACTACTTTACAAGAGTTTTTGATGTTGCCAATCAAATGAAGAGACATGGAGAAACCGTGCATGACGTTCGGGTAATTGAGAAGGTACTATGCTCTCTTAGCACAAAGTTTAATCATGTTGTTGTTGCAATTGAAGAGTCCAAAGATTTGGAGATCATGACCGTTGATGAATTAAACAAATCTTTACGAGCTCATGAAGAAAGGATGAACCATGAAAAGCAAGAACAATCAGAACATGTATTACAAGTAAAACTAATTTCAAGACCAAAAGAGGTGGTTGTAGTAGAGGTCAAGACCAAGGACAAGGCAGAGGCTGAGATTCGGTACATGACCATTGTCCAAAGAGAGATGAACAACCTTCTCAATTTGATAAAATAAATTAAACATTTACAAGAGATCATGAAAGAGTAAGAGGAAGACGTAACTATGTGAGGTATGATGATAGAAGAAATAAATCTCATATTGAATGTTATTCTTGTTACAAATTTGGACACTATGCTTGGGAATGCCAATCAAAAATGAAAGATGAAGAGGCAAATCTAATGGAGAACAAGGAAGATGATGTAGAGCAATCCTTGTTTCTTGCACTCAAGGAGGACTCTATTGAAAAACCAAACACATGGTACCTTGATAATGGAGCTAACAATCATATGACGGGTGATAAAAGTAAATTTGTGGAGCTTAATACAAATAAGAAGGTTTTGTAAGCTTTGGAGACAACACAAAGGTGAAGATTGAAGGCAAAGGTACAATTGTTCTTGAAACAAAGAATGGTGGTCATAAAGTACTTTGTGATGTTTATTATGTTCCAAAATTGACTAGTAATATCTTAAGTATTGATCAACTTTTGGAAAGAAATTACATGATTCATATGAATGATTGTATGCTTTGGCTACAGGATCAAGATTCTAACCTTGTTGCTAAGGTATCTATGACTAAGAACATGTTGTTATTATTGGACTTGAAAAATTATGGACCTATGTGCTTGAAGACTTGTATCCAAAATCCATCATGGATTTGGCATATAAGGTTTGGACATTTGAATTTTGATGAACTCAAAACTTTGGAAGATCATAAGATGGTGAAAGGGATTCCAAAAATTAATCACCCTAATCAATTATCTGAAGCATGCTTACTAGTCAAGCATCCAAGAAAAAGCTTTACAAAGCAATCTATTTCAAGAGCAACCAAACTACTCCAACTTGTTCATGCTGATGTTTGTGGTCCTATCAAGCAATCTATTTCAAGAGCAACCAAACTACTCTAACTTGTTCATGCTGATGTTTGTGGTCCTATCAAGCCCGAATCTCTCGGTAAAATCTATTACTTTGTGTTCTTCATTGATGATTTCATTAGAAAGACATGGGTTTATTATTTGAAGTAAAATTTTGAGGTATTTGGTACATTTAAAAAGTTTAAATCTCTTGTTGAAAAAGAAAGTAGATATCAAATTCAAGGATTAAGAACCGATAGGGGTAATAAATTTACATCTAATGAATTTAATAGTTTTTGTGAATTGCATGGAATTCCTCGTCTTTTGACAGTTTCAAGATCACCCCAGTAAAATGGAGTTATTGAAAGGAAGAACAGGACAATACTTAATATGGCAAGGAGTATGTTAAAGTCTAAAGACATACCTAAGGAGTTTTGGGATGAAGCTGTGGCATGTACTGTGTATCTTTCAAATTAATCTCCAATAAAGAGCTTGAAGAATGTAACACCTTAAGAAGCATGGAGTGGGTGGAACAAATTGTATCACATCTACGAGTATTTGGATCTATTGCATTTGCACATGTCCCTAAACAAGAAAGATCTAAGTTAGATGATCGGAGTCAGAAACTTATTTTCATTGGATATGATGAAAATTTTAAGGGGTATAGATTGTACAATCCATGCAAAGGAAGAATTGTGATTAGTAGAGATGTAGAATTTAATGAAGATGCAACATGGGGTTGGAGCTCTAAAGAAGAACAAGGGTCTTATGATTTTTTTCCTTACTTTGATATGGAACAAGAAGTCCAAGAGAAATCTACTTCACCATCAACTCTACATGCACTTGGGTTATCAATCACATTAGAATCATCTTCAGGAGAAAAAACTCTAAAATATCAAAGTCTTGATGACATGTACAATGAAACTCATGCTATTGATGAAATGAGTTTATTTTGTTTACTTGCAGATGTTGGACCTTTGAGCTTTGAAGAAGCAAAAGAGGATGAGAAATGGAGAGGAGCCATGGATGAAGCAATGCAAGCTAAGCCATTGTGAATAATGATACCTTAGAGTTAGTATCTCTTCCAAAAGACAATAAGACTATTGGAGACAAATGTGTGTACAAGACAAAAAAGAATGCCAATGGAGAAGTAGAAAGGTATAAAGTACGACTTGTTGCTAAAGCCTACAAGCAAAAATAAGGTATTGATTATGATGAGGTATTTGCTTCGGTAGCTCGATTGAAGATAATCTGCTTGTTGATATCTCTTGCAATTTAAAATCATTGGAAGATTTATCAATTAGATGTTAAATCTTCCTTTCCTAATGGTTATCTTAATGAAGATATTTACATTGAGAAACCTATTAAATATGTGGTTAAGGGGCATGAAGACAAGGTCTTGAAGCTAAAGAAGACACTTTATGGTCTTAAATAGGCACCAAGAGGTTAGAACAATCGACTTGACAAATATTTACAAGAAAATAGTTTCTTGAGATGCACCCATGAGTATGCACTTTATATGAAAGAAGAAGGTCAAAGTTTCTTACTTATCTGCATTTATATGGATGATCTTATATTTATAGGAAATAATCAAAAAATGATTGGAGAATTATATTCAAGATAGCCATGAGTCATGAATTTGAGATGACTAACATGGGACTTATGACTTATTTCTTGGGAATCCAAGTAAAGTAAATGGAGGATGAAACTTCTATTTCATAAGAAAGCTATGTGAAAGAGATTCTTAAGAAGTTCAATATGTTCAATTGTAAACCAGTTAATACCCTTATGCAATCTGGAGTGCAATTATCCAAAGTGAAGAAAGGAGAAGAGAAGATTGATTCAACTGCTTTCAGAAGTCTTATTAGGAGCTTGAGATACTTGACTTGTATAAGACCCGATATTTTATTTGTAGTTGGAGTTGTGAGTCGATTTATGGAGAATTGAACTGAGTCTTACATGTTAACAGCTAAGAGGATACTTCGTTATATTAAAGGTACTCTTGATTATGGTATTCTTTATTCATCCTCTAGCAAATACATATTGATGGGTTATTGTGATAGTGATTTTGCAGAAGACATTGATGATAGAAAAATCACAACTGGTTATATATTCTTTTTGGAAAATAATGCAATTTTATGGAGTTTAGAAAAGCAAGCTATTGTAACACTTTCCAGTTGTGAAGCTGAGTATGTTATAGCTTTCTTGCACTTATCATGCTATATGGTTGAGAAGATTGTTAAAGGAACTTCATTTGGAGCAAGAAGATGCTATAAGGATTATCATCGATAATAAGTCAGCTCAAAGTTTAACAAAGAATCCAATGTTTCATGAATGTTGCAAGCATATTGATATAAGATATCATTTTATTCGGGAATACATTGCAAAGAAAGAAGTTGAACTTGAGTACATGAAGACTATGGATCAAGTTGATGATATTTTTACAAAATCACTCAAATATGATGATTTTCAAAGATTGACATTCATGCTTGGAGTAGGGAAGATTCAAATTTAACGGGGAGTGTTAGAAGTTGAATTAAACTCGAATATATGAACCATAAATGTTTTATGTACATGAACCAAGTGAAACATGAATCTTATAATTCATTTATCTAGATAGAATAGGTTCATGTATCTAATTAATGGTGTATGGTCTAGGAGTTTTTATTAAGTAGTATAAATACTCATGTAATGTGAAGTTGCAAGATAAGTATTTTTTTCAATACAAAAGTCATTATGCTATAATTCTTTTCTCTTCCTAGAAACCTTTTGAGAGCCCACCACTTTCAACAAAACCATCCACTATATCGAAAAGCACACTAGAGGGGGATGAATAGCGCTCATAGTTTTTAATTATATTTTTCATAAAACTCGAGAGTAAATGCATAGTAGAAATAAATAACAAAACTAACACAAGTTTTTTTGACTTAGTTCAGAGCCTTTGACGACTCCTACTTCAAGGCCCGCGATCGTCAATTTCTTTCATTGGGCAATCCACTAACAGTTCGAAGATTACAAAATCTGAATGTGAAAGTACAACTTTTGTTTTCAATTAAATATACCAACAAATAGAAAGATCTAATGTAGGGCGTAGTTGTCGAAGTAGCGCTGCAATGTCGTAGTTGAAGTTCGGAGTAGCGCGAATCTCGTTTGATCATATGAAAAGGTGTGTGTAAGTCACTATTCGAGATCTTCTTATATAGGTCAATCCAAGTGCCTCTATGATGTATATGAATCTATTGTGATCTAACCAAAGTCCTTTGGGTGATCATATATCAAGTAGTCAAAATTAAACATAATTACTTTTGATACTCCAAAGCATCTAACTTGAATGCCCTTCAAGACACTTAAATAAGTGAGTCCGTTAACCTTAATTGTCACAACATTGTCTTGAGTTTTTCACTATCATTCATGATCCTTTGTGTAAAAGTGAAATCCATTAATAAGAAACTTGTTATATTTCTTTACAACTTTATTTGGATCCCTTGTCAAAGTTATAACATCTAGTGAGCTATTATTGTCATGCAACATATTCATGATCCTTTGTGTAAATGTGAAATCCATTAATAAGAAACTTGTTATATTTATTTACAACTTGATTTGGATCCCTTGTCAAATTTATAGCATCTAGTGAGCTATTATTGTCATGCAACATGGGAACCTATTCTAGGATTAGATGACTTGAACTTGGTAGAGGGGAAGAGGGTGAATGTCAGTTCATCTGGATTGAAATTCTTTCACACAATACAAAAATAATTCAAGGTGTGAATGTGTATTGTTCATGTCAAGAGTGCCACCAAAAATATAATAAATACATAAACAAACAATGATAACAAATTTGTTTAACATGGTTTATATATCTAAATTCTAATCTACTATCTATGACTCATTCAGTAAGTGACACATGCAAATATTTCACTATAAACTACCTAATAACATGAGATGATGAGGGTAAACCACTTAGAATCCTACATCATATGTTTATAATAGAAATCACTGCTTTTGAAGAATGAAATGCAAAATTAAAGTTAAAAAAAAAAATACCAAGAACATGAATTAAAACTTCAACTTTATCTAAAGTAGCACATGTTGGTGCAATCGTTCTCAGGTCAAGGTTGATCAGTTTAACTAAGCTTGGGTTGACTCGAGCTTGAGTTTCGATGTTTGATAATATGAAAGAGAGAAATCAAGTAGGTCAATGGAGGACTGGGTACTTGATTGGGAAAGTCCTAATTGAGGCATGGAAAAACCCTAACTGGAGGTTAGGCAAGTTAAAGTCTACTGAGTGACTAGTCTTAACTGAGATTAGGTAAATGGAAAGTTCTAGTAGGGTTAGATGGTGGAAGACTTAGTTGGAAACTAGGCAATGAAAGTCCTAATGGGGTTAGACAGTGGAAGACCTAGTTGGGAATTAGGCGATAGAAGTCCTAGCAGAGCTAGACAATGAGAAAGTTCAAGTAGATCAAAAGTTGACCAGACATTTAATGAAGAAGCCTTAACAAGTCAAGGTTGACTTGATGCTATGCAATAGGAAGTCCCAACGAGTCACGGATGACTTTAGGATTTGGCAAAGGACTCATAAACTCGGGATCATAGTTGAGGGTTAGAGTAATCGATTGAGAGTTGTTCTCGCGTAAAAATAGAAGGGCTTGGAATTGATTCGGGCAATCGATTCAGGCTTCACCAATTGATAAGGGTAATCGATTGAAGCCTTTTCACAAGAGCAAAGTAGGTGCTGGAATCAATTGAAATATCGATTGAGAGATTTTCGCAAAGAACATAGAAGGTGCTGGAATTGATTAGGGCAATCGATTCAGCAGGGGTCAATCGATTGGAGTGTTTTCATGAAGAATAGAAAGCTTCAGAATTGGTTGGGTCAATCGATTAGAAGTTGACGAATCAATTGGTATGACTCACCAATCGATTCGTCTAGTGAAAAAGAGTCATTTTGCATGTTTGAACGATCGGGTCCTACGTGGCAATCGATTGAGGATCAGACCAATCGATCGGGAGCCATTTTTCAACCTAAGAGAAATCCTAGAAAAAGGGGTTTACAATATTTTTGAACAACCAATTCTTAGAGATTCTGAGGCAAAGTGTTGTTGCATTTCCAAGTCAAGAAAAGATATTTCTGAGCAACAAGAGATCAAGTAAGCAAGACTTTCATTGTATTGTGTATTTACTTCCTTGTTCTCGTTGTATTCTTATTTTGATTTTGTACGAGGCTTCTCTGCCTCTAGAAAGTTTTCGGAAAGGAGACATTCATAGTGGAGCTATAAGTGTGAGGAGTGGACTCTTGGATTAGTCATCTCACGGAGGTGGATACTAAGTAAATTTAAGTGTTAGCATTGGTGAGTATTCATTTTTAAGTTGCCGCTGCAAATCATCATCAAAGAAGCGAAGCGAGCTATTCACCCCCTCTAACTCATACGTGTCCTACCAAGTAGTATCAAAGTAAAGCCGCTCTTTGCTGGTCTAATCACCGGAAGGAGAAAAAAGCTAGAGAAAGAAGAAGAAGAGCCCTAAAGTTTCAACAAGTTAAGGACTTATCATCAAAGGATCTCAACTTCAAATGAATTTTAGAGATGGATTCGGATAAAACATCTGAGCACCTCCACTATTCGGATTGGGAGGATTGGACCAATGAAAGGCTAGGGTTGAGAATTTCTTCATGATGAACATTGAAAATTGGTTCATTTTAATGGAGGGATTTGAAGCTCCAATTGATGGTCCAAGAAGATTCTTCAAGAAAAAGAAATGGACCGAGGAGCAACTGAAAAAATCTGAGACAAACAACTAGGCAATCAAAATTGTGGTTAATTTATTGCCTAACAATATCTTGTGTGAAATAGGTAGTTACAAGGATGTAAGTGAGTTATGGAGCAAATTGGTCAAGCTCTTTGAAGATCCATCCTCAATGGAAAGTAACAAAAAAGGCAGAAAGGAAAACTCTTTATTTCAAGTACATGAGGATTCGAAGGTTGAGAGTCATTCAACATGCCAGGAGGAAATTGAAGAAGCATCCACCTCAGGATTAAGGGGAGAGATCATTGACACCGGAACAAGAAGAAGCCTCAACTTTCAGAGCCAACAAATTCTATTCACATACAACCATGAATCATTTAATTACTTCGAAAGAAAATTCCATGAAAATAGTTTGGATAAATAAGCTTCATGGGCTATTTTCAATTAATGAGAAAGAATCATGTACCATCCCTGCAAGTAAAGAAGGTATAACAATTTTGATTATTAAAAATAAAAATCATATCATATGCTTTGAGTGTAGGGAGAGTGGACACTACAAGAGTAAGTGTCCAAAATTGAAGAAGAAAAAGGTACAAGTGACACTAAAGATGAAGAAGAAGAAAATAGAAGCTGAAACCTTGATATGAATGGACAAAGAGCACATTGTGTGCTTCTTGTGCAATCTTAAGGAACATTATCAAAGTTAATGTCCAAAGAGGATATCCTCAATTAAGAATAATGGAGGAAGCTCAAATCAAGGGGATGTTTCCAAGAGCAAATCTAAGGTACCATTAGTTAATGGTATTCTTTCATATTCTGATAAAAAGTCTGCTAGAAATAAATGTTATCATTTTAATGTTATTTATCATGAAAGTAAAAAGCATGACAATCCTAAAAAAAATTATAAGTCATATCATGTTATACAACCTTACCTAAGAATAGTAAGGTAGAAAATGATCGAGATAAAAACACTAAGGTAGATATATGCCTAGAAAGAAAAACATCAAAGGCAATCATGAAAATTCTAAATTTGAGGATTTAATAATTGAAAATCAAGTTTTGAGATCAAGACTTGATAAATTGGAGAGAATCCTTAAGAAAATGATAAATGAAGTCAAAGAGTCTAAGAAGAAAAACCTAGACTTAGATAAGCAAGAACCATCTAAAGGTAAGAAAGGTTTGAGATACAAATCTAGAGCCAAGGAGAATGTGTCATCATATTATAGAGTTTTATATAGCTATGTAATTAACCCTAAGTATAGAAGTCAAGTCAAAGTTACAAGGGAGGCTATCCCTAAAATTGACTTTGAGGAGACTAGTGTGACTAAGGTTTCTAAGAAGCCTAGGAAAGTCATTAAGAATGTCTCTAGGAAAGTTATCCCTAGTGAGTACCTAGAACACCCAAGGATCACCAATAGATTTTGAGTTCCTAAGAGTGCATTCTCTACATACTAAATGAGTTTAGAGTGTGTCAACTCTAATTGTAAGAGTAGTTAATCCAACCATAGTAAAGTTGACACTTTAGAAAATTTTCAAGGTATTGTGACACCTTGAAAATGATAAATTAATTTTTACTCTTGAAGAGTAAAAGTATACCAATTAATTTTTTTTTGAAGTATTGAGCTTGATCAAATTTGAACAAATAGGATAGAATTCAAAGGAATTCCAAGTTGGGATTTCGACATTTTCTAG
Source organism: Zingiber officinale (assembly GCF_018446385.1). Lineage (NCBI taxonomy): Eukaryota > Viridiplantae > Streptophyta > Magnoliopsida > Zingiberales > Zingiberaceae > Zingiber > Zingiber officinale. Next base: position 20,583,389 of record NC_055989.1, read on the forward strand.
GGAGACAAGGGCAACTTATGCCTCTTTTGACTTAGAGATTAGTTGATGATACTTAGAAAATTTAGGAAATTTTCTGTGTTATAATTGCCATGTTTTGTATGGCCTATCATATGCCATGATATCATATTTTACATTTATATTATTATGAAAAATACTGCATGTCAAGTCATACATATATCATTAAGCTACAATAGTTTTTCTTTTGAAAAATACTCATTTGATGTATGTCATATTCATTATCATGCATTATTTCAATTCCTTGTGATTAAGGACAATGACATTAAGTGACATTTTAGGTAGGATGATCAAAATTAAAATACCTAGATAGAAATGCATGACCCTTTAGTTTAGGGAAAATCAATTCTTACATCTCACAAGACCATAAGATGACTTGTATGTGTATCGTGTTAGTTAGAGCCCTAGAGCCAATCATTTGATGATTGTTGTATGGACTCGTTGTATCATATTCTTATATATATAAAGACATTTGTTTATGGTTATTATGCTTACTTGTATTGGTGCCAAATAACTAAGTACAACAGCATCCTTGAGTAGAAGGTTCTTACCTATATCAATCGGTTAGTTGAATCGATAGTGAGATGATATAGGGAACACTACTCTTAATCATTCCTAGTCAAGTATTAGCATTCAGGGACAATGTTAATGCGACGAGACTAGCATGTAGGTCAACTCGATGACTTAATCTCACAAGTCATGGATATAGAGATATCAAGTTGACACATGATATGCATTGGAGAATGTATACTGAATGACCCGCCATGAGAAAGTATCATGGATCATTATATGAGTGTCATATACTTTATCATGTGGCTATTAGTATGACTATTAGTCCTTGGACCTGAAGTCACCATGGTTCCCTACATAAGGAGTTACATACTTTGGCTTCGTCAAACGTCTCCCGTAACTGGGTGGACTATAAAGGCGATTACTGGGTATGTTACAAATTATGCGGAGGGATGTGAGTGATGTAGATGAGATCTATCCCTCCTATATGACGGGAGTGACATCGATATTCTTGATAGAGTGAGACCACTAAGTGCATGACCATGTCCAAATGAGTCAATATGAGATATTGAACTCATTTGATTGAGTGAGTCTACTTGGGATTCAAGATTTAGATTGATTAGAGGATGACACGGTCTATGCCTCATATTGATCAATCTAGATGTCAAGGATAGAAGGACACTTGTCATATATTGTGAAGAGTCACAATTAGGAGTCACAAGGTGATGTTGGATCTCAACATTCTTATAACTTGGGTAGTAATGATGTGTTGCTAGATACCGCTCATTACTTATGCTTCTAAATGGGTTTAGGAGCATTGACAACGTTATAAGAACCTATAGGGTCACACACAAAGGGCAATTAGATGGAGATTAGGTTCATTTGATGAACCTAAAGGATTAGGTCCATGTGATGAATCAAATTGGATTAAGAGTAATCCAAATTAGGCTAATTGAGTTGGACTCAATTTGGTTCATGTGTAAGATGAGTCTAATTTGGACTTAGACACATTGAATCAATTTAATTCAATGAACAGAGATTCATTAAATTAAAATTGACTTGAACCAATGGTTAGATTAGATCAACCATGGGAGAGAAGTGGTCAAGTTTGACTTGACTTGAGAGGAAGATGAAGGGTCAAGTTTGACTTGACCATTTGCCACCTCATTTGTGAGTTGGCATTAAGTGGGTCAATTATAATGTGCCACATCATCAAGGCTAGCACATGTGTGTGCCACTCATGAGGGAGATCAAGAGTTGTGACTCTTGATATCCCATGGAGGTTTAAAAGCCTTCTTGAAAAGTGGTCGGCCACTTATGTCATTGTGTGTGAGTTTCATTTTTGGTGTAACTCCCATCTTCTTCCTCCTCTCATCTTCTTCTCCCTCTCTTCCTCCTTGCCGTGACCATCAAAGGTGCTAGCACACCTTTTGTGTGGTTTTCTCCATCTCTTGCTTGTGTGGATACACATAGAGGAGTATCTACTTTGATACTCTCGAGATCCGGCGAACCTTGGACAAGCGGGATTACGCGAAGGGCTTCGCATCAAGGGTAACCTCTTTATCTTGTAGATCTAAAGTAGATCTAGGCTTAGAAAACATGTATATGAAATTTTATTTCTTCGCACGGATCCGTGGCATGGGAATTTCGGGGTTTTTGCAACGCAAAAAGCGGTTTTTGCGGCCCGAAAAACCCAACATATCGAGACACTTTAGATACAAGTGAAATGTTAAGAGGATGAGAAAAATATAAGATGTTGATTTAGTGCATCTAATTGAGTTTTAGTTTCATCAAAATACATAGATTATGTGAAATCCAATCATGGGGAAAACTAATGTGCAAGTCGTGTGCATTTAGCCCATAGATCATGGTTGAAAATTGTTTCTAAAAATCATTTCAAAAACATTTTGAAAAACCTTGGTGAAGTATATATGGCAATAGAAATCACCATTGATAAAGTTAGAGTGAAATATTGAAGTTTTCAATAATTTCTAATTTTATATCATTCTTTAAAAATGTAACTTATTTTCATGGGAAATTATTTTTCTCAAATAGTATATGACAAAAGTAATGTCTACGTGAAATTTATTGATTTTTCAAATATCGTAGAATTATTTATGAGTTTCTAAAATTTGGTTTGAATTTGAATTCAGAAATCAGAAACCCCAATTAATTTGTAACCGTCACCAATCATTGGAATGTGCGTGAATCGATTGGCAGCTTAAGCCAATCAATTAACACTGGCCAACCAATCGATTGACAGTGTTGTGTTTGGTTGAAATGATCTGATTCAGTCTATTAAGACACGTTTAGTCAATTTAACTATTTCTAATCCTATGAAATGCTTGGACAAGTATTTAAGGGTAATTTTCTTGATGAAAATATGTAAGGAATGGTTAAAGGGGACTAACTTGGAGTTAAGGAAGAGGTTTAGATTTAAGGTTGAATTTTTAATCTCATGACTTCAATTTTAGGATTTCTTAAAGGTTTAGGAACTCCAAATCATTGTTGGTGCAATGATAAAATTGATGGTCCCTCTTTTACTTCGTTTACCTCACCATAAGCCTACACAAAGTCTTGAGACTAAGTTAGATTGTACACTACAAAAAGGCACGAGCAATCCCTTGGTCGAATACTTCACCCAAGCCACTAAGAGATCCACCTCTACTTAGCTAAACACATCATCCTCGACGATAAGGCCCCAACACACAAGTTGTGAGATTATATTTCACTCACACTTTCATGTATCTAAGTCCACAATTCTGTTGATACTCCATGCCCAAGAGTCCTCGCTAAGACTCTGGAATCATGGTTGTACCAAGCTCCACGAACCTGTTTCATGTTATTCTTCTCTTGGACACTAAGATTAGTCTTGTAACTCCCTACATAATTGATACACATATAAAAAAAATGAGTCGAGCCTAACAAAAACATTTTGTCAAACACATTAAAATAATTCAGTCAAATCTGACCATTTGGAAGTATTGATCACCTATCATCATGGAGAGTTCGGATCCTCTGTCCCAAACTCCCGTGTCCTCTCTATCTTGCTCACCGATTGGACAAATCAAATCATATTTTAAGGATGTTGTGCACATCAAAAGGGATGTTGAACACATCTCAAGGATACTATGATCGTCCGATCGACAAGCGAATATGGAGACACATGAGTTCAGGACAGAGGATCCGAACTTCATCATGGAACAATCTTACATGGCAATTATAAGAAGACTATTAATATTACCATGTAAGATGGCAACCTTACATGGCATTCAAATCATGCTGATAATTTTCAATTTCTGGACTACAAACTAATTAGAAAAGAAATTCCAATTCATAATGATTCTTTTTTTTTTTTTTCAAGTTGCGAGTTGCTTTGCAAATCATCTTGTTCCATCATTTTGAGATGATAATTTTTATTTAGATTTTCTATATATTAAACAAGGTGGACTCGTAAGTATGAAATATCAAATGACATGGAACAAAAGCTGGAAGTGCTAAGCGCATTTGATGAATTGACGGTGCAACTCAAGGTAGACTCAAAAGGTTAAAGACCTGGAATCATGAAAGCTATGAGATATTATGAGAGTTATTTGTAGTCTTGGTCTATTTTTTTTTTTATTAAGAAACATCATCAAGGATGATGTGTTTAGCTTTGTAAATATAGGCTATCTAGGGATTTGGTCTAAAGCCTTCAACTAAGAAACTGTTGGTTCCAAGTCATAGTTTATTGACTTAGATTGATCTCGGGACTTTGTGTAGGCTTACAAGGTGAAGGGGTATAAGACAAGAGGAGAGATTACAAATTGAATTTAGTAGATTAAATGATAATTCAATCAACTAATTAACGAGTCAACTGAATGTGAGGATTCAGTGAATATAATATTTTATTTGAGCAATAATCAACTAGATATAACTTCTAGTCAATCAAAAGTGTAAGTAGTCAATTGGAATGGTGGAGTGGTTAGCTCTCTAAGTATGGTTCTTAAACATCTTACAATTGAGACTTTGTCGCAGTGAATTATAGGAGATTTTTTCTTTAATGGGCAGAAGTAGATTGTCTGGATAGATTACCATAAGCATCTCTCGATTTATCCTAATGATCGATGAAAAATTTTTATGGATCAAATTGGTCCAAAAAAATTAAATATCTAATGTCAATTAAAAATAAATAATAAAAAAAAAGTACATGAGTGAATAGTCGATTGGATATGATTTCCAATTGACTTGCAATATAATCAGTATTTTAATGATAACATTTGTTTGATTAGCCGATTGGAGAGCATTCCAATTGACTAGAGACGAACAAAGTATTTTCTTTGAAGCTATAATATAAGAACTTAGGGAGTTCTGGTTCAATAAGTTTGCATGAAAATATTCATCCTTCCGTGAATACATGCTAAAGTACTCAAAGTTGGCCCATAGGCATGGTGGGGGTGGCAAGAGGTTAGACATTTCTCCCGATTTGATTCTCATGTAAGATGTACTTGCAGCGATTAAATTTGTCTTCAGGACATAGCCGAGTTGGTTATCATATTATAGATTTATAAAATTGAGTAAGGATTGAATCCTGACAATACCAAGAAATTACTCTCTTATATGATAATGTTAAAAAAAACTTTATTTTCTATAAAAAGAAAGGTATATCCTAGGAAATCAATTCTTCGTATTCTATTTCTATAGGTATTCCATTTATATAGAAGAAAATAACAAAAAAAAAAACAAAAGGTATTGATCCTGTCTGAAAGTTGAAGAGACGGAAAGTTGGGGATGTGGTGCTCACGCTAACCTCCTGTGAACTCCGCGCGGACATGCAATACAGACTATGTCAGTGTCGAGCCAGGGAAGGGGTCTCCGGCGTTGACCCTCCGACGCTCAAGTCAGTCACCAACGATGAGGAATGAAGTGGAGCAACAAGAACCGTAGCACAAATAGTGAATATGGCATGAATTGCGTACCTCTGCCGATACTTGGACCTCCCCTTTATATAGAGCTTCGGTAACGCACGTACATGCTTTTCAAGGCGGGCACGCTTCCCAAAGCATTCCCTAAAAAGACTTGTCAGTAAAGTGTCTCTGACACAGTACCTTAACGGGTCGAGCATATCTCTGAAGTGACAGTGGAACCTTCCGCTGTACGATCTTCTGACAGCCATACATGGAGTCGACGACATCAATTCCCAAAAGGATGTTGAGGGATATCATCGTACTGTACCACCAGGCAGAGTGAGTTGGCCGCTCGGCCGTCTATTCACCGCTCTGGTGCCCCGGTCAGCCAGAACCTCGATACTCGTCTGCTTGAACGAAGTCCCATCCTGCCACTGTCGAGTCTTGCTGTCAGGTCGAGCGGGGTAGCCGCTCGGTCGAAGTTGAACTTTGTCGATGTCATGCTTTGCTGTCTGGCCAAGCGGGGTAGTCGCTCGGCTCGGCTTATGCGCGTCGTTCTCCCTTGAGCGTCGGTTGTTTGGATGCTCCCCGTGTCGAAGTCAACAGCGGATCGGAGCCCTTTTCCCGGCCGGGGCATGCTTCGCCCGACCGGGCGAGGCTATCTACGCGTTAACCGCCTTGACTTTGACTTCCACCGTGGCAGCGGGGTGGGACCCTTCATCATCACTGCATCAGTTATATTGCCGTCCTTTTGAAAAAGGAGTAAGGATCACTGAAGTAATGTCTAAATTCAATGATTTTACAAAGGAAAGATAAAAGAATCCGGAATAAGGAAACACTATTTTTAATTGTCTCAAGCAAGGGATGAAAATAATTGATTCAGGATGAGACAAACAAACGAAGTTAGAGACGGCTCAATAAATATTTAAGGATTCCCCTGAGACTATATCAAAATCTCTAGCTTCTATTTTTTAATTTACTCCCTCCTAATAATTTGAAACAGTTATAAGGGTAACAGATTGTACCTATTTTTTTTATAGAACTTGAAGTGATCAAATTTCTAAGGATGCATGAGTAATGATGCATGAGTATACGCATTTCCTGGATTTACTTGATGGACATAATGTATAATCAAACTGTCTATTCTAGAATCAATTGGGTTGTACGATGTAAAAAAAAATACCCAAAGTTGAAGATTTCAACATACAAGTCCTCGGTAATATTTCTTTAAACTCTTCATTCCATCTTCTATTTGAGATGAGAGCAATATTGTAATCATCCTAAAATTGCGATTAAAATAAGAGGTTTGTTTCATTACTTAATTATTGTGAAAATAGCAGTTAAGAGCAATTATAATGAAACATTATGAGGTGATGAACCAGTTGAATTAATAGATTGTGGATTGGGAGTAAAGAACTTATTTGCATTTTGTTTGTTTTTTTTTGTAGGTTGTTCTACACTTCAATCTTCACTTACAGATGAATCCCAGTTCAATCTGCCCTTAGATCCTGTCAGAGTTCACAGTATCCATTTCAACCGACCAATCTGATTGTGTTCAAATAACTTCTGTTTGTGGCACTTTCTTGCTTTCTTTTAGATCATCCGGTATCTTGAATGGGTTGCGGGTTCTGTTTAATTTCTTCCCTTTTTCTTTGGAAGAAAGTGATATCAGATAACACTTAATACACTTTGTGCATATTATACAGAGAAAATTGACTAGAAGACTCGATGAAAGTCACCTATCAAGGGGAATGAATACAAGCCACTGAAGAAAAACATGAAAGTTCCGAGGTGCAAAACATGCCTGTAATCAGCTTCTATGATTCAACAATTTGCTAGCTTGGGAGGCAAGCATGATGGACTTTGCACTCGAACTACTCATTAAGTACTCCCTCTCAGCTCGTCGCTTGTGTTGCCTCGCATTTTTTGCTCGTTTAGGAGCCAACCTCGCATCCCTCTCTAAAAATGCAAGCCTAAAGCGTTCGGCTATAGGCAATTCTGATGTCTCATTGGAAACAGGTAGCTTCAGGGAAGTACTTCTAGCAGCGCCTGAAACAGCCCAGGTTTTGGGATCAATGCCATCAATGATAGAATAGTCCAGAGCTACAGATACCAGTGCTTCATTTGGAACTTGCATTCCTCGGAAGCCAAAGGGTGAGGGTTGAGGATTTACGATGATTCGGGGACATTCAGCAGCCATTGTTGCCTTTGAAGCCTCATCTACCTTTGGCTGATAGCAAAATGAGAAATGAATTATTAGCAAAAAATATTCTGAGTTGTAAATATAACTCTTCTAATTTTGTGAGTGAAAAGTTAGACCAAACTTCAACAGGAAAATGTCTTGGTGAGCAGAGTTTAAACAATGATTTGCATTATTGTAGCATGAGCTAAAATAAAATGAAAATAAAAAGATTGCGCCACAGATTCCAATCTAAACGGAATGAAACATAAATAAAGCAGAATATGTCGAGATTCCAATGTAGACAGAATGAAACATAAATAAAGCAGAATATGTCGAGATTCCAATGTAGACAGAATGAAACATAAATAAAGCAGAATATAATATTAGTGCATGCCTTACCCATACAAGCCAGCGTAGTGATGGGGCACCACTTCCGATGTCAGCATTTTCAAGCTCCTCCCATGATTCTTCCTCCACATTGTTCAATTTAGGCTTCAAGATACCAACACATCTACGGGCAGTAGATTCACTCCTGGGAGACCCCCTGCATTAACATGAAAAGTTTACTTCAAAACCCTACGTTGGATATTGAGCAGAAAGCAAGGAAGAAGCAAAACAAGTATTCAATGAGTAAATGATTTATAGATGTTGCAGAAATTCTTGGTATATCAACTATGGATGAAGAGCTTGATGCACATTGTTGAATGTCTGAGTAAGTATTTCTGAATCATTGCCACATTATAGGGGCATATAGATATTTTAGTCAAGAATAAGATGAGCTGATATTTACAATAACAAATTCAAAGAAATTCAAGATGAAGTAATAATGTCCTATTGATAAGATGAACTTCTTTGGTCAACAACATATTGGTCCACTGAAGTATTAGTTCTATAACTCAACAATCCATAAAATATATGAAGCACAACAGAAAAAAAATTAACGATCTGATTCTATCCCAGTATTCAAGTATGCCCCATAATTTAGATGGGCAGAGTAATTATTATGTCATCTACTCTTGGTTCCACCCCAATACTCAAGTACACCTCAAAATTTAGACGGGCAGAGTAACTATTGTGTCAGTTAATCTTTCAGGGGGAAAAAAATATGGATATAGAGCAGCAAGGTTTACCTTTTATATCAAAAACAACAGATAAACACCATCAAGTTCCATAAAAAAATACTAATAGACAAGATTAACTATTTGCAGAGAAAAAATCTGCAAAAATATAGCAAAAATCATTATACCCGCATCTCAAGATTTCCAATGATTGGCAGTGACAAATGAGTCCTGACACACCAGTAGCAGTTATCCTGTCGCAATGACTGCAAGGAAAATAACTCGTTAAGAAATGACATGTACCCAAATCTGACACAAACTTTTACAAAAAGCTAGGACTTAGTGATTTTTTTTTGTAGTAGAATGTTGGTTCATGAGTTGCAGCCACAACCCTTTCCATTTGGGCATCCCCAACAATCTCAGCAGAAGTCCGACGATCTCAGCAGATTCTCTATGAATTACAATGGTTTTCCTTCTCAAGCATGGCATGGATTTTGTGGTTTCCTTCAACAGAGGATCTCTCCACTTTAACCTATCTTGAGAGACCCTCCTCTTCTTTATTCGTGAAGGTCTCTACTCTCCCCTCTTCTTCATTCGCAAAGGTCTCTACTCTCCCCACTTCTCTCTCCTTGTGCATGATGAATCTCCGTGTCATGTCTGCCATTGTGGTTTAGTAGTAGGGCAACAGATTTCCTTTTACATTCCTTGAGGATTCCCTCTCATATCAGTTAACATTTTGATTTTAGGCAGAGATCTCTGTGGGCTTTCAGTGGCGTATGGAATCTGACAGTGAAACACATTGAAGTAGGATCCATCCTTTCTGTAATTAATTCAAATTGGGGTTCGGTTTGGTTAGGGAGAAATCTGATTGTAGTATCCCTTGTCATTGTAAAAGCCTACTTTATGTTTTGAAAAAGGCTCTGCTCTTGGGTGAGTGATAAGGAACCTGATTTGTGGTCTTCAAGGATAATGGTGGCTTGCTACCATTAGTCTGTATGAGCAATAACTTCAGAGAAGAAAGGTCCATAAGGTGTCTTTCCTCATAAACTTGTTGTAATTCAGGTTGATTATTCTCTTAATGCTTGAGTGAAGCCCTTTATCAAACAGAATATTATCCACTGGTCGGATGCGTAGAGAGAGACATTGATGTGAGCCCAGAAGAGGTATTGAAGGGAATTAGGTAGGGGTATAATCGAGCCGAACCGAGCCGAACTCTTGAATGCTTGAATTTCACTCGTTTATAATCGAGCCGAGCTCGAGCTTTATTTAACGAATATATTCATTGCTTATGAGCTTATTCGAGCTTTTATCGAACCTAAACGAGCTTAATAAATATAAATTATAAATTTAAATATTCATTAAAAACTAAATTATATATTTTAAAAAAATTATAATATTCTTGTTGAAATTTATAATTTTATTCTAATAAATAAATTTAATATATTTGTCTATGTTTTTCATAAATAGAGTTTAAAATTTATAAATTTAATATCAAAACTATTATTTTTTTTATTTAAAAGTTGATTTATGAGCTTAACGAACATGTTCACGAGCTAACGAGCCGAATATTGTGAAACTTAAGCTTGGTTTGTTTATCTTAACGAGCCTCGTTAAACGAGCTCAAACGAGCTTTTATCGAATCAAGATTCGAATAGCCTAGAATTAGGGGACCCATGACGAGGTTCAAGACTAAGAGAATGAAGCAAGCTTTGGAAGGCTTAATAATGGGGCTCAAGGAAAAGGAGGATCAATGCACAATAGAGGCAACAACTAAATGGATCACATTCCTTCAATTTGAAAATGAAATTGGACCAACATGAGAACCATTTTCGTATGCATTTTTAGGGGGATTTTTTTAAAGTGACTTTTGATGTCCTTTGTGGGTTTTTAATGCATTTTTGAGAGTTCCTAAGCTAGTATAATAAATACCATGCATGCATGGTTGCGTTAAACTAGTATTAGGGATTAGTGGTTGCATTAGTGGATAATAAATACCATGCATGCAAGCATGATATTTATTGCATAATTAGTGCATAGTGGATCTTAAGGGATGTTAAATAGGAGAACTCTTGTATGGAAAATCAAGTAAGTTTGAATGAAAATTTTAGTTTCTATTTGGTGAAAGCTTCCTTCTAGTTCTTAGGCAAAGAACTAATTCCGATCTTATCAAGGCAACTTGTGGCGATCAAACCACATGACTTACCACTCACCTTCTCATCTTGCTTGAGTGTGGCGTCAATACCCTTCCCAAGCTGAATTTCAAGGCGATCCATTTACAAGGTTCTTTATCATTTTGGTATCAGAGCCTTGGCTCCTTGATTTTCAGGTTTGTGTCTTGTTTTCATCTTTGTTCTTGTCCATCTTTGTTGATCTCTACGTCCCTATCTATCATAAATTTTTGTTCGCTATTTGGGTCCTCAAGTCAAAAAAAAAAAAAAATCATTAGAATCATTGGTTTCTGATTGAAAAAAAAAAGAAAAAGAAAAAAAAGGAGGATTTGTGAATTGAAAGGACTCAATATTCTTTCTATGTGAAATCTGAATTCAAAGATATATTCCTTTCATTGCTCTTGATCATTGTTGAATTTCTCATTTTATCCGTTTATTTCTCTTGTTCTACTCATAGTTCTCTTGTTGGTTTCTTCTTATTCACTTGATTGTCTACTTGTTGTCTTGAGAAAGATATTGATAAGGTTCTTTTCCTTAAGAGCTTATAAAGGAAGCTGAGTGGATAAATTTGAGTGCAACCACATGAGTAGAGTGGTGAGGTCCGTCTAACATTTTTTTTGTAATTTTCCTTGTCATCATTTTTTTTTTTTTTTGCAAGCATGAGTGGGGAAAAATCACCTCATTCCCCTAGACGAGATCTTAATAGGCTTCAAATGGAGGCACTTACTCAACAATTTGAGAGAATGCTTCAAAGACAACTTGAAGAAATACATGAAAGGATGAATCGACTTGAAGGAGAAAAAGTTTCCAACCGTGAGGGCAATTCTAATCTTGAAGAATCTCGTCAAAGTGACCCATTCTATGATTCACCAAGAGAAAGAAGGAGGCATGAAGGGGGAAGAAGACGTGAAAGAGGAGGTAGAGACCATAGACGAGAAGATGATCTAGGAGGTGTGAAAGTCCAGATATCTTCCTTCCAAGGGAGGAATGACCCCGAAACATATCTTGAGTGGGAGATGAAAATAGAGCAAATATTTTCATGCCACAATTACAATGATGCAAAGAAAGTAAAGGTGACTGCCCTTGAGTTCACCGATTATGCCTTAATTTGGTGGGATCAATTGTAAAAAGAGAGAAGAAGGTATGGAGAGCATCCTATAAACACTTGGGACAAAATGAAGACTTTGATGAGAAGGAGATTTGTGGCTTCCCACTACCACAAGAAATTGCACAACAAATTGCAAAGACTCACCCAAGGGAGTAGGAGTGTGGATGATTACTACAAGGAGATGAAGGTGGCTTTGATTAGAGCCAATATTGTGGAGGATAGGGAAGCTATCATGGCTCGGTTTCTCCATGGCCTAAACCGAGATATTGGAGACATTGTAGAGTTACAACATTATGTGGAGCTTGACGACTTAGTGCATCAAGCAATGAAAGTAGAGCAACAATTAAAGAGAAAGGGCGTTATGAAGAAATCATCTTCTCCAAACTACTCTTCAAGTTGGAAGGACAAGCCAAAGAAGGAGGGTTCTTCTTCAAATTCTAAGGAGGCAGCAAGCACTAAGAAGCCTATTCCTACTACCTCTTCTTCCACTTCTAAGAGTAGGGATATCAAGTGTTTTAGGTGTTTGGGAAAAGGTCATATTGCATCCGAATGCCCGAATAAGAAGACTATGGTGGTGAGAGATAATGGGAGTATATCTAGTGAAGAAATTACTTCTCATTCCTCTTCCTCAAGTGATGAGGAAAATGATGGAGCAGCCTATGCACAAGATGGAGATCTCTTGGTGGTTAGGAGATTATTGGAAAGCCAAGCCAAGGAGCATGAGGAGGACCAAAGAGAAAATATTTTTCATACCCGCTGCCTTATTCAAGATAAGACATGCTCTATGATCATTGATGGTGGAAGTTGTACCAATGTGGCAAGCACTAGGTTGGTCACCAAACTCAACCTCAAGACTACACCACATGCAAGACCATATAAACTTCAATGGCTAAGTAATAGTGGTGAATTGGTAGTGAACTAGCAAGTGTTGATTAATTTCTCCATTGGCAAATATGAAGATCAAGTTCTATGTGATATTGTGCCGAGGCAAGCCGCATTCTTCTTGGAAGACCTTGGCAGTTTGATAGGCGAGCTCACCATGATGGATTCTCCAACAAGTTCTCTTTTGTCCACAATTCTCGCAAAGTCACACTTGTACCGTTATCACCTAGGGAGGTTTGTGAGGATCAAATAAAAATGAGAGAGAAAAGAGAAAAAGAAGAGCGAGAGCTTAAGAAAAAGAAAGAGTGTGTGAAAAAGAAAATACTTGATTTTGAGGACAAAATTCAAAAGAAAAGAGAGAATGAGGAAAAGAAAGAGAGAAAAATAGAAAATTTGTTTACAAGAGGAAGTGAGGCGAAGAAAGTTTATTTGACAAGGCAGCCTATATTTCTTCTTTTGTGCAAGGAAACTTGCTTGGAATCTAATACTAACTCCTTGCCTAGTGATGTTGTTGTTATTTTGTAGGATTTTGAGGATGTGTTTCCCAAGGAAGTAAGTGAGAAACTAAGTGGCGCCACTCTCAACTATTCCACTTATGATATAGAATTGTATGCACTTGTTAGAGCATTGCAAACATGGCAGCATTATCTTTTGCCTAAAGAATTTGTCATTCATAGTGATCATGAATCTTTGAAGTATTTGAAAGGGCAAGGGAAGCTCAACAAAAGGCATGACAAATGGGTCGAATTTCTTGAACAATTTCCTTATGTGAATAAGCATAAGCAAGGAAAGGTAAATGCTGTAGCAGATGCACTTTCAAAAAGGTATAACTTGTTAGTTACACTTGAAACCAAATTACTTGGCTTTGAACATATTAAGGAATTGTATGTACATGATAATGAGTTTTCCCAATTATATGCTGCGTGTGAAAAGAAATCACAAAATGAGTTTATTAGGCATGACAACTACTTGTTTAAGAATAACAGACTTTGTGTGCCTAAAGGATCCATGCGTAAATTGCTAGTTAGGGAAGCACATGAGGGGGGTTTAATGGGACACTTTGGGGTTCAAAAGACCTTAGAAATGCTGCTTGAACATTTTCATTGGCCACACATGAAACACGATGTGCAGAAATTTTGTGCGCAGTTCATTGTTTGTAGAAAAGTAAAATCTAAGACATTACCTCATGGACTTTACACGCCTTTGCCTATTCCTAATTTTCCTTGGACTGACTTATCTATGGATTTTGTTTTAGGGCTACCACGTACTCAAAAAAGTAAGGACTCCATTTTTGTGGTAGTTGATAGATTCTCTAAGATGACACACTTCATACCTTGCCACAAAGTGGATAATGCAACTCATGTGGTAGATTCGTTTTTCAAAGAGGTGGCAAGACTTCATGGCATGCCTAGGAGCATTGTTTCAGATCGTGACACCAAATTTTTAAGCCATTTTTGGAGGACCTTATGGAACAAGATGGGAACAAAGCTTCTTTTCTCCACCACGTCACCCACAAACTGACGGCCAGACTGAGGTGGTAAATAGGACACTTTCTACTCTTCTTAGAACAATTATTAAGAAGAACATTAAATCTTGGGAAGAATGTTTACCTCATGTTGAATTTGCTTATAATAGGGCGGTCTATTCTACTACTCAATTTTCTCCTTTTGAGATTGTTTATGGGTTCAATCCACTAACACCTCTTGATTTGCTTCCTTTACCTAACACTTCTTCTTTAGTTCACAAGGATGGCAAAACAAAGGCAGAATATGTGAAGAATCTTCATGAGCAAGTTAAAGCTCAAATTGAGAAGAAAATGGAGCAATATGTAAATCGAGCCAATAAAGGGAGAAAAAGAGTTATCCTTGAACCCGGTGATTGGGTGTGGGTTCATATGAGGAAGGAACGATTTCCTACCCAAAGGAAATCAAAGCTTCAACCAAGAGGAGATGGACCATTCCAAGTGTTGGAAAGAATTAATGACAATGCTTACAAAATTGATTTGCCCGGTGAGTATGATGTTAGTGCAACATTTAATGTGGCTGATTTGAGTCCTTTTGATGTAGGTGATGAAGACCTAAATTCAAGGACGAATTCACCTAAAGGAGGGAATGATGTGAGCCCAGAAGAGGCATTGAAGGGAATTGGGAGACCATGACGAGGTCCAAGACTAAGAGAATGAAGCAAGCTTTGGAAGGCTTAATAATGGGGCTCAAGGAAAAGGAGGATCAATGCACAATGGAGGCAACAACTAAATGGATCGCATTCCTTCAATTTGAAAGTGAAATTGGATCAACATGAGGATCATTTTCGTATGCATTTTTAGAGGGATTTTTCTAAAGTGACTTTTGATGTCCTTTGTGAGTTTTTAATGCATTTTTGAGAGTTCCTAAGCTAGTATAATAAATACCATACATACATGGTTGCATTAAGCTAGTATTAGAGATTAGTGGTTGCATTAGTGGATAATAAATATCATGCATGCAAGCATGATATTTATTGCATAATTAGTGCATAGTAGATCTTAAGGGATGTTAAATAGGAGAACTCTTGTATGGAAAATCAAGTAAGTTTGAATGAAAATTTTAGTTTTTCTTTAGTGAAAGTTTCCTTCTAGTTCTTAGGCAAAGAACTAATTCTGATATTATCAAGGCAACTTGTGGCGATCAAACCCCATGACTTATCACTCACCTTCTCATCTTGCTTGAGTGTGGCGTCAATACCCTTCCCTAAGCTGAATTTCAAGGCAATCCATTTACAAGGTTCTTTATCAGACATGATAAAATACTTATTTTTCTCTTTTTGTGGTGTACACATTGTAAATTCTGAAGCAAGGTTTAAAATTTCGACCCGTGCCGAGGTTTCGGTCCTGGACCGGAACGATATGATTTCGGTACTGTATCGTGCCGTGCCGATATAGTTTCGATATTTTTTAAATATAAAATATATTAATTAAAAACTAAAATATTTAACATAAATATTTAAAAAATAAACGAAAAAAAAATGTAGCTCGGTGCACGAAGCTCCCGCCATGTGAGGTCCCGGGGAAGGATCCATTGTACGCAACCTTGCCCTGCTTTTTGCAAGAGGTTGTTTCCAGAATTCGAACCCGTGACCTTTTGGTCACATGACAACAATTTTAAAAAAAAAAAAATAAACAAGATAAAAAAATAATCTTTTAAAAAAGGAAAAGATATGAAAATAGATAAATAAATAAATAAAAATTTTATTATAATTTTTAAATTAAAATAAATGAAATATAAAATTAATTAGATAATTTTATTAGGGTTTAATAAAGTCTCTTTAGATTATCTCCACCATAACTAGGAGTTGATTAAAAAAATTAACCTAAGTTTAATTAAAAAAAAAATTTGAAATCCGACACCACTCGCGAGCCCGCACGACTTCGGTGTTGTCGCAGGGTTACGTGACCAGCCATGGCCGCTGGGATTGCATGGCTCCTTCGGCGCGACGACGTTGGTCGTGCGACCCCTATGCAGTGACCGCAGGGCTGCACGATGCCTCCACGGCGGCAGCGGAAGGGTTATGCAACCTCTCCGCTACTGTTGCAGGGTCGAACGACCCCTCTGCTATGACCACAGAGTCGCGTAACACATCGCACCTGTCGTGGGTTTGGTGTCGGTGTCGTGCCAGTGTCGGTCGCCGAGCGGAACAAGACATTTCATCCGTTTCGACCGTTTCGGCACGACACTTTAAACCATGATATGAAGATAGTGAAATCTCATGATTTCATTCCCTTGCCCATTGGTTATCTCCTGAAGTTCTGTTCTCAAACTGTTGTAGGGTTATGGTTGATGGATTAATCATGCATGGTTGGGTGGTCTACTTTGAGCACTGAATCCATGTATTATAATGCATGGGAGGTAGCCCACTCGGATTCTCTTTAATTAAGCGCCTGCTGCAAATACGAAATCTTTTATTATTGGTTGTTGGCTCCCCAAAGGTTGCTAGACAAAGACTAGCAGATTGGTTTGCTCAAGATGGCGAGGTGACTCAAGCATACGACATTTTTAAACATCCTAGTACTAAGAAGACATAGACCCGAACAGTGTTGAAGACCTACTTATAGCCGAATCATGCAGTTACACTCTGGATGGTTGGCAAAGAGGCGTCTTCCCATCTGAGATGGACAAGATTACATGGAGGATCGACCGTGCACATTTTTGTGGACAAGTACTAGGAGCACCTATTCTTCGGGTGCCCCCCTATTATAAAGTTATGGAAGAGGATCTGGGATTGGCTGCACACGCAGTATCGTGGGAGTTGAATATTGATAAAGGTTCGGCATCTTGCTTTGTCCTCTTTGGTCCACTATGTGTAGAGAGCGAGAAATAATAGTTTCTTTGATGAGATGCAATTAGACTGAGAAGTTTTTAGAAGTGTGCAAATTCATGTATTCTGATCTTTAGGAGCGTACTCTGATCGGACACTTTGTCAATCATGAGCCGCTAATAAAGTCCGCTTATTGTATGCTTTGTCAGTGCTATATATATATATATATATATATAATGCATCAAGAATTAAGTATTTTTTTTAATAGGATTTCGATGCTGATGTCTATCAAGGATGCATAATATGTTTCTATATTGCAAAACAAGCCAAGGTGATAACCACTGTATCAAGCATGTAGAGAAGTAATTGTGAATCTCACAATAAAATTAAAAAAAGGCTTATGGCAACATGAAAAAGGGTTCACATCCATACCTAATATCGACAGCCTGCAAACTAGTGCAAATCTCTGCAACTTTTTTCAAACCATAATCAGTGACATTGGATCCAGATATATCTAGAATCTTCCATGAAACTTCAGCTAATGCAACAAGAAGATTATCATTCAGTAACTGTCTCCTCCTTGCAATAGCCACCAAAGCCAACTAAAAGAATTATAAAAAGAGTTATGCAATAATAATTACATAAGTCAGTTTACCTCCTGTTATATAACTAAACAA
This sequence comes from Zingiber officinale, assembly GCF_018446385.1. NCBI lineage: Eukaryota > Viridiplantae > Streptophyta > Magnoliopsida > Zingiberales > Zingiberaceae > Zingiber > Zingiber officinale. The sequence continues at coordinate 20,601,168 of NC_055989.1, forward strand.
CATCTAATACAAAGAAAGCAGCAGAAGAGTAAGAACTTAACATGCCTATTCATCACGATATTTGCCAACATAAATGCTGCCTTATCAATGGTAACATACCTATTTATGTATAACATAGATTTAAATTTCAGTCAGTACCATCCAAAATGGGAGGTATGTGTTAGTCCTACCAAAGATAAACCTTGCAAGTAATAGTCATACCTAACCATCCAGATTTCCAATTAAAAGAACATGAGAGTTCCCAAATGTCTTCATTAGTAGATGGGATGTTGTCTAATCCAATCATGCCAATTATACGATAAGAGTTGCGTACTAATAAGGTAAATTGCACACAAATTAAATTTGTAGAGGTTCAGTCTCCTAAACTCAAATGTTACTGAAAATACACTTAAAACTAATGACTTTTTAACCATGTGTAAACTAAAGTATGCATTTTGTGAGAACCAAGACGAGGGTGGAGAGCCGGTTCAAATATACCACAGGCGGTGAAGTAGGTCTCAGCAATATCACTCTTATTTGTTATCAACTTCCTTACTTGGACTCAACATTTCCCTACATATGTATCCAAGTTGACTTGACACTATGAGTAATTAATCCAAAACTGACAAGTAGGATTCATCGCGAGAATTAAATCAGAGAGAAGAAACAAGAAGTGAAACTGAAAGACAGAGGAAGAAGTCAAGGAGGAGATAAGAGGATATTTACAACCAACGCTAGTTAAGTTGAGACCTATTCCCCTAATTAGGGTGCATTGTCACATAGAGATTGCATTTGTTGGAGCATGCATGAGTAGAGAGGGTTGTCACATAGGGATAGGTGCACGGACCTTACAAGGGATATTACTTAAATGGGTATTCATCAATTTTTGGTAGAAAATTGTAGACAATATTAATTGAAAATTAATTAACATTTTAAGTGAAAATGTGGATTAAACTCCTCACACCTTAATGTCTCACTCTCACTATACTAGTATATGTTATAGTACATATCCTAAATGATCACACAAGGTAATGGGTATCCAAAGTTTTTGTCTTCACTGATGGGTAGAAGAATACCCTCGCCCATATCCTAAATTTGAACCATTATTTGTTAGGTCCTAGTGTCCCTAATTTGGAAAAATAGTGCCCAACATCCAGATTCATACCTGTGCCAAATACTCGTTTTTGAGTTAGAGTAACATTGGTAATGTATTGCTTGATGTAACAGGACTATAACATGATGTATATATAGGACGCATGACAAAACCTTAAACAGTTGAACCTAAAATATGAATGTTGGACTAAACCCATAACTGTAATACCTTATCCCATAATACCTCTACAACTCATCTTAAAATGGAGCATTGATTATCTATGTCCAACTTGTTACATAACTCAAAAGTTCTCACATGAGAAAACAAAGCTCGCTAGTGAAGAAAAGCTCACCACGATGAAGAAAATACAAAACAAAGCTTTGAAGGGAGCACTTGGGTATCCAACCTAGGATTAGCATGTCAGCAAAAGACAAGGACACCAAGTATAAGTCCTCGAGTGGGTTTCACCTTGTGTTAGTGTATACCATAGCACACGAAAAAAAAGAAGAAGAAATGGGAAAAGAAAACCACACGATGAGGGTCCTTAGTAAACTACAAGGATGAGATAAAACTCCAAAGAGCAAATCTCGCTAGTGAGGTTCTAGTTGCAACACATACAAGTATACAACAACATGCTACAAAAAAATAGAAGGAGAAAAAGAAAGCACTTGATGCAATGGATTGGAGATATTTTTCTGACGGAACATAGTCAGATAGAAAGAAGACAGAGCTACCTAGAATAAAAAGAAAGTAGATGTGAGTCAAGGAAAGAAAAGACAGGGAGGAAAGAGATTACAGTTAGTCTCTGAAGAAGAAAGCAAGCAAGAGTTGTTGATGCCAAACTAGCACATCTTGGAGCCTAAAGATACAGTTCATGGTGTTGGTGTGAAGTGCTCCAAGAGGAAGGAAATTCCAAGGAGAAAGAGGGAAGGCAGGTCACAAAGGGACAAGAACCCCAGCAATGAGAGCAAGGACTAGAGAAAGGAACTTGTGAAAAGGTGGTCAGAAAGATGAGATTGAAGGAAGTAAAATGCTACAGATCCAAGAAAGGAGGCATCAATGACTAGAGATGAGATCAACTCGAGAAGCTAAAATCCACCATGTAGTTGGATCCAAAGCAAGTTCTGATTAAGAAGACATGCAGAAGTTAGAAGTCTTGGAGAAGCATGCAATGAAGATAAGGGAAGAAAATAGAAGAGAAATGACTGGAGGCAATAAAGTAGCTGCTGAAAGGGAAAAGTGGTCGTCATATGAGCACATATGAGGAGCAACAGGGACTCAAAATACCATCTCCCACAAGTAGTGGATCTAGATTTAGATCATTGAGCAAAAGATGATGTGAAGCTTCAGTGGTGAAGCATGGCTGCTGGGAAATATAGATGACCTAACAAATGCAAAGAGTTGCAGCACACTATAGGCTACTACAAAAAACATCACTTGAAAGTATGCTTGGATGTATGGAGATGTAGAAACTAATCCAGAAGGTGGAGAAAAATATTTAGTGGGTGACATGAGAGAATTTGTTCATGAGGTGTTAGATCTGGAGGAAGCAAATGAGGACAACAGAGATGACGAGGGCCAAGTAAGGCGTCATAAAAATGTCTGAATGAAAGTATTGGTTCACTCATTGCACACTATAAGGTTCAAAGTGAAGAATAGGCAGCCAGAATTTGGACTGTTGACCTAAGGAGATTAAGATAGCACACCAGAAGAGAATACAGTTCAACAGGCTTGTGCCAGCAAGGAGGACGCTTGTCACATGACGGAAAGCAACACAGGTTTAGAGAAAGGAAGCAACACATGTTAGAAACACTCACTGTGCAGCAAGCTGAAGGGAAAGAAGTGTGACTGGAAGGGGAGGTCATCATTAGACACCACTTCAAGATCATTGGCCTCGCCCATAAGGGGAATATTAAGATCTAACCAGGTTGAGGGAAGGCCACAGATTCATAGAAAGGAAGCAACACATGTCAGAAACACTCTTGTGCACACCAGGTTGAAGGAAAAGAACTGTGACTCGAAGGGAGGTCATTATTTGCCATCACTATAAGATCATTGGCCTCCCCAATAAGGGACATTCTAGAAGATCTAACCCTAGCCTTTGAAGGTACACTCCAATACCAAGTAAAAAATGGAGGAACAAAATATTCCATTGTGTGTATATATATATATATAGGACTCATGAGGAAACCTTAAACCTAAAATTTCAATGCGGGACTTCACCCATCATAATAAGGACCCAACACCTAACAACTCATATTACCTAACACCTAGTTTGTATTTTGTGAAACTTGTGTAGGTCAACTTTTCTTTTATTAGTAGGACAATGCAAATGTTTATATATAGGCAAAATATGAAACCATTGCAATACTTTATTTCTTTGCTATGAAAATATATTGTTGTTACTGATATAAATAGCTTTTTTAATAGACTAATACGATAAAAAAAGATTGTATAAAAGTATACTTACATTAATTTGCATTGGTTCATTTCTCTCAAACAAATTTTTTTTATTCTCTATTCTGGGTACTATATTTTGCAGCTCCTCCTGTATCTGGACTACAGTTGTCCTAGTAATGAGATTCTTCAGGCCTAATAGTTAAATCCTTTAGAACATTTCTTTTGCATCTAATTCACATTAGAATAGATCATAGGTTCACCCTACTGCCTAATCCAAATGTTGTCCAGCAAACTTCAATAAAGTTATGGTTGAACAAAAACAGTTTATTCAAAATATCCGGCGGGACTAACTATCTTAAATCTTCTGTGGTTACCAATTATTTTTGTGCAACTAATCATCATAAGTTATGAGAAGTATCGTGCTATATCCTTTCATGATGGTTCATTTTTGTTCAAAAAGTATACCAGCCAAACCTACCGAATATTGTCTAATCATCATGGTACCTTTTTGCTTAATATATGCCTAACAAACTGGAAGTTGTTAATAGTATGCCTCATATCTAGTGTTGTGTAGGCAATGTAAAGCAAATTGGGAAAGGTATAGAATGAGTATTGATTTTCAAATTAAATTTCGGCAATGTTGTATTTTGGGTATCATGTAATTTGTTATCTTTTTCTTTGGTAGGAATACCTTAAAATTCAGTAGCAGTTTAATTGGCATCTTTAAATTCACTAGGAGTTTAATGGGATACTTATATTTTCCAATTTCCATGATTTATTTTCTAGTTTTTCAGAGTCAAGTGCTCATGTCTATGTATTTTGTTAAGCTTTAATTAATGAAATATTTCATTTTTCAATCTTTGTAAGTTTCTTTTCTCTTAGTAAGATAGTTAACTTTTTTGCTTCGTCAATTTGATCAAAGTTTTCGTGTGGTTCGACAGTACACATTTGGCGTTGCATCACAATGTTTTTCATATCATTTACTTTATATGTACAATAGAGTATGTAGTCTAACAATTAAACAATCGTTATTCATAAAGAAGAAGATAAATCTAGATATATGAAACCACAAATGTTATGTCTGGAAGTTCAAAACTGATTAAGTAATTTAATAGAAGGGGGGAAATGAAAACAAGAGCCTAAACAATGATGCTGAGACTTCAATATAAATCCATGAACATACCTTGATATCTGATGGAAATACTGCTGCTATCTCTGAAATATCAGCAATGATATCCTCCAAATACTGACCAAGAAATCCAAGGCACAGGTTGACTAGACTTGGAGGCTTAGTTTTCTTCAATGATAAAGCTACAAATAATTATATTGAAATAATGATCATTGAAGAAAACTAAGTGGTGGAACATGATAAAGACTGTAAGAAATACTTGAGATATCAGGATACATAATTATGCACAAGAGAGCCTTTCTATGAGGGTTGTTCTAAATCAGTATTTGGACCAGACTCATTTTCTAACATGACCTATTATCCCCTTTACCCAATAAGGGAGTGAAGAAAAATCAAGAGATGGGGAAGGTGATAGGAGAGGTGATTTCATCTGCTTGGGAGGATGTGCCATTTTGGCCAGAAAGAAGGAGATGGCAGTGCTGGAGACGGCAGTGTTGTGAAGGGCAAAGAAGAGAAAGAGAAAGAGAGAAGGAAAGAAAAGAAGAATAAATGAGCTGTGGAGAGGGAAAAGAGTAAGGAGAACATTAACAAAAGAAGAGGAATAATAAAGAGTACGCGAACTAAACTTGTACGAGGGGTTAGGATAGGTGGAAGTGAATATCTGGTGGAAATGAAGAGGGAAAAAATAGTTGGGCCACACTAGAGAAGAAGATGAAAGGTGGAGGAAAAAAGCAAGGAAAAAAGAGACACCATACGAGGACTGGAGATGAATGCAAAAATCACATCGATTATGTATACACATGAACAAATTGCTCTAAAAATTTTATATGCTAGCTTTGACATTTATTTAGTTGAGTAAAAGTTAATTATTGTTATCGTTTTTTACATTGAATATATATGTTTATCTTAAAATGTCATGTTCACAAGTTCTTCATATAGATAAGAATGTGATATGAAAGTTAATGTGAATATGAATTGGTTGTATAATATTAAAATCCTGCATTCTCTGATTTATAAAAGTAAAGAGAGGCTCAGAGATATGAATTATAAACTTTTATTATTTTTTTTTGGGGTTATGAAAGTTATACTCTGAATATGAGACACTTTCTAAAGGAAAAGATGATTTTGTGATATTTTATCAGTGAATTTATCTTATGGCAAAGGATTGAACCCTGCTAAAATGGGTGTATCATGGTCAGGCGGACATGTACTATTACTGACTCTTACTGATACTGTTAGCAAGAAACTAGTCATATTCAAGCTATATGCTCTCACTTACCTGAGTCACTAAGGTTTAAGTGTCATATACTGAATTAAACCAAAGCCACTAGATTAACAGTACTATCGTATACTGATCTGCACTACCGGATTAATTATAGTCATAGCCATTCTCAAGATATACGGATAACTAAATGATATTTGGAACTGCATTTTGGAAAGAATTGATTTGCACAATTAGTTATCTATTATTTAACATTCTGTTGCAGAAGAATATAACAATAGATAATCACTAATATGTTTTAACCAAAACTGTGATTTCTGTATGGTATTGGTTTATTGGAATCCTGAATTTCAGATATATAAGATATATGAAAAATAACTTCATTGTTTAGCGTTTAAATTTCATTTTTTTCAGTTGTGATTAATAACTGTTGAAGTTTGATCATCTTAATGTTTTAAAAGGTCAGTACGACTAGTAACAATATTGAAGAGTTATAAAGGTAGTCTCATGCTCAACCCATGTTAATAAGTAGCTTATACAGGTATGGGTAAATAACATACTCATGATGTAGTCTTCAAAAATTTTCATATGTCAGAGGTTGGCTTATCTCGGTATATAGTATGGACTCCACATGATCTCTAGTATTACTATTATCATTCATCAGTTACATATGCGAAGTTTGACTGTATTGTGATCATGTGCTACTGATGTCTTGTGAATATATGTGTTCTTAGTAGATATACAATACCTACTCATGTCCTGGCTTGTGGCATGACACTTTCTTAACAATTTTGTCAGAAAAACGAAACATACCCATGAAACTGTGTATGAAATTTATTTTAAAATTTCCCATCATCCATTCAGGCCAGATAGGTATCAGAAAGTAGAAATTAAAAGTCAAAGAGCAAAGGAAAAAAGGAACTAGAGACAAGCAGATTATTAAACAAAGTGAAAACTCTTTTTCCAGAAAGAGTACTCTTCTAAGTCCTTAATAGAACAGTTCGATACTAGAACATGAATGGTTTTCTTTCCCAATAATTCTCACAAATCAGTGCATCAAACCTATTAGTAATAAAGCGATCTAGGATTCCTCCAACACCATAGTTATCATTCATTCAAAACACACACACGCACAAAACTTACAATTCGCGCAGGTATCACCACTCGAACATATCAGGCCCAACAAAACCATCATAAGTAGAAACAAAACAATCCAAAGAGAGGCAAATCAAGGATATGAAGATAATCTTACAGAAAGAATCGGGAAAGGAGGCGATAGCGACGGATCGAGGGCTCGGCGCGAGATGGAGATTTCTGAGGGACGACGTGATCTCGTTGGCCGCTTTCTTACCCTTTTCCATCAAGCAGAGGACGAATTAGGCGAAATGAAATCTGTGAGTGAGAGAGAGATTAATGAATTTTCGTGTTTGAATACCGACTTAGACCGGCCAACGTGGTCAATTTGCTTAAATCGACCACAAATGAACCGTCCGGATCAGATTTATTACCATGATGGCCAGTTCAAATCTTGTGTCTTCAAATTTTTTTTGTCCCCATATTTTTTGCCGATCGAATTGATCAGATTACATCTCAAGGCATCATGATATTCTTAAGATGTATACAGTATTCTCGTGATGTACAAGACATCCTTGAGATGTAATCTGGTCTGTCTGATAATAAAGAGACACGGGGATAGAGAAATTTGAAGACAGAAGATTTGAACTCCATGATGACTGGCATGAATATAAAGAACAGAGTTATGATATGTTCAAGGAAAATTTTTAATGAAATATTCAAGGATATATAAATTCATGATTCATCATTTCATTTTTTACGAGTCTTCTCATTTTATGTGTTTATCATTAAATATTTTATTGAGATTCATTTCTTGAACATATTATTTTTTATAAAAAAAAATGATCAATAAAAAATTTACATTTTAAAGGATTTTTTAAAATTTAATGAGTTTTTTTATTTTAAATGACTAGGAAATATTTTTTTTTATTTATATTAAGTAGACGGTGGATAAATGATTTTCTTTGATAAATCGAGTTTCTTTCCTGATTTACAGATAAATCGAGATAAAAAAATTATATTTATCTAAAAGTAGATTTCTAAAATATTCATTTTAGTATAATTCGAATACAGTGGAGCAGAATCTATTATATTTTAGATATCGTCTGTATTTTTTTTTATATACCCAATTAATTTGGGAGGTGGATGACCTGGGTACCCTGTTAGTATGGGAAATATCTAACAATCAAATTTATGTTTTGATTATGTCAAATGATTCAAAATTAAAGTGTTTTGTTTACTAATATGTTGAATGAGCATTGCAGGAAAAGTCCTAAGTATACTTAGACAAAAGTCCTAGTTGCGGTTAAGCAAGTGGAAAATCTTAGGGGATGGTAACCTTAGGTCATAGGCAGAGGTGTAGCTAGGTGGAGCTTTGGGGGTATGACCGCACCCCTTGAATTTGAGAAAAAAATTATACATTGAGAAAAAAATAAAAAAACTTAATTATAAATTTTAACATTCTATGAAATTTTACATAAACAAATCCAATGAAAATTCGACCATGTTTTATTTTTTTCTCTCTCTGAGTTTCTTTTTCCTCTCTCTCCTATTTTTTTATTTGTCTTCAATATCATGTTTTATTTTTTCCTTGTGTTTTCCTCTCTGCCACTACCGCTGACATTATTGTCACTACACGATATTATTGGCAACTGCCGTTGTTTGCTACGAGTATCGTCATCGTCACTACACCAATTATCCATAGCAAACACCTTTTGGATTATGGTGAAATTTTCTTATTTGATCTTTTTCGTTACAAATTTAAGTGCTAAAAAAAATGATGTCAATTTTTCATATTTATGTTTTTATTTGTTAGTCAAGTTTACTATCAATTTTATTATTATTTTTGAATGGTTGGAAAATGCTAGTCATTAAATTAAGTAATTATATGTCTAAAATATTATGTTAATAATAAATTAGGTGAAATATGAATGTCGAGATATTTTGAAGAAAATATGAGATATACCTACTTCAAATAGGGCATCTCCCCCTGCACTACATCCTTCTTCTCTTCCTTTCCCATCTAAATGATTCTTTGACTTTGACTCATAGATACGGTCGACATCGTTGTTTCAACTAAAATCAAGAGCTCAATTAAAAAAAAATAATTAAATTTAAGTTCATTTTTAACTCATTGAATTCAAAATTTATACTTTTAGAGAGTGAAAAATATTGATCTATACTAATATTTATATCTTTAAAATTGCCCCTCCTCGTCTAAAGTCCTAGCTACGCCACTGGTCATAGGAGGTGGTAACCCTATGCGGAAAGCCTTGGCTGGTTGATGTCTTTGGGCAAAAATCCTAGGGGGCGGTAACCCTAGGTTGAAATCCTGATGTCGCGAACCGGGTAGATGACTGGATGGATCATAGACCGGACGTCTAGCATGAAGACCGGAAGATTCGAGCGCCGAGCAAAAGTCCAGTCGGTCTGGAGGACCGAACTGGCAAAAGGTAAAACTCTCCTGAGTGGAGTAGGTGAGCTAGGACGCGTTCCCCGGAAGAGGGAACAGGAGGCATCGGTTCGACCTAAGGTTTTCGGTAGGAAATCTGAAGTCAGAACCGGACAGTCCAGAGACTGTCAAAGTATTTCGATTATCATACTTATTTTGTGCTAACTTTGTTTTGCAGGATATGTTGTGTTTGTATGGTCTAACATGTCTTGCAGGGTCAAAAAACAAAGTTATGCCTCGGATGAACAGTGTCTGAAGCGTCTCCAAGCTCCTTGGAGGCGCCTCGGGTGCATATTGTGAGCTGGCCGCGAAGTAGTGCTAGAGGAACCTCGGATGGAGCTGGAGGCGCCTTGGACCAGAGATTGGAGGCGCCTTGGATTGACTTGAAGACACCTTCAAGTGGATAAGTTGCGACCAGGTCCGTTCTGATCCACGCGGCTGACTCGGCTTGTTGGAGGCGCCTTGGATGGTGTTGGAGGCACCTCCAGCAGTGTATAAAAGGAGCTCTCGAGCAGCAAGTTAATATATCACCTTCTAAGCAATCCCTGTGCAATGAGCTGCTAACGAGACGTTCTGACAAAGCCGCAACTTGACGCCGAGGACCTGGAGCTCTGAATCTGCAATTTTCTATTGTCGTTGGTATATTTAGTTGTTCTTTTAATTATTGTACTTCATTTTGTAAACACTTAACGAATTTATAGTTATTTCCCAACGTAAACGCTTAACGAGCATGAGCCTTGGAGTACGAGTCGCCATAGGTTCCGAACCAAGTAAATAGCCTGTGTCTTTCTGTGTTTGTCTTTTAGTTTTTTCCGCTGCGTTTCTTTGATAAAGTTTTAAATCGTAACGAATTAGCCACGATCGCTAGTCACCCCCCCTTTAGTGCTTCTCGATCCAACAACCCCTACCTGATTGATAACATTAATAACTTTTTATCGAATCATATAGATATGTTTTTAAAATGATTAAATCATGTATTCTAGTTCTAAAATTATCAAAATACGCATGCATTTCTATTTTTGTCCATGTTATTATTCTTAGTCGAGTACCTTTTTTAGCAGTTGAATCGATTTTAATTTTTTAGTTGATTTTGATCAACTCATATTTTAAAAATTATTGCTCTCAATATATTGAGTCAAATTGATTTTTAAGGGCATTTTTTACAATTATGAGAACTAAACGAACATATAGAAACTGATTTTATGTCATTATGAGATCTTTAGGTCTATCATTCGATTTTGGTTGATTGACTAAGAGACCTCAAACATCAATTTTAAAAATACCCTCAAACAAATCAGCCGGTTTCAACCAATGGGCCAAAATGAGGTGAAATCAGGTTTTTATATGTTCATCTAATTCTCCTAATTGTAAAAATACCCTTAAATATCATTTTACCTAATATATTTAGCAGTGATTTTTTGAACGGAATGTATCCAAAAAATTAATTCGTATTCAAAAAATCATTATTCTCAATATATTAAATCAAATTAATGTTTAAGCACATGGATACAATCATACAAACTATAGATAAACTCATAGGACTTCATTTCACATTATTCTGAGCTTTCTAAGTTCATCAACTGATTTTGGCCAAAACTCTTTAGGTTCATTCAGCTAAAATTGGTTGATGGGCCTAGAGTGCTCAGAATGATATGAAACCAGGTCTTATGAGTTTATCTAGTTTTATGATTATATTAATTCTCTTAAATGTCAATTTGACCTAATATATTGAGAGTAGTAATTTTTTGAATACGAATGTGTTCGAAAAATCGAATTCATGTTCAAAAAATCACTGTTATTTATCAGTTGATGGATCTAGAGATCTTGGAATGACATGAAACCAGTTCCTATATGTTTTTATTCTCCTAATCATCTAAATGCTCTCAAATATTAATTTTAGTCAATTAAGAGCAGTGATTTTTTTTTTTAACATCAATGTGTTCGAAAAACTAATTTATGTTTAAAAAATCATTATTCTCAATATATTGAGTCAAATTGATGTTTGAAGACATAGATATAATCATAAGAACTAGATGAACTCATATGACCTAGTTTTATTTCATTCCGAGTTATTTAGGTCCATCAATCGATTTTGGACGAATAAACCTACAAAGTTTTGGCCAAAATTGGTTGATGGAATTAGATAGCTCAAAATGATGTGAAACCAGGTCTTATGAGTTTGTCTATTTCTTATGATTATATCCATGCCCACAAATATCAATTTGACCCAATATATTAAGAGCAGTGATTTTTAAAACATGAATTAGTTTTTCAGATATATTCATGTTTTCAATATATTGGATAAAATTGATGTTTGAGAGTATTTTTACAATTAAGAGAACTAGACGAATACATAGATACTAATTTTATGTCATTCTGAGGCCTCTAGGTACATTAGCAGATTTAGGCCACAATTAGGAGAACTAGACAAACACATAGGAACTGATTTCGTGTCATTCTGAGATCTCTAGGTTCATCAGCCGATTTCAACCGAAATTGGCTAATGGACCTAGAGATCTCGAAATGATATGAAACCAGTTCTTATATGTTCGTCTAATTCTTATGATTGTAAAAATACTCTCAAATATCAATTTGACCCAATATATTGAGAGTAATAATTTTTAAAATACAAAATGATCAAAATCAGTAAAAAAAATCGATTCGGCTGCTTTAAAAAGGCACTTGACTTGCAAGAGGTATTAGGACAAAAATGGAAGTAAGTATATGATTTAGTAATTTTAAAACTATTGTACATGATTTGATAATTTCAAAATTTTATTTACATGGTTCGATAAAAAGATGTAACATTAATGGTCTTGCATGATCACATGTATTAATGGTTTTGTATGATTGTTACATGGGGTAGGGATTAATTCTCGACGGGTATATGCCCTCAAAGAAAAACTTCTCCCACCCCCTAGTCACTTGGCGGTCGGCTATAAGTTGGCCCTGTGAGTTACCATCTTTCACATAACCTAGGGACAGACTGTGATGATGCTTGGGATGAACGTAATCTTCTTTTGCTATAATTGTATGATCATGCTACTTTGATACTTTGTTTGAATGTTGATGTCATGTTATAGGCAAATACTCAATGTTTTATCATAGGACCTCTCTTAAATGGGAATATTAGGATTAGGTAGCCTCCTACTCTTGGGTATGTATGCTTTAGCTATGTGGGAGCTATATATATTGGACAATCTTCCACAATGAAGATTGCTTGTCAAATATTACAGGAATAGTTTTCTGAATTGTAATTACTTAAAATTCAACTTCAGACTTACCTATCGAGATAACTTGAGCGGATAATTTCAAGCTACTAAGCAAAGAAGGATGAGGTGCTTGGGACGGTACGCTACTTGGAAGACTAAGCTACCTTGTATGACCAAGCTAACTTGGCTGAGCTAACTTGATCGAGCGTCGAGTCAGCAGAGTGTCAAGTCAGCCGAGTGTCGAGGCAAAGTGCCGAGTTTTGAGTTAGTCGACCCAAGTTATCGAGTTGCCGAATGCTTCTTGCCATGGTCAAGTACTCCTATCGAGTTCAAGAAATACTGAGTCAGTCGAGTTGAGTGCCGAGTTGGTGAGTGCTAAGGTCGGGTTACAGAGTGCCAAGGCTTAGCTACCGAGGCCGAGCTGCCAAGTACTAATGTCACGCCCCGAGGAAGTCCCTGTCCGAAGAAATTTCGGCAACACCTCCCCTGTACGGATGACAATCTGAAACATTTATACAAAGCCCTCAGGGCCACCTATACCTCGGCCAACACGGCCGGAACAATAACAGTAATAAAAATATAACACAAAGTCATCCACGTAGTTTATATCATCAGCCCACTCGGCTGGAACAAAAATCCAAAACACAGCAGAAAGATGATAGAAAATCAAAATACATGACATGCTAGCCGGCTAGGCTTACACCACACCACAAAGCACCAATCCGGAAACAAAACCGAAACACAAGCTAGATACACAAATACCAAAGTACAAATGGACAACAGCGAAGACAGATCTTCTGAGGTGACATGGGGACTAGCAGGCAGGATACTCCAAGCGACACCACAAACAACCTGGTACCTGAAAAAGATAGTGTCCACGGGAGTGAGTTCAACAACTCAGCGAATACCAATAGACATGCCTAGTAAGATATATCTAACAGCAATAAACATGGAATACAACTTCCTAATCATATATAGGAAATATGCAAAACTGAAAGGTAACTGAGGAAACTGTACTCACCAGGAACTCCTATCCAGAACAAAAGGGTCGTCAAACTAGATACACAATATGCCTCCTGTATGCATGTCAAACAAATGCATCCACCAAAATGCAGCATATAAGTGCAGCAAACACAAGCAAATAAATGCAATAAATGCATATGATGTCAATGACATGGTCACCCCTGACGCCATACAGTCATCTCACACACAATGGTGAGACTGAGTGGGCAGGGCTGTGACAACCGTGCACTCTGACATCACTACCCCTGATGAGTGACCGAGTGGACGGGATGCTGTCGGAGTACACACATACTCCTACCCCAAATCATGTATGGGGAAGCGCAATGCTCTCAACTCCCGGTACACCATGACGGGGAGGGATCCCTGACGTGCTACCACGTTGCGTCACACTACCCATGAGCGGACCAATGGAGCACCGAACAAAGCAAAACTGACGTGCTACCACGCTACGTCACGCTACCCATGAGCGGACCAACGGAGCACCGAACAGAGATGAAACTGGCGATATGCTCTACAATACTAGAGCAGTCTATCACGCAGCATGCAATCATGCGAATGGTGCATGAAACTAAGCATGCCAATATCCTGAACCAAATCCATATATATATATGTAAAAATGTGTACCCTAGTACAAGTAAGTCATATCCACAGATCTAGGGTATACAGGCCCTCTATGGTATAACAGCCTAGGTCCTGAACATATCCACCTTCATAAAATATGTACCAACAATGTACATGGATCAAAGCAAAAGGTCTAGGTACACAGATCAGGTATGATATAAAAATATAGATACACATGTCAGATAATAAAAATCCAGAGTCTAGTCCTAAACTCAGTAAAGCATGATATGTCACTTACTCTAGGAACTAAGGTACTCATGGCAATAATCACGAAACGTAAACATGGATACATAACAAACGCCCAACAGATCATGCTATGGGTATCAAACCGTGACATACCAAAGGCAAACATGATCATTGCTTGCAGTTATAAAATACTATGCATATCCAATTGACAATATCATAAAAAGATAAGTCAAGAGGTACCCGCCTCAAAAATGGAGATCGTATCCGAAAGATCCCACGTCGAGACACTCGTCTCGAATCCAAGTCCTGCAAATCATATATTATACAATTTAGCTAACAGATAAGCAACAAGTGGCTAGACCTAAAGATCCAAGCCTTTAGGAAAAATAACCCTATTCTAAACCGATCATTATTATCCTCAATAAATGATTAGCTTCCACAACTCTTACCCATGAATAACTAATTACCATCTATTCAATTCTGCCAACAAGGAACTGTACGAATCCAACCCATGACTATTAATCACAATTATTAATCTAATGTTTCCGATACAACCATATATTCCTCTAAATCAACCAATCACTAGTGAACCAAACCTCAACAAGAAATAAAAATCAAATCTCATCTCGTATCAACTAATTAATCAAATTCCAAATTGATACCAATCCAAATCAAAATAAGTATGACTTAATCAACTCAAATTCTCATTTCAAACCCATATCTCCTCATCAACTAGTTAATCAATCCAACACAGAAATGAATCAAATTCAACACTTACCCAAATTGGGATAAACCACCACTGATCCAAGACCACAAGGCATAACTTCACCTACCGGAATCACCACACTCTTCCTCTTCAATTACAGGTGCTGATCACAAATCTAGCGATGTAAACGTCCAGCCCACAGTGTTGTGTTCGCTGAAATCAAGCAGCCCCTCTCCAAGATTACTGCTACCATCGTCAACCAAAGAGAGAAAAGATGAACCAGCAACTAGGGTTAGGCACCAATTGAAGAAGATCAAGAGAAGGAGGTTTAGTCGAAGCTAGCTTACCCCCTGAACCTTAAATGTCCACCCTTGACGGCGATCGGTTGGTAACCGCGGCACCAAATCAGCGCTAGGGCAGAGGAAACGGTCGGCGCTAGGGTTCTGATGTCGGCGCTAGGGCACTGGAATCAGATCAACTCCGGTGCTCGGTTCCTATCCCCGACCCGAAGAGGCGAAGGCTCGGCGTTGCTCTCTTCCACTGGTGTCGGCTGTAGTGACCGAGGCGATGCAAGAAAGGGCGGCGGCGGTGCGTCAGGCACATTGGTGGCGTCGGGATCGTGGTGTGCGGCAGAGACGGCTAGGGCACGGTGCTAAGCCGAGGGAAATCGAAGAAGAGGAAGAGGAAAGGTGAGGCTCGAGAGAAGCTGGAGAGGTGCGAGGCTTTCCCTTGGCCACTGCCTTTGCACCGGAGGGAAAGAAACGGACGCGAGCAGCGAGCAGCGCGCCGATTTTGGGAAGAGAAGTGGAAACGGTCAGAGTGTGGCTAGGGCGCGCAGCGCAGATCAAGGAAGAAACGGGGAAGAAAGGGAATAAAGAAAAAGAAAAGGAAATGATTAAAGAAAATAAAGATTTCCTCGTTTAAACGGGGTAGCCTAAACAGGATTTCTCGGGCCCCGTTTTTATCCCCGCTAACTCGTTCGTACGAGCTCCGAAAAATTCCTCAAAAATTTCCAAAAATTCAGGAAAACTCCCTTATTATTATTCTCTATTTTCCAGTATTTTACATTCTCCCCCACTAATAAAAATTTGGTCCCCAAATTTCGTTACCTACCATCAGCAAATACTAACAACAGACAAAGAGTATAGATGCTGAACGGTAAATTAAATCACATACCTCAAGTGAAAAGATGGGGGTATCGAGCTCGGATAGTATCCTCAAGCTCCCAGGTAGCCTCCTCGTCCGAATGATGCTGCCATCCGACTTTAACAAGTTGGATAGTCCTGTTCCGCAACTGACGCTCTTTCCGGTCTAAAATCCATACCGGAACCTCCTCGTAGGTCACGTCAGGCTGTACAGAAACTGAGATATCTGTCAGCACATGCGTTGGGTCGGGTACGTATCTCGTCAGCATAGATACGTGGAATACATCGTACACGCCTACCAAGGACGGTGGTAGTGCTAGCCAGTAAGCTACCGCTCCAATCCTCTCTAAGATCTGGAAAGGTCCAATGTATCGTGGAGCTGGCTTACCTCTGAGGCCAATCTCTTCACCCCTTTCGTGGGTGAAACTCGCAGAAACACATGGTCGCCTGTAGAGAACTCCAAAGGTCTACATCTCTGATCTGCATAACTCTTCTGGTGGTCCTACGCCTCTGACATACTCCGTCTGATAATACGGACCAACCCTGCCTCCCGCTGAGCTCTATGAGGTCCCAACAGTTGGGCCTCCCCAACCTCATCCCAGAGGGTAGGTGTTCGACAAGGCCTACCATACAACGCTTCAAACGGTGCCATCTGGATAGCCAAATGCAAACTGTTGTTGTAGGAGAACACTACCAATGGCAAATGGTCCTCCCAACTGCCTCTAAAAATCCAACATACATGACCTCAGCAAGTCCTCTAGAATCTGTATGGTCCGCTCTAACTGTCCATCTGTCTGCGGATGGAAAGTTGTACTGAAACGGAGCTACGTTCGCAAGGCCTGCTGCAGACTCTGCCAGACACGAGACGTGAACTGGGGTCTCTATCCGAAATAATAGTCAAAGGGACACCATGTAATCTGATGATCTCCCGGCAATACAGATCTGCCAATCGATCCAGGAAATCAGTCTTCCGGATCGCTAAGAAATACGCGGATTTGGTTAATTAATCAACGATTATCCAAATCGCATCATGGCCTCGTCATGTCCTCGGCAAACCCACCACAAAGTCCATAGTAATGTGTTCTCATTTCCACTCAGGAATAGAAATCTGCTGAAGTAAGCCGGCAGGTCTCCGATGCTCGGCCTTCACTTGCTGACAGACAAGACATCTAGCTACAAAATCCGCGATGCCTTCCTTCATGTCGTTCCACCAATAGAAACACCTCAAATCTTGGTACACACGGGTACCGCCTGGCTGGACAGCAAATCATGAGCGATGAGCCTCCGGATGTAACTCCTATAAGACCGGATGAGACTGAAGTACGCATACTCTGCCTCGGAAGTTATCTGGCTGCAAATAAACTGCAAATACTGATCAGCAGCCTAGGGCTCTCGGATCCTCGTCCTGATCGATGACTGAGCAATCATGGTAACCATAGTACCCTGCTCTGTCTGTCCTATTCCCCCAAGGCCCAAATCGGAGAAACCTTGAATCAAGTCTGTGACCACAACTCGATGGCAAGCTAAAGTCCCTCTGGACTTCCTGCTAAGTGCATCGGCAACCACATTAGCTCTCCCCGGGTGATAGCTAATGGTACAATCATAATCCTTCAGGAACTCCATCCATCTCCTCTGTCGGAGATTAAGTTCCTTCTAAGTAAACAGATATTTAAGATTCTTATGGTCAGTGAGAATCTCAAATGTAACGCCATATAAATAATGTCGCCAAATCTTCATGGCAAAAAAATAATGGCGACTAGCTCCAGATCATGTACAAGGTAGTTCTTCTCATGCTCCTTCAACCGACGAGAAGCATAGGAGGCTACTCTATCGTGCTGCATCAGAACAGCGCTCAAACCCTGAATAGACGCGTCGGTGTAGAGCACGAATCCGTCATCTCCAGAAGGTATAACCAACAATCGGAGCCGACACCAGTCTCCGCTTCAGCTCCTGGAAGCTGGTCTTGCAATCCTCAGTCCAAGTGAACTTCACGCCTTTCTTGGTCAGGCGTGTAAGTAGCATAGCAATCCGTGAGAAACCCTCAACGTATCTCCGGAAATATCGAGCCAAACAAAGGAAGTTGCGAGCCTCTTCTATAGACTCCGTCTACTCCCAACGGTAACAACCTCGATCTCCTGTGGAACCACGGTATACCCTACTGGTGACCGTGTGTCTCAAACATCTCACAGAAGTCAACCAAACTACGCACTACTGATCTTCGCATATAGATGTTCCATCGAAACATCTCTAGAACTATGCAAAGAGGATGTGCGTGACTCACCGCGGATCCGAAATAGATCACAACATCATCAACAAAGACAATGGAAACCGATCCAAACATCCTCGAAATACCAGAATCATCGATCCCCTGAAAACATCTAAGGCTCTGCAAGCCCTAATGGTAAAACCAAAATACATAATGTTCGTATCACAGACATTCCTAACTATAAGATCTCCGATAATAAGTCGGAAATATGATCACCAACAACATAAATCACCAAAGAATAAATCCTCCAGTGTGAGAGCAACGCTCCATCACAAGAAATACCACATATGTGGGAGCAACGCTCTACCACAAATAATCCGTAATATGTGGGAGCTCCGCTCCACCACAAACGATCCATAAGTGTCCAATGCACCTAACTATCCAACTAGAGGCTGCACGAGATCACTCAACCACATATCACTGTGGGCAACCAAAGGTATAACAATCCAACAATCCAACAATCAAATCAACCTCATCGTCAATTCTATCAACATCGTAGTGAGTCACCCACTGATAAGAAAATGGGTTGACAGGGTAATCCAACAAATGACATAATGTAGACACTCCACATCCTGCATTCAACATAAGTAGAATCATCATGCTGCTACCAACAATACACCTGGCACACGTGCTAACACAACATATGTATGATCGACATAATCCTCCAATTTGTACACACCACATATACTCACAACATAGGTATAATTCATCATGATACCTCCAACAATGCATACCGAACCCGTGTGCATATATCAACATAGGTATAATAAACAATACACCTCAAACAACACTCACATGACATATATACACCTATGCCAAGATTATAATCAATGTAATACTTCCAACAAATCATAATCGACACGAGTATACACTCAGAACAATCATATAATAAACAAGATATCTCAAATATTACACCAAACACATATATACATATCACAACATCGATGTAATCAACAAGATACTTCCAATAAGACACTCACACTCATGTGCACATACCATAACACAGATTTAATCGATAAGATACCTCCAATAAAACAATCAAACACGTACACCTAACTACATAGCTATGATCCACAAGGAACCAACAAACCATATCAGAACATGTATACATATACTACTTGCAAATGGACAGTCTACCATAGGACTCCTACAACACATAACAATCATATGCACATGCAACACAGCTACGAATAATCAGCATATGTAATCCAATTAACCTGACATTCCCTATGCTACCCTCTAAATTATCCAACTAGGTACATGTTGGATCGTGAAACGTCGATAGAGGGGGGGTGAATATCGATTCAAAAAAACAGCGTTAAAAAGAGTTACGCGCAGCGGAATTTAAAAACAATAGACACAGTAATTTTTACTTCGTTCGGAGCCTGTGACGACTCCTACTCGAAGGCCCGTACTCCGTGAGTACTTTCGTTGGGTAATTTACTAGCAATTCGAAATAATGATTACAAAGACAGTACAAGAAATGCTAATGAAAATTAAAACAAAGCTATACCGACAGAAAGAAAATCACAAGGACAAGGGCGCGTTGTCGGAGCTTCGTTAGCGTCGTTGGAGCACAGAGCAGCAGAGTAAGCAGTCTAAGAGTTCTGAGATTATTCTGAAGCTCCACCCCTGGGGCTTCTTTTATATGCTGCTCTGGGCGCTTGGATCCCTTCCGGGCGCCCAGATCCCTTCCGGGCGCCCTGGTGCGACGTGGCAGGTCTAATCAGTGAACTCCACATGACGACGACTTGGTTTGGATAAAATTCACCTCCGGGTGCCTGGATCCCTTCCGGGCGCCCGGACCTCCTATTTCCAGAAATTCCTTCTCCTGCAAAATAGAGTTAGTCCGAGGCAAATATATATCTTGTAAAACAGATTATTAGCACAATTAAAGTTCAACAAAGTAATAGAAAAGAGTATGACATAGATTCCGTCTTTCCGAGACCGGAATCTAGTCACGATCTCGACTTAGATATCCGAAATTGATCTAAGCCGGATCGACGCCTAATGTTCCCTTCCCGGGAACGCGTCCTCGCAGTCACTCTCCTCCAGTGACTTACCTCACTTACCTGCCAGAAGTCCGGTCAGCCCATCGACCCGTCTGGACTTCGTGCCAGCTATCCGGTCAGCCCGTCGACCTAGCTGGACTTCGTGCCTAAGCGTTTGGTCAGCCCGTCGACCCGCTTGAACTTCGTGCCAACTATCCGGTCAGCCCGTCGACCTAGCTGGGCTTCGTGCCAGACATCCGGTCAGCCCGTCGACCTGTCTGGACTTCTCCTGCACACTCGATCAGAGTGTTAGACAACAACAAACTAACTTAACCTGATTTGTCATTTATCAAAACCTGGGTTAAATCGTTAGTGCTAACCGCACCAACAATCTCCCCCTTTTTGATGGAATGACAACCTGGTTAAGTTAGTGAAAACATATGCAAGTAACAACATGCATTTATGTGTTTTTTTTAAGTTAGTTTGTATTTTCAGTTTGGTTTAGCTAACTTAACCACCTAACCCTCCCCCTTTGTCATTCATCAAAAGAATAAATGTCAAGTAAGCATAAATAGAGACTTCAGACAAAAATAGAAAATAATGTCAAGTTAACCTAGGGGAGTTTAAATAATAGTTTTACCTTTATTTCTTAAAAAAAATTAAGTCTTGAAAATAGCTTAGTAACTTTGAAAAAAAAATATTTAAGTTTGCAAACATCACTTTCAAAAGGTAATTTTCAACACTAAGTTTTTGCAAATCAAAATTAAACCTAATTTTTCAGAACTGGATTCAGGATATTCAAAGGAGTTTGGTAAAATAAATTTTGGTAAAGTAAAATAATTTGTAAAATAAAGGAGTGTTCAAAATAATTTTATAAAATTCTTTTTCTAAAATCAAATATTCAAAGTTCAAAAGTACGAGTTTCAAAACCATGGTTTAAAATACTTGAAAAGGTCAGTTTTCAAAGACTAAGTAAAAAAAAAAATTTTACAATTTTAAACAAGTTGATTTTGAAGATTGATTTTTAAACTTTGATTTTCAAAACTAAGTTTAAAATTCAATTTGAAAAACTGAATTAGTTTTTATTTCTCCCCCTAAACCTGACATTAAATCAAATGTCTAACCAGTTAGTTACTGACTGACTATCAAAAGATAGCAGCTTTCACTTGGTTAGTCAAGTTAAGGTCAACCTTAACTTGATTAATGTATATTTTGTATTTAACGCCCAGACTTATATCGATGCACTGAAATAAGCATCTTAAGTCTTAGACAAGTGGCCTATATATCTCACCCCTTTCTATGTGTTGGTGCAATATTCCCTAGGTCAAGGTTGACCTGGTTAACCAAGCCTGAGTCTTGGTTTGAGTTTCGATGTTTGACAATACAAGGTTGATTGAAGAAGAGTCAAGTAGGTCAAGGATGACCGGATACTTGACTGAGAAGTCCTAACTAGGATGTTAGGCAGAAGGAAAATCCTGGTGAGTGAAGCCAGGTGAAAGACCTAGTGAGTGAAGCTAGGCAGTGAGGAAATCCTAGTGAGTGAAGCTAGGTGAAAGACCTGGTGAGTGAAGCCAGGCAGAAGAGAAGTCCTAGTGAGTGAAGCTAGGCAAAAGGGAAGTCCTGGTGAGTGAAGCCAGGCACGGGGAAATCCAGATGGGTCAAGGTTGACCAGACATCTGGTGAAAGTCCAAGTAGGTCAAAGGGATTGACCGGATACTTGGCACGAGGAAGAAAAGTCCAAGTAGGTCAAAGGGATTGTCCGGATGCTTGGCAAGAGGAGAAAAGTCCAAGTGGGTCAAAGGGATTCACCGGACACTTGGTGAGAGAGTCCTAGATGGTCAAGGGTGACCGGATGCTAGGTTTTATGTACCAACAAGTCATGGTTGACCGGATGTTGGTTTGGGAGGCTTGGGACTTGGTTTTGGGTAAAAACCAAGAGCTGAATCAATTAGTGGATTGATCAGTGGATCGATTAGTGGATCGATCCAGGCTTTTCCCAGCGAACAGAAAGCCTCTGGATCGATCAGTGGATCGATCCAGGCTTTTCCCAGCGAACAGAAAGCCTCCAGATCGATCAGTGGATCGATCCAGAGGTCTCAATCGATCAGTGGATCGATTGGGACGCTGCTGCTTCGCGCGATAAGCGTTGGATCGATCCGTGGATCGATCCAGACATTTTTTCAAAGCACAGAGGCGGTCTGGATCGATCCGTGGATAGATCCAAAGCCTCCCCAATCGATTGGGAGCAATCCAATCGATTGGGATTCGACCGTTGGCGTCGTTTATAGCTGTTGGCGTGCGATTCCTTCAGCAAAACTTCACTGATTCATTCCAGATTCATCACAGCTCCTCCCCAGCACTCTCTAAGCTCCTCACCGCCAGTTCTTGAAGGTTCTTGGAGGTTCATCCAAGTCAAGAGGCGAGTTGCAACGAGAAGAAGAAGAAGCTAGGGTTTTTACTGCATCTCTTGTAAGATTTTGCTTATTCTTTACTACCCTTTCTTCTACTTGTATTGAGAGTCTTGTAGGGCTTCTCCACCTTCGGTAGTTACCGAAAAGGAGTGTTTATTAGTGGAGGTGTGTGTGTGTGCGTGGATCCTTGGACTAGTCACCTCTTGTGAGGTGGATACCAAGTAAAATCCTATTGTTAGCATTGTTGTAGTTTTGTTTCTTTGTATTCCGCTGCGCATCACTTTGAAGAAACAAGCAACGAAGCACGACGAGCACACGCGAAGCTATTCACCCCCCCCCCTCTAGCTATTTTTCGGTCCTAACAAGTGGTATCAGAGCGAGGCCGCTCTTCACCGGAATCATCGCCGAAAGGGTCAAGCATAACAAGAAGAGCTAGAGGGTGAAGAAGTTGAAGCAAATTCATCAAAAGTCAAAGAATTCAAGAAGCTCAACTTCAAGATGCAATTCCAAGATGGACTTGGATTTGACACAAGGGTGGCTCCACCGTACACATCCACAAACTTCGATTCTTGGAAATCAAGAATCAAAAATTTTCTTATGATGGAGATAGAGCAATGGTTTGCTCTAATGGAAGGTTTTAAGGCTCCAAGGAATTCAAAGGGCAAAGTTCTCAAAAGGAGCAAATGGAGCCAAGAACAAATCCAAAGATGTGAGGCCAATGACAAAGTGACCAAGCTTTTGGTCAATCTATTGCCGAGCAACATCTTGGAGAAAATTGGAGAAGTTGAAGATGCCAAAGAGCTATGGAGCAAATTGGAAAAGACTCATGAGATCCCCTCCACTGTACCTAACCAAGAAGAATCCAAAGAGGGTGACTCATTGGAGCAAGATCAAGAGGAGGACTCCGAAGTTGAGAGATGCTCAACTTCCGAAGAAGAGGAAATCCAAGAAGCTTCATTCTCAAGGGAGTGTAATCAAAAGAGCAAGGAAGGAGCATATTCCTTGTTTCATGTACAAGAGGATGAAGAAGAAGGTGAAGCCTCCACCTCTAGGATTGAGGGGGAGCAACTCTTGGTGACACTGGATCAAGAAGAAGGAGAATCCTCGACATCCGGGTCAAGAGAAGAAGAGGATGAAGAAGCTTCCACCTCCACAAGTCAAGATAAATCAATTGGAGGGAAATCGATTTCGGATCAAGAGGAAGCCTATACATTCATATCAAATGGAGGAGCAAGTGCCACCCCTACACAAGAAGGTATAAATAGTTCAATTAATAATAAGAATCATATTATATGTTTTGAATGTAGGGAACATGGGCACTACAAAAGCAAGTGCCCTAGATTGGCCAAGAAGAAGGGCCAAGTGGCACCTAAGGGCAAGGAGAAGCCAAAGGAGACCATCCCCGGAACAAAGAAGAGCAAGGAGCACATTGTGTGCTTCTCTTGCAATCAAAAGGGGCATTACCGGAGTCAATGCCCTAAGGGGAAGAAGATGGTCAAGGCTCAAGGAGGAAGCTCAAGTCAAGGGGGAGCCTCTAAGGTAAAAAGGAAGGTAACTTTTATTGAGCCTACCCCTTTACATTATGGTAAAAAGCATGCTAATTCTAACTTATATCATTTTAATGCTATTTACCATAAGAATAGAGAGCATGGTAAAATTAAGGAAAATAATGTAGCTTACCATGCTAAAACTACCACACCTAGGATTAGGAAGGTAGATAAAGATCTAGGCAATCACACTAAGGACCTTAGCTACAAGCCTAGAAATAAAAATGCTCATAAATTTAATGGAAAACCAAAAACTAAGGACTTAGTGATAGAAAATCAAGTCTTGAGGTCAAAGGCTTGATAAAATGGAAAAGACCCTAAAAAGGATGGAAAATATCCTAAAAGGACAAAATGAGCATAGCCTAGGTCTAGGAGCACAAAGGTCATCTAATGGCCATAGGGTTTTGGGATACAAACCAAAGGCTAAGAAGGATGTAATCTCTTACCATAGGGTTCCATATAGTTATGGAACCAACCCTAGGTCTAGTGGTCAAGCCAAAAATACAAGGGAAGTTATCCCTAAGAGTATTTTTGCAACAAATGTGACTAAGACTTCTAAGAAGTCTAAGAAAGTCACAAAGAAGGTTACAAGGGAAGCAATCCCTAGAGTTGACCTAGGAAAAGTGACCAAGACTTCTAAGAAGCCAAACAAGGTCACTAGGAAGGTATCTAGGGAAGTTATCCCTAGTGAATACCTAGAGCATCCAAGGAGCACCAATAGGTTTTGGGTTCCTAGGAGCATTTTCTCTATCCCATAGATGGGTTAGAGAGTGTCAACTCTGAGAAGAAGGGTAGTTAACCCAACTTTGAAGAAATTGACACTCAAGGAGCATTTTCAAGGTTTTTGTTAACCTTTGAAAATGAAATGGATTTATTGTTACTCTTGGAAAGAGTAAAATGTGCTATAAAGGAAGAAATTTGAGATTACTTTAAATGGCACAAGAAATCAAGTGTTAAGAAATACCAAATTGGGACTTTGGTATTGTCTTAGGAATTTAAGGCAAATCTAAGCCTTAATTTAAAGTGATTACTCTTATGGGAAAATGAAATATGCCAACATTTGAGGAATGTTTTAAATTTTTAATTGGCATAATTAATTCAAGAGATTAAAGAAATGTCAAGTTGGGTTTTGGCATTTTCTTAAGGAAATTGGGCAATCTAAGGTTTATGCTTCAGGATTAGCTAAGGGTTAAGGATACTTAGATAGATAATCTAGGTATATTTTAATTATGCTAAATCTTGCCATGTTTGGTTGCCCATTATATGCCATGACATCATGTTTTATTTGTGCATTCATGACTTATTATGAAAAACTCAAAAATACCATGTCATGACATACATACATCATGTAGTTATAGGAATTTTTCTTCTGAAAATTATTTCTTTTTGATGTATGCCATAACATTATCATACATTATGTTATTTCCTTAAAATTAAGGACAAATGGCAGTTATCATCAAGTGGTATACCAAATGACATCTTAGGTGGATGGTCAATATCCACAAGATGCCTAGATAAATATGCATGAACCCTAGGTTAGGGTAACACCAAAATTAACATCTCACAAAGACCTATAAGATGACTTGTATGTGATTTATGCACAATAGATACAAGTGAGATGTTAGGAAGACGAACAAAACTCAACATGCTGAGTTAGTGCATTTCCTTGAGTTTTAAGTTCATCAAAACACATAGTTATGTGTTTTCCCATCATTGGGAAAGCTAATGTACAAGTCATGTGCATTAAGCCCAAGGAACATGGTGGGATATTGGTTTTGAAAATATTTTTAAAATGCTTTTGGAAAACCTTGGTGAAGGCTATCTTTTGATAGTAATCATCATTGAATAGTTAGACACAAACTTGAAGAAAACACTAAAGTTTTTGCAAGTT
Organism: Zingiber officinale; assembly: GCF_018446385.1. Classification (NCBI taxonomy): domain Eukaryota; kingdom Viridiplantae; phylum Streptophyta; class Magnoliopsida; order Zingiberales; family Zingiberaceae; genus Zingiber; species Zingiber officinale. The sequence continues at coordinate 20,627,516 of NC_055989.1, forward strand.
TTCAAGTTTATGTCAATCTTTGAAAATATGAAGTATTTTCTTAGAAAACTATTTTTCCATGATAAAGTATACCCTAAATAATGTCTACACAAATTTTTACGATTTTTGGAATTTTGTAGAATTTTCTAGGGGTTTCTGAAATTGGCTGAAATGGAATTTCAGCAATTTCAGGCCTCCAATCGATCAGTGGATCGATTGGAGTGCCTCAATCGATCAGCCGATCGATTGAGAAGGCATTTCTCGCGAGCATAAGCTCGCTGGATCGATCAGCCGATCGATCCAAGAAGACTGAATCGATCAGTGGATCGATTCAGCAGGGTTCAATCGATTGTAACCCAACTCCAATCGATTGAAGATGCTGATTTTGGCTGGGAAAGCTTATTTTCAGCATTTTGAACCTATTTTAGTCTAGGTAACCATTCCTAACCCCTCAAAATACATTTGTATACATAAAAAGGGTGTTTTCGTGTGGAAAACAAGGATGGATTGGTTAAGAAAGGCTAAGTTGAAGTTTAGGTTGAGGTTTGTTTCAAATTTTGAATATTTGAACCTCAAAACTTCTAAAATTGGGTTTCCTAAAGTTTTAGGGATTCCAAGTCATTGTTGGTGCAATGACAGAAGTTACCACCATGTCTTTAGGGGAAGGGACTCTTTAAAGACATGAAAATTATTTTTCATAAACCTTGGAAGGTGGTTAACCTTCCGTTAAGAACATGCTCAAGGTTGAGCGTTTGAACCTTAATGGGGAGTGGATATCCTCATTGTTCAAGTGGTTTCCAGTGGATAATGCTCAAGGATGGCCATTTGCCTACATTGGGGGAGAATGTAGGGTTAAGGATAATGAAGGGTATGAGATCTTCATTATCGTATTGATCACAATGAGTGAAGTTGTGAACAACGATGAGCAACTCTTCAAGGGGAGAGTTTTCAACAAGTGAATTTGTTGATGTGTGCCCAAAAATGAGGCATGGTTTGATGTGTGCCAATAGGGGGAGAATGAAAGGGAGTAAGTTAGGACTTCATTACCTAGAGGGAGTTTGCCCTCTTAGGGGGAGAATGAAGGGCTTAACTTATGGATTCATATATTGACATGAAGGGAGTTGAGGCTATGGGAGTAGCCTTATTTCCTAACTTAACAAGAGGTATTGTCAAGCATCAAAAAGGGGGAGATTGTTGGTGCAATATTCCCTAGGTCAAGGTTGACCTGGTTAACCAAGCCTGAGTCTTGGTTTGAGTTTCGATGTTTGACAATACAAGGTTGATTAAAGAAGAGTCAAGTAGGTCAAGGATGACCGGATACTTGACTGAGAAGTCCTAACTAGGATGTTAGGCAGAAGAAAAATCCTGGTGAGTGAAGCCAGGTGAAAGACCTAGTGAGTGAAGCTAGGCAGTGAGGAAATCCTAGTGAGTGAAGCTAGGTGAAAGACCTGGTGAGTGAAGCCAGGCAGAAGAGAAGTCCTAGTGAGTGAAGCTAGGCAGAAGGGAAGTCCTGGTGAGTGAAGCCAGGCACGGGGAAATCCAGATGGGTCAAGGTTGACCAGACATCTGGTGAAAGTCCAAGTAGGTCAAAGGGATTGACCGGATACTTGGCACGAGGAAGAAAAGTCCAAGTAGGTCAAAGGGATTGACCGGATGCTTGGCAAGAGGAGAAAAGTCCAAGTGGGTCAAAGGGATTGATCGAACACTTGGTGAGAGAGTCCTAGATGGTCAAGGGTGACCGGATGCTAGGTTTTATGTACCAACAAGTCATGGTTGACCGGATGTTGGTTTGGGAGGCTTGGGACTTGGTTTTGGGTAAAAACCAAGAGCTGAATCAATTAGTGGATTGATCAGTGGATCGATCAGTGGATCGATCCAGGCTTTTCCCAGCGAACAGAAAGCCTCTGGATCGATCCAGGCCTCCGGATCGATCAGTGGATCGATCCAGACTTTTCCCAGCGAACAGAAAGCCTCCGGATCGATCAGTGGATCGATCCAGAGGTCTCAATCGATCAGTGGATCGATTGGGACGCTGCTGCTTCGCGCGATAAGCGTTGGATCGATCCGTGGATCGATCCAGACATTTTTCAGAGCACAGAGGCGCTCTGGATTGATCCGTGGATCGATCCAAAGCCTCCCCAATCGATTGGGAGCAATCCAATCGATTGGGATTCGACCGTTGGCGTCGTTTATAGCTGTTGGCGTGCGATTCCTTCAGCAGAACTTCACCGATTCATTCCAGATTCATCACAGCTCCTCCCCAGCACTCTCTAAGCTCCTCACCGCTAGTTCTTGAAGGTTCTTGGAGGTTCATCCAAGTCAAGAGGCGAGTTGCAACGAGAAGAAGAAGAAGCTAGGGTTTTTACTGCATCTCTTGTAAGCTTTTGCTTATTCTTTACTACCCTTTCTTCTACTTGTATTGAGAGTCTTGTAGGGCTTCTCCGCCTTCGGTAGTTACCGAAAAGGAGTGTTTATTAGTGGAGGTGTGTGTGTGTGCGTGGATCCTTGGACTAGTCACCTCTTGTGAGGTGGATACCAAGTAAAATCCTATTGTTAGCATTGTTGTAGTTTTGTTTCTTTGTATTCCGCTGCGCATCACTTTGAAGAAACAAGCAACGAAGCACGACGAGCACACGGGAAGCTATTCACCCCCCCCCCTCTAGCTACTTTTCGGTCCTAACACTATGTTCGTCAAACACAAGCAAGGTAATCCTAGGGTTTTGGTGAGATGCTCAAAAACTAGTCCTGTGGGTACATGCTTTCTAAGGATTTTGAACTAGTCTAAGGCTAAAAGTATTTTTAAAACTCTAAAAATAGGAAAGTTTTGAAAATGAAACATGTTTAACCTATAATTTGAGAACAATCATTTTGAAAATATTTTTGAAATTCGAAACTCCTAGTCTATTAGGCACATTCCTAGTTTTCTACGCAAATTGCTAAATTCACTTTCAGGGAGTGGTTTGGTGAATATGTCAGCTAAGTTTGACTTGGACTCAATGTATTTGAGCTCAATGTCACCCTTAGTAACATGATCCCTGATAAAGTGGTGCCTGATTTCAATGTGTTTGGTTCTTGAATGATGCACTGGATTTTTTGTTAAATTGATTGAGCTAATATTGTCAATTAAAACTTTTACATTTATGATTTTTAAGTTGAAATCTTTTAAGGTATGCATCATCCATAATAATTAGGCTACACATTCTCCTATAGCTATGTATTCTGACTCAGTTGTAGATAGTGCAACACAGTGTTGCTTTCTACTAAACCAGCTGGCAAGTGATGGGCCTAGTAGTTGGCATCCACCACTTGTGCTTTTGCGGTCTAATTTGCATCCAGCATAATCTGAGTCAGAATATCCTATTAATTCAAAGTTATTGGTCCTAGGATACCAAATTCCTACATTTGTTGTTCCCTTAAGATATCTAAAAATTCTTTTGACTTGAGTCAAATGGGATTCTTTAGCACAGGTTTGGTATCTGGCACACATACTAACTGCAAATAAGATATCAGGTCGGCTTGCAGTTAAGTAAAGTAGACTACCTATTGCACTTCTATAATACTTTAGATCTACTGGTTTTCCATTTAGGTCATTGTCTAAGATTGTGTTTACTGCCATAGGTGTTTTTATTTCTTTTGTATTTTCCATTCCGAATTTTTTAAGTAATTCTTTAGTGTATTTATGTTGATAAATGTAATTTTCTTCATTTGTTTGTTTAATTTGTAAACCTAGAAAATAGGTCAATTTTCCTACTAAGCTCATTTCAAATTCTTGTTCCATTAGGTTGATAAATTCTTCTAAAAAGTCTGAGTTAGTTGAACCAAATATTATATCATCTACATATATTTGTGCTATAAATATGTCGTTATTTAGTAATTTAACAAACAAAGTTGGGTCAATTTGACCTTGGTTGAATCCTTTGGATGTTAAGTAAGATGTTAGCCTTTCATACCATGCCTTGGGTGCTTGTTTAAGTCCATATAATGCTTTCTTTAACTTAAAGACATAATCAGGGTGTTCTAGATCTTCAAACCCAGGAGGTTGACCTACATAAACTTCTTCTTTTATCAGTCCATTGAGAAAAGCTGACTTAACATCCATTTAATATAGTTTGAATCCCTTATGGGCTGCATAACTTAGTAACATTCTAATGGATTCTAATCTGGCTACTGGGGCATAGGTTTCATCGTAATCAAGTCCTTCAACTTGACTGAACCCTTTGGCAACTAGCCTAGCCTTATTCCTAGTAATTTCCCCAGTTTCACTTAATTTGTTTCTGAATACCCATTTTGTTTCTATTATTTTCTTATCTTTAGGTGGTGGTACTAGATCCCAAACTTCATTACGCTCAAATTGAGCTAGTTTCTCTTGCATAGCGATGATCCAATCTGGATCAAGTAGGGATTCAGCTACAGTTTTGGGTTCAATTTTTGAAATCAGGGAAATTTGACTTAGGTTCCTAAAGGATGATCTGGTCTGAACCCTTAGGTCTGGATCACCAATTATTTGATCAGTTGGATGGTTAGGGTTGATTCTTATAGTTCTAGGTGATTGATTTACTTGAGTGTGTTCATCTTCTTCATGATCTAGGGATTGATTGGGTTCTTCAGGATTATTATTTTCAATAGGTTGAAGTTGAGTTTGTCCTTGGGTTTCTTCAAATTTTACATTTGTAGTTTCCTCGATTTTTAACGTAATTTTATTATATATTCTGTAACCCCTACTGTTTAGAGAATATCCTACAAAAATTCCATTTTCTACTTTAGAGGTAAATTTTCCTAAGTGCTCTCTAGTATTTAAGATGTAGGCTGGACACCCAAATACTTTAAAATATTTTATGTTGGGTTGTTTGTTATAAAATATTTCAAAGAATGTTTTATTATGTCTTTTATTTAATGTTGTTCTATTTTGCACATAGCAGGCTGTACTAACAACTTTTGCCCAAAAATATTTAGGTAAGTTATATTCATTTAACATAGTTATAGAGGCTTACAGTAAAGTTCTATTTTTTCTTTCTACAATTCTATTTTGTTGGGGGGGTTTTAGGACACGAAAATTCGTGATGGTAGCCATTCTCAAGACAGAACTTGTTAAAATTATGATTTTTAAATTCTCCCCCGTTGTCACTCCTAATTCTTTTAATTTTAAGATCTTTTTCGTTTTCAATTTGTTTGCAAAAGTTTGTAAAGATTTCAAAAGTTTCATCTTTATGTTTTAAGAATTTTACCCAAGTAAACCTAGAATAATCATCTATTATTACTAAACAATATAAGTTTCCATTTATGGATTTGACTCCATGGGAGTCAAAAAGGTCTAAATGTAGAAGTTCTAATATTGAGTCGGTTTATGGCTGATTGGTTGGTTTGTGAGTGAATTTTGTTTGTTTACCTTATTGACAAACATTACATATGGTTGAATCTAGGTTAGGTAATTTTGGTAAGCCTCTCACTAGTCCATTTAATTTGCTTATATTTCTAAAGTTGGCATGAGACATTCTCCTATGCCATTGTGAGATCTCGGAAAAATTTAATTAATAGTGTTATTTGGAAAATAGCCTTATAGAATTTTTCCGGAAATTTTTAGAAATTTTATGAGAATTTTTAGGAGCTCGTACGACGGATTTTGAGGGGATCAATTATGGGTAAGGATAAAGCCGGTTTGGGATAACTGTTTAAGTGAGGAAATGTTTTATTATTAATTCCATTTCTTTTTCACTTTATTTCCTAAACGCCGAACTCGAGCTCTCCTTCCCCGATCTCCCGTCTCTTCCCTTCTTCTCTGTTCTCTCTCGCGGACAAGCGACGACGACGGGAGCAAGGCTCCAGCTCTGGCGATCCCTCCTCTGATGACATCGACACCTTAATCTCAGATCCGGTCGGTGTTTCTCCTCTCCAGACTGTAATCGGCCGAGGAGTTGCGGTTCGGCGGATCTTGCGGCAGATGGCCGAAGGTGTTGCGGCTAGGGCACGGTGAAGGACCAAATCTCGCGTCTCCTTCCACCATCGTCCACCGAAGCTTGGAGGGATACCCTAGTTTGGATTTGTGCCACTCGATTCGCCGGCGTGGGTAAGCTATCCCTAACGGAATCTTCCTGTTCTCTGGTTTGTGCCCTAGATCGAGTCTTCTTTCCCGATTCTTGCTCATTGCCTCCCTGATTGTTGGCGATCCTAGGTCAGGTCTTGGATTCCCTTGTTGATTGTTGATTTGAGGATCAGAGGAATCTTTGGTACGCTGCTTCACGGATTCGATCGGGTTGTGCGACATCTTCTGGAGACTCGAGGTAAGACTTCATCTGGAAATTTGAGGAGGATCAAGGAGGATCTTGTAATTAGTTTTCCTCTGATCAGATCATGGACTTTTTCATTGTTGCCGATTGAAGTCTCAGATTGGAGGTAAGATTTAGTTCCAGAATTAGGTTATTGTTTGACTAGTGATGTTTATTCCTTGATCTGATCCGTGATCTCACCTTGGACCGAATAGTATATTGGAATCTAGCAGAGATATGCTTGCTATGTGGTGTTCTCTGGTTCAGCAACTTTCCTTGTTGCCAGCATCAATAGTGGCTGTTAATTGAGGATCTTGTCTGGTCAGATCACTTTGTTTTCCAGCAGATTACCTGGTATTCCAGTGGTTGAATTGAGGTACGTGGAGAGGTAGTTGATACTTGTTGTATTAGATTTGATTTAGTTGTTATGTGTAGGAATAAATTGGAGAAATATATCATTAGTTGATACATGTTGTAATTAGTTGTTAAATTGTGTAGATTTAATTGTGTAGAATAAATCTAATGGAATGGTTAGGGTTAGGGTAATTAACCCTAGTCAACCGTTGGATTTATAATCTAATTGGTGATTAGGGATTAGGTAACTAATCCTAATCGACCATTAGATTTAAATTAGTAAGTTGTGATTGTGGTGATTAGGGTTTTGCCCTAATTTAATTTTGGGAATTTTATTTAGCTATTTCATTTGGATTTAGCTAAATAAAATATTTATATGTGTTTGACGCAGGACGCTGATTCGAGACGGGTGTCTCGACTTCAGATTTGGATTGTACCTTCTATTTGAGGCGGGTACCCTTTGACTTATCTTTTGATACTGTCTTATGATATGTATAGTTTATATATAATTACTAGTGGTAGATGGTAGATTTATCTCTTCCCTGGTCTTAGCTTAGTTGATACCTATCACATGCTTCTTCTGTTAGTTGCTTTACTTTAGATCTGAATGCTTTTATCTTTTGCCATGTATATATATGTTTATGGAGATGGATAGGTACATTTAGTGTTACTTTCCACTGGATTAGTTGCTGTAGATACTTGTTATATGTTGTTGGATTTATGTTGCTTATATCTCTGTTATATATGTGTTTACCTTTTTGGCACCTACGCATATGGAGGAGGATATGTTCAGGTATGACATACTGTAGCCGCACGCACCATATTGCATGATTGCATGTTGGGTGATGGACGACTCCATTATTGTTGAGCTCGTCGGCCGGCTACATGAGGGCCTGCACACAGCGTGACCACTGCATGGGTAGTGGCACAACACTCAGGGTGTGTATGGCAGGTTGCTCGGTGGTGCACCGCCGGGGTGCTCATGGGTAGCACAATACAGCGGGGTTGCAGCCGGGATCCCTCCCCGTCATCGCGTACCGAGAGATGAGAGCATTGCGCTCCTTCACTCCCGTCCACTCGGTCACTCATCAGGGGTAGTGACGGCAGAGTGCACGGTGTCACAGCCCTACCTACTCGGTCTCGCCATCGCGTGTGAGACGGCTGACTGGCGTCAAGGGTGACCATGTCATATTGCATCATATGCACGGATTGCATTCTTTATGATTGATGCATTTTGGTGATTGAATATGATTGACATGCATACAGGATACATGCTTTTGCTCTGATTATTTTTATCTGTGTATGTTCACAGTCAGTTGTACAAGCCTCGCAGGTGAGTACAGTTTAATTCAGTTATGCATTTTCTTATTATTCTTGCTATAGACTGTACTTTATGCCTATTGCTGGTTATTACAGTTTATTTCAGCTATGCATATCTGTTATACTGTTAGGAGACTGTACCGTAGGTTGTACTGTTACGAAACTGTACTATAGGCTCGATGGTTTAGTGTACTGTACCATAGAATGTTACTAGTGGTTATATGTTGTTGTACATATCTATTGGATTACCTGCTAAGTTTTTTGAACTCACCCCGTTGTTACTATTTTTCAGGTTGAGGCCGTCGGGAGATATTCCAGTCGCTAGCCCCTTTATCGCGAGGATTTGCCTATTGTCGGGATTTGTTTTGTTTTTGCATCTTATATACTTGTGATGTGGGTTTTGTATTGTGGACTTTATATCGAGCACATGGGTTTACTACTTTTGATTTTCCGCTGTGGATATATTTTCATTACTTCGTGGATTTTGTCTTTCCTCGTTGTAGTAGAGTAGGATGTTTACATATATCTTCGAGATTCTATATCGTCTTTCCTTATTAAACTGCGTGGATTGATTATATGTTGAATTGTGTGGAATGTTGATATAAACCGCGTGGTTTGTTCTTATTTGTATTGTATTGTTTCGGTCGTGTGTGACCGAGGTATAGATATATGTATTCTGGATTCATATTGTCACCCGTACAGGGGAGATGCTGTCGAAATTTCTTCTGGCAGGGACTACCTGGGGCGTGACAGCCATAACCAAGTTTCTTCTTTTTGTGTTAAATAACGCTTAATTGAAGAGGTAGTTAAGTTGATAGTATAGATGTTGTCTTTTCTAAAACCTTTTAGGCTTATAGTAGAATTGTCTAGATGTTTGATTAACCACTCTGTGGATAGAAATTTAACCTTATACCTAGTATCACACAATTGACTTATACTCAGGAGATTGTATTTAAAATTCTCGACAAATAGAACATTTGTAATTATGAAATCTATTTTTAATTCAATATTACCTATCCCAATTACCTTGAGTTTGTCATTGTTTCCAAAGGCAACTGTTCCTAAGCTTTTGTAAGTGAGTTGAGTGAACTTGGTGTGATCTCCAGTCAAGTGTTTGGAGCAACCACTGTACAAAATCCACTTGGTTTCCTACAATGAGTAGGAATTAAGGTTAGTCTCTTAAGATTATAAATTTTTAATAATTTTTTAAAGTTAATTTAATTTTAAAATAATTTTTAATTTTAAAATAATTTTAAAAGTTAATTTAATTTTAAAATAATTTTTAAAGTTAAAATAATTTTTAAAATAATTTTAATTTTAAAATAATTTTTAAAGTTAATTTAATTTTTAATTAATTTTTTAAAGTTAATTTAATTTTTTAAAATAATTTTTTAAAGTTAATTTAATTTTTAATTTTAAAATAATTTTTAAAGTTAATTTAATTTTTAAAATAATTTTTTAAAGTTAATTTAATTTTTAAAGTTAATTTAATTTTTAAAATAATTTTTTAAAGTTAATTTAATTTTTAAAGTTAATTTAATTTTTAATTAATTTTTTAAAGTTAATTTAATTTTTAAAATAATTTTTTAAGGTTAATTTAATTTTTAAAATAATTTTTGATTTTAAAATAATTTTTAAAGTTAATTTAATTTTTAATTAATTTGAAATTTAATTTTAATTAAATTTAACTTAATTTTAATTTTAATTTTAATTTGAAATTTAATTTTAATTTGACATTCAAAATTTAATTTGACATTCAAAATTTAATTTTAATTAATTTTAATTTAATTTGAAAATTAATTTAATCCTTATTCATCTCACCCGATCTAGATTATCAATCAGGGTATCCTATAATTTTGTGAGATGAATTAGAGTTATAGAGTTTGGTTTAACTTGTGTTAGATTCAGGTTTAGCTTTTGGTCTCTACAAATAGGCATTCTTCGGATAAACTTCTAAGCTTGGTGAGTCACTTGGACGTCATTAGAAGTAACCAACCTTTCGAGATTTTCCGAATAGTCCTATCCACGGAGCTTTGTACTAAACCTTGGTCTAACTAGTTAGGATCTGTTTAAGGGTAGCTTCGGTCAGTTCCACTTGGCCAAATGCACCAGATCGAAGCCATATCTTTTTAGACATGCGATGTCCAAGCTTCCCTAACGTACTATCATCCAAAAACTTCACCCGTACCGTGATTCAAGTTAAACTGGGTCCCTTTTTAACTAATCCTAATTATCCTGCCGGGTTAGTTTATTTGGGTTACCCTGTCGGGTAAGTTGGAGGTGCCAGCTATTCTGGAGCCTCCCCATGAATTATTTAAATTTTCGTTTTAGGTTTGTGTCTATTTCTTTTATAGTTATAATTAACTTGGTGATAATTTATATTTTGTTGAGTAAAATGTTTAAATTTTGAATTTTTTGATTTAGGTTTATATTTTGGTTTTTGATTTGGTTTATTCGAGTTTATATAATATATTTTTTCTTTGGGTATATAATATTGATTAAGTCCTACTTGCGTGGTCAAACACGCTTTCGGAACCCAAGCTTGATTAGTTGATTTGTATTGAGTTATTAATGATTTAAAAGTTTTATTTGAGTTCGTCTTGTATCCGAGTCCGGTTTTATTATAGCACGCCTTTTGGTTATTCAGGATTAAGTCTAGATTTTTTGATCTTGTAGTGAATTTTTCTAGCATTTCTTTTAACTTATTAATTTCTGATTTTAATGATGAATTCTCCTCAAGTGTTAGATCTTGAGTTGAATTTAAATTTTTGATTTGTTCCTTGAGGTCTTGATTTTCCTCAAGGAGTGATTTGTTTTAATTTTCTATTTTAACTAATTTACTATTTAAGTAGGAAATAATTTTAATTTTTTTTTTGTTTAAATTAAAATATACCTCATCCGGGCCTTCAGAAACGAGTAAGGACTCGTGGCTCGATTCGGGTTTAGACCCGTCTTCCGATTCATCTCCCGATTCTTCTTCCGTTTCAGCTTCGCGGGCCATCAGCGCGAGGTGGCTTTGGTGTTTCTGCTCTTCTACCTCCGATTCGTCCGAGGAGTCATCCCACGTTGCTTTGAGGGCCTTCTTTTTGGTCGGCTTCAGTTTGTTGAACTTCAGTCTTGGGCATTCGCTCTTGTAGTGCCCCTTTTTATTGCATCCGAAGCAAGTCACGTTCTTTTGTTCCGCGGGAGAGCTGATCTTTTGAAGGTCCTTCTTGCTGAAGCTTCTTTTTCTCCTGGTGAACATTTTTCTTACCAAATTCACCAGGTATTCTTCGTCTTCGGAATCTTGATCGGAATCTTCTTCAGATTCAGACTTGCTCTTCTTTTCTTTGGATGAGCCTACAAATAAAGCAACACCTTTCTCGGCTCCATCATTAGTTTGTTCATGCAGTTCTAATTCACAAAAAAGCTCGTCTAACTTTAATTTAGATAAAATTTTTGAAATTTTGTAGGCATCTACGATCTATGCCCACAAACTATTACGTGGAAAAGCATTTAGTGCGTACCTGATTAAATCTCTATTTTCCATCTGGTGACCTATCGCGTGGAGTCCGTTGAGGATGTCCTTGATCCTCGCGTGCAGTTGACTTGCCGTTTCCCCTTCCTGCATTTTTATATTAAATATTTTATTTAGAAGTAAATCTCTTTTTGTTACCTTTGCGTCGCTCGTTCCTTCGTGCAGCCCAATCAATTTGTCCCATAATTCTTTAGCATTCTGATGCGGTCCGACCCGGTTCAACTCTTCTCGTGTTAGGCCGCAGTGTAGCGTGTTGATTGCTTTGTTTTCCGTGGACGCCTTTTTCCTCATGTCCGGAGTCCACTGTTCCGTGTCTAGTGGATTTCCGGAGTTGTCGGCTGGAGCTCGGTAGGCCTTTATGACGCTGAACCATTGATCGTAGTCCGTCTTTAGGTACACCTCCATTCTTTTCTTCCAGTACGAGAAGTCATCCCCGTTGAATAGGGGAGGACGTACTGTGCTGAAGCCTTCTAGTTGAGACATCCTGCACACAAGTAAACAACGAAAAAAAATCCCAAGACTTGGTCTTGGATTAGTAGTGCGGGAAAAAATAATAGATGTATCTAAATTGGTGTTGCACCAATTTGGATTTAATTGCAAAAAAATTTCCAAAGCAGGTAATAATACCAGATTGGAATTAAGCGTTAAAAAAAAATGAAACAAAAATAAAGGTTAATTTTTCACCCCCTGTCTGATTGGTGGTTGCACCAAATCAGAGCGATACCTGCTCTGATACCACTTGTTGAATCGTGAAACGTCGATAGGGGGGGGGTGAATATCGATTCGAAAAAATAGCGTTAAAAAGAGTTACGCGCAGCGGAATTTAAAAACAATAGACACAGTAATTTTTACTTCGTTCGGAGCCTGTGACGACTCCTACTCAAAGGCCCGTACTCCATGAGTACTTTCGTTGGGCAATTCACTAGCAATTCGAAATAATGATTACAAAGACAGTACAAGAAATGCTAATGAAAATTAAAACAAAGCTATACCGACATAAAGAAAACCACAAGGACAAGGGCGCGTTGTCGGAGCTTCGTTAGCGTCGTTGGAGCGCAGAGCAGCATAGCAAGCAGTCTAAGAGTTCTGAGATTATTCTGAAGCTCCACCCTGGGGCTTCTTTTATATGCTACTCCGGGCGCCCTGGTGCGACGTGGCAGGTCTAATCAGTGAACTCCACGTGACGACGACTTGGTTTGGATAAAATTCACCTCCGGGCGCCCGGACCTCCTATTTCCAGAAATTCCTTCTCCTGCAAAATAGAGTTAGTCCGAGGCAAATATATATCCTGTAAAACAGATTATTAGCACAATTAAAGTTCAACAAAGTAATAGAAAAGAGTATGACTTAGATTCCGTCTTTCCGAGACCAGAATCTAGTCACGATCTCGACTTAGATATCCGAAATGGATCTAAGCCGGATCGACGCCTAATGTTCCCTTCCCGGGAACGCGTCCTCGCAGTCACTCCCTTCCAGTGACTTACCTCACTTACCTACCAGACGTCCGGTCAGCCCGTCGACCCGTCGACCCGTCTGGACTTCGTGCCAGCTATCCTGTCAGCCCGTCGACCTAGCTAGACTTCGTGCCTAAGCGTTTGGTCAGCCCGTCGACCCGCTTGGACTTCGTGCCAGCTATCCAGTCAGCCCGTCGACCTAGCTGGGCTTCGTGCCAGACATCCGGTCAGCCCGTCGACCTGTCTGGACTTCTCCTGCACACTCGATCAGAGTGTTAGACAACAACAAACTAACTTAACCTGATTTGTCATTTATCAAAACCTGGGTTAAATCGTTAGTGCTAACCGCTCCAACAGTACATATCGTCTAAAATGAAAGTACACATGAAATAAGATACATCGATCCTCTATAGACTGACCAAACCGATAATGGTATACGACCAATTCAGTCATTTCCACGTCAGTACAGGCCATATACTCAAATGTACTCTAGATAACTGATTAAGCACAAATAACCCAAAGATTCTAACCTCTAAAAATAGAGTATGATGGTCCCCTACTGATCGGACCAACAGAACTAAATCGGTCATCTACTAACTGATCAAAATTACATTAATCCTCTTCAAGCAATTATGGTAAATCAATCCATGACTATACAAATCAACAAGTGTAAATCAGACTTCTATTGACCGATCTAACAAGAGTAATTAATATTTATTGATGAAATTAACTAAGATAACATGGTATTCTACTGGCTAAGTCAACATGAATATGTAGATATTATCCACTACCCAACTAATAATAACAGAGGCTGGTATGTGCCTCAATCTCCTAACCAACTAGTAATAACGGAAGGTAAACTATTGGTAATATGATATGGAAAAATCACCAGAGATTATAACCCTTAACCTCTATTAAGGTCGATCATCATCAGTGGCTAACCCATCACATGTAATATGGCTACAACATCAGACAGATACCAGATACAAAGTGCTATTACATGTCATAAACTATAATAGTCAACGGTACATATACTAACAAAAATGTAGGATAATAGTATATCAACATACCTCCTATAGCTTGGAGATGTCCTGCTGCTGCCAGGTCCCAAAACTTGAAAAGTCACATCGAGAAGACCAAAACACAGGAAAATAAGACTCGTAAACCGATCTCTGATACCAAATAAATTGGTATAAGATAAATCTTGAAAATCCAGAACACATAGCAAGTATCGTATACCTGCTCTGATACCACTAAATTGTCACACCCCGAGGAAGTCCTTGTCCGAAAAAATTTCGGCAGCACCTCCCCTGTACGGGTGACAATCTGAAACATTTATACAAAGCCCTCAGGGCCACCTATACCTCGGCCAACACGGCCAGAACAATAACAGTAATAAAAATATAACACAAAGTCATCCACGCAGTTTATATCATTAGCCCACTCGGCTGGAACAAAAATCCAAAACACAGAAGAAAAATGATAGAAAACCAAAATACATGACATGCTAGCTGCCTAGGCTTACACCACACCACAAAGCACCAATCCGGAAACAAAACCGAAACACAAGCTAGATACACAAATACCAAAATACAAATGGACAACAACGAAGACAAATCTTCTGAGGTGACATGGGGACCAACAGGCAGGATACTCCAAGCGACACCATAAACAACCTGGTACCTGAAAAAGATAGTGTCCACGGGGGTGAGTTCAACAACTCAGCGAATACCAATAGACATGCCTAGTAAGATATATCTAATAGCAATAAACATGGAATACAGCTTCCTAATCATATATAGGAAATATGCAAAACTGAAAGGTAACTGAGGAAGTCAGACTCACCAGAACTCCTATTCGTAACAAAAGGGTCACAAACCAGACATATGCCTCCTGTGCATGTCAAACAAATGCATCCACCAAATACGCAGTATAAGTCAAACATAAGCAAATAAATGCAATAAATGCGTATGATGTCGATGGCATGGTCACCCCCGACGCCATCTCACACACAATGGGTGAGGCGAGTGGGTATGACAACCGTGCACTCGACATCACTACCCACGATGAGTGGCCGAGTGGACGAGATGTTCGGAATACACACATACTCCTACCCCAAATCATAAATGGGGAGCACAATGCTCTCAACTCCGACACCACGACGGGAGGGATCCTCACGTCTACCACGTCACACACTACCCACGGACCAACGGAGCGAGAGCAAAACTAACGTACCACGCGTCGTACCCACGGACCAACGGAGCAGAGAGATCGGCGATATGCTCTACAATACTAGAGCAGCCTATCACGCAGCATGCAATCATGCGAATGGTGCATGAAACTAAGCATGACAATATCCTGAACCAAATCCACATATATATATAAAAATGTGTATCCTAGTACAAGTAAGTCACATCCACAGATCTAGGGTATACAGGCCCTCTATGGTATAACAACCTAGGTCCTGAACATATCCACCTCCATAAAATATGTACCAACAATGTACATGGATCAAAGCAAAAGGTCTAGGTACACAGATCAGGTATGATATAAAAATATAGATACACATGTCAGATAATAAAAATCCAGAGTCTAGTCCTAAACTCAGTAAAGCATGGTATGTCACTTACTCTAGGAACTAAGGTACTCATGGCAATAATCACAAAACGTAAACATGGATACATAACAAACGCCCAACAGATCATGTTATGGGTATCAAACCGTGACATACCAAAGGCAAACATGATCATTGCTTGCAGTTATAAAATACTATGCATATCCAATTGACAATATCATAAAAAGATAAGTCAAGAGGTACCCGCCTCAAAAATGGAGATCGTATCCGAAAGATCCCACGTCGAGACACTCGTCTCGAATCCAAGTCCTGCAAATCATATATTATACAATTTAGCTAACAGATAAGCAACAAGTGGCTAGACCTAAAGATCCAAGCCTTCAGGAAAAATAACCTTATTCCAAATCGATCATTATTATCCTCAATAAATGATTAGCTTCCACAACTCTTACCCATGAATCACTAATTACCATCTATTCAATTCTGCCAACAAGGAACTGTACGAATCCAACCCATGACTATTAATCATAATTATTAATCTAATGTTTCCGATACAACCATATATTCATCTAAATCAACCAATCACTAGTGAACCAAACCTCAACAAGAAATAAAAATCAAATCTCATCTCGTATCAACTAATTAATCAAATTCCAAATTGATACCAATCCAAATCAAAATAAGTATGACTTAATCAACTCAAATTCTCATTTCAGACCCATATCTCCTCATCAACTAGTTAATCAATCCAACACAGAAATGAATCAAATTCAACACTTACCCAAATTGGGATTAACCACCACTGATCCAAGACCACAAGGCACAACTTCACCTGCCGGAATCACCACACTCTTCCTCTTCAATTACAGGTGTTGATCACAAATCTAGCGATGTAAACGTCCAGCCCACAGTGTTGTGGTCGCTGAAATCAAGCATCCCTTCTCCAAGATTACTGCTACCATCGTCAACCAAAGAGAGAAAAGATGAACCAGCAACTAGGGTTAGGTGCCAATCGAAGAAGATCAAGAGAAGGAGGTTTAGTCGAAGCTAGCTTACCCCCTGAACCTTAAATGTCCACCCTCGCCGGCGATCGGTTGGTAACCGCGGCACCAAATCAGTGCTAGGGCAGAGGAAACAGTCGGCGCTAGGGTTCTGATGTCGGCGCTAGGGCACTGGAATTAGATCAACTCCGGTGCTCGGTTCCTGTCCCCGACCCGAAGAGGCGAAGGCTTGGCGTTGCTCTCTTACACTGGTGTCGGCTGTGGTGACCGAGGCGACGCGAGAAAGGGCGGCGGCGGCGCGTCAGGCACATTGGTGGCGTCGGGATCGCGGTGTGTGGCCGAGACAGCTAGGGCACGGTGCTAAGCCGAGGGAAATCGAATAAGAGGAAGAGGAAAGGTGAGGCTCGAGAGAAGCTGGAGAGGTGCGAGGCTTTCCCTTGGCCACTGCCTTTGCACCGGAGGGAAAGAAACAGACGCGAGCAGTGAGCAGCGAGCAGCGCATCGGTTTTGGGAAGAGAAGGAGAAATGGTCGGAGTGTGGCTAGGGCGCGCAGCGCAGATCAAGGAAGAAACGGGGAAGAAAGGGAATAAAGAAAAAGAAAAGGAAATGATTAAAGAAAATAAACATTTCCTCGTTTAAACGGGGTAGCCTAAACAGGCTTTCTCGGGCCCCGTTTTTATCCCCGCTAACTCGTTCGTACGAGCTTCGAAAAATTCCCGAAAAATTTCCAAAAATTCAGGAAAATTCCCTTATTATTATTTTCTATTTTCCGGTATTTTACAACTAAGGTTGAGTTGCCGAGTGTCGAGGTCAAGCTCTCAAGGCCAAGTTGCCGAGTGAAAGAGATTTCAAGGCATGTGATGAGCGTAGTTTCCTTAAAATAGATTCATCCTTCTCCGATGATGTTTTGAGGTTATGATGATGTTTGTTTCCTAGATACAACTAAAATACCATGTCGACAACCAATCATTGGTTATTCATGGTGAACGGAGTGTGTACTCGACTGCTATCATAAAATTCTACCGAGTGAAATGCACGGTGGAGAGAAATTTTAGGACAAAGGTGGAAGAATTTCTTTGCTATTGCTTATTTCTTCTTACTCAAGATCTAGCTTCCTTATATATGAGTGTCTCCCCTTTAACTGTGTCAAATATTATTGCCATATTGCCCAAATCGAAACGTCAACCATAGTTGGCCATTTCACCCAAGCGGTTACGAATATGCCATTAACTTCAATTAATACATCTGTTATGCACTCGATTAAGTAGCAAAAGTGTATTCACGTGGCAAAATGTTAATTGATACACTTGGCCAAATTTTGCCCCAATCGATTTAACATTCAACTCGTCATGTCATGCTCACATACGAGTCAACTTAGTTCAGTGCAATTCAGACCCTGAATTTGCACTCCTTTGTACACTCATGCGTAAGAGAGAGCCTCTCTCTATGCATTTGTTCACAAACTACATTGCTTGTGAAACAATATAAACCAACAAAAGTGCATTGAAACTTTCAATGTGAGACTAAAGTATCATTCATAATGGAGTCTCTTTCCTCTTCATCTCTTTTCCATTCACTTATATCCAACAATTCTCCCACATGAATAGAAAATGTACGTAATAGCATTCGGTAGTTGAGTCCAGTATAGAACAGGTAGGATTTTATCCTTTGAACCTTCCCTTGTGAAGATTTGTTTACTTACTGGATGACAGTACATACGATGTCCTTTAATTATTCTGTCATTTGTATATGCATTGACATATCTCACCCAAGACTCTCCCTTATACAACTCATTTCTCATGAGTGTGTTCGTTCTTGTCCATGAACACGCTAGGTTCTATAAAAAGAAGAATTGTTGTAATTGAGGCACATCTGCTAATGATATGCAATGAGTCAGACAACCTCTCCTTCCCTAGTTTGAGTGATCAAGTCGAGGTCGAGGAGTCATAGGTTGGCATTGCCCTGCCCATAGGTATTCCTCCAAGTAGACTTATCATCGATTTTCATCGGAATGACTGCTTCTCCACCGTAAATGAGGTGGAACGGAGTCATTCCCTTACTTTCCCGAGGAGTGGTTCAGTAGGCCTAGAGGATAGCCAACAATTCATCTACCCATCTTCCTTTAATGTGGTCCAACTTAATTTTTATCCCCGGACTATTTCTCAGTTGACCACCTCCACTTGCCTATTGCTCTACAGTTAAGCCACTGAGGTGAAGGCTTGCTAGATGTCGAATCCTTCGCACTACTCTCTTAGTCGACGATCCTAAAATTGTCAGCCGTTACTCGAGATGAGCTATGAGCCAAACTAAATTAACAAATAATATTTTTCCATAGGAACTTCTTGACAACATCCTCCATTATCCTAGCTAGGGGTATGACCTCCACCCGCTTCGAGAACTAATCTACTACCACAAGAAAAAAAAAATTTTTTGCCGCCCAGTTGGGAAGGGACCTACAATATTTATGACTCACTAATTAAAGGGATAAGATACAGTGGAGGTCTTCGGAAACTCAGTCGAGTGATGGGAGAGATTCTAGTGCTTTTGGCAATGAATTTAGGTAGCGACGAATTGGGTCATGTTCGCCTGTAAAGTCAGCCAAAAATATTCATCTAGTAATGCTTTCCGAGCAAGTGTTTTCCACATATATGGTTTCCATAAATACCTTCGTGAATTTCTCTTATGATATAGTCGGCATCATCGGGGCCAAGGCAATTGAGGAGGGGGCACGAGAAGGATCGCCAATATAATATATCCCTAATCAAAATGAAACGAGAAGCTCTTCTTTTGAGTAGGCATAGTTATTTTTTTGAGATAAGCAATGATAGGTCCCCTCCAGTCGTAGACTTATTCTGACTTGATGTTTGATCGACTTGTGAAATCAATAGAACTTAATACACATAGTCTTCCAAGTTGCAAGTCGCAAGCGCCACTACAAGAAAATTGCGATTCTACAACACTTAAACGACAACGCTTTTTATAAAAAACGTTGTCTATTTTTTTTAACAACAATTTTAGTGAAAAGCGTTGTCTATTTCATTATTTTCTTATTAATAGACAACACTTTTCTAAAAACCGTTGTCTATTAGTGATTTTTACGGGTCAAAGACAATGCTTCGTAAAAAGCGTTGTCTATTAGCCTTTTTTTTAGTGTCTACGACAACGTTTTTTAAAAAGTGTTGTCTATTGTTAAGTTCTCATCTAAATCTTGATTAATACAAACCGTTGGATCTAAGTAAGGAGTAGAAAACCCAAACCCTTCTCCCAACTCGTATCTTCCGATCATTTTTGATCCCGAACCCTTCTCCCAACTCCTCATCTCACGTCGACCTTCTCCATCCAACTCCTCCTCTCACGCCCTCTCCTTCCAACTCCTCTCCGGCAAACCCCTCTCCGGCGAACCTCTCTCCACAAACCACTCCTTCGAACTCCTCTCCGTCAAGTTTCAAGTTCTTTGCCTCGGACTTGCAACGGTTTGAAGGTTGCCAGCTGCCCCTCGGTCTCAGATTGGAGAGGAGGTAGCCGCTTGGCTACTACGACGACGACGGCTCCACACTTCCTCCCTCCTCCGTTCTCCAAAAGTTGCTTCCTTTTGCCGCAGTTCGTCCTCGACTCCTCGACATTGTCTTTTGCCCCTACTTTCCTCTACTTTTTTGGCGGAGAGAGAACTAGGTCGCGGATAGAGAGAGAAAGAGAGGTGGGTCGTCTCGATGGAGCACGGAGACAAACGGAGAATCGAAGGGTGGCTGTACCTCATCCGGTCTAATCACCTCGGACTACACTACTCGAGGAAGAGGTACTTTGTCCTCGAAGGTAACGCCCTCAATTGCTACAAGAACTGGCCCGCGCCGGACGGAGAGGTATTGGGAATCTGCCTCTCTTTTTTTCGTCTCGATCTCTTTTGGGGAATGGGAGAAAGATGGGCCTTTTTTTTCTTGTTTCTTTGCAATCTAGTGTTGAATTTTCTTTGCTGTTTTTCTTAGTTTCTTTGGTTAGAACTGACCTTTTTCATGTTTTATTGATCTAGTTTTTAATTGAATGAAAGAGATGGAGAGACATCTTAGGTGTGAGTGATAACTATGATTTTATTGTATTATTTTGATTCATATATGCATGGTTTGATGTTGATTTCATAGGTTAAAATCATGGTTACATCACATTTTGTGCATTGTGTGTATTTTTGGACTTAATTGCAAATTACTTTATTTTTATATTATTTGATGCTAATATTTGATTCTTATTTTGTAGGCATCAAAGGATCTTGAATTTGGATCTATTTGGACTGAAATTGGGCACGAATCGGAGTTCAAAAGACAAGATCAAGCTTTGGGTCGATTTGGGCCGTTTATCAAGAATAGGACAGATCTGGACCATCCGTTGAAGATCTAGCCGATCCAACTTAATGGGGAGGAGATCTAAGCCATTGATGAAGATCCAGAAGTTTTGATGTAGATCTGAGTTCATCCAGCCATTGATCCAATTTAATTAATCTGGGCCGTTCATTGAAGACTGTGCAGATCCGGGCCATCCAGTGATGATCTGATCGATCCGACCTACGGGAGGGTAGATCCAGACCCTAGATCAACATCAGTACCTTCAGATCGGAATTTGGATGACTTTTCACTGTTGATTTAGCCCGGAATCATCTCAGCCATCCATTTCAGATCCAGATCTGATTTAAATCTGAGAAGCTACAGTGAGCTTCTTCGTCGATCTCCACAGCACTGTTTGCGTCCCGCGGCGTTCTTCTCCAGCGAGATTCCGACCCCATCTCGATCTCTAGATCAATTTTCCGGCCAATTTCATCGCCGACGACGTTCTCAGCTGCTTGCTACCATCTCCTGATGATCTGACCTCGCTTCAAGGTGTTCCTGCGGCGAGAATTCTGCTCCGCAACTCTTTGCTTCTGCCGCTGCTGATTGTGAGGTGTTCCTCCAATCGGTGGTTCCGCTTCCATCAGTAAGCTTTGGCGGTGTTCCTCCACTGCTACTGGACCATTCCCGACGACATTCCATCCATCATCTTCTCCACATCAGATCTGAGGTTACAGCTCACAGATTTCAGATTTCTTGAGTTGGGCGGCTCCGATTTTCACTAGTTCTGTTTGGAGTGGTCTCCGATGGCGCTGGTAAAGGTTGAGCTGAGTGTAGCTATTGAGATTGTCTTCTCCGATTACAGTTGGAGTGTTCTCCGTTGTTTCCTTGTGTGACGGCAAGGAGAAGTTGCCGAGAGACTTGGTTTGGTGTAGAGTTGGTTTAGGGTTTACTTTTGCATTCTTTTACTGTTTACAGATATAGATTTCAGTTAATGTTGTTTGGATTCATTAGCATAGTTCTTTTTAGCTTAATTATTTTAATTCAAGTGTTTTGGTAATTTAGTTTTAATTGCTCTTGAAGTAGTTGTTAATCTTGCTTTAGCTTAGGGTTAAGTATTAGTGAGTAATTTAGTTTTCTGTAGTTTAATTAGCTTTAATTTCAGCAGTAGATTAGTTTCTTAGTTGCTTGCTTTTCATTCATTTAGATTTATATTCAAAGCTTTAAAACCCCAACTCCATTTTTATATCGAAAACCCCAAAAATAGAAATAAAAATACAATCCTAAATTACATTCTACCGTTGGTTCTTCGAGAGCGATCCTGGGCTCGTTACTATAACGTTATTGTTTAATTAAGGGGTTCAGTGGAAAATACATTTGTATAATTTGATTAGCGGATGTGACAGATTCGTCTTATCAAATTTTGACGCCGTTGCCGGGGAATTAAAAAAAATGCAATGTTTAGTAATTTTAGGATTGTTTTGATTGCTTTCATGTTTATATATCCATATGTTTGATTATATTTGTTCCTGAGTCTTCTGATTTTATTTGCTAGTTGTCTGTGTAAGAATAGGAAATTTTATTTAACTATGGATCAATATCAGTATTTTGGAGATTGGAGGGAGAGACAGTACTACCCACCTATGGAGCAACGGAATAGGTATGAGGATGTACAAGAAAAATTTGCAGAGTCAGTTTGGAAATTCAATGAAGTTATGCATCAAATGAGTGAGCATCAAGAGCAACAATTTGCAAGGATACAGAATATACAGAGTTAATTAGATCAGATTGCATCATCAATTAATCAGTTACAAGCACAGAACGCCAGTGGAGAGATGGAGAGTAGTGATTTTGTCAGGCCTGACCCTATTCCCATTTATTCACAAGATTTATCTAATTTTATTTGTGGTGATGATGTAGTTGTTCAAATTTCAGATACTACTAATGTTGTTGCTCTAGATGTTGTGAATGATGCAGGTATTGTTGCAAAAGATGATTTAAGTGTAGGGGAATGCTTACTGGAAGCATTACCTCAAGAATCACCAAGAATTGAAGATGTAAGTGTAGGAACTTGTGCTATGGAGCCAAGCACCCAAGAATCACTACATGAAGTTGAACCTTCATCAGAACAAGAGCTTGAGCCATTTCTTGATGAAAAGGAGGTAATAATCACCACTCCAGGTACCTTTCAACACGATAAGGTAAGTATTGTTTGTGATACATCAGAAAATTTCATAGAGGTACCATTTATTGATTTTATTAGATGTGATGCATTTCTTGATATATCTTTTACCCACACTAATATTCTCCTATTTCCTTTTTGCCCCACATGTGTGTGGGAGGTGTTTTGTTTTATTGATGTTGTAGGAGAACATAAGCTTCCGGAGTGGGTGCTTAAACTGAACCGACTTAGACCTCCAGAAAGAATTTTGAAAGGAAAAATGAGTAATAAGAAGAATTTGAGTGGAACTACGATTACTCCACTTCCGGGGTGGCTACTACTTCTAAATCTTCTTCAACCACTGGGAATGAAAGGGGAGTTAGTTCCAATTCAGCTTTCTTTTGCATTTTTAATTCGTGTTTTGAGTCTAATAAATTCGTTATACGTTTCTTTGGATTCATACTTTGCATTTGCACTTTGTTTTTACACTTTGCATTTTATTTTGCATTTTACTTTCATACTTTGCATTTTATTAGTTCATAGCATTTCATTTGAATAAAATTCACCATGGGAATTTTCTAAGCAATATTTGTAAGATGGTAAAAGTCTTTTAAATTTGACCATCAATTTTAGGTCATTTAACATGATTGATTGGATGTCTTTCTTACATGATATTGGTTAAAATGGTAGTGAATTCTAATTTGATTGATTGAGCTTGTTTGCATGAAAAATACCTAGAGAAGTCCACTTTAAGCCTATACGTTATTTTATTTTTGTGTGGCATGCACTTACAATAATTGAACTCTAGAATTTGCTTAGCTTCTTTTCAAAGTCACAATAGCATATGTGTGCATAGAAATGAAGGATTTTTGTCATTTTTGTTCCATCATGATTTCCCATTTCTTTCTCCACAATTTTCTTGAAACATTCTTATCTAGCATTCTAATTCCTAATTCTCTTTGCTTGTCATTATTTCATTGAGATGTTTGGATGAATTGCTTGATGAGTTAGATTGTGCAAGATAACATGTTTTAAGTGTGGGGGAGGTGTATATTATTTTTGGAATGTTTGAATTCATTTATTAATGCTCGGGATTCAAATTCAAGCTAATGATGGAGTTTTGAAAAGATGCAATGGAGTTAAATGTTTAAGGGTTTGATGGTTGGAGTGCTACTGTTCTAGAAAGTAAAATGATGAAAATATTGCTATGAAAGAATGGCTCTAATGTTCAATGCTTAATGTCTCCATTTCTTGAGTTTTATCATGTCAAAAGCAAGTTACAATTGCTTTAGATTTAGAGAGAGTTGATACTATATTGATACATTCAAAACTCAAGGAGACAATTGTTGGAAGAAGAAGTTAATGTGCTGGATTCTGCAAAGATGTTTCTGAAGCTGAAAATTGTTTACACTGGATTCTGAATTTACCAAACTCTTGAAGCAGCTCTCAAATCATTGAGAAACTCAAGTAAAGCTTTTGTATTTTCAGTGACAAATGGTGACTGAGCAATGGTTTCTAATCTAGATTAGATTGAAGTTAAGCCTTCGTTTGTGGAGAACTAGACAGAATTAAGAAAGTATCAACTTGTTGGAAATTGAGCAGTGAAATAAATTCAGAAACTGAAGCTCTGAAATTTGAAGCTTGGTTACATGATCTGGACAGTAATAAACTGCACAGCTTTGAATTTCTGACAGTAATTAAATCTGTTGCTGAAATGAAATTCAAGTTAAATGTTTAATTTCGAATCTGAGAAATTAGAAACAGTAAAGATGAAGAATATGGAAGCCAACCACTGGAAACATGATCTGTGCAGGTTTCTGTGATGGAATTTCTGATATGATCATTATGGATCCAAATGTATCATTCCACTCATGAAACACTTCAAGATGATATCAAAAGAGTGAAGAAAGATAAAGAAGCTCTTGAAAATGGTGTTTGGTTGCTTGTTATGTCTTTACAAACCTGCTGGACAGGATTTAGAAGTGTCCAGTTTCTAAAATTCTGAGTTTGCAGTAAATCAGAATTGAAATTTTGAGTTTTCAAAATTGGAAGTGTATGACAACTTTCAAATTGATGAGATGATTGTGAGTTTTATTGGAACAATTGTTGAACCTGAAATTCGGAGCTGGATTACTGCAGAATTGAGTAATGCAGAATTCTGCCTAGAGGGAGTTTCAGCTGTGCAGTTTAATGAATGGAGTATCAAGATTTCAGAATTGATATCAAGGAAGGAAGAAGCTTATAAGAAGTGTTTTAAAGTGAAGAAACAAACGGAAGGTGGGCATCAATAGCTTCAACCAAGATTTATTTCCATTACTTAAAAGTATGAATCTGAAAGTGCAGAATTTTGGAGTTGCAGAATTGTGAAGAATTGTGTGCAGAATTGTGCCAATTGAAAAACAAATTGTAACAAACTAGAGTTGTTGAAACTTGTTAAGTTTTGAAGGATGAATTGGTAAAGATCTTAAGAGTCTTGATGGAAAGGAATTGGAATTTTTGGAGGCTTAATTGTGGCTAGTTGATACAAAGCCAAGGAAATATCAAGGATCAGCTGGATTACTGCAGAATGCAGTTTGATCCTTAATTCATTTAATGCTTTGTGTGGATTTATGAACTGAAGATTTAGAGTACATTCTTTGTAGTTTAAGCATGTAGTGCCAATGGATGAAATTCTGAAAGTATGAGCTGGATTTCAATGCTAGAAGCAGTGAAAGAGAATTCTGTTACAGAGTTTGGAAGTGTAGGAAAAACAAAAGTGTGGCAGTGAATCATGGATGCATGTTAATTTAATGGAACTGATTTTCTGAATTGTCCAATTTCATTGTAGTGGAAGGAATCAGTAAAAAGAGGTGGAAGTTGTGCAACCATTGGAAGCAGAAATCACAGCAGTGTTTCAAAAGCCAAAACTTGATTCTCTGAAGTTGGCAGCTTCCTGATACTGAAGTGGTGATAAATTAGATATCAGAGCTTGGTTTCAGTTATGATATTCACAGAACAAAAGGCTTTTTGGTTTCAAAACGATGTTGTATCAAGTTTGTCAATGCTTCAGATTTTAATCCTGTAGCTTGCACAAAATTCCAGCAATTTGATTAAGCTGTAGTTTTCAAATTCAGATATTTCAGAATTGGAACTAAGTTCTTTAAACATTGTGCAGTTCTGAAAAATTAAAAGCTGATACTTAATTTGAATAATTTCCTGCTGACATAATCAGAAATAAAGCTGGAATTTTGTGAGTTTACAGTTTCTGTAATTTAGCAAAACAGATATGAATTCTGCAGTTGTGAACTTAAAGCTGGACTTAAGTGTGTGATATCTTTATCTTAGTTTCAAGGAATTGGTGCCAACTTCGTTGTTGCTGATCAAATTGAAAGGCTGAATTTCTGATTGTTGCTGACTGCTGCTGAATGTATCTGAATTTTGGAGGATACTGAATATATAGATGCTGTAGAGCATATTTAAAGCATACTGAACTTTGTGCCAAAAGTGTATCAAAAATCAGACTTAGAAAGATGAATTCTGAAAATTTGCAGGAATTGAAGTTGAAGCTGAAATTCTGTATCAGAATTGTATTAGAATTTAGAATGCAATGTCCAATGAGGGAAACTTCATTTAATTTTAAGAATTTGTTGAACAAGAATGGTATGCTTACCTTTCATGGTATCTGCTGTGTTTCCAGAAAAGGTTTCTAAAATTCAGTCCAGCAACTGTAAATTGAGATGCAGCAATTCTTAATTAGATCAGAATCCGATTCTTTAACTTTGAAAACCTCACTTCCTCGCTGTCTCTAGACTCAATTCCTAGAACTGTTTGAAATGTTCAAGAGAGGGAAAGTGCTGATACTTAACATGGCAAATATTCTGCTGAAAACCCTTGGAATTTTGGATGCTGCAGCTTTTCAAATGCCTGCTAAATTCTGAATCAAATTCCAGCAACTAGTGTTTGGATCAATGAAGTCTGAATTTACTTCAACACACATGGACTGTGCCAATTTTAAATGCAGATTTCTATTTGAAAGTTGCTGAGCTTGAGTTAATTGAATTAATATTGATTTGCTGTGGAAGAGATCTGGGTTGTGAGATAGTTGAATTTCATATTTGTAATTAACTTTGTCAAGTTAGAGTGAATGGAATTTGTAGAAATGTCATTGAAAAATTGTAATGAAGAAGTTGAATTTGGAAGAAAGTTATCAGTAGCTTTGAATGAAGCTGAAATGTGGCAAATTAGTGGGTATTACAACATTATCAGAGAACCTGAATTTTGGAATTAGAATCCTAAGATTGATTTCCAAAGTTGTACAATGTTGTTGACAGCAGTGCTTTCAGGGATTTCTGAAACTGTGAAATCCTATAATTTTGTACTATTTTTTTTAAAATATGATTGCTTTGTTGAATTTCTGTTGCCTTGAGAGTTCAATTGAACTGAACTATCAACTTGAAAGCTTTCAAGTATGCAGTGTAAATGATCTTAAGAAATAAGATGGAGAAGAATTGAGATTTTTGTTGGCTAAACAATGCAAAGTTGATACAAAGTCAAGGAATTGTGTAGGAAAATGCTGAAATCTGCACATTGATGCATGGAACAGAGTTTAAAACCATTCATTCATGGAAAAAAAATTGAAATCCGAATGTTGTTTTAGTATTGTTAGATGCTGATCTGCCTTCTCCAAAGTATACAAGATTTTTAGACAAAGAATAAATTTGATACCAAACAAGTACACAAAGCTGAAAGGTGAAGACAGAGTCAAGTCAGTAGCAGTTGTTTGGACTGTTATTGCAGCAGGAGAAAGTCAAATTAGAGCTGTAATTTTGTGTTATTGCAAGAGAAGAGGTTAAGTCTTGAAGCCGTGCAATTGTTGAAGAGATCCTGAAAATCTGAAAATTACAACAGAATTGTGAGCTGCTGGAATTCTGAAATTGCAGTAAGCAGAAGCAAATCTGTATGGCATAGCAGGGGTCTGAACAGGAGATAAACAAGAACCGATGAACTCAAGTTCTAAAATTAAGCTAATGAAGCTATTGAAATCTGCCAAACAGGAAAGCAGTGAGTTCTGATATGTTGGAATAGAAGGAGGAAGAGATAAGATTGAAGCAAGAGAAGGTTGAAGCTAATTTCTGAATTTAAAGCTGAAACTTAATGCTGCTTATATTTAAGCTGCTGTTGACCAAATACAATTGGAATTCAATCTATAGTTATTGACAGTGTTGATTTCTAACTATACTGCATTTAAGCTTTGAAATCTGATATTAATGTGAAGTTGTTGCTGATTTGGATATTTTCTGTGAGTTTTGAAGTAACTCTTTAATCCGGATGGTAACTAAGAAATTGCAGACATAATTCCATTTTAGAGAACTTCTTAGATTCAGTAAGAATGGATTTCTGATATTTTTGAAACTGGAATTGCAGCAATGACTACTTTGTTTAGTGCCAAACCTCTATGATTATCAAACAATTATATCGTATGATATGTTCAATTTGTGTTAGTGCAGCCTTATTTTGAACATATGCATCAAATGGATCATCTCTTTCTGCTGAAATTGTAAGAAATCTGTAACTGAAGTAAATCCACAGGAAAATAATAGAAACAGAGGAAGAGAAGTGATGAAAACCTGCAGAATGAAAGGAGTACAGTGGCTAGAAGAGTTTCGAGTAAGTGAATGGCATTTGTTGTTTCTATTGTCCGAGACGACCAATGTTTTAAGTGTGGAGGAGGGATTCCTTATCCATTAGTTGATTTGACAATGATTTGAGTTCAAATGCTGGAATTGAAGTGGAAAAAGAGCAAAAACAGTGAAAAAAAAAATTGGCACATCAAGAGAGTATCAAGTGGAAGATAGAGTATCAAGATTCTTTGTTTGCCATCAAATTGAAGGGGAGGTTAGCTTGATATTTTGAATTGGTAACAAGAAATGGTATTCATCTCTTTATACATCAAATGGGTCAACTCATCAAGTAAATTCCTTCCATACTCTCATTCTCTTCATTAATGCCTTTTCTTTTGCCAATTTCATCCATTTTCATTGTTCTTCTTGCTTCCATTTCAATTCTTGATGATAAAATCCTTTTGATTCATGCATGCTATGTTTATAGTGGTGGAGAAGTAGAATATAAGCAAACCTATGGTAGTGAAATGTTGTGAGTTGCATTGAGTGAGCTCCACTTATACACATGTTTGAGTGTGAGAGCTAGAATAGGTAAATCCCTTGTGAGATTGCAACTTGCTTAATTTTTCAATTGGATTGAAACTACCATACCTACTGATTATTGTTTGGATTGTATACATGATTGTTGGTATTCTTTAGATGGTCTTAGTTAAATTCTTTTTACTATCTTCTAGGTATTGCTAGGGAATTTTCTATGGAGATGATTTTTAGTTTTCTTTACTTGCACGAGACGTTCAAGACTAAGTGTGGGGGATTTGATAACCATGATTTTATTGTATTATTTTGATTCATATATGCATGGTTTGATGTTGATTTCATGGGTTAAAATCATGGTTACATCACATTTTGTGCATTGTGTGTATTTTTGGACTTAATTGCAAATTACTTTATTTTTATATTATTTGATGCTAATATTTGATTCTTATTTTGTAGGCATCAAAGGATCTTGAATTTGGATCTATTTGGACTGAAATTGGGCACGAATCGGAGTTCAAAAGACAAGATCAAGCTTTGGGTCGATTTGGGCCGTTTATCAAGAATAGGACAGATCTGGACCATCCGTTGAAGATCTAGCCGATCCAACTTAATGGGGAGGAGATCTAAGCCATTGATGAAGATCCAGAAGTTTTGATGTAGATCTGAGTTCATCCAGCCATTGATCCAGTTTAATTAATCTGGGCCGTTCATTGAAGACTGTGCAGATCCGGGCCATCCAGTGATGATCTGATCGATCCGACCTACAGGAGGGTAGATCCAGACCCTAGATCAACATCAGTACCTTCAGATCGGAATTTGGATGACTTTTCACTGTTGATTTAGCCCGGAATCATCTCAGCCGTCCATTTCAGATCCAGATCTGATTTAAATCTGAGAAGCTACAGTGAGCTTCTTCGTCGATCTCCACAGCACTGTTTGCGTCCCGCGGCGTTCTTCTCCAGCGAGATTCCGACCCCATCTCGATCTCTAGATCAATTTTCCGGCCAATTTCATCGCCGACGACGTTCTCAGCTGCTTGCTACCATCTCCTGATGATCTGACCTCGCTTCAAGGTGTTCCTGCGGCGAGAATTCTGCTCCGCAACTCTTTGCTTCTGCCGCTGCCGATTGTGAGGTGTTCCTCCAACGGTGGTTCCGCTTCCATCAGTAAGCTTTGGCGGTGTTCCTCCACTGCTACTGGACCATTCCCGACGACATTCCATCCATCATCTTCTCCACATCAGATCTGAGGTTGCAGCTCACAGATTTTCAGATTTCTTGAGTTGGGCGGCTCCGATTTTCACTAGTTATGTTTGGAGTGGTCTCCGATGGCACTGGTAAAGGTTGAGCTGAGTGTAGCTATTGAGATTGTCTTCTCCGATTACAGTTGGAGTGTTCTCCGTTGTTTCCTTGTGTGACGGCAAGGAGAAGTTGCCGAGAGACTTGGTTTGGTGTAGAGTTGGTTTAGGGTTTACTTTTGCATTCTTTTACTGTTTACAGATATAGATTTCAGTTAATGTTGTTTGGATTCATTAGCATAGTTCTTTTTAGCTTAATTATTTTAATTCAAGTGTTTTGGTAATTTAGTTTTAATTGCTCTTGAAGTAGTTGTTAATCTTGCTTTAGCTTAGGGTTAAGTATTAGTGAGTAATTTAGTTTTCTGTAGTTTAATTAGCTTTAATTTTAGCAGTAGATTAGTTTCTTAGTTGCTTGCTTTTCATTCATTTAGATTTATATTCAAAGCTTTAAAACCCCAACTCCATTTTTATATCGAAAACCCAAAAAATAGGAATAAAAAGACAATCCTAGATTACATCATACTGTTGATTCCTCGAGAGAGATCCTGGGCTCGTTACTACAACGTTATTGTTTAATTAAGGGGTTCAGTGGAAAATACATTTGTACAATTTGATTAGCGGATGTGACAGATTCGCCACATCAGTGAGCATTCTTTAGAGTTTTGTTTATTTGTTGATCATCCTAATCTGATCGACCGAATGAAACTCACGATTTTTCTACTGCAACTCTTGGTTCATATGGAGAGGGAATTTTTCATTGGAGAGCGTGACCTTCTTGGTCAAACACTTATATATTCTTCTTATCTTCTTAAGTAATTGCAATGTTTTTAACAAAAACTTTTTCTGTTTCATGTTATTCTACATTTTTGCTCACATTTCCCCTAGCCATTTCTTTTGTGGTATCACCATCTCAATTGCAGATTGCTCAGTGAAACAATCTTCCCCGTTGAAATATTTAGCTTCAAGTTCTTTGCGTTGTTTGTGCATACCCATTCTGTTGTATCATTTGCATTCTTTGTCTTTTGAGTTCCATAGGTTACAACATTCCCTCTATGCCTTTGCTCATGATTAACTTTATGAACCTGTAAAGTCAAGATCTAAGACTAGGAAGTTGAAAAAAAAACAAGGTTAATTACTAAAGTTCTGAATAGATTTGTTAAAACTTAGAATTGTATTATTTTGTCATTTGATATTGTACTTTTCTTTTATTATGACACAATATTTATGAATAAATGACTGTAACAAAAAGTTCTTGAATCACTCACTATATTGCGCAACAAAGGATTTATGATCTTGTTCCGAACATTGCAGATTAAATAATAGAAATTCTCTTAAAAATTATTTATTTGAGCTGGTCCCAGGAACAGTCCACCCCACACATGTCAGTAGCAGTAGGAAGCTTTTCATTTGTTCTTTTCCCTTTCTCGATTTTATTCATGTTACCTGTTGGAGAAAATATTGATGGTATTGTTGCTTTACCTTTGTTGCTTATTATCTAAAATTTCTCAAGCCTAATACACTGTGATTTAGACCTTTGTTGCTTATTATTTTGCTGTCATTTAACTGTCTGCTTCCGATTTTGTTTGGATATCCTTTTTTACGTTGCATGACATCATTTTGTTTGTTTCTGCAGGTTTGATGTTGTTATATACTTCGCTGGACTAAAAGCTATTGGTGAAAGTTTATTTAGGAATACTTTTATTTGTCTAAACCCCTACTACACTTCGCTGGACATAGTTTATAATTACTTTTTCTTTATCTTGCAGTGAGAGTCTTAAATATTACTTTTTCTTTAAAATGCTCCAGTTAGTGGTATCCTTTTGACTTCCTAGTTAAATATATTTGATTTGTGAGCAATAATTTCTCCAGCTTATTAATTTTCACTATTGCTTATTAGTGGCTTCTTATCAATCCTAGTGGCTAGTCGCTTGGATGTAGATGCTCCAGTTCTAATCAACACAATGACTCTCTAATATGGATAAGTTCTGTTTTGTACACAATCTAATTATCATTGGTGACTAGTCACTTAGGTGGAGATGCTCCAATTCTTAAACTCTAGATCATTTTTTTCCTACTTGGCTCAAGCCATATCAGCAGTAGTTAAAAAATTACAAGGGCAACAATTAAGCTATAGCTCAAATACATTGGAGTACTTTCTTGTATTCAGTTTGTAAAAAATTACAAGGGCAACAATTAATCTTGTACTTTCTTTTCTGACACATATTTTTTTTTTCACCTATGCTTGTCTTTCCCTTCTAATGATTATTACATCTTATGAAATGCTTATTCTAGTGAAATTGTGATAACTAACTAATAACACCATTTCGAAATAGAACAACTGCCAATTATGTTGTTAATTTCTAAATTTTCCATTTTTATATAAAAATCAGCTTCTCTAATATTTGTTCCCTAGCACTGCATCTCCAGATATGGGTGTCACGCCCCGGAGGAGTCCCTGTCCGAAGAAATTTCGACAGCATCTCCCCTGTACGACGGACAATCTGAAACTTTACTACATCACCATATACCTCAACCACATGCGGCTGGAATAAATAACAATAACAAAACCACAACATATAGACATCCACGCAGTTTAATAAGCAATGATAATAAGACTCAAAATCCACCCTACTCAACTACACCCATAAAGCTCAAAACCGATATCCAACTCCACTACACTCATAAAACACAAAATCCAACGATCAAATCAACTTACCTCTTCTGCCGTCTAGGCAGACATATAGTAAAACAAATCCAATTAAAAACCCATCGACAAGTGCAATCCATGCAAGCTCCAAGTATCAAAACAAAACAAGTCCAAACATAGTCTAGTACATAAAGCCAAAAGATAAATAAACATCCTCGTGGGCTGCAGGGGACTAGCAACTGGAACTCTCTCCTGACAGCATCAACCTGAAAATAGTAAATATCCACGGGGTGAGTCAACTCCTCAGCGGGTAACAACTGATATACATAGTAGAGAAATAACATCTAGCACTAATCATGCGTACAGTCGCCTGATATAAGAAGGATAAAATGAAACTGTAGTAAACAGGAGAAAACTGTACTAACCAGGACCTGGTACAAGGATAAACAGTCTGAGAGGTATAGAAATCCTGTATGCATGTCAGGCATGGCCATCCAATCAAAATACAGTAAATAAATGCAGCAAACACAATCACAAGAAATAAATGCATCAATGCGTATGATGCCAATGATGCGTCCTGGTCACCCCTGACGCCAGTCAACCATCTCACACACAATGGTGAGACCGAGTGGGTAGGGCAGTGACAACCATGCACTCTGTCGTCACTGCTCCTGATGAATGACCGAGTGGATGGGATGCTGTCGGAGTACACCTATCCTCCCACCCCAAATTATAATAGGGGAGCGCAATGCTCTTATCTCCCAGTACATGATGACGGGGAGGAATCTCTGCCGGCTACCACGCTGCGTCACACTACCCATGAGCGGACCAACGAAGCCAAACAAAGTCCCTGCTGCAACACACTCTGCCTGAATCGACCACTAACCCATGAGTGGTGGTGTGTGCAGATCCATGTAACTGGCGATGTGCTCAACAATAATGGAGCGGAACATCGCACAGCATGCAATCATGCGAATGGTGCATGGCACTAACCATGGAAATATCCTGAGCTAATCCATATATATATAGAAGGTGCACCTTAGGTCAATGAATCAAATCAAAGGTACACAGATAAGATAAGGTATAAAACCTAGGTCCTAAACATGGTGAAGCATGGTATATCACTACCCCCTATAAGCATGTATAAGCAGGTAAGAAATAACATGAGATGCAAAACAAGTATCAACCAAGCATGTAACAAGTATCGGGTAGTGACTAACCGAAACAGATAAGAAATATAATTATTGCAATTTGTTAAATTCACTACTATGCATATCAAATGACATAAAGTCAGAAGTACCCGCCTCCAATAGGAATGTCCAAATCCGACATCGAGATACTCGTCTCGCGTCAAAGTCTTGTATCCAATAGATATACGATTATTTAGCTAAATTCCTATAAATAGCTAAATAAATTCTTTAACCTTAAATTAGGGCAAAACCCTAATTTCAAAAACACATAAACCTAATCAACATTCGACAACTAATTACAACCTCCAATTCAAACCTACACATAATCATATAATTAAATCATTTCTAAATCAATCCATTATCCACTACAACACGCAGCCAAATTCCTACAACATACCTCAAACTCACAGCTATAAACAAGGTGGCTGTTGGAAATCCACCTCATTGCCCTAAAGCTTCTGTCGACAACTACCTAAAGAACAACAAAACATACATTCCTCTTATAATCAGTCCAAACAACTGAATTACAGCAAGAAAACTTCTGATACCCGAACCTTACCTCAATTCACAGCCCCTCTTGATGCTGGAACAAGGGGAGCTGCTCACCGGAGTGCTGCCAGAACCAAACGAAGACCCCACAGTGGAATTAGGGCGCGGAAAGGGGCACCAAGGCTTGGGTTGCTGCTCCTAACCGAAGACCTACTCAAGCTTCCAGATTTCGGCGATCTAGGGCAAAGTGAAAGGCCGTTGCCGGCGGAACGAAAGAGACCGAATCTGCTCCGGCGACACCGAGCAGAGGAGATGAGGGTCGGTGTCGGGGACCTAGGCTCTTGCAGAAGTCGACTGCGTTGCTCCGTGCGAGGACGACGGCTAGGGCTCGGATGGCAGCGTCGGCAGAGCACAGTGGCGGCCCGATGTGGCGTCATCGGAAAAGAAGGGAGATTGGCAGAGGGTGCTAGGGCACAGGCGACGGCTCGACCGGCAGTGGCTCACGCTCGCCGGCGCTTGGGCAGGCTCCGGGGAGGAAGAAGGAGAAGAGAAGAGAAGAGGAGAAATTGGGTTCGGCGAGGGGGTGAAAACCGCCGCGTAGCAGTTAGGGCAGAAGATCAGGGGAAGGAAAGGAGAAGGCGCGAGCGTCGGGCTTAAAGCGCAGTGAGGAGAAAAAAGGAAAGGAAATAAGAAAATAAATAAATAAATAAACATTTCCTTGCTAAAACGAGGTAGTCTAAATAGGCTTTCCCGGGACCCTGTTTTTATCCCCGTAAACTCGTTCCTACGAGCTCCGAAAAATTTCCAAAAATTTTGGAAAATTCCCTTATTAATATTCGTCTATTTCCGATATTTTACAATGGGACCCGAGTTGGAAATCTTGAATGATGACTATAAGGCTCATTTATCTTTAATTGCCTGCCTGTATATGAATAGTTAATTTTTGACAGTTTCAATTAACCTGGATGAATCTTTGTATGTTAGGTAACTTGCATGATTTTGTAATATGGGGCATAGGAACCTTCAATGGTTATCTGCAGTGTAACCTTCTTCTGAGCTCATTTAGTTCTGTAATGTGAAATTTTCAATTCGGATTTGCATAATTTTGAACAGGTAGTATTCTTGCTTCTTAATATTTTTATTCATTTATTATTTTCATAAAGTTCAGTTGTTCTCTATGGTGGGCAATATAACTTTATAACCTTGTTGACGCTTGGCATATTAGATAGTTTAGATTGCCAGTTATTTGGGTAAAAGAGCAACTGTACATAAATTACATTCAAAAAGATATGCTTGTACATCTATTACTCCATCTAATGAATTGTAACTAATGCAGGTAAGAAGACATCACCACCTTCCTTACGATCTGCGTCTACCATTATAGTGGTTGGTGTAAGTTAGAGGTAAATTGTTCAAAGTTAAATAACTTGTTGGTTTGAACCTAGATGTTACTGAAACTCATTGTTGATTTTGTGGAATCTGCTATTTCTTCCTATACCTGCATTAGATATAAAGACCAAATATTTTCATTCAAGTTTCGCAAGTTAGGTTCAGACTTTGTTGAAACACGTTCTTCAGGCGTGGAATATTTACTTTAACGATGTATCTGCTATTTCCTCCTTTAGCTTTTCCTTTTCTTACTTTTGCATGTTCGGATTCTGGCATATTTACTTTAACGATGTGTTAATTCCTCGATGTATTGTTTACTGCTTGCATTTGATCAATTGCTTTATCTGATAGTGGCGTGGCATAGTGAGGCCATGTGTCTGAATTAGATATTTTCCTTTGATGTTACCCTAATTGGTTTAGGTCAACATAGTATCCGGAAAGTTAGATTGGCAATTAGCAGTTTTTGGTTATAATAGCGGTTGAGTGATGAATGAGAAGGTTTGGTTAAACTTTGAGTTTTCACTTCACTTGTGTTGTATAACTGACCACTCAAATTGCATACGAGTGCATACAAACTCATTCTATTTTATTGTAGAACGTTTTGAAGTAAGTAAAGAAAAATATGCAGTTAGACGTAACAATACGGAACCTAATCATGAGTTCATGTGCTCTGAAAGTAAGTTGATTTGATAATTTCTTCTTGGTATCCTGAAAAACAAATGAGGTTATGCCTTCATAGACATTCTAGTTGTTGATTGGATAGCCATCTCTTTTCTCTAACAAGTTCTTTCACAGTACTAATGACAACTTTGTTTCACTTTATGAATACTAGTTTAGCTTTATCAAAATTTTAAATTATTTCTGTTAAGTATCCAAGACTAGAAGTGAGTTTGAAGTGATTGTTTGTGAAGAAATGAATACAATATTGTTTTCTACAAATGACTTCTTTTTCTATTTTTTACATTAATATTTTCCTGAAATAGTGCTAGGAAATTAAATAGATCTGTAGGATCTTCAGTCCTGGCCATTTATTACTAGTGTGATGAGCAGTATGTTTTCTTGTATTCCTCATTCCTAATAAAATGTGGTTTGAGTGGATTTGCAACATCACTTAGCTTATCTATTTATAAATGTCTTAAACTGGAATTTGAACTGTGACCTTTGTTTTTAGCTTTTACCATTGAAAAATTCTTTTGCATAATACTGATGGTATTATTTCCTATGGCAGATACACAGTGGTAGGTGTTTTGTCCCAGTCTCAAGTCGACAATCCTTTTTGATCAGTATATCTAGTAGAAGTAAGCATGCAGATCGTTGTCTTCGAGGCCGACTAGCTATTTTGTGCTTTTTTTTGTTTTAAATTTGAATGTCACTATCTACTTTGAAACAGAACAATTTAGTCTTTGTGTATAGTTGAATTCTCCTGTAAATACTAATACTTTGTAATTGAATTCTATTGTTTTGGTACGAGTTTGAAATCATTAGCTGAGCTAATTAATGTTATTTTATAAGTCAAATTCAAATCTAGACATGGTAAAAGAAAATTAATAGTTTTGTAAATATAAAAAAAATGATTTTGTAAATAGATTTTTTTTTAATTTTAAAAAGACAACGCTTTTAAAGCGTTGCACAAGTGTTGTCTTTGCAAAAAACAACAACGCTTTTAAAGCGTTGCAAAGATGATGTTTTTGCAAAAAATACACAATGCTTTTAAAGCATTGTCTTCGCTACAAATGACAACACTTTAAAAGCGTTGTCGTTGAGCAGACTTTTAACAACAGTGCCTTTAACAATGCTTTTTCAGGCACAAAGACAACGCTTTAAAAGCGTTGTCTATTAGCTTTTTTCTTGTAGTGCATACTACTAGTTTGGCTAGCTCATCAGCCTTTTGATTCTCCTCTTGGGAAATCTTTTATAGAATGACCTATTGAAAGTCAGCTTTCAACTTCTCAAAAATGTTCACATAGTGTCACAATCGATCATTCTTTATCTCAAAACTTCCTTTTATCTGTTGGGCAACTAGTTCATAATCTTAGTAGATGATAACTCGAGAAGCCCTGACTCGCTTGGTTACTTAAAGTCTTGCGAGTAAGGTTTCATATTTGACTTCGTTATTGGACACTCTAAAGTCGAGCTAGACAGAGAGCTGAAGTACATCTTCTTGAGTGAATATTAATAATATCCTAACCTCACTACCTTACCGGAGCGAATGAGTCATCCACATAAATTTTTCATGTTCCATCAACTTTATGGTCGGATACCTCAGGTAGAAAATTTGTCAAGGCTTGAGATTTAAGGGTAGCTCTTGGCTGATAATGGATGTCATATTCGCTCAGCTCGATGGTCCATTTGATCAGTCTCCTAGAAGCTTCTAGGTTAGTTAACACTAGGACTAAAGTATTATTGGTGAGGACCATGATCAGGTGAGTAAGAAAATACGACCTCAATAATCAACGAGCAACGAGAGTCAATCCAAATGCTAATTTCTCTAAATTGGCATACTTGCTCTTGGCATCCTTTAACAGATGACTTAAGAAATATATCGAGTGTTACACATTGTCCTCTTGGCAGTAAGACCATCGTGATTACACCCTCAGATGATAAAAAGTACAGCCATATCATCCCACTTGTTATTGGCTTGGAGAGGAGTGGTAAATGGGATAGATACTCCTTCAGTTATACAAAGGCCTAGTCACATGTTTCTGTTGGTACCCCAAGGTAGTTTTGATGTGATCAAACAAGTTAGGTTAGGTCCTGTTGTGTTTAACCCTGTGTCTAAGTGTGCAGGAACTTAGGAGCACAAGGCGTTGAGCAAAAGACGCAGCTAGCGAGAAGGACGACACGGGAGAGAGCCGACGGGCTTGGTGCGTCTGAGGGATGAGGTACTGTGGAAGAGTACACGGGCGGACGAGAAGGAGGTGCACGGTGTTTCCAAAGGACAAGAAGCCGGAGCGGAAGCTTGCTCGAAAAGGCCAGAAGTTGAGTTCAGGTGAGCCCGATTCCGGATGGCCGAAATCACCTAAGCGAGCGAAGTCAGAGTGGAAGACTTGGACCGATACGAGCGGAACCGAAGAAGGAGGTTGGGACAAAAAATCAGCAAAGGGTTGATTTTTGGCCTTGGGGTGCCCGGACTAGACTGAGGCACCCGGACCAGTCCGGGGTGCCTGGAGCAGGTCGGGGCATCCGTACTAGTCCGAGGCGCTCGGAGCAAGTCGGGGCGTCCAAACCAGTCCAAGGCGGCCGAAACTCAATTTTTATCTAGATCAACGTAACATTTGAACGTTGCGCTGGGGATAGATTTCTATCCCATTCCAAGTGCTTGGAACCTTTTGAGGTGCCCCAAGCAGGGCTATATAAGAAGCCCTGCTCCCTAAAGCTAAGAAGAACAAGAAATACTCAAGCAACACTTGTAGACGCTTTTATTTCTGTTTAGCTTCATTATTTCTGTGCTTTCATTGCTGTAAAAAGGCTTCTCCGCCTGAAGGAGAAATTAGTGCGCTTTACTTCCTTGGATTAACAACCTCCCTGGTTATAATCAAGTAAACCTGTGTGCTTCTGTCTTTTAGTCTTTTTATATTTCTTATATGCAAGTGTTTGATTTATATAGCTGTAAATCTGAGAAAGGTATTTTTGTTTTGTTTTATTTTTGTGCAGGGGCTATTCCCCCCCCCCCCCCCCCTCCTCTAGTCAGCCGCCAAGGCTCCTAATAGTTTCATCCCACTCAAACTTAGAATCCTTCCTCAATATTTTAAATAAAGGTAGACTATGGTCAATATAATAGGAGATGAATCGGGAAAGTGTTGTGATACGGTCAAGTAGTCATTGTGCTTCTCTGAGATTATAGGGAGCCAACATATTTTGGAGTGTCTGGACCTTCTCAAGATTAGCTTTGATTCCCCATTCAGTTACGATGTCCTAAAGAAATTTTCCACTCCTGACTCCGAAGAGGCACTTGGGATTAAGCTTGATCCTGTATCACCTCAACGTACGACATGTTTCCTCAATATCTGATATCCGATATCAAGGTCTCGACTCAAACAGACTTGATTATGATGTCATCAATGTTTACCTTGGCATTCCTCCCAATTTGGTACTTGAATATCTGATCCATAAGTCATTGATAAGTTGTCCTTGTATTTTTTAAGCCGAATGACATGCCAGTATAGAAAAAGGTCTCATTAGCAATGATGAAACAGATCTTTTCCTGATCTTCAGGTGCCAAGGGAATTTGATAGTAGCCTTGATTGACATCCAACATGTATATGAGCTCACAACAGGAAGTTGAATCTACCAGTTGATTGATGTTGGGGAGAGGGTAGCAATCCTTTAGGCATGTCTTGTTGAGGTTGTGAAAGTCAATGTATACCTCCACTTACCCCAGGCTTGGACACCAATACTACATTAGCGAGCCAAGTCGAGAATTGAACTTCCCATGTGCGACTGACCTCCATCAACTTATCAATTTCAACCCCGATCATTTGATTTTGCTTTGGTGAGAAGTTCTATTTCTTTTGCTGGATGGATCAAATATCTGGAACATGTTTAGCTAATGAGCTATTATAGATGAAGAAACTCTTGTAACATCTTTGTCCAACCAGGCGAAGAAGTCATGGTTGCACAAGAGGCACACAACCAAATCTTGTTTGATCCCCCAGTTGAGATCTGTGGCTATTCGGGTGACCCTGACAAGTTTGTCTGGATTAATTTGTACATCTTCTTGGACTTTCGTTGACTGGAACAACTACACTTCCTAGACAACTTGGAAGTAGGTATATGGTGTTTGGCGAGCCTTCCATGAGTCAATCCGAATTATATTTGATAGATCGAATGAGTGCGATAGAGGGGGGGGGGGGTGAATATCACACCTTTTTAAAAACTTCTCTTTTCCTTTGAAATCAGAGTCGTGCACAGCAGAAAGTAAATAGACAAGTTTATTTACTTCGTTCGGAGTCTAGGTCGACTCCTACTCGAAGGCCCGCGGTCCTTGACCGCACCGATGAGCAATCCACTAAGATTCTTCTTCCCGAAAACCTCAGAAAGAAGTGATGCATACAAAATACAATGATATAAGATAGTAACAATCTACTATCTTATATAAGATTAAGTGAAATACAAAAACAATAAAGTATATCGACTGTGTGTAGGAATTGAAGCTTGGTCGACACTTGTTTGCGTGTAGAGGAATTACAGAGCAGTCGCACGAGCAGCACTAGCACAGAATTGAACCACA
This sequence comes from Zingiber officinale, assembly GCF_018446385.1. NCBI lineage: Eukaryota > Viridiplantae > Streptophyta > Magnoliopsida > Zingiberales > Zingiberaceae > Zingiber > Zingiber officinale. Next base: position 20,668,832 of record NC_055989.1, read on the forward strand.
ATAGATTGCATTATCAGCCTCAGACCTCGAGCTTCAATTTATAAGATTATCGATGTTCGGTCGACCGATCCCTGTGTTCGGTCGACCGAACCAGCTCCCTTCCTTCCTGGCTGAGATCCGATTGCTGATTCGATCTTCGGCATTAACTGTCCATTAAGGGTTCGATCGACCGATCTCTTTGTTCGGTCGACCGAACAGGCTCCTTCCCTATTCGTCGAGATTCAAATTTACTATGCATTTAATATTGATCGTTCGATCGACTGATCATCCGGTTCGGTCGATTGATCAGTGTAGTTTCCTTCTGCTCCTGATCGTTGCTATTTGTGCTGAGTCATCAGGGTTCGGTCGACTGATCTTACTGTTCGGGCGACCGATCATGGCTTGATCAACTCGGTCTGTTCTGGTCCGATCTGAACACTACTTTGATCTCTTCTTGTTCGGTCGACCGATTCTTTGGTTCGGTCGATCGATCCAGCCAAACCTGCAAAACAGTGTTAGACAATAAACCTGCAAAACAAATGTTAGCACAGTAATAATATTATAATGCATGAATAATATAAAAGACAATAGAAATGTCTTGATCTCAACTTTGAAACCTTCCCGGTTTCTTCAGTTGGATCAGCGACCTAAGGTTGTTCCCTACGGGTACCTGACCTCACTGTTGCTCCTCCAATTGTTTGCCTCAACCTACCTGCCAAACTTAGATCCTCCAGATCTAGTTTGGACTTTTCACTTAGCTTTGATCGGCTCTCCAGGGCTTTTTCCTTGATCTTCGGTTCTCCAGACCTCTCAATCGCACCGCTAAGCGTCGGGTCCCCTCAACCCACTTGGACTTGCACCTGAGTTCCACGATCTGCTAAGATTTCTCCTGCCTAGCCTCCAACTAGGTCTTTCCGATTGTGTAAACAACCTACACACTCAGTCAACTTGTTAGATCACAATAAAACTTAACTTGAACTTTTGACAACATCAAAACTTAGGTTTGATTCTGGTATAACTTGCACCAACAATCTCTCCCTTTTTGATGTTTGACAACCAAGGTTCAAAGTTAAGTTAAAATATGCAAAAATTAATCAAGCAATTAAACTTTTAATTCTCCCCCTGAGTTAAACAACTCCCCCTGAATTCACTATCTCTCCCCCTTTGATACACATCAAAAATAGGGGAAGACCTAAAAGCCAAGTAAAAACAATTAAGGTCAAAGAAAACCTTTGAGTACAAAAACAAAATTCTAAAAAATTAAAAACATGTATAAAATCATTTCTAAGTTGTATAAAATCATTTTTAAAAAAAATTATTTTAATTAAGTTTTAAAATAATTTTAATTAATAATTTTAATTTATTTTAATTAAGTTCTTAAATAATTTTGAATAATAATTTTAATTAATTTTTAAAAATAGTGTTAATTAAAATTTTTAAAATAATTTAATTAAGTTTTTTAAAAAAATTTGATTGAGTTTTAAAATAATTTTAATTAATTTTTTAAAATAGTTTTAATTAAGTTTTAAAATAATTTTAATTAAGTTTTAAAATAATTTTGATTTAGTTTTAAAAATAATTGATTAAGTTTTTAAAAAAAATTGATTGAGTTTTTAAATAATTAAGTTTTAAAATAATTTTAATTATTTTTTTAAAAAATGTTTTAATTAATTTTAAAATAATTTTAATTAATTTTTTAAAATAGTTTTAATTATTTTTTTTAAAATAAATTGATTAAGTTTTAAAAAAAAATTTGATTAAGTTTTAAAAAAATTTGATTGAGTTTTAAAATAATTAATTTTTAAATAATTTTAATTAATAATTTTAATTAATTATTGTTAAAAATAGTTTTAATTAAGTTTTTAAAATAATTTTAATTAATTTTTTAAAATAGTTGTAATTAAGTTTTTAAAATAATTTGATTAAGTTTTTGAAAAAAATTTGATTAAGTTTTAAAAAAATTTGATTAAGTTTTAAAAAAAATTTGATTGAGTTTTAAAATAATTAAGTTTTAAAATAATTTTAATTAATTTTTTAAATAATTTTAATTAAGTTTTTAAAATAATTTAATTAAATTTTAAAATAATTTTAAGTTATGTTTCAAAATAATTTAAGTTTTTAAAATAATTTAAGTTAATTTTTAAAATAATTTAAATTAAGTTTTAAAAATAATTAAATTTTAAAATAATTTTAATTAAGTTTTAAAATAACTTTTATTAAAGTTTAAAATAATTTTAATTAAGTTTTAAAAATAATTTAAGTTAAATTTTAAGTTAAGTTTTAAAATAATTTAAGTTTTAAAAATAATTTAAGTTATTTTTTAAAATAATTTAAGTTAAGTTTTTAAAATAATTTTTATTAAGTTTTAAAATATTTTTAATTAAATTTTAAAATAATTTTAATTAAGTTTTTAAAATAATTTAAGTTAAATTTTAAAATAATTTAAGTTAAGTTTTAAAAATAATTTTAATTAAGTTTTAAAATAATTTTAATTTAAGTTTTAAAAATAATTTTAATTAAGTTTTAAAATAATTTTAATTAAATTTTAAAATAAGTTTAATTAAGTTTTTAAAATAATTTATTTAAATTTTAAAATAATTTTAATTAAATTTTAAAATTATTTTAATTATGTTTTTAAAATAATTATAATTAAGTTTTAAAATAGTTTTAAGTTTTAAAATAATATTAGTTAATAATTTAAGTTACGTTTTAAAATCATTTTAATTAATTTTCAAAATAATTTTAAGTTAATTTTAAAATAATTTTAAATTATTTTATTATTGAATTATTGAAAAAGGTTGTTGAACCCATGTTAGATTCAAACTTAGCTTTGGGTTAATCAAGCAGACTTCTTAAGGATAAGTTTTCAGTTCAGTGGTGAGGCTTATGGTATTCTTGTGTATCAACGGTGGACCACTTGTTGAAGACTTTTTAAACTGTTCCCGCTCAAAAAACTTAATACTAAATTTTGGTCTAACTAGCTCATGTTTGACTGGGGTAGCTTCGGTCAGATCCACTAAGTCTAGTGCACCAGGTAGAATACACAAGATTCAGCCTAGACATGCCTTCGACAAAGTTTCCTTGACATACTATCATCCCAATCTATTCCGATGCTATGTTGTAGGGTTTGGTAAACCTTTTTTATCTAACCGTTCTAAGCATAAAACAAACCTAATCCTAAGTGTATGAGTTTGGTTAATCATGTTGGTTAAATTGTCTTTCTAGTTGCTCCCCCTGAGTCATAGCTTAGATAAGGTCTATCTAAGTAATGAATTTGACTCTTAGGGACCAAGTAGATGTTTGTTTTAATTGGTTTGGTTAAATGTTTTGTTTGGACCCATGCTTGGACTTGACTTCTAATATTTTGGCTAATTAATGACAAATATGATTTTTTTTTGTTTGTTTAGGGTTGTAACCAAGTCCTGATTTGTTGTACACGGCTCGTTGCGATCTAAGTACCATATTTAGACACTTGGATCTCAGTTCGAACCTTTTCAACGTTTTCTTGAGTCGCTCGACTTGACCTTTCAAGTTGGAATTCTCTTCCTCAAGTTTTTCAACTTGAGTTGAGGTTCCGACTTGAACTTGGTTAATCAAATTAAATCACTCAAGTTAACTTGTTGCTTAAGGTGGTCTATTTCCTTAAGTAACAAGTTATTTTGTTTTTTCAGATTTTGACAATTTTCTAAACAAACATTTAACTACTTTCAGCAAGTTAGACTTAGAATAAATCGTTACCATATTTGGATCTTCCGATCTGTGGCTTCCCTCGGAATCAATGTCAATCTCAGACTCGTACTCTTTGTCGGACTCGAAGTTGGAATCTTCGTTTCTTGCCATAAAAGCAAGATGGCTCGAATGCTTTGTTTGCTCCGTGTCGGATTCGTCGGAAGAAGTCTCATCCCATGTCGCTTGAAGAGCCTTCTTTCGTCTTGTTGATTTAGGCCTTTCTTCCTTCCGATTTGGGCATTCATTTTTGAAATACCCCTTCTTGTTGCAACTGTAACAAATCATTTCTGATTTATTTTGGGTCTGGTTGAGAGGTGCCTTTTTGGCAGTTCTTCTGAATTTCTTCTTCGTCAGAAGTCTCCGGACCATGTTGACCAGTTCTTCTTCATTTATCGAGTCAGAGTCTGACTCACTTTCTGACCCAATCTTTGTTTTTGATTTTATTTCCTTGCTTGGACTTGCATACAAAGAAACTTCTTTCTCGACATGGCTTATGTTAGATTGTTCGTGTAATTCTAATTCACAAAATAATTCATCTAACTTTAGAATTGAAATATCCTTAGAAACTTTGTAAGAATCTATAATTGATGCCCATAAAGTATTCCTCGGAAAGACATTCAGCGGGTACCTTATTGTGTCACGATTTTCCAAGTTGTGTCCGATCAGATGTAGGCCATTTAGGATATCCTTCAGTCGGGCGTGTAGTTGCGAGGCCGTCTCTCCGGGAAACATTTTAATGTTAAACAAGTTATTTAAAAGTAAATCTCTTTTATTTACCTTAGATTCGTTAGTCCCTTCATGTCGTAGGGACCGACTCGGTTCAACTCCTCCATTGTGAGCCCGCACTAAATGGTATTGATCGCCTTATAGTTCAGTTGTGCCTTCTTGATCATTGGGGGAGTCCTTTCTTCTGGTTCTAATAGTACTCCATCTTTCGTCGGAGGAGTGTAGCCTTTCAAGATCATGAACCAAAGCTCGATATCGGATTTCAAGTAACACTCCATCCTATTCTTCCAGTAACTAAAATTTTCTCCTTTGAATAGTGGAGGTCGGACGGTACTGTAACCTTCTTGATACGAGTTCGACATCCTTGCAAGAAAGAAATTAAAAAAGGTGTTTCCAAGACTTTCGTCTTGGGATTAGTAGTGCTTGAATAATACTAAAAATATTCTAAGAGAAAAGAAAAGGCTTTTAAAAAAATACTTTGAAAAACGGTTAAGTTATTTCAGAGCTTACGAGGCTCTGATACCAATTGATAGATCGAATGAGTGTGATAGAAGGGGGGGGGGGGGGTGAATATCGCGCCTTTTTAAAAACTTCTCTTTTCCTTTGAAATCAGAGTCGTGCATAGTGGAAAGTAAATAGACAAGTTTGTTTACTTCGTTCGGAGTCTAGGTCGACTCCTACTCGAAGGCCCGTGGTCCTTGACCGCACCGATGAGCAATCCACTAAGATTCTTCTTCCTGAAAACCTCGGAAAGAAGTAATGCGTACAAAATACAATGATATAAGATAGTAACAACCTACTATCTTATATAAGATTAAGTGCAATACAAAAACAATAAAGTATACGTACTATGTGTAGGAGTTGAAGCTTGGTCGACACTTGTTTGCGTGTAGAGGAATTGTAGAGCAGTCACACGAGCAACACTAGCACATAATTGAACCATAACAGATTGCATTATCAGCCTCAGACCTCGAGCTTCAATTTATAAGATTGTCGATGTTCGATTGACCGATCCCTGTGTTCGGTCGACCGAACCAGCTCCCTTCCTTCCTGACTGAGATTCGATTGTTGATTCGATCTTCAGCATTAACTACCCATTAAGGGTTCGGCTGACCGATCCCTTTGTTCGGTCGACCGAACATGCTCCTTATTTGTTCGTCGAGATTCGTCGAGATTCGCATTTACTATGCCTTTAATATTGATCGTTCGGTCGACCAATCATCCGGTTCGGTCGACTGATCAGTATAGTTTCCTTCTGTTCCTGATCGTTGTTGTCTGTGCTGAGTCATTAGGGTTCGGCTGACCGATCTTACTGTTCGGTCGACCAATCATGGCTTGATCGGACTCGGTCTGTTTCTGGTCTGATCTGAACACTGCTTTGATCTCTTCTTGTTCGGTCGACTGATTCTTTGGTTCGGTCGACCGATCCAGCCAAACTTGCAAAATAGTGTTAGACAATAAAGCTGCAAAACAAATGTTAGCACAGTAATAATATTATAATGCATGAGTAATATAAAAGAAAGTAGAACTGTCTTGATCTCAACTTTGAAACCTTCCTGGTTTCTTCAGTTGGATCAGCGACCTAAGGTTGTTCCCTATGGGAACCTGATTTCACTGTCGCTCCTCCAGTTATTTACCTCAATCTACCTGCCAAACTTACATCCTCCAGATCTAATTTGGACTTTTCACTTAGCTTTGATCGGCTCGCTAGGACTTTTTCCTTGATCTTCGGTCCTCCGTACCTCTCGATCGCACCGCCAAGCGTTGGGTCCTCTCGACCCACTTGGACTTGTACCTGGGTTCCACAATCTGCTAAGATTTCTCCTGCCTAGCCTCTAACTAGGTCTTTCCGATTGAGTAAACAACCTGCACACTCAGTCAATTTGTTAGATCACAATAAGACTTAACTTGAACCTTTGACAACAACAAAACTTAGGTTTGATTCTGGTACAACTTGCACCAACAATATCAACATAGCATTTTTCTGGTTGCCAATTGATTCCCTTTCACTTCTCTGACTCGGCTTTCCACAAGGAACTTAATTTTTTGGTGGAAGTGGAAACCATGGCTTGGAAAGCACTCATCGTCAGTCTTTCTAATATGACATTGTAGGTGAAGGCAGTGTTCATAATAAGGAAGGGTATACGTCGTGTCATCCTCAGTGGTTCTTCCCCTAAAGAGAGGGAAAGGTAATCTGGTCTATTGGTTGTACTTTATGTCTAGTGAACTTGTACAAGGAGGTGTTTATGGGATGCAATTCTTCCCCATTGAGTTGCAATTGGTCAAAGGCTTCATTGAAGATGATATTAACATAACTGTCCATATATATGAATACTCTCTTCACAATGTAGTTGGTGATGATAGCTTGGATTATCAGGGCACCGTCATAAGGAGTCTCCACCCCTTCTAATCACTGAGTCCAAAACTGATCGAGGGTCCATTGCCTTTCCCCTGATCGGTACTAACCCCATAACTTTCCAACTTGTAGTCATGAGCCTTCCAGGCCCGGGTGGAGTCGTCATTTGTTGGGTCTTCTAAAATTATATTGACCATTCCTCTAGGATTGATCTTGCTTTCCCTTTCTTGTCCTTATCTTTCTCTTGATCAACCTCCCTATGAGATCAGGAGCCTCGGGGTTTTCTCAAGGGGGAGTGAGACCGCTGATCTAAATGATGATCGATGTCAACCTTGCGATTGGGACATTGTTAGCACTTGTAAGGCACAAGAGATCTTTTACTAGGTCGACTCCGATTGGACTTTCGTTAATTAGCCAACCATCGTAGTTCCCTCGAGTACTACTAGCACTCCCGAGTGGAGTGAGTGCCTGACTAGTGGTAGATGCAATATTAGCCCCTCTCGAAAAACCCTTGATCAAATTCTGAGGAAAGAGTCGAGGCCACTTCCATTGTATACAACATCTTTTCCCTTCTCTAATTCGTGAACTCCTGATTCCACAAATGAAGAAGAGGGGATTTATGGTATGGCCGAGTAAAGGCTGGGGTTGGAGTTGACATTTCCTTCCTCTTTGCCGACTGAGCTTCCTCCTCTTGAACATACTTGAGTGCTCGGACTTGAAATCCATCAAAGTCGATTGGGGTTTTTTTATCAGAGATCTAAATAAATCTCAATCGGTCCAACCTTGTGAGAAGACACCGGCCTGCAACTTTAAGGTAACCAAAGGAGCATCCATGGCTATTCGATTAAATCATTGCAAGTATTCCTTCAAGGGCTCTTTGGGCTTCTTCTTGAGGAGAAATAGGTCATGTGGAGTTTTTTGGTACCTCCGATTGGTGGCGAAGTGTTGCATGAACACGTCCTTAAAATCCTCAAAGGTCCGAATGGAGGAGGCAGGGAGACGATTAAACCACGTTTGCACTGAGCTCGATAGAATTGTTAGAAAGACTCGATATTTGACGTCATTTGTATAATGATCTAACATAGAGACATTCTCGAATTTACATATGTGATCTTCAAGGTTAGTCGTGCTGCTATATTCCTCGATTTGAAGTGCTTGAAAGTATTATGACAACTCGTCCTGAAGGATGCTCTTCGAAAATGGAGGGCTTCGAGGGGCCTTCATTTTGCCAGATGTAGAGGTCTTTTCCTTTGATGGATTCCGACGTGGGGTCTCTGCCCATGATTTCAAGGACTCCTCCCTCATTGCCAACGTACCGACTTGAATGGAGAATGCTACGTGGGATTTTCTTATAGGTCGGGTCAACCTTTGATGAAGGGTTTGCAGTGCTTCAACCGATTGGAGAGACATTTCGATCGAGGGATTGGGCACCAGAGGTGTCAGTTGCCGAGGTTGTCCTTGTGACACCACATGCACTGTGACAACGACTAACTTTTTAAAATCATCCGTTGCCATGGTGATGACATTAGGTCTATCGATGCCATCCATCTTAGCGTCTCAGTTCAATTTTTAACCTAGTGTTCTCACATATAGCGTCAATTTGGTCCTACCTGAAAACGCAGATGAACAAATCACCAATGAATAAGAGTCGATGTTGACTGATTCGTTGATCTCATAAAAACAATGAGGACTTATGAAACGATCCGCTAGAGCATGGAAAGAGAAACACTGGAAAGAGAGGGTTAGGATGATGGTCAGGGGTTCCTCGGGGCAACCATTCCGATGCTCAGGTAAGTCTCCGATAGGGGAGAATGAAGAAATAAGAGATGAATAGTAGTTTTAGGGTTTAGATGCATGTGTGCGCATACTTACGTTCGTAGGGACGGGCAACTTTTTATAGAACGATGGCTGGCTCACGCATTCTTCACGTGTCCCGCTAGCTCCACCTACGTTTTCCATGTTGCCTAAAATAAATGGTCGTGTTGCCCATTTATTCCAAAGTAAATGGCCACATTTCCCACATTCTTCAAAGGATAATGGCTTTATGTTGTTCGTGTTTTCAATGAGCCATAACTTATCTCTATAAGTCGGGAGCAGTCTGGAGTCTGGAATAGCGTGGAGCCGAGAGTGGCCTAGAGTATGGAATGACGTGGAGCTGGGAGCGGCCTAGAGTTGGGAATAACACGGAGCCAAGCGACCTTTTGTTGACTTTGACCACCACCTGCGCAAGACCCGTGACTTTTTTGAACTACATGGCACCCTATGATTACATCTTGTATTACCAGTCTCTTTTTCAAGTCTAGTCGAAGGAGACAGGAGTAAGATGGTTGTGTAGTCGAGAATAGTGTGGGTCTTGTCATCCTGACTATACGAGCCATGTGGCAAATCCCAAACCTAATGGATGTTTGATTTGGAGGATCTAACTGCTACACCATTGCTCCAGGCGTAATACCAAGACTATTCATGAAATTAGGAACTAGTATTAATTGTAAACTTAAATTGATTGAAAGTAGCTATTGCATTGATATAGGATAGTCGAAGTCCATTCTTCTACTATATTCTTCAAGTCTTATAATTACTTGAGTTGGTGTCTATTACTCTACACACGAACTGCTTTCTAATGAAATGGACAACCTTAGCTTGAGCTTTTGTTTGCTTAATCAAATGAAGCAACTCTACTGCCCGAGTACCAACTTGACTACATCATGGTCAAAGCTTGGTGAGAACGTGATTTTCCCAACTCTTTGACCTATTTTAGTCAATGTTTTAGCAACAAAATTCCATGTTGAATCTAACATTAAACCATTGTCAACTAGATCAAAACCCTAAGGTTAGGTTTGATCACTTGGTGTCACTAAACTACAAATTCTATATGTGGGTGAATGATCCAGTTGAATCAGCCATTAATAAAACAAGACAGCATAAATAATTGACAATTACCTTCTTGGAGAGTCAACCATGTGATTCTTATTAGTTATCCCATTATTATTACTATATTTAGTCAAATAATGAGTTAATACCTTCATTGGATACTTCCTCATTTTTTAAATGAATGGTCTTGTGGACATACATGGGCAGGATGGTAGACTCAATCCATTAATGGTACTATACAAACAAAACAAACAATTATTCCTATCTAGTTGGATGGCTAAAATTATGGATCAGGCAGGCTAGGCAGCTTGAGCAGCCCACTACAGCAGCATGAGCAATAGCTGGGGCAGGTACTTAGGGACCCCAAGTTGAAATTCTGCAAGCCAATCATGCAGTTCAAGAAACTTGAGCTAACATAAAAAGGTAGGAACAATATCTGAATACCTAAATATCCAAATCCTTTTAAGGGGTCATGTATGTCAAGCGAGTTTAAGAGTCATGCCTTCCCATTCTCAAATAAGAAATCGACAAAAATAATACTTTTATTCCTTACAACCATTATACCCATCAATACTTTTATACCCATCAATACTTTTGTCTTTAGACCGTTAGTATTTATATGGATAGTTGTTTCAATAGATCATGGAATCAATTTCAAATGGATATAAAATATTTCATTGGATGTCTAAGCTCCCTATTGCAAAGGGTCACTGTGTTAGGGCAAAAGACTCTTTATGATTTACTTGCCTATATTTACCCAGAGACCAGTGATACTGAACCACATGAAATGAGCGTTATCACATTTGTAGGAAATGGAAATGTGGACATACCAACTTTCTTTGGGACAAAATATCCCTTTTATCCCTGAGATAATTCCCATTATAAAGGGAGCATCCAAGGATGGTTCGAGGGGGTTCGGATGCGTGAGATTCATTTTCATTGTGTAAGGAGGAATATCCAGAACGAAAAGGGATTTGGTTAGTCGATATTACGCGAAGGTTTTGTTGGTACCCTAAGGTAGTTTTGATGTGATCAAATAAGTTAAGTTAGGTCATGTTGTGTTTAACTCTGTGTCTAAGTGTGCAGGAACTTAGGAGCACAGGATGTCGAGCAAAATATGCAGCTAGTGAGAAGGACGACACGGGAGAGAGCCGATGGGCTCGGTGTTAGTATTAGCCCTAATATCAATTATGAGATGATTGTAAAGGGTTCATTTTGTATCATATATCATTATTAATAAAAGGTAAAGTTGATTATTATATTTATTTCAGTTCAATGTCGATTGAATAAGTATAATAATATCCTTGGGTAGTAGGTTCTTATCTACAGCATATCAATTGGTTGAATTGATAGTGAGATATTTTAGATATACATAGAACACTACTCTTAACTATTCCTAGTCGAGCATTAATATACAAAGATAATATTAATGCGTTGAGACTAGCATGTAGGTCAATGGATGACTTAATCTCACAAGTCATGATATGAGATATTAGGTTGACACATAGGTATATATTAGAGAATATATCCTGAATGCCCCGCCATGAGAATGTTTCATGAATCGTTATATGAGTGTCATAAACATTCTCATGTGACTATTGGTATGAATAGTCATTAGTGTTGGTGCAATCGACCTCCAAGGTTTTAATATCCGACAAATATGTTTAAGTATGTTTAATGGAGCTTGATCATGGGAAGTCCTAGTTATGGCTAGGCAAGGGTAAGAAGTCAACTGAGTCTTGGAAAGTCCTAGTTGTAGGCTAGGCAAGGGAAATCTCGGTATATCGTGGAAGTCAGGTGGATAGGTCTGGAGGACCTGATCCTTGGGTAGCCGAATACTGAGGTAAGAGAAATCTCGGTATATCGTGGAAGCCAGGTGGATAGGTCTGGAGGACTTGATCCCTGGGTAGCTGAATACTGAGACAAGGAAAATCTCGGTAGATCGTGTAAGCCAGGTGGATAGGTCTGGAGGACCTGATCCCTGGGTAGCCGAATACTGAGTCTTGGTGAGTGAAGTTAAGTGGTGAAAACCCTAGGGGGAGATAACCTTAGGTAATGAGAAGTCTTGGAGGATTAAACTCCAAGCAAGGTTGATCGGATGGTTTTTGGTCGATCGCGCACGGTCGACCGGACCAGCGGATCTCGGTAAATCTAGGTTTAGGTTTACCATTGTATTATGCATTATTATTGTTGTTGGCTAATATAGTATTGCAGGAAAGGTCTTAGTGGATCAGGTGATCAGACACTGAGCACGCAAAGTCCAAACAGGTCTAGAGGACCAATGTTTGGCAGGTAAGTTGAGGTATGCAACTGGAGGAGCGACAGTGAGGTCGTGTTCCTAAAAGGAACAACCTAAGGTCGCTGATCCAATTGAAGAAATCGGGAAGGTTTTCAAATTGAGATCAAGACAGTTCTACTATCTAATATTACTCATGCATTATATATATTACTGTGCTAACCTTTGTGTTGCAGGGATACTTTGTTTAACTCTGTGTTGTTGGTTCGGCTGGATCGGTCGACCGAACGTAGGGATCGATCGACCGAACCAAGTTGACTCAGCACAGATTAGTTCTGTCAGTAACGATTAGAAGTAAAAGGAAATTGAGCTGATCGGTCGACCGAACCCATGGATCGGTCGACCGAACAATCAACATTAAAGGCACAGTAAATGCGAATCTCGGTAAATCTCGACGAACAGAGAAGGAGCCTGTTCGATCGACCGAACAAAGGGATCGGTCGACCGAACCCTTAATGATCAATTAATGCCAAAGATCGAATCAGCATCGGATCTCAGCTAGGAAGGAAGGAAGCTGGTTCGGTCGACCGAACCCAGGGATCGGTCGACCGAACATCGACGATCTTATAAAAAGAAACTTGAGGTCTGAGGCTGCATAATACTTTTCTGATCATCTCAAAGCTCTTCTCTACATGCGGACCGTACTACAAGTTCTCTACGACTCTTCAAGCTACTCCGTCCGGAAGTACCGATCGAGCTTCAACCTTCACTTACTATTGTCGGTATACTTTATTTGTATTGCACTTAAATTCATATAAGATAGTAGGATTGTTAATATCTTATATCATTGCATACTGTACGCATTACTTCTTTCTGAGGTTTTTGGGAAGAAGAATCTTAATGGATTGCCCATTGGTATGATCAAGGATCGCGGGCCTTGGAGTAGGAGTCGACTTAGGCTCCGAACCAAGTAACCGAATTTGTTCTCTACTTTTCCGCTGCACGACTCTGTTTTCTAAAGTAAAAGAAAAGTTTTAAAAGTGCGATATTCACCCCCCCTCTATCGCACTCATCCGATCCAACACTTAGACCTGAAGTTGCTACAGTTCCCTACATAAGGAGTTGTGTACTTTGGTATCGACAAATGTCACCCGTAACAAGGTGGACAATAAAGTCGATCACTGGGTATGCAATGAATTATGCGAAGGGATGTGAATGATGTAGATGGGATCTATCCCTTCCATATGCCGGAAGCGATATCTGTGGGCCCCTTGATTAATAGGACACAAGAAAGCATGACCATGCGCAAATGAGTCAATATGAGATATTGAGCTTATTTGATTGGGTGTGTCTACTTAGAGATCAAGAAACACAAAGGTTGATAAGAGGATGACACGGTCTATGTCTCATTGATCAATCTAGATATCAAGGATAGAGGGACAAAGTCATACAAGATAATAACTATGGATAGGTTAGGTCGGATCTCGACTTTCTCGTCACTTGGGTAGCAATGATACCTTGCTAGATGCCACTCATTGCTTATGTATCTAAATGTTGATTTGGGTACATTGCTAACGTTACGAGAACCTATTGGGTCATACACAAAGAACAAGTAGATTTGGAGATGAGTTCATATGATGAATCATTGGATTAAGTCTTATCCGAATTAGACTTATTGAGTTAGACTCAATTGGATCTAATTGTTGGATTAAGTCTAATTCAAACTAGACTCAAGGAGTCAATTCAAATTAATGAAATGTGATTCATTGAATTTGAAATTACATGAGATTAATTGAGTAATACTCGATTGAATTAGACTTGAGTTAGACTCAAGTGAATTAGACTTGAGTTAGACTCAAGTAAGGAGACTTGAGTTGGACTCAAGTAAGGAGACTTGAGTTGGACTCAAGTGAGGATAAATGGAGATATTTATTGAATTTCGAAATTCAATGATTCATTTCATTCAATTTTTGAAATTGAATTTGAAATGAGGAATTTCAAGTGGGGTCCTTAATGGAGTGTAAATGCTCATTAAGGCTATTAATGTTAATTAAGTATTTCCATTGGATGAAAATACTTAAACAATTTTCTCTTCATTTTTGAAATAGTTCTTCATTCTCCTTGCTCTTCTCCTCTCTTGGCCGAAATCCTTTCTCTAGGTTGCTAGCACAACCTATCTCCATTTCGTGAGTTTGTGAGACAAATGAACGCTTGTTCGTGTGAATATCGTAGAAGCGCGAACGTGTGATCGTGCTGAGATCCAAGCTGTCTAGAGTTCGTGAACACACACCAAAGGTATAATCCTCTTATAATCTTATGAAAAACTTAGTATATTTTTCTTTCCCTTCGTATGGATCTCCTGGAAGAAACTAGATGGTTTTCGCTGTGCATAGGCGTGTTTAGCGCTCTAATTCCTTACACTCGGTACGTCTGAGGGACGAGGTGCTGCGGAAGAGTACGTGGTAGACGAGAAGGAGGCTTGCAGCGTTTCCGAAGGACGAGAAGCCGAAGCGGAAGCTTGCTTGAGAAGTCCGGAAGTTGGGTTCGGGTGAGTCCTATTCCGGATGGTCGAAATCACCCAAGCGAGCAGAGCCGGAGCGAAAGACCCGGATCGAAGCAAGCAGAGCTGAAGCTGGAAGCCCAGCACCACAAATCAGCATTTTGCTAATTTTGGTGATCGGGGCGCCCAGACCAGTCCGGGGCGCCTGGAACGATTCTGAGCATCCGGAACCCAATTCTTAGCCAAATTCAACGTGGCACATACCGTTACGTCAGGGATAAAATATTATCCCATTCCAGGCGCTTGGAACCTTTCCAGGCGCTCTGAGCAGGACTATATAAACAACCCTGCTCCCAGAAGTTAACAACAATAAGAAATATCTCAGCAACACTTGTACACACTTCCATTTCTATTTAGCTTCGTCTTTCTATATTTTCATTGCTGTAAAGAGGCTTCTCCACCTGAAGTAGAAAATAATACGACTTCATCTGCCTTGGATTAATAACCTTCCTAGTTGTAACCAAGAAAACCTGTGTGCCTCTTTCTTTTAGGCTTTTTAGTATTTCTTATATACAAGTATTATTTAAATTAAGTTATTTGTTCGAAAAGATTGTGTTTTGTTTAATTTGTGCAGAGACTATTCACCTCCCTTTTAGCCGGTCGCCAAGGGTCCTAACAGGTTCATCTTAGCAATCTTCATGCCAACAGTAATCTCTCCTCTTCGAATTTCGCCGCAATGAGGTAAGGTTTAATTATTTTGTATAATTCTACTATAATTTCTATATTGGTATCAGAGCATTAGGAATTAATACTGAAGTCATCGAATTTCCCATCATTGGGGACTAGTTGCGGGCCCTAGCCATCATAACTCTATGCTCTTGAGGCCAGTGACTGTGTGTTGCATCATAGGAGTGTCAGAGACAGTCTTACTGAAGAAAGATGTCAGTGGAAGAGTCACAAAGAGGCCGGCGACACAGTCGCATGGCTGCGACTGAGTCACTCGCCAATGACAGCCCCGCTGCATAGCAACGTGCTGGTTGGGCAAGGAAATTGTGATAGCATCATGATTTCCACCGAAGCCAGGCTGGTGGTACGAAGGTATGCTTACGATGGCATTCCAGTGTCGGCAAAGGCATCCCGGCTGGATGGCGATGCGTCAATGGTCGGGGTGCGCTGAAAATCGCCTCGTAATTTTTGGGGTAAACAACCCGTGCCTATGTCGTTGGGTCAAGGGTGATCGACGTTCGAAACGAGGACGGACCGGTAACTGCCCCGGTGAACAAGCAATTGGCCGCCACTACCAGCAATTGTGTCTGTCATGGTTGACATGGTAGAGGCGGCGTGGGGATCGTGGCGAAGAAAAAAATGGCGTCGAAGAAAAAAAAAAGAAACGAAATTTTAGGTTTTGTAAAAGAAAAATATTTTTTCATTGCATGTAAAATGCATATTAAAAACATTATTTATTTTTAATTGCATTGCATTGCATGGCATAACGGTTAATAAAAAAAAAATCTTAGAATATAGATTATTTTTATGCATGTTGATCCGGTCCGGAAGCTGAGTCAGACGGATCGTCAGGGAAGGTGGATGAAATGTTGATTGAATCGCGACATCCCGGAGGGGGGTGTGCTGAGATGGCTCCCGTGTTGATCAAGTCTTCAAAAGTCCTAGGTCAACGCTACCTGTAGCCAGCGACCGGGTTAACCCGACCCCCGGTACCCCGATGCTCGAGGCAGATCGAACGAATATATGAGTACAAGACTAAGCCATGAAATAATGAAAATGCATATGAAATATGAATGAGGAACGTACCCTGGCCCAGGGGGCGCCTTCGGATGGGACGCGGCTCAAGTTGTCGCGACCCGGAAGAGTAGCGGACTTCGATCAAGCTGGATCCGACGATGAGGAGTGGAACGCAGCACGACACTAGATGACGACATGCAAACCGGGATAAAATACTGGCACGTAGACCGGGATATGACATCAACACGCAAACCGGGATACGACACCGGCACGCAGACCGGGACACGACACCAGCACGCAGGCCGGGATATGAGGTCGGCACGCAGGCCGAGACACTAGGTCGGCACGCAGGCCGAGAAACTAGATCGGCACACAGGCCGAGACACGACACCGGCACGTAGACCGGGACACAACACCAGCACGCAGGCCGAGATATGAGGTCGGCATGCAGGCCGAGACACTAGGTCGGCACGCGGGCCGGGACACTAGATCGCCATGTAGGCCGGGAAACTAGATCAGCACGCAGGCCGGGACACGACACACAGGCAGGATGAGCGCGTAGGTCGGAATATCGTACCCAAGCCAGATCGGCGCAAAAGCCAAAATGCAATAAAACAACACGAAGGCCAGGAACACAACGGGAACTAAATACAGTCCAATCAATGACAACAGCCACGGTGGAGGCCGCACTCGGCCACCGACGCCTGGGAAGGGGGAGGTAACCCGGAGGCGGCACTGTCCAAGGGGAGAATGGAGGCAGCAGTCCCCTCCCCTAGGCGGCAGCGTGTAAGAGGGAGGAAGTGGAGTGGCCTGGAGGCGGTTCCGGCGAGGGGAGGAGAAAGAGAGGCGGAGTCCGCGGGGAAGAGGTGGCTGCGGCGGCATCACACGAGGAAGCGAAACAGCGGAGGCATTTGAGACCGGCTTGCATGGGTGAGGAGAAGGGCAGTGGCCGGTCTGCCCGGCGACGGCATGGCGCGGGGGACGAAGGAAACCACTGTCATCGCCGGCGTCGAGAGGAGAAGGAAAAAAGGGGGGAGATGGGCGGTCGTCGGGCCGGCGGCAGCGCAGTGAGGAGAAGGAAGGTGGCATTGTCACCGTCACTGTGGGGAGGAAGAGGAGAAGGCTATCGTCGCTATGGTCGGCGCTGCGAGGAGGAAGAAGAGGAGAGGCTATCGCCGGCGTTGCGAGGGTGGTGGCGAGAGAGAGGGAGCGGCACAGTGAGGAGAGGGAGAGGAGGAGAAGAGGAATGACAACTAGAAGCTTCTGCCGGCGAGAGGAGAAGAAGAGAGGGGCAGAGGCGAAGGCCGGCGTCGGCGTCGGCGTCGACGTCCATTCCGGCGAAGAGGAAGAAGAAAATGGGCGGCGGCGTAAACTCCACCAAGAAACAGCAGAAACCCCAAAACGCCGCCTCCCCTCCGCATGCTATAGTACCCTCTTCTTAAAACCCTGCCCATGCTTTTACCAAATTGCCCCTCACTTTTCCACTAATCTCCTCTCTGCCCTAAACCGTATCCACATCACAAGCCTCCCCCTCAAGTCTAGTCGAAGGAGGCGCAAGTTCGACTGACTAGACTCATCCAAATGAAACAGAGAATCACTACTGAATGCAGAGTCATATCGCGGGTCTGTCATATAACATCGAACGAGTCGCTATGGACGACGAGTACCCAGCATAGCGACGAAAAGAACAAGCCACGATCGAGCGACAAAAGACATATCGAGCGAGTGTCGAAAGAGCGATCTGGCGAATGTTGAGCGATATCGAGTAGACGATCGAGAAATGCTGAGTAAAATGATCGAGCGACAATCAGGCGACCGAAAAGTGTCGACCGAGTGACCCTAAATCGTGACCGGGCCATAAAGGGATGATGGACGCACAAAACCGTGAGTGCGACCGAGCGAGTGTCGACTGAGCAACAGTACATCACGACCTGGCAATCGAGAAATATCGATTTGGAAATAGAGTGAATGCTTACCGAGCAGAATAAGATCGGGCGAGCGGTGTCGAAAGCACAACCGAAAAAGCCTTTAAGCGATGGGCCGATCGGCGTAAAGCGAGTAGCCGAGTGGTACCAGCGAATAATTGAGCAAACGACCAAGCAACAGCGATGCGAAACATGAAGGGCAGAGCGACGAGCGGGGCGATTATGTCGAGCAGAGCGACAAGTAGGCGATGAGTGCCGACCCAGCCCCGGCGGTAAGCGAAGCGCTAAGGATGAGTGCCGAGCAGAGCGGAGAAGCGTGCATGATGAGTGCTGAGCAGAGTGGCGAGTGAAGCGATGAATGCCGACCGAGCAACAGAAGTGAGCGGAACGTGGGAGCTGAGTGCCGGGCAGAGCGGCGAGTAAAGCGATGAGCGCCGACCGGGCAACAGCGAAATGCGAATGATAAGTGCCGAGCAGAATGGCGAGTGAAGCGGTGAGCGCCGACCGAGCAACTACGAAACGCGAATGATAAGTGCTGACCAAAGCAGCGAGTGAAGCGGTGAGCGCCGACCGGGCAACTGCGAAACGCGAATGATAAGTGCCGAGCAGAGCGGCGAGTGAAGCGGTGAGCGCCGACCGAGCAACAGCGAAACGCGAATGATAAGTGCCGAGCAGAATGGCGAGAGAAGCGGTGAGCGCTGACCGAGCAACTGCGAAACGCGAATGATAAGTGCTGAGCAAAGCGGCGAGTGAAGCGGTGAGCGCCGACCGGGCAACTGCGAAACGCGAATGATAAGTGCCGAGCAGAGCGGCGAGTGAAGCGGTGAGCGCCGACCGGGCAACAGCGAAACGCGAATGATAAGTATCGAGTAGAACGGCGAGTGAAGCGGTGAGCGCCGACCGGGCCACAGCAGTGAGCGAAAACGTGAGCTGAGAATGCCGGGCAAAGCGGCAAGTGAATCAAGTGGGATGCGTGCCGGGCAGAGCGGCGCGTGAGCAGTGAGTGCCATTTGAGCAACAGTGGTGAGCGAAATGCGAAGGATGAGCGCCGAGCAGAGCGGCAAGTGAAGCAAGTGTGATGGGTGTCGGGCTGATCAGCAAGTGAGTAGAGTGATGAGTACCGACTGAGAAGGTCGTTGGGCATGAGAGCATGCTCACTTATAAGTCGCACTGGGGCGAGAGTCCGGGACAGCCGACCGAGCAGCTCGGTCGTTGGGCGTGAGAGTAGAGCTCACTTATAACTCGCACTGGGGCGAGAGTCTGGGACAACCGACCGAGCAGCTCGGTCGTTGGGCGTGAGAGCAGAGCTCACTTATAACTCGCACTAGAGCGAGAGTCTGGGACAGCCGACCGAGCAGCTCGGTCGTTGGGCGTGAGATCACACTCACTTATAACTCGCACTGGGGTGAGAGTCTGGGACAACCGACCGGGAGGTGCTCTGGAGGCCTGACCAGTACTAGATCTGGAGACTTGACCCAGAAACAATCTGAGGGCCTGACAAAGAAGCAGTTTTGGAGGCCTGACCAGGAATTGATCTGAAGGTTTGACCAGGACTTGGTCTAGAAGCCCGACCGGGAATTTGTCTGATAGCCCGATCGGGAATTTGTCTGGAAGACTGACTGGGAATTGGTCTGACCGCCTGACTGAGAGATCGTTAATGATACTCTGATCCGAGACGGCGGTAATACTCTGGTCTGAGACCGGTGGTAATAGCTCAACCCCGAACGGGTGAGGATAAGCCTTGAAGCCCATAGAAACGAAACCTGTAGCAATATAAGGGGACAGAACCTTTATCATACCTGATCACAAAGTGATGTCAACCGACTGAGGATCCGTCTCGGCCCCTCAACTCCCAAATACCCGGGGAGCAAGGGGAGAAGAGAATAATCTGAGTCATGACCGTCAGAAGTCTGGGACTACCGACCTGAAAGGTCATTGGGCGTGAGAACAGAGCTCACTTTTAATTCTTGCATGGGAGCCGTCCTGAAAGGTCGTTGGGCGTGAGAGCAGAGCTCACTTATAACTCACACTGGGGCGAGAGTCTGGAACTACCGACCTGAAAGGTCGTTGGGCGTGAGAACAGAGCTCACTTTTAATTCTCGCATGGGAGCCGACCTGAAAGTTCGTTGGGCGTGAGAGCAGAGCTCACTTATAACTCGCACTGGGGCGAGAGTCTGGAACTACCGACCTGAAAGGTCGTTGGGCGTGAGAACAGAGCTCACTTTTAATTCTCGCATGAGAGCCGACCTGAAAGGTCATTGGGCGTGAGAGCAGAGCTCACTTATAACTCGCACTGGGGCGAGAGTCTGGAACTACCGACCTGAAAGGTCGTTGGGCGTGAGAACAGAGCTCACTTTTAATTCTCGCATGGGAGCCGACCTGAAAGGTCGTTGGGCGTGAGAGCAGAGCTCACTTATAACTCGCACTGGGGCGAGAGTCTGGAACTACCGACCTGAAAGGTCGTTGGGCGTGAGAACAGAGCTCACTTTTAATTCTCGCATGGGAGCCGACCTGAAAGGTCGTTGGGCGTGAGAGCAGAGCTCACTTATAACTCGCACTGGGGCGAGAGTCTGGAACTACCGACCTGAAAGGTCGTTGGGCGTGAGAACAGAGCTCACTTTTAATTCTCGCATGGGAGCCAACCTGAAAGGTCGTTGGGCGTGAGAGCAGAGCTCACTTATAACTCGCACTGGGGAGAGAGTCTGGAACTACCGACCTGAAAGGTCGTTGGGCGTGAGAACAGAGCTCACTTTTAATTCTCGCATGGGAGCCGACCTGAAAGGTCGTTGGGCATGAGAGCAGAGCTCACTTATAACTCGCATTGGGGCGAGAGTCTGGGATACTCCGGTCCGAGACCGGTGGCGATGGCGCTGGTCCGAGACCGGTAATGATACTCCGGTCCGAGACCGGTGGCGATAACTCGACCCCGAACGGGGGAGATAAGAAATCCAATAAGCTGGTCTAAGACCAGTGACTATCATTCAACCTCGAACGGGGGAGATATGAAATCCAATAAGCTGGTCTGAGACCAGTGACAATCGCTCAACCCCGAGCGGGGGAAATATGAAATCCAATAAGTTGGTCTGAGACCAGTGAAAACCACTCAACCCCGAACGGGGAAGGATAAGCTTTGAAGCTAGTAAAAGCGACGCATGTAGCAGCATGAGGAAATAAAGCTTATGTCATACCTGACAGTGGTGTGGTGCCAACCGACTGCGGATCTGTCTCGATCTCTCAACTCCCGAATACCCGTGGAGTGAGGGGAGAAGATAAAGGGCGCGAAGCCAATATAAGGGAGCAGAGCCCATAGCTATAGAAGGAAGCAGAGCACCGTGGATGAAGAGAGCAACACCTGTAGATGTGAGAGGCTGCACAACAAGTGAAGGATGCAGAGTATATAATAATAATAGAGTGAAGTGCATATAGCAATAAGATAATGCTGAGCCTCATGGTGAAGGGTGCAGAGCCTGTAGCAATAAGAGGATGCAGAGCCTCATGGTGAAGGGTGCAGAGCCTATAGCGATAAGAGGATGCAGAGCCTCATGGTGAAGGGTGCAGAGCCTGTAGCAATAAGAGGATGCAGAGCCTCATAGTGAAGGGTGCAGAGCCTGTAGCACACATGATCGAGGAACTGGGCCCCTGACTCCTGATCGGAGAGTAAGGTCCCTAGCCTATAATCAGAGCAAGGCCCCTAGATCCTGATCGGGAAGTGGTACTGCAAGTCTATGATCGGGGAGCTGTGTCCCAAGTGTATGAGTGGGGAGCTGTGCCCCTAGAGTATGAGCGGGGAGCTGGGCCCCTAGTGTCCGATCAGAAATTGAAGGCTCTAGTCTTTGATCAAGGAACTAGGCTCTTACTTTTTTATCAGGGAAATATAGCAGTTCCTATAATCGTAAAAAGAGAGCAGAGCTCGTAATCGTACCTGATCGGGAAGCCATGCCAACCGGCTAAGGGTTGGTCTCGGTCCCTTAACTCCCGAATACCCGTGGAGTCAGGGAAAAAACATAACGGAAAAACTAACCTGTCAGCCAGCTGAAGCTCCACTCGATCCCTCGACTCCCGAATATCGGTGGAGTGAGGATGGAAAATAATATGTGCATCGAGATCCTCCGGGATTATGATAATAGTAGAGAACCTCCCGACGTCGTCCATCTTCACGTTCCAGAACAGGCTGTTGTGTTCCCACATACGGCACCAAAATTGATCCGGTCCGGAAGCTGAGTCAGACGGACCGTCGGGGGAGGTGGATGAAATGTTGACTGAATCGCGACGTCCCGGAGGGGGGGGGTGTGCTGAGATGGCTCCCGTGTTGACCAAGTCTTCAAAAGTCCTCTGGTCAACGCTACCTGCAGCCAGCGACCGAGTTAACCCGGCCCCCGGTACTCCGATGCTCGAGGCAGATCCAACGAATATATGAGTACAAGACTAAGCCATGAAATAATGAAAATGCATATGAAATATGAACGAGGAACGTACCCTGGCCCAGGGGGGCGCCCTCGGATGGGACGCGGCTCAAGTTGTCGCGACCCGGAAGAGTAGCGGACTTCGATCAAGCTGGATCCGACGATGAGGAGTGGAACGCAGCACGACACTGGAAGACGACATGCAAACCGGGATAAAATACTGGCATGCAGACCAGGATATGGCATTGACACGCAAACCGGGATACGACACTGGCACGCAGACTGGGACACGATACCAGCACGTAGGTCGGGATATGAGGTCAGCACGTAGGCCGAGACACTAGGTCGGCACGCAGGCCGGGACACTAGATCGGCACACAGGCCGGGACACGACACCGGCACGTAGACCGGGACACGACACCAGTACGCAGACCGGGATATGAGGTCGGCACGCAGGCCGAGACACTAGGTCGACACGCAGGCCGGGACACTAGATCGGCATGTAGGCCGGGAAACTAGATCGGCACACAGGCCGGGACACGACACACAGGCAGGATGAGCGCATAGGTCGGAATACCGTACCCAAGCCAGATCGGCGCAAAAGCTAAAATACAATAAAACGGCACGAAGGCCAGGAACACAACGGGAACTAAATACAGTCCAATCAATGACAACAGCCACGGTGGAGGCCGCACTCGGCCACCGACGCCTGGGAAGGGGGAGGTAACCCGGAGGCGGCACTGTCCAAGGGGAGAATGGAGGCAGCAGTCCCCTCCCCTAGGCGGCAGCGTGTAAGAGGGAGGAAGTGGAGTGGCCTGGAGGCGGTTCCGGCGAGGGGAGGAGAAAGAGAGGCGGAGTCCGCGGGGAAGAGGTGGCTGCGGCGGCATCACATGAGGAAGCGAAACAGCGGAGGCATTTGAGACCGGCTTGCGTGGGTGAGGAGAAGGGCAGTGGCCGGTCTGCCCGGCGACGGCATGGCGCGGGGGACGAAGGAAACCACTGTCATCGCCGGCGTCGAGAGGAGAAGGAAAAAAGAGGGGAGATGGGCGGTCGTCGGGCCGGCGGCAGTGCAGCGAGGAGAAGGAAGGTGGCGCTGTCGCCGTCACTATGGGGAGGAAGAGAAGGCTGTCGTCGCTATGGTCGGCGCTTCGAGGAGGAAGAAGAGGAGAGGCTATCGCCAGCGTTGCGAGGGTGGTGGCGAGAGAGAGGGAGCGGCACAGTGAGGAGAGGGAGAGGAGGAGAAGAGGAATGGCAACTAGAAGCTTTTGCCGGCGAGAGGAGAAGAAGAGAGGGGCAGAGGCGAAGGCCGGCGTCCGTTCTGGTGAAGAGGAAGATGAAAATGGGCGGCGGCGTAAACTCCACCAAGAAACAACAGAAACCCCAAAACGCCGCCTCCCCTCCGCATGCTACAGTACCCTCTTCTTAAAACCCTACCCATGCTTTTACCAAATTGCCCCTCACTTTTCCACTAATCTCCTCTCTGCCCTAAACCGTATCCACATCACATGTTAAACTAGGTTATTTTTTCACACTACCATATCAATTAATTAATTGGGCTTAGTTTTAATTAATTAGTTAGTTTACTTAAATGGAATCTGGTTCACTGAATCAAATTGATACGGTTGGTTTAACAAGACCAATTTGGTCTAATTAGACCTCAATCTAATTTAAACTATTAGTTAATTTAACTATATTAGTTTGATCCAAACTAAAAATAATTTGGACTAGTTTAATTAATTAAATGGATCTAGGCTAATTATAAAATTGGCCAGTTTGATTTATTAGGCTGAATATTTTCAGATTTGATTAAATGAGCTAGATTTATTCTAATAAACCAGATTTGATGAAAATTGAATTAGATTGGCGATAGATAAGAATTGATTAAATGAGTTTAGACAAGAACAACATAGGTAAGACATCTCAGTCCAATTAGATTAGTTCTAATGAGAATAATGGGCCTACCTCAGGATTTAGATTCTCAATCGACCAGTCAAATGTGTCCATTGGAGCTCCACAAATAAATAAAATTAGTTTTTTTATTTACTTATAAATTCTGTATATTTTTCTATGCATATGTGTAAATTGAAATAAACTGATTTTATTTTTGGGTTGTCGATTTTGTACTGACATTATTATTTTTCAATTCCAGATGCCTTAGATGATATGTACAATGACTCATCGCGATGTGCGACAGAATGAGCTATAAGAGGAGATTCAAGAGATTAAATATGCCTCATTTCATAAAGTCAGATGGCATATTGGATGACTTGATCGATTGTTCTAGATACTCGAACAGGACGGGTTTCCCATCCTAGATAATTATAGGATCTGGGTTTTGATTTGTTCACTGAGGGGAATCCAAAGGTGACAACACACCAGATATGGGGGCTCTCAGAAGGATGAATCTCATATGCGCAATTGTGTGTGGAGTTACTTCACCATGAGTTCCCAGAGGAGAATCCAGAGGAAGATTATGAAGAATTTGAGGAGAATTTAAAGGAGGATCCTGAAGAATTTGAGGAAGATCTTGAAGAATTTAAGGTGGGTCCAAAGAAGGATCCCGGAGAATCTGAAAAAGGTTCGATGATTGACCAAATTGAAAATCCTGAAGTTGGTCTATCTGAGATTGCCTCAAATGAGTCAAGGTTAAAAGGGATTGAATTGACCATTGTACTGGTGTTTGTCCTAGTAGGAGTGGTGTTGATCTATCTAATATATTAGAATTCTTTTATTATTATTGTTGTTATGTACGGATAATATTAGTCCATTTGGTTTATGAGTCATGTAATAAATTTTGTCGTTATGTATGAACAAAGTTACTTTATGAAAAGTCATGTTATGTGTTAACAAACTTGAAAATGATTAGTTTATTTCATAATTAGTTCATGTTTAATTAATGATTTGTTCATTCTATGATTAGTTCATTTGTTGGGATATGTGCAATAGTATTGATCAATGTTGATTTGAATGGTCATACGAATGATGAGTGGAAACGTAGCTATCACTTGATTTTATTGACTAATTCAAATTGACATTGAGTCAATCATAAATTGCATGCATATGAATTAACTGAATTACTAAATAATGTGTTTATTTATATTAGATCATGACAACTAAAACATCATGGCTGAACTCATTAAGGGAGGGAAACTTAATGGGGGATAACTATAAAATCTGGCATCTCAGGATGCAGTATGTACTTGAGGAACAAGAAGTTCTGAAGGCTGTAAATCAAGTAATGGTAGAACCTATAGATGGCCTCACTGCATAAAATAGATGAGATCTTGATGCCTATGAGATATGGAAGAAAAAGGACTCAACTGGAAAGGGCATATTGTTTAGTTTAAAGATGACATAGATTTTGAGTATGAGTCGTATCTTACAGTTTATGCAGTCTAGGTAGCCCTTAAGGATAAATACTGTGGAGTAAGTATGAGCAAGCTTCGACAGTTGACGATCAGGTTTGACAGCTACAAGAAGCTTCCAAATGTTTCAATGGTTCAACACCTCAGGAAGATATCAAACATGATTCGAGAGCTTAAAATTGTTGGTCATGAGTTAACCGATGAACAACAGGTTTAAGTAGTTATTAGTTTTCTTCCAGACTCTTAGGAAACCATAAAGCAGACCCTTACTCACGGCGAGAGTATCAAAACTTTCACTGATGTCTCACACCATTCTACGTAAAATTGAAGGCAGAAAGAGTAGAATCTGTAAGGATTTTTGGATTGGCCTATGTAGCTGTCGATTCTGTTGGATTATATGGATCCAAGAAAAAGAAATTGTTCAAGAAGGAAAAGGGAAAGAAGAAAGAACATGCTACTGTGAGATAGGGCCAATCAAGAAAAAAGGAAAGAAGACTGGAGTAAAACCTAAAAGCAAGTTGACTTACTTTAATTGTGATAAGAAGGGTCACTTCGCTTGGGAGTGCTCTGAGCCGAAAAAGGTAAATCCAAGTATGCCTTATTTTTCTAAGCATTTTGTTGCTAGTTTAGTGTTGTTAGCTGATTCTTATCCTTTGTGAATTATAAATTCGGGAGTAACCAACTATGTATCTCGGGAGCGAGTTATATTTGTAAAGTACTATCGGATATCAGTTGGCAACAAATGAATCTATGTGAAAAATAATGCAAGAGTTGAAGTCAAAGGAGTTGATACTTGTAAACTCAACCTCCGTGATGGTAGTATTTTCTTTCTACATGATGTCCTATATGCTCCTAAAATTCAACGGAATCTTATTTCCGTTACATGTCTTCTTGATTTAGGGTATTGTATTAATTTTAACAGCTGATGTGTTGAACTTAAGATTGACTCAGTGTCAATCAGATATAATTTTTTAATGAATAGTTTTATGGTTCTTGATGTAGAACTAGATGTTAATTGTGCTATTGAGAGTTATTATTCAAACATTGCTCTAACTAGTGATGTAGGTATAACTGATGAGATGACATGCTAGATTAGGACACATAGGACAAGAACATATGAATCGATTGGCTAAAGAGGGTCTATTGGGCACTCGAACTAAAATTCACTTGTCTACATGTGAGCACTGTCTTGCTGGAAAAGTAACTAAGAAACCATTTAGTAAGGCTATGAGAGCTGAATCACTATTGTAATTAATTCATTCGAATATTTGTGGTTCAATAAATGTGAAGGTTAGATGTGGAGATTCAGGGGGCGTTTGGTTTGAGAGTTTTGGAATAAGGGAATGGAATAATAGAAATATATGGTGTTTGGTTAATGGGTATGGGAATAAAAATTTGGGAATCATTCCTAAATAATTAGGAATGAACAAAACCCAATTAACTTGGTGGATTTAGAATCCATTCCCGTTTAGATGGCTTTTTCCCGATAAAATATTTTTTATTTTTTTTCTTTCATGTTTTTTGCCCTAACCTGACTTCGTGCGCGACAACATCCTCGACCTCGTGCGACAACATATCCCCGCGACAACAGCATCCTCTTCGGCGTAACTCATCCTAGGCTCTTCGAGTGCATCCGCCGCCGCCTCCTCTTCAACACCAACTTCATCTTCCTCCCTTGCCGTCGCACTCCACAGCAAGCAGGTAATCCTTAACCCTAAACCCTTTAATGAATCGCTTGCTATTTGTTTCATTATTTTTTTTTTCTTTCATTTTTTTGCCCTAACCTGACTTCGTGCGACAACACCATCCTCGACCTCGTGTGACAACTGAACCCCACGACAACAGCGCCCCCGAATTCGTGCGACAACTGAACCCCGCGACAACAACGCCCCCGAATTCGTGCGACAAAAGCATCCTCTCCGGCGTAACTCACCAGAATATGAAATTGCTTGCATAGTTATCTCATCAGGATTCTGTTTCAGGAAAGTACACCTTGGACTTACTACTTTTATTAAAGTTGAAGGGGGTGTAGACTCACTGAAGCATTCTGTTTCTGCTTGCATTCGGATTTTTACAGTATGCAGCCTTGAGAAATGCCACTTCGATGCACTTGTATGCTAGAGCAGCTGAAGCCATGTCCTTGATTCTCTCACATTCACGGGCTACAAATCTGTCAAGATGATGACATATTCCATATTACTTGGATATAAAAATAATGCAGCATTATTGCATAGTTGTTCAAGACTATTTGGGATAGGCTACTCGATTTTATCCATCCATTTGACAGTAAATTAGGACTTGGTGTATACCGTGAGACTTTAGAGCATACCAACATAAAACTATGCATTTAGAATTATGAACAACTTAATATTCATGTAATTTTTAACTTACTCGCAAAGTTTGCTGTTTCAAAGTACATTTGTGCTGCTTCTGCTAACTTGGCACTATCAAAAGTGGCAGGTTCTATAAGAGAGGCAATATGGAGAAATTTCAAGGCAGCCTGAAAGAATAGGCTAGTGCTTTCAAGCTCTTGTCCTTCAATCTGCAAGAGAATCATTTGTAAGGAGAAAACAAATTTTATAATCACATTGGAATAATGGCCAGAGTGATTTGTGAGAGTAAATTTACCTTTAGGCGATTGACTGTGTGTTTAAGATCTCTTGCCTCTTTAACGAGGAGAGTATAGTTTTCCTTTTTTGTTGGACTGGATGTGTCAGGATGACTAGGAAGGGCATGCCTCATCTTACTATGGTGTACTCCAGTATGACTATCTGGATGCTTATGTTGTTTTCCTACTTTCAAGGCATCAGTAGTTACTGCATCAACCATCTCACCATCGGACCTTTGCTGCTTCAGTGGTGAAGAAACAATATCAGGAGCCTGAGTCTCTTGTTTATCTCCAGAAGCTAGTTTGAACTCTGATTTCGCTTGTCCAGACAGTAGATCCGGGATTCATATGAACTAGCTAGGATTCATATGTAGTAGAAGCTAGCGGAATATAAGGAAAATGAAAAAAAAACAATGATTTTGAAGAACTCACCTAGATTAAATTGCTGTAGTATTCTGTTATTTCTTTGTTTCTCTTCGACCATAGAGAGGCCAATGCAAAGCTAGATATATTATGATTTTTCAAAAAAAAAAAAAATTATCATTGTAACATTGATGATCACCAAATTAGGAATATTATGATTTATTTTAAGGGTAACTAATATTTATTATATTTGTATTCCCAAACCTTTGACAAACCAAACAATAGTATTGGTAATCATATACCTAATCAAAATTTATAAACCAAACAACATTATTGGAATGACTAAACTCATTCCCATTACATTCTACTATCAAACTCATTCTCATTCTCATTCCTATCCTAAAACCAAACACCCCCTCATATTTCATTATATTTATTGATGATTTCTCTTATTTCGATTACGTGTATTTGATTTTTCATAAATCTAAAGCATTGGATTGCTTTATTCATTATATGAATGAAGTTAAGAATCAAACGGAACGCAAGGTTAAAACTTTATGCACTGACCGAGGGGGATACTTGTTTGATATGTTCAAGTTGATATGTAATGATAGAGGGATTATTAGATAGCTGACAATCTCTAGAACTCTACAGTAAAATGGGGTTGCTAAAAGAATAAATAGGACTCTTCTTGAAATGGTTAAGTTTATGATGATGCATGCTATTTGTCAATCTCCTATTGGGGAGATGCATTATTAGCTACGACCTATATACTTAACAAAGTATCTTTAAAGTCAGTTTCATCTACTTCATATAAATGTTGGACAGACAGAAAATCGGATTTGAGTAATCAAAGACCCTAATAGTCAGCTGCTTATGTTCATGATAATTCTCACAAGTATAGAAAACTGGGACTTAGGGGTAAGAAATGTATCTTTATTAGATATCCTCGGACCTCCAAAGGTCATGTTTTCATATGAGAACAACTAGATGGAACCATCTCTAAAATAGATTCAAGAGTTGTGACTTTTTTCAAAACAAAGTTCCAACCAGAGGTAATGTTGATAAAAGTATTTATCTTTTTGAGGAGGATGAGATATTATCAACAAGAGAGGTGTCAAAATGGATGTCTGAGTCTAGTTAATTGAGTGAGAGTAATTTGCCAAGTCATGAGTTGACTCTCAACAACCCAACTTACGAAGAAGTATTCGTAAAATCAAACCTAAGACGAGGTTTGATATTGAGAATGAGACATTGATGACACTCCCAGTTGATGACGATAAACCTCAATCTATTGAGGAAGCATTGGAATGTAGAGTTAGAAAAAAATGGAAAGCTGTAATGGTTGAAGAGATGGAATTTATGAATCAGAATCATGTTTGGGACTTAGTCGATTTTCCTCCTAGCTGAAGGACTATTAGGAATAAGTGAATTCTCAAAATAAAAAGGAAAGTTGATGGATCGATTAACAAATACAAAGCTCGTTTGGTTGTAAAAGGGTTTACTCAATTGGACGGTATTGACTTTGAAGAGACATTTTCTCTAGCAGTGAAATTTATGTTTATACGAGTTGTTTTGACCTTTGTGGCACATTATGACTTGGAATTACATCAGATGGATGTAAAAATTACTTTCCTTAATGGTATGCTTGATGAAGAAATCTATATGATTCAGCTAGAAGGTTTCATTATTGAAGGCTAAGAGAAGAAAGTATGTACACTTAAAAAATCTATATATGGGCTAATGCAAAGTTAAGATAATGAAACAAAAGATTTAATGAAGTCATTTTATCTTATGATTTTGAGATGATCAATGAGGATCATTGTATTTTCCTGAAAAGGAAAAAATAAAAGTATGTTATTTTATCATTATATGTTGATGATATGTTAATAGCTAGAAATGACATAGGGTATGTGAATGAAGTCAAGAAGTGACTTCATCATAATTTGATACAATGGATATGAGAGAAGCTAAGTATATCTTAGGGGCGAAGATCATTAGAGATCGTTCTAAAAGATTTTTGGGCATGTCACAAGAGTCTTATATCAATAGGATGTTACATTATTTCAGCATGTCTAATTGCAACGTAGAACATACACTTATAGTGAAAGATAGTATTTTGAGCAAGAGTATGAGTCCCCAAAGTCCTGAGGAAATAACCAAGATGAATAAAAAAATTCATATGTCAGTGCTATTGGTAGTTTGATGTACACTATGTTGTGTACATGTGTTGTTGGCTTAGTTAGTCGCTTCTAGTCTAACCAAGGGTTGAGATACTGGAAGGCGGTGAAAATATATTCAGATATTTCAAAGGGACAATAGATTATTATCTCTATTTCCAAGGATCAAATATGAGTCTGAAAAGCTATTCAGATGCAAATTGGGCTGGGGACCTGAATAATAGAAAATTTATATCAGGTTATGTGTTCTTGCTAAATGGTGGCGCCATCTCATGGAACAACAAGAAATAAGTTTGTGTAGCTTTGTGAACTATAGAAGTTGAATATGTGACATGTTCAGCGACTATGCAAGAAGCAGTCTGGTTAAGAAGGTTCCTGAAACATCTGAAGATTGTGAGGACAGTGGGAGTCCTGTTACAATATACTGTGAGAGTCAAGTTGCTATAGCTTTTTTCAAGAATCCCAAATATCACAGAAAAGGTAAACATATAGAAATTAAGTATAATTTTATAAGGGATATTGTTGACAAGAAAAAATTAATTCTTAAGTATGTCCCTACACGTGTTATGCTTACATATCCTTTTACTAAGTCATTGACTAAAAAGTCATTTCAAGATTATGTAAAGTCTTTGAGACTTCGTAAAATGTAGTATTTTGTAAAGACAATTGGATATATGAAATATCATGATCTGTTCTATGTAAGTGTAAATGTAAATGTAAATATCTTTGTTATATTTGAATAAAGTCTCAGTAAGCATGTTGGCAGGTAGAGATTGATCCACTCACATGGACAATCATCTCTACTTGTTAAGTATAAATAGAGGTAAGACCGTTACTTATGAGATAACTTATGTAGCTGTGAACAGAGACATACCCATAAGTTAAGGTTGCTTTGATAATTATGCCAAGATGAGATCATTTATATGTTACTAACTATCGAAGTAAATGAACCTACCATTTACTAAACCTATTGGAAGTCAAATTTGAATTCACGAGTTGAATTCAGGATTAGAAATCAGGTGTGTTTAGATCAAAATATGTACGATGTTAAATTTGAAGAAAACATATGCTCTTTTTTAGTAAAGAGAATAACATCATAGCATGTAATTTATACCATATGTGCTATAGTGACAATAAGGTTAGTAGGAGAATGGATCTCTGCTTCTTCACTATTTGAAACTCTTGAGATTATAAGTTAATCTAAGTTTTGCCCAAGTGACTATTTACCTGTTTACTTAAAGTTTTAATCAATGAATGCTACTTTAGCATATATCCTATGACTATGGACGATTCGGTCTAAGTAGCATAACTAGAAAAGTGACTGAGAGAATGAATATATTTTAGCTAAAAAGAAAGATTAAATTGATTTACATCTTTTGATACTATTCACTGGTCGACCTATTTCTGTTATGTATAGAAATGTAACGCCCGCCCTCCCTGCTAACCCTAAGGGACGGGGCTACGATACTCTATGTACAAATAACAACGGAAGACTTAAAATAATTTTCTTAGTTTCATAAAAACTTTTCTTTTGTTTTTCTTTTCATCAAAACCGAACTACACTATCATGGCCTCAATAACATGATATCAAAATTAGTAGAAACATAACATCAAGTCACACATAAGGTACTACAATTCATGATACCAAAGCGTAGTTCTTTAAAAGTTTTTAAAGCAGGTTCTTATTTGGTTGCCTAGCCACTGCCACACACATCTCCTTGCCCCTCCTGCTGCTCCTCTAGCTCATCCAGCTTTTTCCTTTATCTGTGGTACAAGGACAGTAAGCTGTGAGCACTCATGGCTCAGTAAGTTCCTTTCCTACTCACTAAAACCGAAAATCATAGTATAATCAAAGAATGTCTCAACATGGCATCACTTCAACTAGTCATGACATAATGTAACATACTCTTTTAAGCATATCATGCAACATGAAGAAATCATAACTTGTCATGACATATCATAGCGTAAAGCATAGCATGAAGCATAGCATAATTGTATCTAATCATGGCATATCATCATAAGGAGTCATGACATATCATACACATGAACATATCATGGAACATAACATAGTCATATCTAACCATGGCATATAAATCATCATAAGGTATATGCATATGATTTTGAAAAACATGTATCCGAAAAAAAATGTGTATGTCTCATGATCTTTAAAATCCACTTCTTCTTACATATATACTTGAACATAATCTCAACTTAAAGGGGATCCCGGCTATGTACCACTTACATATTGCGCGCAACCTATGTAGGTCCAAGGTAGCAAGTCTTGAACCCTACAAGGCAACATACTAGGCTCGAGTCTTACTCCATCGACCTAGGGGCACTTAGGAGTTCATCCCTAACGAGGCCCGAGTCTTATTCCATCGACCCCGGGGCGCTTATGGAGCCCACCCTTGGTACAAGTCATATAAAGTAAAGTACATGTTATACTTATACATATCATACATCATAAAAGCATGCATCACTTAGGCACACATCATATCATAAAAGTATGCATCACTTAGGCATACATCATGTCATAAAAGTATGCATCACTTAGGCATACATCATATCATAAAGGTATGCATCACTTAGGCATACATCATACCATAAAAGTATGCATCACTTAGGCATACATCATATCATAACAATATGCATCACTTAGGCATAGATCATCAAAACATGCATATCTTAAGCATAAAGCATATCATCAAGCATGCATAATTTAACCACATAGCATATCATGAAAGCATGCATATTTTAAGCACTAAACATAGCATCAAAGCATGCATAATTTAACCACATAGCATATCATGAAAGCATGCATATTTTAAGCATGCATAATTTAACCACATAGCATATCATAAAAGCATGCATATTTTAAGCACTAAACATAGCATCAAAGCATGCATAATTTAACCACATATCATAACATAAGCATGCATATTTTCAGCTCATATCATATCACCAAAGCATGTAAGATTTACCCACATATCATAACATAAAACATGCATATTTTGAACTCATAACATATCGTAGAAATTCTCATCTGGTATAGCTAACAAGCATACATGTCTAAGCATAAAAGTATATCATGTGCTCATCCAATCATAAGGAACAATGTAACATGATTAATTTGGGTACTAAGCTTCCTAATCCTTTGAGTTCTTATCATGGCCGAAACCCTCTTAGGTGCCCATTTAGGTTTTAAACACATCCAAGCATGTAGAACCTAATTCATTCACATATCATTTTCATAGGAAGTATCATAAACAAGGTTTACTTGGACTCTAAGTTCTCCAAGTCCTTAAACCTCATTTGGCCGAATCTTAACAAGTGTGAAACAAGGTTCTAAAGGACATAAAGCATGGAAACCTTAACCATATTTATAGCATTCATTTCAAGGAATATGGTAAGCACCATTGAGTTAGTTCCTAAATTCTTTAAGCCCTTAAATTTATGTCTTGGCCGAAACTTACAAGTACTCATTTAGGTTTTCAAGCAAGCATACAAGCATGTGAACTTACTCTAACATCATGTATAAATTCATAAATGGCATCATACAAGTGGCCATGGCCGAAACTTCCCTTAGCATCAATTTAGGTCACTAACAACATATAGCATGTGAATTTTTTTTTTAGCTTTCTACATTTCATATTTCATGGAGAGTGACATAAGCATGTTTAATGTAAGTTCTAGGGTTTCTAGGGCATGTATCCCTTCATGGCCGAGACCTTAAGGTGTCCATTTGAATCATAGTTAAATATATAAGCATGTGAACACAATCAACATGTTATCTCAATTTCATAAGAAGCATCTTTAACACATGAGGTCTAAATTTTAGGGTTTCTAGGTCTTTAAACCCTACATGGCCGAACCTCATCAAGCATAGAATTTGTTCAAATGGCATAAAAGCATAGCAAGTCATAACACATTTCATAACATGTATAAAAGTCAAGCACTATAAGCATACATTTAAATTGTGTCTTAGGTTTCCTAGGTTTTTCCTTTCTTTATCTCATAGCATATGTTTGGCCGAAACCTTCC
The DNA here is from genome assembly GCF_018446385.1 of Zingiber officinale. Classification (NCBI taxonomy): domain Eukaryota; kingdom Viridiplantae; phylum Streptophyta; class Magnoliopsida; order Zingiberales; family Zingiberaceae; genus Zingiber; species Zingiber officinale. The sequence goes on from NC_055989.1 coordinate 20,703,857, forward strand.
AAGTCTTTAAACTAGGTTTTAGGTGGCCTAAAGTATGGAAAACCTAAACAAGTTTTATGGCAAAAATATCAAAGAACTATACATATAAGTTTGGTTCACAACAAGCTAGGACCCTTGTGGTCATAATTATCATATATCATGCAACCAATTTTCCTATACTCTAATTAAGCATGAGAGCATTAAACAACTTTCATATCTTATTATCATGGAGGTTTTGAGCATGTTAAAAATCTGTTTAAGATATTCTAAGTCATCCACCTTACCATGGCCGAAACATTAAGAGTGGTGTTCATGAGTTTCTATCAACATACAAGCATGCAACTTCTTTAAGAAACTCTATATTCTATCATATAAACATGGTGAGTTTAAATCCAAAGTATTCCTAACCCTAAACCCTTCCTTGGACGAAACTTATGTGTGGAATACTTTTGGTTCCAAGTAACCTTCAAGTATGAAAACAATAATGGATACTTAACCATTTATTTAGAGGGTTTTGTGCAAGTTAGGTAAACAAATAAATTCCCTAGCCCTTATAAAACCTTTTTGGCCGAAACTCTAGGGTTAGATACATCTCTAATCCAACATCACATATATATAAAAATATGAGAGGAAACCTTCTTACAAAGCATAGAAAAAAATTATCATGAATCAAGGCTTATTTTAAACATTCCTAGGATCACAAGTCCTTCCTTTGGCCGAATTTTTCACAACTTTGTTCTAGGTTTTAAAATCCTCATAAAATCCAAAAACACATCAAAACTACTTGTACCACAGGTGAGGGGATACTTACATCCTTTTCGCTTGTGGTTCTAAAGTGTGGTGATGGAAGAAGAGGTCTCTTCTTCTTGTTCTCCTCCTTTGATTTCCCTTGGTAGCCTTCCTTGTATTCTAGGAGGAACCTTGTTTTTTGGGAGCCGAAAATGGAGGAGAGGGGGCTGAGGTTCTCGGTGATGGAGAGGAGAGAATGAGAGAAATGAGAGAAAAATAAAATCTTCTCTTTACATACTCTCTTTTATGTTAAGGGGGAAGAGGTAGCAAAATTGGTTTTTGCTTTCCTTCTCCCTTAGCCCCTTTTTTTCATTTTTATTTTTTTTATTTATTTATTTATTTGTTCTCATCATTCATGATGAAACAAGGGGGAATGAATCCCCTTAATTCCCTTCTTTAAGTCGGCAAAAGAAGAAGAAGAGGAAGAGAAAAGAAGGAAGGCAAGTTGTCTTTCTCTTGCTCTTTTCTTGTTTTCTTTTGGCTAGCTTTTACTCTCACCCTTATCATGAGTTTCCCTCCTTTGCTATCAATATATTATTCCTATCCCAACTGGTTATTACCCATTAATCCTATCATTTACATCATGAGAGGTTCAAGGTTCAATCCTTGACCATTCCCTATTTTTATTTCTTTTTGGTTCAACATTCTACTAATATTTTTCTAAGGTAAATTCATCATTCTCATATTTATCTTAAAAGCTTAGTGGGTGTTACAATAAATGATTGTGAATATTGAATATGGAACATGCTCTTGACATAATAGTCATTATAAGAGATTAGAGAATTTTTATATTGATGTAAATGAAGATTATTTAATCTAGATAAATAGCAAGACATAAGCATCTCTAAGATAATGGTTGTGTACTACCAGGAGATTAGATGTTTCCTGAATAACATATATATACCAGTAGGAGAGAGGCCATGTGTCATTATGAGAGTGTCTTTGATTCATTTGAAAGAGCAGATAAGTAAATTATAACAACTTTATTAGCATTAATCGCTTAAAGAGTGACTATATAAGATGTAGCAATCTTCTTAGCGACCATCACTCAGTGTGTTTGCTATCGCATGAATCATTTTCTCTAAGTATGGATTGGATGTTCTGATATGATCCTTGTGACTAAACTCTTAGATAGTTTAAGTGACTTATTTAGTCTTTGTGACTAACTAGTCTTAGTGACTTACCTTGGATGAGTGAAAGATGTAAGAAATGGGAACATCGACATGCCAACGTTGCCCACTTTCTTTGGAACAAAATGCCCCTTTTACCCTTGGGATAATTCCCATTATAAAGAGAGCGTCCAAAGGTAGTTCGAGGGTGTTCAGATACGTGAGATTCGTTTTTTACTGTGTAAGGAGGAACATCCAGAATGAAAAGGGATTTGGTTTATGGATCTTGCGCGAAGGTTCATCTTTGTAATTCTCACGTCGACAGTAATCTCTCCTCTTCGAATTCCGCCGCAACGAGGTATGGTTTAATTGTTTTATACAATTTGATTATAATTCGTACAACATTTTTCTCCAATATCTTAAAAGCATGAATTATTCAAAATTGTAATATGATAAACTTCACAAAAAAGTAACAATTTATCATTTGTGCTACATCTAATTTTTCAATTTGCCATTCAAGAAGTTCAGGCAACCCATATAGGTTAGCAATTTGAGTCATCTCAATACTAGCTTCTCAAACACTAGATACATGAGCACAATAATATAACTAATTCTGCATGAACTTGGTAATAACAAACAATTATTCCTTCACAATATGTGAAGCACGAATGTTGAACTCCTATGAGAGAGAGAGAGAGAGAGAGAGAGAGAGAGGTTAGAAATGTGAATAGAAAAAGAGGTGAAAAGGAAGAAAAAAATTTTATTATGAATGAGTTTTTAGTCCTACATTGAAAGTTTCATGGTCACAGTGTTGGTTTATATTGTTGCACATGCATGTATGATGTGGATAAATGCATAGGGAGAGACTCTCTCTCAAGCGTTGGTGCAAGGGGTGCAAATATAGGGTCTGGATTTACACTAAATCAAGTTGACTCGTGTGCGAGCATGACCTACGCACGTCAACTGCCGGATCGGTCACGAAAAAATTTACCAAAGTGGAACAACCAACATTTTATCATATTTTTTTTTGCTGCTCAAATGTAAAATGGATGAATTAATTAAGATTAATTCAATCGGATTGAAACCGATGAGTAGTAATGGTTGGTGAGTAATGACATTGAATGACTTTTATTCCGTCATTTACTACAACCAAAGGCTAAGCTCCTATATAAGGAGGAAGCTATTAGCAAAGCAAAAGATATAGAACTCGGAGCAAAGGCTCAAGGAAAACCTTCCACCTTCATTTCCCCTTCTCTTCCTCTCTACCATGTACTCGTTCGACAAATTTGCTCGTGATAGCAGCCGGGTACCATTTCAGTTCGTCATCACCCAATAGTGCTATGTGGCAATCATGGTCTATCGTAGTATCCTAGAAACAGACGATCTGAGAGAATCTCGAAGTACAATCGGAAGTGGGGTGAATCTATTTCAAGGAAAATGCATTGAGCGCTCAGCCTCGACGACTTATCCCTTCCCGACTACCACTCGGTGGCTTCCTTTCCCGACTCGGCTACACTCCGTATCCACTTGGACGATTTGCGGCTAGACTCGACTTGCTACTCGGACTCGGTTAGGACTCGAACTCGATGATATAAAGCAGTCATCTTCTAGACAACCTAGCAGCTCGACCTAACTTTTAAGGTTGATAACCTAAGATTGATTATCTGCTCAAGTTATTTCGACAGATAAGTTAAAATTAATTTTGTGTAATTTCAATTCAACAAAAATTCCTTGATATCTTTGGTAGTTATTCAATAATCTTGAAACATATTCGATCTGTTGAGATGACTACGGAAAGTATTGAGGTGCAATAGACTCGTCAAGTGAAGACCCCCTCTGCCCCCATTAGAAATGTTCCAATCAACCACAGGGAAAGGTTAAATAAGTTCACTGGGTTAAACTTCAAGAGATGATGCTAGAAGATGCTCTTCTTCTTGATCAAGCTCTAGCTCGGTTCTTGATCGAGGGCTCTCCCAAGAATACTGAGAATATTGATGTTCAAACTATCAGTGCAATGGAGGCATGGACTCATTCCAAGTACCTATGCCGAAACTACATCCTCAATAGTCTTACCGACTCGTTATACGCTATGTATAGAATGAAAAGAATGGCTAAAGAACTGTGAGAGTCCATGGACAAGAAGTACAAGATGGAAGTGTTCGTTGATACTCAGAATATCATATCGGTTCCCCTGTATAAAAATTTTGTACAAGTCCTGAACCATTCCTAACAACCTGTTGCATTCTTTAAAAATTAAATTTGGAATTGCAAACAAAACTTAACATTATTGATTCCAAATTCAACTTATCTGTTCTTAGTGGTTTAGACTTGGATCGCAAACGATGCTTAACATTATTGATCCAAATCCACCTATGTTACAAATTTAATTAAATATTAATTTCAGAGATCAGCTTCCAGGTTAAACATGGCGAGGCACTAGGCCTTCTTGGGTATGGGAGCATCCACCACTTCCTAGACAAAACCTTTCAACGAAATTTAATATTTAATTTCCTTATAGTAACCCTAGGTTTAACCAAAAAGAACAATTGAATCACAAGTTCGAAAAACAAAAGAAACACAAAATCGAAAACATAAATTCGATAATCCTAGATTCATTAGTGTCTTATGTTTGTTATTTCAAGATCTAAATAAAAGGATGAACTAGTTATGATGCAGAAACTAATAACTAGTTATACCTTTTATAGCTTATAGACCTCACGATCTTCTGTCATATTTCTTTTTTCATCTCGGACGTCGTGTGGGCGACGATCTACCGAGATGAGAATCCACCCAAGCCTCCTTCTTCTCCAAGCAAGTTTTGGCCAACAAGAAACTCCTTGAGTTGAAGAACTTCGGCCACCAACTAAGCTCCAAGGGATGCAAAGAAACAAAGCCTCCTTTCTCTACTTCTTCTCCAAGTAAAATCTGGCCACCAAGGGTCTCCTAGAGAGTTGATGCCGCTGGCCAAGGAAGAAGAAAAGGGGAAGAGGAAGAAGAGAGAGAGGGTCGGCCACCACAAGGAAGAGAAGAGAGGAATACTAGATGTATATTATTGTGAGGTGAAGCACCTCTGCCCTCTCTTTTATATTCCTTGGTCTTGGCAAATAAGGAAAGTTTTAATAAAAACTTCCTTATTTTCTTTGCCATAGAAAGGAAAATTTAATTAAAAATTTCCTTTTAAACCCTTAATGGTTGACCACCTCATTGTCCTCCAAACAAGGAAAGTTTTAAACACAAAATTAAAACTTCCTAATTTATTTCCGAAAAATTTTAAAATAAAAATTTTTTTTTAAAAAATTCCCTTCATGGTTGGTCATCAAAGAAAACTTTTATAAATTAAAATCTCTCTATTAAAACATGTGGATGATTTACAAAAAGGAAAGTTTTCTTAAAATTAAAATCTTCCTTTTAACTACAAATAAGGAAAGATATCAAATCTTTCTCTTAATCTTTTGTAGAAAACTATAAAAGGAAAGATTTATAATTTTAAAACTCTATTTTAAAATCATGAGGATGGTTACAAAAAAGGAAAGTTTTATAAAAAATTAAAATCTTCCTTTTAACTACAAATAAGGAAAGATATCAAACCTTTTTCTTAATCTTTTGTAGAAAGCTATAAAAGGAAAGATTTATATTTTAAAACTCTCTTTTAAAACCATGAGGATGGTTACAAAAAAGGAAAGTTTTATTAAAAATTAAAATCTTCCTTTTAACTACAAATAAGGAAAGATATCAAACCTTTCTCTTAATCTTTTGTAGAAAGCTATAAAAGGAAAGATTTAAATTTTAAACTTTCTTTTAAAACCATGGCTTCCACATAAGGAAAGATTTTAAATAAACTCCTTTTATTTAATTGTGGCCGACCACATAAGCTTGGGTTCAAGCTAGGGCCGACCACCTACTTGTCCCATCCAACCTTGGTTTGGTCGGCCCTAGCTTGGGCTCCAAGCTAAGCTTGGCCGGCCACCTTAAGGTGGGTAAGAAGGTGGGTATGAGTGGGTATAAGACTTTATAAATAAGAGGCTACGACAGGGACCGAGAGGAGAAATTGGTTTTGGTCTCCCGATGAACTTGAACTTCCCTTGTTCGCCCCGAACACCCAACTCGAGTTCATCAATAATATCACATTCCACTAAAGAGTTATTATTGAACTACCACACCAATCCCATATTACTATATAGGCTCCTTCTTATCATGAGTGTGTTAATCTCCCTGTGTTTAAGATATAGAATGCCCACTAATTAAATGAGTTACTGACAACTCACTTAATTAATATCTAACTCCAAGAGTAGTACCACTCAACCTCATCGTCATGTCGGACTAAGTCCACCTGCAGGGTTTACATGACAATCCTTATGAGCTCCTCTTGGGGACATCATCAACCTAGATTACTAGGACACAGTTTCATTCTATAATCAACAACACACCATATAAATAATACCATTTCCCAACTTATCGGGCCTATTGATTTATCGAACTAAATCACACCCTTTGATAAATTAAAGAAATGAATATTGAGTATATGTGTTTGTTATTATATCATGATTAAGAGCACACACTTCCATAATAACAAAGGTCTTGTTCTTTTATGCAGTCAATATAAAAAGAGCTTATCTTATATGGTCCTGCTCAATACACTCAGAGTGTACTAGTGTAATTTTATAGTTAAGATAAACTAATACCAAATTACACTATGATTATTCCAATGGTTTGTTCCTTTCCATCTTAGTCGTGAGCTTCTGTTTATAATTGATAAGGAATTGATGACATGATCTTCTATATGTGACACCACACACCATGTTATCTACAATATAAATTAATTGAACAACTACACTTAGCATATAAATGTAGACATTTGACCAATGTGATTCTTTATTTCAAAAATAAATATTTACAAAAAGCTAGGCTTTTAGTATACACTCTAACAATCTCCCACTTATATTAAAAGACTATGCTTCCATAATTGCTACCATACATTTGATTCACATTCTTTCATCATGCCCATCAAAAGCTCTTGCCTTAAGGGCCTTAGAGAAAGGATCTCCCAGGTTATCATCTGATGCAATCTAGGCAGCAACAACTTCTCCTCGTTATATGATGTCTCGTATTGGGTGGTACTTGCGCTCTATGTGTTTACTCGCCTTATGGGCTTGTGGTTCCTTCGAGTTTGCTACTGCACCACTATTATCACAATACAATGTAATAATTTTTGGGCAAACCAGGAATCACATCTAAGCCCATCATGAAGTTTCTGAGCCATACAACTTCTATGACTGCCTCAGAGACTGCCACATACTCAGCTTCCATGGTGGAGTCCGAAAAGCATCTATGCTTATCACTTTTCCATTGTTATGGCTTTACCTCCTAAAGTAAACACAAAACCCCGAGGTCGACTTACTATTGTCCCTATCTGATTGGAAGTCAAAATCTGTGTATCCCATAGGGAGAAAATCATCTGCCTTGTAAACTAGCATATAATCTTTAGTCCCTCTAAGGTACTTTAATATATGCTTTATAGCAGTTCAGTGTCCCTGGTCCTGGGTTACTTTAATATCTACTAACCATGCCCATGACAAAACAGATATCTGGTCTCGTGCATAGCATACATTAGGCTTCCTATAGCTGAAGCATAAGGAACTGCCTTCATTTCTTCTATCTCTTTTGATGTCTTCGGAGACATCTCGCTAGATAAATATACTTCATGCCCAAAAGGTAGCAAAACCTTTCATGGAATCTTGCATGCTAAAATGAGCTAGGATAGTATCGATATATAAAGCTTGGGATAAACACAACATTCTTTTCTTGTGATCCCTTATTACTTTGATCTTGAGAATATGTGCGCATTCACCCAAGTCCTTCATATCGAATTGCTTGGATAACCATACCCTTACTTCCGACAACACTTTGATATTGTTTCCAACTATCAAAAATGTCATCTACGTATAGTACAAGAAATACCACCACATTTCCATCACACTTCTTGTATACACAAGACTCATCCGGACACTGAATAAATCCATACGACTGGATTACTTCATTAAATCGGATGTTCCAAGATCTTGAAGCTTGCTTCAGTCCATAAATCGACTGATTGAGCTTACAAACTATATGCTCTTTGCCCTTTGCTATGAACCCCTCTGGTTGCTTCATATGGATATTCTCTTCAAGACTTCCATTAAGGAAAGCTGTCTTGACATCCATATGCCAAACCTCATAATCCATATGAGCGGCAATATTTAAGAGTATCTGGATAGACTTAAGCATGGTCACCGGTGAAAAAGTTTCCTCATAATCGATTCCCTCTTTCTGAGTATACCCCTTCGCAGCAAGCCTTGCTTTGAAGGTTTTCTCCTTCCCATCTGTCCCTCTTTTTCTTTTTGTAGATCCACTTACATCCAACGACTTTTACACAATTTGGTGGTTCTACAAGCTCCTAGACCTTATTAGAATACATATATTCTATTTCAGAATTCATCGCTCTTTGTCAAGATACTGCATCTTTATCTTGGAGTGCTTCGTCATATGTTCGGGGATCAGGTTCATGTTTACCTGGATCAAGTCCGACGACTCTCCCAAAATCATGAATCTTTCAGGTTGCCTAACAACCCTCCCACTACGACGAGACACTGTTTGTTGTTGTGTATCATTTGTGATACGTGTTGCAGTTTCTTGTGATATTTCATCTTGCACTGTTGATACTAAAGTAGGCATGCCCTCTCTCATTTCTTCTAGAACAATTTCACTCATGGGCTTAAGGATTATTACATAATCTTCCTATAAAAATCGAGCATTGGTGCTAACAATGATCTTCTGATTTTTAGGATTATAAAACAAATCACCTTTCGTTCCCTTAGGATATCCTACAAATAGACAAACTTCTGTACGTGATTCCTGTAAGACCGTTGGATTCGATAGAGGGGGGGGTGAATATCGATTCGAAAATATCGAGTATAAATACGCAGCGGAAAAGTAAATGAACACAGTTGTTTTTTACTTCGTTCGGAGCCTGTGACGACTCCTACTCGAAGGCCCGTGGTCCTTGACCACTTTCGTTGGGCAATCACTATCAATTCGAATATTACAGAGTTAAGTACAAGAATTGACAGATAAAGAAAATACCGACAATAGAATTAAAACAAAACCAGCACTGAGTCGGAGAGCTTTTCGTAGCGTCGCAAGAGCACAGAGCAGCAGATCTTGGATTCTTAGTTTTTATTGAAGCTCTACCCTTGCCCCTTCTTTTATATGAAGCCCAGGGCGCCCCGGATCCCTTCCAGGCGCCCTGGTGAGACGTGGCAGGTCCAACCAGTGAGCTCCACGTGGCGATGCACAATCGGGATAAAACTTGCCTCCCGGGCGCCCGGACCCCTCTTCTCCAGAAAGTCCTTCTCCTGCAAGAAAAGGTTAGTCCGAGGCAAATGTACCCTGCAGCAAAGATTGTTAGCACAGTTTTATAGATAAGCAAAGTATGACTTAGATTCCGTCCTTCCGAGACCGGAATCTAGTCACGATCTCGACTTAGATATCCGAAATGGATCTAAGCCGGATCGACGCCTAATGTTCCCTTTCCGGGAACGCGTCCTCGCAGTCACTCCCCTCCAGTGACTTACCTTACTTACCTGCCAGACGTCCGGTCAGCCCTTCGACCCGTCTGGACTTCTCGCCAGCTATCCGGTCAGCCCGTCGACCTAGCTGGACTTCTCGCCAAGCGTCCGGTCAGCCCGTCGACCCGCTTGGACTTCTCGCCAGCTATCCGGTCAGCCCGTCGACCTAGCTGGACTTCTCGCCAAGCGTCCGGTCAGCCCGTCGACCCGCTTGGACTTCTTGCCAGCTATCCGGTCAGCCCGTCGACCTAGCTGGACTTTTCCTGCACACTTGATCAAAGTGTCAGACAACAACAAAACTAACTTAACCTATTTGTCATTCATCAAAACTTGGGTTAAATCGTTAGTGCTAACCGCACCAACAATTCCAACTTGTTAGTATCTCCCTTTAGCACATGTGTTAGACTACCCCATATCCGAATATGACTCAGACTAGGCTTACACCCATTCCACAATTTCATGGGAGTAGAGGGTACTAATTTAGAAAGTACCATATTCAAAATGCACACTGTTGTTTCTAGAGCATATCCCCAAAATGAATCTGGTAATTATGAATAACTCATCATCGATCTAACCATTTCCATAAGAGTTTTATTCCTTCGTTCTGCCATACCATTCTGTTGGGATGTACTAGGTGCAGACAATTGGGATTGAATTCCAGCCTCCGATAAGTAATTCCTAAACTCTCCAAAGAGGTATTCACCACCACGATCAGACCGTAGTGTCTTGATACTTTTACCATGACGTTTCTCCACATCAGCCTTGTACTCTTTGAACTTATCAAAGCATTCAGACTTACGACGCATCAAGTAAATGTATCCGTATCTCAAAAAGTCATTTATAAAATAGACGAAATATTCAAAACTACCTCTTTCCTGGATAGTTATAGGACCACACAAATCAAAATGAACCAATTCCAACACATCTTTGGCTCTATACCCCTTGGTCTTAAAAGGTCTCTTGGTCATTTTTCCTTCCAAGCAAGATTCGTAAGTTGGGAAGTTTTCCAACACTAATGAACTCAAGAGTCTATCTGTAAAATACCGGAAAATAGGCGAATATTAATAAGGGAATTTTCCAGTATTTTTGGAAATTTTTCGGAGCTCGTATGGACGAGTTAACGGGGATGAAAACGGAGCCGGGGAAAAGCCTGTTTAGGCTACCCCATTTAAGCGAGGAAAAGTTTTATTTCTTTTCCTTTTTCTTTTTCTCTTTATTTTCATTCTCCTCCCGATTCTTTTCTCCCGCGACACAGAATCCCTAACCTCCTTCTCCGCCGTTTTTTTTTTCCTTCTTCCTCGCGTCGGTTTCCTCTCCCGAACCCGCTCTTCTCCTCTTCTTCCCTCTCCTCTGCCGCCGAGGAACCTCCTGTTCCTCTCTGTCTTAGTGTCGGCTCTCTTCGCCTCCGCCAAGTGCCGTCGGCCACAGGGAACTTAGCATCGAGCACCCGAGCCGGCGACGGGGACACACTGGTGGTTTCCCTAAGGTATTTCCCGATCTAGGGTTTTCGACGACACCCATCTCCTCGGCGCCACCAGTCCAATTTGTTGAGTTCTGTTCGGCAGTTGCCCCTTTCACTGATTTTTCCGGCACCGTGTGTCCAAGCCTCCCTAGCCTCTGTTTCCTACGCTGGTAAGGGCTTCGCCACACTGATCTCTGATAGAGCAATCCGAGACCAGCACTCGGTGACCACAGATCCACCACCCGACGCCATTGCCTTTTCCCCACAACGAGGTTCTTCCATCTCCGGCAAAGGCAAATTGTCCGACAGTGGAACACTGCTGAGGCTTCGGATTTAGGTAAGGTTGTAGTGTTTTGAGGTTTAATAATAGTAAGAATTGATTATGCTAATTGGGATTGTTTATGGTAACTTCACAGCAACCATTGGTTCCTCGATAGCAATACCCTGATCGAAGTTGGGTTGAATTTGGTATGAGTTGGATTGTGGATTATATTTATGTTATTGTTGATTAGGGTAAATCGTAACTAAATTTGATTGTTGTGATTGATCTAGGATTTGCTGCTAACTTAGGGATATTTGGTTTGGTGGACAACATTTTTCTATAAGAGCCGAGAAGTAGATTCCGGCAGCGTTTCCTTTCCGGCAGCAACCTTTTTGGGCCGTGGATTAAGGTAAGAAGTAAGGTAGTTGGTTTGTATTATTGATGAATTAGATATGTGTTGAATTGGAGATGATATGAATTTCTAGATGGTTAGTATATCACTAGTTGATACTGTAGGATCGAAAAGAATTTAGATATCTCCACAATTGCATGATATTGTCCACTTTGGGCTTAAGCCCTCATGGTTTTGCTCTTGGGCTCTCCCCAAAAGGCCTCATGCCAATGGAGATATCTTTTCTCTTATAAACTCATGATCTTTCCCATGTGTTTCCAATATGGGACTATGTTTGCAACCTTGCAACCCCAATAATCCCCCCCTCAAACAAAGGACCATAGGCTTCCCACATCCGATCCTCGACCCACCAAGTCTTCCTGCCCCTCGGTCTACCCGACCTACTAGGACTTCCTTGCCTAGCCGCAACTAGGACTTCCTGCCCCTCGGTCCACCCGACCTACTAGGACTTTCCTTGCCCCTCGGTCCACCCGACCTACTAGGACTTTCCTTGCCTAGCCGCAACTAGGACTTCCTGCCTGGTGTCTGGTCCTCTTGATCCGAACATAGGAGCCCCCACTTTCTTTGTTCGAGGTCAATATTGTACTCACATGGTTCAATCAGACCATAGTTCTTGTGCACAGTCAGTGGTTAAACCTTCTGGCAGTCCGGGCTCTGATACCACTTGTAGGATCGAAAAGAATTTAGATATCTCCACAATTGCATGATATTGTCCACTTTGGGCCTAAGCCCTCATGGTTTTGCTCTTGGGCACTCCCCAAAAGGCCTCATGCCAATGGAGATATCTTTTCTCTTATAAACCCATGATCTTTCCCATGTGTTTCCAATATGGGACTATGTTTGCAACCTTGCAACCCCAACAGATACAAGATTAGTGTGATTGATTAGTTTAATGTAGGTTTTGATCTTGGATGTAGATCATGACTGGATTTGATTATTTTAGATGATTATGCATGCTGTAGTAGGTTGATTAATAATTAGGGTTTTCTTAATTGAGTTAAGAGTTTGATTTAGTTATTTGATACAGGTTGAGTAACTAAATTTTATGTGTTTAATTAGGTAGGGTAATGATTATGACTTAGGGTTTTGTCCTACGTTGTGTTGGGAATTTTATTTAGCAATTCATTTGAATTTTTAGCTAAATAAAATATTTGTGTATTGGTATTACAGGACCTTGACGCGAGACGAGTATCTCGACGTCGTGTTCGGACCAGATTTGGATTTTTCTTATTTGAGGCGGGTACTTTTGACTTATGTCATTTGATATACATAGTAGTGAATTTAACAAGTTGCATTAATTATGTCCTTTATTTCTTTCGGTTAATCACTACCCATTATCTGATACATGATTGATTGATTGCTTGATTTGCATCCCATGTATACTTTATTTGTTTATACATGCTTATAGGGGGTAGTGATATACCATGCTTCACCATGTTCAGGACCTAGGTTTTTATACCTTCTGTGTACCTTTGATTCGATATGATCCGTTGACCTAGGGTGCACTTTTCTATATATATGGATTAGGTCAGGATGTTTTTATGGTTATTGTCATGCACCATTTGCATGATTGCATGCTGTGCGATAGTCCGCTCCATTATTGTTGAGCACATCGCCAGTTACATGGATCTGCACACACCACCACTCATGGGTTAGTGGTCGATTTAGGATGAGTGTGTTGCAGCAGGGACTCTGTTAGGCACCGTTGGTCCGCTCATGGGTAGTGTGACACAACGTGTTATCCGGCAGGGATTCCTCCCCGTCATCGTGTACCGGGAGTTGAGAGCATTGCGCTCCCCCATTTATGAGTTGGGGTAGGAGGATAGGTGTACTCCGACAGCATCCCGTCCACTCGGTCACTCATCAGGAGTAGTGACGACAGAGTGCACGGTTATCACAGCCCTACCCACTCGGCCTCATTATTATGTGAGATGATCGACTGGCGTCAGGGGTGACCAGGACGCATCATTGGCATCATATGCATGATGCATTTATTGTTTGTGTTTGTGTTTGTGGTTGCTGCATTTATATGCTGTATATTGTTTGGATACCTATGTTTGACATGCATACAGGATTTCTATACCACTCGGACTGTTTGACCTTATACTCAGGACCTGGTTAGTATAGTATTCTCCTGTTTACTTCAGATGCATTTTTATCTTTCTTATCAGGAGACTGTACGCATGATTAGTGATAGGTGTTGTTTCCCTACTTTGTATATCGATTGTACCTGCTGAGTGTTGGACTCACCCCGCCTCCATTGTTGTTATTTTCATGTTGATGCTGTCCGGAGGGAGTTCCAGTCGCTAGTCCTCACTGCACGTAGTGCTAGATCCCTGCAGACCTCGAGGATTTATTTACCATTTGGTTTGGTATTTATTTGCTTATGTGTGTACTTGGTTATTTGGATACTTAGACATCGTATGTTTTTCTTTTGATATTGATGGATGTTCTATTCGATATGTTTTTACTACATGCCTGCCTGGACGGCAGAAGAGGTGAGTTTCGTCGGATTTGAGTTTTACGAGTGTAGTGGAGTAGGGTGGATTTCGAGTCAGTGTAGTATTGTGATTACTATTATTAACTGCGTGGTCGTGACAGCCAGAGGCTGAATATCTATATAAACTGCGTGGTGATTATTTTTTATTTATTGTTATTATTCCAGCCGCCTGTGGCTGAGGTATATGGGTTATGTAGAAGTTTCAGATTGTCCGCCGTACAGGGGAGATGCTGCCGAAATTTCTTCGGACAGGGACTCCTCTGGGGCGTGACAATTTAGTGGTATCAGAGCACAGGTATACGATCTTTTGTTTTCGTATTTTTGATGTTTGGGATAACCTGATACCAATTTATTTACTTGGTATCAGAGTGTCGAGGTTGGCGATACTTGTTTGATTTATTTTCGTGTTACGGATTTTTGAGATTTGGCTGATACCAATTTATTGATATCAGAGTGGGTTATGACACCTGCTTTAGGTATTCAGGATTTTTGGATTAACCCAAGTTTGCGAGTCAAACTGGGTAGTTGTTTGAGTGACATGGATTTTTCCATTACGATTGTGTTTGGATTTCCGTTTCGGATTTATATGGATTTCCGGTGATTTTTATGATCGAAAATTTTGAGGTCAAGTTGGGGACTGGACAGCGACGGAACATCTCCAGACGACATATAGGTATGATGTTTAATTTTATAGTTTATGATAGGTATTAGCATTCTTTATTTAGTACCTGTCTGGTTGCTGTAGCACATATTACTTGTGATGAGTTAGCCATTGAGGATGGTTGACCTTAATAGAGATAAAGGATTATAATCTCTGGTGATTTTTCTTATCATACCATCAGTAGTGTTAGCTTCTGTTACTACTCGTAGGAGATGGAGGCACATACCATTCTCTGCTATTGTTAGCTGGGTAGTGGATGATACTTACATATTCCTGTTGACTTAGCCAGGAGAGTTTTATACTCATATCTTTTGGATATTAGGGTACCAGGTACGATGGAAATTGGTCATTGGGGGTTACCATGTTTGATGATTGTTGAGAACGGTTTGAGGTTGAGGGATATTGTGATATAAGATATTATGATATGTTGATTTCTAATGATTTATGAGAGTAAATGTTATGTGGTTGTCTGATGATCAATTACTAGATATTTGTTTTGATGATCTATTAGTGGATAACTATTTTGATGATTTATATTTGGGTTGTCATTGATGGTGACATAGTGAGTGTCATTTATGATATTCACAGGTTTGATGATTATGGTTGGTGATCAAATTATAAATTGGGTGCTGGAGAGTTTACGGTTGAATGTGCCTATGAGATTTAAATAAATCTGGTTGGTTATGGATGTTAATAGGATGAAAAAAAAAATTGATATATGTTTCCTCTGATATGGGACTATGTGGATAAATAATGATTGATGTTTTGAATGCTAACTTGCCCTCATGGGGAGTAGAGATTTATTCATCTGATATAGTGTGGGCTAATGTTTTTGAGGATGAAGATGAGAGTGTCTTGATGTTCTTAAATTCTGACTTTTTCTTTTAGGTCGTACACATTTATACACATGATATTATGTGGTTGGATATACCTTAGTTGCTTGTGGAGGATTAAGGTATTCTTGATTAGTTAGTAGATGAATGATTTAGTTTTGTTGGTTGATCAGTAGAGGATTGCCATACTCTATTTTTAGAGGTTCGAACCTTTAGGTTGTTTGTGCTTAGTTATGTATCTAGAGCACCTTTGAGTACATGTTTTGTACTGACGTGGGAAGGATTGATTTAGTCAGAAATCATTTTCAGCTTGGATAGTTTATAAAGGATCGATGTATCCTATTCCATGAAGACTTTGACCGTGGACTGTATATACCTAGTGGGATAACTTAGAGAGTGCGTTCGGATATGTGACCCGGCTGGTGTAAGGAAGTGTAGAGCTAATTGCTTAACACTTATGGGATACAATCGTTACTAGTGTAAACTGGGAGAGTACATTTGGATTTATGATGATAAAAAATTTTTCCCATTGGATATAGTCTTGGTAGTGTATGACATTGACTTGCAATGTTATACCATAGTGTGTGTATCTTTCTTGTCCGATACTAGTTCCTTTGAACCTATAGCAGGGTTGTTACTGGATGATTAGGTTGCTTTATTTTGGGTTGCCTTTGATTGATGTATTCATGCTTGATACATATGCATGAATTTTGTTTAGATATACGATAACCCATGAGTGTCGGTAGCATAAGGTTGGTCTCTTTGATTGAGCTGGTATGCTGATTTTGCATGTATATCATGAGTGTTTTGGGTTGTAGGAGTCCTGTGGTAGACTGTCCATTTGCAAGTAGTATATGTATCCATGTTCTGATATGGTTTGAAGGTTCCTTGTGGATCATAGATATGTAGTTGGGTGCATGTATCTGGAGGTATTATTGAAGATATCTTGTTGATTAAATCCGAGATGTAGTATAAGTACATCGGTGGTGTTTTGATGGAGGCATTTTGTCGATTTAATCTGAGTTGTGATATGTACATATGTGTTTGGTGTGGTATCTGAGGTAACTTTTTGATTATGTTTGATTTGTGAGTGCACCTGAGTTTAGTATGCTTTATTGGAAGTATATGTTGGTTATACTCTTGGCATAGGTGAAGATATGTCATGTGAGTGTTGTTTGTGGTGTATTGTTGATTTTACCTACATTGATTTTGCACACGTGTTCGGTATGTATTGTTGGAGGTATCATACTAAATATACCTGAGTTGTGAGTATGTTTGGTGTATAATAATTGGAGGATTTTGTTGATCATACATATGTTGTGTGAGCATGTGTGCTAGGTGTATACATTGGTAGCAATATGATGATTCTACTTATACTGAATGCAGAATGTGGAGTGACTGTATTATGTTATTTGTTGAATTAACCCATCAACTAATTTTTCTATCAGTGGATGACCCACTAGGATGCTGATAGAGTTGATGATGGATTTGATTAGTTACTAGGTTGTTATATCCTAGGCTAACCACAGCGAATTGTGGTAGAGAGATCTTGTACAGTCTCTAGCTGGATAGTTAGGTGCCTTGGGGTACTTAGGTATTGTTTTGTGGTGGAGCGTTGCTCCCACATATCACGGATTGCTGGTAGCGGAGCATTGCTCCTATATTTATTGCAGATACATATTTCAGATTATTTGTGGTGGAGTGTTGCTCCCACATATTGAGGATTTCTTGTGGTAGAGCGTTGCTCCCACATATGTGGTGTTTCCTGTGATGGAGCGTTGCTCTCACCCTGGAGGATTTATTCTTTGGTGATTTATGTTATTGATGATCAAATTTTTCGATTTATTATTGGGGATCTTATGGATAGGAATGTCTGTGATACGGACATTATGTGTATTGGTTTTTGCCATATAGGCTTACAGTGCCTTAGATGTTTTCAGGGACTCGATGATCCTGGTATGTCGAGGATGTTTGGATAGGTGTCTATTATCTTTGTGGACGATGTTGTGATCTATTACGGATCCGAGGTGAGTCACGTACACTACCTTTGCATAGATCTAGAGATGATTCGACGAGAACATCTATATGTGATTATCAGTAGTGCTGGTTTGGATTGTCTTTTGTTATGATGTTTGGGACATACGGTCACCAGTAGGAGTGTACCGTGGTTCCACAGGAGATAGAGCACCATTAATCATATTTTCATGTTGTTTTAATCATCTAATGATGTTCCACAAACTCTTATGTTCCCATAGTGTTTAGTTCCTAGTTCAAGGGAGAATTCCTCTCAATTGACATATTTTCATGTTGTTTTAATCATCTAATGATGTTTCACAAATTCTTATGTTTCCATAGTGTTTAGTTCCTAGTCCGAGGGAGGGAGAATTCCTCTCACTCGATATCATCTAAGATGTAAGAAATTTAAACCTACAACACCTACCAGCTCAGCCTATCTAAGTTGACTACTATAACCTAACGATCCAAAGCACAAACTTTAGAACAACTATAACCTAACGATATCATTTAAGAATTGTAGTGTATTCAAGTGATTTGATATGGGTTGTACTATTGAAGAATTTTGATGCCTATAGTTGGCCTAGTTTCAAGTTTCAAATACAATGTTTATAATGACCATCACACTATTTATTTGCCATTAAAAATAATACTGTAAATGTAACTATAGACATACAGAAAGATTACTCAGACTCTTTAAACTCAAAACTAATTAGTTCAATTTAATAGAAGGCAAATGTTTAGAAGCACTTCAAACAAGGAAAAAAATTAAGATGTTAAACATAACTTAAATTGATGCATACTAGTTAATAATGAAATTTGATGGTTGATTTATTGACCTATCTATCAAACATTGCAAACAAAACTTAACCAGTTATGTATAGGGTGTGTCATTCAAGCTCATAGACCTACCATATTTTGGGAAGTTTTTTACAGCCAAGTATTCAAGAAAAATTTTACAGATTGGAAGAACTTTAAAGATTGGAAATCCATCATAAGTAAGATTTTCAAGAAATTATTTGTTTCACAAACATTCTTGAAGACATAATCACTAGGATGAACACTGAACACTGTGCAAAAGATAGGGTTTCATCTATAACAAATATGCTTGTTATCAGCAAGTACCTGTATAGATTGGAGGAAAGAAATCACACTTGTCTCCAACAGAATCATCAAACAAATTAAGCAAGAGGCTCAATGAAACTTTGCTCTCAGCGTCACTGTGCACCGCTTACACAAGTAATTGGAAGAAAATAGTAGAACATATCTGGTTTAACAAAAATCTGAATTCCACAACATCGTTTATCCCTATAACCATATTGACGATAAGAAAATCATTCCAATCAGGACGTCTCTCAGGATGATTTAAGAAAACTCTAAATCTTTATATCTCACGATGAAAACAACCTAAAACTAAATCAAGAAAAAGAAAGACAAAGAAGCGTTCAGGTTTTCAACTTGTAGTTGCTTTATTAAAAATTAAAATACCTGTATCTTCAAGAATCTCACTAATCGAGGAACACATGGAAAAAACTCAAACCGCTACAAAATTATTCTTTAATGTGATGTCTCAAAACCTAGCTGGCAGCAAATGAACAAAATCATCACATGGTTCTGATAAATATGAAACTAGGAAGAGAAAAACGGCATTTTCCAACCAAAGAAACACGTCTATTTCCCAGATTGCATCTAATGATTGGAAAGCTTACCGGTTGATGTGAAGTCAAGAGAAACCATTCCTCGTCTCCTCTATTCAAGAAGTTAGAGCAGAACAAAGGGTTTAGGGGGAAATCGTCTTCTTTCCATGCCAGGGCGTAGGGTTTAGGAGTCATCCTTTCCCCGCTTCCCCCTCCCTCGTCTACCGTTGCCCTTCCTTGTGGCGAAAAATAATGCCGTTGCCCTTCCTTGCTTGGGACTGTATGGAGTATGAATGAGATTTACATCTGCCGTACACGTGCATTCCAAATGTCACGTAGCATTTTGAATTTTTGATTTTTTTTATCGAACAAGGCTGGTATAAAGGGGAGGGCCATAATTTTTAAAGTAAATGGGAAAAGATTTTGTCTTCTTCATTTTTCATTTTACATAATCCCTTTCATTTTACTAAAATGTATTTTTTTAAAAGAAAATAATATTTAACCTTATAATTATTTTTTATTTAGAATAAACCAATAATTTATCTTCTAATGGCCACGTTATTTTTCCTTGGTATTTTTTGCTTTTTTTGTTTTTGGGACAAACTCCTCTCTTTGTTTAATGGATGAATTTCATAGCCAAAATTAAATAAATATTTAAGGATATAGTATTTTTTATTCACGGATGAGATTGATTTGTGATGCTGATCGACTAGTTGGACGATGAGGGGGTTAGCGATGATGAATACGAGAAGAGGTGTGGGAACATTATTAAAGGATATCAGTATTTGTGTGAAGAGTTATGGATGAGGGTGATGACCAAGCTTGAGGATGATAGTGAACGGAAAAGTGACTATCAGTGTGTTCATATGTACACCCTAAAACCATATGAGATAATCATTTGTTTTTAACAAACAGTAAAGGTTCCAAAATAAAAGAAAAAAAAACGAAAATAATAGAAAAAGAAACCAAATAACTTGATGTCAAACAAGACCAACAGGTCATGATCTCTAAATGCCACTAAGAAAAGCCAACGTAATATTTCATCTATCTACTAACCTAGAGGTCAAAGGAAACATGCAATAAGTACACATTACTTCATGGGCAAGATAGTGCATCATATTAAATAGTGTATGAAGATCAAAAAATATCTAAGATAATAAAATCTCACTATTAATTATCTCAATACATACCTCAGGATCATATAATGAAGCCTAGGTTAATGTCAACCTAAGAGCATCTGTATAGTTGATCTTTAATCCAACTAGATAATGTCGAACAAGTATGACACAATATGAAACTAGCATAGTTTAAGTGGATCATGTCAAACCCTTTGCACAGGCTAATACTATCTACGGGCAAACTACGTCACCATAACATGTCTCGTGGGCAGTCAGAGTCATGCACATTAGAAGTATATTGATTGCTCCTCAATAATCGAATATTTCTATACCAGAAACAATGGTATCTCCAATTATAACCCCTCTGGGATGTAAAATATATTTCTTCTCACCATCCCCATAGTGTATGAGACAAATGTATGCATTTCAATTAGGGTCGTATTCTATGGTTATGATTCTACCAGATATGTCTTTTTCATTCCGTCAAAATCGATTTTACGGTATAGATGCTTATGACCTCCCCCTCTATGTCGTGCAGTAATGATTCCTCTAGCATTATGACCTTTACTACAATGATGTTGTCCATAGATCAAATTATTTCGTGGATTGGATTTCACTTGACTGTTTACGGCTCCATTGCGTGTGCTCGGGTAGGGGTAGAAGTTTTGTATAAATGTATCGCCGTATCACAACTTGTCTCATGGATAGTCAAAGAGTGTATTAATAAAATCTTAAATCTTAAACTCTAACGTACTATCAGCTTAACTTACTTTAATATCAATTTATAGGATCATATTCATACTAGAAGGGATGAATAACGTATTTACTAATTTTACGAGTTGATAGTAAAAGTAACTAAATAAAGCAATCAACAATAAGAGTTTGCAGTAGTAGAATTAAAGACTAAATAACTTTATAATAAAATAAAGCATAAATTAAACTTGCAGCAGAAAGATTTACTAAACTTAAACTAAGTTACTATTTAATGAAACAAATATCAACTTGCAATAGAATTTCTAAGTAAACTTATAATGACAAACTAATTAAACTTATAATGGCATAAACTAATTAAACTCACAACGATATAAACAAATTAAATTTGTCATGTTGTCTTAATAAAATATAATGATTCCTTTAAAAGCTTCTGAAGGTGGAGAAAATCTTTAACAAGAATCAAATAATGTTAAGCACAATATGAAAAATTTTAAGATGTAAGGTAACAAGATAGAATTTGAATTTACAAAGCAAGATATTGTCGATTTGAACTTGATGAGTTTGTGGTAGTGCGAGGTCGCTCACTATAACTTTATTTATGTATTGTTATATATCACTAATGAGGGCTTTATTGTGCTAGTGCGAGGTGGCTCTCAGAATATTAGTTCTAATAATTCACTTTTTAGTTAAAGAAGTCAAATGAGAATTTAAGTAGTAATATAAATTATGATTTACCTATTTCCTTTCTTTTAATCAAGAGCAAACTCAAGCATATCTTTCCTATTTACCTACATCGCAAATTTGCACTCACTTTTCTATTTTTCCTTGACCTTCAATATTGCAAGCAAATTTAAAAAGTTACAATTGGTTTAAGCTAATACTTAGATTTGCTCAAAGATTCTTGATTTACTAACTCCATATTTGATTTTATTTTGCCATACTATTTTGTATTTATCAAGTGTCTTTTGGTGTTACTAAATGTTTGAGATTTTGCCAAGCGTGTCAATCAATTAAAAATCAAGAATCAAATAACTAAGGTATATCAATCAATTAATATATCTGTTTCAATTGACTACTACATCTACAAAACTAAAGTTAGAAACCAACTTCAGTGGTAAATTTTAAATTTTCATTAAATTTTAGAAAAAAATAAAATTTATACCGACCTTACTTTGATACATAATTATTAGGAAAAAAATCATTTTCCATAAATTTGCATGTCAAAATGGTGATTTTAGATACCAGTTCAGAAACTACATATCAAGCTCATACATCAAATATAAAATTCATGATTTGCAATAGTATATCAAATTTCAAAATTTTGAAAAAAAAAATACATTCTTCAAAATACATTAAACATTTATGTCATGTCAACCATATATATGATAATATTTTAATGTATGCTAATATGGTTGACCCTAAATAGTCTTTCAATGATTAAGTATTGACTTTGGTACCCAAAACAAGTTGGGTTCAACTGGCTTCTCTAAAAATTGTTTAGGTATTCACGTCCTTATTATTTTTCTAGTTTTACTTTACCTCTTTGCTTATAAACTAAAGTAAAAAAATTTCTTTCTTATATCCCTTATACCCTAAGTCAATTTTTTTGCTAAAATTAATCCTTTGACTACCAATTAGCATATTAACATTTTGTGATCCAATAATAAATTTTTCTAATGCTGATTTCAAATAATCAATTTATTTCCTTAGTGATTAATTTTCTAATTCAAATTCTTGAATCCTAATGTATGCAATTTATCACAAAGGGCTATACTATTTAATCTCTCTTCTAACGTACATTGTCCTTTTTCAATAACTTGTTTTATTTTTCTTTTCAACCTTATCTAGTGATCTATTTAATAAGTTAACCAAATCAATTAATTCTCAAACTCATAAGGAGAGAAATTTGCCTAGGCATTGATCTTTCTCAAGCAAATCATTTTGGCAATTGTAGGATTGAACCATTCATTTTTTTATTCACCTTCTTTTTGTGCCTCAAGTATTCCTCTGGATCTTCCCTATCAAATGTCAATTTATTTTTAAATTTGCTTACCTTACCAAATATGTCTCACCATCGTTCTTATCCGTCATAGTGAACTCCTCAGATTCAAAAGAAGATGCTCATCCTTTTTTCTCCTTTTCCCTTTCAGACAAGGCAATATTTCAGTGTCCATACAATTGCTCAGAAAATCATTTATCCAAACTACTTACATCGAGATCTCAGCAAATGGGATAGTGTTTGACTACCAAGCTCCAAACTTACATCTTGGTTAGTGCATTTAGAGTGATTTGGATGAGGTCTTTGCATTCATGTTAGGAATCTACTATCCCTTAAATGTCGGATCGATCGGAGCAATCAATTTTTTATCACATAAATTTTTTTGCTACTTATGTAATAGATGCATTAAAGGTTACGTGTATAGAAAAACAACAGAAGCTATCCACCTACGTTTCCTCCTTCGTCGTGCAACTTTTGATAGGAATCACGGTTCACCGTTGTATCATTAGAAACAGACGACCCAAGAAAGCCTCGAATCACAGTCGGATGTGGGGTGAATCTATTTCAAAGAAACTGTGTATCGCAGGCCTCAGTTCACACGTCCGGCTGCTCGCATCGCTCGCCCGGTTGTAGCGCCCGCTCGGCCTCATCGCCCGTCCGGTCGTTCTACTCGGCAAAATTCACTTGGCAGATAACTCGGTCGGCCTTCCCATCCGGTCGACTGCACGCTCTCTCTGTCGGTCGCTCGATCTGTTTGCTCGATCAACCTCTCTCTCGGCATGTTTGCTTCACGCGATCGTCCTCTCTCTCAGTCTGTCTGTTTCGCCGGACTGACCTCTCTCTCGGCCTATCTATTTCGCCCGATCGGCCTCTCTCTCAGCCTGTCTGCTTCGTCCGACCGGCCTCTCACCCGGTCGACTTCTCTGTCTGGTCGAACTTGCTTGGCCTTACTACCCGGCCGACCTCCAGTTCACTCGACCGCTCGCCCTTTCGCTCGGTCCATCTGCCCGACCGACCTTAATTTCACCTGGCACTCAATCGCCAAGCTCGCTCGACTAATCTTCCCATCTGACCTTCAACTCGCTCGGTCAGACGATCTCTCAACTCACTCGACCACTCGGTCTCTCTGCTCACCCGACCGGTTGTAAGCTCGCTCGGCCAGTCTCAAACTCGCTCGGGAGCTAGCCCGCACAACTACTTATCAGTTCAGGTCATTTCAATAAATAAGTGAATTTAATTTGATATATTTAAATTCAACTAATACCCATAAATCTCTAACAGTAGATTATTCGCCAACACTATTGTTGTGCTCAAGATCATTGGAGCCAATATCCAATTTTTTTCCATGTTTTAAATCATGAAGCCTTAAAATCTCTTAAAGAACAAGTCAAGCTAAATATTTCCAGTATTCTCTTTCGGTGGAGTGACTGATGGTTTTGATCGAAGACATTCTTTGTTGTTAATGTTACAAATGAGTGTTCTTGACTTTGTGTTGAATGAGTTACATAAAGGCATTGTTTTCTTTCGCAAATTTGGAAAGAGTGTACGAAGAGGGCAAAACTATATGAGGTTTGGGTTAAAAAAACTATCCCAATAAAAACAAGCTAGCTGAAATGTTTCAGCATGTTTTGGAAGTTGTGCTCTAGCCTCTAATCAAGTCAGAGTTCAACAGATATGGACTCAGCATCTCACCACGCACAACCGTCTCTGGTCGATTTGATCTTAATTGTCTTCGATTGGATTTTGAAGGTTGAATTCACTTTCACATAGCCAACTCATCAGGTGGTATAAGACTTAATTATTATTGTTGGTTCCATTTCTACATCGTATTATATGTGAAAGTAAATCTATTATCAAAATTTTCAATGATCTGCATGTATATCTTCGATATTAAAAAATCAGAAGATTATGTAAACTCCTAACTAAATTCATAAAAGTATAGATAATTTAATTAAAAATCTTGGTTTATTTTTTCATGAATTTAGAAATTTCCTTTTAAAATTTATAAATAAATATCAATTTTTATTGAATATTTATGAAGATTACTACCATTTGTTAGTTTAAAATCTCTTACCAATTTTATAATTTTTAAAATTTTATCTTTAATTATCATGTTTTTTTTACTTTGAAAAAAAGTTTGAAATTAACATAGAATTAAAATTTTATGATATTTAAAATATGGAATAGTACATTCAAAATAGGTTGTTTTTTTTTACAAATTTAATTTCATCATTTAAATTTTTTGAAAAAGTTAATTTTAAAATTTTCAAACTTCAACTAAACATTCTTCAAATTTAAAAAAAAAAGTTTGAAAATAAGCCTAAAAGTATATATTTATTTTTGGTTTTTAAATTTAGATTTAATAAAACATCCTTATACAATATTATATATATATAATATTATGGTAAAATAATAAATTTAGTTAAATATATTGATTAAAATAAGATGAACGAATAGGGAATTGATATATTTTAAGTCTATTATGATAACTTTTTCTCTATCTAATTAGAATATCTTTTAAAAAATTTAAATATTGTTATTTGAGACTAATTATATATGTTATGAAATTTAATTATTTGAAAAAATAGATTTTTTAATTATATTAAAATTATTAAATGACAAGATCATATACAATTATACATTAAAAACTCTTGGAATAAATTATTCAATTATAATTCGATGATCAATAAATAATTTTTTTCCATTAGAGAAGTTTATTTCACACGTCATGACACCATACATCACATCGAAACAAAAAAAACAAGATTAATTTACTTAATCATTAATGCAAATTAATACAAGAAAGAAGAATAAAAAACATATATAATCAAAATTCAAAACTAAAGGCTTGAAATGGTAGACTGGTAGCTCCAACTTAGCTTGAGCATTCTTATTCGGTGTGAAGTTGAAATAACAAGCATAGAGAACTAGTTGAGCACGATTAAAGAGAGCCCCCAAACCATATGTAACCTAATGAAAGAAAGTGATAGAAAAATCTATATTAATTTATCTATCAAGATTATTTATATGGAATTAAATATACAAATACTTACGAGGAGATTGATATCTAAGGGGAGAAAGTCATAGCTAGTCCAACAAACTCGATCGAGGAAGCTAGCAAGAGAAAGTGTGAAGGGCATGAACTCTATGCTCTTTGTTTGAATCCCAAGTTTTTATAAAAGTATAATGTAGGATCGGAAAGACGCTAGAGGTGGGGTAGGTGAATAGTGATCGTCAAAAATCAAGAGTAAATTAAATTGAAGTACATAGCGGAAGAATAAAAGAGGAAAAGAAACAAAGAAACTAAGCGCTAACACAAGTAGTTTTACTTGGTTCGAAACTTTCGACGACTCCTACTTTTGTTGGACAATCCACTAATAGCTCGAAAGATTACAAAGGTTAAGTACAATAACTAAAAACAATGTTACCGACAACAAAGAAAATGAGAAAGTCTTGTTCGTCGATTGTCGAAGGAGCTTCACAGCGTCGTAGGATCTTTTTCAGAGCACCGCACAAGAGTGAAAGTCGTAGAAGTTGATGTCTCTAAACTCCTAGTCGAAGGCCTTTATATAGGCATATTCTGGGCACCTGGAACCCCTCTGGGTGCTTGGACCACGTGACTCGGCCAGTCAACGCGCTCCACATCAGCTTCTAGATGAGTTTTCGGATCCGGGCGCCTGGACCGACTCCGAGCGCCCAACTGTCCGGATGCCCACAACACCCGCCCAGGCGAGATTGGTCTGTGCACCCGAACCTACTCTGGGCGCTCGGATCTCTTCCGTGTGTCCGGACTCCCCTTTTCTTCAGTAGTTTCTTCCCTGCAGAAAAAGGTTAGTCCAGACAACAAAAAATATATTTACACTGCAAAACAGAATTAGCATAACATAATAAAGTAGCAGTAATTAGATCTTGTCTCCCCGTGTCACGCCCCCAAAGGAGTCCCTACTGAAAAATTTTAGCAACATCTCCCTTGTACCGGTGACAATCTGAGACATACATACATACAAAATACATCAACCACATATGACTGGAATACACACACAACCACGTAGTTAATAATACAGCCAACACGGCTGAAACATAGTATAACCACTCAATTAATAATGCAACCCACTCGGCTGAAACATAGCACAGCAGAAATCACAAAATAACAAACATGAAACGAACAAAACAACTAACTGTGAGCCGGCTTGACTTGACACAACATTACCAAACCAATACAAGATGCCACAAGACAAAACTCCAAGTCGACATTGAATTATTACAATACAAAGATCACAAAATCAAAACACAAATAGTAAAGGAAACCAAAACCAGAAAATCGTCCTCAGATGTGACGTGGGACTAGCGGACAGGTTGTCCAAGCAACTCTGTAAATCCTTTACCTGCTACCTAGCGAAATAAACCAATTTACGGGGTGGTGAGTACTAAGACTCAGCGGTTAATAGACAAAATAGTGCATGAATATAGTAAAGAACTAGAGATACAAAGGTATACAGTCTCGTAGGGAAAATAGCAGATACAACAATGATATTATAATAAGTGTCCATACCTGAAATCATATCCTAGACTAGTAATAGAAGGTCAGGTGTAGCAAAGACCTGTTACAATACTGCTCATAACTACATGGGTAACATATGAGGTATATACTTATTAATAATAAGTAAGCTAGTGTCTAAACACATATCACAGGTATATAACTCAACATAAGTAAGCATACCTAACATATGGATATACTAATGTTACAGCATAAGTAAGCAACAACAGTATAAGTAGGCAACGATAGAATAAGTATGCAACAACAACATAAGTAAGCAACAACAGCATAAATAAGCAATAGCAGCATAAGTAAGCAACGACGGCATAAATAATAAGTGTATGCACGGATGGTCACTCCCACCCACCCCCCTGTACCATGACCCCTATATGGTCGAGAGGTCGGGACAATGATAGACTGTACACCACTCCAGCTACCACTACTCTCAAGTGGCCGAGGGGACAATTGCATAGTAGCTAACTAGCTATGTCTGCGACGGGGGTCCCTCCTGCTCGCAACTCCAACTATCACTACCCATGAGTGAGAGAGTGGGAGCACGTTAGGACAAGCGGCACACTCCAACTACCACTACTCATGAGTGGCCGAGCGTGCGGCCCTGACCAACGACCCTCTCAACCACAAGGGAGACATGGTCGTCGACATGCATGCAATGACATAATACGTAAAATGCAACAGTCATCATATATATATAAATAGAAAACAGGTATGCTACATGAAGCCAGCATGCTCAGTAAGATGTGTTAACCATATTCAAGTAAGTAAGCATGGTATCTAGTATCCATATATCCAATATCTAATATCTAGTATCTGGTATATGATATCTGGTATCCAATATCTAATATTTAGTATCTGGTAACTGGTATCTGCTAAATCATGGATAACAATGAGAGACTGTATAGTTACAGAAACGAGTAGCTCAAAGATCGAGTGGATAAGCGTCAAGCACAAGAAAAATATGAGTGGAGTAAAGAAAAACACAGGAACTATCCGAAAATATAGCTCATGCACTAAGATCAATATACTAAAAAGATAAAGCAAGAAGTACCCACCTTTATCAGTAGTCCGTACTAAACAATCCTCACGTCGAGTCATCTCGAACCAACGTCCTGCAAATTGCATGATATACAGTTTAGCTAATCACATATACAACAACTAGCTAAACCTAAAGCCCAAATCTAATTCAATTCGGTAACTGTTTAATTTCACCTAAAAATCCAAATTCAACTAGATGATAAGTTCATCTTTAATCCACCAATCAATTCAAGATCTAAACTAATAATCCAACTAATATAATAAATCATGTATCAATTAATCCTCAATTAATACAAACATCTTTTAGATTAATCAATACCAAGCTTAAAATATGCATATCAACTAATCAAGTCCATAACTCATATTCGACAGTCAACATTCCCATAAAGCAACTCATATATCTACTATCTCAACTTCATCATCAATTCACTTATCAAATCCAATGTAGAAAAGAAATCAAATCTCAACATGACTTACCCCAAGTCTTGCAACTAGGTGTCACTGAAAGTGACTCACAACCAACAGCAGCGATCCACTACTGTTTGCTAACTCCTTCCCTTGCAATCCTAACAATCCAAACAATGAATCCATTAATTAACCTTGTAATCCAAATCGAGCTTGACTTCAACAACCTATAAACTAATACTTACCCAATCTCAAATGAGCTGTTGGTAGAATCAAACAACAACAATGGTCGTGAGCTACTGTGATGGATGGAGTAGAGGAATGACGTTGGTAGATTTAGGTTAGGTGATGACGGTGAAGAGCCAACAACTGGATCAGAAGAAGAAAGGGTGGCGACGATGATGAACAACGGAGACTGTTTGTGGCGATCCGTGATGGCCGGTGGAAAAAGGATCAAGGGGCGATACACCATGGACACTGGCACTCTCGCAATGGTCGGTGGCATCAGCGTTGTCGACCTAGACCCTTGAGAAGGATGGGTGACGGTGGCTGGGGAAACCCCTGGTTTCCTACTCGTGACCGAAGAAGGGGCGACGGCTGCTCCCACAACGACCGACAGAATCGATGATCGATGGCTTGACGGGGACGGCGCGATCGGGGCATCGCGAGAGGGAAGGGCAGCGGCACGAATCGAGAGAAATGAGATAGGCTCGGGGTTCTCCTTGGTCGGTGGTTATGTATGAGGGGAGAAGAAGCATCGCGGTGTCGGAAGGCAGCGAGGATCGACGTCGGGTTGGGAAGGAGAGGAAAGGGAAATCAGCAGCGGAAGCTTAGGGCACGAGTAAGGATGAAAAGGAAGATTTATAACTTAGGTAGTTTTAATTAAAACTAAGGTTGATATCTCAATCAACTTCCACAAAAGGGTTATTCCAAATAGACTTTCTCTATACCGAATAGCTTTATCCCCTTAAATAGCTCATACGAACTCCGTTTAAATCCTAAAAAATTTCTAAAAATTCCAATAAGATTATTTATCAAATAATCATATTATTTGGGTACAGTATTTTATAACCCGAGATCAGGATATAGTCAAGGTCTCAGCTTAGGTTTCCCAAATGGACCTAAGCTGAACTAACATTTACAGTTCTCTCAACGGGAAACACGTCCTCACTGGATCTCTCATCCAGCTGCTTACCTCCACTAATCAACTGTAGTCACTTGACTTGTCTTTGACCCACCAGGTCTTCTCGCCAGTTGTCAGGTCCGTAGACCCAATAGGACTCGGTTGGTTGTCAGGTCCCGCGGATCCAACCAGACTTCCTACCAGATATCGAGCCTAGCTCGCAGACCTATATAGACTTCCCACTAGCTATCGAGTCCACGGATCTAGCTGGATTTCAGTCTAGTGTCAGGTCCTTCATACCAATCAACTCCTGCACTCTTGGTAGAAAGATTATCAAACATCACATCTAATTTTAATATATTTATCATACATCAAAAGTCAAAATTAGATTATTAGTGCAATTTGCACTAACATATAATAATACATTCATAAGACTCTCTCTCTCTATATAAAAATATAATTCATAGTTAAATTCGGTATTGGAGAGAATGTTCTTACCCGCGCAACAAGAGACGAGGCATGCATGCAAGTTCCAAAAATGATACAGAGGATATCCACAACTAAGGATCTCTTAGTGGTTGTGTGGATCAACAAGAGTACTAAAGTTACTATAACTATCATGAACACCATCTCAAGTACTAATAGTTTGATGACCTTCAACTAAATTATATTTACATGTGTAGATTGGTTAGGGAGAAGTTTTAGATGATACAACAAATATGATAGCGGAAAAAATTTAGGGAATGTTATACTTACACGGCCTTGGCGAGAAGCATAGATTAAGAAAATGGTTAGGTAGAATACTAATTTAAAGGCTATGTCAATACCATTTAAATGTCATAGTAATAATTACCAATGGAAACTTCATACACTAAATTTCATCTCTATTCAACGATGAATATTATTTTCTTTTCGCTAATAATTTCAAATTAACTATGTTTCTTTTTATTATTAACGATCCTTTTTGCAACGGCTCTATAGTTCTGTCTATATTTAGAGACGGAATTATAATATCGTCCCTAAGTTAAAGACGAAAATATATTTTTGTCCCTAATTCGGTAGTTAAAAAATATATTTTTTTAGTGATTATCATTTCTTAGTTTAAAATCTCTTTAAAATTTAATATTTTTGGAATTTGATCTTTAATTATTTTTTCAATTAGAAAAAAGTTTGTAATTAATCAAGAATTAAAATTTTATGATAGTTAAAATATGAAACAGTACGTTCAAAATACGTTTCATATTTTTTTTTACAAATTTAATTTCATCATTTAAATTTTTTGAAAAAAGTTAAATTTTAAAATTCTAAAGGTCTATTAAAAATTCTTCAAATTTAAAAAGAGAAAGAGCTCGAAAATAAGGCTAAAAGTATATATTTATTTTTAATTTTTAAATTTAAAATTAATAAAGTATTCTTATACAATATTATATTATTAATATATATAATAGATTTAGTTAAATATACCGATTAAAATAAGATTAATCATTAATCAATGAGAAATTAATATATTCTAAGGATAACTTTTTCTCTTTCTAGTGGAATAACTTTTTTTTTAAAAAAAATAAAGATGTTGTTTGAGACTAGTTATATACATTATGAAATTTAGTTATTTGAAAAATTATTTTATATTTTCTAATTATTTTAAAAATTTTGAATGACAAGATCATATAATTTTAAAAACTCTTGGAATAAATTATTCAATTATAATTTGATGATCAATAAATAATTTTTTTTGTTAGATACGTTTATTTCACACTTCATGACGCAATACACATACACATAGAGAAAAAAAGAGAGATTGATTTGTTTAATCATTAATGCAAATTAATATAGGAAAGAATATAAAAACATATATTAATCAAAATTCAAAACTAAAATCTTTAGACGGGTAGCTCCACTTCAGCTCTAGCATCCTTATTTGATGTGGACTTGAAATAACAAGTATAGAGAACTAGTTGGGCAAGGCCAAAGAGAGTTCCCAAACCATTTGGAACCTAATGAAAGAAAGTGATAGAAAAATATATATTAATTGATCGATCAAGATTATATATATGGACTTAACTATACAAATACTTACAAGGAGATTGATGTCGAAGGGGAGGAAACCATAGCTAGTCCAACAAACTCCATTGAGGAAGCTAGCAAGAGAAAGTGTGAAAGGCATGAACTCCACGCTTTTTATTTGAATCACAAGTTTCTACAAAAGTATAATAATAAATTTATGAGACTCTTTCTCTATATATATAAAATATAAGTCATAGTTAAATTAGGTATAGGATAGAATATAACGCTCTTACCATCACAACAAAAGGAGAGGCATACATGCAAGTTCCAAAGATGATACAGAGGATACTCACAACTAAGGATCTCTTAGTGGTTGTGTGAATCAACAAAAGCACTGAAGTTACTACAACTATCATGAATACCGTCTCAAGTGCTAATAGTTTCATGACCTTCAACTAAATTGGATTTATATGAGTAGATTGGTTAGGGAAAAGTTTTAGATGGTACAAATATGATAGAGGAAAAAATAATGGACATGTTATACTTACGCGGCCTTGGCGAGCAGCATAGATTAAGAAAACAGTGAGGTAGAATACTTCAAAGGCTATACCGATGCCATTGATGGTGATCACGAGAAGGCTATTGGGGTGGACAATGGGCAACCCATAGAAAAACCAAAGCAAGCAATTGAGTAATGTAGCGAGGTAAGGGATTGGCGAAAACTTCTTCACATCCTTGCTCTTGATGATTTATATATACGTCGACCTATAAATCATGGAAGAGTTGCATTTAAATTAACATATAATCTTTCTAAGTAATTAGCAATAACAAGAAAAATAAAGAGTTTAAAATCTTACATGGGCGACAAAAATAAACCACACGAGATTACATTGCCTGCAATGAAGATGAGTTTTTGTTTATCATAGATTATGGAAGATACATGAAATTATTGATTTTTTTAAAGTATAATAAATACACATACCTATTATTCCAATGATGTTGCGGATGATGCTTTGGTTGATAATCATCTTTATTGTAATATTGTTAACTCAAATTCTGCCTTGTAAATCAATGAAAATATAATCAAATCAAATATACCTTTCCATTTCATCCAAATGAATTAATTAAAAAGAAAAACATATTAAAAAACCAAACTAAATCATATAATTTGTACGTGCCAAAAAGGAGGAGGATGAATCTGTAATATCCAAGAGTATGTTGCTAACTCCTCTACTCTTCCACGGTGGAGCTGTCCCTCTTTCTCTAGATCTTATGATGGGCATGCAAAGGTTGTATTTTATAGCCTAATTATATGACTTAGTTTGTTATATTTTTCATAATATCTATGGATAATGTTATAATCATTTGTTATTGTTGGACTTAGTGAATTTCACTTTTTTTTTATTAAGATAGGATATTCCATTTTTAATATAAAAAGAAAAGTTCAAATTATTTTAATTAATTAGCATAATAGATTAAAAAACATGGTCTAATGAATGAATAAGTTTTAGTTAATCTAATGGATTAAATGTTATTTAATAATTTGATAGATTATTCTTGAATTATTAATTTATGTTTTCGTGTAATTTAAGCGAATATTTTAGAAAAAAGAGAATTTTAAAGGTTTAAATTATTTAGGTATTTAGTGAAAAAAAGTTTCATTAAATAATAAAATAGTTTAAATAATATGGATAATTAAATGAGTTAATTGTCTTGATAATAATAACGTTTTTATTATTTAATATTAACTATCGATTGAGTCAATTATTAATGATATTAAATTCATAAGAAAAAAATAAATATCTCTTAATTTTATTATTAATAATAATGTTTTTATTATTTATTATTAATTATTGATTAATTCAACTAGTGATAGTAAGTTTATAAGATAAGAGAGCTGAATCTCTATTTTTTATAATTAATCATAATATTTTTATTATTTACTATAATTAATTATCGATTAAGTCAACGTAACTAATGATCACAAGTTTATAATATAAAAATAAATCTCTTAATTTCCTTGATAATAATAATATTTTTATTATTAATTATTTTTATATACGTTTTGAAATTTATTTATTTGAAAAAACATTTTGAAATTTTAATTATATTAAAAACATTGAATGATAAAATAATATAATACATATTAAAAATTATGAGAGTAAATTATTCAATTATAATTCAATGATCAATAAATAATTTTTTCCCATTAGATTTATTAGATTTATGCAAGTGAATAAATCAATATTTTACTATCTGAATATCTTTTTGCTATATGTTGAAGAATGTAACAGAAGCATTAATATAAAATTAATGACAATTTCATAGCATTTTAACATTAATGAAGACATTAAATCTATTAATGACGATATTAAATCCAGTATTAAATGACCATAATTTGGTTATTCATTGCAGGCAAGGTGAGTGCTCCTATATAAGGAAGCTAGATCTTGAGCAAAGCAAGAAAAATAGTGAGAGAGAAAGTAAAAGAGTTCCTCTACCTTCGTTCCCCGATTATTTTCTCTTAGTCGTGCATTCGTTCGGCTGAACTACTTGTGATAGCATTCGGGTGCATTCTCAGTTCACCACGAACAACCAGTGCTTGGTTGCGTGCGCCGTTTTTGTCATTGTATTCTGGGAAACAAA
Source organism: Zingiber officinale (assembly GCF_018446385.1). Taxonomy (NCBI): domain Eukaryota; kingdom Viridiplantae; phylum Streptophyta; class Magnoliopsida; order Zingiberales; family Zingiberaceae; genus Zingiber; species Zingiber officinale. The sequence continues at coordinate 20,738,717 of NC_055989.1, forward strand.
TGACCTGAGAGAACCTCGAAGCACAGCCGGAGGTGAAACAAATCTGTTTCAAGGAAACTGCGTTGAAAGTAGGTCTCGGTATCTTAGTCAGCGATTTTTTTTTTCTAATTCGACGATCGACTCTTGATTCAGTGATCGACTCCCGATTCTGCTACGCACCGCATAAACTCTGCAATTATTAGAGTAAATTATTCAATTATAATTCAATGACCACTAAATAATTTTTTTCCATTAGATATGTTGATATGGGTTATGATGAATGGATAAGGTGACATGGCAGTTAGAGTTAAGATAACGGGGCAGTCAAAGTCAAGATGATATGACAATCCTACTCAAAAAAGAGTAATATCCCTCATCTGACCTAGATCAGTCGCCGAGTGTTAAGGTTCTTAAGCTAACCAGACCGGGCTTTAATCCTGCCGGGAGGAGACAGTCAGTTACTAAGTCGAGCGAACCAGGGACACTAACGTCTCAAGGGCGGCCAGATATTAAGGCAGTCAAGCTTAAGGCCGATCGACCTTACATATCGACTAGAATGATTGGCTCACTCTACAACATACCAAATCATAAATGATAGTGCACATGTGTATCCGTCCAACCTTAAAGTTGGGCCAACATGTATGCACTGATCGTACAAATATTCGGTCGCACAAATATCCGACTTGGAAATGTTACAATGTAGCTACATCTCTCTACGACCCCTTATTGACTCGGGCGAATAAGAGGGCGACCGGGTCTACAACACCTATCCTTCTATTTCTATATTGACGGGATTCCGACTATGTATAAGTTATCACAAGGGCCCAGGAAGTAAGAGCTACTATATTATTATTGTGGCTCAAGTAGATCCCCAACATGACTAAAGCACTATATCATTCTCTAAGCAAATATCACAATGCTATGTAGAGTATAACAGAGTGGCTTAATGATCGAGCTCGATGAACGAGGCACACATAAAGATGGTAGGCCTTAATGGTTAGCTAAGATACATGTGGTATAATATATAACAAGACAGATCAGGCAAAATATCACCGAACAACCTAAATATGCAGACGACTTAAGGACCAACCAAGATATATCCTGTGATTAGTATCCTAACAAGGCGATTGATTTAATGATCGACGATCGGTCACCGGCTTAGAGACCGGTCGAGATATACTTATTAAATAGCATCATAATGAGGTAGGCTTTAAGGCCAGTTGAGACAAATGCATAATGCGTCTGAACGTCCCAACAAAACGGTAGGCTTAAGGATCGGTCGAGTTAGGCTCAGCAAATAACATCATCCTGACTAGATAGCCAACTTAAAGACCGGTTGGGATATATTCAGTAAACTACATTAGCTTAACATTGCAGCTGACTTAAAGACCGGCTGAGACATATTCAGCTCGCAACATCATCTCAATAGGGAGTAGGCTTAAGGATCGGCTGAATTATGTTCAGCAGATAATATCTCGGCAATCCTGACAACCGACAGAGAAGAATGCTTACGACGGAAGAAAGTAAAAGCAACAAATACGACGACTACGGCTAATCGTGCGATGAGCGACGGTACTGTGCGTGCTCGTGGAGAGGAGGGTGAGCGGTGGAAGATAAATAAAAACTTAGATTTTTAATTAAAACCTTACGTTAAGAACTCCAATTAGCTCTCACTTTAAATAGATATTCTAAACCGACTTTATATCCTACTATTTTATCTCCATAAAATCTAAAACGACTCATTTAAACTCCTAAACAATTTCATAAATGTCTATAAATTCACCTAAACATATTTTCTGATTAATTATCTATTTTTTTTAATATTTTCTAAATAAATTCATTTAGTTGGAATTTTTAATTATTTTAATCTATATATATATATTTTTTGCATTTTATATTCTACCCCATTAATAAAAATTTGGTCCTTAAATTTACTACTTAAATTATAATACTAAAATATCCTCATCTAAAAGTAACAACTAGGCAATACACATATATACTAGTCCATTCTAGTATCCTGAATAGTCTATAATTGTATGAGATCCCTTATACACCACATGATCTATTCGCTACGTTTGAACTCCTTTGTGCATGTCCATAGTGGATACTCCAGTTAGTGAATGGTAGACTCCGTTTGTCTATCTGTCTAAAATTTTGTACAAAGTGAAGTTTTGCACGAAGCAAAGTTTTGTACACATAACTCGTTGAAAACTCCACCAAGTAATCCAAAGAGTCAGTCTAGCGAGTCAGTAGTAAATGGACGAACTTAATTAATCGATCAATGATCACGACTACAAGAAAACAGGGCTTCAGAGATGAAAAAAATCTATTTCTGAAAGTCATTTTTCTATCTCTAAAGAAAGTTTGAGATGGAATATTCTGTCTCAAAAATCCGTTAGTCAATTGTTGGGAGCTTGACGCCACTAGAGGGGGGGGGGGGGGGGGAATAACAAGTCACCCAACATTTGCTTCCTACAATGGTTAGTATGCATAGCGGAATACAAAAATAAATACTAACAAGAGAAAGCAAACCTAACACGTTAATTTAACATGGTTCGGAGATAAAGCTCTTACTCCACGGTTGTCCGTAAGGTGGATGATCCCGATCCATTGGTGGATGACTTCCCGAAAAACCTTTGGCTAGCTTAAGTAGTTCCTTGTGGGTGCAAAAACATCGCCACAAACTCGCACAAACTCTTGATTACTTAAGAAGACCATGGAGACTCTAATAGGGGTTAACCACCTATATTTTCGTCAACCATAGCCAAGCACCCCGAGCTCTCTTAAATAGAGCTCGGGAGAAAAATACCTAACTGTGTTTTCTACCACCAGTCGATTGGTACAATCACCAGTCGACTGGTCCTAAGTGAAATTTGACCGTTACAAGCCAACGGTTGGCCACCAGTCGACTGATGAAAACACCAGGCGACTGCTACAGTAACGCTATAGTACTGCTACAGTACTGCTACAGTAACGCTGCAGTACGCGCTAAAATTTTACCCTGAGTGCACTCTCTCATGCACTCATCCTTGCCCGCACAATCTAAACCTAGCTTTCTAGCCTCCTCCATCAGTCTTGCGTCCCTCGGATACCTCCCCATCCTTCACGCCTTGCCTTCTGGAGCTTCCATTAGCCTTGTCATCATTGTCGGGTGTTCACTGCCAAGAGCCACGCTCCGGGACTTCATCCTTTGCCAAGTCACACTTGGACTTACATTGCCAAGACTACATACTTAGACTTACACCGCCAAGACTAACCCTTGGACTTTCCTCCTTTGCCAAGATCACTCTTGGACTTTCCTTGTTGTACCTGTATCCTGCACACTCACAATGCATATCAAATATAACAATAAACCTAACTTAAACCTTTGCCCAAACATCAAAACCTAGGGTACCCAGATTGCTCCAACAATCTCCCAGTTTTTGATGTTTGGCAACCCGTTTAAGTTAGGAAAATAATATAGCAATACATATGCAAATAAATATGCAAATCAACTCATGCATAAATAATGGAACCTAAATCCCTAGGCTCCCCCTTTACCTAAGCTCCCCCTTGAGCTAGGATTTCTTGCAAAGGTAAACTTCTCCCTCTTTGCTAATAAATGACCAATCACTCCCCTTCACCTAAGGTCCCCCTTGAGCTAGGATTTCTTGCAATGGTAAACTTCTCCCCCTTTGCTAATAAATGAGCAATTGCTCCCCCTTCACCTAAACTCCCTCTTGAGCTAGAATTTCTTGCAAAGGTGTGTAGATTTCCCACTTAAACCTATACTTCTCTCCTTTTGCCATACATCAAAAAGAGCTACAACAATATTCTAATTATTAGATTCTTTGATCTCTGGTAACCGATCCAGTTAAGGCTGATCGGTCTGGTGACCGATCAGCGCGTGCCAACTTGCTGATTTTCGACTGTTTTGTCTGAAATTTCAGCTGGGAGTTGGTGTTTTGGATTTCTAAAGGTTTGAAACTCTCCAAGACATTGTTGGTATAATGGTCAAGGGGGAGTTGACCTTTAGGGGGAGTTTTACCTATTGGTCAAGGGGGAGTTGACTTTTAGGGGGAGTTTTTACTCCTAAAGACTTGAGTGATATGGGATTATCACTAAGTTGATTATTGAATTTAGTATCAAGGGGGAAATTAAGGGTTTCAATGAAAGGTATGAGACTTTCATTAGGAAGAAACTCTTGACCTTGATTCACTCCTTTTTGATGTGTGTCAAAAACGGGGAGAATGGAGAATGTTCAAGGAAGAACATTGGAGTTAGTGGGAGAGTTTGTTGATCACAACGAGTGAAGTTGTGAACAACGATAATTTACTCTTCAGGGGGAGAGTTTGTTGATGTGTGCCAATAGGGGGAGAATGGAGGTTTTAAGTTAGGCCTTCATTATCTAAGAAGGAGGTTGCCTTCTTAGAAGGAGAATGTAAGGTTGTAACTTATGCTTCATTACCTAGTGGCATGAAGAGAGTTGAGGCTATTGGATTAGCCTAACTTAAAGGTATTGTCAAACATCAAAAGGGGAGATTGTTGGTGCATTTCCGTGGGTCAAGGTTGACCTAGTTGACTGAGCGTAAACCTTGGTCATGGTTTCGATGTTTGACAATACAGAAGACATGTAGACATGGACAATGCAGTGCGGTTGTCCATGCGAGATACCGATCGGGGTCCGATCAAGTTGGATGAAGAAGAGTCAAGTAGGTCAAGGTTGGCCGGACACTTGATTGGGAAGTCCTAACTGGATGTTAGGCGATTGAAAGTCCCGGTGAGTGAAACCAGGCAGGAAAGTCCCGTGAGTGAAGCCAGGCAGTTAAGTCCCGTGAGTGAAGCCAGGCAGATGGAAATCTGGTGAGTGAAGCGGTGAAAATCCTAGTGAGTGAAGCTAGGTGAAAGTGAAAGTCCCGTGAGTGAAGCCAGCAAAAAAGTTCAAGCAGGGAGCTTGGCACGGAAAAGCCCAAGTATGGAGACTTGCACAGGAAAAGTCCAAGTATGGAGACTTGGCACGGAAAAGTCCAAGCAGGAGCTTGGCACGGAAAAGTCCAAGTACGGAAGCTTGGCATGCGAAGTCGGAGAGGGCTCTGGCTCGTTCTCCGGACTAGGTCGAGAGGGCTCGGTAGCTCGCTCCTGACCAGGTCGAGAGGGCTCAGCTCGCTCGGACCAAGCGAGAGGACTCGGTAGCTTGTTCTCCGGACGAGGTAGGGTTTGGGGAGTTTAAACCCGGATCGGTCCGTAACCGATCCAAAGGATACGCTAGGTTATCTCGACGGCCCGTGACCGATCAAGAACCAAACGAAGCATTCGCTTTATCCGATCGGTCGGCCGATCGCTGATCGATCAAGAGTATGAAATTCCCGATCGGTTTGCAGACCGATCAGAGATCACCTTCGGGAGGGAAAGGGAGTCCGATCGGTCATGGGACCGATCAGGAAGGACCTGATCGGTCCACCGATCGAGGAAGGGCCCGATCGGTCTTGTGACCGATCAGACTTGTGGACCGATCGGGAGGAAGCCCGATCGGTCCAGGCGATGCTGAAACGGCTAGTTTCTTCGTGTCTTTTCGCAGTTATAAAAGGGATTGAGGAGCCACTGTTCTTTGCTCTTCTTCCTCTTCTTTCTACTGAGCTGCTGGTGTGCTCTTGAGCTTTGCTGAGTTTTTCGACTGGGTTCCTGCTGTTGTAGGCGTCTCGTGAAGTTGCTGCTTCAACCAGTCTACAAGAAGGCAAGCTAGGGTTATTACATTTGTGTATTGTACTTAGTTTCTTACTGTATTCTTGTACTCCTGTTCATCTTGCTGTTGCAAGACATTGTGGCGAGGTTTCTCCACCCAGAAGGAGTGATTATTAGCCGGGTTTCCGAGGACTCATCCACCGACGGATTGATAGGCTTCGTCCACCTTACGGACACGCCGAGGAGTAGGAGTTTCATCTCCGAACCTCGTTACGTCGACGCGTATTGAGGTTTGATTTCTTGTCTTTGTTTCGTTGTTTTTATTTCCGCTGGGCTAACCTTGATTTGTAGAACGAAACGAACGAGATTTGGGGTCGGCTATTCACACCCCCCTCTCTAGCCACGACCATCGATCCTAACACCAATTCCTTTTAGATATAAATGATTTGTATGTTCCATCTCTTGAATCATTTTGTTAATCATCTCCTTGTGATTTTCTTCTCTTTATCTACCTTCTTCGATAAACTTTTCTTCCCTCTGCCTACCTTATGTGATAATGAGTTTCATTTTTATTTTACTTTTAATAATGTCTTTCTCCATCCTCTTGTTAATAGCATGCATGTCTTGAATTTCTTCCCTTCGCTCTCCCTTGTCTTCCAATTCCATTACATGAATTGCTTCTCTTCTACAAATTAACAAACCAACCAAGTGTGTTGAGATAATCTAGCAAATTAAAACACGAAATGAATAAATCTTACAAACACAATATCACATAAAATAAAAAAGCTTAATATTCACCAACACAATACCACATAAACTCTAAACGCTACCAAGAAATAATCATGTAACATTAGTAAACAAAACTATAGCAGATAGTAAGCAAATGGTACCAAGCAAATGATTAAAAGATAGATTTGAATGCAATCAAACTTTCATCCTCCACCTTATGGCCAACTGCATCATGTATCGAAATAACATTGGCTAGAACTCCTTGGCATCCCTTCATCATGAGCTTCCTTGCACTGATGCAGGAAATGAGGTGCGGTCTCTGTCTGTTCCTGGTTGCCTCAAAAATAAATGGTTCCTCGCAGGGTGGTCGGACGAACACTGACCTCCGCCGAAAGTCGATTGAAGCTCCATTCTGCGATAACCAATCCATTTCCAGAATAATGTCAAACTCAAGCATTAGCAACACAATGAGATCTGCCTGAACCACATGCTCCTGTAGTCTAAGCTCCATGCCCTTCGCTATCCTGGTAGAAAACATCTGCTCGCAAGAAGGTCCAGTGACTATAAATCCAATCTCTCTGTCTTCTGGTAAGATACCTAGTCGCTCTACAAAGTCCTCAGATATAAATGAGTGTGTAGCTCCCGAATCCAGCAAAGCATAGGTAGCTACACCTGCGATGGATATCCTACCTGTGACAACAATACCATTATATTCACTTAAGCATAACAATTATCGAAATTTTCCCGTTAAGCCCCTTAACATTTTGAATCAATCAAATTTTCGTCCTTATTATGTTTGGAGCTCTATATTTCTTATCTATATTTTGGTTATTGGAGGTCTCATCTCAGATCATGTAAATCGGCCATGCTTAACATTTTATGCGATAGACAATAAATACATTAAATTAGTTGGATTACCTGTGACAAGCGTAGTGTCTGGCTCTGCTTCCTTGGCATCCATCACAAATGCTCATCCGATCACTGGTTCTCGTAACTTTGGGCATTCTTTAGCTTTGTGCCTGTCTCCTCCGCATTTGAAGCACTTGTAGGTACCCCACAGGCACTGACCATAGTGCTAGCGATTACACTCCTTGCACAATGGCTTTTCCTCTGTCTTTGGAGTAGTTGCTTCATGTGGTTGTTGCTTCATTTGCCATTGAGGCTTCGACTGTCCTTGCCCTTTATTTGGTCTAGTATATAACTTCTTATTCTGTTGTTGTTGCTGTTGTGGAGGAGGCCTCTTCCTCTTCACTTCCCACTTGATATCTTTCAAGGACTGCTCGACTCTGAAGGCTCTAGTGACAGCGTCCTGGTATTCAGTTGGATTGGTCAACAGAACGTCCCAACGAATGGTAGGCCTGAGACCATCCAAAAAGTGCCTTAATTTTTCAGTAGCATCATTTGCAATTAGGGGCACAAAATGGTATCCACTATCAAACTTCTTGACAAACTCAGCAATAGACAAGTCTCCCTGTCGGAGACTCATAAACTCCCTCTTCAACCTCGATCTCCCATTAGCGGTAAAATACTTTTCGTAGAAGATCCTCTTGAACTCCTCCCAGGTCAAGGTATTCTAATTAAATTCCTTTTCAGCTCCCTCCCACCATAGAGAAACATCATCCTTCAACAGATATATGGCACATCGAACTCTGTCAATGTCAGTCATATCCATGTATCAGAATATCACCTCCAAGGATCAAATCCACCCCTCAACAACAAAGGGGTCGGTAGTGCCAGCAAAATCCTTAGGGTCCATCCTCCTGAACTACACATACACGTCCTCCTGTCATTCCCTATGGGCATTACTAGTATGCCACTCCAAGAGTCAAGCCATCCCTTCTAGCATACGGGTAGCAACATCTGGTAGCGGAGATGGGGGATCAAGCGCGACATGTCTCTCCTCCTCACGTTCTCCTCCGTCACGACTATCTTCCCTACGCCTTTGATAGACCCGTCTTGGAGGCATACCTGCACAAATCATCCAATCTCACTCGTAACCATCTTACACTCGTTTGAAACATTTAACCAACTAACTTTTATAACATATAAGCATTTAAATTCAGCATATATAATTCAAAGTGGTAATAACTCACAGACTTGGAGCTCGACACTTGGACTTCCCGGACTGGCAGTACACATCCCTTACAAGATCCTTGCTCTAATACCAACTGAAATGACCCTAAGTTTTTTTTTCCATGCATCATATAACATTCCAATAAATAAAAAAATTATTTGTAATTAATAAACCAGTCATACATCCTGGAGATCTAAATTGAAAATTACTTTATTCTCTCTAAATCATAAACGTTGTTTATTTATTCTTTATGCGGAATCGGAAGGTCCTTGGGAGTGTTATGTCCAGCCCAGACTGGTCAAGGGTCCAAGCCTCCAACGTCGTCCGTTTCTACACCTGCTACAAATCAAACCTAGTGAGTTTAACTCAGCACCTCCAAACCATAGCAGCAAAATTCCTTAACTAGTCGCATGCATCATTAAATCTACCTTTACTTGGAACTTGTTGTCAAGCATACAAGTAAGTAGGCATATAAACATTTTTTCATAAAACATTAAACTATGAGTATCACACAACATTATTTTGAGTATCCTTCAATCATTACATTATGGAGCATTTTCCTTTAGCATTTATCGTATATCATTCTTATGTGGAGATACATTAGTCATCCTTTATCTTTTGTTCGATTGATCAATCTGTTTAACCATGGTACCAGGTGGTGGGGCGTCAGCAACTCTCGTCACTGGGCCATGGCCAAATATGGAAATATGATATTGGGGTCCCTCTGGGGCCTTGTCCCGTAAACGGGGTCCTTCTGGGGCCTTGACCCTCACAGAATTTCCATTAATCCTCATCATCATTGTCATTTTTCATTTTTTACATAATTAAATAAGCATTCATACCATTCATTTAAATAAGACACACATAAATATGTATATCATTAATTACGTGAGCTCAATAAGCATGGATATCACTAACTAAATAAAGCTAAATAAACATGATTATCATTTACTATATAAAGCTAATTAAACAATCATACCATTAACTACATGAGCTCGATAAGCATGGATATCATTAACTAAGTGAAGCTAAATAAACATGATTATCATTTACTATATAAAGCTAATTAAACAATCATACCATTAACTACATGAGCTCAATAAACATGAATATCATTAACTAAGTAAAGCTAAATAAGCATAATTATCAATTACTACATAAAGCTAATTAAACATTCATATCATTAATCTACATGAGACTCAAATAAGCATGCATATTACTAACCACGTGAAGCTTAATGATTATAAACATCATTAATTATTTAATGTCGGTGCAGCGGAGGCCGGCAAGAGGGGGGTGAATTGTCTGCACAAATTAAAACTACCCTCCTCGGATCTTTCAACTCGAAAGTGCAATAGCAATAAAAATAACTAAAACAATAAAGCTAAACAGAAGGACAGAGAAGACCGGGAGTTAACCTGGTTACAACCAAGAAGGTTGTTAATCCAGGGCGATGAAAAACGCACTAGAGAAATCTCCTTCTCTGTAGGCGGAAAAGCCTTCTACACTCTAACAGCTCAGAACTATTGCTAGGAATTGATTACATAATTGATGGAACAATTGATTTTTAATTCCTAGCTCTAGGGGCCTTTAAATAGCCTCTGGAAATTCTATCCCAAGGGTCCAAGGCGTCCCCAACAAGGTTCAAGGTGCCTCCAACTCGGTGTAGCGGATAGAACTCTATCCGCTATGAACGGTCAAATTTGACCAGGCTGAAGGCGCCTCAAAGCAAGTCTGAGGCGCCTCAGTTCTTGAGGCGCCTCAGACTTAGACTCAAGGCGCCTCAGCTCGAGGCGCCTTCAATATTGGTTGAAGGCGCCTCGAGCAGTCTTCTCAACACCGTTTCTTCTTTGCTTTAACTTCCGAGGCTCCGTTTGTTTGGGTGATTGCGGTTAACCGAAATAGGACTCACTCGAACCCAATTTTTGGCCTTCTCCTCGAGCAACCTTCCTCCCCGGCTTAACATCCCTTGAATGCCGCACACGTTCTTCTCGCCCACCGGTGTACTCTTCCACAGCTCTCTCGTCCTTTGGACGCACTAAGCCCGTCAGCTCCCTTCCTGTGCCGTCCTTCTCGCTAGCTGCATCTTCCGCTTGACTTCCTGCGCTTCTAAGCTCCTGCACACTCAGACACAGGGATCAAACACAAAACAGGACCTAACCAACTTGGTTGATCACATTAAAACACCCACGGGGTCCAACAATCTCTCCCTTTTTTATGTGCATCAACCCAAGTTCAAGTTAGGGTAAAAATAGACAGACAAGTAATTTTAAAAAAAAATTACTAAACTAACATGCTAAGTATAAATTTGCAATAAGTAAAATTACAACTATTTAATTCAGAGTTAAAACAGAATTTTTCAAGAAATATTTAAAACTCAGAGTTTTGAAATCTATTGAAAACAATCAAATAGTTAAAAAAAATTCTCTCCCCCTAAACTTGTACCTTTCTCTCCCCCTTTGATCATAACAAAAACGGGGTAATAATAAGAGAATATTTTAAAAAAATATTTAGCAAATACTTAAGTTAGAACAATTTCTGAGCAAGATGAATTTAAAAAAAAAAATATCTAAGCAAAATTGAATTTTTAGAATTTTCCAAAAAAACTTCTAAGTAAACCGAATTTTTCAAAATAATTTCTAAGTCAAAATTAATTTTTAAAATTTTTTAAAAAATTTCTAAGTAAACTAAATTTTTAGAAATTTTCAAAATAATTTCTAGAATTTTCTAAAAATGTTTGAAAAACTTTCAAAGCATTATTTAATTCTAGTTTAATGCTTTTTCAAAAAGTTAATTAAACACTTTATTTCAATATTTCAGCTTCCAGGTCGTGGCGAGGCACTAGGCCTTCTTGGTTATTGGAGCAACAACCACTTCCTTAGACAAAACTTCTTAAAGAAATTTTAACGTTTAATTTTTCTTCTGAAAGCCTTAAAAAATTTTTTAATCTAGCAAGGATTTTGGAATCCAGTATAGATTCCTTCCTACTGGGTTATTCAAAAATTTAGGGGGTACATAATTTTTGGGGACTTTCCTAAGTTGTCCCTGATGTTTTCTAATATACCAATTCAATTTTCCATAAATTCTTAATTTTAATTTTGAAAATTTATTTAAGCATGCATCTTTATTCTTTAATTTCTCAATTTCAACTTTTAATTTTCCATTTTCTAGTTTTAGATTATCATACATTTCTAGTGGACATGCTTTTGCTAGGTTCAATTTCAATTCAGCATTTTCTTTTTCTAATTTGAGTAAGTCTTTAGAAAGAGACTTAATAAATTGAAATGATTGAGTAGGGATTAGATTGCGTACCTGACTTACCTGACTCAGTGATGCTCCCCATTCATCGTCGCTTTCTTCGTCTGAAGTTCCTCCCCCTTCATCTATGCTCATTTTTGAGCTTGAATCTTCTTCTAGCTGATGGTTAGCCATTAGTGCTAACCTAGAGAAGGCTTCTATGTCTGATTCTGAAGTAGACGAATCTGACCAAGTGGCCTTCAGGTTCTTGTGTTTGGAGAATTCTGGTTTCTTGTACTTTGTCTTTTCCTTCTCTTTCTCCTTTTTCTTTAATTTTGGGCAGTCATCTTTGATGTGCCCTTCTTCGTTGCAGTTGTAACAACGAACCATTTTTTTTCTTTGCTGATGCCTCTTTGTCTGCGATCTAAACTTATTAGAATTAAAAAACTTATTGAAATGCTTTACCAGTAGTGCCGCTTTCGATTGGTCGATCGAGGCTTCGGAGTCAGAATCGTTTGTTCTTGCCTTCAAGGCAATGTTCTGACTTGCTTTCTCCACTTTATTGGGCTCTGCAATCCGAGATTCGTGAAGTTCAAATGTAGAAAACAAATTTTCTAAAGTACTTACCTCGAAGTCCTTAGAGATGTAGTACGCATCTACTAAGGAGGCCCACTCTAGAGTTTTGGGGAAGGCGTTGAGCGCGTATCGGATCGAGTCCCGGTTTGATATGTCTTCTCCAAGATTGCTTAGTTGAGTTATTAGCTCCTTAATTCTTGCTTGGAGTTGCGCTACCTTCTCGTCGTTGTTCATCCGAAGGTTCGTTAACTGGGTCCGGAGGATGTCGCGCCTCGCTAGCTTAGCTTCCGAGGTACCTTCGTGAAGCTCTAGGAATTTGTCCCAGAGGTCTTTAGCGGAATCGTAGCTCCCGATCCGACTTACCTCCTGGGGCGGTAACACACTGAGTAGGTGGAATTCTGCCTTTCCATTGGCCACGAATTCTGCCTGCTCCTTCTTTGTCCAGTTGAATTCTTCTTTGTCTTTTGGAACTACATAGCCATATTTCATGATTAAACAAATATCAAATTCTGTCTTGAAAAATACCTCCATCCGGCGTTTCCACGTCGCGAAGTCTCCGTCGAACTTCGGGGGATGAATATTCGCTCCGGCCATCGTCTTGATCATTGTTCTTCAGTCGGCGGTTAGTCCTTCTGAGGCGGTCTTGCTCTGATACCAATTGTTGGTGCAGCGGAGGCCGGCAAGAAGGGGGTGAATTGCCTGGACAAATTAAAACTACCCTCCTCGGATCTTTCAACTCGAAAGTGCAATAGCAATAAAAATAACTAAAACAATAAAGCTAAACAGAAGGACAGAGAAGACCGGGAATTAACCTGGTTACAACCAAGAAGGTTGTTAATCCAGGGCGATGAAAAGTGCACTAGAGAAATCTCCTTCTCTGTAGGCGGAGAAGCCTTCTACACTCTAACAGCTCAGAACTATTGCTAGGAATTGATTACAGAGTTGATGGAACAATTGATTTTTAATTCCTAACTCTAGGGGCCTTTAAATAGCCTCTGGAAATTCTATCCCGAGGGTCAAAGGTGCCTCCAACAAGGTTCAAGGTGCCTCCAACTCGGTGTAGCGGATAGAACTCTATCTGCTGCGAACGGTCAAATTTGACCAGGCTGAAGGCACCTTAAAGAAAGTCTGAGGCGCCTCAGCTTGAGGCGCCTTCAACATTGGTTGAAGGCGCCTCGAGCAGTCTTCTCAGCTCCGTTTCTTCTTTGCTTTGACTTCCAATGCTCCGTTTGTTTGGATGATTGTGGCCAACCGAAATAGGGCTCACCCGAATCCAATTTCTGGCCTTCTCCTCGAGCAGCCTTCCTCCCCGACTTAACGTCCCTTGAACGCCATGAACGTTCTTCTCGCCCACCGGTATACTCTTCCGAGGCTCTCTCGTCCTTCGGACACACCGAGCCCATCGGCTCCCTTCCCGTGCCATCCTTCTCGCTAGCTGCGTCTTCCGCTCGACTTCCTGCACTCCTGCACACTCAGACACAGGGATCAAACATAAAATATGACCTAACCAACTTGGTTGATCACATCAAAACACCCACGGGGTCCAACATTTAAAGCTAAATAAACATCCACACTCCTAGACCTCCTCGAACATCAAGTGACCAACCATCCATCAAAATCTGCTACACACCCTTCAACAACTTTTCAAACCTTGTCACAAATAGCCCAAGTAATCCTTCAGAAAATCTACTACTTATAGCTCCCAATTCCCCCTCAAAACTTGCTGCACATACCCCAAATCTCCTCAAAAATCTGCTACTCTTAGTTCTCAAATCTCCCTCGAAAACCTACTATGTATGCCCTCGATATCTCTCAAAAACCTACTGCTCTTAATCGTCAAATCTTCCTCAAAAACTTGCTATGTATAACTCAGAAATCTCCCAAAAATATGTTGCTCTTAGCCTTCAAAACCCCTCTAAAACCTGTTGTGTATAATCCAGAAATCTCCCAAAAATTTACTGCTCTTAGCTCTTAAATCCCCTTCGAAAACCTGCTGCGTATGACCTCGATATCTCTCAAAAATATGTTGCGTATACAAGTTCAAAGGCATGGGAAGAAAATCGAAAAAATTGCTACATATATAGATTCAAAGGAGTAGAAGGAAAAGTCGAAAAACTGTTGCATATTCAGATTCAAAGGTGTAGAAAGAAAGGTCAGAAACCTACTGCATACACAGATTAGAAGGAGTATAAAGAAGGGTCAAAAACCTGCTGTATATACAGATTCAAAGGAGTAAAAAGAAAAGGATTTAAGAGGTGCCTTGCTCGGAGGCTTACTGTTGGCGCAGGTGACGACGAGGAGCAGTGGTGGGGCATCTCTTTGACCTCGTTCTTCCTTCCAAGGTCGAAGCCAAGAGCTCTCCCTCCCCCTTTCTTTTCTCCTGCCAAGACTTCTCCCTCCCCCTTTCTTTTCTTCCACCGAGAGCCCTCCTTCCTCTTTTCTTTTTTTTCCTCTTCACCACCCCTCTTATAAGAACTAAAACCTAGGATTAGATCTATTCCTCATCAATTGGGCTGAGCCTATATGTTCATTAGTTGATTATTAGCAAATTAGCCCACCCTTAAGTAAATAAAGATCCTATTATCATGCTCCCCTTGTTTGTTTATTTTTTTTAAAAGACGGGCTTTACACTATCAGCTCAACTTGCTTTAATAACAATTTATAGGATCATATTCACACTAGAGGGTGTGAATAACATGTTTACTAATTTTACGAGTTGATATTAAAAGTAACTAAATAAAGCAATCAACAATAAGAGTTTGCAGTAGAAGAATTAAAGACTAAATAACTTTATAATAAAATAAAGAATAAATTAAACTTGCAGCAGAAAGATTTACTAAACTTAAACTAAGTTACTATTTAATGAAACAAATATCAACTTGCAATAGAATTTCTAAATAAACTTATAATGACAAACTAATTAAACTTATAATGACATAAACTAATTAAACACACAACGATATAAACAAATTAAATTTGTAATGTTGTCTTAATAAAATATAATGATTCCTTTAAAAGAGGTGGAGAAAATCTTTAACAAGAATCAAATAATGTTAAGCACAATATGAAAAATTTTAAGATGTTAGGTAACAAGATAGAATTTGAATTTACAAAGCACGATATTGTCGATTTGAACTTGATGAGTTTGTAGTGTGAGGTTCGCTCACAATAACTTTATTTATGTATTGTTTGTTAGTTAGAGCCCTAGAGTCAATCATTTGATAATTGTATTATGGACTTGTTGTATCATATTCTTATATAAATAAAGGCATTTGTTTTTAGTTATTATATTTACTTGTATTGATGCCAAATAAACTGAGTATAATAGCGTCCTTGAGTAGAAGGTTCTTACCTATATCAATCGATTAGTTGAATCGATAGTAAGATGATATAGGGAACACTACTCTTAATCATTCCTAGTCGAGTATTAACATTCAGGGACAATGTTAATGCAATAAGACTAGCATGTAGGTTAACTCGATGACATGATTGTTGGTGCAACCTTAGGTCAAGGTTGACCTGGTTGACCCGACTCGAGTTGACGTGACTCGAGTTGTATTTTGATGTTTGACTTGGGAAGATTGTCGGTGCAACCTTAGGTCAAGGTTGACCTAGTTGAGTTGTATTTTGATGTTTGACACTCGTGGAAGAGTTGTATTCTTGATATGGGACAAGAATAGATGTTTGGGAGATTATTGGTGCAACCGTAGGTCAAGGTTGACCTGGTTGACCTGATTCGGGAAAAAGTTCAAGTATGGAGACTTGGCACTGGAAAAGTCCAAGCAGGGAGCTTGGCACGCGAAAAGTCCAAGTATGGAGACTTGGCAACGGAAAAGTCCAAGTATGGAGACTTGGCACTGGGAAAGTCCAAGCAGGGAGCTTGGCACGCGAAAAGTCCAAGTATGGAGACTTGGCACGGGAAAGTCCTGGTGAGTGAAGCCAGGCAGTAGGAAAGTCCTAACTGGGATGTTAGGCAGTGTGGAAAGTCCTGGTGAGTGAAGCCAGGTAGTGGAAAAGTCCTAACTGGGATGTTAGGCAATGGGAAAGTCCTAACTGGGATGTTAGGCAGTTGGAAAGTCCTGGTGAGTGAAGCCAGAAAGTCCTAACCGATGTTAGGCGGTGTGGAAAGTCCCGTGAGTGAAGCTGGGAAAATCCAGATGGATCGGGGATGATCGGACATCGGTGTTGAGGAAAGTCCAAGTAGGTCAAAGGGATTGACCGACACTTGGTTCTAGCAGTCAAGGAAGTGACCGGATGCTAGAATGAAGTACCAACATGTCGAGGTTGACCGAATGTTGGTTTGAAGGCTTGGGACTTGGTTTGGGCAAAACCAAGTCACTAGTTATCTCGATCGGTGACCGATCGCTGTGCTATCGATCGGATTCGATCGGTGTGGACCGATCAGAGCTTCCTCGATCGGCCGTGGCGACCAGGAGACGACGTCGCGGAAGGAAGCGAGTTGGGATCGGTCGTGGACCGATCCAGTGTCGATCGGTCCACGCATCGATCGTAGCACGCATGTCTCGTACCGATCGATCGGGGGACCGATCAGCAGGCATGTCCCTGACCGATCGGGGCTGATCGCGACACCTGATCGGTCCGGGACCGATCGGTGACAAAAGCTTCACGCGCTTAGGCCGACGGCCTGCACCGATCAGAGTTCTAGCTGCGACGCAACGGCTAGTTTCTTCACTCTTCTTCGCAGTATAAAGGGGTCGAGGGCAGCTGCACTACTTCTTCTTCCTCTTCTCTTCGCTACAGTGCTGCTGTGCTTGAGTTTTGTTGAGCTCTTCTTCGCAAGCTTCGCGTGAGCTTCTCGACTGGGATATCCTGCTGTTGTAGGTGTTCTGAGGAGCTGCTGCTTCAACGAATCCAGTCGGCAAGGAGGCAAGAAAACCTGTGTTTTTACATTCATTATTCTTGTCTTCTTGTATCTCTTGTTGTATTCCTTTCTTGCTGTTGCAAGAATATTGTGGCGAGGTTTCTCCACCCACAAGGAGTATATTGTATTAGCCGGTTTTCCGGGGACTCATCCACCGACGGATTGAGAGGCTTCGTCCACCTTACGGACACGCCGAGGAGTAGGAGTATCATCTCCGAACCTCGTTACATCGACGCGTTGAGGTTTGATCTTCTTGTTTTCATTTCCTTGTTTGTTTTTCCACTGCGCTAACCTAATTTGTAGAAAGAAACGAGCAAAAATTTGGGGTCGGCTATTCACACCCCCCTCTCTAGCCGTACGAAGGATCCCAACAATGATCTCACAAGTCATGGATATAGAGATATCAAGTTGACACATGGGTATGCATTGGAGAATATATACTGAATGACCCGCCATGAGAAAGTATCATGGATCATTATATGAGTGTCATATACTTTTTCATGTGGCTATTAGTATGGCTAATAGTCCTTAGACCTGAAGTCACCATGGTTCCCTACATAAGGAGTTATGTACTTTGGTTTCGTCAAACGTCACCCGTAACTGGGTGGACTATAAAGGCGATTACTGGGTATGTAAAGAATTATGCAAAGAGATGTGAGTGATGTAGATGGGATCTATCCCTCCTATATGACGGGAGAGACATCAATATTCTTGATAGAGTGAGACCACGAAGTGCATGACCATGCCCAAATGAGTTAATATGAGATATTGAGCTCATTTGATTTAGTGAGTCTACTTGGAGTTCAAGATTTAAATTGGTCAGAGGATGACACGGTCTATGCCTCACATTGATCAATCTAGATGTATAGGATAGAAGGACACTTGTCATATATTGTGAGGAGTCACAATTAATAGTCACAAGGTGATGTTGGATCTCAATATTCTTGTAACTTGGGTAGTAATGATGTGTTGCTAGATACCGCTCATTACTTATGCTCATAAATGGGTTTAGGGGCATTGCCAACGTTACAAGAATCTATAGGGTCACACACTAAGGACAATTAGATGGAGATTAGGTTCATATGATGAACCAAGAGGATTAGATTCATGTGATGAATCAAATTGGATTAAGAGTAATCCTAATTGGGCTAATTGAGTTGGACTCAAGTTGATTCATGTGTTCAATGAGTCTAATTTAGATTGTGACTCATTGAATCAATTTAATTAAATGAATTAGATTCATTATATTACATTGGCTTAAATTAGATGGTTGGATTAGATCAACCATGAGAGAGATTAAGTCAAGTTTGACTTGACTTGAGAGGAAGAGGAAGAGTCAAGTTTGACTTGACTATTTGCCACCTCATTTGTGAGTTGGCATTAAGTGACCAATAATGGTGTTACACATCATCATGTTTAGCACATGTGTGTGCCACCTCATGGAGGTTACAAATCTCTTTAATGGCCACATTAAATGAGAATTGGGGTTTCAATTCCCATTGTGGCCGGCCACTTATGGTGTTGAATGAGATTGAATTTCATTCAAGGCATTTTTCATTCCATCTTCTTCCTTGCTCTCTCTTCTTGCTCTCCCTCT
The DNA here is from genome assembly GCF_018446385.1 of Zingiber officinale. Classification (NCBI taxonomy): domain Eukaryota; kingdom Viridiplantae; phylum Streptophyta; class Magnoliopsida; order Zingiberales; family Zingiberaceae; genus Zingiber; species Zingiber officinale. The sequence continues at coordinate 20,757,452 of NC_055989.1, forward strand.
CCTCCTCTTGCCGTGACTGATCAAGGGTGCTAGCACACCTTTGTTTAGTTTTTCTCCACCCATTTTTTCATGTGGATACTTCTAGAGGATCGTACGCTTGACGATCTCGAGATCTGGCACTTCCTTGGACGAGCGGGATTCGTAAAGGGCACGCATCAAGGGTAAAAGGTTTTTCTCCTTGTAAATCTAGTTTAGAACTAAGTCTAAGAAACTCGTACTCGTAAATTTTTATTTTATTTTACTTCGCACGGATCCGGTGGCTGGGGTTTCAGGGTTTCTGCGACGCGAAAAAGCGATTTTCGCGGCCCGAAAGACCCAACAGTGGTATCAGAGCCACGTGCGAAGCGCGTACGAGTTTGGTTTATATTTTTTATGAAAAATTACAGTACTGTACTTTTCTGTGAATTTCTGATTTTTACATATTTTTATTGTATTTTTCTCGTAGAAGCGAAGCACAAGTGTTTCGACACTTGTAGGCTTCGACTACCGAGAAGATTTTTCCGAAACGGTAAGGTTTCGCCCCAAATCTTTTTGGGACAGCGGACTAAGGCGCTGTAGGATCGCTTAGGGACACTCACGATAGTTATATCGCGGGTAGGCGTACTACCCCTGGCCTCGCAAGGGGATATGTTCCACGATTGCGCCCGAAAACCGCTAAACGGGACCGCCGGGAAAATTTTACTCATAAAAATTATAAAAATTGTAGTAAAAATTACAGAAAATTATAGAAAATACAAAATTTAGAATTATGTATAATTTGTGATAGTCATGGCCCAAAAAGACCCAATTGGATTGATATATTTGTGTTGTAATTCATATTACGGCCTGCGCGCCGTCATTTGTATTGTGTGTGCTGTATATTTGATACGCGACTTGCGCGTCGTGCCTTTCTCCATTTATTCTTGTTGTAAATTAGTTTAGACTCGAATGTAACTCGATTTTCAAAATTGTAATGTACAAAATTGGAGCGGTGGAAGGTCCACTCGAGACAGAGTTACGAGGAGGGCGCGAGCAACACAAGGTGGTCAAAGGGAGGAGCTTGAGAAGTTGTTGACCTTAGGTTGACCATCCGATCTTCTCATTGGCTTGAGAAGATCGTAGTAGGGCCATGACTAATCACAAATAATTTAATTAATTGCTTGAGTGTATGTGATGCATAATTAGTAATTAATTAGTGTCTAACGATTAGATTAGATCTAAATCGTGTACAAGATGCACCCTCTCGATTAGATTAGATCTCAATCGCGTCAACTCAAATGCCTACCGTGCCGTGATACCTATCACTACCTCGATCACATGTGTTGTTGAATCTGTCAAAACAGAGCAACACATATTATCTTGGTAGGGTACGGAGGGACAATCTTGGTCCCGCTTATCAACGCATGGGTGAGTACAACTCAATTAGATTGAGTAACTAGTTAACTCAATTGGATCGAGTTTAACTATAGGCATTTTCCAATGGTTGGTAGATAGGTCAAAATCACATTTATATTAATTCTTGGGCGTATCAGCCAAAGCTAACTCGAGTTTTAATATAAATGAGGATCTTGATCCTATAAACAAGAGTTGCATAGAGATGTAATTGGTAAATCGTTACCTACCGATCATACTAAGTCTTGGGCGTTTTAGCCAAAGCTAAATCAAGGGTTAGTATGATGTGGATCTTGTCCCACATGAGTTATAGAATTCAGTGGGAGCATCATTTAGTTAAAGACCTAATTAAATGATTTAAAAGAATATGATATTTATTTTCTGTATTTTTCTGTTGTAGATAACCAAGACGTCGGATACGAACTCTTTCTCCTTGCATTCTGTCTTTGAGAAGGACAAGCTCAATGGAGCAAATTTCCTGGACCGGTACAGGAACTTGAGAATAGTTCTCACCCAGGAACGTAAACTGTACGTTCTGGAGCAGCTCATTCCGGAGGCTCCTCCTGCCAATGCCCCGCGAGCTGACAAAGATGCTTATAAGAAGCATCAAGATGACGCATTAGATGTGTCATGTCTAATGCTCGCGACCATGAACTCTGAGCTTTAGAAGCAACACGAGTTGATGGGCGCTTACGACATGGTTGAACATCTTCGTCAACTGTATCAAGGACAAACGCGGCATGAGAGATTTGAGATCTCAAGGGCACTATTTCAGTGCAAGATGTCAGATGGGGCTCCCGTAGGTCCATATGTACTCAAAATGATTGGGTGCATAGAAAACCTACAGAGGTTGGGATTCCCGCTTGGCCAAGAGCTGGCCACTGACCTGATCTTGCAATCCTTGCCAGATAGCTATAGTTAATTCATTCTAAACTACAATATGAACGAAATTGACAAGCCACTACCCGAGCTGCTTAGCATGTTAAGAACTGCTGAGCTGAACCTTAAGAAGGCTAAGCCCAACTCTATTCTGATGGTTCAGAAACATAAGGGCAAGGGCAAGCCCAAAGGCAAAGGAAAGTCCCAAGCCAAGGGCAAAGGCAAGGCACTGAAGCCTAAAGGAGGGGTCACCAAGGATGCTACCTGCTTCCACTGCAGTCAGACCGGGCACTGGAAGAGGAACTGCAAGGTGTACCTGGAAGATTTTAAGAAGAAGCGAAGTGAGACTTCTACTTCAGGTATATATGTTATAGAAGTCAATCTATCTATTTCTTCATCATGGGTATTAGATACCGGATGTGCTTCTCACATTTGTACTAATGTGCAGGCGTTGAGAAATAGCAGGGCATTAGCAAAGGGCGAGGTGGACCTATGCGTAGGCAATGGAGCACGGGTTGCTGCTGTTGCTGTAGGGACTTATTTTCTATCTCTGCCCTCTGAGCTTATACTAGAGTTAGATGATTGTTGTTATGTGTCTGCTTTAACTAAGAACATAATTTCAGTTTCTTGTTTAGACAAGAAAGGTTTCTCTTTTATAATAAAGGAAAAATGTTGTTCTGTTTATTTAAAAGATATGTTTTATTGTAGTACACCTCTGATGAACGAACTCTACATTCTAGACCTTGAAAGCCCTATCTATAACATAAATACCAAGCGGTTCAAGTCAAATGACATGAACCAAACCTATCTCTGGCACTGTCGCTTAGGTCATATAAATGACAAGCGCTTATCCCAGTTCCATAAGGATGGTTTGCTGGACTCATTTGATTTTGAATCTTATGAGACGTACGAGTCATGCCTACTAGGCAAGATGACCAAGACTCCCTTTAGTGGGCACAGCGAAAGAGTGACTGATTTGTTAGGACTTATACATAGTGATGTATGTGACCCTTTCAATGTCGCTGCTAGAGGCGGTTATAGGTACTTCATCACATTTACTGATGACTTCAGTAGATATGATTATGTGTACTTGATGACACATAAGTCTGAATCCTTTGAAAAGTTCAAAGAATTCAAGAATGAAGTACAGAACTAGCTTGGCAAGAGTATTAAGATACTTCGATCAGATCGAGGTGGAGAATACCTTAGCCATGAGTTTCATGACTATCTAGCTGAGTGTGGGATTCTATCCCAACTCACTCCTCCTGGAACACCACAGTGGAATGGTGTATCCGAAAGGAGAAATCGTACCCTATTAGATATGGTACGATCTATGATGAGTCACACAGATCTTCCGACATCCCTTTGGGGTTATCTCTAGATACGACAGCTTTTATACTCAACCGAGTTCCATCCAAGGCCGTGATAAAGACACCATATAGGATATGGACTGGGAGAGATGCCCAGGTGTCTTTTATGAGGATTTGGGGTTGTGAGGCTTACGTTAGACGTCAAGTCTCAGACAAATTAGGACTCAAATCCGACAAGTGCTACTTTATTGGATATTCCAAGAAAACTAAGGGATATTACTTCTAGATTCCCAGTCAGCACAAGGTAGTTGTGGCAAAAACTGGGGTCTTTCTAGAAAGAGACTTTGTTTGTAGAAAGACTAGTGGGAGTACGTTCGATCTTGAAGAAGTTTAAGATGCGGACCATAGCACTGAAGCCTCGATGGAAGTTAAACTGGAACCACACTGCTGTGGATGATGTTGTTCCACAAAGAGTTGAGGAACAACAACTAGTTCAAGTAGACAAACCTCTTCGCAGGTCTGATAGGGTACGTCGTCAGCCTGAGAGATACTCATTTTTCTTGTCTGATTATGATGACGTTGTGCTCATAGAGGATGAGCCTACCACCTATCAGGAAGCTGTGATGAGATCAGATTTCGAGAAATGACTAGAGGCCATGAGATCCGAAATGGAATCCATGTACACCAACCAAGTATGGACTTTGGTTGATCCACCTGAAGGGGTAAAACCCATTGGGTGTAAGTGGGTCTTTAAGAGAAAGACTGACATGGATGGACTTATCTATAAGGGTCACTTGGTAGCTAAAGGTTTCAAGCAGATTCATGGTATTGACTATGATGAAACCTTTTCTCCAGTAGCGATGTTTAAGTTCATTCGGATCATGCTTACTATTCCAGCATACCATGACTATGAATATGGTAGATGGATGTCAAAACCACGTTTCTGAATGGAAACCTGCTCGAGGATGTGTACATGACACAACCTGAGGGTTTTGTAGATCCACAGCATACTGGCAGAGTATGCAAGCTGCATAGGTCCATTTATGGACTAAAGCAAGCTTCTCGAAGCTGGAATCTTCGATTCGATGATGCAATCAAACAGTTTGGTTTCATCAAGAATGAAGATGAACCTTGTGTCTACAAGAAGGTTGTAGGGGACATAGTTGTCTTCCTCATATTGTATGTAGATGATATACTACTCATTGGAAAGGACATCCCTTTGCTTCAGTCTGTCAAGACCTGGCTAGGGAGTTGCTTCTCAATGAAGGACTTAGGTGAAGCATCTCGCATTCTAGGCATACAGATCTATAGAGATAGATCTAAGAGATTGCTTGGCCTAAGTAAGAGTACATACATTGACAAGGTACTCCTACGGTTTGCCAGGCAGAGCTCCAAGAAGGGATTTCTGCCGATGTCACATGGCGTGAGTCTTTCGAAGACTCAAGGTCCCTCTTCTAGAGAGGAGAGAGACCGCATGGATCAGATTCCTTATGCCTCAGCTATAGGATCTATCATGTACGCCATGCTATGTACTCGTCCTGATGTCTTGTATGCTTTGAGCATGACGAGTATATACCAGTCAGATCCAGGTGAAAGTCACTGGATAGCGGTCAAAAATATTCTTGAGTACTTAAGAAGGACTAAAGAATATTTCTTGATTTATGGAGGCAATGATGAGCTAGTTGTAAAGGGTTACAGTGATGCCAGCTTCCAGACCGATCAGGATGATTATCGATCGCAGTCAGGGTTCGTGTTTTGCATTAATGGTGGTGCTGTGAGCTGGAAGAGTTCGAAGCAGAACACAGTCGCTGATTCTACGACAGAGGCCGAGTACATTGCTGCATCAGAGGCAGCAAAGGAGGCAGTTTGGATCCGCAAGTTCATCACTGAACTTGGGGTGGTTCCTAGTATCGCTGACCCTATTGAGCTCTATAGTGACAACAATGGAGCTATAACACAGGCTAAGGAACCTCGCTCACACCAGCGGACCAAACACATACTACGGCGCTTCCATCTCATTCGAGAGATTCTCGAGAGAGGAGATGTAAAGATTTTCAGAGTACCTACAGAGGCTAACATCGCAGATCCCTTGACCAAGGCTTTGGCACAGAGAAAGCATGATAGTCACACTAGGTCATTGGGGCTTAGAGCCTACACTGATTGGCACTAGTGCTAGTGGGAGATTGTTAATTAGAGCCCTAGAGCCAATCATTTGATGATTGTATTATGAACTTGTTGTATCATATTCTTATATAAATAAAGACATTTATTTTTGGTTATTATACTTACTTGTATTGGTGCCAAATAAACTGAGTATAATAACGTCCTTGAGTAGAAGGTTCTTACCTATATCAATCGGTTAGTTGAACCGATATTGAGATGATATAGGGAACACTACTCTTAATCATTCCTAGTCGAGTATTAACATTCAGGGACAATGTTAATGCAATAAGACTAGCATGTAGGTCAACTCGATGACTTGATCTCACAAGTCATGGATATAGAGATATCAAGTTGACACATGGGTATGCATTGGAGAATGTATACTGAATGACCCGCCATGAGAAAGTATCATGAATCGTTATATGAGTGTCATATACTTTCTCATGTGGCTATTAGTATGACTACTAGTCCTTAGACCTGAAGTCACCATGGTTCCCTACATAAGGAATTATGTACTTTGGTTTCGTCAAACGTCACCTGTAACTGGGTGGACTATAAAGGCGATTACTGGGTATGTAACGAATTATGCAGAGGGATGTGAGTGATGTAGATGAGATCTATCCCTCCTATATGACGGGAGAGACATCGATATTCTTGATAGAGTGAGACCACGAAGTGCATGGCCATGCCCAAATGAGTCAATATGAGATATTGAGCTAATTTATTTTAGTGAGTATACTTAGAGTTCAAGATTTAGATCGGTCAGAGGATGACACGGTCTATGCCTCACATTGATCAATCTAAATGTCTAGGATAGAAGGACACTTGTCATATATTGTGAGGAGTCACAATTAATAGTCACAAGGTGATGTTGGATCTCAACATTCTTATAACTTGGGTAGTAATGATGTGTTACTAGATACCGCTCATTACTTATACTCATAAATGGGTTTAGGGGCATTGCCAACGCTACAAGAACCTATAGGGTCACACACTAAGGATAATTAGATGGAGATTAGGTTCATATGATGAACCAAGAGGATTAGATTCATGTGATGAATCAAATTGGATTAAGAGTAATCCTAATTGGGCTAATTGAGTTGGACTCAAGTTGATTCATGTGTTCAATGAGTCTAATTTAGATTATGACTCATTGAATCAATTTAATTAAATGAATTAAATTTATTATATTAAATTGGCTTGAATTAGATGGTTGGATTAGATCAACCATGAGAGAGATTAAGTCAAGTTTGACTTGACTTGAGAGGAAGAGGAAGAGTCAAGTTTGACTTGACTATTTGCCACCTCATTTGTGAGTTGGCATTAAGTGACCAATAATGGTGTTACACATCATCATGTTTAGCACATGTGTGTGCCACTTCATGGAGGTTACAAATCTATTTAATGACCACATTAAATGAGAATGGGGGTTTCAATTCCCATTGTGGCCGGCCACTTATGGTGTTGAATGAGATTGAATTTCATTCAAGGCATTTTTCATTCCATCTTCTTCCTTGCTCTCTCTTCTTGCTCTCCCTCTCCTCCTCTTGCCGTGACTGATCAAGGGTGCTAGCACACCTTTGTTTAGTTTTTCTCCACCCATTTGTTCGTGTGGATACTTCTAGAGGATCGTACGCTTGACGATCTCGAGATCTGGCACTTCCTTGGACGAGCGAGATTCGTAAAGGGCACGCATCAAGGGTAAAAGGTTTTTCTCCTTGTAAATCTAGTTTAGAACTAAGTCTAAGTCTAAGAAACTCGTACTCGTAAATTTTTATTTTATTTTACTTCGTACGGATCTGGTGGCTGGGGTTTCGAGATTTCCATGACACGAAAAAATGATTTTCGCGGTCCGAAAGACCTAACATTGTTATATATCACTAATGTGGGTTTTATTGTGCTAGTGCGAGGTCGCTCTCAGACTATTAGTGTTAGGATCTTTCGTACGGCTAGAGAGGGGGGTGTGAATAGCCGCCCCAAATCTTTCTCGTTTCTTCCTACAATTAGGTTAGTCGCAGCGGAAAATACAAAGAAACGAAAGAGAAGAAAACCAAACCTTAACACGAGGATGTAACGAGGTTCGGAGATTAGGGCTCCTACTCCTCGGCGTGTCCGTAAGGTGGACGAGTCCGGTCAATCCGTCGGTGGATGAGTCCCCGGAGAACCGGCTAATACAATATACTCCTTGTGGGTGGAGAAACCTCGCCACAAACGTTTGCAACAGCAAACAAAGAGTACAAGAGCAGTAAGAAAAGCAATACAATATGAATACAATCGCACTCTACCAATTGCTTGCTTTCTTGTCGACTGGAGGTGAAGCAGCAACTTCACGCGACGCCTACAACAGCAGGAACCCAGCCGGAAGCTCACGCGAAGCTTTGGAGGAGCTCAACAAAGCTCAAGCACAGCAGCACTTAGAACAGCAAGAAGGAAGAAGGAGATATATTCGCACAGAAGATGCCTCGATCCTTTATACCTGCGAAGAAGAAACAATGAAGAAACTAACCGTTGTGTCGCAACGGCTAGAACCCTGATCGGTCTACGCACCGATCGGCCTAGCGCATGAGGCTTCGCTTGTCACCGATCGGTCCCGCCGATCGGTGTCGCGATCAAGCCCGATCGATGCGTGGACCGATCAGGAACCTCTGATCGGTCCATAGACCGATCAGGCTCGGCTCCTCACGCCATCGATCTATTCCTGTCGGCATCGATTATGGATCGGTCGGCCGACCGATCCACGGTTTCTTCTCGCGAGGTTCTGATGGTCTCGGACCGATCGATTGTCGATGAGCCATCGATCGATTACGATCGGTCACCGCACCGATCGGGCAAACGCAGATCACCGGATCGGCCACTGCACCGATCCAACTCCTGCTTAGAGTGCCCTCTCTAACCTAGTTCGGAGAACGAGCTACCGAGCCCTCTCCGACTCCATATGCCAAGCTTCACTCACTTGGACTTCTCAACACCGGATGTCCGATCACCCTTGATCCATCTGGATTTTCCTCGCCGGCTTCACTCACGGGACTTTCCAACGGCTTCACTCACCAGATTTCACACCGCCTAACATCCCGCTTAGGACTTTCTCATTCACCTAGCTTCACTCACTAGGATTTTCACCGGCTTCACTCACCGGATTTCCAATCTGGCTTCACTCACGTGACTTTCCAACTTGCTTAGCTTCACTCACTAGGGCTCGGCTTCACTCACCGTGACTTCCCAACCGCCTAACATCCCAGTTAGGACTTTCCACCGGCTTCACTCACCAGACTTTCCAACCGCCTAACATCCCACTTAGGACTTTCCACTGCCTGGCTCACTCACCGGGACTTCTCCGTGCCAAGTCTTCATACTTGGACTTTTCCGTGCCAAGTCTCCATACTTGGACTTTTCCCGCCAAGCTCCTGCTTGGACTTTTCCAGCCAAGTCTCCATACTTGGACTTTTCCGTGCCAAGCTCCCTTCTTTGCCAAGTTCTCCATACTTGGACTTTTCGCGCCAAGCTCCTGCTTGGACTTTTCCGCAAGTCTCCATACTTGGACTTTTCGATGCCAAGCTCCCTTGGACTTTTCCCCGCCAAGTCTCCATACTTGGACTTTTTCCCGAATCAGTCAACCAGTCAACCTTGACCTACGGTTGCACCAATAATCTCCCAAACATCTATTCTTGTCCCATATCAAGAATAGAACTCTCTCACGAGTGTCAAACATCAACATGCAACACAACTAGGTCAACCTTGACCTAAGGTTGCACCGACAATCTTCCCAAGTCAAACATCAAAATACAACTCGAGTCAAGTCAACTCGAGTCGGGTCAACCAGGTCAACCTTGACCTAAGGTTGCACCAACAATCTCCCCCCTTTTGATGTTTGACAAAACCATAATCAAGTTAGGTTAACCCGATAACCTAACTTAGGTTTTCCAACCATCTTCCAATGTCCAATGTTCTTTCCTTGAACATTCTCTAGACATTCTCCCCTTAGGTTAACCCGATAACCTAACTTGGGTTCTCTAATAATTCTCCCCCTTTTGACACACATCAAAAGTATTCCAATGTTCTTCCTCGAACATTCCTTGACAATCTTCCCCTAGCTTAGGTTAAACCGATAACCTAACTTGGGTTCTCCAATAATTCTCCAATGAACACTCTCCCTTTTACACACATCAAAAGAATAAGGAGGGTATCAAGGTCAAGAGTTTCTTCCTAATGAAAGTCCCATACCTTTCATTGAAACTCTTATTTTCCCTTTGATACTAAGCTCAACAATCCACTTAGTGATAATCCCATATCACTAATCCTCAAGGAGTAAAAACTCCCCCTAAAAGTCAACTCCCCTTGACTAATAGTTAAAACTCCCCTAAAGGCCAACTCCCCTTGACCATTGCACCAACAATGTCTTGGAGAGTTTCAAACCTTTAGAAATCTAAAACCAACTTTCAGCCGAAATTTCAGACATGCAATCGAATTTCAGCACATTGGCACGCTATCAGACCTCACTGGATCGGTCACCGCACCGATCCACAAGACTGATCGGTCCAGTGACCGATCCAGCCCTCCCTGGATCGGTCCAATGACCGATCCAGACACTGATCACAGGGATTTCTGATTTTTCCTCTCCGAAATTCGAAACCCCTAATAAATTCCAGAAAATTCGAAAAATTGTGAAATTTTGAGGATACATTCCTCATATCATACACTACCATGGAAAAATAATTTTCTATGAAAATAGTTTCCATTTTCAAATCTTGATACAAAGTTCAAAAACTTTGAAATAGTTCAAGTTTTAACTCAACTTTGTATCACAATGTTCAATGATGAATGCTATCACTAGGAAAGCTTCATCAAGGTTTTCAAATCAATTTTAAAATGCTTTTAAAACCATTTGAATTTAGGACCATAATCTTAGGGCTAAATGTACATGACTTGTACATAAGCTTTCCTATGATCCTCCATTTCTTGAATTAGGGTCATCTAGGTACAAGAATTATGCACCTTGATCCTAACTCATGATCCTAATATCTCACACACATCTAAAGTGTATCAAACCACATTCAAGTCAATTTGATGTGAGATATGGGTTAAGGTCAACTTAGGCTAAGTTCTCATGCATTTTCTAAACATCAATTTGATCTCAATATCAAAATGTGTTTTTCCTTAAATCAATTACATTGATTATAATGCAAGAGATGATGACATGGCATATAATGATATCATAAGTAAAAACATGTGCCAATGTCATGATGTCATGGCATAAAGTTTGAAAACTTAAATAAAGCATGACATATAAACTAGCCTAGCACTATCATGACATTTCAAATGATGATAAAACTAAACATGATGTCATGACATGTCATATGGCAAACAACCATGGTTAGTTAACACAAATAAAATACCTAGATTACCTATCTAAGTATCCTTAATCTCTTAGTTAACTTAAATTCTAATCCTAGATTGCCCATATATCACTAAGAGAAACCAAAATCCCAATTATGGTTTTTCTTTTCTTAAATTGTGCCAAATAAGATTAAAATATTCTCACTTTGGCACACTTTACTCTTCCAAGGAGTGAATGATAAAGATTATCCCTTTCATTTTCAAAGGTTCCCAAAACCTTGAAAATGCTCCTTGAGTGTCAATTTCCTCAAAGTTGGGTTAACTACCCTTCTTATTGGAGTTGACACTCTCTAACCCATCTATGGGGTAGAGAAAATGCTCCTAGGAACCCAATACCTACTTGAGCTCATTGGGTTCACTAAAAATTCACTAGGGATGACTTCCCTAGCAACCCTCCTAATGACCCTCTTAGGCTTTAAAGCCTTGGTCATTTGGGTCTCATCAAGATCAACTCTAGGGGTGACTCCCCTTGTGACCTTGGTGGTGGTCTTCCTAGCCCTAGGTTTTGTTCCATAATCGAATGGAACATTATGATAGGTGGGCTTGACCATTTGGGACTTAGGTTTGTGACCCAAACCTTTCTTGTCATTGGGCTTTGGTTTTTGACCCTTAAACCCTAGAGATGACTTCTCCATGTTTTTAAGAGCCTTTTCTAAATTATCAAGTCTTGACCTCAAGACTTGATTTTCCCTCTCTAATACCTCAAGTTTTAATTTGTCATTTCTCTTGAGATATTCCTAGGCATGTGTCTAGTCTTTTGGGATTTCTACCTAGGTTTTCCTTAACTTTAGAAGCGTTAATCCTAGGGTTGGTATTTCTAGTGTTATCCTTACCTAGGCTAACATGTTTAGCTCCTAAGCACATGTATTGGTTCCTAAAGTTAACATGCTTATCATTATTAACAATTGCAACAAAACTACTAGCATGAGTTTTATTAGAATTGCAATAATGAACCTTAGAGGTTACCTTAGGGTTTGCCTTAGCTCCCCTATCGTTGTGCCCGGTCTCTTGCCCTTGTGAGGTTGCCTCCCCTCGGACAATGGCTCCTATAGTGTCCCCTTTGCTTGCATTGGAAGCACACGATGTGCTCCTTGCCCTTGCGTTTGGGACTCCGGCTTCCTTGACCTTTGGCGCCGGTGGAGTCTTTCTTACCCTCTTTGGACACTTACTCTTGTAGTGCCCAAATTCCCTACACTCAAAACACATTATATGCAATTTACTTGAACTTAAAGTGTTTGAGTTACCTAGGATTGAGGATGAATGGATGTTCTCTTCTTCATCCCTCCCGGAGGTAGAAGCTTCTTCTTCGTGCTCCGATCTTGAAGAAGAACTCACTTCCTCTTCTTCCTTGGATGTTGAGTAGCCCTCAACTCCCAACTCGCTCCCTCCATGATGTGAGCTACTTGGCTCACTAGGCTCCTCTTCATGGCTTGAAGTGGAACTCTCCTCATGGTACTTGGCCAAGTTATCCCACAACTCCTTGGCATTGTTGTATTCACCTATCTTACGCAAAATATTAGTAGGTAATGAAAATTCAATTGTTTTAGTTACCTCATTGTTGATCGTTGATTGATGGACTTGTTCCTTTGTCCACTTGTTCTTCTCTAGAGGCTCTCCTTCTTTATCCATTGGAGGAGTAAACCCTTCTTGTACACAAAACCAATTCCACATATTAGTCCTAAGAAAATACATCATCCTTACCTTCCAATATGCGAAGTTGTCGTTGTAGAAGGGTGGAATGGTGATGTCTTCTCCGAATTGATCCATCTCTAGCGCTTGTGCTCCCACGGGTGTGAATCCGATGAAGAGCGACCTCGCTCTGATACCACTTGTTAGGATCTTTCGTACGGCTAGAGAGGGGGGTGTGAATAGCCGCCCCAAATCTTTCTCGTTTCTTCCTACAATTAGGTTAGTCGCAGCGGAAAATACAAAGAAACGAAAGAGAAGAAAACCAAACCTTAACACGAGGATGTAACGAGGTTCGGAGATTAGGGCTCCTACTCCTCGGCGTGTCCGTAAGGTGGACGAGTCCGGTCAATCCGTCGGTGGATGAGTCCCCGGAGAACCGGCTAATACAATATACTCCTTGTGGGTGGAGAAACCTCGCCACAAACGTTTGCAACAGCAAACAAAGAGTACAAGAGCAGTAAGAAAAGCAATACAATATGAATACAATCGCACTCTACCAATTGCTTGCTTTCTTGTCGACTGGAGGTGAAGCAGCAACTTCACGCGACGCCTACAACAGCAGGAACCCAGCCGGAAGCTCACGCGAAGCTTTGGAGGAGCTCAACAAAGCTCAAGCACAGCAGCACTTAGAACAGCAAGAAGGAAGAAGGAGATATATTCGCACAGAAGATGCCTCGATCCTTTATACCTGCGAAGAAGAAACCGAAGAAACTAACCGCTGTGTCGCAACGGCTAGAACCTGATCGGTCTACGCACCGATCGCCCTAAGCGCACGAGGCTTGTTTGTCACCGATCGGTCCCGGACCGATCGGTGTCGCGATCAAGCCCCGATCGATGCGTGGACCGATCAGGAACCTCCTGATCGGTCCATAGACCGATCGAGCCGCCCTCACGCCATCGATCTATTCCGATCGGTCCGCATCGATCAAATGGATCGGTCGGCGACCGATCCACGGTTTTCTTCGCGAGGTTCTGATCGGTCTCGGACATCGATCGATTGCAACCGCGAGCCATCGATCGATTCGATCGGTCACCGGACCGATCGTGGCAAACGCAGATCACCGGATCGGTCACCGACCGATCCAACTCCTCGGTTTAGAGTGCCCTCTCTAACCTAGTTCGGAGAACGAGCTACCGAGCCCTCTCCGACTCCATATGCCAAGCTTCACTCACTTGGACTTCTCAACACCGGATGTCCGATCACCCTTGATCCATCGGATTTTCCCTTGCCCGGCTTCACTCACCGGGACTTTCCACCGCTTCACTCACCAGGATTTCACACCGCCTAACATCCCACTTAGGACTTTCTCATTCACCTAGCTTCACTCACTAGGATTTTCACCGCTTCACTCACCAGATTTCCAATCTGGCTTCACTCACGGGACTTTCACCTGCCTTCCACAGGACTTTCCTTGCCCGGCTTCACTCACTGTGACTTCCAACCGCCTAACATCCCGTTAGGACTTTCCACCGCCTCGCTTCACTCACCGGGACTTTCCAACCGCCTAACATCCAGTTAGGACTTTCCATCACTGGCTTCACTCACTGGGACTTCTCCGTGCCAAGTCTTCATACTTGGACTTTTCCGTGCCAAGTCTCCATACTTGGACTTTTCCGTGCCAAGCTCCTGCTTGGACTTTTCCGTGCCAAGTCTCCATACTTGGACTTTTCGCGTCAAGCTCCTCGACTTTTCCAGTGCCAAGTCTCCATACTTGGACTTTTCCAGTGCCAAGCTCCCTGCTTGGACTTTTCCGTTGCCAAGTCTCCATACTTGGACTTTTTCCCGAATCAGGTCAACCAGGTCAACCTTGACCTACGGTTGCACCAATAATCTCCCAAACATCTATTCTTGTCCCATATCAAGAATAGAACTCTCTCACGAGTGTCAAACATCAACATGCAACACAACTAGGTCAACCTTGACCTAAGGTTGCACCGACAATCTTCCCAAGTCAAACATCAAAATACAACTCGAGTCAAGTCAACTCGAGTCGGGTCAACCAGGTCAACCTTGACCTAAGGTTGCACCAACAATTAGTTCTAATAATTCACTTTTTAGTTAAAGAAGTCAAATGATAATTTAAGTAGTAATATAAATTATGATTTACCTATTTCCTTTCTTTTAATCAAGAGCAAACTCATGCATATCTTTCCTATTTACCTACATCGCAAATTTGTACTCACTTTTCAATTTTCCTTGACCTTCAATATTGCAAGCAAATTTAAAAAGTTACAATTGGTTTAAGCTAATACTTAGATTTGCTCAAAGATTCTTGATTTACTAACTCCATATTTGATTTTATTTTGCCATACTATTTTGTATTTATCAAGTGTCTTTTGGTGTTACTAAATGTTTGAGATTTTGCCAAGCGTGTCAATCAATTAAAAATCAAGAATCAAATAACTAGGGTATATCAATCAATTAATATATCTGTTTCAATTGACTACTACATCTACAAAGCTAAAGTTAGAAACCAACTTCAGTGGTAAATTTTAAATTTTCATTAAATTTTAGAAAAATTAAAATTTATTCCGACCTTACTTTGATACATAATTATTAGGGAAAAAAAATCATTTTCATAAATTTGCATGTCAAAATGGTGATTTTAGATACTAGTTCAAAAACTACATATCAAGCTCGTACATCAAATATAAAATTCATGATTTGCAATAGTATATCAAATTTCAAAATTTTGAATTTTTTTTTTTATCAAAATACATTAAACATTTATGTCATGTCAACCATATATGATAATATTTGAATGTATGCTAATTAATATGATTGACCCTAAATAATCTGTCAATGATTAAGTATTGATTTTGAAATCCAAAATAAGTTGGGTTCAACTGGCTTCTCTAAAAATTGTTTAGGTATTCACATCCTTATTATTTTTCTAGTTTTACTTTCCCTCTTTACTTACTCACTTGACTATCAAGATTCATAAACTCTAGTATTTAATCTGGAGATCTAGAATTCGAATTCTGGGAAAGGCAAAAATCCACTGGTCAGGAGTGGGAAGTCCTTGTGAGTAACGGCACGGTCGAAGGGTCGTCGGTTGACGACATAAGGGGTCACCAGTTGGGCTGCCATTGTGGCCGCCCAAGGGATCATTAGAGGCCGCTAGTTGAGCCGCTAGTGTGGCCGCCCAAGGGGTCGTGACGTTACACGTAAATCTTTTTGCTACTTGTGTAATAGATGCATTAAAGGTTACTCGTATAGAAAAACAACAGAAGCTATTCACCTACGTTCTCTCCTTTGTCGTGCAACTTTTGGTGGGAATCACGGTTCGCCGTTGTATCCTGGGAAACAGACGACCCAAGAAAGCCTCGAAGCACAACCGGATGTGGGGTGAATTTGTTTCAAGGAAACTGTATATCGCAAGCCTTGGTTCACACGTCCGACTGCTTGCATTGCTCGCCCGGTTGCAGCGCCCGCTCGACCTCATCGCCCGTTCGATCGTTCTACTCGGCAAAATTCACTTGGCAGATAACTCGGTCGGCCTTCTCGTCTGATCGGCTGCACGCTCTCTCTGACGGTCGATCAAGCTCGCTCGCTCTATTTGCTTGATCGACCTCTCTCTCAGCCTGTCTACTTCGCGCGACCGTCCTCTCTCTCAGTTTGTCTGCTTCGCCGGACCGGCCTCTCTCTCTCGGCCTATTTGCTTCCCCCGATCAGCCTCTCTCTCTCAGCCTGTCTGCTTCGCCCGACCGGCCTCTCACCCGGTCGACTTCTCTGTCCGGTCGAACTTGCTCTTCCTTACTACCCGGCCGACCTCCAGTTCACTCGACCGCTCGCCCTTTCGCTCTGTCTATCTGCCCGACCGACCTTAATTTCGCCTGGCACTCAATCTCCAAGCTCGCTCGACTAATCTGCCCATCTGACCTTCAACTTGCTCGGTCAGACGATCTCTCAACTCACTCGACCACTCGGTCTCTCTGCTCACCCGACCGGTTGTAAGCTCGCTCGGCCACTACGCTCGGCCAGTCTCAAGCTCGCTCGGGAGCTAGCCCACACAACTACTTATCAGTTCAAGTCATTTTAATAAATAAGTGAATTTAATTTGATATATTTAAATTCAACTAATACCGATAAATCTCTAGCATTAGATTGTTCGCCAATACTATTGTTGTGCTCAAGATCATTGGAGCCAATATCCAATTTTTTTCCATGTTTTAAATCATGAAGCCTTAAAATCTCTTAAAGAACAAATCAAGCAAAATATTTCCAGTATTCTCTTTCGGTGGAGTGATTGATGGTTTTGATCGAAGACATTCTTTGTTGTTTATGTTACAAATGAGTGTTCTTGACTTTGTGTTGAATGAGTCGCATAAAGGCATTGTTTTCTTTCGCAAATTTGGAAAGAGTGTACGAAGAGGGCAAAACTATATGAGGTTTGGGCTAAAAAAACTATCCCAATAAAAACAAGAGATCGATGAGAGCTTGATGTGCCTCTATAGCTAGCCGATGGACAAGCTAGCTGAAATGTTTCAGCATTTGGAAGTTGTGCTCTAGCCTCTAACCAAGTCAGAGTTCAACAGATATGGACTCAGCATCTCACCACGCACAACCGTCTCTGGTCGACTTGATCTTAATTGTCTTCGATTGGATTTTGAAGGTTGAATTCACTTTCACATAGCCAACTCATAAAGTGGTATAAGATTTGATTACTATTGTTGATTCCATTTCTACATCGTATTATATGTGAAAGTAAATCTATTATCAAAATTTTCAATGATCTGCATGTATATCTTCGATATTAAAAAAAATTAGAATATTATGTAAACTCCTAACTAAATTCATAAAAGTACAGATAATTTAATTAAAAATCTGGGTTTATTTTTTCACGAATTTAGAAATTTCCTTTTAAAATTTATAAATAAATATTAATTTTTATTGAATATTTATGAAGACTACTGACATTTGTTAGTTTAAAATCTCTTACCAATTTTATAATTTTTAAAATTTTATCTTTAATTATCATGTTTCTTTTACTTTGAAAAAAAGTTTGAAATTAACATTGAATTAAAATTTTATGATATTTAAAATATGGAATAGTACATTCAAAATAGGTTGTTTTTTTTTTACAAATTTAATTTCATCATTTAAATTTTTTGAAAAAGTTAATTTTAAAATTTTCAAACTTCAACTAAACATTCTTTAAATTTTAAAAAAAAGTTTGGAAATAAGCCTAAAAGTATATATTTATTTTTGGTTTTTAAATTTAGATTTAATAAAACATCCTTATACAATATTATATTATTAAAAAAATATATATAATATTATGATAAAATAATAAATTTAGTTAAATATATTGATTAAAATAAGATGAACCATTACTAAATGGGGAATTGATATATTTTAAGTCTATTATGATAACTTTTTCTCTATCTAATTAGAATATCTTTTTAAAAAATTTAAATATTATTATTTGAGACTAATTATATATGTTATGAAATTTAATTATTTGAAAAATAGATTTTTTTTAATTATATTAAAATTATTAAATGACAAGATCATATACAATTATACATTAAAATCTATTGGAATAAATTATTCAATTATAATTCGATGATCAATAAATATTTTTTTCATTAGATAAGTTAATTTCACACGTCATGACACAATACATCACATCGAAATAAAAAAATAAGATTAATTCGTTTAATTATTAATGCAAATTATTACAAGAAAGAAGAATAAAAAACACATATAATCAAAATTCAAAATTAAAGGCTTGAAATGTTAGACTGGTAGCTCCAACTTAGCTTGAGCATTCTTATTCGGTGTGAACTTGAAATAACAAGCATAGAGAACTAGTTGAGCACGACTAAAGAGAGTCCCCAAACCATTTGAAACCTAATGAAAGAAAGTGATAGAAAAATCTATATTAATTTATCTATCAAGAATATTTATATGGAATTAAATATACAAATACTTACGAGGAGATTGATATCTAAGGGGAGAAAGTCATAACTAGTCCAACAAACTGGATCGAGGAAGCTAGCAAGAGAAAGTGTGAAGGGCATGAACTCTATGCTCTTTGTTTGAATCCTAAATTTCTACAAAAGTATAATGTAGGATCAGAAAGATGCTAGAGGTGGGGTAGATGAATAGTGATCGTCAAAAATCAAGAATAAATTAAATTGAAGTACACAGCAGAAGAATAAAAGAGGAAAAGAAACACCGAAATCAAGCGCTAACACAAGTAGTTTTACTTGGTTCGAAGCTTTCGACGACTCCTACTCCAAGGTCCGCACTCGTCGAGAGCTTTTGTTGGACAATCCACTAATAGCTCGAAAGATTACAGAGGTTAAGTACAAGAACTAAAAATAATGTTATCGACAAAAAAAAAAATGAGAAAGTCTTGTTCACCGATTGTTGAAGGAGCTTCACAGTGTCGTAGGATCTTTTTCAGAGCACCGGACAAGAGTGAAAGTCGTAGCAGTTGATGTCTCTAAGCTCCTAGTCGAAGGCCTTTATATAGGCATATTTTGGATGCCTAGAACCCTTCCGAGCGCTTGGACCACGTGGCTTGGCCAGTCAACGCGCTCCACATCAGCTTCTGGATAAGTTTTCGGGTCCGGGCGCCAAGACCGTCTCCGGGTGCCCAAACCGTCCGGGTGCCCAAGCCGTCCGGATGCCCACAACACTCGCCCGGGTGAGATTGGTTTGGGCACCCGGACCTTCTCTGGGGCTCGGATCCCTTCTGGGTGCCCGGACTCCCCTTTTCTTCAGTAGTTTTTCCTTGTAGAAAAAGGTTAGTCCAGGCAACAGAAAATATATTTATCCTGCAAAACAGACTTAACATAATATAATAAAGTAGTAGTAATTAGATCTTGTCACCTCGTGTCACACCCCCAAAGGAGTCCCTATTGAAAAATTTCGGCAGCATCTCCCCTATACCGGTGACAATCTAAGGCATATATATATACAAAATACATCAATCACATACAACTGGAATATACACACATCCACGCAATTAATAATGCAACCCACATGACTGAAACATAGTATAACCATGCAGTTAATAATACAGCCCACTTGGTTGAAACATAGCATAGCGGAAATCACATAATAACGAACATGAAACGAACAAAATAACTAACTGCGAGCCGGCTCGTCTTGACACAACATTACCAAACCAATACAAGATACCACAAGACAAAACTCCAAGTTGACATCGAATTATTACAATACAAAGATCACAAAACCAAAACACAAATAGCAAAGGAAACCAAAACCAGAAGATCGTCCTCAGATGTGACGTTGGACTGGTGGACAGGTTGTCCACCGTAAGTCCTGTACCTGCTAACTAGCGAAATAAACCAATTTACAGGGTGGTGAGTACTAAGACTCAGTGATTAATAGACAGATAGTGCATGAATATAGTAAAGAACTAGAGATACAAAGGTATACAGTCTCTTAGGGAAAATAGCAGATACAACAGTGATATCATAATAAGTATCCATACCTGAAACCATATCCTAAGCTAGTAATAGAAGGTCAGGTGTAGCAAAGACCTGTTACAATACTGCTGATAACTACATGGGTAACATGTGAGGTATATACTTATTAACAATAAGTAAGCCAGTGTCTAAACACATACCACAGGTATATTGTTGGAACCTTGACGTTCGCTAGAGGGGGGGGGGTGAATAGCGTCTCACCCAAATCGTCGCTTCCTACGCTTGTTAGTACACAGCGGAAACAAAAATACTAACAAACATAAGCAAAGCTAACCCTAGAAAACAATAAACAAGAAGCAAACCCAATGACACGTTGTTTAACGTGGTTCGGAGATGATGCTCCTACTCCACGGATGTCCGTAAGGTGGATGATCCCGATCCTTCGGTGGATTAGCCCCCGGCAAACTCCGACTACTCAAGCAACTCCTTGTGGGTGGAGAAACCTCACCACAACACCAACCAAGAACACTTGGACATAAGAGACTTTGAGCACTTTGGTGACTACTAATTAAGCTTTAACCAAGTCTAATTTTGTCACCTTGGTCGGCCATCCCAAGCTCCTTCTTATAGAGCTTGGAAGAAATCAGAAGCTGATTTGCCCGTTACCAGTCGACTGGTCCTTGCACCAGTCGACTGGTGTCAGCCCAACGACTCTCTCAATGACTCTCTACCAGTCGACTGGTCCCAGGACCAGTCGACTGATCCCAGCCGTTTCAGGCACAGAAGCTCTTTGTGCTCACCACCAGTCGACTGGTTCCAGTACCAGTCGACTGGTACAACCCTAAACCTAGGGTTTCCCATCCCGAGTACATTTATCTCACACTCGGACCCTCACGACTCACTTGATTCTTCTTTGCAGCCTTGACCTCTTTCCTTCAGGCCTACTTCCTTTGGCTCTCGTCCCTCGGATGCATTCAAGCCCGCGGCTCGTCCCCAATTCCATCCTTCGCGTATGCCTCGAAGTCGCCTCTCTCGGTCTTTGTCCTTGCTGCCTTGTCCATGGTCCCTCGGATGCTCCATCCTTCACCGGACCCGAAGCCGTCAACCTGAGTCACATGTGTATCCTGCAGTCCTGCACAACTCAAGTACACATATCAAATAACGAGGGCAATCCTAACTTAAACCCTTTGCCCAAACACCAAAACACATGGTCCCACGGACCATTTGGATTGCTCCAACATATATAACTCAACATAAGTAAGCATACCTAACATATGGATATACTAATGCCACAACATAAGTAAGCAACAGCAGCATAAATAAGCAATAGTAGCATAAGTAAGCAACAGTAGCATAAATAATAACAGCGTATGCACAGATGGTCACTCCCGCCCACCCCCCCATACCATGACCCCTGTATGGTCGAGAGGCCGGGACAATGATAGACTTACACCACTCCAGCTACCACTACTCTCGAGTGGTCGAGGGGACAATTGCATAGTAGCTAACCAGCTATGCCTGTGATGGGGGTCCCTGCTGCTTACAACTCCAACTATCACTATCCATGAGTGAGCGAGTGGGAGCACGTCAGGACAAGCGGCACGCTCCAGCTACCACTACTCGTGAGTGGCCGAGCGTGCGACTTTGACCAACGACCCTCTCAACCACAAGGGAGACATGGTCGCCAACATGCATGCAATGACATAATGCGTAAAATGCAACAGTCATCTGTTGGCCCCTTTGGAGGCTGGTAAGAGGGGAGGGGTGAATTGCCCTACAAAAAATAAACCACAAACCTTTCTCGGATATTCAACTAATTTAAAAGAACTTGTAATAATAAATGAAAGAGACTAATTAGAAACAAATTCAAACACAGAGGGTTTACTTGGTTTGCAATCAAAGGATTGCTAATCCAAGGCAAAGATGGTGCACTATCTGATTCTCCTCTGGGCGGAGTAGCTTATTACAGCGTTGACAGTACAAAAGAATAGAAAGCACAGAGAAAATGAATTACAAGTTGAGTTGAAAAATCTGTGCAAACCAGTGTTATATTTATAGCACTGGTCGGGGCGCCCCGAAGGGGTTCCGGGCGCCCTGGGGGGATAAAACTTTATCCCCCAACGTTCAGATCGCGTTAGAATCGATCTGGTCAAAAACTTCATCTCGGGCGCCCCGAGCCTTAAAGTCAACAGAAGTTGACTTTTTCATCTTTGGTTCAGCTTGTCTCGGTCCGGGTCTTGTTCGCTCTGGCTCCGCTAGCTTGGGTGATCTCGACCATCCGGAATAGGTCTCACCCGAACCCAAGTTCCGACCTTCTCCTCGAGCAGCCTTCCTTCCCGGTTTCTCGTCCCTCGAATGCCGCACACGTTCTTCTCGTCCACCGGTGTACTCTTCCGCGGTCACCTCGTCCTTCGGACGCACCGAGCCCGTCAGCTCTCTCCCAGTGTCATCCTTCTCGCTAGCCGCGTCTTCCGCTCGACTTCCTGTGTTCCTAAGCTCCTGCACACTTAGACATAAGGGTTAGATAAAACAGGACCTAACTTAACTTGTTTGATCACATCAAAATACCTTGGGGTTCCAACAATCTCCCCCTTTTTGATATGAGCAACCCAAGTTAAGGTAGGGTAAACAAATACAATAAAAATAATTAATTTGCAAATAAGTCTAATGATTTAAAATGTACCTCCCCCTAGACTTAATATACTTCTCTCCCTTTGATCACATAAAAAATGGGGTTCCCTATAACAAGTCTAAGGTAAAAAAAATTTCTTTCGAAACACTCCTTTTAAATATGCAAATAAGTCCAGAATTCTTTTTAGTAATTTGAGAACATTTTCAAAAGTTTTTTTTGCAAAAATGTCTAAGTAAAGACACTTTTCAGAATAGTTCTTTCGAAAAATTTCATAAAAAAAATTTAAGTAAAACATTTTTCAGAAAAAAATCATAAGTGTTAAAAAAAATTTCTTAAAATTTAAGTGTGAAACTTATTTCAACATTTCCTTTTAAAAAAAAAATCCATAAGTAAAAAATTCTAAGGCAATTTTTTTTTAAAAACAAATTCTAAGTCAAAAAAATTTTCTAAGGCAATTTCCAAAAAAATTTCTAAGTAATTTTTTTTTGTTTTTAAACTGAATATTTTTAAAAATATTTTCTAAAACAAATTGAATAACCCTTTAAAGCATATTTACAATAGAAACATTTTCTAAGTTAAACAAAATTTTCAAAACAAATGTTTAACAACTTTTAAGTATTATTTAATTCTAACTTTAATACTTTTTCCAGAAAGTTGATTAAACATTTGATTTTAATATTTTGGCTTCTAGGTCGTGGCGAGGCACTAGACCTTCTTAGTTATTGGAGCAACAACCACTTCTTTAGACAAAGCCTCATAAAGAAACTATCTGTTTAACTTTCTTGCTGAAAAATGCTAAGTTTAATTTAAAATTTTAAGTTAAACATGTTTTCGGAACCCAATAGAGATTCCTATTTACAGGGTTAATTAAATATTTTCTAGGTACATACGCCTTTGACATTTTTCTAATTTGATTTTGGTGAAGCCTATAATACCAGTTTAGTCCTCTATAATTTTTAAAACCAGAACCATTTGAACCGTTGGACTTTTTCAGCCTTACTATTTCTTCTTTAAGTTTTTCATTTTCAATTTTCAATTTTTC
The DNA here is from genome assembly GCF_018446385.1 of Zingiber officinale. Classification (NCBI taxonomy): domain Eukaryota; kingdom Viridiplantae; phylum Streptophyta; class Magnoliopsida; order Zingiberales; family Zingiberaceae; genus Zingiber; species Zingiber officinale. The sequence continues at coordinate 20,781,339 of NC_055989.1, forward strand.
AAAATCCTTTATAAGACATGATTTTGCCAAAATTCTTTTTGTTTCTAAAATTTTATTTTCTAATTTGATATTTTATTTTCTAATTTATACATGGATTTTGTCATTGCCTTAATACCAAAGTAAAGTTGATCAGGGGGTAAGAGGCATACCTCACTTACCATATCAGACTTGAAGCCTGAATCTCCCCCTGCTTCGCTACTTTCATCTGAGGTCGCTCCCCCTTCATCGATGCTGGGTTCTGATGTACTTTTCCCTTCGTATCTTGCCATCAGTGCTATCCCGGTATATTCTTGAATCTCGGACTCAGATGAAGAAATGTCGTCCCAAGTAGCTTTTAGGTTCTTGTGCTTCTTGGGAATCTTGCCTTTGTCCTTCTTTAGTTCTGGGCAATCTTGTTTTAGATGTCCTTCCTTTTGACACTGGTAGCAACGCATCCTTCTTCTATTTCTTGGATTCTTTTTATTCTGCATTTCTTTAAATTTATTAGATCTAAAAAACTTTTTAAAGTTTCTTACTATGTATGCTTCCTGATAATCTTCTGAGTCTGACTCGGGTTCATCCATTTTGGTTGCGTTTAGTGCGATCATCTGGCTTGATTCCTTTGTTCATGCACACCTGGTTTCATGCAATTCAAGAGTGGAGAACAGTTCTTCTAAAGTACTTACCTCTAGGTCTTTCGAAATATAATAAGCGTCGACGATTGATGCTCATTCTAAAGTTCTGGGAAACGTGTTGAGTGCGTAGCGTATTGTGTACCGATTTGTTACCGTTTCTCTGAGGTTCTCGAGACTAGTAATCAGTTCTTTTACCTTCGCGTGTAAATTGGCTACCTTCTCACCTTTTTCCAGACAGATGTTCATCAGCTTATTCCAGAGGATGTCTCTTCTAGCGAGCTTCGCTTCGGACGTGCCTTCGTGAAGTTCCAGGAACTTCTCCCAGAGTTCTTTAGCAGATGAATAGCTTCCGATGCAGTTGACCTCTTGAGGCGGCAACATGCTCAGCAGGTGATATTCCGCACGGCTGTTCGCTACAGACTCATTCTGCTCCTTCTTTGTCCAATGGCTCTCTTCTTTTCTTCTCCATCTTGATTCATCGGAGCTACAAAACCATACTTCATAATAAACCAAATTTCGAAATCAGTTTTTAGGAATACCTCCATACGACGCTTCCAGTCTGTGAAGTCCCCCTCGAATTTTGGTGGAACGATGCTTGGTCCGACCATCTCGTTGCTTCGATCGGCGGTTAGTCCTCTTGAAGCGCCTTGCTCTGATACCACTTGTTAGTTCCTTTGGAGGCCGGCAAGAGGGGAGGAGTGAATTGCCCTATAAAAAATAAACCACAAACCTTTCTCGGATATTCAACTAATTTAAAAGAACTTGTAATAATAAATGAAAGAGACTAATTAGAAACAAATTCAAACACAGAGGGTTTACTTGGTTTGCAATCAGAGGATTGCTAATCCAAGGCAAAGATGACGCACTATCTGATTCTCCTCTGGGCGGAGTAGCTTATTACAGCGTTGACAGTACAAAAGAATAGAAAGCACAGAGAAAATGAATTACAAGTTGAATTGAAAAATTTGTGCAAACCAGTGCTATATTTATAGCACTGGTCGGGGCGCCCCGAAGGGGTTCCGGGCGCCCTGGGGGGATAAAACTTTATCCCCCAATGTTCAGATCACGTTAGAATTGATCTGGTCAAAAACTTCATCCCGGGCGCCCTGGGCTGCTCCGGGCGCCCGGAATGGTTCCGGGCACCCTGAGCCTTAAAGTCAACAGAAGTTGACTTTTTCGTCTCTAGTTCATCTCGTCTCAGTCCGAGTCTTGTTCGCTCTGGCTCTGCTAGTTTGGGTGATCTCAACCATCTGGAATAGGGCTCACCCGAACCCAAGTTCCGGCCTTCTCCTCGACCAGCCTTCCTTCCCGATTTCTCGTCCCTCGAACGCCGCACACGTTCTTCTCATCCACCGGTGTACTCTTCTACGGTCACCTCGTCCCTCGGATGCACCGAGCCCGTCGACTCTCTCCCCATGCCGTTCTTCTCGCTAGCCGCGTCTTCCGCTCGACTTCCTGTGTTCCTAAGCTCCTGCACACTTAAACACAAGGGTTAGACAAAACATGACCTAACTTAACTTATTTGATCACATCAAAACACTTTGGGGTTCCAACATATATATATAAACAGAAAACATGTATGTTACATGAAGCCAGCATGCTCAGTAAGGTGTGTAAATAACCACATTCAAGCAAGTAAGCATAGTATCTAGTATCTATATATCCAATATCTAATATCTAGTTTCTGGTATATGGTATCTAGTATCCAATATCTAAGATTTAGTATCTGGTAACTGGTATCTGCTAAATATCATGGATAACAATGAGAGACTGTATAGATATAGAAATGAGTAGCTCAAAATCGAGTGGATAAGCTTCAAGCACAAGAAAAAATACGAGTGGAGTAAAGATAAACACAGAAACTATTCGAAAATATAGCTCATGTACTAAGATCAATATACTAAAGAAATAAAGCAAGAAGTACCTATCTTTATCAATAGTCCGTACTAAACAATCCTCACATCGAGTCTTCTCGAACCAACGCTTTGCAAATCGCATGATATACAGTTTAGCTAATCACATATATAACAACTAGCTAAACCTAAAGCTCAATTCTAATTTGATTCGGTAACTGTTTAATTTCACCTAAAAATCCAAATTCAACTAGATGATAAGTTCATCTTTAATCCACCAATCAATTCAAGATCTAAACTAACAATCCAACTAATATAATAAATCATGTATCAATTAATCCTCAATTAACACAAACATCTTTTAGATTAATCAATACCAAGCTTAAAATATGCATATCAACTAATCAAGTCCATAACTCATATTCGACAATCAACATTCCCATAAAGCAAGTCATATCTCTACTAACTCAACTTCATCATCAATTCACTTATCAAATCTAATGTAGAAAAGAAATCAAATCTCAACATGACTTACCCCAAGTCTTGCAACTAGGTGTCACTGAAAGTGACTCACAACCAACAGTAGTGATCCACTACTGTTTGCTAACTCCTTCCCTTGCAAACCTAACAATCCAAACAATGAATCCATTAATTAACCTTGTAATCCAAATTGAGCTTGACTTCAACAACCTATAAACTAACACTTACCCAATCTCAAATGAGCTGCTGGTAGAATCAAACAACAACAATGGTCGTTAGCTACTATGATGGCTGGAGCAGAGGAATGACGTTGGTAGATTTAGGTTAGGCGATGGCGGTGAAGAGCCAGCAACTGGATCGGAAGAAGAAAGGGTGGCGACGAGGATGAACAACAGAGACTGTTTGTGGCGATCCGTGATGACCGTTGGAAAAAGGATGAAGGGGCGATACACCATGGACACTGCACTCTCGCAATGGTCGGTGGAATCAGCGTTGCTGACCTAGACCCTTGAGAAGGATGGGTGACGGTGGCTAGGGAAACCCCTAGTTTCCTGCTCATGACCGAAGAAGGGCCGACGACTGCTCCCACAACGACCGGCAGAATCGATGATCGATGGCTTGACGAGGACGACACGATCGGGGCATCGCTAGAGGGAAGGGCAGCGACATGACTCGAGAGAAATGAGATAGGCTCGGGGTTCTCCTTGGTCGGTGGTTATGTATGAGGGGAGAAGAAGCATCGCGGCGTCGGAAGGCGGCGAGGATCGACGTCGGGTTGGGAAGGAGAGAAAAGGGAAATTAGCAGCGGACGCTTAGGGAACGAGTAAGGATGAAAAGGAAGATTTATAACTTACGTAGTTTTAATTAAACCTAAGGTTGATATCTCAATCAACTCCCACAAAAGGGTTATTCCAAACAGACTTTCTCTATACCGAATAGCTTTATCCCCTTAAATAGCTCATACGAACTCCGTTTAAATCCTAGAAAATTTCTAAAAATTCATAAAAATTCTAATAATATTATTTATCAAATAATCATATTATTTAATTATTATTTGGGTACCATATTTTATACCCCGAGACCAGGATATAGTCAAGGTCTCAGCTTAGGTTTCCCAACATTTACAGTTCCCTCAACAGGGAACACGTCCTCACTGGATCTTTCATCCAGCTGCTTACCTCCACTAATCAACTATAGTCACTTGACTTGCCTTTAACTCACCAGGTCTTCCCACTAGTTGTCAGGTCCACATACCCAATAGGACTTCGACTAGTTGTCAGGTCCCACGGATCCAACCGGACTTCTTGCCAGATATCGGGCCTCGCGGACCTATATAGACTTTCCACTAGCTATGAGTCCACGGATCTAGCTGGATTTTAGTCTAGTGTTAGGTCCTTCATACCAATCAACTCCTGCACACTTGGTAGAAAGATTAGTCAAACATCACATCTAATTTTAACATATTTATCATACATCAAAATTAGGGATGTAAACGAGTCGAACCGAGCTGAACAGTATTAGGCTCGAGCTCGACTCGTTTAAGTTATATTCGGGCTCGAGCTCGGCTCGAGCTCGAATCAAGCTTTTATCACAAGGCTCGAACTCGGCTCGTTTTAGAATTATCAAGATCGCGAACAGTTCGAGCTCGGCTCGTTATTAGCTCGATTATCAAAATTAACGAACCTAACTCGTTAAGCGAGCTCGGACTCGTTTTCGGGCTCGTTTAGAGCTCGCTTTAGAGCTCGTTTTTTGTCTCATTTTAAAGCTTATTTTAAGGCTCGTTTTAGAGTTCATTTTTTTGGCTCGATTTAAAACTCATTTTTTGGTTCGATTTAAGGCTCGTTTTAAGGCTCATTTTTTTGGCTCGCGAGCCTATAAACGAATATATTCGCGAGCTCATGAGCCGAATATCCTTAAGCTCGAGCTTAGCTCGATAAAACTGTCGAGCTCGAAATCGTGCTCGAGCTCGGCTCGATAAGATAAACGAACGAACTCGAACGAGCTTTTTACCGAATCGAGTTCCGAATAGCTCGCGAACCATTTGGTTCATTTACATCCCTACTCAAAACTAGATTATTAGTGCAATTTGCACTAACATATAATAATACATTCATAAGACTCTCTCTCTATATATAAAAATATAATTCATAGTTAAATTCGGTATTGGAGAGAATGTTCTTACCCGCGCAACAAGAGGCGAGGCATGCATGCAAGTTCCAAAAATGATACAGAGGATACCCATAACTAAGGATCTCTTAGTGGTTGTGTGGATCAATAAGAGCACTAAAGTTACTATAACTATCATGAACACCATCTCAAGTACTAATCAAACATCTCAAGTACTAATAGTTTGATGACCTTCAACTAAATTATATTTACATGTATAGATTGGTTAGGGAGAAGTTTTAGATGATACAACAAATATGATAGAGGAAAAAATTTAGGGAATGTTATACTTACACGGCCTTGGCGAGAAGCATAGATTAAGAAAATGATTAGGTAGAATACTAATTCAAAGGCTATGTCAATACCATTTAAATGTCATAGTAATAATTACCAATGAAAACTTAATACACTAAATTTCATCTCTATTCAACAATGAATATTATTTTCTCTTCGCTAATAATTCCAAATTAACTATGTTTCTTTTTATTATTAACGATCCTTTTTGCAACGACTCTATAGTTCCGTCTATATTTAGAGACGAAATTATAATGTCGTCTCTAAGTTAAAGATGAAAATATATTTTTGTCTCTAATTCTGTAGTTAATTTTTTTTTTAGTGATTATCATTTCTTAGTTTAAAATCTCTTTAAAATTTAATAATTTTTGGAATTTGATCTTTAATTATTTTTTCAATTAGAAAAAAGTTTGTAATTAATCAAGAATTAAAATTTTATGATAGTTAAAATATGAAACAGTACGTTTAAAATAGGTTTCATATATTTTTTTTTACAAATTTAATTTCATCATTTAATTTTTTTTGAAAAAAGTTAAATTTTAAAATTCTAAAGTTCTAATAAAAATTCTTCAAATTTAAAAAGAGAAAGAGCTCGAAAATAAGGCTAAAAGTATATATTTATTTTTAATTTTTAAATTTAAAATTAATAAAGTATTCTTATACAATATTATATTATTAATATATATAATAGATTTAGTTAAATATACCGATTAAAATAATATTAATCATTAATCAATGAGAAATTAATATATTCTAAGGATAACTTTTTCTCTTTCTAGTGGAATAATTTTTTTTTAAAAAAAAATTAAAGATGTTGCTTGAGACTAGTTATATACATTATGAAATTTAGTTATTTGAAAAATTATTTTATATTTTCTAATTATTTTAAAATTTTTGAATGACAAGATCATATAATTTTAAAAACTCTTGGAATAAATTATTCAATTATAATTTGATCATCAATAAATAATTTTTTTTTGTTAGATACATTTATTTCACAATAACGCAATACATCACATAGAGAAAAAAAAAAGAGATTGATTTGTTTAATCATTAATGCAAATTAATATAGGAAAGAATATAAAAACATATATCAATCAAAATTCAAAACTAAAATCTTTAGACGGGCAGCTCCACTTCAGCTCTAGCATCCTTATTCGATGTGGACTTGAAATAACAAGTATAGAGAACTAGTTGGGCAAGGCCAAAGAGAGTCCCCAAACCATTTGGAACCTAATGAAAGAAAGTGATAGAAAAATATAGATTAATTGATTGATCAAGATTATATATATATATGGACTTAACTATACAAATACTTACGAGGATATTGATATCGAAGGGGAGGAAACCATAGCTAGTCCAACAAACTCCATTGAGGAAGCTAGCAAGAGAAAGTGTGAAAGGCATGAACTCCACGCCTTTTGTTTGAATCACAAGTTTCTACAAAAGTATAATAATAAATTTATGAGACTCTCTTTCTCTATATATATAAAATATAAGTCATAGTTAAATTAGGCATAGGATAGAATACTCTTACCATCACAACAAGAGGGGAGGCATACATGCAAGTTCCAAAGATGATACAAAGGATACCCACAACTAAGGATCTCTTAGTGGTTGTGTGAATCAACAAAAGCACTGAAGTTACTACAACTATCATGAACACCATCTCAAGTGCTAATAGTTTCATGACTTTCAACTAAATTGGATTTATATGAGTAGATTGGTTAGGGAGAAGTTTTAGATGGTACAAATATGATAGAGGAAAAAATAATGGACATGTTATACTTACGCGGCCTTGGCGAGCAGCATAGATTAAGAAAACAGTGAGGTAGAATACTTCAAAGGCTATACCGATGCCATTGATGGTGATCACGAGAAGACTATTGGGGTGGACAATGGGCAACCCATAGAAAAACCAAAGCAAGCAATTGAGTAATGTAGCGAGGTAAGGGATTGGCGAAAACTTCTTCACATCCTTGCTCTTGATGATTTGTATATACGTCGGCCTATAAATCGTGGAAGAGTTGCATTTAAATTAACATATAATCTTTGTAAGTAATTATCAATAACAAGAAAAATAAAGAGTTTAAAATCTTACATGGGCGACAAAAATAAACCACACGAGATTACATTGCCTGCAATGAAGATGAGTTTTTGTTTATCATAGATTATGGAAGATACATGAAATTATTGATTTTTTAAAAGTATAATAAATGCATATACCTATTATTCCAATGATGTTGCGGATGATGCTTTGGTTGATAATCATCTTTATTGTAATATTGTTAACTCAAATTCTGCCTTGTAAATCAATGAAAGTATAATCAAATCAAATATACCTTTCCATTTCATCCAAATGAATTAATTAAAAAGAAGAACATATTATAAAACCAAACTAAATCAGATAATTTGTACGTGCCAAAAAGGAGGAGGATGAATCTGTAATATCCAAGAGTATGTTGCTAAACTCCTCTACTCTTCCACGGTGGAGCTGTCCCTCTTTCTCTAGATCTTATGATGGGCATGCAAAGGTTGTATTTTATAGCCTAATTATATGACTTAGTTTGTTATATTTTTTCATAATATCTTGGATAATGTTATAATCATTTGTTATTGTTGGACTTAGTGAATTTCACTTTTTTTTTTATTAAGATAGGATATTCCATTTTTAATATAAAAAGAAAAGTTCAAATTATTTTAATTAATTAGCATAATAGATTAAAAAACATGGTCTAATGAATGAATAAGTTTTAGTTAATCTAATGGATTAAATGTTATTTAATAATTTGATAGATTATTCTTGAATTATTAATTTATGTTTTCGTGTAATTTAAGCGAATATTTTTTTTTAAAAAAAAGAGAATTTTAAAGGTTTAAATTATTTAGGTATTTAGTGAAAAAAAGTTTCATTAAATAATAAAATAGTTTAAATAATATGGATAATTAAATGAGTTAATTGTCTTGATAATAATAACGTTTTTATTATTTAATATTAATTATCGATTGAGTCAATTATTAATGATATTAAATTCATAAGAAAAAAAATAAATATCTCTTAATTTTATTATTAATAATAATGTTTTTATTATTTATTATTAATTATTGATTAATTCAACTAGTGATAGTAAGTTTATAAGATAAGAGAGCTGAATCTCTATTTTTTTATAATTAATCATAATATTTTTATTATTTACTATAATTAATTATTGATTAAGTCAACGTAACTAATGACCACAAGTTTATAATATAAAAATAAATCTCTTAATTTCCTTGATAATAATAATATTTTTATTATTAATTATTGATTAAGTCGAGTAATTACTGATAGGGTGTTGGTAAGATAAAAAATAATTTTACATATATTCACAATAGTATGATATTATGTCTAAATTCTGAATTTATTTTTAAGCTCTACTTTAAAGAACTTGTACCAATCGAGATATTTTTAACTTTTAAACTCATAATTTTTTTCTATATATTTTCAATTTGTTTTACATCATCTTATATGACATCTGATTTTGATCATAACTTTAATATCATTTATTAAAATAAAAAAATTTATATATCTTTATAATAATATTATATTATCCATTTTAAGCTAAGCTCCCTATAATTTTTTTTTTTCAACACTACCTTGAAAAATTTTCATGATTTTAAATTTATTCTTTCCATCTATTTTTAAACGTGGACGGTATTCCCAACCATTTTTTTCATTTGTCATATTTAAAGATAAATATAAAAAAATTAATATAAGTAATTAAATATATAACTAATAAAAAATAAAAAACCTGAGTACTAACTTGGTTCTCTATACCATTATTCGGAATAAGACCACACATATCATATCTCCTACTACTATATCTTTTATATAAAATTATCAGAAAATGGATTCGTGGCGCAATGGTAGTGCGTCTGACTCAAGGTTGTGTGTTCGATTCACGTTGTGGTGGCTTAACTCTAGGTCAGAAGATTATGTGTTCGATTCACGTTGGGCTTTAAGTCAAGACTACTCTAATTTGTTATTTGAAAACCTCTTTCAAATTTAATAATTTTTAAAATTTTGATCTTTAATTATTTCTTTCTTATTTAACTTTGAAAAAGAAAGTTTGAAATTAATATAGAGTAAAATTTTTATAGCATTTTAAATATGAAATAGTACTTTCAAAATAGGTTTAAATATTTAGTTCAAATAAAAATTCTTTAAATTTCAAAAAAGAAAGAGTCTGAAAATAAACCTAAAATTATATATTTATTTTTAATTTTTAAATTTACAATTAATATATCCTTGTACAATATTGTATTATTTTTAAAAATATATAATATTATGGTAAAATAAATAATAGATTTAGTTAAATTTACTGATTAAAATATTATTAATATATTTTAAATCAAATATGATGGATTTTTCCTATCTAATTGGAATAACTTTAAAAATATTTAAATATTATTCTTTAAGACTAATTATATTTTATATACGTTTTGAAATTTATTTATTTGAAAAAAAACATTTTGAAATTTTAATTATATTAAAAACATTGAATGATAAAATAATATAATATATATTAAAAATTATTAGAGTAAATTATTCAATTATAATTCAATGACCAATAAATAATTTTTTCCCATTAGATTTATTTGATTTATGCAAGTGAATAAATCAATATTTTACCATCTGAATATCTTTTTGCTACCTGTTAAAAAATGTAACAGAAGCATTAATATAAAATTAATGACAATTCCATATCATTCCAATATTAATGAAGACATTAAATCTATTAATGACGACATTAAATCCAGTATTAAATGCAAGGTGAGTGCTCCTATATAAGGAGGCTGGATCTTGAGCAAAGCAAGAAAAATAGTGAGAGCGAAAGTAAAAGAGTTCCTCTACCTTCGTTCCCCGATTATTTTCTCTTAGTCATGCATTCGTTCGGCTGAACTACTTGTGATAGCATTCAGGTGCATTCTCAGTTCACCACGAACAACCAGTGCTTGGTTGCGTGCGTCGTTTTTGCCATTGTATTCTGGGAAACAGACGACCTGAGAGAACCTCGAAGCATAGCCGGAGGTGAAACAAATATGTTTCAAGGAAACTGCGTTGAAAGTAGGTCTCGGTATCTTAGTCAGCGAATTTTTTTTTCTAATTCGCCGATCGACTCTAGATTCAGTGATCGACTCCCGATTCTGCTACGCACCGCATAAACTTTGCAATTATTAGAGTATATTATTCAATTATAATTTAATGACCACTAAATAATTTTTTCCCATTAGATATGTTGATATGGGTTATGATGAATGGATAAGGTGACGTGGCAGTTAGAGTTAAGATGACGGGGCAGTCAAAGTCAAGATGATATGACAATCCTACTAAAAAAAGAGTAATATCCCCTCATCTGACCTAGATCAGTCGCCGAGTGTTAAGGTTCTTAGGCTAACCAGAACGGGTTTTAATCCTGCCGGGAGGAGATAGTCAGTTGCTAAGTTGAGCGAACCAGAGACACTAACGTCTCAAGGGCGGTCAGATATTAAGGCAGTCAAGCTTAAGGCCGATCGACCTTATATATCGACTAGAATGATTGGCTCACTCTACAACATACCAAAGCATAAATGATAGTGCACATGTGTATCCGTCCAACCTTATAGTTGGGCCAACATGTATGCTCTGATCGTACAAATATTTGGTCGCACAAATATCCGACTGGGAAATGATACAATGTAGCTGCATCTCTCTACGACCCCTTATTGACTCGGGCGAATAAGAGGACGACCGGGTTTACAACACCTATCCTTCTATTTCTATATGGACGGGATTCGACCATGTATAAGTTATCACAAGGGCCCCAGGAAGTAAGAGCTACTATATTATTATTGTGGCTCAAGTAGATCCCCAACATGACTAAAACACTATATCATCCTCTAAGCAAATATCACAATGCTATGTAGAGTATAACAGAGTGGCTTAATGATCGAGCTCGATGAACGAGGCACGCATAAAGATGGTAGGCCTTAATGGTTAGCTAAGGTACATGTGGTATAATATATAACAAGACAGATTAGGCAAAATATCACCGAACAGCCTAAATATATAGACGGCTTAAGGACAAATCGAGATATATCCTGTGATTAATATCCTAACAAGGCGATTGATTTAACGATCGACGATCGGTCACCGGCTTAGAGACCGGTCGAGATATACTTAATTATTAAATAGCATCATAATGAGGTAGGCTTTAAGGCTAGTTGAGACAAATGCAGAATGCGTCTGAACGTCCCAACAAAACGGTAGGCTTAAGGATCGGTCAACTTAGGCTCAGCAAATAACATCATCCTGACTAGATAGCCAACTTAAAGACCGGTTGGGATATATTCAGTAAACTACATTAGCTTAACATTGCAGCTGAATTAAAGACCGGCTGAGACATATTCAGTTCGCAACATCATCTCAATAGGGAGTAGGCTTAAGGATCGGCTGAATTATGTTCAGCAGATAATATCTCGACAATCCTGACAACCGACAGAGAAGGAAGCTTGCGACGGAAGAAAGTAAAAGCAACAAATACGACGACTACGGCTAATCGCGCGACGAGCGATGGTACTGTGCATGCTCGTGGAGAGGAGGGTGAGCGGCGGAAGATAAATAAAAACTTAGATTTTTAATTAAAACCTTACGTTAAGAACTCCAATTAGCTCTCACTTTAAATAGGTATTCTAAATAGACTTTATATCCTACCATTTTATTTCCATAAAATCTAAAACGACTCATTTAAATTCCTAAAAAAAATTCATAAATGTTTATAAATTCACCTAAACATATTTTCTGATTAATTATCTATTTTTTTAATATTTTCTAAATAAATTCATTTAGTTGAAATTTTTAATTATATATATATATATATATATATATATATATATATATATATATATATATATATATATATATATATATATATATATATATTTCATTTTATATTCTACCCCATTAATAAAAATTTGGTCCTTAAATTTACTACTTAAACTATAATACTAAAATATCCTCATCTAAAAGTAACAACTAGGCAATACACATATATACTAGTCCATTCAAGTATCCTGAATAGTCTATAATTGTATGAGATCCCTTATAGACCACATGATCTATTCGCTACTTCTGAGCTCCTTTGTGCATGCCCATAGTGGATCCTCCAGTTAGTGAATGGTAGACTCCGTCTGTCTAAAATTCTGTACAAAGTGAAGTTCTGCACGAAGCAAAGTTTTGTACACATAACTCGTTGAAAACTCCACCAAGTAATCCAAAGAGTCAGTCTAGTGAGTCAGTAGTAAATGGGCGAACTTAATTAATCGATCAATGATCACGACTACAAGAAAACAGGGCTTCAGAGATGAAAAAATCTATTTATGAAAGTCATTTTTCTATCTATAAAGAAAGTTTGAGATGAAATTGTTGGATCGTGAAACGTCGATAGAGGGGGGGGGGGTGAATATCGATTTGAAAAACAACGTTGAAAAAGAGTTAAGCGCAGCGGAATTTAAAAGAACAGACACAGTAATTTTACTTTGTTCGGAGCCTGTCACGACTCCTACTCGAAGGCCCGTACTCCGTGAGTACTTTCGTTGGGCAATTTACTAGCAGTTCGAAATGATAATTACAAAGGCAGTACAAGAAATGCTAATAAACGGTAAAACAAAGCTATACCGACAAAAGGAAAGCTACAAGGAAAGAACACGTTGTCAGAGTTTCGTTAGCGTCGTTGGAGCGCAGAGCAGCAGAGCAAGCAGTTTAAGAGTTCTGAGTTGATATTGAAGCTCCACCCCTGGGGCTTCTTTTATATGCTGCTCCGAGCGCCTGGATCCCTTCCGGGCGCCTTGGTGCGACGTGGCAAGTCTAATCAGTGAACTCCACGTGGCGACGACTCGGCTTGGATAAAATTCGCCTCCGAGCACCCGGATCCCTTTCGAGCGCCCGGACCTCCGGGCGCTCGGATCCCCTCCGGGCGCCCGGACCCCTCTTCTCCAGAAAGTCCTTCTCTTGTAAGAAAAAGTTAGTCCGAGGTAAATATACCCTGCAACACAGATTGTTAGCACAGTTTTATAGATAAGCAAATTTAGTATGAATCAACAAAACAGAGTATGACTTAGATTCCGTCTTTCCAAGACCGGAATCTAGTCACGATCTCGACTTAGATATCCAAAATGGATCTAAGACGGATCGACGCCTAATGTTCCCTTCCCGGGAACGCGTCCTCGCAGTCACTCCCCTCCAGTGACTTACCTCACTTACCTGCCCGACGTCCGGTCAGCCCGTCGACCCGTCTGGACGGTCAGCCTGTCGACCTAGCCGGACTTCGTGCCTAAGTGTCCAGCCCGTCGACTCGCTTGGACTTCGTGCCAAATCCCGTCGACCTAGCCGGGCTTCGTGCCAGACATCGGCGACCTGTCTGGACTTCTCCTACACACTCGATCAAAGTGTTAGACAACAACAAACTAACTTAACCTGATTTTTCATTCATCAAAACCTAGGTTAAATCGTTAGTGCTAACCGCACCAACAATCTCCCCCTTTTTGATGGAATGACAACCTGGTTAAGTTAGTGAAAACATATGCAAGAAAAGAACAAGTAACAACATGCATTTATGTGGATTTTTAAGTTAGTTTATATTTTCAGTTTGGTTTTAGCTAACTTAACCACCTAACCCTCCCCCTTTGACATTCATCAAAAGAACTAATGTCAAGTAAGCATAAATACAGACTTCAGACAAAATAATGTCAAGTTAACCTAGGGGAGTTAAAATTAAATCCTTTAAAAAAAACTAAGTCTTGAAAAAATAGCTGATTTATAACTTAGTAAAAATTTTAAGTTTGCAAACATCACTTTCAAAAGGTAATTTTCAACACTAAGTTTTTGCAAATTAAATTAAGTTAAACCTAATTTTTCAGAACTGGATTTAGGATAACTTTCAAAGTGAAGTTAAATTAAATTTAAACATTAAGAAAAGTGATTTTGAATTTTGGGAGAGTAAAATGAAGGAGTTTTCAAAATAATTTTATAAAATTGTTTTTCCAAAATCAAATTTTCAAAGTTCAAAAGTATTAGTTTCAAAACCATGGTTTAAAATACTTGAAAAGTTCAGTTTTCAAAGACTAAGTAAAAAGGATAAAAAGTTTGTGAAAAAGAAAAAAAAATTCACAATTTTGAACAAGTTGTTTTTAAACTTTGATTTTCAAAATTAAGTTTTAAAATTCAATTTTGAAAACTAAAGTAGTTTTATTTATTTCTCCCCCTGAACCTGATATTAAATCAAATGTCTAACTAGTTTATTACTGACTGACTATCAAAAGATAGTAGCTTTCACTTGGTTAGTCAAGTTAAGGTCAACCTTAACTTGATTAATGTATATTTTGTATTTAACGCCCAGACTTATATCGATGCACTGAAATAAGCATCTTAAGTCTTAGGCAAGTGGCCTATGCATCTCACCCCTTTCTATGTTCGTCAAACACAAGCAAGGTAAGCCTAGGGTGTCGGTGAGATTCTCATAAACTAGTCCTATGGGTACATGCTTTCTAAGGATGTTGAACTAGTCTAAGGCTAAAAGTATTTTTTTAAAATCTAAAAATAGGAAAGTTTTGAAAATAAAACATGTTTAACCTATAATTTGAGAACAATCATTTTGAAAATATTTTTGAAATTCGAAACTCCTAGTCTATTAGGCACATTCCTAGTTTTCTACGTAAATTGCTAAATTCACTTTCAGGGAGTGGTTTGGTGAATATGTCAGCTAAGTTTGACTTGGACTCAATGTATTTGAGCTCAATGTCACCCTTAGTAACATGATCCCTGATAAAGTGGTGCCTAATTTCAATGTGTTTGGTTCTTGAATGATGCACTGGATTTTTTGTTAAATTGATTGAGCTAATATTGTCAATTAAGACTTTTACATTTGTGATTTTTAAGTTGAAATCTTTTAAGGTGTGCATCATCCATAATAATTGAGCTACACATTCTCCTATGGCTATGTATTCTGACTCAGTTGTAGATAGTGCAACACAGTGTTGCTTTCTACTAAACCAGCTAACAAGTGATGGGCCTAGTAGTTGGCATCCACCACTTGTGCTTTTGCGGTCTAATTTGCACCCAGCATAATCTGAGTCAGAATATCCTATTAATTCAAAGTTATTGGTCCTAGGATACCAAATTCCTACATTTGTTGTTCCATTAAGATATCTAAAAATTCTTTTGACTTGAGTCAAATGGGATTCTTTAGCACAGGTTTGGTATCTAGCACACATACTAACTGCAAATAAAATATCAGATCGGCTTGCAGTTAAGTAAAGTAGACTACCTATTGCACTTTTATAATACCTTAAATCCACTGGTTTTCCATTTGGGTCATTGTCTAATATTGTGTTTACTGCCATAGGTGTTTTTATTTCTTTTGTATTTTTCATTCTGAATTTTTTAAGTAATTCTTTAGTGTATTTGTGTTGATAAATGTAATTTTCTTCATTTGTTTGTTTGATTTGTAATCCTAGGAAATATGTCAATTTTCCTACTAAGCTCATTTCAAATTATTGTTCCATTAGGTTAATAAATTCTTCTAAAAAGTCTGAGTTAGTTGAACCAAATATTATATCATCTACATATATTTGTGCTATAAATATGTCATTATTTAGTAATTTAACAAACAAGGTTGGGTCAATTTGACCTTGATTGAATCCTTTGGATGTTAAGTAAGATGTTAGTCTTTCATACCATGCCCTGGGTGCTTGTTTAAGGCCATATAATGCTTTCTTTAACTTAAAGACATAATCAGGGTGTTCTAGATTCTCAAACCCAGGAGGCTGACCTACATAAACTTCTTCTTTTATTAGTCCATTGAGAAAGACTGACTTAACATCCATTTGATATAGCTTGAATCCCTTATGGGTTGCATAACTTAGTAACATTCTAATGGATTCTAATCTAGCTACTGGGGCATAGGTCTCATCGTAGTCAAGTCCTTCAACTTGACTGAACCCTTTGGCAACTAGTCTAGCCTTATTCCTAGTAATTTCGCCAGTTTCACTTAATTTGTTTCTAAATACCCATTTTGTTTCTATTACTTTCTTATCTTGTGGTGGTACTAGATCCCAAACTTCATTACGCTCAAATTGAGCTAGTTCTTCTTGCATGGCTATGATCCAATCTGGATCAAGTAAGGATTCAGCTATAGTTTTGGGTTCAATTTTTGAAATCAGGGAAATTTGACTTAGGTTCCTAAAGGATGATCTGGTCTGAACCCTTAGGTCTGGGTCACCAATTATTTGATCAGTTGGATGGTTAGGGTTGACTCTTATAGTTTTAGGGGGTTGATTTACTTGAGTGTGTTCATCTTCTTCATTGTCTAGGGATTGATTGGTTTCTTCAGAATTATTAATTTCAATAGGTTGAAGTTGAGTTTGCCCTTGGGTTTCTTCAAATTTTACATTTGTGGTTTCCTCGATTTTTAACGTAATTTTATTATATATTCTGTAACCCCTACTGTTTAGAGAATATCCTACAAAAATTTCATTTTCTACTTTAGAGGTAAATTTTCCTAAGTGTTCTCTAGTATTTAGGATGAAGGCTGGACATCCAAATACTTTAAAATATTTTATGCTGGGTTGTTTGTTATAAAATATTTCAAAGAAGGTTTTATTATGTCTTTTATTTAATGTTGTTCTATTTTGCACATAGCAGGCTGTACTAACAGCTTCTGCCCAAAAATTTTTAGGTAAGTTATATTCATTTAACATAGTTCTAGAGGCTTCTAGTAAGGTTCTATTTTTTCTTTCTACAATTCTATTTTGTTGGGGGGTTTTTGGACACGAAAATTCGTGATGATAGCCATTATCAAGACAGAATTTATTAAAATTATGATTTTTAAATTCTCCCCCGTTGTCACTCCTAATTCTTTTAATTTTAAGATCTTTTTCATTTTCAATTTGTTTGCAGAAGTTTGTAAAGATTTCAAAAGTTTCGTCTTTATGTTTTAAGAATTTTACCCAAGTAAACCTAGAATAATCATCTATTATTACTAAACAGTATAAGTTTCCATTTATGGATTTAACTCAATGGGAGTCGAAAAGGTCTAAATGTAGAAGTTCTAATATCGAGTTGGTTTGTGGCTGATTGGTTGGTTTGTGAGTGGATTTTGTTTGTTTACCTTGTTGACAAGCATTACATATAGTTGAATCTAGGTTAGGTAATTTTGGTAAGCCTCGCACTAGTCCATTTAGTTTGCTTATATTTCTAAAGTTGGTGTGAGACATTCTTCTATGTCATAACCAAGTTTATTCTTTTTGTGTTAAATAACACTTAATTGAAGAAGTGGTTAAGTTGATAGCATAGATGCTGTCTTTTCTAAAACCTTTTAGGCTTATAGTAGGATTATCTAGATGTTTGATTAAACACTCTGTGGATAGAAATTTAATCTTATACCTAATATCACACAATTGACTTATACTCAGGAGATTGTATTTAAAATTCTCGACAAGTAGAACATTTGTAATTATGAAATCTATTTTTAATTCAATATTACCTATACCAATTACCTTGAGTTTGCCGTTGTTTCTAAAGGCAACTGTTCCTAAGCTTTTGTAAGTGAGTTGAGTGAACTTGGTGTGATCTCCAGTCATGTGTTTGGAGCAACCACTGTCCAAAATCTACTTGGTTTCCAACAATGAGTAGGAATTAAGGTTAGTCTTTTAAGATTATAAATTTTTAAAGTTAATTTAATTTTTAAAATAATTTTTAAAGTTAATTTACTTTTTAAAATAATTTTTAAAGTTAATTTAATTTTCAAAAATAATTTTTAAAGTTAATTTAATTTTCAAAATAATTTTTAACGTTAATTTAATTTTCAAAATAATTTTTAAAGTTAATTTAATTTTCAAAAATAATTTTTAAAGTTAATTTAATTTTCAAAATAATTTTTAACGTTAATTTAATTTTCAAAATAATTTTAAAAGTTAATTTAATTTTCAAAATAATTTTTAAAGTTAATTTAATTTTCAAAATAATTTTTAACGTTAATTTAATTTTCAAAATAATTTTTAAAGCAAAAATAATTTTTAAAGTTAATTTAATTTTCAAAAGTAATTTTTAAAGTTAATTTAATTTTCAAAAATAATTTTTAAAGTTAATTTAATTTTCAAAATAATTTTTAAAGTTAATTTAATTTTTAAAATAATTTTTTAAAGTTAATTTAATTTTCAAAAATAATTTTTAAAGTTAATCTAATTTTCAAAATAATTTTTAAAGTTAATTTAATTTTCAAAATAATTTTTAAAGTTAATTTAATTTTCAAAAAAAAAATTTAAAGTTAATTTAATTTTAAAATAATTTTTAAAGTTTATTTAATTTTCAAAATAATTTTTAACGTTAATTTAAAAAAATAATTTTTAATTTAAAAAATAATTTAGTTTTAATTCAAAATTTACTTTTAATTAATTCGAAATTTAATTTTAATTTGAAATTCACTTTGAAATTCGAATTTTAATTTTAATTAATTTTAATTTAATTTGAAAGTTAATTAATTTAATATTATTCATCTCACCCGATCTAGATTATCAATCAGGGAATCCTATAATTTTGTGAGATGAATTAGATTTTAATTATAGAGTTTGGTTTAACTTGTGTTAGATTCAGGTTTAGCTTTGGTCTCAACAAATAGGCATTCTTGGGATAAACTTCTAAGCTTGGTGAGTCACTTGGACGTCATTAGAAGTAACCAACCTTTCAAGGTTTTCCGAATAGTCCTATCCACGGAGCTTAGTACTAAACCTTGGTCTAACTAGTTAGGATCCATTTAAGGGTAGCTTCGGTCAGTTCCACTTGGCCAAATGCACCAGATCGAAGCCATATCTTTCTAGACATGCGATGCCCGAGCTTCCCTAATGTACTATCATCCAAAAACTTCACCAGTATGATGATTCAAGTTAAACTTGGTCTCTTTTTAACTAATCGTAATCACCCTGCCGGGTTAGTTTGTTTGGGTTACCCTGTCGGGTAAGTTAGTTTTGGAAGTGCCAGCTATTCTGGAGCCTCCCCCTGAATTATTGGCCTTAAATTTTCATTTTAGGTTTGTGTCTATTTCTTTTATAGTTATAATTAACTTGGTGATAATTTATATTTTGTTGAGTTTTAAAATGTTTAAATTTTGAATTTTTTGATTTAGGTTTGTATTTTGGTTTTTGATTTGGTTTATTCGAGTTTATATAATATATTTTTTCTTTAGGTATATAATATTGATTAAGTCCTACTTGCGTGGTCAAACACGCTTTCGGAACCCAAGCTTGATTAGTTGATTTGTATTGGGTTATTAATGATTTAAAAGTTTTATTTGAGTTCGACTTGTATCCGAGTCCGGTTTTATTATAACACGCCTTTTGATTATTCAGGATTAAGTCTAGATTTTTTGATCTTGTTGTGAATTTTTCTAGCATTTCTTTTAACTTATTAATTTCTAACTTTAATGATGAATTCTCCTCAAGTGTTAGATCTTGAGTTGGATTTGAATTTTTGATTTGTTCCTTGAGGTCTTGATTTTCCTCAAGGAGTGATTTGTTTTCATTTTCTATTTTAACTAATTTACTATTTAAGCAGGAAATATTTTTTTAAAATTTTTTGTTTAAATTAAAATATACCTCATCCGGGCCTTCGGAAACGAGTACGGACTCGTGGCTCGATTCGGGTTCGGACCCGTCTTCCGATTCGTCTTCCGTTTCAGCTTCGCGGGCCATCAGCGCGAGGTGACTCTGGTGTTTCTGCTCTTTTACCTCCGATTCATCCGAGGAGTCGTCCCACGTTGCTTTGAGGGCCTTCTTTTTGGTCGGCTTCGGTTTGTCGAACTTCAGTCTTGGGCATTCGTTCTTGTAGTGCTCCTTTTTATTGCATCCGAAGCAAGTCACGTTCTTTTGTTCCGAGGGAGAACTGATCTTTTGAAGGTCCTTCTTGCTGAAGCTCCTTTTTCTCCTAGTGAACATTTTTCTTACCAGGTTCACCAGGTGTTCTTCGTCTTCGGAATCTTGATCGGAATCTTCTTCAGATTCAGACTTGCTCTTCTTTTCTTTGGAGGAGGCTACAAATAAAGCAACACCTTTCTCGGCTCCAGTATTAGTTTGTTCATGCAATTCTAACTCACAAAAAAGCTCGTCTAACTTTAATTTAGATAAATTTTTAGAAATTTTATAGGCATCTACGATCGATGCCCACAAACTATTACGTGGAAAAGCATTTAGTGCGTACCTTATTAAGTCTCTGTTTTCCATCTGGTGGCCTATCGCGTGAAGTCCGTTGAGGATGTCCTTGATCCTCGCGTGGAGTTGACTTGCCGTTTCCCCTTCCTGCATTTTTATATTAAATATTTTATTTAAAAGTAAGTCTCTTTTTGTTACCTTTGCGTCGCTCGTTCCTTCGTGCAGCTCGATCAGTTTGTCCCATAATTCTTTAGCGTTCTGATGCGGTCCGACCCGGTTCAGCTCTTCTCGTGTTAGACCGCAGTGTAGCGTGTTGATTGCTTTGTTTTCCGCCGACGCCTTTTCCTCATGTCCGGAGTCCACTATTCTGTGTCTAGTGGATTTCCGGAGTTGTCGGCTGGAGCTAGGTAGGCTTTTATGACGCTGAACCATTGATCGTAGTCCGTCTTTAGGTACACCTCCATTCTTTTCTTCCAGTGCGAGAAGTCATCCCCGTTGAATAGGGGAGGACGTACTATGCTGAAGCCTTCTAGTTGAGACATCCTGCACACAAGTAAACAACGACAAAAAAAATATCCCAAGACTTGGTCTTAGATTAGTAGTGCGGAAAAAATAATAAAGATATCTAAATTGGTGTTGCACCAATTTAGATTTAATTGCAACGAAAAAAATTTCCAAAACAGGTAATAATACCAGATTGGAATTAAGCGTAAAACTGAAAATCGAAAAAATAAAGGTTAATTTTTTACCCCCTGTCTGATTGGTGGTTGCACCAAATCAGAGCGGTACCTGCTCTGATACCACTTGTTGGATCGTGAAAAGTCGATAGAGGGGGGGGGTGAATATCGATTCGAAAAACAACGTTGAAAAAGAGTTAAGCGCAGCGGAATTTAAAAGAACAGACACAATAATTTTACTTCGTTCGGAGCCTGTCACGACTCCTACTCGAAGGCCCGTACTCCGTGAGTACTTTCGTTGGGCAATTTACTAGCAGTTCGAAATGATAATTACAAAGGCAGTACAAGAAATGCTAATAAACGGTAAAACAAAGCTATACCGATAAAAGGAAAGCTACAAGGAAAAGAGCGCGTTGTTGGAGCTTCGTTAGCGTCGTTGGAGCGCAGAGCAGCAGAGCAAGCAGTCTAAGAGTTCTGAGTTGATATTGAAGCTCCACCCCTGGGACTTCTTTTATATGCTGCTCCGGGCGCCTGGATCCCTTCCAGGCGCCTTGGTGCGACGTGGCAAGTCTAATCAGCGAACTCCACGTGGCGACGACTCGGCTTGGATAAAATTCGCCTCCGGGCGCCCGGACCCCTCTTCTCCAGAAAGTCCTTTTCCTGCAAGAAAAGGTTAGTCCGAGGCAAATATACCCTGCAACACAGATTGTTAGCACAGTTTTATAGATAAGCAAATTTAGTATGAATTAGCAAAACAGAGTATGACTTAGATTCCGTCTTTCCAAGATCGGAATCTAGTCAAGATCTCGACTTAGATATCCGAAATGGATCTAAGCCGGATCGACGCCTAATGTTCCCTTCCCGGGAACGCGTCCTCGCAGTCACTCCCCTCTAGTGACTTACCTCACTTACCTGCCCGACGACCCGTCTGGACTTCGTGCCAGCTATCCGGTCAGCTCGTCGACCTAGCTGGACTTCGTGCCTAAGCGTCCGGTCAGCCCGTCGACTCGCTTGGACTTCGTGCCAGCTATCCGGTCAGCCCGTCGACCTAGCTGGGCATCGTGCCAGACATCCGGTCAGCCCGTCGACCTGTCTAGACTTCTCCTACACACTCGATCAAAGTGTTAGACAACAACAAACTAACTTAACCTGATTTGTCATTCATCAAAACCTGGGTTAAATCGTTAGTGCTAACCGCACCAACAGGAATATTCTGTCTCAAAAATCCGTTAGTCATTTGTTGGGACCTTGACGCCACTAGAGGGGGGGGGGGGGGGGGGGGAATAGCAAGTCACCCAACGTTTGCTTCCTACAATGGTTAGTATGCATAGCGGAATACAAAAAAAAATACTAACAAGAGAAAGCAAACCTAACACGTTGATTTAACGTGGTTCGGAGATAAATCTCTTGCTCCACGGTTGTCCGTAAGATGGATGATCCCGATCCGTTGGTGGATGACTCCTCGAAAAACCTTTGGCTAGCTTAAGTAGCTCCTTGTGGGTGCAGAAACCTCGCCACAAACTCGCACAAACTCTTGATTACTTAAGAAGACCTTGGAGACTCTAATAGGGGTTAACCAACAATATTTTCGTCAACCATGGCCAAGCACCCGGAGCTCTCTTAAATAGAACTCGGGAGAAAATACCTAACTGTGTTTTCTGCCACCAGTTGACTGGTACGATCACCAGTCGACTGGTCCTAAGTGAAATTCGACCGTTACAAGCCAACGGTCAGCTATCAGTTGACTGATGAAAACACCAGTCGACTGATACAGTAACGCTATAGTGCTGCTACAGTGATAATACAGTACTGCTACAGTTCACACTAAAATTTTACCCTGAGTGCAATCTCTCATGCACTTATCCTTGCCCGCACAATCTAGACCTAGCTTTCTAGCCTCCTCCATCAGCCTTGCGTCCCTTGGATACCTCCCCATCCTTCACGCCTTGCCTTCTGGAGCTTCCATTAGCCTTGTCATCATTGTCAAGTGTTCACTGCCAAGAGCCACGCTTCAGGACTTCATCCTTTGCCAAGTCACACTTGGACTTACATTGCCAAGACTACATACTTAGACTTACACCGTCAAGACTCACCCTTGGACTTTCTTCCTTTGCCAAGATCACTCTTGGACTTTCCTTGTTGTACCTATATCCTGCACACTCACAATGCATATCAAATATAACAATAAACCTAACTTAAACCTTTGCCCAAACATCAAAACCTAGGGGACCCAGATTGCTCCAACAATCTCCCCGTTTTTGATGGTTGGCAACCCGTTTAAGTTAGGAAAATAATATAGCAATACATATGCAAATAAATATGCATATCAACTCATGCATAAATAATGGAACCTAAATCCCTAGGCTCCCCCTTTACCTAGGATTTCTTGCAAAGGTAAACTTCTCCCCATTTGCTAATAAATGACCAATCACTCCCCCTTCACCTAAGGTCCCCCTTGAGCTAGGATTTCTTGTAATGGTAAATTTCTCCCCCTTTGCTAATAAATGAGCAATTGCTCCCCCTTCACCTAAACTCCCTCTTGAGCTAGGATTTCTTGCAAAGGTGTGTAGATTTCCCACTTAAACCTATACTTCTCTCCTTTTGCCATACATCAAAAAGAGCTACAACAATATTCTAATTATTAGATTCTTTGATCTCTAATGACCATAAACATTATGTATTAATCCCCCATAAGATTACATACATGTTCACCACTCTTTTAGTTATTTTCTAATGCTGAAAAATATTTTTAGACCGTATTAGTCGACTGTCATAAGTCCCAGTCGACTAACATCGTCAAAATGAGCTTACAGAGACATTTTGTGCTCAAAATTACTATTACCAATCGACTGATAACTGTACCAGTCGACTGGTACTCTATTTCTGTAAAAATCAGTCTTTTTGACCCAACTTCAAAAATACACCAGAAATTCCATAGACCTCCAAAAAATTCTAAATTTTGTGGAGAGGTCTATTTTATCCATGTCTACTTAGAATATATATATATATATATATATATAAATATATTTATCACATATCCCAAGATTGACATAAAATTCAAAACTAGCTAAATGGTTCAATTGAACCTTGATCTAAAGTTCTAGTTTTGGCTTCCTCTTTATGAATCTGCCTATACTAAACCATAATACATCCCTAGCATTAGTTTATATGACATCTATACATCAAAAATTAATTTTCATGCAATATGAACCCAATTCACATTTTAATGCATGAAACACATCTCAATTGTGCCAACCCACTAGGTTAGAGACTTAAGTCCGTCTCCTAACCACTTGCCACATTTGATAACCCATCTACCATGGGTCCCAGAGGCTCTTCCTAACCTTAGGAATCTTAACCTTAATCACCTTCCTTGGTAACTCATCCACACTATGGCTACACCCACATGGTATACCATAGGTGACACTTGTCCTACAAACTTGACTTTCTTAACCTTAGACACCTTGTCTTTGGTTAATTTCTTCTTGTCCTTCACCTTAGACACCTCATCCTTGTCATATTATATGTCACCCTAGCATATTCCTTCTTATTAGCCTTCGATGACTCTCCCTTGTCCTTTGTTACACCTTTCTTATCAATGTCATGTGTCACCCTAGCACTTGACCTCCATTGGCATGGGAGGGATCCAATTTGACACTTTTGGATCTTTGACCACCTAAATACATGTAAAGTCCTCTAGGTCCAATAATGAACCTATCTAGGACTTTCTTCATTTCTTCAAGCCTTACCTTCAAGGCGTGATTTTCTAATTCTAGGGTTCTAACCCTTGAATAAACATGTCCATCTTGGACATCCATAGACCTACTCACCTTCCTAGGCATATGTCTCCCTTTCTTAGGATTTATGCTTAGGTTTTCACCCACTTTCCTTCCCTTAAGCAAAGTAGTTTGGGTCTTATTATGTCTACCCTTACTAGATTTAGCATGAATATGTCTCCTAGGGTTATCACCTACATTAACCCTATTCCTATCATTGTATTTAAATCCATGATTATGCTTGGGTAAATAATGTATGTTATTTCTAGCAAGCATATAAGAATTAGAGCTTGGATTAAACTTTAAAATAGGGATTAGCTTCTCTTTTACCTTTGAAGCTCCTCCTTAACTTGAGCTCCTCTTCTTTTCCCATTTCTTCAAGTGCACCAATTTCTTAAGCTCTCCTCTCCTTGGGCACTTTGTGCGGTAGTGACCCCACTTACCACATGTAAAACACCTAATATGCTTCTTCTTCTTCTTCCTACAACTCACATTAATTTCTAAATTAACTTTAGTGAGTTTAGGATTTACCTCCTTTACCTTTTTGAGCGAAGGACACCTACTCTTGTAGTGCCCCATCTTACCACTCAAAGCATTTAATGTGGTCCTTTGTGCTCTTCTTGGTAGTTAAGGTGGAGGGTTGAGCTTCCAAGATCTCCTCTTCCTCGGATTGCTCTTCTTCATCTTCACTTGAAGATGTGGATGATTCCACTTCTTCCTCCCTTGAAGATGTGGATGATACCTCCTCATCTTCCTTCTCCTCCTCGGATGTTGAACACGTGTCAACATCTGATTGGTCCTTCTCCTCTTAGACCAATGAGCCCTTCTCCTTGGGCTCCTCCACTACTTAGAGTTTTGTAAGATCCTCATAAAGCACAATTACCTTTCTCCAAAGGTCGCTTGCGTTCTTGTATTCACCTACATTCACTACCAAATTAAGAGGTAATAAATTAATCAAAATTCTAGTTACCTCCTTGTCCGCCTCTAATTGTTCCCTTTGCTTCTCGGTCCAATACCGAGGTTGGAGGCGCTTTCCTTGCTTGTCCGTTGGAGCTTCAAACGGTTCCTTCAACACAATCCATTGGTTCCAATCCATTTGGAACCAAGTCTCCAAGCGCTTCCTCTAATACTCAAAATCATCTCGATCGTATGGAGGTGGGATTCAGATATCCCATCCTAGAGGGCCTTCGGACTCCATCTTCCTCTAGCGCTTTGCTCCCTCGGCGATTAGTCCGTAGAAGAGCGACCCGCTCTGATACCAATTGTTGAGACCTTGACGTCGCTAAAGGGGGGTGAATAGCAAGTCACCCAACGTTTGCTTTCTACAATGGTCAGTATGCACAACATAATATAAAAACAAATACTAGCAAGAGAAAGCAAACCTAACACGTTGATTTAACGTGGTTCGGAGATAAACCTCCTACTCTACGGTTGTCTGTAAGGTAGACGATCCTGATCCGTCAGTGGATAACTTCCCGGAAAGCCTCCGGCTAGCTCGAGTAGCTCCTTGTGGGTGCAGAAACTTCGCCACAAACTTGTACAAGCTCTTGATCACTTAAGAAGACCTTAGAGACTCTAATAGGGGTTAATCACCTCTATTTTTGTCAATCATGGCCAAGCACCCCGAGCTCTCTTAAATAGAGCTCGGGAGGAAACACCTAACTGTGTTTCCCGCCACTAGTTGACTAGTACAACTACCAGTCGACTAGTCCTAAGTGAAATTCGATCGTTACAAGCCAACGGTCGGCTACCAGTCGACTGCTACATTAACGCTACAGTACTGTTATAGTAATGCTACAGTGCACATTGAAATTTTACCCCAAGTACAATCTCTCATGCACTCGTCCTTGCCTGCACAACCTAAACCTAACCTTCTAGCCTCCTCCATCAGCTTTGCGTCCCTCGGATGCCTCCCCATCCTTTATGTCTTGCCTTCTGGAGCTTCCATTAGTCTTGTCATCATTGTCGGGTCTTCACTGCCAAGAGCCACGCTCCGGGACTTCATCTTTTGCTAAGTCACACTTGAACTTACATTGCCAAGACTACATACTTGGACTTACACCACTAAGACTCACCATTGGACTTTCCTCCTTTTCCAAGATCACTTTTGGATTTTCCTTGTTATACCTGTGTCCTGCACACTCACAATACATATCAAATATAACAATAAACCTAACTTGAACCTTTGTCCAAATATCAAAACCTAGGGTACCCAGATTGCTCCAACAAGCCCCGTAGCTAATTTTGAGATGGATATATTATGTCTCTATTTTTAGAAACGGATGAAAAAACTGTTTATAAATATGTTTTTCAGTAACTAAATGAAATTTATTTAAAATACAAATTCAATCTTTAATTTTATTTTAAATCAGTTATTAATTCATCTTAAATAACATATCAAATATAATTTTAAATTGTTTATAAATTTGTTTACAATTCTATTTATAAATTCATACATAATTTTATTTTTTTAATTTATCACTAAATTTTATTATATTATATTTTTATATTTTTCATATATATATTATTTTTCAAAAAATAATCATGCATTTCAAATAAATTTAAAATATTAAAAAGAACTAATTTTTAAATAAAAAATAACATATAATTAACGATACATAATAGTTACATCACACAAGTAAATTTAACCATTAAAGAAACTATAAATAAATGTATACAATTTTAAATTTCATCACAAGTAATCTAATTTTTACATTATCTATCACAATACTCACTAGGACCAATTCCTTCTAGATATAAATGATTTGTATGTTCCATCTCTTGAATCATTTTGTCAATCATCTCCTTGTGATTTTCTTCTCTTTATCTACCTTCTTCGATAAACTTTTCTTCCCTCTGCCTACCTTATGTGATAATGAGTTTCATTTTTATTTTACTTTTAATAATGTCTTTCTCCATCCTCTTGTTAATAGTATGCATGTCTTGAATTTCTTCCCTTTGCTCTCCCTTGTCTTCCAATTCCATTACATGAATTGCTTCTCTTCTACAAATTAACAAACCAACCAAGTGTGTTGAGATAATCTAGCAAATTAAAACACGAAATGAATAAATCTTACAAACACAATATCACATAAAATAAAAAAGCTTAATATTCACCAACACAATACCACATAAACTCTAAACATTGCCAAGAAATAATCATGTAACATTAGTAAACAAAACTATAGCAGATAGTAAGCAAATAGTACCAAGCAAATGATTAAAAGATATATTTGAATGCAATCAAACACCTCATTATTCACCTCAAGGCACTACCCAATTTTATTAGCAACACCAGTTCAAAAACTTACCTTGCAAAACCTAAAAACCTCAGAAGAAAAAACATTAAATATAGAAGAAGCTTTTGAATTGAAATTTAAATATTGAATAACCACACTTAAAAGCAGAAAGAAAACAAAAGTAATTAATTTTTTAGAATCAAAAGTAGATAAAATAATAGACTGCAACAACTATGAAGTGGTTGAAAGTGTAGTAGTAAGTGTAAAATTCTAGACCTGCTAACAAGAACAGATTTAAACAAATTATGTTTGAAGAATGAATCACATAGTAATTACCTTAAAAACTTGATTTTTAATAGCAAACCAGTATCCTTCCAAGTAATCATGGACTAGTGTAGAGTCGTAATTCAGTTGCTCAAGGAATATTCTGGATGTTAGTAACATCGGGTGAAGTTTTGATAAAATTCAAGTGATAATAAAGACATGAAGAATGTAGAAGATCTTCTCTTTAATCCAGCCAACACAATGCCCCCCAAGAACAAACTGACCCAACTGCATAAAGTCATTCTTCATGGATTCACCTTTAATAAACACATTAATGAAAACTATAAACAAATAGATAAATCAAACGAGTGGACAGTAAGAGCCAGAGCTTTTATTATATATGATTAGTCGATTAACATTAACAAATATTTTAACTAATGACATGATAATAATAAATATATTAACTAAATATATAACAATAAATAGATAAAACAAACTAGATGCACAGTTTTACAATACTTAACGAAAAGCAAACTACGCAAGAGAGTGCTAAAAAATGGATAAGAATTGTCCTCCTTATCCCCAATATCCATAGAAAACACTTTACATATATATTAAAAATAGCGTTCACAAAAATTGCCCTATCAAGTGATCACATTAATCATGTGACATTACCTGATTTAAGAAAAATATCATACCCATAAACATTACTCATGTGACATTACCTGAAAGGCTGGAGGTGTAACGTGTTGGTTGCTACTCGGAAAACCTAGAGGTTTCATTGTACAAAAATTTTGTACAAAGGTCTGAACCTTTTCCTAGCTACCATGTGTTCTTTTAAATTAAATTTTGGATCGTCTGCGGAACTTAACACGTTTGATCCAAAACTTAATCTATTTGTTCTTTTAGGTTTTGACTTGGATCTCCTGCGGAACTTAACACGTTTGATCCAAATCACCTAAGTTATTAATTTCATTAAATATTAATTTCCAAAATTGGTTCCCAGTACTGACGTGGCGAGGCACATGACCTTCTTGGATATGGGAGCAACCACCACCGACTAGACAAAACCTTTTAAGGAAAGCTAATATTTAATTTCATAAAATAACTTTAGGTCAACCGAAAAGAACAATCAAATCACAAGGAAAAGAAAACAAAAGAACACTATATCGAAAACAAATTGAAACACTAGAATCGTATGCCTCTTGTATTTAGTATTATTTCCAAAAATAACTAGTATGATGGAAAGAAAATTACTAGTTATACCTTTTAGAAAACCTCTTGATCTTCTACAGTATTCCTCTTCTAACCTCGGACGTTGTGTGGCAACGATCTTCCGAGATGAGAAACACCAAGCACCTTCTTATTCCTTACAAGTTTCGACCATCAAACTTCTCCTAGGATGAAGAGGTTCGCCACCACCAACGCTCCAAGGGATGCTAGAAAGAGGCTTCTTTTCTCCTTCTTCTCCTTCTTAGATCCGCCACCAAAGCTATCTCCACCAGAAGGTTTCGCCACACAAAGGAGAGGAGAGGAAAGAAAGGTCGGCCACACCCAAGGAGAAAAGAGAAAAATAGAATAGAGTTCTTCACCGTGAAGCCTCCTCTACCCCTCTTTTATAATCCTTGGTCTTGTGAAATAAGGAAAATTTAATAAAACTTCCTTAATTCTTTTGCCATTGAAAAGAAAATTTATTTAATTAAAATAATTTTCTTCTCATCAATTCATATGGTATTAAAGCTACAAACAAGGAGAGTTTTAATTAATTAAAACTTCCTAATTTGTCTCTAGAAATTTATAAAAATTTCTCCAATAATTTTCATCCCTTCATGATTGGTTAATAAAAAGGAAATTTTATAAATTAAAATCTTTCTTTTAACATGTGGATAAAAAGAAAGTTATCTCTAAAAATTAAAATCTCTTTTAATCTACAAATAAGGAAAGATATCAAATCTTTTCTTAATCTCTTGTAGAAACTTATAAAGAGAATATTTAATTTTTAAACTCTCTTTTAAATGGTTAAAAGGAAAGTTTTCTTAAAATTTAAAATCCACCTTTAATCAACAAATAAGGAAAGATTTCAAATTTTAAACTCTCTTTTAAACATGTAGATGATTTACAAATAAGGAAAGTTTTTACCAAAAATTAAAACCATCCTTTTAAACTACAAATAAGGAAAGAGATTAATCTCTTCTCTTAATCTTTTGTAGAAAGCTATAAAAGGAAATTTTTAATTTTAAACTCTCTTTTAAAATCATGATATCCACATAAGAAATAATTTTAATAAAAATCCTTTTTAATATTCTAGTGGCCAGCCACTTAAGTTGGGTCTTGGTTAGCCCTAGCTTGGGTTCCAAGCTAGCTTGGGCCCCATTGGATGGGTAAGAAGGTGGGTATCTGGTATAAATCTCATATACTAGAGGCTACGATAGGGACCGAGGAGGAATTAGTTTGGTCTCCCGATAAAATTAAGCATCCGTGCTCGCCTAACACACAACTTAATTTTATCAATAATAATTCATTCCACTAGAGAACTATTATCGAACTACGCACCAATCCCAAATTACATTTGGGCTCCTTCTTATCATGAGTGTGTTAGTCTCCTATGTTTAAGATAACAATGTCCACTAATTAAGTAATATCGACAACTTACTTAATTAATATCTAGCTCCAAGAGTAGTACCACTCAACTTCATCATCATGTCGGACTTAAGTCCACCTGCAGGGTTTAACATGACAATTCTTATGAGCTCCTCTTGGGGACATTCTCAACCAAGATTACTAGGACACAGTTTCCTTCTATAATCAACAACACACACTATAAGTGATATCATTTCCCAACATATCGGGCTTATTGATTCATCGAACTAAATCTCACCCATTGATAAATTAAAGAAATAAATATCAAATATATGTGCTTGTTATTATATTAGGATTAAGAGCACACACTTCCATAATAACTGAGGTCTTTGTTCCTTTATAAAGTCAGTATAAAAGAAACGACCTCTAATGGTCCTACTCAATACACTCTTAGTGTACTAGTGTAATTATATAGTTAAGATAAACTAACACCTAATTACACTACGACCTTCCAATGGTTTGTTCCTTTCCATCATGGTCGTGAGCTACTATTTATAATTTATAAGGTACTGATAAAATGATCTTTTGTGTGTGACACCACACACCATGTTATCTACAATATAAATTAATTGAACAACTACATTTATCACAAATGTAGACATTTGACCAATGTGATTCTTATTTCTAGATAAATATTTTATACCAAAAGCTAGGTTTTTAAGATACATTCTAACATAACGGACAGGGGACGAAGCGATCTGGTTGTGAGCAGAAGGAGATAATAAGGGAGGAGGACATCGGAAATGAAGATGATGGGTAATGTGATGGATGGGTGGTGAGGAACATAGAGGCGGCGAAGAAAGCAGAGGAGGAGGTGAAGACGAATAAGGAAGCACTCCTCATAATGAACGGTGGAGTTTTATTTTTGTGGACGATGACACCTTGAGCAACATAGGTCACCCCAATGTGTGGCCACGGTTCAAGCCCCGGCCCTGGTAGTGGGGGTCGTGTTATTGTACCTACCATAGGTTCCATATCCATGCCACAAATGATTGCTTCCAGTTCGCCCGAGACTCTCGGCGTGCAGCTGAGCTGGGTCTGCCTCCACCTGAGATCGCGCCAAGGATTCAGCAGAGGATACTGGTCAGCCAACAACCCGTGGCAAGTTAGTTTGGTAGACCCCTACCCGACAATGCGGGACAAAGAAATCAACAGCCTGACTGCAACCAGGAGCTAGGGGAAGCCTGGGAAGAGGAGAACAGGGGAAACACAACCATCGGCGAGATCGGCATAATCTCAGAAGGGCCCACAGATGGAGACTCCGCTAGGGCTCGGAAGTCTCACGAGTGGCGTCTGGAGATACACGTTGTAGGATGCAGCCGGGAGCAAGTTGCAGGGCCCGTCATTAGCTTTGGGCCACAAGACTTGGAAGGGCTGGAGCTTCCTCATGATGATGGCCTAATAATTAAGGCCGTCATCACCAATAGTCGCGTGACCAGAGTTTTCGTTGACACCGAAAGCTCTGTCAACGTGTTATTCAAGAGTGCATTCGAGGGCATGCAAATCGACGCCAGTGAACTCCAGCCTATGGTTTCTTCATTGTATGGTTTCCCCAGCAATGAAGTATGACCCATGGGGCAGATCAAGCTAGCC
Organism: Zingiber officinale; assembly: GCF_018446385.1. Lineage (NCBI taxonomy): Eukaryota > Viridiplantae > Streptophyta > Magnoliopsida > Zingiberales > Zingiberaceae > Zingiber > Zingiber officinale. The sequence continues at coordinate 20,814,154 of NC_055989.1, forward strand.
ATATCTTTGGGTAGCGAGCCCTTAGTGAGGACACGGAGGAGCACCTTTATAGTGGTGGATTCTTCATCCTCATACAACGTTATCTTAGGGAGACCGGCACTGCACGAGTTTTGGACGACAATCTCCACTTTTCATCAAAAGATCAAATTCCCTGTTGGAGACCAAGTCGGGAAAGTCAGAGGTGAGCAATTGGTCTCTCGCAGGTGTTACATTGACATTGTGAAGGTGGAGGCTCGCAAGGCTCAGTGAACCTAGGATGGCAGGATCCACGTCATTCAAGAGGAGACTTCTCAGCCGAGCAAAATAAGAAGAAGAGGAACTTCTCAGCCGAGCAAAATAAGATCATTCGAGCTGAGATGGATCAGCTCAGTAAAGCATGTCACATTAGAGAGGTACAATTCCCGTCTTGGCTCTCTAATGTGGTCCTAGTAGCTAAAGCCAACAATAAGTGTAGAGTCTGCATCGACTTCCAGGACCTCAACCGCACCAACCCTAAGGACTGCTACCTGCTGCCCAAGATTGATCAGATGGTGGACTCGACCTCAGGCTGTGAAAGGATTTGCATGCTTGATGCTTATCAAGGATACCACTAGATCCCTCTGACACAAGAAGATCAGGAGAAAGTTAACTTTATTACGGCAGATGGTACCTTCTGTTATACCATCATGTCTTTTGGATTGAGGAATACCGGAGCTACCTACCAAAGGATGATGGATAAGATCTTCCGGAAGCAAACAGGGTGAAATGTGGAAGTCTATGTGGATGCCATCCTCATCCATTCAACTCTGGCCATAAATTTGATTGTTGACATAGAAGAAACTTGTGACACACTACGTTAGTACAGATTGAAGTTGAATCCCTTAAAATGCCTATTTGGAGCTCAAGGGGGGGGGGGGGATTCTTGGGATACCTCGTCACTAAGCAAGGAAATGACGCTAATCCAGAGAAGGTCCGGGCACTTCCAAATATGAAGCTGCCTCAGAATCTGAAGGAAGCTCAAAAGTTGGTGGGCCGAATAACTGCACTATCTCGGTTCATATGTCGGTCTGTAGATAAAGTCCTACCCTTCTTCAAAGTACTCAGGAGAGCAGCCAAGTTTTAATGGGACGAAGAATGAAGCTAGGCCTTCGAGGAATTAAAGAAGCACTTGGAGACCTTACCCTTGTTGTTCAAGCCTATTACTGGAGAGCCACTCTGGGTTTATCTATCAGCTACCCCTGAGGCCGTGGGGGCGGTGTTGGAAAAAGAGCCGGACGAAGTATAGCGACCAGTGTACTTCTTCAGCCACTTATTAAAAGGGGTCGAGCCCCAATACATGACCCTGGAAAAATTGATCTACGGATTGGTACTCATGGTTCATCGCTTAAGACCGTATTTCCTGGCACACCCCATCACAGTCCTGACTAACAACACCATGGGAAAGGCTCTCACTAATGTGAAAGTAGCAGGCCGCCTCATCAAATGGGCTACTAAGTTGGGAGAATATAACATATAGTATCATCCCCGAACTACAATTAAAGCATAGGCTCTGACAAATTTTCTGACGGAGGTTCATCAACCTGACTCTGAAGAAACTTGGAAGATCTATGTAGACGGGTCATCTATTTAGCAAGGAAGTGGAGTTAGGGATCCTCCTGATATCCCCTCAAGAAGACATCCTGCAACTGGTTGTTAGGTTAAGTTTCAGAGCCACGAATAATGAGGTGGAGTATGAAGTATTATTGGCAGGACTGCAAGCAGCTCGGCATGTCGGATCCACTCGAGTGGTTGTTTATTCAGACTCTCATCTTGTAGCTCTGCAAATAGTAGACAACTTCGAAGTTAACAGTGACAAGCTGTAGTATATCGGGAAGCATATGAGAAGATGAGGGAGGATTTCAAAGAAGTCACGGTGACTAAGATTCCCCGAGTCGATAATCAAAAGTCTTCACATCCGTAGCTTACCCTCAGAGTAATGGGCACATCAAGGTTACCAACAAGGAGATAGTACGAGGGTTGAAAGTCAAGCTGGATCATGTTGGAGGCGATTGGGTAGAGGAGCTACCCAGCATCCTCTGGGCCTATTGCACGACTCCCTGAGAAAGCACAGGACTCACCCCATTTCACTTGGTCTATGACAGTGAGGCCATGGTACCCATAAAGGTCGAGGTGCCCTCAGTTACAAGACTGCTATATGATGAAGGAAATACCGAGTGACGACTTTCAGAGCTGGATTTAATAAGTGAAATTCACGAACGGATAGTTGCCCGCTTAACGACATATCGGCAAAGGATGTGTCAAAACTACGATAGAAGGGTTGTTCCCTGGTTCTTTGGAGAAGGGGACTTAGTATGGAAGAGGACAAAGCCCGTAGGGGAGGTAACCAAGTTGACACCTCAGTGGGACGGCCCGTACAAAGTTGTCAAAAGATTAGCGTCGGGTGCCTATTATCTACAGGACGCTTAGGGTAGGAAGCTAGACCGTCCCTAGAGCGCTAATTACCTCCAGCCCTATCGTATTTAAGTTAGTACCTTGTAAGACTTGAGATCAAGAAGATATAACTAGTCGGGCATGAAATGACAGGTCGGGATACCTGGGTCCAGAACACTCATGAATCTTCTTTAAGACCTGATCAGACCCCCATGCTCGGGTTAACAACTTAGGTCCCACTAAGTTAAGACTAAGGGGAAGGCAGAAGATCTAAGAAAGAAGTAGGCACACAACAATAGTGAACATTAATAGAGTATAATAAAATATCCACACACAAGTCATTTGAATTCCACGAATACATCGTTGGGCATCTGTCTGAAGATATGACGATGATCCAAAAAATCTTCAGGAGGAGCAGAGGACAGATACCCTTGTTCCTCGAGTTATTGAAGTGCCCCACCACACCATAAGCCACAGACATGACAAAGTGATCCCCTAACTATGAGTCGAACTCTGAAGAGTGTAAATATTCTTCTCGGCTCGCTTGTAGGCGACCACTCTCCCCAGCCTTGTAGGTCTCTAAGGCAATGACAGAGCTCAATAAAGCAGATTGAGCTTGAGACAGCTCTGCCTACAAAGAATCAAGCTCTCCTCGCCATCGCCATGGCCCTCTTCTTCACCCTCCCCATCGGATCATCGTCGCCACCACCAACTCGGTAAGCCGATGCCGCTACATCATCATTCTAACGCCGCTGAGAAATTCTATCAATTCATTCGGTTTCTGCAGTTTCCCGGCTCTTATCATCACGGAGATGGTGATCGGCTACATCCTGCCGGGGAGGCCCATCGCTTTCGTGGTCTTCAAGACCTACGGCTACATCAGCATGTCTCAGGCGATCATTTTCCTCAGCGACTTCAAACTCGGCCACTCCATTAATATTCTTATTAAATCGATGTTCGTAGCTCAATTCGTCCAATTGGGCAAACATTTGTTCATAATTAGGTTGAAGTGAGAGTAGAAAGACATAGTAGGAGGAACATAACCACAACAGAGAACGAAAGCTTACCATAGTGGTCATTTCAATGGCCAAGTCCACCAGGCCAGGCAAAGTGCGGGTGTCCATCACTTGCATGGTGTGCTCCCACTGAGATGCTAAGCAACCCCGTAACAAGATATTGCAAGCAGGAGTGGGAAGAGAGCGTCGCAATCCCACTCTGTGGGAAAAGTGGCATGGTAGCGGAGATACCGAGGCCGAGAAGAGTTTGGAGCAGTCCCGCTCGGGCTAGGCTGGGTGGAAGCAAATCCTGGTTGAGGAGATGGACCAGTCGAGGTAGAAGTAGACCCTGGTTGAACAGAAGGGCCAGAAGAAGACTGAGGAGCGGTTGAAATCAACCATCTCCGAGAGGACAAGAGTAGGCTTGAAGCTCTCCTGCTGACCTCCGAGACTAAGTGTCAAGAGACTCAATCGGAGTTAACTCAGCGATCTGCCACTCTGGAGGATGTCAAGCTTGCACATAAGCAGGAGATGGATCGCATGACCCAAGAACTGAGTCCTCGGGACCTGCAGGAGGCACGGGGAAAGCACGCCTGGAAGACTTAGGAGTGAGTGAACACTCGGAGTTGCTCGGGTAGCTGATTGAGGAGCGATTGAAATAGTAGCCCCTATGGGAAGTGTAGTAAGGTGCAACAGACCCCTCCTATCCAGCATTATGCGTCCTCAGCGTTGTATTTCCAAATTACTCAGGGAGAGAAGCCTGATTGGGGACGTCCGGGAGTGTCGGCTATAAGAAGAACACCAAAATCAGAATATGAAAGCAAAGGTCAGTCAAGGTAGGTTAAGTCGTACCTAAGGAACGTGGTAGCTCTGAAGGGGTGCGGCTCAGCCTGAATAGAAATAGTACATCCTTTGATAGCAATCTAAGCAAGTCCAAGCATCAACATCCCAATTGTGCGGAGGCCTTTGTAAAGTCGAGGTCTGTCTAAAAATCCCCTAGAGGTGGTGCCGGAGGTAGAGTCGAACGCCACTGGGTAGGCCATTCTACGGTAAGGGGAAAATTCAGGAAGAAATATTTTTCTTTCCATTCCGAGTCTGAGGATGGAAGAGGAATAAAAATGTGGTTCGGGTACTGGCTTGGAGACAGAAAATGCCCTCATTGTGATGAAGAGAGGTAAAGAACCAGTGGAATAGGCAGGGAGTCCAGGGTATGTCGTACACTTCACAGAGGAGGAAGTGTTGGTGCAACGGAGACCGGCAAGAGGCGGGTGAATTGCTGAAAACAAAAAAATAAAAATACCCTCCTCGGATTTCAACTTAGAAATAAGTGCAGCAATAAAAATAACTAGCAACTATATAAAATTAAAGACAGAAATAAAACGGGAGACTGAGGTTTAACCTGGTTACAACCAAAGAGGTTGTTAATCCAGGACAATCGAAGATCGCACTAGCAGAGTCTCCTTCACTGTAGGCGGAGAAGCCTTTTTACACACTTAATGAACTCACAAGTTGCTAGGAATTGAAAGCTTGAATGAATGAATAATTCCTAGCTCCAGGGGCCTTTTTATAGCTCCTGGAAAGTCTATCCCGAGGGTCCAAGGCGCCTCCAGCTCGGTCAGCGGATAAAACTTTATCCATGCAACGGTCAAAAATTTGATTTAGTGGCATCAGATTCCCTCGATTCACCGAAAGTGTCTCAATTCTTTTGACATGTTCCCGCTTCTTTCCACTTCGCAACGGTTCTGTGCATCGAAGGTGCTTATAGTTGATCTGTGGCACCTCGGGTACTGCTCATCTAAGGCACCTCCAGGCCTTCTCTTGTAGCGACTCGGTAGGATATCTGAGGCGCATCTAATCAACTGAGGCAGCTTGGCTCTTCAAGTCTTTCTAGTCACTTCTGAGTTGCCGCTTTCTGACTTTACTCGCTTGGCTCATGCTCTCGGGCATAGGGATCGAACCACGGCGGGACCTAACTTGACTTGGTTGATCACATCAAACTACCACGGGTCCAATGATCTCCCCCTTTTTGCCCAAATTCAAGTTAGGGTTAAAATAGACATAAAGAGTAATTTTAAAGAAAAAATTACTAAACTAACAAGTTAAGCATAATTTTTGCAATTAGTAAAATTGTAACACCTTTTAAAAATAATAACAGAAAATTTAAATTTTTCTAACTCCCCCTAAACTTGTACTTTACTCTCCCCCTTTAATCACAGAAAAAATGGGGTCGTAAGAATTTTCAAGTAAGATTGAAGATTTTGAAAACTTTCTAAGTTAAAAATGAATTTTTGAAAAAATTGCTAAGTTAAAATCAATTTTAAAAAAAATTCTAAGTAAATAAAATCCTAAGTAAATGTTCAAATGTTCCAAAAAAAATTCTAAGTCAAGTGAATGATTTTTCCAAAAAAAAATTTCTAACCCAAAAAATTAAGTTAGAATTTAAAAAAAAAATTCTAAGGAATTTTTGTTAATTTTAACAAACATTTGATAAACTTTCAAAGCATTATTTAATTCTTGTTTAATGTTTTTTCAGAAAGTTAATTAAACATTTTCTTTCAATATTTTAGCTTTCAGGTCGTGGCGAGGTACTAGGCCTTCTTGGTTATTGGAGCAACAACCACTTCCTTAGACAAAACTTCCATAAAGAATTTCAATGTTTAATTTTCTCACTGTAAGCTTTTAATTTTTGAAAGATTAATTAAGCACAGATTTTGGAACCCAATAGAGGTTCCTTCCTACAGGATTATTCAAAAATCTAGGGGGTACATAGTTTCTTGGTATTTTCCTAAGTTGCCCTTGGTGCTTCCTTATATACCAATTTAATTTACCATAAATTCTAATTTTTGACTTCGGAAATTTCTTTAAGCATGCATCATTTTTCAATTTCTAGTTTTAAATTTTCATTTTCTGATTTCATACTATCGTACATTTCAAGTGGCCATGCTTTTGCTAATTTCTTTTTTAATTCTTTATTTTCTTTTTCTAATTCGAATAAATCTTTAGAAAGTGATTTAATAAATTGAAATGACTGAGACGGGATTAGATTGCGTACCTTACTTACCTGATCGGTGGCGCTCCCCTTCACTCTTTCTTCGACGTTCCTCCCCTTAGTCGATCTAATCTCGAGCTAGGCGTTTCTTGTTCTTGATAGTTGGCCGTGATGCTAGTCCAGGAATTCTTGACTTTCGATTCGGAGGATGACGAATCATCCACGTTGCCTTTAGGTTCTTGTGTTTGAAGGGTTCCGGCTTCTTGTATTTTGGCTTTTCCTTTCTTTCTCCTTTCTCTTTAGCTTTGGGCAATCTCTTTGATGTGCCCTCTTAGTTCTTGAAAGAAGCAATAACCGTCCTCTTCTTTCGATGATGCCTCTGCGATTTAAATTTGTTAGTACTAAAAACTTATTGAGCGTCTTACGGTGAGTGCCGGATTAAGTCGTGAGGCTTGGTCGAATTCGACTTGCCTTTAAAGGCGATGTTCGACTTGTCTTCTCCGCTCCGTTGGGTTATGAAACTCGAGATTCATGAGTTCGAAAGTGGAAAATAATTATTCTAAAGTACTTACCTCGAGGTCCTTAGAGATGTGTCTGCGTCTACTTAGGAGGCCCATTCAAGTTCTCGGGAAGACATTGAGCGTGTCGGATGGAATCCGGTTGGTTACCTCTTCTCGAGGTTCGTTAGTTGTGTTATTAGCTCCTTGATTCTCGCTTGGAGTTGCTCTACCTTCTCACCTTGGTTCATAGTTCAACTAGGTCAGGAGGATGCTTACTTACTTCGCCGGAAGTACCTTCGTGTAGCTCGTGAATTTTCCCAGAGATCTTTTGTTGAGTCGTAGCTTCCGATCCGATTTACTTCTTGTGGTGGCAGCACAAGCAGGTGGAACTCCGCCTTTCCTTTGGCGACGAAATCGGCTTGCTCCTTTTCTTTTTCTTTCGGCGCTGCAAAACCATATTTCATTGTAATAAGAATATCAAAATCCGTTTTAAAAATACCTCCATTTTGGCTTCCAGTGGCGAAGTCTCCGTCGAACTTGGGGATGGATGTCGCTCCGGCCATCGTCTTGATCGTAGTGCTTGATTTGGGTTAGTCCTTCCGAGGCGATCGGGCTCGATACCACTTGTTGGTGCGGCGGAGGCCGGTGAGAGGTGGCAAAAAAAAAATACCCTCCTCGAATTTCAACTTAGAAATAAGTGCGCAATAAAAATAACTAGCAACTATATAAAATTAAAGGCGAAATAAAGCGGGAGAGAGGTTTAACACAGATTCTGACAAGGAGGTTGTTAATCGGAATGATCGAAGATCGCACTAGCGAGTCTCCTTCACTGGCGGAGAAGCCTTTTTACACACTTAATGAACTCACAAGTTGCTAGGAATTGAAAGCTTGAATGAATGAATAATTCCTAGCTCGGGGCCTTTTATAGCTCTGAAAGTCTATCAGGGTCAGGCGCCTCAACAAGGTTGGCGCCTCCGGCTCAATCGGCGGATAAAACTTTATCCACGCAATGGCGACTGTTGAAGGCGCCTTGGCGAGCTTCAAGGCGCCAGGCGCCTTGAGCTGTTTAAGCGCCTAAAACTCTGATAACCTGCTACGGTAACTTCTGCTACGATAATTTTGGTCTCTTTTGACTCGTTTCTTCTTCGCTTTGGCTTGAAGCTCGTTCTTTGGGTGATTGCGGCTTGGAATAGGGCTCACAGAACCCATTCCGGCCTTCCCTCGGCGCCTTCCGTCCCGCTTAACGTCCCTCGGCGTCGCGTACTCTTCACGCCCACAGTACTCTTAGCGGCTCTCTCGTCCTTCGGACGCACCGAGCCCGTCGGCTCCCTTCCCGTGCCGTCCTTCTCGCTTGCTGCGTCTTCCGCTCGACTTCCTGTGCTCCTAAACTCCTGCACACTCAGACACAGGGATCAAACACAGCAGGACCTAACCAACTTGGTTGATCACATCAACACTATCACGGGGTCCAACAGGAAGAATCTAGACAAGATCCTTATGGAATTAGGTGTAAGTTGGCCGAGAGGGATGCGGAAGTAACGACTGACTTGGGAAAAGAAAGGGTGAATGGGGAAGCAGAGGCCAGCAACGAGTTGCTCCTTGAAGAAGGTCGTGTACCCTACTGGGGGTGAAGAAACCTGGTGGATCTCAGAGGGAATGATGATGTGTATGGTCCTAGGAATTTCATAGGTGAAGCGAAGGTCGTCCAGGTCCACGCTAGTAAAGGTCGACACTCTAGGAGCGTAGCTAGGTGCAGGGAAATCCATGGGAGAATGCAAACACAAAATACAAGGGGCAGAGCACAACCGATACCGGAAATGAGAGGAAGGTTTATTCTTGAGGCGAAAAGTTTAGTAAAGTTGAGGAGAAAGGATATTTATAGATGCTAAGGGGGGTATAAATGACCTTGTCACCAACGCCCATCAAATGGTTCATATTCAAAGTAGCTGACGTCAGCCATAAACCTAAGAGCAGCGTGTTAGGACCAAAAGTAGCTAGAGGGGGGGTGTGAATAGCTCGTTGCGTGCCCGGTGTTCGGCGTTGCTTGTTTCTTCAAAGTGATGCGCAGCGGAATACAGAAACAAATCACACAACGCTAACACGGTTTGTTTACTTGGTATCCACCTCACAAGAGGTGACTAGTCCAAGGATCCACACCAACACACACACCCTTCACTAATAAAACTCTCCTTTATGGTAACTACCAAAGGCGGAGAAGCCCTACAAGACTCAATACAAGAAGAAGAAAGGGTAGTAAAGAAATACAATCTTACAAGCTTACAATGAGTGCACAAACCCTAACCCTAGTTTCTTCTTCTTGCTTTGATCCGCCTCTTGACTTGGAAGAGCCTCCAAGAACCTTCAGGCGATCTCGAGCTTGAGAAGAGGCGTGGAGGAGGCGGTGAAGATCTGAAATGAATCAGCGTGAAGAGATCGAAGACAGCGCTCGCATTATGTCGCGAACTGAGAGGTCAGGGATCGATTATTCGATCGATCGGGAGGCTTTGGATCGATCCGGATCGATCCGTGCCTTAGGCATCGCGAAAGCGCTGGATCGATCCACGGATCGATCCGGTTATCCCCATTGGCAGCTCCCAATCGATCCAGCGATCGATTGAGACCTCTAGATCGATCACCGATCGATCCGGAGGCTTCTCGTGGGAAAGGTCCGGATCGATCCAGCGATCGATCTAGATCGCCTCGAATCGGATCCAGAGCTTGGTTTTTGCCAAAACCAAGTCCCAAACCAACATCCGGTCAACCTTAACCTGTTGGTATGTCATGCCTAGCACCTAGTCACTCCCTCGACCTGCTGGGACTCCCCACCAAGTGTCCGGTCAATCCTTTGACCCACTTGGACTTTCTTTCATGCAGTGTCAGGTCGCTCTCTTGACTACTTGGACTTTCACTATCTTCACTCACTAGGGTTTTTCATAGCTTCACTCACTGGGTCTTTCGCTTGCTTCACTGGGTCTTTCACGGCTTCCTCACGAGTTTTCCTGCTTCACTCACGGGACTTCCATCTGCTAGCTTTACTCACTAGGACTTTCACGACTTCACTCACCTGATTTCCATCTGCTTCACTAGGACTTTCACCTGGCTTCACTCACCAGGATTTCCATCTGCCTAGCTCCTCTCACTAGGACTTTCACCTGGCTTCACTCACCAGGGTTTCCTTCCAGTCAGGTATACCTACTTGACTCTTCTTCATTCACACTGATTAGTCCCTGATCAGAATCTCCCCATATGAACAACTGCACTTGTATTGTCCATGTGTCTACATGTATTGTCAAACATCGAAACTATGACCAAGACTCAAGCTTGGTCAAACCAGTCAACCTTGACCTAAGGGATATTGCACCAACACAGTGACCGCTGTAGGATCCTTCTAGAAAATCAAGTCAAGGGGGTGTGTCAGAAAACGTGCAAACGAAAGACATAAGGGGAAAGGAGGGATTGCTGGGACTTCGAGAATAGACAACGCTACAGTGACTTACTCTCGGGACTCTCAAGTACCTTGGCTCACGACCAGGTGAATAGCATAGAACTCGATCACGCATCCTAAAGTAAACTGGCTTGACAGAGTGACTGATCAGGTCGCCTAATGATCGAATTCGGTCGAGACGTTAAACAGACTAGTCAGGTTAGATGCCCGGTCGGGTAACAAAAACTCGACCAATCGCAGCCTCGACGCCAACATGAAGGCTAAGTCAGCAAAACCACTGCAGAAGGGATAAACACTTAACAAATCATGTGGACATATTTAGTAAGAAACAACATAGACTGTAAGAAAAAGTGCTAAATGAACTATACAATTATGCATTACAAAAATAGTCTGCCTAAACACTGGTCCTAGACAAGGCTCCAATCAAAGGTAAAAGATAGGAAGCACACACTAATCATCAAAATACGGGAAGGTATCGTCGGGAAGCTCTCGGAGAAGGCGACCCTTGTCCAGGAAATCCTCTGGAGGGGCTAACTGAAGGTAGCCTTTCTTGTGAAGCTGCAGTAGGTCTTCCATGCCACTGTAGCAGACCATCCGATCAATGAGACTGCCTATCTTCACTCCAAGTACTCTGGAAGCAAGATAAGTGGTCTTATAAGCTTCTAGACGAGCAACCTCACTGACCTGGTAATCTTTTAGCTCATCCTTGGCCTTATCCGCATCAACTCAGACCAGGGCCAGCTCTTGGTGTGCGGTGGCAGCTTCACCCTTGGCCTTGGACAGGTTTGCTTGAAGGGATTTCAGGGTAGCTGAGCCTACCTCCCATTGCCTCCGAAGAGCAGCCTCCCGGCCAGTACTAGCGGTCAGGTCTGCCTTCTTTGCCTCCAGATCTCTCACCAGAGTGCCGTGAACTTCCTACAGTTCCTTCAGCTGCGAGGAGAGGGCCGTCACCTTAGTTTCCTTCTCCTCTAAATCAACCAAAGTTTGGGTGCGCCTCAACCCTTCATACTTGAGCTTGGACTCACTAGTCTTCAGGGTTGAATGCAAGGTTGCACCTTCTCTGATTCTGCCTGAGCCATGTCCCGGGCAATTTGGGCTTTCTCCCCGACAATTTGAAGTCAGGATTGTAGCAGGTTATCAGAGGTGGTCAAGTCAAAAATGTGGTAGATGGTAGCAGGGGATTCCAACTCACGGAAGCGAGCCCTCAGGGACTCGTTCTCTCGTTGATGGTCGACCACGTACTATGATATGCTTAGACCCATTGCACAGGCCTGTCAGGAGTAAAGAAAGATTACCTTTATCTCAAGGGTCTGAGAAGGAAGCATAGATAACTCATTGATACTAACCGATTGGAGAACATGTCAGCTAGCTCCAGAGGGGGACCTTTCAAAATTTGGTTGACAGCACTCTTCCGTGACTTGGTCAGGGCCCCATGAAACTTCACTTGGCCACAGTGAGGAGAGGCACTAGCCGATGGGATAGGACCCTGGACGTGCAGGGAAGGCAGCTGGAAGGCAGAGGTAAAAGCATACTTGCCCTTGGTGCGCTCCTTGGGGCGCGAAGAGGAGGTCGGTGCCAATGAAGGAGCAGAGGGTGGAAGAGAAGTGGTCGCATCATCTCCGGGTTAGTCTCCTGACCGAGAGACGGTCTGCTCCGGGACAAAAATAGGGATAGGAGAAGTCGCAACCTCTGTTATTGGAGAAGGGGTTATCAGGGTAGGGGTTTTCGCCTTGGCCTTGGAGGAAAGAGGAAGCCTCGATGGCGAAGATTGAACTGATGGGATGACCCGCTTCCTTTTGTGTTGAAGGCGCAGACATTTTTCTGAAGGAGGAGAGGGAGCTCTCTCCTTCGCGGTCGTGTCGGTTCCAAGGGCCTCGGGCTCCCCGGATGGTTGAGAGGAAGCCTCCGCCGAGGCACTGGTTTGCGGGGCATAAGGAACCTCATGTTCATCCAAAATATCCTGGTCCTGTTTCTTTAGAACATCGCTAGGTAATTTAGAAGAGTCGAGGGCGAAGGCACGAAATATGGCGGCTTCTGCAAAACACAAAGAAAATACCTCAGTTAGCGAAGACCGGGAAGTGGGGGTATTGGATCTTACCAAAAAGAGCGCCCAGGGGCGTCCGGATGGGACTGAGCCCAAAAGTATATAACATGCTCTCTCGCAGTAGAAAGGGGAGCCGCAGTTGCACGCCCTCCAACTTTTCGATTGTTGTGTGACAGGGTGGTTGATGTTAGTGGTTGCGTAGCTCAAAGGGAGTGGAAAGATTATAGCGTCACTCAATTAGCCAGGATGCTGACTCGGGCAGTTGAACATAGAAAGATCTAGACTTCCAACCTTTGTTGGAAGAGAGCATCCCGTCAAAATATTTGTACCCGACCTTAGACTGCACCATAAAAACACCCGGCTCCGAGTGTTTGAGGGTATAAAAATGGTGAAAAAGTTACGGGGTCAGGGGCATACGATATAGGTGACAAAGGATCACCATTCCACACATGGCGCGGAAGGCGTTGGGGGCGAATTGGGACAACGAAATACCAAAATACCTGCTCAAAGAGGAGAAGAACGAATGGATAGGAAAGTAAAGACCGCCAAAGAGCTGGTCCTTAAAAAAGGTTGCAAAATCAGTGGGAGGGGAAAAAGTATGGTCATCTGCCCCCGGAGGACGAATCTTGTAGGCCTCAAAAAGTTCCAGACTCGACCGAATTGCCCTAAGATAGCTAGTATCCATGTTAGAGCGGAAATACACATACTAGGGCACTTCCATCTCACCAACCATTACAAGACCAAAAAGGAGTGGGAAAGGAAGAAGGAAGAATACTTACAGAGGGCAAAGGAAATACACAAAGGAGGAGGCGAGCAAGCGAAAGCAAGAAGGAGAAGGAAACCCGAACGAAGTTGAAGCAATGAGGAACGACGGACAACCTTTAGGGTTTTTTTAACTAAAACCCTTAGGAAGCATAGAAAAGTGAGCCGAACAACTGAAACGGCCTAGCACACGTTAGCCATCAGATCGATAAGCAGAAGCTATTTGGGGTCGCGTGTAAAAAGCGTGCGTCATACATTATGGTGAATTAAGTTAGTGGGGCACGTGTCATCTCCCGAGGAAAGGTCATTTATGATGGAAGTGACATGAAAATCATAGAGGGGGATATGCGAACAGGAATGCCTTACCTTGTGAAGACCATGCCTCTGAGACTGAAAATTCCATATGACTGCCTCGAGAAACGAAGAAGAAGGCGGTGGGAAGTGTCACTCCAAATTCGACGCCTTTATGCCTCCTCGAAATCAGAGTAAGGTTTAAATTTGACTAACGCCTTATGTATTGCACCTTGTGATCACAGGAGTACTAAGCTAAGTCCTCGAGTGTGATCCCTTCAAGTCACAGAGGTTGCTCGTCTGAATCATTGTCTGGTCAGACCCCCAGATCCTTTCGTGGTTAGGTCTCCAGAGGAAGCCCTCGTCAGGTCTCCAAATTCTTGCCTAGTCAGACCTCCAGATTCCTGCCTGGTTAGGCATCCATATCCATTCCTGGATAGACCTCCAGATCCACGTCTGGTCAGGTCTCCAAATCAAGTACTGGGCAGGCCCCCGACCGCTTCCTAGTCAGGTCTCCAGAGGAAGCCCTGGTCAGGTCTCCAGAGAAAGCCCTAGTCAGGTCTCCGGATTCCTGCTTGTCCAAACCTCCAGATTCCTGCCTAATCAGGCCTCCAGATCCATTGTTGGGCAGACCTCCAGATCCACGTCTAGTCAAGTCTCCAGATAAAGTCCTGGGCAAGCCCCCGACTGCTTCCTGATCAAGCTCTCATGCCTCCAGACTCTCGTCCCAGCGTGAGTTATAAGTGAGCTTCCTCTCATGACCAACAACCTCTCAGTCGGGATTCCAGACTCTCGCCCCAGTGTGAGTTATAAGTGAGCATGTTCTCACGCCTCGAGACTCTCACCCCAGTGCGAGTTATAAGTGAGCTTGCTCTCATGACCAACGACCTCTCAATTGGGATTCCAGACTCTCGCCCTAGTGCGAGTTATAAGTGAGCATGCTCTCACACCTCCAAACTCTGCCCCAGTGCGAGTTATAAGTGAGCATGCTCTCACACCTCCAGACTCTCACCCCAGCGCGAGTTATAAGTGAGCTTTCTCTCACAACCAATTACCTCTCGGTCAAGATTCCAAACTCTCGCCCCAATGCGAGTTATAAGTAAGCTTGCTCTCACGACCAACGACCTCTCTGCTGGGATTCCAGACTCTCGCCCCAGTGCAAGTTATAAGTGAGCATGCTCTCATGCCTCCAGACTCTCACCCCAGTGCGAGTTATAAGTGAGCATGCTCTCATGCCTCCAGACTCTCGCCCCAGTGCAAGTTATAAGTGAGCATGCTCTCATGCCTCCAGACTCTCACCCCAGTGCGAGTTATAAGTGAGCATGCTCTCATGCCTCCAGACTCTCGCCCTAGTGCTAGTTATAAGTGAGCTTGCTCTCGCGACCAATGACCTTTCGGTCGGGATTCCAGACTCTCGCCCTAGCGCGAGTTATAAGTGAGCATGCTCTCACGCCTCCAGACTCTCGGCCTAGTGCGAGTTATAAGTGAGCTTGCTCTCACGACCAATGACCTCTCGGTTGGGATTCTAGACTCTCGCCCAAGTGCGAGTTATAAGTGAGCATGCTCTCACGCCTCCAAACTCTCGCCCCACCGCGAATTATAAGTGAGCTTTCTCTCACGCCTCCACATTCTCACCCCAGCGCGAGTTATAAGTGAGCTTGCTCTCACGACCAACTACCTCTCGGTCGGGATTCTAGACTCTCTCCCCAATGCGAGTTATAAGTGAGCATGCTCTCATGCCTCCAGACTCTTGCCCCAGTGCTAGTTATAAGTGAGCTTGCTCTCGCGACCAACGACCTCTCGGTCGGGATTCCAGACTCTCGCCCTAGCATGAGTTATAAGTGAGCATGCTCTCACACTTCCAGACTCTCGGCCTAGTGCGAGTTATAAGTGAGCTTGCTCTCACGACCAATGACCTCTCGGTTGGGATTCCAAACTCTCACCCAAATGCGAGTTATAAGTGAGCAGACTCTCACACCTCCAGACTCTCGCCCTAGCGCGAGTTATAAGTGGGCTTGCTCTCACGACCAGCAACCTCTCAGTCGGGATTCCAGACTCTCGCCCCAGTGCTAGTTATAAGTGAGCATGCTCTCACCCCTCCAGATGATCACCCCAGCGCGAATTATAAGTGAGCTTACTCTCACGACCAACGACCTCTCGGTCGGGATTCTAGACTCTTGCCCTAATGTGAGTTATAAGTGAGCATACTCTCACATCTCCAGACTTTCGCCCCAGTGCGAGTTATAAGTGAGCTTGCTCTCATGACCAATGTCCTCTCGATCGGGATTCCAGACTCTTGCCCCAGTGCGAGTTATAAGTGAGCATGCTCTCACGCCTCCAGACTCTCGCCCCAGCGCGAGTTATAAGTGAGCATGCTCTCACACCTCCAAACTCTCGCCCTAGTGCGAGTTATAAGTGAGCTTGCTCTCACGACCAACGACCTCTCGGTCGAGATTCCAGACTCGCCCCAGCGCGAGTTATAAGTGAGCATACTCTCACGCCTCGAGATCTTTGCCCCTGTGTGAGTTAGAAGTGAGTCTGCTCTCACGACTAATGATCCCTCGTGCAGGATTTCAAATTCTTGCCCTCTCATCACACCACAGCGCTGCATAACTCACGAGTTAGCCTTTTACACTCTTAAGTCCCGGGCGAGTTATCAGCCAACAAAGAGGTGTTAGGAAAAAGGAAAAAGAAACAGAGACTAAAGTCCAACCAAATTTGTATTTATTTAATGAAGTACAGGGAACACTTCTCGAAATCTCATTTCACAATTAAGGATATCTAAGTAATCAGAAGTCCATGACAATGTTAGTAGTCAATCGGCACCTCGAGCAAAGGTATTCCGTGTGACCTGCTTGCCTCGAGTCAGATCGCGCCTAAACCAGCTCTTCCTTGGTGAATTGAATAATGCGACGCTGCTGAGCAATAGTTTCATCTTTGAGCCAGTTCTCTTCTTGAAGAAGGGCTATGGAAGCGGCATGTTCCCCTTTTAGATAGATCAGGAATTGAGCCTGACTCTCCAGATCCTCATAAGCTTTCTGCTTCAGTGCTACTTCTACTCAGGTCCGAGACTTAGCAGCTAACCAAAGTTCCTCAATGTCTCGACGCAGAGAAGATTGAAGATATCTGCCATACGTCATCTCGGGTAAAGCAGCATCCTTTTGGGCCAGTAGCTGAGTCATATGGGCTAGCTGTTGGTGCAGGGGTGACACCTCGTCAGACTCAGAGGGAGATTCCATAGTCAGAAGATGCCAGGAATAAAAGTACAATGGTATGGCGGGACTCAACCCTTTTTAAAGAGGGGATGTGAAGAGTCAGTTCTGAAAGGTTGGTGAGGTCCTTCTCCCGAGGTAGATTGGGTGATTAAACAGGTTACGTATCCGAGGATCTAGGGAAAGGAGCAGCATTTAAAGACGTCATGGTGGATCAAGTAAACTAGACCATGAGTCTAGTCAGTTGGACTTAAGCCTCCTTCGACTATACTTGGGGGGAGGCTTGTGATACGGTGCATGATGGTGGGGTCTGATAAGGTGGGGCAGTCAGAAGTCAAGGGGGAATGATAGTCAGAAGTCAAGGGGACGTGGCAGTCAGAAGTTAAGAGGACGTGACAGTCAGAAGTCAAGAGGACGTGACAGTCAAAAGTCAAGAGAATGTGGTAGCCATAAATCAAGGGGATGTGGCAGTCAACAGGTATGAAAAGAGGAAGTAAAACTAGGTGACGACTCTAGCCATCTGATTCCTGGTCGGGTTCTCACACACCGGAACCCCAAGTCTGAGACATCTGAGTAGACAGTTGAGGTGACACCTAACCTAGCTTTGATGGGTTGGGCTCTCACGGCCTGGTTGTACTTAGTCCTAGTGCTCTCAGTAAGCTAAACTCCCAGTCAGCTAACTCCCGGTCAGCTCTTGGATGATCTCTCCGTGGCTCCCAGCCCCCCACGGTTTGGGTCGGGTAGTACACTAGGCTGAGTATCCCGATCTGCCCTATTCATACCCGGTCGGGACAAAAGACACTATATGACAACAAGGTCAGGGAATCGTAACCGCCTGCCAGAGAATAATTGTTGTGAGTCAGGGAATATTCCAGCGGTCTGCGATCATCTGCGAATGGAACCTTCCTTTAGCCTACAGGAGGATGCCACGTGTTCTCTATCACTCGACAAGTGCTGACACCCGACATTCTCTGACAGCAGTTAGGCTCCAGAAGGTACGCGCTGTCATATAAAAAGGGAGGTCCTCTTCCTTACGAAGGTACACTCTCTCGCACATTCGTATTTATCTTCTACTTTCTTTTTTCTTTCATACACTGTTCTTCTGGAGAAAAAGTACCTGACTTGAACATCGAAGGGCCTACTCTGGGGACTTTTTCCCTAGTTTTCTGGCCTCTAACGCCCGTGTGCTTGTCTGAGTGTACGCATAGCTCAGGTACCGTTGGCTTAGTTATCGTCGTTCGTCAACACCACGTGGGAGTCTATTTTTGGAAGCGCGTATGAGAAAGGTGTCTTGCTCACCCCTCCGTCAATGCCAACAACAACTCATCCTATCTTCATCTGACTCAGATTCCGAACAGGATCAGATCTCATTGATCACACTTATTGTAACTATCAGTACCTAAGAGTTTGAAATGTCTAATACAAATACCAATTTTGCCAACCATGCTCATCATTATGCCCTGGTAAAATTGGACACTAGCTATCTAAGATGGGGAAATTAAAAGGGAGAGTCCCTAATGCTGCACAAAAAAAGAAAAAAAAAAAAAAACAGCAAATCACTAAAAACTCAAACCACACAACCCACTGAGGAGGAAATATCAATGAATGCAAAGCATTTTACTAAATTTGTGACATTATCAATATATGGTAGCATTGTTGTTAACAGTCACACCGCAATATTATAGAACTGAAACAAGTAATGCATATACTTCCTAAAATTTATGAATTCTAAATAACTTGTTTAAGAGATACAAACTCAAGGAGATAATTTCCTTGAAAGAAGACAGCTTGTCGGATTCCACTTCAGTTCATGGGGAGTATATGAATAATGGTAAATAGTTAAAAACATGGCAAATAGTTATAATTACTAATTAGCAAATTCTGCAGAAAGGTAGATTCAGCTTTGTATATGAATATGGTACTAAATGATAGCAGCTGTAACACAAGTAGTTTGACAAATCAACTACAATGGTTTCAGATTTGTATACAAGCAGAGAATTTCATGAACAATCAGGTGGCCTGACTCAATTATAAATAAGGGTTAGCAAAGAAGCAAGTTAATAGCAAAAACAACTAATTCATGCTAGATTCAATCACTGGATCACTAAATTACATGCCAGAAATCATCAAAATGATGGAAGACCATTTGTGAAATGACCCTAATTTTTTTTTTGTTCACATTCCATTCACCATATAACATTCCAATAAATAAGAAAACTGTTTATAATTAATAAACCAGTCAAACATCCTGAGGATCTAAATTGAGTACAACTTTATTCTCTCTAAATCATAAATGTTGTTTATTTATTCTTTATGTGGAATCGGAGGTCCTCGGGAGTGTATTGTCCAGCCCAGTCTGGTCAAGGGTCCAAGCCTCCAATCGTCTATTTCTTCACTTGCCACAAACCAAACCCAGTGAGTTTAACTCAACACCTCCAAACCGTGGTAGCAAAATTCCTTAACTAGTTGCATGCATCATTAAATCTACCTTTACTTGGAATTTATTGTCAAATATACAAGTAAGCAGGCATATTGGGATTTTTCCATAAAACATTAAACTATGAGTATCACACAGCATTATTTTGAGTATCCTTCAATCATTACATTATGGAGCATTTTCCTTTAGCATTTATCGTATATCATTCTTAGGTGGAGATGCATTAGTCATCCTTTATCCTTTGTTCGATTGATCAATCTGTTTAACCATGGTACTAAGTGACGGGCCCACCGGGTCATGGCCAAATATGAAAATCTGATGTTGGGATCCCTCTGGGGCCTTGTCCCATAAACGGGGTCCCTCTAGGGCTTTGGCCCTAGCAGAATTTCCTTTAATCCTCCTATATATATATATATATATCCTTTCCATTAAGATAATCATGCATCATAACTCTAGCATATCTATCCTATTAGACTACGTAAAGTCTAATAAACATACATATCATTAAACTTCACAATGCTAAAAAAACATGCACACCATTAATCTACAAAAAAGTCTAATAAACATATATAACATTAATCTACATAAAGCCCAATAAACATGCATATCATTAATCTACAAAGAAGTCCAATAAACATGCATATCATTCATTTACATAAAGCTCAATAAACATGCATATCATTAAACTACATGAAGTTAAACAATCATTTACAGTACTCGTTTATTTTATTGTGTTGCAATTACTTATGACAATGCCACAACTCCTATCTTCCTTGGACAAAAAGGCGGCCAACTATTCGTCAAAACCTACTGTTCACTCTTCCCACAACCATTCGAAAATCTGCTACATACTACCCTCAAACACCCCTCGAAATATGCTGCCCACAATCTCAAACAACCATCCAAAAATATGCTACATACCACCCTCAAGCACCCCTCAAAATCTGCTACACATGACCTCAAACAACTTTCCAGAAATCTGCTATGTACCTCCCTCAAGCACCCCTTGAAATCTGCTGCACACGACCTCGAACAGCCTTCCATAAATATGCTATGTACCCACTCTCAAGCACCCCTCGAAATCTACTGCACACGACCTTGAATAACCCCCCATAAATCTGCTACTCTTAGCCTTCAAATCCACCTCGAAAATCTGTTGTAAAGAACCCAAATATCTCTCAAAACCTACTACTTGAAGCCCTCAATCCCCCTCGAAAACCTGCTACGTATACATGTTCAAAGGCATAGAAAGAAAAGTTGAAAACCTTGTGCGTTTACAGATTTAAAGGTATAGAAAGAAAACCTACTACATTTACAGGTTCAAGGTGTAGAAAGAAAAGGGTTTAAGAGGTGCCATGCTTGGAGGCTTGGTGTTGGTGTAGGTGATGATGAGGAGCAACGGTGGGGCGTCCCTTTGGCCTCGTTCTTCCTTCCAAAGTCGTAGCCAAGAGCTCTCCCTCCCCCTTTCTTTTCTTCCGCCGAGAGCCCTCCTTTCTCTTTCTCTTTTTTTTTTTTCTCTTCACCGCCCCTCTTATAAGAACTAAACCTTAGGGTTAGGTCCATTCCTCACCAATTGGGCCTAACCCATGTGTCTATTAGTTGGTTATTAGTAATTTAGCCCCCCTTAAGTAAAATAAAGAGTCTATTATCATGCTCCCCCTTGATTTTTTTTTTCTTTTTCTTTTCTTTTTAAAAAGTCGGGCCTTACAATTTTTAATAGGTAAGCTATCATCAAAGGAAGAGGAAGGAGTGTAGGGACACTTCCCTAGATACATAGATCCATGCAGGGTTAACTTAGATTTCATATTAGCTAATTAATAGAATTGCAAGCACGCATGTGTAACGCAGAAATCTTTCCTTTTTTTTTAAAACATTTGAGTTATAGTAATGGATAGATCAATTAGCTTGCAATGCATCTCGATATTGTCAAACAATTGTCATAGCTTGTACAGATTTGACAAGCTGTGAGCAGATTTCACAGCTTGTACATAAACTAAATAGTTGTGAGCAAAAAGTAGGAAATCAAAGGATTTAGTTAGAAAGATATTAATTTCTTATATACAGAATAATTAGTTTTCTATTCTCTATTTTATTGTAACGTTATATATAATGGGTATTCCCTTTCTGAATGTAAACAATTGATTGAGTGATATCGATTCGATCCACATTTTTCACATAGTATCAGAGCTTTAGCCTTCATTGCTAATTCTCTTTTCTACATTTCTTCATCATGGTCGATTCTCAAACAACCATTTCCAATAACCCTAGCCAATCTATTGTGTTTGATGATGGTAGTTCAGTCCAGAAAATTAGCGATCTGCAGAATATTCAAGCTTCCAATCGACTCAACGGGAAGAACTACTTGAAATGGTCTCAGGTTGTTCATACATATCTCAAAGGCAAAGGGAAACTTAGCCATATCCTTGGGGCAAGACCTGCCACGACTGATCCAATTTTTGAGGCATGGGATGAAGAAGATTCTATGATTATGTCTTGGTTATGGGATTCCATGGAACCATCCATCAGTGATTCATGTATTTTTCTCTCTACTGCTCATGAAATTTGGGATTGCATTACCCACACTTACTCAAAAGCCCGTAATGCTGCCTAAGTTTATGAACTTAAAGTCAAAGCAGATGCTACTAAGTAGGGAGATAAATCAGTCACTGAATATTTCACGATTTTACAAAAGCTGTGGCAAGAACTCGATTACTACCAAGTAATTGAGATGTAATATACTTCATATGCTGTTGTTTTGAAGAATTTTATTGAAAAGAAGTGTGTATATGATTTTTTTAGCCGACTAAAATCTTGAATTTGATCAGGTTCGGATCCAAACCATTGGCAAAGACTGCATCCTGAATTTTTTAGCCGACTAAAAAAAAAGAATTTATTTTTTCTAAAACCTCTGGACCACCACTATTAATACCAAAAATAACAATGGAGAGCATATTTGGATTGCTTGTAATTTTAGAAATCCACAGGACCTGAAATGGTTGTAATTTGAGGTCTCTAGGTCGATCAATGGGACCCACTAATCGACTTAGAGACCTCAGATTGTAACAAATTCGGGTTCTACGGATTTCTAAAATTGTAAGAAGTCTAAATATGTTCTCCATTGTTATTTTTGGCATTCCTAGTGGTGGTCTAGAGGTTTTGAAAAAAATAAATCTCTCTTTATTTTTTTTCCCTTTTTTTCTATTGTTGGGCCCGATATGAAGAGATATCAGGCCCAACGTGGGTCTGATCTCTTATAACAGGGTTGAGAAAAAAAAATAAAAATAGGAGAAGAAAAAATAGAATTTATTTTTTTCAAAACCTTTGAACAACCACTAGGAATGATGAAAATAATAATGGAGAGCATATTTGGATTCCTTGTAATTTTAGAAATCCACAGGACCTAAAATGGTTGCAATTTGAGGTCTCTATGTTGATCAGTGGATTTCAGTCGAAACCCACTAATCAACTTAGAGACCTCAGATTACAATCATTTTAGGTCCTGTAAATTTATAAAATTACAAGAAGTCTAAATATGCTCTCCATTGTTATTTTCGGCATTACTAGTGGTGGTCTAGAGGTTTTGAAAAAAAATAATTCGTATTGAATAAAATTTAATAGGTGAGAGAAAAGAAGAAAGAGATTTGATCATCCAAAATGAATAGTTTACACTTAGCATGTCACGCTCCGGGGGAGTCCCTACCGAAGAAATATCGACAACATCTCCCTTGTACGGGTGACAATCTGAAGCTTACTACAAAGTCTTCAAGGCTCACAAACCTTGGCCAACATGGTCGGAACATATACAATAAAATATTTAAACAACCACGCAGTTTATATAATTCAGCCTCTGGCTGACTACACAACAATTCACAACCACGCAATTTAATAAACCTATACCACTACTTGAGGAAAACACAACCCAAAGCAGAAAACCATCGCAGCGGAAAAACAAAGGTAGTAGACCAAAACTCGATATAAAAATCCTCGAGTACAACCACACATCATAAGTATGTAGGAACATAACAAGGAAACCAAAAGTTCAAAGATAGAAAATCGTCGCGACTCAAGGTGGGGACTAGCGACTGGAACCTCCTGACAACATCAACCTGAAATAGAAAATATATCAACGGGGTGAGTCCAACACTCAGCGGATACCAAGCTGACATGCATAGTAGGAAATAACCAATAATAACAATTATGCGTACAGTCTCCTGGAATAATAATGGAAAATGCAAAAATGAAGGAAATGGGAGAAGCTGTACTCACCAAGACCTCCTATCAGGATAATAAGGTCGTCATACCAAAAATGTCATATCTCCTGTATGCATGTCAATCATATGCATCCACCAAATATGCAACAAACAAAGTGCAGCAAACACAAGCAATAAATGCAATCATGCATATGATGCAAATGACATGTCCTGATCACTCTTGACTCCAGTTAGTCATCTCACACACGATGGTGAGACCGAGTGGATAGGGTTGTGACAACTGTGTACTCTGCCATCACTGCTCTTGAGTGACCGAGTAGACAGGATATTGTCGGAGTACACCTATCCTCCTACCCCAAATCATAAGTGGGGGAGCTCAATGCTCTCATCTCCCTGAGTCGGTCCAGAGGAGGGATCCCTGTCCTACTACCACGCTGCGCCACGCTACCCATGAGTGGACCAGCGGAGTGTTGGGGTTGCAAGGTTGCAAACATAGTCCCACATTGAAAATACATGGTAAAGATCATGAGTTTATAAGAGAAAGATATCTCCATTAGCATGAGACCTTTTAGGTAGAGCCCAAGAGCAAAACCATGAGGGCTTAGGCCCAAAGTGGACAATATCATGCCATTGACGAGATATCTAAATTCTTTTTGATCCTACAATTTGTATCAGAGTTCAGACTGCTAGAAGGTTTAACCGCTGACTGTGCATAAGAACTATGGTCTGATTGAGCCATGTGGGTACAATATTGATCTCGAACAAAGAAAGTGAGAGCTTCTATGTTCGGATCAAGAGGACCAAACACCAGGCAAGAAGTCCTAGTTGCGGCTAGGCAAGTCCTAGTAGGTCATGCAGACCGAGGGGTAGGAAGACCTGGTGGGTCGATAATCGGACGTGGGAAGCCTGTGGTCCTTTGTTTGAGGGTGGGATTGTTGGGGTTGCAAGATTGCAAACATAGTCCCACATTAAAAACACATGGGAAAGATTATGAGATTATAAGAGAAAGATATCTCTAATAACATGAGGCCTTTTGGGTAGAGCCCAAGAGGAAAACCATGAGGGCTTAGGCACAAAGTGGACAATATCATGCCATTGTGGAAATATCTAAATTTTTTTCGATCCTACACGGAGCACTGACAGAGCAATCTGTTGCAACACACCCTGCCTGAATAAAAACTACTAACCCATGAGTGGTTGTGTGTGCAGATCCATGTAACTGACGATGTGCTCAACAATAATAGAGCTGACAATCGCTCAGTATGCAATCATGCGAGATGGTACATAACACTAAGCATGAAAATCCTGACCATATCTATCTCCATAAAACATGTACAAAAAATAAATGACTCAATTAAGAAGATCTAGGTACACATATTAGATATGGTAAATGTTTAGTCCGGTATATCATAAGACATGGTATGTCACTACCTCTATGAGCATAAATAACCAAGAGGGTTGCCACCATAAATAATCAAGAGGGTAATGGATGCAAAACATGTAATAAATAAGCATGCTGAAAGAATCAAACAATGAAATATTGATGCAAATATAACATAATTATTACCACTCATTAAAATCCACTATGCATATCAAATGATAATATCTAAAAGATAAGTTAAGGTACTCATCTCAAAATAGCGCGTGCCAAAAGAAATCCCACGTAAGGCAGCTCGTCGCAAATCATAGTCCTGTAACCAAGTATTTTATTTAGCTAAGTTTCTATAAATTAAAATAGCTAAATAAGATCCAAAAACTTGTTAGGGAAGACCCTATTCGTTAACCCTAACTATCGATTAGGTATTTCTAATGCAATTCACCACTTAACCTAGAGTTAAGCTAGTGTAACCTCAATTAATCCATTATTAAATCCATGGGGTAAATCAACCTAGTTAATCTATAACAAAGTTCAATAATCTATTCCACACCTAAATCTCACAGCCATTGCTGTTGATCCACAGCTAGAGATGTTGTTGACGAGAAGGAGTAGCTGCTGGAAACCACCTCACTCCCTGGATCAAAGAGATCAAGAAGTCAACCAAGAAATATTTTCACCACTATAATCCAACAACAAAAATAGTTTCCCTTACCTCTTCCTCTTCAATCGTCGGTGCTGATCATGGATCCGGTGAAGGAGATTATCCCCTGTTGATGACAGAGGTGACCGGAACCAATCGCACCTACTGCCTCCCAACCAAACACCCAGATCAACACTACACAAAGATCTAAGCCAGAAATCCACAGCTAGATTTAATGGCTTACCTCCAGGATCACAACTAGGGCATGGTACGTCCTCGTTGACAAACAGAGAGGAAGATCGGACAACAGTTGGTGAAGACAATAGCTGTCCCTTCACCCAAATGGCTGGTGTTGGACAGATCTGACACCGGTAGCCCCGATTTTCCTCCGACCTAAGTAAATTTGAGGGTAGCGATGGTAGGATCTTCGCTGCCTCTTGCCGAGGCCGAAAGAAGAACGAAGCTAAGAATCAAGGAGACTAGAGTAATGAACAACCTTTTCCCCCTTCAAGGCTCCAAGATCGACTCCTCGCCGGTGACACCGAGAGACAGAGAGAAGAATCGTCGATCGCAAGGAATCGAATGTGCGAGGAACAGAGGACGAGTTGGGTAGAGAAAGGATTCATCTCCTTGGCCACTGCTTTTGTACGCGGGGGAGAGGAGGCATCGCAAGCGGCGGCGACGTTGGCGCTTCGGTTGGGGAAGAGGAAGAAGAACCGACGTCGCGCGAGAGGGGAGGAGGAGAGGGATCGGGCGAGGTTTAGGGCACGGGTAAGAATAAGAAACGAAGGAAAAGAGAGAAAAAGAAAATAAATAATAAAAAAATCAAACATTTCCTCGTTTAAATGAGATAACTTAATCAGACTTTTCCGTGGTCTAATAATTGATCCCCTTAAACTTGTCATATGAGCTCCGAAAAATTTTCAGAAAATTTCTAAAAATTTCTGAAAATTCCCTTAAGGTTATATTTAGGTGTCGTATTTTACATAGCATGCAATAACATGTTTTCTAAATTTAACAGTGATCATCCAAATAAATAACAATTTAAATGATTATCCAAATGGTTATCAAGTCGAACAATGATCATCCAAAATGAATAACAATTTCAATGATCATCCAAATGAACAGTGTCTATGCTATGAACTACGCTACTATTTCCTAACATATGATTATATAGTGCAAGTTGATGAATATACACAATATCCTATCCTGTTGCGCATGGAAAATGACATCGATACCATTTGTGAACAACGGGAGGTAATGGATGTCCCTCACGTAAAAAAACCTATATACAAAACATGAATAATTAGCAATGTAACAAATTATAAATTAAGAAATTTATATTGTTGAACTGAAAATAAATGTACCTTAATAAAATGATTTCCATTCACATGTGCAATACAAATATATTTTGAAGACTCAACCACAAGAGTCCGCAGAGGGAGAAATGTATAACATAATTGAGCAGACAAACTAACCAGGGCAACATTATATCTCGATGCAACAAGATAACTCATTTTCGGCAAAGTCATCCAATGTGAGAGTGACATGGCTTCATTAAAACAATCCAACATGTGCTTTACTTCTCCAACACGATCATTTTCATTGAATATTTCTTCATATAATATTTTGAAATGTGTGATCTTCTCAAGAAGGTCCCGTCACACCCTTGACCATGCATCCTCACCAAAACCAAGTAGGCCAACAATGAAACAAAAACCACAGTGACTATCACTCACCACATCTTTAGTGTCAACAACATACTTGTGGAGATGAGATGGTAGTTGATCAATATAATCAATAGTGGAAGTTGATCGTGTATGATGACGAATAATCTATTCAAAAGTGATACAAAAAGTCAATCGCATATGAAAAAATTAATAATTATTTAAATGTATTAAAAAATAGATGTCGTTACCTTTAGCTTCTGCCTCCTCGTTCTACACAATCCTACATGTTGTGGAAATATCGGCCCACTAATAATTAAAATATTTTCCATTAGTGAATGACTATCTTTGATAGACTCGACATACTCAAAAGCACTCGGTTCACGCTTGATTGATTTTATTTGTTTAGCTTTCGAAGTTTTGGGTCGACCACGAGTGTGAGTGTTTACCTCTAGCACTTGCAGTGAGGTTGTTGTTGGATTAACAATCTCTCTCAATCCCCTTAACATTAACAATCTCCGTGAATCATTCGCCATTTAAAAAATCATGTTAACATCACCAACCGCCTCAGACCATCGACTACCAATGTCATCCCTAATATCAATCCCCTTACTCGCCTCCATATCTAACTTCCTCCAAAAACTTGTCAACAGTATCTAATGGGATTAGCATGTCCACCTGAGTATATTCGGCAAGCTCATGTGCACAAGGTAAGCCACATGTCTTCTGCAATACACAACCACACAACAAAAGGATCTACGCCAGTCGCACTTATACCCTTCATTTCATCAAAAATCTTGTCCAAAGCTGTAATTGAAACTACACCTCGTAAAAAGTTGAACACGAATGGTTTGTATTGATGTTGGACTACATTAATACTCTTTTCAAATGAATCTTTGACTACGGTGTGAGATAACTCAAGTAAAGAGTGAATTTAATCCAACATGTCTCAAAGTTACCCTGGCTCGATCCAAGTTGCCTCTTCAATTTTGCATGTGCACTCTCGGCCCTATTTGTTGTTGTGTTGACAAAATGGATGACATTATTTGTCCAACAGGACACAAATCTTTCTTTGAAAGGAAGAATCTACTGATTTGTTATATACTGAACAGTATCTGGATGGTCTGAATAATCTTGTTGGAATCTCCTAAGCAACTCATAAAATGTAGCTTCATTTTCAGCTAACATCAATACATTCCACAAGATATAAAAGAATCTCATTTCTCCTTGGTACGAAATCCCTTTTTGCAATTTGCCAATATATTCCTATTAATATGCCACCGGAACAATAAATGCTTTGAAGTGGGAAAAGTACTTTTGATCGCATTCATCAATACAATCTCTCGATCGGTTATAATTACCTTGGGTAAAGATGAATCGTCCATCAACGACCTCAAGATATACAATGACCATAAGTAGTTATCTTCACGCTCAGACTCTAAATACACGCAAGCAACGAAAAATGTCAAGTCTGTTAACGTCACACCAACTATTTCAAATAGCGATAACCTATATCGATTTGTCTTGTACGTACAATCCATCAACAATACACTTGGAAAAGCACACAACAGGTCAATACTCTTCGGGTGAGAAAAGAAAATATCCTTCATCGCGTCAGTTTTCTCGCACCGCCTGTGATGGTAGACATAGTTATACTCCTTCAACTTTGTCATAAGATATTGCATTTGTGATCAACCTCTATGTTCGATTATTTTATGCTTTTGTCGTGCATTGTAAATAGTCTTCATTGTCGACTTATTTTCAAAAAATCTCTCCTTTAACACGCTCAATATGTCTTTCGGTAGACTGTGGCTCTTTGACAAGTCAACCACCAACTCCTCAGAACATGACAAGCGCCCAGCAAATGAGTGACCTTCCAAATACAACGCGCAAGGATAATTATGCATACCGCAAACAACATTCAAAACCCATGGTCCGTCAATGGATATTTGCATAGCTTTAATTAAAAACGAACAACCACACTTCTTTGTTCCAGTAAGTCTCTCCTTACTATTCGGATTACATTCTTTTCATCTTTCACATTCTCACATCTTTCTTCAAACAATTTCTCTTTGGCTGACGATATTGGCCACTTTGTTCACATGCCAAAAACAACCGAGCCCATCTCCCACTATCTCTATTGTCTGACCTCTTCACTACTACAACCATCCTATTCGCCTTTGCCACCTTATGTGCCCAAGCAACTAGTGCATCATGAGATTCAAAACATTAATTCGTAGTGAACACTATTGTATAATCCATCACCATCTCATTATTCATAGGAGCAATGACTTTACCCTCCATAGAACGTGTATTTGATTCCTAACAAAAATCAGAAAATATTATAACATTACAAATATAACTTTACAAAATGTAAAAATACGCATTAGTATTGTTCGCCCAGTGTTCAGCTACAAATGGACAAACATAACTCACATGTTCAAAACTAAGATACCGAACATATTCAGCTATGTTCGAAAACAATCAACCGAACATATTTCGTTATGTTCAGTTTCCAAAAGCCAAACATTGCTCAAAGTGTTTGACTTGGTATGACCGAACATTACGCGTTTGAATAACTTTTAGACTGCTACAATTCAAATCACAATGATACAAATATACAATTATACTGCACGAAAAAAATGAAAAAAAAAAACTTACATTGTGTAGGGCCGTTAGATTCGATAGAGGGGAGGTGAATATCGATTCGCAAAAGACGAGTATAAACGCAGTGGAAAAATAAAATAGACACAGATGTTTTTACTTCGTTCGGAGCCTGTGACAACTCCTACTCGAAGGCTCGTGGTCCTTGACCACTTTCGTTGGGCAATCACTAACAAGTCGAAATATGATTACAGAATAAGTACAGGAAATGCTAGTGAAAATAAAGCAATACCAACAAGGAAATTAAATAAAAGCCGAAGGAGCACTTTATCGGAGCGTTGTTGGCGTCGCACTGAACGTCGAGCAGCAAGACCAGCAGTAGAAGAGTTCTCAGATGAATTTATTCTGAAGCTCCTGCCTGGGGCTTCTTTTATATGTTGTTCCGGGCGCCTGGATCCCTTCCGGGCGCTTGGAATGTGACGTAGCTGCTCAAACCGAGATGCTCCACGTGGCGATGCGCAATCAGGATAAAGTTTGCCTCCCGGGCGCCCGGATCCCTTCCGGGGCGCTCGGACCTCCGGGCGCCTGGATTCCTTCCGGGCGCCCGGACCCTGTTTTCTCGCAGAATCCGTCCTGCACGACAAACGTTAGTCCGGAGGCAAATATATATCCTGTAAAACAGATTGTTAGCACAATTAAAGTTCAACAAAGTAATAGCAAAGAGTATGACTTAGATTCCGTCTTTCCGAGACCGGAATCTAGTCACGATCTCGACTTAGACATCTGAAATGGATCTAAGCCGGATCGACGCCTAATGTTCCCTTCCCGGGAACGCGTCCTCGCAGTCACTCCCCTCCAGTGACTTACCTCACTTACCTGCCAGACGTCCGGTCAGCCCGTCGACCCGTCTGGACTTCTCGCCAAGCGTCCTGTCAGCCCGTCGACCCGCTTGGACTTCTCGCCAGCTATTCGGTCAGCCCGTCGACCTAGCTGGACTTCTCGCCAAGCGTCCGGTCAGCCCATCGACCCGCTTGGACTTCTTGTCAGACATCCGGTCAGCCCGTGACCTGTCTGGACTTCTCCTGCACACTCGATCAAAGTGTCAGACAACAACAAGACTAACTTAACCTATTTGTCATTCATCAAAACCTGGGTTAAATCGTTAGTGCTAACCGCACCAACACATTGTTCATGGGAATTGAATCTTCATGGTCCATCATGTTTGATTTGTTACAAAAACGAAGTTTTGGGAGATATTAGCTTGTTATGGTTTAGATAAAGAGAAAAAAAAAGAGAGCATAAAAGAGGAAGGAGGAAGGAGGAAGGAGGAAGGAGGAACATGACTCACATATTCGAAACTAAAATACCGAACATATTCAGCTATTTCGAAAACAATCAACCGAACATATTTCGTTATGTTCGGTTTCCAAAAGCCAAACATTGCTCAAAGTGTTTGACTTGGTATAACCGAATATTGCGCGTTTGAATAACTTTCAGACTACTACAATTCAAATCACAATGATACAAATATACAATTATACTACACGAAAAAAATGAAAAAAAAAATTTACATTGTTCATGGGAATTGGATCTTCATGGTCCATCATGTTTGATTTGTTACAAAAACAAAGTTTTTGGAGATATTAGCTTGTTAGGATTTAGATAAAGAGAAAAAAAAAAGAGCATAAAAGAGGGACGGAGGAAGGAGGAAGAAGGAACGAGGAACGAGGAACGAGGAAGGGGGGAGAGAAATATAAATTTTATAAAAATGACATTTTAGACTTTTTATCTAAGCATATTTTTAAGAAAAAAAATTAGAGTGTGTTTAGTGATCCAGGTGTGGATAGCCGCTCCTATTTTTAAAACACCTAGAGTGGCATGAAAAAATATATCAATGAACAAAAAAAAGTATGGCATTGATCACTAAAAATTAGTAAGAAAATTTCATCTTCTGGTATTCATCTATTGTTTTAATCTGTCATTTTCCACACAAGAAACTAAGACATATCCATAACAATCACTAAATTTTCCACTTCTTAGGACATTTAAAGTGCACGATTTCTGGGAAATTCACTGCAATCCAGTAAGATCAGGAAAAAAAAAAGGACCTTCTTTACAGCTTCAACTAGAGCAGCACTCATCGTCTTTGGATGCTCCATAATGTCAATGGTCTCTTCTGAAGCATTAGCTGTTGGCTCAGGATAGTTAGGTGACAGACGGACAGGGGAAGCATCTCTCTGCAAGGTTCTAAAGGTATTCAAGGTAAGCAAGACCATGGCGTTCGCTTGCTCTTGTAGCTGAGAGATAATATCCATGACTATGCACTCAATCTATCCAGAAACAAAACATTTCCAGATGAGCAGAAACATATAAACAACACCAACAACAAATATTAAAAAGTTTGAAAAGACATTAATTCATGTTAACGATTAAGCTGGCAACAAAACCCTCGTCGGCCGACGGGCGACTACCAGCCGCAAAGAATGGAAAAATATCAACTACGACTAAACGGAGTGCGAAGGATAGAAAAACCTGCGTCCGACAACCGTAATAGGATGCACCATTGGATAGCAGATCTCTTGGACCATTTTTTTGTGATCCAGAAGATGGACCACTCATATTTACAGTCAAATTGTGGCTACGATCCGGTCGCAATTGATTGCGATTCCTTCCTAAGTTCACTGTCCCCACCAGGTTATAGTTTGGTTCGGAGCGGATAGCCGGAGGCCGTCCAAAGGACACCAGTGGTGGATAAGTGGTCAGGTTGCTAGGCGTCGAGCGAGGGTCTCCTCCGGACGGCCCCCGCTCCGAACCAAACTATAATCTGGTGGGGACGGTGAATCCAGAAAGGAATCGTAACCAATTACGACCGGATTGCGACCATGATCCTACCGCAAATATAAGTGGTTCATCCCTGGACCATAAAAAGTGGTCCAGGAGATCCTGGCTCGCGCCATTGGCGGACGGGGGAGGAAGCAGATTGGTCGGGACCGGGAGAGTATTCTTAGCGAGCGGAAGTCTTCATTCTCGACTAAAGGCCCAATTAAAGGTTCATATGGGCCTTTTGAGGCCTTCAGAATAAGATATCCGCCGACCTGGACAGGACCCATTGAAGCCCTTCATGCCTCGATTGGGTCACGCTGTCCTACTATAGTTTTTCAAATCAACTTGATAGAACAAGAAATCAAGTTGTAACCCTTCTGAATAGAAGGTCGCTATTTTAATGATCTCATACGGTAGGTCCCATGATAAAAGATAAATCAAGAAATTATAATTGATCACTACACATCAAGTTCTGCTCCGTAGTAACCAACCCAATCTGATATCGGGAGCAAAAGTTGTAACCCTCCTTGACCACCAGGCTTAATCTGCAAAGCTTTGCCCCACAGGGTGTCGGATGATCCCCATGGGTGTGATGTCAGCCTTCATCTGTGCCTCTACACAGAGCGAGCTTTGGGAAAAAGTAGCTTCTATTTTTTGGGAAAATTTTAAAAATAGACCTAAATAGTAAAGTTATTAACTTTTTTACGAATCTAGGTGAGATAAATTTATATCCGGGATTTAAATCCCGGTACTTATTATTTTTTATTTATTTCCTTATATTCCGGGATTTAAATCCCGATATGAATTAATTATCGGGATTTAAATCCAGGCAACTTTTTTTTTTACAAATTGTTTCATTTTTCATTTGCTTAAGTTTTATTTTTTTAAAAAATAATTATAATTATTGATTTTGTATTGAGCCGCATGTGCAATGGTCCCATTAATTATTATTACAAAGCTAAAGTTTTTTCGATGCGGCTCCATGCAAAACGAAATCAAATGGAATCTTAATCAATTTGGAGCGGAAATTTCGCTGACATGCAGCGAGCAGAAAACACGCTGACATACAGACATGTCACGGGAATCCTGTTGATATATAATGGGCAGGAATCCCGCTGATATGTCGGATTGATTAATTGAGCAACAGTCATTAATTAACATGTGCAGCACATCAATTCTCTATATAAATGTGTAATGAATTAATTGTGCGAAGCGAGGCTCTGAAGGGAAAGCGTTCAAAACAATTGAGGTTGCAAATGAGCTAGGAAGAGCAAAATTGTGATAAAACATGTATTTTTTTTTAATCTCAAGAGCATTTATACAAGTAGATTAAAGATTTATTTATCATCCGGTATCGATTGCTTAAATTTCAAATAAATGAATTAAATAATTCAAATAGATATGATCAAGTTTCTTTCAAGTTAGTTTTATTTTTTTAAAAAATAAGTAATTATAATTATTGATTTTGTGACCGCTTGAAAACTTATTAATTACATGAAATAATATTATCAGTCTATTTTTTCTTATTGTAATTAGAAAAATTACTCTGTATTATTCCTCTGACATGATTACAAACTAAATATTCAACTTACTTTTACTGTTTGAAAGTAGAATTAACAATAATTATAAAAATTAATTAGTAAGTAAATTTTTTAATTTTATTATTATGCAGCTAGTAAGTGAAATGAATTTATTAGTATTTAATATTAATTAAGAAAATTTTAATATGTAATTTTAAACTTGAGATTTTCCATGAGAGATTTTTTAATTTAGTAATATTAAATATTATATTTGAGGTATATGAAAATACATAGTATTTGTATCCTATGTAGTTTTTATATTAGATTTGTATTATAACTGCTAGTAATTTAGTTGTATAGGTTTTTACTTTTTTTTAAAGTATTATTAAGCATAATGTAATTAGTACATTTAGTTTATTATTAAATAAAATTTTGATGTGTTTAAAATAACCTTATCTTGGCAATAAATTTGAATTTTAAACTAATGAAAAATATTAATTTAAGAGATGTGAAAATAAAAAATAATTTATTTCATTAGTTTAATTAAAAAAACGTGTTATGATATTTTGTTTGTTGAGAATTTCTTTATGTTTACAAATTATAGTTTATTTAAAATTTGGTGTACCATTACTTATTTATTGTAGAATGACTTCAAGAATAAAAGTCCTTGTTAGCTATGGAGGTAGGATCGTTGAGGGTGAGCACGGTACAGATTATGAAGGAGGGTCGCATCGGGTAGTGTTTTTGCAAGAGAGCTTTGAGTATAGTGACCTTGTTGAGTCCATAAGTCAGAAATTGGAGTTCCGATCAGATGATATTATATCTGATATAATATATAGATTGTCTTGTATGTCAAATGGAGTCATCCATTATTATTGTATGGAGGTCAAAGATGGTGATGATATACGTGCCCTTGTTGATAGTATTGCTATTGTTGAAAGTACAAGTTATCCTCAACTATATGTGAAAACTAGAAAATATCGAGTTAAGGGTAGGAGAAGTGTATGTACTCAGGAGGCAGAGCTGGGTGGTAGACGAAGTTTTTGTGATCGTAGTTTGGGTCTTTTGCATAAACCTGTTATGCAAAGTGGTAGGCATAGTGTATATGCTCCTACTTCAGAGCTAATTGGTGATCCTTTTATACTGCCTAGTCGTCACAGTGTATGTGCTCCAAGTTCTCAATCGTTTGGTGATTCAACTCTACAATGTGATCGACGAAGTGTGTATGTTCCGAATAAGACATTGTCTGAAGCTCCATTCGAACCAAGTCTCGGCGCAAGTATTTATGATGAGGCTGGTCCATCACATGAAGTTATGGAGTCTTTTCGTGTATTGATCCATTCAGATGTCCCACTACCTAAGAGCATTGACATTGTTAGAGTGTATACTAAAAGCCTAGCTTTTGGTATAAACATTTATCTAGAAATAAGAATCACATTGGTCAAATGTCTACATTTATGATAAATGTAGTTGCTTAATTAATTTATATTGTAGATAACATGGTGTGTGGTGTCACATACAGAAGATCATGTTATCGGTTCCTTATAAATTATAAACAGTAGCTCACGACCAAGATGGAAAGGAACAAACCATTGGAAGGTCGTAGTGTAATTAGGTATTAGTTTATCTTAACTATATAATTACACTAGTACACTTAGAGTGTATTGAGTAGGACCATTGGAGGTCGTTCCTTTTATACTGACTTTATAAAGGAACAAAGACCTCAGTTATTATGGAAGTGTGTGCTCTTAATCCTAATATAATAACAAGCACATATATTTGATATTTATTTCTTTAATTTATCAATGGGTGAGATTTAGTTCGATAAATCAATAAGCCCGATAAGTTGGGAAATGATATCACTTATAGTGTGTGTTGTTGATTATAGAAGGAAACTGTGTCCTAGTGATCTAGGTTGAGAATGCCCCCAAGAGGAGCTCATAAGGATTGTCATGTTAAACCCTGCAGGTGGACTTCGACATGACGATGAAGTTGAGTGGTACTACTCTTGGAGCTAGATATTAATTAAGCGAGTTGTTAGTAACTTACTTAATTAGTGGACATTTGTTATCTTAAACACAGGGAGACTAACACACTCATAATAAGAAGGAGCCCAAAATGTAATTTGGGATTGGTGCGGTAGTTCAATAATAGTCCTTTAGTGGAATGAATTATTATTGATGAAATTAAGTTGTGTGTTCGGGGCGAACACGGGATGCTTAATTTCATCGGGAGACCAAAACCAATTCCTCTTCTCGGTCCCTATCGTAGCCTCTAGTATATAGAGATTTATACCCACCGCATACCCACCTTCTTACCCATCCAATGGGGCCGGCCAAGCTAGCTTGGAACCCAAGCTAGGGCCGGCCAAGACCAAGGCTGGCCAAAGCTTGGGTCCCAAGCTTAGGTGGCCGGCCACTAGAATATTAAAAGGATTTTATTAAAATTATTTCTTATGTGGATATCATGATTTTAAAAGAGAGTTTAAAAATTAAAATTTCCTTTTATAGTTTTCTACAAAGATTAAGAGAAGAGATTAATCTCTTTCCTTATTTGTAGTTTAAAAGGATGGTTTTAATTTTGGTAAAACTTTCCTTATTTGTAAATCATCTACATGTTTAAAAGAGAGTTTAAAATTTGAAATCTTTCCTTATTTGTTGATTAAAGGAGGATTTTAAATTTTAAGAAAACTTTCCTTTTTAACCATGTTCATGATTTAAAAGAAAGATTAAAAATTAATAATTCTCTTTTATTAGTTTCTACAAAAGATTGAGAAAAGATTTGATATCTTTCCTTATTTGTAGATTAAAAGAGATTTTAATTTTTAGAGATAACTTTCTTTTTATCCACATGTTTAAAAGAAAGATTTTAATTTATTAAATTTCCTTTTTATAAATCAATCATGAAGGGATTAAATTATTGGAGAAATTTTATAAATTTCTGGAGACAAATTAGGAAGTTTTAATTAATTAAAATTCTCCTTGTTTGTAGCTTGGTGTGGCCGGCCATTGCAAAATTGAAAAGAAAAATTGTTTTTAATTAAATAAATTTTCCTTTTCAATGGCAAAAGAATTAAGGAAGTTTTTATTAAATTTTCCTTATTTGTCAAGACCAAGGATTATAAAAGAGGGGGTAGAGGAGGCTTCAAGGTGAACAACTCTATTATTTTTCTCCCTCTTTTCTTCCTTGGGTGTTGCCGGCCCTTTCTTTCCTCTCCTCTCCTTTGTGTGGTCGAAACCTTCTCATGGTGGAGATAGCTTTGGTGGCCGGAACTAAGAAGGAGAAGAAGGAGAGAAAAGAAGCCTCTTTTCTAGCATCCCTTGGAGCATGGTGGTGGTGGCCGAACCTCTTCATCCTAGGAGAAGTTTTGATGGCCGAAGCTTGTAAGGAAGAAGAAGGTGCTAGGTGGTTCTCATCTCGGAAGATCGTTGCCCACACAACGTCCGAGGTTAGAAGAGGAATACGGTAGAAGATCAAGAGGTTTTTCTAAAAGGTATAACTAGTATTTTTTCTTTCCGCATCATACTAGTTATTTTTGGAAATAATACTAAATACAAGAGGCATACGATTCTAGAGTTTCGAATTTGTTTTCGATATAGTGTTCTTTTGTTTTTCTTTTCCTTGTGATTTGATTGTTCTTATCGGTTAACCTAAAGTTATTTTAGGAAATTAAATATTAGCTTTCCATAAAAAGTTTTGTCTAGTCGGTGGTGGTTGCTCCCATATCCAAGAAGGCCATGTGCCTCGCCACGTCAGTACTGGAAACCAATTATGGAAATTAATATTTAATGGAATTAATAACTTAAGGTGACTTGGGTCGAACGTGTTAAGTTCCGCAGGAGATCCAAGTCAAAACCTAAAAGAACAAATAGATTAAGTTTTGGATCAAACGTGTTAAGTTCCGCAGGCGATCCAAAATTTAATTTAAAAGAACACATGGTAGCTAGGAAAAGGTTCAGACCTTTGTACAAAATTTTTGCAAATGGAACCTCTAGGTTTTCCGAGTAGCAACCAACAATTGGTATCGAGCTAGGGTTTGCCTGTGTATTTGGTATTAGTTTAATTATGCACATGTCATACATAATTTAGGCAGGATAATAGTAGGATGTGCTAACTTTGTGGATGCAGGATCCAACTATTATGGCTTATAGTTATTATGTGTGTGATTGGACCCTTGGACATGTCAAGGGCATTTAATTGTGTGTGCATGATTGTATTATAAAATACAGCAGGAGCTGTATTTAGTTTTATTAGGATTTTATTTTGATCTAGATACATGTACATTCCTTTTATGGAATATAGGATCAAAATGTAAAATTCTATTTATGTCATGGATCGAATCTTGCAAAGCGTGGAACCTTCTAAGGACCAGAGGCGCAGCGGAACAAGGAGCGACAGCTAGACCCGGTGGCGGTGGCCAAATATGGCAGCAGCTTGGGATGACAACACACCGAGGATAACTAGAGATAAAAGCCATAATAGTTGAAAATTAGATTTTCTATTTATTGCTTTTATATTGTTTTGCATGTTAGTTTACATATTTAGTAGGCTAGCATAGTTAAAATTCCTCATTTATAAATAACTAAGTGGGAGAGGATTTTTAAGTAAATCCCATGGTCTCCATTCTTGGTTTGTAAGTGATGCAAACAAGCTTTTGGCTCGAGTGCCTTCCTCCATAACGGATGAGCTTGTTTGTGGATCACTAGAATGCAGACTTCCATTTTGGATGACTATAGGAAGTTAATTAAGAGCGTGTGATCTTCCCAACGGAAGGGCATAATCTTATTAATGGACTTAGTGTCAAGTAATGGTATACACTTAGACACATCTAATAGTATCCTCCCCATCGGAGTCACCGCTATTATTTGTGTGACCAAATGATACCAACTATTAATTTTATTTGTCAAAAGTTAGGTTGACAAGATAA
Organism: Zingiber officinale; assembly: GCF_018446385.1. Taxonomy (NCBI): domain Eukaryota; kingdom Viridiplantae; phylum Streptophyta; class Magnoliopsida; order Zingiberales; family Zingiberaceae; genus Zingiber; species Zingiber officinale. Next base: position 20,853,008 of record NC_055989.1, read on the forward strand.
TAAAATTAATGGGTTAAAACCCCTCTTACAAATGATTGAATTTGTATACGTCCACACTAACGTGGCATGCAAAATTCACGGTGTTTGAGGTGTTGGTAAATTTAAATAATATTGTTTGAGGAATCAATGTTATTTTAAATTCAAAAAGTTTTGACCAAATATTTGATCAAAGACAGATCAACTATTAATTTTATTCGTCATAAAGTAAAGTTGACGAGATAATAAAATTAATGAATAAAATCTCCTCTTCGATTTTGTATACGTTCACACTATCGTGGCATACAAAATTCATGGGGATTTTTAGGAGTTGATCTTGACCAAATATTTTTGTGATTCTTAGGATTTAAAATGTTTGTCAATCCCCTAGTAGTCATACTATAGAAAAGACTTAGTAGTCCCAATTGTAATGATTGGAAATAGGACTTGAACATTAAGGTAGACTGTCTTCTTAGAATTAAGAACAATATAGGTGTATTTAATTCATTAGTTGAAACATGTTTAGTGGTGTTATCTACCAGAACCTGGAGTGTAGATACAGATGCCATTAATCATGTTCGCAATTCATTGTAGGGTTCCAGGAAACCCAGCAACTAAATGAAAATTAAAACACCGTCCACATGGGCACTACTGTAAAATGGTAGCTGTTGTAGTGGGAGATGTTTATCTTTTGATAAGAATAAAACATGGATTTTTGAGTAATTATCTTTACGCACCAAGTTTAGAAAGAACTAGTTTTCAGTTTCTAAACTATTCAAAGAACTTGATATTCTGCCTCTTTTAATAACAAAGTTGTTATTAAGAAAAAGAGGAAAGTTATTTGTTCTGGTACGTTAGTTGGCAATTTATAAATCCAATAACTCTCACGATGCAACAAATGGAAATTAGTAACACATCTTCTAACTTTAAGAGAAAGTAACCTTCGGAAATGAACCAATTATATCTTTGGCATCTAAGGCTAGGTTATATTAACTTGAGTATGATTCATTGGTAGCTGATGAACTTTTGGGTTCATTAGTAGTGAAAATCTTTCCAACCTGCGAGTCTTACTTGGAAGGAAAAATAACCAAGAAGCTTTCAAGTCTAAGGGGTATGGAGTCAAAGATATGTTGAAATTGGTTCATTCTGATTTGTGTGATCCTATGACTATCCAGACAAGAGGTAGTATTGAATATTTCGTCTATTTTATAGACAACTATTCAAGATACAAATAAATTTACTTAATGTACCGCAAGACTAAGTACTTTGATTAGTTCAAAGAGTACTAGGCTGATGTGGAGAAACGACAAAGTAAAAAAAAAGACACTATGGTGAAATCATAGTGGCAAGTACCTCTTGGGAGAATTTAGGAGTCACTTATCAGAAGTAGGGATTCAATCCAAACTAACTGCACCTGGTACACCTTTACAGAATGGTGTAGTAGAAAGAAGGTATAGGACTCTTATGGAAATAAGTAGATTGATGATGAGTTATTTTACCAAATTCATTTTAAGGATATACTCTGGAAACGGAAGTGAACATAGTACCTTCCAAAGTCAGAACTCTCTACTCATATAAAATTCCTGAATAGGCGTAAGCTTATTTTGAAGCATATTTGGATTCGGGTAGTCCAACACATATGCTGAAGAGAGACAATGATAAGTTGGACAGGAATTCACTTGTTTGTGGGTTATCCTAGAGAAATGAAAGTAGGTTTATAGTCTTAAAAATCAGAAGGTCATTATTAGCATCAATGACCGATTTTTAGAAAAGGACTATGTAATAAACCATGTGCCCAGCACATGAAAATTTGTTCTTAAGGAAATAATAAAAGGCATGTCTAATCTAGTACCAACTGTACAAGATGAGATACCACAAGGAAACTACAACACGTATCACAAATGATACACAATTGCAAAAAGTGCCTTATCATAGTGGGAGGGTTGTTAGGCAACCTAAAAAGATTCATGTTTTGGGAGAGTTTTTGGACTCGATCCCTGGAGGACATGAACCTGATCTCCGGACATATGACGAAACACTCCAAGATAAAGATGCAACATCTTGGCAAAGAGTAATGAATAACAGAATTAGAATATATGTATTCTAATAAAATCTGGAAGCTTGTAGAACCACCAAATGGTGTAAAAGCCTTTGGGTGTAAAAAGGTCTATAATAGGAAAAGAGGGATAGAAAGGAAGGTAGTAACTTTCAAAGCAAGGCTTGATGAAAAAGAAAACATTTCACTGGTAGCCATGCTTAAGTCTATCCGGATTCTTTTATCTATTTGGAAAGTGGATGTCAAGACAACATTCCTTAATGGAAGTCTTGAACAAAAGCATCCATATAAAGCAACCAGAAGGGTTCATTGCAAAGGGCTAAGAGCATCTTATGTGCAAGCTCAATCAGTCTATGGACTGATACAAAGCTTCAAGGTCTTGGAACATCCAGTTTATCAAAGTAATCCAGACCTTTGGATTCATTTAGTAACTGGATAAGTCTTGTGTATACAAAAGGTGTGATGGAAGCGTGGTGGTATTTCTTGTACTATACTTAGATAACATTTTTGGTAGTTGGAAACAATATCAAAATGTTGTCAGAAGTAAGGATATGGTTGTCCAAACAATTCGATATAAAGGACTTGGGAGACTGTATATATTCTTGAGATCAAAGTAATAAGGGATCGCAAGAAAAGAATATTTTACTTATTCCAAGCTTCATACATCGGAAAAATCCTTGCTCGTTTTAAGCATGCAAAACTCCAAGAAAGGTTTCTTATTTTTTTTTAGGATGGAGTAACTTTATCTAAAGATATGTCTCTGTAGACATCAAAGGAGATAAAGGAAATAAAGGCAGTTCTTTATGCTTCGGCTATCGGAAGCCTAATATATGCTATGCACGAGATCAAAAATCTGTTTTGCCAAGGGCATAGTTAGCAGATATCAAAGTAACCCTGGACAAGGACAGTGGACTGCAGTAAAGCATATATTGAAGTACCTTAGAGACACTAGAGATTATATGCTAGCTTACAAGGCAGTTAATTTAGGTCCTAGTGGGTTGCATGGATTTTGGCTTCCAATCGGATAGGGATAATAATAAGTCAACCTCGGGGTTTTGTGTTTACTTTAGGAGGTAAAGTCATAACTATGGAAGAGTGATAAGCATAGGTGTTTTTCTGGACTCCACCATAGAAGCTTAGTATATGGCAAGCCTCTAAGGTAGCCATAAAAGATGAATGACTCAATAACCTCAAGATAGACTTAGATATGATTTCTGGTTTGTCCAAAGATTGTTACAATTTATTGTAATAATGTTGGTGCAGTAGCAAACTCGAAGAAACCATAAGTCTATAAGGCAAGTAAACACAATAGAGCGCAAGTACCACCCAATATGAGAAATTGTATAAACGAGGAGAAGTTGTTGCTGCCTTGATTGCATCAGGTGATGACCTATAGATCCTTTCACTAAGGTCCTTAAGGAAAGAGCTTTTGATGGGCATGTTGAAGGGTTGGGAATCATATGAATGGTAGTAGATATAGCAGCTTAGTCTTTTAGTATAAGTGGGAGATTGTTAGAGTGTATACTAAAAGCCTAGCTTTTGGTATAAACATTTATCTAGAAATAAGAATCACATTGGTCAAATGTCTACATTTATGATAAATGTAGTTGCTTAATTAATTTATATTGTAGATAACATGGTGTGTGGTGTCACATACAGAAGATCATGTTATCGGTTCCTTATAAATTATAAACAGTAGCTCACGACCAAGATGGAAAGGAACAAACCATTGGAAGGTCGTAGTGTAATTAGGTATTAGTTTATCTTAACTATATAATTACACTAGTACACTTAGAGTGTATTGAGTAGGACCATTGGAGGTCGTTCCTTTTATACTGACTTTATAAAGGAACAAAGACCTCAGTTATTATGGAAGTGTGTGCTCTTAATCCTAATATAATAACAAGCACATATATTTGATATTTATTTCTTTAATTTATCAATGGGTGAGATTTAGTTCGATAAATCAATAAGCCCGATAAGTTGGGAAATGATATCACTTATAGTGTGTGTTGTTGATTATAGAAGGAAGCGTGTCCTAGTAATCTAGGTTGAGAATGTCCCCAAGAGGAGCTCATAAGGATTGTCATGTTAAACCCTGCAGGTGGACTTAGTCCGACATGACGATGAAGTTGAGTGGTACTACTCTTGGAGCTAGATATTAATTAAGCGAGTTGTTAGTAACTTACTTAATTAGTGGACATTTGTTATCTTAAACACAGGGAGACTAACACACTCATAATAAGAAGGAGCCCAAAATGTAATTTGGGATTGGTGCGGTAGTTCAATAATAGTCCTTTAGTGGAATGAATTATTATTGATGAAATTAAGTTGTGTGTTCGGGGCGAACACGGGATGCTTAATTTCATCGGGAGACCAAAACCAATTCCTCTTCTCGGTCCCTATCGTAGCCTCTAGTATATAGAGATTTATACCCACCGCATACCCACCTTCTTACCCATCCAATGGGGCCCCAAGCTAGCTTGGAACCCAAGCTAGGGCCGGCCAAGACCAAGTGGATGAGTAGGTGGTCGCCAAAGCTTGGGTCCCAAGCTTGGGTGGTCGACCACTAGAATATTAAAAGGATTTTATTAAAATTATTTCTTATGTGGATATCATGATTTTAAAGAGAGTTTAAAAATTAAAATTTCCTTTTATAGTTTTCTACAAAGATTAAGAGAAGAGATTAATCTCTTTCCTTATTTGTAGTTTAAAAGGATGGTTTTAATTTTGGTAAAACTTTCCTTATTTGTAAATCATCTACATGTTTAAAGAGAGTTTAAAATTTGAAATCTTTCCTTATTTGTTGATTAAAGGAGGATTTTAAATTTTAAGAAAACTTTCCTTTTAACCATGTTCATGATTTAAAGAAAGATTAAAATTAATAATTCTCTTTTATTAGTTTCTACAAAAGATTGAGAAAAGATTTGATATCTTTCCTTATTTGTAGATTAAAAGAGATTTTAATTTTTAGAGATAACTTTCTTTTTATCCACATGTTTAAAAGAAAGATTTTAATTTATTAAATTTCCTTTTTATAAACCAATCATGAAGGGATTAAATTATTGGAGAAATTTTATAAATTTCTGGAGACAAATTAGGAAGTTTTAATTAATTAAAATTCTCCTTGTTTGTAGCTTGGTGTGGCCGGCCATTGCAAAATTGAAAAGAAAAATTATTTTTAATTAAATAAATTTTCCTTTTCAATGGCAAAAGAATTAAGGAAGTTTTTATTAAATTTTCCTTATTTGCCAAGACCAAGGATTATAAAAGAGGGGGTAGAGGAGGCTTCAAGGTGAACAACTCTATTATTTTTCTCCCTCTTTTCTTCCTTGGGTGTTGCCGGCCCTTTCTTTCCTCTCCTCTCCTTTGTGTGGTCGAAACCTTCTCATGGTGGAGATAGCTTTGGTGGCCGAAACTAAGAAGGAGAAGAAGGAGAGAAAAGAAACCTCTTTTCTAGCATCCCTTGGAGCATGGTGGTTGTGGCCGAACCTCTTCATCCTAGGAGAAGTTTTGATGGCCGAAGCTTGTAAGGAAGAAGAAGGTGCTAGGTGGTTCTCATCTCGGAAGATCGTTGCCCACACAACGTCCGAGGTTAGAAGAGGAATACGGTAGAAGATCAAGAGGTTTTTCTAAAAGGTATAACTAGTATTTTTTCTTTCCGCATCATACTAGTTATTTTTGGAAATAATACTAAATACAAGAGGCATACGATTCTAGAGTTTCAAATTTGTTTTCGATATAGTGTTCTTTTGTTTTTCTTTTCCTTGTGATTTGATTTTTCTTATCGGTTAACCTAAAGTTATTTTAGGAAATTAAATATTAGCTTTCCATAAAAAGTTTTGTCTAGTCGGTGGTGGTTGCTCCCATATCCAAGAAGGTCATGTGCCTCGCCACGTCAGTACTGGGAACCAATTATGGAAATTAATATTTAATGGAATTAATAACTTAAGGTGACTTGGGTCGAACGTGTTAAGTTCCGCAGGAGATCCAAGTCAAAACCTAAAAGAACAAATAGATTAAGTTTTGGATCAAACGTGTTAAGTTCCGCAAGCGATCCAAAATTTAATTTAAAAGAACACATGGTAGCTAGGAAAAGGTTCAGACCTTTGTACAAAATTTTTGTACAGTGGAACCTCTAGGTTTTCCGAGTAGCAACCAACAGACATATCGATAGCAACAAATGATTGTCAGTCCAACCCTTCAGAAGAGGAAGATAGTGATGGGCTACTCGGTCAAGACGATTGTGAGGAAGAGGCAATGATCGAAGTGCCTGAAGCATTTCAGTTTACTGTAGGAGCCAACTATCCTGTTTCAGCAAATTGGATCAGATTAGTGGGTAACATAGTTGGAATGGTAGTTGGTACAGAATTTGATACAACATTGGAGTTTCAAGAGAAGGAAGATGTAATTAATGTAGTTAAACAGTATTCCTTGAATTGTAGTCGAGAATATGAAGTTGCTCAGTCAAGTTCATGTGTTTGGTCAGTCGTATGTATGAACACTAAATATGGGTGTAGTTGGCATTTACGTGCAGCAAGGCTAAAGAAACTTGGTGGAGGATGGGGCATAACACGATATAAAGGTCCACACACATGTGTTGCGAGGGCTATATCGCTTGATCATAGACAATTGGACTCAAACTTTATATGCAACTGCATATTGGAAGGGGTGAAGAAAGATCCATCCAAGTCAGTTGGAAGTATTATCGTTGAAATTCACAATTGGTTGCATTTCAAACCCTCCTATAGGAAAGCATGGGAGGCTAAACAGAAGGCTATTGCCAGAATTTGGGGTGATTGGGATGAATCATACCAACTTCTACCACATTTCTTTGCAACTCTGCAACAGACAAATCCTGGAAGTGTTGTATGGTGGGCATTCGATTATCACACTCATGTCAGGCATTGTGCAGTTGAATTCAACAAAAAAATTTTGCGTCGACTATTTTGGTCATTCAAACCAACTATCGACAGTATCTAGTTCACAAAGCCAGTGATCCAAATTGATGGAACTTTCCTTTATAGTAAGTATAAACATTCACTCCTAATTGCAACAGCCATTGATGGAGATAACTCTGTGATTCCACTGGCTTATGCGTTGGTAGAGTCCGAGAATGTGGACAGTTGGGGATGGTCCATGGCGCTCCTTCGAACGCATGTAGTAAGGTGTGATGGTATATGTGTCATTTCTGATAGACATATTGGAATTATACAGATAATGAATAACCAATATCTCGGTTGGGATGAAACTCATGCAAAACATCGCTATTACCTCCGTCATGTGGCCAACAATTTTAACACACGCTTCAAAAATGTTGGACTCAAGAATTTACTCATAAAGGCTGATACGGTTACAAAACTTCGCAATGCTATTAATATTTATGCATACATGTTTTATATACAACATCTAACCGATGTCACATTATAGGGAGGACGTGTCAAGTAAGAAAGTGTGAGCGAGTTTTGAAGCGGGTAAAAGAGAGGAATGATGAGGCATGGAACTGGATTACATCGCTCCCAATAGAAAAATGGTCAATGTCCCATGATGGGGGTCACAGATATGGGCATGCGAATACAAATGTAGCTGAGTGTGTCAATTCAGTTTTGAAAGATGCACGTCGTTTACCTGTTGCTACCCTTATCGAGCATACATTTTATAACATGGTCAAGTACTTTGATAACAGAAGAAATGTGTACTCTGATCAGATGGCCAATGACAAAGTGTACACTTCGCAGTGTCTCAAATTGCTTGATAGACATTTGAAAGTTGCATACACCCATCAGGTAACCTCTTTCAATCGTGAAGATGGAGTTTTTGAAGTGAAGACTGGATACTCACGTGAAATGCGAAAAGGAGGTAATAAGCAAATGGTACATCTTCGCCTTCAACATTGTAGTTGTGGAAAATTTTAGGGGACGAAGATACCTTGTTCGCATGCAATAGTAGCATGTATGGCAATTGGAAGAGATTATTTTATCTATATAGATGCTGTGTATTTATTGTCAACTGTGATCAAATGCTATAGAAGTAGTTTTCATCCCTTAGGTAATGAGGCCTATTGGTCAATTATGGAAGGTGATGATGGTCGATGCCTAATACCTGACCCAGACACGAAGAGAAAAAAGGGTAAGCCAGCGGGAAGAAGGAGAAATGAGATGGACGTTGGACCATCCACAAGCGGAGTGCAACATTGTCGACGGTGTGGGCAATATGGACATAATAGAAAAACTTGTCCACATGTTTAATTCTTTTTATTCGTGTGTAACTTCAAATATTTTATAACTTTGTAAGATATGTGTTTTTTAATTAACTTTGTAAGACATTATTGATATTATGTATGACGTACTTATATTGACAAAGATTATGTGCGTAAGTATGATATAATATTTGATATACATATATTCATTTGTATCTGTGTATAGATATGGACCGCAGGCCTGGACGTGCCGATTACCTTAGACATCTAGGTCCAGTTGATGGCGAGTTATTACATCTACAGACATCGTATAGATCCGAAACAGTATGGGATAATGTGGTACTAAAATAAATTGTGTCGTTAATTTCTTTGTCATTGTATTTGTGCATATATGTTATGGTTATGATAAAATTAATTTGTTGTACAATGTTTCTTCAGCTTAGAGCAAGTCGTGGTGAGTCATATGACGCCAGTTACCTTGAACCTTTGCTTGTGAAGCGAACCAGTCTACATCAAAATGAGTATAATATTCAAAATGATCGTTTTATTTATTGGATTAACGTAGCGGGATTCTTAGGGGTTTTCCAAGTTGGATATCGTTGTATTGATGGAGTACTTATTACTGCTCTTCTTGAGAGATAGAGGCCGGAAACACATTTATTTCGCATGCTCGAAGGAGAGATGACAGTAACTTTGCAAGATGTTGCAGTTCTGTTGGGTCTACCTATTCATGGGTCAACGATATCTGGTAGAGCGAATGTTGACATATATGACTATTGTTTAAGGTTCCTTGATCAAGTTCTACACCCCTCTAATATGAAGCCGAGACGTCTTTCAATTAGGTGGCTGGCTAAAACCTTCGATCAACGAAACTTCCCACCAATGCAACCGACGAAACTATACAATGTTATGTTCGTGCCACTATATTGTGAATAATAGGTGGTGATCTAATGGGCTCTAAAACAGAGGGTTATGTGCACAACATGTTCTTTCAATTTGTTGAGGATTTACATCGCATGCAAGAGTATAGTTGGGGTAGCGCATGCCTTGTATAATTATACCGCAATTTGTGTAATGTCGTTGACCCATATATTAGTCAGATATCGGGTCCCTTATTACTTCTGTAGCTATGGGCATGGAAGTGATTCACTCAATGTTGTCCTATTATTAGGGGTGGGATAGAACACACACCCATGCTTCCGCTCGGGACTAGGTGCAATAGTTATTTGTTAATATTATTTCAGATTAAAGTATTATATGCTCATTCACTTGATAAAATTATGATTTCAGGTGGGCAGGTAAGAAAGAAGCGCGACAATCATCGCGATTCACTTTGCAGGGATGGAGATATGAATTCGACGTTCATACACACCACCAAGTAAGATCTTTGTTATTTTAACTTTTGTCGTTTACAATGTTAGCTATATTAATGTAAAGACTAATTGTTATGACCTTATGTAGATCTCTTGGGAGCCATATGCTCAATTTATTCACCAGTTAGATCCAATTTGTCTATCCGAGCAGGACATTTGGACGGCTCGAGTACCCTTGATATGCTTCAATGTCGTCGAATGGTATTATCCAAATAGGGTACGACGACAATTCGGCTGGCTCCAGTTTATCCCTGTTCCTCCTTTTCGTCATTGTGGTTATCATTCAACCAGTCAAAAGGGAAAGTATGAGGTTGATTGGAGAGTTGAATGGGCAAAAGAGATTAACATCTGGAATAACCGCCAACAATTTATGGTTCACAGTAATACCAGTTTATTGACCCAACACTATCATAGTCAATATGGAGACTGGTACAGGCGAGTAACGCGAAGATTTATGACAATCGAGGGGGCCACTCATGTAGGAAGTGTAAGATATCACCAAATTTTGTAATTGTTTCATAAATTAATATTCAATTGCACTTTAATAACCATTATATTTTTTTTTTCTTCTTCTACTAGATTGATACTCACGAGAGAGCATGGATCTCATCATGCTCAGATAATGCTCCGATCGGACGACAACATAACTGGATGACTGGGGCTATTCTTGGAGCTTTTGGAGAGCAGCGAAGATACACGGACTACCCAAGTGAATATATCATTCAGGATGATATACATATTCCTGATTATGGGTTCACTCCTACCGCTAATGCACCATCAGGTAGAGGTCCGAGAACTTGTCAACCAAGGCAAAGGTATGTCGATCCTTCTCGTATGAGCTGTGATACTATTTCTGAACCGCCAGTCTGGAGAGATCTATCAATGCAAGTTGGCTCATCTTCATTCACACAAGCCCGAACAAGTTTTGGTGGTTATCCCACATCAGGTGGGTTTGGCCACTACTCCGATACCCAATCATCTTCAGAGTCATTTCCGAGTCCATCATCGTTGCCAACCGATAGAGATTTTAGCCACCCGACCACTTTAGATTTTTCTATGTTTGAATCAGGCTCTCATTTTCAGGGTAGTTTGGGACCTGATTATTTTACTCCTTCTACAAATATTTTTGCTCCATTTCAAATGGAACACATGTCCACAATATCTAACCTCCAATCAGTAGATATATCTAGTATGTGTTCCCATTTATCTGAAGCTAATGATGATGATCCACAAGAGGACAATCATGGGGATGACGAAGAGGCGGGAAATGATGTACATAACGACGCTATAGTCCAACAATCACATGAGCGGAATACGGGTGGTAGAATTCCTTTTCTCAGACGATTCCTTCCACACAGAAATCGCCGACGTCCGAGATGTGGTGTCGATTGAATATAATTTGTAGCTTATTTGATAAATGTTTTTATATTTAGACATGGCAATTTTTCTACCAATAATATAAATGTCGATTTTCCTTATATTTAAATGTGATAATCTTAAATATATTTGCTAAATCTCAGAATATCTTTTATTTTCAGTTTATTGAAATTATTTTCTAATATAACTTATAATATATTTAATAAATATAAATATAATTTATTATTATTATTTAAACATATGTTAATAAAACAAATTAGCTTTGTAAAAGAAATTATAAAAAATTATTACGAATTTGAATTATTTTTAAAAAATAAAACTTATGTCATACAGAAAACAATTTGTCATACGCGGATGTTCACTGTCTCATTTGGCAAGAGAATACGTGGAGAAAACAATTTATCATACAGAAAACAATTTGGCAAAAGAAAGCAGTGACCGAGCTTTGTTAAAAAATAAAACTTAAGCAAATAAAAATAAAATAATTGATAAAAAAATTTTAAAAAAAAGTTATCGGGATTTAAATCCCGATTATTAGAAGGTTCCGGGTTTTAAATCCCGGAATATACGAAAATAAATAAAAAATAATAAATACCGGGATTTAAATCCCGGATATGAATTCATCTCACCTAAATTTGTAAAAAGTTTTAATTTTACTTATTTTTGTAATAACTGTACTATTTATACCTATTTTAAAAATTTTCCCTATTCTTTAAACTGGAAAAAGTACACTTTCAGCCTTCTAGGCTTCTATTCTTTAAACTTGTCACTGATCAATACTCAACTTTTTTATTGTCTTCTCTATTATACCTTTGATCGGTGTCTTGAACTCTTAAATTTAGAGAACACGACACACACTAATTCATTCAAAATAAGGTCCAGGAGGAGACCATCATCTTGAAGAGAATGATGATCAATCACCTCTGATGCGCATTATCTCACTGACAACCTTCAAACAAATTATCTACTTTGTCCAGATTGATATGAACAAGTATTACGTGTCAAAGTGCCATTGTATCATCATTTGTGCTGACCTTCTCAACCTGAGTACGCCTTCGACAAATCTGCTAAAATGGCAATGTCTCTAGGCCACTAAGAACACAATGACTGGCATCTTAAAGATTAATACGAGCCAAGAAGACTTCCACCGACAGCCATTATTAACATCAAGCAGGCATACAGTAGTTAATACTGCCAGCATACGAAATATTTTGCCGTGAACATGATAAAAAAAAGTCTCAGAGTAATTACAATGTGTACATCACAATCTTGTACTGAAGGAAAACATACAAGTTTCAACGTGCAAAACATGACTGCAATCACCTCCTATGATGCAAGAATTTGCTAGCTTGGGAGGCACGCATGATGGACTTTGGGCTAGAACTACTCATTAAGTGCTCCCTCTTTGCTCGCCGCTTGTTTTGCCTCGCATATATTGCTTGTTTAGGAACCAACGTCGCACGCCCCTCTAAAAAATCAGCTATAGACAATTCAGATGTCTCATTGGAAACAGTCAGCTTCGGTGCACTACCTCTAGCAGTGCCTGAAACATCCCAGGTTTTGGGATCAATGGCATCAATGATAGAATAGTCCAGAGCTACAAAGTCCAGAGCTTCATTTGGAACTTCTGGGAAGCCAAAGGGTGGGTTTACAATGATTTGGGGGCATTCAGCAGCCATTATTGCCTTTGAAACCTCATCTATGTTTGGCTGATAGCGAAATAAAAAATGAATTGTTAGCAGACAATATTTTGAGTTGTAAATATAACTCTTACACTTTTGTGAGTGAAGAGTTAGACCCAACTTTAACAAAAAAATGTCTTGGTGAGCAGCGGTTAAACAATGATTTGCATCATTGTAGCTTGAGCTAAAATGAAAATAAAAAGATTGTACCACAGCCTTAAAATCAAGACAAGCTTAATGACAAATAATTGATTTTGGGTAGACGTCCTATAAGCTGGTTTCTTTCTTCATCACAAGAAATATCAAGATACAGAAGTCAATTTTTGCCAGAAAGTAGTCCAACATGCATTCGAGATTCCAATGTAGACGGAATGAAACATAAATAAAGCAGAATATAATATTAGTGCATGCCTTACCCATACGAGCCAGCGTAGTGATGGGGCACCACTTCCGATGTCAGCATTTTCAAGCTCCTCCCATGATTCTTCCTCCACATTGTTCAATTTAGGTTTCAAGATACCAACACATCTAAAGGCAGTAGAATCACTGCTGGGAGACCCCCTGCATTAACATGAAAAGTTTAGTTCGAGACCCAATTAACCATGTTGGATATTGAGCAGAAAGCAATGAAGAAGCAAAACAAGGATTCAATGAGCAAATGATTTCTTGCAGAAATTCTTGGCATATCAACTATGGATGAAGAGCTTGATGCACATTCTTGAATGTCAGAATAAGTATTTCTGAATCATTGCCACAGTATGGGGGCACAGAGATAGTTTAGTCAAGAATAGGATGAGCTGATATTTACCCTAACAAGTTAAAAGAAATTCAAGATGAAGTAATAATGACTGTGAGAGTCAAGATAAGATGAACTTCCTTGGTCACTAACATATTGATTCACTGAAGTATTAGCTCTAACTCAACAATCCATAAAATATCTGAAGTGCAAAATAAAAACTTTAATGATCTCATTTGTACATTGCTTTATGCAATAAAGTACAAGTAGTTTAATCATACTAGCTGACCAACTGGACCAAATGTCAATGTGCTGATCTTGATTTTACATCTGCATTTATCTCAGTATTCAAGTATGCTTCAAAATTTAGATGGGCAGAGTAACTGTTATGTCATCTACTCTTGGTTCTACCCCAATAATTGAGTATGCCTCAAAATTTAGATGGGCAGAACTAATCTTTCAGGAAAAAAATGGATATAGAACAGCAAGGTTTTACCTTGTATATAAAAAACTACACATAAACATCATCCAGCTCCATGAAAAATTAACTAACAGACAAGATTAGCTATTTGCAGAGAAAAAAACTGCAAAAATATAGCAAAAAATCATCATACCCCCATCTCAAGATTTCCAAAGATTGGCTGTGACAAATGAGGCCTGACACACCGGTAGCAGTTATCTTGTCGCAATGACTGCAAGGAAAATAGCTCATTAAAAAATAACGCGTACCCATAACCGACACAAACTTTTACAAAAAGCTACGACTCGGTGATTTTTTTTGGTGGGAGTGTTGGTTCACGAGTTGCAAACACAGCCTTCCCACTCGGGCATCTCCAACGATCTGCAGAAGTCCGACGAACTCAGCAGATTCTCTACGAATTACAATGGCTTTCCTTCTCAAGCATGGCATGGATTTTGTTATTTCCTTCAACAGAGGATCTCTCCACTTTAACCTATCTTCCTCTTCTTCATTCGTGAAGGTCTCTACTCTCCCCACTTCTCTCTCCTTGTGCATGAAGAATCTCCGTGTCATGTCTGCCATTGTGGTTTAGTGGTAGGGCAACAAGATTTCTTTTTCCATTCCCTGAGGATTCCCTCTCATATCAGTTACCATTTTGATTTTAGGCAAAGATCTCTGTGGGCTTTCAGTGGCGTATGGAATCTGACAGTCAGACCCATTGAAGTAGGATTCATCCTTTCTGTAGTTAATTCAGAATGGGGTTCGGTTTGGTTAGGGAGAAATCTGATTGTAGGATCCCTTGTCATTGTACAAGCCTACTTTATGTTTTTATAAACGTTGTGTGCTCTTGGGTGAGTGATGTGCGTATATTATATATATACACCTGTTTTGCATGTTTTGACGTGCATTCACATATTTTATGCATGCTTTATCTATGCACTTTCATAGTCTGTCTTACTTTCAGCATAAATATTTTTCTTTGTTCGGAAATCTGCTCTTGTGTATTTTCTGTCAAGTCGAATTTGGAGAAGAAATGATGTTCGTGGTCGATCTAGGCAACAAGCAAAGGAAGACGACACTAGTCATGTGAGTCACACGACCATGCTAAAGGTGTAAAATACCATAACAAAAAAAATAAAAAATAATAAGGTTTAATGGACGAATAATCTTACCAAAATTTTTAGAAATTTTTAGAAATTTTCTGGGATTTAATTGGAGCTCGTATGATATATTTTAAGGGGTAGAGTTATTAGGCTAAGAGAAAGCCTGTTTGGAATACCCATTTAGTTAGGAGTTGATTAACTAGATTAACATATAGTTGGTTAATTAAAACCTAGGTTATAAATACTTAAACCTAAATTTCTCTTCTTATTATCACCGAATCCCTTCTCTTCTCGATTCCTCTCGTCCTCCAACTCGCCGCCGACCCTCCTTCCCCTCTCGCGACCTTGATCTGTCGCCGATCACCGGTCATCGCCACCCGACGCCGAGTGTTAGCCAGCCAGTGTCGAGCTTTTCTTCCTCTCGCGTTACTGCAACGCCCGATTTGCCACCATCGCACCTTCCTTCACTCGATCGTCGCGGAAGCAATTGCTGCCGAGTGTTGCCATCACCGGGAGGGAGGAGTCGACGAAGGGAATTAGCGCAAACTCTCCCTCTCGCTCGCTGATCTGAGCAGGGTAGAGGTGGTTGCCATTAGGGAGCTCCATCACCTTCTCTCCACTGGATTCATTTTCCTATTCCTTAACGGCGTGGATCTGCTGTCGATTCTTCGAGTAGGACAGATTGACCATCCTTCTTCTCCGATTACCATCAAGCCATGCCCTAATGCCGTCGCCATTCTCCTCTGCCCGGTTCACCACCAACAGCAACATTTGAGTTTCCATTAGAGAGAAAGCTACATATCTAGATTAAGGTAAGACATATTAGTCTCATCTTTGTATTGGGAAGTTTCGATTTGTTGCTTGCAGTCATCTTCACATGTTGATCCAGGCTCCTTGTTAATTGACCGCATTGATCGGAAGGTTTGCCGACACTCCAGGAAGCAGAACAAATACCATAGCCACCATTGCAACAGTAGACTTCGGCAACGTGAAGATTTCTATGGTGTTACATTGTCACAGGACATCCCTCCAATCATGAACTATCAGCAAACATCATTGGATTGTGGTTGAGTATGGAGAATTTTTTTTTTGGATCAATAGTGCTGATTTGTAGTTAATGGAAATGGCTTGAGTTAAACCTAGTTGGAGTAATGAATTTGATTAGTTATTAGATCTGGTGGTTAGTAATTGATGATGATGTAAATGTGTATGATAGATCCAATTAGGGTTAGCTAATTGGTTTATGTATAACCTAGCTTGTATATGTTGATACAGGACTTTGGTTAGAGACGGGCATGTTAACGTGAGAGTTACCTAACACGGCCTACATTTAAGGCGAGTACCTTTGACTTATCTCTTTTGATATTGTTATTCTGATATGCATAATAGATTATAGCTAGTAGTAATGGTTATGTTTATATCTGCCTTGGTATGTCACTACTTGATATCCGTAGTATGCCCGTATTGTTATCTGTTATGCATTTATGCTTATGCCTCTTGATTCTTGCCATGCGTACTTATGTTCATAGAAATAGCGACATACAACGCATTACCGGGTACAGGTCTAGCTACTAGATATACTTGGCATGTGTACCTAGATTTATTACCTGACATGCATACCTAAATTTATTACTTGGCATGTGTACCTAGATTTATGATACCTAGCTCTTGGTTATCGACTCGGTTTTCCTTTTAATACATATTATTTGGATGTTGATATTTTCAGGAGTTACATGTTTTAATGCCATGCACCATTTTGCATGATTGCATGCTGAGCGATTGTCGGCTCCTTTGTAGCTGAGCACATCGCCAGTTACATAATCTGCACACACAACCACTCATGGGTAGTGGTGACGTAGCATGGTAGCGGACAGGGATCCCTCCTCTTGACTGACACAGGGAGATGAGAGCTTCAGCTCCCCCATTTAGTTGGGGTAGGAGGATAGGTGGACTCCGACAGCATCCTGTCCACTCGGTCACTCAGAAGTAGTCATGGCAGAGTGTACAGTTGTCATAGCCCTACCCACTCGACCTCACCATCACGTGTGAGGTGGCTGACTGACATCAGGAGTGACCATGTCATTTGCATCATATGCATGGATTGCATTTATTACTTGTGATTGCTGCATTTTAGATGCTGCATTTTGGTGGTTGCATATGATTGATATGCATACAAGAGACATTATGTATTTGGTCAGATGATCCAGCACCTATTGGTATGGTTCACACCCTTATGTTCGGATAGGAGGTCCTGGTGAGTACAGTTTCTTCTGTTGTTCAGTTTTGCATTACCTGTTATTGTTCAGGAGACTGTACTACATGATTATTACTGATAGTTATATCTTACTATGCATGTCTGATCGATACCCACTGAATTCTTATGTATTTGGTCAGAGACGACCCTACACCTGTTGGTATGGTTCACACCCTTATGTTCGGATAGGAGGTCCTCGTGAGTACAGTTTCTTCTGTTGTTCAGTTTTGCATTACCTGTTATTGTTCAGGATACTGTACTGTATGATTATTACTGATAATTATATTTTACTATACATGTCTGATCGATACCCGCTAAGTTCTTGAACTCACCCCGTTGATTTATTCCTATTTTAGGTTGAAGTCGTCAGGAGGTTCCAGTTGCTAGTCCCCATTCTATGTCAAGATGATTTTCTATTTTCGGACTTTGGTTCCTTGTTATGTGATCTACATACTTGTGATGTGTAGTTCTTGCACTCGTGCCTTTTATATCGAGTTTTTGGTACGCTGGCCATGTTTTTCCGTTGCGATGATTTTTCGTTATGGGTTGTGTTTATCTCTTTATTAGTGGAGTAGGTTTTATATTAAACTGCATGGAATGTTTACTTATTTTATCATATATGTTCCGGCCGTGATGGTCGAGTATTGAGAGGCCCTGAGGCTATGTATTTCAGGATTCAGATTGTCACCGGTACAGGGGAGATACTGTCAGATTTTCGTCTGGCAGGGACTCCTCTGGGGCGTGACAAAAGGAGAAGGGAGGAAAATGACCTTGGGCGTGTGGAGCAGGCAGGCTGTGTAGCATTTCCAGAGAAGGAGAATGACACGGTCGGGTAGATCCACACGACCGTGTCACCTCAACAAGCATGACCAGAACAAGGCTGTGTAGATCTACACGGCCCAAGCAACATCTCTATATGGTCGTGCAACATTTCCAGAGAAGAGGCAAGGCCAGGCCGTGTGTGCCACACGATCGTGCAAGGGATCCAGAGGCCAAGATTGGCACGGTCGTGTGAGCCACACGGTTGTGTAAGCAAACCAGAGAAAGAACAGTACACGGTCGTATGAAGGCCACACGATCGTGTGACCTTGGCCGAGAGCAAAACAGTCGGGGCCACGTGTGCCACACGGCCGTGGCACGGGCCGTGTGGTGCTCGTGCCCTGCCCTATATAAAGAGCTTCTTCCTCTTTCAAGGGGGAGGAGGCTCTCCTTTTTGGGGAGATCAAGTTTGGGGTCATTCTTCACCTTCTTCAGCCTTGATCCAGCATTCCTAAGCCATTTCCATCTCCGATCCAACTTCAGAAGCTAGGGATTGGTTCCGAAGATCACTCCTCGTCACTAGATAAGTATTTCTAATCTCTTCTCTTAATTGGGATTGAAATGTTTGTGAATTCTTTGTCTTCGAATCTCTATCTTTATATTATGGAGTAGATTCATTGTTCTAAGACTAAGGGAGTATTTGTGGTGTGATTTGATGTAAGAATCTCATGGATATGCCAATTTCCTATCTGATGTTGTTATGTTTTGTATCTATTTGATCTTGTGTGGATTATTATGTTTGAATTTAATTACCATGCTCGATTGGATGTTTGTGATACTTGTGGATCTTGTAGAGGGATCCCCTAAATCATATGATCGAGGGGCGCTAGTGACAAGCTGCCCCGCTAACGTGCATCTAGGGGATCACCTTGAAAGGTGAAGCTAGTCTCTACCAGGAGGTGGAATAGTTGAGTGCATTTATCCCCTATGCCTTTATGTGGATTGAATGGTGATGTGTTTCTATGTCGTATGACCGAGGGGCGTTGGTGACAAGTTGCCCCGCTAACGGACTTCATAGGGATCATGACTATTAAATTACTAGAGGTATAGATAAAAATTCCTTGCCAATTGACTTCTGCAGGAGAAAACCGACAACTTCCTGCAAATGTATGGCAATTGAGGATAAAAATGGGTAGATCACCTTACATTGATAAATATCACAATGAAACCGAACTCCTAGAACTCTCATAAAACCCAAGTTCTTACATTTGCTTTTCTATTTTTATTTCTAGTTGCTACTTAGTACATTCGCTTCTTTTGTCGATTGTTTAGCTAATTCGTTGTGAGACATCTCTAGTACTTATAACCAGTCCTGTGGGATCGATATCTTTTTATTACTGACGATGAAACCGTGTACTTGCGATTGCGTAACAAGTTTTTGGCGTCGTTGTCGGGGACTGCGTCTATAACGTTAGAGATAATCATTTGAGTTAGACTAGACTTTTCTTTTCTTTTCGATTACATAGCTGTAACTAGTGTTGGAAATTCTATTTTCTCAATCTTATCTTTTATTTCTGATTACTTTTCCTATAATTTGACTTGTAATTCAAATTCTGCATTTCATATTTTCAGCATTTCAGTTTAGTTTGTTTTTCAAATAAAAGAAATTCTAAGAAAAAACTTGAGATGTTATTCTTGTATGCGTAGATCTAACTTTGCAGGAAATTACCTCTTGATCCAGAGATTGATAGAACTTTTCATAGAAGGAAGATTTTGCAAAGAAATCAAGAAGAACAAGAACACTCAAATATGATATTCAGATCATTGAAAGATTATGGAGCTCCAAAGTCTGTCCAAGACTTAGGGCCCATTGTTCAGCCAGAGATTCAAGCAAGAAATTTTATGCTTAGAGCATCTTTTATCTAAAAAATTCAGCAAGATCAGTTTGGGGGGTTAGAGTTGGAGAATCTTTATTCACATTTCATGGAATTTCACAGATATTGTAATACACTGAGATATGAAGGGGTTCCATCTGATGCTATTCGTCTATTGGTTTTCCCTTTTAATCTTAAGAATGCTGCAAAGAAATGGTTTAATGCCTTGCAACCGAGAAATATCAAAACTTGGGCTGAGTTAGAACAGAGATTTTTGAACAAATATTTTTCTCCACAAAAAATCATACATTTGAGAAATCAGATTCTGAATTTTAAGCAACTTGTCGGAGAGGAATTACATCAAGCTTGGGAAAGATATTCATCTCTTCTGTATCCATGTCCACATCATGGAATTGAGAAATGATTGATTGTACATTTATTCTACATTGGACTTTTTTTCCAAAATAAGGGTCAGTTAGATGTGGCATCTGGAGGATCTTTCATGAAGAGAAGTTGGGATGAAGCATATGAAATAATCTGCAGGATAACATTAAATTTTAATGATTGGTCAAGGCAAAATCTAATGACTCTCACATGTAGCGCATTCGAAGATAAAGAAAAAGAAAGCGAGGAGGAAAATAAACAAAAACTTGCAAACGGTAAAATTCAGAAGGAGGTTGAAGAAGGCATCACCGTGAATAAAAAAGATCTTCAAGATTTATTCCCTTGGTGTTGTGAGTCTCTATCAAAAATGTTTGGAGAAGGAATATCTTCAACTAAACCTATTGAAAGGGAGGAATGCCAAATGTTTCTTATGAAGAAGATAACCTTGATTATGAAGAAGATGAAGAGATGATATCGGAAACCGAGGAGAATTTAGAGAAAGGATATCCAAAAGAAGAAATAAAGTTGCTGGAGCAGGATCCAACTTTATCAGAAATTAAGCCACCTCAACTAGAGTTAAAATCATTGCCACCCAACCTCAAATATGCATTCCTTGTACCGAATTCCACTTTCCCGGTGATAATCAATGCAACCTTAACTGAGTTGGAAACACAAAAATTGATTAATGAGTTAAGATTGCATAGAAAAGCAATTGGGTACACTATTGATGATATTAAGGGAATTAGTCCTTCTCTTTGCATGCATAGAATCTTACATGAAGGACACAAAAATTCAATTGAACATCAAAGGAGATTGAACCCAAATTTGAAAGAGGTAGCAAAGAAAGAAGTGCTTAAACTTCTTGATGCTAGGATCATTTATCCTATTTCAAATAGTGAATGGGTGAGTCCAGTGCATGTGGTTCCAAAAAAAAAGAGGAATGACTGTAATCAGAAATGAGAACAATAAGTTGGTTTCAACACGAACGGTCACAGGGTGGCGGATGTGTATTGATTACAGAAAGTTGAATAAAGAAACTAGGAATGATCATTTTCCTTTACCATTTATTGATGAGATGCTTGAAAGATTAGCAAAACACTCATATTTCTGTTATTTGGATGGCTATTCGGGATTCTTCCAAATTCCAATTCATCCACAAGATCAAGAGAAGACTACTTTCACATGTCGCTACAGAACTTTCGCTTATCGTCGTATGCCATTTGGACTTTGTAACGCCCCAGCTATGTTTCAAAGATGCATGATGGTAATTTTTTCAGATCTAATAGAGAAAATCATGGAGGTATTCATGGATGATTTCTCAGTTTATGGAAATGACTTCGACATTTGTTTACTAAATCTTTCTACAGTTCTTCAACGGTACGAAGATGTAAACTAAGTATTAAATTGGAAGAAATGTCACTTCATGGTTAAAGAAGGGGTTGTCTTGGGACATAAGATATCAGAGCAAGGGATCGAGGTGGATCAGGCCAAGGTAGAAGTAATAGAGAAGTTACCCCCGCCAATTAATGTAAAAGGAGTAAGGAGCTTCTTGGGGCATGTTGGGTTCTACAGGCGTTTTATCAAGGATTTTTCAAAAATCTCTAAGCCTTTAACTAACTTGCTGAATAAAGATGTTGAATTCTGTTTTGATGATGATTACATGGAGGCTTTCAAAAAGATTAAAAGTGCCCTTACTTCAGCTCTCGTAATCCAAGCCCCAGATTGGGATTCTCCCTTTGAAGGTATGTGTGATGCAGTGACTTTACAGTAGGAGCAGTTTTAGGGCAAAGGAAGAACAAGATTTTACATGCAATCCACTATGCAAGTTAGACACTAGATGCAACCCAAGTAATTATTCCACTACCGAAAAAGAATTCCTAGCAGTAGTCTTTGCAATTGATAAGTTCAGATCTTATTTAGTGAACTCAAAAGTGATAGTATATACTGATCATGCTACCATCCGATATTCATTGGGCAAGAAAGATGCAAAACCTCGGCTTATCAGGTGGATCTTACTTCTTCAGGAATTTGACTTAGAGATCAGAGACAAGAAAGGGGCAGAGAATGTAGTGGTTGATCATTTATCTCGTGTATGGCAAAATGGAGAAAAGGTGCAAAATATAATGTACCTATTGATGATTTTTTTTTTGATGAACACCTTTTGGCACTAGCATGCGTAAAGACACCTTGGTATGCAGATTTTGTTAATTATCTGGCAAGTGGAGTTCTACCCCAAAATTTCTCTAGACAACAAAATAAAAAATTTCTTTCAGACGTCAAGAACTATATTTGGGATGAACCACTTCTTTACAAGAAATGCAGTGATGTAATATATCGAAGATGTGTACCTGAGGAAGAAGTTAAGGACATTTTGTTCCATTGTCATTCTTCATCATACGATGGCCATTTAGGATGTTTAAAAACAACTGTAAAGATCTTACAAGCAGGATTTTATTGGCCAAATTTATTCAAGGATACATGAGAATTTGTGCAATCTTGTGATCAATGTCAAAGGACCGAAAATATCACCAAGAGAAATGAAATGCCACTAAACTATATTCTTGAAGTAGAATTGTTTGAAATATGGGGGATAGATTTTAGGGGATCATTTCCTTCCTTATGTGGCAATAACTTTATTCTAGTGGCGGTGGATTATGTATCAAAATGGGTGGAGGTCATAACTTCTCCTACAAGTGATGCAAAAACAGTCATGAAATTGTTTAAAAAGATAATCTTTCCACGATTTGACATACCTAAGGCAGTCATTAGTGATGGAGGGTCGCATTTTATAGAAAAACAGTTTGAAAACTTACTAAAGAAATATGGAGTAAGTCACAAAGTGACAACTGTTAGAATGTATACTAAAAGCCTAGTTTTTTTGTAAACATTTATTTTGAAATAAATAATCACATTGGTCAAATGTCTACATTTATATGCTAAGTGTAGTTGTTCAATTAATTTATATTGTAGATAACATGGTGTGTGATGTCATAAGATCATGTTATCAGTTCCTTATAAGTTATAAATAGTAGCTCACTACTAAAATGGATAGGAACAAACCATTGGAATAGTCGTAGTGTAATTTGGTATTAGTTTATCTTGACTATAAAATTACACTAGTACACTCTGAGTGTATTGAGTAGGACCATTTGAGGTAGTTTCTTTTTATACTAACTGAATAAAAGAACAATACCTCTGTTATTATGGAAGTGTGTGCTCTTAATTCTGATATAATAACAAGCACATATATTTAGTATTTATTTCTTTAATTTATCAGTGGGTGAGATTTAGTTCGATAAATCAATAGGCCCGATAAGTTGAGAAATAATATTATTTATAGTGTGTGTTGATAATTATAGAAGGAAACTATGTCCTAAGCAATCTAGGTTGATGATGTCCCCAAAAGGAGCTCATAAGGACTGTCATGTAAATCCTGCAGGTGGACTTAGTCCGACATGACAATAAAGTTGAGTGGTACTACTCTTGGAGTTAGATACTAATTAAGTGAGTTGTCAGTAACTCATTTAATTAGTGGGCATTCGATATCTTAAACACAGGGAGATTAACACACTTATGATAAGAAGGAGCTCATATAGTAATATGGGATTGGTGCGGTAGTTCAATAATAACTCTTTAGTGGAATGAGTTATTATTGATGAACTCAAATTGAGTGTTCGGGACGAACACGGGAAGCTCAAGTTCATCGGGAGATCAAAACCAATTTCTGCTCTCGGTCCGTCATCGCCTCTTATTTATAAAGTCTTATATACACCCAAACCCAACTTCTTACCCACCTTAAGATGGTCGGCCAAGCCAACCTTGGAGCCCAAGCTAGGGCTGGCCAAACCAAGGCTAGATGGGTTCAAGTGGTGGCCGGCCCTAGCTTGGAGCCCAAGCTTAGGTGGCCGACCACAATAAATTAAAAGGGGATTTTAATTTTTTAAAATTTTTCCTTATGTGGAAGTCATGGTTTTAAAAGAGAATTTAAAATTTAAATCTTTCCTCTTATAGCCTTCTATAAAAGATTAAAAGAAAGATTTGATATCTTTCCTTATTTGTAGTTGAAAAGGAAGATTTTAATTTTGGAGAAAATTTTCCTTTTTTGTAACCATCCACATGTTTTAAAAGAGAGATTTTAATTTATAAAAGTTTCCTTTTATAACCAACCATGAAGGGAATTTAAAAGAGAAATTTTTATTTTAAAAATTTTCGGAAACAAATAAGAAAGTTTTAATTTTATGTTTAAAATTTGCATTGTTTAGTGCACATGATGTGGCCGACCATTGAAAGATTAAAAGGAAGTTTTAATTAAATTTTCCTTTTTAGTCATTGACAAGGAAAATAAGGAAGTTTTAAACTTTCCTTATTTGTCATGACCAAGGATTATAAAAGAGAGGGAGGAGTTGCCCCATGGGATAACACATATATTATTCCTCTCCTTTCTTCCTTGGTGGTGGCCGACCCTCTTCTTTCCCTATTCTTCTTCCTTGGTGGCCGGCGGCATCTCATCTCTAGGAGTTGTTGGTGGCTGGATGTTGTTAGAGGAAGAAGGAAAGATAGGAGACATTGTTTCTTAACATCCCTTGGACCTTGTTTGGTGGCCGAAGTTCTTCATCTCTAGGAGATTGTTGGTGGCCGAAACTTGCAAGGAGGAGGCTTGGGTGGATTCTCATCTTGGTAGATTGTCGCTCACACGACGTCCGAGATAAGAAGAGGAATACGACAGAAGATCGTGAGGCCTATAAGCTACAAAAGGTATAACTAGTTTTGTTTCTGCATCATAACTAGTTCATCTTTTGTATGGATTTTGATTCTAGATTTCGGATTTATGATTCGATTTTGTGTTTCTTTTGTTTTTCGATCTTGTGATTCAATTGTTCTTAATGGTTAAACCTAGGGTTACTATAAGGAGATTAAATATTGAATTTCGTTGAAAGGCTTTGTCTAGGAAGTGGTGGATGATCCCATACCCAAGAAGGCCTAGTGTCTCGCCATATTTAACCTAGAAGCCGATCTCTGAAATAAATATTTAATCAAATTTATAACATGGGTGGATTTGGATTAATAATGTTAAGCATCGTTTGCGATCCAAGTCTAAACCTCTAAGAACAGATAAGTTGAATTTGGAATCAATAATGTTAAGTTCTGTTTGCGATTCCAAATTTAATTTCTAAAGAACACAATAGGTTGTTAAGAAAGGTTCGGGACTTGTACAAAATTTTTGTATAAGGGAACCGGTACGATATTTCGAGTAGCAACCAACTGTAACACCATACCATCCACCAACTAATGGACAAGTTGAGATCTCTAATCGTGAAATTAAAGCCATATTAAAGAAAACGGTCTCTACTTCACGCAAAGATTAGTCATTGAAGTTAGATAATGTTTTATGGCCATATCGAATTGCTACAAAAACTCCCATTGGTATGACTCCATTCCGGCTAGTTTATAGGAAGTCATGTCATCTTCCGGTTGAATTGGAGTATAAAGCTTACTGGGCAATTACAAAACTTAATATGGATCTCAAGGCAGCAGGAGAAAAAAGAAAGATCCAGCTAAATGTGTTGGTACAGCGGGCCGACAAGAGGGGAGGGATGAATTGCTTGAAACAAAAAAAATACCCTCCTCGTTCTTTCAACTCTTAAGGTGTAACAATAATAAATAAAAATAAAAGAACAGAATTAAAGAAGAGACTCAGGGATTGACTTGGTTACAACCTAGGTGGTTGTTAATCCAAGGCGATTGAAAAGCCCAGTCAGAATCTCCTTCTCTGAAGGCGGAGAAGCCTTTTACACAATAAAAGCTTAAGTAGTTGCTAAGAAGTTAGTACAAGGGTTAATTATTAATTTCCTAACTCCATGGCCCTTTTTATAGAGCCGGAAACTCTATCTTTGGCTTGAGGGCGCCTCCCATAAACATGGAGGGCGCCTCCAGTGTGACATTTGGATAAAGTTTTATCCAAATGTGAAACAGTCACTTTGACTGGGTTGAGGGCGCCCTCAACGCCATGGAGGGTGAAGGGCACCTTCAACGCCATGGAGGACGCCCTCAATGTGGAGGGCGCCCTCAATGCTGCAGCGTATAAATAGCTCCAGCTTTTTTCACTCCTTTTCTTCTTCCGAAGCTCCGATCACTTGGGTGATTGCGGCCAACCGAAATAGAGCTTACCCGAACTCAATTTCCGACCTTCTCCACGAGCAAGTTTTCGCTTCGGCTTCTCGTCCCTCGAATGTCGCGTACGTTCTTCTCGTCCACCGGTGTACTCTTCCGCAGTTCTTTCGTCCCTCGGATGCACCGAACCTGTCGGCTCCCTTCCCGTGTCGTCCTTCTCAACAGCTGCGTCTTCCGCTCGACTTCCTGTGCTCCTAAGCTCCTGCACACTTAGACACAGGGATCAAAACCAAACAAGACCTAACTTAACTTGGTTGATCACATAAAAACAACCATGGGGTCCAACAATCTCCCCATTTTTGATGTGCATCAACCCAAGTTCAAGTTAGGGTAAATACAAACAAATAGTAAATGCAAAATAAAGTTAAGCACGAATTTGCAATATGAAACATTGCAACAATTAAATTTAAATTGATTTATAAAAAGAAAAAAAATTTAACTCCCCCTAAACTTGTACATATCTCTCCCCCTTTGATCACAACAAAAAAACAGGGTACACATATAAAAAAAACAAGGTACAGATTAAAAAAAAAAAATCGAAAAAGAAAAATTTTCAAGTTGCAAATTTTCAAATTTTCCAAGTTAGACAAAATTTGAAAAAATTTCCAAGTTAGAAATTTCCAAAAAAAACTTGAAACGCTTAAATAGTTGACAAGAATTTAAAAGCATTATCTTAATTGCTTGTCAGTTTGTCAATTAAACATTTAATTCGATAATTGGCTTCCAAGCTGTGGCGAGATACTAGGCCTTCTTGGTTATTGGATCATCAACCACTTCTAGACAAAGCCTTTTAAGGAATTGAAACATTTAATTTCTTCTGAAAGCCTTGATTAACATAAGGTTTTAATCTAGATGAAATTTTGGAACCCAATAGAGGTTCCTTCCTACTGGGTTAGTTAGATATCTAGGGGGTACATATCCTTAAGGTATTCTTCTAAGTTGTCTTTGATGTGTTTTAATGTACCAATTTAATTTTCCATAAATCTTAAGGTTAGACTTTTGAAAAATGTTTGGGTTTTTGATTACATGTATCTGATTTCAAATTTTCAATTTACAATTTTAACTTTTCATTTTTTGAGTTCAAATTATCTAACATTCTATTTAATTCAACAATCTGTTTTTCTGATTTTACTAAGTCTCTTGTAAGAACTTTGATAAAACGAAAAGACCGTTTAGGGGTTAGAGCACGTATCTCACCTACCTCTATTTCTGATGCCCCCCCTTCATCGTAGCTTTCTTCTTCTGATCCTCCCCCTTCATCTATGCTCATCTCTGAGTTAGTTTCTTCTTCCGATTGATGGTTGATCATTAGCGCTAGTCCTGAGAAGAATGTTACCTCGGAATCAGAGGATAACAAATCATCCCAAGTGGCCTTCATGGTCTTATATTTGGAGGAAGTTGATTTTTTGTGCTTGGCCTTTTCCTTCAATTTTGGGCAGTCATCCTTGATGTGCCTTTCTTCGTTGCAGTTGTAGCATCGGACAGTTCTTTTATTTCGATGATGCCTTTTTTAATGCGATTTAAACTTATTAGACTTAATAAATTTATTGAACATTTTTACCAGTAAAGTCGTTTCGCCTTCATCGATGGATGTCTCGGACTCTTGATCTTCCGTCCTTGTCTTTAGGGCTACGTTGAGGTTAGTCTTTTCTATGTTTTTTGAATCTGTAAATCGAGATTCATGAAGTTTGAAGATAGAAAATAGATTTTCTAGCGTACTTACCTCAAAGTCTTTAGAGATGTAGTGTGCATCTACTAAGGACGCCCATTCTGAAGTTCTTGGGAAGGCGTTGAGCACATACCGAATCAAATCTCGGTTTGTTACCGATTCTCCAAGATTGTTTAGTTGAGTTATCAGCTCCTTGATTCATGCTTGGAGTTGCGCTACCTTTTCTCCATTGTTCATCCGGAGATTTGTTAGCTGAGTTCGGAGGATGTCCCGCCTTGCTAACTTCGCTTCTAAAGTACCTTCGTGGAGCTCCAGGAACTTCTCCCAGAGATCTTTGGCGGAGTCGTAGCTGTCGATTCGGTTGACCTCCTGGGGCGGAAGGACGCTGAGCAGATGGAATTCTGCTTTTCCGTTCGCCACGAAATCGGCTTGCTCTTTCTTCGTCCACTAATATTTTTCTTTCTCGGCTCCTTTCTGATTCGTAGATGCTACAAAACCATATTTCATTGTTAATAGAATATCGAAATTCGTTTTAAAAAATATCTCCATTCGATGTTTCCATGTAGCGAAGTCTCCGTCGAATTTTGGGGGGGTGAATACTTGCACCGGCCAATGTCTTGATCTTTGTTGCTTCAGACAGCGGTTAGTCCTTCTGAGGCTGTTGGGCTCTAATACCACTTGTTGGTGCAACGGGCCGGCAAGAGGGGAGGGGTGAATTGTCTAAAAGAAATACCCTCCTCGTTCTTTCAACTCCTAAGGTGCAATAATAATAAATAAAAATAAAAGAACAGAATTAAAGAAGAGACTCAGGGATTGACTTGGTTACAACATAGGTGATTATTAATCCAAAGCGATTGAAAAGCTCAGTCAGAATCTCCTTCTTTGAAGGCGGAGAAGCCTTTTACACAATAAAAGCTTAAGCAGTTGCTATGAAGTTAATACAAGAGTTGATTATTAATTTCCGACCTCCAGAGCCTTTTTATAGGGTCTTTAAACTCTATCTTCGGCTTGAAGGCGCCTCCCATAAGCATGGAGGGCGCCTCCAGCGTGACATTTGGATAAAATTTTATCCAAATGCGAAACGGTCACTTTGACTGGGTAGCCCTCAACGCCATGGAAGGCACCCTCAATGTGGAGGGCACCCTTAACGCTATAAAAGGCACCCTCAATGCTGCAGCGTATAAATAGCTCCAGCTTCTTTTCGTTCCTTTTCTTTTTCCGAAGCTCCGATCGCTTGGGTGATTGCGGCCAACCGAAATAGGGCTCACCCGAACCCAATTTCCAATCTTCTCGAGCAGGCTTTCGCTCCGGCTTCTCGTCCCTCAAATGTCACATACGTTCTTCTCGTCCATCGGTGTACTCTTCCGCGGCTCTTTTGTCCCTCGGACACACCGAACCCGTCGGCTCCTTTCCCGTGTCGTCCTTCTCGCCAGCTGCATCTTCCGCTCGACTTTCTGTGCTCCTAAGGAGCACACTTAGACATAGGGATCAAAACCAAACAGGATCTAACTTAACTTGGTTGATCACATCAAAATAACCACAGGATCCAACAAAATGAACTAGATGAATTAAGGATGGATGCTTACGAACATGTCAGATCTTATAAGGAAAGGACAAAGAAATGACATGATCAACATATACTACGCATGGATTTCAAAGAAGGAGACTTAGTCTTATTGTTTAATTTAAGGTTAAAACTTTTTTCAGGAAAGCTAAAATCACGATGGACAAGTCCGTTCAAAGTTAAAAAGGTTTATCCTTTCGGAGTAGTGGACATTTGAAATGAAGAGCTCGGAATTATTAAAGTGAATGGCCAACGTTTAAAAGGATATGTACATGGTATGCAGTTAAAAGAAAAACAAAAATTATACTTTGCTGAACCTCGTCCCCCAGAATGATCTCCAACCGATCGAGCTAATGACCTTAAACAAGCGTTTCTTGGGAGGCAACCCAAGGGTTCTTTTATTAGATTCAATTTGAGTTTTTCTTTTTTATTAGTTAGTGTTTTAATCCGATGTTATTTTTGTTTTTAGGTTGAACGTAGGTTCCATGAGCTGGTCATGATTATTTCATGGGCGTAGAGGCATTGGAGAAGTCGGAAAGGAGGAAGTGTAACAATTTTTTGGTCCTGATAGAGTCCGGCCATGTACAATACACGACCGTGTCGCACTTACAGGGAGGGAAGAGTAGTAAACCATGTGACTCACACTGCCCGTGTAAGTTCACCCGAGAAGAAGAAGGTCAAGGTCGTGCGATTTCGCACAGCCGTGTGAAAATTCCAAAGGAGAAGAAAGAGTTGGCTGTGTGTGCTACACGAGCGTGCAAGGCTAACAGTGAAAGAAAAAGTCTAGGTCGTGTGACTCACACTACCCGTGTGAGTTCACCCGAGGAAGAAAAGTTTTTGGTCGTGCCAATTGACACAGCCGTGCAGAAAAACCCAAGGATGAGGTAGAACAGGCCGTGTCTTGGACACGACCGTGTGAAGGAAGAAAGGACTTGGCACGGCACGACCCAACCCAGGTTTTAAAGGTTAGGGCATGGGGTGTGAGAGCCACACGGCGGCGTCCGCCACATGCTTCCTATTTCTCTCCTTTTCCTATCCCTTTCTCTTCTCCAAAGACCCTAAATCACCCCCTTCCAATCTCTTCACCCATTTCCCTTAAAGCCAAACCTCTCTAACTCCTACAATGTCAAGGCTAATCAAGGAAATTCCATCAACAAGAAGAGGAAAAGAAAAGATGTTTGCTTCAAAAGGAAGGAATTCATGTTTCAAAGGTATCTCTAACAACTTTGACATCATTTTTTCTAGTGATGAACAAAAACATCGTTATCTTTCCTTATGTAAACATTCCATCTTGAGTACTAAGTTTAGATTATGCAACCTTAGAGGCTTTAAGTTTTAGAGGTGATATTGATTGGCTTTTTGAAAGAATAGGTTGGGAAAAATTGATGAACATGAAATATCCAACTTACTCTAAAATTGTTTTGGAAATTTTAAATTCTATCACGGTTGACAATGTGCAAGGTGGGGAAAAACTCAAATTCCGATTATTGAATGATGATTATGAATGGACATTAAATGATTTTGCTACTTGTTATGATTTTCCTAAGGATGGTGCATGTATGATTCTACCTGAATTTGAAAATTCACACTTTTGGCAATTAATCTCTGGGCAATCTCACTTTAACCCTCACACATCCAAAGCCTCTAATATCATTAATCCCGTCTTTAGATACATTCATTTAGTTATGAAAAACACTATCTTTGGACGGGAGGACAAGGAAGGAATAGTAAAACTTACTGATTTATATTGTCTATGGGCAATGGCTGAAAATGTTTCAATAAACTCTGATTATTTCTTCCTTAAGCATTTAGTGAAATTAGGGAAGGCAGAATCTACCACGCCTATTATCTTAGGTGGGTTGTTAACTCAAATGACGCTAGTGTTAGGATGTGATCTAGATGGTTTAGAGATGGTTGAGGAAACTTATGGATTGGATTTGAATTCATGTTTAGCAATCCAGATGGTAAGACGCGAGGAACATGGATATAGCCTCCTTGTCAAAAATAATTTTCTTTTGCGATTGCCAAATCCTGATTTAACTGTTGTTCGTATTAAGGAGAATTGGTGTTTAACCTTAGCAAATCAACATTCTAGAGCCCTATCAAATAAAGTTACAAGAGATGTTCATCCAATTAATCGTGATATTTTGAAATTCAACTTCCATGAACTTCATTCTGTTTTAAACAACATTCATAATGATTTGGATTTAACTAATAAATTACTTACGAAGGAAGATTGCATGAAGGATGAACAATTTAAGAAAATGCAAAAGTGTTTCAAAAGCGAAAAAGAGTTATGTATCACAATTTCTGAATTAATAAACTTTCATAGAGCTCAAATGCAGTTTAATGAAGATTTTCGAGGCTTTATGAGATATTTGCAAGATGATTCAGTCAAATTGTTTGAATATCATAAATTTTTTAGGGACGAGGTACGATGGTTCATTGATCTTTTCCCTTTCCCCTTCTCGAATTCCCCGAACTCCCTCCCCTACCACCAATATTGATTTCATCGGGACGATAAAAAGTTTAAGTCTGGGTGTATGCAACCTGAAATTTTCTATAAATTTTTTTCTTTGTTTGCATTTAGTTTCTTTTTGCTTATGTTTTGCATTTTTCTTTGCTTTGCTTGCTATATTTGTTTTTTTTATTGTCATTTGACTGTCTTTTGAAGCATTTTGGCATACTGAGAACCAGGGTTTGAAATGTCATTCCGTGCCGTCCGGCACGGACGGTTTTTACCATTCAGACGGGCGGTCAAAACTGGCACGGGAGGCGTCCCCGTCTCGGTGGCGCCGAAGGAGACGCGGGACATCTCCGTCGGCGTCGGAGGGGACGCCTCCGGCGATGCCTTCGACACCTAAGGCGTCGTGCGCGACGCCTTCTATAGCGCCGAAGGCTTCGTGTGCGACGCCTTCTGCGATGCCGAAAGGATCCAGTAGGGTCGCCGGACGCTTCCGGCGACCCTTACGGTGCCGCTAGACGCCCCCCGCGGGATTGCTTGCGATCATCGCGGGAGCGATCTCGTGTACGCAAGTACGTGATTTTTTTTCTTTTTTAATAATTAGTTATTTTATTTAATTAATTTAAACAATTCCCAAGGAGGATGTGTGATATTTCGAAGAGACTTTTATAAACCCTAATTAAATTATCCTAATAAAATATTTAAAAATATATTTAAAATTAAAATAAATTAAATAAATTTTATTAATTAATATTCTGAAAAAAATAATATTTTAAATTTCATTTAAAAATTTTAAAAAATATATAATAATTCTTATTTATATTCTAATATATTTTTTTATTATTTTAAATTTCATTTAAATTTTTAAAAATTTAAAAAAAAATTAAATTTTTTTTTTAAAATCTAATAAATTATATTTATATTCTGATATTTTTTTATTTTTTTTAAATTTTTTACTTGATATTTTTTACTATTTAAAATATATATTATTTAATTAATAATTAATTAAATGAATAAATAGTTAATTTATATAATTATTATTAATATAAAGTAATATCTTTGCATTAATTTATATTATTATTATTATTATTATTATTATAATAGATACTTCCATTTTAATTTGAATTATTGATATATCAATTCTATTTAAATAAAATTATTTTTAATTATTTTTCTAACAATATTAAATTATTCAATAATTGAGAATTTATAATAAATCAATATACAACTTATTTTTATATACACAATAAACATATTTATCTTATAATTACTATAGATAAATAAAAAATACCGAAACTGTATCGGCACAGCACGATACGATACCGAAACCGTATCGTTCCGGTCTAAGACCAAAACCTCGGCACGGGTCAAAATTTTAAACCTTGCTGAGAACATCATTAAACCTTGCTAAGAGCAAAATTGTTTGCAGTTTATATCTTGATTAATGATGTTTTGAATATAATGTGAGTATGTTTAGTGTACCTCTTTTCTCTATCTTAAGTAGCATGATGTGAGCTAAGTATTGTCCCCTCAGATGGGTCTAGTGGCTAGCACATGAGGTGTTGCCACCAATGAGGTCTGGGGTTCGAATCTCGACAAAGCCGAGGTAAATGTCGCCTTTTTTTTTTTGCCACCAATGATGTGAGCTAAGTATTATACAGAGATAAATTTGAGTTTTGGCTTAACCTTAAGGATCTTACTTTCACTTTACTTGAACTTGAATAGTTGATATCATTGACATAGTGATGATTCATTCTATTTGTTTAGTACTTAGTTCCTATGATGATTTCTCAAACTATATTTTGATTAATGGATGATACTCGAATCATGTAAGGTCATTTGGAAAAATCGAAATATCCCAACATCTGTACTTATGTGCATTTGTGTTTAAGTGCTGCACCTTGCAATCACTTAGAAAAAAAATATGATGAATAAGGGATATAAAAAAACAGTTGTCGTGAGTGGAAACTAGCTTTGAGACCTTGGGTGGATTAAGAAATATGAACCAAGTGTGTGGCAGGTAAGTGCCTATCACCCGGAATATTAGGAACTCGATTGGATGACGACTTGACTAGGACAAAGATTAAAACTTAAAGAGTTTGGGTCACTTATTGCACTATGCACAAGAAACTTATGCTTAGGAAATACTTGAGTTGTTTCCACGATCATGCTCATCGATGAAACTTTTAGATAGGGTTAGGAAAGTGCACTAAGGATTATGATGCATTATAGAGCACATAAGTTTAGATTGCGACATTTGCTTGAGGACAAGCAAAAATTTAAGTCGGGGGTGTGATGTGTGTAGATTATATACACCTGTTTAGCATGTTTTGACGCACATTCAGTCATTCACATATTTTATGCACACTTTGTCTATGCACTTTCATACTCTTTGTCTTACTTTCAGCATAAATACTTTTCTTTATTCGGAGATTTGCTCTTGTGCATTTTCTGTCTACAAGAGTCGAATTTGAAGAAAAAATGATGTTCGTGGTCGATCTAGGTAACAAGCAAAGGAAGACGACACTGGCCATGTGAGCCACACGGCCATGCTATAGGAGCAGGGATGACCGTGTGGAGCAGGCAGGCCGTGTAGCATTTCCAGAGAAGGAGAATGATCCACACGGTCGTGTCACCTCAGCAAGCATGACTAGAACAGGGTCGTGTAGATCTACACGACCCAAGCAACATCTCTACACGACCGTGCAACATTTCCAGAGAAGAGGCAAGGCCAGGCCGTGTGTGCCACACGACCATGCAAGGGATCTAGAGGCCAAGATTGGCACGGTTGTGTGAGCCACACGACCGTGTGAGCAAACCAGAGAAAGAACAATACACGGCCGTGTGAAGGCCACACGGCCGTGTGAAGGCTACATGGCCGTGTGACCTTGGCCTAGAGCAAAACAGCTGGGGCCGTGTGTGCCACACGGCCGTGGCACGGGTCGTATGATGCTCGTGCCCTGCCCTATATAAAGAGCTTCTTCCTCTTTCAAGGGGGAGGAGGGCTCTCCCTTTTGGGGAGATCAAGTTTGGGGCCATTCTTCACCTTCTCCAACCTTGATCCAGCATTCCTAAGCTATTTCCATCTCCGATTCAACTCCAGAAGCTAAGGATTGGTTCCGAAGATCACTCCTCGTCACTAGATAAACATTTCTAATCTCTTCTCTTGATTGGGATTGAAATGTTTGTGAATTCTTTGTCTTCGGATCTCTATCTTTATATTATGGAGTAGATTCATTGTTCTAAGACTAAGGGAGTATTTGTGGTGTGATTTGATGTAAGAATCTCATGGATATGTAAATTTCCTATCTCAATGATGTTATGTTTTGTATCTATTTGATCTTGTGTGGATTGTTGTGTTTGGATTTAATTACCATGCTCGATTGGATGTTTGTGATACTTGTGGATCTTATAGAGGGATCCCCTAGATCGTATAACCGAGGGACGCTAGTGACAGGCTGCCCCCGCTAACGGACATATAGGGGATCACCTTGAAAGGTGAAGCTAGTCTCTACAAGGAGGTGGAATAGTTGAGTGCATTTATCCCCTATGCCTTTATGTGGATTGAATGGTGATGTGTTTCTATGTCGTATGACCAAGGGACGTTGGTGACAGGCTGCCCCGCTAACAGATTTCATAAAGATCATGACTATTAAATTACTAGAGGTATAGATAAAAATTCCTTGTCGGTTGACTTCTGCAGGAGAAAACCGGCAACTTCCTACAAATGTATGGCAATTGAGGATAAGAATTGGTAGATCACCTTATATTGATAAATATCACAATGAAACCAAACTCCTAGAACTCTTATAAAACCCAAGTTCTTACATTTTCTTTTCTATTTCTATTTCTAGTTGCTACTTAGTACATTCGCTTCCTTTGTCGATTGTTGTGTTTGGATTTAATTACCATGCTCGATTGGATGTTTGTGATACTTGTGGATCTTATAGAGGGATCCCCTAGATCGTATAACCGAGGGACACTAGTGACAGGCTGCCCCGCTAACGGACATCTAGGGGATCACCTTGAAAGGTGAAGCTAGTCTCTACAAGGAGGTGGAATAGTTGAGTGCATTTATCCCCTATGCCTTTATGTGGATTGAATGGTGATGTGTTTCTATGTCGTATGACCAAGGGGCGTTGGTGACAGGCTGCCCCGCTAACAGATTTCATAAGGATCATGACTATTAAATTACTAGAGGTATAGATAAAAATTCCTTGTCGGTTGACTTCTGCGGGAGAAAACCGGCAACTTCCTACAAATGTATGGCAATTGAGGATAAGAATTGGTAGATCACCTTACATTGATAAATATCACAATGAAACCGAACTCCTAGAACTCTCATAAAACCCAAGTTCTTACATTTGCTTTTCTATTTCTATTTCTAGTTGCTACTTAGTACATTCGCTTCCTTTGTCGATTGTTGTGTTTGGATTTTATTACCATGCTCGATTGGATGTTTGTGATACTTGTGGATCTTATAGAGGGATCCCCTAGATCGTATAACCGAGGGACGCTAGTGACAGGCTGCCCCGCTAACGGACATCTAGGGGATCACCTTGAAAGGTGAAGCTAGTCTCTACAAGGAGGTGGAATAGTTGAGTGCATTTATCCCCTATGCCTTTATGTGGATTGAATGGTGATGTGTTTCTATGTCGTATGACCAAGGGGCGTTGGTGACAGGCTGCCCCGCTAACAGATTTCATAAGGATCATGACTATTAAATTACTAGAGGTATAGATAAAAATTCCTTGTCGGTTGACTTCTGCAGGAGAAAACCGGCAACTTCCTACAAATGTATGGCAATTGAGGATAAGAATTGGTAGATCACCTTACATTGATAAATATCACAATGAAACCGAACTCCTAGAACTCTCATAAAACCCAAGTTCTTACATTTGCTTTTCTATTTCTATTTCTAGTTGCTACTTAGTACATTCGCTTCCTTTGTCGATTGTTTAGCTAATTCGTTGTGAGACATCTCTAGTGCTAATAACCATTCCCTGTGATCGATATCTTTTTATTATTGATGACGAAATCGTGCACTTGCGGTTGCGTAACAGTGAGTGGTAAGGAACCTGATTTGTGGTCTTCAAGGATAATGGTGGTTTGCTACCATTAGGCTGTATGAGCAATAACTTAGGAGAAGAAAGGCCCATAAGGTGTCTTCCCTCGTAAACTTGTTGAATTCAGGTTTATTATTCTCCTTAATGCTTGACTGAAGCCCTTCATCAAACAGAATATAATACAGTCGTTGGATGTGTTGAAAGAGATATGATAAAACACTTTTTTTTTCTTTTTGTGGTGTACACGTTGTAAAGTCAGAAGATAGTGAAATCTCATGATTTCATTCCCTTAACCATTGGTTGTTTGAAGATGTTCTGTTCTCAAACTGTCGTAGGGTTATGGTTGATGGATTTCTCGTACATGGTTGGGTGGCCTACTTTGAGCACTGAATACATGTATTATAATGCATCAAGAATCAAGCATTTGTCTATCAAGGGTACATAATATATTTCTATATTAAAAAACAAGCCGAGGTGATAACCACTGTATCAAGCATGTAGAGAAGTAATTGTGAATCTCATAAAAAAATAAAAAGAAAAAGAAAAAAGACTTATGGCAACAAGAAAAGGGTTCACATCAGCTACTTACCTAATATCGACAGCCTGCAGATTAGTGCAAATCTCTACAACTTTTTTCAGACCATAATCAGTGACATTTGATCCATATATATCTAGAATCTTCCATGAAACTTCAGCTAATGCGACAAGAAGATCATCATTCAGTAACTGTCTCCTCCTTGCAATAGCAACCAAGGCCAACTAAAAGAACTTTAAAAACAGAGTTATGCATAATAATTACACAAGTCAGTCTAATTCCTTTCATATAATTAAATTGAACATCTTCAAAGCAAGCAACGGAAGAGTAAGAACTTAACAAGCCTATTAATCACTATATTTGCCAACATAAATGCCTTATCAATGGTATCATACCTATTTATGTATAGAATAGATTTAAATTTCAGTCGGTACCCTCCAAAATGGGAGGTATGTGTTAGTCCAACTACTGGACCCAACAAAAAAACCATGCGAGTATTAGTCATACCTAACCATCCAGATTCCCACTTCAAAGAACATGAGAGATCCCAAATGTCTTCATTAGTAGATGGGATGTTGGCTAATCCAATCATGCCAATTATACAATAAGAGTCACCTACTGATAAGGTAAGTTGCACACAAATTAAATTTGTTGAGGTTCAGTCTCCTAAACTTGAATTTTACTTAAAATACACTTAACTAATGATTTTTTAACTGTGTGTAAACTAAAGTATGCATTTTGCGAGAACAAAGGCGAGGGTGGAGAGCCAATTCAAGCACGCCATAGGTCTCATCAATATCACTCTTATTTGTTGTCAACTTCCTTACTTGAACTCAACATTCCCCCTACCTATGTATCCAAGTTGACACGATGAGTAATTAATCCAAAGCCAACGAGTAGGATTCATCGCCATAATTAAATTAGACACAAAGAAACAAGAAGTGAAACTGAAAGAAAGAGGAAGAAATGGAGATAGTGAATATTTACAACCAATGCAAGTTAAGTTGATCCCTAATCCCCTAATTAGGGTGCGTTGGAAGTGCAGATGAAGAGGAAGGCGATGGATGTTACACAGAGATTGCATTTGTTGGAGCATGCCTGAGTAGGGAGGGTCGTCATATACGAATAGGTGCACGGACCTTACAAGGGATATTTAGTAAATGGGTATTCATCAATTTTTGGTAGAAAATTATAGACAATATTAATTGAAAATTAATTAAACTTTTAAGTGAAAATGTGGATTAAACTCCTCATACCTTAATGCCTCTACTAGTATTTGTTATAGTAGGTATCCTAAATGATCGCATAAGGTAATGGGTATCCAAATTTTTGGCCTTGGTTGATGAGTAGAAGAGTCCCCTCACCTGTATCCTAATGTGAACCATTATTTGTTAGGTCCCAGTGTCCCTAATTTGGAAAAATAGTGCCCAACATCCAAATTCATACCTATGCCGAATACTCGTTTTTGAGTTCGAGTAGCATTGGTAATGCATTGCTTGATGTAGCAGGACTATAACATGATGTATATATAGGACTCGTGACAAAACCTAAAATATTAATGTTGGACAAAACCCATAACTGTAATACCTTATCCCATAATACCTCGACAACTCATCTTAAAATGGAGCATTGATTATCTATGTCCAACTTGTTACATAAACTAGAAAGTTCTCACATGAGAAAACAAAGCTCACTAGTGAAGAAAAGGTCACCATGATGAAGAAAATACAAAACAAAGCTTTGGAAGGAGCACTTGGGTATCCTTCAACCTAGGTTAACGTGTCAGTAAAAGACAAGGACCCCAAGTATAAGTCCTCGAGTGGCTTCACCTTGTGTTAGTGTATACTATAGCACAAAAAAAAGAAATGGGAAAAGAAAACCACACGACGAGGGTCCTTAGTAAACTACAAGGATGAGATAAAACCCCAAAGAGACAAATCTCGTTAATGAGCTTCTAGTTGCAACACATACAAGTCTACAACAACATACTACAAATAAATAGAAGGAGAAAGAAAAGGCACTTGAAGGAAGTAATGGATTGGATATTTTCCTTGAAGAACATAGTCAGTATAGAAAGAAGACAAAGAGCTACCTAGAGTAAAATGAAAGTAGATGTGAGTCAAGGAAAGACAGGGAGGAAAGAGATTAGAGTTGTTGAAGAAATAATCTCCGAAGAAGAAAGCAAGCACGGGCTGTTCATGACAAACTAGCACATCTTGGATTAGGCAGAGGAGGAGGAGAGGTTTAGAGTATAAGAGAGCCAAAAGATAAAGTTCTTGGTGCTGGTTTGCAGTGCTCCAAGAAGAAGGAAATTCCAAGGAGAAAGAGGGAAGGCAGGTCACAAAGGGACAAGAACCCGGTAATGAGAGTAAGTCCTAGAGAAAGGAACTTGTGAAAAGGATGATCAGAAAGATGAGATCGAAGGAAATAAAAGGCTACAGATCCAAGAAAGGAGGTATCAATGACTATAGATGAGATCAACTCGAGAAGCTGTAATCCACCACGTAGTTGGATCCAAAGCAAGTTCTGATTAAGAAGACGTGCAGAAGCTAGAAGGCTTGGAGAAGCAAGAAAAGAAGACAAGGGAAGAAAATAGAAGATAGATGACTGGAGGGAATAAAGTGGCTGCCGAAAGGGAAAAGTGGTGTTATATGAGCACATACGAGGAGCAACAGAGACTCAAAATACCATCTCTTCTCCCACAAGTAGTGGATCTAGATTCAGATCATTGAGCAAAAGATGATGCGAAGCTTCGGTGGAGAAGCGTGGCTGCAGGGAAATAGAATGACCTAACAAATGCAAAGAGTTGCAGCACGCTATAGGCTACTGCAAAAACATCACTTGAAGATGTTGAAGCTAATCCAGAAGGTGGAGAGAAATATTTAGTGGCTGACATGAGAGAATTTGTTAATGAGGTGTTAGATTTCGAGGAAGCAAACAAGGCCAACGGAGATGATGAGGGCCAAGTAAGGGGGTCATAAAAATGTCTCTAAATGAAAGTACTGGTTCACTCATTGCACACTATAAGATTCAAAGGGAAGAATAGGTAGTCATAATTTGGACTGTTGACGTTAGAGCATCCACATCAACTTTCCTAAACACATAATTTACCTTAAATTTTACATAAGAAAAACTTTTGTATCAGCTATCCATTCCCTAAATTTATATTTCATGAATAGTACTTCTCTAAATTTAGAGAATTAAATTCATTCCCTAAACATTAAAATATCATTTAATTTGGGAGAGAGAAAAAATAAAGGGAATGTAGATATTACATAGGGAGAGAGAACAAATAATTAAAAAAAAAAGTGGAAGAGAGAGAATAAAATAATAAAAAAATTAAGATAATGAAAATTTTAGGATAGCCGATGTAATGTATAGTGAAAAATGATTGTCTAAATTCAATAAAGTAGGTAATTTATCCCAAATTTCAGAGATATTATAGAGAAACTGATGTGGATGCTTTAAGGTAGATGAAAATAGCACTCATAGGAGACAATGGATGCACCAGAAGAGAACACCGTTCAACAGGCTTGTGCCACTGCAAGGAGGACTCTTGTCACATGAGGGAAAGCAACACAGGTTTAGAGAAAGGAAGCAACACATGTTAGAAACACTCACTGTACACCAAGCTGAAGGGAAAGAAATGTTACTGGAAGGGGAGGTCATCATTCATCACCACTTCAAGATCATTGGCCTCCCCCATAAAGGGGAATATTAAGATCTAACCCTATCCCTAGAAGATTGAGTCGCCTTAAGGGAAGGCCACAGATTCATAGAAAGGGAGCAACACAATTCAGAAACACTCTTGTGCACACCAAGTTGAAGGAAAGAGCTGTGACTCGAAGGGAGGTCAGTATTTGTCATCATATAAGATCATTGGCCTCCCCAGTAAGAGACATATTCTAGAAGATCTACCCTAGTCTTTGAAGGTACACTCCAATACCAAGTAAAAAATGGAGGAACAAAATATTCCATTGTGTATATATATAGGACTCTAGAGAAAACCTTAAACCTCAAATTTCAATGTGGGACTCATCATAATAAGGACCCAAAACCTAACAACTCGTAATCCTTCGGACACCTAGTTTGTATTTTGTGAAACTTGGGTAAGTCGGCTTTCTTTTTATTAGTAGGACAATGCAAATGTTTATATATAAAATATGAAACCACCTCAATACTTTATTTCTATGCGATGAAAATATATTGTTGTTACCAAGGTTTAAAATTTCGACCCGTGCCGAGATTTCGGTCTTGGACCGGAACGATACGGTTTCGGTACCGTATCGTATCGTGCCAATATAGTTTCGGTATTTTTTAAATATAAAATATATTAATTAAAAAATAAAATATTTAACATAAATATTTAAAAAATAAATAATATAAAAAATAATATTTTAAAAAAGGAAATTATATGAAAATATATAAATAAATAAATAAATAAATAATTTATTATAATTTTTAAATTAAAATAAATGAAATATAAAATTAATTAGACAATTTTATTAGGGTTTAATAAAGTCTCTTTAGATTATCTCCATCATAGATAGAAGTTGATTAAAATAATTAATCTAAGTTTAATTAAAAAACATCCGAAATCCGACACCAATCGCGAGCTTGCGTGACTTCGACGCTGCCGCGGGGTTGCGCGACCCCTCAGCCATGGCCGCGGGAATCGCGTGACTACTCTGGCGCTACCGCGGTGGTCGTGCGACCCCTCTGCAGCGGCCGCAGGATTGCGCAACGCCTCCACGGCGGCAGCGGAAGGGTTATGCGACCCCTTCGCTGCGGTCACGGAGTCGCATAACACGTTGTAGCTTTTGCGGGTTTGGTGCCAAGGTCGTGCCGGTGCCGGTCGCCGAGCGGAACGAGATGTTACTCCCGTTTCGCCCATCTCGGCACGACACTTTAAACCAACCATGGTTGTTACTGATATAAATAGTCTTTTTTCATAGACTAATACCGATAAAAAAGATTGTATAAAAGTATACTTTCATTAGTTTGCATTACTCCATTGGTTCATTTCTCTCAAACAATTTTATTTTTATTCTCTATTCTGTGTACTATATTTTGCAGCTCCTCCTGCATCTGGACTACAGTTGTCCTAATAGTGAGATTCTTCAGACCTAATAGTTAAATCCTTTAGTACATTTTCTTTTGCGATCATAGGTTCACCCGACTGCCTAATCACAAATGTTGTTCAGCAAACTTAAATAAAGTTGATATTATGGTTGAACAAAAACAGTTTATTCAAAATATCCAGTGGGACTGACTATCTTGAATCTGTTGTGGTTAATTATATTACTGCAACTACTGATCATAAGTTATGAGAAGTATCTTGGTGTCCTTTCATGATGGTTTATTTTTGGTCAAAAAGTATGCCAGCCAAACCTACCAAATAATGTCTAATCATCATGAAACCTTTTTGATTAATATATGCCTAACAAACTGGAAGTTTTTAATTGTATGCCTCTCATATCTGTGTTGTATAGGCAATGTAAAGCAAATACGGAAAGGAATAGAATGAATATTGATTTTCAAATTAAATTTTGGCAATTTGGTATTTTGGGTATCATGTGGTAGGAGTACATTAAAATTCAGAAGCAATTTAATTGGTATCTTTAAAATCACTAGGAGTTTAATGGGTTAATTATATTTTCCAATTCCCATTATTTATTTTCTAGTTTTTTAGAGTCAAGTTTTTGTGTCTATGTATTTTCTTAAGCTTTAATTAATGAAATATTCCACTTTTCAATCTTTGTCTAAGTTTCTTCTCTCTTAGTAAGATAGTTAATTTTTTTGCTTCATAAATTTGATCCAAGTTTTTGTGTGGTTTAATAGTATGCATTTGGTGTTGCATCACAATGGTTTTCATATCATTTGCTTTATATGTACAATACAGTGTGGAGTCTAACAATTAAACAATCATTATTCATAAAGAAGAAGAAAAATCTAGATATATGAAACAACAAATGTTATGTCTCGAAGTTCAAACCCGATTAAGTAATTTAATAGAAGGGGAGAAATGAAAACACGAGCCTAAACAATGATGATGAGACTTCAATATAACTCCAATGACATACCTTGATATCTGATGGAA
This sequence comes from Zingiber officinale, assembly GCF_018446385.1. NCBI lineage: Eukaryota > Viridiplantae > Streptophyta > Magnoliopsida > Zingiberales > Zingiberaceae > Zingiber > Zingiber officinale. Next base: position 20,896,810 of record NC_055989.1, read on the forward strand.
ATACTGCTGCTATCTTTGAAATATCAGCAATGATATCCTCCAAATTTTGACCAAGAATTCCAAGGCACAAGCTGACTAGACTTGGAGGCTTAGTTTTCTTCAATGGTAAAGCTACAGATAATTAAATTGAAATAAGTAAATCTAAGTGGTGGAACATGATAAAGACTAGTAAGAAATACTTGAGATATCGAGATACATAATTATACACAAGAGAGCCTTTCTACGAGGACTGTTCTAAATCAGTATTTGGACCAGACTCATTTTCTAACATGATCTATTATCCCCTTAACCCAATAAGGGAGTGAAGAGAATCGAGAGATGAGGAAGGTGATAGGGAAGGTAATTTCATCTTCTTGAGAGGATGTGTCATTTTGGCCAGAAAGAAGGAGATGGAAGTGTTGTGAAGGGAAAAGAAGAGAAAGAGAAAGAGAAAGAGAGAGGAGAAGAAAGAGAGAAAGAAGGAAAGAAAAGAAGAAGAAATGGGCTGTGGAGAGAGAAAAGAGTAAGGAGAAAATTAACAAAAGAAGAGGAAGAGTAGAGAGTCCGAGAAGTAAACTTGTATGAGGGGTTAGGATAGCTGGAAGAGAATATCTGCTGGAAATGAAAGAAGAGAAAAAAAAATAGATGGATTGTACTAGAGAAGAAGATGAAAGGTGGAGAAAAAAAGCAGGGGAAAAAAGAAAAACCATTCGCGGACTGGAGATAAGTGCAGAAGTCACATAATTATTTATATCCAATTGGTTCAATCAGGTAAGTAAGTGTTCTAAATAAAAATGTTAATCGATTATGTATTACATATGAAATAATTGCTCTAAAAATTTTATATGTTAGCTTTGACACTTATTCTAGTTGCGTAAAAGTTAATTATTGTTGTCATTTTTTACATTGAATATATATGTTTATCTTAAAATGTGATTTTCACAAGTTCTTCATATACATGGTGCAATATATGTCTATTACATGAAATTAGATAAGAATGTGATATGAAAGTTAATGTGAGTATGGATTGGTTGTAGAATATGATATATTAAAATGCTGCATTTTCTGATTTATAAAAGTAAAAAGAGATTCAAAGATACCCTGATATATTAAACTTTTAAATTAATTGGGGTTATGAATAAAAATGTTTGTTTATTTATTGAATTTTGTTTGGTTCAGTATAAGTTCAAAAGTCATACTCTGAATATGAAACACTTTCAAAAGGAAAAATTGATTCTGTGTTATCTAAAATGGGTGTGACACATTGGTCAGGCCAACGTGCACTGTTACTGATTCTTACTGATACTGTTAGCAAAAACTAGTCATGTTCAAGCTATATGCTCTCACAGACCTGAGTCACTAAGGTTAAGTATCATATACTGAATTAAACCACTAGGTTAACAGAACTATCCTATACTGATCTGCAATACTGGATTAATTATAATCATAGCCATTCTGGTAGATATACTGATAACTAAATGAAATTTGGAATTGCATTTTGGAAAGAATTGATTTACACAATTAGTTATCTGATATTTAACATTCTGATTCAGACGAACATAATAGATAAGCACTGATATGTTTTAACCAAAACTGTGATTTCTGTATGGTATTGTTTCATTGGAATCCTGAATTTAAGATATATAAGATAGATGAAAATAACTTCATTGTTTAGCATTTAAATTTCATTTTTTTCAGTTGTGATTAATAGCTGTTGAAGTTTGATAAACTTAATGTTATAAAAGGTCAGTAAGACTAGTAACCATATTGAAGAGTTATGAGGGTTGTCTCATGCTCAACCCATGTTAATAAGTAGCTTATACAGATATGGGTAAAAAAAATATACTCATTATATAGTCTTCAAAACTTTTCAAATGTCAGAGGCCGGCTTATCTTGGTATAGTATGGCTCCACATGATCTGATATTACTATTATCTCTTGATTCATCAGTCACAAATGCAAATTTTGAAAGTATTATGACAATGTGCTACTGATGTCTTGTGTATATATGTGTTCATAGTAGATATACAATATCTACTCATATCCTGGCTTGTGGCATGACACTTTCTTAACAATTTTGTCAGAAAAATGAAACATACCCATGAAACTTTGTATGAAATTTATTTTAAAATTTCTCATCATCCATTCAGGCCAGATCGGCATCAGCAAGTTGAAAATAAAAGTTAAAAGAGCAATAGAAAAAGGAACTAGAAACAAGCAGATTATTAAACAAAGGAGGCAAACAAAGTGAAAACTCTTTTTCCAGCAAGGATACTCTTCTAAGTGTCCTGTAAAAACTTATAGCGATCTCCCACAGATCTGCAATCGGCGACGGCAGAACTTGTTGTCGGAAGAACGATCACAGAATCGGAAAGCTCTCCGCAATTCCACGAACCAAATCCGCAGCCTCGGATGTTCTTCTTCCTCTCGTTCTTCCACACCCCCTTCTTGAACTACCCTTGGACGCACCCTTTATATGGGAATTATCCCAAGGGTAAAAGGGACTTTTTCCCTTAAGAGTAGTGGGCAAGCTGCTTGCCCATGTTCCCCATTTCCTACATCTCCCACTCGTTCAAGGTAAGTCATAAGACTAGTTCATCTAGGTAAGTCATTAAGATCAGTTAGTCACAAAGACTAAATAGGTTACATACATTATATAAGAGTTTAGTCACAAAGACCATATCAGAACATCAAATCCATACTTAGAGAAAATGGTTCGTGCGACAGCAAGCACACTGAGCGATAGATGCTAAGAAAATGATTACACCTTACATAGCCACTCTTTGAGTAATCAATGCTAATAAAGTTGTTACACTTTATTTAGCCACTATTCCAAATGAATCAGAGACATTCTCATAATGGCGCATAGCCTCTCTATCTTGGTGGCACATAGCCTTTATCCGGGATACATCCAATCTCCTAGTGGCACGCAACCATTATCTTGGAGATATTCATATCTTGCTATTATCTAGATTAAATAATATTCATTTACATCAATATGAACATCTCTAATCCCTTATTATGACTTATTATGTCAAGAGCATGTTCTATATTCAATATTCATAATCATTTCTATACATAACAGAAATGGGTCGACCAGTGAATAACATCAAAAGATGTAAATCTATTTAATCTTCCTTTTTAGCTAGAATCTATTTATTTTAATCAGTCGCTTTCCTAGTTATGTTCCATGGACCGAATCATCCATAGTCATAGGATACATGTTAAAGTAGCAAATACTGATTAAAACTTCAAGTAAACAACTAATAGTTACTAAGAGCGAAATTGAGATTAACTTGTAATCTCAAAGGTCTTACATAATAGAGAAACATAGATCTATTCTCCTACTACCTTTATTGTCGCCTTTGCTGTGATATTTGGGATCCTTAGAAAAAGCTATTGCACCTTGACTGTCACAGTAGACAATTACGGGACTCCCACTGCCTCAACAATCTTCAGATGCTTCAGGAATCTTCTCAACCAGACTGCTTCTTGCACAGCGGCTGAACATGCCACATATTCAGCTTCTATAGTTGACAAAGCTACATAAGCTTGTTTCTTGTTGTTCCATGAGATACGCCACCATTCAACAAGAACGCATAGCCTGATGTGGATTTTCTATCATCCAGGTCTCCAACCCAATCTGCATCTGAATAACCTTTCAGACTCATATCTAATCCTTAGAAACAGAGACAATAATCTGTTATCGCCTTAAGATATCTGAATATCCTTTCCACTGTCTTCCAGTGTCTCAGTCTTGGGTTTGATTGGAAGCGACTGACTAAGCCAACAGTATAGCTGATATCGGAACGTGTACTCAATATAGTGTACATCAAACTACCAATAGCACTAGCATATGATTTTTTATTTATTTCAGCTATTTCCTCTAGAGTTTTGGGACACATACTCTTGCTCAAAACAGTACCTTTCACTATAGGTGTATGTTCTATGTTGCAATTAGACATGCTGAAATAATATAATATCTTATTTATATAAGACTCTTGTGATAGAGCCAAAAGTCTTTTAAGAAGATCTTTAATGATCTTCACCCCTAAAATGTACTTAGTTTCAATTACGATGATAGTCACTTCTTGACTTCATTCACATACCTTATGTCATTTCCAGCTATCAGCATATCATCAACATATAATGATAAAATGATATACTTTCCTTTTTCCCTCTTTAGGAAAACACAATGATCTTCATTGATCATTTTGAAACCATAAGATAAAATGATTTCGTTAAATCTTATGTTTTATTGTCTTGACGCTTGCTTTAGTCCATATATAGACTTTTAAGTCTACATACTTTCTCCTCTTGGCCTTCGGCAATGAAACCTTTTGGCTGAACCATATAGATTTTCTTGTCAAGCTCATCGTTAAGGAAAGCAGTTTTTACATCCATTTGATGTAATTCCAAGTCATAATGTGCCACAAAAGACAAATATAACTCGTATTGATATAAATTTTACTACGGGAGAAAATGTCTCTTCAAAATCAATACCCTCCATTTGAGTATATCCTTTTACAACCAGACGAGCTTTATATCTATTAATCGATCCATTAGCTTTCATCTTTATCTTGAGAATCCACTTATTCCCAATAGCCTTTCGGCCTGGGGGAAGATCGACTAAGTTCCAAACATGATTCTGAATCATAGGCTCCATTTCTTCAACCATTGCAGCTTTCCACTTTTCTCTAACTTTACATTTTAATGCTTCCTCAATGGATTGAGGTTCGTCATCGTCAACTGGAAGTGTTATCAATGCCTCATTCTCAATATCAAACCTCTTCTTAGGTTTTATTTTACGAACACTTCTTCGTAAGTTGGGTTATTGAGAAGTCAACTCATGACTTGGCATATCACTCCCACTTGGTTGACTAGACTCAGGCATCCCTTTTGACACCTCTCTTGTTGATAATATCTCATCCTCCTCAAATAAAGGAACATTTTTATCAACATTACCTCTGGTTGGGAACTTTGTTTCGAGAAAAGTCGCATCTCTTGAATCTATTTCGAAGATGGTTCTATCTTGTTGCTCACCTATAAAAACATAACTTTTAGAGGTTTCATGATATCTAATAAAGATACATTTCTTACCCTAGGTCCCAGTTTTCCATACTTGTGAGAACTATCATGAACATAAGCAGCTGACCCAGGATCTCAGATTACTTAAATCTGATTTTCTGTCTGTCCAACGTTCATATGGGATATATGAAACTAATTTTGAAGGCACTTTGTCAAGTATATAGGTCGCAGTTAATAATTAATCTCCCCAATAGGAGATAGGTAAATTAGCCTGTGTCATCATAGACCTAATCATTTCAAGAAAAGTCTTATTTCTTCTTTCAATTACCCCATTTTGTTGTGGAGTTTCAGGGATTGTCAACTGTCTAATAATCCCTCTATTATTACATATTGTCTTGAACATATCAGACAAATATTCCCCTCCATAGTCAGTGCGTAAAGTCTTAACTTTACATTCTGTTTGATTCTCAACTTCGTTCATATAACGAATGAAGTAATCCAATGCTTCAGATTTATGAGAAATCAAATACACATGACCGAAATGAGAGAAATCATCAATAAATGTAATGAAATAGGAAGGTCCATGTCTAGCCTTCACATTCATTGAACCACAAATATTTAAATTAATTAATTGCAATGATGATTCAGCTCTAATAGCCTTACCAAATAATTTCCTAGTTGCTTTTCCAGCAAGACAATGCTCATATATAGACAAGTTAATCTTAGCCTGAGTGCCCAATAGACCCTCTCTAACCAACCGATTCATACGTTCTTGTCGTATGTGTCTTAATCTAGCATGTCAAACCTAATCAGTTATACCTGCATCACTAGTTAGAGCAATGTTTGAAAAACAACCTTCAATAGCAGAATTGACGTTCTACATCAAGAACCATAAAATCATTTGTTAAAAAACCATATCCGATTAACACAGAGTCAATCTTAAGTTTAACACATCAGCTGTAAAAATTAATACAATATCCTAAATCAAGAAGACACGTAACGTAAACAAGATTTCGTCAAATTTCAAGAGCATATAGGGCATCATGTAGAAAAAAAACACTACCACCACGGAGGTTGAGTTTGCAAGTGTCGACTCTTTGACTTCAACTTTTGCATTGTTTCCTACATAGATTTATTTGTTGTCATCTGGTACCCAACGGTACTCTATAAATGTAACTCACTTCCGAGCTACATGTTTGGTTGCTCCCGAATCTATAATCCATAAAGAATAAGAATAAGATAACAACACTGAGCTAGCAACAAAATGCTCAGGAAAAGAAGACACGCCTGGATTTACTTCTTTCGGCTCAATGCACTCCCGAGCAAAGTGACCCTTCTTGCCGCAGTTAAAACAAATCAACTTATTTTTAGGTTTCTTTCTAGTCTTCTTTCTAGTCTTCGTTCCTATCTTCTTGATTGGGCTTGTCCCACAGTAATAGTTTCTTTCTTCTTTCCCTTTCCTTTCTTGAACCATTTCTTTTTCATAGATCCACATGATCCAACAAAACCGACAGCCACATAGGCTAGTCCAGAAATCCTTGCGGATTTAAGTCTCTCCGTCTCTAATTCTACATGGCATGAGACATTAGTGAAAGTCCTGATACTCTCACTGTGAGTTAGGGTCCGCTTCATGGTCTCCCAAGAATCTGGAAGGGAACGAATAACTGCTTAAACCTATTATTCATCTGTCAATTCATGACCAGCAAAGCTCCCAAATCATATTCGACATCTCTCTGAGGTGTTGAACCATTAACACATTCGGACGCTTCTTGTAGTTGTCAAACTTGATCGTCAGCTGTCGAAGCTTGCTCAGACTTACTCCACTTTATTTCTCCTTAAGGGCTACCCAGACTGCATGAGCCGAAAGAAATGACTCATACTCAAAAGCTAGGTCATCTATTATTGAACTAATCAATATGCCCGCAGTGGAGTCCTTTTTCTTCCATGCCTTATAGGCATCAAGATCTCGTCTGTGTTGTGTAGTGGGGCAATCTACAGGTTTTATCATAACTTAATTTACAGTCTCCAAAACTTTTTGTTCCTCAAGTACATACTGTATCCTGAGGTGCCAGATCTTATAGTTATCCCCATTAAATTTTTCACCCTTGTTGAGTTCAGTTATAATGTTTTTGGTTGTCATAATCTATCGTAAATAAACACATTATTAAGTATTCTAATTCATATGTATGCAATTTATAATTGACTAAATATTAATTTGAGTTGGTTTACAAAATCAAATGATAACTATGTTTTTACTCATCATTCGTATGATCAATCAAATCAATATTGATCAATACTATTACACACATTCTAACTAATGAACAAATCATTATTTATTATACTCATAATGAACTAATCAAATAGTATCATACATCATGTAGAGTAATCAGCATAAACAAACATATGAATGAACATATCATTAATATAAATATGCTTCATATTGTTAACATATAACAAACTAACATGAACGAAATGGACTAATATTGTTCATACATAATAACAATAACAGAACTCTAATAAACTAGATAGGCTACAGACACTAGTGCAGTGGCCAACATAATTCCTTTCATCCTGGACTCATTTAGGGTAATCACAGGTGAGACAACTTCAGGATTCTCTATCGGATCTACAATCGAATCCTCTTCTGGATCCTCCACACACTCATCTGGATCCTCCTCTGATTCTTCATGATCTTCTTCTGAATCCTCTTCAGATTCATCTGGATCTTCTTCTGATTCTTCAGGACCCCAAGCTAAATGAAGTAAATGTCTGCACATCTCTGAATATGAGATGTGCCCTTCAGAATCATCCCAAAGTTGGAGTGTTATCTGCCTAATTTGTTCCGACAATGAATAAACCAAAGCTCATCTTTTGTGTGTCTTGGCCTAGAAACTCTTCTCGCTTGAGTTTCCAGAACAACCGATTGAGCCGACCAATAAGCCATCCGACTCCGTAAATCAAGTCATAATCAAGCTCCTTAATCTCCTCCCAAAGCTCATGTTGTCGTATATCGTGACTAGTCATCTGAAAAAATTGAAATTAAGTTAGTACAAAATCGATTAACCAATATAAAACCGGCTTAATTCAATTTATACAGGCATAGAACTAACATAATAAATCAAGAAAAATAAATCTTCTCGATTTTCAGGAGTCTAGGTCTACTGACCCATCGGATCGGTCGGGAATCGAGATCCTAAGCTTGGTTCATTGTCCTCAATTAGAACAAATCTAATTGGACATGGATTTTCTGTACCTATGTTCTGTTACTGTTTGATCTAAGCTCATTTCAGTCAATTTCAGACCTATTGATCAAACTCAGGTACGTTTGATCAAACCAATGCCCATTGGATTAAGTCTGACCTATTAGAATAAATCTAATCATTTGATCAAATCTGACCCATTAGAACAAATCTGGTCATTTGATCATATCTAGTCTAAGTCCAATTAAATCAACCACTGATTTAAAATCAAATCTGGGTCTGATTGGACTTATCTGGTTCAATCCCATTTTGATTTGGACTTAAACGATTAAAAAAAACCTGTTTTTAAAACCTACTTTTTTGCAAATGATTTAATATTTGCATGCATGAATCGTGAGAATCAAATCTCACGCTTTTTTTTAATGCATTAATTAATCAGAGTTTAATGCTAAGAGTAAAAAAACTTAATGGTTCAAAAAAAACTCTACAGAAACTAACTACGTTTTTTCAACTCCACGTTTTTCGCCGCCGCTCATTTCTTTGCCACGAGCCCACGTCGCACACCACCTCACCCGCGACGAACGTGGGTCGTCAGTGCCATGTTACACAAAAACTATGAGAGGCAGCCATGAGCACGCCGCCGGCCATGATCGGAGACAAACTCCGTGGGTGTTCCCTCGAGGTCTTATTACAGCCACTGATCATGGCTGTTTTCGGCGTCGGCGACTGTGGCAGATTGCAACATGAACGCAATCTTGCTTGGTTACGATAAAACAAGACGGAGACAAACTCCGTTGGGGTCTGGCAATAGTAGCTAATCACGACTCAGTCGCGATTTTGCCCAGCATACAAAACGAACAGAACTAAACCATAAAATGGATTCAACGCAGCGGTAAGGATTTAGGGATTTATCTGCATTTAGAACTAACACTGCTCTGATACTAATGTAGCAATTCTATAGCATGATAAAATCTTGTAAAAACTTATAGCGATCTCTCGTAGATCTGCAATTGGCGACGGCAGAATTTGTTGTCAGAAGAACGATCACAAAATCGGAAAGCTCTCCATAATTCCACGAACCAAATCCCGCAGCCTCGGATGTTCTTCTTCCTCTCGTTTTTCCACACCCCTTCTTGAACTACCTTTGGACGCACCCTTTATATGGGAATTATCCCATAAAAGGGACTTTTTTCCTCAAGAGTAGTGGGTAACGTGGGCTTGCCCACGTTCCCCATTTCCTACACTAAGTCCTTAATAGAACAGCTCAATAGTAGAACATGAATGGTTTTCTTTCTCAATAATTCTCACAAATCAGTGCATAAAACCTATTAGTAATAAAGCGGCCTAGAATTCCTCCAACACCATAGTTATCATTCATGCAAAACACACCAAAAAAAAAAATACTGACAATTCGTACAGGTATTACCACTCGAACATATCAGGTCCAACAAAACCCTCATAGCTAGAAACAAAATAATCCAATACAACCAAAGAGAGGCAAATCAAGGATAGGAAGATAATCTTACAGAAAGAATCACGAAAGTATTTTCGTAGGTCGTTTTGTTCACTGACGAGGGATTCCAGAGCAAGACGGAGATTTCTGAGGGACGTAATGAGCTCGGCGACCGTTTTCGTACCCTTTTCCATCAAGCTGAAACGAATTAGGCGAACGAGATGAGATGAGAGAGGGATTGAGATGAGAGAGACAGAGAGATGAATGAATTTTCGTGTTTGAATTACCGACTTAGACCGACTTCCTGAAAATGAGCCGACCTGAGCCGATTTATTATCCTCGATGAATATAAAGAAAATGACCAATACGAGGTTTTCTTAAATTTAATAAATTGCTTCATTTTTTTTTTTTTTTTTTTTTTTTTTTTTTTAATGATGATGCATGCTCAGCTCCTCGGATAGGTATACTGGTTAGCGCATGAGATATTATCATCATGAGGTCTGGAGTTTAAAAAATAAAAGTCGAGGTAAATGTCTCCCTTATGTACTAGTCATTATTCCAAAGACTAATTGCCGTCCGTGAGTGGCCCTGGGACGGATTGACGGAGGCCCTAGGGCGAACATATTCACCTTTTGCCACCATTATCTACTTGTCCAAGGATGTAATTATGATCAAATTTATTATAATTGAATAGAAATCAATTATCCGTCGATAAAAATTCCTCCAACTCTTATACTCTATTTATTTAAAGGAGTGAATGATAAATGAATGAAATTAAATAAATCTAGGAGTATTGGAAGAAAATAAAAACGAAAAGAAATCTCTTTTTTCTAAAGAAATCTCTTTTTTCTAGATGTTTGTTTACAGTGAGGAAAGTGGATATATATATATGATATAATTTTTATAATTGGAAAAAATAGTATTATTTAACAAATAATATATTACAAATGTAATAAGATTAAAAAGATATATATATATATATATATATATATATATATATATATATATATATATATATATATATATATATATATATATATATATATAATTTTGTAAATGAAAAAATGTATTGATCCTGTCCGAAAGTCGAGGAGGTGGATGTTGGGGACGTGACACTCCTGTTGACCTTCGAGGGACTTCACTCCCACCTGTGACACAAGCAGCGTCAGTGTCGAGCCAGGGAAGCGATCCCGACGATCGTCCTCCGACACTCAAGTCAGTCTCCAACAAAGCAGGAAGCAAAGGGGACTGTAGCGCAACTGTAGAAATTGCGAGAAAATCATATCTCCGTCGATGCCTGGACCCCCCCCCCCCTTTATATAGGCTCCTGTAGTGTGTGTGCACGCTTCTTAAAGCGAGCACGCAAGCCCAAACTTTCCCTGAAGAGACATGTCAGTAAAGTATCCCTGACACAGTACCTTAACAGGTCGAGCATATACAATGGAAGCTTCCGCCATACAATCCTCTGTCTGACCATGCCGCCCGTCGGCGGCACTTACTCCCAAAAGGATTTTGAAGGATATCCTACTGTGTCTGTTGCTCAGCCGAACGGAATAGCCGCTCAGCTGAAATCCCCCTATCCATGTGTCGTCTATAGTTGGACCGAGCGGGATGGTCGCTCGCCTAGAGTCTGTTATCTTGTTGGTGAGTCAACTACTTACCGAGCGGGGTAGTCGCTAGGTCGATACTTCCATTGTCTGGTTGCTGCACGTGTATCTTGATCGAACGGGATAGTCGCTCGACTGTAATAGTGTTGTCCGTGTGTGGTTCGCTTGGCCGTGACTCTACTCTGCTGATCTGAGCTTTAATGTAAGGTCGAGCGGAGTAGCCGCTCGGCCTGCTTCTGCAGACACTTGGCGTTCATTCATGTCTTGAGCATCTTAGCTCAGTTGGTGGCCGATCTAGTAGTGATGTCGGATCGGGCCTTTCATATCTTGGTCGGGCAAATCACTCGCCCGCGCCGGCCAGTGATAGTGGGGCGTCGACTGCCTTGACTTTGACCTCCATTGTGGCGAAGACTTTTCCCAAGGTGGACCCCTTCTTATCACCGCATCAGGTACATACATTATTTTTTTCCATTCGCTGCTTTCCACTTGATTTTGAGATGATCCATTTTAGCTCAAAAATTATCCGTTGATGGATTGCGCATCTCTTCACTCTTAAAATTTTAATAAAGTAAACGACGAAAACTTTTTTACTATGAAAACTTTTCCTTAGTTTTATTTACCGTTCTCCCAAGTATACGGAACATTAGTCATTAGATAGTCGATTATAAAATATAAACAAACTTGAATGTATTATCATTGCATTGTACCCCTGGGGTAGGATTTATTATATTTTAGATATCATATATAATGAACCAGGTAGCATCGAACATGGGACGATCGGTCCGGTCTCATCAAGATAAATCGGAAAGTGCTCACGATGAATAACTTAGAATTCTGGCATCTCATGATTGAACGCCCCATTTAGATATCACGAGCCTTAATGCACTTGATTGATAACAATGTTTTATCATATAACCTCTCTTAACTTGAACATTAGGATTAGGTAGCCTCCTCTTGAGCGGGTATATGCTTTAGCTACGTTGGAGTTGTATATCCCGAGTATGAATGTGTATTGAATAATCTTTGTAGCATGATTACAAATTCATATATAAGCATCTTATCATTATTTTCTTTTTACAAACCACTTACAAACAATAATTTTTTTCTATTATTATTATTATTATTATTTAATAATCTAAATATCTAATTCTTCCTATTAACTAATCCTAAAAACGATCATCCAGTCCTATGAAAATTTTTCACCAAACACCTAAATAAATCAAAAAATACTCATAAAAACTCATCCCAATGCCTTACGTTTTTAGACCAATTCCCACACCACATTATTATTATTATTGATATGGTGTATGAATATGGGGTCTGTGAGATGATCTGACGCGGAGTCAAAGCCACAGAAGGGTCAGAAGTCACGCCAGCCTGGAGGTCAGAAGTCTAACCCTCGTGGCTAGTCAAAAGTTATACCAGCCTGGAGGTCAAAAGTCTAGCCTCCGTGACAATGCCATCGTGGAGGTCAAGAATCAGAATTACAAGAAGGTCAAGATTCCGACACACGTGGCTAAAGTCAAAGCTTCAGTTAAGGGACTGGTCAAAGGACAGTATTTACGAGATGGGCCGGATCTGACCTCGAAGGGAATCGAAAATGGACCTGACCCACAGGATCAAAGTCGATTGAGAATCGGATCCACGGATCAGATATAATCAGGGATTGAGTGCGATTAGGGAGCCAGCTTATTGACTGGATGGGTATACTGAATAAAACTTCCGATGAAGCGATACAGGTCGGGAAGCTGACCCAGCGTCCAGGTCGGGACGTTCATACCATGGATAACAGCGGACAGATACAGGTCGGGAAGTTGACCCAGCGTGCAGGTCGAGACGTTCATACCATGGATAACAGCGGACAGATACAGGTCGGGAAGCTGACCCAGCGTACAGGTCGGGACGTTCATACCATGGATAACAGCGGACAGATACAGGTCGGGAAGCTGACCCAGCGTGCAGGTCGGGACGTTCATACCATGGATAACAGCGGACAGATGCAGGTCGGGAATTAGACCCAATGTGCAGGTCGGAACGTACATGCCCTGGATAGCAATGAGCAGATGCGGGTCGGGAATTAGACCCAACGTGTAGATCGGAGCGTACATGCCCTGGATAGCAATAAGTAGATGCGGGTCGGGAATTAGACCCAACGTGCACGTCGGAACGTACATACCCTGGATAGCAATAAGCAGATGCGGGTCAGGAATTAGACCCAACGTGCAGGTCGGAGCGTACATGCCCTGGATAGCAATAAGCAGTTGCGGGTCGGGAATTAGACCCAGCGTGCAGGTCGGAACGTACTTGCCTTGGATAGCAATAAGCAGAGGCGGTAGGGAATCAGACACAGCGTGCAGGTCGGAACGTACTTGCCTGGGATAGCAATAAGCAGAGGCAGTCGGGAATCAGCAGGTCGTCGAGATGTACATACTTTGAATGACACAGACGAAGGTGGGTCAGGAGGTCGGACACTACATGACAAATAAGCATGCAAAGAATCGTAACCACTTGTCAGAGAATAATCATCACATGTCAGGGAATATTCTAACGGTGGGAGGCTCATACTCTTCTTGGTTCCTCCGCCAGCCTATAAGAGAAAGCCACGTGTCGACCACCGCCAGACAGAGCCTGACACCCGACATTCCCTGACATTCGCCAGGTTCCAAAAGTCTCAGTTGCAGTATAAAAAGGGATGCTTTGTCCCTTATATAGGTACGCTCACTCGTCATTTCTTACTAGTCTTTTACTTTTCATGCTTTTTCTGTGATTTCTGGGGAAAAAGTACCTGACTTGAGCGTCAGAGGGCCTGACCAGGAGACTTTTTCCCTGGTTTCTGGTCTCTAACAACCGGTGGACTCGTCTGAGTGTGTGCAGATCAATAGCGTCATCATCCTGATCATTTCTCTCTGTAGAACCGCTCGTGCGAACTTGTCCAGGGGGTACCTCGCTGACTCAGCGTCTCAACGACTCTCCGTCAAATTTTAGCACAGCAAGGTCCGCCTTCATCCGACTCAGCTTCCGGACGGGATCAAATTTGGCGCCGTCTGTGGGAACACAATAACCTGTTCTGGAACGTGACGATGGAGGAGTCTGGCCGCATTCACGTTACTATGACCGCTGGAGAGTACGAGCTCTTCAAGGAGGCCAAAAGGTTGCCAGCCTCTGAGAGACAGGCAACTGTCTCACGACTACGACAAGCCCCTGCTGAAGCTTCCAAGGAGCCCCTCCCTGTTTCAGATCGGGGTTCCAAAAGAAAGCAGCCTGAAGTATTTCCTCAACAACCTTATCGCGAGCCTGATATAGGATATTATCAGCCAGAGCCCCAAGCACAAAGCCTCAAGAAGGAGCAGCCTCAAGCATCTATGGCTGAAAGTTCACAACCGTGGGATTCGAAGAAGGGAAAGGCCCTTGTCATACCTGAGGTGTTTCCCGAAGATCCGGACGAGAAAGTACCTTTCTCGGCCAGTATTCTAAAAGAAAGACTGCCTAAGGGTTATAGAGCCCCGTCGATCGAGGAATATGACAGGAGCAAGGATCTGGAAGAGCACTTGCGAAAATTCGAAAACGCAGTCCTACTGCACCAATATAGCGATGCTGTTAAATGCAGAGTTTTCCTGAATACTCTATCTGGGTCAGCCTTAAAATGGTTCGATGGGTTACCTCAAGGGTCCATCACTTATTTTCTGGACTTTAAAACGGCTTTTCTACGCCGATTTGCTAGCAGTAAGAAATATCAGAAGACAGATCATTGTCTTTTCGCTCTAAAGCAGGGTCCAACTGAGCCCCTGAGAAGTTATATCAACCGCTTTAATCAAGTGGCTCAAGATGTCCCTACTGCCACTTCGGAGATTCTGATGAGCACTTCCTCTCATGGATTGGGAGACGGAGAGTTCTTCAGAGATCTCATCAAAAATCCCGCTCGGAATTTTGATGAGATGGTGGAAAAAGCTGCTTCCTACATCAAGGCGGAAGAAGCACAAGCAGCTCGAAGGAAGGCCGAAAGACCACTTCCTTCCGCCAACAAGCAAGAAAGAAGAGCGTCTCAACCACCCCCTCAACCTCTACGCGAGTCCGGGAAGCCAGACCTGCCTTTTATCCCGGGCCAGAAATTCGACCTGCCCCTCAAGTTGCTGCTGTACATATCCCCCGACCAGGGCCAGGGAGTAATCGGTACTGTACCTATCATAGATCCCGTACACATGATACTAACCGATGTTTTCAGTTTGCTCGAGAATCTAAACGAGCCGCCGAGATGGGTTTGACCCCGCCTGAGCTAGCTCCTCAGTTGATCAAGATGATGGAAGAACAAAGGGTGGCAGGACAGGTCGGACCATCTCGTCCTGACCTTGCAGGACCTAGCACTCATCAGCCTGCCCGGGGAAAAGAGCCAGAAGGATCACGGGAGATCGAAAACAGAAGTAACGCAGCTGTTAGAGAGATCGGCATGATCTCTGGAGGGCCGACTGACGGAGATTCAGGGAGAGCACGTAAGTCTCATGTTCAGCGATTGGAGGTTCATGCTGTCGGATGCAGTCAGGAGCAAGTTGCTGGCCCTGTTCTTAGTTTCGGGTCGGTAGACCTGGAGGGTCTGGAGTTGCCTCATGACGATGCGCTCATCATCAAAGTCATCATTGCCAATAGTCGAGTGGCTCAGGTTTTTGTTGATACCGGGAGCTCGGTCAACATTCTATTCAGGACTACATTTGAAGAGATGCAGATTGATGCTGCTGAACTCCAGCCAGTGGCTACATCTTTATATGGATTTACCGGCAATGAAGTGAAGCCTATGGGTCAGATTAAGCTGGCTATATCTTTGGGCACCGAGCCACTGGTGCGCACAAGGAGGAGCACGTTTATAGTAGTAGACTCCCCTTCTTCTTATAATGTTATCCTAGGGAGGCCCGCCCTGCATGAATTTAGGGCTGATGTCTCAACCTTTCACCAAAAAATCAAGTTTCCTATGGGCGAGCAGGTCGGGGAAGTTAGAGGAGAGCAGAAGGTTTCTCGGAGGTGCTATATTGACATGGTCCGAGTTGAAGCTCGGAAACATCAAAGGATGTAGGACGGAGGTGTCCATGTCGTTCAAGAAGAGCCTCTTCCTATAGCGGAGGAGCTCATCCCTTGGGAAGATGTACAATTACACGCTGATCGACCTGAAAGCCTGACCCGGGTGGCGAGCGACCTTCCTTCTCCCCTCAAAGAAGAATTAATTCAGTGTTTAATCCGCAATCGAGATGTCTTTGCCTGGTCTACTGAGGAACTTCCTAGGGTCAAGCCAGAGGTGGCTGAGCACAAGTTGCATTTGTTACCTGACTCCCGGCCCGTGAAGCAAAAGAAAAGAAATTTTTCAGCTGACCAGAATAAAATAATAAGAGCCGAGGTAGATCAACTCAAAAAAGCAAGACATGTTCAGGAGGTTCAGTTCCCATCCCGGCTCTCCAATGTAGTCTTGGTAAAGAAGCCCAACAATAAGTGGAGAGTATGTATAGACTTTCGGGACCTCAACCGGGCAAGCCCCAAAGACTGCTATCCTCTGCCTCGAATTGATCAAATGGTAGATTTCACAGCCGGATGTGAAAGAATATGTATGTTGGACGCCTACCAGGGGTATCATCAGATACCTCTAGCCCGGGAAGATCAAGAGAAGGTTAGTTTTATTACGGATGATGGTACTTTCTGTTATACTATTATGCCCTTTGGCCTCAGGAACGCCGGAGCCATATACCAGCGAATGATGGATAAAATCTTCCGGGAGCAGATCGGGCGAAATGTGGAGGTCTATGTGGATGACATACTCATCAAATCCCCGCTGGCCGAAAACTTGATCAAAGATGTGGAGGAAACATGTAGAACTCTCCGACAGTATGGGCTGAAACTCAATCCCTTGAAATGCTTATTCGGGGCTAAAAGAGGAAAATTCTTGGGTTACCTGGTGACTGAGCGAGGAATAGAGGTCAATCCTGAAAAAGTTCAAGTACTCAAGGATATGCAGCCTCCTCATAATTTAAAAGAAACCCAGAAGCTGGTCGGCAGAATAACAACCCTGTCAAGATTCATTTCCAGATATGCGGATCGGGCCGCTCCTTTTTTCAAGGTGCTAAGGAAGGCCTCCAAGTTCCAGTGGGATGAAGAATGCACTAAAGCTTTTGAAGAACTGAAGAAGTATCTGGAGACTCTTCCCTCCCTTTTTAAGCTAGTTGTAGGAGAACCCTTATGGGTTTACTTGTCAGCCACCCCTGAGGCTGTAGGGGCAGTGCTCGTTAAAGAACATGACAATGTACAACGACCAGTGTATTTCTTTAGCTATTTATTGAAGGGAGTCGAGTCCCGATACACGACACTCGAGAAGTTGGTTTACGGATTGGTTCTTATGGCTCGACGGTTACAACCTTACTTTTTATCGCATCCAATCACAGTCTTAACCAACAACACCATGGGAAGAGCACTAACCAACGTAGAAGTTACAGGTCGGCTTATTAAATAGACCACAGAGTTAGGAGAATATGACATACAGTATCAGCCTCGCACCGCTATTAAGGCACAAGCCTTGACAGATTTCTTAACAGAGGTACATCAAACCAGCCCTAAAGAAACGTGGAAGATCTATGTAGATGGGTCTGCTAATCATCATGGAAGCGGGGTCGGAGTCTTAGTAATATCTTCTCAAGGAGATATACTCCAGGTGGCTGTGCGATTAAATTTCTGAGCCACGAACAATGAAGCAGAGTACGAGGCTTTGTTGGCTGGACTGCAAGCAGCCCGGCATGTCGGGGCAACTCGGGTAATCATCTATTCAGATTCCCAGTTGGTGACTCAACAGGTTACTGGCAACTTCGTTATAAATTGTGATAAATTGCAAATGTATCGGGAAGCTTATGAGAAGATGAAGGCAGAATTTACAGAGATCACTGTGACAAAGATACCCAGGTCGGAGAATGAGTGGGCAGATGAGTTAGCAAAGATGGCCAGTTCCTTAACTACTTGGGTGCTGGATCGGCCAATGGCACAAACCTTTCTGATAGCCCAGATAGATTTATAGAGCAACGCAGAAGCAACTATTGATTGGCGGGCACCCGTGATCAGTTATCTCCGGCAATGTATCTTACCTCCAGATCCCGAAGAATCTCAATTGGTAAGAAGGCAGGCTCATGCTTATGTCATGATTGGGGACCAGCTCTACAAGAGGTCTTTCTCTCGACCCTTACTTAAATGCTTGAGTATGGAGGAAGCCGACCAGGCCTTGCGAGAAATACATCTGGGATGCTGTGGCAATCATGTAGGCGGTCGAACATTATCTCGCAAGGTGCTCTTGGCTGGGTATTTCTGGCCTACTTTACAGAGGGATGCTCACAAGTTGGTGAACACATGCTTATCCTGCCAGAAACATCAAAACTTGACCCATCGACTACAGCCCTGTTGAGAACGTCCATAGTGTCCTGTCCTTTTGATTAATGGGGCATAGATATCGTGAGACCATTTCCGATGGCACCAGATTAGAGCCGCTTCTTATTAGTGGTCGTGGACTATTTTTCTAAGTGGGTAGAAGCAGAAGCCCTGGCCCGGATTACAGAACATGCTGCCATTCAATTCTTGTGGAAGAACATCCATTGCAGATTTGATATTCCTCATAAGCTGGTGTCTGACAATGGAAGGCAATTTCAAGGACAAAGAATACAGGCCTGGTGCAAGGGATTTGACATAACGCAAGCTTTCACTTCTGTAGCTTATCCTCAAAGCAATGGTCAGACCGAGGTAATTAACAGAGAAATAGTTCGAGGGTTGAAGGTCAAGCTAGATCATGTCGGAGGCAATTGGATGGAGGAGCTGCCAAACATTCTGTGGGCTTATCGTACAACACCTCGGGAAAGCACAGGTCTGACGCCATTTCACTTGGTTTATGGCAATGAGGCAGTGGTACCCATAGAAATTGGAGTACCATCGGTCAGAAGGACACTATACGATGAAGGAAATGCGGAGCGGCGATTAGCTGAGCTGGATCTTATTAGCGAGACCCGCGACCGAACGGTGGCTCGGTTGGAGGCTTATCGACAAAGAATGAGACAAAATTACAACAGAAGAGTAATTTCTCGATTCTTTGGAGAAGGAGATCTGGTCTGGAAGCAAATCAAGCCAATAGGGGACGTGACTAAGCTACCACCACAATGGGATGAACCTTATAAAGTCATTAAAAAGTTAGCTTCCGGAGCCTATTATTTACAAGATGAACGAGGCAAGAAGCTAGATCGGCCCTGGAGCGCTAATTACCTATGACCTTATCGAGTTTGAAGAGACAGGCTTAGAAGTGCAGATCTAGTGATAAGCTGAGCTGTGACTTACCTCATAGATTGGGTTAGCAGACTGAGGAAAAGCATATCGGAAAAAATGAGAAATGTGAAAGCAGATTATATGTAAGACTTTATGACAAAGCTAAGCAATTTAAAGCAAGCATTGGAAGGTAAACAGAGAAACAGCAAAGTAGTTTACAAGCAATTCTCGAATCATTATGTACAAAAAGTCAAAAAATGTCATTCGAAAGGAGCAAATATCTCCTCCGGTATCTCTTTGATGATCCGATCATGGTCTAAGAATTCAGGAGGTGGAAGGGACTTTAAATAGTCCTGCTCGTGAAGTTGTCGCAGAGCCCCGCCTGCCCCGTAGATAGCAGATGTGGAAAAATGATGTCCCACCTGTGCACAAAATTCTGGAAAACGCAGATACATGGCACGGTTTTGCAAGCAGCGATCGTTCTCTCCTTCTCTGTAAAGTGCCAGAGCTATTGACACGCCCTCTGTGGTGGCCCTAGCCTGAACCAGTTCACTTCTGGCAGTGGCTAATTCTGTTGCTTGGGAAGTCAATTGGGTCTCTTGAGATTTCAAAGGGGCCTCCTGCGATTTCAACTTTTGGTCTTGATCCTGCACCAGAGCCTCGGCAGCACGCAACTTTTGAGCTAACTGGTCCATAGCTCTTTGATGCTCTGAAGCCTGCTGATTCATACTTTGTTGGTATACATTATCAACCTGACTTTGCTTTTCCTGGAGATCTTTAAATTCGTGGTTGGTTCGGGCCAAGGATACTTCCAGACTATTCTTCTTTTTGGTTAAATCTCTTATTTCGGCCCTCAGAGCATGACTAGCCTGGGTAGGATCATTAAGTTGCAATTCCAGTTCAGCCACCTGGTCGTGCAGCATCTTATTTTGATAATGCGTAGCATGGAAGGAATGGTTCACTATCAGAGATTCTGCACAGGCCTGGAACATACAGAAAGCATCTGATAAGAGTAGGAAAAGCAATAGTTGGGAAATCTTTAAAGGTTACCTTGATATATGATTCTGCAAATTGGTCCATTTGAGCTGGGGAAGACAAGGAATTCATATTCTACAGGCTTTCTTCCCATAGAGTGGCTAGACGACCTTTTATCTTGAGGGAGCTGGTGGGAACATCCGATTGAGACCATAACTGCTCCTCAGAAGGAAGGGTAGTACAATAATTATGATAAATAAGCGGAGGGGGTCCTGAGGGACCCGCGTCTGAGCCTGGGGGAACTGAAGGCTCGGCGGTTGTACCAAAAGGAGTTGAAGAAGGCCCCTGATGAGGTATGGCAGACTGAATAGTGGAAGGTCGTTCTGGGGGGCCAGCTTCATTGTCCTGTGTGAGGTGGCAGGGTGAGCCAATAGGGGCTCTGCCTGATTATTGGATAAAGTAGGGGATCAGCCACATGGCACGGGATTAGAGGTGGAGTCGCCTGAGGGGATGTAGGAGAGGCAGCTGCATTTGGAGGAGGAGAAGGGATAGATGATGGGTCGGAGTCGGACATCGGGCGAGGGGCTCGGCTTCGACGTCTTTGAGATAACGGCTGATCGTCAGAGTCAGAATCATCGAAGGACGACCGAGCCCTACGTCTAGAGGGAGTTGGGGCGTTTTGGCTCAGGCGTTCATTTGTGGCGCGAGCCCTGCGAGCCGCCTGAGAAGCCTCTCTGAAAGCAGGACTGGCCAGAGAGACATTGCCCGTTCTTCCGCCAAGGCCCATAGGCCTTTCACCAAGGCCCTGACCGGGGATGTAAGGGGATCGAGGAGGACTAACCGATGGTAGTGGTGTTGAGGGAGTAGGTCGAGCCGTACGTGGGGCCCGAGGGCGAGCGGGAGCTCGGGGGCGAACGGGAGTAGTCGGTCATGGTGGACGAGTAGCTCGGGGGCGAGCGGGAGTGGCCGATCGAGGGACACGAGCAGTCCGAGAACGAGTAGGAGGGGCTAGTAAAGAAGGTCGGGCAGCAGAAGACCCTCGCCGAGCGGGTCTGAACGGAGGATTGGTCGATGAAGCCTCACCGATTAAGGTCGAAGACGAGTGGGGAAGTGCTCTTCTCTCTGTTAGGATCCTTCGTACGGCTAGAGAGGGGGGGTGTGAATAGCCGACCCCAAATTCTCGCGTTTCTTCCTACAATTTGTCAGCGCAGCGGAAAAACAAACAAGGAAACGAAAACAAGAAGATCAAACCTCAACGCGTCGATGTAACGAGGTTCGGAGATGATACTCCTACTCCTCGGCGTGTCCGTAAGGTGGACGAAGCCTCTCAATCCGTCGGTGGATGAGTCCTCGAAAAACCGGCTAATACAATATACTCCTTGTGGGTGGAGAAACCTCGCCACAATATTCTTGCAACAGCAAGAAAGGAATACAACAAGAGATACAAGAAGACAAGAACAATGAATGTAAAAACACAGGTTTTCTTGCCTCCTTGCCGACTGGATTCGTTGAAGCAGCAGCTCCAACACCTACAACAGCAGATGATCCTCATGAGAAGCTCACGCGAAGCTTGCGAAGAAGAGCTCAACAAAGCTCAAGCACCAGCAGCAGCTCTTTAGCGAAGAGAAGAGGAAGAAGTTGTCGCGCAGCAGCCCTCACCCTTTATACCGCCAAGAAGACAATGAAGAAACTAGCCGCGTCAGCAACGTTAGAACTCGACGGCCTGCTGCATCGATCAGCTTCAGGCCGATCGGTCCCCGCATCGACCGCTTAGTGCACGTAACCTTCGCAGGCACTCGATCGGTCCGCGGATCGATCAGCAACCGGATCGGTCCACGCACCGATCCGCTCGCGACATCGCTCCTCGATCGGCCCCGCATCGATCAGATGGCCTCGACGGCCCGCGGACCGATCACCGCCTTTCGCTTGTCGATCGGCCACCGATCGATCAAGAACCGATCGTAGAGTTTGCCAGATCCGATCGGTCACCGCACCGATCGAGCAACAGCAGACACCGATCGGTCCGTGACCGATCCGAGCTTGGTTTTTGCCCAAACCAAGTTCCAAGACTTCAAACCAATATCCGGTCAACCTCGACCTATTGGTACTTCATCCCAAGCATCGGTCACCCTTGACCTGCTAGAACTCCTTGCCAAGTGTCCGTCAATCCTTTGACCTACTTGGACTTTCCAACACCGTAAGTCCGATCATCCCCGATCCATCCGGATTTTCCTTGCCTGCTTCACTCACCAGACTTTCACCGGCTTTACTCACCAGGATTTCCACCTGCCTACATCCCACTAGGACTTTCTCACCGCCTAACATCCCGCTTAGGACTTTTCCACCGCTCGCTTCACTCACCGTGACTTTCCAACCGCCTAACATCCCGCTTAGGACTTTCCCACCCGGCTTCACTCACCAGACTTTCCAACCGCCTAACATCCCAGTTAGGACTTTCTCAACCTTCCACCACTGGGACTTTTCCTGCCAAGTCTCCATACTTGGACTTTTCGCGTGCCAAGCTCCTGCTTGGACTTTTCCAGTGCAAGTCTCCATACTTGGACTTTTCCAATGCCAAGCTCCTCGCTTGGACTTTTCGCGTGCCAAGCTCCCTGCTTGGACTTTTCCCGAATCAAGTCAACCTGCTTGGACTTTTCGCGTGCCAAGCTCCCTGCTTGGACTTTTCCCGAATCAGTCAACCAGTCAACCTTGACCTAAGGTTGCACCTACAATCTCCCGAACACCTATTCTTGTCAAACATCAAGAATACAACTCTCTTCTCGTCAAACATCGTCAAACATCAAAACACAACTCGAGTCAGGTCAACTCGAGTCAGGTCAACCAGGTCAACTATGACCTAAGGTTGCACCAACAATCTTCCCATTTTTGATGTTTGACAAAATCCAAAATCAAGTTAGGTTAACCCGATAACCCAACTTAGGTTTTCCAATGTTCTTCCTTCCAATGTTCTTTCTTGAACATTCTTCCAAAACCTACACTCTCCCCCTTGGGACATCTCTCCCCCTTTTTGACACACATCAAAAGTATTCCAATGTTCTTCCTTGACATTCCCATACCTTTCGTTAACCCGATAACCCAACTTGGGTTCTCCAATAATTCTCCAATGAACGCTCTCCCCTTTTTGACACACATCAAAAAGAGAAAGGAGGGTATCAAGGTCAAGAGTTTCTTCCTAATGAAAGTCCCATACCTTTCATTGAAACTCTTAATTTCCCTCGATACTAAACTCAACAACCAACTTAGTGATAATCCCATATCACTAATCCTCAAGGAGTAAAACTCCCTAAAGTCAACTCCCCTCGACCATTGCACCAACAATGTCTTGAGAGTTTCAAACCTTTAGAAATCCACAAACCCAACTTCCAACCTGAAATTTCGCATCAACAACAAAAATCGAAATTCCAAGACGCCGATCGGTTCTCGCATCGATCAAGATCCCCGATCGGTCCCCGACCGATCCACGCTTCACCGATCGCATCGATTGCCACCGATCGGTCACCGGACCGATCAGAACTTCCCGGATCGGTCCGTGACCGATCCACACTGAATCGAGATTTCGATTTCCCTTCCCGGAAATTCAGAAACTCCTAATAAATTCCAGAAAATTCCAAAAATCGTGAAATTTTGAGGATACATTCCTCATAACATATACTATCATGGAAAAATAATTTTCTATGAAAATAGTTTCCATTTTCAAATTTTGATACAAAATTCGAAAACTTTGAAATAGTTCAAAGTTAAGTCATCTTTGTATCATCTTGCTCAATGAAGAATGCTATCACTAGGAAAGCTTCATCAAGGTTTTTCAAATCAATTTTAAAATGTTTTTAAAACCATTTGAATTTAGGACCATAATCTTAGGGCTAGATGTACATGACTTGTACACAAGCTTTCCCTATGATCCTTAATTTCTTGAATTAGGGTCATCTAGGTACAATGACTATGCACCTTGATCCTAACTCATGATCCTAATATCTCACACACATCTAAGGTGCATCAAACCACATTCAAGTCAATTTGATGTGAGATATGGGTTAAGGTCAACTTAGGCTAAGGTCTTATGCATTTTCTAAACACAAATTTGATCTCAATATCAAGATGTGTTCTTCATCCTTAAATCAATTCAATTGATTATTAATGCAAGAGATGATGACATGGCATAAATGATATCATAAATGGAAACATGTGCCAATGTCATGATGTCATGGCATAAAGTTTGAAACTTAAATAAACATGACATAAAAACTAGCCTAAGCATTATCATGACATTTCAAATGATAATAAAACTAAACATGATGTCATGACATGTGAGGGCAAACAATCATGGCAAGTTAGCACAAATAAAATACCTAAATTCCCTATCTAAGTATCCTTAGCCTTAGCTAACTTAAAATCTAACCCTAGATTGCCCATATATCCCTAAGAGAAAACCAAAATCCCAATTATGGTATTTCTCTAGGTTTTCTTAAATTGTGCCAAATAAGATTAAAATCGATATTTTTCAAATATGGCACAATTTACTCTTCAAGGAGTAAATAATAATTCATTTTCATTTTCAAAGGTTATCAAAACCTTGAAAATGCTCCTTGAGTGTCAATTTCCTCAAAGTTGGGTTAACTACCCTTCTAATTGGAGTTGACACTCTCTAACCCATCTATGGGATAGAGAAGATGCTCCTAGGAACCCAATACCTATTTGAGCTCATTGGGTTCACTAAATATTCACTAGGGATAACTTCCCTAGCAACCCTCCTAATGACCCTCTTAGGCTTTAAAGCCTTGGTCATTTGGGTCTCATCAAGGTCAACTATAGGGGTGACTCCCCTTGTGACCTTGGTAATGGTCTTCCTAGCCCTAGATTTTGTTCCATAATCGAATGAAACATTATGATAAGTGGGCTTGACCAATTGGGACTTAGGTTTGTGACCCAAACCTTTCTTGTCCTTGGACTTGGGTTTTTGACCCCTAGACCCTAGAGTCAAATCCTTAAGAGCCTTTTCTAGAGAGTCAAGTCTTGACCTCAAGACTTGATTTTCTTTCTCTAATACCTCAAATTTTGATTTATCATTTTTCTTTGAGGTATTCCTAGGCATGTGTCTAGATGATTTGGGATTTCTATCTAGATTTTCCTTAGCCTTAGATGAGTTAATTCTAGGGTTAGCATTTCTAGAATTGTTCTTATCTAGGCTAACATGCTTGGCTCCTAAGCACATGTATCGATTTTTAGTGTTAACATGCTTATCATTATTGACAATGGCAATAAGACTACTAGCATGCATCCTACTAGAATTGCAAGAATGAGCTTTAAATGTTACCTTAGGGTTTGCCTTAGCTCCCCCTTTACATGTGTTTGGCCTCTTGTCCTTGTGAGGTTGCCTCCCCCTTGGACATTGACTCCTATAGTGTCCCCGTTGCTTGCATTGGAAGCACACCACGTGCTTCTTGCTCTTGCATGTCGGGACTCCGGTTTCCTTGACCTTTGGTGCCGGTGGAGTCTTCCTAACTCTCTTTGGACATTTGCTCTTGTAATGTCCATACTCCCTACACTCAAAGCATAATATATGTAATTTATTTGAAACTAAAATGCTTGAGTTACCTAGGGTTTGGGATGGATGACTCTCTCCTTCATCCCTTCCGGAGGTAGAATCTTCTTCTTGCTCCGATCTTGAACAAGAGGAACTCTCCTCCTCTTCTTCCTTGGATGTTGAGTAGCCCTCAACTCCCAATTCGCTCCCTCCATGATGTGAGCTACTTGGCTCACTAGGCTCCTCTTCATGGCTTGAAGTGGAGCTCTCCTCATGGTACTTGGCCAAGTTATCCCATAATTCCTTGGCATTGTTGTAACCTATCTTACACAAGATGTTAGTAGGCAATGAAAATTCAATTATTCTCATTACCTCTTCGTTGATTTCGGATTTGTGAATTTGTTCTCTTGTCCACTCCTCCTTCTCAAGTGGTTTTCCTTCCTTATCCACCGGAGGAGTAAAACCTTCTTGTACACAAAACCAATTCATTATGTTAGTCATAAGAAAGTACTTCATCCTTACCTTCCAATACGCCAAGTCGCCGCATTCGTAGAAGGGTGGAATGGTGATGTCTTCTCCAGAGATCCATCTCTAGCCCGTGCTCCCCGGTGTTGATCCGTCAAGAGCGGCCTCGCTCGATACCACTTGTTAGGATCCTTCAGACGGCTAGAAGGGGGGGTGTGAATAGCCGACCCCAAATTCTCGTTTCTTCCTACAATTTGTCACGCAGCGGAAAAATAAACAAGGAAACGAAAACAAGAAGATCAAACCTCAACGCGTCGATGTAACGAGGTTCGGAGATGATACTCCTACTCCTCGGCGTGTCCGTAAGGTGGACGAAGCCTCTCAATCCGTCGGTGAGTCCCGGAAAACCGGCTAATACAATATACTCCTTGTGGGTGGAGAAACCTCGCCACAATATTCTTGCAACAGAAGAAAGGAATACAACAAGAGATACAAGAAGACAAGAACAATGAATGTAAAAACACAGGTTTTCTTGCCTCCTTGCCGATTGGATTCGTTGAAGCAGCAGCTCCTCGGAACACCTACAACAGCAGACGAGAAGCTCACGCTAAGCTTGCGAAGAAGAGCTCAACAAAGCTCAAGCACCGTAGCAGCAGCTCTTTAGCAGAAGAGAAGAGGAAGAAGTTGTCGCGCAGCCCTCACCCCTTTATACCGCCAAGAAGACAATGAAGAAACTAGCCGCGTCACAACTAGAACCTCGATCGGCCTACGGACCGATCAGTTCAGGCCGATCGGTCCCCGCATCGACGCTAGTGCACGTAACCTTCAGCGCATCGATCGGTCCGGATCGATCGTGCCACCGATCTCGCCCACGCATCGATCCGCTCGCGACATCGTCCTCGATCGGTCCCCGCACCGATCAGAT
The DNA here is from genome assembly GCF_018446385.1 of Zingiber officinale. Classification (NCBI taxonomy): domain Eukaryota; kingdom Viridiplantae; phylum Streptophyta; class Magnoliopsida; order Zingiberales; family Zingiberaceae; genus Zingiber; species Zingiber officinale. The sequence goes on from NC_055989.1 coordinate 20,924,252, forward strand.
ATGGCCTGATCGGTCCGTGGACCGATCACCGCTTTTTTCGCTCTGTTTGCCGATCGGTCACCGATCGACAAGAACCGATCGTAGAGTTTTGAGATCCGATCGGTCACCGCACCGATCGAGCAACAAGATCACCGATCGGTCCGGTGATCGATCCGGAGCTTGGTTTTTGCCCAAACCAAGTTCCAAGACTTCAAACCAATATCCGTCAACCTTGACCTATTGGTACTTCATCCCAAGCATCTGGTCACTCCTTGACCTGCTAGAACTCCTTGCCAAGTGTCCGGTCAATCCTTTGACCTACTTGGACTTTCCAACACCAAGTCCGATCATCCCGATCCATCCGATTTTTCCTTGCTCGGCTTCACTCACGAGACTTTCACCGGCTTCACTCACCGGATTTCCACACCGCCTAACATCCCAGTTAGGACTTTCTCTCCACTCATCCAGGACTTTTCCACCGCCCGGCTTCACTCACGTGACTTTCCAACCGCCTAACATCCCAGTTAGGACTTTCCCACTGCTGGCTTCACTCACTGGGACTTTCCAACCGCCTAACATCCCGCTTAGGACTTTCTCACCGCCCGGCTTCACTCACGGGACTTTTCCCGCCAAGTCTCCATACTTGGACTTTTCGCGTGCCAAGCTCCTCGCTTGGACTTTGCCAAGTCTCCATACTTGACTTTTCCAATGCCAAGCTCCCTGCTGACTTTTCGCGCCAAGCTCCTGCTTGACTTTTCCAAAGGCAAGTCTCCATACTTGGACTTTTCCAATGCCAAGCTCCCTGCTCGGACTTTTCGCGTGCCAAGCTCCCTGCTTGGACTTTTCCCGAATCAAGTCAACCAGGTCAACCTTGACCTAAGGTTGCACCTACAATCTCCCGAACACCTATTCTTGTCAAACATCAAGAATACAACTCTCTTCTCGTCAAACATCGTCAAACATCAAAACACAACTCGAGTCAGGTCAACTCGAGTCAGGTCAACCAAGTCAACCTTGACCTAAGGTTGCACCAACACTCTCCAGGATAACTCGCCCTCGCCTCATTATCTCCATGTCACTTAGAGGAAGAGGATGAACCTCCGAAGCCTAGGTCAAGACTTCAGCTGCACCGGGTAAAGTGTGAAATTATTTTCCTAGAAGAAATAAAATATTCATACAGTGATGACAGAACAGAAAGAAAAGCTTACCCAGGGAGCGAGGAGTCTCCTGGGTCAGATTGCTCAGGCGAAAGTAAGACAACAATTCCTCAGATAGTATACGCATTAAGTTAATGCGCCAACCGGCCAGGCGAGACGAGGCTTCCAAATAAGAAGTGTCAAGATGAAATTCGCCCATCTCAGGAGAGGAGGGAAGTAGATGTTGCCATCGCAAGGGTCACTCCACGTCGCGGGAAAAGGCAATGAAGAAAAATTGGTCTCTCCATCTTGGGTCAGAAGGCGGTAGGGATGAGAAAAAATTAGTTCGGAGACGGGGCTAAAAACGAAATGTGCCTTCTTCCTGGCGCCGTAGGGTGCAGAAGCAATGAAATAAGTAGGCGGACCAGGATATTGATGTATTCCGGTTGGGATGATCACTTGCACGGCATTTTCGACCCCATAAGTGTAACGTAAGTCATCTCGAGCACATTCATCGAAAGAGGAAGAGCCGGGGTAAAGTATAGACGCCAAAGAAGAGAGAAAAGAAGGGGACGCCATGAGAAGCGGAAACGAAAAGAGGGAGGATTAAGCGAAAAAGGATCGGGTCGAAAGTGGCAAGAGCAGGAAGGATGCAAGTAAAAGGCAGAAGAAAAGGACGTCAAACGTTGCAAATCGAAAGCAAGGAGAATATTTATAGGCGCCTAGCAAAGGGGTATTTTCGTCAGATTATCAGCCGTCGGCGCAAAATCATGGGCGGAAACAACGAGAACCGTAGGATCAGCCTCGGAAATAACGCCTAAGGGCATACTTGGAAAAGTACTGGCACGAAGTACGAAGAGGCGGACCTCGAGAAAAGATTCCTTGTACTCAAAAAAGTAATCGCGCTTCCCCGAGCTGGCTTGTCTCTTAAATAACGACCTGTATTTGAGCAGACCTGAATAACGAGGAGTCCTGGTATACATTTAATTTCCTGGTCGGCCTCAACACAGTCCTGGAGCCGGACTGATCTTGGCCTGTACATAATTTTTAATGTCCTGGTCTCCAAACTTAGACCGACTTGCAAAAGGGACCAAGGAAAGATCGAGAAGCAAGAATAAGGCAGAATCAGCGGGGGAAGGTAACAAAGCAGGTCTGGAAATTAGAAAGATCCCTGACCAGGGGTAAGTGAGACGTAAAACAAAGGGTCGAAGCATAAACAGGAGAAGGATCGATTATCAACAATAGTAGATCAACACAATATCAGCTGACTGCTATGATAAAAGTCAAGGGCCCGATATTAAAGCATATCATTGGGAGCACAAGCATGCCAAAAGAAAGATAAGTTTAGAAAGATGTTGAAATAAAAGCAAAGTTGGTTAATTACAATTTCACATCAAGACATGCAATAGATGGTGCCAATCTAGGGGTGGTTGTCTGCAGGAGCCGAGTCATCAATAGTAGAGTCCGCAGGAGGTTCAGGCGGGCAGGGAGCAGGGTCAGCCGGAGGCTCGGGCAAAAGGAAGAAGTCGTCATCATCCTTAAAAGAGGGGAAGGACCCATCAGGAATCTCATCCATGATGCGACCTATATCTAAAAAAACTTCTGAAGGGATAGCTAGAATCATATTCTGTGCAAGCATTTGACGAGCTCCTCCGTCCACGCCGCAACATACCATGAAGTTCATTAAATCTCCCATTTTTTTCATAAAAAAGGGGGAGGTAACATATGCTTGCCTATAATCCCTCAGCCGACCCACTTCGCCTGCCAGATAATCGGCCAGCTTGGTCTCTGCTTTTTCCGTATCAGCGCGGGCTTGAGTTAGGGCTTCTTGCCTTTGGGAGGCATCCTCTTGAATTTTCAGAAGGTCGGCCTGTACAGCTTTGAGAGTCGCCTGGCTAGTCTCCCACTGGCTTTGAAGAGCCTTCTCCCGGTCTGCGCTAGAAGTCAGGTGACTTTGGACTTCTGCCAGGGTCTTTTGAAGACTCTCCTGGGTTTCTTGCAAGTTAGCCAATTGAGCATCCTTCTTCTCTAGCTCAGCCTCTAGCTCTTGGCGCTTTTCTGCCTCGGAGGCCAACTCTGACTCACTTGTCTGCAAAACTATTTCCAAGGCCTTTATCTTGTCAAAAGCTGCGTGAGAAATATCGCGGGCTGATTCAGCAGACTCTCCAATTAAGCGAAGATAGTGTGCCAGATCTCCAGGAGTTGGGTTGAGCGGATCGCGGGGAGTCAAGGGCAGTTCTATTTCCTCCAGCCGAGCCTTCAGCGCTTCATTTTCTCTCTGCAAGCTGTATGCGTACTTAACGGCACTTAGATTGGTGGAGCAGACCTGTGTCAGATATAAGAAGAAAGGTTATAAAAGATTGCAGCAGAGGAACATAAAGGTAGAAAGACTTACAGCAACCATCTGACAAGCTGCTTGATTTAGCCCCCCAATGGCGCATTCTTCCAAAATTTGCGATTGCCAATGCGCCAGGAGGCCGCTAAATCGCCCTCTAACTCGATCAGAGCAGTAAGGGGAGGAGCCCCATCAGTAGTTCTTGCGGCGACTCCCGAGCCTGTGGATGAAGGCAGCGCCAAAAATCAGTGAAGGAATATTTCTTACAAGTTTTCCTCCGGGATCCCGAAGTAGACAAGGGAGCATCTAAGCGAAGGGGGGCAGATGGAGTGTCAGAGCTCCCGGGCTGGTCCGCTAAGGGTAAAGGTGGCTGACCGGGAGAAGAGGCTGGAGCTTGCGAAGAAGCCTGCTCAGGAGCTATATCTCGACCGGGAGCCAGGACTGATAGGCGGGGGGACACGACAGGAACCTCAGGCCCCATAGTGCTCTCCCGGGCAGGAGATGCAGCTGGGATTTCCAAAGGGCGATGAGCGGCAGAAGAGCGACGGCCGGAAAGGAGTGGTGGGGGTGACACTTGAATAGCTAGAGTCACTCTTTTCCTCTTGCGTTGGAGTTTTAGGCGTTCAGCCGGTCGGGGAAATGCCAGTTGCCTCTCCTCAACCTGCTCTCCAGCGGCCTCCCCGACCTGTTCTTCAGAGGCTTCCTCAACTTGCCCAGCCATGGATAGCTCAGCCTGTTCTATAGCAACTGGGCCTTCCGCGGGAAACACCTCCAGGGGAAGCGCTGTGAAAGTTACTTCCTGGGTCGTCACTGGCAAAATGGGTGGTGGAACAGAAGGAGCGGATTGCGAAGCAGAAGGAGCAGATCGGGAGGAAGCTGCTACACCCCGTCTAAGCTCCTCACCTAGATTTTTCAAATAAGAGGAGGACCGGCGCTTAACATCGGAGGAGTAGGCTCGGTACATGGCAGCCTCTGCGATAAAGAAGAAAGATACCTCAGTTAGCGAATAATAGATGAAAGGAAAACAAGGTCTTACCAAACGGAGCCCCGATGTCCTTCTGAACAGGGTTGAGCCCAAATAAATATAGAAAGCCTTCCAACAACAACACAGAAAAGCTAACAAGTACGCCTTGAAGTGCTTCGGAGGCAGGGATACAAGCAGGCTGGTGCTGGTGTGTAGGAAGGTCGGCAGGAAGGTCTGGGCGCCATTGTATGGGCCCAACCAGTGGTTGAGGTAGTCTAACAAAGAAAAAAATGAGATTTCCACCCTTTGTTTGAAGAAGGCATGTCTGAGAAGAACTTGTAGCCGGGCCTAGCTTGTACCATAAACACTCTGGGTTCCGAGCGTTTGAAAGAATAGAAGTGGTGAAAAAGATGAACAGTCAAGGGAAGTTGATATACACGACAAAGAATCACGGTGCCGCAGACTGCCCTAAAGAAGTTAGGGGCAAACTGAGAGATACAAATACCAAAGTATTCACTCAGGGAAGAAATGAATGGATAGAGGGGAAAACGAAGACCTCCTAAAATCTGGTCTCTAAAAATGGTTACGAAACCTTCCGGAGGGCTAGCAGGATGCTCTTGCGGTGTGGTAACTCGGAGTTCATAAGTGTCATCAAGATGCAGGTCCGAGCGAATCACTGATAGGTCGTGGTCATCCATATCTGAAATGAAGCAGGAATACCAAAGAGTGGTCTTACCATTAGCCATTATCAGGGTAAAGGGGGTTGAGGATGAGATTAGTCGAAGAGGAGAAGAACGCTAGACGGAGGAGCTTAGAAGAGGAAAGGTGCGGACGCCGGTGAAGTCGAAGCGACCGGAAGCAAGCAGTCAAAATACGCAAGGCAATGACTGCAGACGACCTTTAGGGTTTATAAAGGGAGTGTTCCTAGGGAATATCAAAAAGAAGAGTATCTTTTTGGGTGAAGCGCTTAAAACCGTCCGATTGTTGAAGAATATACTCTTATGGGAAAGCGTGTACAAAAAGGAGTGGTGTGGGCGGCATCACTCTGCATAAGCAATAAAGGCAGATGACATGTGTCGATCTCCGAGGAGCTGTATTAATGATGGACGTGATAAGGAAATCATGATATGAAGCAAGCGTACGGAAATGCTTACCACACGCTTTTCTGGGGAACCGTGAAAGAAAAATAGCGGGAAAGGAATTCAAACACAGCAAGGCCAAGGCTAAGTAAAGTGTTAATATGACTATCCCCTCAACACCACTAATAATATGTTTCTTGATGACAGACGAAGTGGAAGCTCTTCGAACGATTCCGGGTCGGGAGTTTGATCCCCAGATCGGCAACCTATATCCGGGTCGGGAGTTCGACCCCCAGATCGGCAACCTATATCTGGATCGGAAGTTAGACCCCCAGGTCGGCTGCATGTGTCCTGGTTGGTGGATCGATCCGCAGGTTGGCAACATTTATCTGGACCAGGAAAGCTTCTGCTCGGTCGGCTATTCCAGACTCTTGTCCCAGTGCAAGTTATAAGTGAGTTCTGCTCTCACGCCCAACGACCGAGCTGCTCGGTCGGCTATTCCAGACTCTTGCTCCAGTGCAAGTTATAAGTGAGCTCTGCTCTCACGCCCAACGACCGAGCTGCTCGGTCGGCTATTCCAGACTCTTGCCCCAGTGCAAGTTATAAGTGAGCTCTGCTCTCACGCCCAACGACCGAGCTACTCGGTCGGCTATTCCAGACTCTTGCCCCAGTGCAAGTTATAAGTGAGCTCTGCTCTCACGCCCAACAACCGAGCTGCTCGGTCGACTATTCCAGACTCTTGCCCTAGTACAAGTTATAAGTGAGATCTGCTCTCACGCCCAACGACCGAGCTGCTCGGTCGGCTGTCCCAGACTCTTGCCTCAGTGCAAGTTATAAGTGAGGTCTGCTCTCATGCCCAACGACCGAGCTGCTCGGTCGGCTATTCCAGACTCTTGCCCCAGTGCAAGTTATAAGTGAGCTCTGCTCTCACGCCCAACGACCGAGCTGCTCGGTCGGCTGTCCCAGACTCTTGCCTCAGTGCAAGTTATAAGTGAGCTCTGCTCTCACGCCCAACGACCGAACCGCCTGCTCGGTGGCTATTCCGACTCTTGCCCCAAAGGTTATAAGTGAGCTATGCTCTCGCGCCCAACGACCTTCGGTCGGCTATTCCAGAACTCTTGCATCGGTGCAAGTTATAAGTGAGCTCTGCTCTCGCCCAACGACCGAGCTGCTCGGTCGGCTTTTCCAGACTCTCGCCTCTAGCGAGTTATAAGTGAGCTCGCTCTCACGCCCAACGACAGCTGCTCGGTCGGCTATTCCAGAACTCTTGCCCAGTGCAAGTTATAAGTGAGCTCTGCTCTCACGCCCAACGACCGAGCTGCTCGGTCGGCTGTCCCAGACTCTTGCCTCAGTGCAAGTTATAAGTGAGCTCTGCTCTCATGCCCAACGACCGAGCTACTCGGTCTGCTATTCCAGACTCTTGCTCCAGTGCAAGTTATAAGTGAGCTCTGCTCTCACGCCCAACGACCGAGCTGCTCGGTCGGCTGCCCCAGACTTTTGCCTCAGTGCAAGTTATAACTGAGCTCTGCTCTCACGCCCAACGACCGAGCTGCTCGGTCGGCTGTCCCAGACTCTTGCCTCAGTGCAAGTTATAAGTGAGCTATGCTCTCACGCCCAACGACCGAGCTGCTCGGTCGGCTTTTCCAGACTCTCGCCTCAGGGCGAGTTATAAGTGAGCTCTGCTCTCACGCCCAACGACCGAGCTGCTCGGTCGGCTTTTCCAGACTCTCGCCTCAGGGCGAGTTATAAGTGAGCTCTGCTCTCACGCCCAACGACCTTTCAGTCAGGCTGGCATGTCTCACGCTGATCGAAGCATCTTCAAGTGATCAGGTCAGCTTCATATAATCCTATTTTAGCTCCCTTATGCAAATATGCGATGGATGAGTTTTTACCAAATATGGGAGGTTATCTTCAACAGAGCAGCAATATTAACTAGAAAATCAGGTTCGCCCGTTCATCACAGTATTAATTTTCAAGTATTATATTAGTCTGACTATCTAAGTTCGTAAAGATAATTCATGGTAAAATTCTTATTTCATAAGTCGGTTTATAAGAATGTTTGCTAGGTGCGAAAATAGCAGTAATATCAAATTTATAGGTCAAGCAGCAAATTGACTCTCACAATAGACCAAATGGGCAAATGGAATCGAGCGGGATGGACTGCCCAGGAGGATGAGCCTCTCCAACTAATAAATCTCAGGGTCACAGGCAAGTACAGCAGCATAGTTCAGTGAGCATACAAAACATTCATTACAAAGCCAGCACACACTATACGAGCTCAATAGCTGAATTACTGTTTATGAATTACATAAGACAAGTAAGGGATACATGTGCTGCCACATGAAGGAACGTCCTATAGGAAGGAACGTCCTACAAGTCAGGAACCACTGAGACAACTAGAGCCCGAACAGGAGCCACTGAGACAACTAAAGCCCGGACAGGAGCCACTGAGACAACTAGAGACCGGACAGAAGTCACTGAGACAACTAGAGCCCGGACAGGAGTCACTGAGACAACTAAAGCCCAGACAGGAGCTACAGGAGTTAGTTAAGGGATGTAGGCACTGCCACTGGAAGGAACATCCTGAGGGTCAAAAGCCACTGGGATGTTTGAAGCTCGGGCCAGCTCCGCTTGAAGGGATCTGATGACTGTCTGTTGCTGAGAGATGGTGTCTTGTTTATCATTAAGGCACGTACGGAGGAGGGATAGCTCGGTCTCATGCTCTTGCTGCAGATGCTCCTGGAGGCTAAGTTGACGTTGCAAGTCAGACTGGTATTTCTCTTTCATCGTCTTTTCAGCGTGAACGCGAGATTTAGCAAGGCGATACAAGGCGTCTGCATCCCGCCAGGGAGCGAGTTGACGATCTCGATCCATGGACATATTTTTCAGTTCATGCTCCTTCTCTGCAAGCTATAGGGTGAGTTGATTTAGCCGCACTTGGGGGGATGGCTGATCAACCTCATCGGAAGAGGGCGAATGCATTGTGTCAAGGAGAAACCGGGAGAAGGCAGAGTGACGAAAAGCAGAAAGAAAGCAGGGGAAAAGAAGGATACGAGAAGGGAGCGTCTTGAGGTCTTTTTAAAGAAGAGATTGAGTACTTAAGACAAAGCAATTACGCAGGCACCGTACCCCAGGCAACCACTAAAGCAATTACGCAGGCACCGTACCCCAGGCAACCACTAAAGCAATTACGCAGGCACCGTACCCCAGGCAACCACTAAAGCAATTCGCAGGCGCCGTACCACAAGCAACCACTAAAGCAATTACGCAGACAGGGTATCCCAGGCGACAGGACATAAAGGTTGGTACGGTATGTAGGGCAGGAGGCAGAGAGCATAGAGGTGTGTATGGGTTTAGTCAGTCAGACTTGGGTCTTCCTTCGACTAGACTTGAGGGGGAGGCTTGTGATACGGTGTATGAATGTGGAGTCTGTGAGAAGATCTGGCACGGAGTCAAAGACACAGAAGGGTCAAAAGTCACGCCAGCCTGGAGGTCAGAAGTCTAGCCCTCGTGGCTAGTCAAAAGTTATACCAGCCTGGAGGTCAAAAGTCTAGCCTCCGTGGCAATGCCATCGTGGAGGTCAAGAATCAGAATTACAAGAAGGTCAAGATTCCGGCACATGTGGCTAAAGTCAAAGCTTCAGTTAAGGGACTGGTCAAAGGACAGTATTTACGAGGTGGGCCGGATCTGACCTCGAAGGGAATCGAAAATGGACCTGACCCACATGATCAAAGTCAATTGAGGATCGGATCCATGGGTCAGATATAATAAGGGATTGAGTGCGATTAGGGAGCCAGCTTATTGACTGGATGGGTATACCGAATAAAACTTCCGATGAAGCGATACAGGTCGGGAAGCTGACCCAGCGTCCAGGTCGGGACGTTCATACCATGGATAACAGCGGACAGATACAGGTCGGGAAGCTGACCCAGCGTGCAGGTCGGGACGTTCATACCATGGATAACAGCGGACAGATACAGGCCGGGAAGCTGACCCAGCGTGCAGGTCGAGCGTGCAGGTCAGGGAACCGACCCAGCGTGCAGGTCGGGACGTTCATACCATGGATAACAGCGGACAGATGCAGGTCGGGAATTAGACCCAACGTGCAGGTCGGAACGTACATGCCCTGGATAGCAATAAGCAGATGCGGGTCGGGAATTAGACCCAACGTGCAGGTCGGAGCGTACATGCCCTGGATAGCAATAAGTAGATGCGGGTCGGGAATTAGACCCAACGTGCAAGTCGGAACGTACATGCCCTGGATAGCAATAAGCAGATGTGGGTCGGGAATTAGACCCAACGTGCAGGTCGGAACGTACATGCCCTGGATAGCAATAAGCAGATGCGGGTCGAGAATTAGACCCAACGTGCAGGTTGGAACGTACTTGCCTTGGATAACAATAAGCAGAGGCGGTAGGGAATCAGATCCAGCGTGCAGGTCGGAACGTACTTGCCTGGGATAGCAATAAGCAGAGGCGGTCGTGAATCAGCAGGTCGTCGAGATGTACATACTTTGAATGACGCAGACGAAGGTGGGTCAGGAGGTTGGATACTACATGACAAATAAGCATGCAAAGAATCGTAACCACTTGTCATAGAATAATCATCACATGTCAGGGAATATTCTAACGGTGGGAGGCTCATACTCCTCTTGGTTCCTCCGCCAGCCTATAAAAGAAAGCAACGTGTCGACCACCACCAGACAGAGCCTGACGCCCGACATTCCCTGACATTCGCCAGGTTCCAAAAGTCTCAGTTGCAGTATAAAAAGGGATGCTTTGTCCCTTATGCAAGTACGCTCACTGGTCATTTCTTACTAGTCTTTTACTTTTCGTGCTTTTTCTGTGATTTCTGAGGAAAAAGTACCTGACTTAAGCGTCGGAGGGCCTGACCTGGGGACTTTTTCCCTGGTTTCTGATCTCTAACGACCGGTGGACTCGTCTGAGTGTGTGCAGATCAATAGCGTCATCATCCTGATCATTTCTCTCTGTAGAACCGCCCGTGCGAACTTGTCCAGGGGGTACCTCGCTGACTCAGCGTCTCAACGACTCTCCGTCAACTTTTAGCACAGCAAAGCCCACCTTCATCCGACTCAGCTTCCGGACGGGATCAATTATTTTTATTATTATTAATTGCAACATGTTAAATGTGATGGGAAATCTAGCGAAAGGCAAATAATTTAACATCCAAACAAATCTTATGCTGAAAGCTTTTTTTTTACGTTGAAACTATCGAATGTCACTACAAATCACGCATAATTTGGAACTTCAGGTTCCCAAAAACTCAATATACAAAGACCCACAGCTCAAAGAATGTCTCTGCTGCTGCTCAACCCCCACATCATAAGAAGGGAACTCCAGTACCATGTGTGTTCTGCATTTTGGAGGAAAAAAAATGTAATCAGCTCGGTGAGAGAAGAAATGAATTGATCTGGAACTACAATTATCATTTCTTAAAAGTTATTTTATAACAACACCAACATATTCTTGCACTACAACAATTTAGACTTAGCAACATACACTTTTGAATACAATTACATACCAATCAATGGTAGTTCATTGCTAATGCTATTTTAAGATATTTTATGCGAGATCAATTGAAATATTAAGTCTTCATTATCCCAAATGTTAGCGTCAGTGTAAGTTACGGATACAAGTGCAGAGAAGGTAGATGAAGATTCTGAATATTGCTAACTCATCAAAACCTATAAACTCCTTCCGTTTTGTCCATTACTTCAAATGTGGGATTAAATCTAAAGTATGACAATGTTGTCAATTAATTCATAGTTTAAAATTAACCACTGGATTATAACTTTAAAAACTCTATCAGGCCACAATTCTCTGGATGATCATAATCTCCTCCATTTAAGAGTTAAGGTTCGATGCCTTTCATCGAGTTATACAATCCAACCAAATCCAAAATCACCCGATGGGTGACGAGTGAGGCTCTGATGGTGGCACTGCCATCGTACAACTAACTCTTCCCAAAACATTCACCTTACCATGAAAATCACAACTCAACCAATGAAAGAACTAACCATTACATTTTAGGGCTAAATATTGACTTCAATCATGAGTTTTCATTCGGTTCCAACAGCACCAAATTGAACCAATTGGATTGAACCAAAAATTGTAATGTTAATATTTTAAATAAAACAAAAGCAAATTAATATGTAAATCAAATTGAAAGATAACCAAAATTGTTGGTTTGGTACAAGTTAGGTTCAGTTTGAACCAAATTTGCATTCAATTACAACTTTATTACTCAAAATTTTGTTATATAATCAATATGTTAGATTAAATTATCATGTTGTGCTACTTCACAGTTACTCCAACCAAAACCAAAACTAATTTTTATGTTACTTCTATCAATTACCCAACCAATGCATACCTATTTAGTGTATAAACTGTCATTTGTTTGATTTGTTTGTTTTTTCAATTTGAACTTGATAACTCCATTTAAATTGTTTTACTTTATCAAAGTCAAGTAACTTTCCTCACTAACCCATGATATGTGCCTAAACTTGGGAGTGCCACAAACTAGTCCAAATCATGACAATTTTGTGATATAAGATGATAATGATAAAGGAATAATTGCTAAAAATGGCAGGAATTTTTGATATTTCAATGCATATATAACAACAATCTAATTTTATCAAATATAATGTGTTAAATTAGAAAGGGAGTCTTGGCATGACGATAAAATTGTTACCTATGATCTAGAGGTCATATAATTCACGTCACAAAAATAGCTTCTTAGAATGCAAAGAAAATTGCGTGCAATAGATTCTTCCTCGGAACCCCATATTGATGGTTGCTTCGTGTACTGGATTGTCTTTTTATAATGTGTTAAATTAATAATGGGATAAATTTGTTATAAAATTAAAAGTATGTGCATAGATTTATTAAAATTGAAAGTTCGTTCGACTCAATAAAACATCAAATTTTCATACTAAATTGAGTAATTAACACAATAATAAACAATGTTAGATGAGATATGTCAAAGTTGATCCAACTAGTTTAGGGTAGCTCATCAATAAGTTAATGACTGATGGGTAGAACGTACTCCTCTAAATTTGAGGTGTAAGCACAATGAGCTTTCATTGGGAGTAGTAGTGGAGCACCTACGGACGTGCTACAAGTAGTGGTGGGCACAAACATGAAAGTAAGCATTGATTTAATTTAGGACTTAATTAAAGTACCCCTGCTTTATTAAATCCATTCTTCTGTTTACGGCCCAATTTTCAACCTTCTGTTTGTAAGCCAAATTTGGGATTTATCAATCCCATTATTTTCAAACAATTTAGTATCACATATTGATTTCATGAGAATTAACACTTGCTCGTATTTAAGTTAGCACTCATACATTCATATCTATGAATTACACTCAAGCCAAGATCTTCATCCGATAAAATTAGACCAACCCTTTATTACTTGAAGAATTTTGTACATTAATTTCTCATTCATACAAGAAATTAATTTATGAAAGCCTCCTTGCAAAATAGTCATCCATGTTCCTATTCGACCAATTGGCTACGAAAGCCAATGTCAACAAACAAGAGTATCATTTTTGTGCCATCAACAAAATAAATCAAATGAAGATATTTCAAAAATGGCACATAATATCATAATCTTTTTAACAACAATAAACTCATCTTTAACTCTTTTGTAATTATTGCAAAATGTATAATTGAAAAAAAAAAAGAAACTGTCCAACATTGACTATGATGACATTTTTTATGAATGTTGCAAATTTGAATTATTGATACATTTCATATCATATATGGCATTCAATCATACATATAAGGGTGGGCAAAAAATTTGATCAAATGGATTTGTCTACTTTGATCAAGAAATTTGGAATATTTAGGTTTTGAGTGGGTTTACAAATCCCAAAAATATAGCGTACTTGGATCTTGGGTTGGATGTGGATACCTAGTTCAAAGTACCCAAATTAAGTAAGAATACTATAGTTTTTGTCTTAGAGACTATAATTATATAGCATTAAGTAGGAGTTTTAATATCTTAGTTATGTTTTTGCTTTGATGGTGAACAAAAACAGTTAACTGACCATTGTGACCCAACAACTATGATTGATTGTTTCTGGTCAAATAAAAAAGAAAAATTTAGAAGGCCAAGGGGAAGATTCAAGATGCTATATACTATCAATTACTTTTCTGTATATAACACAAGTCAATTGAAGGAATAGTATACATTGTTACAATCATTAATCGACACCCAATATTATTAATAAGTTTGGAAGGAAAAGATGAAGGATTTAATGAGCAATGAAAAACTATGTCACAACAATATTCGCAATAAGATTGATATGGCTAAATGGTAAAACATAGTCAACCTAAATAATTGGAACATATGGATGGCAACTGTCATGTCTAATAGAGAAGGGTTTGGCTAATATATTAAGGAACAAATAATACAAGATGGATGGACTGAGAAGTGGAAGAAGCAAAAAATTCTTCAAATTGAAATTACCCTATAATAAACCATCCTAATTATTTTAATACCCTTAAAAATATTTTCTGCAATACTAAATGAATTCCATCTAAACACATCTCCAAAATGTAAAATCAAACAGCATGGTAAATAAAGTTGCAATAAGGAAATGGAGTGCCATCAAAAATTAACATATTAACTTACTGGCAATTTGATTAAACAGGTTTTTTAAGGTTCAAACAGTTATCTGCCGCTTCATCGAAGAGCTCCTGAACCTGCTTCAACTCTTTCTCTGTGATAAGATAAATTGTCCAAAAAGAATTAAATTCATGAGACTCCACAATTTAACACCATTATATACCATTTGCAAGCTAAACATATCATGTTATCTATAATAATTCACCTATCTAGTACCTTACATTAGAAAAGCTAAACAAGTTAGAATAGTAAATTGTAGGAAGAATTATTTTACATTGGACACTTTGGTAGACGATAATTAATAAACAAAAACAAAAAAAAATAACACTAGGAAGCATTTTCCGTATCTTTGGTATGCTTCTTTTACCAAAGAGTGTATTAGAGAAACATCAGCTTTTTGTATTCTTTGACTTCCCAAGTATTAATATATCTGAATCAACAGGACGAAAGTAGGCTGTGAAAATAAGGGATAATGTTACCTAAGGCATGAAGAAAAAAAGGTACTGGAATCTTCTTTCATTTTGTTCAGCGAATAAATTTGTAGTTGCAATGAGAATATGGAAATAAGTATTTTCTATCTTTGTGATCTTTCATTAAAATGAAATATCAAAGGATAAACCACCTTTATTGTATCGTGTTTTTCATACAAAAGCGAGCTAATGCTAGTTTCTCAAACTTTGGTCCAGATTTCATAAAACACAGTGTATGGCTTTGGATCAAATAAACCATCATATAAAAAATAATATGAATTGATGTAGTCCCATTACAAACAAGAAAACTGAAAAACTCCATTCTAGAATGGTAGGAACACAACATGCCTGTGGCCTCTAGTTGTTTTTGAAGCTCCAAACGCACTGCTTCATTCTCTGCCTGAAAATCAAGTGACAAACAAACAGTTTGAGCTCACAAAAGTAGTAGTAACATAGAGATGTGTTGTTTTTCCTTCCAAAACTCCCGTTCATTTCAATGTGATCTGTGAAGACTAAAAAGGGCAGCATGGTGCATGAAGCTCCCGCCATGTAGGGTCTCGGAGAAGGATCCATTGTACGCAGTCTTATCATACTTTTTGCAAGAGATCGTTTCCAAAACTGTGAAGACTAAGCCAAATTATCCATTTTACCTGGAGTTCTGCAATTCTTTTGAGCTGAGCCTCTTCCCCTGATAAGGGCAAGGCGGTAACAAGGACATCAAACTGCTATGAAAGAAACACTCTGCTTAGTAGAAATAAAGAGGATACAGTCATGACATAGAAAAGACAAAATATTTCTTCAGGTTAAAACTTGAAAGTATAATCAGTATTTTTAAAACACTGGATAAGGCTAGAGTGGCACGAGAAAATATATCAATGAACAAAAAAGTATGACATTGATTGTTGGAAATGTGAATGGAATAATGAGGTAGAGACGAAGAGACTATTGTGCATGGATTGTTAATCCCACATTAGAAATATCTTGACTTTATTGTTGGTTTAAATTATGGCACATGCATTGATATTGTAAACATATGCATGGGGAGAGACTCTCTCACGCGTGGGTGCGCAGGGGTGAGTGCAAATCCAGGACCTGGATTATATTGAACCAAGGTTGATTCATGTGCGAGCACGACCTGCGCACGTTGAATGCCGGACCGGTTAAGGTAAGATTTGTCTAAGTGAATAAACCAACATTTTGCCACCTCTTTCTGCTGAGCAGAGTGTAACGGAAGCATTAATATAAAATTAATGACAATTCCTTAACGTCTCAACATTAATGATGATATTAAACTCATTAATGGTGACTTCGTAATGCCTCGGCATTGATGACGTCATTAAACCCATTAATAATGATTCCGTAACGTCACGACATTATATTAATAACGACATTAAACCCAACATTAAATGACCATAATTTGGTCATTCATTGCAAGCAAGGTGAAAACTCCCATATAAGGAGACTGGATCTTGAGCAAAAGCAAGAGCAAGAGCAACAACGAGAGCAAAAGCGAAAGCGAAAGCAAAATAATTCCTCCATCTTCGTTCCTCGATTCTTTGCTCTCAGCCATGCATCCGTTTGGCTGAACCATTCGTGATAACATTCGAGTGCATTCTCAATTCACCATGAACAACCAGTGCTTGGTTGCGTGCATGGTTTTGCTGTTTTATCTTGGGAACAGACAACCCGAGAGAACCTTGAAGCACAGCTAAGGTGGGACGAATATGTTTCAAGGAAATTGCGTTGAACGAGACCTTGGTATCTTAACGAATTTTCTTCCTGATTCGGTGATCAACTCCCGATTCTACTACACACCGTATCAACTTTGCAACTCGGACCACCGGAAGCTTGGCTGAACCAGCCCCGCTGGCAGCCTGAAATTATCCGCTCAGGTCATCTCAATAGATAAATTAGAAATGATTTTGTGTAATTTCAATTCTGTAATTTCCCCAATATCTCCGACAACGGGTTGTCCAACAATCTTGAAATAGATTGAGTTCTGTAGAGATAGCCACAAAACAAAGTATTAAGGTGCAACAGACTCAACACCTTAAGGCTCTCTCTGCCCCGATTGAAACTGTGACAATCAACTATGGGGAAACCAAAGAAGTTCACTAGAGTGAACTTCAAAAGGCAGCAGCAGAAGATATTCTTCTACTTGACAACGCTCAATCTGGCTCAATTCTTGACTGAGGACCCTCCCAAGCGTGCTGAGGATACTGACATGCAGGCCATCAGTGCAGTGGAGGCATGGACTCATTCTGAATTCCTTTGCCGAAACTACATCCTCAACTGCCTTACCGACTCACTGTATGTTGTGTATAGCATGAAGAGAACGACTAAGGAGCTGTGGGAGTCCTTGGACAAGAAGTACAAGACGGAGGATGCAAGGGCCAAGAAGTTTATCATGGGTTGATTCCTGGACTACAAAAGGTTGACTCCAAGATGGTGATCAGCCAAGTCCAGGAGCTTTAAGTGATCTTGCACGAGATCCACTCAAAAGGGATGGTTCTGAGTGAAATCTTCTACGTGGCTGCTATTATTGAGAAGTTGCTTCAAGACTCGAAGGACTTCAAGAATTACCTGAAGCACAAGCGAAAGGAGATGAATGTGGAAGAACTCATTGTTAGACTTCGCATCGAAGAAGACAACAAGAGTTCAGGGAGAAAGCTATTCTCTCAAGCTACTGTGAAAGCTAACGTGGTCGAGCATAGTCAAAACTCGAAGCGAAAGAACCCAAAGACTTCCAAGATAGGAGGAGTTATTAAGAAATTCTCTAGGAAGTGCTTCAATTGTGGTCGAACTGGTCATAAATCTTCGGAATGCAGAAAGCCGAAGAAGAAACAGGAGACTAACCTGAACGAGGGACTAGAAATGGACGGCCTCTGCGCAGTGGTCTCTGAACTGAACTGAACCTAGTCGGTTCAAACCCACGACAATGGTGGATCGATACTGGAGTCACCAGACATGTCTGCTGCAATAAGGAGCTGCTCTACAACTTTGAAGAAGTCAATGGAGACAAGTTGTTCATGGGAAACTCAGCTACCTCGGACATCATGGACCAAGGAAAAGTGGTGCTGAAAGTGACACCTTACTTTAAATAATGTGTTGTATGTTTCGAAGATTCGGAAGAATCTAATGTCCGGATCACTGTTAAGCAAGCATAATTTTCGCATTGTTTTTGAGTCAGAATTGTATTGTCAAATAATAGAATGTTTGTAGAAAGGGGTTATGTATCTGATGGGTCGTTCAAGCTCAATGTAATGACCATTAGGCCTAAGATAAATAAAGATGAAAGCTCTTTCACTTATATGCTTGAGTTTTCATGTTTGTAGCATGGTAAACTAGGGCATGTTAACTACGATGTGTTACATAAATTAATAAATATGCGAAACATACCTACATTCCAGCCTGACCCAAAATACAAGTGTGAAATTTGTGTTGAAACAAAAATGACAAGGTCATCCTTTCAACATGTTGAGAGAAGCAACGAACCACTTGGGCTAATTCACACCGACGTGTGCGACCTCAAAGGTACACCAACACGTGGTGGAAATAAATACTTCATCACTTTTATAGATGATAACACAAAATATTATTATGTGTATCTTCTTAAAAGTAAGGATGAAGTTATAGAGAAACTTGCTCTATATAAGAATGAAGTTGAAAATCAACTTAATAAGAAGATTGAGGTGATTCAAAGTGACCGAATATGTATCACCGTTTGCTGAGTTGTATGCTGAACATGAGATCAGACATGAAATAACAACTCTTTATAATTCCTCAGCAAAATAGAGTTGCTGAGCGGAAGAATCGAACTCTAAAGGAGATGATGAATGCTCTTCTATTGAGCTCTAAACAGCTAGAGTGCATGTGGGAGGAAGTTGTGTTAACAACTAATTACCTTTTAAATAAGGTGCCCCAGAATAAGATAGATAAGAACGTTGATGAATTGTGAAATGAAAGACAACCGTCCTATAAATATTTACGAATGTGGGGGCGTCTTGCCAAGTGTTGGTGTCTAATCCGAAAAGGATTAAGATAAGACCAAAGACGGTTGATTGCATATTTATTGGATATGCATATAATAGCAGTGCGTATCGATTTTTTATTTATGAGTCACAAATACCAGATATACACAAGAACTCGATAATAGAATCGAGAAATGTCTCGTTCTTCGAGCATATATTTTCGTATAAAACCCAAGAGCATGTTAGCTCTTCAAAATGGGCATATGAAACACAAGACGAAGAAGATGATAATAAACCAGTCGAGGTTGAGCTTAGATGGAGCAAAAGAGCTCGGATGAAAAAATCTTATAGATAATATTTTATCACTTTCATGTTGGAAAGTGAGCCCCGAAGTTACTCTAAAGTCGTAAGCTCTTCTGACAGATCTCACTGGAAAGAGACAATTGTATCTAAGATAAAATCTATCTTGCAAAATCACACTTGGGAACTTGTGGATCTTCCTCCAAGAAGTAAACCACTAGGTTGCAAGTGAATATTCAAGAAGAAAATAAAGTCAGATGACACAATTGATAAGTATAAGGCCAGATTGGTAATTAAAGGATACCGACAACGAGAATGCCTTGATTACTTTGATATGTATTCTCTGGTGTCGAGAATAACTTCTATTAAAGTATTGTTAGCTATAGCCGCTTTGTGGAATCATGAAATATATCAGATGGATGTAAAAACAACTTTTTTAAACAGAAATTTAGAAGAGAAAATCTACATGGAGCAACATGAAGGATTTTCTATGTCAGGACAGGGAAATCAAGGTTTGTAGATTGGTGGAGTCATTATATGGCTTAAAACAATCATCAAAGTAGTAACATGAGAAATTTGATAATGTCATGAAGGAATGTGGATTCAAGATCAATAAGTGTGCTAAATGTGTCCACATGATCTCTATGTCATCTTGTGACTATATATAAATTGACATACTTATCATTGGGAGTAATAATAAGATAATCAAATCCACTAAAGATATGTTGAACTCAAGATTTGACATGAAAGGCATGAGCTTAGCTGATGTGATTCTAGGAATCAAAATTCTTAGAAAGACAGAAAAACTTGTTCTTAGTCAGTCCCATTACGTGGACAAAATTCTTGAGAAATTCACTAAGGGTGATACTGCGTTGGCACGAACGTTGATAGATATAAATCAACATCTCTCGAAAAATTGAGGTAAAAGTATCTCTCAGATAGAGATTCTTGAGTGATTGGAAGTTTGATATACCTGATAAGTTATACACGACCAGACTTGACCTACGCAGGAAGTAAACTGAGTACATATACGAGTAATCCCGGTGTTGAGCACTGGAAAGGGATAACAAAAGTACTGAGGTACTTGAGGTATACTCGTGAATATGGACTGCACTATACGAGATATCTTGCTGTGATCGAATGATACAGCGATGCGAATTGGATGTCTGATATAAAAGACTCTAAGACTACAAGTAGATATGTATTCACTTTGGGAGATGCAGTCATTTTCTGAAAATCTTCTAAGCAAACGGCAATAACTAGATCCACGATGGAATCTGAGTTTGTAACTCTTGACAAATGTGGTGAAAAGGTTGAATGACTACGGCAATTCTTAGAAGATATTCCAAGATGGCCGAAACTTGTGTCATCAATTTGCATACATTGCGATAGTTAATCAGCAATTGGTCGGGCACAGAGATAAGTCTAGGTATATACGTCGTAGACATAATACCATTAGACAACTACTCTCAACTGTTGACTATGTGAAGCCAAAGGATAACCTAACGGATCCGCTAACCAAAAGGTTAAATCGAGAGTTAGTTGCAAGCTCATCACGAGGAATGAGTTTGATGTCGTTGTCAGCAATCAATACAGAGGACACCCAACCTATACTGACTGGAAATCCCAAGAACTAGGTTCAAAGGAATAACTAATTTGCACTGACTAGACACATTGTGGGGGATAATCCAATAAAACAGTGACCAGACTAGGGTAAGTTGATGGACTTTTAATAATTAAGAAGAGTAGAAGGTTACTCTCGATAGATCACCTATATAAAAAAGAAGTGAGGCCGCTTCGAAGAGAATTGGAGGCACAATTTTTAGAGCTTCTCACAAAATCAGGTGTGTTCATGGTCAAGAACGAAAATACTCACGAAAACTGAGCTGTATCAGGGAGAGTCTTGGTGAGATTTGTCAATGCTTACACAGACGGCACAACAGTTCAGGGACATCATATCTATTGTTAGCCAGTAAGCACAAAAGGGAAGACTCAAAGGGTAAAATTTGCCTATCCTATACTTGACTCAACTATTGAATGCTATTACATACCATGTATTCCATTCATATAGGGGATTATTGGAAATGTGAATGGAATAAAAAGGTAGAGATGAAGATACTCTATTGTGTATGGATCATTAGTCAAACATTAGAAGTCTCTTGGCTTTATTGTTGGTTTAAATTATGACACATGCATTGATGTTGTAAACATATGCATGGGGAGAGACTCTCTCACGCGTGGGTGCGCAGGGGTGGGTGTAAATCCATGGCTCGGATTATACTGAATCAAGGTTGACTCGTGTGCGAGCACGACCTGTGCATGTTGAATGTCGGACCGGTCAAGGCACGATTTGCCCAAGTGAATAAACCATCATTTTGCCACTTGAATCTCTTTTTGCTACCTGCTCAAGAGTGTAACGGAAGTATTAATATAAAATTAATGACAATTTCGTAATGTCTTGACATTAATTGTGATATTAAACTCATTAATGAAGACTTCATAACGTCTCGGTGTTATTGCCGTCATTAAACCCATTAATAATGATTCCGTAATGTCTCAACATTACATTAAACTCATTAATGGTAACATTAAACCCAATATTAAATGACCATAATTTGATTATTCATTGCACGCAATGTGAGATCTATATAAGGAGACTAGATCATAAGCAGAGCAAGAGCAAGAGCAAGAGCGAGAGCAAAAGCGAAAGCAAAAGAATTCCTCCACCTTCGTTCCCCGATTCTTTTCTCTCAGTCGTGCATTCGTTCGGCTGAACTACTCGTGATAATACTTGGGTGCATTTTCAGTTCTCCACGAACAACCAGTGCTTGGTTGCATGCGTGGTTTTGCCGTTATATCCTAGGAACATACAATCCAAGAGAATCTCAAAGCATAGCCGGAGGTGGAACGACTTCCTGATTCGACGATCGATTCACGATTCTGCTACGCACCGCATCAACTCTGCAACTCGGACCATCGGAAGCTTGACAGAATCAGCCCAGCTGGCAGCCTGAGATTATCCGCTCAGGTCATCTCAACAAATAAGTTAGAATTGATTTTGAGTAATTTCAACTCTGTAATTTCCCCAATATCGACAACAGATTGTCCAACATTGATCACTAAAAGTTAGAACGAAAATTTCATCGGCTGGTTTTCATCAACTAGTTTTAATCTCTCATTTTCCACACAAGAAACTAAGACAAATCCATAACAATCACTAAATTTTCCACTTCTTAGGACATTTAAAGTGCACGATTTCTGGGAAAGAGAAAAAAAAGGACCTTCTTTGCAGCTTCAACTAGAGCGGTACTCATTGTCTTTGGATGCTCCATAATGTCAATGGTCTCTTCTGAAGCATTAGCTGCTGGCTCAGGATAGTTAGGTGACAGACGGACAGGGGGAGCATCTCTCTGCAGGGTTCCAAAGGTATTCAAGATAAGCAAGCCCATGGCGTTCACTTGCTCTTGTAGTTGAGAGATAATATCCATGACTCGCACTCAATCTATTCAGAAACAAAAGATTTCCAGATGAGCAGAAACATATAAACAACAAAAAATTTAAAAAAAAAACGAAAATACATTGATTCATGTTGATGATTAAGCTGGCAACAAAACCCTCGCCTGCCGACGGGCGACTAACAGCCGCAAAGAATGGAAGAATACCAACGACGATTAAACGGAGTGGAAAAGGAAGGAAATACCTGCGACCAGCTACAAGAGGAGGAGGATGCGCCGTCGGCGGACGGGGGAAGGAAGCGGCATCGGTCGGGACCGGGAGAGTATTCTCCGCGAGCAGAAGTCTTCGATCTCGACTGAAGGCCCAACTAAAGGTTCATATGTGCCTTTCTGGCCCAACTAAAGAGCCATTGAAACCCTTCAGTTACACCTGAGTTGCTCAAATCAACAAACAAATTGTACCCCTTTCAATCTGAAGGTGCTTTGTTTACGCTGAGGTGCGGATCCAGACAGAAAAGATGTTTTTTTAAGAAAGCTGGAAAAGAAGAGAAAGATTAGCAGTTTTTTATTAAAAGAAGTAGTTAGGTTTTCTTATTTATTACAATAAGCAACTTAGTTTTAAAATTATCAAAAAAAATTATTAAAAATAGTATCATTCCCTTCCTATCCCTTCTGTCAACCGTCTAAGTCTCCTTCCTCCGGATGCCGTTTTCCAATGCATCCGAGCCACATTTGTTTAGTTTTAAATATAAAATTAATAAAATAGTTTGGATGCATACGAGATTCATTCCCCTCTTTCTTAACTCATGGAAATCCATGGTCATCATCCCCCAGCGAAATCTTGCCT
Organism: Zingiber officinale; assembly: GCF_018446385.1. Lineage (NCBI taxonomy): Eukaryota > Viridiplantae > Streptophyta > Magnoliopsida > Zingiberales > Zingiberaceae > Zingiber > Zingiber officinale. The sequence goes on from NC_055989.1 coordinate 20,947,439, forward strand.
TCGTGTGTCCCAGCGTCCAGGGGTTTCCGATAGAATCCACACAGTGTGCCCTCTAAGGCGACGCCAAGAGTTTCCGATGAAATCCACACATCTAAGGCGACGGACGTTAAGAGTCTCCGACGAAATCCACACAGAGGTCTGCCCATTCAAGTGCTTAGGGTTTTGTTCACCTAAATACTCTCCTTTCAGAATGAAACAAGAAGTCCAGATATCTAGCAAGTAGTCTAGATAGGTCGACAGGTAGACTGGATATCTGGCAAGAAGTCCAGATAGGTCAATGGGATGACCAGATATCTGGTAAGAAGTCCAGATAGGTCAACGGACTGACCGAATATCTGGCAAGAAGTCTAGTTGAGTCCGTGGATCGAACAATTGGCAAACTAGTAAGGTAAGTCACTAGAGGAGAGTGACTAAGTGAGAACGCATCCCAGTTAAGGGGGCAGTAGGCGTCAGTCCAGGTTAGGTCCATTTCGGATCCCTAATCTGAGACCTTGACTAGTTCTGGTCATGGGAGGACAGGAATTAATTACTACTCATTTTTATAACTGTACTAAATTTGTTTTGCAGGGTAGGTATTTTTAGACTAACATCTTTTTACAAGACAAAAGAGCAAAAAAAAGCCTTCGAATAAACAGTATCCGAAGGTGCCTTCAATGCTGATGGAAGGCGCGCCATCAAAGGCTTTGGAAGGCGTCTTCCACAGGATGAACTTTGGATTTCAACACGGATAAGAGACGGGACGATCAGAATCAGATTTCTCGGGTTGGAGGAGCCTTCAATGGCTATAGAAGGCGCCCTCTAAGCCTTTTATAAGGATGTTCGCCCAAAGTTTCAAATACAACACTCATACGAGCTTCTACGCATCCAAAAGGCTTTCTGACTGCTCTGAGCTCCTACTGCGACTCTGCTGTGCCTGACGACTGCTCTGAGGACTTTCGATTGCAGACAAGCTCATTGAACTACACGAGGGAACTAACGATGCAAAGGTAATTAAAAGGGATTTATTTTTAAATAAATTATTTAATATTAAAATGCAGGAAGGAGAATCCGCCAGTCAGTTGCACGCGAGGATAAAAGATATCCTCAATGGGCTTCACACAATCGACCATTAGATAGAAAACCGAGACTTAATCAGGTATGACCTAAATATTTTTCCACGAAATGCACTGTGGGCGTCCATCGTGGATGTCTATAAAATTTTGAGGAATTTATCTAAATTGAAATTAGATGAAATTTTCTATGAACTAGAGCTACATGAACAAACTAACTCCAAAAGCGAGAAAGGTATTGCTCTTGTTGCAGGAACATCAAAAGGGAAATCCAGAACTAAGCCGAAACCTGAAGTCAAGTCTGACCCAGACTCAGATGATGAAGAATACCTGATGAACTTGGTAAGAAAAATATTCACTAAGAGAAAGAAGAACTTAACCAACAAGGACCTGCAGAAGATCAACTCCACCTCTAACTCTAACAACAAGAATGTGACATGCTTTAGATGCAACAAGAAGGGGTACTACAAGACCGACTGCCCTAATCTCAAGAAGAAGAAAGCCCTTAAGGCGACTTGAGACAAATCGTCCACGGAGGAATTAGACGGAGAAGAACCAAAGCACATCAACTACCTTGCACTGATGGTGTACGAACCAGAATCAGAGAGAAAATCAAAAGACGGGTCCGAACCCGAGTCAAGCTACGAGTCCGTACTCATTTCTGAAGGTTCCGATGAGGTACATTTTGTTAGTTAGAGCCCTAAAGATAATCATATGATGATTGTTGTATGGACTCGATGTATCATATTCCTATATATTTATAAAGGCATTTTTTTATGGTTATTATACTTAATTGTATTGGTGTCAAATAACTAAGTATAATAGCGTCCTTGAGTAGAAGGTTCTTATCTATATCAATCAATTAGTTGAATTGATAGTGAGATGATATAGAGAACACTACTCTTAATCATTCCTAGTCAAGTATTAACATTCAGGGACAATGTTAATGCGACGAGACTAGCATGTAGGTCAACTCGATGACTTAATCTCACAAGTCATGGATATAGAGATATCAAGTTGACACATGGGTATGCATTGGAGAATGTATACTGAATGACCCGCTATGAGAAAGTATCATGGATCGTTATATAAGTGTCATATACTTTCTCATGTGGCTATTAGTATGACTATTAGTCCTTAGACCTGAAGTCACCATGGTTCCCTACATAAGGAGTTGCATACTTTGGCTTCGTCAAACGACACTCGTAACTGGGTGGACCATAAAGGCGATTACTGGGTATGTAACAAATTATGCGGAGGGATGTGAGTGATGTAGATGAGATCTATGCCTCCTATATGATAGGAGTGACATCATTATTCTTGATAGAGTGAGACCACTAAGTGCATGGTCATGCCCAAATGAGTCAATATGAGATATTGAGCTCATTTGATTAGAGTGAGTCTACTTGGAGTTCAAGATTTAGATTGATTAGAGGATGACACGATCTATACCTCACATTGATCAATCTAGATGTCAAGGATAGAAGGACATTGTCATATATTGTGAAGAGTCACAATTAGTAGTCACAAGGTGATATTGGATCTCAACATTCTTGTAACTTGGGTAATAATGATGTGTTGCTAGATACCGCTTATTACTTATGCTTCTAAATATGTTTAGGAGCATTGCCATCGTTACAAGAACATATAGGGTCACACACAAAGGGCAATTAGATGGATATTAGGTTCATATGATGAACCAAGAGGATTAGGTTCATGTGATGAACCAAGTTGGATTAAGAGTAATCCAAATTAAACTAATTGAGTTAGACTAAATTTGGTTCATGTGTTAAATTAGTCTAATTAGATTTGGATTCATTGAGTCAATTTAATTCAATGGATATAGATTCATTAAATTAAATTGGTTTGAATCAAATGATTAGATTTGATCAACCATGGGAGAGAAGAGGTCAAGTTTGACTTGACTTAAGAAGGGAAGATGAAAGATCAAGTTTGACTTGACCAATGCCACCTCATTTGTGAGTTGGCATAGAGTGGGCCAATGATGATGTTCCACATCATCAAGGATAGTACATGTGTGTGCCACCTTATGAGGGAGATCAAGAGTTGTGACTCTTGGTATTCTATGGAGTTTAAAAACCCCTCTTGAAGTGGTCGACCACTTTAAATGTGGTGTTGAATGTTTTGTGTGCTCATTCACTCCTTCTTCTTCCTCCTCTCATCTTCTTCTCTCCCTCTCCTCCACCTTGGCCGAAACCTTCAAGAGTGCTAGCACACTCTAAGGTTTCTTCTCCATTTTTTGCTTGTGTGGATACACATAGAGGGGTATTCACTTGACACCCTTGAGATCCGGTAAATTTTGGACGAGCGGGATAAGCGAAGGGCTTCACATCAAAGGTATAACTTCTGTACCATGTAGATCTAGGATTAGAAAACATGTACATGAAAATTTTAATCTTCGCACGGATCTGGTGGCATGGAACTTCGGGGTTTCCGCAAAGCAAAAAGCAGTTTTTGCGGCCCGAAAGTCCCAACACATTTTGGTTTAAGCAAAAAGTTTTTTAAAATTATTACATGTTTAAATAAGAAACTATCTAACTTTGGAAATAAAATAAACAAACTAACAAAAGAAAATAAAACACTTAATGAATAATTAAAATCAAATTCAACAGTTAAGCCAACTTAACCTGAAATCCCAAATCAAGTTGCAAAACTTGAGGAGGACAATTTTATATTGAAAAATGAAATAGTCGAACTAAAAGAATTACTAGAGAAATTTACAATCAAATCCAAGTATCTCAACCTGAAATCCCAAATCAAGTTGCAAAACTTGAGGAGGATAATTTCATATTGAAAAATGAAATAGTCAAACCAAAAGAATTACTAGAGAAATTTACAACCAGATCCAAGTATCTTGATATGATACTTGGATCACAAAGAGTTGTATACAATAAGTCCGAACTCGGATACAAGTCCAGCTCAACCAACAAAATCTTTATATCCTTAGTAAACCAAAATAAAAATCAAATTAAAGCTTGAGTTCCGAAAGTGTGTCTAACCACGCAAGTAAGACTCAATCAATTGTATGTACCTAAAAATGGAATCCACCATCTAAAACCAAATCCAACTAAAACTAATAATTCAAAACCAAACAAAAATAAAAAGCTAAATTCCAAAATCAAGTTCACTAATAAAATTTAATAAATCAAACTTAAATCTAAAAGGTAAAATAAGGTCAAACTCAAACAAAAAAAATGAATTCAAATTAAATAACCTAAATTACCATCAAGTTCACTATAATTATTAAAGTAATCGACACAAACTCAAAGCTTAAAACCTAGCCAAATAACTCAGGGGGAGGCTCCAAATTAGTTGACACCTCCAAAATAATAGTTTACCCAGCTGAGTAATTAGGATTAGTCAAAAAGGGATAAAAGTTTAACTTAAACAACCGTACTGGTGAAGTTTTGGATGATAGTAGGTTTAGAAAACTCTGTCTATGCATGTCTAGGAAGATATCGCTTCGACCTGATGCATTTGGCTTAATGGAACTAACTGAAGTTACCATTTACGAATCTTAACTGGTTAGACCAGAGTTTTATTATTAAGTTCAGTGGACAAAAGTATGGTTACTCTAATGATATCCAGTTGACTCATCATAGCCCAGAAGTTTATCCGAAGAATGTCTATTTGTTGAACCCAAAGCTAAACTTGAATATAACATAAGTTAAATCAAACTCTAAAATTTAACTTAACTCATCTCACAAAATCATAGAATTCCCTGATTGAAAACATAGATCGGGTCAGATGAATAAAGATTAAATTAAATTAAATTAAAAATAAATTAAAAATAAATTAAAATAAAATAAAATAAATTAAATTAAGTTAAAATTAATTAATTAAATTAAATTAAAATTAAATAAAACTAAATCAAATTTAAATTAAATAAAACTAAATAAAATTTAAATTAAATTAAAACAAACATAATCCTCGGTTTAGTTAATAAGTGACTCCTACCTTTGTAGGAAACCAAGTGGATATTAGACAGTGGTTGTTCCAAATACATGACTGGAGATCACTCCATGTTCGCTCAACTAACATACAAAAGCTTAGGAACAGTTGCTTTTGGAAATAACGACAAACTCAAGGTAATTGGGATAGGTAATATCAAACTCAAAACTGACTTTATTGGTAAAAAGATGTTACTTGTTGATAATTTCAAATACAATCTACTTAGCATTAGTCAGTTGTGTAATTATAGATATAAGATTAGGTTCCTATTTTTTGAATGCCTAATTAAACACATAGATAACCCTAACATAAACCTAAAAAGGTTTAGGAAAGACAACATCTATATAATTAACTTAGCCATTTCCTCACTCAAGTGTCACCTGACACAAAAAGAAGAAACCTGGTTATGGCATAGAAGAATGCCCCACACAAACTTTAGAAACTTAACAAAATTAAATGGCTTAGTTAGAGGCTTACCAAAATTATCCAATTTAGATTCAATAATCTGTAATATTTGTCAATAAGGGAAGTAAGCCAAATCAACCCACAAATCAACTAAGCAAACTCAAACCAATTTAATACTAGAATTATTGCACTTGGACCTATTTGATTCTCATGGAATCAAATCCATAAATGAGAGTCTCTATTGCCTAGTAAAAATAGATAATTACTCAATTTACCTGGACAAAAATCTTAAAACATAAAGATGAAACATTTGAAGTGTTCAGTAAATTTTCCAAACAAACTGGAAATAAAAAAGATCAGAAAATCAAAAGAATTAGAAGTGATAATGAAGATGAATTTAAGAATCATAACTTTAACCTATTTTGCCTTGAAAATGGTTATCATCATTAATTTCCATGCCCTAACCCCCCCTCCCCCCCAACAAAATGGAATAGTAGAAAGAAAGAATAAAACTCTACTTGAAGCCTCCAGGATAATGCTAAATGAGTACAAACTCTCAAAATATTTTTAGACAAAAGATGTTAGCATAGCTTGCTATGTACAAAATAGAACCATAATAAATAAAAATTATAATAAGACCTCATTTGAACTCTATTTTAATAAACAACCTAATATTAAATATTTTAAAGTATTTGGGTGCCCAGCTTATATATTAAATATAAGAGAACACTTAGAAAAATTTACCTTAAAGTAGAAAATGAAATTTTTGTGGGCTACTCATGAAACAGTAGAGGGTACAGAGTATATAACAAGACTACACTAAGAATTGAAGAGACCACAAATGTAAAATTTGAAGAATCCAATCAAGAACAAACTTATATTTAACCATTTGACTTTGTTAGAGGAAACACTAATCTAGGGGGAGCAAGTGATGAAGAAGATAATCAACCTTAAGAACAAAAACTAGAACCATGAAGGTTAACCCAAACCATCCACTTGACCAAGTAATTGGTGATACAGACCTAAGAGTATAAACTAGATTAGCCTTTAGAAACTTAAGTCAAATAGCGTTAATCTCTAACATCGAACCCAAAATAGTAGAAGAATCATTAAGTGATCTAGATTGGATTTTGGCTATGCAAGAGGAACTAGCCCAATTTGAAAGAAATGAAGTCTGGGATTTAGTTCCATTACCAAAACATAAAAGGATAATCGAAACCAAGTGGGTCTTTAGAAATAAACTAAATGAAAAAGGGGATGAAGTTATTAGAAACAAGACTAGATTAGTTACAAAAGGATTCAGCCAAGTTGAGGGACTTTACTACGATAAAACCTTGTACCAGTTACTAGACTCGAATCAATTAAAATGTTACTAAGTTATGCAGCCCATAATGGATTCAAATTATATCAAATTGATATTAAGTCAACCTTCTTAAATTGATTAATTAAAGAAGAGATGTATGTAGGTCAACCCCCCCGGGGGTTTAAAGACTTAGAATACCCTAATCATGTGTTCAAATTAAAGAAAGCCTTGTATGGCCTAAAATAGGTCCCCAGAGCTTGGTATGAAAGGCTAACCATATACTTAATCTCAAAAGGCTTCAAACAAGGTCAAATAGGCCCAACCCTTTTTGTAAAAGTCATTCATCAAGATCAGTTTATAGCTCAAGTCTATGTGGATGATATAATATTTGGATCAACTAACTCAAAACTGTTACAAAAACTCATAACCCTAATGAAACAGGAGTTTGAAATGAGTCTGGTAGGACAACTAACATTCTTCCTAGGTCTCCAAATCAAATAAACAAATGAAGGTAACTATGTTTATCAACACAAGTATACACTTGAATTACTTAAGAAATTTGGAATGGAAAACTCCAAAGACATTAAAACTCCAATAGATACCAATACCATCCTAGATAGTGACCCAAGTGGAAAACCTATAGACCTCAAATATTATAAAAGTGTCATAGGAAGCCTACTGTACCTAGGGTTGTAAATGAACCAAACGTTCGTGAACAAGCTTGGTGTTCGACTTAGTAAGAGCTTGTTTATGCTCGTTCAATATTCATAAGATTAATTAAACAAATAAGCTTGAACAACTCATTAAACTAAACAAACAAACTTAAACACATATGTGTTCAACTCGTTAACATTCGTGAATAATGTTCGAGAATAATGTTCATGAACAATGTTCACTAGCCATATTCATTAATAAAACTCTTTTCAATATGTTAAATACATAATAAAATAAAATAAACAAATAAGTTTAAATTATCAAGCTTAATAACCAATCAAACAAATAAAGTTTTCAAACAATCAAGCAATCTAAATGAACCAAGCTCGATCCAAGCTCAAGCCAAGCTCGAACCAAGTTCAAGCCAAGATCGAACCAAGCTCAAGCCAAGCTTGAATTGAGAGCTTAATAACATCTAAATAAGCTAAGCTCAAGTCAAGCTTCAAACAAGCTCAAGCTTATAAAAAATAAATCAAGTCAAGCTTGAACAATCATTTCAAAAGCTTGGTTCATTTTAAGCTCGGCTTGGCTCGGCTTAATTACTTTATCAAACAAGCTTGAACATCCTAAAACTCGGCTCAGCTCGACTCATTTACAACCCTAACTGTACCTAACTACAAGTCGGCCAGATATCTTATTTGCAGTTAGTATGTGTGCTAGGTACCAGACTTGTGCCAAGGAATCACACTCGACTAGTGTTAAAATTTTTTTAGGTACTTAAAAGGTATATCCAATGTAGGAATGTGGTACCCTCGAGTAGGCAATTTTGAACTGATAGGATACTCTGACTCCGATTATGCCGACTGTAAATTCGATCGGAAAAGTACAAGTGGTGGTTGTCAACTAATTGGATCATCACCTGTCAGCTGATTTAGTAGAAAGCGGCATTGTATTGCATTATCTACTATTGAGGTAGAGTATATTGCAATAGGAGAATGTGTTGCACAACTATTATGGATGATGCACACCTTAAAAGATTACAATCTAAGTTTTAAATACACAAAAGTGTTAATTGATAATATGAGCTCAATTAACTTAACAAAAAATCTAGTGCATCAGTTAAGAACTAAACACATTGAAATTAAATACCACTTTATCAGGGATCATGTTGCTTGAGGAGATATTAAACTCAATTATATTGAGTCTAAGTCCAACTTAGCTGACATCTTCACCAAGCCACCCCCTGAAAATGAATTTAACTACTTACGACGATAACTAGGAATGTGTTTCATAAAATAGGACTGTTTTTTTCTTCTTTTTCTTTAAAATAATTTGAAAATTCTAAGGAAAAATCTTTTTCTAAAATTCCCATTTCCATAGACTTTTGAAATTAATTTTAGCCTTAGTCTAGATCAGATTCATAAAAAGCATGTTCCTATAGACCTAGGACTTGAGCATCTCACAAATACACTAGGACTCCCTTGATTGTGTATTCCAAAACTTAGAATGATGTGAGATGTGTTGGCCCTTTTCCTAGACTTAAGATGCTTATGTCAGTGCATCAACACAAGTCTAGGCGTAAAATACCAAATATAACAGTGATCAGGTTAAGTAATCCATTTTACTCAAACACTAGTTAGATAAACTTACTTAACTTGACTAACCAAGTGAACACTGCTATCTTCTAATAGTTAGTTAATAACTACCGGATAGGCATGTAAGGATAATTTCTAAATGTCTACATTTTTTTAAATAATATCATGTCTAGGGGGAGGATATTTGAAGAATAATTTCAACTCTATTTTTGAACTTAAAACTGTGTTCAAAAATCTTATTTATTTTGAAAATCTAACTATCTTGTATTATTTAAAAATTTTTATGAAACTTTAAAACCTTAAACCTCAAAGTTACCTTAAAGATTTTTCTTTGAAATATCATTAGCTTGCTAAAACCTCTGATACCTTGGAAATGTTTTGAACAATTTTTTTTTTTTACAAAAGTCATTTTTTTTGCCAAACCTTTTAAAAGTATGGATGAAAATACTTCTATAAATTCTTAAAATTTTTAAAAATAATTTCAAATTATATCTTGAATTTTCTTATTATGAAATTCTTCAAAGCTTATTATTTTTGAAATATATTTTGCAAAGTACTTTCCAAACCATTATTACGCTATTTTTTGAAAAGTTAGTATATTTGAAAATTACTTCGAAAGTTTATCCAAAGTTATTTAACTTTAAAACTATAGTAAATATTAACTTTTAAAACCTAGTATCAAACTTCAAAACTTTGAACAATGTTTTAACACTAGTTTTTAAATACACCTTGAAAATTTGTATCTCTGCAAAATGTTTTTCAAAAGCTTTGGATTTTTTTTTAAATATTTTAAAACTATGTTTGAAACTACGTGACAAACAGTGTATTATAAATCTAATTTTTCAAATAATTTGTGTTTGAAAAAATTGAAAATTCTTTCTCTCTTACCCCTAGTAATCCTAAAAGTTTTTTTTTTTTTTTTGCCAAAGTTCATTACTTTCACTAACTGTTTTACTTAACACATTTCTTGATTCATTTATATACTCATGCTTTTTTGATGAATGTCAAACGGGAAGGATAAGGGATTAAGTTATAAAATAAAGAAAAATTAAAATAACTTAACCCTAAAAATGATCAAGAGAATAAAACCAATTGTCTCAATTCTTGCTTCTCTTAAATTCATTTCTTATGCTTGCTTTGCATATTTTTTCCTAACTTAACCCAGGTTATCATTGCATCAAAAAGAGGGAGATTGTTGGTGCAATTTATACTAACGGTCTTACTAAGGTTTTGATGAATGACAAAGTAAGTTAAGTTAGGTATTGTTGTGATTTAACCACTTTACCAAGTGTGCAGGAGTTAACCAGATAGGTCAACATGCCGACGGGATATCTGGTATGAAGTTCAGATAGGTCAACAGACCGACCGGATATCTGGCAAGAAGTCCGAATAGGTCAACGGACCGATTGGATATCTAGAAAGAAGTCCAGATAAGTCGACGAACCGACTGGATATCTGGAAAAAAGTCTAAATAGGTCGACAGGCTGATTGGAAATCTAGCAGAAAGTCCAGTTGGGTATGTAGACCAGACAACTAGAAAACTGGTAAGTAAAGATAAGTCATTAGAGGAGAGTGACTAAGTGAGGATGTGTCCTGGTTGAGGGGACAATAGGCATCAGTCCAGGTTAGGTCCATTTCGGATCCTTAATTTGAGATCTTGACTAGTTCCTAGTCTTAGGAGGACAAGAATTAATTACTACTCATTTTTATAACTGTGCTAACTTTGTTTTATAGGGTAGGTATTTTTGGACTAACATCTTTTTACAGGACAAAAGAGCAAAAAAGTCTTCAGATGAATAGTACTCAAAGGCGCCTTCAATGATGATGGAAGGCGCCTTCGTACTGTTCAGGGAAGGTGCCTTCAAAGGCTTTGGAAGGCGCCTTCCACAGGATGAACTTTGGACTTTATCGTGGATAAGAGCCGGGATAATCAGAATCAGATTTCTCGGGTTGGTGGCGCCTTCAATGGCTATAGAAGGCACCCTCCAAGCCCTTTATAAGGATGCTCGCCTAAAGCTTCAAATACAACACTCATACGAGCTTCTACGTATCCAAAAGGCTTTTCGATTGCTCCAGGCTCCTGCTGTGACTCTACTCCACCTAACGACTACTCTGAGGACTTTCAATCACGGCTGATAGAACAACACCGACACACAAAAGCACTTACTTCGATCCCTACCTGTCGGTAACAAAGTTTTTATTGTACTTAAATTCTGTAAACAGAAAGTGTAGTTTGTTACACTTCTCTGATCTTCTTTGTATTCGATTCCCTCTTCTGGAGGTACCGGAAGAGGCTTTTAGTGGATTAACCGTCGATAGGTCCACGGGACCTGGGTCTTAGAGTAGGAGTTGTCAAAGGCTCCGAACCAAGTAAACCGACTGTGTTTCTTGTGGTTGTTATTTTCAAATTCGTAAGTACTTTCTACTACGCGTACTCATGGTTTTAAAATGCTAAAACAAGTTTTTGAAAACTATATGATTCACCCCCTCTCACGTGTGTATTGATCCAACAGTTCCAATCTAAAAATCATACAATATTGAAGAAGCACGAATAAAAAAGTAGAGGAATATTCCTTCACATATTAGTAAAGTGAGGACCTTGTTAGACCGAGTATCACCTGAAGAGGTAAATATTGAAGACTCTCACCTATTCAAAGTAAATACATGATTTATTACATTTGTTTTTATAATTGTATAGGTTATGATTGAATCAATCCCTACCCAATTTTAAAAAACATTAGTTGAGAACCATGATTTGGCTGATGATATTCCATGTCCAATGGAGACACCACAATTAGATGACACTGAAGCTGGATGACAAGGTAATAAGGAATGTCATAAATGCATAGTTCAAGCAAACTGAATCAAGGAGCTAACATTGGAGAACATGCATCTGAATGAAAGGGTGAAAGAATTAATTGAAATAATAGAAAATAAAGGCATGCAAGGTCAATCAAGCGAGTGTGTAGTCAATCCAGAAAATCTAGTTGCTTTTGGAACAAGGAGTAGGAGAGTACGTGACCATAGTCAGTATGATTATAGGGATACTCCAAGTGATAGTCCAGTGTAGTGAAAACTTTTATCCAAGAGGAAGCGAAGCAAAATACAAATATGCAAGCCTATCGAGAACATCATAGCAGTAGAAGAGACTAAAAAAATTATAAAAGAAGGTGAAGCTAAAGATGTTATGGACAAGGGCAAAGGAAAACTTAATATGGATGATATGGAAGAAGAAACAGAGATTATTTCAATGTCAAAAGGTAATTCTGAAGAAGAGGCAGAAAAGGATGCACTTAGGATTGCATAACTCAACAAAATGAGAAAACAAATCATTGTTGTAAGTGTGTATATACATATTAATTAGTTTTAGATGTTATTTAAATTATTAATTAAATGTGTTTAATGTTTATCCTTGTAGCATGTGAAGAAGCAATTTAAGACTTCGAAGAAGAAAAAATAAGACAAAGATGTGGCCTACCTATTAAAATAATTGAAAACCTAAAGTATGGTAATGTGAATTTTGAAATACATAGTCAATTTAATTCAGTGAAAAGTTTTGAAAATTATCTAATTCCTTAATTTATTATAATAATTGATTTACTTTGCAGGTGTACAACTAATTTTGTTTGGGAGGAACCACCCTTTGGCTTAACTGTGGCTTCCTTCTTATCTGGTGTGAATGGAGAGATGTTTACAAAAGGAGAGTTAATTGACACCTATTGTAAAATTTTGTTTAGGGGAGCATCCTCATCTGGTAGGCCATATAACAAGTTTATATATTGTTCCACCTTCTTCACTGTAAGGAAGCAAATATGCCTTTGCATATTTGTAGTTGGCAAAAAAGGCCGCAATGAAGTTTCATGCAACAACAAGTGATAAAGATAGATATTGAAGATGAAGGGGTTAGGTATAATTTTATACCATTATCCACTGATAGTGCACACTTTTACTTGATGGCGGTGGACACCAAAGCAAGGTCTTTCAATCATTATAATTCTCTTACAAGTAGCTCTAAATTGAAATATGAATTTGAATCAGCGGTGAGCATCCAATATTCATGTGTATGTTAGTATTGCAATATAAATTAAAAATTATAGTTGATGTTTATTTGATAAATTGTTTGTTCATTCTTACAGGTGTCAGAGATAAAACAATATACTCATGAGCAACTTACTGCTATTCATCCATATTTAGAAAGTCATCATCCATTGGACAAATGGGTCTGTCTCATAATAAAATGTCCACAACAAGAAGCCAGATAAGTAAATGAGAAATAGTATAAATATAACAATTGTATATTAAATATCAAAGATTAAATTGTTGATGTTATTTACAGTGTTGATTGTGGTTTCTTTGTGATGCAATACATTCAATGTCTGCTATATAATTTAGAGATGAACTTCAAACAAGGAGACATGAAAAAAATTTAAAATTGATGTAGCAGCATTAATCTTGAGGGACAGGTTCTGTACAAAATCAGATTAATTATTCAGTGTTGTAAGAAAAATTGTTGGGTAGGAAGTGTAAAGGTACAACTTTCTAAAGTGGTGTTACTTTGATTATCTTTGTATGTATTGTATGTAGTACATCCAGTGTTGTAATGTAAATCTACATTTTTGTATAGTGTTGTTACTTGATCATGTTTGTATTATTACATCCATTGTTGTATGAAAAAAAGTTCGGTAGGGAATGTAAAGCTACAATTGTCTAGATATTTCAAAGTGGGTGCTTGTAAATTGGGTTTCATCTAAAAGGTATGACTAAATTATGATAAGTTTCAGCTAGAATGTGTCAGGCCCATGACGGGTCTGATATGGGAAAATATCAGGCCCACAGTTATTCCTGATGTTAGAATTGTATGGTTCAATAATTTTCTGAATAACAAATAGGGTTGTAAATTGGGTTTCAACTCTAAGTTACGACTTAAATTAATAGGGTTTTGTTGTGCTTGTAAGGTAAAAATTGAAAGTGTGCGATGTTCATTGAATTCCAGCAAGAGCACTGTTCTGTGCCAAATGGCATGACACAATAACTTCATTGACAATGGTTAGAACCTAGGTTTGACACCATATCTTCCTTCTCCTCACTCAACCCTTCTCATTGCTTGATATTTTGGTGAAATATGACTACTCTAGGCCCATGAGTGAGTTTTGGTCAAAATCCACTGACGAACCTAGAAAGGTTAGATTGCACCGAAATCAATTCCTGTGGATTTCTCATGGATCGAGTACTCCAATAGTGTCGTTTATTGTTGATTTAGATCTCTCTAGAGGTGATCAAATCTTATGATACATTTCACTTAGAAAATGGGCCTAATGTGGGAAAATATCAAGCCCACGGTTATTCTCGATGTGAGAATTGTATGGTTATAATTTCCTGAATAACAAATAGGGTTATAAATTGAGTTTCAACTCCAAGTTACAACTTAAATTAATAGGGTTTTGTTGTGCTTGTAAGGTAAAACTCGAAAGTGTGTGTGTTGTTTATTGAATTCCAGCAAGTGCCATGTTCCATGCCAAATAGCACGATACAATAACTTCATTGGCAGTGGTTAGAACCCAAGTTTGATACCATATCTACCTTATCCTCACTCAACCCTTCCCATTGCTTGATATTTTAGTGAAACTACTCTAGGTCCATCAGTGGATTTTGATCAAAATACACTCACGGACCTAGAGAGGTCAGATTGCACCCAAATCAATTCCTGTGGATTACATGTTAGTTAGAGCCCTAAAGCCAATCATTTGATGATTGTTGTATGGACTCGTTGTATCATGTTCTTGTATATAAATAAAGGTATTTGTTTTGGTTATTATACTTACTTGTATTAGTGCCAAATAACTAAGTATAATAGCGTCCATGAGTAGAAGGTTCTTACCTATATCAATCGATTGTTTGAATCGATAGTGAGATGATATAGGGAACATTACTCTTAATCATTCCTAGTCGAGTATTAACATTCAGAGACAATGTTAATGCGACGAGACTAGCATGTAGGTCAACTCGATGACTTGATCTCACAAGTCATGGATATGGAGATATCAAGTTGACACATGGGTATGCATTAGAGAATGTATACTGAATGACCCGCCATGAGAAAGTATCATGGATCGTTATATGAGTATCATATACTTTCTCATGTGGCTATTAGTATGACAACTAGTCCTTGGACTTGAAATCACCATGGATCCCTACATAAGGAGTTATGTACTTTGGCTTCGTCAAACGTCACCCGTAACTGGGTGGACAATAAAGGCGATTACTGGGTATGTAACAAATTATGCAGAGGGATGTGAGTGATGTAGATGGGATCTATCCCTCCCATATGACGGGAGTGACATAGATATTCTTGATAGAGTGAGACCACTAAGTGCATGGCCATGCCCAAATGAGTCAATATGAGATATTGAGCTCATTTGATTGAGCGAGTCTACTTGGGATTCAAGATTTAGATTGATTAGAGGATGACACAGTCTATGCCTCACATTGATCAATCTAGATGTCTAGGATAGAAGGACAATGTCATATATTGTGAAGAATCACAATTAGTAGTCACAAGGTGATGTTGGATCTCAACATTCTTATAACTTGGGTAGTAATGATGTATTGCTAGATACCGCTCATTACTTATGCTTCTAAATGAGTTTAGGAGCATTGCCAACGTTACAAGAACCTATAAGGTCACACACAAAGGACAATTAGATGGAGATTAGGTTCATATGATGAACCAAGAGGATTAGATTCATGTGATGAATCAAATTGGATTAAGAGTAATCCTAATTGAACTAATTGAGTTGGACTCAAGTTGATTCATGTGTTCAATGAGTCTAATTTAAATTATGACTCATTGAATCAATTTAATTAAATGAATTAGATTCATTATATTAAGTTGGTTTGAATCAAATGGTTAGATTAGATCAACCATGAGAGAGATTTGGTCAAGTTTGACTTGACTTGAGAAGGAAGATGAAAGGTCAAGTTTGACTTGACCATTTGCCACCTCATTTGTGAGTTGGCATTAAGTGGCCAATAATGGTGTTACACATCATCATGTTTAGCACATGTGTGTGCCACCTCATGGAGGTTACAAATCTCCTCTTTAATGGCCACATTAAATGAGAATGGAGGTTACAACTCCAATAGTGGCCGACCACTTATGGTTGAATGGATGGATTAATTTTCATTCAAGAAAAGTCTCATCTTCTTCCTTGCTCTCATTCTCCTCTCCCTCTCCTCCTCCTTGGCCGAACAACCTAAGGTGCTAGCACACCTTTGTTTGGTCTTCTCCACCTAGTTTGTTCGTGTGGATACGCATAGAGGATCGTACACTTGACGATCTCGAGATCCGGCGAATCTTTGGACGAGCGGGATTGCGAAGGGCATCGCATCAAGGGTAAATCTCTTAACATGTAAATCTAGTGTAGATCTAGGGGTTAGAAACTTGTACTCGAAATTTTATGAAATTATTTTACTTTGCACGGATCTGGTGGCATGGGAATCGGGGTTTTCGCAATGCGAAAAAGCGGTTTTTGCGGCCCGAAATTCCCAACATTACATGCATCAAGGACTCCAATGGTACCATCTATTATTGTTTTAGATCTCTCTGGAGGCAATCAAATCTTATGATACATTTCACCCAGAACGTGGGCCTGATATGAGAAAATATCATGCCCACAGTTATCTTGATGTGATAATTGTTTGGTTGAATAATTTCCTGAATAATAAATATGTTAGAGTGTATACTAAAAGCCTAGCTTTTGTAAACATTTATTTTTAAAATAATAGAATCACATTGGTCAAAAGTCTATATTTATTTGTTGAATATAGTTGTTCAATTAATTTATAAAATAGATAACATGGTGTGTGGTGTCACACACAAAAGATCATGTTATCATCTCTTTATAAAATTATAAACAGTTGCTCACGACTAAGATGGAAAGGAACAAATCATTGGTATAGTCGTAGTGTAATTATGTATTAGTTTATCTTGACTAATAAATTACACTAGTACACTCTAAGTGTATTGAGTAGGACCATTTTAGGTAAGTTTTTTTTATACTGACTTAATAAAAGAACTAGACCTTAGTTATTATGGAAGTGTGTACTCTTAATCCTAATATAATAACAAGCATATATATTTAGTATCTATTTCTTTAACTTATCAAAGGGTGAGATTTAGCTTGATAAATCAATAGACCCGATAAGTTGGGAAATGATATTACTTATAGTGTGTGTTGTTGATTATAGAAGGAAACTGTGTCCTAGTTGTCTAGGTTGAGAATGTCCCCAAGAGGAGCTCATAAGGATTACCATGTTAAACTCTGCAGGTGGACTTAGTCTGACATGACAATGAAGTTGAGTGGTACTACTCTTGGAACTAGATATTAATTAAGTGAGTTGTCAGTAACTTACTTAATTAGTGAACATTCATTATCTTAAACATAGGGAGACTAACACACTCATGGTAAGAAGGAGCCCATAATGTAATTTGGGATTGGTACGGTAGTGCAACAATAACTCTCTAGTGGAATGAGTTATTGTTGATGAACTTGAGTTGTGTGTTCGGGGCGAACATAAGATACTCAAGCTCATCGGAAGGCCAAAACCAATTTCTCCTCTAGGTCCCTGTCGTAGCCTCATTAGTGCCTTATAATTCATCTAAATAAAAGTCCTTCTTGGTGTTCAAGAAAGGAGGCTGACCCATTGCTTCGTGACCAAGCAATGGCCGACCACCATCTCCTTAAGAGGGCCGACCCTCTTGCTTGGTGACCAAGCAAGTAGGGGCCGACCATAATAAATTCAAATAGGAGGGGTGTTTTGAATTTTTTAAATTTTCTCTTTCTAGAAAACTATAAGTTTTAAAAGAGAGATTTCAATTTTAAAAACTTTCCTTATTTGAATTAGGCCACATGGTTTAATAGAGAGTTTTAAAAGTTTTAAAACTTTCCTTTTTTAACCATCCTCATGGTTTTAGAAAAAAGGAAGAGAAGTTTTAAAATTAAAATTTTCTATTCATGTTAAAAAAGGAAATTTTTGAAGAGAAGTTTTAAATTTTTAAACATGGTTTTAATTTTAAAAACTTTCCTTTTTAACATCCACTTTAGGAAAGAGAGCTTGTAAAATTTTATAAGAGGATTTCTTCTTATAAAATTTTATAAAAAAAAATTATTATTCCTTCCTATAAGTGGCCGGCCACTCTTGCTTGGTGCCCAAGTAAGGGGCCGACCAAGATTAAATCAAGTCAATCATTGATTTGGTGATTGATTCAATCAAGAGGAAAGAAAAGGAAAAATAAAAAGGGAAAAGGAAAAACTAGAGGAAGATTTTAATTTTTGTAAAAATTCTTCTCTTATTTGCCTTGGGCAAGTAATATAAAAGAAGGCGTGAGGAGGCCTCATGAGACACAATTCTTATTCTCTTGGTAGAGTTCCTCTTGGTGACCGACCCCTCTCTCCCTCTCTTCTTCCTTTACTCTCTTTTATTTTGTGGTGGTGGTGGCCGAATATTACAAGGAGGAGAAGCTCTTTTGGGTGGTGTTCATCTTGGAGGATCGTCGCCCACACGACATCTAAGGCAAGGTGAGGAATACGACAGAAGATCTTGAGGTCATTAGCTTGCAAAGAAAAGGTATAACTAGTAATTTTTCTTCCGCATTGCTAGTTATTTTTCTTTGTTAGAATTCCAAACACAAGAGGCATTAGATCTAGTTTTTCGAATTAGTAATTCATGTTTGTATTTTTCTTTATTTTTCGAATTTGTGATTCGATTGATCTTTTTGGTTAAACCTAGAGTTATATAAGGAAATTAAATATTAGCTTTCCTTAAAAGACTTTGTCTAGGCGGTGGTGGATGCTCCCATATCCAAGAAGGTCATGTGCCTCGCCATGCAGTCCTGGAAGCCAATTTTAGAAATTAATATTTAATTAAATTTATAACATAGGTGGATTTGGACCAATAGTTTTAAGTTCCGCTTGTGATTCAAGTCTAAACCATTAAGAACAGATAAGTTAAATTTGGAATCAATAATGTTAAGTTCCGTTTGCGATTCCTAATTTAACTTCTAAAGAACACAATAGGTTGTTTATGAAAGGTTCGACACTTGTACAAAATTTTTTATACAGTGGAACCGGTACGATCTTCCTAGGACCAACCAACAAAATAGAGTTGTAAATTGAGTTTCAACTCTAAGTTACAACTTAAATTAATAGGGTTTTATTTTGCGTGTAAGGTAAAACTCAAAAGTGTGCGCTGTTTATTGAATTTCAGCAAGAGCACTGTTCTGTGCCAAATGAAACAACACAATAACTTCATTGGCAGTGGTTAAAACCTAGGTTTGACACCATATCTACCTTCTCCTGGCTTAACCATTCCCATTGCTTGATATTTTAGTGAAATATGACTACTCTAGGTCCATGAGTGGATTTTGGTCAAAATCCACTTTTGAACATAGAGAGGTCAGATTGCACCCAAATCAATTCTTGTGGCTTTCTCATGCATCAAGGACTCCAGTACCATCTATTGTTTATTTAGATCTCTCCAGAGGTGATTGAATCTCATGATACATTTCACCCAGAACGTGGGCCTGATATGGAACCATATCAGGCTCACCGATGGTTCTCATATGGAAAATATGATATAACAAATAGAAACAAACAATTTTTTTAACATGACAACATCAAACTTTTTAACATAACAAAAATCTTTTTATATTGAAGTATGCAAATAGACAACAATCACACTTGCTCGATCCAATTTGTGTCTGTCATAATTTTATATTCAACTCTAAATCTATAAAATTTAATTTGAGTTTGCTTAAATGCGATTAATCTATTAAACATTAAATTCTCCACATAGCGCATTACAAAAAAGGCACAATCTAACCTGCAAGACAAAATTTTTAACTAGGTAAGAACCCTATTTGTTATTCAGGAAATTGTTAAACCATATAATTCTAACATCAAGAATAACTGTAGGCCTGATATTTTCTCATATCAAGCCCATGTTTTGAGTGAAATGTATCATAAGATTTGATCGCCTCCAGAGAGATCTAAATCAACAATAGACGACACCATTAGAGTCCTTGTTGCATGAGAAATCTACAAGAATTAATTTTGGTGCAATCTGACCTCTTTAGGTCTATTAGTGGATTTTGACCAAAACCCACTGATGGACCTAGAGTAGTCATATTTCACCAAAATATTGAGCAATGGGAAGGGTTGAGTGAGGAGAAGGTAGTTACGGTGTCAAACCTAGGTTCTAACCATTGCCAATGCAGTTATTGTGTCGTGCCATTTGGCACGGAACAGTGCTCTAGCTAGATTCTAATAAACAACGCACACTTTCAATTTTTACCTTACAAGCACAACAAAACCCTATTAATTTAAGTCGTAACTTAGAGTTGAAACCCAATTTACAACCCTATTTGTTATTTAGGAAATTATTAAACCATACAATTCTAACATCAGGAATAACTGTGGGCCTGATATTTTCCCATATCAGACCCACCTTGGGCATGATATTTTCCCATATCAGGCCCACCTTAGGGCATAACACATTCTAGCTGAAACATATCATAATTTAGTCATACCTTTCAGATGAAACCTAATTTACAAGCACCCACTTTGAAATATCTAGACAATTGACACTTCTTATATCAGAGATATCAAATTTACAAAACTCAACACAACTATTTATCTTCAAATTCATGTAAACATATACTAGTAAAAAAATACATATGGATGTACTACATATAGAAAACTTTTCCAGGATGTACTACATACAAAAGATATAGATCCATTTTGCCTTCATACAAAATATATAAATCAAGCATAATATTCCTACTTATAAAATATTCCTGCATACATATACCAGTAAGTCAATTAGCAGGGGCTGGCGGCATTCTACAAGTCCTTCGATTATGGCCAAGTTGTTTGCAGCGATTGCATTTGATTTTTACCTTCCCGTTATGTTTTGACTCGATCTGTGCCTTCTTTTGCCTACCGGGCTGCACAAGGCTATGGGGACATAGAACTATAATGTTGTTTACACCATAAGATAAAAATTCCTTACTTCGACAAGGATAAATACAATCCATGTAAGTGGCCTTCCAAATTTGTTAATGAAAATAATGCTAACAATATGGGATTGTATCCATGTTCCGACGAATGATTACAACAATAACATGTGAGCAATGCAATCCAGAATTTTGAAACTCTCCACAGTTGCAATATTTACTTTCCAAATCAAAAATGTATGAAGCACCTCGGATCTCTACTTCTATTTCAGTTTGAGAGTAGGGGCGGACTTTATATGGTCTAGGTTTATCTCTCCTTAAATCCATTTCTATAGTAGCATTAGGTGTCAAAGCACCCTCCCATTTCGAGCCTTCCTCCCTCCAGTTATAGAACCATTGAGCTACCTTTCTTCTGGTATTATCAATTAACTTGTTTATGGGAAGTTCATGTGTATGCTTGAATAAAGCATTTAAACTCTCTACACAATTAGTGGTTAGTATTGTGTGCCTTCTCCCACTAAAGTGAGTATTAGCTCATCTTTTAGGGTCAATGTTCTGAAGGCACTTATGGACATCTGGATATTTTTTAAGCATGGGCTGCATTATGAGATCATACTGGAGTGTTATATTTGCTCGTGTTGCTGCCCAAAACAAGCCTAAAGATGACCTACTACCAGTATCTGTTACCATGTTGCAAGACATGTGGTAACAACAAAAAGCATGATGGGTAGACGAGTAAACTGATAGTTGGTTTATTGGGCATATGATTTTGGTGGTTTTTTGGACGATTTTTGGGAGCTAGCGTATTGATAAATCTATTTGTGAGTTGGTTTTAGAAAGCAAGGATTGATTTGAGCTAACCACATTTATTACTCTTAATTTGTAAATTTTTTGCCTTATAAATGTAATTAGGTTTTGTAGGTTGGACTTATTGATCACATGTAGGCTCAACCAATTTCAACTAGCTCATAATTTGGACTCAAATCTAGTGAACCAACTGAACCCAAATTGAGCCACTTGAACTGGTTCAACAAAGATTTAAAAGTCAGGCTTCGACACGGTGAACAATGGCTTGTGCTACTGCTCACCGTGCCATCTTTGTCTTCTTCACGGTGACGCAAGCTCCTTCCACATTCTAGATCTGAGATCCGAATTCCATCATCGACGGCGAGTTTTGTGCAATCCAGTGATCATCGATCAAGGAACAGAGCGCGACCGTGGGAATTCTCCCGGTGCGCGATCTTGTCTTCCGTGCTTCCCAGCCAACATAGATCGGAGGGTGTTTCCCCAATCTGAGCTTCCTTCATCCAAGGAGGTGCCGACAGAGGTTTCTCAACATTTCTAATTCCAGTTCATCTTTGCATTCACCCGCGACTTCTAAATCGATCAGATCAATAGATCAGGACGTGAGATCCTGGATTTCAAGCCTCTGTTTCACAAGTGTCGAGAGTTGCAGCTGATTGCGAGCTTTGAGGGTGTTTCTCAGGAGCTATGAGCATCATCTATACTAGCTGGAGTTTAGATCTTTTCTGCCAATTGCTTGAAGGGAGTTCTCCAGGAGCATCTTTGTTTCTCAACAGAGAGAAGGAATTAAACCTAAGATTTGAGTTTGTGGAATATTTTTGTACTTAGAATTTGGATTTAATTATTAGAACTAATGTTAGGTTCTATTTCCTTTTCATGCAAGCACAATCCAATTTGAATATGACACTGTTAAGTAGTTGTAATTAGGAATTTTACTTTGGATTTCCATTACAGTTTAGAAATTTGATTCTACTCAATTCAAGCCTGCAATTAGGTTTTAATACTTGTTTTAGATAGCTTAGTTTTGGCAATTCAGTTTTTCATCTTGTTATCAGAATTTTGTTCTAGCAATGTGTTAGTTAGAGCCCTAGAGCCAATCATTTGATGATTATATTATGGACTTGTTGTATCATATTCTTATATAAATAAAGACATTTGTTTTGGTTATTATACTTACTTGTATTGGTGCCAAATAAATTAAGTATAATAGCGTCCTTGAGTAGAAGGTTCTCACCTATATCAATCGGTTAGTTGAACCGATAGTGAGATGATATAGGGAACACTACTCTTAATCATTCCTAGTCGAGTATTAACATTCAGGGACAATGTTAATGCAATAAGACTAGCATGTAGGTCAACTCGATGACTTGATCTCACAAGTCATGGATATAGAGATATCAAGTTGACACATGGGTATGCATTGGAGAATGTATACTGAATGACCTGCCATGAGAAAGTATCGTGGATTGTTATATGAGTGTCATATACTTTCTCATGTGACTATTAGTATGACTACTAGTCCTTAGACCTGAAGTCACCATGGTTCCCTACATAAGGAGTTATATACTTTGGTTTCGTCAAACGTCACCCGTAACTGGGTGGACTATAAAGGAGATTACTGGGTATGTAACGAATTATGCAGAGGGATGTGAGTGATGTAGATGGGATCTATCCCTCCTATATGACGGGAGCGACATCGATATTCTTGATACAGTGAGACCACGAAGTGCATGGCCATACCCAAATGAGTCAATATGAGATATTGAGCTCATTTGATTTAATGAGTCTACTTGGAGTTCAAGATTTAGATTGGTCAGAGGATGACACGGTCTATGCCTCACATTGATCAATCTAGATGTCTAGGATAGAAGGACACTTGTCATATATTGTGATGAGTCACAATTAGTAGTCACAAGGTGATGTTGGATCTCAACATTCTTGTAACTTGGGTAGTAATGATGTATTGCTAGATACCGTTCATTACTTATGCTCCTAAATGGGTTTAGGGGCATTGCCAACGTTACAAGAACCTATATGGTCACACACTAAGGAAAATTAGATGGAGATTAGGTTTATATGATGAACCAAGAGGATTAGATTCATGTGATGAATCAAATTGGATTAAGAGTAATCCTAATTGGGCTAATTGAGTTGGACTCAAGTTGATTCATGTGTTCAATGAGTCTAATTTTGATTATGACTCATTGAATCAATTTAATTAAATGAATTAGATTCATTATATTAAATTGACTTCAATTAAATGGTTGGATTAGATCAACTATGAGAGAGATTAAGTCAAGTTTGACTTGACTTGAGAGGAAGATGAAGAGCCAAGTTTGACTTGACTTTATGCCACCTCATTAGTGAGTTGGCATTGAGTGGGCCAATGATGATGCTCCACATCATCATGGTTGCTTAAGTGGGATGCCACCTCATGGGAGTTACCAAGAGTTGTGACTCTTGGCATTCCATGGAGGTTACAACTCCTCTTAATGTGGCCGGCCACATCAATTGCATGAGAAGTTTCATTTTTTGTGAGTAATTCTCATTCATTCCATCATCTTCTTCCTCAAGCTCTTCTCAAGCTCTCCCTCTCCTCTCTTGGCCGAACACCCTAGGTGCTAGCACACCTTTGTTTGGTCCCCTCCACCTAATTTTGTTCGTGTAGATACTTCTAGAGGGTTGTCTATTTTGACGATCTTGAGATCCGGCAAACCGTTGGACTAGCGGGATAACGAAGGGCATCGCATCGAGGGTAACACTCTTATCTAGTGTAGATCTAGACTTTAGAAACTCGTACTCGTATTTTGTTTTTATTTTTCTTCGCACAGATCCGGTGGTGGGGGTTTCGGGGTTTCCGCGACGCGAAAAAGTGGTTTTCGCGGCCCGAAAACCCCAACAGTGGTATCAGAGCCACGTGCGAAGACTTGTACGAGTTTAGTTTGATTTTTATGAAAAATATAGCTTCTGTGATTTTCTATAAATTTAAGTTTTTTTGGATTTTTATGAGTAATTTTCTCGTAGAAGCAAAGCACAAGTGTTTCGACACTTGTAGGCTTCAACTACCGAGAAGCTTTTTCCGAAACGACAAGGTTTCGCCCCAAAACTTTTTGGGACAGCGGACTAAGGCACTGTAGGAACGCTTAGGGACACTCACGATGATTAGATCGCGGGTAGGGGTGCTGCCCCTGGCCCTGCAAGGGGATTCGTTCCGCGATTGCTCCCGAAAACAGCTAAACGGGACTGACGAAAATTTTTACTCATAAAAATTAGTATTAAAATTACAGAAAATTATAGAAATTACATAATTTAGAATTATGTATAATTTGTGATGGTCATGGTCCAAAACGACCCAATCTGATTGGAAATGTGTTGTAATTCATATTACGGCCTGCGCGCCGTCATTTGTGTTGTGCGTGTTGTACATTTGTTTCGCGACCTGCGCGTCGTGCCTTTCTCTATTATTTATTCTTGTTGTAAATTAGTTTAGACTTGAATGTAACTCGTGTTTCAAAATTGTAATGTACAAAATTGGAGTCGTGGAAGGTCCACACGAGACGGAGTTACGAGGAGGGCGCGAGCAACACAAGGTGGTCAAAGGGAGAAGCTGTTGACCCTAGGTTGACCATCTGATCTTCTCATTGGCTTGAGAAGATCATAGTAGGGCCATGACTAATCACAAATTAATTTAATTAATTGCTTGTGTATATGTGATGCATGATTAAGTAATTAATTAGTGCCTAACGATTAGATTAGATCTAAGTCGTGCACATGATGCACCCCTCGATTAGATTAGATCTAAATTGAGTATATGATACGCATCATCGTTTAGATTAGATCTAAATCACGTCAACTCTAATGCCTACCATGCCGTGATACCTATCACTACCTCGATCACATGTTTTGTTGAATCTGCCAAAGCAGAGCAACACATATTATCTTGGTAGGGTACGAAGGGACAATCTTGGTCCCGCTTATCAATGCATGGACGAATACAAACTCAATTAGATTGAGTATTCCTAGTTAACTCGGTTGGATCGAGTACAACTATAGGTATTCTTCCAATGGTTGGAAAGATAGGACATAAATCACATTTATATTAATTCTTGGGCGTATTAGCCAAAGCTAACTCAAGTTTTAATATAACTGTGGATAATGATCCTATAAACAAGAGTTGCATAGAGATGTAATTGGTAAATTGTTACCTACCGATCATACTAAATCTTGGGCGTATTAGCCAAAGCTAACTCAAGGGTTACTATGATGTGGATCTTGTCCCACATGAATTATAGAATTCAGTGGGAGCATCATTTAGTTAAAGGCCTAATTAAATGATTTAAAAGAATATGATATTTATTTTCTGCATTTTTCTGCTGTAGATAACCATGACGTCAAATACGAACACCTTCTCTCTGCATTCTGTCCTTGAGAAGGACAAGCTAAACGGAGCAAATTTCCTGGACTGGTACAGGAACTTGAGAATAGTTCTCACCCAGGAACGTAAACTGTACGTTCTGGAGCAGCCCATTTCGGAGGCTCCTCCTGCCAATGCCCCGCGAGCTGACAAAGATGCTTATAAGAAGCATCAAGATGACGCATTAGATGTGTCCTGTCTAATGCTCGCGACCATGAACTCTGAGCTTCAAAAGCAACACGAGTTGATGGGCACTTACGATATGGTTGAACATCTTCGTCAACTGTATCAAGGACAACCGCGACATGAGAGATTTGAGATCTCAAGGGCACTATTTCAGTGCAAGATGTCAGATGGGGCTCCCGTAGGCCCATATGTACTCAAAATGATTGGGTACATAGAAAACCTACAGAGGTTGGGATTCCCGCTTGGCCAAGAGCTGGCCACTGACCTGATCTTGCAATCCTTGCCAGATAGCTATAGTCAGTTTGTTCTAAACTACAATATGAACGAAATTGACAAGCCACTGCCCGAGCTGCTTAGCATGTTAAGAATTGCTGAGCTGAACCTTAAGAAGGCTAAGCCCCACTCTGTTCTGATGGTTCAGAAACACAAGGGCAAGGGCAAGCTCAAAGGCAAGTGAAAGTCCCAAGCTAAGGGCAAAGGCAAGGCACTGAAGCCTAAAGGAGGGGTCGGCAAGGATGCTACCTGCTTCCACTGTGGTCAGACCGGGCACTGGAAGAGGAACTGCAAGGTGTACCTAGAAGATCTTAAGAATAAGCGAAGTGAGACTTCCACTTCAGGTATATATGTTATAGAAGTCAATCTATCTATTTCTTCATCATGGGTATTAGATACCGGATGTGCTTCTCACATTTGTACTAATGTGCAGGCGCTGAGAAATAGCAGGGCATTGGCGAAGGGCGAGGTGGACCTACGCGTAGGCAATGGAGCACGGGTTGCTGCTGTTGCTGTAGGGACTTATTTTCTATCTCTACCCTCTGGGCTTGTACTAGAATTGGATGATTGTTGTTATGTGCCTACTTTAACTAAGAACATAATTTCAGTTTCTTGTTTGGACAAGAAAGGTTTCTCTTTTATAATAAAGGACAAATATTATTCTGTTTATTTAAAAGATATGTTCTATTGTAATGCACCTCTGATAAACGGACTCTATATTCTAGACCTTGAAAGCCCTAACTATAACATAAATACCAAGAGGTTCAAATCAAATGACCTAAACCAAACCTATCTCTGACACTGTCGCTTAGGTCATATAAATGACAAGCGCTTATCCCAGCTCCATAAGGATGGTTTGCTAGACTCATTTGATTTTGAATCTTATGAGATGTGCGAGTCATGCCTACTAGGCAAGATGACCAAGACTCCCTTTAGTGGGCACAACGAAAGAGCGACTGATTTGTTAGGACTTATACATAGTGATGTATGTGACCCTTTCAATGTCGCTTCTAGAGGCGGTTATAGGTACTTCATCACATTTACTGATGACTTCAGTAGATATGGTTATGTGTACTTGATGACACATAAGTCAGAATCCTTTGAAAAGTTCAAAGAATTCAAGAATGAAGCACAGAACCAGCTTGGCAAGAGTATTAAGATACTTCGATCAGATCGAGGTGGAGAATACCTTAGCCATGAGTTTAGTGACTATCTAGCTGAGTGTAGAATTTTATCCCAACTCACTTCTCCCGGAACACCACAGTGGAATGGTGTATCCGAAAGGAGGAATCATACCCTATTAGATATGGTACGATCTATGATGAGTCACACAGATCTTCTGACATACCTTTGGGGCTATACTCTAGACATGACAGCTTTTATACTCAACCGAGTTCCATCCAAGGCTGTGATAAAGACACCATATAGGATATGGACTGGGAGAGATGCCCAGGTGTATTTTATGAGGATTTGGGGTTGTAAGGCTTACGTTAGACGTCAAGTCTCAGACAAATTAGGACCCAAATTTGACAAGTGCTACTTTATTGGATATCCCAAGGAAACTAAGAGATATTACTTCTACATTCCCAGTCAGCACAAGGTAGTTGTGGCAAAAACTGGGGTCTTTCTAGAAAGGGACTTTGTTTCTAGAAAGACTAGTGGGAGCACGTTCGATCTTGAAGAAGTTCAAGATGCGAACAATAGCACTGAGGCCTCGATGGAAGTTGAACTGGAACCACAAAGTGTTGTGGATGATGTTGTTCCACAAGTAGTTGAGGAACAACAACCAGTTTAAGTAGACATACCTCTTCGCAGGTCTGATAGGGTACGTCGTCAGTCTGAGAGATACTCATTTCTCTTGTCTGACCATGATGACGTTGTGCTCATAGATGATGAGCCTACCACCTATCAGGAAGCTGTGATGAGACCAGATTCCGAGAAATGGCTAGAGGCCATGAGATCCGAGATGGAATCCATGTACACCAACCAAGTATGGACTTTGGTTGATCCACCTGAAGGGGTAAAACCCATAGGGTGTAAGTGGATCTTTAAGAGAAAGATTGACATGGATGGACTTATCTATAAGGGTCGCTTGGTAGCTAAAGGTTTCAAGCAAATTCATGGTATTGACTATGATGAAACCTTTTCTCCAGTAGAGATGTTTAAGTCCATTCGGATCATGCTTGCCATTGCAGCATACCATGACTATGAGATATGGCAGATGGATGTCAAAACCGCATTTCTGAATGGAAACCTACTCGAGGATGTGTACATGACACAACCTGAGGGTTTTGTAGATCCACAGCATATTAGCAGAGTATGCAAGCTGCATAGGTCCATTTATGGACTAAAGCAAGCTTCTCGGAGCTGGAATCTTCGATTCGATGATGCAATCAAACAGTTTGGTTTCATCAAGAATGAAGATGAACCTTGTGTCTACAAGAAGATTGTAGGGGATATAGTTGTCTTCCTCATATTGTATGTGGATGACATACTACTCATTGGGAAGGACATCCCTTTGCTTCAGTCTGTCAAGACCTGGCTAGGGAGTTGCTTCTCAATGAAGGACTTAGGTGAGGCATCCCGCATTCTAGGGATACAGATCTATAGAGATAGATCTAAGAGATTGCTTGGCCTAAGTCAGAGTACATATATTGACAAGGTACTCCTTCGGTTTGCCATGCAGAACTCCAAGAAGAGATTTCTGCCGATGTCACATGGTGTGAGTCTTTCAAAGACTCAAGGTCCCTATTCTAGAGAGGAGAGAGACCGTATGGATCAGATCCCTTATGCCTCAGCCATAGGATCTATCATGTATGTCATGCTATGTACTCGACCTGATGTCTCGTATGCTTTGAGCATGACGAGCAGATACCAGTCAGATCCGGGTGAAAGTCACTGGATAGCGGTCAAGAATATTCTTAAGTACTTAAGAAGGACTAAAGAATATTTCTTGATATATGGAGGCAATGATGAACTAGCTGTAAAGGGTTACAGTGATACTAGCTTCCAGACCGACCAAGATGATTATCGATCGCAGTCAGGGTTCATATTTTGCATAAATGGTGGTGCTGTGAGCTGGAAGAGTTTGAAGCAGGACACAGTAGCTGATTCTACGAAAAAGGCCGAGTACATTGCTGCATCAGAGGCAGCAAAAGAGGCAGTTTGGATCCGCAAGTTCTTCACTGAACTTGGGGTAGTTCCCAGTATCGCTGACCCTATTGAGCTCTATTGTGACAACAATGGAGCTATAGCACAGGCGAAGGAACCTCGCTCACACCAGTGGACCAAACACATACTACGGCGCTTCCATCTCATTCGAGAGATTATCGAGAGAGGAGATGTGAAGATTTGCAGAGTACCTACAGAGGCTAACATCGCAGATCCCTTGACCAAGGCTTTGGCACAGAGGAAGCATGATGGTCACACTAGGTTATTGGGGCTTAGAGCCTACACTGATTGGCACTAGTGCTAGTGGGAGATTGTTAGTTAGAGCCCTAGAGCCAATCATTTGATGATTGTATTATGGACTTGTTGTATCATATTCTTATATAAATAAAGGCATTTGTTTTGGTTATTATACTTACTTGTATTGGTGCCAAATAAACTAAGTATAATAGCGTCCTTGAGTAGAAGGTTCTCACCTATATCAATCGGTTAGTTGAACCGATAGTGAGATGATATAGGGAACACTACTCTTAATCATTCCTAGTCGAGTATTAACATTCAGGGATAATGTTAATGCAATAAGACTAGCATGTAGGTCAACTCGATGACTTGATCTCACAAGTCATGGATATAGAGATATCAAGTTGACACATGGGTATGCATTGGAGAATGTATACTGAATGACCCGCCATGAGAAAGTATCATGGATCGTTATATGAGTGTCATATACTTTCTCATGTGGCTATTAGTTTGACTACTAGTCCTTAGAACTGAAGTCACCATGGTTCCCTACATAAAGAGTTATGTACTTTGGTTTCGTCAAACGTCACCCGTAACTGGGTGGACTATAAAGGCGATTACTGGGTATGTAACGAATTATGCAGAGGGATATGAGTGATGTAGATGGGATCTATCCCTCCTATATGACGGGAGCGACATCGATATTCTTGATAGAGTGAGACCACGAAGTGCATGGTCATGCCCAAATGAGTCAATATGAGATATTGAGCTCATTTGATTTAGTGAGTCTACTTGGAGTTCAAGATTTAGATTGGTCAGAGGATGACACGGTCTATGCCTCACATTGATCAATCTAGATGTCTAGGATAGAAGGACACTTGTCATATATTGTGAGGAGTCACAATTAGTAGTCACAAGGTGATGTTGGATCTCAACATTCTTGTAACTTGGGTAGTAATGATGTATTGCTAGATACCGTTCATTACTTATGCTCCTAAATGGGTTTAGGGGCATTGCCAACGTTACAAGAACCTATAGGGTCACACACTAAGGACAATTAGATGGAGATTAGGTTCATATGATGAACCAAGAGGATTAGATTCATGTGATGAATCAAATTGGATTAAGAGCAATCCTAATTGGGCTAATTGAGTTGGACTCAAGTTGATTCATGTGTTCAATGAGTCTAATTTTGATTATGACTCATTGAATCAATTTAATTAAATGAATTAGATTCATTATATTAAATTGGCTTGAATTAAATGGTTGGATTAGATCAACCATGAGAGAGATTAAGTCAAGTTTGACTTTACTTGAGAGGAAGATGAAGAGTCAAGTTTGACTTGACTTTATGCCACTTCATTGGTGAGTTGGCATTGAGTGGGCCAATGATGATGCTCCACATCATCATTGTTGCTTAAGTGGGATGCCACCTCATGGGAGTTACCAAGAGTTGTGACTCTTGGCATTCCATGGAGGTTACAACTCCTCTTAATGTGGCCGGCCACATCAATTGCATGAGAAGTTTCATTTTTTGTGAGTAATTCTCATTCATTCCATCATCTTCTTCCTCAAGCTCTCCCTCTCCTCTCTTGGCCGAACACCCTAGGTGCTAGCACACCTTTGTTTGGTCCCCTCCACCTAATTTTGTTCGTGTGGATACTTCTAGAGGGTTGTCTATTTTGACGATCTTGAGATCCGGCAAACCGTTGGACTAGCGGGATAGCGAAGGGCATCGCATCGAGGGTAACGCTCTTATCTAGTGTAGATCTAGACTTTAGAAACTCGTACTCATATTTTGTTTTTATTTTTCTTCGCACGGATCCGGTGGCAGGGGTTTCGGGGTTTCCGCGACGCGAAAAAGCGGTTTTCGCGGCCCGAAAAACCCAACACAATGTTGATTGTTTGATCGAGTTCAGTAGTATTAGTTCAAG
Organism: Zingiber officinale; assembly: GCF_018446385.1. NCBI lineage: Eukaryota > Viridiplantae > Streptophyta > Magnoliopsida > Zingiberales > Zingiberaceae > Zingiber > Zingiber officinale. Next base: position 20,979,449 of record NC_055989.1, read on the forward strand.
AATCCTGCATTTTTCTAGAGTTAATTGTTGAGTAGTTTGTCAATGATCTTAGGTTAATTTATGCACTTACCTCATTAATGGAAGGTTCAGATTTCACATAGGACTTGCTTCAAATAATTGTTTTCAGTTTGATCTAAGGAACTGAACTAGTTCTTAGTGTAATAAGTGAGTTTGGTTGAGTTGTTTGTTAAGCCTAGAGGTTTTTTTAAGACAAGTCCATTTTGGTTACATAGTCAGTATATAGCTAGGGATTGATTACTGCTTTTAGATTAGATTTAATTAAAAGCAAGACTTTCCTTGATTGCATTGCATTACTCATTTAAAAAAAACCAAATCACATTTCTAAATAGGAAACCCAAAAAGAATTTACATCTAAATCAAGCACGCACTTATTAGTTATCCTTGGAAAAATACGACTTGTGACCTATACTACATCTCTTCTTTTGAATCAATATGGGTTTTTAATTATTAATAGTTTGAAGTGCCACATGACATGCAATATGGTACGCATCAATTTTGGCACCATTGCCGAGGATATTTTAGTATTGTGTGTTTGATTTTAGATTGTGCATAGTTTTAATTTCTCTGTTTTGCATCTTACTTGATTTTATTGAATATCTACTTGTATTCTCATTTTGACTTATTTGTATGACTAAGACTTCAAAAGACAAATTATTTGAGTTAAATCCAGAGATTGAGAGAACTTTCATGGCTTTGAGAATTTAGGAAAAGATCATCAGAAGTATCTGAGGGTAGTTCTTCACACATAAACATTCCTATGGGAGAGCATCATAGGACTATGAAGGAGCTTGCAGCTCCTAATGAGACATTCAAGTATTCATGTATTACTTATCCAGATTTGGCAGGGGATTTTGAGTTGAGATTTGGACTGATTCATTTGCTTCTAAAATTTCAAGGATTATCTGGAGAAAACCCTAAGAAACACTTACATGAGTTTCATGTGGTTTGCTCTACCATGAAGCCACAGGGCATTTCAGAAGAGGATATCAAGCTAAGGGTGTTTCTATTTTCAGTAACTGGAGTAGCAAAAGATTGGTTGTACTACTTGCCACTTGGATATATTACATCTTGGATTGATATGAAGAAGGCTTTTTTGGAGAAATTCTTTCTAGCTTTAAGAACTACAACTATCAGGAAGAGTATTTGTGGGATTCAGCAAGTGGTGGGAGATAGACTGTATGATTATTGGGAGATATTCAAGAAATTATGTTCTAGTTGTTCTCAGCACCAAATTAGTGAGCAGTTATTAGTTCAATACTTCTATGGGGGTTTGTTACCCATGGATAGAAATATGATAGATGCAGCAGCTGGAGGAGCTTTAGTAAACAAGACTCCAGAACAAGCTAGAGAACTCATTTCTAACATGGTAGAGAATTCACAGCAATTTGGAAGTAGGTTATTAACTACAAGAGGAGTTGGAGAGGTTCAAATGGTTTCTAATGAACAAAAGGAGAAAAGGAGCTCGTTGTTAGAGTTAACTTCTTTGGTGAAGCAATTGACATTGAATAATGCTAATCAAACTTCTAATTTTCTGAATGCCCAATTTCTATGTCAATCAAGGGGAGTTTGTAGCATTTGTTCATGTAACGACCCGACCCATTTGGCGGCCCATTTGGCAACCCTCGGGTTGTCGACCGTCGGCCGTGTCGTTACTCACTAGGACTTTCCACCCCTAGCTAGTGGATTTTAGGCAAAAATCTACTGGCTAGGGGTGGAAAGTCCTAGTGAGTAACGGCATGGCCGACGGTCGACGACCAAAGGGTCGCCAAATGGACCACCAAATGGGTCGGGTCGTTACAATAAAAAGGTGCCTTTTTATTGTAACGCACTTGACTACCAGGATTCATAAACTCTACTACTTAGCCTAGAGGTCTAGAGTTCGAATCCTGGGGAAGGCAAAAATCCACTACCAGGGGTGGAAAGTCATAGTGAGTAACGACACGGTCAAGGGTCGTCGGTCGACGACATTAGAAGTCGCCAAATGGGCCGACGACATAAGGGGCCGCTAGTGGGCCGCCTAAGAGGCCAAAGGGCCGGGTCGTTACAGTTCAAGTCAAGATCACACTTCAGAATTATGTCCAAATCTTCATCAAGATGAATCATTGACAGCATTTTCTAGAGCTCAATTCCAACAAAAGTATGATCCATATTCTTTACATATAATTCGGGTTAGAGAGATCATCCAAATTTGAAGTATGACAACTCATTTTATCAACAACCACCTTCAATTTCAAATTTCCAGCAAAATCAGAGTTTCCAACCACCTTAACAAGGTTTCTAACATCATTCATAACATTTCCAGCATCATTATTAACCTACAAATCAATTTCAACACTAATTTAAGCCTTATCAACAATATTCTCAACAAAACCAGTAGCAAAATTACCAAAATCAGAATTTCCAGCATGCAAAGAACCAGTAGCATACACTCACAGCTCCTTTGAGACTAAGTTTGACTCGAGGAAATTCCAATAGTACCTTTAATTTGTATTCACAGCAAGCTAGGGTTGAGGAGTTGATGCAACATATTTTGTAGTAGCAACAAAATTAGCAAAGAACTAATTATGCTTTACAAAGTATTGAAAGGCAGATTGGGCAATTAACTTCCAGCATTAACCAAATGCAAGCTCAAGGGTCGAGTCAATTACCTTCACAGACAACTTCTAATCCTAAAGGGAATGTTAGTGCATTAACTTTGAGAAGTGGAAGGCAAATTTTAGAGGGGGATACAAGAGGAGCAGATTCTGCGGGAAAATTTCCAACAGCTCAAAATTGTTGAAATTGGAGCTCAAATACTAATCACATTTATCCCATGAATCTAGTGCATGAACAAGAGAATAATTGCTCGAATCTAGAAATTTCTAGCAGCCTTGTTCCAGCTAAACCAATTCCGACAGCAACTTCAAATTCCAGCAATTTTAAGAATCCAAAACATCAAATTCAAGAATCCAGATGGCCTTCACAGCAAGTTGTCGAGCCTTCTATTCCTTTTCCATTTCCTCAACTCAAGGTGCAACTAAGGAAGAATGTAGAGGAGGATAAGGCTAAGGAATTTCAAGAGCTAGTGAACCTATTTAGCAAAGTGGAAGTCAATGTTCCCTTGCTCACAATGATTAAGAAAATTCCCAAGTATGCAAAATTTTTAAAGGATCTTTGTGTACACGAAAAGAAGTTGAAGGGGAATGAGTTGATTAGCATGAGTAAGAATGTATCAACATTATTCAACCAGTACCTCAGAAGTGTGAAGATCCTAGAGTGTTCACTACACCTTGTGAGATTGGGAGCAATTTATTTGAGGATGCTATGTTAGATTTGGAAGCTTCAATTAATGTCATGCTAAGATCAGTTTTTCAGACTTTAGGGATTGGACCATTACAACCTACAGGAGTTGTAATTTAGTTAGCTGATTGCAGTCAGACTCATCTAGCTGGAGTTATTGAAGATGTTTTAGTTAAGATGAGAGAACTTATTTTTCCTCCAGATTTCTATATCCTAGATATGGAGGGAGACTATCTGGCCAATAGGTCCCTACTTATTCTGGGAAGACCATTCCTAAAGACAGCAAGGGCAAAGATTGATGTTCACGCGGGTACACTTTCTATGGAGATAGGAGATACAGTGGTCTAGTTTAGTATTTTTGATGCTATGAGGCATCCTAGAGAGGATTATTCTATTCTTAGTATGGATATCTTAGAGGAGCTAGACAGCATGGATTTCTTTTCAAAAACTAAATTAGATTCGGATTTTACTGATTTTGGAGATAGTGAGGAATACTTTGTAGCTTTAGAGGAGACTTCAGACATGGGAGTGGATGTTATTTCATATGGATTATTTTCGGTTGAGGAAGAAGACTTATGCATAGGGGATTGTTTAGGAGAAGCACTACCCCTAGGATCGCCCAAAAGAGAAGACTTATGTGTATGGGATTGCTCAGCAGTATCACTACCCCCAGGATCACCATCTATTGATCAATCACAGGATGAGTTGAAGTCATTGCCTCAACATTTGAAGTATGCTTATTTGGAGGAAAATCAGCAGCTACCAGTCATTATAGCCTAGAATTTAGAGCCATAGCAGGAGAAGAGATTATTAAAAATTTTGAGGCAACACAGGAGAGTCATTGTATGGACACTTGCTGACATTCTTAGGATTAGTCCTCCCATTTGCATGTATAGGATTTATTTAGAGGAGGATGTGAACAAGTGAGACAGCCACAAAGGAGACTTAACCCACTGATCCTTGATGTAGTAAAGAATGAAGTGACTAAACTTCTATAGGTAGGTATCATCTACCCTATTTCTGACAGTAAGTGGGTAAGTCCCATCCATATGGTTCCAAAAAAATCTAGAGTGACAGTGGTAGCTAATGAAGAGAATGAGTTGGTGCCCACCAGAGTTTAGAATTCTTGGAAAGTTTGTGTGGACTACAGGAAGCTGAACCAAGCAACTAGGAAGGACCACTACCCATTGCCTTTTATTGATCAGATGTTAGAGAGGCTGGCGGGTAAGTCACATTATTGCTTTCTTGATGGATATCCAGGATATTTTTAGATTTGCATCGACCTAGAGGATCATGAGAAGACCACATTCACATGCCCTTTCGGTACATTTGCTTATAGACATATGTCATTTGGACTTTGCAATGCTCCAGGGACTTTTCAGCGATGCATGGTAAGTATTTTTGGTGATTTATTAGAGCATTACATGGAAGTGTTCATGGATGACTTTTCTGTATATGGTTCATTATTTGATGTATGTTTAGAAAATTTGTCTAGGGTTTTAGATAGATGCATTGAGATGGATTTGGTACTTAATTTTGAAAAATACCATTTTATAGTTGAGCATGGTAATGTTTTGGGTCATATAATCTCTATGAGAGGTATTGAGGTAGATCCTGCTAAAGTTAGTGATATATCTTCTTTATCTTACTCCGCATGCGTGCGGAATGTTCGAGCTTTTCTTGGACATGCATGATTCTATAAGAGATTTATTAGAGACTTCAATCAGATTGCTCTTCTATTGTCCTAGTTGCTTCAGAAAGATGTGGATTTTTATTTTGATCAGAGGTGCAAGGAAGCTTTCCAGAGGTTAAAGGAGGCTTTGATTTTAGCACCTATCATCAGGCCACCAGATTAGAACCTACCTTTTGAGCTAATGTGTGACGCTTCAAATTTTGCTATAGGAGTAGTGCTTGCACAGAGAATAGATTGAGCACCATGATTATCACCCAATTTGTCATGAATTGGGCATCAAACAATGAAATACCAAACCCCTCCTACGCTATTATAGCATAGAAATGACTCGGGTCGTCTGCCAACGAAAGCAACGATAGGATGGTAAACTTAGGATCATATGTTATTTCTATTTTTTAGGGGTTTTAATATGGAAATGGGAGTTTTGGATTTTAATTCTAAATCTAACAAATGGAAAGCAAAGCAAGTAGGAAATTAATCTAGTGCTAGAATAAAATCTAACTAAGTGCGAATAATTAATCCACAACGCATTGTCACACTACACTATGGATTAATTATCAACACAATTAAACTAAGGACTAAAATGACAAAGCATTAAATGAAACCTAATCTAATAAATGAAAGACAATGCGAGTAATAAAGCTAAACCTAACCTAACTATAATTGCAGAAAATAAATGGTAACATAAAGTAAAGTAAAGCAAAGCATTTAACGAACCCTAAAGCATTAAAGAAATCTAATTTAACATAACCTAATTGCATTAAATCAAAGCTAGAACTTAAAGAAATTAAAAGAACAAGACAAAGCAAGAATTAACCAAACTAAAATGCATCAAAATAAACCTAACTATTGGTTGAAGCAATTCATCGAACACTTTGTATGCGTTAAACTAATTAAGCATAATATGTGTAATTTAAACATGGGGAATCAAGTTTGATACAAGCATTCAATCAAAAGCATCAACACAAGTAAATTGACAAAATTAACAGAATTAAACTAAACTAATCCATCCACAATTCACACGTCAACCTCCAAATTACCAACGACTATCCTTCGTCGTCACACGAGGACTCGACTTCGGAACCCCCAAAGTCGGTGAACAGTAGCTCACTGCCGGACTTGCTCCTTGCTTCGACACGATGAGATGAATGCAATCTTCCAACGAATAACCCCCTCGGATGGAATTTATTAGAAAAATTGGACTGTCGGCCGCCTCCTTGCTCCACCGTCTGAACCCCAAACTGAAGAGCTGCCAGAAGGTTGCCGGAAGGTGGAGGACACACCGGAGAACCCCTCTGGTGAGGTGAAGATGATCGGAATCGTCATCGTCGCTCACTGCCCCGCCTAGAGTGTGATGCTTCTGTCGTCGCCGATTGGAATCTGAGAAGGAGAAGTGGTGGGTTGTGGATGGCCAGCCGACGACAATAAAGGTAAGGGAAGAAGCAGGGCCGTCGGCCGGAGAGAAGAGGAAGAAAGGAGAGGCGGATCTGTCCGTGCCCTAGCCCTGTCGCGAGGAAGAAAACGCGAACTCAGAAGAGGATCCTGTGCGCGTGAGGAAGAGGGGTAAGGTTTCTTAATGGGTTTCAGATCTTGGATTTTGGGTTGAGAAGTTTGAGTGAGATCCGGATCCAATAATCAATAAGGATTGAAATTGGGTTAATGAATTAGGCTTTTAGAATTGGGCTTAGAAGTGTACGCTTGAGGAATGGGCCATTGGATTGGTTTTGAATTGGAGCTTGATCTCTTTGGATTAGGATGATCTCTATGAATGGTCCAGATCGCTTTAAATCAGGATAAAGGGCTAGATCACTTGATTTGACTGAAGGGGCAGGATCTCACTGGATCTTGATCAATAGTTCATAATTAATTCAGCTTGATCTCCTCCATTTGACCTCCAAATAAAGCTAAAGTCGATCCGGCTCGATCCTAATCCATGACTCTTTGAATTTCCTACAAAACCATATTAAAAGCATGCAATTAAATTCCACAATTATAGGAAATTTACATTTAAGTTCAAAATAAATCCTACTCACAAAACATAACATAAACATAATATTAAGCATGTGAGAAGGCAAAAAATGCTAAGTCTAAGAGCCAAAATAATCGATAAAAATGCTAGTTATCAACTCTCCCACACTTATTCTTGCTCGTCTCGAGCAACTAAATAAAATAAGAAAGATAACTAAAGATGCATTCCCTAGCAATTCTCAATCATACATAGAAAATAGTGAAAGGAAAGTTACCTAGGATTGTCCAATTCAAATGACCAAAGCATTCATGGATTCAATTCATACACTAATTAACAAGCATGATAACTTCAATCTATAATAGATAAACTGAGGATGATAACAAAAAAACCTCACAAGGTAATTAATGTTGGCTCTCCTCTCATATACAAGTAATAGTGGAGCTCACTCAAGTTACTCATGATTTATGCACTACCATATGCTTGCTTTGCATCTCCACTACTATAAACACAAGAGTGCACAATAAAATAATGAAGGCATTATTTGAAATGTAAGAGAAACATGAATCAAGTAAATAATAGTGTAAGAGAAGAAATGAAGAAGATAAAGCAAGGTAATGTAGAAGAGATGGACATAATGAAATGCTACATAGATGAGTACAAGTAAACAATACCCAAAAAGATATTCCATCCAAATTTCTAAGCTAGATCTCCACAACTCAATAAAAATATGAACAAACTCTATTATAGCTTTTATAATAAACATCCACTCATGATATACAATAAAAATCTAAATTTTTCTACAATAAAGATTGTCACTAACAAAAAGTTCTACCACCTTTCACCAATACAATAGAAATGTGAATAACTCCTACTCTAGCATTTCACACTAAAAATCTACACATGATATACAATAATATCTCAATATCGCTAAAGTAAAAATTGCCACTCATAAAAATTCTACCACAAATGAATACAAAATATCACATGTCAAAGTTTTTCACAAATCTAATAAACATGTAGACAACCTCTACTATAGCTTTTCAATAAAAATATCACTCATGATATACAATAGAATCGAAATATTGCTACAATAAAGATTGTCTCTCCCAAAAATTTTAGCACAAAGGAATATAAAATAACACAACATGTTAAAAGTATTTTTCTTTTTTTCTATATATTTTTTTCTTTTTTTTTCCCTTGTTTTTACATTTCTGGTTTCCATTTTTTTTCCATTTGCTCTTTTTTTTTTTTTTTTTTTTTTTTTTTTTTTTTTTCTGATTTCACTTTTTTTTTCTTTTGTTTTTTTTTCAACTTTTTTTTTCAACATGTTGTGCATCACTATACAACATCATGAATAGCTCAAATAAAAAGATACAAAACATGGTTTATCTATGGTGATCAAGCATGGTTCACCTATGCTTCCCCTAAATTCTACTAAGCTATTTCTCTCCCCCCACACTTAAATATTTGTCCGTCTCGGGCAAAACACTCATCATGTAACATCCAAGATATCCACATTCAAAAGAAGAAGATAGAGGGAAATAAATGAAGAGAGAAAAGAATGATATGATAAATGACATGGATTTTATTTAAGAAACATGTGATAACAAAAGGAATGAATAAAAGAAAGTGAGATAGCATTCATAAAAATCATGCAAACCTATGATAATGTGGTCTCGAAAGAATTAAGCAAGTTCTAGAGTAGCATTAACCACAAGTGCATCACACATCAATAGGAATAATAGCCTCAAAAATATCCTCACAGGTATATCAAAAATTATCATCTCAATCTATCAACATGAAATCCATCATAAAGTTGTAATCACATGTAATCCAAGAATCCAATCATCACAATAAATCATCAAATTTGACAATTAAATTTAACTAGCTTTCACAATTTCTAAGATGAAAAAAAAATGCATAGGGAATTTATTATGAAAACCAACAAGGCAAACTAAAAATAAACTATCAAGCATAAGCAAACAAAGTAAAGAAATATATACAAGCAGAAAGGAAAAGAAAAAGTGAGATGGAACAGACTCCCCGGAAATTCCAGTGGTCGGAGTCGATTCAGTTCCAGAAGTCATTCTGGAAGTGGAATGAATGTAGGTGAAGTGAAGAATGCTCCCTCCACCTTCGCCTCCTTAAAAATTTTCTCTGGTGGCCGAAGATAGTTTAGTTGGAGTGTCCACTCCAGAAGCTTCATTATTGCATATAGAGTTAGGGTTTTCTTCAGATGGTAGACTGCATCCTTACATGATTGACTGTAAATGAAATGTCTGAAGAAATCCTGCACACTAAAAAGAAAAGGATGCATTCCCTGCACGCATGCTGTGTGAGAAGGACTAGAAATATTAACAAAATCAACAGAGCATGAATCACAAGATATATCACATCCAATAAAATCAAACTCAATTACCTCCATGGAATTTTCAAAAGATTCATAAGAAATATTGACCTTACCATCTTGAAAGGTACCTGGAGGGTCAAGAATAATGAATGTGGCATCATATTGATCAGGTAAAAGATCTGACTCTGGATCAGGTACAATCAACGGAAGTGATTCTTGAGTTTCCCCTACACTTCCATCATCACTAATAACTAAAGCAGGCTCCACTAGTAGAAGAATAGTCAAAAGAAGCGATTCTTGGGTCTCCCCTACACTTCCATCATCATCAATAATACCTGCAATATCAAGAATATCTGGAATAGCAATATCGTCAACAAAAATATTATCAGGATCAACAACAATATCACGATGTAAAAAGCTAGAAGAGTTAAGTAGAGTAACTGAAACAAGGTCAGGAATATCACAAACTCTACAATCCATCTTCTTGAAAATTGATGCAGTAGGTTGATCTGATAGCAATTATAACTGTGTCGATGAATATGTCCTTGGCTGAAATTGTGTTTCTTGATGTTGTACAAGTCGTTGTGACTGCTCCCAAAAATGCTGCTCAGGCTGATGCTGAAGATATGACTGATAATGTTGGGACCAATCAGAATTCCCTTGTTGTGTGTTCCCATACATGAATCTTGTAATTGAATTATACCTGTCCTGCTGATGGATCTGATAAGACTGAGGTTCAGGATGAAAATACTGGATCCTGGTAGGGAGTACACTGGCAAAGGAATGAACATCTTAAGTAATCATCGGTCTAGTCCCATACTATTGATAATTTGAAGTCATAATCTCGATAAGTTCTCTGTCCTGAGTAGATGTCTTGTTAACTAGAGCCCCTCCACTAGCTGCATCAACCATACTCCTGTTCACAGGAAGCAATCCCTCATAGAAGTATATAATCAGTAGTTGATCACTAATTTGGTGCTGAGGGCAACTAGCAACAAATCTTTTAAATCTATCCCAATAATCTTGAAACGATTCTCCAGTGAATTGGTGAATTCCACAAATACTCCTCCGAATAGCTGTAATCCTAGAAGCAGAAAAGAATCTGGCCAGAAATAATTTCTTCATCTCAATCTAGCTGGTGATAGAGTTGGGTGGGAGACAATACAACCAATTTTTTGCTGAATCTGCTACTGAAAATGGAAATGCTCTAAGTTTAGCATCTTCTTCTGATATGCCAAGTGGGTTCCATGAAAAACACACCATATCTAGTTCTTGCAGATGTCTGTTGGGATCTTCACCAGATAATCCATAAAACTTCGGTAATAGATGTACTATTTTTCATAACTCGAAGTCTGCCTCAAAATTAGAATAATGAATGCAGAATGAATCAACTAATAAATCTGGTGCCCAAAACTCTATGAGAGTCTTTTCAGTGTTCTTCTCCATGTTGCTTATCAAATCTGAAATCCTGATCACACTGAAACTCTAAACTGCTGATAACACACAGATTTCCTAGTCTTTCTTGAAACACTCATGCAAATATCATCAAAAGACATGGGAAATAGACAAGATAGCACACATGCATACAAGAGATGAAATAATTAAGCCCCTAACAATATTTTTGAATTTTTGCAACCACAAAAAATAGAAACAAGAAAAGAGAGAAAATAGAAAAAACAATCCTAAGATTACCAAACACCGCTACTTTTCCCCGGCAACGACGCCAATTTAATTTTGACCCAATTTTGTCGTGAATTGGGTATCAAACAATGAAGTAACAAACCCCTCCTATGCTAATGTAGCATAGAAATGACTCGGGTCGTCTGCTAATGAAAGCAACGATAGAAAGGTAAACTTAGGATCGTATGTTATTTCTATTTTTTGGGGGGATTTTAATATGGAAATGGGGGTTTTGGGTTTTGATTCTAAATCTAATAAATGAAAAGCAAAGCAAGTAGGAAATTAATCTAGTGCTAGAATAAAATCTAACTAAGTGAGAATAATTAATCCACAACGCATTGTCACACTACACTATGGATTAATTATCAACACAATTAAACTAAGGACTGAAATGACAAAGCATTAAATGAAACCTAATCTAATAAATGAAAGACAATACGAGTAATAAAGCTAAGCCTAACCTAACTACAATTGCAGAAAATAAATGGTAACATAAAGTAAAGTAAAGCAAAGCATTTAACGAACCCTAAAGCATTAAAGAAATCTAATTTAACATAACCTAATTGCATTAAATCAAAGCTAGAACTTAAAGAAATTAAAAGAACAAGACAAAGCAAGAATTAACCAAACTAAAATGCATCAAAATAAATCTAACTATTGGTTGAAGCAATTCATCAAACACTTTGTATGCGTTAAACTAATTAAGCATAATATGTGCAATTTAAACATGGGGAATCAAGTTTGATACAAGCATTCAATCAAAAGCATCAACACAAGTAAATTGACAAAATTAACAGAATTAAACTAAACTAATCCATCCACAATTCACACGTCAACCTCCAAATTACCAACGACTATCCTTCGTCGTCACACGAGGACCCGACTTCAGAACCCCCAAAGTCGGTGAATAGTAGCTCACTGTCGGACTTGCTCCTTGCTTCGACATGATGAGATGAATGCAATCTTCTAACGAATAACCCCCTCGGATGGAATTTGCTGGAAAAATTGGACTGCCGGCTGCCTCCTTGCTCCACCGTCTGAACCCCAGACTGAAGGGATGCCAGAAGGTGGAGGACACACCGGAAAACCCCTCTGGTGAGGTGAAGATGATCGGAATCATCGCCGTCGCTCGCTGCCCCACCTAGAGTGATGCTTCTGTCGTCGCTGATTGGAATCTGAGAAGGAGAAGTGGTGGGTTGTGGATGGCCGGCCGGCGGCAATAAAGGTAAGGGAAGAAGCAGGGCCGCCGACCGAAGAGAAGAGGAAGAAAGGAGACGCGGATCTGTCCGTGCCCTAGCCTTGTCGCGAGGAAGAAAACGCGAACTCAGAAGAGGATCCTGTGCACGTGAGGAAGAGGGGTAAGGTTTCTTAATGGGTTTCGGATCTTGGATTTTGGGTTGAGAAGTTTGAGTGAGATCCGGATCCAATAATCAATAAGGATTGAATTGGGTTAATGAATTAGGCTTTTAGAATTGGGCTTAGAAGTGTAGGCTCGAGGAATGGGCCATTGGATTGGTTTTGAATTGGAGCTTGACTTCTTTGGATGAGGATGATCTCTATGAACGGTCCAGATCGCTTTAAATCAAGATGAAGGGCTGGATCACTTGATTTGACTGAAGGGGCAGGATCTCACTAGATCTTGATCAACGGTTCATATTAATTCAGCTTGATCTCCTCCATTTGACTTCCAAATCAAGTCAAATTCGATCCGGCTCGATCCTAATCCATGGCTCTTTGAATTTCCTATAAAAGCACATTAAAAACATGTAATTAAATTCCACAATTATAGGAAATTTATATTTAAGTCCAAAATAAAGTCTACTCACAAAACATAATATAAACACAATATTAAGCATGTGAGAAGGTAAAAAAAATGCTAAGTCTAAGAGCCAAAATAATCGTTAAAAATGCTAGTTATCACACCACATGTGATATGTTATGCTTCAAAGACCTTGGATTCAGCTCAAGCAAATTACACCATAACAAAAAAAGAGCTTCTTTCTATTGTTTTTACTTTGGATAAGTTTAGATCTTATTTGCTTTGTTCTCATGTGGTTGTATTTTTTGATCATGCAGCTTTGAAGTTTCTCCTAAAGAAGTCAGATGCCAAGCCTAGACTGATTAGATGGATGCTTCTGCTCCAAAGTTTGATTTGGATATACGTGATAGGAGCGGGAAAGAAAATTTGGTTGCAGATCACTTGAGTAGAATCGAGGGAGATTTGGATCATACGGCTATTGATGATGATTTCAGGGATGAGTAGCTTTTTCGGATGCATGGGGAATCACCTTGGTATGCAGATCTGGTTAACTTTTCAGTCGCTCATGTTTTTCCTGCACAATTTTCAAAAACTCAAAAGAACAAATTAAAAAGTGATGCAAAAAATTATGTGTGGGATGATCTTTATTTGTGGAAATTTTGTAGCGATAAGATCATTAGGAGATGTATACCTGATTTTGAGTCTCAGTTTATGCTTACATTTTATCATTCATCTGAGTGTGGGGGTCATTTTAGACCTCAGAGGACTGTTAGAAAAGTTCTAGAATATGGTTTATATTGGCCAATCCTTTTTCATGATGCTTATGTTTTTTATAGATCATGTGATAGGTGTCAATGAACTAGGAACATAGGACCTAGGGATGATATGTCTCAACACTATATGCTATTTTGTGAGATATTTGATGTGTGGGGTATTGATTTTATGGATTCATTTCCTGTCTCTTTTGGATTTTTATATATTTTATTGGTAGTTAATTATATTTCCAAATGAGTGGAGGTCATTCCCACCAGAACTTATGATTCTTCAATTGTTGTTAGTTTTGTCAGGTCACACATTTTCTGTAGGTTTGGAGTGCCCAAGGCAGTGATAAAGGGCCCCATTTTTGTAATAGACACATGAAGGCAATGCTGAGTAAATATGGGGTTTCACATAAAGTTTCTACTCCTTATCATCCTCAGACAAATGGGAAAGCAGAAGTGTCCAACAGAGAAGTGAAGTCAATTCTTGAAAAGACTGTGAGACCTGACAGGAAGGATTGAAGCAAGAGATTAGATGATGCATTGTGGGCTTATAGAACTGCTTTCATGACCTCGATAGGGATGTCTCCATATAGAGTTGTGTATGGAAAAGCTTGCCATCTTCCAATGGAGATTGAACACAAGGCTTATTGGGTAGTTAAAGCTTGCAATTTTGATGCTAATATAGTTGGAGAAGAGAAGAAGTTACAACTTTAAGAACTTGAGGAGATTAGGCTAGAAGCATTTGAAAACTCACAGATCTACAAAGAAAAAACCAAAAATTTTCATGATAAACACATTTTGGTTAAAGAATTTAATATTGGTGACAAGGTGCTTCTATATAGGTCAAGGCTTAAATTAATGAAAGGTACATTGAGATCTCGTTGGGAAGGGCCATATATTGTGAGTAATGTTTTTTCTTATGGAGTTGTTGAGGTTAAGGAGGAGTCCATCGACAGGATTTTCAAAGTTAATGGGCATAGACTCAAAATTTTCCATGAGAGTGGTAATGGAGAGGTGATACAAAGATTGAGCACCATTTTAGCACTAGGTTGGTGTACGTAGACACCAACCGTTATCACATGCTCAAATGATCTCAGATACACACTCAATCATACAACCAACTAAACATGCACCATTGTCACTAACGAATGTTCCATTGTCGCCACGATTGCATGCTCCTTGACTCTTCGCCTCCGCAAGCTAACGTCAATCAACCTCCATGTTGGAGATACACCCAACCTTGGTAATCCCTCAGCAACCCCACAACAATGTTGAGGTTAGCACTCCTTCGCTCCAGCCGACTCCAAATTGTACCCACCATGAAAACAGGAGGCTCCGACCTCCACTCTAGAGCCCCGAGCGTCGGCAGTGCACTCCCCAGTTCAAGAGAACACCGCAGCCACTTCTAGCTTTCTCCCCTCCGTCTCTTCCTTTATCCAATGAAACATTCGATGATCTTGACCAAGGGGCGATGCCATGGGAAGCTCAACCATACTGATCTAGTCCAGAATTGATGTAGAATCGAAGTTGTGCTTCCTCCACAAACTTGCAGCTACCTCTTCAAAGAAGCTATGATTTGCAACATTCACTGAGCACGAAGGTGATGACTTGGCACCATATGAAACTCATCCTTCCCTTTTTGATAAGAGAACGTATCAAAACATCAGCAAAAGCCAAAGCTCTGGCCACCCCACCAACCCCTCCGCGAGGGCACAGTCTCACCATCCAAGGCAAAGGGTGACTATATGTTGAACGAGAGAGGTTAGCCTCCAATGATGCACAAGTAGGAAGTCCTCCATGAGTCCCAAAAGGCAGTAGCACCCATTGTTTCCTTGCTCCAATTTCCAACAGCTTCCTTCCCTTCTCCTCGGCACTATTTGTTGGGTGCTACTTGGAATACCGTTCAGTTTCCCCTGTACAAAATTTTTTTTTACAAGCACAGAACTTTTCCTAGCAACTCATGTGCTCTTCAGAAGTTAAACTTGGATTGGAAATGAAACTTAATATTTTTACTCCAAGTTCGTTCTTCAAAGTTAAACCTGGATTGGAAACGAAACTTAACATTTTTACTCCAAGTTCAACCCTTGTGTTCTTCTGAAGTTAAATCATATTACAAAAGTTGATTAAATATTTATTTCAAGGATTGGCTTCCAGGTCGTAGGCGAGGCACTAGGCCTTCTTGGTTATGGGATCATCCATCACTTCCTAGACAAAGCCTTTCAAAGAAATTGAATATTTAAACTTCTCACAGTAACCTTAGGTTTAACTACAGAGACCTCAATCAAAGCACAAGATCGAAACACAAATCGAAGAACAAAAATGAAAACATGAAATCGCTAGCCTCTTGTGTTGGTATTTCAAGATCCATATAGAGAAAACAAAACTAGTTGTGATGCGGAATAAATAACTAGTTGTTCCTTTCTTCGTAGACAAAAACCTCTTGATTTTCTGCCGTATACCTCTCCTCTTCTTGGACGTTGTATGAGTGACGATCTACCAAGACAAAAACACCCGAACCCTTTTTGTTTCCAAGCCGCCTACCACCAAAGGATGCAAAGAAAAGAACACCTTCTTCTTCTTCTTCTCCAAACCACCGGCCACCAAGGTGCTTCGTCTCTTTGTTTTCTTTTCCTCCAATCTCCGGCCACCAAGAGAAGATGGGGCATCGACCCTAGAGGGAAGAAAAGGGAAGAAGAAAAGAAGTGGGGCGCCGACCCTAGAGGAAAGAAAAGAAAGAATGGGGCGCCGACCTTAAGGGAAAGGAGAGGGTTTTTAGTTGTGGAGAGAAACTTATCAATTCTTAATTGAATTATTGATTGTTGTGGCATAACCTCCTCTCCTTTTATAACCCTTTACTCCAGATAAAAAAAAAAAAAAAAAGTAATAGATTTTTGTTTAGAAAAAATCTCTAGAAAAGAATTAACATAATTCTTTTTAGAAAAATTTCTTAAGAAAGAATTAGTATAATTCTTTTCAGAAAATTTTTAAGAAAGAATCAACATAATTCTTTTTAGAAAAATCTCTAGGAAACAATTAACATAATTCTTTTTAGAAAAATTTCATGGGAAAGAATTAATATAATTCTTTTTAGAAAATTTCTAAGAAAGAATCAACGTAATTCTTTTTAGAAAAATCTCTAATTCTGTTGAGAAAGAACCTCTCTTCTTTTTTTTTCTTTTTTTTTTCCTTTTGGTTTGGCTGACCCCTTTCTTGGGTAGGAAGCAAGGCTTGGCCGACCCCTTGCTTGGGCACCAAGCAAGGATGTGGTCGACCCCTTTCTTGGGTAGGAAGCAAAACCAAAATGGGTGAATGCGAGGCTTTATAGAGGCTACAACAATGGTCGAGAGGAGGAATTGGTTTTGGCCTCCTGATGGACTTGAGCTTCCTGTGTTCGACCCGAACACCCAACTCAAGTTCATCAATAATAACTCATACCATTAAAGAGTTATTATTGAACTACCGCACCAATCCCATATTATAATATGAGCTCCTTCTTATCATGAGTGTGTTAGTCTCCCTGTATTTAAGATATCATATGTCCGTTAATTAAATAAGTTACCGACAACTCACTTAATTAACATCTAGCTCCAAGAGTAGTACCACTCAACCTTATTATCATGTCAGACTAAGTCCACCTGCAGGGTTTACATGATAATCCTTATGAGCACCTCAAGGGGACATCATCAATCTAGATTACTAGGACACAGTTTCCTTTTATAATCAACAACACACCATATAAATAATATTATTTCTCAACTTATCAGGCCTATTGATTTAACTGAATAAATCTCACCCTTTGATAAATTAAAGAAATAAATACTAAGTATATGTATTTGTTATTATATCGGGATTAAGAGTACGCACATCCATAATAACAGAGGTTTTGTTCTTTTATGCAGTCAGTATAAAAAGAAACAACCTTAAATGATCCTACTCAATACACACATAGTGTACTAGTGTAATTTTATAGTCAAGGCAGGCTAATACTAAATTACACTACAACCGTTCCAATGGTTTGCCTCATCCATCGTGGTTGTGAGCTACTATTTATAATTTATAAGAAACTGATAACATTATCTTCTGTGTGACACCACACACCATGTTATCTACAATATAAATTAAAAGGATAACTGTATTTAACTAAATGTAGACATTTGACCAATGTGATTCTCATTTCAAAATAAATGTTCATACAAAAAGCTAGGCTTTTAGTATACATCCTAACACTATCGGCCATGCCGAATCGTCTACCAGCCAGCTTCCTTTGCCATCCCTCTCTATGAGAGCTCCCATAACCAATGGGAGACTATGGTCATGTAAAAGCTGAGCAGGGGGGCTTCTTTGTGTTGGTACAATTGATCTCTAGGGTTTCGATGTTTGACAATGCACCCAAGTCTGGTCAATTTAACCAAGGGTTAATCCAAATAGGACTTAATGTTTCGAAGAGAGTAGTTTAGTCGGGACTAGATGACTAGCAAGGAGAAGTCCTAACTGGAGGTTAGGTACAGTGGAAGTCCTGGTTGTTAGGATCCTTTGTACTCGTACGGCTAGAGAGGGGGGGTGTGAATAGCCGACCCCAAATCTTTGCTCGTTTCTTTCTATAAATTAGGTTAGCAGCGGAAATAACAAAAGGAAACGAAAACAAAACAAACCAAACCTCAACTCGTCGATGTAACGAGGTTCGGAGATGAAACTCCTACTCCTCGGCGTGTCCGTAAGGTGGACGAAGCCTATCAATCCGTCGGTGGATGAGTCCCCGGAAAACCGGCTAATACAATATACTCCTTGTGGGTGGAGAAACCTCGCCACAATATTCTTGCAACAGCAAGAAAGGAATACAACAAGAAATACAAGAAGACAAGAACAATAAATGTAAAAACACAGGTTTTCTTGCCTCCTCGCCGACTGGATTCGTTGAAGCAGCAGCTCCTCAGAACACCTACAACTCGAGAAGCTCACGCGAAGCTTGTGAAGAAGAGCTCAACAAAGCTCAAGCACCAGCAGCCGGCCTCAGAAGAAGAGAAGAGGAAGAAGAAGTAGTGCAGCCCTCGACCCCTTTATACTGCGAAGAAGACAATGAAGAAACTAGCCGTTGCGTCAGCAGCTAGAACTCTGATCGGCGCACCGATCGGCCTAAGCGCGTGAAGCTTACTTTGTCACTGATCGGTCCCGGACCGATCAGGTGTCTGATAGCTCGATCGGTCGTGGACCGATCGGGAACTCTCTGATCGGTCCATAGACCGATCGAGCTTCGCCTCACGCCAGCGATCTATGCACGATCGGTCTGCCGATCGATCAGCGATGGTGGTCGGTCGCCGACCGATCCACGGCTTCTTCTCGCAGTTGCGTTGCCTCGATCGGTCTCCGGGCCGATCGATTATAATCGATGAGCCATCGATCGATTCGATCGGTCACCGGGCCGATCGAGGCAACGCATATCCGGATCGGTCACGGTCCGATCCAACTCCTAGGTTTAGAGTGCCTCTCTAACCTAGTTCGGAGAACGAGCTACCGACCCTCTCCGACTCCATATGCCAAGCTTCACTCACTTGGACTTCTCAACACCGGATGTCCGATCACCCTTGATCCATCTGGATTTTCCTTGCCCGCTTTACTCACGGGACTTTCCACCGGCTTCACTCACCGATTTCCACCGCCTAACATCCCGCTTAGGACTTTCCCACGGCTTCACTCACGGGACTTTCCAACTGCCTAACATCCAGTTAGGACTTTCCCACTGCCTGCTTCTTCACTGGGACTTTCCCGTGCCAAGTCTCCATACTTGGACTTTTCAGTCAAGTCTCCATACTTGGACTTTTCGATGCAAGTCTCCATACTTGGACTTTTCGCGTGCCAAGCTCCTTGCTTGGACTTTTTCGTGCCAAGTTTCCATACTTGGACTTTTCCAGTGCCAAGCTCCCTACTTGGACTTTTCCGTGCCAAGTCTCCATACTTGGACTTTTCCCGAATCAGGTCAACCAGGTCAACCCTGACCTACGGTTGCACCAATAATCTCCCAAACATCTATTCTTGTCCCACATCAAGAATAGAACTCTCTCACGAGTGTCAAACATCAACATGCAACACAACTAGGTCAACCTTGACCTAAGGTTGCACCGACAATCTTCCCAAGTCAAACATCAAAATACAACTCGAGTCACGTCAACTCGAGTCGGGTCAACCAGGTCAACCTTGACCTAAGGTTGCACCAACAATCTCCCCCTTTTTGATGTTTGACAAAACCATAATCAAGTTAGGTTAAACCGATAACCTTAACTCAGGTTTTCCAATGTTCTTCCTTGAACATTCTTTCCAAACTCCAATATTCTCCCTTGAACGTTTCTCCCCAAACTTAGGTTAACCCGATAACCTAACTTGGGTTCCCCAATAATTCTCCCCCTTTTTGACACACATCAAAAAGAATTCCAATGTTCTTCCTTGAACATTCCTTGACATTCTTCCCCTAGCTTAGGTTAACCCGATAACCTAACTTGGGTTCTCCAATAATTCTCCAATGACTACTCTCCCCTTTTTGACACACATCAAAAAGAAAAAGGAGGGTATCAAGGTCAAGAGTTTCTTCCTAATGAAAGTCCCATACCTTTCATTTGAAACTCTTAATTTCCCCCTTGATACTAAACTCAACAATCAACTTAGTGATAATCCCATATCACTAATCCTTAAAAGTCTTTTGGAGTAAAAACTCACCCTAAAAGTCAACTCCCCCTTGACAATTAGGTAAAACTTCCCCTAAAGGTCAACTCCCCCTTGACCATTGCACCAACAATGTCTTGGCGAGTTTCAAACCTTTAGAAATCCATAAAACCCAACTTCCAGCTGAAATTTCAGACCAACAGTTGAAAATCAGAAACTGGCACGCACTGATCGGTCCCCAGACCGATCAGAATCCCCCTGGATCGGTCCCCAGACCGATCCACCCTTCACTGATCGCACTGGATCGTCACTGATCGGTCACCAGACCGATCAGAACTTCCCTGGATCGGTCCGGTGACCGATCCATACTCTGAAATCAGAGATTTCTGATTTCCCTTCCCGGAAATTCAGAACCTCCTAATAAATTCCAGAAAATTCCAAAAATCGTAAAATTTTGAGGATACATTCCTCATATCATATATTATCATGGAAAAATAGTTTTCTATGAAAATAACTTCCATTTTTCAATCTTGATACAAAGTTCAAAAACTTTGAAATATTTCAAGTTTAACTCAACTTTGTATCACAATGTTCAATGATGAATGCTATCACTAAGATGGCTTCATCAAGGTTTTACAAATCAATTTCAAAATGATTTTAAACCTTTTAATTTAGGACCATAATCTTAGGGCTAAATGTACATGACTTGTACACAAGCTTTCCCTATGATCCTCCATTTCTTGAATTAGGCTCATCTAGGTACAAGAACTATGCACCTTGATCCTAACTCATGATCCTAATATCTCACACACATCTAAAGTGTATCAAACACATCCATGTCAATTTTGATGTGAGATATGGGTTTAGGTATCTTAGACTAAGGTCTCATGCATTTTCTAAACACAAATTTGATCTCAATATCAAAATGTGTTTTTCATCCTTAAATCAATTCAATTGATTATTAATGCAAGAGATGATGACATGACATAAAATGATATCATAAATGGAAAACATGTGTCAATATCATGATGTCATGGCATAAAGTATGAAACTTAACTAGAGCATGACATATAATAACCTAAGCATTATCATGACATTTCAAATGATCATAAATTAAATATGATGTCATGACATGGCATATGACAAACAACCATGGTAAGTTAACACAAATAAAATACCTAGATTACCTATCTAAGTATCCTTAATCACTTAGCTAACTTAAATTCTAATCCTAGATTGCCAAAAGTGCTCCAAGAAAATGTCAAAACCCAAATTGGCATTTCTTGATCTCTTGTTTGATTTATACCATTTAAAATTCTACAAGAGTAGCATTTCTAAATTAAGGCCCGGATTGCCTTGATTACCTAAGAGAATATCAAAATCCCAATTTGATATTTCTCTAAGTTTTTTCAAATTGTGTCAATTTAAAGTAAGATTAATATATTCTCACTTTGGCACACTTTACTCTTCCAAGAAGTGAATGATAAAGATTATTCCATTTCATTTTCAAAGGTTCCCAAAAACCTTGAAAATGCTCCTTGAGTGTCAATTTCCTCAAAGTTGGGTTAACTACCCTTCTTATTGGAGTTGACACTCTCTAACCCATCTATGGGGTAGAGAAGATGCTCCTAGGAACCCAATACCTACTTGAGCTCATTGGGTTCACTAAATATTCACTAGGGATGACTTCCCTAGCAACCCTCCTAATGACCCTCTTAGGCTTTGAAGCCTTGGTCATTTGGGTCTCATCAAGGTCAACTATAGGGGTGACTCCCCTTGTAACCTTGGTAATGGTCTTCCTAGCCCTAGGTTTTATTCCATAATCGAATGGAACATTGTGGTAAGTGGGCTTGACCACTTGGGACTTAGGTTTGTGACCCAAACCTTTCTTGTCCTTGGGCTTTGGTTTTTGACCCTTAAACCCTAGAGATGACTTCTCCAAGTTCTTAAGAGCCTTTTCCAAAGTATCAAGTCTTGACCTCAAGACTTGATTCTCCTACTCTAATACCTCAATTTTTGATTTGTCATTTTTCTTTGAGGTATTCCTAGGCATGTGTCTAGTTGTTTTGGGGTTTCTACCTAGGTTCTCCTTAGCCTTAGATGAGTTAATTCTAGGGTTATCATTTCTAGAATTGTTCTTATCTAGGCTAACATGCTTGGCTCCTAAGCACATGTATTGATTCCTAAGGTTATCATGCTTGTTATTATCGACAAGTGCAATAAAATTCCTAGCATGCATTTTATTATAGTTGCAAAAATGAACCTTAGAGGTTACCTTAGGGTTTGCCTTAGCTCCCCCTATCGATGTGCTCGGTCTCTTGCCCTTGTGAGGTTGCCTCCCCCTCGGACAATGACTCCGATAATGTCCCCTTCGCTTGCATTGGAAGCACACCACGTGCTCCTTGCCCTTGCGTGTCGGGACTCCGACTACCTTGACCTTTGGCGCCGGTGGAGTCTTCCTAACTCTCTTTGGACATTTGCTCTTGTAATGTCCATACTCCCTACACTCAAAGCATAATATATGTAATTTATTTGAAACTAAAATGCTTGAGTTACCTAGGGATGAGGGTGGATGCGAGCTCTCTTCTTCATCCCTTCCGGAGGTAGAAGCTTCTTCTTCTTGCTCCGAACTTGAAGAAGAACTCTCCTCCTCTTCTTCCTTAGATGTTGAGTAACCCTCAACTCCTAATTCTCTATCTCCATGAAGTGAGCTACTTGATGACTCACTTGTCTCCTCTTCATGACTTGAAGTGGAGTTCTTCTCATGAAGTTTGGCCAAGTTGTTCCACAACTCCTTGGCACTATTGTATCCTTCTACCCTACACAAAACATCATTAGGTAAAGAAAATTCAATGATTTTCGTTACCTCGTCATTGATTTCGGATTGTCGGATTTGCTCTTTCGTCCACTCCTTCTTCTTGATAGGTTTTCCTTCCTCATCCATCGGAGGGGAAAACCCTTCTTGTACACAAAACCAATTTAACATATTAGTCCTAAGAAAATACATCATCCTTACCTTCCAATATGTGAAGTTGTCGTGAGACTCGTAGAAGGGTTGAATCGTGACATCTTCTCCATAGAGATCCATCTCTAGCTTTGCTCCCACGGGTGTTGATCCGATGAAGAGCGGCCTCGCTCTGATACCACTTGTTAGGATCCTTTGTACTCGTACGGCTAGAGAGGGGGGGTGTGAATAGCCGACCCCAAATCTTTGCTCGTTTCTTTCTACAAATTAGGTTAGCAGCGGAAATAACAAAAGGAAACGAAAACAAAACAAACCAAACCTCAACTCGTCGATGTAACGAGGTTCGGAGATGAAACTCCTACTCCTCGGCGTGTCCGTAAGGTGGACGAAGCCTATCAATCCGTCGGTGGATGAGTCCCCGGAAAACCGGCTAATACAATATACTCCTTGTGGGTGGAGAAACCTCGCCACAATATTCTTGCAACAGCAAGAAAGGAATACAACAAGAAATACAAGAAGACAAGAACAATAAATGTAAAAACACAGGTTTTCTTGCCTCCTCGCCGACTGGATTCGTTGAAGCAGCAGCTCCTCAGAACACCTACAACAGCAGGATATCCCAGTCGAGAAGCTCACGCGAAGCTTGTGAAGAAGAGCTCAACAAAGCTCAAGCACCAGAACAGCAGCTCTGTAGAAGAAGAGAAGAGGAAGAAGAAGTAGTGCAGCTACAGCTCTCGACCCCTTTATACCTGCGAAGAAGACAGCGAAGAAACTAGCCGTTGCGTCGCAACGGCTAGAACCCTGATCGGTCTGCAGACCGATCAGCCTAGGCGCGTGAAGCTTCTGTTTGTCACCTGATCGGTCCCCAGACCGATCAGGTGTCGCGATCGAAGCCCTGATCGGTCTGTGGACCGATCAGGGAACCTCCTGATCGGTCCATAGACCGATCAGGCTTCGGCTCCTCACGCCACTGATCTATGCCTGATCGGTCTGCCGATCGATCAGGCCATGGGTGGATCGGTCAGCAGACCGATCCACGGCTTTCTTCTCGCAAGTTGCGTTGCCTCCTGATCGGTCTCCAGACCGATCAGATTATAATCAGTGAGCCACTGATCTGATTCTGATCGGTCACCAGACCGATCAGGGCAAACGCAATATCACTGGATCGGTCACCAGTCCGATCCAACTCCTAGGTTTAGAGTGCCCTCTCTAACCTAGTTCGGAGAACGAGCTACCGAGCCCTCTCCGACTCCATATGCCAAGCTTCACTCACTTGGACTTCTCAACACCAGATGTCCGATCACCCTTGATCCATCTGGATTTTCCCTTGCCCGGCTTTACTCACCAGGACTTTCCACCTGGCTTCACTCACCAGGATTTCCACACTGCCTAACATCCCAGTTAGGACTTTCCCACTGCCTGGCTTCACTCACCAGGACTTTCCAACTGCCTAACATCCCAGTTAGGACTTTCCCACTGCCTGGCTTCACTCACCAGGACTTTCCCCGTGCCAAGTCTCCATACTTGGACTTTTCCAGTGCCAAGTCTCCATACTTGGACTTTTCCAGTGCCAAGTCTCCATACTTGGACTTTTCGCGTGCCAAGCTCCCTGCTTGGACTTTTCCGTGCCAAGTCTCCATACTTGGACTTTTCCAGTGCCAAGCTCCCTACTTGGACTTTTCCGTGCCAAGTCTCCATACTTGGACTTTTCCCGAATCAGGTCAACCAGGTCAACCCTGACCTACGGTTGCACCAATAATCTCCCAAACATCTATTCTTGTCCCACATCAAGAATAGAACTCTCTCACGAGTGTCAAACATCAACATGCAACACAACTAGGTCAACCTTGACCTAAGGTTGCACCGACAATCTTCCCAAGTCAAACATCAAAATACAACTCGAGTCACGTCAACTCGAGTCGGGTCAACCAGGTCAACCTTGACCTAAGGTTGCACCAACACTGGTGAGTGAAGCCAGATCCTAGTGAGTGAAGTTAGGTAGTGGATGGAAGTCCTGGTGAGTAAAGCCAGGCCCTAGTGAGTAAAGCTAAGTAATGGAAGTCCTGATGAGTGAAGCCAGACTCTAGTAAGTGAAGCTAGATGGTGGAAGTCCTGCTAAGTGAAGTCAGGCCCTAGTGAGTCAAGTTAGGTAGTGGAAGTCCTGGTGAGTGAAGTCAGGCCCTAGTGAGTGAAGCTAGGTGGTAAAAGTCTTTGTGAGTAAAGTCGGGCTCTAGTGAGTGAAGCCAGGAAATGGAAGTCCTAGTAAGTGAAGCTAGGCAACCCTAGGGGGAGATAACCCTAGCGAATCTTGAATTCTGTTAACACTATTTTACCTTACCATTTTATTTATTGTGCTAACTCAGTATTACAGGAAAGTTCAGCTAGGTCGACGAGCCGACCGGATAGTTGGCACGAAGTCTAGACTAGTCGACGAGTTGACCGGATGTCTAGAAAAAGATAAGTAAAGGTAAGTTGCTGGAGGAGAGTGACTGTGAGAAGCGTCCCAGATGAGGAATAGTAGGCGTCAATCTAGTTTAGGTCCATTTGGGAACCCTAAGCTGAAATCTTGACTAGTTCCTGGTCTTGGGAGGATAGGAATTAATTATTCTTTTTATTATTTGTCTATATTTGTGCTAACACTTATCTTGTAGGATCTTTGGACTAACACATGTTTGCAAGGCAAGAAAGCAAGCAAGAAAGAAAATCTACTTTCGGGTGAACAGTACTCGAAGGTGCCTTTCATGGCTATGGAAGGCGCCTCGGTACTGTTCATAGAAGACGCCTTCTATGGCTATGGAAGGCGCCTTCCACGGATAAAATTTGACTGGTTCGCAGATAAGGCATAGCGAAGCCGGGATAGATTTTATCCCATTGGAGGCGCCTTCAAGGCCTTTGGAAGGTGCCCTCCAAGACCTTTATAAGGCAGTTTCAAGGAGGCTTTGCTACAACAACTACATTCGAGCTACTGCGTTCATTCAAGCCTCGACTGCATCTGATTGCTGCTACAACTCTACTACGAGGCTATTGAGCCCAACGACTGATCCGAGGAGTTTCGGTCATGCTCGACAGACAAACATCAATACAAGAAGAGCTCTCATTTCGATCTATAAGAGTGTTAGTAACTTTTTGTACTTAATTACTATAAAAGGGTAAGTGTAGTGTGTTACACTTGACCTAAACTTTTTGTACTTGATTCTCTCTTCCGGGGGTACCGGAAGAAGTTTTTAGTGGATTATCCATCGATAGGTCTATGAGACCTGGGCCTTGGAGTAGGAGTCGCCGAAGGCTCTGAACCAAGTAAAAACTGCCTATGTTTACTTGTGTCTTGGTTTTTCATTTTCCGCTGCATACTCTGCTTTTAATTTTTAAAAGAAAACAAGTTTCAAAAAATAAAAATAAAAAATCATGTGATTCACTCCCCCCTCTCACGTGCGTCATGATCCAACATTTGTTGCCTGTGTAGCTTTGATGCTGGCTAGAATTATGTCGTCTTCAACTGGAGAAGATGACTGCTTCCTACGAAGTCATTTAGGGGACATGGGTTTCAGATCTAAGAGGAAACTCTAAACCTAATAACCCATGATCCACAATCTGATATCTCTATTGCCATTTCCCTCCCAAGAATCCCAATGAGTGGGAAAACTTGAAATTTAAATTTTGAATTCGAAATTCAGATCTAAACTTGAGATTCCCTCCTTCCTCTACCCTAATTTCAAATTCTGAAAACTCCCACTCCCCATGCCAGCTTGTCGATTTTCCTAGGTTGGCTCCAAGTTGGCCTTCACCGCTAGTTCGCCTGAAAAATCCCTAGAAGCTGCTGGTCACCGGAATGTTGTTGCCACTGCACCCTTACCTTAATTCCTTGCTTTCTCCAAGGCTCTGAGCTCACCACAGCCTTTCCTTGGCCTTTCGCATCCCGTGCCTTCTTTCAACCTAAGGAACAACCAGTAGTTTTGGCCAAAGAGATGCCTTAAATGATCCAGCACCAGTGAACAGCTCCACGCGGGCTTCGACACACAATATGTGGACTCCCCGAGTGTAACTAACCTACAAGAACCTTCTTGATTGCCTCTCTATGAGCAAGAGCATTCTCCATTGCTATTCCTCGTTGAGTTCACTACTGTGTCTGCATATCCTCCAGTTACCAGACCCAACCCTTTAGCTTGCCTCCGCTTCAAGTCATCTCCTCTGATTATGCTCCAATGTGACTCCGGTTGGTGGTGGAGTGGGGCGGTAGTGACCTTGCATGATCGAAAGAGGCTGGGCACAAGAACCTCCTCCTCCTATGCGCCGGTGAAGTTGGATGAGCAGAGTGCCCTCAAGCTTCTCATGCTCTCTATCATGGGTGGCTGGAGAGCCTCTCCACCACCCTTCATTTGTGCTGATGGTTGCTAGCTAGCGCCGATGGTTCATGGCCACCACCAACGGGGGAGGTGATGAGGTCCCCTCCCCCACCACCACCTTTGAGGGCTGATGAGAGCTGCTGTCAGCCAAGGAGTGCCTCTTCAGAGCTTCTCTCTCTAGGAAGGGAGGACTGAGAATTGATAACTGAGAGCTTGACTCCCCTCCAACTCCACCCAAGAACCACCAGAGAGAGTTTATCCACCGGAGGAGGACAACCACCACCAAGAAGGCCCTCCTTGAGATGCTAATGGAGAAGAAAGACTCACCCAAGTCTACTGGAGAATTAGTCTGGCACCCCTATTAACTTTCGACCATCCTCTCTTTAGAAATTCTAGAGAGAAGGGAGAGCTTCTCTAACTGAGACCTCTTTCATGGAATAAGTAAATGTATAAATCTACTTTGAGAGGTAAAACTCTCAAATAGTATCAAAGCATACAAATCATAGGAGTTTGTCCTCTATAAGTGAGGTAAACACTAGAATCAGTTTTCCATCTCCACCTAAAGGAGTGTGTCACACGGACACAAGCCATCCATAGTGGCAATCCTTTCTAGTTACATCCAATCATAACACAAAACACATCACACAATCAACCTCAAACACGAGGCTTTACTCATACACAAACTGATACAAAACATAACCATTACACACGACATGCAAAGGTAAGACTACATTGAAGATAAGTCAACAAAATGGTGCGCATGAATCTAAATTTTCTAGAAATGTCCATTCAACATCAGGAGCTATACCCTCAGAGTGACATCTATTCCGAGCTTCTCATACAAAGTAGATCACGCTAGATGGACCAAGGTATCGGGTTTTCATCTTCAAGTTGCCACCCTTATAATGCTCCCCAAATATATGATAAAACTCACAAAATGAATAAAATCATAGCCAATATCCAACCATTGCTTCACCTTACCCCAAAGAGCACAAGCTATGGAGCATTCAAAGAACAAGTGTTGGTTTGATTCCTCTTGGTGTCAGCATAGTATACATATTTTGTTTGGCTCATATTCCATCCTATTCATTGTTCTTAGCCTTCCATATGCTAACATCCATAAGATAAAGTGATGTTTTCACATAATTTATGGTCTCCATACCACCAGTATCCAAAGTACCTCCCTTTCTTTAGTTTTGAAGAATCGATAAGCATTTGAGGCCCCATTGCTTTTCACCGCAAACCGTTATATCAGCCTCATGTTTGCTACCCCCATTCCATTTGATGCCCTTATAATCTTGTTTTTAATATCAATAAACCCCTTGATCAACGGTGAATCTGAAGCTTTGGCATTCCATTACCAAAAATTAGCCTCTTTGATATAATATTGGTACATCCATTTCACCCATAATGAAACTATCTTGGATTAGATCTCCCAAAAAGGTTTCCTTAGTAATGCTTCATTCTATACTAGTAGATCACATATGTCATACCCTCCATCTAACTTCGAAAGACAAATTTTGGCCCATGATATGTACTTGATGGACCAAACAAACATACAACAAATTATTGGATCGAAAAGTACTAGAGGGGGGGGGGGTGAATAGCGCTCGTGGCTTTCACTTTTTGTTTCGGAAATCATAGAATAAACGCAGCAGAAATAATAAATAAAGAAACACAGAGAGACACCAAGATTTACTTGGTTCGGAGTCTTGAGCGACTCCTACTCCAATGCCCACACTCGTTGAGCGTTTACTTTGGGTAACAACTATAATCTCACAAAAGGTTACAAATAAATATTACAATTAATCTATACTGAAAATTATACCGACACAAGCGAATCATAAAACTAAAACTTCTGGTCATCGGTGTCTTGTTGTAGCTCAGCCGGATCGTCTCGTTAGCAGTGTACTGAAGAAAGATTGCTTTGAAAGTGTTTTACTCAGCTACTGGTCGAGACTGGTTGATATAAGTCGTTGAGGGCACCTTCAAGGCCCTTAAGGGCGCCGCCATCACCGGTGGATTCACAGCGTGGATAAGCTCCACTTCGCCCGCTGCTTATCCTCTTAAGGGTGCCTCCAATGCCCTTGAGGGTGCCTCCAAGATCGTCTGAGGTGCCTCCAGCTCCTTTGGAGGGTACCTCCAGCTCCGCTGCGTAGACTCCTTAGTCGTTGCAACCGAAGCGCCTCTAAGCTCCATGGAGGGCGCCTCGGGTACTATTCATCCAAGGCAAAACTTGCTCTTTTGTTCCTGTAAGATATCTTATTCCCAAAATATCAAGCATACTCTGCAACACAAAGTTAGCATATAATAATAACATAAACATAAATGTCTGACAGTCACCGGACTGTCCGGTTCTGACTTCAGATTTTCGTTCGAAAATCCAAGGTCAAACCGACGCCTACTGTTCCCTCAGCGGGGAACGCGTCCTCACCTACTCCACTCAGGAGAGTATACCTGTTGTCAGTTTGATCCTCTAGATCGAATGAGCTTTTGCTCAGCGCCCGAGTCTTCAGGTCTTTCCGTTGGACGTCCGCTCCACGACCCGCCCAGACTTTCCACCTAATCCGCGACACCAAG
Source organism: Zingiber officinale (assembly GCF_018446385.1). NCBI lineage: Eukaryota > Viridiplantae > Streptophyta > Magnoliopsida > Zingiberales > Zingiberaceae > Zingiber > Zingiber officinale. The sequence continues at coordinate 21,009,503 of NC_055989.1, forward strand.
ATTTTCACCTAGAGTTTCCGACTCTAGGACTTTTGCCCAAAGACCTCGACCCGCCAAGGCTTTCCGCCTAGGATTACCACCCCCTAGGACCTAGAGTTATCACCCCTTAGGGTTTTCTACCTGCCTAACCGTGGCTAGGACTCTTGCCTAAGATACCTTAGGACTTTTTCTGTAAACTCATTCAAACACATTAGATCACAAATAACATTAACTTTGAATCCTTCGTCATTATCAAAACTCAGGTTCAATCGTCAAATGCTTCCCGCACCAACAATCTCCCCCTTTTTGATTATGGCAATAAAAATTCAAAGTTAAGTAAAAAGATATGAAGAATAAAGAATAATGCTATAAAGAATTTAAGAACAACACAAGCATAACTGAATTTAAATAACAACGTAAGCATAAATAAATTTAAGTGAAAAGTTCCCCCTTAATAAAGCTCCCCTTTTTAGAATTTTCTCTATACTTGACTTTTAGATTTAAATTTTCTTATACTCTCCCCCTTTGTCATATATCAAAAAAAACTTTGTGAGCGAAGGAGTAAGAAAATGTTGTTTGACAACACTTTGCAAAAAAATTTTTGATTTGTCAACAAATTGATAAAGACTAAGTTTTTAAGAGTGATAAAAGTTTAACTTATAAGAACTTTAGCTTTTAAAAATATGAGAAAAGAAACTTAGTTTAATAAGGGGTTGAATAAATATTTTGATAAACACTTAGCTTTTAGAATAAATTTTCTTGTAAGAATTTTTAGGTAAGTGAATGAATAGATTTGAGAAAACCTTTGTCAAAAGTTAAGGAAACAAATCACAAAGGAAGCATAGTTTAATAATATTTTGTAAGAAAGTACTTAGCTTTAGATTAAAAAATCTTTTCCTTAAAAAATATTTTGCTCAAAAACTAAGTTTGGAAAGTAGTTTAGCTAAGGGAAAGTTTATTGACTTTGAAAAGTAACTTAGCTAAATTTGAGTTAAAAAAATATTTGGTAAAACTTTAAGAATATTTTTTTAAAAAAGAATTTTTTTCAAAAAGAAACAGTTTAGGGTTTCAAAAAGTAATTTTATTTAGTTAAAATTTGAAAAATACTTAGCTTAAATAGTATCAATTTGTATAACTTTAGCTAAGTCCACTTTCACTTAGAACCAAAAAGAGTAAGACGATTTTGTTAAAGAAAAACTTAGTTTTCTTTTCCAAAGTCCTAAAGTCCAAGCATGAGTAATTAAAAATTCAAACTAATTACTTAGTTTCCTTAGCCAAATGTCTAACAATTAGCTACTAGTTGCTTACCTAAAAGGCAATAGCTTTCACTTGGTTAGTCAAGTTAAGTCAGTGATCTAGTTAGATTTGACTAAGACAGGATAAGTTAACTTGATTAATATAAATTTGATATTTATTGCCGAGACTTACTGTGATGCACAGATATAAGTATTCTGAAGTCTAGGCAGTATCCTATGCATCTCACACCATTCTAAGTATTTTCATACACAAGCAAGGTAATCCTAGTTTGCTTGTGAGATGCATTGGTTGAAAACTAGGGGTACATGCTTTCTAGGGATAAATTCCTAAGCTAAGTCCAAATTTTGAAAACTAATAAAAACTGGAATTTTGAAAAATATGTTTCCTGGGATTTTAAAAACTAAGCAAAATAACATAACCCATTTTTTAAAAATAAAATAAGTGAGGCATAAAAGAAGTCATAGGCAATAGTGCATAAAGATAAAATGTACCAAATACAGACTATCTATAATATGTCACTTATATACAGTGCATAGTCTAATCAATCATCCTCAGGTGGTGGTAGAGATCGCTCAGGGGCTCGTGAAGTCTGGAAGAACTGCTCGAGCCTGGTGGTCAAGCTATCTCTGAAAGCAGTGAAGTCACTCCGGAAAATAGTCAACTCTCCTCGGAGGGAGCTAAAGCCATCTGTGACAGTCCGCTGTATCTGCACGGAAGACTCCTCAAGTCGAATGAGTCGATCCTCGACAGATAGTGGGCTCGAGGGCTGGGCTGACGTCATGGGCTGTGCTGGAGAGAGAGGATCCCCAAATATCTTAGTATGCGTGAATTCTAACATCCCTTCTCCCTCGCCTGGATAAAAATACTCATCTCCAGCTAGGACGAACCCCTCGGCTGGAGCAGTGCCCTCGACTAGAGCAACAACCTCATCCTCGGCTGGATCAGTTGGCGGTGATCCACCTCTCCATGCGAGGACCCCCTGAGAGGTGATGTCTATATGAGCTAACCTAAGGTGACACTGGCCGATCTCGTCATAAGGTCTAAGGGAGGCAACCGCCCCCTGGGTCGTATCTATCTCTAAAGTTGAGAAGATATATGTTAGGACATGACAATAAGGCATGTAGACTACAAGGGACATAACGAGACTGGACGCATGAATGATGTTATAAAACATGTGTAATGTTATGTCTATATCTAAATGCTGACATAAGGCATACAAAAAGAAGGAATGAGAAGGTCGTATCTTTGGGACATCCCGAGATGTGATCGGCAAAATGCATGCAGTCAGGACTCGATACATAATGTAGTCCTGGACCCTAAGAGAGAGTATTACGAACCGCAAGTGCACGGATTCGTTGTCAGTAATAAAGATTATCTATCCCACGAGGACTGGTTATAAGCACTAGCGATGGCTCACTTTAGATTAGCTAAACTACCGATGGTTGTAAGTTATCTAAAGAAAAGAGATTTGGGAAGCAGAAACAAGAACTAGCAAAGAAGAAGTAATTAACTTGGTTTATGAATAGTTCTAGGAGTTCAGTTTCATTGTGGTGGTATTGATGTATCACATTCTATCCTATACTCATTGTCCATCAGCATGCATTCGCCGAAAGCTAAAGCAACTATCCTTAAGTACCAAATAGAGAAGATCCCTATGAAATCCTGTTACGGTTAACCACTGTCACTAGGGCGCCTTGGTAGATCACAAGAACACAACTCTAATTGGTGTTATTAGGGATAGAAATAAGGAGCTCAGTTTGGTCTCTTACTTCCTTGTGGAGAAGTTGTCTCTCCTTTCAAGGAAGTACCCTAGATGTCCGTGAATGGGTTACCCATGTCACTAGAGCCCCTCGGATGAACAATCTAAGATATTCTCTCTATGAGGTAGGCAATTCCTACAGAATCAATTAACATGATATAGAGATCGAGTAGTTGAAACAAAGTAAGTGAAATCATCTAATGAAATAAAGGCATGAACGTGAGTCTTACATCAAAACCAATCCACAATTACTCCCTCATCCTAGAACAAGGAATCTACTCCATAGACGTCGGAGAAAACCCCGAAGACATAATGTAATTAAGCATCCTCAAACAAGAAGAGAGAAAGAAGAAGTATGTTTATCCAACGATGACAAGTGATCTTCAGATCCAATCCTTTGCTTCTAGAGTTGATGTGGTGATGAAAGATCACTGGATGGAGGTCCTGGATGGTGTGGAACAACACCAAGATGATTCTCCTGCTGACGGCTCGCTTCTCCGCTCCCCCCCCCCCTTGAGAAAAAGGGTTAAAACCCTTTTATAGTCTAGGGTACGGCTGTGGCGGCACGACCGTGCTAATATAGCACGGCTGTGCCCTTTCTTGTCTCTGGCCGCATTGCACGGCCATGCCAATTGGCACGACCGTGTGAACTTCGGGCTCGACTCCTGGGACATGGTCGTGTAGGGTTGCACGACCGTTCCTTGCTTGGCTTCGGTTGTTGGGGGGGGCACGACCGTGCAGGTTTACACGGCCATGCTCTGATCTGCCTCTGGTTGGTCGCACGACTGTGCAAGAGTTGCACGGCTGTGCACTGCTCCTCTTCTGTTTGGCCACACGGTCATGCGAGGTTGCACGACCGTGTTCTCTGGCTCGTTCCGGTGCATCGACAATCGCTGTTTTTGCTCCAAAAGTTGTCCCTATCAACACAAAACCAAACAAAGAGTAGATATCCAAACAAAAGAGTATATATGATGAGTACATGATAAAAGAGGCGATCATGCAAAGAATATATATGTATAAAGCAAGTGAATGTGCGTTAAAACATGCATAAATGATCATAATATTTACGTACATCACATCCCCAGACTTGAACCTTTGCTTGTCCTCAAGCAAAATGCTGCAAACTATGTTCATGAGCTGCTGGCAGTGTTTCATAATCCCTAATGCATTCTCCTAACTCTATCAACTAGTTTCATTGATATGCACGATTGTGGAGTAACCTAAGTATGGCCTAATCATAAGTTCTTTGTGCTCAGTGCAATAAATAATTCAAACTCTTCAAGTTTCAATTCTCTGTCCTAGTTAAGTCATCATACAATTGAGTTCCTAATGTTCTCGGTGATAGGCACTTACCTGCCACACACTTGGTTCATTTTCCTTAAATTACACAAGGTCTCAAAGGATACTACTTGGAATCAAGAGAAACATAACATTCATTTCCCCAGTAACCTAACTCGGTCTCAAAGGGATGGATTATTAGTTTCCACTCACGACAACTATTTTTTATCCCTTATTCAATTTTTTTTGGTGCTAAAGGGGTGTAGCACTAATTACAAATGTGGGATGCATATGTTGGGATTTATATTTTTCCAAATGAGCTTCCATGATCCGATGTCATCCAGTAATCAAAATGTAAATAAGAAATCACCATGGGAACAAAAGTACTAAACAATTTGGATGAATCATAACTATTTCAAAAATATTTCTACTATTCAAGCTTAAGTACTTAAGTGTAGTAGAAATAAGATCCTTAAGGTTAGGCCAAGACTTATACCAAACTCCATACAATACTTATCTTATTTCATACTACTAAAGATAGAGAAAGGAGATACCTCAAACATACTAACACTATCTTGACAACACATGAACTAAGAAAATGTTACTCATTTTGCTATCAGACAAGAAGCAGAAAAAGTAGAAGGTTTGATGTTCTCAAGTATGCCTCAAAACTCTTTTTTTTTTAGGTAAGAAAGTGCAAATGAGATGTAAATAGAAATATGAAATGAATAAACAAAGCAAACTAATAAAATATGCAAAACAAAAAATAAAATATGCAGAAAGAAAAGAAAACTCGACTCAACTTAGGTTGTGTAGACACAACACCCCCCAGACTTAAACTTTTCATCGTTCCGATGAAATCAATACGGTGACGGGGTGTGGGATAAGGGGGTCCCCGATGTGTGCCGGGGGGAAATCTAGGCATACTAGGAAGATGACCAAGATGTTGATGATATTAATAAAGGGCATCTACTTGTTGTCTAGTAATATCTATATCATCCATAAAATTCCTCATTCTTTCCTGGTCAACCTGATAGTCCTGAACGAACCCAGTCACCTGACTATGGAAGTCCCTAGTAAACTGAAAATGATCCTGTACCTCCCTAAACTGGTCGTCAGATAACTTGAAGCGGCCCTCCAATAATCGTTGTTGGGTATTTTGCTTTTCATGAAGGGAGTCTAAGGAGGCACGGAAGTCAGAAAAATCAAATCTAGAAGGTCTCGCACCATAGGCAAAAGAGTGCCTAAGAGGTTCTGGATATCCGGAAGGTTGCGGGAATCCTGATGATGAAGGCTCTTGGTGGTACTCGGTTTCTTCTATAATGGAGGGGGCAGTTTCGGGGATTAAGTCAGTAATCACCTAGTTTGTGGGGTTGCGAACTGAAGTGCGCTCGGGGCAAGTAAGGGGTAATGGAAAACCATTGTTCCTAGGGAAGGCAAACTCATTCTTATCCCGACAAATCATCTTCATCGCAAGATAAGAATCGATGTCGATCTTGTCATTACCATGAATAACCTCTAATCCATCAAGATCACAATCCAGATTGAATGCTATTTGGGTGATCAATCCACCAAACACTATCATCCCCGAAAATGCTTTAGCCGCTCTCAACAAATTTTGCAAAAAATGAAATCTGGAATCAAAATCCACTTTATTCAACATCACCCAAAGAGAATAGAGCTTTACCTTTCTAACCACCCCATCACTCTCTCCTCGACCAAAGATCATTTTGCTCATCACTCGATGAAGATATCTAAAGGTCGGGTTTTGCATCCGGGATGCCTTAGCTCTAGAGGGTTCATAAGGGTCCTTTGATCCGGTTATTGACGTCCAAAATCATTCCATCTAATATCATCATCAAATCCATGAGAACCACCAATAGGTAAACCAAAATAATTATTAAAATCAGTAAAAGTGCACCGAACTTCTTTATTCATCATCCTAAAAGTTATAACCCCTACGTAGTCATCCTCAGACGAAAATTTAACATCAATCGAGCTCAAAAATTCAAGAACTAGGCGGGGGTAAGTTGGTGAATGGACGTACATAATATCATTCCAGTCTAAAGAACTAACCATCCAATCTACGTCATCCCTAATTCGTAGCATATCTAAAGTAATGGGATCCATATATTTAGTGCATGTAATTTTTCTAGCGATAAGGATATCATATCTAGCTTTTTGCTAATGATTTCTAAAAATAATATTGAACTCATTTTCGTTACCTTCATCGCGTGCCACCCTTTTTCCTTTTCCTTTTGAAGAAGAAGCCTTCCCTTTGCCTTTGTCACCTCCCGGCGCATCTCCTTGGCCAGATCCACCGCTTCCTCGATGAAATATCTTCAAGATTTGTGACATGATGTGCAAGGCTTTGAGGAATTTATTGTGGAGATGGATCTTGAGGATGGGAGAGGAGGAGAAAGAAGGAAAATAGGGGAGTTGCTTCTCTCTTTCCGGATTTGTGGCTCGAAGAAATGTTAGATCTAGATGTAAATATAAGTAAAGAGGAACTCTAGAGGTGGGGATTAGGGTTTGATAAGGTGTAGTGGGGAGGAGAAGACTTTTGGGAGAGAAGGAGATGGGGATTAGGGATTTTTAGAGAGGTGGGTGGCGCACACGGGTGGGGGCACGACCGTGTCTTAGAGACACGACCGGGTTAGGTATAGTTTTGCACGACCATGCCAATTGGCACGCCCCCCTATTTTCTCCCTTCGACCAAAGTCGAACGCCCGTGCCTTCTTCTTCTCGGCTTTGATCGCACGGTCGTGCCAATTGGCACGGCCTGTGTCTCTTCTTCCACTGTTCTTCTTGCACGGTCATGCCAATTGGCACGACCGGTGTCTTTCTCTTCTCTGCACATGCCACACGACCGTGCAAGGTTGCACGGCCCGTGGCCTTTATCCCTCTATCATCTTCGCACGACCGTGTGAGGTTACACGACCGACTCCTTTAAGCACACGGTGACTCACCTTTCACCATTTTGGTTCCTCTGACGCCTCCATGCCCATGAAACGCTCACGGCCAGCTCGTGGAGGCTCTGCACATCCTAAAAACAAATACCCAAAAATGAAGAAATAATAAAAGTACTTGACTTGAACTTACTAGAGAAATAAAACGATAAAAGGAATGATAAAAGAAAAACTCTTAGGTTGGCACCCAAGAAGCGCTTATCTAGGTCTTTAGCTCAACCCCATTTTAGTCAGTGTGGACTAAACCCATGGAAGCATGACTCTCCTCCTAGGGTTAATGCTCTAGTATGCACCTTCAGTTTTGCTCATGCAGGTCAAATATACTTCTTATTGCTTGCTGGAGGGGACCTCTCATAGAAACTGCACTCCTCGACTTTGTGTATATTCATCTTGCTAGAATTTCCCTGAGAAGAGGAGACATAGTTAGAAGAATCAGATAAATTAAATTCAATCTTTTCTTTGTCGATCTCCAAGGATAACTTGTGACTTTTCACATCAATGAGGGCTCCAGCTGTGGTAAGAAATGGTCTTCCAAGGATGATCGGTATCTTGGGATCCTTCTCAATTTTCCAGGATAATGAAATCTGTGGGGATGATGTTGGTTAGTCCTAGGAAAATATATCGGTTCAACTGTACAAAAAATTTATACAAGTGTCGAACCTTTCCTTAAATAATCTATTGTGTTCTTTAGAAGTTAAATTAGGAATAGCAGACGGAACTTAACATCATTGATTCCAAATTTAACTTATCTGTTCTTAATGGTTTAGATTTGAATCGCAAGCGGAACTTAACACTATTGATTCAAATCCACCTACGTTATAAATTCCATTAAATATTAATTTCTAAAATTGGCTTCCAGGACTACATGGCAAGGCACATGACCTTCTTGGATATGGGAGCAACCACCACCGTCTAGACAAAGGCTTTTAAGGAAAGCTAATATTTAATTTCCTTAAATAACTCTAGGTTAACCAAAAAGAACAATCGAATCACAAATTCGAAAAACAAAGAAAACTTGAAAAATAAATTCGAAAAACTAGATCTAATGCCTCTTGTGTTTGGAATTCTTACAAAAAGAAATAACTAGTATGATGCGGAAAACAATTGCTAATTATACCTTCTCTTTGTATGTTAATGACCTCGAGATCTTTTGCCGTATTCCTCGCCTCGCCTTGGACGTCGTGTGGGCGACGATCTTCCAAGATGAACACCACCCAAAAGCTTTCCTCCTCTTCCTCAAAAATCCGACCACCACCACCACCAAGGAGAAGAGAGCAAAAGGGAAAAGAAAAGGGAAGAGGGAGGGTCAGCCACACCAAAATCAACAAGCAAGAGAATAAGAATTGTGTCTCATGAGGCCTCCTCACCCCTTCTTTTATATTACTTGCCCAAGGCAAATAAGGGAAGAATTTTTACAAAAATTAAAATCTTCCTCTTGTTTTCCTTTTCCCTTTTTATTTTCCTTTTCTTTCCTCTTGATTGAATCAATCACCAAATCATTGGATAATGATTTTAATTTTATTCTAATTTGGCCGGCCACCTTGCTTGGGCACCAAGCAAGGGTGGCCGTCCCCCTTAAAGAGGAAGAAAATATTTTTTATAAAATTTTATAATCCCTTATAAAATTTTACAAGCTCTCTTCTAATTTCCTAAAGTAGGAGTTAAAAAAGGAAAGTTTTAAAAATTAAAACCATGTTTTAAAATTTAAAACTTCTCTTATAAAATTTCCTTTGTTAATATGGTGATAGAAAATTTAAATTTTAAAACTTCTCTTTCTTTTTTCTTAAACCATGAGGATGGTTAAAAAGGAAAGTTTAAAAGTTTAACCATCAAGGAAAGTTTTAAAACTTTTAAACTTTTAAACTTTCTTTTAAAACATGTGGCCTAATTCAAATAAGGAAAGTTTTTAAATTTAAAATCTCTCTTTTAAAACTTGTAGTTTTCTACAAAGAGAAGATTTTAAAAATTCAAAACACCCCTCCTTGTTTGAATTATTATGGCCGATCCCTACATGCTTGGGCACCAAGCATAGGGCTGGCCCTTTAAGAGGAGATGTGGCCGGCCATTGCTTGGTCACCAAGCAATGGACCGGCCCCCTTCTAGGACACCAAGATGGGTCTTTCTTTGAATGGACTTAAGGCTTTAATGAGGCTACGATAGGGACCTAGAGGAGAAATTGGTTTTGGCCTTCCGATGAGCTTGAGTATCCCGTGTTCGCCCCGAACACACAACTCAAGTTCATCGATAATAACTCATTCCACTAGAGAGTTATTATCACACTACCACACCAATCCCAAATTACATTATGGACTCCTTCTTATCATGAATGTGTTAGTCTCCCTGTATTTAAGATAACGAATGCCCACTAATTAAGTAAGTTACTGACAACTCACTTAATTAATATCTAGCTCCAAGAGTAGTACCACTCAACTTCATTGGCATGTCAGACTAAGTCCACCTGCAGGGTTTAACATGGCAATCCTTATGAGCTCCTCTTGGGGACATTCTCAACCTAGATAACTAGGACACAAATTCCTTCTATAATCAACAACACACACTATAAGTAATATCATTTCCCAACTTATCGAGCATATTGATTTATCGAGCTAAACCTCACCCTTTGATAAGTCAAAGAAATAAATATTAAATATATGTGCTTGTTATTATATTAGGATTAAGAGCACACACTTCCATAATAACTAAGGTCTAGTTCTTTTATTAAGCCAGTACAAAAAGAACTTACCTAAAATGGTCCTACTCAATACACTTAGAGTGTACCAGTGTAATTTATTAATCAAGATAAACTAATACTTAATTATACTACGACTGTTCCAATGGTTTGTTCCTTTCCATCTTAGTCATGAGCAACTGTTTATAATTTATAAAGAATCGACAACATGATCTTCTGTGTGTGACACCACACACCATGTTGTCTACTATATAAATTAATTGAACAATTACATTTAACAAATAAATATAGATATTGACCAATGTGATTCTTTTATTTCAAAAATAAATGTTTACAAAAGCTAGACTTTTAGTATACACTCTAACAATCCCCCACTTATACTAAAAGACTAAGCTGTCATATCTGCTGTCATACATCTGATTCCCATCCCCTCCACATACCGATCAAAAGCTTTCGCCAGAAGGGCCTTAGTGAAAGGATCTGCCAGGTTATTTGCTGATGCAATCTTGGCGACGACAACTTCTCCTCGCTTGACGATGTCTCGTATCAGGTGGTACTTGTGCTCTATATGTTTACTTACCTTATGGGCTCGTGGTTCCTTCGAGTTTGCAACTGCACCGCTATTATCACAATAAATTATGATGATTTTGGGCAAACCAGGAATCACATCTAAGTCCATTAGAAAGTTCCTGAGTCATACAGCTTCTTTGGCTGCCTCAGAGGCTGCCACATACTCAGCTTCCATGGTTGAGTCTGAGACGCATTTCTGCTTAACACTCCTCCATGCAACGGCTCCACCTCCTAGAGTAAACACATAGCCTGATGTAGACTTATTGTTCTCCCTATCTGATTGGAAGTCCGAATCTGTGTAACCCACAGGGAGCAAATCATCTGCTTGGTAGACTAGCATATAATCTCTAGTCCTTATTAGGTACTTCAATATATGCTTTACAGCAGTCCAATGTCCTTGTCCAGGGTTACTCTGGTATCTGCTAACCATGCCCACAGTAAAACAGATATCAGGTCTCGTACACAGCATTGCATACATAAGGCTTCCTACAGCCGAAGCATAAGGAACTGCCTTCATATCCTCCATCTCCTTTGATGTCTTCGGAGACATCTCTTTAGATAAGGCTACTCTATGCCTAAAAGGTAAGAAACCTTTCTTGGAGTTCTACATGCTAAAACGAGCAAGGATTGTATCTATATATAAAGCTTGAGATAGGCACAACATTCTTTTCTTGCGATCCCTTATAACTTTGATCCCAAGAATGTGTGCACATTCTCCTAAGTCCTTCATATAAAATTGTTTGGACAAAAATACCCTTACGTCCGATAATACCTTGACATTGTTGCCAATTAACAAAATATCATCTACGTATAGTACAAGAAATACCACCACATTTTCGTTACACTTCTTGTATACACAAGACTCATCCGGACACTGAATAAATCCATATGACTGGATTACTTCATTAAACCAGATGTTCTAAGATCTTGAAGCTTGCTTCAGTCCATAAATGGACCGATTGAGCTTGCACACTAGATGCTCTTTGCCCTTTTCAATGAACCCTTCTGGTTGCTTCATATGGATGTTTTCTTCAAGACTTCCATTAAGGAAAGCTGTCTTGACATCCATTTGCCAAATCTCAAAATCCATATAGCGGCAATGGATAAGAGTATCCGAATAGACTTAAGCATGGGTACCGGCGAAAAGGTCTCCTCATAATCGATTCCCTCTTTCTGAGTGTAACCTTTCGCAACAAACCTTGCTTTGAAGGTTTCTACCTTCCCGTCTGTCTCTCTTTTCCTTTTGTATATCCACTTGCATCCAACGGCTTTTACACCATCAGATGGTTCTACAAGCTCCCAGACCTTATTAGAATACATAGATTCTATTTCTGAATTCATTGTCTTTTACCAAGATACTGCATCTATATCTTGGAGTGCTTCGTCATATGTCTGGGGATCAGTTTCATGTTTGTCCGGGATCAAGTCTGAAGACTCTCCTAAAAATATGAATCTCTCAGGTTGCCTTACAACCCTCCCACTACGACGAGGCACTGTCGGTGGTTATGTATCATGTGTGACACGTGTTGCAGTCTCTTGTGGTACTTCATCTTGTACTGTTGGTACTAAAGTAGACGTGTCCTCTCTAAGTTCTTCTAGAAAAATTTTGCTACTGGGCTTGTGGTCCATTATATAGTCTTCTTCTAAAAACTGGGCATTGGTGCTAACAATGACCTTCTAGTCTTTCGGACTATAAAATAAACCACCTTTCGTTCCTCTGGGATAACCCACAAACACGCGCACTTCTGTATGAGATTCTAACTTATCAGCATCCAGATTTAGCACATGTGCTGGACTACCCCAAATCTGAATATGTCTTAGACTGGGCTTTTGCCCATTCCATAATTCTATGGGAATAGAGGATACTGATTTAGAAGGTACTAAGTTTAGAATGTGTGATGCCGTTTCCAAAGCATATCCCCAAAATGAATTTGGTAATTCTGAATAACTCATCATCGATCTAACCATCTCCATAAGAGTCCTATTCCTTCGTCTGCCACACCATTCTGTTGGGGTGTACCAGGTGCGGACAACTGGGATTAAATCCCGACCTCTAATAAGTAATTCCTAAACTCTCCTAAGAGGTATTCGCCACCACGATCGGACCGTAGTGTCTTGATACTTTTACCAAGACGTTTCTCCACATCAGCCTTGTACTCTTTGAATTTATCAAAGCACTCAGACTTGCGGCGCATCAGGTAAATGTATCCATATCTTGAATAATCGTTTATAAAAGAGATAAAATATTCAAAATCACCTCTTGCCTGGATAGACATAGGACCACACAAATCAGAATGAACCAGTTCTAAAGCATCTTTGGCTCTATACCCCTTGGCCTTAAAAGGTCTCTTGGTCATTTTACCTTCCAAGTAAGATTCACATGTTGGAAAGTTTTCCAACTCTAATGAACCCAAGAGTCCATCGGCTACAAGCCTTTGAATCCTACTTAAGTTAATATGACCAAGCCTTAGATGCCAAAGATACGTTTGGTTTATTTCCGAAGGTTCTTTTCTCTTATTAGAGTTAGAAGATGTGTTATTAATTTCCATATTTTACTTTGTGGGAGAAATTGGATTTAAAGTATATAAATTGTCAACCAATGCACCAGAACAGATAATCACCTTATTTCTCTTTATACCACATTGTTACTAAAGTTAACAGAATATCCATCCAAATACAGTTTAGAAACTGAAATTAAATTCTTTCTAAAACTGGGTACATAAAGACAATTTCTTAAAATCAAATTTCTATTCCTATCAAAAGATAAGTAGACGTCTCCCACTGCAACAGCCGCCACCTTAGTAGCATTTCCCATGTACACGGTTATCTCTCCTTCAAATAGTCGTCGAGTTTCCTGGAACCCCTACAAAGAATTGCAAACATGATCAGTGGCTCCCGTATCTACACACCAGGTGCTGGTAGATAACACCGCTAAACATGTTTCAACTACTAGAGCATGAGATATACCTTTATTATTCTGATTCCTACGAGGACAGTCCGCCTTCCAATGTCTTGACTGCTTGCAGATGAAGTACTTGCCCTTCGGCTTCTTCATTCCAGCTTTCTGTGTTGTGCCCTGAGGTTTATTCACTCTCTTTGCTGAAAAGACCTATTTCTTCTTCTTCTTGCCTTTCGACTTAGAAGAAGAACCATTTTCAGCATAGTGAATCAGAGAATTGTGACGAAATATACCTTCTGCTGCCTGTAGTTCTGTCAGAAGTTTCTCCAACGTATACTCTCTTTTGTTCATGTTATAGTTCAGGCGGAACTACTCAAAACTTCTGGATAGCATTTAGAGAATTATATCGACCTGGGTTTCCCAATCGATTTCTCCTCCAAGGACTTATATTTCATTCAGATAAGCCATCATTTTGAGGATATGATCCCTTACAGGTGTCCCCTTAGACATGGTAGCTGTCATTAACTTTCTCATTGCCTCTTGCCTAGTAGTCCGACTCTGGTGCCCAAAGCGTTCTTTGAGATTGTTCATTATATCATAAGCCGTTGGCAAATCTTGATTCTGATGTTGTAATACATTTGACATTGAAGCCAAAATGTAACACCGCGTCATCTCATCTGCTTTTACCCATTTCTTATGATACTCAATCTCCTCTAGGGTAGAGTCACCGTTAGGTGCATCAGGCAAGCCTCAGTCAGTACAAAATTATAGCTCTCAACAGTAAGAACAATGTTCAAGTTCCTTTTCCAATCTATATAGTTGGGACCAATAAGTTTGTTTTCTTTCAGTATAATAGCCAGTGGGTTGAAAGTCATCCTAAGAATCACAAAAATAAACTTTGGTCAAGACTCTAAATTTAGAATAATATTGATTCCTCAAACAATACTATTTTAAATTAACCAACACCTCAAATCACCGTGAATTTTGCATGCCACGATAGTGTGGATGTATACAAAACAAACATTTGTAAGAGGAGGTTTTACCCATTAATTTTATTCTTGTCATCCTAACTTTATGACAAATAAAATTAATAGTTGGTTTTACTTCGGTCACACAAATAATAGCAGTGACTCCGATGGGGAGGATACTATTAGACGTGCCTAAGTGTATACCATTACTTAACACTTAGTCCATTAATAAGATTGTGCCCCTTCCGATGGGGAAGATCACACGCTCTTAATTAATTTCCTATAGTTATCCAAAATGGAAGTTTGATCTAGTGATCCACAAACAAACTCATCCGATATGGAGGAAGGCACTCAGAGCCAACGCGCAAGTTTGTTTGCATCACTTACAAACCAGTAATAGAGACCATGGAATTTATTAAAATTCCTCTCCCACTTAATTATTTAAAATTGAGGATTTTAACCTATGCTAGCATACATCACATGCACATAAACATCACAGTAAATAAAAGTAATAAAATTGGGAATTAATTTTCCAACTATTATGGCATTTTTCCATCAATGTCTTCAGTATGCTCCAACCCTAGCTGCTGCCATCTTTAGCCACCGTAATCGGGTCGAGTCGTCGCATCCATCTTGCTTATTATTCCGCTGCGCCTCTGGTCCTCCAAAAGTACCACGCCTTGCAAGCATCCGATCCGCGACAAAAATAGAATTTTACATATATCGATCCTATATTCCATAAAGGAATGTACATGTATTCTAGATCGAAAAAATAAAATTCTAAAAATAATATAGCTCCTGTTGTATTTGATATATACAATCATGCACATAAAATAATGTCCTTGACATGTCCAAGGGTCCAATCACACACAATATCTAAATGCCATAATAGTTGGAGCCTGTAACCACAAAGTTAGCACATCCTACTATTATTCTGCCTAAATTATGTATGACATGTGCATAATTAATTTGAAAACCAAAACACACAGAGGCAAACCCTAGCTCTGATACCAGTTGTTGGTTAGTCCTAGGAAAATGTACCGGTAACACTGTACAAAAATTTTGTACAAGTGTCGAACCTTTCCTTAAATTCGGAACCATTTTGTATATGATTCATAGGCCTATCTGAGCACTGGTGGGAAGCTTGATAGGCACTTCATGTACCCTTTCTCCGATGATCGGAATCTCCACCATGAGTCTAGTAAACTTCAATCTTTCTCTTGTGCGTGTCAGGTTGTAGGTGTATAGTGGTTTCCCTACCTCGGAGTAAATCATGCTCAACACTTTTTTACATCCAACAATCTGGTGGTAGTCCATGTACTTGGATCCAAGTAGAAACAAATTTTCCATCCTCATTAAACAGAAAACATCTCGTCATTATCTTCAAGAAGAAAGGGATATCGAAAGTAAAATATGGTCCACCTTGTAAGACTTTTTCTCGATCTTCCATTGTGTCAAAATGATATATTACCCATCCACTCTTGTGTATAAAGAACTTGTGTGGAACCCTCCATTGATAGCCTATGGCTCGGACATCATCTTTGCCCAGATGGCTCCCTATAAAGCATTCGACAAGATAAAATCCCATTGCATCTTCTAAGTCATCATATTCAAAGGAGAGTCTCTCCCCCTTTGCCTTCATATTGATCGAGAGACATTGCTAGTTTAGTCTTTCGATTGTCTTTGAAGAAATTGACTCAAGATTTCCTTTGTTGTGGTTGCTTATCTTTTCTAATATTCTCAACAACCATATTGCCTACATTCGGCTGATTGCTTCCTGCCAGAGGTTGTTGTTTTTCCGATAATATCTCCTCCTCCACCACTGGTGGTGGGTTTGGTGCATCTTAAGCATGATCTTGGGGATGAGTTTTGATTGTCTCGTGTGGTAAGTTAGCCACATTATCCACATCATCTTGACATTCCAAGTCATTGTGATCTTGTTGATCCATTTGTTTCACCGTCCCTGCCACATGGGAAGCTTGATCTGCCACCTCATCTAAATTTGCCACCTCCTTAGGAGCCTTTTGACTAAAGTGACTCATCTCTTTCCTTCTTTTCTTTGCCATGTTTGAATGAGGAAGCCACTTGTTCCTTGGACAAGGATTTTTTGCCCAAGTCACCAAATGAAGACACTTAGTATTAATTGAATTACAACCAGCTCCCTAGTGAGTGAAATGCTGCCCAACCTCCCCCAACCACATGGCAGCTGGGTCAGGAGTATGAGAGTGGCCGAAATAGATACAGTTCGTCGGAAAAACTCCTCCACTAGCTGGAGATGCCAAAACTGTTGGAACTCACTTATTTGCAAGAAGACCAATACTAGGAAACACTTACCTCAATGGTTAGACCTCCAAAACCTTTGGAGATGACCTTCACAACTAGTGAAAGCCACCCAACATAGCACCTAGCCCCCTTGCTATAGGTGAGGAGGAAGAAAACCATTTTTGGTCATGGTTATGGGCTGTCCGTAGCAATATCTTCACCGAAGCACTAAGAATCTTAGAGAAAACTTGGAGTTTCTCTCACTAAAGCTCCCGACCCTCACTGAGGTTGAGAGCTCTTTCATAGAAATAGGATGATTAATCAGGTGATGTGTATAGATTATATACACATACTTAGCATATTTTGGTGCACATTCATATATTTTACGCATGCTTTGTCTATGCACTTTCATACTCTTAGTCTTACTTTTAGTATAATTACTCTTCTTTGTTCAAAGATCTGCTCATGTGTATTTTCTGCTTATAGGAGTCGAATATGGAGAGAAAATGATGTTTGTGGTCAATCTTGTCAATAAAGGAAGGAAGACATCACTGGCCATGTGAGCCACACGGCCATGCCAAAGAAGCAAGGAGGAAAATGACCTTGGTCGTGTGGTTCAGATAGGCTGTGTATATCTACACTATCATGCCATCCTAGTATATTTCTCAACACACAGCCGTGTAGATCTACAAGGCCGTGAAATTACTCCAGAGTGAAAGGAAAGTAAGGTCGTGTGTGCCACACAACCGTGCAAGGTTTCTAGAAGCCAAGAATGGCCTGGCCATGTGAGCCACATGGCCGTGTAAGCCATCCAGAGTTGCAGCAGAACACGGTCGTGTAGATCTACACGGTCGTGTCACCTTGGCTGAGAGCAAGACTTGTGAGGCCATGTGAGAGCCACACGACCGTGGCACGGGACATATGGTGCCCGTGCCCTGCTCTATATAAGGGGGTTTCTTCCTCTTTCAAGAGGAGGAGACTCTCCCTTTTGGGGAGATTCAATTTGGGGATGTTCTTCATCCTCTCCAGCTTTATTCCAACGATCCTAAGCCATCTCCACCTCCGTATCGACTCCAGAAGCTAAGGATTAGTTCTGAAGATCACTCATCGTCTCTAGATAAGTATTTCTATTCTCTCTTCTCGTTGGGGATTGGAATGTTTGTAATCTCTTTTTCTTTGGATCTCTATCTTTATACTATAGAGTAGATTCATTGTTCTAGAATTAAGGAAGTAATTGTGATGTGATTTGATGTATGAATCTAATGGATATGCCAATTTCCTATTTAGATGATGTTGATGTGTTTTGTATCTATTTGATCTTGTGTGGATGTTTGTGTTTGGATCCTGCACTTTTATGTGAATTGAGTGGTGTTGTGTTTCTGTGTTGTATGACCAAGGGGCGTTGGTGATAGGCTGCCCCGCTAATAGACTTCATAGGGATCATAATCATTTAACCACTAGAGGTGTAGATCGAAGTCTCTTGCCAGTTGTCTTCTGCAGGAGAAAACCAGTAACTTCCTACAAATGCATGTCAACTGAGGATATGAATTGGAGAACCATGCTACATCAATGAATATCACAATGAAATTGAATTCCTAGAACACTCATCAAACCATATACTTCAATTACTTTCCTAGTTCCATTTCTAGTTACTATTTAGTTCATTCCTTACCTTGTTGATTGTTTAGCCAATTCTACATGAGACATCTCTTGTGCTTATAACCAGTCCCTGTGGGATCAATATCTTTTTATTACAGATGATGAAATCATACACTTGCGGTTGTGTAACAAGTTTTTGGACCGTTGCTGGGAACTACAACTATAATATTAGAGATAATCATTTGAGTTAGACTAAACTTTTCTTTTCTTTTCTATTACATAGTTGTAACTAGTCTTAGAAATCTAGGGGATCACCTTAAAAGGTGAAGCTAGTCTCTACAAGGTGGTGGGATAGTTGAATGCATTTAGTTCATGCACTTTTATGTGAATTGAGTGGTGTTGTGTTTCTGTGTTGTATGACCAAGGGGCGTTGGTGATAGGCTACCTCGCTAATAGACTTCATAGGGATCATAATCATTTAACCACTAGAGGTGTAGATCGAAGTCTCTTGCCAGTTGTCTTCTGCAGGAGAAAACCAGCAACTTCCTACAAATGCATGTCAACTGAGGATATGAATTGGAGAACCATGCTACATCAATGAATATCACAATGAAATTGAATTCCTAGAACACTCATCAAACCATATACTTCAATTACTTTCCTAGTTCCATTTCTAGTTGCTATTTAGTTCATTCCTTACCTTGTTGATTGTTTAGCCAATTCTACATGAGACATCTCTTGTGCTTATAACCAGTCCCTGTGGGATCGATATCTTTTTATTACAGATGATGAAATCATGCACTTGCGGTTGTGTAACAAGTTTTTGGACCGTTGCTGGGAACTACAACTATAATATTAGAGATAATCATTTGAGTTAGACTAAACTTTTCTTTTCTTTTCTATTACATAGTTGTAACTAGTCTTAAAAATTCTATTTTCACAATATTATCTTTTATTTCTGATTGCTTTTTCTGCAATTTGTCTTGTCATAATTCAAATTTTGAATTTTATATTTTCAGAATTTCAGTTTAGTTTTTCTTTTCCTTTCAAGTAAAGTGAAAATTTTGTAACTTGTGATCTTGTTCTTTGTATGCGAAGATCTAACCTTGCAGGTGATTTGTTACCTTTTGATCTTGAAATTGATAGAACCTTTCATAAAAGAAAAACCTCCCAAAGATATCTTGAAGAATAAGAACACTCAAATATGGTATTCAAACCATTGAAAGATTATGGAGCTCCAAAGTCTGCCTAAGAATTAGGGACCATTGTCCAGCCAGAGATTCAAGCAAGGAATTTTATGCTTAGACCATCTTTTATCTCAAAAATTCAACAGGATCAATTTGGAGGATTAGAGTCAGAGAATCCTTACTCACATCTCATGAAATTCCACAGATATTGTAATACACTAAAATATAAGGGGGTTCCATCTGATGTTATATGACTATTGGTTTTCCCTTTCAGTCTTAAGGATGTCGCAAAGAGGTGTTAATACCTTGCAACCTAAAAGTATTAGAACTTGGGATGAGTTAGAGCAGAGATTTCTGAACAAATATTTTCCTCCACAAAAGACCATACATTTGAGAAATCAGATTCTTCATTTTAAGCAACTTGTCAGAGAGGAATTACATCAAGCTTGGGAAAGATATTCATCTCTTCTGCATTCATGTCCGCATCATGGTATCGAGAAATGGTTGATTGTACACTTATTCTATATTGGGCTTTCTTTCCAAAATAAGAGTCAGTTAGATTTGGCATCTGGAGGATCTTTTATGAGGAAAAGTCTTGATGAAGCATATGAAATAATCTATCGGATAGCATCAAATCTTAATGATTGGTCAGGGAAAAATCTATTGACTTTCTCATCAAGTTCATTCGAGGACAACAAAAAAGAAAATGATGAGGGAAATAAACAAGAATTTGTAGATGATGAAATTCAAAATGGTTTCGAAGAAGACATTATTCTGAATCTAAAGAATTTCCAAGATTTATTCTCTTGGTGTTGTAAGTCTTTGTCAAAAATGTTTGGAGTAGGGATTTCTTGGACTAATCTTATTGAGAAGGAGGAATGCTCCAATATTTTTTTTATAGAAAATAACTTTGATTATGAAGAGGATGAAGAGATGGTATAAGAAACTGAGGAGAATTTAGGGAAAGAATCTCCAAAGGACGAAATAAAGTTGTTGGAGCAGGATCCAATTTTGCCAGAATTTATGCCACCTCAGTTAGAGTTAAAGTCATTGCCCCCTAACCTTAAATATGCATTCCTTGGTCCAATTTCCACTTTTCTAGTGATAATTAATGTAGATTTAACTGAACTGGAAACACAAAGATTGATCGACGAGTTAAAGTTGCATAGAAAGGTGATTGGATATACCATTGATGATATTAAAGGAATTAGTCCCTCTCTTTGTATGCACAGAATTTTACTTAAAGAATGATATAAAAATTCAATTGAACATCAAAGGAAACTGAATCCAAATTTAAAAGAGGTGGTAAAGAAAGAAGTGCTTAACCTTCTTGATACCAGGATCATTTATCCTATTTCAGATAGCGAATGGGTGAGTCCAGTGCATGTGGTTCCAAAAAAAAGGAGGAATGACTATAATCAGAAATGAGAATAATGAATTGGTTCCAATACGAACAGTCACAAGGTTGTTGGAGTGTATACTGAAAGCCTAAGCTTTGTAAACATTCATTATGAATAAAGAATCACATTTGGTCAAATTGTCTACATTTGTTTGTAGTTGTTCATTTAATTTATATTGTAGATAACATAGTATGTGGTGTCACATGCAGAAGATGATGTTATCAGTACCTTATAAATTATAAACAGTAGCTCACGACCAAAATGGAAAGGAACAAACCATTAGAAGGTCGTAGTGTAATTAGGTATTAGTTTATTTTGACTATATAATTACACTAGTACACTCAGAGTGTATTGAGTAGGACCATTTGAGGTCGTTTCTTTTATACTGACTTTATAAAGGAACAAAGACCTCAGTTATTATGGAAGTGTGTGCTCTTAATCCTAATATAATAACAAGCAAATATATTTGATATTTATTTCTTTAATTTATCAATGGGTGAGATTTAGTTCGATGAATCAATAAGCCCGATAAGTTGGGAAATGATATCACTTATAGTGTGTGTTGTTGATTATAGAAGGAAACTGTGTCCTAGAGATACTAGGTTGATAATGTCCCCAAGAGGAGCTCATAAGGATTGTCATGTTAAACCCTGCAGGTGGACTTAGTCCGACATGACGATAAGGTTGAGTGGTACTACTCTTGGACTTAGATATTAATTAAATGAGTTGTCAGTAACTCACTTAATTAGTGGACATTCGATATCTTAAACACAGGGAGACTAACACACTCATAATAAGAAGGAGCCCAAAAATATAATTTGGGATTGGTGCGGTAGTTCAATAATAGTTCTCTAGTGGAATGAATTATTATTGATAAAATTAAGTTGTGTGTTCGGGGCGAACACGGGATGCTTAATTTTATCGGGAGACCAAAACCAATTTCTACTCTCGGTCCCTATCGTAGCCTCTTATTTATAGAGTACTATACCCACCTATACCCACCAATAGGGGGTCGGCCAAGCTAGCTTGGGAACCAAGCTATTCCCAAGCTAGGGCCGGCCTAGGTATAAATTGGGGTGGCCGGCCCTAGCTTGAACCCAAGCTAGTGGGGGCCGGCCAAATTAAATTAAAAAGGAATTTTAATTTTAATTTTTATTATTTGGAAGAAATAATTTATTAAAGAGAATTAAAATTAAAATATCTCTCTTGTAAAAGATCTACAAAAGATTAAAGAAAGAGATTAGATCTCTTTCCTTATTTGTAGATTGGTGAGATATTTTATTTTCTCTTTAAAATTATCCACATGTTGATAGAATTAAAATTATAGAAATTTCCTTTTATCAACCATGAAGAGATTTTTAAAGAGAAATTTTAATTTTAAAATTTCCAGAAACAAATTAGGAAGTTTTAATTGTTGATTAAAACTTGTCTAATTTTACTCTTTTGATGTGGCCGGCCATTAGAGATTAATTGGGGAAATTTTATTTTATTTTTCTCAATTAAATCATGTCAAGGGAATTAAGGAAATTTTATTGTAATTAAATTTCCTAATTTGCCTAGGCCAAGGAATATAAAAGAAGGGGTGAGGGTGCCTTCATGAGACACAATCTCTATTATTTCTCTCCCTCTTTTATTCCTTGGAGTGGCCGGCCATCCTCTCTCCCTCTTTGTGGTGGCCGAATCTCTCAAAGGCTTGGAGCTCTTGTGGCGGCCGGATACTACTTGGAGAAGAAGAAGAAGAAGAAGGAGAGAAAGCTAGCATCTCTTGGAGCTTGGTTGGTGTTTTGTTCTTCATCCTTGGTTAAGCTTCTTTTGTGGCCGAACCTAGATAGGAGGAGAAGAAGGTGATTGGTGGTTTCTCATCTTGGAAGATCGTTGCCCACACAACGTCCAAGGTTAGAAGAGGAATACGGTAGAAGATCAAGAGGTTTTTCTACAAGGTATAACTAGTATTTTTTCTTTCCGCATCATACTAGTTATTTATGGAAATAATACCAAATACAAGAGGCTTACGTTCTAGAATTTTGAATATGTTTTTCGATGTTGTGTTCTTTTGTTTTTTCTTTTCCTTGTGATTTGATTGTTCTCTTCGGTTAACCTAAAGTTATTTTAGGAAATTAAATATTAGATTTCTATAAAAGGTTTTGTCTAGTCGGTGGTGGTTGCTCCCATATCCAAGAAGGCCATGTGCCTCGCCACGTCAGTACTGGGAACCGATTATGGAAATTAATATTTAATGGAATTAATAACTTAAGGTGATTTGGGTCGAATGTGTTAAGTTCCGCAGGAGATCCAAGTCAAAACCTAAAAGAACAAATAGATTAAGTTTTGGATCAAACGTGTTAAGTTCCGCAGGCGATCCAAAAATTTAATTTAAAAGAACACATGGTAGCTAGGAAAAGGTTCAGACCTTTGTACAAAATTTTTGTACAGTGGAACCTCTAGGTTTTCCGAGTAGCAACCAACAATTGGTATCAGAGCTAGGGTTTTGCCTCTGTGTATTTGGTATTAGGTTAATTATGCACATGTCATACATAATTTAGGCAGGTTAATAGTAGGATGTGCTAACTTTGTGGATGCAGGATCCAACTATTATGGCTTTTAGTTATTATGTGTGTGATTGGACCCTTGGACATGTCAAGGGCATTTATATGTGTGTGCATGATTGTATTAATATACAGCAGGAGCTGTATTTAGTTTTATTAGGATTTTATTTTTGATCTAGATACATGTACATTCCTTTTATGGAATATAGGATCAAAAATATAAAATTCTATTTATGTCGCGGATCGAATCTTGCAAAGCGTGGAACCTTCTAAGGACTAGAGGCGCAGCGGAACAAGGAGCAAGATGGATGCGACAGCTAGACCCGGTAGCGGTGGCCAAATATGGCAGCAGCTTGGGATGACAACACACGGAGGACAACTAGAGATAAAAGTCATAATAGTTGAAAATTAAATTTTCTATTTATTGCTTTTATATTGTGCTGTGTGTGCATGTTAGTTTACAAGTTTAATAGGCTAGCATAGTTAAAATTCCTCATTTATAAATAACTAAGTGGGAGAGGGATTTTTAAGTAAATCCCATGGTCTCTATTACTGGTTTGTAAGTGATGCAAACAAGCTTGCGCGTTGGCTCTGAGTGCCTTCCTCCATAACGGATGAGCTTGTTTGTGGATCACTAGAACATACTTCCATTTTTGGATGACTATAGGAAGTTAATTAAGAGCGTGTGATCTTCCCCAACGGAAGGGGCATAATCTTATTAATGGACTTAGTGTCAAGTAATGGTATACACTTAGACACATCTAATAGTATCCTCCCCATCGGAGTTACTACTATTATTTGTGTGACCAAATGATACCAACTATTAATTTTATTTGTCAAAAAGTTAGGTTGACAAGATAATAAAATTAATGGGTTAAAACCCTCCTTTTACAAATGTTGAATTTGTATACGTCCACACTAACGTGGCATACAAAATTCACGGTGTTATGAGGTGTTGGTTAATTTAAAATAGTATTGTTTGAGGAATCAATATTATTCTAAATTTAGAGTTCTGACCAAAAGTTATTTGTGATTCTTAGGATGACTTTCAACCCACTGTCCATCATACTTCAACAGAATAGACTTACTGGACCTAATTACATAGATTGGAAAAGAAACCTTGACATTGTTCTTACTGCTGAAAGCTATAAATTTGTACTGACTGAGCAGTGCCCTGAAGCACCTACTGGTGAATCTACCCAAGAGGAGATTGAATATCATAGGAAATGGGTAAAAGCAGATGAGATGGCGTGGTGTTACATTTTGGCTTCAATGTCAAATGTATTGCAACATCAGCATCAAGATTTACCAACAGCCTATGATATTATAAACAATCTCAAGGAACTCTTTGGTCATCAGGATAGGGTTTCTAGGCAAGAAGCCATGAGAAAGATAATGACAGCCATCATACAAGAGGGTACTCCTGTAAGGGATCATATCCTAAAGATGATGGCTTATCTGAACGAGATACAGATCCTTGGAGGAGAAATTGATGGGGAACCCAGATCGATATGATCCTCCAAACGCTACCTAGAAGTTTTGAGCAGTTCCGCCTGAACTATAATATGAATAAGAGGATTTATTCATTAGGGGAACTACTGACAGAACTTCAAGCAGCAGAAGGATTATTTCGTCACAATGCTCAAATTTACTATGCTGAAAATGGTTCTACTTCTAAACCGAGAGGAAAGAAGAAGAAGAAACAAGTCAGTTCAGCAAAGAAAGTGAATAAGTCTCAGAGTACGGGATTTAAAGCTGAAGTGAAGAAGCCGAAAGGCAAGTGCTTCATCTGCAAGCAGGCAGGACATTGGAAGACGGACTGTCCTCGTAGGAACCAAAACAAAGGTATATCTCATGCTCTAGTTGTTGAAACATGTTTAGCGGTGTTATCTACCAGCACCTGGTGTGTAGATACGGGAGCCACTGATCATGTTTGCAATTCATGGGTTCAGGAAACCTGACGACTATCTGAAGGAGAGATTACCATCTACATGGGCAATGCTACTAAGGTGGCAGCTGTTGCAGTGGGAGACGTCTACTTATCTTTTAGTAGAAATAGAAATTTGATTTTAAGAAATTGTCTTTATGTACCCAGTTTTAGAAAGAATTTAATTTCAGTTTCTAAACTGTTTTTAGATGGATATTCAGTTTCCTTTGGTAACGATGTAGTTATTAAAAGAAATAAAGTGATTATCTGTTCTGGTGCATTAGTTGGCAATTTGTATACTTTAAATCCAATTTCTTCCACATAGCAAAACATGGAAATTTATAACTCATCTTCTAATTCTAATAAGAGAAAAGAACCTTCGGAAATGAACCAAGCATATCTTTGGCATCTAAGGCTTGGTCATATTAACTTAAGTAGGATTCAGAGGCTTATAGCCGATGGACTTTTGAGTTCATTAGAGTTGGAAAATTTTTCAACTTGTGAATCTTGCTTAGAAGGTAAAATGACCAAGGGGTCGTTCAAGGCCAAGGGGTATAGAGCCAAAGAAGTGTTAGAATTGGTTCATTCTGATTTGTGTGGTCCTATGTCTGTCCAAGCAAGAGGTGGGTTTGAATATTTTGTCTCTTTTATAGACGATTATTCAAGATATGGATACATTTACCTAATGCGCCGCAAGTCCGAGTGCTTTGATAAGTTCAAAGAATACAAGGCTGATGTGGAGAAACGACTAGGTAAAAGTATCAAGACACTACGGTTTGATCATGGTGGCGAATACCTCTTAGGAGAGTTTAGGAATTACTTATCAGAGGCCGGGATTCAATCCCAATTGTCTGCACCTGGAACACCCCAACAGAATGGTGTAGCAGAACGAAGGAACAGGACTCTTATGGAGATGGTTAGATCGATGATGAGTTATTCAGAATTACCAAATTCATTTTGGGGATATGCTCTGGAAACAACAGTATACGTTCGGAACTTAGTACCTTCTAAATCAGTTTCTTCTACTCCCATAGAATTGTGGAATGGGTGAAAACCCAGTCTAAGACATATTCGAATTTGGGGTAGTCCAGCACATGTGCTGAAACCAAATGCTGATAAGTTAGAATCCCGTACAGAAGTTCGCGTGTTTGTAGGATATCCCAAAGGGGTTTATTTTATAGTCCTAAAGACCAGAAGGTCATTGTTAGCACCAATGCGTAGTTTTTAGAAGAAGAATATATAATGGATCACAAGCCCAGTAGCAAAGTTGTTTTAGAAGAACTTAAAGAGGACACGTCTACTTCAGTACTAACAGTACAAGATGAAGTACCACAAGAGACTGCAACACGTGTCACACATGATACACAACCATAGACAGAGCCTCGTCGTAGTGGGAGGGTTGTAAGGCAGCCTGAAAGATTCATGTTTTTGGGAGAGTCTTCGGACTTGATCCCGGGTAAACATGAACCTGATCCACGAACATATGACGAAGCACTCCAAGATATAGATGCAGCATCTTGGCAAAAGGTAATGAATTCTGAAATAGAGTCTATGTACTCTAATAAGGTCTGGGAGCTTGTAGAACCACCTGATGGTGTAAAAGCCGTTGGATGCAAGTGGATCTACAAAAGGAAAAAAGGGACAGACGGGAAGGTAGAAACCTTCAAAGCTAGGCTTGTTGCGAAAGGGTACACTCAGAAAGAGGGAATCGATTATGAGGAAACCTTTTCACCGGTAGTCATGCTTAAGTCTATCCGGATACTCTTATCCATTGCTGCTCATATGGATTATGAGATTTGGCAAATGGATGTCAAGACAGCTTTCCTTAATGGAAGTCTTGAAGAGAACATCCATATGAAGCAACCAGAAGGGTTCATTGAAAAAGGCAAAGAGCATCTAGTGTGCATGCTCAATCAGTCCATTTATGGACTGAAGTAAGCTTCAAGGTCTTGGAACATCCGGTTTAATGATGTAATCCAGTCATATGGATTTATTCAGTGTCCGGATGAGTCTTGTGTATACAAGAAGTGTAACGGAAACGTGGTGGTATTTCTTGTACTATACGTAGATGATATTTTGTTAATTGGCAACAATGTCAAGGTATTATCAGACGTAAGGGTATGGTCGTCCAAACAATTTGATATGAAGGACTTAGGAGATTGTGCACACATTCTCGGGATCAAAGTTATAAGGGATCGTAAGAAAAGAATGTTGTGTCTGTCCCAAGCTTCATATATAGATACAATCCTTGCTCGTTTTAGCATGCAGGATTCCAAGAAAGGTTTCTTACCTTTTAGGCATGGAATAGCTCTATCTAAAGAGATGTCTCCGAAGACATCAAAAGAGATAGAGGACATGAAAGCAGTTCCTTATGCCTCGGCTGTAGGAAGCCTAATGTATGCAATGCTATGTACGAGACCTGATATCTGTTTTACCGTGGGCATGGTTAGCAGATATCAGAGTAACCCTGGACAAGGACATTGGACTGCGGTAAAGCATATATTAAAGTACCTGAGAAGGACTAGAGATTATATGCTAGTTTATCAAGCAGATGATTTGCTCCCTGTGGGTTACACGGATTCAGATTTCTAATCAGATAGGGATAACAGTAAGTCTACATCAGGCTATGTGTTTACTTTAGGAGGTGGAGTCATTTCATGGAGGAGTGTTAAGCAGAAATGCGTATCGGACTCAACCATGGAAGTTGAGTATGTAGCAGCCTCTGAGGCAGCTAAAGAAGCAGTATGGCTCAGGAACTTTCTAATGGACTTAGATGTGATTCCTGGTTTGCCCAAAATCATCACAATTTATTGTGATAATAGTGGTGCAGTTGCAAACTTGAAGGAACCACGAGCTCATAAGGCAAGTAAACATATAGAGCGCAAGTACCACCTGATACGAGATATCGTGAAGCGAGGAGAAGTTGTCATCGCCAAGATTGCATCAGCGGATAACCTGACAGATCCTTTCACTAAGGCCCTTCCGGCGAAATCTTTCGATCGGCATGTGGAGGGAATGGGAATCAGATGTATGGTAGAAGATATGGCAGCTTAGTCATTAGTATAAGTGGGAGATTGTTGGAGTGTATACTGAAAGCCTAAGCTTTGTAAACATTCATTATGAATAAAGAATCATATTTGGTCAAATTGTCTACATTTATTTGTAGTTGTTCATTTAATTTATATTGTAGATAACATAGTATGTGGTGTCACATGCAGAAGATGATGTTATCAGTACCTTATAAATTATAAACAGTAGCTCACGACCAAAATGGAAAGGAACAAACCATTAGAAGGTCCTAGTGTAATTAGGTATTAGTTTATTTTGACTATATAATTACACTAGTACACTCAGAGTGTATTGAGTAGGACCATTTGAGGTCATTTCTTTTATACTGACTTTATAAAGGAACAAAGACCTCAGTTATTATGGAAGTGTGTGCTCTTAATCCTAATATAATAACAAGAAAATATATTTGATATTTATTTTTTTAATTTATCAATGGGTGAGATTTAGTTCGGTGAATCAATAAGCCTGATAAGTTGGGAAATGATATCACTTATAGTGTGTGTTGTTGATTATAGAAGGAAACTGTGTCCTAGAGATACTAGGTTGATAATGTCCCCAAGAGGAGCTCATAAGGATTGTCATGTTAAACCCTGCAGGTGGACTTAGTCCGACATGACGATAAGGTTGAGTGGTACTACTCTTGGACTTAGATATTAATTAAATGAGTTGTCAGTAACTCACTTAATTAGTGGACATTCGATATCTTAAACACAGGGAGACTAACACACTCATAATAAGAAGGAGCCCAAAAATATAATTTGGGATTGGTGCGGTAGTTCAATAATAGTTCTCTAGTGGAATGAATTATTATTGATAAAATTAAGTTGTGTGTTCGAAATGAACATGCTTAATTTTATCGGGAGACCAAAACCAATTCCTACTCTCGGTCCCTATCGTAGCCTCTTATTTATAGAGTACTATACCCACCTATACCCACCTTCTATACCCACCAATAGGGGGTCGGCCAAGCTAGCTTGGGAACCAAGCTAGGGCCGGCCTAGGTATAAATTGGGGTGGCCTAGCTTGAACCCAAGCTAGTGGGGGCCGGCCAAATTAAATTAAAAAGGAATTTTAATTTTAATTTTTATTATTTGGAAGAAATAATTTATTAAAGAGAATTAAAATTAAAATATCTCTCTTGTAAAAGATCTACAAAAGATTAAAGAAAGAGATTAGATCTCTTTCCTTATTTGTAGATTGGTGAGATATTTTATTTTCTCTTTAAAATTATCCACATGTTGATAGAATTAAAATTATAGAAATTTCCTTTTATCAACCATGAAGAGATTTTTAAAGAGAAATTTTAATTTTAAAATTTCCGAAAACAAATTAGGAAGTTTTAATTGTTGATTAAAACTTGTCTAATTTTACTCTTTTGATGTGGCCGGCCATTAGAGATTAATTGGGGAAATTTTATTTTATTTTTCTCAATTAAATCATGTCAAGGGAATTAAGGAAATTTTATTGTAATTAAATTTCCTAATTTGCCTAGGCCAAGGAATATAAAAGAAGGGGTGAGGGTGCCTTCATGAGACACAATCTCTATTATTTCTCTCCCTCTTTTATTCCTTGGAGTGGCCGGCCATCCTCTTCCTCTCTCCCTCTTTGTGGTGGCCGAATCTCTCAAAGGCTTGGAGCTCTTGTGGCGGCCGGATACTACTTGGAGAAGAAGAAGAAGAAGGAGAGAAAGCTAGCATCTCTTGGAGCTTGGTTGGTGTTTTGTTCTTCATCCTTGGTTAAGCTTCTTTTGTGGCCGAATCTAGATAGGAGGAGAAGAAGGTGGTTGGTGGTTTCTCATCTTGGAAGATCGTTGCCCACACAACGTCCGAGGTTAGAAGAGGAATACGGTAGAAGATCAAGAGGTTTTTCTACAAGGTATAACTAGTAATTTTTCTTTCCGCATCATACTAGTTATTTATGGAAATAATACCAAATACAAGATGCTTACATTCTAGAATTTTGAATATGTTTTTTGATGTTGTGTTCTTTTGTTTTTTCTTTTCCTTGTGATTTGATTGTTCTCTTCGGTTAACCTAAAGTTATTTTAGGAAATTAAATATTAGATTTCTATAAAAAGTTTTGTCTAGTCGGTGGTGGTTGCTCCCATATCCAAGAAGGCCATGTGCCTTGCCACGTCAGTACTGGGAACCGATTATGGAAATTAATATTTAATGGAATTAATAACTTAAGGTGATTTGGGTCGAACGTGTTAAGTTCCGCAGGAGATCCAAGTCAAAACCTAAAAGAACAAATAGATTAAGTTTTGGATCAAACGTGTTAAGTTCCACAGGCGATCCAAAAATTTAATTTAAAAGAACACATGGTAGCTAGGAAAAGGTTCAGACCTTTGTACAAAATTTTTGTACAGTGGAACCTCTAGGTTTTCCGAGTAGCAACCAACAAGGGTGGCAGATGTGTATTGATTACAGGAAGCTAAATAAAGAAACTAGAAAAGATCATTTTTCCTCTACTATTTATTGATGAGATGCTTGAAAGGCTGGCAAAATACTCATATT
The DNA here is from genome assembly GCF_018446385.1 of Zingiber officinale. Lineage (NCBI taxonomy): Eukaryota > Viridiplantae > Streptophyta > Magnoliopsida > Zingiberales > Zingiberaceae > Zingiber > Zingiber officinale. The sequence goes on from NC_055989.1 coordinate 21,040,377, forward strand.
TCTGCTATTTGGATGGCTATTCGGGATTCTTTCATATTCCAATTCACCCTCAAGATCAAGAGAAGACTACTTTTATATGTCCCTACCGAACCTTCGCCTATCAACGTATGCCATTTAGACTTTGTAATGGCTCAACTACATTTCAAAGGTGCATGATGGTAATTTTTTCAGATCTGACAGAGAAAATCATGGAGGTATTTATTGATGATTTCTCAACTTATGGAAATGACTTCGACTCTTGTCTATTAAATCTTTCTACGGTTCTTCAACGGTGCGAAGATGTAAACTTGGTGTTAAATTGGGAAAAATATCACTTCATGGTAAAAGAAGGGATTGTTTTGGGACACAAGATGTCAGAATGTGAGATTGAGGTTGATCAGGCCAAGGTAGAAGTAATAGAGAAGTTACCCCCACCAATTAATGTAAAAGGAGTAAGGAGTTTCTTAGGGCATGCTGGATTCTACAGGTGTTTTATCAAGGATTTCTCAAAAATCTCTAAGCCACTAACTAATTTGCTAATTAAAGATATCGAATTCTATTTTGATGATGACTGCATGGAGGCTTTCAAAAAGATTAAAGTGCCCTTACTTCAGCTCCAGTAATCCAAGCCCCAGATTGGGAGCTCTCATTTGAAATTATGTGTGATGCGAGTGAATTTGCTGTAGGAGTAGTTATGGGGTAAAGAAAGAACAAGATTTTACATGCAATCCACTATGCAAGCAACACACTGAATGCAGCCCAAGTAAACTATTCCACTACAGAAAAAGAATTTCTAGCAGTAGTCTTTGCGTTTGACAAGTTCAGATCCTACCTAGTGGGCTCGAAAGTGATAGTATATACTAATCATGTTGTCATCCGATATTTACTGGGCAAGAAAGATGTCAAACCATGACTTATTAGATGGATCTTACTTCTTTAGGAATTCAATTTAGAGATCAGAGACAAAAAAAGGGCGGAAAATGTAGTGGCAGATCATTTATCTCGAGTGTGGCAAAATGGAAAAAAGGATGCAGGACTTGAAGCACCTATTGATGACATTTTTCCAGATGAACACCTTTTGGCATTAGCATGTGCAAAGATGCCTTGGTATGCAGATTTTTTTAATTATCTAGCAAGTGGAGTTCTACCCCCAAATTTCTCTAGGCAACAAAAGAAAAAATTTCTTTCGGACGTCAAGAACTATATTTGGGATGAACCACTTTTTTACAAGAAATGCAGCGATGTAATTTATCAAAGATGTGTGCCCGAGGAAAAAGTTAAGGACATTTTGTTACATTGTCATTCTTCATCTTACGGTAGGCATCTAGGATATTTGAAAACAACTGCAAAAATCTTACAGACAGGATTTTATTGGCCAAACTAATTCAAAGATACATAAGAATTTATACAATCTTGTGATCAATGCTAAAGGACCAAAAGTATAACCAAGAGAAATGAAATGCCACTAAACTACATCCTTGAAGTTGAGTAATTTGATGTGTGGTGAATAGATTTTATGGGACCATTTCCTTTCTCGTGTGGAAATAAGTTTATTTTGGTGATGTTGGACTATGTGTCAAAATGGGTGGAGGTCATAGCTTCTCCTACAAGTGGTGTAAAGATGGTCATCAGATTGTTTAAAAACATAATTTTTCCACGATTTGGCATTCCTAAAGCGATTATTAGTGATGGGGGGTCACATTTTATAGAAAAATAATTTGAAAACTTACTCAAGAAATATGGAGTAAATCACAAAGTGGCAATACCATACCATCCACAAACTGATGGGCAAGTTGAAATCTCTAATCGAGAAATTAAGGTCATACTAGAGAAAATTGCCTCTACTTCATGAAAGGACTGGTCATTGAAGCTAGATGATGCTTTATGGGCATATCATACAGTTTACAAAACTCCCATTGGTATGCCCCCATTCCGGCTAGTCTATGGAAAGTCATACCATCTCCCAGTTGAATTGGAACATAAAGCTTACCGGGCAATTACAAAACTTAATATGGATCTTAGGGCAACAGGAGAAAAAAGGAAGCTCCAGTTAAATGAACTTGATGAATTAAGGTTGGATGCTTACGAACATGCCAAATCTTATAAGGAAAGGATAAAGAAATAGCATGATCAACACATACTACATAGGGATTTCAAAGAAGGAGACCTAGTCTTATTATTTAATTCAAAGTTAAAAAATTTTCCAGGAAAGCTAAAATCACGATGGACAGGTCCATTCAAAGTTAAAAAGATTTATCCCTTCGGAGCAGTGGACATTTGAAATGAAGGGCTCAGAGTTATTAAGGTGAATGGTCAACATTTAAAAGGGTATGTCCATGGTATGTAGTTAGGGGAGAAATAGAAGTTATATTTCACTGAACCTCATCCCCCAGAATGATCTGACACTTGTCGAGCTAATGACCTTAGACAAACGATTTTTGGGAGGCAACCCAAGGGTTCCTTTAATTAAATTCAATTTTAGCATTCTTTATCATTAGTTAATGTTTTTAAATTATTGTTATTTTTGTTTTCAGGTTGTACATTGCTTCCATGAGCTGGCCATGATTATTTCATGGGCATGGAGGCATTAGAGAAGTCAGAAAGGAGGAAATTTAGTAATATTGGACCTAGCAGGGCTCGACCATGTACCACACACGACCGTGTGACACCTACAGAAAAGGAGGAGAACTCGACAGTGTGACTCACACTGGCCGTGTGAGCTCACCCGAGAAGAAGAAGGATAAGGCCGTGTGATTTCACACGGCCGTGTGAAAATTCCAGAGGAGAAGAGGAAGGAGGTTGTGTAACACACACGGCTGTGCGAGGCCGGCAGAGAAGAAAATGAACATGGTTGTGTGACACACACCGGCCATGTGAGCTCAACCGAGAAGAAGGTGAGACTACCCGTGCCATATGTCACGGCCGTGCGAAAAAAGCTGAGAAGGAGAAGAAGTAGGTCATGTCTCAGACATGGTCATGTGAAGGAAAAAAGGAATATGGCCCGTATGGCAACACACATAACCCAACCCAGGTTTTAAAAGTTAGGGCACGGGGGTGTGAGAGCCACACGGCCATGCCTGTCGCTTGCTCCCTTCTTCTCTCTTCTTTCTCATCTCTTCTTCTTACCAAAGGCCATAAACCAATCCCTTCTAATTTCTTCACCTATCTCCCTTAAGGTTCAACCTCTCTAACTCCTACAATGTCAAATCTAATCAAGGAAACTACATCAACAAGAAGAGGAAAAGAGAAAATGCTTGATTCGAAAGGAAGGAATTTATGTTTCGAAGGTATTTCCAATAACTTTGACATCATTTTTTCTAGTGATGAACAAAAACATCGTTATTTTTCTTTATGTAAATGTTCCATCTTGAGCACTAAGTTTATAGATTATGCAACCTTGGATACTTTAGGTTTTAGAGGTGATATTGATTGGCTCTTTGAAAGAATAGGTTGGGATAAATTGATGAACATGAAATATCCAACTTACCCTAGAATTGTTTTAGAAATTTTAAGTTCTATCACAGTTGACAATGTACAAGGTGGGGAGGGGGGACTCAAATTCTGATTATTGAATGATGATTATGAATGGACATTAAGTGATTTTGCTACTTGTTATGATTTGCCTAAGGATGGTGTATGTATGATTCTACCTGAATTTGAAAAATCATACTTTTGGCAATTAATCTCTGGGCAATCTCACTTTAACCCTCACACATCCAAAGCCTCTAGTATCATTAATCTCGTCTTTAGATACATTCATTTAGTTATGAAAAATACTATATTTAGACGGGAGGACAAGGAAGGAATAGTAAGACTTACTGATTTATATTGTCTATGGGCAATGGTTGAAAATGTTTCAATAAATTCTGGTTATTTCTTCCTTAAGCACTTAGTGAAATTAGGGAAGGCAGAATCTACCTCACCTATTATCTTAGGTGGGTTGCTAACTCAAATGACACTAGTGCTAGGGTGTGATGTAGATGGTTTAGAGATGGTTGAGGAAACTTATGGATTAGATTTGAATTCATGTTTAGCAATATGAATGTTAAGATGTGAGGAACATGGATATAGCCACCTTGCTAAAAATAATTTTCCTTTGCGATTGCCAAATCCTGATTTAACTACTATTCACATTAAGGAGAATTGACGTTTAACCCTAGCAAATCAACATTCTAGAGCCCTATCAACTAAAGTTATGAGGGATGTTCCTCCAATTAATCGTGACATTCTTAAATTCAACTTCCATGAACTTCATTCTATTTTAGATAACATTCATAATGATTTGGATTTAACCAATAAATTACTTACGAATGAAGATTTCATGAAGGATGAACAATTTAAGAAACTACAAGAGTGTTTCAAAAGTGAAAAAGAGTTATGTATCAGAATTTCTGAATTCATGAACTCTTATAGGGCTCAAATGCAGTTTAATGAAGATTTTCAAGGCTTTATGAGATATTTGCAAGATGACTTAGACAAATTGTTTGAATATCATAAATTTTTTAGGGATGAGGTACGATGGTTCATTGATCTTTTTCCCTTTCCCCTTCCTGAATTCCCCAAACTCCCTCCTCTACCACCATATTGATTTCATCGGGATGATGAAAAGTTTAAGTTGGGGTGTTTACAACTTGAAATTTTTGCATTTCCTTTTACATTTTCAGTTGTTCTACAGTTTATTTTTCTTTACTTGCATTTAGTTTTTGCTTATGTCTTGCATTTTTCCTTGCTTTGTTTGCTAGATTTGGTTTTGACTATCACTTGACTGTCTTTTGAAACATGTGGCATATTAAGAACATCATTCCTCACTTCTGCTGACTTGTCTACAAGTAAAATTGTTTGCACGTTTATATATTGATTCATGATATTTTAGATATAATGCTAGTATGTTTAGTGTACCTCTTTTCTCTATCTTAAGTAGCATGATATGAGCTAAGTATTGTATGGAAACAAATTCGAGTTTTGGCTTAACCTTAAGGATTATATTATCACTTTACTTGAGCTTGAATAGTTGATATCATTGGAATAGTCATGATTCATCCTATTTGTTTAGTACTTAGTTCCTATGGTGATTTCTCAAACTACATCATGGTTATTGGATGATGCTCGAGTCTTGTAAGCTCATTTGGAAATATCAAAATATCCCAACATTTACACTTAAATGCATTTGTGTTCAAGTATTATATCTTGCAATCACTTAGGGAAAAAAATGATGATGAAAAAAAAGAATGAATAAGGTATATAAAAAATAATTGTCGTGAGTGGAAAAAAGGAAGTTATCCCTTTGAGACCAAGTTAGGTTACTGGGGAAATGACTCCTATGTTTCTCTTGATATCGAGCACGCCTTTGAGACCTTGGATTGATTGAGGAATATGAACCAAGTATGTGGTGGGTAAGTGTCTATCACCAAGAACATTAGGAACTCAATTGGATGACAACTTGACTAGGACAAAGATTGAAACTTGAAGAGTTTGGGTCACTTATTGCACTGTGCACAAGAAACTTATGCTTAGGTCATACTTGAGTTATTTCTACGATCATGCTTATCAATGAAACTTGTAGATAGAATTAGGAAAGTGCACTAGGCATTTTGATACATTATAGAGCACATGAGTTTAGATTGCGTCATTTTACTTGAGGACAAGTAAAGGTTTAAGTATGGGGGTGTGATGTGTGTAGATTATATACACTTACTTAGTATGTTTTGATGCACATTCATATATTTTACGCATATTTTATCTATGCACTTTCATACTCTTAATCTTACTTTTAGCATAATTACTCTTCTTTGTTTGGAGATCTGCTCTTGTGTATTTTCTACTTACAGGAGTCAAATATGGAGAGGAAACGATGTTCGTGGTCAATCCAGTCAACAAAGGAAGGAAGACAACACTGGTCATGTGAGCCACACGACCATGCTAAAGAAGCAAGGAGGAAAATGACCTTGGTTGTGTGGTGCAGACAAGCCATGTAGCTTTACCAGAGGAGGAGGATGACATGGTCGTGTGGATCTATACGGTCGTGCCATCCCAGCAACTTTCCTAACACACGGCCATGTAGATCTACATGATCGTGTAATGACTCCAGAGTGAAAGCAAGGTTAGGCCATGTGTGCCACATAGTCGTGCAAGGTTTCCAGAAGCCAAGAATGGCCTGGCTGTGTGAGCCACATGGTCGTATAAGCCATCCAGGGTTGCAGCATAACATGGCCGTATAGATCTACACGACCGTGTTGCCTTTGACGAGAGGAAGACTTGTGAGGCCATGTGAGAGCCACACGGTCGTGGCACGGGTCGTGTGGTGCCCGTGCCCTACTCTATATAAGGGGGTTTCTTCCTCTTTCAAGAGGAGAAGGCTCTCCCTTTTGGGGATATTCAATTTGGGGTTGTTCTTCATCCTCTCCAGTTTTGTTCCAGCGAGCCTAAGCCATCTCCACCTCCGTATTGACTCCAGAAGCTAATGATTGGTTCCAAAGATTACTCATCGTCTCTAGATAAGTATTTCTATTCTCTCTTCTCATTGGGGATTAGAATGTTTGTAATCTCTTTGACTTCGGATCTCTATCTTTGTAGTATGGAGTAGATTCATTGTTCTAGGATTAAGGAAGTAATTGTGATGTGATTTGATATATGAATCTCATGGATATGCCAATTTCCTATTTAGATGATGTTGATGTGTTTTGTATCTATTTGATCTTGTGTGGATGCTTGTGTTTGGATCTCATTATCATGTTTAATTGAATATTTGTGAGGCTTTTGGATCCTGTAGAGGGATACCCTAGATCGTATGATCGAGGGGTGTTTGTGATAGTTTGCCCCACTAACGGACGTCTAAGGGATCACCTTGAAAGGTGAAGCTAGTCTCTACAAGGAGGTGGTATAGTTGAATGCATTTAGTTTGTGCACTTTTATGTGAATTGAGTGGTGTTGTGTTTCTGTGTTATATGACTGAGGGGCGTTGGTGACAGGCTGCCCCACTAACGGACTTCATAGCGATCATAACCATTTAACTACTAGAGGTGTAGATCAAAGTCCCTTGCCAGTTGTCTTCTACAGGAGAAAACCGACAACTTCCTACAAATGCATGTCAATTAAGGATATGAATTGGAGAACCATGATACATCAATGAATATCACAATGAAACTGAATTCCTAGAACACTTACCAAACCATATACTTCAATTACTTTCCTAGTTCCATTTCTAGTTCATACTTAGTTCATTCCTTACCTTGTTGATTGTTTAGCTAATTCTATGTGAGACATCTCTTGTGCTTATAACCAGTCCCTGTGGGATCGATATCTTTTTATTACTGACAATGAAACTGTGCACTTGCGGTTGTGTAACATCAGGCTAGATAACATCAAGCCTGGGGTGACCAACTCGATCACACGAAACTTTTCCACCGGCCACCAAGGTATATCGGGAAGCACTTGTAGTGGGAAACATAGAAACCAACATTCCTTAGTTGTAAGTCTCATTTAGAGGAAAAATTTCTACAAATATGTCATAGCTAAAAAACAAATCGTGGGTGCCTGGGAGATAATTGAGCACCCTTACCATTGCACCATAGCCCTAGAGGCGGTTGAGAGCTCTTTCACGAAAATAGGTAAATGTATTAAAGCGTCAGGAGGTTGTTTCCTCCGTTAATGAGAGCAAAATATAATCATAGCATGGAGTTGTTTACCTCTACATGTGAGATACAACTCCACCGAACATCACATGGGCAAACACACATGCATGCACACCCAAGTCCATGCATATCACATGGACTCCACACACCAATTGTCCATGCACATCACATGGACTCCATAATATACACATCCCCTACACTAATCACATATCCATGCATTTCCAAATTCATGCACAAAACTAAAATAAGCAAGCCATACAATGCAATCCATGCCTTGGCCACTAGTAGCTAAAAACCAAAGTTGAGGTAAAAGCTTCAAACTCTGCACACTACAGCCACTATAGTCTGCACATATCCACAAAATGGTACACATGAATTTGGATCTTGCATAGTATCCTATCAACATCAGGTAACATCTTCTCATAGCAACACCTGTTACGGGCTTCCCACAGAATATAGATCATACTAGAAACTCCAAGATGTTGAGTTTTTAGTTTCTTACTTATACATTTGTAGTGTTGGCCAAGAATGTGAAATAGCTCCACCACAGAGTTAACTTCATAATTTATCTCTAACCAACTTCTCACCTTGTTCCAAAAAGCACATGTGATAGGGCATTCAAAGAGCAAGTGATCATTCAACTCGTCTTGACATTGGCAAAACACACAAGTCTTGTTCTCCTCATATGACAATCCATCTGTTGTTTGTAGCCTCCCATGAGCAAGTAACCATAGAATGAATTGATGCTTCGGTATAATCTCCGACCTCCAAACCAATAATGCCCACTCCACCTAAGGACCTCTTGGCATGCAGAAACCATATACATTTGCAGTCCTATTTTTCCCCTCCGCAAGCCACTCAAACATCAACATGTTCGCCTCCCCACTTCCACTTGTAGCCCCTTGGATTTTGTTTCGAATGGTCACAAGCCATTTGATAAGAGGAAAGTCCGAGGCTTTGACCTCCCATTGCTAAAAATCAATCCCTTTGAGATAATGTTGGTGCACCCATCTTACCTATAGAATCCACATTGGTTTGAATCCCATAGTGTCTTTCTAAGAAGAGCTTCATTCCATGTATGAAGGTCATGAAATTCATAATCACCATCATGTCGAGAAAGACACATAGTGTCCCAAGACAAGCTCGGTGAAACCTTCATTGAGTGATCACATATTAAGGAACTTGAAAGATCAGTTTGAAGGTTGATCTTTCGTTAGAGTGTGCACTATGGTGCAAGAGTGGCCCGAGAGGCACCCGGGCGTCGTAAACTCTGCATAAGCATTGAAATCTACCATTAACCAAAAAGAATTCACCAAAGTTCTTTCCAATTTACAAGAAATCATACCATTGGTCCAAGTGAGCCAACATCCAATGGAGCAAAGATCTACCAAACCGCATACTTGAGTAAAAATTTGAAAATCCAACATTTCATAACTAGTGACTGAAGAGCCCTCTTGTCTACCCAATGTTGATATAATAGAGTTAAAATCCCCAAAAATCAACCACAATTCTGATATGGACCCCCCCCAAGATCTGTAAGAGCCTCCCATAACGGTCTCCAAGCAACAATGAAATGAAGTTAATATACAAATGTCACTAAGAAGTCCCTCTCGGAAATATGATACCGAACCGACAATGAATGAATTGTTCAATGATCGAGAGTGCATTCATATCAACTCTGTGTAACTCCCAAAGAAGTAGAATATATCCATGATTAGACATCTCAAAATTATGAATATGCCCCATACCTAAAAATCGCCTATGCACAATAGGATCAAAAGAATTACCGTCTAGCTTCGTCTCCAATAATGTCATCACTTGAATATCTTTTTGCTTAAGGAGGTGGTGTACCCCCTATGTTTTAGGAACTTGTGAAAGCCCCTAATGTTCCATGCGGCTACCTTCATTTGACACCTCCCAATCAGGCTGCTCAGACCAATAGTTGTCGTCCACTTGTGTTGTACTTCCAATTACTTCCTTGTTCTTCCCTCTATTGCTCATGGAATTAGCCTGAGAGGATGCTGAAGAGGTCAATCCCAAGGTCACTAATGTAGTGAAAGATGATTGTGCTAGGGATCGAGTTGCACCACGATATGTGAAAATGATATCAAAAGATTTTTTTAGTATTGAACCCCTTCTAACTATACTAATGCAATATAGAAATAACTCAGGCCGTCTCCCAACGAATGCAACGATAGGATGGTAATCTATGATTGTTTATTATTCATATTTTTGAGATTTTAATATGAAAATGGGAGTTTAGATTTTAAATCTAAACCTAACAAATTAAAAGCATAACAAGTAGGAAACTAATCCAATACTGGAATGAAATCTAACTAAGTGTTGATAATTAATCCACAACGTATTGTCACTCTATGCTATGGATTAACCATCAACACAATTAAACTAAGGAATGAAATGACAAAGCATTAAATGAAAGCTAATCAAGTAAATGAAAGACAATACAAGTAATAAAAGCTAAGTCTAACCTAACTACAATTGCAAAAATTAAAAGGGCAACATGAAGTAAAGCATTAACGAAACTAGCATAGAATGAAACCTAGAGCATTGAAGAAATCTAATATAACCTAATGACATCCAAATGAAGAACTAGAACTTAAAAAAATTAGAAGAACAAGACAAGCAAGAATTAAGCTAAGTAAAATGCATCAAATTGAACATAACTACTTAAAGAGACATTTCATCGAACACTTATCATGCATGAATTAAATTGAACCAAGTACATGCAAAGTAAACATGGAAGATCAAGTTTGATACAAGTATTCAATAAGAAACATCAACATAAGCAAGAAAGAAACTAACTATCCAAACCAGAATCTACACGTCCACTTCCAATACCAAAGACTACCCTCGTCGTCACACGAAGGCCCGACGATGGTGAATAGTAGCTCACTACGGTTGCTTCACACTTCGACAATGGTGATGCAAATATTCCACCAAAGAAGCCCCACAGATGGAAGTTGTTGGAAAACTGAGTTGTTGGAAAAATTGGACTGTCGGATGGGAAGTGACTGTCGGTGGTGCTCTCTGCCCTACCACCTAAACCCCAGAAGGCAAGAGTGAAGGAAGAATGCAGGAGGGTGAAGGATCTCATTGGAGAACCCCTTCGGTGAGGTGGAGATGGTCGCTGCCAAAACTTACTACCCCGCCTAGTGTGCTTCTGTCGTCGCCGCTGGAATCAAGAAGAGAAGGTGGATTGTGGATGGTCGTTCGATGGAAATGGAAGAGAAGAGGTCGTCAACCGGTGGTGTGGAAGAAGAGAAGAAGAAGAAGAGTGGGAGGAGGCTTGTTGCGAGCCCTAGCGCGCGAGCAGAGAAGAGACGCAAGAAAAAGGGGGGTTTGCCACTGTGTCGTCGCCTCACACTTCTTATTCTTCTCTTCTTCCTCACCACTGGTCGGCGCCCTGTTCTCTTCCCTTGCTGCCGACCGACCATCCACAATCCACCTTCTCTTCTTGATTCCAACGGCGACAATAGAAGCACACTCGGCCAGGTAGCAAGTTTTAGCAGCGACCATCTCCATCTCACCGGAGGGGTTCTCCAATAAGATCCTTCACCTTTCGGCGTTCTTCCTTCACTCCTGCCTTTTGGGGTTCAAGTGGCAGGGCAGAGAGAACCACCTGTAGTCACTTCCCATCTGGCAGTCCAATTTTTCCAACAACTCAGTTTTCTAGCAACTTCCAGCTGAGGGGGTTCTTCAATGGAAGATTTGCATCACCATTATCGAAGCATGCAGCGACCAGCAGTAAGCTACTATTCATCAGAGTTCGGGGTTCGATCGCCAGGCCTTCATGTGATAACGAGGGTAGTCTTTGGTATTGGAAGTGGCCATGTAGATTGTGGTTTGGATAGTTAGTTTCTTTCTTGCTTATGTTGATGTTTCTTATTGGATGTTTGTATCAAACTTGATCTTTCATGTTTATTTTGCATGTACTTGGTTCAATTTAATTCATGCATGACAAGTGTTCGATGAAATGTCTCTTTAAGTAGTTATGTTCAATTTGATGCATTTTACTTAGCTTAATTCTTGCTTGTCTTGTTCTTCTAATTTCTTTAAGTTCTAGTTCTTCATTTGGATATCATTAGGTTAGATTAGATTTCTTCAATGCTCTAGGTTTCATTCTATGCGAGTTTCGTTAATGTTTTACTTCATGTTGCCCTTTTAAGACTTAACTTTTATTACTTGTATTATCTTTCATTTACTAGATTAGATTTCATTTAATGCTTTGTCATTTCATTCCTTAGTTTAATTGTGTTGATGGTTAATCTATAGTATAGAGTGGCAATGCATTGTGGATTAATTGTTGGTACTTAGATAGATTTCATTCTAGCATTAGATTAGTTTCCTACCTGTTCTGCTTTTAATTTGTTAGATTTATATTCAAAATAAAAAAATCCCATTTTCATATTAAAAATCCCAAAAATATGAATAACAAACGATCCTAGATTACCATCCTATTATTGCATTCGTTGGGAGACGACCTGAGTCATTTCTATACTGCATTAGTGTAGTTATAAGGGGTTCAGTACTTAAAAATCTTTTGATATTGTTTTCACATATAAAAAATGTTGGTTAGTCAGAAGAAAATTGTACCGGTTCCACTGTACAAAAATTTTTATACAAGTGTCGAACCTTTCCTTAAATAACCTATTGTGTTCTTTAGAAGTTAAATTAGGAATCGCAGACGGAACTTAATATCATTGATTCCAAATTTAACTTATCTGTTCTTAATGGTTTAGATTTGAATCGCAAGCGGAACTTAACACTATTGATTCAAATCTACCTAAGTTATTAATTCCATAAATATTAATTTCCAAAATTGGCTTCCAGGACTGCATGGCGAGGCACATGGCCTTCTTGGATATGAGAGCAACCACCACCGCCTAGGCAAAGCCTTTTAAGGAAAGCTAATATTTATTTCCTTAAATAACTCTAGGTTAACCAAAAATAACAATCGAATCACAAATTCGAAAAAGAAGAAAATACAAACTCGAAAAAACTATTTCGAAAACTCTAGAATCATATGCCTCTTGTGTTTGGTATTTCCATAAATAACTATACAAAGAAAACTAGTATGATGCAGAAAACAATTACTAGTTATACCTTTCTTTGTAAGCAAAATAACCTCTTGATTTTCTACCATATTCCTCTTTTTATCTCGGACGTTGTGTGGGCAACGATCTTCCGAGATGAGAACCACCAAGCTCCTTCTTCTCCAAACTAGATTCGGCCACCAAGAATTCTCCATGAGAAATAGAGGTCCGACCACCACCACCAAGCTCCAAGGGATGCAAGAAACAAAACCTCCTTTCTCTCCTTCTTCTCCTAGCTTGAACCGGCCACCATCAAGAGCTCCAAGAGGAGATGAAACCGGCCACTAGAGAAGAAGAGAAGAGGAGAAGGAGAGCCTCTAAGGGCCGGCCACACCAAGGAGAAAAATAGAGGAAGAAAAGAATAGAGTTATTCTCTTGAAGGCACCTCTACCCCCTCTTTTATATTCCTTGGCCTTGGCAAATAAGAAAATTTTAATAAAAACTTCCTTATTCTTTTTCCATGAAAAGGAAAATTTATTTTAATTAAAAAACAATTTTCTTCTCATTAAAATAATGGCCGGCCACTAATCTCCAAAACAAGGAAAGTTTTAATTAACACAAGAATTAAAACTTCCTAATTTGTCTCCGGAAATTTATAAAAATTTCACCAATAATTTTTCCCTTCATGGTGAATTATAAAAAGGAAATTTTATAAATTAAAATCTTTCTTTTAAACATGTGGATGATTTCCAAAAAGGAAAGTTATCTCTAAAAATTAAATCTCCTTTCAATCTACAAAAAAGGAAAGATATCAAATCTTTTCTTAATCTTTTGTAGAAACTTATAAAAGAGAATATATAATTTTTAAACTCTCTTTTAAATCATGAACATGGTTAAAAAAGGAAAGTTTTCTCAAAATTAAAATCTACCTTTCAATCTACAAATAAGGAAAGATTTCAAATCTTTTCTTAATCTTTTGTAGAAAGCTATAAAAGGAAATATTTAAATTTCAAACTTTCTTTTAAAACCATGATATCCACATAAGAAATAATTTTAATAAAAAACCCTTTGCCGGCCACCTAAGCTTGGGCTCCAAGCTATTGGCCGGCCACCTTAAGGCTCAACCTTTAGGCTTGGCCGACCCTAAGCTTGAGCTTCAAGCTTAGCTTGGCCGGCCCCTATTGGTTGGGTAAAAAGGTGGGTATATGGTGGGTATAAATCTCTATATACATGAGGCTACGATAGGGACCGAGAGGAGAAATTAGTTTTGGTCTCCCGATGAAATTAAGCTTACCGTGTTCGCCCCGAACACACAACTTAATTCCATCAATAATAATTCATTCCACTAAAGAACTATTATTGAACTACCGCACCAATCTCAAATTACATTTTTGGGCTCCTTCTTATTATGAGTGTGTTAGTCTCCCTATGTTTAAGATGTCGAATGTCCACTAATTAAGTGAGTTACTGACAACTCATTTAATTAATATCTTAGTCCAAGAGTAGTACCACTCAACCTTATCATTATGTCTGACTAAGTCCACCTACAGGGTTTAACATGACAATCTTTATGAGCTCCTCTTGGGGACATTATCAACCTAGATCACTAGGACACAGTTTCCTTCTATAATCAACAACACATACTATAAGTGATATCATTTCCCAACTTATCGGGCTTATTGATTTATCGAACTAAATCTCACCCATTGATAAATTAAAGAAATAAATATCAAATATATGTGCTTGTTATTATATTAGGATTAAGAGCACACACTTCCATAATAACTGAGGTCTTTGTTCCTTTATAAAGTCAATATAAAAGAAACGAGCTCTCAATGGTCCTGCTCAATACACTCTAAGTGTACTAGTGTAATTATATAGTTAAGATAAACTAATACCTAATTACACTACGACCTTCCAACGGTTTGTTCCTTTCCATCTTGGTCGTGAGCTACTGTTTTTAATTTATAAAGAACCGATAACACGATCTTCTGTGTGTGACACCACACACTATGTTATCTACAATATAAATTAATTGAACATCTACATTTGGTATATATAAATGTAGACACTTGACCAATGTGATTCTTATAAATATTTATACAAAAGCTAGGCTTTTAGTATATACTCCAACAATCTCTCACTTATACTAAAAGACTATACTGCCATAAATGCTGCCATACATCTGAATCCCATCCATTCAACATGCCCATCAAAAGCTCTTGCCTTAAGGGCCTTAGTGAAAGGATCTATAGGTCGTCATTTGATGCAATCTAGGCGGCAACAACTTCTCCTCGTTTATACGATTTCTCGTATTGGGTGGTACTTGCGCTCTTTTGTGTTTACTTGTCTTATAGACTCATGGTTTCTTCGAGTTTGCTACTGCACCACCATTATTACAATAAATTGTAATAATCTTTGGGCAAACCAGAAATCATATCTAAGTCCATCTTGAGGTTACTGAGTCATTTAGCTTCTATGACTGCCTCAGAGGCTGCCACTTACTCAGCTTCTATGGTTGAGTCCGAAAAAGCACTTTTGCTTATCATTCTTCCATAGTTATGACTTTACCTCCTAAAGTAAACACAAAACCTCGAGGTCGACTTACTATTATCCCTATCTGATTGGAGGTCAAAATCCGTGCAACCTACAGGGACCAAATTATCTGCCTTGTAAGCTAACATATAATCTCTAGTGCCTCTAAGGTACTTCAATATATGCTTTACCGCAGACCAATATCCTTGTCCATGGTTAATTTGATGTCTGCTAACCATGCCCACGGTAAAACAGATATCCAGTCTTGTACACAGCATTGCATACATTAGGCTTCCCACAGCCGAAGCATAATGAACTGTCTTCATGTGCTTTATCTCCTTTGATGTCTTCGAAGACATCTCTTTAGATAAAGCTACTCCATGCCTAAAAGGTAAGAAACCTTTCTTGGAGTTCTGCATGCTAAACGAGCAAGGATTGTATAAAGCTCGGGATAAGCACAACATTCTTTTCTTGCGATCCCTTATGTCTTTAATCCCAAGAATGTGTGCACATTCTCCTAAGTTCTTCATATCGAATTGTTTGGACAACCATACCCTTACTTCTGACAACACTTTGATATTGTTTCCAACTACCAAAAATGTTATCTACGTATAGTACAAGAAATACCACCACGTTTCCATCACACTTCTTGTATACATAAGACTCATTCGATTATTAAGTAAATCCATAGGTCCGGATTACTTTATTAAATCGAATGTTCCAAGACCTTGAAGCTTTACTTCAGTCCATAGACTGATTGAGCTTACATACTAGATGTTCTTTGCCTTTTGCAATGAACCTCTCTGGTTGCTTTATATGGATGCATTCTTCAAGACTTCCATAAAGAAAAGCTGTCTTGTCATCCACTTGTCAAATCTCATAATAGATAAAAGAATCCGGATAGACTTAAGCATGGCTACCGGTAAAAAGTTTCCTTTTTCCAACAAGCTTTGCTTTGAAAGTATCTACCTTCCTATCTATCCCTCTTTTCCTATTGTAGACTTATTTTCACTTAATGGCTTTTACACCATTTGGTGATTCTACAAGCTCCCAGATTTTATTAGAATACATATATTCTAATTCTGTATTCATTGCTCTTTACAAATATGTTGTATCTTTATCTTGGAGCGCTTCGTCATATGTCTGGGAATCAGATTCATGTTCACCAGGGATCAGGTCCAAAGACTCTCCCAAAACATGAATCTCTTAGGTTGCCTAACAACCCTCCCACTATGACGAGGCACTTTCTGTAATTGTGTATCATTTGTGATACGTGTTGCAGTTTCTTGTGATATTTCATCTTGTACAGTTGGTACTAGATTAGACGTGTCCTTCAATTTCCTTAAGAACAATTTTTTTATTCATGGACTTGTGGTTCATAGTATAGTCCTTTTCTAAAATCGGGCATTGGTGCTAACAATGACCTTCCGATTTTGAGGACTATAAATCACCTTTTGTTTCTCTAGGATGACTTACAAACAAGTGAACTCCTGCCCAACTTATCAGTGCCTCTCATGTGCTAGACCACCCAAATCCGAATATGCTTCAGACTAGGCCTACGCTCATTCTGTAATTCTATGGGAGTAGAGAGTTCTGACTTAGAAGGTACTATGTTCACTTCCATTTCCAGTGTATATCTTTAAAACGAATTTGGTAATTTTCTGAATAACTCATCATCGATCTAATTATTCCATAAGATCCTTATACCTTCTTTCTACTACACCATTCTGTTGGGGTGTACCAGGTGCAGTTAGTTGGGATTGAATCCCGACTTCTGATAAGTGACTCCTAAACTCTCCTAAGAGGCACTTGTTACTACGATTTCACCGTAGTATCTTGATACTTTTATTTTGACGTTACTCCACATCAGCCTAATATTCTTTAAACTAATCAAAGCACTTAGACTTGTAGCGAGTCAAGTAAATGCATCCATATCTCGAATAGTCGGTCTATAAAAGAGACGAAATATTTGAAACATCCTCTTGCCTGGATAGTCAAAGGTCTACACAAATCAGAATGAACCAATTCCAACATATCTTTGGCTCTATACCCCTTTAAAGCTTCTTGGTTATTTTTCCTTCCAAATAAGACTCGCAGGTTGGAAAAATTTCCACCACCAATGAACCCAAGAGTTCATTGGTTATTATTCTTTGAATCCTACTCAAGTTAATATAACCTAGCCTTGGATGCCAAAAATATGATTGGTTCATTTCCGAATGTTACTTTCTCTTAAAGTTAGAAAATGTGTTATTAATTTCCATTTATTGCATCGTGGGAGTTATTGGATTATAAATTGTCAACCAACGTACCAGAACAGATAACTTCCCTATTTTTCTTGATAACAAGTTTGTTATCAAAATAGACAGAATATCTATTCTTTAATAGTTTAGAAACTGAAATCAGGTTCTTTCTAAACTTAGTACATAAAGACAATTTCTAATAATCCATATTTTATTCCTATCAAAGGATAAACATCTCCCACTGCAACAGCTGTTACTTTTACAGCAATGCCCATGTAGACGGTGATTTATATAGTTGTCAGATTTTCTGGAACCCCTGCAATGAATTGCAGACATAATCAGTGGTTCATGTATCTACACACCAGGTACCGGTAGATAACACCACTAAATATGTTTCAACAACTAATAAAATACACCGTTATTGTTCTCAGTTCTAAGAGGACAATCTACCTTAATGTCCAAGTTTTCCAATCATTACAATTTGGACTACTAAGTCTATTCTATAGTATAACAACTAGGGGATTGACTAACATTTGAAATCCTAAGAATCACAAAAATATTTGGTCAAGACCAACATCTCAAAACCCCCGTGAATTTTGTATGTCACGTTAGTGTGGACGTGTACAAATTCTAAAAAGAGATTTCATCCATTAATTTTATTATCTCGTCAACCTATGACAAATAAAATTAATAGTTGGTTTATCTTTGATCAAATATTTGGTCAAGACTCTAAATTTAAAATAATATTGATTCCTCTAACAATACTATTTAAATTTACCAACACCTCAAAACACCGTGAATTTTGCATACCACGTTAGTGTGGACGTATACAAAATCATCATTTGTAAGAGGAGGGTTTTACCCATTAACTATCTTGTCAACCTAGCTGTATGACAAATAAAATTATCTCAAACACCGTTAATTTTGTATGTCACGTTAGTGTGGACGTATACAAAATCAATCATTTGTAAGAGGGGTTTTAACCCATTAATTTTATTATCTTGTCACCCTAGTTTTATGACAAATTAATAGTTGGTTTCCTTTTGGTCACACAAGTGATAGCAGTGACTCCGTTAGGGAGGATACTATTAAATGTGTCTAAGTGTATACCATTACTTGATACTAAGTCTATTAAATAGGATTGTGCCCCTTCAGTTGGAGAAGATCACACGCTCCTAAATAATTTCCTATAACCATCCATTAAGGAAATTTGATCTAGTGATCCGCAACAAACTCATCCGTTGTGGAGGGAGACACTCAGAGCCAACACGCAAGCTTGTTGCATCACTTACAAACCAGTAATGGAGACCATGGGATTAATATACTAATCCCTCTCCCACTTAGTTATTTAAAGTGAGGAATTTTAAACTATCCTAGCATACATCACATGCATACACACACATCACAGTAAATAAAAGCAATAAATATGGAAATTATTTTCCAACTATTATGGCATTTTTATCACTGTCCTCCGTGTGCTCCAACCCTAGCTGCTGCCTTCTTTAGCCACCGCCATCGGGTCAAGTCATCGCATCCATCTTACTTCTTATTCCGCTGCGCCTCTGGTGCTCCATAAGTACCACGCCTCGCAAGAATCCGATCCGCGATAAATATAGAATTTTACATA
Source organism: Zingiber officinale (assembly GCF_018446385.1). Classification (NCBI taxonomy): domain Eukaryota; kingdom Viridiplantae; phylum Streptophyta; class Magnoliopsida; order Zingiberales; family Zingiberaceae; genus Zingiber; species Zingiber officinale. Next base: position 21,059,443 of record NC_055989.1, read on the forward strand.
TATCGATCTTATATTCCATAAATGGAATGTACATGTATTCTAGATCGAACAAAAAAAAATGTAAAATCCTAATAACTAATACAGCTCCTGCTATATTTAATTTTACAATCATGCACACACAATTAAATTCCCTTGACATGTCCAAGGGTCCAATCACACACAATAAAAATATGTCATAATAGTTGGAGCCTGCAACCACAAAGTTAGCACATCCTACTATTATCCTGCCTAAATTATGTATGACATGTGCATAACCTATTTGAAAACCAAACACACAGAGGCAAACCCTAGCTCTGATACCAATTGTTGGTTAGTCCTAAGAAAATCGTACCGGTTCCACTGTACAAAAATTTTTGTACAAGTGTTGAACCTTTCCTTAAATAACCTATTATGTTCTTTAGAAGTTAAATTAGGAATTGCAGACGGAACTTAACATCATTGATTCCAAATTTAACTTATCTGTTCTTAATAGTTTAGATTTGAATCACAAGAGGAACTTAACACTATTGATTCAAATCTACCTAAGTTATTAATTCCATAAATATTAATTTCCAAAATTGGCTTCCAGGACTGCATGGCGAGGCACATGGCCTTCTTGGATATGGGAGCAACCACCACCGCCTAGGCAAAGCCCTTTAAGGAAAGCTAATATTTATTTCCTTAAATAACTCTAGGTTAACCAAAAAGAACAATCGAATTACAAATTCAAAAAAGAAGAAAACACAAACTCGAAAAAACTATTTCGAAAACTCTAGAATCATATGCCTCTTGTGTTTGGTATTTCCATAAATAACTATACAAAGAAAACTAGTATAATGCATAAAATAATTATTAGTTATACCTTTCTTTGTAAGCAAAATAACCTCTTGATCTTCTACCATATTCCTCTTTTTATCTCGGACGTTGTGTGGGCAACAATCTTCCGAGATGAGAACCACCAAGCTCCTTCTTCTCCAAACTAGATTCGGCCACCAAGAATTCTCCATGAGAAGTAGAGGTCCGGCCACCACCACCAAGCTCCAAGGGTTGCAAGAAACAAAACCTCCTTTCTCTCCTTCTTCTCCTAGCTTGAACCGGCCACCATCAAGAGCTCCAAGAGGGGATAAAACCCGCCACTAGAGAAGAAGAGAAGAGGAGAAGGAGAGCCTCTAAGGGTCGGCCACACCAAGGATAAAAAGAGAGGAAGAAAAGAATAGAGTTATTCTCTTGAAGGCACCTCTACCCCCTCTTTTATATTCCTTGGTCTTGGCAAATAAGGAAATTTTAATAAAAACTTCCTTAATTATTTTGCCATGAAAAGGAAAATTTATTTTAATTAAAAAACAATTTTCTTCTCATTAAAATAATGGCCGGCCACTAATCTCCAAAACAAGGAAAGTTTTAATTAACACAAGAATTAAAACTTCTTAATTTGTCTCCGGAAATTTATAAAAATTTCACCAATAATTTTTCCCTTCATGGTGAATTATAAAAAGGAAATTTTATAAATTAAAATCTTTCTTTTAAACATGTGGATGATTTCCAAAAAGGAAAGTTATCTCTAAAAATTAAAATCTCCTTTCAATCTACAAATAAGGAAAGATATCAAATCTTTTCTTAATCTTTTGTAGAAACTTATAAAAGAGAATATATAATTTTTAAACTCTCTTTTAAATCATGAACATGGTTAAAAAAGGAAAGTTTTCTCAAAATTAAAATCTACCTTTCAATCTACAAATAAGGAAAGATTTCAAATCTTTTCTTAATCTTTTGTAGAAAGCTATAAAAGGAAAGATTTAAATTTCAAACTTTCTTTTAAAACCATGATATCCACATAAGAAATAATTTTAATAAAAAACCCTTTGTCGGCCACCTAAGCTTGGGCTCCAAGCTATTGGCCGGCCACCTTAAGGCTCAACCTTTAGGCTTGGCCGGCCCTAAGCTTGAGCTTCAAGCTTAGCTTGGCCGGCCCCTATTGGTTGGGAAAGAAGGTAGGTATATGGTGGGTATAAATCTCTATATACAAGAGGCTACGATAGGGACCGAGAGGAGAAATTGGTTTTGGTCTCCCGATGAAATTAAGCTTCCCGTGTTCGCCCCGAACACACAACTTAATTCCATCAATAATAATTCATTCCACTAAAGAACTATTATTGAACTACCGCACCAATCTCAAATTACATTTTTGGGCTCCTTCTTATTATGAGTGTGTTAGTCTCCCTATGTTTAAGATGTCGAATGTTCACTAATTAAGTTAGTTACTGACAACTCATTTAATTAATATCTTAGTCCAAGAGTAGTACCACTCAACCTTATCATCATGTCGGACTAAGTCCACCTGCAGGGTTTAACATGACAATCTTTATGAGCTCCTCTTGGGGACATTATCAACCTAGATCACTAGGACACAGTTTCCTTCTATAATCAACAACACACACTATAAGTGATATCATTTCCCAACTTATCGGGCTTATTGATTTATCGAACTAAATCTCACCCATTGATAAATTAAAGAAATAAATATCAAATATATGTGCTTGTTATTATATTAGGATTAAGAGCACACACTTCCATAATAACTGAGGTCTTTGTTCCTTTATAAAGTTAGTATAAAAGAAACGACCTCTCAATGGTCCTGCTCAATACACGCTAAGTGTACTAGTGTAATTATATAGTTAAGATAAACTAATACCTAATTACACTACGACCTTCCAACGGTTTGTTCCTTTCCATCTTGGTCGTGAGCTACTGTTTTTAATTTATAAAGAACTTATAACACGATCTTCTGTGTGTGTCACCACACACTATGTTATCTACAATATAAATTAATTGAACATCTACATTTGGTATATATAAATGTAGACACTTGACCAATGTGATTCTTATAAATATTTATACAAAAGTTAGGCTTTTAGTATACACTCCAACAAAAAATTGGCGTCGTTGCCGGGGAATCAAGAAGAGAAGGTGGATTGTGAATGGTCGGTCGGCTGGAAGGGAAGAGAAGAGGTCGTTAGCCGGTGGTGACGAAGAAGAGAAGAAGAAGTGTGGGGGAGGCTTGTCACGAGCCCTAGTGCGCTAGAAAAGAAGAGACACGAAGAAAAAGGGGGGCTGCCACTGTTCCATCGCCTAAAAAAAAATGAAGGAAAGGGTTTTTTTCCTCTTTAAATCTGGGCCAACAGATCTTTGTGAGGGAGATGGATGAAGATCTAGCCATTTGATCTCTCTGATAAAGAGATGAAGGTCCAGATCAAGTATCTTCTTACTTGGATCCAATGGTTCATATCATTTCAGATCTAGATCAAGGGCAGGATACTTAAATCTGAATGAAGGAGTAAGATCTCTCTTGATCTAGATCAACGGTTCACGTTGATTCTGTTTGATCTCCCCCATTTGACATCCAAATCAAGCCAAATTTGATCCGGCTCGACCCTAATTCATGGGTCTTTTGATTTCCTACAAAATCATAATAAAAACATGAGATTAAATTCCACAATTTGTATAAAATTTACAATTAATTCCAAAATGAATTCCTACTCACAACACATAATATAAACACAAAATTAAACATGCGAGAAGTAAAAATACCAAGAATAAGAGCCACAATAATAGATAAAAATGCTAATTATCACACCACTACTAATTGTTTGGGATTGTTGATCCATTAGAGAGGAAGAGGCCTCCTTACTACTTGAAACCTCTAGAATAACAAACAACTCTTCTTAACTTGGCGTCTCTTCATAATGTACATGTTGCGCGACCACCTCTTCATGATCTAGGGGAGGTTCTACTACCATGGGCTTAGGACTATGCACCACCATAATTTCCAATCCATTTTGTGCTATCGGATCCTCCACATTCTGCGCCTTGCCCAACTTCTGTATATCGGTCTCGATCTCCTTCTCCCCCAGTAACCCGTTGATTTGGACCTCGGCCTTCCTACATGAGGCGCATTCATGTTTGATTGAGATGCACCACCATAGTCTTCCTTCCGATGACCAATCTTCTTACAAACCTCACAATATTTGGGCACCATTTCATAAACATTTTTGAGATCAATCTGCATTCCAGTAGGTAACGTGATTGGTACCTCATAAATTCTATCCCCAATGATCGAAACCTCTACCCAAAGACGAGCATACTCCAATCACTCCCTTGATCATGTCAAGTTATCTGTATATAAAGGTTTCTGTACCTCTGAACCAATTATACTCAATATTTTTTATGACCAACAATCCGATGATAAATCATGGATTTGGATCCAAGCTAGAACTAGTCGGCCATCCTCATGGAAAAGAAAACACCTTGGTATAATCTTTAAAAAAAATAGGAACTCCAAAAGTAAAATAAGGTTCTCCTTGTAAGACTCCATCTCGATCATATTTTGTATCAAAATGATAGACCACCCATCCACTTTTGTGCATAGAAAAATTGTAAGGAACCTTCCATTGATTAGCTATCGCAAAAGCTCCATTTCTTCCTAGATGTTGGCCCCTGAAATAATCAGCAAGACAAAAACTCAGGGTGTCTTCAATATTATCAAAATCAAAAGATAGTCTCTTACCTTTAGCTTCATATTGATCTAAAGACACGCCTGATGTTGGCTTTCGGTTGTTCCTGAATAAGCTTGCCCAAGTCTTCTTTTGTGTTGGTTTGGTAGGATAGTTATCAGGTCCTACAGCATCATTGACTTCCAATGGATTAGCTTTCTTTCCTTGTTGCACAACCTCCGGCACAGTATCTCCTCCTTCCAGTGGTGACGCTGCAACTAACTGCTCAACAGGCCTGTGTGGAAGGTCACTACAATTAAGCTGCATTTCTAGCCCCAACATCTGCCAAATCACTAGCCACCTCATCAGTAGTAATGCTAACATGAGGAGCACCTTTGTCAAAGTCAATTGTTGCCATGTTGACCATATCTTGCAATTTACTAAATATGCACTCTTTAAATGAATCCTTGATTTCACTCGAAGGTGAATACTTAACCCATTTTTCTTTTTCCCATGGGGTACAACAGTCAATGTGAATGAATCAAGGAGAAAAGCCAGCCACTCACCAAGTTTGAAAACAAAACGTGATTTGATGAAGCAATAACCATGATCAAGCAAAACAAGACTTGTGGTCCCAACCAAAACTAATCAGATGAGGTAATCACCGTGATCAAGCAAAACAAGACTTGTGGTTCCAACCGAAACCAATTCAAAATTGTCACACTAACTTCCCAAAATTGCAATACTCCATTGAAAGTTTGAAATTAATGACCATTATTGCTTAATAATTTTTAGGGAGTTTCATGTCATGGAACGTGTTGGTCAGAGAAATTATTCACTAGAAAACCTCCAAAGATGTGTGTTGCAATGAGAGTTGACCGAATAATACCCTTCCATCGAGAGCTAGAAAAGACGAGGGAGGGGAAGCCAAGGAAAACCAAAGGAAAAAATTGAAGTAAAAGGGGAGAGGAGAGGAACAGGTTTATCGAATAGATGAACGGTAATATCGATGAGAAGACAACCCCTATACCGGAGAAGAAAACTCCAATATAGCTAGTAGTATATCCTCTCTGTACCCTCTAAATCCACCCAAGAAACCCTGGAGAGAGGCCACCCACCACGAGTGGACTATCGCCACCAAGAGGAAGAGTAAACTGGGGAAGAGCCCTCCAAAGTCACCAGAGAAATAGCCTAGGAGTCACTCACCTCACCATGTGAAAGATGATCGAAAATCCTAGAGAGAAGTTAGAGTCTCTCTCTCTAGGAAACAAACCATCCTGACTGACACGGTTGAAAGCTCTTCACGATAGCAAAAGGTGATTACGCTCGCCCCCAGCGCCTCCACCAACCCATCCCAAGGCTAACACGGAAGTTGAGAGCTCTTTCATGGAAATAGGTACATATGTATAAAAATTGGTTTGAGAGGTAAAGACTCTCAAACCGCATGTCAAACCATACAAGCATCAAGAGTTTAATCCTCTGTAGTTGAGGTAAACTCCAAATCAAATCCTCTCCTTTGCCACAAGACCAATGGTGGTGCATACTGAGAGCTCTTTCACGGATATAGGTGCATATACTGTGAGCTCTTTCACAAAAAAAAATTAACTAGACTGGGTAACGTCGAGCCTTGGGTGACCAACCTAACTCCACAGAAGTTTCTCACTATCCATCAAGGTAAATGGGGAAACACTTGAAGCGGGCTGTCCAAAAGCCTAGCATCCCTTGATTGTAAGTCACATTTGAAGAAAAAAATTACTTTACTAAGAGCTCTTTCACAGAAATAGGTACAACTGAGAGTTCTTTCATGAAAATAAGTACATGTATATAAATATGCTTTGAGAGATAAAACTCTCAAATAGTATATCAAAGCATACAAAATATCTAAGAGTTTAGGCCTCTACAAGTGAAGTAAACTCCACAACCAACACTTAATCCACGCCTACAATCATCATGCATTACATGGCCACATGACACCCACTGTGATACCCAGATAATCTGCTATACATGCAATGTAAAGACATAAAACACACCAACAATCAGCAAGTGGCATCACATTGACATAAGTCCACATTTGGACTTGTATTCACACCTATAGTGTGCATCACATGAACAAACCAAACACTTGATGCTCACACGGACAACAATTACACCACACACAGCTTCACGTGGTGAATTCTTAACCACGAAATCGGCAAAGTTAACGATCAGCAACCATAGCATGTATAGATGAGTCTTATGCCGAAGATAGGTTCATGAACCGATGCACATGGTTCTAAATTTTTTGAAATATCCATTCAATGTCTGGAGAAATCCCCTCATGGTGGCATCTATTATGAGCTTCCCATACAAAGTATATCATGTTAGAGATACTGAGGTACCAAGCCTTCATCTTCTGACTACCACCTTTGTAATGCTGCCCAAAAATCTGATATAGTTCCCCAACTGAATAGAAATCATAGCTGATGTCTAACCATGTCTTCACCTTATTCCAGAGGGTACAAACAATTAGACATTCGAAGAATAAATGCTTATTTGATTCTTCTTAGTGTCGGCATAGTACACATAATTTTTTTGGCTCATATTCCATCCGATCAGTTATTCTAAGCTTCCCATGTGCTAGTATCCATAAGATGAACTGGTGCTTTGGCATAATTTCTGATCTCCACACCACCGGCGTCCAATTCACCTTTGGAGCTCTAGATTTGAAGAAGCGATAAGCATTGGAAGTCCCTTTTCTCTTCACTCACAAACCAATCCATCATACATATGTTTGCTACCCCTATCCCATTTGATGCCCTTAGAATCTTATTTCGAATGTCAATAAGCTTCTTAATCAGTGATGAATCCGAAGCTTTAGTATTCCATTGTCAAAAATCAATCCCTTTTACATAATATAGGTGCACCCATTTGACCTATCACAAATCCATCTTGGATTGAATCTCCCATAAGGTTTTACTTAACAATACTTCATTCTATGCTAGAAGATTCTGAATTCCATCTCCTCTATCTTGCTTTAGAGTATAAATTTTGGACCATGATATAGAAGGGGATACTTAGAAGACCAAACAAACATACAACAAATAGCATTAATCTTTTCAATAACTCCAACCGGCATACAAAGTTTTGAAAGCCAAAAGCACTCCCTCCCTTGAAGTATTGTACCCACCAATTCCAATTTACTTGTATATGACAAGCTATGTTTTGGCAATGCATTTATTCTTTTTGCTATAGCATCGAGGAGGGGGCCATAATTTACAATTCGTAATTTTTCTACCGCTAATGGGATCCCCAAATATCGAAAAGGAAAGCTACCTTCTTGAAAGCCAATGATACTAAGCAACCAATCCTTTGTTCTTGCCTCAACACCAGCCATGTACACTTGTGATTTTGAAGAATTAACTTGAAGTTTGGATTCCTTGCCAAACCCCCCAATAGAGGATCACCATGCCTTAGGCCTCTCGTTCTACTAAAGAATCCATATATACCACAATTAAGGGATATAGAATAGGATACCATGATAACACACTCCTGAATCCATCTATAATATCATTGGGAAAAACTAAAATCAACGAATAATGCCATAAGAAAATCTCAATCAACCATATCAAAAGTCTTTTTAAGATCCACCTTTATCATGCATCTTGGTGAGATTCTCTTGTAGGCATACTTGCATAGTAACTCTTGGGTGAGATTGATGTTATCCCCTATAGATCTTCCTTGTATGAAATCCACTTGAGCTAGATCCAATAAATAGCCCAACACATCACCTAACCGGCCGACCAATATTTTTACAATAACCTTATAAAAAAACATTGCAACAAAAGATAGGTTGGTAGTCCAATACACTCACAACATGGTTGGCTTTTGGCACCAGTGAGATCAAGGAATGGTTCCACTGTCTAAGAAGTTTCCCATGTTGAAAGAATTCCTATACAACTGCAATAAAATCATTACCAACAATATCTCAAGAAGAGGTAAAGAATTTTGAACCATAACCATCCAGACCCGGCGCTTTACCACACCCAATGTCATGAGGGCAGCCTTTATCTCCTTTGTCCCAACTGATTTGTATAAATCCGTAGATTGTCCATTGGTCAGCTTCCTTCCTGGCAATACACTGTTGTTCATAGGGATGCACACATCATTTTGGCCAAGTAACTCATGAAAGAAGTCAACGAACTCATTCGCCACTTCACCCAAGATTGTTGTTTGTTCACCATTCCTTTTTATAAGTATAACAATGGCATTCCTCTTCTTATTCGTCTTAACCACATCATGAGAGAACTTGGTACATTTGTATGCACTCCTTAAGTGTACATTTTTCGCCATTTGTTGACAAAATTGTCTTCCTGCTTTGGCTAGTAGAATAGCTTGCTTTAAATATTACTATGCCCATTGGGATTGACCCTCCAGCCAAGATGACCCTTTGTATCTCCTCTAGATTTTCTTTAGCTCTTCTTGCATTTTCCATAATGTGCTTGAAATGCTTCTAGTTTAGGTCCCTCAATTGTCCTTTCAATCAATACAACTTTGTCTTAAGAATAAATTGAGCATTGCCCATTTCTGGGCCTACCCATGAGGCTTCCACAATCCATTTGAAATCTTTATACAGTGACCATATGTTAAGAAACTTGAAGGCACGGTTTGGAGGCTGATCTTTTGCTAATGTATGCACAATGGTACAAGAGTGATCTAAAAGGCAACTAGGGGTCGTAAATTCCGCATATACATCAAAATCTGTCATTAATCAAAAAGAATTTACTAAAGCTCTATCCAACATGTAAGAAACATTACCATTTAACCAAGTGAGCAGGCATCCAATGGATCGAACTCCACTAAATCGCATGCTTGTGCAAAAATCTACAAGTTTCTCATTTCATGCTTTATAACCGGTGCCCTTCCTTGCCATTCATGAATAGATAAGAGCGAGTTGAAATCCCCCATAATCATCCATGAATTGGGAATGGTACTTCCTAGATCAGAGAGTGCCTCCTATAAAGGCCTTCGTGAGACAATTGAATGCAACTCATAAACAAATGTCACTAAGAAGCCCCTATTGGAGATGCAATATCAAACATGACAATGTATATATTGATCAATAGTAGTAATAATATTCATATCCACCCTCTGCAAGTCCCAAAGAAGCAATATGCGACCATGGTTAGAAAAACCAGAGTTGTGTGCATGCCCCATATATGGAAAACTTTTTTGCAAAATCGGGCCTAGAGAGTTCTCATTGAGCTTTGTCTCCATTAAGGCCATAATTTGTATATCTTTTTGTTGGAGGAGGTGTTGTACTTCTCTGTATTTTAGGGGCTTATGGGATCCGCTAACATTCCTATTGGTGCAAGTTGCACTAATAATTTGATGTATGATAGATAGGTTAAAGTTAGATGTGATGTTTATCTAACCTTTTCTACCAAGTGTGTAGGAGTTTACTAGTCTGAGGGACCTGACACCAAGCTGAAATCCAGTTAGGTCTGCGAGCCTGATAGTTGGTGCGAAGTCTAGATAGGTTCGAGGGTCTCAATATCTAGCAAGAAGTCCGGTTGAGTCCGAAGGACCTGACAACCGGCTGAAGTCCAGTTGGGTCTATCGACCTGATAATTGGCGGAAAGAACTGGTGGGTCATAGGCAAGTCAAGTGACTACAAGTGGTAAGTGAAGGTAAGCAACTAGAGGAAAGATTCAGTGAAGACGCGTTCCACTTTGAGGGAACTGTAGGCGTCGATCCAACTTAGGTTCATTTGGAAAACCTAAGTTAAGATCTTGACTAGGTCCTGCTCTCGTGGAAACATGATCTAATTAATACTCACATTTTATCATGTTGTGTTAACTATATTTTGCAGGGTAAAATATATTTTTCGATTGTCTAGACTAACCTTTTCTTGCAGGTAGAAGATGTTGAAGAAAAGGGTTCGGACGCCTGGACTTCGGGTGCCCAGCACTGGTCCAGGCACCTGGAGCAAGCTCACCCAGTGGGTGCCGAGGGCTCCCAGGCGATCCGAGGGCCCGGACTCAGTCTAGGTGCCCGGAACTGAAAAATCATCCATAAGCTGACATGGAACGCGTCGATTGGCCGAGCCACGTGGTCCAGGCACCCGGAGGGGTTCCAGACGCCTGAAATGGACCTATTTAAAGGCCTTCAACCTGGAGCTTTAGAACAACAATTACAACAAGCTTCCTTCTTGTTCGGTGCTCCGAAAAGCTCTTGCAACACTGTGACGATCCTCCGACAACCGGTGACTCAGATTTTCATATTTTTCTTGGTTTCGGTAACCTTGTTTTTTGTTCCTGTACTTATCTTGTAACACATTTTGTGAACTATTAGTGGATTTCCCAACAAAAGTGCTCGATGAGTGCGGGCCTTGGAGTAGGAGTCATCGAAGTCTCCGAACCAAGTCAAACCAACTTGTGTTAGCATTGTTTGTTTCTTCCATTTTTCACAGCGTAACTTCGTTTTAATTTGAATTTTTTGATGATCACTATTCACCCCCCTAGAGTTCTTTCCGATCCTACGAGTGGTATCAAAGAGGGTACCGTTCTAAATTGGTGCATCCACCAATGATGCAAGTGGGTGATTTTTTTTCTTTCTCTCATATTTTAAACTTTTTCGGTATAGTCCAAACTGGTACAATTACCTTTTCGAATAATTTTTTTCATTGCAAATGACTCTGAATTGGTACACCAGTAATCAAGTCTTCATATTTTTTCTTCTTATCCCACACTACTAATCCAAGACCTAGTCTTGGGATTTTTTTTTTTTTTGCCTTTTCTTCTTTTATGTGCAAGGTTCATGGCCCAAAACGAGGGATACTCTACCGTACGTCCTCCCCTCTTTAACAGTGATGGCTTTCCATATTGGAAGAAATGGATAGAGGTGTCCCTGAAGACCAACTTCGACCAATGGTTCAGCATCACCAAAGGATATAAGGCGCCCATCGACAACGTCGGAATTCCAATAGACCCGGAAAATTGGAATTCAGAAATGAAGAAGAAGGCTCAGATTGACTTCAAAGCTCCCAACACAATCCAGTGCAGGCTGACGAAGGAAGAACTGAACTGCGTCAGCCCACATGAAAATGCGAATGAGCTATGGGACAAACTCATAGAACTGCACGAGGGAACCAACGACGCAAAGGTAACAAAAAGGGATCTGTTTTTAAATAAACTATTTAACATAAAAATTCAGGAAGGAGAATTTGGAGTCAACTACATGCAAGGATAAAGGACATCTTCAACAGACTTCACACAATCGACCACTAAATGGAGAATCGTGATCTTATAAGGTACGCACTAAATGCATTTCCTTAAAATGCACTGTAGGCATCCATCGTGGATGCCTACAAAATTTTGAGGAACTTATCTAAATTAAAACTAGATGAGTTGTTTGTGAACTTGAACTCCTTGAATGGACTAATTCAAAGTAGGTCGAGAAAAGTATTGCTCTTTTTGCAGGTCTCTCAAAAGAAGTAAACATAAGAACAAGCCAGAGTCAGAATCTGAATCTGACTCAGAAGATGAAGAACAACAACTCTTGAACATGGTCAGAAAAATGTTCAAAAGAAAGAAGAACAACTTCATGAAGAAGGACTTACAATAGGCGATCAAAGCAAATGACACAAAGGCAAGGATCACATACTATGGGTGTAACAAGAAAAGACACTACAAGTACAAGTACCCAAAGATGAAAGACGACAAACCCAAAACAACCAGAAAGAAAAAGGCACTCAAGGAGACGTGGGACGAATCATCTTTAGAAGAATCGGATGCCGAAAATCAGGAGCACCACAACTACCTCGCACTAATCGCAATGAGACTGGAATCAGAAAGCGAGTCAGAACAAGATGAGGAGTCCGAATATGAATCAAGCCACGAGTCTATACTCGTTTCTAAAGGTTCGAACGAGGTATCTTCTATCCTAACCTCAAAATTCTTTAGAATAATCGCATGTTTAAATAAAAAATTAATTAAGCATGAAAAATAAATTGAATCACTTCTTGAGGAAAATCAACGCCTTAAGGAACAAATTGAAAATAGAAATCCAAATCAAGATATAAAACTTGAGGAGGAAAACACAAATTTAAAAAATAAAATTAATAATCTTAAAGGATTATTAGAATCCTTCACAGCTAGATAAAAAAACTTGGATTTAATTTTTAAAACCCAAAAAACTGTATACAATAAGTCTGGGCTCGAATACAAGTCCAGCTCAATAAATAAAATATTTATATCACTTATAAGCCAAAACAAAAACCTAATTAAAGCTTAGTTCCAAAAGCGTGTCAAACCACAAAGTAGGACTCAATCAATTCTATGTGTCCAAACATGAAATTCATTACATAAATCCACCTAAACCAAACCCAAACCAAAATCTAAAACATAAAACAAAATCAACTAAACTAAATCCAAATCGGAAAAAAATAAATCAAATAACTATAAAACCAACTCAAACTCAAATTATCATCAAGTCCATTATAACTACAAAATTAATCGACATAAACCTAAAACCTAAAATTGAAATTTCAATAATTCAGGCGGAGGCTCCAAATTAATTGGCACCTCCAAAATAATAGGTTAACCGGCAGGGTAATTAGAATTAGATTAAAAAAGGATAAAAGTTTAACTTGAAAAAATAGCACTGGAGAAATTTTGGATGATAGTAGGTTAGGGAAGCTCTGTCTGTAATGACCCAATTTTCCTCAATTAGAGTCATAAAAGTAATTTAAAAATATTTAAAAATGCTATATAAATATTCTAGGGATTTTTAGAAATTTTTAGAGTATTTTTATGTAATTTTTGGAGGTCGTTTGGTATTTTTACTAAATGAAGGAAGTTTCGACAAAAAAATGTCCAAGCCGAGAATTGAGCCCACGACCTTTGACTCGGTCAAACACAGTTGACCAGGTGTGCAAACGGATTTATCTGTTTAGAAAAGGTAGCGAATTTATTTAAGATAGTTAACAGAATATTGGATTATAAAAGTGATAAGTTGATGTTGGATAAATCTGTTTAGAAAAGTTAGAAAAATTTATTTAAGATAGTTAACAGAATTATTAAGTTATAAAAAGGGAGAACTTAGGGATTATTTTCCAAAAAAATCAAAACCTCTCCTCTCCTTTTCTCTCCCGACGGCACGACATCTCCTGTTTGGGCGAAGGAAAAAGAAGGGGGGGGGGGGGGTATCTAGAGTTCCTCTCCGACGGCCGGCCAAGGGAGATTTCCGGGAGATCTTCACATGGTTGTGATCCTCTCGTCAAGGGGAAACCGTGAGCACGAAGGAGGGGTTGAAGCTTGCAATTCCCGCAAACCCTAGAAGTTTTCTTTTCGGTTGTAAGCCCAAGAACGCAAAGGTAAGTGCTTCTCACCTACAGTAGGAGTAGTTTCGAACCTTTGTTCTTCTTGAATTCGAAGCATGAGAAGCGCTTATAGTGCAGATTTTTAATTAAGCCTATAGTGCAGATTTTTATGTAGACTTATAGTGCAGATTTTAATTAAGCTTATAATGCAGATTTTTTATGAAAGCTTATAGTGCAGATTTTAATTAAGCTTATAGTGCAGATTTTAATTAAGCTTATAGTGCAGATTTTAATTAAGCATATAGTGCAGATTTTAATTAAGCTTATAGTGCAAATTTTTAATTAAGCTTATAGTGCAGATTTTTATTTAAGCTTATAGTGCAGATTTTTGTTAAGCATTAGTGTGCAGAATTTTATTAAGCTTACAAGTGCAGATTTTATTAAGATTATAATGCATATTTTTAATAAGCTTGAATGCAGATTTTGATTAAGCTTATATGCAGATTTTTGTTTAAACATTTCAGTTTTTAAAGAAGCATTCTTTTATTAGAAGTATTAACAAGTATAAGAAAGATAAAGAAAATAAAGAAAAGACCAAGGCCTTAAGTAGATCCTAAAGTCAAGACTTTAGGGATTTTGGCACACAAGGTGCTAAAGAAAATGCCGAGACCTTATATATTAGAAGTATTAAAAGATAACAAGTATTTTACTTTTATCAATGGCACTGTATTGGACTCTCAGTTATCCTTGGGTTGGGCTCTCATAGTCGTCCCTAGGTTTAGATAACCTAGTACGTAGTAACGGCACGACCGACGGTCGACGGTCGACGGTCGACGGCCAAATGGGTCGGGTCGTTACAATAGTAAACCCTACTAGATTCGGGACCAGCTATCTCGGGTCTAGTTAGGGATGCGCACATAGCAAGTACAGTTGTCGGGCCCAAGAAGAAAGTTGATTATTATTTTGAAGTATTATATGTATAAGTTTTTGAACAAGTAAGTTTTACATCAGTATAAAAGTATTAAAGAAGAAGCTTTTAAACAAGTGAAATAAAAGAATAAGTTTAGAACAAATGAAATAAGTTTCATTTTGTTTTAAAAGTAGCAAGTTGAGTTTTCTTTTATGCTAGCATGTTATTTAGATTAGCTTATTGTTCTTTGTTATTAGAAGAGCATGAGTAGCTTTACATGTTTAGCATTTCAGTATGTTTGTTTCTTTTACTAGTAGATGAGCATGAGTAGTTTCCCTTTTGAGCATTCAGTTTTAGTTTTCAATATATGTACATGCATATCGAGATTTTGTGAGTTAGATAGCGCTTACTAAGCAATTTTGCTTATAGTTACATTTCCTCTTACTGCAGATAAAGGAAAGGAAAAGTTATAGCAAAGGAAGGCGACAAGGAGGTGCGGATGGATGTGTGATGCCTGGACTATAGAAGCCTTGGGATTTAGCATAAGAATTTATTAACAAAGAGTTTAGTAGAATGTATTATATGAGTCATTTAGTCTTCCGCTGCTAGTTAATTGTAAGTTTTGAGTTCTCCGAGAGTTTTAGGACTTACTATCAACATGTGAACAAGGATAGTTAAGTAAAGTTAGTAGTCCAGTAGCGCTCCGCCCTCACAGTCCAGCAGTGAGGAGGGTGGGGTGTTACACTGTCTATATATGTCTAGGAACATATGGCTTCGACCTGATGCATTTGGCTTAGTGGAACCAACTGAAGCTACCCCTTACCAATCCTAGCTGGTTAGGCTAAATTTTTTTTTATTAAGTTCAGTGGATAGGTCTATTTGGAAAACTTCAAAGGCGTGGTTATTCTAATGATGTACAGGTAACTCACCATAGCTTAGAAGTTTATCCAAAGAATGTCTATTTGTTGAACCCAAAGCTAAATTTGAATCTAACATAAGTTAAATCAAACCCTGAAATTCAACTTAACTCATCTCACAAAACCATAGGATCCCTTCGCTTGAAAATTTAGACTGGTGAGATGAATAAGGATAATTTAAAAGGAAACTAAATTAAATCTAAATAATTAAACTA
Source organism: Zingiber officinale (assembly GCF_018446385.1). Lineage (NCBI taxonomy): Eukaryota > Viridiplantae > Streptophyta > Magnoliopsida > Zingiberales > Zingiberaceae > Zingiber > Zingiber officinale. The sequence continues at coordinate 21,075,252 of NC_055989.1, forward strand.
AAATCAAATAATTAATTCATTAAAATTATTTGAAAATGAATTTAAAGATATTGCTTGTGTCTGAAAAATCTTAGATTAAGATAGAGAATATTTATTCAGATAATTTTTAAATTCTAGGAAAATTATTTATGTTTATTAAAAATTTCCTATTTCGTTAATGCTCCAAAATTTGTTTTGGCCTTAGCCTAGATCAAACCCCTAAAAAGTCTGATCCTATAAATCTAGAAATTGAGCATCTCACAAATACAATGGTTACCTTGATTGTGTATTTATAAACATAGAATGGTGTGAGATGCGTAGGCATTTTGCCTGGACTTCAGATGCTTATATCAGTGCATCAACATAAGTCTGAGCGAAAAATGTAGCAGTACATTGATCAAATCAATTAGTCTTTTTTCAACAAATATCTAATTAGACATAAATACTAGATTTCACTAACCAGGTAAGCACTGCTATCTTCTGATAGTTAGTTAATAACCAAGGATTAGACAGTTAAGGACCAATAATAGATGAGTATATTTAACTAAGTTTTTATTACCACTACTCTTCTTAAATTCTTAACTTAATTAGTTTCCAAACCTAAGTTAACTTAATCTTTGACTTAATCAATTAATAACTCAAATTAATTAATTAATGAAATTAACTCAAAATAACTTTTAAACATGAATTAATTAATCCTCAAGTTAATCAATTTAGTTAACCATTAATTAACTATTAATTCATACTTTTACTTAAATCAATCTTCAATTAACTTCTTAAGATAATCTTTAAAATTAATTCTAAACTAAGTTAATTAACTTAAGTTCACAACTTGAAATTAACTGTAGCTTACACTAATTTGTTCTTAAACAACTTATTAACTTAAATTAATTTCTCAATTTAATCAAATTTTTTAAACCCACTTAATTCTTAACTTAAATTAAAGAATTGACCTAACTTAATTATCTCTTAACTTATTTAACAAATCAATCTATTAAAACTATCAATTAAAATCCTTAACCTTAATTAAATTTTTAAAAATTAAATTAACCATTTAACTTAATCACTTTTTTTCCCAACTCGACCAAATACCTAACTTAATTAAACTATTTAACTTGAGTTAATTACTTAACTTAATCATTTCCTTTACTTAAATAAATTTTCTAATTTCACCTAATAAAATTAATTTAACAATTTAACTTGAATAAATATTTAACTTGAATCAATTTGGTAACTTAATCAAATTCTTAACTTAACCTTAAATTAATTTTTTTTAAATTAATAAATTCTTAATCAACTTAAAAAAAAATCGCACATGAGCCCAAAACCAGGGGCAGGTGCCCCTAGTATCAGGATCCGGGTGCGGCCGTCGCCGTCCCCCGGAATGCCTTATAACCATTAACGATGCCTCGGTAATTTTTTTTTCCAAAACTTTATTTTGCTTGTTTTAGTTGTTTTAAGATTTTATTAGGATGCTTTTGTTAATTAGGAAACGATTACATCCTGGTGCTAGTCCTTCGACTGCTAGTATAGACCTTAGGTTCCTTACTAATGAACTTAGGATTAGATTTACTTATACTATCTATATACCTGTATTGTCTAGATATCTAGATAGGCAGTTGTTCATGCGATCATGCATTCCATATGTAGAAGTTATTGATTATTGCAGTTTGCAACGCTTAGTTTATTGCACTAATTCAGTCAACATAGGTTTGTGTGTTGAACTGTATAACAACTTAGTTAGAGTTGATGATCTAACTTATACCACTAGAGTCGTCGGTACAGATATTACGCTATCCCCTACTATCATCCAATCCGTACCTTTTTTGGATTACGACCATCTACATGCCCCTTTCAGTGCTACCCTCCTCGGGATCTACCATTTGGTGATCACTACTCACATATTATGCTCGATATGATTTATTAGTATTTTTGGGGGGTTAGCATGCACCGACTGTGACCTTGTTTCGTTCAATCACCCTCAAGTCTGGGATAGGGTCTTAGTCACATGCACTTTGCCTTTCACCACTTGCGACGTAATGATGATGCATTCCTTTCATTCATTTCTCCTTTATACATTATGTCATAAGTTAGATATAGATATTAGTTTGCACATATTTTATATCATTCTCTATTCAACTGGTATTACCACCAGTCGGCGGGTCCACATGCCCTATTGTCACATTTTGACCACCTATATAGCCTCATTGGGCATTGATGTCACCATAGGTGATGTCAGAGCTCTAACTGAGTTTGACAGGGTCAGTACTAGGAACTTCTCCTTAGGTGGTGTCCAAGATGATAAGGGTGTTCTATCCTGGAGTGAGGACCAGCACTAGCCTGATCCAGCAATCGAGCCCTAGTTTGATCCCGCGGCTCAAGATCAGCCTGATCCAACTCCAGGAGAGGAGGTAGGGATGGAGGCATACATAGCTGATCTCTTTGGGCCACCTACGCCTCCAGTCCCTCATACACTAGACGATCGAGTTACCGGGCTTGAGGTGGTCGTGACGAGTCTTCAACAAGAGGTCTCTGATCTTCGACGGGACATGTCCAATTCTCAAGAGGAAAACCAGACTTACCATACTGAGTTGATGGACTTATTGCACTCCTGGGGTTCCGACCCATCTTCAGCGTCTCGCAGTAGTACAATCCTTGATTTCTATTTTGTTTTTACTTGCTTGTACATATTGACTTGATGCTACTTTAGTCTTAGTTCAGTTACTAGCATTCAGTTTACCTTTATCTATTTTCACTTTAATTACTTTACTTATTAATGCTTGATAGTCCTTATTATGTTATCTTTAGAAATTGTTTAGACAATTTAAAAATAATTTTTTCCCTTAAAAATTCTTGACAAGCTTACTTTTAAAACTTCATTCAAATGTTTTGAAAATCTCTTTGAAAAATATTTTTAGAATATTTTGAAAAGTTATTCTAAGTAAAAATTACTCTTAAAATGTTAGAAAAATTCATTTTAAGAATTTCTTTATTATCTTTTACCTTAAAAATCTTTATTAGAAAATTTTCTTTGCAATTACTTTGAAATTACTTTTAGAAAAGTTTTTTAAAATCACCTTGAAATTGTTACTTAGAAAATTTTGTTTAATATTGTTTTACCAAAGTTATTTTAAAATTTTTTCAAAGTTAAAGAAGTTTTTGCAAAGCTTTAATTCAAAAAATGCTCTTAAAAATAACTCCTTAGAAGTTTGCTTTAAACTTTCCTTAAAAATATTATTGAGAAATTTCTCTTTAAACTTTCTTTTGAAAATCATACTTAGAGAATTTTTTTCTTAAATTGTTTCTTAACTTTTTTGTCCAAGTTCTTTAAAAAGTCCTACTTAGACAAATTTAAATCTTTGAAAACTAATTTGAAAAAGAACTTTAAAATATTCTTGAAAAGTTATTACTTTTAAAAATTTACTTGTAATTCTTGAAAATATTTACTCCTCCCTTAAATAAATCTGGAACATTTACTTGCAATTTTTCTTAAGTAGTTGATTAAAACTTATTTAAACTTGCTTGAAGAGCTACGGTTGTTAGGTTATTTATGCCCTATACATTTATCCTGTTTGATGTATGCCAAAAGGAGAGGATAGTAGGTTAGGTTAGAAAAAATCAAATCAACCCATTTTTTCCATACGTTATTGTTTTATTATTTTTTTTCTAACTTTAACCCGGATTTTCATTATATCAAAAATGGGAAGATTGTTGGTGTAGGTTGCACTAATAATCTAATTTTGATGTATGACAAATAGGTTAAAGTTAGATGTGATGTTTGTCTAACTTTTTCTACCAAGTGTGCAGGAGTTGACTGTTCTGAGAGACCTGACACCAGGAAGAAATCCAGCTAGGTTTATGAGCATGACAACTGGTACGAAGTCCAGATAGGTCCGCGAGGCCCGATTTCTGGCGAGAAGTCTGATTGGGTCTGCGGGACTTGACAACTGGCCGAAGTTCAGTTGGTACTCGAACCTGACAACTAACGGTAAGACCTAATGGGTCAGACGCAAGTGATACAAGTGGTAAGTGAAGGTAAGCAACTAAAGGTGAGATCCAATGAGGATGAGTTCCCTATTGAGGGAAATGTAGGTGTCGATCCAACTTTAGTTCATTTGGAAAACCTAAGTTGAGATCTTGATTAGATTTTGGTCTCGTGAAAACAGGATCTAATTAATACTCACATTTTATCATGTTATGCTAACTTTATTTTGCAGGGTAAAATATATTTTTCGATTACCTGGACTAACCTTTTCTTGCAAGTGGAAGATGCAGAAGAAAAGGGTCTGGGCACCCGGAAGGAGTCTGACTCCGAGTGCCCAAAGTAGGCTCGCCCAACGGGTGTCGAGAGCACCCAGGAGATCCGAGTGGCCAAAATCGAAAAATCATCCATAAGATGATGTGGAGCGTGTTGATTGGCCGAGCCATGTGGTCCAGGTGCCAAGAGGGGTTCCAAGCGTCTAGAATGGACCTATTTAAAGGCTTTCGACCCAAAGCTTCAGAACAACAATTGCAACGTTCTTTCCTGCTTGGTGCTCCGAAAAACGTCCTGCAACACTGTGAAGCTCCTTCGACAATCGGCGACTCAAATTTTCATATTTTCCTTGTTGTCGGTAACCTTATTTTGTGTTCCTATACTTATCTTGTAACACATATTGAGAACTATTAGTGGATTTCCCAACGAAAATACTCAACGAGTGCAGACCTTGGAGTAAGAGTCGTCGAAGGCTCCAAGCCAAGTAAAATCAACTTATGTTAACGTTGTTTGTTTCTTCCGTTTTCCACAACGTAACTTTGTTTTAATTTAAATTTTTCGACGATCGCTATTCATCCCCCCCCCCTCTAGCCTTCTTTCCGATCCTACAATTCCAAGTGGTTACCTTCATTGTTCATCATGACAGGCAGCTCACGCCGAAAGTTGTCACCCACTTCTTGGTGCCAGTGTATCACCACCTACAATCCCACTTACACTCGGAGATGTGGCTGATGGTAAGGATTATGTTGACGCCTCAGATGTGGTATAAATTGTCTCACTTGCTGTCATATTGCTTCGCTCAGTCGAGGAGGAACAAGAGCTTGGACTAATTGAGACCTCTGGAATGGTGGACAACCCATCATTATCCAGTGCTTCATTTTGAGGTACTTGCTATGGGTGGACATCCGCCGCTCTCCTCATATCTCCAACATGACCCAGAAGTCTTTCTACTACAACCGAAATCGGATCATGCATAGCCACAATTTCCAAGTCGTTCAACACCTCCGGATCCGTACCATTCGGCCCTTGATGAGTTGGCCTCCTCCGATACCTTGATCTCCTTCGACCACAGACTGATTAGGACATTGGTCATTGATGATGGTTCACATTTGGACCCCTCGGTGCCTCTTGATCAGCTCGGTGTCCTTGGGATTCTGCCGGAGTTGTTCGCTTATGACAGTTCTCCTTGTTGTGTCCAATTCTTCGACAACCATCACAAAAATCAGGCACCATTTCATAGATTGGCAATTGAATCGGAACCTCATGAACCCGATCTCCAATAACCAAAACTTCTACCAAGAGTCTAGCATACTCCAACATCTCCCTTGTTTGTGTCAAGCTATCAGTGTACAACGGCATCCCAACCTCCAAGCCAATCACGCTTAAGACTTTTTGTGACTAACAATCTGGAGGCAATCCATGAATGTGAATCTACGCTGGAAGGATCCTCCCATCTTCATTGAACAAAAAATACCTCGACATGATCTTCAAGAACCTAGGTATTCCAAAAATAAAGTATGACCCTCCCTACAACATGCTATCCATATCCTCATGCATATCAAAACGGTAGACGATCCACCAACTCTTGTGAATAAAGAACATGTAAGGAAACCTCCATCTCTCAGCTATAGCCAAAACTCTATAGCCACAACTCCATTTCTACCTAGATGTCGTCCCAAAAACAATCAACTAGACAAAAATCCTAGGTGTCCTCCATGGTGTCAATATCATCGAAGTCAAAAGGATATCCTCTCACCCATAGCCTCGTATTGTATTGATTCAAATTCATAGTATTCTTTTTCTTCCTATTGTCCTTGAAAAGGCCAGCCGAAGTCTTTTTTGGTGTTTGAATGTTTCCGACTCTAGCAGCCATGTTCTCCGCCGCTGTTGCATCTCCACATCCGTCGGCTGTTGCATCTCTGACAGAGTATTTTTGGTGCATCCTCCACATCCATCGGCTGGGGTCTTTTTTGTTACATCCTCCACATCCGCCAGCTGTTGCATCTCCGACGGGGTCATTCCTCCCTCCAGTGGTGAAGCTGCCTTTTCACGCAGCTGAGCTTGCTGTGGAGGCGCATTGGCCTCATGCGGAAGAACACAAAGGCGCCTAGTACCTTGATGGTGCGAAGAGCGGAATGTCTTGATAATTCCAAAAACAGAGGCACCCAATGTAAAAAAATGAAGACACCCAGTACTTTGATGGTTCGGAAAACAAAGACACCAAGTGCAAAAAAAAACGGAGGCACCAATACTTTGATGATGCACGAAATAAGGACACCCAATGCAATACCCTGATGGTGCGTAGAGCAAACACCCAGTGCAAAAAAAATGGAGACGCCCAGTCTTTTAGTGGTGCACCTTTCCTTTTTTTCGCATTATGTATAAGTGCCACGTAATTGAATCAATGAGAAGAAGCCAGCCACACAATGTCACTCCCAATTTGAAAGAGGTCATCACCAATTCAAATTTGCCGGACAAGCCTTCCCAAAAATATGACACTCCAATTCAAACCAATATCTTTTTCAATTAATGACCTTTAATGCGGATTAATTCTTCAAGGAGTTTCCGTTCGTGCAATGTGTCAACTGATGATGCAGTTCGCCGAAAAAGCATCAATGACGTGTGTTGCAATGAGCGGTGACTGCCTTCGGGAGCCAGGAAAGAGGAGGAAAGGAAACCGAGGAAAACACGCAGAAACAGGGAAGAGGAGCAAGTTTACCAAAACGATGAGATGAAACTTGTACCCGGTAAAGGATTTGTCCCAAAGAATCTGATAACAGCTAATCATCCCCTTCAACTTCGGCCAAGGAGCTGCCTAAGGGAGGTCGTCCTTCAAAGAAGGACCTCCGCCACCAAGCGTAACTTCCACGTAGTTGAATAGATAAACAATATCACCGTGAGAAGACAACCCGCAAGTCCACCGAAGAGAAGTCTGGCGCCCCTACTAACTTCCGACCACCACATATATATAGTTGTTAGTTTCTAAGAATAATCCCTTGCTATTATATTAAAAATATCATGCATCTACCATTTGCGCTAGGCCTCGATGGTGCATAAACTTTGATCCAAAACAATTTTGCGCTAGGCCTCGATGGTGCATAAACTTTGATCCAAAACAATTTTTTAAGCCTCTATTCTCATTCATATTGGAAATAAACTTTTTTTATTTTCTCTTTAATCGTTGTCTCGAACTCTTAAATTTAGAGAACATGGCACATCAAACTATTCAAAACAAGGTCAGACAGGACACTTGCAACTGAAAGAGGAAAGAAAAAAACATGACTGGCATCTTGAAAGAGAATGATGTTGGGTCACAATCTGATATGCATTCTCATATTGACAAGTTTCATATACATCATAATCTGCACAGGTCATCCGAGTTGATATGTGATGGGATGCTTGCCACATGAAGTCACGGGGTCGAAACTCAGGGTAGTCGGAATGTAAATCTCCGGTCCCTGTGCAACTCACCCCACCTGCCACACGTTAACTCAGGATGCTGTGATTTACCTCCCTCGTAATGACCTTGGGTCGGGTGCGGCAGGGACACTGAGGGCGAGCAATTTCACCTTTTAAAAGGTGATAGACTTATTCTAATGGGATAAAGGATTAATTTCTGACGGACGTGTGTCTTCAGAGAATAAAAAAACTTAAGTGCCATTGTATCATCATTTTGTGCTAACCTTCTTAACCTGAGTATGCCTTTGACACATCTGCTAAAATGGCAATGTCTCGAGGCCAGAAAGAACACAATGACCGGCATCTTAAAGACTAATACAAGACGAGAAGACTTCCACCAGCAGCCATTATTACAGTCAAGCAGGTGTACACTATGTTAATGCTGTCAACAGAACAGAGCTGTCTTAATTTTTTTTTTAAAAAAAAAAAAAACCTTGAGTAATAACAATGGGCAACAGCAACTGAACCACAATGGGAACATACTACATGCATCTGGTACCGCAGGTAGTAGGGAAAATTGAGCGGAATACATTCAGTTGGTCAGGTCAGAAAGGTGAACAAACAACAGGGTGTCCTAAATACAAAATGGTTGTTTCAGCTAGCAGAGCACAGTTGTGCTGCAGGATGGGTCAAGCTGAATATGAAATTGTTTGCTTCCGACTCGATCATCACTGACAACAGCATCTGCTGACGCAGAGATCAAAGATGCAGATTGGATCTTTCCACCATGTTCCAACCGGGTTAGAATAACAGTGTTTTGATAACAAAAGCAAGAGCAAAGCCATATCAAGAAAATAAAAGAACACAGAAAATTTTGAGACCAAAGAAATACACACTAATTATGTCGAAAAGCACAGAAAAAGAAAACCAACATTACCCAAACAAGGTATTAACTATTTAGCACAGTAACTTTCTTGCACTAAGCTATTAAAGTTACACTTAACCACTTGATTAGCTAATTTCTTGCACCAGCAAAGCTATAAACTTGATTACCTACTTTCTTCCTTGGGTCGGGTGCGGCGGGGGCGCTAGGGGCGAGTGATTTCGCCTTTTGTCACTTGATTACCTACTTTCTTGCATCTCTTAGGAATATTATTTATTTCATCAAGTTGACTACTCCTTGAATCTTCAATCAATGAACGCCTTGGGCTTCCAAATTTATGCTTCAACTCAATTGCTTCTTTCTCTATAAGCTGCAATTTGAAAAATAATAATATGAACATTGGACAAATATACAAGGCATAACAAGCTAGACTGGGCTAAAGCTTGTTTTTAGAAAAATACAAGAACTTGGCCTAGCAATCTCTAAATATTTTATTCAAGCTTGTGTATTAAAAAGCTTGCTATGCTCAAGCTTTTACCAAAGCATTTGCATATTTGTTTATGCCACACTAGTTCAAGAATCAAAGCATAATAATGAAATCTGTCACAATTAGTATTGAGCTGAAATTTAGGGGACAGTCAAAAATCATCTAACATGTTTTTGAACATTTTCAATTTTTTTCACAAAGCTGCCGCAAACCCCAGAACAAAGTATCAAATTTTAAGATCTTAAATTGGCCTAACATCTTATATACTGAAGGTCAAACTAGATCAACTTGTATTAAATTCTCAACAGGTGGGTGATGCACACATAAATTAGAACCCCCTCTTCCTCACAAGAGTAAGGCACTCAAAGGATTAGGGTGGGCATCAAGGGTCATGAATCTAGAATTATTGGCACATACCTTCAAAACCCTTAACAGTTATGCTTGCACTGTCACAGGATCATTCAAAGAACTAGATGATAAATCTTATTAAACCAAACTAATATTTAGGGATTTCGAGGTCAAGTTGAAGTTGGTATAAGTTTGTGTAAAGATCATTGAGTAGTCACACTAATTACACAAAGTGGATTTAAATCGAGGTCAATTTGTACTCATTTTAGCTAATTTAGAGTTAAACTATCTTCACACGTGGGACAGTATTGTTTGGTTGTGTTTAGGTGAGTTAGTGGAGTTTTGAGAGGATAGAAGTATTTATACCCTCCTATTACCACAAATTCTCCTCTCCCCTCCCTCTTTCAATTCCCCTTCCTCCCCACGACACCACCACCCTCTTTGCCTTTGTATGCATGGCCCTACCTAAACATCGTTAGTGAGTTTCAAACATCCCCCCCTCTCCTCCAACAACATGCTCCCTTCTACCCTGTTCCTTCTCACTCCCTTTCCCACTTCTCTCTACCCCTCCCGCCTACTATCCATGTGTGGCAATGTCATTCAGGGCCAAGCCTAAACAATCATAGACGACACCCCTTAGCTTCCCCTCTCTCTCAACCTCTTCTGTCACTCTTGGTACCATCTATTTTTGACAGTGGTCTTTCCACATGGGCACCTTTGGTCTCCCTTCCTAATATCATCTCCAGATTTTGGTGACAATCTTTTGGCTTTCTTCAGATCGAAGAGCAACCCGTTATATTTATCTTTAAGATTCTCTTAATTTCCTTTATTTGTTTGTGTTGATAATGATTCCTATAAAGTTTAAACTATAGCTATTGGATATCCAGATTGGAGATCCAAGTTGATCCTCATAATCGTGCATCTTGTTATCACCTCCTTGGTTAGCGGATAAGAGTTTGATTTCATTATTTAGATTTTATTATGGCATTTTACAAAATCACACACCCAACTTTGTTACACAAACACACCATACTTTCATATATATATATATACCAATTCACACATCATGTTCCCATAATACCCCTGATGCATTCCACGCATAAAGCACGTGCTCGTCTAAACCACTATGAACATCCGAGCATTGAACTATCAACAAGGGAAAATTTACACATCTTAAAAAAATTCATTATTACTAATTTATCGCCCTAAATCCTATTTTGATAGCTAAAATATTCATCGAAGGAAATCTTCTATAGCTTCGGCGACATCTAAAATCTTATTCCCATAAACTTTCGGGTCTTAATAATCTTGAGTAGCCTAAGTACATCATACCCACGCTAAGATACCATCAAAGAATTCCTTAGAGCCTCTTGAGTTTCATGATTCTAAACACTATACGACCATCTGTGAATTTGGCCAAAACTTACTAATAACCCTAGCCACCTCAAAATCGACACAAATTATGACTAGTGCATACCTTGCAGCCTCCCTGAGTCTGACTATACCCTTGAACATAATTTCAAAGCCTGGATTTCATCTTGTGAGTTTTTGAAATATGCACAAACTTGAGAACTTTTCGCACAAGTCCAATGAGGGGTCTAGGCTCATCATACTCAGTCTAAGTCACCATTAATAGATTCCTTGGAGCATTCTAAGTCACCATTAATAGATTCCTTGGAGCATACCGAGTCTAATCATGTCCAACAATTCGATTTTGAACACTATACAATCATTATTAAATTTTCACCAGAACTAATTGATAGCCCTAGCCACCTCAAAATTGACTCAAACTAAAACCAATCCTGTCCTTGCATCCTATGAATTTCTGAAATCTACACAGCCTTAAGAACTTTTGATGCACTCTAAGGGGCCCAGACTATCATACTCACTCAAAGATGCCACCAATAGATTCCTCGGAGCCTCATGAGTCTCCCCATAACCAAAATTCCTGATTTTGGATATTATACGACCATCAGACTTTTAGCCGAAGCTACACCTCAAAACTGAGTCAAACTATGACCATTGCATTCCTTGCATCCTCCTGAGTCACACCATGCCCAACATTTTGTATTTTGGACACTCTACGACCATTAGTCAATTTTTGTTGAAACTTGCTAATGAGTATAGACGCCTCAGAACCGATACAAACCAAGACCATAAACCTTGTAGCCTCCTGTGTCTGACTAGCCCTTAAACCTAATTTCCAAAATTTGAATTGCATTTTGTAGGTTTCTAAAATCTACACAACCTTGAGAACTATTGGCAAGTCTCGGCTCATCATATCCACTCTAAGACACCACCTAACATTTCTGATTCTGGACAGTGTATGACCCATTAGTAAGTTTTCACCAAAACTAACTGATGGCCCTAGCCACCGCAGAACCGACTCAAATCAAAACTAATCCAATCCTTGCAGCCTCCTGAGTCCCCCCAAATCTAATTTTCAAAATCTGGATTACATCTTGTGAGTTTTTGAAATCTGCAATCTTGAAAACTTTTGGCACAAATTCACTAAGCGGCCTAGACACGTCATACCCACTCTAGGACACCAACAATGGATTTTTTGAAGCCTCCAGAGTCTATCTATGACCACTATGTTCCTTGCACCCTCCTGAATCTGACCATGATCTTAAACCTAATTTTCAAAGCATGGATTCCATCATGTGAATCTTTTAAATCTACACATCCTTATGAACTTTTGACACAAACTCACTAAGAGCCTAGGCACATTATACCCACTATGAGACACCACTAATGTATTCCTTGGAGCCTCCTAAGTCTCCCCATCGACAATATTACTAACTCGGGGCACTGTACGATTATTAGTGACTTATTGATCTAAACACGCTAATGGCTTAGACACCTCAAAACTGACTTAAACTATGATCACCATGTTCTTTGCAACCTCGTAAGTCTGATCGTGATCTCAAACGTAATTTTCAAAACCTGGATAGCATCCTATGAGTTTCTAAAATCTGCACAACCTTGAGAACTTTTTGCACAAACTCACCAATGGGCCTTGGCACATCATAATGGATTTTTTTAAAGCTTCCTGAGTCTCTCCATGCCTAAAATTCTTGATTCAGGACATTATACGACCATTAGTGACTTTTGATTGAAACTTGATGATGGCCCTAGACACTTCAGAAGCAACTCAAACTATGACCACTGTTATTTGTAGCCTCCTAAATCTGACCATGTCCTCTAACCTAATTTCCAAAGCATGGATTTCATCTTGTAAGCTTTTGAAATTCACATAGCCTTCAAAACTTTTGGCACATCATACCAACTCTAATACACCACCAATAGATTCCTTGGAGTTTCCCCATGCCCAATATTACTAATTCTGGACATTGTACGATCATCAATAACTTTTAGTCGAAACAAGCTATTAGCACTAGACACATTTCAACCGACTCAAACCATAACCACTACGTTCCTTGCACACTCCTTCTAAGTCTCACCATGCCCAACAAGTAGAGGAACGACTTGTCCGCTAATCTTATGTTAATATAAATATGGGTACTACTAATATGATATTTACATCTAGCTCTACTGATGTTCACAGCTCTACTATTGTTGTGAACAGAGAGACTAGTAATTATAGATTCGATTTGAATCAACAAACTCCGATTAGGATGATCTAGGCTATATTACTAAGGATACTTAAACTCAACAAAAAATTAATGAAAATAGATTTGAAGCAAAAATTGAAAAGAACGTTTCCGAGGAAAATTCTTAGCAAATGATATGCACTAATCATTGGACGAATGTATCAACAGAAACGAATACAACTACCTAGAAGAGTAGTTTCCTTTAACTCTAAACTTGTGCTAGTGCAAAGGCAATGAGTTTACTGAATTCTATGTTGGTCAAGTAATGTATTTTATATACTTTTTGTAAATAGGTTGTCAACATTACAAACATGAGTATATATTTATTATTGTTTTAGGTTTTTGTAATGCGAGAAGATTTTAAGGCTGGACTTGTTAAGTGGCCAATTTGAATACAAACCAAGGGACTTGGAAGATTAGACTTAAGGTAATTTAAGTATGAAAATTGTACATGGAGAATAATTACAAGGGGAGATATTGAGTTCACTGTTATAAAATATATAGAGGCTCACCAATGTGGCACTGCTCTAAACCCTAAAAATAATCGATCATGCTGCATGCACTTCTTCCTTTATAACTTTTCAAGTTGAAGGGCAGTTTGTGTTATCATATAATTATAGACAAGGATGATTCAAAGACAGATGCAATCACATTTTGCATTGTATATACCATACCGGAAGATATATAATGCATGTTAGAAAGCTATAAAAAGGTGGTTAGTGATTACGATAAATATTACTTTGACCTTCCTAGACTTTTATGTGAGTTAAGATATAGAGATCCAAATACATATGTTGCATTGAAAAGAAATGGTAATAATCAATTTCAACATTGTTTTTGGTGTTTTGGCACTTGTGGAAGAACTTTCTAGCATATCTTCATAAACTAATTGGAATTTATACAACTCACCTAAGTGACAAGTATCCCGATGTTCTACTAACAAATATCATGGAATAATATATACAATGAGTCAAGTTTACCCTACTGCTCATCAAGCTTTTTGTTGTTATCATTTGTCCTATAACATAGTTACAAATACTCGTGATAGCCTATATTAGAGTTGTTTTAGGCTACAGTACAACAAACACAGTTATAAAATATGATCGAGTTATGCCGACAATATTTGAGACACACGCAAATGCTCATAGATAGTTACAAAATACATATACTATGAAATCAACAAATGCACACTTCTATGATAGAAGGTATTATAAGCCCCCGAGGCAAGGTTGAGTTGCGTACTGCGGGCCAAAACTTGCTACAATGGACAGGGGTCAATTCTCGGCAAAGTCGGACGAACAACCTTCCCCCGCAGCTTCTCGATTTATCTCCTCATAGATAGTCGTGAGGCCGACCGTGTAGGCTTGGGTGGCGGATTCCACCTTTTCGCTACTATGATCGAAGGTATTAATGTTGAATAAGGATACTTAAGGACTCACAATTATATGACTAATACTTAACACTAGGAAGAAAGTTGCACAACGATTTTATTAACACCTTTTACCATGAAGAAGATTGAGATAAGGAAACAGGAAATTAAATTATATGCGATTTTTCATATAGCTTATCAGAAATAAAGGCACAAACTATAGCATCCTCCAAATTTTAGGATTTCCTTGGTCACATGTTATTACAATGTGTTTATTCAAAAACATGGACCCAAGTTATTTTTACTTCTACCTAGGGAAATACGGTCTATGTAATAGCCTTCCAAATTTCTAATAACAAATAATACTTATAATATTTATATGGGCTTGTTAGAATAAGTAAAAGGGTATTTGTGTCTTTTGGTGTATATCTTCTTTTCTATATAAAGGCCTAACTCCTGGGGTTCCAATAACAGGAGATTTTAGGTTTTGCTTTGAACATGGTATCAGAGCCAAAACCCTAATTTCTTTTTCTCTTCCCCACGCCGAATTCCTGTGCCCTAGTTTTCCTGTTTTCTCGTGCTTAGCCGGTACGGCCAATACCTCCCGACGCCTTCTTCTCGCGCCGACCACGCCTTCTTACCGCACGGAGTTCGCGCCGCACCCACCTCCAAGAGAATCTCTTCTTTGACGGAGCCGGTACGGCCTCACTCTCCCTCCGCCTCTGTTGCTGCCCTCGTCGGTGGAGTTAGCCGCGTTGAGGAGGACGAGGAGAACATCGACCCGGCCCTCGGGTGCACCTGCGCTGCTAACCACGCCCTCTTCTCAGGTACGGCTGTTCTGAATACCTCTGGTGGCCGAGTCGCTGAGGATCCCTTAGCCAGCGATGTGGTCTTCCTCCGCGTCACTGCCGCCGCCGCTGCGATCTCGATCTCTTCACCTCGAGTGCGCCATCTGTATCTCCTTCCGCTTCTTTGCGCTGTACCCAGTAACCAGAAGAAGCACCTCCTGCTTCCCAAGTGTCGGCACACCAGCTGCAATCCAACTCCAGCTGCCCTCTTCGCCGACGCCGCGCTGATTTCCTCTGCGTCACCAACAGCCCCTCTCTTCCAGCATAAGCAGGCTCACTTCGTATATTCCAACAGCCGGGTTCACAGTTCTATTCATGGCTACATCTGGTGTCCCAAAACCAGATACCTCAATCTTTACCAACCATATCACTACACCTCTCTCTTCCGAGCAGTTGGATGGTAAATATTATATCTCTTGGGCATCTCACATTAAGCTTTGGCTTGTTGGATAGGGTTATGAGACGCATCTCACTCAAACTGAAGAAGATGTTCAAGACATCGATCGTCCTCTGTGGAAAAAGGTCGACGCTCAGTTATGTTGTATTATCCGAGCCACCATCCATCCATCTCTTAGGAATGTCTTCCGTACTCACAAAACCTGCAAAGCTGTTTGGACACAAGCTCAACAACTCTTTACAAACACCTCTCGGCGACTCTATCAAGTTTGTGAAGATCTCATGATCATCCTCAGCGTCAATCAGATTAAGGATTCAATGTCAACTTATCTGGGTTCAGTTTCTAGCCTTCTTTGTGACTTCAATGAACTGCTCCCACCTACGGCCGATCCTATTGAAGAGCTTGAAAATCGAAAGAAATTTTTTTTGTCTTTGGCTTTATATGGTCTGCCCAGAGATTATTCTCATGTCCGTGACCAGATCCTGGGCAGCCCCACAAAAGCTACAATGGAAAATACCTGGACGACTCTTCTCCGTGTCCCGGCCAAAGTCTTGACGATGCCTTCTTCTGTTCCTGTCGACTCGTCAGCTTTAGTCTCTCGACACAAAGGACCTCCACCTCGCAAGGGTGTCAAAGGACGTCCTTGGTGTGATCATTGCCACCGACTGGGACACACGATTGATAAATGTTGGAGTCTACATGGTCGTCCTCCTCGTGCTGCTCAGATTGTTCAGAGTTCTGTTGCTCCTTCCACTTCACAGTTAACACCTGATTCGACTTCAACACCTTCTTATACTGACTTTCTGAAATGGTTTGAGGATCGACAAGCTTCGGGTTCCACTGCTACCATTGCAGACGCTGGTACTTCCTTTGCTGGCATATCTCGTTCTTCGGGTCCTTGGGTTCTTGATTCTGGGGCCACCAATCATATCACTGGTAATAAATCCCTTTTTTCCTCTCTCACTACTTCTGGTAATTTACCAATGGTCACCATGGCCAATGGTTCCCAAACTCAATCCTAGGGTATTGGTATTGTTCATCCTTCTTCATCTCTTTCAATTCATAATGTTCTTTATGTTCCCGGAGCTCCCTTTAATTTATTATCGATAAGTCAACTTACTTGATCTCTTGATTGTGTCATTTCTTTTACTAACACGTCTGTTTCCTTACAGGACCGGAGTATTTGACTGTCACTTCCTTATCTAAAGAGATTTGTTGGACTCTTTGGCTATAAATTTCTATTTGCTAGTTTATTTAATTTCTTATAAGGACATTAGTATGTAATACTTTATATATGAAACAACCATGGTTTTGAAGCATATTCCAATCGAGAGACCATATAATATTAAAGCACGTGAATAAATAAGTGGACTACTCTTTCACATATTAGTGAGGTGGGAGACTTGTTGGACCAAATATCACTAGAAGAGGTAAATATTAATGTTGTCAACTAACTTTCTGTCAATTTTAGTTTCTAAATAATTGTTCCTATTTTGATAAGTTAGTGTTTATCTAATCTCTTCCCCTGTTCAAATTGCATTGCTTGAGAACCTTCATAACCTCAATAATACTCTACATCCATTAAAGACATCATAATTACATGCTATAGAAGCAAGATACCTTAATAGCGAATATCACAACTACATTGTTCATTAGAACCAAATCAAGGAGCTAACAATAAATAACATACAACTAAATAAAAGGGTTAAAGAATTATTTAAAATTATAGAAACAAAAGGCATAATCAAGCGATCATGTAGTATATCCTCCTCATCTTGAACTCGTTGCTACTAGAAAGATGATTAAGAAAGGACATGATAGAAGGCACTAAAATACAAGGATACTCCTATTGATACTTTTGAAAAAGGGAGGGGAGCAACAGAGAAATCTGTGAGCCCAAAAGATTTTAAGATTATGAGAACATTACATGACAAAAAGAACAATTAGTTGAGGTATTAGAAAGGAAGCTTCAAAAAATATAAAAAAAGTAGAAGTTTTAGGGGCATGGGAAAAACACAAATTAATATGGATGAATTGCAAGAAGAGAGATATTATCTCAATTTCTTAAGGGAATTCTGAATAAGAGGCCAAGAAGAAGATAGCAAGGATTGTTGAACTTAACAAAATGAGATAGAAAACCATTACTATAGTCAGTATGTGCAGAAGAATTAGTTTTAGTAGAAAAAATAAGATAAAGATGTGGCTTAGGCTTACATTGAAAAAATTAAAGTATAGTAGTTACATCCCTGTTAAGAAGTTATTTGTATCACAAGTTTAATAATATAGGAATTACACAGATTTATTTACGTTATTGAAAATTAATATTTTTCCGTGCGGCCTATTACAAGTTTTATTTCAGAGGAAGAGTCTTTTTTTTTTTAACACTAACTCCCTTCTTCTCCGGTGTGTAATTGGCATTGTTTTTATGTTATTGAAAATTAATATTTTGTTTGCAGGCCTATTACAAGTTTTGTTTAGGAGGGTCTTTTTTTTTAACACAGGCTTCCTTCTTCTCCGGTTTGTAATTGCCATTGTCTTTTACAATTGAAGAGTTAATTAATATGTATTGTACGATTCTATTTAGAGAGAGACCTTCTTGTTGGGTAGACTATACTATAAGTCTGTATCTTGCTCATTCGGATTCCTTGTAAGGAATTAAAATTATATGGTAATATAATAATTGAATATTGTTAGAATATTGTAAACATAATAACTAGGGGTATTATTGTAATTATGTTGTATATCCTTCTCTATATAAGTCAATAACTTCGTGTTGTCTAATACACGGTTTTCTCTTAACATGTTATTTGAGTCGAACCTTAATTTTTCCGCCGCCGCCTCCAATTCCTACCACCATTAGTCACGCTTGACGGGAGAAAATCTCTCCTGATCCCTCTTCTCCCTCTCGTGTCGCCTGCTTTAGTTTCTCCGTGGTCGCCATTGACGTCGACGCCGACCTCCACAACCAGGATCTGCTCCTCGGCCTCGAGAAAGCCACTCCCTCTCACGTCGCCTGCGAGCACAAGCCGCTGCTTCTCACTCCCGCGTCGCCTACTTCTCCCTCTCGCGTCGCCCGCAAGCACAAGTCGTCGCCTCCATTCCTTGCGCGCCAGCAGAAGCATCTCTTTCCCGATCGTGAGCACAAGCCACCACTGCTCCTTCTGCATGGAATATCCTTGCGTCGCAACATCTTTGCGCCGCAGTAAACCCTAAATTTTCCAACGTCGTCGCAGCAAACCCTTAATTCTCCTGCAGTCCAGCGACGGAGAGAAACTCCGTGCCTGTCTCCGAGGTGTTGCGACGTTGCCGAAGAGTCGGGTTGCTGCCCTCTTTCACCAAGCTGATCAATGGCTACCTCCAGCACTCCAAAGCCGGATATTTCGATCTTTACCAACCACATCACTGCATCACTCTCCTCCGAGCAGTTGGATGGTCAGGACTACTCCTCTTGGTCCTCTCACATTGAGCTTTGGTTTGTTGGACAGGGTTATGAGACACATCTCTCTCAAACCGAAGAGGATGTCCAAGTCGCCGATCGTCCTCTGTGGAGAAAGGTTGACGCCCAGTTGTGTTGCATTATCCGAGCCACCATCCATCCATCTCTTAGGGATGCCTTCCGCACTCACAAAACCTGTAAAGATGTTTGGACACAGGCTCAACAACTCTTTACAAACACCCTCTCTATCAAGTTTGTAAAGATCTCATGACCATCCTCAGTGCCCATCAAATTAAGGATTCAATGTCAACTTATCTGGGTTCGGCCTTTAGCCTTCTTTGTGACTTCAATGAACTACTTCCACCTGTGGTCACTCCTATTGCAGAGCTTGAAAATCGGAAGAAGTTTTTTATGCCTCTGACTTTATATGGTCTGCCCTCAGATTATTCTCATGTTCGTGATCAATCCTGAGCAGCCCCACAGAAGCTACCATAGACAGTACCTAGGCGACTCTCCTCCGTGTCTCTGCCAAAGTCTTGACGTTGCCTCTTTCCATTCCTAGTGACTCGTCGGCTTTGGTCTCTCGAAACAACAATAGACCTCCACCTCGTAAGGGTGGCAAAGGACGTCCTTGGTGTGATCACTTCCACCAACCAGGACACACGATTGATAAGTATTGAAATCTACATGGTCGACCTCCTCGCACTGCTCAGGTCGTTCAAAGTTCTGTCGCTTCTTCGGCTTCCGCTGCGCAGCCGCCACCGGATCCGATCCCACAACCTTCCTATAATGACTTTCTGAAATGGTTTGAGGATCGTCAGGCTTCTGATTCCACTGTTGTTGCACACACTGGTAATTCCTTTGCTGGCATATCTCGCTCTTCAGGTCCTTGGGTTCTTGATTCTGGGGCCACTGATCATATCACTGGTAATAAATCTCTATTTTCTTCTCTCACTACTTCTGGTTATTTACCAATTGTCACCATGGCCAATGGTTCTCAAACTGAGTCCAAGGGTATTGGTATTGTTCATCCTTCTCCGTCTCTTTCTATTCATAATGTTCTTTATGTTCCCGGAGCTCCCTTTAATCTATTGTCAATAAGTCAACTTACTCGGTCTCTTGAATGTGTTATTTCTTTTACTAAAACATATGTTTCCTTACAGGACCGGAGTATGGGGAGGATGATTGGCTTCGGATGTGTCTCGTGCACTTTATCGGCTTCAACAACCCTCTCTTGTTGGTTCGGCAACGACGGCATCTCCACTTCTTATTCATGCTTAGTTGGGACATCCAGGTCTTAATAAGTTGAAATAATTACATCCCAGTCTTTCTCACTTAGAGTCTTTGTCTTGTGAGTCGTGTTAGTTAGGTAAGCATGTTCGTAGTTCTTTTTCTCCTCGCACTATGAGTCGAGCTACGTCCCCCTTTGCTTTCGTTCATTCTGATGTTTGGGGTCCGAGTCGCGTTTCTTCTACATTGGGATCACGATATTTTGTTACTTTTATAGACGATTTTTCCTGTTGTATATGGTTGTATTTGATGAAGGAACGTTCAGAATTATTTTCTATTTTTCAATTTTTTTTCATGAAATTAAAACTCAGTTTGGTATTTCTCTTCGAACTTTGCAAAATGATAATGCACGCAAGTATCTTTCTACTCAGTTTCGTTCCTTCTTGGCATCTCATGGTTGTATTTGATGAAGGAACGTTCAGAATTATTTTCTATTTTTCAATTTTTTTTCATGAAATTAAAACTCAGTTTGGTATTTCTCTTCGAACTTTGCAAAATGATAATGCACACAAGTATCTTTCTACTCAGTTTCGTTCCTTATTGGCATCTCATGGTTTACTGCATCGCACGTCTTGCCCTCATACCACTTAATAGAATGGGGTTGCAGAACGTAAGAATCATCATCTCCTTGAGACCACTCGGACTCTTCTTCTCCATTCTCATGTTCCTCATCGGTTTTGGGGTGATGTCATACTTACTGTGTTATCTCATCAATCGTATGTCTTCCTTCACTCTCCAATGTAAAATACCTCATCATAACCTCTATCCTCATCATGCTCTTCATCCTTTACCACCTTGGGTCTTTGGTTCTATATGTTTTGCTCATGATCGTGATCCTAACATTGATAAACTCTATCCCCGGTCTCATAAGTGTGTTTTCCTTGGGTACCCACGATCTCAAAAAAGGTACAAATGTTATTCCCCTACTCTTCGTCGGTACTTCATCTCTGCAGATGTCAAATTCTTTGATTCGGTTTCATTTTTTGGGCCTACCTCTTCCCAGTCCGAGGTTTCTCCCTCTCCACCTGCACCAGTGACTATCTTTTGTCCTCCGAAGGCGCCTCTATCATCCCCAGTCTCGTCTCCTCCTTTGTAGGTTTATCAGCGTCGTCCTCATCCTGCTTTGCCGTCGACCGACCCTGACACTACCGTGGACACATCTTTGGAGCCAAGTCCTTCGCCGTTTCCTCCGGTCCCATCTCCTGACTCTGATATTCCTATTGCACTTTAAAAGGGTATGCGTTCAACTCATAATCCTTCTCCTCACTATGTTTCTTGGAGTTATCATCATCTTTCTCCTTCCTATTATTCTTGTCTTTCTTCCTTGTCGTCTGTTTCTCTTCCTAAGATTGCAGGTGATGTCTTTACCCATCCAAGATGGAAACAAGCTATGCTCGATGAAATTTGTGCTTTACAAAGTAATGGGACTTGGGACCTCGTTCCTCTACCACCTGGGTGTATACGGTGAAGGTTGGTCCAGACGGTATGGTTGATAAACTTAAGGCGCGTCTCGTCGCTGAAGGCTATACTCAGATCTTCTGATTGGATTATGAGGATACTTTTTTTCCTGTTATCAAGATATCTTCTGTACGCCTATTCCTGTCAATTGCTACGATTCGCCATTGGCCTCTTTATCAGTTGGACCTCAAAAATACATTCTTACATGGTGATCTACTCGAAGAAGTCTACATAAAGCAACCTCCGTGTTTTGTTGCTAAGGGGGAGTCTTCTGGTCTTGCATGTCGCCTGCGGAAATCTTTATATAGCCTCAAGCAATCACCCAGAGCATGGTTCGGTAGATTTAGGACTGTAATTCAACAGTTTGACATGACTCGAGTGAGGCTGACCATTCTATCTTTTATCGTCACTCATCTACTGGTTGCATCTACGTAGTGGTTTATGTTGTTGATATTGTCATCACAGTAGTGATCATCTTGGGATTTCACAGGTGAAACAATATCTTTTTAAACATTTCCAGACAAAGGACCTCAGTAAACTCAAATATTTCTTGGAGATAGAAGTAGCACAATCTAAACAGGGGATTGTCATATCCCAAAAGAAGTATGCAATGGATATTTTGGAAGAAACAGGAATGTTAAAATCAAAGGCAGTCGACAACCCTATGGATCCTAATGTCAAGCTCCTGCAAAATCAAGGGGAGCCTCTTCCAGATCCTGAACGGAACAGACGATTAATAGGAAAACTAAACTACCTTACTGTTACTCGTCCGGATATCTCATTTGCGATAAGTGTAGTAATCATTTCTCAACTCTCCATGCAAAGAACATTGGGATGCTGTAACTTGCATTATTCGATATATCAGAGACGCACCAAAAAAGGGTCTTTTGTATACAAACAAAGGGCATACTCGAGTCATAGGGTACTCTGATGCAGATTGGATAGGATCTTCCACTTATAGAAGATCCACTTCTGTGTTTTGTATATTTGTCAGAGGTAACCTTGTTTCTTGGAAAAGCAAAAAGCAAAATGTTGTGGCAAGATCCAGTGCCGAGGCAGAGTATCGAGTTATGGTCATAACTAGTCAAGAGCTTATATAACTAAACGGTTGCTTCAAGAACTCAGATTTGGGAAGGTTACACAAATGTCACTTATATGTGACAATCAGGCCGCCATGCATATTGCCTCGAATCCAGTTTTTCATAAGAGAACAAAGCATATTAAAGTATGTCACTTTGTTAGAGAGAAAGTCATATCAAGAGAAATATCTACTAGTTTTGTCAACTCACATGATCAACTAGTAGATATATTCACTAAGTTACTAAGAGGTTCCCGAATTGACTACATATGTAACAAGTTGGGTACATATGATCTATATTCTCCAGCTTGAGGAGCAGTGTTAGAATATTGTAAACATAATAACTAGGGGTATTATTGTAATTATGCTGTATATCCTTCTCTATATACGTCAATAACTCTGTCGTGTCTAATACATGGTTTTCTCTTAATAAATATGTCATATTAATTGGTCAATTATGTATTTATTTGTACAATTACAGTTGGTATCAAAAATGTTGGTGGAAGACTGGTACGACACACACGGACCTGGACGTCTAGGTATATTGTTATACCTATTACATTTTCACTTGTCAATTGACACAAAAACACTAACTTTCAAGCATTACAACTCACTTGGATATAATGCTAAACAGAATCTGATTTTAAAGAGTGGTGAATATACAATATTTTGAAATATCAATCTTGCATTATTTGTGAGTATAAATTAATGTTTATGTTAGTTTTACCGTTATTCTTATGGTATTCTTCTTATACGTATCTGAATTCAAAGAATGTTTTTGTGAGAAAGTAATATTCATCTTTGTTTAGAATTATCACCCCATAAATACCTTTCTCCAACAAGAAGTGAGGTAGGTAAAAGAAAAACACTATGAATGTGAAAGTTTATCAGATTTGAAATATTAAATTGCGCATGGTATTTACAATATAACTATGTCTTCTTCGTGATGCAATATATGAGATGTCTGCTATATGATTTGAAGATGGACTTCAAACAAACTGGCATGATCAAATTTAAAATAGATGTCTCAGTCTCAATCTTCAAATTTTCAGTTGAATGGTCCATCTGTAAATGTCAAGAATACTTGGGTAGGGATTGTAAACCTAAATTTGTGACTTATATAACTGTATCTATGAAATGTTTAATTATTCCTACATATTTTAAACAATACAGAACAGAGCTTTATTACAACAGTCTTGTGTGACTTGTATACTGAATTGGTTACAGTTTTAATAAATATATTGATTGTTTTTTTATTATTATTATGGTTGATTGTATTCTTGGTAATGGAGTATTGCATAGTGAATTTATATAAATTTATTAATAAGATGCAACTATAGTTCTATGCTGTATCATTTAAAATATAAAAAAGAGGAATCCGGTGCACGAAGCTCCCGTCATGCGGGATCTCGGGGAAGGATCCATTGTACGCAGCCTTACCCTGCTTTTTACAAGAGACTGTTTCCAGGATTCAACCCGTGATCTTTTAGTCACATGGCAACAACTTTACCGTTACACCAAGGCTCCCCTTCTATATCATTTCAATATTCCTACATATGTTTTAAATGATACATCATTTAAAACATATGTAGGAATATTGAAATATTTAACAAATATAGTTATACAAGTCATACAAATTTACGTTTACAATCCCTACCCAAGTATTCTTGACTTTTATAGCAAGATGGATCATTCAACCAAAAATTTGAAGAACTTGTCCCTTAAAATTGAGACTAAGATATCTATTCTAAATTTGGTTATTGCAGAAATCTCATATATTACATCACAAAAAAGAAGTTATTGTTGTAAATATCTTGATCAATTTAATATTTCAATTCTTAAAAAAAATCATATTCACATTATATTTTTTACTTACCTCCTTGTTTGGGACAATTAACTATAATAGAGGCTCAGTTATCCATGTGGTGGTAATCTTCTAAACAAGGATGAATATTAGTTGCTCAGAAGAATATTATTTGAATTCAAATACTTTAAGCATAAAATGGTAAAACAAACATAAACATTAATTTATATTTACCAATGATGCAATACTCATATTTCAAAATATTGTATATTCACCACTGCTTCAAAATTGAATGTTGATTTAGCATTATATCCAAGTGAGTTGTAATGATTAAAAGTCATTGTTTTTGTGTCAATTAACAAGCGAAAATGTATTTTATTAATGTTAATAGGTATAAAAATATACTTAATTGCTCCCTCTTGTAGATCTGTTTAGATAGTGTTTGCCCCGGGACTACGGTGCAGCGGAAGGGCGCCAAGTTATCACCCAGGCATCTACGGTTCCATCTCAGCTACGGCGCATTTGCAGAGATTTTTTCTCTAAACGGAGGACACAACCACGGGATGCTGGGGGCCGCCACGAGTACTTCCCGATTTACCCTGGTAGCTGCTGGGGGCCCGCCACGAGCACTTCCCGATTTACCCTGGTAGCTAGTGAAAAACTTCCATGGGACCGGACAAGTCGCCCCATCTTACATGGTTCAACATTTTTTTTAGATAGTTTGTGTCTTGGCAATCATCCACAAACATTTTGATATGGACTGCAATTGTACAAATAGAGATATAATTAAACAACTAATATACCATATTCAATTATTATATTACTAAATAATTTAAATTCCTTACAAGAAACCTAAATGAGCAATATACAGACTTGTTATATGGCATACCGACGAGGAGACCCCCTAAAAAAAATCGAACAATATGTATCAATTAACTCCTCGATTGTAAAAATAAGGTCAATTACACTAGAGAAGTCAAAGTCAAAGAAAAAATGTTTCTCCCAAACAAAACTTGCAATAGGCTTGAAAAGAAAATATATAGAAAAATATTGACTTTTAATAAGGCAAATAATATTTACAATTTCTATATTATTAAACTTGCAACGTAATTTAATAATTTGTTAAGGGAGATGTAACTACCATATTATAATTTTTCCAATGTATTTAATAAGTAGGTCATATCCTCATTTTGATTTTTTTTTTTAAGTTTTAAATTGTTTTATGGCATACTACAATAAAGAAAACACACATAATTAACAAGGTTCTAAAATTCGCTAGGCGTTAGTCGGGCATCAGACCAGCACCTAGGCCGCTTAGGCGGGACTAGGCGCCGCTAGGCGGATTCCACGGTACACATAAATTATATAATAAATCACATTCTATAACTCCAACACAATAACATCAAATTTAAAATGAGTTCAAAATTATACAACTAATAAAATATCACAAATTTATACTACTCCATAATTTTCAACAAATTGTTTTTCATCGGACACAAATTTAATATCATCATTGTGATCCTCTTCTTCTTTGGATGTAAAATCATCTTCGTGAAGTTTTCTCACTCTAAAGCTTATTCGGGGTTGTCTGATGAAATGACATTTCCAAAGGATGAGGTTTTGGGTCGACCTTCAATTCAATCGCTTCCAAATTGAGGAAAGATCAGACAATAAATTTTTCTTTAAATCGATTTCTCCTGCCTTTCAACTCTCTGATTTCTCAAAAATATGGACTTCTTCATTCGCTCTGATTTCTCCAGCTCTGGTGAAGATGGAGTTTGATACTAGCAGCCCGGGCAAGCCAACAAATCGATTTTCTTGTTGGACCAAAAATTAGGATTTATAAAACTTAAGTCCAACACAAAAAAAGGATACATTTCAATTTTTTTAAATTGGGATTTAAATTTAAAAGCCCAAATGAAAAAAAAATCATGAAAATCCTGCACTATTTCAGCGATGCCTAAGCGATTCGACCGATTAGTCGGCGCATAGGGCCACCTAATCCCACCCAGGTGCTAAGGCAGCCTTGGTTGGTCGACTAGCATATTTTCGGTACGATTGGCTGGTGTCTAATGCCTAAACGGCCGCCTAGGCCGATTTTTAGAACACTAATAAATAATAATTGGAAACAATGACTTCCAATCTCATTTTACTAAGTTAAGCAATCCTTACTACCAACTTCTCGACCTCTTCTTCAGAATCCCTTCAAAAAATAGTATCTCTCTCTTCTTGCAATTCATCCATATTAATTGAGATAGTGTAGGAAAGAAGATGAGAGTTAGTGTTACAGCTATTGGCGAGGGTAGTATTGGAATTAGATGTGCCCTTTGGTAAAAAATATAGTATGGGAATTTAAAAACCTTAGGTGCGGTGCACCCTTTGGGAAACTATTTTATCTTTTCACACCACTAGTTGATCATCTTCCAATATATGGTTAAATTCACACTGACTTGGGTTCATCCTTGAAATTAGCAATATTAAAAAAAAATATAGTTAAACAAGTTGTAAACTCAAAATGAAAGAATTGTCAAGTGGTAAAAATAAATAAAAAAAAAAGTGAAAACTTTGAGTGAAGTATTTTATCATATCACTTGACCACCAATAGACTATGTGGTACAATATGAAGTTTCACCATCTTTCATCATAGCACCTAACCGACCATAGAGGTGTGGTACCAGTAAGGGCTTTAATCCCCGTGCTAGATTGCACTATTTATACTCTAAGGCTCCGTTTGGTATGCATGATAGGATAAGATTATATTTTCAAAAAGTTTTTAATTAAGCGTTTGGTAGAGTTGATTAGAGGTAGGATTGTGAATGATTAGGAGTAGGATTCATAATACCTTGGCCTCAAGAGGGATTATTTATCTTACCTTTAATCCTATCCTAATCAACCCAATCCTATCCTATCATGCATACCAAACGGAGCATAAGGAGTTAGTTCTAGGGATTCACATTTTAGCCTATTTATTAGTGATAAAAAAAAAGATAATAATTAAAAGTGGATTCTTTTAGATAATAAGTGACTTCACATGCGAAAAATAATTAATGATAATCAACTGAAATGACTTATGAAAAATAAATATGGTAACAATTAAGAAGCATACAGATAAGAGTTGACTTTATATTACAATAAAATAACCAACTTGGAACTTTAGTGTTGTAATGTGAATAAATATTAATTAAGATTAAATCTAATATACATATTTTTTGTTCTACTTACCGATTTGTATTCCTTCCCCATTTGCTTTGTCTATAGTTTTGTAGGCAATTGAATTCAAAGTTATGGATATTTTCAACAACGGTATAGAATTGCTCAAAAATCTTGATTGAAAATAGGATTTTGCTTTACCTACTTTTTTTTTTTTGTTCTACTCATTTAGATATTTTGTTATGACACATTCTTGTTGCGCTTAGTTTTACAAAATGAATGAATTACTTTTACAAGTACTTTTTGTTCTTTAATTTAGTTATAACATTTGTTATAGTTCTTGGTTAATTAAGTAGGGTACCTTTTAGTAAGTGGAATCACTGACAATGATAGTTAAAGATTGGTTATCCATATGTTATATTTGTATCATGAATTAATAATAGATACTAATTGTATGATTTATAGAAATATTTTGTCATGTCAAGCAATGCAAATTCAACTTTGTTGTTTTAAAACATAGAGGTAATAAATTTATAAATGATTTTTACTTTTTTTTTAATTCAAATATTATTGTGTTTTAGATACTTAAAGCTCCATAGTACACTCCAACAAAACTTTTGATCAATATTTTTATCGTTTAAATATCACAATTAACAAAGGAAATCTAAACAATATTATTAGCAACAATTACCACTATTCTTCCTTTAGAAAGGTATAGGAGTTTTAATCCCAAAGCACTTAATGGTACAGAATTAGAGTCCTTAACAAAATTTCTACACATCAGTCATTGTATGCACCAGAAGTAGTCAAAAAAGAATAATCACCTTGAAGATAAGATTCTTACTAGACAAGAGTTCGTTTAGATAAGAAATTTGTTTTGATAATGATTTTTCTTCGTCCATAAACTTCTTTCTCTGCAAAATATAGCAAAAGAATCAGCAAGAAATAAGAATGATTGAAAAATATAATCAATTATCAATAGCAAATATAATATAAACCTCAAGAAGAGTAAGTTTCCTCAAAGCAATGTCCATCAAAGCTTCAGCTTGCTTTTCAGATAAATTGTACCCTAGAACAAGTATAACACTCAGTCTCAATCTATATATACTGAACTGAATGTAAAAACATAGAGAACACACAAGCCACATTCTCAATTTCTTCTAGGAAACTGTTTAAACTCAGTAAATGGTAAATAAAATAAAAAATATTACAATGTTAATATAAAATTGTGGAAAGACATGAAGCTGTTGTGATTCAGAACATAAATGTGTAGAGGTGAACATTAACTCACATATCGTCAAACAAGGCTCTGCTAATTTTACTTTGATCATGAAAAAAATAATAACGAACTAAACTATGTTATCTCAATGCAAAGGTTTAAAATAAATGGAACAAATTTACAAATCTATGAAGCAAACTTTACATAGACAAACATCAACATATATATATATATATAAAAGAGAATGTTACCTTACTTATCTTATGGTGCACACCCTTGTGCACTAAGTAGATTTTTTTTTTAAAGCTTAGGGTATAGTATTTAGGCTAAAGGAAGTGAGGAAATAAAAAATACACATGGTGCGCACGGGTGTGCAGGGTGTCTTTCCCCTCTCTCTCTCTATATAAAGAAATATTAGTACAAAAATATACATCACAACTGATAAGACAGTATATGATAAATATATATATATATATATATATAATGAAATATTAGTATGAAAATACTTTCTGAAATTCTGTTTTTGTTCATGCATGAGAGATCAACTATAGCTCATTTTTATTGATTAGACAACAGTTATGATAGAGTATCTAGAAAGTTATTAAATAGTGTTTATAAAAGAAAAGAAGTAAAAAATTTATGATAATGCAGGTTAGCTAAACACCAAGTAGATATGCCCCCTAGGGGAAGGTAACATTAAACTTTTAAATTTAGAAAAAGAAAAGGAGTCCAAAATCATAATCCAGAAAAAGAAATGGGACGTGGAGGACCGACCTAACCCACAAACAAAATTGAATGCCCCTTCTCCTAATAGTAAATATAGCATAGACTCTTCATCTATTGCAAAAGGTAATTGCATGACAACTATGCTAGTGTTTATTCATTAATCACCCATTATAGTCAAGATAAATAAAGGCGTACCTTTCACTAAAGCAGCTATAGCCAGAGTGTTACTAGATGTTTCCCTGACTATATTTATAATGTCATCCAAGTTATCAAGACCAATAATGATGCCCTGAAAATAAAATAAAGGAAATACAATACTTAAAAACTATGCCATATTAAGCATTTAGATCGGAGAAGATATACCTCTATAATATGTTTTCGTTCTAAAGCTTGACTAAGCTTAAATCTTGCACGTCTTTCAATGACAGAACTCCTAAATTCAAGAAACACCTGAAACAAAATAAACATTTTACTTTTGCTATTACTATTTCACGGCACATAGTAAAATAATCACTTCTCGAAGAATTTATTATTAGGCAATATCAGTTTATGTTGGGATATCATGTGCTGAAAAAAAGGTTTCCCCCATTCAATTGTATTACAACACCTATCACAATCTATGAGTAACTTTGGTTGAATAGATTTTGTGCATATGAATAACAAAATCAAGAACTTGGTTTTTAAATTCACTAAACATATTAGAAAAATAAACAAGGAATGAGCATAATAGATATTGTAATCTTTTTACCAACTGCATAGAAAGCTAACAAATTTTTGACAATATAACATTCCTCTTCCAACAGAAAATTTCAGAATGAATAACAAAATCAAGAACTTGGTTTTTAAATTCACTAAACATATTAGAAAAATAAACAAGGAATGAGCATAATAGATATTGTAATCTTTTTACCAACTGCATAGAAAGCTAACAAATTTTTGACAATATAACATTCCTCTTCCAACAGAAAATTTCAGAAGGAATAATGCTGATAGGAGTTTATTTTTAATTGCATTTCACAATTTACATTTTGCTATATTATTGTTGCATATTATGATTACCTTTAGGATTTTATTACTTGGATGGAAGATACAAGAGAGAGTGATAAAAAGATGTATGTATAATTTTGTGAATATTTTCGTTGTAACTTGGGTGGAAAGCCAAGAGGGAGGAGAGAAAAAATTACAAAATAATTTTACCTTGACTAAATAGATTAGCTAAATTAATTATATCTTTTATTTAATAATTAAATACCTATTAAATTAAATTTTTCAGCCAACTTTTATTTTTTAAAAACAATGAACTATTTTCTAAAACAAATGGGAAGGGTTTTCATTTTATGAAATTGATGGAATAAAATAATTTTAAATGAATAAATGTCTATTTAATTTTATAGGTAAACATTATCAAACCAATAATGGTTAAATGTTATCAATTTTATTTTTATGAAGTTGATTGGTGAAACAACTTGATTTTGAAAAAAAATCTATATATATACATATATATATTTATTTATTATTTATTTTTTTGTGAAAATATCAATTAGATTAAATAGTAATGAATTTTTAAATTTTTGGAAATAATTTGGTTCACTGCACCAGTAAAGCTGTCACCAAACAACTTGACTGAAAGAAGTTAATTTGTTTTTTTTAAATAAAATTTAAAAAGGTTTATTGACATTTACTCTCTATTTTCTAAAAGAGGAATTTTTTAAATACACATGTTGTTTTGCCCAAATTTGACATTAACTAATTTTATATTTTAGAAAATTCCAAATGATAATAATAAATTTACTTAAAAAATTAAACGGGCATGTCTCTCCCCTTTTTTATTTTTTCAAAATAATTTTATTCACAAACTATTTCACTGAACAATTTGATTCAAAGACTTCAAGTTGTTTTTTCATTCCCCTTTATGGAAGGCGTTATCTATTAAATAACTTACATTTATGTTTCATCTACCAAATATAAAACCAATACTTATTGTCCCTCAATAACCCTCCCTTACCAATGGGCATGTCTCTCCCATTTTTTATTTTTTCAAAATAATTTTATTCACAAACTATTTCACTGAACAATTTGATTCAAAGACTTCAAGTTGTTTTTTCATTTCCCTTTATGAAAGGGGTTATCTATTAAATAACTTACATTTATGTTTCATCTACCAAACATAAGACCATACTTATTGTCCCTCAATAACCCTCCCTTACCAATACTTCATGGATTGGCTTATTCACTTCGTAACACCTATCATCCTCTCAATAGCCCTCCTTTCCCAATACATCATGAGATGTGCTTATCCTACTCTTGGTGTCCTCTCAATAACACTCCTTTCCTAATGCATCGTGGTATGGATCATCCACTTCATTCCTCCATAAATAGAACAAACATGGTAGATCACCTATTCACATCTATTCCAATAAACTGGTACTAACAATCTCACAGTTTAAGGTATGTCACTCCATGCTAACCTGAAGAGGAATGTCTTGAAAGAGAATGTTGTCTTAGTTCTAAGAAATCCAATTTAGAGCATAGCACTCCATACAACTAACCTAAAGAGGAATGTCTTAAAAGAGAATGTTGTCTTAGTTCTAAGAAATCCAATTTAGAGCATAGCACTCCATACAACTAACCTAAACATATCAATTTATAGAAACTACAAACTAGTAATGGTAATGTTATAGAATTATTGAAAGACAGTTGAAAAAACGTCCTTTGGGAATATTTACTACCTGAAGGAAATAGAACTATTAATACTGACTTCAAAACGAAGATAACTATCAATGCTACTAATAATGTTCTTTTTCTTAGACTTAGACCGCCTATTCAAATAACTAGAAACAATAATTTCTAGTTCACTCATAAAGGAACTATCACTGTCAACCTCAAAAATATGATTTTCAATATCAAAAAATATAGAGTAACGATCACCATTACTATCCTTAACAAAAAAAGTGTCATCAGAGATCAAACTCCAAATATTCCTGATATCAAATAAATAATCAACATTATTGAAACTATAATTACTAATACGATTCTTAGTTCTAAGAAATCCAATTTAGAGCAAAGCACTCCATACAACTAACCTAAACATATCAATTTATAGAAACTACAAACTAGTAATGGTAATGTTATAGAATTATTGAAAGCCACAGTTGAAAAAACGTCCTTTGGGAATATTTACTACCTGAAGCAATTCCTTCAAGCCCATCAGCTTTGGCTGCGAATCAAGAATACTGCAAATGCAAAAGCAAAAGCATAAAAAAAGAAAGCAACTCTGACACTGGCAAAAAAAAAAAAAAAAGCAACTTTGCCATTGGCAAAAAAAATGAAAGGTGCAATCTTCCATAATCAAGTAAAGAAAAGTTTACAAAAGCATGGAAAAGGATACAGCTCAAACTTGAGAAATTGCATCCAAAAGTCAACATGGCCCAGAGATAGCAATTTAACTAGTGAATCACCCTGATCTGTGACTTCGACTATACACAACTATTACAATCAATAACTGTGTACTTCTAGGCAGGAATAGAATCAAGCATTTGATTGAATTTAAATTTGTTCATAATGTTTATACTCAGCAAATCCAATCCTACCATTGTTCCAGTAAACAAACGAAATAGAATGAAAACAACAACAGGTTCAACTATATGTTGTGACTGTACGTTGGTGGAAGGGGAATTCATGATAATTTTGCAAATGTTGTTCAACAAGAAGCAATGAAGGCAGAAAGAAGCTTCATATACGGAGATAGATAAGAGTGATATAGATATAATACAAAATTCAGAGAAAGAACAATATAATCATAACATTAAGTATAACATGCATACGTAGTAAAAGTCATAAAGAACTGAAAATAGGAGCAATTATAAAGAGATTCTTTAATTAACTCAAACTTAATCACATATATACTGCATTGTATTGAGTTGGGAAAAAGTTAACAAAGAAATTCTAACATTTCCAGATTACAAATAATAATTACTTAGCAGCTTTAAACCTAACATCGTAATGAGAAAGTTCTAAGATATTTGTTTTGATTATGAGTTTGGAGACTATTTTATTCCACTACTAGGATGCAACAGAAAGATCATGTGAGTAAAAACTATCAGCAAAAAATCAAGCAAACAAAACCGCAACAACCATAGGACAAGAATCACAGTTATCATTAAAAAGGAGCATGAGGGTGATGGACATGAATTGACATATTATAAACTCTAAAGGAAGAATACTACTGTCGAAAAAATATATGTATATAACTTGTGGTGTTGCAACTGAAATAATTTAATACAAAATATTGGTTGTCTAGTATCAAACTGCTAATATTAAAATATACAGCTTAACCCAGTAAAAAAGGTTGCATAATTTGTTGGAGCAATCCGGGGGAGCTCCACACCTTTGCATAAAATCCTATCTCAAGAGGGAGCTTAGGTGAAGGGGGAGCGATTGCTCATTTATTGGTAAAAAGAGAGAAGTTTACCTTTGCGGAAAATCATAGCTTAAGGGGGAGCCTAAATAAAGGAGGAGCCTAGGGATTTAGGCTCCATTATTTATGCATGAGTTGATTTGCACATTTATTTGCATATGTATTGCTATATTGTTTCCCTAACTTAAACGGGTTGCTAAACATCAAAAAGGGAAGATTGTTAGAGCAATCTGGATACCTTAGGTTCTGATTTTGGGGCAAAGGTTTAAGTTAGGTTTATTGTTGTATTTGATATGTGCTTGTGAGTGTGCAGGATGCAGGTACAATAAAAAAAAAGTCCAAGTGTGAACTTAGCAAAGGGAAAAGTCTAAGGGTGAGTCTTGGCAGTGTAAGTCCAAGCATGTAGTCTTAGCAACGTAAGTCGAAGTGTGACTTGGTAAAGGTTGAAGTCCCGGAGGCGCGGCCTCTTGGCAAAGGTTGAAGTCTCGGAGGCGCGGCCTCTTGGCAGAGGAAGACCTGGCAATAATGATAAGGCCGAAGGAAGCTCCTGAAGGCAAGGTGTGAAAAATAGGGAAGCATTTGAGGGACGCAAAGCTGATGGAGGAGGCTAGAAGACAAGGTCGATGAGGTTGTGTGGATAAGGACGAATGCATGAGAGATCGTACTCAGAAAAAAAATCCTAAGTTTAGGATTTTACTTTAACAATTACCAGTGTTGTCAAAATCAAGAGTTGAGATAAAATCGTTAAAGCAATCATAAAATCATATCGTAAAATCGTAAGATTTTACATCATACTTTAAATCAATTGTAAAAGAAACCTGATATATTCTTTTTAATTGATCATTAAATATTTTAATCCAAATTATAACATAAATCTACATATAGAACATTTTAATTCATATAATCATAAACTACTCATAATTTTAAACTTTTAAACAATCAATATACTTGCCATGAAAACACAACATAAACATAAATTCAAGTCTAAAGCTTAAGTCCAAAGATAAATAAAACACAAGATAACAAATTAATATAAATCATTCATAGACAAGTGTAAATCTAAAATCGTCCCAAAACGATATCGTTTTGTCTAAAATGGTTCCCTTTTATTAACGACACAAAATCAATAAAATTATCTCAAAAATCATGTTTTTACAAGTTTAAATGGATTTTACAATTTTGATCCGATTTTACTTTAATACACGATGATTTCACTCGATTTTCATAAGTAAACTCGCAATTTTGATAACATTGGCAGTTACTGTAACAGTCAACTGGTGTTTTCATCAGTCTGTTAGCGAACATAATACCTCTGTTCACTCAACCCATGTGGAGCAATCAACTGGTGTTTTCATCAGTCGACTGGTATCGAGTCGTTGGCTTGTAATCGTTGAATTCCACTTAGAACCATTCGACTGGTGTTTTTACCAGTCGACTAGTGGCGGGAAACAATGTTTCCTCCCAAGCTCTATTTAAGATAGCTCGGGGTGCTTGGCCAAGGTTGACGAAATAAGCTTGGTTAAAGTCTATTAGAAGTCTCCGAAGTGCTCCAAGCTCTTCTTGTGATCTAAGGGTTTTGGATCAACGTTGTGGTGAGGTTTCCCCACCGAGAAAGAGGTTTGAGCTAGCCAGGGGTTTCCGGGGAATCATTCACCGACGGATCGGGATCGTCCACCTTACGGACCGCTGTGGAATAGGAGTTTTATCTCCAAACCACGTAAACGAGCATGTCTTTGTGGTTTGCTTGTCTTCATTCTTCTTGTTTTAGTTTAGCTTTCTACTTGTTAGTTTGTTTTGTATTCCGCTGTGCACTAACATTATAGGAAGCGAACGATTTGGGTGAGACGCTAATCAACCACCCCCACCCCCCCTCCCCCCGGCCGCCGCCGCTAGAGGACGTCAAGGTCCCAACATAATTATATTGGTCTTCAAGGATCATTTGTCCGGTCTTTGGAATATCAATACTGAATAGGAAGCGAACGATTTGGGTGAGACGCTAATCAACCACCCCCCCCCCCCCGCCGCTAGAGGACGTCAAGGTCCCAACATAATTATATTGGTCTTCAAGGATCATTTGCCCGGTCTTTGGAATATCAATACTGAAAGGTTATCGCAAATAACTTTAAGATGCAACAAATTGAATCATAAATAAAGGCATAATACTCACCCTACCATGTTGCAGCTAAAACTAGACTGAAGAGTAGTATGCTGATAAAGTTTGTTGAGAACAATTGATGGATCTGACCCCTTTTTCAGCTAAAGAAAAAATTATATCAGCAAGGGATAGTTTAGACAGAAATTCTACTGCAAAAGAAGTTCAAATCAGGAAGGCATGCTATAAACTAAACTGACCTCAATAACAATACGCATTCCAGAGCGGTCACTTTCATCGCGAATATCACATATACCATCTAAAATCTGTTTTCAAAATCAAAAAATTAATTGAAAGAGACAAACTGTACCTCAGCTTCTCAATAAAAGGTGGTAAGAGACCAAATATTTGCAAAGATATTTGTTGATAATAATTATGTAAAATGGCACAAGGATGGGAAAGACACTTGGATATCAATTGTTTGAACAATTTCTTGACTGAACTTAAACAAAAAAATAAATCATTACACGAGCATATTGATCCATTTTTTAATAAATAGTAGGGGAACAATTCATGTACACCCCTTGTAGTTGAATGATCTTGTGTGTTAGCTCCTTTTTATACAATAAGTTAACCAAATATGTACACCCCTTGAAGTTGAATGATCTTGTGTGTAATTGCCTCCCTTTTTATACACCAAGTTAACCAAACATGGTCATAAAGAATGAATGACAAAAAAAATAAAACCATCAGATTTTTCGTTAAGTTGAAATCAGGCTGAATTGAATTAATTTGAACTAATAGGTGCTTGTACTTGAATGATCTTGTGTGTAATTGCCTCCCTTTTATACACCAAGTTAACCAAATATGGTCATAAAGAATGAATGACAAAAAAAATAAAAACCATCACATTTTTGGTTAAGTTGAAATCAGGCTGAATTGAATTAATTTGAAATAATAGGTGAGCCATGTTAAATGACATCTGTATCAGTGGCAACCAAATTTTGTTATCAAAAAATATTATACTGTCAGATTCAGATATTCTACAAAATTCATCATCAAGGAATAATATTTAAGCACTAACAATTAAAAAGTCCCCTCTATTTCATTATTTTCCATATTATGGAACAAAAGATGTACTGCATTTATTATCACCACAACATTAGAAACGTTTTTGTTTAATCACAACCAGGACCCAATTGCTTTCACGTGCCATTGTCACCCACCCCCTCTCTATTTCTTTATTTTCCATATTATGGAACAAAAAGAAGATGTACTGCATTTATTATCACCACACCATTAGAAACGTTTTTGTTTAATCACAACCAGGACCCAATGCCTTCACGTGCCATTGTCACCCACCCCCTCCCACCCCCAACATACACAATTTTTTGTATTTTGCACATTGCCATATAGTTCCCCTTCGTATACATTAAAAAAAATTGTATTCCCCAACAATTAGATATTGGTATTACTTACATTAATGGAGATGGGAGGTCCTGATTCCTGAAGCCTCTTTCTTTCTTAATTAATGATAAACACAAGAGTATGGAACAGATTCATGGAAGGCACTATACAATAAGTTTTTTAATTTCCATCTAAATCATTGTAATCTCGCACAATTCCATTATACCATCAGTAGCATCTTATTGTTTATCCTTGCAGCCAAGATGACTCATCACAAAATAAGGGAATATACCCAACACATAGAGTTCAAAGTTCAAACATTTTTCTGGAGATATTCTAATTTGACCTAATTCAAAATGAAGTTGAAAAAAACACATTCTTGCTGGTTGATAACCAAATATCACATGTCTTGTGCTTAGTCAGATTGAAAACAATCAGTAAAACAGAAAATAAGGCACCATTTGTTTTTTCATTTACTATTTTTCATTTTCAATTTTTTATCTTCATCACATTCAAAGAAATGAAAGAGAGTCTTGGCGCAACGTTAAAGTAGTTGCTTTGTGACCAAAAGGTCACGAGTTCGAATCTTGAAAACAACCTCTTGCAAAACACAAGGTAAGACTACGTACAATGGATCCTTTCCCGGGACCCCACATAACGGGAGCTTCGTGCACCGAGCTGCCCTTTTTTTATCACATTTAAAGAAATCAATTTGCCATACAAATTTTCCAAAATTAATTTTTGTTTTTATAAAACAAAATGAAATGAAAAAAGTCAAACCAAGCAGTGTCCAATTTTCCTATAAATTTTAAGCCTTGTTTACTCCAAAGCAGTGTTCTAAATAGTGGTTGAGGCGGCCGCCTAGGCAAGAAGCGCGCATCAACCGCACCGCCTTCACCTTAGAAGGTGCATTAGGCGGTCAAAGATGAGTCAAGGCTAGTGAAGAGGCGGGCGAGTCAGGCGAGGCAGTGGATGATGCGATAAAGCCGGTAGGAGGGCGTGAGGTGATCAAAGTCAACAAAATTTGAAAAATCCTAGATATATTAATACACTTTCTCTCCCTTCCAAAACAAAAATATCTCGTGCAAATTATGTGAGAGACTTATTAAGGGAGGAGTTTATTGAATGAAGCATCATATTGCGGATATTGTAGGACAAGTTGAAACATAGCCTAAAGCATCCGATGAAACAAAAAAATAAGTAAGAGCTTATCTTGAAAATAGCAAGAATTATTAGTGAGAAAGGGTGGAAGGACTAAAAGAAGAGGGGCGGAAGTAAAAAATAGATGATGTAGAAAGATAATGATTGTTGAGTGGAGAGGGAGTCTTCTAAAAAAAAGTTAAAGTACCTTGGGTCTATTAATAAGTGGACATCGACAATCGATCCACAAAGGCAAAACAACAAAACATAAATGATGTATTGAAGTTAAAGTTTACAAATGATGTGCATGAGTACTTTACAAGATGGATTTATGAACCGGGGATTTCTTTTCATGCAATTGGCAATCAAATCTTTAGACAATTTGTAAAGACGATAGGCCAATTCGGCCCTAGCTACAAACCTCCAAGTCAATATCTTCAAAGAGCCACTTTTGAAGCAAGAAGTTGAGAGGATCAAATTATCTCTAAAAAAGCATGAAGAAGAGTGAATGAAAAATTGATGTTCAATTATGACCGATACATGGATGGATCACAAGAGAAGAAGCATCATGAATTTATGTGTTAATTGCAAACTAGGCACTTCATTCCTTGATTCTATTGAAGAATCCATGGAGGCACACACATAGGATTTACATCTTCAAGTTTGTGGAAAAACACAGCAATGGAATTGGCCAATGCAACAAACAATATGACAGCGGAGTTGTTGAAGGTTACACAACCTCATATTTCTTTAACCCTCTTGTGCAACTCATACAATCAACCCCATGCTTGAAGCAATTGAAAAGCTAACCAAGTTTAGCGGAATGCTTGAAAAAACAAAGACCCTAACAATATTCATCAATGCACATTATATAAGGATATTGTGAAGCCCGGGATGACTAGATTTGCTACTTCATTTTTGAAAGATCAATTGAAACTTATGTTTACATCCGAGGAGTGGGGCAAAAAAAAAATTAAGGAGCGGTGTGAAGGGGAAAGCGACGGAGGTGACGATAACAATATCTCTTTTTGGAATGGTGTTTCTTTGGCTTTGAATGTTTTCACCCCCTTTAGTGAAAGTTTTACGCCTTATTGACAGTGAAAAAACACCTTCGATGACCTTTTAATTGAGTGCACTTAAACAAGCCAAGGAAGATATTAAAATGAAGAAAATGTCACTCCAATCTTGATAGTCCTTGCATTATACCGCTAACATGTTGAATCTAATTTTTTACTTCAAAGATCCAAGCATACAAAATGACACAAATGATTTGAATCTCGAATTGTGCTGAGAGAATTTTTTCCACCAACGAGGACATGCAATTCACCATTTCTAATAATGAATTGTTGAAGTATAGAAGAAAATGACGGTCACCGCATATGAGAAGGTGGATGTGTACCATGAATTTGATCCAGGTACATCTCTTTCCTTTATTTCTATTCAGATATACATGTCTCTTTTACCTATTTTTTGATTTATTGTTTTTTTTCTTTGCTTTTTTAAGTTGGATGGTAGTGAAATGGTGACACTCCAAACTTACAAAAAAAAATGGCAAAGAGATTTCTCTCTTTAACAAATGGTTCATGTGAATAGAGTCAATTTGAAGGGGTATATAGTAATTCATAAATTATTCTATCTATCCTTTCTTTTTATTAGTTTTTAATAATTTTCTAATTGTTTAAATACACACTAAGAAGAGAAATAGTGGCGGAGGAAGAAGAAGAAGAGTAAAAGACAAATTGGCAGAAATTTGCTTCTATCCTCTCAAGCTAGTGAAACTCAAGTTGGCTTATTGATGGTGGCGATGAAGATGAGGTCAAGC
Source organism: Zingiber officinale (assembly GCF_018446385.1). Lineage (NCBI taxonomy): Eukaryota > Viridiplantae > Streptophyta > Magnoliopsida > Zingiberales > Zingiberaceae > Zingiber > Zingiber officinale. The sequence continues at coordinate 21,115,870 of NC_055989.1, forward strand.
CAAGTTCGGGGCTTACTTGGAGAATGGTGGCAGAAGCCTCAAAGTGGATGAAGTGCTACAAGGAGGAGTACAAAAACATCCCCATTGGAGAACTTGATGAGGATTTAGAAACATTAGACGATAATGCATGTGTAGATAATTTAGAAGATTAGTTATGTTTAGTCAATCCTTGTTGGCTTGAAATGTTGGATTGAAACTGTTAGAATAAGTAAAAGGGTATTTGTGTCTTTTGGTGTATATCTTCTTTCCTATATAAAGGCCTAACTCGTGGGGGTTCTAATGACACGAGATTCTAGGTTTTACTTTTAACATGGTATCAGAGCAAAGTTAAAACCCTAATTTCTTTTCTCTATCCGCGCAGTCTCTTTCTGCCGAGCCTTTCTCTTCCGCACAGCGCGAGTTCTCCAGTAGCCGCACCGCATGAGTTCTCCAGCGCCGCACCGCGCGACGCGCGAGTTCTTCTCCGGCGACGCGCAAGTTCTTCTCCGGCGACGCGCAAGTTCTTCTCCAGCGCCGCACCGCGTGAGTTCTCCGGCATCGAGCTTCGCCTGCTGGTTTGTGGACGCTCAGCCCGCATTGGGACGCCCTTTTGTCGTGTTTCACGCGACGGACAGAGCCCCGCCCTTCATTCGCGTTTTCCTCTTCTCGCGCGGCTAGGGCACGGTGGCGCTCCCTCTCAGCGTTTTCTCCTTTCTTCTTCTTCTTTCGGCGCACCTCTTCTTCTCTCCGTGGCGGCGGGCGGCGGCAGTGCTCTGGCTGAAAGTGGCGGCGGCGTTCCTGTTGACTCGACTCTTCGGCGGGGGAAGAATCGGTGTGCAATGACTTGAAGAGTTCTGCTGTAGGGCGTCTCGAAAAGCCTGCGTCTCGTCCGACCTGCTGCGAGTTTTCGATGGTGTTACGTTACCTACTGCGAGTTTCCGGTGTTGTTCGTTACCTGCTGCGAGTTTTCCGATGTTGTTCTCGTTCCGGATTCATCGATTGGGCGAGAAAAAGCGCGATCCGGTCCGATTAGTAGCTCGTCGGCGCAAGCGAAATACCTCGATCTTTACCAATCGTATTCTGCACCCCTTTCTTAGGCGGTTGAATGGTAAAATTATATCTCTGGCGTCTCACATTGAACTTTGGCTTGTTGGGCGAGGATAAGACACGTCTCACTCAGCGAAGAAAGATATTGAAAGGCAGGAATCCCTTTGTGGAAGAAGGTTGGCTTCGATTGTGTTGTATTATCAAGCCACCGTCCATTCGTCTCTTAGGAATATCTTCGTACTCATGAAAACCTGAAAGGCTGTTTGGGCGTGGCTCAACAACTCTTCGAACACCTCGGCGACTCTGTCAGTTTGTGAAGATCTCGCTATCCTCGGCCTTGATCAGTTAAGTTGATGTCAGTACTCGGGTTGATTTCTGCTACTTGACGATGCTCCCACTGCGGCCGATCTGTTGAAGAGCTTGAAATCGGAAGAAATTTTTCGTCTTTGGCTTTATATGTGCCTTGCATTATTCTGTATGTGACGGATCACAGGCGGCCGAGTTACCATGGAAAATACAGGCGACTCTTCTCGTGTCGGCCGAAGTCTGTGATGCCTTCCTACATTCTATTGACTAATCGACTTTGGTCTCTCGACCAAGGACCTCCACCTGGGGTGCGAAGGGCGCCCTTGGTGTGATCGTGCATAGGCCAGAGACCTGCGATTGATAAATCTTTGTACAAATGGTGCGTCCTCCTCGTCTTGTTCGGAGATTCTCTGCTCCTTGACTTCCGCCGCGATTAACACGGTTTGACTTGACACCTTCTATCGACTTTACGAAATGGTTTGAGGATCGGCGGGCTTGAGCTCAGCTACTTTACCATTGCGGTGGTACTTCTTCTTTGGCGCATCTCGTTCTTGAGTCCTTGGGTTCTTGATTAAGGGCCCTGATCGTATCTTGGTAATAAATCCTTTTATCCTCTCTGCCGGTAATTTACGATAGTCACCGTGTGTGATGGTTCCCAAACTCGATCGAGTGTTGGTATTGTTACGTCCTTCTTCATCTCTTTGATTCGTAATGTTCTTTATGTTCGCTCCTTTTAATTTGTGTCCGTAAGTCGACTTACTCGATCTCTTGATTGTGTTGTTTCTTTTCTATTTCCCTAGAGCACCGGTCTGGGGAGGATGATTGGCTTCGGATGTGAATCTCGTAGTGCATGTCGACTTCACGACCCTCTTTTGTTGGTTCCGGTGGCGTCTCCACTACTTATTCATGCTCAGTTGGGTCATCCAGGTCTTAATAAGTTAAAACAGCTACATCCTAGTCTTTCTCACTTAGAATCTTTATCTTGTGAGTCCTGTCAATTAGGTAAACATGTTCGTAGTTCTTTTTCTCCTCGTATTGAGTTCGGGTGATGCCTCCTTTTGCTTTGGTTCATTCTGATGTTTGGGGTCCGAGTCGTGTTTCTTCTACAATAGGGTCAAGGTATTTTGTTACTTTTATAGACGATTTTTCCCGTTGTTTTCTATTTTTGAATCCTTTTTCATGAAATAAAAACTTCGATTGGTACTTCCCTTGAACTTTGAAAGTGATAATGCGCAGTATTTTTCTACTCGGTTTCGTACCTTGCTTGACATCTCGTGGTGTCTCAGTGGCGTCTTGCCCTCATACCCCTCGACAGATGGGTTGAGAAGCAAGAATCGTCGTCTCCTGAAAACCACTCGGACTCTTCTTCTCCGTTCTCATGTCCCTCGTCGGTTTTGGGGTGATCTGGTACTTGTGCGTGTTATCTAAGTGATCGTGCCTTACGTCCACTCTCGGGGTAAAATACCTCTTAGGTGCTTTATCCGCATCAGTCCTTAAATCCTCTGCCACCTCGGGTCTTTGGTTATTTGTTTTACTCTTGATCCGGCGTTGTGAACTATCTCCCCGGTCTCGTAAGTGTGTCTTCCCAGTCTCAGAAAGGGTATAAGTGTTATTCCTCTACTCTCCGTCAGTATTTTATCTCTCCTGATATCACGTTCCCTTTTTTAGGCCTCACACATCTCCATCTGAGTGTTCTCCTTCTCCACCTACACCAGTAACTATATTTTATCCTCAGGGGGAGTCTCTATCGCTTCCAGCACCATCTCCTCCTTTGCAAGTTTATCAGCGTCGTCCTTGTCTTGCTTTGCCACCTCCTACCACTAACACTGCCATGGACACATCTTTAGAGCCACATCCTTCGCCTCTCCCTCCGGTCCCATCTCCTAATTCTGATATTCCCATTGCACTTCAGAAAGGTATGTGTTACACTCGTAATCCTTCTCCTCATTACATTTCTTTGAGTTATCATCATATTTCTCCTTCCTACTATTCTTGTCTTTCTTCCTTGTCGTCTATTTCACTTTCGAAGACTGTAGGTGATGCCTTTGCCCATCCGGGATGGAAACAAGCTATGATCGATGAAATGTGTGCCTTGCAGCGCAGTGGGACTTGGCACCTCGTTCCTCTACCACCTGGGAAGTTAGTTGTTGGTTGTCGATGGGTGTATATGGTGAAAGTTAGTCTAGATGGCACGGTTGATCGACTTAAGGCTCGCCTCATCGCTAAAGGCTATACTCAGATCTTCGGATTAGATTATGGGAACACTTTTTCTCTTGCTGGCAAGATATCTTCTGTGCACCTATTCCTTTCCATTGTTGTGATTAGACATTGGCCTCTTTATCAGTTGGGCATCAAAAATACATTCTTACATGGTGACTTGCTCGAGGAAGTCTACATGGAGCAACCTCCATATTTTATTGCTCAGGAGGAGTCTTCTGGTCTTGTATGTCGCCTGCGAAAATCTTTATATGGCCTCAAGCAGTCACCCAGAGCATGATTCAGTAGATTTGGTGTTGTAATTCTATAGTTTGGCATAAATCAGAGTGAGGCTAACCATTTTGTCTTTTATCACCACTCATCTACTGGTTGCATTTACTTATTGGTTTATGTGAATGATATTGTCATCACAAGTAGTGATCATCTCGAGATTTCATAGGTGAAACAACATCTTTTCAAATATTTCCAAACAAAGGATCTTAGCAAACTCAAATATTTCTTAGGAATAAAAGTAGCACAGTCTAAAGATGGAATCATCATATCCCAAAGGAAGTATACAATGGATATTCTAGAAGAAACAAGAATGTTAAACTCAAAGACAGTCAACAACCCCATGAATCCTAATGTCAAGCTCCTACCAAATCAGGGGGAGCCTCTTCTAGATCCTAAATGATACAGATGATTGGTAGGGAAACTAAACTACCTTACTGTTATTCGTCCGGATATTTCGTTTGCAGTATGTGTAGTAAGTTAGTTTCTCAACTCTCCGTGCAATGAACATTGGGATGCGGTGACTCGCGATTATTAGGTCTTTTATGAAATGAAGGCATCACTGGTAGGATATTACGATGCAGTTGGCGGGATCTCCCTCGATGAAGGTCAACTGGATTTTGTATATTGTCGGAGTAACCTTATTTCTTGGAAAAGCAACAAAATGTTGTGGCAAGATGGGGTGCGGGCGATATCAGTATATACAGCTGTTCTAGTCAAGAACTTATATGGTGGCAGGTTGCTTGAACTAAGGTTTGGAAGGTTATGAAGTATAACTTATATGTGACAACCAATTGTCATTACCTCAAATCCGGTCTTCCATGAGAGAGCAAAGCGTATTGAAGTTGGCTGTCACTTTGTCGAAGAGAAAGTCGTATCAGGAGAAATATCTACTAGTTTTGTCAACTCGAATGATCAGCTAGCGGATATATTTACTAAATCACTTAGAGGTCCCCGGATTCACTACATATGTAACAAGCTTGGTATATATGATCTATATTCTCAAGCTTGAGGGGGAGTGTTAGAATAAGTAAAAGGGTATTTGTGTCTTTTGGTGTATATCTTCTTTCCTATATAAAGGCCTAACTCGTGGGGGTTCTAATGACACGAGATTCTAGGTTTTACTTTAAACAAAAACTTTGAATTTTAAACTTAGACTTTTGGTAAAAGTAATGATATTACTTGTTTAGTAGTAATATAGTGATGAATCTTTATTAATTATCATGTTAGTTGCATTTATATATTTATTTATAGCTTATATAAATTGTATCGTATTGGCTTATTTATGCATAAACATCGTTCAGTTGCATATATTACATAAAAAATTATGTATTATGTATAAAAAATAGTTTAAAAGGAAAAATCATTTGCCAAGGCAACGTGCGGTCGTTGACAGTCCCACCGCCGTCTACCGTCATTTACAACACAGCTCCAAAGCACGAAAAGAAGAAAGGATAGATTACACAAAAATCAAGATCTCTTCCTCTGTTTACCTATCTTAAAAAAGATGGATGGATTTGAAATCCATTTGCACTGTTTTTTGCCTTTTTTGTCCGTCCTAAATTGGACGGAATAAGTTTTCCGTCCACTCTAATAGGATGGCCGACTATTTTTTCATGCAAAATAAGTTTTTTGTCCTCTCTAATTAGCTGGCCGACTGTTTTTTCCATGCAGAATAAGTTTTTCGTCCTCTCCAATTTATTGAATCCAATCCCCTCACCGCGGACACACAACCTCGCCGTAGATTAGCAGGCGTCCCGATGTATCCGGCGTCCGGTGACTTCTCCGGCGCCACCTACGACGCGTCGAGACACAGACACCTCTGGTGCCGATTCCGCTCGCCCGGCGGACGGTAAAAACCGTTTGTGCCGTGCGGCACGGAACGACATTTTAATCTATGAATAATACTAAATTTAGCACGGGTGGCTTTGAATAAATAATATCTCCTCTGAAATAATTCACAAGAGGACTAGGACTCCATTTGATACAAATGAATCTTCCAATACAAATGACCTAGCAATTTGCTAGCATACTGATATATGGTGATACAAACATACTAATCATGCCACCCAAAACTCACCTCTTGATGAACGAGGAAAATTTATGTTCCTAAAGATAATTAATACACAAGATAGGAACCCTTTTATAAATCATAATACAACCAAATCATGTGAAAAAATGTAACTTATCACTAAGGCCTAAAAAACCTTTTACAATATCTTGTTTTATCACCAAGAAATATAAGCTTTGAAAACTATTCTCTAATTTAAAATTTGACTAATGTTTAAATAAGTTGGTAAGTTAAATATAAATAAGTTGGTAAGTTAAATATCGATATATAGATGGATTAGAGTCAATCTTTTTCACAATAATAATAAATATGTTTGCATAGAACTTTCTTAGAGAATTCTAGAGCTAATGAATGCATGTGTGCTACAGATCATTCTCTTTGACTCTACAAGGCACATAATTATATGGTTTATAATAATCATTACTTGACTCAATCTTTCTTCTAGTATCAATGTCCATATTCGCACAGTAAAATCCTCAATTAGGTTGATAGAAAGTAGGCAAAGAAATCAAATCAATATGGTGACAAGTTTTACACTTACAAATTACTAAAACACACTAATAGACATTTTACTAGGATTGTTATAACTAATTTTAGCAAGTTTTGTTCTACCTTTTTTTTTGTTCTTTTTCTTTCGAGTCCTTAAGGTAGTGTGACAATCATAGATTTAGTGGACAATAATGATTTAGATAGTGGACAATAATATGTAAATTAACTCTAGGCTTTGCAAATATTTAAGTGAATGATAGTCGAGGAAGTCTTCAAAAGATTCAAGTAAAGAATTGATAGGGGACTCTTTAGAAGACTAAGTAAAGGATTATTTAACAGGTTCAAATGCAGAACCATTAGAAGAATATTTAGAAGGTTAATCTAAAATCATCAAGAGCACTTTAGAAGAAGTAGAGGATTACTATAGAAGATCATCAAGGAATCATTTAAGAGCTTTAATCTGAGAATTGTCAGAGAGCTTTTAAGGAGTCTCAAGGATTGTCAAGGTCTCAATGCAAAGTTTAAGTAGAGGATTATTTGTAGGCTCTTGAGAATACTCAAGTAAGAGATTGTTAGGGATTTCTTTAAGCAGCATGGATAAAGGGTCGCTATAGGTCTCCTAGGAAGATTCGAGGAAAATATTTTTAGGGGACTCTTAAGTAGAGGATTATTAGTAGGCTCTTGAGAAAACTCAAGTAAGAGATTGTTAGGGATTTCTTTAAGCAGCATGGATAAAGGGTCGCTATAGGTCTCCTATGAAGATTCAAGGAAAATATTTTTAGGTGACTCTTAAAAGGCCATGTCATCAAAAGGTCAAGTCATCGAACAATTTTTCTACAGCAAAGACATAGGTGAGTCCTTTAAAGTCAAATTGTTAGGAAGATCTAGAGAGCACCTCTGTGAGGAGAGTTCAACTCTTTCATTTTAATTAAAAGTTCTTTGATTGTGGGTGAATTAAAGACTTTGAATAACGTCTTTAATTTCAATTCACTAATGATAAAGTATTTGGGGTTTTCAAATTTATTAGTAATCATCTTTTAAAATTCGATGGAACATATTTTTTTCCATCAAGTTTATTTTCATTTCATGCCAATATATGATGGGCCCAACATCTATTACATAATGGTGATTCTATAGCAGATCTGATGGATTTTTTATTGCCAATTGCTACGCATTCAATGAAGGTCATGTCATAAAGTCAAAATAGCATTCAATGTAGGGAAAATAGCATAGAGATCTATTATAGTCCAATTGTCCATCAAAGCAAGGGTGTCATGTTTAAGTCTTGAGTGCATCATGAATTTCAGGCAAGTAATTTATCCTCTAAGCTCAAAATAATGTGATGGTGGACAATGTGAATATTATTCATGGGTTTATATTGTGTGAAGAACTACTTGAATGGCTTGTTATGGCTATCGTGATTCTTAAGCTTGTCATACATTTTGATTTTAGGCCCTTAACAACTTGCATTTATATCTCTAAAAATAGTTTAGGGTTTGCCTCAAGCCCTCAACATATTGATCTAAGATGGTAAGTAATAATACTTCTAAAACAAAGTATGGTGCACTCGAATGAAGCGTGATATTAAGGATGTCACTAGATTAATTTTAATGTTCTCTTTTCTTTTTTTTAACAATAGATGATGGTTCAACTAGGGTAAATATAATGTTAATAATGAAATGCAAATTGTATAAGAAAAAATAATTTAATAAATAATTAAAATTGATAATTAAATAGATAAAAGTAAATTTATAAATATGAAGACAAAATAATTATATTGAGATGATGCAAGTCATCCATTATGAAGTTACTATAAGGTTTGAGTCTTAATCAATATACAGAGATTATCCCCTATGTGTTGTAAGTTTTGATTTACAGCCAGACTTGACAAGATTTAGTTTACAGATCAACCCCTTCTATGGAATCCTAAGGGTCTAGGCAACCTCTTGTTTGCAAAGAGTTAGAGAGGATCAAATACAAGGTAGAGTCTGCCATTATAAACACTTTCTTCCCTGAAATCATTGTAGAAAATAGAAATTGATCCTTTCTAGATAGGGGTCCGGACAAGTCTCTGTCAAGAAGAGACAGAACTCCAGACCAACACAATATTTTTTGTAGATTTGGTGTGATTGTGTAGAAAAGCTTGATTTTAGTTAGGTTTGAGGTAATGTGGTGGATCAAAAAGCGATGGAGCTGAAGGGGATTAATGGGAAAAAGAAAACAATAAAAGAGAGCTATAAGATGATGAACGAATTGGCATTTGGAGATGGTGGACAGACAGTGAATGGACAAGGGACAATTGGGGATGATAGATTACAACACTGAACACCTAATCAGGAATTTTTTGCTGATATTGATACTAATTGATGTAGCACAAACCAATTGTGTTGCCCAAACCTCAACTCTCAACAAACAATGAGGAAAAATAATATTATTGATTTGTAAACAATTCATACAAGAAAATGCAACTTACCTCCTCTAAGTTATAATAAACTTTTAAAGTTCTAGTTTTATGTTAAAGAAATATCACAAACTTTTAAAAACTTAGAAATTATAGAATTTGTAAATCCTAAACCTTTAGAAGAAATTTCAAACATTGATCCCCAATTCTTGATTCTTGGACTATCGCATGATTTCTTAGAACTTAAGCAACACAGCTAAAATGGAGAGCAGCAAAACAGTCTGAATTTGGTTCAAGGTTACGTGCAAAGAGGTGTGCTAATGTTTATGCCACATCAAAATATAAATGATGGGAGCAATATATCCTAATGTTTATGCCACATCCTAGCAACTCCACAAAGAATATATACTGGTATCCTAGAATAAAAGTATACATGGTTTTACATGGACTTGACTATTCGGGAAATAACACAAACAAACAGAGAGAGAAGATTTACCTTATGCTCCACAAGTTCAGCAATTTTCTCAACTAGAGCAGGTTTATTTGTCTGGTAAGGAATCTAGAAAAAAAAAAAGAGCAGATATAAGCTAAAATGCCTAGTATGTCCAAGTACAGAGATTAGAAAAATAAATATATAATCACCTCCTTAATTATTATGGCACTGCGTTTGGCTTTCTCATCAAGTATTTCCACATCAGTCTTCCCTCTCACCATTATGCTGCCTCGTCCTGTCCTATATGTTTCCAAGATCCTTCAGCAGAAGAAACAGTCAGATACTAGAAATGAATCTTTGTGCCAAAAGATAAAATAGGACAAAACATTCAAAAGAATCAAATAGTAAATAATGCAACATGTGCCAAAAGGTAAAAATGGAGGAAACACTCTAACGCGACTTTACCCAAAATTTTCTAAAATTATTCCTCCAGTAGGAAAGTCAGGCCCAGGCATATATTCCAGCAATTCTTGGAGCTATTGCACAAAACAAGGAAGTTAGATCGTTGTAGAAGACAAGAAATTGAAGGCAAAGTAAAACATCATTGCATGAAGAACAAAAACAACACATGTAACCTAAATGGGTTGGCAAGAAATGTAATATTTCTAAATTTTTCATTCAGCTAATAGTTAATTATTCATTTTAGTTAAATAATTAATTGATATTTATTAAGTTATGTTAAGAGATTTTAAACTGCATATGAATTTAAATGTGTGAGTCACATGAAATTTTGAGCTCGTGCTGGTTCAAAAATTTGGCTTTTGAGTCATCTTTTAGATGCCTCGAGTTTGGTTTGATTTGGAGACTGTATGGTCAAGTCATTATTGAATCGACATCTATTTTGGTTAGACACAGTGATTGTAGCTTTAAATTCGGTTTGGCGTATTTCAAAGAGTTGGGCCAACTCTTCCTTCCCCCTCATGCACACACAAGTGAGATAGAAGTGTTTGGCTCCTCCGTTTCACCCAAATCCCAGCATCAATACCATCATCTCCCCTCTTCTTCTTCTTCCTTTCCTTCTAAGGTAAAGATCTCTAACCCTAGTTCTTCCCCTTGATTTCTCCTTCCCACTCTCTTCATTAGTAGGCGGCTGCAACACAAAAATGGGTTTTCAGAGGGATTTTTGTGCAGATTGACGGCAGAAAAAGAGACTATTTGTGAGGCGTGATTGGCTAAGAATTTGAGTAAGTATAAACCTGAACTACTTGTTGTTCTATAGAATTTTTCCTTTAGGGACATCTTGGAGGATGCAAATTTGTTTTGAAAGTGGAGTTTGTGTTGAGATTGATTGGTATTAATGGTTTGTTTTATTTTAGGGAAAAACCTTTAATCAAGATGAGGTGTTGTTAGGTGAAAAAAATTACTCTCTTTTGGAACGTGGTAAGCCCTCTTGACTGTGTAGCTAAATGTATTTAATTATATGTGTTTCCTAACGCTAATTTGGTTATCCATTTGGCTTCAACAGTGTGAGAAGGAAGGGCGTGGATGACTCAGAGATCCTTCAAGTTTAGGGTTGTAAATGAGCAAACTTGGTGTTCGGCTTGATAATTACTTATTTATATTCTTTTAATATACACAAGGTCAATTAAATAAATAAACTTTGAATAGTTCGTTAAACTAAATAAATAAGTTTGAACACATATATGTTCAACTCATTAATGTTCATGAACAAAGATTGTGATCTTCGTGAATAATATCCGTGAACAATATTCAAGAAAAAAATTGTGAATTATATTCATCAATAAATCTCTTATCAATATGGTAAATAAACAAAGAAACTCTCAAAATGAACAAACAAACTTGATACGATTAGCTGGTGTCTAATGCCTAAACGGCCGCCTAGGCCGATTTTTAGAACACTAATAAATAATAATTGGAAACAATGACTTCCAATCTCATTTTACTAAGTTAAGCAATCCTTACTACCAACTTCTCGACCTCTTCTTCAGAATCCCTTCAAAAAATAGTATCTCTCTCTTCTTGCAATTCATCCATATTAATTGAGATAGTGTATGAAAGAAGATGAGAGTTAGTGTTACAGCTATTGGCGAGGGTAGTATTGGAATTAGATGTGCCCTTTGGTAAAAAATATAGTATGGGAATTTAAAAACCTTAGGTGCGGTGCACCCTTTGGGAAACTATTTTATCTTTTCACACCACTAGTTAATCATCTTCCAATATATGGTTAAATTCACACTGACTTAGGTTCATCCTTGAAATTAGCAATATTCAAAAAAAATATAGTTAAACAATTTGTAAACTCAAAATGAAAGAATTGTCAAGTGGTAAAAATAAATAAAAAAAAAAGTGAAAACTTTGAGTGAAGTATTTTATCATATCACTTGACCACCAATAGACTATGTTGTACAATATGAAGTTTCACCATCTTTCATCATAGCACCTAACCGACCATAGAGGTGTGGTACCAGTAAGGGCTTTAATCCCCGTGCTAGATTGCACTATTTATACTCTAAGGCTCCGTTTGGTATGCATGATAGGATAAGATTATATTTTCAAAAAGTTTTTAATCAAGCGTTTGGTAGAGTTGATTAGAGGTAGGATTGTGAATGATTAGGGGTAGGATTCATAATACCTTGGCATCAAGAGGGATTATTTATCTTACCTTTAATCCTATCCTAATCAACCCAATCCTATCCTATCATGCATACCAAATGGAGCATAAGGAGTTAGTTCTAGGGATTCACATTTTAGCCTATTTATTAGTGATAAAAAAAAGATAATAATTAAAAGTGGATTCTTTTAGATAATAAGTGACTTCACATGCGAAAAATAATTAATGATAATCAAGTGAAATGACTTATGAAAAATAAATATGGTAACAATTAAGAAGCATACAGATAAGAGTTGACTTTATATTACAATAAAATAACCAACTTGGAACTTTAGTGTTGTAATGTGAATAAATATTAATTAAGATTAAATCTAATATACATATTTTTTGTTCTACTTACCGATTTGTATTCCTTCCCCATTTGCTTTGTCTATAGTTTTGTAGGCAATTGAATTCGAAGTTATGGATATTTTCAACAACAGTATAGAATTGCTCAAAAATCTTGATTGAAAATAGGATTTTGCTTTACCTACTTTTTTTTTTTTGTTCTACTCATTTAGATATTTTGTTATGACACATTCTTGTTGTGCTTAGTTTTACAAAATGAATGAATTACTTTTACAAGTACTTTTTGTTCTTTAATTTAGTTATAACATTTGTTATAGTTCTTGGTTAATTAAGTAGGGTACCTTTTAGTAAGTGGAATCACTGACAATGATAGTTAAAGATTGGTTATCCATATGTTATATTTGTATCATGAATTAATAATAGATACTAATTGTATGATTTATAGAAATATTTTGTCATGTCAAGCAATGCAAATTCAACTTTGTTGTTTTAAAACATAGAGGTAATAAATTTATAAATGATTTTTACTTTTTTTTTTAATTCAAATATTATTGTGTTTTAGATACTTAAAGCTCCATAGTACACTCCAACAAAACTTTTGATCAATATTTTTATCGTTTAAATATCACAATTAACAAAGGAAATCTAAACAATATTATTAGCAACAATTACCACTATTCTTTCTTTAGAAAGGTATAGGAGTTTTAATCCCAAAGCACTTAATGGTACAGAATTAGAGTCCTTAACAAAATTTCTACACATCAGTCATTGTATGCACCAGAAGTAGTCAAAAAAGAATAATCACCTTGAAGATAAGCTTCTTACTAGACAAGAGTTCGTTTAGATAAGAAATTTGTTTTGATAATGATTTTTCTTCGTCCATAAACTTCTTTCTCTGCAAAATATAGCAAAAGAATCAGCAAGAAATAAGAATGATTGAAAAATATAATCAATTATCAATAGCAAATATAATATAAACCTCAAGAAGAGTAAGTTTCCTCAAAGCAATGTCCATCAAAGCTTCAGCTTGCTTTTCAGATAAATTGTACCCTAGAACAAGTATAACACTCAGTCTCAATCTATATACACTGAACTGAATGTAAAAACATAGAGAACACACAAGCCACATTCTCAATTTCTTCTAGGAAACTGTTTAAACTCGGTAAATGCTAAATAAAATAAAAAATATTACAATGTTAATATAAAATTGTGGAAAGACATGAAGCTGTTGTGATTCAGAACATAAATGTGTAGAGGTGAACATTAACTCACATATTGTCAAACAAGGCTCTGCTAATTTTACTTTGATCATGAAAAAAATAATAACGAACTAAACTATGTTATCTCAATGCAAAGGTTTAAAATAAATGGAACAAATTTACAAATCTATGAAGCAAACTTTACATAGACAAACATCAGCATATATATATATAAAAGAGAATGTTACCTTACTTATCTTATGGTGCACACCCTTGTGCACTAAGTATATTTTTTTTTTAAAGCTTAGGGTATAGTATTTAGGCTAAAGGAAGTGAGGAAATAAAAAATACACATGGTGCGCACGGGTGTGCAGGGTGTCTTTCCCCTCTCTCTCTCTATATAAAGAAATATTAGTACAAAAATATACATCACAACTGATAAGACAGTATATGATAAATATATATATATATATATATATAATGAAATATTAGTATGAAAATACTTTCTGAAATTCTGTTTTTGTTCATGCATGAGAGATCAACTATAGCTCATTTTTATTGATTAGACAACAGTTATGATAGAGTATCTAGAAAGTTATTAAATAGTGTTTATAAAAGAAAAGAAGTAAAAAATTTATGATAATGCAGGTTAGCTAAACACCAAGTAGATATGCCCCCTAGGGGAAGGTAACATTAAACTTTTAAATTTAGAAAAAGAAAAGGAGTCCAAAATCATAATCCAGAAAAAGAAATGGGACGTGGAGGACCGACCTAACCCACAAACAAAATTGAATGCCCCTTCTCCTAATAGTAAATATAGCATAGACTCTTCATCTATTGCAAAAGGTAATTGCATGACAACTATGCTAGTGTTTATTCATTAATCACCCATTATAGTCAAGATAAATAAAGGCGTACCTTTCACTAAAGCAGCTATAGCCAGAGTGTTACTAGATGTTTCCCTGACTATATTTATAATGTCATCCAAGTTATCAAGACCAATAATGATGCCCTGAAAATAAAATAAAGGAAATACAATACTTAAAAACTATGCCATATTAAGCATTTAGATCGGAGAAGATATACCTCTATAATATGTTTTCGTACTAAAGCTTGACTAAGCTTAAATCTTGCACGTCTTTCAATGACAGAACTCCTAAATTCAAGAAACACCTGAAACAAAATAAACATTTTACTTTTGCTATTACTATTTCACGGCACATAGTAAAATAATCACTTCTCGAAGAATTTATTATTAGGCAATATCAGTTTATGTTGGGATATCATGTGCTGAAAAAAAGGTTTCCCCCATTCAATTGTATTACAACACCTATCACAATCTATGAGTAACTTTGGTTGAATAGATTTTGTGCATATGAATAACAAAATCAAGAACTTGGTTTTTAAATTCACTAAACATATTAGAAAAACAAACAAGGAATGAGCATAATAGATATTGTAATCTTTTTACCAACTGCATAGAAAGCTAACAAATTTTTGACAATATAACATTCCTCTTCCAACAGAAAATTTCAGAAGGAATAATGCTGATAGGAGTTTATTTTTAATTGCATTTCACAATTTACATTTTGCTATATTATTGTTGCATATTATGATTACCTTTAGGATTTTATTACTTGGATGGAAGATACAAGAGAGAGTGATAAAAAGATGTATGTATAATTTTGTGAATATTTTCGTTGTAACTTGGGTGGAAAGCCAAGAGGGAGGAGAGAAAAAATTACAAAATAATTTTACCTTGACTAAATAGATTAGCTAAATTAATTATATCTTGTGTTTAATAATCAAATACCTATTAAATTAAATTTTTCAGCCAACTTTTATTTTTTAAAAACAATGAACTATTTTCTAAAACAAATGAGAAGGGTTTTCATTTTATGAAATTGATGGAATGAAATAATTTTAAATGAATAAATGTCTATTTAATTTTATAGGTAAACATTATCAAACCAATAATGGTTAAATGTTATCAATTTTATTTTTATGAAGTTGATTGGTGAAACAACTTGATTTTTTAAAAAAAAAATCTATATATATACATATATATCTTTATTTATTATTTATTTTTTTGTGAAAATATCAATTAGATTAAATAGTAATGAATTTTAAAATTTTTGGAAATAATTTGGTTCACTGCACCAGTAAAGCTGTCACCAAACAACTTGACTGAAAGAAGTTAATTTGTTTTTTTTTAATAAAATTTAAAAAGGTTTATTGACATTTACTCTCTATTTTCTAAAAGAGGAATTTTTTAAATACACATGTTGTTTTGCCCAAATTTGACATTAACTAATTTTATATTTTAGAAAATTCCAAATGATAATAATAAATTTACTTAAAAAATTAAACGGGCATGTCTCTCCCCTTTTTTATTTTTTCAAAATAATTTTATTCACAAACTATTTCACTGAACAATTTGATTCAAAGACTTCAAGTTGTTTTTTCATTCCCCTTTATGGAAGGCGTTATCTATTAAATAACTTACATTTATGTTTCATCTACCAAATATAAAACCAATACTTATTGTCCCTCAATAACCCTCCCTTACCAATGGGCATGTCTCTCCCATTTTTTATTTTTTCAAAATAATTTTATTCACAAACTATTTCACTGAACAATTTGATTCAAAGACTTCAAGTTGTTTTTTCATTTCCCTTTATGAAAGGGGTTATCTATTAAATAACTTACATTTATGTTTCATCTACCAAACATAAGACCATACTTATTCTCCCTCAATAACCCTCCCTTACCAATACTTCATGGATTGGCTCATTCACTTCGTAACACCTATCATCCTCTCAATAGCCCTCCTTTCCCAATACATCATGAGATGTGCTTATCCTACTCTTGGTGTCCTCTCAATAACACTCCTTTCCTAATGCATCGTGGTATGGATCATCCACTTCATTCCTCCATAAATAGAACAAACATGGTAGATCACCTATTCACATCTATTCCAATAAACTGGTACTAACAATCTCACAGTTTAAGGTATGTCACTCCATGCTAACCTGAAGAGGAATGTCTTGAAAGAGAATGTTGTCTTAGTTCTAAGAAATCCAATTTAGAGCATAGCACTCCATACAACTAACCTAAAGAGGAATGTCTTAAAAGAGAATGTTGTCTTAGTTCTAAGAAATCCAATTTAGAGCATAGCACTCCATACAACTAACCTAAACATATCAATTTATAGAAACTACAAACTAGTAATGGTAATGTTATAGAATTATTGAAAGACAGTTGAAAAAACGTCCTTTGGGAATATTTACTACCTGAAGGAAATAGAACTATTAATACTGACTTCAAAACGAAGATAACTATCAATGCTACTAATAATGTTCTTTTTCCAACTGGATTCAGTATCATTACATGTATGATTCTTTTTCTTAGACTTAGACCCCTATTCAAATAACTAGAAACAATAATTTCTAGTTCACTCATAAAGGAACTATCATTGTCAACCTCAAAAATATGATTTTCAATATCAAAAAATATAGAGTAACGATCACCATTACTATCCTTAACAAAAAAAGTGTCATCAGAGATCAAACTCCAAATATTCCTGATATCAAATAAATAATCAACATTATTGAAACTATAATTACTAATACGATTCTTAGTTCTAAGAAATCCAATTTAGAGCATAGCACTCCATACAACTAACCTAAACATATCAATTTATAGAAACTACAAACTAGTAATGGTAATGTTATAGAATTATTGAAAGCCACAGTTGAAAAAACGTCCTTTGGGAATATTTACTACCTGAAGCAATTCCTTCAAGCCCATCAGCTTTGGCTGCGCATCAAGAATACTGCAAATGCAAAAGCAAAAGCATAAAAAAAGAAAGCAACTCTGACACTGGCAAAAAAAAAAAAAAAAAAAAGCAACTTTGCCATTGGCAAAAAAAATGAAAGGTGCAACTTCCATAATCAAGTAAAGAAAAGTTTACAAAAGCATGGAAAAGGATACAGCTCAAACTTGAGAAATTGCATCCAAAAGTCAACATGGCCCAGAGATAGCAATTTAACCAGTGAATCACCCTGATCTGTGACTTCGACTATGCACAACTATTACAATCAATAACTGTGTACTTCTAGGCAGGAATAGAACCAAGCATTTGATTGAATTTAAATTTGTTCATAATGTTTATACTCAGCAAATCCAATCCTACCATTGTTCTAGTAAACAAACGAAATAGAATGAAAACAACAACAGGTTCAACTATATGTTGTGACTGTACGTTGGTGGAAGGGGAATTCATGATAATTTTGCAAATGTTGTTCAACAAGAAGCAATGAAGGCAGAAAGAAGCTTCATATACGGAGATAGATAAGAGTGATATAGATATAATACAAAATTCAGAGAAAGAACAATATAATCATAACATTAAGTATAACATGCATACGTAGTAAAAGTCATAAAGAACTGAAAATAGGAGCAATTATAAAGAGATTCTTTAATTAACTCAAACTTAGTCACATATATACTGCATTGTATTGAGTTGGGAAAAAGTTAACAAAGAAATTCTAACATTTCCAGATTACAAATAATAATTACTTAGCAGCTTTAAACCTAACATCGTAATGAGAAAGTTCTAAGATATTTGTTTTGATTATGAGTTTGGAGACTATTTTATTCCACTACTAGGATGCAACAGAAAGATCATGTGAGTAAAAACTATCAGCAAAAAATCAAGCAAACAAAACCGCAACAACCATAGGACAAGAATCACAGTTATCATTAAAAAGGAGCATGAGGGTGATGGACATGAATTGACATATTATAAACTCTAAAGGAAGAATACTATTGTCGAAAAAATATATGTATATAACTTGTGGTGTTGCAACTGAAATAATTTAATACAAAATATTGGTTGTCTAGTATCAAACTGCTAATATTAAAATATACAGCTTAACCCAGTAAAAAAGGTTGCATAATTTGTTGGAGCAATCCGGGGGAGCTCCACACCTTTGCATAAAATCCTATCTCAAGAGGGAGCTTAGGTGAAGGGGGAGCGATTGCTCATTTATTGGTAAAAAGAGAGAAGTTTACCTTTGCGGAAAATCATAGCTTAAGGGGGAGCCTAAATAAAGGAGGAGCCTAGGGATTTAGGCTCCATTATTTATGCATGAGTTGATTTGCACATTTATTTGCATATGTATTGCTATATTGTTTCCCTAACTTAAACGGGTTGCTAAACATCAAAAAGGGAAGATTGTTAGAGCAATCTGGATACCTTAGGTTCTGATTTTGGGGCAAAGGTTTAAGTTAGGTTTATTGTTGTATTTGATATGTGCTTGTGAGTGTGCAGGATGCAGGTACAATAAAAAAAAGTCCAAATGTGAACTTAGCAAAGGGAAAAGTCTAAGGGTGAGTCTTGGCAGTGTAAGTCCAAGCATGTAGTCTTAGCAACGTAAGTCGAAGTGTGACTTAGTAAAGGTTGAAGTCCCAGAGGCGCGGCCTCTTGGCAAAGGTTGAAGTCTCGGAGGCGCGGCCTCTTGGTAAAGGAAGACCTGGCAATAATGATAAGGCCGAAGGAAGCTCCTGAAGACAAGGTGTGAAAAATAGGGAAGCATTTGAGGGACGCAAAGCTGATGGAGGAGGCTAGAAGACAAGGTCGATGAGGTTGTGTGGATAAGGACAAATGCATGAGAGATCGTACTCAAAGAAAAATCCTAAGTTTAGGATTTTACTGTAGCAATTACCAGTGTTGTCAAAATCAAGAGTTGAGATAAAATCGTTAAAGCAATCATAAAATCATATCGTAAAATCGTAAGATTTTACATCATACTTTAAATCAATTGTAAAAGAAACCTGATATATTCTTTTTAATTGATCATTAAATATTTTAATCCAAATTATAACATAAATCTACATATAGAACATTTTAATTCATATAATCATAAACTACTCATAATTTTAAACTTTTAAACAACCAATATACTTGCCATGAAAACACAACATAAACATAAATTCAAGTCTAAAGCTTAAGTCCAAAGATAAATAAAACACAAAATAACAAATTAATATAAATCATTCATAGACAAGTGTAAATCTAAAATCGTCCCAAAATGATATCGTTTTGTCTAAAATGGTTCCCTTTTATTAACGACACAAAATCAATAAAATTATCTCAAAAATCATGTTTTTACAAGTTTAAATGGATTTTACAATTTTGATCCGATTTTACTTTAATACACGACGATTTCACTCGATTTTCATAAGTAAACTCGCAATTTTGATAACATTGGCAGTTACTGTAACAGTCAACTGGTGTTTTCATCAGTCTGTTAGCGAACAGAATACCTCTGTTCACTCAACCCATGTGGAGCAATCAACTGGTGTTTTCATCAGTCAACTGGTATCGAGTCGTTGGTTTGTAATCGTTGAATTCCACTAGCTCGAGGTGCTTGGCCAAGGTTGACGAAATAAGCTTGGTTAAAGTCTATTAGAAGTCTCCGAAGTGCTCCAAGCTCTTCTTGTGATCTAAGGGTTTTGGATCAACGTTGTGGTGAGGTTTCCCCACCGAAAAAGAGGTTTGAGCTAGCTGGGGGTTTCCGGGGAATCATTCACCGACGGATCGGGATCGTCCACCTTACGGACCGCTGTGGAATAGGAGTTTTATCTCCAAACCACGTAAACGAGCGTGTCTTTGTGGTTTGCTTGTCTTCATTCTTCTTGTTTTAGTTTAGCTTTCTACTTGTTAGTTTGTTTTGTATTCCGCTGTGCACTAACATTATAGGAAGCGAACGATTTGGGTGAGACGCTAATCAACCACCCCCACCCCCCCTCGCCCCGGCCGCCACCGCTAGAGGACGTCAAGGTCCCAACATAATTATATTGGTCTTCAAGGATCATTTGCCCGGTCTTTGGAATATCAATACTGAAAGGTTATCGCAAATAACTTTAAGATGCAACAAATTGAATCATAAATAAAGGCATAATACTCACCCTACCATGTTGCAGCTAAAACTAGACTGAAGAGTAGTATGCTGATAAAGTTTGTTGAGAACAATTGATGGATCTGACCCCTTTTTCAGCTAAAGAAAAAATGATATCAGCAAGGGATAGTTTAGACAGAAATTCTACTGCAAAAGAAGTTCAAATCAGGAAGGCATGCTATAAACTAAACTGACCTCAATAACAATACGCATTCCAGAGCGGTCACTTTCATCGCGAATATCACATATACCATCTAAAATCTGTTTTCAAAATCAAAAAATTAATTGAAAGAGACAAACTGTACCTCAGCTTCTCAATAAAAGGTGGTAAGAGACCAAATATTTGCAAAGATATTTGTTGATAATAATTATGTAAAATGGCACAAGGATGGGAAAGACACTTGGACATCAATTGTTTGAACAATTTCTTGACTGAACTTAAACAAAAAAATAAATCATTACACAAGAGCATATTGATCCATTTTTAAATAAATAGTAGGGGAACAATTCATGTACACCCCTTGTAGTTGAATGATCTTGTGTGTTAGCTCCTTTTTATACAATAAGTTAACCAAATATGTACACCCCTTGAAGTTGAATGATCTTGTGTGTAATTGCCTCCCTTTTATACACCAAGTTAACCAAACATGGTCATAAAGAATGAATGACAAAAAAAATAAAACCATCAGATTTTTCGTTAAGTTGAAATCAGGCTGAATTGAATTAATTTGAACTACACCAAGTTAACCAAAAATGGTCATGAAGAATGAATGACAAAAAAAATAAAAACCATCACATTTTTGGTTAAGTTGAAATCAGGCTGAATTGAAGTAATTTGAAATAATAGGTGAGCCATGTTAAATGACATCTGTACCAGTGGCAACCAAATTTTGTTATCAAAAAATATTATACTGTCAGATTCAGATATTCTACAAAATTCATCATCAAGGAATAATATTTAAGCACTAACAATTAAAAAGTCCCCTCTATTTCATTATTTTCCATATTATGGAACAAAAAGATGTACTGCATTTATTATCACCACAACATTAGAAACGTTTTTGTTTAATCACAACCAGGACCCAATTGCTTTCACGTGCCCCCTCTCTATTTCTTTATTTTCCATATTATGGAACAAAAAGAAGATGTACTGCATTTATTATCACCACACCATTAGAAACGTTTTTGTTTAATCACAACCAGGACCCAATTGCCTTCACGTGCCATTGTCACCCACCCCCTCCCACCCCCAAACATACACAATTTTTTGTATTTTGCACA
Organism: Zingiber officinale; assembly: GCF_018446385.1. NCBI lineage: Eukaryota > Viridiplantae > Streptophyta > Magnoliopsida > Zingiberales > Zingiberaceae > Zingiber > Zingiber officinale. The sequence goes on from NC_055989.1 coordinate 21,137,508, forward strand.
TTGCCATATAGTTCCCCTTCGTATACATTAAAAAAAAATTGTATTCCCCAACAATTAGATATTGGTATTACTTACATTAATGGAGATGGGAGGTCCTGATTCCTGAAGCCTCTTTCTTAATTAATGATAAACACAAGAGTATGGAACAGATTCATGGAAGGCACTATACAATAAGTTTTTTAATTTCCATCTAAATCATTGTAATCTCGCACAATTCCATTATACCATCAGTAGCATCTTATTGTTTATCCTTGCAGCCAAGATGACTCATCACAAAATAAGGGATTATACCCAACACATAGAGTTCAAAGTTCAAACATTTTTCTGGAGATATTCTAATTTGACCTAATTCAAAATGAAGTTGAAAAAAACACATTCTTGCTGGTTGATAACCAAATATCACACGTCTTGTGCTTAGTCAGATTGAAAACAATCAGTAAAACAGAAAATAAAGCACCATTTGTTTTTTCATTTACTATTTTTCATTTTCAATTTTTTATCTTCATCACATTCAAAGAAATGAAAGAGAGCCTTGGCGCAACGTTAAAGTAGTTGCTTTGTGACCAAAAGGTCACGAGTTCGAATCCTGAAAACAACCTCTTGCAAAAAGCAAGGTAAGACTGCGTGCAATGGATCCTTTCCCGGGACCCCACATAGCGGGAGCTTCGTGCACCGAGCTGCCCTTTTTTTATCACATTTAAAGAAATCAATTTGCCATACAAATTTTCCAAAATTAATTTTTGTTTTTATAAAACAAAATGAAATGAAAAAAGTCAAACCAAGCAGTGTCCAATTTTCCTATAAATTTTAAGCCTTGTTTACTCCAAAGCAGTGTTCTAAATAGTGGTTGAGGCGGCCGCCTAGGCAAGAAGCGTGCATCAACCGCACCGCCTTCGCCTTAGAAGGTGCATTAGGCGGTCAAAGATGAGTCAAGGCTAGTGAAGAGGCAGGCAAGTCAGGCGAGGCAGTGGATGATGCGATAAAGCCAGTAGGAGGGCGTGAGGTGGTCAAAGTCAACAAAATTTGAAAAATCCTAGATATATTAATACACTTTCTCTCCCTTCCAAAACAAAAATATCTCGTGCAAATTATGTGAGAGACTTATTAAGGGAGGAGTTTATTGAATGAAGCATCATATTACGGATATTGTAGGACAAGTTGAAACATAGCCTAAAGCATCCGATGAAACAAAAAAATAAGTAAGAGCTTATCTTGAAAATAGCAAGAATTATTAGTGAGAAAGGGTGGAAGGACTAAAAGAAGAGGGGCGGAAGTAAAAAATAGATGATGTAGAAGATAATGATTGTCGAGTGGAGAGGGAGTCTTCTAAAAAAAAGTTAAAGTACCTTGGGTCTATTAATAAGTGGACATCGACAATCGATCCACAAAGGCAAAACAACAAAACATAAATGATGTATTGAAGTTAAAGTTTACAAATGATGTGCATGAGTACTTTACAAGATGGATTTATAAACCGGGGATTTCTTTTCATGCAATTGACAATCAAATCTTTAGACAATTTGTAAAGACGATGGGCCAATTCGGCCCTAGCTACAAACCTCCAAGTCAATATCTTCAAAGAGCCACTTTTAAAGCAAGAAGATGAGAGGATCAAATTATCTCTAAAAAAGCATGAAGAAGAGTGGATGAAAAATTGATGTTCAATTATGACCGATACATGGATGGATCACAAGAGAAGAAGCATCATGAATTTATGTGTTAATTGCAAACTAGGCACTTCATTCCTTGATTCTATTGAAGAATCCATGGAGGCACACACATAGGATTTACATCTTCAAGTTTGTGGAAAAACACAGCAATGGAATTGGCCAATGCAACAAACAATATGGCAGCGGAGTTGTTGAAGGTTACACAACCTCATATTTCTTTAACCCTCTTGTGCAACTCATACAATCAACCCCATGCTTGAAGCAATTGGAAAGCTAACCAAGTTTAGCGGAATGCTTGAAAAAACAAAGACCCTAACAATATTCATCAATGCACATTATATAAGGATATTGTGAGGCCCGGGATGACTAGATTTACTACTTCATTTTTGAAAGATCAATTGAAACTTATGTTTACATCCGAGGAGTGGGGCAAAAAAAAAATTAAGGAGCGGTGTGAAGGGGAAAGCGACGGAGGTGACGATAACAATATCTCTTTTTGGAATGGTGTTTCTTTGGCTTTGAATGTTTTCACCCCCTTTAGTGAAAGTTTTACGCCTAATTGACAGTGAAAAAACACCTTCGATGACCTTTTTATTGAGTGCACTTAAACAAGCCAAGGAAGATATTAAAATGAAGAAAATGTCACTCCAATCTTGATAGTCCTTGCATTATACCGCTAACATGTTGAATCTAATTTTTTACTTCAAAGATCCAAGCATACAAAATGACACAAATGATTTGAATCTCGAATTGTGCTAAGAGAATTTTTTCCACCAACGAGGACATGCAATTCACCATTTCTAATAATGAATTGTTGAAGTATAGAAGAAAATGACGGTCACCGCATATGAGAAGGTGGATGTGTACCATGAATTTGATCCAGGTACATCTCTTTCCTTTATTTCTATTCAGATATACATGTCTCTTTTACCTATTTTTTGATTTATTGTTTTTTTTCTTTGCTTTTTTAAGTTGGATGGTAGTGAAATGGTGACACTCCAAACTTACAAAAAAAAATGGCAAAGAGATTTCTCTCTTTAACAAATAGTTCATGTGAATAGAGTCAATTTGAAGGGGTATATAGTAATTCATAAATTATGCTATCTATCCTTTCTTTTTATTAGTTTTTAATAATTTTCTAATTGTTTAAATACACACTAAGAAGAGAAATAGTGGCGGAGGAAGAAGAAGAAGAGTAAAAGACAAATTGGCAGAAATTTGCTTCTATCCTCTCAAGCTAGTGAAACTCAAGTTGGCTTATTGATGGTGGCGATGAAGATGAGGTCAAGCCAAGTTCGGGGCTTACTTGGAGAATGGTGGCAAAAGCCTCAAAGTGGATGAAGTGCTACAAGGAGGAGTACAAAAACATCCCCATTGGAGAACTTGATGAGGATTTAGATACATTAGACGATAATGCATGTGTAGATAATTTAGAAGATTAGTTATGTTTAGTCAATCCTTGTTGGCTTGAAATGTTGGATTGAAACTTTGAATTTTAAACTTAGACTTTTGGTAAAAGTAATGATATTACTTGTTTAGTAGTAATATAGTGATGAATCTTTATTAATTATCATGTTAGTTGCATTTATATATTTATTTGTAGCTTATATAAATTGTATCGTATTGGCTTATTTATGCATAAACATCATTCAATTGCATATATTACATAAAAAATTATGTATTATGTATAAAAAATAGTTTAAAAAAAAAAATCAATTGCCAAGGCAACATGCGGTCATTGACAGTCCCACCGCCGTCTACCGTCATTTACAACACAGCTCCAAAGCACGAAAAGAAGAAAGGATAGATTACATAAAAATCAAGATCTCTTCCTCTGTTTACCTATCTTAAAAAAGATGGATGGATTTGAAATCCATCTGCACTGTTTTTTGCCTTTTTTGTCCGTCCTAAATTGGACGGAATAAGTTTTCCGTCCTCTCTAATAGGCTGGCCAATTATTTTTTCATGCAAAATAAGTTTTTTGTCCTCTCTAATCAGCTGGCCAACTGTTTTTTCCATGCAGAATAAGTTTTTCGTCCTCTCCAATTTATTGAATCCAATCCCCTCACCGCGGACACACAACCTTGCCGTAGATTCACAACAAATCCACGAAGGAACATGCAACATCTGTGACGAGGTTGCGAACTCACAACCCCGCCGCCTTACGAAACCGCTGTGAAGCATCACAGTGACAAGGCTGTAACCGGAGGCATCGCCGGAGGCGTCTCAAGACGCCTTCGACGCCGCAAGAGGCATCCCGTGACGCCTTCGGCACCGTTGGAGGCGTCCCGATGTTTCCGGCATCCCGTGACTTCTCCAACGCCACCTACGACGCGTCGAGACACAGACACCTCCAGTGCCAATTCCGCTCGCCCGGCGGACGGTAAAAACCGTTTGTGCCGAGCGGCATGGAACGGCATTTTAATCTATGAATAATACTAAATTTAGCACGGGTGGCTTTGAATAAATAATGTCTCCTCTGAAATAATTCACAAGAGGACTAGGACTCCATTTGATACAAATGAATCTTCCAATACAAATGACCTAGCAATTTGCTAGCATACTGATATATGGTGATACAAACATACTAATCATGCCACCCAAAACTCACCTCTTGATGAACGAGGAAAATTTATGTTCCTAAAGATAATTAATACACAAGATAGGAACCCTTTTATAAATCATAATACAACCAAATCATGTGAAAAAATGTAACTTATCACTAAGGCCTAAAAAACCTTTTACAATATCTTGTTTTATCACCAAGAAATATAAGCTTTGAAAACTATTCTCTAATTTAAAATTTGACTAATGTTTAAATAAGTTGGTAAGTTAAATATAAATAAGTTGGTAAGTTAAATATCGATATATAGATGGATTAGAGTCAATCTTTTTCACAATAATAATAAATATGTTTGCATAGAACTTTCTTAGAGAATTCTAGAGCTAATGAATGCATGTGTGCTACAGATCATTCTCTTTGACTCTACAAGGCACATAATTATATGGTTTATAATAATCATTACTTGACTCAATCTTTCTTCTAGTATCAATGTCCATATTCGCACAGTAAAATCCTCAATTAGGTTGATAGAAAGTAGGCAAAGAAATCAAATCAATATGGTGACAAGTTTTACACTTACAAATTACTAAAACACACTAATAGACATTTTACTAGGATTGTTATAACTAATTTTAGCAAGTTTTGTTCTACCTTTTTTTTTTGTTCTTTTTCTTTCAAGTCCTTAAGGTAGTGTGACAATCATAGATTTAGTGGGCAATAATGATTTAGATAGTGGACAATAATATGTAAATTAACTCTAGGCTTTGCAAATATTTAATTGAATGATAGTCGAGGAAGTCTTCAAAAGATTCAAGTAAAGAATTGATAGGGGACTCTTTAGAAGACTAAGTAAAGGATTATTTAACAGGTTCAAATGCAGAACCATTAGAAGAATATTTAGAAGGTTAATCTAAAATCATCAAGAGCACTTTAGAAGAAGTAGAGGATTACTATAGAAGATCATCAAGGAATCATTTAAGAGCTTTAATCTGAGAATTGTCAGAGAGCTTTTAAGGAGTCTCAAGGATTGTCAAGGTCTCAATGCAAAGTTTAAGTAGAGGATTATTTGTAGGCTCTTGAGAAAACTCAAGTAAGAGATTGTTAGGGATTTCTTTAAGCAGCATGGAGGTCTCCTAGGAAGATTCGAGGAAAATATTTTTAGGGGACTCTTAAGTAGAGGATTATTAGTAGGCTCTTGAGAAAACTCAAGTAAGAGATTGTTAGGGATTTCTTTAAGCAGCATGGATAAAGGGTCGCTATAGGTCTCCTATGAAGATTCAAGGAAAATATTTTTAGGTGACTCTTAAAAGGCCATGTCATCAAAAGGTCAAGTCATCGAACAATTTTTCTACAGCAAAGACATAGGTGAGTCCTTTAAAGTCAAATTATTAGGAAGATCTAGAGAGCACCTCTGTGAGGAGAGTTCAACTCTTTCATTTTAATTAAAAGTTCTTTGATTGTGGGTGAATTAAAGACTTTGAATAACGTCTTTAATTTCAATTCACTAATGATAAAGTATTTGGGGTTTTCAAATTTATTAGTAATCATCTTTTAAAATTCGATGGAACATATTTTTTTCCATCAAGTTTATTTTCATTTCATGCCAACATATGATGGGCCCAACATCTATTACATAATGGTGATTCTATAGCAGATCTGATGGATTTTTTATTGGCAATTGCTACGCATTCAATGAAGGTCATGTCATAAAGTCAAAATAGCATTCAATGTAGGGAAAATAGCATAGAGATCTATTATAGTCCAATTGTCCATCAAAGCAAGGGTGTCATGTTTAAGTCTTAAGTGCATCATGAATTTCAGGCAAGTGGTTTATCCTCTAAGCTCAAAATAATGTGATGGTGGACAATGTGAATATTATTCATGGGTTTATATTGTGTGAAGAACTACTTGAATGGCTTGTTATGGCTATCGTGATTCTTAAGCTTGTCATACATTTTGATTTTAGGCCCTTAACAACTTGCATTTATATCTCTAAAAATAGTTTAGGGTTTGCCTCAAGCCCTCAACATATTGATCTAAGATGGTAAGTAATAATACTTCTAAAACAAAGTATGGTGCACTCGAATGAAATGTGATATTAAGGATGTCACTAGATTAATTTTAATGTTCTCTTTTCTTTTTTTTAACAATAGATGATGGTTCAACTAGGGTAAATATAATGTTAATAATGAAATGCAAATTGTATAAGAAAAAATAATTTAATAAATAATTAAAATTGATAATTAAATAGATAAAAGTAAATTTATAAATATGAAGACAAAATAATTAAATTGAGATGATGCAAGTCATCCATTATGAAGTTACTATAAGGTTTGAGTCTTAATCAATATACAGAGATTATCCCCTATGTGTTGTAAGTTTTGATTTACAGCCAGACTTGACAAGATTTAGTTTACAGATCAACCCCTTCTATGGAATCCTAAGGGTCTAGGCAACCTCTTGTTTGCAAAGAGTTAGAGAGGATCAAATACAAGGTAGAGTCTGCCATTATAAACCCTTTCTTCCCTGAAATCATTGTAGAAAATAGAAATTGATCCTTTTTAGATAGGGGTCCGGACAAGTCTCTGTCGAGCAGAGACAGAACTCCAGACCGACACAATATTTTTTGTAGATTTGGTGTGATTGTGTAGAAAAGCTTGATTTTAGTTAGGTTTGAGGTAATGTGGTGGATCAAAAAGTGATGGAGCTGAAGGGGATTAATGGGAAAAAGAAAACAATAAAAGAGAGCTATAAGATGATGAACGAATTGGCATTTGGAGATGGTGGACAGTGAATGGACAAGGGACAATTGGGGATGATAGATTACAAAACTGAACACCTAATCAGGAATTTTTTGCTGATATTGATACTAATTGATGTAGCACAAACCAATTGTGTTGCCCAAACCTCAACTCTCAACAAACAATGAGGAAAAAAATATTATTGATTTGTAAACAATTCATACAAGAAAATGCAACTTACCTCCTCTAAGTTATAATAAACTTTTAAAGTTCTAGTTTTATGTTAAAGAAATATCACAAACTTTTAAAAACTTAGAAATTATAGAATTTGTAAATCCTAAACCTTTAGAAGAAATTTCAAACATTGATCCCCAATTCTTGATTCTTGGACTATTACATGATTTCTTAGAACTTAAGCAACACAGCTAAAATGGAGAGCAGCAAAACAGTCTGAATTTGGTTCAAGGTTACGTGCAAAGAGGTGTGCTAATGTTTATGCCACATCAAGATATAAATGATGGGAGCAATATATCCTAATGTTTATGCCACATCCTAGCAACTCCACAAAGAATATATACTGGTATCCTAGAATAAAAGTATACATGGTTTTACATGGACTTGACTATTCGGGAAATAACACAAACAAACAGAGAGAGAAAAGATTTACCTTATGCTCCACAAGTTCAGCAATTTTCTCAACTAGAGCAGGTTTATTTGTCTGGTAAGGAATCTAGAAGAAAAAAAAGAGCAGATATAAGCTAAAATGCCTAGTATGTCCAAGTACAGAGATTAGAAAAATAAATATATAATCACCTCCTTAATTATTATGGCACTGCGTTTGGCTTTCTCATCAAGTATTTCCACATCAGTCTTCCCTCTCACCATTATGCTGCCTCGTCCTGTCCTATATGTTTCCAAGATCCTTCAGCAGAAGAAACAGTCAGATACTAGAAATGAATCTTTGTGCCAAAAGATAAAATAGGACAAAACATTCAAAAGAATCAAATAGTAAATAATGCAGCATGTGCCAAAAGGTAAAAATGGAGGAAACACTCTAACGCGACTTTACCCAAAATTTTCTAAAATTATTCCTCCAGTAGGAAAGTCAGGCCCAGGCATATATTCCAGCAATTCTTGGAGCTATTGCACAAAACAAGGAAGTTAGATCGTTGTAGAAGACAAGATCATTGCATGAAGAACAAAAACAACACATGTAACCTAAATGGGTTGGCAAGAAATGTAATATTTCTAAATTTTTCATTCAGCTAATAGTTAATTATTCATTTTAGTTAAATAATTAATTGATATTTATTAAGTTATGTTAAGAGATTTTAAACTGCATATGAATTTAAATGTGTGAGTCGCATGAAATTTTGAGCTCGTGCTGGTTCAAAAATTTGGCTTTTGAGTCATCTTTTATATGCCTCGAGTTTGGTTTGATTTGGAGACTTTATGGTCAAGTCATTATTGAATCGACGTCTATTTTGGTTAGACACAGTGATTGTAGCTTTAAATTCGGTTTGGGGTATTTCAAAGAGTTGGGCCAACTCTTCCTTCCCCCTCATGCACACACAAGTGAGATAGAAGTGTTTGGCTTCTCCGTTTCACCCAAATCCCAGCATCAATACCATCATCTCCCCTCTTCTTCTTCTTCCTTTCCTTCTAAGGTAAAGATCTCTAACCCTAGTTCTTCCCCTTGATTTCTCCTTCCCACTCTCTTCATTAGTAGGCGGCTGCAACACAAAAATGGGTTTTCAGAGGGATTTTTGTGCAGATTGACGGCAGAAAAAGAGACTATTTGTGAGGCGTGATTGGCTAAGAATTTGAGGAAGTATAAACCTGAACTACTTGTTGTTCTATAGAATTTTTGCTTTAGGGACATCTTGGAGGATGCAAATTTGTTTTGAAAGTGGAGTTTGTGTTGAGATTGATTGGTATTAATGGTTTGTTTTATTTTAGGGAAAAACCTTTAATCAAGATGAGGTGTTGTTAGGTGAAAAAAATTACTCTCTTTTGGAACGTGGTAAGCCCTCTTGACCGTGTAGCTAAATGTATTTAATTATATGTGTTTCCTAACGCTAATTTGGTTGTCCATTTGGCTTCAACAGTGTGAGAAGGAAGGGCGTGGATGACTCAGAGATCCTTCAAGTTTAGGGTTGTAAATGAGCAAACTTGGTGTTCGGCTTGATAATTACTTATTTATATTCTTTTAATATACACAAGGTCAATTAAATAAATAAACTTTGAATAGTTCGTTAAACTAAATAAATAAGTTTGAACACATATATGTTCAACTCATTAATGTTCATGAACAAAGATTGTGATCTTCGTGAATAATATCCGTGAACAATATTCAAGAAAAAAAATTGTGAATTATATTCATCAATAAATCTCTTATCAATATGGTAAATAAACAAAGAAACTCTCAAAATGAACAAACAAACTTATAAAGCTCACTAACCAACTAACAAGCTTAAAAATATAAATTTCCAAACAATCTAGCCAACTTGAATTGAGAGCTCGATAACATATAACAAACCAAGCTCGAGCTCATAAATAGAAACCAAGTCAAGCTTGAACAACTATTTCAATGGCTTGGTTCATTTATATATATAATGGTGTTGGTGGCCTGACTTGATATGCAAAGCCCAATGCATGTAACAATGTTACACTGAACTTGTACTTTACTTTATTCATAGATCAAAATTGATAGCTCGTTAGAGAGCTATCTTTATATATATATATATATATATATATATCTTATTCTTACGTATGATTCCTACTAAGTGACACCTTACTCGATATTGTCCCTATATTCTCAAGCAGGAAGAGGTGCACGTCCATTATCAACTCAGAGGGGACACCCCTATGATACCAAGTTATTATACATACATTTTAGGACCTTAATTTTAAGCAATCACATCCATTTTCTTGTATTGTGTTGTGACTACTATTAGATATACTTGCATGCTCTCATAAGATGTTTTACGTTCGAATATGTTGGTTTTGAGTAAGACCATATGTATATGACAGTCATAGATTGTGTCTGATGTTACCTATTTTAAGTTAAGATGATACTGTAATACTTCTACATCTATTCTGTGTGGATGTTCCAGATGCATGGTAAGCAACTCATATTTTTTTATATATTAAAATTTCAAAGGAGAAGTTGCAGAAATTTCCCTAATATGTGTTACTTAATGTTATTCTTTGGACAGAGTCTACCCCTTGCCTTAGGCAAGGGCAACAAGTCCACAAAAAAACTATTATGCCAATATAAATTTATAAATTAAACACAACTAAGTTATCATCATGGCGCGTTACTCCAACAAGGTCAAAATTTGCACAACTCATATTAACTACAAAAAAGGACAAACCATTCACTCATTCAAGGCATCCTCAACACTTAGATATGCTAATACTGAACAAGCAAGTTCTTCAACAAAATAACTAAGACTCGTAATTATTTTGTTTATGCAACAAAATAAAAGGTGATAGGATAACTAATTATATGTAATATACATTGCAACGCCATAGCAAATACAATAATAAATATTATTATTTATTTTTAAATAATTGCATAACAACAAAATATTAGGATGCTCAATCCTCTCATTTTAATTCATCTTTCTCTATGTTATCTTCGCTCTCTTTGTCCATGGATTGATTTGAGGATCAAAACATTCTTGATTGTGTGATAATTGGAGTTCATAAGTGATCATTGGAAGCATGCTCTATAACTTAACTAATGCTTTAGTTAACATCTCAACATGCCATATCTTGTCTAAATTTCTAGATATCTAAATGGTGTGACAAAATTGAACATAGATAATACATATATTCCAGCTTAAGGGATGGTTTAATCATGAGTTAATTTTTGTCCATGGAATGGTTAAGTCACTAATGAATACAACACAATATTTTCCTATACAAGGTTTGGCATCTTGTGTTGGTGTGGTTAGCACTAACGGGTGCGGTTAGCACTAACGGTCTAACTCAAGTTTTGATGAATGACAAAATAGGTTAAGTTCATTTCATTGTTATCTAACACTCTGACAAAGTGTGCAGGAGAAGCCCAGACAAGTCAACGGGCTAACCTGATGTCTGGCACGAAACCCAGCTAGGTCGACGGGCCGACCGGATAGCTAGCACGAAGTCCAAACGGGTCGATGGGCTGACCGGGCGTTTGGCACGAAGTCCAGCTAGGTCGACGGGCTGATCGAATAGTTGGCACGAAACCCAGACGGATCGAAGGGCTGACCGGGCGTCTGGTAGTTAAGTGAAGATAAGTCACTGAAGGGGAGTAACTGTGAGGACACGTTCCCGAGAAGGGAACATTAGGTGTCGATCCGACTTAGATCCATTTCGGATATCTAAGTCGAGATCGTGACTAGATTCCGGTCTCGAGGAGATAGAATCTAATTAATATTTTATTTGATGATAAACTGTGTTAACACTCTATTTTGCAGGATATATATTTGCCTCGGACTAACGTTTTCTTGTAGAAAGGAAATCGCTGGAAAACAAGGGTCCGAGCGCCCGGAAGGGATCCGGGCGCCCGGAGGTGAATTTTATCCCCAACGTTACTTCGCCACGTGGAGATCCCTGGTTGGCTCGACTACGTTATATTCAGAGCGCCGGAATGGATCCAGGCACCCCGAACCTCCTATATAAGGAGGGTAAAGGCTGAAGTCACAGAACAACAACTCACGATCTGCTCTCCTATGCTCCTGCGACGCTGCGAAGGCTCTCCGACAAAGTGCTAAGTTGTTTTTCCTGTACTTCTTTTGTAATCAATATTTCGAATTATTAGTGATTGCCAAACGAAAGCACTTAACGAGTGCGGGCCTTGGAGTAGGAGTCGACACAGGCTCCGAACCAAGTAAAAACTACTTGTGTCATTCTTTTTGCTTTTGATTTTTCCACTGCGTACTTTCGTTAAAATTTTAATCGATATTCATCCCCCTCTATTGAATTCACGTTCCAACAAGTGGTATTCGAGCATGTACCAATCTGATTTGGTGCAACCACCAATCAGATAAGGGGGTGAAACCTTTTTCATTTTTTTTCGATTTTCAGTCTTTTCGTTATATTCCAAACTGGTATTGTTACCTTTTTGAAAATATTTTTCGTTGCAAGTTATCTGAATTGGTGCAACACCAATTCAGCTTTTATATTATTTTTTTTCTTCCCGCACTACTAATCGGATTTTCCTTGTCTATTTCTTTACTTGTGTGCAAGTTAAAAAATGTCTCAAATTGAAAGTTTTAGCACAGTACGTCCTCCCCTATTCAATGGGGATGATTTTCCATACTGGAAGAAGCGGATGGAAGTCTACCTGAAGACAGACTTCGACTAATGGTTCAGCGTCACCAGAGGCTACAAGGTGCTGGTCGACAACTCCAGAATTCCACTGGACCCGAAACAATGGACTCCGGACATGAAGAAAAAGTCGTCAACGGACTTCAAAGCCCTCAACACCCTACAATGCGGACTGACAAAGGAAGAGTTGAACCGGGTAGGACCGCATCAAAACGCGAAAGAGCTATGGGACAAATTGATCGAGCTACACGAAGGAACTAGCGACGCTAAGGTAACAAAACGCGACCTCCACTTAAATAAGTTATTTAATATTAAAATGCAGGAAGGAGAAACGACGAGTCAGCTTCACGCGAGGAACAAGGACATCCTCAACAGACTCCACGTAACACCTTGTGGGCATCCATTGTGGATGCCTACAAGATTTCAAAAAATTTATCTAAATTAAAATTAGAATTGCACGAGCAAACTAACGCCGGGACCGAAAAATGTGTAGCCTTGTTTGCAGGTTCATCCAAGGAAAGGACGAAAAACAAGCCTGAGGTTGAGGATGAGTCTAACCAGGACTCTGAAGACGAAAAATACCTAGTGAACCTGGTAAGAAAAATGTTCACCAGGAGGAAGAAGCTAGAAGGACCTGTAAAAGATCAACCCCCCAACCGAACCGAGGAATGTGACCTGTTTAGGATGCAACAAGAAGGGTCACTACAAGAACGAGTGTCCGAGGTTGAAGAGCGACAAGACAAAGACATTCAAGAAAAAAGCTCTCAAAGCAACCTGGGACGACTCTTCTTCAGAAGAATCGGAGGCCGAAGATCAGAAGCACTAGGGCCACCTCGCGCTGATGGCCCTCAAAGCAGAGTCGGAGGACGAATCGGAAGACGGGTCTGAACCTGAATCGAGCCACGAGTCTGTACTCGTTTCCGAAGGTCCCGACGAGGTAAACTTTAATTTAAAATTATTGCATGTCTAAATAGGAAATTAATTACAATAGAAAATGAAAACAAATTACTCCTTGAAGAGAATCAAAATCTCAAGAAACAAATCAAAAATCCAAATCCAACTCAAGACCTAACACTTGAGGAGAAAAATTTATCACTAAAAATAGAAATTAATAAATTAAAAGATCTCTAAGAAAAATTTACAACAAGATCTAAGAATTTAGATCTAATTTTAAATAATCTTACAACAAAACCAGACTTAGCTACAAGTCAAGTTCAAATAAAACATTTAAATCATTAATAACCCAACACAAATAATCAAGTAAAGTTTGGGTTCCAAAAGCGTGCCTAACCGCGCAAGTAGGACTCAACCAATACTACATACCCAAAGAAAAAATATATTATATAAAATCAAATAAGTCAAATCAAAAACAAAAATATAAACCTAGACCAACAAATTCAAAAACTAAATATTTTAAAAACCACCAAAATTTAGAATATCATCAAGTCAGTTATAATTAAAAAAAGAACAGACATAAACCAAGAACTAAAACTCAAAAATAAAGGCCAATAATAGGGGGGGCTCCAGAATAGCTGACACCTCCAAAAATAATCTACCCGACAGGGTAACCGAAACTAACCTACCCGGCGGCAGGGTAATTAGGACTAGTTAGAAAGGAACCTAGTTTAACTTGATCTATGGTAACCGAAGCTTAGTCTATGCATGTCTAGGAAGATATGGCTTCGACCTGGTGCATTTGGCTAAATGAAACTAACCGAAGCTACACTTTATGGATCCAAACTAGTTAGACCAAGGTTTTATATTAAGTTCAGTGAATAGGACTATTTGGAAAACCTCGAGGGCATGGTTACTCTAATGATGTCCAAGTGACTCACCATAGACCAGAAGTTTATTCAGAGAATGTCTATTTGTTGAGCCCAAAACTAAAACTGAATCTAACACATAGTTAAACCAAACCCTAAAACTGAACTTAACTCATCTCACAAAATTATAAGATTCTCTAATTAAAAATTTAGATCGGGTGAGATGACTAAGGAGGACTAACATAAAATAAAATTAAATTAAATTAAATTAAATTAAATTAAAATAATATTGAATTGAATTTGAATTTGAAATAATATTAAAATTAAAATTAAAATAAATTAAATTATATTATATTAAATAAATTTAAATTAAATTAAACAAAATTAAATTAAATTAAAAACACTTTTAAAAGTTCTTTTAAAAAATATTTTAAATTATTTTAAAAATTTTAAAATTTATTTTAAATTCTTTTAAAAACTTTAAAAATTATTTTTAAAATAATTTTAAAAATTCTTTTAAAAAACTTTAAAAATCATTTTAAAAATTCCTTTTAAAAAACTTTAAAAATCATTTTAAAAATTCTTTTAAAAACTTTAAAAATTCTTTTAAAAAATTCTTTTAAAAACTTTAAAAATTATTTTAAAATTCTTTTAAAAACTATTTAAAAAATTCTCTTAATCATTTTAAAAATTCTTTTAAAAACTTTAAAAATTCTTTTAAAAACTTTAAAAATTCTTTTAAAAATTTTTAAAAACTTTATATTCCTTTTAAAAACTCTTTTAAAAAAATTAAAAATCATTTTAAAAATTCTTTTAAAAATTTTAAAAATTCTTATAAAAACTCTTTTAAAAATTCTTTTAAAAACTTTAAAAATCATTTTAAAAATTCTTTTAAAAAAACTTTAAAAATCATTTTAAAAATTTCTTTTAAAAACTTTAAAAATTATTTTAAAAAAATTCTTTTAAAAACTTTAAAAATCATTTTAAATATTCTTTTAAAAAATTCTTTTAAAAATTTTAAAAATTATTTAAAAAATTCTTTTAAAAAAACTTTAAAAAATTATTTTAAAATTCTTTTTAAAAAAAACTTTAAAAATTCTTTAAAAAAAAAAAATGAGCGCTCGGAGTAACCCAAAATAGCATCGATGTCGAGATATACCTAAGTCGGAGTAACCCAGAATAGCATCATCGATGCTATTCTGGGTTACTCCGACTTAGGTATATCTCGACTTTGATAATGATTTATTTTGATTTGTTTAATAGACTAGGATTACAAAAACTGTTTTGATTTTATCCTAGAATTTGAAAACACTATTTTTGAAAATAAATTTTGTAATCCTAGTCTATTAAACAAATCAGAATAAATCAATGTCAAAGTCGAGATATACCTAAGTCAATGTCAAGGTCAAAATACAATGATTATAATAGAATGTACATAGTGATGATGAAGTCTATCGAGATGAGGAGGAGGGTGGTCCAGATCCCAAGGAACGTAGCATCTCGATCAGCTAAGTGTGACGGGTTCGGGCATCCTCTCGGGAACTGGATAGATCACGTCGAAGGTCGGAGATATCCTGTCTCACGTCTCATCTCAAGTCGGAGACCTCCTGACGGAGACGCGTCATGGATAGCTCGAGTCCGACAACTCGATCGCCTAGAGTACGAGGAGCGGGACAAGGTGCTCGGCCTGGAGGTGGAGGTGGTAAGGGGTCGGAGCGTCCTCGCCGAATAGTGCGACCATAAGCTCATCCTACTCTGCCTCCTCCTGGGCATCTAGGTCTGGCTGGTGCTGTGCCCCCCTCCGCCAAGACAAGACACCCTCATCATTTATATGGACACCTCATAGAGAGAAGTTCCTAGGTCCTAAGACATCGAACTCAGTCATGACTCGGATATCGCCTCGGGTGACGTTAATATGTAGGGAGGCGAAATATGCCGTCAAAATATGACAATACGGTATATGAACTCGAGCGTTGGTGGAGACTCAGCTGAGTAGATAATGGTCTGAAAGATATGTAAACTAATGTCTATGTCTAATCTATGACAAAGGGCATACAATAAAAAGGAATGAAATGGACGCATCATCGCTATGTCGCGAGTGGACAACGGTAAGATGCAGAAGACTAAAACCCTATAGAGTACATAATCGTGAACTCGAAGGATACTAACCTAAACATAGTCACAGTGGGTACTCGCTCTCCTCCAAAAAAAAAAATACGAGTAAATCGTATCCAAAATAACGTGTGAGTAAGGATCACCAAATGGTAGATCCCTAGGAGGATAACACTGAAAAGGACACGTAAATGGTCGTAACTCTAAAAAGTCCTGGATAATTGTAGGAGATAATGTGATATCCGTACCAGCTACCCTAGTAGTATAAGTAAGATCATCTACCCTAACTAAATTATTATAAAATTTGGCACATAAACTTATGTTTACTGAACTGGTATAGTAAACAAGGTTCTGTAAATTATAGTGGTTAATGACCTCTACAGCTGGAATACAGGAACGCAAGAAAAACTGTCTATCTAAGCACTTAGTCTTAATAGGCATATAGATGATAGACTCAAACCTAATCCTAAGTTCGTCGATAGGGAACCTAGGGTCAACGCTAACAGTAGAGGGCCCAGCACTAAATCTAGAACGTTTTCTACATTGTAAAAAAAACTATACTAAGCATAAAAAATAAATGAAATATTTAAAGAAAACTTAGGGACGAAAAGGAATTTACTGAGGCATCGTGAATAATATTTTTTAGAAATGACGACCTCGATTGACTCGCAGCCGCGTAATGACCGGAGAAACGAGGAAAATTTTAATTAGTAACCTCGGCGGGTGTAGAGATAATTTTTTGGGTTAAATTCATTATTTTTTAAATATGTATTTTTTATTATAATAATAATTAATATAAAATTATAAAAATTATAAAATTTTACAAAATATTATAAATTTTAAATATAAATGTAAATTAATATTTGATTATTAAATATGCTTACTATTGATTTTATATTTTATAGTATTGAGTTTATATTTTAATATTTTTTATAAGATAATGCCTATTAAATTTTTCTAAAAAATATTTTAAAAAATAAATAAATTCCAAAATTCAAAATTATAAAATCATTTTAAAAGGTTTTAAATTATTTTTTGAATTTATTTTAAATTTTTATTTTTAAAGAATTTATTTAAAATGTTTAAGAATTAATATTTTCAAATGTTTTTAGATTAAGATACAAAAGAGTATACCCTTTATTGAATAGTACCCATATTTATATACAAACTATAATCTATCTTAGGAACTATAATTAGGCTAATTGACACATTTACCTAATTGACCTATATATATTACCTAATATATAGATATAATATGGTAACAAATAATATATACAAATATGTTAACTATTATATATAATATATTCTATGTAAGACATCTCTCTCAATTCATCCATCATTTTGCAAAAAATATCATAAATATCTAAAGCTCTCGGTTCCGGGCAACTCAACATCTCCTATCTTAACAATTATCTCACTATGTCTAATATTTCTAAACTTAAATTTCATATATTCTGTCTTTATTCTACTAAGTCACCTTTCCCTTCTCGTATTTCCCACCAAGGTTCTAAATTAACATGGTATCAGAGCAATAAATTCGAAATTAGGGTTTTTTTTCCTTTCCTATCAGCGTACGACAAACAGCACCCCCCCCCCTCCTTCCTCGTTTCTTTGGAGAGACGATCACCCTCGACACTAAAACCACGTGAAGGTCGTTCTTGCCCCCTTCTCTTTCAATTTTCTTCAAGATCTAGGTCCTCTTGCTTGGATTTGTTACGACGGTAAGTGTTGCCTGCCGCTTCCAGCCCTAAGAGAAGTCTTCCTGTGCTGCTTCCTTTCCGAGCAACAACACCTGTTGTGATTTCCTTCGGCGGAAACAAAGAGCGACAAATTGGGGCTTCATTCTTCCTCTGCTTGCCGTCGCCAACTTCCAACCATTAACAGTAGGTTTCTTCTAGGAAACTTGTCCCTGCCGTCAGCTTCCAAAATTGTTCATGATGGTTGCTGCTACCACCAGTTGAAACCCTTGCTCCTCTATTTTCTTTTGCTACCGAATCGAGAAGATCCGAAATTGCCAAAGTGTCAAGCAGAACTCGTTTTAGGTCTCTCACACCTTCAGCAGAAATGAGAGTAATATACACTCTTGGTTCATCTTGCTCTACCCATTCTATTTCCTTTTTTTATCACCGCGCCAGGTGTCGACTCTCCTTCCACGACACAGAGCTGCGACTGTATCAGCCTTATCCCTAGTGACTATCTCAGATAGAGTTGTAAACAAGCCGAGCCGAGCTTTGGGTTGTTCAAGCTTGTTTGATAAGGTTAAACAAGTCGAGCTGAGCCGAGCTTAAAATGAACCAAGCTTTTGAAATGAATGTTCAAGCTTGGCTTGGTTTATTTTTTATGAGCTTGAGCTTGTTTAAAGCTTGGCTTGAGCTTGGTTCGTTTAGATGTTATCAAGCTCTCAATTCAAACTTGTTTGATTGTTTGAAACTTTTAGTTGTTTGATTGATTATTGAACTTGATAATTTAAATTTATTTTATTTTATTTTATTGTTTATTTAGTATATTGAAAAGAATTTTATTAATGAATATGGTTCGTGAACATTGTTCACGAACGTTCTTCACGAACATTGTTCACGAACGTTCTTCACGAACATTGTTCACGAACGTTAATGAGCTGAACGCATATATGTTCAAGTTTATTTGTTTAGCTTAACGAGTTGTTCAAGCTTGTTTGTTTAATTAATCTTATGTATATTGAACAAACATAAACAACCTCTTACCAAGCCGAACACCAAACTTGTTCACAAACGTTTGGTTCATTTACAGCCCTAATCTCAGATTCTTCTTTTATTTGACTTGTTTGGGATAAAGTCTTATAACAAAAAATAAGTCTTCTATTGTGACGGATGTGGTGTGATGTCTAAGATCACAGAATATAAGCTAAATGGTTCAAACTATTTGGGAGTAAAACTATTCATCTTTATCTACAAAGTATTGACAAAAATATTCATTTGACTGATGACCGATTCAAAAATAGAAAGGATGCTCGTTTGTTCCTTCAAATTCGGAATTGTATTGATAGTGAGGTAATTAATTTACTAAATGATTACTTGGAATTTCTATACTCTGGAAAGGGAATTTCTCTCGCATGTATGAAGTTTGCAATATTTTACCGTCTGGAAAAACAAGATTAGCCTCTGATCAATTATTTCATGGCATTTAAGAAGACATACGAGGAGCTTAATATGTTACTGCCCTTTACCCCTGATGTGAAGGTTCAACAACGCCAACGAGAGCAGATGACTATCATGAGATTCCTTCCTTGTCTATCTCCTGAATAATAGTTTTTATCTCTACGGATGAATTTGCCAAGTTCTCAAAATCTCATAAATCACTCAAGTCTTCATCTCCCACTGTCACTGCTATTGTTGATTCAGCTAAACAAAACGCATGTCTTCTTTCTTCATCCTCCAAATAGGTCATTGATTCTAGTGACATAGATCATATAATAGGTAATTCTAGTCTATTTTCTACTTTACAGTCCAAAACTAACACTTAACTGATGATCTCTGTCTTGTGTTCATGTGTCTGGTACTATCAATCTTACCCCCTACTTTCTCTATCCTCTATCCTACATTTACCTAGTTTATCCTTTAATTTAGCATCTCTGTTAGTCAACTAACTCGTAATCTTAATTATTGCATCTCATTTTTTCCTAATCATTGCTTATTTCAGGATCTTTTAACGAAGAAGATTATTGGTAAAGGACACGAGTCTGGAGGTCTCTACATTCTTGACACACTGCTCCCAAATTCTTTTGCTTGCTCAAGTGTCACTTTTCCTTTCAAAAATCATTGTAGGTTGGGACATTCATCTCTCCCTTTGCTCAAAAAGCTTTGTCTATCATATGAAACATCACCGTCTTAGTTCAAATCCTACAGTAAATAAACGTGCTACTATTCCTTTTAAATTAGTTCATTCAATATTTAGGACCTTGTTCTATTTTGTCTAAACTCATTTTAGATATTTCGTTACTTTTGTAGATGACTATTCTCATGTAACTTGGTTATATTTAATGAAAAATCGCACTGAGTTATTTTCTCTGTTTTGTATCTTTTGCACTAGATTAAAACTCAATTCAATACGTCCATCCATACTTGCGAAGTGATAATACCAAGGAATATACGTCCGGTTTATTCCAATCTTATATGAGTCAAAATGGCATGCAACCTCTTGTACTAATACTCCATCCAAAAATGGTGTTGCTTAATGTAAAAACAGACATCTCATTGAGGTTACAGGCCCTTTTATACCAAATGAATGTTCCTAGACTTTTTTTGGACCGATGCAGTTTCTATCGTATGTTTTCTCATTAACCGCAAGTTTTCTCATTAACCGCATGTCAACCATACTTGCGAAGTGATAATGCCAAGGAATATACGTCCGGTTTATTCCAATCTTATATGAGTCAAAATGGCATGCAACCTCTTGTATTAATACTCTATCCCAAAATAATGTTGCTGAACGTAAAAACAGACATCTCATTGAGGCTGCACGGGCGCTTTTATACCAAATTAATGTTCCCAAACTTTTTTTGGACCAATGCAGTTTCTACCGCATGTTTTCTCATTAACCGCAAGTTTTCTCATTAACCGCATGTCATCCACAGTTCTTCATGGTGAGATCCCTTACAAAGTCCTTTTTCCCAATAAGTCGTTTCCGGTTAACCCTAGGATATTTGGTAGCACTTGTTTTGTTCAGGATGTTTATCTACATGTCACTAAATTAGATCGCAAGTCTTTAAAGTGTATCTTCCTTGGTTATTCTCATCTTCAAAAAGGTTATAAGTGTTATTGCCCCAGTATTAACAAATATCTTGTCTCAATTGATGTTACCTTCATGGAAGACACATCTTATTTCCCATCGTCACCTACTCCAACTCGTCAAAGGGAGGAATGATTTGTTGATGTATTCTGTCACATCCTCTACACTCGTCCCGGAACTGATTCCTGTCAAGCCACCTATTATTCAAGTTTATTCCAAGCGTCAACCTCATGATTCACGTCTTGCACCTACTACTTCATTATCAGATTCAGATCCAGTCCAAAGTGATGATCTTCCTATTGCATTACGCAAAGGTAAACGTCAATGTACTTATTACTTCTTTTGTTTCTTATAACGGCTAATCATCTTCCTCTTGCTCTTTTATTGCTTCACTCGATTATGTCTCTATTCCTAAAACTGTATGTAAGGTCATATCTTATCCTGGTTAGAAAGATACAATGATAGAGGAGATGAATGCTTTAGATAACAATGACACTTAGGACTTGGTCGATTCTACCTTCAAGGAAACAGGTTATTGGAACAAATGGGTATTTGCAGTTAAAGTCAATCTAGAAGGGTCAATTGCTAGATTAAAAGCATGCCTTGTCGCTAAAGGCTATGCTTGGACCTATAGTGTGGATTATTCTGATACTTTTTCTCATGTCACAAAATTAACATCTGTTCGATTGTTTATTTCAATGGTTGCTACTCATAATTCTGATATCAACAATGCTTTTCTTCATGGTAATCTTCAAGAGTAAGTGTATATGGAGCAACGTCCTGGGTTTGTTGCTCAAGGGAAGGGGAAGTCAGGGCAAGTTTATCGTCTTCGGAAAGCTTTGTATGGTTTGAAACAAAGTTCTCATGCTTGGTTTAGAAAATTTAGTCAAGTTGTTGCAAAATTAGCCATGATAAAGAGCAAGCATGACCATTCTGTGCTCTATAAGCAATTTGTAGCTGGTATTATTCTATTAGTTGTGTATGTGGATAATATTGTTATCACTGGAAGTGATACTACAGGAATCTCATATCTTAAATCTTTCATGCATACTCAGTTTCATACGAAAGACTTGGGAGTGCTGAAGTATTTCTTAGGTGTTGAGATTACGAGGGGTAAAAAAGGTATATTCAGTAATTGGTATTATTCTATTAGTTGTGTATGTGGATGATATTGTTATCACTGGAAGTGATACTACAGGAATCTCATATCTTAAATCTTTCATGCATACTCAGTTTCATACAAAAGATTTGGGAGTGATGAAGTATTTCTTAGGTGTTGAGGTTATGAGGGGTAAAAAAAAGTTCTCAACTTATTACAAGAAAATTGGGGGAAAGTCTTATAATACTTCAATGACTCAGAACATGCATCTCACAAGAGAAGTTATTTGAACATCCTGAGAGGTATCGAAGGTTGGTTAGGAAGTTGAATTTTCTTACTGTAACTCGTTCGAATATTGCATATTTGGTCAGTGTTGTTAGTCGGTTTATATCATCCCCAACCATTCATAATTGGGCATCGTTAAAACAAATTTTGTATTATTTGAAGGAAGCACCCAGACGAGGTATCATAATGTTTTTCGGATGCAGATTAGGCAAGTTCCAAAATGGATAAAAAATCTAATTCAGGTTATTATATCTTTGTTCGAGTAAATTTAGTCTCATGAAAGAGTAAAAGGCAAAATATTATATCATGATTCAATGCAGAGTCAGAATACATGGCTATGGCATAGTCTGTGTATGAGATAACGTGGACTAAAGGACTTAAAATTTTAGTACCAGCAAAATTATAGTGTGATAACCAAGCTGCTCTTCATATTGCATTGAATCTTGTATTTCATGAGCGAACTAAGCATATTGAAATTGATTGTCACTTCGTTCGTGTGAACAACTTGGAACATCTTTACAAAAGCTTTAAATGGGGTTTGGGTTAAATATCTTTGTAACAAGTTGGGTATGATTAATATCTATACTTCAACTTGAGGGGAAGCTTGGTTATCAATTAGTCTAATTATAGTTTCCTAAGATAGGTTCTAGTTTGTATATAAATATGTCTACTCTTCAATAAAGGGTGTACTCTTTTGTATCTCAAATTAACATAATATAAGCAAAATGATTAAAATGGAGGAGAGCGTCGGATGTTTTATGTGACCGTAAAATATCTCTAAAACTTAAAGAAAAATTCTACAAGACCGCAGTTAGACCTGATATGTTATATGGAGCTAAATGTTGAGCTATGACTCGAGCACATGAGCAGAAGATGAGAGTTGCAGAGATGTGGATGTTAAAGTGGATGTGTGAATATACGAGAATAGGCAGAATAAGAAATGAGAGCTTTAGAGAGAGTCGAAGTTGCATATATTGAGGGAAAACTCCGAGAGACACGTTTAAGATGGTATGATCATGTACTTAAACGACCAATAAATGTTCCAGTTAAGCATGTGAAACTATGACAAACATACATATCAAACGAGGAAGATTAAAAAAGGCTTTAGCAACAATAAAATAAGATAAAATTTATTTAAGTATAGATGATGATATAATAGGAGATAAAGCTCAATGGCGTAAAATGATCCTTATAGCCGACCTCGCCTAGTGGATGAGGTTTGGTTGTTATCATAATAGGAGATAGAGCTCAATGGGTTCCATTGCATCCAACTGCAAAAAGATCAGCTTATTTTAACAGGCCTACATCTAATTGTATTTGACAACCAACAAATCACTAGGAGACAGCATATGGATGGATCTATTTGGAACCTATTTGAGCAATTGTCCTGTTTGAACACATGGAACTATCAGGAAGGCTAAATAGAACATTAGAGGGAAAAAAAACAATACATGCAGAATGAGCTCGTTTAACTACCAACTCCTACGATATTTTATGGACAAAATTCAAGAGGAAAGAAATCATGCTTACAGTAGCCTCAGGATTTCGGATCAGAGCAGAAAGTGCATCTACAAGTTCCCCAAGGTTGTGGGGAGGTATATTTGTAGCCATTCCAACCTAGTTGTTCCAAAATGTAAATTTATTTGTTGTCATTGCTCACAGCTAATATGCTTTTATAAGATAAACGATTCATACAACAAATTTGTGAAATCATAAAATGAGCAAGAGAGTTTGTACAGCGATTCCAGAAGATCCATTTAACAGCAAATTTGGAATACGAGCAGGCAAGAGAGAAGGTTCTTTTTGTGAGCTGTCAAAATTGGGAACAAAGTCAACCTGCAACACAAACAGGGAATAAATAAAAGAACATAACAGAAGAAATCACATATTCTAAAATATATAGAGGGAATTATTAAAACCTACAGTATTCAGGTCCAAATCTGTTAAGAGCATAGCCTCAGCTAGTGCCTGTAAAATGAGTAAAAAATTAAGCAGAAACTTGACACTTCAGTATGGACACTTAGGTGAGGATAGAACAAAGTCAGCTGTGCATGCCCATATAAATTTGACAGCATTTCCACATGTTCAAATCAATATAGAAAATAATAGTACAGCTACAGTAATCAACTGGATTGTACAGGTAATCAGACAAGCCAGCTGATTTCCATTGCCATTAGTACGTCCTCATCAAGGACTTATAATAGGCATGTAAACATGCTGAACAATATCAAACTCACGTGTCCAGATAATATCTTAGCAGATTCTTAATTAATTTGCATGCTGAACTATAGCAAACTCACATGTCCAGATAATGTCTCAGCAGATTCTTAATCGACATACTGTTTGTTACTAACACATTTCATTTCAAATTTCTAGTTTCACTTAACTTGATGGACTCTTCGTTCCAAGTTCTGGAGGCCACAGTTGTGGGAATTTGAGATTATATGAACTATCAGGAATGACAATGAATCAAAGATGATATGTACAACATTCGTATGGAAACATAGTTTTAGAATAACAAACCAATTTGGTGGTCGTGCAAGTACTAGAATTAGTCCCCCCAAATGCATGGAACTCACTACTTGTTGACTTATTGGTGTCAATTGAAGGTGAAGTTACTATAATTAATGCTGTAGAAAACCAAAACAATGAGATAGTAGATGAATACAATGTTATAACTCACTTTTATATTTCACCTTACCTACCATTCATGGAAATGGATAAGGTGCAAAGTTTTTTAACCCAAAAGGAGGTATAAGATGTTGATTATTATGTCATAATTGCCATCAATATTGTCATATCACAGAAACAATATGTGATTGACAATATATTCCTTTATAAAATTCAAAAAGAGCATCAACATCAACTACCCTATCTAAAGATTTTACCTTAAATTTTGGATAGAGTGGCTAAAAAACTTTTGCATCAACTACCCTATCCATTCCTTAAATTTAGATTTAATGAATAGTGATTCTCTAAATTTAGGGAATGAAACATCTACCCTAAAAATAAAATAATATTTCTTTTTAATCTCTCTCCTTCCACTCAATCTTTTCAATCTCTCTCCTTCCACTCATTCCATAAATATAATAATAAAAAAATAAAAGAAAGAGAATAAAATAATAAAAAATTAAGGATGATGGAAATTTTAGGATAGTTGATGTAGTGTGTAGTAAAAAGTGATTGTCTAAATTTAATAAAACGAGTCATTTATCCTAAATTTTAGATATAGTAATAAGAAAACTGATGTGGATGCTCTAAGCACGAAACATTCATCACATAATGATATTTGCAGCATGTTGTGTGTGGCAAAATAAGTCTCTTCTGTTCTCAAGGCAAGTTTCTGCTTCCAACCTAGTCTATGTTAGGAACCTCTAAAATGTATGTTACTAGCAACATAGAACACACAGCTCAACTGTCATTATCGAACTTGCTTAGAGGGGTCAAGTCATGTGCTGACAGTTGACACCTCTAATGATATATCTAATAGTTGCATAAGAACATCATGCTAACAATATAAGTAATATTTAACATAAACAGATATGAATTTACTGTGCTAGCCAAATAACTGAAACTCATAAAACATGCTTCTAGGGGAAAAAACGAAAAATAAATGGTTAGTTGCTAAAACTAGCATATAGTTTCAAAGTTTTAACGAATCCAACACAAACTTCCATTTTTAGAAAACCTATGCACTTGCTTTCAATTTTGTAATAAAAAGTTTACAAAATTTTGAATTAATACATTGCACTAACATTTTAAATCATGCATTGATTTAATAATTTCAAGCCTTGTTATGAATTTTTTAAAAATGAATAAAAAAAATATTATTTAAACAATAATAGATTTGTAATAAAAAATTGAAAAAAAAAAAAAGAATTGTCATGTGATGTTTTGAATTGAAGATGTGATTGAAAGCACATGTATATAGTTGTTAAGAATGTAAATTTGTTGGAATGGTTAAAAACTCCAAAAAAAAATATATTAAAAAATATCCAAAAATAACATCAGAATACTTAATCCATCCACTTGAAAGAACATTGTATCAAAGTAGATTAGGTCCTCAGCCAAACTATTCAGATAGTGAAGAATATTGAACCAAAACAAGGAAGTACAACAATAAGACAGGACTAGTGTGTCAAACAAAAAAGATGTAAAGAAGACCAGATTACAATGTAAAAAAAAAATAGCCATCAGTGTTCCAGCAATTTCTTTCTGAAAATTATTAGCATCTTTGAGGAAAACATAAATAAGCCAAATAACAATGTCCATAGTAAACAACAATATGACGGTAAATTGATTCTGTTATTAGTGAATGAACAGGAGAGTTAAATCTGCATGTAATAGCATCTCGGAGAAAAAAATAAAGCTGTTTGAAGTTCGAAATAATTAAAAAAAAAAAGTAATTGTTAGTCATATTTCCCCAATAATAGAAAGAAAAAAATTGCAAGCATTGGGAAATTTTCTTCAGCTGTGTCAAACAAAAAAGATGTAAAGAAGACCAGATTACAATGTAAAAAAAATAACCATCAGTGTTCCAGCAAATTCTTTCTGCAATTATTAGCACCTTTGAGGAAAAAATAAATAAGCCAAATAACAATATGACGGCAAATTGATTCTGCTGTTAGTGAATGAACAGGAGAGTTAAATCTGCATGTAATAGCATCTCAGAGAAAAGAATAAAGCTGTTTGAAGTTCGAAATAATAAAAAAACAAAGTAATTGTTAGTCATATTTCCCCAAAAATAGAAAGAAAAAAATTACAAGCATTGGGAAATTTTCTTCGGCATAAGAATTAACCCTGCATGCTGTAAGCAAGTTCTCCATTAACAAGTATGCGAATGAAAGTCAAAGTATATGTTTCACTTCTGCAGAAGCTTGCAACAGTGAATACAGCTAGTAAATAGTTTGCACCATTGAATACAGCTAGAGAGCATAGTTTGCACCATTGAATACAGCCAAAACATAGACTCAGTAATCAATCAAATATAGTACTGAAAGCTCTATGCATATCAAAGTTGGTATGGAATTGTTAGTAGGTTCACTTGATGTATGTGATAACACAAAAAAAATAAAAATCAAACCTACTTCCAATCTGCACTCTGTATATCTCATTGCAGCAGGAGGATCAGCATCTATTGACCCAAAGTTACCATGTCCACGAATGAGAGGGCATCTGAGAGAGAAATCCTAAGAAAGATGTAAAAGAATAGTAGGTTGTGATTTAGTATAAGAGAAATCAATGTAGATAAGTGCAAAACAATGTAGATAAGCTTTCAAATTTTTAAAATAGCATGTTGTAGACCAACATAATGTTAAAGACTTGATATTGAATAAATATCTATCTATATATATGTGTGTATACAAAGACTTGATATTGAATAAATATCTATCTATATATGTATATACATATAAATCATAAATAAAAAATTATTGAAACAATCCATGTGCATCTCATAATCTGCATCAATATTTCACTGTGGAAAAACAACAAGAGAAATTAATGAAGATAAGCTTTCAAATTATGACAACAAAAAATGGCATGTTATGTACCAACATAATGTTAAAGATTACATATTGAAGATATAATTCAAAAATCAAAATTTATTCATGTGAAGCATGTAATGGCAATCAATATTTCATTGTGGAAAAAAAATACGAAAATTAGTAATCCAAATCAAAAGTCCTTTTTTAGTAAAAAAAAATAACAAATTTTTGTTACTTGAACAGTAAAAATTTCTGGAAATTAAGGAGAACAATAGAAAGTTTTAGAAGCCCCATGACAATGGTAGTGGTAAATTCTTAGCATTAGTGTTTTTGTGTGGTATTAATTATCATAGTCAATAGATCCCTAGCATATACATATTACATTAGAATGAAGAAACAGATAAATTGAATGTAGAAAAAAAACTGCAATTAATGTCCATATGAAATTGTTAATCTTAAGTTTTTGGATAGTAATACTGCAGGCAAGAAATGGAAAAGATTGGGAGAATACCTGCGCCATTCGAACAAGAGAATTATAAACCGCTGTATCTCCATGGGGATGAAACTTACCTAAAACCTGTAAGAAATAAGTGCCTATGAATGATAAGAACAATTTATTTCTTACAGTTTTTAACCTGTAAAAAATGAGTAGACACATGGGTTGCAGTAGAAAAGAGGAAAAATACTCAATGTAGTAGCAATGTCAAAAATAACAAGTTAGAACTTATCATTAATTGCAAAAAAATAAAGATAAAAAGATAAACAGAAAAAAATGATGTTGTCACCTCTCCAACAACCCTAGCACATTTCTTAAAAGGCTTATGAGACGAAAGACCCAGTTCATGCATTGCATACCTGCAACAATATCAAAATCATATCAGAATAACAAATAGAAGAGAACAGGCTAGATAAACAATCAACCAAAGCTTAGACGTTGTAAGATAATTAAACGAGAAACATTAGAATGGCAGCAAGTTAAACACAAAACTGGTAGCAATGATTACCAACATAAAATGGCGATCAAACCAAATGATTATGCAAAATAAATAAATCAGTTATTCCATCACAGATGATAAACCCATATGAAGATTTGTAGACATATTTTCAAATTGATGTGAGTGTTGATTTGCAAATTGAAACACCAAAATGCAAGACATTTGTTTTTTTTTTATTTGGCTCAAGACAACCAAATATTGCATACAAAAAGAGTCATTGGAAAAGCAGTTCAAACAGATAAATTGACAAACAATTTTCACGTATTTTCGTAACTTATTGTTGGATGAGTATCAAGGCACGAGGGAGGGTACCAACGTCATTCTTAAAGAACTAAAAAGCAAAACAGATTCACACAAGAATAAAAGGTACGCAATAAACACATGCAAGAAAGCTCAATAAGTCTACGCACAGTATCCTCCTGTGCACCGGCTTCAAACCATCCCGTACATCCGGCAAAGCACGACCGACCAGCACCGACAGGGCATACGCCATGTACGCCTCTTTGGCCTCCTTGGGGAGCTCTGCAGGGATAACCATTCCCTCCTGGGCGCCACTGTGCTCCTCCACCATCAGCCCACCATTACGGCCACCCCTGTCGCCCACCTCCCCCAACCTCGCCGTAATGGAAGATTCCTCCTCCCGGTCGCTCCCCTTCGAACTCACCGTCCGGACGGCCAGGGTCGACGCGGCGGAGAGAGGATGAAGTTCGACGAAGACGCGGCGGGAAGATGGGAGCGACGCCGAGATGGCGGGGAAGAGGAGCAAGGGGCGACAGCGAGAAAGAAAGATGGAGGAAGAGCCGAGGCGGCGCATGGTGGAGAGAGCCATAGCGAGAAATGGGAGCAATGAAAGCCCTAATCGGCTATATGGAGGGCGGAGGTTTCATTCGGGTTAGAGCGGGAGGAGACGAAGAGGACGGGAATGGAAGGGGTTTTGCTTGTTAGGGTTTTAGTGGATTGGGAGGAGTGATCCCCAAAACCCGTAAAAGGAACGGTGAGGATCGTATGACCGTTGGAAACAACCTTTCGACCGTTTGAAATAAAATAGTATTATTTCATGTGGTATTTTTAAATTAATTTGAAAAAAAATATCATTATATAATAATAATAATGCCGATGTAGCATAGAGGCGTAAGAGAGATTATAGAGATACATAAGGGGATTTTTGTCATTTGACTATTTAATACTTTAACATGCACTATTCATGTGTTGCTACAGAGGGAGGGGGTGTGTCTTTCCCGTCGTCAGGGGAGAAAAGAGGGGCATGGGTTTTGATCCGCCGCCTCCGGGAGTCCGACGCCAATACTAGCCGACAACTCCGGCGTTGATCCTCTCCCCTTCTCTTGTATACAAGCTAGCACCTCATGCGCAAGGACACACGGGACAGCCGTCGCCTCCCCCTTTCTCTATGCTCACGACATCGAGGAGCACTGCTGTCGCCTCCGGTGCCGCCTCTAGCGACCTCTGTCGGCCGCCCAAGGCCCTCTCCAGTGCTGCCAGTGCCACCGAGTGCCTCCTCAGCCGGTCGTCGCAATCTCGACGGTCGCTGAGGTCCTAACCACCACCAGAGGCCACCGTCTCTAGATGCCACCGCCTCCAGCGGGCGCCGCCTCTGGCGACCACCAACGCCACCTCCAAAGGCACCACCTCCAGCAGCCGTCACCACTGTCGTAGCTGCCCCCATTGGCTATTGTCATTGTCGCGCCTCCGACGGTTGTCGTCGCTACCTCATCCACAGTCTTCGCCCTCCGGATAATCGTCACTTGAGCCCTTAAATTTTGTACTATTTATTTGCCTCGGCCTTCGACCTGATACGATGTTCGACCTGCAAGCTGCTGTGGTATTCCGGCCTAGGTGTCATTGACGTATTTCAGCCTACATGTTGCCTTTTAGATCCGTGCTGCATTGGATTCCATGTCGTCGCCCCCCAGATTCGGCTCTTCAGCTGCCTCACATTCATCTGCTCTTCAAGGTCGCGATGACTTGATTAGCATCGTGACCAGTTCATCGATCCACCCGAGGGCGCCCCCCAAACCAGGGTACGTTACTGTACTCATCCTATATTTATTTCGTTGTTCTACTATTATGTGGCTACTTATATGTTCGTGGGACTCACCTCGAGCATCTCAGGATACCAGGGACCGGGGCAATCCGGTCACTGGCTACAAGTACGGTTGACCAGAGAACTTCTGACGACTTGATCAACACAGAAGATAGCTTACCATCCGGGTCATAGAGAGGTAGTCAATATTTCAAACGCGTCATTTCGACAGTTTCGTCTTCTCATATTCCTGACAAGATGAAATAATAATAATAAGTTAAATGAAATAATTTATATAATTGTGTACATACAACAACAAAACAACAAAACAACTTCACGCTTAGGTGTAGGGAGGTGGCTTGGGGAGCGAGACAATGGCACCGCAGAGCAGTGTTGTGTCCGGCAAGCTGTACTCATCCCTGAGTGACCACACCGGCGTTTGCACGCTGATATAGAGTTGCTGCCCCAGGTAGCGTCGCTCCCACAGTTCCGACCTCAGGTTCCAAATGCCGACGTTGTCGAACGTCATCAAGATCACTGACCACGACTTGGGAAACACATGGACGGCGTGCCCACTCACCACGTCGAGCATGTTGTATGTTTTTCTCTTCTCCGGCGACCATTTCCCCGGACCCATCCTGTGTACTCAAGAAGAAGGAGGTCGGCAAATGGTCGACAAGTAGTGATAGTTGTTGAGATAGCGACTTACCCGACTAAGAAGAAGGAGTAGTCATCCAGGTGGTATGCCAGCACGGCTTTCTCGGAGTTCTCGAAGATTATCTCCACGAATGTCTGGTATTCGATGGTCTTGACGCATGGGAGCAGCTTGATGGAGCCGAAGTCATCAACGGTTCATCGCCGCCAATGTCGTACATGAAGTAGTTGCTACCGAAGCCGAAGTACTCAGCGAGCTTGAGCGACGTCTATGTGTCGACGTGGGAGACGTCGTTGAGCGCGTACTGGAGCCTACCATCTATGAAATTCGGCGTGCTGGAGAGATGGTGTGGATGATGTTGATGATGCCGCAGTGGTAGGAGCCCTGGGGGTTGGGGCGAGCGGCGCTGGCCGTCAGGTTCCACCGGAATGACCGCCACTGGTTAAAGGACCAAGCCCAGTTAGTGGACGCCTTGGGTAGCACCTACGACGGCACAGCTGAGGAGTCGGCGTAGTGGACACACTACAAAAAAAACAGCTTTACCAACGGGGCTACCGACGGATAAAAATTTCCGTCGGTAAAGGCTGAATATTACCGACGGAATATTATATTCCATCGGTAATATCTACATTACCGACAGAATTAAAAAATTCCGTCGGTGATGTGTATTTTTTTTTAAATAATAGCTTTACCGATGAAATCTATATTCCGTTGGTAAAGCCGAAATAAACCCTAACCCTGCCCCTTTCCTTTCTTTCCACACGCGCGCGGCAGGCATCTCCTTCCTCTTCCTCCTCCCCGATCTTGCCGGTAAGCTCCTTCCTCTTCCTCTTCCTCTTCCTCTTCCTCTTTTGTAGCTTCATTTCTTTGTGGCCGCCAGCGCCCTGCTGGCCTTTGTGCCGGCCGGCGCTGGGAGTTGCGTGCCGCCAGCGGCCTCCTGGCCGCTGTGCCGGACGCCGGCGGCCTCCTGGCCGCTGTGCCGGACGCTACTGTGTCGGACGCTGGTATGTCGAAACTGCTATGCTGACGGCTGTGTCGAATATATGCTGTTGTGCTGGCCTGTGCCAGTCGTGTTTCTACTTGTTAATTTTTTGATAAATTTTATGCTAAATTATTTTTATTTTGTAAACAGATAGCATTTGTTGCTCTTCTCCGGTACACATTTACATCTTCAGGTATAATTTAGTTTATTGTATTTTATATTATTTGTCATTGTTTAATTTACATATATATTATGTTCGTATCTTAATCTGTAACATAATATCATTCTTTTGTTTTGTGTTTGTACGTTAATTTAAGATAATTTCTAATTATCAATTTATTAGTTTTAGGTGAAAATGTCTATGAACAAAGCTTGGATGTACAATCGATTAGAAAATGGATTTATTAGAGATGATTTTATTGCTGAAGTTGAAGAATTTGTCAACTATGCTAAAAGTCATCCAGAATGTATGAATGATGCAGAATTAAAGTGTCCGTACAATCATAAAAAATGTCAAAATAGAGCTTTCCGTGATGAAGATACTGTAAAAATGCATTTATGTAGGAATGGTTTTATGCCAAATTATTACAATTGGTACTGTCATGAAGAACCTTATTTGTATGAACCAATTGGGTCTTCCGGTGGTTCATCATCTAGCACAACTTTTACTGCACATGACTCATCAACTTATGATATTGGAATGCAATCAATGGTTCACGATGCAATGAATGCCGCAGTTGATTATTCCAATATAAACAAAACACCTACACCTGAACATCAGCAACTATATGAAATGTTAAAGGCTAGTGAAAGAGAAGTGTGGGACGGCATTCCCTCAGGTCACTCGCAATTATCAGCTACTGCAAGGTTGTTGAATATGAAAGCAGAACATCATTTTTATGAAAGATGTTATGATGACATATGTCAATTAATGTCAGAGTTACTTCCTGCTGACAACATAATGACAGATAGTTTTTACAGTACTAAGAATTGGTTAGAGGTTTAGGTTTGCCAGTAGAGAACATTGATTGTTGTGTAAACAACTACATGATATTTTGGCATGAAGATAACGAACTGAGTGAATGCAAAATATGTACTCACCCTCGTTATAAGAATGTTACCCGCATACCAGGGAAGAAGAAGAAAAATATTGCTTGGAAAGTGATGTATTATTTTCCTTTAACTGCTAGATTACAACGTTTGTATGCATCTGGTGCTACAGCTTGTCACATGACGTGGCATCATGAACATGAGCATGAAGGAGGTATTATGTGTCATCCTTGTGATTCTTCTGCATGGAAACATCTTGATACTGTATTTCCCTCGTTTACAATGGAACCACTTAATGTTAGATTGAGACTTTCCGCTGATGGATTTCAACCATTTGGTCAATCGGGACAGCAATATTCATCCTGGCCAGTTATATTAACACCATACAATTTACCACCCTGGATGTGCATGAAAGATTAATTTATATTTCTTACTGTGTTTATTCCTGGTCCAACCAATCCCAAAGAGAAGATAGATGTTTTCTTGCAACCTTTAATTGCAAAATTAAATGATTTATGGAATGTAGGGTCAGTGACTTATGATGTTGCAAGTAAAAGTAATTTTAGATTGCATGCTGCATTATTATGGACGATCAGTGATTTCCCAGCATATTCAATGTTCTCAGGATGGAGCACGGCGGGTAAATTAGCTTGTCCACACTGCATGACAGATTCTGATGCCTTTTCATTACCTTGTAGTCGGAAAGTATCCTGGTTTGATAATCACCGGAAGTTTTTACCTATTGATCACTCTTTCAGGCAGAATAAGAAATATTTCCTAAAAAATGTTGTAGTCAGAAAACCTCCTCTAGCATTCCATATATCAGGTGAAGAAATCATTGAACAAATAGACAGTTATGGATTTCTACAAGTATCTCAATCTGGTTCTGATGAGATAAATAGATACATTGTTAGGATGTGCCAGTGTGGTTGGAAAAAAAGGAGTATTTTTTGGGAGCTCCCCTATTGGAAGTATCTACTCATTCGACATAATTTAGATGTCATGCATGTTGAGAAAAATTTCTTCGATAATATCTTTAACACTGTGATGAATGTGCCTAGAAAAACTAAGGACACTGCAAAATCTCATGAAGAATTAAAACAATTAGTAAACAGACCAGAGTTGCATCAAAATGAAATAACTAATAGATTTCCAAAGGCTTATTATACATTAGACAAAGATGGGAAGCATGCTTTATGTAGTTGGTTGAAGGAAGTAAAATTCCCAGATGGGTATGCCTCAAATATGGCACGTTGTGTGGATATGTATAGGTTTAAGATGTTTGGGATGAAGAGTCATGATTGTCATGTATTCATGCAAAGACTTATTCCAGTAGCTTTCCATGATTTACTTCCGTATAATGTTTGGCAAGCTCTCACAGAATTAAGTCTATTTTTTAGAGATTTGACAGCGAGGTGTATTATGATGAATGATATGCTTCGGTTAGACATAGACATTTCTCTCATATTATGTAAGTTAGAGCGCATATTTCCACCCAATTTTTTTTATTCAATGGAACATCTGCTGGTATATTTGCCATATGAGGCACAAATAGCTGGTCCTGTGCAATATAGATGGATGTATCCATTCGAACGGTTTTTGAGAAAATTAAAAAATAATGTTCGTAACAAAACAAGAGTTGAGGGCTCAATATGTAATGCTTATCTAGTTGAAGAAGCATCTTCTTTATGCTCCTATTATTTTGCTGATAATGTCAAAATCATACATCGCAAGGTTCCTAGAAATTATGATGATGCTCAAGAAATAGACAATTCGATGCTTTCTATTTTTAAGTTTCCTGGCAAACCAATGGGTGCATCTATTTCTAGATTCTTAACTCCAGAATAATATCATGCTGCAAGAACATACATACTCTTAAATTGTGAAGACGTCAAACCATACATAGAGTAAGCTGACTTCTCTAATTAAAAAATTATTCCCCGTTCAATTTGTTGCTTGATATCTCATTTACCTTAAAATTACCTTCTTTTCCAGCCTATATGAACAACAACTATATCTACAAAATCCATCAATGGATGCAGATGGTGTAGCTGAAAAGTTAGAGGTTGATTATGGTTTGAAATATATGTAAGTTGGAGATTTTATTAAGTATTTAAGTTCGTATGTGTTAAGTAGTGTTCTAATGTCTACTAATTGTGTAGGTTAAAGACCGTAGAATATCAAATGTGACAGATGATAGGATCATGAATCTTGCATCAGGACCTCTTCATAAAATAAAGGTCTACTCTGGTTTCTATGTTAATGGCCTCAAATTACACGTGGCACTACGAGATTCACGGAGATTAACCTATAATTCTGGTGTTTGTGTCAAAGGATCTATGGATAACAATAACACTCAGTATGATTACTATGGTAGACTTGAGGAAATCATAGAAGTTGAATATCCTGCATTACATATTAAGAGGTGTGTGCTATTTAAATATTCATGGTATGATCCTACCCCAAGAATAGGTACCAGAATACATCCAAAGTATAATTTAGTTGAGGTTAATGCAAACAAAAGGTTCAACAAGTTTGAACCTTTTATTTTCAGGGTACAAGCAGCACAGGTTTTCTATCTTGAATACCCTACAAAGAGAAGAATGCCAGTGAATGGTTGTCTGTTTGTCGAATGAAGCCTCGCTCGATTATAGAAATGTCGAATACCACTCAGGCTACTGATGCATTTCAGAATGACGAAGTGGAGAGACATTCAATTGATACACAACTTGAATCTACATCTCAATTACTTGTTGATATTGTTAATGTCACTTATGAGGAGATAGATGATGGAGAGATGTCCAACAGTGAAGATGAATTGGTACTAACAGAGTCTAGCGATGAAGACTTGGAAACTATTAATGTTGATTAAATAGTTGCTAATGTAATGTCTGAACTGTACTTTTCTATAAAATTTTGTATTGTGTTGCTAATGTTAATGTTATGCATGTGTGTATATATATTTTTGTATTGTGATGTTAATGTTAATGTTAATGTTAATGTTAATGTTATTACTAGTACATGCATGCTATGTTATTGTGCAGATATATTATTATGGCTGAGCAGCAGACAGTAGCACCCCGTGGCTACAAAGTTATTAGAGTTGTCGGAGATACGTATGTATTTTTGTTATAATTAATACAAGTTATTAGAGTTGTTGAAGACTTGTTATTATTCATATCTATTTTTTTTCCTTGTAGATTTGTTCCTGATGGCCACCGGGTAGCCTCTTATATTACTAGTAAGTTTAAAGAGTGAGTATGTGCTTCTGGTACTACATGGAGGCATGTAGATCAGGAGATGAAGACATTTTATTACAATGAATTCGTAGTAAGTAAAATTAATATATTTGGTATTCAATAATATATTTATCCTTTCTTATACTAAAATCTATACTTATAATTGCAGAAAAGGTATACATGGGAAGATGGTCAAGAAGAACAGTTTAAAGCTACATGAAATAGTTATTGTGCTAAACTGTACAGAGACCTCATGTATTATATCAGGAAAAAGGGCACTAGGCCAGCGTATGTTTCGAAGACGATATGGAGTGCATGGACGGCCACCTGGGCTGTAGAAAGATGGCGAGAAAA
Source organism: Zingiber officinale (assembly GCF_018446385.1). Taxonomy (NCBI): domain Eukaryota; kingdom Viridiplantae; phylum Streptophyta; class Magnoliopsida; order Zingiberales; family Zingiberaceae; genus Zingiber; species Zingiber officinale. Next base: position 21,174,632 of record NC_055989.1, read on the forward strand.
TGCTGAAATGGCTCAATCTAATAGAAATACTAAGCCAGGTGGCCCGAGCATCGGAATCGCTCGGCATACGTAAGGATCGAAATCTATTGTTGAGCATGCTATGGATTTGGTAATTTAATTTAAAGCTATGATTTCTAACAATTTTTTATTTTATTATCACATTAGTATGTATAATTATGTCTCAAAATATTTGTGTATGTAGGAGCATGATCTTGCTCGGCAGCCCACATGCATGGAGGTATTTCTGAAGACTCATAAGAAGAAAGATGGGTCATTTGTCGATTCTCGATCTCAGGCCCTACACGTAAGATTATTAACTTTATTTCATTTGTTCATGCATTTCTATTTTGATTAACTTTAATAATTGTTATCAAATTAAATATTGATCAATATTGTAATTTTGAACACAGGATCGAATGACAGAAAGAGTGGCTCAGGCCTCTCAGCCACCATCAGAGGGGGGGGGGGGGAGTCACAGTCTCTATCCACCGATGCGCTAAATGAGATATATTATGATGTTGTCGGTGGAAGGACAAAAAACTCCACCCTCTACGGCCTTGGCTCCCAGGCCAAAGTGGCATTTGATCGTTTGAGGACTCCTAGGGGTCTTGCTAGTTCCTCTTCTTCTAGTGAGGTGCAGTCATTAAGACGCGAAAATCAAGAACTGCGCACTCAACTGAAGACAATGGATGAGAGGATGGCTTCTATGGATGAGTGGAGGGCTGCTGAGGAGAAGAGGAGGACCGACCAGGATACTCTCTTTGCCAGTATGCGAGAGATCATGGCAAATTTCGCTCGCACCCAGACGTCAAATGGTCTTGAGTCCCAGGAGACTCAAGACCCATCAGACCGTGATGATTAGTATGTTTCGAGGTTTGTTCAACTACTATTTAAATCTTTATTTATCATACAAGTTACATGCAAAATATATTTGATTGTTTTATTCTACTCTGCTCATTTCTAATATTTACATTAATATATGTTTCAGGCGTCAGGGTGTATATATTCAGCACGATCATCATCATCATCATCATTTTCTTTCTATCTAGATATTTATTTTTTTAAATGTAAAATTCATTATACATCTATGTAACATTTCAAATTATAGATTGATATCAATTTCTTCATAATTTATTGTATTTTACTTTTTGCAGGATTTTACACTATTAGTTGTTTTTGGAGTATTTGTTATCATGGTATGAATTTATACATTTGAGTACGGAAATACTTTATTTATATTATGTATGTTTATATATGTTTTGTTAGAATATGTAAATTGTGATTGAGTTAGTTTATTTGTAAACTGTGATTGTATATGTGATTGAGTTAGTTTATTTGTAAATTGTGATTGCATCTGTGTCAGTATTTGTGATTATATCTGTATTATGTTAGTTTATATCTGTATTTGAGATTATAGCTGTGATTGTATTTGTGATTATAATTTGTATACATGGGATGAATGAGAATACAAAAGGAAACTGTCAGTTTTTTTTTCTTTTACTGACGGAATACCGATGGAATCTGTGTTCCATCGGTATTCCATATCGTAATATACGGACAGAATTGGTATTTCCGTCGAAAATTTCCGACGGAAATACCAATTCCGTCTGAAATTGCCGACGGAATTAGAATTTTCGTCGGTAATTTCCGACAGAAATACCAATTCCATCGGCAATTTCCGACGGAAATGGTATTTCCGTCGGAAATTACGATACGAAGTTTTTTTTTATCAGAACCCCTTCTCCGACGGAAATTATATTTCCGTCGGAAAACTGGGGCGCCAGGTGTTCGCGTGTTTACCGACAGAAATAGATTTCTGTTGGTAGATACCGACGGAAATATTCCCTCCGTCGGGAAAATAGGTTCCGATGCATATTCTCGCGATAGATTAATATCCGTCGATAATCTGTCGGTAAGGCCCATTACCGATGGAATACCGACGGATAATTCCGTCAGTATTGCTGGATATTTTTGTAGTGGCGGTCAGCACCTTGCGCCTCAAGAACCAGCTGGAGGTCACGATGTAGTAGTCCCCTGGGGTTCTGGTCGGCCGTCACCAGCACGGAGAAGCATTGGCCGACGTGGATGTCGAGGGAGTCGTACAAGTTCTGAATCGTGTGGGATCCGTCCATCTCCACCAGCTCCATGGCATGACCCTGGAACCGGAAGTTGAGCGAGGTCTTGATGCCCACATTGCAGATCCAGTACCGGTACACCTTTCCGGCCTCTATCTCAAACATCGGCGCACGATCCTTACCGGGCTTGTCGTTGATGAGGACGCCGGCGGGGAGGCCGATGTTGCTGCCGGAATCGACGGTCTTCTCGAGGGCAGTGTGGTCCTTGGTGTACCAGTCGCCAAGGAGGACGGTGTAGTCGTCGGCAGGGGGGTCTAAGGGAACCGGGATGAGGAGGCGGTTGTTAACCCACAGCCCACCAAAGCCGTCGGCCGCCTTGTGCATCCCCAACGACGGGAAGTAGAAGAAGCCGCCAATCTGGTCCTTCACCTGGAAATGGTATGTAAAGTTGGTCCCTGGCAAGATCGGGCAGTTGGTTCCCACCACTCCATCAAACCATGAATTCTTCCTATGCTGAATTCCATTCCTGCCAAAAGGAGAAAAAAAAATACACAAAAATGTCTCCGACAATTGAAATCAAAATCAGATCGAGAAGCAAGGAGTGATCAGTATCCGATCGCATATATACCAAGTGAAGAGGAGGGGTTTGTTGAGGTTATTGAAGACATTGATGACGATGTTATTGTTGGTGGTGGAGTTGATGTTCGGGACGGGGAACTGGCTGTTGATGAGGATGCCCCGCTGAGGGACACCGAGGGGGGAGATGGTGCCATAGGTGACGTTCCATGTGAAGAAGAGGTAAGGGTCTTTGGCGCGGATGACACCGGAGACACCCAACAACAAAGCAAGAACCGCTAGAACAGTGTTGGCGGCGGCCATCTCTGAGTATGCAATGGATAAAGATTCAAAAAGGAAAACACACTCTCTCTTCCGAAATGAAAATTGAAAGGGACGAAGTAGTAATTAGCGAAACGCCATGGAAGTTCCCGGCTAGCATTTATTGAGGAGACGTGGATCTAGCAATCTAGAAAGGGTCGACTCAGGAGCTTCGAATTGGAAGGGATGGCCTCGAGGCGTTATATAGCGTGGCAGGTGGAGCTGATCTTGGAGGATAGAATTTGGAGGCTCGGGGAGACAACTCTAGGTTTGCCGATTAACGCAAATCGTTTGAACAGGAGATTAATTGTAGTGACTTGAGTGAGTTAGTCAAGGCTAAATTTAGACTAACTTTTTGTTTCAGCGTATGCAATTCTAAATCTATTTATTTTACTTCTAAGGGTGCGTATGGTTCAAATTATCATATATAATTTTAGTTATATGATTATCAAGTAATCACATAATTAAAATTATGAGGAATAAAATATAGCCAAATATTATTTGATTCAATCGTAGGTAATACAACAAAAATTTATTTATTTAAAGATTTTAATAAATAACCTAGTTAATATTTTATTATATTACTCTTGGTTACAATACCTACCATATATATTATTATTATTATTATTTAAATTTTACATTTTTTTTATTTTTTTCATGTTTCTCTTTATTTTTATGTGTTTTTTTTTCATTTTTTTAAAAAAATTTAAATTTTTTATTTTTTATTTTTTATGGTTTTTTTATTTTTTATTTTTTTTATGTTTTTATTTTTTATATTTTTTATATTTATATTTTAAATTTTTTAAATATTTTTTATGCTTTTTTATTTTTTTTTATTTTTTACGTTTTTTCTATTTTTTATGTTTTTGATTTTTTTCCCTTTTTTATTATTTTTTAGATTTTTTATGTTTTTTCTATTTTTAAAATTGTTTTTATGTTTTGTTTACATTTTTTTTATTTTTTAAAAAGTTTTTTTTTCTTTATATTTTCCTTTTTTTATTACATTTTTCTTTTATTTGAGGGTATTTTGGGTAAAAAAATTTCGTTAATCCCGGAATCAAGAAAAACCTCAATTTTCTAAGGTTTTTCGATTCCAGGTTGCATGCCCTTTTGTTGACATGTCGGACATGAAACATTACTCAGGAATCATCGATTACTTAAACCAAACAAGGTTTTCGTTGATAACCTTGGATGGATAACCAAGATTATCAAGGATAACCCTGAACTAAACGCACCCTAAAGGTATCCACATTACCATTAACTTGTGGACACGTTATTGTTTTTTTTTTATATTTGTTTGTTTTTTTTAATCTATAGGTATTAACGCGTTGAAAGAATTGAACGTGTTAATACTATAGTACAATTAAAAAGTATCCACGCTCCAAATATTAACGACAATGTAAATGCCCTAAGAAAAAATATTATATTTAATGTCTTATCTACAGTGAGTTCATTGATGATAGAAGGTTGTTTATGTGAACAAAAGTAAATCACGTTCAATTTATAGTTGATCGTGGCCGGAAAGTAGGAATTAACCCTTTTATCCTATAGTAGGAAAGTTTAACTAGTTGAACTGAGAAATTTTATTTTGATGAATGACTTGTCATATTTCATAGGTTCCTAGTTTAAGAGAATGAAAATTTTGTTTCGCTTAATACTGGTTAACATTTTTTTCATTTTCAATATTTTCAATATGAAGATTTCAAATAAATAAAAATGAGTAAGTTAAATAGGATGAGGCTAGTTAGGTTAGGAAATTGACTAAGCAAGTTAAGTGAGTCACTACATCGATGGACCAAGCTACTAATCTGGTCGATAAATATTAGCATAAGTGAATTGGATGAATTGTATGTAACAAGCCTATGGTCAAAATGATTATTCCTATCTAAGATTATCGACAAATAAGCTATCAGACAATTATGTTCTATAATGACAGAGTTGCCAATTAGTAAGGAAAGATCGGACCGATAGGAATCCCTACGAAGCTTGAGAGAGAGCTAAAATGAAGGTCAGGAAATGCCTTGGCTCAACCATTATGACGCTCAAGTCAAGTTTCCAACAAGGGAAGTGGAGAAGAAAAATAGTAAAATGAGAAGATGTTGGTGGTTTGTGGGTATATGTGCACGTACCTTTGCCCGCAAGAACATACTCCTTTTATATTATTGTTGGAAGAATGAAATGACACCTCTCTTCTCTAGGTTTTGGTTGATGGGATGCCATAATCTGAAAGAGAAAGTGTTAAATCATCGTATCAGAGGGGCATGTTAACCCATATTCTATACTATAGAAGATCATGTGGGTCACACTATGTCAACCATATTGTTCCACTTGCTTTGATAACTCACGTGTTATCCCACGTGTTATGTCGGCACACATGCTATCCCACATGTTGTGCCAGCCCACGTGCTATTGACTAGTTGGGGTAGTTGGGTCAGAGGGTTTGACCAATCAAGTGGAGAGGCATTGGATCGGTGGAACTAAGAGGTTGAAAAGGAAATGTCGGGATCGGAGGAGACGAGACGAGTGGGCTGAAGTCATCAAGTCAGCGAGGTCGAGAGGGACGAGCAAGAGCATCAGATCAACAAGGCTTTTTGTCTCGGGTAGGCTGAACTAAATGGTGAAACTTTTCATCTCAAATAGGCTGAGTAGAATGGCAAAGCTTCTTGTCTTGGGTGGACTGAGATAAATGGTGAAACTTCTAGTCTCAAGTACGCCGAGTAAAGGCTCAAACTTCCATCTCAACATGGCTATTGACTTTAGTACACGTATAGGCTTCTAATGCTCCCTACATCATAAGTCACCCCCGAGTCTAATAGAAGGAGACATGAACCACTGGACTGTTGTATTGTGACTGGATGAGATTGTCATGTCATCGTACCTTTGCTCTCCCCAAGTCCTTCATCAGCAATCAAAAAGGGGGGCGCGTGGCAAGATTATGTAATCCAAGCACCATCAATATTTAATGCCACCATATTCGATCAGCCTTGGTCATCACGGCGCACAACGTTGTGAAAAATAAAACAGTTATAATGATACCTTTCCGATGTCACGCCTATCAATGTGATTTAATTGATTACAATAATCGAGGAGCCATCTGGATCGTCATAATTAATAAGATTGTATTGATCTGTGCTCGATTAGATGGTGTGGAAGATATCTCGCCCTTTTATATCCAGGATTCGATGGTCACAGCCAAGCGGGCGAAAGTATATTAAGTTCGGAGAGGCATCGCCTTTATTCGCATTTCCTCATCTGCGAGTTCCCTGCTTCCGGCGCCAAGGTAAGTTCTTTTTCCAATCCCCTTTCATTTTTTTTTACTGTCGAAATCATAGCTGTAGGAGAACCGTCAAACCCTTAGTATGAGTCAATGCAGTTGACTTTCACTATATATGCCCGGGATGAGATGAGGATGGCCTTTGGTATCCCTATGGATCATAGAGTCCGAGTGCCAAAATTGGATCAACACCCTCATCTCTCGCCCTCAAGTTTCATCACCTTCTTTTATAATCAGTTGTTATGAGGCCTTCATTTTCCCATTTCCGAGTTCTTTCAAGACGTATCCAAGTACTTCCACATTCTCCTCCATCAGTTATCCCCTAATTATTTTCGCCTTATTTGCGGGGTCACCATCGTCTTTTGTTTGTATTAAATTTCTTTGTGCCTCGTTACCTTCCACTACTTTTTTACACAAATTGAATGGAGCTCGAGGTCTTCTATTTCATGGCAAGGTTAAGTTGTCACTTTTTAGACAAGTACCCGACTTTCCATAAGGATTGGAAGACTCGTTTCTTCTTTGTAAAGCCGCTAAGGGCTTTCTCCTATTTGACTGCATGACAAGTAAAATTGTTGACTCAACTGCCCTTAGGGTGATATAAAATTGAGTCGACGTATCTTGAGGTGGTGGATATCTTAATCGACTTATGCTTTGACGTGACAAAGCTGATTGAGGGCGAGGGCCTACTCTTCCTAAGCGGATTGAATCCAAATGTCATTGAGTTGTCTCAACCTCTCGATAAGCTAATTATCTTATTTTTCTTCTGTGATAACTGAATGTGTTGGGATATATACTATAAGCCTAGCTTTTGTATGAACATCTGTTTTGAAATATTTTGAAAAAAAATCACTTTAGTCAAATGTCTACATTTTATATTTGCATATATGTCAATGTAGTTGTCCATTTAATTTATATTGTAGATAATATAGTGTGTGGTGTCACACAGAAGATCATGTTATCGGTTCCTTATAAATTATAAATAGTAGCTCACAACCAAGATGGATTGAGATAAACCATTGGAACAGTTGTAGTGTAATTTGATATTAGTCTGTCTTGACTATAAAATTACACTAGTACACTGTGTGTGTATTGAGCGGGACCATTTGAGGTTGTTCGATTTATATCGACTATATAAAAGAACAGAACTTTTGTTATTATGGATTTGCACTCTCTTAATCCCTATATAATAACAAGCACGTACACTTAGTATTTATTTCTTTAACTTATCAATGGGTGAGATTTATTCGTTAAATCAATAGGCCCGACGAGTTGGGAAATAATACCATTTATATAGTGTGTTGATTGTAGAAGGAATCTGTATCCTAATTATTTAGGTTGATGATGTCCCCTTGAGGAGCTCATAAGGATTATCATGTAAACACTACAGGTGGACTTAGTCCAACGTAATAATAAAGTTGAGTGGTACTACTCTTGGAATCATATGTTAATTAATTGAGTTGTCATTAACTCATTTAATTAACGGACATACGATATCTTAAACACAGGGAGATTAACGCACTCATGATAAGAAGGAGCCCAAATTGTAATATGAGATTGGTGTGGTAGTTCAATAATAACCCTTTAGTGATATGAGCTATTATTGATGGACTTGAGTTGAGTGTTCGGGCCAAACACAGGAAGCTCAAGCCCATCGGGAGGCCTAAACCAATTCCTCCTCTAGATCCTTATTGTAGCCTCTATATAAAGTCTTGCATCCACCCATCCATAACCTGGTTTGGTTTAACTTGGTTTAGTTTAACTTAACCTGGTTTGGTTTAACTTAACTTGGTTTAACTTGGTTTGATTTAACTTAACTTGGTTTAACTTGTTTTTGGTTTAGTTTTTCTCTACCTTCCTAGAACCGACGGCAAAGTTATAGAAAGGGAGAATTTTTTTAAATAAAATTCTTTTATTCTTCTTTCTTTGTAACCGACAACAAAGGTTATAAAAAGGAGTAGGTGGTGCCCCCTAAACCCTAATTTTCTAATTCTTCACAAGCCTCTTCTCTCCTTGTGGCTGGCACCCCCTTCTTCCCTTGCTAGGGTTGGCGCCCCCTCCCCTTCTCCTTAGCTAGGGCCGGCGCCCCCTCCCCTTCTCCTTAGCTAGGGCCATCGCCCCTCCCCTTCTCCTTTGCTAGGGTCGGCGCCCCTCCTCCTTGGTGGCTGGCGAATTGGAGAAGAGGAAGAAGATTAGAAGGTGCCCCATCCTATAGCCTCTTTTTGTAGCCGACGGTTTAGAAACAAAGAAGAGAAGAAGGGTTGTGTTGTCTTAGTAGATTATCTCCTACACGACGTCCAAGAAGAGGAGAGTTATACAATAGAAGATCATGAGGCTTTTAGCTACAAAGAAAAGGTACAACTAGTTCTTAATTCCGATGCGTAATTAGTTTAGTTTTCTTTGTATCGATTTTGAATACCAACACAAGAGGCCAGCGATCTTGTACTTCAATCAAGGTGTGCTTTGATCCATCAAGAACTTGCTTGATTAATCAAACACATGTTTGATCGAACAAAAGGGTTGCTAGGAAGAGTTCTGTTCTTGTATAATTTTTTTTTACAGGGAAATTGAAATAGAACGGAATTCTAGTGCCTTCAAGTGGTATCAGAGCGAGTTTTCTGGCTCTGTGTGATTAGTTTTCAATTAAACTATGCACTGCTCATACATGAGTTAAGGCAGGATAATAGTAGGATGTGCTAGAAAGATTAACTCTGTGGTCGCAGACATCTAACTATTATGGCTTTTTATGTTTGTGTGTGATTTGAACCCTCGGACATGTTGAGGTTGTTTTGTGTGCGTGATTATAATAATTAAACACGACCGGTTGCTGTATTATTATTATTTTTTTACATTCCGTTCAATCTAGATTACATATAAATTCCTTTATGGAATATATATAGGATCGATAAATATAAATTTTTTTTTGTTGCGACTTGTATTCTTGATATGTGTGGTGCTATTTTGAGAACCGGAGGTGCGACGAAGAAGGAAGCAAGATAGACGCGATAGCTTGATCCATTGGCGGCATATTGGAGAACAACGTTAGATGATGCCATAATAGTTGAAAATTTTATTTTCATATTTATTGTCTTTATATGCTGTTTTATGTGTTGTGATGTGTGTACTGTAATGTGTGTGAATGTTAAAATTTCTCGATTTAAATAACTAAGTAGGAGAGAGATTATTTAAATAGATTCCACGGTCTCCATTACTAGTTTGTAAGCGATGCATTCAAACTTGCGCGTTGACTTTAAGTGTCTTCCTCCATATCGGATGAGTTTGTTTGCGGATCACTAGATCAAACTTCTTCTATGGATGATTATAGGAAATTATTTAGGTATGTGTGATCTTCTCCATCTGAAGTGGCACAATCCTAATTAATGGACTACGTATCAAGTAATGATATATACTTAAGCGCATTTAATAGTATCCTCCCAATTGGAGTCGCTACTATTATTTGTGTGACCGAAGATGAACTAACTATTAATTTTATTTATCATAAAGTTATGTTGACAAGATAATAAAATTAATGGGTAAAACCTCCTCTTACAAATGTTTGAATTAGTATACGCCCACACTATCGTGGCATACGAAATTCACGATGTTTTGAGGTGTTGGTGAATTTAAATTTTATTGTTTAAGGAATCAATATTATTTTAAATTCTAAATATTTGGCCAAATATTTTATTATGTGATTTTCAGGATTTCAAAATGGTTTTCAATCCTCTTACTGTTATTTTAAAAGAAAACAAACTCACTGATCCAAATTATATTGATTGGAAATGAAACTTGGATATTGTCTTAACTGCTGAAGAATACAAGTTCATACTTCTTGAGGTCTGTCCTAGCGTGGCTGATCAGGATTCTAGTGAAGAGGAGAAAGAGAGACATAGGAAATGGGTCAAGATAGATGAGATTATGCGATGTTACATTTTGGCTTCTATGTCAAATGTGCTGTAACATCAGCTTCAGGCTATACCCACTGCCTATGACATGATACTCAATCTCAAGGAACTCTTTGGATATCATAAGTGGGCTGCTAGGCAGGAGGCCATGAGAAAGGAGAACAATGAAGGTGTATCTTATTCATTAGTTGTCGAAACATGTTTAGCGGTGTTATCTACCGGTACTTGGTGTGTAGATACGGGAGCCACTGATCATGTCTGCAATTCATTACAGGGGTTCCAGGAAACCAGACGACTACATGAAGAGGAGATCACCGTCTACATGGGCAATGCTACGAGAGTGGCGGTTGTTGCAGTGGGAGATGTTTATTTATCTTTTGATAAGAATAAAACTTTGATTTTGAAAAATTATCTTTACGTACCATGTTTTAGAAAGAACTTGATTTTTGTTTCTAAATTATTTATGGATGGATATTCTATTTCTTTCGATGATAAAGTGGTTGTCAAGAAAAATTGGGTGGTTAATTGTTCCGGTGCGTTGGTTGGCAATTTATATACTCTTAATCCAATAACTCTTACGATGCAACAAATAGAAATTAATAACACATCTTCTAATTCTAATAAGAGAAAGCAACATTCGGAAATGAACCAAACATATCTTTGGCATCTAAGGTTGGGTCATATTAACTTGAGTAGGATTCAAAGGTTAATAGCCGATGGACCCTTGGGTTCATTGGTAGTGGCAAACTTTCCGATCTGCGAGTTTTGCTTGGAAGGAAAAATAATCAAAAGACCTTTTAAGGCAAAGGGGTATCGAGTCAAAGAGGTGTTGGAATTAGTTCATTCTGATTTGTGCGGGCCTATAACTATCTAGGCAAGAGGTGGTTTCGAATATTTTGTCTCTTTCATAGACGACTATTCGAGATATGAGTTCATTTACTTGATGCGTCGCAAGTCTGAGTGCTTTGATAAGTTCAAAGAGTACAAGGCTGGTGTGGAGAAACGTCATGGTAAAAGTATCAAGACATTACGGTCTGATCGTGGTGGAGAGTACCTCTTAGGAGAGTTTAGGAGTTACTTATCAAAGGCCGGGATTCAATCCCAATTGTCTGCACCTGGTACACCCCAACAGAATGGTGTGGTGGAACGAAGAAATATGACTCTTATGAAAATGATTAGATCAATGATGAGTTATTCAGAATTACCAAATTTATTTTGGGGATATGCTCTGGAAACGACAGCGTACATTCTGAACTTGGTACCTTCTAAGTCAGTACCCTCTACTATCACAGAATTATGGAATGAGTGTAAGCCTAGTTTGAAGCACATTCAGATTTGGGATAGTCCAGCACATGTGCTGAAGGGAGACGCTGATAAGTTGGAATCACGTACAGAAGTTCGTTTGTTCGTGGGATATCCTAGAGGAACGAAAGGTGGTTTGTTTTATAGTCTTAAAGATCAGAAGGTCATTATTAGCACCAATGCCCGATTTTTAGAAGAGGACTATGTAATGAACCACAAGTTCATGAGTAAAATTATTTTTGAGGAAATAAGAGAGGACACATCTACTTTAGTACCAACGATACAAGATGAGATACCACAAGTAACTGCAACACGTGTTACAAATGATGCACAATTACATGTAGTGCTTCGTCGTAGTGGGAGAGTTGTTAGACAACCTGATAGATTCATGTTTTTGGGTGAATCTTCGGACTTGATCCCTGATGAACGTGAAGCTGATCCCTGGACATATGATGAAGCACTCCAAGATAAAGATGCAGCATCTTGACAAAGTGCAATGAACTCTAAAATAGAATCTATGCATTCTAATCAGGTCTGGGAGCTTGTAGAACCACCAAATGATGTAAAAATCATTGGATGCAAATGGATCTACAAAAGGAAAAGAGGAACAACCGGGAAGGTGGAAACCTTTAAAGTGAGGCTTGTTACGAAGGGGTATACTCAGAAAGAGGGAATCGATTATGAGGAAACTTTTTCGGCGGTTTGGAAACAAAGAAGAGAAGAAGGGTGGTGTTGTCTTGGTAGATCATCGCCACACGACGTCCAAGAAGAGGAGAGGAATACGGCAGAAGATCAAGAGATTTTTAGCTACAAAGGAAAGGTACAACTAGTTCTTAATTCCGCTGCGTAATTACTTTAATTTTCTTTGTATCGATTTTGAATACCAACACAAGAGGCCAACGATCTTGTACTTCGATCAAGGTGTGCTTTGATTAGTCAAAAACTTGCTTAATTAATCAAACACATGTTTGATCGAACATGCGGGTTGCTAGGAAGAGTTATGTTTTTGTACAATTTTTTTTGTATAGGAAAATTGAAACAGAACGGAATTCTAGCGCCTTCAGAATGATGACTTTTTTGATACAACCGACATCATATTGTGAATTGTCCCCTAAGCTAACTTAATTGAGTCATGTTTTTTTTTCAAACATCTCGAACATAGAAGCACTTGAATGCATGTATAAATCTCGAATTTATCGGAAGTACCCAAATAATTCTCAAAATAGTTAATCACTAGTAAGCATTAAGTACTAGTCACCATGGTCCAAAATTTATACTTCATAAAGAAAACATCAAAATAATGCGGAGCATAAACTGTTGGAACCGAAAAGTAGCTAGAGGGGGGGTGAATAGCTTCGCGTGTGCTCGTCGTGCTTCGTTGCTTGTTTCTTCAAAGTGATGCGCAGCGGAATACAAAGAAACAAACTACAACAATGCTAACAATAGGATTTTACTTGGTATCCACCTCACAAGAGGTGACTAGTCCAAGGATCCACGCACACACACACACACCTCCACTAATAAACACTCATTTTCGGTAATTACCGAAGACGGAGAAGCCCTACAAGACTCTCAATACAAGTAGAAGAAAGGGTAGTAAAGAATAAGCAAAAGCTTACAAGAGATGCAGTAAAAACCCTAGCTTCTTCTTCTTCTCGTTGCAACTCGCCTCTTGACTTGGATGAACCTCCAAGAACCTTCAAGAACTGGCGGTGAGGAGCTTAGAGAGTGCTGGGGAGGAGCTGTGATGAATCTGGAATGAATCGGTGAAGTAGTATTGAAGGAATCGCGCCAACGCCTATAACGCGCCAACGGTCGAATCCCAATCGATTGGATTGCTCCCAATCGATTGGGGAGGCTTTGGATCGATCCACGGATCGATCCAGAGCGCCTCTGTGCTCTGAAAAAATGTCTGGATCGATCCACGGATCGATCCAGCGCTTATCGCGCGAAGCAGCACCGTCCCATTTCTGATCGATCCAGTGATCGATCCACTGATCAATCCACTGATTGATTCAGCTCTTGGTTTTTACCCAAAACCAAGTCCCAAGCCTCCCAAACCAACATCCGGTCAACCATGACTTATTGGTACATAAAACCTAGCATCCGGTCACCCTTGACCAGCTAGGACTCTCTCACCAAGTGTCCGGTCAATCTCTTTAACCCACTTGGACTTTTTTCTTCTTGCCAAGTATCCGGTCAATCCCTTTGACCTACTTGGTCTTTTCTTCCTTGTACCAAGTATCCGATCAATCCCTTTGACCTACTTGGACTTTTCACCAAATGTCTGGTCAACCTTGACCCATCTGGATTTCCCTTGCCTGGCTTCACTCACCAGGACTTTCATACTGCCTATCTTCACTCACTAGGACTTTCTCTTCTGCCTGGCTTCACTCACCAGGACTTTCATACTGCCTAGCTTCACTCACCAGGACTTTCACCTAGCTTCACTCACTAGGACTTTCCTCGTCAAGTATCCAGTCAACTTTGACCTACTTGACTCTTCTTCATCCACACTGATCAGTCCCTGATCAGACTCTTCCCACAAAGACAACTGCACCTACATTGTCCATGTGTCTACCTGTATTGTCAAACATCGAAACCATGACCAAGACTCAAGCTTGGTCAACTAGGTCAGCCTTAACCTGACGGATATTGCACCAACAATCTCCCCCTTTTTGATGTTTGACAATACCACATGTTGAGTTAGGAAATTAGACTAATCCCATAGCCTCAACTCCCTTCATACCAATATATGAATGATGGTTTCCTTCATTCTCCTCCTTTTCTAGAGGGCAAACTCCCCCTTTAGGTAATGAAGACCTAACTTAACCATACATTCTCCCCCTATTGGCACACATCACAAACATGCCCCCATCTATGGGCACACATCAACAACTTAACTTGTTGAATAACTCTCCCCTTTGAGACTCTCCCCCTGAATAGTTGCTTATCGTTGTTCACAACTTCACTTGTTGTGATCAACATGATAAAGAAGGTTCAATACCCTTCATTTATCCTAAAATCTACATTCTCCCCAATGTAGTCAAATGTCATCCTTGAGCATTTCGAACGTGTCACAACTTGTAACCACTTGAACAATGATGATATGCACTCCCCTTTAAAGTTCCAACGCTCAACCTTGAGCATATTTTTAAAAGAAGGTTAACCACCTTCCAAGGTTCATGAAAAATAGGTTTCATGCCCTTAGTGAGTAACTCCCCCTAAAGACATGGTGGTAACTTCTGTCATTACACTAACAATGACTTGGAATCCCTAAACCTTTAGGAAACCCAAAATTAGAAGTTTCGAGATTCAAATATTCAAAATTTGAAATAACCTCAGCCTAAACTTCTTCTTAATCTCACTTAGCCAATCCATCCTTGTTTTCAACATGAAAACACCCTTTTTATGTATACAAATGTATTTAGAGGGTTTGAAAAGGTTCCCTAGACTAAACATGGTTCAAAAGTGCTGAAATTAGGCTTTCCCAGCCAAAATCAGCAACTTGGATCGATTGGAGTTGGGTTCTAATCGATTAGACTATGCTGAATCGATTCACTGATCGATTCAGGCTTCCTGGATCGATCGACTGATCGATCCAGTGAGCTTCTGCTCGTGGAAACTGCCTTCTCAATCGATCCACTGATCGATTGAGGCACTCCAATCGATCGGGTGATCGATTGAAGCCCTGATATTTCTGAAATTCACTTTTAGTGAATTTCAGAAACCCCTAGAAAAATCTACAAAATTCCAAAAATAGTAAAAATTTGTGTAGACATTATTTAGGGTATACTTTATCATGGAAAAATAGTTTTCTAAGAAAATACTTCATATTTTCAAAGATTGACACAAACTTGAAAACTTGCAAAAACTTTAGTGTTTTCTTCAAGTTTGTGTCTAACTATTCAATGATGATTACTATCAAAAGATAGTCTTCACCAAGGTTTTCCAAAAGCATTTTAAATATATTTTCAAAACCAATATCCCACCATGTTCCTTGGGCTTAATGCACATGACTTGTACATTAGCTTTCCCAATGATGGGAAAACACATAACTATGTGTTTTGATGAACTTAAAACTCAAGGAAATGCACTAACTCAGCATGTTGAGTTTTGTTCGTCTTCCTAACATCTCACTTGTATCTATTGTGCATAAAACATATACAAGTCATCTTATAGGTCTTTGTGAGATGTTAATTTTGGTTTTGCCCTAACCTAGGGTTCATGCATATTTATCTAGGCATCTTGTGGATATTGACCATCCACCTAGGATGTCATTTGGTATACCACTTGATGATAACTGCCATTTGTCCTTAATTTTAAGGAAATAACATAATGCATGATAATGTTATGGCATACATCAAAAAGAAATAATTTTCAGAAGAAAATTTCCTATAACTACATGATGTATGTATGTCATGACATGGTATTTTTGAGTTTTTCATAATAAGTCATGAATGCACAAATAAAACATGATGTCATGGCATATAATGGGCAACCAAACATGGCAAGATTTAGCATAATTAAAATATACCTAGATTATCTATCTAAGTATCCTTAACCCTTAGCTAATCCTAAAGCATAAATCCTAGATTGCCCAATTTCCTTAAGAAAATGCCAAAACCCAACTTGACATTTCTTTAATCTCTTGAATTAATTATGCCAATTAAAAATTTAAAACATTCCTCAAATGTTGGCATATTTCATTTTCCCATAAGAGTAATCACTTTAAATTAAGGCTTAGATTTGCCTTAAATTCCTAAGACAATACCAAAGCCCCAATTTGATATTTCTTAACACTTGATTTCTTGTGCCATTTAAAGTCATCTCAAATTTCTTCCTTTATAGCACATTTTACTCTTTCCAAGAGTAACAATAAATCTATTTCATTTTCAAAGGTTAACAAAAACCTTGAAAATGCTCCTTGAGTGTCAATTTCTTCAAAGTTGGGTTAACTACCCTTCTTCTCAGAGTTGACACTCTCTAACCCATCTATGGGATAGAGAAAATGCTCCTAGGAACCCAAAACCTATTGGTGCTCCTTGGATGCTCTAGGTATTCACTAGGGATAACTTCCCTAGATACCTTCCTAGTGACCTTGTTTGGCTTCTTAGAAGTCTTGGTCACTTTTTCTAGGTCAACTCTAGGGATTGCTTCCCTTGTAAACTTCTTTGTGACTTTCTTAGACTTCTTAGAAGTATTAGTCACATTTGTTGCAAAAATACTCTTAGGGATAACTTCCCTTGTATTTTTGGCTTGACCACTAGACCTAGGGTTGGTTCCATAACTATATGGAACCCTATGGTAAGAGATTACATCCTTCTTAGCCTTTGGTTTGTATCCCAAACCCCTATGGCCATTAGATGACCTTTGTGCTCCTAGACCTAGGCTATGCTCATTTTGCCCTTTTAGGATATTTTCCATCCTTTTTAGGGTCTTTTCCATTTTATCAAGCCTTGTCCTCAAGACTTGATTTTCTATCACTAAGTCCTTAGTTTTTGGTTTTCCATTAAATTTATGAGCATTTTTATTTCTAGGCTTGTAGCTAAGGTCCTTAGTGTGATTGCCTAGATTTTTATCTACCTTCCTAATCCTAGGTGTGGTAGTTTTAGCATGGTAAGCTACATTATTTTCCTTAATTTTACCATGCTCTCTATTCTTATGGTAAATAGCATTAAAATGGTATAAGTTAGAACTAGCATGCTGTTTATCATAATGTAAAGGGGTAGGCTCAATAAAAGTTACCTTCCTTTTTACCTTAGAGGCTCCCCCTTGACTTGAGCTTCCTCCTTGAGCCTTAACCATCTTCTTCCCCCTAGGGCATTGACTCCGGTAATGCCCCTTTTGATTGCAAGAGAAGCACACAATGTGCTCCTTGCTCTTCTTTGTTTCGGGGATGGTCTCCTTTGGCTTCTCCTTGCCCTTAGGTGCCACTTGGCCCTTCTTCTTGGCCAATTTAGGGCACTTGCTTTTGTAGTGCCGATGTTCCCTACATTCAAAACATATAATATGATTCTTATTATTAATTGAACTATTTATACCTTCTTGTGTAGGGGTGGCACTTGCTCCTCCATTTGATATGAATGTAGAGGCTTTCTCTTGATCCGAAATCGATTTCCCTCCAATTGATTTATCTTGACTTGTGGAGGTGGAAGCTTCTTCATCCTCTTCTTCTCTTGACCCGGATGTGGAGGATTCTCCTTCTTCTTGATCCGGTGTCACCAAGAGTTGCTCCCCCTCAATCCTAGAGGTGGAGGTTTCACCTTCTTCTTCATCCTCTTGTACATGAAACAAGGAATATGCTCCATCATTGCTCTTTTGATTACACTCCCTTGAGAATGAAGCTTCTTGGATTTCCTCTTCTTCGGAAGTTGAGCATCTCTCAACTTCGGAGTCCTCCTCTTGATCTTGCTCCAATGAGTCACCCTCTTTGGATTCTTCTTGGTTAGGTACAGTGGAGGGGATCTCATGAGCCTTTTCCAATTTGCTCCATAGCTCTTTGGCATCTTCAACTTCTCCAATTTTCTCCAAGATGTTGCTCAGCAATAGATTGACCAAAAGCTTGGTCACTTTGTCATTGGCCTCACATCTTTGAATTTGTTCTTGGCTCCATTTGCTCCTTTTGAGAACTTTGCCCTTTGAATTCCTTGAAGCCTTAAAACCTTCCATTAGAGCAAACCATTGCTCTATCTCCATCATCAAGAAATTTTCAATTCTTGATCTCCAAGAATCGAAGCTTGTGGATGTGTATGGTGGAGCCACCCTTGTATCGAATCCAAGTCCATCTTGGAATTGCATCTTGAAGTTGAGCTTCTTGAATTCTTTGACTTTGATGAATTTGCTCCAACTTCTTCACCCTCTAGCTTTGCTTGTTATGTTTGCCCCTTCCGGCGGTGATTCCGGTGAAGAGCAACCTTGCTCTGATACCACTTGTTGGAACCGAAAAGTAGCTAGAGGGGGGGTGAATGGCTTCGCGTGTGCTCGTCGTGCTTCGTTGCTTGCTTCTTCAAAGTGATGCGTAGCGGAATACAAAGAAACAAACTACAACAATGCTAACAATAGGATTTTACTTGGTATCCACCTCACAAGAGGTGACTAGTCCAAGGATCCACGCACACACACACCTCCACTAATAAACACTCCTTTTCGGTAACTACCGAAGGTGGAGAAGCCCTACAAGACTCTCAATACAAGTAGAAGAAAGGGTAGTAAAGAATAAGCAAAAGCTTACAAGAGATGCAGTAAAAACCCTAGCTTCTTCTTCTTATCGTTGCAACTCGCCTCTTGACTTGGATGAACCTCCAAAAACCTTCAAGAACTGGCGGTGAGGAGCTTAGAGAGTGCTGGGGAGGAGCTGTGATGAATCTGGAATGAATCGGTGAAGTTCTGCTGAAGGAATCGCACGCCAACAGCTATAAACGACGCCAACGGTCGAATCCCAATCGATTGGATTGCTCCCAATCGATTGGGGAGGCTTTGGATCGATCCACGGATCGATCCAGAGCGCCTCTGTGCTCTGAAAAAAATGTCTGGATCGATCCACGGATCAATCCAGCGCTTATCGCGCGAAGCAGCAGCGTCCCAATCGATCCACTGATCGATTGAGACCTCTGGATCGATCCATTGATCGATCCACTGATCGATCCACTGATCAATCCACTGATCGATCCAGTGATCGATCCACTGATCGATTCACTGATCAATCCACTGATCAATCCACTGATTGATTCAGCTCTTGGTTTTTACCCAAAACCAAGTCCCAAGCCTCCCAAACCAACATCTGGTCAACAATGACTTGTTGGTACATAAAACCTAGCATCCGGTCACCCTTGACCAGCTAGGACTCTCTCACCAAATGTCCGGTCAATCTCTTTAACCCACTTGGACTTTTTTCTTCTTGCCAAGTATCCGGTCAATCCCTTTGACCTACTTGGTCTTTTCTTCCTTGTACCAAGTATCCGATCAATCCCTTTGACCTACTTGGACTTTTCACCAAATGTCTGGTCAACCTTGACCCATCTGGATTTCCCTTGCCTGGCTTCACTCACCAGGACTTTTATACTGCCTAGCTTCACTCACTAGGACTTTCTCTTCTGCCTGGCTTCACTCACCAAGACTTTCATACTGCCTAGCTTCACTCACTAGGACTTTCATACTGCCTAGCTTCACTCACCAGGACTTTCACCTAGCTTCACTCACTAGGACTTTCCTCGTCAAGTATCCAGTCAACTTTGACCTACTTGACTCTTCTTCATCCACACTGATCAGTCCCTGATCAGACTCTTCCCACAAAGACAACTGCACCTACATTGTCCATGTGTCTACCTGTATTGTCAAACATCGAAACCATGACCAAGACTCAAGCTTGGTCAACTAGGTCAACCTTGACCTGACGGATATTGCACCAACATAAACTAAGAGGTCTTCTGGTTGCACTGCCTCTATCCCGAGCTTGCTCACTAGTTGAAGCCTCTTGTCACATGCATCTCCTCTCCTGCAACAATCAGAGCATTCTAAACACTCAACATGTCCTAAACCATAATATGTATTAATTAATTCATATAACCATGTGGTCTAAAAGTAGATATACATTGAACAGTTGTAAACTTAACATCTTGCATAACATAGATATAATCATGGTTTTATCACTGTGTCTAGTTCGTAACCACTTGCATATCATAAACATAAACCCTTTGTTAAGCATACACATAAATATGAATTTTTGTACTAGAACACATGTTAAACAGTTTTAACCTTGACTACTTACATAAATATAAACATGATTTGCATACTAGAACATATATTGGACAATTTTAGCTTTAACTACGTGCATAAACATAAATATTATTTTTATATTAAAACATATGTTAGACAGTTTTAGCTTTAACTACTTGCATAAATATAAACATAAACATAATTTTATTGGCTTAGTTGCATTCGATGACACCATAACTTAGGTGTTAATCAAACACCTCCCAACACTAGATTGGTAGGGATTCAAACCTCGGAACAAAAACCACTACCCATACATAATTTTAGGCAAGCTTCTCAAACGTAGATCCGTGGTTCATAACTAACCCATAGGGCCCGGAACTTCGGAACGAAAACCCTTACCCATGCATAATTTTGGGCAAGCTCTCCAGACGTAGGTCCCCGATTCATAACTAACCCATAGGGGGTCCCAACCTCAGAACGAAAACTCCTTACTCATACATGATTATTGGTAAACTCCCCGGGCTTAGGTCCCTAGTTCGTACTCCACCTATAGATGAATATAACCTTGCCACCGACGACTTGAATACATGTTAATTATTTACTTAACCGCATACATGGACACATGATATTTTATCAGAAGATCCATATCATGCACAAATATAAATTCCGAACCCTATAGTAATTGTTTATAAGTTCATACACATGGCATATTATTAGAAATTCCATCATATACATATTCATAACTAACAAACTAATCTAGCATATTAAGTTACCAAGAACATGATTGAGTTCATCGTGAACTAACCCATGTAAATGAAAATTTAAGTAACATGCTAAGTTGTCAAAACATGATCGAGTGCAAAGCATCCTAACCTTAGAATTGAACCTAACATGTATTATAAAGTTACCAAAACATGATCAAGAGCTTAGCATATCAAACCTTAGAATCTGAAATTTACCTATGTTACATGGTTATTAAACATCGTCACTGGTATAACATGTTGAACCTAAAGAACCGAACTTTACATGTACTTGCAAGGTTATCAAACATAAGTACCTTCATAGCATGCTAAGTCCTAAGAATCAAACACTAACTTGTACTTACAAGGTTATCAAATATGATTACTTTTATAGCATGTTAGACCCTAAAGATATGAAACTAACATGTACTTACAAGGTTATCAAACTTGATTACTTTGATAGCATATTAAGCCCTAGGGATCCGAAAACTAACTTATACTTACAATGTTACCAACACGTGATTACTTTCATAGCATGTTAAGCCCTAAGGATATGAAACTAACATGCACTTATAAGGGTATTGATGTAGAGAAAGTAATAACAACAAGCAATTAATATTACTAAACATGCAACGTGCCATTTAAAACAAATAATAAGTATGTATATTTTCACGAAATTTATCAATGTAAAGAAAGCAATAACAACTAGCAATTAATATTACTAAACATGCGACGTGCCCTTTAAACCAAATAATAAGAAATTAATATTACTGGTTTGATCATATTAGAATAGTCTGAATAGCATTTTAAGTTACGCATGTTTCTTGAAATTTATCAATATAAAGAAAGCAATAATAAGTAGCAAATTAATATTACTCAACATCACTACATCACTACAAGAAAAATTCTCATAGACATCAGTGGAACAACAACAGTTTTAAGCAAAAACCGATGTCTTTGAGTATTTTACACCGGTTTTTTTAAAAATCGATGTCTATGAGCGCATATTTTCGCTCATAGACATCGATTTTTTAGCCGATGTCTATGAGCGCCTTTTTTTTGTTAATAGACACCGATTTTAACAGCGGTTTTTAAAACCCGGTGTTAATGAACCAAAAAAAAAATTTAATTTTTCCACCAGCCAAAATTTAGAACACTTCGTTCCCTCAAAACCTAAACTAATATCGCGCCGCTTCTCTCAGCCTAAACCTAAACCTAAACCTCCTGACCATCTCTCTCAGCCTCATCTCCCTCTTCCCCTTCCTGGATCTCTTCCCCTTCTTGGATCGATGCCCCCCTCAATCGGATCAAAACCACCTGCTTCTTCTCCACGCTCGCTGGCACGATCTGGCCGGGCCAGTCCGGCGGCTCCGACCTCACCGGCACCCACGGGGGCTTTGTTGAAGGCTCTTGCTTGCTCAACGACGGCGGCGAGCTCGTGTTGAGGCAAAAGGAAGCAGAGAACAGGGATGCGTCTCCTCCATTTCCTTGTTGCCGCTGAAGCTCGAGAATAGATTCCTCCAACTCTGAGCAAACTCCTCCACATTATCCTCCTCCGCCCGACCATCATTGACGCCGCCAGAAGGGAAGCACTCGGTCCTGGCGCCGAAGGCGCGACGGAGTTGTGTCCAAGCGGCTGCCTTCCTCTGCCTCCCCCAACCTCCATCGACCGAGTCCGCAGTAGCCTGACCGATTTGCCAGCACCAAGGAACGTGCAACCCACGATGCCCTTTCGCTTGCCGGACACAACGGTGGAGACAACGGCAGTGAAGACGGCGGCCTGCGACGGCGTCGTGGAGGCGGACCACGTCCCAGCGACCTGAACACCCATCTCCTCTCGACGTCTCCTCCGCCTCTGTGCTTTCAATGAAGTCAAACCTTACCTTTTCGTGACTGAAAACGTAGGCCTCCTCTCACCCTACCCGCCTATGGAAAGTGTTCATCAAGAACAATACTAAAACCGGACACTATCGCACGGTCCGGCACCAAGGAGTTCATGGAGGCACTCCAAGCCAGCGTGGATGTGAGCATGATTGGTCAATTTGGTGTCGGTTTCTACTCCGATCTCGTGAGGTATCTCGCTTCGGGTTGCAAGCCCAAGGAGAAATGGAGGTATATACTCTTCATCTGGCTTTTCTGCTATGCTTGCTAGTCCTTCCTGGGATCGTTGGTGGATAAATATGGATTGCCTTTGATCATGCATTTAGTGTACATAAGTTTATACAGGATCTTTATTGATGTGATTTTGTTTCTCCTTTCCAATTATTATGTTTTTTTTTAAAGTTTTCTTTGAATGATTAGTATATGGAATTCTGTAGGAACTAAATACATATCCTGTTAATTATCTAAGTCGAGGAAGACTTGGCTGGTTGTATTAGTTACTGTCCTAGTATCCTTGTGAAGTACAGGAACAAAGAAGATTTTTTTCCTTCGTATTAATATTGCAAATTAATCTTGTCCATTTATTGTACCCTGAATAAACTGCTTTATTTCCTTATTTAAGGCTCCTTGTTTATGAATTTGTTTTTTTTCCATTCATTTCCTTACATAGAGGTCAATGCTGAGAAAAGATCCATGGAGTTGGCCTCTAGGAATCAATAGTTTATCGATGTTGTTTCTTATGAAAATTAATTTCCTTGTACTTATTGAATTGTTTCATTTTTTCTATTCCATATGGAAGGGATGCCTCTTTGTTTATCTTTGAAGTTTAAAGAGATGTTTCACTGTCGTTGGTCATATTGTTATGATGACTTGTATGTTTTTTTTGCTGAAACAGAATTGGTACTGAACATGAAAAGTTTGGTTTTGAAGTTGATACTTTGCGCCGAATGAATTATGAGCAGATCGCAGACTTGCTAAATGGTTTGGCAGAGAGGTTTGATTGGGATAAAGTCATGGAAGAGAATTACATTATTGGTCTCAAACAAGTGATAAAATGTTTCTCTTTTAAGTGTTTAAGATTGCATAGTATGGCTTTGGGTTACTTCTATGATCAGGTTCGGCTCTATATAT
Organism: Zingiber officinale; assembly: GCF_018446385.1. Lineage (NCBI taxonomy): Eukaryota > Viridiplantae > Streptophyta > Magnoliopsida > Zingiberales > Zingiberaceae > Zingiber > Zingiber officinale. The sequence goes on from NC_055989.1 coordinate 21,198,531, forward strand.
TTATCATGTATGGCTTTGGGTTCCTTCCTCCTCGTGTTATAACATTTGAGCAACAACATCAACGTTTTAGTGAGTCATGATCCTGTGTATCTTGGGCATGTTCAATTATGCAGCAATTTTATTATTACATGTATTTCTGCACATAACTGTTTTTTTGCTTTACGTTTCATCTCACTTATTTTAACAACTAAATTGTGTACAACTTTGTTGGACCAGCATGTACCTTATGCGTCAGAAGTTTCATGATTTAAATCTATTCCTCATATGCTAGTCTTCCTAATCATTTGTGTTTTGGTGAACTTCTTGATGCTAATTATGAAGCCATTTCTGTTGGACTAACTACAATTTAACAACTTTCATTATGCACTTAGTATGTGTATGATATGAGTTACTTATGAAGTATACAATAGTCTTTTGTAGAGTATTTTGTTCTTCTTGAAAAACGTTAAGATATTGTAAAGTGCAATTGAATGTCTTTTCTGCATAATGCAGCAAGTTTTCTATAGTAAATCCAACATATATGAAAAGCTGATTAACTTATTTTAACCTTCTCGATCAACTTGTTTCAATTAGACATAATAGGGTTTAGTCTATAATGTTTCTAAACTATTGAAAAGTTATAACTGTTTTCAAAAATTTTATGCCTTGTGACTTTCTAGGATACTCTCTAGCTACCATTCCTTTGATGTTGAATTCTGAATGCTATATTCTCAACACACTTCATTTTGGCGAAGTTGAATTTGTAGACAAGCCTAGTACCTGGACTGATTTTGTTTCTTCTGCTTAATACAATGTTAAATCCGATTGGATGATTATCTGCCCCATGAGCTTAAGCTGTCAATAAATCACTTGATTTATGCTATTTTATGCAATATAATAAGTCATTTCCCCCCCTAATTTATATCGTTTAACTTGTGTGCCTGCAAACAATTGTGAATTTTCCTCCTTTATAGAGAATTATATATCTGCTTGCAAGAAAAGAATGATGTTAAGCTTGAGAAAGTTCTAAAGGAAGCAGCTATGGAAAACAAAACAGTAATATTAACAACTTTGAATGCTGCTTGGGCTTCTCCTGGTTCTATTATAGATTTGTTTTTTCAAAGTTTTCGGACAGGAGATGGAACACGTAGACTCTTGGACCATTTGGTAATCATTGCCTTGGACAAGAAAGCGTACATAAGGTGCATATCCTTGCATACTCACTGTTTTGCTCTTTATACTGAGGGAGTGGATTTCTCAGATGAGAAGATTTACATGACTGCTGGATATTTGTCAATGATGTGGAGAAGGATAGAATTTCTGCGTGTTATTCTCGAAATGGGATACAACTTTATTTTCTCGGTAAAATTCTCCTTCCTATGATTGGCCTTTGTAATATTCTGTTTGTTAAAGTATTGATGTGTGAAAGTGACCATACCTTCTGGATCTTCTTGTTCTCTAAGTATCTATTTCTATGTAGACTATCTTGCCTTTTTTTGTTCATAGCCAAGTTTGCAGGCAATGCTCTATTGTTAAACTTTGTTCCTTGTTTCTTGTTTGTGCAACATATTTTGTTACCCCTTCTTTCATCTGCTGCAAACGCATATAAGATAGAATCATATATATCTACAAATTTATGCATGGAATGCATGCCTAGGATAATAGTTTGCTCGAGTGTATGAAAGTTTATCCGATGGGATAGGCATTAAGTTGTCCATATAAGCATCAGTATGTGACAGACTCATTGTTATCCATGCTCTTACTGCCTAATATTCTTTATATAGCTTTGCATATAATTCTGTTAGCAGGAACTGCTAACATCTTGTACTACTGATACTCTACATGCTGTATCCTTTTTAGTCTTGGTTTATTAATATATTATTTATGTGTTTTTACAGTTTACAAATCTCAAGTACTCCAGAGTTGAAATTGATAAAGTGCGGTTTGAGTGGGCTGAATGCATGCTAGATTACATTTGAAGTGCGGTTCTACCTTGATGTGTTGTTAAAAGAATGTTCTACCTTGATTATGATATCTATTAGTTTTTGATGTAAAAAGAATGTTTGTGTATTTTATGGATACTGTTGTAAGAAGAATATTTATATAATTTATGAATATTTGTGTATTTTATGGATAATGTTGAATGAAGAATATTTGTGTAATTTGTGAATATTTGTGTATTTTTTTTGTTACTATTTCGGAAATCAAATTTGTACTGTTAAAAAATACTGATATTACATCCGTTTTCCACCGCTACAAAACCGGTGTTATTAACTAATATTACATCGATTTTACACCGTTGATGAAACAGTGTCGTTAAGTGATACTACACCGGTTAATAACCGATTCGAACACCGGTGTCGTTAAGTGATACTACACCGGTTTTAAACCAATGTCTAAAATGACAGATTTTTTACATCGCCTTCATAGACATCGGTTGAAAATGTAATAGACATCGGTGGAAAACCGATGTCTATAAGGATTTTTGTTGTAGTGCATGCAACGTGCTATTTAAAGCAAATTATAAGCAATTAATATTACTGTGTTAATCATATTAGAATAGTCTAAATAGCATATTAGGTTATGCATGTTTCGTGAAATTTATCAGTATAAAGAATCTAAGCAATATCAAGCAGCAATTAATATTACTAAACATGCAACGTTAACGTGCTATTTAAAGCAAACAATAAGCGATAGTAGATATGCATGCCATAATGTATATGTATACAGACTAAAAATAGTTGATAGGGAAAAACAAGATGAAATAATATAAAAAAAATAAAAAAGCAAAAAGGTAGGATGTTCTTGCTCTATCACCTATAATTTCCAACTAAGGTCCACTAATGTACCCTACATATACGTGACTCTTGTTTCGTATTGGTCTTGAGACGAATTGATGGAGATATTAGGAACGAATATATTCATCTTTTTGTCACAATGTACGTACCTCTTGGTGTCCAAACCTTGTATACGTTACCATCAAACTCTCAACGTCTCTCTCTTACTCCTTTAAGCTAGGGACAACGGCTCCTCTCATTTTTCCCTAAGTTTCTCTCCAGCCTCTTTTTCAAAGTCCTATTTATTAGTTGTTCCAATCATATATTTATTTCTAATTCTACCTTGTTCAAGAATCAAATAATTTATTATCATATATTTTAAATTTCATCCTTTACTTAATTAATTATGCCATATATTAGGACTGGACTCATATCCATATAAGCTAATATTAATTAAATCCTATTTACAGAAGGTAGAAATGCTACAATTATTTATTTACCATTTTCTATTATTTTATCTTATTTAAATTAAATGATTTATTTACTGTACATGGTTGATTTCGAGACACTACGGCTACGTTTGGTTAAGCGTAATGTAATTGAGCTTGTAATGTAATCAAATTTGTAATGTAATGTAATGTAATCTTGATTACATTACTACGTTTGGTAATGAAATGTATGTAATCTTTGATTACAAAGGTGATTACATTCTTTTATTTGGTGTCCATTATTTTTATAAGGAATGTAATTCATATCATTATAAAATGACAAAAATATCCTACGACTTCTACCGGCGGACGCTACATCTTTGTCGGAGCTTGCGGTGGCCGCTGCCACCGGTCGCTGGCCGCCGGTCGGCGGTCGTCACCGGTCGCTGGCGGTCGCCGACCGCCGACCGCCGGCCGTCAGCCGCCGGGGGCGGTGGCAGTGGCGGCGAGTGAAGATGGGTGGTGACAGACTAGGAGTATATTTGACATTCAAATTTTTGTTAAAAGTTGACCTTGTAATGTAATCGGATTACAATGTGTTTGTTTTGTAATCCAGATTACAAAACTTCATTACATTTTGTAATCCAGATTACATTACATTACAAGTTAAAAATGAAACCAAACAAAATAATCAGCTTTGTAATGTAATCTGGATTATATTATAAGGTAGATTACACCCTACCAAACGCAGCCTACATGTTGAATGCATCTCTTAACAAGCATATGAAGTGGAGTCGAGCGGTGCTAGAGGTGTCGGTGAACCCAAGGTCTCAAAGGACATCTTGAATGGAGCCAAGGGCTTAGATGCTATGCCTCAGTCCTGACCATCCATGGGTTTTGGCCCTGAGGCAAAGACCTCAAGCCAAGTGGACTAGGTGAAGGGATCCACCGAGGTGACAAACCCTAAGGCTTAGCCCTAAGCCAAGAAACAATGTCATAGGCAATACCCGATCCAAGAGAGTGTGGCGCGAGAGATTCAACCAATAGAGGGCGGCTGGTACTGTTCCTTCTCCGAGATCAAATCCACCCACCAAGAACTAAGAGGAAGTCATGACTAGAGATTCGACAATTTAGAGTGCGACGCTTGAGGGGAGGGCAACAGTCCCTCAGCCGACGAGACATGTTGATCGTGTTGGGTTCAGATCCTATTATTACGTCTACAAGACCAAGGCAAGCTACTTAGCCATTGTCCCGGTCCAACTGACTTGGCTAAATAAGGGAAAGTATTTTGATAGAGGCCTTGTAAAGTCTCGATCGAGGTCATCAAACGTGCAAATAGGTTGATTATGAAGGTATACACTCAAACATTGCCAGGGCCGGCCCTGACTTTTGAGGGCCCTTGGGCGAAAAGAGTAAAATGACCTCTATAGGAAAAAAATTTACTAACCTACGATTTGAATACAATTTAATAGAAAAACTTGAAAATCAATATATTTCATTTAAAATATGACAAACTCTATACAAAAGTTATTTCTTAAGATTATTCAAAAAGTGCAACACTATACAAAATATGTTTCCAAAGTTTCTCCAAAAAGTATAATACCTACAAATAAAAAAAAAATAAGTATGAAATAATCATTGAAAAAATCTATATCTTCTAACATTTTGAGAAACAAAATAATCAATAAGGTCTTCAAAATCAAGTTTTTCTAACACCTCATTTTCGATACATAAAATTGTCAAGCCATTTACATTCAAATCATTATCATCATTTTTTCTCAATTCTTCCTCGTCATTTGTTGCATGATTATGATTATTATTTTCTCTCAATTCTTCCCGCTCATTGATTGCATGATTATTTAATTCTTCTTGATTACTCGATTGCTGCTCATTTATTGCATGATCATTTAGTTCTTCTTGACTTTCTTCTTGCAATTCATCAACTGAATCTTCAATTGAAGAACTAGCTTTAAAAAACTTACGAAAAACACCTTTGTGAGTTTTAATAATCCGTTCCACTCTTTTTCTTTTATTTTTTTCTAACTTTAAGATTGATATTTTTTAGAAACATATTTGTATTATAAATTTTAAGTTTAGAAATAAAACACACAAAATCATCAACAAAGCTAACAATGAAATAAACATAAGCAGCGAAAATAATAGTCAAAGAACAATAAAACCTGGTTTGTGTTTGAAGCAATTGATATAATTTATTCTATGATGATTAAAATTGGGATGATTTATTTAAACTCTTTCAAATCGGTAAGAAAAATCATAAAATATTGACTCCAATACAATATTAAAAATCAATATTGAATATTGACAATAAGAAAAAAATATAGATAAGTAGTAACTTATGTTGTAAGTTTATATATTGATGAATGATATGTTGATGAAATTAAAATTAATAAAATTTTATAAGAAATCTTGGAAAGAGAAAAAATGATCGTTTACCTTCCTTCTTTTTTTTTCCTTTCTTTTCTATTTTAGATTTTTTTTGTTAAATTTTAATAGAATTTTTTTTAGACCTTTATTAATATATATATATATATATATATATACACGATTTGATATACTGCGCGACACGCACAGTGCGCGACTGTGCGCGTCGCGCAGTATATCATGATTTTTTTGTTTTTTTTTAAATTTTGATTAAATAAATAAATAAAATATATTAATTTTGATTTAAAAAATTAATAAAATATATTTTTTAAGATTTTATTAGTAGGATTGGCATCCTAATTGGGATATAATTTTTCAGTTAATTTTTTTTAAAAGATTTTACCTCTAGGGTTTAGATTTTCCAATTGAATTATAATATTTAGTTAAAAAAAAATTAAAAATGAAATAAATTTAAATATTTATGGAGTATTGTAATATGTTAAGGGGATATCTTAACATAGCTACTTATATAAAGAAATATTATTTTTTTTAATTCAAAATGTCGGTGTTTTGTTATTTTTTATAATTAATTTTTGAATTAAAAAAAATTTAAAATATTTTTTAAAAAATTTATTTCTAGGGTTCAGGTTTTGGGTTTTGGGTTATAGAATCAAAGCTATTTTTTTAAAAGATTTTACCTCTAGGGTTCAGACTTTGGGTTATAGTATCAAAGCTATTTTTTTTTGATTTTATTATCTCTAGGGTTCAGGCTTTGGGTTATAGTATTTAAGTTATTTTTTTAAAATATTTTTACCTCTAGGGTTCAGGCTTTGGGTTATAGTATCAAAGCTATTTTTTTTTTTAGATTTTACCTCTGGGGTTTAGGTTTCCCAATTAGATTATAGTGTTTAGTTTAAAAAAAAATTAAAATAAAATAAATTTAAGTATTTATTGAGTATTGTAATATGTTGAGGGGATATATTAATGTATTAGAGATTTATATAAGAAAATGTTTATTTTTTAATTTAAAATATTAAAAAAAAAATCAAAAAATAAAAAAAATCCGATTGATATCGTGCGCGCGCGCACAGTCGCGTACTGTGCAAGCACACACGATATCAATCCTCTCTCTCTCTCTCTCTCTCTCTATATATATATATATATATATATATATATATATATATATATATATATATTTAAACAGAAGTAGATTAACAGAAATAGAGTAACAAAAGTAGATTAACAGTAAATAACTTGACAGTAAATAGTAAAATAGTAATAGTAAAATAGTAATAGTTAACAGTAAATAGTAAAAGAAAAATACAGTAATAGTGAAGTGCAGAAATAAAGTAGATAGTCACAATACCGTGATGGTATGGTTAAATATATTGACTTTTTAAATTTTTACTCTTTTTTTTTTTTACTAAACTGCTTTCTTTTCTTATTTGTTTTCCAGGGAGCCTCACCTGTTCAGGACCTCACCTTTCAATCAGTGCCCCGGCTTAGGCGTAAGATTTTGGGTTGCTACCCTTCTTACTTAGCCCGCACAGGTCTTATATGATTTTGATTATTCCTGATACAGTTACTGTTCACCTTTCGGTTACTAAGACAAGGACTGAGGAAAAGAACTAAGACGAGAGAGACAGAATGTTTTTGAGTCTAAACTTAGATTATCATTATAAAACAAGCAACAAGCATAGATCTTATTTAGTAGAGAATTTTTACAGAGAGTTACATGAAATTTTTACATAAAGATAGCTTACATAGAAGACAACATATATTACATAAAAGTACCGAATTTTTACATAACTTAACAGAGAGAACTTACAAACACACTTGCGCAAACTTGAAGAACAGCGGAAGAGTATGGACAGTAGTGAGTGCAGTGGGGGAAAGTGGATGCTTCAGCAAGAGAGTTTTGGGGTCCTTTTATAGGAGAAGGAGAGAGCTTTTCTTGGAGGAGAAGGAAAGCAGAGAAAGAGAGGGGTCTGGAAAGAGAAGGCTTGGCGAAAGACAAGTGGAAAGCTCTAGAAAATGGAAAGGGGGCCTGGCAAAAGAAGGGTTTAGTTGAGGGGACAGATGGCTTCTTTTTAGGTGGGTGGACATAGTGGCTAGGTGGCAGAAAAACGTCATGAATGACGTTTTTGGTAGATGTTACTGTAGTGTTGTGTTTATGGGAGAGGACGTTATGGATGACGTTATTAAGTCTCCATTAAGTTGTCAAGGTTATTGTCACTGGTAAGATCCAGAGAGGGAGTTTGTGAACTTCCGGCTAAATCTGGCTGCATACTTCTGTTGAGTGCTGCTCTATATGCTTTAGCAGAGAGAACAGAGCTGGCTAGTCTCTTCTGACAGTATCTTTCAGTTTTTCTTTTATAATGTTGAAGCAATGTCGTATGCTGTGTTTTGAATGAGAAAGGGAGGAATCTAGTCCCCATATCTTTTGGCCAATAGATCTTCTCAGTATAAGTTTCTCCTATTAGGAAGTAATTATCCGGATCTGTCAAGCGATCCCAAGCCCAATTAGTTCCTTGTACTGATGCTCTCCAATGCTTTAATTGATCTTCAATAGTAGGGAGAGCTTCCCAATGGAGATCGGGGTCAGATGGGTAATCTTCAAGTTCTGTTTGGATACCCCCGACTTCATTGATATCCAGCTTAACCAGATGTTTGGCTGGTTCAATATTAAGGTTAAGCCATTCCGGTGGAGAGCTGTCAAAAGTACATACAACAAACGTTTCCTCTTCTTCGAGGGCCAGAGAAATAATAGTACCAAGCTTTTTAGGAAAATCTTTAACCGAATCTGGATCATGTATCCAGACTTTGTATAGCAGTCCATAGTCCATCAGAAGAAAAGGAGTAATAAGCCTTCCTTTGTATGAAATTGCTTTATACCTTTCATAGTCTAAGTTGGCTTTTCGGAAGGAATATAGCAACTGGCATGGACATCCGTATTTAGCAGAGTCTTCACAGGTTGGCCCAATTTTCTGACATTTAAGTTTTGGGCCAAATTCTGCTTCATAGGTAATAGTTAGCCCAGGAGGGGGATTTTTGTGGAAGGCCTTTAATGCTTCACATAATTCAAAAAATGTCTGTAGTGTAGATTGTTCTGCTAGGTTCCGAACGTAGGAGTTGATATCCTCGGGTATAGTGTTGGGCAGGCTCAATATATGGGCTGCAGATGTTCTTTGAGCAAAAGTTGTAGCAGCTTGTTCTTTTAACTGGGCCAGTGTTAGATAGTTAGCCCGTTGTGGTTTCTTTTCTTCTAATGTTGTGGAAGAGGAAGGAGGCCCATGAGTTCCTTCAGTAATTTGTGCATATGTAGGAGTGTCTTCTGATTGTGAGCTAGTTGGCACCATAGTTGTTGTTTTTAATAAAGTGCTAATAAAGAAATTAGCACCAAGTTGAGTTCTGGCAGCATTAAAAGCTTCTTCAAGTGAATAATACCCTTTGAAGAAAGGATGTTCTAAGCCTTGTATGGCCATATTTGTTTCCTCCCAAGTAGCATATACCCCAGCTTGTGGCCCAGAAAAGACTACATAGCAAGAGAATTTCTTGCCTGCTGGCTTTTGTATAGTTGTTAGAAAGTAGTTTGTTAAGGCATTTATGACTGCTATCTTGTGTCCGGAGCTACCAGGGATGGTAGGAATGTGCCAAATGTTATCTATCAAACAGTGTTGAATGTGATCTAGTTTGTCTCTGAATAAAGAGCGAAACTGATCTTCTTGCTGTGTAAACTGTTGTAGTTCTTGTGTTCCAAATCTTAATGTTTTAGTAGCAAACGAGGTGCGAACTTTCCTTGGCCGATCCATTACCTAAACAAAAATTGTTAGTGGAGTAAACGAGATAAAGTATCAGCTAAAGAATTGTTAATTCCTTTTATATGTTCCCAGTGAATACGTAAACCTTTATTAATAATAGTATCTGTAAATTTTAGCCATCTCTTAGTACTTAATCCTTTAGTTTGTTGACTATACTTGACTATAGCTTCGCAGTCGGTTCGAATGGTAATTTCTTGCTTATTACAAATGAATAATCGGAAGGCTTCTAGACAATAAATAACTGCTAATATTTCAAAATCTAATGAAGTAAGATGTCCTTTTTCTTGAAATTTTCCAGAGGCATATCTGCATAAGGTTTCTGTATTTTTAGGGTCATACTTGGATGTTTTTCTATATAAAATTCCTCCCCATCCTGTTTCACATCCATCTGTTTCGATGACTAAGTAGTCAGCATCAAGTGGTAGTGTTAACATGGGAATTGTTTTTACTAATTCTTTAATCTGTTTTACAAGTGCTATATATATATATATATATATATAGACCTTTATTAAAATAATCCAATAAAATATAATTTTTAGATTTTTATTAAAACAATCTAAGTATATATATAATATATATTATATATGTATGTTAAATTTGGGGCCCCTAAAAATTGGGGGCCCTTGACCATCGTCCCCGGTGACATGCCTCAGGGCCGAACATTGCTTGATGCCAATATTGTTTACTAGTTTTTTTGATGTTGCAACTTTGGTTGGAACATCTGGAGCTCCATCGTCGACTGCCCCACATACATAAGCATCTCCAGGTGATGCAGGGGCATGCAAATAAGCTGGAAGTTAGACTAGCTTAGCCCACTCGGGAGGTAGAGGCAACCATAGTTGAGGCTTCCCATTATTAGGAGGCGGCCTAAATCCAGACGGAGTTGGCTGCTCGCTTGAGGGAGAAGCTCGAGTCGGCTTGGGCAAGGGTAACTACTCTGGAGTAGGAGTTGGAGGTGGGTGTGACGAAGGAACTTGAGGTGATCCAGACCTGAATGGATCCTTTGGAATGAGAGCGACTATAATATGAGTGGCCATCTAGGAGATAAGGATCGTCGGTCTGGAAAAGAGCACTGCTAAGTTGCATGCCCAACTGTCCAAGTCGAACAATGCGATAGAGGCACTAAAGCATTAAGCCATTGAAGAAATAGCGAGCCAAGGACAGTTGGCCACAGAATTAGAGATTGTAAAGACTGTGTCGAAGGGCTACCGAGTTGGCGAGGAAGAGTGTTGGGCTAATCGAAAGGAGGAGTTCTTTGACTTGTTAGGAGACAGAACGACGAAGATGCTCTAGTATAGCTTTGAGGGCACCATTTGACAGGTTCACAAGGTCGAACTTCTACTGCCAAGTACCTCCCTATTCTTTCTTTATGTAAACAAGGTTTAGGAGGAGCTGTCGGACTTGGAGAAGGCTGACCAGTGATCAAGTGCCTCTTGTTTTGGTTTTGACTCCGGTTGTAATACACCGAGTGTCACTTTTTTGTTGGTAGTTTTGAGAGCATGAAAATTAAAATGAAGCAATTAAAAGAATGCGGTAACCACTCACATTGATCTCCCGAAGAACCGCAACCAAAGACGCTGATCGATGAAGAGATTGCCGTTGTCGGAAGCGCAATCACAGAGCAACTGGAAAGCGCTTCAAGGTTCACGAGTCAAATCCCAGCCTCTGGATGCTCTCCCGTTGCTCTCTCAGATCACCTTTGCTGCTCCTCTGCTCGCCTCTCGATCGCCCTACTGATTGCCTTGGACGCCACCATATATATCAAGCAAGACATCGGTTACCAACCGATGCCTTGATGACAGCTTTCAATGGAGGAAGATGAAGGTGAATGGGCACCCCTTCATCTTCCCGACGTTGCAACTGATGCAACGTTTAACATCTCCCACTCGTCCAAGTCAATCCATATGGTCATATAGACCATGTCAATCACATAGACTACAAGGTGATCATGTCACGAAGACCAGAGCAAAATTAGTCACAAAGACTAAATAAGTCACGTAGATTTTATGAGGATCAAGTCATGAAGACCAGAGCAAAATTTAGTCACAAAGACTAAATAAGTCACAAAGACTTTATGTGGATCAAGTCACGAAGACCAGAGCAAAATTTAGTCACCAAGACCAAATAAGTCACATAGACTTTATGAGGATCAAGTCACGAAGACCAGATCAGAACATCCATTCCATACATTAGGGAAAATGGTTCGTGCGACAGCAAGCACAATGAGCATTCAATTGCTAAGAAGATTGTCACACCTTACTTAGCTGCTCCATAGAACAAATCAGAGACATAAATGTCCATAGAATGAATCAAAGACATAAAAGACTTGCCTTTACCCCAGATTAAATTATTTACATCATCATGAACATCTCTAATCCCTCATATTGACCATATGTCAAGAGCATGTTCAATATCTCAAATCAAACAAATTATTTACAATTACATTTTATGTACTGAACTAAAAATGTAACCGGTACTAGTGAATAAATGTCACAGATGTAAATCAATCTTAATCTTCCTTTTCAGCTAGAATCCATTCATTCTAATCAGTCGCTTTCGTAGTTATGCTCCATAGACTAAATCATCCATAGCCAATAGGAAACATGCTAAAGTAGCAGACACTGATCAAAACTTCAAGTAGACAGCTAAATAGTCACTTAGGGTAAAATCGAGATTAACTTATAATCTCTAGGGTCTCACATAGTAGAGAAGCAGGGATCCATTCTCCTACTACCCTTCTTGTCGCCATAGCACATGTGGTATGAATCACATGCTACGATGTTATTCTCTTTTCCAAAAAGAGCGCATGTTTTTTCCAAAATTTAACATCGTACATATTTCGATCTAGACATTCCCAATGTCTAATCCTGAATTCAACATATGAATTCTAATCTGGCCTCAAGCAGATTCAGTAAATGGTGGGTGCATTTACTTCAATCATTACGCAAATGATCTCATCTTGACACAAATATCAAGGCGACCTTAACTTATGGGTATGTCTCTATTCACAGCTACATAAGTTGTCCCATAAGCAACGGTCTTACCTCTATTCATACTTAACAAATAGAGATGATTGTCCATATGAGTGGACCAATCTCAATCTGCCAACATACTTATCGAGACTTTTATTCGAATGTAACCAAGACATATACACTGAATAGATCATGACATTTTTCATTTATCAAAATATCTTTACAATTGTTACATTCTTCGAAGTCCCAAAGACTTCACATGCCCATGAAATGACTCTTTAGTCAATGGCTTAATAAAAGGATCAGCAAACATATTCCGTGTAGGGATGTACTCAAGAATAATCTTTTTCTTGTCAACAATATCCCTTACAAAATTATACTTAATTTCTATATGCTTGCCTTTGTTGTGGTATTTGAGATCCTTGGAAAAAGCTATCGCAGCTTGACTGTCACAGTACACAGTAACAGGACTCCCACTATCCTCAGCAATCTTCAGATGCTTCAGGAACCTTCTTAGCCAGACAGCCTCTTGCACAACCGCTGCACAAGCCACATACTCGGCTTCCATTGTCGACAAGGCTATACAAGCCTGCTTCTTGCTGTTCCATGAGATGACGCCATCATTCAGCAAGAAGATATAGCCAGATGTAGATTTTCTGTCATCAAGGTCCCCTGCCCAATCTGCATCTGAGTAGCCACTTAGGCTCATATCTGATCTTTGGAAACAGAGACAATAATCAGCTATTCCTTTAAGATATCTGAATATCCTCTTCACCGCTTTCCAGTGTCTCGATCTTGGGTTTGACTGGAAACGACTAACTAAGCCAACAACATAGCTTATATCGGAACAGGTACACAACATAGTGTACATCAAACTACCAATGACACTGGCATATGGTTTCTTCTTCATTTCGGCTATTTCCTCAGGAGTCTTGGGATACATACTTTTGCTTAAGACAGTACCTTTCGCTATAGACGTCTGTTCAATGTTGCAATCTGACATATTGAAGTGTTGCAGCATCTTAGTGATATAAGCTTCTTGAGACAAACCCAAAAGCCTCTTTGATCGGTCTCTAACGATCTTCACTCCTAAGATGTACTCTGCTTCTCCCATATCTATTATGTCAAATTGTGATGAAAGCCAACTTTTGACTTCTATCACACACTTTATGTCACTTCCAGCTATTAGCATATCATCAATATATAATGATAAAATGACAAGCTTTCCTTTTTCCTTTCTTAGGTAAACACAATGATCCTCATTGATCATTTCGAAACCATAAGATAATATTACTTCATTAAATCTTATGTTCCATTGTCTTAACACTTGCTTTAGCCCATATATAGACTTCCGAAGTCTACAAACTCTTTTCTCTTGGCCTTCAGCAACATAACCTTCTGGTTGTACCATATAGATTTCTTCGTCAAAATTACCATTAAGGAAAGCCGTTTTTACATCCATCTGATGTAATTACATGTCATATTATGCTACTATAACTAGGATGACACGTATTGACATAAATTTTACAACTGGGGAGAATGCCTCTTCAAAGTCAATACACTCCATTTGGGTATATTCTTTTGCAACTAATCGAGCTTTGTATCGATTAATCGATCCATCTGCTTTCCTCTTTACTTTGAGAATCCACTTATTCCCAATAGCCCTTCGGCCCAGAGGAAGATCGACTAAATCCCAAACTTGATTCTTTCTCATTGACTCCATTTCTTCATCCATTGCAACTTTCCATTCTTTTCTAACTGAGCTGCTCAAAGCTTCCTCAACTGTTCGAGGTTCCTCATCGTCAACTGGGAGAACCATTAATGCCTTATTCTCAATATCAAACCTTCTTCGAGGAATAATCTGATGACTACTTCTTCGAAGGTTAGACTGTTGAGAAACTGACTCATTCAGTGGCAAATTACTCCCACTCGGTTGACTAGATTCAGACATCTCCTGATTCGTTGATAAAGGAACATTATCCTCCTCCTCTATCTCATATAGAGGAATTATCTTATCAACTTCACCTCGTGTTGGGAACTCAGTTTCTAGAAAAGTAGCATCTCTTGACTCTATTTCAAAGATGGTTCCATCTTGTCGCTCACCAATAAAAACATAACCCTTAGAAGTCTCAGAGTACCTTATAAAGATACACTTCTTACCTCTGGGTCCTAATTTTTCATATTCGTGAGTTTTATCATGAACGTAGGCAGCTGACCCCCAAGGTCTCAGATTACTCAAATCTGGCTTTCTGCCTGTCCAACGTTCATGTGGGGTAGATGGAACTGACTTTGAAGGTACTTTGTTAAGTATATAGGTCACAACTAATAATACATCTCCCCAAAAGGAGATTGGCAAATTAGCCTGCACCATCATAGACCTAACCATTTCAAGAAGAGTCATATTTCTTCTTTCAACAACCCCATTTTGCTGTGGAGTTCCAGGGATAGTTAGTTGTCTAATAATCCCTTTCTCATTACATATTGTCTTGAACTGATCAGACAAATATTCTCCTCCACGGTCAGTGCGCAAGGTTTTAACCTTACGTTCCAATTGATTCTCAACTTCGTTCAAGTAACAAATAAAGCAATCCAATGTTTCAGATTTGTGAGAAATCAAATACACATGACCAAAACGTGTGAAGTCATCGATAAATGTAATGAAATAAGAACTCCCATTTCTAGCTTCACATTCATTGGACCACAAATATCCGAATAAATTAATTGTAATAGTGATTCAACCCTAATAGCCTTTCCAAATGGTTTTCTAGTCGTCTTTCCCGCAAGACAATGCTCACATATAGACAAGTTAATCTTAGCATGAGTGCCTAATAGGCCCTCCTTAGCTAATCTATTCATTCGTTCTTGTCCTATATGTCCCAATCTAGCATGTCAAATTTCATCATTAACATCAACATTACTAGTAAGAGCAATATTTGAAAAACAACTATTCTTATTTGGTTCTACATCAAGAATCATAAAACCATTTGTTACATAACCATATCCAATTAACACAGAGTTAATTCGAAGTTCCACACAACGGATATAAAAATTTACATTGTAACCTAAATCAAGAAGACAAATAACGAAAACCAGATTCCGTCGAATCTCAGGAGCGTACAGGACATCATATAGAAACAAGGTGCCTCCACCACGTAGGTTGAGCTTGCAAGTGCCAATTCCTTTGACTTCAATTCTTGCATTATTTCCTACATATATCCATTTGTTGCCAGCTGGTACCCGACGGTACTCCACATATGTAGCTCGATCACGAGCTACGTGGTTCGTTGCTCCTGAATCTACAATCCACAAAGGATACGAATCAGCTAACAACACTGTACTTGCAACATATTGCTCGTGGAAAGAAGACAAAAATGGATTTACCTTTTTAGGCTCAGTACAATCCCGAGCAAAATGACCCTTCTTGCCACAGTTGAAGCAAGTCAACCTGCTCTTAGGTTTTTGTCCATATTTCTTTTCTTTCTTCTTGATTTGGTTTTTCGCAGTAACAACATTAGCCTCCTTTCCTTTCCCCTTTCCTTTCTTGAACCACTTGTTCTTATTCTTGGAACCAGAACCTTCAGCTACAAAAGCTTGACCCGAAATCCTTGCGGATTCAATCCTCTCCGCCTCAAGTTCCACATGGCGTGAGACATCAGTGAAAGTCTTGATACTTTCACTATGGGTCAGATTCTGTTTCATCGTTTCCCAAGAATCAGGAAGGGAACGGATAACTGTCTGAACCTGTTGTTCATCGGTCAACATAGAACCAGCAGTCTTAAGCTCCCGAATCATGTTACTCATCTCCCTGAGATGTTGGGCCATGGTAACATTCGAGCACTTTTTACAGCTATCAAACTTAATAGTTAGCTGACGGAGCTTACTCAGACTGACTCCACTGTACTTCTCTCTAAGGGCTACCCAGACAACATGAGCCGATGGTAATGGCTCATATTCAAATACCAGGTCATCCACCATTGAACTAATCAATATACCCTTAGCAATGGAGTCCTTCCTTTTCCATGCCTTATAGGCATCAAGGTCACGTCTGTGCTGTGCTGTAGAACCATCAGCTAGTTCTTCCATGATTTGATTTATAGCCTCTAGAACTTCTTATTCCTCAAGAACATATTGTATCTTGAGGTGCCAGATTTTGTAGTTATCCCCATATAATTTCTCACCCTTATTGAGTTCAACTATGATGTTTTTAGTTGCCATGATCTATATAAATAAACAAATTATTTATTATTTCAGTGTAATTCATATATGTGCAACTATTTATTGACTTAGTGTAAATTAGAGTTAGTTTACAAAAATCAAGTGATAACATTGTTTCCACTCATCATTTGTATGTTCTAATCTAATGAACACTGATCAATTATATTACACATATCCCAACTAATGAACGAAACATTTAATATGAATGAATCATATTTATATGAACTAATCATATCATGAAATGAACTAATCATTTCCAAGTTAGTTAACATATAACATAACTTTTCATTATTTAATTCTGTTCGTTCAAAATGACAGAAATTATTACATGACTCAAAACTAGATGAGCTAACACTGTTCGTACACAACGACAGTAAACAGAACACTAATAGACTAGATAAGCTAGCACTACTCCCACTAGGATAAATGCTAGAGCAATGGGTAATTGCATCCCGTTCATCTCGGATTCTATGATGGGTGGATCAGCCTCAGATGTATCCATCAGATCCATTTCTGGATCTTCTACACACTCTTGAGGATCCTCCTTTGATTCTTTTGGATCCATCTCTAGATCCTCCTCGGGATCCATCTCTGGATCCTCCTCGGGATCCATCTCTGGATCCTCCTCTGAATCTTTAGGATCCATTTTTGGATCCTCTTCAAATTCTTCGAGGTTCATTTCCGGATCATCTTCAGATTCTTCAGGATTTGGATCCTCTTCAGAATCCATTTCTGGATCCTCCTTAGATTCTTCGAGGTCCATATTTTCGGGATTTGGATTCTCTTCAGATTCATCAGGACCCCATTCCAAATGAAGTAATTTTCTACACATCTCTGAGTATGAGATGTGCCCTTCAGACTCATCCCAAAGTTGGAATGCTATCTGCCTTAGATGTTCCGATAATGAATAAACCAGATACCATCTTCTTTCTATTTCCTGAACTGGATACCCTTCTTGCTTGAGATTCCAGAACAATCAATCGAGCCGACCAATAAGCCTACCGACTCTGTGATCCGGGTCATATTCCAGCTTCTTGATCTCCTCCCACAGCTCATGTTGTCGTTCATAGCGACCGGTCATCATGTATATCGTTCTTTGTATCTGGAATTGAAAAACATGATGTCAGTACAAAATCGACTGACCAGTACAAAATCGGTCAAATTCAATTCCCACATATAGAACAAAATATACAGTATACACAAGCAATTAAGAAAAAACAAATTTCCTTATTTTGGGGAGTCTCATGTGACTGACACATTGGATTGGTCGATCATGAATCCGAATCTTAAGCTTAATCTATTGTCCTCGTTAGAACTAATCTAATTGGACCTATGTTCTGTTATTGTTTAAGCCCATTTGAGTCAACCTCAGACTTATTGATCAAACTTAGGTCCGTTTGATTCATCCAATGCCCATTGGATTAAGTCTGACCCATTAGAACAAATCCTGATCAAATCTGATACACCAGAACTAATTCGGTCAAATTTGATCAACCCAACTTCTGTAATCAAGATCACCCTAATTAATTCAATAATAAATCGAGCTGGTTAAACCGACAAATAATTTAAACCAGCTTTAGGTATCATTGAATCAAATTGGTCTGCTTAAATCAACTAATAATTTAAACCAGACCTGGGTTTGATCGGCTAAGTTGGTCTAGTTCCATTTTAAGTAAATTGAACCATAAATTAATTAAATATTTTTATTTATTAATTAATAATACATTTCTATATGCATTTAATTAATAAATAAATGTATTTAATTAACATAAACAGTATGTGAAGAAAAAAAACAACATACATGCAATTCTTTACACGATTTATTTATTTTTATATTTAATCTATTCAAATTTGTAATTGAATCGATTCAAAATAAAAAAAAACATGCATGCAGCACTGTGCTTCATCAAATTCTATATGTGAGCAAATATTTTTCAATCGATTCATTCACTGTGCCGTGAATTGAATCGATTCAATTCCTTTTCAATCAATTCAATTATTTGGATCGATTGCACAATCGATTAAAACAACAAAATATGCATTGTTCGTGTTTTTTAATTCCTCTTCAATCGATCCATGAATCGATCAAGCAATCTGTGCGATTTTTGAATCGATTGGTTAATTGATTCAATTGCACTGTTCATCTTCTTCTTCGTGACAGAAGAAGAAAAAACGTGTGCTTTTTCGCGTCGATTTCCATGCTTTCAAAAACATGCACGCTCTGATACCATTGTTGGTAGTTTTGAGAGCATGAAAACTAAAACGAAGCAATTAAAATAATGCGGTAACCACTCACATTGATCTCCCGAAGAACCGCAACCAAAGACGCCGATCGATGAAGAGATTGCCGCTGTCGGAAGCACGATCACGGAGCAACCAGAAAGCGCTTCAAGGTTCACGAGTCAAATCCCAACCTCTGGATGCTCTCCCTTTGCTCTCTCAGATCACCTTTGCTGCTCCTCTGCTCGCCTCTCGATCGCCCTACTGATTGCCTTGGACGCCACCATATATATCAAGCAAGACATCGGTTACCAACCGATGCCTTGATGGCAGCTTTCAATGGAGGAAGATGAAGGTGAATGGGCACCCCTTCATCTTCCCGACGTTGCAACTGATGCAACGTTTAACATTTTTGACATAATGAAATATGCCTTTCAAAATTTTAATGAAATATGTTTTCCAAAGTTGTGTATATGTACCAAGTGTGGAACCCTAAGTAAGGGTGTAAGGCTTCAAGCTAAACAAGGCTTCCTCGACATAGGGGGACGACTATGTAACTCCGACTCGGGCATAGAATTTTCGCTGAGTTAACGATAGAATTCCGACTGAGGAGTCGACGATGGACCTCTAATTAAAGAGTTGGTTATAGAAATCTGATTGAGGAGTTGATGATAGACCTCTGATTGAAGAGTTGGTTATAGAAATCCGGTTGAGGAGTTGGTGATGGAACCCCGAACGAGGAGTCAGTGATGGGCCTTCTACTCTCGCTTGCTTATCTAAGCATTCTTAAGTCTCAAGTCCTGCACAAGGAGTAGAGGGAGAAGCTTTACCTACGCCTAAGCCGAGGGGGCATTGGGCCTTGAAGGTCATTGTTGTGGACACCATTGAGAAGAGCTCAAGGGATGTATTTGGTTGATCTGTGCCTATGTCCAAGTTGAGAGACATTGGATCCTGAAATATATATATATATATATATATATATATATATATATATATATATATATATATATATATATTCAATTCGTGACTCTGTCTAACTCGGGAGAGACTGGATCATGAAAAGGACAATTACTGATGAACATCGTTGGTCCAAGACTAGAGGATATATATACTCGATCTGTGACTATGTCTAAGTCAGGAGAGATTAGACACTTAAAAAGGCAATTGTTGATTGATGTCACTGGTTTGAGACTACATTACAATAAATTTGACTTTCTAACTAGCACAATTATGTTATCTATAGTGCATATCGCACGTTGCACAAGTTCAAGCTATTGAAAGTTATAAGACATCGACAACATGTTACGGTTAAGAACATTCATAGCGCATGTCGTGCATTACGATTAAGAGCATTCATAGCGGACAGTGTGCATTGCGATTAACAACATTCGCAACGCGCCTTGTACTTTACAGTTAATAACATTCATAGCACACACCGCATGCTACAGTTAACAACATTTGTAGTGCGCGATGTGTGGTGCCGTTAAAATACCATATGATTATTATTAATATTTATTTAAAATATATAATCTAAATTTAAAATTTAGATATCATCATAATTCATCTTGTCGCTAAATTAGACCCCTTTGATATGCTTAAACATTGATATGCAACAATAAAAAAATACAAGATTAAACTTAAATTATTCATGAAAAGGCAATAAGAATACAACTCTTCCATACGCAACAATAATGATGAAGATAAAGTATTACTCATTAACTAATAGTGATTGTACAAAATATATTACAAATATTAGATTACACTAACTCATATATGTAAGTTAAAAACTTATTAAATATGTTTGACTAGTTAGCCACAATAGGAAGTGCAAATTGGCACCATTTCACTGACTTTCAGTTCTGATAAGTCTAACACTTTAGTTTGGTACATGGGTGATCCATGGTCGATGTATCTGTCAAATCCATTGACCTTGCCTACAATAAAAGTCAAATTTTAGATTAATAGATTAATAAGTTCAAGTATAGTTACGACGGATAAAAACCTCCAATGGAAGCCTCTTCCACGGTGATCAGAATCTCATGCATTTGCTAGCCTTCTTATGAGCTCCATATCAAGAGGTTTACAACTTCATCAGCTGGTGCCATTACAATCATATTGGGTAAGCATGCCATGTATGTGATGTAGATTGAAAAAGCGCTTGAGGAGAGGATGAATAACATGTGTCACTTTTTCGTAGTATTTCGGAAAGTCAAGAGATAGCAACGGAAATAGAAAGACAAGTACAATGCTAACACAATTTATTTTTTACTTAGTTCATAACCTGTATTGATAGTCCAAGGCTTGTAATCGTTGGTCGCTTTCATTGGACAATCCACTAAAGATTCGATAAGTACAAGAATTTGAATTGTTATAAAAAGAACAATAATATTGACAACACCACGGAGTACAAACTTGAGTACTTGTTGTTAGAAGTAGCACTTTAGAGCTGTAGCGGAGTTTCGAAGCAACACGAGAGTTGTTCAACTTGGAAGATTATTGTACTGAGCTCCTGGTTAAAGATCCTTTTTATTGCATATTCCAAGCGCCTGAACCAACTCTAAGCGCCTTAATCAAAGCCTATCTGATCTACCTTTGTCACTGAGTTATCCAACTTCAAGCGTCTAGACCACCCCCGGGCACCTTGACCGCTGACGTGACTACACTTGGGCTAACTCTATCTGAGTCACCTTTATCCCTTCTCAGGCACCTAGACCACTCTCGAGCGCTTGAAATATGATGTGTGCCAGCCAACTAAACCATGCAAACTCAGTTGTATGCGTGGTTGGGTTTGGGTCTATCCAAGTGCCTAGACCCACTTGGGGCGCTCGGACCTACGATCGCCTGGGTCCACTCCAAGCGCATGGAAGCCCTTTTTCCAATCAACTTTCAATTTTGATATTCTACATCATAGAATTAGCAAAATTGACATAATATAAGAGAAAAAAATAATTTGATAGTCTTAGGACTGCCCGATTCTGACTTTGGATTTCACCTGAAATTCTAGGTCGAACTGATGCTTATTGTTCCTTTCGAAGAAATATGTCCTCACCTACTCCTCTCAAGATCCCTAGGGGTTTCTCTCGATGTCCGATCCTCCAGACCCATCGAGCTGCTAGATATCTGATCCTCTAGAACTATCTAGTCTTCGCTCCTAGCGTAGTCGATCTGCTAAGTTTCCTATCCAGTCTCATTGACCATGATTTCCTTGCTCAATTCCATTGACAAGAACTTCCTTGTCTAGCCGCAACTAGGATTTTTCTTTGCCTAGTGTCCACTAAAACTTTTATCTTTCCTAGTATTCAGTCAACTTGACTTACTAGGACTTTCTGGTTGAACAAGATGTACACTTAGTCAACCTTATCAGATCATAACATAATTTAACTTTGAATTCTTTGTCAATATTAAAACTATGTTTGATTATCTGGTACTTCCAGTACCAACATGCGATGCCAAATGCTAGTAATTATGAGTATCACAATCATATTGGGTAAGTTTACTCCTATTGTGCAAATACATGGAAAAGGCGATGTATAAGGATCAAAAGGAAAATAGCTAAGCAGGTAATGCCATCTTTCCATGAGTTGCTATTGTTCTAAAGTACAAGAAATAAGAATTAGACATTGAACACCATGAATAATAAAGGACAAATGTTCTCTAACACAAAAGATGATAAAGTACCGAGAAAGAAAGGGTAAAGAAATGAAAGTACAAAAGGATAATGTTTCCAACACAATAGAGATGATAAATACAAAAGAAGAAAGAACTACAGAAATCAAAAGTTTCTATGCATCTAAATTTTGTATTCCTAATACTGAGTAAAACCTTTCTAATAGGCTCACATATGCTCATCTGTTTATCCACAATATGGTTTCTGATAGGTTTTCCCCACTTGATGGTCAAAAACTAACAAATTACTCTTTTAGCATCTTCAAGAACTAACAAAATAAATAAGAATAATTCAATCTACAAAATTTCACCGCACATTCAATTTAAGAACTAACAAAATATGCTTAAATTTGTATGCAAAATTAGTAGTTATGTAATAGATTGGGAGTAGTGGTTGAAAGTAGTTATGTAATACTTACAATTTGTGGATTGGAAGACCAAATTCTTAAACATAAGAAGACCTGATAAAAATTTATATTAGAAATATCATATAAAAAAGAAATATCATATTGAACAAGGGCCGGTGGATTCAGAGAATAGGATGGATTGTGAGCTCATGAATCAAAGGTTTAGCAAAATTTAATACTAGTCCTTGCAAATGAAATGAAAAAAGTAATATAAACTAGTAGAAATGAATCATCGTCAACCGTTTTACTCAAAATAACATCACATACTCCCACCTCTTTCTTTCATTACTTTTTTTTCCTTAACCTCTCTATTGCATCGCATAAATCCTTAACCTCGTTTGTTTTTTTCTAAAGGCATTTGGGATGCATGGGTTCCTCTTTTTTTTTTTTTCTATGTAATCTCTTCTAGGTTTTCATAAAGGGGAGGAGAGTGTCATGTCCTACTTGGACTTCATTCCAGAAGGCAATAGTGCAAAGACTTCTTTCCTTCCCGCGACAAGCCTATGTTGACACAATATGAAGGAAACCTCACAAAGATAACAGCGAATGGGCACGGGCTGCCAAGCATTAGATGTTGGTTGGTACTGCAGAGAAAGGACAATTTAATTTGGGTTATACAGATCTATAGATCTGCAACATGTATGGATACAGGTTTTCAAGAATCCTCCAATCCATACAAATATGAAACAAATCTAAGATATATTTGAAACAATGAATAGTTGTTCATACAATTCTTATTGAAGACTCCCATAATCTCCTACATAAGCAGACAAAAGATTGAGTATTACTATTAATGATCCTGTCGGGAAGTTGAGAAGACGAACCTGTCGATGTGACGTGTCTGGAAAGTTGACCGCATCCCCATGACGCGATTGACGATCTGTCCTCTATGTTGACAAAGTCGTCCGATATCTTCTGGTCAACAACACCTGCAACTAGTGATCGGGTTGCCCCGATCCCTGGTACCTTGGTGCTCGAGGTAGGTCCCGCGAACATATAAGCATCCACATAATAATAGGACAACAAAATAAGTACAAAATGAATACAAAGACGTACCCTGGCTCCGGGGGGGCGCCCTCGGATAGGTGGATGAGCTGATCGGGATATTAACCGAGTCGTCGCGGCTCTTAATAGTAGATAAACGTCCGCTCGGTGAGTAGCTGGCTCCAGTGGCTCGGAGCCGGACGCGATATGGATCCGTAGGATGATGCACTGTCTGACTACAACCTTGGCTTGCAGACCGGAATACAACCGCGGCACGAAGGCCGGGATACAACACGAAGGCCGCAATACGATAGCGGCACGAAGGCCGAACACACTCTCGGCTCGCAGACTGGATTATGGGCATAGTGCGATACCTGAGCCCTCGGACGGCGGCTGCTCAGAGGGTGACGACGTGACTCCAGAGGCACCAGCTGGCAGTGGACGCCGGGGCGCTGGACGCCGGAGATGCTAGACGCCGGAGGCGCTGGGCGCCGGATGCGCTGGACGTCGGAGGCGCAGGGGTGCCGGATGCGCTGGCCGCCGGAGGTGCTGGCCGCTGGAGGAGGCTGTGGCAGTGGTCGCCCGAGACGGCGGCGCTGGTTGCCGGAGACGACCGCTGTGGGCGGTGTCCGGAGAACAATGGCCGGTGAAGATGACGCCGCCGCCAGCATACAGGGTGAAGGGGAGATACCAGCGGCCCACCGGAGGCACCGGCGGCCGTTGGAGGAGGTGTTGGCGCTCGCCGGAGGCGTAGGCAACGTCGAGACGCGCCGGCGGCCGCTGTAGGAGGAGTCACGACCTGTCGGGAGCATCGGCAACACCCTCCGTAGCCGCTGGAGGCGGCGGTGACGGCGTGAGGCGCTGGCAGCCATGGCGGGAGGTGCCGGGGTCAAAGGAAAAGGGAGGAGGTGGCTCTAAGGGCGGTCGTCGTCGGTAGATATGTCCGGCAGCAGCGGTGAAGGACTAAGGAGAAGTCCATCTTCTTGCTCTCCTCACGGCAGCCGGTCCAGCCCCCTTCGCATAGGCGGTGGGTGAACAGTGCTTATAAGCACTGTTAACCCTAAAGTCCTCCTTCCCCATGACCAAAATGCCCCCCTCTTTCTTCTTAATTCCTTCCAAGCCCCCAAGATTATATCCACATCATAAGCCTCCCCTTCAAGTCTAGTCAAAGGAGGCGCTAGTCTGATTGACTGGACAGTCTATCGCAAAGGGCTGAACCGCTCTCTATATTAAAGTCAAATCGCTGAACTCGTTGTATACTGGTACGCAAGCAATTGCCGAGCGCGCAACCGCAAAGAGGCCGATCAGGCGATCGGAAGGATGTCGATCGACTGAAATATGTCGGGCGGAAGAGGCCGAGTGGACGCATCACCAGTGAACTGAACGGAAGCGTAGCCCGGGAAATAGAGGCGAACAGACGCGAAAGTCTTTAGCCGAGCGGGCATAGAGCCCGTGAGATATCCTGGTCCGAAACCATTGGACCTACTCTCGCCCACGATCATTAAAGATGTTCAACCCCGAGCGGGTGAGATAAGATATCTGATAAGCTGACCTGAGCCCAGTGATGACCACTCGACCCGCATGGGGGAGATACAATATCCGAAGCTGGTCCGAGACCAGTGAAGGCTGCTCAACCCCGAACGGGGGAGATAGAATATATCTGAAGCTAGTCCGAGACCAGTGAAGAACACTCGACCCCGAACGGGGGAGATAAAATATCCGACGACCGCTCGACCCCGACTAGGGGAGATAGAATATCTGAAGCTGGTCCGAGACCAGTGAAGAACACTCGACCCCGAACGGGGGAGATAAAATATCTGAGGACCGCTCGACCCCGACTGGGGGAGATAGAATATTTGAACCTGGTCCGAGACCAGTGAAGAACACTCGACCCCGAACGGGGGAGATAAAATATCTGAAACTGGTCCAAGACCAATGAATTACTCGACCTCGAACGGGGGAGATAATAATATCTGATATGCTGTCGAAGACTGCTCGACCCCGAACGGGGGAGATAAGTGCTCACGAAAACTACTCGACCCCGAACGGGGGAGATAGAATATCCAATAAGCTGGTCCGCGACCAATAACGACCACTCAACCCCGAACGGGGGAGATAGATGCTCACGAAAACTACTCGACCCGAACGGGGGAGATAGATGCTCGCCAAGACTGCTCGACCCCGAACGGGGGAGATAGAATATCTGATAAGCTGGTCTGAGACCAGTGAAGACCACTCGACCCCGAACGGGGGAGATAGAATATATGATAAGCTGGTCTGAGACCAGCGAAGACCACTCGACCCCGAACGGGGGAGATAGATGCTCTGATAAGCTGATCCGAGACTAGTAATAATCGCTCAACCCCGAACGGGGGAGATGAAATAACTGATAAGCTGGTCCGTGAAGACCGGGGTTTAACGTCGCCGCTCGACGGTCTTCAAGCCGGGGTTTTTATAGTCGCCGGTTCACTCTAGAGTTTAACGTCGCCGCTCGACGGTCTTCAAGCCGGGGTTTTTATAGTCACTGTTTACAGGCGAACTCGCTACCACGAATGATCTTGTAGGCAGACATGATAAGTAAACAGTCACTATCTGTGGGTGAACTCGCTACCATGAATGATCTCATGGGCAAATAGGGTATATACGTAACTATCTAACTTCGAACTGCACACTAACTCGCTATCACGAATGGTCTCATGGGTAGTCATATATATCATAATCGTTGACAACTCTCAACCATGAATGAGAGACAATGGTCGACTGGATATACTAATGGTCGCTGACAACTCTCTCAAACATAAATGGGAGACAATGGTCGACAGGATATACTAACGGTCACTGATGACTCTCTTAACCATAAATAGGGGACAATGGTCGTTAGGATATACTAACAGTCGCTGACGACTCTCTCTCAACCATGAATTGGAGACAGGTCGACAAGATATACTAACCAAGAGTCTAGTAGGATACTCGAAATACTACATTATGGTATTATCTTACTAATGTATAGGCATAAGCCTACATAATAAGTAAGGATCTACTTGGATATCCGGTATCTTATACTACGATATAATTGTTGGTTGCTACTCGGAAAGCCTATAGGTTCCACTGTACAAAAATTTTGTACAAAGATCTGAACCTTTTCCTAGCTACCATGTGTTCTTTTAAATTAAATTTTGGATCTCCTGCGGAACTTAACACGTTTGATCCAAAACTTAATCTATTTGTTCTTTTAGGTTTTGACTTGGATCTCCTGCGAAACTTAACACGTTCGACCCAAGTCTCCTTAAGTTATTAATTCCATTAAATATTAATTTCCATAAAAGGTTCCCAGTACTGACGTGGCGAGGCACATGGCCTTCTTGGATATGGGAGCAACCACCACCGACTAGACAAAACCTTTAATAGAAAGCTAATATTTAATTTCCTAAAATAACTTTAGGTTAACCAAAGAGAACAATCAAATCACAAGGAAAAGAAAGAAACAAAAGAACACAACTTCGAAAAAACATATTCAAATACTAGAACGTAAGCCTCTTGTATTTGGTATTATTTCCATAAGTATCTATCATGATGCGGAATTAGAAATTACTAGTTATACCTTGTAGAAAATCCGCTTGATCTGTTACCTTATTCCTCTTCGATCCTCGGAGGTTGTGTGGGCAACGATCTACCAAGATGAGAAACCACCAACCACCTTCTTCTTCTCCAAGCAAGGTTCGCCACAAAGGAAGAACTTTACCAAAGAAGAAAATCAAAATACTAACCAAGCTCCAAGAGATGCTAGCTTTCTCCTTCTTCTTCTTCTTCTCCAAGTAGTATCCGCCACCACAAGAACTCCAAGAGAGATGAAGTATTCGGCCACCACAAGAGGAAGAGAGGGAGAGGGTAATGGCAGGCCACAACACCAAGGAGAAAAGGAGAGAAAACAATAGAGGTTGTGTCTTGTGAAGGCACCTCACCCCTTCTTTTATATTCCTTGGCCTAGGCAAATTAGGAAATTTAATTACAATAAAATTTCCTTAATTTCTTGACATGATTTATTTGAGAAAAATAAAATAAAATTTCCAAATAAACTCTAATGGCGGCCACATCAAGAGAAAGAAATTGGACAAGTTTTAATCAACAATTAAAACTTTCCTTATTTGTTTCCGGAAATTTTAAAAATAAAATTTCTCTTTAAAATCTCTTCATGGTTAATAAAAGGAAATATCTATAATTTTAATTTTATTAACATGTGAATAATTTTAAAGAGAAAATAAAACTCTCCAATCTACAAATAAGGAAAGAGATCTAATCTCTTTCTTTAATCTTTTGTAAATCTTTTACAAGAAAGATATTTTAATTTTAATTCTCTTTAAATTATATCTTCCACAAAATAATAAAATCTAAAATTAAATTTCTTTTTTATTTAATTATGGCCGGCCCTACTAGCTTGGGTTCAAGCTAGGGCCGGCCACCTTAAACCCAAGCTTAGGCCGGCCCTAGCTTGGTTCCCAAGCTAGCTTGGCCGGCCCCCTTTAGGTGGGTATAGAAGGTGGGTATATGTGGGTATAGTACTCTATAAATAAGAGGCTACGATAGGGACCGAGAGGAGGAATTGGTTTTGGTCTCCCGATAAAATTAAGCATCCCATGTTCGCCCCGAACACACAACTTAATTTTATCAATGATAATTCATTCCACTAGAGAACTATCATTGAACTACCGCACCAATCCCAAATTACATTTTTGGGCTCCTTCTTATTATGAGTGTGTTAATCTCCCTGTGTTTAAGATATCGAATGTCCACTAATTAAGTGAGTTACTGACAACTCATTTAATTAATATCTAAGTCCAAGAGTAGTACCACTCAACCTTATTATCATGTCGGACTAAGTCCACCGGGGTTTAACATGACAATCTTTATGAGCTCCTCTTGAGGACATTATCAACCTAGTATCACTAGGACACAGTTTCCTTCTATAATCAACAACACACACTATGAGTGATACCATTTCCCAATTTATCGGGTTTATTGATTCATCGAACTAAATCTCACCCATTGATAAATTAAAGAAATAAATATCAAACATATGTGCTTGTTATTATATTAGGATTAAGAGCACACACTTCCATAATAACTGAGGTCTTTGTTCCTTTATAAAGTCAGTATAAAAGGAACGACCTCAAATGGTCCTACTCAATACACTCTGAGTGTACTAGTGTAATTATATAGTCAAGATAAACTAATACCTAATTACACTACGACCTTCTAATGGTTTGTTCCTTTCCATTCTGGTCGTGAGCTACTGTTTATAATTTATAAGGTACTGATAACATCATCTTCTGTATGTGACACCACATACTATGTTATCTACAATATAAATTAAATGAACAACTACAAAACAAATGTAGATAATTAGACCAAATGTGATTCTTTATTCATAATGAATGTTTACAAAGCTTAGGCTTTCAGTATACACTCCAACAATCCTACTAATATATAGGCAGAAAATAGATAATCACGTTCCCAAATTACTAGTCACCTAGTATTAATATCTCAACTAATTCCATGGAATCATCTCAGATATAATAAATAATAGGACAAGATCAAATAATCCTAGGGGCTAATTCAAAGTGAAATGTCTAGTGGAATACCTTACCCTTCTACTAGGGAGTGATTTCCAACAAGTATAGGTCAGTATAATCTCACTAACATATATGCCCTCGCACCAGTATGCAACTATACTACATATAATATAAGTGACCTATAGGCACGAGCTTAAGTATATAACCATAGTATAATATAAATTCACGAACATAAACTATAGGCTAAAAAAAAACAAGAATCTATTAGGATGCTCAATAACCTACACTATGGTATAAAATAACAAACAAAAGTTTAGCAAGATCCTCGATATCCTACACTACAATAAGATCATCCCCATAATAAATGCAAAGTCAAATCATCTACCAAGGGATCTTGTAGAATATCCAACACCCTACACTATGGTATGGTAATATCATGCATAACTATAAATATAATCATGAGTATCAAACATAACTGCATAGTTATCAATAATAGGTCAACACATAAGCATAAACAATAAGGTATCAAACTCAGGAATGATATAGGGCATACTTAAGGTAAGTGAGTAATTACGACCTCATTAAAATATGACAGTAAATAATCATGTACTATAATCAAAGTTATTAAGAAGAGAAGCAGAATCTACCCACATCAAATGTAGATCGTCTTAGCCATCTTTAAGTCCAAGGTCTGTTTCGAGTTTAACTCCTACAAATATAGGAAACCAATCTAGTCTAAGTACTAAAGTACTCCTATTAATAATTCAATTAACTATTAAGTTAATTAAATTAAGTTAGTTAACTCCAAATTGATCTTTAAATCAATTATCTATCGTTAGTTAATCATTAATAAATTAACTTAAATAATTAATTACTCTATTAATGAACTAAATTAGTTGTCATATTAACCAATATAATTAATTAACTCACTTTAATTAAATTAATCACTAATTTCTAAATTCAATTGCTGTTATACTAGTGCATCAATTTAATCCAGCTATAAATCAATTAATCAATATTAATTAACGAGAATCTTATTCATAAATGAACCCATTATAATTATAAAATAACAATGCAACTAACTCTATTAATCATACTAATTGAATCATTAATTAAACTTATCAATTTAATTGTTACTATTGCATCAATTAATCATAGTTTAGACTAATAACTTGATTAATAATCTAATTATCAATTATCACCCTAATTAATGAATTCGCCAACCAACATCAAAATTAAAAAACTAATTAATAAAGTTGCCCCCACTCCACCCGTCGGCTTCCTCTCTGGTGGCATCGTTGCATGTGCAACAGAGATGTACGATAGCAATAATGGAGGCAGATTAGGTTACGAAGGTGGTTGCCGGAGCTCCGGTGTGGCTCGGCTAAGATCGAGCAGCACTGCCTGCTCACAGTAAGGCAAGGAAGTGGATGACGCGGGTAGCTGTCTACCAGGCGTGCAAGCACGAGTAGCTGTCGGTGTCGACCCCACAGGTCATCCGAGTTGGTATGTGGTGGGATGCTTGCCACATGAGGTCGCGGGGTCGAAACTCAGGGTAGTCGGGGTGTAAATCCCCGGTCCCTGTGCAACTCACCCCACCTGTCACATGCTAGCTCAGGATGCTGTGATTTACCTCCCTCGTGATGGCCTTGGGTCGGGTGCGGCGGGGGCGCTGGGGGCGAGCGATTTCGCCTTTTTTGCCACACGAGTAGCTGTCGGTGTCGAGCTTCCGGGTCCACAAACAACGATAAAGGAGAGGCAAGGGAGAGGGGACATGGCGCCTACATCGGACTCTCACGGCAGAGGGCGACACTATGAGACTCCGATCGTTCGTGTGGCGGAACACCACCGTAAGTTCATGGGTGAACGAGCGACGCGGAGGGGAGAAGATAGATGTTGCACCAGCCCCCGCCGTTTGCGTTGGCGGAGGTGGACAAGAACGACAAGTCCGTCAAAGACTTCTACTGTGTTGGAAATTAAATTTATTTTTTTAAGATATAAAAGTTGTTGATAAAGTTTTGTGGAGATAGAATAGATGATGTGACAATCATGATAGGAACAATAATTTCGTAAAGATAAAATAATAATAATAATAATAATAAAGTCATGATTATCTAAGGGGGCGTTTGGTATGAGCATGGGAATGGAAATCGGAATGGGAATTATTATATTGTGGAATGGGAATGGGTATGAGCATGGATATCACTCTTAAAAATAATGTTTGGTTAGTTGCATACTTTCTATCGGAATAAATCAATATTTCCTTTTTTACCCTTAAAGGAAAATAAGAGAAAAAATTAGATGTGAGAGAAAAATATGACGAAAGAGAATGATCAGAGAGAAAGTATGATGAGAGAGAAGTGTGATGAGAAAGAATGAAAAGAGAGAAAGTGTGATGAGAGAAAATGAGAAAAGAGAGTGTGATAGAAGAGAGCATGATGAGAGATAAAATATGATGTGAGAGAAATTATGATGGGAGAGGATGAAGAGAGAGAAAATGTAATGAGAACAAATGAAGAGAGAGAGTGTGTGTGATGAGAGAGATTGAGGAGAGAGAAAGTATGATGAGAGAGAGTGTGTGATGAGAAAAAAAGAGAACAGTGAGTGTGATGAGAGAGATTGAGAAGAGAGAAAGTATGATGAGAGAGAAAGTGTGTTGAGGAAAAAAAAAGGAGTGTGACAAGAGAGATTGAGGAGAGAGAAAGTGTGATGAGAGCGAAAGTGTGATGAGAAAAAAAAAGAGAAAAGAGAGTTTGATGGGAGAGATTGAGGAGAGAAAAAGTATGATGAGAGAGAAAGTATGATGAAAAAAAAGAAGGAAGAGAGTGTGATGGAAAAGATTGAGGAGAGAGAAAGTATGATGAGAGAGAAAGTGTAATGGGAAAAAAGAGGAAAGAGAGTGTGATAGGAGTGAGAGAAAGTGTGTGATAAAATGATGAGAGAGAAAATATGATGAGAGAGAATAAGGAGAGAGAAGTGATATGAAAGAAAAAATAAATAAATAAATTTTGATATTAAGGAAAAAAATTTAGTTTTAGGTCAAGGATATTTTTGGAATAAGAGAATATTTTGATTGATGAAAATAGGGTAATGGCTCATTGAAGGGAAGGTACATGAGAATGAGTTATTACCCAATTTCAAGGATTCATTACCTTATTTGTATTCCTATTCCTATAATCCAAACATTAACAATAGTAATCAATGATTCTCATTTCCATTTCTCACTTCTATTCCTCTAAACCAAACACCCCCTAAGTTTGATGCTTATCCAATAAACCTATAAATATGTACTTTTTTTCATGAATGAAGCAAGTTGAGTTTGTTTGTTTTATTTTCCTCTTCTTCCACGTAGAGTGAATTCTTCTCCCATAAGTCTTTTATTTTCTTCTCCATAATTTCTTTTTCCAACAAAGTGGTATCAGAGCCATGACTAATGGAGGTATGATTCCCTTCTAAGTTTCAGTACTCAAAGCGAGTAATTATGACAATTAGAGTATCAAGATGAAGGCACTTCTTGGAGCTCATGATGTTTGGGAGGTTGTAGAAAAAGGCTACGTTGAGTCACGTGATGACTCGACGTTAACTCTGACTGAAAAAGAAAGTCTGAGAGATTTAAGAAAGAGAGACAAAAAGGCTCTTTTTCTCACTTATCAAGCTTTAGATGAAGATGATTTTGAGAAAATCTCAAGTGCAACTTCGGCCAAGCAAGTAGGGGAAAAGCTCCAAATCTCATATCAAGGATCAAGGAGAAGAAAAAGTAAAAAAGGTACGACTTCAGATATTAAGAAGTCAATTTGATGCTCTTCGTACGAAAGAAGGTGAGTTAGCATCCGATTACTTTTCTAGAGTCTCTACCATTTCCAATCACCTAAAGAGAAATGGTGAGAAACTAGAAGAAGTAACTATTATTGAGAAAATTCTTCGATCATTGGATTCTAAATTTGATAGCATTACAACCATCATCGAAGAGACCAAGGATCTACAAGTCATGACGATTGAGCAACTCTTGGGTTCATTACAAGCCCATGAAGAAAAGAAGAAGATAAATGAAGAAATTACTCAACAAAATGGACTGGCAGAAAGAAAGAATCGAACCATCCTTGACATGGTAAGGAGCATTCTCAAAAGCAAGAGGCTACCAAAGGAACTTTGGGTAGAAGCGGTTGCATGTGCAGTATACTTATCCAATCGATCACCAACAAGGAATGGATGGGGCAAGACACCACAAGAAGCATGGAGCAGAAGGAAGCCTAGGATTTCTCATCTAAAAGTTTTTGGAAGTATAACCCACGTTCATGTGCCTGATAAAGCAAGAAGCAAATTGGATGATAAAAGTAAGAAGTTTATTGTTATTGGTTATGATACTAACTCAAAAGGGTATAAACTATACAATCCAAATACTGGGAAGACAATCATCAGCCGAGATGTCATATTTAATGAAGAAGAATAATGGAATTGGGAATCTCGAAATGAAGATTACAACTTCTTCTCGTGCATTAAAGAAGAAGATGTGGAGCAACTAAGGGTGGAGCAACCAAGGATCGAGCAAACAAGAGAGGAACTTACTACTCCACTAGTAACACCAACATCAAGTAGTCAAGAAAATTCATCTGCATCAACTTCAAGTGAAAATTTAAGTGAGAGAGTACCACGCTTTAGAAACCTACGAGACATTTATGAGGTAACTAAAAATCAAGATAATATTACTCTATTTTGTCTCTTTGCGGATTGTGAGCCTATAGATTTCCAAGAAGCTATAAAGAGAAAAAGGTGGAAAGATGCGATGGATGAAGAAATCAAGGCGATAGAGAAGAATGACACATGGGAGTCAACTGCACTTCCTAAAGGACATAAGGCGATTAGTGTGAAGTGGGTGTACAAAATAAAGAAGAATGCCAAAGGAGAAGTTGAAAGATATAAAGCAAGATTGGTGGCAAAAGGATACAATCAAAGATCTAGCATTGATTATGATGAGGTATTCGCTCTCGTTGCTCAATTAGAAACTATCAGACTAATCATTGCTTTAGCAGCTCAAAATAAGTGGAAAATACATCAAATGGATGTAAAGTCTGCTTTTTTAAATGGAGTTCTTAAAGAAGAAGTCTATCTATATTCAGCAACCATCAGGTTATGAAGTTAAAGGACAAATAGACAGAGTTCTAAAATTGAAAAAGACTCTCTCCGGGCTAAAGCAAGCACCAAGGGCATGGAATAGCCGAATAGACAAGCACCTGCAAGAGAAAGGCTTCATCAAATGTCCTATGAACATGCATTATACATTCAGAGTAAGGATAAAGATGTTTTGATTGCATGCATATATGTCGATGACTTGATCTTCACAGGAAGCAACCCAAGTATGTTTGGAGAATTTAAAGAAGCGATGGTTAAAGAGTTTGAGATGACTGATATTGGGATCATGGCATATTATCTGGGCATTGAGGTGAACCAAAGGGAAGATGGAAGCTTCATCTCAGAAGCAGGTTGTGCAAGAGAGATATTAAAGAAGTTCAAGATGGATAACAGTAAGTCTATAAATACCCCAGTAAAATGTGGAGTTAAGCTATCAAAGCATGATGAAGAAGAAAAAGTTGATCCAACATTTTTTAAGAGTTTAGTTGGCAGTTTACGATACTTGACGTGCACAAGGCCTGATATTCTTTATGTTGTTGGACTTGTTAGTCGCTACATGGAAGATCCAAGCACTACCCACCTTAAGATCGCTAAGAGAATTTTGCGCTATATCAAAGGTACAATAGATTTTGGATTACTTTATTCAACATCTAACCACTTTAAACTTGAAGGATATAGTGACAGTGATTGGGGTGGAGATATAGATGATAACAAGAGAACTACAGGATTTGTGTTCTTTATGGGAGATACAGCTTTCACTTGGATGTCGAAAAAATAACCTATTATCACACTTTCTACTTGTGAAGCGGAGTATGTAGCTGCGACTTCATGTGTTTATCATGTTGTTTGACTCAGAAATTTGTTGAATGAGTTAAAGTTACCACAAGAAGAGGCAACCAAGATTCGAGTTGATAACAAGTCTACAATAGCACTATCAAAAATTCCAGTCTTCCATGATAGAAGCAAGCACATTGATACACGCTTTCACTATATCAGAGAATGTATTACAAGAAAAGAGGTGCAAGTGGAATGCATAAAGTCTCAAGATCAAGTTGTTGATATTTTTACCAAGCCACTCAAATTTGAAGACTTCATCAAGATGCGATATTTGCTTGGAGTCACAAAATCAAGTTTAAGAGGGGGTGTTGGAAATTAAACTTGTTTTTTTAGATATAAAAATTGTTAATAAAGTTTCGTGGAGATAGAATAGATGATGTGACAATCATGATAGGAACAAGAATTTCGTAAAGATAAAATAATAATAATAATAATAATAATAATAATAATAATAATAATAAAGTCAAGATTATCTAAGTTTGATGCTTATCCAATAAGCCTATAAATATATACTCTTTTTCATGAATGAAGCAAGTTGAGTTTGTTTGTTTTATTCTCCTCTTCCACATAGAGTGAATTCTTCTC
Organism: Zingiber officinale; assembly: GCF_018446385.1. Taxonomy (NCBI): domain Eukaryota; kingdom Viridiplantae; phylum Streptophyta; class Magnoliopsida; order Zingiberales; family Zingiberaceae; genus Zingiber; species Zingiber officinale. The sequence continues at coordinate 21,234,504 of NC_055989.1, forward strand.
CCATAAGTCTTTTATTTTCTTCTCCATAATTTCTTTTTCCAACATACTGTTGCTGTTCGAGACTGCTTTGCCAACCTTCGGATTCAAAGATTGCGGAAGGCGGTGTCTGCGCGAGCTTCCGCTTAGCCGTGAGCTTGGCCGGTCCGAGGAAGGAGAGGATGGTGTGTAGTTGATGAAAGGGACGTGTGGTGCCGGCGGTGGTGCTCGCGACAGTCGGCCTGGTGACAACCGTGTAGGCAACGCAAGTGCACGAAGAGGGAGACGACGCCAAACTTAGATTGTAATCAAATTTAGGTTTTGGATAATTGAAACTCAGATTTATGTTCAATCAACTCTTATTGTAAATAAGTATTTCTAAATAGACTGTTTATCATATTCCTATAAAATTTAAAAAATTCTTTTAAAATTTAGAAAATTTTTAATAAATTCTATAAATTCATGTAACCTTATTTGCTGATAAATTATCTACTAAAAATATTTATTTCTCTTAAAATAATTTAATTATATCAATTTTTAATTATTTTAAATTCACATATATATTCGGTATATTACAAGAGTAGAGTAAGATTTATCGTAGCCGACTGTTGAATTCCCCTTAGGCAAATTGAGCAAGGATAACATTATATATATTTATTCGGTATTTAATTATTAATTATTTATATATATTCGGTATATAATTATTTTTAATTATTTTAAAATAATTATTTCTTTTTTTATTATTTTAATTATTTTATATTTATTTGTCGTAGCCTGCTGTTGAATTCCCCTTAGGCAAATTTAGCAAGGATACCATTATGAACGTAAGATTTAAGATTTATAATTTTAGAGTTATAGTAAAATGTTGCTCTTTCATTTTAAAATTAATAACATGAGTGATGTTAGTAATTAATCATTCATAAAAAATTGATAATATAGGATGCACAAAAACATTATAGGAAGTTTTTTTTTATAGTAGAGATTAATAGACTTTTATACTTTTAATGTGACATTCCAGGTGGTATATTAAAAATTATTAAAAAAACTTTTATAAAACTATAACCTTTGGAGGTGTCTTAAGAAAATGTTGAGAGCCTTCAAGCTTTACTACAAAGGGACCAACAATTAAGGACATCTTCCATGAAAATTTTTTAAATAAGATGAAAAAACAGAAGGAAAAAAAATTCTAATTATTAAGACATCTCCAATGATAAGAGCCGTATAAGAGTTTTTTTTTTAAGTCTCTAATATGTTACGTTAATATCACATTAAAAATATAAAAATCTATCACTCACTATAATTAAAAAAATCATCCTATAATTTTTTGTGGGTCTTACATTATCCAATCATATATGTTTATTTATTATTTATTATTTAATATTTGTATATATAATTTTCATTATTAATTAATGGTCATACTTAAATTGTTAATTTTGAGATGAAAGAATAGCTTTAAAATTCTATTAGTTATTAGACTCTTAAGAGCATCCACACCAATTTTTCTATCTAAAATACATAATTTAGGGTAAAAAAATTATTTTATTAAATTTGGATATCCACTTTTCAATACATTATATATCAGTTTTCCTATTTATTCTCTCTCCTCTATAATGTTTAGGGAATGAAATCCATTCTCTAAATTTAGTGAAGTACTTAAATGTATAATTTAGGGAATGGATAAAGTAACTGATGCAAGATTTTTTAGTTATTTTATCCAAAATTTAAAATAAAATTTTTGAATAGAGTATTTGATGTGTATACTCTTGGATTATAAATATCAAATCTCATCTCTTTATTATTTGAATTTTTTAATTTCATAAATCTTTTTAAAAATCTTTCATTGCATATGTCCTTTTACATGCAAGATTTGGGTATTAAGAATAATGTAGAGCCTAAAAGAAAATCATAAGGAGATTTTGCAATAAGTTTTTTGTACGACATTGAGGTGATATTAAAATTATAAAAAAAAACGTATAGAATACTAATCATTATAAATGTTCTCGGTGAAAGACTCGCATCTTAATACCGCATTATTCTTAGACTCTGCAAATACGGTATAGTGAAAAAAATATTCATGAAAATAAATAAAATATTAAAAATTCGAATTTACTATGTACGAATATTTTATAGATTGATAATATGCATAAATTACAATTCAAATTTATTCAATAGACCAATAAAAAAATACAATCTATCTCTAAAATTAATCAAGTTATATAAAAAACTACCGCAATATTTTTATTCGCCTCAAAAATTCTATTAGCTTTACATAGAGTAAATTAGACATTTTTCTTAAAATTATGCTTGAAAATTTTTGTATATAAATAGTTTTTTTCATAATTAAAGTGGAAAAACTCTTTTGTATTGATACTAGAGTTAAATTTTACTTCTATTTGTTCTAAAAGGGTCTAACATTTTTTTATTAATCCAAAATTTTAAATTTTGAAGGGGCATTTTGCTAAATTGTCGGAATCTAATAGCTGGAAATAAAATTTTCACATGTGTCCCACACTCAGAAAAAAAAAGTGAAACTGATATTATAAATTAGCATCTCCGCCTCTGTTTCCGATCATGGCGGATCACGGAAATGGAGATTCTCTCCACATCGCCGTCTTCCCCTGGCTCGCCTTCGGCCACATGCTCCCCTTTCTCCGCCTCTCCAAGTCGCTGGCCAAGCGCCGCCACCGCGTCTCCTTCCTCTCCACCCCGAGAAACATCGCCCGCCTCCCTAAACTCCCTCCCGATGTCGCACCGTTTATTGACTTCGTACCTTTACCTTTGCCGCCTATCGACAACCTCCCGCTCGACGCCGAGTCCACAAATGACCTCCTTCCGGACCAAGTTCAGTACTTGAAGAAGGCGCTCGACGGACTGCAGAGTCCCTTCGCGTGCTTCCTCCGGTCGACAAAACCAGACTGGGTGATCATCGACTTCTGCCAGCACTGGGCACCAGCCATCGCTGCCGAGCTCAACGTCCCCTGTGCGTATTTCTCTATTTTTCGCGCCTCGACCTTGTTCATTTTTTCCGACAAGATCACCAGGCCGACATCGCTGCTGACCCCTGAGGAGTTCACCAAGCCGCCGGAAAGCGTCCCGTTTCCGACCACCCTCGCCTTCCGTCTCTACGAGGCGAAGGGGGTGATCTGGGCGTACCGAGACAATGCCTCCGGCATCAGCGACATGCAACGCATCACCTCTGTCCTGAAAGCGAGCAACTTGGTCGCCTTCCGGAGCTGCTTCGAACATGAATCCTCTTGGCTGTCGCTCTTCGCGACGCGATTTTGCGCCGGAGACGTCGTGCCGGTCGGCCTGCTGCCCACGCCGGAGGACGAACTAGCATCGCACGCCGAAGCGCAGTCATCGTCGACGGCGACCATCCTCCGGTGGCTGAGCGAGCAACTGCCGAGGAGCGTCGTCTACGTCGCGATAGGGAGCGAGGCGACACTGAGCGCAGAGCAGGAGCGCGAGCTGGCCTCAGGGCTGGAGCTCTCGGCGATGCCGTTTCTTTGGGCAGTAAGAAAGCCGTCAGGCTCGGGAGCAGGCGGAGGCGGCGGCTCTCGGCGCCACCACCACGGGATGGTGATCGAAGGTTGGGTTCCGCAGCTGGAGATCCTCCGGCACAATTCTGTGGGGGCCTTCCTGACGCACTGCGGATACAGCTCGGTGATCGAGGGCCTCCAGTTCGGACTGCCGCTGGTGATGCTGCCGTTGATCGTCGACACTGGACTGATCGCTCGGTGGTGCGTGGAAATGAAGGTGGGAGAGGAGGTGGCGAGGAACGAGGCCGATGGGTCGTTCACTGGAGAAGACGTGGCGGTGGCTATAAGGAAGGTGATGGTGGAAGAGGAAGTAGGGAAGGCGTTCCGAAGCAACTCTGAGAAGCAACGGGAAGTCTTCGCCGACATGAAGCTCCACGAGTCCTACGTGGACAGCTTCATCCAACGACTGAGATCAAAAGGAGACTACAACATCAATCTCCATGAACTGCAAGCCAGAAGCTCTCAATAATTCTGCCATCTGATTTCAATTTAATTTCTGCACTCTGTTTGAGGACTTTATCACAATATGTATTGCGTGGACTTTGTCACTATATGGATTGCATCGTTTTTATAATATCGTGTCGAAGCATGACACACTAAGACGATAATGCAAACTGTGCAGGAAATGAATTAAAGGAGCTAAGTGAAACAGAGATCAAATTTTGAATCACACCAATTAGACAGGCCAAATATAAGAACAACTTGTCATATCATTTGATTGCTGCAACAGAGTAATGTACCAGATCACTTGTTTAACTCTCAACAGGGGTTTTGGTCTATAGACTCCATCGAGTCTTTCAACTTGCCTAATTAAAAAAGATAATTATTTTTCGAATAATTTTGCTGGTTGAGAGTTCAACTACCAGCTTCATGGTGTGTCGGCCTCAGAAATTAGCTAATCTGTCTGAATCATAATACGTCATTGCCTCTTAATTTACTGAATTCAATCAATAACTTGAAGTATTAGATTTGTTTTAATATGATATGCAAGAGAACCGTTGGGCTAAATTGTTCATGTTTTAAATTAATAAAAATTAATTAGCTTATCTAAGCTTGTCGTGTGTTTATATATATATATATATATATATATATATATATATATATATATATATATATATATATTGATACGGTGCATGTTTGTGGAGTCAATAAGATGATGTGGTTATGAGTTAAGACCTCAAGAGGGTCAGAAGTCAAGCTGACATGAAGGTCAGGAAGGTCAAAAGTCAAGCCTCCGTGGCCGGTCAGAAATCAAGCTGACTTGGAGGTCAGGAAGGTCAAAAGTCAAGCCTCCGTGGCCGGTCAGAAATCAAGCTGACCTGGAGGTCAGGAAGGTCAAAAGTCAAGCATCCGTGGCCGGTCAAAAATCAAGCTAACGTATAGGTCAAGAGGGTCAAAAGTCAAGCTTACGTGGACAGGGTCAAAGTCTCAGCAGATGGGACGATCCAAAGATGAGATTATATGTCGGACAAGGACCAGTTCTGATAGTGATCAAAGATCAGACCCACGGGCCAGGTCAGGAAGTACAAGTCATGGATAGCAGTAAACAGTAAACAGGTCTGGACACAGACCTGGCGTGCAGGTCGGGACATTCAAGCCAAGGATCATAGGTATACATGCAGGTCTGGATACAAACCTGGCGTGCAGGTCGGGACGCACAAGCGATGGATAATAACAGATAAAAGTGGGTCGGGATACAGACCTGGCGAGCAGGTCGAAAAGTATAAGCCATGGATAGCAGTAAACAGTAAACAGGTCTGGACACAGACCTGACATGCAGGTAGGGACATCCAAGCCAAGGATCATAGGTATACATGCAGGTCGGGACACACAAGCTATGGATAATAACAGATAAAAGCGGATCGGGATACAGACCTGGCGAGCAGGTCGAAAAGTACAAGCCATGGATAGCAGTAAACAGTAAACATGTCTGGACACAGACCTGGCGTGCAGGTCGGGACATCCAAGCCAAGGATCATAGGTATACATGCAGGTCTGGATACAGACTTGGCGAGCAGGTCGAAAAGTGCAAGCCATGGATAACAGTAAACAGTAAACAGGTCTGGACACAGACCTGGCGTGCAGGTCTGGACATCCAAGCCAAGGATCATAGGTATACATGCAGGTCTGGATACAGACCTGGTGTGCAGGTCGGGACGCACAAGCCATGGATAGCAGTAAACAATAAACATGTCTGGACACAGACCTGGCGTGCAGGTCGGAACGTACAAGTCGGGGATTACAGATATAGAAGCAGGTATGGGCACAGACTTGGCGTGCAGGTCGGGACATCCAAGCCAAGGATCATAGGTATACAAGCAGGTCTAGGCATAGACCTGGCGTGCGGGTCGGGACGCACAAGTCATCGATATAATAAATAGCAGGTCGAGATACATACTTGGCGAGTAGGTCGGAACGTACAAGCCAAGGATAACAGACATACAGGCAGGATTAGACACAGACCCGGCGTGCAGGTCAGGAGGTGCCAGCCGGGGACAACAGCAGACAGAGGCAGGTCGGGGTACAGATCTCAAAATACAAATCCGTCGTCCAGATGCTACGAGACAAGCGAGCCAAGGAATCATAACCGCTTGTCAGAGAATGTCAGAAAATAATCAGCATGTCAGGGAATATTCTCACAGTCAAGGCTCGTTACCCCTTTTGATTCCATCGTCAGCCTATGAGAGGGTGCCACATGTCATTCACCGCTAGGCAAAGCCTGACAGCCGACATTCTATGACACCCGTCAGACCCAGAAACTTCCGTTGCAGTATAAAAAGGGAGGTTTTGTCCCTTACGTAGGTACGCTCACTCGTCATTTCTCACTAGTTTTTACTTTTCGTCCTTTCTCTGTGATTTCTGGGGAAAAAGTACCTGACTTGAGCGTCGGAGGGCCTGACCCGGGGACTTTTTCCCTGGTTTTTGGTCTCTAACAACTCGTGTGCTCGTTTGAGTGTGCGCAGAGCCGTATCATTATCAGCCTGATCATCTTCCCTCGTCAGCCGCCTGTGCCAACCTTTCAGAGGGTACCCGACAGATCCAACTCTTCAGCGACTTCCGTCAACTTCTAGTACAGCAAGACCCGCCTTCATCCGACTCAGCTTTCGGACGGGATCATATATGATCCTGTCGGGAATCTGGGAAGACAGATCTACCGGTGTGACGTGTCTGGAAGGTTGACCGCATCCCCATGACTCGGTGGTGAGCTATCCTCCATGTTGACCGGGTCGTCCGAAGTCTTTCGATCAACACTACCTGCAGCCATCGACCGGGTTGCCCCGGTCTCTGGTACCCCGGTGCTCGAGGCGATCCCACAAATATATGAGCAGTTGAATAATAACGGCACAATGAAATAAGTACGAGATGAGTACAATGACGTACCCTGGCCCCAGGGGGCGCCCTCGGATGGCTCGATGAGCTGGTCGCGATGCGGATCTGGCCCTCTCGACTATGCAAAGTAGATGGATGTGAGTCAACGGAGGAGCCGACCCTAAGTGCAGCGACGTGGAATTTGATGTAACATGTATCCATAAGGCAACATGTAAGCCAGAATATGTCCTTGGCTCGCAGGCCGGAATATGGCACACACTGACGGCTCATAAGCCGGTTGGTAAAACATCTCACAATCATAGTAGTAATACAAAGAGCAGAACATCACGGCTCAATGGCGGGAAAGCACCACAGATGCCCGGAAACACCGTCGGATCTATGCCAAAAGCGGTGGAGACCACAAATGTACAGCCGTCGGAGCCGACTGTCGAGACGCCGAAGTCAACTATAGGGCCGTCGGAAGAGGTGGCAGCGGCTGCCGGCGGCGGTGGCTGTCGGTGGCGACACCCGCTGGAGATGGCAGCGATCCTCCTCAGGGGCGTCAACGTCGGCGAGGAACGAGCGTGGCCGGCGGCGGAGGCAGCGCAAGTAGCGTCCTCTACTGGACGTGCTGGAGGCGGAGAGAGTTATGAGGAGGGGAGGAGATGGCGTCGAGGAGAAGTAAAGAAGAGGAACGACAACCGACGCCGGTGAGTAGTGAAGTGCTATGGAGCTTCCTTCGTCGAGTCTTCTGGCGGCGGACCAAGACCAACGAAGCCCCCCTTTCCCTCACTGTTCCTAGCGGCGACTCCTGACAAAGCACCCCTCCTCCTGGTGGTGACGCTGAGGAGAAGAGGAAAGGAGGTACAAGAGAGGAGGAGGGGAGCGCCGACGGCTTCCTCGGCTCCGGTGAAGGGCACCAGAGGGAGAAAACCCTCCTTGGCTGGCGGTGGAAACAACCTCAAGCACGTACCGGCCCCCCTTTGCATGAAGAACAGTGCTCCTCTTAAGAGCAAAAACCCTCACCATGTGAAAAGATATTTTTGCCCTTCTCTTTTCTCCTATTCCTATTAAGTCAAGGGATATATCCGCATCACAAGCCTTCCCCTCAAGTTTAGTCGAAGGAGGTGCGTGTCCGACTGACTAGACCAAGCCCAAAGCAGAATCACTACCGAACGCGAAATTGGATCACTGGGCTCGTCTTATCCCGTCGAACGAGTAGCTATGACGATACCGAGCAAGTGACTCAAGTAATATCAAGCGAGCGACGAGAAATAGTGCGGTCAAGGCAACAGAGATAATGTTGATCAAGTAGAAAAACGAACGATCGAGCCGAGCGCACGATCGAGAAGATGCCAATCAGGCAACCGAAAAAATGTGAACCGAGTAATCGAGAGAGTGTCGCACGAGAGATGATAGCGATGCCGAACGAACTACGAGAAATAATACCAAGTTGATAACCGGGCCGATGCTGAGCGAACGACGAAATGTCAAGCGAGTGGCGAGTAAAATGCTAGTAGATCGAACAACACGCGGGATAACGAGCAAACTGAGCGCGCGACTACGAAGGTGTCGACCGGGCGATCGGAAGGATGTCGATCAGGTGGATAGACGTCGGGCGAATGATGCCGAGCGCATGACTGAGAAAATGTTGGCCAGTCGGTCGGAAGGACTAGCCCCGAAAAATGTCGGCTGGATGGCTATAAAATGTGGTCGGGCGATCTCGAAATGCAGACATGGTGACCGTAAAATGTTGATCGGGCGACCATAATGATGTCGAATGAAGCAAGTACGTGGCTAAGTAGACGATCAGGCGAAGGATCAAGTGGCTATCAAAGTGTCGACCGAGCGACGAAGAATAGTGTCGAGCGGCTACTAGGCAAGCTCTCGGCCGAACGCCAAGTGAGTGCATAGACGAATACCGAACAAGAGACAAAGCAGCCCTGGGCAGGAGCGGAGCCCAAAAACTGAACGGAAGCATAGCCCATGAAATCGAGTGCGCAGAGACGAAAGTCGTGAGCCGAACGGACGCATCACACGTGAACTGAACTGGAGTGTAGCTCGTGAGTCGAAGGCGCATGGACGCGAAAGCCATGAGTTGAACGGGCACATCGCACGCGAAATTGAATGCGCACAGAAACGAAAGTCATGAGCCGAATGGACACAGAGCCTATAAGATATTATGGCCCGAAACCAGCAGAGATACTCTCGTTCGCGACCATTGGAGATAGCTCGACCCCGAATGGGGGAGATAAGCTGCTCTGATGCTCCGTGACCAATGAAGACCTCTTGACCCGGACGGGTGAGATATGAGATCCGATATGCTGGTCCGAGACCAGTGAAGGCCGCTCGACCCCGAATGGGGGAGATAGAGTATCCGATAAGATTGGTCCGAAACCAGTGAAGACTGGTCAATCTCGAACGGGGGAGATAAATGCTCGTGAAGACTACTCGACCCTGAATGGGGGAGATAGATGCTCACCAAAACTGCTCGACCCCGAACGGGGGAGATAGATGCTGGCCAAGACTGCTCGACCCCGAACAGGGGAGATAGATGCTGGCCAAGACTGCACGACCCCGAACGGGGGAGATAGATGCTCGCGAAGACTGCTCGACCCCGAACGGGGGAGATAAAATATATGATAGTGACAATTGCTCAACCCTGAACGGGGGAGATAGAATATCTGATAAGCTGGTCGGTGAAGGCACGGATTTACGGTCGCCGCTTGACCACTGGTGGAGACCTGCGTTTAACGTCGCCGCTCGATGGTTTTCAAGGTGAGATTTTTATAGTCGCCGCTTCGACTCTGGGATTTAACGTCGCTGCTCGACGGTCTTCTAAGGCGGGGGTTTATAGTCGCCCGTTCGACTCTGGGTTTAATGTCGCCGCTCGACGGTCTTCAAGCTGGGGTTTTTATAGTCGCCGATTCGACTCTAGAGTTTAACGTCGCCGCTCGACGGTCTTCAACAATGAGCTCGCAGCTCGGATAATATACGCCCGACCTATCGGCACGGGGTCTTCGACATCGAGCTAGTAGCTCGGATAATATACGCCTAGCCGATCGGCACGGGGTCTTCGACATCGAGCCGGGGGCTCGAATAATATACGCCCGGCCGATCGGCTCGGGAGCCTTCGACATTGAGCCGGTGGCTCGGATAATATACGACCAGCCGATCGGTACGGGGTCTTCGACATCGAGCCGGTGGCTCGGATAATATACGCCCGGTCGATCGGCACGGGGTCTTCGACATCGAGCCGGTGGCTCGGGTAATATACACCCGGTCGATCGACACGGGGTCTTCGACATCGAGCCGGGGGCTCGGAAAAGACACGCCTAGCCAATCGGCTCTGGAGCCTTCGACATCGAGCTGGTGGCTCGGATAATATACGCCCGGCCAATCGGCTCGGGAGCCTTCGACATTGAGTCGGTGGCTTGGATAATATACGCCCGGCCGATCGGCACGGGGTCTTCGACATTGAGCCGGGGGCTCGAAAAAGACACGCCCGGCCAATCGGCTCGGGAGCCTTCGACATCGAGCCGGTGGCTCGGATAATATACGCCCGGCCGATCGGCACGGGGTCTTCGACATCGAGGCGAGGGCTCGGATAATATACGCCCGGCCGATCGGCACGGGGTCTTCGACATCGAGGCGAGGGCTCGGATAATATACACCCGGTCGATTGGCTCGGGAGCCTTCGACATTGAGCCGGTGGCTTGGATAATATACACCCGGTTGATCGGCACGGGGTCTTCGACATCGAGCCGATGGTTCGGATAATATACGCCCGGTCGATCGGCACGGGGTCTTCGACATCGAGCCGGTGGCTCGGGTAATATACTCCCGGCCGATCGGCACGGGGTCTTCGACATCGAGCCGGGGGCTCGGAAAAGACACGCCCGACCAATCGACTCGGGAGCCTTCGACATCGAGCCGGTGGCTCGGATAATATACGCCCGACCGATCGGCACGGGGTCTTCGACATCGAACCGGGGGCTCGGATAAGACACGCCCCGCCAATCAGCTCGGGAGCCTTTGGCATTGAGCCGGTGGCTCGGATATGATGGAAACCCGGTCGATCGACACGGGAGTCCTCGTCGAGAAACTATGATAAATTCTATGACCGAAAGAGAATATAGCTGAAAAACTAACCTGCCGACCAGCAAAGGTTCTGACTCAATTTCTCGACTCCCGAATACCCATGGAGTGAGGAGGATACGATATACTCGTCGAAACTCCTCAAGGCCATGAGGATGTCAGAACTTTCTGGGTCGTCCGTCTTCACGTTCCAGACCAGGTGCGTTCCCACAGACGGCGCCAATTTGATCCTGTCGGGAAGCTGAGAAGACGAACCTGCCGATGTGACGTGTCTGGAAAGTTGGCCGCATCTCCATGACCCGGTTGACGACCTGTCCTCTATGTTGACCAAGTCGTCCGATATTTTTTGGTCAACAACACCTGCAACCAGTGATCGGGTTGCCCCGATCCCTGGTACCTCGGTGCTCAAGGTAGGTCCCGCGAACATATAAGCATCCACATAATAATAGGACAACAAAATAAGTACAAAATGAATACAAAGACGTACCCTGGCCCGGGGGGGGGGGGGGTGGCGCCCTCGGATAGGTGGATGAGCTGATCGAGATACTGATCGAGTCATCACGGCTCTGAATAGTAGATAAACGTCCGCTCGGTGAGTAGCTGGCTCCAGTGGCTCGGAGCCGGACGCGATATGGATCCGTAGGATGATGCACTGTCCGACTACAACCTTGGCTCACAGGCCGGAATAGAACCGCGACACGAAGGCCGGGATACAACACGAAGGCCGCTATACGACAGCGGCACGAAGGCCGAACACACTCTCGACTCGCAGACCGAATTATGGGCATAGTGCGATAATTGAGCCCTCGGACGGCGGCTGCTTGGAGGGTGACGACGTGACTCTAGAGGCACCGGCTGGCGGTGGACGCCGGGGCGCTGGACGCCGGAGGAGCTGGACGCCGGATGCGCTGGGCGCCGGATGCGCTGGGCGCCGGATGTGCTGGACGCCGGAGGCGCTGGGGCGCCGGATGCGCTGGCCACTGGTGGCGGCTGTGGGAGTGGTCGCGGCGCTGGTTGCCGGAGACGACCGCTGTGGGTGGTGTCCGGAGAACAACGGCAGGTGAAGATGACGTCGCCGCCAGCATACAGGGTGAAGGGGAGATACTAGCGGCCCACCGGAGGCACCGGCGGCCGTTGGAGGAGGTGTTGGCGCTCGCCGGAGGCATAGGCAACGTCGAGATGCGCCGGTGGCCGCTGTAGGAGGAGTCATGACCTGTCGGGAACATTGACAACGCCCTCCGTAGCCACTGGAGGCGGCGGTGACGGCGTGAGGCACCGGCAGCCATGGCGGGAGGTGCCGGGGTCGAAGGAAAAGGGAGGAGGTGGCTCTAAGGGTGGTCGTCGCCGGTAGCTATGTCCGGTAGCAGCGGTGAAGGACTAAGGAGAAGTCCATCTTCTTCCTCTCCTCACGACGGCCGGTCCAGCCTCCTTCGCGTAGGCGATGGGTGAACAGTGCTTATAAGCACTGTAACCCTAAAGTCCTCCTTCCCCATGACCAAAATGACCCCCTCTTTCTTTTTAATTCCTTCCAAGCCCCCAAGATTATATCCACATCAATTAATATTGTCAAAATAACTGATCCTAAATAAGTGCAATAAATCCAGTTTGATAATGAAAGAAGAGTGAAAGAGTGAAATAAACACAAGTTCTTGAATAATGCAATAGCAAAAACAAATTTGGATCAAAAAGTTTCCTTGCGTTGATTGGATCACCAACCATCTAAGAAGAAATCTTAAATAATAAGAGGGATGCTTGTAGATAAAATGTTAATACCAACATAAAGAAATTTTGCTTGAGAATAGAAGATAAGAGTTAACTTAAGTCCGTCTGTTGTGCAATTTGAGATAGACCACCCATTATTTGCTATGGAAAAGGGTCATGCATCTTTAGAGATGTGGTGGTACCAAAAATCAAGGTGGTAAAAGGTGAATACGCTCGCTCTCAGCACCCCCACAGTATCAAAAATCATGATTGTACGAGGCATGGAGAGAATGCCTTGGAATTGCATGTAGTGGACAAAGTTTCACATGGCGTCAAAATGGAGGTTCTTACCAAGGAGGTTAACCACAAGGTTCCACACATAGGATGAGTGATGGTCGCTAAGGTAGTGTGATCTCACCCATCGGAAGAAGACAACGATGACATCCGGCAGGGAGTAAGAGAGCTTTAGCATGACCTCCACATCCTACGAGGAGATGCGGATGCCAACATCATTGAGAGTGTGATTGATGGATGAAGGGATGGAGGAGGCGAGGATCTTACAAAAAAAAAAAACAAGAGGAGGATGGATGAGAAGAGGAGAGGAAGAGGAGCAGGAGGAGGAAGAGGAGCGGAGATTGGCGAAGCAGAGGAGAGGAGGCTATAGACCATGGAGGCGACATTCTGTGCGGCGAAAGTGCAAGGGAGGTGACGGGAGACAACAAAGAGGAAGGGTTTCAGTGCAAAGTCACAAAGGGTGATGACAGAGGAAGGGTTTCTGGGCGAAGTCACAGATTAATTCTGTGGGTACGAACATTGGGTTAAAAAATGCTAAATTTTTAACATTTAACAATGCACTTTAAGCGCTATTAATATTTAATTTTAACATACTTTTAATAGTGCATAAAGTATATTATTAATATTTAATTTTAACAACGCACTCTGCAAATTATAGACAAGTTTATTGATAGCGTATTTTTTCTACATGTTGTCGTTTGTAAAAAGATAATACTATCCACAAAACACTTAATTGGGCATGTCATAAATATTATTATTAATAGCGCGTCCTAACCATGCACCCTTGATGACATGCTGCGGAAAGTCACATTTGTTGTAGTGATAAGTGATATATATGCTCGATCCACGACCATATCCAAGTTGGGAGAGATTAAACCCTGAAAAGGTCAATTGCTAATGGACACCACTAGTCCAAGACCAAGGGGATATATATGATCAATCCGTGACTATATCAAAGTTGAGAGAGATTTCACCCCGAATAGGGAAATTGCCAATGGATGTCGTGTTGGGATATGCCCGATGCGGGTGTATGCTAGAACATATTTCGTAAACATGCGCAGCGAAAAATAAAATGATAATAATTCATAATTATTGCATCACACACACCACACACATACAAGGATACAACATGCCAAACATGATCACATAATTAAAATTTTACGGAAGTAAATTTACACTAGGTATACCTAACGGATGATCTATAACGAGAAGAGCATCAACCGTAGCGACATTATCGAACCTTGCCTCTATTTGTATTCACATCGAGCTCCTCAAGATAACTTCTTGAGTACAAGCCTCTTCTTCGGAAGTTACTAGCCACGAGTGAAGAAAGAGATCAAGAGGAAGAAGAAGAGAAGCACACAAGGGTCAATTTTTCTCCCTTGTGGTGGTCCCTCTTGTTGCCGGCGGGAGAGAGAGGAGAGGGAAAGGAGGATTGTGTTTCCAAAAGAAATCACCCAAATAATGAAATTTGTATCTAATTCTCTCTCAATTACATCTATATAATCTTCTTTAATGAGTTGGATTAGAAAGTCCAAATCCAACCCATTATCCCTTAACAAAAAATTAGCTCATGAACACTTTGGTTTGGTTTATAACTAAACCAAGCTGGTTTATGATTAATTCATGAAAAAAAATCGGTAAAGTAGAGAAAAATTCCCAATCACAACTTAAATTTTGCATGCAATCCCCACTCATAAAGAACTTTGTTTCCACTCCCTGCATGCAAAGTTTCATTTGCTTCAACTCCCTCATACAAATATTGTGACCTAATTGCCCCTTAGATTTTGTAGGTACAAAAGGTCCAAAAATGAGTATAATTCCTCTTAAATTCAGCATTTTACATTAGAATCGAGTATATTTTCTATTAAATTGAGTATATTTTTTTCCTATTTTAATATAATTCCTCCTAAATTCAGCACAATGTAAAAAAGAAAACCTAGTATATTTTCTATCCAATTAAGTATCATTTAAAGAAAATCTAGTATATTTTCTATCCAATTGAGTATCATTTAAAGAAAATCTAGTATATTTGAGTATATTTTCTATTAAAATTGCCCTTCATATTTTTTAGGTATAAATAGTCTAAAAATAAGTATAATTCCTATTAAATTCAGTATTTTAAACTAGAATCGAGTATATTTTCTATTAAATTGAGTACGACTTTTTTCCTATTTAATATAATTCCTCCTAAATTCAGTACCATTTGAAAAAAATCTAGTATATTTTTTATCCAATTGAGTATCATTTAAAGAAAATCTAGTATATTTTCCATCCAATTGAGTACCATTTAAAGAAAATCTAGTATATTTTCCATCCAATTGAGGCGGAAAAAGAATCGTACTCAATTTGATAGAAAATATACTAGATTCTAGTTTAATGTACTGAATTTAAGAGGATTTATACTCATTTTTAGACTTTTTATACTTAAAATATCAGGGGCAATTAGGTAAGTATATTAGATTAGGGAGTGAAAACAAAGAATTTTTCCAATAGGGAGTGCATGCAAAGTTATGTTTGCCAATGGGGACTGCATGCAAATTTCCCCAAAAAAAATATAGAACCGTCACATCAGCGACCCCTCTAGAGCCGGTCCCATGGATTTGGAGGGAGGTAAATGTAGGTACACAACTAAAATCGCATGGCACAGATATAACTAATTCATGATTAAACCAAATATGGTTTAACCCTACCATAAGAGATGTAGCCCATCCACACTTCCATCATGACAAATATTTTCATATTTATCTTATGTATGGTCCAACCAAACATTTATCTCTTGATCAAATAATTCTATTCTTTAACTTATTTTATGTCTTTTAGAGACTCGTTAGTACGTGTAACCCAATAGGTTTCTGGTTATGTTGGTCGTCCATAATTAGCATGTGTCGAGTAGCTTCTATGGTTTGCCTTGCTTTTCTCCCCTTCGAGCTAACACATGCTAATGCTTGAGTGCAACTTTATATTTTTCAAGGGTGGCAGGAGAGATTTGCGCTCTAACTGAGTGATTGTAGGGGCTGAAGCACTAACCTCTTTTCTTTTGACAAATTAGGTTTCCTCCAAATTAATATACTTAACTGCTCGGCTGAATAAGCTATCAAAATCTGTTAGGGGCATCTTCACCAAGGATCAAAAGTCACCTTAATTTCAACAATTCCTGAGAGAAAGTGCTCATTAGTACTTTCAAAGTGGCAAAAGGAACGTCTAGAGCCACTTGATTGAACCATTGAATATATTCCTTCAAGATTTCTTATGGCTTCTATTTCAGGGTGCACAATTTAAGTGGAGTTTTATAGTATCTTTTGTTGCTAATGAAATGATATAACAAGGCAGATTTGAATCTTCAAAAGACCAGATGGAGGAGGCCAAGAGTTGGCTAAATCATCATTGTGATGAGCAGGAAAGCGTCATCAGGAAGACTCATCACTTGATGCTATCAATATACTGATACAACAAGGTGACATTCTTGGACTAACATAAATGATCTTATGGGCCTGATGTTTCAGTGTATTCCCAGAACTATGGTGGATGAAAATGATGTGGCAGCTCGTCTTCAAGGATGCTCTTGGAGTGCCTATGGAATCCTTCGATCCACTAGTGGAAGACCCTTTACTACAGTGTGGGTCTCGAGGAGGCATTTCTCCCACTGAAAATTTAAGAAACTACTTATGTTTAACTGACGTTCTAGTGGGAGTCGAGATTGGAGATCGAGGTGTTTTAGTTGGATGTAGTAGATTCTGGTTGGAAATTTGAGGTACTTCAGTTGATGTAGAGACTACCTTTGAAGGCGAAGGGTTTGCCACTGGCTACTTCTACAATACTGCCTACACCGTAGCTACAATAAGTGTGTTGAAATTCTTCTATGTCATGGTGATGGTGGTAGGTTTTCAATGTCATTCATTTTAATGTCTCGGGTCAAGGTCTTAACTTAGTGTTCCCACAAACGACATCAATTTGTTTGTGCCTGAGTCTGTCAACAGATGAGCCACTAGATAGCTGTCTTTTTTGATGATGAAGACACTAAGGAAAGGGCAAACTGATAGGAATGCTTACGAAACCTAAGATAGAGTCAGAATAGAGGCTAGGGGGTACCCTGACTCAATCATTCTGATGCTCAAGTCAGGTTTTTGACAAAGGAGGTGGAGAAGAGAATGAGAAAATGTTGGTAGTTTGTATGTATATGTGTACATACCTTTGCCTGCAAGAGCGGACTTTTTTAATGTTGCTGTTGAAATTTATTCATGTTTTTAAGCATTTGTTTAGTATATATTTTGTTGTAATTTATGAGCATATTTTGCATTCGCATACCCTCATTCTATGTGTTTTCATTACTTTTATTTTTTTTTTATTCGAAGAGTTGCTCTTTTTTTTATTTTCATTGATAGGATGTGTTGTTGAAGCTAAAATAGAGCATAAAGCCCTTGTAATATAGAGTTAGAGCAAGGAGCATGCTCTGACCGTATCCTATGACACAAGCATGCTCCTACGACTAAAGAAAGATGAAGAATGGAGCCGAAAAGGATCAACCTTGGCATGTCAGTGCTTCTTCATCAAGCCTCATCATCGAACCGGACATGAATGATATGGGAAGAAGATGTCATTTAAAAGACCATCAAATTAAAGTTTTAATCAAGGAACACGCTCTAATCGTGTCTCTTGACATGAACATGTTTCTCTGGATAAAATTTGGCACAAAATGAAGTTAAAATAGAGTTTACAACCTTCAACACGCCCCAACCATGCCTTTGAGGCACGACCGTATCTAAATGTAGATTTTTGAGAGCCGAACAAGGGGCGGTCGTGCCTCTCAAGCATGATCGTGTTAGCCTTCGGCTCAAACTTTAAAACAAACTTCGAATGCCCATAATTTTCTGCTTGGTTTGAGCCATGGTGTGTACAACCTATTAAAAAGTAGATAATTTCAAGATCTACAAATTTCATTCAGAGTATAATCGAAGAAAATCTGGTCTAAGAGCCGAAAAACCTATTTTGGTGGTGCCTAACAAATCTAGCAGATCTGGAAGGCTTAGGAATGATATAAAAGGATCAAAGAAACCCTTTTTTAGCCATCTTGGGTTTGGGGATCTGCCCCATTCCCTGGGAGTAGAGCTATTAGACTGGACGACCTATGTCAGGGCAGACCGACCTGTAGTGGGTCGGCCATTTGGCGGATTGGAGCAAGCCGACACGTCATCTTGCCGGGTTAGGAAATTTCTAATTCAGCCCATTCTAGGGCGGATTGCAGGTTATATATATATAATAAAAAATTAAATTTAGGTTATGGCTTAAGCGAGTCAACCACAGTGCAATTTACCATTTTTCATGTTGCAAATTAAAATATTATAAGGATACATTCAACACATTTGAGACTTCAAAAGATGCCCATCCGTCTATATAGATGTCAGTTGTAGTTTCAATATTATTTATTGGGATTTTTTTGTTTCCATAATGATATATTACATCCTCCTATGCTTGTTGGTATATTTGAAAAAAAAAACTCTAATTAATTTATATAGTTTTCCCTCAATATTCAACTTGATGATTAACCTTGCTTTTGGTCTAGGTTTAATTACCATATGAAATAAATAAATAATAGATTTTCTTAATCATTCTTCAATCACATGAAGCCTCTATTGGTTCAATTTTCCCTGGGTCAAGATTGACCAAGTTGACTAAGCTTGAATTGACTCAAGTTTGAGTCTTGAAATTTAAGTTTTGATATTTGACAATATATGAAGATTACAGGTATAATTGTTCATATGGAGATTGATAGTCAAAGTTTGACCAGAAGAGTCAAGTAGGTTAAGATTGACCAGATACTTAACTGGGAAGACCTAACTGGAGGTTAGGCAACGAAAAGTCCAATGGGAAGATTAGTAGAAGATGAAAACTTAGGTGGTCAGTGTTGATAGGATACTTGGCGTGAAAGTCCTGGTGAGTTAAGTCAGACAACTGTAAAGTCCTAGGAATGAAGCCAGGCAATTAGAAAGTCCTAGTGAGTGAAACTAGGCAGATGAGAAAAGTTTTGGTGAGTGAAGCCAAGTGAAAAGTTCTAGTGAGTGAAGCTAGGCAGTGAGAAAGTCCTGGTGAGTGAAGTTAGGCAGTTGGGAAGTCATAGTGAGTAAAGCTAGATAGATAGAAATCCTGGTGAGTGAAGCCAGGTGGGAAAGCCTTAGTGAGTGAAGCTAGGTAGATGAGAAAAATCCTGGTGAGTGAAGGCAAGTGGTGAGAAGTCCTGGTGAGTGAAACGAGATAGAGAAAAGTCTAGGTGGATCAAGATTGATCGAACACCTAGTGTTTGGAAGTCCAAGTGAGTCATGGAGGACTAGACATTTGGCATGAGACAGTAAGTCTAAGTGGGTCAAGGTTGACCGGACACTTGGTACAAGGAGAAAAGTCTAAGTGAGTTAAAGGGTTGACCAGACACTTGGCGATAAAGTCCCAATAGGTCAAGGTTAACCAAATATTAGGCAATGAGGAGTCCCAATGGGTCATTGTTGATTAGATGTTGGGTGTGAGAACCTTAGACTTGAGTTAAGCAAGTTAAGATTGGTCAATCGATCAGGTGATCGATTGACCCAATTGGGAGAGTGCTATGAACAAAGGTGGCCCGATCGATCAGCTGATTGATTGGGGCTGCGCTAATCGATCAACTAATCAATTGGCCGCCATTCTTGTGAGCATAGAAAGATTCCCAATTGATCAGCTGATCGATTGGGCTGGGTTTTCTCATAGATTATGAGGTAGCCGGAATCGATTGGTCAATCGATTCTGAGTCTTCTGTGAGAGCATAGAGGCACTCTAAATCAATCAGTTGATCGATCGAACCCTCTCCAATCGATTAGTCAATCAATTGTGATATGATTGTTGTACAGGTTGTGAGCTTTGGACAACTGTGATCGCTAGGATCTAACGTGGCAATCGATTGAGAGCAGACCCAATCGATTGGGAGCAAGCCCAATCAATTGGGAGCCTTAAAAGAGCAGATATAAAGACGATGGTGAGTTCAAATGTGACAACACTTCACCGATTTTTCTTCACCATTTTTGCCAGTTCTTGAAGCTTCTTGGAGACAAGTGTTGCTGCACTTCAAAGGTTGAAGAGGTGATTACAAGCTACAAAAGATCAAGCAAGAAGAGGTTTTTATTGTATTTATGTATATTTACTTCTTGTTTTAAGTTATATTCTTGTGTGAGCTTGTACGAGATTTTTCCACCTCTGGATTGTTTTGAGGAGTGTTTTTATAATGGAGAGTATACTCGAGTGTCGATCCTTAGATTATTCACCTCTTTTTGAGGTGGATACCAAGTAAATCCTTGTGTTAGTATTAGAGGAGTTTTCTTTGAGATTATCCATTGCAAATCATCTTCAATGAAGTGAGATGAGCTATTCACCCCCAACTCCCTCTAGCTCCGAAGTGCCCGAACAACCTCCCTAGATAATTGAAAGGAAAGGAGACACAATGCTATGTGTTCCACATTCAAAGAATCTCGCACTTTAAGATGTGTATAATTGTTAGTCCATTTTAATTTTAAGTTTTGAAGATTTTTTTTCTTCAATCCGTAGGCCAATCCAAGTCCACCACAGTCTGACCCACATGGGTCACAGACTTAGGTGGGCCGACTCACCTTTAAATGGGTTGATAAAATTTCAACTCAATCTTCTTAAATTATTTGGCGGAGTGAGCCAATCTGACAGGTCAAACCCAAATTGACAGCTCTACCTTGGAGGGGTTTCACTGAAAGGGAAAACCTTGGAACCTCCATTTCAAGAGCTATCAACAATCCATCCACACTTGTAGTATAGAGATCCTTCCTGATACATCGACACCATCTCACTAAACTTTCTCTACTCCTTTCTTTTCGTTTAGAGTTGTTAATTGCTTCTTATTATGCCTTTTGGTTGTATCCCTATTTCCATAGAGTGGTTCTCTAAATTTCAGGAGTAGAAAGTAGTTATAATATGATTGTTGATGTATGAACTATGCATATGTTCCTTTCTGTATTCAATGACATGTTTACTTATTGTTCCTGCGTGATTGTATTATTGTGATTACCATAGGATGTGGAGGATTGGTCTCTATATAGAGGGGATAATCTTAATGGACTATGGATCCCCATGTGACAGGGGTAACCTTAATCGGCCATTCTAGCATTATCACATTGAAGGGAGGCTAATTCACCATAAGAGAATAACTATCCTAGGGCTTAAAGAGTTTGCTTCAATATGTGTAAGTATCTCGAGGTAATTTTGATGTGATCAACCAAGTTAAGTTAGGTTCTGTTATGGTTTAACCCCTCTGTCTAAGTGTACAAGAATTTAGGAACACAGGAAGTCGAGTGAAAGATGTAGCTAGTGAGAAGGACGACATGAGAGAGAGCTGACGGGCTTGGTGCATCCGAGGAATGATGTGCTAGGGAAGAGTATGCGGGCAGACGAGAAGGAAGCGCGTGACATTTCCAAGGGATGAGAAGCCGGAGCGAAAATTGCTCGAGAAGGTCAGAAAATGGGTTCGGGCAAGCCCTATTCCGAATGGTCGAAATCACCCAAGAAAGTGGAACCAGAACGGAAGACTCGGACCAATGTGAGCTGAACCGGAACGGAAGATCAAGATTGAAAGTCAAAATTTTTTTGACATTTCAGTCCGAGCGCCCGAACCTAGCCCGGGGCTCCCGGAACCTTGGGACATTCCAGGGGCACCTTGACTCTGCAGAGTTGCGAATGGCAGTTCAATCCAGCCCGGGTGCCCGAAGCAGCTCCAGGCGCCTCAACCAGAAAACTTATCGAAACTGCGCTGTCACGATCCGGTGCAACAGGAATAAAATTTTATCCCCCTCCAGGCACTTGGAACCCTTCCAGGCATCCCAATCAGGGTTATAAATACAGCTCTGATCCAAAAACCTAGATAGAACACTTGAAATCAATTCCATTTGAGTTTACCTTTATACTTATGAGCTTTCACTATTATAAGAGGCTTCTCCGCCCGAAGGAGACATTAGTGAACTTTTAACTTCCTTGGATTAGCAATCCCTTGATTGCAAACCAAGTAATTCCTTATGTGCCTCTGTCTTTAGTTTACTTCTTAATTCCTTTTATGTAAGTATCTATTTTTATCAAGCTATAAAGATTGAGAAAGGTTTTGTTTATTTTATTGTGCAGGCTATTCACCCCCTCTAGTCGACCGTTAAGGGACCAACAATTGGTATCAGAGCAAGGTTCGCTTCAGAAGGACTAACCGCTGACCGAAGCATAAGAGATGGTCGGATCAAGCATCCATCCACTGAAGTTCGAGGGAGAATTTACGAGCTGGAAGAAAAAGATGAAAGTATTTTTTTAAAATAGATTTTAAATTATTAATTATTTTGAAATATGATTTTGTAACCCCGAAAGATAAAGAAGAATATCAGTGGACGAAGAAGGAGCAAGCCGACTTTATGGAAAACTACAAAGCAGGGTTCCATCTGTTGAGCATTTTACCTCCATAAGAAGTCAACCGGATCGAAGCCTACGAGTCAGCCAAGGAGCTCTGAGAGAAATTATTGGAACTATATGATGCGACCTCGGAGGTAAAGCTAGCGAGACGGGATCTGCTCTGGAACTAGATCAGCATTCTCTGATTAAAGAAGGCGAATCCATTGCACACCTTCACTTAAGGATCAAGGCACTCATCACTAGACTCACAAATCTCAGAGAAAAAGTAACTAACCGAGATTCGCTAAGGTACGCGCTTAACATATTTCCTAGAACTTCTGAATGTGTATCCTTAGTAGATGCATATTACATCTCTAAGGATCTAGAGCCAAGTACTTTAAAAGAGTTATTTTCAACATTTGAGATTCACGAATCTAGAAATGCAGGTCTAAGAACGAAGACAATGGAGAACATTGCTCTTAAGGTAAAAATTGACGAATAAGAGTTCGAAACATCCCTTGATGATGATGAGGCGGTGTTCATGGTAAGGAAATTTAAAAAGTTCTTTAAAACTAATAAATTTAATCAAGTGCAGGGTAAAAGAAAGAAAAAAAAGATAAGATGCTACCACTGAGACAAAGAGGTGCACATCAAAGATAACTGCCCAAAGTTGAAGAACAAGAAGCCAGTCCAGACAAAGCATCGAAATCTAAAGGCAACGTGGGATAAAACATCGTCTGAGTTAGAGATCGAAGCCCTCGCCGGACTTGCGCTAGTAGCAAGTCACCAAGAAAAAGAAGATGAAGCAAGCTCTTCCGAAATGAGCATCGATGAAGGGGGAGCGATATAAGAAGGAAGTAGCACTTTAGGGGGAGCTTCAG
Organism: Zingiber officinale; assembly: GCF_018446385.1. Classification (NCBI taxonomy): domain Eukaryota; kingdom Viridiplantae; phylum Streptophyta; class Magnoliopsida; order Zingiberales; family Zingiberaceae; genus Zingiber; species Zingiber officinale. The sequence goes on from NC_055989.1 coordinate 21,257,713, forward strand.
ATTATGGGATCAAAAAGGTAAATCAGGTACGGTCTCTACCTCCTGATAAATTATTTCAGTTTATAAAAAAAATATCAAAAAATTCCTGTAAATTAGGAAAAGAAAATGATGAATTAAAAGGAATTCTAGTAACATCTTGTCGATTAGAAGATTTCGACAAGATAAAAATGGGAAATGAAATTTGAAAGTAGAAATAGAAGATTTGAAAAATCGTGCATGCTCCCATATTCAACAAGTTAGAAAATATAATGGACTGAATTGACAGTTTAGATACCATAAGGGCCAAATTAGAAGAATATCACAGGAATATGTTCCTAGAAAGTTTTTGATTAATCCGGTAAGAAGAAATCTATTTTGGATTCTAAAGTCATGTTTAAATTAAATTATCTTTTTATGCATGCTTTGTTTTTTGAAAGGTAGACCTAGGGCATTCAGAAAGAAAATTAAATATTTAATTTCTTTAAGAGGCTTTGTCTAGAAGTGGTTGTTGTTCCAATAACCAAGAGTGTCTAGTGCCTCGCCACAATCTGGAAGCTAATTACTGAAATGAATGTTATTGATTAACTGTTAAACATTTAACAATTATAAAAGTATTTAATATTTTTAAAAAATTATTTTGTAAAATTTTTGATTGAAATTAATTTAATCTTAATTTTTATTTAGAGAAAGAAGAGTTTAATTTTAAAATATTTTTCAAAATTCGCTGTAAGAATCTAGATTTTTTTAAAATTTATATTTTCCTAAGTTTCTAATAATAGTCATTTTAGACTTTGTTTCCTGAAGACTTTATTTAAGTTTTATTTCCAAGTCATTTTAAAGTACCTCATTTTTATTGTGATCAAATGAAGAGAATTAGAGGTGAGTCTATAGGGAAGTAGATTTTTTTTTTTTTGCATATTTTTCTTCAATGTAAAATATCTCTATTACTTATTTATTTTTTTACCCTAACTTAACTTGGGTTGCTCACATTAAAATAAGGGAGATTATAAGTACCCCAATGTAATTTTGATGTGATTAACTAAGTTAAGTTAGGTCCTGTTGTGGTTTAACCCCTGCATGTAAGTGTGCAGGAACTTAGGAGTACTGGAGGTTGAGTGAAAGACGCAGTTAGTGAGAAGGACCGCACGGGAGAGAGTAGACGGGCTCGGTGCGTCCGAGGAACGAGGTGCTGCGAAAGAGTACACGGGCGGACGAGAAGGATGTTATGAAAGAAAAATATGTTAAGATTTTTCCTAATAAAATTCTGTTAAGATTTTATATAACAGAATTTTGTTGTGATTTTTCATAACAAAATTCTGTTACGATTTTATTGGGTCTAGGATTTAGCATTATTTATAGTGACTATTGTAAGCCTATTGTACAACAACAAAAACACAAGAATCATTAAATGTGATTCTCTTGTGTAGAGAGAATTCTAATAAAGCTTCGACCGTTTTGTGGAGTAGGCAAGTTGCCGAACCATAGTAACTCTTTTTTTCTCTTCTTCTTTTCCTTCCTCGTGTTTGCTCTCCTTTTGTGCGTCTTTGTCTTGTTGTTCCGCGCAATCTTTTTTTTTTTCTCTTCCTCTTCGTCCGCGGTTTAGAGGTTGAGAGGTGTTTCCCTCTCTTTGCGCAACAAGTGGTATCAGAGCAAAGATTTTTTGACGGATTTCTTCAACATGTCAGGGACGACTTCTGCGAAGTTTGATATGGTGAAGTTTGACGGAATCGGAAACTTTGGATTATGGCAGAGAAGGGTCAAGGACTTGTTGGTGCAACAAGGCATGGTGAAAACGCTAGGGGACAGAAAATCAGAAAGCATGGAGAGATCAGATTGGGAAGAACTTCAGGTGAAGGCAGTAGCAACAATCAGACTTTATCTTACGGATGACGTGATGTACCATGTCATGGACGAGGAGTCACCGGTGATAGTTTGGCAAAAGCTGGAAAGACGGTACATGTCAAAATCATTGACAAACAAGCTGTATCTCAAGCAGAAATTATTTGGGCCGAAGATGACAGAAGGAACCGATCTGAGCCAGCATATCAATGTATTCAACCAGATTGTAAGTGATCTGAAGTGGGTTGATCTGAAGATCGAAGACGAAGACAAGGCGCTGATGTTGTTGAATTCTCTATGTTCATCTCCTACGTACGAGAATTTCGTTATTACTTTGATGTGGGGTAAGGAAACTCTCAAATTGGAGGAGATCACAAGTGCATTGCTAGGTTTTCACCAAAGGAAGAAAACAAGCGATGAAATTTCTTAAGGGGAAGGACTTGTGGTAAATAACAACCAAGAGCGTGGTAGGAGCAAATCTCGACATGGATTAGGTAACAACAACAAGGCTCGTTCTAAATCGAGAAGGAAGAAGGTGATCACGTGCTACAAATGTGGAGGCAAAGGTCATATCAAAAGAGATTGTCCAGAGATAAAGAAATATGTTGCAGAGAGCAAAAGTAGTTCGGCAAAGTCTGCAAACATAGTTGAAGAAGAAAATTCAAAGAGCGGTGATGGAGATATGTTATCAGTTATGCCAAGTTCGGAGCAGCTGACGAATGCATGGATTTTAGACTTTGCATGTTCATATCACATGACTCCAAACAAGGATTGGTTTGACACCTATAGGGCAGTAGATTCTGGTTCAGTGTTGATGGGAAACGATGCGTCATGCAAAGTTATCGGCATAGGGAATGTCAGAATCAAGATGTTTGATGGTGTGATCAGAACTTTATGTGATGTCAGATATATACCAGAGCTAAGGAAGAACTTGATCTCACTAGGCACACTGGATGGTATTGGTTGTAATTATAAATCAGTGAGCGGGGTGATGAAGGTCAGCAAGGGAGCTTTGACGGTAATGAAAGGACAAAAGGTAGCAGGAAACATCTACAAGTTGATAGGGACTACAGTTGCAGGTGGAGTCGCCTCGGTGGAGTCTGAATCAGATAGTACTGTCTTGTGGCATATGCGGTGAGGGCATATGGGTGAACGTGGGATGCTAGAACTTCACAAGAGAGATTTATTGAAGGGTGTCAAGACGTGCATGCTTGAATTTTGTAAATTCTGTGTTCTTGGGAAATAGAGCAAAGTGAAATTCAAGACGGCAACAAACAAGACAGAGGGGATTCTGGACTACGTACATACGGATCTCTGGGGACCAGCCAGTGTAACATCACGTGGAGGACACTTGTATTTTGTGAGTTTTACTGATGATTTCTTACGAAAGGTTTGGGTATACTTTATGCGTCACAAGTCAAAAACTTTTGCAAAGTTTAAATTGTGGAAAACTGAAATGGAGAACCAGACCAGAAGGAAGATCAAATGCCTTAGGTCAGACAATGGGATTTAGTACACTGATTCAAAGTTTCAAGAATTTTATGAGCAGCATGGGATAATGAGGCGTTTCTCGGTTCACAGAACACCTCAGCAGAACGAGGTAGCGGAAAGGTTGAACAGGACAATCATTGAGAAGGCAAGATGTCTCAGGCTGAATACAGGGCTTGTAAAGAATTTCTGGGTGGAAGCGGTTAACATGACATGTTATCTCATTAATAGATCACCAATGTCAACACTAGAAGGCAAAGTATCAGAGGAAGTATGGGCAGAGAATCAAGTAGATTACTCTCATCTTCGAGTTTTTGGATGTCCAGCCTATATGAACATATCTAGTGAGGAAAGATCAAAGCTGGATGCGAAGTCAAAGCAGTGCATATTTCTAGGGTATCAAAAAGGAGTTAAAGGCTTCAAGCTTTGGGATCCTAAGGTAAACAAGGTGGTGATCAGCAGAGATGTGGTGTTTGATGAGAAAGCCATGTTACATCGTACTCAGGAAGAAGGAAAGGAAACACCACAAAGTAATATGGAGAAAGATATTGTGCAGGTGAAGCTAGAGACTCATGACTCTGATGATTCTAGCTCAGAGCACACGGAGCATCACACTATAGCTAGTGGTAGAACGAGATGAGTCATAAAACCACCCACTAGATACGGATTCGAAAACTTGGTATCTTATGCATTTATCACTAGTAGCGGAGACCCTACATCTTTTTAGGAGGCGATACATAGCTCTGAGAATGACAGATGGACGGGTGCTATGGCAGAAGAGCTGGAGTCATTGCATAAGAACCAAACGTAGAATCTAGTGGAACTTCCTGAAGGAGAGAAAGCTATAGGGTGCAAGTGGATATTCAAGAAGAAAGAAGCAATGTCAGAGGAAGAAGAAGTGAAGTTTAAGGCTTAGTTGGTAGCAAAGGGGTATTCACAGAGAAAGGGGATTGACTATGAAATTTTTTTCTCTCCGGTGGTAAGACATATGTCAATTAGAGGCATGTTAGCTTTAGTGGCACATCACAATTTGCATCTTGAGCAAATGGATGTGAAGACGACATTTCTTCATGGATATTTGGAGGAGCAGATTTTCATGTCACAACCCGAGGGATTTAGTTAGCCATGACAAGAGCGGTTGGTTTATAAGTTGAAGAAATCGCTCTATGGATTGAAACAATCTCCTAGGTAATGGTACAAATGTTTTGATTCATACATGACTCAAAACGGATATAGGAGATATGAGTATAACTGCTGCATATATGTGAAGAGCCTTGAAGATGAATCACTGATTTTCTTACTACTATACGTAGATGACATGCTCATTCTTGCGAAGAAGATGAAAGAGGTTGAAAAATTGAAAAGACTACTGAGCAAGGAATTTGATATGAAAGATTTGGGAGAGGCAAAGAAGATTCTTGGGATAGAGATTCACAGGGATAGAGCTGCAGGGAGATTATGGTTGTCTCAACGTAGCTATGTGGAGAAGGTGTTGGATATGTTTAACATGAAGAATGCAAAGTCGGTAAGCACACCCTTGGTGCATCACTTCAAGTTATCCAGTACACAGTGCCCAAAGATGGATGACGAGATCCAAGAGATGTCAAAGGTTTCTTATGCCAGTGCAATTGGTTGTCTGATGTATGTCATGGTTTGCACAATACCAGATTTGGCGCAGGCAGTTAGTATGGTGAGCAAGTTTCTCTCAAATCCTGGTCGACCACATTGGGATGCAGTGAAATAGATTTTCAGATACTTGAGAAATACAACTGATTATGGCATCATGTTCAGTAGACAACCGGAAGATCCTTAAGTTGCTGGATACGTAGATGCAGACTATGCAGGAGATTTAGATAACAGGAGGTTTACTACAGGATACGTGTTCACTATGACAGGAGGACCTATTTGTTAGAAATCTATGATACAATCTATTGCTGCATTATCTACTACAGAGTCTGAGTACATGGCAGCAGCTGAAGCAGCGAAGGAAGCTTTATGGCTTACAGGGTTGGTCAGAGAACTGGGTGTTCAGGAAGGTGGAGTCAAGTTGTTATGCAATAGTTAGAGTGTTATCTATTTAGTGAAGAATCAAGTGTATCATGCGAGAACCAAGCACATTGATGTGAGGTTTCACAAGATCAGAGATTTGATTTCTTCTGGGGAAATTCAACTTGAGAAAGTTCACACTACAGACAATGCTGCAGATACGCTGACAAAGTCAATGACCACAGAAAAGTTTAAACATTTCTTGAACTTGATCCATATCTCTAGATGCTAGAGGAAGGAAGCCCAGACCCAGAGATCCAGATGGAGTTTTGGTCAGATACTCGTGTTCTTCGAAGGGGTGAATATTCGCCAAGGTGGAGATTGTTGAGGGGTGGCTCATATTTGGATAAAGGTTAATATGAGGAATGTTATGAAAAAAAGATCCGTTAAGATTTTTCTTAATAAAATTCTGTTAAGATTTTATATAACAGAATTTTGTTGTGATTTTCATAACAAAATTCTGTTATGATTTTATCGGATCTGGGGTTTAGCGTTATTTATAGGGACTATTGTAAATCTATTGTACAACAACAAAAACACAAGAATCATTAGATGTGATTCTCTTGTGTAGAGAGAATTCTAATAAAGTTTCGACCATTTTGTGGAGTAGGCAAGTCGCCAAACCACGGTAACTTTTTTTTTCTCTTCTTCTTCTCCTTTCTCGTGTTTGCTCTCCTTTTGTGCGTCTTTGTTATGTTGTTCAGCGCAATCTTTTTTTTCTCTTCCTCTTTTTCCGTGGTTTAGAGGTTGAGAGGTGTTGCCCTCTCTTTGCGCAACAGTAAGTACCCCAAATTTTGATGTGATTAACTAAGTTAAGTTAGCTCCTGTTATGGTTTAACCCCTGCATGTAAGTGTGCAAGAACTTAGGAGTACTGGAGGTTGAGTGAAAGATGCAACTAGTGAGAAGGACGACACGGGAGAGAGCCGATGGGCTCGGTGCATCCGAGGAACAAGGTGCTGCGAAAGAGTATGCGGGCGGACGAGGAGGCGTGCGGTGTTTCCGAGGGACAAGAAATCGAAGGAAAAATTGCTCGAGAAGGCCAGAAAATGGGTTCAGATGAGTCTATGCCGGATGGCTGAAATCATCCAAGCAAGTGGAATTGGAGCGGAAGACTCAGGCCAATGCGAGCGGAACTAGAGTAGAAGATCGGGACTGAAGTCAACAAAATGTTGACTTTTCGATCTGGGCGCTCCGACCCACGGGACAGCTCGGGGGTGCCTCGACTCTGCAAAGTCACGGATGGTAGTTCAACCCGGTTCGAGCACCCGGAGCAACTCCGGGTGTCCTGATGTGCGTAAATATTATGATCGTTTATGCATGTTTTAACGCACATTCACTTACTTTATACGTATATATTTTTTGCATGATCACCTCTTTTATCATATACTCATCATATAAACTCTTTTTTCGGATATCTGCTCTTTGTTTGGTTTTGTGTTGACAGGGCAACTTTCGGAGTAAAAACAACGATTGTCGATGCACCAGAATGAGCCAGAGAACACGACTGTGCAACCTTGCACGGTCGTGTGGCCAAACAGGAGAGGAGAAGTGCACGGCTGTGCAACTATTGCACGGCCGTGCGGCCAACCCAGAGGCAGTTCAGAGCATGGTCGTGCATACTTGCACGGTCGTGCCCCCCACGACCGAAGCTAAGCAAGGAACGGTCATGCAACCCTGCACGACCGTGCCCCAAGAACCGAGCCCGAAGTTCACACAGCCGTGCCAATTGGCACGGCCATGCAGTGCGGCTAGAGACAAGAAAGGGCACGGCCGTGGCATTCTTACACAGTCGTGCCGCCGTAGTCGCGCCCTACCCTATAAAAGGGTTTTAACCCTTTTCCTCAAGGGGAGGGGGGAGCCGAGAAGCGAGCTGTCAGAGAGGGAATTGACTTGGTGCCGTTCAATGCCGTCCAGGACCTCCGTCCAACGATCCTTCATCACCACATCAACTCCAGAAGCAAAGGATTAGATCCGAAGATCACTCGTCGTCGTTGGATAAGCATCTTTTCTCTTTCTCTCTTCTTGTTTGAGAATTATATGTTTAACATTATGTCTTCAGATTTTTCTCCGGCGTCTATGGAGTAGATTCCTTGTTCTAGGATGAGGGAGTAGTTGTGGACTGGTTTGATGTAAGACTCATATTTTTGCCTCTATTTCATTAGATGATTTCGCTTGCTTTGTTTCAATTACACGATCTCTATATCGTGTTGATTGATTGTGTAGGAATTGTCTATCTCGTAGAGAGAATATCCTAGATCGTACACCCGAGGGGCCCTAGTGACAGGGGTAACCCGTTCGCGGACATCTAGGGTACTTCCTCGAAAGGAGAGATAACTCCTCTACAAGGAAGTAAGAGACCAAACTAAGCTCCTTATCTCTATCCTTAGTGACACCAATTAGAGTAGTGTTCTTGTGATCTACTGAGGCACCCTAGTGACAGGGGTTAACCGTAACAGGATTTTATAGGGATCCTCTTTATTTGGTACCTAAGAATAGATACTTCAGCTTCCGATAAATGCATGTTGATGGACAATGAGTAAAGGATAGAATGTGATACATCAATACTGCCATAATGAAACCGAACTCCTAGGACTCTTCATAAACCAAGTCTATTACTTCTTCTTTGCTAGTTCTCGCTTCTATTTCCAAACCTCTTTTCTTTAGATAACTTACAACCATCGGTAGTTTAGCTAATCCTAAGTGAGCCATCGCTAATGCTTATAACCAGTCCTCGTGGGATCGATAACTTTATTACTGACGACGAATCCATGTACTTGCGGAATCGTAACAAATTTTTGGTACCGTTGCCGGGGACTACGTCTATAACATTTGTGATAATGATATTAGATTAGACTAGACTTTATTTTTTTCTCCCTTATCTTTTCTTTTTCTAATATTTTGCACTTAGAGATAAATAGTTTTATTTTTGTTTCTCTTTATTTTTTGCGTTCTTATTAAAAAGCCAAAAAAATAAATAATATTATTTCACTCTCTTCTTTACTATATTTCACATTTTGTTTTTGCATGCGAAGAGTTAATCTTTCACGACAACTTCTACCGTTAGATCCAGAGATCGATAGGACATTCTTGAGAAGAAGAAGCATTCAAAAAGCATTTCAAGCAGTACAAGAATCATCAGAGATGGCTAAGAAACTGTTGAAGGATTACGCAATACCTTATGCATGAGGGGTTCGGTCTAGCATCACTCGACCGCTAATCAAAGCTAATAATTTGAAATCAATCCTGCAGTAATTCACATGGTTCAGTAGAATCAATTTGGAGGAAGACCGCACAATGATCCAAACTACCACTTAGAGCTTTTCAACGAGATTTGTGGTACCATGAAAGTGAACGGAGTTCCTCCAGAATCAGTGAGGTTATTGCTTTTTGGATTCTCCCTAAAAGACAGAGCCAAGCAATGGCTAAATTCCCTTTGAGCAAACAACATTACATCTTGGGAGCAGTGTGAGCAGAAATTTCTGGACAAGTTCTACCTACTAAGCAAAACTGCTCACATGAGAAATTTGATCGCAAGATTCAAATAGATAGACTCAGAATCATTATTTGAAGCCTGAGACATATTCAAAAGTATGCTGAGACAGTGCCCCCATCATGGCCTTGAGAAATGGTTGGTTCTACACACCTTCTACAATAGAATCAACTATCACACGAAGGTATCCCTCGACTCTGCAGCAGGAGAAGCACTAATGAACAAGAGCCTTGATGAAGCCGAAGAGATCATAGAGAATGTGGCACAGAACCACCATCAGTGGTCAACTGAAAGATCTGGTGGTTCTTTCTCAGGGAATCCAATAAAGGCGTCAGGAAAATTCAACGTAGATGCAGTCAGACTCATGTCTGCAAAGTTGGGCACTCTGACCAAGAAGTTTAAGGCCATGGGAAACAACACGACCAATGCAATAGTTTGTGTTTGCGAAACGTGTGGAAGTATGGATCATGCTCAAGATACTTGCCCCCTAGGGCTAATACAAGCACAGATAAATCAACTTAAGCAATGCGATGCAATAATCAGTTACAACCAAAAGCAAAATAATCTGTACTCCAACACATACAACCCTGGATGAAGGAATCACCCAAACTTTTCATACCGGAATAATCAAGACCAAGGGCCAGCAAAACAAAGTTATCAACCTGGGCAACAGAGCTACCCATATGGATAATAGACTTATCAACAACAACCTTCACAGCTGTCTAGAATCGAAAAGATGTTTGAAGAAGCCCACTCAGAGCAACAAGAGATGAAGAATGAGATCAAGCAATTGACTCAAAGACTAGAAAATTCAAAAAACATCAGAAGATGCAAGATAGCCCAGATAGCCCAGTCTTTTTCAAGGGCACAGGGAACATTTTCAGGAAAGTCTGATATAAACCCAGTAGAACACTGCAACCGCATCGAGCTGAGGAGCGGACAAACTTTGGGAGACCCCCAAATCACTATTCAGAAAGGACCTGACTCAGAGGAAGAGCCCTCTCCCCCACTACCCAATCAGATCCAGAATAGGGATGGAGAGGAGATCACTAAGAAAGTTGAAGAAACTCTTCAAATTCCCCCGCAAAGTCAGACAATTCCTTTCCCTCAGAAACTGATAACATCCCAAAAGGATGAAGAGTTCAACCGATTCCTGAAGAAGATTAAGGAAATTTGCATAGAAGTACCACTGATAGATGCACTGCACCAAATGCCGAAGTTTGCAAAATTTTTAAAGGGTATTTTATCTAACAGGAGGCAGAAGAGCAACTTTGAGACTGTAGCATTAACAGAAAACTGCAGCGCCCTACTTATGGCAAATATTCCACCGAAACTTCAGGATTCAGGAAGTTTTGCCATACCTTACAAGATTGGTTCTGAACTCATACAGAGAGTTTTCTACGATTTGGGAGCCAGCGTTAGCCTACTTATGTACTCCTTATGTAAGAAGCTGGTGTTAGGACCTTCGGATAGCGGCTAGAGAGGGGGGTGTGAATAGCCGACCTCAAATTTGCGTTTCTTTCTACAAATCAAGTTAGCGCAGCGAAAAAATAACAACAGAAACGTAAATGGAGAAATCAAACCTCAAGCACAGCGATGTAACGAGGTTCGGAGATGATACTCCTACTCCTCGGCGTGTCCGTAAGGTGGACGAAGCCTATCAATCCGTCGATGGATGAGACCCCGGATAACCGGCTAATATGAACTCCTTCTGGGTGGAGAAACCTCGCCACAATCTCTTGCAACAGCAAGATACGAGTACAAGAAAGAAAGCAAGAAACAAAAAGCAATACGAATGTAAAAAACACTTTGCCTTCTCGTCGACGGGAGTCCGTTGATGAAGCAACAACTTCACGGATGCCCAACAGTAGCTGAACCAGCCGAAGGAAGCTAACTCGAAGCTTCAAGAAGTATGAGCTCAGCAAAGCTCAGTAAGAGCAGAAGGAACCAGGAAGAAGCAGCGATTCCACTGTAGAAGCCCTCGACCTCTTTATAACCTGCACCTGCTCACCTGGCGACAGAGTTCTGCGAAGAAGACGGAGATAGCCGTTGTGACTCAACGGCTATGCCTGGACCGATCACCTGATCAGTCCAGGAGATCCCCGATCGGTCCACGATCGATCAAAGAGCAGACCGATCGACCATATCCCGATCGGTCCAGAGGGATCTGATCGGCCCCGGACCGACCGCCCTTTCTCTCCTTTTCTTCGGTTGCTTCCCGATCGGTCTCCGCATGATCGATAACTCACAAGATTACATCGATGAGCCATCGATCGGCCCGCACCGATCAGTCAGATCATGGATCTGGCCACGACCGATCCAGTGTTTAGAGCTCCCACCCCAAATCCCACCGGTCACGAGAACGAGCACGAGCCCTCTCTCGACCTAGTCCCGAGAACGAGCCACGAGCCCTCTCCGACTTCGTCCGTCCAGAACGAGCCACCGAGCCCTCTCGACCTAGTCCCGAGAACGAGCTACCGAGCCCTCTCCGACTTCGTCCGGTCCAGAGAACAAGCTACCGAGCCCTCTCTGACCTAGTCCGGAGAACGAGCTGCCGAGCCCTCTCTGACTTCGTCCGGTCCAGAGAACGAGCTACCGAGCCCTCTCTGACCTAGTCCGGAGAACGAGCTACCGAGCCCTCTCCGACTTCGTCCGGTCCAGAGAATGAGCTACCGAGCCCTCTCTGACCTAGTCCGGAGAACGAGCTGCCGAGCCCTCTCCGACTTCGCATGCTAAGCTTCCATACTTGGACTTCTCCCGTGCCAAGCTCCCTGCTTGGACTTTTCCGTGCCAAGTCTCCATACTTGGACTTTTCTCATGCCAAGTCTCCATACTTGGACTTTTCCGGTGCCAAGCTCCCTACTTGGACTTTTCCGTGCCAAGTCTCCATACTTGGACTTTTCTCGTGCCAAGTCTCCATACTTGGACTTTTCCCGTGCCAAGCTCCCTGCTTGGACTTTTCCGTGCCAAGTCTCCATACTTGGACTTTTCTCGTGCCAAGCTCCCTGTTTGGACTTTTCACCATATGTCTGGTCAACCTTGACCTATCTGGATTTCCCTTGCCTGGCTTCACTCACCAGAACTTTCCAACTGTCTGGCTTCACTCACCAGGACTTTCCCTTGCCTGGCTTCACTCACCAAGACTTTCACCTGGCTTCACTCACCAGGATTTCCCAAATCAGGTCGACTCACCTTGGGTCAACTAGGTCAACCTTGACCAAAGATTGCACCCACAATCTCCCAAGTTTGTATTCTGTCAAACACCAGAATACAACTTTTCTACTCTCGTCAAACATCAGAATAGAACTTTTCTATTCTTGTCAAACATCAAAATACAACTCGAGTCAGGTCAACTCGAGTCAGGTCAACCTTGACCTAAGGTTGCACCAACAATCTCCCCCTTTTTGATGTTTGACAAAAACCATAATCAAGTTAGGTTAACCCGATAACCTAACTTAGGTTTTCCAATGTTCGTCCTTGAACATTCTCCCCAAACTCTAATGTTCTTCCTTAAACATTCTTTGGACATTCTCCCATTCTCCCCCTTTTTGACACACATCAAAAAGAGTGAATCAAGGTCAAGAATTTCTTCCTAATGAAAGTCCCATATCTTTCATTGAAACCCTTAAATTCCCCCTTGATACTAAGGTCAACAATCAACTTAGTGATAATCCCATATCATTCAAGTCTTTAGAGTAAAAACTCCCCCTAAAAGTCAACTCCCCCTTGACTAATAGGTAAAACTCCCCCTAAAGGTCAACTCCCCCTTGACCATTGCACCAACAATGTCTTGGAGAGTTTCAAACCTTTAGAAATCCAAAACACAAATTGTGTTTTAACTTTCAGCTGAAATTTCAGACAACACAGTCAAAAATCAACATTTTGGCACGCCCAGCCTTTACTGGATCGGTCACCAAACCGATCCACACTTCCCTGGATCGGTCCAGTGGCCGATCCAGCATCCCCTGGACCAATCAGGGAACCTCCTGATCGGTCACACATGTCTGATTTCTGATTTCTGAATTTCTTCCTCCCGAAATTCAGAAACCCCTACAAAATTACAAAAAATTCCAAAAATTATAAAATTTTGAGGATACATTCCTCATAACATATACTATCATGGAAAAATAGTTTTCTATGAAAATAACTTCCATTTTCAAATCTTGATACAAAGTTTAAAAACTTTGAAATAGTTCAAGTTTACCTCAACTTTGTATCAACTTGCTCAATGATGAATGTTATCACTAGAAAAGCTTCATCAAGGTTTTTCAAATCAATTTTGAAATGATTTTAAACCATTCAATTTAGGACCACAATCTTAGGGCTAAGTGTACATGACTTGTACACAAGCTTTCCCTATGATCCTCCATTTAGACTTAGGCTCATCTAGGTACAAGAGCTATGCACCTTGATCCTAACTCATAATCCAAATATCTCACACACATCTAAGGTGTATCAAACACATCCAAGTCAATTTTGATGTGAGATATGGGTTTAGGTCATCTTAAGCTAAGTTCTCATGCATTTTCTAAACAACAATTTGATTTCCATATTAAATTGTGTTTTTGTCCTTAAATCAAATTAATTGATTATAAATGCAAAAGATGATGACATGGCATATAATGATATCATAAGTAAAAACATGTGCCAATGTCATGATGTCATGGCATAAAGTATTAAACTTAAATAAGGCATGACATATAGCTAACCTAAGTATTATCATGACATTTCAAACGATAATAAATTAAATATGATGTCATGATATGGCATATGACAAACAATACATGGCAAATAATATATAAAGGTATAGAAAATACCTAATTCTAGCCTTAGTTGTCATTTTTGATAATTTTGATCATTTTACCATAAATTCCATATTCCTAAGTGTAATAGACCTAAAATCATATACTAAAGATTTTTAGATCACTATGTGCCAATTAGATTGACCCTAGAGAATTCCTCGAATATGGTTGGCACATGCTAATCACCTTAGGAATAATTTCTTAATCTCATTTTCAAGGCTTGAACATGTTAGGATCTTGGATGGCTAGAGGGGGGTGAATAGCCTCTTCAAAAGCTAAAACTTAAAGATAAAACTCACACGAGTGGTTAGCGCAGCGGAAAACAAGTTAAGAACAGAATAAGAATAAGAGAAGAAACAAAGCAAACCACAGTGACTCAAGTGTTTACGAGGTTCGGGGATAACTTGCCCCTACTCCTCGGTGTCCGTAAGGTGGACAAGCCGATCTTCGGTAGATCAACCCCGGTGAACACCCGGCTATGAACTTTCTCCTTCTCGGTGGAGTGACCTCTCAACAAAATCTCAACAGGTATGTAGAATATAGCACAAGACTTACTGAGCTTGGTGACTTAGGAGAATGAAAATTAAGCTTACAGTCACGCGAAGGTCAGTGAAACAGAGAGCAAGTCGAGACAGCCGCTTCTCAGCCCCGAGCGTCAAAGCTTTTGCACTGATCGACAGAGAGTGTTTTTTTTTTTCCTCCCCAAGAGAACTTCTTCTTAACCCTCTCTTCAACCAGCCTTTTATGTCTCTGCCATCTCTGCCTTTCGCCCGCAACGGATCCCTGCCAAACTGCAGCAAATCTCTGCATCCAGCCATAGCATCGCCAATCACGCTTCTTTCTCATCTGATCATCTGAGCTCACACCAATGGAATTCTGGTCTTCACTGGTGTCTCTGAGCTCCACCCAATCACCATGAGTTGAGCTGATCGATGCCAGATCACCGCCAGATCGCAGCCACGACTTTGCTGCTTTAACAGGTTTACAGTGGAACATAGCAAAAGTCTCTCTGGTATCCTCTACTAATGAAGCTCAATTTGAAATCAACCAATTGCAAATTACCAGTAACCTGCACCTCAAAATCTTGCAGCAGATGGTTAGAAATATTTAGGCAAAAGCAACTTTGAATCAGAAAGAATCAGAGAAAGTGCATGCAAAACAGACTATAGTATGGATCGCCCGCACCGATCCATACGCTCAAATTCTTTTATCTCGATCGGTCCGCTGACCGATCAGATAACCAACCGAATCCTTCTGTTCGCTCAAGTTGCCGATCGGTCTCCGGACCGATCAGATCAATCGACCGGTCCCGAGACCGTCAAGATCGATACAAGAGATATCGAGTATTCGCAGATGCTATCGAGTTTCACCGATCGTCGGCGGACCGATCAAGAATAACACAAGATGCTATCGAGTGTTTACCGATCGGTCCGTAGACCGATCAGCACACTTAGAACACCGGATCGGTCTGCCGACCGATCACCGTGCTACACAGGTTAATCGGATCGGTCATCGACCGATCCAAGGCTGTGATTTAAGAGGCAAGCTTCCAAGCTTGCTACCCTTAATCCTGACAGTCCGCAGACCGAGCTACCGAGCTCTTCTCCGACTATACATGCCAAGTTTCCATACTTGGACTTCCCAATACCAGATGTCCGATCACCCTTGATCCATCTGGATTTTCCCTTGCCTGGCTTCACTCACCAGGACTTTCCAATTGCCTGGCTTCACTCACCAGGACTTTCCAATTGCCTGGTTTCACTCACCAGGACTTTCCAATTGCCTGGCTTCACTCACCAGGACTTTCCAATTGCCTGGCTTCACTCACCAGGACTTTTCCAATTGCCTGGCTTCACTCACCAGGACTTCTCCAATTGCCTGGCTTCACTCACCAGGACTTCTCCCGTGCCAAGCTCCTTGCTCGGACTTTTCCCAATCAGATTAATCAGGTCAACCAAGTCAACCCTGATTTGTCTGAGTTAATTCAATATCTGATTGAAACTTAAATCAGTGTCAACATCAAAACAACATCCAGGTCAGACTGTATCAACAATCTCCCCCTTTTTGTTGTTTGACAACACGATTTAAGTTTAGATCAGAAATGCTTTCATATCCATAATTTTAGGGAAATCGGGACCTCCCCCTAAGACGGATATATCTCAAATATCTTCTCCCCCTTTTTCATATTGAGTTTACAATTCGTCTCTAAACTTCAAATACTCTCTCCCCCTTTGTCAAACACCGAAAAGGTATATATATAAAAATATGAGGACTGACAAACACCTCCCCCTTAAACCCATATCATAATCCACAAAAAGAAGTAAGATATGATAGAACTCAAGCAATGTCATATACATAGCATGAAAAAGATATCATAGGAGTACAAAACGCATGAAAATAAACATAATGTCTAAAATAGCAACCATCCAGGACAGGCAATCAACATCGTATCTAGAACAAAGTAGCACAATCAACAATCAATCACATAATCAAAATCAACTCGCATCCTCATCATGAGGAGCAGTGTCATCAGCAACAGGATAAGAGAATCCCTGAGGGGGCACGCCGCTGCCTGAAGATGGATCGTCTGTAGAAGGCTGAGGTGGTGGGTGGCTGGCCATCCATCCCATAAACGCCTGATGAGTAGCCAGCTGATGTCTCTGTAGGGTCTCAAAGCGTCGGTCAATGTGGAGACGTAGACCAACGAACTCAGCAGCCACCATCTCCTCGTGGCGATCAAATCGGTCCTCCAACTCCGCGATCTGCCAGCGCAGATCAGGGTCCGCCTCGCCAATGTCAGCAGGAGGAGCAGCTGCAACCTGTCGTGGTAACTCACCTAAAGCTCTCCCATCCTTCCACTGAACCTCCCCATTTCGCCCTATGATTCCAGACTTGGAAAATGCTCGTTTCCCAAGTCGGCAATCCTGCCTGATCATTTTGATTATTCTACCCTTAGAGACATCAACCTGAAGGGTCTCAAGCCAATCAGTAATTATATGCCCATAAGGCATATAAATAGTGAAGCCGCTAGGTGAGAATATGATATGATCGAGGAGTAGATGCTTGACATGATATCAAAATCGAGACGCCGACGCAAACCATAAAGCATAAGACAATGATATGGTCGGATCTCAGATAGTGGTTTAGATGTGATAGGTAGAAGGCAGTTCGTGACAATTTTAAAAAGAATGTAGTCTTGAGGAGATAATCTCAAGGCTGCAAAAGTAGGGAAGTCAACATCTAGCTCATCTAGCCCTAGTCTAGGCTGTCTGAAGAAGTACTCATAGATTTCGTCAGATGAGATATCAAACGGTGGAGGTAACTCTTCTGGTAAGTCAGGAAATATCGAAAAGACATCACCGGAACACCTCCGACAATCGAGATACTCAAAGAAAGATGAGATACTGAAATCAAGAGTCCGCCTAGCAACTCTTGTTTTAAAACCTTGATCATTAGTCTCATGAAGGTTATTATAGAACTCAGAGACCAAGTCATAGTTGATATCCCGTTCCAAGTAGACTAGAGTATCGAGTTTGTAGTATGCTAAGATTTCGGACACTTGTGGGCAAAATTCGTCCATGAATTTTCTATCCACGGACCTACAAGGGAGTAATTTGAATGTCCTTTGTTGAAAAGCTTCCTCAGTCCGGCGGTTTGGGAATCTACTGGAACTAGCCGGTTGGGGTCGGGAAGAAGCAGCAGGAGTTTTGGATTTGGATGTCTTGGTTGGTTCCTTAGAGGTTCCCTCACCATCAGTGGGTTTCTTCCTAAGGGGACACAATGGGGTGAAATGGGGAGCACCGGAGCCACCGACAATTAAGAACCGAGACAACAAAACAACAAATTCAGTGAGAAACATAATGCTGCCAAATTCTAGAAAGGTAAGAAGTTACCTTGGTGCCATTTGAACCTTAGTATAGGGCGAGGGCTGGAGCTTCGGCGTGCAAAGAGAAGAGAAGGAGTGAACTGGTGGGAAGAGTCGGCTAGGGTTCGTGTGAATGAGGGAAAGAAGAATCGGGGGTTTTAAGGGTTAAGATGGGTGTACAGTGAAGAAAAGATCGGACGGTTGTCCGATCAGAAGGTTTCGGAAGCCCACAGATCGGTCACCAGACCGATCAGGGAACCTCCTGATCGGTCAGTAGACCGATCAGGAAGTGCGAAGCTGATCGATCCTCGGACCGATCAGGGAACTACCTGATCGGTCCGTAGACCGATCAGAGATCGATCAGTAAGCCCAAGTTACAGACTTAACCAATGGAACCACTGATCGGTCTATGGACCGATCAGAAGAACTCTATGCGTATCAGATTATCCTGATCGGTCCCTGGACCGATCAGTGAGCCGCACAAACATACCCTGATCGGTCCCTGGACCGATCAGATTACAGACAGTAAGGTTGGATCGGTCTGTCGACCGATCCATCTTCTCCTGATCGGGCTGTAGCCCGATCAGTGTCTGATACTGAAATTTTCAGTGATTTCAGTAACCGAAATCCTTAGATATGTTTGATAGGTCGTAGAAGTTTCTCCAGTAAAACTGTCAAACTCAATATCTAGAACCCTGAGAATCTACAATCATAACTATGTCCTAACGATGGGCTCTTATGGTGTGAATTTGTTTAGAATTTGAGACTTTCATATTCGACTACAAACACTGAGATTTCAGACAAGTTTCAAGTTTGTCAAAATAGACAACTTGTCCTAATTTGCAATCAAGGCATGAAAGCTGAAATTCTTGATTCTTGTTATGTTTAGTTTCAAGT
Organism: Zingiber officinale; assembly: GCF_018446385.1. NCBI lineage: Eukaryota > Viridiplantae > Streptophyta > Magnoliopsida > Zingiberales > Zingiberaceae > Zingiber > Zingiber officinale. Next base: position 21,276,120 of record NC_055989.1, read on the forward strand.
TTGTCAAAATATATCCAATTTGTTATTATTTCCTTTAATAACCTAGCGTTTTATCAATCAAGGTCATGACATGAACCAAGCAACAATACCAATCAACACATCAACCATCAACCATGATTAGAGAATTTCTAGGCAAATGTCCAACCAAGATTCCTTGGTTGGAATATATGAGTAAGATCTAGGAACCAAATACACATGAATTGTGTAATGGTGTTCCCCAAACTCAATTAATGTCTCTTCAACCTAATTATTCAAGGGATGCATGATACATTTTGAATAATTTGGTTGATCCTAGCATCTCACCCCATTTCTAGCAAACAAAAACATTTTGTTAAACCTTATAGTGTATGTGAGATGTTCCCAAGTTGCCCAAATTTTTGTCCCAATTACTCTTGTCATTTTAATAGTCCTTATTGATTATGGTGAAACTCTAATGACCTAAGGAGCCAAACACATTCCCAACTCCCTCCTTAAATGACTAAATTCATTTTCCGGAAGGGGTTTGGTGAAAATATCAGCTAGGTTTGACTTTGACTCAACATATGTGAGTGCAATGTCTCCCCTAGCTACATGATCTCTTATGAAGTGATGACGCACTTCAATGTGTTTAGTCCTCGAATGATGGACTGGATTTTTAGTTAGGTTGATTGTGCTAATGTTGTCACATAGCACTTGTACACCCTTGTAAGAAAATCCATAATCCTCTAGGGTGTGTATCATCCACAACAATTGTGATACACTCTCTCCCATGGCAATATATTCAGCCTCGGTCGTGGAGAGAGCAACACAATGTTGCTTCCGACTTGACCAACTAACTAAAGATGACCCTAAAAATTGGCAACCCCCACTCGTACTTTTCCGATCCAATTTGCACCCAGCATAATCGGAATCGGTATAACCTATCAAGTCAAAAGACTCGGTACGAGGATACCAAAGACCTACTCTTATTGTGCCCTTAAGATATCTCAAAATTCTTTTAACTGCAATTAAATGAGATTCCTTTGCACAGACTTGATACCTAGCGCACATGCCCACAGCAAAAAGTATATCGGGTCTACTGGCTGTGAGATATAGAAGACTACCGATCATGCTTCTATATTGCGTTAGATCAACTGGTTTTCCACTCTCATCATTGTCAAGGCGAGTGTTTGTCGCCATTGGAGTGGACACTTCCTTAGAGTCACTCATATTGAATTTTCTGAGCATCTCTTGAGTGTATTTTGCTTGATGGACATAAATACCATCTCTAGTTTGTTTGATTTCGAGTCCAAGGAAGAAAGTCAATTCTCCCACTAGACTCATCTCAAACTCACTCTCCATGTGAGTGATGAACTCATTTAAATAGCCCTTGTTGTTTGAGCCACAAATTATGTCATCGACATATACTTGGGCTACAAAAATATTTTCACCATCTCTACGTAGAAATAGTGTTGGGTCTATTTGTCCTCTAACAAAGCCCTTCTCTAGTAGATATGTTGACAACCTTTCGTACCAAGCTCGTGGTGCTTGTTTAAGCCCATAAAGTGCTTTCTTGAGCTTGTACACGTGATTTGGAGATTCGGTATTCACAAATCCCGGTGGTTGTTCAACATAAACTTCTTCCTTAATGAGACCATTTAAGAAGGCCGATTTTACATCCATTTGATAGAGCTTGAAACCTCTATGTGCAGCAAAAGCTAGCATTAAGCGAATGGACTCTAATCGGGCCACTGGAGCATATGTCTCATCATAATCAAGGCCTTCAACTTGACTATAGCCCTTGGCTACAAGTCTTGCCTTGTTTCTAACTACATCTCCCTTTTGGTTCAATTTGTTCTTGAAGACCCATTTGGTTCCAATAATGGTGGTCTTCTTAGGTCTGGGAACCAAGTCCCATACTTGGCTCCTTTCAAATTGACCTAATTCGTCTTGCATAGCTATGATCCACTCAGGATCATGCAATGCCTCATCAATTAATCTAGGTTCAATTTCTGAGATCAAAGCGACCTCATTGGACTCATTTCTAAAGAATGACCTAGTCCTAACCCCTTGATGGATGTCTCCCACAATCTGGTCTTGGGGGTGACTAGTGTCTAACCTAGACTGCCTTGGTGCTGATGGTGCCTCATGAGTGGTCTCACTTGGCACAGACAAGGACTCAATATCAGGCAATGGATCCACCTGAGTTCTTTGTTGTCCTTGCTCATCATTATCAGAGTCAATTTCGACTCTTTCGATGTTTTGGTCATTCAAACTTAGCCTTCTAAGTTTGAATTGAATTTGTTCTACATCCCTCGATTGATCATTTAAATTAGGGATTTCTTCAAAAGCTACATCAGAGGACTCTTCAATCAATTTAGTCCTACTGTTGTAGACTCGATAGGCTTTGCTGGTGAGTGAATACCCGACCAGTATCCCTTCATCAGCCTTAGCCGTGAACTTCCCAAGATGATCCTTTGTGTTTAAGATAAACACCTTACAACCAAACACCCTAAGATGTTTAATTGTAGGTGGTTTCCCAAACCAAAGTTCATGAGGGGTCTTTCCTAAGAATCTGTGTATTAGGACTCGATTTTGCACATAGCAAGTGGTACTCACAGCTTCGGCCCATAAGTAGCTCGGCAAAGAGTACTCATTTAGCATGCTTCGTGCAGACTCGGTTCTTTCTCTCCACAACCCCATTTTGCTGTGGGGTCCTCGGAGTAGAGAACTCATGTCTATAACCCTTCTCTTGACAAAACTCTAAAAACCTATGGTTTTGGAATTCACCACCATGATCACTCCTGATGGTTTTAATTGTGGTTGATTTTTCATTTTCCGTTCTTCTACAAAAAGAAATGAAAATATCTATGGTTTGGTCCTTATGTTTCAAAAAGAAGGTCCAAGTATATCTAGTGAAATCATCAATAATCACAAGACAATATCTACTTCCATTCAAAGATATTACACTACTGCAATCAAATAGGTCCATGTGCAATAAGTCTAACGGAGTAGAAGTACTTACAATGCTTTTACCTTTATGAACCGCTTTTGTTTGCTTACCCTTTTGACATGCATCACATAGTTTGTTCTTTTGATATTTGATGCTTGGTAAGCCTCGCACTAATCCTTTGTTTGCTAGCTTCCGGATGTTCTTCATGTTTACATGTGCCAACCTTCTATGCCATAGCCAAAACTCTTCTTCTTTTGACATGAAACACTTAATCAAAGCATTAGTAGCACTTTTAAATGATACTTGATAAATATTGTCTACCCTTGTGCCTACTAGTACTGTGTCAAGTGTGTCAATGTTTTTAACCAAACATTGACTTGAATGAAATTCAATTGTGTAACCCGTATCACACAATTGACTGACACTTAGGAGATTAAAAGTCATTCCCTTGACTAGAAGGACATTCTTGATATGAAGACATTCGGATATATGAATGTCTCCAACTCCTATTACCTTAAGACTACCATTGTTACCAAAGGACACATTACCTCTACTTTTGTTTTGAAGAGAAGCAAATAGAGATTTGTCCCCGGTCATGTGCTTGGAGCATCCACTATCAACAAACCAAGTTGATAGGTGCTCCCCCTCGATCAATGCCTACAAGATACGAAAGATAGATGTTTTAGGTACCCAAATCTTGGGACCTAATGCATCTACAAGAAGTGACCTAGGAACCCATGCTTTGGTCATACCCTTCCTAGTTCCATGAACCCTAGAATCATTTGATCTATGGTATTGGGTCCTAGACACTAATGAGATAAAACTCGATTCTTTGGGTTGATAACCTATCCCGGCTTTGTTGTAGACTGCCCTTTGGGCATTTAAGATCATGTCTAATGTCTTAGAGCTAGTTGAGAATTTCTCAAGCATTTTCTTGAGCTTCTCAACCTCACTCTTCAAAGCCTTGTTCTCATCTTCAAGAAGCTCTAGATGGAGGTCATCAACCTCATCTTCCCTAAGAGCCTTTAGCATTTCTACTTCTTCTTTTAACAATTTATTTTCTGTTTTCGACTTTTTAAGCAATGTAGATAAATGAGTAATAGTCTTATAACATTTTTCTACATGAGAAGAGGTTACCTCTTCATCATCCGAGGATGATGAGGCCGCGTTTGAAGCATCACTTGAGTTGCCATCGCTTCCGGAGTCCTCCCTTGCCATGAGTGCTAAATGGCGAGTGCTCTTCTCCTTCTTCTCTTCTTCCTCGGATGAGCTTGAAGATGACTCATCCCAAGTGGCCTTAAGGGCCTTCTTCTTTTTGCTTCTTTCTTCTTGGCTCGTTCTTCCTTCTTCTTGGCTCGTTCTTCCTTCTTGAGCTTAGGACACTCACTTCGGTAGTGCCCTTTCTTACTACATTCATAGCACGTAACGTTAGATTTATCAATGTTCGGATCATTAGGTTTACCTTTGTATCTTCGGCTTCTTCTCATGATCCTCCTCACGAAATTCGCCATTTCGCTTGATGACGATGATTCGCCTTCGTCATCGGACTCGGAGGAAGAGGTGGATGAGGAGATCTCCTTTTCTTTCTTCTTTTCCTTCTTTCTTCTCCCATCCTTGCTCCTTTCTCCTGCAACAAGAGCAATACCTTTCTCCTTTTGGCCTTTGTTAGCAAGTTCATGTAATTCCATTTCACAGAAAAATTCATCTAACTTGACAATTGAAAGATCCTTGGATACCTTGTAGGCATCTACCATAGATGACCACAAGGCATTCCTAGGAAAAGCTTTAAGTGCATACCTTACAAGATCGCGGTTTTCTACATTTTCATCTATGGAATGGAGACCGTTAATGATCTCTTTAAACCTACCATGAAGTTCACTTACATTCTCATTTTCCTTCATGGTGAGGTTCTGGAGTTGGTTGAGGAACAAGTCTCTCTTGGCAATTCGAGAGTCCCGAGTCCCTTCTTGAAGCTCAATGAGCTTGTTCCATAGATCTCTTGCACTAGTAAAAGGACCTACCTTGACTAGTTGGTCCTTGGCGATTCCACATTGCAAGGTGACCATGGCCTTGGCATCGGCTTGTGCTTTGCGGAGTTGTTCGGTAGACCACCTTGACGATTCGAGCTCCTTACCTTCCTCATCTCTTGGTGGTGTGTAGCCTTCCTTGACTGAGAACCACATGGCAATATCCGTCTTTAGGTAATACTCCATGCGTCCCTTCCAGTACTGGAAATCTGCCCCTTCAAAGTAAGGTGGTCGATTTGTGCTAAAACCTTCCCTCATGGCCATCTCTTTGCTCTTAGGTTGTTAAGCCGGATGAAGAGCTCCAAGCTCTGATACCACTTGTTAGGATCTTGGATGGCTAGAGGGGGGTGAATAGCCTCTTCAAAAGCTAAAACTTAAAGATAAAACTCACACGAGTGGTTAGCGCAGCGGAAAACAAGTTAAGAACAGAATAAGAATAAGAGAAGAAACAAAGCAAACCACAGTGACTCAAGTGTTTACGAGGTTCGGGGATAACTTGCCCCTACTCCTCGGTGTCCGTAAGGTGGACAAGCCGATCTTCGGTAGATCAACCCCGGTGAACACCCGGCTATGAACTTTCTCCTTCTCGGTGGAGTGACCTCTCAACAAAATCTCAACAGGTATGTAGAATATAGCACAAGACTTACTGAGCTTGGTGACTTAGGAGAATGAAAATTAAGCTTACAGTCACGCGAAGGTCAGTGAAACAGAGAGCAAGTCGAGACAGCCGCTTCTCAGCCCCGAGCGTCAAAGCTTTTGCACTGATCGACAGAGATTCTTTTTTTTTTCCACCCCAAGAGAACTTCTTCTTAACCCTCTCTTCAACCAGCCTTTTATGTCTCTGCCATCTCTGCCTTTCGCCCGCAACGGATCCCTGCCAAACTGCAGCAAATCTCTGCATCCAGCCATAGCATCGCCAATCACGCTTCTTTCTCATCTGATCATCTGAGCTCACACCAATGGAATTCTGGTCTTCACTGGTGTCTCTGAGCTCCACCCAATCACCATGAGTTGAGCTGATCGATGCCAGATCACCGCCAGATCGCAGCCACGACTTTGCTGCTTTAACAGGTTTACAGTGGAACATAGCAAAAGTCTCTCTGGTATCCTCTACTAATGAAGCTCAATTTGAAATCAACCAATTGCAAATTACCAGTAACCTGCACCTCAAAATCTTGCAGCAGATGGTTAGAAATATTTAGGCAAAAGCAACTTTGAATCAGAAAGAATCAGAGAAAGTGCATGCAAAACAGACTATAGTATGGATCGGTCTGCAGACCGATCCATACGTTCAAATCTCTTTTTCGATCGTTACTGATCGGTCTGCGGCCCGATCAGAACCTAACCTGATCGGTCCTCAGCCCGATCACGTGTCGCGCGCACAAGCCTGATAGGTCTCCGGACCGATCAGGCATCAATCTGACCGGTCCCGAGACCGGTCAGTATCGATACAGTAGCATACTGCAGTATGCTACTGAGTTCTCACTGATCGGTCGGCGGACCGATCAGTAACAACACAGTATGCTACTGAGTGTTTACTGATCGGTCCGTAGACCGATCAGGGCACACTTAGTGTCACTGGATCGGTCTGCCGACCGATCACCCGTGCCACTTGTGCCACTGGATCGGTCATCAGACCGATCCAAGGTTGTGATTTAAGAGGCAAGCTTCCAAGCTTGCTACCCTTAATCCTGACAGTCCAGAGACCGAGCTACCGAGCTCTTCTCCGACTATACATGCCAAGTTTCCATACTTGGACTTCCCAATACCAGATGTCCGATCACCCTTGATCCATCTGGATTTTCCCTTGCCTGGCTTCACTCACCAGGACTTTCCAATTGCCTGGCTTCACTCACCAGGACTTTCCAATTGCCTGGCTTCACTCACCAGGACTTTCCAATTGTCTGGCTTCACTCACCAGGACTTCTCCAATTGCCTGGCTTCACTCACCAGGACTTCTCCAATTGCCTGGCTTCACTCACCAGGACTTCTCCCGTGCCAAGCTCCTTGCTCGGACTTTTCCCAATCAGATTAATCAGGTCAACCAAGTCAACCCTGATTTGTCTGAGTTAATTCAATATCTGATTGAAACTTAAATCAGTGTCAACATCAAAACAACATCCAGGTCAGACTGTATCAACAGAACATTCCTAAAGTGCCACCTTTTGCCATGAGTAGGTTAACTACCTATCCAATTAAGGTTGGCACACCCTAAACCATCTAGCGTGAAAGAATCACGCTCCTAGGAACCCAATACCTATTTGAGCTCATTGGGTTCACTAAATATTCACTAGGGATGACTTCCCTAGCAACCCTCCTAATGACCCTCCTAGGCTTTAAAGCGTTGGTCATTTTGGACTCATCAAGATCAACTCTAGGGGTGACTCCCCTTGTGACCTTGGTGATGGTCTTCCTAGCCCTAGGTCTTGTTCCATAATCGAATGGAACATTATGGTAAGTGGGCTTGACCACTTGAGACTTAGGTTTGTGACACAAACCTCTCATGTCCTTGGGCTTTGGTTTTTGACCCTTAGACCCTAGAGTTGACTTCTCTAAATTCTTAAGGGCCTTTTCTAAATTGTCAAGTCTTGACCTCAAGACTTGATTTTCCTTTTCTAATACCTCAAGTTTTAATTTGTCCTTTATCTTTGAGGTATTCCTAGGCATATGTCTAGTTGTTTTGGGATTTCTACCTAGGTTCTCCTTAGCCTTAGATGAGTTAATTCTAGGGTTAGCATTTCTAGAATTGTCCTTACCTAGGCTAACATGTTTGGCACCTAAGCACATGTATTGATTTCTATTGTTATCATGCCTATCTTTATTGACAATTGCAACAAAACTACTATTAACATGTGTCTTATTCAAATTGCAAGAATGTGCCTTAAAGGTTACCTTAGGGTTTGCCTTAGCTCCCCCTATCGATGTGCTCGGTCTCTTGTCCTTGTGAGGTTGCCTCCCCCTCGGACACTGGCTCCTATAGTGTCCCCTTTGCTTGCATTGGAAACACACCACGTGCTCCTTGCCCTTGCGTATCGGGACTCCGGCTTCCTTGACCTTTGGCGCCGGTGGAGTCTTCCTAATCCTCTTTGGACATTTACTCTTGTAATGCCCAAATTCCCTACACTCAAAGCACATTATATGTAATTTACTTGAACGTAAATTGCTTGAGTTACCTAGGGTTGAGGATGGTTGTATGCTTTCTTCTTCATCCCTTCCGGAAGTAGAGGCTTCTTCTTCTTGCTCCAATCTTGAAGAAGAACTCTCCTCCTCCTCTTCCTTAGATGTTGAGTAGCCCTCAACTTCTAATTCCTTACCTCCATGAAGTGAGCTACTTGACTCACTTGACTCCTCTTCATGACTTGAATTGGAGCTTCCCTCATGGAACTTGGCCAAGTTGTTCCACAATTCCTTGTCATTGTTGTAACCACCTATCTTACACAAGATATCGTTAGGTAATGAGAATTCAAAAATTTTCATTACCTCGTCGTTGATTACGGATTGGTGGATTTGTTCCTTCGTCCACCTCTTCTTTTCAAGAATTTCTCCTTCTTCATCCCTTGGAGGAACAAAACCTACTTGTACACAATTCCAATTAACCAAGTTAGTCATAAGAAAGTACTTTATTCTTACCTTCCAAAATGCGAAGTCGTCGCGATCGTAGAAGGGTGGAATCGTGACGTCTTCTCCAAGTTGATCCATTCTCTAGCTCGTGCTCCCCCGGGTGTTAATCCGACGAAGAGCGACCTTGCTCTGATACCACTTGTTAGGACCTTCGGATAGCGGCTAGAGAGGGGGGTGTGAATAGCCGACCTCAAATTTGCGTTTCTTTCTACAAATCAAGTTAGCGCAGCGGAAAAATAACAACAGAAACGTAAATGGAGAAATCAAACCTCAAGCATAGCAATGTAACGAGGTTCGGAGATGATACTCCTACTCCTCGGCGTGTCCGTAAGGTGGACGAAACCTATCAATCCGTCGGTGGATAAGACCCCGGATAACCGGATAATATGAACTCCTTATGGGTGGAGAAACCTCGCCACAATCTCTTGCAACAGCAAGATAGGAGTACAAGAAAGAAAGCAAGAAACAAAAAGCAATACGAATGTAAAAAACACTTTGCCTTCTCGTCGACGGGAGTCCGTTGATGAAGCAACAACTTCACGGATGCCCAACAGCAGCTGAACTAGCCGAAGGAAGCTCACTCGAAGCTTCAAGAAGTATGAGCTCAGCAAAGCTCAGTAAGAGCAGAAGGAACCAGGAAGAAGCAGCGATTCCACTGTAGAAGCCCTCGACCTCTTTATAACCTGCACCTGCTCACCTGGCGACAGAGTTCTGCGAAGAAGACGGAGATAGCCGTTGTGACTCAACGGCTATGCCTGGACCGATCACTTGATCGGTCCAGGAGATCCCTGATCGGTCCACAGACCGATCAGGCTAAGCCTGGACCGATCAGACCATATCCTGATCAGTCCAGGAGGGATCTGATCGGTCCCTGGACCGATCAATCCTTTCTCTCCTTTTCTTCTGTGTTGCTTCCTGATCGGTCTCCAGATCGATCAGATAACTCATAGTACTACACTGACTGGTTACTGATCGGTCTGCAGACCGATCAGCCGTATCATTGGATCGGTCACCAGACCGATCCAGGTTTAGAGCTCCCAGCCCTAAATCCTACCTGGTCCTGAGAACGAGCTACCGAGCCCTCTCTGACCTAGTCCGGAGAATGAGCTACCGAGCCCTCTCCGACTTCGTCCGGTCCAGAGAACGAGCTACCGAGCCCTCTCTGACCTAGTCCGGAGAACGAGCTACCGAGCCCTCTCCGACTTCGTCCGGTCCAGAGAACAAGCTACCGAGCCCTCTCTGACCTAGTCCAGAGAACGAGCTGCCGAGCCCTCTCCGACTTCGTCCGGTCCAGAGAACGAGCTACCGAGCCCTCTCTGACCTAGTCCGGAGAACGAGCTTTGTGTATTCGTTTCATATTTCTATTTGCATTTCATTTTGTACTTTGCTTTGTGTATTCGTTTCATATTTCTATTTGCATCTCATTTGCACTTTACTTTGTTTATTCGCATTTTATGAGTTTCATATTTCTAGTTTTGAGGCATATTTGTGAACATCAAACCTTCTACTTTTTCTGCTACTTGTCCGATAGTAAAATAACTAGCATTTTCTTAGTTCATGTGTTGTCAAGATAGTGTTAGTATGTTTGGTGTATCTTCTTTCTCTATCTTTAGTAGCATGAAATAAGCTAAGTATTGTATGGAGTTTGGTATAAGTTTTGGCCTAACCTTGAGAATATTATTTTCACTACACTTAAGTACTTAAGTTTGAATAGTAGAAATATTTTTGAAATAGTTATGATTCATCCAAATTGTCTAGTGCTTTTGTTCCCATGGTGATTTCTTAATTACATTTTGGTTACTGGATGACCTCGGATCATGGAAGCTAATTTGGAAAAATCTAAATCCCAACATATGCATCTCGTATTTGTTTCTAAAAAAAAATTGAATAAGGGATAAAAAATAGTTGTCGTGAGTGGAAACTGACAATTCACCCCTTTGAGACCGAGTTAGGTTACTTGGGAAATGAATGCTATGTTTCTCTTGATTCCAAGTAGTATCTTTTGAAACCTTGTGTAATTTAAGGAAAACAAACCAAGTGTGTGGCAGGTAAGTGCCTATCACCGGGAACATTAGGAACTCAATTGTATGACGACTTAACTAGGACAGAAAATTGAAACTTGAAGAGTTTGAGTTGCTTATTGCACCGAGCACAAAGAACTTTTGATTAGGCCATACTTAGGTTACTCCACAATCGTGCTTATCAATGAAACTAGTTGATAGAGTTAGGCGAATGCACTAGGGATTATGAAACACTGCCAGCCACTCATTAACATAGTTTGTAATATTTTGCTTGAGGACAAGCAAAGGTTCAAGTCTGGGGGTATGATGTGCGTAAATATTATGATCATTTATGCATGTTTTAACGCACATTCACTTGCTTTATATGTATATATTCTTTGCATGATCACCTCTTTTATCATGTACTCATCATAAAATTATTTCTTTTGACTATAAAATTACGGGTTCGAATTTTAAAAATAGCCTCTTGTAAAAAATAGGGTAAGACTACGTACAATGGATCATTTCACAGGACCCCACATGATAGGAGCTTCATACACCGAATTATCCTTTAGTAAATAATTAATCAATATTCTAAACCTAATTAGTTGTCTAATCTATGAGATTTGTTGTTATCTCAAAATATTTATATAAATCCACTATAGGAAGCTAAATAATTACACAATAAATTAATTATTCAAATATGCCCCTTCAAGAGAGAGCTCCTGTGGAGAGTCCAATCTTGGTCTTTAAGAATTGAAAATAAGTGCGTGGAAGAGGGTTAGTCAAGACATCAGCTAATTGATCTTTTAAGGAGACATGGGTGACATATAAAGCTCCACTTTGTACTTGATCCATAATAAAATGAAATCAATCACAATATGCTGAATGGAAGATAGGATTGGAACAAAAATAAATATTGATGCAGGAAGTACCAAATGATCGAACTCAAATTTTGTTAATGACAAAAGGTTCAAGGGTTATTATGGTTCTAATAAGTCTGACTGAGTGTGCAGGAAAGTCCTAAGTGAGTTTAGGTAAGATAAATATCATAGTGAATACTAGGTATGTGGAAACCCCTAGTTGTTGCTAGGCAAAGAAGTTATGATATGAAGGACTGGGTGAAAGTCTTAGTAAGTTGAGGACATTAGGTAAAAAAATCCTACGGGTTGAGGACAGTAGGTGAAAATCTTGGAGGTCACAGACACCAGGCATAATACTAGACGGGTCAAGAATCAAACGTCTAACGGAAAGTTATGAAGTCTCATATGTTGAGCAAAAGTGCAAACGGTCTTGAGGATCGATTTGACATCAGATAAACTCTCCTGAGAGTAATATGTGAGGATGCGTTCCCCGCTGAGACAATAGTAGGTGTTGGTTAGACCTAGGATTTCATGAAAATTCGAAAGTCAGAATCGGGCAGTCCCGAGTCTGTCAAATTCATTCAAAATGATATATTTTGCTTGTTGTACTAACTCTATGGTGCAAGAAATTAAAGCTAGAAGATTGATCGAAAAATGGGCATTTAGGTGCTCAGATTGGATCTAGGCACTGGACGACTAGACACCCGGACTGGGCCGAACTCAGCCGCATGTGTAGATGAGTTGGCATGCTCCAATTGGTCAACACCTATCAGCGTCCAGGCACCCGAGAGTGGTCCAGGTGCCTGGATAAGGATAAAAGTTGCTAGATAGAGTTTTGACGAATGGATGTTACGTGAGGACACTCGGGACTAGTCCAGGCACCTAAGGTGGCTTATAAAATGGACTTCGACCAACACCTCAAAGAATACAACTCCAATGATTTACTCTCTTGTACACTGCTCCAAAGACGACTCGATGACGCTATAACATTGTTCCAACGACCGAAAACATGAATTTCCTAATATTTAGTTGTCGGTATAATTTTGTTTATATCACTTAAACTATTATCACTTTGTACTTGTACTTATTTAAAATTTTAAGTGAATTGTCCAACCAAAGTGATCGACGAACACGGACTTTGGAGTAGAAGTCGCCATAGGCTCCGAACCAAGTAAAAAATAATATGTTAGCTTTATCTCTATTGATCCTTCTTTTGAATTCTTTCCGCTGTGTATACTATTGATTTATAAAAATTATGAAAAAATCACGAGCGTTATTCACACCCTCTCTAGCACTTTCTATTCTACAATGAATTGCACCAATATTCTCACAATAGATAATCGGAGTAGTGGGAATATGCGTCCAAGCCAAAGAAAAAAAAAGAGGGCTTGCTATGTGCGAGGTTTGTGCAAAGTCAGAGAGGAAGGGTTTGTCTCATACATGAAAGATCTCTGTGCAAAGTTCGTCCATGTGCACAAGATTGTAAGAGGAGAACATCCATTAGAGAGGGATTTGACTTGTGAAATCTTGAAGAGCTTTCCGATTTGTTCGTGATAGTTCTTCGATATCTTCTCCGATCTTCTTCTCCAAGCATCACTATGAGTTTTTTTATTTTGTACGAAAAGCGAAGATCGAGATCTACTATGGGAGATCACTGTGAGTTTTACAATTTTTTTTATTGATATACTTTTCATGCTTTAGAACTATCAACATTGGTATCAGAGTGTTGCCTTAGTTCTAAGAATGCATGATTGATCTTTTTGCTTGCTCTATCTATTACCGTGAAAGAATAAAGATCACAAATATAGATCTGTGCATGTAGGCAGTATACACGTAGATCTGTTAAATTGAAATGTCTAAAATGATAAGCCAAGATCACAAATATAGATCTGTGCATGTAGGCATTATACATGTAGATCTGTTAAATTGAAATGTCAAAAATGATAAGTCAAGAGATCTGTGCAAATATACCTTTAGATTTGTTTGAATGATATGCACATGTTCATCCCCTAAAGAAATCGCCGACGGAGTTGCCATCGAAAGGCAAGATTGTGAATGTGTTGCGATCTGTTATCATCGTTGAACCCCGAGCTCAACAGCATATACCCACAGAGTTTGTATCTATTCCCAATCCGTGTATGATAGGGGGGGTTAGTTCTTCGATTATGGGTCGGTGAGTGAAATGGTGGCGGTGACGGTGGAGAAGAACAGAAAGGGGTGAGGTTTAGCTTAAGTAAAGAAAATGAAAAGAATGCTAGCGTTTTTTTTATGCCTACATGCAAATAAAAACAAATGGTTGTTAGCATTTCTTTTATGAATGAAAGTAACGCATGTAAGAAAAAAAGTTAGTTTTTGTTAATTAATACATGTTACAATTAATTGGAAATAAAGTTCAATTAATTGGAATTGAACTTTATACAATAATGTTTCAATTAATTAGGCTTTGAGCTTGGATTCAAAGCACAATTGGGCCAAATTTGACCATGGGTAATAATGGGTTTGGTTCACTTGAATCAGATCAAATTTGGTTCAAACCATTGGTTGGTTTAACCATTGTTTAGTCTAAATCAATCCAATTTGACTTCTGAATTGAATAAAATGGATCAGTTTGATTAAATAGGTCTCGACTAATCAAATTGGGATGAGTTTAAGTTTTTTGGTCGGACTTAAATTAGATCTAGTTCACTGAACTGGTTTGACCATGTTGGTTTAATCAGACAATTATAGTTCAAAATAGGCCCCGATTTAGTTTAAACCATTAGTTGGTTTAAACAAACTAGTTTGATCCAAACTAGAATCAATTTGGGTTGATTATTGGGTTTGGACCAAATATGATCAAATGGCTAGATTTATTCTATTAGGTCAGATTTGATCAAAAATAAAAATTAGATTTATTCTAATAGGTCAAACTAATCCAATGGGCATTGGGTTGATCAAACAGACCTAAGTTTGATCAATAAGTTCGAGATTGACTAAAATGAGCTTAGATTAAACAATAAGAGAACATAGGTAAGAAATCCCTGTCTAATTAGAGTAGTTCTAATGAGGACAATGGACTAAGTTCAGGATCTGTTTCTTAATAGACCGGTCTAATGTGTCAGTTGACTTAAACTTCTGAAAATTGAGAAAATTTATTTTTTTTGATTAATAATGTTAGTTATATGTCTATATAAATCGAATTAAGCCAGTTTTGTACTAGTAAGTTGCTTTTGTACTGACTTATTTAATTTATAGATGGCACAGACTATTACCACCTTGACTTGTCGCGAAGTACGATGGGACCAGCTGAGGGAGGAAATTCAGGAGATTAAATATAACCTAATTTATAGAGTCAATAGGCACATTGAAAGGCTTGATTGATTGTTCTAGAAACTGAGCGAGAAGAGTTTCAGGTCTTGGACAATTATAGGATATAGGCTTTGATGTGTTCATTGCCGGAGTATCCCAAGGTGGAAGTAGACTATGTATGAGGTGAATCTCATATGCACAGCTGTATATGGAGCTACTTCACCATTTGGATCAGAGGATCCTGAAGAGTTTGAGGAGGATCCACAAGAGGATCCGAATGTAGATCCAACAGAGAATTCTAAAGTTGGTCTACCGGAGATTACTTCAAATGAGTCTAGGTTCAAGGGGATTGAGTTGACCATTACACTGGTATTTGTCCTAGTAAGAGTGGTATTGACCTACCTAGTTTATTAGAGTTCTTTTATTATTACTGTCGTTATGTATGAATAGTATTAGCCCATTTAGTGTTTGAGTCATGTAATAATTTCTATCGTTATGTACGAACAGAGTTATTTTATGAAAAGTTATGTTATGTATTAACAAACTTGATCATGATTAGTTCATGTTCAATTCAATGGTTAGTTCATGTTTACTTTAATAATTTATTCATTCGATGATTAGTTCATTTGCTGGGATGTATGTAACAATATTGATCAATGTTGATTTGATTGAACCATACAAATAATGAGTGGAAACATAGTTATCACTTGATTTTGTAAACAAATTCAAATTAACATTGAGTCAATCATAAATTGCATACATATGAATTACACTGAATACTAAATAATATGTTTATTTATATTAGATCATGATAAATAAGAACATCATAGCTAGACTCAAAAACATAGTGAAAAACATAGTGAAATTATATTAGGATAACTACAAAATCTGGCAACTCAAGATACAATATACTCTTGAGGAAAAATAAGTTCTTGAGGCTATAAAATAGGTTATGGAAGAACCTGTAGATGGTCCCACTGCACAGAACAGACGAGATCTTGATGCCTATAAGGCATAGAAGAAGGACTCTACTGCTAATGGAATATTGATTAGTTTAATGGTGGATAGCCTAGTTTTTGAATATGAGTCGTATCTTATGGTTCATTCAGTCTAGGTAGCCCTTAAGGAAAAATATAGTGGAGTAAGTTTGAGCAAGCTTCGACAACTGACGATTAAGTTTGATAGCTACAAGAAGCGTCCGAATCTTTTAATGGTTCAACACCTCAAGGAGATGTCGAACATGATTCGGGACTTTAAAATTGTTAGTCATGAGTTGACCGATGAATAATAGGTTCAAGTAGTTATTCGTTCCCTTTCAAATTCTTGGGAGACCATGAAGCAGACCCTAACTCACAGTGAAAGTATTAAGACTTTCATTGATATCTCATGTTATGTAGAATTGGAGGTGGAGAGAGTTGGATCCGTAAGGATTTCTGGACTAGCCTATGTGACTATTGGTTCTGTTGGATCATCTAGATCTAAAAAAAATGATTCAAGAGAGGAAGGGAAAGAAGAAAGAAGTTGTTGCTGTGGGATAAGACCTAATCAAGAAGAAAGAAAAGAATACTAGATTGAAACAATGCAAGTGTGCCTTCTTTTCCTGAACATTTGTTGCTAGTTTAGTGTTGTTAGCTAATTCTTATTCTTTATGGATTATAGATTCGGGAGCAACCAACCATGTAACTTGGGAGTGAGTTACATTTGTAGAGTATTGACAAGTACCAGATGACAACAAATGGATATATGTAGGAAATAATGCAAGAGTTGAAGTGAAAAGAGTCGACACTTGTAAACTCAACCTCCGTGGTGGTAGTATTTTGTTTCTACATAATGTCTTATATGTTCCTGAAATTTGACAGAATATATTTCCATTATAGGTTTTCTTGATTTAAGGTATTGTATTAATTTTTATAGTTGGAGTCTTGAACTTAAAATTGACTCGGTGTCAATCGGATATGATTTTTTATCAAATAGTTTTATGGTTCTTGAGGTAGAACCAGATGTCAATTGTACTATTGAGGGTTGTTTTTCAAACATTACTCAAACTAGTGATGCAAATATAACTAATGAGGTTTGGTATGCTAGATAAGGGTACATAGGACAAGAACGTATGAATCAGTTGACTAGAGAGGGTCTATTAGGTACTTTGGCTAAGATTCACTTGCCCATATGTAAACATTGTCTTGCTAGAAAAGCAACTAGGAAACCATTTGGTAAGGCTATAAGAGCTGAATCATCATTACAATTAATTAATTCAAATATTTGTGGTCCAATGAATGTGAAGGTTAGTTATGGAGTTTCATATTTCATTCCATTTATTGATGATTTCTCTCATTTTAGTCATGTGTATTTGATTTCTCATAAATCAGAAGCATTAGATTACTTTAATTGTTATTTAAATGAAGTTGAGAATCAAACAAAACGTAAAGTTAAGGCTTTATGCACTGACTGTGGAGGAGAATATTTGTCTGATATATTCAAGACAATATGTAATAATAGAGGGATTATTAGACAGCTAACAATCCTAGGAACTCTATAGCAAAATAAGGTTACTGAAAGAATAAATATAACTCTTCTAGATATGGTTAGGTCTATGATGACGTAGGGTAATTTGTCGATCTCCTATTAGGGAGATGCATCGTTAGTTGTAGCCTATATACTTAACAAAATACATTTAAAGTCAGTTCTATCTATCCTATATGAACATTGGACAGGCGAAAAATTAGATTAAGTAATTAATCTGAGACCCTGGGGGTCAACTACTTATGTTCATGATAGTTTTCACAACTATGGAAAACTGGACATAGGGGTAAGAAATATATCTTTATTAGATATCATGATATTAGGGTCGAAATGTGCTAGAGAGGAGGGGTGAATAACTCTTTACGTTTGTTGATGTGCTTCTTAAATGATGTGCAGTGGAATAAACAACAAGAAACACACTCACAACGTTAAAACTGGGATTTATTTGGTATCCACTTCAAGAAGAGGTGGCTAATCCAAGGATCCGGCCCTCACTCACTCATCCACTATGAAAACACTAATTTATGATAACTATCGAAGGTAGAGAAGTCTTACAACACTCTCAATACAAGAAGAAAGGGAAGTAAATACAAGTAAAATCTTACAAGATTTACACCAAGAAACCCTAACTTCTTCTTCTTGTTGTAGAAACGTCTCTTGACCTTGGAAGTACAGCAACACTTTACTCCAAGAAAGCTTCAAGAATTGGCATCGACAATCGAGAGCTCAGTGGAGAAGAATCGCTGAGAGTGGAGGAGAAACGCTCGAAGCCGTGTCGAAGAAATCGCTCGCAACAGCTTTAAACTTGCGCAACGGTCAGATCCCAATCGATTGAATGACTATCAATCGATTGGGGAGGCTTTGAATCAATCGGTTGATCGATTCAGAGCGCCTTTGTGCTCTCTGGAGATGGCTGAATCGATCAATCAATCAATCCAGCCTTTCTCACGTCTATACGAGAGAAATCCAGCCCCCAATCGATCGACCGATCGATTGAAGATACTCAATCGATCGACTGATCGATTGGGAGAGGTTCTGTGCTCACGATATTTGCTCCCAATCTATCAACCGATCGATTGGGCCACACCTTCTTCGCAGCACACATCCAATCGATCAACGATCGATTGGGCTATGGTTCAATCGATCGATTGATCGATTGACCCTCCTTTGACTTTTCTAAATCAAGTCCAAGGTTCCCAAACCCAACATCTGGTCAATCGTGACCTATTGGAACCTCATGCCTAGTAGTTAGCCAATCTTGACCTGCTAGGACTGTTTCACCAAGTGTCCGGTCAATTCCTTTGACCCACTTGGACCTTTCTTCTCGTGCCAAGTGTCCGATCAATCCTTGACCCACTTGGACTTCCACCAGATGTCCGGTCACCTTTGACCCATCTGAATTTTCTCGTGCCAAGTATTCGGTTAATCTTTTGACCTACTTGGACTTTCCAATACCAAGTGTCTGGTCAACCTTGACCCACCAGAATTTCAACCTGCCTAGCTTCCTTTGCCAGGGCTTTCCATCTGCCTAGCTTCACCCACTAGGACTTCCCATCTGCCTGGCTTCACTCACCGGTACTTTCACCTAGTTTCACTCACTAGGGTTTTCACCTGACTTCACTCACCAAGATTTTCCCACTGCCCAACTTCACTCACCGGGACTTTCACCTGTCTGACTTCACTCACCAGGACTTTCACCTAATTTGACCCACTAGGATTTTCCAACTGCCTAACTTCACTCACTAGGTATTTCACCTGGCTTCACTCACTAGGATTTCTCATCTACCTAACCTCTAGTTAGGACTTCCTAGTCCAGTATCCAGTCAACCCTTTGACCTACTTGACTCTTCTTCACATCTAACTGATCAACCTTGACCAAAGGGGAATTGCATCAACAATCTCTCCAATCGGACGATTGCACTTGCAATCTCCATGTATTGCCAAACATCGAAGCCCAAACATCAAGACTCAAGCTTGAGCCAACTCAAGTTTAGTCAACCAGGTCAACCTTGACTTAGGGATATTGCACCAACACATGAGACCTCTAAAGGTTATGTTTTCATTGGTGAGCAATTAGATGGAATTATCTTTGAAATAGATTTGAGAGATGCAACTTTTCTTAAAATAGAGTTCTCAATCAGAGGTGATGTTGATAAAAGTATTCCTTTTTTTAGAGGATAAGATATTATCAACAAGAGAGATGTCAAAAAAGGTGCCTGAGTTTAGCCAACTTAGTGGGAGTGATTTACCAAGTCATAAGTTGACTTCTCAACAACCCAACTTATGAAGAAGTGTTTCTAAGATTAAACCTCAAAAATGGCTTGATATTAAGAATAAAGCATTAATAACACTCTCAGTTGACGCAATAAACCTCGAACGGTTGAGGAAGTATTAAGATGCTCAGTTAGAGAAAAAAAGGTAAGTTACAATGGATGAGAAAATGAAGTCAATGATAAAGAATCAAGTTTGGGATTTAGTCGATCTTCCTCTATGCCAAAGAGCTATTGGAAATAAGTTGATTCTCAAAATCAAGAGGAAAGCGAATAGATTGATTAATCGATACAAAGTTTGATTAGTTGCAAAAGGATATATCCAAATGAAAGATATTATTTTTGAAAAGAAGTTGAGTTCATCTTAAAAGTGAAGATCATGAAAGATCGAACAAAAAAGCTTTTGGGTTTGTCTCAAGAGGCTTATATCACTAAGATGCTACAATACTTTAATATGTCAGATTGCAACATTGAAAAGACACCTATAGTGAGAGTTACTATTTTGAGTAAAAGTATGTATCCCAAGACTCCTAAAAAAGTAGCTGAAATAAAGAAAAAATCATATGTTAGTGCTATTGGTAGTTTAATGTACACTTTGTTGTGTGCTCATCTTGATATAAGTTATGTTGTTGACTTAGTTAGTCATTTCATGTTAAACCCAGGATCGAGACACTGGAAAGTGGTGAAGAAGATATTAAAATACCTAAAAAATAACAATAAATTATTGTATATATTTCTAAGAATCTATGATAAGGCTGAAGGGCTATACAGATGCAGATTGGGTAGGAGACTTTGATGACAGAAAATCCACATCTGGATATATCTTCTTGCTAAATGGTGGCACCATCTCATAGAATCGCAAGAAGCAGGCTTATGTAGCCTTGTCGATAATGGAAGCTGTGTGGCTTAGCTTGTGTAGCCTTGTCGACAATAGAAGATATATAGCTAGGCTTATGCAGTTTTGTCGATAATGGAAGCTATGTGGTTTGTTCATCAGTTGTGCAATAATTTGTCTGGTTGAAAAGGTTCCTGAAGTATTTGAAGATTACTGAGGATAGTGGGAGTTCTATTACAGTATACTGTGACAGTCAAGCTAAGGATCCCAAATATCATAGCAAAGATAAACATATAGAAATTAAGTATAATTTTGTAAGGCATATTGTGGGCAAGAAAATGATAATTCTTTAGTATATCCCTATCCATACTATGCTTACAGATCTTTTTACTAAGCCATTGACTAAAGAGTTATTTCAAGAATATGAGAAGTCTTTGTGACTTCGTAAAATATAACACATAAAATGTCATGATCTATTTAGTGTATATATTGTTACATTTTGGATTAAAGTCTTGATGAGCATGTTGGCAAGTTGAGATTGGTCCACTCACATGGACAATCATCTCTATTTGTTAATTGTATAAATAGAGGTAAGATTGTTACTTATGGGATAGTTTATGTAGCTGTGAATAGAGACATACCTATAAGTTAAGTTCACCTTGATAATTGTATCAAGATGAGATCATTTATATAATTATCGGAGTAAATGTACCCACCATTTATTGAATCTGCTTAAGACCATATTGGAATTCATATGTTGAATTCAGGATTAGACATTAGGTATGTCTAGGTCAAAATATGTGCAATGTTAAAATTTGAGAAAACATACGCTCTTTTTAGTAAAGAGAATAGCATCATAGCATATGATTCATACCACATGTGCTATGGTGACAAGAAGGGTAGTAGGAGAATGAATCCCTACTTCTCTACTATGTTAAACCCTTGAGATTATAAGTTAATCTCGATTTTACCCTAAATGACTATTTAGCTATCTACTTGAAGTTATAATTAGTGTCTGTTACTTTAGCATATTTCCTATTGGCTATGAATGATTCGGTCTATGGAGCATAACTAGGAAAATGACTGATTAGAATGAATAGATTCTAGTTAAAAAGGAAAATTAAATAGATTTATATCTTTTGATGTTATTCATTGGTCGACCTATTTCTGTTATGTATAGAAATGATTGTGAATATTGAATATAAAATATGCTCTTGACATAATAGTCATTATGAGGGATTAGAGATATTCATATTGATGTAAATGAAGATTATTTAATCTGGATAAATAGAAATACATAGATATCTCCAAGATAATGATTGTGTGCCACTGGGAGATTAGATGTTTCCTATATAACCGATATGTTCCGTTAGGAGAGAAGCTATGTGCCATTATGAGAATGTCTCTGATTCATTCTATAGAGCAGTTATGTAAGGTGTAACAATCTTTTTAGCAATAATTGCTTACTGTACTTATTGTCGCATGAACCATTTTTTCTAAAGTATGATTGGATGTTCTTATTTAGTCTTTGTGACTAACTAGTATTTTGCTCTAGTCTTTGTGACTTAATTACAATATAGTCTATGTGACTTACATGGTCTTTGTGACTAGATGACCTTTATAGATTGACTTGGACGAGTGGGAGATGTTGGAGTTAAGAAGATGAAAGGGCACCCCTTCTCCTTCATCTTCTAGCCCATTCAATTCCTCCAATAATAGAGGGATAGGAAGAGTCACCTTCCTCTAATATATGCGTCCAAACCAAAGAAGAAAAGAGGGGCTTGCTATGTGCGAGATTTGTGCAAAGTCATAGAGAAAGGGTTCGTCCCGTACATGAAAGGTCTTTGTGCAAGGTTCGTTCATGTGCACAAGATTGTAAGAGGAGAACATCCATTAGAGAGAGATTTGGCTCGTGGAATCTTGAAGAGCTTTTCGATTTGTTCGTGATTGTTCTTCCGACCACAAGTTATTCTTCGATATTTTATCCGATCTTCTTCTCCTAGCATCACTATGAGTTTTTTTGTTTTGTATAAAAAGCGAAGATCAAGATCTACTCGGGAGATAACTGTGAGTTTTATAGTTTTTGTATTTATATATTTTTCATACTTTAGAACTATCAACAAATCAATACCAAGATGTTGATGAAACCCTTTAGCAACAAGCCTCACTTTGTACCTGTCAATAGTGCCATCAAGTAAATGTTTAATTCTAAAAATCCATTTACAACCGACAAGATTTCTCGTTGAATCAGCCGAGACAAGTTCCCATGTTCCATTCTGTACAAGAGTATTATACTCTTCAGGCATTGCCTAACGCCATTTATGATCTTTGAGAGCTTGGGTCACTAAGTGTAGCTCAGTGTGATGTTGTAAGGGGATGGTAGCGGTAAGATTAAGTTTGGGTTTATGGATATTGTTTTTAGCTCGAGTGGTTATTGTGTGGGTATTGGTGGGTGGGTTTAGCAGGGGAGGGTTTTTTTTGTGTGCTAATGGTCGTGTCACTAGCTTGTTGAGGGTTGATGAAGGGGTTCGACCAATCAAAGTTTGGCTAAGATCAAATGGGGCTTTCAGTAATTGGACGTGGAATTTCAGATGGTGTGTGGTTGACTGAGGATATGGAATGGCTGATGGGTGATGGACATGGAGATGGACTCGAGCTAGGGGGCAAGGCGGTTGAGGGCACAATGAGTGACACAACCTTAGCGGGAAGAACTGATGCTGATGGAAACCAAGTTGAAATTGTTTGCGGACTAGGATGATGAAGATAAGTTTGAATGGATTTGAACGGAAAAACAGATTCCACAAACTTGACATGATGAGATATGTAGATTTTGGAAGTAGAAGGATCAAGATAGAAATATGCCTTTGGGTGAAGGAGTACTGAATAAACACACAAGGGATGGATCGAGAGTCAAGTTTGTGACTGGAATATGGACGATCGGGGTGTAAATGAACTAAGCCACTAATGAGCTATTCGAATCTCGATTCGATAAAAGCTCGTTTGAGGTCGTTTAATGAGGCTCGTTAAGATAAACAAATCAAACTCAAGCTTCACAATATTCGACTCATTAGCTCATGAATATGTTCGTTAGTAAGCTCATGAATCAACTTTTAAATGAAAAATTAATAGTTTTGATATTGAATTTATAGATTTTACACTCTACTTATGAAAAATATAGATAAATATATTAAATTTATTTATTAGAATAAAATTATAAATTTTAATAAGAATATTATAATTTTAGGGGCAATTCCTAATTTAGTCCTTCATTATTTGACGTAGTCCCTATTTCATCCCTAATTTTTCGATTGATCAAATTTAGTCCTCCAATTTTCGAACATTTTCCCAAATCAATCCTTCCGTCCAAATCCCTGTTAAAATAGACGGGAATACTTATTTAACCGGTGGAAGTGACCTACTGCTTTTATTTTTGCGTTATTTCCCTAATCCTGACATTGATTGAGTTCGAGATTTAGAAACTTGTTTCCTTTGTTGGTTTATAAGTTGCGAAGAAGAAGCACTGACCGTATCGAAGTCTTTGTTGATTGTTCTAAGATAATGATCGGAAGGATTGCGCAGAGAAGGGCAGGCGAAACTGTTGGAAGCAAAGAACTGGAGAAAAGTTTGAGCAAGGCTGAATTTCCATAGGTCGAAAGAGAGAATTCAAGTCTTAATTGAGCTTTGAGATCGAGTTGGTACCTCGGCAGCCGCCGGAGCAGGGCCAAAGAAGACGGTGCTGCCATAAGCGAGGAGGCAGAGGCGATCGAAGAGGTCGAACACCTCGCTGCCGGGCTAGTGGATGGTGGCGATGACCGTCATCCTCTCACGGCGGGCGAGGCGCGCGATCCGGTGGACGATGTGATAGGTGGTGGCGCTGTCGAGGCCGCTGGTGGGCTCGTCGAGGAAGAGGAGCGGTGGCCGAGTGAGGAGCTCGACGCAGATTCTGACGTGCTGCCGTTGATGCCTTTGACGTGCCACCCACCGATTCTAGTGTCCATGGCGGCCGCCAATCCCATCTCCCTCATCGTTGCCTCTGCCCTTGCCCGTTTCGTAGGCGTTGACATGGAGTCCGGTAGCTGGAGCTGCGCCGAGTAGCAGACGGCCTCCCTCACCGTCAGCGTCATCATCAACACATCGTCTTGGTTCACATAAGCCGACGTTCCAAAGGCAAGCTTCTGTTTCTAGCCATTGATCAAGATATTTCCAAAGGCCTCCTCACAGATGAATGATAAGCTTGACGAAACTCGGTAACAAATGAATGATAAGCTAAAACTAAAATAACAAAGAGAAAATGATGGAAGGAGAGGGGAGACCTGTTGAAGGGTGAAATGGAATCAGAGAGGAGAAAGAATGGAAACAGCAGTAAAAATATGCTACCTCTCCCGAAATCGTTGAACAAGGTCATCATTGAACAAGGCGTTAGTATCTCATTCTAGGTCATCTCCAGAATGGGGAAATAACGCAACAATAAAAGCAAGACATAGGTCACTTCCACCGGTTAAACAAGTCTTCCCGTCTATTTTAACGGAGATTTGGACGGAATGATCAATTTCGGAAAACGTTCGAAAATTGAAGGACTAAATTTGGTCAATTGAAAAATTAGGGATGAAATCAACATCACGTCAAATAATGAGGGACTAAATTGAGAATTAACCCTATAATTTTATCTAAATATATAATTTAATTTTTAATGAATATTTAAATTTATAATTTATATTTATTAAGCTCATTTAGACTCGATAAAAGCTCGAATAAGCTTGTGAGACATGAATATATTCATTAAATAAAGTTCGAGCTTGACTCGATTATAAACGAGTCAAATTCAAATATTCAAGAGTTCGGCTCGGCTCGGCTCGGCTCGGCTCAATTACACCCTTATGGATGAAGCCATGAATAGTATAAACAACCAAAGATACGTACGAAGCTTTGTGTAGTTTGGTGGAGAGTGGCAGATAGACTCATAAGGGGAGGAAAGAGATAGTGTAGGTGTGAGCATGTGATTAATGATATACAATATGGTTGTAAAGGCATAATTCTAGTATGCGATCGAAAGTGAGGAATGAGTGAGGAGAGAGAGGTCAGTTTCAACAATATGTCGATGTTGATGTTCGAAAAGGTCATTATGTTCAGGTATATGTGGGGGAGAGGTAAAATAAGAAATTCTATGAAGAGATAAAAAGTGATATAATGTTTGATATTCTCCCTCATTATCAGAGTAAAGAGTGACAATGAAAAATTTAAAATAATTTTCTACTAGTGCCTTAAAGTGGAGAAAAACATCACAAACATGAGATTTATTCTTCAAGGGGTAATATCATGTGTAGCATGTGAAATGATCAACGAAAATAACATAATAATTGAAATTATCAATAGAGTAAATAAGGGAGGTCCAAACATCAAAAATATAACTTGTAAATGTGACTTTTATTGCTTAGGCACACATTGCGAATGAGAATTTTGTCACATATAATAAGGTAAAGAAACTGTAGACATAATATGTTGAAGAATAGATGATCATAAGTGTCCTAATCAGAGTGCCACTCAGATGATGTGATCTTTATTCTAGAAAAGGCAACAAATAGAGAAGACATTTTTGGAGAAAAAGGTTGGTCACTCATAGACATCATCTTTATTATTGCCCGTCAAAAGGGTTGCCCCGGTGCTTAGGTCCTTCACATAAAAAATAGTAGTTAAGAATTCGATAGAAACATGATTAGTATTGCCAAATTGGTAAATTGAAATGAGGTTCTTTTTCATGTTAGGTATACAAAGAATATTTAGTAAATTAAAAGTGCGAGTAGGGGTAGGAAGAGTAGTAGAATCGATGTGAGTAATTTGAAGACTTGAGCCATCACCGATCATAATGTCATCAGACCTGCATAAGGAGTATGAAGCAACAGATTATTCAAGTCCATGGTGACATGGTGTGATGCTCCACTGTCGAGCATTCATGTGGGGGTGTCAGTTGTCTCAAAAGATGCAAGGTTTGTACACGATTGCCATGGTGAAATAGAACGTGGAGCCTGTGATTGCATTGTTGGAGCCAATGAGGATTGAACAACGACAAGTCGAAACAGAGAGCACCTTTTGACAATGTGTCTTGAGTACCACATCCTTAGCAATACCTAAGATATGGATGTGGTGAATGTCGGTTATTGTGCCAAGCATAGGATTGTTATCTTTGACCGTGAACAACGGTTGTGGAAGGGTGCCAAGAAAGAGGAGATGGTTGTCATAATTGATTGTTGCATTGATTGACAGAATTAGTGATGGTATGAAAGAGTGATGTTGATGCTTGCGATTGTTGGAGAGATGCCTCCTTGTTGATGAAGTTTTCCTGAATTTCATCAAAGGAGATAGGTGTTCCATGAGCATTAACTGCATCAACAATTTCTTTGTATTCATCCCCAAGGCCATCAAGGATTTTATCAATGATATCTTCATCATCAATAGGTTTTCCTAGAAGTGCAAGTTCGTCGATCCGATTTTTGATGAATATCATATACTTAGAGATCATCTTGGAGCCCTTGACACAATTCTTCAATTGGTCCTTGATTGTTTGATGTGACCATGAGTTGTTTGACATATGTATTAGCCAAAGTAGTGTTGAATTTTGTTTTAAATTCAAAAGCATTTTTAGTCCCACATTGCTAAGTGGAGAAGCTTGGAAGGGCTTATATAGGAAGTCCTTCCATCCTTGCTTAGCAATGATAAGAGGACCTACACGCATGCGCGGGCCAAGCCCAAATCGAGTGGATTTGGGGGGTTCGAGTCGGAAATCCATAAACCGGGCGTCACGTGCGCGAGCAAGGGGGGGTGCAAATCCCCAGCCCGTGGGCCTTGCGCTCACGGGCGGCCCGGTCTATTTTTGCTGGTTTGGTTCAGTCTGAACCAAACCAGTTTGGTTTCCAGTTCTGGTTTGGTTCCGCGTGTGAGGAAGGGACGCGGACTTCGGTTTTTGGTCCGCATGGAAGCGAAGCAGCGCTTCGGTTCTGTCCGCATCGCGTGAGGATGCGAAACAACGCATCCACGCGTGAGTGTGCATCCCTTCCTCTGCACTGCTTCAAGTGTATAAATACACTTCCTCACTTCCTTCTCAATTCACTCCAGAAAGTAAAGCATTCCTTTTCCCTTGCTTTCTACTTCTTCTTCCTTCTTTATGAGTTCTGAGGCTTGGTTCGCGATCTGAGGTTTAGTCCGAGTGCGGCGCTCGTTTTGGAGTGCACCTACGAGCGACGCGAGCGGTTGTCGGATCTTGGGAGGATTTTTCCAGAGAGCCTCTGCACAGTGGGCGGCAATCAATTCTCTAAAGACAGTCGGCACGTCCGACGCTTCGACCGGAGATACACAATTTCTTAACCCTTACTGTTATTAACGTTTATTGCATGCTCGTCATTTATTGGTGCAATTATAGATTACTGCATTAGTGTAATTAGTTCTATTACAATTACTACAATTTTAGAGAATTGATTGTAGCATCAATAAACATGATGAACGATAGGGTAACGGGGTCTGATGAGGCTAGCGCCCGATCCGAAAGATTTTTCGGGCAAAACTTCAGACGTTGGCAACAACGAATAAAATTTTGGCTTACTACGCTAGGGATATTCTCCGTTATAGAAACAGATCCTCCTTCACTGACTGAAGAGGAACCTGCCCGTTGTAACGACCACCCTTCTTACTACTACTATTACTCTCTAAGAGTGACCGTTACTTAACTACTAACTCTACTTAACCGGTATAATTAAAAACCACGAGGAATCTCTACCGAAAAATTTCGGCAGAGTCTCCCCTGTACCGATGACTAAATCATCAATACAAACAAACTATACTCAGCCACAGGCGGCTGGAACATATATCTTCACAACCACGCAGTATAATATCACAAATAAAAGAAGGAAACTACCCTAATAATAGCAAACAACAATATCACTCCATCAATAGAACCCAACTACAAATGCGGAATAAACTTAATTACAATCTTGACTAATAATAGCATTTAAAGAAAACTAAAGAACTCATAACAGAAAAGTCTTAACAATTCCTTAGCAAACTCTTGATCTCCCCATAGTCCAGCCATCACACACCTTCATCACCACCACCTTGTCGCATTCCTTGCTAAATCTTTTCCTTTCCTTTATCTGCAGTAGGAGGATGCAGTCTATAAGCATAAAGCTTAGTGAGCGCTATCTACTCACAAAAAAACTCGATATGCATGTATATAAATAAAAACATGCTAAAACTGAATGCTAACATGTAAAGCTACTCATGCTCATAAATAGCAAAGGAATCATACTATCTGAAATACTAAACATGTATAGCTAATCATGCTCATAATCCAATGAAGGAATCATACTAACTGAAATACTAAACATGTATAACTAATCATGCTCATAATCCAATAAAGGAATCATACTAACTGAAATACTAAACATGTATAGCTAATCATGCTCATAATCCAATAAAGGAATCATACTAACTGAAATACTAAACATGTAAAGCTACTAAACATGTAAAGCTACTAAACATGTAAAACTACTAAACATGTAAAGCTAAACATGCTGAATAATTTAGTAGCAAGGAAACAATTGAAACTACTACTGCATGCTTCAAATAACAAGAAACTAAGCTTTCTAATTCTAAACATATTTGAAGCTTGTTTCATTTGTTTCAAAACTTATACTTTAATACTTCAAAATAATAATCAACTTCTCTTGGGCCCGGCATTGTACCACTTTGCGCGCATTCTTAATAAGAATCGAGGTAGCTAATCCTGAAACTACTAAGATACTTCTAGGCCATGTGCCTAGGGGCAACTTGGAGCCCATCCCTTGGATCTTGTGTCCGGTACATGCCCTTTAAAAGTAAAATACTTTCTTTATAACTTCTTTATACTTGCCCTTACTTGGCATTTAAGCAAACACCTTGTGTGCGCTTTTGATCTTAAACTTCTGAAATTGA
Source organism: Zingiber officinale (assembly GCF_018446385.1). Classification (NCBI taxonomy): domain Eukaryota; kingdom Viridiplantae; phylum Streptophyta; class Magnoliopsida; order Zingiberales; family Zingiberaceae; genus Zingiber; species Zingiber officinale. The sequence continues at coordinate 21,305,419 of NC_055989.1, forward strand.
GATCAAGTTAAAGTCTTGGTCTTCCTTAGCTTATAACTTCTCATATTAGTCCAATAGCAAAAGACTAAAGATAGGAATCATTACTGCTCATGTTAAACTGATACTTTAAAAATGGCAAGTTTGCTCATGCTACTAAATCAACAATAAGTACTAAATCTGAAATGCTACAAGGTGCTGTTCGTACTTGTAAAATGCTCAAGAAATAGATACTGAATTGCTAAAAAAAAAAATCAACTATGCATACTTTAAGCTTAAGCTGTTCATGTTCGTTGAGCATAGGAATCCAAGACTAAAAATGCTAAACATACTAAGGATCATAATATGATTACCCTTTTAGCAGATCTAAACTCGAAGAACAGGCTGAGAAAACTAAGTAGCATGCTAAATTGAATGGGTTGTTCATGTGTAAGAAATAGTAGAGGAACTAAATCTGCAATGCACAATATATGGCCTAAACATGTTCGGCAGTAGCAAGGAAAAGTCACAACCTGCAATGCTAAACTAATGCAACCCTTTTCATGCTTACTGGAAATAGCAATGAACAAAACTAAAATCTGCATTTGCTTAAAAATGAAACAAAATGATTCTGTTTGTTAAAGCAAGGAAGTCCAAAACTAGAAACTTGAACTCAAAGGAACATCTAACTAAATGTTATTCATACCAACATAATAAGAATCTATTCATGCTTGTTAAACTAGCAAACTTCTAAAACTATCTACTCAAAATAAAGGGTTGTTTAGTGCCTATTAATATGCAAGGAAACTAAATCCGCAAGGCTAATTATAAGGCTGTTCATGCTTACTAAATGTTAGGTTGTTCATCTTCTTTGAATAAGGAAGGTTCTACACATGCATGCTGTTAATAAGAAACTATTCAACACATAATTGCAATTGGACCTCCTTAATCAAACTTAATGGAATTCGGTTTTCATAGAGCCACCAAAATCTCTATAGCAAACTACTACAGTAAAGAAAAAGAATCAAATTCTCGAAACTACTCTTAAGCCTCTACAAGTTTTAACAGGACACCTAGGTTTCCTGTTGTAATGTTACAAACAAAACTCATATAACTTATTCCAAACTATATCTTCATGGAATCACACAAACCTTTAAACATGTTTTACCGAACTGTAAAGGAGATCCCACGGCAGAAACATGAACATCCCTTCTCACAGCATACCAAAAAGAAACTCACGGCAGTAACATGAATTTTGTACAACCCAATCCGAAAGCAAGGAAACAACTTGAAAGTCGGAACAACTCCTACTGCAGGTGAGAAGCAACTCACCGAGCGTTCTTGGACTTACAACCGAAGAAAAGGGTTGCTAGGGTTCGGCGAGACTCGAAATCACAGCACCTTCTATGCGTCCACGGGCTCTCCACGTCGGGGAGATCACGAGGATGAGAAGGATTCTCGGAAAAACCCCTCGTCGGCCGCCGGAGGAAGAACCCTAACCTTGCTGCGTTTCCGCCCGAGACCGTCGCGCGCCGTCGCGAGAGAAAGAAAGGGCAAATAGGGTTTTCGGCGAGAAAGGGAAAACTTAATCCCTTTATAACTAGGTTTTCTATTACTAACTATACCTTAAATATAATCCGTTCTTTCCTTAATTAACATAACTCGCTGGCACAGTTGGTTGGCTGCGTTTTGCTTAAGGCGCAGCTCACGGGTTCAAGTCTCGGCTGCAACCATTTTTCTTCCTAATTTATTCCCTAATCATTAACTATGCTATAAACTTAGTTCTCACCATATAAGGTTAACAAAATCGTGTAGCTCAGCTGGTTGAGCCGGTTTTGCTTGGGTCAGTCCGACCCGAGGTCGTGGGTTCGAACCTTGCCTAAAACGATTTTTGTCAAACTTTCTTTCTTTTTGTAACTCTACTAAACGACCTCCAAAAATTACATAAAAATACTCTAAAAATTCTTAAAAATCTCTAGAATATTTTAAAAGTATTTCCAAATATTTTTATGGACTTTTAGAACTTGAAATAGGGAAAATTGGGTCGTTACAATTCCCCATACCTTATAAAAAGTTCGTCCTCGAACTTAGAATAGCTCTGGATATTTCTGTCTCATATTGTCCTCCCGCTCTCAAGTGACTTCCTCGTGCTTCTGGTTCTGCCAGACGACCTTCACTAGTGGTACTTCTTTGCTTCTTAGTCTCTTGACTGCTCTATCCACTATCTGTGTATGTCTACTCTCATAACTAAGATCCTCTTGGATCTGCACTGACTGAGGCTCAATCACTTGGCTAGGGTCGTGGAGGCACTTCTTTAACATGGAGACATGAAACACATGGTGTATTGCTGACATGTCTTGTGGTAAATCCAGCTTGTAAGCTACTTTCCCAATCCTTTCTGTGATCAGGTAAGGTCCCACATAACGAGGACTTAATTTGCCCTTCTTGCCAAATCTCATCACTCCCTTCTTAGGAGCGACCTTAAGAAAGACTGAATCCCCTACTTGGAATTCAAGTGGCCTACGGCGTGTGTCAGCATAACTCTTCTGTCTACTATTACCCATATCGCATCATATTCATTTGTGGTTCTTGGAAGACCTGTTATAAAGTCCATGAATATGTCTTCCCACTTCTATTCTAGTATTGGAAGAGAATGCAGGACTCCTCCTGGTCTCTGGTGCTCTGCTTTGACTTTCTGACATGTCAGATAGGTACTGACATATTTAGCAACATCTCTTTTGAGTCCAGACCACCAGAACCTCTGTTTCACGTCTTGATACATCTTGGTAGAACCAGGACGCATGGAATAAGGTGTACTATGAGCTTCTTCTAAAATTTTCTTGCTCAGCTCTTCATCATTGGGCACAAAGGCGGCTCCCCTGATAAAGAATTCCACTGTCTGATACTCGAAACTCCAAATTTCCTTCTTCTTGTATCCCTTGCTTGATCTTTTGGATATTAGGATCTTCACTTTGCTTTCTCTGTATATCCTCAAGCAGGGTTGGCTCTAAGGTCAATGCGGAGAGTTGCCCATAAATAATTTCCATACCAAAATCTGACAACTCCTTCTGCAATGGTAGGGCTAATGATGACAAAGACATCAGGGATGCATTGGATTTTCTGCTTAGTGCATCTGTCACTTCGTTAGCTTTGCCTGGGTGGTAGAGGATCTCACAGTCGTAATCTTTGACCAACTCCAGCCACCTGCGTTGTCTCATGTTTAAGTCCTTCTGAGTGAAGAAGTACTTAAGACTCTGATGATCTGTGAAGATTCTACACTGAACTCCACACAAGTAATGTCGCCAGAGTTTAAGTGCAAAAACCACAGCTGCCAGCTCAAGATCATGAGTAGGGTAGTTCATCTCACAGTCTTTGAGTTGTCTGGAAGCATAAGCTACGACTTTTCCTTCTTGCATGAGTACAGCTCCTAAGCCCATCTTGGAAGCATCACTATAGATGTCAAAACTCTTGTCACTTTCTGGAACTGTCAGGATAAGAGCACTGGTCAATCTCTTATTGAGCTCCTGGAAGCTCTGCTCACATTTATCTGATCATTCAAACTTCCTGTTCTTTCTGGTGAGGGCTGTTAGTGGAGAGGCTATCCTAGAAAAGTCCTCCACGAATTTCCTGTAGTACCCAGCTAAACCAAGGAAGCTTCTGATCTCCCTGGTGTTCTTGGGTCTTCTCCCTTGGCACTCCTGTGAACTCAAAAGTTGGTTCACCTTCTGGACTAAAAATCACCTTCCTTCTGCGGCAGTCCACCAAAGCACTGTACTTGCTGAGGAAATCCATACCAAAAATGATATCGAAATCCTGCATGCCGAGAACTATCAAATTTACATATAGTTCTCGGTCTGCAATTCTGACCAGTACGGCTCGGAGTCACTGATTGGATCCCATGACTTCTCCAGAAGGTAGGGTCGTCAGGAACTTGGAGTTCGTACTCTCTGTAGGCACCTGTAAACTACTGGCAAAAGGTATCTATATAAAAGAATGGGTCGCCCCAGTGTCAAATAGTACAGTAGCTATGTGCTGAAAAATAACTACTTGACATGTTACGACCGTGGAGGCACTAGCAGCTTCTTCTTTGGTGAGGGAGAATACTCTGGCACCATCAGAGGCTGGAACTGGTGGAGCTTCTAACCTTCCTTGACTGATATAGGGTCCCTCCAATGCTACTTCCATGTGGTGCAACTGTGCAGGCTGGCCTCCACATTGCAATGGTTGTGGCTGAGGTGCTTTGAGCTTGTTAGGGCATTCTTTAGCCATGTGTCCTTCCTGCCTACATGAATAACATCCTGTCTTACCCAAAAGACAGGCTCCTTGATGTGTTCTCCCACATTCAGGACATAGAGGAAACTTGGTCTGCTTGTTTGCTGGTCCTCCCTTTTGGTTACCTCCTGAGTTCCACTGCTTTCTCTTGTGACCCTTGCCCTTCTAGTTCTGATTACTTGAGTGGGGTTTCTGGCTCCCTATTGTCTTGGCTTCGATCTTGACTGGTTTCAGCTTCAGCCACTGTATTAGGTATGCTTCTGGTCTCTGAGATGCTGTGACGACTCCCAGGGCAGCTGGTGGAACTTCAGCTACCACTGGAATCTCCATAGTGACAGCTAGGGGAGGGGGAGGAACTGGCTGCTGATTCGCCATCAGATTGACGATCACTTGCTGCTGCTCTGCCACCTGTCTCTGAAGTTGAGCAACAACTTCAGAGAGATTCGGTTCAGCTACTCTGGGCTCTTCATTCTCCTGTGCTCGGTCCACAGTACGAGCGGTACGGGGACATCCTCTTCTTGACATCTAGTTAAACAAATAAGAAGATTTGATATTTTCTCTATCTTTTCTAATCATACACATATGTATATGAACAAAGAAAACTGCAAAAACTTTTATCTTACTTTAGCACTTATAAGCAATCACTCTATACTGCAAATAATAATAAAAGAAAGCAATAAAGAAAGAACTTAAATACTTTCTTACTTGAAGACGGCAAGGTAGATGCTGATGTGTGTGTGATGCTGGAGAATGGGAACTGCTCTGATACCAACTGTAATGACCACCCTTCTTACTACTACTACTACTCTCTAAGAGTGACCGTTACTTAACTACTAACTCTACTTAACCGGTATAATTAAAAACCACGAGGAATCTCTACCGAAAAATTTCGGCAGAGTCTCCCCTGTACCGATGACTAAATCATCAATACAAACAAACTATACTCAGCCACAGGCGGCTGGAACATATATCTTCACAACCACGCAATATAATATCACAAATAAAAGAAGGAAACTACCCTAATAATAGCAAACAACAATATCACTCCATCAATAGAACCCAACTACAAATGCGGAATAAACTTAATTACAATCTTGACTAATAATAGCATTTAAAGAAAACTAAAGAACTCATAACAGAAAAGTCTTAACAATTCCTTAGCAAACTCTTGATCTCCCCATAGTCCAGCCATCACACACCTTCATCACCACCACCTTGTCGCCTTCCTTGCTAAATCTTTTCCTTTCCTTTATCTGCAGTAGGAGGAAGTGCAGTCTATAAGCATAAAGCTTAGTGAGCGCTATCTACTCACAAAAAAACTCGATATGCATGTATATAAATAAAAACATGCTAAAACTGAATGCTAACATGTAAAGCTACTCATGCTCATAAATAGCAAAGGAATCATACTATCTGAAATACTAAACATGTATAGCTAATCATGCTCATAATCCAATGAAGGAATCATACTAACTGAAATACTAAACATGTATAACTAATCATGCTCATAATCCAATAAAGGAATCATACTAACTGAAATACTAAACATGTATAGCTAATCATGCTCATAATCCAATAAAGGAATCATACTAACTGAAATACTAAACATGTAAAGCTACTAAACATGTAAAGCTACTAAACATGTAAAACTACTAAACATGTAAAGCTAAACATGCTGAATAATCTAGTAGCAAGGAAACAATTGAAACTACTACTGCATGCTTCAAATAACAAGAAACTAAGCTTTCTAATTCTAAACATATTTGAAGCTTGTTTCATTTATTTCAAAACTTATACTTTAATACTTCAAAATAATAATCAATTTCTCTTGGGCCCGGCATTGTACCACTTTGCGCGCATTCTTAATAAGAATCGGGCATTGTACCACTTTGCGCGCATTCTTAATAAGAATCGAGGTAGCTAATCCCGAAACTACTAAGATACTTCTAGGCCATGTGCCTAGGGGCAACTTGGAGCCCATCCCTTGGATCTTGTGTCCGGTACATGCCCTTTAAAAGTAAAATACTTTCTTTATAACTTCTTTATACTTGCCCTTACTTGGCATTTAAGCAAACACCTTGTGTGCGCTTTTTTATATTAAACACCTTGTGTGCGCTTTTGATCTTAAACTTCTGAAATTGAGATCAAGTTAAAGTCTTGGTCTTCCTTAGCTTATAACTTCTCATATTAGTCCAATAGCAAAAGACTAAAGATAGGAATCATTACTGCTCATGTTAAACTGATACTTTAAAAATGGCAAGGCTGCTCATGCTACTAAATCAACAATAAGTACTAAATCTGAAATGCTACAAGGTGCTGTTCGTACTTGTAAAATGCTAAAGAAATAGATACTGAATTGCTAAAAAAAAAATCAACTATGCATACTTTAAGCTTAAGCTGTTCATGTTCGTTGAGCATAGGAATCCAAGACTAAAAATGCTAAACATACTAAGGATCATAATATGATTACCCTTTTAGCAGATCTAAACTCAAAGAACAGGCTGAGAAAACTAAGTAGCATGCTAAATTGAAAGGGTTGTTCATGTGTAAGAAATAGTAGAGGAACTAAATCTGCAATGCACAATATATGGCCTAAACATGTTCGGCAGTAGCAAGGAAAAGTCACAACCTGTAATGCTAAACTAATGCAACCCTTTTCATGCTTACTGGAAATAGCAATGAACAAAACTAAAATCTGCATTTTCTTAAAAATGAAACAAAACGATTCTGTTTGTTAAAGCAAGGAAGTCCAAAACTAGAAACTTGAACTCAAAGGAACATCTAACTAAATGTTATTCATACCAACATAATAAGAATCTATTCATGCTTGTTAAACTAGCAAACTTCTAAAACTTGTTGGTGCAACCTTAGGTCAAGGTTGACCTGGTTGACCCGACTCGAGTTGACTTGACTCGAGTTGTATTTTGATGTTTGACTTGGGAAGATTGTCGGTGCAACCTTAGGTCAAGGTTGACCTAGTTGTGTTGCATGTTGATGTTTGACACTCATGAGAGAGTTCTATTCTTGATATGGGACAAGAATAGATGTTTGGGAGATTATTGGTGCAACCGTAGGTCAAGGTTGACCTGGTTGACCTGATTCGGGAAAAAGTCCAAGTATGGAGACTTGGCAACGGAAAAGTCCAAGCAGGGAGCTTGGCACTGGAAAAGTCCAAGTATGGAGACTTGGCACTGGAAAAGTCCAAGCAGGGAGCTTGGCACGCGAAAAGTCCAAGTATGGAGACTTGGCACGGGAAAAGTCCAAGCAGGGAGCTTGGCACGGGAAAAGTCCAAGTATGGAGACTTGGCACGGGAAAAGTCCAAGTATGAAGACTTGGCACGGAGAAGTCCCGTGAGTGAAGCCGGGCGGTGGAAAGTCCTAACTGGGATGTTAGGCGGTTGGAAAGTCCGGTGAGGAAGCGGGAAAGTCCTAACTGGGATGTTAGGCGGTTGGGAAGTCCTGGTGAAGCCGAGGCAAGGGAAAGTCCGGTGAGTGAAGCCAGCAGATGAAAAGTCACAGTGGTGAAGCCAGGCAGATTGGAAATCCGGTGAGTGAAGCCAGGTGAAAATCCTAGTGAGTGAAGCTAGGTGAATGAGAAAGTCCTAACTGGGATGTTAGGCAGTGTGAAATCCTGGTGAGTGAAGCCAGGTGGAAAGTCCTGGTGAGTGAAGCCGGGCAAGGGAAAATCCAGATGGATCAAGGGTGATCGGACATCTGGTGTTGAGAAGTCCAAGTGAGTGAAGCTTGGCATATGGAGTCGGAGAGGGCTCGGTAGCTCGTTCTCCGAACTAGGTTAGAGAGGGCACTCTAAACCGAGGAGTTGGATCGGTCAGTGACCGATCCGGTGATCTGCGTTTCCTCGATCGGTGCGGTGACCGTCGAGAATCGATCGATGGCTCGCGGTTGCAATCTGATCGGCGGAGACCGATCGGGAACCTCGCGAAGAAAACCGTTGATCGGTCTGCGGACCGATCCATTTGATCGGTGCGGACCGATCGGGAATAGATCGATGGCGTGAGGGCGAGCTGATCGGCCTATGGACCGATCGGAGGTTCTGATCGGTCCACAGACCGATCAGGGCTTCGATCGCGACACCTGATCGGTCTGGGGACCGATCAGGTGACAAACAGAAGCCTCATGCGCCTAGGCTGATCGGTCTGTAGACCGATCAGGGTTCTAGCCGTTGCGACACAACGGTTAGTTTCTTCGCTGTTTCTTCTTCGCAGGTATAAAGGATCGAGGCATCTTCTGTGGGAATAGATCTCCTTCTTCCTTCTTGCTGTTCTAAGTGCTGCTGTGCTTGAGCTTTGTTGAGCTCCTCCAAAGCTTCGCGTGAGCTGGGTTCCTGCTGTTGTAGGCGTCGCGTGAAGTTGCTGCTTCACCTCCAGTCGACAAGAAAGCAAGCAATTGGTAGAGTGCGATTGTATTCATATTGTATTGCTTTTCTTACTGCTCTTGTACTCTTTGTTTGCTGTTGCAAACGTTTGTGGCGAGGTTTCTCCACCCACAAGGAGTATATTGTATTAGCCGGTTCTCCGGGGACTCATCCACCGACGGATTGACCGGACTCGTCCACCTTACGGACACGCCGAGGAGTAGGAGCCCTAATCTCCGAACCTCGTTACATCCTCGTGTTAAGGTTTGGTTTTCTTCTCTTTCGTTTCGTTGTATTTTCCGCTGCGACTAACCTAATTGTAGGAAGAAACGAGAAAGATTGGGGTCGGCTATTCACACCCCCCTCTCTAGCCGTACAAAGGATCCTAACAAGTGGTATCAGAGCGAGGTCGCTCTTCATCGGATTCACACCCGTGGGAGCACAAGCGCTAGAGATGGATCAATTCGGAGAAGACATCACCATTCCACCCTTCTACAACGACAACTTCGCATATTGGAAGGTAAGGATGATGTATTTTCTTAGGACTAATATGTGGAATTGGTTTTGTGTACAAGAAGGGTTTACTCCTCCAATGGATAAAGAAGGAGAGCCTCTAGAGAAGAACAAGTGGACAAAGGAACAAGTCCATCAATCAACGATCAACAATGAGGTAACTAAAACAATTGAATTTTCATTACCTACTAATATTTTGCGTAAGATAGGTGAATACAACAATGCCAAGGAGTTGTGGGATAACTTGGCCAAGTACCATGAGGAGAGTTCCACTTCAAGCCATGAAGAGGAGCCTAGTGAGCCAAGTAGCTCACATCATGGAGGGAGCAAATTGGGAGTTGAGGGCTACTCAACATCCAAGGAAGAAGAGGAGGAGAGTTCCTCTTGCTCAAGTTCGGAGCACGAAGAAGAAGCTTCTACCTCCGGGAGGGATGAAGAAGAGAACATCCATTCATCCTCAATCCTAGGTAACTCAAACACTTTAAGTTCAAGTAAATTGCATATAATGTGTTTTGAGTGTAGGGAATTTGGGCACTACAAGAGTAAGTGTCCAAAGAGGGTAAGAAAGACTCCACCGGCGCCAAAGGTCAAGGAAGCCGGAGTCCCGAAACGCAAGGGCAAGGAGCACATCGTGTGCTTCCAATGCAAGCAAAGGGGACACTATAGGAGCCATTGTCCGAGGGGGAGGCAACCTCACAAGGGCAAGAGACCGAGCACTTCTATAGGGAGCTAAGGCAAACCCTAAGGTATCATTTAAGTCTCATTCGTGCAATACTAGTAAGATGCATGCTAGAAATTTTATTGCACTAGTCAATAATGATAAGCATGATAACATTAGAAATCGATACACATGCTTAGGTGCCAAACATGTTAGCCTAGATAAGAACAATTCTAGAAATGCTAACCCTAGAATTAACTCATCTAAGGCTAAGGAGAACCTAGGTAGAAACCCCAAAACAACTAGACACATGCCTAGGAATACCTCAAAGAAAAATGAAAAATCAAAAATTGAGGTATTAGAGAAGGAGAATCAAGTCTTGAGGTCAAGACTTGATACTTTGGAAAAGGCTCTTAAGAACTTGGAGAAGTCATCTCTAGGGTTTAAGGGTCAAAAACCCAACCCCAAGGACAAGAAAGGTTTGGGTCACAAACCTAAGTCCCAAGTGGTCAAGCCCACTTACCACAATGTTCCATTCGATTATGGAATAAAACCTAGGGCTAGGAAGATCACCACCAAGGTCACAAGGGGAGTCACCCCTAGAGTTGATCTTGATGAGACCCAAATGACCAAGGCTTTAAAGCCTAAGAGGGTCGTTAGGAGGGTTGCTAGGGAAGTCATCCCTAGTGAATTTTTAGTGAACCCAATGAGCTCAAGTAGGTATTGGGTTCCTAGGAGTATTTTCTCTACCCCATAGATGGGTTAGAGAGTGTCAACTCCAATAAGAAGGGTAGTTAACCCAACTTTGAGGAAATTGACACTCAAGGAGCATTTTCAAGGTTTTTGGGAACCTTTGAAAATGAAAGGGGATAATCTTTATCATTCACTCCTTGGAAGAGTAAAGTGTGCCAAAGTGAGAATATTTTAATCTTATTTGGCACAATTTAAGGAAACCTAGAGAAAAACCATAATTGGGATTTTGGTTTTCCCTTAGGGATATATGGGCAATCTAGGATTAGAATTTAAGTTAACTAAGAGATTAAGGATACTTAGATAGGTAATCTAGGTATTTTATTTGTGTTAACTTACCATGGTTGTTTGCCATATGACATGTCATGACATCATGTTTAGTTTTATCATCATTTGAAATGTCATGATAGTGCTAGGCTAGTTTATATGTCATGCTTTATTTAAGTTTTCAAACTTTATGCCATGACATCATGACATTGGCACATGTTTTTACTTATGATATCATTATATGCCATGTCATCATCTCTTGCATTATAATCAATGTAATTGATTTAAGGAAAAACACATTTTGATATTGAGATCAAATTGATGTTTAGAAAATGCATGAGAACTTAGCCTAAGTTGACCTTAACCCATATCTCACATCAAATTGACTTGAATGTGGTTTGATACACTTTAGATGTGTGTGAGATATTAGGATCATGAGTTAGGATCAAGGTGCATAATTCTTGTACCTAGATGACCCTAATTCAAGAAATGGAGGATCATAGGAAAGCTTATGTACAAGTCATGTACATTTAGCCCTAAGATTATGGTCCTAAATTCAAATGGTTTTAAAAGCATTTTAAAATTGATTTGAAAAACCTTGATGAAGCTTTCCTAGTGATAGCATTCATCATTGAACATTGTGATACAAAGTTGAGTTAAAACTTGAACTATTTCAAAGTTTTTGAACTTTGTATCAAGATTTGAAAATGGAAACTATTTTCATAGAAAATTATTTTTCCATGGTAGTGTATGATATGAGGAATGTATCCTCAAAATTTCACAATTTTTCGAATTTTCTGGAATTTATTAGGGGTTTCTGAATTTCGGGAGAGGAAAAATCAGAAATCCCTGTGATCAGTGTCTGGATCGGTCACTGGACCGATCCAGAGTGCTGTGGATCGGTCTGGTGACCGATCCAGTGAGGTCTGATAGCGTGCCAATGTGCTGAAATTCGATTGCATGTCTGAAATTTCGGTTGAAAGTTGGTTTTAGATTTCTAAAGGTTTGAAACTCTCCAAGACATTGTTGGTGCAATGGTCAAGGGGAGTTGGCCTTTAGGGGGAGTTTTAACTATTAGTCAAGGGGAGTTGACTTTTAGGGGGAGTTTTTACTCCTTGAGGATTAGTGATATGGGATTATCACTAAGTGGATTGTTGAGCTTAGTATCAGAGGGAAAATAAGAGTTTCAATGAAAGGTATGGGACTTTCATTAGGAAGAAACTCTTGACCTTGATACCCTCTTATTCTTTTGATGTGTGTCAAAAGGGAGAGTGTTCATTGGAGAATTATTGGAGAACCCAAGTTAGGTTATCGGTTTAACCTAAGCTAGGGAAAGAATGTCGAGGAAGAACATTGGAATACTTTTGATGTGTGTCAAAAGGGGAGAATTATTAGAGAACCCAAGTTAGGTTATCGGGTTAACCTAAGGGAGAATGTCTAGAGAATGTTCAAGGAAAGAACATTGGACATTGGAAGATGGTTGGAAAACCTAAGTTAGGTTATCGGGTTAACCTAACTTGATTATGGTTTTGTCAAACATCAAAAGGGAGATTGTTGGTGCAACTTAGGTCAAGGTTGACTGGTTGACCCGACTCGAGTTGACTTGACTCGAGTTGTATTTTGATGTTTGACTTGGGAAGATTGTCGGTGCAACCTTAGGTCAAGGTTGACCTAGTTGTGTTGCCTGTTGATGTTTGACACTAGTGAGAGAGTTCTATTGTTGATATGGGACAAGAATAGATGTTTGGGAGATTGTTGGTGCAACCGTAGGTCAAGGTTGACCTGGTTGACCTGATTCGGGAAAAAGTCCAAGTATGGAGACTTGGCGGAAAAGTCCAAGCGGGGAGCTTGACTCGAAAAGTCCAAGTATGGAGACTTGGCATCGGAAAAGTCCAAGCAGGAGCTTGGCGCGAAAAGTCCAAGTATGGAGACTTGGCAGAAAAGTCCAAGCGAGGAGCTTGGCACGGAAAAGTCCAAGTATGGAGACTTGGCATCGGAAAAGTCCAAGCGAGGAGCTTGGCACGGGAAAAGTCCAAGTATGGAGACTTGGCACGGAAAAGTCCAAGTATGAAGACTTGGCACGGAGAAGTCCTGGTGAGTGAAGCCAGGCGTGGAAAGTCCTAACCGGGATGTTAGGCGGTTGGAAAGTCCTGGTGAGTGAAAGGCGATGGAAAGTCCTAACTGGATGTTAGGCGGTTGGGAAGTCCTGGTGAGTGAAGCCGAAGGGAAAGTCCCTGGTGAGTGAAGCGAGGTGAAAAAGTCCCAGTGAGTGAAGCCGGCAGATTGAAATCCTGGTGAGTGAAGCCGGTGAAAATCCTAGTGAGTGAAGCTAGGTGAATGAGAAAGTCCTAACTGGGATGTTAGGCGGTGTGAAATCCTGGTGAGTGAAGCCAGGTGGAAAGTCCTGGTGAGTGAAGCCGGGCAAGGGAAAATCCAGATGGATCAAGGGTGATCGGACATCCGGTGTTGAGAAGTCCAAGTGAGTGAAGCTTGGCATATGGAGTCGGAGAGGGCTCGGTGGCTCGTTCTCCGAACTAGGTTAGAGAGGGCACTCTAAGCAGGAGTTGGATCGGTCGTGGCCGATCCGGTGATCTGCGTTTGCCACGATCGGTGCGGTGACCGATCGTAATCGATGGCTCATGACAATCTGATCGGTCCGGAGACCGATCAGAACAATCCGGTACCCAAGTCACCGATCATTTTCTGATCGGTCTGCAGCGATCAGTGGCAAACTGGCGTGAGGAGAAGCCCGATCGGTCTATGGACCGATCGGAGGTTCCTGATCGGTCCACGACCGATCGAGCTATCGCGACACCCATACATGTCAGTGACAAACAAGCCTCATGCGCTTAGGCCGATCGGTAGACCGATCGGGGTTCTAGCCGTTGCGACACAACGGTTAGTTTCTTCTGTTTCTTCTTCGCGGTATAAAGGATCGAGGCATCTTCCGTGGGAATAGATCTCCTTCTTCCTTCTTGCTGTTCTAAGTCTGCTGTGCTTGAGCTTTGTTGAGCTCCTCCAAAGCTTCGCGTGAGCTTCCGGCTGGGTTCCTGCTGTTGTAGGCGTCGCGTGAAGTTGCTGCTTCACCTCCAGTCGACAAGAAAGCAAGCAATTGGTAGAGTGCGATTGTATTCATATTGTATTGCTTTTCTTACTGCTCTTGTACTCTTTGTTTGCTGTTGCAAACGTTTGTGGCGAGGTTTCTCCACCCACAAGGAGTATATTGTATTAGCCGGTTCTCCGGGGACTCATCCACCGACGGATTGACCGGACTCGTCCACCTTACGGACACGCCGAGGAGTAGGAGCCCTAATCTCCGAACCTCGTTACATCCTCGTGTTAAGGTTTGGTTTTCTTCTCTTTCGTTTCTTTGTATTTTCCGCTGCGACTAACCTAATTGTAGGAAGAAACGAGAGTGATTTGGGGCGGCTATTCACACCCCCCTCTCTAGCCGTACGAAGAGATCCTAACAAAACTATCTACTCAAAATAAAGGGTTGTTTAGTGCCTATTAATATGCAAGGAAACTAAATCCGCAAGGCTAATTATAAGGCTGTTCATGCTTACTAAATGCTAGGTTGTTCATCTTCTTTGAATAAGGAAGGTTCTACACATGCATGCTGTTAATAAGAAACTATTCAACACATAATTGCAATTGGACCTCCTTAATCAAACTTAATGGAATTCGGTTTTCATAGAGCCACCAAAATCTCTATAGCAAACTACTACAGTAAAGAAAAAGAATCAAATTCTCGAAACTACTCTTAAGCCTCTACAAGTTTTAACAGGACACCTAGGTTTCCTGTTGTAATGTTACAAACAAAACTCATATAACTTATTCCAAACTATATCTTCATGGAATCACACAAACCTTTAAACATGTTTTACCGAACTGTAAAGGAGATCCCACGGCAGAAACATGAACATCCCTTCTCACAGCATACCAAAAAGAAACTCACGGCAGTAACATGAATTTTGTACAACCCAATCCGAAAGCAAGGAAACAACTTGAAAGTCGGAACAACTCCTACTGCAGGTGAGAAGCAACTCACCGAGCGTTCTTGGACTTACAACCGAAGAAAAGGGTTGCTAGGGTTCGGCGAGACTCGAAATCACAGCACCTTCTACGCGTCCACGGGCTCTCCACGTCGGGGAGATCACGAGGATGAGAAGGATTCTCGGAAAAACCCCTCGTCGGCCGCCGGAGGAAGAACCCTAACCTTGCTGCGTTTCCGCCCGAGACCGTCGCGCGCCGTCGCGAGAGAAAGAAAGGGCAAATAGGGTTTTCGGCGAGAAAGGGAAAACTTAATCCCTTTATAACTAGGTTTTCTATTACTAACTATACCTTAAATATAATCCGTTCTTTCCTTAATTAACATAACTCGCTGGCACAGTTGGTTGGCTGCGTTTTGCTTAAGGCGCAGCTCACGGGTTCAAGTCTCGGCTGCAACCATTTTTCTTCCTAATTTATTCCCTAATCATTAACTATGCTATAAACTTAGTTCTCACCATATAAGGTTAACAAAGTCGTGTAGCTCAGCTGGTTGAGCCGGTTTTGCTTGGGTCAGTCCGACCCGAGGTCGTGGGTTAGAACCTCGCCTTCAACGATTTTTGTCAAACTTTCTTTCTTTTTGTAACTCTACTAAACGACCTCCAAAAATTACATAAAAATACTCTAAAAATTCTTAAAAATCTCTAGAATATTTTAAAAGTATTTCCAAATATTTTTATGGACTTTTAGAACTTGAAATAGGGAAAATTTGATCGTTACACCCGTAGTGATGCCTTAGAGAGGTTTAAGCAAAGGGATTATCTCTGCCATGGGAGAATCCTGTCTGCCCTCTCAGACACACTATTTGATGTATACTGCTCAACCTCTTCAGCTAAAGAGCTGTGGAAATCTTTGGATAAAAAATATAACTCCGAAGATTCTGGTTTAGAAAAGTATACTGTGGCAAAATTCCTGAACTTCAAAATGGTTGAAGGCAAATCTATGGTTGAGCAGACACATGAATTCCAAGTTCAAATTCATGGTCTTGCTGAAGGAGATATGCCATTACCTGAAAAATTTCAGGTCTTGTCTATCATCGAAAAATTGCCTCCGAGTTGGGAAGATTTTGGCATGGCTCTTAAACATCGGAGAGGTAAAATCTCTCTAGAAGATTTGATGATTGCCATAAATATCGAAGAAGAACATCGGAAGCAACATAAAAATGATGATACAAGAATGCCTATGGATTTTATTCCAAAGGCAAATGTAGCAGTCTCATCTGACAAGAAGAAATTCAAAAATCAGAAAATGAAGAACAAGATGAAACCCAACCCAAAGGTTCAAAAGAAAACTGGAACTAAACCTAAGCCTTGCTGGGCATGTGGACAGGTTGGACATTATGCCAAATTCTGCCCTAAGCGAAAGGACAAGAACCGAAGCAATACGTCCAACACCAAGGCACAAGTAAATGTCGTGACTGCTAGTGACGACACCAACGATAGGTTTGTTACCTTCAAACCCGAACTAAACTTGATCTATCAACCCAATGAATGGTTAGTTGATACAGGTGCTAATGTACACTGTTGTGCTGATCGATCTGCCTTCCTTACTTATCAGGTAATTGAAGGCACTTCCGTGACCATGGGGAATCATTCTGCAACCAGGGTGTTTGGGATAGGACAAGTTGACCTGAGGTTCACCTCTGGAAAAGTCCTGTCACTGCTTGAGGTGCATCATGTTCCAATGGTCCGTCGGAATTTGATTAGCGGATCAAAGTTAGTCCGTGCTGGTTATGAGTTGAACTTCAAATGTAATAAAGTTGTAATATTACATTTAGGAACCTTTATTGGAAAAGGTTACCTTAATGAAGGTTTATTTAAACTCAATGTAGAAAATGCTACTTTAAATAAAACTTCTAATATTGGTTGTTCATATAACATTGAGTCTTATGATATGTGGCATGACAGATTAGGACATGTCAATTTTAATACCGTAAAAAGGATGATGAATCTTGACATGATCCCTAAGCATGCTATAAATGATAAGAAAAAATGTGAAATTTGTGTGCAATATAAACAACCCCGTAAACCCTTCAAATCAGTTGATAGAAATTCTGATATTTTAGAATTGATTCATACTGACTGTTGTGAGTTTAACGGTGTAATAACGAGAGACCATAAAAGGTATTTCATTACCTTCATTGATGACCACTCTCGTTATTGTTATGTTTATTTGCTAAAAACCAAGGATGAAGCTTTAGATAAATTTATGATTTTTAAATCTGAAGCTGAGAATCAAACCGATAAAACTATTAAGAGGTTAAGGTCTGATAGGGGTGGAGAATTTACCTCGAACCTGTTTCAAAAATTTTGTCAAGATACAGGTATAAAATCCATGAGGTAACTGCTCCATATAGTCCTCAATCCAACGGTATAGCAGAACGAAAAAATCGAACTCTTGAATATATGATTAATTCCATGTTAGGCAATTCTGGGTTACCCAACTTTATGTGGGGGGAGGCTCTATACACTGCATGTCATGTGCTAAATAGAGTCCCAATGAAGTCAAGGGATAAAACCCCATATGAGCTTTGGAAAGGCCGAAGGACAAGTTTGAAATACCTTAAAGTGTGGGGGTGCCTGGCAAAGGTACTAGTACCTGAACACAGAAGGAAAAAAACTTGGTCCAAAGACCGTAGATGGTATCTTCTTGGGTTATGCTCAAAATAGTATTGCATATAGGTTCCTGATTATTAAATCAGAAATTCCTGGAATAGATGCAAATACTATTGTAGAACTTCGCGATGCTACATTTTTTGAGGATATATTTCCTATGAAGACGAGAACACCTCAATCTAGTATTCCTACTAGAAAAGAGCCTTCTTCTGTAGAGGTCCCATTATCCGTAGTGGGTACACCTTCCTCAAGTCACTCTAGACTAGATGAATCTAGTGAGTGTACAGAACCGAGAAGGAGCAAGAGGCAACGTGTGTCTACGGATTTAGGCCAGGACTTTATCACCTATAATATAGAAGGTGACCCTGTGACATAGAGATGTTATGGCTTCTCCTGAAGCTAAGCACTGGAAAGAGGCCATTAAAAGTGAAATGGACTCTATTATCTCTAATGCTACTTGGGAGTTAGTAGATTTACCTCCTGGGTGTAACACTATAGGATGTAAATGGGTGTTTAAAAGAAAACTAAAACCTGATGGGTCAGTAGATAAATTCAAAGCCCGCCTAGTTGCTAAGGGATTCAAACAGAAAGAAGGGATTGACTATTTTGACACTTATTCTCCTGTTACAAGAATTACTACAATCCGAGTATTAATAGCATTGGCGTCCATATATCATCTTGAGATCCATCAAATGGATGTTAAAACGGCATTCCTTAATGGAGATCTTGAAGAAGAGATATATATGGATCAACCTGAGGGATATGTAGTTTCTGGAAATGAGAACAAAGTTTGTAGGTTAGTCAAATCTCTTTATGGTTTGAAGCAAGCCCCAAAGCAGTGGCACATAAATTTGATAGAGCTATGCTATCATTTGGCTTTGAAGTGAATGACTCTGATAAATGTGTGTATGCTAAAATGAAAGGTGATAATTGTATTATCTTATGTTTGTATGTAGATGATATTCTACTGTTTGGTTCTAACATTTCTATTATTAATGAGACTAAGGCCCTCTTAAGTGGTAAGTTTGATATGAAGGATATGGGTTGTGCTGATATGATTTTAGGGCTAAAGTTGACTCGTTCAACTGATGGAATAGCAATTTCTCAATCACTCTATATTGAGAGAGTATTAGAGAAATATGGCTATAGCCAAGTTAAATCTGTAGTCACACCCTATTATCCTTCAAAAACTCTCCACAAGAATAAGAGTGGTGTGGCAGTGTCTCAATTAAGATACTCACAAATAATAGGTAGTCTAATGTATTTAGCAAATTATTCTAGACCTGATATTTCTTTTGCTATATCGAAATTGAGCAGGTTTACCAGCTGTCCGGACAGAACGCATTGGGATGCATTAGATAGAGTGTTCAGATATTTGAAAGGCATTATATCCTTGGGCTTGTGGTATGGGAGATTCCCTGCAGTCCTGGAGGGATATAGTGATGCCAGTTGGATAGCTGACACTGCTGAGTGTAAAGGCGTTACTGGTTATGTCTTTACACTTGGAGGCGGTGCAGTTGCTTGGAGGTCTGTTAAACAGACGATTATAACTCGTTCTACATCTGAGGCAGAATTGTGTGCTTTAGATACCACAGTAACTGAAGCTGATTGGCTTAAGGGTCTTCTTTATGAAATTCCCTTGATGATGAAGCCAATACCTTCTATTTCAGTGCACTGTGATAATCAAACAACAATAGCTCAGATTAGAAGCTCCAAGTATAACCAGAAACAGAAGAGACATGTACGAATAAGATTGAAATCTATTCGTGAGCTAGTATCTCTTGGAGTGGTGTCATTGGACTTTGTAAGTTCAAAAGATAATATTGCTGATCCACTCACTAAAGGACTTGATTCTGAGAAAATCAAGAGATCCAGTAAGGGAATGAGACTGAGGCATGTCCTGGTTTCATCTATAGCGGCAACCCAACCTATCTGATTGGAGATCCCAAAAAGTAGGTTCAATGTGGTACAAACAAGCTATAAGGGTGAAACGTAAGCATCAAATTGATTGAGATGTAATCTCATAGTCTCTTCCCTGGATAGATGCTTGACTGCTAGTAAGGATGAGCTTACGAGCTCTTAATGAGTTCAAGGTCTTAATGACAGGATGCTTGCAGTACATCCTTGGAAAACTCACCTATGTAAGTGTAACTGTGAGGCCGCAGTGTGGGGGGTCTAGGCAACTCTCCTTAGCACTTATGAAACAAGATTCGGTGGCATGACCGTAATGCACCAACCCAGAAGGATTCAACCGTCGCCAGTGATGAGTTGTTACCAATTGATCTTCACATATAAAAGGTTTAAGATCAAGACTCTATTTTCTTCAAACCTATGTGAATAAGATTGGTGTACTTAAGTGAAAATTCAAACCGGAAGGTATTTTCACTGAAAGCTCATTGCAACCAAGCCTCAGAACATATCTTTGTTTTTGACTAAAAATGATTTGAATTTGTGGGGGATTGTTGAATTTTATTTTAAATTCAAAAGCATTTTTAGTCCTACATTGCTAAGTGGAGAAGCTTGGAAGGGCTTATATAGGAAGCCCTTCCATCCTTGCTTAGCAATGATAAGAGGACCTACATGCATGCGCGGGCCAAGCCCAAATTGAGTGGATTTGGGGGGTTCGAGCCGGAAATCCATAAACCGGGCGTCACGTGCGCGATTAACGCGCGCAGGGGGGGTGCAAATCCCCAGCCCGTGGGCCTTGCGCTCACGGGCGGCCCGGTCTGTTTTTGCTGGTTTGGTTCAGTCTGAACCAAACCAGTTTGGTTTCCGGTTCTGGTTCGATCTGAACCAAAACCAAACCAGAGTTTGGTTCCGCGTGTGAGGAAGGGAC
This sequence comes from Zingiber officinale, assembly GCF_018446385.1. Lineage (NCBI taxonomy): Eukaryota > Viridiplantae > Streptophyta > Magnoliopsida > Zingiberales > Zingiberaceae > Zingiber > Zingiber officinale. The sequence continues at coordinate 21,325,710 of NC_055989.1, forward strand.
GCGGACTTCGGTTTTTGGTCCGCGTGGAAGCGAAGCAGCGCTTCGGTTCTGTCCGCATCGCGTGAGGATGCGAAACAACGCATCCACGCGTGAGTGTGCGTCCCTTCCTCTGCACTGCTTCAAGTGTATAAATACACTTCCTCACTTCCTTCTCAATTCACTCCAGAAAGCAAAGCATTCCTTCTCCCTTGCTTTCTACTTCTTCTTCCTTCTTTCTGAGTTCTGAGGCTTGGTTCGCGATCTGAGGTTTAGTACGAGTGCGACGCTCGTTTTGGAGTGCACCTACGAGCGACGCGAGCGGTTGTCGGATCTTGGGAGGATTTTACCGGAGAGCCTCTGCACCGTGGGCGGCAATCAATTATCTAAAGACAGTCGGCACGTCCAACGCTTCGACCGGAGATACACAATTTCTTAACCCTTACTGTTATTAACGTTTATTGCATGCTCGTCATTTATTGGTGCAATTATAGATTACTGCATTAGTGTAATTAGTTCTATTACAATTACTACAAGTAGTTCAAGCCTCTCGAGAGGTGGTAGTGCAGGCAAGAAAAGGTTGGATGGATAGAGAGACTGCACCAAGGAGTGCACTGAGAAGACGATCCTGCTGCTTCCATGTTGAGTAGGCAAGATTTACAGTCAAGTTACCATTAACAGTGATAGTTGTTGCGAGACTAGGATGAGAACCATCAAGAAAACCATAGAGATCGTATCCTTCTAATAGACTTCGGATTTGGAGGCTCCACGTGATGTAGTTGGAGGTAGTGGTCAACTTTGTGATGTTTGTCGTGTTGATAGTAACAAGAAAATTATTTGGATCTTGAGTATTTTGAATGGTGGTATCAGCAGTGGAAGATGCAGAGAAGTCTCTGAAAGTCATTGTGATAGTAGAAAAACTAAAGAGTTTTGAGAGAGGGAGAGAAACAGGTTAAAGTCATTACTCTGGTACCATGTTAAGATTTAGAATAATGACTTATCATTTTCTTCATAAAGATAAGATATATATACAAGTATGAGATCGTATTGATTTCCCAATCATAGTAAATAATTAATCAAATATTCTAAACCTAATTAGTTGATTAATCTATGAGATTTATTATTATCTCAGAAAATTTACAAATCCACTATATGAAACTAAATAATTATGTAATAAATTAATTGCTCTAATGTCCACCATCCTAGCTATCTAAGGGGTTTTCACATGACCATCATATGACAAATGAGATAAAGGTGAAAGATAAATTATAGTGACATTGAAATCAATTGATGGTAGGCCAACTGACAAAATCCAATATATTTGCTATTGAGTTGAGGGCATTAATATGCAGTTTCTTATCATTTACATAAAAAAAAGTTTTAAAAAAAAGCCTGAGAATTAGCCAAAATTCAATTAATTTAGTGCATTCAAGTAATATTTTTTAAGATATGTTTTTTTACAATAATTTTTTTTTAATAAATTGTAAAATTAATTATTATTTTTTGAAATCAGTTTGTGTTTGAGTTTGAAGGTTGTAATGATATAGAAGTTCATGATTTGAAATTGATGAAGAAATCCTATTTTACTTAAGCTAATAACATCTGAAGTATCAAAAAATTTAAGTTAGTTGGACTTTGATAAAAAAAACTTAGATAATTTACCATCATAGGAAGAACTACAGTTTTTATGTAATTATTGGGAGTCTGGAAATTTTAAAGTTGATTTATTTTTATTACAATTTCTCAATTTGTAATCTTAATTTTATTATATGAGAATTACTAATTATTGGTTGCATTTTTTTAAGATAACTTTTACCAAAAATAAAAGAAATCGAGCAAAACTTTTGATTAGTTGATCTAAGAATACTAGGATGATAAAACGCTTATTTTAAATACTTCCTTATTTATCCTTGTTTTTGATAGAAAATTTCTATAGGATTAAGTTGATCATCCTCATAATTAGTGGGTTAAGTTAAATACTGGTAATAACTAAAAAAATTAAATAAATAAAATCTCACTTTTGGCAACAACAATAACCAAGCCTTTTCCACTAGGTAGGGTTGGCTGTATGAATCCTTTTACGCCATTGAACTCTATCTCCTATTATATCATCATCTATATTTAAATAAATTTTATCTTGTTTTATTATTTTTAATCAAGTCTTTTTTGATCTTCCTCTTCCTCGTTTGATCTACATGTTTATCATAGTTTCACATCACCTAACTGGAACATTTATTGGTCGTCTAAGTACATGTCCGTACCATCTTAAACGTGTCTCTCGGAGTTTTTCCTCAATAGATGCAACTCCAACTTTCTCTCTAATGCTCTCATTTCTTATTTTGTCCATCTTCATATGTCCACACATCCACCTTAACATCCTCATCTCTGCAACTCTCATCTTCTACTCATGTGCTCGAGTCATAGCCCAACATTCAGCTCCATATAACATAGCAGTTCTAACTGCGGTTTTATAGAACATACCTTTAAGTTTAAGAGGTACTTTACGGTCACATAAAACACTCGACGCTCCCCTCCATTTCACTCATCATGCTTATATTCTATGTAAGACATCTCTCTCAATCCCTCCATAATTTTGTAAAAATGATCCTAAATATTTAAATCTCTCGGTTCCGGGCAACTCGTCTTCTCCTATATTAACAATTGTTTCATTACTTCTAATATTACTAAACTTAAATTCCATATATTCTGTCTTTAATCTACTAAGCTTAAAACCTTGACCTTCTAGTGTTTCCCTCCAAGATTCTAGTTTAGCATTTACTCTTTCACGTGTCTCATCTACCAAAATAATATCATCTACAAACAACATGCACCATGGTACTGTGTCTTGAATGTGCGCAGTGAGTTCGCCCATAATTAGTGTAAAAAGATAGGGACTTAGAGATGATCCTTGATGTAACCCTATCTTTATTGGAAATGCTTCAGTTACTCCGCCTGAAGTCTTTACTCTGGTCGTTACATCCACATACATATCCTCAATTAGTTCAATATATGTTACGCTAATACCTCTCTTTTCTAAAATTCTCTATATAATTTCTCTTGGAACTCTATCATAAGTTTTTTCTAAGTCAATAAATACCATGTGTAATCTTATTTTTGCTCCCGATATTTTTCAATTAATTGTCTAAGAAGATATATAGCTTCTATTATCGACCTTTCAGACATGAACCCAAATTGATTTTCTATCACTGTTGTCTCCTTCCTTAATCTTTTTTCTATTATTTTTCTCAAAGTTTCATAGTATGACTCATTAGTTTAATACCCCTATAGTTTGCACAATTTTATACGTCTCCCTTGTTCTTATATAACGGAACTAGAGTACTTATCCTCCATTGATCAGACATTTTTTTCGTTTTCAATATCATATTAAATAATTTTGTAAGTCATTCAATACCTTGTTTCCCTAAGCACTTCATACCTCTATCGGAATATCATCTCGTCCAACGGCTTTTCCATTGTGCATCTCATTTAAAGTTTGTTTTACTTCTGAAGTTTGAATTCTACGATAAAAATTAAAATTTCGATGCTCATTTGACCTAATTAAATTACCTAAGTTAAGTTGGTCACCTAAACCTTCATTAAAACGTTGATGAAAATACCTCTTCCACCGCTCTTTTATTTCTCCATCGTTTACTAATACCCTATAACATTCATCTTTAATACATTTTATTTGGCTAAGATCTTTTGTTTTCCTTTCTCTCACTTTAGCTATTCTATAAATGTCTCTTTCCCCATCTTTTGTATCCAATTTTTGATATAACCGTTCAAAAGTTCCATTTTTTGCTTCACTCACTATTTTCTTAGCTTCTTTCTTGGCTATTGTATATTTTTTAAGTTTTCCTCGTTCTTACAAATATATAATTCCTTATAAGCTATTCGTTTTTCCTTTACTTTCTCTTGTACTTTCTCATTCCACCACCAAGATTCTTTACTTAGTGGTGCATGTGTTAGAGTGTATACTAAAAGCCTAGCTTTTGGTATAAATATTTATCTAGAAATAAGAATCACATTGGTCAAATGTCTACATTTATGATAAATGTAGTTGCTCAATTAATTTATATTGTAGATAACATGGTGTGTGGTGTCACACACAGAAGATCATGTTATTGGTTCCTTATAAATTATAAACAGTAGCTCACGACCAAGATGGAAAGGAACAAACCATTGGAAGGTCGTAGTGTAATTAGGTATTAGTTTATCTTAACTATATAATTACACTAGTACACTTAGAGTGTATTGAGTAGGTGCATTTGAGGTCGTTCCTTTTATACTGACTTTATGAAGGAACAAAGACCTCAGTTATTATGGAAGTGTGTGCTCTTAATCCTAATATAATAACAAGCACATATATTTGATATTTATTTTTTTAATTTATCAATGGATGAGATTTAGTTCGATGAATCAATAAGCCCGATAAGTTAGGAACTGATATCACTTATAGTGTGTGTTGTTGATTATAGAAGGAAACTGTGTCCTAGTAATCTAGGTTGAGAATGTTCCCAAGAGGAGCTCATAAGGATTGTCATGTTAAACCCTGCAGGTGGACTTAGTCCGACATGATGAAGAAGTTGAGTGGTACTACTCTTGGAGCTAGATATTAATTAAGTGAGTTGTCAGTAACTTACTTAATTAGTGGACATTTGTTATCTTAAACACAGGGAGATTAACACACTCATAATAAGAAGGAGCCCAAAATGTAATTTGGGATTGGTGCGGTAGTTCAATAATAGTTCTTTAGTGGAATGAATTATTATTGATGAAATTAAGTTGTGTGTTCGGGGCGAACACGGGATGCTTAATTTCATCGGGAGACCAAAACTCATTCCTCCTCTCGGTCCCTATCGTAGCCTCTAGTATATAGAGATTTATACCCACCGCATACCCACATTCTTACCCATCCAATGGGGCCGGCCAAGCTAGCTTGGAACCCAAGCTAGGGCCGGCCAAGATCAAGTGGATGAGTCATGTAGGTGGCCGGCCAAAGCTTGGGTCCCAAGCTTAGGTGGCCGACCACTAGAATATTAAAAAGAATTTTTATTAAAATTATTTCTTATGTGGATATCATGATTTTAAAAGAGAGTTTAAAAATTAAAAATTTCCTTTTATAGCTTTCTACAAAAGATTAAGAGAAGAGATTAATCTCTTTCCTTATTTGTAGTTTAAAAGGATGGTTTTAATTTTTGGTAAAAACTTTCCTTATTTGTAAATCATCTAACATGTTTAAAAGAGAGTTTAAAATTTAAAATCTTTCCTTATTTGTTGATTAAGGGGGATTTTAAATTTTAAGAAAACTTTCCTTTTTAACCATGTTCATGATTTAAAATAGAGTTTAAAATTAAATATTCTCTTTTATAAGTTTCTACAAAAGATTAAGAAAAGATTTGATAACTTTCCTTATTTGTAGATTAAAAGAGATTTTAATTTTTAGAGATAACTTCCTTTTTATCCACATGTTTAAAAGAAAGATTTTAATTTATTGAATTTCCTTTTATAAACCAATCATAAAGGGATTAAAATTATTGGAGAAATTTTTATAAATTTCTGGAGACAAATTAGGAAGTTTTAATTAATTAAAACTATCCTTGTTTGTAGCTTTTATATGGTCGGCCAAATGAAATTGCGAAAGAAAATTATTTTTAATTAAATAAATTTTCCTTTTCAATGGCAAAAGAATTAAGGAAGTTTTTATTAAAATTTCCTTATTTGCCAAGATCAAGGATTATAAAAGAGGGGGTAGAGGAGGCTTCAAGGCTAACGAATCTATTCTATTTTTCTCCCTCTTTTCCTTGGTGGTGTGGCCGGCCCTTCCTTCTTCTCTTCTTCTTCTCTTTGTGGCCGAACCTCTTCATGCTTATGGAGATTTAATTGGTGGCCGGATCTAGCTTGAGGAAGAAGGAGAGAAAGCCTACATCCCTTGGAGCTTGGTTGGTGGAAAAGATCTTCATCTTTTGGAAGCTTTGTGCTTGGCCGAAATTTGAAGAAAGGAGAAGGTGCTTTGGTGGTTTCTCATCTAGGAAGATCGTTGCCCACACAACGTCCGATGTTAGAAGAGGAATACGGTAGAAGTTCAAGAGGTTTTTCTAAAAGGTATAACTAGTATTTTTTCTTTCCGCATCATACTAGTTATTTTTGGAAATAATATTAAATACAAGAGGCATACGATTCTAGAGTTTCGAATTTGTTTTCGATATAGTGTTCTTTTGTTTTTCTTTTCCTTGTGATTTGATTGTTCTTTTCGGTTAACCTAAAGTTATTTTAGGAAATTAAATATTAGCTTTCCATAAAAGGTTTTGTCTAGTCGGTGGTGGTTGCTCCCATATCCAAGAAGGTCATGTGCCTCGCCACGTCAGTACTGGGAACCAATTATGAAAATTAATATTTAATGGAATTAATAACTTAAGGTGACTTGGGTCGAACGTGTTAAGTTCCGCAGGAGATCCAAGTCAAAACCTAAAAGAACAAATAGATTAAGTTTTGGATCAAACGTGTTAAGTTCCGCAGGCGATCCAAAATTTAATTTAAAAGAACACATGGTAGCTAGGAAAAGGTTCAGACCTTTGTACAAAATTTTTGTACAGTGGAACCTCTATGTTTTCCGAGTAGCAACCAACAGCATGTCCCTTTGACTCCCGAGTACACTCTTAGCTACTATTTTCAACTTTGATATCATCTCATCCCATGTTGTATTAGAGTTATTGTATATTTCACCTAATGCTTGTACTTCTATCTTCTCTTTACATATATTTTGTTTCCCATCCTTTAACTTCCACCACTTAATTCTAGGAATCGTAAATATTTTCTTTCTATTGAGACTATGTTTGAGGCGTATACCAAACACTACTACCCTATGTTGGGTAGTTAAGCTTTCTCCAGGGACGACTTTGCAATCTTTACAAATCTTTCTATCCTTCTTCCTAACCATAAAAAGTCAATTTGTGATTTATTATTCCCACTTTTGAATGTAACTAAGTGTTCTTCTCTTTTCTTAAAGAACGTATTAGCTAATATAAGGTCATATGCTATCACAAAATCTAATATAGTTTTCCCTTTCTCATTTCTCGTTCCAAACCCATAACTTCCATGTACTTTCTCATATTCCTCATTTTTCACTCCGACATGCCCATTTAGATCACCTCTTATTAAAATTATTTCATTTGGTGGAATATTTTGTAATATTTCATCTAAGTCCTCCCAAAACCTTGATTTGGTAGCTTCATCTAATCTTACTTGTGATGTATATACGCTAATTATATTCATAGTTTCTTTCGCTACAATTATCTTAAGGGCTATAATTCTATCCCATTTTCTAACTACTCCTACAACTTCATCCTTTAACAAATTATCTACAATAATACCCACTCCATTTCTTGCTTTACTATTTCCAGTGTACCATAACTTAAAACCCGAGTTCTCTATCATCTTTGCTTTCTCGCTTGTCCATTTTGTCTCTTGTACACACAAAATACTAATTTTTTGTCTAATCATCATATCTACTGTCTCCATTGATTTACTAGTGAGAGTTTCTATGTTCCATGTTCAAAATCTTAGATTATTAGTTTTCCTATCATATTTATTCTTATCCAACCTATGGTGTGAGAACTCTTGCCTATTTAACACTACACCCAAGTTCTCATGGAGATGTAGCGGTCCTTGCTGAGACGTTATAACCCTGTAACGTAAACTCTTGCATATTTATCACTGTTGGTGCAATATTCCCAAGGTCAAGGTTGACCGTGTTGACTGAGCTTGAATTGAGTCAAGCTCGAGTCTTGATGTTGTGGTTTCGATGTTTGACAATACATGTAGTCAATACATGAAGATTGCAGGTGCAATTGTTCATGAGTGAAGAAGAGTCAAGTAGGTCAAGATTGACTGGATACTTGACTGGAAAGTCCTGGTGAGTGAAGCCAGGTGAAAGTCCTAACTGGGAAGTTAGGTAGAAGGAAATCCTGGTGAGTGAAGCTAGGTGATAGACCTAGTGAGTGAAGCTAGGTGAAAGTCCTGGTGAGTGAAGCCAGGCAGATGGAAAGACCTAGTGAGTGAAGCTAGGCAGAAGGAAATCCTGGTGAGTGAAGCCAGGTGAAAGACCTAGTGAGTGAAGCTAGACAGAAGAGAAGTCCTGGTGAGTGAAGTCAGGCAGGCATCAAGTCCTAGTGAGTGAAGCTAGGCAGAAGGGAAATCCTGGTGAGTGAAGCCAGACAGACATGAAGTCCTAGTGAGTGAAGCTAGGCAGAAGGGAAGTCCTGGTAAGTGAAGCCAGGCGAGAAAATCCAGATGGATTAAGGATGATTGGACATTTGATGTTGGGAAGTCCAAGTAGGTCAAAGGGATTGACCGGATACTTGGCACGAGGAAATCCAGATGCGTCAAGGTTGACCAGACATCTGGTGGAAGTTCAAGTGGGTCAAAGGGATTGACTGAACACTTGGTGAGCGAGTTCTAGCAGGTCAAGGTTGACCAGATGCTAGACACGATGAACCAACAGGTCATGGTTGACCAGATGTTGGTTTAGGAGGCTTTAGACTTGATTTTGGGAGAAATCATGAGCTGGATCGATCAACCGATCGATTGGCTCATGCCCAATCGATCGACCGATCGATTGGGCGAGTCTTCGCGACAAGCCTCCTCCCAATCGATTAGTGGATCGATTGGGACGAGTGCGCCGTCGCATAGAACAGTGATGGATCGATCGGTCGATCGATCCAGAGCTCCCAATCGATCAGTGGATCGATTGGGAGTCGCGATTTTACGCGATAAGCCCTAGATCGATCAGCCGATCGATCCAGGCAATTCTTGAAAGCACAGAGGCGCTCTGGATCATTCAGCCGATCGATCCAAAGCCTCCCCGATCGATTGAGAGCAATCCAATCGATCAGGATCCGACCGTTGGCATCATATTTAACTGCAGACGTTCGATTCCTTTGGTAGAACTTCGAGATTTCATTTCAGATCTTCATAGCAACTCCACAGCTTCTCCACTAAGTTCAGATTGCCATTTCTTGAAGGTTCTTGGAGGTTCTTCCAAGTCAAGAGGCGGATCTACAGCTGAAGAAGAAAGTTAGAGTTAGGGTTTCCTTGTGCAAATTTATAAGCTTCTGCTTGTATTTTGTTCCCTTTCCTTTTCTTCTTGTAGTGTGAACTTGTAGGGCTTCTCCACCTTTGGTAGTTACCATAAAGGAGTGTTTTCATAGTGGAGGGTGCGTGAGTGTGTGGATCCTTGGATTAGTCACCTCTTGTGAGGTGGATACCAAGTAAATCCTCTTGTTAGCGTTGTGTATTTTGTTTCTTTGTACTTTCCGCTGCACATCTTGAAGAAACAAGCAACGAAGAGCACAACGAGCGCACCGAGCTATTCACCCCACTCTAGCTACATAATCGGTCCCAACAAGTGGTATCAGAGCGAGGCCGCTCTTCACCGGAATCATCGCCGGAAGGGGCTAAGAGCTAGAGGGTATAGAAGTTGGAGCAAATTCTATCAAGTCAAAGACTTCATCATCAAGCTCAACTTCAAATGGAATTCCAAGATGGTCTTCGATTCGATACAAGGGTGCCTCCACCATTCACAATGATGAGCTTTGATCTTTGGAGATCAAGGATCGAGAATTTCTTGATGGTGGAGATAGAGCAATGGTTTGCTCTAATGGAAGGCTTCGAAGCTCCAAAGAATTCAAAGGGCAAAATTCTCAAGAGGAGCAAGTGGAACCAAGATCAAATCCAAAGATGTGAGGCCAATGACAAAGTGACCAAGCTTTTGGTCAATTTATTGCCGAGCAATATCTTGGAGTAAATTGGAGATGTTGAAGATGCCAAAGAGCTATGGAGCAAATTGGCCAAGATTCATGAGATCCCCTCCACTGTACCAAGCCAAGAAAAATCCAAAGATGGTGACTCATTGGAGCAAGATCAAGAGGAGGAGAATTCCGAAGGTGAGAGATGCTCATCTTCCGAAGAAGAAGTCCAAGAAGTTTCATCTTCAAAGGAATGCAATGAAGAGGGCAAGGAGATGGCATACTCCTTGTTCCATGTACAAGATGAAGATGAAGAAGTCTCCACCTCTAGGATTGAGGGGGAGCAACCTTTGGTGACGCCGGATCAAGAAGAAGGAGGAGCTTCTATATCCGGGTCAAATGGAGAAGAAGACGATGTATCCTCCAAAAATCAAGAAACATCAAATGGAGGATCATGTGCCATCCCTACACATGAAGGTATAACTAATTCAATTAAAAATAAAAACCACATTATATGTTTTGAGTATAGGGAACATAGGCACTACAAGAGCAAGTGCCCCAAATTGGCCAAGAAGAAGGGTCAAGTGGCATTAAAGGGCAAGGAGAAGCTCAAGGAGACCGCCCCTACAACAAAGAAGAGCAAGGAGCATATTGTGTGCTTCTCTTGCAATCAAAAAGGACATTACCGAAGCCAATGTCCTAAGGGGAAGAAAGCGGTCAAGGCTCTTGGAGGAAGCACAAGTCAAGGGGGAGCCTCCAAGGTAAAAAGAAAGGTATCATTTATTGAGCCTACCCCTTTAAATAATGGTAAAAAGCATGCTAGTTCTAATTTATATCATTTTAATGTTATTTACCATAAACATAGGAAGCATGATAGCATTAAGGGAAATCATATGGCTCTTCATACTAAAACTACCACACCTAGGGTTAGGAAGGTAGATAAGAATTTAGGCAATAACTCTAAGGGTGCGTTTGGTTCAAGTTATCATGTATAATCTTGGTTATGTGATTATCATGTAATCACATAACCAAGGTTATGGGGAATAAAGCATAACCAAATGTTGTTTGGTTCAACCTAGGTAATGCAAAAAAAAAAAAAAAATTGAAGGTTTTAATGAATACCCTAGTTTAATATTTTACCGTATTACCCTCAGTTACAAAACCAACTAAACATATTATTATTATTATTATTATTATTATTATTATTATTATTATTATTATTATTATTATTTATTTTTTATGTTTTTTTTTACTTTTCTTTTTCTAGTATATTTTTTTTACGTTTTTATGTGTTTTTTTATTTTTTTTAATGTTTTTATATTTTTTATATTATTTATATTTATATTTATATTTTTTACATTTTTTTACATTTTAATTTTTATTTATTTATTTTATTTTTAATTTTTTTATTTTAAAATTTTTATAAATTTTTTATTTTTTTTAACTTTTAAATTTTTTAAAATTTTTAAATTTTAAATTTTAAATTTTTTTATTTTTTTATTTTAAAAAATTTTAAACTTTTTTTTTACATTTTTTCTCTTTTTTCACGTTTTTTCTTATCGGAGGGTATTTTTGGTAAAAAAAATTCGTTAACCCCGGAATCAAGAAAAACCTTAGTTTTCTGAGGTTTTCCGATTCCCGGCTGCATGGCCCTTTTGCTGACGTGTCGGGCATGAAACATTACTCGGGAATTATCGAATACCTAAATCAAACAAGGTTTTTGTTGATAACCTTAGATGGATAACCAAGGTTATCAAAAATAACTTCGAACCAAACGGGCCCTAAGGATTTTAGTTATAAGCCTAGAAATAGAAATGCTCATGGATTTAATGAAAAACCAAAAATTAAGGATTTAATGATAGAAAATCAAGTTTTGAGATCAAGGCTTGATAAAATGGAAAATACCCTAAAAAGGATGAAAAATATCCTAAAAGGACAAAATGAGCAAAACCTAGGTCTAGGAGTACAACAAGGGTCATCCAAGGGCCATAGAGGTTTGGGATACAAACCTAAGGCTAAGAAGGATGTAATCTCTTGCCATAGGGTTCCATATAGTTATGGAACCAATCCTAGGTCAAGTGATCAAGTCAAAATACAAGGGAAGTTATCCCTAGAAGTATTTTTGCAACAAACGTGATTAAGACTTCTAAGAAGTCTAAGAAAGTCACTAACAAGGTCACAAAGGAGGTAATTCCTAGGGTTGACCTAGAAAAACTAACCAGGGCTTCTAAGAAGCCTAACAAGGTCACTAAGAAGGTATCTAGGGAAGTTATCCCTAGTGAGTACCTAGAGCACCCAAGGAGCACCAATAGGTTTTGGGTTCCTAGGAGCATTTTCTCTATCCCGTAGATGGGTTAGAGAGTGTCAACTCCGATTAGAAGGGTAGTTAACCCAACTTTGATGAAGTTGACACTCGAAGAGCATTTTCAAGGTTATTGTTAACCTTTGAAAATGAAAAAAAAAATTTATTTACTCTTATAAGAGTAAAATGTGTCACAACTTGATAAATTGGATGATATTTTAAGTGACACAAATTGAGAAAATCATAAGAACTACCAAGTTGGGATTTTGGTATGTTCTTGGGAAATTAAAGGTAAGTTATGCCTTAACTTAAAGTGGTTACTCTTTAAAAGAGTAAACTGTGCCAAAAATTTGAGGAATATAGTTAATTTAAATTGGCACAAATTAGGAAAAGCAAAAGAAATGTCAAAAATTGAATTTTGGCATTTTCTTGGAAAATAGTGGGCAATCTGGGTTTTAAAGCTTAAAGTAGCTAAGGCTTAAGGATACTTAGGTAGACAACCTAGGTGTTTCATTAATGCTAAAACTTGTCATGCTTTGTTTGCCCATCATATGTCATGACATCATGCTTATTATTTTTGCATTCATATTTTAGTATGAAAAACATAAAAATACCATGTCCCGAGAAGGTAGTTTCTTCTTCCACTTGATGGTTGGCCATTAGAGCTAGTCCTGAGAAGGCTGCAACCTCGGAATTGGAGGATGATAAATCATCCCATATGGCCTTCAGGGTCTTGTATTTGGAGGATATTGGTCTTTTATCTTTCTCTTTGTCTTCTTTCTTCAATTTTGGGCAGTCATCCTTGATGTGTCCTTCTTCGTTGCACTTATAACATCGGACCTTTCTTTTGTTTCGGTAATTCCTCTTTGTCTACGATTTAAATTTATTAGATCGAATAAATTTATTGAATTTTCTTACCATAAGGGTTGCTTCGTTTTCACTGATTGATTGTTGAAGTCTGAATTGTTTGTTCTTGCCTTCAGGGTAATGTTCTGACTCGGTTCTTTTCTTTGTCCTGCACACCGAGATTTGTGTAATACAAAAGTAGAGAAAAGACTTTCTAACATACTTACCTTGAGATCCTTGGATATATAGTAGGAGTCTACTATAGATATCCATTCAGATGTTCTTGGGAACACATTTAGAGCATACCTTTGTGCGTATCGATTCGTTATCGTTTCTCCGAGGTTTGTTAGTCCTGTGATCAGTTCCTTGATTCGTCCGTGTAGTTGTACTACTGACTCTCCTTCTTTCATCCGAAGGTTCGTCAGTTGATTCTGGAGCATGTCCCGTCTCGCGAGCTGTGTTTCGGAAGTCCCTTCGTGCAACTCCAAAAACTTTTCCAAAGCTCATTCGTGGAGTTGTAATTTTCGATCCGATTTACTTCCTAGGGTGGAAGCACACTAATCAGGTGGAACTTGGCTTGTCCGTTCGCTACGAAATCTGCTTGCTCCTTCTTGGTTCAATGATACTCTTATTTTTCTTCTCCTTGGGGGTTTTTGGGAGCTACAAAATCATATTTAATTATTAATAATATTTCAAAATCGGTTTTGAAAAATATCTCCATTCTTTTCTTCCACGACGCAAAATCTCCCTCGAATTTAGATGGGAAGATTGTCGGTCCGGCCATCGTCTTGATCTTGTTGCTTCAGACGACGGTTAATCCTTCTAAGGCGGTTGAGCTTTGATACCACTTGTTGGCGCAGTGGGCCGGCAAGAGGGGAGGGGTGAATTGCTTGAAACAGAAAAAGATACCCTTCTTGTTCTTTCAACTCTTCTTAAAGTGCTACAATAATAATAAAATAAAAATGATAAAACTGAGGAAGAGACTCGAGATTGACTTGGTTACAACTTAGGTGGTTGTTAATCCAAGGCGGTTGCAAAGCTCACTAAGAATCTCCTTTCTCTGAAGGTGGAGAAGTCTTTTACATACAATGAAAGCTCGAACAGTTGCTAGGAAGTTAATATAAGAGTTGATGTCTTATTCCCTAACTCCAAGGCACTTTTTATAGCTTTAGGAACTCTATTCGCAGCTTAAGGGCACCTCCCAAAGGCATGGAGGGTGCCTCCAGCGTGGCAGCAGCGGATAAGGTTTTATCCGCTGCAACGGCTAAAAAATTGGGTCGAGGGCGCCTTCCATAAGCATGGAGGGCGCCTCCTATACTTTATGGAGGGTGCTCTCAATGCCTCATGGAGGGCGCCCTCTATACCACATGGAGGGCGCCCTCTATACCTCATGGAGGGCGCCCTCTACCTGCAGGGTATAAATTGCTCCAGCCTTCCTTTGGTTCTTCCGCTACTCCATTCGCTTGGGTGATTGCGGCCAACCGAAATAAGGCTCACCCAAACCTAATTTCCTACCTTCTCCTCGAGCAGGCTTCCGCTCCGACTTCTCGTCCCTCGAACGTTGCATATGTTTTTCTCGTCCACCGGTGTACTTTTCCGCAGCTCTTTCGTCTCTCGGACGTACCGAGCCCGTCGACTCCCTTCCCGTACCATCCTTCTCGCTAGCTGCGTCTCCCGCTCGACTTTCTGTGCTCCTAAACTCCTGCACACTTAGACACAGGGATCAAAATCAAACAGGACTTAACCTAACTTAGTTGATCACATTAAAACTGTTGTTGCAATATCCCTAGGTCAAGGTTGACATGTTTGACTAAGCTTGAGTTAGCTCAAGCTTTAGTCTTGATGCTTGAGTTTCAATGTTTGACAATACATTGAGACAATACATGAAGATTGCAGGTGCAATTGTTCATGTGGGGAGATTGTGAAGGAGAGTCAAGTAGGTCAAGGTTGACTAGATACTTGACTGGGAAATCCTAGTGAGTGAAGCTAGGTGAAAGTCTAGGTGAGTGAAGCCAGGCAGATGGAAAGTCCTAGTGAGTGAAGCTAGGTGAAAGTTCTGGTGAGTGAAGCTAGACAGATGGAAAGTCCCGGTGAGTGAGGCCGGGCAGTGGGAAAATCCTAGTGAGTGAAGCCAGGTGAAAGACCTAGTGAGTGAAGATAGGCAGATGGAAAGACCTGGTGAGTGAAGCCAGGCATGTGGAAATCTAGGTGGGTCAAGGTTGACCGGACACCTGGTGAGATGGTAAGTCAAAGTGGGTCAAGGTTGACCGGACACTTGGCGCAAAGAAAAAGTCCAGATGAGTCAAAAGTTGACCGAATTCTTAGCGGTCGTAAGTCCAATAGGGAGTTGGCATGGAACTAGGAAGTTCGGACGTAGTAAACTTCCGAAGGCCATAACTTTTGACTTGGATATTGGAATGAGGTGATCTTGGATGCGAAACGAAGCTAATTTCAAGCTCTATCCAGTTTTCTGCTTTCCAATCGATTGGCCAATCGATTGGGGGGTTCAATCGATTGGTCAATCGATTGGTTGATGCGAATTCATGCAGAAATGGGCTGAATTGATTGGGTAATCGATTGAAACTTCCCCAATCGATCGGTCAATCGATTGGGAGAGTTTTTGAGCGAACAGTGAGCTTTTGAATCGATCAGTTGATCGATTGAAACCTCCAATCGATCGGCCGATCGATTAGAGCGCTGGAAATCTCTCGAGAAGCCTTGAATCGATCGGGTAATCGATTCAGGGCGATTCCAAGAGCACAGAGGCACTCTGGATCGATCAACCGATCGATCCAAAGCCTCCCCAATCAATTGGGAGCAATCCAATCGATTGGGATTCGATCGTTGGCGCAGATAAAGCCGTTAGCGAGCATTTTTCTGCGCAGTTCTTCCATCTCTTCTCAACAGGCGATCACAGCAAACCTCCACAACGATCTTTTCTTCCTCACCGCCAATTCTTGAAGGTTCTTGGAGGCTCATCCAAGTCAAGAGGCGAGTTGCAACAAGAAGAAGAAGAAGCTAGAGTTTTCATTGTAATCTTGTAAGATTCATTTGTATTTTGCTTCTTTCTTTCTCATTGTTGTATTGTGAGGTTGTAAGGCTTCTCCGCCTTCGGTAGTTACCGAGAAGGAGTGTTTTTATAGTGGAGGGTGCGTGAGTATGTGGATCCTTGGACTAGTCACCTCTTCTTGAGGTGGATACCAAGTAAATCCCTAGAGTTAGCGTTATTGTTTGTGTTTCTTGTATTTGCGCTGCACATCATCCCAAGAAGCGAGCAACGACGAGCACAACGATCACGAATAGCTATTCACCCCCCCCCCCCTCTAGCTACATTTCGGTCCCAACATGTAACACCCCACCCTCCACTCTACTAGTCTGTGAGGGTGGGACGTTACTAGACTATTAACTTTACTTAACTAGTATTGCTCACATGTTGATAGTTATACTTATAACTCTTTACAAACTCGAAACATGCAATAAGTAACAGCTGAAAACATAAATAACTCATCTATACATTCTACTCAAGCATTTGTTCTCAACTAAAACTATATATCAATTTGAACATGCATGCAACAATAATACAACTCAAATAATGGAACTAATGTGCATAGCAATTTAAGTGGAAAAATTCTAAATACATAAAAGCATTCTATGAATAAACCATCAACACGAAAGAATAGTTCTAACAATGAAAAAAAAGAACATAATCCAACTAAATTTCACTAACAATCTAAATACAAAATTTTAATAAATTCTTTAAGAAAATCCCAAGGCTTCCATAGTCCAGACATCACACATCCATCTCACATCTCCTTGTCGTCTTCCTTCACTATAGCTTTCCTTTCCCTTTATCTGCAGTAAGAGGAAAATACAACTATAAGCGAATGCTTATTAAGCACTATCTAACTCACAAAACTCGGATATACATGTGAACAGGAAGAAATCTAAAACTAAATGCTTTAAAAGAAACACTACTCATGTTCATCTAATAGCAAAGGAATCAAAACAGACTGAAATGCTAAACATGTAAAGCTGCTCATCTAATAGCAAATAACAGTAAGGAAACCAAACAACATGCTAGAATAGAAGAAAACTAAACTTGCTGATTTTTAAACCCATGTGAAGCTTATTTCATTTGTTCCCAATACTTATACTCTTATATTTCAAAATAATAATCTCTTAGGCCCAGGCTTAGTACCATTACGCGCTCCCTAATAGAAACTGAGGTAGCGAGCCACCAGTCCTACAAGGATAAAGACCTTGGTCTTACCAGGGCCGAGACCTCGGAACCGGTCACCTGGATTTGTTTAACGATAACCTCGGAAGTAGGGTACTAGCCTCTTCAAGTAAAATACTTGTTACTTGTTAATACTTCTAATAAGAAGAATGCCTCGGCAATTACACAGTAAGCTTAAATAAACTGTTCGTATTCATTTCATATATATAGAAAACTAAAACTAAACCATTTCATGTTCACTGCCTGGCCACCAAATCCAGAACCTGCAAGGCTCAAAATGATCCGGCCATGCCCTTTGAAGTAACAACATGTAGAAATCTAAACAGGAAAAAAAAATATGGACAGTATACTAAAGAGGAACGGTGCATGCTTATCCAATCAGCAAAAGAATAAATCTGCACTTTTATTACAAGCTGTTCATGCTTGGTTACTGGCAACGAAACAAAAAGGAATTCTGGCTGCATACTAAAAGAAACTGTGCATGCTTATCAAATCAACAAAGAAATAATTCTGAACGAAAAAGAGGATGGTGACAATAGGTTTAACAGCATGGTTAACACACAAGTTGTTCCTACTAAGAACTTCCACAGAAAATTAAGACCGCAAATCTAAATAGCCTGTTAAGCGATCTAACTGAAATACTCCCAGAACTAAATCTGTTCATGACCATGGCATAGCACAACCCGAAGCTAAAATAGTAAACTCCAAAAGGGTTGTTCGTGCCCCTTTTGTAGCACAAGTCAACCTAAAAAAAAACTGCTGGAATACTAAACCACATGCCCAAACTAAATAATTTATTCTTTTCCCAAATCCAAACAATCTGAATGAAGTTTCTCGACAGTAAGCTTCAAAAACAACTTCTTTACAGCATGCTTTGGGAATCAAGAAGAACGAGAATCCGAAACTACTCCTACTGCAGGTGAGAAGCACTTACCTTCGTTCTTGGACTTACAACCGAAAAGAGAAGCTTCTAGGGTTTCGGAGGAGCTTGAGATTTCAGCAACTTCTTCACATCTACGTGCTCTCCTTGACAAGGGGATCACGATAGTGTGGAAGGCTCTCGGAATCGACCCTTGGCTGGTCGCCGGAGTCGAAGCCCTAGTTTTCTCTTTGTTTCCGCCCAAGCAAAACGTCGTCGCACGCGAGAAGAGAAGAGGAAGGTTTTGGTCACGGGAAAAACCTAAGTTCTCTCTTAACTTATCTCCCTTTATAACTAGGGTATTCTGTTATCTAACTATTGCTTAAATTATTTTCACCCCTTCTTTGATTAGCACGGCCCTGTTGGGTTCCTGGTCATCCGAAACAACTTAAGGCTTTGCTTAATCAGGGGTCTCCGGTTCGAACCTCGGCCCAACCTCTTTTTGCCTCAAATTTGTTTCTTTTGGTAAAAATACCAAACGAACTCCGAAAATTGCATAAAAATACTCTAAAAATTTCTAAAAACCTCTAGAATATTTCTAAAGCATTTCTAAATATTTTCAAGTACTATCAGGACTTGTAATGAGGAAATTTGGATTGTTACACAATAAGTGGTATCAGAGCAAGGTTGCTCTTCACCGGAATCATCGCCGGAAGGGGCAAAAAGCTAGAGGGTGAAGAAGTTGGAGCAATTCTACAAGTCGAAGATTTCATCAAAAGGCTCAACTTCAAGATGGAATTCCGAGATGGACTCGGATTCGACACAAGGGTGCCTCCACCATATGTATCCACGAGTTTCGATTCTTGGAAATCAAAAATTGAAAATTTTCTTATGATGGAGATAGAGCAATGGTTTGCTCTAATGGAAGGCTTCAAAGCTTCAACAAGTTCAAAGGGCAAGATCCTCAAGAAGAGCAAATGGAGTCAAGAGCAAATTCAAAGGAGCGAGGCAAATGATAAAGTGACCAAGCTTTTGGTCAATTTGTTGCCAAGCAATATATTGGCTCAAATTGGAGAATTTGAGGATTCCAAAGAGCTATGGAGCAAGTTGGCCAAGCTTCATGAAGAACCCTCCACTGTACCAATCCAAGAAAAATCCAAAGAGGGCGACTCAATGGAGCAAGATCAAAAGGAAGAGGATTCCAAAGTTGAGAGATGCTCAACTTCCGAAGAAGAGGTCCAAGAAGTTTCATCTTCAAAGGAATACAATGAAAAGGGCAAAGAAGGAGCATACTCTTTGTTCCATGTACAAGAGGAAGATGAAGAAGCCTCCACCTCTAGGATTGAGGGGGAGCGACCTTTGTTGACATCGGATCAAGAAGAAGGAGAAGCTTCTACATCCGGGTCAAATGGAGAAGAAGACATTACATCCTCCAAAAATCAAGAAGAATCAAATGGAGGAGCAAGTGTCATCCCTACACATGAAGGTAAAAATGATTCAATTAAGAATAAAAATCATATTATATGTTTTGAGTGTAGGGGAACATGGGCACTACAAAAGCAAATGCCCAAAATTGGCCAAGAAGAAGAGCCAAGTGGCACTAAAGGGCAAGGAGAAGCCCAAAGAGACCGCTCCCGAAACAAAGAAGAGCAAGGAGCACATTGTGTGCTTCTCTTGCAATCAAAAGGGACACTATTGTAGTCAATGTCCCAAGGGGAAGAAAGCGGTCAAGGCTCAAGGAGGAAGCACAACTCAAGGGGGAGCCTCCAAGATAAAATGCAAGGTATCATTTGTTGAGTCTACCCCTTTAAATAATGGTAAAAAGCATATCAGTTTTAATTTATATCATTTTAATGCTATTTACCATAAAAATAGGAAGCATGATAGAATTAAGGAAAAACATGTAGCTCTTCATGCTAAAACTACCACACCTAGGTCTAGGAAGGTAGATAAAAATTTAGGTAAGAATTCTAAGGATTTTAATTACAAGCCTAAAAATAAAAATGCTCAAGGATTAAATGAAAACCCAAAAACTAAGGATTTAATGAGAGAAAATCAAGTCTTGAGGTCAATGCTTGATAAATTAGAAAAGACCCTAAAAAGGATGAAAAATATCCTAAAAGGGTAAAATGAGCAAAATCTATGTTTAGGACAACAAGGGTCATCCAAGGGTCATAGAGGGTTGGGATACAAACCTAAAACCAAAAAGGATATGCCTTCTTACCATAGAGTTCCATATAGTTATAGAACTAACCCTAGGCTTAGTGGTCAAGTCAAAAATACAAAGGAAGTTATCCCTAGAAGTATTTTTGCAACAACAAACGTGACTAAGACTTCTAAGAAGTCTAAGAAAGTCACAAAGAAGGTCACAAGGGAAGAAATCCTTAGAGTTGACCTAGAAAAGATGACCAAGGACTCTAAGAAGCCTAACAAGGTCACTAGGAAGGTATCTAGGGAAGTTATCCCTAGCGAATACCTAGAGCATCCAAGGAGCACCAATAGGTTTTGGGTTCCTAGGGGCATTTTCTCTACCCCTTAGATGGGTTAGAGAGTGTCAACTCCGATTAGAAGGGTAGTTAATCCAACTTTGATGAAGTTGACACTCGGAGAGCATTTTCAAGGTTATTGTTAACCTTTGAAATTGAAAAGGATTTTGATTTACTCTTGAAATGAGTAAAATGTGTCATGATTTGAGAAAATTGATTTTAAATTAAATTGGCATAAGTGAGAGAATCCTAAAAAAATGTCAAGTTGGGATTTTGGCATTTTATTGGGAAGTTAAAGGCAAATCTAAGCCTTATTTTAATTTGTTACTCTTTAAAAGAGTAATTTGTGTCAAAATTTGAGGAATATGCTTAATTTATATTGGCACAATGTAGGAAAAGCAAAAGAAATGTCAAAATTGGGTGTTGACATTTTCTTGGGAAATATTGGGCAATCTAGGTTTAAACTTTAAGTTAGCTAAGGCTTTAGGATACTTAGATAGGAAACCTAGGTATATTTTATTTTTGCTAAAATTTGTCATGCTTTGTTTGCCCATCATATGTCATGACATCATATTTATTCTTGCACTCATGCCTTATTATGAAAAATACAAAAATATCATGTCATACATACATCATGTAGTCATAGAAAATTTTCTTTTGAAAATTATTTATCTTTGATGTATGCCATAACATATCATGCATTATGTCTAATTCCTCGCAATTAAGGACAAATGACATTTATTAACAAATAATATCCTTGGTGGTTGTTCCTAACCTCAAAATGTCTAGATAGATATGCATGATCCCTACATTAGGGCAAAACCAAACTTTACATCTCACAAAAGAACTATAAGGTGACTTGTATGTGTTTTAGTGCACATTAGATACAAGTGAGATGTTAGGATGATGAACAAAACTCAATATGTTGATTTAGTGCATTCTTTTGAGTTTTAAGTTCATCAAAATATATAGGTATGTGTTTTCCAATCATTGGGAAAACCAATGTACAAGTCATGTGCATTGAGCCCAAAGAACATGGTTAAATATTAGTTTTGAAAATCATTTTAAAATACTTTTAGAAAACCTTGATGAAGACTATCTTTTGATAGTAATCATCATTGAAATGTTAGACACAAACTAGAAGAAAACACTAAAGTATTTACAAGTTTTCAAGTTTGTGTCAATCTTAGAAAATAGAAAGTATTTTCATAGGAAACTATTTTTCCTTGATAGTATATCCCCTAAGTAGTGTTTACATGAATTTTCACGATTTTTAGAATTTTGTAGAATTTTTGGGGAGTTTTTGAAGTTGACTGAAATGGAATTTCAGCAATTTCAGAGTTTCAATCGATCACCCGATCGATTGGAGTTCCTCAATCGATCGGGCGATCGATTAAGAAGGCATTTCTCGCGAGCAAAAGCTCGTTGGATCGATCCACACTAGCTGAATTGATTAGTGGATCGATTCAAGCAGGTTCAATCGATTGAGATCCAACTCCAATCGATTGGGGATGCTGATTTTGGCTGGGAAAGCTTGTTTTCAGCATTCTAAACCATTTTTAGTCTATAAAACCACTCCTAACCCCTCAAAACACATTTGTATACATTTAAGGGGAGTTTTCATGATGAAAACAAGGATGGATTGGTTAAGGATGACTAAGTAGAAGTTTAGGTTGAGGTTTGGTTTCAATATTGAATTTTTGAACCTCAAAACTTCTAAATTTGGGTTTCCTATATGTTTAGGGATTCCAAGTCATTGTTGGTGCAATGACAGAAGTTACGTGCATGTCTTTAGGGGGAGTTACTCTTTAAGGACATGAAAATTTATTTTTTTTATATACCTTGGAAGGTGGTTAACCTTCTTTCATGAAAATGCTCAAGGTTGGGCATTTGAATACAATGGAGAGTGGATATCTTCATTGTTTAAGTGGTAATGCTCAAGGGTGAGCATTAAGGAAAATGAAAGGTATGAGACTTTCATTATCGTGTTGTGAGCCACGAGTGAAGTTGTGAATAACACTGGGTAACTCTTCAAGGGGAGAGTTTTTGATGTATGTCAATAGGGGGAGAATGTGTAGTTAAGTTAGACTTTCATTACCTAAAGAGGGAGTTTGCTCTCTAGAAAAGGGGAGGGGAATGAAGGAAACCATCATTCATACATTGGCATGAAGAAAGAAGGAGGCTATGAGATTAGCCTAACTTAAAGGTATTGTTAAACATCAAATATGGGGAGATTGTTGGTGCAATATCCCTAGGTCAAGGTTGACCTGTTTGACTAAGCTTGAGTTAGCTCAAGCTTGAGTCTTGATGCTTGAGTTTCGATGTTTGACAATACATTGAGACAATACATGAAATTTTAGGTGCAATTGTTCATGTGGGGAGATTGTGAATGAGAGTCAAATAGGTCAAGGTTAACTGGATACTTGACTGGGAAATCCTAGTGAGTGAAGCTAGGTGAAATTCCAGGTGAGTGAAGCCAGACAGATGGGAAGTCCTAGTGAGTAAAGCTAGGTGAAAGTCCTGGTGAGTGAAGCTAGGTAGATGGAAAGTCCCGGTAAGTGAAACCGGGCAGTGGGAAAATCCTAATGAGTGAAGCCAGGTGAAAGACCTAGTAAGTGAAGCTAGGCAGATGGAAAGACCTGGTGAGTGAAGCCAGACATGTGGAAATTTAGGTGGGTCAAGGTTGACCGGACACCTGGTGAGATGGTAAGTCAAAGTGGGTCAAGGTTGACCGGACACTTGGCGCAAAGAGAAAGTCCAGATGGGTCAAAAGTTGTCTGAATTCTTAGCGATCGTAAGTCCAATAGGGAGTTGGCATGGAACTAGGAAGTTCGGACGTAGTAAACTTCCGAAGGCCATAACTTTTGACTTGGATATTGGAATGAGGTGATCTTGGATATGAAACGAAGCTAATTTCAAGCTCTATCCAGTTTTCTGCTTTCCAATCGATTGGCCAATCGATTGGGGGGTTCAATCGATTGGTCAATCGATTGGTTGACGCGAATTCATGCAGAAATGGGCTGAATTGATTGGGTAATCGATTGAAACTTCCCCAATCGATCGGTCAATCGATTGGGAGAGTTTTTGAGTGAACAGTGAGTTTTTGAATCCATCAGTTGATCGATTGAAACCTCCAATCGATCGGCCGATCGATTAGAGCTCTGGAAATCTCTCGAGAAGCCTTGAATCGATCGAGTAATCGATTCAGGGCGATTCCAAGAGCACAGAGGCACTCTGGATCGATCAACCAATCGATCCAAAGCCTCCCCAATCAATTGGGAGCAATCCAATCGATTGGGATTCGACCGTTGGCGCAGATAAAGCCGTTAGCGAGCATTTTTCTGCGCAGTTCTTCCATCTCTTCTCAACAGGCGATCACAGCAAACCTCCACAACGATCTTTTCTTCCTCACCGCCAATTCTTGAAGGTTCTTGGAGGCTCATCCAAGTCAAGAGGCGAGTTGCAACAAGAAGAAGGAGAAGCTAGGGTTTTCATTGTAATCTTGTAAGATTCATTTTTATTTTGCTTCTTTCTTTCTCATTGTTGTATTGTGAGGTTGTAAGGCTTCTCCGCCTTCGGTAGTTACCGAGAAGGAGTGTTTTTATAGTGGAGGGTGCGTGAGTATGTGGATCCTTGGACTAGTCACCTCTTCTTGAGGTGGATACCAAGTAAATCCCTAGAGTTAGCGTTATTGTTTGTGTTTCTTGTATTTGCGCTGCACATCATCCCAAGAAGCGAGTAACGACGAGCATGACGATCACGAAGAGCTATTCACCCCTCCCCCCTCTAGCTACATTTCGGTCCAAACAAAAATAACCATGGGGTCCAACATAGGCCACCGAGAGGTTGAACAAGGACGGGACCTTTAAGATCAAAGAAATAATCAAAATCAAGAAGCAAAAAGAGAAAGGACTTATTTGTAAAAATTAAAACAATTTGAAGTCTATAGAAATCTTAAGATTGAGGAGAAACTTTTTATTTTATTTTAAAAATTATATCAAATATTTTGAAAAAAAATTATTAGTTAAAATTTATATCCAAAAGATTTTTAAAATAATTCATAAACATATGAATACATCTAGATTTTTAAAATCCATAAAAATCATTCAAAATATTTTCCGGAATAAACCCGTCTCTGCTCACGCACGGAGACAGAATAGGCGAAAGGAGGATGGAATCGCAGGGGGAAACGCCGAAGGGAAGGCGAATAATGGTGACATTCGATATCGATGGGACGCTGATCCGCAGCACTGGGAGCTCCTCCAACCATCTCCATCGCCAGGCCTTCGCCCACGCCTTCCTCCAAGTGTTCGGCCTCCAAGACGCCACCATCGACGTCGTCCAGGTGCGCTCTCTCTGAGGATTAGGAATTCAAGATTGATAAGCGCTTGTGGATGTCTTGTTCCTAGAAATGACACGTTTCCCACAAGGAAAATGAACTTTTTTGGAAAACCAAGCGACATCTCATGCGATCTAGTTCCTACTCCTTTGCAGAAACGTTCTATCTGGTTTTTGGTGTCGTATGTACATCGTGAGTACATTTAGAACAAATATGTCTTTTCTACCTAACCTATCATTTATTTAGTTTTTTTTTGGACGTCTATGATTCAAAAGCATTCGAAAGTAGTTTTTCATATTTTGTTTGTTGCATTTGAAGGCAGATCCTGAGCTTGGGAGAGAGTCCAGCCACGAACTGTAGAAAATTGATCTACTTTTTTTTTTTTTTTTGACGCTCGAATCATTGGAAGCAGAAAAACTTCGATTCTCTGTTTTTGGAATAAAATTTTAATTTAGTGCAAATTGGATTAATATTGTGAGATGATAAATTTTCCTCAGCGTAAGACTGGAAACCTCACCAAGGAAATGGATATTCTAAGAATCTAATAAAGAGCATTACGACAGTCTGCCATCTAACAAAATATACCAACATTTTCTCAAAACACTCTGTTTTGTTGTTCTTGCAAGAAAAAAAAATTGTCTAACATTTTTGAAACTTCTTTATCAAATAAAACCTCAAAAAGGATGTTCTAAGTGCATAATGTATTTTGGGCTCAAACCATTGTCTTGCAGGATGTTCTAAGTGCATATAGCATTAATGCTTGTTCTCACCAAACAATTTCTCATAGAACTAATGGGTCTCCATCAGGTGAGATATACAGCTAGAAGGGAAAAAAAAGAGAGAGAAAAATGGGCAAAACTAAGTCTAACACCACATATATTTTTTCTCTATGGGATTAGTAGGTAGTCCTCTCCATTCTTGTTTTGTTTTTTCCCCTTGTTCCATTGATACATTTATACTTTATTTTTTTCTTATTTGTTCTTATTTTATCTACAGCATCATGGACAAACAGATCCCTTAATTCTTGTGAATGCAGCAATTCACTATGGTGTACCTCCTGATGTTAGTAACCTCTGAATTTGTATTTATTTTATTTTACTTTATTTATGTTATTGAGCATTAAACGCTGCTTATCTTAGTAAATTCTTTTGTATATGTTTGTTGTGTAGTTAGAAGGTGGAAAATAAAAAAAGGAAAGAGAACAGTTCCAATAGAATGTTAACATGAATAATGAATTTGCAGTTTTGCAGAAATTGGGGATATTTCTTTGATGGTAAATTCTGAAAAGTTATAGCTTGAACACACATTAGAGAATCAATATATCTTGGTAGCTGATCCCATTTAATTTGTGCATAAGCCATTATTGTGCTCTTGTCATTCATCTTACAAGCGATTACAAGTTCAGTGTCCAATTTTGTTTTAGCATAGTTGAGACCACACAACTTGCATGATATTTTAGATTTTCAAACTTTGTGGTCACAATTGATGACTCTATCCCTGTAGTTCAATCACAAGTATTCATGCAATTGCCCTTCTGATTTTCATAACAATATTCCACTTGATCACTTATTGACATTTCATAAGTGTTTCATATTTCAGTTCATATATTTGAATAGCATAGTTGATGGGCTTCAGAATCTAGTTTGTATGCAACAGATAGTCACTGCTGTCCTCAAAAAGAAGCAAGAATCAATTTAACATGTCTACTTGGATCAGATGCAATCAAGTTTTTTTTTTTTTTGTTTTGATGAACATCAGTCATTATAATTTAAATATTCCTCTCTTTCTGTCTCCATGTGTGTGTTTGTGTATGTGCCTGAGTTGGTTTTATTTAGGTTGCTAGAGAAAGACTCCCAGAAATGAAGTTGAAGATGATTGAATATGCTAAAGAACATACAGGAGAAGTTGGAGAAGGATTAGAGGTTCTTCCAGGTGTCACTTCTTTGTTGGATAACTTATCTTCCAACAACGTGACTATTGGACTGGTAAAGTGTTTATCTTGATATTTATCATACTCTGATTTTCATAATGTATGCATGAATCTAGTTTTTATTAGCTGAGTTGTTTTTTCTGCTCACATGGAGTTTGTTTGTTGCTTTCTCCAAGACAAATCTCATGTATCCATCTCTCAAGTCTATGTTAAAGCATCCATACTCTTTTATTCAATCACGTTTTTGACTTATTGTTCACTTGTTTTTTGAATCCTTAATTAGCTCCTTGAATTTTCTATTTAGTTTATTTTTGTATTTTTAAGCATGGTCATATATTATAGGAATAAAAAAGAATGTGTCACCACTACAATTCAACAAACTAGGCACGGTAATCTTGTTGGTGTTAGACTCTAATATACAATACCACAAATAGGGATAACAATTTTTCCTACCTAATCAAGACCTACCCAGATAAGTTCATTCTACCATCAAAAGTAGGAACATTTGTTCTACCACGCATAAATGCACAATAATTATTATTTTCATGAAAATAATTTAATTTTTCTCTAGATATGGGACCAATAGTTGGTGCAAGGAGCACTAGATGATCGAACCTAAGTTTTGATAACGACAAAGGGTTCGAAATTAAGGTTTATTGTGATCTAACAAGTTTAACTGAGTGTGCAGGAAAGTCCTAAGTGATCTTAGGCAAAGTGAAAGTCCTAGTTGAGGTTAGCTAAAGAAGTCCTAGTAGACACTAGGTAGGTGGAAAGTCCTAGTTGCGACTAGGCAATGAAGTCCTGGTCCGTGGGACTGACAAGTCTTGGCAGGTCGAAAACGTCGGGTGAAATCCAAGGTCGAGGACACTAGGTGAAAGTCCTTAAGTCTTAGATGCTAAGCAAAAGTCCAAACGGTCTGAGGACCGGTTTGACAAAAGGTAATCTCTCCTGAGAGGAGTAGGTGAGGACGCGTTCCTCGTAAAGGGAACAGTAGGTGTCGATCCAATGTAGAGTTTTAGTGAAATTTAAAGTCATGATTGGACAGTTCGAAGACTGTCGAAAACTACCTTACTTTATGTGTTATTGCTTGGTTTTTTAACTCCGTGGTGCAGATGATTGAAACTATAAGGTGGTTGAAAAATAGGGCTCTAGGCACCCAAGTGCCCGGAGTTGCTCCAGGCACCTGGAGGTCCGAGCACCCAAAGTTGCTCTAGCGCCCGGGTCAGGGGCTTTGAGGGAGCACCTGGGCGACCAGCCTCCGTCATCGCAGGCACCCAGACGGTCCAAGCGCCTGGAGTTTCTCTAGGCGCACAAATCTGCAAAATTCATCCGCAGGCTAAGTTGGAGCACGTCGGCTGTATGTCAGTAGTCCGGGCGCCTAGAGGTGGCCTGGGCGCCCGGATATGGATAAACATCCTGGATGAAGTTTCGATGAGGTGCAGCTATGTCTACCCTGTGGGGGCGCCGGGGAGGGATCCAGGCGCCAGAGTGGGCAATAAAAAGAGGGTTCGACCAATAGCTCAAGGACATCTTTCTCTACGACTTTGTTTCCTGTGCGTTGCTCCAGAAACAATTCTACGACGCCGAAACGCTGGCTCGTAAACTTCAATTCGTTAAAGTTGTTGGTATAATTTCATTACAACATTCAGATTATTGTGTATTCTTGTACTTAATTCTTGTAACCATATTCGATTGATTAGCGATTGCCCAACAAAAGTACTCTCACGTGCGGACCTTAGAGTATGAGTTATCATATGCTCTAAACCAAGTAAATCAAAGTGTTAGCGATTGATTTCCTTTACTATTATCGATTGTTTTCCGATAAACATGAAAATCCATGAGCGATATTCACACCCCTCCCCCCCTCTAGCGCAACGATCATACACCAATAGCATAACCAAGATTTTAATCCAAAGGAAACGAATTCAATACAACCACACAACAACAACCAAGTCTTAATATACCACAAAATTGAATTATCCAACTTTAAAAACCCAAAAATACTTAAAAAATAGAAGCTGAAATTTTCAAAAATTTTAAACATTAGTGTAGGTCTATTTTCACAATCCAAAAGCCTAAAATTCAAATTAAAGAGCTGAAAACGAACTTAAATTTGAAAATTTTAACCTTAGCCTGCGTTCTAGTTGAAACAACGATCACTCAATCCCGGAGCTTATTTATGACTCAAAGTTGAAAAATCATTTGTGATCTTGCTTCCTTATAATATTTAACATTCCTATATGTGAGACCTCCATTCTGATCTAACCATCCTAACTAGCAACTTAATAAAATAAAGTTTATACTTTACAACTCTCCTTTAATTAATGGAACGTGAAAGAAGAAAGGAACAACTTACTCCTCTTGTTGTTGTTGTGGTTGGACAAAGGGGGAAAAGAGTTGCTTGTAAAGAGTTGTTCGCTGGAAAACATAAAAGGAAGATCATTGCTTTTGAGGAAAGTAAAGAAGAGAAGATAGAGAGGAAGAAACAAAAGAGGAGAGCTTTACCTTTTTCGTTAGCAACGTTGACTAGCTTCTGTGAGCTTGGCAACGACACAAAGAGAGCAAGGCAAGGCAAAACAGTGCTATTGTTGTGGTGCCAACAAGGAGATGCAAGGGTTGCTCTTGTTGCTGGAAGAGGGCAATTGATGCTATGTTTCTTGCTTGTTGGAGAAGAGAAAGGAGAAGAAAGGAGAGCTCTTGTCCTGAGAAGAGGAGAGAAACAAACTGTAGGTTTATTGTCGTTGGAGAAGAGAAGGAGAAGAAGAAAATGGGGAAGAAGAGGAAGGGAAAAATAAAAGAGAGGGATGGGCGAAGGCATGACGGTAGCGTAAGGCAAGGCTGGAGATGTTGCGTGCATAGGGAGAAAGGGTGAAAAAAAAGGAGGAAAGAGAAGGTTTTCTCAAAAATACCATAATTTGTTTTAAACCGATCGAACCCGTTTAAACCTCAAACTTGGTTCATCCATAATTTGGCCAAATCAATCCCAGTGCATCTACTTGTTGGATTTAGTTCGAAGCGCGTCTACTTGTTGGATTTAGTTCGAATCTAATTTTAATTTAGCACCCTTACTTCGTGTTCTACGATTTAGTTCATCTGTTTATTATTATTATTATTATTATTATTATAATATATATATATCACACTCCTCCCCCCCCCGAAAGGGAGCCTTGGCGCAATAGTAAAGTGGTTGCTCAGCATTTGCATGAGCATAGTTTAAATGATAACATCCACTCATAAAATATGTATATCTCATGTATTTAATGGTAATTGGAGAAGTATCTCTTATCATGTTAATCTAAGAATTACAAGTAATGATGATTCTAAAGTAAAGCAATGATAAATGCAATGCATGAAAATATGATGGATGATAAACAAATTAAGCTGAAATAAAAGAGGATGAATGTTCTTCTTTTTCATCAAGTGATGGATAAACTAAATAGGAAACAATATGATGGGATTGTGATTTTTATGAATGATATGTGATGGTATGCAAAACTTGTGAGAAAACCAAAATTATAAATTAACAACTAATTAAATAAAAATTAACTGTGAGGAAAACTAGTTAAATGCAACAAATTATAAATTATCAACTAACCAAACAAAATAAATTTCAAAGATAGAGGTAGCAATTATACTGAGATCGTGCGAGCTTTTTTCGATGCTGAAGTTGTCACAAGATTTGATTTAGACTAATGGATGAAGATACTTGATACTGCAATTTTAAAGATGTTGAAGAGGTGTCAATTAAAGGATGTTACAATCCCTATGAAAAAAAGGGTAAATCCATTACCTTAACTGCCCCTAGTGTCGGCCCCACGGATATGGAGAGAGATAAATATAGATACACAGGCGTTAGACACACGATGGGGTAAACCTTAGGTCGTCTAGTAGATGAAACACAACAATATATATATTTTTCCTTTTGTTGATAAGTTTTTCCCATTTTATTGACAAGTCTCTCTTTTTTTAATTTTTCTTGACAATTTTTTTTCATTTTGTTTTGACAACTTTTTCTCTTTTTTTTTCCTGACAAAATATCTCATTGCCTTCTCTCTCTCTCTCTTTAAGAATTCTCTCTTTCTATTTTTTTTCTATCACAAACAACTTTTTTTAAAAAAAAATTTGTTAGATATTCCTTATTACAATAATCAATTTTTTAAACAAAGAACTAAAATATGAAATTATAAAAAAATTGACTAAAATGCAAAATGTCAAAAAGTTTTAATTGATTCTTTTAGGTTTTGACAGTAGTGTGTGGGGTGTCACAGTGGTGTGTGGCCAGTGTTGTTGGCGTCATTATTAGTGGTGGTCTGGGAGGTGATGCTGATGGCACTAGAGGAGTTC
The DNA here is from genome assembly GCF_018446385.1 of Zingiber officinale. Classification (NCBI taxonomy): domain Eukaryota; kingdom Viridiplantae; phylum Streptophyta; class Magnoliopsida; order Zingiberales; family Zingiberaceae; genus Zingiber; species Zingiber officinale. The sequence goes on from NC_055989.1 coordinate 21,356,775, forward strand.
TTGATGTGTTGTTGGCTGGTAGGCACAAATGTGCATTTGTGCAAGAGGATCTCAAGGTGGTGGCTGAAGATTGAAGGAGCTTCAACTAGTGTTTGATAAGTGAATTATTGTAGCACATGTGGTAGAGGGAAGGTGTGGTTGTGCTATAGTTGGTGTTGGTGTAAAGGAGGCATCAACATTGATGTTGAGTGATCAATGCGTGCTTGGATGTGACTAGGTAGTTGCTATAGAGAGAAGTCATGCTGACATGACCCATAGAGAGGCACCTTGCAGAGAAAAGAGCTCTATAGTCAATGGAAATTGAGTAACAAACGAAGGATGTGGTTGCAGTTGCATGGGTAGTGTTAACACAAAGGAGGGGATGTTTGCGTTCACGTTTCTTTGTCAAGAGGTTAGGGAAGAGTGGGTAGTGATAGCCGTGGGTCTGTTAAGGACAAGGAGCAGTAGCAACATTGTAAAAGGCAGAGGATGAAGCACTCTGAGGAGGAAGAGGATGTGCAACACATGAGAACACTCATGGGGAGACAAACAAATCAGTAGCAGAGGGAAGGAACAAGAGACGTGGCGAGCAAATGTGGCAAGGAAGGTGGTGGACAAAAAATGAGTGACGAGGAAGGAAACAGTGATTGAAGAAGGAGGATATATAGAACCAAACGAGTTCTCAACTCTGATATCAATTGATGCAGCACTAAATGTCCAACCACTCAGGGACTTGGACAAAATTGATGATGTAAGCATGAAGAGAAGATTAGGAAAAGCTCTTACATAGAGAATTGACGGGTGGGATTCTAACCCTTTTTATTAATCAAGAATAAGTCTCGTTCTTCATAAAATAAAAAGTCAGATTATCCCAATTAAACTTTATTTAAAAACTAAACAACTTTTTAAAACTTCTCTTGCTATTTTATAAGAAATATAACAAACTACGAAAATTTGACAACTTAGATAACTTTGAACCTCTGAACAATTGATTTAAAATCTCAACAATTTGATTTAAATTTTTGACTATGTTACTTGGACCCCTATAATAACTAAAAAAGACTGTTGCAAATCATTGGATGCTATTTCTAGAAAACTTTCCTGTTTCATTGCTCAAGTTATGGATATAGTTAATCCATATTTTTTTAGCGTTCAACACATAATTTGAAAGTTCTGGTCGAATTTTGCATTGTGAGAAACACAATACTGGTTCTATGAACTTTCTTCATGCACAGGTCACAGGGAATTTAGAAGAGATTGCTTGGATAAAGATGGATGGGTTGGGTATCAGAAAATATTTCACAATTCCCAATTTTGGAGGGTGCGTATAAATGTTTTGAGTTCTTTACCATTTTCATTTTTGTTGTTATGTATCTGTCATATATGTTTCCTTGAACAATTATAAGCATGTTTTATTCTTTTGGCTGCTAGATTTGGAAGTGATCATACTGATCGTGGGGAGCTAGTGAAGATTGCAACAGAACGAGGTCAAAAGATATCCACTGAACTATTCGAATTGCGAGTACACGTTGGAGATACAGTATGTCATTTTAATTCTCCCCTATGGATCTGAATATTTTTATAGAAGATAGGAGAAAAAAGAAGATTCCGTTATTTATATTTAATTTGGTGATTCTTTCTCTCCTTTCTTTTATATTTTCCATCCAACTAATTGGACCCAAGTGTAAGCCTCTCTTCATTTAGGAATGACATGCATAGGATTATGTTTCTCTATTTCAAATTGGTATCTTATGAACAGTGCACCATTTTTGGGTGCTGATCTTAAAATGCATTTTGCTTCGTGCATAGGAAATCAACACTACTTTGTTCATAACATGAAGCAGAGAAATTTACCTATAACAAATCTGCAAAGCAAACAAATTACTTATCAATCCCGGCATTTCAGTACACCATTTGATGAATGAATTTGACATGATTAAAATGGAAATTTATTTTAGTCTTCTTGTATACAACTAGATAAACGTTACGAGTATGTATGGTGTTGCAACATGCTGAGAGTCAAGATCAAGACACGGGCTCGATATTATTAACTTATAATCTCTTTGATGTTGTTTTTGAAGCCAAATGACATTAAAGCTGCAGAATATGGAGGAGCTCTTGCTGTTGGTGTGTGTACAGGTATATTTACTGAGGCAGAGCTGAAGCAAGCGAGTTCTGGAACTGCAATCATACTTCCTGATCTTACCGATAGCAAAGCTTTCATGAAGCTACTGGGAATTTAAATCTGTAGTTGAAGTGGATCTCTTTGTGATTCTTCTCATAAAAGCTCTTGAGACCGTATACGAGTTACACTTTGCATTTAAAGCTCTTTATACTCTAATGTGAACTGCAATAATGTTCCAGAATTCACAAAATTGGAATGGAGCCGCATTCAGTGGTACTTTAAAGTCTCTGGTTTCAGTGATTGTTAATGTTTTGCTGCTATATGTAATGGTTCTTTTCTAATAATGCTTTAGGACTACAATAAGGCTCCTTTGAAATAGTTGGAACAATCTTCTTGAATATGGTAAGAAATTTGACATAGAATGTTCTGCTGACACTGAAGAGGATGTGTCTGGTAGTGGAGAGAAGTTCTAGAGACAGGTGCAACCCAAGGGCACTTATTATAGTGAAAGGGTCAGTGAGTAGGAATTTGGACTTATTCTAGCTAGCATTGTCTTTGCTTCTTAGCTTGCATTGCCTTTGATTGAGAAATTAGTGTGAAATTTGCTCACTTTGAATGAGGTACTCAAATTGCCATGCTGCCGTCGTCCTTTCAAGGAATTTTTTTAGATCCAAGTATAGGTAGGTTGACCATATTAGACAAAGAAATGCTTTTTGTTAAAATGAGGAAGTCCTAAAGAGGTGACCTTTTGATAGAAAAATCTTTGTAAAATGAGAGTAGTGATTTGTACTTTAGATTTTTTTTTTTTCGTAGACTTGGTTTTAAAATTGATTAAAGTTGATAATCTAATCAACTGAAGATTGAATTTAGTCGATTAGTCAATTAAGCAGTCACTTAAATTAATTTACTAATGAATGAATTTTTATGTTTGTGTTCCTATGTCTGGTAAAGGGAGTCGGAAATATTTTTGTTTGTGGCAAAAGGTGAAGCCCAATGTCTCTGTCAGTCCGTTTTAAGATTAACATGGAAGAGGTAATAATGGTGACTGAGAAGATAAATGGATGAGGGAAGTTATACTGAGTGTAAAGGTTTATGTCCCGTCAGTCCTGAGATTTGATCTCTTAATCTCAAATGGTAAATCTTCATTCATTTATCAGCTGTGAAGTCGTAAATATTTCTTTCTTAGTTATATCTGTGAAGTTATAAATATTTTTTTTATGTGGCAGAAGGCGATTTACTCATCCTAGCATTTTCGTCAATTCATCCCTAGGCCAATACCGAAGGGATAAATCATAGAGGGCTACTAGCCGTGTTTACGTAATAATCAAGGCATGAGAAAAGATATACTTGGACACGTTAAATTTTGACTTCATGATTTAATATAACAACATCCCAAATTTTAACTACACTAACATCTTAGTGGACATAAATATTTCTTTTTTTGTGACTATGACATGTAGTCATTAAAATTCAAATATCATAGAGGTTAACCTTCAAATGTATAATCTGTGCTTTGAATTACAGAGACGATGAGCATGTCTATTATAAGAATGGCACACATAAATTGAGAAATGCTCTAAACTTTATTAGTCGGTGGAAAATTAGGGTGGATCCAAATTCGCTATTACTTGGTTTATCATTCTTGTGCTTCGAATTACAAATCTACTATACTTTTGTTTTGAAAATTTTTAAAGAAAAACTAAGGACAGTAAAATACAAAAAATATATTAAATTTTAAGGTAAATTAAACGAAAGGTCCCGGAGAAATGCAAACAATCATAATTAAATTAGTTATGATAATTAAATGAGTTATCATAATTAACTATTATTTTATGGGAAAATTTGCATGCAGTCCCATTGACAAACATAATTTTGCATGCACTCCCCATTAGTAAAATTTAGTAAAATTCTTTATTTTCACTCCCTAGTCTAATATACTTACCTAATTGTCCCTGATATTTTAAGTATAAAAAGTCTAAAAATGAGTATAAATCCTCTTAAATTCAGTATATTAAACTAGAATCTAGTATATTTTCTATCAAATTGAGTACGATTCTTTTTTCCACCTCAATTGGATAGAAAATATACTAGATTTTCTTTAAATAGTACTCAATTGGATGGAAAATATACCAGATTTTCTTTAAATGATACTCAATTGGATGAAAAATATACTAGATTTTTTTTTCAAATGGTAATAAATTTAGGAGGAATTATATTAAATAGGAAAAAAGTCATACTCAATTTAATAGAAAATATACTCGATTCTAGTTTAAAATGTTGAATTTAATAGAAATTATATCCATTTTTAGACTATTTATACCTAAAAAATATGAAGGGCAATTTTAATAGAAAATATACTCTAATATACTAGATTTTCTTTAAATGATACTCAATTGAATAGAAAATATACTAGATGTTCTTTAAATGATACTTAATTGGATAGAAAATATACTAGATTTTCTTTTTACATGATGCTGAATTTAGGAGGAATTATATTAAAATAGGAAAAAAAAAAATACTCAATTTAATAGAAAATATACTCGATTCTAATGTAAAGTGTTGAATTTAAGAGGAATTATACTCATTTTTGGACCTTTTGTACTTAAAAAATCTGAGGGCCAATTATGTCACAATATTTGCATGAGGGAGTTGAAGCAAATAAAATTTTACAAGCAGGGAGTGGATTGAAGATTTATTTTATCAAATAAAACAAATAACAAAATTATATATATATAATGCGGGAAGGGATACTTAGTCTGTAAATATTGGACCATCCCTTGATCCAATATTTACTTTGATAGAAGGTAATGACCCATGTGAAGGCCTCCAACCAATTCACTTTTTCTTATTCAAGAACGGATCAAGAAAGGTGGTCCAAGATCCCATTCCTTGTTATGCACGCACAACTTGTAAGACTTGACCTATTTTTAATGGAAAAGTATATTAATGTTTAATAATTTAAAACCGATGCGATATAAATCACCGACCCCGGAAGAATCGAGTCGGTCTCCAGCGGGGAATTGGCGATGGCTTCGTCGGCTTCCCAGTGGAGCGGTTGCTTTCTTCTCCTTTTCATCGTCCTCGTCCACTTACCAATTTGCCATTCCATCTACTGCGACGACGACGACTGCTATGATCTCCTCGGGTAAATCGACAATTCACTGCCCTTCCCCTCCGATCTCGCCCAACGTACAATTTTTTTTTCCTCTTATCTCCCTATCTACGTTCCTTTTCTAGGGTTTCTCAGAGCGCCAACGCATCCGAGATAAAAAAAGCATACTACAAGCTCTCCCTCAAATAGTACGCTTACAAGTTCGATTTAGCTTATTTGATTTCTTTTCCCACTTAGCTCTTTCCTTCCCTGATAAGCTTGTTTGTGTATGATTTTCTAGTCATCCTGATAAGAACCCTGATCCCGAGTCAAGGAAGCTTTTTGTGAAAATTGCGAATGCCTATGAGGTGGGATATTACTGTTGTTTCATTGTTTGGGAAACTGCTTTTGTTGGTGGTCCGCTCAAAGTTTCTGTATTTGAACTCAATTGGGCATACTCGTGGTGATGGAAATGGAATTAACATACGATTCTTTATAGTCTTACATAAGTATGTGTCTGGTGTTGCTATGTTTGTTTCCTTTCAAACAAGGTTATAAAAATCTACTGCATAACACATTTGAGGTATGAGGAGACATGCAATATCAAAATATATTTAGATCGATAAAAAAGATAATGTATATCCAAAAAAGTATTTTATTCATAATACTATATAATAAACTAATCATACAATGCAAAACACATTATATACCAATTAGTCATATTTAGAGGTAACTTGTAAATAATTAGTATATAATGTGTTTGCCATTTGCAAAATAAATGCTTAACACTTAAAAGTTATGTGCTATCATACTAAAAGTTTAATTTGGTCTTCATGAAATAAGGCCCTCATTAAGTCGCTCATTGTAAATAATTTGTCCTGATTTTTTCTTTTTTGTTGCATAGGTGGGTTAACTAGCCTGCTTAGGCACCTGAACTGCCTAGAGGGACAATTTTTAGATATGTGATGTGGTCCCTTGTCTAGAACTCTTTGTGCATTCCTTTCAAACACTAGGTCTTTGTATATACTTGAAAATTAGAATACTAAGTGTAAAAAGTGCTGCAAACCATAACTTTGTTAGTGAATAATGCGCTTATGCTTAGAATCATTAAGGCAAAATTTTACAGATTATTATTTCACCTTAACTAGATTTATACATTTGCTGGCTAAGTTATGAAAATAACACAGACAATAAACTTTTTTATCCAGTTTCATACAGAAATTTTCTATTGTCATAATTAAATTTTCATTTGTTTTATTTTGAAGATTTTATCAATTTAATTTAGGAAGCTAACAAAAAGCTAACTACGATGCCCATTGTTAAGTCAACATTTTGTAATACAATTTTTCAGTCCTTTGTTATCTTCTTAGTCAACTTTCTCTCTTTCTCATTCTTATTTTCTCACATGTCAGCAAGAGAAGCACACAAAGTATAGGGAAGGCAAAGAGTCTAATACTTATTATTTGTTGTACTACACAAATTTATACTCATTTAATAAAATGAGTGCCTGAATTGTTAAATGTCCATATAAATTTTAAAAACTAATATCTATACACACCTGATTAATTAAATAAGTTCCTAAAAACCGAATGGATATGTTAGGTTGTTGAAGGTGCTCAAATAATATTTTTTACCAAGGATGAAAAAGGATGCTGATTAACTTCAAGTAACAAACATAACATCACAGACCGGACCACGGTTTGAAACCGCCTGTTTGATGGTTCTTGGAAGGTTGACCCATAACCTTAACCATCTAAGATGATTACGGTTCACGGTTTGAATCCGCCGGTTCATGTTTCGCCGCGTTTTAAGATTATTATTATTATTATTATTATTATTATTTAAAAATTATTGAATTACAAAAAAATATAAAAAAGGCATGCACTTATTAAAGTTGCATACGTATCCCCTTAGGGTATAAGGGAATCATAGTCCACATAGTAGGAAGTGATGCTATTACTCACTATTTCCCATTTTTGTAGTGTTTGTTCCTTCCATATTAAATTCTTTTACTTTATCATGTGAAAATTGCATTCCTTGTATTTTTTTTTTTTGGCTCTTGTCCAATCATCAAGTAATGCTTGCGCTTTAAAAGAGTCAAAAGACAAAGTAGATCGATATTATCTCAGGAACTAAGCGTCTATTTTATGACAACGGTTGACACTAGACAAGCTAAATTTCTTTTGCGATGATGGAGAGAATGAGAAAACTTTGAACCTTCTGTGATCAATATCATAGAATATCAAAATCCGACTTGCTACTTGCTTCACTAAAATCAAAAGAAGTCATAAAATAATTCTCAAATTTCTGTCGGAAACTTGAAGATCCTCGTGGACATTTCATTCCATTCTTTTAATAAAAATTGTGCTTCTGTAAGTTTTAGATGACTAATAGTACTAAAATCTTGTGTTTCAAATATATTAATTTCTAATCCATATTTTATACTATAATTTTTATAAAGTTCATATAAATGATTTCTAATATCATGTATAATCTTAGCCGGATTAGGAGAAGAAGAAACTTTAAATGGAATTAAAACATCATAATACAAAACTAACATTTCTCGTAAAACTTCTAATATAAGTCTAGGTTCTAAAACAAATGCAACTAAATAAATTTGAGTAATATAATAAAAATATTTTTCTCATTTTGTTTTTATTGTTAATATGCAAGGAGGAAAAAATACATTCACACTATATTCATTTAAAATTAAAACTATACTACAAAAATTCACCATAATTAAATGAGAAGTAGGATAATAAACACTGAAAAGTTATCGGTTGCATCATTAATTACTTTTAAAATTTTACAAATACTACTACATATATTCCATTGGTGTGAAAATAAATATATATTAGTATTATTAATATTTTGTGAAAAAAATAAACTTAATAATTCTCTGTATTGAAATGAATCTGTAATAATTGATGTGTTGAATTCCAACGTGTTGGTACATCACATGGAAATTTTTTGTCTAATTCCATTTTTTTTATAAAATCTATCTCATTATTTCATTATAGTAGGATGCGACCATAAATAAGAAATAATAATTTTAATGGGTTTAATTTGATTTTCTAAAATATTTAATAATTCATCGTGAACACATAAATTTAAAACATGATATATGCAACGAATATGAAAAAATAAACTACATATAAATTTAAGTTCTTCAATATTAGTAGTATTAGAACTAATATTGTCAAATGATATTGAAAATATTTTAGAAGTTAATTCATATTCTTCTAAAATTAAACATAATAATTCAGAGATGATGTGAGCATTGCGTGATTCATTAAAAACTCTATAGGCTAATAAATGTTTTTAAATTTTTCAAGAGTTATCGATCCAATAGCAAGTTACACTCATATACGAATGTGTTTGCTAGTAATCACTCCAAATGAACATAAATAAACTTTATTATGTGAGCATTGTGTGATTCATTAAAAACTCTATAGGTTAATAAATGTTTTTTGAATTTTTCATGAGTTATCGATCCAATAACAAGTCACACTCATATATGAATGTGTTTCCTTGTAATCACTCCAAATATCAAAATATAAATAAACTTTATTATTTCCCAGCAGCCCGTTGCACGAAGCTCCCGCTATGCGGGGTGTGATCATACCAGCACTAATGCACCGGATCCCATCAGAACTTCGAAGTTAAGCGTGCTTGGATGAGAGTAATACTAGGATGGGTGACCCTGGGAAGTCCTCGTCTTGCACCTAATTTTGGGAGAAGGGGAGCCTTGGCGCAACGGTAAAGTTATTGCTTTGTGACCAAAAGGTCACGGGTTCGAATCCTGGAAACAACCTCTTGCAAAAAAATAGGGTAAGGTTGCGTACAATGGATCCTTCCCCGGGACCCCGCATAGCGGGAGCTTCGTGCACCGGGCTGCTGTGAAATAATAAAGTTTATTTATATTCTGATATTTGGAGTGATTACTAGGAAACATATTCATATATGAGTGTGACTTGCTATTGGATCGATAACTCTTGAAAAATTCAAAAAACATTTATTAACCTATAAAGTTTTTAATGAATCACACAATGCTCACATAATAAAGTTTATTTACGTTCATTTGGAGTGATTACTAGCAAACACATTCGTATATGAGTGTGACTTGCTATTGGATCGATAACTCTTGAAAAAATTGAAAACATTTATTAGCCTATAGAGTTTTTAATGAATTACGCAATGCTCACATAGAGGGGGTGAATAGCTCGCTTCGCTTCTTCAAATTTGATGTTGCAGTGGAAAACTTGAAGCGAAGACTCCACAATTCTAGCACTTGGATTTTACTTGGTATCCACCTCCTTGAGGTGACTAATCTCAAGGTTCACTCACTCGCAACTCCATTATGAATGTCTCCTCCTTAGAAACTTTCCGGAGACGGAGAAGTCTCCTACAACCTTTTTCGAAAATGATTTTACAATAATGAAATCTTGCTTAGCTTGCTATCTTGTTGCTTGGAAATGCCTCTTGATCGGTTGGAAATGCAACAACACTTCTTTTTAAACTTTTCGAGAACTCGCCTCTCGAAATGTCCACGAGAACCCCTTTTCTAGGGTTCCTTTTGGGCTGGAAAACTCCTCCCAATTGATTGCCCTTATCTCCAATTGATTATCATATCAGATTGACTGATTAAAACCTACAGAACGGTTCTTTTTCGCCCGACCAATCGATTGGTGAGCTATACTAATCGATTGATAGCTTCCTAATCGATTGAATGAATTGATTTTGAAGCCTTCTGTTTTCGTGAGAAAACACTCTCAATCGATTACATGTTGAATCGATTGCCCTAATCGATTCAACACTTTTCTGTTTCCTCGTGAAAACTGTCCAATCGATTACCCTAATCGATTGGTGATAATTGATTTTGGCACCTTCTGTGCTCCTCGAAAAAGCTCCCAATCGATTACACTAATCGATTGCTTTCGATAACACTAATCGATTGCCTAACTCTAAACTCTGAATCTGAGTTTAGGGTTCCTTTGCCCAACCCTCTATGACTCGTTGAGACATCCCGTTGCCTAACATCGAGTCAACCTTGACCCACCACGACTTCTTCTTAATGTCCATTCAACCTTTGACCCTACTTGGACTTTTCATCTCATGCCAAGTGTTTGGTCCTCCATGACCCGCTTGGGCTTACCGTCTTGTGCCAAGTATCCGGTCCTCCATAACTTGCTTAGACATACAGTCTCATGTCAAGTGTCCGATCCTCAATGACCCACTTGACTTTTTCCTAGCCCCGCTAGGACTTACATTGCCTAATTTTCAAGTTCCAACTAGGTCTTCCACTGCCTAGGCTTGCTAGGACTTCCATTGTCTAGTTCCCCACTAAGACTTTCACTGCCTAGCCCCACTCTAGTTAGGGCTTTTCGTTGCCTAATCTTTAGTTAGGACTTTCCTAGTCAAGTATCCCTCCCTTGACCTACTTGATTTTTTTCCTACACATTGTCAAACAAACTCAAGCTCGAACCAATCTAAGTTTAGTCAAACTGGTCAACCTCAATCCGAGGACGATTGCACCCATACAAGTAAGTGTTCTTCGAGGAACACGTTTAGACATGGATTAAGTGATTCTTGACAAAAATTTTCAAATGTGCATTTAGACATTAAACTAAAAGAAAGATATTCTACATAGAAAATTTAACTAAAGATTCCCTTAATTTATTATCAGAATACATAAATAAACTTGAATTGGTACCTTCATTAGTCGAGGAAAATTTGGACAATTGCATTTGAGAATATTTGATTCCAAATTCCGTTAGGTGTTTCGTTTTGACATGTCATTTCAATGACTCATAGTCGTCGTCTGATTAGAATTTGTAATAGGCTTTGCAATATTTACATTTTGCATGTATTTCTCTCGACGGAAAAATGATCTTCTCAAAATGTTTAGTAAAAATAGACGATTTTAAAGGCATATCCCGAACCTTAGAGGTATCGCCATCGTCCTTGTGTCTTGGGTGTCGAAACTTGCTCTGGCTCATCATCAATAAATTGAATATTGTCATAATCCACGTTCGGGTTGGCTATCTGTCTATTTCCTTTCCCTTCGGAAACTGAGATGATGAACCTCCTTCCATTCTAATTGGAGAATTGAAGTCGAAAGTGATCGAGATTTTGGAGTTGAGAAATGAAGTTTATAGAGCTGGGGGAATAATAGACATCGTAGTCATTAATAAAAAAACGGTCAAATAATTTTAACCGTTTAAAAAAAAAAACTCCCCCTCCCCCAATGGTCCAAACTGCCGGTTCCAACGGTTGGATTCACAATTTTTTTTAAAAAAATTTACCATTGGACCAGCATAGAGTTAGGCCAGTTACGATTCATGCCCGTCTAACCGGGTAACAAGGTCGGATCTACATCACATATTAGCCATCGCTTGTTGAAATCATCAATTATCATAAATACAACTAAAGGCTTTTTTTGGAACGAGTTATCACACTTTAGCAGGTAGGCTTGTGTGAGCAAGGCACGACTTGTGTGATGTGCTAGTAGGTGCACATTCATGGGGATGACAATATGTACCCTAATAATCATATACTGAGGGGTACCTGACTTAAACAACTACTAGTACCTAGAACGGGTCTGGTTTTGGGTACCTATTTAAGTTAGGTATCCATGGGTACGCAATTGTTAGTCTCACTGCTACCATCCATATGCTTGTGCACCTACTAGTATGATGCAAAAGTCGTGCCTTGCTCACACAACATGTATGTGCAAGCACTTATTGTTGGCTCCCTTGACACCACTTTAGTCAGTAATTTTGCATTCTCGCTGATCAACATACTTCTCGAGCAGCAAGTGTTTGCCTTACCCTCTGGCCTTGTGTTCGTATGTAGCGCTATATGTTTGTGTCTTTCCAGAATTGTTTGACACCCCCTGACCAGATTGCTTTGCCTCAAACAGATAAATCTATAACAAATAAAGGCCATAGTGGGCAGTGGAAACATCATCACGAGGATTGAAGAAATCCTGGAAGATGTGGAAAAGTAGGAACTCATGAATTTGGCAGGTGAGGTTAGATGAAAAGAAATAGAGGAAGAGTTACATGTGAGAAACTTGACCACATTGATTTAATAATAAGTTGACTAGGTATTTAGTCAGCTTACTAGTGAATATTTAATGAGTCAATGACCAAAATGAAATGCTCGTGAATGTTTAAAGAGGACGTTGAATTTAAAAAAATTTGTACACTGAATCAAAAAATTCTCTTTATGCCATTCTAAGGAACCTGCAAGAAGAAGCTTTACTTTGGAATAATGCACAAATGGCAGAATGGTATATAAGAGTTGGTCTAGGTAATGGGATTTAACACAGCCCAAAATGGATTATAACGATGTAAAATTGATAGGGACTTCATTATTTACTTGCTAACATCCCAAAATCTGCCAGGAAAAATTAGAAACCACGACTTGGAAGATCACCTGACAACATCCAATACGGGATTATATTTCTTGTTCTTTCAGTGCACACTATGTTCTGAACATGAGAATGAAGAATGGATTGCAGATCCAAATAAATACCCTAAGATTTGCTTGTATGTTCAGTGAGTTGCTTCCATATTCAAACTCAAGAAAAAAAGTACATACCGCATCACTATAATCTACCACATCTTGTAATTATTAATTCTAAATTAAAGAAACAGAAGTCATGCAACATGCACTCGTAGATACAACCTGATATCATTGGGGTCAATAGTGTGATTACCATTTTTTGTCAAAGGCATTAGACACTATACGGTTTCTAGGTTCTATAATGTTAGGGTCTTTAATGTGATAATTATCTTCTTAATCAAGTTTTGAAATTCACTGAGAAATATGGGACATGTTTCTGATAATTGCGATTTGTAATTGACACTAGAATAATTTAGTTCTTGCACCTTTGCCTTACATCCTCTATTTAATGGTGCTGATTTTTCTTTTGGTTCCTTGCCACTTTATTTTGGATGGCTGGAAATACTCTATTCTCATAATCCACTTCATTACTTGTTGAATTTAGATGCTTCTTCAATGAAATTGAAGTTTTGTAACTGTAGCTTAATTTCTCTAGTGCTTCAAGTTTTCTGAGTAGACAAATCTGATTTTCTGCATATAACTGAGAAAATATTTTATATTCCAGATTTTAAAAGATGAAGCCACAAGGGAGCAATATGATTATGCAATTGCACATCCTCAAGAGGTAAATCTTTGTTGATTATTTGATTTTTTGTATCAACTCTTTTTTCATGATATTTATTGCAGCCTTCATCAATTTATTTTTTCTTTCTTTTGTGAATACATAGTAAAGTACCTCCTGGAAATGAAAAATATTATATATTTAGACAATTTTTAGGATTTATGTTATGCATAATTTTGAAAAATAAAAAACCTTGGGTAGTTGTCCAGCTAAAACTTGATGGTTCTTTTATCCTCTGTATTTTCTTGATTTACTGTCTGTTTGTGTTTAACAAAGTATTAATCTGTGCGCTATGCTAAAAAGGGGCAGCCCGGTGCACGAAGCTCCCGCTATGCGGGGTCCCGGGGAAGGATTCATTGTACGCAGTCTTACCCTGCTTTTTGCAAGAGACTGTTTCTAGGATTCAAACCGACCTTTTGGTCACAAAGCAACAACTCTACCGTTGCGTCAAGGCTCCCCTTCAGTTTGTGCGCTATGCTATTTTCCAAAAACACTGGCCTGTCTCCAATTTTAGTATTTCTACTGTCATTGGGTAGACTGATCCGTGTTCTCCAATATTGTGGTACTTGATGTGGTGATCATGAGAGATCAGCCGCCAGCAGGAGAGAGAAGGTTGAGAGCTTCTATAGATTTTTTTTTTCCCTGTATCTCTACTTCCCTGTCTTTTTCTTTCTTCATATTTCTCTCTATGTATCCCTCTCCAGCCTAGCTTTTTCCCTTTTCTTTCTCTCTCTCTTTTTTAGACAACGTGAGGTAGTAAGATGTAAATGATAGGTTGTGCTCCAGTACAATCTGACCTGCTGCAATATGTAGATCATTCTTCTTTCTTTTTCCTTTCTCCCCATGTTTTGCCACATATATCATGTTACTGAAGGAATTGTTTTGATGAGTTTATTCACTATTCCAGATGCTAAATTGGATACTTATTGCCAAAATTTCTTCCTATTTGCATTAATAGAACATATGTTGCATAACCAGTGCCTAAATCACTACCTATCAGGTTTACTTTCTTCATTCTCTAACATTCACACCTAATCCTATCCCTTTCACAACACTAGTCCTTAGCTCCATGCACTTTACATGCTTGAACAGTTTCATGCATTTATGTAGGTGTTTGTGCAACATGATTTGATTATTTTCTTAATAGAATGTAATTTATGCCTGTAACACTATTAATATTTATTTTTTATAAAGTTAATTGATCTTGATGGCTTGCTTAATGCTTAAGGCCTGATTCATAAATATGTTCTTAAAATTTGATCTGTCAAATCAGCATCTTACAGTACATTGAACTCTATTTCAAGTTCTGTTTAAATGGCTTTGCATCTAGGTGGTCGTATTACTGGGATAATATAATTATCTCATACCAATTCAGGTTCTAATATTAAAGCTAACATGCAGAACTTAATCGATCTCTCAAAGAGGCAAATTCTTTTATTGTGTTCATGTAATCATCTGCGATATAAGTACTTTTTCTGTTTTTATTCAGGTGTTCTACAATACTGCTCGTTACTACCGTGCATATTACGGGCATAAAACAGTAAGACTATCATATAGTTTCACGAAACTATTATTTTGATTTTCTAGTTGGCACTTGATGTCAATATCCGTAGGATCTGATGATGAAGTTGCAATCACTACGTTCTGTCCTTTAAATGGCAGGATCCTCGTGCTGTCTTGGTGGGCCTTATTCTGGTTGTTTCAGCTTTGCAGTATCTAAATCAATGGTCAAGGTACACACAGGTATTGTGAGAATTTTAGATTTTCAAATTGGGAAGCTACAAACAATATGCAACGTTGTTCTCCTTTTTTGCTGAAGCAAATTTATCTTTGTTGCCTTTCTGTCTAAAATAAATTATTTTTTTCCCTATGACTGAAAATATGTTACTTTTACAACCTATTCGTTGCAGTGCAAGTGTCTACAGTTCGTAGTAGTTTATCACTATTAGCATAACACACTAAAAATTATGAGTTTGTTGGTGGATAGCATGTGATATATTTGAAATTTTTGTTCTAGAAAAAGATAATTATTTGTGAGGTTTAAACAATGGTTTAACCATTCATACGAGTTACATGCATCAAGGATTTGCTTCTGTGCCTCTGCATTTCTTTCTGCTTTTATGGACCACAAGGAAAAGTATGGTCCTACCTGCTTAGTATTAGGACACAATATAGCCTTCTTAGGAATAAGAGAGAACAATGAGCCTATAAAGTTAAATCTTACAAATCTATCTGGTCTATACTAAAAATCAGTTGTTTCTTGATCATCCTTGTATCGATGAATGATATAGATTGGTACTGTTGTTATTGAGAATTTGAAAGTAATCAAGAAGAGCAACTTGTTCTCACCTCCTGGGCAATTTCGAAGTATTTGCTTTGACTATTGGGATCATCATATATTGACGTTAAACTTAATTACTCTCAGATATTATAAGTTTTGTTTTATGATTTTTAATAACTCTTTGCATACATCTTAGCATACTCATCTTTGCTATATTAACCTTTAAGATTTATTGCTTCCAAATAGCTAATCAATTTGTCTCATAATGTATGTTGGTAAGCACCACAGTTTATCAAACTCTCTTTTAGCCCAAGAGGCAGGTGGTGATTACACAAAACTCTAAAAGATCAATCCTATTTTGATCATTCATTCTTTATTCTATTAATGACATCTCCATTAACACCCCATTCTTGTTGAATAATAGTTTTAAGATATCTAAATCTCTTACAAGTATTTTATGATCATCCAGCTCAACTATTTCATTGACTCTTTTATTATTGAAACGAAAATTTTAGATTTCGTTTTGCTCTAATTATCTTAAAACCTTTAGGTTATCTTGTAACTTTTGATTTGTAGTTGTAGAACTGTTAACCAGGAGGAACACTTCTGCATGCTAACCTTTTCACTTTTGGATCCTACTGTTAGTCTAGAAGAAGCAAGAGAAGTTGTTTTTCAATTCTTGATTGGCACCTTATCAGTTCATTGCTGTGTGCTTTTAGTGATGAATTTCCTTAATTTTATTGCAGGCTGTTGCCATGGTCAAGAAAACACCAGCCTATAAAAATAGGTTAAAGGCACTTGAACTGGAACGCTCTGGAAGTGGGACAAACAGGAAAAAGGGTCAGAAACAAATTGACAAGTAAGAGTGTGCTTCTTCTAAGTTTTTCTCCTTGCTTGCAATTTTGGAAATGCTAAAAACTGATATGCAATGGAATTTGAATAATTAACATATGTAGTGCATGCAATTCAAATTTTATACAGCAATTAGGACAGTATGCTTCACATATTTAATCATATCCTGATTTATCTCCCTTTGATATCATGAGATTCAAGGGAGTCTTAGTTTGAATCTCTAATTTGTATGTAGAGTTGATCCATCTTGAACTGATTTATTAGGAATAGGTTTTTATTTGATGCAGTCAGTTGATCAAATTAGGGAATCTTGTAGATCAAGTTTACAAGAGTTGTCAGTGAATTAGTATTTGGCTGATCAAGTTCTACTGAGAAGTGGTAATTGTTAAGCATTTCATGAATATGAAGATTAGTGCTTATAATTGCAGTCGTCATTGTCAAAATTGGTATGATTGGAAATGGATGGTCAAAAAAACAATATACTAGTCATATCAAATCAATAGAATTGATAAAATTGTAGTTGTTAAGGGAAAAAAATAGTCTGTTATAAAAAAGGATAACCCGGTGCACGAAACTCCCGCTATGCTGGGGAAGGATCCATTGTATACAGTCTTACCTATTTTTTATAAGAGGTTGTTCTAGTAAAAAAAAAATAGTCCCTTTATGAGATAACAAATCGTATCCATTCATAATAAAAGGAGAGCCCGGTGCACGAAGCTCCCGCCATACGGGGTTCCAGGGAAGGATCGATTGTACGCAGCCTTACCCTACTTTTTGCAAGAGACTATATCCATTCATAATAAGGATGTAAATTATGATTCATCAAGGATCATATAATTAACAATGTATACTATAAATAATAAATATTAGAACTAATAAAGTTACGTTAGTAATATATATTTCAGAAGTATTAGGTAATACTATATCAAGATGTATATGTCAATTAATATGGAAGTAATAAATAACATAAATATTTTATAAAAGATAATAAAAATAAAAAAATACCATGGTAAATGTTAAAATCACATTTATTGCTATAAAATTACTGAATAATATTGTATTATTAATTTTTCTTGATAAAATTACTTTATTATTTAATATTTCATATTATATGGTTTATTGGGACCTAAATTATCGCAGAATCAGTTCTATAAAAGTCCTCTCTATAAGTATGAGACAGATAGATGATGTGCTTGGTCTACTGGCTGTTTATAGCATGTAAGGTTGAATTGTTGATCTTGTGATAATCTCCCATGGTGCTAAGGTTGCGTAATTTAAGTTGAAATTCAAGAGGACAAAAAAGACTCGCTTGCCCTCTTGTATGTGTTTGCCAGGATTAAAGTTCTGACATCAAAAGGTTTGCTAAATCCTCGAGTTTACTGAATCAACCTAATTTAACCAAATTTCAACTGATCTCAGCCATTGTTTCTCTCGATTTGATAAAATTTCATTTTCATCTATTTTCTAGCGGAATTAACTCATTTCTATATTATTTCTTCTTTCTTTTTTTGAAACTTCTTCAATGATCTCTGTGAAATAACTGGTTGTTGGGAAAGATGGAATTAACCTTTGTCAATATCCATCCAACTCAGATGCTCTTAGCAACCATAGTTCCAATAACCATAACCGTGACCTAGAGATACAACATTCTCTTACATTGAATGTTAGGAAATTTGAATTTGCCTTCTTGATCAATGAGCTCCATCTATCCCTTCATCTGTTGTATTTGATGATTGTGTTTCTTAAATTTATGTTGCTAGTAAAGTGTTTGCCTTATTGTTTTTCTCTGATCTCGGGTTATTAGCGACACCTCCTGTTCAATTTTTTCACAAGTTAAACATCTGTCTTAGAATTTATATTTAATCATGTCAGGAAAGTTGAAGATGAGCTTAGTGGTGAACTTGAATTACATATTCAGGGAGCTGAGAGACCTTCCATCTGGAATCTTATTGGCGTGCAATTTATACTTCTTCCCTACACCCTTGGCAAGGTTTTTGAGTCTATTCAGAAAAGTGCTTAATCATAAACGTGAAATTTGTATTATACTGTTAATAATCCTTATCGTGTCTTTCTTTCTTGTATATTTCTTTAAGAATATGATTACTATGAATATCTAAGAACTGTAACCTTTTCCAGCTGTTGATTTGGCAAACATGTTGGTTTTGGAGATATCAGGTCAAAAAGCTGCCGTACTCATGGAATGATGCTTGTTACTTGACACAAAAGTCTCTCAGAGTACCTTTTGAGGCATGGAGAAATATTGGTAACGTGTTAGGCTGCTCCATTTTGAAATCATAGCGCTATCTGTCAAGCTAAAATTTAATTTGAACCATAATCTTTTTAGCCTTTAAATTTCTGAGAATTCCTAGTCACCATTAATTTTTCTCTCTGTACAACCTGTTCTAGAAAAATAATCTAATCAACTGTCGGAAGTATATAACTAGGAATAGATTAAAGGTTTAGAAGGTATATGCAAGCGGCAATTGTCAGATCACTGTATTAGAGCAACTACACTGCCTCCTTCAACCACTGTTTCATTGGCCAGATTGAACTACATTTGAAGGTTGTGATTCCAATCCAAGTAGTAGGCCAATTAATAAATAATCAAGTCTTAATGAAAGTTTTTAGCAGTCATGCATTGTCCATAATGTGGACGACTAAACCAATCAAGTTCTATATAGTAAACACATTTTCCTCACAAGATCCACTTAGGTCCTAGCAAACTTAGCCTTCCATTCGACCTAGACATCTTTTAACTTTGTTTTACACTGTCCAGATGAATCTATGAAGGCTAACCTCGTCCATAAACGTTTATGGGAGAAAACCAACATGGAGATCTACATGGAAGAGATGAGAAAAGAATCAAAACGCCGAAGATAAATTCCCATGAATATCGTTCTTGAAAAATGCATCTTCCTTTTTCTTTCTACAACTAAATCTTTTGATTGCTAATTCAGCCCATTTTTCAGAAAGGAAGCAACACGAGGCTGACACCTCAAGAGAGAGGGAATCTTTTGATTGCTAATCTCTTTCTACTTTTTTTTTGAGGGGGACTATTTGCATACTGAGTATTGTTTTTTGTTCCATACGAACCAAATTTTTTAGCAATTTTAATTTTTGGCTAGCATACATTTGGTACTCTATTTTCTCCCTGCTATTGTATTTTTGTTATACTTACAAAATATGATATTTATTTGTCCCAGAGGAAGTATTGTAATCTCACTATATATAAAGAGGAATGTGAAAATGAATAATATTTTTGAGTTATAAAGTTTCTTTGTGAATATCTTTACATATTTATTTGTTGTGTCAAGTTGGTATGAAAATGAAACAATTAATACGTATACAAATGAAGTTTCACAATTTAATCCATGTTAACTCTAACAATTAATATGCATTTAATAATAACTAATATGAATTTACTTATTGTATATGTTTTTTTATTATGTAGGATAATTAGAGGAGACTATACTAATTAAATAATATGTTTAATTCTAATAATTGCTCTGTATTTAATCGTTGTGCAAATTTTTTTTATTTAGGATAATTAAATAATATGTTTAGTACGTACTTAGTTTATACTTTCCCTTTGATTAAAATTTCTGTTAAGTACCGGAAACAAACAGATGAATCAAATTGTTGAACATGAAATGAAATGATGATAATTAAGAAACTCCACCGCCTCACGTGCAGCGCCGTCGGTCTTCTTGCACGCGTCAGCCCTCTTCGACGCGCCGATGGGTTCGGATCCTTTGTCCCCAGAATGCGTCTGTCCCCGTGTCCCAGCCAGAAAACGACAAAATTAAAACGTGCAAAACACGTGCTTCTGTGCCAAAACTCACTCACAGCTTCTGTGCCAAAACTCACTCACAAAATACTTTTTCTCCCCGAAAGCTTTTTCTGTGCCCTAACCCAAACTCCAGCCGAACCCCACTGCTTCCGTTGTCGACGGTCGCCGTCGACGCCATCTCCGTCCCCTCCTAAATTCGACGGCAGCCATCTCCTTCCCTGCCCGAACTCAACGACACCCATCAGCTTCATCTCCCGATCTCGACGACAAGCAAACTTCATCTCCCGATCTCGACGGCAAGCAAACTGCTTCATCTCCCGAACTCGACGGTCGTCGGCAGCTTCATCTTCGTCCAGTTCGGTACCTTTCTTCCTCCCCCTTTACCATTCTTCCTCCCCCTCTCTCCCCTTCTCCAGCCAAGATCTAAATGTCTCTGTTATTTGATTTGGGTGAAAACGAAGCATAAGAAAATGGAACCAAAGGAATTCTGTGTTTTGATTTTGATCTATATATTTGTA
Organism: Zingiber officinale; assembly: GCF_018446385.1. Lineage (NCBI taxonomy): Eukaryota > Viridiplantae > Streptophyta > Magnoliopsida > Zingiberales > Zingiberaceae > Zingiber > Zingiber officinale. The sequence goes on from NC_055989.1 coordinate 21,377,602, forward strand.
GTATGATTTACCGTACTTCTCTTTAGATAGTTTGTTGTGAGGTTTTTGAATCTTGTTGCTGTTGGGTTAGGGCACAGAATTCCTTTGGTTTATCATTCTTCTAGTAGTTTGCTTAATTGTCATTTGGTATTTGATTTTATAAAATAAATATTTGCATATCAAGTTTTGTGATATTTGCATATCTAGGTTGCTACCGCATTCCCTAATTTTTTTAAAATTTGCATTTCTTGGTTGTTTTTTTTTCCAGGATCAAGGTAATTATTATGGAATTGTCGTTGGGTGAATCTACGAGTTGTCGTAGGTTGAATTTTGATGTAAATGGAGATAGTAGAATATATGAGTTTGATGTTATTGATGAGGGTATGAACTCTAGTATGTTATTGATGAATTCTGACCCATCTATCACAGAAGAATTGATGCCCAAAATAGGTATGGAATTTAAGACAGAAGAGGATGCCTATGAATTTTATTTGAAATATGCTAAACAAGTTGGATTTGGCATTAGAAGGAGTAAAAGCCACAATGATAAATCTGGTAAATTAGTTGACAGGATTTTTTGTTGTAGTGCGCAAGGTAAAAGGGGAAAGGACAAACGAAATGTTTATGTGAAATCAAGTCGTCCTGAAACAAGGTTTGGTTGTGACGCTAAAATGAAGGTTAGTTGTCGAAAAAATGGCAACTTTAGGGTGGAGCAATTTGTTAAAGAGCATAATCATTATCTTTCAAGTCCAAACAAAACTCATCTCTACAGATGTCATAGGAATATATCTTCTTCTGCAGCAATTCAGATTGAGATGGCAAGCGATGTGGGAATCCCCCCAAAAACATCTCATGATCTTATGGCGAGATAAGCAGGTGGGAGGGAGAATTTAGGTTTTATTCCTGAAGATTACAAAAACAATTTGCGATCCAAAAGAACAAGAGATATGAAAGTTGGTGATACAGAAGGTGTATTGGAATATTTACAGAAAATGCAATTTGATGATCCTCATTTTTTTTATGCTATTCAAGTTGATGAAGATGATTTGATAACTAATATTTTTTGGTGTGATGCTAAGATGAGAGCTGATTATGTCAATTTTGGAGATGTTGTTTGCTTTGACACAACATACAAGAAGAACAATGAAGGTCGTCCAATTGCGTTGTTTGTAGGTGTTAATCATCATAAGCAATCCATAATTTTTGGTGCAGCTTTATTATATGATGAAACCTCTTTGACGTTTTAGTGGTTGTTTGATACATTTACCAAAGCTATGTATGATAAAAAACCAACAACTATTCTTACAGATCAAGATGCAGCAATGGCAAAGGCTTTAGCTTCCAAATGGCCTGAAACACATCATCGTTTGTGTATTTGGCACATTTATCAAAATGCCGCAATACATTTGAGTGGAGTTTTTTCTGATTTCAAAGAGTTTACTAAAGATTTTTCCTCATGTATATATGATTTTGATGAAGAGGAAGATTTTATTTCAGCTTGGAAAATGATGTTGACCAAGTATGCACTTGAAGACAATGATTGGCTAAGACGTTTGTTTTGCATAAAGGAAAAATGAGCTTTAGTATATGGACGACAAATGTTTTGTGGGGATATGACTACAACCCAAAGAAGTGAGAGCATGAATAGTGTTGTGAAAAGGTATGTCACGTATCAACATAAGTTTTTAGACTTTTTCAATCACTTCCAAAGATTGCTTGATGATCGTCGATATGAGGAGTTAAAAGCAGATTTTAGATCAAATACAAGTGTTCCATGTTTAGTGTATCCAATTGAAATTTTAAAGCATGCAAGTTGTATTTATACTCCTGAGGCATACAAGTGTTTTGAACAAGAGTGGTACAAATCTCATGATTCTAGTGTAGAAATTTATGAGCATGTTGAATCACATACAAAATACAAAATTACTTCTCACAAAAAGAGTTACCATCATATAGTTACACATGATTCATCGGGTCAAAAAATTGAGTGTAGCTGTAGAAAATATGATTTTGCTGGGATTTTGTGTTCTCACATTTTGAAAATATTTACGATGAAAAATATCATGAAGATCCCAAGTGAGTATATATTGAAAAGGTGGACACGAAAAGCAAAGGGTGGATACTTTGGAGTTATTGATTCAATTGCAAACAAAGGTAGTTTCGATCCAAAAACTTGCAGCAATATGCGATATAAAGAATTGAGTGGGTTGTCTGTTCAATTGGTTACCAAGGCAGCGGAGAGAGAAGACACTTATAAGGTTGTTAAAGATGGTTTGTTGAGTATGTTTAAAATTGTGGATGAGAGGTTACAAGTTAATGAACCAACTGTCCAACACTCAATTGAAAGAGAGTTCGAAATTGACGAAGGAAACTCTCTTGGAGTCAAAGGAATTAAAACAAAGAAGAAAACAGTTTCAGGTATGAGGTTAAAAGGTGCATTAGATAAGATTTCAAAGAAAAGGAAAGCAGCGAGGACAACCAACCAAACTTCAACAATTAAGGTTTTATCCTCATTCTTACTAAATTGCTCTTTATTTTTTGTCATTACCTTTGAGAAAGCATATAGAATTAATTCATTCTATTTTTTTTGTATAGCAGCCTATAGAAGAGCATTATGAAAGTTATTCCAGCATGCCCAATGTAGAATGTCAACGGATGATCCATCAGGTTAAGTATTGTTTTAGTATGATAAATTAAGATAATTATATTATCACTATCTAAAACTATAATTTATGGTTTTAGCCTACAAATCATAGCTATATTGAAGGTGTTATGACAAAGAGAAAGGGGTTTACAGTTTTGAGAAGAGCTTTTATTAGGATACATTAATGGTGTTTATGATTCATTCGTGGAGTGACATAAAAAGGCATAGTGAGGAGGTAGTGTGCTCTGTAATAATTCGGCATGTCTACTGGTGTTGAAACAATTGGGAATCCATGTTGGAAAGCATGTCTCATTCCATTTTGGCGCTTGATTTAATAAATAATTCCTTTTTTTACAAGGATTCTTCCATTGGTTGTAACTGGTACCATTTGTGTCACACTTTGATGATGCAGGTAGCTTTACCACAAGCTTCTATTTGTGTTTTGGCTTCTCAGATTTCAAACTGTGATGAGAGTCTAATTGGTGCTACGCTCCAAGACAAAGACAGTTTTTAATGGGTAAGGTGTTACCAAAATTATATGCTCCATATGTTTTTATGTAGTCAGATATTCCTTGTCTATTGACATAACGAAAATTAATTAACTTTTACTCTCTTGTTAACAGTTTAATGCATCAGGAAGGATGTAGTTTTGGGACAGACACAAGATCTCTTGTTAAGAGTTTACTCTCTTATTTGGCTTATTTTGCTGCACAGAGTTGGAACTGGTTACTGGAAGAATGAAGACTTGTTGTGCAGTTCGAAGTTGGAGTGGACATTGTGCAATGTGTGAAGAAGATGTGTAGAGTATTTTATTTGTTTGTAACTATGGATGATGTGGCTAATTTATTGGATCTTACAATCTTACGATACATTGACACAAATTTTTGAATCTTGCTAAATTCAGTTTGGATGATGTCGCTAAATTCTCAGAAAAATTGCTTTTTTTTATTGATAGAAGGCCAAGGAAAACTGTTATGTGCTCATTTAAATAGGATGATTCATCAGCACAAGCTTAGCAACTACAAACTGTTATGTTACGATCAGCAAGAAGTGATCAGAAGACGCTGGGACTCAAAGCGAGAGGGGGGATCGGTCTGTGGACCGATCCACCCACAGGCTGATCGGTCCACAGACCGATCAGACTCCTTTCAGACCGATCAGGATGAGTCCTGATCGGTCCAGAGATCTATGGATCGGTCTGTTGACCGATCCAGTGATACTCTGGTTATCTGGATCGGTCGGCAGACCGATCCAGTGATACGGTAGTCACCTGATCGGTCTCGTGACCGATCAGTGACCACACAGAAAGTCTCTGTGGGTTTTCTGATCGGTCTGGGGACCGATCAGTAACCACACAGAAGCATTCTGTGGGTTATCTGATCGGTCTACAGACCGATCAGATCAGCAAGAAGTGATCAGAAGACGCTGGGACTCAAAGCGAGAGGGGGGGTCGGTCTGTGGACCGATCCACCCACAGGCTGATCGGTCCACAGACTGATCAGACTCCTTCCAGACCGATCAGGATGAGTCCTGATCGGTCCAGAGATCTATGGATCGGTCTGTTGACCGATCCACAACATGTCGTTTGTTTCTGCTGCTTCTCTGATTTTGCTGATTCACTTCTGATTCACCTGATCGAATTATCTGCTGTGAGATCTTTAAGTTACAGGTTGCAGGTATCGTGCTATTGGTTAATTTCAAATGAAGCTCCATCAGAAGAATAAGAACAAGTGCCCTTTATGTTGTATCTCGCTGCAAGTGATGCAATTCGAGCTTCAACGTTCACTGGCCGTGATCAGTTGAGCTCAGAGACACCAGAGAAGACCATGGATGGTATTGGTGTGAGTTCAGAGAACCAGACCACATTGCAAGATCCTATTCACACCCCCCCTCTCTAGCCATCCCAAGATCCTAACATAGACCACATTGCACACTACAATCCATCACATGAGCCCACTACGGTCAGTGGTTGTAGTCATGAAACATGCTATACAAGTCATGCTATACAATTAGAATTATAGGCAGAAACATGTGAACACATGCTATATTAAGTCATGACATTTTGTTACATGAAATAGTGCATAAAGTTCATAATCCAGACATGAGCCCACTACGGTCAGTGACTGTAGTCATGAAAGATGCTATACAAGTCATGCTATACAATTAGAATTATGAGCAGAAACATATGAACACATGTTATATTAAGTCATGACATTTTGTTTCATGAAACATTGCATAAAGTTCATAATCCAGAAACATGATTAACTTTTCGTAACTTAAAAGTTTTGTAAGTTTGTATATGATGCACCAATGAGACATGAATACATCTATCTAAAATTGAATATAAAAGTTAGCGACAAAGTATATATGAGATAAAAATACTAATGATACAAGACTAATGCCCATCCATAAACAAAAAAAATTAAATGTCGACATCATCCATAATTACATTTTTTTATGACATTACAACATTAGCACTACTTAAACAAACCAACTAACAAACAGAACATGTATACAGCCAAAAGAATTAAGTTCACTATCACTAATATCGATATCATAGACGATACATTCCAATTCCCCATATTATGTCCAGGATAAGCAATGTATTCACTTTGTACCCTTGACTCCACTCTTGGCAATATCCTAAAATGTATATCACTGGTGTCTTTATTTGGTCCAGTATCAGACCTCACCCACTTTAACCATCCATGCTGCTTACATCCATAATATAGTCGTCCTGGATTCTTGATCGATCTAGAGACTAGCACCAATGCTCTCAGTCCGCAGTCCCTGCATCGTACAACTTCAAATTTGGTATGGTCGATATTGCTGTTACTTGATGATGCCATTCAATAGCACCTAAGAAGTAAAATTTGATAAAATTAAACTAAACAATAGCAGTTTGCATAAGTAACAAAAAATCACATAATTTTATGAATAATGTATAGTACTGTATGCCAAAAACTTGATTTACCATCTATTCATAAAATGTGTAACAATATGTTACATTAAAACTAATTAGGATAATCCTATCAGAGTCCCAAATTAGATAACAGTGTTATGAATGAGATAAAAATCAAATTGCATGTTTTAAGTGGAGAAAACTCTAATGTCAGTTGATGAAGAAGGTAGCATCCACATCTGAAATATTAATGACCAACAAGCACACAATGAGCTTCTTTTATAAAATTAAATACTAGATGACAAGTAAACTACTAAAGAAATGATATGCAAATATTCAAAGTAGCTACAACTTACATTAAAATACCTAAATTTTATGACACACCATCTTTTCCAAACAAAAAAAAGAGCTAAATAATATATAGTACAAAACTTGATCTGCAAATATTTATTTTATAAAATTAAATACCAAATGACAAGCAAACAACTAAAAGAATGATGTGCAAATATTTATTTTATATAGTTTTTTTTTGTAAACAAAGGAATTATGTTCCCTAACAACCAAGAAATGCAAATTTAAAAAAAATTAGGGAATGCGGTAGCAACCTAGATCTGCAAATATCACAAAACTTGATCTGCAAATATTTATTTTATAAAATCAAATACCAAATGACAATTAAGCAAACTACTAGAAGAATGATAAACCAAAGGAATTCTGTGCCCTAACCCAACAGCAACAAGATTCAAAAACCTCACAACAAACTATCTAAAGAGAAGTACGGTAAATCATACTACAAATATATAGATCAAAATCAAAACACAGAATTCCTTTGGTTCCATTTTCTTATGCTTCGTTTTCACCCAAATCAAATAACAGAGACATTTAGATCTTGGCTGGAGAAGGGGAGAGAGGGGGAGGAAGAATGGTAAAGGGGGAGGAAGAAAGGTACCGAATTGGACGAAGATGAAGCTGCCGGCGACCGTCGAGTTCGGGAGATGAAGCAATTTGCTTGCCCTCGAGATCGGGAGATGAAGTTTGCTTGCCGTCGAGATCGGGAGATGAAGCTGATGGGTGTCGTCGAGTTCGGGCAGGGAAGGAGATGGCTGCCGTCGAATTTAGGAGGGGACGGAGATGGCGTCGACGGCGACCGTCGACAACGGAAGCAGTGGGGTTCGGCTGGAGTTTGGGTTAGGGCACAGAAAAAGCTTTCGGGGAGAAAAAAGTATTCTGTGAGTGAGTTTTGGCACAGAAGCTGTGAGTGAGTTTTGGCATAGAAGCATGTGTTTTGCACGTTTTAATTTTGTCGTTTTCTGGCTGGGACACGGGGACAGACGCATTCTGGGGACAGAGGATCCGAACCCCGCGCCGATGGCCCACTGCACCAGCTTCCTTCATATCCTATTCTCCTTCTTCTCATCTCAATAGTAGGATAGGCAAAGTCGTTTCAACCATTCTTGAGGCTTATAAAAAAATATATATATTTTTAATAAATATTATTAAAACTATTTAATTTTATTAGTTATAGTAAAAAAATAGAATTTGTCATCCTAACAGTCCAACACGAGAAGCTGGAGTTGACCACTATGGGAAGAGTATTTTTCTTAATTTTGTCGAGATTCGACACTTTGTCCATTGTAACAATATCTACCCTGTATTAGTCAACTTAATCATATCCCGGAGACGACATTTAATTCTGTTAGTAATATTTAAAAAGGTATTTTCATATATTGTCAATGAGTATTCATATAATTAGAAGGAGTGATCAATTAGGTCACGTAGTAATAATTTTATTTTATGTCAAATCTTACTTTTTTTTATTATTAGTAAAATTTTAAAAATAAAAATTATTTATGTTATCTAATTTAGAAACAGTGATAAATTATTGTAATACTATTAATATATATTTTACTTATAATTTTTTAAAAAAAAATTGTGTGACTTAGAGGAAATAGATTCAAGTACTAGATGTAGTCATTACGTATAATAGACTCTTCCTCGAAATCCCTTATTGACGGGATCTTCATGAACTAAATTGTCTTTTTATCAATTTTAACTTTGATAAATTATTAATAAAATTTATTTATCCAAAAATATTTAGCTAGAAAATATTGATGGTGAATTATTAAAAAACAAGTGAAAAAAAAATAAAATTTAAGAAAGAAATAACATTATTATTAAATATATTTTTTACTTTCAAAAATATTTTTATAAAATATATATATATATATCAATTAAGTGTAACCCATAAATATTTTTAATTTATTAACAAAATTTAATTTTGATTAATAAATTAATTTTTTATCATTAAAAAATTTAAAATTACTAATTAAATTTTAATAAAAAAAATAAAAATAAACTACTAACTAAATTTAATTTTAATAGTAAAAAATTAAAATTATCAATTAAATCTAACATGAGTAAAAAAATAAAAATGATCCAAATTTAATCTATAAAAAAATTAAAATTTTTTGATCAAATATAGTTTAGCTAGTAAAAATTTAAAATTATCGATAAAAATAAATCTCGACTAAAATTTATTTAATTATAATTTTAAATATTTAATATTCATACTCATATATGTTTTTAAATTAATATTCATATTTAATTTATATATATATATATATATAATTTATGGATCCTAATATAATAAGACCTAGGTATAAATCTTAATAGTCTATATCTGAAACCGGCCCACAGGACTGTTTTCTTATCTGTGCCTCTTCTCGATCACCGAGAAAGCCTTTCATCTTCGTCAACAGCAAATTTAGTTGCTGATCTTTTCCAGTCAACAGCTGCCGAAGCTAGTTGCAACCACCGAGAAAAAGGGAAAAGGTTGGTATCGATTCGAAACTTTATGTAAATATAATTGGATAAATTCTATCCTTTAACATTTAAAAAAAAAAGATTAAAATGATATTTAAAATAATGGGGTTAATGTTAAAATAATTAAATCATTATATGTTAAATAATTGATATTATTTTATGTTCATATGTGAGTTTTATAAGGATGAAGATAGGAAAAGTTGCTCAAATTAATAAATAATTTTTTTTTCAATAAATAATTGACTTAAAAATTATTGTAAACTCTTCTTAATTTATCTTAATGATCGATAGAAAATTTTTATAGGATTAAATTGATCATCCTAAGATTAATCAACATAGGTCGGACACTTACTGTAAACTAAAAAAAAGAAAACGTTGTTTTAAAAATTATAATGAATATTTTGAATTACTTTATGTCTTTGAATTTGTTTGACATTCTATACTCATACTTTATATTGTTAATACTTGTGGCTTTATGCAATACAACTTTTACTTGTAAAACTTATGATAATATCTACTTGAATTATCATGATTTATATTAAAAATTAATTTAGATTGATTGTTTAGACTAACTAATAAGAGTGAAATAATAATGATGGTTAATGGAGAATACTAACATGTTAAAATTCTGAGTATAGTTTTATATTAGAGTACTAGAATACCCATAATACAGGTCTGGTAGTGAGTTGTCGCCCATTGTCTATAGTTTTTAACCGCCAATAGTGTTGGTCTGGTAGCGAGCTATCACCCTTGGTCAGGATCAATGACATTATATTGTTGTAGCCCATCAGTGAGGAGACTCTTAGCCTATACGTTACATAACGAGTATATCAGATTTATACTCTTGATGATGATATTTATACATGTTGATGTTAGAGTGTATACTAAAAGTCTAGTTTTTTGTAAACATTTATATTTGAAATAAAAAGAATCTCATTGGTCAATATCTACATTTATATGCTAAGTGTAGTTGTTCAATTGATTTATATTGTAGATAACATGGTGTGCGGTGTCACACACAGAAAATCATGTTATCAATTTCTTATAAATTATAAACAGCAGCCTACGACCAAGATAGAAAGGAACAAACCATTGGAATAGTCGTAGTGTAAATACGTATTAGTTTATTTTGACTAATAAATTACACTAGTACACTCTAAGTGTATTGAGTATGATCATTTTAGGTAAGTTCTTTTTATACTGACTTGATAAAAGAACTAGACCTTAGTTATTATGGAAGTGTGTGCTCTTAATCCTAATATAATAACAAACACATACATTTAGTATTTATTTCTTTAACTTATCAAAGGGTGAGATTTAGCTCGATAAATCAATAACCCCGATAAGTTGGGAAATGATATTACTTATAGTGTGTGTTGTTGATTATAGAAGGAAACTGTGTCCTAGTAATCTAGGTTAAGAATGTCCCCAAGAGGAGCTCATAAGGATTATCATGTTAAACCCTACAGGTGGACTTAGTCCGACATGACGATAAGGTTGAGTGGTACTACTCTTGGACTTAGATATTAATTAAGTGAGTTGTTAGTAACTTACTTAATTAGTGGGCATTAGTTATCTTAAACACAGGGAGACTAACACACTCATGATAAGGAGGAGCCCATAATGTAATTTGGGATTGGTGCGGCAGTGCAATAATAACTCTCTAGTGGAATGAGTTATTATTGATGAACTTGAGTTGTGTGTTCGGGGCGAACACGGGATACTCAAGCTCATCGGAAGGTCAAAACCAATTTCTCCTCTAGGTCCCTGACGTAGCCTCATTAATGCCTCTAATCCACTCATGGAAAAGCTCATCTTGGTGTCCAAGAGAGGGTCAGCCCATGGCTTGGTGACCAAGCCATGTGGCCGGCCACTTCTTCCTTAATGGGGTCGGTCCCTTGCTTGGTGCCCAAGCAAGAAGGGGCCGACCACAATATTCAAATTATAAAAGGGTATTTTGAATTTTTAAAATCTTCTCTTTGTAGATATCTACAAGTTTTAAAAGAGAGATTTTAAAATATAAAACTTTCCTTATTTGAATTAGGCCACATGGTTTAAAAAAAATTAAAATTTTTTTAAAAACTTTCCTTTTTTAACCATCCTCATGGTTTTTTAGAAAAAGGAAGAAAAGTTTTAAAATTGAAATTTTCTATTTGTTGTAACCATGTTAAAAAAGGAAATTTTAGAAGGGATGTTTTAAATTTTAAAACTTTGTTTTAATTTTTTAAAACTTTCCTTTTTAACATCTACTTTAGGAAATTGAAAGAGAGTTTGTAAAATTTTATAAGAGCATTCCTTTTTTACTTGTAAATTTTTACAAAATTATTTTTCTTTTCCTCTTAGGGTCGGCCACCCTTGCTTGGTGCCCAAGTAAGGGGCCAGCCAATCAAGTCAATCCATGATTTGGTGATTGATTCAATCAAGAGGAAAGAAAAGGAAAAATAAAATGAGAAAAGGAAAAATAAGAGGAAGATTTTAATTTTTGTAAAAAGTCTTTCCTTATTTTCCTTGGGCAAGTATTATAAAAGAAGGGGAGGAGAGGTCTCATGTAAGAATTCTATTCTTTTCTCTCTTCTCTTCAAGTCTTCTCCTAAGGGTCGACCCTTGCTTTTCTTCATGCTAGGGTCGGCCACCTCTTGTGGTTGCTTGGTGTGACCGGATACAAAGAGAAGGAGAAGAAGAGGAGAAGTAGGGTATATGCATCTATTCTTATTCTATTGATTGTGCTCTCCCTTGTGGCCGGATCTCTCCTCTTCCCTTTCCCTTTGCTCTTTTGTTCCTTGGTGGTGGTTGTGGCCGAATTCTAGAGAAGGAGGAGGAGCTTTTGGGTGGTGTTCATCTTGGAGGATCGTCGCCCACACGACGTTCAAGACGAGGCGAGGAATACGGCAGAAGATCTCGAGGTTATTAGCATACAAGGAAAAAGGTATAACTAGTACTTGTTTTCTGCATCATGCTAGTTATTTTTCTTTGTAAGAATTCCAAACACAAGAGGCATTAGATTCTAGTTTTTTTCGAATTGTAATTCGAGTTTGTGTTTTCTTTTTGTTTTTCGAATTTGTGATTCGATTGTTCTTTTTGGTTAAACCTAGAGTTATATAAGGAAATTAAATATTAGCTTTCCTTAAAAGACTTTGTCTAGGCGGTGGTGGATGCTCCCATACCCAAGAAGGTCATGTGCCTCGTCATGCAGTCCTGGAAGCCAATTTTGGAAATTAATATTTAATTGAATTTATAACATAGGTTGATTTGGATCAATAGTGTTAAGTTCCGCTTACGATTCAAATCTAAACCATTAAGAACAGATAAGTTAAATTTGGAATCAATAATGTTAAGTTCCGTTTGCGATTCCTAATTTAACTTCTAAAGAACACAATAGGTTGTTTAGGAAAGGTTTGACACTTGTACAAAATTTTTGTATAGTGGAACGGTACGATCTTCCTAGGACCAACCAACAGTTGATGCTCATATAATTTGTGATATTTATCTATGTTAATGTTATATGGTTGATGATATATATGTTGGCGTAGCGACGAGGCCGGTGAGAGGACGTAGCGTTTGTAAAAAAATAATTTTTTTCCTTTCTTTCTAACCAAGTTTAGTAGCAATATCACAATTAAAATAAACTGAAATGAACAACTAATTAAAAATAAAAAAGACAAACAGATTTGACTTGGTTACAACCTAGGTGGTTGTTAATCCAAGGTGGTTGCAAAGCTCTACTAAAAACATCTCTTTCTCTGTAGGTGGAGAAGTCTCTTACACTCTTTGAAAAGCTCAGAAAATCTTTAGAAAATTATTACAGTAGTTGTTCTCAAGTTGTTGTATCTTTCCTAGGTCCAGGGGTCCATTTATAACCTCTGAAAAACCTTATCTACTGCTTGAGAATGCCTCCAAGGGGCTTAGAGGGCGCCTCAAGCGAGGCAGCGGATAAAATTTTATCCGCTACCAAAATGACTACATAGACTGGGTCGAGGATGCCCTTAATAAGCATGGAGGGCACCCTCTATACACCATGGAGGGCACCCTCTATACACCATGGAGGGCGCCCTCTATATCATGGAGGACGTCCTCTATACATCATGGAGGGCACCCTCTATATCATGGAGGGCGCCCTCTACCTACAGCGTATAAATAGCTCCAGCTTTCCTTTGGATCTTCCGCTTCTCCGTTCACTTGGGTGATTGCGGCAAACCGAAATAGAGCTCACCCGAACCCAATTTCCAGCCTTCTCCTCGAGAAGGCTTCCGCTTTGGCTTCGCGTCCCTCGAACGTCGTACGTTCTTCTCATCCACCGGTGTACTCTTCTGTAGGCCTTTCGTCCCTCGGATGCACTGAGCCCGTCGGCTCCCTTCCTGTGCCATCTTTCTCGCTAGTTGCGTCTTCTGCTCGACTTCCTGTGCTCCTAAGCTCTTGCACACTTAGACACAGGGATCAAAAACCAAATAGGACCTAACCCAACTTGGTCGATCAATCAAAACAACCACGGGGTCCAACAATCTCTTTCTTTTTTATGTACATCAACCCAAGTTCAAGTTAGGATAATAAAAGACAAGTAGTAATTGCAAGTAAAATATTTTAAGTATAAAGTTTGTAATAAAAGAAATTACAACACTAATTATGATTTATCAAAGTTTAGGCCTATAAGATAGAGTTAGAAAAAATTTGTCAAAATTCATATTTTTGATAAAAAATCCTAACTCCCCCTATTTCCCCTAAACTTGTACCTATTTCTCCCCCTTTGATCATATAAAAAAATAAGATAAAAATATGAGAATTTAAGCTTTTTTTTTAAAAAAAAACTTTTTTTAAAAAAACAAATAAACGAAATTTTAAAATAATTTCTAGTTTATGGAGTTTTCCAAAAATTGACAAACATCGAAAATAATTATCTTAATTAATTTCACAAGCTTATCAATTTGTTAATTAAATAACTAATTTAATAATCGGCTTTCAGGCTGTGGCGAAGCACTAGGCCTTCTTGGTTATTGGATCATCAACCACTTCTAGACAAAGCCTTTTAAAGAATTTAAACATTTAATCTTTTCTGAAAGTCATAGAAAAGTGTTTTAATCAAAGTAAGACTTTGGAACCCAATATAGGTTCCTTCTTATTGGGTTAACTAAGAATTTGGGGATACATATTCTCTGGGAATATTTCTAAGTTGACCTTAGAGATGTCTAATATACCAATTTAATTTACCATAAATTCTAAGTTTTGATTTTTGAAAGTTATTCAAGCATGCATGGTCATTTTTCAATTTTTTGATTTTTTTATTTCTATTTTAAATTTTATATTATCATACAATTATAGAGGGCATGCTTTTGCTAAATTCAATTTCAATTCAACATTTTCCTTTTCTAGTTTAACTAGATCTTTAGTAAGACTTTTAATAAATTTAAAGGACTGTTTGGGAGATAGAGAACGTACCTCACTTACCTCAATTTCTGATGCTTCCTCTTCATCGCTGCTTTCTTCCGATTATCCTCCCCCTTCATCTATGCTCATCTCTGACTTGGTCTCATCTTCTTCTTGATAGATTGTCGTTAGAGCTAGTCCGACGTATGCTTCAATTTCATATTCGGAGGATGACGACTCGTCCCACGTGGCTTTGAGGTTATGTTTGGATCGAGCTGACTTCTTATTCTTTTCTTTGCCTTTGTTCTTCGGTTTCGATCAGTCATCTTTGATGTGCCCTTCTTCGTTGTAATTGTAACATCAGGCCTTCCTTTTGTTTTGGTAATCCCTCTTTGTCTACGATTTAAATTTATTAGACTTAATAAATTTATTAAACTTTCTTACCATTAGGGTTGCTTCGTGATCATCAATTGATTCTTCAGAGTCTGAATCGTTGATTCTTGCTTTCAAGGTAATGTTCTGACTTGATCCTTTCCTTTGTCCTACGCACCGAGATTCATGTAATTCAAAAGTAGAGAAAAGACTTTCTAAAGTACTTACCTCGAGATCCTTGGATATATGGTAGGAGTCTACTATAGTTGTCCATTCGGGTGTTCTTAAGAAAGTATTTAAGGCATACCTTTGTGTGTCCTGATTCGTTACCGTTTCTTTGAGATTTGTTAGTCCGGTGATCAGCTTTTTGATTCTCCCGTGTAGTTGTGCTACTGACTCTCCTTCTTCCATCTAGAGGTCAGTTGATTTCGAAGCACGTCCCTGTTGGTTAGTCCTAGGAAAATCGTATCGGTTCCACTGTACAAAAAAATTTTTTGTACAAGTGTCGAACCTTTCCTTAAATAACCTATTGTGTTCTTTAGAAGTTAAATTAGGAATCGCAGACGGAACTTAACATCATTGATTCCAAATTTAACTTATCTGTTCTTAATGGTTTAGATTTGAATCGCAAGCGGAACTTAATACTATTGATTCAAATCCACCTATGTTATTAATTCCATTAAATATTAATTTCCAAAATTAGCTTCCAGGACTGCATGGCGAGGCACATGACCTTCTTGGATATGAGAGCAACCACCACCGCCTAGACAAAGCCTTTTAAGGAAAGCTAATATTTAATTCCTTAAATAACTCTAGGTTAACTAAAAAGAACAATCGAATCACAAATTCGAAAACAAAGAAAATATAAATTTGAAACAAATCCGAAAACTCTAGAATCATATGCCTCTTGTGTTTGGTATTTCCAAAAATAACTATACAAAGAAAACTAGTATGATGCGGAAAACAATTACTAGTTATACCTTTCTTTATAAGCAAATAACCTCTTGATCTTCTACCGTATTCCTCTTCTTATCCCGGACGTTGTGTGAGCAACGATCTACCGTGATGAGAATCCACCTAAGCCACCTTCCTCTCCAAGTAAGATTCGGCCACCACAATAACTCCATGAAAGGATGAGGTTCGGCCACCACTAAGCTCCAAGGGATGCTAGGAAACAAAGCCTCCTTCTTCTTCTTCTTCCTCAAGTAAAATCCGGCCACCAACCAAGCTCCTAGAGGAGTTGCCGCCGGCCACAAGAAGAAGAGAAGAGGGAGAAACTAGGGCCGGCCACCAAGGAGGAAAAGAGAGGAAGAATAGAATAGAGTCGTTAGCCATGAAGGCACCTCTACCCCCTCTTTTATAATCCTTGATCTTGGCAAATAAGAAAATTTAAATAAAAAACTTCCTTAATTCTTTTGCCATTAAAAGGAAAATTTATTTAATTAAAAATAATTTTCTCTTTTCACATTACATGGCCGGCCACATTAAAGTTATAAACAAGGAGAGTTTTAATTAATTAAAACTTCCTAATTTGTCTCCGGAAATTTATAAAAAATTTCTCCAATAATTTTTCCCTTCATGGTGGATTATAAAAAGGAAATTTTATAAATTAAAATTATTCTTTTAAACATATGGATAATTTCCAAAAAGGGAAGTTATCTTTTAAAAATTAAAATGATCTCTTTTAATTTACAAATACGGAATTATATCAAATCTTTTCTTAATCTTTTGTAGAAGCTTTATAAAAGAAATATTTAATTTTTAAACTCTCTTTTAAATCATGAACATGGTTAAAAAAGAAAAGTTTTCTCAAAAATTAAAAACTACCTTTCAATATACAAATAAGGAAAGATTTCAAATCTTTTCTTAATCTTTTGTAAAAAGCTATAAAAGGAAAGATTTAAATTTCAAACTCTCTTTTAAATCCATGATATCCACATAAGAAATAATTTTAATAAAAATCCCTTTTTTAATATGATGTGGTCGGCCACCTAAGCTTGGGCTCCAAGCAATTGGCCGATCACCTTAAGGCTCATCCTTTAGGCTTGGCCGACCCTAAGCTTGAGCTTCAAGCTTTGCTTGGTCGGCCCCTATAGGTTGGGTAAGAAGGTGGGTATAGATGGATATAATTCTCTATATACAAGAGGCTACGATAGGGACCGAGAGGAGGAATTGGTTTTGGTCTCCCGATGAAATTAAGCTTCCCGTGTTCGCCCCAAACACACAACTTAACTTCATCAATAATAATTCATACCACTAAAGAATTATTATTGAACTACCGCACCAATCCCAAATTGCATTTTAGGCTCCTTCTTATTATGAGTGTGTTAATCTTCCTGTGTTTAAAATGTCGAATGTCCACTAATTAAATGAGTTACTGACAACTCACTTAATTAATATCTTAGTTCCAAGAGTAGTACCACTAAACCTTATCGTTATGTCGGACTAAGTTCACCTGCAGGGTTTAACATGACAATCCTTATGAGCTCCTCTTGGGGACATTATCAACTTAGATTACTAGGACACAGTTTCCTTCTATAATCAACAACACACACTATAAGTGATATCATTTCCCAACTTATCGGGCTTATTGATTTATCGAACTAAATCTCACTCATTGATAAATTAAAGAAACAAATATCAAATATATGTGCTTGTTATTATATTAGGATTAAGAGCACACACTTCCATAATAACTGAGGTCTTTGTTCCTTTATAAAGTCAGTATAAAAAGAAATGACCTCTAATGGTCCTACTCAATACACTCTAAGTGTACTAGTGTAATTATATAGTTAAGATAAACTAATACCTAATTACACTACGACCTTCCAATGGTTTGTTCCTTTCCATCTTGGTCGTGAGTTACTGTTTATAATTTCTAAAGAACCGATAACACGATCTTCTGTGTGTGACACCACACACTATGTTATCTATAATATAAATTAATTGAACATCTACATTTGGTATATATAAATGTAGACACTTAACCAATGTGATTCTTATTTCTAGATAAATGTTTATACCAAAAGCTAGGCTTTTAGTATACATCATAACAGTCCCATCTCACAAGCTTTGTTTCGGAAGTTCCTTCATGCAGTTCCAGGAACTTCTCCCAAAGTTCCTTTGCTGAGTCTTAGCTGCCAATTCGATTGACCTCCTGGGCGGAAGAACATTGAGCAAATGGAATTTTATTTTACCGATCGTCACGAAGTCTGCTTGCTCCTTCTTCATTCATTGATATTCTTCTTTGTCTTTTAGAATTGTAAAACCATATTTCATTGTTAAAAGAATTTCGAAATCTGTTTTGAAGAATACCTCCATTCGACATTTCCATTGTGTGAAGTCTCCCTCGAACTTTGATGGATGAATGCTTATACCGACCATCATCTTGATCTTGATGCTTCA
Organism: Zingiber officinale; assembly: GCF_018446385.1. Taxonomy (NCBI): domain Eukaryota; kingdom Viridiplantae; phylum Streptophyta; class Magnoliopsida; order Zingiberales; family Zingiberaceae; genus Zingiber; species Zingiber officinale. The sequence continues at coordinate 21,395,085 of NC_055989.1, forward strand.
GTCAGCGGTTAGTCCTTCTGAGGCGGTTGGGTTCTGATACCACTTGTTGGCACAACGGCGGGACCAGTGAGAGGACGCAGTGTTTGTAAAAAATAAAACCTTTCCTTTCTTTCCAACCAAGATTAGTAGAAATATCACAATTAAAATAAGTTGAAATGAATAACTAATTAAGAATAAAAGAGACAAACAAATTTGACTTAATTACAACCTAGGTGGTTGTTAATCCAAGGAGGTTGCAAAGCTCTACTATAAATATCTCCTTCTTTGTAGGCAGAGAAGTCTCTTACACTCTTTGAAAAACTCAGAAAATCTCTAGGAAATGATTACAGTAGTTGTTCTCAAGTTGTTGTATCTTTCCTACGTCTAGGGGTCCTTTTATAGCCCCTGAAAAATCTTATATACTGCTTGAGGATGCCTCCAAGGGGCTTGGAGGGTGCCTCCAGCGAGGCAGCGGATAAAGATTTATCCGCTACCAAAACGACTGCATGGACTGGGTCGAGGGTGCCCTCAATAAGCATGGAGGGCACCCTCTATACATCATGGAGGGCGCCCTCTATATCATGGAGGGCGCCCTCTATATCATGGAGGGCACCCTCTACCTAGAGCGTATAAATAGCTCCAACTTTCCTTTGGATCTTCCACTGCTCCGTTCGCTTGGGTGATTGCGGCCAACCGAAATAGGGCTTACCCAAACTCAATTTCCAGTCTTCTCCTCGAGCAGGCTTCCGCTCCGGCTTCTCGTCCCTCGAACGTCGCATACGTTCTTCTCATCCACCGGTACGTGTGGTCTTCCGCAACCCTTTCATCCCTCAGATGCACCGAACTCGTCGGCTCCCTTCCCGTGTCATCCTTCTCCCTAACTGCATCTTCCGCTCGACTTCCTGTGCTCCTAAGCTCCTGCACACTTAGACACAGGGATCAAAAATCAAACAGGACCTAACCCAACTTGGTTGATCACATCAAAATAACTACGGGATCTAATTATATATATATATATTGAAAATTTATATTAATGAATGATAATTTAATAGTTAATTCTAAATTCTAGTTGAAGAATTATAAAAAAATTTAAAAGTGTAAGAATAAAATATTATGATATATTTTTTTACGATTAAATTTATGGATATCCTTTCTAATTATCTAAAAGTTATTTGTGTTTACAATCAATTTTTTTCCTTTAATTTTATAGACACAATACCTTTTGATATTATAGTTAGTTTTAATTTGTACATATAGAAATCTCAGTTCTGGGTTTGATTTGATTTATGATTTTGCTATATTTATGTTTTACTATTTTAATCGTATAGTTTTTTTGTATAAAGAAAAATGATATAAATAAATATTTTGATTAAATTTCTTAGTTATCCTAATTATATTATGTGGCTGCTTATTTTGAGAACCCAAATCTTTTTGTCCATAAAAAAATGAATTAAGGTATGGACCACTTATAATTGTGATTAGATCATGATGATGATTTGATCATAATTAGTTGTGATCCCTCCTTGTGTTCATCGTCCCCTCAGGCTATAGTTTGGATTAGGGCGGATGACCAGAAGTCACTTGGAGGACATTTTTTGCTCGGCGCCAGGCTACCTGATCACCTGCCCTAAATTATAACCTGAGAGGAGGAATCACAATCAATTGTGGTCAGATTACGACCACGCTCTGGCTATAATTGCAAGTGGTACATCTCCTAACCCATATTTTATGGACTAGGGGATTTGCCCTCTTGTTTTGAGGGTTTTGATAAACGGGGAATGGGAAAAGAATGAAATATAGGTGGTTGATTTAAGGATTTCATATTTTGCATTAGTTTCATTCCTTATTTACTGACAATCATCCATTTCTCACTAAAACCACTGTATGAAAATCCATTCTTAAAAAAAAACCGTAGAATCCGTCCTTTTTCCACTCTTTTTCTTTTCTACCGAATCTCTCTATTCTTTTTCCCCAAATATATTAGTTATAGTTTCTTCTACCCTATCCACAACTTAATAATCTGGATCACCCTGAATACCACCATCGTCCTCATTGCCATCACTATCGTCATCACTGCCATCAACTTCACCACCATAAACTTATCAGAACTCCATCTCTCGATGAGAGTGTTCCTTTTTTTGTTGTTTTTTCTCTCTTTCCCCCATTGAACAATGTTGCCATCGATTTCGAGTTTCTCAGAATTAATTTGTTTTTTTTCCTTTATGGATTAATGAATGCCCAAAACTTTTGTTGACTATCATCTCTCTTTAAAAGTTTTATCTGATAATCTCCGAGAATAGTGAAAAATTTAGCCTTTCGACTACGTTATATGAAAAGCTTTGTTGGGTTGAGAAAAATTCCTTTCGCTATTATTATGATTAAAATTGCAATTTTGATATTTTATTACTTTGTTCTACCATTTAAAAAACTAGTTTATAGTTGGTTTTGAATTGTTTCTCGGCTGATGTATGATTGATCACTCTTGATAAAAAAAATTCATTATTTGATTGAGTTTGATGCAACTTTGTTTTTCGGCCGACAAAGATACATACGGATTTATTTTGATTTCGGGTGAGTACGGATTTATTTTGATTTCGGTTGATTAATTCTCTATGGGTTATTTTTGGGTTCAACAATCTCTCACCAAGTGTTTTGGGGGTATTAGCTTGTTGATGATTTTAATTTGATTATGCGAAAGAGTTTGTTTAGATTATGAATTTTCATCTATTTCTATTTTGGAACTTTTTGTTGATCTGAAATTTTGATTTCCTAGACTTGTTCTCTTGGAGTATGTCATGAAACTGTGTTTAAAAAATAATCATCAGGCCTGTAAAAAAAAGACCTTTGCCGTAGGTGATAGAAAATAATATCATCGTATTGATTTTTGACTTTTGATATGAAATTTGGCTTTTGATATGAAATGTAGTAGTGAACCATGATATCTTGTTTGCAGGCTTACATACAAAAAAAAATGTAAATTTTTGGAAATGATGTTTCAATGTGACTTGTAAATGGAATAAAGAGGTGGAGACGAAGAGAATCTATTATGCATGGGTTGTTAGTCTCATATTAGAAGTCTCTTGACTTTATTGTTGGTTTAAATTATGACACATGCATTGATATTGTGAACATATGCATTGGGAAAGACTCTCTCACGCGTAGGTGCATAGGGTGGGTGCAAATCCAGAGCCAGAATTATATTGAACTAAGGTTGACTCGTAGGTTGACTCGGACAGATCGAGGCATGATTTATCCAAGTGAATAAACTAATATTTTACCACCTGAATGTCTTTTTGCTACCTGCTTAAGAGTGTAACAGAAGCATTAATATGAAATTATTGACGATTCTGTAACATCTTGACATTAATTGTGACATTAAACTCATTAATGATGATTTCGTAATGCTTCAGCATTAATGATGACCTTAAACTCATTAATAATAATTTTGTAACGTCTCAGTATTAATGAAGACATTAAATCAATTAATGACAATATTAAATCTAACATTAAATAACCATAATTTGATCATTAATTGTAGGAAAAGTAAGAGTTCTTATATAAAGAGGTTGGATCTTGAGTAAAGAGAGAGAGAAAAAGCGAAAGTGAAAGCAAAAGAATTCCTCCACCTTTGTTCCTCGATTCTTTTCTCTCAGTCGTGCATCTGTTCAGCTAAACTACTCGTGATAGCACTCGAGTGCATTCTTAGTTCACCATGAACAACTAATGCTTGGTTGCGTGCGTGATTTTGTCATTGTATCCTGGGAAACAGACGACCCAAGAGAACCTCAAAGCATAGTCGGAGGTGGACGAATATGTTTCAAGGAAACTGCGTTGAACGTAGGCATTGGTATCTTAGTCAGTGAATTCTCTTCTCGATTAGGCGATCGACTCCCGATTCTGCTACACACTATATCAACTCCACAACTCGGACCACTGGAAGCTTGGCAGAACCAGCCCCACAGACAGTCTGAGATTATCTGCTTAGATCATCTGAACAAATAAGTTAGAATTAATTTTGTGTAATTTTAATTCAGTATTTTCCCCAATATCTCCATCAACAGATTGTCCAACAATCTTGAAACATATTTTGATTTTGTTGAGATGGCCACAGAACAAAGTGTTGATGTGCAATAGACTCAACATATTAAGGCTCTTTCCGCCCCAATTGGAACTATGCCAATCAACCACGGGGAAAGGCCAGAGAAGTTTACTAGATTGAACTTTAAGAAGTGTAGCAGAAGATGCTCTTTTACTTAACCACACTCAATCTGGTTAGGTTCTTGACCGAGGACCCTCCTAAGTGTGTTGAGGATGCTGATGCACAAACCATCAGTACAGTGGAGGCATGAACTTACTTTGAGTTCCTTTGCCGAAACTACATCCTCAACTACCTTGTTAACTCACTCGTTGTGTATAGCACGAAGAGAACGACTAAGGAGCTATGAGAATACCTAGACAAGAAGTACAAAACGGAGGATGCAGGGGCCAAGAAGTTCATCGTGGGTTGATTCCTGGACTATAAGATGGTTGACTCCAAGACGGTAATCAGCCAAGTCCAGGAGATTTAGGTGATCTTGCATGAGATCCACTTATAAGGGATGATTTTGAGTAAAACCTTCTGGGTGGTTGCTATCATTGAGAAGTTGTCTCCCGACTTGAAAGACTTTAAGAACTACCTGAAGCACAAGTGGAAGAAGATGATGAACGCTCTTCTATTAAATTTTGGAATGTCAGAGTTCACATAGGGGAAGCTGTTTTAACAGCTAATTACTTTTTAAATAAGGTGCCTCAGAAGAAAATAGATGAGAAATCTTATGAGTTGTACAATGGAAGACAATTGTCCTATAAATATTTATGTATGTGAGAGTATCTTACCAAAATTTTGGTGCCTAATCTGAAAAAGATTAAGATATGACAAAAAATTGTTGAATGCATATTTATTGGATATGCGCATAATAACAATGCGTATCGATTTTTTTTGTACGAGTCACAAATATCGAATATACACAAAAACTCGATAACTATTATCAAGAAATGTCTCGTTCTTCGAGCATATGTTTCCGTATAAGACTTGAGAGGAAGTTAGCTCCTTAAAATGGGCATATGAAACACAAGATGAAGATGATGATGAGGAACCAATCGAGGTTAAGCTTAGATGGAGCAAAAGGGCTGGGGTAAAAAAAATTCTACGGATCATATTTTATCGCTTTCATGTTGGAAAGTGAACCCCGAAATTACTCAGAAGCTGTGAGCTCTTCTGGTGGACCTCACTAGAGAGAGCCAATTGCATCTAAGATAAAATTATCTTGCAAAATCATACTTGGAAACTTGTGGATCTTCCTCTGGGAAGTAAACCACTAGGTTGCAAGTAGATCTTTAAGAAGAAAATGAAGTCAGATGACATAATTGATAAGTATAAGGCCAGATTAGTAATCAAAGGATACCAACAACGAGAAGACCTTGATTACTTTGATACATGTTCTCCGATGTCGGAATAATTTCCATCAGAGTATTGTTGACTATTGCAACTTTATAAAATCTTGAAATACATCAGATGAATGTAAAGATAGTCTTTCTAAACAGAGATTTAGAAGAGAAAATCTACATGGAGCAATCTGAGGGGTTTTCTATACTAGGACAAAAAAAAAAGGTTTGTAGATTAATGAAGTCATTATATGGCTTGAAACAAGCGATAAAACAGTTGTTGGTGCAACCTTAGGTCAAGGTTGACCTGGTTGACCCGACTCGAGTTGACTTGACTCGAGTTGTATTTTGATGTTTGACGAGAATAGAAGAATTGTATCTTGATGTTTGACAAGAATACAAACTTGGGAGATTGTGGGTGCAACCTTCGGTCAAGGTTGACCTGGTTGACCCGACTTGAGTTGACTTGATTCGGTAAAGTCCAAGTATGGAGACTTGGTACGGAAAAGTCCAAGCAGGGAGCTTGGCACGGGGAAAAGTCCAAGTATGGAGACTTGGCACGGAAAAGTCCAAGCAGGGAGCTTGGCACGGGAGAAGTCCAAGTATGGAAGCTTGGCATGGGAAGTCGGAGAGGGCTCTGCACTGCCTCCTGACTAGGCCGAGAGGGCTGTAGCTCGTTCTCCTGACTAGGTCGGAGAGGGCTCGGCTCGTTCTCTGGACCGACGAAGTCGGAGAGGGCTCTGAGCTCTCTCCTGACCAGGTCGAGAGGGCCCTGAGCCTGCCTCCTGACCCGAAGCCTGAGAGGGCCTGAGCTCTCTCCTGACTAGGCCGAGAGGGCTCTGGAGCCTGCCTCCGGACCGCAGAGTGGAGAGGGCCTCAGCTGCTCTCCTGACCAGGCCGAGAGGGCCCAGAGCTCGCCTCGACCGACGAGGAAGCCGGAGAGGGCTCAGCTCGCCTCCTCGGACTAGGTCGAGAGGGCTGTGAGCTCGCTCTCAAGACCGTGAAGGCCTTAGAATTTAGGGACGGAAGCTCTAAACCACATAGGCATTGGATCGGCCGCCAGATCGATCCGATACTATGGGTTTTTCGATCCCGTGACCGATCAAGAACCAAACAAAGGGCTCATCAGAAAGTTATCGATCGGTCACCGCACCGATCGTGAAACGACAGAGAAGGTAGGGGATCGATGCGGACCGATCGATAGCCCGATCGGTCCACGCACCGATCAGCCGCCAACTCTCACAGAGTTGGTTGATCGTCCGGGACCGATCGGCCTGATCGGTCCACAGACCGATCAGGGTCCTCCTGGACCGATCAGGATGGAGCCTGATCGGTCCAGGCCTAGCCATTGCGACAGAACGGCTAGATTTTGTGTCTTCTTTGTCTTCTTCGCAGGTGCAGGATATAAGACCCCTACAGTAGACGAAGTTCTGGCTGCTCCTCTTTCTTACGAGACTGTGATTTGAGCTTTGCTGAGCTCCCTATTCCTGAAGCTTCGTGTGAGCTTCCCTCGACTGGGTGATCAGCTGTTGTTGACATCGTGAAGTTGCTGCTTCATCGAACTCCAGTCGACGAGAAGGCAAGCAAAGTGTTTTTACATTTATATTGTTCTTGTTTTCTTTCTCTATTGGTTGTACTCCATTCTTGCTGTTGCAAGAGAGATTGTGGCGAGGTTTCTCCACCCAGAAGGAGTTCATATTAGCCGATTATCCGGGGTCTCATCCACCGACGGATTGATAGGCTTCGTCCACCTTACGAACACGCCGAGGAGTAGGAGTATCATCTCCGAACCTCGTTACATCATCGTGTTTGAGGTTTGATCTTCTCCACTTTCGTTTCTACATTGTATTTCCGCTGCGCTAACCTAAATTGTAGGAAGAAACGATAATTTGAGGTCGGCTATTCACACCCCCCCCTCTCTAGCCGCTATCCGAAGGTCCTAACAACAGTGACATGAGAAATTTGATAATGCATGAAGGAATGTGGATTTAGATTAATGAATGTGATAAATATATCTACATGAAAGCCACAGAGAATAACTACGTCATCTTATGTCTATATATAAATAACATACTTATCATTGGGAGTAATGATAAGATAATCAAATCCACTAAAAATATATTGAACTCAAGATTTGACATGAAAGACATGAGCCTAACTGATGTGATTATAGGAATTAAAATTCTTATGATAACAGAAGGATTTGTTCTTAGTCAGTCCCATTACGTGGACAAGATTTCTTGAGAAGTTCACCAAGGATGATACTACGTTGGCATGAACACCGATAGATACGAGTCATCATCTATAAAAAAAAATTGAGGTAAAAGTATCTCTCAGATAGAATATAATACTTTTGAGTGATTGGAAGTCTGATGTACTTGATAAATTCTACATGACCATACCTGACCTACACAGTAAGTAAACTGAGTAGATACACAAGTAATCCCGGTGTTGAGCACTGGAAAGGAATAATTGGAATACTGAGGTACTTGAGGTATACTCATGAATATGAACTGTATTATACGAGATATCCTGTTGTAATCGAAGGATACAACGATACAAATTGGATATCTGACATAAAAGACTCTAAGTTTACGAGTGATATGTATTCTGAAACAACCAATACCTAGGACCTTGTCATATCAGCAACTAACTCAAACTTTTAATCAAGTACATTCACTATCACATATGACATGCACCTCCACATTTATTCAAAATCAACAACAAACAAAACCAAAAAGAAAACAATCCAAAACATAAGACCAGTACAATCACCTCCAATTATGCTAAGAAGTTTAAATTTCCTAGCATTCCATGAAATCTCCAGACAGTGCGTGTTGCATCTCATCTCTGCCTCTCGGTCAATCTGTCGTCGAGTCCCCCATAACCTTCTTAATGCCACTTCCCTCACCTGTTAAGAATAAGTCATGAGTCCACTGACCCAGCAAGTATAATTCATATATAGGTTCAACACATAACTATAAAAGAAACATGTACAACTAGCAAGGAAGAAATAAAAACTTTAATCATATCATAGCAAAGGTATAGCTACATCCTATCATCATGACACAAGTAAGCAAAGAAAACCTTAGAATGACATAAAGAGATAAACATGGGGCTATAGTGATGAACCGTTAAAGTGCACAGTTCCTTATCAGTCATAAAACTTGAGAGGTACCTCTTAGGTGTTAGTCATTTTCAGTCATTTATCAGTCATCAGTCATGTTTGGAAGGACCCTCCTTGGAGGTCATCCCAAGGCACCCAACCGGTATCGACACCACCTAGACCCACATTTTGTTGGTTGGTCTTAGGAAGATCGTGTTGGTTCCACTGTACAAAAATTTTGTACAAGTGTCGAATCTTTCCTAAACAACCTATTATGTTCTTTAAAAATTAAATTAGGAATCGCAAACGGAACTTAACATTATTGATTCCAAATTTAACTTATCTGTTCTTAATAGTTTAGACTTAGATCGCAAGCGGAACTTAACGCTATTGATCCAAATCCACCTATGTTATAAATTTAATTAAATATTAATGTCCAAAATTGGCTTCCAGGACTGCATGGCGAGGCACTAGTCCTTCTTGGGTATGAGATCATCCAACACCGCCTAGACAAAGCCTTTTAAGGAAATTTAATACTTAATTTCCTTATATAAATCTAGGTTTAACCAAAAAGAACAATCGAATCACAAATTCAAAAAATAAAAAAACACAAACTCAAATCACAAATTCAAAACTCTAGAATCATATACCTCTTGTGTTTGGAATTCATATAAAGAAGAACTAGCATGATGCGGAAAATAATTACTAGATATACCTCTTCTTTGTATGCTAATAACCTCGAGATCTTCTACCGTATTCCTCGCCTCCTCTTGGACGTCGTGTGAGCGACGATCCTCCAAGATGAACACCACGCAAAACTCCTCCTCCTTCTCTAATATTCGGCCACCACCACCACCAAGGAATAAAAGAGAGCAAGGGGAAAGGAAAGGGAGAGAGGGCTGACCATAAGAGAGAGTACCAACAAGAGAATAAGAATTGATGTCTCATGAGGTCTCTCCTCCCCTTCTTTTATAATACTTGCCCAGGCAAATAAGGAATGATTTTTACAAAAATTAAAATCTTCCTCTTGTTATTCCTTTCCTCCTTTTTAATTCCTTTTTTTTTCTTCTCTTGATTGAATCAATTGATTGAATGCTTTTAATGGTCGGCCCCTTGCTTGGACACCAAGTAAGGGTGGCCGGCCACATCATCATGAACAGAAAAAAATTTTATAAAATTTTATAAAAGAAGAAATCCTCTTATAAAATTTTACAAGCTCTCTTTCCTTTTGTGGATGTTAAAAAAGGAAAGTTTTAAAAATTAAAACCAAATTTTAAAATTTAAAACTTCTCTTCTAAAATTTTTTTTTTTAACATAGTTATAAAAAGGAAAGTTTTAAATTTAAAACTCTCTTTTTAAAAACCATGTGGATGGTTAAAAAAATGAAAGTTTTAAAACTTTCTTCTAAATAATGTGACCTAATTCAAATAAGGAAAGTTTTATAATTTTAAAATCTCTCTTTTAAAACTTGTAGATATTTACAAAGAGAAGATTTTAAAAATTTAAAACACCCCTCCTAATTTGAATTATGGTGGTCGACCCCTTCTTGCTTGGGCACCAAGCAAAGGGCCGACTCCTTTGAGAAAGAAGTGGTCGATCCCTATGTCTTGGTCACCAAGCCATGGGTCGGCCCCCTCTTGGACACCAAAATGGACTTTTCATGAGTGGATTTGAGGCTTCATTGAGGCTACGACAGGGACCTTGAGGAGAAATTGGTTTTGACCTCCCGACGAACTCGAGTATCCCGTGTTCGCCCCAACACACAACTCAAATTCATCAATAACAACTCATTCCACTAGAGAGTTATTATTGCACTACCGCACCAATCCCAAATTAAATTATGGGCTCCTTCTTATCATGAGTATGTTAGTCTCCCTGTGTTTAAGATATCGAATGTCCATTAATTTAATGAGTTACTAACAACTCATTTAATTAACATCTAGTCCAAGAGTAGTACCACTCAACCTCATCATCATGTCGGACTAAGTCCACCTGCAAGGTTTAACATGACAATCCTTATGAGCTCCTCTTGGGGACATTCTCAACCTAAATTACTAGGACACAGTTTCCTTCTATAATCAATAACACACACTATAAGTAATATCATTTCTCAACTTATTGGGCCTATTGATTTATCGAGCTAAATCTCACCCTTTGATAAGTCAAAGAAATAAAAACTAAATATATGTGCTTGTTATTATATTAGGATTAAGAGCACACACTTCAATAATAACTAAGGTCTAGTTCTTTTATTAAGTCAGTAAAAAAAGAACTTATTTTAAATGGTCCTACTCAATACACTTAGAGTGTACTAGTATAATTTATTAGTCAAGATAAACTAATACCTAATTACACTACGACTATTCCAACGGTTTGTTCCATTCCATCTTAGTCGTGAGCAATTGTTTATAATTTATAATGATCTGATAACATAATCTTCTGTGTGTGACACCACACATCATGTTATCTATAATATAAATTAATCGAACAACTACAAATGTAGACATTTTTTACCAATGTGATTCTTTATTTCAAAATAAATGTTTACAAAAGCTAGGTTTTTAGTATACACTCTAACAATCTCCCACTTATACTAAAAGAATAAACTATCATATCTGCTGCCATACATCTGATTCTCATCCCCTCTACATGCCGATCAAAAGCTTTCGCCAAAAGGGCCTTAGTGAAAGGATCTGCCAGATTATCTGTGTTAGAGTGTATACTAAAAGTTTAGCTTTTCTAAACATTTATTTTTGAAATAAAAGAGTCAGATTGGTCAAATGTCTATATTTATTTGTTGAATATAGCTGTTCAATTAATTTATAAAGTAGATAACATAGTGTATGTTGTCACACACAGAAGATCATGTTATCGGTTCTTTATAAATTATAAACAGTTGCTCATGACTAAGATGAAAAGGAACAAACCATCGGAATAGTCGTAGTGTAATTAAGTATTAGTTTATCTTGATTAATAAATTACACTGGTACACTCTAAGTGTATTGAGTAGGACCATTTTAGGTAAGTTCTTTTTTGTACTAACATAATAAAAGAACTAGACCTTAGCTATTATGGAAGTGTGTGCTCTTAATCTTAATATAATAATAAGCACATATATTTAATATTTATTTCTTTGACTTATCAAAGGGTGATGTTTAGCTCGATAAATTAATATGCCCGATAAGTTGGGAAATGATATTACTTATAGTGTGTGTTGTTGATTATAGAAGGAATATGTGTCCTAATTATCTAGGTTGAGAATGTCCCCAAGAGGAGCTCATAAGGATTGCTTTGTTAAACTCTGCAGGTGGACTTAGTCCGACATGACAATGAAGTTGAGTGGTACTACTCTTGAAGCTAGATATTAATTAAGTGAGTTGTCAGTAACTTACTTAATTAGTGGGCATTCGTTATCTTAAACACAGGGAGACTAACACATTCATAATAAGAAGGAGCCCATAATTTAATTTGGGATTGGTGCGGTAGTGCGATAATAACTCTCTAGTGGAATGAGTTATTATCGATGAACTTGAGTTGTGTGTTCGGGGCGAACACGGGATACTCAAGTTCATCGGAATGTCAAAACCAATTTCTCTTCTAGGTCCCTGTCGTAGCCTCATTATATCCTCAAGTCCATCCAAATATAAGCTCATCTTGATGTCCAAGAAGGGGGTCGGTCCAATGCTTAGAGACCAAGCAAGGGTCGGTCACATCCTCTTCTATAGGAGCCGACCCTATTGCTTGGTGACCAAGCTAGTATGGGCCGACCACAATAATTCAAACAAGGAGGGTTGTTTTGAATTTTTAAAATCTTCTCTTTGTAGAAAACTATAAGTTTTAAAAAAGAGATTTTAATTTTAAAAACTTTCTTTATTTGAATTTGGTCACATGTTTTAAAAGAAAGTTTAAAAGATTTTAAAACTTTCCTTTTTTAACCATCCTCATGGTTTAGGAAAAAGGAAGAGAAGTTTTGAAATTTAAATTTTCTATCACTATGTTAAAAAAGGAAATTTTATAAGAGAAATTTTAAATTTTAAAACATGATTTTAATTTTTAGAACTTTCCTTTTTTAACTCCTACTTTAGGAAAAGAGAGCTTGTAAAATTTTATAAGAGTTTTTCTTCTTGAAAAATTTTATAAAAAAATAATATTCCTTTCCTCTTATGGGGGTCGGCCACCCTTGCTTGGTGCCCAAGCAAGGTGGCCGACCATATTGAAAAAAAATAAAATTATCAAATTAATTTTTGGTGATTAATTCAATCAAGAGAAAAGAAAAGGAAAAATTAAAAGGGAAAAGGATAATTAGAGGAAGATTTTAATTTTTGTAAAAATTCTTTCCTTATTTGCCGTGGGCAAGTATTATAAAAGAAGGGATGGGGAGGTTTCATGAGACACAACTCTTATTCTCTTGCTTAGAGGATCTCTTGGTGGCCGGCCCTCTCTCTTCTCCCTTTCCCTTTGCTCTCTTCTCCATGGTGGTGGTGGTGGTGGCCGGATTTTAGAGGAAGAGGAAGAAAGGTTTTGGGTGGTGTACATCTTGGAGGATCGTCGCTCACACGACGTCCAAGGCGAGGCGAGGAATACGCCAGAAGATCTCGAGGCATTAGCATACAAAAAGAAAGTATAATTAGCAATTATTTTCCGCATCATACTAGTTATTTTTTTTTTGTAAGAATTCCAAACACAAGAGACATTAGATCTAGTTTTTCGAGTTTGTGTTTTCTTCTTTTTCGAATTTGTGATTCGATTGTTCTTTTTCGTTAATCTAGAGTTATTTAAGGAAATTAAATATTAGCTTTCCTTAAAAAGTTTTGTCTAGGCGGTGGTAGTTGCTCCCATATCCAAGAAGATCATGTGCCTCGCCATGCAGTCCTGAAAGTCAATTTTGGAAATTAATATTTAATGGAATTAATAACATAGGTGGATTTGAATCAATAGTGTTAAGTTCCATTTGCGATTCAAATCTAAACCATTAAGAACAGATAAGTTAAATTTGGAATCAATGATGTTAAGTTTCGTCTGCGATTCCTAATTTAACTTCTAAAGAACACAATAAGTTATTTAAGGAAAGGTTCGACACTTGTATAAAATTTTTATACAGTGGAACCGGTATGTTTTCCTAGGACTAACCAACAATTGGTATCAGAGCTAGAGTTTGCCTCTGTATGTTTTGGTTTTCAAATTAATTATGCACATGTCATACATAATTTAGGCAGGATAATAGTAGGATGTGCTAACTTTGTGGTTGCAGGCTCCAACTATTATGACATTTAGATATTGTGTGTGATTGGACCCTTGGACATGTCAAGGGCATTATTTTGTGTGCATGATTGTATGTATCAAATACAGCAGGAGCTATATTATTTTTGGAATTTTATTTTTTCAATCTAAAATACATGTACATTCATTTATGGAATATAGGATCAATATTTGTAAAATTTTATACTTGTCGCGGATCGTATCTTTATGAGGCGTGGTTCTATTGGAGGACCAGAGGCGCAGCGGAATAAGAAGCAAGATAGATGCGACAACTCGACCCGATGGCGGTGGCTAAAGATGGCAGCAGCTAGGGTTGGAGCATACTGAAGACAGTGATAGAAAATACCATAATAGTTGGAAAATTAATTTCCAAAGTTATTGCTTTTATTTACTGTGATGTTTATGTGCATGTGATGTGTGCTGGCATAAATTAAAATCCTCATTTTTAAATAACTAAGTGGGAGAGAAATTTTAATAAATTCCACGGTCTCCATTACTGGTTTGTAAGTGATGTAAACAAACGTGCGCGTTGGCTCTGAGTGCCTTCCTCCATATCGGATGAGTTTGTTTGTGGATCACTAGATCAAACTTCCATTTTGGATAACTATAGGAAATTAATTAAGAGCGTGTGATCTTCTCCATCGGAAGGGGCACAATCTTATTAATGGACTAAGTGTTAAGTAATGGTATACACTTAGGCACGTCTAATAGTATCCTCCCCATCGGGTTCACTACTATTATTTGTGTGACCGAAGGAAAACCAACTATTAATTTTATTTGTCATAAAGTTAGGTTGATAAGAATAAAATTAATGGGTAAAACCTCCTCTTACAAATGTTTGATTTTGTATATGTCCACACTATCGTGGCATGCAAAATTCACGGTGATTTGAGGTGTTGGTTAATTTAAAATAGTATTGTTTGAGGAATCAATATTATTCTAAATTTAGAATCTTGACCAAAGTTTATTTTTGTGATTCTTAGGATGACTTTCAACCCACTAGCAATTATACTGAAAGAGAACAAACTTACTGGCCCCAATTATATTGATTGGAAAAGGAACTTGGACATTGTTCTTACTGTTGAAAGTTATAAGTTTATACTGACTGAGGCTTGCCCTAATACACCTGACGGTGACTCTACCCCAGAGGAGATTGAGTATCATAAGAAATGGGTAAAAGCAGATGAGATGGCGCGGTGTTACATTTTGACATCAATGTCAAATGTATTGCAACATCAGCATCAAGATTTACCAACAGCTTATGATATAATGAACAATCTCAAAGAACTCTTTGGACACCAGAGTCGGACTGCTAGGCAAGAGGCAATGAAACAATTAATGACAGCCACCATGTCTAAGGGGACATCCGTAAGGGATCATATCCTCAAAATGATGGTTTATCTGAACGAAATACAAGTCCTTGGAGGAGAAATCAATGGGAAAACCCAAGTCGATATAAATCTCCAAACGCTACCCAAAAGTTTTGAGCAGTTCCGCCTGAACTATAACATGAACAAAAGAGAGTATATGTTGGTGGAACTTCTGACAAAACTACAGACAACAGAAGGTATATTTCGTCAAAGTTCTCAGATTCACTATGCTGAAAATGGTTCTACTTCTAAGCCAAAAGGCAAGAAGAAAGCTGGTCTTTCAATAAGATGAAATACGGACAAATTTGGAATGAAGAAGCCAAAAAGCATTTGTCATCTCGCCAGAACAAATTTCCATCCTGGAATCAGAACAATAAAGGTATATCTCATGCTCTATTAGTTGAAACATGTTTAGCGGTGTTATCTACCAGCACCTGGTGTGCAGATACGGGAGTCACTGATCAAATCTGCAATTCTTTGTGGGGGTTCCAGGAAACCTGACGACTATTTGAAGGAGAGATAACCGACTACATGGGCAATGCTACTAAGGTGGCAGCTGTTGCAGTGGGACCGATTCAGCTTGCACACTAGATGCTCTTTGCCTTTTTCAATGAATCACTCTGGTTGCTTCATATGGATGTTTTCTTCAAGACTTCTGTTAAGAAAAGTTGTCTTGACATCCATTTGCCAAATCTCATAATCCATATGAGCAGCAATGGATAAGAGTATCCGGATAGACTTAAGCATAACTACTGGTGAAAATGTCTCCTCATAATAGATTCTCTCTTTCTATGTGTACCCTTTCGCAACAAGCCTTACTTTGAAGGTTTCTACCTTCCTGTCTGTCCCTCTTTTCCTTTTGTAGACTCACTTGCATTCAACGGTTTTTACACCATTTGGTGGTTCTACAAGCTCCCAGACCTTATTAGAATACATAGATTCTATTTCAGAATTCATTGTCTTTTGCCAAGATACTGCATCTTTATCTTGGAGTGCTTCGTTATATATCTGGGGATCAAGTTCATGTTTTCCCGGGATCAAGTCCGAAGACTCTCCCAAAAACATGAATCTCTCAGGTTGCCTAACAACCCTCCCACTACGACGAGGCACTGTCTGTAACTGTGCATCATTTGTAACATGTGTTACAGTTTTTGTGGTACTTCATCTTGTACTGTTGGTACTAAAGTAGACGTGTCCTCTCTTATTTCTTCTAGAACAATTTTACTTCTGGGCTTGTGGTCTATAATATAGTCTTCTTCTAAAAACTGGGCATTGGTGCTAACAATGACC
Source organism: Zingiber officinale (assembly GCF_018446385.1). Taxonomy (NCBI): domain Eukaryota; kingdom Viridiplantae; phylum Streptophyta; class Magnoliopsida; order Zingiberales; family Zingiberaceae; genus Zingiber; species Zingiber officinale. The sequence continues at coordinate 21,411,513 of NC_055989.1, forward strand.
TTCTGGTCTTTAGGACTATAAAATAAACCACCTTTCGTTCCTCTATGATAACCCACAAACACGCAAACTTCTGTATGAGATTCTAAGTTACCAGCATCTGCTTTCAGCACATGTGCTGGACTCCCCCAAATCCGAATATGTCTTAGACTGGGCTTTCGCCCATTCCACAATTCTGTGGGAGTAGAGGATACTGATTTAGAATGTACCAAGTTCAGAATGTGCGCTGCTGTTCAAGAGCGTATCCCCAAAACGAATTTGGTAATTCTGAATAACTCATCATCGATCTAACCATCTCCATAAGGGTGCGTTTGGTTCAAGTCATCATCTATAACCTTGGTTATGTGATTACCAGGTAATCACATAACAAAGATTATAGGGAATATAACATAACTTATTAGGTGTTTGGTTCGATTAAGATTATACAATTATTTAATTTTACATTTACTAATTTACCCTTTAACTTTTTGAATTAATTTAATTCAATTAAAACCTTCCTCCTCCTCTTATCTGTCTGCTTTTCCAAACGAGAGCGGAAGGAAGGAAAAACAAGAAAGGAAAGCAGTCAAAAAAGGGAGAGAGACGCTCGTTGTTGTGTTCGTCTTCCTCCATCAGCCCCTGCTGTTGCTCCCGTGGGCACAATAAACTTCTTCACGCTTCTGCTGCTGTTTCCCTTACTTGTTTCCGCCACCCCGCCTCCATCTCCGCCGCCGCAGCCGCCGCGGACAGGGCGCAGCCGGGAAACCCAGGGGGAGATCGACGCGCTTACAGCGTTCAGGCTCGCGCTCCGTGACCCTCTCGGCGGGCTCGACGGCTGGGACGAGGCGTCTCTCTCCGCACCTTGCGACTGGCGCGACGTCGCGTGGGAGCCGAACGCCGCCCGCGTCGTCGAGCTCCGACTCCCTCGCCTTCGCCTCTCCGGCCTCATCTCTCCTCGACTTGCTGACCTCCGGCTTCTGTAGAGTTTGAGCCTCCAGCTTCTGTAGCGTTTGAACCTCCTCATTGGCTCTGTGCCCGCTGCCTTTCTTCCAGGTATCCGCTATCTGGACCTCTCCTCTAATGCATTGGCCGGCCTTGTCCCGGCCAACCTCTCTTCCGCCACCACGCAGCTCCAGTTCCTCGACCTCTCCTACAACCGCCTCCGCAACATCATCCCCGGAGACCTCGACCGTCTCCCTGCGCTTTCTTTCCTCTACCGTGGAAACAAAGCTTTCCTCTTTGGGCAATTTTGGAAAAAAATGTTGATAACCCCGGAATCGTAGAAAACCTAAGGTTTTCAAGGTTTTTTGATTCCTGGTTCTATTCCCTAATTGCTGATGTGGCGATAATGTTGCATTACCCGGAATCGCCAATTACTTAAACCAAACACGATTATCGTTGATAACCAACTAAGGTTATCAACGATAACCCCGAACCAAACATGCCCTAAGAGTCATATTCCTTCGTTTTGCCACACCATTCTGTTGGGGTGTACCAGGTGCAGACAACTGGGATTGAATCCCGGCTTCTGATAAGTAATTCCTAAACTCTCCTAAGAGGTATTCGCCACCATGATCAGACCGTAGTGCTTTGATACTTTTACTAAGACGGTTCTCCACATCAGCCTTGTACTCTTTGAACTTATCAAAGCACTCAGACTTGCGGCGCATCAAGTAAATGTATCCGTATCTCGAATAATCGTCTATAAAGGATACAAAGTATTCGAAACCACCTCTTGCATGGATAGACATAGGATCACACAAATCAGAATGAACCAGTTCTAACACATCTTTGGCTCTATATCCCTTGTCCTTAAAAGATCTCTTGGTCATTTTACCTTCTAAGCAAGATTCACAAGTTGAAAAGTTTTCCAACACTAATGAATCCAAGAGTCCATCGGCTATAAGCCTTTGAATCCTACTTAAATTAATATGTCCAAGCCTTAGATGTCAAAGATATGTCTGGTTCATTTCCGAAGGTTCTTTTATCTTATTAGAATTAGAAGATGTGTTATTAATTTCCATATTTTGCATTGTGAGAGAAATTGGATTTAAAATATATAAATTGCTAACTAATGCACCAGAACTGATAATAACCCTTTTTCTCTTTATAACCACATTGTCATTAAAAGAAACAGAATATCCATCCAAATACAGTTTAGAAACTAAAATTAAATTATTTCTAAAACTGGGTACATAAAGATAATTTCTTAAAACCAAAATTATATTCCTATCAAAAGATAAGTAGACGTCTCCCACTGCAACAGCCGTCACCTTAGTAGCATTGTCCATGTAGACGGTTATTTATCCTTTAAATAGTCATTGGGTTTCCTGAAACCCCTGCAAAGAGTTGCAGACATGATCAGTGGCTCCCGTATCTACACATCAGGTGCTGGTAGATAACACCGCTAAACATGCTTCAACTACATCCTTTCAACTTAGAAGTAGAACCATTTTCAGCATAGTGAATCTGAGAATTATGACGAAATAGCCATTCTGCTGCCTGAAGTTCTGTCAGTAATTCCGCCAATGAATACATTTTTTTATTCATATTATAGTTCAGGCGGAAATGCTCAAAACTTCTGGATAGCGTTTGGTGAATCATATCGATCTGGGTTTCCCCATCAATTTCTCCTCCAAAGATTTGTATTTCGTTTAAATAAGCCATCATCTTTAGGATATAATTCCTTACGGGAGTCCCCTCTGTCATGGTGGCTGTCATTAACTTTCTCATAGCTTCTTGCCTAGCGGCCCGATCCTGGTAACCAAAAAGATCCTTGAGATTGTTCATTATATCATAAGCTGTTGGTAAATCCTGATGCTGATGTTGCAGCACATTTGACATTGAAGTCAAAATGTAACAACGCGTCATCTCATCTGCCTTTACCCATTTCCTATGATTCTTAATCTCCTATTGGGTAGACTCACCATTAGGCGCATTAGGACACTCCTCTGACAGTACAAACTTATAGCCCTCAGCAGTTAGGACAATGTCCAGGTTTCTTTTCTAATCTATATAATTGGAACCAGTAAGTTTATTCTCTTTCAGTATGATGGACAGTGGGTTGAAAGTCATTCTAAGAATCACAAAATAAACTTTCGTCAAAACTCTAAATTTAAAATAATATTGATTTCTCAAACAATACTATTTAAATTAACCAACACCTTGAACACCGTGAATTTTGCATGTCACGATAGTGTGGATGTATACAAAATTGAGCATTTGTAAGAGGAGGTTTTACCCATTAATTATCTTGTCAACCTATGATAAATAATTAATAGTTGGTTTTCCTTCGGTCACACAAATAATAGCAGTGATTCCGATGGGGAGAATATTAATAGACGTGCCTAAGTGTATACCATTACTTGACACTTAGTCCATTAAATAAGATTGTGCCCCTTCCGATGGGGAAGATCACACGCTCCTAATTAATTTCCTATAGTCATCCAAAAATGGAAGTTTGATCTAGTGATTCACAAACAAACTCATCCGATATGGAGGAAGGCACTCAGAGCCAACACGCAAGTTTGTTTGCATCACTTACAAACCAGTAATGGAGACCGTGGAATTTAAAAAATAAAATCCCTCTCCCATTTAGTTATTTATGGTGAGGAATTTTAACCTAGTAAGCACACATCACACACATAACAGTAAATAAAATCAATAAATATGGAAAATAATTTTCCAACAATTATAACTTCTTCCATCACTATCCTTCGCGTGTTGTCATCCCCAAGGATCATGCCGTCGGATCCATCGAGCTTCCTTTTCCACTGTGCCTCTGGTCCTCCAATAGCACCACGCCTCGTAAGGATATGATCCGCGATAAAAATAGAATTTTACATATATCGATCTTATATTCCATAAAGGAATGTACATGTAATCTAGATTGAAACAAAAATGTAAAATCCTAATAACTAATACAGCTCCTGCTGTATTTAATATTACAATCATGCACACACAATAAAATGCCCTTGACATGTCCAAGAGTTCAATCACACACAATATCTAAATGTCATAATAGTTGGAGCCTGCAACCACAAAATTAGCACATCCTACTATTATCCTGCCTAAATTATATATGACATGTGCATAATCTAGCAGAATTCTAAACACACAGAGGCAAACCATAGCTCTTATAGCAATTGTTGGTTGGTCCTAGGAAAATCGTGCCGGTTCCACTGTACAAAAATTTTGTGCAAGTGTCGAGCCTTTCCTAAACAACCTATTGTGTTCTTTAAAAATTAAATTAGGAATCGCAAACGGAACTTAATATTATTGATTCCAAATTTAACTTATCTGTTCTTAATGGTTTAGACTTAGATCGCAAGCGGAACTTAACACTATTGATCCAAATTCACCTATGTTATAAATTTAATTAAATATTAATTTCCAAAATTGGCTTTCAGAACTGCATGGCGAGGCACTAGTCCTTCTTGGGTATGAGATAATCCACCACCGCCTAAACAAAGTCTTTTAAGGAAATTTAATATTTAATTTCCTTATATAACTCTAGGTTTAACAAGAAAGAACAATCGAATCACAAATTCGAAAAATAAAAAAACACAAACTCGAATCACAAATTTGAAACTCTAGAATCATATACCTCTTGTGTTTGGAATTCATACAAAGAAGAATTAGCATGATGCGGAAAATAATTACTAATTATACCTCTTCTTTGTATGCTAATAACCTCGAGATCTTCTGCCGTATTCCTCGCCTCCTCTTGGACGTCGTGTGGGCGACGATCCTCCAAGATGAACACCATGCAAAACTCCTCCTCCTTCTCTAATATTCGGCCACCACCACCACCAAGGAACAAAAGAGAGCAAGGGGAAAGGGAAGGGAGAGAGGGTCGACCATAAGAGAGAGTACCAACAAGAGAATAAGAATTAATGTCTCATGAGGCCTCTCCTCCCCTTCTTTTATAATACTTGCCCAAGGCAAATAAGGAATGATTTTTATAAAAATTAAAATCTTCCTCTTGTTTTTCCTTTCCTCCTTTTTAATTCCTTTTTTTTCTCCTCTTGATTGAATCAATTGATTGAATGCTTTTAATAGCCGGCCTCTTGCTTGGACACCAAGCAAGGGTGGCCGGCCACATCATCATGAACAGAAAAAAATTTTATAAAATTTTATAAAAGAAGAAATGCTCATATAAAATTTTACAAGCTTTATTTCATTTTGTGGATGTTAAAAAAGGAAAGTTTTAAAATTTAAAACTTCTCTTCTAAAATTTTCTTTTTTAACATGGTTATAAAAAAGGAAAGTTTTAAATTTAAAACTCTCTTTTTAAAAGTCATGTGGATGGTTAAAAAAAGGAAAGTTTTAAAATTTTTAAAACTTTCTTTTAAATAATGTGGCATAATTCAAATAAGGAAAGTTTTATAATTTTAAAATCTCTCCTTTAAAACTTGTAGATATTTACAAAGAGAGGATTTTAAAAATTCAAAACACCCCTCCTAATTTGAATTATGGTGGCCGACCCCTTCTTGCTTGGGCACCAAGCAAAGGGCCGACCCCTTTGAGAAGGAAGTGGTCGGCCCCTATTGCTTGGTTACCAAGCCATGGGTCGGCCCCCTCTTGGACACCAAAATGGATTTTTCATGAGTGGATTTGAGGCTACGACAGGGACCTAGAGGAGAAATTGGTTTTGGCCTCCCGACGAGCTCGAGTATCTCGTGTTTGCCCCGAACACACAATTCAAGTTCATCAATAACAACTCATTCCACTAGAGAGTTATTATTGCACTACCGCATCAATCCCAAATTACATTATGGGTTCCTTCTTATCATGAGTATGTTAGTCTCCCTGTGTTTACGATATCGAATGTCCATTAATTTAATGAGTTACTAACAGCTCATTTAATTAACATCTAGTCCAAGAGTAGTATCACTCAACCTCATCGTCATGTCGGACTAAGTCCACCTACAGGGTTTAACATGACAATTCTTATGAGCTCCTCTTGAGGACATTCTCAACCTAGATTACTAGGACACAATTTCCTTTTATAATCAATAACACACACTATAAGTAATATCATTTTCCAACTTATTGGGCCTATTGATTTATCGAGCTAAATCTCACCCTTTGATAAGTCAAAGAAATAAATACTAAATATATGTGCTTGTTATTATATTAGGATTAAGAGTACACACTTCAATAATAACTAAGGTCTAGTTCTTTTATTAAGTCAATATAAAAAGAACTTACCTTAAATGGTCATACTCAATACACTTAGAGTGTACTAGTGTAATTTATTAGTCAAGATAAACTAATATCTAATTACACTACGACTATTCCAACGGTTTGTTCCTTTCCATCTTAGTCGTGAGCAACTGTTTATAATTTATAATAATTTGATAACATAATCTTTTGTGTGTGACACCACACACCATGTTATCTATAATATAAATTAATTGAACAATTACAAATATAGACATTTTTGACCAATGTGATTTTTTATTTCAAAATAAATATTTACAAAAGTTAGGCTTTTAGTATACACTCTAACACATTTATCTAATTACCCTTACTTAGGTCGTCATTCAAGCCTATCAACCTTAACCTTATATACAATTAAGGAACATAGCATAGTTCCGTCATGGCAATTTGTACAGGTAGTTACACGAAAACATAATGCATTTTTAATCAAACCTTTATGCATCAACGATTGAAACACTACACTATGCATGTGTATCCACTATCTCCTTTAGCTAAATATGCATATAGATAACTTTTAACTAACCAGGTGTCTAAGCATGGTGATCTTGTTTCCAGGTTCATATAGACACACTAAGTTATACATGATCAAAGTATTCCACAATTCAAATATGAACTTGTCGAGACACTTTTGAATCAGCAACCAAGCATGTGTAACAATAATTTAGAACAAGGAGCTATATAGATAAGCCTAAAGCTAATGTAGAAACCATATGAACATAGAACTGTACCTGTGTTGAGACATTGGGAGCTCAAATTGAAACATGTACAGGAACAACCAATACCTCAAGTTATGCACGCCTAAGAACAGTGAAAACATAATAACATGGTCACCACCACTCAACTAGAACTAAATTATATACACCAACAACCAATACATAAAAATCGGACAGGAACACTAGTAACTAGAAGATCATAGTCGGACTGTGCTCACAACAATACGGAACCCAATCTATTTCAACCTAAACTAAAGAGAACAACACATAATATGATCTTGAATTTCAGCAATGCAGTAAATCCATATCCGTTCAGCAACCAAATCTGACTTCGACCAATTCAGAAATACCAAATAAGAAATTCAACATCCATAAGAATTAGAGTTTGATCCCAAACTTGTGGACGACACCGTAATGCATAAATCCGAACAGTGATAGAGAACTTGGCAACGCAAAAACACAATAGAATACACCCAAATGGCACAATCTACTTCTATCTTTGAATCGAAACAATCAAGCGACAATTGAAACCGTTGTTAAATCTGTAGCTTCCACATAACCAAACAAAGTCCTTTGTCAAATCCGAAAGAGTCGAGAAACAGGAACAAGAACTATCAGAAAAGAAAATAGAAACCCCATTATTCACCAGCAAAACCTCATCCTCCTCAAAACTGACCAGAATACACAAGAAACCCCCATCCCCTAAATCCGCCTACCATGGTTGAATACAAAGAAAATCGAGCAACAAGGACCGAACCCCAAAGGAAAGCCGTGTGCACATATGCAAGACTCACAAGAAGAACCAACGAAACACAAAATCGCTTGCTTTCGTTTAACTCCGAGACAATTGAACATATCACAGAACAAGTAAGAACACCTTCGACGCTCACAGATTCAACATCGATCTACCTAAAAGTCCTACCCGTACTTACAAGAAAGAATACTTGCCTTTCTGAGTTATCTCTCCCGCCGAGACGCGCGCTTGTCCTCCTTTTCTTCCGTCCGACCCAATCGTGGCCACCTTCCTCAATTCTCCATTCGACGAAATCACCTCTCCCTTTTCCCTGCATCTCCTCCCTTTTTAAGGCACCCGCACCCCTCTCTAATTGGGCCCCAAGTCAACTAATTAGTCCACCTCCAATTCTGATCCATAAAGTTTAGATTGGATGTTAACTTAGCTCCTCTAATAATAATAATAATTATTATTATTATTATTATTATTATTTAGAAAATTTGCCCTAATAATAATTTTTTTAAAAAAAATATCAAGTCCAAAATCGTTGGAGACAGTAGGATCTTATATATTCACTTTAAGAGATGAAGTCATTTTCTGAAAATATTTTAAGCAAACCATAATAATCAGATCCACGATGGGATCTGAGTTTATAACTCTTGATAAATGTGGTGAAGAGTCTGAATGACTATGACAATTCTTAGAAGATATTAAGAGATGATCGAAACTGGTGCTGTTAATTTGCATACATTATGATAGTCTATCAGCAATTAGCCAGACACAAAATCATCTATATAATGGTAAGTCTAGGTATATACGTCATAGATATATATCTTTAAACAACAACTCTCAAAAGGAGTTATTACAGTTGACCATATGAAGTCAAATGATAACTTAACGAATCTGCTAACCAAATGGTTAAATCAAGAGTTAGTTGCAAGCTTATTAAGAGGAATGAGTTTAATGTCGTTGTTCCGTGCAGAGGACATCTAACCTATGCTAACGGGAGATCCCAAGGAATATGTTCAAAGGGATAACTAATTTGCAATAATTAGACACACTGTGGGGGGATAATATAGTAAAACAGTGACCGGACCAAGGTAAGTCGATAGACTTTTAATGATAAAGAAGAGTAGATGACTACTCTCGAGGTATCACCTATGTGAGAAAGAAGTGGGGTTGTTTCAAAGAAAATTGGAGACATAATTCTTAGAGCTTCTCACAGAACCAGACTTGTTCATAGCCAAGAATAAACACACTCATGAGAACTGATTTGTATCAGGGAGAGTCTTGAGTGAGATTTGTCAATGCTTACACAAACGATAGAATAATTCAAGGACATCATGTTTACTGTTAGCCAGTATATAAACAGATTTTCACAAGAGAAGGTTTAAAGGTAAAACCTACATATCCTATACTTGACTCAATTGTTGAATGCTATTACATACCATGTATTCCATTCATGTGGGGGATTATTGGAAATGTGAATGGAATAAAGATGTGGAGATGAAGAGACTCTATTGTGCATGAGTTGTTAGTCCCACATTAGAAGTCTCTTGGCTTTATTGTTGGTTTAAATTATAGCACATGCATTGATATTGTGAACATATGCATGGGGAGAGACTCTTTCACGGGTGGGTGCAAATCTAGGACCTAGATTATACTGAACTAAGGTTGACTTGTGTGCTAGCACGACCTACGCACGTTGCATGTTGGACCGATCGAGGCAAGATTTGCCCAAGTGAATAAACTAATATTTTACCACCTGAATGTCTTTTTACTAGCTACTCAAGAATGTAACAGAAGCATTAATATGAAATTAATGATGATTCCATAATGTCTCGACATTAATGGCAACATTAAACTCATTAATGGTGATTTCGTAACGTTTCAACATTAATTGTAAGATATCACAAAATTAAATAATAAATATTATTGGACGAAAAATCTTATTGGATTTTTCAGGAATTTTTAGAAATTTTTCGGGATTTAAACGGAGTCCGTACGACCCATTTTGAGGGGATGGATTCGGGATACAGTGAAGGTCTGTTTTGGAATACCCATTTAAGTAGGAGTTAATTGAGGAATTAACTTAACGTTTAATTAAACTAACTTAACTTAAGTTTTAATTAACCTAGGTTTATAATTTCCTTCTCCTATTCTTTCTCCCGAACCCCTCTTTTCTGCCCGATCCCTTCTTCCCCGACTCCTCTCCCTCGCGATCCGGTTTCATCGCTGATCGCCGGCTAGCAACGCCGATCGTCGGCCGTCGCGAGTTCACCGCCGATGGAGGGCTACTTCTCCACCGTTCCTCACCTCCGCCACTTGATCTTCCCCTCCACGAATTTGCCGATCCTTTCTCCCTCATCGTTGTGCCCTAGATTTGCTGATGCGGAGTCTCGCGCGAGCTCCATCTTCCTCGATCCATCTCCACTACCGACGTCGCTTGATGCCGTGCTGCCGGCGGACATCGCCCGATCGCATCAGCCTTGTACGACCACTGATCCTGCTTTCTTCTCCGCTGATCATCGGGAGTTATTGGGTTGTCTTCCTCTCTAGGTTGTCGCCTGCGCAGGAGGATCTTCGACAGGGGAAAACCGAGCCCTAGCATCGAACTTCGCTCGCGATCAACCCGCTGTCGGTCAAGCCTTCTTCGCTGATCCTATCTTTTGTCGATCCCCTCCCGAGCCTTGCCTCCTCCACAGAGTAGACCCACCTCTAGATTTTTGTTGCATCGTCGGAACAACAGATTCTAGCCAAGAAGGTATGCTTGCATCCTTACCTTTTTCCTCCTCTCTGTTCTATTCGACTGCCACCACCAGGGGTGATCAATCTAGGTAAGTTCATCTGGAATCTTGAAGATTCATTGATGATGGTCTAATTAGTTTCCTTTGTGATGTTCTTCCTAATGCTGGACTCGTGGGAGGCATAGGAACAGCTCCTTGATGGATTTCCTCTGGGCAGATTACTGGTCTCTATATTCTTATGACTGGGGTCTTGGGTAGCTCTCGGGTGAAGAGGTAAGGGTTCAATTGAGGTAAATGTGGTCTTGTTTGTGAGGGTTCCAGCAAAATTCAATGCTGTGTAATTGTTTCTTGGACTGATCTTGGAAAGAATTGATGTAGGAATTCTTGGTGGTTGTGTGCAGAGATTGGTAGAGGGCTGTTGAGTTACTGGATTTTTTTGCCTCCCTCAAGGTAAGTGTTTACCACTAGTTTTCTTATTAGTGTGTTACTCTGTTAAGTTTATGATGGATTGTAGAAATTTAAATTAAGTTGTATTAGATTGATTAGTGGATTTAGAAGGATTTATGATGAGATTTGATTAGTGTTTGATTGATGATGGATTATGTGAATTGAATTGGATTAATTCATGAGGAGATTTGATTATGGATTGTGTTTGGATTTAGAAAGAGTTGGATTAAGGATGATCTTACCATCTACTTTGGTTTGGATATTTAGGTGGAATTAAACAGGGTTACCTAATCGACGTAGGATTAGGTTATGGGTTTAGCTAGTTGTTGATTATGTGATTAGCTAAATAATATATGTATATATCATGTGATCGCAGGACTTTGATCTGGACGAGCAGCGTGACGTGAGGTGGTTCTGTTGGATACGGACTTTTAAAGGCGGGTATTTCTTCCTTGACTCTATGTAGATTTTATTGAGCTTAGTGCATGGTTTTATGTGATGGATTAGGCTGCTTTTCCTTATATCGTATTGGTTGGTTGCCTTCCTGCTTGATACTTATGCTTGATCTTTGAGATGTCCTAGTTATATCATATACAGTCTCGACTCTTGATTTCTACTCTGCTGTGATTACGCGTGTAGAGTATGTATTGTAGGGATTGTCGAGTGGTTGGATTTACCATGCTGATTTTGCATATAATGTGGACTGTACGTAGCTTGGTATGTGTTTTAGGAGACATCATGTTGACCGTACATTTGCATGTTGTATGTACACACGTGTTTGGTTATGTACTTTTGGAGGAGTTAGGTTGATTGTATGTTTGTGGTTTATACACGTGTCTGGTGTGTTTATTATTGGAGGATACATGTTGATTGTATTTACGATCTGTGCATATGTGTCCAGGGGGATTATTGGAGATTTTTGGTTGATTATACGTGTATAGTTGTGTACATGTGTTCGGTGGGATATGTGGATTTATTATGACGCTTACATTCATGTTGTGGAGTGCTTATATGGAGTTAGAGTTTGCATGGATGATGACGGTGTCTGTATCATGATTATATATATATATCATGTTCATCATTCATTGCATACTGACGACTATCGTCTCCTTTGTAGTTGAGAGGGTTGTCAGTTTTTATAGCTGTCCACTCTACCACTGATGGAGAGTGGTAGCTGGGAGTGGAGCTATGTCCTGTCGCGCTCATTCAGCCGCTCGTTGTTCTGTCAGCCTCGACCACTCTGGAGTAGTGGGTCTTGAGGGTACAGTAGGCAGAGGGTTTGAGTTGTGAGTGGTCAGGGACCCTTAGCTATGTAGTTATATAACTGCTTAGCTGACCGTTCGCTTCGGCCGCCTATAGCGGTGCATGTACTGGAGGCTTGTACGGTTTGTCACGGACCCAAGCCTCTCGGCCATACAGGGGTCGTGGTGTCTAGAGAGGTGGCGGGGGTGACCATGGAGCATGCATACGCATTTGATGCGCGGTGCATCTTTGGAGATATATTTGCATACATGCCTAGTAGATACTAGTTGCATGTGTTTGTGGTATGTTGCATTTGTTTGCGATATGATTGTTGCATATGGTTGTCATGCTGCATACATGTCATTTATTTTACATGTATACGCATTGTATTTATATTGCATAGGTGTCATGTGGGTATGTTGCAGATCCGGTGAGTTTACTGATCATTGTACCATATGTGATTTCCAGATTAGGTATGTATACATCATTATGTTAGTTGTGGTTTGTGCAATTTTTATATGTCAGTTATGATCGTTATACATGTGAGATGATGGTATGAGTAGTATTCTTTATTCCTCGTATACTTGTGATCTCCGTCATTTGTTATTGACCACCTATCTTGTCTATTGCCATTCGAGTTACCTATACTCACCACCGCACGTATACATTTATGTTTTCGGGTAGATGGTTGGAGTGTCGCTCGGAGTATCCTGTCTGTTGGTGTCACATCCGAAGACTGTGTTCGTTTTCTATTGTATATTCCTTTCTTATTCGTGGCATTGTATTTGTGTTTAGCCATGTGGCTATCTTATTCTTTTGGTGTTGTATTTGTGTTTAAGCCGTGCCGGCATGCATTGTATTTATTTGTGTTGTGTGGGCTTTACTTCGTTTTTCCGCTGTGTTTTGGTACAGCCGTGTGGGCTGTTATATATATAACTGCGTGGTTGTGATTGTTTCATTCCAGCCGTGTGGGCTGTTATTATAACTGCGTGGTTGTGTATATAAATATTCCAGCCGCATGTGGCTGATGTATTTTGCTTGTAGTGATGCTTCAGATTGTCACCGGTACAGGGGAGATGTTGTCGGATTTTTGTCTGGCAGAGATTCCTTTGGGGGCGTGACATTAATAGTGACATTAAACACATTAATAATAATTCCGTAATGTCTAAGTATTAATGAAGACATTAAATGCATTAATGATAATATTAAACTCAGTATTAAATGACCATAATTTGGTCATTTATTGCAAGCAAAGTGAGAGCTTCTATATAAGGAGGCTAGATCTTGAGCAAAGAGAGAGAAAAAGCGAAAGTGAAAATAAAAGAATTCCTCCACCTTTGTTCCCCAATTCTTTTTTCTCAGTTATGCATCCGTTCGGCTAAACTACTTATGATAGCACTCAAGTGCATTCTCAATTCTCCATGAACAACCAGTACTTGATTGTGTGCATGGTTTTGCCGTTGTATCCGATAAACATACGACCCGAGAGAACCTTGAAGCACAATCGGAGGGGGGATGAATCTGTTTCAAGGAAACTGCGTTGAACGCAGGCTTCGGTATCTTAGTCAATGAATTCTCTTCTCGATTCGGCGAACTCCCGATTCTGCTACACACCGCATCAACTTCGCAACTTGGACAACCGGAAGCTTGGCAAAACTAGCCCTGCTGGCAACCTGAGATTATCCGCTTAGGTCATCTCAACAGATAAGTTAGAATTAATTTTGTGTAATTTCAATTCAGTATTTTTTTTCCCAATATCGCCGGCAATAGATTGTTTAACAGTAGATATTTCTAAATTACTAATAACATTTTCAGTAGATACCTGGTTAATGGTAACTAGATGCATGATATTAATTTTGCAATTGCTCTAGCTATTTATTTTTTGCAGATTAAAATGGCTCGCTCGCCTATGATCAGCCGAAGACACAAACTAAAGAAAATTGTGCTGCTTCAACAAACAACCAATAATATGTTTGTTTTCTTATTTGCCATCTATTATGTAGTCCTATCTTTGTATCAATAAGGTTTATGCGATCAAAACTAAGGAAGAGAATATTATTAGTCAAATGAGATGAATGATTAGTTAGAATATTATGTGATATAGTTAGAGATGTTAGGAGATTAAAACCTAGTAAGAATGCATCTATAGAAGAGGTTGTGGAAATGTTTATTTATACCTTGGCTCATCATAAAAAAGGTAAAACAATTAATCTATTTTTTTTTACGGAGTAGAGAAACTATGAATAAGTGATTTCATCAAGTTCTTTATGTAATTATGAGATTACATGATATTTTGCTTAAAAAGCCGGAGCCTATTACTCAAGATTGTCAATATTAGAAATGGAAGTGTTTTCATGTACTTGAACAATATAATTAAAATATATATCACATTAATATGAAAAATTTATCTTGCAATACCAATAAATTCTAAATGTTGCTAAAAAAAAAAATCTCTTTTGGTATTAGTAGGGATACCTAGGAGTTTTTTTAATGGGACATTGATTAAAGTTACACTAGTGAAGAGAAGGCTCGATATCGCATAAGAAAGAGATGTATTTCAACAAATGTCTTAGGTGTTTGTTGCTGAAATATGCAATTCATATATATATTGCCAGGATGGGAGGGCTCACATTGGTCGTGTGTTTTGAAATGCAATCTCAAGGCCTCATGGTCTAAGAGTCCCACGAGGTACATTATGTTGCAGTTTCCAGTTTGTGAAAAAAATCCATTAATCTTACTACTGTCCAACTTAGCCAAAAGTAAATTTTCAATTTGAAAGGTTATTATTATTTGCTGAACTCTAGATACTACAATGTAAATGATTTTCTTATACCATATAGAGGACAACGGTATCACCTCAAGGAATTCAATGGTCATCGACCTGAGATAGCAGAGGAATACTTCAACATGAAGCATTCCAAAGTGAGAATTATAATTGCAAGATGTTTTGGGCTGCTAAAAGGAAGATGGAAGATCCTTGCATCACCTTCCTTTTTCTCAATTCAAACCCAAGTTCACATTATAATTGTGTGTTGCCTTCTACACAATTTAAACCGCAAGTTTATGAGTTTTGACTCTCAAGAATTAATTATGGAAGAAGAAGTGGAGAGTGAGGATGAGGAAAGTGATGAAGGTTATGAAGTAGAATATGTTACAAATATTACTCCAACTAATTAGTGGTTGCAATTCAGAAATAATATGGTGACTAACATGTATAACATGTGGACTACTAGACTCAATAGCAATATGTGGATTAGTAATTTGTCGTATTTATTATTTATACGCTGATTAGAACATGGGGGTATTTTAATATTGTGACTGTACTGGATTTGTTAACATCTTCTAATGTATGACTCTCATAGTTTACTACATTACTTTAAATGCACTCTCTATGTTCATCTTGTGGCTGTTTTTATTTTATGACTATAGTAGAATTGTTAATATATTTTTATACGTAATAGTGATGATTTTCATCATGTGATTGTATTGAAAATATTAACATCCTTTAATACATAATATTCTGAATGTATAAATTTCAGTTTGCTATATTACTTTATATTTTCCAGAAAGTGAACTTTATTATATACTATTTGCTTGGTAGCACATATGATTTTTTTAGGAAAGTCTACACCTATGGTTGCTCGTGGGAGGGGAAAGAACAAGCAATGTTGGAAGGATGAGGAGATTGATGCCTTAATTGATATTCTACAAGAACTAGCTTATGATCGTTTGTGGAAAGTGGATGGGGGATTTAAAAATAATTGCGTGTTTAAAGTGCACAAAATGTTGGTGAGCAAGATTCCCAATTTCGATAAGGAAGTCGATATCCACATTGATTCTAAGATTAAATGGCCAAAGAAAAAGTACAATCTAATTTCAGAAATATGTATGTAAAGTGGTTGTCAACGGGATGATGTTGAGCATAAAATCAATTGTAAGAAACAATGGTTTGATGAATGGTGTTTGGTAAATTAAATAATTATCCACTAGTGTATGTTAAATAGTTATTTCTTGCTAAGTTCTAACACACTTTTGTTTTCAATTGTTTTTTTTATTTCTTGTACATCTTTTGTATATAATCGCAAGAATGCAGTTGGGTTGTTGAATTTTAGATTTCCTTATTTGCGCAAGCTAGACATGATTTGGGATAGGGATAGAGCAACAGGAATCCACGCTAAGGATCTTGTTGAAGTTGGCGGGGGCACTGGGGGCGAACGTATTCATCTTTTTTGTCACAATTGTTGAAGTTAGTGCAGATGTCAATTGTCCAAAAAATATGACCGTGTGTTCTTCCTAGATAGTCAAGATGAAATGATGCACAAGAATCTCCAAATAGATCATCAACAACTCAAGCAATAAAGAAGCTCAAAAAGTTGTCACCCAAGAGAATTTTTTTTTACAAAAGCGAGAAGCCCAAAACACTTAAGCAAACTATTGATGTAAGGTTAGACACCTTTACTACTAAGGTTGAGTCTGTATGTGATCACCTAATATCACAATATGCTATTATTACAAATACTTTGGTTGCAGAGTCTAAATGATGAATCCCTCTCTGATGAGAAGATGTAAGAAGTAATTAATGAACTTCTAAATATTGACATATCTCCCATGAATATTGACAGGGGTACTTAAATATGCTATAGTGAACTTGTTAAAGTTCAAGTTATATTTACTTTGTCAAGTCATTTGAGAAGGTCCTCTATGTAGGATTGTAAAGCGCTAGAGGGGGGAGGGGGTGAATAGTATTCGTGGCTAATTCATTCGTTTTGAGTAAATACACAGTAAAAAATAAAGATAAACAACACAAACACCAAGAATTTACTTGGTTCGGAGCCGTGACTTCTACTCCAAGGTTCGCACGTGAGAGTGCTTTCGATGGACAATCACTAATCAGTCGGAAAGAGTACAAATACAGTTTTACAAGTAATTTGAAAATTAAAGAATACCGACAACTTTGTATAAGGAAATCTTCAATAGAATCGTAGTTGGAGCTTTCGGGCGTCGTAGAAGTGTTTTCTGAGCAGCTCAAAGAAGCGAAAGTTGTTCATGATCTTGTTCGGTCGAACCTTGCTTTTATAGGTTGTTACAGGCATTGGAACCCCTTCGGGCGCCTGAAACACGTGGTTCGGCCAATTGATGTGCCACATCAGCTTACATATAACTTTTGAGTTCTGGGCACCTGAACCGACTCCGAGCGCCCAGACTAGCTTTTTCCAGTCCCTTATTTTCTGCAAAATAACGTTAGTCCAGACATAAAACAATATATATAATATGAGATTTGACAGTCTCTGACTGTCTGATTCTGACTTTGAGTTTCGTCGAAACTCTAGGTCGAACCGAAGCCTACTGTTCCTTCTTCAGGGAACGCGTCCTCACCTACTCCTCTCAGGAGAAGTTATCTGTTGCCAGATCGGTCCTCCAAATCAACTGGAGTTTTGCTCAGCGCCCGAGGCTTCCGGTCTTCATGCTAGACGTTCGCTCCATGACCTGTTCAGACTTCCACCCGGTCCGCAACCACCAAGATTTCAACTTAGAGTCTTCGACTCGAGGATTTTACCCGAAGCGCTCGACCCGCCAAGACTTTTCACCTAAGGTTACCACCCCCTAGGACCTAGGGTTATCACCTCGTAGGGTTTTCCACCTGCCTAACCGTAGCTAGGACTTTTCATCATCTGAGGTTATCACCCCCTAGGACATAGGGTTAGCACCCTCTAGGGTTTTCCTGTTAGAATGTATACTAAAAGCCTAGCTTTTCGTATAAACATTTATCTAGAAATAAGAATCACATTGGTCAAATGTCTACATTTATAATAAATGTAGTTGTTCAATTAATATTATAGATAACATAGTGTGTGGTGTCACACACAGAAGATCATGTTATCAGTACCTTATAAATTATAAACAGTAGCTCACGACCAAGATAGAAAGGAACAAACCATTGGAAGGTCGTACTGTAATTAGGTATTAGTTTATCTTAACTATATAATTACACTAGTACACTTAGAGTGTATTGAGTAAGACCATTAGAGGTCGTTTCTTTTATACTGACTTTATAAAGGAACAAAGACCTCAGTTATTATGGAAGTGTGTGCTCTTAATCCCAATATAATAACAAGCACATATATTTGATATTTATTTCTTTAATTTATCAATGGGTGAAATTTAGTTCGATAAATCAATAAGCCCGATAAGTTGGGAAATGATATCACTTATAGTGTGTGTTGTTGATTATAGAAGGAAACTGTGTCCTAGTAATCTAGGTTGAGAATGTCCCCAAGAGGAGCTCATAAGGATTGTCATGTTAAACCCTGCAGGTGGACTTAGTCCGACATGACGATGAGGTTGAGTGGTACTACTCTTGGACTAAGATATTAATTAAATGAGTTGTCAGTAACTCACTTAATTAGTGGATATTCGACATCTTAAACACAGGGAGACTAACACACTCATAATAAGAAGGAGCCCAAAAATGTAATTTAGGATTGGTGCGGTAGTTCAATAATAATTCTTTAGTGGAATGAATTATTATTGATGAAATTAAGTTGTGTGTTCGGGGCGAACATAGGATGCTTAATTTTATCGGGAGACCAAAACCAATTCCTCCTCTCGGTCCCTATCGTAGCCTCTTGTATATAGAGATTTATACCCACCTTCTTACCCATCCTATAGGGGCCGACCAAGCTAGCTTGGAGACCAAGCTAGGGCCGGCCATGGTTTGGTTCATGGGTGAATTCATGTGGCCGGCCCTAGCTTGAACTCAAGCTTAGGTGGCCGACCCTATTAAAATAAAAAGGAATTTTAATTTTTAAAATTTTTTTCTTATGTGGATAACATGATTTAAAAGAGAGTTTAAAAATTTAAATCTTTCCTTTTATAAGATTCTACAAAAGATTAAGAGAAGAGCTAAATCTCTTTCCTTATTTGTAGATTAAAAGGTTAATTTTAATTTTGGTAAAAACTTTCCTATTAATCATGTTTATTATTTAAAAGAAAGTTTAAAAATTAAAAATTCTCTTTTATTAGTTTTTACAAAAGATTAAGAAAAAATTTAATATCTTTCCTTATTTGTAGATTAAAAGAGATTTTAATTTTTAGAGATAACTTTCTTTTTATCCACATGTTAAAAGAAAGATTTTAATTTATAAAATTTCTTTTTTATTAACCAATCATGAAGGGAAAAAATTATTGGAGAAATTTTTTATAAATTTCTGGAAGCAAATAAGGAAGTTTTAATTTGTATTTAAAATTTTATTTGCTTGGAAATTTTATGGTGTGGCCGGCCATTGTAAATTGAAAAGAAAAATTGTTTTAATTAAATAAATTTTCTTTTTCAATGGCAAAAGAATTAAGGAAGTTTTTATTAAATTTTCCTTATTTGCCAAGACCAAGGATTATAAAAGAGGGGGTAGAGAAGGCTTCATGGCGAACAACTCTATTCTATTTTCTCCCTCTTTTTCTTCCTTGGTGTGGCCGGCCATCCTCTCCTCCTCTCTTCTCTTTGATGGCCGAACCTCATCCTTCTTGTGGAGATTCATATGGTGGCCGGATCAAGTTTAGAGAAAAAGAAGAAGAAGGAGAGAAAGAAAGTTTTGTTTCTAGCATTCCTTGGAGCATGGTGGTGGTGGCCGAACCTCTTCATCCTAGGAGAAGTTTTGATGGCCGAAACTCGTAAGGAAGAAGAAGGTGCTTGGTGGTTCTCATCTCGGAAGATCGTTGCCCACACAACGTCCGAGGTTAGAAGAGGAATACGGTAGAAGATCAAGAGGTCTTTCTAAAAGGTATAACTAGTATTTTTCCTTTTCGCATCATACTAGTTATTTTTGGAAATAATACCAAATACAAGAGGCATGTGATTCTAGTATTTCGAATTTGTTTTCGATGTTATGTTCTTTTTTTTTCTCCTTGTGATTTGATTGTTCTTTTCGGTTGACCTAAAGTTGTTTAAAGAAATTAAATATTAACTTTCCTTAAAAGGCTTTGTCTAGTTGGTGGTGGTTGTTCCCATATTCAAGAAGGTCATGTGTCTCACCACGTCAGTACTGGAAGCCAATTTTGGAAATTAATATTTAATGAAATTAATAACCTAGGTGATTTAGATAGAACGTGTTAAGTTCCGCAGGAGATCCGAGTCTAAACCTAAAAGAACAAATAGATTAAACTTTGGATCAAACGTGTTAAGTTCCGCAGGCGATCCAAGTTTAATTTAAAATAACACATGGTAGCTATGAAAAGGTTCAGACCTTTGTACAAAATTTTTGTACAGTGGAACCATTAGGTTTTCCGAGTAGCAACCAACATTTCCACCTGCCTAGAATCCACTAGGACTTTTGCCTAAGATAACTTAGGACTTTCCTGTAAGCTCAATTAACCTTATTAGACAACAAAACATCTTAACTTTTGAATCTTTTGCCATTATCAAAACATAAGTTTGATCATCTGGTGCTTCCTACACCAACAATCTCCCCCTTTTTTTTTTATGACAACCAGGTTCAAAAGTTAAGTAAATATATAGCAGTTTAATGAAAAACATTTAAAGAAAAATATAGCATTTTCTCACTAAGTATTAGCTCCCCCTTAATTTAACACTCTCCTTACATTTTGATCATTCTCTCCCCCTTTACTATATATCAAAAATAATTTAGGGAGGAAAGGTTTTTACTATATTTAACTTAAGCTCCCCTGAATGGTAGCACTTTAAAAAAAAACTTAGCTAATTTTTAAGCGTTGAAAGTGAGTCAGTTTTTTTAAAAAAACTTAGTTAAACTTAGCTTTAAAAATAATTACTTTGAAAAATACTTATCTAAATTAGAAATGCTTTGAAAATACTTAGTTTTTTCAAAAAAATTTGGTCAAATACTTAGGTTTTGAAAAACTTTTGATAAAAACTTGGCTTTAAAAAGATTTTGATAAAAATTTAGGTTTGAAAAAGATTTTGATAAAACATTTAACTTAAAAAGGATTCTTTATAAAAATACTTACCTAAAAAGATGAACTCTTTTAAAAATAAACTTTATCAAATACTTAGCTTTATCAAAACTTAGTTAAGTACTTAGCTTTAAAAAAAAATTTGATAAAAAACTTAGTTAAGTACTTAGTTTAAAAAATATTTTAATAAAAGCTTAGTTTCAAAAATTTTGATCAAAATTTAGTTAAGTACTTAGCTTTTAAAAAATATTTATAAAAGCATAGTTAAGTATTTAGCTTGAAAAATACTTATCTTAGAAAAAACTTAGTTTGATGAAAACTTAGGATGTGTTTGGTTTGCACGTTTTTCATTTTTATTTTTTTAAAAACACATATTTCTGAAAAATGGTATTTGGTTTGTATTTTCCATGTCCATTTTCTAAAAAAATAGATAGTATTTTCTAGAAAAATAGAGAACAACGAAAAATCATTTTCCATTT
The DNA here is from genome assembly GCF_018446385.1 of Zingiber officinale. Classification (NCBI taxonomy): domain Eukaryota; kingdom Viridiplantae; phylum Streptophyta; class Magnoliopsida; order Zingiberales; family Zingiberaceae; genus Zingiber; species Zingiber officinale. Next base: position 21,433,000 of record NC_055989.1, read on the forward strand.
TTTAGAAAACGCTTGTTTTCCAGAAAATGAAAATGGAATATGATATGCGTAAACCAAACACACCCTTAGGTTTTTTTTTTTTAAAAAAAAGGTTTTTAGAAAAAACACAGTTAAGTACTTTTCTATAAACTTAAAAGTTTTTCAAAAGTATTTTAACTTGTTTTTTCAAATAAGGTTTACTAAACTTCCTTTTTCAAAAATATTTTGAGCTTTTTTTTAAAAAAAAATTAACTTTGAAATTTAAAAAAATACTTTAACTCCTTCATTTTTTTAAAAAAAAAATCTAAAAATTTGAAAAGCAATGTCTTAACAAAAAAAAACTTAATTCCTTAACCTTCCTTTTACTTCCCCTTAATTAATTAAAAAAAAAAAAGTTTTAGGGTCCTAGAGTCCAAGCATGTAAAATAAACATAAAAGTCATTATTTATTTTTTATTTTTTATTTTTTCATCTCACCCTTTCTAGGCTATCAAGCATATTTAACTTATGAATTCGTGTGAGATGGAGTTAAGTTGAGTTGATTTTATCTTTAACTTTTAAGAAAAATATTTATAATATTGAAGTATATTTCAAAAATAATTTTAAGTTAAATTTGGATTTCAAAAATATTAAAATTTGAATTTTAAAATATAAATTTAATTAGATTTAAACATTTGACAATATTAAAATTTTAAAAATTAATTATAATTTGAAAATGATTAATATTTTGGAAATTAATTATGATTTGAAAATAATTAATATTTAAAAATGATTAAGATTTTAAAAATTAATTAAACTTTTGTAATCAATTTGAAATTGATTAATTTTTTGTAATTAATTAGATTTTGAAAATAATTAAACTTTTGTGATTAATTATGAATTTTAATTGAGTTAGCTTTAATTTAATTACTTTGGGTTTGGTTAACTACTTTAAACCTATGTCCATTTCACTTTTTCTAGTTTTTTAATCAGGGAACCTTATTAGTTTTGTGAGATAGTTAATTTAATCTTCAATTTAAATTTCAATCTAAGGATTGATCAACATTTGAGTTTGACTAAGGTTTAACAATCAGTTAATTAAATATCTATTTCAATAATTGACTTCCAAGTTGTGGCGAGACACTATACATTCTTGGGTATGTGATCATCCACCACTTCTAGACAAAGTCTTTTAAATAAATTAAATATTTATTTTCCTTTCTGAAAATCCTAGGTCTAACTATTCAAGTATGGATCAAGCCTAAGTCCTTATCTACCATAATATTGTTAGAGTATATACTAAAAGTCTAGCTTTTGTATAAACATTTATTTAGAAATAAGAATTACATTGGTCAAGTATCTACATTTATATATACTGAGTGTAGTCGTTCAATTAATTTATATTGTAAATAACACGGTATGTGGTGTCACACACAGGAGATAGTGTTATTGGTTCTTTATAAATTATAAACAGTAGCTCACGACTAAGATGGAAAGGAACAAACCATTGGAATAGTCGTAGTGTAATTAGGTATTAGTTTATCTTGACTAATAAATTACACTAGTACACTCTAAGTGTATTGAGTAGGACCATTTAAGGAAAATTATTTTTATACTGACTTAATAAAAGAACAAGTCCTTAGTTATTATGGAAGTGTGCTCTTAATCCTAATATAATAACAAGCACATATATTTAGTATTCATTTCTTTAACTTATCAAAGGGTGAGATTTAGCTTGATAAATCAAAAAACCCGATAAGTTGGGAAATGATATTACTTATAGTGTGTGTTGTTGATTATAGAAGGAAATTGTGTCCTAGTAATCTAGGTTGATAATGCCCCCAAGAGAAGCTCATAAGGATTGTCATGTTAAACCCTGCAGGTAGACTTAATCCGACATGATGATAAGATTGAGTGGTATTACTCTTGGACTAAGATATTAATTAAAGAGAGTTGTCGGTAACTCATTTAATTAGTGGGCATCCGACATCTTAAACACAGGGAGATTAACACACTCATAATAAGAAGGAGCCCAAAATGTAATTTGGGGTTGGTGCGGTAGTTCAATAATAATTCTTTAGTGGTATGAATTATTATTATTGATGAAATTAAGTTGTGTGTTCGGGGCGAACACGGGAAGCTTAATTTCATCGGGAGACCAAAACCAATTCCTCCTCTCGGTCCCTATCGCAGCATCTTATTTATAAAGCTTTGTATCCATCCAAGCCCATCTTCAAGTCCATATTATTGGCGTTGCTATCCAACGATGCTTCATGTTGCTGTGATAAATGAGAACAACAAGTTTCCAATTGTTTGCTGTGAAATGCCGATTGCTTAAATAGAACAGCAACTCATGTTTTTGCTTGTCAATTGAGTCAACGTGAGAAGCTTTGTTTTGCTTGCCAATTGAGTCAACGTGAGAAGCTTTGAGAAGCTTGCCAATTGCCAACGTGATCACATGGAATTAAGAGGAGAGGAGTTTTAATTAAAATATTTCTTTTTGTGGAGAGATGTTTTAAAACGAAGTTTTAATTTTTGGCAAATTTTTTTTTTGTAAATCATCCACATGTTTAAAAGAAAGATTTTAATTTATAAAATTTTCTTTTATAACCAACCATGAAGGAAAAAATTATTGGAGAAATTTTTTATAAATTTCCGGAAATAAATTAGGAAGTTTTAATTCTTGTGTTAATTAAAACTCTCCTTGTTTGAAACTTATAGGTGGTCGGCCATTATAATTAAGAAGAGGAAATTGTTTTTAATTAAAAAAAAATTCCTTTTCATGGCAAAGTAATTAAGGAAGTTTTTATTTGAATTTCCTTATTTGCCAAGACCAAGAATTATAAAAGAGAGGGTAGAGGTGTCTTCAAGGTGAACGACTCTATTCTATTTCTTCCTCTCTTTTCCTCCTTGGTGGTGGCCGGCCCTATTGCTTTTCCCTCTTCCTTTTCTTTCTTCTTCATTGGCCGAACCTTATAATTTCATGGAGCTTGAAGGTGGCCGGATTCTAGCTTGGAGAAGAAGGAGAGAAAGGAAGCATCCCTTGGAGCTTGGTGGTGGTGGCCGAACCTCATATATTCTTGGAGTACTTGTGGTGGCCGAATCTTGCAAGGAGAAGAAGGAGCTTTGGTAGTTCTTATCTCGGTAGATCATTGCCCACACAACGTCCGGGATAAGAAGAGGAATACGGTAGAAGATCAAGAGGTTGTTGCATACAAAAGAAGGTATAACTAGTAATTATTTTCTGCATCATACTGGTTATTTTTCTTTGTAAGAATTCATAACACAAGAGGCATTAGATTATAGTTTTTTTTCGAATTCGTTATTTGAGTTTGTGTTTTTTTTTTTTTCGAATTTGTGATTAGAATGTTCCTTTTGGTTAAACTTAGAGTTATATAAAGAAATTAAATATTAGCTTTCCTTAAAAGGCTTTGTCTAGGCGGTGGTGGATGCTCTCATACCCAAGAAGGCCATGTGCCTCGCCATGCAGTCCTGGAAGCCAATTTTAGAAATTAATATTTAATTGAATTTATAACATAGGTGGATTTGGATCAATAGTGTTAAGTTTCGCTTGCGATCTAAGTCTAAACCATTAAGAACAGATAAGTTAAATTTGGAATCAATAACGTTAAGTTCCGTTTGCGATTCCTAATTTAATTTCTAAAGAACACAATAGGTTATTAGGAAAGGTTTGACACTTGTACAAAATTTTTGTACAGTGGAACCGGTACGATCTTCCTAGGACTAACCAACAAATCTAAGCATGTATAATGAAAAATAGTAAGGCAAACATCAGACAATTCTATTTTATGATAAAGACGATCTTTTTGTTGGCTCTCCTTAGATCATAGTCTCGATAAGGTTTATCAAGGTAATGAATTTGATCATTGGGGATTTAATATTGACTAACTCCTGCTTGATTAATTAAGATTGACTTGAGGATTTATGCTTGGACTAATTTTCTATTTGTTCTATTTACAAGTGATAAGTAAAATCTGTATTTTTGTTTAGCCTTAAATCCAAGTTCGGATCGGTTGTAAATGACTCTTTGTTTTCCAAGAATCAGATCAAGATTATTGGAATCCAAGGTAAACCATTCCAACGCGTCCTTATGTCCTTTAACTTGAGTTTTCAAATTGAAATTTTCTTCCTCAAGTTGTTGGACTTGAGTTGAACTTCCATTTTGAACTAGCTTAGTCAAAGGACTTAGGTTAGTCTCCTCCTTAAGGATTGTTACCTCCTTTTGGAGTAACTTGACTCGAAAGTTGGAATTGGCTAACTTACGCATGAGATAGTTAACTAAGTTATGCAATTTATTTATTTGAGAAGTTCTTACAGTGGGGTTAGACCCTTTGAAAACAGATACAGATCCGTGGCTTCTCTCGGATTCCGTTTCGAACTCACTCTCGATTTCAGATTCGTCGACTTGTTCCGGGGCCGTAAGCGCGAGGAAGCTCGTCTGTTCGAGATCTTCGTCAGAGTCTTCTGAAGAAGACTCATACCATGTCGCTTGCAGTGCTTTCTTCTTCCTTTGCTTCTTCGTTTCCTTTTAGTTCCGACAGTTGGCTTTAATGTGTCCCTTTTTGTTGCAGCCATAGTAGGTTACTTCGGACTTTACTTTTGGACTTAATTACACTGTCTTGGAATTTGATATCTTTCTTGGTGAATCCTTTCTTCTTTTTGTAGAGTTTTTGTACAAGGTTGACAAGTTCGGCTGTAATCTCGTCGTCGTCGTCTTTTGAGTTCGGTTCATCTTCGAACTCGGGTTCAGTTATGCGCTTTGCTTTTGATTCTCGCATTCTTCTCATTCCTGCAATCAAAGCAATACTTTTCTTGACCCGAGTAGTATTAGTTTGTTCGTAAAGCTCAAATTCAAAAATAATTCATCTAATTTTATTAAGGAGAGGTCCTTGGATACTTTATAAGCATCTACTATGGATGCTCACAAAGTGTTCCTTGGAAATGCATTGAGTGCATACCTGATTATATCGCGGTTTTCCACCTTTTGACTGATTGCATGAAGGTCGTTCAGCAGGTCCTAAATCGCGCGTGAATTTGGTTTGCCGATTCACCTTCCTGCATTTTTATGTTATACAGTTTATTTAAAATAAAATCACGTTTGCTTACCTTCGTGTCTGAAGTTCCCTCGTACAACTCGATCAACTTCTCCTATAGTTCTTTTGCGCTTGAAAACGAGCCGACTCGGTTCAGTCCTTCTTTTGTCAGGCCGCATTGTAGAGTCTGGGTAGCCTTTGCATCAACCTTGATCCTTTTTCTTATTAGAGCATCCCATTTATCGCACGGGATGCAGACTTCATCTTTGGTGGGATTTACGAATCCCGTCTGGATGATTTTCCACATCTCGACTTGCGTCTTGAGATGATATTCTATTCGGCTCTTCCAGTAACCGAAGTTTTCGTCAGTGAAGAGGGGAGAGCGTGCAGTGATATATCCCTCTTGGTAGGCCATTAAAGAAATATAGCACAAAAGAAAACGATAAAATTTGTTCTAAGACTTGGTCTTAGATTAGTAGTGCGGGATAAAGAAAATATATGAACTCGAGTGGTATTGCACCAGCTTCGAGGGAAAAGAGTTCTTGATTGCGATAAAACGATCGGAATAAGGCAATTGTACCCATTCCGATTGAATCCGAAAAGAAAAGAAAAAAAATTAATGCCACAACAAAATTGCTTGAATGACGGTTTCACCTATTCGTAGCGACCCCGCTCTGATACCAATTGTACGATCGTAAAGCGCTAGAGGGGGTGAGTAGCGCTCGTGGCTAATTCGTTCATTTTGAGTAAATACACAATAGAAAATAAAGATAAATAACACAAACATCAAGAATTTACTTGGTTCGGAGCCTATGACGACTCCTACTCTAAGGTTCGCACATGAGAGTGCTTTCGATGAGCAATCACTAATCAATCGGAAAGAGTACAAATACAGTTTTACAAGTAATTTGAAAATTAAAGAATACTAATAACTTTGTATAAGGAAATCTTTAGTAGAATCGTCGTCGGAGTTTTCGGGCGTCGTAGAAGCGTTTTCTGAGTAGCTCGAAAAAGCGAAAGTTGTTCGTGATCTTGTTCTGAAGCTCCTGGTTGAAGCCTACTTTTATAAGCTATTCCGGGCGCCTGGAACAGGTGGTTTGGCCAATCAACGCGTGCTATATCAGTTTGCAGATAACTTTTGAGTTCCGGGCACCTGAACCAGACTAACTTTTTCCAGCTCTTTATTTTCTGCAAAATAAAGTTAGTTTAGACATAAAACAATATATATAATATGAGATTTGATAGCCTTTGACTGTCCGGTTATGACTTTGAGTTTCGTTGAAACTCTAGGTCAAATCGACGTCTACTGTTCCCTTTTTAGGGAACGCGCCCTCCTCACCTACTCCTCTCAGGAGAAGTTATCTGTTGCTAGACCGGTCCTCCAGACCAATTGGACTTTTGGTCAATGCCCGAGGCTTCCGGTTTTCATACTGGACGTCCGCTCCACGACCCGTCCAGACTTCCACTCGATCCGCGACCACTAGGATTTCAACCTAGAGTCCCCGACTCTAGGATTTTGCCCGAAGCACTCCAGCCGCCAAGACTTTCCACTTTGAGTTACCACCCCTAGGGTTTTCCACCTACTTAATCACAGCTAGGACTTTTCATCACCTAGGGTTACCACCTCCTAATATTTTTCATCTGCCTAGAATCCACTGGGACTTTTGTCTAAGACAACTTAAGACTTTTCTGAAAGCTCAATCAATTTTATTAGACAACAAAATATCTTAACTTTTGAATCAATTGTCATTATCAAAATACAGATTTGATCATCTGGTACTTCCTGCACCACTCTGTGCTTAGTTTCTCATATATTTTACAAAGTGATATATTAAATACTTTTTGAATTATAATTTTATTATTGAAATAAAAAGTAATATAATTCATCCAAGTTACCGAGATATTTTACATCCAATTGATGATATAATGAAATAAATATCCAAATACCAACTGCGCCAAGGACAGTTATGATATTTTACTATGAATCATAATAAGTGATACTTGAGATATCTTTATTATGAATTTTAATTTTATTTTAGTATTTGTGATTCCTTATTTATAATTTATACATTATTATTTATTTGTTAAAAAATAGTCGATCAAATTTATTCGATACTAACTTTTTAGGTTGATATGCGTTATTAAAGATATATTTAATATTTATTATAATTATACATTAATCAAAACTTAATGAGTTATGAGTGGCTATTGCTATTAATTTCCTTAACCCCTCCGCTTCCGCTCCCCTTCTTCCGGTGTTCGATTCATCCGATCTTCCACGTCGCTATTCCCTCCGCGCCTCTCCAAGGCCGAGTCCTCCGGCGCTTCTCCGTCTCTTGCTGCATTTTAGCTTCGTGCCCGAGAAATCCGGCGCTGCTCCGTCGTCCTTGGTAACTGCTTTTTTAGCGCAACCCTCAATCTTCTTTTGCAAACAATCTCGGTATGAAATCTGCGCGCGTGCTTCCTCCTCAACATGGATCTTTTTTCTCTTTTACTGTCGCCAAGCAACTTATCCATCCAATGTCAAGGGCTTCCTCATCGCCAACTGAGGAACCATAAAACCCTCGTTTCTCGGTTGTGCTGGCTTTGATCTCTACAAGAAACAAGTTCACTGTATTTCGGGATGGATAAGGCTTCTTTGGATGCTACTTACGTTCTCTAGGAACTGATTTTGGTTGGAAAAGATATTCCAATTCCTTTTCCTAAAGAGTCTAAGGCTGTATATCCAATTCCTACGATTGGGCATAAACGCTGTTTCTCATGTTTAAAATGGCGTTTTAGATATATTTGGTATTATGTTATTGAGTCCTTTAGTTTCATGGATTATTGAGAATCTGTAGAAAAAAAAATCTAACTGATTTTGGTGGGATCTCCTAACTCCAAATCACACTTTTATATTTGGCAGCGGGAATAGTAAGCCACCCTAAATCCACTGGATGGAAGCCACTTACATGGCCAGCAGCTACCTAGCAATGTCTCATTGGTGAACACCTTTGTAAAAGCTTATAGTAGATTAGCTAAAGTGATGGACGGACACTTTTTGGAAAGTAATTAACATTTGTTGCTTCCTCAGCCTCAGTAACCTGGGCTAAAAAATGAAAGGAGCCATACTCCCTTAAGTTTCATCTGTGAGTTATATCTAATGACTTGTTCTCCAAGAATATTATTTAAGGGGCGTTTGGTTCTTTCCTAGGAATAGGAATCGGAATGAGAATCATTGTATTGTGGAATGAGAATGGGTATGAGCATGAATATCACTCTTAAAAGCAATGTTTGTTAGTTGCATATTTTCTATCGGAATAAATCAAAATTTTCTTTTTTACCCTTAAAGAAAAATAAGAGAAAAAATTAGATGTGAGAGAAAGATGAATGTGAGAGAAAAATATGATGAAAGAAAATGATGAGAGAGAAAGTATAATGAGAGAGAAAGTGTGATGAGAAAGAATGAAGAGAGAGAAAGTGTGATGAGAGAAAATGAGAAAAGAGAGTGTGACGGGAGAGAGTATGATGAGAGAAGATGAGAGAGAAAATATGATGTGAGAGAAAGTACGATGGGAGAGGATGAAGAGAGAGAAAATGTAATGAGAAAAAAATGAAGAGAGAGAGTGTGATGAGAGAGATTGAGGAGAGAGAAAGTATGGTGAGAGATAAAGTATGATGAGAGAGAAAGTGTGATGAAAAAAGAGAACATTGAGTATGATGGGAGAGATTGAGGAGAGAGAAAGTATGATGAGGGAGAAAGTATGATGAGAGAGAAAGTGTGTTGAGGAAAAAAAGGAGGGAGTGTGACAAGAGAGATCGAGGAGAGAGAAAGTCTGATGAGAGCGAAAGTGTAATGAGAAAAAAAGAGAAAAGGGAGTGTGATGGGAGAGATTGAGGAGAGAGAAAGTATGATGAGAAAAAAAGAAGGAAGAGAGTGCGATGGAAGAGATTGAGGAGAGAGAAGGTATGATGAGAGAGAAAGTGTAATGAGAAAAAAGGAAAGAGAGTGTGATAGGCGAGAGAAAGTGTGTGATAAAATGATGAGAGAGAAAATATGATGAGAGAGAATAAGGAGAGAGAAGTGATATGAAAGAATAAATAAATAAATATATTTTGATATTTGATATTAAGGGAGAAAATTTTAGTTTTAGGTCAAGGATATTTTTGGAATAAGGGAATATTTTGATTGATAAAAATAGGGTAATGGCTCATTGAAGGGGAGATACATGGGAATGAGTTATTACCCAATTTCAAGGATTTATTCCCTTATTTGCATTCCTATTCCTATAATCCAAATATTAACAATGACAATCAATGATTCCCATTCCTATTCCCCTAAACCAAACGCCCCCTTAGTACTTTTTAAAATATGAGATACTTATAGGCATGAAATTGCGTATCACTATCTAATACTAAGAACATATGTATTTGTCCTACTACAATGTTGATGTACAATTTCGACATTGCTACAATTAGGCACATTTAACACTAGTATCTCAATGTATTAGATCGATCATTAATACACTAGTATTGCATAAACTTTATTATTAAAATTGTCAAATTATCTAAAATAACATAAATTATAATAAAAGAGTAATTTAAGTAGTACAATTTACAATACATAATGAATATTCATATTATTTGAGTATCTTTAGGGCACCATCATTAACAACCTCCCACTTACACTAAATTGATCACCCATGTATCACATACTGAATAACCTAACATAATGTTCATGGTTCAAAACTTTAGTTAACGAATGTATCTCAACTATAATCAAAGATCAATATGATGAAAACTTGCTTGTTAGAATCGATTATCATTTTAGTTACACGTTTCTCCACAACATTTTACTAAACTACGCATGCATGTTTCAAAATTTCTCATTTCACGTACCTAACTTGCATCTGTCAACCCGTTAAGGAATTCTTCCTCTCCATCTTTATAAACTAAGATTTTTTTTTAATTAGTCCCTTAGTATTTAAAAATGTTTCTGACAGCAGTTTAGTCACCCTCATTGGGGTTTTGAAATTTACTATATTTGTCTAGTGTGTAAGCAACACTAAGCTTCATATATACCGTGACATGCATTATTGATCCTTCAGTCCAAGCAAAAGAAATACACTCTCTCTTTTACTATTTGTCTGTAAGCATATACTGTTAGAGAGAATTCTATCCTGCAGCATGAGCAAAAAATTTCTCTCTTAGGCCCTTCCACGTTAAACCACTTTAGTACCTTGTTGATGTATGATCATTGTGAGAATGTAATAACCTTCTAGATCTATTTTATAATTTCTTGTTTATGGAGAATTTCATTGAGAGCTACAAATTGCAACATAGGAATACGATTCCCTATGGATAATACTACTACACTTTCGCTAACCTTCCGATCTGGTTTGAGCTTGTTTTTGTTTTTCATTCGGTTCAGTTGGTTATCTAGGTTTTTTGAGAATTCCAATTTTCCTTTGGAATCAGACCAGTTGATTGGCTGGTTCCCAGTTGAACCAGCAGGCCCAGTCTGGTTTTCAAAACCTTGGTTTTATCTATAGATCATTTGATTTGGTTTCTATGTTACAGAGTGTATAAATGTAGAACTATAGACCATTATTTATTTCGTCTCATGGTAAATATCATTTTTATAAAGAGAACAATTATTATGCTGAAATAAAAATGAAAATCCAATCTTATACATGAAATAATATTTAGTAATACTAAGAATATAATAATAGTATGATAATTCTAGTATAATCTCAAATGACAATAACAGGTTGATAATTCTAGTATTAGGCTTGATGATAGACAAATAGTAGGCTCTCTATGATGGTTACTGCAACTCTTTAGTCATTTTCCACACTTAGAGTCACCTCTCTAGAAATAAGTCTTGTTGCCTTGAGCCCTTGCACATTTACTTTTATAGTCTCACACATCTGATATCTAATACTAAGATGTTGACTTAGAGGTACAAAGTTTTATTTCAATTACATGGATACTTCAAGCAGAAGCATTTTTTTTCTTTTTTTCCTTTCCATCTTCGCATTGTGTTTCAAACAAGGTTTAAAATCTCAACCCGTGCCGAGATTTCGGTCCCAGATCGGAACAATACAGTTTCGGTATCGTATCGTGCCGTGCCTTGCCGATATGGTTTCGGTATTTTTTTTATTTACATATAGTAATTATTAAATAAATATATTCATTGTTTATAATTTAAAAATAAGTTGTATATTGAGTTTATATAAACTCTCTATTATTAAACAACTTAATATGGTTAGAAAAAATAATTAAATATAGTTTTTTAAGAAAATTGATCTATCAATAATTCTAATTAAGTAATCATAATTATATAAATTAATATAAAATACTATTTTATATATAATAATTATATAAATTGAAAATTTATTTATTTATTTAATAATTTAAATAATATATTTAAAATAGTAAGAAAAAATTAGAATATCAATTAACCATTAAAATAGTAAAAAAATATAAAATAAAATTTAAAAATATTAAAATATAAATTTAATTTACTAGAATTTTTATTATTTTTAATTTTTTTTTAGAATTTTGAAATAAAATTTAAAACATTATAAACAACTTCATAATATTATTTAATAAAATTTATTATTGTTTTAAAAAAATTAAAGATATTTTTTATATTTTATTGGGATAATTTAATTAGGGTTAATGAAAGTCTCTTTCAAATATCATACTTCCTTAGGAATTGTTTAATTTATTTAAATTAGAATATGAATTTTGTGTAGTAAACCCAACGACGCTCGCCTCTTGACGCCTGCGCCCGCCTCCGACGCGATGCCAGCGAACTCCGCTGATGGCGCCGGAGGAGTCCGGCGATATCGGAAGTGTTCGATGACGCTTCCGGCGGCGCCGGAGGCATCCCGTGACGCTTTCGGCTTCGCCAAAAGCGATGCGGGTGCACCCGTGATGCCTCCGACGGCTCCGGAGGCGTTCGGCGATGCTTTTGGCGCCGCCAGAAACGTCGAGACATGCACGCGTGTGTACCGGTTTCGCCTCCGCGGCGGAATGGTAAAAACCGTTCGTGCCGGGTGGCACGGAACGATATTTCATTCACTGGTTTCAAGTGATCCTACTTTACACTAGAAGTAGACTCACTATGCTTTTGTTCTTTTTATTCTTTGACCTTTTTCTAGATTCCTATAGTAAGCTTAATAGGGAATTGTTTGCCCTTATTTTTGGTTTATTGACTTGTCAACACCTTGTTCTTGATGACCTTGTTTACTAGATGAACATCACCCTTAGTTTTCTTTTTTTCCTTGGGCTTGACCTCACTTAGCATAGATACCAACCTCAAAAGCTCCATCAATCGTTATATGATGTATTGTTGATAATTAACGGTCAGAGACAATAGCACTGGTTTATAAAAAGCTTGAAGTACACTTAAACATTGAACTAAGCTAGCTTGTCAAAACATCTCATCATGCCAATTATATATATATTTTTTTCCATGGATGCCCCTTCCACCATGTGACTTCTAAAAAGCTTCTTTGAGATTGAGCCCTTAGCATAGACCATCACTCTCTAAGAGTTTTATTTATTTATATTATATTGAAGTTTCATGACGAATTGTCGGTGGAAAGCTTGACATTCATTTGGACATATAACTCTACTAGCTTGTTAGAATCGATTATCATTTTAGTTACATGTTTCTCCACAGACACCCTTGTGACCATGTGACTTTTAAAAAGTTGCTTTGAAACCTTATACTACTTTTCTCGTACAACTCCTTAAGTCTTGCTATAATGTTATAGGCGTTATGCATCTTATGCTGATGAGTTAAAACATGAGCGATGGCATGCAATTAGCTTTTATCACATCATCTATGCATGTTACTCTGATCCTATGTGCTACTAAGTCGTTTATTAGTGGATTTAATGGGAGTGCCTTTTTTTTTTAAATATTTTTATGAGTGAGGATAATCCTCATATTATCTCCTAATCTATAAAGTTCGTGTAATTAATCATGTTTTCACCCTCAATGACGCAGTGAAATTATGTGTTCTCAGTTATATTGGTCCATAAACTGTCACAAAAATCAACAGTCGTTAGGAACTGCACGAACAATTAGACAAAATCAATTTAATAGTATCTCCCAATTTTTTTGTGAGTCTAACTTTTGATAAAAGACTTGAACAAATTTCTCTGAGCTTCCCAGTTGCTAGGATCCCATCTAAGTTATAATCTTATCTCAATATGTTGGACTTAGGTTAATTAGGTAGGTATTTCCTACAAATTGTTTCTTCAGGAATTCATAAGGTCATTGGGTTGGCAACCTTTGTTGAACACATCTCAAGTGTCTTCCAAACTTTGCCTTGAGGCTTAATGAACCTTGACTTGTCTCAATAATCCCATTAAGTCTAGTCAAATCAAACTCATTTAGGCCATCACATGCCTGCGATAAGGACATGGAATCATTGTAGCAACCTTGAGTTATCTCGACATGCCAACTACAATTAAAGACTTAGGTTTGTATACGTAACAATGAGAGATAAGTCAACTTAATATTTTATGAGAGGTTTTTTGAATTTTGCTGGTTTCATCATATATAACATGTGTATAAAAAATAAAACATGAAAATAAAATTACACATCCCATCTCAAACACATGAACTTCTACATTGCAGAAACATATATAGCCTCATCCCATGCTACATACCTCTTATATAAGTTCTAAGGGCTCTATTTTCAACTAATCAACTACTAATTTTGTTAAGGACTTAAAATATTATAAGTATACAATGACCTAATTGTAAATCTCTGTCATATTATTTATATATAGGTAAAAAAGGTTAAAAGGTTACCTAGGATTTAATTAACCTAAAATTTCACCTCACGTGATACTAAAGAATCCTACTCTTGTTTGCTTCCTCTTGCATAAGTCCTTACTCATGTTTGTTTCCTAGCACATAGGATCATTTTGGTTATGTACATCTCCTTCATGACACCGACATAGTTTCAGGTGGCCTCCTTGAAGCCTTTTGTGTCTTATCTCGGTCCTTTGTTTGATTGACGGATAATGCTAGCAACCATCATTCTCTCTAGTAATTAGATCCTAGGCAATCTCAGACAGATCTTCCCTCCACGATTTCTTTATTGTCTTCACAAAGAGCAAAGTGCCTATGACTATAGGATACATACTTATCAAATTTGCATCATATCGATCTTGTCTTCTTGCGCATGTCTCAACAAGAGGACAATGCCAGAGAGCCATGTCATAATTTTCCTTCAACACATCCTTGCTTCCAACCAACTCCTCCTTGTACTCATAGACGAAGAAGGGCTCTACTCTTGTAGCTGAACATTAGTCACATTTGATCGAAGACTTAGACAGGTAGTCATGACTGGTTCTTAATATCTTGTGCTTCTCATCCTTTCTTGCAAACAATATATCAATTTCACTCTAGATTTGTTGAAAAATTAAGGTGCCTTCAATTCGAGGTGCTACATTTCTCGACTACATCATCCTTCTATTCTTCTTCCCTTTTAATTTTTTGAGGTTTTTAAAATTATCACCATAAAGAAATTGAATGAAAATCCTTGGAATGCTATTGTTAAAGCCTAGTTTATGGGATCAGACAACTATAACACGTAAACACCACAGGTTGTCAATCTCCCTTATTGAGGTAGGGCCACTTAAGAGACAATTGATACTCAATTACTTGCCCTACTTTTGCAAGCAATTGACTACACTTTTATGACTACCTTTGGATTTTTTTTTGAGATGATGTGAAATATGGACGTAAGCATGAGATCTAAATGTTTGTGACATCTCTCTTACATATAAGGTGACTGACAATTTATTCTAGCTTAGCCAATCTAACACAGAAGTTCAAACTTTACTGCTGACTTGAAGACCTACTCTAATCCACTCCTGATGCTAAAATGAGATTGTATTAACAAATTGCTTAATACTATGCGCCTTGAACTCGAATCAATCAATTAATTAATTCTTGTGGGCATCTCCATTCCATCACTTAACTGTTAGACAAAAATATTAAAGGCTTCTGTGATGACTGTTCCGCTTCTTGATCCTCTATTAGATTAATATGTACTTATTGCTCCAACATACTTTATTTCCAATGTCGTGGGACAGGGAGGTCATCATTGGGGAGGCTATGAATGAGGGCAAGTTAGGCCTAAGTCCATAAAAAGGGGAGGAGAAAAAAAAGAGTGGGTGGAGGAAAAAAGGGGAGGGCAAAGAGGAGCATGTGTGAACTAGAAAATTTCCTTGTAGTTTGAGCAACTCAAATGAAGGAACAAAGGCTCATCTTCTTGCATGGATCAAGTAGAGGAAGAAGACAAACACAACATGGATGAAGGCGGATGGAGAAGATGCGAATGACACCAGTGAAGGCATAGGAAGAGGTGGAAGACTGGATGAAAACTTATCTTGAAGAAATTTTGCTACAGAGCCAAAATTGTAGTCTTGTTCGCTCGTGGATGTCAGAGGAGGAAGCTAGTGGCGCTTCATTTGCTTGTAGATGCTTGCGGAGCTGGAAGTGATTCTCATAGCTGTGTTTCATGCCATCTACATATCAGTGTGAAATTGGAATGAAATATTTTGCTGGTTTTTGGTGGCACAATTCGATACTCAAATTATGATCCATACTATTATATTAATGATTGATTCTTAGGATGTGAGGTGATACTAAATATATTGAGATAGTATTACATGTCCCTAATTGTAATCAATGTCTGAGACCATGTAGCAATATTATGGTTGCTATTGGATAACAATAGATAATTCACACCTATAAATATGGAGATACTTTAAACAATATATGCAACTAATATTGTTGGAGAATTTTTTTTTACTGAACATGACTAGCTATAAAAATTCATTTTGCATTTACTCTGTTGACAATGAGTATTCATGCAAGAGATATGTAAGTGGTCCTCAAACTTGTTATCAAAGTCATCACATTTTTGGATCAATATACTTAAATACTTGGGAGATAGTCTCTTGAAAGAGATGGACTTATCACTTGTGATAAAAGATGAGGTCCTATTCATTCTATGGGTTTTATGGGTGATCATTTAAGCAATTTATGCATGGTGAAACTTTATCAAGAAGGGAGTCTTAATTCACTTTCTATGAAGTTGAGCTTTTAGAAAATGAAATATTTGTTATACACAACTAATAGGATAAACATTATTCTAAGTCCTAGTTCAGATAGTGATATAAGATGATAAAAGGATTAAAATATATGGGAGCTACTCCTATGAAATACTTAATGAATTAATAAACCTTTTAAAATATTGGATAGTCATGATAATTGATGAAGAGAGGTCTTTAAGATGGATTAAAGACTTTAATCAATTAACTATATTCCCTATATTTTTAAGAGCCTAATGGATCATATTCATAAGTTTTTTATTTTTCGACACATTAATGCATTTGTTCATTGAAAGATAAATTAATTGAAACAATTAAAGACAGTGTTCTAAAAATCGGCCTAGGCAGCCACCTAGGCGCCAACCAGCGGCACCGAAAATATGCTAGTCGGCCAGCCTAGGCGGTCTTGGCGCCTAGGTGGGATTAGGCGGCCCTAGGTGCTGACTAATCAGTTGAATCGTCGGTTTTCATGATTTTTTTTAGTTTGAGGTTTTAAATTTAAAGCTCAATTAAAAAAAACTGAAATGTAACCTTTTTTTTTATAAGCCCTAAACTTTAGTCCAACAAGAAAATCGATTTGTTAGCTTGCCCTGGAGGTTAGTACTAAACTTCATCTTTATTGTACTAAGTAACTAGAGCCGGAGAAATTAGAGCGAATGAAGAAGCCTATATTTTTGAGAAATCAGAGAGGGCTGGAGAAATTGATTTGAAGAAAAATTTGATATCTGATCTTTCCTAGCGACTTGGACACGATTGAATTGAAGGTTGACCAAAGTCTCATCCTTTAGAAACGTCGTTTTATCAGACAACCCCGAAGAAGTTCTAGAGAGAGAACTTCGTGAGGATGATTTTGCATCCGAAAAAGAAGAGGATCACAATGATAATATTGAGTTTGTGTCCGATAAAGAACAAGTTGTTGAAAATTATGGAGAAGTAGAATAAATTTATGATATTTTATTAGTCGTGTAATTTTATACTCATTTTAAATTTCATGTTATTTTGTTGGAGTTATAGAATGTGATTTATTATGTAATTTATGTTGATACCGTGGAATCCGTCTAGCGGCGCCTAATCCCCGCCTAAGTGGCCTAGGCGCTAGGCGTTAGTCTGGTGCCCGACTAGCGCCTAGCGAATTTTAGAACCTTGATTAAAGATTAATTTATTTGAAGTAGTTATTTAATTGAAATGAAATAACAATTAATATATTTCAACTAAAATAAGGTGCCTGGACAAAAATTTAATTAAGCTAATTAAATTCTACCTTTTGTAAACCACTTAGTGGGATAAAGCTTGGTTGTTGTAGTATTCTACCTTTTATAAAAGGATATTTCTAGAGGTTCTAGAAAGTTAAAAATCCCATATATATGCCCAATTTCCTTTATATCCTTTTGCTCATTTACTTTTCACTTGTATTTCAATCCAAGTACATTTTAAATGTCCTTGCATTTTCTTGGTTTCTTTGTTTGAAAGAAATAACAGTTCTATTTTAATAGATTTGCTCCTCTAGTATTTTTTTAGTCATTGCAATAATCATTAGTAAAAATGAAAATATACATTGTTTTATTTGACTTTAATCAATTAATCTTCTTAATCACATTTATTTCTTGACTTTAATCAATTAATCTTCTTAGTTGCAGCATTGCTAATTACAAGAAGCTACTTTTGGTTCAATGAAAGGCACATATTGCATTTGAATTTGGAAAACGTGGATACAAATGGACACGAATGTGGATGTGCAATTGCTTTTTAGAGTTGATGAAGTAATGGAAGCAAAAAGCTTTGACATTGGCTTTCGAAGTGCTTGGTTTCGTTGTAAGGTTAGACACTATATTGTTATCTGTTGTGTTATCTTTATTTGTGAAGTGGTTATATAGTTTATCCTACTAAAACATGATATCTTTCTATGCTCAGTAGTAGTTGTGTCAATGGGCTATGCTTAATCCAAGCATGACTTGTTGCCCTTGTCATGGCTTGGGTTATAATTGGCCTTGGCACAGGTACAAGCTCCATTAATATGAGACATGCCCGAGGTGATTTGATGATTGAGAGAAAAAGAGAAGTTTTTAAAATAAGTTATAAATTTTAAAATTTTATATGTTTTAAGGGTAGCTCGGTGCACGAAGCTCCCGCTATGCGGGGTCCCGGGGAAGGATCCATTGTACGCAGTCTTACCCTGCTTTTTTTTGCAAGAGGCTGTTTCAAGGATTTGAACCCGTGACCTTTTGGTCACAAAGCAACAACTTTACCGTTGCGCCAAGGCTCTCTTTCCAAAATTTTATATGATTTAAGTAACACAAAAAAGGGCAGCCCGGTGCACGAAGCTCCCGCCATGCGGGGCTTAAGTAACACAATTCTAAAAAATACATAGGAAGATGAATCCATTAGTTAATGGATATATATTTACATTAAGTTACTTAATGAATGTACTTTCTAATTTGTAACTAACTAACTTTGTCGTTCAATGTTGTTGAATAATGAAAAAGTATTGTTGCTATGAAATCCGATGTTAAAATTGTGGAGAATGGCTTGTAGACATTTCAGTAGCCATCTATGCCATGTAAAGAACTTTAATGCTATTGGTTCAATTCCCTTGACGATCCATAAATGAATATGCTCTCAATTGAGGGGCATACCACCCATGACATGTTTAGGATTTAAGCTTCAAGACATAAGTTGTGGTGTAATCATAGACCATGGTGTTGATTTAGGACTTACCACCCACCATGATCCTTTGTTGTCCTCACATCCTAGAGGATGCATCCATGTTCACATTGTGAATAGTGGAATATGAGATATTAAATAAGAACTTTTGGGAGTGGAATATAGGATAGAGTGAAGAATTAGCAATAGAGGAATTGGAATTAGATTTAGCATGTTTGAGATAAGTGAAGGTATTTATAGGTTATTTATATTGTTTTGGGTATTTTTTGCACTTTTGTATTTATTTATTTTAACAATAAAACACTAAATTATCTTATGATTTATTTTTTAACAAAAGGAGAGGCATCTTGATGAATTAAGGTGATAAAGAACAAAAGGCCTAATTATCCTTTGGCCAAGCCTAGCATTTGGGCTATATTTGCCCAACCCAAGGCCTATGCCTAGCATCTAGGTCAAACATAACTCGAACATGATTTGGGGCAAGCACTACCTATATGTTGAATCTGGCCTAGCTATGCTTGTTATAATGCAAACTCGTGCCAAGCTTGGCCTTCTCAAATACTTCACCAAGGTATCAATATGCTTTGCTTGGGCTAGGTATGACCGAGCTTGGGATAACTCAACTTCAATCATGCATTGTGCTTGGCCCAACCCCAAGTTAGGCTTAATCAATCAAGGGCTCGACATACCTTTAACAAAATAAACAAATTTAAAATATATAATATAAGTATTAAATATTTATTGATTTAAGATTTTTATATATTTTTTTATTATTTTATTACTAAAAGATTAAAATAATTTATAATTTTATTTATTTTGCAGAAAAGAAAAAGGACGTTTTGTATATTGTAGGGGGAAGTGTGGGCTTCAGTTGCCCAATATAGATTTGAGTTGACATTGAGCTTGACCTAATCGGATCCATTTAGGGGGCAATGGCATGCATGTCTTATTTTATGCTAGCCAGGTTGGGACGTGGGTAGCTTGACTCAATTACTATCTTTATCACCTTTTATGAGATTTACTTTCACTCATTTCACCCACTAGATTTATTGTAGTCTGCGATAAATGCTTTTATTTGAAAAGTAATTCTACTCTTGATCATAGAACACCAATGATGATTTTACCCATTAAGTTGGGTCAGTTATATTACATTTATATTTAAATGAATTTTATCTTGTTTTCTCATTACTAACAAAGTCCCTTTGGTTTCCTTCCTATATTAATGTGCGTATTTGTCATGGTCTTATATCTCCTAAGTAGGACATTATTGGTCACGGGTCACCTAAGTATATGACTATATCATTTTAAACTTGTTTCTCAGAGTTTTTTCTCAATAGATGCAATCTCGACTTTCTCTAATGTTCTCATTTTTATCCTATCCATTCTCGTATATTTTCAAATCCATCTTAACATCTTCATCTCTACGATTTTTATCTTTTACTTGTGTGCTTATTTCATAGTTCAATATTTAGCTCTAAATAACATAACAACTGGGTTTTATAAAATAACTCGAAATTATTTTTTTTATAAAACTTTCCTTTGAGTTTTAAACTTTCCTTGCAATCACAAAAAACAACTGGGCCCCTCCTCCAATCCTATTTGTATCTTTTGTAAAACATCTCTATTAATCCCTCTATACTTTTACAAAAATAATCCTAGATACCTAATACTCAAAGTTATATATAATTCGTCATCTCCTAGATTAACAATTATTTTACTACCTTTAATACTACTAAACTTAAAATTCTAAATTCTTTTTTCATCCTACTAAACCTAAAACTTTACTTTTACCGTCTCTCACTAAGATTCAAGCTTAGCATTTACTCCTTTATGTATCTTGTCGAACATGCACCATGATAACATGTCTTTAATATGTCTAGTTTGTTTATCCATGGCTAGTGTAAAAAGGTATGAACTTAGAGCTTATTGTTAATGTAACTTTATCTTTATAGGAAACGTTTTAGTCTACTCGTAATTTTCACTCTTGTATTAAATACCTATACATATATTTAATTGTTTCAATATACGCTATGTTAACACTTTTCATTTTTAGAATTCTCCACAACTTTCTTTGGAATTGGTATATATATATATATTTAAGTCGATGAATTCCATGTGTAAGTAATTGTTTGAGAAGATATATATTTTCTATTGTCAACCATTCAGACATAATGTAAATTGATTTTCGATCATCTTTGTCTTTCTTTAATCTTTTTTCATGGTTTAAAATCTTGAGCCATATGGAGTTTTGGTCTATGGTTGGAACGATATGATTTTGGTATTGTATTATGTCGAGCCTATATGGTTTGATATTTTTTAAATATAAAATATATTAACTAAAAATAAAATATTTAATATAACCATTAAAAATTATAAAAAATAAATTTTTTAAAAAGGAAAAATGGAATTGTAATACTCTCATATGATATATAAATAAATAAATAAATAAAAATTTTATTATATACTTTATAAATTAAAATAAATAAAATATATATTTAATGAGATAATTTTATTCGGGTTTCATTAATACCTTGCTTCCTTAGGCACCTTCACATCTCTATTAGAATATCATTTAGTCTAATCACTTTTCTATTTTCCATCTCATTTAATGTCCATTCTACATCTAAAATTTGAATTCTCCAATAAAAAAAAAATAAATTTCTATACTCCGTACTTAAATTTTCCAAGCTAAATTGGTCACCTATAATGACGTTGATTAAAATACCTTTTCCATCACTCCTTTATTTGCTCATCTTTCACTGGTACTCTATTGAATTCATTTTAATGCATCTTATCTGTATAAGATTCCTTATTTTCCTCTCTTGCTTAGCTATTTTATAGATGCCCCTTTCCTCTTTCTTTTGTATTAAATTGTTGATAAGACTTTAGTCACTGCTTTCTCGTTCTCTTTTTTAGTTACTGCATGCTTTTTATAGTTTTCTTTGTTCCCTTGTTCTTTTAGTTTCTCTTGTACTTCTACTCTCTCATTTCCCCATCAAGTTTCTTAGTTAGTTGTGTCCATCCTCTTGGCCACTTTTAAATTTGACACCATCTTATCCTATGTCATATTATCATGTATTTCTCTTAATACTTGTACTCTTACTCTCTTTTTAAAGATATTATGCTTTCTATCCTTTAATTTCCATCACTTGATCTTAGGAGCCATGTAGGTTTTTCTTCCACTGAAACTATGCTTGAGGGACGTGTCTAACATCATTGATATGCTGGGCTGTTATATTTTCTCTAAGGATGACCTTTTAATCTTTATAAAATTTTCTATCATTCTTTTTGATTGTATGAAAGTTTATTTGTAATTTATTCTTCTTACTTTTGAATGTAACTAGGTGTTTTTCTCTCTTATTGAAAAATTTATATTCTATTATAAATTCATATGCCATCATGAAATCCAATATAATTTTTCTTCTTCATTTCTTGGTCCAAAACCATGACCCCTATGCACCCTATTATATTTTCCATTTCTTACTTAATATAATATAATTTTTCTTCATCATTTCTTCTTCTCTTCTTATTAAAATAATCTTTGTTAGAATTTAATGGTACTATATCATTTAGGTCTTCCTAAAACCTATGCTTGATTTTTTTTTTTCTAATCCTATTTAAGGTGCATGTATGCTAATTACATTAATATTTTTTTTCTACCACTATTTTTGAAAGTTATAATCCTATATCCCTTTTGAACTACTACTACTTTATACTTTAATAAATTATGTACAACAATATCTATTCCATTTATCGTTGTACATCTTTCATGTGTATTATAACTTAAAATCTAAGTTCTGAATCATCTTTATCTTCTTCGGTATTTATTTTATTTCTATAAACAAAATGTTAATCGTGAAGATATATTTTTTTTGTCGTTGCCAAGATGTTAAGGTCGGATTTGTAGTTCCTTATGAGGAATAACCTAGCTTTAACGGAATAATTTAATGAATCCATACATATCATTTGCCTATGCTTGAACGCTGGCTAAAAGTAATAGAGTTTCAACGCTCAACAAAAATTTAGAAAAAAAATGAATTTATTGAAGCTTTATTGTTTTGGGTAGGTAAAAAAGAGTGTGAGAAGGTGACTTTTGGGAAATTTCAAAGGGGTGTGATTTGGTAAAAGGTGAAAGTTAGGTGCTTGGTTTGAGAATTTTGCCTTGAAATTCAAGATATTCTTTTGAGTGTTGTTCATCTATGCTCACAATACAATTATGGAATCAATGTATCCAACAATCCACTTGTTTGTATGTAAATTAACCTCGAGTTTGAACTTCGACTAAAATATAGTTTTAAATCTTGTATTTATTTTTGTATTTCAGCTAGAGTACAGTTTTTTTTTTTCAACCATAAAATTTCCTAAATCTTCTTTTATTTTTTTATTATGTACCTGTGGTCTTACTGAGTTACTTCTTTTGATGTATTAGCTAGTGATGGTATCACTCCAGGTGTGCAATGCATGAAAAGTAAATTCTTGCGGCATGGCATGCCTCATAAGAAAAGTATTAACAAGTCTAGTTTCTTCTGCATGTGAATGAGATGCCATTTCACCTGCTGTTCAGATTGAAATATGACATTCAACACTGCCACAAGTACAGATAGTAGGAAATTAATGAGGGGATATAAGTGGATAAATTGTAAATATTTTCATACAATTGAAGCAAATCAAACATTGAGCTGCATTTTTAGGAAAATTTGGTCACGAGATGAACACAATTCTAGGTCAATAATCCCATCATCTGAATGCAAGAAAGCAACTGACGAAACTGTGATAAAATTGCGGCATTTACTATAAATCTTAGAATTTATGACTATATATTTCACTTTTTATTCAAAATTCATTTGTTACATGAGTATACATCTTTCGAAAGTTATGTTCTCATAATAGTTTTGCTCCCACTTTTAATTTATTAGATAAAGAATTACCAAATCCGAAGAGGACAACAATGGTGTGCTTTGGAGTACTTTGACTACCCTGATGAAGGTAAGTAGTTTATTCAAGCAAGGGATCATCCATTTTTGTTTCATAATTACTGGAACTTTAAGCTATAGCCTTAGCCTTGGATCACGATTTTGATATGCTGCCCACCCCAGGTGCGTGCCCCGCGTGTGCACCTGAGGGGGCTTGCCCACGTGGCAAGGGTTAGAAGCCCTGGCAGTTTTCCTTTCAAAATTATTGAAATGATTATTGATTAAAAGTAAATGGATATGACATATTTCATTAGGTAATAAGACAAAGCAATATAAAAACACATACTTTTTAAAGCACTTTTCTTCATCCAATAATTATAAGAAAACATGTTTTCTATAGTGTCTTGAGGGGTGTTTTACAACAGTATATTCCCTACCTTGGCAAATCATGACGTTGTTATGGTAGAGCATTCCAATGTGCTTTTTGTTAATTCAGTGATGTAAGTTATAGTTGCTGCTAGTAATGACATTTTAATATTTTATTGATTCAAAGGAGGTAAAAGAGTTGTGTGTCCCACCCAAATAGTAGAAATTGAAATTAACACAACGTTGCTGAGATAAAAAATGGTTTACTTGATGAAGAGAACATGTAATATCTCTAAAATTTAGAGTAAACCACCTGTTTTATTAAATTTAGATAATTATTTTTCACTACATACTACATCAGCTACTCTAAAATTTCTATTATCTTTATTATTTTTTTCTTTTTCTATGTAATATCTACTTTTTTTATTACCTAATCCATTCCCTTTATTATTTTTTTTCTCCCAAATTAAATGATATTTTAATATTTAGAGAATACGGTGCAAAGGGTTTTTTTAACATAAAATGTAAAATTTAAGATAAATTTTGTGTTTAGGGAAGCTGATATGAATGCTCTAACCCATTCTAGCTGTCTATTGGCTATTATTAACAAATATAGAACATTACAAATAGAGTCCAATATCTTGCATATTTAACACTCCTGAAGCTTGTTAAATATATTATAGATACCCAACTTGTCACAAATTTATTCAACTCTAGATCCTTTCAATAATTTGGTTAGGAGATCTACTAG
The DNA here is from genome assembly GCF_018446385.1 of Zingiber officinale. Classification (NCBI taxonomy): domain Eukaryota; kingdom Viridiplantae; phylum Streptophyta; class Magnoliopsida; order Zingiberales; family Zingiberaceae; genus Zingiber; species Zingiber officinale. Next base: position 21,457,831 of record NC_055989.1, read on the forward strand.
ATTAATCTCATCACATTACTCTTTCTTTCTTAAAGGAATACAATAGCTAGATTTAGATTCTTTATATGTAAGGAGAATCTACCCAAACAGCATCATTGTATCCCACGATCTAAAGATGACCTCATTCATGAATTAAGATACTTTTCCCTTGAAGCAGTTGAGGTAATATAGGATCCTTATAACTACTACCTAATAATCATAACATGGGTTCTATTGACACTGACTGATCACAATAACTACAAACAAGACCTTTGGTCTGTTGACTATAAGATAGTTATGCTTTTCCACCAATATTGGTATTTTGCGGTGTTACATTGTGGCTCCCTTGTTGCGATACTAATGTAACATTAAGATCTATGAGAGTGCTTACTGGTTTAGTTTATAGCAGGCCTCTTCTTCAAACATTCTAAGTATGAACTTACATGGTTATGTGTCTCTCTAAGCAAGCAACCTATATTTTTAATTAAAAAAATACAACAAGTTCATAACACTCTTTCATTAGAAAATATTCATTTTAGAATAGTGGTTAATGAAAGTTACAAACTATATGAAGCCAAAAATATTACTGACACCCTCTACATCGGAATGAACTGAAGCAAAGGGCACAAAGGTATATTATGAATATGGATAAGGGAACCCCATATGCTAACCCAATTTAAAGACTAGGATCAATCGTTCCAATTGTTGAACAGGTTAACCAAAACAATTGTGAAGTTGAAGAGGTGCAACTAAAAGAGTTCAATAGAAACTGACATGAGACCTTGCTCTATTGACTATGAGATAGTTAAGTTTTTCCACCAATATTTGGTATTTTGCGGTGTCACATTGTGACTCCCCTGTTGTGATACTAATGTAACATTAAGATCTATGAGAGTGCCTACTGGTTTAGTTTATAGCATGCTACTTCTTCAAGCATACTAAGTATGAACTTGCATGGTTATGAGTCTCTCTAATCAAGAAACCTCGATTTTTAATTAAAAAAATATAACATGTTCATAACACTCTTTTATTAAAAAATATTCATTTTAGAATAGTCAATGAAAGTTACAAACTATATGAAGCCAAAAATATTACTGACATGCCCTAGACATTGGAATGAACCCAAGCATAGGGCACAAAGGTTTATTATGAATATTGATAAGGGAACTCCATGTGCTAACCCAATTTAAAGACTAGGATCAATTGCTCCAATTGTTGAACATGTTAACCTAAACAATTGTGAAGTTGAAGAGGTGCAACTAAAAGAGTTCAATAGCAATAGACGCGAGACCTTGCTCTATTGACTATGAGATAGTCAAGTTTTTCCTCCAATATTTGGTATTTTCGGTGTCACGTTGTGACTCCCCTGTCATGATACTAATGTAACATTAAGATCTATGACAGTGCCTACTGGTTTAGTTTATATCCAATTGTTAATGATTACAAAACTTTTACTCTATGCCAATCACCTTGCTCACCCTCGAATCTTGAATAAAAAAAGAATCAACATTCAATGTGACTGAATAATTCAAAGATTTAGTAACTCTACTAATAATATATAATAAGTTTAGTGTAAACTTTAGATATAAAATACAAAGGACCAATGAAGCAAGTGTGAAACTAGGAAATCTCCGATGCCCTTGACGAATGATTAAGACCCATGATTATTGTGACATTGGTAAGCCTCTTGGGTGATGTAAGATTAAAGGTGGCTTACCAAAGATGTGCTCAAAGATTCTTAAGTTTAGGATCCAGGAGACAACTTAGAGCTATGGGATAGATAAGCAGTTGAGGTACCTTCGCTAGTGAAATGAGGTGACTGCCTAAGATACAACACTATCATCAATCTGAAACAGGATGAATTTTGAGTACTCTACTGGAAAAATAAAGGTGGAATTAGACTGAGAGTTGATTGAGATGAAGTATCAAACTGAGCTGCATGAGTAATGTGAGATGGACGTCTAGGAAGAAAGCAATAAAGAGAGTAACACTTCTCTTTGACAGGCCCAAATCTCCAATATTGAGAGCATTTGGGTTTGCCTTGGCTACCAGAGCGTCTACCTTGGCCTTTCTGGTTGTCTACTCATGCTCCTCGTGATCCTCAAAACATTTAGTTTACTACTAGGGAGGAGTGATCAACAATTGGAACAAACAATGGTAGAACTGTAGTTGAAGGCTTATATCATCTACGTATAAACATCTGAAAGGGAAGGGACGGAGGAGCCTCTAAGGATATGAAATTTTAGCAAATCTAACTCTAGACCGACAGTTTAGAGAAATATAATGGTGAGCAACCTGTCAAAGAGATTCTTTCAAATTTATGAAGTGATTGAGATTCTTAAGTTTGTTCGATCCTCGTAGGAGCTTATTAATGGTCAGTTATTGGCCCTTGTATGACACAGTCTATTAATGCTAACCCCATGAGCACCTATTAATGGTATTTCTAGTTATAAGACTTGAACAAAGCTTAAGGCTCTTTATATAGGTGAAATGTCCTAAGCATATTATGAAATTAATAATCTATTCCATTTGCACAAATTAGACACCATCAGTTACTTCCAAGCTATCACTATTGATCTGAAAGATATTGAGTGGTGCTGTGCCTCAACTCATTTTGGTCCATAAATCATACTCGAACTACATGAATTTATCAAAGGGCGCATCCAAAGTTTGGAATTACCTAAAAGACGCACTGAAGTTTGAGAATACCCAAAAGGCGCACCTCTTTCCAATTTTGCCCCTCTGCCAAAGTTTTTTTTTTTCTTCTCTTTCTCTCTCCTTTGCATGCAATAATCTCTTTCCTCTTAAATTAAACTAAAATTCTCTCTCCTTTGCATGCCCAGACGATTTGAATCAGCACTACCACGAGCCTGATTTGCTTCATATTAGGCCCACGTGGGCATGATTTCTTAGAGACTAGGACCATATTCTAGTTGAAAGTTAGCGTACCATTATCACCTTCAGAGAGGTCGAAATAAACAATGGAGAGCATTGTTGGATTCCTTGCAATTTCAGGAATCCACAGCAATCGAACTTGTCTTAGTTCATCATTGGATTTCAGTCGACGATCTGAATCAACACTACCACGGTCCTAGTTTGATTTAGCATGATTTCTCGAAGACCAGGATCATGTCCGGAGAGGCTGAAATAAGCAAAGGAAGACACTGCTGAACTCCTTGCACCCTCAGGAATCCATAGGACCTGAAATGAGTCTAATTAGACTTGTCTAGGTCCATCTGTGGGTTTTGATGAAAATCCACTAATGGACCTAGACAAGTCCTATGGATTCCTGAGGCTGTAAAGAGTCCAACGGTACCCTCCATTGTTTATTTCAATCTCTTATGAGGTGCTATGATGTTATGTTAACTTTTAGCTAGAACATGGTCCTGGTAGAAATCAGACCCACGTTAAGCCTGATCTGAATCAAAACCAGGCTCGTGGTAGTGCTGATTTTTGATCGTCCGGGCTTGGTTTGATTCATATTAGAGCCAACGTGGGCATCTTTTAGTGCAGTTGATATTGAGAGTTGAATCAAAGTGTTTGCTCAACATTTATTATAATAATAAAACACTAGTTGAGATAACGAGGTTGAGGTTCTTGTGCTACTGACAATAGATTTAATTATTACTATTCTGACTCTAATGAAACTATTAGATGCACACAGTCTCTTATAAATTAGGCCCACATTGGATCTAATTTGAATCAAACTAGGGTCGGACTATCTAAATTAGCACTACCGCGGGCCTGGTTTTTGGGAAATCGGAACCACGTTAAGGCTTGAATCAAACTAGCCCGTGGTAGGACTGACATGCAAAGGAGAGAGAAAAGTTTAATTTAATTTAAGAGGAAAGAGATTGTTGCATGCAAAAGAGAATAAAAAGTCTGATTTGACAGAGGAGTAAAATCAGAAAGAGGTACGCCTTTTGGGTATTCTCAAACTTCGGTGTGCTTTTTGAGTAATTCCAAACTTTGGGTGCGTCCTTTGGTAAATTCCAAAACTATGACGACCCATGAGCGGTTCGTGAGGTATTAGTTTTGTTCGTTTAACCTCTCTACAATAACAATTAAGGATCTAAAAATTGCTGTATCTGTGTGTGTTGGGGGATCATGAGTTTAGGATATTGGGTGTACTATGGGTTGCAGCCAGAGAGCACTGCTAGCCCAATAGTTTGGGTTGGGCTTGGATCGAGGGACGTGATTGAGCGACAATGAGGTGAATAATGAAACATATTGAATTTAGCTCTTTCATGCTTATTACAACAAGCAATTGAAAACCGGATTCTTAACTATTCATTGATTTAAACAAGATACGACTTATTGAAAATAAATTGAATGAAAAGACTTATAAAAATAAATATTTCTATGAGATTCCTAGTATTTGATTGTTCTTTTACACATCAATTGCCAATTCTTGATCATTGAGATTCATGGATAATTCGGATTAATATTTATAAATGTATATTACCTCTTTTTTTATCCCTTTAAATAAATTGAAGTGTTTGAAGTTTTTCTATTGGAAATCAACTTAGATCTTAAGTCTTTTATTACTCTAGCAACATTATTTGTAACCTCATATTTACAATACAGATTAATAGTTATTATATATTAGTATCATTACAATGCTTATGTGAGTCACACAACAACGTAATAGGGTGTCAGGGTTGAGTACTGCACTAACGAGAGATCTTTGTATGAGTTATAGTGATAGAACAGTCATAAGATTATTGGAGCAAAAGATAAAACCGTCACCTTAGTAGTCCCTCTAGAGTGGCCGCACACTCTAGAAGGGAGTAAATCACGGGGTGCATTTGCCTATCGTAGTGACCCTTTGCACGGAGGAGGTTAAACAGTCATAGGACTTTGCCCGATGAGTGGTTGGAGAGAGAGGTGGTCTATGAGACTCAGCAACGATGTAACAGAAATGTAGCTTGGACATGAGTGACTTTAATGGTAATGAATGACATAAAGAGAGATAATTGAGATATTTGATTAGGGTTCACTAGCAGTTGATGACACATGGAGAAGACCACATTGTTTGCCGATTAGGATCAATGTTTTGGTGGTTCAGGGAGAACTATTCCTCACACAATCTTAGGTTTTCTCTTTTATTTATAGATACAACAACAGCTAAGCTTTATCTCATTAGGTGGGGTTAGCTATCTATGCCGTTGTGCTCTATTCCCTACTAAATCATCATTTATATTTAAATAAATTTTATCTTATTTTATTGTTACTAATGGATTGTTTGATGTGTATATTTATCATAGTTCACATCACCTAATTAGAGTATTTATTGGTTGTCTAAGTACATGTTCTTACCATCTTAAACGTATCTCTTGGAGTTTTTTTCAATAGGTGCAACCCAATTTTTTCTCAAATATTTTCATTTCTTATCTTGCCCGCATATCCGCCTTAATATCTTTATCTCTACAATTTTCATCTTCTACTCATGTGCTTGAGTCATACCCCAATATTTAGCTTCATATAATATTGCACGTCTAACTGTCATTAAATCTTAGAGGTACTTTACGATCACAAAGAACACCTGACACTTTTGTATTCTATGTAAGACATCTCTCAATTCCTCTATTTTTTTTGCAAATATGATCCTAAATATTTAAAATTCTGTTATAGACAATTCGTTGTTTCCTAATATTAGTGTAAAAAGATAAGGACTTAGAACTGATCCTTTATATAACCATATCTTTATATAAAACACTTCGTTTAATCTGCCTTGAGTCTTCACTCTTGTCTCATATCCTTGTACATATCCTTAATTAATTTAATATACACTATTCTAACACATTTTTTTTCTAGAATTTTTTATATAATATCCCTTGAGACTCTATAATAAGTCTTTTCTTAATGAATGAATACCATTTGTAAGTCTTCTTTTGTTTCTGTTTTTTTTCAATTAGTTGAATGTATAACTTTAATTGTCGATCTTCTAAATATAAATTCAAATTGATTTTTGGACAACTGTGGTATCTTTCCTTAGTCTTTTTTATTACCCTTTCCCAAAGTTATATGGTATGGTTCATTAATTTAATACCCTGTAGTTTGCATAATTTTGTATGTCTTCTTTGATTTTATATAAGGGAACTAAAGTACACCCATCATACATTGTTTTGTTTTCAATATCAGATTAAATAACTTTGTATACTATTCAATAATTTGTTTCCCTAGGCGCTTCCATCCCTCTATCAGAATATCATCTATTCCAACTACTTTTCGTGTATCCTATTTAAAGCTTGTTTTAATTTTTGAAGTTTGAATTCTATGATAAAAATTTAAATTTCTATACTCATTTGACCTACTTAAATTACCTAAGTTAAGTTGATTACCTAAACCTTCATTAAAAAGTTGATAAAAATTCCTTTTGTATTACTTTTTTGTTTACTCATTATTTAATAATACCCGGTGGCATTCATCTTTATACATCTTATCTCGATAAAGATCTTTTGTCTTCTCCTCTTTCGCTTTAGCTATGTTATACATGTCTCTTTCTCCTTTTTATCTAATTGATATAACTGTTCAAAAGTTTTATTCTTTGCTTTATTCACCACTTTCTTAGTCTCTTTTTAAATTACTATATATTTTTTAAAGTTTTTCTCGTTCTTACAAGTGTATAACATCTTATAGGCTATTCGTTTTTTTCTTTTACTTTCTCCCGTATTTTTTCGTTCCACCACCCAGATTCTTTATTTGGTGGTGCATATCCTTTAGACTCACCGAGTACATTATTGACTATTATTTTCAATTTTAATGTCATCTTGTCTTATGTCGTATTTGAGTCGCCATGTATTTCTCCTAATACTCGTACTTCTACTTTCTCAAATATATTTTGCTTACCATTCTTTAACTTTCACTACTTAATTCTGGGAGTCAGGCATATTTTCCTTTTATTGATACTATACTTGAGGTTTATATCTATGATGCCTATGTTGGGTAGTTAAGTTTTCTCAGGACGATCTTACAATTTATACAATTTTTTTCATATTCTTCTTCTTAATCATAAGAAAGTCAATTTGAGACTTATTATTCTCACTTTTGAACATGATCAAATACAATCTATTAGCTATTGTAAGCTTATATATTATTGCAAATCTAAGATAGTTTCCCCTTTTAAACTCATAACCCATCCTATTATATCCTTATTTTTCACACATGCCCATTTAGATCTCCTATTAAAATCATTTCGATTGACTTAATATTTTGTAACCTCATCTAGGTCATCCCAAAATCTAGATTTGATGTATTCATCTAATCCTACTTGAGGTATATATATGTTAATTACATCAATAGTTTCTTTCGCCACAACTATCTTGAGAGCTATAATCCTATCCCTTTCTAATTACTTGTATTATTTTATCATTTAGTGAACTATTTACAATGATATCTATTCCATTTCTTATTTTACTCCTTCCCATGTACCATAACAAAATCCATTTTTTTTATCATGTTTGCCTTCTCTCCTATCCATTCTCTCTCTTGTTCATATAAAATATTAATTCTTTTCCTAATCATCGTATCTACTACTTTCATTATTTTACTGAGAGCTTTTTTAGATTTCATGTTCCAAATCTTAGATAATTAATTTTTCTATAATATTTATTTTTATTCCATTTATGATGTGAGAATTTTTGAATATTTAATAATACACTTAAGTTTTTATGAAGATATAGCGGTCCTCAGACCTATAACGCGTTCCTTTCGAACATCATCCTAGCATTAACACATTTGATGGATCCATTCATTAAACATTTACTTGACACATTGGCTGAACCTAATGTGCAACCCACCCTTTTTCATCCGGACTTGTGACCGACATTGGCGGAGTTCCTCTCTTATTTATAGATAATAATAAGAAATATGGAACATTATTAATAGATTCCTGCATCTTATATATTTACATTTGAGCCAATGAACTTATAACAGAATTCAATTTCTGTGTGCATGAAATCTAATGTAGGGTGATAGCAGGGTTGTCACACATTGCATGCAGGAAGTGCTGAGTGACACTAGCATGGTGGTGTGTAGAAGGATATTTGCTGAACCAAAGGGGATGCATATGGAGTGGGAGACGTAGTTTGCATGGGGAGATGAAGTTGGGTCGTGGAAGAGGAAGAAGCTCACAATAAGCTCAGTTCAGGATAATTTTGGTGAATTGGGTGATGGGAGTCATGATGTCTCTGATAACACATTAGGAGTAATGGGAATTTCTTATGGTTTGTTTCCCAAGATAGTTCTCTCTACCTACACTAATATTTATTATATTATGTTAAGTTTACATGTTACACCTTAGAATAATGGTATTTATATAGGTCCCTTACATATGAATTTCTCACTTCGTGAAGTATTACAATAACCCAGTCTTATTCCACTAAGTGAGGTTAGCTATATGGATCTTTCTAAGCAATTGGATTTTATTCCTTACTATATCATCATTTCTACGCTATTACAACAACCCAGTCTTATCCTGCTTTTTTTTTTCCTAGAAACAACCTCTTGCAAAAAGCAGGGTAAGACTGCGTGCAATGGATCCTTCCTCGAGACCCCGCATGGCGGGAGCTTCGTGCAGCGGGCTGCCTTTTTTTTTAATTTTATTTTATTGTTACTAACAAAGTTTTTTTTTTTAGTCTTCCTCGTTTGATATGCATATTTGTTATAATTTTACATCGCCTAACTGAAGTATTTATTGGTCTCTAAGTACATGACCATACAATTTTAAACATGTCTTCTAGAGTTTTTCCTCAATAGGTGCAACTTTGACTCTCTAATATTTTCATTTCTTATCTTATCCATTCACACATTCACCTTAACATCTTCATCTGTGCAACTCTTATTTTTTTTTTTTAGTTGTAATTTTTTTTTGTTCATGTGCTGGAATCATAGCCCAACATTCAATTCCATATAGCATAACTGCTATTTTGGAATCTCCCCTTTAAGCTTTAGACTTACCCTGCTTGCTTGTATCCTATGTAAAAACATCTCTATCAACCCTTCCGTCCTTTTGCAAAAACAATCCTAGATACTTAAGATTGTCAGTTAAAGATAAATCCTCATCTTCTATCTTAACAATTATCTTGTTATGTCCATTAATACTAATTTAAACTTCATATATTCTGTCTTTACTTTACTAAGGCTAAAGTTCTTCCATCAAGATTTGAGCACATTTACTCTTTCATGTTTCATCGACCAAAAAAGTTAATCTATAAATAATAAGGGTTATGGTTACGTGTCTTAGATGTGTGTAGTAAGTTCATCTATAACTAGTATAAAAGGTTCATCCATAACTAGTGTAAAAGGATATGAGTTTAAAGTTGATCCTTGATGTAATGCTATTTTTGTACAAAACGAATTAATTTCTACACAGTAGTCATTATAAATTATATCATTATATATATCTTTAATTGTTTTAATACGCTATGCTAACACCTTTATTTTATAAAATTATCCACATATTTCTCTTAGGACTTTGTTATGAGCTTTTTCTAAGTCAATAAATGTCATGTGTAAGTTTTGCTTCTTTTATAGTTTCAATCTCAATTTTTTAGGCATGAATCTAAATTAATTTTAGGTAACTTTGGTCACCTTGGTCTCCTTAATTTTTTTTATCACCCTTTCTCAAAGCTTCATGGTACAAGCCATTAACTTAATGCTCCTGTAATTTGCACAATTATGTACATCTCCTTTGTTTTATAGCAGGGAACTAAAGTACGTAGCCTTTATTAATTAGACTGTTTCCCTAGACACTTCCGTGCCTTTATTAAAATATCCCATGGTTCAACTACTTTTTTAATTTTTTAATCTCATTTATTGCCTATTCTAATTTTAAAATTTGAATTCTTTTATAAAAATTTAAAATTCTATACTCCTTTGAGTTGCTTAAATTTCCTAAGCTAAGTTGATAATCTGAATTTTTATTAAAAAGTTGATCAAAATATTTTGTCCATTGCTCTATTATTTCTTCATCTTTCACCAATACCCTATTGAATTCATCTTTAATGCATCTTGTAAGATCCCTTATTTTTCTCTCTTTTGTTTTAACTATTCTATAAGTGTTTATTTTCTCTTTTTTTTTTGTATACAAGTGTTTGAAAGCTTCATTCTTGGCTTCATTTATTGTTTTCTCTTGGCTTCAACATACCATTTAAAGTGTTTTTCATTTTTACAAGTTCACAGTAATTTATATATTATTCATTTTTTTGCCACTTTCTCATGCCACCACTAAGATTCTTTATATTTGGTGGTGTCCATCCTCTTGACTCACCGAAACATTCTTGACGACTTTTTCAAATTTAATGTCATCTTATCCCATGCCTTAGTCAAGTTGCCATATATTTCTCCTAATATTTGTGTTCCTATCCTCTTATTAAAGATATTTTATTTTTCATCCTTTAATTTCTACTACTTAATCTTAGGAGCCATGCACATTTTCCTTCTACTAAAACTATTCTTGAGACGTGTATCTAGCACCACTAATCAATAATCCTATCGCCATTTCTAACTACTATATATTTTAATAAACTATCTACGTTAATATGCACTTCATTTCTTGTTTTACTCTTTCATGCATATCTTAACTTAAAACCTGAGTTGTCTGTTATCTTTACCTTATTCACTACCTATTTTATCTCTTGTAAATTCAGAACATTATCTCTTCATCTAATCATGGTATCTATTACCTTCATTGCTTTATCAATGAGCATTCTTACCTCCATTGCTTCTCCTAAAAAATCACTTTGAGCATTTTACCTGATGAAAAAAGGACGTCTTGGTTAACTGAAACAAAATATAGGCGTTTACTAACAAGTTCATAAATTATAACTTTAAATATTAAATAATCGAGTCTCATAATGAAGTTTGTAAATTATAACATAATAAGCTAATTCTTTGAGATCTATAATCTTTTAAACTCTCCTGTTCTATCTTTATTTATTTTGTTGGGATCATACAATCGTTGTTAATTTAATGCTCATGCTCTGCAGACATAACATGGACTAAATTATATCAAAAGCTACCTCAGCAACATAATCGTGCAAGTGCAAATGCAAATGGCAATTTGGAACTCATGGTGCGCCCATCTTTTCCTCCCATCTTTAAGGAAAGTCAACTACCAGTGATTTTCCCAGCATCATCAGATGTGATAGCAATTGTCAGTGACACCTGGAAAATTGGTGATTTGGTTGATTGGTGGTTTCAAAATTGCTACTGGTCAGGAAAAATAAGCAAAATTCTTGAGGATGATAAAGTGTCGGTATGATGACCAATCTTACTCTTTATCTTCTAGTATTTTTATTATTTTCTGAACTGTGCTGGGTTAAGCATGTTGTGTCAAGGAATTTGTTTTGGTCGTGCACCATGACATGTTAAGAGATGGATAAGGTAGAAAAGTTTTAATATCCACATGTTAATTCTCTTTTTGTCCCAAGTTTCCATGCATCAACTAAAGGAACTTAGGTTTCTTTTTGCTTGTTTTTTCCACAATCAGGTTTGGTTTACATGGATGGATAACAAGGAGAGGTGAGAGGGAATCATAACAAGATAAATTTCTAAATGAATAATAAATGATTCATTTGCCAGTATGTGATTCTTCTTTTCTCCCTCCCCGCCTGGTTCCCATCTAAGTAAATTTGTCTCAAGGGATTAATAGAGAACCTAAATGACAATTTTGCAATTCAATGAGTACACTCAACTTATCCCATAATTTAATCCCCCAAGTATTTGAATGTATTGGCTACATAAAAAATCATGAGCATAGAAACCAATGGTTCCCTTTGTTATTTGTTTGAATAACATATTTATTCTCACTACTAATTGGCATGATTACTCAAATTTTATTCCCACTTCTTATTTAATGTAAATTTTTAATTTTAAAGTTGAAAGAAGAAATACGTTGAAGTCTTAATTTCCCTGTTGTGATCTTATGGTAGTTGAAGGTTGCTATTGTAGATTAACTCTATCATGTTTCTTGTTTAGATGTCATCCATTTTGATAAGCAACTAAACATTTGCAACTCTACGGACTTATTATTGTTTGCACTTCTAAATAAATTTAATTTGTGGATAAAAGTTTTCTTTTGTGTTAGTCGACACTACAAAGCATATTGTTTCCAATGTTAGCGCAAGTAATCCAAATGTAGAAAGGATCTAGACATTAGAGTTAGTCACCATATGCTACCCATTTCTTCCTTGCAGACATGACTGCTTTGTGCATGGGTTCCATGGGTTGAATACCTCCTTTAGCTTTATCATGACAACTTTGTATGCAACTATGTCTTTATGGGCTAGGGTTTCATCATGAGCAACTCAGTCCGCTCACGATCCACCAGCAGAAATTCCTCTCGACTCTAGATCTATCCATCCATGACAAAAGCTCCCTTAAGCTCTAAATTCTTCAACTTGCGACCTTCAGCTTCCTCTTTTCTTCCTCCCTCATTTCTTCTTCTCTTCTAGATTCTTCCTCTTAATCAAGGTTGACATACACTATTGATATATTTTGAGTACTGAAATCTCAGTACAAAATTAAACTTTGAACCTTGGTTTAACAAGTAACGATCTAGCCTTCGCAATTTGAGATATAGTTTAATCATTTTAAATGATCATTTTGATAAAGGGAAATTATTCCATACATTACCTAGTTAGCCTTCCGCTACTTTTATATAGGTATTATCAAGAAATATTGAACATTAAACACTTACATATTTATGCATGAGATAAGGACACTTTTCCTTATGTTGATTTAACATACTGTAAAAAATCGAATTTATTACAAATATATTCGATTCTAGCTTGTTTTAATGTTTTGTTGCAAATTTACAAATTAATGGATAGAAGTGATGATCTTATTAGGTTGCACTTTTTTCCTTATAAAATGACAGTCAATCTACTCGTCATCTCATGAAACATGATTTGTTTTGAGGTTATGCATAGGAGCTTGATTGTCATGGGAATGCTTCAATGGTTCTGCAAAAACATATCCTAGCTTGGTCACCAGATGCTTAACCTAGATAGCTTTGATGTTGCTACGGCTATGGCCTTATATTTTACCTCTCCACTCAATCTGATCCAGAGAACCGAAGGTGTTGGTCTGCGTTGGTGGGTGGTTTGAGAGCCAAAACCAAAAGCATTGATGGATGGATTGAAGCCAGAGCAACTAATTCAGAGATAAGAGTCTTCAGATTGCTTCATTGAAGGGGGCAACACCTTAGGAGACAAAACGACACTTGGTTGTTGTGATGGAGCTGGTGATTAAAGAGACAAGGCATCATTTTGAGATGTGGTCAGGATGTGCTATGATGAAGGTTACTTGAGAATATCACCCAAAGGAAAATACAACACTGTGAGTGACTGAAGAAGATACTTTCTACAAAAGACCTAGAAAGGTCACTAAAAAACCTAGGTATCAGGATGTGCTATTTTTTTTAGAAAGGTCACTAAGAGGAGGGTATTAGTGGTGGCTTTGATATCATATCAAGGGGAATATTATTCTAAACACAACCCTAGGTAGCTCCCACTATTTACATTCGTATTATAAGAAATATAAACATTACAAATAGACCCACCTACACTTTACATATTTACACATATGCCTATGACAAACTCCATGAATGCCAATATCACTTAGGATTCAAAATGAAGTAAATCATTTTTTATTATATTATCCTTTTTTTTGTTTCCCTTGATTCCTAACTGTTGTAACTCGTTTAACTATAGAGTGTTGGATTGTCACAACTAAAGACTATACACCTGCATTCTTTGGAAACTACAATTTTCGTCTTTGCTATCCTTTTTTTATTTGTAAATAGAGATCAAGTCACATATGCATTGAAATAGACAAAACAATTTTGTTGTACCTTGTGGAAGACATGATAAGTATCACACCCTTTACTTTGTCTATGTAAGCTGATCTCTTGATGTAGCATAGAGGGTTTAGTGTCTGCCTTGTAGAGAAGAAGGATCACAATGGATAAATTGTTTGCGGTAGGGTTTCTAATCCACATCAGTTTTTAACCTTTGTTTTCTCCCTATGTCATCTAAAATATTTCAAGAATATTCCTTTTTAATCCTCTTTCAATAAGTTTCCTACTGATCTTATCTAATGCATGACGATGAAATCCAATCTTGACCATTGAGTATAGATTAGGATCCAAATATGTTTTATTCTCCACTAATTAATTTTGGAATTCTCAAAGATTATAAATCTTTTAATAATTTCACTACCTATAAAATTATTTTAAAATTAATTTTGCTCCAAATTAACTGATACAACTCTCGCAAAATCAAAATTAATTTTAATTGTATAAGTGCAAATTAAAAATTCAATTAACCTCTAATTGATTTTCAATTTGATCTCTTAAATTCGAATTGCATAAATTAATATTTAATTTCACAATTGCTCTATAATTTAATTGAATAAATTAATGTTTACATTCAAGTTAAATTCTCATTAATCAATATAATTAATTATTGATTATCCTTTTTCAACCTACATGCTGAGGGTTGCGGGCACGAGCTTTTTGGGTGACTTTGTAGGCTCTCAAACATATAGCGACAATCTTAAGTGATCACGACTTTTGATAGTCTATAAAGAATTTCATTGGATAGGTATGATTAATCTTTAGCAAAACATCAAGACCATCAACTAATTTAAAGTGTCGCTTTTCATGGCTTACCATAATATAATCCCTTTATCATCTCACATCATGACATATTCATAGGACTTGTCGATGTCTATCCTAGTAGGCACGTTTGAATAATTGTTCAATACAACTATAACCCAACCCATTAAAAGGAAGACTAAGTTGAGAACTCTTTCACTATGCATAGATTTAATTCAATTAGTGGCCTATCAACTTAGCTATGTGATATGTTCTCTCTTTTATAAGGAGTGATGAGTCCTCTATTGATTTCTCCCTTATCTCTATAAGATTAGCAACACACTCAACTGCAAGTGTATACACACAACACTTTTTAAGTGTTCCACCTACAAGTGTCAAGTCATGTCAATCCTCTTAAAATATGAGTAGCAACCTCAAGTCTAAGGACTAGTCATACCCATTTGCATGAGACCCTTGTAGACACTGTAAACTACCAAATGAGCTTTCAGTAGATTGTTATCTAACAATAACAATCTGTTGAATGTGCTAATCTAGCCATCATTATGTTTATTGGCGTGAGATGACATGTTGCTAATGCATAACAGATATATAACATATATTAGTCATATCATGAAGTCGATATTCCTAGTTATCAGAATCACTAAACCCAGAGACCAATTCAATAACATCACCTTGCCGTTTAGGATCATCTTATGCATATCTTTGATCTATCACTAAAGTAATGTTACTCTTAGGAGCTTTTATTGGGATAACGAGATGACTAAATCCGTGATTTCATTAATTAAGTATGCAATTGCATTTCATAGTGATTCTCTTTACAATCTGATTACTTTAGGGTACTATCAACTAACATAGAGATCATTGGTCAACTTTTATTTCTTGGTATCATTTCAACCTATTTTTTCCATTTTATATCTCTTGGATCAACACTTAACTGTTCTTGCATAGTAGCATGTTGTAAAATTATCTTCCCTAATAACCCCATAATTTTAGCTTTCTCCACTAACACTGCAATCCAAAAAGGATCATCAGTCATGTCACGGTCTTCGAAAAAGTCATTTTCGCTTAAGGAGTACAGGATCACACAAAACTCCAAACCGTCTTCATTTCTGCCATTCACTCTAGTCTGTTAATATATCTTTATTGATCTCTTCTTCGGTAATAATAAATCTAGGATATTGCTAGACGGCAAATCTTATTTGTCCTGACTGATTTTACGCTATAACTTTTAATATCTAATATAATTTAATTTAAGATAATTGTTGACCCACATCGGAAAAATCCACCAGAAAATATGGGGAACCATAAGCAACATGGAATATGAATGATGAGAAGAAATTGGACATTTCTTGTAGAAATTGTTAACCAATTTATTTGCATTGTTTACCATGAATCATTCTGTATTGTTTTATTGTTCATTTGATTATGGTATTGGCTCAAGATAAGACATCAGAGCAGTTCACATTTTGTAGCAAATTACTACTGTCATTATTTCTATTTTTTTTATCCATACAATTTAAATTAGTGGATATTTGCATCTCTAGGTTACAGTTTGTCAAGTGGTGGAATTTTAGTTGATAAAATATAGTTTTCCTCTATTTGGCTTGCCCTTCCAGTTAGATTTGCCAGATCCTCCAATTGGTGAAGGGAAATCTTATGATGCTGATTGTAAGGATTTGCGTCCCACACTAGATTGGACTCCAGAAAGTGGCTGGAAAGTTCCTGCACCCGAGGTTATCATACTGTTACTTTTAGCATGAGTGTTTGTTTGAACTTTGAAGTATGTATGGAACTGTCTAGTAACACTAACACATACTTTCTTGATTCTTTAAGTTCTTTTGCAAGTTGTATGATTAAAAACCAGTTACTTTAATTCTCTACTTCTTTGTATTTCACAAACTAAGCAATTTGACTTTATTTTAATTTTAGGCCAGATATTTTTTTGATCAGGCGGATGAACAAGCCAACAAGGGTGGGTTGTATACCCTACTCCTTTGTACATGTTTGTTAGTGTCATGTAACTATATAAGAAATACTGTATGCATTACATGTGGAAGTTACCACAGGCAGGTTGATAAATTTAGTGTTTAAGTTTCTTCCCCATGCTGTTGTATCATATGTACCATCAACTAAGAATACTCTAGGTTTTGAACTTCTGATCAAAGTTCTGATAATTGACTGCTCCTAAAGGTTCAACTTATTAGGAAAGGATCTAATTCATATTTTGTTTTGAACAGTGACAAGCATTTATCCCCAACCACTTATTTGGATCTCACCATTGTTGGCTGAATTATTATACTTAGAGCTAGATTTATTAGGATAATTTTATGTCCTTAAATTCTTTACCTTAGTCCTAGATGAATTAACTGATCACATTCAAGATGAAGTATACTGTACTGTTTGATGAAGTGTACATAGATTAAATTCAGAACTTTAAAACGTGCAGGGCACTTTGGAAACGAATTTCATATCTTTAGATATCTTGGATATACAACTTAACATGAAGGAAATTTTGATTTGTTATTCTGTTATGATCGGATGGTTGAAATAAAAAGGAGCTATAGTCATGCAATTATCATGTGTGTGCCCGCCCCTTAGGCAAAAAGAATTTATAAGATTGTTAATATCTGCCATATTTTAAAAATGAAATGACCAGCTGTTAGAAAGTAACAACATTAAAAAAAGTTAAGGTAGAAAAAATGAATAGTTTAAAATATTGAAAAATGATATTATTGATGTGTGATGTTTACTAGAACGAAAAAAATAAAAACTCTTAATATTTGAGAGCAATTAGATGGGTTGAGACGACATGGATATGTTCAAAGGCAACTAATAATTTTTTTGTTAAGAAAAGTGGAATCAGTTAAAGTGAAAGGGAAGAGGGGGTAGGTGGATACTAATGAAAATTTAAATTAATGTAATTTAAAATGATTTTAATATTTGTTATATAGCTTTGCATAGAACTAAATAAAAGTATAAGATATATAGGGATAATTGGAATAAATGTGGCTTGCTAATGATCATCTGGAATAAATGTTTAATCCTATCAAGTGTCTGGTTATTTTTTCCCATATACTTTTTTTGAATGCCTGATCATCTGTGTTTGATTTCTCGATTACTTTGTAAAAGGAATTTGTGGGTGCTAAATGTTGATTTTCTAATCTAAAATTAGTGTTTCATAATTTTCATTGACACCGTCTGCAGAATATCTACTAAATTTACATTTTTTATGGTTGCTACTAGGAGCATGAAAGTCTTTGCAGTTGTGCCAAATTGATTCATCGGGACAGTCAAGGTACTTCTGATCCTAATCTAGTGTTTGCTCTTTGTTCATTGTGTTTTCAGAAATTGATTAATCATAATTATTTAATTGCCTATTAGTTGTGAATGAACATGTTCAAATAATAAAAAAAAGGAAAAGATATACTGACCTAGCCAAAGTTTAAAATTTCGATCCGTGCCGAGATTTCGTACCGGATATCGTGCTATGCCGATACGGTTTTGATACTTTTATATATATATATATATATATATATATATATATATATATATATAATAAAATTGGATTGTTGTTGTACTAATGTCACGTATCTTGACCGCATACGTTTGTCAAAATTTTTAAAATAAAGATTAGACATTCATATCAACAAAAATGTATTTCATATGCTTAGAAATATCTACTGTTCTTGACAGCATACAAGGTATGTTTCTTGACCTAGGCATATATCTACTGTTCTTGAGTTGTTTTCCTAGGTTTTTTTTATCTTATTTCCTAACATTAGGCGTAGAATATTCATCATATCTTAAACCATAATTTTGCACATGCAATTTAAAATTCAAATTTTGCTTAGAAATGGATACCTTTTCCTTTATCTTTAGAGCTTCCCTTTTATTTGAGCTTTCAACTTCTCTACATTCTTTCTTGGGCTTATTCTTCCTCAACCACCACCTTCTTTGGGCACTTGGTTTGTAGTGGCCCCTTTCACCACAAGTGAAGCAAATATTGTGGTTGATCTTCATTCTTTTTCCTACCACTTAGATCAGTAAAATTATTGAATTCACCAAGTTTACTCCTCCTTTACCTCTTTCTCTACATGTGAACATTTGTTTTTGCAGTTACCTTATTTAAATTCACCAATTAATCTCCTAGAAGATGCTTGCGGATACAACAACAACAACCAAACTTTTCCCACAAGGTGAGGTTGGCTGTATGAATCCTTTTACGCCATTGAGCTCTATCTCCTATTATATCATCATCTATATTTAAATAAATCTTATCTTGTTTTAGTGTTGCTAACCATGTCTTTTTTGGTCTTCCTCTTCCTCGTTTGATATGCATGTTTATCATAGTTTCACGTCGCCTAACTGGAGTATTTATTGGTCATCTAAGTACATGTCCGTACCATCTTAAACGTGTCTCTTGGAGTTTTTCCTCAATAGATGCAACTCTGATTTTCTCTACAATGCTCTTATTTCTTATTTTGTACATCCTCGTATATCACGCCTCGAGAGAGTCCCAGCCAACGGAAAAATCCGACAGCATCTCCCCTGTACACGTGACAATCTGAAATATTTATACATACAAAAATATACATCAGTCACACACGGCTGGAATATATACACAACCACGCAGTTTATACTTAGTCCACTCGGTTGGAACAAAATATTCACAACTACGTAGTTATATATATTAAACAACCCACTCGATTGTACAAAAGCCAAAAACACAGCGGAAAACGATAGAAACCATTACAAACCAAAAACAAGACTGCTAGCCGGCTAGGCTTACACCACACAACAAAACAATACAAGACACAACATCACAATAATCTAGAAACAAATCCGGAATATACAAAGCTAAGTACACCGAATACATAAATCAAATAAAGTACTAAAGAAATCAGAAAATAGGGTTTCGGATGTGACGTAGGACCGACAGACAGGATACTCCAAGCGACTCCACAAATATCTACCTGATGTTTGAAAAAAATATATATCAACGGGTGAGTTCAACAACTCAGCGGATATCAGATAGACATACATAATAAGTTATAACTAACAATAATAATTATACGGTACAGTTTCCTAAACAAAAGTAGGAAATGCAGACAGGAAAGGGCTGAAAAAAACTGTACTCATTAGGACCTCTTATCCGAAACATAAGGGTCGTCAGACCAGATACAAAATGTCACCTGTATGCATGTCAAACATATGCAACCACCAAAATACAGCAACCAATATGCAGCAATCACAAGCAATAAATGCAATCATGCAAAATAGTGCAAAATGACATGTGTTACCCCAGTCAACCATCTCACACGCAATAGTGAGACCGAGTGGGTAGGGCTATGACAACTGTGCACTCTGCCGTCACTGCTCCTGAGTGACTGATGGACAGGATGCTGTTGGAGTACACCTATCCTCCTACCCCAAATAGAGTGGGGGAGCGCAATGCTTTCATCTCCCTGAGATAGTTTAGAGGAGGGATCCCTGCCGGCTACCACGCTGCGTCACCACTACCCATGAGCGGACCAACGGAGCCTAATAGAGCAAATTGCTACACACCCTGCCTGATATACCACTAACCCATGAGTGGTTGTGTGTGCAGATCATGTAACTGGCGATATGCTCAACAATAATGGAGCCGACAATCGCACAACATGCAATCATGCAAGATGGTACATGACACTAAGCATGTAAATCCTGATCATAACTACCTCTACATAATATGTGCCGAAAAGGAAAAGGGATCCTACATCAATGATTTAGGTAACATAAATCCAGGTACATAATTCAGATATATCAAATAACTAGACTACTACACAGTAGGGCAATGTATGTCACTATTCCTATGAACAGGAGTAAACATTGCAACAAACAAGAGAATATAAGCATGAATGCACAATAGACAAGAATATAGGTAAACTACAAGAACCAAATAGTGACATACCAAAACAGATGCAAACATAATCATTTCTACTAGCAATAAACTATTATGCATATCTAAAATGATTATATCAAAGAGATAAGTCAGAAGTACCTATCTCAAAGAGATAAGTCAAAAGTACCTATCTCAAAGGAGATCGTAACAAGAAATCATACGTCGAGACGCTCATCTCGAATCAAAGTCCTGCATCAATTATATGTATAACTTTTATTTAGCTAAAATCATACGAATTAAATGGCTAAACAAAATCCCCTAATCAGATTAAGGAAAACCCTAATCGATATAATTACTAACTTGAATTATTGATTAACCCACAGATTACAATCCATAGGTCAACTAGGGTTAGCTTCGTTAACCCTAATCGTTCCACTAATCAATTAGATTAAAATATATACATAATCGACCTAACCTTAAATCAAACCTAGAACAATTCATTCCTAACCTTCCCTACATGATAAACACATTCTAAAACCACCTATATTCTCATTGTTTGGAAATCAATGCTTAACAAGAAAACTAACCTTTACAACCACCTTCTTTCTAAATCCTCAGTTGAAGCAAGATTGCCACAGCAATTCAAAGCACTGAATCAAAAACCAACACATCCACCTCAAGGAATCAACCCAAAACTCAATCCAAAAACTCACCCAAATCTGAGTGCCCAATTGTTGAGTCACTGTCGGAGATGCGTGCTGTCGGAAAACGGTGACCGGAATTAGGAGAAACTGAAACGGCGACAATCGTTTCCCCTCTGCCGAAGTCTTCACGGAAAATGTCAGAAGAGGTGGCTGAAGGAAGACCCAACAGTGTAATTTAGGGCACGGAAGGGACACCAAGGCTTGGGTCCCTGCTCCTAACCGAAGGCCTACTCAAGTTTCCGACTTCCGACGATTCTAGGGCACGGGTGCGCCAGGAACAAGGCAATGACAGTAGGAGCTAGGGCACGAGATGTACCTCAGGCGCTGGGGCACAACACGCTGATGGTGAATCCGTGGTGTCGGCGGCACCAAGCAGTCATCGGTGTCGGCAGGGAAAGATGGAGCACGCCGAAGAAGAGAAAGGGGCGCTGGTTGGAGAAGACGAGGAGAAGAAGAAGAAGAAGAACGTCGGAGGAGAGGAGGTGAGGAAGGGAGATCGGCTCGGGAGAGAAGAGGAGATGGCAGCGGTGCGAGCTCGATGAAGAAGAAGAAGCGAAGAGAGGAAAGGGTTCGGGCGACGTCGCAAGCGGGTGAGGGAGGAAAGATTCGACAACGGGAAAAATAAGAAAAGGAAAAGAAGATAAAAAGGAAAAAAAACTTAGGTTTCCTTTTATTAAAGCCTAGGTTACTTCCTTAATCAATTCCTACCTTAATTGGGTATTCTAAACTGGCTTTTCCCTGTCCCAATACTTATCCCCTTAACCTACGTTATACGAGCTCCGAAAAATTCCCAGAAAATTTATAAAAATTCCGTTAAGAATATTTGCCTATTAAACCTTATTATTCTATTATTTAATTATTATATATTGCCGTATTTTACATCGTATGTTTACACATCCATCTTAACATCCTCATTTTTGCAACTCTCATCTTCTGCTCATGTGTTCGAGTCATAGCCAACATTCAGCTCCATATAACATAGTAGGTCTAACTGCGATTTTATAGAACTTAGCTTTAAGTTTAAGAGGTACTTTACGGTCACATAAAATACTTGACGCTCCCCTCCATTTCTCCCATCCTGCTTGTATTCTATGTAAGACATCTCTCTCAATCCCTCTATCATTTTGTATAAATGAACCTAAATATTTAAATCTCTCGATTCCGGGTAACTTGTCCTCTCCTATCTTAACAATTGTTTCATTACTTCTAATATTGTCAAACTTAAATTCTATATATTCTGTCTTTAATCTACTAAGCTTAAAACCTTTCCTTTCAAGATTCTAGTTTAGCATTTACTCCTTCACGTGTTTCATCTACCAAAATAATATCATCTGCAAACAACATGCACCACGGTACTGTGTCTTGAATGTGCGCAGTGAGTTTGTCCATAATTAGTGTAAAAAGATAGGGACTTAGAGCTAATCTTTGATATAATCCTATCTTTATTGGAATTGCTTCAGTTACTCCGCCTGAAGTTACTACTCTAGTCGTTACATCCTCATACATATCCTTAATTAGTTCAATATATGTTACGCTAACACCTCTCTTTTCTAAAGTTCTCCATATAATTTGGCTTGAGACTCTATTATAAGTTTTTTTTAAGTCAATGAATACCATGTGTAGATCTTGTTTTTGCTCCAGATATTTTTTAATTAATTATTTAAGAAGATGTATAGTTTCTATTGTCGATCTTCCAAGTATGAACTCAAATTGATTTTCTATTACTGTGGTCTCCTTAATTTTTTTTCTATTATTTTTTCCTAAAGTTTCATAGTATGACTCATTAGTTTAATACCCTTATTGTTTGCACAATTTTGTATGTCTCCCTTGTTCTTATATAAGAGAACTAGAGTACTTATCCTTATTAATCAGACATTTTTTTTCGTTTTTAATATCATGTTAAATAATTTTGTAAGCCATTCAATACCTTGTTTCCCTAAGCACTTCCATACCTCTATCGGAATATCGTCCGGTCCAACGACTTTTCCATTGTGCATCTCATTTAAAGTTTTACTTCTGAAGTTTGAATTCTACGATAAAAATTAAAATTTCTATGCTCATTTAACCTACTTAAATTACGTAAGTTAAGTTCGTCATCTAAGTGTTCATTAAAAAGTTGATGAAAATATCTCTTCTACAGCTCTTATTTCTCCATTGTTTACTAATACCCTATTACATTCATCTTTAATACATTTTATTTGGTTAAGTTCTTTTATTTTCCTTTATCTCACTTTAGCTATTCTATAAATATCTCTTTCCCCTTCTTTTGTATCCAATTTTTGATATAATCGTTCAAAAGTTTCATTTTTTGCTTCACTCACTATTTTCTTAACTTCTTTCTTGGCTATTGTATATTTTTTTAAGTTTTTCTCGTTCTTACAAATATATAATTCCTTATAAGCTATTCGTTTTTCTTTCACTTTCTCTTGTACTTTCTCATTCCACCACCAAGATTCTTTACTTAGTGGTGCATGCTCCTTTGACTCACCGAGTACACTCTTAATTACTATTTTCAACTTTGATACCATCTTATCCCATGTTGTATTAGAGTCATCATATATTTCACCTAATGCTTGTACTTCTACCTTCTCCTTAAATATATTTTGCTTCCCATCCTTTAACTTCCACCACTTAATTTTAGGAATCGTATATATTTTCTTTCTATTAATATTATGTTTGAGGCGTATATCCAACACTACTACCCTATGTTGGGTAGTTAAGCTTTCTCCTTGGATGACTTTGAAATCTTTACAAATCTTTCTATCCTTCTTCCTAATCATAAGAAAGTCAATTTGCGATTTATTATTCCCATTTTTGAATGTGACTAAGTGTTTATCTTTTTTCTTAAAAAATGTATTAGCTAATATAAGGTCATATGCTATCGCAAAATCTAATATAATTTTTCCCTTCCTCATTCCTCACTACAAACCTATAACTCCCATGTACTCTCTCATATTCCTCATTTTTCACTCCGACATGCCCATTTAGATCACCTCCTATTAAAATCATTTTATTTGGTGGAATATTTTGTAATATTTCATCTAAGTCCTCCTAAAACCTTGATTTGGTAGCTTCATCTAATCCTACATGTGCATTATGCTAATTATGTTCATAATTTCTTTCGTCATTATTATCTTAAGGGTTATAATTCTATCCCATTTTCTTACCGCTCCTACAACTTCATCCTTTAACAAACTATCTACAATAATACCCACTCTATTTCTTGTTTTGCTCTTTGCAGTGTACCATAACTTAAAACCCGAGTTCTCTATCATCTTTGCCTTCTCGCCTATCAATTTTATCTCTTGTACACACAAAATACTAATTCTTCTCCTAATCATCATATCTACTACCTCCATTGATTTACCAGTGAGAGTTCCTATGTTCCATGTTCTAAATCTTAGATTATTAGTTTTCCTATCATATTTGTTGTTATCCAACCTATGGTGTGAGAACTCTTGCCTGTTTAACACTACACTCAAGTTCTCATGGAGATGTAGCGGTCTTTGCTGAGACGTTATAGTCGGACCCTGTAACGCGAACTCTTGCATATTTAGCACTACACCCGAGTTCTGGAGATGTAGCGGTCCTTGCCGAGATGCTACAGTCGGACCTTGCAACGCGTTCCTTTCGGGGAACAACCTAGCATTAGCACAATAGTTTAATGGATTCATTCATTGAATATTTGCTATAATTTTGACGTTGGCTGATAATCTAACGCAACTCTCTTCCTATCCGGGCTTGGGACGTGAGCGATTTTGTCTAGTATAAATAATTTAAAATTGTGAGGTATGCTAACATTAACTCAGCACATGTCTCAGAGGTTTGCGTTGCAAGCTTGTTTTCGCTGTAACTTAACATTTAAATGCTGAAACTAAGCATGAACAATTATCTTAAATTGCTAACTTGACTTTGCCTCCACAAGTTGTTTGGTAGCCCCACAGTCAAATTCCGCGTGTCGTTCGCTTTCAATTGTTTGTCAACTTGTCCATTGTGTATCGTTTTGTCAAAAGATTTTCTATGCTACCTTCAGGCATTTATTCAGGTAGAGGATATGCTGCTAGTAGAAAGGATTCTCCAGAGAAAATTGTATGGTTCATTTGTTCACCCTTGTTAAGGATGCAAAGATAGCTAGATAGGATTTTGATTAATTCATCGAGGTTTAAAATCTCGAACCGTGTTGAGGTTTCGGTCCTAGACCGAAACGATATGGTTTCGATATCGTATCGTACCGTGCCGATACTCTTTCGGTATTTTTTTTATTTATATATAGTAATTATTAGATAAATATGTTTATTGTGTATAATTTAAAAATAAATTATATATTGATTTTATATAAATTTTTAATTATTGAACAACTTAATATTGTTAGAAAAAATAATTAAATATAATTTTATTTAAAAAAATTGATCTATCAATAACTTGAATTAAATTGATACATTATAATATGTTATCTTACTAATACCAAATGGAGTGGAGTGAATAAGATGGAAGAATTGGTTCTTGTAACATTCTACTTAGGTCAACTCTATAATTCTCCAGCGCTCAGATTAAATAATCATCCCATGACATGCAATATTGATATTGATTTTTCCACATGTCCATCAACGTATCTCGATTCATCACTGGATGTTGGATTTGAACTGGCACCACTGAAATCGGAACGGTTTTAGGACCATGCACAAGATAAGGATAAGGATAAGGATAAGCATACGTCCCTGAGTTCTGGTATGATGGATCACCATATGATGCATCAAAGTTATAATAAGAAGGTTGTGAGTATGATAAACTTCGACCAGAATCGATCTCAGCTAAACTCTTCCGTATATCTTGATAATTATGAGTTTTCTTTTGTTTGTCACCCTTATATCGATGCTGATATTGAATAGGGTTACTTCTAGCTCCATGATCATAATTTTGAGTTGCATGTGTGTAATTTATCTCACATGTCCATGGCTCCGGTGCTAGAGTAGGGGGAACATAATTTTTACCACTAGATGCATCACCACTGTCGTCACTTCCATGAGTACTTGCACTGCTATGAACATCACTATCCTCATTTCGAACTTCTTGTCGGACTACAGTGTCAGAAGGTGATGAAGTTTCATCACTGTCATCATGTTCTTGCTCATCAATTGCATGGAGTGGATTTTCTCTAATGCTCAATTGACCCCTTCCCGTAAAAGCAGGAGGTTTACCTTTTTCTTTCTTTTTAGTAAAAATTACAGGAACTTTACCTTTGCTTTTGCCTTTATCTATAGACTTTGGTTGGATTTGGGGTTGGGACGTTTGAGAATGTCTAGACCGAGATCCAGAAAATCGAAATTCTTGATCAAATGCTTCATCATTATCTACTTCCTCACAGATATCTCCTCTAGCTTGTATTTTTTCAATTTGTTGAGTAAGAAATTGAGATGGTTGTGGTGGGTCTCCTGCTTTATCGTGTAATGGATTCTCAGCCTCAACAACGCTCCACCAATCCATCATTGGATCATTTTCAGTTTGGACAAATCCAATATCAAATGGGTCTACATCACCAGACTCTTGTTCTTCATTCTTTTCTGTTATTGCTCTTAGTTGAAGATGCATATTATAATAAACGTAGACCATCTTCTCCAAGCGGCGATAAGAAAGACGATATCGTACTTTTGTATGAATGAGGGAGAAAGTTGACCAATTTCTTTCACAATCACTTGAAGACGTTGTTTGTGAGAGAATTCGTACTGCAATTTTTTTCAAATTTGGAGCAGATCCTTCATATTGTAACCACCACTCATCTGTAAAATAAATAAGAACAAAATTAAAATAGTATTTATATTTGTTGACAATAATTAGTAATAATTTTTACTATACTTACCTGCATTTATTTTATATCTGTCCGACACTACAATAGGATTGCTAAAAGAACCATATGCCTCTCGAAATAATCGACTTTCATTAATAGTCTCAGCAATTGATTCTCCATTTGTATGCAGTCTTGATATTACATGTCTGAGAGCCACTAATAAATCATCATTTGTGTCAAGATTATAATACATCGGATTGAGATAATAACCTACGATAATTAAACATATATAATTATTAATAATAATATTAAAGATTCTTTATCATTAAAAAATACGTACCGGCCAAATGAATATATTTTCCTATTTGATTGCCCCATCTTGTAGTGATTATATCAATTTAATGTTGATACTTGGTTGGTGATTGTAGACGCCTCTTAATTTTCTCTTTTGCTTCATGAATTAGGCGGTAAACGTTGCCCATTTATGGCTTCGTGTCCATATCAACTTTACGTAGAACAACGTAATGGTTCTACTGCTATAAGAATCTCTGCGATATAGTCCCAAAATCGGACAAATATAATAATTTTCTGCACCTCCTTACCTTCGGCTGTGTTAGAATATCGAGAGGCCTCCCAATCCTCAGAAGAGAACATGACCTTTAATCCGACTTTTTTCTGATTCAACGACTTTAACAGGAGAAAGTGAGTAGCAAACCTAGTCGCTCCTGGTCGCAGAATCTCCCCATCAATAAATTTCCTCATTAATCCATGAACCCAATGATGATTATAGAGGAATTTTGTTAAAGATTGATCTTTTTTTACTACCTTCTTCACTATATCAAGCTTACTGATATCTGCCATCATCAAATCGATATAGTGTGTTGCGCATGGTGTCCAAAATAATGTTTGATACTGTTCTCTAATAACTCTCCAACCCTCTTAAAGTTGGCACTATTATCTGGAATCACCTACACTATATGTTCTGCACCTATCTCTTGAACTACACTATCCATCAAACGATATATGTAGAGTGCATCATGATAGTCTGTAGTTGCATCAATAGATTTATGAAATCACCTTTCTATTGCAGTATAGTAGAAAGTTGATAATGCTCATTCGTGTAGGTCCTGTCCAGCTATCACACATCAACGTAATCCCATATAAGTTCCATTGCTTTTTGTATGATAGGATCCAAGTCTTGATCTCCTCCACTTGTTCATCTAAATATGGACTAATAATTTCATATGTAGTCGGAGGTTGAATACCAGGACCGGATTTTTGGATGTTGGACACCATGCTACGGTAGTATGTGTTGTTTGTTGCATTAGGGGGAATATGATTAAAATGAAAAAAATTTAGCAATACTTTTACCGATTGATTTTTCTTCTCTTTTGAATATGCATCATCAATCCTAGTTTGTTTGCTAGCTTGGTTTGAGAATGCTAGTGGATCAATATCAGCAATATCGACTGCACGTCTTCGTCTCATAGAAGGAAAAAAATGACCAATACCACCTTGTGTTGAAGGAAGACGAACACTTGCACTCCTTCCTAATGTTGATGTAGTAGTTGAGCCACTTCCACTGGCACTAGAGCCACTTCTATATCGCATATTTTGCTCATAGTCATATTGAGTTCGAGAGGCGCTGAGAGCTGCTAAAAAGTCTTCATCATTTGGAACTTCACCATGACTTTCAAATTTATCATAGATTGATTCTTTAGAACTTCGGCTATCAACAAGTTCACGTTGTTGTTGTTGTTTATACTTTAATACTTTTTTGCCATCAAGTTCGTCTTTCATTGCATGACGAACTTCTTGAGAAATTTTTGGACAATTAGAAACATCCGGATATCCACCAACAAGATGTTGTTTTAGGCATGTGACTTCACCGCCGCGTCCAATCATATCGCAATGCAAACATTGCCAATGGAATCGATTTTCTAATCGACGTGCGTGTCTCCAAGCTGAATCATGAGATTGTTGTTTGGATGTCATTGCTTATGCATTAAAAAAAATTAAGAATAATATACATTTCCAGGTAATGATCATTATTTTGTAACGTTAAGAATATATTATTATTGTAAATTTATAAATTAAATATATAAATTATAAAGAGCAACTTTCTAAAATTTGAAATAATCTCCTAAAAACATTAATTCACCTTTCTCAATTTAGAATGATCAGAATTACACAAGATTATAAGTGTTTTATTAGGAATCATAAACATGATAGCATACCTTTATCCAAATTTTTAAAATGAAAGACTTATAATATTTCTAAACATATTACAAAAGTACAAAAGTTAATTTTCATGGATCCAAATTTTAAAATAATTCGATAAAAAAATATTATCTATAATAAATATATAAATTAACATAAAGATGTTACTTTATATATAATAATTATACAAATTAATTAATTAATTATTATTTGTAAAAATATAAAATAATAAAAATATCAAAATATAAATTTAATTTATAGTTTTTTTTTAGAATTTTTTTTTTAGAATATTAGAATATAAATCTGAATTATTATTATTTTTAAAAAAATTTTAAATTAAATTTTAAATAATAAAAAATATTATAATATATACCAGATTTCTTATAATTTTTTTTAAAAATTTAAATAGATATTTTATAATTTTTTTAAAAATTTTTAAATACAATTTAAAACATTGAAAATTAATTTTTCAGAATATTAATTAAAATTTTAATTTTTAAATATATTTTTTATATATTTTAATTTTTATTGAAAAAATTTAATTAGGATTTATAAAAGCCTGTTTGGAATACCATAAGCTTGTTTGGAATACCATACATACCTTAGGAATTGTTATAAATTTAAATTATAATTTATTTTCCCTAGGGCACCCGTGCGGCGGCAGCAATGCGATCACGCCGCTGTCGAGTGGCGGATCGCAGGGGTTCGGCGGCGCCGAAGGCGTTGCCGGAGGGGTCCGGTGGCGCCGAAGGCGTCGCCGGAGGCGTCCGGTGACTCCTTTGGCGCCGCTTGCGATGCATACGAGACGGGGAAATTGTACCTCTGTCGTTGCTTGTCTCATTGCTGCTCGCCTCGCCTCGTCGCTCGCCGTCACTTGCCTCGCCTCGACGCTGCTTACCTTGTCGCTACTCGCCTCGTCGTTGTCGCTGCCGCCTCGCTGCTGCTAATCCATCGATCGCTGGTACATTTTATAGGATTTTTGCGAGCGACAGAAGGAATCGAAGAAGGAATCGATTCCTTCTGTCGCGCGATTTTTCGATCGCGAGTGTCGCACGTGCTGGCGCGCATCAACGCGCGTATCACGCGCCGAAAGCACAAGGCCACAACCGCTCGTATCACGCGCCGAACCTACTGCGTGTCGGGTGCTGGTTTCAGCCGCGTGACGGAATGGTAAAAATCGTCCGTGCCGCCCGACACGAAACGATATTCTTTTCCATGATTCATCATGGCATTTTCCAATGGTAGAAAATCAAAAAAGCGTTCTTTTATATTTATATCGTTAAAAGGATGCCTTCTGAAGCCGGCCGGGCAGGATAGTCATTATCCTGCGGGCTGACGCGAAAAGGAAAATTGAGAAGACAAGAAGAGAAACCTCCAAGAAGAAAACTTTTTATTAAAATTTGAGGGGTTAATCCTTCAACATCTAAACACAATTCTTATATAGACAACAACCTAAGACTCAAATAAGGAAAGAAATTATAATAATTACAATTAACAGATCTTAATTCCAATATTGTAAAGAAAGGAAATATATTTTTACTCGAAAAAGAAAGTAATTAACTTAATGATCTTAATTCAAATCAAGACGTGGATCAAGATAAATCCTCTCTAAAAAATACTAGAAATATGAAAATTACCCTAAATACTCAAAAAATAAAAATTATCAAAAATAGTAAAAAAGCCCTAAAAAGGGTCTAAACATCGGAATTTGGAGCTGAAAATTGACGGTTACGGTAACAAATGTAGGTTTTCAAATTTTGCACGCATGACGACAAACAGAGCATGATTCCGAGTCTCGAGTCAAAAGTTATGTCCGTTTGAAGTTCAAGGACTCATATTAGACTTTAACACGGGTTGGGCCTGCATCAGTCTCCTCGGTTTGAAAAGAACTCGCCCTCGAGTTCAGATTAACTTCATTAGCACCCGTCGAATAAGGAGTTAGGTGCTTCACATTGAAGACATCAGAAGTCTTCAGATGACTAGGAAGACACAATCTATAGGCATTGTCATTAATCTTCTGCAGTATCTTGCATGGTCCGATTTTTCGATCCTTTAGCTTATTATATTCTCCAACAGGGAAACGATCACGAGTCAATACAGCCTAGATAAAATCTCCAATCTTAAAAAGTACCTGTCGATGACGACCCGAGCCTTATACTTAGTATTGCTTTTCATAATTGCCAGGTTCACTTGCTCATGAATACCTCGAAGATGCTTTGTCATCTCATTTGCTTTAGGATAAATTTGCTTTACACGTGGAACAGGGGCTAAGTCTAGAACTCCTGATGGATTCCGGCCATAGACAATCTTAAAAGGACTCAATCTCGTGGTCCTGTTTTTCGATCTGTTATAGGCAAACTCTACTTGAGGTAATGCCGAGTCCCATTGCTTTGGTTTAGTTCCTGAAAGGCATATCAAAAGATTACCGAGACTCCGGTTCGCTACCTCGGGTTGACCATCCGTCTGAGGGTGGTAAGCACTGCTAAAGTTTAATTGTGTCCCTAATTTTCCCCATAAGTTCTTCCAGAAGTGACTGATGAATTTGGTATCTCGATCTGCAGTCATGGCCCGAGGAATACCATGTAAACGCACGATCTCCTTGAAGTAAAGATGGGCAATCCGAGTAGCATTTATAGTTTTCCTGCAAGCTACGCAATGCACCATCTTTGAAAATCTGTCAACAACAACAAGAACTGAGTCTGACATTCGTTGGGTGCGGGATAATCCCAATTCGAAATTCATGCTGACATTGAGCCAAGGAGCTTCAGGAACGGGTAGGGGAGTGTACAAGCCTGCATTGGTTAGAACCCCCTTAGATCGCTAGCATACAGAATTGTTGGACCCCATGATTGTTTTGATGTGATCAACCAAGGCAGGTTAGGTCCTGTTTAGTTTTGATCCCTGTGTCTAAGTATGCAGGAGCTTAGAAGCGCAGGAAGTCGAGCGGAAGACGCAGCTAGCGAGAAGGACGGCACGGGAAGGGAGCTGACGGTTAAGCTTTCATAGTGTGTAAAAGGCTTCTCCGCCTTCAGAAAAGGAGATTCTTATTGAACTCTTGCAACCGCCTTGGATTAACAACCACCTAGGTTGTAACCAAGTCAAACCCTGAGTCTTCTTATGTTCTATTGTTTTCTTTTATTTATTTCTGTTGCACTTTAAGAGTTGAAAGATCGAGGAGGGTATCTTTTTCTGTTTCAGGCAATTCACCCATCCCCTCTTACCGGCTCGCTGCACCAACAAGAACATTGATCAACAAAGTGAGCCACATCGCTGGTCAACTTGGGCCAATAGAAATTAGCAGAGATGAGGGCCAACGTTTTATCACGTTCAAAGTGTCCCTCATTATAAAGCTCGCTCATAATATATTGCCTTAGAGAACAGTCTGGAATGCATAACTGCAACCCGCGAAACAGATAACCATTATGCAAAATAAAATCATGTCGATAACCATCATGTATCTCCTGGAATATCCTTCCGATTGATGGGTCAGCTGCATACATGTTTGGAAAAACCTCAAAGCCCGCAACACTAGTATTCAAGGTGGTGAGTAATGAAGAACACCGACTCAGAGCATCTGCGACACGGTTCAAACTTCCCGCTTGGTGCCTTAGTGTAAAGGTGAACTTTTTTAAGTAAGCCATCCACTTGGCATGCCGCTTGCTCAGCTTGTGTTTACCATTTATATATTTTAATGCTTCATGATCAGTGAACAAGATGAATTCCTTTTGTACTAGGTAGTGTCGCCAATGCTTCAAGACTACATGATGGCATATAATTCTAAGTCGTAAGTAGAATAATTTTTCTTGGACCCAGAGAGCTCGCTGAAGAAAGCAATTGGTCGCCCAGATTGACTCAGAACACCCCCGATACCTACGCTGGATGCATCACAGTTGACCTCGAATATTCTATCAAAATCAGGAGGGGCCAGAACTGGTGCTTCAGTCATCCTTTGTTTGACCAGTTGAAAGTTATCCTCTGTTTCTTCAGACCACTTGAAATCCCTTCTCTTGAGACATTTGGTGATAGGAGCAATCAGAGTGTTAAAATTTCTGATGAACCAGCGGTAGAAAGAAGCTAAGCCATTGAAGCTTCTGACATCGTGTAAGCTCCTCGGTTGAGGATACTCCAGGACTGCATTTATCTTTGTTTGATCTGCATGTACACCATCAATAGACACAATAAAGCCAAGGAAAGTTATCGATGTAGTAAAGAAAGAGCACTTCTTGTTTACAAATAAACACTCCGTTTTCAGTTTTTCAAAGACAACACGAAGATGATCGAAGTGTGATGCTCATGTCGGACTGTAAACTAGGATATCATCAAAGTATACCATCACAAACTTTTCCATAAAGGGCTACAAGATTTGATGCATAAACCTCATAAAGGTACTTGGCGCATTGGACAGTCCAAAAAGCATGACCATCCACTCATATAGCCTATGTTGCGCCCTTGAATGCTGTCTTCCATTCATCACCAGGCCTTATTCTGATTTGGTGGTATCTGCTTTTAAGGTCAATTTTTGAGAAGACCTTAGAACCGATAGATGATCCGACATGTCATCCAAGCTGGGAATTGGAAATTTGTACTTCACTGTAATCTTGTTGATGACTCTGCTATCAACACATATGCCACGAGCCATCTTTCTTCGGTACTAGTAGGGTAGGAACTGCACGGGGGCTCAAGCTCTCTCGGATGTGTCCCTTTTCTAGCAACTACACCACTTGATGTTGCAATTCTTCTGCTTCTTTAGGGCTAAGGCGATAAGTTAGCCGATTAGGCAAACTCGACCCCGGAACAAGGTCAATCTGATGTTGAATATCACGTATCGACGGTAGCCCTAAAGGAAGATCCTTTGGCATTAGCTCATCAAATTCTTCTAGCAGCTGCTGTAGTTCGGTTGGTAACTCTGTGTCCATGGTCGGAGTAATGCTTTGGCATGGTAGCAAAGCATATACAACTCCTTGCTCTACTTCATCTAAAAACCTAGATATAGAAAGCAGATTAATATTTTTAGCTATCGAAATTGGAGTAGTTCCTTCCTGTCGTGGTGCCAACACAATTTTTTTTTCCTTTGATGTTAAGGGTATAGGTATTTTTCCGCCCATCATGAACAACACTGCGATCATATTGCCAAGGTCACCCTAACAATACATGACATGCATCCATGATCACCACATCACACCAAGCACTATCAAAATATTTGCTAATTGAAAAGGAAACGAGGTATTGTCGGTCTACTGTTACCTCGTTTTCTTTATTCAGCCAAGATAACTTGTAGGGTTTAGGAGTTGTAATTCCTGGACAACCTCTGTGGATATTACATTCTCACAACTATCGTTGTCGATAATCATCTTGCAGACTTTATCTGCGATGGTGCAGATTTATCCGCGATGGTGCAGATAGTATGAAAAATATTGGTTCTCAACCAATCGTCCCCGAATCGCCCTTGGGAGTTAGCAGAATCTTACGAATGATCAAAGTCTCATGACCATTGCCATAAATCACTTTGTCAGATGTTTCATACATCGGATTGCCAATTGCTATTGTATCTTCTATCACCTCTTCCTCGATCAACAAGTTTTTACCTTCCGGATTAGTGGAAGACGGTTTCCTGCATTGGTGCGTCATATATCCTTGTTCATCACATTGATAACATTTGACAGGGGTTTTAGAGTAAACCTGTGGTAATCGCGGCGGTGGTCGCTGCGATGGCTGTTGTGGTGGCTGTTGTTGTGAGGGACGAGAATTTTGAGGGTGAGTTAGCCGATTGTTCTGGTCACCTCTCCCCGTTGGTTTCCTATTTTTTTTGCTTTTCAGCCGTCAGTGACGCTGAAAGGGCCTCTGACACCGTCGAGAGTGAATGAAGATTGAGAGCATCTTGCAAGGCCAAGCGCAAACCCTCTAAGTAACGTGCCATATGCTATTCCTTTGTCTCGGATAGGCCATTTTGGGCCACCGAAAAACTCTTTTGTATATTCATCGACCGATCTCGCGCCCTGTCTTAATGAGTGAAGTCGCTGGAACAGAGTTTGAGTGTAGGCGAAAGGAAGGAAGTGTTCCTTCATGTTTTTCTTCATTTCTTTCTAGATAGTTATTTGAGGTTTACCTTGTTTGTCCCGAGAACGCCCGATCTGTTCCCACCATGCTGATGCTCACCCTTTGAGTCTAATGGCAATTAACTTCACTTTCATTGGATCTGGAACTCGCTTGTAGTCGAATATCCATTCTACTTTATTGATCCAGTCACTTTGCTCGCAACAAACTAGAAAATTCGGGCAGATCCCGAAATCCGAAGTCTTCAGCAGGCTCCTCTCGTCCATGATGATTGGTGTCAATCATTCTACATGTCACGTTGTGCATCAAATTAATTGAAATTGAAATGTTTCAAAACTAAAGGTAAGAGATGTAGTATGGAGTCTAAGTCGTATTTTTCCAAGGGTAACTAACAAGTTTATGCTCTAATTAGATTAAAAACTATTGTTGATTTTTCTAATTGCCATCAGAAGGTAAACTTTTAAACTGAAACTTAAATGACAAAACCTGCACTAATGCATTATTATATCTACTTGAAAATTCTGGTTTGCTCCTAACCAATCAAATTGCTACATGGAATAAAACCAACTCAAGACATGAAATTCTAAGATGAACTAACCGAATGAAGCTATTAGAAAACTAAAACAACTAAAATGAAATTAACCAGTATCGCTAAAATCTAAACTGTGGACAATAGCAATCTAAGTTCAATTTAACAACCGATCAAAAGTGCTAGCAGACAGGAAAATGCTAAACTTCTAATAATCAGATCTATGACATAAAACTAAAAATGTATCAATTGCAACTTCATACAATAACAGAACGAAAACAGAGTTCACAAAAACTTCTCATCTACACTATCAAATCAGAAATAGGATTTGTTTTTATGATAAAGAAAAACTAAATCAACAAATGTTCTGTAAACCGAATCTAGATTAGGTTAAGAAACATTCACAAACTCCAAATTTTAGATCCAATCCCTTCTCTTCGCTGATCTGCCAAGGAGCCGCAGAGAACGCCCTTCTGGCTTTCAACCACTGCATCTGGATTCTTCAGCCATGTAAATAAGAATTGTCAAGCCGCAGAGAACACCCTTCTGGCTCGCTATCTTGTCGCGTGAAGAACAGAGGAGGGAAATGACGATCGCAGCTCAAATCGAATGATCAGTTTGATCTCAAAGTTGCGAGCTGATTTGGGAACGGAACGAATACGTAAGGCTGAGGAAAACTCCAATCAAGCTTAGTAAACACCTGAAAACCCCAGATCCAGAGAACGCCCTTGAATCTGAGGGGAAAATGGATCGCGGAAGAAATTGACGTGGATCTAGGGAACGCCCAAGGATCGCGTTCTGAACTTCATTTGCTGATTGCTAAGAGATCCTGAATTCACGGTTGAAGTCGGAATCGAAATCTGGATCTGGAGATGGTGAACGGGAACTGCGGCCGTCGCACGAAGAAGAAGAAGAATCAATAGGAATTCGCGAGGAACCGAGCCCAAGAAGCACTGTAGCTTCTCGCGGGTTTTAAATCCCTTCCAATCTGATCGGACGACTGAAAATTCTCGGAGCTAAATCAACGGCTGGATGAACTCAGATCTGGATCAAAATATCTGGATCTTCATCAACGGACGAGATATGCTCCACATTAGGTCGGATGTTCCAGATCCTTGACGGATGACTCAGATCTCTCCGATCTTCAATGAACGGCTACAATTGTTCTGGAGTTTGATCGTCTCGTTAAAACTGCGATCCGAGCGCAAATTTGGTTCAAATTCATCCCAGTTCAAGAACCTTTGATCCCTACAAAATAACAATCAAATATTAGCATCAAATAAAGCCGTAATACAATAATTTGCAATTAAGTCCAAAATCGATACAATGTATAAAATATTATATAAATATGGGTTCCATCTATGCAAACTACATCAAACCATGATTGTATGAATGAAAATAATACAGTAAAATCATGGTTATCAATGATCTTGAGGTGAGTCCTATCGGTGATATGGGTTCTCAAAGGAAGACTCAGATCCACGATATGAAATCTCACGATTTTCGAGATCCCGCACCGCCATATGTTGGGTTAAATCTGCAACTTGTCTCTGTAAATCCTCAATCGTCATTATGTCCCGGATGCTACGACCACGGTGCTCAGCTTCCTTCGCCGAAGCCTGCCTGTTGTTGCGACCGCGACTACTACCACGACGATCCACCATTGGATCTGTTGATGACCTTCACGCGCTTTGATACCAACTGACGTTGGGCAGGATAGCGATTATCCTGCGGGTTGACGCGAAAAGGAAAATCGAGAAGAAGACAAGAAGAGAAACCTCCAAGAAGAAAACTTTTTATTAAAACTTGAGGGGTTAATTCCTCAACATCTAAACATGACTCTTGTATAGACCACAACCTAAGACTCAAATAAGGAAAGAAATTACAATAATTACAATTAACAGGTCTTACTTTCAATCTTGTAAAGAAAGGAAATAGATTTTTACCCGAAAAGGAAAGTAATTAATTTAACTATCTTAACTAAAATAAAGATGCGGATCAAGACAAATCCTCTCTGAAAATACCAAAAATATGAAAATTACCCTAAATATCTAAAAAGTAAAAATTACCAAAAATAGTAAAAAGGTCCTAAAAAGAGTTTAAACATCGGAATTTGGGGTTGAAAATTGACGGTTACGATTACACCGGTAACAAATGTAGGTTTTCAAATTCTGCACGTGTGACGACAGATAGAGAGCCTGATTCCGAGTTCCGAGTCAAAAGTTATGCTCGTTTGAAATTTGAAGACTCATATTAGACTTCAACACGGATTGAGCCTGCATAACCTTTTTCCAAATTTATCAAAACAGTGCCTTACCCATAATTTAATTTCCAAAATATACCTCTGGGCTCCACCTTGGAGCATCTTTGACTAAAATTGCACCATCTTGGAGCTGTTTTAACCATATTTGGTCAACACTGCTTCAAAACTACATCCACCTTGGAGCAGGTTTGATGAAAGTTGGTCAACTTTGACCAAAGCTAGTCAAAATTTCTCCAATGTGGTGCAACTTTGACAAAGCTTACTACACCAAAAGATATATTGTTCCAAGGCAATGTTCTAAATAGTGGTTGAGACGGCCACCTAGGCGGGAGGCTGCCATCAATTGCACCATCTTTACCTGAGACGGTATTTTAGGTGGTAACTCACTTTTTTCCACTGTCGTCGCCACTGACGTCGTTTCATCACCACAACGTGTAGCTTGGGCCCGACAACGAGTCCGAATGCATCGCGCGAGCCCGGACGCGTCGTGCAGCCCGGTGACAGGTCCGGAGGTGTCGCCCAAACCCGACGACGCATTTGAACTCCTCGTGTAGTCCCGGCGACGCATTGAACTTGTCGCCCGGACGAAACAGGGTATGCGGATAAGTTGTAAGTTTGAGTTTAATTAAATAATTTTAAGTTAATAATTTTAATTAGCTCTTATATATGATTGAGATAATTTAATTAGACTTAATTAAAACCTAATAATTTTTTAAAATATTTAAATTAAAATTTTAATTAATATATTTTATTAAAAGTAAATATTATAAATAATAATAATTATTTATAATATTATGTATGAAAATAGTTAAAAAAATTTAACTGCCTAGACATTGCCTAGGAGGACGAGGCAATAGATGACCACTAACTGCCCCGCCACCGTTTGCCTCCATTACAACACTATTCCAAGGATGTGAGCAGGTTTGATTAAAGTTGTACCATCTTAGAGCAACTGCACCACCTCGAGCAACTTTGACTAGCTCCAAGATGGTGTAGCTACTTAAAGGTGGTACAATTTTAGTAAAAGCTATTCCAAAGTAGAGCATTGCAGGTATAAAATTGAGTAGGGGTTTTAATAATTTTGAAAGGGGGAGTGCTCTTTTGATGATATGGATAATTAGGGGCATTCTTTTATTTTTCTACCGTTTCCAATTGATATGAGTAGTGTTCGTGTAATGAAATTAATATATTATCTTAAATGACAAGGTAGGCATGAACTGATTTTTGGGTCGGGCACTTTTATTTATACAGAAGCAATCAAAATGAGGGCAGACGTACTTTGTGACGGTTTCTTGGAAGACATTGAAGATTGCTCTTCTAGCACCAGCAATGAATCGAGTGAAGGAATGATCACACCGACAAAAGCACTGCCATCTACGGAAGCTTATGCTACGGCCGATATGGAGGATGGCCATACGACTAAAAATGATCAAGCAATTTCAGCTAAAATTGGCACTGAGGTACAAAACATGCTGAATGATCACTTCAATTATCTCGAGGGAATATGGATAAATGAAATGAGACGAACAGCTTCTCTAAGGTGTCCTACCGTAGAATCATCCATCATTCGGCTGGAAATGCTGTCTCAGAAGATTAGATGGCTTAAAGGCTTGGTGAAGCTAGATCCAGAGTTTTCAAGCCCTGTGAAGCACACTTGGGAATTTGTAGAGAGCCAGAGAGCCGCGCCTCACTGAAATAGAGATGGGACATTGCTGAGTCTCAAACTTGGGAATTTGGTAGAGTTGTCCCCTACGAAATTATCTGGGCATCAACTACCAGATCCTACTCTTTCTTTACTTGTAATCATGGTGTTTCAGCAAAGTTTACATGCATTCATCTCAGTAAATGCAAGCCATGAGACCTTATCATCTGTGGGCCATATTTTGAGCAACTCGTCATGTAATGTTCGTCAGATGGTTAAAGGTGACTTCCATGTGATTTTTTATTTTTCCTTTCTCCAATCTCATCTTAAATCCTGTACTCTATATTCTACAGTAATCGTTGACCAATAGTTTATAGTTTTGAAGGAGATTCCCTTATAACATGTACAATTCACACTCCTTGTCAACCATAAAAAGTCTCGTCGGCTAAGGTTGATCGACAAGGGTTAAAGAAAAGCAGCGTTGAAGCGTCGGTGTGTGACACCTTTTTAAAGCAAAAAACAAAAGTACACTATGAGTAGTTTTTTAAATTTTTTTTTAATCGGTGGGTATGTTATTTTGGATTTTGACTTATTTTAGAATTTAGGAGTTATAGTATTAAGTATAATTTTTTTTAAGTGTATATATATATACAAAGATGGTAAGTGTATGACCTTAGGGTTTCATCATCTGCAGAGATCCTGATATGTGTTTGATGTCGAATGCCCATAGACATGAGGACGGTTAGGGGTGGTTTTATATTTTATATATACTAGTGTGATTGTGCACACGCGTTGCGTGTGTAATATAATAATATATAAATTATTTAGGTCTTTGAAAATTTGAATTATTTGGATTTTCTAGTGTCACCCTTATAAACCAAAGAGAATCCCAGCAACAAATTACTATAACGGTTTCTCTATGTAAAAAATTATTTTAATTTAATATTATACTTGTCTTAGTAAAAAAAACTAAGGAAAATTTATTTTTTAACATCATCGGGCTAAAATATTTATAGAAACTTCTTTGATCATAGTGTTGTCAATTTTAAGATATGGGACTAAAGAGAACTATATTTTTTTTATAAAACAATCAGAGAAAATTAATGATGAGAAAAATTCATAATATACGCTGTAGCTGAGTCTTGAACTCTAGATCACTGATTGTTTCGTTTGTGAAATTACTAATAAATCTTGGAATTATTTTTAGTATAAATAGAAAAAAGGGCATTAACGTAAATACATTTTAGATTTTATCAAAATTTGTTAATAAAGGAGGAAGATTTTTAATAAAATAGTAAGATATATATATATATATATATATATATATATATATATATATATATATATATATTATTTTTGTTTTAAAAAAAAACACACTCTATCTCTCTACAAACTTTATAAAATATAATCCACAACAGGAAAGGTCGGTGGCCCCCACATTCCGGAAATTGATGTAATATTCAGTCCAACTCTTCCCCCATGATCGCACCACTAACTAATGCATTTAATTATTCCCCATCATCGATTAATTATTTAACTGTTTTATTCCTATCAATTCGTATGCGGCCTCCAGCGCCTCAGTTGAACGAATGCCCCAACGGAAGCAACTCCTGTCGCACTCATTACGTGGCCCCCACCACGCTCAACGCGGACGAAGCCACGTTGACTAAGTCAAGGCCTACGTTGACCATCGCCTCCGCCGGCGCCTCTTCTTCCTCTGCCTCCGCCGCCAAGAAGTTCTCGACGATCTCGATGCTGGGATTCACCACCTGCTCCGCCCACGCTGCTTCGGCATCCGCCAGCTTCTTCCGGAACGCCTCGGTGGCATCCACCCTGACCACGCCCCACTCTGACAGGGCCGCCAGGCGACGGATCTTCTCCAGCTGGCAGCAAGTCAGCTTGCAGTTGTTGGCCTTGATCTCGTCGAGTGCTTCCTCCAGAAGTCGCTTCTTCTCCGCCTCGTCGGCCCCCGATGCCTCCGCCCGGAGGTACCTGTCCAGCTCCGGCACTCCGATGGCGCGCCGCACCCCGCGCGTGTAGTCCGGCGCCTCCACGTCGGGGTCGAACATCCGCCGGACCTCCTCCACCATCCCCCTCTCCACCATCTGGTCCACCCGATCCGCCACGAAACGGTGCAGCTCCGGCAGGCGCACGTCCACCCACAGGAAGCAGCACTCGTTACGCCGCCGGAACTCCCCCCGCCCCCCGTCCACCAGCTCCTTTATGTAGGAGTTCGACCCGCCGGCGACTATCGGGAGCCGCCCGCGCCGGGCCACCGAAGCGACAGCGCGCGTCGCCGCTCGGCGAAAATCAGCCGCAGTGAAGTCGGCGTCGGGAGGCAAGCAGCCGAGGAGGTGGTGGGGGATTCCGGCGGCCTCCTCCGCGGTGATCTTGTTGGTTACGACGTCAAGAGCGTCGTATACTTGCATTTTGTCGGAGTTGACTATCTCTCCGCCGAAGTAGGTGGCCAGGTCGATGGCAAGGCGGGACTTGCCGGTGCCGGTGGCGCCCATCACCAACACCACCTTGTTTTTGGCCTTGAAGGATCCCATGCCTAGCTATCAAGTAGCTAACATGATATTAGCCATATATTAGTATATATAAAATTGTTACAATATGAATAAATAGAGCGTGCACGCGGCGATAAGGATTCTTACTTGTGACTGAGACACAATCTAATATATTATAACAACTAACAAAGGATGAAGTTGAGAAGGACGAGGAGAAACAAGAGAGAGAGAGAGAGAGGCAGTTGAAGTGAGTTGAGTGGACGTAGGACAGTGAGAGATTGAATGCAACGCTGGTGCCGTTTTATAGCGGGCGTGAGGGGGGTGGAATGATTTGTTTAATGGAGAAAACTGTTGATCAGCTTGTAGGAATATCGAGTCTATATTAATTATACTGGGGGTGGAAAAGTTAAAAAATAAAACAAACGGCGATCCATCAAAGTGCACATTTAAAGTTTTTAAAATTTTCTAAATGGTACATTTGTTTCTTATTTTATCTCTTCCACTAATTATCATGGTGCTATATTCAAAGAATAATAATTTTATGATGCTATATTTTAAAAATCAATACTAATATCGTGCTGATTTTAAAAATTAGTACCACTTTGGTACTTTATAAACCCTAAAATTATTACATTGTATTTTAAAAATCAACATCATAATGATATCAATTTTTGAAACGTAATCATGTGATTTTGTTATTTGAAATTTAATATCACAGTAGTGTTGTTCTTTAAATACAACACGGTAATAAATATGTTATTTGAGAATCTAAAAGTTAGATGCGTTTTTTTAGAATTTCATAGCTTTAAATGCCCTTTGATCAATTATTAAAAAATAAAATAAAATTATAATAATAAAAAATTATATATGGTTAGAGTAATTACAATTATAACATTCAATAAATTTTAATTTTTATGTTGTACATATGATCATGATTTGGTAAAAATATAAGCATGTGTGGAGATATATAAAACAAATAATTGTGGATCGGCCTCACATTTTACATGTTACTCTAATGTCATCGTACTAAATTTTAGATGCATTAATAATGCACAAGTATAGCTTGAAGGGAAAAAAAACAACAATAACTTTATCTTTTTTTATAGTACATCAACTAAATTTGACTTAAACTAAACATGCCCAATTGGTCCACATATACATATAATATGACTTACTTTGTCACATTAATTAGATTTGCAATTACATGCATAAAACACATGTTAAATCAAATTTACTTCTAAATCAAAGGCCCCAAAATACTTTACATGTCCATAATACAATAAATTAGTACATTACTAATGGGAGAATGAATTATAGAAGAATTAATAGGTAGTTCTTGATCATGATGGGAGTGTTTGTCCCTACACTACATTAGCTATGGGA
The DNA here is from genome assembly GCF_018446385.1 of Zingiber officinale. Classification (NCBI taxonomy): domain Eukaryota; kingdom Viridiplantae; phylum Streptophyta; class Magnoliopsida; order Zingiberales; family Zingiberaceae; genus Zingiber; species Zingiber officinale. The sequence goes on from NC_055989.1 coordinate 21,501,404, forward strand.
ATTTCCCAACTCGGGATGAGAGCAATGTTGTTATCTAAATTTAAACCCGACCTTTGGCAAGCTAGAAACCTTCCAGAGTTCAATAAGAACTATATTGTGAGCAAAATTGATATACAAAAATAATAGGTGATCGTTTGTATTCCGATATTAAAAAAATATTCTATAGTACTATAAAACGGTTAGGTATGACTTCAACTTAATTACGTGAATAAAACCCTTGATCACAGGCAAGGAAGAAAAAAAGAAACCCAAGTACTTTTGCTGATTAGATACACCCATATATAACTGATCCAATTGACATTAGGTGATGGGTCGATTCCTTAAGTACTCAGAATAGACCACTGCAGGAAGATCGGATCACCTTTGGTCAGACGCTTCTTTGTCGATCGGGTCAGTAGGTGATCGGGTCAGCAAGTGATTGGGCAACCTTTAGGTTGAGCAATGAGAACTAGAGAATGTCCGTGTTGGGGGCAATCATGCTCTAGATGTGGAGTTTAATGTTTGACAGTATTTAAATTTAGGAAAATTATAGAATCTCATTTGTGTGACAAGTATGCAGGAAAAGATTTCGCAGGTCTAGAGACTAAATGCAATGTGTGAAAGTTTAAGAAGGATAGATGCTGAATTCTTGGCAAAGTCAAAAGACTAGATGCAAGGTAGGAAAGTCCAATAAAGTTGAAGGCTAGACTTGGAAAAAGAGAAAATCCTGAGTAGATCCAGAGAAGAAAAAAATTCTTTAGAGTTATTGCCTAATTTGTTATCTATCTTTCTAGTCTTAGATAAGATAGTCTTAGCATGATACACTTCATGTTTTTCCTTAATCCTATCATGCTTTCTATTTTGATGATAAATAACATTAAAATGACAAAAATTGAAACTAGCATGCATTTTATCATGATTTAGAGGAATTGGTTCAATAAATGATACCGGCTTGCTCTTAAGAGCTCCCTCTTGACTTGTGCTTCCTCCTTGTCTCTTGACCAGTTTCCTCCCCTTAGGATATTGACTCCAATAATGTCTTCGTTGATTGCACAAGAAATATACAATGTGTTCCTTGCTCTTCTTTGTCACGGGGCCAACCTCCTTTTGCTTTTCCTTGCCATTTGGTGCCACTTGACCCTTCTTCTTGGTCAATTTATGACACTTGCTCTTGTAATTCCCATATTCCCTACACTCAAAGAAAATGATATGACTGTTATTATTAACAATTGAAATTGTTATACCTTTACTTGTAGGGGTGACATTGTAAGGAACTAGGGTGCTAAATATGCGAAAGCGCAGCGTAAAACATCTAGTTCCTTTCCAGAAGATTCATGCGAAAAGAAACCATATACTAAGTTTCTCATAAAAAGGAGTTATAGCTTTGTTGCATGCCCTTCGCAATCTTGACAGTAACGTTTCTTTAGCTACAGATCTTAGCGCGATCAAGTGGCTGTGCCTCTATGGTATCCACATGAACAAGCCACGTTTGTCTCACAAACTCACAAAGTGAAGAATGAAACAACCAAACGTTGTGCTAGCTATTGGGACCAAATATGTAGCTAGAGGGGTGAATAGCTCGTCGCGCTCCTCGTGCTTTTTGTTACTTGTTTCTTCAATGATATACAACGGAAATACAAGAAACAAAACATACAACGCTAACACAAAGGATTTACTTGGTATCCACCTCAAGAAGAGGTGACTAGTCCAAGGATCTACACACTCACGCACCCTCCACTATGAAAACTCTCCTTTACGGTAACTACCGAAGGCGAAGAAGCCTTACAAGCTCTCAGTACAAGAAGAAAGAAAGGGTAAACAAAATACAAGCAAAAGCTTACAAGTTTTCACACGAAACCCTAACTCTAACTTCTTTCTCACCTCTTGACTTGGATGTGCACCAGCACAAGCCTCCAAGAACCTTCAAGAACTGACGATCTGAACCTGAGAGAGATGCTGTGGAGATGCGGTGAAGATCAGAAGTGGAAGACGTGAGATCTGCCGAGAGAAACGCTCGCCAACAGCTATATCCTGCGCCAACGGTCAAATCCCAATCGATTGGATTGCTCTCAATCGATCGGGGAGGCTTTGGATTGATCGGTCGATCAATCCAGAGAGCCTCTGTGCTCTCGAGAATTGCCTAGATCGATCGACCAATCGATCCAGGGCTTATCGCGCAGAATCACACCTCCCAATCGATCGGCCGATCGATTGAGAGCTCTGGATCGATAAGGGCGATCGATTGGGAGCTCTGGATCGATCGGCTGATCGATCCAGCGCTGTTTTGTGTGATTACGAGCCTCTCCCAATCGATTGGGAGGAAGCTTGTCGTGGGGACTCACCCAATCGATCGGCCGATCGATTGGGCATGAGCCAATCGATCGGCTGGTCGATCCAGCTCCTTGATTTTGCCCAAAATCAAGCCCAAAGCCTCCTAAACCAACATCCGGTCACCTATGACCTGTTGGTACATCATGTCTAGCATCCAGTCACCCTTGACCTGCTAGAACTCGCTCACCAAGTGTCCGGTCAATCCCTTTGACCCACTTGGACTTTTCTTCGTGCTAAGTATCCGGTCAATCCCTTTGACCTACTTGGACTTCCTAACACTAGATGTCTGATCAAACTTGATCCATCTGGATTTCCTGTGCCTGGCTTCACTCACCAGGACTTTCACCTAGTTTCACTTACTAAGATTTTCCTTCTGCCTAGCTTCACTCACTAGGACTTCTCATTTGCCTGGCTTTACTCACCAGGACTTTCCTTCTGCCTGGCTTCACTCACCAGGACTTCTACCTAGCTTCACTCACTAGGATTTTCACTTCTGCCTGGCTTCACTCACCAGGACTTTCCAGCTGTCCGGCTTCACTCACAGGGACTTTCACCTAGCTTCACTCACTAGGATTTTCACTTTTGCCTGGCTTCACTCACCAGGACTTTCCAGCTGCCCAGCTTCACTCACCGGGACTTTCACCTAGCTTCACTCACCAGGATTTTCCAGTCAAATATCTGGTCAACCTTGACCTACTTGACTCTCCTTCACAATCTCACCACATGAACAATTGCACCTGCAATCTCCATGTCTTGTCTCCTTGTATTGTCAAACATCGAAACCCAAACATCAAGACTTGAGCTTGAAACAATTCAAGCTCAGTCAACCAGGTCAACCTTGACCTAGGGAATATTGCACCAATAATCTCCGCCTTTTTGATGTTTGACAATACCTCTTTTAAGTTAGACTAATCCCATAGTCTCAACTTCCTTCATGACAATATGAGAATGATGGTTTCCTTCATTCTCCTCCTTTCCTAGAGGGCAAACTCCCTCTTTAGGTAATGAAGGCCTAACTTAACCACACATTTTCCCCCTATTGGCACACATCAAAATAAGCAAACTCTCCCCCTGAAGAGTTACCTAACGTTGTTCACAACTTGATAACGAAGGTCCCATACCGTTCACTATCATTAAATGCTCATCCTTGAGCAGACACCCCTTGAATAACGAAGATATCCACTCTCCATTATTTTCAAATGCTCAACTTTGAGCATTTCCGCGAAAGAAGGTTAACCACCTTCCAAGGTGTATGGAAAGTATTTTTCATATCCTTAAAGAGTAACTCCCCCTAAAGACATGCATGAAATTTCTATCATTGCACCAACAATGACTTGGAATCCCTAAACCTTTAGGAAATCCAAAATTAGAAGTTTTGAGGTTCATAAATTCAATAATGAAACCAAACCTCAACCTAAACTTCTACTTAGTCTTTCTTAACCAATCCATCCTTGTTTTCATCATGAAAACTCCCCCTAAATGTATACAAATGTGTTTTGAGGGGTTAGGAGTGGTTACCTAGACTAAAGGTGGTTCAAAATGCTGAAATCAGGCTTTCCCAACCAAAAATAGCATCCCCAATCGATTGGAGTTGGGTTCCAATCGATTAAACCCTGCTGAATCGATCCACTGATCGATTCAAACTGCGTGGATCGATCGGCTGATCGATCCAGCGAGCTTCTGCTCGCGAGAGAACTCCTCTCAATCGATTGCCCGATCGATTGAGGCACTTCAATCGATCGAGTGATCGATTGAAGCACTGAAAAACTGAAATTCAATTTCAGTGAATTTCAGAAACCCCTAGAAAATTCTATAAACTTCAAAAAATTATGAAAATTCATGTAGACATTTCTTAGGGCCTATACCATGAAGGAAAAATAGTTTTCTAAGAAAATACTTCATATTTTCCAAGATTGACACAAAGTAGAAAACTTGTAAAAACTTTAGTGTTTTCTTCTAGTTTGTGCTCAACTATTCAATGATGATTATTATCAAAAGATAACCTTCACCAAGGTTTTCCAAAAGCATTTTAAAATGATTTTCAAAACCAATATCCAACCATGTTCCTTGGGCTCAATGCATATGACTTGTACATTAGCTTTCCCAATTATTGGAAAACACATAACTATGTGTTTTGATGAACCTAAAGCTCAAAAGAATGCACTAAATCAACATCTTGAGTTTTGTTCATCATCCTAACATCTCACTTGTATTTAATGTGCACTAAAACACATACAAGTCACCTTATAGTTCTTTTGTGAGATGTAAATTTTGGTTTTGCCCTAATTTAGGGATCATGCATATCTACCTAGGCATTTTGAGGTTATGAACATCCACCAAGGATGTTACTTGTTAATAAATGCCATTAGTTCTTAATTGCAAGGAATAAACTAATGCATGATAATATTATGACATACATCAAAGAAAAATAATTTTCAAAAGAAAATTTTCTATGACTATATGATGTATGTATGACATGACATGATATTTTTGTATTTTTCATAATAAGGTATGAATGCAAAAATAAATATGAAGTCATGGCATATGATGGGCAAATAAAGCATGACAAATTAGCATAAAAGAAATACCTAGATTATCTATCTAAGTATCCTTAATCCTTTGCTAAATTAAAATTTAACCCTAGATTGCCCACTATTTCTCAAGAAAATGCCAAAATTTAATTTTGACATTTCTTTTAATTTTCCTAATTTTGTGCCAATTTAAATTAAGCAAATTCCTCAAATTTTTGACACAAATTACTCTTTTAAAGAGTAACAAATTGAAATAAGGCTTAGATTTGCCTTTAACTTCCCAATAAAATGCCAACATCCCAACTTGACATTTCTTTAGACTTGATTTCTTGTGCCAATTAAAATTATATCCAAAAACTCAAATTTTTGGCACATCTTACTCTTTCCAAGAGTAAGCCATTAATCCTTATCATTTTCAAAGGTTAATAATAACCTTGAAAATGCTCTTAGAGTGCCCACTTTATCATGATAAAGTTGGCACTCTCTAACCCATCTAAGGGGTAGAGAAAATGCTCCTAGGAACCTAAAATCTATTGGTGCTTCTTGGATGCTCTAAGTATTCACTAGGGATAACTTCCCTAGATACCTTCCTAGTGACCTTGTTAGGCTTCTTAGAAGCCTTGGTCACATTTTCTAAGTCAACTCTAGAGATTTCTTCCCTTGTGACCTTCTTTGTGACTTTCTTGGAAGTCTTAGTCACTTTTGTTGCAAAAATACTCTTAGGAATAACCTTCCTAGTATTTTTGACTTGACCATTTGACCTAGACTCGGTTCCATAGCTATATAGAACCCTATGGTAAGAAATTATATGCTTCTTAGCCTTTGGTTTGTATCCCAAACCTCTATGACCATTGGATGAGTTTTGTTGTCCTAAACCTAGGTTATGCTCATTTTGTCCTTTTAGGATATTTTCCATCCTTTTTAGGGTCTTTTCTAATTTATCAAGTATTGACCTCAAGACTTGATTTTCCACCATTAAGTCTTTAGTTTTTGGTTTTTCATTAAATCCATGAGCATTTTTGTTTCTAGACACATAACTAAAATTCTTTGTTTTCTTGCCTAGATTTTCATCTACCTTCCTAACCCTAGGTGTGGTAGTTTTAGCATGAAAAGCTACATCTTTTTCCTTAATGCTATCATGCTTCCTATTTCTATGGTAAATAGCATTAAAATGATAAAAATTAGAATTGTCATGCTTCTTACCATTATTTAAAGGAGTAGGCTCAACAAATGATACCTTTCGTTTTACCTTGGAGGCTCCGCCTTGAGTTGTGCTTCCTCCTTGAGCCTTGACCGCTCTCTTCCCCTTGGGACATTGACTCTGATAATGTCTCTTTTGATTGCAAGAGAAACACACAATGTGCTCCTTGCTCTTCTTTGTTGTGGGGATGGTCTCCTTGGACTTCACCTTTCCCTTTGGTGCCACTTGACCCTTCTTCTTGACCAACTTGGGGCACTTGCTCTTGTAGTGCCCATGTTCCCTACACTCAAAACATATAATATGATTTTTATTTTTAATTGAAACGTTTATACCTTTATGTGTAGGGATGACATCTTCTCCTTTTGATCCGGATGTAGAAACTTCCTCTTGTTCCAACAGTGATGCTCCTCCAATAGATTTGACTCGACTTGTGGAGGTGGAAGCTTCTTCATCCTCTTCTTCTCTTGACCCGGATGTGGAGACTTCTCCTTCTTCTTGATCCGGTGTCACCGAAGGTCGCTCCTCCTCAATCCTAGAGGTGGAGGCTTCTTCCTCCTCATCTTGTATATGGAACAGAGAGTATGCTCTCTCTTTGTCCTTTTTATTGTACTCCTTTGAAGATGAGGCTTCTTGGACTTCTTCATCTTCGGAAGTTGAACATCTCTCAACTTCGGAGTCCTCTTGATTTTGATCCAGTGAGTCACCCTCTTTGGATTCCTCTTGATTTGGTACAGTGGAGGGGATCTCATGAATCTTGGCCAATTTGCTCCATAGCTTTTTGGCATCTTCAAAATCTCCAATTTGCTCCAAGATGTTGCTCGGCAATAAATTGACCAAAAGCTTGGTCACTTTGTCATTGGCCTCACATCTTTGGATTTGGTTTGGCTCCACTTGCTCCTCTTGAGAATTTTGCCCTTTGAATTCTTTGGAGCTTCGAAGCCTTCCATTAGAGCAAACCAGTGCTCTATCTCCACCATCAAGAAATTCTCGATCCTTGATCTCCAAAGATCGAAGCTCATCATTGTAAATGGTGGAGGCACCCTTGTATCGAATCCAAGACCATCTTGGAATTCTATTTGAAGTTGAGCTTGATGATGAAGTCTTTGACTTGATAGAATTCGCTCCAACTTCTACACCCTCTAGCTCTTTTCCCTTTCCGGCGATGATTCCGGTGAAGAGCAACATTGCTCTGATACCACTTATTGGGACAAAATATGTAGCTAGAGGGGGGGGGTGAATAGCTCGTCGTGCTCCTCGTGCTTTTCGTTTCTTGTTTCTTCAATGATATGCAGCGGAAATACAAGAAACAAAACATACAACGCTAACACAAAGGATTTACTTGGTATCCACCTCAAGAAGAGGTGACTAGTCCAAGGATCCACACACTCACGCACCCTCCACTATGAAAACTCTTCTTTACGGTAACTACCGAAGGCGGAGAAGCCTTACAAGCTCTCAGTACAAGAAGAAAGAAAGGGTAAACAAGATACAAGCAAAAGCTTACAAGTTTTCACACGAAACCCTAACCCTAACTTCTTTCTCGCCTCTTGACTTGGATGTGCACCAGTACAAGCCTCCAAGAACCTTCAAGAACTGGCGATCTGAACCTGAGAGAGATGCTGTGGAGATGCGGTGAAGATCAGAAGTGGAAGCTGTGAGATCTGCCGAGAGAAACGCTCGCCAACAGCTATATCCTACGTCAACGGTCAAATCCCAATCGATTGAATTACTCCCAATCTATCGGGGAGGCTTTGGATCGATCGGTCGATCGATCCAGAGCGCCTCTGTGCTCTCGGGAATTGCCTGGATCGATTGGCCGATCGATCCAGGGCTTATTGCGCAGAATCACACCTCCTAATCTTTCGCCCGATCGATTGGGAGCTCTAGATCGATCAGCTGATCGATTGGGAGCTCTGGATCGATCGGCTGATCGATCCAGCGTTGTTCTGTGTGACTGCGAGCCTCTCCCAATCGATCCACTGATCAATTGGGAGGAAGCTTGTCGCGGGGACTCACCCAATCGATCGGTCGATCGATTGGGCATGAGCCAATCGATCGGCAGATCGATCCAGCTCCTTGATTTTGCCCAAAATCAAGCCCAAAGCCTCCTAAACCAACATCCGGTCACCTATGACCTGTTGATACATCATGCCTAGCATCCGGCCACCTTTGACCTGCTAGAACTCGCTCACCAAGTGTCCGGTCAATCCCTTTGACCCACTTGGACTTTTCTTCGTGCCATGTATCCGGTCAATCCCTTTGACCTACTTGGACTTCCTAACACTAGATGTCTGATCAAACTTGATCCATCTGGATTTCCTGTGCCTGGCTTCACTCACCAGGTTTTTCACCTAGTTTCACTTACTAGGATTTTCCTTCTGCCTAGCTTCACTCACTAGGACTTCTCATTTGTCTGGCTTCACTCACCAAGACTTTCAATCTGCCTGCCTTCACTCACCAGGACTTTCCATACTGCCTAGCTTCACTTACTAGGTCTTTCACCTAGCTTCACTTACCAGGATTTTCCATCTGCCTGGCTTCACTCACCAGGACTTTCCATACTGCCTGGCTTCACTTACCAGGAGTTTCCTTCTGCCTGGCTTCACTCACCAGGACTTCCACCTAGCTTCACTCACTAGGATTTTCACTTCTGCCTAGCTTCACTCACCAGCACTTTCCAGCTGCCCGGCTTCACTCACCGGGACTTTCACCTAGCTTCACTCACTAGGATTTTCACTTATGCCTGGCTTCACTCACCAGGACTTTCTAGCTGCCTGGCTTCACTCACCGGGACTTTCACCTAGCTTCACTCACCAGGATTTTCCAGTCAAGTATCTGGTCAACCTTGACCTACTTGACTCTCCTTCACAATCTCACCACATAAACAATTGCACCTGCAATCTCCATGTCTTGTCTCAATGTATTGTCAAACATCGAAACCCAAACATAAAGACTCGAGCTTGAAACAATTTAAGCTCAGTCAACCAGGTCAACCTTGACCTAGGGAATATTGCACCAACACTAGCAACCTTTCTTGGAAGTTTTGGCCAAGTGAAGAGAGTTGGAGGAAGAAGAGCAAGAACACTAAAAACCCCTCATGAAAATGAATCCAAAAATCCTTTTTATAGATTCATGAAATTTTCTTATGCCTTAATGTCAATTGGCTTAATTGACATTAATATTTGTCTTCATCCAATGAATCCAATGCATCCAATGTATGAACAATTCAAATTGTTCACTCTTCATCCAATGCATCCAATGCATGAGTAATTCAAATTGTACACTCCTCTTTTTTCATGAATTCAAATTCATGAAATCACTTAATGAGTCCAACTTATTAATCATCAATCCAATTGACTTAATGAGTCTAATTCAAATTGGACTCAATCCAATAGTTGGATCCAATTAAGTTTAACTCAATGAGTCTAATTTGAATTAGACTTAATCCAATGATCCATCATATGAATCCATCTCCATTGACTTATTCTTTGAGTGTGACCCAATAGGTTCTCGTAACGTTGGTAATGTCTCTAAAACTATTTTAGATACATACAAAATGAGTTGCATCTAGCAAGATATCATTGCTACCCAAGTGACGAGAATGTCGAGATCCAACTTAACTTTTCCGTGTCTATTATCTTGTATGACTCAATCCTTTTATCCTTGATATCTAGATTAATCAATGAGGCATAGACCATGTCATTCTCTTATCAATATTTGTGTTTCTTGATATCTAAGTAGACACATTCAATCAAATAAGCTCAATATCGCATATTGACTCATTTAAGCATGATAATGCATTCTTGTGTCCTATAAATCAAGGGACCCACAGATATCACTTCCGTTATATGAAAGAGATATATTCCATCTACATCACTTACATTCCTCCATATAACTTACTGCATATCCAGTGTTCGACTTTATGGTCCACCCTATTACGGGTGACATTTATCGATACCAAAGTATACAACTCCTTATGTAGGAAACCGTAGTGACTTCAGGTCTAAGGACTATTCATACTAATAGTCACATGAGAATATTTATGACACTCATATAATAATCCATGAAACATTCTCATGGCGGGTTATTCAGTATATATTCTCTAATATATATACTCATGTGTCAACCTGATATATCATATCCATGACTTGTGAGATTAAGTCATCCATTGACTACATTCTAGTCTCAACATATTAATATTGTCCTTGCATATTAATGCTTGACTAGGAATAGTTAAGAGTAGTGTTCTATATATATCTACAATATCTTACTATCAATTCAACCAATTGATATATTGTAGATTAGAACCTCCTACTTTAGGACATTATTATACTTATTCATTCGACACTGAATTGGAGTAAATATAATAACCAACTTTACCTTTGTTAATAATGAAATATGATACAAAGAGGTCCTTTACAATCATCTTATAATTAGTACTAGGGTTAATACTAATAGACATATGATCCTTCATTTGATTTTTCTTGATTTTTGGAGGTGACACTATCTTCCTCTCCATTTGACCTAGAGGTGGAAGCCTCTTCTTGCTCCAGTGTTAATAAGTGATGCTCCCCCTCAATCCTAGAGGTAGAGACCTCTTCATCTTCATCCTCTTGCACATGAAACAAAGACTATGCTTCCTCTTTGCCTTTTTCATTGCACTCCATTGTGGATGAAGCTTCTTGAATTTCCTCTTCTTCTGATGTTGAGCATCTCTCAATCTTGGAGTCTTCTACTTCTTCCTCTTTATTCAATGAGTTACCCTCTTTGGATTCTTCTTGAATTAGTGTAGTGGAGGGGTTTTCATGGATTCTTGCCGACTTGTTCCAAAGCTCCTTGGCATCTTTGCATTCTCCAATCTTGCATATAATTGTGCTTGGCAATAAACTAACCAATAATTTGATTACCTTGTCATTTGCTCACACATTTTTATTTGTTCTTCGCTCCATTTACTTTTCTTGAGGATTTTGCATTTGCTATCTATTGGAGCTTCAAATCCCTCCATTAGAGCAAACCATTGCTCTATCTCTATCATGAAGTAGTTCTCAATCCTTGATTTCCAAGAATCGAAGCTCGTTGATGTGAATGGTGGAGGCACCCTTGTATCAAATCCGAGTCCATCTCGGAAATCTATCTTGAAGTTGAGCTCTTTAAAATCTGACTTGTTGACTTTAGTGCCTCAACTTCTTCTTCCTCTAGCTTGTTGCCCTTCTAGTGATGATTATGGTGAAGAGCAGCCTCACTCTGATACCACTTTTTGGGTCACTTCGGAGCTAGGGGGAGGTGAATATCTTCTCACGCTTTTTCGATAATGATGTGTAGTAGATAAACTCGACGCAAAGCTTCCCAATGCTAACAAGATAGATTTACTTGGTATCCACCTAAAGAAGAGGTGACTAATTCAAGGATCCATCCCTCATGCACACTCTCTACTATGAAACACTCCTTCTTGGAAACAATCCGGAGATGGAGAATCCTCGTACAAGCTCACACACAAAGAAATACAAGAAGAGGAAAATACAAGTTAATGCAAAATGAAATCTTATAAGATTACAATCATGAAACCCTAGTTTGCTTCTTCTTCTTATTTGGGAACACCTCTTGACCTTGGAAGTGTAGCAGCACTTGTCTCCAAGAAGCTTCAAGAATCGGCGGTGATGACCTCTGCGCTTGGCGAAGAGAGTGGGAGAAAAGATGCGTTGAACAGTACACGCGAAACCTTTTATCGGGCATATAACGACTAGTTTTCAACCTTAAGCGATTGCTCTAATCGCTTAAGGGGTCTTAATTGATTAGCTGTGTCGATTAAGAGCCTTTCTGTTCGAGTGAGAATAGACTGTAAGCGATTAAGCTTCCTTGCTTAATCACTTATCATAGCTTCTGTTTCACATAAAGGACTTCTTAAGAGATTGCCCTAATCACTTAAGATGTGCCTAATCGATTAGGAACCTCTCTGTACACTCACGAAGATGAGCTTAAGCGATTACCCTAATTGCTTAAGCTATGGTAATCGATTACCAAACCCTAACTTTTAAAACAAAGTCTAGGTTCCCTTATCCAACATCCAGTCAACCGTGACCTGTTGAGACTTTTTATTGCCTAGCATTTGGTCAACATTGACCTGCTAGAACTTCTTTACCAAGTGTTTGATCAATCCTTTGACCCACTTGAACTTTTCTCCTTATGCCAAGTATTTGGCCAATCCTTTAACCTACTTGGACTTCTAATCACCAAGTGTCCAATCAACCTTGACCCACTTGGACTTACCATCTCATGCCAAATGTACAGTCAGTTTTGACCCACTTGGACTTACCAATTACTAGGTGTCCGGTCAACCATTGACCCACCTGGATTTCCACATGCCTAGCTTCACTCACCAGAACTTTCTCACTGCCTAGCTTCATTTACTAGGACTTTCACCTGACTTCACTCATCAGGATTTTCCTTTTGCCTATACTAATTTCACTCACCAGGGCTTTTCACTTGACTTCACTCACTAGGATTTTTTAACTACCTGGTAGGGATGGCAATGGGTCATATTTTATATTCTCCATACCCATACTTATTTATTATATTCATCCCCATACCCACCTCCATACCCATCGGGTATTTAACTTTCATCCCCATCCCCATACCCGTCTGATGATCGGGTATCCATATCCTACCCATCATCCTATTACTATCTACAATTCTCATTAAAAAAAAAATGAAATCTACTTGGAAGAAGACTTACTACTTGTGACCTATTGGGAATAAGTCTAAATCAATTTATTAGTCATCAAATCAGGTATGTACTTCTTCAGGATCACCCAAAGAATCAACAACTTTTGGATTGACCTTCGCATAAACAAAGAGTTAGGAAATAGAGTTAGCAACCTAACAAGGAAATTTCAAAGAAAACTTTAATAGATCTAAATAAATATAACCTACTTTTCCTACCATATGTTTTAATCAAAAGCAAGCTATTCATAAAAAAAATTGGCGAAGAAAAAAGAAACATGCATTACTAAGATCTTTTTTCCAAAATGATACAATTTTTGATACTTTTCTTGGAAGATATGACCTTGCCATTAGTGCAACTTCTGGAATGTGTTATTGCGATTATCGTAAAATATGGATCCTTAATAAAGGAAGGCAAATTTTCACAGGACAAAAAAAATACAAGATAGAATAGAATGCAAATTGTCTCATAACTAGCACAACATGAAATTACCTGTCTACCAATAACTGAAGGTAATCTTCCATTTTACTTAGAATGAATAAACAAAGAAATGCAATGTTATTATTTCCTTGTTCTTTTGCAAGAGACGTTAATTTTATTATCCCTTCAGCATCACCAAGGGACGAGTAAAGAAGCAACAATTCACTCAAATCCATATCTTGTGAAAGACATTCCTCAGCCATCTCTAACTGCATAACAAGAAATAAAATATGAGTCGATGACTATACTATATCAATTGTCAAAAAGTACTAAGACAAAATGGCATAGGACTTCTCCAGGTCAGCAAGCTATTTTTCAGGCTTGATACATTAAATTTAGAACAAAATATATGATTATATTTATCAGATATCAAAGTTAAGCAATTAAGTGCATTACGATAGAAATTTACCTATCTTTAGGCATCATTTTGTCTAATTCATTAATATAGTCTACGCCACCATCTGCTTTAACCATGGCACCCCCTTCCAAATAAAATCACTATGAGATCAAAAAATTTCAAGTTGTAGTTAATAGAAAAGATTTTAAAAGTTTCACTATGAGGAATCCACCAAACTTGCAGCTTTGTGATCAACAAAAATATATTAGAATTCACATTATATCCCAAAAGCATATTAGATTCACATCATATCCCCCCAAAAAAATATAATTCAACGAAAACATATTAAGCATCTATATGTTACTCCTGATTTAATCATATTTAAACGTCATTCAAAAAGAAAAATAGATTAGTTTCAACTCTGAACTAATCATAACTTTCTTCATAACTTGATATTGTAGTACCCTGTAAAAATATAAAATAATGAAAATATAAATAATTGACCCAATAGTATTAAATTTATTGAACTTAAGTTATATTAAAAACTTATCCCATCAACATCAATAGTATCCTCATCATATTCGACTGAAAAGTAATATGCTTTTGTTTCTTGTGAACTTGTAGCTACAAAATTCAATGAAAAAGATAAATCATTATCGGAGATTATAAAAGAAGAATATTTTCATGCAAAAAATAATAAAAACTAACACTACAACAAAAACTACAAACGACAACGGATATTATCCGTTGTCGTAGGGTAAAAAAATCGTTGTAACTGAGGGTGTTGTAGAATGTATTGCCCTACGACAACGGTTTTGAATCCGTTGTCTTTGTAGACATTTGACAACGGTTTTTATCCGTTGTTGTTTATATGCCCAAAATTTGGCTACGAAGGATACGACAACGTTTTAAAACCGTTGTGGTAGATAATTTCAACAACAGAAAGAAACTGTTGTGGTAGATATGTTTTACAACAGATATACACTGTTGTGGTAGATAATATTTACTCGTTTTGCTTTTTTTTAATATAAGCAAACCACCAATACAAAACTAAATATTTACTACATTAAATCCAAAATAAACATCCATATATAATTCATCTTGTAGCCACACATATACAAAAATCTACAAAAATGAGTTGTTACTTATCAAAATACACATGTTTTTCATTACTGTTCTCCATATACATTAAATCACATGTTTTCCATTTGCTGTTCTCCATATGACTTTTAATTTACAAATTAGCAAGGCAAGCTACATCCTAACAAAGCTCACTTCTTGCATAAAAAAAACTCAAGCCTCACGAATTGCCTGACCTGCAAGAGAAAAATTTAACAAAACTTATCAAATTTCAGAATTCCATATTATAGTCTACATGACAACACGAATTTTTGGAAAACAAGCAATACAAGATAAAACAGATATTAGGTGTTGTTTCATGCTACACAAGTCAAACAAAACGATACAAATCAGTGTGTATCAAGAAACAATCTACAACATCCATTCACGCGGGACAAAATTCCATTATACTCAACACAAAAGAAGGAATGATCTTTTCTTCCTCGAGAATTATACCTCCTTGTCACTCGTTTGACGAAACTAACATGCAATATATAGAGCGAACTATTAAGAAATCAAACTGCAGTATATAGATGTTTTCTATATCAATATACTATGGATCATACACGAAATGCCTTTACAAATTCTTCATTTCATTCTCAAGCAATCACTAACATGCATAGGGCAAGCTCATAGGGTAAATCAAGGTTTCACATCTGCCTCAGAACATGCTTGTTTAGTGAAAGGTAGTTCATTTGGTAAAACATGCTTGCTATAAATCTCTATGAACAATAATATTTTAATATTATCATACAGAACATTGTGAAATGCAAATCTCAGTATTAGTGGAGAGAGAAAAATGGCAATCCAAGTCATATTCATGCCACATGAACAAAATGACATTTAGTATTATAACACTATGATTCTCTATATAAGTTCCATCGGATTTGAAATTCTTTGTTCAAATCAAAATATTTTAAAAAAACACTATTTATCCTACATGGAGTATATACAATCAAACCCAGCATAAATATGCACAAGTACAGGTAAGATCACCTTAAGAAGAAATGAATCAAGTTTAAATGACATCCAGATAAAAATGAAATAAACTTACCTGTGGTATTAGACTCTTAAGATGCACTTCCCAAATTTCTTCTCCTTGTGCAGTCCATGCTGCAACATTTCCATGAGTGTCAACTGTCACTATTTCAATTTTGCCATCATCATTAATATCAGCTGCCACAGCTGGTGCTTGAATCTCAGCCATCTCAAGAGAAAATTTGTTTCTCACTTGGCCTGCACGAAATTGCTTTCATAAATAAAATCAAGAAATCGAAGCTTTGTGCTCGGTTCTGATAATTTAAGATTACATAATTGCATATTTGAGATAGAGAAAGAGCAAGAGACATGTTAATAATATCCTTTAAATTTACATTGTCTTCTCTTTTTGAAAATGAAATACAAGAGATATTAATGTCACATAAGTGTCACATATAGGAAAGTCTTAAGTAAATAAAGGCACGAGTTTGCCATTAGACCTAGTCCATTTCAGTTCAAGATTAGTGAAACTTGGTGAGGACCCTAATTCCCAAATATATACCACAAACTCTAATGTCAGCAACTAAACTAAATCCACCCTTAGGATACACAACCACAAAATTTGATCTCATGTCAAATTCCTATTTCTGCTAAATAATTCACTGACTTCTATTCAGAGAGGTTTCAGTTTGTATTCTAAATTTCTACAAGTTCTAACAGAAAATCCTACTCAAACTATAAAATTTACCACGATAGTAAAGATGCAATTCCTCCAATATATATTGGGTAAATTGTAGTATATAAACATGAAGATGTTGCAGTTAATAACATTACAAAGAACACATTGACTTACCAAAGATAATAATTACAACTATAAAATGAAACCCAAAAAAATTACCATGATGATCAAGAATAAAAACAAAAAGTTGAGATGAATTCTAGGCTTATTCCATGGCATGTACAGTAGAAGTTGCGCAACAGCAGGAGAGGCACATTACCAGTTTAGCCCAGTCTTCTTCAAGATCAATTGCATCATTGTCTTCATCACCTTGCAAGAGTTGAGGTGACAATGAACCTGCTTCTTCCGTTCTTCGGGTTCATCAGCTTCCTCAATTACATTCTCACGAGAATAATGCTTGTAATCTAGAAAATAATAATAATAATAATATTAATAATAATAATAAACTTACAGCATAAGTATAGGACTCAAACAAGTTCAGATAACTAAGTTAATTAAATTCCCAAGTTATTTACCCTCTGGATCCTGCAACTCTTCCTTTTCTGCTTTTGCATCTTCATGTTCATGTAGATGCTTTTGGAGAAGAGAGGCATGGATTTCTCTAAGAGTAGCCTGCATATAGTGTTTGAGCAATAATACCAAGAAATTAAATGAGCTAATTTCATCTTAATAGAAACAATAGATCGAGAGAAACACTTAAAATGCACACTATAGGTTTAGATTACATAAATCCTAAAATTTTAATTTTAAATAATATAAAATTAAAATACAAGTTGAGGAATTGGTAATTCACAAATACCTTGTATCATTCAGATGACATATTAGGTTCTATGAGGAATTACATCAAACACTTGATGTGCATGTGTACCTTATCCAAAGAGTTGAGGTAATCGATAGCCCTCTCCCTGTTCACTAGGAAGGTGTGCTCATCCATCTCTATGTTCGGTGAGCCTCTGCGTGAATAGTGCACATACATTTTGAGAAGGAACCATCAATGGAAGGATCATGAATTAGTTGTGTGGACTTACTTTCCCCACCAAAGCTCATTGGCAGTGGTTTCATCCTTGACGACGCGCTTGTCCCTCGGCGAACGGCCAGTCTTCGCGCCGGACAAGGTAGCCAAGGCTCCTGTCGATGTTATGAATGATCCATGTTCATGTTTTATGGCTTGCTCGTAGAGTTCTACAAGGAATTCGTGATTCTTTCAATGAGAATGAAATGTGATGATTTGAGTGATGAAGAGGAGATGAGAGCAGATACAGGCCGGGGAGAGGTTGTAGAGGACATGGGTAAACTTGAGGGCGCTGTCGCTGATGCTGATGGTCGGCGTCAAGTAGTGGTGGTGCTCGGCGCCGACCTCTTCTTCTGCAGGGAGTGCAGTTCGTCGATGGTCTTCGCCTTCACCGGCGGCGCGCTGTCGTCATGGCAGATCCCGTTCTCCGGTTTCTCCCTCCCGTGCGTCTGGATCTTCGGCAGCCCATTGAAGAATGCCTCTGCTCACTAGGAAACGAGAAGGAGCGCAACGTCGTATGAGGAGAGGGAAAGATAAATGGCTTAGGTTTGGGAACGCGAAAACACGGCGCCGAAAAGAAAACAGCGAGGGAAAGGAAAATAGCGAAGGGGGGAAATGACCAAATTCAATTACAACGGTTTTTTCAAAACTGTTGTCGTAGCCGCTAAAAACGCGGATAAAGACAACGGTTTATAAAACCGTTGTAAAAAGTGTTGTCGTTTTAAAAAAAAGTCACTCAATGACAACAGTTTTGCCAAAACCGTTGTCTTTTATATTTAATGGGGAGTTCAAAGACAACGGTTTTGGCAAAAATCGTTGTCTTTGAGTAAATACGCAACGCTTTCTCTTAAAACCGTTGTCGTAGGGGTGTTGTCGTTTGCAGTTTTTGTTGTAGTGTAATTTGCAATTTATATTACCTTGTTTCTAATTTGATAACCAACTTTGAGCACACATCAATGTTTCTATGGTTTTCAGATGAAGCCTGCTTCGATGAGAACTCACCAATCTACCACTTGTACTGAATGCAAATTTTGAAGCCACAGTCGATATTGGAATGGCAAGTATATCTCGTGCTAGCCTCATCAAATTGGAATATTTGGTTCCATTGGTCTTCCACCACTCCAATATGTCAAAATCCACATTTCTCGGCATCACTTTATCTTCTAAATAATGATCTAGCTCGGTCTTTAGATCAGTATTAATGTCACACTCAAGTGCTACTTCTTTATCAAAACTATCCAAAAAATCATATGTACTTGTATGCAATCTAGTCTCCATTGATCTTTTTTCAACACTAGCATGACCATTATTATTTGTGTATTCCTCAATCAAATCATAACACATTTTTTGAATCCTTCTAAGAGGTTCTTTAAAGCCAATCTCTCCCTGTGTTCTTTTGAAACAATACTCCACCAACTTTGACTTATATCTTGGATCTAAAATAGTAGCTATTCCCATAATTCCATGAATATTAGACCAATATTTCTCAAATTTGGAAAGCATTCGTTCAACCATAGAAGAAATAACCTTATTAGGAGATGTGACCCACTTTAACAATGAAGCTTTAATTTCACAAACCTTAGGAAAAAAGATATTTGTTGTGGGATACTTTCTTCCAGAAAATATTTCAGTCACAGAATAAAAGACTTTCAACATTTGAGATACCTCTTCTGCTAACAACCACTCATCTGTTGGAAAACATTTATAAGATGAATCATGAAATCTCAGACGAGCAAACACATCTTTAAAAGATATAGCAGTTATGAGTATCAAATATGTTGAGTTCCAATGGGGTTTACAATCAAGCACCAATTTTTTAACATTCATATTGTGTACTACTATCCGTGCCGCATCATCAAACTTTTGCTCTCTTTTAGGAGATGCTCTCCAATATGCAACACTTTCATGAATTTTCTCAACAATAGGTGCAATGACATCCAAACTGTCTTGGACAACTAAATTCAAAATATGAGCAGTACAACGCATATGAAATAAAGACCCTCCTAGCATAAGTGTAGAATGATCAAGTGAGAATCATTAGTGGAGCAATTATCAACAGTAATGGTGGATATACTCCTATCAATATTCCAATCCATCATAGACTTAACTATCACATTAGCAAGGACTTCTGAAGTATGTGGAGAGCGAACATAAGCAAACCTATATAATGTAAACAAAATAGTGTATATATTTAAGTATCTTTTCAATTAAAAACATAAAAAAATATGAAAAATAATGCATATTTGAGTGATAAACAGAAAGCATACCTCAAAATGTGACTTTGCAAAGTCCAATTATCATCTATGAAATGAACTGTCAAAGCCAAAAATCCCTTCCTCTGATTAGATGTAGTCCACATGTTGGTGGTTAAAGCAATCCTACCTTTATTACATTCCAATAAGCTCAATACTTTTGTCTTTTCATAGTCATACATTTTCAATATATCACTCTTAATGGTATTACGACATGGAACCTTGAACAAAGGTTGAAGACTTGCTAAAAGCTTACGAAATCCATGATGCTCCACTATTGTTAATGAATACTCATGTAAAATTATCATTTCAGCAAGCATGCACCTTGAGGCTTCTTGGTTAAATTGGAAGGCTTTAATAACAAAATCTCCCTTGTTTTTCTCTTTAGTTAATATTTCCTGCCTTATATCCTAACAGTTCGTCTTGGACAAATTTTGAAATGCTCATGCAAATGTGTTGTCCCATGTTTACTATTGCCAGAAAGGGCGTTCTCACAGTAATTGCAAATTGCCTTATCCATTCCATTACTTTTCTTTCTTCGAAAATGATTCCAAACATTAGATGTTAACTTTCTCATTCCTATTGCACTAGGAGAATGTTAGCTAGAGCCCTAGAGCCAATCATTTGATGATTGTATTTAGGACTTGTTGTATCATATTCTATATATAAATAAAGGCATTTGGTTTTTGGTTATTATACTTACTTGTATTGGTGCCAAATAAACTAAGTATAATAACATCCTTGAGTAGACGGTTCTCACCTATATCAATCGGTTAGTTGAACCGATAGTGAGATGATATAGTGAACACTACTCTTAATCATTCCTATTCGAGTATTAACATTCAGGGACAATGTTAATGCAATAAGACTAGCATGTAGGTCAACTCGATGACTTGATCTCACAAGTCATGGATATAGAGATATCAAGTTGACACATGGGTATGCATTGGAGAATGTATACTAAATGACCCGCCATGAGAAAGTATCATGGATCGTTATATGAGTGTCATATACTTTCTCATGTGGCTATTAGTATGACTACTAGTCCTTAGACCTGAAGTCACCATGGTTCCCTACATAAGGAGTTATGTACATTGGTTTCGTCAAACGTCACCCGTAACTAGGTGGACTATAAAGGCGATTACTGGGTATGTAACAAATTATGCAGCGGTATGTGAGTGATGTAGATGAGATCTATCCCTCCTATATGACGGGAGAGACATCGATATTCTTGATAGAGTGAGACCACGAAGTGCATGGCCATGCCCAAATGAGTCAATATGAGATATTGAGCTCATTTGATTTAGTGAGTCTACTTGGAGTTCAAGATTTAAATTGATTAGAGGATGACACGGTCTATGCCTCATATTGATCAAACTAGATGTCTAGGATAGAAGGACATTTGTCATATATTGTGAGGAGTCACAATTAGAAGTCACAAGGTGATGTTGGATCTCAACATTCTTGTAGCTTGGGTAGTAATGATGTGTTGCTAGATACCGCTCATTACTTATGCTCCTAAATGGGTTTAGGGCCATTGCCAACGTTACAAGAACCTATAGGGTCACACACTAAGGACAATTAGATGGAGATTAGGTTCATATGATGAACCAAGAGGATTATATTCATTTGATGAATCAAATTGGATTAAGAGTAATCCTAATTGGGCTAACTTGAGTTGGACTCAAGTTGATTCATGTATTCAATGAGTCTAATTTAGATTATGACTCATTATATCAACTTAATTTAATGAATTAGATTCATTATATTAAGTTGGCTTGAATCAAATGGTTAGATTAGATCAACCATGGAAGAGATTTGGTCAAGTTTGACTTGACTTGAGAGGAAGATAAAAGTCAAGTTTGACTTGACTTTATGCCACCTCATTGGTGAGTTGGCATTGATGTGGACTAATGATGTTACTCCACATCATCATGGAGTGCCACCTCATGGAAGTTACAAAGCCATTCTCTTTAATGGCTTCACATTAATTGCACTTAATGCAAAATTTGGGGGTTACACTTGGGAAGTGGCCGGCCACTTTTGAATGGGAAGAGAATTCATTTTTCTCATAAAAGTGCATTCACATCTTCTTCCTCTTGGAGCTCTTTCTTTTCCCTCTCCTCCTCTCTTGGCCGAACAAGACAAGGTGCTAACACACCTTTGTTTGGTCTTCTCCATCAAAGATTGTTCGTGTGGATACTTCTAGAGGACCGTACGCTTAACGGTCTAGAGATCCGGCACCTTGGACGAGCGGGATTCGCGAAGGGCGCGCTTCAAAGGTATAACCTTTTTCTTCATGTAGATCTAGAAGTAGATCTAAGTAGAAACTCGTACATGTAAATTTTTGAAATCTATCATTCGCACGAGATCCAGTGGCATGGGTGATTCGGGGTTTCCGCGACGCGAAAACGCGGTTTTCGCGGTCCGAAAAACCCAACAGTGGTATCAGAGCCACGTGCGAAGGCGTGTACGAGTTTGTTTTTGATTTTATGAAAAAAAATAGCTTCTGTGATTTTCTGTAAATTTAGGTTTTTTATAGTTTTTATGGGTAATTTTCTCGTAGAAGCGAAGCACAAGTGTTTCGGCACTTGTAGGCTTCCGCTACCGGGAAGATTTTTCCAAAACGGCTTGGTTTCGCTCCAAATATTTTTGGGACAGCGGGCTAAGGCGTTGTTAGATCGCAAAGGAACCCTCGTGATGGTTAGATTGCGGGTAGGGGCACTCCCCCTGGCCCCGCAAGGGGATTCGTTCCGCGATTGCGCCCGAAAACCGCTAAACGGAACCGCCGGGAAATTGTACCCGCAAAAAATTGTAAAATTATAAAAAAATTACAGAAAATTATAGAAATATATAATTTTGAATTATATATTAATTTTGTGATAGTCATGGCCCAAACGACCCAAATTGGATTTGGAAATGTGTTGTAATTCATAATACGGTCTGCGTACCGTTATGTGATGTGCGTGCTGTATTTTTTTTTTTTTTTTTATTTTCACGACCTGCGCGTCGTGCCTTTATCTTATATTCTGATTGTAAATTAGATTTAGACTCGAATGTAACTCGAGTTTCAAAATTGTAATGTAATTTTGAAGCGGTGGAAGGTCCACACGAGACGGAGTTACGAGGAGGGCGCGAGTAACACAAGGTGGTCAAAGGAAGAAGCTTGAGAAGCTGTTGACCTTAGGTTGACCATCCGATCTTCTCATTGGCTTGAGAAGATCGTAGTAGGGCCATGACACAATCACAAAATAATTTAATTAATTGCTTATATGTATGTGATGCATGTTTAATTAAGTAGTTAATTAGTGCCTAGCGATTAGATTAGATCTAAATCGTGCACATGATGCACCCTACGATTAGATTAGATCTAAATCAAGTATTTGATACGCATCATCATTTAGATTAGATCTAAATCACGTCAACTCGTAATGCCTACCATGCCATGATACTTACCACTATCTCGATCGCATGTTGTTGTTGAATCCGCCAAAGCAGAGCAACACATGCTATCTTGGTAGGGTACGGAGGGACAATTTTGGTCCCGCCTATCAACGCATGGGTGAGTACAACTCAATTAGATTGAGTAACTAGTTAACTCAATTGGATCGAGTTTAACTATAGGCATTATCCAATGGTTGGTAGATAGGTCAAAATCATGTTTATATTAACTCTTGGGCGTATTAGCCAAAGCTAACTCGAGTTTTAATATAAATGCGGATTTTGATCCTATAAACAAGAGTTGCATAGAGATGTAATTGGTAATCGTTACCTATCGATTATACTAAGTCTTGGGCGTATTAGCCAAAGCTAACTCAAGGGTTAGTATGATGTGGATCTTGTCCCACATGAATTATAGAATTCAGTGGGAGCATCATTTAGTTAAAGGCCTAATTAAATGATTAAGAATATGATATTTATTTCTACTTTTATTTCTGTTGTAGATTACCATAACGTCGAACACGAACACCTTCTCCCTGCGATCTGTCCTCGAGAAGGACAAGCTCAACGGAACAAACTTCCTGGACTGGTATAGGAACCTGAGAATAGTTCTCACCCAAGAACGTAAACTGTACGTTCTGGAGCAGCACATTCCGGAGGCTCCTCCTGCCACTGCCCCGCGAGCTGACCGAGATGCTTTCAAGAAGCATCAAGATGACGCATTAGATGTGTCTTGTCTAATGCTCGCGACCATGAACTCTGAGCTTCAGAAGCAACACGAGTTAATGGGTGCTTACGATATGGTTGAACATCTTCGTCAACTGTATCAAGGACAAGCGAGGCATGAGAGATTTGAGATCTCAAGGGCACTGTTTCAGTGCAAGATGTCAGACGGGGCTCCAGTGGGCCCATATGTACTCAAAATGATTGGGTACATAGAGAACCTACAAAGGTTGGGGTTCCCTCTTGGCCAAGAGCTGGCTACTGACCTGATCTTGCAATCCTTGCCGGATAGCTACAGTCAATTCGTTCTAAACTACAATATGAACGAGATTGACAAGCCACTGCCCGAGCTGCTTAGCATGTTAAGAACTGCTGAGCTGAACCTTAAGAAGGCAAAGCCCCACTCTATTCTGATGGTTCAGAAACACAAGGGCAAGGGCAAGCCCAAAGGTAAGGGAAAGTCCCAAACCAAGGGCAAAGGCAAGGCACTGAAGCCTAAAGGAGGGGTCGCCAAGGATGCTACCTGCTTCCACTGCGGTCAGACCGGGCACTGGAAGAGGAACTGCAAGGTATACTTGGAGGATCTTAAGAAGAAGCGAAGCGAGACTTCCACTTCAGGTATATATATTATAGAAGTCAATCTATCTATTTCTACATCATGGGTATTAGATACTGGATGTGCTTCTCACATTTGTACTGATGTGCAGGCGTTGAGAAATAGCAGGGCGTTGACAAAGGGCGAGGTGGACCTACGAGTAGGCAATGGAGCACGGGTTGCTGCTGTTGCTGTAGGGACTTACTTTCTATCTCTGCCCTCTAGGCTTGTACTAGAGTTAGTCAATTGTTGTTATGTGCCTGTATTAACTAAGAACATTATATCAGTTTCTTGTTTGGACAAGAAAGGTTTCTCGTTTACAATAAAGAACAAATGTTGTTTCGTCTATTTAAACGATATGTTCTATTGTAGTGCACCTCTGATAAACGGACTCTATATTCTAGACCTTGAGAGCCCTATCTATAACATAAATACCAAGAGGTTCAAGTCAAATGACCTGAACCAAACCTATCTCTGGCACTGTCGCTTAGGTCATATAAATGACAAGCGCTTATCCCAACTCCATAAGGATGGTTTGCTGGACTCATTTGATTTTGAATCATATGAGATATGCGAGTCATGCCTACGAGGCAAGATGACCAAGACTCCCTTTAGTGGGCACAGCGAAAGAGCGATTGATTTGTTAGGACTCATACATAGTGATGTATGTGGTCGTTTCAATGTCGCTGCTAGAGGTGGTTTTAGGTACTTCATCACATTTACTGATGACTTCAGTAGATATGGTTATGTGTACTTGATGACACATAAGTCTGAATCCTTTGAAAAGTTCAAAGAATTCAAGAATGAAGTACAGAACCAGCTTGGCAAGAGTATTAAGATACTTCAATCCGATCGAGGTGGAGAATACCTTAGCCATGAGTTTCGTGACTATCTAGCTGAGTGTGGGATTCTATACCAACTCACTCCTCCTGGAACACCACAGTGGAATGGTGTATCCGAAAGGAGGAATCGTACCTTATTAGATATGGTACGATCGATGATGAGTCACACAGATCTTCCGACATACCTTTGGGGCTATGCTCTAGACACGACAGCTTTTATACTCAAGCGAGTTCCATCCAAGGCCGTGATAAAGACACCATATAGGATATGGACTGGGAAAGATGCCCAGGTGTCTTTCATGAGGATTTGGGGTTGTGAGGCTTACGTTCGACGTCAAGTTTCAGACAAGTTAGGACCCAAATCCGACAAGTGCTATTTTATTGGATATCCCAAGGAAACTAAGGGATATTACTTCTACATTCCCAGTCAGCACAAGGTAGTTGTGGCAAAGACTGGGGTCTTTCTAGAAAGGGACTTTGTTTCTAGAAAGACTAGTGGGAGCGCGTTCGATCTTGAAGAAGTTCAAGATGCAAACAATAGCACTGATGCCTCGATGGAAATTGAACTGGAACCATAAAGTGTTGTGGGTGATGTTGTTCGACAAGGAGTTGAGGAACAACAATCAGTTCAAGTAGATATATACCTCTTCGCAGGTCTGATAGGGTACGTCGTCAGCCTGAGAGATACTCATTTCTCTTGTCTGACCATGATGACATTGTGCTCATAGAGGATGAGCCCACCACCTATCAGGAAGCTGTGATGAGACCAGATTCTGAGAAATGGCTAGAAGCCATGAGATCCGAGATGGAATCCATGTACACCAACCAAGTATGGACTTTGGTTGATCCACCTGAAGGAGTAAAACCCATTGGGTGTAAGTGGTTCTTTAAGAGAAAGACTGACATGGATGGACTTATCTACAAGGGTCACTTGGTAGCTAAAGGTTTCAAGCAGATTCATGGTATTGACTATGATGAAACCTTTTCTCCAGTAGCGATGTTTAAGTCCATTCGGATCATGCTTGCTATTGCAGCTTACCACGATTATGAGATCTGGAAGATGGACGTCAAAACTGCGTTTCTGAATGGAACCTACTCGAGGATATGTATATGACACAACCTGAGGGTTTTGTAGATCCACAACATACTAGCAGAGTATGCAAGCTGCATAGGTCCATTTATGGATTAAAGCAAGCTTCTCGGAGCTGGAATCTTCGATTCGATGATGCAATCAAATAGTTTGGTTTCATCAAGAACGAAGATGAACCTTGTGTCTACAAGAAGGTTGTAGGGGACATAGTTGTCTTCCTCATATTGTATGTGGATGACATACTGCTCATTGGGAAGGACATCCCTATGCTTCAGTCTGTCAAGACCTGGCTAGGGAGTTGCTTCTCAATAGAGGACTTAGGTGAGACATATCGCATTCTAGGGATACAGATCTATAGAGATAGATCTAAGAGATTGCTTGGCCTAAGTCAGAGTACATATATTGACAAGGTACTCCTTCGATTTTCCATGCAGAACTCCAAGAAGGGATTTCTGCCAATGTCACATGGCGTGAGTCTTTCGAAGACTCAAGGTCCCTCTTCTAGAGAGGAGAGAGACCGCATGGATCAGATCCCTTATGCCTCAGCCATAGGATCTATCATGTACGCCACGCTATGCACTCGACCTGATGTCTCGTATGCTTTGAGCATGACGAGCAGATACCAGTCAGATCCAGGTGAAAGTCACTCGATAACGGTCAAGAATATTCTTAAATACTTAAGAAGGACTAAAGAATATTTCTTGATATATGGAGGCAATGATGAGCTAGCTGTAAAGGGTTACAGTGATGCTAGCTTTCAGACCGACCAGGATGACTATAGATCGCAGTCAGGGTTCGTGTTTTGCATTAATGGTGGTGCTGTGAGCTGGAAGAGTTCGAAGCAGGACACAGTAGCTGATTCTACGACAGAGGCCGAGTATATTGCTGCATCAGAGGCAGAAAAGGAGGCAGTTTGGATTCGCAAGTTCATCACTGAACTTGGGGTTGTTTCTAGCATTGCTGACCCTATTGAGCTCTATTGTGACAACAATGGAGCTATAGCACAGGCGAAGGAACCTCGCTCACACCAGCGGACCAAACACATACTACAGCGCTTCCATCTCATTCGAGAGATCATCGAGAGAGGAGATGTGAAGATTTGCAGAGTACCTACAGAGGCTAACATCGCATATCCCTTGACCAAGGCTTTGGCACAGAGGAAGCATGATGGTCACACTAGGTCATTTGGGCTTAGAGCCTACACTGATTGGCACTAGTGTTAGTGGGAGATTGTTAGAGCCCTAGAGCCAATCATTTGATGATTGTATTTTGGACTTGTTGTATCATATTCTATATATAAACAAAGGCATTTGGTTTTTGGTTATTATACTTACTTGTATTGGTGCCAAATAAACTAAGTATAATAACGTCCTTGAGTAGACGGTTCTCACCTATATCAATCGGTTAGTTGAACCGATAGTGAGATGATATAGGGAACACTACTCTTAATCATTCCTAGTCGAGTATTAACATTCAGGGACAATGTTAATGCAATAAGACTAGCATGTAGGTCAACTCGATGACTTGATCTCACAAGTCATGGATATAGAGATATCAAGTTGACACATGGGTATGCATTGGAGAATGTATACTAAATGACCCGCCATGAGAAAGTATCATGGATCATTATATGAGTGTCATATACTTTCTCATATGACTATTATTATGACTACTAGTCCTTAGACCTGAAGTCACCATGGTTCCCTACATAAGGAGTTATGTACTTTGGTTTCGTCAAACGTCACCCGTAACTGGGTGGACTATAAAGGTGATTACTGGGTATGTAACAAATTATGCGGAGGGATGTGAGTGATGTAGATGGGATCTATCCCTCCTATATGACGGGAGAGACATCGATATTCTTGATAGAGTGAGACCACGAAGTGCATGACCATGCCCAAATGAGTCAATATGAGATATTGAGCTCATTTGATTTAGTGAGTCTACTTGGAGTTCAAGATTTAGATTGATTAGAGGATGACATGGTCTATGCCTCATATTGATCAATCTAGATGTCTAGGATAGAAGGACATTTGTCATATATTGTGAGGAGTCACAATTAGTAGTCACAAGGTGATGTTGGATCTTAACATTCTTGTAACTTGGGTAGTAATGATGTGTTGCTAGATACCGCTCATTACTTATGCTCCTAAATGAGTTTAGGGGCATTGCCAACGTTACAAGAACCTATAGGGTCACACACTAAGGACAATTAGATGGAGATTAGGTTCATATGATGAACCAAGAGGATTAGATTCATTTGATGAATCAAATTGGATTAAGAGTAATCCTAATTGGGTTAACTTGAGTTGGACTCAAGTTGATTCATGTATTCAATGAGTCTAATTTAGATTATGACTCATTAGATCAACTTAATTTAATGAATTAGATTCATTATATTAAGTTGGCTTGAATCAAATGATTAGATTAGATCAACCATGGAAGAGATTTGGTCAAGTTTGACTTGACTTGAGAGGAAGATAAAAGTCAAGTTTGACTTGACTTTATGCCACCTCATTGGTGAGTTGACATTGATGTGGACTAATGATGTTACTCCACATCATCATGGGGTGCCACCTCATGGAATTTACAAAGCCATTCTCTTTAATGGCTTCACATTAATTGCACTTAATGAAAAATTTGGGGGTTACACTTGGGAAGTGGCTGACCACTTTTGAATGGGAAGAGAATTCATTTTTCTCATAAAAGTGCATTCACATCTTCTTCCTCTTGGAGCTCTTTCTTCTCCCTCTCCTCCTCTCTTGGTCGAACAAGACAAGGTGCTAGCACACCTTTGTTTGGTCTTCTCCATCAAGGATTGTTCGTGTGGATACTTCTAGAGGACCGTACGCTTAACGGTCTAGAGATCCGGCACCTTGGACGAGCGGGATTCGTGAAGGAAGCGCTTCAAAGGTATAACCTTTTTCTTCATGTAGATCTAGAAGTAGATCTAAGTAGAAACTCGTACATGTAAATTTTTGAAATCTATCCTTCGCACGAGATCCAGTGGCATGGGTGATTCGGGGTTTCCGCGATGCGAAAATGCGGTGTTCGCGGCCCGAAAAACCCAACAGAGAAGCATCATTACTGGGAGAAGCATCAGCAGCAACAGATGTCATATTTGGTTGATCTTATGGAACCTCATTATTTACTTCAGAAATTTGTGGAACCTCATGATTTACGTTAGATAGTGACACTTCATTTTCTATTGTAGGATCTACTGAGTTCATTTTATAGACCTAAATATGATGTTGTAATGTATGTTAAAAATGAAAAGAAAAGACAACATAAAGAAAACAATAATGGCTTTCTCGTTCAAACTACATATAAATGGAATAATCATTAACCTTTCTCATCTTTGGCCTCTTATTTTCAAATAAAATCAAAAAGTCAAAATCATTAAAAAAAAAAACCTTGACAGCCCTAAACCCTAAATAGTATTCGACGAACTAAGAGTATGAGATGGTTGCTCCTTTTCATCCAAAACAGAGGTGGAGTTGGAAGCAAGGACAAACTTTTGAGTCACTTGAACTGTTTAATCCATGCCTCTGCAGCGTCTTCCTCGTCTCGCTTATTCGCTCTCACCTCGTCGAGGCTTTGCCTGACTTCGAGAGAAAAGGAAATGTCCACTTCAAAATTCTAGCACAACCGCACAGGTATGGCCTTATAGGGTTTATAATTTTATATATAATATAATATAAATATATAGAAGTGTCTACTCTTAAGTACGCTTTGAAATTTTAACAGGGATTATAATATAATATAATATAATATAATATATTGTTGGTACCCAAGATAGTTTTGATGTGATCAAACAAATTAAGTTAGGTCCTATTGTGTTTAACCCTGTGTCTAAGTGTGCAGGAACTTAGGAGAACAGAATGTCGAGCAAAAGACGCATCTAGTGAGAAGGATGACACGGGAGAGAGCCGATAGGCTCGGTGCATTTGAGGGACGAGGTACTATGAAAGAGTATACTGGTGGATGAGAAGGGAGCATGTGGTGTTTCCAAGGGACGAGAAGCTGGAGAGGAAGATTGCTTGAGGAGCAAAAGACGCAGCTGTCCGAGGGACGAAAAGCTGTAGAAGAGTACGCTAGCAGACGAGAAGGAAGCACACGCAGATTTCGAGGGACGAGAAGCCGGAGCAGAAGCTTGCTCGAGGAGAAGGTCGGAAGTTGGGTTCGGGTGAGCTCTATTCCGGATGACCGAAATCACCCAAGTGAGCGGAACAGGAGTGGAAGATCCGGACCGATGCGAGTGGAACCAGAGTAGGAGATTGGGACCAAAAATTAGAAAAAGCTAATTTCTGGTGCTCCGGGTGCCCAGACCGATCCGGGACGCCCGGACCAGGTCGGGGCGCTCGCACCAGTCCGGGGCGCCCGGAGTCCGAGAGCCCGGAACCATTCCGAGCGCCCGGAACCATTTTGAGCGCTCGGAACCCAGTTTTCATCCAAAGTTAACATGACATGTACCGTTGCATCGGGGATAGAATTCTATCCCATTCCAAGCATCAGGAACACTTTCAGGCGCTTCGAGCAAGGCTATATAACCGGCCCTGTTCCCAGAAGCTAGATAGAATAAGAAATACTCAAGCAACACTTATAGACGCTTTCATTTCTGTTTAGCTTCATCTTTTCTGTGCTTTCATTGCTGTAAAGAGACTTCTCTACCTGAAGGAGAAATTAGTGCGACTTCACTGCCTTGGATTAACAACCTCCCTGGTTGTAACCAACTAAACCTGTGTGCCTCTGTCTTTTAGTGTTTTTTGTATTTCTTATATGCAAGTGTTATTTGTTTGAGAAAGGTTTTCGTTTGTTTAATTTGTGCAAGGGCTATTCGCTCCCCTCTAGTCGACCGCCAAGGGTCATAACAAGTGGTATCAGAGCCAGGTGCTTCAGGATGACTAACCGCCGAACGAAGCACATGAGATGGCCGGACCAAGCATCTACCCCACCAAAGTTCGAGGGGGAGTTCGCGAGCTGGAAAAAGGGAATGAAGGTATTTTTCAAAATAGATTTTGATTTATTATTAATAATAGAATTTGGTTTTGAAGCACCTGAGGGCAAGGGTAGAAAGATTCAGAATCCTCTCTCGACGATGAAGAAACAAAAATGATGGTAAGACGATTTAAAAAATTATTTAAATCTAAAAAAAACTAACCATTTGCAGGGTAGAAAGAAAAGAAAAATCAAATGCTACCATTGCAACGAAGAAGGGCACGTTAAAGACAACTGCCCTAAGTTAAAGATCAAGGACAAGGACAAAGGAAAGAAAAAAAAACCTGTCCAATCTAACAAATACAAGATGCTAAAGGCTATGTGGGATGAAACGTCGCCCGAATCAAAGATTGAGGCTTTCTTCAGACTTGCGTTAATGGCAAGCCATCAAGAAAATGAACACGAAGCAAGCTCATCCGAAATGAGCATCAAGAGCATCGATGAAGGGGGAGCTACATCAGATGAAAGCAGCAGTTCAGGGGGAGCTACGGATGATGGGATTGACAAGGTAAGTCAGGTATGATCTCTGCCTCCCGATAAATTATTCAAGTTTGTTAAATTATTGTCAAAGGATTGCTGTAAGATAGAAAAAGAAAATCAAGAGTTAAAATTAATTCTAGCCAAATCTTGTCTATTAGAAGAATTTGACAAAATAAAATTGGAAAATGATAATTTGCAAACAAAAATAGCATACTTGAAAAATCATGCATGTTCGTTTAATCAAAACAATAAAAGATATAATAATTTGAACTGGTATGTTAAATACCACAAGGGACAAATTAAGAAAATTTCAAAGAAATACATACCCAAAAGATTTTTAATTAATCTAGTAGGCTGGAACCAATATTGGGTTTTAAAATCTTGTCTAAATTAAAATTTAAGTGGACTTAGGGCTTTCAGAGAGTAGATTAAATGTTTAATTTCCTTAAGAGACTTTGTCTAGAAAGTGGTTGTTGCTCCAATAACCAAGAAGGCCTAGTGCCTCGCCATAGCCTGGAAGCCAATTAATGAAATAAAATATTTAATTGACTAACTGATAAAGTATTTAATTATAATTAATATTTTAAATAGTTACTCAAACATTCTTTTTACTTAGAATTTTTTTATAAAACTTAAAGTTTCTAAAATTACTGCAAATTTTTTTTAGGTGATATCAAAATTATTTTCAAAGTTTTTAGAAACTTGATAACTTTTTTCACAATATTGGACATTCAGAGTTTTTTTAACTAAAAGACTTTCTTATTTTTGAAAAGTTATTCTTAGATTTTTTTTAGGTACCTCATTTTTTATGTGATCAAAGGGGGAAAAGGGAAGATAAAGTCTAGGAGGAGGTAGCTTAGTTTTTTTTTTTTTTTTTTTTTTTTTTTTTCAATTTTTACACTTTATTGTAAAATTTATTTCTTTTACTTTACGTTGGTTTACCCTAACTTAACTTGGGTTGCTCACATCAAAAAAGAGAAGATTGTTGGTACCCCATGGTAGTTTTAATGTGATCAAACTAGTTAGGTCCTGTTGTATTTACCTTGTGTCTAAGTGTGTAGGAACTTAGGAGCACAGGACGTTGAGCAAAAGATGCAGCTAGCAAGAAGGGCAACACGAGAGAGAGCCGATGGGCTCGGTGCATCTGAGGGACGAGGTGCTGCAAAAGAGTACATCGGCTGGTGAGAAGGGAGTGTGCGGTGTTTCTGAGAGATGAGAAGTTGGAGCGAAAAATTGCTTGAGGAGCAAAAGACGCAGTTGTCCGATGGAGAAAAAGCTGTGGAAGAGTACGCTGGCGGATGAGAAGAAAACATGTTGTGATTTCAAGGGACGAGAAGCTAGAGCGAAAGCTTGCTCGAGGAGAAGGCCGGAAGTTGGATTTGGGTGAGCCCTATTTCGGATGGTCGAAATTACCAAAGCGAGCTGAGCCGGAGAGGAAGACTCGGACCGATGCAAGTGGAATCAGAGTAGGAGACCAAGACTAAAAATGAGAAAAAGCTGATTTCTGGTGCTCGGGGTGCCAGGACCGATCCGGGGCGCCCGTACCAGGTCGGGGCGGTAGGACCAGTCCGGGGCGCCCGGACTAGGGGCGCTTGGAACCCAATTTTCATCCAAATTTGATGTGGCATGTACCGTTGCATCGGGCAGAGAATTATTTCCCATTCCAAGCGCCTCGAGCAACGGTATATAAGCAACCTTGCTCCCAAAAGCTAGATAGAACAAGAAATACTCAAGCAACACTTGTAGACGCTTTCATTTCTTTTTAGCTTCATCTTTTTTGTGCTTTCATTGCTGTAAAGAGGCTTCTCCACCTAAAGGAGAAATTAGTGTGACTTCACTACCTTGGATTAACAACCTCTCCAGTTGTAATCAAGTAAACCTGTGTGCCTCTATCTTTTAGTCCTTTTTGTATTTCTTATATGTAAGTGTTATTTTAATCAAGTTATTTGTTCGAGAAAGATTTTCATTTGTTTAATTTGTGTAGGGGCTATTCACCTCCACTCTAGCCGGTCGCTAAGGGTCCTACACACACACACACACACACACACACATATATCGGGTAGGGTTTGGGTAGGATTTTATAACATCCACCTCCATACCCATACTCGAAAATACCCATACCCGATTATTTAATGAGGTATAAAAATTACCTCTATACCCTCCTCCATTCGGGTCGGATATTGGATTCCCTGTCGGATTCGGGAGAAATTACCATTCCTACTACCTGACTTCATTCACCAGGACTTCTCATCTACCTCGCTTCACTCGCTAGGGCTTTTCACCTGACTTCACTCACCAAGACTTTCCACACTAGGTGTCCGATCAACATTGACCCACTTGGATTTTCTTCTTCTACCAACTTTCTTGTAGGACTTTCCAATCAAGTATCCAATCAACCCTAACCTACTTGACTTTTCTTTACATCAAACTGGTCAAACCTTGACCAATCTTCCCATAATGAGCAAATGCACTTGCAATCTCTATATATTATCAGACATCAAAACTCAAACATCAAGACTCAAGCTTGACCCAACCCAAGCTTAGTCAAACTGATCAACCTTGACCTAGAGAAATTGTACCAACAATGACACCAGTTGACTGGTAGAAAGCCATTAGCAGAATCCTAAATTGTGTGGAGTGTCATTGGTTGTATCCAATGGTTACACCAGTTGACTGGTGTGTGGACCAGTCGATTGATGCCAAGATGAGTTGACCTTGTGTTCAACTCTCTTCTTTTATTTAAAGGGAGCTTTGGGGCATGAAGGAAACTACTGATTGTTATTGTAAAACTCCTAAGTCATCCCTTAAAGCTTCCAAGTCTTTCTCTTCCTCCTAAACCTAAGCTCCATCTTGTAAAGAGGAAGAGAGCTTTTTGAGAGGTTGTACTCCACCGATAAAGAGTAAGATCTAGCAGGAGATTGCCGGAACTAATCCACCAAAGGATTAAGTGTTTGTCCACCTCAAGGACAGACCATGGAGTAGGAGTAAGCAATCTCCAAAGTACATAAAAGGAATTGTGTTAGAGTTTGTTTTCTCTTTACTTTGATTTATTACTATTCCGCTTGTGCAACTAACAATTTGTAGGGGAACTAACGACTTGGGGTGAAAGCTATTTCCAACATTTGTTAAAGAATATGTTCGTCGAATGGTAGGAGCTTTGAATCACTCTGTGTCAGGAATTTTCCAACAACTGAGAGAGGGTGGTTATCTACCTAGAGAACCCCTTTCTTTATTCATAAAGCGTCACAGACTAAACAAAGAGTTACCCGAAGACTTGATGAGTTCTTTTAAGTAAGCAAGGCTATGTATTCAAAAAGATTAGCAATGACAGAATCTTGCAATGAAAAGACTTGTTCTAAAAGGAATTGTAACTGAAAACTTTGTAATTAAGTGATTTCAATATAGGGGAAAATTTGATACTTACCTGTTTCCTTTTCCAGTTTATGTTAGCTTGAGATTGCTCCCCTTGAAATGCTTCCAGATATTGAGTATAAGTGCTATTTTATTCAAGAATTCCTTGCTTAATTTTTGAAATTAAATCTTGTTTTAATAAACTCCTTTGCCGATAATATCTTCCATGACCATATAACTTTGATCAGTAAAATTTTTCATAATCTCCATGAGTTTCATTCAGGTAGGCATGTGCCAAGTATGCTTCATACTTCAAAAGAATGAATAATTTCGAGTGATTTCATACAAGGAACTTCCTGGGACTTCTGAGCTTTGAGTTGGATATAATACTCCGGGCGATTTTAAATAAAGAGCTCCATGTAAACGAGCCTCCAGATAGGAAATGTAATGTATATATATGTATGTCTGGAATTCCCCTCGAACCTTGATTTTTGATTCTGTGTGGAATACCAAATGATTTTTGTGAAGAAATTTGTATAACTTTGAATTTACCTCGACAATATAATCCCGGTAGACTATGTTCTGTGATAGTTTAAAGTCTTCGGTTCCTCCCATGAAGACCCGTCCGAGTTACTCCATGAGATTTCCCAATCGACTATGTTCTATGATAGTTTAAAGTCTCCGGTTCCTCCCATGAAGACCCGTCTGAGTTACTTCATGAGGTTTCCCGATTGACTATGTTCTGTGATAGTTTAAAGTCTCCGGTTCCTCACATGAAGACCCGTCCAAGTTACTCCATGAGATTTCCCGATCGACTATATTATGTGATAGTTTAAAGTCTCCGGTTCCTCCCATGAAGACCCGTCCGAGTTACTCCATGAGGTTTCCCGATCGACTATGTTCTGTGATAGTTTAAAGTCTCCGGTTCCTCCCATGAAGACCCGTTCGGGTTACTCCATGAGATTTCCCGATCGACTATGTTCTTGTGATAGTTTAAAGTCTCCGGTTCCTCCCATGAAGACCCATCCGAGTTACTCCATGAGATTTCTCGATCGACTATGTTCTGTGATAGTTTAAAGTCTCCGGTTCCTCCCATGAAGACCCGTCCGAGTTACTTCATGAGATTTCCCGATTGACTATGTTCTTGTGATAGTTTAAAGTCTCCGGTTCCTCCCATGAAGACCCGTCCGAGTTACTTCATGAGATTTCCCGATCGACTATGTTCTGTGATAGTTTAAAGTCTCTGGTTCCTCCCATGAAGACCCGTCCGAGTTACTTCATGAGATTTCCCGATCGACTGTGTTCTTGTGATAGTTTAAAGTCTCCGGTTCCTCCCATGAAGACCCGTCCGAGTTACTTCATGAGATTTCCCGATCGACTATGTTCTTGTGATAGTTTAAAGTCTCTGGTTCCTCCCATGAAGACCCGTCCGAGTTACTTCATGAGATTTCCCGATCGACTATATTCTTGTGATAGTTTAAGTCTCCAGTTCCTCTCATGAAGACCCGTCCGAGTTACTCCATGAGATTTCCCGATCGACTATGTTCTTGTGATAGTTTAAAGTGTTCGGTTCCTCACATGAAGACCCGTCCGAGTTACTTCATGAGATTTCCCGATCGATTATGTTCTTGTGATAGTTTAAAGTCTCCGGTTCCTCCCATGAAGACCCGTCCGAGTTACTCCATGAGATTTTCTGATCGACTATATTCTTATGCAAAATTATAATGCTTGTGCTGACCTTGTAATGGTTTTGAGGCTTCTGAATTTTTCTTAAGGAAGTGGGGTGGGTCCTTAGGGTTCCCCACTGTTGATCGTTCAAATGTATTATAAAAGTTCGGCCAATGATTGTCAAACTGTTTGAATCACATTTATTTCTCGGGTGATGTTTGTCTTGCATTGTATCTATTGAAAGAAATAGAGTACATACTATAAGCATGCTTGTATTCAGTTCGCCGGGAATCTTGCTTCAACTGATTCATATTTGTTCTTCCAGATATATTCTTGAATAATGTAATCTCGTTAGGTTCGGTAAGGCTGTAAGTGATTTGCACTCCAGGGACGCTCAAGAATTCTTCCTTCAATATCCTGAAGATAATATGAACCTGATGCGAGTTTCTCTATTACTTTGTAGGGTCCTCCCCATTGTGGTGCTAACTTGTTGACATCTCCAACGGGTTTAACACACTTCCATACTAGATCTCTTACTTGGAAAAATCTCGGGATAACTCTTTTGTTATAATTTTGCCTCATTCGTTGTCGATATGAGGTGAGTCAAGCTGCAGCCTTGTCTCTAATTTCTTCTATCAAGTCTAGCTCCATGAGTCGTTGACCAGCATTATCTTCATCATATAGTCGTTTTCTATCAGATTCTATTCCCACTTCTATGGAAATTATTGCTTCTCCTCCATAAACTAATTGGAAAGGAGTAATTTCTGTTGCTTCTCGAGGTGTAGTACGATAGGCCCAGAGAACACTGGGTAGTTCATCTACCCAGCTACCTCCAACATGGTCCAGTTTGGTTTTTAAGCCCCTTATGATTTCTCTATTGGTTACCTCTGCTTGACCATTACTCTGCGAATACGCCACGGAGGTGAATGCTTGAATAATGCCATAACTGTTACACCAGTCTAAGATTCTATCTCCTTGAAATTGTCTTCCTTTATCAGAAACTAACTTATGAGGGATACCAAATCTGCATATGATATTTTTCCATAGGAATTTAATAACTGCATCTTCAGTAATCCGAGCAAGTGGTTCCACTTCTACCCATTTAGAGAAATAGTCTACTGCTACCAATAGAAACCTTCTTTGTGCAGCTGCCATAGGAAATGAACCTACTATATCCATGCCCCACTGATCAAAGGGACAGGAGACTATAGAGGTCCTCAATAATTACGTAGGGTGATACGGAATATTTTGATGTTTTTGACAAGAAATACAGGTTCTTACCAATTTGTTAGCATCTTCGTGTAGAGTAGGCCAGAAATATCCTGTTAATAAAATTTTGCGAGCTAAGGATCTTCCTTCTGCGTGACTACCACACGAGCCTTGGTGAACCTCCTGTAAAATGAATTGTATATCTTCTGTGCTAACACACTTTAGCAAAGGTCTGGAGAAAGCTCTCTTATATAACTGTTCTCCTATCATAGTATACTGAGCAGCTCTTTTCTTAAATATCCTTGCTTGTTCTGCATCACTAGGAAGAATGCCTTGTTGTAAGTACAATATGATTTGGGCCCTCCAGTCACCCTGTATTTCTACGTCAGCCTGTCTTTCAATACAAGATATTAACAGAGTTTGTTCCACTGGTCGATCCAAATTCCATGGTGTTATAGCAGAAGCCAGCTTAGCCAGTTCATCTGCTACCTGATTTTCAGACCGAGGAATTTTTTTGTATATTCACTTCTTGAAACTAAGACTTTAACTTATCAAATGCCTCGGCATATAGCTTGAGCCTGTCGTTATTAATTTGAAAGTTACCTGATAATTGTTGGGCTGCTAATTGAGAATCAGAATAAATGAGGACTCGAGCTGCTCCTATGTGCCGAGCGGCTTGCAACCCAGCTATCAATGTTTCATATTCTGCTTCATTGTTAGTGACTCTATAATTCAACCTGATAGAAAGTTGAAGTCTATCTTCCCTTGGAGATATAAGAAGAACACCAATTCCACTACCTTGTCTGGTTGAAGAGCCATCCACATAAACTTTCCAAATATTTTCTTCCTCGAGGCCTTGAACTTCTATAATGAAATCTGCTAGAACTTGTGCCTTGATGGCCGAGCGAGGTTGATACTGTATGTCATATTCACCTGGTTCAGTCGTCCATTTGATCAGCCGGCCTGATGTCTCTGGGTTGAGTAGCACTCGTCCGAGTGTACTGTTGGTCAATACAATGATTTCATGTGCTAAGAAATATGAGCGCAACATCCGAGCAGTCAACACTAATGCATAAGCCAACTTTTCTAGTGTAGTATATCTACACTCAGCTCCTTTTAATAAATGGCTGAAAAAATATACAGGTTGTTGTTCTTTCCCCTCCTGCCTAACTAATACAGAGCCTACAACATTCTCGTTAGCTGACAAATACACCCAGAGGGTCTCTCCTACTATAGGCTTAGCTAATACAGGGAGGGTAGATAAGTAATCTTTTAACTCTTGGAAGGCCTTATCACATTCCTCGTTCCACTAAAATTTGTTTGCCTTCTGGAGTATTTTAAAGAAGTGGAAGCTACGATCGGCCGACCTGGAAATGAACCTAGACAAGGCTGTAATCCGGCCAGTAAGTCTTTGAGCTTCCCTCATGTTACGTGGTGGCTCCATGTTCTGAAGTGCCTTGACTTTGCTCAGGTTGGCCTCTATTCCTTGCTTGGACACCATATATCCCAGGAATTTTTCCCCTTTTGCTCCGAAAAACATTTACTCGGGTTCAGCTTGAGTCCATATTGCCTCAATGTCTTGCAGGTCTCCTCTACATCCCTGCACAGATCAACAGCTTGAAGAGACTTAATCAAGATATCATCGACATATACTTCCATATTTCTTCCAATCTACTTTTGGAAGACCTTATTCATAAGCCTCTAATAAGTTACTCCTGCATTTTTTAGTCCGAAGGGCATAACATTATAACAATAAGTACCTTCAGATGTTATAAAACTGACCTTTTCTTGATCCTCTTTAGCTAGGGGGATCTGATGATAGCCCTGATAAGCATCTAGCATAGAGATGTATTCACACCCGGTAGTGGAGTCTACCAGTTGATCAATCCGGGGCAACGGATAATAATCTTTTGGACAAGCTTTGTTGAGATCCCGTAAATCAATGCATACCCGCCATTTGTTTCCTGGCTTAGAGACTAACACCACATTAGCTAGCCAGTTGGGGAATTGTACCTCCCTGATGTAACCAGCCTCCATGAGTTTAGTTATTTCTTCCTTGATGATTTGGTTTTGCTCCGCGCTAAAATTTCTTTTCCTTTGCATGACCGGCCGGACATCTGGGAAGACATGCAAAGATTACTCCATGACTGCAGGAGAAATGCCCGAGACCTCTTTGGGCGTCCAGGCAAACACATCATTATTCTTCTTCAGGCATTGCATCAGTTCATCTTTTAGAGTGGGATCAAAATCATCCACAACATAAGTAGTAGCTTCAGGTCGCTCGGTCTGAATTTGGACTTCTTCCTTTTCTTCATAAACTAGCACAGACGTCTTTTCCTGAATGACATTGACTTCCATCTTTTGAATTTTTTCGGCAGCATAGGCTTCAGTCCGAACGATCTCTACACAACATTTTCGAGCTATCTTCTGATCACCTCGCACCTCCCTGACCTTGTCATCAACAGGAAATTTAATTTTTTGACAAAAAGTAGAAATGACCGCCCTAAACTCGTTTAGGGCCGGTCGACCCAGTATCACATTATAAGAGGACGGGGCATCCACCACCATGAAATAAGATATTCTCGTTCTCATTAGGGGCTCCTCCCCTAGAGATATGACCAACTTTATTTGACAGAGTGGTTATACTTCATTACCCATGAATCCATATAGAGGAGTTACCATCTGTTGAAGTTCACTCGAGTTGATCTGTAATTGATCAAAAGACTTCTTAAAGATAATATTGACAGAACTACCAGTGTCAATAAAGGTACGAGAAATAGTGTAATTGGCTATCACGACCTTAATTATCAATGCGTCGTCATGGGGTATTTCTACCCCCTCAAGATCTCTAGGTCCAAAACTTATTTCGGGACTGACTGCTCGTTCCATGCTGCACCCCACCGCATGAATCTCCAGTCTTCGTGCGTGTGCTTTTATGGCCCTATTAGAATCCCATCACTCGGCCCACCCGCGATCATATTGATATTGCCCTGGGCGGCATTACTCCTGTTTTCTTCTTGTCTAGCTGTCATGGTTTCAGAAGGAGCCTTCTCTGACACCTGACTTGTACCGGCTGGGGTAGGCAACGCATCCTGCCGAGGCTCGACCGGGCGATATTCCAACTTGAGGGGGCTTTGCTGCCTAGGATACTGCTGTCGATAATAGTTTTGCCTTTGGTATCGCTCCCTGTTTGCTCTTTTATTTCTTAAAACAAAACAGTCCTCAGTATGATGACTGCTAGTTTTATGATAAGTGCACCATCTTCTGGGTGCCTCTGGCTGTATCTCCACATGCTGCACTGCTTGCGGGCGATATTCCGGATGACGATGAGGTGGATGAATCGCTCGAGGCCCCCTTGGTGGAGGAACAGGAGTAGGAGCTTTCTCCTTAACCAGAGTAGGAGAAGAAGTAATGCCCTCCTTTCTGCGGGCAACTTGAGCTTCTTCCACATTAATAAATTCAGTGGCACATTCAATTAAAGAATCAAAATTGGCAAGAGGATTTCTCACCAGATCTTTAAAGAAATCATTATCATTTAAACCCTGAGAGAAAGCGATTACTAAGATTTTAGTAGTAGCATTGGGTACAACGATAGCTACCTGATTAAATCTTTTGATGTAGGCTCGGATGGACTCTTTGGATGCTTTCTTAATTGAGAATAGACTCCAAGGAGTCTTATGATACCTTTTGTTACTAGAAAAGTGATGTAGAAAAACTTTCTTGAAGTCCTTAAATTTTCGGATAGATTTTTCTGGTAGTCTCTTGAACCAGCGTTGTGCGGCTCCTCCGAGTGTAGTAAGAAACATCCGACATTTCACCCCATCAGAGAATTGTTGTAATAATGTTACATTCTCAAATTTCAATAGATGATCCTCTGGATCTGTGGTTCCAGTGTACTCGTCGATCTGAAGATTTTGATACCGCTTAGGAAGCGGATCATCCAGTACACTTTGAGAGAATGGAGAGATGACTTTTTCTGGTGAGCTATCACTAGTTATCATTTTAATCTTATGCTTTTCTCTATCTGGTGCTTCGTCAGAAGATTCTTGGAACACGAACCTTCGACCCCCTGCTCCATGGGAGTGCGAAGAAAGGCTCGCGGACGCCTTGTCGGAGAAACCGTAACTGGAGGAAAATATGCATGTTCTTCCTCTGCTGGCTCTTTTCCTTTCCGGTGCTCAGTAGTTGAAATTGTTGGATTATGAGCCATTTGCAGAGTGGCTCCAGTATGAGTTTGTTATTGTTGCTGTTGTTGTTGCAAAGCCTTCTGCACATGAATGTTGATGAGGAAATCCAGATCCTCATTGATAATGGTGAGTAGATTTGATTTTCCAGCCTCTTCCATCTTGTAGTCTCAGATTCAGGTGAAGTTCCCACAGACGACGCCAAATTTGATCCTGTCTGAGAAGCTTGACAAAGCGGAGAGCTGGGAGAAAAAACCTACCGCTGATGAAGAATAATACCTATAGAACGCCGATCCGAGAAACCCAAAGCGGATTGGGAAGAGTAGAATCACAGAATACCCTCCTGGTGGAAAGCTCCAATGGCGGGAAAGAAATCTAACCGAAGAAAACCCAGATCCAGAGCTTCCAAGGCTTCCTGCGCACAAGAGACCAACCAACACTATCGTAAGTGACCTAAGACCGGGGTGGGAATCCCTGGCTAGGCCCTTCGATGCTCAAGTTAGTGATCTCTCTTTGTGTAGGGAAAAGAGGAAGAAGAAGATGATGAACAGTAGCTTAGAGTTGGGGTTATGAATGTGCGCAATGATGTGAACTTACCTTGCCAACGGAGAGGATTCCCCTTTTTATATCACTTCATATAACCTCCGCAGTCATGAAGTGGACCCCGGTTTGTTAGAGTTTGTTATGAGATGACGTAAGCTGCGTACTTGTGGTAAATGACTTTTAAAGAATCTTTTTGTACTCCAGATGTACCTTTTTTGTCATCTAGTACCTGTAAAATAGTCTAAAAACACCTTTCCCGCCAAACATATAACACCTGTTATACAATCATATACAAATATCTTTATCAACTACTTTATTTGAAATATTTACTTCTATCCTGTCTCACAAGTCCTTTTAAAGTGTTTCTATTGTTCCTACTCGCCCCTCCTGCTTTTGCTATGTCATAGATAGATTAATATAATAATGTTCCTTGTATCGGTCGAAGCTGAGCTTAACTAGGTTTGGTCAATTATTATTACCTCTCATGAGGTTCCCTAAGCAATGCCCAT
This sequence comes from Zingiber officinale, assembly GCF_018446385.1. Taxonomy (NCBI): domain Eukaryota; kingdom Viridiplantae; phylum Streptophyta; class Magnoliopsida; order Zingiberales; family Zingiberaceae; genus Zingiber; species Zingiber officinale. The sequence goes on from NC_055989.1 coordinate 21,544,717, forward strand.
CCGTGCCCCTCTATGTTTATTATCCTAGCCAACACTGGGCTATATTTTATCAAGTATGTAATTTTTATCAAGTATCTTTTCAAGGTATTATTCAGCCCGGCTGATATTGACCTTCCTCCTTGAAGGTATATCTCGATCGATACTGGCCTGCTTACTTGGGAGTATATCCCGGCCGATATTGACCTTCCTTCCTGAAGGCATGTCTCGATCGATACTGGTCTGCTTACTCGGAAGTATATCCCGGCTGATATTGGCCTTCCTTCTTTGAGGTATATCTCGATCGATATTGGCCTGCCTCCCTGGATGCATATCCCGACCGATATTAGCCTACCTCCTTGGAGGCATGTCTCGATCAATACTGGTCTGCTTACTCGGAAGTATATCCCGGCCGATATTGGCATTCCTTCCTCGAGGTATGTCTCGATCGATATTGACCTGCTTACTTGGAAGTATATCCCGGCCGATCTTGGCCTTCCTCCTTTGAGGTATATTCCGGCTGATCTTAGCCCACCTCCCTGGAGGTATATCTTGATCGATATGGGTCTGCCTCCCTGGAGGCATATCCCGACCGATATTGGCCTTCCTTCCTGAAGGTATGTCTCGATCGATATTGGCCTGCCTCCTTGGAGGCATATCCCGGTCGATATTAGCCTACCTCCTTGGAGGCATGTCTCAATCGATACTGGTTTGCTTACTCGGAAGTATATCCCGACCAATCTTAGCCAACCTCCTTGGAGGTATATCTTGATCGATATGGGTCTGCCTCTATGGAGGCATGTCTCGATCGATATTGGCCTTCCTTCCTGAAGGTATGTCTCGATCGATATTGGCCTGTTCACTTGGAAGTGTATCCCGGTCGATATTAGCCTACCTCCTTGGAGGCATATCCTGATCGATATTGGCCCATCTACTTGGAAACATATCCTGGTCGATATTGATCTATCTTCTCAACTCGGCTATCTTCTTTCCCTTCCTCACTAGGGATCCATGAAACCTAACCCATATCAATTTTAAATCCAAGTCCAGATTTGTTGTAAATAACTCGCTGTTTTCCAAGAATCAGATCCAGATTCTTAGAACCCAACGTGAACCATTCTAACATGTCCTTGAGTTATTTAATTTGAATTTTCAAATTGGAATTTTCTTCCTCAAGTTGTTGGACTTGAGTTGAATTTTCAATTTGAACTGGCTCATTTAAAGAACTCAAGTCACTCGCCTCCTTAAGGGATGTTACCTCCTTTTGGAGCGACTTGACCCAGACGTTGGATTTTGCTAGCTTCTTTAATAAGTAAGGTACTAGTTTTTGCAAGTCATTAAATTGAGTCTCGGCGAGTAGAGAACTTACAGTGGGGTTCGGGCCTTCGGAAACAGATACGGATCCGTGGCTTCACTTGGACTCGGTCTCGGATTCGCTCTCGATTTTTGACTCATACTCAGACTCAGTTTCCGCCACAATTGCTAGTACTGGTAGAGCGAGGAAGCTCGTCAGTTCTTCTTCGTCGGACTCGGACTCGTTTGATGACTCAGACCATGTTGCCTTCAGTGCTTTCTTCGTCTTGCTTATTCCTGTAAATAACGTAACACCTTCCTCGACCGAAGTAGTATCAGTCTGCTCATTTAATTTTATAGGATCGAAAAGAATTTAGATATCTCCATAATGACATGATATTGTCTACTTTGGGCCTAAGCCCTCATGGCTTTGCTCTTGGGCTCTCCCCAAAAGGCCTCATCCCAATAGAGATATCTTTTTCTTTTATAAACCCATGATCTTTCCCATGTGTTTTCAATATGGGACTATGTTTGCAACCTTGCAACTCCAACAATCCCCCCCTCAAACAAAGGACCATAGACTTCCCACGTCCGATCCTCGACCCACCAGGTCTTCCGACCCCTCGGTCCACCCGACCTACTAGGACTTCATTGCCTAGTCACAACTAGGACTTCTTGCCTAGTGTCTGGTCCTCTTGATCCGAACATAGGAGCCCCCACTTTCTTTGTTCGAGGTCAATATTATACCCACATGGCTCAATCAGACCATAGCTCTTGTGCACAGTCGACGGTTAAACCTTCTGGCAGTCTGGGCTCTGATACCAATTAAAGGATCGAAAAGAATTTAGATATCTCCACAATGACATGATATTGTCCACTTTGGGCCTAAGCCCTCATGACTTTGCTCTTGGGCTCTCCCCAAAAGGCCTCATCCCAATGGAGATATCTTTTTCTTTTATAAACCCATGATTTTTCCCATGTGTTTTCAATATGGGACTATGTTTGTAACCTTGCAACCCCAACACCATCTCCACATAACACTTCCTGACCATGGTTTGATCTCTTCTGACTTCTCCTTGTAAGGATCTAGTACGCTAAACACCCAGAAAGTATAGTAGAAAAACTAACTAGATCTTTTCTAAGAGATCCATGCGAAGGAGAAACTATATTCTAAGTTTGTTAAAGGGAGTTATACCTTTGTTGAGTGAATACAAACTCTAGACAACAAATTTGTCCTCGGTGGATTGCAGCATGATCAAGTGGTCGTGCCTCTACGGTATCCACATGAGCATGTTCCATCTGTCGCACGAACACGGCTTCGGAGAAGAATTACCTTCTTGTGCTAGCAAGCAAAAGTAGTTCGGCTAAGCATGAAGAAGGAGAAAGAAGAAGGAGAAACTCAAGAGTCACATATTTCATCTCATAAAAAATTCAATCAAACCTATTTATATTCATCCAATTAATACCAAGAGGGTTTTGTCTCTTTGTCTTCCTCTTAATGAGTTGGATTATTATATTAGATTAACTATTAACCTAATAATTCTAATCATCTCATAATTGATTCTTAGGGCTAATCCTAACACCTATCTGATCGATGCCATTGCCTTAAAGAAGCTCATTGTTAGCCTCCCTAAAATGACATCATAGGCCTAGGTGGTCTCTACCATCATGAAAATCATGGTACGAGTTCTCTGCAAGGGCTCATCCCCAAGGAGTGTGGTAGAAAACTTTTACAGTGCACCTATACTAGATACTAGACAATGAAACATAGCAAAGAGTGGAGTAATCAAATCGACGGAATCATAAAAGATTTACATAACATTACATTTTCTAACGAAAGAATTACATATTATCGAATGATTCAATAGACCAAATCAAACCCCTAACCCAACACCCCCACTCATAGAATATAGAATAAGAAACGTTAATCCTTTAGTACCAATTCATTATCTCTCCATTATTTATGAATCAATCAATAAGGTTTCTCTTGTTCTGCCAAAAAAAGATTAGTGATTAGTTAGGACAGGGGTTTTCTACAAATACAAGACCTAAGACCAAGAAAAGAATACATCTTAGACCCATGCTACTTAGGATTAAATTTCGTTGGGTTAGGTTGAAGCTTTTAGTTAGAATCATGTCATGATTTCCACTTCCTAAATTGATTGGGATTCGGTATACAAAAACAAAAGCTTGTCGCTAACTCTTTAATCATGTACAGGAAAAGAGAAAAAGTAATATTTAATTTATCCACAACTTGCTTGAACGACTTGACTTCATGCCTTGCAAAACTAAACAAAGAGGTAGACATGCGTTGAAGCTCAACTGGGTCCACCTGCATCTAATCAAGGGTGTCCTTAAAAAGGATGTTGATAGACCTCCCTGAGTCAATAAATACTCGGGCCACATCGTTGTTAGCTATGGTGGCCTGCACCACCAATGCTTCGTTGTGAGGGGTGACCACCTCTCCAGGTTGTGGTCCAATGATGATGGAGGTGCCTTCCCCTTGATTGCATCCCGTGCCAACTCCACCGCTTTATATACTCCAACTATGATCTTTTCGCACACAAATAGAGTCTCCATCTGTAGCCATTCTTAAGATTATGTTGATGGTTCCACAATGAGGGAGGTTATCTCTCGGGGTCTATCTTTAGATGTTTTGGCATCTCCGAGGTGGTTCCTTGGATCTTCAAGTCAGACAACATGCTATCAAGCCCCTTAGCCGACCTCCCGACTTGACAAAGGGGAGGGCATTTGGCCAAGGATTGGTCTGTCACTTTTGAGGGAGGTTTGGCTTGCCAATGGTATTGAATCACACGATCAATTTCCTTAGTAAGCTTGTGACATGAGCTCAGACCCTTCTTGAGTGTTCTCTAGGTGACTCATGGATAGTCGACTCTTGAGATTGTTCTTCTTACTAGACCAATGCTCCTCTAGGTATCCCCATAGCTAGAGGATTTGGAAAGAACTATCACCATAGTAGCTCCTCCACAGTAGCTGTCAGTATTCAACTTAGGTCTTCTACCATTAAGACAGAAATCCCTGAGTTCGGGATTACAACCCGACCCCTTTCTTCAGAAGTATATCCTTGCTATCCATGTCTTTGTCTAGCATCTCCCATCTCAATGTTTCAGCTCGATCTTCCCACACACGATGCCGAAAGGATCTGGTTGAGATCAGGTGATGGGTTGATTCCTTGAGTACTCATAATAGGCCACCGCAGGCCAGTTAGATGGAGGTTGCATCACCTATGGTCAAGCGTTTCATTATCAGGTTATCTCTTATCGAGTCAGTAGGTGACCGAGTTGGCAACTGACTATGCCTCCCTTAGGTCTAGCAACGAGCACCATAAGATTCTCATTGCTGACTTAGCACGGAGAAGGATAATGGAAATGATGATTACCTAAAACTAAATCAAGAACCTTCCCCATGACTAACGGATGAGTTGGGACATTGCAACCACCAAGAAGCATTAGAAGGGAGGCTAAGACAAACTTTGAAAAAACCCTTTGACGCTCAAGTTAGGCACAGGGAAGAAGAAGAAGAACGTGAACGAAATAATTAGCTAGTTAAGAATAGTCCCGTGTGCCAACCCCCTATATGGGTACTCTTTTATACCATCCTGAGGGATAGTGGGAGAGGACCTTACCGTGCACAACATACTCCCTGCACGTCAGCCCACATCCTCATAACGTGCCTTAACCACTTCTCCCACGCACCCACCCACCCGGCTAAGTGCTCATTCCAGGTTGGAGCGTAATTAGGTGACTCTAGCTTTAGGACCACGGTCTTGACCCTAAATCTTGTAGAAACTAATAGGTAGAGGAGAGAAATAACATAAAGCTTTTTGATGATCTTATTACTAAAGCCAATATGCTTATTTATACAAATTGTCCAACACAATAATGGAAGGATTAAATAAGACATACAATCATAATAATTATAAACATACTAATATAATAGACTTGGAAATATTATTTTTCCTATTTAATTCACGTCAATCTTGATTGTGTGCCAATATAATAAATCTCAATTGATTTAAATCAATTAAAGATTATTTCCATTATTATCATTACCCCTCGAAAAACTCAACGAGAGTGCCTGAACATTGAGTTTGAGTGCTAACTTAGTGAAACGTTGTCTAAATAATGACTTAGTAAATATATCAGCAGTTTGATCTTCTGTAGAGATATAAGAAATCAAAAGTTGTCGAGTCACTATACGCTCACGAACAAAATGAAAATCAATCTCTACATGCTTGGTACGAGCATGAAAAATTGGATTTACCGCAAGATAAGTTGCTCCAATATTATCACACCATATTTTAGGCGTAGTAGTTGGGAAAAAGTGTAATTATGAAAGAAGAGATTGTAGCAAAATAATTTCTGATGTTGCGTTAGCGATAACTTTATATTCAGCTTCAGTACTCGAGCGAGAGACTATAGGTTGCTTCTTTGAAAGCCTGGAAACAAGATTTCGCCCAAGAAATATAGCATATCCACTAGTAGAATATCTATCTTCGGGAGATCCAGCCCAATCTGCATCACTGTAGGCAATCAACTCTCATGAAGACTGATAATATAAAAGAAGAACATGTAGAATAGTGCCTTTGAGATATCAAAGAATTCTCTTAACACCTTCCCAAAGATGTTCAGTAGGAGCATGCATAAATTAACATGCACAATTCACAGCGAAAGTAATATCGGGTCGTGTAATTGTGACATATTGTAGGGAACCAACAATACTACGGTAGATCTGGGGGTCAAACATCGAAGAGGAGGATGAAGATGCAGTGAAACCACCCTCAATGATTGGTGTAGAGATAGGACGTGCACCATCCATTTTAGCTCGTTGTAAGAGCCCAGTAATGTATTTGCTTTGAGAGAGAAGATAATCTTCAGAATGTGAGAGAAACTCTATGCCAAGGAAAAAACGAGCATTGCCAAGATCCCGAATAGGAAACTCTTGACGGAGAAGATGTAGTAAAGTAGTAATACCGTTTTGATCACTACAAGTTATTAATATATCATCCACATAAATCAGAACAAATATTGAAAATTCCTCATGACATTTGTAGAATAGGGAAGAGTCTGTTTTTGAGCCAAAAAATTCTTCAGTATGAGCCAAGTAGATAGACGATGAAACCATGCACGAGGTGCTTGTCGAATACCATATATAGATTTCTGAAGTTGACACACATGTGTTGAAAGTTGCGGATAGATGAATCCAGGAGGTTGCTCTATGTAAACAGTTTCTTCAAGGTGTCCATGAAGGAAAGCATTGGAAATATCTAATTGGTGTATTGGATAATTGGAGCTTACAGCTATAGATAGCAGCAATCTGATAGTTGTAATTTTGACGACTGGACTAAAAGTATCATTGAAGTCAATACCTGGTTGTTAATTAAAGCCTTTAGCAACAAGGCGAGCTTTGTAACGTTTAATAGAACCATCTGCACGATACTTAATTTGGTAAATCCATTTAGAGTCCACAATATTCATAGATGGAGTACAAGGGACTAAGCGCCAGGTTGCATTACGAAGAAGAGCATCAAATTCTGTAGCCATCGCAGCACGCCAATTTGGATCTTTTACTGCCGGTGTAAAACTAAAAGGTTCAACAAAATTTGAAGAAGCAATAAGAGCACGTGGAAGAGGATAACGAGTGGAAACTGGTTGACATCGTGCATAAATATCGCTTAGAGGAAGCATTCGTCGAGGAATATCATCATCAGAGCTACTCGGAGATGAGTGGTCAGACAGATGAGAATCAGAACTAGAGAGTGGATCACCACTAGCTGTCGAGTCTACAGGAACTTGTGGAGATGGAGCAAGACCCAAGATATCATCCCCACTTGTACTTTCAATATGTCCCGATGAATCAATATGTGGGGCTTCTAGTATGTTGCTTGGTGATATTAGATAGTTGCCTTGATTATCCGAAGGAAGATCTGAGGTAGTAACTGCAAACGGAAATAGAGATTCATCAAAAGTAATATGTCGAGAAATATATATCCGACCGGTCGAAATATGGAGACAATGGTACCCATGATGTAAATTACTATAACCAAGGAAAACACATTGTAAAGAGCGAGGGTTTAACTTGTGCTTAGAGTAAGGTCATAGCCAAGGATAACATGCGCAACCAAAGATACGAAAGGAGTAATCTGGAAGATAATTATAAAGTCTTTCCAAGGGGTACTTATTTTGAAGTAGTGGAGTGGGTAAACGATTGATAAGGTAGACCGCGATTTGGACGACATCATCCCAAAATTTAAGAGGAACCGAGGCATGATTAAGAAGAGCTAAGGTAGTTTCAACCACATGACGATGTTTTCTCTCGGCGGATCTATTTTGTTCAAGAGTGTGGGGACAAGAGACTCGATGGATGATGCCAGAGGAAGTAAGATGACGATGAAGCACTTGATACTCTCTACCTCAATCAGAATGAAGGGAGAGGATTTTACGATCAAAATAGCTCTCAACCTGTTTTTGAAAGCGACAAAAAAATATCAAAGAGATCATACTTTCTTTTCATAGGAAAAATCCAAGTAAACTTGCTAAAATTGTCAATAAAAATAACATAATAAAGAAAACCTTGATTAGATAGAATAGGAGCAGGACCCCACATATCAGAGTGAATAATTTCTAAAGGAAAACTAGAAGTGCGAGAAGAAGACACAAAAGGTAATTTATGAGATTTTGCTTTCATGCAAGCTTCACATAAATGAGAAACGGAGGCTAAAGAAATTGGTAAACCATACTGGTTAATGATATTCTGAACAACACGTAGAGACGTATGACCAAGACGTGCGTGCCAAGAGAATTTATCAGTGCGTTCTCTAGCAAACACATTAGTATAGGTGGGTTGAAGATGATAAAGACCGTCTTTAATATTTTCTCGAAGTAGAATATTTCTTGTTGTGAGATCCTTCACAAGACAATGATGAGGATGAAATTCAAAGACCACATTATTATCAAGAGCAAACTGACGGATGGAAAGTAAATTTTTAGTAATAGAAGGAACATGAAGAGTGTTGCGTATGAGAAAAGTACGACCGAATGAGTGAAAAGATGTGTTTCCAATGTGAGTAATTTGTAAACCTGAGTCATTACCTATCTGTACCATGTCAGGTCCATCATAAGGCGAATCTTCTGTGATAATATTATATTCCGATGTAACATGATGAGTTGCTTCAGAATCCGGATGTCATCCTGGGTTCTTAAGAGTTGATGAAACTATATTAGGAGAGATAGTATGTGAGAATGCTCCATAATGAAATGACTGAGCTATAGAATGCCAAGAAGGTGGTGATCGATTTGAACATGCATACTCTCCTTGTGATATAGTTGGTTCTGTAGAACCACCAACAAAATTTGAATAAAATCTTTTAGGACATTGAATTCCAATATGTCCAACTCTGAGACAAATTTGACATCTTCTCCGACTATAAGACCAATCAAATCTTCTAGAGCAATGAAGACCAGTATGACCAACGATGTGACAAATTTGACATCGGTCTAAACCTTGATATCGTTGAGTATCAAACATCGAAAAATAAATAATTGACTCTGACGAAAAGGATGAAAAGTAGCGGTGATGGAATCCCGGATTGTCGGCGCCAAAATCGACAGTAAAGGAAGTCTGCAAAGCTCGGAGGCGACGGCGACGCAAGAAAAGGAAAAAAAAAATTTCACTCTTTTTTTCTCCTTTTTGCTCTTTCTCTCTCTGTTTGTTTTTTTTTTCCATTTTTTTTCGTTTTTTTCCTTTTGCCCCTTTTTTCTGGGGGTTTCCATTTTTTTCTTCTATTTTTTCCTTTTTTTAATTTTTTTCTACTTTTTCTCTCACGTTTTTTTTTGTTTTTTCACCGCGGGTTTCAGAAAAGGTGGTAAAAAAATAAAATAAAAATAAAACAGACAAATACTTATCGAAAGTTTCCGAGGTTATCGTACTGTAGTCGATGATATCAAATCAATATGTAGAAACTTCCTTTGGTGGCAGTAAAGAGGACTGGCTGTGGAGTCCTCCTTAGATGGAGGTGGCAACAAGGTGGATTCCTTTTCGTGAGCGACAAGAGGAAGAAGAGACTAGGAGTGGATTAATAGAGGAAGTCGGGGAAGAGAGTAGAAAAGGAAATAGAAAGAAGAAAGAAGAAATAGGTGTAAAGGATCATAGCTCTGATATCATGTAGAAACTAATAGGTAGATAAGAGAAATAATATAAAGCTTTTTGATGATCTTATTACTAAAGTCAATAGACTTATTTATACAAATTGTCCAATACAATAATGGAAAGATTAAATAAGACATACAATCATAATAATTATAAACATAGTAATATAATAGACTTGGAAATATTATTTTTCCTATTTAATTCATGTTGATCTTAATTGTGTACCTAATATAATAAATATTAATTGATTGAAATCAATTAAAGATTATTTTCATTATTATCATTAAATCTAGCTAGCATTGGATCAGAGCTACGTAGTCCTGTGTTGATCGAGTTCTATATCTACCAAGTGGTCCCTGAGACATCAATAACAAACAAATTGCACATATAAATATAATACAGTGGACGTGAGCCTGAGTAGATAAATTAATCAATCCGTCGAATCCCTGAAACAAAAGAGAGTGGTGTCATTAGAGCTAATTAGTTTAGTGTCTTGTGTTGCAGTACTTGAATCCTTGGTATATATATATAACTTGCGATGAGGTGGGCATGCAGCTTGTAATTGTTTTCACAAAAGACAATGTGCAAAAGGATAGCTTAGTGCTTTCCAATATTGCATATTGTTTTTCTGTACATGTTTGTGGTGTTGGTTAATGATGATTAATCATTAGCATCAGGTCAGAGGTGCTTCTTTTGTGTTCTATCTGCTAATTTAATGATATAGACGTTTCCATGGCCTTGAGATGATTAAATTATATATTAATTTAATGCACCTTAGTTGCTAACATCTAATCATCTAAGCATTCATAATAATACTTTCTTGATTTTTATAATTACAATGGAGGAGTGCTTGCCTCCAATCAATTTCATTATAGCTTATCCTATGAGCTTTTGAAGCTCAAATGACACCACTCACTAAGGAAGTGTATATTAATTGGAAAAAATAAAAAGAGCATTCCTTATTCCTTACCTTTTTCATTATCATTAAAAGGACGTTTCGATTTAAAAATATTTGTACTCCATGGTATTTTTCATTCTAAAAACATCATTAGTGATAGAAGGTTTGAGTTTTAGCTACGATATATTATAAATTTTTTTTTCTCTAATAAAAAGTGAACCTAAGAATATTATCCATTTGGATGAGTTTTTATTAATAATTTTTGATTTATTTTAATGATCGATATAAAATTTTCATAAGATTAAATTATTATCTCTAAAATTAATCAGTTTAAAAAGCTGATGCCTTGATTAAAAAAAACTAAAAATACACTTATTTCAACTTTAATCAATATTCATAGGATGACAAATAAAATATCATAATGATTACGCATTAAATACTGTTATATCTAAATACCTTTCTTAATGTTATAATAGTTTTGTTCAGAACTACTGCATGTCGCATGTGGAACTGTTTTGGTTGAAGCCGTTAAAATCTCTTACCGGCAATTTTAGACAAATTGCTCTAAGTCATAGCTTTGGTTAAAGAAGTTGCAATACGTTGTAGTAATTTTGAATAAAGTTGTTACAATATTACTGAAATAAAAGTACTTTTTTCAAATTGAGGTGTCCTTTTGATAATAATAAAAATAAAGGTTATATATATAGTTTGGAAGTTAGTCGGGATGTCCGGATCACTTTCGGACATCTCGAGTTCATTCGGTTATCCACATAGTCATGCATCGATGGATGTGCAAGCTAACAAACTTATATACAGAGAGAGAAGATGATACCGTTCTCGACTCCCCATGCATGATTATGTTCGTGACTCATTGAAAAAATTAGGGAGTCTGGATCAATTCTGGACATCTCAACTTACTTCCGAACATTCCAACTCATTCAATCGTACACGAGAAGTCTGACAAGATATATATATATATATATATAGACACACACTAGACATCACTTTTAAGTTGCATGTGCATTTTGTAAAAAGTGACCACCAGTCAATTTGAAAACCTCCTGAAGATAGAAAAGCAATAGAAAATGGAAGTGCATTCATGATTTCTATGAAGGGATGGCATCAAAGGGAGGGGACTTTAAGATTCTATTCTTAACTTTGAATAGTGGGCCAATTTGATTTTACTCTATTTATTTGTTAATGATCTCTATTTATTCCTTCCACTTGTAATCATGAGGAGAATTGGTCGAAAGCTTCACTAATGATTAGTTAATTAGTTTTTGTTGAAACATTAATCATTAATTAGTACTATTATGCTCTTTCAAGTCTTCTCTTAAGGGGAAGGAAAACTAGTGGCTTTTAAAATCTAAAGGAAGGAGACACTTTACTAATTCAATTAATTTAAAGGGGGAAAAAATAATATTCATTGTTGATTGACGTAAAGAAATCAAGTTTGGAAGTGGACTAGTCCGAATTTAGGGTTTAGTTATTTGGTGAGATCATGAAGTAGACACTAATGTGGTCCTCATATATGCCAAAAGATGAATGTCCATCGTCTACTCAAGAAACCCATTGTGAAAGTTGTTTGAGATTCTAGGTCTCAAACTTCCCCATGCAAAAGGATGTATCAGACAAATGTTCCCTATGATTTATCTCTTTGAATATGAGATCGTCCTAGAAGAACGGCTAAGATAATAGTTTCATTTTTTGCTATCTTGAGATGAAATTAGAAACTTGATTGAAAAGCTATTTTTTATAATTAAATTATAGATGTTGACTTGTGAAGAGAAAATGAATACCATAGAGTTAAGAAGAATAGATGATAGAGCTTAACTAACCATTTCAGTGTTTGGTATTGTTGTTATACTTTTCAACTTTGTCTTGCTAGATAGTTTCCTACTTCTTCATGATGCTTGAAGGTGACTTTGGTGTACGAGAAAGATGATTTTTTTTTCAAAAAAAAAATCATTAAAAATGACACAGATGAATGACTACTCAAAATATGATGAAAAGTATTGGTGTTCAACAAGGAAAATGGGGGTAATTAATTTGTTGGAAAACTTGTTATCTAGTAGATGAAACGATCATTGGCTCATCTAGATTGGCATAAGAGCATCAAATGTGTATCAATCAACCTCTTGACTCATTATAAAGTGCTCCTTGAATGATGTATTGATGCCAAAACTACAAATACTAATCAACACTATTTGGAACATTAATTTGTAAATCATCGATAATATAGTGACAATGATTGTTATCTGATTGTTGTTTAAAGCATGATAAAAGGGGTGAATCGAGCAAAATCATTATCGAGATGATTCCTTGTAAGGTACTACTTAGAAGAGACTTGTATATTAAACCATTCAATGTCTTAGATAGTCATTTGGATTGAATCAACTTAGATATCTAGCACATTGTAAAAATAGCTAAGGGTTGACATGTTGATGTTCAACGGATTAGTTCCTTAAGGATATCTATCATATATGAATGAGGATATCGTCTAAATAGTGATGTGCAACCATGGAGTTACCTTTATCTCTTAGGAGGCTTTATTAAAGTTTCCCTATGAATCACTACTCCTAACTTTGCCCCATAGTTAGGATTGTCATGCATGTAGAGTTTCATTGTTCTTCATTATTATTAAAGGACAAAGTGACTTAGTTGGGCATATAAGAAAAGCTACAAAATGATCAAAGTCATCATTTTTGAAGCATTTGAAAGTTGTAGCACATTAAAATGTTCTCTCTTCTTATGATTGAAGCTTGGATGGAAGACCCATACTTGTAATGGTTCAAATGGAGCATCTCAAAGTTACATGCATTACATAGAGTGATGTTTATCGACAAGATATAGATTGCATAGATTTATATCTTAGCTTCTTTTTGTTTGCATCACAAGGCATTTGTATATTCTACATGATTTTGGAGATGAAAAATGAGTCTAAATGGTAGTGTTGCAATTGAATGAAAGAAATTAAAGGTAGAACTAAATATGTTTCTAGTGAAGAAGATTTGTGTAATCAGTCATCCATACAAGACTACTCTGCAACAAGCTTGTGTAGAGAGTCATCCCAATCGTCTCCAACAATTCATAGAAAATTTAATATGAAAAAAACTTTCAGTTTTAAATAAAAGTAAAAAAAACAATGATAATAGCAACTAATTAAGTTCTCTCATAGGTTATGAATAAATTTGCATTTCGCATAAACTACTACAAGCCCTTTATTTTGATCTACACAAATTTGAACACAAACTTGCAACTCAGAGAACGTTACAACTAAAGAATGGTAAGCAATGAAGGCATTGATGAATTACAATTTGGTGAATGTGCAATAACACATTGATGACTTCTATATGGCCTACAAGTGCACACGACGACGGAGCCAATTTGATGATGTGAGATAGTATGTTAGGCGATAATCAACTTTGTGAGTAGCCAGCCATGTTGAAATTCATGATGATCTCCTTAAGAGTTTCATAATTATCTACCCCTTGGTGCAGGACTGACGTAGTAGGAGCTGAGCTTTAACGAACCATAACTTTTGATATGAGTATTAGGACGAGATGATCTAAAGTGAAAATCTAAGCTCGTTCATAGATCCATATTTGTTATCAGGTGAAACCCGCAACTGGGCTATTTGGATCTAAAAAATATCATTTAAGACCTTTTTGGAAGCTCCAAACATCTTTTTTTTTATTAGTTTTAGTAATTTTTGGTTTTTTGGTATTTAAGGGTACTTTTGTATTTTGCAAATTAGGAATTTGGGTCTATATAAGTATCTATTTAGTTGATGTTAGAGATTATTTTTTGTTATTGAACCAAACTCTTTTTTTGGTTAAACCTAGAGACAATGATTTCTCTTTGTTTGCCGATTTTCATGTCTTGTTTTCTCTAGAATTCCTTTGAGGAAATGAGCTAGTAGGATAATCATTATTTTGTTCAACGTTAATTGGTATCAGAGCATCTAAATCCCATGGAAGATCATTATGGTTGTGATCGAGGTTGTGGTAGGTAAGTTCTAGCTGATGAAGCCTCACATCATGTGTGTTTCATGCATGATTTTTAATATTATTTTTCTTGCATTCTGTGTTATCTCATGAGCATATTTTGTATGCTTGCAACTACTTTTTATTATTTTTACTCTTCTTATTTGGAGATATGCTATTTATATTTTTTATTGGCAGGATGTGAAATTGGAGTAAATTTGGAGTTTAAAATCTTGGAATGTAGATTCAAAGCAAGGAGCACATTTTGGTCGTGTCTCATGATATGGGTGTGTTCCTCCAGTCAAAGTTAAATGAAGAAAGAAACGAAAACAAGGATATCAGACCTTGATACTGTTGGTTAGTTCTAGGAAAATCGTACCGGTTCCACTGTACAAAAATTTTGTACAAGTGTCGAACCTTTCCTTAAATAACCTATTGTGTTCTTTAGAAGTTAAATTAGGAATCGCAGACGGAACTTAACATCATTGATTCCAAATTTAACTTATCTGTTTTTAATGGTTTAGATTTGAATCGCAAGCGGAACTTAACACTATTGATTCAAATCTACCTATGTTATTAATTACATTAAATGTTAATTTCCAAAATTGACTTCCAGGACTGCATGGCGAGGCACATGACCTTCTTGGATATGGGAGCAACCACCACCGCCTAGACAAAGCCTTTTAAGGAAAGCTAATATTTAATTTCCTTAAATAACTCTAGGTTAACCAAAAAGAACAATCGAATCACAAATTCGAAAACAAAGAAAACACAAACTCGAAAAACTAATTCGAAATACTAGATCTATGCCTCTTGTGTTTGGAATTCTTACAAAAAGAAATAACTAGCATGATGCAGAAAATAATTTCTAATTATACATTCTCTTTGTATGCTAATGACCTCGAGATCTTCTGCCGTATTCCTCGCCTCGCCTTGGACGTCGTGTGGGTGACAATCCTCCAAGATGAACACCACCCAAAAGCTTTCTTTCTCTTCCTCTAAAAACCGGCCGCCACCACTACCAAGGAGAAGAGAGCAAAGGGAAAGGGAGAAGAGAGAGGGTCGGCCACACCAAGATCTCCAAGCAAGAGAATAAGAATTATGTCTCATGAAGCCTCCTCACCCCTTCTTTTATAATACTTGCCCAAGGCAAATAAGGGAAGAATTTTTACAAAAATTAAAATCATCCTCTAGTTTTTCCTTTTTCCTTTTTCCTTTTTCCTTTTTATTTTCCTTTTCTTTCCTCTTGATTGAATCAATCTCCAAATTAATTTGGATGATGATTTATTTTTTTATTTTTGGATGGCCACCTTGCTTGGGCACCAAGCAAGGTTGGCTGACCCTCATAAGAGGAAAGAAAAATAATAATTTTTATAAAATTTTACAAGAAGAAATCCTCTTATAAAATTTTACAAGCTCTCTTCTAATTTCCTAAACTAGGAGTTAAAAAAGGAAAATTCTAAAAATTAAAACCATGTTTTAAAATTTAAAACTTCTCTTATAAAATTTCCTTTTTTAACATCGTGATAGAAAATTTAAATTTTAAAACTTATCTTCCTTTTTTCTTAAACCATGAGGATGGTTAAAAAAGGAAAGTTTTAAAACCTTTTAAACTTTCTTTTAAAACATGTGGCCTAATTCAAATAAGGAAAGTTTTAAAAAATTTAAAATCTCTCTTTTAAAACTTGTAGTTTTCTACAAAGAGAAGATTTTAAAAAATTCAAAACACCCCTCCTTGTTTGAATTATTGTGGCCGGCCCCTATAGAAGAGGATGTGGCCGACCCTTGCTTGGTCACCAAGCATTGGACCGGCCCCCTTCTTAGACACGAACATGGACTTATATTTGGATGGACTTGAGGCTATAATGAGGCTACGACAGGGACTTAGAGGAGAAATTGGTTTTGGCCTTCCGATGAGCTTGAGTATCCCGTGTTCGCCCTGAACACACAACTTAAGTTCATCGATAATAACTCATTCCATTAGAGAGTTATTATCGCACTACCGCACCAATCCCAAATTACATTATGGGCTCCTTCTTATCATGAGTGTGTTAGTCTCCCTGTGTTTACGATAACAAATGCTCACTAATTAAGTAAGTTACTGGCAACTCACTTAATTAATATCTAGCTCCAAGAGTAGTACCACTCAACCTCATTGTCATATCGGACTAAGTCCACCTTTAGGGTTTAACATGACAATCCTTATGAGCTCCTCTTGGGGATATTCTCAACCTAGATTTACTAGGACACAGTTTCCTTCTATAATCAACAACACACACTATAAGTAATATCATTTCCCAACTTATCGGGCATATTGATTTATCGAGCTAAACCTCACCCTTTGATAAGTCAAAGAAATAAATAATAAATATATGTACTTGTTATTATATTAGGATTAAGAGAACACACTTCCATAATAACTAAGGTCTAGTTCTTTTATTAAGTCAGTACAAAAAAAACTTACCTAAACGGTCCTACTCAATACACTTAGAGTGTACCAGTGTAATTTATTAATCAAGATAAACTAATATTTAATTCCACTACGACTATTCCGATGGTTTGTTCCTTTCCATCTTAGTCGTGAGCAATTGTTTATAATTTATAAAGAACCGACAACATGATCTTCTGTGTGTGACACCACACACCATGTTATCTACTTATACAAATTAATTGAACAATTATATTTAACAAATAAATGTAGATATTGACCAATGTGAATCTTTTATTTCAAAAATAAATGTTTACAAAAGCTAGACTTTTAATATACACTCCAACAGACACGTGCTTTCCCTACCCCATCCAGTTACAACTAGAATTAACATGCCCAGGTCGTGCCCTAGGCATTGTCGTGTTGTTCACCATAGTGTGCGACACAGCATGGTCGTGCCCTTCCTCACAACGCTCGACACACCCAGGTCGTACCCCCTAGTACGGTCATGCTCCTCTTCATAGCACCAAACACAATTTGGCCATGCCCCATGGTATGACAGTGTCTAGCCCCTTACTTTAGTCGTTGGCGCGACACATGTCGCTTGTGCCTCCCAGCATGGCTATGGCATGACAATAGAGCCCCAATAGTTATGGAATTATCCAACCATTTTGGTCGATTTCAAGGGCTATAAAAATCCCTAGAAGGCTCTTGAACTAGGGGAGAAGGGTTTTCTTTTTGACAGAGAGCCCTAGAGGTACCATTCTAAGGAGTTGTTGAAGTTTCCGCCCACCTAAGAGTTTGGAGTTCTTCTAAAGATACCAACAATCATCACGACTAAGATTCCTCTTCTCTTCTTTCTTTGTTTTGAGTTATAGGATACTTTCTTCAATGTCTTTTGGTTGTAACCCCATATCCATGGAGTAGTTCTTTAGATTCTAGAACGAGGGAGTAGCCCGATGTATTGTTGGCTTTACCTTTCTCTATTACATGATATATATATATTTTCATAATATGGGTTTATTATGCATATACGATTGTGACACTAACTGTGCACCTTCGTATCGCATGGGACAC
This sequence comes from Zingiber officinale, assembly GCF_018446385.1. Taxonomy (NCBI): domain Eukaryota; kingdom Viridiplantae; phylum Streptophyta; class Magnoliopsida; order Zingiberales; family Zingiberaceae; genus Zingiber; species Zingiber officinale. Next base: position 21,562,544 of record NC_055989.1, read on the forward strand.
ATGGAAGAACTGAAAGGTAAATCCAAATCTCTGACCCATAAAGATCGAGACGTAGGATTGGCCACGAACGTAGTCCAAGACCTTATGAGAGTACCATTGGCTATCATAGAGCTTAATGGGGTTGCCTTGATTTGGGGTCATGAAGTAGGGGATGACACCTAGAAGACCGTAGGGCATCATAATAGGAGCCTTTCTAAGAAATCGATCACTTTAGTAAGATCACTTGGAAACTAGGTGTCGAGTTTTGGTAGACACACCATTATAACTCTAAAAGTCTAAATCAGTATCTCGGGATAGACCACCTGCATGTGAACAAACATTGAGGTAGGAAAGTAAATAGTGTTTGGGTGTCAACAGTCATCATTGCAAAATTAAAATCTTAGAATCATTTCCCCAAAATCGGATTTCTTCTTCAACTTCTCCCGTGTTCTCCACTCAATTGTTTCATTCTCAAACTCTTACGAATTGTGATTTTCTAGATAACTTGCTAAGAAATTTCAATTGACACTAGGTTTTACAGTCCCTATGGGATTTATCTTTTTATTACTTGACGACAATTATACACTTACGATTTTTGCCCATTAAATTTTTGACACCATTGTCAGTGACTATTTAAGATCAATATTGGTCGGATCTCAATTTTGTTAATTTAGATTTCTTTCCTTTTTCACAATTTTTCTCTTTTTTTTTTACTTTTTTTTTTCTTTTATACCTTTTCTAACCTCTCCTTTTAGGCGGACAAGTTATTCTTATACGCAAGATGGACGCTCAAACTTAATGGTTCAGCCAATTTGATGCTATGGATTTTTTTAATTGTTATTGTGAGATTTGTGGTGCAATAAATAAAATGATTGATAATTGTCTAATACTATTTGATCCTTCTCATGGAGTACATGAGGAAAAATAGAATGCCCTCAACTACAACAAACTGTCATGGGACGATTCATATTTGCACGCTTATAGTCCTAGTTGGAGGAAACCCTCAACATTTTTATAGAAACAATAAAGAGGAGAACAACTATAGACCACCATCAAGATTTCAACATGCACCAAATTGAATTTGAAAACTTTTTTACAGGACCTCATCATTCTACAAATCGAGCAAAGCGAGATAATCAAGTAGTTAAGAGCACAGTTCAACGAAGTAGCCTCACTATATGCTAGATCTTTAACACTAATTTTAGCTTGGAAGGCGCCTTGGATGAGTGAGGATAATGAAGATGATACAAAAGAAAATAAAGAGTTGGAAGCCACTCAAAAATGACATGAAGAGGAGCTCAAGGAATATGAAATTGAGACTTTGACAGAGCACTTTAATCAATTACCTCCAAACCTCAAGGAGCTAACTTTCCTATCCACAATGAAACCTTGATCGATGTTATACTCCCTTTGGTGATTGGTGAAGGTAAAATTTATTTTGATCTATCTAAGGCTACTAACCAACCTTTACTCGAGCATGTTTATGGTAGCTAGGATAGATTTTTCACAACAATCATATGGACGACCTCATAATGACCCTTTGAAGATGAGCATATTCGATAAAGGACTGAGAGCGGGAGCTAACAACTATCTTGTTCCTCCACGAGTAAGGTTTAAGAGACATGGCAAGCCATTTAAGATCAAGCAAATTTGATGAAAGGCCAAGAATCCTTGGCAAGAGAGTTAGGACATATCTTGTTCTGACATAAGTGAGATTTAAAAGATACTCCATTGATGAACGTAATAAGACAAGAGGGAAGCATGATCACCTTAAACCATATGCTCCCCATTGAGATTGATAGGGGTCGAGCATATGACCATAAACAAGTACTTCTTGGGAGACAACCCAAGTATTCCTTTGTTTATTGTTTCATTTTTAGTTTTGTCTTTTAAATTTGTTTTCTTTTGCTGTCAAGATTTGGAAAGATTCACGACCTAGCCATAGCAGGAGTAATGAGCGTGATTTGTGCTTGAAATTTTAGGTGCTCAGAATTTGACATGGCCCCATGCTAGCCAGCATGCACATGCCCAATTCTACAGAGTCTGGCATGCCCCTGTCATGCCCTGACATCACAGAGTTTTCCACCGCCTAGCCGACATAGCTGTGTCATGCATCCGAGGGTTTTGAACCCTGATTAGTTCATGTCTTCCCCCACTTCCAAGTCGTGCTCGCCGCCATTCTTCCTTGAAAACCTTCTTCTCTTCCATCAAGAGCTCTAATCATTAAAACCTATCTTCTCTTCCACTCTTTCTTCTCCCCTTGCACCGAGAACCCTAACCTTTATTTTTCAATTTTACCTAATTTTCTTGTAACCAAGAGGAACTTCCAAAAGTGATCATTGTTAGTTAGAGTCAATCATTTGATGATTGTTGTATGTACTCGTTGTATCATATTCTTATATATATAAAGGCATTTGTTTATGGTTATTATGCTTACTTGTATTGGTACCAAATAACTAAGTATAATAACGTCCTTGAGTAGAAGGTTCTTACCTATATCAATCGGTTAGCTGAATCGATAGTGAGATGATATAGGGAATAATACTCTTAATCATTCCTAGTCAAGTATTAGCATTCAAGGACAATGGTAATGCAACGAGACTAGCATGTAGGTCAACTCGATGACTTGATCTCACAAGTCATGGATATGGAGATATCAAGTTGACACATGGGTATGCATTGGAGAATGTATACTGAATGACCCGCCATGAGAAAGTATCATGGATCGTTATATGAGTGTCATATACTTTCTCATGTGGCTATTAGTATGACTATTAGTCCTTGGACCTGAAGTCACCATGGTTTCCTACATAAGGGGTTACATACTTTGACTTCGTTAAACGTCACCCGTAACTGGGTGGACTATAAAGGCGATTACTGGGTATGTAACAAATTATGCGGAAGGATATGAGTGATGTAGATGGGATATATCCCTCCTATATGACGGGAGAGACATCGATATTCTTGATAGAGTGAGACCACTAAGTGCATGACCATGCCCAAATGAGTCAATATGAGATGTTGAGCTCATTTGATTAAGTGAGTCTAATTGGGATTCAAGATTTAGATTGATTAGAGGATGACACGGTCTATGTCTCACATTGATCAATCTAGATATCAAGGATAGAAGGACACTTGTCATATATTGTGAAGAGTCACAATTAGTAGTCACAAGGTGATGTTGGATCTCAACATTCTTGTAATTTGGGTAGTAATGATGTGTTGCTAGATACCGCTCATTACTTATGCTTCTAAAAGGGTTTAAGAGCATTGCCAACGCTACAAGAACCTATAGGGTCACACACAAAGGGCAATTAGATGGGGATTAGGTTCATTTGATGAACCAAGAGGATTAGGTTCATGTGATGAATCAAATTAGATTAAGAGTAATCCAAAGTAAACTAATTGAGTTGGACTCAATTTGGTTCATGTGTTAAATGAGTCTAATTTGGACTTAGACGCATTGAGCCAATTTAATTAAATGAATAGAGATTCATTAAATTAAAATTGACTTGAACCAATGGTTAGATTTGATCAACCATGGGAGAGAAGTGGTCAAGTTTGACTTGACTTGAGAGGAAGATGAAAGGTCAAGTTTGACTTGACCATTGCCATCTCATTTGTGAGTTGGCATTAAGTGGGCCAATGATGATGTTCCATATCATCATGGTTAGCACATGTGTGTGCCACCTCATGAGGGAGATCAAGAGTTGTGACTCTTGATATCCCATGGAGGTATATAACCTCTTCTTTTGAAGTGGCCGACCACTTAATGTAATTGTGAGAGTTTCATTTTGTTGAGTAACTTCCATCTTCTTCCTCAAGCTCTCTCTTCTCTCCCTCTCCTCCACCTTGGCCGAACCTTTCAAAGGTGCTAGCCCACCTTTTGTTTGGTTTCTCCATCTCTTGCTTGTGTGGATACACATAGAGGAGTATCTACTTTGATACTCTCAAGATCCGGCGAACCTTGGACGAGCGGGATTAGCGAAGGGCATCGCATCAAGGGTAAAGCTCTTCTCCTTTGTAGATCTAGTTTAGATCTAGGCTAGAAACTTGTACTCAAAGTTTTACATAAATTTTATTTCTTTGCACGGATCCGGTGGCGGGGTTTCCACAACGTAAAAAGCGGTTTTTGCGGCCCAAAAACCCCAACAGTGGTATCAGAGCCACGTGCGTAGCGCGTACGAGTTTTTGTTTGTATTTTTATGAAAAATATTAGTTCTGTAATACTCTGTAAATTTACTATTTTTATAGATTTTATGGGTATTTTTCTCGTAGAAGTGAAGCACAAGAGTTAAACACTTGTAGGTTTCGACTACTGAGAAAATTTTTCCGAAACGGCAAGATTTCGCCCCTAATCATTTTGGGACAGCGGGCTAAGGCTCTGTAGGATCGCTTAGGAATACTCATGATGGTTATATCATGGGCAGGGGTGCTGCCCCTAACCCTGCAAGGGGTTTCGTTCCGCGATTGCGCCTGAAAATCGCTAAACGGGGCCGCCGGGAATTTTTACTCATAAAATCATAAAAATATTAGTAAAAAATTACAGAAATTTATGGAAATTACATAATTTAGAATTGTGTATCATTTTGTGATGGTCATGCCCATAAATACCTCAATTTGATTGGAAATTATGTTGTAATTCATAATACGGTCTGCGTGCCATCATGTGATTGTGCGTGTTGTATATTTGATACGCGACCTGCGCGTCATGCCTTTCTATTTATTTATTCTTGTTGTAAATAGTTTAGACTCGAATGTAACTCGAGTTTCACCTTTTGTAATGTACAAAATGAGGCGGTGGAAGGTTCACTCGAGACGGAGTTATGCGGAGGGTGCGAGCAACACAAGGTGGTCAAAGGAAGGAGCTTGAGAAGCTGTTGACCTTAGGTTGACCATCCGATGTTCTCATTGGCTTGAGAAGATCGTAGTAGGGCCATGACTAATCACAAAATTAATTAATTACTTGTGTGTGTATATGTGATGCATGCTAGATTAGTAATTAATTAGTGCCTTAACGATTAGATTAGATCTAAGTCGCGCACATGATGCACCTCCACGATTAGATTAGATCTAAATCAAGTATATGATACACATCGTCGATTAGATTAGATCTCAATCGCGTCAACTCAAAAATGCCTACCATGCCGTTATACCTATCACTACCTCGATCACATGTTGTTGTGGAATCTGCCAAAGCAGAGCAACACATATTATCTTGGTAGGGTACGGAGGGAAAATCTTGGTCCCGCCTATCAACGCATGGGTGAGTAAAAACTCAATTAGATTGAGTACAACTAGTTAAATCAAGTTTAACTGTAGGCATTTATCCAATAGTTGGAAGATGGGACAAAATCATGTTTATATTAACTCTTGGGCGTATTAGCCAAAGCTAACTCGAGTTTTAATATAAATGCGGATCTTGATCCTATATACAAGAGTTACATAGAGATGTAATTGGTAATTAGTTACCTACCGATCATACTAAGTCTTGGGCGATTTAGCCAAAGCTAACTCAGGGCATAGTATGATGTGGATCTTGTCCCACATGAATTATAGAATTCAGTGGGAGCATCATTTAATTAAAGGCCTAATTAGATGATTAATAGAATATGATATTTATTTTCTGCATTTTTCTGTTGTAGATTGCCATGTCGTCAAACACGAATTCCTTCTCCTTGCGTTCTGTCTTCGATAAGGACAGGCTCAACGAAGCTAACTTCCTGGACTGGTACAGGAACTTGAGAATCGTTCTCACACAGGAACGAAAACTGTAAGTTATGGAGCAGTCCATTCCCAAGGCACCTCCTGCCACTGCCACACGAGCTGATCGAGAGGCTTACAAGAAGCATCAAGATGACACATTAGATGTGTCCTGTCTAATGCTCGCGACCATGAACTCTGAGCTTCAGAAGCAACATGAGTTGATGGGTACTTATGATATGGATGAACATCTGCGTCAACTATATCAAGGACAAGCGAGGCACGAGAGATTCGAGATCTCTAAGGCACTGTTTCAGTGCAAGATGCAAGATGAGACTCCCGTAGGCCCATATGTACTCAAGATGATTGGGTATATAGAAAACCTACAGATGTTGGGATTTCCCCTTGGCCAAGAGCTGGCCACTGACTTGATCTTACAGACCTTGCCAGAGAGCTACAGTCAGTTTATCATGAACTACAACATGAATGAAATTGACAAGTCACTACCCGAGCTGCTTAGCATGTTAAGAACTACTGAGCTCAACCTTAAGAAGGTTAAGCCCAACTCTATTCTGATGGTTCAGAAACACAAGGGCAAGGGCAAGCCCAAAGGCAAGGGAAAGTCTCAAGCCAAGGGCAAAGGCAAGACACTAAAACCCAAAGGAGGGGTTGCCAAGGATGCTACCTGCTTCCACTGCGGTCAGATCGGGCACTGGAAGAGGAACTGCAAAGTTTACATGGAAGATCTTAAGAAGAAGAGAAGTGAGACTTCCACTTCAGGTATCTATGTTATAGAAGTCAATCTATCTATTTCTTCATCATGGGTATTAGATACTGAATGTGCTTCTCACATTTGTACTAATGTGCAGGCGCTGAGAAATAGCAGGGCATTGACGAAGGGCAAGGTGGACCTACGAGTAGGCAATGGAGCACGGGTTGCTTCTGTTGCTCTAGGAACTTATCATCTATCTCTGCCTTCTGGGCTTGTATTAGAATTAGATGAATGTTGTTATGTGTCTGCTTTAACCAAGAACATAATTTCAGTTTCTTGTTTGAACAAGAAAGTTTTTCATTTATAATAAAGAACAAATGTTGTTTAGTTTATTTAAATGATATGTTCTATTGTAGTGCACCTTTGATGAACGGACTCTATATTCTAGACCTTGAGAACCCTATCTATAGCATAAGTACCAAGAGGTTCAAGTCAAAAGACATGAACCAAACCTATATCTGGCACTGTTGCTTAGGTCATATAAATGACAAACGCTTATCCCAGCTCCATAAAGATGGTTTGCTGGACTCATTTGATTTCGAATCATATGAGACATGCGAGTCATGCCTACTGGGCAAGATGACCAAGACTCCCTTTAGTAGACACAGTGAGAGAGTGACTGACTTGTTAGGTCTTATACATAGTGATGTATATGGCCCTTTCAATGTCACTGTTAGAGGTGGTTATAGGTACTTCATTACATTTACTGATGACTTTAGTAGATATGGTTATGTGTACCTGATGACACATAAGTCAGAATCCTTTGAAAAATTCAAAGAATTCAAAAATGAAGTACAAAACCAGCTTGGTAAGAGTATTAAGATACTTCGATCAGATCGAGGTGGTGAATACCTTAGCCATGAGTTTCGTGACTATCTAGCTGAGTGTGGGATTCTATCTCAACTCACTCCTCCGGAACACCACAGTGGAATGGTGTATCCGAAAGGAGGAATCAGACCTTATTAGATATGGTATGATCTATGATGAGTCACACAGATCTTCCCATGTATCTTTGGGGCTATGCTCTAGACACAACCGCCTTCATACTCAACCGAGTTCCATCCAAGGCTATAATAAAGACACCATATAGGATATGGACTGGGAGAGATGCCCAGGTGTCTTTTAGTAGGATTTGGGGTTGTGAGGCTTACGTTAGACGTCAAGTCTCGGACAAATTAGGATCCAAATCCGATAAGTGCTATTTTATTGGATATCCCAAGGAAACGAAGGGATACTACTTCTACATTCCCAGTCAACACAAGATAGTTGTGGTTAAGACTGGGGTTTTTCTAGAAAGGGATTTTGTTTCTAGAAAGACTAGTGGGAGTACGTTCGATCTTGAAGAAGTTCAAGATATAGACCATAGCACTGAAGCCTCGATGGAAGTTGAACTGGAACCACAAAGTGTTGTGGATGATGTTGTTCCACAAGGAGTTGAGGAACCACAACTAGTTTAAGTAGACCTACCTCTTCACAGATCTGATAGGGTACATCATCAGCCTGAGAGATACTCATCTCTCTTGTCTGACCATGATGACGTTGTGCTCATTGAGGATGAGCCTACCTCCTATCAGGAAGCTGTGATGAGATCAGATTCCGAGAAATGGCTAGAGGCCATGAGATCTGAGATGGAATCCATGTACACTAACCAAGTATGGACTTTGGTTGATCCACCTGAAGGGGTCAAACCCATTGGGTGTAAGTGGGTCTTTAAGAGAAAGACTGACATGGATAGACTTATTTATAAGGGCCACTTGGTAGCTAAAGATTTCAAGTAAATTCATGGTATTGACTATGATGAAACTTTTTTTCCAGTAGCGATGTTTAAGTCCATTCGGATCATGCTTGCTATTGCAGCGTACCACGATTAGGAGATCTGGCAGATGGATGTCAAAACCACGTTTCTGAATAGAAACCTGCTCGAGGATGTGTACATGACACAACCTGAGGGTTTTGTAGATCCACAGCATACTGGTAGAGTATGCAAGCTGCATAGGTCCATTTATGGACTAAAGCAAGCTTCTTGGAGCTGGAATCTTCGATTCAATGATGCAATCAAATAGTTTGGTTTCATCAAGAAAGAAGATGAACCTTGTGTCTACAAGAAGGTTGTAGGGAACACAGTTGTCTTCCTTATATTGTATGTGGATGACATACTACTCATTGGGAAAGACATCCCTTTGCTGCAGTCTGTCAAGACTTGGCTAGGGACTTGTTTCTCAATGAAGGACTTACGTGAAGCATCCCGCATTCTAGGCATACAGATCTATAGAGATAGATCTACGAGATTGCTTGGCCTAAGTCAGAGTACATACATTGACAAGGTATTACTTCAGTTTACCATGCAGAACTCCAAGAAGGGATTTCTACTGATGTCACATGGTATGTGTCTTTCAAAGACTCAAAGTCCCTCTTCTAGAGAGGAGAGAGACAACATGGATCAGATCCCTTATGCTTCAGCCATAGGATCTATCATGTACGCCATGCTATGTACTCGTCCTGATGTCTCGTATGCTTTGAGCATAACGAGCAGATACCAGTCAGATCCAAGTGAAAGTCATTGGATAGCAGTCAAGAATATTCTTAAGTACTTGAGAAGGACTAAAGAATATTTCTTGATATATGGAGGCGATGACGAGCTAGCTATAAAGGGTTACAGTGATGCTAGCTTCCAAACTGATCAGGATGATTATCGATCGCAGTCAGGGTTCATGTTTTGCATAAATGGTGGTGCTGTGAGCTGGAAGAGTTTGAAGCATGACACAGTAGCTGATTCTACAATAGAGGCCGAGTATATTGCTGCATCAGAAGCAGCAAAGGAGGCAGTTTGGATCCACAAGTTCATTACTGAGCTTGGGTGGTTCCTAGCATAGCTGATCCCATAGAGCTCTATTGTAACAACAATGGAGCAATAGCACAGGCCAAGGAACCTCGCTCACACCAGCGGACCAAACACATACTACGGTGCTTCCATCTCATTCGAGAGATCATCGATAGAGGAGATGTGAAGATTTGCAGAATATCCACTGAGGCTAACATCACAGATCCCTTGACCAAGGCTTTGGCACAGAGAAAGCATGATGGTCACACTAGGTCATTGGTCTTTAGAGCCTATACTGATTAACACTAGTACTAGTGGGAGATTGTTAGTTAGAGCCTAGAGCCAATCATTTTATGATTGTTGTATGGACTCGTTGTATCATATTCTTATATATATAAAGGTATTTGTTTATGATTATTATGCTTACTTGTATTGATGCCAAATAACTAAGTATAATAGCGTCCTTGAGTAGAAGGTTCTTACCTATATCAATAAGTTAGTTGAATCGATAGTGAGATGATATAGGGAACATTACTCTTAATTATTTCTAGTCAAGTATTAGCATTAAAGGACAATGTTAATGCAACGAGACTAGCATGTAGGTCAACTCGATGACTTGATCTCACAAGTCATGGATATGGAGTTATCAAGTTGACACATGGGTATGCATTGGAGAATGTATATTGAATGACCTGCCATGAGAAAGTATCATGAATCGTTATATGAGTGTCATATACTTTCTCATGTGGCTATTAGTATGACTATTAGTCCTTGGACCTGAAGTCACCATGGTTTCCTACATAAGAAGTTACATACTTTGGCTTCGTCAAACGTCACTCGTAACTGGGTGGACTATAAAGACGATTACTGTGTATGTAACAAATTATGCGGAGGGATGTGAGTGATGTAGATGGGATCTATCCCTCCTATATGACGGGAGAGACATCGATATTCTTGATAGAGTGAGACCACTAAGTGCATGACCATGCCCAAATGAGTCAATATGAGATGTTGAGCTCATTTGATTAAGTGAGTCTACTTGGGATTCAAGATTTAGATTGATTAGAGGATGACACGGTCTTTGCCTCACATTGATCAATCTAGATGTCAAGGATAGGACAATTGTCATATATTGTGAAGAGTCACTATTAGTAGTCACAAGGTGATGTTGGATCTCAACATTCTTGTAACTTGGGTAGTAATGATGTGTTGCTAGATACCGCTCATTACTTATGCTTCTAAAAGGGTTTAGGAGAATTGACAATGCTACAAGAACCTATAGGGTCACACACAATGGGAAATTAGATGGGGATTAGGTTCATTTGATGAACCAAGAGGATTAGGTTCATGTGATGAACCAAATTGGATTAAGAGTAAATCAAAGTAAACTAATTGAGTTGGACTCAATTTGGTTCATGTGTTAAATGAGTTTAATTTGGACTTAGACTCATTGAGCCAATTTAATTAAATGAATAGAGATTCATTAAATTAAAATTGACTTGAACCAATGGTTAGATTTGATCAACCATGGGAGAGAAGTGGTCAAGTTTGACTTGACTTGAGAGGAAGATGAAAGGTCAAGTTTGACTTGACCATTGCCACCTCATTTGTGAGTTGGAATTAAGTGGGCCAATGATGATGTTCCACATCATCAAGGTTAGCACATGTGTGTGCCACCTCATTAGGGAGATCAAGAGTTGTGACTCTTGATATCCCATGGAGGTATATAACCTCTTCTTTTGAAGTGGCCGACCACTTAATGTAATTGTGAGAGTTTCATTTTGTTGAGTAACTTCCATCTTCTTCCTCAAGCTCTCTCTTTTCTCCCTCTCCTCCACCTCGGCCGAACCTTTCAAAGGTGCTAGCACACCTTTTGTTTGGTTTCTCCATCTCTTGCTTGTGTGGATACACATAGAGGAGTATCTACTTTGATACTCTCGAGATCCGGCGAACCTTGGACGAGCGGGATTAGCGAAGGCCATCGCATCAAGGGTAAAGTTCTTCTCCTTTGTAGATCTAGTTTAAATCTAGGCTAGAAACTCGTACTCTAAGTTTTACGTAAATTTTATTTCTTCGCACGGATCCGGTGGCAGGGTTTCGGGGTTTCCGCAACGCAAAAAGAGGTTTTTGAGGCCCGAAAAACACAACAAGAGATCAAGATGAACTTCCAATTTTTCTTTTAACCAAGATGAACTTCCAAAAGTGATCATGTAACAAGAGACCAAGAGCTGGGGACAAAGGAAAGGGCAAGGCACACGACAAGGGTAATGAAATTTGTACTCTTGGTATAATTTTTAAGGATGCTGATCATTGGGCTCATTATGTTATTCTTGATATGAAGTAAATTGTCAATACCCGATATTTAGATGACCATGTTTTGAGTAGTCTTACCTTAGGAATGATATTGAGTAAACAATACATAAAGTAGGTTGGGATTGTTTGACAAGTATAAAATATCCCACTTATCTTAAGATTACCCTTGAATTTTCGAGTTCAGTGGATGTTTATATTCTACAAGGTGAAGGATGTCATGAGTGTCAATTAAATTTTAGTTATTTAACATGATCATTATATGACCTTGGAAGTATTTGATTTGATTTTGGATTACCTTGTAGTGATAAAAGGAGTGAATCAAGGAATATTGTCATTTGAGGATTGATCACCACTATAGCTTAAGTCCTTGATTTTAATTTGATCAAATTTGAGGTAGCTTGAGGATGGATATGGAAGCTTGTGTAGTGGTGTGCATGATTGTTAAGGATGATGCTAATTAATATCAAATTTTTTGGTACATTTACCCCATCCCTTGAGCCTATTAATACAGATTCCCCATGTTGTCCATCCACATGTGTTTCCCCACCTAGATATTCTTTTCTTTCTTTGGCTAGTTCTTTTGTTGGGCATTTGGTGTATATCTCCACCATTAGAGAGGAGCAGACTAAGTAGAGATAGAGCATATATATGTATTACTAAAGAGCTGATGAGCACTATCTCTAAGAGGAGCGTGACCGCTAGATGAAGGAGTAACATCGGTCGTGGAACTACTTATATGCTTTGAATGAATCACTTGGTAACCTCCCTAACTTCCTCGCAGCGCCTGGCACGCCCGAGCCATGGCCCCTAGGATGGTCATGCTCCTCTTCACAGCGTTAAACACAATCCAGCGTGCCCCGTGGTACAGCTGTGTCCGACCCCTAACTTCAATCATTGGCATGACACGACCTGACCATGCCTCCCAGAATGGTCGTGGTAAGATAGAAGAGCTTCGACAATTATGAAATTCTCCAACCATTTTGTTCAGTTCTAAGGACTATAAAAAGCATTAGAAGGCTCTTGAACTAGCTGAGAAGGGTTTTCCCTTTGACAAGGAACCCTAGGGGTGTCGTTCCAAGGAATTCTCAAAGTTTCCATCTACTTAAGGAGCTTGAAGATCTTCTGAAGACACTGACAACTATCACGACTAAGATTCCTCTTCTCTTCTCTCTTTATTTTGAGTTGTAGGATTTTTCTTAAATGTCTTTCAATTGTAACTTCATATTCATAGAGTATTTCTCTAAATTCTAGGATGAGAGAGTAGTTCGATGTATTGTTGACATGCTTTTTATAAGTCTATTTACCTTTTTCTATTGCATGATATGTTTGTTTCATAATCCAACTTTATTGCACATACATGATTGTGACACTAACTCTCCACCTTTGTATCTCACAGGATGTGAGGAAGGACCGAATGGTGAACCCAAATCTCAGACCCATAAAGATCGAAATGTGAGAGATTGATTATGAAAGTAGTCTAAAACCTCACAAGGGCACCATTGTCTATCACGAAGCTTAATGAGTTTGTCTTGACTGAGCGTGAGAAAAATAGGGGATGCCACCAAGAGGATTGAGGGGTATCATGACAGGGGACTCCTTGAGAAAGCGATCCCTTTAGTAAGGTTGCCTTTAAAGTAGACATCAAGTTTGGGTCAACATGCTGATATAATTTCAAAAGTCTATATTGGTATTTTGGTATAAACACCTGCATGCGAATAAATATTAACATAGAAAAGTAAATAGTACTTATGGTGCCAAAGTCATCGTGGAGAAATAGAAATCCTAGAATCATTCTCCCAAAATTGGATTTCTTCTTCAACTTCTCGTGTGTTCTCGACTCAATTTTGTTCTATCTCAAACTCTTGTGAATTGTGATTTTCTAGATAACTTGCTTCACGATTTCAATTGGTACTTTGTTTTACCATCTTTATAGGATTGATCTTTTGATTATTTGATGATAGTCATGCACTTGCCATTTTTGTCCATCAAAACAAGGAGTATAAATGCCAAGAACCCCTTGAAAAGAGAGTTCAGAAGTATCTTGTTTCAGCACAAGTGGGGTTTAAAAGATACTCTGTTGATGAACCTCATGATAAAAGAGGGAGGCACGACCACCTTAAGCCATGTGCTTTGGATTAAGACTTATAGAGGTTGACCTTATGACTAAAAATAAGTACTTTTTGGAAGTCAACTCAAGTTTCATTCATTCTAGCTTTTGTTTTGGATTATTTCAGGGCCAGGAGCACCCACGAGCTGGTCGTGGCAATCACCATAAGTATGAGAAGATTGTTAATTAGAGCCCTAGATCCAATCATATGATGATTGTTGTACGGACTTGATGTATCATATTCCTATATATATTAATAAAGGCATTTCTTTGTGGTTATTATACTTACTTGTATTGGTGCCAAATAACTAAGTATAATAGCGTCCTTGAGTAGAAGGTTCATATCTATATCAATCGATTGGTTGAATCGATAGTGAGATGATATAGAGAACATTACTCTTAATCATTCCTAGTCAAGTATTAACATTCAGGGACAATGTTAATGCGACGAGACTAGCATGTAGGTCAACTTGATGACTTGATCTCACAAGTCATGGATATAGAGATATCAAGTTGACACATGGGTATGCATTGGAGAATGTATACTGAATGGCCCGCCATGAGAAAGTATCATGGATCGTTATATGAGTGTCATATACTTGCTCATGTGACTATTAGTATGACTATTAGTCCTTGGACCTGAAGTCACCATGGTTCCCTACATAAGGAGTTACATACTTTGACTTCGTTAAACGTCACCCGTAACTGGGTGGACTATAAAGGCGATTATTGGGTATGTAACAAATTATGCGGAGGGATGTGAGTGATGTTGATGGGATCTATTCCTCCTATATGACGGGAGTGACATCATCATTCTTGATAGAGTGAGACCACTAAGTGCATGGCCATGCGCAAATGAGTCAATATGAGATATTGAGCTCATTTGATTAGAGTGAGTCTACTTGGAGTTCAAGATATAAATTGATTAGAGGATGACACGGTCTATGCCTCGTTTGATCAATCTAGATGTCAAGGATAGAAGGACATTATCATATATTGTGAGGGTCACAATTAGCAGTCACAAAGGTGATGTTGGATCTCAACATTCTTGTAACTTGGGTAGTAATGATGTGTTGCTAGATACCGCTCATTACTTATGCTTCTAAATGGGTTTAGAAGCATTGCCAACGTTATAAGAACCTATAGGGTCACACACAAAGGATAATTAGATGGAGATTAGGTTCATATGATGAACCAAGAGGATTAGGTTCATGTGATGTGTTGGTTAATCCTAGGAAAACGTACCGGTTCCACTGTACAAAAATTTTTGTACAAGTGTCGAACCTTTCCTTAAATAACCTATTGTGTTCTTTAGAAGTTAAATAAGGAATCGCAGACGGAACTTAACATCATTGATTCCAAATTTAACTTATCTGTTCTTAATGGTTTAGATTTGAATCACAAGCGGAACTTAACACTATTGATTCAAATCTACCTAGGTTATTAATTCCATAAATATTAATTTCCAAAATTGGCTTCCAGGATTGCATGGCGAGGCACATGACCTTCTTGGATATGGGAGCAACCACCACCGCCTAGGCAAAGCCTTTTAAGGAAAGCTAATATTTATTTCCTTAAATAACTCTAGGTTAACCAAAAGGAACAATCGAATCACAAATTCAAAAAAGAAGAAAACACAAAATCAAAAAATAAATTCGATAAACTAGATCTAATTGCCTCTTGTATTTAGAATTCATACAAAGAAGAATAACTAGTATGATGCGAAAGAAAAATACTAGTTATACCTTCTCTTTGTAAGCTAATGACCTCGAGATCTTCTGCCGTATTCCTCGCCTCGCCTTGGACGTCGTGTGGGCGACGATACTCCAAGATGAACACCACCCAAAAGCTTCCTCCTTCTTCTTCTAAAATCCGGCCACCACCACCACCAAGGAGAAGAGAGCAAAGGGAGAGGAAGAAGGGAGAGGGCCGGCCACACCAAGAGATCACCCAAGCAAAAGAATAAGAGTTATGTCTCATGAAGCCCCCTCACCCCTTCTTTTATATTACTTGCCCAAGGCAAATAAGGAAAAACCTTTTACAAAAAATAAAATCATCCAAGAGTTTTTCCTTTTTTCCTTTTTATTTTTCCTTTTCTTTCCTCTTGATTGAATCAATCACCAATCAATGGTTATGATCAATCCTATTTGGTTTAGGATTGAATTTGGTTTAATCCTATTGGCTGGCCCTTGCTTGGGCACCAAGCAAGGTGGCCGGCCACAATTAAAAGGAAAGGAAAAATAATTTTTAAAAATTTTACAAGAAGAAATCCTCTTATAAAATTTACAAGTTCTCTTTCCTAAAGTATGAGTTAAAAAAGGAAAGTTTCTAAAAATTAAAACCATGTTTTAAAATTTAAAAATTCTCTTATAAAATTTCCTTTTTTTAACATGGTGATAGAAAATTTAAATTTTAAAACTTCTTTTCCTTTTTTTTTCTTAAACCATATGGATGGTTAAAAAAGGAAAGTTTTAAAATCTTTTAAACTCTCTATTTAAACATGTGGCCTAATTCAAATAAGGAAAGTTTTAAAAATTAAAATCTCTCTTTTAAAACTTATAGTTTTCTACAAAAAGAAGATTTTAAAAAATTCAAAGCAACCCTCCATTTTTGAATTATTATGGACGACTCCTACAAGCTTGGTCAGCAAGTTATAGGGCCGACCCCTTTCAAGAGGATGTGGTCGGCCATTGCTTGGTCACCAAGCAATGGTCCGACCCCCTTCTTGGACACCATGAAGAGCCTTACATTTGGATGGACTTGAGGCTATAATGAGGCTACGACAGGGACCTAGAGGAGAAATTGGTTTTGGCCTTCTGATGAGTTTGAGTATCCTGTGTTCGCCCCGAACACACAACTCAAGTTCATCGATAATAACTCATTCCACTAGAGAGTTATTACTGCACTACCGCACCAATCCCAAATTACATTATGGGCTCCTTCTTATCATGAGTGTGTTAGTCTCCCTGTGTTTAAGATTATGAATGCCCACTAATTAAGTAAGTTACTGACAACTCACTTAATTAATATCTAGCTCCAAGAGTAGTACCACTCAACTTTATTGTCATGTCGGACTAGGTCCACCTGCAGGGTTTAACATGGAAATCCTTATGAGCTCCTCTTGGGGACATTTTCAACCTAGATAACTAGGACACAGATTTCTTATATAATCAACAACACACACTATAAGTAATATCATTTCCCAACTTATCGGGCATATTGATTTATCGAGCTAAACCTCACCCTTTGATAAATCAAAGAAATAAATATTAAATATATGTGCTTGTTATTATATTAGGATTAAGAGCACACACTTCCATAATAACTAAGGTTTAGTTCTTTTACTAAGTCAGTACAAAAAGAACATACCTAAATGATCCTACTCAATACACTTAAAGTGTATTAGTGTAATTTATTAATCAAGATAAACTAATATTTAATTACACTACGACTATACTGATAGTTTGTTCCTTTCTATCTTAGTCGCGAGCAACTGTTTATAATTTATAGAGAACCGACAACATGATCTTCTGAGTGTGACACCACACTCCATGTTGTCTACTATATAAATTAATTGAACAATTACATTTAATAAATAAATACAGATATTGACCAATGTGATTCTTTTACTTTAACAAATAAATGTTTACAAAAGCTAAGCTTTTAGTATACACTCTAACAATCTCCCACTTATACTAAAAGTCTAAGCTGCCATATCTGTTGCCTTACATCTGATTCCCATCCCCTCCACATGCCGATCAAAAGCTTTCGCCGGAAGGGCCTTTGTGAAAGGATCTGCCAGGTTATCTTCTGATGCAATCTTGGCGAGGACAACTTCTCCTCGCTTGACGATGTCTCGTATCTGGTGGTACTTGCGCTCTATATATTTACTTGCTTTATGGGCTCGTGGTTCCTTCGAGTTTGCAACTGCACCGCTATTATCACAATAGATTGTGATGATATTGGGCAAACCAGGAATCACATCTAAGTCCATTAGAAAATTCCTGAGCCATACGGCTTCTTTTGCTGCCTCAGAGGCTGCAACATATTCAGCTTCCATGGTTGAGTCCGAGACGCATTTATGCTTAACACTCCTCCATGCAATGACTCCACCTCCTAGAGTAAACACATAGCCTGATGTTGACTTACTATTGTCCCTATCTGATTGGAAGTCTGAATCCGTGTAACCCACAGAGAGCAAATCGTCTGCTTGGTAAACTATCATATAATTTCTAGTCCTTCTCAGGTACTTTAATATATGCTTTATCGCAGTCCAATGCCCTTATCCAGGGTTACTCTGATATCTGCTAACCATGCCCACGGAAAAACAGATATCAGGTCTCGTACACAGCATTGCATACATAAGGCTTCCTACAGCCGAAGCATAAGGAACTGCTTTCATGTCCTCAATCTCCTTTGATGTCTTTGGGGACATCTCTTTAGATAAGGCTACTCCATGCCTAAAAGGTAAGAAACCTTTCTTGGAATTTTGCATGCTAAAACGAGCAAGGATTGTATCTATATATAAAGCTTGGGATAGGCACAATATTCTTTTCTTGCGATCCCTTATAACTTTAATCCCAAGAATGTGTGTACATTCTTCTAAGTCCTTCATATCAAATTGTTTGGACAACCATACCCTTACGTCCGATAATACCTTGACATTATTGCCAATTAACAAAATATCATCTACATATAGTACAACAAATACCACCACGTTTCAGTTACACTTCTTGTATACACAAGATCATCCGGACACTGAATAAATCCATATGACTGGATTACTTCGTTAAACCGGATGTTCCAAGATCTTGAAGCTTGCTTCAATCCGTAAATGGACCGATTAAGCTTGCACACTAGATGCTCTTTGCCTTTTTCAATAAACCCTTCTGGTTGCTTCATATGGATGTTTTCTTCAAGACTTCCGTTAAGGAAAGCTGTCTTGACATCCATTTGCCAAATCTCATAATCCATATGAGCAGCAATGGATAAGAGTATCCGGATAGACTTAAGCATGGCTATCGGCGAAAAAGTCTCCTCATAGTCGATTCCCTCTTTCTGAGTACCCTTTCGCAACAAGCCTTGCTTTGAAGGTTTCTACCTTCCCATCTGTCCCTCTTTTCCTTTTGTAGATCCACTTGCATCCAACGGTTTTTACACCATCAGGTGGTTCTACAAGATCCCAGACCTTATTAGAGTAAATAGACTCTATTTCAGAATTCATTGCCTTTTGCCAAGATACTGCATCTATATCTTGGAGTGCTTCATCATATGTCCGAGGATCAGGTTCATGTTTACCCGGGATCAAGTCTGAAGACTCTCCCAAAAACATGAATCTCTCAGGTTGCCTTATAACCCTCCCACTACGACGAGGCACCGTTTGTGGTTGTGTATCATGTGCAACACGTGTTGCAGTCTCTTGTGGTACTTCATCTTGTACTGTTGGTACTGAAGTAGACGTGTCCTCTCTAATTTCTTCTAGAACTATTTCACTCATGGGCTTATGGTTCATTACATAATCTTCTTCTAAAAAACGAGCATTGGTGCTAACAATGATCTTCTGATTTTTAGGATTATAAAACAAACCACCTTTCGTTCCCTTAGGATATCCAACAAACAGACAAACTTCTGTACGTGATTCCAACTTGTCAATATCTCCCTTCAGCACATGTGCTAGACTACCCCATATCCGGATATGATTCAGACTAGGCTTACGCCCATTCCATAATTCCATGGGAGTAGAAGGAATTGTTTTAGAAGGTACCATATTCAGAATGTACACTTCTGTTTCTAAAGCATATCCCCAAAACGAATTCGGTAATTCTGAATAACTCATCATTGATCTAACCATTTTCATAAGAGTCCTATTCCTTCGTTCTGCCACACCATTCTGCTAGGGTGTACCAGGTGCAGACAATTGGGATTGAATCCCGACTTCTGATAAGTAATTCCTAAACTCTCCAAAGAGGTATTCGCTACCACGGTCAAACCGTAGTGTCTTAATACTTTTACCAAGACGTTTCTCCACATCAACCCTATATTCTTTGAATTTGTCAAAGCATTCAGACTTGCGGCGCATCAGGTAAATGTATTCGTACCTTGAATAATTGTCTATAAAGGAGACGAAGTATTCATAACCACCTCTTGCCTGGATAGACATAGAATCACATAAATCAGAATGAATTAATTCTAATGCATCTTTAGCTCTATAGCCCTTGGCCTTGAAAGGTCTCTTGGTCATTTTACCTTCCAAGCAGGATTCACATGTTGGAAAATTTTCCAACTCTAATGAACCCAATAGTCCATCGGCTACAAGCCTTTGAATCCTACTTAAGTTAATATGTCCAAGCCTTAGATGCCAAAGATATGTTTGGTTCATTTCCGAAGGTTCTTTTCTCTTATTAGAGTTAGAAGATGTGCTATTAATTTCCATATTTTGCTTTATGGGAGAAATTGGATTTAAAGTGTATAAATTGCCAACCAATGCACCAGAACAGATAATCACCTTATTTCTCTTTATAACGACATTGTTACTAAAGGAAACTGAATATCCATCCATATATAGTTTAGAAACTGAAATTAAATTCTTTCTAAAACTGGGTACATAAAGACAATTTCTTAAAATCAAATTTCTCTTCCTATCAAAAGATAAGTAGACGTCTCCCACTGCAACAGCCGCCACCTTAGTAGCATTGCCTATGTAGACAGTTATCTCTCCATCAAATAGTCGCCGGGTTTCCTGGAACCCCTGCAAAGAATTACAGATATGATCAGTGGCTCCCGTATCTACACACCAGGTGCTGGTAGATAACACCGCTAAACATGTTTCAACTACTAGAGTATGAGATATACCTTTATTGTTCTGGTTCCTATGAGGACAGTCCGCTTTCCAATGTCCAGACTGCTTGCAGATGAAGCACTTGCCCTTCGGCTTCTTCATTCCAGCTTTCTGTCCTGTACTCTGAGGTTTATTCACCTTCTTTGCTGAAAAGACTTGTTTCTTCTTCTTCTTGCCTTTCGACTTAGAAGTAGAACCATTTTCAGCATAGTGAATCTGAGAACTGTGACGAAATATTCCTTCTGCTGCCTGTAGTTCTGTCAGAAGTTCCGCCAATGTATACTCTCTTTTGTTCATGTTATAGTTCAGGCAGAACTACTCAAAACATCTGGGTAGCGTTTGGAGAATTATATCGACCTGGGTTTCCCCATCGATTTCTCCTCTAAGAACTTGTATTTCATTCAGATAAGACATTATTTTGAGGATACGATCCCTTACGGGTGTCCCCTCAGACATGGTGACTGTCATTAACTTCCTCATTGCCTCTTGCCTAGCAGTCTGACTCTGGTGCCCAAAGAGTTCTTTGAGATTGTTCATTATAACATAAGCTGTTGGTAAATCTTGATGCTGATGTTGCAATGCATTTGACATTGATGCCAAAATGTAACACCGCGCCATCTCATCAGCTTTTATCCATTTCTTATGATACTCAATCTCCTCTAGGGTAGAGTCACCGTCAGGTGCATCAGGGCAAGCCTCAGTCAGTACAAACTTATAGCTTTCAGCAGTAAGAACTATGTCCAGGTTTTTTTTCCAATCAATATAGTTGGGACCAATAAGTTTGTTCTCTTTCAATATAATGGCTAGTGGGTTGACAGTCATCCTAAGAATCACAAAAGTAAACTTTGGTCAAGACTCTAAATTTAGAATAATATTGATTCCTCAAACAATGCTATTTTAAATTAACCAACACCTCAAATCACCGTGAATATTGCATGTCACGTTAGTGTGGACGTATACAAATTCATCATTTGTAAGAGGAGGGTGTGACCCATTAATTTTATTATCTTGTCATCCTAACTTTATGACAAATAAAATTAATAGTTGGTTTCACTTTGGTCACACAAGACAATAGCAGTGACACCGTTGGGGAAAATACTATTGAATGCGTCTAAGTGTATACCATTACTTGATACTAAGTCCATTAAATAGGATTGTGCCCCTTCAGTTGGAGAAGATCACACACTCCTAAATAATTTCCTTTAACCATCCATAAAAGGAAGTTTGATCTAGTGATCCGCAACAAACCCATTCGTTGTGGAGGGAGGCACTCAGAGCCAACACGCAAGCTTGTTGCATCACTTACAAACCAGTAGTGGAGACCATGGGATTTATTAAAATCCCTCTCCCACTTAGTTATTTAGAAATGAAGATTTTAAGCTATGCTAGCATACATCACATGCATATAAACATCACAGTAAATAAATGTTGGAGTGTATACTGAAAGCCTAAGCTTTGTAAACATTCATTATGAATAAAGAATCACATTTGGTCTAATTATCTACATTTGTTTGTAGTTGTTCATTTAATTTATATTGTAGATAACATAGTATGTGGTGTCACATACAGAAGATGATGTTATCAGTACCTTATAAATTATAAACAGTAACTCACGACCAGAATAGAAAGGAACAAACCATTAGAAGGTCGTAGTGTAATTAGGTATTAGTTTATCTTGACTATATAATTACACTAGTACACTCAGAGTGTATTGAGTAGGACCATTTGAGGTCGTTTCTTTTATACTGACTTTATAAAGGAACAAAGACCTCGGTTATTATGGAAGTGTGTGCTCTTAATCCTAATATAATAACAAGCACATATATTTGATATTTATTTCTTTAATTTATCAATGGGTGAGATTTAGTTCGATGAATCAATAAGCCCGATAAATTGGGAAATGATATCACTTATAGTGTGTGTTGTTGATTATAGAAGGAAACTGTGTCCTAGAGATACTAGGTTGATAATGTCCCCAAGAGGAGCTCATAAGGATTGTCATGTTAAACCTGCGGTGGACTTAGTCCGACATGACGATAAGGTTGAGTGGTACTACTCTTGGACTTAGACATTAATTAAATGAGTTGTCAGTAACTCACTTAATTAGTGGACATTCGATATCTTAAACACAGGGAGACTAACACACTCATAATAAGAAGGAGCCCAAAAATGTAATTTGGGATTGGTGCGGTAGTTCAATGATAGTTCTCTAGTGGAATGAATTATCATTGATAAAATTAAATTGTGTGTTCGGGGCGAACACGGGATGCTTAATTTTATCGGGAGACCAAAACTAATTCCTCCTCTCGGTCCCTATCGTAGCCTCTTATTTATAGAGTTCTATACCCACCTATACCCACCTTCTATATCCACCTAATGGGGGCCGGCCAAGCTAGCTTGGGAACAAGCTAGGGCCGGCCTAGGTATAAAATTGGGTAGCTTGAACCCAAGCTAGTAGGGCCAGCCAAATAAAATTAAAAAGAAATTTAATTTTAATTTTTATTATTATGTGGAAGATATATTTTAAAGAGAATTAAAATTAAAATATCTCTCTTGTAAAAGATCTACAAAAGATTAAAGAAAGAGATTAGATCTCTTTCCTTATTTGTAGATTGGAGAGATGTTTTATTTTTCTTTAAAAATTATTCACATGTTGATAAAATTAAAATTATAGAAATTTCCTTTTATCAACCATGAAGAGATTTTAAAGAGAAATTTTATTTTTTAAAATTTCCGGAAACAAATTAGGAAGTTTTAATTGTTGATTAAAACTTGTCCTCTTTTGTTTTCCAATGATGTGGCCGGCCACTTGAAATTAATTGGGGAAATTTTATTTTATTTCTCTCAATTAAATCATGTCAAGGAAATTAAGGAAAATTTATTGTAATTAAATTTCCTAATTTGCCTAGGCCAAGGAATATAAAAGAAGGGGTGAGGGTGCCTTCACAAGACACAACATCTATTATTCCTCTCCCTCTCTTGTTCCTTGGTGTGGCCGGCCATCCTCTCCCTCTCTTCCCCTTGTGGTGGCCGAACCTCTCTCCCTTCCTTGGAGCTCTTGTGGTGGCCGGATACTACTTGGAGAAGAAGAAGAAGAAGGAGAGAAAGCTAGCATCTCTTGGAGCTTGGTTAGTATTTTGGTTTTTCTCCTTGGTGAAGCTTTTCTTTTGTGGCCGAACCTTGCTTGGAGGAGAAGAAGGTGGTTGGTGGTTTCTCATCTCGGTAGATCGTTGCCCACACAACGTCCGAGGTTAGAAGAGGAATACGGTAGAAGATCAAGAGGTTTTTCTACAAGGTATAACTAGTAATTTCTATTTCCGCATCATGCTAGTTATTTATGGAAATAATACCAAATACAAGAGGCTTACGTTCTAGAATTTCGAATATGTTTTTTCGAAGTTGTGTTCTTTTGTTTTTTCTTTTCCTTGTGATTTGATTGTTCTCTTTGGTTAACCTAAAGTTATTTTAGGAAATTAAATATTGGCTTTCTATTAAAGGTTTTGTCTAGTCGGTGGTGGTTGCTCCCATATCCAAGAAGGCCATGTGCCTCGCCATGTCAGTATTGGGAACCTTTTATGGAAATTAATATTTAATAGAATTAATAACTTAAGGAGACTTGGGTCGAACGTGTTAAGTTCCGCAGGAGATCCAAGTCAAAACCTAAAACAACAAATAGATTAAGTTTTGGATCAAACGTGTTAAGTTCCGCAGGTGATCCAAAAATTTAATTTAAAAGAACACATGGTAGCTAGGAAAAGGTTCAGATCTTTGTACAAAATTTTTGTACAGTGGAACCTATAGGTTTTCCGAGTAGCAACCAACAATAAAAGCAATAAATTTGGAAATTAATTTTCCAACTATTATGGCCTTTTCCATCACTGTCTACAGTATGCTCCAACCCTAGCTGCCGCCATCTTTAGCCACCGCCATCGGGTCGAGTTGTCGAATCCTTCTTGTTTCTTATTCCGCTGCGCCTCTGGTGCTCCGAAAGTACCTCGCCTCGCAAGAATCCAATCCGCGACAAAAATAGAATTTTACATATGTCGATCCTATATTCCACGAGGGAATGTACATGTATTCTAGATCGAACAAAAATAAAATTCTAAAAATAATACAGCTCCTGCTCCATAAATATTAATTTCCAAAATTGGCTTCCAGGACTGCATGGCGAGGCACATGGCCTTCTTGGATATGGGAGCAACCACCACCGCCTAGGCAAAGCCTTTTAAGGAAAGCTAATATTTATTTCCTTAAATAACTCTAGGTTAACCAAAAGGAACAATCGAATCACAAATTTGAAAAAGAAGAAAACATAAAATCAAAAAATAAATTCGATAAACTAGATCTAATTGCCTCTTGTATTTAGAATTCATACAAAGAAAAATAACTAGTATGATGCGGAAGAAAAATAGTAGTTATACCTTCTCTTTGTAACCTAATGACCTCGAGATCTTCTGTCGTATTCCTCGCCTCGCCTTGGACGTCGTGTGGGCGACGATCCTCCAAGATAAACACCACCCAAAAGCTTCCTCCTTCTTCTTCTAAAATCCGGCCACCACCACCACCACCACCAAGGAGAAGAGAGCAAAGGGAGAGGAAGAAGGGAGAGGGTCGGCCACACCAAGAGATCACCCAAGCAAAAGAATAAGAGTTATGTCTCATGAAGCCCCCTCACCCCTTCTTTTATATTACTTGCCCAAGGCAAATAAGGAAAAACCTTTTACAAAAAATAAAATCATCCAAGAGTTTTTCCTTTTCCCTTTTTATTTTTCCTTTTCTTTCCTCTTGATTGAATCAATCACCAATCAATGGTTATGATCAATCCTATTTGGTTTAGGATTGAATTTGGTTTAATCCTATTGGCCGGCCCTTGCTTGGGCACCAAGAAAGGTGGCCGGCCACAATTAAAAGGAAAGGAAAAATAATTTTTAAAAATTTTATAAGAAGAAATCCTCTTATAAAATTTACAAGCTCTCTTTCCTAAAGTATGAGTTAAAAAAGGAAAGTTTCTAAAAATTAAAACCATGTTTTAAAATTTAAAAACTCTCTTATAAAATTTCCTTTTTTTAACATGGTGATAGAAAATTTAAATTTTAAAACTTCTTTTCCTTTTTTTTTCTTAAACCATAAGGATGGTTAAAAAAGGAAAGTTTTAAAATCTTTTAAACTCTCTATTTAAACATGTGGCCTAATTCAAATAGGGAAAGTTTTAAAAATTAAAATCTCTCTTTTAAAACTTATAGTTTTCTACAAAGAGAAGATTTTAAAAAATTCAAAACAACCCTCCATTTTTGAATTATTATGGACGACCCCTACAAGCTTGGTCAGCAAGTTATAGGGCCGACCCCTTTCAAGAGGATGTGGCCGGCCATTGCTTGGTCACCAAGCAATGGTCCAACCCCCTTCTTGGACACCAAGAAGAGCCTTACATTTGGATGGACTTGAGGCTATAATGAGGCTACGACAGGGACCTAGAGGAGAAATTGGTTTTGACCTTCCGATGAGCTTGAGTATCCCGTGTTCGCCCCGAACACACAACTCAAGTTCATCGATAATAACTCATTTCACTAAAGAGTTATTACCGCACTACCGCACCAATCCCAAATTACATTATGGGCTCCTTCTTATCATGAGTGTGTTAGTCTCCCTGTGTTTAAGATTATGAATGTCCACTAATTAAGTAAGTTACTGACAACTCACTTAATTAATATCTAGCTCCAAGAGTAGTACCACTCAACTTTATTGTCATGTCGGACTAGGTCCACCTGCAGGGTTTAACATGGCAATCCTTATGAGCTCCTCTTGGGGACATTCTCAACCTAGATAACTAGGACACAGATTCCTTCTATAATCAACAACACACACTATAAGTAATATCATTTCCCAACTTATCGGACATATTGATTTATCGAGCTAAACCTCACCCTTTGATAAATCAAAGAAATAAATATTAAATATATGTGCTTGTTACTATATTAGGATTAAGAGCACACACTTCCATAATAACTAAGGTTTAGTTCTTTTACTAAGTCAGTACAAAAAGAACATACCTAAATGATCCTACTCAATACACTTAAAGTGTATTAGTGTAATTTATTAGTCAAGTTAAACTAATACTTAATTACACTATGACTATACTGATAGTTTGTTCCTTTCTATCTAAGTCGCGAGCAACTGTTTATAATTTATAGAGAACCGACAACATGATCTTTTGAGTGTGACACCACACTCCATGTTGTCTACTATATAAATTAATTGAACAATTACATTTAATAAATAAATACAGATATTGACCTATGTGATTCTTTTACTTTAACAAATAAATATTTACAAAAGCTAGGCTTTTAGTATACACTCTAACACAAAGGGCAATTAGATGGAGATTAGGTTCATATGATGAACCAAGAGGATTAGGTTCATGTGATGAACCAAATTGGATCAAGAGTAATACAAATTAAACTAATTGAGTTGGACTCAATTTGATTCATGTGTCCAACGAGTCTAATTTAGATTATGACTAATTAAATCAATTTAGTTTAATGAATAGAGATTCATTAAATCAAATTGGCTTGAATCAATGGTTAGATTTGATCAACCATGGGAGAATTTAAGTTAAGTTTGACTTGACTTGAGAGGGAAGATGAAGAGTCAAGTTTGACTTGACCTTGACTTGACCAAATGTCATGTCATTGTGACTTGGCATAGGGCCAGCCAATGATGATGTGCCACATCATCAAGGCAACTTCATGGTATGCCACCTCATGAGGGAAACCAAGAGTCTTGACTCTTGAGATTCCATGGAGGTTACAAACCTCATTGAAGTGGCCGGCCACTTTTAGTGAGGGAATGAATTGATTTTTCATTCAAGGCATCATCTTCTTCCTCCTCTCTTCTTCTCTTCTCTCCCTCTCCTCCTTGACCGAGACTCCTTGGGGTGCTAGCACACTCTAAGGTTTCCTCTCCATCTCTTGTTCGTGTGGATACTTCTAGAGGTGTGTACACTTGAACACACTTGAGATCCGACGGACCTTGGATGAGCGGGATTTGCGAAGGGTTTCGCTTCAAAGGTATACTCACTTTCTTGTAGATCTAGTGTAGATCTAGGATAGGAAACATGTACATGTAAATTTTATATGTCTTCGCACGGATCTGTGGCAAGACTTCGGGGTTTCCGCAACGCAAAAAGCGGTTTTTGCGGCCCTAAAGTCCCAACAGTGGTATCAGAGCCACGTGCGAAGCGTGTACATGTTTCGTTTATATTTTTATGAAAAATATCAGATCTGTAAGTTTCTGTAACTTTACAATTTTTAAAGATTTTATGGGTATTTTTCTCGTAGAGGCGAAGCAACAAGTGCTAGGACACTTGTAGGCTTCGACTATCGAGAAAAACTTTCCAAAACGGCTAGGTCCTGCCCAAATTGTTTTGGGACAGTGGCTTAAGGCGCTGTAAGATCATATTAGGACACTCGTGAGACTCATTTCACAAGACGGGGCGCTGCCCCTAACCCCGCAAGGGGCATTGTCCCACGATCGCGCCCGAAAATCGCTAAACGGACCGCTGGGAAATTGTAACTCATAAAATTGTAAAAACAGTATTAAAATTACAAAAATTTATATATAATACATAATTTAGAATTATGCATGATTTTGTGATGGTCATGGCCCAAAAGACCTAATATGATTGGCAATTCTGTGTTGTAATTCATAATATGGCCTGCGCACCATTTTGTGTGATGTGCGTGTTGTATATATTATGTGACCTGCGTGTCGTACCTCCCTCATTTTTATATTCCTGTTGTAAAATAGTTTTAGACTCGAATGTAACTCGAGTTTCATATTTGTAATGTACAAAATGGAGCGGTGGAAGGTCCACTCGAGAAGGAGCTACGAGGAGGGTGCGAGCAACACATGGCGGTCAAAGGGAGGAGCTTGAAGAAGATGTTGACCCTAGATTGACCGTTCGATCTTCTCATTGGCTTGAGAAGATCGTAGTAGGGTCATGCCCTAATCAAAATTTAATTAATTGCTTGTGTATGTGATGCATGATAATGTAGAGTAATTAATTAGTGCCTTGATGCGTATAAGATAAGAATCCACGATTAGATTAGATCTTAATCAACTCAACTCGAAATTCCTACCAAGTTCTGATACCCATCACTACCTTGATCATTTGTTGTTGTTGAATCTGCCAAAGCAGAGCAATATATTTTATCTTAGTAGGGTGCGGAGGGACAATCTTGGTCCCTCCTATCAAAGCTTGGGTGAGTACAAACTTAATTGGATTAAGTATAACTAGTTAACTCAATTGGATCGAGTATAACTATAGGTATTTTTCAACGGTTGGAAAATAGGAAAAAATCACATTTATATTAAATCTTGGGCGATTTACCCAAAGCTAACTCAAGTTCTAATATAAATGAGGATATTGATCCTATAAACAAGAGTTGCATAGAGATGTAATTGATAATTAATTATCTACTGATCATACTAAGTCTTGGGCGATTTAGCCAAAGCTAACTCAAGGTGTAGTATGATGTGGATCTTGTCCCGCATGAATTATAGCTCATTGGTTAGAATCTAGTAAGTGTGGTTTGACCACATCCATGGCTTGATTCTACAAAAATTCTATAATTCAGTGGGAGCATCATTTAATTAAAGGCATAATTAAATGATTAGTGGAATATGATATTTATTCTCCACTTTATTTATGTTGTAGATTGCCATGTCGACAAACACGAACTCCTTCTCCCTGCGTTCTGTCCTTGACAAGGACAAGCTCAATGGAGCTAATTTCCTGGACTGGTACAGAAATCTGAGAATCGTTCTCACACAAGAACGAAAACTGTACGTCCTGGAGCAGCCCATTCCTGAGGCACCTCCTGCCACTGCCATGCGAGATGACCGAGATGCTTACAAGAAGCATCAAGATGATGCATTAGATGTGTCATACCTCATGCTCGCAACCATGGACTCTGAGCTTCAGAAAAAACACGAGTTGATGGGTGCTTATAATATGGTTGAACATCTTCATCAACTATATCAAGGACAAGTGAGGCACGAGAAATTCGAGATCTCCAAGGCACTGTTTCAGTGCAAGATGCAAGATGGGACTCCCGTAGGACCCTATGTGCTCAAGATGATTGAGTACATAAAAAACCTATAGAGGTTGGGATTCCCACTTGGCCAAGAGTTGACCACTAACTTGGTCTTGCAATCCTTGCCAGTAACCTACAGTCAATTCGTCATGAACTACAACATGAACGAAATTGATAAGCCACTACCTGAGCTGCTTAGCATGTTGAGAACTGCTGAGCTCAACCTTAAGAAGGTTAAGCCCAACTCCATTTTGATGGTACAAAAGCATAAGGGAAAGGGTAAGCCTAAAGGCAAAGGAAAGTCCCAAGCCAAGGGCAAAGGCAAGGCACTGAAACTCAAAGGAGGGGTTGCCAAGGATGCTACCTGCTTCCACTGTGGTCAGACCGGGCACTGGAAGAGGAACTGCAAAGTTTACCTGGAAGATCTTAAGAAGAAGAGAAGTGAGACTTCCACTTCAGGTATATATGTTATAGAAGTTAATCTCTCTATTTCCTCATCATGGGTATTAGACACCAGATGTGCTTCTCACATTTGTACTAATGTGCAGGTGTTGAGAAATAGTAGGGCATTGACGAAGGACGAGGTGGACCTACGAGTAGCTAATGGAGCACGGGTTGCTGCTGTTGCTGTAGGGACTTACTTTCTATCTCTTCCCTCTGGGCTTGTACTAGAATTAGGTAAATGTTGTTATGTGCCTGCTCTTACTAAGAACATAATTTTAGTTTCTTGTTTGGACAAGAAAGGCTTTTCGTTTATCATAAAGAACAAATATTGTTCCGTCTATTTAAACGATATGTTCTATTATAGTGCACCTCTGATGAACGGACTCTATATTCTAGACTTAGAGAATCTCATCTATAACATAAATACCAAAAGGTTCAAATCAAATGAAATAAACCAAACCTATCTCTGGCATTGTCGCTTAGGTCATATAAATGACAAACGCTTATCCTAGCTCCATAAAGATGGTTTGATGGACTCATTTGATTTTGAATCATATGAGACATGCGAGTCATGCCTACTGGGCAAGATGACCAAGACTCCCTTTAGTGGTCATAGCGAAAGAGGGACTGACTTATTATGACTTATACATAGTGATGTATGTGACCCTTTTAATGTCGCTGCTAGAGGTGGTTATAGGTACTTCATTACTTTTACTGATCACTTCAGTAGATATGGTTATGTGTATTTGATGACACATAAGTCAAAATCCTTTAAAAAGTTCAAAGCATTCAAGAATGAAGTGTTGGTGCGGGTAGCACTAACGGTCTAACCCAGGTTTTGATGAATGACAAATAGGTTAAGTTAGTTGTGTTGTTGTCTGACACTTTGATCAAGTGTGCAGGAAAAGTCCAGCTAGGTCGACGGGCTGACCGGATAGCTGGCGAGAAGTCCAAGCGGGTCGACGGGCTGACCGGACTCTTGGCGAGAAGTCCAGCTAGGTCGACGGGCTGACCGGATAGATGGCGAGAAGTCCAAGCGGGTCGACGGGCTGACCGGACGCTTGGCGAGAAGTCCAGACGGGTCGACGGGCTGACCGGACGTCTGGTAGGTAAGCAAGGTAAGTCACTGGAAGGGAGTGACTGTGAGGACGCGTTCCCGGGAAGGGGACATTAGGCGTCGATCCGGCTTAGATCCATTTCGGATGTCTAAGTCGAGATCGTGACTAGATTCCGGTCTCGGAGAGACGGAATCTAAGTCATACTCTTTTTATTTATCTGTTGAACTTTAACTGTGCTGACAATCTGTTTTACAGGATATACATTTGCCTCGGACTAACTTTGTTTTGCAGGAAAAGGGAGTTTTCTGGAACAAGGTAGTCCGGGCGCCCGGAGGTCCGGGCGCCCGGAAGGGATCCGGGCGCCCGGAAGGCGAATTCTATCCAGCCAAGTCGTCGCCACGTGGAGCATCTCGGGTGGAGCAGCTACGTCACATCCCAGGCGCCCGGAAGGGATCCAGGCGCCCGGAACAACATATAAAAGAAGCCCCAGGCAGGAGCTTCAGAAATCAATCAAGCTGAGAACTCTTCTACTGCTGGTCTTGCTGCTCGACGCTCAGTGCGACACCAACAAAGCTCCGACACTACGCTCCGTTGTTTTCCCTTTTGTCGATATTTGTTTTTCAGTTTCATTAGCATTCCCTGTACGGTTATTTTGTAATTATTATTCCGAATTGCCAGTGATTGCCCAACGAAAGTGGTCAAGGACCACTGACCTTCGAGTAGGAGTCGTCACAGGCTCCGAACGAAGTAAAACCATTGTGTCTATTTTACTTTTCCGCTGCGTTTAAACTCTTGTTTTTTCGAATCGATATTCACCCCCCCTCTATCGAATCTAACGGTCCTACATGAAGTACAAAACCAGCTTG
The DNA here is from genome assembly GCF_018446385.1 of Zingiber officinale. Lineage (NCBI taxonomy): Eukaryota > Viridiplantae > Streptophyta > Magnoliopsida > Zingiberales > Zingiberaceae > Zingiber > Zingiber officinale. The sequence continues at coordinate 21,594,540 of NC_055989.1, forward strand.
GTAAAAGTATTAAGATACTTCGATCAGATAGAGGTGGTGAATACCTTAGCCATGAGTTTCGTGACTATCTAGCTGAGTGTGGGATTCTATCCCAACTCACTCCTCCTGGAACACCACAGTGGAATGGTGTATCTGAAAGGAGAAATCGTACCCTATTAGATATAGTGCGATCTATGATGAGTCACACAGATCTTCCTATATCTCTTTGGGGCTATGCTCTAGACACAGCAGCCTTCATACTTAACCGTGTTCCATCCAAGGATGTGATAAAGACACCATATAGGATATGGATTGGGCGAGATGCCGAGGTGTCTTTTATGAGGATTTGGGGTTATGAGGCTTACGTTCGATGCCAAGTCTCAGATAAATTGGGACCCAAATATGATAAGTGCTATTTTATAGGATATCCCAATGAAATAAAGGGATATTACTTCTACATTCCCAGTCAACACAAAGTAGTTGTGGCTAAGACTCAGGTATTTCTAGAAAGGAACTTTGTTTCTAGAAAAACTTGTGGGAGTACGTTCAATCTTGAAAAAGTTTAAGATATGGACCATAGCACTGAAACCTTGATGGAAGTTGAACTGGAACCACAAAGTGTTGTGGATGATGAGATTGTTCCACAAGGAGTTGAGGAACAATAACCAGTTCAAGTAGACATACCTCTTCGCAGGTCTGATAGGGTACGTCGTCAACCTGAGAGATACTCTTTTATCTTGTCTGACCATGATGACATTATGCTCGTTGAGAATGAGCCTACCTCCTATCAGGAAGTTGTAATGAGACCAGATTCTGAGAAATGGCTAGTAGCCATGAGATCCGAGATGGAATCCATGTACACCAACCAAGTATGGACTTTGGTTGATCCACCTGAAGGGGTCAAACCTATTGGGTGTAAGTGGGTCTTTAAAAGAAAGACTGACATGGATGGACTTATATATAAGGGTCGTCTAGTAGCTAAAGGTTTCAAACAAATTCATGGTACTGACTATGATGAAACTTTTTCTCCAGTAGCGATGTTTAAGTCCATTCGGATCATGCTTGCTATTGCAGCATACCATGATTATGAGATCTGGCAGATGGATATCAAAACCACGTTTCTAAATGGAAACTTGCTCGAGGATGTGTACATGACACAACCTGAGGGTTTTGTAGATCCACAGTATACTCGCAGAGTATGCAAGCTGCATAACTCCATTTATGGACTAAAGCAAGCTTCTCGGAGCTGGAATCTTCGATTCGATGATACAATCAAACAGTTTAGTTTCATTAAGAATGAAGATGAACCCTGTGTCTACAAGAAGGTTGTTGAGAACACAGTTTTCTTCCTTGTATTGTATGTGGATGACATACTACTCATTGGGAACGACATCCCTTTGCTACAGTCTGTAAAGACTTAGCTAGGGAATTGTTTCTCAATGAAGGACTTACGTGAAGCAGCCTGTATTCTAGGCATAAAGATCTATAGAGATAAATCTAAGAGATTGCTTGGCCTAAGTCAGAGTACATATATTGACAAGGTATTACTACGGTTTGCCATGCAGAATTCCAAGAAAGGTTTTCTGCCGATGTCACATGGTATGAGTATTTCAAAGACTCAAAGTCCCTCTTCTAGAGAGGAGAGAGACCGCATGGATAAGATCCCTTATGCTTCAGTAATAGGATCTATCATGTACGTCATGTTATGTACTCGTCCTGATGTTTCGTATGCTTTGAGCATGACGAGCAGATACCAGTCAGATCTAGGTGAAGGTCACTAGATAGCAGTCAAGAATATTCTTAAGTACTTGAGAAGGACTAAAGAATATTTCTTGATATATGGAGGCGTTGATGAGCTAGCTGTAAAGGGTTACAGTGATTCCAGCTTCCAAACTGACCAGGATGACTATAGATCGTAATCTGGGTTCGTATTTTGCTTGAATGGTGGTTCTGTGAGCTGGAAGAGTTCGAAGCAGGACACAGTTGCTGATTCTACAACAGAGGCCGAGTATATTGCTGCATCAGAAGCAGCAAAGGAGGCAGTTTGGATCCGTAAGTTCATTACTGAGCTTGGGGTGGTTCCAAGCATAGCATATCCTATAGAGCTCTATTGTGACAACAATGGAGCAATTGCACAGGCTAAGGAACCTCGCTCACACCAGCGAACCAAACACATACTACGACGCTTCCATCTCATTCGAGAGATCATCAATAAAGGAGATGTGAAGATTTGCAGAGTACCTACAGAGCCTAACATAGCTGATTCCTTGACCAAGGCTTTGGCACAGAGAAAGCATGATGGTCACACTAGGTCATTGGGCCTTAGAGCCTACACTGATTGGCACTAGTGCTAGTGGGCGATTGTTAGTTAGAGCCCTAGAGCCAATCATATGATGATTGTTGTATGGACTCGATGTATCATATTCCTATATATATTAATAAAGGCATTTCTTTGTGGTTATTATACTTACTTGTATTGGTGCCAAATAACTAAGTATAATAGTGTCCTTGAGTAGAAGGTTCATATCTATATCAATCGATTAGTTGAATCGATAGTGAGATGATATAGAGAACACTACTCTTAATCATTCCTAGTCAAGTATTAACATTCAGGGACAATGTTAATGCAACGAGACTAGCATGTAGGTCAACTCGATGACTTGATCTCACAAGTCATGGATATAGAGATATCAAGTTGACACATGGGTATGCATTGGAGAATGTATACTGAATGACCCGCCATGAGAAAGTATCATGGATCGTTATATGAGTGTCATATACTTTCTCATGTGACTATTAGTATGACTATTAGTCCTTGCACCTGAAGTCACCATGGTTCCCTATATAAGGAGTTACATACTTTGGCTTCATCAAACGTCACCCATAACTGGGTGGACTATAAAGGCGATTATTGGGTATATAACAAATTATACGGAGGGATATGAGTGATGTAGATGAGATCTATCCCTCCTATATGATGGGAGTGACATCATCATTCTTGATAGAGTGAGACCACTAAGTGCATGGCCATGCCCAAATGAGTCAATATGAGATATTAAGCTCATTTGATTAGAGTGAGTCTACTTGTAGTTCAATAGATTGATTAGAGGATGACACGGTCTATACCTTGTTTGATCAATCTAGATATCAAGGATAGAAGGACATTATCATATATTGTGAGGGTAACAATTAGTAGTCACAAAGGTGATGTTGGATCTCAACATTCTTGTAACTTGGGTAGTAATGATGTGTTGCTAGATACCGCTCATTACGTATGCTTCTAAATGGGTTTAGGAGCATTGCCAACGTTACAAGAACCTATAGGGTCACACACAAAGGGTAATTTGATGGAGATTAGGTTCATATGATGAACCAAGAGCATTAGGTTTATGTGATGAACCAAATTGGACCAAGAGTAATCCAAATTAAATTAATTGAGTTGGACTCAATTTGATTCATGTGTCCAATGAGTCTAATTTAAATTATGACTCATTAAATCAATTTAGTTTAATGAATAGAGATTCATTAAATCAAATTGGCTTGAATCAATTGTTAGATTTGATCAACGATGGGAGAATTTTAGTTAAGTTTGACTTGAGTTGAGAGGGAAGATGAAAAGTCAAGTTTGACTTGACCTTGACTTGACCAAATGTCATGTCATTGTGACTTGGCATAGGGTCGGCCAATGATGATGTGCCACATCATCAAGGCAACTTCATGGTATGCCACCTCATGAGGGAAACCAAGAGTCTTGACTCTTGAGATTCCATGGAGGTTACAAACCTCATTGAAGTGGTCGGCCACTTTTAGTGAGGGAATGAATTGATTTTTCATTCAAGGCATCATCTTCTTCCTCGTCTCTTCTTCTCTTCTCTCCCTCTCCTCCTTGGCCGAGACTCCTTGGGGTGCTAGCACACTCTAAGGTTTCCTCTCCATCTCTTGTTCGTGTGGATAATTCTAGAGGTGTGTACACTTGAACACACTTGAGATCCGATGGACCTTGGACGAGCGGGATTTACGAAAGGCTTCGCTTCAAAGGTATACTCACTTTCTTGTAGATCTAGTGTAGATCTAGGATAGGAAACATGTATATGTAAATTTTATATGTCTTCGCACGGATCTGTGGCAAGACTTAGGGGTTTCCGCAACGCAAAAAGCGGTTTTTGCGGCCCGAAAGTCCCATCAAAGATAATTGGGTGATGAATAAGGGAAGATCGTGCCATCAAATACAGTCATCATGACCATGCCTACCTACTTAGATTGAGACACGGTTCGGCCATGCCAACCATCTCAGAAGTAGACACGACATAGTCATGTTGCTAAGCACGGTCCTACTACTTGCCATAGATTCTAGCATGGTTTAGCCATGCCAAGAGACCGCCACTCTTTTTAGGCATATTCTTCTCCACCTCTAGGTTCTTCCTAATGACAAATCGATAACGAATACAACTAGCACTAGTGTTTAGGTAATCTCCCTCAGTTACCTCAATTTCCTTTGCCGTATTAAATTTTTTGATTTTTATTGGGATAATAAAATATTCAAGTTTAGAGTGATGTTTGTTAGTTAGTTTTTCATTTAGATTTGTTAGTCTTTGCCATGTTTTTTTTGCATCACAATTTTTTTTTTCTTTTTGATTGTATTTGTTAGGATGTATACTAAAAAGCCTACCTTTTTGTATGAACATTTATTGAATAAACATTTATTGAATGAAAATTTATTCTGTAATAAGAATCATATTGATCAAATGTCTGCATTTATGTTAAATGTAGTTGTCTATTTAATTTATATTGTAGATAACATGATGTGTGGTGTCACACAAAAGATCATGTTATCAGTTCCTTATAAATTATAAATAGTTGCTCACAACCAAGATGGATTGGGATAAACCATTGGAATGGTTGTAATGTAATTTGGTATTAGTTTATCTTGACTATAAAATTACACTAGTACACTATGTGTGTATTGAGTAGGACCATTTGAGGTTGTTCGTTTTATACTGTCTGCATAAAAGAACATAACCTCTGTTATTATAGATGTGCGTACTCTTAATCCCGATATAATAAGCACATATACTTAGTATTTATTTCTTTAATTTATCAATGGGTGAAATTTATTAGTTAAATCAATATGCCCGATAAGTTGGGAAATAATAGTATTTATATAGTGTGTTGTTGATTATAGAAGGAAATTGTGCCCTAGTTATCTAGGTTGATGATGTCCCCTTCAGGAGCTCATAAGGATTGTCATGTAAACCCTGCAGGTGGACTTAATTCTGACATGACAATGAAGTTGAGTGGTACTACTCTTGGAGCTAGATATTAATTAAGTGAGTTATCAATAACTCATTTAATTAATGGACATTCGATATCTTAAACACAGGGAGACTAATGCACTTATAATAAGAAAGCCCATAATGTAATATGGGATTGGTGCGGTAGTTTAATAATAACTTTTTAGTGGTATGAGTTATTATTGATGAACTTGAGTTGGGTGTTCGGGTCGAACACAGGAAGCTCAAGCTCATCGGGAGGCCAAAATCAATTCCTCCTCTCGGTCCCTATTGTAGCCTCTATAAAGCCTTATATCCACCAAGTCTACTTCTTACCCAAGTAATGGTTGGACACATCCTTGCTTGGTGCAAGGGGGTCGGCCAAGCATTAGCTTGGAGCCCAAGAAGTGGCCGGCGAAAGCATGGCTTGGTAACCAAGCTAGGGGCCGACCACTAGGATAAAAAGGGGATTTTATTTTTATTAAAATCTTTCCTTTTATAGCCATCCACATGATTTTAAAAGAGAGTTTTAAATTTTAAAATCTTTCCTTTTATAGCTATCTACAAAGGATTAAAAGAGAGATTTTAATTTTATTAAAATCTTTCCTTATTTGTAGTGTTTAAAAGAGAGATTTTAATTTTGATAAAACTTTCCTTTTTTGTAACCATGATTTAAAAGAAAAGTTTTAATTTTAATCTTTCTTTTTTTGTAGTCATCTACAATGTTTAAAAGAGAGAGATTAATTTTTAAAACTTTCGTTTTGTAACCATCATAATAGGAAATTTAAAGAGAGAGATTTTAATTATTACTAAAATTTCCTTTTTTGCCATGCCCAAGGATTATAAAAGACAGGTAGATGGTGCATTATGGGGAACACACAACCTAAGTCCCCTCTTCTATTCCTTGGTGGCCGACCCTTTTTCTCCCTTTCTCCCTTGTGGCCGGCGGCACCTCTCTTCATCCTTGGTGGCCGGTTGTTTGGTGGAGAAGAAGAAGAAGGAGGAGGAGGAGGCCTCTTCACCTTGTTTTCTTCCTTAGGGTCGGCGGCACATCAAGTGGCATCTTCTTGTGGCCGGTTGCTTGGAGAGGAAGAAGAAGAGAAGGAAGTTTCCTATTTTGGTTTCCCTTGGTGTCCGAATTTTTTGGAGGAGAAGAAGTTGTTTGGGTGGATTTCATCTTGGTAAATCATCACCCACACAACGTCCAAGAGGAGGAGAGGAATACAACAGAAGATCAAGAGGTCTTTGTTTATAAAGAAAGGTATAACTAGTTCTTAATTCCGCAGCAAAACTAGCTTTTCTTTGGATCCTGAAATACCAACATAAGAGGCTAGCGATTTCGTGTTTCATTTTTTATGTTTCATTTTTTATGTTTCAATTTAGTGTTTTGATCTTGTGCTTCTATTGAGGTCTCTGTAGTTAAACCTAGGGTTATTGTAAGAAGTTTAAATATCCAATTTCTTTGAAAGGCTTTGTCTAGGAAGTGGTGAATGATCCCATACCCAAGAAGGTCGAGTGCCTCGCCATGTTTAACCTGGAAGTCAATCCTTGAAATAGATATTTAATCAACTTCTGTAACATGGATGAACTTGGATTAATAATGTTAAGTATTGTTTGCAATCTAAGTTTTAACTACTGAAGAACACATGAGTTGAACTTGAAGTAAAAAATGTTAAGTTCTGTTTCCAATTCAAGTTTAACTCATGAGGAACACATAGGTTGTTAGGAAAGTTCTATGCTTGTACAAATTTTTGTATAGGGGAAGCAGAACGGAATTCCGAGTAGCATCCAACAATTGATATGAAAGCTAGTTTTCTGCCTCTGTGTGTTTGGTTTTCAGTTAAATTGTGCACTTTTCATACATAAATTTAGGTAGGATAATGGTAGGATGTGCAAATAGATTAACTCTGTGGTTGCAGGCATCCTAGTTTCAACTATTATGATCCTATTGTGTTTGTGTGTGATTGGACCCTCGGGCATGTCGAGGGAATTTTATGTGTGTGCATGATTGTAATTATTAAATACAGCAGGAGCTGTATTAGTTTTAGAATTTTACATTTTGTTCGATCTAAATTACATGTACATTCCCTTGTGGAATATAGGATCGATAAATGTAAAATTTTATTTTTGTCGTGGATCGTATCCTTGCGAGGCGTGGTGCTATTTGAGGACCAGAGGCGCAGTGGAAAAGGAAGCAAGATAGACGCGATGACATGACCCGTTGGCGGTGGCTAGGGTTGGTGGCACACGGAGGATAGCTATGGATGAGACCATAATAGTTGAAAAATTATTTTTCATATTTATTGCCTTTTATGCTGATGTGTTGTGTGTGTGTGCATGTTAAAATTCCTCGTTTTAAATAACTAAGTGGGAGAGGAATTATTTAAATTCCACGGTCTCCATTACTGATTTGTAAGTGATGCATTCAAACTTGCGTGTTGTCTCTGAGTGCCTTCCTCCATAATAGATGAGTTTGTTTACGGATCACTAGATCAAACTTCCTTTATGGATGATTATAGGAAATTATTTAGATTTGTGTGATCATCTCCATATGAAGGGGCATAATCCTATTTAATGGACTAAGTATCAAGTAATGATATACACTTAGGTGTATTTAATAGTATCCTCCCCATCGGAGTCACTGCTATTATTTGTGTGATCGAAGAAAAACCAACTATTAATTTTATTTGTCATAAAGTTAGGTTGACAAGATAATAAAATTAATGGGTAAACCCCCCTCTTACAAATGTTTGAATTTATATATGTCCACACTATCGTGGCATATAAAATTCACTGTGTTTTGAGGTGTTGGTGAATTTAAATGATATTGTTTGAGGAATCAATATTATTTTAAATTCTTATGTTTTGACCAAATATTTTGTGATTCTTAGGATTTCAAATGGCCTTCAATCCTCTTGCTATTATATTGAAAGATAATAAACTTACTGGACCCAATTATATAGATTGGAAGAGAAACTTGGACATTATCTTAACTGCTGAAGTCTACAAGTTCGTACTTTATGAGATTTGTACAAGCTTGCCTAATAGTGATTCTAGTGAAGAGGAGATTGAGTGTCAAAAGAAATGGGTCAGGGCAGATGAGATGACGCGGTGTTACATTTTGGCTTCTATGTCAAATGTATTGCAATATCAACATCAGGCCATGCTTACTTCTTATGGCATGATGCGTAATCTCAAGGAACTCTTCGGACACCAGAATCGGGCTGCTAGACAACAAGCTATGAGAAACTTGATGACGACCGCCATGACTGAGGGGGCACCCGTAAGGGATCATATCCTTAAAATAATGGCTCATTTAAATAAGATAGAAATCCTTGGGGCTGAAATCGATGGGGAAACCCAGGTCGATATCATTCTCCAAACATTGCCTAAAAGTTTTGAGCTATTCCGTGTGAACTACAACATGAATAAAAGACTTTATTCGTTGGTGGAACTTTTGACAGAACTTCAATCAGTAGAAGGGTTATTTCGTCAAAGCTCTCAAATTCACATTGCTGAAAATGTTTCTGCTTCTAAACCGTAAGGTAGAAAGAAGAAAAAGAAACAAGTTGGTTCTGCAAAGAAAGTGAATCAATCTCTAGGGACTGGACTGAAAGCAGGTGTGAAGAAGCCAAAGGGCAAGTGCTTCATATGCAAGCAGTCTGGATATTGGAAGGTGGACTGTCCTCATAGAAAGGAGAACAATAGAGGTATATCTTATTCTCTAGTAGTTGAAATATGTTTAGTGGTGTTATCTACCGGTACCTGGTGTGTAGATACGGGAGCCACTGATCATGTCTGTAATTCATTGCAGGGGTTCCAGGAAACTCGACGACTACATGAAGGGGAGATTACCATCCACATAGGTAATGCTACAAAAGTGACGGCTGTTGCAGTGGGAGATGTTTATTTGTCTTTTGATAGGAATAAAAGATTGATTTTGAGAAATTATCTTTATGTACCAAGTTTTAGAAAGAACTTAATTTCAGTTTCTAAACTCTTTATGGATGGATATTCTGTTTCTTTTGATGAGAAAGTAGTTGTCAAGAAAAATAGAGAAGTTATCTGTTCTGGTACATTGGTTGACAATTTGTATACTCTAAATCCAATAAACCCCACAATGCAACAAATGGAAATTAATAACACATCTTCTAATTCTAATAAGAGAAAGCAACCTTCAGAAATGAATCAAACATATCTTTGGCATTTAAAGCTAGGTCATATTAACGTAAGTAGGACTCAAAGGTTAATAGCTGATGGACCTTTGAGTTCATTAGTGGTGGAAAATTTTCCAACCTGCGAATCTTGCTTGGAAGGAAAAATGACCAAGAAACCTTTTAAGGCCAAGGGGTATAGAGCCAAAGATGTGTTATAATTGGTTCATTCTGATTTATGTGGACCTATGACTATCCAGGCAAGAGGTGGTTTCGAATATTTTGTCTCTTTTATAGACTACTATTCGAGATATGGGTATATTTACTTGATGCGCCGCAAGTCTGAGTGTTTTGATAAGTTCAAAGAGTACAAGGTTGATGTGGAGAAACTTAATGGTAAAAGTATCAAGACACTACGGTCTAATTGTGGAGGCAAGTACCTCTTAGAAGAGTTTAAGAGTTACTTATCAGAGGCCGGGATTCAATCCCAACTGTCTGCACCTGGTACACCGCAACAGAATAGTGTGGCAGAACGAAGGAATAAGACTCTTATGGAAATGGTTAGATTAATGATGAGTTATTCAGAATTACCAAATTCGACTTGGGGATATGCTCTGGAAACGCCAGTGTACATTCTGAACTTGGTACCTTTTAAGTCAGTACCATCTACTCCCACAGAATTGTGGAATGAGTGTAAGTCTAGTCTGAAGCATATTCAGATTTGGGATAGTCCAGCACATGTGTTGAAGGGAGATACTGACAAGTTGGAATCACGTACAGAAGTTTGCTTATTTATGAGTTATCCTAAAGGAATGAAAGGTGGTTTATTTTATAGTCCTAAAGATCAGAAGGTCATTATTAGCACCAATGCCCGATTTTTAGAAGAGGACTATGTAATTGTCATGCCCCGAGGGAGTCCCTGTCCGAAGAAATTTCGGCAGCACCTCCCCTGTACGGGTGACAATCTGAAGCAATTCTACATACAAAATATACATCAGCCACAAGCGGTTGGAATATACACACAACCATGCAGTTTGTATCATCAGCCCACTCGGCTGGAACAAAATAAACAACCACGCAGTTATATATATATTTAACAGCCTACACAGCTGTACTAAAAACCACAAACACAGTGGAAAAGGACAACACATACAACCGATAACTAAAACTGCTAGCCGGCTAGGCTTACACAACACAACAATATAACAACTCCAGAAACAAAATCGGAATACTACACTAATTACACCAATTATAAATACCGAAGTAAAAATACACAAAAGCGTAGACATGTCTTCTGATGTGATGTGGGGACCGGCAGCCAGGATACTCCAAGCATCTCCATAAACAACCTAGTAACTGAAAAAGATAGTGTCCACGGGGGTGAGTTCAACAACTCAGCAGATACCTAGTTGACATGTATAGTAAATTATAACAAATAGTAATAACTATGGAGTACAGTCTCCTGAACAAAAGAAGGTAATGCATAATAGAAAAGGCTGAAGAGGACTATACTCACCAGGGCCACCTATCAGAATAATCAGGTCGTCCGACCGAAAGTGTCATAAATCCTGTATGCATGTTAAACATATGCATCCATCCAAATGCAGCATATAAGTGCAGCAAACACAAGCAATAAATGCATAAAGGCGTATGATGCCAATGATGCATCCTGGTCACCCCTGACGCCAGTCAGCCATCTCACACACAATGGTGAGACCTAGTGGGTAGGGTTGTGACAACTATGCACTCTGACATCACTGCTCCTGATGAGTGACCGAGTGGACGGGATGCTGTCGAAGTACTCCTATCCTCTTACCCCAAATCATAAATGGGGGAGCTCAATGTTCTCATCTCCCGATACACAATGGCGGGGAGGTATCTCTGCCAGCTACCATGCTGAGTCACCTGACCAACGGAGCCAAACAGAGCCCACCGTCTACCGGATACCACGCTGCTACACTAAATGCCAGCGGAGCCAAACAGAGCAGAACTGTCTGTCGGCTACCACGCTGAGTCACCTGACCAACAGAGCCAAACAACAGAACCACCACACACCTGCCTGATATACCATAAATCCATGAGTGGTGGTGTGTGTAGTACATATAACTGGCGATGTGCTCAACCATAGTGGAGCTGACAATCGCGCAACATGCAATCATGATGCATGACACTAAGCATAGCAATAAACTGATCAGCATAACCATATCTATATATATAAAATGAGTACCGTAATATCGATGGTCAAAATACCAAGATCTCAAGTACACAGGTCAGATAGGATATCAAAAACCTAAGTCCTGAATATAACAAGCATGGTATGTCACTACCTCTCTGAGCATATATATATATAATCATGTGGGTACTAGCATAAAATGCATATTAGGTGAGCAAAACAAGCATATAACAGATCAGGTAGTGACCAACCGAAACAAAAACGAACATAATCATTACTATAAGTTATAACCTACTAAACATATCAACATGACTTAATCAAAGATAAGTCAAGGTACCCGCCTTAAAATCTGTCGATCATGATAAGCTATCCCGCGTCGCAACGCTCGCCTCGTAACAAAGTCCTGAGATCACATACTGTATTTAGTTAATTACTTATACAGTAAATAACTAAATAGACTCACCAATCAAATTAGGGAAAACCCTAATCGCAATAATTAACCTAATTTCTTAATCTAATTAGGTTTAACTAAATCCACAATCTTTCACTTCAATCCAATCAACCTATCAACCATATCATCAATCACAAACTCTACCATCCTTTAGAAACTTAATTTAGCAACATACTAATAAAATACCCAAGGTACATCACTAGAAAAGCACTGACCTTGAGGTATGACCGAAACTCCAGTAGCTCAGCAACCCTACCAATCACTGCCAAGAGCTCAATCCATAAATCCAATTATATAGTAAAAGATTTGCTGAAACCTTAATTCAAAACACTAAAGCTCACCTCAACAGAACCTTACCTCAATTCACAGCCATTCATGCTGCTGGTGAAGGGTTGTTTGCTACTGGAATGAAGGTTGTCGGCTAGTGCAATTCAAGGTAAGCAGCTCTACTGTGGCAGCAAGTAGTAGAGCACCGCTGTGATCAATGGAGAGGTGTTGCTAGCCGCCTAATCTGCCATCAACAACTAAGATCTAGCATCATGGTGATCGACAACATCACGATGTCCTACCACCGGGATGAAGGAAACCCTATCCTTTGGTGGAAGAAAATGAAGGCATGGCAAAATTAGGGCACGGTAATAAAAAAAAATATAGAACCACAGTGAAGAGAAAACTAGGGCACGGACCAGACGCGATCGACTGGAGGGATCTTGGCTGCTGGTGCTAGGGCAAAAATAGGGCAGCAATCGCACTAGATCAGAGGCACGAGGAGGAATGGAAGCTTCGGCCGGCTGTCGACGCTAGGGCAGAGGGGAGTCTAGGCCGCGTCGGCTGTGGCGACAACAACAGCGCTAGGGCTTGGATGTCGGCGATCGACTGAGAAGAGGAGGTGGGCAGATCGACACTGGCGTGATGGGATCTCCGCGGCAAAGGAGCGACCATCGGCTGGTTGCGTGGAGATGCCAAGAACAAAGGAAAGAAAGATCGGAAGGGCTGCTCGGTCGGCGGTGGCTTCGGCGTCGCAGGAACAGGAGATCGCGCGAGAATGGGGCGAAGCTCCACACCTTGAGAGGGAGAGGAAGGATGCTCAGCGTCGGTGATCGGAACGAAGGAGTCGCCAGAGAAGGAAGGGGGTATCGGGCAGAAGGAATCGGGGAAAGAAGTTGGGAGAAGAGAAGCGCCGACCTCTCTTTGGTCCCGGCTCACGCAAGAGGAGAAGGAACTGCCGAAAGCGGCGGTTAGGGCAGATTCGTCGCAAGGGGGAGAAGGCACGGGGAAAGAAGAAGAAGACTCGGGCGAGGTTCGGGTGAGGACACGGGGAAAAACAGAAAATAAGAAAAAGAAAACGAATTAGGAAAAGAAAAAGAAAATAATCTTTTCCTTACTTAAATGGGTAGCCTAAACAGGCTTCCCCGAGGCCTTATTTTTATCCCCGTTAACTCGTCCATACGAGCTCCGAAAAATTTCCAAAAAATCTCCAAAAATTCCGAAAAATTCTCTTATTATTATTCTCTATTTTTACGGTATTTTACATTCTCCCCCACTAATAAAAATTTGGTCCCCAAATTTCGTTATCTACCATCAACAAATACTAACAACAGACAAGAGTATAAATGTTGAACGGTAAATTAAATCACATATCTCAAGTGAAAAGATGAGGGTATCGAGCTCAGACAGTATCTTCGAGCTCCCAAGTAGCCTCCTCATCGGAATGATGATGTCATCCAACTTTAACCAGTCGGATTGTCTTGTACCGTAACTGACGCTCATTCCGGTCCAAAATCCGTACCGAAACCTCCTCATAGGTAACGTCAGGCTAAAAATGAACTGAGATATCTGTCAGCTCATGTGTCGGGTCAGGTATGTATGTCCTCAACATAGATACATGGAATACATCGTGAACACCTCTGAGGCCAAATCTCTTCACTCTTTTCGTGGGTGAAATTCGCAGAAATACATGGTCGCCAATAGAGAACGCTAGGGGTCTGCGTCTCTGATCAGCATAACACTTCTGGCGATCCTGCGCCTCTAACATCCTCGGTCTAATAATACGGACCAACTCTTCGTTCTGTTGAGCTCTATGAGGCCCCAACAACTGGACCTCCCCAACCTCATCCCAGAGGGTGGGTGTCCGACAAGACCTACTATACAACGCTTCAAACGGTGCCATCCGGATAGCCGAAAGAAAGTTGTTGTTGTAGGCGAACTCTACCAATGGCAGATGGTCCTCCCAACTGCCTCCGAAATCCAATACACACGATCTCAGCAAATCCTCTAGAGTCTGAGTGGTTCGCTCTGACTGTCCATCTGTCTGCGGATGGAAAACTGTACTGAATCGGAGCTGAGTGCCCAAGGCCTGCTACAGACTATGCCAGATACAAGACGTGAACCGGGGGTCTCTATCCGAAATAATACTCAAAGGAACACCATGTAATCTGATGATCTCTCGGCAATACAGATTTGCAAATCGATCCAGAGAATCAGTCTTCCGAATCGCTAAGAAGTGCGTAGATTTGGTTAATCGATTGACGATTACCCAAATCACGTCATGGCCTCGTCGTGTCCTCGGCAAACCCACCACAAAGTCCATGGTAATATGTTCTCATTTCCACTCAGGAACAGGAATCCTCTATAGAAATCCGACAGGTCTCTAGTACTCAGCCCTCACCTGCTGACATACAAGACATCTAGCTACAAAATCCGCGATGTCTTCCTTCATGTCGTTCCACCAATAGGAACACTTCAAATCTTGGTACATACAGGTACCACCTGGGTGGATAGCAAATCATGAGCGATGCGCCTCCTGAAATAACTCCTCCCTGACTGGGTGAAATGGAGGTACGCATAAGCGACCTCGGAAATATATAATACCAGCTTCATCTCGGGTAAACTCGGTCTGCTGCCCGGAAACTATCCGGCTGCCAATAAACTGCAAAATGCTGATCACTGGCCTGGGCCTCTCGGATCCTCGTCCTGATCGATGACTGAGCAACCATGGTAACAATAATACCCTGCTCTGCCTATCCCTGCTCCTCAAGATCTAACTCAGAGAAACCCTGAATCAAGTCCGTGACCACAACTCGATGGCAAGCTAAAGTCCCTCTGGACTTCCTGCTAAGTGCATCGGCAACCACATTAGCTCTCCCCGGTGATAGCTAATGGTACAATCATAATCCTTCAGGAACTCCATCCATCTCCTCTGTCGGAGATTAAGTTCCTTCAAAGTAAACAGATATTTGAGACTCTTATGGTTAGTGAGAATCTCAAATGTAACGCCATATAAATAATGTCGCCAAATCTTCATGGAAAAATAATGGCGACTAGCTCCCCATCATGTACAGGGTAGTTCTTCTCATGCTCCTTCAACCGACGAGAAGCGTAGGAGACTACTCTATCTTGCTGCATCAGAACAACGCTCAAACCCTGAATAGATGCGTCGGTGTAGAGGACATATCCATCCTCTCCAGAAGGTAAAACCAAAACTGAAGCCGACACTAATCTCCGCTTCAGCTCCTGGAAGCTGGTCTCGTATTCCTCGGACCACGTGAACTTCATGCCTTTCCTGGTCAGGCGTGTCAGTGACATAGCTATCCGAGAGAAACCCTCAACGTATCTCTAGAAATATCAAGCCAAACAAAGGAAGTTGCAAGCCTCCTCTATAGACTTCGTCTACTCCCAACGGTAACAACCTCTATCTCCTGTGGAACCACGGTATACTCCTACTGGTGACCGTGTGTCTCATGCATCTCACAGAAGACAACCAAAATACACACTACTGATCTTCATATATAGATGTTCTCGTCAAAACATCTCTAGAGCTATGCAAAATGGTGTGCGTGACTCACCTCGGATCAGAAATAGATCACCACATCGTCAACAAAGACAATGGAAACCAATCCAAACATCCTAGTGATACCCAAATCATCGAGTTCATGCTAACATCTAGGACACTGCAAGCCCTAATGGTGAAACCAAGACACATAATGTCCGTATCACAGACATTTCTAACCATAAGATCCTCAACAATAAACAGATCTGATCACCAACGATATAAATCACCAAAGAATAGATCCTCCGGTGTGTGAGCAACGCTCCATCACAGAAAATACCACATATGTGGGAGCAACACTCTACCACAAGAAATCCTCAATATGTAGGAGTAACACTCCACTACAAATAATCCGTAACATATATCTGCAATAAATATGGGAGCAATGCTTCGCTACAAGCAATCCACAATATATGGGAGCTACACTCCACCACAAACAACCCAAAATATATGGGAGCAACGCTCCACCATAAACCAACAATAATATGTGGGAGCTACGCTCCACCACAAACGATCCATCAGTGCTCAGGACACCTAACTATCTAGCTAGAGACTGTATGAGATCACTCTATCACAGATCACTGTGGGCAACCAAGGGTATAACACCCTAATAAGCAAATCAAATCCATCATCAACTGTATCATCATCCTAGTGGGTCAGTCATCCACTAATAGGAGAATTAGTTGACAGGGTAATACAACCAATTACATAATGTAGACACTCACATTCTACATTCCACATAGGTAGAATCATCATGTTGCTACCAATCATACACTTGACACACGTGCACACACAACATATGTATAATCGACATAATCCTCCAACTAGTACACACCAAACATACTCACAACATAGGTATAAATCATTGTGATACCTCCAACAATGCATATCAACTCGTGTGCATATATTAACATAGGTATAATCGACAATACACCTCAAACAACACTCACATGACATATATACACCTATGCCAAGAGTATAATCAACGTAATACTTCCAACAAGTCATAACAGACACGAGTGTACATTCAGAACAATCATATAATAAACAAGATACCTCGAATATTACATCGAACACATATGTTCATATCACAACACAGATTTAATCGACAAAATACCTCCAATAAACCAATCAGACCACTCGGGTATAATCTACTAGAAACCCACAATAATCATTATCTGGACAAATATACACTCACTGCATGCAATTTTGACCGTCTATCATAGAACTCCTACAACACATAATAATCAAGTGTATAAACTACACAGATATGTATAATCAGCATATTTAATCCAATCTACCACACAAACCCTATGCTACCTACTCTCATGGTTTAAGGGTAAATCTAAATAAAATCAAACATAAAGATCATACAGGAAAACATAATCATAGACAATCCAACTAGGTACATACAGTCTAAATTAAAATCCACATGGAATAGGATACATCGATCCTCAATAGACTGACCAAAATCGACAATGGTATACGGTCAATTCAGTCTTTCCACGTCAGTACGAGTCATGTACCCAAATGTGCTCAAGATATCCACTAAGCACGAATAACTCAAAGATCAGCATCTCTATAAAATAGAGTATGTTGGTCCTCTACTGATTGAACCAACAAAACTAAATCGGTCCCCTTCCAACTGATCAAGATTACATTAATCCTCTTCAAGCAACTATGGTAAATCAAACTTCTACTGATCGATCTAACAATAGTAGATCAATTATCTACTAATAAAATTAATTAAGATAAAATGATATACTACTGGCTAAGTCAACATGAATATGTAGATACTATCTACTACACGGCTAAAAATAACAAAGACTGGTATGTGCCTCGATCTTCTAACCAACTAATCGTAACAGAAGCTAAAACTATTGGGGGTATAATATATAAAATCACCAAAGCCTATAATCCTTAATCTCTATTAAGGTTAATCAAGATCAGTGGCTAACCCATCACATATAATATATGCCACAACAACCAGACAGGTACTAATAAAGAATACTAATACATGTCATAAACTATAATAGTCAACAGTGCATATACTAACCAAAAGGTAGGATAACACATACCAACATACCTCCTATAGCTTGGAGATGTCCTGTCGCTGCCAGGTCCCAAAACCCGAAAAGTCACATCAAGAAGACTAAAACACGAAATCCAAAACACGAGATATAAAACTCGTACCGTACTCTGATACCAAATAAATTGGTATTAGATAAATCTTGAAAATCCAGAACACATAGCAAGTATCGTAACCTCGCTCTGATACCACTTAATTGTCATGCCTCGAAGGAGTCCCTGTCCGAAAATTTTTGACAACACCTCCCCTGTACGGGTGACAATCTGAAGCAATTCTACATACAAAATATACATCAGCCACAAGCGGCTGAAATATACACACAACCACGCAGTATATAAGTGCAGCAAACACAAATGCAGTATATAAGTGCAGCAAACACAAGCAATAAATTCATAAAGGCGTATGATGTCAATGATGCGTCCTGGTCACCCCTGACGCCAGTCAGCCATCTCACACACAATGGTGAGACCTAGTGGGTAGGGCTGTGACAACCGTGCACTCTGACATCACTGCTCCTGATGAGTGACCGAGTGGACGGGATGCTGTCGGAGTACTCCCATCCTCTTACCCCAAATAATAAATGGGGGAGCTCAATGCTCTCATCTCCCGGTACACAATGACGGGGAGGTATCTCTACAGGCTACCATGCTGAGTCACCTGACCAACGGAGCCAAATAGAGTCCACCGTCTGCCGGCTACCACGCTGCTACACTAAATGACAGTGGAGCCAAACAGAGCGGAACTGTATGCCGGCTACCACGCTGAGTCACATGACCAACGGAGCCAAACAGCAGAACCGCCACACACCTACCTGATATACCACTAATCCATGAGTGGTGGTGTGTGCAGTACATGTAACTGGCGATGTGCTCAACCATAGTGGAGCTGACAATCGTGCAACATGCAATCATGATGCATGACACTAAGCATAACAATAAACTGATCAACATAACCATATCCATATATATAAAATGAGTACCGCAATATCGATGGTCAAAATACCAAGATCTCAAGTACACAGGTCAGATAGGATATCAAAAACCTAAGTCATGAACATAACAAGCATGGTATGTCACTACCTCTCTGAGCATATATATATATAATCATGTGGGTACTAGCATAAAATGCATATCAGGTGAGCAAAACAAGCATATAACAAATCAGGTAGTAACCAACCGAAACAAAAACGAACATAATCATTACTATAGGTTATAACCTACTAAACATATCAACATGACTTAATCAAAGATAAGTCAAGGTACCCGCCTTAAAATCTGTCAATCATGATAAGCTATCCCGCGTCGCGACGCTCACCTCGTAACAAAGTCCTGAGATCACATACTGTATTTAGTTAATTACTTATACAGTAAATAACTAAATAGACTCCCCAATCAAATTAGGGAAAATCCTAATCGCAATAATTAACCTAATTTCTTAATCTAATTAGGTTTAACTAAATCCACAATCTTTCACTTCAATCCAATCAACCTATCAACCATATCATCAATCACAAACTCTACCATCCTTTAGAAACTTAATTTAGCAACATACTAATAAAATACCCAAGGTACATCACTAGAAAAGCACTGACCTTGAGGTATGACTGAAACTCCAGTAGCTCTGCAACCCTACCAATCACTGCCAAGAGCTCAATCCATAAATCCAATTATATAGTAAAAGATTTGCTGAAACCTTAATTCAAAACTGTTGGTGCAATATCCCTTAGGTCAAGGTTGACTGTTTTGACCAAGCTTGAGTCTTGGTCATAGTTTCGATGTTTGACAATACATGTAGACACATGGACAATGCAGGTGAAAGTCCTAGTGAGTGAAGCTAGGCAGTATGGAAATCCTGGTGAGTGAAGCCAGGTGAAAGTCCTAGTGAGTGAAGCTAGGCAGATGGAAATTCTGGTGAGTGAAGCCAGGTGAAAGTCCTAGTGAGTGAAGCTAGGCAGTATGGAAGTCCTGGTGAGTGAAGCCAGGAGGAAGGAAAATCCTGGTGAGTGAAGCCAGGTGAAAGTCCTAGTGAGTGAAGCTAGGCAGATTGAAAACCCTAGTGAGTGAAGCTAGGTGAAAGTCAAAGTAGGTCAAGAGAGTGACCGGATACTTGGCATGAAAGAAAAGTCCAAGTGGGTTAAAGGGATTGACCGGACATTTGGTGAGGGAGTCCTAGCAAGTCAAGGGAGTGACTAGATGCTAGGCATGACGTACCAACAGGTTAAGGTTGACCGGATGTTGGTTTGGGACTTGGTTTTGGGCAAAAACCAAGTGCTGGATCGATCAGTGGATCAATCCAGGCTCTGGATCGATTAGTGGATCGATCCAGACCTTTCCCAGTGAACAGAAAGCCTCTGGATCGATCAGTGGATCGATCCAGAGGTCTCAATCGATCAGTGGATCGATTGGGACGCTGCTGCTTCGCGCGATAAGCGCTGGATCGATCCGTGGATCGATCCAGGCGTTTTTCCTGAGCACATAGGCGCTCTGGATCGATCCATGGATCGATCCAAAGCCTCCCCGATCGATTGGAAAAAATCGAATCGATCGGGATCCGACCGTTGAGTCGTATTTGAGCCGCAGGCGAGCGTTGTCTTCGGCACTTCTTCACCGATTCATTTCAGATCTTCACCAGCTCCTCCACAGCTCTTCTCAAGCTCGAGATCGCCAGTTCTTGAAGGTTCTTGGAGGCTCTTCCAAGTCAAGAGGCGGATCAAAGCAAGAAGAAGAAACTAGGGTTAGCGTTTGTACACTCATTGTAAGCTTGTAAGCTTGTATTTCTTTACTACCCTTTCTTCTTCTTGTATTGAGTCTTGTAGGGATTCTCCGCCCTTGGTAGTTACCATAAAGGAGAGTTTCATTAGTGGAGGGTGTGTGTGTTGGTGTGGATCCTTGGACTAGTCACCTCTTGTGAGGTGGATACCAAGTAAACCAACCGTGTTAGCGTTGTGTGATTTGTTTCTGTATTTTCCACTGCACATCTTCGAAGAAACAAGCAACGCCGAACAACGAGCACGCGACGAGATATTCACCCCCCCTCTAGCTACTTTTGGTCCTAACAAGTGGTATCAGAGCCAGGTCGCTCTTCACTGGAATCATCGCCGGATGAGTCAAGCATAACAAGAAAAGCTAGAGGGTGAAGAAGTTGGAGAAAATTCTTCAAGTTCAAGATTTTATCAAGCTCAACTTCAAGATGCAATTCCAAGATGGACTTGGATTTGATACAAGGGTGGCTCCACCATACACATCCACAAGCTTCGATTCTTGGAAATCAAGAATCGAAAATTTTCTTATGATGGAGATAGAGCAATGGTTTGCTCTTATGGAAGGCTTCAAGGCTCCAACAAACTCCAAGGGCAAGCTTCTCAAGAAAAGCAAATGGAGCTCGGAGCAAGTCCAAAGGTGCGAGGCAAATGACAAAGTGACCAAGCTTTTGGTAAATTTATTGCCAAGCACCATCCTTTGTAAAATTGGAGAATTTGAAGATGCAAAGGATTTATGGAGTAAATTGACCAAGCTTCATGAAGAGATCCCCTCCACTGTACAAGAGCAAGAAGTATCCAGAGAGGGTGACTCTTTGGAGCAAGACCAAAAGGAGGACTCCGAGGTTGAGAGATGCTCAACCTCCGAAGAAGAAGTCCAAGAAGAAGCTTCATCCTCAAGGGAATGCATCGAAGGGAACAAGGAGGGAGCATACTCTTTGTTTCATATTCAAGATGATGAAGCCTCCACCTCTAGGATTGAGGGGGAGCGATCCTTGGTGACGCCGGATCAAGAAGAAGGAGAAGCCTCCACATCCGGGTCAAGAGACGAAGAGGAGGAAGAAGATTCTACCTCCACAAGTCAAGAAAAATCAAATGGAGGGGAATCAAGGTCCGATCAAGAGGAAGTTTCCACCTCCGGATCCAAAGGAAAAGATGCCACCCCTACAAGCAAAGGTATAAATATTTCAATTAATAATAAAATTCATATTATATGCTTTGAATGTAGGGAACATGGGCACTACAAAAGCAAGTGCCCTAAATTGGCCAAGAAGAAGGGTCAAGTGGCACCAAAGGGCAAGGAGAAGCCAAAGGAGACCATCCCCGGAACAAAGAAGAGCAAGGAGCACATTGTGTGTTTTTCTTGCAATCAAAAGGGGCATTACCGGAGTCAATGCCCTAAGGGGAAGAAGATGGTCAAGGCTCAAGGAGGAAGCTCAAGTCAAGGGGGAGCCTCTAAGATAAAAAGGAAGGTAACTTTTATTGAGCCTACCCCTTTACATTATGGTAAAAAGCATGATAGTTCTAATTTTTATCATTTTAATGCAATTTACCATAAGAATAGAAAGCATGAGGGCTTTAAGGAAAAGCATGTGGCCCTACATGCCAAAACTACCCAACCTAAGGTTAGGAAGGTAGATAGACACTTGGGCGGGAACACTAAGGATAATAGATACATGCCCAAGAACAAAAAAGCTCATGGACCAAAACCTAAGGATTTAATGATAGAAAATCAAGTCTTGAGGTCAAGACTTGATAAAATGGAAAAGACCCTAAAAAGGATGGAAAATATCCTACAAGGGCAAAATGAGAAATACCTAGGGCTAGGAAAATCAAAGCCATCCAATGGCCATAGAGGGTTGGGATACAAACCAAAGGCTAAGAAGGATGTGCCCTCGTACCATAGAGTTCCATATAGTTATGGAACAAACCCTAGGTCCAGTGGTCAAGCCAAGAATACTAGGGAAGTCATCCCTAAGAGTATTTTTGTGATAAATGTGACTAAGACTTCTAAGAAGTCTAAGAAAGTCACTAACAAGGTCACAAGGGAGGCTATCCCTAGAGTTGACCTAGAAAATGTGACCAAGGCTTCTAAGAAGCCCAACAAGGTCACTAGGAAGGTATATAGGGAAGTAATCCCTAGTGAGTACCTAGAGCATCCAAGGAGCACCAATAGGTGTTGGCTTCCTAGGAGCATTTTCTCTACCCCATAGATGGGTTAGAGAGTGTCAACTCCGATTAGAAGGGTAGTTAACCCAACTTTGAGGAAATTGGTACTCAAGGAGCATTTTCAAGGTTTTTGTTAACCTTTGAAAATGAAATAGAATTATTATTTACTCTTTGAAAGAGTAAAATGTGCCTAATGGTGGAAAATTTGATTTTATCTTAAATGGCATAAATTGAGAAAATCTATAGAAATACCAAGTTGGGATTTTGGTATTCTCTTAGAAATTTAAGGCAATCCGGGCCTTGATTTAAGTGATTACTCTTATGGGAAAATGAAATATGCCAACATTTGAGGAATGTTTTAAATTTTTAATTGGCATAATTAATTCAAGAGATTAAAGAAATGTCAAGTTGGGTTTTGGCATTTTCTTAAGGAAATTGGGCAATCTAGGGTTTATGCTTTAGAAATAGCTAAGTGATTAAGGATACTTAGATAGGAAATCTAGGTATATTTTATTTATGCTAAACCTTGCCATGATTGTTTGCCCATCATATGCCATGACATCATGTCTATTTTTGCATTCATGACTTATTATGAAAAGCTCAAAAATATCATGTCATGACATACATACATCATGTAGTAATAGGATATTTTCCTTTGAAAAATTAGTTCCTTTTGATGTATTCCATAACATTATCATGCATTAAGTTTAATTCCTTGTAATTAAAGTCAAATGGCATTTAACAACACTCATTAACAAGTGACATCCTAGGTGGATGTCTAATATCTCTAAAATGCCTAGATAGATATGCATGATCCCTAGAATAGGGCAAAACCAAAATCTCACATCTCACAAGACCTATAAGATGACTTGTATGTGTTTTAGTGCACATTAGATACAAGTGAGATGTTAGGATGATGAACAAAACTCAATATGTTGATTTAGTGCATTCTTTTGAGTTTTAAGTTCATCAAAACACATAGTTATGTGTTTTCCCATCATTGGGAAAGCTACTGTACAAGTCATGTGCATTAAGCCCAAGGAACATGGTGGGATATTGGTTTGAAAATGTTTTCAAAATGATTTTGGAAAACCTTGGTGAAGGCTATCTTTTGATAGTAATCACCATTGAATAGTTAAACACAAACTTGAAGAAAACACTAAAGTTTTTGCAAGTTTTCAAGTTTGTGTCAATCTTTGAAAATATGAAGTATTTTCATAGAAAACTATTTTTCCTTGATAGTATATGCCCTAAATAATGCCTACACGAAATTTCATGATTTTTGGATTTTTGTAGAATTTTCTAGGGATTTCTGAAGTTGGCTGATTTTGAAATTCAGCAACTATCAGAGCTCCGATCGATCCATGGATCGATTGGGGTGCCTGAATCGATCCGTGGATCGATTCAGAAGGCAAGTCTCCCGCGAGCAGAAGCTCGCTGGATCGATCAGCCGATCGATCCAAGAAGTCTGAATCGATCAGTGGATCGATTCAAAAAGGTTCAATCGATTGGAACCCAACTCCAATCGATCCAAGTTACTGATTTTGGCTGGGAAAGCCTGATTTCAACATCTTTAAACCTATTTTAGTCTAGGTAACCATTCCAAACCCCTCAAAATACATTTGTATACATAAAAAGGGTGTTTTCGTGTTGAAAACAAGGATGGATTGGTTAAGGAAGACTATATTGAAGTCTAGGGTGAGGTGTGTTTCAAATTTTGAAAATTTGAACCTCAAAGCTTCTAATTTGGGTTTCCTAAAGGATTAGGGATTCCAAGTCATTGTTGGTGCAATGACAGAAGTTACCACCATGTCTTTAGGGGGAGGGACTCTTTAAAGGCATGAAAATTATTTTTCATAAACTTGGAAGGTGGTTAACCTTCCGTTAAGTGAATAATGCTCAAGGATGGACATTTGCCTACATTGAGGAAGAATGTAGGGTTAAGGATAAATGAAGGGTATGAGACCTTCATTATCGTGTTGGTCACAACGAGTGAAGTTGTGAACAACGATGAGCAACTCTTCAGGGGGAGAGTTTTCAACAATGGGGCATTTGTTGAAGTGTGTCCAAAATTGAGGCACGGGTTTATGTGTGCTCAAAGATGGGTTGATGTGTGCCAATAGGGGGAGAATGTGTGGTTTAAGTTAGGCCTTCATTACCTATGGGGGAGGTCATAGGGGGAGAATGAAGGGAACCAACATTCATACTTTGGCATGAATGGAGTTAAGGCTATGGGATTAGCTTAACTCAGAATGGTCCAAACTTAAAGGTATTGTCAAATATCAAAAAGGGGGAGATTGTTGGTGCAATATCCCTTAGGTCAAGGTTGACTGTTTTGACCAAGCTTGAGTCTTGGTCATAGTTTCGATGTTTGACAATACATGTAGACACATGGACAATGCAGGTGCAGTTGTGCATATGGGGAAATTCTGATGAGGGTGAAAGTCCTAGTGAGTGAAGCTAGGCAGATGGAAATCCTGGTGAGTGAAGCCAGGTGAAAGTCCTAGTGAGTGAAGCTAGGCAGTATGGAAGTCCTGGTGAGTGAAGCCAGGAGGAAGGAAAATCCTGGTGAGTGAAGCCAGGTGAAAGTCCTAGTGAGTGAAGCTAGGCAGATTGAAAACCCTAGTGAGTGAAGCTAGGTGAAAGTCAAAGTAGGTCAAGAGAGTGACCGGATACTTGGCATGAAAGAAAAGTCCAAGTGGGTCAAAGGGATTGACCGGACACTTGGTGAGGGAGTCCTAGCAAGTCAAGGGAGTGACTAGATGCTAGGCATGACGTACCAACAGGTTAAGGTTGACCGGATGTTGGTTTGGGAGGTTTGGGACTTGGTTTTGGGCAAAAACCAAGTGCTGGATCGATCAGTGGATCGATCCAGGCTCTGGATCGATTAGTGGATCGATCCAGACCTTTCCCAGTGAACAGAAAGCCTCTGGATCGATCAGTGGATCGATCCAGAGGTCTCAATCGATCAGTGGATCGATTGGGATGTTGCTGCTTCTCGTGATAAGTGCTGGATCGATCCGTGGATCGATCCAGGCGTTTTTCCATAGCACAGAGGCGCTCTGGATCGATCCATGGATCGATCCAAAGCCTCCCCGATCGATTGGGAAAAATCGAATCGATCGGGATCCGACCGTTGAGTCGTATTTGAGCCGTAGGCGAGCGTTGTCTTCGGCACTTCTTCACCGATTCATTTCAGATCTTCACCAGCTCCTCCACATCTCTTCTCAAGCTCGAGATCGCCAGTTCTTGAAGGTTCTTGGAGGCTCTTCCAAGTCAAGAGGCGGATCAAAGCAAGAAGAAGAAACTAGGGTTAGCGTTTGTACACTCATTGTAAGCTTGTAAGCTTGTATTTCTTTACTACCCTTTCTTCTTCTTGTATTGAGTCTTGTAGGGCTTTTCCACCCTTGGTAGTTACCATAAAGGAGAGTTTCATTAGTGGAGGGTGTGTGTGTTGGTGTGGATCCTTGGACTAGTCACCTCTTGTGAGGTGGATACCAAGTAAACCAACCGTGTTTGCGTTGTGAGATTTGTTTCTGTATTTTCCACTGCACATCTTCGAAGAAACAAGCAACGCCGAACAACGGGCACGCGACGAGCTATTCAGCCCCCCCCCCCTCTAGCTACTTTTGGTCCTAACAAAAACACCAAAGCTCACCTCAACAGAACCTTACCTCAATTCGCAGCCGTTCATGCTGCTGGTGAAGGGTTGTTTACTACTAGAATGAAGGCTGTCAGCTACTGCAATTCAAGGTAAGCCGCTCTATTGTGGCAGCAAGTAGTAGAGCACCGTTGTGATCAATGGAGAGGTGTTGCTAGCCGCCTAATCTGCCATCAACTACTAAGATCTAGCATCATTGTGATCGACAACATCACGATGTCCTACCACTGGGATGAAGGAAACCCTATCCTCTGGTGGAAGAAAATGAAGGCATGGCAAAATTAGGGCACGGTAATAAAAAAATATGGAACCACAGTGAAGAGAAAACTAGGGCACGGACCAGACGCGATCGACTGGAGGGATCTTGGCTGCTGGCGCTAGGGCAGAAACAGGGCAGCAATCGCACTAGATCAGAGGCACAAGGAGGAATGGAAGCTTCGGCCGGCTGTCGACGTCAGGGAAGAGGGGAGTCTTGGCCGCGTCGGCTGTGGAGACAACAACAGCACTAGGGCTTGGATGCCGGCGATCGATTGAGAAGAGGAGGTGGGCAGATCGAGGCTGGCGTGATGGGATCTCCGCGGCAAAGGAGCGACCATCGGCTGGTTGCGTGGAGACGCCAAGAACAGAGGAAAGAAAGATCGGAAGGGCTACTCGGCCGGCGGTGGCTTCAGCGTCGCGGGAATAGGAGGTCGCACGAGAATGGGGCGAAGCTCCACACCTTTAGAGGGAGAGGAAGGATGCTCGGCGTCGGTGATCGGAACGAAGGAGTCGCTAGAGAAGGAAGGGGGTATCGAGCAGAAGGAATCGGGGAAAGAAGTTAGGAGAAGAGAAGCCCCGGCCTCTCTTTGGTCCCGGCTCACGCAAGAGGAGAAGGAACTGTCGAAAGCGGCGGTTAGGGCAGATTCGTCGCGAGGCGGAGAAGGCGCGGGGGAAGAAGAAGAAGACTCGGGCGAGGTTCGGGTGAGGACACGGGGAAAAATGAAAAATAAGAAAAAGAAAAAGAATTAGGAAAAGAAAAAGAAAATAAACTTTTCCTTACTTAAATGGGTAGCCTAAACAGGCTTCCCCGAGGTCCTGTTTTTATCCCCGTTAACTCGTCCATACGAGCTCCGAAAAATTTCCGAAAAATCTCCAAAAATTTTGAAAAATTCGCTTATTATTATTCTCTATTTTTACGGTATTTTACAGTAATAAACCACAAGCACATGAGTAAAATTGTTCTTAAAGAAATAAGAGAAGACACGTCTACCTTGGTACCAATGGTACAAGATGAGATACCATAAGAAACTGCAACTTGTGTCACAAATGATGCACAATTACAAGCAGTGTCATGTTGTAGTGGGGAGGTTGTTCGGCAACCTGATAGATTCATATTTTTGGGAGAGTCTTCGGACTTGATTCTTGGTAAACATGAACCTGATCCCTGCACATATGATGAAGCACTCCAAGATAAAGATGCAGCATCTTGGCAAAGTGCAATGAACTCTGAAATAGAATTTATATATTCTAATCAGGTCTGGGAGCTTGTAGAACCACCAAATGGTGTAAAAGCTATTGGTTGTAAATGAGTTTACAAAAGAAAAAGAGGGGCAGACGGGAAGGTGGAAACCTTCAAGGCAAGGCTTGTTGCAAAAGGGTATACTCAGAAAGAGGAAATCGATTATGAGGAAACCTTTTCGCCGGTAGCCATGCTTAAGTCTATCCGGATTCTTTTATCTATTATCGCTCATATGGATTATGAGATTTGGCAAATGGATGTCATGACAGCTTTCCTTAATGGAAGTCTTGAAGAAAACATCCATATGAAGCAACCAGAGGGAATCATTGTGAAGGGCAAAGAGCATCTTGTATGTAAGCTCAATTGGTCTATTTATGGTTTGAAGCAAGCTTCGAGATCTTGGAACATCCAGTTTAATGAAGTGATCTAGTCTTATGGATGCATTCAGTGTCCAGACAAGTCTTGTGTATACAAGAAGAGTGACGAAAACGTGGTAGTATTTCTTGTACTATACGTAGATGATATTTTGCTCATTGGCAACAATGTCAAAGTGTTGTCAGACGTAAGGGTATGGTTGTCAAAGCAGTTTGATATGAAGGACTTGGGAGAATGTGGACATATTCTTAGGATCAAAGTAATAAGGGATTGCAAGAAAAGAATGTTATGCTTATCCCAAGCTTCATACATCGATACTATCCTAGCTCATTTTAGCATGCATAACTCCAAGAAAGGTTTTCTACCTTTTTGGCATGGAGTACCTTTATCTAAAGAGATGTGTCCTAAAATATCAAAGGAGATAGAGGACATGAAGGCAGTTCCTTATGCATCGGTTGTAGGAAGCCTAATGTATGCAATGCTATGTATGAGACTAGATATCTATTTTGCCGTGGGCATGATTAGCAGATATCAAAGTAATCCAGGACCGGGACATTGGACTATCGTAAAGCATATATTAAAGTACCTAAGATGGACTAGAGATTATATGCTAGTTTACCAGGAAGATGATTTTCTCCTTATGGGTTACACGGATTCAGACTTCCAATCAGATAGGGACAATAGTAAGTCAACCTCAGGGTATGTGTTTACTTTGGGAGGTGGAGTCATAACATGGAGGAGTGTTAAGCAGAAATGTGTTTCGGACTCCACCATGGAAGCTGAGTATGTGGCAGCCTCTTAGGCAGCCAAAGAAGCTGTATGACTCAGAAACTTTTTAATGGACTTAGATGTGATTCCTGGTTTGCCCAAAATTATCACAATTTATTGTAATAATAGTGGTACAGTAGCAAACTTGAAGGAACCACGAGTCCATAAGGCTAATAAACACATTGAGTGCAAGTACCACCTGATACGAGACATCGTAAAGCGAGGAGAAGTTGTTGTCGCCAAGATTACATCAGAAGATAACTTGGCAGATCCTTTCACTAAGGTCCTTCCGACGAGAGCTTTTGATAGGCATGTTGAGGGGATGAGAATCAGATGTATGGCAGCATAGTCTTTTAGTATAAGTGGGAGATTGTTAGGATGTATACTAAAAGCCTAGCTTTTTGTATGAACATTTATTGAATGAACATTTATTCTGTAATAAGAATCACATTGGTCAAATGTCTACATTTATGTTAAATGTAGTTGTCCATTTAATTTATATTGTAGATAACATGGTGTGTGGTGTCACACAGAAGATCATGTTATCAGTTCCTTATAAATTATAAAGAGTACCTCACGACCAAGATAGATTGGGATAAACCATTGGAATGGTTGTAGTGTAATTTGATATTAGTTTATCTTGACTATAAAATTACTCTAGTACACTATATGTGTATTGAGTAGGACCATTTGATGTTGTTCCTTTTATACTGATTGCATAAAGAACATAACCTCTGTTATTATGAATGTGCGTACTTTTAATCCCAATATAATAACCAGCACATATACTTAGTATTTATTTCTTTAATTTATCAATGGGTGAGTTTTATTCGTTAAATCAATAGGCCCGATAAGTTGGGAAATAATATTATTTATATGATGTGTTGTTGATTATAGAAGGAAACTGTGTCCTAGTTATCAAGGTTGATGATGTCCCCTTGAGGAGCTCATAAGGATTGTCATGTAAATTTTGCAGGTGGACTTAGTTCTGACATGACAATGAAGTTGAGTAGTATTACTCTTGGAGCTAGATATTAATTAAGTGAGTTGTCAGTAACTCATTTAATTAATGGACATTCGATATCTTAAATACAGGAAGACTAATGCACTCAAAATTACGTTTGAAAATTTTAAAATTCTTAAATTTTTTAACTATAATTTCAAAAGTGATATTTTCAAAAATAATCCTATTTCAAAAATAGTATTTAAAAATAAATATTTTAACAAAGATTCCTCAAGAGTTTTCAAAATTATTAGTGCAAAACTAAGGGACCCGTAGGTAATCTTTTTGATGTGTATCAAATGGGGAGAGTGATCTTAAGTTAAAAATATTTTGACTCTCAAATTTGGTATAAAACCCTAAAGACCAAATACTTAACTTAAGAAAATTATCAAACATCAAAAAGGGAGAGATTGTTGGTGCAATCAACTTCCAGGATTTTGATGTTTGACAATGTACCTAAGTCTGGTTAGTTTGGTGAAGGGTTGATCCAAACAAAACTTGATATTTGGAAGAGAGAAGTCTAGTCAGGACTAGATGACTAGCAAGAAAAAGTCCTAACTGGAGGTTATGTAAGGAGAAGTCCTAGTGAGTGAAATCAGACAATAAAAGCCCTAGAGAGTGAAGCTAGACCTTAGTAAGTGAAGCTAGGTGGTGGAAGTCCTGGTGAGTGAAGCCAAGCAATGGAAGTCCTAGTGAGTGAAGCTGGCCTTAGTGAATGAAGTTATTCAGTGAAATACCCTTGGGGGAGGTAACTCTAGGTAATGGAAAGTCTTGGATGAGTGAACTTTAAGCATGAAGCATAGTAGGTTGGGTAAACTTACAGAAGTACGGCTTGATCGTAAGGGATTGACCCTTAGATTGTAGACTTAGAGGAGGGACCTCCAAGCAAAAGGTAAGCCTAGGTCAGGTAGACTTACAGGAGTATGACTTGATTCTAAGGGATTGACCTTTAGGTGGTAGACCTGGAGGAGGGACCTCCAAGCAAAATGTAGGCCTAGTAGGTTAGGTAGACTTATAGATATAGACTAGGTTTCTATTTGTGTTTATATGATTGTTTTGCAGGAACTTAGAGCTAGAAGCAAATCAAAGAGTAGATAAATACAAATAGGTGAACTAGACTTGATGTGGGTCAAACCGAACCCAAACTGGTTCAGTAGACCGAACCAGCAGTTTAGTAGACCGACAGGTTTGATCCAAATTGTTGAGTTGTGAAATGTTGACATGGAAGATGATGTGGCAAAATATCTGGTTAATCTTTATGAGTTGGATGAGGATAAGGATAAGTCAGATGATGTGGATAGAGATAAGGCTTGATCTCGATATGGTTTTATCCAGATATGACTTCATCAGATAAGAGTTGATCTAGATAAAGATCTGATCCAACTTTATAAAAGGAGACGAAGGATCTACATTAAAAAAATCGATTCTTTATAGTACTACTATCTCCGCACTCAAAAAGCTGTGCCGCGAAGCTCTGCGATTGGGGAAGCTCCAGGAGGAGTGTGCTGCGCTCAAGACTTTTAGGTCGGCTGTCATCCTTTTTATTTGGTTTATTTTATATATGCGCTAAGCCTTTATATTATTTATGATTGTAAAACAAATTGTAAGCGGTTTCTCCGCCTCCTGAAGGTTTCCAAAAAGGAGAAAAACTAGTGGACGGGCACTTCCCCTAATTAGGCCTTGGATATATTGACCCTAGGGGTTGGACACCAAGTAAATAGTCGGTGTTCTTTTTGTCTTTATTGTTATATTTTTGCTGCTATTAACCAACTTTGATAGAATGAATGAAAGAACAGGTGTGAAAAGACAGATCGATATTCACCCCCACCACCACCCCCTCTATCGGTGCCACCTATCCTACAGTATCTCTATATTGATCTCACTTATACTTGATCTTGATAGTTAGTTTTTTTAGAATAGTTATGATTCATGGAGCTAGATTAGTATCTTTATTTTCCTAGATGCCCCCTCACTACATTTTGGTTATCGGAGATACACTCGGGTTGTGATACTCATTTGAAAAAATCAAAATCCCAAAAGAAAAATAAAACGATAGAAAAAAAAATGTGTGTGAAAAGGAATAAAGTTTTTTTATGCAAAGTGAAAAAAGGATAAAAAATAGTTTTCATGAGTGAAAACGACATAGTACCCTTTTGAGACTGAGTTAGGTTACTAGGGAAATACCTATTAGTTTCTCTCTATACCATGTACTTCTTTGAGACCTTGTATAGATAGTTTATATCACCTTGAAGGGGATGAACCTTGCATGTGGCAAGTAAGTGTACATCACTGGAGGTATTGGGAACAAGGCTAAATGACGACTTGACTAGAATTATTAGTGATTGAAACTTAAGAGTCAAGTCGCATTGCATTGCGTACTTAGAGCTTTCATTTGAGGCCACATTAAGATGATTCATATGCCTTTGCTCACTATTGAAACTATTGGATAGGATTTGATAAATTTGCCACACACATAAATTTAGATTACAAGTTTTGTTTAAGAACAAGTAAAAGTTTAAGTATGGAGGTATTTAATGTGTGTATTTCATGCATAATTTTTAGTATTATTTTGCATGCATTATGTTTCATCACATGAGCATATTTTGTATACTTTCATCTCTTTTGTATTGTTTTCACTCTTTTAGTTTGAAGAACTATTCTTTGTAATTTTTGATTGATAGAACGTGAATTTGGAGCTTAATTAGAGTTAAAAAGCCTAGGAAAGAAAGTCCACAACAAGGTACACGCTCTGGCAGTATCCCATGACATGAATGTGTTTCTCCAGTCAAAGTTAGATGTGAAACGGAGTAGCCATGGGGTTTATAGAGTTTGACATGGGCTAGTTATGCCCACAGGCATAATCATACCCTCTCTAGTAGAAGAATCAGTTTTGGTCAGCCTGCAACATGCCCAGGCGATGCCCACTACCACAGCCGTGTTCGTTGCCCCAGCCTCCAACATGCCTAAGTCATGCTAACTTGCACAATCGTGTTCGGCTGTTGTGCCTCGATAATTTTGGAAAGCTGCAATGAATTTGGAATGCTTTGGAGGCTTTGGAAGCTATAAAAGACCTATGAGGTTCATTTTGAGGGAAGAGGAGGTGTTTCCCTATAATAAAGAATCCTAGGAGAGTCGTTCGCAAGGAGCAGTCGAAGATTCCATCCATCGTAGAGCTTGGAGTTGATCCGAAGATGATGATCATCACACGACTAAGCATTCTCTTCTCCTTTTATCCTTGATTTTGTGTTGTTGAATGTCTTCTTTCTAGTTTTTTTGTTGTAACTCCATCTCCGTGAAGTAGTACTCTTAATTCTAAGATAAGTGAGTAGCCAATGTATTATTGACGCTATTTATATATATATCTATTCATTTTTATTTATCGCATGATGTGTTGATCCATCATCTAGCCTTATTGTGCATACCTGATTGTGACACTAATCGTGCATCTTCATGTCCTATGAGATGCGGGGAAGGACCAAAAGGTGAACCAAGCTCTCTAAACCATAAAGACCAAGATTTGAGAGGTTGTTCACTAAAGTAGTTCAAAATCTCATGAGAGCACCATTGGCTGTCATAGAGCTTAATGGGTTTACCTTGATTCGATGTCATGAAATAAGGGATAACACCTAGAGGACTATGGGATATCATGATAGGAGCTTCCCTGGTAAAACAGTTGCTTTAGTAAGGCTCCATTGAAAATAAACGCCACGTTTGGGTAAGCACACTAGTGTAATTTCAAAAGTCTATACCAATTATCTTGGGATAGACTACCTTCATGTGTATCAACATTGAAGTAAGAGAGTGAATAATATTAGGGTGTCAAAAATCATCATAGAGAAATCAAAATCTTAGAATTACTCCCCAAAATTGATTTTTTTTTCCTAAGACTCCTTTTGCTTTCATAATTCATTTTCTTTCTCTCACAATTCTCATAATTTTGGATTATCTAGATAATCTGCTTTGCGATTTTGACTGGTACTCGATTTATAGCCCTTGTGAGATCGATATTTTATTACTTGATGATAGTCGTAGACTATAGATTTCACCCATCATATTATGGGAGATTCTATTGTGGGTGGTGGAATTGAAGATGAGCTTCTTTAGCCTCAGTTCATCATTAGACTGAAAGGCATCTCTCAGAATGTTTTCAATAAGGCTGGGGAATTGGTTATAGAAACACTAAAGAATCTAACAGTGGAAGGTTTTGCATCTGAAGTTGTTGAAACATTCATGAACACAATTCTCACTTAGGGAGACCAACACAACCTCCTATGAAAAGCAGATGAAATAATAGGAGTATTTGCTACATATTTTTTTAGTAGTCAAACGTATTAGTTTATATCTAGCACACATCTATCCATAATAAATAATTATCAAGTTGATGTTAGAGGATCTTCCTTCTGGACTATCATTTGTTATTATTTTAAATTCAAAGACGAGTTCTTTTTAACTTGGGACAATTGATGCAGGACTGACATGGGTGGAGCCAAATTTTAACATGCCATAACATTTAACTCAGGTATCAGAATAAACGATCTATGGTGCAAATCAAAGCTCGTTCAGAAATATATATTGGTTATATGGTAAAACCTATAACTAACCAGTTTTGGTTTAAAAAATATTATTCAGAGTCTTTTCGAAGGCTCCGAATATTTTTTTACTATTGATAATTTTTTTTTTGGTATTTAAGAGTATTTTCATAACATTTTATACTCAAATTTCACACAAAATTTTACTCCAAAAATGACATGATATATATTCAGCAAGTGACAAGAACAAATCATTCTTTAAATTCAATTATTGCCTTTTTCTTAATCTTGGTTCTAATCTTATTATAAACATCTAATATTATTTAACAAATAATTTTATCTCATTGTCACCTAGAAGGTCCTTATGATTATAAAATTTACTAGAATCTAGATGGACAAGCAAATGACGTTAGTAAAATATTTGCCCAAGTAGAACGAACTCAAATAAAGAGCAACAATGGGAGAAATCATGACTCCAGGTGGCATTGCAGAATATTTTTTTAGTTTCTCAGTCATTTAAAAATCGAATCTTAGTCTTGGTGAATTAACGAATGAATTTTTTTTAATAGACAATTGACCTAAAAATATTATGTTGATGATCTGTCTGAGTATTTCCTGATTTATCCTAATAATCGGTAGAATATTTTTGTAGGACTGAATCAATCACTTTAAAATTAATTAATATAAATTGAATATATACTTCCAATTTTAAAAATAATAAGAGAAATATTTATATTTTAAAATCAACATAATATACCAAACACTTTGCTTGTAATCAAGAACTTCCTTCAATACATGATGAATATGAATGATATAATGAAAAGACCAATTCTAATCAACACAAACTTTGTCCACGGCATGTATATAAATCTCTTATTTGCCTTCCAATATTGCTTCAGAGACATAATCAAAATTTTGCCTCATGCTCTCTACGATCAAAATCTTACTACAAACCCTTTCTAGTTACAAATTCTCTAACCTTAAATAAGCACTGTATGTTGTGGTTGCAACACAAACAAAAATCACAATCTCACGATAAACAAAAATAACAAACAAAACGTACAAAATTATGGTCATCATTCAAGGTGTTGGATCACTAGCCCATGAACTTCATAATATGTCATAAAAACCACTCTTCGCACGTAGTAAGTTACATAGTCCACTAATCGCATGACCTTAAAATTTTCAATCTCAATCAATCCTACCATATTGTTTCACCTAAAAATCATCTCAATTTGCCTGACATTGACACTTGTTAAATTCATCAATGTCTCAAATTTCACAATGATCGTCTATTGTTTATTTGATATCATAAGGTGCATTATGACTCAAAGCTCTTGTTGCACTTCCCACCCATGACAAGAATCTTAGGGATCTATCTATACTATCGAATCTTACTATAGTCGTCTTATAACAGTGTAACGCCCGAAAATTCTCAAACTTGCATTATAAATATTCTATGATTTTTCTGGAATTTTTAGATATTTTTCCGGAATTTTTCCGAGTAGCGGAAGTGGAAAAAAAAATAATAAGTATAAACGAAAACGGCCTAGGCGGGAATCGAACCCGAGACCTATGGTTTAAGGGATAATGTTAGTAACCAGTTGAACCCAGCAGGGCCGTGCTGAAAGAGAAGGGAAACATTTATATTTATATTTGAGTTGGGCCTAGTATCCACTTAATATAAATTAAATAACTTAAGTTGGGTTGGTTTAAGTTTTGGTTCGGCACCTCCTCACCTCACGCCACTTTTCTCTTCCAAAACCTCACCGCCGCCTCTCCCTCCTTCTCCTCTTCCTCACGCACGGCACACCAAGGCAAGGGTCCATAGGTTCATCTTCCGGCGACGACTCCAACACGAAAGAGGTTCTTCTCCGCGAGAGGAACGTGAAGACGTGATCGGATCGTCGAGAGGATCATCTCCACCGGAACTCTAGCGAATAGAATCGTAAGAAATTACGATCAAGAGGTAAGAAACCCCTCACCTGCGGTATAATAGCTCCGTTTGGTTTCCTACGCATTAGTTTTAGCTATATGCAGTTTTTTTTCGGCACATAGGGTGTGTTTAAACCCTCCTCGAGGATTAGGGATCTAGTTGAGCACCTCTAGACGGGCCGGACACGTTGTTCTCCTTTAGTTGGAGATTCTAGACGTTGTCGGGTGCCTAGAGGTGATCTCCCTATTAGAGGAGAGAGTTGGAGCACACCAAGTGTTCGGTAAAATGTTAGTGTAGCTAAATACCACCTCAGTTATGTATAAAAGCTCAGTTAAATGCATTAGAAGCATTTAAAACAGCACATTAGTTTAGTTCAGTTTTATGGGACTACGGTCCAATGGGTGGGCTCCCACAGTCGCCTCTAGGTTCAGATAACCTAGCTCTAGGTTCAGATAACCTAGAAACAGCAAGTTAAAACAGTTAGCTATATTCAGTATTTTATTTTCAGTGGCACTGTACTGGATCAGATATCCATTGGGTTGGACTCCCACAGTCGTCCCTAGGTTTAGATAACCTAGTTAACCCTACTAAATTCGGGACTTGCAAACCCGGGTCTAGTTAGGGATGCGCAGCTGCCGGGCCCAAACAGCATGATTATGTATTTTCACTTACTATGTATTAGTTTTCAAAACTCAAAAAAAAAAAAATCAGTTATGTTAGTTGAGTTTGAATTAAGTACCAGTTTAGCTTCAGTTTAGCTCTTCCTTGCTTATACTTTATGATAGCTCATGTTCAGTTCTTGATTTCAATGCTTGTATGATCATATGCCATGTTTATATGTTTAGCCTAGTCAGTTTATTTCAAATAGCATGCTTTAAAAATCATATTGCATCGTCGCATGTTTTTGTGAGGTAGATGGTTTCTTACTAAGCTTGTTAGCATACAGATACTACTTTTCTTATACTGCAGATAAAGGTAAAGGAAAAGTGGACTAGCAGTGGAGGCTGGAGGTCAATGCAGATGAGGAAGTGTGTGTATGGAACTGGAATCAAAGGTCCTTAGGGGGCGTAGCAAATTGAGCATTAGACTCTTTAGCATTTACTTTAGCATTTTATTTATTGGTTTTGGTTTTCATGTTCTAGGCACTTTTAGTTGTGTGTTGCCATGAATTCCTAAACTATGCCCTATGTTAAGTTAGATTACTAGTTTATGTCGTTAAAATGTTATTACATGTTGTTAGAATGGTTTAAGATGCATTAGTTAGATGTTATGTGGGGTTTTGGCACGCCAAAGTGTTGGAAATCAGAGTTCCCTGGGTGAAATCAGACTCTGATCGGTCTCCCGACCGATCAGGGCCTGGCTGTGTCACTGGATCGGTCAGCCGACCGATCCAGCCAGATACAGTATGCTACTGATCACAGGATGCTACTGTGTCCTCCTGGATCGGTCAGCCGACCGATCCAGCACGAGACAGTAGCCACCGATTTCCAGGTGCCTGGATCGGTCAGCCGACCGATCCAGACATACCTGGATCGGTCGTGCCGACCGATCAGGACACTCCTGGATCGGTCGGTAGACCGATCCAGCTGGGGACAGAAGCGATGTAGCTTCGGGATCGGACAGCCGACCGACCCAGGGTCTTGTGACCGTACCAGTATCAGCAGACCGGTCTGTGGATCGATCCGGAGGGTGTTACCAGTTGTGAATACCTCCCCTAGCACGTGTACAACTTCAAGGTACACCCGAAATGTTAGTGTCAGAGTTAACATTAATCAGATAATTAGCAAAAACTCAAATTAGATCAGTTTTCCGCGCAGTGTAGATTAGCATTAACCAGCCTAGGAGTAGAAGGAGGGTCGTTACAGAGTGGTATCAGAGCAGTGTTCCATACTTCCTACACACACATCAGCATTGTACCTGCAGCTTCCAAGTAAGAATACCTCTACTCTCCTTATTGTTATTGCTTTCTAGTTACAGTTCATGTTTATATGCCTACTTCCTGCTAGTATGAGATAGTCTTTGAACATGATGTCAGTGATTATAGAACTGTGATAGTATTAGTTATACATATCTTCTCTATGTCTTTAGAAATGGCACGAGGACGCCCAGCTAGAAGGGCACTAGCTACTGAGCCCCAGCAAGAGGCAGGCAGTTCAGTGCCTCCTCCAGACCTTACAGCATTAGTGGCTCAGTTACAGCAGCAACTAGCTGAACAGCAACAGGAAATAGCCACCTTAAAGGCTAATCAGCAGAATACCCCCACAGTCACCCCGGAACCGAATTTGACGACTCCGGTAGTCTTAGAGGTTCCACCAGCTCAGCCTACAGCACCAGCACCAGCACCAACAGCCCCAGCAGCTGAGCCAAGAAAGGAAGCCTATCTGATCCAGTGGCAGCGAGTCAAGCCAGCGCTAGTGAACCATGGGATGCACAAGCCTGGTTCAAAACACTGGAGAGCACGATGGAGCTTCTGGACTGGCCAGAACACGAGAAGGTGAAGTGTGCCTCCTTCTGCCTGACAGGAGACGCACGCATGTGGTGGGAAAGAATCAGAACGAAGCGCCCAGTGAACCAGATGACATGGGCTGACTTTGAGAAGGAATTCTTTGAGGAGTTCTTTCATATGCGGGTTACAAACCGCCACTATGACGAGTTCACTGAGTTTCGTCAGGGCAACCTATCAGTTGAGGAAGCCGTGAAGAAATTCAACAGGTTGGCTCGTCTGTGCCCAGAGCTAGTCAGCACAGAAAAGGAACGGATCAGGTTGATGCTCAAGATGCTGAGGCCAGAGATAGCAGTAAACGTGGCTGGTGGCATACATAGGCCCCAAACCACAGAGGAATTGGTGAGCAGTGCCTTAACCACAGAGCATTACCAGAACAGCATGAAGCAGCAGAGGCAAGTCTCCTCAGAGTCCAAGGGCCAAGGAAACTCTCACACTCAAAAACAGCAAGGCCACAGCTCTAACTGGAAAGGGAACTCCAACAGCAAGCGCAAATCAGGGAGTGACTCAAAAGGAGGACCATCTAGCAAACGACCCAGTTATCCAAAGTGTGCCTCTTGTGGGAAATTTTACCCAGGGGTTTGTCGCAAGGGCACACGAGGATGCTTTGAATGTGGACAAGAAGGGCACATGGCCAAACAATGCCCGAACAAGACCGGTCTTCCTCAGCCACAGCAGATTCAGTATGCAGGCCAGCCAGCTCAGTTACATCAGATGCAGGCCGCTCTAGAAGGTCTACTTATCAGCCAGGGCCGATTAGAAGCTCCTCCAGCTATGGCGAATGCGAGGATCTACTCACTCACCAGAGAGGACGTAGCAAATGCCTCGACAGTCGTCACAGGTCAGATTAGCATTTTTCAGTATAGTGCTACTGTTCTATTTGATACTGGGGCAACCCATTCATATATAGCCAGGATGTTCTCCGAGAAATTATAAATACCCCCAGAGGTACTCAGTGGTTAGTTTCTGACGGCACTACCTTCAGGAGAGGTCATGGCATCGACGCACTGGCTCAGAGCAGTGCCAGTCATTATAGTAGACCGGGAACTCTTTTGTGATCTGATCCTGCTGGAAATGACTGACTACGACGTCATCCTTGGAATGGATTTCCTGATCAGATACGGTGCTTCCATAGAGTGCCGTAAACAGAAAGTCGTATTCCAACCCGAAGCAGAAGCATAGTTCGAGTACATCGGAGAACCAAAGAGAAAAGCCAGAAAATTTCTCTCAGCTATGAAGGAACAGAAGTTGATGGATTCGGGATGTACGGGGTACCTAGCACATGTAGTCACTACCAGCCAGGACGAGGACCAACAGCTAGCAGAGGTCCGAGTTGTATGTGACTACCCAGCAGTCTTCCCTGAAGAGTTACCAGGCCTAGCACCAGTCAGGGAGATTGAATTTGAGATAGAGCTCTTCCCCGGCACCAATCCTATTTCCAAAGCGCCCTACCGCATGGCTCCAGCAGAACTGAAGGAACTTCATGAGCA
Organism: Zingiber officinale; assembly: GCF_018446385.1. NCBI lineage: Eukaryota > Viridiplantae > Streptophyta > Magnoliopsida > Zingiberales > Zingiberaceae > Zingiber > Zingiber officinale. Next base: position 21,635,175 of record NC_055989.1, read on the forward strand.
GCTACAGGAGCTACTTGACAAGGGCTTCATACGCCCTAGTCACTCACCATGGGGAGCACCTGTGCTGTTCGTGAAGAAGAAGGATGGAAGCATGCGGCTATGTATAGACTACAGAGCACTGAATCAGGTCACGATCAAGAACAGGTATCCTCTTCCCAGAATACACGACCTGTTCGACCAGTTAAAGGGAGCAGCAGTGTTCTCTAAGATTGACCTCAAATCAGGATATCACCAAGTCAGAGTCAAGGAGGGTGATATACCGAAGACAGCATTCAGGACCAGATACGGACATTACGAGTTCGTAGTCATGCCTTTTGGCGTGACAAATGCTCCAGCTACATTCATGGATCTCATGAACAGAGTATTCAGGGAGTATTTAGATCAGTTTGTTATTGTGTTTATCGATGACATTCTTATCTACTCAGGAACTCAGGAAGAACACTCAGAGCACCTGAAACTAGTATTGCACCTTCAGCAGAATCGACTATACGCCAAGTTCACGAAATGTGAATTTTGGCTAGATCAAGTGTCCTTCCGGGCCACATCATCTCAAAGGATGGTATTATGGTAGATCCCAACAAGATAGAGGCAAACTGGAAGAGACCTAAGAACGCCACCGAGATCGGGAGCTTTCGGGATTAGCGGATATTCTGAAAGTTTGTAGAGGACTTCTCCGGGATAGCCTCCCCAGCGGCTCTTACCGAAAGAACAGGAAATTTCGGTGAGGACTGTGAGAAACAATGAGCTAAAAGGAGATTGACCGGTGCTCCCATTTTGGCTCTACCAGACACACCAGCTTTGACATCTATAGTGATGCCTCTAAGTTGGGACTAGGAGCAGTACTGATGCAAAATGGCAAGGTGATCGCCTATGCCTCCAGACAACTCAAGGATTATGAGAAGAATTACCCTACTCATGACCTTGAGCTTGCAGCAGTAGTGTTCGCTCTCAAAATTTGGAGACATTACTTATATGGAGCTCAGTGCAGAGTGTATACAGATCATCAGAGTCTGAAGTATTTCTTTACTCAGAAGGATCTGAACATGCGACAGCGCAGGTGGCTTGAGCTGGTCAAGGACTACGATGTAGACATCCTCTACCATCCAGGGAAAGCCAATAAGGTAGCAGATGCCCTTAGCAGAAAATCCAGTGCTACCTTATTATCTCTTACAGCCATGTCACCGCCCCTACAGAAGGAGATCGTAGATTTTGGTCTCGAGCTCATCGTGGGACATCTCTCTACTATGACCTTAGAGTCCACCTTATTTGGTGATATTCAGTCAGCTCAGGAGCAGGACCCTGAAATTCAGAAAATCAAGCAAGGGCTAGCAGAATCAGAAAGTAGAGAATTCAGAGTGTCCGATAGCGGGGTGTTGTATTTTGGTGACAGACTCTGTGTTCCAGATCAGGAGGAGCTACGGAGACAGATTTTAGATGAGGCTCACAGGACTCCTTATGCGATGCATCCAGGTTCCACCAAAATGTATCAAGACCTGAAAAACCGCTTTTGGTGGCCCGGGATGAAGCGAGACATCGCCAGATATGTTAGCATCTGCCTCACCTGTCAGAGGGTCAAGGCGGAACATCAGCGACCAGGTGGAGTTCTGCAGCCTATACAGATTCCAGAATGGAAGTGGGAGGATATCTCTATGGATTTCATAGTGGGCCTACCCAGAACCACGAATGGTTTTGACGCCATCTGGGTAATAGTCGACAGGTTGACTAAATCAGCCCACTTCTTAGCTATCAAGATATCCTACTCCATGGAAAAGCTAGCTCAGCTGTATCTCCAGGAGATCGTCAGATTACATGGAGTCCCACGGACCATCATTTCAGACAGAGATAGCAGATTCACATCACACTTCTGGGAGTGTGTACAGTCAGCATTGGGCACGAAGCTGAAGTTCAGCACAGCATTCCATCCTCAGACAGATGGTCAGACAGAGCGAGTAAATCAGGTACTCGAAGATATGCTCCAAGCATGTGCCCTAGATTTCAAAGGAAGTTGGTGCAAATATCTGAGTCTAGCAGAATTTGCATACAACAATAGCTATCAGGCCACTATCGGCATGGCACCTTACGAGTCTCTCTATGGGCGGAGATGTAGATCTCCAATCTGTTGGTATGAGAGTGGTGAACCGAAGGAACTAGAGCTTCAGACAGATCTAGTAGCAGATACCACAGCAACTATACAGCAGATCCGCCAGAGGATAGAGACAGCTCAGAGTCGCCAGAAAAGCTATGCTGATACACGGCGCAGACCCTTAGAGTTCTCAGTCGGGGATATAGTGTTCCTCAGAGTAGCTCCCATGAAGGGAGTGATGCGTTTTGGGAAGAAGGGCAAGCTCAGTCCCAGATATGTGGGACCATACCTTATTAGCAGAAAAGTGGGCAAGGTAGCATATGAGCTAGAGCTACCCCAGGAAATGTCAGCTGTCCACAACGTATTTCATGTCTCTATGCTGAAGAAGCATACCCCAGATGCCACCCAGGTGATTGAGCCCCAGTCGGTACAGATCCGCGAAGACCTCAGCTATGATAGTCGGCCTATTCAGATAATAGACCGAGCAGTTAAGAAATTACGGAACAAGGAAGTACCATTAGTCAAAGTCATTTGGCACAGTCACACAGCAGAAGAGGTAACTTGAGAGACAGAAATCAGCATGAGACAGAAGTACCCAGAATTATTCTAAGTTCGAGGATGAACTTTTTATAAGGTATGGGGGATTGTAACGCCCGAAAATTCTCAAACTTGCATTATAAATATTCTATGATTTTTCTGGAATTTTTAGATATTTTTCCGGAATTTTTCCGAGTAGCGGAAGTGGGAAAAAAAAAATAAGTATAAACGAAAACGGCCTAGGCGGGAATCGAACCCGAGACCTATGGTTTAAGGGATAATGTTAGTAACCAGTTGAACCCAGCAGGGCCGTGCTGAAAGAGAAGGGAAACATTTATATTTATATTTGAGTTGGGCCTAGTATCCACTTAATATAAATTAAATAACTTAAGTTGGGTTGGTTTAAGTTTTGGTTCGGCACCTCCTCACCTCACGCCACTTTTCTCTTCCAAAACCTCACCGCCGCCTCTCCCTCCTTCTCCTCTTCCTCACGCACGGCACACCAAGGCAAGGGTCCATAGGTTCATCTTCCGGCGACGACTCCAACACGAAAGAGGTTCTTCTCCGCGAGAGGAACGCGGAGACGTGATCGGATCGTCGAGAGGATCATCTCCACCGGAACTCTAGCGAATAGAATCGTAAGAAATTACGATCAAGAGGTAAGAAACCCCTCACCTGCGGTATAATAGCTCCGTTTGGTTTCCTACGCATTAGTTTTAGCTATATGCAGTTTTTTTTCGGCACATAGGGTGTGTTTAAACCCTCCTCGAGGATTAGGGATCTAGTTGAGCACCTCTAGACGGGCCGGACACGTTGTTCTCCTTTAGTTGGAGATTCTAGACGTTGTCGGGTGCCTAGAGGTGATCTCCCTATTAGAGGAGAGAGTTGGAGCACACCAAGTGTTCGGTAAAATGTTAGTGTAGCTAAATACCACCTCAGTTATGTATAAAAGCTCAGTTAAATGCATTAGAAGCATTTAAAATAGCACATTAGTTTAGTTCAGTTTTATGGGACTACGGTCCAATGGGTGGGCTCCCACAGTCGCCTCTAGGTTCAGATAACCTAGCTCTAGGTTCAGATAACCTAGAAACAGCAAGTTAAAACAGTTAGCTATATTCAGTATTTTATTTTCAGTGGCACTGTACTGGATCAGATATCCATTGGGTTGGACTCCCACAGTCGTCCCTAGGTTTAGATAACCTAGTTAACGCTACTAAATTCGGGACTTGCAAACCCGGGTCTAGTTAGGGATGCGCGCACAGCAAGTACAGCTGCCGGGCCCAAACAGCATGATTATGTATTTTCACTTACTATGTATTAGTTTTCAAAACTCAAAAAAAAAAAAAATCAGTTATGTTAGTTGAGTTTGAATTAAGTACCAGTTTAGCTTCAGTTTAGCTCTTCCTTGCTTATACATTATGATAGCTCATGTTCAGTTCTTGATTTCTATGCTTGTATGATCATATGCCATGTTTATATGTTTAGCCTAGTCAGTTTATTTCAAATAGCATGCTTTAAAAATCATATTGCATCCTCGCATGTTTTTGTGAGGTAGATGGTTTCTTACTAAGCTTGTTAGCTTACAGATACTACTTTTCTTATACTGCAGATAAAGGTAAAGGAAAAGTGGACTAGCAGTGGAGGCTGGAGGTCAATGCATGATGGAGTGTGTGTATGGAACTGGAATCAAAGGTCCTTAGGGGACGTAGCAAATTGAGCATTAGACTCTTTAGCATTTACTTTAGCATTTTATTTATTGGTTTTGGTTTTCATGTTCTAGGCACTTTTAGTTGTGTGTTGCCATGAATTCCTAAACTATGCCCTATGTTAAGTTAGATTACTAGTTTATGTCGTTAAAATGTTATTACATGTTGTTAGAATGGTTTAAGATGCATTAGTTAGATGTTATGTGGGGTTTTGGCACGCCAAAGTGTTGGAAATCAGAGTTCCCCGGGTGAAATCAGACTCTGATCGGTCTCCCGACCGATCAGGGCCTGGCTGTGTCACTGGATCGGTCAGCCGACCGATCCAGCCAGATACAGTATGCTACTGTATCCTCCTGGATCGGTCAGCCGACCGATCCAGTACAATACAGTAGCGAGTCCCCGGATTTCCAGGTACCTGGATCGGTCAGCCGACTGATCCAGTACAACATAGTAGCGAGTCCCTGATTTCTAGGTGCCTGGATCGGTCAGCCGACCGATCCAGACATACCTGGATCGGTCGTGCCGACCGATCAGGACACTCCTGGATCGGTCGGTAGACCGATCCAGCTGGGGACAAAAGCGATGTAGCTTCGGGATCGGACAGCCGACCGACCCAGGGTCTTGTGACCGTACCAGTATCAGCAGACCGGTCTGTGGATCTATCCGGAGGGTGTTACCAGTTGTAAATACCTCCCCTAGCACGTGTACAACTTCAAGGTACACCCGGAATGTTAGTGTCAGAGTTAACATTAATCAGATAATTAGCAAAAACTCAAATTAGATCAGTTTTCCGCGTAGCTTAGCACAGCAAAACCGTAGCGATTCGCTTTACAGCCTAGTAATAGAAGGAGGGTCGTTACAAACAGGTTGAAGAATTGGCTTTCAAATTCCATAAACTATCTCCACAGAGCCTTCACTTATTCCAAACATGCATGCATGGCTTCTCCTGGTCATGCACTACTCATGCAAACACCTAAATCAATCCAAGTTGAATTTAGTGTCATATCAAGTGACTTACAAGAGATGCTAGAGCCAATTTTGACTTAAATTCCTTGGCAAAAGGAGGTTTGAATCATGGATATGCACTAATTTTGGCCTTATGAAAACTTATGATTTTGATGGATAGAGTGAGTGCAATAGTTCAGGAATATTTTCCATGCCTTTTAATTTTGTTTTTCCTTTTAAAAAATATGAGATTTATTTTTGAAGTGACTTGACTTATACATGGTGCAGAATTTTATCTTCTTCAAAAGTGTGCTTAAGAGAATAAGATCATTGAATATGATATTGACATAATTTATGAGAACTTTACTTTGGAATTTATCTAAATACGATATTGACATAATTTATAAGAACTTTACTTTGGAATTTATCTAAATACGATATTGACATAATTTATAAGAACTTTACTTTGGAATTTATCTAAATACGATATTGACATAATTTATAAGAACTTTACTTTGGAATTTTATCTGTGCTCTTGACTTAAGTAATGTTATCTTTTATCATATCAGGTATACAGTTTTCAGATAAACCTTCTATTTTTTTTTCAAAAATAAATAGAAGCGTGGTGATTATAAATATGACCGTGTATTCGGTGAAAATCAAATAGAACCGACTCGAATAAATTAAAAAATTTCAAATTAGTTAAATTGGTTGAATTTTTTTAATAAAAAAATGAATAAACATAAAATATATGTTAATTTAGAAAAAACTAAATTAACTGAATTTATAGAAGATTTACTGATTAGTTATGGTTTTATAAATTCAAATTTTTTATTTTTGTTTATTAGATTTATTCGGTTTGATTAAAATTGAAATCAAACTAAATTAATCGATGTAACCATTTTTTTTTTTAAAAAATAAAAATTTTAAATAACTGAATCAAAATTTTAAATTTAGTTAGGTCGATTTATTCGATTTAATTAAACTTTTCCTCACCCATAATTATACGATAAAGGAATGATTTGAGTCATGATGGACTGACATAAACGGTTAAACTAGGTGCATTCAGTTATACGTGTAGGAATCATAATACTAAATCATATTTAGTAAAGAATTGTGTTTCGTACTCATACTCTTTCTATTTAACTTGAGAAAAGAATAGTATAGTTTGCTCTTCTTAACTCGTAATCATGCTTTCATTATTGCATCCTATATTTATTATGATAGTATGTTCATTTAGAATTCGTATTGTAAAATTTTGTCATATGATCTAAGACTTTATTATTATTGTTATTATTAATAATTGATGTCTAAATACAACACTAATACACTATCATATTCAAGCACTAGCAAAACTTAAATGGACCATACAAAGAGTTTCAATTGAATTTGTTCACTTGAGAATTTATTGACATGACATGATGATTGAAGTGCACTCACATGGGCTATGGTCTTGGAGAGGTGTCGAGAATTCAATACATTTTTTCAATTCATTTTGCTCACAAATATGTTTGAATGTGCTAAGTAGCTCACTCAAGAACCTTCTTGATAGATTAACTAAGGCTTTGGGTTAAAGAAAAATTATTTCCTGCATTTTATAAAAATATAATTTGTTTTACTTCAGTTTAAATAAGTAACAAAATTCATCCAAAGGCATCTCTACCGGCCTAAATTCCCTATTTTACCTATCATCAAATAATTATTTAAACTACTTAATAATTTTACAATATTCAAAATGCTAGCTGAAATACAACACACTCTCTTAAAATCTTCATTAATCCATGTAAAGTTTTTGAATTTGAAAATTTATAGATATTCAAGTAAAACAAGAACTCCAGATGGGTTCATTGACGTATAGGGAATTTAGAAAGTGAGTGCATGAATAAAGAATAACAAAGAAATAGGCAACCTTTTTGCAGCATTTGATCTTGTCTTTACTCAAAAGCTAATAACAAACTTCAAATCAAGACATGATTTATACAATAAGTGCAATGAATGGGATGCTAATGGCATTTGGTCATTGGATTACAATTACAATTTCTAGATCAACATCAAAAGCTTGTGCTTGTGTTTGGACATTGGTTGGTGGTAGAGAGGAGTCTGTCAACATCAGCATCAAAAGCTACACAACTCATAAGCCACCAAATCTGAGATTTGCATAAAGAACAAAAATTGTTGGGCTGTAATGTTTACACATAAAATTCTATAATAAAAATATATAGGAAGTATCGTAAATTTATAAAGGAAAGATATCTCCATTGATATAAGATCTTTTAGGTAGAGCCTAAAAATAAGATCATGAGCTCTTAGGTCCAAAGTGAACAATATCATATCATTATGAATATATCTAAATTCTTTTGGTCCTAATAATTCGATTTAGGATTGCCATAGTTCTCATGATCCATGGAAATAGAATTTAGTAATCTCTTCAACTATGCTTGCCCCTGAAGTTCACTCAGGAACTCTGCTATCTTCCTCATGAAGCTTCAAGTTTGGTTGATATATTGCAATGCTGCTTCCTCAACTTCACATACGCTAAGCTTTTGGTTGCTCTTGTATGATTGTCAAATTTCTTCAATTGTCAAGCGCGCTAAGAACATGCAGTAATGTTTAAAAGGCTACTCGACATAACACAAAATGGCCATTACAAAGACTTTGATACTCATCGACTTCAAACAAATTGGAGTCTATTTAACTTTCATCTTTAGGAGTGGCTTCAGCAGCAGGCCTAATTAGGATGCCGTCATGCCATTTTGAGAATCCCTCACTGAGAGCATCCTGCATCCAGGGATGTCTACATTGCTCCATAGCTTCAGATAATGTAACCCATGACCTGTGGCAAGTGCTTTGCTCTGGCCAAGACTCGAGCTCCTCTGTCACTTGCGTAGCAAAAACAGTTGCTTTGCACAAATCTTATGGGCTGAATTCATCTTGCAGGGTTTTGCTCTTGAAGAAATAGTCCCCCAAGAATGTCTAACATGAAAGAATGAGTTAGTTGGTGGACTAAACAAATAAAAATAATGAATCATGCGTCCAATGAAGAAAAGCATAAGAAAGCATGGAGTTCTCAGAGTACAAGGGAAATTTGCACCCTTGCAAGCAGCATCATACATTCAAAACATTAAGTTTTATTCTCGCATTACCTAAAATAGAGTTGCTTGTTTCTATCAATATAGGATCTTGAAATCTTCCATTGGATTTTGCATTGATGTTTTAGATTTGCAAGTAGTTAGCTTAACCCATATATATCCATTCATACGACAAGGTTGTTAGTTGCAATAACACAAATCAATCAAGCAACTAACTCGGTATGTTCCTCAGTACCAACACTGCTTACATGCTGTGATGCTACCAAAGTTTTTGATGATATGGCACACTCACACAAAGTTTTTGAAGATTTGAATAGCTTTCAGTAGTATTATAAGATGCTAGAAAGAAGAAAACCATGCCCTTGATTGAAAGGAAAATCAAGACAATGTTGTCCAATGCATTTGCAAATCATTTTCACCATTATCAAGCAGATCTGTATGTAAATGGTTACCAGGAGGGTAATACATATAATTTTAGCCACAATGTCTATCAAATGCTCAAGTATGTAAAAAATAATAATTATTAACAACGTCCTTTGTTAAATCAATCATCATCTTCCCAATCAACTCATAAAATAATTGTTCATTAGTTGGATAGGTAATAAAAAATTTAGCTATTTTGATACAAGTTTCCCTAGAGACTCAGTAAGAGACTGAATGCTTGGCTCTTTCAACAAAGATTACAACCTAACATGATATCTGAAGTGTCACTCTTCAATTCTGATTTATTATGAGTCAGATATAGCCAAACAGAAATGTTAAATAAATCTAGAGATGAGTGTTCAGCTCTTCAATTCTGATACCTGGAACCAGGACTTAAACATAAAACTCAAACAAACATAAAGCCTAAGTGTCAGGGGGGAGTGCTGAATGTTGTGAAAAGTGTGTAATAAACCATAACATACAAAAACAAAGGCAACTGTTAATCCACATCTTAAACAGGACAATTCTTGTGAATGCTAAGGTCTCATTTACAACTAGTGAGATGGAAGGAAGATAAGTGAGACATCTAAAAATGCGACATCAAGTTAAACTCACAGCACAACAAAAAAACTTTTAAACGATAGGTGTTACAAATAATGTCTTATATGGAGTGTTAGGACACATGGCATGTTGTTATGATACAGAGGTGACTGTATGAAAGTTAATATCAACAAATCCTAATGTCAAATTAGTACCAGAATACAAAAGTCTGTAATTAACCGAAAGAAATATCTTCTAGTAGGATAATTGAACTATCTCATAGTCTAGTTACATTTTGTTTGTTGTTAGTGTAATCAATCAATTTCAAAAAAAAAATCCATCTCATAACCATTAGATAGCGGCTACACGGATCCTACAATACCTCAAGAGTGTTTTTTAGGATCAAGGTCATCTTTATATCAGACTACTTAGTGTAGATTAAATAGCTTCTCCTAGAGATAGACAATTTATTTTTTAACTACTATGTACTCTTAAAAGGTAAACTTCTTTCTTGGAAGAGTAAGAAATATTTGACTCAAGGACTAGTTTGACTGAAGTTTGAGGTTTGACGTTTGACAATATATGGAGATTGAAGGTGTAATTATTTATTTGGAAGATTGTTGATATAATTTTCCACTGATCAAAAGTTTATCAGTTTGATATGAGAGAGTAGTCAAGTAGGTCAAGGTTGACTAAATACTTCACTAGAAAAGTCCTAACTGGAAGTTAGGCAAGAGAAAGACCAACGAGATGATTGGAAGAAGAAGAAAAATCAAGTGGATCAATATTGACCGGACACTTGGTGTGAGAAGTCCTAGTGAGTAAAGTCGGAAAGTGAGAAAAGTCCTGGTGAGTGAAGTCTGGTAAATGGAAAGCCCTCGTGAGTGAAGCGAGGCAATTAGAAAGTCCTGGTGAGTGAAGCTAGGCAGAAGCCAAACAACTAAAAAGTCCTAGTGAGTGAAGCTAGACAATGAGGAAATCATAGTGAGTGAAGCTAGGTAGTGAAAAATCCTAGTGAGTGAAGCCAAACATTAGAAAATACAGGTGAGTCAAAGGAGGACCGGACACATGGTACTTGGAAGTCTAAGTGGGTCATGAAGAATTAGACACTTGGCACAAGAAAAGAAGTCCAAGTAGAGCATGGAAGACTGGACACTTGACACAAGGAGAAAAGTTCAAGTGAGTCAAAGGATTGACCGGACACTTGGTGGAGAAATCCCAATAGATCATGGTTGACCTAATGTTGGGCAAGGGAATCCTAGACTTAGATTAAGCAAGTTAGGGTTGGGCAATCAATAATCAATTAGGTAATCAATTAGGAGGTTCTTGCGAGAACACAGAAATGACCCGAATCGATTGTCAATCGATTGGGCTGGGTTTAATCGATTAGACCAATCAATTAGGGCTAAGAGATTCACGAAGAGGAATTCACAAAAAATAGGGTTGAATTGATTATCCTAATTGATTCAACCACTTCTAATCGATTGGGTCAATCGATTAGGTAGTGCATTGTCGTAAGAAGAGGGAATCAATTGAGGCAATCAATTAAGAAGGCTTAATTGATTGGGCTAATCGATTAAGGCCTTTTTGCGAGTGAACAGAGAGTTATAGAATTGATTGTGTAACCAATTAATGCTATCTGAATTGATTGGGATGCCTCACAATCGATTAGATTTTGAAAAAAGAGTCATTTTACCAGTGTTGGGCAGTCAGATGACATGGCAATCGATTAGGAGTGAGCCTAATCGATTGGGAGGCGTCAGAGTGTAACGACCACCCTTCTTGCTACTACTCTAAGGGTGACCGTTACTTAACTACTATAAATTCTTACTTAACTAGTATGACAAACTGTACTTAACTTCTTTTTTTTTCCAGAAAACTTAAAATTTCGGCATAGTGTATGCAGTACAACAGGACTAAAATGCAATACAATACTGACATGCATATATAACACATAATAACAGAAACTATACACACTATATCTCAATGCAAACACAACAGTATCTACTTATTAATCAGAACTCATCTCAGCATGCAATCTAAAACAAGAATGAACTCAAATGACATGGAGTATAAAATACAATCTCAAATGACATGAAATATAAATGCATCTCAAATGTTTCTTATCCACTAAAACACGAAAACTCAATAACATCCCAAATCTCTCCCATAGTCCTGGCATCACACACCATCCGCACCTCTTCATCGCCTTCCTTCTGGCTATAGTTTTTCCGTTCCTTTATCTGCAGTAAGAGGAAATGCAATCTATAAGCAACATTGCTTAGTAAGCACTATTTAACTCACAAAATTTTGATATGCATGTACATATATCTATAATGTAAACTAACTGAATGCTTACTGAAAACTACTCATGCTCATCTAATAGTAAGGAATCAAACAGGCTGAAATGCTAAACATGTAAAGCTGCTCATGCTCATCTACTAGCAAATATCAGTAAGCTAATCTAAATAACATGCTAGCATAAAAGAAAACTAAAACTTGCTGATTTTAATACAAAGTGAAACTTATTTCATTTGTTCTAAACTTATTCTTTTATTTCACTTGTTTGAAAACTTATACTTTAATACTTTAAAATAATAATCAACTTCTCTTGGGCCCAGGCGTAGTACCAAAGCGCGCTCCCTAATAGAGATTGTGGTAGCTACTCACAAGTCCTACGAGGGTAAAGACCTTGGTCTTACCAGGGCCAAGACCTTGGAATTGGTCACCTGGATTCCTTCTTTAACGACAACCTTGGAAGTCGGGTACTAGCCTCTTCATAGTAAAATATCTTAATTACTTCTTCTTTAAATGTCTTGACATTTTAACAAGCACCTTGTGTGCCAAAATTCCTAAAGTCTTGACTTTGGGATTCACTTATGGCTTTGGCCTTTTTCTTTCTTTTCTTTATCTTTCTTATACTTGTTAATACCTCTAATAAAAGGATGTCTCATACCAAAACTGCACTAAAATGCTTATTAACATTGCACTGAAATGCTTAACAGAATTGCATGGAAATACTTAATAAAACTGTACTGAAATGCTTAACAGAAGTGCATGAAAATACTTAATAAAACTGTACTGAAATGCTCAATAAAACTGCATACTATGCTAATCAAAATTCTGCATATTTAGCTAACAGACATCTGCATATTGTGCTAACAAAACTGCATTATAAGCTTAACAAAACTGCACTTGAATGTTAACTAAAATTTGCACTTGAAATGCTTAATAATAGCAAATGAAAACTAGAAAATCTGCTCATGTACATCTATTGCTACACAAACAGAAACGCAAATAAAGAAAGGCTGTTCTAAGCCCTATATGAAATTGTTCTTGCTTGCAAATATGCAATTAAAGAAAAGCTGTTCTAAGCTCTAAACAGAGTTGTTCATGCTCGCAGAAATGCAAATAAAACTGGGATGCTAAAACTGAGATGCTAATTAAGGTAACAAAGAAATCTAAGTTTGATATGCTAACTTCAAGGCTGTTCTTTTCATTGCAGCAAGGAGAAAAACAGTAAGAGCTATAAATCTACAGCATTTCATGCTCTAATAATTCAACAACAGGTCTATAACTGATATGGATCCAAAACATGCTTGTTCTTCTTGTTATGTTCCACGGCACAAACCAACCAGAAATTACTGCTGTACAGAAAATCCGAAGCAAGGAAAACAAAGCACACTAGCTACTCTTAAACTTCTAGCCATCCCAATGCTGTACAGGAAATCCAAAGCAAGGAAACAAAGCACACTAGCTGTACAGAAAATCCGAAAGCCTGGAAAAACCAATAAACACATAGCAGTGTATACAATTGCAAGTAATATAGAATTTGCTACTGGAACCCCACAAGAATAACAATCCCTCTTCAGGTTCAGTACTACGGCAAGGAACAAAAGAAACTAAATTGCCGAAACCTACATGCTCAACATACTAACCCCTCTCATGTTCTTCCTTTGAAACCCACGACAACAAGCCCTAAACCAAAAATTCTTCACAGCATACTCAAAAAAACAAGGAAACACCAAATCAAATTCAGAACTATTCTTACCGCAGGTGAGTAGCAACTTACAATGGTTTTCTTGGACTCACAACCGAAGTATGGCAGTTAGGGCTTCAGGAAAATTCGAGCTCTCGACCTCTCCTTGCGCCCACAGACTCTCCTCGACGAGAGGTTCCCCACCGCGTGAAGAATCCCTCGGAGAACACCCTCGCCGGCCGCCGAAATGAAACCCTAAGTCCGCTTCTTCGTTTCCGCCCGAGAGTTATCGCACGCAAGGAACAGAAAAGGGGAGAAGAGTTCGAGAGAGGAATTAGGTTAGGTCACGGTAAAACCTAAGTTCCCTCTTTATTATACTTAGGGTTCTTATAAAATGCTATTCCTTAAATATATTTCCTGTTGGTTGCTACTCGGAAAGCCTATAGGTTCCACTGTACAAAAATTTTGTACAAAGATCTGAACCTTTTCCTAGCTACCATGTGTTCTTTTAAATTAAACTTTGGATCTCCTGCGGAACTTAACACGTTTGATCCAAAACTTAATCTATTTGTTCTTTTAGGTTTTGACTTGGATCTCCTGCGGAACTTAACACGTTCGACCCAAGTCTCCTTAAGTTATTAATTCCATTAAATATTAATTTCCATAAAAGGTTCCCAGTACTGACGTGGCGAGGCACATGGACTTCTTGGATATGGGAGCAACCACCACCGACTAGACAAAACCTTTAATAGAAAGCTAATATTTAATTTCCTAAAATAACTTTAGGTTAACCAAAGAGAACAATCAAATCACAAGGAAAATAAAGAAACAAAAGAACACAACTTCGAAAAAACATATTTGAAATACTAGAACGTAAGCCTCTTGTATTTGGTATTATTTCCATAAATAACTAGCATGATGCGGAAATAGAAATTACTAGTTATACCTTGTAGAAAAACCTCTTGATCTTCTACCGTATTCCTCTTCTAACCTCGGACGTTGTGTGGGCAACGATCTACCAAGATGAGAAACCACCAACCACCTTCTTCTTCTCCAAGCAAGGTTCGGCCACAAAGGAAGAACTTTACCAAAGAAGAAAATCAAAATACTAACCAAGCTCCAAGAGATGCTAGCTTTCTCTCCTTCTTCTTCTTCTTCTTCTCCAAGTAGTATCCGGCCACCACAAGAACTCCAAGAGAGATGAAGTATTCGGCCACCACAAGAGGAAGAGAGGGAGAGGGTAATGGCCGGCCACAACACCAAGGAGAAAGGGAGAGAAAACAATAGAGGTTGTGTCTTGTGAAGGCACCCTCACCCCTTCTTTTATATTCCTTGGCCTAGGCAAATTAGGAAATTTAATTACAATAAAATTTCCTTAATTTCCTTGACATGATTTATTTGAGAAAAATAAAATAAAATTTTCCAAATAAACTCTAATGGCCGGCCACATCAAGAGGAAGCAAATTGGACAAGTTTTAATCAACAATTAAAACTTTCCTTATTTGTTTCCGGAAATTTTAAAAAATAAAATTTCTTTAAAATCTCTTCATGGTTAATAAAAGGAAATATCTATAATTTTAATTTTATTAACATGTGAATAATTTTAAAGAGAAAATAAAAACTCTCCAATCTACAAATAAGGAAAGAGATCTAATCTCTTTCTTTAATCTTTGTAAATCTTTTACAAGAGAGATATTTTAATTTTAATTCTCTTTAAATTATATCTTCCACATAATAATAAAATCTAAAATTAAATTTCTTTTTATTTAATTATGGTCGGCCCTACTAGCTTGGGTTCTGCTAGGCCGGCCACCTTAATTAATGCTTAGGCCGGCCCTAGCTTGGTTCCCAAGCTAGCTTGGCCGGCCCCTTTAGGTGGGTATAGAAGGTGGGTATATGTGGGTATAGTACTCTATAAATAAGAGGCTACGATAGGGACCGAGAGGAGGAATTGGTTTTGGTCTCCCGATAAAATTAAGCATCCCGTGTTCGCCCCGAACACACAACTTAATTTTATCAATGATAATTCATTCCACTAGAGAACTATCATTG
Organism: Zingiber officinale; assembly: GCF_018446385.1. Taxonomy (NCBI): domain Eukaryota; kingdom Viridiplantae; phylum Streptophyta; class Magnoliopsida; order Zingiberales; family Zingiberaceae; genus Zingiber; species Zingiber officinale. The sequence goes on from NC_055989.1 coordinate 21,650,529, forward strand.
AACTACCGCACCAATCCCAAATTACATTTTGGGCTCCTTCTTATTATGAGTGTGTTAGTCTCCCTGTGTTTAAGATATCGAATGTCCACTAATTAAGTGAGTTACTGACAACTCATTTAATTAATATCTAAGTCCAAGAGTAGTACCACTCAACCTTATTATCATGTCGGACTAAGTCCACCTGCAGGGTTTAACATGACAATCTTTATGAGCTCCTCTTGAGGACATTATCAACCTAGTATCACTAGGACACAGTTTCCTTCTATAATCAACAACACACACTATGAGTGATACCATTTCCCAATTTATCGAGTTTATTGATTCATCGAACTAAATCTCACCCATTGATAAATTAAAGAAATAAATATCAAACATATATGCTTGTTATTATATTAGGATTAAGAGCACACACTTCCATAATAACTGAGGTCTTTATTCCTTTATAAAGTCAGTATAAAAGGAACGACTTCAAATGGTCCTACTCAATACACTCTGAGTGTACTAGTGTAATTATATAGTCAAGATAAACTAATATCTAATTACACTATGACTTTCTAATGGTTTGTTCCTTTCCATTCTGGTCGTGAGCTACTGTTTATAATTTATAAGGTACTGATAACATCATCTTCTGTATGTGACACCACATACTATGTTATCTACAATATAAATTAAATGAACAACTACAAACAAATGTAGATAATTAGACCAAATGTGATTCTTTATTCATAATGAATGTTTACAAAGCTTAGACTTTCAGTATACACTCCAACATTTCCCTACCTATCTGATCAGCATCGTCCGCTCGGACACTTGGTCAGCCGGATTCGCTTAAGAGTTGGCTCGGCCGGAGGTCTCCGGTTTGAATCTCGGCTTGGACATTATTTTTGTCGAAACTTCTTTCGTTTAATAAAAATACCAAACGGCCTCCAAAAATTGCATAAAAATACTCTAAAAATTTCTAAAAATCTCTAGAATATTTCTATAGCATTTCTAAATATTTTTAAATACTATTAAGACTCAAAATGAGGAAATTTGGGTTATTACACAGAGAACCCTAGAAAAGGGTTTTCGTGGACTTTTTCGACAGAGCTCTCAACACAACACTCAATGCCAGTTCTTGGAGCTTAATATTGTTGCATTTCCATCTACCAAGTGGCAAATTCAAGCAACAAGAAGAGAGCAAGCTAAGATTTCATCGTTGTAATCTCATGTAAGATTTCATTGTATTTGTTCTTATTCTTCTTAATGTATTTCATGTTGTGAGCTTGTATGAGGTTTTTCCACCTCCAGATTGATTCTGAGAAAGAGTGTTTTCATAGTTTAGATGTGTGTATTATGTGGATCCTTTGATTTGTCACCTTAAGAAGGTGGATACCAAGTAAATCCTCTTGTTAGCATTGGAGAGTTCTTCGCTTCAAGTATTCTGTTGCAACTTAGCTTCGTTGAACGAGAGAAGCTATTCCCCCCCCCCCCCCCCCTTCTCTAGCTCTCCTTGGTCCCAACAAGTGTTATCAAAGTGAGGACACTCTTCACCCAACTCATCGCTAGAAAGGGAAACGAGCTAGGGGAAGAAGAAGAAGTTGAAGCCCTAAAGTCAACAAGTCAAAGATTTCATCTAGAGAGCTCAACTTCAAGATGAATTTCTGAGATAGACTCGGATTTAATACTTGAGCACCTCCACCATTCATATCAACAAGCTTCGGTCTTTGGAAATCAATGATCGAGAATTTCTTAATGATGAAGATAGAGCAATAGTTTGCTCTAATGGAGGGGTTTCATGCTCCAATGGATGGCAAAAAAAAAATCCTTAAGAAGATCAATTGGAGCGAGGAATAGATCAAGAGATGCGAAGCCAATGATAAAGTAACCAAATTATTGGTTAACTTATTGCCTAGCAACATTTTGAGTAAGCTCGGAGAATATCAAGATGTCAAGGAGCTATGGAGCAAATCGATGAAGCTCCATGAAGATCCATTCTCAATGGAGTGCAATGACAAAAATAAAGAGAGATACTATTTGTTTCATGTACATGAGAATTTGGAGGTTGAGATATGCTCAACATTTGAGGAGAAAATTGAAGAGGCATCCACCTCAAGGAGTGAGGGGGAGCGTCAATCTTTGACACCGAAGCAAGATGAAGCCTCTACTTCTAGGTCAAATGAAGAAGAGTCTTGTGACATCCCTACAAGCAAAGAAGATATAACAATTTTAATTTATAAAAATTAAAATCATATCATTTTCTTTGAGTGTAGGGAAGATGGACACTACAAGAGCAAGTATCCAAAGTTGAATAAGAAGAAGGGCCAAGTGACACGTAAGGACAAGGGCAAGGGCAGGGAGCACATTGTGTGCTTTTTCTACAATCAAAAGGGGCATTAACAAAATCAAAATCCAAGGGGAAGAGATCCAACTAAGAAGAAAAGAGGAAGCTCAAGTCGAGGGGGAGCTTCCAAGAATAACACTAAGGTACCATTAGTTAATGGTATTTCTTTGTGTCATGATAAAGAGCATGCTAGATCTAAATTTTATTATTTTAATACTATTTATCATGAAAATAGGAAACATGATAATCTTAGGGAAAATTATAAATCATTTCATGCTAGAACTACCTTATCTAAGGATAGGAAGATAGAAAATGATTTAGGCAAGAAACCAAAACAATTTAGAAATGTGCCTAAAAAGAAAATTATCCATGAAAATAAAAGAAATTCCAAACTTGAGGATATTTAAGGATGGAAAATCAAGTTTTGAAGTCAAAACTTAATAAGTTAGAAAAATACCTTAAAAGAATAGAAAATTTGTTTAAGGGATCAAAAGAGCAAAACCTAGGTTTAAGAAAGCTAGAGTCATCTAAGGGCAAGAAGGGTTTGGGATATAAACCTAAGTTTAAGAAAAATATGCTCTCATACCATAGAGTTCCATATAGCTATGAAACTAATCCTAGGTCTAGAAGTCAAGTCAAGATAACAAGGAAAGTTATCCCTAGAAGTAATCTTGAAAAACTAATGAGACTAAGGCTTCTAAGAAGCCTAAGAAAGTCACTAAGAATGTCACAAGGGAAGTTATCCCTAGAGTTGACCGTGAGGAGTCTACTGTGACCAAGGTTTTAAGAAGCCTAGGAAGGTCATCAAGAAGTTATCAAGGGAAGTTATCCCTAATGAATACTTAGAACACCCAAGGAGCACCAATAGATTTTAAGTTCATATGAGTGTGTTCTCTGCACCCTAAATGAGTTTAGAGGAATGTCAACTATAATTGGAAGGGTAGTTAACCTAACCATGAAAAAGTTAGCATCTTAGGGCATTTTCAAGGTGTTATGGCACTTTAAAAATAAAATTTTGATTTTTACTCTTGAAGAGTAAATGTGTCAATTAAAATATTTGAGGAATTGAGCTTAATTAAATTGACATAACTAGGATAGAAGGCAAAATGTGCTAAGTTGGGATTTTAGCACATTTAATGAAAAAGGGGGCTTTTAGGTCAAATTAGGCTTAGCTTAGCAAAAATTGATTAAGGACAAGGGTAAGATAGAAATCTAGGTATTCTTATTTATGCTAAATTCCCATGCTTTACTTGCCCTATCACATGTCATGCTATCATGACATCATATTTAATTATGAAAAATGGCATGATATTTTTTGGTAGATCTCATACATGCATCATTTCATTTATGATATATTTAGAGTGCATTTTTGAAAGTATGCATGTGATGTATGCCATGATTATTTTCATGCATTATTTTAATTTCTTGTGATTAAGGACAATGGCTAGTTAAAAATGCATAATCCCTTAGATTAGTGAAAACCAAGATCTATATCTCATAAGGATAATAAGTTATCTTGTATGTGTTTTGATGCATATAAATACAAGTGAGATGTTTGGAGGATGAACAAAACTCAAGATATTGATTTAGTGCATCTATTTGAGTTTTAGTTTCATCAAAACACATAGATGATATGTTATCTAATAATGGGTAAAGTAAGTGTACAAGTTGTGTATTTAGCCCAAAGATCATGACTAGAAATTAGTTTTGGAAAACGATCTCAAAAATACTTTAGAAAATCTTGGTGAAAGCTATTTGTTGATAATAATCATCATTGAATAGTTAGATACAAAGTAGAAAAAATATTAAAGTTTTTGATAGTTTTTAATTTTATGTCAATATTTGAAAATATGTTGTATTTTCTTAGAAAATAATTTTTCCATGATAGTATAAGACATACGTAATGTCTAACCAAAGTTTCATGAGTTTTGGAATTTTATAGAATTATTTGTGTATTTTTAAAATTTGGTATGAAATTAAAATCAGAAATTCAGTTATGGTAATCGATTGGATCAATTGATTATCACACCCCAATCGATTAGGCAATCAATTGGAGTAAATTTTCGCGAGCACAAAGGCTTGTGGAATCGATCAAGTGATCGATTAAGGGGTGCTAATCGATTAGGACAATCAATTAGCACTGAGGTAATTAATTAAAACCCAACTTTAATCGATTCAGAGAGGTTGTAATCGATTGGTAGCAAAACCCAATCAATTAAGAATGCTAATTTTGGCTAAATAGTATGATTTCAATCCATTAAGCCATGTTTAGTGGAGTTAATCATCCCTAACCCTAAAGTGTTTTGATAAGTATTTAAGGGTAATTTTCTTGATGAAAATAAGAAAGGGGTACTTAAAAGTGACTAATTTGGAGTTTAGTATGAGGTTTGGTTTCAAGATTGAAATTTTAATCTCATAACTTTAAATTTTAGATTTTCTAAAGGATTAGAAACTCTAAATCATTGTTGGTGCAATAATAGAAGTTTAAAGAACATTTTGAGGGGGAGGATCTCCTTAAACACTTGAGTTGAAAATTGAGAGTGAATACTCAAAGATGAGCATTGGATGATGGATGTATACTCAAGGATGAGCATTTGGAGCAAATGAAGGGAAGGAGACCTTCATTGTGATGCTGTCGGATAAATCTTGGGTGAAGATTTTTGATGTGTATCAAAGGGGGAGAATATAGGATTTAAGTTAGGAAATTCTCCATATTCAAAGGAGGAGAATGTGAAACCCTCATTCATGCTTTAACATGAAGAAGAAGTTGGGGCTATTGGATGAGTCTAATTTAAATGTATTATCAAATATAAAAAAAGGAGAGATTGTTGGTGCAATTGTCCTTGGGTCAAAGTTGACCAATTTGACTCAAAGACTAGTTTGACTCAATCTTGAGTTTTGATATTTGACAATATATGGAAATTGTAGATGTAATTGTCTATTTGGGAGATTGTTGTCACAATTCTCCACTAGTCAAAAGTTGACCAGTTTGATATGAGAGAGTAGTCAAGTAGGTTAAGGTTGACTTGATACTTGATTGAAAAAGTCCTAACTAGAGGTTAGGTAAGGACAAGACCAACAAGATGGTTGGCAGAAGAAGAAAAATCAAGTGAGTCAATATTGACTGAACACTTAGTGTGAGAAGTCCTACTGAGCGAAGTCGGGCAGTGACGAAATTTCTAATGAGTAAAGGTAGGCAGATGGAAAGTCCTCGTGAGTGAAGCCAGATAGTTGGAAAATCCTAGTGAGTGAAGCCAGACAGCTGAAAAGTCCTAGTGAGTAAAGCTAGGTAGTAAGGAAATCCTAGTGAGTGAAGGTAGGTGGTGAAAAGTCTTGGTGAGTGAAGCCAAGCATTGGAAAATCTAGGTGGGTCAAAGGAGGACGGGACACCTAGTGCTTGGAAGTCCAAGTGGATTATAGAGGACCGGATACTTGGCATGAGGAGACTAAGTGGATCATGGAGGATCAGACACTTGGTACGAGGAGAAAAGTTCAAGTGGATCAAAGGGTTGACCATACACTTGGTGGAGAAATCCCAATAAGTCACAGTTGACCTAATACTAGAAAAGGGAACCCTAGACTTAGATTAACCAAGTTAGGATTAGGCAATTAATTGGGATAATTGATTGGCCCTAAGCTAATCAATTAGGAGGTTCTTACGAGAACACAGAAAGGGTCCGAATTGATTGATCAATCAATTAAGCCGAGCCTAATTGATTGGACTGATAGATTAGGGCTAAGAGATTCATGAAGAGGAATTCATAAAAAAAAACAAGGTTGAATCGATTGGCCCAATCGGTTCAGCCACTTCTAATCAATTGGCTTAATCAAATAGGCAGTGCTGAGTCGTGAGAAGAGAGAATCGATTGAAGCAATTGATTAAGGCTTAATCAATTATGGATTAATTGATTGGGCTAATCGATAAGACCTTTTTGCAAGTGAATAGAGAGTTGTGGAATCGATTGAGTAATCAATTAAGGCTCTTTAAATCGACTAGGATGACTCACAAATCGATTAAAGTTAAAAAAAAAAAAAAGAAGTCATTTTGCAAGTGTTGGACGGTCGGATAACGTAGCAGTTGATTAGGAGGGAGCCTAATCGATTGGGAGGGGTCGGAGAACCCTTAAAAAGGTTTTCGTAGACTTTTTTTTGACAAAACTCTTCACACAACATCAACGCCAGTTCTTGGGAATTCTTGAAGCTTAGCGTTGTTGCATTTCAATTTACCAAGAGGCAGATTCGAGCAACAAGAGAGTAAGCTAAGATTTCATTATATTTATTTTTACTCTTCTTAGTGTATTTCATGTTATGAGCTTGTACGAGGCTTCTTCGCTTCTGAATTATTTTCAAGAACGAGTGTTTTCATAGTGTAGATATGTACACTGTGTGGATCCTTGGATTAGTTATCTTAAGAAGGTGGATACCAAGTAAATCCTCGTGTTAGCATTAGAGAATTTTTTGCTTCAAGTATTTTGATGCAACTTATCTTTGTCGAAGCGAGAGAAGCTATTCACCCCCCCCCCCCCTCCCTCCTTCCCTCCCTCCCTCCCTCCCTCCTTTTTTCTCGTTCTCCTTGGTCCTAACAAGATCAAGTGCACTAACAAAATAGAAGGTTATAACCCCAGCTACATATGGGTTGATCTAGGTTAGACAACTAATGACTGAGCTACGAAATGCTCTCCCAATAAGAGGATCAAGGTTGTATCTCAAATGGGATGTTCCGAATTTACTTGATAGGTGAACCAAGAGAAAAGGTCAGGATTAGTCAGGCGAAGTCCGAACATCTGGATTATAAAAAAAAAAAAAAAAGCTCCTACAAAGCCAATGAAATTGTATGGTAATAATCAGGTTGTTATTCATCACTTTATTGTTAGCTCCAATGATCAATTGGAGAACATATTGATTAAATCTCTAGAGAAACATGGTTGAATACATGTGTAACAAATTGCGTTTCTATAATATATTTGAATGGGGAGTGTTATGGTATTACAAACCAAGTTGTGTAAAATTATAAGGGTGTATAAGTAATATTCTCTATTAATCAATAATATATATAGGGCATGAGGAATAATTTCCCTTTATTATAATCCTAACATTTCTAATGTAAAATGAAACCAAAATGCCAACCATACCACTTGAAGAGAAAGTGCAAGGATTTGTAAATGGTTAACTAGAGAAGTAGCTATCTGGAAGTAGAGAGAGAGAGAGAGAGAGAGAGAAAGAGAGAGAATGTGTCTTTAAGGTAAAAGGAGCATAGAGAGGGAAGAAATTAAAGATTAACTTTTGCCTACTTGGATGGTGAATAAATGAGACTGAATTTGTAAAAAAATATATTGATTGAAAGATGGTAATCTCATTTCTCCAATCCCTAATCTAGTTTCCCAATCCAATGCCTTGTTTGTAGGGAGTCTATTTGTATGAAATTAAAAGGGACATTGTAATTCTTTCCAATTGTTTTATAGAAATTTATTTTTTCAAATTAAACCACAGTTAATAGAAAATTTTCTTTTGGTAATGAAAATATTGGCATTTTTATGAAAATGACTGCGTTTGGAAAAAGCAGAAGTCATTTTCTTAAAAATATAGTACTCAAAACTGTAGAGAGTTCCATATAGCCAGTTAAGGAGGGATGAATACACAACTAAAAAATCCTACGAATCGCCCGCCCAAATTTAATGTTAGTAACAAGTGTGTATGGCAAGAATAAAATGTGCAAAGCAAATTAAGTATCAATAGAAGCAAAACTGAAACTATGCTAATACTAAATACTAAAGTTTAACATGGTTTAGAGACCTATCCTACTCTATGGCCCTTATCGCATTAGTGTGACTACCCCAAAAATAAAACACTTTGAACCTTCTTAGAAATAGTGTAATTAAGCAAATTCTAACAAACTAGCCCAAGAGAGGACTAGAACACTTTTCTCTTTGCAATAGCAGCAACATGTTCCTAAAACCCTAGTAACTAAACTCTTTAATAAAGATGAACAAATATAAAAAGAGGAGCTAATAAACCTCACTTCTCTTCCTAAAGAATGTAGATAAACACATGGAGAAATCAAGCTTACTTTTAGAGCTTGAGAACTTTGAAGATTTTAAAGCCTATGATTCTAAGCTCTTGGAGTTAATTTAAGCCAAACAATCTTATATATTCCAATGTTCATTTCAAAAAGTTAAGTGTGATGCCTCTTATATATCCAATCGACTAAATAAAGTACTTTAGAGAAATGATCGTTTAAAATCTAAACATTAGAGCCAACGATAATATATAGTTGACTCAAAGGGGCTAGGAATTGACGACTGGATGACTTTAGTTAATTATAAAATTTTCCAATTGACTAACATTCGAACATAAACATTTTGTTCCCCAATACACCAGCCCAACCAACTATACAGTTGACTAGAACATGTCTAATCGATTGACTTGAGAATGTATAGTCAACTAAATTAGGATTAGGTCGGGAAATTCTCTTGGTGGCTTACAACCAAGTAAGTCACCTTAAGGTCAAGGCATGAGTCGTCAACAAAAGAATACATAATTCTAGTGCCAGGTAATCAAACTCGTATACATTGATCTATCATTAAAGCACTATGATTATCACTAATGACAATGGAGGAACCAACATTGAGGTTAGTCAAGCTGAGCCGAGGTGATGTTTTCCTTGTTGAACTTGTTGGGACCGGTGACACCGCTAGAGTGGGGTACTATACACAATTTTTGTCAATTGTCAATTGTGTGGTCTTCTATAAGATGTTAATGCAGCCAAAACATATGAAATAGAATAAGCATAGAGACACCTCGATTTTACGTGGGTTTAAATCCCTGGTTCCTACTTTACAGCCTAACATCCTAGCGGTAGCACCACTATCCTTTCCCCATCTCAGATACTTTCCAGAGGCAAAGAAATCTCTTACAATCCTATTCTTACAAAATAATACAAGCCAAACACAAATATACAAATGATATTGAATGCAACCGACATAAGCAAGTTTACACAAAAGAGCTTGACTTTGATCACGTTGTGGTTGCTTTAGAATGCCTCCTAAAGTCTAGAATGCAACAACACTTTCCCTCAAAACCTCCAAGAACCGGCTTACGAAATTCTCTAGGAAACCTTCTTTTATAGGCTTCAAGTCGTGACTATTTTCAACCTAACAATTGACTGCTTATTACCATTAGTCGATTGCTCTATTGCTGACTCAACCATTGCTCTACTCTGTCAACCCAATGGTTCAATCAGCTAAGCATCAATCGACTAATGGTGCCCATTAATCTACGGTTGACGTTCAGTCAAGTTTCCAAATCAACTTAGAAACTTTCTATGCGCTCCATCAATGTTATCAGTTGAGTACACCACTCGACTGATGCATTAGTGGACTACTTATACTCAGTAGTCGATCACACCGTAAATCTCCTTAACCTCCCCTCAAACCGTAAACTTGGGAATTTGAGTTCATCAGCCTATTGTTATTCCTAGTGTAGACAAATGATACCTCTATTTCACTCTTACCGAGGTTGAAACAACACTTTACATAACATAGTATCAAGTTGACTTCAACCTACCAAGACTTCTTTTGGTTAATATTCAAGCAACCTTGACCCATCGACAATTCACTTGCTTAGTATCTTGTCAACCTTGATCTGCTAAAACTTCATCATTGTCAACCATCTAGTCCTCTTTAACCTGTTTGTTGCCTAACATCTGATCCTCCATGACATATTAGGACTTTCATCCACACACCTAACATCCGGTCCTCCATGATCTATTAGAACTTTCTTTCGATATGTTTAACATTCGGTCCTCCATGACCTGTTAGAACTTCACCTACATGCCTAACATTTGGTCCTCCATAACCAGTTAGGACTTTCTCACTCATGCCTAACATTCGATCCTCTATGATATGTTAGGACTTCACTTCACATATCAAGTATCAGGTCTTTCATAACCCACTTTGACTTACCTAACATTGTCAAGTATCTGATCAACCGTGACCCACTTAAACTTCTCCTATGTAATCTCCCTGTTATGTTATACTTCCAACTACCAAGTGTCTAGTCAACCATGATTTACTTGAACTTCACCCTTGTCAACTCTCTATTAGACTTCCAACCATTAAGTGTTTAGTTGACCTACTTAGACTTTTCCATTATAAAGTATCTGATCAGTCTTGATCTACTTGACTTTTCACTTGACCATCAAACATTGACACCCAAAATAATCTTGATCAACCTTGACCTGAGGTCAATTACACCAACAATCTTCCTCTCCAATAATTTCCCCTTTTACTTGACATCTCACTCTCAATCATCAAACATATTAATTAAACATCAAAACCCAACTCGAGCTAACTCGAGCTTGGTCAACCTTGACTAAAGGTCAATTGAACAGAACCACCATAGTAGATTATAGTAGAAAGAAGAGTAGTGTATTGGTGGTAGTTTCATAGGTGGGAATATATAAGTTTTAGGTAAAAACACAATCATGAAGGTTACATGGGATTACACATGTTCAACCTCCTACAAGCTTACCATAGAGACAAGTATATTATGCACCCTTTATACAAGTATTGAGCCCAGATTTGCCTCATCAAAGCTTCTCTATAGAATCTCTCAACCCAACTATCATATCCCCATAGGTACACATGTCACCTTATCATTAGCAATTATGAGCAGAACATTTTCTAGCTGTGTCAGTGTTATAATGATGCTAATTGATCCAGATGCTAAGAATAGACACTACAAAAAAAATTATTTTGGGACAAATTCTGGGACGAATTTCTAAAAAAATTTTGTTGCAAAAATTTTTGGAATGAATTCTACGACGAAAAAGTTTTCGTCCCAAAATTCTCGTTGCCAACATGGCGACGAATTTGGGGACGAAATTGACGACGCATAATATTTTTGTCACCAAATTCGTTGCCAAGTTTGCAACAAAAATAATATTCATCGCAAATTACTGTAAAATTAGGGATGAATTTGGCAACAAATTATAATTTTGTCGCCAAATTCGTTGCAAATTCTACAACAAAAATAAATTTTCGTTCCAAATTTGCAATAAATTTGGTGACGAAAATAATAATTTTTTTTTATGATCTATGATAAAAAAAAATTTATCCCAAATTTTCTTCCAGAATTTGGGATGAATCTGTGAATTTGTTACAAATTCTGTAACAAAAATAATATTTGTTGCAAAATTGTCTACAACGAAAACCACTGGTTTGGGACGAATAATATTTTTGTTGCAGAATTTGCATCAAATTTGACAAAAAAAAATAATAATATAAAAAATTATGATCTTCAACAAATTATTTTTCATCCCAAATTTGTAACAAATTTGGCGACGAAAATAAACAAAAAAATTGTGTTATGCGAACCTGGGAGAAATTTACAAATTTATCCCATATTTTGGGATGAATTCTGGGACGAATATGTGAAGTTGTCCCAGATTTTGGGATGAATCTGTGAATTCGTCCCAGATTCTAGGATGAATATGTGAATTCGTCCCAGATTCTGGGATGAATCTGTGAATTCATCCTAGATTCTAGGACGAATCTATGGATTTGTCCCAGAATCTAGGACGAATCTATGGATTTGTCCCAGAATCTAGGACGAATTTTGGGACGAAAAATAATTTATCGCAAAATTATCGCTACAATTACGATAATTTTGTGATAAAAAAAATTTGTCACCAAATTCGTCCCTAAATCCAAAAAATTCTAGCAGAACTAATTTATTTCTACAATTTCCATTCAAATACATATCACAACAAAATTAAATACCACATCATAAACATTCAACACATCCTAATTAACATTATCACATCCTATTTAACCTATATACACATCTATTAATATTTGAAATCAATTTTACAGTAATACAAATCCAAAAACTTCTCAAAAAGTTATACAAGAACTTTCTTTTTCGAGACTCCAAAATCTGATATAAGTCAAATAGTACAAAATGTAATACAAATCCAACACCTCCTAAAAGTTATACAAGTTTTTTTTAAACTAAACAATACATACATGAACTCATCCCCATATAATCTTCTTTTCTTGCATAAAACATACAAACAAACTAGATCATTTCTAACAAGAAAGATAATTACTTAAATTATAATTCTACTTTGCAATCCTTGCCAAGAACCACTATGCTTGCAAGTCCTACAATTCAACATCTTCCTCCCCACCTTCCTTTCCACTATCTACAAATATCCTAAACATGTTGCAACCTATTTCACCAAGTTCAATTATAACTACAAGTATCCTCAATATGATACAACATATTTTATCTCATCAAATTGTAACTACAAGTATCCTAAATATGATACAACCTATTTTACTACATCAAATTGTAACTACAATTATCCTAAATATGATATAACCGATTTCACTAAATCAAACTATAGTTACAAAAATCCTATTAGCTTTCAATTTGACATTGAGAGAATGGGGTGTCTTCTTAAAATTCTTATCATATGAAAATGTCTCAAATGATGAAACACAAAATCATCAAGATGAATTAGTTGATACTAGACTTGCATTTAATGCTCATGGTTACTTTGCTGCTAGTAAAACTCTAATCATAATTCATAATTCTAGCTCATAATGTAGAAGTTGCAAATTTCAGCAAGTTTGTAAAAAAAATTATGTCCTTATTTAACTCTTCTGTTAACTCATTAAAAGAAAATGATAAAAAAATAAATAAATAAAATTATAAATACAACATGTTCAACTAAGAGTGTGTTACTAAATACTTACTTTTTTGCCGACATAGATTTTTGGCTCACCAACCTTGCTAAAAACAAAATAACAACATTAATTAAAATAAAAAAATTGAAAGGTTCACAATCCATGAATTAATACTTAAAAACACTAAATATAAGATGCAAAATTCAAAAATTGTCTCAAGCCAGTGATAAACTCATCAATTAAACCCCGACAATCAGGCAAATTCTTGTTATACATCCAATTTCTTTCATTCTGCATTTTGCCTATATTTATATATTTAAATACTATTAAAAATTACTACATATAAATCTTACCAATGAAGACAAATTAACAAAGAGCACCTTATCAAAATAAAGGAACACACTTATATATAAAATATTATTGGTTGAAATTTTGGAAGGAATAATGCTAGTACTAGCTAGAATGCCACAGGGAAGATCTACAAGAGTGCTTTATGATACAAGTGTCTCCAACTACACCGAGCTCATGGCAAATTAAGACTTGCACAAACAACATTACAAATTTAGTCAATACTACATAATAAATCAAAAATAAAATTAATTTATATAAGAGTTAAAATAGACATCTACAGCCGCAGCCAACGAGGGCAACTATGGCCACCGGTCTGCCCCCGGGGGCAGCCGCGGGCACTGGTCTGCCCCCGGGGGCAACCGCGGCCACCAGTCCGTTGCTAGGGCAGGTGATAACCATGATTTTGCTACATTATTTTGATTCATAATGCATATTTTTAGTGGTCTATTCATAGCTTAATCTCACATTTACATCATATTTCATAATTGCATGTGATCTTAGACTTAATTACAAATTAGCTTATTTTCATGGTATTTGATGCTAATATTTGTTTATTATTTTGTAGGCATCAAAAGGGTCATCGACCCGATCAGATCAGGCCACATTTGGGCTCAAATCTAGGGCTAAACGAAGCGATCAAGCATTGGAGTGTTTTGGACCGTCCATTGAAGATCAAGCAGATCTGGGCCATCCGTTGAAGATCCGGCTCATCCAACTTAATGAGGAGTAGATATGGACCGTAGATGAAGATCAGTACTTTTGGATCATATTTTAGGCGATTTTATACCGTTGATCAAGCTCCGAGAGTTCTAGATCGTTGGATCAGTTTTGAGGAGGATTTAAATACCGCGAGAAGCTACAGTGTAGATTGGGCTCGGGCGATCGCGATTTCCACACTGCAGCAGCTTCTTCTTCACAGCGACGCCGAGTCTCCGTTCCTCAATTCCAGATCTGAGGCTAAGTTTCTTGATCAACGGCGATAGCAAGCTACCGGCGTTCATCTTCCGAGGGCAGAGAGTGATCGAGGGAGGTTTCTCGGCGCGTCTTGGTTCTGTTCATTGTCGTGATCCTGTTCAAGGGAGTTTTCTTGACCAACGATCTTCGCAATCAACAGAGCTCAGAGGAAGGTTTCTTTGAGTCTCTGATCTTCTTCCGACTCTCATTCCACAGCTAAATTGGTGAGATATGATCAATCACATTAGTTTTGGCAAATCACATAATCGAGCTTTATTTTCTTCGGCTGATGAGGTTTCCAGTTGTTGGGAGTTTGAGGGGAGGTTTCCAAGTACTATGAACGCTTTCTGGTAATAAGTTGGAAGCTTGTTTAACGTTTGTTGGTGCTTGAGGGGAGGTTTCCGATAGCACATCTGTTTCACAGCAGGTTGAGAGGAGTTTGATCCGGATTTGGATTGAGGAATGTTAGGGTTTCTACTTTCTTTTGAATGTTACTTAATTGTCATGTCGTTGATCATATTTGTAGATCTGATCTCTTGTTTTTACCATTCTATTCTTGCTTGAGTTTTTGCAATTTTGTTTCTGATTTCTCGCTTACAACCCCGACCTTAGATCTAGTTTCTGTTGAGTTTTGCAATACTGACACTATTAGTTTGTAGCGTTTTGTGATCTAGTTAGCAATTCAATCTTTGTGACTGTGATAAGTTGTTCAAGGTGTTGAAATCTTGATTTAAGTTTTGATTGTTATTCCTATTCAATATTATTTGGTTTGAGCATTTGAGTTTAGTTATTGAATTTGATTATCAATGTGAATGGAATGCTAATTTGGCTTCTACAAGTTTGATTGGTGGTTGTATTTGTTGTTACTGAATTGTGATTGAAGGAATCCGAATTTCATTGAAACTAATTTGGTGAGAAAGAATTAGATCATGATTAGAAGTGACTAACTCTTCTCTGATTTTAATAATTGATCCTGTCCGAAAGCTGAATCAACGGACGCTGGGCACGTGGCGCTCCCCGGGTCGATGACGTGGATCTTCGACTGATTGCATGAATCTCCGGCGAACCTGCACAGAAGTCGGGCCGGGAAGGGGTTCCCGGCGGCGACCCTCCGACGCTCAAGTCAGGCAAGCAAGCAGTGAAAAAAGTGGCTCCCAAAGGTGTTGAACGCGTACCTCCGGCGATGTATGAGGCTCTTTATATAGAGTGGTGAGAGAGCTCCTGCACGTCCACCGAGGCGCATACGTGTCCGCAGACCATACCTCGGTATGTGTCTGTCAGAAAGCTTACCTGACGCTATACTGCTACAGTCCAAGCACGTCTTCGATGGGACAACAGAACACCTCGTTGTCAGACTTGAAGTATGGCCTAGCCATAAGACTTGACAGCTGTCAGAAGATGTTCTTGTCCTTCTATACCCACCACAGGCCGGGACGTCCGTCCGTCCGGCTGGACGGGGAGTTCCGTCCGGACGGCCCTCATCTCATGCGCCGGCCGGACGACACCCCTATCACGTCAGGACTACCACTTGCATCAATATGCTGGGGAGAATTTTGGTAGGGTGCTATGTAAGGACTGTTAGCACTATGTTACCTTATATCTTCGGCCAAGCATGACTTCCGCTCGGCCCCTCGTTACTATTCCATTGAGCGCCGGCTCTCGACTCCTATCCGTCCGGCCGGGAGGTCGGCCCATCCCTCTCCGGTCAGCCGCCCGGTTCACCTAGCCTTTTGACTTCCACCTGGCGTCGACCCCTCAAAACTGGGGTCCCCTGTTCTATCCGCCGGATCAATAATGATTCTATTAGATGAAGCCAATTTGTTATGTGAATTAAGTGGAAATGCCTAGTTGACCTTAATGATGAAATAATTCAATTTGAATCAATTCTAGAATACTCACACATTTTACTAGTTAACCTTTGAAAAATACGACTTGGGAATCCTTACTATGACACTTGTCTTAATTTTAATGAGTTTCAATTTTAATTAATTTGGAGCGCCTCGTGACATGCTAAAAGGCCGACACCAAAATTTGGCGTCGTTGCCGGGGAAATAACTAGTAGTATGTTTATTTTAGATTGATCATTGAGCGATTTTATTTGTTAGCATGTTGATTGATTTGATTGCTTATTTCTTTTTGTAAATTCATGTTGGTTTATTCTTGAATTTGTAAGTGCTTTTACTGTTCATGTTTTCATGAGTTTGAAGCTTTATGCTTTTGAGTCTTCTAATCTTGATTTTTAGTGTTGAATTATAAGAACAAGAGATTTCTTTAGCATGGATCCATATTTTCAGAATTTTGGAGGTGGAATGGAGAATCAGTATTTTCATCCGAAGTATCAATTTTATCCAAACATAGATCAACAAAATATGTATGAGTCATTTTCATATGGTTTTAATGCTAATTGGGTGGATAATTCGTGTTTCAGGTATGAAAGTTCACAAGGACAATTTATTGAGCCATATCCATCTTACCAGAGTTCATATGGATTCCAAGAAGTTTCAATATTTTCTATACCCCATTCTTTTCAACAGAACGAACCTCAGATGGATGAGTCAACATGGAAACTCAGAGAGATCATGCAATAAATGAGTGAGCATCTAGAGCAACAATTTTCAAGGATACAGAGCATACAGATTCGGTTAGATCAGATTGCATCATCCATCAATCAACTGCAAGCACAAAATTCTAGTGGAGAGATGGAAAGTAGCGATTCTGTCAGGCCTGACCCTACTCCCATTAATTCACATGATTTTTCTAGTATTTTTTATGATAATGATGTAATTATGCAAATTACTGATCCTAATGATTTTGTTGTTGAAGATGTTATTAGTGATTCAGGTTCTGAACACGTTTTTGAAGATGATTTAAGTGTAGGGGAGTGCTTACTGGAAGTATTACCTCAAGAATCACCAAGAATTGAGGATGAAAGTGTAGGGACTTGTGTTATGGAGCCAAGCACCCAAGGATCACTACATGAGGATGAACATTCACCAGAACCAGAGCATGTGCCATTACTTTATGAGGAAGAGGTAACAAATCCCACTCTAGGTACCTTTCAAGATGACAAGGTGAGTATTTCTTGTGATTTATCAGAAAATTCAATAGAGGTATCATTTGTTGATTTTATTAGTTGTGATTCATTCCTTGATATTGTTGGGATTTTCGGGCCGCAAAAACTACTTTTTGTGTTGAGGAAACCCCGAATCTCATGCCACCGGATCCGTGCGAAGTTATAAAACAAAATTTCTATGTGTACGAGTTTCTCTAACCTAGATCTACACTAGATCTACAAAGAAAAGAGTTTACCCTTGATGCGATGCCCTTCGCAAATCCCGCTTGTCCAAGGTTCGCCGGATCTCAAGGTTGTCAAGTGTACAACCCTCTATGTGTATCCACATGAACAAATCGATGGAGAGAACCTCTAAAGATGTGCTAGCAACCTTAGAGGATCAGCAATGGTGGAGGAGAGGGAGAGAAGAAAGGTAGAGAGAAAGAAGGAGGTTACCAAAGCACCTAATGCTCCAGTAATGTGGTCGGCCATATCAAAAGGGTTTCAAACCTCCATGGGATACCAAGGGTCACGACTCTTGGTCTCCCTCATGAGGTGGCACACACATAAGTGGCCTTGATGATGTGGCACATCATCATTAGTCCACTCAATGCCAACTCACAAATGATGTTGCAAATGGTCAAGTCAAACTTGACCTTTCATCTTCCTCTCAAGTCAAGTCAAAATTGACCACTTCTCTCCCATGGTTGATCAAATCTAACCATTGGTTCAAGTCAATTTTAATTTAATGAATCTCTATTCATTGAATTAAATTAGCTCAATGAGTCTAAGTCCAAATTAGACTCATTTAACACATGAACTAAATTGAGTCCAACTCAATTAGTTTACTTTGGATTACTCTTAATCCAATTTGGTTCATCACATGAACCTAATCCTCTTGGTTCATCAAATGAACCTAATCTCCATCTAATTGCCCTTTGTGTGTGACCCTATAGGTTCTTGTAATGTTGACAATGCTCCTAAACCCATTTAGAAGCATAAGTAATGAGCGGTATCTAGCAACACATCATTACTACCCAAGTTACAAGAATGTTGAGATCCAACATCACCTTGTGACTACTAATTGTGACTCTTCACAATATATGACAAGTGTCCTTCTATCCTTGACATCTAGATTGATCAATATGAGGCATAGACCGTGTCATCCTCTAATCAATCTAAATCTTGAATCCCAAGTAGACTCACTCAATCAAATGAGCTCAATATCTCATATTGACTCACTTGGGCATGACCATGCACTTAGTGGTCTCACTCTATCAAGAATAATGATGTCTCTCCCATCATATAGGAGGGATAGATCCCATCTACATCACTCACATCCCTCTGCATAATTTGTTACATACCCAGTAATCGCCTTTATAGTCCACCCAGTTACGGGTGACGTTTGACGAAGCCAAAGTATGTAACTCCTTATGTAGGGAATCATGGTGACTTCAGGTCCAAGGACTAATAATCATACTAATAGCCACATGAGAAAGTATATGACACTCATATAACGATCTATGATACTTTCTCATGGCGGGTCATTCAGTATACATTTTCCAATGCATACCCATGTGTCAACTTGATATCTCTATATCCATGACTTATGAGATCAAGTCATCGAGTTGACCTACATGCTAGTCTCGTCACATTAACATTATCCCTGAATGTTAATACTTGACTAGGAATGATTAAGAGTAGTGTTCCCTATGTCATATCACTATCGATTCAACCAATCGATTGATATAGGTAAGAACCTTCTACTCAAGGACACTATTATAGCTATTATACTTAGTTATTTGGCACCAATACAAGTAAGCATAATAACCATAAATAAATGCCTTTATATATACATAAGAATATGATACAACGAGTCCATACAAAAATCATCAAATGATTGGCTCTAGGGCTCTAACTAACAATCTCCCACTAGCACTAGTGTCAATCAGTATAGGCTCTAAGACCCAATGACCTAGTGTGACCATCATGCTTTCTCTGTGCCAAAGCCTTGGTCAAGGGATCTACGATGTTAGCCTCAATGGGTACTCTACAAATCTTCACATCTCCTCTATCGATGATATCTCGAATGAGATGGAAGCACCGTAGTATGTGTTTGGTCCGCTGGTGTGAGCGAGGTTCCTTCACAATATAGCTCTATGGGATCAGTTATGCTAGGAACCACCCCAAGCTTAGTAATGAACTTGCGGATCCAAACTGCCTCCTTGTGCTGCTTCTGATGCAGCAATATACTCAACCTCTGTTGTAGAATCAGCGACTGTGTCCTGCTTCGAACACTTCCAGCTCACAGCACCACCATTTATACAAAACATGAACCCAGACTGCGATCGATAATCATCTTGGTCAGTTTGGAAGCTAGCATCATTGTAACCCTTTACAGCTAGCTCGTCATCACCTCCATATATCAAGAAATATTCTTTAATCCTTTTCAAGTACTTAAGAATATTCTTGACTGCTATCCAGTGACTTTCACCTGGATCTGACTGGTATCTGCTCGTCATGCTCAAAGCATACGAGACATCAGGACGAGTACATAGCATGGCGTACATGATAGATCCTATGGCTGAAGCATAAGGGATCTGATCCATGCGGTCTCTCTCCTCTCTAGAAGAGGGACCTTGAGTTTTCGAAAGACTCACACCATGTGACATCGGCAGAAATCCCTTCTTGGAGTTCTGCATGGCAAACTGAAGTAATACCTTGTCAATGTATGTACTCTGACTTAGGCCAAGCAATCTCATAGATCTATCTCTATAGATCTGTATGCTTAGAATGCGGGAAGCTTCACCTAAGTCCTTAATTAAGAAACAAGTCCCTAGCCAAGTCTTGACAGACTGCAGCAAAGGGATGTCCTTCCCAATGAGTAGTATGTCATCCACATACAATATAAGGAAGACAATTGTACTCCCAACAACCTTCTTATAGACACAAGGTTTATCTTCATTCTTGATGAAACCAAACTGTTTGATTGCATCATCGAATCGAAGATTCCAGCTCCAAGAAGCTTGCTTTAGTCCATAAATGGACCTATGCAGCTTGCATACTTTACCAGTATGCTGTGGATCTACAAAACCTTCAGGTTGTGTCATGTACACATCCTCGAGCAGGTTTCCATTCAGAAACGCAGTTTTGACATCCATCTGCCAGATCTCATAATCGTGGTACGCTGCAATAGCAAGCATGATCCAAATGGACTTAAACATCGCTACTGGAGAAAAGGTTTCATTATAGTCAATATCATGAATTTGCTTGAAACCTTTAGCTATCAAGCGACCCTTATAAATAAGTCCATCCATGTCAGTCTTTCTCTTAAAGACCCACTTACACCCAATGGGTTTGACCCCTTCAGGTGGATCAACCAAAGTCCATACTTGGTTAGTGTACATGGATTCCATCTTGGATCTCATGGCCTCTAACCATTTCTCGGAATCTAGTCTCATCACAACTTCCTAATAAGAGGTAGGCTCATCCTCAATGAGCACAACGTCATCATGGTCAGACAAGAGAAATGAGTATCTCTTAGGCTGACGACGTACCCTATCAGACCTGCAAAGAGGTAGGTTTACTTGAACTGGTTGTTGTTCCTCAACTCCTTGTGGAACAACATCATCCACAACACTTTGTGGTTGCAGTTCAACTTCCATCGAGGCTTCAGTGCTATGGTTCACATCTTGAACTTCTTCAAGATCGAACGTACTCCCACTAGTCTTTCTAGAAACAAAATCTCTTTCTAGAAATACCCCAGTCTTTTCCACAACTACCTTGTGTTGACTGGGAATGTAGAAGTAATATCCCTTCATTTCCTTGGGATATCCAATAAAATAGCACTTATCAGATTTGGGTCCCAGTTTGTCTGAGACTTGACGTTGAACGTAAGCCTCACAACCCCAAATCCTCATAAAAGACACCTGAGCATCTCTCCCAGTCCATATCCTATATGGTGTCTTTATCATAGCCTTGGATGGAACTCGATTGAGTATGAAGGCTACCGTGTCTAGAGCATAGCCCTAAAGAGATGTAGGAAGATCTGTGTGACTCATCATAGACCGTACCATATCTAATAAGGTACGATTCCTCCTTTTGGATACACCATTCCACTGTGGTGGTCCAGGAGAAGTGAGTTGGGATAGGATCTCACACTCAGCTAGATAGTCACGAAACTCATGGCTAAGGTATTCACCACCTCGATCTGATCGAAGTATCTTAATACTCTTGTCAAGCTGAGTTTGTACTTCATTCTTGAATGCTTTAAACTTTTCAAAGGATTCTGACTTATGTGTCATCAGATACACATAACCATATCTATTAAAGTCATCAGTAAATGTAATGAAGTACCTATAACCACCCCTGGCAGCGACATTGAAAGGGCCACATACATCACTATGTATAAGTCCTAACAAGTCAGTCATTCTCTCGTTGTGTCCACTAAAGGGAGTCTTGGTCATCTTGCCCAGTAGGCATGACTCGCATGTCTCATATGATTTAAAATCAAATGAGTCCAGCAAACCATCTTAATAGAGCTGGGACAAGCGTTTGCCATTTATATGACCTAAGCGATAGTGCCAGATATAGGTTTGATTCATGTCATTTGACTTGAACCTCTTGGTACTTATGTTATAGATAGGGTTCTCAAGGTCTAGAATGTAGAGTCCGTTCATCAGAGGTACACTACAATAGAACATATCATTTAAATAAACTGAATAACATTTGTTCTTTATTATAAATGAAAAGTCTTTCTTATCTAAACAAGAAACTGATATAATGTTCTTAGTCAGAGCAGGCACATAACAACAATCATCCAATTCTAGTACAAGCCCAGAGGGCAGAGATAGAGAATAAGTTCCTACAGCAATAGCAGCAACCCGTGCTCCATTGCCTACGCGTAGGTCCACCTCGCCCTTCGTCAATGCCCTGCTATTTCTCAGCGCCTGCACATTAGTACAAATGTGAGAAGCACATCCGGTATCTAATACCCATGATGAAGAAATAGATAGATTAACTTCTATAACATATATACCTGAAGTGGAAGTCTCACTTCTCTTCTTTTTAAGATCTTCCAGGTAGATTTTGCAGTTCCTCTTCCAGTGCCCGGTCTGACCGCAGTGGAAGCAGGTAGAATCCTTGGTGACCCCTCCTTTAGGTTTCAGTGCCTTGCCTTTGCCCTTGGCTTGAGACTTTCCCTTACCTTTAGGCTTTCCCTTGTCTTTGCCCTTTTGCACCATCAAAATGGAGTTGGGCTTAACCTTCTTAAGATTGATCTCAGCAGTTCTCAACATACTCAGAAGCTCAGGCAATGGCTTGTCAATTTCATTCATGTTGTAGTTCATGACGAATTGACTGTAGCTCTCTGGCAAGGATTGCAAGACCAAATTAGTGGCCAACTATTGGCCAAGGGGGAATCCCTACCTCTGTAGGTTTTCTATGTACCCAATCATTTTGAGTACATATGGGCCTACGGGAGTCCCATCTTGCATCTTGCACTGAAACAGTGCCTTAGAGATCTCGAATCTCTCGTGCCTCGCTTGTCCTTGATATAGTTGACGAAGATGTTCAACCATATCATAAGCGCTCATCAACTCGTGTTGCTTCTGAAGCTCAGAGTTCATGGTCGCGAGCATAAGACATGACACATCTAATGCGTTATCTTGATGCTTCTTGTAAGCATCTCGATCCGCTCGCGTGGCAGTGGCAGGAGGTGCCTCGGGAATGGGCTGCTCCAGGACGTACAGTTTTCGTTCCTGTGTGAGAACTATTCTCAGGCTCCTGTACCAGTCCAGGAAGTTAGCTCCATTGAGCTTGTCCTTATCGAGGACAGAACGCAGGGAGAAGGAGTTCGTATTTGACGACATGGTAATCTACAACAGAAAAATGCAAAAAGTAAATATCATATTCTATTAATCATTTAATTAGACCTTTAATTAAATGATGCTCCCACTGAATTATAGATCTTTGTAAAATCAAGTAATGGACGTGGTCAAACCACACTTACTAGATTCTAACTAGCTATAATTCGTGCGGGACAAGATTCACATCATACTATGCCTTGAGTTAGCTTTGGCTAAATCGCCCAAGACTTAGTATAATCGGTAGGTAACTAATTACCAATTACATCTCTATGCAACTCTTGTTTATAGGATCAAGATCAGCATGTATATTAAAACTTGAGTTAGCTTTGGCTAAATCGTCCAAGAGTTAATATAAATGTGATTTTGACCTATCTACCAACCATTGGAAAATGCCTATAGTTAAACACGATCCAATTGAGTTAACTAGTTACTCAATCTAATTGAGTTGTACTCACCCATGCGTTGATAGGCGGGACCAAGATTGTCCCTCCGCGCCCTACCAAGATAATATGCGTTGCTCTGCTTTGGCAGATTCAACAACAACATGTGATCGAGGTAGTGATGGGTATCACGGCATGGTAGGCATTTCAAGTTGACGTGATTGAGATCTAATCTAATCGACGATGTGTATCATATACGCGATTTAGATCTAATCTAATCGTGGAGGTGCATCATGTACGCGATTTAGATCTAATCTAATCGTTAAGGCACTAATTAATTACTATTCTAGCATACATCACATACACACACACACAAACAATTAATTAAATTTTGTGATTAGTCATGGCCCTACTACGATCTTCTCAAGCCAATGAGAAGATCGGTTGGACAACCTAGGGTCAATAGCTTCCTCAAGCTCCTCCCTTTGATCGTCATGTGTTGCTCGCACCCTCCTCGTAACTCCTCCTCGAGTGGACCTTCCACCACCTCATTTTGTACATTACAAAAAAGTAAAACTTGAGTTACATTCGAGTCTAAAACTATTTTACAACAGGAATATAAATAGAAGGGCACGATGCACAAGTCGCGAATCAAGTACAACGCGCACAAACACACAAAATGGCGCGCAGGCCATATTATGAATTACAACACATATTTCCAATCAAATTGGGTTCTTTGGGCCATGACCATCACAAAATGATACATAATTCTAAATTATGTGATTTCCATAAATTTCTGTAATTTTTCTAATATTTTTATGATTTTATGAGTCGCAACTTCCCGGCGGTCCCGATTAGCGATTTTCGGGCGCAATCGCGGAACGAAGCCCCTTGCGGGGTTAGGGGAAGCACCCCTACTTGCGATATAACCATCGCAAGTATTCCTAAGTGATCATACAGCGTCTCAGCCCGCTGTCCCAAATCATTTTGGGCGAGACCTTGCCGATTCGGAAGGTGTTTCTCGGTAGTCGAAGCCTACAAGTGTTCAAACACTTGTTGCTTCGCTTCTACGAGAAAAATACCCATAAAATACATAAAATTCATAAATTTACAGAAAATTACAAAACTGATATTTTTCATAAAAAATACAAAATAAATTCATACATGCTTCGCACGTGACTTTGATACCACTGTTGGAATTTTCGGGCCGCAAAAATCACTTTTTGCGTTACGGAAACCCTGAATCCCATGCCACCAGATCCGTGCGAAGTTATAAAACAAAATTTCTATGTGTACGAGTTTCTCTAATCTAGATCTACACTAGATCTACAAAGAGAAGAGTTTACCCTTGATACGATGCCCTTCGCAAATCCCGCTCGTCCAAGGTTCGCCGGATCTCAAGGTTGTCAAGTGTACAATCCTCTATGTGTATCCACATGAACAAATCGATGGAAAGAACCTCTAAAGATATGCTAGCAACCTTAGAGGATCAGCAATGGTGGAGGAGAGGGAGAGAAGAAAGGTAGAGAGGAAGAAGAAGGAGGTTACCAAAGCACCTAATGCTCCAATAATGTGGTCGGCCACATCAAAAGGGTTTTAAACCTCCATGGGATACCAAGGGTCACGACTCTTGGTCTCCCTCATGAGGTGGCACACACATAAGTGACCTTGATGATGTGGCACATCATCATTAGTCCACTCAATGCCAACTCACAAATGATGTTGCAAATGGTCAAGTCAAACTTGACCTTTCATCTTCCTCTCAAGTCAAGTCAAACTTGACCACTTCTCTCCCATGGTTGATCAAATCTAACCATTGGTTCAAGTCAATTTTAATTTAATGAATCTCTATTCATTGAATTAAATTAGCTCAATGAGTCTAAGTCCAAATTAGACTCATTTAACACATGAACCAAATTGAGTCCAACTCGATTAGTTTACTTTGGATTACTCTTAATCCAATTTGGTTCATCACATGAACCTAATCCTCTTGGTTCATCAAATGAACCTAATCTCCATCTAATTGCCCTTTGTGTGTGACCCTATAGGTTCTTGTAACATTGGCAATGCTCCTAAATCCATTTAGAAGCATAAGTAATGAGCGGTATCATCATTACTACCCAAGTTACAAGAATGTTGAGATCCAACATCACCTTGTGACTACTAATTGTGACTCTTCACAATATGTGACAGGTGTCCTTCTATCCTTGATATCTAGATTGATCAATATGAGGCATAGACCGTGTCATCCTCTAATCAATCTAAATCTTGAATCCCAAGTAGACTCACTCAATCAAATGAGCTCAATATCTCATATTGACTCACTTGGGCATGACCATGCACTTAGTGGTCTCACTCTATCAAGAATAATGATGTCTCTCCCGTCATATAGGAGGGATAGATCCCATCTACATCACTCACATCCCTCTGCATAATTTGTTACATACCCAGTAATCACCTTTATAGTCCACCCAGTACGGGTGACGTTTGACGAAGCCAAAGTATGTAACTCCTTATGTAGGGAACCATGGTGACTTCAGGTCCAAGGACTAATAGTCATACTAATAGCCATATGAGAAAGTATATGACACTCATATAACGATCCATGATTGTAAGGCCCGAAAATTCTCAAAACTATTTTAGAAATATTCTATGATTTTTCTGGAATTTTAGGATATTTTTACAGAATTTTTAGAGTAACGGAAGTAGCAAAAACAAATAGAAAACGAAAATGGCCTAAGCGGGAATTGAACCCGACACCTACGGTTTACGGATAATGTTAGTAACCAGTTGAACCCAGAAGGGCCGTGCTGAAAGGAAAGGGAGGCAATTAAATTTATATTAAAGTTGGGCTGAAATTACCCACTTAATATAAATAGGGAATTTAATAGGTGAAGAGTTATTTTTTTTAACGTGACTTTTCCTTCTCCTCACCCTAGCCACGCCGCCCCCTTCCCTCTCCTTCTCTCGGCGCCAACCACAAGAAGAAACCTAGGGTTCCTTTCCTAGGGCTTCAAGGACACCTTCCGGCGACATCTCCGACACGAGGACGTTCCCCTTCGCGAGAGGAACGCTTAGACGCGAGAAGATCGTCGAAAGGATCGTCTCCTCCGGGAAAATCTCGCGATTAGAATCGTAAGAAATTACGAATAGGAGGTAAGAAATCCCTCACCTGCAGTATAAGTAGCTTCCGTTTGAATGCATGCTTTTAGATTAGTTATACTCGGATTTTTGTCGACATCTAGGGTGTATTTAACCCTCCTCGCAGCTTTAGGGATTAGTCGAGCACCTCTAGATGGGTCGGACGCGTTTGCCCTCTTCAGTTTGAGGTGTTAGACGTTGTCGGGTGCCTAGAGGTGGTCTCCCTACTAGAGAGGAGAGTTAGAGCACACCAAATGCTCGATAAAAAGATTAGGACAGCTTTTGATTCAGTGGGCATTTATTCAGCTCAGTCAAATGCCGTATAGACGTATTGATCCAGTTAATTAGCTTTATTACAGCTTTCATGGGACTAGATGTTCAATGGGTGGGCTCCCACAGTCGCCTCTAGGTTCAGACAACCTAGCTCTAGGTTCAGATAACCTAGAAACGGCTAAATAAAACAGTACAGCTATTCAGTATTTTATTTTCAGCAGTGGCACTGTACAGGATCAGATATCCATTGGGTTGGACTCTCACAGTAGTCCCTAGGTTCAGATAACCTAGTAAACCCTACTAGATTTGGAACTTGCAATCCCGGGTCTAGCTAGGGGTGCGCGCACAGCACGTATAGTTGCCAGGGCCCTCAGCAGCATGATTATTATTTTAATCTACTTATGTATACATTTTTCAAAACTCTCAGTCACATATGTGATCAGGATTTAATTCAGTATCATCTTAGTTTAGTTCAAGTTTCAGTTTAGTTGTTCCTGACTGATACCATGAGTTAGCTCCATGCTTAGATTGTGATATGCATGCTATGTTTCAGTATTTGTGCTTAGTAACTTTGCTATGTCATGCTTATCTATGTTCAATACGTATTTCAAATAGCATGTTTTCAAAACATAAATTGCATCGTGTGCATGTTTTGTGAGGTAGCTGGTTTCTTACTAAGCTTTAAGCTTACAGATACTTTTTCCTTATACTGCAGATAAAGGTAAAGGGAAAATGGACTAGCGGAGGCTGGAGGACAATGCAATGAAGATGTGTGTGGAAGGAATTTGGAATAAAAGATCTTAGGGATCTAACAAGCTTTATTTATGCATTAGAACTTTCAGCAAAATTAGTTAACTGTTAGAACCTTATTATTCTACACATAGTACATTTGCATGCCATGAATTAGTGAACCATGCATGATATCATGTTTAAAATGTTAGCTAATATATGTTAAAAATGTTTCTAGCTGTTATAGACTTGATGTGTATGAGTTGGGCACGAAATAGTGCTGAAATCAGGGGTTCTGATTCGAAATCAGAAACCCAGAACGATCAGAATTGGGTTGTGCCACTGGATCGGTCAGCTGACCAATCCAGTCGCGAACAGAGAGTTAGCGTCTGTTATGGATCGGTCAGCCGGCCGATCCAGATGCGAACAGAGAGTACAGAAGCTCACTGATCGGTCAGTCGACCAATCAGTGAGCCACTGGATCGGTCAAGCCGACCGATAAGTGTACTCCTGGATCGATCGGTAGACCGATCCAACCGCATACAGAAGCAATATAGCTTATGGATCGGTCAGCCGACCGATCCAGAGTTTTTCTCCGTGCCGGTATCAAGCTGGATCGATCACTAGATCGATCCGACAGCCCAATCGATTCATGGATCGATTGAAATGTCTGATTACAGCTAGCAGGACATCCGAGAGACATAGATTATCTTCCCTAGCATGTGTACAACTCCTAGGTACACCTAGAATATTAAGTTCAGATTTTACAGTAATCAGTTTAGTAAAATTTTAATCAATCCAGATTTCCGCAATAGTAATTTAGCACAGCATAATGTAGCGATCGGCCTCACAGCCTAGTCAGTAGAAGACGGGTCGTTACAGAGTGGTATCAGAGCAGTTTCCATACTTCCTACACACACATCAGCATTGTACCTGCAGCTTCCAAGTAAGAATACCTCTCACTTTGTATGTTTATTGCTTTTCTGTTATAGATAACTAAAGCATGCTTGTTTATGATAGTAGTTAACATGATAACAATAGTTTCTCTATTATGCTTATGTTAGTCATGTATGTCCTGCATGTCTTTAGAAATGGCACGAGGACGCCCAGCTAGAAGGGCACCAGCCACTGAGCCCCAGCATGAGGCAGGCAGTTCAGTGCCTCCCCCAGACTAGTGGCTCACTAGCTGAGCAATGAACAGAAATAGCCACCTTAAAGGCTAGTCAGAGGTTCCACCAGTCCAGCCTACGGTACCAGTAGCCCCAGCAGCAGGAACGCAGAGAGAAGCCTATCTGATCCAGTGGCAGAGAGTCAAGCCAGAGAATTTCTCAGGCAGCAATGAACCATGGGATGCTCAGGCATGGTTCAAAACACTGAAAGTATGATGGAGCTTCTGGACTGGCCAGAACAAGAGAAGGTGAAGTGCGTCTCCTCCTGTCTGACAGGAGATGCACGTATGTGGTGGGAGAGAATCAGAGCGAAGCGCCCAGTGATCCAAATGACATGGACTGACTTCGAGAAGGAATTCTTTGAGGAGTTCTTTCACATGCGGATCACCAACCGTCACTACGACGAGTTCACTGAGTTTTGTCAGGGCAACCTATCAGTTGAGGAAGCCGTGAAGAAATTCAACAGGTTGGCTCGTCTATGCCCTGAATTAGTCAGCACAGAAAGGGAACGAATCTGGTTGATGCTCAAGATGCTGAGGCCGGAAATAGCAATGAACGTGGTGGTGCCTCATAGGCCACAAACCACGTAAGAATTAGTGAGCGGTTTCTAATCACCGAGCATTACCGTAATAGCATCAAGCAGGCAAGTCCTCTAAGCTAAAGGTCAAGGAGGCTCAGGCACTTAAAACAGAGGGCCACAACTCCCATGGCTCTAATCGAAAGGGAACTCCAGAACAAGCGCAAACCGAGAGTTACCCAAAGGAGGGCCACCAAGAAGTTATCCAAAGTGTGCTACTTATGGAAAATTCCATCCTGGAGTTTGTCGTAAGGGCACACGAGGATGCTTTGAATGCGACAGAAGGGCATATGGCAAAGGTCCAAACAAGACCGGTCTTCACCACACCGATTCAAGATGGAGGCCACCACCGATTACATCGATGCAGCCTCTTTAGATGGTCCACATATCAGCCAGGATTAGAAGCCCCTCTAGCTACGACCAATGCGAGGATCTACTCACTCACCGGAGAGGACGCAGCAAATGCCTCGACAGTTGTTACAGTGTCGATTAGGATTTTACAGAAAGTACAACTGCCTTATTCGACATGGGGCAACCCATTCATACATATCCGTGGCATTTGTTGAGAAGTTAGCAGTACCTCCAGAGG
This sequence comes from Zingiber officinale, assembly GCF_018446385.1. NCBI lineage: Eukaryota > Viridiplantae > Streptophyta > Magnoliopsida > Zingiberales > Zingiberaceae > Zingiber > Zingiber officinale. The sequence goes on from NC_055989.1 coordinate 21,680,625, forward strand.
TACTCGAGCCGTTCCTACGACGTTACCCTCGGAGAAATCATGGCGTCACGACCGGCTCGAGCAAAGGCTTGGTCACTATAGAAGAGAGAGCTCTTTGCGATCCGATAGTGATTAATATGACCGACTACGACATCATCTTCGGATGGACTTCTTGATCAAATACGGTGCCTCCATCGAGTACCGTAAACAGAACCCGAAGCGGAAGCACAGTTCAGTTCGTCGGAGAACCCGTGAGAAAGGCCAAGAAGTTTCTCTCATGAAGGCACAGAGGTTGATGGATTCGGGATGTACGGGTTCTTAGCACACGTAGTCAAGACACCACGGGACAAGGACCAACAGCTAGCAGAGGTCCGAGTCGTATGTGACTACCCAGCAGTCTTCCCTGAAGAGTTACCAGGCCTAGCACCAGACAGAGAGATCGAATTTGAGATAGAGCTCATTCCCGGTACAAATCCTATCTCCAAAGCACCTTACCGCATGGCTCCAGCAGAACTAAAGGAACTTCATGAGCAACTACAGAAGTTGCTTGACAAGGGCTTCATCCGTCCTAGTCACTCACCATGGGGAGCACCTGTATTGTTCGTGAAGAAGAAAGACGGGAGCATGCGCCTGTGTATAGACTACCGGGCACTGAACCAAGTCATAATCATGAGCAGGTATCCTCTTCCCAGAATAGATGACCTGTTTGATCAGCTAAAGGGAGCAGTAGTGTTCTCTAAAATAGACCTCAGATCAGGTTATCATCAGGTGAAGGTTAAAAAAGGGGACATACCCAAGACAGCATTCAGGACTAGATACGGACATTACGAGTTCGTAGTCATGCCCTTTGGTGTGACAAATGCTCCAGTTACTTTCATGGATCTTATGAATAGGGTATTCAGAGAATATTTAGATAGGTTCGTTATAGTGTTCATCGATGACATCCTTATCTATTCCAGAACTCAGGAAGAACACGTAGAGCACCTGAAAACAGTATTGCAGACCCTTCAGCAGAATCAGCTGTACGCCAAGTTCACCAAATGTGAATTTTGGCTAGATCAGGTGTCCTTCCTGGGTCACATCATCTCAAAGGATGGTATCATGGTAGACCCCAGTAAGATAGAAGCTGTGAGCAACCGGAAAAGACCCAAGAACGCCAGTGAGATCAAAAGCTTTCTGGGATTAGCAGGTTACTATAGGAAATCCGTAGAGGACTTCTCCAGGATAGCCTCCCCACTGACAGATTTCAGTGGACAGAGGACTGTGAGAACAGTTTCAGCGAAATGAAAAGGAGATTGACCAGTGCACCTATTCGAATCTACCGAGAACGCAGATAGCTTTGACATATATAGTGATGCCTCAGTTGGGACTAGAGCAATGCTGATGCAAGATGGCAAGGTGATCGCCTATGCCTCCACAACTTAAGGATTATGAGAAGAACTATCCTACTCATGACCTTGAGCTTGCAGTGGTGTTCTCTCAAGATTTGGAGGCATTACTTGTATGGAGCTCAGTGTATATAGATCATTAGAGTCTCAAGTACTCTTCACATAGATCCGACAGCGCAGATGGCTAGAACTGGTCAAAAACTACGACATAGATATCCTCTACCACCCAGGAAGCGAATAGGGTAGCAGACGCCCTCAGCATTATCTCTAGCAGCATGTCACCGCCCCAACAGAAGGAGATCTCAGATTTCGGTCTCGAGCTCAAAGTCGGACAGCTCTCTACTATGACATTAGAGTCTACCTTGCTCGGTGACATCCAGACAGCTCAGGCAGGGTCCCGAAATTCAGAGAATCAAGCAAGGTTTAGCGGAATGAAGGTGGAGAGTTCAGAATATCAGATAGCGGGTGTTGTATTTTGGTGACAAGCTATGTGTCCGGATCGGGAGGAACTACAGAGGAAAATCCTAGACGAGGCTCACAAGACTCTATGCGATGCATCCTGCTCCACCAAAATGTACCAGACATAAAGAAACATTTTGGTGGCACAGGATGAAGAGAGACATCGCCGATATACAAGACCGCCTAACCGCCGAGGGTTAAGGCGTAACATCGAGACCAGGGAGTTTTACCCATACAGATACCGAATGGAAGTGGGAAGACATTTCTATGGATTTTATAGTGGGATTACCGAACCACGAATGGTTTTGATACCATCCGGTAATAGTCGATAGATTGACTAAATCAGCCCACTTCTTAGCTATCGTGATATCCTACTGGAACAACTAGCTCGGTTGTATCTCAAGGAGATCGTTAGATTACATGGAGTCCCACGAACCATTATTTTGAGACAAGAGTTCACGCCACACTTCGGGAGTGTGTGCACTTTGGGCACGGTTAAAGTTTAGCACCTTCCATCCGCAGCATGATGGATGGAGCGAGTAAATCAGTACTCGAGGATATGCTCCGAGCATGTGCCCTAGATTTCAAGGAAGTTGGTGCAAATATCCGAGTTTAGCGAATTTGCATACAACAACATCTATCACTATCGGTATGGCACCTTATGAGGCTCTCTATGGGCGGAGGTGTAGATCTCCAATCACTGGTATGAGAGTGGTGAATGGAAAGAGCTAGAACTTCAGACAGATCTAGTGGCAGATACCACAGCAGATATACAACAGATCCGCCAGAGGATAGAGCAGCTCCTGAAAAGCTATGCTGATATACGGCGCAGACCTTTGGAGTTTTCAGTTGGGGATTCAGTGTTCCTTAGAGTAGCTCCCATGAAGGGAGTAATGCGTTTTGGGAAGAAGGGCAAGCTAAGTCCCCGATATGTGGGACCATACCTTATCAGCAGAAGAGTGGGCAAGGTAGCATATGAGCTAGAGCTACCCCAGGAAATGTCAGCTGTCCACAATGTATTTCATGTCTCTATGCTGAAGAAGCATATCCCAGATGCCACCCAGGTGATTGAGCCCCAGTCGGTACAGATCCGCGAAGACCTCAGCTATGACAGTCGGCCTATTCAGATAATGGACCGAGCAGTTAAGAAATTACGGAACAAGGAAGTACCATTAGTCAAAGTCATTTGGCACAGTCACACAGCAGAAGAGGCAACATGGGAGACAGAAGCCAGCATGAGACAGAATTATTCTAAGTTCGAGGACGAACTTTTTATAAGGTATGGGGGATTGTAACGCCCGAAAATTCTCAAAACTATTTTAGAAATATTCTATGATTTTTCTGGAATTTTAGGATATTTTTACAGAATTTTTAGAGTAACGGAAGTAGCAAAAACAAATAGAAAACGAAAATGGCCTAAGCGGGAATTGAACCCGACACCTACGGTTTACGGATAATGTTAGTAACCAGTTGAACCCAGAAGGGCCGTGCTGAAAGGAAAGGGAGGCAATTAAATTTATATTAAAGTTGGGCTGAAATTACCCACTTAATATAAATAGGGAATTTAATAGGTGAAGAGTTATTTTTTTTAACGTGACTTTTCCTTCTCCTCACCCTAGCCACGCCGCCCCCTTCCCTCTCCTTCTCTCGGCGCCAACCACAAGAAGAAACCTAGGGTTCCTTTCCTAGGGCTTCAAGGACACCTTCCAGCGACATCTCCGACACGAGGACGTTTCCCTTCGCGAGAGGAACGCTTAGACGCGAGAAGATCGTCGAAAGGATCGTCTCCTCCTGAAAATCTCGCGATTAAAATCGTAAGAAATTACGAATAGGAGGTAAGAAACCCCTCACCTGCAGTATAAGTAGCTTCCGTTTGAATGCATGCTTTTAGATTAGTTATACTCGGATTTTTGTCGACATCTAGGGTGTATTTAACCCTCCTCGCAGCTTTAGGGATTAGTCGAGCACCTCTAGATGGGCCGGACGCGTTTGCCCTCTTCAGTTTGAGGTGTTAGACGTTGTCGGGTGCCTAGAGGTGGTCTCCCTACTAGAGAGGAGAGTTAGAGCACACCAAATGCTCGATAAAAAGATTAGGACAGCTTTTGATTCAGTGGGCATTTATTCAGCTCAGTCAAATGTCGTATAGACGTATTGATCCAGTTAATTAGCTTTATTACAGCTTTCATGGGACTAGATGTTCAATGGGTGGGCTCCCACAGTCGCCTCTAGGTTCAAACAACCTAGCTCTAGGTTCAGATAACCTAGAAACGGCTAAATAAAATAGTACAGCTATTCAGTATTTTATTTTCAGCAGTGGCACTATACAGGATCAGATATCCATTGGGTTGGACTCTCACAGTAGTCCCTAGGTTCAGATAACCTAGTAAACCCTACTAGATTTGGAACTTGCAATCCCGGGTCTAGCTAGGGGTGCGCGCACAGCACGTATAGTTGTCAGGGCCCTCAGCAGCATGATTATTATTTTAATCTACTTATGTATACAGTTTTCAAAACTCTCAGTCACATATGTGATCAGGATTTAATTCAGTATCAGCTTAGTTTAGTTCAAGTTTCAGTTTCAGTTTAGTTCTTCCTGACTGATACCATGAGTTAGCTCCATGCTTAGATTTTGATATGCATGCTATGTTTCAGTATTTGTGCTTAGTAACTTTGCTATGTCATGCTTATCTATGTTCAATACGTATTTCAAATAGCATGTTTTCAAAATATAAATTGCATCGTGTGCATGTTTTGTGAGGTAGCTGGTTTCTTACTAAGCTTTAAGCTTACAGATACTTTTTCCTTATACTGCAGATAAGGGTAAAGGGAAAATGGACTAGCGGAGGCTGGAGGACAATGCGATGAAGATGTGTGTGGAAGGAACTTGGAATAAAAGATCTTAGGGATCTAACAAGTTTTATTTATGCATTAGAACTTTCAGCAAAATTAGTTAACTGTTAGAACCTTATTATTCTACACATAGTACATTTGCATGCCATGAATTAGTGAACCATGCGTGATATCATGTTTAAAATGTTAGCTAATACATGTTAAAAATGTTTCTAGCTGTTATAGACTTGATGTGTATGAGTTGGACACGAAATAGTGCTGAAATCAGGGGTTCTGATTCGAAATCAGAAACCCAGATCGATCTACAGATCGATCAGAATTGGGTTGTGCCACTGGATCGGTCAGCCGACCAATCCAGTCGCGAACAGAGAGTTAGCGTCTGTTATGGATCGGTCAGCCGGCCGATCCAGATGCGAACAGAGAGTACAGAAGCTCACAGATCGGTCAGCTAACCGATCGGTCTACCGACCGATCAGTGTACTCCTGGATCGGTCGGTAGACCGATCCAGCCGCATACAGAAGCAAGATAGCTTGTGGATCGGTCAACTGACCGATCCAGACTTTTCTCCGTGCCGGCATCAAGCTGGATCGATCACTGGATCGATCCGACAGCCCAATCGATTCATGGATCGATTGAAATGCCTGATTATAGCTAGCAGGACATCCGAGAGGCATAGATTATCTTCCCTAGCATGTGTACAACTCCTAGGTACACCTAGAATATTAAGTTCAGATTTTACAGTAATCAGTTTAGTAAAATTTTAATCAATCCAGATTTTCGCAATAGTAATTTAGCACAACATAATGTAGCGATCGGCCTCACAGCCTAGTCAGTAGAAGGCGGGTCGTTACAACAACACACCAAGCTCTCCAACTTGTTGGTAACGTTTTATAAGTGTTGCATTCTTAATACTACTGTTTTAAAAGGGAAGTGTAGACTGTTACACTATCTCTATTCTTGTACTTGATTCTCTCTTCCGGAAGTACCAGAAGAGATTTTTAGTGGATTACCCATCGATAGCTCACGGGACCTGGGTCTTGGAGTAGGAGTCACCGAAGGCTCCGAATCAAGTAAACCGCTTGCGTTCTCTTTGTGTTGTTCTTTCATTCTCTTATTTCTTTTTCTACTGTGTTCGCATTCATGATTTTAAAACCGAGAAAAGTAGTTTTTGAAAATCACGTGATTCACCCTCCCCTCTCACGTGTGTATCGATCCAACAAAATCAACTGTCAAGAAAAATTTATCTCACCAAAAGAATCATTTTGTAAACAATGAAATGAAGTGATTTCTAGTAAAATGATTCATGAGATATAGTCTTAGTTGTTGATGAATGGAAAAATAAACCTTCTTGATCCTCTATGGTCTGATTAGTTCAATCCAATCACAGTCTTTTTTTATATTAATTTTTCCAAGAGTCTAGTGTAGGTACTAAAATTAGCATCGCTTCTCACTTTTTCAGAGATCATGCTTTAGTACTAAAACGATACAATGTGATGTTACTTTACTACCACATGAGAATATTGGCTTATGTCTATTTAATTTAGTATGCTTTTGTGGCTATAATAGATATTCACTTCATATGACATTCCCAGCAATGGAAGAAAATGACGCTGAAGCCTAGATATATATTCCCCATGTTGTAGATGATGGAAAGCAAAAAATTGGCATGAAATACTCATCACTAGAGGAGGTATTTTCTTTCTATAACCAATATGCACGAGAAACTAGATTTAGTGCTAGACTAAACAATAGCAAGAAAAATAAGGTGACAAATGAAGTTGTATGGAAACATTTGTATGTTTTAAAGAAGGACATATGGATTAAATAAGGTGGAATAATCATGCAAAAGGTAATCAACAGACAAGGAAAAGAGCACATGGTGAAGTTAGAGCTGGTTGCCAGTTAAAAATTTCACTTGTCAAGGAACAAACTGGACCTAATTGGATTGTCAAAAATATCATGGAAAGTCATAATTATCTATTCTCGACTCCTTCAAAGGTACATTTTCTATGCTTACATCTTAATATTTCAGTAGAAAAGAAAGCATTAACTCAACAATTTTAAGAGGTCAATGTGTCAACTTATTAACAAATGCGATTATTAGAGATAGAGTATAGAGGTCCTGAGGGGGTGAGTTGCACAAAAAGAGATATTAGAAATTTTGAGAAAGAACTAAGGAATGAACAAAAGAGTATTGATGCTAAAACACTAATCTGAGAAAGAGAAGAATCCAACTTTTTTCTTTGAATATAAGACTGATTCAGATAATAGATTTAGTAGGTGTTTTTAGGAGGATCATGTATCAAGGATGATATACAATGTATTTGGTGATGTAGCTGTATTTGATACGACATATAATACCAACAAATATGGTTTGATTTTTGCACCATTGTAGGAGTTAACCATAATCATCAGACAATTATTTTTGGTTGCGGCTTTATAAGTGATGAGAAAACTGAGTCTTTTGTTTGGCTGCTTAACAAGTTCATAGATGCAATGTCTAAAGGTGCACCAAACGTGATCATCACTCATTAGAATCCTGCTATGATGAAAGTCATTGCCCAAGTTTTTCCTCAAATAATGCATCGATATTATTTGTGGCACATACTGAACAGATTCCCAGATAAATTATCAAAGTACCTTGATATGACTACTATCAAAGTATCAAGAATGTCATTTGAAATTCTACAACACCAGATGAATTTGAGAATTCATGGAAAGAGGTTATCAAATGTGTTAACTAGAGAAAAATGATTGGTTGTCATTGATATACGAATTATGACACAAGTGGGTGCCATCATATTTTTAGCCATGTATTTTGTGTTGGAATGTCAAGTAATCAGAGATCTGAAGGCTCACATGCATTTTTCAAGAGATATGTCTCAAATAAGAATTCATTGATGGATTTTATTACTCGTGTCAATAGGGCACTGAGACACCAAAGACATAATGAGTTAGTTGCTGACTACATTGATATGAATGAGCATCCCAGAATTAAGATAAATTGTCCAATGAAAACTCAAATGGTTAAGCAGTAGACGAAAAAGAAATGGATGAAGTTTCAAAGTAAAATGACTGAGAATCATGGTTATTATGTGCAACAAGAATCTATAGGAGTTGAGTTAGTGATTTACCATGCGATGAATTTTCAAAGTTGTTCTTCCTCCAAACCAAAGGTCCTCACAAATGACAAAAAGAGGGACTACATATACTGCAGTTATAGGAAATTTGAGTTCGATGGCATTCTATGCAGGCATATGTTAGCTTTTTTTTCGTATCAACCAATTGTTTCATCTACCTGATAAGTATATACTCAAATGATGTACACAAAATGCAAAGGTTGGAGCAATATATTCTTTGGGGGAGCAAAATTTCATCAATGCTCCAGAAAAGATTTTTAATGTCAAGATACTCGAGGTTATCCTATAAAGTTTCGGTATTAATTGATGATGCATCTTTGACTAATGAGGGGACAAACTTCTTGGATGAACAATTCAATTTTATCTACAGCAAAATTCAAGAGATGAATATTAGTAAAAAAACATGCGACAATATAAGTCAAAGGAAGAAATCCATGGATAAGACTCTTGTTATTATTGATCCACCTTTAGTAAAAACAAAGGGATGTGGGAAGAAATTAAAATCATTAAAGGAGAAGTCAACCTCAAAATCCCGGCTATGTCGTGGATGCGGTTATCGAGGTGTGTCACATGACAAGCGCAACTGTCCAATTTTACAACAAGGGTATGTGTCGATTAATTTTATATTTTTATGATAATTTTATTTGCAAATCAGTTCTCTAATGCAATTTATAAATATGATGATATGTCTTGCTAGATCCATTATAGATAATCATTATAATAGCAATGACGATACATATGAAGAAGAATTGGCCGATATCGATGGTACTATCAAAGTTTTATTATATTATAGTAGTTGATTGATTGAGAAATTGAACTTAATAATTATCTTTATTGTTGTAAGTTCTAACAATATGCGCTAGGATGAATGAGGGTTTTTAAAAACAACAACAAATCACCTTACCCTGTAAGCAATTTATCCTACAAGCCTAGTTGCTTATGCTTGTTAAACTACCTAGTTGCTTATGCTTGCCATTTAAGTTGCTTTTATTTTGTATTGCTTGGATTATTACGTTTTCCAAAATTACTTCACCTAGTGCTTTTCTGCCCTATCATGTGAAGTCTTCATGTATCGAACTCTACTTGCTTATATAACGTGATTTCTTTTATAAAACTAGTGTTTCATGTTCCTTCCTAACTATCCTTCTGTTTCATTTCACCGGAATCAAGATTTGCATCTGGGTTGACAATTTGCACGTGAAGTCCTTGATTTTTTTTCCCTCTTTGGATTAAGCACCAACTTCACTTTTAGTTGTAATATGGAATTCCTTTGCGAACATGTTCGATGCGTAGATTTATTACTCGAATATACTAAAAGGCAACTCATGAATGCTCGGGTTTACATATTTAGATTAAACGTATGTTGTCATGGAGGATACATCGTGCTCTTTCATGTATCTTATGTTGAAGTTTTAGATAGCTTGTTATGCTTCTGAATTATATTTGTATAGTTTAAAAATTAAAGTATTATTTTAAAGGTTTGTGAGTGTGTGATTTAAATTTATTCAGTAGATAAATATTAAGTGTGTTATTCAAATTTATTCAATAGATAAATATCAAATAATGTTTGTATATTTAAATCAAATTTATTATAGAGCAAACAACCATAAAAGAAATTATTTAAATGATTCACTAATATAATTTATATGAACATACTCGATATAATTTTTTTTAGATAAAGAATATTTTCATCAAAGGCTTAGATTTGCCTTCATGTAATCATGTGGCGTGCTTCGGTGTCACCGATTAGGCCCTCAATTGCATGTTTTTGTTGAACAGTTACATCCAGAGTGTCTCAAAGGAGTCTGCTGAGTTTGTTGATCCAAGTTTCCAAATATGAAGTCGGAGAACTCTTCAGTGCTTGTTGAGTTTCGCGTGCTATGTGTACTGCAAGAAGCCTCATCTGAGCAGCTGAATTGGGAAGAACTGTCACTCGAAGTATCTCTGTCTGAGAATGAAACATTCTGTCAATGGAATTACAAAGTTTAAGGTTGAAACCATAATCTACCATCTGATTTGGTTCATCATGGTGTTGATTAGGCGTTGTGGTTATGGGGTTATAACTTGTTTCTTCTGTGTCATAACCAGAAGAACAAGCTTCTCTCAACTTGCACCTCTTAGTCAGTACTTGGTCTAGGGACAAGGTCCTACTTGTCAAGCTTGGAGGATGCAGTGAACATCTATCATGAGAAAAACGTTTGAATAACTAAATCGCATTGTGAAAAAAATTAAGAACATGACCATCTAAACATTTACCTTGCATATAAAAGCATGCGACATGATTTGTTCAACTTCCACGGGTTTTACCTACACATGTGATCAGGTTTCCATGTTCAGTTGTACACATGGTAAATGGTGGCAAGGCAACCAACAAACAAGACTATTATATATTAAACCTATTCAAACTTACCACAGCATCATCCATCTTAAACCATTTCCCTTGTATATTGTTCACATAACACAGATAGTGGCTAGAAAATGCAGCATTCATAACATCCAAGTGAACCACCACAGAATAAAGCTTGTACCCCAAAGATTTCTCAGTTGTTCCGCGCATATAAGGAGCTAAATCCAGGTATTCAGGAAAACCAACAACTTTATTGAGCTTACCAAATTTACCAGACTGTAACAGGATAGATAGATACATGTAAACAAACCAATTGTATTATTATATTCAAGGAAAAACAAATTATACACCATCATTGTTTCTCGCAAGAATTACTTGAAACCATTTCAAGACAATCCTAAGGATATTAGGGGCATCAACTATTGCCATTTTCTTTTTCGCTCGCTCATACGACTTGCAACTGAGAGGCTAAACAAGTTTATAATCACAGGATCAATTCATGACAAACAATAATCAGTAAACATTGCACAGAAGAAAATAGTCGAAAAGATTCATTAAGATAAGGAGGAAATTTTCAATTAGAGTCCAGGTTTTAATTATAAGTAGGAAATTTTCATTAAGATAACCTTAATTTGCAGGATTTCTCAGGGACGGAGAGTTGGACGGCGTCTTAAGGAAATTGTAGTATGATGGTTGCTCCCGATGAAGGACGGCGACAGCAACAACGAAGGATGGTGTTGAGAGAAAAACCTAATTTGTGGCGAGAGGCGTCTTGCGGCTAGGGTAGTCCCAGTCACGGTGAGGGTTGGCATCTGGCGCGAAGTCTCACCTAAGAGGCAGCGACGAAGGACCGGCGGCGAGAGACTTCTAGCGGCTGGGCAGTCCTAGTCGCGGCGAGGGTCGCCGTCTGGCGCCGGGTCTCACTCAGCAAGCAGCGATGAAGGACCGGCGGCGGGAGGCGTCTAGCGGCTGGGGCAGTCTTAGTCGCGCCGAAGGTCGACGTCTGACACTGGGTCTCACCCAACAGGCAGCGCGGAAGGATGGCTGCAGTAACATCAAGAGGAAAAAAAATCAAAGGAAAATAAAAACAACAGAGTAAAAGTAGAAGAAAATAATAAAATAAATTGATGTGAAAAATAAAAAAATTTGGATTGTTATGGTCGTGCAGGGAAAATTATGAAATATATATATATATATATCAAAATAATATTTTTTAATAAAAATAAGATTACATATTATTTTCCTATTTTTTAAAAATTGAAATCGTCTATAAAAATGATTCGATTCTTCCCTGGCGAAAATTTCGTGTAAATCCCTAATAGCTAACATCCATGCCATCAAGTATTCTGTGAATACTTGATAGCTATCATTGTGCTCAACAACTAGCTATTGTTTAAGGTTTTCGCAGCCGATCTTGTGACCAACTCAAATAGTAACCTGCCACAGTAGAGACCTGGGTTCCATTCATGACTGGTGCTTTAGTTTCATTCCGCCAAAACAAAAAACAAAGAAACAAAAAGAACACACACACAAGGCCAATTCATTTATTAAGTCTTTTGCTATTTAGCAATTTTATCTTTCGAGTGTCGTTGATTTATTGTGCCCTCACTTTTCAATTGTGACCAATAAGTTGCTACAATAAATCAAAATGAGACCCTAGATTCCAAGGTTATACATGCTTCAGTTGAGTATGTTCACTGCAGTGTATTAGAACTAGAATTTTTGTGAGCTACTTATTCTTTTAGCCTGTGTCAGACCTCTAATTAAAGATTGTGATTTTTTTTTGAGATCCTAGTAGACTTCTTTGGTTTATGTAATCTAAGACTTTTCTCTGATGCTGCAGTTTATGAAGACTGATTTTGCAAGTGAAAGTTCTTGTCATTATATGTTGGTGTTTCATTATGGTTCAGTTGTATTATTTAATGTTTCTGACCCTGAAGTTGATAATTATCTCAAGATTGTTGTAGAACATGCTTCAGGCTTGCTGCCAGAAATGAGAAAGAATGGTAAGTATTCTATATTGTCCTCTTATCTCTCCTACTAGCAATGTAATTTACTAAAGCAATATTCATATCATACATATATGTGTGTATATATATGAATGAATGCAAATGTTAGAAATTATATGGGAAATGCTCCACATGCACTAATATATTATTATCATTACATAGAACTCATAACTCCTATGATACATGCATATATTATGAGCATGTCATTTTGCATAACTGTTGACATGTCACAAAATGTTTTACACAAACAAGATCTTGGAGATAGTGTTGTATTTATCATGTCAGAATATATATATAAATTGATAACGTCAAGAGAATTTCATGTAAATCCTTTGATCCATCACATGCTCTTGGTTGCAGTACAAGATTTATTCTTACATCTCATTTGAGAGATGATTTAACTTATCGTGTAAATCAAACACCCTATTTTAAAGTATCTATGTTTAGGGGGGAGGTATCTAGAAAAGATTTTTTCAACACCCATAAATCGACTTTTCTTTTGAGGAATGTTGGCAATGCGATGTAGCGATCTCTTAAATTAGGTTGAGGGATAGATGCCTTAAGTTATCAACATGCATAGTTGTCAAAATCAATATTGATATTGGGATATTGAATGGTGACAATCTAATATAGGATGTATCAGAACACAAAGTAAAGGGAAAATAAAAGGAAGAGAACTATAAGAATGATATAATGGATAAAAATGATGTTTAATCATAAAACTGATGTATATTATGCATTTGCCTAAGATGACACCCTCGACAATTTACAAGTGTGGGTTTGAGTTAAATAGATTGAGTTATAAATGGTCAACTTAGTTATGATCCACAAATAAATGTGGCTGATACAAGTTTCATAAATTGACCAATGATGACTAATTTATTACTTGCTTATGAATTGGTATGCATAATTCACAATTAATATCCTAATAGTTGATTATTCTAAATTAATATAGGTTCAGATTGTTTTATATATTATGTTAAAATTTACATCAACTAAATGGTTTTGTTAGGTCAATGCATTTATTATACTAGTCATGTTTGAGTTATAAATTTTGACCCAAATAAAAGGGTTAGCTTTATGTTAGAATTAAATGGTTTACAGAGTAACACACAATAAATTATTAATCATAATATCATATGATTATTCTCAAACTAATAATATCAAATTATTTTTATTATTTCATACCACATATTAGAAACATAAAATAGTATAAACACTAACATATAAATTTATATCTTTTAGATTATTAATGAATTTAACTATATATATACATATATGGTCATAGGAAGCCAATCATAATGTATTATTTATTAAAATTGTATTCTTGTTTAATGTATATTCTTAGAGGGCTTAGTTGTGATCTCAATCACATTTGGATAAAGTTTATATAAAGGTACTTTCGAGGTCATTGTCTATTGAGAGCCATAAGTAGATTTTTTTTTGGTCTATATCTAGTTGCAAATTTCAAGTAATGGTAATGTTCAATCATAAATCCTCAAGCTCCCTATGAATTGCATGCACATTTGTTAGGTTTTGAGATTGGATTGATCAATCAAAAGTCAGCTGGATCAATAGAGTTTTTGAATATCAATTTAATTAGATGGAATTTCAAATGATCATTCTTTTCACTCTAGATTTAACTAAAATTCAGGCATTTTCATCTACTTTCAAGTGGAATTTAACTTATTTTTAACTATTGTCTATGAATTTCAAATCTTTTAAACTTTATGTATCGTCATGTGATGATTGATTTCTCAAAGAAGATTGGATCGACTTTTATTGATACTCATTTAACTCGAGCAATCGATATTGACAGCTAAACTTAATAGAGATTTGTTATATTCTTTGAAGCACATTTGTTGCATGTAATGTAAAACTTAATCATCTTGGTAATGACCTTTCTATTTTTTTATTTTGGAGCATAATTTTCTATCAATTGAAACATCATAAAATTTAGGTTGCATAATAGCTTATATGATACAACACTAAATATGAGCAACTTTTTAGTTTTCTCTTTTCTTTTTCTATCTAGTTTCTATTCTTTACATGAAGCTTGTTTTCTTCAACTAAGATTTATGGACACTCCATTTTTTATGTTTATTTATTGTTGAACTTGAAAAATATAAATGATCATATTCAACTTTTCTAACTGCAGTTTGAACTTTTGATACTTTAGATTTTGCCATAGTCAAAAAACCAACTCTAGATACTTGGATGCAAGGAGGATTTGATTTTATAGTGCTAAAGCATTGTAACATGGATGTCATCCAGATTATAGGACGTTTTCTTAGTCAAAGCATTGCTTTAGATTATTGTAGCCGTCAAGTATATATATGTTATAAGATATTTATCACATACTGAAATGCATTAATCTTCAACCCTTACATAAGTTTACATTGTCATGTTTGTTAGGTTGATGGAATGATGGCAGAGTTTTCAGAAATCAGTCATAGCATGAAGAAGACTGGAACTTGTAGAATGAAAATAAAACAACTTTTTCAATTAGCGTGGAAATTAAATTCTGATGTGCATGCAGTCATTCTTCTTAAACTAGGGATTTTTGAGAGGTAATTTTTTGTTGCAATCTTCAATTTCCTATAGGAATTATTAATTTGTTTATCTCATGAAGTTTATTAATGGTCTTAAATTCCCTATATGAATTCTGAATATCTTTTTGTTGAACCATAAGCTTTTGTTTAGAAGTAATTAATTTTATTTTTATTCTCATTTTCAATATTGGGTAAAGTTGAAGGGGCTCCGGGATCCTGCATTGACGGGAGTTTTGTGCATCGGACTATATTTTATTATCAATACATTAGGACGATTTGAGTTTTTTTCCCTCACAATAATTATAATATATGTATTATTAGTGCTTTTAATATTTTAATTTATTAGAAAATTATCACATAGTAATTATTGCCTTTTAGATTCATGAAGTTTTTAAACTAGTTTATGTTTTAGAGTAATATAAGATTAGATAATAACAAAAGAATACATTGGACATCTACTTAGCAATTATATTTGTAGTATAGTACAAAAGTTTGAGTGATTTCTAATTTATGATTCTTTTAAAGTTTATTCTTCTATTCATTCTGATTTAACATTTTATTACGACATATTTGATTTATGATCTCTTTTTGTACCCTGCAGTATAGATGTTGTTAAGAATGTCAATTATATACAGATATGGAATTATCTTTGGGATAAATATGAAATAATGCAGAGATCTGGTAATCTGGATTCTAAGCTGAATTTTATAATGGTAAATCTCATGTCTTTGTCATGTCAAGCCTTTTAGGGCTAATCTCATCAATTTTTTTTTTTTTTTGGGTTCATGTTCTTAACATATTTGTTCCTTGTCCAGGTTAATATTCCAATGATTCATGATCGTTGGTTGGAGTACATAATCATTTGTTTGATTGCATTAGATATCCTCATTATGCTCATTAAGGGTGTGATTTTACATCATGAGCCTGAAGAGTAGTTGAAATGTACCCTAAACAATGTTAATTTAAATCTGTTGCTGGGAAAGTTTGAAAAAAGTTCTAGTCATTTTTCATTTTATAGTGTATTGCCGACACAATGCAATTGTCTCTACTTTACGCATCACCCTTAATTTAATTCAATAAAACAAACTGGAGGCTGTTGCCTTGCATATATTGCAAAGCAAAATTTGCCGTCGAAAGCATTATTATTATTATTATTATTATTATTTTATAGTTGAGCAGTCAAAAGATTATCAAAATTAGTCCTGCACACTCTGCATCTCCTGGTGCCTCTTGAAAGATTCGAGCTTCTCTCTATTGCAGCATTTCCTGTTGCCTGTGGAAGGATTTCAACTTCTGCATCCTTATTTTCTTGTGAAACCTCCTTATGAACACATCCGTGACACTGTCGATCTCATCCTCGAGGCTGAACTTCGCAACGTCCTCCTTTGCGTTCCTGAATATATCGATCACAGACTTGTTGGCATCGCCAATTAAGATTTTTGTTCTCATCTTCGTCTCTTCGTCACTACTTTATTGATTCCATCAGCTCTGTGTTTGCAGCGCTTAGACCACGATCGCTTTGTTGCGATCCTTAGCCGAGTTCGAATCTCCTTCGTCCTTCTCTTGGCTCCCCACCAGCGAATGTATTTTGCGGTTGATCGCTCTAGTCAGAACCTTCATGCCTTGGAGCATCCCATGACGAGAAACCTGATTTTCAAGGCATTGGTTTTGCTCTTCGATGCCATTGACTTCGCCTTCACGATGCTGATGACAATGGGCTCTTCAAGAAGGAAGAAGCACGGATCGTCTTGTTTAGTGAACCGAATATTTGGCATGAACAAAGCGACCGTGCTTATATCTATACAAAGAGAGACACAGAAAGAAGTGGACGGATTTGGATCAAATTTGCATGGCCTTTATCTTTAGAGATACCGAGGCTTTTTATAGAGGATCTGAGGAAACTTAATGGCTAAGCAGCTAGCACAATGATTCTTTGGGGGTACAGTTGTAACACTTCGTTTTAATACTTTCAGAACGTTTCGTTGTTGGGCTCGATCATTATTATTTTTTTTCCCTTCAAAAGTGCATATATGGCTTTGCTTTTTATGACCCTCATCTTTTTTTAGACTTACACGTTGGGATGGCAAACTTTCGAAACAACTTAAGAGCAGAGATAGAGTCGTTTCACGTGTTGCATGTTCGGTGCGCTCTTGCCCTTCTTCCTCGATGTTGTACCGGTGTGACCTTTGAAAGATGGAGTTGCGATGCGGAAGAATTTAACATATACTAATAGGTGATAGGTGATAGTTATTCATAATTTTTTTTTTAATTGATCATTGACAGGAACACTAACAATGAATAAATCACTTTTGACCATATTAATTAAGAAAGTGGCAAGTGGCTAAAAACACACACAAGAAAGAATTAGAGAATTGATAGGTAATATATAAATCTTATTATTATTATTATTTTATTTAAAATATTTTATTTGTTAAATAATATAAATTGTTATGCTTTTTGATATTCGTAGCATCAAATAACCAGCTTAGATTCTTTGGTCCATAAAATACGGACTAGAGGATGAGTCACTCTCCATTATTGGTGGAGAGTGATGGCTCTACGTATAAAATAAATGGGGGTCATCACTCTCCATCAGTGATGGAGTGATGGAGAGTGACCTATCCTCTGATCCACGTTTGTACTCGAAAATAACACAATAGAGGGGTGAATAGTACTTTTAATTTTCTCACTTTTATAAATCTTCTTTTATTATTTTCTAAAGTATATAGTGGAAATAGATAAGAGCAAAATATCTTTATTTTTTCTTATTTTATAGTCTGTACTGCTAGTTCAAAGTTTACCATCCTTGATCGTTTTTAATGGACAATTCACTATTGATCTCTTTCTCAAAAGATAAAGAGACTGTGCTTCTTACAAAGAAATAGGATCGGTAACAAGTTTATCGTCTTTATGAATGATACGGGTTGTAATGAGTGAATCCAGAAGATGACATGGCGGTCGAAGTTAAGGTGACGTAACAGTCAAAGTCAAGGGGAGGAAGAAATTCTTACCTATCTTCATCGCTTGCGCTAAGGGGCTTGGGTTTAGCCCAACCGAGTTACAACTCGAGCGAGATAAAGCCGATCGACCCTAAGGATGGTCGGATGCAAGAGATTTAAAACGTTACTCTGGAACCAAATAGACAGCATGCCCGGCCAGATTAAAAGTCAGTCGGGTTTAAGTCACTTAGCCTCATGTAGACCTTTATGTATGCCTGACCATATTAAAGGTCGACCGGGTTTAAGACACTTAGCCTCATATATACCTCTACGCATGCCTGGCCAGATTAAAGGTTGGTCGAGCCTAAGATACTTAGCTTCACACAAACCAAAGAGACAACATGCCCGACCAGATTAAAAGCCGACCAGGTTTAAGGCACTTAACCTCATATAAATCTCTACGCATGCCCGGCTGGACAAAGGCTGGACAGGCTTGAAACATTTAGCCTCATAAAGCTCTCTACACACACCTGGCAGGCTGGCAGGATGAAAGGTCAGTTGGGCTTAAAGGCAATTAGCTTCATGTTGAGTCCTGAATGGATTTCCAACATACATCCAACATGCACAGTTTATTACATGGCTTCTTAAACAGATTTCCAGTATGCTCAATACATCATATTATTCTTTGAACGAATTCCTGACATCACTCAATACATAACAGAACAACTTAATGCAAGAACAGGCATAAATATGACCGACCTTATAGGTGATCGAGATATATTCAGCAGACAAGCGACTGACAACATCTTAATATCTTGTCAGAATAATAACTGTATATCAGAGTATATTTTTCTAGAACCTTCTTATGCCTCCTATCAGCCGACCACCTATGACATCATATTCCTTCAACTATCTCAACGGCATAAGCCATAAAAGACAAAAGAGATATACATATGAGTAAATGAAAGATTTCTCAAATAATTATTGCATATTGCCTAGGTGATACACTCTCCACTACTCAACAACCTCTGACACTCTGACATTCTGGGCCAATAAAGGTATTTTGTTGGTTGCAAGTATAAGCAAGACAAAGGAGTCTAGGAACAAGCGTCGAACCAAACCCAAGTACGAAGATGAATTGGACTCAGAAGACGACAATGAAATCACCACCGAGCTAGTGAAACTGGTACAAAAACTGTACAAGAAGAAGAAGGGCTTCACCAACTGAGAGATCAAGAAGATGACTCAATTGAACACAAAGGCTAAGTCCGAAGTTACCTGCTACGGCTATACTAAGAAGGGACATTACAAGCCTGAATGCCCAAACCAGAAGTGAGGAAGAAGGAAGGCATCAGTGGCGGATCCAGAAATTCAAGTATGGAGGGGCGATCACGATAAACAAGTGACGGTATCCTCCATCTCCACCGGCTGGATCCGCCCCTGGAAGGCGTTGAAGGCAACATGGTCTGAGTCATCGAAAGAGTTGAACGAAGAAGAACAAACTCAAGCAAGCTTCCTTGCTCTACCCGTACAAGTCCATGTTGCCGAGACTGAATACGAGCCTGAGATAGAATCGAAAGTTGAGTCCGAGCGAAGCCACGAATCTGTATCCAGTTTAGAAGGGTCTAAATCCACTGTAAGTATCTCCTTGATTAGATCACATAACTTAATTTCATACTTATCTAGAAAACTAACTAAATCCAACTTTCGGGTTAAGTCACTCCAAGAGGAGGTCAAAGCTCTCAAAGAAATGACTAACCTAAGATCCTTGACTGAATCTGTTCAAGATAAAACATCAACTCAAGTCAAACAACTTGAGGAAGGAAATTCTAACTTGAAAAGTTAAGTCAAGGAACTTAAGGATATGTTGAAACTGTTCACCTTGGGTTTCAAGAATCTTGATCTGATTATTGGAAAACAAAGGGTAGTATACAATCGAACCGAACTTGGGTACGAGGCTAGAAATTGATTCAAATCTTACTTATCTTTAGTGAATCAATCAACTAAGAACCTAGTCTAAGCATGGGTCCCCAAGTCTAACCTGAATAATCAAGTTGGACTTGATCAATATTGGATCTCCATGGATCAAATCCACTACCTTGATAGGCCTTATCGAGGATATGATCCAAGAGGAGCCAATAGAAAGACTATCTTTATAAATAAACCTGATTGATGCTTGATTTACTACTTTTTTTCCTAATACATGCTTAGATTAGGATAGATAAGGACTTATGCTTGATCGACATTTGTTTAGTTAGACCAAGGATTTTTAGAAAGAAAAATTAAACATTTAATTTCTTTAAAAGACTTTGTCTAGAAGTGATTGTTATTCTAATATCCAAGAAGGTCTAGTGCCTCACCACAACCTAGAAGCTAATTATTGAAATGAATGTTTAATTGACTAACTGTAAATCTTAATCCAACTCATGTGTAAATCAATCCTTAGATTTGAATCTAAATTGAAAATAAAATTAACTGTCTCACAAAAGAGATAAGGTTCCTTGATTGACAATCTAGAAGAAGGGTGAGATGAATTTAGGTTTAAAATTAGTTAATTAAAACTTTAACCTAATTTAACCAATGAAAATATAATTCAAATTAAACTAAATTTAATAAAAACTTAAACCAAATCTTAATTAATTTTTAAATTTTAATTTCAAAATCTTAAATATTTTTAAAAGTTAAGTAATTTTCAAATCATAATTAATTTTCAAATTTTAATCTTAAATATTTTCAAATATTAAATTTTAAATTATAATTAATTTTTAAATTCAAAATCTTAAATATTTTTAAAAGCTATTTAATTTTTAATTTTTAATCTTAAATATTTTCAAATGTTAATTTTTAAATCATAATTAATTTTTAAATTTTATTTTCAAAATTATAAATATTTATTCAAAATTCAAACTTAAATATTTTTAAAATTCAAACATAAGTATTTGTTCCAAATTTAAACTTAAATATTTTTAAAATTCAAGCTTAAATATTTTTAAAATTCAAACTTAAATATCTTAAAATTTAAACTTAAGTATTTTTAAAATATTTTAAATTTTAAAATTAAATATTTTTTAAAATTTAACTTTAAAACTAACTTAACTTCATCTGACAAAAACTTATAAACTAAATATGTTTGATAATATACATTGGGTGAGATAGAAAATTAGATAATTACTTCGATACTTTAAAACTTAAGTTTTTCATGTTTGGATTGTCATGCCTCAAAGGAGTCCCTACCAGAGGAAAATCCGGCAACATCTCCCCTGCACCAGTGACAATCTGAAGCATATATAAATCAACAACGAAATACATCAGCCCACACGGCTGAATATACACAACCACGCAGTTACATATATATTAAACAACCCACATGGCTATACTACAAACACAATCACGTAGTTATATATAAAATAGTCCACTCGGTTGTACTAAAAATACAACGGAAAAACAAACGGAAAGCCCATACAACCAAAAACGGAGATTGCTAGTCGGCTAGGCTTACACAACCATAACAAAACAAATACAATTAAAATAGTCAAATGGCTAAACACCAATACAATGCTAAAACATTAAAGAATATATAAAATAAATCAAAAGCGAAGTAAAACCGTCTTCTGATGTGACGAGGGATCGGCAAACAGGATACTCCAAGCGACACGACATACTATGTGCTAACTTGAAAACAACATGAAAATAAGGGGTAGTGAGTTCAACAACTCAGCGGGTAAGCGAACATGCATAATAAAATATAACTACCAGTAATAATCATGCGGTACAGTTTCTTGAACAAAAGTAGGAAATGCAGACTGAAAAGGTTGAAGAAACTGTACTCACCAGAACCTCCTATCCGGAAATAAGGGTCATCGGACTAGATACAAAATGTCACTTATATGCATGTCAATCATATGCAACCACCAAAATGCAACATACATAATGCAACAAGCACAAACAATAAATGCAATCCATGCATATGATGCAAAAATGACATGGTCACCCCTGATGCCAGTCAGACATCTCACACACGATGGTGAGACCGAGTGGGTAGGGTTATGACAACTGTTCACTCTGTCATCACTACTCCTGAGTGACCGAGTGGATAGGATGCTGTCAGAGTACACCTATCCTCCTACCCAAATCATAAGTGGGGGAGCTCAATACTCTCATCTCCCTGAGACGGTCCAGATGAGGGATCCCTGTCCTACTACCACGCTACGTCACCACTACCCATGAGCAGGCCAGCAGAGCCCTTGACAGAGCAACCTGCTGCAACACACCCTCCTTGATATAACACTAACCCATGAGTGGTTGTGTGTGCAGATCCATGTAACTGGCGATGTGCTCAACAATAATAGAGTCGACAATCGCTCAGTATGTAATCATGCAAGATGGTGCATGACACTAACATGTAGATACTGACAGTATACACCTCCATATAAAATGTACCAAAAAGAAAATAAATCTATACAATGATCTAGGTAACAATAAACTAGGTACACAAGTCAGACATGTCAAATAACTAGACTACTACATAGTAGGGCAATGTACGTCACTATTTCTTTGAACACGAGTAAACATGCCAACAAACAAGAGAATATAAGTATGAATGCACAACAGATAGGAATATAGGCAGACCACAAGAACCAAGAAGTGACATACCAAAGCAGAAGTAAACACAATCATTACTACTAGCTATAAACTACTATGCATATAAAAAATGACTATATCAAGGAGATAAGTCAGAGGTTAACAGTAGTTTGTATCGAAACAAATCCCATGTCGTGATGCCGTCTCAACAGAGTCCTGCATCAAAGTTTTTATTTAGCTAATTTCCTATGAATTAAATAGCTAAATAAAATCCTCAAAACTAGTTAGGGAAAACCCTAATCGATATAATTAACATAATTCATTAATCTAATTAGGTTTAAATCAATCCATGATTCTTCCACATAAACCCTACTTATGAGTTAATCAATTTAATCATGACAACCTTCTAGGATTGATAGACAATCATCTATAGTATCAATTGTATAATACTCCATCCTAACCCTTTACAATATCAACCCAATAATTTTAATAATGATCATGCTACCATCTATATCGATCAATCACTAAATAATCATCATGAATCAACTCCAAACTCACCTAAATCTGTAGCACAACCACTTGATTCGCGGTTGGAGGAGGTTGCATCCGGAAACCGTGACCAAAGCAAGGTGGAGTTGCTATCCAACCAAATCAAATGCCCTACATCACAATCATCATAGCCACAATTTAGTATTATACCCAATTCCTCAATAAATACGCTCAATCCAAAGTTAAACCTAATTGCTGATCAATAACCTCTTGAACTAGAGATCTTACCCTCAAACTCTGAACGCACACCCACACCGGCGATCGGGTGGAGCTGGCTCGATCGAGTGGCGTTATCAAGCCAAGATCTAGCATAGAAGGTGATGAAATGTCAACGACCGATCTGCCACATCGTCGAGTGGTCCTCACACAGGGAGACGACAAGGCTGCTCGGTGAGGGGGTGCGCTGCCGATAGTGGGCTCGTAGGTGATCGGGCAATGTCAGCGGTGTTGGGCAGAGACGACGCAAAGAGAGAAAGGATCAGGTGAGGGATCAGGTGAAGGCTACATCAGTGTTGCCGATCTGATCCCACGCGAAGGGGAGGCTGTGGATATGTGCTGACAATGAAGAGGAGGAGGAGTGGTTGGCTGTAGGTGCTAAGGAAGAGAGATGGTGGTGCGGCTTCAAGGTTGTGAGGCGCCGTCGGCTGAGGAGAAGACATGAGAGATTGGCGTCGGGAGCAAGGGTGAATCGGTCGGTGTAGCGAGAGGGAGAGGGAGGAAAGGAAGAGGAGGAATTCGGTGTGAGGAAACTAGTGCATGACAACTTGGAAGGGGAAAAGAAAGAAAAGAAATAAAATAAATAAACATTTCCTCGTTCAAATAGGGTAACTTAAACAAGCTTTCTTGTAGCCAAATAATTGATCCCCTTAACCTACATCATACGAGCTCCGAAAAATTTTCAAAAAAATCCTAAAAATTCTATTAAAGTTATTTGTCTATTAAACCTTATTATTTAATTATTATTTTATTATGATATTTTACATTCTCACCCACTAACAAAAATTTGGTCTCCAAATTTACGTTATTTACCATCAGCAAGTTCTAGCAATAGCAAAACAGACAATTGCTGAACGAAAATCTAACCCACATACCTTAAGCAAAAAGATGGGGATATCGAGCTCGGATCGTATCCTCGAGCTCCTAGGTAGTCTCCTCATTAGAATGATACTTCCATCCGACTTTAACCAGCCGGATAGTGTTGTTCCGCAGCTGACGCTCTTTGTGATCCAGAATCCGTACCGAAACCTCCTCGTAGGTAACGTTAGGCTGAATGAGAACTGATATATTTGATAGAACATGTGCTGGGTTGGGTACGTATCTCAGCATGGACGCATGAAATGCATCATGAATGTCTGCCAGAGCCGGTGGTAGCGTCAGACGGTAAGCTACCACTCTAATCCTCTCCAAGATTTGGAAAAGTCCAATGTATCATGGAGCTAGCTTACCTCGGAGGTCAAATCTCTTCACCTCTTTCGTGGGTGAAACTCTCAAAAATACATGGTCGCCAGTAGAGAACTCCAGGGGTCTTCGTCTTCGATCCGCATAACTCTTCTGACGGTCCTGCGCCTCGGACATCCTCCATCTGATAGTGCGGACCAACTCTACCTCCTACTGAGCTCTCTGAGGTCCAAGCAGCTGGGCCTCCCCAACCTCCTCCCAGAGGGTGGATGTCTGACATGGTCTACCATACAATGCTTCAAATGGTGCCATCTGGATAACCGAATGATAACTGTTGTTGTATGCGAACTCTACTAATAGCAAGTGGTCCTACTAGCTGCCTCCGAAATCCATAACGTAAGATCTCAGCAAGTCCTCTAATCTCTGAATGGTCCGCTCTGACTATCTATCTGTCTGTAGATAGAATGCTGTACTGAAATGGAGTTGTGTGCCCAATGTCTGCTACAGACTCTGCCAGAACCGGGACGTGAACCATGAGTCCCTATCCAATATAACGCTCAAAGGAACACCACGCTCAAGGGAACACCATCAATTTGATAATCTCCCGACAATACAACTCTACCCATCGATCTAGAGAATCGGTCTTCCGAATCGCTAAGAAATGTGCAGATTTAGTTAATCGGCCAATGATTACCCAAATCGTGTCATGACCTCGACGTATCCTAGACAATCCCACCACAAAATCCATGGCGATGTGCTCCCATTTCCACTCCGGAATAGAAATCCTCTAAAGTAAACCGGCAGGTCTATGGTGCTCAGCCTTCACCTACTGACAGACTAGACATCTAGCTACCAAACTCCACGATGTCTTTCTTTATGCCGTTACACCAATAGGAATGCCTCAAATCTTGATACATGCGAGTTTCGCCTGGGTGGATTGCAAATAGGGAGTGATGAGCCTCCTGAAGTAACTCCTCCACAACCGGGTGAGATTGAGGTACGCATAATCTGCCTCGTAAATAAATAATACCCTCGTCATCTCAGGTGAACTTCGTCTGCTGCCCAGAAGCTATCTGATCGCCAATGGACTGTAAGCGCTGATCATCGACCTAGGCCTTTCGGATCCTCGTCCTGATCGATGACTGAGCAACCATGGTAACCAAAATACCCTGCTCTGTCTATCCTTGCTCCTCAAAGCCCAACTCAGAGAACCCCTGAATCAAGTCCGTGACTAAAACTCGGTGGCAAGCTAAAGTCCCTCTGGACTTCCGGCTAAGTGCATCTACAACTACATTAGCTTTCCTTGGGTGGGCGCTAATGGTACAGTCATAATCCTTCAGGAACTCCATCCATCTCCTCTGGCGGAGATTGAGTTCCTTCTGGGTGAAGAGACATTTGAGACTCTTATGTTCAGTGAGAATCTCAAATGTAATACCATACAGATGATGCCACCAAATCTTCAAAGCAAATATAATGGCGGCAAACTCCAGATAATGTATTGGGTAGTTCTTTTCATGCTCCTTCAACTGACAAGAAGCATAGGAAACTACTCTGCCATGTTGCATCAAAATATCGCCCAAACCTTGTAGGGAAGCGTCGGTGTAGAGTACGAATCTGTCCTCTTCAGAGGGAAAAACTAGAACTGGTGCCGACACTAATCTCCACTTCAGCTCCTGGAAGCTGTTCTCGCAGGGTTTTGACCACATAAACTTCACGTTTTTCCTAATCAGGCGTGTAAGCGGCATGACAATGTGAGAGAAACCCTCAACGAACCGTCGGTAATATCTGACCAATCCCAAGAAACTACGGATCTCCTAAACTGATTTCGATTGTTTTCAGCTGGTGACAGCCTCGATCTTCTGAGGATCTACCAAAATATCTCGGCTAGAAACCACATGCCCTAGAAAATCGATTGAAGGTACCCAACAAGCACACTTGCTGAACTTCGCATATAGATGATGTCGTCGAAGAGTCTTCAAGACTATGCGAAGATGCTGTACATGTTCCTCCTCGGAACGCGAGTAGGTCAAAATGTCGTCGATGAAGACAATAACGAATCGATCTAGCTACTCCAAAAAGACGCGGTTCATCACATCCATAAATACTGCTGGAGCATTGGTAAGCCCAAATGACATTACCAAAAACTTATAATGTTCGTATATAAGGCATACTCAACCATAAGATTACGAGTGATGAATATGTAACCCGATCACCAACTACATATCACCAAATCCATAAATATCACCCATCACACTCACTATGTCACCATCAACGACAACCCAAATAATAGATCATCAAAACAAATATCCAGTAATAGATCATCAAAACAACTATCCACTAATAGATAATCAGACAACCACATAACTCAACATTTAATCCAATAAATCATTCGAAATCAACATATCACAATATCTAATCTAACAATATCTCTCAACCTCAAACCATCCTCAACAATAATCAAACATGATAACCCCAGTGACCAATTTTCATCGTATTGGGTACCCTAATATCTAAAAGATATGAGTATAAAAACTCTACTAATTTCATCCATAATTATCCAAAGAGTATGTCAAATCTCATCCTTCAGATACTCAAATATCCATAATAAAAGAATCTCAATCTAAATTTTAAAAGGTCACTCAACCTCCTGACTGAAAGTCTACCCATCAGAGAATATCACTACAAATCTCATAATTATATCCGTAAATGTCTTCCGACAAATGTCGACAAAAGATCGAACACTCCAATCTGAATTATAGACTTCAAGACCTTGGTAGAAGATCATATGGTCAAGGTCTCGAGCTACTCGATGGAGACAATGGCAGTTGTGTCAACTAACCATTGTCTTATAACACATCATACTATGATTGCTCCAGCTGAGGTTCAGTAATATCTAGTGACGAGCAATCCCCACAAGGATAGAGAAGTACTATCAATAATTAGTGAACCGACATAACGGTCAATCGATGCTCTGCTCCTCATAAATCATCATATGATATTTTAACTCAGTGAAGGTGAAACTTCCTAGGTGTTAATCAACTAAAACCACCTTTTTATCATTGCGGGTCATAAATCCCTAGATACCATCAAGGATATCCGTGATCGGTCCATGAGTCAGGATCCCTCATGGATCAGCATTAGACGTATCGACGGATCATCACCTTATAATCCATCATGCTACTGGAAGAGGTAGTGAAGTACTTGCTCTCAAAACACCTCAACGCAATCACCAAATGATGCATTGATCTCAACAATCATCATCTACTTCTTCCTTCACGTGATGCCTTGTCACGTAAAGATAAGCAACTAACTTCAACTTTTCTTACGCCAGTACAAATTATATATCCGAATGTGCTCAGCAAGTTATACGCCCATGAAATGGTTGTATCTCCTAAGTGCTAAGCAAGTAGCTTTACACCTTTCCACATCAGTGGGGGTTTCCTATCCGAATGTACCTTCTAAGTCATCCTACCAGGTACAGATGGTCCAGGGTCAAAGTCCACATGGAATAGGATACGTCGATCCTCTATAGGTTGACCAAGCTGACAATGGTATACGACTAATTCAGTGTTCTCTACATAGGTACAAGTCATGTACCCAAATGTGCCTCAAAATATCTAACCAAGCACTAGCAACCCAAAATCAAAATATCTACAAAAATAGAGTAAGTCGGTCCCCTACTGGTCTAACCGACAAAAATAGATAGTTCATCACTAACTGATCAAATAAGAGTACCTCAATCCTCGAGAAAAGTAACTAAGGTAAATCAATCCATAACTACCCAAGTCAATAAGGGTGAATCAGTCCTCTATAGACAGAACCAAAGAGAATATAAATTAATCCTCTACAGACTAAGTCAACATGATTATTACTGGTAGTATGATATGACGAATCCTCTAGTAGGGTCGACCGTGATCAATGGTTGACCCATCACATCCAATATATTCTACAACCAACTAGACGTGTACTAAAAGAGTACTAACACAAGTTATAACTAACTATCATAGATAACTATATACGTACTAAAAGAAGTGCATGATAACAATAACAAATATACCTCCTATAGCTTGGAGATGTCTTGCAGCTGCCTAGTCCCAAAACCTGAAAAGTCACATCAAGAAAACCAAAACATGAAATCCAAAATACAAGAAAATAGGCATCATAAATCTGGCTCTGATACCAATAAATTGTCACGGCTCAAAGGAGTCCCTGCCAGAGGAAAATTCGACAACATCTCCCCTGCATCGGTGACAATCTGAAGCATATATACATCAACAACGAAATACATCAACCCACACAGCTGGAATATACACAACCATGCAGTTACATATAGATTAAACAACCCACATGGTTGTACTACAAATACAACTGAAAACTAAACGGAAAGCCCATACAACCAAAAAAGGAGACTGCTAGCCAGCTAGGCTTACACAACCATAACAAAACAAATACAATTAAAATAGCCACATGGCTAAACACCAATACAATGCTAAAACATTAAAGAATATATAAAAGAAATCAAAAGTAAAGTAAAACCGTCTTCTGATGTGACGAGGGATCGCCAGACAGGATACTCCAAGTGACACGACATATCGATGTGCTAACTTGAAAACAACATGAAAAATAAGGGGTAGTGAGTTTAACAACTCAGCGGGTAAGCGGACATGCATAATAAAATATAACTACCAGTAATAATCATGCAGTACAGTTTCTTGAACAAAAGTAGGAAATGCAGACTAAAAAGGTTGAAAAAACTGTACTCACCAAAACCTCCTATCCGGAAATAAGGGTCGTCGAACCAGATACAAAATGTCACTTGTATGCATGTCAATCATATGTAACTACCAAAATGCAACATACATAATGCAACAAGCACAAACAATAAATGCAATTCATGCATATGGTGCAAAAATGGCATGGTCACCCCTGACGCTAGTCAACAATCTCACACACGATGGTGAGACCGAGTGGGTAGGGATATGACAACTGTTCACTCTGTCATCACGACTCCTGAGTGACCGAGTGGACAGGATGCTGTCGGAGTATAGCTATCCTCCTACCCCAAATCATAAGTGGGGGAGCTCAATACTCTTATCTCCCTAAGACGGCCCAGATGAGGGATCCTTGTCCTACTACCACGCTGCGTCACCACTACCCATGAGCCGGCCAACGGAGCCCTTGACAGAGCAACCTGCTGCTTCACACCTTCCCTGATATAACACTAACCCATGAGTGGTTGTGTGTGCAGATCCATATAACTGACGATGTGCTCAACAACAATAGAGTTGACAATCGCTCAGTATGCAATCATGCAAGATGGTGCATGACACTAACATGTAGATACTGACAGTATACACCTCTATATAAAATGTACCAAAAAGGAAATAAATCCATACAATGATCTATGTAACAATAAACTAGGTACACAAGTCAGACATATCAAATAACTAGACTACTACACAGTAGGGCAATGTACGTCACTATTTCTATGAACATGAGTAAACACGGCAACAAACAAGAGAATATAAGTATGAATGCATAACAGATAGGAATATAGGCAGATCACAAGAATGTTGGTGTGGGAAGCATCAAACGATCGAACCCAAGTTTTGATAATGGCAAAGCGTTCAAAGTTAAGTCGTCTTGTGATCTAACAAAGTTCATGGAGCTTGCAGGAAAAGTCCTAAGTGGTACTTAGGCAAAAGTCCTAGCTGTGGTTAGGCAGGTGGAAAACCCTAAGTCATAGGGGGTGGTAACCCTATGTGGAAAGTCTTGACGGGTCGAGAGCTTCAGGCAAAAGTCTTAGGGGGTGGTAACCCTAGGTGGAAAGTCCTGGTGCCGCGAACCAGGTGGAAGACTGGACGGGTCAGGAAGCGGGAGTCCAACAGAAAGTCCGGAAGCTTCGAACGCTGAGCAAAAGTCTAGTCGATCTGGAGGATCGCACTGGCAACAGGTAAATCTCCTGAGTGGAGTAGGTGAGGATGCGTTCCCTGTAGAGGGAACAGTAGGCGTCGGGTCGACTTAGGGTTTCCTTGTGGAAATCCGAAGTCAGACCCGGACAGTCAGAAGACTGTCAGAATATTATATTGATTAATATCTGTGCTAACTTGGTTTTTCAGGATGTATTTGTGGACTAACATGTTTTGCAAGGCCAACAAGCTAGAGTTTAGCCTCGAAGGAACAGTGTCCGAGGCGCCTCCATGGAGCTTGGAGGCGCCTCGGGTGCAAGCCGAAGCCAGCTTTCCAGAGGAGCTGGAAGCGCCTCGGATGAAGCTGGAGGCGCCTCGGACCTAGGCTGGAAGGTGCCTTAAGGAGGCTTGAAGGCGCCTTGAACCAGATAAGGTTCGACCTGGTCTGTGCTAATCCACCCGTGCGACTCGACGGGCTGGAGGCGCCTTAGACATGCGTGGAGGCGCCTCCAGCACTGTATAAAAGAGGGATTCGAGCAGCACCTTTACACAACAATTCAAAGGTGCTATTTCTCCTGTGCGCTGCTTACGTAACGACCTCGACGTGTTGTTTCAAGTTTCCGACGACCCGGAGCTCCGCTATTTTAGATTATGTCGTTCGGTATCATTTTCTTATTTGCACTCATTGTAACTCATATTCTGTACTATTGTTTTAGTTGTTGCCCACCGGAAGCGATCAACGATCGCGGGCCTTGGAGTAGGAGTCGCCACAGGCTCCGAACCAAGTAACTCCTCATGTCTTTGTGTGTTGCTTTGTCTTCTTTACTTTATTCCGCTGCTTTAACTCGTACGATTTATGTATTCGAAAATAGTGAAAGCCACGAGCGCTATTCACCCCCCCCTCTAGCGCGTCTGGATCCAACAATTAGTTTCAGAGCGGGGTCGCGTTGATCTGGTGCAACCACCAATCACTCAATTTTTTCGTGGTGTTTTCAATTTTACGGAGTCAATTAGAATCTAGCTTAATAGCTACATTCTAATTCTTTTTACGAATCGATTTTTGCTTGAAGTTGGTGCAACACCACTCGAGCTCGTGATATTAACTTTATTTCCCGCACTACTAATCCAAGACCTAGTATTGGGACATCTCTTCTATTTTTTCTTTGTTTTGCATATTATCAATGGCCCAACAAGAGGGTTTCAACACCGTTCCTCTCCCGCTCTTCACCGGAGAAGATTTCGGGTACTAGAAGGGACGAATGGAGACGTTCCTCAAAATCTAGTTCGAGACGTGGATGATCGTCAAGACTGGATTGCAACTACCAACCGACGAAGACGGCAAGCCTACACCCTGCGAAAAATGGGAACCAACCCTAATCAAGAAGGTGAAAGCCGATGCCAGAGCGACCTGCACCCTCCAGTGCGGACTGACCAAGGAAGAGCTCAACAGAGTTGGACCGTTCTCCAGCGCAAAAGAGCTATGGGAGAAGCTGATCGAACTCCATGAGGACACCTCCGACACCAAGGTTAGTAAGAGAGATTTGTTATTTAATAAATTATATAATCTAAAGATGCAGGAAGGAGAGACAACAAGTCAACTCCATGCTCGCATACAAGACATTCTCAACTCCCTCCATGCGATCGGGCAGAAAGTCAAAATCGGGATATTATAAGGTATGCTCTAAATGCTTTTCCAAGGAGTACATTGTGGGCATCAATGGTAGATGCCTACAAAATCTCCAAGGACTTATCTTCCATTAGACTAGATAAATTATTTTCTAAATTCGAACTGCATGAACAGACTAATACACAGCCAACCGAGAAGGGTATTGCTTTGGTTGCAGGTACCAGTCGAACACGCGAACCAAGATCACGACGAAGAACTGAACCGGAGTCGGAAGACGAACCCGACTCAGACGATGAAGACGACGAATTGACCTTCGAACTCGTGAATCTTGTGAAGAAGCTCTACGAGAAGAAGAATGACTTCAACAAGAGAGACCTAAAGAAAGCAGTCCAACCAAGGAGAGTCAACCAAGCTCAAAAGTTAAGTTCGAGATAACTTACTACGGGTGCAACCAGAAAGGGCACATCAAGGCCAACTGCCAAAATCATAAGGATGCAAAGAAGCAGAGGAAAAAGAAGGTGTTGAAGGCGACATGGGACGAATCCTCCGAACAAGATACCGACGACGAACTCAATCAGACGAGTCTCCTCGCATTGATGGCCCGGGACCAGATCATTGTGTCCTAGAGCGAAAGCGAATCGGAAGCCGAGTCCGAACGAAGCCACGGATCCATATCCGTTTCCGAAGGGCCTGACACCGCTGTAAGTATTCCTCAACTTAATAATTAGTTAATTATTTATTACGCAAATTAGCAAAATCAAACCTTAGGGTCAAGTCACTTCTAAAGGAAGTAGCAGTTCTTAAAGAAGTGACTAATTCCAAAACCTTGCCTGACCCAGCTCAGACTGGAAATTCAACTCAAGTTCAAAAACTTGAGGAAGAAAATTCCAATCTGAAAAATCAGGTCAAGGATTTGGAAAAGACATTGGAACGGTTTTCTTTGGGCTTCAAGAACCTTGACCTAATTCTTGGGACACAAAGAGTCGTTTACAATAAAACTGGGATAGGATATAAAATCAAAAAGAAATACAGATCTTATCTATCCTTAGTAAGCAGACTAAATAGCAAATCAGTCCAAGCATGGGTACCCAAGTCCAACCTAGTTAATCAAGTTGGACTTGGTCAATATTGGGTCCCTAAGGATCAAATACATTACCTCGATAGACCATACCGAGGTTATGATCCATGGGGAGCTAGAAGAAAAACAATAAAATTAAATTAAATTAAAAAAATTCAAATTCAAATTAAGATTAAATTAAAATCTAAAATTAAAATTAAATTAAAAAAACTAAAACTAAAATTAAATTAAAATCTAAAATTAAAATTAAAATTAAAATTAACGTTAAAATAAAAATTAAATTTAAAATTCAAAATTCAAATTAAAAGTCAAATTAAATTTAAAATTAAATTTAAAACTCAATTCAAATTGAAAATTCAGATTAATTCAAAACTTAAATCAAATTTATAAATTAAATTCTCACAAAATCTTTAAAAAAAAAAATCCAAGGGCAGGCTCCAGAATAGCTGACACCTCCAAAAGTTAATCTACCCGACAAGGGTAACCAAGAGTAGACTACCCGGTAGGGTAATTAAGGTTAGAATAAAAAGGGTTATGTTTAACTTGACTCATGGTACTGGTGAAGTATTGGATGATAGTATGTTGGGGAAGCTTAGTCATCGCATGTCTAGGAATATATGGTTTCGACCTGGTGCGTTTGGCTAAGTGAAACTGACCGAAACTACCCTTTATGGATCCTAACCAGTTAGACCAAGGTTTTGTACTAAGTTCAATGGGTAGGACTGTTTGGAAAACCTCGAAGGCATGGTTACATTAATGATGTCCTTGTGACTCACTATAACCCAGAAGTTTATCCAAAAAATGCTTATTTGTTAAACTCAAAGCTAAACCTCAATCTAACATAAAGTTAAACTAAACCCTAAAATTAAACCTAATTCATCTCACAATATTATAAGATTCCCTGATTGAAAATCTAGATCGGGTGAGATGACTAAGGATAAAATAAATCTAAATAAACTCTGATTAAATTCAAAGTAAATTAAATTAAAATTAAATTAAAAATTAAATCAAAACTAAAATTCAAATTAAATTAAATTAAATTAAAATTAAATTAAAATTAAATTAAATTAAATTAGAATCAAAATTAAATTAAAATTAAAAGTTAATTTAATCAACTTAAAGCTTTCAAATTAATCAACTTAATTAGTTTTTAAATTAATTAACTTAAGGTTTTAAGATTAAATTAATACTTTTCAAAATCAACTCAACTTAATATTTTTTCAAAATTAAATCAACTTAATATTTTTTCAAAATTAAATCAACTTAATAATTTTTTCATAATTAAATTAACTTAAATATTTTTTCAAACTTAAATTAACTTAAATATTTTTTCAAAATTTAATTAATACTTTTTCAAAATTTAATTAATTTAATATTCTTTCAAAATTTAATTAATTTAATATTCTTTCAAAATTTAATTAATTTAACACTTTTCAAAAATTTAATTAACTTAAATACTTTTTCAAAACTTAAGCACTTTTCAAAATTTTAATTAATTTAATATTTTTCAAAATTCAATTAATATTCTTTCAAAATTTAATTAACTTAATATTTTCAAAAATTAATTTAAACTTATTACTTTTTCAAAATTTAATTAATTTAACACATTTCAAAATTTAATTAACTTAAACACCTTTCAAAACTTTAATTAACTTAATACTTTTTCAAAATTCAATTAATTTGACATTCTTTCTAAAATTAAAAACTTGTCCAAAACTTAACTTAAACATTTTTCTAAATCTAAATATTTGTCAAATTTAATCAACTTAAATGTTTTTCAAAATTTTTAACTAAATATCTCTCGTACAACTTAATCAACTTAACATCATTTAAAAACAAAAAAAATTACGCGTGGCGCCTCTCAGAGGCGCCTCCCACACAAGGGAGGCACCCTAAACAGCGGAGGGAAAAGTCCCGCCAACTTAACCTAAGGCGCCTCGGATCATCTCCGAGGTGCCTCCAACAGCACCTATAGGGCGCCTTAAACAACATTTAAGGCGCCTTCAACCCGCGATATTGCCACGAACAGAAGGCTTTCTGCTCGTTTTTCTGCCGAAGCCTAACACGAGTTTCCCGTGCGATTTCTCCCCAGCCAAGGCGCCTTCAACCCAACTCTTCCTCCTCTACTCCTAGCAATGCCTCCTAGGTATACTCTAATCCACCCTTACTCATCTACTACATGATTTTAGTACTAGTTTTTGCTATTTTCTTGTATATTGTCAAAAATAGGAAACGCCGACACGCTAATCCTACACCGGCTAGGACTCCTTCTATGAATCCTAGATTCCCCTCTGAGCGGCATAGGATAGATTTTGCTAGGTTTACATTTGAGTCTATTAAACCTAGGTATGTAGGTAGGACATTTTTTACCCAGTTCTGTCACCCCGCAGTCCAGATGATAGATTACTATCAATTAGGGAAACTGGTTTACTGCAACAATACAGTAAACCAGGACTTGTGTGCACAGTTCTATCACAACCTCGAGAAGGTTGATGATAGTACGTATTCCACCAGAGTTGGTGGAACTAACATGCAGTTTACTCCCTCCCTGATTCGCACGAGTTTAGAGCTTAGGGAGTCTACATGTACCATCTTGTGCTACCCGGGTAGGGATCTACCATTCGGTGATCCCTATTCCCATATCACCTTAGACATCATCTACACGCACTTTTTTAGAGAGGAGAGACCATTTGGCCTGACTGAGTTCAGGTCAACTCTTCTTAGGGTTCAGGACTACGTTATGTACAGAGTCCTGACAGCATGCATTTTGTCGATCACATCTCGTGACGTCACGAAGATGCGATCCTCTCACTCATTCTTTTTGTACGCCCTGAGTCAGCGTTTAGATATAGATATAGCACTGCATATGTTCCATAACATCATACATGCATCTAGTATGGTCACATTAGGAGTAGTACACATGCCCTATTGCCATATCTTGACTCAGATATTTTCCTCCCTTAGGATAGACACGGCCGTAGGGACACTTATCCCCCTTACCCTATACGACGAGTTAGGACAGCGCAGTCTTCGGTTAGCCAGTATAGAGGTCACCGCTGAGGGGATTCTGGCATGGAAGGGCCGGCCACAGCCAACAGCTGCTCCTATTGCTCCAGAGGCCGAGGATGCACTGGGCGAGGGAGAGGAGTGGCCCGACTTCTTAATAGAGGAGTTTTTCGCAGATCCATTACCTTCCACCTCTGTCGGGCCCTCCACGTTAGCCGGTCCTTTGACTTCGGCATCACTTTCCGTCGAGGACAGACTCGCTCGTCTCGAGGTTCAGTCCATTGAGACTCGACACGTTATTCGAGATAGCCATCTCTTCCTACGATCTCTACGATCCGAGATAGTTGCGGGATTCGCTTCTCTCCGGGGGGAGATACGTCGCCAGGGCCAGCCCCTTGCACCACCTCCAGCTGACGACCCTCCAGCTGATGACCCTTCTCTTTGATGTTATGCATTGTATCTTGGATTGTGGACACAGACTCTTTTAGTTCCTAGTGATACTCATGTTACTCTGCTCATTTATGCTTACTAGTCTTTTGATATTATTATTCTTGGTATGTATTGGGCAGAATAGATTTTGATTTTCAAATCAGTTTCCTACCTTTATTCTTAAATGCTTTACTTGTTTTCAAAATCATCTTGTGTTTTAAAAATTCTAGGAAAACTTTTGTTTTCAAAATTCTAATTTTACTAGATTTTCAAATTTGGACTTAGCCTAGGCTCTACCTTAGAAATCATGTTCCCCTAGAATTCAGCCAGAGCATCTCACAAACACCTAGGCTTATCTTGATTGTGCTTGAAAAACTTAGAACGGTGTGAGATGCATAGGGTACAGCTTGGACTCAAGAATGCTTATATCTGTGCATCAATATGAGTCTGGGCATTAAATACCTTATTTACAGTAATCAAGTCAAGTCATCCAGCCCTACTCAAATCTAACTGGATCTATTGACTTAACTTGACTAACCAAGTGAAAGCTGTTGTCCTCTAGGCAATCAGCTAGTAGCTAGATGGTTAGACATGTGGCCAAGAAATTAAGTGTTTGATTTTTAGGGTTACTCAACTTGCACATTAGGGCTCTGACACCTTACTAAAAGAACTTAGTTAACTTGCAATCAATTTAACTCGACTCATGCTTGGACATTAAGGTTTAAACTTATTGCTCCTCCTTGGCCGTTAAGTATTTTGGAATTCATTATTCGTCTAAATATTTTTTAAAATAGTCTTAGACTTTTTTAATATTTTTCAAAGTCTTTTGAAAATTTAGTGACGTTTATTTTTCTCTTTCTTTCCAAGTTATTGTTCAAAATTAAGAAAATATTTACCAACAAAAGCTTTTCGAATCTATCTAACAGAGTTTGAAAATTTATTTTTCCCCAAAGATTTCAACTAAGTTTCAAAATTGGCTAAAATTATTTTTCAAAGTAAACTTTCTACTAGCCCTTTAAACTCATTTGAAAGAAAATTATCGCTTTAGACATTTAACTAAGAGTTTTACAATTAAAATTACTTATAAAAAACTAAGTGTTTTCCTTAAAAAAAATTTTCAAACTTAATTCAATTTTCATATTTAAGAAAATCCTTTTTAAAAAAGACTTTTAAAGTTTAATGAAAAATCTTTAAAGCCTTTAAAAGCTTAAGTTTTC
This sequence comes from Zingiber officinale, assembly GCF_018446385.1. NCBI lineage: Eukaryota > Viridiplantae > Streptophyta > Magnoliopsida > Zingiberales > Zingiberaceae > Zingiber > Zingiber officinale. The sequence continues at coordinate 21,718,083 of NC_055989.1, forward strand.
AAAATTTTGGCCAAACAGAGTCGTTTTGCACTTAAACTAATTTCACTTAGCAAAATTTTACAAAGTTTTTCCTACAAAGTTTTAAAAGTCAGGTGTTTTAAATGTTATTTTTGGGCTTTAACATTCTTACTAAGTTTTTCCTATCAAAGTTTTTTGATATATGGCAAAGGGGGAGAGTAGGACAAAAAATTCAAATTAAGGATAAGAGTTCTCTTATTAAGGGGGAGCCTTAACTTTGAAATTTTTTAATTTACCTTAACTTTCATAAAGTTTAAAATTTCTTTAGCTTGTACTTAACTTGTTACTTAAATATGCTTACGTTTGTGATTAAACTTTTTATTTAAAAGCATGCTTATGTTTATTTATGCATTTTGTTTTACTTAACATTGAATTTGAGTTACCATAATAAAAAAAAAGGGAGATTGTTGGTGCGGGAAGCATCAAACGATCGAACCCAAGTTTTGATAATGGCAATGGGTTCAAAGTTAAGTCGTCTTGTGATCTAACAAGGTTCATGGAGCTTGCAGGAAAAGTCCTAAGTGGTACTTAGGCAAAAGTCCTAGCTGCGGTTAGGAAGGTGGAAAACCCTAGGGGTGGTAACCCTAGGTCATAGGGGGTGGTAACCCTATGTGGAAAGTCTTGGCGGGTCGAGAGTTTCACGCAAAAGTCCTAGGGGGTGGTAACCCTAGGTGGAAAGTCCTGGTGTCGCGAACCAGTAGAAGACTAGACGGGCCGGGAAGCTGGAGTCCAGCAGAAAGTCCGGAAGCTTCGAACGCTGAGCAAAAGTCCAGTCGATATGGAGGATCGCACTGGCAATAGGTAAATCTCCTGAGTGGAGTAGGTGAGGACGCGTTCCCCGTAGAGGGAACAGTAGGCGTCGGGTCGACCTAAGGTTTCCGAGTGGAAATCCGAAGTCAGACCCGTACAATCAGAAGACTGTCAGAATATTATATTGATTAATATCTGTGCTAACTTGGTTTTTCAGGATGTATTTGTGGACTAACATGTTTTGCAGGGCCAACAAGCTAGAGTTCAGCCTCGAACGAACAGTGTCCGAGGCGCCTCCATGGATCTTAGAGGCGCCTCGGGTGCAAACCGAAGCCAGCTGTCCAGAGGAGCTGGAGGCACCTCGGATGAAGCTGGAGGCGCCTCGGACCTAGGCTGGAAGGCACCTTAAGGAGGCTTGAAGGCGCCTTGAACCAGATAAGGTTCGACCTGGTCTGTGCTGATCCACCCGTGTGACTCGGTGGGCTGGAGGCGCCTTGGACAGGCTTGGAGGCGCCTCCAGCACTGTATAAAAGAGGGATTCGAGCAACACCTTTACACAACAATTCAAAAGTGCTATTTCTCCTATGCGCTGCTTACGTAACGACTTCGACGTGCTATTTCAAGTTTTCGATGACCCGGAGCTCCGCTATTTTAGATTATGTCGTTCGGTATCATTTTCTTATTTGCACTCATTGTAACTCATATTCTATACTATTGTTATAGTTGTTGCCTACCGGAAGCGATCAACGATCCGGGCCTTGGAGTAGGAGTCGACACAGGCTCCGAACCAAGTAACTCCTCGTGTCTTTGTGTGTTGCTTTGCCTTCTTTACTTTATTCCGCTGCTTTAACTCATACAATTTACGTATTCAAAAATAGTGAAAGCCATGAGTGTTATTCACCCCCCCTCTAGCGCGTCTCAATCCAACAATTAGTATCAGAGCGGGGTCGCGTTGATCTGGTGCAACCACCAATCACGCAATTTTTTCGTGGTGTTTCCAATTTTACGTAGTCAATTAGAATCTAGCTTAAAATCCAGTTCAAGACGTTCCTCAAAATCCAGTTCGAGACGAATGGAGACCTTCCTCAAACTCCAGTTCGAGACGTGGATGATCGTCAAGATTGGATTGTAACTACCAACCGACGAAGACGACAAGCCTACACCCTGAAAAAAATGGGAACCGACCCTAATCAAGAAGGTGGAAGCCAATGCTAGAGCGACCTGCACCCTCCGTGTGGACTGACCAATGAAGAGCTCAACAGAGTTGGACCGTTCTTTAGCGCAAAAGAGCTATGGGAGAAGCTGATCGAACTCCATGAGGGCACCTTCGCCACCAAGGTTAGTAAGAGAGATTTGTTATTTAATAAATTATATAATCTAAAGATGCAAGAAGGAGAGACATCAAGTCAACTCCATGCTCGCATACAAGACATTCTCAACTCCCTCCTTGCGATCGGGCAGAAAGTCAAAAATCGGGATATTATAAGGTACGCTCTAAATGCTTTTCCAAGGAGTACATTATGGGCATCAATGGTAGATGCCTACAAAGTCTCCAAGGACTTATCTTCCATTAGACTAGATGAATTATTTTCTGAATTTGAACTGCATGAATAGACTAATACACAGCCAACTGAGAATGGTATTGCTTTGGTTGCAGGTACCAGTCGAACACGCGAACCAAGATCACGGCGAAGAACTGAACCGGAGTCGGAAGACGAACCCGACTCAGACGACGAATTGACCTTCGAACTCGTGAATCTTGTGAAGAAGCTCTACAAGAAGAAGAAGGGATTCAACAAGAGAGACCCAAAGAAAGCAGTCCAATCCAAGGAAAGTCAACCAAGCTCAAAAGTTAAATTCGAGGTAACTTGCTATGGGTGCAACCAGAAAGGGCACATCAAGGCCAACTGCCCAAATCAGAAGGATGCAAAGAAGAAGAGAAAAAAGAAGGTGTTGAAGGCGACATGAGACGAATCCTCAGAATAAGATACCGACGACGAACTCAATCAGACGAGTCTCCTCGCACTGATGGCCCAGGACCAGATCGTTGTGTCTGAGAGCGAAAGCGAATCGGTAGCCGAGTCCGAACGAAGCCACGGATCCGTATCCATTTCCGAAGGGCCTGACACCGCTGTAAGTATTCCTCGACTTAATAATTTAGTTAATTATTTATTACGCAAATTAGCAAAATCAAACCACTAGCGCTCCTCGTGTCTTTGTGTGTTGCTTTGTCTTCTTTACTTTATTCCGCTGCTTTAACTCATATGATTTACGTATTCGAAAATAGTGAAAGCCACGAGCGCTATTCACCCGCCCCCCCTCTAGCACGTCTCGATCCAACAAAGAATCTAGAAGTGGCATACCAAAGCAGAAGTAAACATAATCATTACTACTAGCTATAAACTACTATGCATATCAAAAATGACCATATCAAGGAGATAAGTCAGAGGTACCCGCCTCAATCAATAGTTTGTATCGAAACAAATCCCACGTCGTGATGCCATCTCAACGGAGCCCTGCATCAAAGTATTTTATTTAGCTAATTTCCTATGAATTAAATAGCTAAATAAAATCCTCAAAACTAGTTAGTGAAAACCTTAATCGATATAATTAACCTAATTCGTTAATCTAATTAGGCTTAACTCAATCTATGATTCTTCCACATAAACCCTACTTATGAGTTAATCAATTTAATCATGGCCACCTTCTAGGATTGATAGACAATCATCTATAGTATCAATTGTATAATACTCTATCCCTAACCCTTTACAATATCAACCCAATAGTTTTAATAATGATCATACTACCATCAATATCGATCAATCACTAAATAATCATCATGAATCAACTCCAAACGCACCTAAATCTATAGCACATCCACTTGATTCACGGCTAGAGGAGGTTGCATCCGGAAACCGTGGCCGAAGTAAGGTGGAGTTGCTGTCCACCCAAATCAAATGCCCTACATCACAATCATCACAACCACACTTTAGTATTATACCCAATTCCTCAATAAATACACTCAATCTAAAGTCAAACTTAATTGCTGATCAATAACCTCTTGAACTAGAGATCTTACCCTCAAACTCTAAACGCACACCCATGCCAACGATCGGGTGGCGTTGGCTCGATCAAGTGGCGTTATCAAACTAAGATCCAGCACAGAAGGTGATGAAATGCCAACGACCGATCTGCCACATCGTCGAGTGGTCCTCACACTGGGAGACGACGGGGCTGCTCAGTGAGGGGGTGCGCTGTCGTTAGTGGGCTCGCAGGCGATTGGGCGACGTTGACGGTGTTGGGTAGAGATGATGCAAAGAGAGAAAGGAGAGGGTGAGAGATTGGGTGAAGGCTGCGTTAGTGTTGCCGATTTGATCCCACGCGAAGGGGAGGTTATGGATCTATGCCGGCAATGAAGAGGAGGAGTGGTCGGCTGCCGGTGCTAGGGCAGAGAGATGGCGGTGCGGCTTCAAGGTTGTGAGACGCCGTTGGCTAAGGAGAAGACATGAGAGATCGGCGTCGGGAGCAAGGGTGAATTAACCGGTGTAGCGAAAGGGAGAGGGAGGAAAGGAAGAGGAGGAATTCAGCGTGAGGAAACTAGGGCACGACGACTTGGAAGGGGAAAAGAAAGAAAATAAATAAAATAAATAAACATTTCCACATTCAAATAGGGTAACTTAAACAGGCTTTCCCATAGCCAAATAATTGATCCCCTTAACCTACATCATACGAGCTCTGAAAAATTCTTAGAAAATTTCTAAAAATTTCATTAAGGTTATTCGTCTATTAAACCTTATTATTTAATTATTATTTTATTATGGTATTTTACATGAATTCTAGGGGCATAGTCATTAATCAAGGTATTAATTGAAATATTTAAGCTCACTATCCCCTACAAATTACTTAAACTTTTTAAGAGAGAGAAATAGAGCATTAATTTTTTTCTTTTGGGTTGATATTTCAAAAGATTTATAAGTTAAGTTTTTTTCAAAATCAATTACTTCCTGAATTTTTTTAAAAAAAAATTAACTAAGTTTTTTTTATAAGAAAAATCTTTTCAAGCTAAGTATTTAGCTAAGTTTATTTTTTCAAAGAAATCATCTTCAAAAGCTATTATTTAGCAAAGTTTTTTTTAAAACTCTTTTTAAAGCTACGTATTTTTCATAAAAATTGTGTTCAAAGCTAAGTATTTAACTAAGTTTTATAAGAAATTTTTTAAAGCTAAGTATTTAGCTAAGATTTTTTAAGCTAAACACAAGCTAAGTATTTAGCTAAGTTTATTTTTTCAAAGAAATCATCTTCAAAAGTTATTATTTAGCAAAGTTTTTTTTAAAACTCTTTTTAAAGCTACGTATTTTTCATAAAAATTGTGTTCAAAGCTAAGTATTTAACTAAGTTTTATAAGAAATTTTTTAAAGCTAAGTATTTAGCTAAGATTTTTTAAGCTAAACATATTTTTTTTGAAAGTTAAGTGCTACTTTCAAGGGGAGCTTAAAAGAAAAGGATTAAAAAGTTAACTTTTCAAATTAAAGATTTTTTTACAACTTTTCTTTTTACTTAATAATTTTTTATATATGTCACAGGGGGAGAAATGTATTAAAAGTAAAGTAAAAAGCTTTATTTGGATAAAAAGATCTTTATGTTGAGAAAAAATAATACTTAAGGGGGAGTAAGTAATATTTTATTTTTGCCTTGAAAATTGTTCTTCGAAAAATATTACTTGTTCTTCATGCCATACTATTTTGTATGTTTTTACTCAACTTTTAAACCAGGTTGCTATAATCAAAAAGGGAGAGATTGTTGGTGCAGGGAGCACCAAACGATCAAACCTGTGTTTTGATAATGGCAAAGGGGTTCAAAGTTAAGTTGTCTTATTGTCTAACAAGTTGAAGTAAGTGTGCAGGAAAGTCTTAAGTGATCTTAGGCAAAGGAAAGTACTAACTACGGTTAGGCAGGTGGAAAGTCCTAATTATGGTTAGGCAACGAAGTCTTGGTCCGGGGGATTGGGCGAAGTCTTGGCGGGTCGAGGACTTTGGGCGAAATCCTAAAGTCGAGGACTCTAGGTGAAAATCCTGGGGGTCGTGGACACCAGGTGGAAGACTGGACCATTCATGGATCGAACGTTCAACATGAAAACCTGAAGTCTCGAACGTTGAGCAAAAGTCCAGACTGTCTAGAGGACCAGTCTAGCAAAAGGTAATTTCTCCTCAGAGGAGTAGGTGAGGATGCATTCCCTTAAGAGGGAACAATAAGCTTCAGTCTGACTTAGAGTTTCAGTGAAACTCAAAGTCAGGATAGTACAGTTAGAATGTTATCAAAATTATACCTTATTTATATTATTTTGCTTGGACTAACTTTATTTTGTAGAAAATGAAGTTGCTGAAAAAAGCTAGTCCGGGTGCCCAGAGCTGGTCCGGGTGCCCGGAGCAAGTCCAGGCGCTTGGGATGCCTTCGTTGAGCAACAGCCCAGGCGGCCTCGCGGTCCGAGTACCTGGACCTAGTCCGGGCACCCAGATCACCAAAATATGATCTATTCACTGAGCTAGAGCGCGAGGATTGGTCAGACCTGCGTCACAATCTCGGTGCCCGAAGGGGGTCAGTGGGCCCGAAAGTGGATAACCTTTGCTGGATCGAGTTTCGATGAGAGCACAGCACGTTAGCACAGTCCAGGCACCTGGAAGGGGATCTAGGAACCCATAACAACCTATAAAAGAAGCTTTCAACCAATGGCTTCACAATGATATTCTAAGCAACTTCTACTTTTATGCGCTGCTCTGATAAAGCCTCTACTGTTAGTGTAAATTTGTGCTAGAGGGGGGTGAATAGCTCGTTGCACGCTTGTTGCTTGCTTTGATGATGATAATGCAGCAGAAATACACCCAAAGCACACTCACAACGCTAATGCTAGGATTTACTTGGTATCCACCTCAAGAAGAGGTGACTAATCTAAGGATCCGGCCCTCACTCACTCATCCACTATGAAAATACTCCTTTACGGTAACTACAAAAGGCGGAGAAGCCTTGTACGAACTCACAATACAAGAAGAAAGAAAAATAAGCTTATACAATACAAATCTTACAAGATTTACAAAATCCTAGCTTGCTTCTTCTTGCTTGAATACACCTCTTGACTTGCTTGGAAGTGCACCAACACTCCTCTCTAAGCCTCCAAGATCTGGTGTGTGCCTATGAGAATGATCGCTGGAAGTGGAGAGGAAGAACTGCAGAGGAAGACACTCGCCAAAGCTTTAACCTGTGCAACGGTCGTCTCCCAATCGATCGGGTGATCGATTGGGGGGGGGGGGAGGGGGGGCTGAATCGATCGGCTGATCAATTGGGGGGGCTGAATGGATCAGCTGATTAATTCAACCCTCTTCTATGCTCTCTGGAAAGTGCCTGAATCGATCGACCGATCAATTTAGGCTTTCTCGCGATCGCATGAGAAAATGAGCCCCCAATCGATTGGGGAGCCCAATTGATCGGTCGATCGATTGGGGAACATTCTGTGCTCGCGATTTGACTTCCTAATCGATCGGTCGATCGATTGGGCCAGCCTTCTTCGCGGCACACCTTCAATTGATTGGTTGATCGATTGAACCACAGTTCAATCGATCGATTGATCGATTGAACCACAGTTCAATCGGTCGGTCGGTCGATTGAATTATAGTTTGATTGATCGGTTGATCGATTGGCTTCCCTTTGACTTGCTTAACTCAAGTCTAGGCTCCCCACTTCCAGCACTCGGTCAATCGTGACCCGTTGGAACTCCTCATGCCTAGCATCCGGTCAACTTTGATCTGCCGAGACTTCTTCGTCAAGTGTTCGGTCAACCCTTTGACCCACTTTGACTTTTCTTCTTGTGCCAAGTGTCCGGTCAACCTTGACCCACTTGGACTTATCGTCTCGTGCCAAGTGTCTAGTCCTCCACGACCCACTTGGACTTCCACCAGATGTATGGTCACCCTTGACCCATCTAGATTTCCTCGTGCCAAGTATCTGATCAATCCTTTAACCTAGTTGGGCTTCCCAGCACCAAGTGTCCAGTCAACCTTGACTCACCTGGATTTCACGTGCCTAGCTTCACTCACCAGGTCTTTCCATCTATCTAGCTTCACTCACTAGGGCTTTCCATCTTCCTATCTTCACTCATTAGGACTTTTCATCTGCCTGGCTTCACTCACTAGGACTTTCACCTAGTTTCACTCACTAGGGTTTTCACCTGACTTCACTCACCACGATTTTCCTTTTTCCCGACTTCACTCATCGGGACTTTCACCTAGCTTCACTCACTAGAGTTTTCACCTAGCTTCACTCACCGGGACTTTCACCTAGCTTCACTCACTAGAGTTTTCACCTGGCTTCACTCACCAGGATTTTCCTTTTGCCCGGCTTCATTCACCATAACTTTCACCTGGCTTCACTCACCAGGATTTTCCTCTACCTGGCTTCACTCACCAGGACTTCCGCCTGCCTAGCTTCACTCACTAGGTTTTTCACCTGACTCCACTCACCAGGATTTTCCAACTGCCCGGCTTCACTCACCGAGACTTTCACCTGGCTTCACTCATCAGGATTTTTCCCTTGCCTAACCTCTAGTTAGGACTTCCTAGTCAAGTATCCAATCAACCTTGACCTACTTGACTCCTCTTCATATCAAACTGGTCATCCCTTGACCAGATGGGAATTGTATCAATAATCTCCCCAATCGAATGATTGCATTTGCAATCTTCATATATTGCCAAACATTGAAACCCAAACATCAAGACTCAAGCTTGAGCCAACTCAAGGTTAGTCAACCTGATCATCTGACCCAGGGTTTATTGCACTAACAATCTCCCCCTTTTTGATGCTTGACAACATTTTTAAGTTAGGTTAATCCCATAGCATCAACTTATTCTTCATATTAATGCCCTTTGGATAATGAAGGCATAATTTAGACCCTACATTCTCCCCCAATCTTTCCTTGAGGGGTAAAGGCCTAACTTAAACCCTACATTCTCCTCGTATTGGCACACATAAAAAACTCTCCCCCTGAAAAGTTACTCAACATTATTCACAACCTCACATGTTGTTCACAACACCACAATGAAGGTCTCATACCCTTCATTGTCTTCAATGCTCCTCCTTGAGCATTAACCAACTTCACACTTGCAATGAAGGTCTCATACCCTTCATTATATTCAATGCTCCTCCTAGAGCATTCTTCTTTCCAACAAAGAAGATATCCGATCTTCCATTGTTCCCCAATGCTCAACCTTGAGCATTTATCGAAATGAAGGATTTACCACCTTCAATGGTTTCAGAAAAATATTTCCATGTTTTTAAAGAGTAGCTCCCCCTAAAAACATGCTTCAACCTTCTGTCATTGCACCAACAATGACTTGGAATCCATAAACCTTTAGGAAACCCAAAACTTGAAGTTTTGAGGTTCAAATATTAATATATGAATGTAAACCTCAACCTAACTTCAATCTAGTGGTCCTTAACCAATCCATCCTTGTTTTCATCATAAAAACTTCCCCTAAATATATACAAATGTGTTTCAAGGGGTTAGGAATGATTACCATGATAAAAAATAGTTTAAAGTACAGAAATCAAACATTTATAGTCGAAAATAGGCTTTTCAATTGATTGAAGTTGGGTCTCAATCGATTGACGTTGAGACCATTTCAATTGATCCACTGATCGATTCCATAAGCTTCTGCTCGTAGAAAATCTGCATGAATCGATCCACTGATCGATCCAGGCTTGGGTCAATTGATCGATTCCACAACACTCTGTTCATGGAAAATGCCTTCTCAATCGATCGATTGAGGCTTTCCCAATCGATCGACTGATCAATTGGGTTTCTGAAATTCTGAAATCCAATTTTAGCCGAATTTCAAAAATTCCCTAAAAATTCTATAAAATTCTAAAAGTTATGAAAGTTGTTGTAGACATTATATATGGTATATACTATCATGGAAAAATAGCTTTATAAGAAAATACTTCATATTTTCGAAGATTGACATAAACTTGAAAACTTGCAAAAGCTTCAATATCCTCTTCTAGTTTGTGTCTAACTTTTCAATGATGATTACTGTCAATAGATAGTCTTCACCAAGGTTTTCCAAAGTATATTTGAAATAATTTTCAAAACAAATTTCCAACCATGCTCTTTGTGCTTAATCCACATGACTTGTACATTAGCTTTCCCAATGATTGGAGTACACATAACTATGTGTTTAGATGAATTCAAAACTCAATAAGATGCACTAAATCAACATCTTGAGTCTTGTTCATCATCCTAACATTTCACTTGTATCTAATGTGCACTAAAATACATACAAGTCACCTTATAGTCTTTGTGAGATGTAGTTTTTGGTTTTGCCCTAAACTAGGGATCATGCATATCTATCTGGGCATTGTAAGAATTATGACCATCCACCTACGATGTCACTTGCTAGTAAATGCCATTGTCCTTAATTTTAAAGAAATTAAAATAATACATGATGATTTATGACATACATCAAAATAGAAATAATTTTCAAAAGAAAATATACTATTGCTACATGATGTATGTATGACATGACATGGTATTTTTATTTATTTTTCATAATAAGCATGAATGCTACGCATGATGTCATGGCATATGATGGACAAACAAAGCATGAAAAATTAGCATAAATAAGATATACCTAGATAACCTATCTAAGTATCCTTAATCCTTAGCTAAACCTAAAATTGATCCTAAATTTGCCCTCATTTACTCAAGCAAATGTCAAACCCCAACTTGACATTTCTTTTACCTTTCCTTAGTTGTGCCAATTTAAAGTAAGCATAATTCCTCAAGGTTTGGCACACTTTACTCTTTCAAAGAGTAATCATTTTAAATTAAGGCATAAATTGCCCTTAACTCCTTAAGAAAATATCAAAATCCCAACTTAGCATTTCTTATGCTTTTCTCAAGTGTGCCAATTTAAATTAAGTTCAATTCCTCTAATTTTGGCACATTTTACTTTTCCAAAGAGTAAACAATTAATCCATTTCATTTTTAAAGGTTAACAAAAACCTTGAAAATGCTCTCCAAGTGCCAACTACATCAAGGTTGGGTTAACTACCTTTCCAATTAGAGTTGACACTCTCTAACTCGTCTAGGGTGTAGAGAATATACTCCTAGGAACCCAAAACCTATTAGTGCTCCTTGAGTGTTCTAGGTATTCACTAGGGATAACTTCCCTAGATACCTTCCTAATGACCTTTATAGGCTTCTTAGAAGCCTTGGTCACTTTTTCTAGGTCAACTCTAGGGATAGCTTCCCTTGTGATCTTCTTTATTACTTTCTTAGACTTCTTAGAAGTCTTAGTCACATTTGTCATTGCAAAAATACTCCTAGGGATAACTTTCCTTGTATATTTGACTTGACTCCTAGACCTAGGTTTTGTTTCATAGCTATATGGAACCCTATGATATGAAGGAAATGTTAGAGTATATACTGAAAGCTTAGTTTTTGTAAATATTTATTTTGAAATAAAGAATCACATTGGTCAAAAATGTCTACATTTATATGCTAAGTGTAGTTGTTCAATTAATTTATATTGTAGATAACATGGTGTGTGGTGTCAGACACAGAAGATCATATTATCGGTTCCTTATAAATTATAAACAGTAGCTCACGACTAAGATGGATAGGAACAAACCATTGGAATAGTCGTAGTGTAATTTGGTATTAGTTTATCTTAACTATAAAATTATACTAGTACACTCTGAGTGTATTGAGTAGGACCATCTAAAGTAAGTTTTTTTTATACTGACTTAATAAAAGACCTTAGTTATTATGGAAGTGTGTGCTCTTAATCCTAATATAATAACAAGAACATATATTTAGTATTTATTTCTTTGACTTATCAAAGGGTGAGATTTAGCTCGATAAATCAATATGCTCGATAAGTTGAGAAATGATATTACTTATAGTGTGTGTTGTTGATTATAGAAGGAAACTGTGTCATAGTAATTTAGGATGATAATGCCCCCAAGAGGAACTCATAAGGATTGTCATGTAAAACCCTGTAGGTGGACTTAGTCCGACACGACAATGAGGTTGAGTGGTACTACTCTTGGACTAAGATATTAATTAAAATGAGTTGTCAGTAACTCAATTAATTAGTGGACATCCGACATCTTAAACACAGGGAGATTAATAATAATTCTTTAGTGGTATGAATTATTATTGATGAAATTAAGTTGGGTGTTCGGGACGAACACGGGAAGCTTAATTTCATCGGGAGACCAAAACCAATTCCTCCTCTCGGTCCCTATCGTAGCCTCTTGTATATAGAGAATTATACCCACCACATACTCACTTCCTACCACCCTTAGGTGGCCAGCCAAGCAAGCTTGGAGCCCAAGCTTGGCCCGGCCAAAGCCAAGGGATTGAGCCAAGATTAGTGGTCGACCCTAGCTTGGAGCCCAAGCTAGGTGTGGCCGACCACATATAAAATAAAAGGGATTTTATTTAAAATCTTCCTTATATGGAAGCCATGGTTTTAAAAGAGATTTTAAATTTAAATCTTTCCTTTTATTGCTTTCTACAAAAGATTAAGCGAAAGGTTTGATATCTTTCCTTATTTGTAGTTAAAAGGAATATTTTAATTTTTGATAAAACTTTCCTTTTTTGTAACCATGTTCATGATTTAAAAGAGAGTTTTAAAATTAAATCTTTCCTATTATAGTTTCTACAAAAGATTAAGAAAAGATTTGATGTCTTTCCTTATTTGTAGATTGAGAGGAAGATTTTAATTTTAAAGATAACTTTCCTTTTAGGAAATCATCCACATGTTTTAATAGAGAGATTTTAATTTATAAAATTTCTTTTTATAACCAACCATGAAGGGAAAAATTATTAGAGAAATTTTTATTTTAAAATTTTCGGAAACAAATAAGGAAGTTTTAATTTTGTGTTTAAAACTTGCCTTATTTGGAGCATGTGATGTGGTTGGCCATGATAAGGGTTAAAAGGAAAGTTTAGTTAAATTTTCCTCATTAACCAATGGAGAGGAGAAAAAGGGAATTTTAATTATAATTAAATTTTCTTATTTGCCAAGACCAAGGAATATAAAAGAGGGGGTAGAGGTGCCTCACCTGACAACCTATCTTCTATAGTTTCTTCTCTTTTCTTCCTTGGTGGTGGCCGGCCATATCATCTCCTCCTCTTCCTCCTTAGTGGCCGAACCTCATCAATATCTAGGAGCTTGCTTTGGTGGCTGGATCTAGCTTGGAGAAGAAGAAGAGAAAGGAGGTTTCGTTTCCTAGTTTTACTTGGAGCTTGGTTGGTGGCCGAGACTTATAATCTCTTAGAGAAGGTTGCTTGGCCGAATCTTGGAAGAAGGAAGAATAAGGGCTTGAGTGGTTCTCATCTCGGTAGATCGTCGCCCACACGACGTTCGAGATAAGAAGAGGAATACGATAAAAGATCAAGAGGTTGTTACTTACAAAGAAAGGTATAACTAGTAATTATTTTCCGCATCATACTAGTTTTTCTTTGTATAAATTCCAAACACAAGAGGCATATAATTCTAGGTTTCAAATTTGTGATTCGAGTTTGTATTTTTTTTTTGTTTTTTGAATTTGTGATTTGATTGTTCCTTTTGGTTAAACCTAAGGTTATATAAGAAAATTAAATATTAGATTTTATTGAAAGGCTTTGTCTAGGAAGTGGTGGATGCTCCCATACCCAAGAAGGCATAGTTCCTCGCCATGTTCAACTTGGATGCCGATTTCTAAAATTAATATTTAATTGAATTTGTAACATGGGTGGATTTGAATCAATAATGTTAAGCATCGTTTGCGATCCAAGTCTAAACCACTAAGAACAGATAAGTTAAATTTGGAATCAATAATGTTAAGTTCCGTTTGCGATTCCGAATTTAATTTCTAAAGAACACAATAGGTTGTTAGGAAAGATTCGACACTTGTACAAAATTTTTGTACAGTGGAATTGGTATGATCTTCCGAGTAGCAACCAACAGGAACATCTTTCTTAGCCTTAGGTTTGTATCCCTAACCTTTATGGTCATTGGATGACTTTTAGTTTCCTATGCCTAGGTTTTTTTCCATAGACCCTTGTTTTTCATTTATTATTTTTCTAAGGGTTCTCTCTATTTTATCAAGTCTTGACCTCAAGACTTGATTTTGTTTCCATAATTCCTCAGCCTTAGATTTTTCATTAAAGCCTTGATGTTTTCTTTTCTTAGGCACATATCTAAAATCCTTAGAGTTATTACCTATTTGTTATCTATCTTTCTAGCCTTAGGTTGAGTGGTTTTGGCATGAAAGCTACATGTTTTTTCTTAATACTATCATGCTTCCTATTTTTATGGTAAATAGCATTAAAATGATATAAACTAGAATTAGCATGCTCTTTACCATTTCTAAGAGGAATTGCATCAATAAATGTTACCTTGGGTTTGCTCTTAAGAGCTCCCCCTTGACTTGCACTTCCTCTTTTGGGCTTGACCGACTTCTTTCCCTTTGGGCATTTGCTTCAATAATGCCCATTTTGCTTGCACAAGAAACACACAATGTGTTCCTTGCTCTTCTTTGTTGTGGGGGCGGTCTCCTTGGGCTTCTCCTTGCCCTTTAGTACCAGTTGACTCTTTTTCTTGGTCAATTAACTTTGGGTATTTGCTCTTATAGTACCCTTTTTCCCTACACTCAAAACATATAATATGATTTTTATTTTTAATTGAAGTTATTATACCTTCACGTGTAGGGATGACACTTGATCCTCCATTTATTTTTTCTTGATTTGTGGAGATGACACCATCTTCTTCTTCTTCACTTGACTCGGAAGTAGAAGCCTCTCATTCTTCTTGGTCCGGTGTCAATGAATGTCGCTCCTCCTCAATCCTAGAGGTGGAGGCTTCTTCATCTTCATCCTCTTGCCCATTGAACAAAGAGTATGCTCCCTCTCTGCCCTTTTTGTTGTACTCCGTTGAGGATGAAGCTTCTTGGACTTTTTCTTCCGATGTTGAGCACCTCTCAACCTCGAAGTCCTCCTTCTCTTGGTCTTGCTCCAATGAGTTGCTCTCTTTGGATTTCTCTTGAGTTGGTACAGTGGAGGGTTCCTCATGGATTTTAGCCAATTTGCTCCATAGCTCCTTGGCATCTTCAAATTCTCCAATTTGCTCCAAGATGTTGCTTGGCAATAGATTGACCAATAACTTGGTCATTTTATCGTTGGGCTCACATCTTTGGATTTGCTCTTGGCTCCACTTGCTCTTCTTGAGAATTTTGCCTTTTGAATTTGTTGGAGCTTCAAAGCCTTCCATTAGAGAAAACCATTGCTCTATGCCCATCATAAGAAAATTTTCAATCCTTGATTTCCAAGAATTGAAGCTCATCATCATGAATGGTGGAGGCACACTTGTGTCGAATCCAAATCCATCTTGGAATTCCATCTTGAAGTTGAGCCTTTGATAAATTCTTTGAATGATTGAAATTTGCTTCAACTTCTTCTCCCTCTAGCTTGTTGCCCTTTCCGACGATGATTCCGGTGAAGACCAACCTCGCTCTGATACCATTTGTTAGAGTCGATTTGTGCTAGAGGGGGGAGGGGTGAATAGCTCATCGCACGCTCATTGCTTGCTTTGATGATGATAATATGCAACGAAAATACATCCAAAGCACACTCACAACGCTAACACTAAGATTTACTTGGTATCCACCTCAAGAATAGGTGACTAATCCAAGGATCCGACCCTCACTCACTCATCCACTATGGAAACACTCTTTTACAGTAGCTACCGAAGGCAGAGAAGCCTTGTACATACTCACAATACAAGAAGAAAGAAAAACAAGCTTATACAATACAAATCTTACAAGATTTACAAAACCCTAGCTTGCTTCTTCTTGCTTGAATACACCTCTTGACTTGCTTGGAAGTGCACCAACACTCCTCTCTAAGCCTCCAAGATCTGGTGTGTGCCTGTGAGAATGATTGTTGGAAGTTGAGAGGAAGAACTATGGAGGAAGATGCTCGCCAAAGCTTTAACCTGTGCAACGGTCGTCTCCCAATCGATCGACTAATTGATTGGGGAGGCTGAATCGATCGGATGATCGATTCAACCCTCTTCTGTGCTCTTTGGAAAGTGCCTGAATCGATCGATCGATCGATTCAGGCTTTCTCACGATCACGGGAGAAAACCAACCCCCAATCAATTGGCCAATCGATTGGGGAGCCCAATCGATCGGCCGATCGATTGGGGAGCGTTCTGTGCTCAAGATTTCACTTCCCAATTGATCAGTTGATCGATTGGGCCAGCCTTCTTCACAACACACCTTCAATCGATCGAATGATGGATTGAACCACAGTTTAATCGATCAGTTGATCGATTGACTTCCCTTTAACTTGCTTAACTCAAGTCTAGGGTCCTCACTTCCAACACCCGGTCAACCGTGACCTGTTGGAACTCCTCATGCCTAGCATCTGGTCAACCTTGACCTGCCGGGACTTCTTTGTCAAATGTCCGGTCAACCCTTTGACCCACTTAGACTTTTCTTCTCGTGTCAAGTATTCGGTCAACCTTGAGCCACTTGGACTTACCGTCTCATGCCAAGTGTCTAGTCCTCCATGACCCATCTAGATTTCCTTGTGCCATGTATCCGGTCAATCCTTTGACCTACTTGGGCTTTCTAACACCAAGTGTCCGGTCAACCTTGACTCACCTGGATTTCCACGTGCCTAGCTTCACTTACCAGGTCTTTCCATCTGCCTAGCTTCACTCACTAGGACTTTCCATCTGCCTGGCTTCACTCATCAGGACTTTCCATCTGCTTGGCTTCACTCACCAGGACTTTCACCTAGCTTCACTCACTAGGGTTTTCACCTGGCTTCACTCATCAAGATTTTCCTTTTGCATGACTTCACTCACTGGGACTTTAATCTAGCTTTACTCACTAGGGTTTTCACCTGGCTTCACTCACTAGGATTTTCCTTCTGTCCGGCTTCACTCACTAGGACTTTTATCTGCCTTCACTCACCAAGATTTTTCTCTGCCTGACTTCACTCACCGGGACTTCCACCTGCCTAGCTTCACTCACTAGGTCTTTCACTTGGCTTCACTCACCAGGATTTTCCAACTGCCAGGCTTCACTCACCGAGACTTTCACCTGGCTTCACTCACTAAGATTTTTTTCCCTTGCCTAACCTTTAGTTAGGACTTTCCTAGTTAATTATCTGGTCAACCTTGACCTACTTGACTCTTCTTCATATCAAACTGGACATCCCTTGACCAAATGAGAATTATATTAACAATCTCCCCAATCAAACAATTGCATCTGCAATCTCCATGTATTGTCAAACATCGAAACCCAAACATCAAGACTCAAACTTAGTCAACCTAGTCAACCTGACCCAGGAGATATTGCACCAACATATACGACGCCCAAAAGCTGCTCCAATGACAACAACGTTCAAGATCTGATTCTCCAAGTCATCGGTATTATTTGTTATTATTAAATTTAATTACTTAATTGTAATCATTACTGTAACTTTTTAAATTAATAGTGATTGCCCAACAAAAATGATCAAGGATCGCGAGCCTTGGAGTAGGAGTCGTCACAGGCTCCGAACCAAGTAAATCTTGGTGTGTTAGTGTTGTTTGCTTTTCATTTCTATATTTATTCCACTGCCCTTATCTCTTCGACTTTTATTTTAAAACGAACATGAAAGCTATAAGGACTATTCGCACTCTCTAGCACATCGATCGTACATGATTTACCTTTTCCGTGTTGGTCGGGGACTAACTAATGGAAGCACTCAGGGCAAGCAAATCGTCTTTTGCCACCATCGTAAGACTCCTGAGATGGCAACAAAGCTTTCACATTGTGATGATGACATAACTTTACTCGAGGTCGATGGGGAATTTTACATCTTGATAAAATCTTCAAATTTGAGTGGATTGGTAAAGATATCAACAACTTGATCTTGAGACTTTGTGTATTCCACTTGCACCTCTTTTCTTATAATGCACTCTCTGATATAGTGAGAATGCGTATCTATGTGCTTGCATCTATTATGGAAGACTGGGTTCTTTTCTAGTGTTATAGCAGATTTGTTATCAACTCGAATCTTGGTTGCCTCTTCTTGTGGTAAACTTAGCTCATTCAATAAATTTCTTAGCCAAATAGCATGACAAACACATAAAGTAGTAGCCACATACTCTAATTCACAAGTAAAAAGTGTGACAATAGGTTATTTCTTTGACATCTAAGTGAAAGTTGTGTCTCCCATAAAGAACACAAATCCTATAGTACTATTTCTATCATCCATATCTCCACCCTAATCATTATCACTATATCATTCAATTTTGAAAATTTTAGATGATGAATAATACAACCCAAAATTTGTCGTACCTTTGATATAGTATAAAATTCTTTTAGCGATCTTAAAATGGGTGGTAGTTGGAGCCTCCATGCAGCGGCTAACAAGTCCAACATTATAAAGGATATTAGGCCTTGTGCATATCAAGTATCGTAAACTTCCAACCAAGCTCTTAAAAAGTGTTGAATCAACTTTTTCTCCTTCATCATGCTTTGATAGCTTGACTCCGCATTCTATTGGAGTATTTATGTGCTTACTGTTATCCATCTAGAACTTTTTTAATATCTCTCTTGCATAATCTTCTTGTGAGATGAAGATTTCATCTTCCCTTTGTTTCACTTCGATGCCCAAATAGTATGCCATGAGCCCAATATTAGTCATCGTAAACTCCTTAGTCATCACTTCTTTGAATTCTCCAAATATAATTGGATTGCTTCCCATGAGGATCAAGTCATCAACATATAGGTAGACAATCAAAACATCTTTATCCTTTTTTAATGTATAATGCATGTTCATAAGGGCATTGATGAAGTCTTTCTCTTGCAAGTACTTGTCTATCTGGCTATTCCATGCCCTTGATGCTTGCTTTAGCCCGTAGAGAGTCGTCTTCAATTTTAGAACTCTATCTTCTTGTTCTTTGACTTCATAACCTGATGGTTGCCTATAGATTTTTTCTTCGAGAATTTTATTTAAGAAGACAGATTTTACATCCATGTGATGTATTTTCCACTTATTTTTGGTTGCTAAAGAAATGATTAGTCTGATAGTTTTCAATTGAGCAATGGGAGCGAATACCTCATCATAGTCAATGCCAGATCTTTAATTGTAGTCTTTTGCCACCAATCTTACTTTGTATCTTTCAACTTCTCCTTTGACATTCTTCTTTATTTTGTAAACCTGCTTTACACAAATCGCCTTATGTCCTTCGGGGAGTAGAGTTAACACTCATGTACTATTCTTCTTGATCGCATTGATTTCTTTATCTATCGCATCTTCCCACTTTTTGCTCTTTATCGCTTCTTAGAAATCAATAGGCTCATAATTGACAAAGAGGCAAAATAGAGTAATATTATCTTGATTTTCAATTATCTCATAAAGGTCTTGTAAGCTCCTGAAGTATGGTACTCTTTCACTTGAATTTCACTTGAAGTTGATGCAGATGAATTTCCTCGAGTACTTGATGTTGGTGTTACTAGTGGAGTAGTAGGCACCTCTCTTGTTTGCTCCACCCTTGGTTGCTCCACAACTTCTTCTTCAAAGTATGAGACGAAGTTGTAATCTCCATTTTGAGATTCCTAATTCCATTCTCCTTCTTCATCAAATACGACATCCCGACTGATGATTGTATTCACAATATCTGGATTGTATAGCTTATACCCTTTTGAGTTAGTATCATAGCCAATAAAAATGAACTTCTTACTTTTATCATCCAATTTACTTCTTACTTCGTCAGGCACATAAACGTGGGCTATACTTCCAAAGACTCTTAGATGAGAAATCTCAGGCTTCCTTCCGCTTCATGCTTCTTGTGGTGTCTTGCTCCACACACTCCTTGTTGGTGATTGGTTGGATAAGTATACTGCGCATTTAACCGCTTCTACCCAAACTTCGTTTGGTGGCCTTTTTCTTTTGAGAATGCTTCTTGCCATGTTAAGAATAGTTCAACCATCACTCCATTTTGTTGAGGGGATCTTGGAATTATTAGAGGTCTCTGTATTCCGTTAGTTTCACATAATTCTTTAAATTCTTTGAAGGTAAATTCTCCTCCTCGATAGATCGCATAGCTTTGATCTCAAGACCGCTCTCCTTTTCTACAGTAGCTTTAGATTTCTTGAATATGCTGAAGACCTCTGATTTTTTACTTTAATAAATATACCCAAATTTTTTTGAAAAAAGTCATCTATAAAAAGAATGAAATAATTACTCTTATCAAGTGAACTTAGCTTTATTGGACTACAAATATATGTTTGTATAAGTTCAATTGGCTTTTGGGCTCTTAAACTTAACTCCTTTGGAAAACCTTTTTTAAATTGCTTCCCATGTAAACATACTTCGCATAATTGATCAAGATGTTTGATGCAAGATAGTTCTCTCATCATCTCCTTCTTTGAAAGTAATTTTAGTCCTCTAAAATTGAGATGCCCAAATCGAAAATGTCATAGTCAAGTGGTATCTTTATAACAAGCTTTGAGATAATTGGCAACATCATTTTGAATATTAAGCAAGAATATTCTATTTTTGACATAGGTACCTTAGCAATTAAGCAACCAATATCATCTTTCAAAATGAGCATACTATCTTTTAGATTAATATCATATCCTTTTTCCAAAAGTTGTCCTAAGCTCAAAATGTTGCTCTTCATATTTGGCACAAAGAAAACATTTAGGATAAATTCATGTTTTCCATTCTTCAAACGGATGAAAATATTACCTTTGCCTTTCACCTTGATCTTAGATTCATCTCCAAAGGATACATTACCACTGACTGATTCATCAAACTCTACGAACATGTTTCTTTTTCACACATATGATTGCTTGAACCAGTGTCGAGATACCACAATGTATCTTCGCCTCTTTCATTATCTTTACATGCTAATAATAGGGCGCTATCTTCTTCTTTCCTTTCTTCCATATAGTTTGCTCTTTCATATACTTTATTTTTAGGCAATCTACATTCTTTAGCATAATGTTCAAATTTGTCACAATTGTAGCACTTAACTTGAGATTTATCATACAATAAGTTTGCATGCCCTCTTCCATGTTCTCTTGTTAAATTTTCTCCTTTTTCATTTTTGTTATTGGAAATTTATCCTTGTTCACTAGCCTGACCTCATCCATATCCACAACCTTTTCCATATTGACTTCTATTATTAGAGAAGCTCATCCTTCTTGGTTGGTTGAAGAGAAGTCTTAAGAAGTTGTTGAGCAATCTTTGCATTAATTTTCTTCTTTTTTTCATGAGCTTGTAATGAATCTAAGAGCCGCTCTATCGTCATGACTTGTAGATAGCATCAAGTTATCATGCGGCTCAACGTAGTCTTTTTCTATAAAATCTCAAACATCATGAGCTCCAATAAATGTTTTTATCTTGATACTCTAATTATCATAATTACTCGTCTTTAGCATCAGAACTTGGAAGGAAACCATATTTCTATTAGTTATAGCTCTGATACCACTTTATTGGAAGAAAAACAATTGTAGAAGAAAATTTACACTTTATGTGGAATAGGAAAATAAGAAAACAATAGCTTCAAAAAAACTCTTTTTCTCTCACTTTCATTCATAATTACTAACATATTTATAGGTGATGCGGTGATAAGGAAGGTGATGTGCGTAGATTGTATACACTTGTTTAGAATGTTTTGACGTACATTCACATACTTTGTACATGCTTTGTCTACGTATCTTCGTACTTTCAGCTTTCCTTTTAGCATATTTACTCTTTTTATTTGGAGATTTGCTTTTGTACATTTTCTGTACACAGGAGTTGAATTTGGTGAAGGTTTCGTGTTCAAGGCCAAATCTGTAAACGAAGCAAAGGAGGAAGGCACCATTCTTGTACCTCACATGACCCTGCCATGGGGGGTTGCCTAGGTCGTGTGTGGATCACTGCCCGTGTGTTTGCAGCAGGAAAGGAAGTGGCCATGGTCGTGTGAACCTCACACGGCCGTGCCAAGATGAGAAGCCAGAGGAAACCAAGTCGTGTACACTACACGGCCATGCAAGCCTTCCAGAGCTGAAGAATGCCCTGGTCGTGTGCTACACACAGCTCGTGCGACAATTCCAGAGGCCAAGAATCCCTTGGTCGTGTGCTTCACACGACCCGTGGAGGAGTTCCAGAGCTGGAGACAGCGCAAGCCGTGTGGATCTACGCGGTCATGCAAGGAGTGTAGTGGCAGAGCCAGACGTGGTCATGTCTCACACACGACCGTGTGAGACATGCAGAGAGGGGAATGAGCCAGGCCGTGTCCCACACACGGCCAGGTCCTGGGGCCGTGTGGCGTCCGATTTTCCCCCTCTATATAAAGGTTTGTTCTTCATTTCAAAGGGGATCTTCTCCCTTTTGGGGGGGGGGATTCAAGATTTGGGTGTTCCTCCACCTTCTTGGAGGGATTTCCGGCGATCAAGGGCAGATCTTCAATGCTTCGACTCTAGGAGAACGAGGATTGGATCTGAAGATGGTTCTTCATCGTAGATAAGCTTTTCTTCCCTTTCTTTCTTGGATTTGGGATCAAGATGTTTGTCTTTTACTATTCTTTGGGATTCTTTTCTTGTTCCATGGATTAGATCTCTTGTTCTAGGATGGAGGGAGTATTTGTAATGGAGATTTGATGTAAACTCTTGTGGATTTGCCAAGATTCCTATTTCTATGATTTTGCCCTTGTTTGTATCTATTCTTTCTTGTGTGGATTGTTGTGATTAGGGCTTAATTACCATGCTTGATTGAATGTTTGAATATTTTGTGGATCTTGTATGGATTGCTTCTCATTCGATTTTCCGAGGGACATTCGTGACAGGAACATGCCCGTGTAAGGACGTTTGAGAGGTAATCTTGAGAGAGAAATTAGGTATTTCAAGAGGGTAGGATAGATTGGATGTATTAATCTTTATATCTTAATGAGGTTGAAAAGTAGTAGATTTCTATGTTGATTTTCCGAGGGACGCACGTGATAGGCAAGCCCGTGTAAGGACAACATAGGGTTCATTCCTAATTGATCGCATTTAGATATATTTCAGTCCTAGACCGGTTGTCTATTGCAAGAGAGAACCGACAACCTTCTACAAATGACGGACAATTGAGGAATACAATTTGGTAGATCATTACATTGAATAACATTACAAAGAAACCAAAACTCCTAGAACATACCTTTATCATTGCCCTTATTCTTGTCTCTTATTCTTTTATTTTTTTGTTTACATTTCATAGTCACACTTAGCTTCTTGAAAACCAATTGATTAGTTGTTTAGCTAATTCGTATTGAGACATCTTTAGTGCTTATTCCAGTCCCTGTGGATACGATATCTTTTATTATTACTTACGATATTTACGTACACTTGCGGAGGTAAACAGAAGGGCCTCGTCCCACTGCCACGGTAGAGGTCAACGAAGGTCGGAGTCAAGATAGTCGATGGGAGGAGGGTCTTGGCCGGTCAGGTGGGACATAGCCCGACCAGAAGTTAAGCGCCGACCCGTCATCCCTGGCATGGAGGTCAAACCGATGCTCAATAGACTCGCAGAAGCCGAGCCGAGTGGCTCTTCCGCTCAGCGCAACGATGAACGATATGGATCAAGGCCAATCGGCTGAGAGGCTCTCCCGCTCGGTACGACAATGAGCTCTCGGCCGAGTGGCCATCCCGTTCGGCCCGCAACGGACGACACTACAGGGAACTCTTAGACGAGCAATCATTTCGTTCGGCCAAGCAACATATACAATAGGATATCCTTCGACATCCTTTTGGGAGTTAGTGCCACCGACGAGCAACATGGTGAGACAAAGGATCGTACGACAGAAGCTTCCACTGTCATTTTAAAGATATGCTCGGCTCATTATGGTACTGTGTCAGAGACACTTTACTGACATGTCCCTTCAGGGAAAGTTTGAGATAGCGTGCTCGCTTTAAGAAGTATGCTCACACACTACAGAAGCCCTATATAAAAGGGGGTCCAGGCATCAGCGGAGATATGCTTTTCTCACGACTTCTACAGTTGCGGTACAGTTCCCTTTGCTTCTTGCTTCACTGGAGACTAACTTGAGCGTCAGACGGCCATCGCCGGGACCCCTTCCCTGGCTCGGCACTGACGCTGCTTATGTTTCAGGAAGGAGCGAAGTCCCTTGGAGGTCAGCAGGAGCACCACGTCCCCAGCATCCACCTTATCGACTTTCGGACAGGATCATATTTGGTGTTGTCTGTGGGAATCATCACCTGAATCCGAGCCGAGGAAATGGAAGACACTGGACAGCTAACCACCGTGACGCTCATGCAAGAGGAGTTGGAGATGCTCATGCAAGCATGGGTAGCAAAAATGATGGAGCAGCAACAACAACAAGAGATGGCCGATCGGCCAGCACCGTAACCGGCAACCTCAGCAGTCGATCAACGAGTGGGGCAAGAAGATCAAGCAGAGCAACTCTCTGTATGGGGGCAGAACCGAAGACCGGCCGGTACCCAAGGGGAAGCACCACCCGCGTCGATCCCCTTCCATCGAGCTCTGTTTCAGACCCCCTCGGAGATAGCCCAAGCGCATCAGGAGCGGGGGTCATCTTCTAACGAAGCGCCCGTTCGGGATGCGCGGAAAGGAAAAGTGCCACGGAGCGCTGCATCCCTTGAACGGATCAACAGACAATTCTTAGAAGAGATCTTACAAGACCCCCTGCCTCGGCACTATAGCCCATTGGCAATCGGGACGTACAACGGGGCGACCGAACCAGATGATCATCTAGATTGGTTCCACAACGAGGCTAGGCTGCACCAGTACACGGACGGAGTAAAGTGCAGAGTCTTTCTCACGACTCTCTTCGAATCGGCACAGTGCTGATTTAGAAGGTTGTTGGGTGGCTCGATACGGAGCTTCAAAGACTTCCGAGTCGCCTTCCAGCACCACTTCGCCAGCAGCCAACACTACCAAAATACAAGTGTTAGCCTCTTCGCCCTGAAACAAGGGCCGAAGGAAGCGCTCCGAGCGTACATCCAGCACTTCAACTAGGTGGCCATAGATATCCCCTCGATCTCATCCGAGACCATGATAAATGCCTTCACCCAGGGGCTCACCGAAGGGGACTTCTTTCGGTCGCTCATACGAAAGTCGCCCCGGGACTTCGACCACCTGTTGAAAAAGGACAACAAATACATTAACGTGGAAGAGGCCCAAGCATCCAGAAGGAAGGAGGCGCCGACTGATCATTCGGCACCTACCAAGTGTCGACCGACTAGCAGCCATATGTCGCCCAAAGGACAGAGGGCTGAAGGATCACGGCTACATCAAGAGACCATAGCACACGTCATATAGCACGTGGCGTTTGGTTGGCCCAAGGCATCCAAGGGTAAGGTATGAGCGCCTATGTTTTGTTCGTTCCACCAGACGACAACGCACAACACATGGGACTGCCGAGGACTGACGCCAATAGTTAGCCGACCAACCCCTAGGGGATATCGTCGTCGCTCTCCATCTCCTGATCGTCGGGATCGCCGCCGCTCGACCGAGTGACGAGAAGAGAGAAGGGAGCCCGAAAGCCATCACCATCAGCGGAGGGAGGAAACCGATCCCTCCAGAATCCAGGCCGAGCGAAATAGGCTGTCTGCTCGGGAAGAGGAAAACAGAAACAACGCTTCCCGGGGAGAGATAGGCATGATTGCCGAAGGCCGACCGGTGGAGACTCCAACCGAGCTAGAAAATCATACGCTCAATGGTTGGAGATCCAGGCTGTCGGGTGCAGCAAGGAGAAGGCCGAAGGGCCTCAGATCAGTTTCGGCCCCAGCGATCTGGAAGGGGTCGAAATCCCTCATGATGATGCTTTGATCATCCGAGTGGTGATCGCTAACTACACCATTCACCGGACCTTCGTCGACACAAGAAGTTCAATGAACATCATTTTTAAGAAGGCATTCGACCAGCTACTGATTGATTGCAGCGAGCTGCTGCCCATGGCGACCCCGCTTTACGGATTCACAGGCAATGAAGTCTTGCCAATCGACCAAACAAGACTAGCCATTTCGCTGGGAGAAGAGACGTTGAGGAGGACCCGGACCACCAACTTCATATTTGTGGACGCACCATCGGCCTACAACATCATTTTAGGCCGACTGGCCCGCAACGAATTCCGAGTGGTAGTATCCACTTACTGCCAGAAGATAAAGTTCCCAGTAGACGACCAGGTGGGAGAGATCAAGGGAAACCAATTGGCCACTCAGTGATGCTACGTGGAGATGGTCTAGGCCGAGGCCAAAGCAGCATGGAAGGCTCCACGGCTAGAGGTAAACGCTATTACCTAGAAACCTCCCACCTTGCTATATAAAGAAAAGGAAGAGGTGCAGATCCACCCAAGCTGGTAGAAAGCCACAACTTTTGTTGCTGCCGGCCTGGAGGAGAAGCAGAAGGCGGAGTTGATCGCCTATCTCAGGGAAAACAACGATGTGTTCGCCTGGTCGACACATGAGTTACCCGACATCTCCCCAACCGTGGCTCAACACAAGCTCCACATCCGACCGGACGCTTGGCCGGTCAAACAAAGAAAACAGGACTTTTGCGTCGAGCAGAACGTGATCATCCGGGCGGAGATAGAAAAGCTACTAGAAGCCAGCCAAATCAAGGAAGTCCAATTCCCGAGCTGGCTAGCCAATGTGATATTGGTCTCCAAGCTAGGCAACAAATAATGGGTCTGCATCGACTTTCGTGACTTAAACAAGACGTTCCCGAAGGACTTCTATCCGCTGCCTAGGATAAATCAACTAGTGGACTCGACAGCGGGCTGCAAGTTGATCTGTATGCTCGATGCGTATCAAGGATACCATCAAGCGCTGCTCGCCCGTGAGGACCAAGAGAAGGTCAGCTTCATCATGGTCGACGGAACATGTTGTTACAATGTCATCCCGTTCAGAGTAAAAAACGTTGGTGCCACTTACCAAAGGCTAATGAATAAAGTGTTCCGACGGCAGATCGACCGTAACATGGAGGTATACATCGATAACATACTCATCAAATCTCTTCGAGCGGCTGACCTATACGCAGATATCAACGAAACTTGCCGAACGTTAAGAGCATACGGGATAAAGCTAAACCCAAGCAAGTGTCTGTTCGACGCAAAGAGTGGTCACTTCCTAGGCTACATTGTCACTGAGTGGGGCATCGAAGCCAACCCCAACAAGGTCCACGCTTTATAGAACATGCCTCCGCCTCAAAATTTGAAGGAAGAACAGAGGCCACCCGGTCGGATCACGGCATTGTCTCGGTTCATATCCAAGTCATCCGATCGGAGCCTGCCATTTTTCAAGATACTGCGCCGAGCCATAAAATTCCAATGGGACCCTGAGTGTGACCGAGCGCTGGAGGAGCTGAAGGCATACCTAAGCTCACTACATGTGCTAGCCAAGTCAGTTGTAGGTGAGCCGCTCTGGATATATTTGGCGTCCAATGAAAATGTTGTTGGATCATCTTTAATCAGGGAGAACGGCCAGGATCAGTAACCTGTATATTTTCTAAGTCTTATATTGAAGGACACTGAATCTCGCTACACCGGTCTCAAAAAATTAGCCTATGCACATGTACTCGCCGCACGGAGGCTTCACCCATATTTCCTAGCGCACTCGATAATAGTGATGACTAACAGCACTCTGGGAAGAGTCCTCCTCAATCCAGAAGCGTCCGAATGGCTAAACAAGTGGACGACTGAACTTAGTAAATTCGACATCCAATATCAACCCCGAGCGGGGATCAAGGCTCAAGCCCTGGCGGATTTTGTTATAGAAGTTCAGAGTAATGACCTACTGGCAACATAGAAGATATATATGGACAGCTCGCCCACTCGGCAAGGCAGCGGGATCGTCTTAATCGTCATCTCACCTCGGGAAGACCGGATGCAGCTGTCCGTCTGGCTGGACTACCGAGCTTCCTACAATGAAGTAGAGTATAAGGCATTGATAGCTAGTTTGCAAGCAGCTATGCACGTGGGAGCAGATAAAGTACTCATCCACTCGTACTCCCAGCTCACCGCCCAACAACTGTCCGGGACCTTTGAAATAAGTAGCACATGGCTAAGGCTCTATGCAGAGGCTTTTGAAAAGTTGAAGGCCAACTTCCAAGAAGTGGTTATACAGAAGATTCCCCGATCGGAGAACCAAGTGTCAGATGAGCTAGCAAAGATGACCAGTTCATTAACGTCGATCGTCATAAGTCAGCAGATCGAGCAAGTTTCCCTGATGGCTCACATCGATCGGATGGAAGGAATCACTTTCCCGAACAACTGGAGGACAACCCTAACAAAGTTCTTCCATTCGGGAACTGTACCTATCGATCTAGAGGATGCTTGCCTGATAAAAAAAGGGACAATCGGTTCACACTGATTGGCGACCAACTCAATAAAAAGGCTTTCGCCCAACCCCTACTCAAATGCGTCAAACTGGAAGACGTTGATTACATCCTGAAGGAGGTACACCAAGGCGCTTACGGGGGTCATCCGGGCGACCACGCGTTGGCTCGAAAAATACTTCTGGCTGACCCTCCAGGAGGACGTCGTCCGGACAGTGGCGATTTGCCTATCTTGCCAGAAGTACCATAACATGCCGCATCGACCGACCAAAGAAATGAAAGCGTCCACGGTATCGTACCCGTTCAATCAATGGGGCATGGATATCGTGGGGTCTTTCCCTATGGAAACCGGTCAGTGAAAGTTTCTGCTGGTGATGGTGGACTACTTCTCAAAGTGGGTAGAGGTCGAGTTGCTTGCAAGAATCACCGAGCGGATGGTTACCAAATTTATTTGGCAGAACATTGTCTGCCGGTTCGGGATCCCACACCGACTCGTGTCTGACAATGGAAGGCAGTTCGTCGGTCGGGAGCTCAAAGAAGGGTGTGAAGGCTATGACATCTAACAATCCTTCACCTCGGTGGCCTACCCCCAAGGCAATGGGCAAGCGGAAGTTACCAATCGGGAGATACTTAGGGTCTTGTGCGCTCGACTCGATCACATGGGAGGTAGCTGGGTCGACGAGCTTCCCAATGAACTATGGTCTCTCCGCACGACTCCGAAAGAGGCGACTGGCGTAACCCCGTTTCAATTGGTATACGACGGAGAAGCGATTGTCCCCATAGAGGTTAGGGTAGAGTCTGATCGGGTGCAGCACTACAACGAAGGGAACGTCGAATGGAGGTTAATGGAACTCGACCTGGTGGACGAAGCTAGGGCAAAAGTGGTCACTCGGATAATGGCTTACCGGCAGTGCATGAAGAAGAATTACAATCGACGAGTAATCCCAAGGTCCTTCCAGGTCGGCAACCTCGTATGGAAGAAGGTGAAGCCGGTCGGCGACGTCGACAAGCTCGAGGTAACATAGGCGGGACCATTCAAGGTCGTGCCGAAGCTCCGTTCGGGCGCTTGCTATTTAGAGGATGAAGGAGGGAGGCAGCTCGAGAGACCCTGGAGCGCGAACCATCTTCAACCCTACAGGGCTGGATGAGAGGTGCGCAAGTGAACCCTGTATTTCATAGATGTTGTATGTTTGCCAAATGCAGGGTAGAGCTTAAATAAAAAAGTTTCAAGTGCATCACCATCAACGGTCGAGCGACGACCTTAAACTCGGGTGCGAGTATATAACAACCGTCGAGCGGCAGCATTAAACTCGAGTCTCCACCAACGGTCGAGCGGCGACCTTAAACCCTTGTCTCCGTAAACCGTCGAGCGACGATGTTAAACTCGAGTTTCCACCAACCGTCGAGCAGCAACCTTAAACCCTTGTCTCCATAAACCGTCGAGTGGCGACGTTAAACTCGAGTCTCCACCAATGGTTGAGCGACGACCTTAAACCCTTGTCTTCGTAAATCGTCGAGCGGCGATGTTAAACCCATGTCTCCACCAAATCATCGAGCGGGATGTTAAACCCATGTCTCCACCAAATCATCGAGCGGCAACATTAAACCCATGTCTCCACCAAATCGTCGAGCGGCTACGTTAAACCCATGTCTCTACCAAATCATCGAGCGATGACGTTAAACCCATGTCTCCACAAAATCGTCAAGCGACGACGTTAAACCCTTGTCTCCACAAAATCATCGAGCAGTGACATTAAACTCGAGTCTTCACCAAATCGTCGAGCAGCGACGTTAAAAGCGGGCCTACTTCGAATCGTCGAGCGACGACATTAAACTCAAGACTTCGTCAAATCGTCGAGTAGCAACGATAGACTCAAGTCTACGCGGATGGTTGAACGGATGACTGCGGATAAGAGTTGTCCAAAAGACCCCAAATTTATAGATGAACGGCCCGTTCGATAGAGTGTGCTAAAATACTTCAACCACGCAACTTGGGAAGAAAGGCGAAATGAGTAGGCATTCACATAAGCTACGGCCGATCAAAAACATTACAAGATTACCATACCGAGGAGAGAAGACCAAACAACAAACAAAAGAAAAAGGGGAAAGCTTGGCCGAACGGACTGACATGCATTAATACTTGAAAAGGTTTACAAAAAGGGGGGATTACAAAAGATCGAGCCCTTAACCTCACTCTAAGTAGTTCGGTACATCGTTTGGCAGAGCGACGGTCAGCTTGTCCTAGCTATGACCTTACTGGTCACAGTGGCTAGCAGGTGCCCCTCTTCATGAAGTTGACCGATCGTCCCTTCGATCGCCAAGTCGAACAGTCGAAGGGCCTGATCGATGAACCTGTCATAGATCGCGTCCGAATAGAGGTAGGCCTACTCCATGGTTTTAAACCTACTCCCTTCGGTGTCCTGGTAAATTCGCAGCATCGCACGGGATCCCTCCAGCTCGTCCTTGGTGGCGGCTAGCGTGACATCCCTGGAGGCTACCTGATCACGGAGGGACTTCTCCTCGGTCGCGTAGCTGTTCCGCTCGACTACCAAACAATCCTCGACCTCCTTAAGCTTTTGGGCAAGCTTTCGAGCCTCCTGGTTCTTCAACTCGAGGTCATTAATGGTCCGTTGCTTTCGAGCAGTGACCGATTCTATCTTCTTGTCGAAGGTGATGACCTATTTTTTGAACCGAGCCAGCATCACCTCTTGGTCTGCAGACTTTTGTCGCCCGGCCTCAAAAGCTTATTGCTCTTCTCCAAGTCAGCCCTCAGTTTCTAGACCACATAAAGCGATGGCCCTTGGGAAGAGGAGGTGCCGCTCGAGACCTTGAGTTTCTTGAACTCATCCTCCAAGAATGTGAGTCTGTGGCACATGGCCAGGCTCTCCACCCAATACTGTAGGTAAAACAGAAAAATGGTATAGCCGAACGGAGGTAAGCTAGGAGTTTACTTTAACGAACTTACCCCGGTGGCCATTTGGATGTGACTATTGGCCAGGGCGCCCGGAGGTAGCATCGCCGCACGGGCACGAGCATCCTCTCAGACTTTGGCAAGCGGCCCCCAAATGAGGATCTGGTGCTCGGGGATCCAGGACTGGGCGCTCAGCTCACTGTAGTCCTCCATCGGTAGATGGAGGATCGCCGTAACAGATCATCAACCGCTTGGGGTCGAGTGGGATGAGGCTACCCGACTGGATGTCGGAAAGATCCTGGACCGTTGGACTACTACAGGCCTTGGTGGTGGCGGCATGAAGGCCACGGGTGATGCGATTATGACCCCTTACGGCAACTCGGTCAAGGAGGGCGTCCGATCGGACGATGAAGCCTCCACGGTTTCCGAGAGCGGAGCCGGAGTTGAAGTTTCGACCCTCTCGACCAGTTGCACACCCGAGGTAGCGGAACGTGAAGATGGCTCTGCTCGGCGCCTCTTGCACCAGGTCAACGGCATGTTGGAGGAGGCCGAGCCCGAGGGTTCTTCGACAGGAATGAGGGGGCACCGCTCCGTCTGAGGCTATGAGCTCGGGGTGGCCCCTCCGCTCGACGCATGGTTGGTCGCGCCTTCGCCCACTTCTGCGGGTGTCTCCTCGCTCACCCCAAGTGGATCTTCCTGGGTGTCGATCGGCTGCAGATCGAGACTCGCCAGTTCCTCGATAGCAGTCGCCTCGATCACGATATCTGAGAGCTTCGCCTTGCCAGCCATCTGCGCACGCATCATGATTTCGGCTGCAAGATAAAAGGAAAAATTAGTTAGTATTAAGGGATAATGTACAAAAGTATCTTACCTAGGATGGTCGGCAGATGGGTGCGGATCGGACTCAGACCGAAGATGTAGAGGACTGTTGGGTTTTTCGGGCCGCAAAAACTGCTTTTTGCATTGCGGAAACCCAGAATCCCATGCCACCGGATTCGTGCGAAGTTATAAAACAAAATATTCTACGTGTACGAGTTTCTCTAACCTAGATCTACACTAGATCTACAAAGAAAAAGAGATTACCCTTGATGCGAAGCCCTTCGCAAATCCCGCTCGTTCAAGGTTCGCCGGATCCTAAGGTTGTCAAGTGTACAACCCTCTATGTGTATCCACACGAACAAATCGATGGAGAGAACCTCTAAAGATGTGCTAGCAACCATAGAGGATCAGCAATGGTGGAGGAGAGGGAGAGAAGAAAGGTAGAGAGGAAGAAGAAGGAGGTTACCAAAAACAAACGAAACTCACACTTGTCAATTTAGTGGTCGGCCACCTTTTGAGGCTTATAAACCTCCAAGGGATTTCAAGAGTCACAACTCTTGATCTCCCTCATGAGGTAGCACACACATGTGCTAGTCTTGATGATGTGGCACATCATCATTAGTCCACTTAATGCCAACTTACAAATGAGGTGGCAATGGTCAAGTCAAACTTGACCTTTCATCTTCCTCTCAAGTCAAGTCAAACTTGACCACTTCTCTCCCATGGTTGATCAAATCTAACCATTGGTTCAAGTCAATTTTAATTTAATGAATCTCTATTCATTGAATTAAATTGGCTCAATGAGTCTAAGTCCAAATTAGACTCATTCAACACATGAACCAAATTGAGTCCAACTCAATTAGTTTACTTTGGATTACTCTTAATCCAATTTGGTTCATCATATGAACCTAATCCTCTTGGTTCATCAAATGAACCTAATCTCAATCTAATTACCCTTTGTGTGTGACCCTATAGGTTCTTGTAATGTTGGCAATGCTCCTAAACTCATTTAGAAGCATAAGTAATGAGCGGTATCTAGCAACACATCATTACTACCCAAGTTACAAGAATGTTGAGATCCAACATCACCTTGTGACTACTAATTGTGACTCTTCACAATATGTGACAAAGTCCTTCTATCCTAGACATCTAGATTGATCAATGTGAGGCATAGACCGTGTCATCCTCTAATCAATCTAAATCTTGAACTCCAAGTAGACTCACTCAATCAAATGAGCTCAACATCTCATATTGACTCATTTGGGCATGGCCATGCACTTAGTGGTCTCACTCTATCAAGAATAATGATGTCACTCCCGTCATATAGGAGGGATAGATCCCTTCTACATCACTCACATCCCTCCACATAATTTGTTACATACCCGGTAATCGCATTTATAGTCCACCCAGTTACGGGTGACGTTTGACGAAGCCAAAATATGTAACTCATTATGTAGGGAACCATGGTGACTTCAGGTCTAAGGACTAATAGTCATACTAATAGCCACATGAAAAAGTATATGACACTCATATAATGATCCATGATACTTTCTCATGGCGGGTCATTCAGTATACATTCTCCAATACATACCCATGTGTCAACTTGATATCTCTATATCCATGACTTATGAGATCAAGTCATCGAGTTGACCTACATGCTAGTTTCGTCGCATTAACATTGTCCCTGAATGTTAATACTTGACTAGTAATGATTAAGAGTAGCGTTCCTTATATCATCTCACTATCGATTCAACCAATCGATTGATATAGGTAAGAATCTTCTACTCAAGGACGCTATTATACTTAGTTATTTGGCACCAATACAAGTAAGCATAATAACCATAAATAAATGTCTTTATATACATAAGAATATGATACAACGAGTCCATACAATAATCATCAAATGATTGGCTCTAGGGCTCTAATTAACAATCTCCTACTAGCACTAGTGTCAATTAGTATAGGCTCTAAGGCCCAATGACCTAGTGTGACCATCATGCTTTCTCTGTGCCAAAGTCTTGGTCAAGGGATCTGCGATGTTAGCCTCAGTGAGTACTCTGCAAATCTTCACATCTCCTCTATCGATGATCTCTCGAATGAGATGGAAGCGCCGTAGTATATGTTTGGTCCGCTGGTGTGAGCGAGGTTCCTTAGCTTGTGCTATCGGCCCATTGTTATCACAATAGAGCTCTATGGGATCAGCAATGCTAGGAACCACCCCAAGCTCAGTAATGAACTTGCGGATCCAAACTGCCTCCTTTGCTTCTTCTGATGCAGCAATATACTCAGCCTCTATTGTAGAATCAGCGACTGTGTCCTGCTTCGAACTCTTCCAGCTCACAGCACCACCATTTATGCAAAACACGAACCCAGACTGCGATCGATAATCATCTTGATCAGTTTGGAAGCTAGCATCACTGTAACCCTTTACAGCTAGCTCGTCATCGCCTCCATATATTAAGAAATATTCTTTAGTCATTCTCAAGTACTTAAGAATATTCTTGACTGTTATCCAGTGACTTTCACCTGGATCTGACTGGTATCTGCTCGTCATGCTCAAAGCATACGAGACATCAGGATGAGTACATAGCATGACGTACATGATGGATCCTATGACTTAAGCATAAGGGATCTGATCCATGCGGTCTCTCTCCTCTCTAGAAGAAGGACTATGAGTCTTCGAAAGACTCACACCATGTGACATCGGCAGAAATCCCTTCTTGGAGTTCTGCATGGCAAACCGAAGTAATACCTTGTCAATGTATGTACTCTGACTTAGGCCAAGCAATCTCGCAGATCTATCTCTATAGATTTGTATGCCTAGAATGCGGGATGCTTCACCTAAGTCCTTCATTGAGAAACAAGTCCCTAGCCAAGTCTTGACAGACTGCAGCAAAGGGATGTCTTTCCCAATGAGTAGTATGTCATCTACATACAATATAAGGAAAACAACTATGTTCCATACAACCTTCTTGTAGACACAATGTTCATCTTCATTCTTGATGAAACCAAACTGTTTGATCACATCATCAAATCGAAGATTCCAGCTCTGAGAAGCTTGCTTTAGTCCATAAATGGACCTATGCAGCTTGCATACTCTGCAGTATGCAGTGGATCTACAAAACCCTCAGGTTGTGTCATGTACACATCCTCGAGCAGGTTTCCAATTAGAAATGTGGTTTTGACATCCATCTGCCAGATCTCATAATCATGGTACACTGCAATAGTAAGCATGATCCGAATGGACTTAAACATCGCTACTGGAGAAAAGGTTTCATCATAGTCAATACCATGAATTTGCTTGAAACCTTTAGCTACCAAGCGACCCTTATAAATAAGTCCATCCATGTCAGTCTTTCTCTTAAAGACCCACTTACACCCAATGGATTTGACACCTTCAGGTGGATCAACCAAAGTCCATACTTGGTTAGTGTACATGGATTTCATCTCGGATCTCATAGCCTCTAGCCATTTCTCGGAATCTGGTCTCATCACAGCTTCCTGATAGGAGGTAGGCTCATCCTCAATGAGCACAACGTCATCATGGTCAGACAGGAGAAATGAGTATCTCTCAGGCTAACGATGTACCCTATCAGACCTGCGAAGAGGTAGGTCTACCTGAACTGGTTGTTGTTCCTCAACTCTTTGTGGAAAAACATCATCCACAACACTTTGTGGTTCCAGTTCAACATCCATCAAGGCTTCAGTGCTATGGTCCGCATCTTGAACTTCTTCAAGGTCGAACATACTCCCACTAGTCTTTCTAGAAACAAAGTTCCTTTCTAGAAATACCTCAGGCTTTGCCACAACTATCTTGTGTTGACTGGGAATGTAGAAGTAATATCCCTTCATTTCCTTCGGATATCCAATAAAATAGCACTTATCAGATTTGGGTCCCAGTTTTTCTGAGACTTGACGTCGAACGTAAGCCTCACAACCCCAAATCCTCATAAAAGACACCTAGGCATCTCTCCCAGTCCATATCCTATATGGTGTCTTTATCACAGCTTTAGATGGAACTAGGTTGAGAATGAAGGCTGCTGTGTCTAGAGCATAGCCCCTAAGATACATGGGAAGATCTGTGTGACTCATCATAGACCGTACCATATCTAATAAGGTACGATTCTTCCTTTCGGATACACCATTCCATTGTGGTGTTCCAGGAGAAGTGAGTTGAGATAGAATCCCACACTCAGCTAGATAGTCACGAAACTCATGGCTAAGGTATTCACCACCTCGATCTGATTGAAGTATCTTAATACTCTTGACAAGCTGAGTTTGTACTTCATTCTTGAATGCTTTGAACTTTTCAAAGGATTCTGACTTATGTGTCATCAGATACACATAACCATATCTACTGAAGTCATCAGTAAATGTAATGAAGTACCTATA
This sequence comes from Zingiber officinale, assembly GCF_018446385.1. Lineage (NCBI taxonomy): Eukaryota > Viridiplantae > Streptophyta > Magnoliopsida > Zingiberales > Zingiberaceae > Zingiber > Zingiber officinale. The sequence goes on from NC_055989.1 coordinate 21,754,358, forward strand.
ACCACCCCTGGCAGCGACATTGAAAGGGCCACATACATCACTATGTATAAGTCCTAACAAGTCAGTCGCTCTCTCGCTGTATCCGCTAAAGGGAGTCTTGGTCATCTTGCCCAGTAGGCATGACTCGCATGTCTCATAAGATTCAAATCAAATGAGTCCAGCAAACCATCTTTATGGAGCTGGGATAAGCGTTTGTCATTTATATGACCTAAGTGACAGTGCCAGATATAGGTTTGGTTCATGTCATTTGACTTGAACCTCTTGATACTTATGTTATAGATAGGGTTCTCAAGGTCTAGAATATAGAGTCCGTTCATCAGAGGTGCACTACAATAGAACATATCATTTAAATAAACTGAACAACATTTGTTCTTTATTATAAATGAAAAGTCTTTCTTGTCTAAACAAGAAACTGATATAATGTTCTTAGTCATAGCAGGCACATAACAATAATCATCAAATTCTAGTACAAGCCCAGAGGGCAGAGATAGAGAATAAGTTCCTACAGCAACAGCAGCAACCTGTGCTCCATTGCCTACGCGTAGGTCCACCTCACCCTTCGTCAATGCCCTACTATTTCTCAGCGCCTGCACATTAGTACAAATGTGAGAAGCACATCCGGTATCTAATACCCATGATGAAGAAATAGATAGATAGAATTCTATAATATATATATCTGAAGTGGAAGTCTCACTTCTCTTCTTCTTAAGATCTTCCAGGTACACTTTGCAGTTCCTCTTCCAATGCCCGGTCTGACCGCAGTAGAAGCAAGTAGCATCCTTGGCAACTCCTCCTTTGGGTTTCAGTGCCTTGCCTTTGCCCTTGGCTTGGGACTTTCCCTTACCTTTAGGCTTGCCCTTATGCTTTTGCACCATCAGAATGGAATTGGGCTTAACCTTCTTAAGGTTGAGCTCAGCAGTTCTTAATATGCTAAGTAGTTCGGGCAGTGGCTTGTCAATTTCGTTCATGTTATAATTTAGAACGAATTGACTATAGCTATCTGGCAAGGATTGCAAGATCAGGTCAGTGGCCAGCTCTTGGCCAAGTGGGAATCCCAACCTCTGTAGGTTTTCTATGTACCCAATCATTTTGAGTACATATGGGCCTACGGGAGTCCCATCTTGCATCTTGCACTAAAATAGTGCCTTAGAGATCTCGAATCTCTCGTGCCTCTCTTGTTCTTGATATAGTTGACGAAAATGTTCAACCATATCATAAGCGCCCATTAACTCGTGTTGCTTCTGAAGCTCAGAGTTCATGGTCGCGAGTATAAGACATAACACATCTAATGCGTCATCTTGATGCTTCTTGTAAGCATCACGATCAGCTCGCGTGGCAGTGGCAGGAGGTGCCTCGGGAATTGGCTGCTCCAGGACGTACAATTTTCTTTCTTGAGTGAGAACTATTCTCAGATTTCTGTACCAGTCCAGGAAGTTAGCTCCATTGAGCTTGTCCTTATCGAGGACAGAACGCAGGGAGAAGGAGTTCGTGTTTGATGACATGGTAATCTACAATAGAAAAATGTAGAAAATAAATAATCATATTCCACTAATCATTTAATTAGGCCTTTAACTAAATGATGCTCCCACTGAATTATAGAACTTTTGTAGAATCAAGTCATGGATGTGGTCAAACCACACAACTATAATTCTAACCAACTATAATTTGTGCGGGACAAGATCCACATCATACTACGCCTTGAGTTAGCTTTGGCTAAATCGCCCAAGACTTAGTATGATCGGTAGGTAACTAATTACCAATTACATCTCTATGCAACTATTGTTTATAGGATCAAAATCCGCATGTATATTAAAACTTGAGTTAGCTTTGGCTAAATCGCCCAAGAGTTAATATAAATGTGATTTTGACCTATCTACCAACCATTGGAAAATACCTATAGTTAAACTCGATCCAATTGAGTTAACTAGTTACTCAATCTAATTGAGTTGTACTCACCCATGCGTTGATAGGCGGGACCAAGATTGTCCCTCCGCACCCTACCAAGATAATATGCGTTGCTATGCTTTGGCAGATTCAACAACAACATGTGATCTAGTGATGGGTATCACGGCATGGTAGGCATTTTGAGTTGATGTGATTGAGATCTAATCTAATCGACGATGTGTATCAAGTACGCGATTTAGATCGAATCTAATCGTTAAGGCACTAATTAATTACTAATCTAGCATGCATCACATACACACACGCAAGTAATTAATTAAATTTTGTGATTAGTCATGGCCCTACTACGATCTTCTCAAGCCAATGAGAAGATCGGATGGTCGACCTAGGGTCAATAGCTTCCTCAAGCTCCTCTCTTTGACCGTCATGTGTTGTTCGCACCCTCCTCGTAACTCCGTCTCGAGTGGACCTTTCACCGCTCCAATTTTGTACATTACAAAAGGTGAAACTAGAGTTACATTCGAGTCTAAAAACTATTTTACAACAAGAATATAAATAGAAGGGCACGACGCGCAGGTCGCGAATCAAGTACAACACGCACAAACACATAAAATGGCGCATAGGCCATATTATGAATTACAACACATATTTCCAATCAAATTGGGTTCTTTGGGCCATGACCATCACAAAATGATACATAATTCTAAATTATGTGATTTCCATAAATTTCTATAATTTTTCTAATATTTATACGATTTTATGAGTCGCTACTTCCCGGCGGTCCCGATTAGCGATTTTCGGGCACAATCGCGGAACAAAGCCCCTTGTGGGGTTAGGGGCAGCACCCCTACTTGCGATATAACCATTGCGAGTGTTCCTAAGTGATCCTACAGTGCCTTAGCCCGCTGTCCCAAATCATTTTGGGCGAGACTTTGTCGATTCGGAAGGTATTTCTCAGTAGTCGAAGCCTACAAGTGTTCAAACACTTGTTACTTCGCTTCTACGAGAAAAATACCCATAAAATACATAAAAATCATAAATTTACAGAAAGTTACAGAACTGATATTTTTCATAAAAATACAAAAGAAACTCATACACGCTTCGCACGTGGCTCTGATACCACTGTTGGGTATTTCGGACCGCAAAAACCGCTTTTTGCGTTGCGGAAACCCCGAATCTCATGCCACCGGATCTGTGTGAAGTTAAAAAAACAAAATTTTCTACGTGTATAAGTTTCTGTAACCTAGATCTACATTAGATCTACAAAGAAAAAGAGATTACCCTTGATGCGAAGCCCTTCGCAAATCCTACTCGTCCAAGGTTCGCCGGATATCAAGATTGTCAAGTGTACAACCCTCTATGTGTATCCACACGAACAAATTGATGGAGAGAACCTCTAAAGATGTGCTAGAAACCTTAGAGGATCAGCAATGGTGAAGGAGAGAGAGAGAAGAAAGGTAGAGAGGAAGAAGAAGGAGGTTACCAAAACCAAATGAAACTCACACTTATGAATTTAGTGGTCGGCCACCTTTTGAGGCTTATAAACCTCCATGGGATTTCAAGAGTCACAACTCTTGATCTCCCTCATGAGGTGGCACACACATGTGTTAGCCTTGATGATGTGGCACATCATCATTAGTCCACTTAATGTCAACTCACAAATGAGGTGGCAATGGTCAAGTCAAACTTGACTACTTCTCTCCCATGGTTGATCAAATCTAACCATTGGTTCAAGTCAATTTTAATTTAATGAATCTCTATTCATTGAATTAAATTGGCTCAATGAGTCTAAGTCCAAATTAGACTCATTTAACACATGAACCAAATTGGGTCCAACTCAATTAGTTTACTTTGGATTACTCTTAATCCAATTTGGTTCATCATATGAACCTAATCCTCTTGGTTAATCAAATGAACCTAATCTCCATCTAATTGCCCTTTGTGTGTGACCCTATAGGTTCTTGTAACGTTGACAATGCTCCTAAACCCATTTAGAAGCATAAGTAATGAGCGGTATCTAGCAACACATCATTACTACCCAAGTTACAAGAATGTTGAGATCCAACATCACCTTGTGACTACTAATTGTGACTCTTCACAATATGTGACAAAGTCCTTCTATCCTAGACATCTAGATTGATCAATGTGAGACATAGACCGTGTCATCCTCTAATCAATCTAAATCTTGAACTCCAAGTAGACTCACTCAATCAAATGAGCTCAACATCTCATATTGACTCATTTGGGCATGGTCATGCACTTATTGGTCTCATTCTATCAAGAATAATGATGTCACTCCCGTCATAGAAGAGGGATAGATCCCCTCTACATCACTCACATCCCTCCGCATAATTTGTTACATACCCAGTAATCACCTTTATAATCCACCCAGTTACGGGTGACGTTTGACGAAGCCAAAGTATGTAACTCATTATGTAGGGAACCATGGTGACTTCAGGTCCAAGGACTAATAGTCATACTAATAGTCACATGAGAAAGTATATGACACTCATATAACGATCCATGATACTTTCTCATGGCGGGTCATTCAATATACATTCTCCAATGCATACCCATGTGTAAACTTGATATCTCTATATCCATGACTTGTGAGATCAAGTCATCGAGTTGACCTACATGCTAGTTTCGTCGATTAACATTGTCCCTGAATGTTAATATTTGACTAGGAATGATTAAGAGTAGCATTCCCTATATCATCTCACTATCGATTCAATCAATCGATTAATATAGGTAAGAATCTTCTATTCAAGGACGCTATTATACTTAGTTATTTGACACCAATACAAGTAAGCATAATAATCATAAACAAATGTCTTTATATACATAAGAATATGATACAACGAGTTCATACAACAATCATCAAATGATTGGCTCTAGGGCTCTAACTAACAGGACACCCTCAAGTAGCATCTTATGGATGTCGTACTTCTGGCCGGCCAGCATCGCCGCAGCGTCCAAGTAGTCCGATCGGCTCTTGTAGCTTTTCAGTGGGGGTTGAGGTGCCACTTCGAGCTACCAACGCGTCGAGAATTCCCACCACTCGGGGAGATGCAGGAAAAAGAAGTACTCCCTCCAATGTTTATTAGAGGAGGTCATTTTATCAAAAAAACACTAGAACAACTCTAGAATGGAAAAGGAAGGTCCCCGGCTCTGACAGCTTTGGGTAATAGAAACAGTGGAAGATTCGAGAGACAAGAGGAATGTCGTGCAGCCGGAATAAGACGGTCATGCCACACAGAAAGCATAAGGAGTTCGACACGAGTTGAGGGAGGGAGATACGGAAGTATTTGCATACTACGATAATGAAGGGATGGAAAGGGAACAGCAGTCCAGCGGCGAAATGATCCCTAAACAGACAAATGCATCCGGTCGACGGGGTATTTGGCTAATCGGACGAGGAAGGCAAAATAATTTTGTGGTCAGATGAAAGTTCGAAGGCATTCCTAAGGCCTTCTGCATCACCCTCGTTAAACCTAGACTCCATGGTGGTATACCAGGGTCCAGGGATGGAGGTTGACGACTAGGAGGAGCTGGCCATTGCTAAAAACGGACGCAAAAGAAAGACGATCGAGAAAGATGCGAAAGGTTCACCAGAAGGACGTCTGAACAGCGGAAAGTAGAAGACCCGACAGAAAAAAGGACGGGGAGAGCTTACTAGAAAGGAGAGGTGGTCGCCGGAGAAAGGGAACGAAGGATCGCAAAAGGGCAAGACGCAATGAGTCGCCGGAGGGCACAGCAGAAGCACGAGGTCATTGGAGGGCACAACAACAAAAGTGGAGAAGGCGGCGACGCAGGGGTCTCATATACCCTTGGTTCGGACGACCGGAGTCGTCCGATCTAGGGCTCGGAAACCTAGGCTCAGATCTGACTGTCGAATTTAAATCGCCAAACGTCGCCATCAATGCCTGGCACGTAAGGCGTGCGACAACGGTGGGAGCGACATGTGGCAGGATACCACGGGTCGGCAATTAAGGCAAGCATGGGAACCTGTTCTGCCTTAATGAGAAGGGATTTACACGTTTCCCAAGAAATCGGGGTGACATCAGCCTAGCCCGCTCTCGCCCGAGGAAAAAATTCTACAAGTGCAAACCTTTGTCCGCCCGATCGGATCGAGGGAGTGTGTCTAGGGTCGAGCGACAAGCTTCAAGAGGTCAATCGGCGAGGATCGGGCGCAGCCGGATCGGAGCCCATACAGTGGTGAAGGCCGATCGGGAGAGAATCTGCGCACACAATGGTCCACTCAGTCGGACTACAACCTCCTTCGACTAGACTTGAAAGGGAGGCTTGTGATGCAGTGATAAGGAAGGGTCCCGTCCTACTTCCACGGTGGAGGTCAACGAAGGTCAGAGTCAAGACAGTCGACGGGCGGAGGGTCTTGGCCGGTCAGGTGAGACATAGCCCAACCGGGAGTTAAGCGCCGACCCGCCGTCCCTGGCATGGAGTAGTCAAACCGACGCTCAATCGACTCGCAGAAGCTGACCCAAGCAGCTCTTCCGCTCGGCGCAACGGCGAACGATATGGATCAAGGCCAATCGGCCGAGCGGCTCTCCCGCTCAGTGTGACAGTGGGCTCTCAGTCGAGTGGTCATCTCGCTTGACCCACAACGGACGATGCTACATGGGACTCTCAGCCGAGTTACCATTCTGTTCGACTAAGCAACAGATATAGCATGATATCCTTCGACATCCTTTTGGGAGTTAGTGTCGTCGACGAGCGGTATGGTCAGACAGAGGATCGTACGATAGAAGCTTCCACTGTCATTTCAGAGATATGCTCGGCTTGTTAAGGTATTGTGTTAGGGACACTTTATTGACATGTCCCTTCAGGAAAAGTTTGGGATAACGTGCCCTCTTTAAGAAGCGTGCACACACGGTACAAGAGCCCTATATAAAGGGGGGTCCAGTCATCGACGGAGGTACGCTTTTCTCGCGACCTCTACAGTTGCGTTATAGTTCCCTTTGCTTCTTGCTTCGCCGGAGACTGACTTGAGCGTCGAAGGGTCATCACCGGGGACCCCTTCCCTGGCTCGACAATGATGCTATTTGTGTTGCAGGCAGGAGCGAAGTCCCTCGGAGATCAACAGGAACGTCACGTCTCCAACATCCACCTCCTCAATTTTCGAACAGGATCAATAGATCTATTGCATAACTCAAATAACATCACTAACTCCATATTTATCACCCTACTAACTCCATTAACGCATATACTATTACCACTAACCCATCATACATCCACTACTTACCACCTATCACCCACTAACTCCATTAATACATATACTATCATCACAAACACATTATCCATCCACTGCTTACCACTTCATCACCCAATAATTTCATCTCTATCAAAAATCAAGTTTAATTTTTAACAGATGCATGCAACTACTTTTGAGATCCTTCTCATTCCTCAACTTCATTATTGCTTGAGACAACCCTTAGGTAAAAGGTGATTTATTCGTCCAACGTTTCATTCTTTAGAGTAACATGAAAAATATAAATCATGAATGATTATTAATTATTAGTACAGAGAAATACTCAGACATGCTAAATTTTGATTTCAAAATTTTATATAATAATATCCTATGTTTTAATTACCGTACAATCGTGAGAGGACGCTCATAAGAATAGACTCGCACAAGAGAAAGTTCGCCAAATAAACTCAATTACGTCGTAACAATGACAAGAGGAAACAAAAGTGAAACGACCTTTGTACCATGTGATGAATATGGAATATTACAAGAAACACGTTACACCTTACATATTTACACAAAACACCCTAACAATCGCCCACAAACTTTAACAGTGATTATAGCTTTAAATACCACTTCTATCAAAAAATTAATTATAAATAAATATAATCAATTCATGTGTTGGGAGGTCGGGACCAATTCAATCAAGTATACCACTCCCACATACATGATGAATGTTTGCATTAAAAACTTATAAATTAATCCCTTTATCTCAAGTGTTTAGGACAAGTATAGTTAGCTAATCAATCTTACACTACAATAGCACATATTAAAAGTACACTATTAATAAAATTATTAATGACATACATGTTGATATGTGCTGTTAATAATATAAACTTGAAGAAAAAAAAATATTACATCTAAATATTAACGATACACATTAAAAGCATATCATTAATACTATAAATATTTAATAACAATAACGATGTAGATATGCTGTGAATACTTTTATTTATTATCAACAACATGCAACATGTTGCGATGAGTTTGAAAAAATAAAATAATAATAATAATAAAACAAAATTATGTTAAAAAGTTAAATAAAAAAACACATGATTAAAACAAAACTTAATCGTTGGATAAAAAAAATCAAGTAAGAAAAATTAAACTAAGTAAAACAAAAAATGTAAGAAGTAACTAAAAAAATACTATTAAAATTAAAGAATGCACATATTATAGGTTAAAATAACAAGTTGAAGTCGCTCGAAGTTATCGTCACAATAACTTTGCCTCTCCGCAATAGCTCTCTGCCTCTCTTCACTATCATCGTCAGACTCCTCTGTACCTCTCTGCACTCATCGCCACTAGTCGTAGGACTCCTCTCTGCCTCTCCGCACTGACCATCGCTGGCCGGACGTCTCCACTCTGCCTCTCCGCACTCATTGTCATCTGTCGTAAGACTTCCATCTCTCCGTATCGTAGGACCACAACAAGAGTAAGCAAACCCTCTGCTAACCACTCCATACTCTACATCAAGCCAAAAGCTCAAAGCCAAAGATAACCATAATCTCTAAGTCCCTGAACTTATTTGGGTGATACTGCTCGATGATTTCACTTTTTGTGAACTTTGTTCGATTTTAATTGTTGTATACTTACAAAGTATGAGCACTTAAATGCTCATTTTAGAAATGGATCAAAGATGAGAATATTTTAGAAATGATTTTGGAGTAGTGTCTCCAATTGGTATTATTATTTTTCTCTTAAACTCTTCTCGTAGCATAGATTAATTCTAATTTAATAGAATTGGAATGACATATATTTTTTTATGAAATCGAGCTGGCAACGCCACATCTGTGCATCACTCATGGTCACGCACAAAATATCGCTCAGCATATCAAATCTATATATATATATATATATATATATATATATATATATATATATATATTATTAGAGGTTATATATTAGAGTTCTGTTTTTAAATTGATTAGAATCAATAATAGTTACTTATTAGTTTTGATTAAAATTATTATGTGGTTATTTTTCTCTTCAAATTTTAAATATAAATTGATATACACTTTAGGATATCCATTTATACTTTCAAAGTCATCAAAAATTATCACGTAATAATTTTGGTAAAATAGTTATACGATCATCTTCAAGTTTTTTATTTATTTATTTTTGAACATGAATAAATAGATGCACTATATGAGATCGTTGAAGTGCCCCATGTTTGAAAGTGAATAAACAACCTTAAAATAGTAATATAATAATTTTATTCAAAATTATTATATGATTATTTTCTTCATAAATATTGGATATAAATAAATACAATTAAAAGGACATTAGAGTCCGTTCATGTATTTAAAATGACCAAGCCACTTAAAAATAATCCTATATTAAAAATGTCTACGTGATCATTTTTTTCTCTTAAATTTTAAATCTAAATAGATAGATCTACTATGGAAGATCTAAATAGATAGATCTACTATGGAAGGTCATTGAGTTTGTTTATGATTTTAATGTTGGTTAAGATTGATCAGGTTAATCAAGTTTGAGTTGACTTGAGTTGGGATTTTGATATTTGATCAATATATTAGTTGCTCAAATGAGATGTCGAATATGTTAAGGTTGATCGAATACTTAAGAGTCGATAAATATATTAAGTTGGTTAAGAAAAAAGTCAAGCAGGTCAAGGTTAACCTTATACTTAATAAGATATGAAAAGTCTAAGTGGGTTATGGTTAACCAGACACTTGATAATCGGAAGTCCAACATGGAGTTTGCAGGAGATGGAAAGTCCAAGTGAATCATGATTGACCAAATACTTGGTGATCAGAAATCCAACAAGTACTTGACAGAAGGAAAGTTAAAGTAGGTCACGTTTGACCAGATGATAAGCAATGATAAAATCTCATCAGGTCAAGGTTGACCAGATACTGGTCAACGAAGAAGCCCTAGCATGTCAAGTTTGATCATATGCTAGGCAATAGAAAGTCTCGGTGGGTCAACATTGACCAGATGTCAATTGAAAAAAGTTCTAGTAATTTAAGCACAACTAAATGCCGAATAAAGGAGAGAATTCAACTTTGGTAAAGCTAAAATATGAGTATTAGTCAATTAATAAGGAGTATCAATTGACTAATGGACATAAAACGGTAAAAATAGGATTGCTATAGTAAACCATAAATTGTAGTACAATAGTGCTACAGTATTGCTACAATGCTTTGTTACAATATGTGTGAATAGTAATATGCTCCAACATCAATCGACTAATGTGTTCAATCAATTGACTGATAGCTTCATAAATGAAATAGAAGTAAGTCAATTCAACCGTTTGACTCGACTGATGACATCAATAAACTAATAGTTGATATCAGTTGACTAATGTCATAATTGATATCAGTCTACTGATGTTTAAATAATCAATAAAATCAGACAAATTTTAGAAAGTTCAAAGGTCGTTCAATGAACAAGAAGAAGAAGGATGAAATGAACAAGAAGAAGAACTTAACACAAGAACATTAAGAACAAATTCAATCCATCCAATTGAACAAGTTTTAGGAGATCCATATTTAAGAGTTCAAACTCAATCAGAAACATAAGTCAAATAGCCCTAATATCCAAAATCAAATCCAAATCCAAATCTAGAGATGAAGCATTACCTGATCTAAATTGGATGATGGCAATGTAAATGAAGTTTGTAAGTATCACAGGTTAGTTTTGATATAATCAATCAGATTAAGGTACGCCATCTGTATTTGATGTCTTGTATTTAAGTGTGCAGGGACTTCGGAATACAAGAAGTCCAGCGGAAGAAGTAGCGAGCAAGAAGAATGACACAAGGAAGCGAGTTGACAGGCTCGATGCATTCGAAGGATAAGGAGCTACGGAAGAGTACACTAGTGGAGCGAGAAGGACACGTACGACGCATCCGAGGGATGAGAAGCCGAGGAGGAAGTCTGTTCGAAGAGAAGGTCTGAGTTGGGTTTGGGTGAGCTCAACTTTAGATGACCAAAGCATCACCTAAGCGAGTGAGAGGAAAAGAATGGTCAATTTTGAAATTGACCATTCAGATGAACAGTGCTCGAGGCGCCTCGGATGGACTAGAGGTGCCTTGGATGTTCTACTAAGTTTTACCATAAAAAGGATGGGAGGCGCCTCCGATAGACTGAAGGTGCCTTCGATGAGTAGTAGTCGATGCACCTCTAGATGATCGGAGGCGACTCCAGATGATCGAAGGTGGCTCCAGATGATCGGAGGTGCCTCAAATAAATAGTAGATATTAGACTACCGTTGTAATGAGGATAATGTTATATCCACTTGTATACACCCTATATGGCTTTGGAGGCTCCTAGAGCTAGGAGTTCAACAACACACTCTGTACTTATTTTCTACATTCTTTTCTTGAACTCTTAACTACTGTAAAGGGCCTCTCTACCTTCGACTTAGTCGAAGAAAGAGTTTTTGCTAGTGGGCTTCAACTGTCTTAGATTGACAACGACATAGGTTTTAACCAAGTAAAATTTTTGTGTCTCTTACTTAGTCCCTTATTATTTTATGCATTTATTTTATTTCATTTAATAGTGTGTCCTTGCTAAGATAGAAGCAAGATAATTTCTAACTTGATTTCCAGATCATCAATTCACCCCTCTAGCCGATCCACCCATTCCAACAAGTGGTATCATAGCCCAAACACTTTATATGGGCTAATCGTCAACTAAAGCAACAAGAAGATGGCTAGATCGAGCATTCTTCCAAGAAGTTTGAGGGAGAATTCAAGCTATGGAAGTGTCGTATATAGTTATTCTTTCAAACTAATTTCGATATTTTCCTTACAATCGAATATGGTTTTGAAGTACCCAGGGATGAGAACGGAGAAGAAAAAAAAGAACTCCAATGGAACAAGAAGCAGCAGACCAACTCTGTAGCCAACAACAAAGCAGAGTTTCATCTTATGAGTGTACTACCAGCTCAAGAAATCAACTGAATTAGCGCCTACAACTCAGCCAAAGAACTTTGGGAGAAGTTCTTGGGGTTGTACGAAGGGACCTCGGAGGCTAAACTAGTAAGATGGAATCTACTCCAAAATCAAATGACGAACCTTCGGATGGAAAAGGGAGAAAAAGTGGCTCAACTGTATGCAAAGATCAAAGAACTGATTGTGGAATGACCAACCTCGAAGAATTAGTGTCAAATCGGGATTCTCTCTAACATGCACTCAATGTCTTTCCAAGAACCCAAGAGTGGACATCAATAGTAGATTCTTATTACTTCTCAAAGGACTTAGAGGTAAGTACTTTAGAAGAGTTGTTTTCGACTTTAGAATTTACACAAATCTCGATGTGTAGGGTTTAAAGATTCATAAAAATCAAATAACAACATAGCACTACAAGCCAAAAAGAATGAACTAGAATTGGAGTCATCTCCTGATAAAGACATAGAAACTTTTATAGTAAGAAAGTTTTTGAAAACTAACAACTTCGATAAGAAAAAGACAACAAAGCTACTTCAAAGGAAAAGGAAGATTCGATGCTACAACTGCCAAGAAGAAGGACATATAAAAGACAAATGCCCAAGATTAAAAAGCAAAGGAAAAGAAAAGAAATAAGGGTCAAGAAAGTCAAAACAAAAGAATCTACAAGTGACGTGGAGCAAGTCATTGTCATCTAAGACTAAGATGGAATAATACGTCGGACTAGCACTAATGGCTAGCCACCGAGAAGAAGACGATGAAGCCACCTCGAAAGAAAGCAACGATGAAGGGAGAGCACCTACCTATGAGTCTGACACGGTAAGTAAGATACAACTCTTATCTTCTGACCAATTGTATGATACGATTAAAATGTTAAGCAGAACTTTATGTAAAACTAGGATCAAATATACAAATGCAAAGAAAAATTATACATGCCCTATAAGAAGATTTTGATAAAATAAAGGTTGAAAATGTAAAATTAAATGAACAAATAGAAACATTGAAATTAGGAAATGATTTTATTTGTTTAAATTCATACGCTCCAAAAAGAAATTTTAGATATTATGGAGAACTTAATTAGTATATTAGAAACTATAGGGGCTAAATTATAAAAATATCAAAAAATTATATTCCTCAAAAATATTTGATAAATTCAGTAGATAAGAATTTATTTTGGGTACCTAAATATATTTTGACTCATTAGATTTTTTTAATAATTTAAATTGCTAGAAATAAATTTTATATGCATACTTGAATTTATTTTTATTGAATTATTAACTGCATTGAAAGAAAAATAATTTTAATAAATTTTCAAAACTTAAAAATAATTTTCAGATTATTTTTACTAAAAATAAGATTTATTTCTTAAAAATTATTTTCGTTTCAGAGTAATTTCGATAAAAAGACACAATCTTGAATAATTTGTTTACAACCCCTAAAATTTTTTTAAAGATTTTCTATCTTATTTTCCCTTATTTTTGATGTAATCAAAGGAAAATTTATAGGGGTTAAGTTAAGAGGAGTTTGCAATTTCCTTCTTTTTTTTTTTACTTAGTTACAAAATTTGATATTGGTACTTAATTACAATATTTAATGTTGAATGTTATGATTGTTTTTTTTATAAATTATTTTTTATTTACCCTAACTTTAACTTGAGTTAATTCACATCAAAAAGAGGGAGATTGTAAGCACCCTAAATTAGTTTTGATGTGATCAGTCAAGTTAAGGTAGATCCTATCTATTTGATACCTTATGTCTGAGTGTTCAAGGACTTAGAAACACAAGAAGTTGAGCAGAAGACATAGTAAGTGAGAAGGATGACACGAGAAGTGATTCGATGGACTTGGTATATCCGAAGGACGAGGAGCTGCGAAAGAGTACACCGGTGGAGCGAGAAGAATGCGTACGACACATTTGAGGGACGAGAAACCAAGGAGGAAGTATGATCGAGGAGAAGGCTGGAGTTGAGTTCGGATGAGCTTAACTTTGGATGATTGAAGCATCACCCAAGCGAGCGCGAGGAAAAAAATGCTCAATGATGAAATTGACCATTCAGATGAACAGTACTGGAAGCACCTCTAATGGACTAGAGGTGCCTCAGACGTTCAATTGAGTTCTATTCATGCAATCTACCTTCAGGGTTTTATTGTTTAACAAATATGTTTAATGGAGTTTGGTTAAGTTTAACCTAGTTAAGTGAGAAATCTAGTCAGGTCAAGATTGACCAAATGACTGGAAAGTGGAGAGTAGTCTACCGAGTGATTGCAAGTGGTGAGTAGTCTACCAAGTGTCTGCAAGTGGTGAGTAATCTACCAAGTGACTAGCAAGTTCAAGCAGATCAAAATAGCATGATGCTTGGCAAGAGGAAAACTCTAGGAGGAGGTAACCCTATGTACCTAGGAGTAGGTAACCCTAGGTCTTGGAGAAGTGAACTCTAATTAAAAGTTCTACTAAGTGAAGCTAGGTGGTGAAAGCCCTAATGAGTGAAGTCAAGCAATGGAATCCTAGGGAAAGGTAATCCTAGATAGTGAGAAGCCTTGGAGGAGTGAACTCTAAACATATGTGACCAAATAGTTTCCGATCGACCATACACGATCGACCGAACTAGCAGATTTTAGTAAACCTAAGTATAGTTTTACCAACACTATTTTGTATTACTATTATTTACTGTTGTACTAATTTATTATTGCAGGAAAAGTTTTAATGGATCAGGCGATCAAAAATTGATCAAAGAAAGTTTAAACAGCTCTGTAGGACCAGATATTTGGCAGGTAAGTTGAGGTAAACTCTTAGAGGGAGTGTGGTGAGGTAGTGCCCAGGTAGGGATAAACCTTAGGCATTGATCCAACTAGAGAACCTGACGGAGGTTTCTAAGTTGAGATCAGGACAGTCCGTACTATTTGATTCATGCATATTTGTCTAACTCTATTTTGTAGGATTATTATTATATTTGTGCTAACTCCATTTTATAGATAAAACTGAATTTCAGGTTGATCAAGGTTCGATCGACCGAACCATAAGATCGGTTGACCAATCAAATAGAAATGGAAAAATTTACAAACTTGGCAAACATGCAGATTGATCGACCGATCAAGCAGAAATGACAAAACTCGCGAACTTGGTAAACATGTGGATCAGTCGACAGATAATGGGGATTAGTCAACTCAACCCAAGATGGAAGTTACATATAATCATATCGAATTTTCGCTGGAATGGTAATTCAAGGGTTCGATCGACCGATAGTCTTGATCAGTTGATCGAACAGCAAAAATCACGGGATCAGCCGATTCGAATCAACACAAAGGAAGACATGGGGTTTAGTCGACCAATAAAAGAATCAGTCAAACGAACGATTTTTCAATCCACCGAATGCTACCAATAAAAGAAGCCCTCGAGAACAACTCTGCTCTGAGAAGTTCTCCAACAAGTGTGCTACATCTCTACTTAATTGTTGTTGATAACTTTAATTTTATCATGTACTTATTCTTTAAAGATAGTAGGACTGTTACTATCATCATATCATACTTGCATGATCTTACTTCTTTGGAAGAACTAATATTAGTATTGCCCAATGGAAAAAGTTAAGGATCGCGGACCTTGTAGTAGGAGTCAACTGATCTTCAAACCAAGTAAAAATAACCTAGTCTTTAGTTTTACTTTCTTTTTATCTCCGCTGCAATTCTTAATCTGATTTAATTTTATGTTAACGATAAAGAAAAAAATTTTAACGAATGAAATTCACCCCCCCCCCCCCTCCCCTCTCGTCTATCAACACCCTCTCTTGTCTATCATGATCCAACACCAACAAGTTCTGCCACAACAAGGACTAGAGGCACCTTCGATAGACTGAAGGCGCCTCAAATGAACATTAGCCGGAGCGCCTCCAATAATCAGTAGTCGTTAGGCTACCATTGTGACGAGGATAACGTTTTATCCACTTGGAGGCACCCTAGATGGCTTTGGAGGCACCTCCAATGCTATGTTGCAACGGTAACTTTTCCCATAACACTATAAATAGTACCCTGGAGTTAGGAGTTCAACAACACACTTTGTACTCATTTTCTACATTCTTTTCTTAAACTCTTAACGACTATAAGGGCCTTCTCCGCCTTCAATTTAGTCGAAGGAGTTTTTGCTAGTGAGATTCAACTGTCTTGATTGACAATCACCTAAGTTATAACTAAGTATAGCTTCTGTGTCTCTTTCTTAGTCCCTTATTATTTTATGAATTTCTTTTATTTCATTTAATAATGTGCCCTTACTAGGATAGAGGCAAGAGAATTTCTAACTTGATTTTCAGATTACCTATTCACCCCCCTCTAGTCGGTTCACTCGTTCCAACAAAATTAGCCCAATTTGAAAGAAACAAAGTACTACCATTCATCACATCTAGAATTCCTTTGGCCTCAACTTGCCTATGCTAGTCTGATTAACAACATTTTAAAAAAACAAATAGTTTAAGCTCACAAAAGGCTTCCTTCTCATTAATTCCCATTCATTCAAGCACCAACTCTATGATACTTTTAATCGCTTATTATTTGGAGAATCTTTCAGATTTAATATCTAAATTGTCATTTCATGCAAACTGCTTATGTTTCATCTAAACTGCCACTCAATCCATTTCATCTTAACTGTTACCATTTCACCCCAACTGGTTCATACTGGTACATTAGTGAATTAGCCTAATAAAGAGCAAATAGCCCAAGCTCTGTAGCAAGCCATATACACTTTCATGTTATTGCAGCTAGTTTCGGCTTTCAACTCGTACATGAGTTGCTCAGATATCCACAGC
The DNA here is from genome assembly GCF_018446385.1 of Zingiber officinale. Classification (NCBI taxonomy): domain Eukaryota; kingdom Viridiplantae; phylum Streptophyta; class Magnoliopsida; order Zingiberales; family Zingiberaceae; genus Zingiber; species Zingiber officinale. The sequence goes on from NC_055989.1 coordinate 21,771,233, forward strand.
ATGCTAATTCTTGGTTTGGATTTTATTTCGTTGTATTTCCATTCTATTCATTTGATATTTTGTTTATATGATTTTATTATTTCAGTGGGAAGCAACTTGAGAATGGATCACCTCAGTCCGCATCATCCACGTGTATTCTTAATCTCCCAAATACATCAATATCAAACCTCAATGCCTTTGAACTTTTATTTAATTTACTTTTTTTTATCTCTATCTATTGCTTCATAGATAAATATCATAGTTTGAATATATATTCTTTTATATATTGACCATTTGCCTTAATAGTTAGTAGCTATCGATGATTTACCTCCTCCATATTGATCTAAAAATGAATTAACAAAGATACTAGAGACAAACGAATCACCCTTTACCATATAGATAAACACCATAGTTAATTGAGTATCATCGTCCAAAAGTTGAAGCATTTTATAAGTGGGCAACACAAATAGAACTTCATTGATTTCAAATCAAATCACTCAAGACAATATCTTGCACTCTTTTCTTCAAGTGGGTTTGCAAGAGAAAATTTAACCAATGTTTGATCTACAAGCCTTAACCTAAGAGTGTTTTTTTTTTTATATGTCATTCAATGTATGGAATGATGTGGCAAATGTAATCATAACAGATCTTGTTACCTTATCACCCTAATAAAATCTCTTAATACAAATTGAGGACCAATGTATAAGATAAATAAACACAGAAATTCACTTGGCCTTCAAAATGATATCATAAAAGAAAAGAAGATAACTAAATATCTGTAAGCAATGTGTAGTATAATACACTGGCCAACATTTTTTTTTCTTTTTCAAAGTCTTTCAAACAGCTACAGGATAAGATGCACCTTCTGACACAATCTGAACAATGATTTTTTCACCAATCTTTCAATCAATTTATGAAGTAATTGAAAAATCTACTTTACATCTTTGATTGCATCTGATGCATCTATAGATCACAAAAAAAGAAAAAAAAAATAACACTTGAACTATTTGCAATAAAAAAAATGCAAAAGAACAACCTCTATTACGGATTCATCTGTCATACTTATAGCATATCATGCCTTTCTGTATTCTTCTTTTAAAGAACAAGATCTTTCTATTTCTCTAAAAAGTAACTTGTGCTTCGTACAAAGGAAGCTCCAAACCAACCATGACTGTATTCTCCCACTAATTTCTACATTTCCATAAACAACATGTTCTTTATCAAATTGAATGGTAAAGCATAACCACAGATACCCAGCATATATTTGAGATAAAGACTTTTCTTGTTCATTCAATCATTCCCTCACAACATCATAATATATATATACATCATGGAGAATCTTCAAAAATTAACTTCTGATATCTGAAATTTGACAAGCTGCAACTTTATTTCTTGTTCCGACATGATAATTTTTCATTTTGATAACACAGACCAATATTAAATTCCATAGACTTGGACTCCAAGCTCATTGCATTAGAACTTTCTTGCAATGTTCCCATATGACATCAATTATCTTTGATTTGTTTGTTAGTGTCATATCTTCAAAATAGCACAAGATCAGCAATAAACAATTGATAATTAACAAATAAAAATTGGAAACATTAAACAGAACGTAAGTTTCTAAATTGCGCTCTAAGTTTGTTTGCCATCTAGAGTTTTCAAATTGCTTTAATTATGGAACAGATACAAAAAATTGATTGCTTTACTTTAATTAAAACATGGCCTGGAAGTGTTGAAGAGAAAGCATAATTACCGCATAGTCACTCAAGAGTGCAAACAAACAATTACTATTGATGTTGGAGCTTATTTGTTCTCGGATTAATTCTATTGTTAGTAGAATCTAGAAGCGTGGTTTTTTAGTTTAATTAGAACCTAATACCTATCAAAATTTCTTCTTGCAATACTAGTTTCTTCATGAAGTATATTGCGAGAAAAGCAAATTAAAAATTTTAATATCTAAGTTCTTGCTTGGAACTTGATTACATCTATAAAATTGAATTACTTTTTGATCTTTTTCATAATATTTCAAGCATTGGCATTGCACAAATGGATATACCATGATTAATGATATATTATAGAATCATGTTTTGTCACTTCAAGGTTAAAAATCTCGAGTTGTGCCAAAGTTCCGATATTTGACTAGAACCATAATGATTCGGTATTGTACCGATGTTTCAATGCATGGTGTCAATGCCGAGTAGGTTTTAGATCTTGTACCATATTAGGTAAAATAGTCGAAATATATCATTTTAAAAAATTATCAAAGCTCAATATCATTATATTTCTTTCTGTTCTCCACTCTGAATCATTAAATCGACCATTATTGATCAAATTAAACATGGGTCAACTTTCTTACATAAAGTGTCTATCCATATATTTCTCCCACTGGTCACCACTCCTCTACTAGTATAGAAACCAATACCATACAAACTCTTCCACCACCAAACGAACACATCATCTCAGTTCACTAATCATCACCATATTATTCCCCTATTTCTCATTCTCCTCCCCTGTTATTGCAAACGCCGATCTCAATCAAAACAAGAAAAGCAAACGCAGGCACCAAAAGGAACATGACAACAACAGCAACCACAAAGCTGTTGCAAACCATACACAAGTCAACTAACTATCGCTTTACAAACCATTACACTATAGTTGCTCTATTTAAGGTTCAAGTATAACTACCCTGTAGTAATTTTGATGTGATCAACCAAGTCAAGTTAAGTCATGTTGTATTTGATCCTTGTGTCTAAGTGTGCAGGAACTTAGGAGCACGAGAATTTGAGCGAAAGACGCAGCTAGCGAGAAGGATGACACGGGAAAAAGTCAACTGGCTCGGAGGTGCTGTGGAAGAGTATGCTGGCGGACGAGAAGGAAGCGTGCGACGTTTCCAAGGGACGAGAAGCCGGAGAGGAAGATTGCTCGAGGATAAAGATCAGCTAAGGAGTTGATCTGCTGTAGGGAAGGCGCCTTCAATGGCTTAAAAGGCGTCTTCCATGAACAGTGCTGAAGGCGCCTTCCAATCAGTTGAAGGCGCCTTCCCTAACCGTTAGCCGAAGATAAAACCTTATCTTCGGCGGATAAAGTTTTCCACTCGAAGGCGCCTTGAGTCCTCTTGAAGGCGCCTTCTACCCACAGATAGGATTTTCCAAGAGCTATAAAAAGACTCCTGGAGGTAGGAATTAATCAACAACTTCTGTAATCAATTCTTAGTTTATTTCTGAGCGTTCAAAGAGTGTAAGAGACTTCTCCACCTTCAATGAAGGAGATTTTTAAATGCTTTCATCTGCCTTGGATTAACAACCACCTAGGTTGTAACCAAGTAATTCTTCTATCTCTTTTATTTTATTAATTTTTTAATTAATTTATTATAATTATGTTACTAATCTAAGTTGAAAGAATGAGAAAGGGATTATTTTCATTTCAAGCTATTCACCCCCCTCTAGCCGGCCTCACCAGGACCTATATCAGGAACCTCTAACAATGAGTTATAGAACAGGAGGTAGAGAAGTACTATCCCTCTAACGCATCTTGAAATCATCAACAAGTGATGCTCGTCTGATCCCGTAGATGATATGCAGCTAATTTAGCAAACTCTATATCCGTGCAAGTCTTGTACTCAAATATACCCGGCAGGTTATCTAACCAGGTACAAGCAACCCAAGGATCGGAATTTCTATGAAACAGAGTAAATCGATCCTTTACTAACTGAGCCAACAATAATATGCGGGCTCTATCCTTTAACCAACTACTAGTAATAGGAGTTGGTACGGTTGGTGGTATTTCCATGAGACTGTAATATGTGACCTCCAATAATGGTTGACTGTGTAGGTCCTTGCTTTCTGACTTGGTATCAATTAGTGCTTAGAAGAATCTGCATTCTCTATATTAGGGTCAGGTCCCGCAGGGTTAACAGGTCGCTTCCATAAAATAAACAAAGTAGTGAATCCAAAAGATATAACAATACTAGAGATATACCTTACTTCCTATAGCTCGGAAATGTCCTATCGCTGCTGAGTCTCAAAACTCAAAAGTCACATCGAGAAAGCAAATCAAGAAATCTAAAACATAAAAATAGGCTTCACAAACTATGACTCTGATACCAATAAAATTGTCACGCCCGGAGGTATACTTGTCTAACAGAACGGACGATACCCTCTAGTGACAATATACGATACAACATGATATAGCCCACAAAGCTAGAAATAAATACAACAGAAGATAAAGATAACTAACTATGCAATAGAAGGATTTACACAATCCCACATAACATAGAAAACATAAATGGACTGCGTGTCTACATAGCTTAACACAACGAATATCACAACCAAATACAGATACACCACAAGACTAAAATCCACGAACCAGAACCAAACCAAATGTAAATACAAAACAGCAAAACATAACATAGAAAACATAATCTCGAATGTGATGTGGGGCTGGCAGCCAGGACCTCTGAGCGACATGACACACCCTCTACTTGCTAACCTAGAAATAAAGGGAAAGCAAGGGGTAGTGACTAAAAAATAACTCAGTGGGTATAAGACAGATAGTGTATAATACTACTATAAGGAGATTAAAGAATACAATCTCAGTTAAAATACTTACTTCAAAGGTAGGAGCACCAAAATAATAATTTGGTAATCAACAACATAATCAATAACATAACACCCACTAACCTGCTCAATTAAATCTAACCAATAAATCGGGAGTACCTATAATACATCCCCACCAGCATGAATAAATACATGACCAATATATAACAAGTACTTACTCCAGGAGAATGCTCTACCATGGATGGTCCTATGGCAGATAGGGTAAGCAAATAGTCACTATCTATGGGTGAACTCGCTACCAGGAATGATCTCATGGGTAGACTAGGTATACACGTAGCTATCTAGTTACATACTACACGCAAACTCGCTATCGCAAATGGCTCATGGGCAAGTCATATGTATCATGATCACTAATGACTCTCTCAAACACGAATGGGAGACAATGGTCGACAAGATATATCAATGTAAGTCTAACCTCACTAGCATTTAGGAATGAGCCTAAATAACAATCAAAGCCTAGTAGGGTATTCGATATCCTACAATACGGTATGGTTACACAAGCATGAATAAATATCAAGCTGATAACGTAATTCAATATTCTACGGCTATGCTACGGTATAGTGTTGCTAGCATAATAACATGACCATAAATGGTCATAAATAGCATGGATAACAATGAGACTGCATGGATATCAAATAAGATCAATATACAAGTTCAAGCTCAAGAAGCAAAAGCGAATAGAGTCAAGGTAAATATAATTATCAACAAGAATAACAAGTCATGCACTAAGGTTAATGAACTATGAAAGCAAGGGAAGAAAATACCCACCTTAAATATAGATAGTTGCTGAAACTATCCTCGCATCAGAGTGCTCGTCTCATATCAGTAACATTTATCATAGAATACAAATCATAGCTAAGTTCTATCATGGACGAAATAGCTAAGCCAAATCCTTCACTATTAGGAAAACCCTAATTGATTCAAATCATCAATTCAATTAATTAACCCCAATTCAACTCACTGCTATCCTTTTTCCCTTCTTCATATCTACTTAATTATAACCTTGATTAACAAAGATTTTTCCAAGATGATTCATGTAATCCTAACCAATCAGAATTTTACCAACTGAGCTTAGATTTATCAAATTGATAATCTGTTTTGGAAAGGTTTGTTACCTAAATCTGGTGGCACTTGGCTATTCCGGCAATGGCTCATGGTAGCATCCAGTCATGGGTGAAGGAAGTGGCAGCCACTGGAGAGAGTCAGCTGTAGGTTCCGGCCTTTGGGCTATCGGCGAACCAACCGGCCAACCGTGGCCGCGAGGAAAAAGGACAACAGTGTTATGCGGAGTCCGACGATGGCTGAGTGTGAGGGAGTGTAGTAGGTTAGTTCTCCGGCTAAATATGAGCTCTTCAGAGATGATCCTCCGCAGCCAACCCTATTCCTCCATCTGGAACAGAAACTGTAGGAGAAGTGGGCGCAGCCAACTCTAAGGGCAAGAGGGGAGGCAGATTCGAGGAAGAGGGAAAATCCGGGAATGAAGAGAGGAGAGTTTAGGTTTTATATATAATAACTTAGGTTAAATAATTCCAACATTATGTTAATCAAAATGATCAACTCCTTTTTGGGTGATATTCCAAACAAATTTTTTCCTAATCCAATAAATTCATCCCCTTAAAATGTGTTATATAAACTTCGTTTAAATTCTAAAAAAATTTTCATAAAATATTCTAAGTTTATTTCTTAAATAACACTTATTACTTAATTATCGTATCTGGCAATAGTGATATTATTGGTAAAAAAATGGCAATGTTGGTAATGTTAACTAACATCTAGTTACAACTCAGGTAACTACCTTGAAATTGTGTGTTTTCTAAATTATATATTTGTAATAAAAATATTCATGGTAGAATTAATAATTTTTTATTGTCATAGAGTCAAAATTAAAGAATGTGAGTCATAGAGATATTAGTGATTATACTAAATGTAAGTTGTTCATTGGTATGTTAATGAAGTTGTAGAAGGTCGAATTACATCCACAGATCCAAAAGGAAAAATGTATCACATTCTTCTTGGTGAATATTGTTGGAAAGTATGGATTGATAGAGTTTTAGTGGATAAGATGGACCTAATTCGATCAAATGATGAAATATTTTGTCTTGAGGATGCAATAAAAGCACAATCACTTGGTTATCAAAGTTTATAGTTTTGTGTGACTGATATAGATTCTACTAATTTTAAAATCATATACTTTTTGTATGAAAAAAATCATGTTAGTAGTTTGGATTGTTTTTTCTTATTAGGAGACTTATTGTTTTGTTTAAGTACGATGTTGATGATTATATATGGTATTGTAATTGTTTGAGTTTTGATTTTACAATTGTGTATCTAATATTATAATTATGTGCAGTAATGTATGTAGTATTATGATTGTGTAGATATCTGTATGTGGTATTATAAATGTGTGATATCTATATATGATATTATAATTGTGTGGTGCTGATAATTGTATGTGGTTGACATTACATTCTAATTGCATCGTGTACCGCGAGCTAGGGATATTGTTAATCGTAATGCCCACCGTGAGCTGTAGATATTGTTAACTATAGCACGCACTATGAGCTATGAAAAATGTTAATCGCAACACACATAATGAGCTACAGATGCAGTTAACTGTAGTGTGCACTGCAAGCTACATATGTTGTTAACGTAGTGCGCACAGTGAGTTGTAGATGTTGTTAACCGTAGTACGAACCACGAGCTACTGATGTTGTTAACCACAGCGTGCAACCACACACTGTAAATTGAGTTAACCATAGCTTGTTGGCATGTACTGGTGATGTCTTATGATTTTCAATAACTTGCAGTTTAGAATAATTGTACCTTGCAAAAAGTCAAATTTGTTATAGTATCAATTCCATTAAGTAGTTGGTAACTTCTTTATTTACATGCATTCAAATTAAAGAGGTGGTATTGTGTTACTACTCTCTTCATATTTTGTATGAGTTTTCCTCTTTCTCTAAAAGTTTTTGGAGATGAAAACTTTAGTGGATTGCTCATTCATAAAGCGATCAAAGATGGCGGACCTTGGAGTAGTAGTCGCTAGACTGTGAACTAAGTAAACAATGATTGTGTCTTTGTGTGTTTTTGTCTTTATTAATTTCACTACAACTATGATTTGACTTATGAAGAGAAAAGAAAAGTTTTAAAATATGAGATTCACCTCCTCCCTCTCTCGTTTCACATTCCTCTTGGTGGATCTTGTTGGAAAGTATGATTGGATAGAGTTTTTGTGGAGAAGGTGGACCTAATTTGACCAAATGATAAAATGCTTTTTCTCGAGGATGCAATAGAAAACTGACACCGAGCATAATATATATATTATTCTAGGGCATGAAGTTACAAAGGGATTAATAAGAAAATAAGAGATAAGTAACACAAAAAAAGGAATAGCCTAAATCAGGCTTAAACTTATTATGAAAGCAAAAGTGCAAAGAAAAAGAGATGTAACCGTAACATGTCTTGAGTGAAACCAATTGATTCAATATCAAAATAACTTGTCCTAAACATCATCTAAGTATAGATTTATATAGCTCTCAAAATCCTAAAAAAAATCTAAACATAAAAAATAATCAACTAGACTTATTCCCTATAATTTAGGATAAATTAACTAACATGACTTAGTTCTCTAAGATTTAGGACAAAAATTAAATATAATTAAGAAAAAATAAACTAAACTTAATTAACAGATAACTAATTAAAAAAATTCAAAAGATGTAAATCTGAATACTTTAGATCCACTCTTACATCGTAGCCTTATCGGAGAACATAAATTGATCTAATATTGGATGCTCCTGCATCAGATGTCCCAGGTTGAAAAAACTCATCCTCGAGTTTAAAATAGTATCAGGTGGTAGCCCAAGAGGAAGATCCTCTAGCACTAAATCGACAATATTTATTTGTTGACGATAGATGTGTGTTAGAGTTGCTTTATTTGATTTTTGTCTTCCAAATCGGTGCTTGATAAGGAGTAAGATGGTCACAACCCATGTTTGTAAAATTGTGATCTTGGATTGTAGGATTGTATGATCCTGCGATCTTGGATCGTAGGATTGTACAATCCTACAATCCAGAAGCATAAATCGATCCAGGATCATGCAGAATCGATTTTGTAGTAGGATCGTTGCAGGATTTGTATGATCTGAACAGAATCGGTAGGATCATAACAGGATCAGAGTAGAATTAGAGCAGGATCGGTGGAAGTTTTGAGAGGTCATAACTTTTGACTCGGATTGAACTACGGGGCCTATAATATATCAAATCAAAGCTCGTTTAGAAATCTTTAATAACTTTTAAAGTTTTTTATTATCTTTTTTTTTGTCTTGTTAGGGTTTTAAATTATTTAAACATATGTTTAATTATTTTTGAGTTAATTTTAAATCAATATTATTCTGTCATTTCTTTTTCCTAAAATGATGAATTTTTGGATGCCTATTGTCTAGTATTGTGTGTCATCAATCAGCATTTAGAAGATTATTTCCAGCATTCATATTTAAATCAAAGGATTCAATAGCTTCTGTTATGTACGTTAGGTGCTTTGTTGGCCTTTAAATTGGATCATCTTATAAATCAAGGAAATATTTTTGAGGTTGAATGTGTTATTATTATTGTGTGTGAGAATGGTAGTTAAATTACTAGTTAATTTAAATTTGTACATGTAGTAATGTAATATGAGGTGTTGAGTGCAAATGATTACATATATATGCAAAATTAGTTATCTATTTGTATGTAAATAAATTTTTTAGGTATTTTTTTTATAATTATTAATCATGTATGATAAGATTTAAAGGATTTTTGGTAGGTTTGTATGATTCGACAATTCGATCCCAACCGATCCGATCCTGACCCTAAATTGATTTTGTATAGGATCACGATTCTACAAACTATGGTCTCAGCTCTCTTCTTAAACTTCACGTTGTAAGCCAAGAGATAAATCATGCATGAATAATGTTCTTCTTCGAGTTCAATATCATACTTTTGCCTCATAGAATCAAAATACTTCCATCCTTCATCAACCTTCCTAGTGCGAGAACGTGTAGACAACACCAAGATGAACATGATGTTTGTGGGCTCATTTTCTATATCAAGAATCACTTTAAATAGCTCCAATTCTTCCAAACCAAATCCATGCTGAGCATAAGGGGTGATCATAGTATTGAATGAGACCATGTTGCGTTGGTGCATCATCTCAAAAAGCATATTCGCATCCTTGAGATTTCCACACTTCGCGTACATGGAAACTAGTGCATTATCAACAGGGATTTGATTTCTTGGAGACTCAATCTTAATGGTTTTTCCATGCATTTGCTTCCCTTGGGATGGGGATGAAAAATTCAAGCATGCAATGATGGTGTATAGAAAGATGCAATTGTCTAATTTAACCCTAGCTCGTTGTGTATCGCAGAAACATTCAAGGCCTTCCTATGAGAACTCATCATTGAGCAAGTATCCTGAATAATCATGTTCCACATGACCAAATCAGGATCATCAACCTCCTTGAAGACCTTTATCGCATTGACTATCCAGCCAACCTTTGAGTACAGGTCAATCAAGCCATTATCAACTTGAGATTTTCTTGCAAAATCATTCTTGGTCATATACACATGGAACTATGCATCGCCGGCTGAATCCTTCGTGACCATGAATATTATGAGCATGTTGGCGAGCATGAACATGTCAATCTTGAAGCCTTTCTCACCATTACCTAAAACAAGTTAAGGACTTTTAGTCCCTACTGGTGTTGTCCAAACACAATGATCATGCAATTCCAAGAAACAACATCCCTTTTGTAGAATATCTCATCAAAAACTAGCTCGACTTTGACCAAAAAGTCAGCTTTATTATAGCTACTAATGAGGGCATTGTTAATGGAGACATAGGAGTCCAGACCTAAGGCGATGGTGAGGGAGTGGAACTGCTCGATGACATTGATGACATATGAGATGATAGAGGAGAGGGTGAAGCCATTGGCATTGGAGCCGAGGTAGCACATGCAAGAAAAAAAGCGGATGACATCGCAAGTGTAGGCGCCACCCTTGGCAGTTGTGAAGGTGGGGAGGAGAGTGTTATAGCAAGTTGGAAGGCTGCTTTAGTGTTTGACTAAACGGCTAGCAGTAGAAGAAACATCCAAGAATAGGACTTGAGCAAGCTGATGAAGTAGATACTGTAGCCCGTACCATCGAGAAGAGAAGAAGGAACCATAGTAGGGAAAGAACCGGAAGAGAGAATAGCCTTGAGTGATAGAATATTCATTATCTTCAATACCTTCATCCATTTTTGCAAATGATATTAATATTCTATCCTCCTTTGGACTACTTTGCAATTATATATCTAAGGACATAGTTGATTGTTTAGTTCTTTGTACCTTAGAAGAATTTAATTCCCTCTCAATATTGCTTTTAACATTATTAGGCCCTGCAGTTTGCTTCACTTCATTGAGTTAAAAACCAACACAATCATGATCTTCATCATAGAGTCAATCAGCTCAATTGGGATCAGTCGATCCTCCCATATGTAACTTGGAGTGGAAATGGGGACTTCAATGGATGCGCTCCCCACCAAGTGGAAAGCATTAGAGATAAGAGAAGATTCTTCTTCTTCCTCCAAGATAGTAGTAGCATCTCTTTCATTCTCATCCTCTTCTTTAGGGTCTTTCTCCTCTTTGTCATCATAAATTCGATCACTAAATATTTTGATCTTGTCGTTGTCTCCACCACCTCATGTGATTGGACGACCGAAAGAGTAAAATTAGTCGTATACAGAGGGTAACCGTTAAACTAGGCATCTCGTGGATTACCATGAAATGAAGTTCGAATCCATATAAGGAAGACTCTAATTTGTAGTTAAAGGGTCCCCAATTCGTGCTAAGAAGTGATTGGTGTAATTTAGATTGTATGATCGGGGTCCCTAGGTAACAATAGGATAACCATTAAATTGGACTTTCTATGTTATCCTTCTCACTTAATAGCATTGGATATAAATAGGAAAAATACTCCGATGAGACTATCATAGGGTAGTATTGATAAATAGTTAGGTTTCCTATGAGGTATAAACTTAGAGGACAAGGACTTGGCTATCTATATTATATTAAGGAGCATTATAACGAAGTCAACATCCTAGAACTTCCTTCCCAAGGCAAACTTCCTTAAGTAATTCTTCCACCAGACCTCTCTCTTTCTAGCTCTCTCTAGCTTCCACTCTTCTTCTAGTTTCTGAACCATGGTTTTTCATTAGTCTAGACAATTCTCTTTGAAACATCCCTAGTGCTTTCCACTAGTCCCTGAAGATCAATAATTTTATTACTTAACGACTATTCTGTACACTTATAAATAGACAACACCAACCTTGACATAAAATGAAGATGAGTCTGAGGAGGAAGGATTATTGTCTCAAGAATAAGAGAACTTGGAGATTGAGAGGTGCTCAACATCTGAAGAGCATGATGAAGAACTTCAACCTCAAGGATTGAGGGAGAGAGACCTGTGACATCGAAACAAGAAGAACTCTCTACGTACATAGCCAATAAGGAAGTAGAGTGTGTCACTAATGTGGTCTAAATCGCAAATGCATGATATGTGTCGTCAAGTAATACAAAGATTGAATCCACAGGAATTGATGGTCAAGTACTAGTTTACTATTCAAATGTAATTGTCTAGATAAAACTTTGGTTTGGTTTGTGAGAAAACTATAAATCTGTAGAGATAAATCAGAGAATTGAGTGAGAAGGAGAAAAGAAAAAAGAGTCATCTTAGTCAAATTGATTGAAGAAGCTATTCCAAGATTTCAGTTTCACCTCAATGAATATAAACACTTAATCTATTGTTTAGTTTCCTATCCTCAATGATAATTTAGGTAGGTAGACTATCTTATGTATCCAATGTGAACTTTTAGGACTACACTAACGTATCCGTTCAAATTCATCGTCTACTTTTAGAACAATAGAGCTTGGGGATTGCTTTCCTAAGGAGATGCTAGTTACGTGATCCCAGAACCCCTGAGATACCTACTCCTACTTTATTGCAATGAATTGGTACAAATCCATTAAGTTCTATGATAGTCTATTGCTCCTCGTGACATATCGATCTAATTTCGTAGTCGACTCTCTACTTCTCAGGTTTCTACGGATCGAAGGATTAGGGTTTCCTTTCAATTCATCCCCAAATCCTCATGGAACACAAATCTTATACTTTTCATATCGAGATCATGTGTACATAGCAGGCTTGGATCATAAACACATATTTCATCCAATAATAAACATACAAACTCAATAGAATAAATAAAATAGTATCTACACACCAAGACATTACTCCCTAATCTTAGAGTCAAAAAGACTACTCTATAATCATGCGATTATAATCAAAATTCATCATGAAATCAGTTACAATAAAGTAAAGTTTATAAATTCAAAAATATGAAGAAGAAAGCATAGTCTTGTTGCGAAGAGTTGACTCTAGATGCTCCAATCTCCAATCTGAGTGTGGGGCATCGAATCTCCTTGAATCCATTCTCTGAGGTCTTTGAGGAGCCCTTGGATGACTCCCAAACAAGATCCCCAATTTTCAATCTAAAAATAGCTTCTATACCATGTTTCCTGGGTGCCAGACACAGGCATGGCCATGGGGGTGGCGGGGCCTGGGGCGGAGACTACTATTGTCGGAGTCTGCCATGGGCATGGCCACGGGTGTGGCGGTGTCATGCCTCGGAAGTATGACTGCCCAACAAATAGACAACATCTCCTCCCTTATGACAATATATTAAACATAGATACATTATCACAAAGTTGTAAGTATAATAATTACAACTCACATGGTTGAAAATAAACACAGTGGAAGATAGAGGGAGTTACACAATCTACTCACAACATGAAAATTAAAAGTGACTATGTGTTGGTATGGCTTAATACAATAAATACAAATATACCAAAAGACTAAAATCCATGAATAAAACCAAAATACAACTACAAAGCAACAAAGCATAACGTGGAAAATATGATCTCAAGTGTGATGTGAGATTGGCAGTCAGGACCTCTTAGTGACACGACACATCCTCTACTTACTAACCTGGAAATAAAAAGAAAGGCAAGGGGCAGTGAGTACAAAATATTTAGTGAATATAAGATAGATAGTGTATGATTAATATAGTGTAAGGAGATAAAAGGAAATACAATATCAGGAAAATACTTACTACAAAAGTAAGAGTGTGACTATAATTGTCTGCTAACAAAAAGCATAACCAACAATATACTACTCCACTAACTTGCTCAACTAGGTGTAACCAATAAATCGAGAGTATATACTGTACATCTAAACTTGCAGGAACAAATGCATAACCAACATATAACAAGTTTTGACTAGCACAACATCGTACCACGAATGAGTCTCGTGAGTAGTCAGGATATACAATTAGCCACTACCCACGGGAGAATGCTCTACCATGGATAGTCCTATAGGCGGACAGGAAGATGGTAGCTATCTAGCTCCTTAGCCACTGACTATGGGAAAATGCTCTACAACGGATGATCCCGTGGATAGTCAGAGTATGTAAATAGTTACTGTATATGGGAGAATGCTCTACCACAGATGATCCTGTGGACAGTCAGGGTATGTAAATAGTCATTGTTTGTGGGAGAACTCTCTACCACAGATGGTACCTTGGACAGACAAGAAGTGTAAGTATACAAATCAAAAATAATAAGTAAGCAGTGACAATCGCCTCCAAGAGTAAACTCTGCTAGTTACACTATAGTATGGTCTCACTAGCATATAGTCACAAGCCCAAATAACCACTACAGTCTACATGCGATAGCTCAATATCGCTAACTGATCTAATGATCAATTCAATGCATAGACATGCAATAAGTAACAAGTCTAATAACATGTGTCAAAGTACCATAATAGTAAGTACAATAGTAACAATCTCAATCAAGGGAATCCTAGTCATCTAGTAATAATATCTCAACTAACTCCCTTTCATCATGAATACAGTAAACCAATGCCTTTGTAATCAAGTATTCATGTGGGTTGGTCCAAAGGAGATAACCTACTGGAATACTCTACCCCTCTACTAGCATATGATATCTATTACATATAGGTAGGTATAGTTTCGTTGAAATATATACACTCGCGTATGTATACATAAGTATACTTATAGGTACAAGCCTAATTGTATAACTAGAATGTCATGTAAATGCATGAGTGTCAATCAGTAACTATGCTAGGGTCTAGTAATATCATACATATCCAAATAATACATACACGAAAATAAAGGAGACTGCATAGATATCAAAATAGATCAAAATATAAGATCAAGTAATAAAAGGTCAAGCTCAAGAAGTAACATAGAGTAAATATCAAGGTAAAATTAGCTACTACACAAGTAATGCAATTAACAAAATCCTGCACTAAGATCAAAAATCTAAAGAAGGCAAGCAGGAGCTACCCACTTGATATGTAGATCGTGCTGAATGTCTTTGCGTCGTAAGGCTTGTCTCAAATTAGTATCCTGCAACATAGAATATATATATTATAGCTAAGCTCTATCATAAAGCAAATAGCTAAACTTGATCCTAATCTGATTAGTATACCATTTTTTAATTTCATTTAATGATCCAATACTTCTTTCATGGTTAATCTCCTTATGAATTAATCCAATTAGTTAACCCTTCTTAACATGCTTCAATTATCCAAACAAGCCATAAACTAACAATCCAACCATTCTATAAATCTATACTTAATTAAGTCTACTCCTTAACCATATTTAATTGTTTAATTAATCAAGCAAAACTTACCATCGATTCAATTCAAACCTTACTGTTACTGTTGGCATGGATAAGTAATTGAATGAAATTTCACCCGTCAACCTCACCAACATTATTAGCGAATTTAATCAACACAATCGAACAACTAAATTTCATATTGCACTCGTTAACAAGATTGGTTAATTAATTCAAACAAAGCTTAGGTAAGACAAATTTGTTACCCTTTAGCTTCTTCGATAGTGATATGGGATGCAGCAGGTGGTTATGGGCTGGCGGCAATGGCTCCCATCTAACAAAGCAATAGTCAGTAGGGCAGGTGTTGGGATTTTCGGGCCGCAAAAACCGCCTTTTTGCGTTGCGGAAACCCCAAATCTCCCATGCCACCGGATCCGTGCGAAGTTTATAAACAAAATTTCATGTACGAGTTTACTAAAGACTAGATCTACTTTAGATCTACAAGATAAGAGTTTTACCCTTGATGCGAAGCCCTTCGCAATCCCGCTCGTCCATGGTTCGTCGCCGGATCTCGAGAGTATCAAAGTAGATACTCCTCTATGTGTATCCATACAAGCAAGAGATGGAGAGACCAAACAAAAGGTCTGCTAGCACCTTTTAGGGTTCGGCCAAGGGAGGAGAGGGAGAGAACAGAAGAGCTTGAGGAAGAAGATGACTTGAATGAAAAATCAATTCAAGGTTGTAACTCCACTTAAGTGGTCGGCCACCT
Source organism: Zingiber officinale (assembly GCF_018446385.1). Lineage (NCBI taxonomy): Eukaryota > Viridiplantae > Streptophyta > Magnoliopsida > Zingiberales > Zingiberaceae > Zingiber > Zingiber officinale. The sequence continues at coordinate 21,787,308 of NC_055989.1, forward strand.
TTGAAAAAGGTTTATATACTCCATGGAATTTCAAGAGTCAAAAACTCTTGATCTCCCTCATGAGGTGGCACATACATGTGCTAGCCTTGATGATGTGGAGCATCACCATTGGCCCACTTAATGCCAACTCACCAATGAGGTGGCAAATGGTCAAGTCAAACTTGACCCTTTATCTTCCTCTCAAGTCAAGTCAAACTTGACCACTTCTCTCCCTTGGTTGATCTAATCTAACCATTGGTTCAAGTTAATTTTAATTTAATGAATCTCTATTCATTGAATTAAATTAATCAAATGAGTCTAAGTCCAAATTAGACTCACGTAACACATGAACCAAATTGAGTCCAACTCAATTAGCCTAATTTGGATTACTCTTAATCCAATTTGGTTCATCACATGAACCTAATTCTTTAGGTTCATCAAATGAACCTAATCTCCATCTAATTACCCTTTGTGTGTGACCCTATAGGTTCTTGTAACATTGGCAATGATCCTAAACCCATTTAGAAGCATAAGTAATGAGCGGTATCTAGCAACACATCATTACTACCCAAGTTACAATAATGTTGAGATCCAATATCACCTTGTGACTACTAATTGTGACTCCTCACAATATATGACAAGTGTCCTTCTATCCTAGACATCTAGATTGATTAATATGAGGCATAGACCATGTCATCCTCTAATCAATCTAAATCTTGAACTCCAAGTAGACTCACTCGATCAAATGAGCTCAATATCTTATATTGACTCATTTGGGCATGGTCATGCACTTAGTGGTCTCACTCTATCAAGAATATCGATGTCTCTCCCGTCATATAGGAGGGATAGATCCCATCTACATCACTCACATCCCTCCGTATAATTTGTTACATACCCAGTAATCGTCATTATAGTCCACCCAGATACGGGTGACGTTTGACGAAGCCAAAGTACGTAACTCCTTATGTAGGGAACCATGGTGACTTCAGGTCAGGACTAGTAGTCATACTAATAGCCACATGAGAAAGTATATGACACTCAGATAATGATCCATGATACTTTCTCATGGCGGGTCATTCAGTATACATTCTCTAATGCATACCCATGTGTCAACCTGATATCTCCATATCCATAACTTGTGAGATCAAGTTATCTAGTTGACCTACATGCTAGTCTCATCGCATTAACATTGTCCCTGAATGTTAATACTCGACTAGGAATGATTAAGAGTAGTGTTCCCTATATCATCTCACTATCGGTTCAACTAACCGATTGATATAGGTAAGAACGCTCTACTCAAGGATGATATTATACTTAATTATTTGGCACCAATACAAGTAAGTATAATAACCAAAACAAATACCTTTATTTATATACAAGAATATGATACAATGAGTCCATACAACAATCATCAAATGATTGGCTCTATGGCTCAAACTAACAATCTCCCACTAGCACTAGTGTCAATCAATGTAGGCTCTAAGGCCTAATGACCTAGTGTGACCATCATGCTTTCTCTGTGCCAAAGCCTTGGTCAAGGGATCTGTAATGTTAGCCTCTGTGGGTACTCTGTAAATCTTCACATCTCCTCTCTCGATAATTTCTCGAATGAGATGGAAGCGCCGTAGTATGTGTTTGTCCGCTGGTGTGAGCGAGGTTCCTTAGCCTACGCAATTGCTCTATTGTTGTCACAATAGAGCTCAATAGGGTCAGCGATGCTAGGAACCACCCCAAGTTCAGTGATGAACTTGCGGATCCAAACTGCCTCCTTTGCTGCTTCTGATGTAGCAATATACTCGGCCTCTGTCGTAGAATCAGCGACTGTGTCCTGCTTCGAACTCTTCCAGCTCACAGCACCAGCATTTATGCAAAACACGAACCCTGACTGCGATCGATAATCATCCTGGTCGGTCTGGAAGCTGGCATCACTGTAACCCTTTACAGCTAGCTCATCATCGCCTCCATATATTAAGAAATATTCTTTAGTCCTTCTTAAGTACTTAAGAATATTTTTGACTGCTATCTAGTGACTTTCAACTAAATCTGACTAGTATCTGCTCGTCATGCTCAAAGCATACGAGACATCAGGATGAGTACATAGCATGGCGTACATGATAGATCCTATGGCTGAGGCATAAGGGATCTGATCCATGCGGTCTCTCTCCTCTCTAGAAGAGGGACCTTGAGTCTTCGAAAGACTCACGCCATGTGACATCGGCAGAAATCCCTTCTTGGAGTTCTGCATGGCAAACCATAGGAGTACCTTGTCAATATATGTACTCTGACTTAGGCCAAGCACCCTCTTAGATCTATCTCTATAGATATGTATGCCTAGAATGCGGGATGCTTCACCTAAGTCCTTCATTGAGAAATAAGTCCCTAGCCAAGTCTTGACAGATTGTAGCAAAGGGATGTCTTTCCCAATGAGTAGTATGTCATTCACATACAATATAAGGAAGACAACTGTGCTCTCAACAACCTTCTTGTAGACACAAGGTTCATCTTCGTTCTTGATGAAACCAAACTGTTTGATTATATCATCGAATCAAAGATTCCAGCTCCGAGAAGCTTGCTTTAGTCCATAAATGGACCTATACAGCTTGCATACTCTGCCAGTATGTTGTGGATCTACAAAATCCTCAGGTTGTGTCATGTACACATCCTCAAGCAGGTTTCCATTCAGAAACGCGGTTTTGACATCCATCTGCCATATCTCATAGTCATGGTATGTTGCAATAGCAAGCATGATCCGATTGGACTTAAACATCGCTACTGGAGAAAAGGTTTCATCAAGTTCCTTCCTTTGACCACCTTGTGTTGCTTGCGCCCTCCTCGTAACTCCGTCTCGAGTGGACCTTCCACCGCTCCAATTTTGTACATTACAATGGTGAAACTCGAGTTACATTCGAGTCTAAACTAATTTACAACAAGAATTAATAGAGAAAGGCACGACGTGCATGCCGTGAATTAAGTACAACACGCGCAAACACATAAAATGGCACGCAGACCGTATTATGAATTACAACACAATATTTCTAATCAAATTGGGTCTTTTGGGCCATGACTATCATAAAATATTTAATTAATTGCTTGTGTGTGTATATGTGATGCATGCTAGATTAAGTAATTAATTAGTGCCTTAACGGTTAGATTAGATCTAGATTGTGTACAAGATGCACCCTTAACGATTAGATTAGATCTAAATCGCGCACATCATCGATTAGATTAGATCTAAATCGCGCCAACTCGTAATGTCTACCATGCCGTAATACCTATCACTACCTCGATCGCATGTTGTTGTTAAATCTGCCAAAGCAGAGCAACGCATACTATCTTGGTAGGGTACGGAGGGACAATTTTGGTCCCGCCTATCAACGCATGGGTGAGTACAATTCAATTAGATTGAGTAACTAGTTAACTCAATTGGATCGAGTTTAACTATAGACATTTTCCAATTGTTGGTAGATAGGACAAAATCACGTTTATATTAACTCTTGGGCGTATTAGCCAAAGCTAACTCGAGTTTTAATATAAATGCGGATCTTGATCCTATAAACAAGAGTTGCATATAGATGTAATTGGTAAATTAGTTACCTATCGATCATACTAAGTCTTGGGCGATTTAGCCAAAGCTAACTCAAGTCATAGTATGATGTGGATCTTGTCCCACATGAATTATAGAATTCAGTGGGAGCATCATTTAGTTAAAGGTCTAATTAAATGATTAATAGAATATGATATTTATTTATTTTTCTGTATTTTTATGTTGTAGATAACCATGACGTCAAACACGAACACCTTCTCTCTGCGTTCTGTCCTTGACAAGGACAAGCTCAACGGAGCAAATTTCCTGGACTGATACAGGAATCTGAGAATAGTTCTCACCCAAGAACGTAAACTGTACGTTCTAGAGCAGCCCATTCCGGAGGCTCCTCCTGCCAATGCCACGCGAGTAAACAAAGATGCTTACAAGAAGCATCATGATGACGCATTAGATGTATCATGTCTAATGCTCGTGACCATGAACTCTGAGCTTCAGAAGCAACATGAGTTAATGGGTGCATATGATATGGTTGAACATCTTCATCAACTATATCAGGGACAAGCACGGCACGAGAGATTTGAGATCTCAAGGGAACTATTTCAATGCAAGATGTCAGATAGGGCTCCCGTAGGTCCATATGTACTCAAGATGATTGGGTACATAGAGAATCTACAGAGGTTAGGATTCCCACTTAGACAAGAGCTGGCCACTGACCTGATCTTGCAGTCTTTGCCAGAAAGCTACAGTCAATTTTTCATGAACTACAACATGAACGAAATTGACAAGTCACTGCCCGAACTGCTTACTATGTTACGAACTGCTGAGCTCAACCTTAAGAAGGTTAAGCCCAACTCTATTCTGATGGTTCAGAAACACAAGGGCAAGGGAAAGTCCCAAGCCAAGGGCAAAGGCAAGGCACTGAAGCCGAAAGGAGGGGTCACCAAGGATGCTACCTGCTTCCATTGCGGTCAGACCGGGCACTGGAAGAGGAACTGCAAAGTCTACCTGGAAGATCTTAAGAAGAAGAGAAGTGAAACTTCCACTTCAGATATATATGTTATAGAAGTCAATCTATCTATTTCTTCATTATGGGTATTAGATACCGGATGTGCTTCTCACATTTGTACTAATGTGCAGGCGTTGAGAAATAGTAGGGCATTGACGAAGGGCGAGGTGGACCGACGAGTAGGCAATGGAGCACGGGTTGCTACTGTTGCTGTAGGGACTTATTTTCTATCTCTGACCTCTGGGCTTGTACTAGAGTTGAATGATTGTTGTTATGTGTCTGCTTTAACTAATAACATAATTTCAGTTTCATGTTTGGACAAGAAAGATTTTTCATTTATTATAAAGAACAAATGTTGTTCAGTTTATTTAAATGAAATATTCTATTGTAGTGCACCTCTGATGAACGGACTCTATATTCTAGACCTTGAGAGCCCTATCTATAACATAAGTACCAAGAGGTTCAAGTCAAATGACATGAACCAAACCTATCTCTGGCACTGTCACTTAGGTCATATAAATGACAAGCGCTTATCCCAGCTTCATAAAGATGGTTTCCTGGACTCATTTGATTTTGAATCATATGAGACATGCGAGTCATGCCTACTAGGCAAGATGACCAAGACTCCCTTTAGTGGACACAGTGAGAGAGCGACTGACTTGTTAGGTCTTATACATAGTGATGTATGCGGCCCTTTCAATATCACTGCTAGAGGTGGTTATAGGTACTTTATTACATTTACTGATGACTTCAGTAGATATGGTTATGTGTACTTGATGACACATAAGTCTGAATCCTTTGAAAAGTTCAAAGAATTCAAGAATGAAGTACAAAACCAGCTTGGCAAGAGTATTAAGATACTTCGATCAGATCGAGGTGGGGAATACCTTAGCCATGAGTTTCGTGACTATCTAGCTGAGTGTGGGATTCTATCCCAACTCACTCCTCCTGGAATATCACAGTGGAATGGTGTATCCGAAAGGAGGAATCGTACCTTATTAGATATGGTACGGTCTATGATGAGTCACACAGATCTTCCTACATTCCTTTGGAGCTATGCTCTAGACACAACAGCCTTCATTCTCAACCGAGTTCCATCCAAGGCTGTGATAAAGACACCATATAGGATATGGACTGGGAGAGATGCTCAGGTGTCTTTTATGAGGATTTGGGGTTGTGAGGCTTACGTTAGACATCAAGTCTCAGACAAATTGGGACCCAAATCTGACAAGTGCTATTTCATTGGATATCCCAAGGAAACGAAGGGATATTACTTCTACGTTCCCAGTCAACAAAAGGTGGTTGTAGCTAAGACTGGGGTTTTTCTAGAAAGGAATTTTGTTTCTAGAAAGATTTGTGGGAGTACGTTCGATCTTGAAGAAGTTCAAGATGCGAACAATAGTACTAAAACCTCGATGGAAGTTGAACTGGAACCACAAAGTGTTGTAGATGATGTTGTTCCACAAGGAGTTGAGGAACAACAACCAGTTCAAGTAGACATACCTCTTCGCAGGTCTGATAGGGTACGTCGTCAGCCTGAGAGATACTCATTTCTCTTGTCTGACCATGATGACATTGTGCTCATAGAGGATGAACCCACCACCTATCAAGAAGCTGTGATGAGACCAGATTCCGAGAAATGGCTAGAGGCCATGAGATCCGAGATGGAATCCATGTACACTAACCAAGTATGGACTTTGGTTGATCCACCTGAGGGCGTAAAACTCATAGGGTGTAAGTGGGTCTTTAAGAGAAAGTCTTTCTTTAAGAGAAAGACTGACACTGTTGGGTTTTTGCGGCCCGAAAATCCCAACAGTGGTATCAGAGCCGTGCGAAGTTTATAAACAAAATTTCATGTACGAGTTCACTAAAGCCTAAATCTACTTTAGATCTACAAGATAAGAGTTTTACCCTTGATGCAAAGCCCTTCACAATCCCGCTCATCCAAGGTTCGTCGTCGGATCTCGAGAGTATCAAAGTAGATACTCCTCTATGTGTATCCACACAAGCAAGAGATGGAGAGACCAAACAAAAGGTGTGCTAGCACCTTTTAGGGTTCGGCCAAGGGAGGAGAGGGAGAGAACAGAAGAGCTTGAGGAAGAAGATGACTTGAATGAAAAATCAATTCAAGGTTGTAACTCCACTTAAGTGGCCGACCACCTTTGAAAAAGGTTTATATACTCCATGGAATTTCAAGAGTCAAAAACTCTTGATCTCCCTCATGAGGTGGCACACACATGTGCTAGCCTTGATGATGTGGAGCATCACCATTGACCCACTTAATGCCAACTCACCAATGAGGTGGCAAATGGTCAAGTCAAACTTGACCCTTCATCTTCCTCTCAAGTCAAGTCAAACTTGATCACTTCTCTCCCTTGGTTGATCTAATCTAACCATTGGTTCAAGTCAATTTTAATTTAATGAATCTATATTCATTGAATTAAATTAATTAAATGAGTCTAAGTCCAAATTAGACTCACTTAACACATGAACCAAATTGAGTCCAACTCAATTAGCCTAATTTGGATTACTCTTAATCCAATTTAGTTCATCACATGAACCTAATTCTTTAGGTTCATCAAATGAACCTAATCTCCATCTAATTGCCCTTTGTGTGTGACCCTATAGGTTCTTGTAACGTTGGCAATGCTCCTAAACCCATTTAGAAGCATAAGTAATCAGCAGTATCTAGCAATACATCATTACTACCCAAGTTACAATAATGTTGAGATCCAACATCACCTTGTGACTACTAATTGTGACTCCTCACAATATATGACAAGTGTCCTTCTATCCTAAACATCTAGATTGATCAATATGAGGCATAGACCGTGTCATCCTCTAATCAATCTAAATCTTGAACTCCAAGTAGACTCACTCGATCAAATGAGCTCAATATCTTATATTGACTCATTTGGGCATGGCCATGCACTTAGTGGTCTCACTCTATCAAGAATATCGATGTCTCTCCCGTCATATAGGAGGGATAGATCACATCTACATCACTCACATCCCTCAGCATAATTTGTTAAATACCTAGTAATCGCCTTTATAGTCCACCAAGTTACGGGTAACGTTTGACGAAGCCAAAGTACGTAACTCCTTATGTAGGGAACCATGGTGACTTTAGGTCCAAGGACTAGTAGTCATACTAATAGCCACATGAGAAAGTATATGACACTCAGATAACGATCCATGATACTTTCTCATGGCGAGTCATTCAGTATACATTCTCTAATGCATACCCATGTGTCAACCTGATATCTCCATATCCATAACTTGTGAGATCAAGTTATCTAGTTGACCTACATGCTAGTCTCATCGCATTAACATTGTCCCTGAATGTTAATACTCGACTAGGAATGATTAAGAGTAGTGTTCCCTATATCATCTCACTATCGGTTCAACTAACCGATTGATATAGGTAAGAACGCTCTACTCAAGGACACTATTATACTTAATTATTTGGTACCAATACAAGTAAGTATAATAACCAAAACAAATGCCTTTATTTATATACAAGAATATGATACAATGAATCCATACAACAATCATCAAATGATTGGCTCTAGGGCTCTAACTAACAGCAGGAAGAACGGTGTCATGGCTGACCACAGGAACTGCTGGGCTGGCCCTAGTAACCTCAAAGTTGGCCTCTATTGTGACTGGTAGTGGTGGTCGTGGGACGACATCGGCGATGACAACATCAAAGTTGGTGGTCGACGGTCGATGACAACTGAATCAAGAGAGGGGCGGTGGCGCACAAGGGCGAGGTCTCATAGCACTGATGGATCGATACAGGGAGAGGGGAGGCTTCTCACTCATGGCCGGAGAGGGTAGATCAACATCGACGATTAGGAGGACGGTGGTGTCAGGCAATCAACGAGAAATCAGAGCGACGCGAGAGGGAGAGAAAAAGATATTAAAGGAGACAAAGAATTTAGGTTAAGGAAATAAAAATAATTTCAAAAAATCAAGATTTTCTCATTTAAATAGGGTAACTAAAATAGGTCTTTCTCTATCCCATTTATCCCATAAAATATAAAAAGACCCTTTAAAATTCAAAAAAAATTCCTTAAAATTTTTAAATATTCTATAAGATGATTTCTTGATTAACCCCAAGAATTTAATTATCGTATCTCACATTCTTCCCCACTAATAAAAATTTATTACTCAAATTTCCTACTTAAGTACGATAAGTAAGTAATAGCATGTTCAATCAGTTCATGTTTGAAGAAACTGCAAGCACCTTAAGTAAACAAGACAGGGTACCGAACGAGGATCTTTTCTTCAAGCTCCCAAGTTGTTTATTCATCAGTGTGATGCTGCCATCTGACCTTGACGAATCAAATTATTTTGTTCTCCAACTGGCACTCCTTGTGACCCAGAATTTGCATGAGAACCTCTTCATAGGTTGCATCTGTCTAGAGGGGATCGACATGCTTTGCCATATAAAGCCTCAAATGTCGCCATCTAACAAATTCCACCATGTGTAGATGATCTTTCCAACTACCTCTGAAATCCATAACATATGCTCTCAACAGATCCTCTAGTGTCTGAATAGTATGTAGCGCGCTTTGATTATCTATCTATCTACAGATGAAAAGATGTACTAAAATAGAGCTCTGTACTCATAGCTTGTTGGAGACTCCACCAGAATTGTGAGGTGTATGGTGAATCTATATCTGATATGATCTTTAGAGGTATAGCATGATGCTTGGTAATCTCTCTATAGTATAACTCTGCTATGCAATCCAATGGGTTCATCCTATGGATCGGTAGAAAGTGAACAGATTTGGTCAATCGGTAAACAATAATCCAAATGACATTATATCTCTTCCATGTTCTGGGTAATCCCACAATAAAATCCATCATGATATGTTCTCATTTCCATTATGGTATCCTAATCTTCTGAAGTAATCCTGTTGGTCTCTGATGTTCAACCTTCATTTGCTGACATACTAAATATCGAACTGAGAAATCTACAAAATCTTTCTTCATATCATTCCACTAATAGGAGTGTTTCAAGTCTCTATACATTCGAGTACCACCTAGATGTATCACAAATTTGGATCGATGTACTTTTTGAAGTAAGTTATCTTTGACGGGGTGTGTTTCGGGAACACATAATCTTCCCCGAAAATATAGGATTTTGTTCTCATCGCATAAAAAGTCTATCTGCTATCCTAAGAGCATCCACACCAGCTTCTCTATCCAAAATACGTAATTTAGGGTAAAAAAATTACTTTATTAAATTTGGATATCTAATTTTCAATACATTATATATCAGTTTCCCTATTTCTTCTCTCTCCTCTATAATGTTTAGGGAATGGAATTTATTCCCTAAATTTAGAGAAGTATTGTTCATAAATGCATAATTTAGGGAATGGATAGGATAGCTGATGCAAAGATTTTGTAGCTATCTTATCCAAAATTTAAAATAAAATCTTTTAATAGGGTATCTGATGTGAATACTCTAAGACCACTCTGCTATATAAATACTTAAGATGTTGATCACTATCTTGTACTACCTTAATTAGCTCAACTATATGTGACTGAGCAATCGTAGATACTGATATGCCCTCATCCTACTAGTCCCAATTTTTAGAATCTATGTGCCAACTCTATAATCGTTATTCGGTGACTAGTCAGAATCCCTCAAGCTTTTCTATTTAAAGCATCTGCTACTATATTGACTTTTTCTTGTTGATAATTTAAGTGCACCTCTTTGAATAAGGTCAAATGATATAAATGCTTAGCACACTTAAAGAGGATAAAAAGAGTGTTACCTACTTTTCTTTGTATTAAGAAGTAGTTTATTCCTTTCTAATAATTAGTAGCACCTTCCTTCTTTGAATGCACTGCTGCGGCGGCAGTTTCTCAGGAATTTGAGATCGGGAATCTCTTTAGTTGCCTATCTCGCTATTAAGACGAATAAACTTTTAGCTTTGCTCCCACAAGTCAAGTGACTCAAAATATTCTTTTCCCTCTATCCTTTCTAGAACCAGGACATGTGTCAGAAATTTTATGGCAACAAAAACTCAAGCAAACTACTAGAAGTGACAAGTGTCTCTCCGGTCGTTAAGTTATGTTTATTTTGAGTCCAAGTAGAGTCCCAAGAAGCAATTGTGCTAATATGGGAGCAGATCTAGAATTAGGAAATTCCTACGTTTAATGGTGTTGAAATCCTGTAGCAATCTTCTTTGAGTTTCACTTGAGGACTTTGGCTCTGATTCAATGAATGAATAGGTAGAAACTCAAACTCATATAGGATTAAGGTATCATATCAAATCTATACCTCGCTAAAACAATTGTTTCACTAACCAAAGGAAGGAAACTCCAAGATAAAGCTTGGTAAGAGATTCAATGGCACTATACCCCAATGCCACACTGAAACCAGGAATTGTTTATCATGCCAAAAAATAATAATAATAAATGAAGGTGACCTACTCGCTAACACATTTTTTTCGGAGTTCTTGGTAATGAGCACTAACTAATTTTCCATGGATGATCACATAGAAGTAAGGAATGCATCATTCACAACGTACATGTACCTAACAATTCTAAGACTTAAGGAAAGCGAGAATGAAGATACAAAAGTTGAGGATAAGAACGAAAGACCTTTAAAGGGTTAGGAAGAAGGCTACACTAATATTAGATCAAGGTGCCTAGCTAGACTACTTAGGAGTTCGAGTTCGGGGCACCACGAATATCTACCTTCATCGATTAAAGAGTTCAAACAAACAAATATGGCATGAATTGCTTGGTTAAAGGTAGAACACTAAAAGGTTAAGTTCAAGTAGCCTAATTATGCTCAAGTTTGGTTCCTGTTTTAAGCTTTAGTGTATATTACACTAAGAGTTACAGCCTCTTGTCTATTCAATGAGTTTTATGTTGTTGGTTTCATTCTTTATTGTCTTCCATCCTTGTTTTCTTCTTTCCAGCACTGGGTAAGGTTTAATGGGGCTTGAGTTCCTCTTCTCTCTTTTCATGAATTTTCCTCACACAAAGGAATTAAGTAATGATACCTCAATAGCAGGACTGAACAATAACCTATCTCAGGCTACATACGGAAAGCAATTGCTGGCAACAGCTCCAGGAGAGCTAACTTTGGCTGGATCTAATTCTTGGGGTTTACATAAATTTAATTCGAGTATAAAGGTAGGGACTTCAAACAAATATAGCCCAAGAGATGTGTTGTTCTCGAAAATCATTTTCTATATTTTTCTACCAAGTAGCAGCCTGATCCCGTAGATGGTAAACAGCTAGCCTTATACTTTACCACTGCAGTGTATGTCCTCTATCCGAACATATCTTCTAGGTTATCCAACCAAATATAAGTGGTTCATAGTCAAAGTCCTAATGGAATAGAATACATCGATCCTCTATTGACTAGGATGGTATACAGTTAGTTCAGCCTTTTCTTTATCAGTGCAAGTCATGTACTCAAATGTACATTCTACATTATCTAACTAGGCATGAGCAACCCAAGGTTCAAAATCTCCTTGAAAAAGAGTAAATCGATCCTTTACTGATCGAGCCAATAATGGTTTGTGACTCTATCCTTTACCCAACTAGTAGTAGTAGGGGTTGGTATAGTTAGTGGTATTTCTTGAGACTATACTTCTTGATCTCCAATATGTTGTTAACAGGTCGGGCCCCTACTTTCCAATTGGGTATCAATTGGTGCTATAGAAAAATCTATATTCTCTGTATCCATGGTCGCCATCGACCATGATTGTGAGTGTACTAACTCACCAAGTATCATCATGTTAAACCAAGTTAGTGAGAATCCAACAGGCATTCAACTGGTCTAAAAGTAAACTAAATATAGTAGTGAACCCAAAAGGTATAACAACACTAGAGGCATACATTACTTTCTATAGATTGGAGATATCTTGTTGATGCCTGGTCCCACAACTCAAAATTCACATCGAGAAACCAATTACAAAATTTGAAATATAAAAAATTAGGCTTCACAGTCTGGACTCTGATACCAATAAAATTGTCACAGCCTGGAGGTAGTCCTGCCCGAAAACGGACAATATCTCCCCCCTTATGACAAATATGAAACTTGGATACATGGTCATAAGGTTGTACAAGTATAATAACTACAACTCACACGACTAGAAATAAACACAGCAGAAGATAGAGGGATTTACACAATCCACTCACAACATGAAAACTAAAAGTGACTGTGTGCCGTCACGACTTAATACAATAAATACAAATACACCACAAGACTAAAATCTATGAACAAAACCAAAATGCAAATACAAAGCAACAAGGCAAAACGTGGAGAACACAATCTTGAGTGTGATGTGGGACTGGCAGTCAGGACATCTGAATGACATGACACATCCTCTACCTGCTAACCTGAAAATAATGAGAAAGGCAAGAGGAAGTGAGTATAAAATACTCAACAGGTATAAGACAAATAGTGCATAATCAATATAGTGTAAGGAGATCAAAGGAAATATAGTCTAAGGAAAATACTTACTATAAAAGTAAGAGTACCACTATAATCATCTGCTAACCAAAAGTATAATCAACAATGTACTACTCCACTAACCTGCTCAACCAAATGTAACCAATAAATTAGGAGTACATATTGCACATCTAAACCTTCACGAAGAAATGCATAACAAACATATAACAAGTCCTAGCTAGCACAACATGATACCACGAATGGATCTCATGGGTAGTCTGAATATACAACTAGTCACTGTCCGTGGGAGAACCCTCTACCATATATCATCCCATGGGCGGACAAGATGAGGTAGCTATCTAGCTCCTCAGCCACTGACTGTAGGAAAATACTCTACCACGGATGATCCCATGAGCAGATAGAGTATGCAGATAGTTACTATCTACGGGGAAACGTTCTACGACGAATGATCCCGTGGGCAGTTAGGGTATGTAAACAATCACTATTTGTGAAAGAACACTCTACCACGGATGATCCCATGGGCAAACAGGATGTATAAGTATGTAAATAAAAAATGATAAGTAAATAGTAACAATCACCTCTAAGAATAAACTCTGCTAGCTACACTATGGTATGGTCTCACTAGCATATAATCACAAGCCCAAAAAACTGCTATGGTCTACATGCGATAGCTCAATATCACTATCTTATCTAATGGGTAATTCAAATGCATAGACATGCAATAAGTAACAAGTCTAATAACATATGTCTAAGTACCACAATAACAAATACAATAGTAACAATCTCAATTAAGAGAATCATAATCATCTAGTCATAATATCTTATCTAACTCCCTTTCATCATGAATACCATAAACCAACACATTCAAAATCAAGTAGTCATGGGGGTCAATCCAAAATAGACAACCCACTGGAATACTCTACCCCTCCGCTAGGATATGATATTTATTACATGTAGGTAAGTATAGTCTCGTTGACATATATACACTCACGCAAGTATACACGAGTATACTTATAGGTACAAACCTAAGTGTATAACTATAATGTGATTTAAATGCACGAGTGTCAGTTGGTAAGTATACTAGGGTCTAGTAATATCATATATACTCATAGAATACATGCACGACAATAAAGGATATTGTATAGATACCAAAATAGATCAAAATACAAGATCAAGCAATAAAAGGTCAAGCTCAAGAAGTAACATAGAGTAGATATTAAGGAAAAATAGCTACTACACAAGCAATGCAATTAATAGAATCATGCACTAAGGTCAAAAAGCTAAAAAAGGCAAGAAGGAACTACCCACTTGATATGTAGATCGTACTGAATGTCTTCACGACGTAATGCTTGTCTCAAATCAGTATCATGCAACACTAAATATATATATTATAGTTAAGTTCAACCATAAACCAAATAGCTAAACCTGATCCTGATTTGATTAGGAAACCATGTTCTAATTCTATTTAATGATCCAACACTTCTTTAACAGCTAATCTCCTTATAAATTAATCCAACCCAATTAGTTAACCCTTCTTAACATGCTTCAATTATTTAAACAAGACATGAACTAACAATCCAACCGTTTTATAAATCTATACTTAACTCAATTAATTCCACTCCTTAACCATATTTAATTGTTTAATTAATCAAGAAAAACTTATCATCAAATTCAATTTAAGCATTACTACTGTTGGTGCAGGGAGCATCAGACGATCGAACCTGTGCTTTGATAATGGCAAAAGGTTCAAAGTTAAGGTCACTTGTTGTCTAACAAATGTGATTGAGCTTATAGGAAAGTCGCAAGTATTCTTAGGTAAAAAGTTCTAATGGATTCTAGGAAGGTGGGAAACTCTAGGGGGAGGTAACCCTATGTTCTAGGGGGTGGTAACCTGTTGGTGCGGTTAGCACTAACGGTCTAACTCAGGTTTTGATGAATGACAAATCAGGTTAAGTTAGACTTGTCGTGATCTAACACTCTGACCGAGTGTGCAGGATAAGTCCAGACAGGTCGACGGGCTGACCGGATGTCTGGCACGAAGTCTAAGCGGGTCGACGGGCTGACCGGACGCTTGGCGAGAAGTCCAGTTAGGTCGACGGGATAATCGGATAGCTGGCGAGAAGTCCAAACGGGTTGACGGGTTGACCGAACGCTTGGCGAGAAGTCCAGCTAGGTCGACGGGCTGACAGGATAGCTGGCAAGAAGTCCAGACGGGTCGAAGGGCTGACGGGACGTTTGGCAGGTGAGTAAAGGTAAGTCACTGGAAGGGAGTGACTGTGAGGACGCGTTCCCGGGAAGGGAACATTAGGCGTCGATCCGGCTTAGATCCATTTCGGATATCTAAGTCGAGATCGTGACTAGATTCCGGTCTCGGAAAGACGGAATCTAAGTCATACTATTTTTGTCAAACTATAAACTGAACTAACACTCTATTTTGCAGGTTATAAATTATATATTTGCCTCGGATTAACCTTGTCTTGCAAGAGAAGAAGTTTTCTAGAGAAAGGTGGTCCGAGCGCCCGGAGGGGATCCGGGCGCCCGGGAGGCAAGTTTCATCCCATCGCGTTGTCGCCACGTGGAGCTCACTGGTTGGACCTGCCACGTCCCACCAGGGTGCCCGGAAGGGATCCGGGGTGCCCCGAGCTTCATATAAAAGAAGGGGCAGGGGTGGAGCTTCAACAAAAAAATCAGAATCCAAGATCTGCTTCTCTGTGCTCTCGCGACGCCACGAAAAGCTTTCTGACTCAGTGCTGGCTTTGTTTTTCATTTTATTGTCAGTATTTTCTTTCTCTATTAATTCTTGTACTTAAACTTTGTAATATTCGAATTGATAGTGATTGCCCACCGAAAGCGGTCAACGACCGCGGGCCTTGGAGTAGGAGTCGACACAGACTCCGAACCAAGTAAAGTGAATTGTGTTAGCATTGTTTTACTTTTCCGCTGCGCCTACTACTGTTTGAACATTTTTCGATATTCACCCCCCCCTCTATCGAATGTCTACGATCCATCAAGTGGTATCAGAGCAGGTACCGCTCTGATTTGGTGCAACCACCAATCAGACAAGGGGGTGATTTGCTTTTTAACTTTTTTTCGGATTTCAGTTTTTCGTAAAGATCCAAACTGGTATTATTACCTTTTTGGAAGTTTCTTTCCGTTGTAATTAAATCTAAATTGGTGCAACACCAATTTAGCTATTTTTATTTAAATCTTCCCGCACTACTAATCCAAGACCAAGTCTTGGAACCTCTCTATATTTTTTTGTGTGCAGATTAAAAATGTCGCAGATCGAGGGCTTCAGCACAGTGCGACCTCTCCTCTTCAACGGGGATGATTTTTCGTACTGGAAGAAGCGAATGGAAGTATATCTAAAGACAGACTTCGACCAGTGGTTGAGAGTCACAAGAGCCTATAAAATACCAGTAGACAGCTCCGGGAATCTACTGGACCCTGAATATTGGACAACAGACTTAAAGAAGAAGGCCTCGAAAGAGAACAAGGCAATCAACACCTTACAGTGCGGATTAACTAGAGAAGAACTGAACCGGGTCGGACCACATAAAAATGCTAAAGAGCTGTGGGACAAACTGATCGAGCTGCACGAAGGAACGAGTGACGCCAAGGTAACAAAATGAGACCTGCTCCTAAATAGAATATTTAACATAAAAATGCAGGAAGGAGAAACGACCAACCAACTTCACGTAAGAATAAAAGACATTCTCAACGGACTCCACGCAATAGGGCACCAAATGAAGAACCGGGACTTAATAAGGTATGCCTTAAACGTTTTTCCACCAACAGCTTGTGGGCATCTATCGTAGATGCCTACAAGATCTCTAAAATTTATCAAAATTAAAACTAGATGAGCTTTTCTGTGAATTAGAACTGCATGAGCAAACTAACGCCGGGGTCGAGAAAGGTGTAGCTTTATTTGCAGGTTCCTCAAAAGAAAAGAAGAACAAGTCTGAACCGGAAGAAGATTCTGACCAGAACTCTGAAGATAAAGAACACCTGGTGAACCTGGTAAGGAAGATGTTCACCAGGAGGAAAAGAAGCTTCAGCAAGAAGGACCTTCAAAAGAACAATTCTCCAACCGAATCGAGGAGCGTGACGTGCTTCGGATGCAACAAGAAGAGCCACTACAAGAACGAGTGCCCAGATTGAAGATCGACAAACCGAAGCCAATCAAAAAGAAGGCCCTCAAAGCGACATGGGGCGACTCCTCCTCGGAGGAATCAGAAGCAGAAGATCAGATGCACCAGAGCCACCTCGCGCTGATGGCCCTCGAAGCAGAATCAGAAGAAGAATCGGAAGACGGGTCCGAACCCAAATCGAGCCACGAGTCCGTACTCGTTTCCGAAGGTTCCGAAGAGGTATTCCTAACCTTAAACCGAAAATTTTTTAAAATTATTTCGTGCTTTAACAAGCATGATCATGAAAATTAGTTAAGTATGGCTCAAGCATAAGTCTCTTATGCACAGTGCAAGGTAACTCAAAACTCTTCAAGTTTCAATCTATGTCCTAGTCAAGTTGTCATCAAATTTGAATTCCTAATATTTCTAGTAATAGACAAGTAACCAGTGATAGGTACTTACTTACCATATACTTGGTTCATATTTCTCAATCAACCCAAGGTCTTAAAGGCGTGCTCAATCTCAAGAGAAGCTAAGCAGTCATTTCTCCAGTACCTAACTCGGTTTCAAAGGGGTGACTTGCTAGATTCCACTCACGACAACTATTTTTTATACCCCTCATTCATTTTTTTTTCATAAGTATTTACATTGTGCAAAACTTATTCACAAATGTACTTTTAGCACAAATGTTGGGATATTTTGATTTTTCCAAATGAGCTTACATGATTTGAGCCTCATCCAATAACCAAAATGAAGTTTGAGAAATTACCATAGAAACCAAGTACTAAACAAACAAGATGAATCATGACTATTTTAATGATATCAACCATTCAAGCATCAAGTAGAAGTGAAGTGAAGATAAGATTCTTAAGGTCAAGCCAAAACTAAAACTCATCTTCATAAGATGCTTAGCTTATTTCATGCTACTTAAGATAGAGAAAAGAGATTTATTAAGCATACTACTATCATCACTTAAAACATCATGAATCTAGATAATGAACGTGCTAACATTTTAACTTGAAGACAAGAAAGTATATAAGTGAAATTTTGATGTTCTCAAGATGTATGCCACAAAAATTTTCAAAAGATAGTCAAGTGACTATCAAAATCAAGCACTTAAAGCAAGAATAAACGCAAAGAAAAACTAAACATGCAGAAAACAAGAAAAAATGAGAACTAGAATGCATAGAGAAAAAGAAAAATCAGGTTATTGACACCCCTCCCCAGACTTAAACCTTTCATCGTCCCGATGAAATCAAAATGGTGGAGGAGGTGGAGATGGACGAGGGAAAGGAGGCCTAGGCCTACGAGGTTGGCCAATGGGAAAACTAGGAAAACTTGGAGTTTCGCTCAGGATTATATGATACTCAAACAAAGCATCAATCTGTTGGCTAGTGATATTCATGCTCTGCATAAAATCTCTAATTCTGACTTGATTAGTATCATAGTCTTAGACAAATTCAGCCACTTGACCTTAAAAATTCCTCGTGAACTGAAAGTGATTGTGTACTTCTCTAAACTGGTCATTTGATAAAGAGAAGCGACCTTCAAACATTGCTCGTTGGACATTTTTCTTCTCATGAAGTGATTCTAGAGATGCACAAAAATCTGAAAAGTCAAATCTGGAGGGACCCGTACCATAGGCAAAAGAATGCCTAGCAAGTTCTGGAGGGCTGCGGGTATCCAGATGTCGAGGGCTCAATGTGTGATTCTGTATCTCCGGATATGGAAGGAACATTCTCGGGGTCTGAATCAATGATTACCCAATTAGCAAGGTTGCGAATGGAAGTTCGTTCGGGACAAGGAAGAGATAAAGGAAAACCATTCCTCCTAGGAAATACAAAACCATTCTCATCCCGAACAAGCATTTTCATGGAAAGACATGCATCAATATCTATCATGTCATTACCATGAATGACATCCAACCCATCTAAATCAAGCTCCAAGTTACAAGCTATTTGAGTAATCATACCACCAAAAACAATTGATCCCGAAGATGCCTCCCAGCTCTCACCAAGGTTTGAAGAAAATGAAAACCCGAATCAAAATCAACTTTATATAACATAGCCCATAAAGAATAAAGCTCTACTTTCTTAACAACTCCATCACTCCCCCCTACCAAAAATAGTCTTACTCATTACTCGATGTAGGTATCTAAAGATTGGGTTTTGCATATGAGAAGCCTTAGCTCTAGAGGGCTCATAAGGTTGATCTAATCCAGTTATAGAATTCCAAAAATGATTCCAATTAAACCTAGAATCAAACCTACAAGAATGACCGGTAGATAATCCAAAATAACTATTGAAATCATTAAATGTCCATTGAAATTCTTGGTTCATTAACCTAAATGTTATTTTTCCAACATAATCATCTTCATTGGCAAAGTGGACATCTAATGAGCTTAGAAACTCCAATATGATACGAGGATATGTAGGTAGATGTGAGTATAATATATCACTCCAATCTAGGAACCCTATCATCCAATCGACATCATCTCTAATTCCTAGCATGTCAAGAACAGTTGGGTCCATATATCTTGTACACACCATCTTTCTATTGACAAGAATTGCAAATATAGTCTTATGCTCTTCATTTCTAAAAATAATATTGAATTCGTTGGCATTACCTTCGTTGTGTGATATCCTCTTTCCTTTGCCCTTTTCCGATTGTTTCCCTTTATCCTTGGATGGCTCCTTTCCTCCACTAGATCCACCACTTCCCTTGCGTAATCTCTTCAAAATATTGGACATATTTTCAAGCTTGAGTGGGGAAGGGTACTGTTTAGGGTTGGAGAAAGTGGATCTTGAAAGAATAGATCTTGAAGAACAAGGTCTTAAGGCTAAGGAGTTGTGGATCTTGAATGCAAGAGAGGAGAAGAATCTAGATCTTGATAGAATTTGTGAAGAAGAAAGTATTTGAGATCTAGATCTGAGAAGATTTGAGAGAAAAGTTGAATGGGAAGGGAGTTTGGGAGAGAAGAGGGTGTTGAGAAGGTTTGGGTGTGTGGGGGACACGGCCTGAACATGATCGTGTATATGGGACACGGCCTAGGTAAGTCAACTGGCACGAGCCGTGCAGATCCACACAGCCCCATCCTTCTCCTTGTCTGGTGAAGTCACACGGCCATGCCAATTGGCACGGCCGCTCCCTTATCCCTCTCAGATGAGTTTGCACGGTCGTGTCCAAGTCATGGCCTAAACACCTTTCTCCTCTGGAAATTATATACGGTCGTGTTAAATAACCCAATCAGTGCACTCTTCTTCACCGGTTCCTTCACACGGTCGTGTCCAAGACACGGCCGAGTACTCTTCTTCCTCTGGTATCAACGTACGGCCGTGTTTGAGACACGACCATGCATGCGTTCCTCTCGGGATGTCCTACACGGCCGTGTCTGGTGGACATGGCCCTAGCACTCCCCCTATCTGCAACATATTTCTGGCTGTGTATGGCACATAGCCAGGCTCTGTTTTAGTCCAAATGATTCTTCAACTCCTTTCTTACTTCTCCAACACTTCCATGCCCATGAAGAAATCATGGCCAGCTCATGGAAGTGAAATTTAACCTGAAAACAAAGAAAAAATCAACTAAAAACACTACAATGAAAAATAGAAACATGAAATGGAACTAACTAAAAGAACCCTTGGGTTGCCTCCCAAGAAGCGCTTGTTTAAGGTCTTTAGCTCGACCAATCTTGATCACTCTTCTCTTTTTTTTTTTGCCCTTGGAGGGCAGACATATTTTTCATTTTTGTTGGGGGGCCTTCTCCCAACATCTTCCACCACAATATTCTCTCCATTTGGTGGCCTCCCATGAGGATGGAAGTTCCATTCCTCAAGTTTATAAATGCTTGCCCTGCTACAAGCATTCAAAAGAGAAGAAACATAGTTAGAGGCATTAGATAAATCATATTCCAACCGTTCCTTACCAATTACCAAAGAAAATTTATGATTTTTAACATCTATAATAGCTCCTGCTGTAGCAAGGAATGCTCTTCCCAATATGATAGGTATTTTTGGATCCTCCTCCATGTCTAGCACAATAAAGTCTGTGGGAATTATACTCCCATCTACTTCTACTGGCACATCTTCTACGATACCCATAGGATACCTGCAGGAATGATCAGCAAGTTACAGTACCATAGTAGTAAGTTTAAAGTTTTTGAAACCTAATTTATTACAAATAGAATAAGGAATGAGGCTAACACTTGCCCCCAAATCACAAAAAAGCTCTCTCAATAAATTCAGTTCCTATATTGCAAGGAATATAGAAGCTTCTTGGATCCTTCAACTTTGGGGAAGTATTCTTTTCAAAAAGAGCACTGCATTCCTCTGTAAGTGCTATGGTCTCTATATCTCCTCTTCTTCTCCTGCTTAACATGATGTCCTTCAAGAATTTGGTAAACTTGGACATTTGTAAGATAGCATCAATAAGATGCACTTCAACACATATCTCTTTAACTTTCTCCAAGAATTTGCCAAACTCTTCATCCTTCTTGAGCATTACAAGTCTTTGAGGAAAAGGGACTACTCTACTTTGTTGGTTAAGAGGAAGAGTCTCTTCAACCTTAGTGGTACTCTCCTCATCATCTTGAATCTGATTTGGTGTTGGAGGAGAGAGCTCTTCTTCAGTTTGCATCCCTTTTGGAGCAATCACTTGGGGATCTCCCAAGGTCCGTCCGCTCCTAAGTTCAATTCTATTACAATGTTCCATAGGATTAACA
Organism: Zingiber officinale; assembly: GCF_018446385.1. Taxonomy (NCBI): domain Eukaryota; kingdom Viridiplantae; phylum Streptophyta; class Magnoliopsida; order Zingiberales; family Zingiberaceae; genus Zingiber; species Zingiber officinale. The sequence goes on from NC_055989.1 coordinate 21,809,136, forward strand.
TCAGGTTTACCAGGTAGTTGTCCTGGTGCTCTAGAATATAAGGAAGCTAATTGGGCAATCTGGCTATCCTTGATCTTTTGATGTATTTCAGAATTATCCATTCTCTGAGTAAGCTTCAAAATGCCCTTCTTCATTTCATTCTGATTAAAGATAATTTCTTCAAACATCTTCTTGATTTTAGACATAGGAAAGCCTTGAGAAGATTGTTGCTGAAAATTCTGCTGCCCAGACTGAAAATTAGGTCTTGCCCCCATAGATGGTCCTTGATCTTGATTATTTCTATAGGAAAAATTAGGATGACTTTTCCACCTAAGGTTGTATGTATTTGAGTATGAGTTGTTCTGCCTTTGATTAAAACCCATGATGACATCACATTGCTCTAATTGATTGATTTGTGCAGAAATAGCTCCCGAAGGACATGAGTCATTAGAATGTTCAGAGCTTCCACATACTTCACAAGATAAAACCATGGCATTGACCGTATTTAAAGGAGCTCCCATGTTTTCAAATTTCTTTGTAAGAGCATCCAGTTTTGCAGCCAATAGAGTAACTGCATCAACATCAAACTTCCCTGATGCTTTTGTTAGGTTTGCACAGGAATAACCACCACTTCTTTCATTCGCCCATTGATGATGGTTTTATGCTACACTTTCAATGATTTCCTCTGCTTCATCCAAGCTCTTATTCAAGGGACACCTTAGTGTGATAATTGATGTCATTATAGAATGTGTGTAACACAAGCCATTTCTCCAAACCATGGTGTGGGCATTGTCTGAGCATACTGTTATATCTATCCCAAGCTTCAAATAGAGATTCTGAGTCAGCTTGTTTGAAACTTGCAATAAGATTTCTCATATGAGTTGTTTTACTGGGAGGATAGAATTTATCAAGAAATTATTGCTCACATTGTTCCCATGTGGTAATGCTATTTGGAGCTGAAGAATTTAACCATTGCTTAGCTCTATTTCTCAAAGAAAACCCAAATAATAATAAGTGCACCGCTTCAGAAGGAACACCATTCATCTTCATTGTGTCGCATATCTCATAGAAGACCTCCAAGTGTTGATTCGGGTCTTCATGCGGTCCTCCACCAAACTGATTTTGCTGCACCATAGAAATGATAGCTGGTTTGATTTCAAAATTATTTGCTTCCACTGAAGATCTTGAAATGCTAGATCTAATCCCTCTAGCATAAGGTGCTGCATAATCCTTTAGTGGTCTATTCGCCATGTTAAAATGTTCTTGTTCTATTTGTTGTCTTTGCAGAATTTTTCTTCTATGAAATGTTCTATCTATCTCGAGATCTAGAGGAAGAAGCCCTCTTGCAAAGTTAGATCTTCGTATACACAAGAACAAGTTTGCAAGATATGTTTAAAAGAAAAGAGGAAAGAAAGAGAAAAGTTAGATCAAAAGAAAATAGAGAAAAGTTAGACTAGGATGTTAGAAATAAAAAATGCAGAATTAGAATTGCAACAAAAAGAATTGACAAGAGATAAAAGGATATACAAGAAAAATAGAATTTTAAAGATTATCGTATCCACAGGGACTGGAATAACCACTAAAGATATCTCAACATGAGTTAACCAAACAACTAATCAATTGATTCACAAAGGCAAAGTGTAACTATGAAAAGTAAAACATAGAAACAAAAGAATAAAAAACAAGAATAAGGGCAATGATAAAGGGATGTTCTAGGAGCTTTGGTTTCTTTGTAAGGATATTCAATGTAAATGATCTACCAAATCTTATTTCTTAATTGTCCGTCATTTGTAGAAGGTTGCCGGTTCTCTCTTGCAATAGACAACCGGCCTAGGACTGAAATATATCATAATTTTATCAATTAGGAATGAACCCTATGTTGTCCTTACACGGGCTTGCCTGTCACATGCATCCCTCAGATAATCAACATAAGAATTCATCACTTCTCAACCTCATCTAGATATAAAGATTAATGCATACAATCTATTCTACCCTCTTGAATAACCTAATTTCCCCTTCAAGATTACCCCTCAAACGTCCTTACACGGGCTTGTTCCTGTCACGAACGTTCCTCGAAAAATCGAATGAGAAACAATCTCTACAAGATCCACAAGATATTCAAATATTCAACCAAGCATGATAATTAGGTCCAAACACAACAATCCACACAAGATCAAATGGATACAAACAGGGTAAAATAATAGAAATAGGAATTTGACAAATCCATAAGAGTTTTACATCAAATCTCCATTACAAATACTCCCTCCATCCTAGAACAAGAGATCTACTCTATAAAATGAGGTAAAAAATCCAAAGGGAAGAAGATTACAAACATTCTTGATCCCAAATCCAAGAAAAGAGAGAAAGAAAGCTTATCTACGATGAAGAACATCTTCGGATCCAATCCTCGATTCCTGGAGTCGATGCCTTAAAGATATCCCCTCGAATCGCTGCAAAATCCTTCCAAGATGGAGAAGAATCACCCAAATTTTGCTCTCTCCCAAAGGGGAGAAGATCTCCTTTCAAATCTTGAAGAAGACCTTATATAGAAGGGGGGTTTGGGCGCCACACGGCCCCGAGACACGGCTGTGTCAAGCTCAAACGACCTGGCTCACTCCCCTCACTGCCTATCTCACACGGCCGTGTGGTGTACACGGCCGAGCATGCATCTGCCACTGCTCCCCTTGCACGGCTATCTAGATCTACATGGCCCATACTGCCTCCAGCTCTGGAGTTCTTGCACGACCGTGTGGTGCACATGGCCAAGGCATTCTTGGGCTCTGGAAATGCTGCACGGTCATGTAGATCTACATGGCCATGTACAGCTTCAGTTCTAGATGGCTTGTAGGGTCGTGTGGTGCACACGACCACGAACCTTCTTGGCTTCAAACCTGGCACGGTCGTGTGATGCTCACACGACCATGGCTTCTTCCTTCTCTGCTGCAGCCACACGGGCGGTGATCACCACACGGCCTGGGCAACACCCCATGTCATGGCCCTGTGGCACACAAGGATTATGCCTTCCTTCTTCGTTCAAGCGTCAAATTTTCTCCAAAGTCGACTCATGCACACAGAAAATGCCCAAAAAGTAAATCTCTAAACAAAAAGAATAAATATGTTGAAAAAAAAGCTGAAAGTATGAAAATGCATAGATAAAGCTAGCTCGAAATACGTGAATGTGCGTCAAAATATGCTAAACAAGTGTATACAATCTACGCACATCAACAGCCGTGACACGAGCCGTGTGGCGCCCAAACTCCTGCTCTATATAAAGAGTTCTTCTCCTTTGAGGAGGAGGAGGCTCTCCCTTTGGGTGGATCCAATCTTGAGGCTCTTCTCCATCTTTTGGGTTTTGATCCGGCGACCTAAAGACGTTTCCATCCACGATTCGACTCTGGTAGAAAGGATTGGTTCTGAAGATCACTCATTGTCTCTAGATAAGCATTTCTTTTATATCTTCTTGATTTGGATCAAAATATTTACGATCTTCTTATCTTCAGATCTCTTCCTTTGTTTCATGAGGTAGATCTTCTTGTTCTAGGATGGAGCAAGTATTTGTGACGTGAATTGATGTAAGATCTCAAGGATTTTCCAACTTCCTATTTCAATGATGTTGTTATGTTTTATACCTATTCAATCTTGAGTGGATTGTTGTGTTTGGATCTAATTACCATTCTTGATTGGATATTTGTATGTCTTGTGAATCTTATAGAGGTATTCTCTAGATTGTATGACTGAGGGGCATCGTGACAGGGCTGTCCCCATAACGGATGTCTTGGGGATCACCTTGAAAGGTGAAGCAATCATCTATAAAGAAGTGGGATAGATAGATGTATTGTTCCCTATATCTTGATGTGAATTGATTAGTGATGTGTTTCTATGTTGTATGACTGAGGGGCGTCATGATAGGGCTGCCCAACTAACCGACTTCATAGGGATCATGACTATTTAATTGTTTAAGGTGTAGATATAAATCTCTTGTCGGTGTCTTCTGCAGGAGATAACCGGCGACTTCATACAAATGCATGACAATTGAGGATAGGATTGGAAGATCATATTACATTGATAAGTATCACAAAGAAACCAAATCTCCTAGAACTTTCATAAAACCTAGTTTCTTCATTTATCTTTCTATTTCTATTTTCTAGTTGCTTCTTAGTACGTGTAAATTTCTTGTTGATTGTTTAGCTAATTTATTTTGAGACATCTTTAGTGGTTATAACCAGTCCCTATGGATTCAATATTCTTTTATTATTGACGACAAAATTGTACACTTGCGGTTCATAACAAACTGCTACTATCGAAGTTTGCCACGAGCATGTGTCGAAAAGCGCTAGAGGGGGGGTGAATAGGGCTCGTCACTTTCACTTTTCGTTTTAAAACTTTATCGAATAAACGCAGTGGAATAAAAGAAAACTACACAAGAAAAACACACCAAGTACGCAGGTTGGTTTTACTTGGTTTGGAGCCTGTAGCGATTCCTACTCCAAGCCCACACTCATTGAGTGTTTACTTTGGGCAATTTACTATCAGTTTGGAAATCTTACAAATGAGTATTACAATTTAGAATACTGTAAAGAAATTATACTGACTACAAAGGAATTGTAAATTCGAAGCTTCTGGTCGTCGGTGTCTTGTTGTAGCTCAGCCGGATCGTCTCGTTAGCAGTGCGCTGAAGAAGGATTGCCAAAATTGTGTTATACTAAGCCTCTGCTTGAGACAGGCTTATATAAGTCATTGAGGGCGCCTTCAATGCCCTTGAGGGTGCCTCCATCACCGTCGGATTCGTAGCATGGATGAGCTTTGACTCCTTCGTAGTCTATCCACCTGAAGGCGCCTTCGATGCCCTTGAAGGTGCCTCCAAGGCCGTCCGAGGCGCCTCAACACTCCATGAGGGCGCCTCCAGCTCCCCCGTGAAGACTCCTCAGCCTTTGCACCCGAGGCGCCTCCAAGCTCCATGGAGGGTGCCTCGGGTACTGTTCATCCGAGGCAAAACTTGCTATTTTGTCCCTACAAGATATGTTAGTCCCAAACTACCAAGCATACCCTGCAACACAAAGTTAGCACATAATAATAACATAAATGTAAATGTCTGACAGTCATCAGACTGTCCGATTCTGACTTCGAATTTTCGACCGAAAATCCTAGGTCGAACTGACACCTACTGTTCCCTCAGCGGGGAACGCGTCCTCACCTACTCCACTCAAGAGAGTATACCTATTGTCAGTTCGATCCTCTAGATCGAATGAACTTTTGCTCAGCGCCCGAATCTTCAGGTCTTTCTACTGGACGTCCGCTCCACGACCCGCCCAGACTTTCCACCCGATCCGCGACATCAAGATTTTCACCTAGAGTTTCCGACTCTAGGACTTTTGCCCAAAGATCTCGACCCGCCAAGGCTTTCCGCCTAGGGTTACCACCCCTAGGACCTAGGGTTACCACCCCCTAGGATTTTTTGCCTGCCTAACCGCAGCTAGACTTTTGCCTAAGATACCTTAGGACTTTTCTTGCAAACTCATTCAAACACATTAGATCACAGATAACCTTAACTTTGAATCTTTTGTTATTACCAAAACTCAGGTTCAATCGTCGGATGCTTCCCGTACCAACAGCATGGCCACGGGTGTGGAGGAGCCTGTGGAGGCCTCTATGGATGAGTTGGAACTTGCCACAAGCATGGCCAAAAGCATGGTGAAGCCCTTAGCGGCCTCTGTAGCTGAGCTGGAATTCGTCACGCGCGTGGCCACAATCATGGCAGTTGAAATTTGCCCATAGAAGAATCTGTGAGAAGCTAGAGTTAGGCGCGAGCTATCAAATGGTGGCCACTGTCATGGCCACGGCCGTGGCAAATTCTAAATGCCTTAAATACTTCATTTAGCTCCATTTTCACTCCCTTTCATGCCCTATTAAAGAAAATAAACACAAGTAGTTCTCTAAACTAGAAAAGTAGCAAAATGATGCATGAATAGATGAAAATATAAGATATATGTATATGAAATGGAATAAGATATGTGTCAAACTATGATAAAAAAATGATATAAAATGCATACATCAGTCACTTTTATGAGTGGAGATAACTCAACTCAAGAATGTATAACAAATTATTTATTAAAAATAAAGATCGCATCTTGTGTTTGAGTGTAGAGAAAGAGGACACTATAAGAGCAAGGTTTCCAAATTGATGATAAAAAAAGGCTCAAGTGGCACCAAGGATAAAGGAGAACCCCAAGGAGATTAGAGTTTTGATACGTAAAGGCAAAGAATGTATTTTATGCTTCCTATGCAATCAAAATAGACACTTCTAAAATTAATGTCCAAGGAAGAGGTCGTCGCATAAAATGAAGGAGGAAGCTCAAATCAAGAGGGAGTTCCTAAAAGCAAATCTAAGATATTTATTTCATAATGCAATCTCATTATATCATGATAACAAGTATGTTAGAAATAAATTTTATGACTTTAGTGCCAATTATCATGAGAATAAGAAAATGATAAATGTAATGATAATTGTAGATTTATTCATGATAGACCTACCCTACCTAACAATAGGAAGGTGGGAAATAGTCTAGGCAAGAACCCCAAGAAAACTAGATATATGCCTAGAAAAAGAAATGATCAAGTCAATCATGAAAAATCAAAATTTGAGGATTTGAAGAAACGAAATCATGTTTTGAGGACAAAACTTGAGAAATTAGAAAATACCCTTAAGAAAAATGACAAATGAGGTTAAAGGGTCCAAGAACGAAAAATTAGGTTTAGGTAAACAAGAATCATCTAAGGACACTAAGGGTTTGGGATACAAACCTAAGTCCAAGGAAAGCATGGCTTCATACTATAGAGTAGCATATAACTATGAAATTAATGCTAGGTCTAAGAGTAAATTCAAGGTTACAAGAGAGGTCATCCCTAAAGTTGCCCTTGTTGAGAGTACAATGACTAAGACTTCTAAAAAGTATAAAAAAAGTCATTAGGAGGGTATCTAGGAAAGTTATCCCTAGTGAATACCTAGTACACCCAAGGAGCTTAAATAGATATTAGATTCCTAAGAGTGTGATCTCTTCACACTAAATAGGTATAGGGTGTGTCAACGTAAATTGGAAGAATAGTTAATTCAACCATAGTAAAGATGATATTTTAGAACATTTTCAATGTATTGTGATATCTTGAGAATGAAAATTTAAATCTTATCTTGGAAGATTTCTATAGTGTGCCATTAAAAATTGAGTTCTTAAATTGATCAAAATTTACATGATAGGATAGTATTCAAAAATATGTCAAGTTGGGGTTTTTCACACATTTGAGGGAGATAGGCCACCTAATCATGTATTTGGCTTAATAATTAGTTGATAACACTTCGATGGAAAATCTAGGTATTTTTTGTGTGCCATAATTGACATGAGTTGTGTCGTATCACATGTCATGACATCATGATATACATAAATATTACATCTTGTCATGATATTTGATACATGTCATGTCATACATGCATAATTAGGTTATGATAATTTTTCTTTTGAAAGTATGCATTTGATGTATGTCATACTCATGTACATGCATAAATCTGAATTACTTATAATTAAGGACAATGATATTAGTTGACATCCTAGATAGGATAATCAAATGTATAATGCTTACATAGAGATACATGATCCCTTAGTTTTAGAAAAAAAAAAAAATTTCACATCAAACAAAGACCATATGATGACTTGTGTATGTATTGAGATACATTGAACACAAGTGAGATATTAGGATGATAAACTAAGTTCAAAGTGCAATTTGATGTATCAAAATAAGCTTTAATTTCATCAAACAAATGGATTTTGTGTTGACCAATTATTGAAAAATCTAATATGCAAGTCATGCGCATTTAGTCCATAAATCAAGGTTGGAAATTGCCAAATTGGCTTTGAAAACCATTTCAAAATAATTTTAGAAAACCTTAGTGAAGTTTATTTATTGATAGAAATCACCATTGATTAGGTTGATATAAAATTAGAATGAAATATTAAAGTTTTCAATAGTTTTAAAATTTATGTCATTCTATAAAAATAAAATGTATTTTTATAAAAAATTATTTTCCTAATAGTATTTGACATAAATAATGTCTATATAATTTTTTGTCATTTTTTTAAAATCATAGAATTACTTATACATTTCTAAAATTCAATCTAAAAATTAAAAATACTGCCTTTTGAGTATCAATCGACTGATTTATATAATTTTACTAAAAATATGTTTGTTTAAGTCATTTAAACTCACTCCTATGCATTTTAACTATTAATAATCCTCTGATATGATTGGGTAAGCATTCAAAAGTTATTTTCTTAGTGAAAATGAGAAAGAGAAATTAAAAGGAGAAGAATAAGGAATTGAGGAGGAGGCTTAGTTTCAATGTTAATTTTTAACCTCATGACTTAGAGTTAAAAATTTTCTAAAGGTTTAGGAACTTCAAATTATTGTTGGTGTAATGATTGAAGATGGAGCATATTTTGAGGCAGAGGTACTCCTTAAAAGCATGATTTCGATATAAATGGGAAGAATATAAGAATTTGAGGGTGAGTGAATGAATTAAGGATTGTATGCTCATGATTGAGCATTGAAGATAATGGAAGGTAGAGAATCTCCATTGTGATGTTGGAAGTCAGGAATGGAAGAAGAAAATGGTTTTTAGAAGATGTTTTTGATGTATACCAAAGGAAGAGAATGAAGGGTTCAAGTTAGGAAACCATCATTGGCATGAGAAGTAAGATATTGGGCTAATTATTTAGCCTAGTTTAAACATATTGTCCAACATTAAAAGATGGAGAGATTGTTGGTGCAATCGACCTTCTGGTCAAGATTGACTAGGTTGACCAAGCTCGAGTTAGGATTTTGATATTTGATCAATATGTTAGTCGGTCGAGTGAGACATCAAATAGGTTGAGGTTGACCAAATACTTGACAATCGATTAATATATTAAGTTGGTTGAGAGAAAAGTGAAGTAGGTTAAGGTTGACCAGATACTTGACAAGATATGAAAAGTCCAAGTGAATCATTGTTGACCTGACATTTGATGGTTGGAAATTCAACATGGAGTTGGCACTCGATGGAAAGTCCAAGTGGGTCACAATTGATTGGATACTTTGTGATCAGAAGTTCAACAGGTAATTAATAAGAGGAAAGTCCAAATAGATCATGGTTGACCAGATGCTAGGTAAAAAGGAAGTCCCAATAAATCAAAGTTGACCAAATCTTAAGTAACACGGAAGTCCCAACAAATCAAGATTGATCGGATGCTAGGCAATAGAAAGTTTTGGCAGGTCAAGGTTGATTGAATGTCAAGCAAAGGAAGTTCTAGTAGACAGAGATCAACTGAATACTAAACAAGGAAAGAATTTGACTTTGGTAAGACTGAAATAAGAGTATTAGTTGATTGATATAGTGTATCAATCGACTAATGAAGGTAAAAAGCCAAAAATAGTGTTGTTATAGTAAACCCTAAACTATGCTACAATATTTTGCTACAATACTCATGAACATTAATTTACTATCGTATCAATTGACTGATGTGTTTGATCAGTCAATTGATGGCTTTAGAAATTCAATAGAAGTGATGTGTTTAGATTATATACACCTTTATGCATGTTTTGATGCACATTCACGTACTTTATTTACACTTGATTTATGCTTTTTACACCTCTTATCATATTTTCAGCATTATTACTCTTCTTTGTCAGAGATCTACTCTTTGTGTATTTTTTCCATTGACAGGATGCACTTCTAGAGTAAACACGGCACTTATAGATAACTGGGAGAACAAACGAAGAATAAGGACTTGGTCGTGTGGATCCTACATAGTTGTGTCACATACCAGAGGAGGAGATGGCATGGTCGCCTTCAAGTAATAAAATTTATAAGTCGATCCCATGAGGACTGAGGATTAAATGCTAATTGGTTTTACACGTTGAATTTAGCTAGACAGCATTGATAATTATTTGTTTTAGATTTTCAACTAAGATGTGAAAATAAAAGTAAAGAAAGATAACAGAGGAAGTCCTTAATTCAGAAGATGTTCTAGGGCGTTGGTTTTATTGAATGGTGAATGTTGTGCTATGAATTCGCTTATTCCTAGTTCTCCACTTGTATGTTCGTAGGACAGTCTAATTACTCCCGAATACCATCCCGCGATGGTGTATCGGAGTACTTCCCCTGCCAATAACCAAGTATGTCATCAAGTGAAAAAGTAACTTAGAGAGTCCGAACTTTCAATAGAGTACCTCCTGTCACAAGGCCTCCCTTGGGTTTACATCTCTAGATTACGTAGGTCACTTGAGTAGCATATAATTAGGAAAAGCCCATTAAGTCAAGTGATGGACTTATTCATACATAGAATTATTTTCCCTTAGGAGGTTACATTCCATATAGAAGGATAGTTATCTTAGATACTCAACGTTAAACAAGTATCCTAAGGCCATGCTGAGCTATATCAGAATGTACACTCAAAAGAAGCAACAATTCATGCATCTATTCAATGAAAATTCATATTTATGCCCAGATATAGACACATAGCAATGTATCTAGGTCAAAAATTAGATCTACGCATACAAAAATATAATCTAGATAGATAAATTCATGTTCACAAAGAAAACCTACTTGCTAGCATTTCATCAAATAGAACAAGTACCATATAAGCTTCATCAAAAAAGGAAATTAGTAATTCAATAGAGTTTACAACATCCACATAATACAATTACTTCCTACATCCTAGAATAATAAAAATATACTCCATAATTGAAAGAACTACAATCCAACGACTCAAATTTATAAGAATTTCAAGAACCCTAAAGTAGGGAAATAAAAAGTTATCCTTGATGTCGAGTGAAGCCCTCGGATGAAGATCTTGGAGTGTCGATGAGAATGGAGTAGTAGGACGACCTCGGATCGCCCAGATGACACCTCTGGGTGTAAGGATTTGAACTAGATCGTCCCTTCTCGCCTTAGTTCTTTCTCCCATAGCAAGGGGATGAAGTGACCCTTTTACAGAGGTAAGGGTACGGGGTGGTTGTGCCTCTTAGCATGGCTAAACAGCATGGTTGTGCCATTTGGCATGGCCAAAGTTGTCTCTGGCTTCATGGTCGTGCCAATTGGCATGGCCAAAGTAGAGCTTGCTCTATTTAGGCCTTATGGGCTATGCTATTTGGCACGACCTGATCTTCAAACCTGTACTTTTCTGACTTTTGGAGGCATGGTCATGCCTCAAGGCATGGCTTAAGTTCAATTATGCTATGGAAATCTACATGGGTTGCCTCCTGGCCATGCCATTTGGCATGACCTCTTCAAAAATTGGCTGGAACAAGAGGCACGGTTGTGACTCTAGGCATGGCCACCCCTTGTTTGCTGTTGCTTGGATACACACCTTGGGACACGGTCGTGCCATTGAGGAACGGTTAGGGGGGCACACCCATCTGAAAAATCACATTCAAGTCTGAAGCAAAGTTGTAGAGCTTGAATTATCTTCACTTTGATACTTGGAACGACCCATAACTCCAACTGAGCGAAAAGTTATGGTCATTTTCTTTATATTCGCGTAGTAGTCTGCAATATGGCACTCCCGTGCTTGAAGGCAAGGTCGTGCCTTTTTGGTCGTGTGATTTTTCCATGAAACTCCCCATGGCTTATCAAGTCATGGTCATGTGGGTGAAATTTGAGCATATTGTGACTGCAGTTGGTAAAGGGAGGTCCTAACTGTGGTTAGGTAAAGGAAAGTCCAAGTGGATCAAAGAGGACCGCATGTTGGCAAGACAAGTCCTAATTTGAGGGTTAGGAAAACGAAAGTCTAAGTGGGTAAAGAAGGACTGTATATTGGCAAAGGGAAGTCCTAATTATGGTTAGGTAAAGGAAAGTCCAAGTGGAACAAGGAGGATTGCACGTTGGCAAGGCAAGTCCTAACATGAGGGTTAAGCAAAGAAAAGTCCAAGTGCATCAAGGAAGACCACATGTGGGCAAAGGAAAGTCCTAACTACGGTTAGGCGAAGAAAGTTCTAGTGGGTCAAGGAGACTGCACATTGGCAAGAGGAAAGTCTTTACTGCAATTAGGCAAGAGGAATATTCAAGTGGACCAAGGAGGAATACACTTGGTGATTGGAAGTCCAACAAGAAGTTGACAAATCCAAGTGGGTCAAAGGTTGACCGGACACTCGGTGGGGAAGTCTCAATAAGTCACGGTTGACCAAAAGTTGGGCAAGAAAACCCTAGACTTGGGTTAAGCATGTTAGGATTGAGCAATCGATTGGGCCAAAGACAATCACTCAAATGATCGATTGGAAACCTTTCTTCATGAAATAGAAAGGTTCTAGATCGATTGGGCAATTGATCAGGTGATCAATTGGGAGCTTTTCTTTGTGAAATAGTAAGTGTCTTAATCGATTAGGTAATCGATTAGGAGCACGCTTGATCGATCAACTGATCGATCAAGAAGAATTTTTTCACAAAGCACAGTAGCTTCCTCACGAGGAGTTTAATCAATTAGATAATTGACTAGTAGGAGTTCACAAATGCATAGTGGGTTTCGTAATTGATCAGGTGATTGATTGAAGTCAGATAATTGATTAGGTAATCGATTAGAAGAATCAGAAAAGAGTCGTTGTAAGATTTGAACGGCTAGATTTGTTCAAATATGACATGGTAATCGATTTGGAGTAAGGCCAATCAATTAGAAGTCCAGATCTACGAGATAAAAGGCATTTCTTCGAAGGATTCAAACTTTTTCTTCTCCACTCTTCACCACCAGTTTTTGGAAGATTCCAATAGAAGTGTTGTTGCATTTTTGAGTCTACAAGAGGCATTTCAAGCAACAGGAGATCAAGAAAGCAAGGTTCTCATATGTATTGTGTATTTACATCTTTTTTCATTGTATTCTTGTATGTGAACTTGTACAAAGTTTCTCTACCTCAGGATTATCTCCGAGAAGGGGTGTTTTTCATAATGAAGTGTATATACTGTGTGGATCTTTGAATTAGTCACCTCAAGAGGTGAATACCAAGTAAATCCTAGTATTAGATATTGCTTCAAGTTTTCTGTTATAAATCATCAATAAAGTGATTGGAGCTAATCACCCCCCCTCTATCTCCCAAAATGTCCTAACAAAGGTGGTACATGGTTCATAGGGTATATTCAACTTGAGAATCAAAATCGAAATACTCTCCATAAAATGAAAATAAAATTATAATATGGATTATATATATATATATAATTCAAGTATCCAACTCTCGTGCTCCCACTAATTTTGGAGGTGACTGACTCGACTCTATAAAAGTTTCTCACCGACTACCAAAGTAATTCAGAAAGCGCAGATAGATCTTGGCGGATGGCCCACGTCATAAGTTTTTTAAACTTCCCAAGTATAATGTATCCTGAGTAAGATTTAAACTCTTGTTGCCTAAGAAACTCATCTCATTTTTTACCATCGCACCATAGCTTCGGGGGCTATAACATGGCTATTCTTTTTTTATATAATTCAAGTATTCAGTTATTTGATCTGATCTATGAAAGTTTCTCATAAGCTATGAGGGTAAATTCGGAAAACGTCAAGTGGCCCGACAATCATGGTGAGACTTTCTGGAATTAATCATGCTTGTGAATGCCCTTGCTAGAAAGGAAAATATGCAACAAGTAATTGAGCATAAGAATTATTGAAGGAGTTTGGCACAACATAATAAATCTTAACAGAGCCTAAACTATATAGAGTTGGCTAGTAATTAATGAAGTGCTCGAACTCAACAAACCACTTCTCAATGCCATTTCAAACAGAGGAGGAAACGCAAACCTCTTTTAAATATTGAGTCAGGCTAGATCAAATCAAAAAGGCATAGGAATTGGGATAAGGCAAAAAAGGAAAAAAATGACAACTTTCTTCTTAGCTCATCTGAAAGAACTTGATGCAACTAAAACTCATGCCCATTTTACTCCGAGAGTCACATTATTATTATTATTTGCCTTCAAATGAGATTTAAAAAAAACAACAATAATAATAATAATAAACTTACTGTATTATTTGGCAATTTTATTCCAATACATTTGTGCCACAAGCGAAGAATCATTTTTAAAGAGAATATGCACTTTCTGCCCAAAATAAAGCATTTGAGTGGATTCTTTTCCTCTTTTTTTTTCCAACATGAACGACTTTGCATTGATTCATCTACATCTATTCTTATCTCTTCTTCTCACTCCAATAACTTATACATCACTTCAAAACTAGACTTAAGAAAAAATATTAAATATAAAAAAAAGTGGAATTTTTTTTTTTGGCTTTCAAACATATCTTCTTGGCATCTCCTTTATTAGTCTAGTTAGTCTTTGTTTCACTCTCTTTTGTATTGCATAAATGCTTTGTTTCTAACTTAATCATATCTTTTTAGGTTAAAAGGCTATAAAAATGTAAATTTTAAGGGGGCTAGAGAAGAGATTAAGAGGACGATTCCTTTCGTAGAAAATATGAAACTTTTAGATAATTGAGTTGAATGCTATATATATTCCCTTTTGATATCAACCAACACTTGAATTCTTTATTGAGCTCAGATGATTTTTTTTAGTATTTAAAAATTATTTATGAAAATATAATATGATAACTATAGAATTATTTTAATAGTTTATTTTATAAAACTATTTAATAACTTATTCATTATCTGGATAGAACAATTTTTGTTTTTAATTTTGATAATATGGAAGAAATTTTAATCAAAACTATTCTAAAATGTATCAACATTATAGTAATTTTGCCCTAGGACATGATTGAGTTGGTTATGATGGGATAGAGATTGTTATAATGATCAAAGGATTAAATCTTGGTAAAGTCGATAAAAATATATGATTTACCTCCTCATAAGTTATCGTGTGGGACTATTGGATGACGGGTTCTATTTTTACTACAACATTATAATAATTTTGATCAAAATTGATGTAATAGTGAGAATTGAAGTAGTTTCAACTAACCTTGTAGCAATGTTAATCAAATTGTAAGCTTACCATAATAAGGAGGGGAGATGAAGAGGTCTCCTTGGGTTCTATGTGAGCCCTCACGCGAGTTGGGGTTCTTTTGTTGGTTTGAGTTTGGTGACATCGAGTAGCTTGGAGTGGGGGTATATGCCAGCAAGCTTTTTAAAATCCTAGTGAGCACTTAAAGTTTTCCTTAAAGATATTTGTTGTGTCCAAAGAATGTTCATATATTTCTACAATGATATGATATTATCCACTTTAGGTCTAGGTCCTCATGGATTTGCTTTTAGATTCTCCCCAAAAGACTTCATGCCAATGGAAATATCCTACATCCTTTTAACCTCATGATCTTTTCCAAATATTTCTAGTGGTACTTTGATTGAATCTCAACAATGATTCCCTCAAACGAAGGACCACCATTACTCTCATGGTCTAGACCTCCCCGTGAGCATCCAGACACTCTTGACCTGCTTTAGGCCTCCCCACGAGCATCTGGTTACCCTAACCTACTTCGGGTCTCCCAGCGAGCATCCGGTTACCCTGACCCGTTCTGGGCCTCCTCACGAGCATCTGGTCACCCTGACATGCTCTGGACCCTCCCCGCGAGCATCCGATCACCCTGACTCACTCTGGGTCATCCCCGCGAGCATTCTGTCACCTTAACTCGCTTCGGGTCTCCCTGCGAGCATCCGATCACCTTGACCTGCTCCAAGCCTTCCCGCAAGCATCTGGTCACGTTAACATGCATCGGGTATCCCCGCAAGCATCCGCTTCTGGTCACCTTGACCTGTTCCGAGTGTCCCCATGAGCATCCGGTCACTCATGACCAGCTCCAGGCATATCCTCAACTTCGTTCAAGGCCACCCCACATTGTATCTGGTTTAGATCATGACTCTGATACTATTTGTTGTGCCCAAAGGATGTTTGCATATTTCCATAATAATATGATATTATCTATTTTGGGCCTAGCTAGGTCCTCATGATTTATTCTTGGGCTCTTCTTAAAAGATCTTATATCAATAAAAATATCCTATATCCTTTTAACCTTACGATCTCCGTTAAAAAGTTAACTTGAAATTTTAATTGAATCCTAATAATATTAACTAAAGAGTATCTTAGATAAACTCGAGCAAGTATTCGACGCTTGAGTTCTACCCAAGGGCGGAGCCAGGTTGAAGGCTACCCGGGCTGTAGCCCGGGTAGCCTTCAACCTTGACAAAGGGATTTGCCATAGATTTACTATGGGAGAAGCAAAAATAATGGGAGAGAAACGAGAAATAGCCCAGATGATGGTGTTGTCGTTGACGCTTGTAGCCCACCTCCCACGATCAGCCCAGGTAAATCATCAAGGCTGGCTCCGCCACTGGTTCTACCTGAAGTTTAGTACTGATTTGATAAGGACATCTTCAACGGATGTTTTTTTAGGGTTTTTTCTTTTTCAAATCCATGTCAAAAACTTGGCCATCATTGTTTTGAAAACTTCTGGGGTCTGTTTATCAAACCCAAGTTTTTAAGTGTTAGTGGGCCATAGTAAAAAACTTTTTAAAAAATTAATTATTTTTTTATCAATTTTTGTCAGAGTCTTTTCTATTATTTTTTTTCAAACGTTTTTTTTTACCCTTTTTTCTAGCCATTGTTTCTGCCATTATTTTTCAAACCATTTTTTCGAACGTTGTTTTTTCTATAAGTTTTTCTAATCTTTTTTTTCCCAACGGTTGGGTTGATTTTGGATTATATATATCAATCATCTCTTTTAATTTTTTTCTCATTTATCCTACACCCAAAAGTCATTCCATTCTTATTTTTTATAATTCATTTCATCCTTTATTCTTTCGAAATGAATCCAAATTATAATGGAGGTTTTAGAAATTTTTTTAGTTCTAAAAATGCAACTTAGCAAAGTTCACGCAATGGTCCTGATGTTTAATATTCTCAATTTTCTACTTCTACACATGATGTTTAATATTCTCAATTTTCTACTTCTACCCATTATCTTCAAAAATTTTCAAATATTTCATACATTTCATAATTTCCTCTAAATTTTCAAAGTTCTCAAAACTAGTCATTATTATAAAAGTAGAGGTGGATAAAATTGATCATTATAAAAATAATTATTATAAAACTAGCAAGTTTAAAAATAGTTATTACAAATAACCCATACAAACTAGTCATTATAAAAATAAACCTTATAAACTAGCTGTTATAAAACTAATCATTACAAATGCTTCTATTTATTCATGTAGTAGGGAAATTTTTTGACGGATTCAGATGATGACTTGGATCTACTAAAGCATGAAGACATGAAAGTTCTAGCAGCTCAAGGTTCTTCCGGCAGAACTTATAGAAGGTATTTAAATCGAGATCGTGAAGCCAGACATGATCGCCTCTTGAATGATTACTTCTTTGATTAGCTAGTATATCCTGATGAAGCATTCCGACGGTGATTTCGAATGAGAAGAGAGTTATTCCTTAGCATAGTCAATACCTTACTACATCATTCAAAATATTTTAAATAGAGGATTGATGCAGCGGGAAGACATGGTTTGTCACCCCTTTAAAAATACACGGCGGTTATCCGTCAATTGACGTATAAATTCTTTGCTGACATTTGTGATGAATACCTACAAATGGGTGAAACAATTGCTTAGTCAACTTCTGTCAATGTGTGATTGAAGTATTTGAGCCACAATACTTAAGAAGGCCTAATGTTTCTGATATCCAACGTTTGCTTGAAATGCATGAACAGAAACACGACTTCCTTAACATGTTGGATAGTCTTGATTGTATGCATTGGAAATGGAGAAATTGCCTCGTTGTTGGAAAAGGTCAGTTTACTCGAGGCGATCATGGGGTCTGAACAATTATGCTTGAAGCGATTACATCTGTAAACTTGTGGATGTGACATGTTTTTTTTTGAATCGCAGGGTTACTTGATGATATCAATATGCTTAACAAATCACCTTTATTTAATGAAGTTTTACAAGGAAATGCACTGAAGATTAATTTTACAATAAATGATACACAATATACAAAAAGGTATTATTTAACTGATAAGATTTACCTAGAATGGGCTACTTTCATTAAGAGATTTCCATGCCCCAAGATTCCAAGAGAAAAATGTTCAAATAAAGATAAGAAGTTGTAATAAAGGATGTCGAACAAGCATTTGGAGTGCTCCAATCTCGTTAGGTAATGATCAAAGGTCCAGGACGATTTTGGTATAAGAATAACTTAAAGCATATCATATATATGTGTATTATTTTACACAACATGATTATTGAGGATGAGAGGGATGTAGTAAGCAATTGGTTGAATGATGAAGAAGAACCTCTGGCACAAATACTTTAGCGCTCTACCCAAGAGTTTGAAGAATATCTTTGAAGAAATTGC
This sequence comes from Zingiber officinale, assembly GCF_018446385.1. Lineage (NCBI taxonomy): Eukaryota > Viridiplantae > Streptophyta > Magnoliopsida > Zingiberales > Zingiberaceae > Zingiber > Zingiber officinale. The sequence goes on from NC_055989.1 coordinate 21,827,476, forward strand.
GAGCTATGTGATAATCAAGTACATCATCTGCTTCGAGCCGACATGGTTGAGCATATTTAGACACGCTACGATTGTGATTAGTAAAAGATTCTTTTTATAAATTATTTATAATAATTTATTATTTAATATTATATTTCTTATTTTTAAATTTATATTTTTTAATAATATTTTTTAACAAATTTTATGATATAAGGTGACTCATTAATAAATAATTAAGTTTTTAAAAAGATATGTGAATTGTTGAATGTGGGGCCATAAAAAAATTATAGAAAGAATTTTATAGTGGAGAGAAGAGTAAGATTTTTTATTTTTGATATGATAATGATGTAACACATAAAAAAATGAGAAAAAAAAACCACACTTTTGAGGAAATGCCCTAAGTCAAGTTAGGTCTCAAGAGTCTTTTTCACTTTGTATCTTCCCTTCACTAAAAGGGGAGTGCATTTTAGTTAATATTTAAACAATTTAAATTGAATATTTTTTTAAAGTAAGAATCATTTTTATTAATATTGAAGTAATTTTAACTAATGTTAACATAATTTTAACAACATTAAAGTAATTAATCAACGTTTAAGCAATTTTATTTAGTACTTAAGGAGTTTGATCCATTTTAATTACTATTAAAGTAATTTTAATAATATTAAAATAATTTTAATAATATTAAAATAATTTTAATGAAATGAATTAATTTAAATTAATATTTTAGCTTCGTGGGGTTGAGTAAAAATTTAATTAAACCAAAGAAACCGATCGAACCGACCGAATTTTAAAATTTAGTTTGGTTTATTCAAAATTTTAAGTTTTTTCCTAAAAAAATTTGGTTAATTCGGTTCGGACTCAATTTTAAATTTTCTTATTCAGTTAAACTGAATATATCGAATTAATTAAATTTTTGGACCAAACTAAATTTTTAGATCCTATTTTTTAAGAATGGAACCGAAATTTTAGGCCCTAATTAAAAGTTTTGGTTACTTTAGTTTTTGACAAAATTAACCGATATTTTATCAATTCAATTTGTTCAATTATTTTTAAAAATTCGGTCGGTTCGATTAATTAAAAAAATTAGTTCGGTTCGATTAATTTGGTTCGGTTTGACAATTTTTTCCTTAATAGGTAGCGGACCTAAAAATGTTGGTGGTTAGGATGAGCCTTCATGTGTACTACCCTGACGGCCGGTAGAAAACTTCCGTGGAACTAGATCGGTTATCCAGGTTCAATGTTACCTGACCTGATTAATTATTTTTTTTAAGGTAGACAATCTTTTATTTCCATGGGGTGCTCAGTTGACTAGAGGGTGACAATTTTACTATAATGAGATAAGAAGTTAATTTCCACTGGGCATGCCCTCGGAAAAAAACTCTTTCACCCTCTAACAATTTAGCAACTGGCTATAAACTGACTCTATAATTTATTTCTCTTTATATAACCTAAAAAAATTAGGAAAGACACCTGAGATTAACCTAATCACATGATATAGACCATGGTTTGGAGTAATTTTAATTGATATTGAAATACTAAAACAATATTGAATTAGTCTCATTAAAAAATATATATATTTCATTAAAATAATAAGAATCAAATATTTTCAACAGTACTTTGTTAATGAGAAAATATTTTTTAATAATAATAAAATATTAAAAAAACTGCCTTTTGTTTTATATATATATAAAATGAATCCAGATGCTTGGAATTATCCAGTAATTTTTTTAATTTTAAGGTATATTATATATATTTAAAGTTTAAGATTTTAAGATTTAGGAGTTGGGTTATAATAAATTTGAGCTAATAAGATTTTTTTTTTAGGATTAAAATTTCCTTTTTGGGTTATAGTGTTTAAAATTTATATATATATATATATATATAATAATAATAATAATAATAATAATAACACTATGTGACATTGTTTTTATAAAAACGACGTCAAATTGGAAAAAAATAACACCACACGTAATGTTGTTTTTTTCAAAATAGCACCATGTGACGCTGTTTAAATAAAACAATGTCATGTTGTTTTGAAAAAAAAAACATCACTATATGCATGATGCTGTTTTTTTCAATGTGACGTTGTTTTTATGAAAATAACATCACATAATGTTGTTTTAAAAAAACAGCATCACACTTTTTTTTTTTAACAACACTACATGGTGCTGTTAAAAAATAGCACCATGTTTCAAAACAACAATATGTGCAAGGTGCTATTTTTTTCAATGTGACGTTTTCAAAAAATAATGTCATATAGTGCTGTTCTTATAAAAACAACGTTATATAGTGCTATTTTTTTTAAAAAAAAAAAACACTATGTGACATTGTTTTCATAAAAACAGTGCTATGTTGAAAAAAAATATAAACGTAGCGCTATTTTTTTAAAATAGTACAATGCAGTGTTGTTATTTTAAAACAGCACCACGCGGTGTTGTTTTTTTAAAACAACATTATGCGGTGCTGTTTTCATTAAATAATATCATGTTGAAAAAAAATCAAGACGTGCTTGGTGCTTTTTTTTCAATGTGTCGTTGTTTTTATGTTGGTGTTATTTTTTTTCAACATAGTGATATATTTTTTAAAACAACACCATGTATTATTGTTTTTTTTTTAAAAAAAGCACCACGCCGTACAGGCAAAGTTGTAAGAGAGAGATTACATGCAGAATTACAGAAAAGAAAGGGATGCGTCAACTCGTCACATCTTCTATCACCCATGATCGCCTATATATAAATCAAAAATCCTAAATTCTATAAATGATAAAAAGAATTTTAAAAAATAAATATTAGATGTTTGGTCTCCATAATATTTTTTATTTTATTATTATTATAGGTGGAAAAAGGGTAATTTAGTCGCCCAACACCTCTCCCTATATGTAAAATTTTATTTACTTTAACTCCCTACAGGTAAATATGATTATTGATTACCTAATTTTTACTCATTTTTTTAGATAAAAAAAATCTCAAATGAGATATAATTACTTATAAATTTAGCACATTTAAATTTAGATCGAGTATATTTTTTTATTAGTATGACTTTTTTTCTGCTTAATATAATTCATCCTAAATTTAACACGATTTAAAAAAATTTAATATATTTTTCATCCAATTAAGTATTATTTAAAGAGAATATAGTATTAATAATATATTAGATTCAATTTTTTTAATATAGTTAATAAATTATATTTAATTTTAGATTTTTTTTTTATTTGAGCGATGGTTAAATAAATTAGTATCTATTATATTTATTGGGAAATAGAAATAATTTTTTTTACATAAAGCGTGGATATAAAATTTAAATTATGATTAACAATTTTAAGATAATTTTTCCTCATAATAAAAAAAAACTTTTAAATATTTGAGACACTTTTTCGATTTTTGTCCTACATATTTTGAACGCCGCGCCTTTGCAGTGTTCCCCAATTTGAATAATTTGAAGAAATTATGTATCAGTGAGAAGGAATACGTTCGGTCGCTGTCAGTCTGGGCATCTGGCGGAGATGCCAGTCTGTGGCCCAATGCAACTCCCCAATTCCAAAGCAGAGCATCAGCCTAAAACAAAGTAAATCCAATCTTTATTACACAGAAATTAAGTTAATTGCATGCATTATCCCTTTTTTTATAATCCAGCTATCTACTCATCTTTATTACACAGAAATGAAGTTAAATGCATGCATTCTCGCCTTTTTTATAATCCAGCTAGCTACTCTCCGTATGTGTAATAACATGTGGAATTCGCCATTCCACGTTTCACATGATGAGTTCGGATTTTTTTATCCAAAATTTGTAGTTCCCTTTTGGTTTTTATAGCCTTCGGATTTCTTTTTTTATTGAATTTATTTTAAAAAGTATAAATCTAAAATATTTTTCTACATAAATTATGATTTTTAGTATTTTTTTTAACTTTATAAATATATTTAATGAGATTTTTTTCCCAGTTTTGATCCTTGAAAAAGAAAAAAAACTCATTAAATATATTTATAAGATAAAAAAATACTAAAAAAAATTATAATTTATACATAGAATTGAGGTATTTCAGATTTTTATTTTTTTTAATAAATTCAAAAAAAACATCCGAAATGTGTAGGGATAAAGAAGAGATCAAGAATTATACAGCAAGACTATGTTTGGTTCGGTGTAATGTAATCGAGTTCTTAATATAATTAAATTTATAATATAATGTAATGTAATCTTGATTATATTACTACGTTTGGTAATATAATGTATGTAATATTTGATTACAAAGATATTACATTCTTTTATTTGATGTTCATTATTTTTTATAAGTAATATAATTCGTATTATTATAAAATGACAAAAATATCTTACGATTTCTATTGGCTGTTGTTGCACCTATGTCGGAGCTTGCGATAGCCACCGGCAACCAACGGCCGACTGTCGCTAGCGGGTGACGATGGCAGCTGGGGCGGCTACAAGGGTGTTGACGATCAACGGGCGGTGGTGGCGGCAAGCGGCGGCGGCCGGGGCAGGGGACAGGCGGCGGCGGCGGCAACGGTCGGGGTAGGCGGCGGCAGACGTTTAAATTTTAGTTAAACAATGGCCTAGCTCGTAATGTAATCGTATTACATAATATTTACTTTGTAATCTAGATTACAAAATTTTACTATCTTTTGTAACATTACAAGTTTAAAAGTAAATCAAACAAAATAATAAATCTTATAATACAATTCTAATTATATTATAAGACACATTATACCCTACTAAACGCCACCCAAATGATCTGAACTGCAACATGGTTAGCTTCATAATCAATTTGTGAGAATATAAATTGGGGATGTGAACAATTTTTTCAGCTTTTTTAAAATTTGAGCTCGCAATATCTGCTCTATAGTAGCCAACTTAACTATACCCGGAGCACTATCTACTCTCCTTGGATGTGATCCACCCCATGTAAATTTTTCACCAACGGATTAAATTCGAACTTAACTATCCCCGGAGCACTATCTACTCTCGTCCTTAGATGTGATCCACCTCATGTAAATTTTTCACCACCGGATTAAATTCGAATGCATCAATAATTCCTCACCTAGCAATTTAACTTGCTAAATTGTTTGTCACTAGAAAAAAATATCATGTAGTAATCGAATGATAAATTTTTGTGAAATTACTTAGGCAGAGGAAAATATCTTGCATTATGTCGTAAAATATCGAACCGTAAATGCTTAGAAGATTATATAAACGTTCTACTGTTATATCATAGCCTGGGTATTAAGTGCTTGTTATTTTTTTTAGTTAGTATTAGGTATCAAACCCTTCGAACTAATTAATTTTAGGATGATCGATCCGATCATATGAAAGTTTCTTACTAGATATCAAGATAAATTTGAAATTATTCACGATGGATGATCCATCAACCAAATATTCCAAATTTATCATTCTAATAGAAAAATGTCGACTAATATATTGTAACTCAGAATTAAATAGTAAAATTTGAGAAATTATATGAGAAAAAATATCTTTAACCTCTTGTATTTTCTATCAAATAGTATTTTTCTCGAATCTGTGGTTGATGTCGGTGTGTCCGCTCTCGGTGTCCTACAAAGTAAAACTTGTCAGCCAAGGATAACGTTGTCGATGTTATCATCTTTAACGATCAAGTCAGTGATTAACTCAGATGTGAGCCTTGCGTGCATGCATGAGAAAACAAAAGAGCTCGAAGAAAACGACGAAAATTTACATTTGCATAAGAAAATAAAGTTAAACTTTCACCTATTTTCATAGAAACTTATATAATCATGGATAGGGTCGGATCTAAACTTTTAAATTTAGGGGAAGTAAAGAAAAAAATTATTATACATTATTTTCGAAGGCTGCGCAATTAAGGTGACAAAAATATACATTTTAAACTATTTAATTTAATTTTATTTATATAATTAAGTATTAATTTTTATATATTGTTGGAGGTTATATAAAATATATTAATTTTAATTAGTAAATCAATAGTCATGCACATATTGAAAATATTAATTAGGGTCTTAAATTATCTAGAATTAACTCAATATCAACAAAGAAAATAAAAGTAGACTTAAATTAGCAATAAATTCAATATATTTTTTTCCTCTTACAATCATTAAAAAAAAGGTCAAAAAGATAAGGATATAATTGTCTTTTAATTTTTTTCAAATTTAACTTTAATTAAAGATGGTTAAATATTATTTTTTAAATATAAAAGAAATACTTGATAGAAAATAACGAGGATTAAAGGTACTTTTATTCCAAATTATATAGTGCGTGTATCCTAGCTGGGCCTTGAGCATTTTATTATTATAATAAGGTTAAAATACTTTTAACCTCTTGTATTTTATATCTAATAGCATTTTACCTCCTATGTTTAAAAAATAATATTTAATCCCTTTAACATAAAATTAAATGTGAGAAATCTTTTAAAAGATAATTATGCCCTTGTCTTTTTGTTTAAAAAAATTAATTTTCAATAATAAACCCAAGAGGAGAAAAATATTTTGAATTGACTATTATATCCTTCAGTATAAATTCTCACAAAATTCATATATACACCAATATAAATAACAGAAAAGCAATGAAAGGGATAACCAGCCAAAAACTCATCCCTTCACCTCACCAAACCAAAAAAAAAAAAAAAGCTAGAATTCGAAATTGATAAATCAAAATTAAATGAAGAAGAAACAAAATTTATCATTAAAAATCTTCTTCAAATGTGATGTACAAAGAAGTGAGAGTGATTTTGGTTCATCAATTTAGAATTTTAACTCTTTTTTGGTTTAGTAGGAGTGGTGGAATGAGTTTTTAGCTAGTTATCTTTTTCAAGGTTGATGATTTTCTATTGTTTATGCAGATACACGTATGAATTTTATGAGAGTTTTTATTGAATGATATAATGGTCAATTCAATATAATTTTTTCCTCTTGGGGTTATTATCAAAAATAATAAAAAAATAATGACACAATTATCTTTTATTCATTGTATACCACATTTAATGATGAAGAGATTTTTAATAATTAACTTTGTTCAATCTCTATTTGATTTGGTTCATCAATTTAAAATTTTGATTTTTTTTTTCATTTAGTGAGGGTGGTAGAATAAATTTTTGGAAGAGTTATTATTTTCTGTTATGCAGTTTATGTATGAGTAGGATTTTTATAGAAGAATATAATAGTTAATTTAATATATTTTTTCTTCCTAAGAAAAAAAGGTAGATCCGTTACCTTAGCGGTCCCCCTAGTGTCGGCCCCACGGATATGGAGGGAGGTTCATGCAGGTACACAGACCATAGGCGCATGGTGGGGTAAATACCAGGCCGTCAGTTCCTGAGAATCGACCCCTGGCCATTACGCTAGAGATACCATGCGCCCACCGTCTGCGTTACGCCCTGGGGATTATTTTTTTCTTCCTAAGGTTATTATTGAAAAATGATAAGAAAAAAAAAGATAAAGATAAAATTATCTTTATAAGATTTTTTACATTTAACTTTTGGTTAAAAAAATAAATTGTTATTTTTTAAATATAGGAGGATAAAATACGATTGGATAGAAAATATAAGGATATATTTAGTTTGTATATTTTCTAGAAAACACATTTGTTTATGAAAAAATGATATTTGGTTTATATTTTTTATGTCTATTTTCTAAAAAAATAGATAGTATTTTCTAATAAAATAAAAAATATATATATTTTTTTATTTTCTTAAAAACACATATTTTTTTAAAAAATAAAAATAAAAATAAAAAAAATATGCAAACTAAAAGCACCTAAGGAATTTGGAGTAAAGGTATTTTAACCTTATAATAATTTGTCATTCGAATAACTACTCGATGATGCCGTGGAGACTTGAGCGCCTTCTTGTATCTCACTTTTCTCCTTTCTTCACTCGTTGTATTGGCCACCAATCAACAATATAGAAAAGAAGGTAAAAATAGATAGTATTTTCTAATAAAAGAAGAAATATTTAAAAATTATTTTTTATTTTCTTAAAAGTATATGTCACTTTTCTCCCCTCTTCACTCGTTGTATTGCCCACACCAATCAGAGTTTAGAAATTGAAGAATTTAATTGATTCAGAAATAAAACAAAGAAAAAGGCAGCAGAATCTGCCATGGCTCACGAGATAAAAAAAACACAGACATATAACACGCAAACCTATACGCTTTCTCTTTACCGCCCCTCTCTCTCTCCCACAGTGCTTTTTCATCTGCTTTCAGCGATGAACGCTTTTATTTGTGTTCCCCCGAGGGAGAGAAATGTTGGAGCTCGTGGAGAATGTTGAAGAGAAAGAGTAAAGAAAAGGTGAGATTTTTATCAGTTGGGGAGCGCTCTCAGTCTCTCTGCTAGTCATCGTCTTCCTTTGTCGTTGCTTCTCTGCTCGCCTCCTTCATTATGATCTCTGGCGAGTCAAAGGAAGCTGCCAACGACGACAAAGCTTGTCGCCTCTTAGTCCGAGTTTATTGCTTGGATTCTCGTTTCTTGGATTTTTGTGTGTGATCTCTTGTTCTTCTTCTTCTGTAACTTCCCTCTACTTCCGAATCAGTGGTAAAAATTCGATCTTGGGGAAGCTTGTTGTTTGGAGCTCTTTCTCCTTGCAGGTCTTTTGGCGGTTTCCCTATGGGCGGCAAGAACCCTAGCAAAACCCTCTCCCTCGTCTTCCTCACGTTGTTCGCCATCGAAGCCTGCGCGCAAGTTCCGCACTCCGAGGCGCCGGTGGCTTCTCCCCTTTCCAAGGCGCCCCCCAAATTCGCCCACAATGCCCGCCTTCGCCGGATGATCCTCGGTGCCCTCTTCGGCTCCCTCACCGGCTTCGTCGCCTCCCTTCTCTTCCTCCTCTCCGTCCGCCTCCTCCTCCTCTGCGCCTGCCGTCCTCCCATTCTCAAAGGCCCCGTCGTCTTCTCCCCTGCTATCTCCCCCAAAGCACTCCAATCCGCTCTATCCGGCGACGCCCAGTCGATTCCCAACGGGAAGTACTACCGAGTCGTCCTCGAAGACTCCGGGCTCACCGTAGCGGCCAAGAGGCTCCTGCTGGGCGCCACCGACGCCGGGCCACCGGCGAACTCCGACTCCCACAAGCGCAGAGTGCAGCACGAGCTCGAACTGCTCGCGAGGGTGAAGCACCGGAACGTGATGAGCTTGAGGGCGTATATCCGAGAGCAGGAGCACGTGTGGCTGGTCTACGACTACCTCGCCGGAGGAAGCCTGGAGGAGACAATGGTAAATGTGCGCGCGGATCAGCTGAAACTCGCTTGGGACGTCAGGCATCGAATCGCCGTCGGCATAGCCAAGGGCCTAAGGTACCTCCACTTCGAGTGTGGCCGGAGAATTCTGCACTACAGCTTGAAGCCGTCGAATGTGATGCTTGAGGAAGGGTGTGAGCCAAGACTAGCAGACTTTGGACTGGCAATGCTCGCAAACTATCGCATGGACGCACCGAGCACTGCTTACTACGCTGCCCCTGAGTGTTTCCAAAGTTGCAGGTACGATCGATCGTTATCTGAACTTCTAGTCCGTGATTTAGTCATTCCTTGAAGAAACTCGTTGACAAACCTTGAATTGCGATTATACCATCTGTAAATTTGGTCCTTGTCTTCCGCAGGTACACAGAGAAGAGTGACATATATAGCTTTGGGATGATCCTGGGCGTGCTTCTCACCGGAAAAGATCCATCCCACCCGTTCTTCGCGGGAGAAACAGGGAGAGGCAGCTTGGGAAGGTGGATCAGGCATCTGCAGCAAGTAGGAGAGGCGCGACAGGCCTTGGACGTGGCTATGCTAGGTGAAGAGCTTGAGGAAGAAGAGATGCTGATGGCCATCAGAATTGCTATTGTCTGCATGTCTGATTTGCCGGCCGACCGGCCATCCAGCGATGAGCTGGTGTCAATGCTTACTCAACTACATAGCTTCTGAGGCCACCCATCTACATAGCCATGGATGATGGTGGTGATTTAGTTTGTGATATATTCTGATTGCATTGTTGTCTTGGTGCTTGGCATCCATGAAAGTTGGCCATGCCTCAGCCAGAGCTTCTGAATCCTTGGTAGGGATGTAGAATGCAAGAATTCTCTTTGTATGAGTATTAATGTGATTGGCCTTTTGCTCAACTTCGTTTATATTTGCCTAATGATCATATTATTATGAAACAGAAATGTACAAAAACATAAACATATACAATTATAAATTAATTGTTACGGATTTGCCTATCGACTATTTATTAAAGAGGATTCGTATTGTTTGCTTCTGCTTGATCCTCAATTGAGCAACAATTTCCAATCAATTATTCAATAGAAACGAATCTGTTGTTTGCGTAACTGTTTTAACTACTATTGATATTCATTGATACGATGTTATGTGAGCGCTTTTAAAAGTAAGGTGGGATGATAGTTAAGTTTGGATATAGAAATAAGGTTTTCAGTATAAATTCGGACAATTACAGAGCTGATCAGACTTATGAAACTCAGCTCTTCTCTTCTCATGGACAAGACTTTCAGTATAAATCCGGGCGACTACAGAGCAGGTTGAACTTATGGGGTTCAGCTCCCCACTATTCATGGGTAAGACTCTCTGCATAAATTCGGGTGGCCCTAGAGTTGGTCGGACATACGGGGCTTAGCTTCTCACTTCTCTTGTACAAGTCTCTCAGCACACAGCTGGTCGAGTCCTAGAGACGGTCAGACATACGAGATTTAGCTATCCACTTCTCTTGTGCAAGTCTCTCAACATAAATCCGGATGGCCCTAGAGTCAGTTGGACATAAGAGGCTTAGCTCCCCACTTCTCTTGTACAAGTCTCTCAATATACAGTCGGTCGGGCCGTAGAGCCGGCCGATCATATGGGACTTAACTCCTCACTTCTTCTGTTCAAGTCTCTCAGCATAAATCTGGGCGGCCCTAGAGTTGCCCGAGTATATGGGGCTCAACTCTCCACCTCTCCTGTGTAAGTCTCTCAGCATACAACACGTCGGACTCTAGAACCAACCGGACATACAGGGCTCAACTCCCCACTTCTTCTGTTCAAGTCTCTCAGCATAAATCTGGGCGGCCCTAGAGTCGGCCGGGCATAGGGGTTCAGCTCCCCACTTCTCCTGTGCAAGTCTCCCAGCATACAGCCAGTCAGACCCTAGAGTTGACCGGGCATACGGGGTTTAGCTCCCCACTTCTCCTATGCAAGTCTCTTAGCATAGAGCTGGTCGAGCGTTAGAGCCGGTCGGACATACGGGGCTTAGCTCCCCACTCTTCCAATGTAAGGTTCTCAGTATAAACCTGGTCAACCCTAGCGCCGGTTCAATATACGGGCTTAGCTCTCCATTCCTCTTGAACAAGATCTCCAAACTTAGTTCCTCACCTCTCTAGGGCGCAGCTTGTTGGGTTTTTCGGGCCGCAAAAACCACTTTTTACGTTGCGGAAACCCCGAAACCCCGCCATCGGATCCGTGCTAAGAAATAAAATTTACGCAAAACTTCGAGTACGAGTTTATAGCCTAGATCTAAACTAGATCTACAAAGGAGAAGAGCTTTACCCTTGATGTGATGCCCTTCGCTAATCCCGCTCGTCTAAGGTTTGCCGGATCTCGAGAGTATCAAAGTAGATACTCCTCTATGTGTATCCACACAAGCAAGAGATGGAGAAACCAAACAAAAGGTGTGCTAGCACCTTTGAAAGGTTCGGCCAAGGTGGAGGAGAGGGAGAGAAGAGAGAGCTTGAGGAAGAAGATGAGAGTTACACAAAAGAAATGAAACTCACCCCATAAATGAGTGGTCGGCCACATGAATGAGGTTAATAACCTCCATGGAATACCAAGAGTCACAACTCTTGGTAACTCCCATGAGGTGGCATCCCACTTAAGCAATGATGATGACGTGGAGCATCATCATTGGCCCACTCTTTGCCAACTCACCAATGAGGTGGCAAATGGTCAAGTCAAACTTGACCCTTCATCTTCCTCTCAAGTCAAGTCAAACTTGACTACTTCTCTCCCATGGTTGATCAAATCTAATCATTGGTTCAAGTCAATTTTAATTTAATGAATCTCTATTCATTGAATTAAATTGACTCAATGAGTCTAAGTCCAAATTAGACTCATCTAACACATGAACCAAATTGAGTCCAACTCAATTAGTCTAATTTGGATTACTCTTAATCTAATTTGGCTCATCACATGGACCTAATCCTTTAGGTTCATCAAATGAACCTAATCTCCATCTAATTGCCCTTTGTGTGTGACCCTATAGGATCTTATAACATTGGCAATGCTCCTAAACCTATTTAGAAGCATAAGTAATGAACGGTATCTAGCAACACATCATTACTACCCAAGTTATAAGAATGTTGAGATCCAACATCACCTTGTGACTACTAATTGTGACTCTTTACAATATATGACAAGTGCCCTTCTATCCTTGACATCTAGATTGATCAATGTGAGGCATAGACCGTGTCATCCTCTAATCAATCTAAATCTTGAATCCTAAGTAGACTCACTCAATCAAATGAGCTCAACATCTCATATTGACTCATTTGGGCATGACCATGCACTTAGTGGTCTCACTCTATCAAGAATATCGATGTCACCCCCGTCATATAGGAGGGATAGATCTCATCTATATCACTCACATCCCTCCACATAATTTGTTACATACCCAGTAATCGCCTTTATAGTCCACCCAGTTACAGGTGACATTTGACGAAGCCAAAGTATGCAACTCCTTATGTAGGGAACCATGGTGACTTCAGGTCCAAGGACTAATAGTCATACTAATAGTCATACTAATAGCCACATGAGAAAGTATATGACACTCATATAACGATCCATGATACTTTCTCATGGTGGGTCATTCAGTATACATTCTCCAATGCATACCCATGTGTCAACTTGATATCTCCATATCCATGACTTGTGAGATCAAGTCATCGAGTTGACCTACATGCTAGTCTCATCGCATTAACATTGTCCTTGAATGCTAATACTTGACTAGGAATGATTAAGAGTAGTGTTCCCTATATCATCTCACTATCGATTCAACTAACCGATTGATATAGGTAAGAACCTTCTACTCAAGGACGCTATTATACTTAGTTATTTGTCACCAATACAAGTAAACATAATAACCATAAACAAATGCCTTTATATATATATAAGAATATGATACAACGAGTCCATACAACAATCATCAAATGATTGGCTCTAGGGCTCTAACTAACAATCTCCCACTAACACTAGTGCCAATCAGTATAGGCTCTAAGGCTCAAAGACCTAGTGTGACCATCATGCTTTCTCTGTGCCAAAGCCTTGGTCAAGGGATCTGCGATGTTAACCTCAATGGGTACTATGCAAATCTTCACATCTCCTCTATCGATGATCTCTCGAATGAGATGGAAGCGCCGTAGTATGTGTTTGGTCAGCTGGTGTGAGCGAGGTTCCTTAGCCCGTGCTATTGCTCCATTGTTGTCACAATAGAGCTCTATGGGATCAACTATGCTAGGAACCACCCCAAGCTCAGTAATGAACTTGCGGATCCAAACTGCCTCCTTTGCTGCTTCTGATGCAGCAATATACTCGGTCTCTGTTGTAGAATCAGCGACTGTGTCCTGCTTCAAACTCTTCCAGCTCACAGCACCACCATTTATGCAAAACACAAACCTTAACTGCGATCGATAATCATCTTGATCAGTTTGGAAACTAGCGTCACTGTAACCCTTTACAGCTAGCTCGTCATCACCTCCATATATCAAGAAATATTCTTTAGTCCTTCTCAAGTACTTAAGAATATTCTTGACTGCTATCCAGTGACTTTCACCTGGATCTGACTGGTATCTGCTCGTCATGCTCAAAGCATACGAGACATCGGGACGAGTACATAGTATGGCGTACATGATAGATCCTATGGTTGAAGCATAAGGGATCTGATCCATGCGGTCTCTCTCCTCTCTAGAAGAGGGACTTTGAGTCTTCGAAAGACTCATACCATGTGACATCGGCAGAAATCCCTTCTTGGAGTTCTGCATGGCAAACCGAAGTAATACCTTGTCAATGTATGTACTCTGACTTAGGCCAAGCAATCTTGTAGATCTATCTCTATAGATCTGTATGCCAAGAATGCGGGATGCTACACCTAAGTCCTTCATTGAGAAACAAGTCCCTAGCCAAGTCTTGACAGACTGCAGTAAAGGGATGTCTTTCCCAATGAGTAGTATGTCATCCACATACAATATAAGGAAGACAACTGTGCTCCCAACAACTTTCTTGTAGACACAAGGTTCATCTTCATTCTTGATGAAATCAAACTATTTGATTGCATCATCGAATCGAAGATTCCAACTCCGAGAAGCTTGCTTTAGTCCATAAATGGACCTATGCAGCTTGCATACTCTGCTAGTATGCTGTGGATCTACAAAACCCTCAGGTTGTGTCATGTACACATCCTCGAGCTGGTTTCCATTCAGAAACGTGGTTTTGACATCCATCTGCCAGATCTCATAATCGTGGTACGCTGCAATAGCAAGCATGATCCGAATGGATTTAAACATCGCTACTAGAGAAAAAGGTTTCATCATAGTCAATACCATAAATTTACTTGAAACCTTTAGTTACCAAGCGACCCTTATAAATAAGTCCATCTATGTCAGTCTTTCTCTTAAAGACCCACTTACACCCAATGGGTTTGACCCCTTCAGGTGGATCAACCAAAGTCCATACTTGGTTAGTGTACATGGATTCCATCTCGGATCTCATGGCCTCTCGCCATTTCTCGGAATTTGGTCTCATCACAGCTTCCTGATAGGAGGTAGGCTCATCCTCAATGAGCACAACGTTATCATGGTCAGACAAGAGAAATGAGTATCTCTCAGGCTGACGACGTACCCTATCAGATCTGCGAAGAGGTAGGTCTACTTGAACTGATTGTGGTTCCTCAACTCCTTGTGGAACAACATCATCCACAACACTTTATGGTTCCAGTTGAACTTCCATCGAGGCTTCAGTGCTATGTTCCACATCTTGAACTTCTTCAAGATCGAACGTACTCCCACTAGTCTTTCTAGAAACAAAATCTCTTTCTAGAAATACCCCAGTCTTAGCCACAACTACCTTGTGTTGACTGGGAATGTAGAAGTAATATCCCTTCGTTTCCTTGGGATATCCAATGAAATTGCACTTGTCGAATTTGGGTCTCAGTTTGTCCGAGACTTGACGTCTAACGTAAGCCTCACAACCCCAAATCCTCATAAAAGACACCTGGACATCTCTCCCAGTCCATATCCTATATGGTGTCTTTACTACAACATTGGATGGAACTCGGTTGAGTATGAAGGCTGCTGTGTCTAGAGCATAGCCCCAAAGATACATGGGAAGATCTGTGTGACTCATCATAGATCGTACCATATCTAATAAGGTACGATTCCTCCTTTCGGATACACCATTCCACTATGGTGTTCCATGAGGAGTGAGTTGAGATAGAATCCCACACTCAGCTAGATAGTCATGAAACTCATGGCTAAGGTATTCACCACCTCGATCTGATCAAAGTATCTTAATACTCTTGCCTAGCTGGTTTTGTACTTCATTCTTGAATTCTTTGAACTTTTCAAAGGATTGTGACTTATGTGTCATCAAATACACATAACCATATTTACTGAAGTCATCAGTAAATGTAATGAAGTACCTATAACCACCTCTGGCAGCGACATTGAAAGGGCCACATACATCACTATGTATAAGTCCTAACAAGTCAGTCGCTCTCTCGCTGTGTCCACTAAAGGGATTCTTGGTCATCTTGCCCAGTAGGCATGACTCGCATGTCTCATATGATTCGAAATCAAATGAGTCCAGCAAACCATCTTTATGGAGCTGGGATAAGCGTTTGTCATTTATATGACCTAAGTGACAGTGCCAGATATAGGTTTGGTTCATGTCTTTTGACTTGAACCTCTTGGTACTTATGTTATAGATAGGGTTCTCAAGGTCTAGAATATAGAGTCCATTCATCAGAGGTGCACTACAATAGAACATATCATTTAAATAAACTGAACAACATTTATTCTTTATTATAAATGAAAAACCTTTCTTGTCCAAACAAGAAACTGAAATTATGTTCTTAGTTAAAGCAGACACATAACAACATTCATCTAATTCTAATACAAGCCCAGAAGGCAGAGATAGATGATAAGTTCCTACAGCAACAGCAGCAACCCGTGCTCTATTGCCTACTCATAGGTCCACCTTGCCCTTCGTCAATGCCCTGCTATTTCTCAGCGCTTGCACATTAGTACAAATGTGAGAAGCACATCCGGTATCTAATACCCATGATGACAAAATAGATACATTGACTTCTATAACATAGATACTTGAAGTGAAAGTCTCACTTCTCTTCTTCTTAAGATCTTCCAGGTAAACTTTGCAGTTGCTCTTCCAGTTCCCGGTCTGACCGCAGTGGAAGCAGGTAGCATCCTTGGCAACCCCTCCTTTGGGTTTCAGTTCCTTGCCTTTGCCCTTGGCTTGAGACTTTCCCTTGCCTTTGGGCGTGCCCTTGCCCTTGGGTTTCTGAACCATCAGAATAGAGTTGGGCTTAACCTTCTTAAGGTTGAGCTCAGTAGTTCTTAACATGCTAAGCAGCTCGGGCAGTGGCTTGTCAATTTCGTTCATGTTGTAGTTCATGACAAACTGACTGTAGCTCTCTGGCAAGGACTACAAGATCAAGTCAGTGGCCGACTCTTGGCCAAGGGGAAATCCCAACCTCTGTAGGTTTTCTATGTACCCAATCATCTTGAGTACATATGGGCCTACGGGAGTCCCATCTGGCATCTTACACTGAAACAGTGCCTTAGAGATCTCGAATCTCTCATGCCTCGCTTGTCCTTGATATAGTTGACGCAGATGTTCAACCATATCATAAGCACCCATCAACTCATGTTGCTTCTGAAGCTCAGAGTTCATGGTCGCGAGCATTAGACAGGACACATCTAATGCGTCATCTTGATGCTTCTTGTAAGCATCTCGATCAGCTCACGTGGCAGTGGCAGAGGTGCCTCAAGAATGGGATGCTCCAGAACGTACAGTTTTCGTTCCTGTGTGAGAACTATTCTCAGGTCCCTTTACCAGTCCAGGAAGTTAGCTCCATTGAGCTTGTCCTTATCGAGGACAGAACGCAGGGAGAAGGAGTTCGTGTTTGACGACATGATAATCTACAATAGAAAAATGTAGAAAATAAATATCATATTCCAATTAATCATCTAATTAGGCCTTTAATTAAATGATGGCCCCACTGAATTCTATAATTCATGTGGGACAAGATCCACATCATACTATGCCCTGAGTTAGCTTTGGCTAAATCGCCCAAGACTTAGTATGATCGGTAGGTAACTAATTACCAATTACATCTCTATGCAACTCTTGTATATAGGATCAAGATCCGCATTTATATTAAAACTTGAGTTAGCTTTGGCTAATACGCCCAAGAGTTAATATAAACGTGATTTTGTCTCATCTTCCAACTATTGGATAAATGCCTATAGTTAAACTTGATTTAACTAGTTGTGCTCAATCTAATTGAGTTTTTACTCACCCATGCATTGATAGGTAGGACCAAAATTGTCCCTCCGTACCTTACCAAGATAATATGTGTTGCTCTGCTTTGGCAGATTCAACAACATGTGATCGAGGTAGTGATAGGTATCACGGCATGGTAGACATTTTTGAGTTGACACGATTGAGATCTAATCTAATCGACGATGTGTATCATATACTCGATTTAGATCTAATCTAATCGTGGAGGTGCATCATGTGCACGACTTAGATCTAATCTAATCGTTAAGACACTAATTAATTACTAATCTAGCATGCATCACATATACACACACAAGCAATTAATTAATTTTGTGATTAGTCATGACCCTACTACGATCTTCTCAAGCCAATGAGAAGATCGGATGGTCAATCTAAGGTCAACAACTTCTCAAGCTCCTTTGACCACCTTGTGTTGCTCGCACCCTCCTCGTAACTCCGTCTCGAGTGAACTTTCCACCGCCTTATTTTGTACATTACAAAAGGTGAAACTCGAGTTACATTCGTGTCTAAACTATTTACAACAGGAATAAATAAATAGAAAGACACGACGTGCAGGTCGCGTATCAAATATACAACACGCACAATCACATGACGACACGCAGGCCGTATTATGAATTACAACACAATTTCCAATCAAATTGGGGTCTTTTGGGCCATGACCATCACAAAATGATACACAATTATAAATTATGTAATTTCCATAAATTTCTGTAATTTTTGTCTAATATTTTTATGATTTTATGAGTAAAAATTCCCGGCGGTCCAGTTTAGCGATTTTCGGGCGCAATCGCGGAACGAAGCCCCTTGCGGGGTTAGAGGCAACACCCCTACCCGCGATATAACCATTGCGAGTGTTCCTAAGCGATCCTACAGTGCCTTAGCCCGCTATCCCAAAACAATTTGGGGGCGAAACCTTGTCGTTTCGAAAAAATTTTCTCGGAAGTCGAAGCCTACAAGTGTCTAAACTCTTGTGCTTCGCTTCTACGAGAAAAATACCCATAAAATCTATAAAAATAGTAAATTTATAGAATATTACAGAAATGATATTTTTCATAAAAATACAAACAAAGACTCGTACGCGCTTCGCACGTGGCTCTGATACCACTGTTGGGTTTTTCGGGCCGCAAAAACCGCTTTTTGCGTTGTGGAAACCCCAAAACCCCGCCATCGGATCCGTGCGAAGAAATAAAATTTACAAAAAACTTCGAGTATGAGTTTTTAGCCTAGATCTAAACTAGATCTACAAAGGAGAAGAGCTTTACCCTTGATGCGATGCCCTTCGCTAATCCCGCTCGTCCAAGGTTTGTCGGATCTCGAGAGTATCAAAGTAGATACTCCTCTATGTGTATCCACACAAGCAAGAGATGGAGAAACCAAACAAAAGGTGTACTAGCACCTTTGAAAGGTTCGGCCAAGGTGGAGGAGAGGGAGAGAAGAGAGAGCTTGAGGAAGAAGATGAGAGTTACACAAAAGAAATGAAACTGACCCCATGAATGAGTGGCCGACCACATGAATGAAGTTAATAACCTCCATGGAATACCAAGAGTCACTACTCTTGGTAACTCCCATGAGGTGGCATCCCTCTTAAGCAATAATGATGATGTGGAGCATCATCATTGGCCCACTCTTTGCCAACTCACCAATGAGGTGGCAAATGGTCAAGTCAAACTTGACCCTTCATCTTCCTCTCAAGTCAAGTCAAACTTGATCACTTCTCTCCCATGGTTGATCAAATCTAATCATTGGTTCAAGTCAATTTTAATTTAATGAATCTCTATTCATTGAATTAAATTGACTCAATGAGTCTAAGTCCAAATTAGACTCATCTAACACATGAACCAAATTGAGTCCAACTCAATTAGTCTAATTTGGATTACTCTTAATCCAATTTGGTTCATCACATGGACCTAATCCTTTAGGTTCATCAAATGAACCTAATCTCCATCTAATTGCCCTTTGTGTGTGACCCTATAAGTTCTTATAACATTGGCAATGCTCCTAAACTCATTTAGAAGCATAAGTAATGAGCGGTATCTAGCAACACATCATTACTACCCAAGTTATAAGAATGTTGAGGTCCAACATCACCTTGTGACTACTAATTGTGACATCTTCACAATATATGACAAGTGTCCTTCTATCCTTGACATCTAAATTTATCAATGTGAGGCATAGACCGTGTCATCCTCTAATCAATCTAAATCTTGAATCCTAAGTAGACTCACTCAATCAAATGAGCTCAACATATCATATTGACTCATTTGGGCATGACCATGCACTTAGTGGTCTCACTCTATCAAGAATATCGATGTCACTCCCATCATATAGGAGGGATAGATCCCATCTACATCACTCGCATCCCTCCACATAATTTGTTACAAACCCAGTAATCGCCTTTATAGTCCACCCAGTTACAGGTGACGTTTGACGAAGCCAAAGTATGCAACTCCTTATGTAGGGAACCATGGTGACTTCAGGTCCAAGGACTAATAGTCATACTAATAGCCACATGAGAAAGTATATAACACTCATATAATGATCCATGATACTTTCTCATGGCGGGTCATTCATTATACATTCTCCAATGCATACCCATGTGTCAACTTGATATCTCCATATCCATGACTTGTGAGATCAAGTCATCGATTTGACCTACATGCTAATCTCGTCGTATTAACATTGTCCTTGAATGCTAATACTTGACTAGGAATGATTAAGAGTAGTGTTCCCTATATCATCTCACTATCGATTCAACTAACCGATTGATATAGGTAAGAACCTTCTACTCAAGGACGCTATTATACTTAGTTATTTGGCACCAATACAAGTTAGCATAATAATCATAAATATATATATATATATATAAGAATATGATACAACGAGTCCATACAACAATCATCAAATGATTGGCTCTAGGGCTCTAACTAACACAGCTCCCAGCCTATATCTACCTGATCTTAGAGCCGGTTAGATCTCCTCTAGGAGACATTATTGTCAGGGAATGGTAATAACTTGTCAGATAATAATAGCTACTCACTAGAAAATATTCCCTTCTTCTCGCATGAGGAAGGCCGTTGTATATTCTCTACTATCTGATATATTCTAATACCAGACATTCTTTGTTATCTCATTATTATGGAAGTTATGCGAGGTGATATAAAAAATAGCCCTTTCCGTTGGATAGATATGCTCAAATGCGCATGCTCACACGGGCATATGCATTCATACTGTTGGAACCCCAAGGTTGTTTTGATGTGATCAACAAGTTAAGTTAGGTCCTGTGTGTTTTTAACCTTGTGTCTAAGTGTGTAGGAGCTTAGGAGCACATGTAGTCGAGCGAAAGACACAACTAGCGAGAAGGACGGCATGCGGTGCGTCTGAGGGACGAGGCACTGCGGAAGAGTACACCGGCGGACGAGAAGGAAGTGTGTGGTGGTTCCGAGGGACGAGAAGCCGGAGCGGAAGATTGCTCGAGGAGCAAGAGACCCAGCTAGCGAGAAGGTCGGCATGGGGTATGACCGAGGGATGAAGACTGCGGATGAGTACACTGGTGGACGAGAAGGAAGCATGCGACGATTCCGAGGGACGAGCAACTTGAGCGGAAGCCTGCTCGAGAAGACCGGGAGTTGGGTTCGGGTGAGCCCTATTCTGGATGGCAGAGATTACCCAAGCGAGCGGAAGACTCGGTCTAAGGTGAACGGAGCCGGAGTAGAAGACCCAGGCTGGAAAAAGTCAACGGGGTTGACTTTCCCAGCCGGGGAGCCCGGAACAGTCCGGGGCGCCCGGAACCCTTCCGGGCGCCAGAGTTGACTTTTTGACCAGATTGCGTCAATCGCGATTTGAACGTTGGGGGATAAAGTTTTATCCCCCAAGGCACGCGAAACCCCTTCGGGGCGCCCCGACCAAGGTTATAAATACAGCCTTGGTCCAGAAGCTTTTCATCAATCAATCACAAGCAATTCATTTCCAACACTTGTAGGCTTTGATTTAGAGTTGAGCTTCTGTTTTCTACGCTTCATCATTGTACGAGGCTTCTCCGCCTGAAAGAGTTTTTAGTGCGATCATTTTCCTTAGATTAACAACCTCCCCGATTGTAACTAAATCTCGGTGTGCCTCGTCCTTTCTATTTTACTGTTTAAGTTATAATTTATGCAAGTGTTTTGTTGAAAGATCAAGAAGGGTTTTGCTTTTATTTTTGCAGGCTATTCAACCCCCCTTCTAGCCGGCCACAATGATCCAACAAGTGGTATCAGAGCCAAGGCGCTTCAGGAGGACTAACCGTTGAACAAAGCAACGAGATGGCCGGAGCTAACATCTACCCACCAACTTTCGAGGGGGAGTTCACTTTTTGGAAGCGACGAATGCAGATTTTTTTTAAAACTGATTTTAGTATTTTATTAATTATGAAATATGGTTATGAAGCACCGAAGAACACGAACGGAGAAGAAATCAAAAAACGCCTCTGGATTGACGAGCAACGTGATGAATTCATGGCAAATGGTAAGGCTGAATCCAATCTTTTGAGCGTATTACCTGGCAAGGATCTCGACAGAGTCAGAACGTACAAAAGCGCAAAAGAACTTTGGGAAAAGTTCTTAAGGCTTTACGAAGAACCACTTGAAGTCGAATCCAACTCCTCAATGAACATCGAGCCGCCGACAGAAGAGTCCGAGATCGAGGAAATTGCTAAAACAACAATCATAGCTGAAGACCCACTTAAAGACGAAGAAACCTCATCCGAGATGAGCATCGATAAAGGGGGAGTGTCTTCAGAAGAAAACAAATCAACAGGGGGAGAATCAATAGCCAAAAAGGTAAGTCAGGTATGCCCTCCATCTCTTGACCAGTTGATCAAGACATTATCGAAAGAATTTTTTGAAATAGAAGTTATATTATCAAAATATTTTTTCGAATTAGAAAATTTATTGTCAAAAGATTATTGCAAATCAGAATTTATGTTGTCAAGATATTCTTGTGGATTAGAAAAATTATTAACTAATAGTAAGTTGAAAGAAACTCAATCAATAGCTTGTTAATTAAAGAATCTCGACAAACTAATAATAGATAATAACATGATACAAATTTCTGCATGCTTAATATTGTTTGCTTCAAATATAAAAAATTGTGATTTGAAAAATTATGATAGATTAAAATGAAAATTTAAATTAGAGAATTGGATCTAAACCAATAAAAAAAATTTAAAAAAGGTTTTTTTTAAACATGTTTTGGAAAATTTTCAGAAAAATTCTCTTCCATAATTTTTTTTCTCATAAGATATTTTTGCCTAAGTTAAATTTATTTTTCTGTTGCAAAATATCTAACTTAGAATTTTGTTTAACTTAGAAATTTTCCTTTCACTTAGAAATGTTTTTCTAAAAGTTCATTGAAATAATTTTCAAAAGTTTCTAAGTTTTAACCCTTAGATTCTTTTCGGAACCCCAGTTTTTTATGTGATCAAAGGGGGAGAAGGAAAAGTATAAGTCTAGGGGGAGGTAGACCAAAATTAAATTTTTTTATCTATTTGGACTTAATTGCAAAATTAGTTAGTTTAATTTTTATGTTTATTTTTACCTTAACTTAACTTGGGCTGCTCACATCAAAAAGGGGGAGATTGTTGGAACTCCAAGATTATTTTGGTGTGATCAACAAGTTATGTTAGGTCCTGTGTGTTTTTAACCTTATGTCTAAGTGTGCAGGAGCTTAGGAGCACAGGTAGTCGAGTGAAAGATGCAGCTAGCGAGAAGGACAACATACTGTGCGTCTGAGGGACGAGGCATTGCGGAAGAGTACACCAGTGGATGAGAAGGAAGCGTGCGCTGGTTCCGAGGGACGAGAAGTCGAAGCGGAAGACTGCTCGAGGAGCAAGAGACGCAGCTAGCAAGAAGGTCGGCATGGGGTGCGATTGAGGGATGAAGACTGCGGATGAGTACGCTGGCGGACAAGAAGGAAGCACGCGGCGATTCCGAGGGATGAGAAGCTGGAGCGGAAGCCTGCTCGAGAAGACCGGAAGTTAGGTTCGAGTGAGCCCTATTCCGGATGACAGAGATAACCCAAGCGAGCAGAAGACTCGGTCTGAGGCGAACGGAGTCGGAGCAGAAGACCCAGGCTGAAAAAAGTCAATGGGGGTGACTTTCCCAGCCGAGGTGCCCGGAACTATCCGGGGCACCCGGAACAGTCCGGGGCGCCCGGAACCCTTCCGGGTGCCCGGATTTGATTTTTTGACCAGATCGCATCAATCACGATCTGAACGTTCGGGGATAAAGTTTTATCCCCCCAGGGCGCCGGGAACCCCTTTGGGGCGCCCCGACCAAGGCTATAAATACAGCCTTGGTCCAGAAGCTTTTCATCAATTGATCACAAGCAATTCATTTCCAACACTTGTAGGCTTTGATTTAGAGTTGAGCTTCTGTTTTCTGCGCTTAATCGTTGTACGAGGCTTCTCCACCTAAAGGAGTTTTTAGTGCGATCATTTTCCTTGGATTAACAACCTCCCCAGTTGTAAGCAAGTAAATCTCGGTGTGTCTCGTCCTTTCTGTTTTACTGTTTAAGTTATAATTTATGCAAGTTTTTTATTGAAAGATCGAGAAGGGTTTTGTTTTTATTTTTACGGGCTATTCAACCCCCCTTCTAGCCGGCCGCAACGATCCAACACATACTACTATTCTACTATTCATGTCCTTCTCCATTTTTAGTCGGCTACTGTTTTAACTTGAGCATTGGAGTAACTACGCTAAGGATCCCTTCCCTGGTTCTCTCTCTAACGTTTTTGATCCTGTCTGAAGGCTAGGGAGATGGCGTGCTGACTCTAGTGAATGATTTGTTGACTAGCAGAAGACTTTTTTAGTTTAGAATGGAATCTTTCTCCAATCCTGCGCACAATCAAATGATCCGACAAAGCGTTAGTGACCAAAGACCAAGGAAGGGATTCCTAATAAGGACCTCTGACACTCAAGTCAGGACACTTTCTGACGAGTGAGCGAAGAAGAAGAACAGTAGTAGATATGCGTCAGAGTAAGGTCTAGATGATGCTAATTGCATACCTTGCCAACGGAGAGGATCCCCCTTTATATACCACCTCTCACAACCTCCGTGATCATGAGGTGACTCCTTGTGTCAGAGTTTGTTAGGTGATGGAAAGAGTACAGTCTGCAATGATAGTCTGAGGAATCTTTTTTTACCCACAGATATATCTCTTTTGTCGCTTATGGCTTAGGCCTTTGATGAGGTTGTTGGAGTATACTATTGTAACAGATCAATTAGTGAGGAAATCTCTAAGGAATATTCCCCGACAACTTTTGCAGGCTGTTAGAATATTGTCTGCTGCTTGGTTGGTAAATATATCTCTGCTGGTCATTGAGTTGGACGTTTAACTGGAATGTCTTTCATTGAATATATTTCGGACTGATCTTTCATTTGGCCTGACATTTATAGTAAGCCCTATAAAATGATGCATCTTTAACTTGTATTGATATCAATCTGCTATGTCATGTGTTTAATACTGCCAAGATATGTTCAAAGACTGATATAGTACCCACAATATGCCAAATATTCATTCAAGAAGCCATATGATACATCGTGTATGTTAGATCTTTATTTTAGGGACCATATAACATCAAGTAACTTAAATCTGGTTGACCTTTGCCCGACCGATCGTATATGTAGAGTTTCCTAAGGATGAGTGTCTTTAAGCTCGCCCGATCTTTGTCCGATCGGGTGTACACAGAGAACTTTATGTTCAACTGACCTTTATCTGGTCGATCTAGAATAAAGAGGTTTATAAGGTTAAGTGTCTTTGAGCCTGCCTAGTCTTTGTCTGGCCGGGCGTACATAGAGACCCTTATGTTCAACTAGCCTTTATCCAGTCGATCTAATATAAAGAGGTTTATGAGGCTAAGTGTCTTTAAGCTGCCCGGTCTTTGTCCGATTGGGCGTATACAAGGAGTCTTATGATCGACCGACCTTTATCTGGTCGATCTTATATTAAGATCTTTACGAGGCTAAGGGCGCTAAGCCCGACCAGCCTTTTCTCGGCTGGGCGTGCATAAAGAGCCTTACGTTCGACCCATCTATATTCACCGATCGTGTATTAAGATCTTTACGAGGCTAAGAGCGCTAAGCCCGACCAACCTTTGTCTGGTTAGGTGTGCAACAAGAGCCTTACGTCTGACTGGTCAATTCGGCCGATCGTGTATTAAGATCTTTATGAGGCTAAGGGCGCTAAGCCCGGCTGGGCGTGCAAAATGAGCCTTACGTTCGATTGACGTTTATCCGACCGATTGTATATTAAGATCTTTATTAGGCTAAGGGCGCTAACCTCGGCCGTCCTTTGCCCGGCTAGGCATGAAAAAAGAGCCTTATGTTCAACCAATCTTTATTCGTCCGATCATATATTAAGGTCTTTGTGAAGCTGTATCCTTGGGTCTGACTGAATTTTGCCCGGCCAGGGGTACATGGAGAGGCTTATGTTCGACTGACCTTTATTTGGTCAATCGTATATTAAGAGCTTCATAAGACTTAAGTGCCTAGAGCCCGAACAACCTTTCATCCAACCGGGCTCCTTTGAACCCGACCAGCTATTTATTGACCGAGCGTCTTATTTCTTTAGTTTCAGAGTAAAGCCCTAGAGTCCTTATACTCGACCGGATGTGTACTCGGTTAGTAATATCCGAACGCCATGCTTTAGAGCCGTACAGGTAGGATCCAAGAATTTTGAGGCTGGGTGATCAACAGGACCAAGTGTGGAATATTCCTCTATCCTAACTTTGACTGCCCCATCACCTTGACTTTGACTACCACATCATCTTCTGGATTCACTCACTATAACCCGTATCACTAGCCTCCCCCTCAAGTCTAGTCGAAAGAGATGTAGGCGACTGACTAGACTCGAGTTTAGTCTCGTTCACTCACCTTCTATGCTTGGTGATTTTCAGGACTCATGTTCTTGATCGTGCCTTATGTACTTGATGCTTTTTTCAAAAATGATCTGCCATCTGCTAGGGCCAGTACTGAGGACACACAAAAAGGCATTTTTTGCTACAAAATGTCTCACTTGTCATGTCTCTCATAAATGCCCATTTATGGGTGGATGTTATGTGGCTCCACTACTCATTCTCTACAATGTTTGCTGCCGTCGACCACCTCGTATAATGCACTAACATGCTCAATTTTGCAAATCAATGATCGTCCTTAAGCAGGATGTTTCAATCTAACGGTGGCGATTAAATTCCTCTCTATAAAACCCTAAACGCAGTGGGTTCTTCTCACTTCGTGCTTCCTTTTCTATGGTTTATTTTCTCCGGTGACCCTCCTTTCCTTTTTTTTCTCTGACGACCTTCATTCCTCTATATTCCTTCTTTCTCGAATCCTCGATAACCCAGTAAATTACTCATCCTCTATTTAAGTTTTATTCTACCATGGTCCAAGAGTCTTTTGCTCCTGGTATACCTCTTGTTCTTTAAGCTTTGACACCTCTGATCGAGCTTACCTCTAATATAGATATGAAATCCCTCATTCTTATCGCATCCGTCTTCCTTCTCCGATTGATCATCCTCACCTTCCTCCCGACAACCATATCACTTTCTTTTCTGACTAATTAGTGGCCAGTCTGTGTTTCCCCATTCACCCCTTTTTATTGAAAGTAAGCCAATATTTCTACATCCCATTGCAACAATTTGTACCAAATGCCTTCTATTATATGTGCGGAATGTTTATGTTATATTATCTGTCGAGAATTCCTCCTACTCCTCGCAATCTTTATCTATTTGCTTACCCTAAAAAAAATTAGAACTTGAGGTTTTCCTCTTCTAGTCCCGACAGAAAGTGGTCTTCTTCGAGGACATGCTGTCCTTGAACAAGAGCTAGAAATCCCACTTCTTCTTCATGGAGATGCCAAATCCTGCCACTTGGACTATGTTACGAACCACAAGTGCCCGGTTTCATCATCAGTAATAAAAGAATATTGAATCCACAGGGGCTGTTGATTAAGCACTAGTTAACTTCGCACGATGAATTATCTAGACAAACATAAGATTTATGAGAAAAGAGATTAAGAGAAAGAGAAGAGGGAAGAGAGAGAATGGATCTCGAGAAGGGTTGAGCTATGAGGATGGAGGATGATAGATTCTAGGATTTCGGTTTCCTTGTAATGCTAGGCAATGTTACATAGATTGCTTAGTTCCTATCCTCTATGTTCATGCTCTTGTAGGAAGTTAGATGCATTATCGACTCTTTCCTGCAGTGGATAAGCTGGCATGATCTCCTACTCCATGTCCTATGCTATTAAATGGAAGTGATTCCTATGAAGTCCGTTAGCGGGCAGCCCTATCACGATGCCCCTCGGTCATACAACATAGAAACACACTAACACACAATAACATAGAAATAGAAATAGTGATTATGCATGATCCCCTACTTCCTTATAGAGATTTGTTTCTCCTTTCAAGGTGATATCCTAGACGTCTATTAGTCGGGGAACCCTGTCACGACACCCCTCGGTCATACGATCTAGGGTATTCCTCCTACGAAATTAACAATTCTACACAACCATTTGATAAAATATGCAAAAGATATATTATATAAGCTTCACACACACACTTCATCAAACATGAACAAGACATTAACAAGTCATTGAATAGAAACATGGCAAATCTACATAGTTTTACATCTCCATCACATCACAAATGCTTCCTACATCCTAGATATGGAGATCTACTCCATTGCAAAGGAAGAACAACCCCAAAATATAAATTAAAGCATACTTATAACCCTAGATGTGAGAAGAAGGGGAAGAAGAGATGCTTGTCGATAATTTTAATGTCTTGGAGATGCCTCCTTACTCTGGAGATGGACGGATCGTTAAGGAATGGAGGTGAATGACCCTTTTATACCAAGATGAGTCAAAGAATGTGGTTCTTGACCCTTTTATACCTCCTCCAAACTACCCAGAAAAATCTGGATTATAGGGGTATGGTAAACCCAATTTTTCACCCATTAAACCAGATTTTCTTGTAATTCACCCTGAACCAAAGTTGTATCTCGTGAAATTATCTACAATCTGATACTTGGATCAAGACCTGGCTTCAACTGAGCCAAAGGTTATGGCGGTTCAAAGTTTGGTCTGTAGTATGGGCGGAGGTCCAGATGAACCTGCAGTTGGGAGGCACGACCATGCCATTTAGCACGGCTAGACAATACTATCTCTCTGTTTTGGATCTAAAACAAAGTTGTAGACTTTGAAGATAGATACATTTTAGTATAAAGTATAACCCGAAACTCCAACCGAGCGCAAAGTTATGGCCGTTTTACGATCTGTCTGCAATCTGCCCAGAATTCAGCACAGCTCTGTTTTGGCATGGCACGACCCCGTGGCACGACCGTGTGAATCCACATGGCCGGCTTCTTCTTGGCCTCGGCACTGGTCACACGGCCGTGAGGATCCACATGGACGGCTTCTTCTTGGCCTCGGCACTGGTCACACGGCCGTGTGAGTCACATAGCTATGTGGGTCACATGGCCGTGACCTTCTTCTTCTTTGCCAAAGTCACACGACCGTGACTTTCTTCACCTTTGGAAAGTTGGCACGACCATGCCATTTGACACGACCGTGTGCTGCCTGGCCACAGGGTATTGACACGACCGTGTGGGTCACACGACCTTGGCTTGATTTCTTCCAAAATTGTTCTTGTTAGAGTGTATACTGAAAGCCTAGTTTTTGTAAACATTTATTTTGAAATAAAGAATCACATTGATAAAAAATGTCTACATTTATATGCTAAGTGTAGTTGTTCAATTAATTTATATTGTAGATAATATGATGTGTGGTGTCACACACAGAAGATCATGTTATCGATTCTTTATAAATTATAAATAGTGGCTCACGACTAAGATGAATAGGAACAAACCATTGGAATAGTCGTAGTGTAATTTGGTATTAGTTTATCTTAACTATAAAATTACACTAGTACACTCTGAGTGTATTGAGTAGGACCATTTAAGGTAAGTTCTTTTTATACTGACTTAATAAAAGAACAAGACTTTAGTTATTATGGAAGTGTGTGCTGTTAATCCTAATATAATAACAAGCACATGTATTTAGTATTTATTTCTTTGACTTATCAAAGGGTGAGATTTAGCTAGATAAATCAATATGCTCCATAAGTTGGGAAATGATATTACTTATAGTGTGTGTTGTTGATTATAGAAGGAAACTGTGTCCTAGTAATCTAGGTTGATAATTTCCTCAAGGGGAGCTTATAAGGATTGTCATGTAAACCTTGCAAGTGGACTTAGTCCAGCATGACGATAAGGTTGAGTGGTACTACTCTTGGAATTAAGAAATTAATTAAAGTGAGTTGTCAGTAACTCATTTAATTAGTGGACATTCGACATCTTAAACACAGGGAGATTAACACACTCATAATAAGAAGGAGCCCAAAATGTAATTTGGGATTGGTGCGGTAGTTCAATAATAATTCTTTAGTGGTATGAATTATTATTGATAAAATTAAGTTGGGTGTTTGGGGCGAACACGGGAAGCTTAATTTCATCGGGAGACCAAAACCAATTCCTCCTCTCGGTCCCTATTGTAGCCTCTTGTATATAGAGAATTATACCCACCACATACCCACTTTCTACCCACCCTTAGGTGGCCGGCCAAGCAAGCTTGGAGCCCAAGCTTAGGCTGGCCAAAGCCAAGGGATTGAGCCAAGATTAGAGGCAGACCCTAACTTGGAGCCCAAGCTTGGTGTGGCCGACCACATGTAAAATAAAAGAGATTTTATTTAAAATCTTTCATTATGTGGAAGCCATGATTTTAAAAGAGAGTTTAAAATTTAAATCATTCCTTTTATAGCTTTCTACAAAAGATTAAATGAAAGGTTTGATATCTTTCCTTATTTGTAGTTAAAAGGAAGATTTTAATTTATGATAAAACTTTCCTTTTTGTAACCATGTTCATGATTTAAAAGAGAGTTTTAAAATTAAATCTTTCCCATTATAGTTTCTACAAAAGATTAAGAAAAGATTTGATATCTTTCCTTATTTATAGATTGAGAGTAAGATTTTAATTTTAAAGATAACTTTCTTTTTTAGAAATCATCCACATGTTTTAATAGAGAGATTTTAATTTATAAAATTTCCTTTTATAACCAACCATGATAAGCGTTAAAAGGAAAGTTTAATTAAATTTTCCTCATTAACCAATGGCAAGGAGAATAAGGGATTTTTAATTATAATTAAATTTCCTTATTTGTCAAGACCAAGGAATATAAAAGAGGGGGTAGAGGTGCCTCACCTTAGAACAAATCTCTTCTATTTTTCCTCTCTTTTTTCTTCCTTGGTGGTGGCTGGCCATATTTGTTGGAACCCCAAGGTTGTTTTGGTGTGATCAACAAGTTAAGTTAGGTCCTGTTTGTTTCTAACCTAGTGTCTAAGTGTGCAAGAGCTTAGGAGCACAGGTAGTCGAGCGGAAGACGCAGCTAGCGAGAAGGACGACAGTCCGAGGGACGAGGTGCTGCGGAAGAGTACACCGGCGGACGAGAAGGAAGCGTGCGGTGGTTCAGAGGGACGAAAGCCGGAGCGGAAGATTGCTAGGGGAGCAAGAGACGCATCTAGCGAGAAGGACGGCACGCGATGCGTCCAAGGGACGAAGACTGCGGATGAGTATGCCGGTGGACGAGAAGGAAACACGCGGTGATTCCGAGGGACGAGAAGCCGGAGGGAAGCCCGCTCAAGAAGACCGGAAGTTGGGTTCGGGTGAGCCCTTTTCCAGATGACAGAGATCACCCAAGCGAACGGATCCAGAGTAGACCCGGACCGAGCCGAACCGAACCGAACTGAACCGGAGCAGAGGTCCTGGATGAAAAAGTCAATCACTGTTGACTTTTAGGCTCCAGGGCGCCCGGAGCAGCCCGGGCGCCCGAACTTGGTTTTTTGACCAGATCGTGTTTGTTCCCGGCGCCCGGACCTGGTTTTTTGACCAGATCGCGTCAAACGCGATCTGAACGTTGGGGATAAAGTTTTATCCCCCCAGGGCGCCCGGAACCCCCTCCAGGCGCCCCGACCAAGGCTATAAATATAGCCTTGGTCCAGAAGCTCTTCATCAATTCAGAAATTGTAAACAACACTTGTGCGCTTCCACTATTTAGATAAGCTTCTGTCTTTCTGTGCTTACACTGCTGTAAATGAGCCTTCTCCGCCTGAAGGAGTTCTTAGTGCAACCATCTTCCTTGGATTAACAATCTCCCCGGTTGTAACCAAGTCAAATTCGGTGCCTCGTCTTTATGCTTTATTTTCTGCTTAATCTATTTTTCAAGTGTTAGCTTAATCGTTCGAGAAAGGGTTGTGTTTTATTCAGGACGAAATTGAAGACTATAATAGATATCATCAAAGTCAATAGATAGTCAATAGATAACCCTTTCTCAATTTCATCGAGAAAGGGTTGTGTTTTACACTGTTAGCTTAATTTTAGACGCACGTATGTGGTGGGAGAGAATCAGAACGAAGTGCCCAGTGAATCAGATGGTATGGGCCGACTTCGAGAAGGAATTCTTCGAGGAGTTCTTTCACATGCGGGTCACAAACTGCCACTACGAAGAGTTCACGGAGTTTCGTCAGGGCAACCTTTCAGTTGAGGAAGCCGTGAAGAAATTCAACAGGTTGGCTCGTCTATGTCCAGAATTAATCAGCACAAAGAAAGAACGAGTCCGGTTGATGCTTAAAATGCTCAGGCCGGAAATAGCAATGAACGTGGCTAGCGGTGTTCATAGGCCGCAAACCACAGAAGAACTAGTGAGTAGTGCTCTGCTCACCGAGCACTACCAGAATAGTATCAAGCAGCAGAAGCAAGCCTCCTCAGAATCCAGAGGTCACAGCTCAAATGGGAAAGGGAACTCCAGCAACAAGCGCAAATTAGGGAGTTACCCGAAAGGAGGACCAGCTAGCAAACAGCCTCGTTATCCCAAGTGTGCTACTCGTGGGAAATTCCACCCAGGGGTTTGTCGCAAGGGCACACGAGGATGCTTTGAATGTGGACAAGAAGGACACATGACCAAGCAGTGCCCGAACAAGACCGGTCTTCCTCAGCCACAGCAGATTCAGTATGCAGGCCAGCCAGCTCAGTTATATCAGATGCAGGCCGCTCTAGAAGGTCCACTTATCAGCCAGGGCAGATTAGAAGCCCCCTCAGCTACGACGAATGCGAGGATCTACTCACTCACCAGAGAGGACGTAGCTAATGCCTCGACAGTTGCCAAAGGTCATATTAGTATTTTACAGTAAAGTACAACTGTCTTATTCGATACTGGGGCAACCCATTCTTATATAGCTAGGGCGTTCGCCGTAAAGTCAGCAATAGCTCCAGAGGTACTCAGTGGTCAGTTTCTGACGACATTACCTTCGGGAGAAGTTATGACATCCACGCACTGGTTCAGAACAGTGTCAGTCATGATAGCAGACAGAGAACTCTTTTGTGATCTGATAGTGCTAGACATGACTGACTACGATGTCATATTTGGAATGAACTTTCTGATCAGATACGGTGCCTCCATAGAGTGCCGTAAACAGAAAGTCGTATTCCAACCTGAAGCAGAAGCACAGTTTGAGTACATCGGAGAACCCAAGAGAAAAAGAGCAAGTTAAGTTCTCGATACGTAGGACCCTACCCCGATCACAGAGAGAATTGGGAAGGGTAGCTTACAAGCTAGACTTACCTCAAGATATGTCAGCAATACACAATGTGTTTTATGTCTCCATGCTAAAGAAGTGTATTCACGACCTTAGCCAAGTGATTCAGCTTCAGACAGTGCAGATCCAAGAGGATCTTAGCTATGAGAGCAGACACAGATAGTGGACAGAGCAGACAAGAGACTAGGAAACAGAGAAGTGTCATTAGTAAAAGTCATCTGGTAGAACCAGAAGCACGAGAAAGTTACTAGGGGAGCGTGGAGACAGCATGAGACAGAAATATATCCAGAATTATTCTAAGTTCGAGGACGAACTTTTTATAAGGGAGGGAGAATTATAACGACCCAATTTTCCCTATTTCGAGTTCTAAAAGTCCTTATAAAGTTTGGAAATGCTTTTAAAATATTCTATAGATTTTTAGGAATTTTTAGAGTATTTTTATGTAATTTTTGGAGTTCGTTTGGTATTTTTACCGAGAGGAGAAAGTAAAAAAAAAAAAAAAAGGTTGTAGAAGCTAGGTTTCGAACCCAGCTCCTCGGACCCAAGGAAAACCGGCCCAACCAGCTGAGCTACACGGTTTTGTTAACCTTATATGGTGAGAAATAAGTTTATAGCATAGTTAATGATTAGGAAATAAATTTAGAAAAAAATGCGCAACTAAGGGATTGAAGTCGAGACCTCTTGCTTCGGTTAAAAGCCGATTAACCAGCTGTGCCAGCGAGTTTTTGTTAATTAAAGAAAGAACGAGTTATATTTAAAGTATAGTTAGTAATAGAAAACCTAGTTATAAAGGGAATTAGGTTTTGGATTTTCGGAAAATCAAACATTTTCTCTCAAAATTCTTCCCCTCCTTCTCGCGACGGCGTGCGGCGGTGCTCTCGGGCGAAAACAGAGACGAAGCTAGGGCTTCGTCTCCGGCGGCCGGCGAGCACCCTTCTCCGTGAGTTCTTCATACCTTTGTGATCCTCTCGTCGAGGAGAGCAAGAAGATACCAAGAGATCGTCGAGGAAGCATATATCCGAAGCCCTAGAAGCCTCCTTCTTCTCGGTTGTAAGTCCAAGAACAGCGAGGTGAGTTGCTTCTCACCTGCAATAGGAGTAGTTCCCTTCAATTGATTTTCAATTGGTTTGATTTCTTGCCACGATTGTGGATTTCCTGCGTAGCACAGCGTGTTGGTTCAATGTGTTTGTCTGATAGAATGTGGACTTAGATTTATTTGCTCCTTTATGTTCTATTATAGTATGTGTAAAGAGGCTTTGCTTGTTCTATGAAACCCTTGGATCTGTTAGTTTGCTAGTGGGCAAGAACAGCCCTTGCTGTTGGTTCCGGATTGTACATGCATTTTTATTTGCATTTCGTAACCATGAACAGCTTAATTAGAGCTTAGAACAACCCCTCTTAGAGCTTGTTACAGTCAGGATTCTAGTATGCTTTGATTCCATGCTTGGATTGTTCTGTACAGCAAGTGTTTCAGTGTTTCCTGTTTCAGATTTAGTGTGCAGTTTTAGAACCATTTAGTTACTGCCGTGAGTTTGATAAAGAAGAGGAGAAGAGATTTTTAATTAGATTTTAAGCTTCAGCAGATTTTAGCTTTGTTTGTGCCATGCATTGAAAAGAACAGCCTTTGGAACCTGCTGTAACAGATTATGGTTGCTAGGGATTTAGTCCCTCCTTGCCTTTGGAACCTGCTATTAGTTTAAGAACAGTTAGTTAAATAGATTTATTTCTTTTAAGCATGATCGGCTTGTAAATGAACAACAATGAACAGATTTAATTAGGGAAGTTTCAGTTGGATCCTTAGTAGCTAATCCATACACGAAGTTTTGGTTTTCTGATGAACCTTTTAGTAGGAACGACTGATGTGGTTACCATACTGTTAAACCAGTTGTCATGGATTTGTTTAGCATTGCAGTTTTGATGGTTTAGCATTGGAAGATCCAATTAGATCCCTAGTAGCTTAACTAGATTTGCAGATTTTTGGTGGAACTTGTAATGCAGATTTTAGCAAGTTATAATGCAGAATTTAATTAAGTTAGTATGCAGAATTGTGTTAGCTTAATATGCAGAATTTTATTAGCTTAGTATGCAGATTTTGGATAAGCTTAATATGCAAATTTTTTGTTAAGCTTTGCATGCAGATTTATGTTAAGCTTTGTATACAGATTTTCAGTACGTAGGGTGTGTTCTAGTGCACACAAAGTGTTCGATAGAATGCTTAGCTCAGTAGGATGCTACAGTAAGCATCTATATAGCACAGTGAATGCAGTAAGAAGCATTTAATTCAGCTTATATAGTCTTGCTACAACTTTTATGGACTAGATGTCCAATGGGTGGGCTCCCACAGTCGCCTCTAGGTTCAGATAACCTAGTTCTAGGTTCAGATAACCTAGTTAAAGCAAGGTAAGAAAATTAGCTATGAAATCAGTATTTTATTTTCAGCAGTGGCACTGTGCTGGATTAGATATCCATTGGGTTGGGCTCCCACAGTCGTCCCTAGGTTTAGATAACCTAGTAAACCCTACTAGACTCGGAACTTGCAATCCCGGGTTTAGTTAGGGATGCGCGCACAGCAAGTACAGTTGCCGGGTCCATCAGCAGCATGATTATTATTTTGATCTATTATGTAAATAGTTTTCAAAACTTCACAAATTAGTTATGTGAATACAAGTTAGACTCAGTTTAGCATTAATTAGTTCAGCTAATGTATCAGTTCAGTTTCCTATTGGTACACATGATAGTTCTATGATTAGCTGTACATGTTAGTTTTTCAGTTAGTTGATTTCTTTGCTATTTATGAGCATGATTAGCTATACATGTTTGGTATTTCAGTTGGTATGATTCCTTTATTGGTTTATGAGCATGATTAGCTATACATGTTTAGTATTTCAGTTAGCATGATTCCTTTGCTATTTATGAGCATGAGTAGCTATACATGTTAGCTTTTCAGTTAGTTGATTTCTTTGCTATTTATGAGCATGAGTAGCTTTACATGTTAGCATTCAGTTGTAGCATGTTTTATTTATATACATGCATATCGAGTTTTTGTGAGTAGGATAGCGCTCACTAAGCTTTTAGCTTATAGATACTATTTTCCTCCTACTGCAGATAAAGGAAAAGCTAAAGTATAAGGAAGAAGGCGACAAGGAGATGCTGTGACGGTGTGTGATGTGTGGACTATGGAGATCCTTTGGACTTAGCTAAAGAACTCACTTAGTTTAAGAATTTGTTTAGTTTAATTTCTTATTAAGTTGATAAGAAAATTTTGTAGTAAGAAGTTATGTTTCCGCTTTTCATTACCTGCATGTTTTGATTTATTAAACTGCGTGGTTGTGAAAATATATGTTCCAGCCGCCTGTGGCTGAGTATACTCTGTATGTATTTACGGATATGGTCACCGGTACAGGGGAGACTCTGCCGAAATTTTTCGGTAGGATTTCCATGTGATTTTTTTATCATACCGGTTAAGTAGAGTTAGTAGTCAAGTAACGGTCATCCTTAGAGTGTAGTAGTAGTAAGAAGGGTGGTCGTTACGGAGTTCTTAGTGCAACTATCTTCCTTGGATTAACAATCTCCCCGGTTGTAACCAAGTCAAATTCGATGCCTCGTCTTTATGCTTTATTTTCTGCTTAATCTATTTTTCAAGTGTTAGCTTAATCGTTCAAGAAAGGGTTGTGTTTTATTCAGGGCTATTCAACCCCCCTTCTAGTCGGCCCAACGGTCCTACAAGTGGTATCTGATCCGAGGCGCTTCAAGAGGACTAACCGCCGAACGAAGTAACGCGATGGCCGGACCAAGCATCCACCCGCCAAAATACGAAGGGGACTTCACTACCTGGAAAAAACTGATGCAGGTATTTCTTACAATAGATATTGAATTATTTTTAACAATGAAACTTGGCTTTGAAGCTCCAGAGGACAAGGAAATAGATAAATGGACAAAAAAGGAGCAGGCCGACTTCGTGGCGAACGGCAAAGTAGAGTACCATTTGCTAAGCGTTCTTCCGCCTCAAGAAGTCAACAGGATCGGTAAATACAACTCCGCAAAGGAACTTTGGGAGAAGTTCCTCGAGCTGCACGAAGGGACGTCCGAAGCCAAGCTCGCCAAAAGAGATCTGCTTCGCAATCAGCTAACCAGCCTGCGACTTGGGGAAGACGAGTCAGTCGCACATCTGCACTCGAGAATAAAAGAAATTATCACAAAACTTTCGAATCTCGGAGAAAAGGTAAGTAACCGAGATTCGCTTAGGTACGCTTTAAATTCCTTTCATAGAAATACCAAATGGGCATCATTAGTAGATGCATTTTACATTTCTAAAGATTTAGAAAAGATTTCATTAGAAGAATTCTTTTTGACATTTGAAGTGCATGAGTTAAGATGTGCAGGAATGAAGGAGCCTAAAAATAACGTCGCCCTCAAAGCCTCGAGAGACGAACCAGAATCGGAATCCTCTCTCGACGACGAGGAAATGGTAATGATGGTAAGAAGATTCAAGAAACTTTGTAAATCTAGATCTACTAACCATCTGCAGGGGAAAAAGAAAAGGACAATCCGCTGCTACCACTGCGACGAAGAAGGGCATGTCAAGGACAACTGCCCCAAGCTGAAGAACAAAGACAAGGAGAAGGGTAAGAAGCCTATCCAAAAATGAAAGGCCCTGAAGGCGACGTGGGACAATACGTCGTCCGAATCAGAAGTCGAAGCATTCTCTAGACTCGCACTGATGGTGAGTCATCAAGACGATGACTGCGATTCAAGCTCTTCCGAAATGATCATCGAGAGCATCGATGAAGGGGGAGACACGTCGGAAGAAAACAGCAGCTCAGGGGGAGAAACGAACAACGAGATCAACAAGGTAAGTCAGGTACAATCTCTTCCTCCCGATAAAATGTTTAAGTTCGTTAAACTTTTAACAAAAGATTGCTGCAAATTAGAAAGTGAAAATAAAAATTTAAAAGTAATTCTAGCTAAGTCTTGTCCCTTAGAAGAATTAGATAAATTAAAACTAGCAAATGAAAAATTGAAACTTGAAAATAATGATTTGAAAATTCAAGTAGATAACTTGAAAAACTATGCATGTTCATCTAAAACCAATTTTAGAAGATTTAATAATTTAAATTGGTATTTTAAATATCACCTGGGAAAAATTAAGAACATTTCAAGAAAATATGTCCCTAAAATTTTTTTGGTTAATCCAGTAGGTTGGAACCTATATTGGGTTCCTAAATCATGCTTAAACTAAATTTTAAAATTAAAATTAACGCTTTAAGTGAGAAAATTAAGCAAAGAATTTCTTTATGAGGCTTTATCAAGGAAGTGGTTGTTGCTCCAATAACCAAGAAGGCCTAGTACCTCGCCACGACCTGGAAGCCAAAATATTGAAATAAATGTTTAATTAACTTACTAATGAAGCATTAATTAGTGCTTTAAAAAGGTTATTCAAAATATTTTATTTCAATTTAGAAATTTACTTACTTAGAATTTTTTTAATTGCCTAAGTCATTTTTTTTAAAAATGTGCTTAAAAATTCTCAAAAATTTAAGTTAGAATTTTTTTTTTAAATTTGTTACTTAGAATTTTTTATTGGAAAAATTGTCAAATCATTTTCTCCTAAGTTAAAATTTTTTTCCCTTAAACTTAGAAATTTTTTCTAAATTTCTTAAAAACTTAGAACTTTTCTAGAAATATTTTTTTTTCTAAGTCTTTAACCCTTAGATTGTTTTTTGGAACCCTATTTTTTTGTGATCAAAGGGGGAGAAGGGAAAGTATAAGTCTAGGGGTAGGTAGATAGAGTTAATTTTCTATCTTTTTACACTTAAATTATAAATTAAGTTAATTTACTTAATTTTATTTAATGTCTATTTTAACCCTAGCTTAATTTGGGTTGATCACACCAAAAAAGGGGAGATTGTTGGAACCCCAAGGTTGTTTTGGTGTGATCAACAAGTTAAGTTAGGTCCTGTTTGTTTCTAACCTAGTGTCTAAGTGTGCAGGAGCTTAGGAGCACAGGTAGTCGAGCGGAAGACGCAGCTAGCGAGAAGGACGGCAGTCTGAGGGACGAGGTGCTGCGGAAGAGTACACCGGTGGACGAGAAGGAAGCGTGCGGTGGTTCCAAGGGATGAAAGCCGGAGCGGAAGATTGCTCGGGGAGCAAGAGACGCAGCTAGCGAGAAGGATGACACGCGGTGCATCCGAGGGACGAAGACTGCGGATGAGTACGCCGGCGGACGAGAAGGAAACACGCGGCGATTCCGAGGGACGAGAAGCTGGAGGGAAGCCCGCTCGAGAAGACCGGAAGTTGGGTTCGGGTGAGCCCTTTTCCGGATGGTAGAGATCACCCAAGCGAACGGATCCGGAGTAGACCCGGACCGAGCCGAACCGAACCGGAGCAGAGGTCCTGGACGAAAAAGTCAACCACTGTTGACTTTTAGGCTCCGGGGTGCTCGGAGCTGTCCGGGGCGCCCGGACCTGGTTTTTTGACCAGATCGCGTCAAACACGATCTGAACGTTGGGGATAAAGTTTTATCCCCCCCAGGGCGCCCGGAACCCCCTCCAGGCGCTCCGACCAAGGCTATAAATATAGCCTTGGTCCAAAAGCTCTTCATCAATTCAAAAATTGTAAACAACACTTGTGCGCTTCCACTGTTTAGATAAGCTTCTGTCTTTCTGTGCCTACACTGCTGTAAATGAGGCTTCTACGCCTGAAGGAGTTCTTAGTGCAACCATCTTCCTTGGATTAACAACCTCCCCGGTTGTAACCAAGTCAAATCCGGTGCCTCGTTTTATGCTTTATTTTCTGCTTAATCTATTTTTCAAGTGTTAGCTTAATCGTTCGAGAAAGGGTTGTGTTTTATTCAGGGCTATTCAACCCCCCTTCTAGCCGGCCCAATGGTCCTACAATATCATCTCCTCCTCTTCCTCCTTAGTGGCCGAACCTCATCAATCTCCAAGAGCTTGTTTTGGTGGCCAGATCTAGCTTGGAGAAGAAGAAGAGAAAGGAGGTTTTGTTTCCTAGTTTTCCTTGGAGCTTGGTTGGTGGCCGAGACTTATAATCTCTTGGAGAAGGTTGCTTGGCCGAAACTTGGAAGAAGGAAGAAGAAGGGCTTGGGTGGTTCTCATCTCGGTAGATCGTCACCCACACGACGTCCGAGATAAGAAGAGGAATACGGTAGAAGATCAAGAGGTTGTTGCTTACAAAGAAAGGTATAACTAGTAATTGTTTTCCGCATCATACTAGTTTTTCTTTGTATGAATTCCAAATACAAGAGGCATATAATTCTAAGTTTCGAATTTGTGATTCAAGTTTGTGTTTTTTTTTTGTTTTTTGAATTTGTGATTCAATTGTTCCTTTTGGTTAAACCTAAGGTTATATAAGGAAATTAAATATTAGATTTCATTGAAAGGCTTTGTCTAGGAAGTGGTGGATGCTCCCATACCCAAGAAGGCCTAGTGCCTCGCCATGTTTAACCTGGAAGCCAATTTCTGAAATTAATATTTAATTGAATTTGTAACATGGGTGGATTTGGATCAATAATGTTAAGCATCGTTTGCGATCCAAGTCTAAACCACTAAGAACAGATAAGTTAAATTTGGAATCAATAATGTTAAGTTCCGTTTGCGATTCTGAATTTAATTTCTAAAGAACACAATAGGTTGTTAGGAAAAGTTCGACACTTGTACAAAATTTTTGTACAGTGGAACCGGTACGATATTCCTAGGATCAACCAACAGTTCTCGTGTGCGTTCTTGCTCTATTTTCACTCTAATATGCGTCCTGTCAATCAAAATATGCAAAGAACAGATCTCTAAACAGAATATAATGGAAGTATGACATTATAATGAAATAAGGTGTAATAAACATAGATTATGATCATGAAATATAAGTAGATGTGCGTCCAAACATGCATAAAAGTGTATATAATCTATGCATATTACACACCCAGACTTAAACTTTTGCTTGTCCTCAAGCAAAAACTGCATCTAAATTCATGCAGTTAAATAGTGCATCATAATCTCTAGCAAATAAATCTAATCCTATCAAATGATTTCATTGGTGAGCAAGATACAAAAGTAGTTTGAGTATGACCTAAGTAGTAGTCCTCTGTGCTCAGAGCGATAGTGACCTATGTTTATCAAGTATCAATCCCTAAGCCTAGTCAAGTCATTATAAAACTGTGTTCCTTATGCTTCTGGCGATAGACATTTACCTGCCACATGCTTGGTTCATCCTTTACAATCTACCCATGGTCTCAAAGGCGTGCTCAATATCAAGAGAAACATAGCAGTTATTTCCATAGTAACCTAACTCGGTCTCAAAGGGGTAACTTGCTAGTTTCAACTCACGACAATTGTTTTTTATATCCCTTATTCATTTTTTTCATTATCATTTTTTTCTAAGTGATTGTAAGATGCAATACTTGAACACAAATGCAAATAAATGCAAATGTTGGGATATTTTGATTTTTCCAAATGAGTTGACATGATTCGAGCCTCATCCAGTAACCAAAATGCACTTTGAGAAGTCACCATAGAAACACTAGTACTAATCAAGTTCTATGAATCATGACTATTTTTAGAGTTATCTATCATCAAAACTAGGTAAGGTGTAAGAGATCCTAAAACAAGGTCAATACTTAAACTCTTACAGTAAAAACATTGTTCACTTCATGCTATCATAGATAGAAAAAGATAGATTACTAAACATACTAGCACCATAAGTAACCCATAAACCACATAAATCTAGAATAAATGCGCTAGTATTTTGCATTAAGGAACAAGCAGTCATAATGTGATGAATGATGCAACTAGCAAAAAAAATCTTATTATGAAAAAAGAAATAAGCAAAAACTAAACTAAACAAATGCATCCAATGCATCCCCCTAGACTTAAAATTTTCATTGTCTCAATAAAAACTAAAAACAATGTGGAGGAGATTTAAAGTAAGAGAAGTTACCAAATGGTACATGCCAAATACCCATGTCATGAACTTCTCCATCATGTAGTTGCCCTCCTCCTAATCTTTGAGTCCTATAAAAGAAGATAGACAACAAAAATTAAGTAGAGGATACAAGTTTATTATATAAAGAAAGAAATGAAACTAGAAAGAACTAAAGACATAAATGAAAACAAGGAAAATGAACTTGGGTTGCCTCCCATGAAGCACTTGTTTAAGGTCATTAGCTCGACTACCTCATTAGATTCATCTAAATTTTGCTCTTGGAGGGGTAAGATATTTTAGAACCCTCTGACCAAGGGCTCTTATTATAGAGAGAGCTTTCATCAAAGGAGATGCAGAGTAAAGTATAACTCTCTCCATCTTCGTCTTCTTGGAAGTTTTTTCAGGTGATCGAAGACGATTTAGATTGACCTTCCAATTTTTAGCCCAAGTGAAATCTGCACACCCAAAAGAAAAACAAATCTCCCACAAGCATGTTATATATTATAGAACTAGAACCATATCAAGATAAGATGAATAAGTAATAAAAACTGAATCACATCCAACAAAGTCAATTATAGGTACCTCTATAATATTTTCCAAAAGATCATAAGAAATACTAACCATTCTTTGCTGAGAGATACCTCAAAGTTCTAAACAAGTGGACGTGACCCCTTCAGAATTATGTAGTGACTCTAGCTCTGACTCAAGTGGTGGTGCTTTTGAAAATGATGATTCTTGGGGCTTTGCTTCCATTGCACAAGTCCCTATACAATTATCCTCAACCAATTCCATTCTTATAAATTCCATAGTATCAATTGGTTGTGCAATCAAAGGAGGTGATCCTTGGGATATTTCCTCCATAGTAATTGTCCCTACACTTTTATCCACATCATCAACATAAGTGGTAAAGAGTCCACTAACAACAATATCATCAACAGAAGGATCAACAACTTTATTAGAAATTTGTAGTAATAGTCGTAAAGCTAGGATCCCCTATTGTACCATTAGCTCTTCAGAATCTTGTTTTGTGGTCTTCATCTGATTGGAAGCAAGAGTATTTGGGTCTTGGGAGTCCTCCTAGTCAGTCGACTCATCTGGTAGTGAATGATGTGGTCCATCTAATGATGAGTCATCCTGACACTCTGACTGACTCTGATTTACTTGAGAAATATGCTCAACATTTTGCATGGAATTGTAGTCCAAATTTTGATGGCCCATCCTAAATTGATTGTAATATTAAGGCGGGTCAGAGATCTGCTGCTGGAATAATGACTGCTCACTCTCTCTGGAATTAGCTGGGGTTGAAGGTTCTGAATTTGATGATCTCCCCAATCATAGTCATAAGTATCAGAAACTTGCTTATATGTATCTTGATGTTGAAGTTAAACCAAATATTGAAGTTCCAGAGTATTAGCAGATTTTTGGAAGAAGTGATAAATAGCAGCTGGATGAGATGTACTATCACACACTCCACAAAGGAACTCAAATTCATCATCTTCTGAGTCATGATTTTTATAGATGGGAGATCTTGCTCTTGTATTCATGGGTGTGAAAAATTCTCTTAAAGGCCTGCTTGACATGTTAGTACTCAAACTATCTAAAAAAAATTATAAGAAAAACTAAAAATGCAACATTAAAGACAAGAAAGAAAATGCATAATAAAAACTAGAAAGAAAATGCAAAAATAAAAAGAAAAATGCCTAGAGTAACTCATATGCTAATCAACTAATATTAATAAAAAATAGTCCTCGACAACGGTGCCAAAAACTTGTTATGAACCGCAAGTGCACGGTTTTGTTGTCAGTAATAAAAAAATATCGAATCCACAGGGACTGTTGATTAAGCACTAGTTAACTTCGCACGTTAAATTATCTAGACAAACATAAGATTTATGGGAAAAGAGAGTAAGAGAAAGAGAAGAGGGTAGAGAGAGAATGGATCTCGAGAGGGGTTGAGCTAAGAGGATGGAGGATGATTGATTCTAGGATTTCGGTTTCCTTGTAATGCTAGACGATGTTACATAGATTGCTTAGTTCCTATCCTCTATGTTCATGCTCTTGTAGGAAGTTAGATGTATTACTG
This sequence comes from Zingiber officinale, assembly GCF_018446385.1. Taxonomy (NCBI): domain Eukaryota; kingdom Viridiplantae; phylum Streptophyta; class Magnoliopsida; order Zingiberales; family Zingiberaceae; genus Zingiber; species Zingiber officinale. The sequence continues at coordinate 21,871,694 of NC_055989.1, forward strand.
ACTCTCCCCTGCAGTGGATAAGCCGGCATGATCTCCTACTCCATGCCCTATGCTACTAAATGGAAGTGATTCCTATGAAGTCCGTTAGCGGGACAGCCCTGTCACGATGTCCCTCGGTCATACAATATAGAAACACAATAACATAGAAATAAAAATAGTGATTATGCCCGATCCCCTATTTGTGGAGATTTGCTTCTCCTTTCAAGGTGATACCCTAGACGCCCGTTAGCGGGGCAACCCTGTCACGACGCCCCTCAGTCATACGATCTAGGGTATTCCCCCTACGGGATTAACAATTCTACACAACTATTTGATAAAATATGTAATATATATATATATCACACACAGCATCAAACATGAGCAAGGCAATAACAAGTCATTGAATAGAATCATGACAAATCTACATAGTTTTACATCTCCATCACATCACAAATACTTCCTACATCCTAGTCTAGAGATCTACTCCATTGTAAAGGAAGAACAACCCCAAAACATAAAGTAAAGCATACTTACAATCCTAGATGTGAGAAGAAGGGGAAGAAGAGATGCTTGTCGATATTTCCGATGTCTTGGGGATGCCTCATTGCTCTGGAGATGGATGGATTGTCAAGGGATGGAGGTGAATGAAGCTCTATGGGTTTCCCCCTAAGGGTAGAACTCTTCCCCAAGGAGAGGGACGAAGTCCCAAATCCAGGATGAGTCAAAGAATGAGGTTCTTGACCCTTTTATACCTCCTCCAAACCGTCCAGAAAAACTAGGATTACAGGGGTCCGGTAAACCCGATTTTTCACCCATTAAACCAGGTTTTCTCATGATTCACCCTGAACCAAAGTTGTATCTCGTGAAATTATCTACAATTTTATACTTGGATTGAGCCATGGATTCAACCGATCTGAAAGTTATGGCGGTTCAAAGTTTGGTCTGCAGTCTGGGCGGAGGTCTAGATGAACCTGTGGTTGGGAGGCACGACCGTGCCACTTAGCATGGGTAGGAAATTCTATATCTCTATTGGGCCTGAAAAAAAGTTGTAGACCTTGAAGTTAGCTACGTTTCAGTATAAAGAACAACCCAAAACTCCAACTGAGCGCAAAGTTATGGTCGTTTTATGATCAATCTATAATCTACCCAGAATTCAGCACAGCTCTGTTTTGGCATGGTACGATCCCGTGGCATGGCTGTGTGGATCCACACAGCTGGCTTCTTCTTGGCCTCGACTCTGGTCACACGGCTGTATGGGTCACACAGCTATGTGGGTCACACGGCTGTGACCTTCTTCTTCTCTGCCAAAGTCACACGGCCGTGTGGATTCACACGGCCGTGGCTTTCTTCGCCTCTGGAAAGTTGGCACGGCCGTGCCATTTGGAATGGTCGTGTGCTGCCTGACCATAGGGTATTGACACGGCTATGTGGGTCACACAGCTTTAGCTTGATTTCTTCCAAAGTTGTTCTCGTGTGCGTTCTTGCTCCATTTTCGCTCCAATATGCGTTCTGTCAATCAAAATATATAAAGAGCAGATATCCGAACAGAATATAATGGAAGTATGACATTATAATGAAATAGGGTGTAATAAACATAGATTATGCACATGAAATATAAGTAGATGTGTGTCTAAACATGCATAAAAGTGTATATAATCTACGCACATCAGTCTATCAATTGGCAATCTTCCTTTCCTCCTCTTCCTGACCCCACAAAACTTAAGCAGGATCCAATCTTCCTTTCCTATCTTCTCAAGATGAGTAATCAGCGTTTTAGAATTCATAAGTGATTACAGGAAGGCTTTTTATACCTTTTTGGTTTGAACCCCATTCAAAAGAGACTACCCTATCCCTTTGGTAAGTTTTGATAATTTCTATACTTACACTATCGCTATCTAAGATATTTTTTATTTTGTGCAGTGGATGCTATGTTGGTGCAGTTTGCACTAATGGTCTAACTTATGTTTTGATGAATGACAAATAAGTTAAGTTAGGTATAATTGTGATCTAACCACTTTACCAAGTGTGTAGGAGTTAACCAGATAGGTCGACAGGTCGATCGAATATCTGGTGAAAAGTCTAGATAGGTCGACAGGCCGACCGAATATCTGGCGGAAAGTCTAGCTAGGTTAATGAGCTGACCGGATAGCTGATGTGAAGTCTAGCTAGGTCAACGGGCTGATCGAATAGCTGGTGCAAAGTCTAGATAGGTCGACGGGCCGACCAGATATCTGGCAAAAAGTCCAGTTGGGTTTGGGGATCAGACAATTGGCAAACTGGTAAGTAAAGGTACGTCACTAGAGGAGAGTGACTAAGTGAGGACGCATCCCGATTAAAGGGACAATAGGCGTTGATCCAATTTAGGACCATTTTGGATCCCTAAATTGAGACCTTGACCAGTTCCTGATCCTGGGAGGACAGGAACTAATTACTACCGCTTATTATAATTGTGCTAATTTTGTTTTGTAGGGTAGATGTTTTAGTTATTAGACTAACATATTTTTTAGGGAAAAAGGAGAAAAAGCCTTTGGATGAACAGTGTTCGAAGGCGCCTTCAAGCAATGAAGGCTCCTTCGTACTGTCCATGGAAGGAGCCTTCCATGACCATGGAAGGCACCTTTCAAGGGATAAAACTTGACCGCTTTGACGATAAGCTGCAGCAAACTTTGGGATAAAGTTTATCCCATTGGAGGTGCCTTCCAAGGCTATGGAAGGCACCCTTAATGCCCTATATAAGGCAATCTCGAGGAAGCTTTAAATAACAACACATATACGAGCTACTATGCATCCATTTGAAGTTTTAACTACTCCAGGTTCCTGCTACGACTCTGCTATGAAGCTTCTGTGCCAAACGATTGCTCCAAGGACTTCTGATCGTGGCCGGTAGACCAATATCGACACACGAACAAGCTACTTCATTCCCTAAGTGTCGGTAACATTTTTTTGTTGTACTTAAATTCTGCAAACGGGAAGTGCAATCTGTTGCACTTCTTCGATCTTCTTTGTACTCAATTCTCTCTTTCGGAGATACCGGAAGAGGTTGTTAGTGGATTACCCATCGATAGATTCACGGGACCTGAGTCTTAGAGTAGGAGTCACCGAAGGCTCCGAACCAAGTAAAATCGCCTATGCTTTCTTGTGTTATTTTTTTTATTTTCTGCTACGTACTTTAATTTCAAAATGAGAAAACGAGTTTCCCAAAACCACATGATTCACCCCCTCTCACGTGCGTATCGATCCAACATGCTATTCTTTTTTTCCTTGATTGATGAATCAATCGATCTGAGAGCGGAAGAGATTCATGCCAAGGAACAAGAATTGTTAACTGAGCGGGTTTTACCATTACCCCCCTCCTAATGAGGCATCCAAAGATCGCATAGCTGAGGCAAGCACAACTGCTATGCCTGTGGAGTTACCTTCAAATCCTCCTCTAATATCTGCGAGCTCTCCTTTAGAAAAAGAGGCTTCACCAAAAAGGCAACACAAGAAACATAGGCTGACCCTTGCCCCTTCTCCTAAGAGGTAAGCAATTTCTATTCAATCAGATTTCACCTGGGAAGATATATGAGAGCCATCCCCTGAGCAGACTTTGGCCACCCTTTATCCTACCCTCTCAACTCCTTCCCATCTCTAAACTCAAGAGGATACTTCTTTACCCAACTACCTTTTAGATCCCATTCCAGGTGTATCTCCTGGCAAGGAGACTACTCTTGCTGCTACGAAGTGTCCTCCCCAATCATCAATCATTTTTTATTTACCTTCTACTCAAACTTCAATTTCTCTAACATCTCTTCTAACTGCTACCCTCCCAATATTATTAGGAGGTCGTTCGATAGATGCTTTGATAGAGGCCAAAAATCGGCTCAGCGAACTCACACCTACAAAGCTAGCAGATGAATTTTCCTATGAGCAAACTAAGGTATCACAATTTAATCAACCGTCCTTATCCTATTTTGAATGCTCCTAACTAGGCTTATCTTTCAGTGCTGGATAATTAGCATGAGCGTTGCTTAACAATTACATGATTTGGATAAAGAAAATGAGTTGCTGAAGCAATACACTTCTGAAGTGATTTATACACAAACCTCTCAGTGAATAAAAAAATTATCTGCTTAACTTAAAGAGGCTCAAGAGCTGGCTGAAGCTGAGTGCAATAAGGCTACCCAGTGGACAACCACCTTGGACACTCTTGAGGCTCAACTTCGGTCAGAAACAAGCCTCCGAGAAGAAATAAAAATGAATATAGATAAATAGACTACCGAGAACAAGAAGATATGCGCTCAACTTCAGGAATTAAAGTTTACATATGCAACCGAATGAGCTGCTAAAGAATTTGAGCCGAAGGCTCAAAAGCCTGAACAAGATTCCTTGCTATCAAATTTACTGACTGCGTAAATTGAAACAACAACTGCCAAAGTAGCGTTAACAACCTATCGGGCGGGGGAGGATGAGTGGTTTGAAGCAAGGAAGAAAGCCCTTTTTAACACACGCAACTTCAATGCACCCATTGCCGACTCCATTTCCAAGGCTCTTTTTCTTGAAGCAGAGAGAGCGATGGCATAATTAAAAGAAGGCATATATCTAGCTTCCGATCCTCCCGCCAGCTTTTTGGACCACAAAAAGATAGTTCGTTCTGCCTCATCTAGCTCGATTCCCCATTTTTCCTAATTTGTCTTTCTTTTCCTCATCTTTTTAACCAATGAAATGGTTCTTAATGTCCACTGTATCTTTGTTACATGTTTAAGTATTTGGTTAACTCATCAACTGCATTTTCTATAAAATTTTGCTGTGTAACCACCGTTATTTTTAGTATATGGGAGCTATATTAAAGATAACCTAACTCCGTCCGGGTAAAGGCCTGGATGAGATGGGACAATATTGCTCATGACCTATTGAACTTGAAATTCATTTAAGTTTATACTTGTTTGGACGTAAGAGTTTTTTTTAAGAAATAATTACAATACTCATTGCTTATTCAAATAAAGGAACCAGGGACTGGTCGAAATTACATATACTCGGTATAAATGTGGTTTAGTCTGGCATATTTTTAACTTAGTATTTCCCGGACAAGTTTTGAAAGATCGTCCGAGCTTAAGACTAGCAAGGACTAGTTATGCTTTCCCCTTAAAGAATTACATAGAAAACCGTACTTGCCTCGATAAAAACATTGACACTTCTAGCTAAATACCTGTCGAATCAGTTACCGCTACAAGCTTTTCATTGGTGACACGTGTATGTACATCATTATAAATGCACAACCTTTTATCTACATACCGCTTTATCTAACTATTTGATGGTCCACATTTGATCACGCCTTTTCACTATCGTGATCCAATGGTGTAGCTCTAAAAATGTTTTTTGAGGAATCTTTATGAGAACTTCATGAAAAAAGAGAAAAAAAAAAATCCTAAGGCTTTAACCTCTTCTTCTGTTTCGTTGCTACTTTTCCTTTAGCTCTTTGCTCACCCCATCCTTTTGTCTTCATAACCTTTTCTTTCAAAAAATGGATGAGAATAACGAGTGGTATATACAATGTTCTTCTAGCTTTACTATCGATGATGCCTATGACCTCAATAACAACTATGGCCTTCCTACCTTTATATCCATCCCTACCAGTGAAAACCATCCTCATCGTCCTCTACCAGAGAAGATCGCTGTCTTCAAGGAACAAGTGGCATTAGGACTCCATTTTCCCTTGCATTCTTTTTTTGTTACTGTCAGCTAATATTTCAACATTCCGCCATATAACTTATTCCCCAATCCCTTAACATCTTAAGTGGTGTCGTTGTTGTCCTTCTTTTGCTCAATGTTCCCTTATCTCCTAGCCTATTCCACTATTATTTATGCTCTCGCCAGATAGCGAATGGGTTGTTTAAATTTCAAGCTAACCTTAAAGAAATTTTGTTCAATAAAGTTCCAGCCCAGGGAAAGTGGAGGGATAAATATTTCTTCATTCGTCTTTCAACTCCTTCGCATGTTGCCACAACCTGGCAACAAAATCTCCCCCTATCCCTAACTTAGGTAGGTAACATCTCTACCGATGCCATTCTTTTGGAAATGTTAGAGAAACTGAAAGGCGTAAAATTCAGCTTACCGGCACTGGACATAAAAGGTTTATTATTTGTTTTAGGGATGACCCTGGTTAACCTGGAATTAAGTGCCACCTTCGGTGAGTAAAAAACCCCTACCTTCCTCGTAATTAATTATTTGTTATTCCTTGATCATCTGTTATATAAGCTTTTAACCTTCACTTATTTTCACAGTTGAGGCCATTCTCCCAGCTCTTTTGTATAAAAGCACTCAGTTAACAAGAGTAGTCTTAAATAAGATGGGGGAGGATTTATTGAAGGAGCATCAACTTGAGTAAGCTTCCGCGTCTACTGATCCACTCCCCCAGCTGAACTGATTCATGAATCCCCTTCTAACTCCTCAAAATCAGATACTTCTCTCATCATCAGGTGCAAAAGCCCCGAACCAAGGCTTTGGGCCAGGATATGCCTGAGCAGCTCCCAACCAAAGGTTTCCCCTTGCTTTGGCTGAGATCTCTTTTGATCGAGGTAAAGAACCTGGGTCTCTAAAATATAGTCGTTCTTATTTTGCAATTTCTATCATGAGGTCAGGTCTTCATATACCTATGTATCATGTAATTCCCCCAGTTATTAGGCCCCTCGAGGTAATGCCAACCCCTTTAACTACTCAACCAATTCCCCTACCAGGCTTAAGCATTTATTCAACTACGTCCCGCTCCAAGCGAACTCCCAGTAGGAGATCAGATGACCATGTGTCTGAAGGATCTATACCCGAGTAAAACCTTATACCAACTAGACAAACTTCAGAATCCTCACCTGTCCCACCAACTTTGATTTATTCACAATTGCCTAAGATCCCTCTTGCTCTTCCTTCAAGGCCTATGCCTTCCACCACTTCCCCATGTCTTTTCAAGTAGTCCCTTGGGTTACCATCCCAACAGGGAGTGGGCACTACTTTACCCTTACCTTATGGGATACTTAAGTTGAAGGGTTCATTAGCTGAGTCATGGGTTCAAGCACACAAACAAGTGCAAGGGACTACAATTCCAAAGTGTGTTGAAGAACACAACCAAAATACTACTATAGTAAGTTTATGACTAAGTTTTATTAAATTACTTTTATAAACTATAACTCTGTAGTTATTCTACTCAGTTCTATGCTTCTGAATTATACTTGGGCCAATTGGTTATGGATTTGGAAAGGGCCAACAAAGTTTTGAAGGATCGCGTGGAAGAACTATAGGCTACTGTTCCCGGTGAGGAGATGACCCACTTGCAAGGAAAAATAGAGGAACAGGTTGAGCTCATTTCTAGTATAGAAAAGACTTTACAAGATTGCCAACGGTTATTGAAGTCTCAAGAGATGGACAAGCAGAATTTTGAGCTCCAATTGTAGGGCAGTGAGTCCAAGCTCCAAGTGGAGAGAGCAATGAAAGATAAAGTCATTTCAGACCTAGCTTACATGACTACTCTACTAGAAGAGCTAAGGCTCAAACATGTGTCCAGCTCTCTTGAACTAACTCAGGAGCTATCTACTAAGAATTTCTTATTACTAAAGCAAAAAACAGAGTTAAATATAAGATAAGTCCAGATAGAATCCCTACAAGCCCAGTTGGATGCTGTAAAGGCTAAAATAGACGCTATTCAGGCCATGTTATCCACTTATAAGGCTAGGGAGAATGAACACATAGATGCAAGGAGGAGAGCTTATCTTGACTCTATTGATTTTAAAAGAAAATTAGCTAAGTGATTTTTTGGAACACTCAACCATGTAGTGGGGGGAGTGATCAAACAACTATGGGAGGACGGTCATCTATCATCAGAACCTTCTTACCAGTCTATAGATGAACACTGGCTTCTTAGAGAGCTCCCGGGGGATCTTTTGAGCAAATTCGACTAAAGTTTTTCATGCTAGATTTCACGCCATGTAACTATATGTGATTATTGAACAAGACTGAAATCAAATATCTAAATATTTCTTAAATGTTATCTATCCCTTCGTAAATCTCCAGAACCACCAATACTTCCAGTAAAAATAGATCCCATACGTGCTCTTTATGAAATATACATATTGATTTGCATAATAGGCCTGCAAGGTAAATACACTGAGCAGAATGACTAGGCCAAGCAAACGAATTATATTGTAAGAATTTCCCAAATTGAATAATATACTGGACGAACTGAATGTGCCAAGTGAAATAATTAGACCAGATATTTATAAGAAGTCTTCATAATGGATTCTCAGGCTGAATAATAAGTTAGACAAGCACATAATGATGAGCGAAATAAATAGACCGACTACTTATAAACAACTTTCATAAATTATTCCTAGACTGAATAATGAGCCGGAAGAGCACATAATGCCGAGCGAAATAAATAGACTAGATACTTATAAACAACTTTCATAAAGAATTCCTAGACTTAATAATGAGCTAGACGAGCACCAAATGCTGAGCAAAATAAACAGACCAGATATTTATAAGAAACTTACATAAAGAATTCTCAGACTGAATAATGAGCTGGACGAGCACTACACGCCGAATGAAATAAACAGACTAGATATTTATAAGCAGTCTTTATAATGGATTCCCGAACTGAATAATGAGTCGGACAAGCATATAATGTTGATTAAAATAAACAGACTGGATATTTATAAGCAATCTTCATAATGGATTCTCGAACTAAATAATGAGTTAGATGAGCACATAATGTCGAGCGAAATAAATAGACCAAATATTTATAAGTAGTATTCATAATGGATTCCCGGACTGAATAATGATTCGGACAAGCACATAATGCCGAGCCAAATAAATAGACCAGATACTTATACTTGGGTTTAAAGTCATATTTTGACTGTATAGAGTTTAAGTCGTAGTTTGACTATATGATTCGGACAAGCACATAATGCCGAGCCAAATAAATAGACCAGATACTTATACTTGGGTTTAAAGTCATATTTTGACTGTTTAGAGTTTAAGTCGTAGTTTGACTATATAGAGTTTAAAGCTATCATTCGACTATAGATGGTTTAAAGTTACAATTCGACTATATAGAGTTTTAAGTCACTGCTCGACTATATAGAGTTTAAAGTCATCATTCGACTATATATAGTTTAAAGTCGTAGTTAGACTGTGTAGATTTTAAAGTCATCATTCAACTATATATTGTTTAAAGTTGTAGTTCAACTGTATAGAGTTTAAAGTTGTAACTTGACTGTGTAGAGTTTAAAGTCATCATTTGACTATATATGGTTTAAACCACAATTCAACTGTGTAGAGTTTAAAGTCACCATTTGATTGTATATAGTTTAAAGTCATAGTTTGACTATATAGAGTTTAAAGTTATAATTTGACTGTGTAGAGTTTAAAGTCGCGCTCGACTGTATAGATTTTAAAGTTGTAGTTTGATTGTATAGAGTTTAAAGTCATCACTCGATTGTATTGAGTTTAAAGTCACCACCCGATTGTATAGAGTTTAAAGTCATCATTCGACTATATAGAGTTTAAAGTCGTCATTTGACTGTATAGAGTTTAAAGTCATCACTCAACTGTATATCACAAACCAAATTGCTTGGGATGCTACCTAGATTTTTCAAATGAATTTGCATGCACTTTGATTAAGTGCCTAAAAAATTAAATAAAATATAGAAGTAAGTTACAGGTGTACTTGTAAAGCTTTATAAGGCTGAAGATGGTTGGCGCTCCAAGGTCTTTCTAATTTTCTCCCCTCTGCATCTTGGAGATAATAGGAGTCCTCCCCATTGTGGCTCCAATTTAATAACATCTCCGACCGACTTAATACATTTCCAGACCAAATTGCCCACCTAAAAAATCTAGGGATAACTTTTCTGTTATAATTTTACCTTATTCATTAGTGATATGATATAAGCTGAGTTGCCACCTTGTCCCACACTTCTTCTATTAAGTTGAACTCCATGAGACATTGGTCAGCATTATCCTCATCATATAAGCATCTTAGGTCAAATTCCAAGCTAATTTTGACCGAGACCACTGCTTCATCGCCATAAACCAGGTGGAAAGGAGTTATGCTTGTTGATTATCAGGGGGTTGTACCATATGCCCATAAGACACTGTGTAATTCGTCCACCCAACTACCGCCAACATTATCTAATTTAGTCTTAAGTCCTCTAATAATCTCTCTGTTTGTAACTTCAGCTTGACCATTGCTTTGTGGATAAGCCATAGAAGTACAAGCCCGCGTAATACCATATCCCAAACATCATTCTCGAATCCTTTTGCCTTGGAATTGCCTTCCATTATAGGAAACCAGCTTACATGGAATACAAAATCTGCAGATAATATGTTGCCATAAGAATTTAATAACTATTTGCTTGATTATTTTGGCTAAGAGCTCAGCTTCCACCCATAATAAAAATCTCTTTTGAGCAGGTGCCAAGGGAAAAGATCCTACTATGTCCATACCTTATTGATCAAACGAGCAAGAAATAATAGAGGTTTTAAGCAACTTTGTAGGATGATGTGGGATATTTTGATGCTTTTGGTAAGATAAACAAGTCCTTACTAGTTGAGCTGCATTAGTTTGTAAAGTAAGCCAAAAATACCCTGCCAATAATATTTTATGAGAAAGAGACCGATCTCCTACATAATTACCACAAGAACCTTGATGTGCTTCCTATAAAATGTACTGCATATCATCTGGCCCAATGCACTTGAGTAAAGGATAGGAGAATGCTCTCTTATAAAGCTGATCTCCAATCATAGTGAACCGACCAACCCTTTTCTTGAGAAAACATGCTTGTTTCTCGTCAATTGGTAGAGTACCTTGCTATAAGAATAAGATGATTGGAGTTCTCCACTTGCTTTGTAGCTCCAGATCAGATCAATAAAAGATACTAATAATATTTACTCAACAGGCTTATCCAAATTCTAGGAAATTATGACAAAGGATAATTTGGCTAACTCATCTTCTATTTGATTATTTAAATGAGGAATCTTCTGTATAATTACTTCTTGAAATTTAGCCTTCAATTTATCAAATGCCTCTGTATATAACTTGAGCCGTTCATTGTTGATCTCAAAATTGGTGGATAGTTATTGAGCTACCAGCTGAGAATCTGAATAGATTAAGACCCGAGCAGCTCCCACGTGCTGAGCAGCTTGCAATCCAACTATTAATGTCTCATACTCTATTTCATTATTAGTGGCCCGATAATTTAATCGAACAGACAATTACATTTGATCTTCCCTAGATGATATAATAAGAATGCCTATCCCACTATACTACCGGGTAGAGGATCCATCAACATATATTTTTTAAGTTTCTTCAATTTCAGGACCTCATACTTCTATCATGAAATCAGCTAAGTCCTGTGCTTTGATGGCTATTCAAGATTGGTATTATATGTCATACTCACTAAGTTCAGTTATCTACTTTATCAATCTTTCGAATGCCTCAGGATTGATAAACACTCCACCCAAAGTGCTATTAGTTAATACGATGATTGAATGCGATAGAAAATAAGGACGTAACCTTCAAGCAGCTAAGACCAATCCATACACTAATTTCTCGAGTGTAGTATAATGACACTCTTCTCCTTTTAATAAATGACTCAAAAGTATATAGGTTATTGCTCTTTCCCCTCCTGCCTGACCAACACTGAACCAATATCGTGCTCATTAGCTGATAAATAAACCCACAAAGTTTCACCCACTATTGGTGTAGCTAATATCGATAAAGTAACTAAATAATTTTTTAGCTCCTTGAATGTCTTGTCGCAATAAGCATCCCATTGAAACTTGGTCGCTCAACGAAGTATATTGAAGAAGGGTAGACTTTGATCAACCAATCAGGAGATGAAATGAGACAGAGCAGTGATTTGGCCGGTCAGTTTGCCTCCTTCAGATTGCATGGGGGAGCCATGTTCTGTAGAGATTATACTTTATTGGGATTGGCTTCGATCCCTCGCTCGGTGACTATCTAGCCTAGAAATCTTTCACTCTTGGCCTCGAATAAGCATTTCTAGGGGTTAAGCTTAAGCCTATACTACCTCAAAGTTTTGCAGGTCTCTTCTATATCCGCACACAAGTCTACAGCTTGGAGAGATTTGATGAGGATATCATCCACGTAGACTTTCATATTTCTCCCGATTTGCTTTTAAAAGACCTTGTTCATAAGCCTTTGGTAGGTAGCCCCTGTGTTCTTTAGTCCAAATGACATAACATTATAACAATAAGTGCTCTCAATAGTTATGAATCTAACCTTTTCCTAATCCTCCTTGGTGAGCGGGACTTGGTGATATCCTTGATAAGTATCTAGCATACAGATGAATTTACAATTAGAAGTAGAATCTACTACTTGATCGATACGAGATAGGGGATAATAATCTTTCAGGTAGACTTTATTAAGATCCCTGAAGTTGATACAGGCTCACCACTTGTTTTTGGATTTGGAGACCAGGATAACATTGACCAGCCAGTTCGGGAACTGCACGTCCCAGATGTAGCCCACCTCCAACAATTTGTCCACCTCTTCCTTGATGATTTTATTCTGATCAGCCCTAAAATCTCGCTTCCTTTGCTTGACACGGTGGGCATCAAGATAAACATGGAGCACATGCTCCATGATGGTTGGGGACACACCCGTTACTTCTCTGGGTGTCCAGGCAAACACATCACTATTGCATGCTAGATATTCCACTAGCTCGGCCTTAATTTTAGGAGCCAGGTCAGCTTCTATTTGAGTAATGGCTTTTGGACAACCAGGTTGAATCTAGACTTCTTGTTTTCCTCATATACTAGGACAGGTGGCTTCTATTGAATAGTATTTGTTGGACCTCATGGTTGTTTTGATGTGATCAACCAAGTTAGGCTGGGTCCTGTTTTATTTTAATCCTTGTGTCTAAGTGTGCAGGAGCTTAGGAGCATAGGAAGTCAAGCAGAAGACGTAACTAGCGAGAAGGATGACACGGGAAGGGAGCCAACGGGCTCGGTGCATCCGAGGGATGAAAGGGATGTGGAAGAGTACACCGGTGGACGAGAAGAATATACATGATGTTCGAGGGACGAGAAGCCAGAGTAGAAGCCTGCTCGAGGAGAAGGCCAAAAATTGGATTCGGGTGAGCCTTATTCTGGTGGCCGAAATCACCTAGGAGATCGCAGCAGCAAAGGAGCGAAATGGAGCTGCAAGTGCTGCTGGAGGCACCTTCAAAGGCTGTTGAAGGCGCCTCCACGCCTTCTATGGAAGACACCTTCCATGGATGGAAGGCGCCTTCGATGAACAGTGTAAAGGTACCTTCCAAGGCTATAGAAGGTGCCTTTGGCCAGTCAAACTAGCCGTTTGCAAGTGGATAAAGCTTTATCCACTTGCTACGCTAGAGGCGCCTTCCAAGCCCTTTGGAGGCACCTTCAAGCATCAGATGAGATTTGCCAGGGGCTATAAAAAGACCCCTAGACCTAGGAAATTAACAAGAACTTGAGAACAACTACTGTAATAATTTCCTAGTCTTTTCTAAGCTTTTCAAATAGTGTAAGTGACTTCTCCGCCTACAGAGAAGGAGATTTTTTTAGTAGAACTTTGCAACCGCCTTGGATTAACAACCACCTAGATTGTAACCAAGTCAAATCTATTTGTCTCTTCTTTTTATTAGTTGTTCATTTTTGAGATTACAATTATTGTGATAGTGCTACTAATCTTAGTTGGAAAAAGAGAAAGGTTTTTGTTTTCTTTACAGACATTGCGTCCCCTTACCGGCCCCGCTGTGCCAATAAGTGGTATCAGAGCCTAACCGCCTCAGAAAGACTAACCATTGACTAAAGCATCAAGATCAAGATGATGGCTGATGCAAGCATTCACCCACCAAAATTCAAGGGAGACTTCGCACAATGGAAACGCCGGATGGAGGTATTCTTCAAAACAGATTTTAAAATTCTGTTAATTATGAAATATGGTTTTGTAGCACCTTCAAATCAACATGGAGCCAAGAAAGAAGAATATCAGTGGATAAAGAAGGAGCAAGCAGACTTCATGGCGAACGGTAAAGCAGAGTTCCATCTGCTCAGCTTCCTTCAGTCCCAGGAGGTCAATCGAATTGACAGCTATGACTCTGCCAAAGATCTATGGGAGAAGTTTCTAGAACTCCATGAAAGTACCTCGGAAGTGAAGTTAGCAAGGTGAGACATTGTCTGAACCCAACTAACAAACCTAAGGATTAATAATGGAGAAAAGGTAGCGCAACTCCAAGCATGAATCAAGGAACTAATTACTCAGTTGAATAATCTCAGAGAATCGGTGACAAACCGAGACTCAATCTGGTATGTGCTCAACGCCTTCCCGAGAACTTCAGAATGAGCATCCTTAGTAGATGCATACTACATCTCTAAGGATCTTGAGGTAAGTACGCTAGAGAACTTGTTTTCCACTTTTAAACTTCATGAATTTCAAATTGCAGATCCTAAAGAAATAGAAAAGATAAATTTCAATGGTGCTCTAAAAGCAAAGACGGATGATCAAGACTCTGAAGCATCCATCGATAAAGTCGAAGTGGCTCTTATGGTAAGAAAGTTCAATAAATTTATTAAGTCTAATAAATTTAAATCACAGACGAGAAAGAATCTTTGAAATAAAAGGACCGTTCGATGCTATAATTGTAACGAAGAAGGGCACATCAAAGATGACTACCCGAAATTGAAGAACAAAGACAAGGAAAAGAATAAGAAGCCAGTTCAACCCAAACATAATCTCAAAGCCACATGGGACGAGTTTTCATCCTCCGATTCTGAAATCGAAGCATACACCGGACTAGCCCTAACGGCAATCCATCAAGAAGAAGATGAGACTAGCTTAGAGATGAAGGGGGAGGATCATCGAAAGAAACCAACGATGAAGGGGGAGCATCAAAAATTGAGGTAAGTGAGGTACGTGCTATCTCTCCCAAGAAGTTCTTTAATTTTATTAAAAGTCTTACTAAAGATCTAGTTAAATTAGAAAAGAAAAATGCTGAGTTGAAATTAAACTTAGAAAAGGCATGTCCTCTAGAATTGTATGATAATCTAAAATTAGAAAATGGAAAATTGAAAATAGAAAATAGAAATAAAAAAATTTAAAAATGACCATGCATGCTTAAAACCAAATAACTTTCAAAAATCAAAACTTAGAATTTATGGTAGATTAAATTGGTATATTGGACATCACCAAGGTCAACTTAGAAAAATTCCCAGAGAATATGTACCCCCCAAATTTTTAGTTATCCTAATGGGAAGGAACCTATATTGGGTTCCAAAGTCTTACTTAGATTGAACATTTTTTTTCTAAGGCTTTTAGAAAAGATTAAATATTTAAATTCTTTAAAAGGCTTTATCTAGAAGTGGTTAATGATCTAATAACCAAGAAGGCCTAGTGCCTTGGCACAGCCTGGAAGTCGATTATTGAATTAAATATTAATTGATAAACTGATATGCTTGTGAAATTAATTAAGATAATTACTTTCAATGTTTGTCAATTTTTGGAAAACTCCATAAATTTGAAATTATTTTAAGTTTCTTATACTTGTTTTTATTAAATCAAGTTTTTTTCCTAAAACTTAAATTTCCATATTTTTTGATGTGATCAAAGGGGGAGGAATATGTACAAGTTTAGGGGGAGTTAGAATTTTTTCTCAAATTTTCTCAAAATTTTGAATTTTTGCTAACTCTATTATAAGTCTGAATTTTGATAAATCAGTTTAATTTATACTTAGTGTTGCAATTTCTTTATTACAAACTTTATACTTAAAATGTTTTATTTGTAAATTATATTATTACTATTTGTTATTACCCTAACTTGAACTTGGGGTGATGCACATCAAAAAGGAGGAGATTGTTGGACCCCCGTGGTTGTTTTGATGTGATCAACCAAGTTAGGTTGGGTCCTGTTTTGTTTTAATTCCTGTGTCTAAGTGTCAAGGAGCTTAGGAGCACAGGAAGTCGAGCGGAAGACATAGCTAGCGAGAGTGAGAGGGATGACACGGGAAGGGAGCCGACGAGCTCAGTGCATATGAGGGATGAAAGGGCTGTGGAAGAGTACATCAGTGGACGAGAAGAATGTACATGATGTTCGAGGGATGAGAAGCTGGAGCGAAAGCCTGCTATAGGAGAAGGCCGGAAATTGGGTTTGGGTGGCCCTATTTCGATGGCCGAAATCACCCAGGAGATCGCGACAGCAAAGGAGTGAAATGGAGTTGCAAGTGCTACTGGAGGCACCTTCAAAGGTTGTTGAAGGTGCATCCGTGCCTTCTATGGAAGGCGCATTCCATCCATGGAAGGCGCCATCGATGAATAGTGTGAAGGCTGTTAGTGTGTATACTAAAAGTCTAGCTTTTGTATAAACTTTTATTTAGAAATAAAGAATCATAATGGTCAAATATCTACATTTATTTGTTAAATATAATTTGTTCAATAAATTTATATAGTAGACAACATGGTGTGTGGTGTCACACACAGAAGATCATGTTGTCGGTCCTTTATAAATTATAAACAGTTGCTCGCGACTAAAATGGAAAGGAACGAACCGTTGAAGTAGTCGTAGTGTAATTAAGTATTAGTTTATCTTAACTAATAAATTACACTGATACACTCCAAGTGTATTGAGTAGGATCATTTTAGGTAAGTTCTTTTTGTACTGACTTTATAAAAGAACTAGACCTTAGTTATTATGGAAGTGTGTGCTCTTAATCCTAATATAATAACAAACACATATATTTAGTATTTATTTCTTTGACTTATCAATGGGTGAGATTTAGCTCGATAAATTAATAAGCCCGATAAGTTGGGAAATGATATTACTTATAGTGTGTGTTGTTGATTATAGAAGGAAACTGTGTCCTAGTAATCTAGGTTGAGAATGACCCCAAGAGGAGCTCCTAAGGATTGTCATGTTAAACCCTGCAGGTGGACTTAGTCCGACATGACGATAAGGTTGAGTGGTACTACTCTTGGACTAAGATATTAATTAAGTTGTCAGTAACTCATTTAATTAGTGGACATTCATTATCTTAAACACAGGGAGACTAACACACTCATAATAAGAAGGAGCCCAAAATGTAATTTGAGATTGGTGAGGTAGTTCAATAATAGTTCTTTAGTGGAATGAATTATTATTGATGAAATTAAGTTATATGTTCGGGGTGAACACGGGATGCTTAATTTCATCTGGAGACCAAAACCAATTCCTCCTCTCGGTCCCTATCGTAACCTCTTAATTATAGAGTACTATACCCACCTATACCCACCTTCTTACCCATCCTATAGGGGCCGACCAAGCTAGCTTGGAGTCCAAGCTAGGGCCGGCCAAAGGCATGGTTCATGGGTTCATGAGGTGGCCGACCCTAGCTTGAACCCAAGGTTAGGTGGTCGGCCCTATTAAAATAAAAAGTAATTTTATTTTTAAAATTTTTCTTATGTGGATTCCATTGTTTTAAAAGAGAGGTTAAAATTTAAATCTTTCTTTTTATAGCTTTCTATAAAAGATTAAGAAAAGATTTGAAATCTTTCCTTATTTGTACATTGAAAGGTAGATTTTAATTTTGAGAAAACTTTCCTTTTTTAACCATGTTCATGATTTAAAAGAGAGTTTAAAAATTAAATATTCTCTTCTACAAAAGATTAAGAAAAGATTTGATATCTTTCCTTATTTGTAGATTAAAAGGAGATTTTAATTTTTTAGAGATAACTTTCCTTTTTGGAAATCATCCACATGTTTAAAGGAAAGATTTTAATTTATAAAATTTCCTTTTTACAAACCACCATGAAGGGAAAAATATTGGAGAATTTTTTTATAAATTTTCGGAAACAAATTAGGAAGTTTTAATTCTTGTGAATTAAAACTTTCCTTGATGGAGAATTTTAAGTGGCCAGCCATATGATTTAAGAAAAGGTTTTTTAATTTTAATTAATTAAATTTTCCTTTTCATGGCAAAGGAATTAAGGAAGTTTTTATTTAAATTTCCATATTTTCCAAGGCCAAGGATTATAAAAGAGGGGGTAGAGGTGCCTTCATGTAAGCTAACTCTATTCTATTTTCTCCTCTCTTTTCTCCTTAGGTGTGGCCAGCCCCTCCTCTTTCTCTCTTCCCCTTCTTGTGGCCGAAACCTCTTCATTGGTGGAGTTGCTTTGGTGGCCGGATCAAGCAAGGAGAAGAAGGAGAGAAAGGAAGCCTTGTTTCTAATATCCCTTGGAGCATTGGTGGTGGCCGAACCTCTTCATCTTTGGAGGAGCTCTTGGTGGCCGAAACCTAGAAGGAAGAAGAAGGAGTTTTGGTGGTTCTCATCTCGGTAGATCGTTGCCCACACAACGTTCGGGATAAGAAGAGGAATACGGTAGAAGATCAAGAGGTCGTTGCATACAAAGGAAGGTATAATTAGTAATTAATTTCCGCATCATTCTAGTTATTTTTTTATATGAATTCCAAACACAAGAGGCATTAGATCTAGTTTTTTGAATTAGTTTTTCGAGTTTGTGTTTTCTTCTTTTTCGAATTTGTGATTCGATTGTTCTTTTTGGTTAACCTAGAGTTATTTAAGGAAATTAAATATTAGCTTTCCTTAAAAGGCTTTGTCTAGGCGGTGGTGGTTGCTCCCATATCCAAGAAAGCCATGTGCCTCGCCATGCAGTCCTGGAAGTCAATTTTGGAAATTAATATTTAATAGAATTAATAACATAGGTGGATTTGAATCAATACTGTTAAGTTTCACTTGTGATTCAAATCTAAACCATTAAGAACAGATAAGTTAAATTTAGAATCAATGATGTTAAGTTCCGTCTGCGATTCCTAATTTAACTTCTAAAGAACACAATAGGTTATTTAAGGAAAGGTTCGACACTTGTACAAAATTTTTGTACAGTGGAATCAGTTCATTTTCCTAGGACTAACCAATAATTGGTATTAGAGCTAGGGTTTGCCTCTGTGTGTTTGGTTTTCAAATTAGGTTATGCACATGTCATATATAATTTAGGCAGGATAATAGTAGGATGTGCTAACTTTGTGGTTGCAGGCTCCAACTATTATGGCTTATAGATGTTGTGTGTGATTAGACCCTTGGACATGTCAAGGGCATTATTTTTGTGTGTGCATGATTGTATGTAACTAATATAGCAGGAGCTGTATTAGCCTTAGGATTTTAGAATTTTATTTTTGATCTAGATTACATGTACATTCCTTCGTGGAATATAGGATCGATATATGTAAAATTCTATTTTTGTCGTGGATCGGATGCTTGCGAGGTGTGGTACTTTTGAAGCACCAGAGGCACAGCGGAATAATAAGCAAGATGGATGCGATGTCTCGACCCGATGGCGGTGGCTAAAGATGGCAGCAGCTAGGGTTGGAGCATATTGAAGACAGTGATGGAAAATGCCATAATAGTTGGAAAATTAATTTCCAAATTTATTGCTTTTATTTACTGTGTGTGTGCATGTGTTATATGCTAGCATAGGTTAAAATTCCACACCATGATTAACCAAGTGAGAGAGAGATTTATTTTAATAAATTCCACAGTCTCCATTACTGGTTTGTAAGTGATGTAGACAAATTTGCGCGTTGGCTCTGAGTGTCTTCCTCCATATCGGATGAGTTTGTTTGCGGATCACTAGATCAAACTTCCATTTAGGATGACAATAGGAAATTAATTAAGAGCGTGTGATCTTCCCCATCGGAAGAGGCACAATCTTATTAATGGACTTAGTGTTAAATAATGATATACACTTAGGCACGTCTAATTGTATCCTCCCCATCGGAGTCACTGCTATTATTTATGTGACCAAAGGAAAACCAACTATTAATTTGTTAAAAAGATAAGATGACAAAATAATAAAATTAAAATCCCCTCTTACAAATGTCGAGTTTTTGTATACGTCCACACTATCGTGGAATACAAAATTCACGGTGTACGAGGTAATTTTATTTGTCAGGATGACAAGAAAATAAAATTAATGGGAAAAACTCCTCTTACAAATGTTTGATTTTGTATACGTCCACACTATTGTGACATACAAAATTCATGGTGTTTGAGGTAATTTTATTTGTCATAAAGATAGTTTGACAAGGTTATTAATGGGTATAACCCTCCTCTTACAAATGTTCGAATTTGTATACGTCCACACTATCGTGGCATGCAAAATTCTCGGTGTTTGAGGTGTTGGTGAATTTAAATAATATTGTTTAAGGAATCAATGTTATTTTAAATTCAAAGTTTTGATCAAAATATTTGATCAAAGATAGACTAACTATTAATTTTATTTGTCATGAAGTTAGGATGACGAGATAATAAAATTAATGGATAATTTTTTTTTTGAATTTGTATACGTCCACACTATCGTGGCATACAAAATTCAAACGGATTTTAAAATGTTGTTCTTAACCAAATATTTTTGTGATTCTTAGGATTTTAAATGTTTGTCAATCCCCTAGTTGTTATACTATAGAAAAGACTTAGTAGTCCCAATTATAATGATAGGACTTGGACATTAAGGTAGATTGTCCTCTTAGAACTGAGAACAATATATGCGTATTTAATTCATTAGTTGTTGAAACATGTTTAGTGGTGTTATCTACCAGTACCTGGAGTGTAGATACAGATGCCACTAATCATGTCTGCAATTCATTGCAGGGTTCTAGGAAACCCGACAACTATATGAAAAGGAAAACACCGTCTACATGGGCACTACTGCAAAAGTAGCAACCGTTGCAGTGGGAGATGTTTATCCTCTAATAGGAGTAAAATATGGATTTTCAGAAATTATATTTATGTACTAAGTTTAGAAAGAACATGATTTCGGTTTCTAAACTATTAAAGAATAGATATTCTGTCTATTTTGATAATAAACTTGTTATAAAGAAAAATAGGGAAGTTATCTGTTATGGTACATTGGTTGACAATTTATAATCCAATAACTCCCACGATGCAATAAATAGAAATTAATAATACATTTTCTAATTTTAATAAGAGAAAGTAACATTCGGAAAT
The DNA here is from genome assembly GCF_018446385.1 of Zingiber officinale. Taxonomy (NCBI): domain Eukaryota; kingdom Viridiplantae; phylum Streptophyta; class Magnoliopsida; order Zingiberales; family Zingiberaceae; genus Zingiber; species Zingiber officinale. The sequence continues at coordinate 21,892,678 of NC_055989.1, forward strand.
GAACCAATCATATTTTTGGCATCTAAAGCTAGGTTATATTAACTATAGTAGGATTCAAAGGATAATAACCAATGAACTCTAGGGTTCATTGGTAGTGGAAATCTTTCCAACCTGCGAGTCTTACTTAGAAGGAAAAATAGCCAAGAAGCTTTTAAGTCTAAGGGGTATGGAGCCAAAGATATGTTGGAATTGGTTCATTCTGATTTGTGTAGACCTTTGACTATCCAGGCAAGAGGTTGTTTCAAATATTTCGTCTCTTTTATAGACGACTATTCGAGATAAGGATGCATTTACTTAACGCACCACAAGTCTAAGTGCTTTGATTAGTTCAAAGAGTACTAGGCTGATGTGGAGTAACGTCAAAGTAAAAGTATCAAGACACTACGGTGAAATCGTATTAACAAATACCTCTTAGGAGAGTTTAGGAGTCACTTATCAGAAGACAGGATTTAATCCCAACTAACTGCACCTGGTACACCCCAATAGAATGGTGTAGTAGAAAGAAGGTATAAGGCTCTTATGGAATAATTAGATCGAAGATGAATTATTCAGAAAATTACCAAAATCATTTTAAGGATGTACACTGGAAATGGAAGTGAACGTAGTACCTTCTAAGTCAAAACTTTCTACTCCCATAGAATTGCAGAATGGGCTTAAGCCTAGTCTGAAGCATATTCGGATTTGGGTGGTCTAGCACATGAGAGACACTGATAAGTTGGACATGAGTTCACTTGTTTGTGAGTTATCCTAGAAAAACAAAAAGAGGTTTATAGTCCTTAAAATCGGAAGGTCATTGTTGGCACCAATGCCCGATTTTAGAAAAGGACTATACTATGAACCACTAGCCCATGAGTAAAAATTGCTCTTAAAGGACACGTCTAATCTAGTACCAACTGTACAAGATGAAATATCACAAGAAACTGCAACACGTATCACAAATGATACACAATTGAAGATAGTGCCTCGTCGTAGTGGGAGGGTTGTTAGGCAACCTGAAAGATTCATGTTTTAGGAAAGCCTTGGACTAGATCCTTGGTAAACATGAACCTAATTCCCGAACATATGATGAAGCACTCCAAGATAAAGATGCAGCATCTTTGCAAAAGGAAATGAATACAGAATTAGAATATATGTATTCTAATAAAGTCTGGGAGCTTGTAGAATCACCAGATGGTGTAAAAGCCATTAGGTGTAAAGAGGTCTAAAATAGAAAAAGAGGGATAGACGGAAGATAGAAACTATCAAAGCAAGATTTGTTGAAAAAGGAAACTTTTTCACTGGTAGCCATGCTTAAGTCTATCCAGATTCTTTTATCTATTTAGCAAGTGGATGTCAAGACAGATTTCTTTAATGGAAGTCTTGAAGAAAACATCCATATATAGCAACCAGAAGGGTTCATTGCAAAGAGCAAAGAGCATCTTGTGTGTAAGCTCAATCAGTCTATGGACCGAAGTAAAGCTTTAAGGTCTTGGTACATCCGGTTTAATAAAGTAATGCAGACCTATGGGTTTATTTTATAACCGAATACGTTTTGTGTATACAAGAAGTGTGATGGAAACGTGGTGGTATTTCTTGTACTATACATAGATAACATTTTTGGTAGTTGGAAACAATATCAAAGTGTTGTCAGAAGTAAGGATATGGTTGTCCAAACAATTCTATATGAATGACTTGGGAGAATGCTTATATTCTTGGAATCAAAGGGATCGCAAGAAAAGAATATATTTTACTTATCCCAAGCTTCATATATCGAAACAATCCTTGCTCGTTTTAAGCATGTAAAACTCCAAGAAATGTTTCTTACCTTTTCAGCATGGAGTAGTTTTATCTAAAGAGATGTCTCCGAAGATATCAAAGGAGATAGAGGAAATGAAAGGCAGTTCCTTATGCTTCGGCTGTCGGAAGGCTAATGTATGCTATGCACGAGATCAGAAATCTGTTTTGCCAAGGGCATAGTTAGCAGATATCAAAGTAACCCTGGACAAGGATATTGGACTGCAGTAAAGCATATATTGAAGTACCTTAGAGGCACTTGAGATTATATGCTAGCTTACAAGATAAATAATTTGGTCCCTATGGGTTGCACAGATTTTGACTTCCAATCAGATAGGGACAATAGTAAGTCGACCTCGGGGTTTTGTGTTTACTTTAGGAGGTGAAGTCATAACTATGGAAGAGTGATAAGCAAAGGTGCTTTTTTGGACTCCACCATAGAAGCTGAGTAAGTGGCAGCCTCTGAGGCAGTCATAGAAGCTGTATGGCTCAGATACTTCATGATGGGCTTAAACATGTTTTCTAGTTTACCCAAAAATTATTACAATTTATTGTAATAATAGTGGTGCAGTAGCAAACTCGAAGAAACCATAAGTCCATAAGTCCATAAGTCAAGTAAACATAATAGAGCGCAAGTACCACCCAATATGAGAAATCATATAAAAGAGGAGAAGTTGTTGCCGCCTAGATTACATCAGGTGATGACCTATAGATCCTTTCACTAAGGTCCTTAAGGCAAGAGTTTTTGATGGGCATGTTGAAGGGTTGGGAATCAGATGTATGGTAGCATTTATGGCAGCATAGTCTTTTAGTATAAGTGGGAGATTGTTAGAGTGTATACTAATGTTGGTTAGTCCTAGGAAAATGTACCAGTTCCACTGTACAAAAATTTTTGTACAAGTGTCGAACCTTTCCTTAAATAACCTATTGTGTTCTTTAGAAGTTAAATTAGGAATCGCAGACGGAACTTAACATCATTGATTCTAAATTTAACTTATCTGTTCTTAATGGTTTAGATTTGAATCGCAAGCGGAACTTAACACTATTGATTCAAATCTACCTAAGTTATTAATTCCATAAATATTAATTTCCAAAATTGGCTTCCAGGACTGCATGGTGAGACACATGGCCTTCTTGGATATGGGAGCAACCACCACCGCCTAGGCAAAGCCTTTTAAGGAAAGCTAATATTTATTTCCTTAAATAACTCTAGGTTAACCAAAAAGAACAATCGAATCACAAATTTGAAAAAGAAGAAAACACAAACTCGAAAAACTATTTCGAAAAACTAGATCTAATTGCCTCTTGTATTTAGAATTCTTACAAAGAAAATAACTAGTATGATGCGGAAAAAAATTACTAGTTATACCTTCTCTTTGTAAGCTAATGACCTCGAGATCTTCTGCCGTATTTCTCGCCTCGCCTTGGACGTCGTGTGGGCGACGATCCTCCAAGATGAACACCACCCAAAAGCTTCCTCCTCTTCTTCTAAAATCCGGCCACCACCACCACCAAGGAGAAGAGAGCAAAAGGGAAAAGAGAGGGAGAGAGGGGCCGGCCACCAAGAGATCACCAAACAAAAGAATAAGAGTTGTATCTCATGAAGCCCCCTCACCCCTTCTTTTATATTACTTGCTCAAGGCAAATAAGGAAAAACTTTTTACAAAAATAAAATCATCCAAGAGTTTTTTCTTTTCCCTTTTAATTTTTTCTTTTCTTTCCTCTTGATTGAATCAATCACCAAAATTAATTTTTGTGATGATTTTATATTTTTTATTATGGCCGGTCCCTTGCTTGGGCACCAAGCAAGGTGGCCGGCCACCTCATCAAGAGGAAAAAGGAATTATTTTTTTTATAAAATTTTACAAGAAAAACTCTTATAAAATTTTACAAGCTCTCTTTCCTAAAGTATGAGTTAAAAAAAGAAAAGTTTCTAAAAATTAAAATCATGTTTTAAAATTTAAAAACTCTCTTATAAAATTTCCTTTTTTAACATGATGATAGAAAATTTTAATTTTAAAACTTATCTCCTTTTTTTCTTAAACCATGAGGATGGTTAAAAAAGGAAAGTTTTAAAACTCTCTATTAAAACATGTGGCCAAATTCAAATAAGGAAAGTTTTAAAAATTAAAATCTCTCTTTTAAAACTTATAGTTTTCTACAAAGAGAAGATTTTAAAAATTCAAAACAACCCTCCTATTTGAATTAATATTGGCCGGCCCCTACAAGCTTGGTCACCAAGCGATAGGGTCGGCCCCTATAAGAGGATGTGGCCGGCCATTGCTTGGTCACCAAGCAATGGTCCAACCCCCTTCTTGGACACCAAGAAGAGCCTTACATTTGGATGGACTTGAGGCTATAATGAGGCTACGACAGGTACCTAGAGGAGAAATTGCTTTTGGCCTTCCAATGAGCTTGAGTATCCCGTGCTCGCCTCGAACACACAACTCAAGTTCATCGATAATAACTCATTCCACTAGAGAGTTATTATCGCACTACCGCACCAATCCCAAATTATATTATGGGCTCCTTCTTATCATGAGTGTGTTAATCTCCCTGTGTTTAAGTTTACTAACGTCCACTAATTTAGTAAGTTACTGACAACTCACTTAATTAATATCTAGCTCCAAGAGTAGTACCACTCAACTTCATTGTCATGTTGGACTAGGTCCACCTGTAGGGTTTAACATGACAATCCTTATGAGCTCCTCTTGGAGACATTCTCAACCTAGATAACTAGGACATAGATTCCTTCTATAATCAATAACACACACTATAAGTAATATCATTTCCCAACTTATCGGGCATATTGATTTATCGAGCTAAACCTCATCCTTTTATAAGTCAAAGAAATAAATATTAAATATATGTGCTTGTTATTATATTAGGATTAAGAGCACACACTTCCATAATAACTAAGGTCTAGTTTTTTTATTAAGTCAGTACAAAAAGAACTTACCTAAATGATCCTACTCAATATACTTAAAGTGTATCAGTGTAATTTATTAGTCAAGATAAACTAATACTTAATTACACTACGACTATTCTGATGGTTTGTTCCTTTCCATTTTAGTCGTGAGCAACTGTTTATAATTTATAGAGAACCGACAACCTGTGTGTGACACCACACTCCATGTTATCTACTTTATAAATTAATTGAACAATTACATTTAACAAATAAATGCAGATATTGACCAATGTGATTCTTTTATTTCAAAAATAAATGTTTACAAAAGCTAGGCTTTTAGTATACACTCCAACAATCTCCCACTTATACTAAAAGACTAAGCTGCCATATCTATTGCCATACATCTGATTCCTATCCCCTCCACATGCGGATCAAAATCTTTCGCCGGAAGGGCCTTAGTGAAAGGATCTGCCAGGTTATCTGCCGATGTAATCTTGGCGACGATAACTTCTCCTCGCTTGACGATGTCTCGTATCAGGTGGTACTTGCGCTCTATATATTTACTTGCTTTATGGGCTCGTGGTTCCTTCGAGTTTGCAATTGCACCACTATTATCACAATAAATTGTGATGATCTTGGGCAAACCAGAAATCACATCTAAGTCCATTAGAAAGTTCCTTTGCCATACAGCTTCCTTGGCTGCCTCAGAGGCTGCCACATACTCAGCTTCCATGGTTGAGTCCGAGACGCATTTCTGCTTAACACTCCTCCATGCAATGACTCCGCCTCCTAGAGTAAACACATATCCTGACATAGACTTACTATTGTCCCTATCTAATTGGAAGTCCGAATCCGTGTAACCCACAGGGAGCAAATCATCTGCCTAGTAAACTAGCATATAGTCTCTCGTCCTTCTCAGGTACTTTAATATATGCTTTACCGCAGTCCAATGTCCTTGTCCAGGGTTACTCTAATATATGCTAACCATTCCCACGGTAAAACAGATATCAGGTCTCGTACACAGCATTGTATACATAAGGCTTCCTACAGCTGAGGCATAATGAACTGCCTTCATGTCCTCTATCTCCTTTGATGTCTTCGGAGACATTTCTTTAGACAAGGCTACTCCATGCCTAAAAGGTAAGAAACCTTTCTTGGAGTTTTGCATGCTAAAACGCGCAAGGATTGTATCTATATATAAAGCTTGGGATAGACACAACATTCTTTTCTTGCGATCCCTTATAACTTTGATCCCAAGAAAGTGTGCACATTCTCCTAAGTCCTTCATATCAAATTGTTTGGACAACCATACCCTTACATCCGATAATACCTTGACATTGTTGCCACTTAACAAAATATCATCTACGTATAGTACAAGAAATACCACCACGTTTCCATTACACTTCTTGTATACACAAGACTCATCCGGACACTGAATAAATCCATATGACTGGATTACTTCATTAAACCGGATGTTCCAAGATCTTGAAGCTTGCTTCAGTCCATAAATGGACCGATTGAGCTTACACACTAGATCCTCTTTGCCCTTTTCAATGAACCCTTCTGGTTGCTTCATATGAATGTTTTCTTCAAGACTTCCGTTAAGGAAAGCTGTCTTGACATCCATTTGCCAAATCTCATAATCCATATGAGCGGCAATGGATAAGAGTATCCGGATAGACTTAAGCATAGCTACCGGCGAAAAAGTCTCCTCATAATCGATTCCCTCTTTCTGAGTATACCCTTTCGCAACAAGCCTTGCTTTGAAGGTTTCTACCTTCCCATCTATCCCTCTTTTCCTTTTGTAGATCCACTTGCATCTAATGGATTTTACACCATCAGGTGGTTCTACAAGCTCCCAGACCTTATTAGAATACATAGATTCTATTTCAGAATTCATTGCCTTTTGCCAAGATACTGCATCTATATCTTGGAGTGCTTCGTCATATGTTCGGGGATCAGGTTCATGTTTACCCGGGATCAAGTACGAAGATTCTCCCAAAAATATGAATCTCTCAGGTTACCTTACAACCCTCCCACTACGACGAGGCACTGTCTCTGGCTGTGTATCATGTGTGACTCGTGTTGTAGTTTCTTGTGATACTTCATCTTGTACTGTTGGTACTAAAGTAGACGTGTCCTCTCTAATTTCTTCTAGAACTATTTCACTCATGGGCTTATGGTTCATTACATAATCTTCTTCTAAAAATCGAGCATTTGTGCTAACAATGATCTTATGATTTTTAGGATTATAAAACAAACCACCTTTCGTTCCCTTAGGATATCCCACAAACAGATAAACTTCTGTACGTGATTCCAACTTGTCAGTATCTCCCTTCAGCACATGTGTTGGACTACCCCATATCCGGATATGATTCAGACTAGGCTTATGCCCATTCTATAATTCCATGGGAGTAGAAGGAACTATTTTAGAAGGTACCATATTCAGAATGTACATTGCCGTTTCTAAAGCATATCCCCAAAATGAATTTGGTAATTCTGAATAACTCATCATCGATATAACCATTTCCATAAGAGTCCTATTCCTTCATTCTACCACACCATTCTGCTGGGGTGTACCAGGTGCAGACAATTGGGATTGAATCTAGACTTCTGATAAGTAATTCCTAAACTCTCCAAAGAGGTATTCACCACCACGGTCAGACCGTAGTGTCTTGATACTTTTACCAAGACATTTCTCCACATCAGCCCTATATTCTTTGAACTTGTCAAAGCATTCAGACTTGCGGCGCATCAGGTAAATGTATCCGTATCTTGAATAATCGTCTATAAAGGAGACAAAGTATTCATAACCACCTCTTGCCTGGATAGACATAGGACCACACAAATCAGAATGAACTAGTTCTAACGCATCTTTGGTTCTATACCCCTTGGCCTTAAAAGGTCTCTTGGTCATTTTACCTTCCAAGCAAGGTTCACATGTTGGAAAATTTTCCAACTCTAATGAACCCAAGAGTCCATCCGCTACAAGCCTTTGAATCCTACTTAAGTTAATATGTCCAAACCTGAGATGCCAAAGATACGTTTGGTTCATTTCCAAAGGTTCTTTTCTCTTATTAGAGTTATAAGATGTGTTATTAATTTTCATATTTTGCTTTGTGGGAGAAATTGGATTTAAAGTGTATAAATTGCCAACTAATGCACCAGAACAGATAATCACCTTATTTCTCTTTATAACGACATTGTTACTAAAGGAAATTGAATATCCATCCAAATACAGTTTAGAAACTGGAATTAAATTCTTTCTAAAACTGGGTACATAGAGACAATTTCTTAAAACCAATTTCCTATTCCTATCAAATGATAAGTAGACGTCTCCCACTGCAACAGCCGCCACCTTAGTAGCATTGCCCATGTAGACAGTTATCTCTCCATCAAATAGTCACCGGGTTTCCTGGAACCCCTGCAAAGAATTGCAGACATGATCAGTGGCTCCCGTATCTACACACCAGGTGCTGGTAGATAACACCGCTAAACATATTTCAACTGCTAGAGTATGAGATATACCTTTATTGTTCTGGTTCCTACGAGGACAGTCCGCTTTCCAATGTCCAGACTGCTTGCAGATGAAGCACTTGTCCTGTACCTTGAGGTTTATTCACCTTCTTCGCTGAAAAGACCTGTTTCTTCTTCTTCTTGCCTTTCGACTTAGAAGTAGAACTATTTTCAGCATAGTGAATCTGAGAACTGTGACGAAATATTCCTTTTGCTGCCTGTAGTTCTGTCAGAAGTTCCGCCAACGTATACTCTCTTTTATTCATGTTATAGTTCAGGCAGAACTGCTCAAAACTTCTGGGTAGCGTTTGGAGAATTATATCGACCTGGGTTTCCCCATCGATTTCTCCTCCAAGGACTTGTATTTCATTCAGATAAGCCATCATTTTGAGGATATGGTCCCTTACGGGTGTCCCCTCAGACATGGTGGCTGTCATTAGCTTTCTCATTGCCTCTTGCCTAGCAGTCTGACTCTGGTGCCCAAAGAGTTCTTTGAGATTGTTCATTATATCATAAGCTGTTGGTAAATCTTGATGCTGATGTTGCAATACATTTGACATTGATGCCAAAATGTAACACCGTGCCATCTCATCAGCTTTTACCCATTTCTTATGATACTCAATCTCCTCTGGGGTAGAGTCACCGTCAGGTGCATCAGGGCAAGCTTCAGTCAGTACAAACTTATAGTTTTCAGCTGTAAGAACAATGCCCAAGTTTCTTTTCCAATCAATATAGTTGGGACCAGTAAGTTTGTTCTTTTTCAGTATAATGGCTAGTGGGTTGAAAGTCATCCTAAGAATCACAAAAATAAACTTTGGTCAAAACTCTAAATTTAGAATAATATTGATTCCTCAAATAATACTATTTTAAATTAACCAACACCTCAAATCACCGTGGATATTGCATGTCACGTTAGTGTGGACGTATACAAATTCAATATTTGTAAGAGGAGGGTGTGACCCATTAATTTTATTATCTTGTCATCCTAACTTTATGACAAATAAAATTAATAATTAGTTTCACTTTGGTCACACAATACAATAGCAGTGACTCCGTTGGGGAGGATACTATTGAATGCGTCTAAGTGTATACCATTACTTGATACTAAGTCCATTAAATAGGATTGTGCCCCTTCAGTTGGAGAAGATCACATGCTCCTAAATAATTTCCTATAACCATCCATAAAAAGGAAGTTTGATCTAGTGATCCGCAACAAACCCATCCGTTGTGGAAGGAGGCACTCAGAGCCAACACACAAGCTTGTTGCATCACTTACAAACCAGTAATGGAGACCATGGAATTTATTAAAATCCCTCTCCCACTTAGTTATTTAAAAATGAGGATTTTAACCTATGCTAGCATACATCACATGCACATAAACATCATAGTAAAAAAAAACAATAAATTTGGAAATTAATTTTCCAACTATTTTGGCCTTTTCCTTTACTATCTTCAGTATGCTTCAACCCTAGCTGCTGCCATCTATAGCCACCGCCATCGGGTTGAGTCGTCGCATCCATCTTGCTTCTTATTCCGCTGTGCCTCTGGTGCTCCAAAAGTACCTCACCTCGCAAGAATCCGATCCGCGACAAAAATAGAATTTTACATATATCGATCCTATATTCCACGAGGGAATGTACATATATTCTAGATCGAACAAAAAAATAAAATTCTAAAAATAATACAACTCATGCTGTATTTGATACATACAATCATGCACACAAATAATGCCCTTGACATGTCCAAGGGTCCAATCACACACAACATTAATAAATCATAATAGTTGGAGCCTGCAACCAAAGAGTTAGCACATCCTACTATTATCCTGCTTAAATTATGTATGACATGTTCATAACCTATTTGAATTCTAAAAATACACAGAGGCAAACCCTAGCTCTAATACCAATTGTTGGTTAGTCCTAGGAAAACGTACCGGTTCCACTGTACAAAAATTTTTGTACAAGTGTCGAACCTTTCCTTAAATAACCTATTGTGTTCTTTAGAAGTTAAATTAGGAATCGCAGACGGAACTTAACATCATTGATTCCAAATTTAACTTATTTGTTCTTAATGGTTTAGATTTGAATCGCAAGCGGAACTTAACACTATTGATTCAAATCTACCTAAGTTATTAATTCCATAAATATTAATTTCCAAAATTGGCTTCCAGGACTACATGGTAAGGCACATGACCTTCTTGGATATGGGAGCAACCACCACCGCCTAGGCAAAGCCTTTTAAGGAAAGCTAATATTTATTTCCTTAAATAACTCTAGGTTAACCAAAAAGAACAATCGAATCACAAATTTGAAAAAGAAGAAAACACAAAATCGAAAAACTATTTTGAAAAACTAGATCTAATTGCCTCTTGTATTAAGAATTCTTACAAAGAAAATAACTAGTATGATGCGAAAAAAAATTACTAGTTATACCTTCTCTTTGTAAGCAAATGACCTCGAGATCTTCTGCCGTATTCCTCGCCTCGCCTTGGACGTCGTGTGGGCGACGATCCTCCAAGATGAACACCACCCAAAAGCTTCCTCCTCTTCTTCTAAAATCCGGCCACCACCACCACCAAGGAGAAGAGAGCAAAAGGGAAAAGAGAGGGAGAGAGGGGCCGGACACCAAGAGATCACCAAGCAAAAGAATAAGAGTTGTATCTCATGAAGCCCCCTCACCCCTTCTTTTATATTACTTGCCCAAGGCAAATAAGGAAAAACTTTTTACAAAAATAAAATCATCCAAGAGTTTTTCCTTTTCTCTTTTAATTTTTCTTTTTCTTTCCTCTTGATTGAATCAATCACCAAAATTAATTTTTGTGATGATTTTATATTTTTTATTATGGCCGGCCCCTTGCTTGGGCACCAAGCAAGGTGGCCGGCCACCTCATCAAGAGGAAAAAAGAATTATTTTTTTTATAAAATTTTACAAGAAAAACTCTTATAAAATTTTACAAGCTCTCTTTCCTAAAGTAGGAGTTAAAAAAAGGAAAATTTTTAAAAATTAAAACCATGTTTTAAAATTTAAAAACTCTCTTATAAAATTTCCTTTTTTAATATGATGATAGAAAATTTTAATTTTAAAACTTATCTCCTTTTTTTTCTTAAACCATGAGGATGGTTAAAAAAGGAAAGTTTTAAAACTTTTAAAACTCTCTATTAAAACATGTGACCAAATTCAAATAAGGAAAGTTTTAAAAATTAAAATCTCTCTTTTAAAACTTATAATTTTCTACAAAGAGAAGATTTTAAAAATTCAAAACAACCCTCCTATTTGAATTAATATTGGCCGGCTCCTACAAGCTTGGTCACCAAGCAATAGGGCCGGCCCCTATAAGAGGATGTGGCTGGCCATTGCTTGGTCACCAAACAATGGTCCGACCCCCTTCTTGGACACCAAGAAGAGTCTTACATTTGGATGGACTTGAGGCTATAATGAGGCTACGACAGGGACCTAGAGGAGAAATTAGTTTTGGCCTTCCGATGAGCTTGAGTATCCCGTGCTCGCCCCGAACACACAACTCAAGTTCATCGATAATAACTCATTCCACTAGAGAGTTATTATCGCACTACCGCACCAATCCCAAATTACATTATGGGCTCCTTCTTATCATGAGTGTGTTAGTCTCCCTGTGTTTAAGATTACCAACGTCCACTAATTTAGTAAGTTACTGATAACTCACTTAATTAATATCTAGCTCCAAGAGTAGTACCACTCAACTTCATTGTCATGTCGGACTAGGTCCACCTGCAGGGTTTAACATGGCAATCCTTATGAGCTCCTCTTGGGGACATTCTCAACCTAGATAACTAGGACACATATTCCTTCTATAATCAACAACACACACTATTAGTAATATCATTTCCCAACTTATCGGGCATATTGATTTATCGAGCTAAACCTCACCCTTTGATAAGTCAAAGAAATAAATATTAAATATATGTGCTTGTTATTATATTAGGATTAAGAGCACACACTTCCATAATAACTAAGGTCTAGTTCTTTTACTAAGTTTGTACAAAAAGAACTTACCTAAGTGATCCTACTCAATACACTTAAAGTGTATCAGTGTAATTTATTAGTCAAGATAAACTAATACTTAATTACACTACGACTATTCTGATGGTTTGTTCCTTTCTATTTTAGTCGTGAGCAACTGTTTATAATTTATAGAGAACCGACAACATGATCTCCTGAGTATGACACCACACTCCATGTTATCTATTTTATAAATTAATTGAACAATTACATTTAACAAATAAATGTAGATATTGACCAATGTGATTCTTTTATTTCAAAATTAAATGTTTACAAAAGCTAGGCTTTTAGTATACACTCTAACAACTAAAAGCCTAGCTTTTGTATAAACTTTTATTTAGAAATAAAGAATCACAATGGCCAAATATCTACATTTATTTGTTAAATGTAATTTGTTCAATTAATTTATATAGTAGACAACATGGTGTGTGGTGTCACACACAGAAGATCATATTGTCAGTTCTTTATAAATTATAAATAGTTGCTCACGACTAAAATGGAAAGGAACAAACTGTTAAAGTAGTCGTAGTGTAATTAAGTATTAGTTTATCTTAACTAATAAATTACACTGATATACTCTAAGTGTATTGAGTAGGACCATTTTAGGTAAGTTCTTTTTGTACTGACTTTATAAAAGAACTGGAAGTGTGTGCTCTTAATCTTAATATAATAACAAACACATATATTTAGTATTTATTTCTTTGACTTATCAATGGGTGAGTTTTAGCTCGATAAATCAATAAGCCCGATAAGTTGGGAAATGATATTACTTATAGTGTGTGTTGTTGATTATAGAAGGAAACTGTGTCCTAGAAATTTAGGTTGAGAATGCCCTCAAGAGGAGCTTATAAGGATTGTCATGTTAAACCCTGCAGGTGGACTTAGTCCGACATGATGATAAGGTTGGGTGGTCCTACTCTTGGACTAAGATATTAATTAAGTAAGTTGTCAGTAACTCATTTAATTAGTGGACATTCATTATCTTAAACACAGGGAGACTAACACACTCATAATAAGAAGGAGCCCAAAATGTAATTTGGGATTGGTGCAGTAGTTCAATAATAGTTTTTTAGTGAAATGAATTATTATTGATGAAATTAAGTTATGTGTTCGGGGCGAACACGGGATGCTTAATTTCATCTGGAGACCAAAACCAATTCCTCCTCTCGGTCCCTATCATAGCCTCTTAATTATAGAGTACTATACCCACTTATACCCACCTTCTTACCCATCCTATAGGGGCCGGCCAAGCTAGGGCCGGCCAAAGGCATGGTTCATGGGCTCATGAGGTGGCCAACCCTAGCTTGAACCCAAGCTTAGGTGGCCGACCCTATTAAAATAAAAAGTAATTTTATTTTTTAAAATTTTCTTATGTGGATTCCATGGTTTTAAAAGAGTGTTTAAAATTTAAATCTTTCCTTTTATAGCTTTCTACAAAAGATTAAGAAAAGATTTGAAATCTTTCCTTATTTATAGATTGAAAGGTGGATTTTAATTTTGAGAAAACTTTCCTTTTTTAACCATGTTCATGATTTAAAAGAGAGTTTAAAAATTAAATATTCTATTCTACAAAAGATTAAGAAAAGATTTGATATCTTTCCTTATTTGTAGATTAAAAGGAGATTTTAATTTTTTAGAGATAACTTTCCTTTTTGGAAATCATCCACATGTTTAAAAGAAAGATTTTAATTTATAAAATTTCCTTTTTACAAACCACCATAAAGGGAAAATTATTGGAGAATTTTTTATAAATTTTCAGAAACAAATTAGGAAGTTTTAATTCTTGTGAATTAAAACTTTCCTTGATGGAGAATTTTAAGTGGCTGGCCATATGATTTAAGAAAAGGTTTTTTAATTTTAATTAATTAAATTTTCCTTTTCATGGAAAAGGAATTAAGGAAGTTTTTATTTAAATTTCCTTATATGCCAAGGCCAAGGATTATAAATGAGGGGGTAGAGGTGCCTTCATGTAAGCTAACTCTATTCTATTTTCTCCTCTCTTTTCTACTTGGGTGTGGCCGTCCCCTCCTCTTTCTCTCTTCCCCTTCTTGTGGCTGAAACCTCTTCATTGGTGGAGTTGCTTTGGTGGCCGGATCAAGCAAGGAGAAGAAGGAGAGAAAGGAAGCCTTATTTCTAACATCCCTTGGAGCATTGGTGGTGGCCGAACCTCTTCATCTTTGGAGGAGCTCTTGGTGGCCGAAACCTAGAAGGAAGTGTTGGTGCAATATCCCTCAGGTCAAGGTTGACCTAGTTGACCAAGATTGAGTCTTGGTTTGGGTTTCGATGTTTGACAATACAAGACTTCGATGATATAGACAAGTGCAGGTGCAGTTGTTCATTTGGGGAGATTGTTTGGTGCAATTCCCCTCTGATCAGGTTGATTGAAGAAGAGTCAAGTAGGTCAAGGTTGACCAAATACTTGACTGGGAAGTTTTAATTGGGATGTTAGGCAGAAGGAAAATCCTGGTGAGTGAAGCCAGGTGAAAGACCTAGTGAGTGAAGCTAGGCAGAAGAGAAATCCTGGTGAGTGAAGCTAGGTGAAAGACCTAGTGAGTGAAGCTAGGCAGAAGGAAAATCCTAGTGAGTGAAGCTAGGTGAAAGTCCTGGTGAGTGAAGCTAGGCAGAGTAAAATCCTGGTGAGTGAAGCCAGGTGAAAATCCTAGTGAGTGAAGCTAGGTGAAAGTTCTGGTGAGTGAAGCCAGGCAGAAGAGAAGTCCTAGTGAGTGAAGCTAGGAAGAAGGGAAGTCCTGGTGAGTGAAGCCAGGCAAAGGGAAATCTAGATGGGTCAAGGTTGACTAGACATCTGGTGAAAGTCCAAGTAGGTCAAAGGAATTGAACAGATACTTGGCACGAGGAAGATAAGTCCAAGTAGATCAAAGGGATTGACCGGATACTTGGCAAGAAGAGAAAAGTCCAAGTAGATCAAAGGGATTGACCGGATACTTGGCAAGAAGAGAAAAGTCCAAGTAGGTCAAGGGAGTGACCGGATACTTGGCACGATGAGGAAAAGTCTAAGTGGGTCAAAGGGATTGACCGGACACTTGGTGAGGGAGTCCTAGCAGGTCAAGGGTGACCGGATGCTAGGCATGATGTACCAACAGGTCATGGATTAACCGGATGTTGGTTTGGGGGCTTGGGACTTGGTTTTGGGCAAAAACCAATGTCTAGATCGATCAGCCGATCGATTGGCTGATGCCCAATCGATCGGTCGATCGATTGGGAAGGTGCCCTCAACAAGCCTCGAGTGGGCAAGTCGCAGAGCGCACAGAACGCCTTTGGATCGATCAGTGGATCGATTGGGGTGGCGCGTTTTTACGCGATAAAGGCTGGATCGATCAGCCGATCGATCCAGGCTATTCCAGAGAGCACAGAGGCACTCTGGATCGATCAGCCGATCGATCCAAAGTCTCCCCGATCTATTGGGAGCAATCTAATCGATCGGGATCCGACCGTTGGCGTCGTATTTAGCTGCAGGCGTTCGATTCCTTCAGCAGAACTCTCGGTGACTATCTCAGATCATCTCAGCAACTCCACAGCTTCTTCACAAAGTTCAGATCGCCAGTTCTTGAAGGTTCTTGGAGGTTTTCCAAGTCAAGAGGTGGATCTACAGCTGAAGAAGAAAGCTAGGGTTAGGGTTCCTTGTAAGCTTGTGCTGTAATTTGTTTCCCTTTCCCTTTCTTCTTGTAGGGCTTCTCCGCCTTCGGTAGTTACCGAAAAGGAGTGTTTATTAGTGGAGGTGTGTGTGTGTGCATGGATCCTTGGACTAGTCACCTCTTGTGAGGTTGATACCAAGTAAAATCTATTTGTTAGCGTTGTATGCATTTGTTTCTTTGTATTTCCGCTGCACATCTTTGAAGAAACAAGCAACGAAGCACACCTAGAACGCGCCGAGCTATTCACCTCCCCTCTAGCTACATTTCGGTCCCAATAATTGGTATCAGAGCGAGGTCGCTCTTCACCGGAATCATCGCCGGAAGGGGCAAACAAAACAAGCAAAGCTAGAGGGTGAAGAAGTTGGAGCAAATTCATCAAAGTCAAAGAATTCAAGAAGCTCAACTTCAAGATGCAATTCCAAGATGGACTTGGATTTGACACAAGGGTGCCTCCACCATTCACATCTACAAGCTTCGATCTTTGGAAATCAAGGATCGAAAACTTCTTAATGGTGGAGATAGAGCAATGGTTTGCTCTTATGGAAGGCTTCGAAGCTCCAACGAACTCCAAGGGAAAAGTCCTCAAGAAAAGAAAATGGAGCAAAGAGAAAATTCAAAGGAGTGAGGCAAATGATAAAGTGACCAAGCTCTTGGTCAACTTATTGCCTAGCCATATTTTGGCTCAAATTGGAGAATTCAAGGATGCCAAGGAGCTTTGGAGCAAGTTGGCAACTATTCATGAGATCCCCTCCACTGTACCAATCCAAGAAAAATCCAAAGAGGGCGACTCATTGGAGCAAGACCAAGAGGAGGACTCCGAAGTTGAGAGATGCTCAACTTCCGAAGAAGAAGTCCAAGAAGAAGCTTCATCATTGAGGGAATGCAATGAAGGGAACAAGAAGGGAGCATACTCCTTGTTCCATGTACAAGATGATGAAGCCTCCACCTCTAGGATTGAGGGGGAGTGTAGATCATTGACCCCTGAGCAAGAAGGAGAAGTCTCCACATCCGGGTCAAAAAGAGAAGAAGAGGATGAAGTAGCTTCCACCTCCACAAGTCAAGTCAAATCTAATGGAGGAGCATTACTATCGGATCAAGAGGAAGCCTCTACATCCACATCACATGGAGGACCAAGTGCCATCCCTACATGTGAAGGTAAAAATATCTCATTTAAAAATAAAAATCATATCATTTGTTTTGAGTGTAGGGAAAAAGGGCATTACAAAAGTAAATGCCCTAAATTGGCCAAGAAGAAGGGCCAAGTGGCACCAAAGGGCAAGGAGAAACCCAAGGAGACCGCTCCCAGAACAAAAAGGATCAAAGAGCACATTGTGTGCTTTTTGTGCAATCAAAAAGGACATTACCGGAGTCAATGTCCCAAGGGGAAGAAGGCGGTCAAGGCTCAAGGAGGAAGCACATCTCAAGGGGGAGCCTCCAAGGTAAAAAGGAAGGTAACATTTATTGAGCCTACTCCTTTAAATCATGGTAAAAAGCATGTTAGTTCTAATTTATATCATTTCAATGCTATTTACCATGAAAATAGGAGGCATGATAAAGTTAAGGAAAATCATGTAGCTTATCATGCTAAAGCCTCTCAACCTAGGTTTAGAAAGGTAAATAGGAATTTAGGCAAGAACCCTAAGGATTCTAGGTATTTGCCTAAGAAGAAGAAAAATCAAGGTTTTAGTGAAAAACCTAAGGTTGAAGAATTATGGAAGGAAAATCAAGTCTTGAGGTCAAGACTTGACAAATTAGAAAGGACTCTTAGAAAAATCACAAATATGACACAAGGGTCCAAGAGTCAAAACCTAGGTCTAGAAGTATCAAGGTCATCCAATGGTCATAAGGGTTTGGGATACAAACCTAAAACCAAGAAGGATGTAATTTCTTACCATAGGGTTCCATATAGCTATGGAACCAACCCTAGGCCTAGTGGGCAAGCCAAAAATACTAGGGAGGTCATCCCTAAGAGTATTTTTACAACAAATGTGACTAAGACTTCTAAGAAGTCTAAGAAAGTCACTAAGAAGGTCACACGGGAGGTAATCCCTAGAGTTGACCTAGAAAAAGTGACTAAGGCTTCTAAGAAGCCTAACAAGGTCACTAGGAAGGTATCTAGGGAGGTTATCCCTAGTGAGTACCTAGAGCACCCAAGGAGCACCAATAGGTTTTGGGTTCCTAGGAGCATCTTCTCTATCCCATAGATGGGTTAGAGAGTGTCAACTCTAAGTGGAAGGGTAGTTAACCCAATCATGATGAAGTTGACACTCAAGGAGCATTTTCAAGGTTATTATTAACCTTTGAAAATGAAATGGAGTTATGATTTACTCTTTGAAAGAGTAAAATGTGCCAAATTTGAGAAGTATTGATTTTATTTTAAAATGACACATATTGGGAAAACATAAGGAAATAGCAAGTTGAGATTTTGGTATTTTCTTAGTGTTACTCTTGTAGAAGAACGAAATATGCCAACATTTGAGGAATAAACTTAATTTCAATTGACATAAGTTAATCAAGAGAACTAGAAATGCCAATTTAGGTTTTGGCATTTTCTTGGAGCGTTTAGAGGGCAATCTAGGTTTAATTTTTTTTAATTAGCTAAGGTTTAAGGACACTTAAATAGGTAATCTAGGTATTTTATATATGCTAAACCTTGCCATGATTGTTTTCTCACTATATGCCATGACATCATATTTAGTTTTGTATTTTGCATTCATGATTTACTCTGAGAAACACAAATATATCATGTCATGACATACATACATCATGTAGTTATAGGAAATTTTCTTTTGAAAATTATTTCTTTTTGATGTATGCCATAACATTATCATGCATTATTTTTATTTCCTTAAAATCAAGGACAAATGGCATTTATCAACATGTGGTATCAATAAGTGACATCCTAGGTGGATGTTCAATATCCACAAAATTTCTAGATAGATATGCACGATCCCTAGATTAGGGCAAAACCAAATTTTACATCTCACAAAGACCTATAAGATGACTTGTATGTGTTTTGTGCACATTAGATACAAGTGAGATGTTAGAATGATGAACAAAACTCAAGATGTTGATTTAGTGCATTCTTTTGAGTTTTAGATTCATCAAAACACATAGTTATGTGTTTTCCCATCATTGGGAAAGCTAATGTACAAGTCATGTGCATTAAGCCCAAGGAACATGGTGGGATATTGGTTTTGAAAATTGTTTTAAAGATATTTTGGAAAACCTTGATGAAGGCTATCTTTTGATAGTAATCATCATTGAATAGTTGAACTCAAACTTGAAGAAAACACTAACGTTTTTACAAGTTTTCAAGTTTGTGTCGATCTTTGAAAATATGATGTATTTTCTTAGAAAACTATTTTTCTATGATAAAGTATACCCTAAATAATGGCTACACAAATTTTCATGATTTTTAGAATTTTGTAGATTTTTCTAGGGGTTTCTGAAATTCACTGAAAGTGAATTTCAAAACTATCAGGCTTTCAATCGACACCCGATCGATTAAAGGGTCTCAATCGATCGGGCAATCGATTGAGGGCGGGCTTCTCACAAACAAAAGCCGTCTTGATCGATCCACCGATCGATCCAGCCCTTCTAAATTGATCAGTGGATCGATTCAAGATGGTTCAATCGATTGGAACCCAACTCCAATCGATCGAAGATGCTGATTTTGGCTGGGAAAGATTATTTTCAGCATTTTGAACCTATTTTAGTCTATGTAACCATTCCAAACCCCTAAAAATACATTTGTATAAATAAAAAAGGGTGTTTTCATGTTGAAAACAAGGATGGATTGGTTGAGGAAGACTAAATTGAAGTTTAGGTTGAGGTTTACTTAAAATTTTGATTATTTGAACCTCAAAACTTCCAAATTAGGATTTCCTAAAGTTTTAGGGATTCCAAGTCATTGTTGGTGCAATGATAGAAGGTACGACCATGTCTTTAGGGGGAGGTACTCTTTAAGGACATGAAAACTATTTTTCATACACCTTGGAAGGTGGTTAACCTTCTTTAGTAAAAATGCTCAAGGTTGAGCATTGGATTACAATGGAGAGTGGATATCTTCATTGTTTGACTTGTAAATGCTCAAGGTTGGACATTTTTCTACATTGGGGGAGAATGTAGGGTTAAGGATAAATGAAAGGTATGGGACTTTCATTATCGGGTTGATCACAACGAGTGAAGTTGTGAACAACGTTAAGCAACTCTTCAGGGGGAGAGTTTCTTTTTGATGTGTGCCCAAAGATGGGGTTTGTTTTGATGTGTGCCAATAGGTGTAGAATGTAGAGTTTAAGTTAGGACTTCATTATCTAAGAGGGAGTTTGCCCTCTTAGAAGGAGAATGAAGGGTTTAACTTATGCCTTCATTACCTAGTGGCATGAAGGAGGTTTAGGCTATGAGATTAGCCTAACTTAAATGAGGTATTGTCAAACATCAAAAAGGGGGATATTATTGGTGCAATATCCCTCAGGTCAAGGTTGACCTGGTTGACCAAGCTTGAGTCTTGGTTTGAGTTTCGATGTTTGACAATATAAGACTTTGATGATATGGACAAGTGCAGGTGCAGTTGTTCATTTGGGGAGATTGTTTGGTGCAATTCCCCTCTGATCAGGTTGATTGAAGAAGAGTCAAATAGGTCGAGGTTGACCAGATACTTGACTGGGAAGTCCTAACTGGGATGTTAGGCAGAAGGAAAATCCTGGTGAGTGAAGCCAGGTGAAAGACCTAGTGAGTGAAGCTAGGCAGAAGAGAAATCCTGGTGAGTGAAGCTAGGTGAAAGACCTAGTGAGTGAAGCTAGGCAGAAGGAAAATCCTAGTGAGTGAAGCTAGGTGAAAGTCCTGGTGAGTGAAGCCAGGCAGAGGAAAATCCTGGTGAGTGAAGCCAGGTGAAAATCCTTGTGAGTGAAGCTAGGTGAAAGTCCTGGTGAGTGAAGCCAGACAGAAGAGAAGTCCTAGTGAGTGAAGCTAGGAAGAAGGGAAGTCCTGGTGAGTGAAGCCAGGCAAAGGGAAATCCAGATAGGTCAAGGTTGACCAGACATCTAGTGAAAGTCCAAGTAGGTCAAAGGGATTGACCGGATACTTGGCACGAGGAAGAAAAGTCCAAGTAGATCAAAGGGATTGACCGGATACTTGGCAAGAAGAGAAAAGTCCAAGTAGATCAAAGGGATTGACCGGATACTTGGCAAGAAGAGAAAAGTCCAAGTAGGTCAAGGGAGTGACCGGATACTTGACACGATGAGGAAAAGTCCAAGTGGGTCAAAGGGATTAACCGGACACTTGGTGAGGGAGTCCTAGCAGGTCAAGGGTGACCGGATGCTAGGCATGATGTACCAACAGGTCATGAATTGACCGAATGTTGGTTTGGGGGTTGGGACTTGGTTTTGGGCAAAAACCAATGTCTGGATCGATCAGCTGATCGATTTGTTGATGCCCAATCGATCGGTCGATCGATTGGGAAGGTCCCCGCGACAAGCCTCGAGTGGGCAAGTCGCAGAGCACACAGAACGCCTCTGGATCGATCTAGAGACCGCAATTGATCAGTGGATCGATTGGGGTGGCGCGTTTTTACGCGATAAAGGCTGGATCGATTAGTCGATCGATCCAGGCTATTCCAGAGAGCACAGAGGCACTCTGGATCGATCAGCCGATCGATCCAAAGCTTCCCCGATCGATTGGGAGCAATCCAATCGATCGGGATCCGACCATTGGCGTCGTATTTAGCTGCAGGCATTCGATTCCTTCAGCAGAACTCTCGGCGACTATCTCAGATCATCTCAGCAACTCCACAGCTTCTCCACAAAGTTCAGATCACCAGTTCTTGAAGTTCTTGGAGGTTTTCCATGTCAAGAGGCGGATCTACAACTGAAGAAGAAAGCTAGGGTTAGGGTTCCTTGTAAGCTTGTGTTGTAATTTGTTTCCCTTTCCCTTTCTTCTTGTAGTGTGAACTTGTAGGGCTTCTCCGCCTTCGGTAGTTACCGAAAAAGAGTGTTTATTAGTGGAGGTGTGTGTGTGTGCGTGGATCCTTGGACTAGTCACCTCTTATGAGGTGGATACCAAGTAAAATCCATTTGTTAGCGTTGTATGCATTTGTTTCTTTGTATTTCCGCTGCACATCTTTGAAGAAACAAGCAACGAAGCACACCTAGCACGCGCCGAGCTATTCACCCCCCTCTAGCTACATTTCGGTCCCAACAGGAAGAAGAAGGAGTTTTGGTGGTTCTCATCTCGGTAGATCGTTGCCCACACAACATCAGGGATAAGAAGAGGAATATGGTAGAAGATCAAGAGGTCGTTGCATACAAAGGAAGGTATAATTAGTAATTAATTTCCGCATCATACTAGTTATTTTTCTTTGTATGAGTTCTAAACACAAGAGGCATTAGATCTAGTTTTTTGAATTAGTTTTTCGAGTTTGTGTTTTCTTCTTTTTCGAATTTGTGATTCAATTGTTCTTTTTGGTTAACCTAGAGTTATTTAAGGAAATTAATTATTAGCTTTCCTTAAAAGGCTTTGTCTAGGCGGTGGTGGTTGCTCCCATATCCTAGAAGGTCATGTGCCTCGCCATGCAGTCCTGGAAGCCAATTTTAGAAATTAATATTTAATGAAATTAATAACATAGGTAGATTTGAATCAATAGTGATAAGTTTCGGTTTCGATTCAAATCTAAACCATTAAGAACAGATAAGTTAAATTTGGAATCAATGATGTTAAGTTCCATCTGCGATTCCTAATTTAACTTCTAAAGAAGACAATAGGTTATTTAAGAAAAAGTTCAACACTTGTATAAAATTTTTATACAATGAAACCGGTACGTTTTCCTAGGACTAACCAACAAAGACGTCTTCCAAGGCTATGGAAGGCGCCTTCGACTAGTCAAACTAGCCATTTGCAAGTGGATAAAGCTTTATCCACTTGCCACGGTAGAGGCGCCTTCCAAGCCCTTTAGGGCGCCTTCAAGCTTTGGATGAGATTTCCCAGGGGCTATAAAAAAACCCCTGGACCTAGAAAATCAACAAGAACTTGAGAACAAGTACTGTAATCATTTCCTAGTCTTTTCTAAGCTTTTCAAAGAGTGTAAGAGACTTCTCCACATACAAGGAAGGAGATTTTTCTAGTAGAGCTTTGCAACCACCTTGGATTAACAACCACCTAGGTTGTAACCAAGTTAAATATATTTGTCTCTTCTTTTTATTAGTTGTTCATTTTTGAGATTATAATCATTGTGATAGTGCTACTAATCTTAGTTGGAAAAAAGAGAGGTTTTTGTTTTCTTTACAGACGTTGTGTCCTCATACCGGCCCCGCTACGCAAACAGTATTGACCTCCATCCTCTATATTTTTCGTGCGACACTAGCCTCCATCTTCACTATCCCTATATAGCACTTGCATGCTATTAGTTGATCTCCCTTGACCTTTCCCACTTGGTCATCCACGGAGAATTTTATTTTTTTGGCAGCAGGTTGAAACTACTAATCAGAATTCATTTAGGGCTAGTCGACCCAAAATGATATTGTAAGCGGAGGGCATATCCTCTACCATAAAGATTGATTGACATGTTCTCATCAGGGGCTCTTCCCCTAAATATATAACACTTTATCTGGACAAGCTGCTGAACCTCATTACCTGTGAACCCGTATAAAGGAGTCACCATGGCTTGAAGCTCGCTCAGGTCTATTTCCAACTGCTTGAATGCTTGTTTGAAGATAATATTAATTGAGCTACCTATATCAAAAAATGTATGAGAAATATTATAATTGGCTATAATAACCTTGATTATTAATACATCATCATGGGGTATCTCCACCCCCTCTAGATCTTTGGGCCCGAAGCTGATTTCGGGCCTAGCTATCTGATCTGCACTATATCCAACCGTATGAATTTCCAAACACCAAGCGTGTGATTTCCTCGGTCGATTGGAATCACCATTGGTTGGTCCTCCAGCTATCATGTTGATATTACCCCGGGTGGTATTACTGTGGTTTTTCTCTTGCCATGCTGAGGGCTATTCCTACCGAACTCAAGCCAGTGCTAGGGCTCGCTCGGCCTGGGGATGAAGTACTGCATGCTATGTCTCAGTCACTCGATATTCAATCCCGAGAGGGCTATTTTATCGCCTATGTGGTTGGTAGTTTGGGGCTGGAGAATGTCGACGGTACATAAGGCGATTGCCTTAGAACACCTCTCAAACATAACATAATCCCACTTACCCTAATGTCAATCACCACGGCGTCCTAAACCGTAAGCCTGGACGTGACTCTCAAACTTGTTTTGACTAGAGCCTTTGTTAAAAGATCCGCTAGGTTCCTTTCAGTGGAAATTTTCTTGAGTTGTATTTCTTTCCTACTGATGATCTCCCTGATCAAATGATAGCGGCGAAGCACATGTTTAGATTATTGGTAAGACCTGGGTTCCTTTACTTGTACAATGGCTCTAGTGTTATGGCAGTAAACGGGTAATGCTTCAATAATGGTTGGAACCACTCCTAGTTCAGTGATGAACTTCTTGATCCAAATCGCTTCTTTTGCTGCTTCCGAAGCTACAATGTATTCTGCCTCACAGGTAGAGTCTACTTTGGTGTCTTGCTTTGTACTTTTTTAGCTAACTACACCTTCATTCAATGTAAATATGTATCTAGACTGGGACTTGGAGTCATCCTTGACTATCTGAAAGTTTCCATCTGTATACCGTGTATAACCATATCACCATCTACATATACTACGAATATATCCTTAGTTATTCTTAAGTACTTAAGGATTATCTTGACAGTTGCCCAATGATCCATTCTTGGATCTGATTGGTATATGTTTGTGAAACTCAAAGCATATGATATATCAGGTCTTGTACATAACATAACATACAAGATAGATCCTATTGCTGATGTACAGGGAATTTTATTCATGCAAATTCTCTCATCTTTGTGCGTGGGCACATAGATTTTGAAAGGTGAATGCCTCAAGAGTATGAAACCTTTATTAGATTCAGACAAGCTAAACTATTTTAGCACTCTGTCTATATATGTAGAATATGGAAGACCAAACAACCTTTTTTATCTATCTCTATAGATCTTCATCCTAAGGATGTAAGTTGTTTCTCCCATATCTTTCATGGAGAATGTCTTGGTCAATCAAACTTTAACTAACTATAGAATTGACATGTCATTTCCTATGAGTAATATGTCATCAACATATAATATTAGGAATATGACTATACTCCCACTAACCTTTTGGTTTATACAAGGTTCATCAAGATTTTATGAGAAATCAAACTCTTTGATTACCTTATCAAAATGAATATTTCAACTCCTTGCTGCTTGCTTCACTCTATAAACAGAACGTTGAAGCTTGTATACTTTATTTTTATCAATAGATGTGAAACCCTCAGGTTGTATCATATATAAATCCTGGAGTAGGTTTCAATTAAGAAAAGTTATTTTCACATCCATCTATCATATCTCACAATTATAATGAGTTGATATGTCTAGGAGTATCCCAATGGATTTAAGCATAGCTACTGGTGAGAAGATTTCGTCATAGTAAATTCCTTGCCTTTGGCAATAACCCATTGCCACCAATCTTGCTTTGTAGGTAATTACATTGCCATCTATGCGAGTTTTCTTCTTGAAAATCCACTTGCATCCAATAGACGTAATGCATTTAGGTGGGTCCACCAAGTTTCAAACTTAGTTTTCATACATGAAATCTATTTCTGACTTCATGGCTATAAGCCACTTGCCCCTTTTTGAACTTTTCAAAACTTTTTCATAATGAGTAAGTTCCTCATCTTCAATGAGTAACATGTCATTTGATTCACTTATAAAAATCCATATCTCTCAGGAATATTGTGTGTCCTATGAGATTTACGAGGAAGTTGTGTTAGCATAGGTTCAACCGATGGTTCATCATTATGAGTAATTGATTGTGGTTCTTAACCAGGCATCTCTTCAGTGTCTATTGGAGTCTTTTGAACTTTATTAAGTTCAACCATACTCCTATTTGTTTCTTGTAAGAGAAACTCTTTCTCTAGGAATGTCACATGCCTTTAAACAAATACTTTTTATTTCAAGGGATTATAGAATTGGTAACCCTTTGTTTCCTTAGGGTAACCAACAAATAGACACTTATTAAACTTAACATCTAGCTTGTCTGACATATTCCTCTTCATATAAGTAGGACAACTCCATATCTTCAAATGAGATAGATGAGGTTTCTTACTAGTCGATATTTTATATGGAGTAGCAGAGTTACCGTAGTCAGGTCTTTATTTAGCAAGTAAACAACTGTCTCAAGTGCATAACCCCAAAAAGATTTGGGAATGTTGGTGCAATTTGCACTAATTGTCTAACTCAAATTTTGATGAATGATAAGTGAGTTAAGTTAGGTGTTATCATAATCTAACTTTGTTACCTAGTGTGCAGGGTTGATTAGCTTGATGGGTCAAGAGGACTTGACACCAGGTGGAAAGTCCAGTTAGGATGTTCGATTCCCGAGTGGAAAAGTTTGGATGTGTGATTTTGGCAAGAGATCGGGATGTGCGATTCTCTAGTGGTGAAGTCCGGATGTGCGATTCTGGTAGGAGATCAGGATGTGCGATTCTCGAGTGGCGAAGTCCGGATGTGTGATTCCAGTAGGAATATTTGGTAGGTCAGATTGATATCAAGGAGGCAACTTGACACACGATAAGTAGAGGTAAGTCAATAGAGGAGAATGACTAAGTGAGGACGTGCCCCGATTGAGGAGACAGTAGGCGTCGATCTAATTTAGGTACATTTTAAAAATCTAAATTGAGACCCTGATTAGATCCT
This sequence comes from Zingiber officinale, assembly GCF_018446385.1. Classification (NCBI taxonomy): domain Eukaryota; kingdom Viridiplantae; phylum Streptophyta; class Magnoliopsida; order Zingiberales; family Zingiberaceae; genus Zingiber; species Zingiber officinale. The sequence continues at coordinate 21,919,373 of NC_055989.1, forward strand.
GGTCTAGAAGACTGAGTCTAAGTCATAAATTAATTATATTATTATTATAATAACTTTATTTTATAGGTTAGATATTGTCGTGTTGGACTAACCTAATTTACAAGGCAAAATGAGCAAAAAGACCTCGGGTAAACAGTACTCGAGGCGTCTTCAAGAATTAGAAGTGCCTTCTGTCACGCCCCGGGGGAGTCCCTGTCTGAAGAAATTTCAGCAGCACCTCCCCTGTACGGGTGACAATTTGGAAAATTTATACAAAGCCCTCAGGGCTACATATACCCCGGCCAACACGGTCGGAACAATAACAGAAATAAAAATATAACACAAAGTCATCCACGCAGTTTATATCTTCAGCCCACTCGGCTGGAACAAAAATCCAAAACACAGTAGAAAAACGATAGAAAACCTAAATACATGACATGCTAGCCGGCTAGGCTTACACCATACCACAAAACACCACTCCGGAAACAAAACCGAAACACAAGCTAGATACATAATACCAAAGTACAAATGAACAGCAACGAAGACATATCTTCTGAGGGGACATGGGGACCAGCAGGCAGGATACTCCAAGCGACATCATAAATAACCTGGTACCTGAAAAAGATAGTGTCTACGGGGGTGAGTTCAACAACTCAGCGAATACCAATAGACATGCCTAGTAAGATATATCTAACAGCAATAAACATGGAATACAGCTTCCTAATCATATATAGGAAAATATGCAAAATTGTAAGGCAACTGAGGAAGATGTACTCACCAGGAACTCCTATCCAGAACAAAAGGGGTCATCAAACCAGATACACAATATGTCTCCTGTATGCATGTCAAACAAATGCATCCACCAAAATGCAGCATATAAGTGCAGCAAACACAAGCAAATAAATGCAATAAATGAATATGGTGCCAATGACATGGTCACCCCTGACGCCAGTTAGTCATCTCACACACAAATGGTGAGACTGAGTGGGTAGGGCTGTGACAACCGTGCACTCTGACGTCACTGCTCCCGATGAGTGACCGAATGGACGGAATATTGTCGGAGTACACACATACTCCTACCCCAAATCATAAATGGGGGAGTGCAATGCTCTCAACTCCCGGTACACCATGATGGGGAGGGATCCCTGACGTGCTACCACGCTGCGTCACAATACCCATGAGCGGACCAACGGAGCACCGAACAGAGCAAAACTGGCGTTCTACCACGCTGCGTCACGCTACCCATGAGCGGACCAACGGAGCACCGAACAGTGATGAAACTGGCGATATGCTCTACAATAATGGAGCAATCTATCACGCAGCATGCAATCATGCGAATGGTGCATGAAACTAAGCATGCCAATATCCCGAACCAAATCCACATACATATAAATATGTGTACCCTAGTACAAGTAAGTCAAGTCCACAGATCTAGGGTATACAGGTCCTCTATGGTATAACAACCTAGGTCCTGAACATATCCACCTCCATAAAATATATACCAACAATATACATGGACCAAAGAAAAAGGTCTAGGTACACAGATCAGATATGATAGAAATCATAGGTATCAGATAATCTAGATACACATGCCAGAAAAATAAAAATTCAGAACCTAGTCCTAACCTCAGTAAGGTATGGTATGTCACTTACTCTAGGAACCAAGGTACTCATGGAAATAATCACGAAACGTAAATATGGATATATAACAAACGCCCAACAGAACATGCTACGGGTAACAAACAGTGACATACCAAAGGAAAACATGATCATTGCTTGTAGCTATAAAATACTATGCATATCAAATTGACAATATCATAAAAGATAAGTCAAGAGGTACCCGCCTCCAATAGAAAGGTCCAATCCGAAATAGATCCCTCGTCGAGACACCGTCTCGAATCAAAGTCCTACAGATAACGTGATATACAATTTAGCTACTCTAACAAGTATCATTCAGGTAAACTGAATATCAGGACCGAATAAATATACATATTCCCTTTCCGATTAAGGAAACTCAAATTGAATCAATCCAAAATGGTCATCTAAACTCCAATTATTATAACCCAAGAACAATCTCAAGTAATACCATCCATTTTTATCAACTCCCCAATTTGAGTTGACTTACTAATGAAATCCAAATATGTTAATTAATCCATTTATTGATAATGATCATACTATCAATATCAACAACTAATTAATCAAAATGATACGGGGGAAAATTTTCCAATTCTACTGAAACACATTCCAATACCTAACACATCTTTTCTTCAACATTTAAACAACCTACTACAGAAATAACCTCCCTACTATGTTAACCTAAAATTAAATAAAACTCACCTCAATGTATGAACAACAAATCAAACGCACACACTCCTAGCAAGAATACCTCATCAACCACTGATCCACAAATTCTAAACCCATAAGATCTGATATCAAATCCATCAGCAATATTGTAATCCAATTTTAAGCTTGCATTCAACAACCTTACCTCCAATCCAGATGCCCCCAGCAACTTATTCGCTGTTGAAGAAGATTATTGCCGAAGCTGATGGTCTATACAAACCCTAGCAACAATATTCCCAGCCACAGGGATCGCCACAGCTAGGGATCTATAATCCAGAACGTCACTGATCCAGTGACAACCACGGTGACAATCAGGCAGAAAAAGAAAACAAGAATCAACAGCACCAGCACCTTATACCTTCCTGTGACCGAGAGATTGGTAGTGTCGAGCAGAGTCTGGCGCAATCGGACGACGGTGGATCGACCATAGAGCTCTATCGGAAAGCTGGCATCTAGTTGTCGGCTCCTGGTGAATTCTTGGTGTCCACGGCTAGGGCTGGGAAAGTGGTGGCCAGCGTCGGCAAATCAAAATATGCGACGCTGGTGGATCAAGAGAGGAAAACACTCGAACAAACCTCCGCGAGCAGAGGAGAAGGCGGCTCAACCGACGGTGGACAAACGGCGCTGGCACGATCAGGTGGCTTTTGGCACGCGAAGAGGGCGACAGCGCTAGGGCACGGCGACGGCACTGGATTCCTGTGGCCGGTGATTGGCGCACGGCTCGGCATGGATGAGGAGGAAGATCGGGCTTGGAGAAGAGGAGGCGGTCGGTATCGGCGCAGATGAGGTTAGGGCACGGCGTAAGAGAAAATGGCTCTGCACGCGCGCGGGGAGGGAAGAAAAGGAACGGCACAGTAACTAACGGGGAGAAAAAGAAATTAAATAATAAAAAGGAAAATAGAAAAGGAAATAAAACTTTTCCTCTTTTAAACAGGGTAGCCTAAACAGGCTTTTCCGGGCCACATTTTTATCCCCGATAACTCGTCCGTACGAGCTCCGAAAAATTTCCGAAATTTTTTCAAAAATTCCTGAAAATTCCCTGATTAATATTCTCTATTTTCTGGTATTTTACATTCTCCCCCACTAATAAAAATTTGGTCCCCAAATTTCGTTATCTACCATCAGCAAGTACTAACAACCGATAGAAAGTATAAATGCTGAACGGAAAATAACTCACATACCTCAAGTGAAAAGATGGGAATATTGAGCTCGGATCGTATCCTCGAGCTCCCAAGTAGCCTCCTCGTCCGAATGATTCTGCCATCCGACTTTAACCAGCCGGATAGTCTTGTTCCGCAACTGACGTTCCTTCCGGTCCAAAATCTGTACCGGAACCTCATAAGTAATGTCAGGCTGAACTGGAACTGAGATATCTGTCAGCACATGCGTCGGGTCAGGTACGTATCTCCTCAGCATAGACACATGGAATACGTCGTGAACACCTGACAGGAACGATGGTAGTGTCAGATGATAAGCTACCGCTCCAATCCTCTCCAAGATCTGGAAAGATCCAATGTATCGCGGAGCTAGCTTACCTCGGGGCCAAGTCTCTTCACCCCTTTCGATGGTGAGATACGCAGAAATACATGGTCACCAATAAAGAACTCTAGGGTTCGCGTCTCCGATCAGCATAACACTTCTGGTGATCCTGCGCCTCTAACATCCTCCGTCTGATAGTACGGACCAACTCTGCCTTCTGTTGAGCTCTATGAGGTCCCAACAACTGGGCCTCCCCAACCTCATCTTAGAGGGTGGGTGTCCGACAAGGCCTACCATACAACGCTTCAAACGGTAGCATCCGGATAGCCGAATACAAACTATTGTTGTAGGCGAACTCTACCAATGTCAAGTGGTCCTCCCAACTGCCTCCAAAATCTAGTACACAAGATCTCAGCAAGTCCTCTAGAGTCTGAATGGTCGGCTCTGACTGTCCATCTGTCTGCGGATGGAAAGCTGTACTAAATCGGAGCTGAGTGCCCAAGGCCTGCTGCAGACTCTGCCAGAAATGAGACGTGAACCGGGGTCTCTATCCGAAATAATACTCAATGGGACACCATGTAATCTGATGATCTCCTGGCAATATTCCTCTGCCAATCGATCCAGGAAACAAATCTTCCGGATCATTAAGAGATACGCGGATTTGGTTAATCGATCAACGATTAACCAAATCACGTCATGGCCTCGTCGTGTCCTAGACAAATCCACTTTAAAGTCCATGGTAATGTGTTCCCATCTCCACTCAGGAATAGGAATCCGCTGAAATAATCTGGCAGGTATCTGGTGCTTAGCCTTCGCCTGCTGACAAACAAGACATCAAGTTACAAAATCCGCGATGTCTTCCTTCATGTCGTTCCACCAATAGAAACACCTCAAATCTTGGTACATACGGGTACTGTCTGGGTGGACAGCAAATCATGAGCGATGAGCCTCCGGAAGTAACTCCTATAAGACCGAATGAGACTGAAGTACGCATAATCTGCCTCAGAAGTGTATAACACCCTCCTCGTCTCGTGTGAACTCGGTCTGCTCCCCGGAAGCTATCTGGCTGCAAATAAACTGCAAATACTGATCAGCAGCCTAGGGCTCTCGGATCCTCGTCCTGATTGACGACTGAGCAACCAAGGTACCCAGAGTACCCTGCTCTGTCCTTCCTTATCCCTCAAGGCCCAACTCGAAGAAACCTTGAATCAAGTCTGTGACCACAACTCGGTGGCAAGCTAAAGTCCCTCTGGACTTCCTGCTAAGTGCATCGGCAACCACATTAGCTCTCCCTGGGTGATAGCTAATGGTACAATAAAAAATCCTTCAGGAACTCCATCCATCTCCTCTGTCGGAGATTAGGTTCCTTCTAAGTAAAACAGATATTTGAGACTCTTATGGTCAGTGAAAATCTCAAATGTAATGTCATATAAATAATGTCGCCAAATCTTCAAAGCAAAGATGATGGCGACTAACTCCAGATCATGTACAGGGTAGTTCTTCTCATGCTCCTTCAACCGACGAGAAGCATAGGAAACTACTCTATCGTGCTGCATCAAAACAGCGCCCAAACCCTGTAGAGATGCATCGGTATAGAGCACGAATCCGTCCTCTTCAGAAGGTAAAACCAAAATCGGAGCATACACTAGTCTCCGCTTCAGCTCCTGGAAGCTGGTCTCGCAATCCTCAGTCCAAGTGAACTTCACGCCTTTCCTGGTCAGGCATGTAAGTGGCATAGCAACACGTGGAAAAACCCCCAACGAGCCTCCGGTAATAACTAGCACGGCAAAGGGAGTTGCGAGTCTCATGTATAGGCTATGACAACTCCCCACTGGTAACCACCTCTATCTCCTGTGGATCCACGGTATACCCCTACTGGTGACCGTGCGTCTCAAACACCTCACAGAAGACAACCAAAATACGCACTACTGATCTTCACATATAGACGTTTCCGTCAAAACATCTCTAGAACTATGCGAAGATGGTGTACGTGAATCACCTCGGATCCGAAATAGATCACAACATCGTCAATAAGACAATGGAACCCAATCCAAACATCCTAGGGATACCCAAATCACCGAGTCCATGATAACATCTAGGGCACTGCAAGCCCTAATGGTAAAAACCAAGACACATAATGTCTGTATCACATACATTCCTAACCATAAGATCCCTGACAATAAATCTGAAATATAATCACCAACAATACTAATCACCAAAGAATAGATCCACCAGTGTGAGAGCAACGCTCCATCACAGAAAACACCACATATGTGGGAGCAACGCTCTACCACAAACAATCCGTAATATATGGGAGCAACGCTCCACCACAAATAATCCGAAATATGTATCTGCAATAAATATGAGAGCAATGCTCCACTACAAGCAATCCACAATATGTGGGAGCTACACTCCTCCACAAACGATCCATCAGTGCTCAGGACACCTAACTATCTAACTAGAGAATGCATGAGGTCACTCTATCACAGATCACTGTGGGCAGCCAAGGGTATAACACCCTAATAAGCAATTCAAATACATCGTCAACTATATCATCATCCTAGTGGGTCGGCCACCCACTAATAGGAGAATTAATTGACAGGTTAATACAACCAATAACATAATGTAGACACTCCCATTCTACATTCAACATAGGTAGAATCATCATGTTGCTGTTAGGATGTATACTAAAAGCCTAGCTTTTGGTATAAACATTTATCTAGAAATAAGAATCACATTGGTTAAATGTCTACATTTATGATAAATGTAGTTGCTCAATTAATTTATATTGAAGATAACATGGTGTGTGGTGTCATACACAGAAGATCATGTTATCGGTTCCTTATAAATTATAAATAGTAGCTCACGACCAAGATGGAAAGGAACAAACCATTGGAAGGTCGTAGTGTAATTAGGTATTAGTTTATCTTAACTATATAATTACACTAGTACACTTAGAGTGTATTGAGTAGGACCATTTGAGTTCATTCCTTTTATACTCACTTTATAAAGGAACAAAGACCTCAGTTATTATGGAAGTGTGTGCTCTTAATCCTAATATAATAACAAGCACATATATTTGATATTTATTTCTTTAATTTATCAATGGGTGAGATTTAGTTCGATGAATCAATAAGCCCGATAAGTTGAGAAATGATATCACTTATAGTGTGTGTTGTTGATTATAGAAGGAAACTGTGTCCTAGAGATACTAGGATGAGAATGTCCCCAAGAGGAGCTCAAAAGGATTGTCATGTTAAACCCTGCAGGTGGACTTAGTCCGACATGACGATGAAGTTGAGTGGTACTACTCTTGGAGCTAGATATTAATTAAGTGAGTTGTCAGTAACTTACTTAATTAGTGGACATTTGTTATCTTAAACACAGGGAGACTAACACACTCATAATAAGAAGGAGCCCAAAAATGTAATTTGGGATTGGTGCGGTAGTTCAATAATAATTCTCTAGTGGAATGAATTATTATTGATAAAATTAAGTTGTGTGTTCGGGGCGAACACGGGATGCTTAATTTTATCGGGAGACCAAAACCAATTCCTCCTCTCGGTCCCTATCGTAGCCTCTTGATTATAGAGTACTATACCCACCTATACCCACCTTCTTACCCATCCTATAGGGGGCTGACCAAGCTAGCTTGGAGACCAAGCTAGGGCCGGCCATGTTTTGGTTCATGGGTGAATTCATGTGGCCGGCCCTAGCTTGAACTCAAGCTTAGGTGGTCGGCCCTATTAAAATAAAAAGGAATTTTATTTTTAAAATTTTTCTTATGTGGATAACATGATTTAAAAGAGAGTTTAAAAATTTAAATCTTTCCTTTTATAAGCTTCTACAAAAGATTAAGAGAAGAGTTAAATCTCTTTCCTTATTTGTAGATTAAAATGTTGATTTTAATTTTGGTAAAAACTTTCCTTTTAATCATGTTCATGATTTAAAAGAGAGTTTAAAAATTAAATATCTCTTTTATAAAGCTTCTACAAAGATTAAGAAAAGATTAGATATCTTTCCTTATTTGTAGATTGGAAGAGATTTTAATTTTTAAAGATAACTTTCTTTTTATCCACATGTTTAAAAGAAATATTTTAATTTATAAAATTTCCTTTATATTGACCATCATGAAGGGAAAAATTATTAGAGAAATTTTTTATAAAATTTCCGAAAATAAATTAGGAAAGTTTTAATTCTTGATTGAATTAAATTTCCTTTGCTTGGTTTAAAGTGGCCGGCCACATTGTTGATGAGAAAAATTTATTTTTAATTAAATAAATTTTCCTTATCAATGGAAAAAGAATTAAGGAAATTTTTATTTAATTTCCTTATTTGCCAAGGCCAAGGATTATAAAAGAGAGGGTAGAGGTGCCTTCATGGCCAACAACTCTATTATTTTTCCTCTCTCTTTTTCTTCCTTGGTGTGGCCGGCCATCCTCTCCTCTTTTCTTCTCTTTGATGGCCGAACCTCATCCTTCTTGTGGAGACTCATATGGTGGCCGGATCAAGTTTAGAGAAGAAGAAGAAGAAGAAGAGAAAGAAAGCTTTGTTTCTAGCATCCCTTGGAGCATGGTGGTGGTGGCCGAACCTCTTCATCCTAAAAGATGTTTTGATGGCCGAAACTTGCAAGGAAGAAGAAGGTGCTTGGTGGTTCTCATCTCGGAAGATCGTTGCCCACACAACGTCCGAGGTTAGAAGAGGAATACGATAGAAGATCAAGAGGTCTTTCTAAAAGGTATAACTAGTATTTTTCCTTTCCGCATCATACTAGTTATTTTTGGAAATAATACCAAATACAAGAGGCATATGATTTTAGTGTTTCGAATTTATTTTCGATATAGTGTTCTTTTGTTTTTCTTTTCCTTGTGATTTGATTGTTCTTTTCGGTTGACCTAAAGTTATTTTAGGAAATTAAATATTAGCTTTCCATAAAAGGTTTTGTCTAGTCGGTGGTGGTTGCTCCCATATCCAAGAAGGCCATGTGCCTCGCCACGTCAGTACTGGGAACCAATTATGGAAATTAATATTTAATGGAATTAATAACTTAAGGTGATTTGGATCGAACGTGTTAAGTTCCGCAGGAGATCCAAGTCTAAATCTAAAAGAACAAATAATTTAGTTTTGGATCAAACGTGTTAAGTTCCGCAGGCGATCCAAAATTTAATTTAAAAGAACACATGGTAGCTAGGAAAAGGTTCAGACCTTTGTACAAAATTTTTGTACAATGGAACCTCTAGGTTTTCCGAGTAGCAACCAACAATTGGTATCAGAGCTAGGGTTTTGTCTCTGTGTATTTGGTATTAGTTTAATTATGCACATGTCATACATAATTTAGGCAGGTTAATAGTAGGATGTGCTAACTTTGTGGATGCAGGATCCAACTATTATGACTTATAGTTATTATGTGTGTGATTGGACCCTTGGACATGTCAAGGGCATTTTATTGTGTGTGCATGATTGTATTATAAAATACAGGAGTATTTAGTTTTATTAGGATTTTATTTTTTGATCTAGTTACATGTACATTACTTTTATGGAATATAGGATCGATGGATGTAAATTTTATTTTATGTTCGATCTAGTTTACATGTACATTCCTTCGAGGAATATAGGATCAAAATGTAAAATTCTATTTATGTCGCGGATCGAATCTTGCAAAGCGTGGAACCTTTTAAGGACCAGAGGCACAGCGGAACTAGGAGCAAGATGGATGCGACAGCTAGACCCGGTGGCAGTGGCCAAATATGGCAGCAGCTTGGGATGACAACACACGGAGGACAACTAGAGATAAAAGCCATAATAGTTGAAAATTAGATTTTCTATTGCTTTTATATTGTGTTGTGTGTGCATGTTAGTTTACATATTTAGTAGGCTAGCATAGTTAAAATTCCTCATTTATAAATAACTAAGTGGGAGAGGGATTTTTAAGTAAATCCCATGGTCTCCATTACTGGTTTGTAAGTGATGCAAACAAGCTTGCGCGTTGGCTCTGAGTGCCTTCCTCCATAACGGATGAGCTTGTTTGTGGATCACTAGAACAGACTTCCATTTTTGGATGACTATAGGAAGTTAATTAAGAGCGTGTGATCTTCCCCAACGGAAGGGGCATAATCTTATTAATGGACTTAGTGTCAAGTAATGGTATACACTTAGACACATCTAATAGTATCCTCTCCATCGGAGTTACTGCTATTATTTGTGTGACCAAATGATACCAACTATTAATTTGTCAAATAACTAGGTTGACAAGATAATAAAATTAATGGGTTAAAACCTCTTTTACAAATGATTGATTTTGTATACGTCCACACTAACGTGGCATACAAAATTAATGGTGTTTGAGATAATTTTATTTGTCATAAAGTTAGGTTGACAAGATAATTAATGGGTAAAACCCTCCTCTTACAAATGTTGATTTTGTATACGTCCACACTAACATGGCATGCAAAATTCATGGTGTTTTGAGGTGTTGGTAAATTTAAATAGTATTGTTAGAGGAATCAATATTATTTTAAATTTAGAGTCTTTACCAAATATTTGATCAAAGACAGACCAACTATTAATTTTATTAGTCATAGGTTGACAAGATAATAAAATTAATGAATAAAATCTCCTTTTAGAATTTGTATACGTCCACACTATCGTGGCATACAAAATTCATGGGGATTTTGAGATGTTGGCCTTGACCAAATATTTTTGTGATTCTTAGGTTTTCAAATGATTAGTCAATTCCCTAGTTGTTATACTATAGAATAGACTTAATTGTCCCAATTTGTAATGATTGGAAATAGGACTTGGACATTAAGGTAGACTGTCTTCTTAGAACTAAGAACAATATAGGTGTATTTAATTCATTAGTTGAAACATGTTTAGTGGTGTTATCTACCAGAACCTGGAGTGTAGATACAGATGCCATTAATCATGTCCGCAATTCATTGCAGGGTTCCAGGAAACCCGGCAACTAAATGAAAATTAAAACACCGTCCACATGGGCACTACTGTAAAAATGGTAGTTGTTGCAGTGGGAGATGTTTATCTTTTGATAAGAATAAAACATGGATTTTTGAGTAATTGTCTTTATATACCAAGTTTAGAAAGAACTAGTTTTCAGTTTCTAAACTATTCAAAGAACTTGATATTCTGCCTCTTTTACTAACAAAGTTGTTATTAAGAAAAAGAGGGAAGTTATCTGTTCTGGTATGTTGGTTGGCAATTTAAAAATCCAATAACTCCCACGATGCAACAAATGGAAATTAGTAACACTTCTTCTAACTTTAAGAGAAAGCAACCTTCAGAAATGAACCAATTATATCTTTGGCATCTAAGGCTAGGTTATATTATCTTGAGTAGGATTCATTGGTAGCTAATGAACTATTGGGTTCATTAGTATTGGAAATCTTTCCAACCTATGAGTCTTACTTGGAAGGAAAAATAACCAAGAAGCTTTTAAGTCTAAGGGGTATGGAGCCAAAGATATGTTGGAATTGGTTTATTCTGATTTGTGTGATCCTATGATTATCCAGGCAAGAGGTTGTTTCAAATATTTCATCTATTTTATAGACAACTATTTGAGATATAAATACATTTACTTTATGTGCCGCAAGACTAAGTGCTTTGATTAGTTCAACGAGTACAAGGCTGATGCGGAGAAATGTTAAAGTAAAAGTCACTATGGTAAGATAGTAGTGGCAAGTACCTCTTGGGAGAATTTAGGAGTTACTTATCAAAAGTAGGGATTCAATCCCGACTAACTGCACCTGGTACACCCCAACAGAATGGTATAGAAAAAGGAAGGTATAGGACTCTTATGGAAATAAGTAGATTGATGTGTTATTTAGAATATTACCAAAATCATTTTAAGGATATACTCTGGAAACGGAAGTGAATATAGTACCTTCCAAAGTTAGAACTCTCTACTCATATAGAATTGCTGAATAGGCGTAAGCCTATTTCGATGCATATTCGGATTCAGGTAATCCAGCACATATGCCGAAGAGAGACAATTCACTTGTTTGTGGGTTATCCTAGAGAAATGAAAGTATGTTTATAGTCTTAAAAATCAGAAGGTCATTGTTAGCATCAATGACTGATTTTTAGAAAAGGACTATGTAATAAACCATGTGCCCATAAGAAAATTTGTTCTTAAGGAAATAATAAAAGACATGTCTAATCTAGTATCAACTGTACAAGATGAGATACCACAAGGAAACTGCAACACGTATCACAAATGATATACAATTGCAGAAAGTGCCTCGTCGTAGTGGGAGGGTTGTTAGGCAACCTAAAAAGATTCATGTTTTGGGAGAGTTTTTGGACTCGATCCCTGGAGGACATGAACCTGATCTCCGGTCATATGACGAAGCACTCCAAGATAAAAATACAACATCTTGGCAAAAAGTAAATGAATAAAAGAATTAGAATATATGTATTCTAATAAAATCTGGAAGCTTGTAGAACCACCAAATGGTGTAAAAACCTTTAGGTGTAAAAAGTTCTATAATAGGAAAAGAGGGATAGACAGGAAGGTAGAAACTTTCAAAGCAAGGCTTGATGAAGAGGAAACTTTTTCACTGGTAGCCATGCATAAGTCTATTCAGATTCTTTTATCTATTTAGCAAGTGGATGTCAAGACAGCATTCCTTAATGGAAGTCTTGAAGAAAGCATCCATATAAAGCAACCAGAAGGGTTCATTGCAAAGGGCTAAGAGCATCTTGTGTGTAAGCTTAATCAGTCTATGGACTGAGGCAAAGCTTCAAGATCTTGGAACATCCGATTTATCAAAGTAATCCAGACCTATGGATTTATTTAGTAACCGGATAAGTCTTGTGTATACAAAAGGTGTGATGGAAGCGTGGTGGTATTTCTTGTACTATACGTAGAAAACATTTTTGGTAGTTGGAAACAATATCCAAATGTTGTCAGAAGTAAGGGTATGGTTGTCCAAACAATTCGATATAAAGGACTTGGGAGAATGTATATATTCTTGAGATCGAAGTAATAAGGGATCGCAAGAAAAGAATATTTTACTTATCCCAAGCTTCATACATCGGAAAAATCCTTGCTTGTTTTAAGCATGCAAAACTCCAAGAAAGGTTTCTTACCTTTACAGGATGGATAACTTTATCTAAAGATATGTCTCTGTAGACATCAAAGGAGATAAAGGAAATAAAGGCAGTTCTTTATGCTCCGGCTATCGAAAGCCTAAAGTATCCTATGCACAAGATCAGAAATCTATTTTGCCAAGGGCATAGTTAGCAGATATCAAAGTAACCCTGGACAAGGACAGTAGACTACAGTAAAGCATATATTGAAGTACCTTAGAGGCACTAGAGATTATATGTTAGCTTACAAGGCAGTTAATTTCGTCCCTGTGGGTTGCATGGATTTTGACTTCCAATCGGATAGGGACAATAATAAGTCAACCTCGGGGTTTTGTGTTTACTTTAGGAGGTAAAGTCATAACTATGGAAGAGTGATAAGCATAGGTGTTTTTCTAGATTCCACCATAGAAGCTTAGTATATGGCAAGCCTCTAAGGTAGCCATAAAAGCTGAATGACTCAATAACCTCAAGATAGACTTAGATATGATTTCTGGTTTGTCCAAGAATTATTACAATTTATTGTAATAATATTGGTGCAGTAACAAACTCGAAGAAACCATAAGTCTATAAGGCAAGTAAACACAATAGAGCGCAAGTACCACCCAATACGAGAAATCGTATAAATGAGGAGAAGTTGTTGCCGCCTAGATTGCATCAGGTGATGACCTATAGATCCTTTCACTAAGGTCCTTAAGGCAAGAGCTTTTGATGGGCATGTTGAAGGGTTGGGAATCAGATGTATGACAGTAGATATAGTAGCTTAGTCTTTTAGTATAAGTGGGAGATTGTTAGGATGTATACTAAAAGCCTAGCTTTTGGTATAAAAATTTATCTAGAAATAAGAATCACAATGGTCAAATGTCTACATTTATGATAAATGTAGTTGCTCAATTAATTTATATTGAAGATAATATGGTGTGTGGTGTCATACACAGAAGATCATGTTATCGGTTCCTTATAAATTATAAACAGTAGCTCACGACCAAGATGGAAAGGAACAAACCATTGGAAGGTCGTAGTGTAATTAGGTATTAGTTTATCTTAACTATATAATTACACTAGTACACTTAGAGTGTATTGAGTAGGACCATTTGAGTTCATTCCTTTTATACTCACTTTATAAAGGAACAAAGACCTCAGTTATTATGGAAGTGTGTGCTCTTAATCCTAATATAATAACAAGCACATATATTTGATATTTATTTCTTTAATTAATCAATGGGTGAGATTTAGTTCGATGAATCAATAAGCCCGATAAGTTGGGAAATGATATCACTTATAGTGTGTGTTGTTGATTATAGAAGGAAACTGTGTCCTAGAGATACTAGGATGAGAATGTCCCCAAGAGGAGCTCAAAAGGATTGTCATGTTAAACCCTGCAGGTGGACTTAGTCCGACATGACGATGAAGTTGAGTGGTACTACTCTTGGAGCTAGATATTAATTAAGTGAGTTGTCGTAACTTACTTAATTAGTGGACATTTGTTATCTTAAACACAGGGAGACTAACACACTCATAATAAGAAGGAGCCCAAAAATGTAATTTGGGATTGGTGCGGTAGTTCAATAATAATTCTCTAGTGGAATGAATTATTATTGATAAAATTAAGTTGTGTGTTCGGGGCGAACACGGGATGCTTAATTTTATCGGGAGACCAAAACCAATTCCTCCTCTCGGTCCCTATCGTAGCCTCTTGATTATAGAGTACTATACCCACCTATACCCACCTTCTTACCCATCCTATAGGGGGCCAGCCAAGCTAGCTTGGAGACCAAGCTAGGGCCGGCCATGTTTTGGTTCATGGGTGAATTCATGTGGCCGGCCCTAGCTTGAACTCAAGCTTAGGTGGTCGGCCCTATTAAAATAAAAAGGAATTTTATTTTTAAAATTTTTCTTATGTGGATAACATGATTTAAAAGAGAGTTTAAAAATTTAAATATTTCCTTTTATAAGATTCTACAAAGATTAAGAGAAGAGTTAAATCTCTTTCCTTATTTGTAGATTAAAAGGTTGATTTTAATTTTGGTAAAAACTTTCCTTTTAATCATGTTCATGATTTAAAAGAGAGTTTAAAAATTAAATATCTCTTTTATAAAGCTTCTACAAAGATTAAGAAAAGATTAGATATCTTTCCTTATTTGTAGATTGGAAGAGATTTTAATTTTTAAAGATAACTTTCTTTTTATCCACATGTTTAAAAGAAATATTTTAATTTATAAAATTTCCTTTTTATTGACCATCATGAAGGGAAAAATTATTAGAGAAATTTTTTATAAAATTTCCGGAAACAAATTAGGAAAGTTTTAATTCTTGATTGAATTAAATTTCCTTTGCTTGGTTTAAAGTGGTTGGCCACATTGTTGATGAGAAAAAAATTATTTTTAATTAAATAAATTTTCCTTATCAATGGCAAAAGAATTAAGGAAATTTTTATTTAAATTTCCTTATTTGCCAAGGCCAAGGATTATAAAAGAGAGGGTAGAGGTGCCTTCATGGCTAACAACTCTATTATTTTTCCTCTCTCTTTTTCTTCCTTGGTGTGGCCGGCCATCCTCTCCTCTTTTCTTCTCTTTGATGGCCGAACCTCATCCTTCTTGTGGAGACTCATATGGTGGCCGGATCAAGTTTAGAGAAGAAGAAGAAGAAGGAGAGAAAGAAAGCTTTGTTTCTAGCATCCCTTGGAGCATGGTGGTTGTGGCCGAACCTCTTCATTCTAGAAGATGTTTTGATGGCCGAAACTTGCAAGGAAGAAGAAGGTGCTTGGTGGTTCTCATCTCGGAAGATCGTTGCCCACACAACGTCCGAGGTTAGAAGAGGAATACGATAGAAGATCAAGAGGTCTTTCTAAAAGGTATAACTAGTATTTTTCCTTTCCGCATCATACTAGTTATTTTTGGAAATAATACCAAATACAAGAGGCATATGATTTTAGTGTTTCGAATTTATTTTCGATATAGTGTTCTTTTGTTTTTCTTTTCCTTATGATTTGATTGTTCTTTTCGGTTGACCTAAAGTTATTTTAGGAAATTAAATATTAGCTTTCCATAAAAGGTTTTGTCTAGTCGGTGGTGGTTGCTCCCATATCCAAGAAGGCCATGTGCCTCGCCACGTCAGTACTGGGAACCAATTATGGAAATTAATATTTAATGGAATTAATAACTTAAGGTGATTTGGATCGAACGTGTTAAGTTCCGCAGGAGATCCAAGTCTAAACCTAAAAGAACAAATAGATTAAGTTTTGGATCAAACGTGTTAAGTTCCGCAGGCGGTCCAAAATTTAATTTAAAAGAACACATGGTAGCTAGGAAAAAGTTCAGACCTTTGTACAAAATTTTTGTACAGTGGAACCTCTAGGTTTTCCGAGTAGCAACCAACAGTTGCTACCAATCATACACCTGGCACACGTGCACACACAACATATGTATAATCGACATAATTCTCCAACTAGTTCACAACAAACATACTCACAACATAGGTATAAATCATCGTGATACCTCCAACAATGCATACCAACCCGTGTGCAAAAATTAATGTAGGTATAATCGACAATACACCCCCAATAATACTCACAACACATACCAAATGAGTATAATCACTAAATACTTCCAATAAAGCCTAATAGACACAAGTGTACCCACAAATCATATATATTCCACAAGATACCTCGAATCTTACACCGAACACATCTGCACATATCACAACTCAGATTAAATCGACAAAATACCTCCAATAAACCAATCAGACACATACGTCTAACCACTCGGGTATAATATACTAGAAACCCACAACCATCATAACTGGAAATGTATACCAACAATAAACATCCTCTGGGCAAATATATACCCACTACATGTAATTTAACCGTCTATCATAGAACTCCTACATCACATAATAATCAAGTGTATAAACTACACAGGTATGTAAAATCAGCATATTTAATCCAGTCTACCACACCAACCTTATGCTACCTACTCTCATGGTTTAGGGGTATAACTAAATAAAATCAAACATAAAGATCATACAGGAAAACGCAATCATAGACAATCCAACTAGGTACATACAGTCTAAAACTAAAGTACCCATGGAATAGGATACATCGAACCTCTATGGACTGACCAAGCCGACAATGGTATATGGCTAATTCAATCTTTTCCACGTCAGTATGAGTCATATGCTCAAATGTGCTCTAGATACCTAACTAAGCACAAATAATCCAAAGATTCGAACATCTAAAAATAGAGTATGACAGTCCCCTACTAATCGGACCAACATAACTAAATCGGTCATCTACTAACTAATCAAGAATACACTAATCCGTCATAAGCAACTAAGGTATATCAATCTATGACTACCCAAGTCGACAAAAGTAAATCAGTCTTCTACTAACCGATCTAACAAGAGTAAATCAATGTTTACTGTTGAAATTACCTAAGAATAAATGGTATACTACTAGCTAGGTCAACATAAAGATATAGATACTATCCACTACCCAGCTAATAGTAGCAGAGGCTGGTATGTGTCTCAATCTTCTAACCAACAAGTAATAACAGAAGCTAAAAAAAAAACTACTGGTACATGATATGATAAATCACCAGAAACTGTAACCCTTAATCTCTATCAAGGTCGATCATCATTAGTGGTTTACCTAATATATAAAATATATGCAATATCAACTAGACAGGTACTAGTAAAGAGTGCTAATACATGTCATAAACTGTAATAATCAACAGTGCATATACTAATAAAAATGTAGGAAACCAGAATACCAACATGCCTCCTATAGCTTGGAGATGTCCTGCTGCCAAGTCCCAAAACCCGAAAAGTCACATCGAGAAGACCAAAACACGAAATCTGAAACACAAGGAAAATAAGACTCGTAAGCCGATCTTTGATACCAAATAAATTGATATCAAATAAATCTCGAAAATCCAGAACACATAGCAAGTATCGTATACCTGCTCTGATACCACTAAATTGTCACGCCCCGGGGGAGTCCTTGTCCGAAGAAATTTCGGCAGCACCTCCCCTGTACGAGTGACAATCTGAAACATTTATACAAAGCCCTCAGGGCTACATATACCTCGGCCAACACGGCTGGAACAATAACAGAAATAAAAATATAACACAAATTCATCCACGCAGTTTATATCTTCAGCCCACTCGGCTGGAACAAAAATCCAAAACACAGCAGAAAAACGATAGAAAACCTAAATACATGACATGCTAGCCGGCTAGGCTTACACCACACCACAAAACACCACTCCGGAAATAAAATCGAAACACAAGCTAGATACACAATACCAAAGTACAAATGAACAGCAACGAAGACAGATCTTCTGAGGTGACATGGGGACCAGCAGGCAGGATACTCCAAGCGACATCATAAATAACCTGGTACCTGAAAAAGATAGTGTCCACGGGGGTGAGTTCAACAACTCAGCGAATACCAATACACATGACTAGTAAGATATATCTAACAGCAATAAACATGGAATACAGCTTCCTAATCATATATAGGAAAATATGCAAAACTATAAGGCAACTGAGGAAGCTGTACTCACCAGGAACTCCTATCCAGAACAAAAGGGGTCATCAAACCAGATACACAATATGCCTCCTGTATGCATGTCAAACAAATGCATCCACCAAAATGCAGCATATAAGTGCAGCAAACACAAGTAAATAATTGTAATAAATGCATATGGTGCCAATGACATGGTCACCCCTGACGCCAGCCAGTCATCTCACACACAAATGGTGAGACTGAGTGGGTAGGGTTGTGACAACCGTGCACTCTGACGTCACTGCTCCTGATGAGTGACCGAATGGACGGAATGTTGTCGGAGTACACACATACTCCTACCCCAAATCATAAATGGAGGAGCGCAATGCTCTCAACTCCCGGTAAACCATGACGGGGAGGGATCCCTGACGTGCTACCACGCTGTGTCACACTACCCATGAGCGGACCAATGGAGCATCGAACAGAGCAAAACTGGCGTGCTACCACGCTGCGTCACGCTACCCATGAGCGGACCAACGGAGCACCGAACAGTGATGAAACTGGCGATATGCTCTACAATAATGGAGCAATCTATCACGCAACATGCAATCATGCGAATGGTGCATGAAACTAAGCATGCCAATATCCCGAACCAAATCCACATACATATAAATATGTGTACCCTAGTACAAGTAAGTCAAGTCCACAGATCTAGGGTATACAGGTCCTCTATGGTATAACAACCTAGGTCCTGAACATATCCACCTCCATAAAATATATACCAACAATATACATGGACCAAAGAAAAAGGTCTAGGTACACAGATCAGATATGATAGAAATCATAGGTATCAGATAATCTAGATACACATGCCAGAAAAATAAAAATTCAGAACCTAGTCCTAACCTCAGTAAGGTATGGTATGTCACTTACTCTAGGAACCAAGGTACTCATGGAAATAATCACGAAACGTAAATATGGATATATAACAAACGCCCAACAGAACATGCTACGGGTAACAAACAGTGACATACCAAAGGCAAACATGATCATTGCTTGTAGCTATAAAATACTATGCATATCAAATTGACAATATCATAAAAGATAAGTCAAGAGGTACCCGCCTCCAATAGAAAGGTCCAATCCAAAATAGATCCCTCGTCGAGACACCGTCTCGAATCAAAGTCCTGCAGATAACGTGATATACAATTTAGCTACTCTAACAAGTATCATTCAGGTAAACTGAATATCAGGACCGAATAAATATACATATTCCCTTTCCGATTAAGGAAACTCAACTTGAATCAATCCAAAATGGTCATCTAAACTCCAATTATTATAACCCAAGAACAATCTCAAGTAATACCATCCATTTTTATCAACTCCCCAATTTGAGTTGACTTACTAATGAAATCCAAATATGTTAATTAATCCATTTATTGATAATGATCATACTATCAATATCAACAACTAATTAATCAAAATGATACGGGGGAAAAATTTCCAATTCTACAGAAACACATTCCAATACCTAACACATCTTTTCTTCAACATTTAAACAACCTACTACAGAAATAACCTCCCTACTATGTTAACCTAAAATTAAATAAAACTCACCTCACTGTATGAACAACAAATCAAACGCACACACTCCTAGCAAGAATACCTCATCAACCACTAATCCACAAATTCTAAACCCATAAGATCTGATATCAAATCCATCAGCAATCTTGTAATCCAATTTTAAGCTTGCATTCAACAACCTTACCTCCAATCCAGATGCACCCAACAACTTATTCGCTGTTGAAGAAGATTATTGCCGAAGCTGATGGTCTATACAAACCCTAGCAACAATATTCCCAGCCACAGGGATCGCCACAGCTAGGGATCTACAATCCAGAACGTCACTGATCCAGTGACAACCACGGTGACAATCAGGCAGAAAAAGAAAACAAGAATCAACAGCACCAGCACCTTATACCTTCCTGTGACCGAGAGGGTGGTAGTGTCGAGCAGAGTCTGGCGCAATCGGACGACGGTGGATCGACCATAGAGCTCTATCGGAAAGCTGGCATCTAGTTGTCGGCTCCCGGTGAATTCTTGGTGTCCACGGCTAGGGCTAGGAAAGTGGTGGCCAACGTCGGCAAATCGAAATATGCAACGCTGGTGGATCAAGAGAGGAAAACACTCGGACAAACCTCCGCGAGCAGAGGAGAAGGCGGCTCAACCGACGGTGGACAAAAGGCGCCGACACGATCAGGTGGCTTTTGGCACGCGAAGAGGGCGACAGCTCTAGGGCACGGCGACGACACTGGATTCCTGTGGCCGGTGATCGGCGCACAGCTCGGCATGGATGAGGAGGAAGATCGGGCTCGGAGAAGAGGAGGCGGGCGGTATCGGCGCAGAGGAGGTTAGGGCACGGCGTCGGAGAAAATGGCTCTGCACGCGCGCAGGGAGGGAAGAAAAGGAACGACACAGTAACTAACGGGGAGAAAAAGAAATTAAATAAGAAAAAGGAAAATAGAAAAGGAAATAAAACTTTTCCTCATTTAAACGGGGTAGCCTAAACAGGCTTTTCCGGGTCCCATTTTTATCCCCGATAACTCGTCCGTACGAGCTCCGAAAAATTCCCGAAAAATTTCCAAAAATTCCTGAAAATTCCCTTATTAATATTCTCTATTGTCTGGTATTTTACATGTTCGCACTATTCATGGAAGGCACATTCGGTGCTATGGAAGGCACCTTCCAAGGAATAAAATTCAGACTTCATCGTTGATAAGGAGCAACACGTTTGGGATCAGATTTGACACATTGGAGGCACCTTCAAGGTTATGGAAGGTGCCTTCCACACTCTTTATAAGGGTGTCTTGAGGAGCATTCAAAACATAACTTCTATACGAGCTTCTAAGCGTCTAATTAGCTTTTCAACTGCTCCAGCTTCCTACTACTGTCCTTCTACAACTCTGCTATGTCTAATTGTCGTCAATAATCTGACCAATCACTAATGTCGAGCTGATTGCCTTTAGTAACAAAGTATTAATTCCTACACTTAATTACTTCAAACAGAAAGTGTTGTTACACTTTTCGATACTTTTTGTACTAGATCCCCTCTTTTATGATTCTAAAAGAGGTATTTTAGTGGATTACCCATCGATAGGTCAACGGGACCTGAGTCTTAGAGTAGGAGTCGCCGAAGGTTCCAAACCAAGTAAAACTGAACCGTTTCTTTTACTTTTATGTTTTTATTTGTATTTCCACTGCACGTACTTTGATTTCAATATCGAAAAGATAAGTTTTTAAAAACCACATGATTCACCCCCCTCTCACGTGTATCTTGATCCAACAAGTGATATCAAAGCAGGTTCTGCTTTGAATTGGTGCAACCACCAATCAAGCCGGGGAAACGATTTTTAATTCTTTTTTGAATTTTTATTTTTAACGTATCTTATTTGAATTGGTAAAAAATTATCTTTTTAGATAACTATTTCTCATTTAGTTTTTTTGCTCAAAAGTGGTGCAATACAACTCGAGTTGTCGACATATTTTTTCTCTCAAGAACTACTAATCCAAGACCAAGTCTTGGTACCTCCTTTTAGCTTTTCATTTTCAGTGATCAATGACCCAACTTGAGGGATTCAACACTGCTCGTCCTCCTCTTTTCAATGGAAATGATTTTCTTTATTAGAAGAAGACGATGGAGGTCTACTTAAGATGACATCGAGCAATGGCTCACTATCCAACGAGGGTACCAAGTGCTTGTAGATGAAGCAACAAAAGTACTTATCGATCCATAAAGATGGAGTCCATAGGATAAGAAGAAAGCCCAAATTGACTCAAAAGCATTAAACATGATCCAATGTAGATTCACAAAAGAAGAACTCAACCGAGTTGTCCCATAAGAGAATGCAAAGGAGCTATGGGACAAGCTCATTGAACTAGACGAAGGAACCAATGACTCAAGGGTAACGAAACATGATCTATTATTGAATTCTTTATTTAATATTAAAATAGAGTATGGATAAACTGCAAGCCAACTACACACAATGATCAAGGATATCCTCAACGACCTACACATGATCAGACATCAACTCGAGAATCAAGATGTAATCAGGTATGCTCTGAACTTGTTCCCTTAAAACTCACTATGGGCATCTATCGTAGATGCCTATAAGGTTTCAATGAACCTCTTAAATTAAAGTTGGATGAATTATTTTATGAATTGGAGCTGCACAAACAAACTAATGACCCAAAGGTTGAGAAAGGAATTACTTTTCTTGCAGGTACTTTGAAGGGAGCTAAATCCGAAGCTGAAACTGAATCTGAATTAGAATCAGACGAATAAGAGCAATTAGTGAACCTGAATCTCAAGGGTAACGAAACATGACATGAAGAAGATGTCCAAGTCTGCATCCAACAACTCAAAGGCAAACGTCACATGCTACGACTACAACAAGAATGGGCACTTCAAACACGAATGTCTGAACGAAGATAAAGTCAAGAAGACAAAGCAAAAGGAAGCACTAAAGGTGACTTGGGGCAAGTCTTCTTCAGATGGATTGAGAGTAGATGAACCGAAGCAAGCAAGTTACCTCGCACTGATGACAACCAGAGGTGAAATGGATCAAGAAGACGAGTCAGAATATGAGTCTAGCAATGGATTCACATTCGATTCAGACGAACCAACTGGGGTAAAATTTAATTACATTGCAAATTTCTTTAAAATCATTTCATGCCTAAAAAAAAAGTTAACTAAAACTGAGGAACACACTAAGCTCCTCCTTAAAGTAAATAACATCCTTAAGGAATAACTGAGCTTGATCTCTTTAACTGACCAAATTCAAAATAAAAATTCAACTCAAGCTATAAATCTTGAGGAAGAAAAAATTGTTTTGAAAAATTAAATTTAAAAAATTAAAAAAACAGTTGGAAAAGTTTACCTTAGGATCCAAGTATCTAATATGATACTTGGATCGTAAAGAGCTTTGTATAATAAATCCGGACTCGGATACAAGTCTAACTCAATATTTAAATTATTTTTAACTCTAACTCAAAATAAAAAAATAACCAAAGCTTGGGTTCTGAAAGCGTGTCTAACCATGCAAGTAGGACTCAATCAATACTATGTACCAAAAAATAAAATTCACTACATAAATCAAAATAGATCAAATAGCTCACTCTTAAATTCAAAAATTAAATCTTTAAAAATAAACTTAAACCTAAAGAATAAAATAAAAACAAATAAACCTTAATTAAACAAAAATAAAATTAATCTAAACTCAAACTATAACCAAGTCTATTATAATTATAAAGCAAATTGACATAAAACTAAAACCTAAAAGCTTAGTAATTTAGGGGAAGGCTCCAAGTTAGTTAACACCTTCAAAAATTAATAATTTATATGACTGGGTAATTACGACTAGAATAAATTGTAACGACCCAATTTTCCCTATTTCAAGTTCTAAAAGTCCATAAAAATATTTGAAAATACTTTTAAAATATTCTAGAGATTTTTAGGAATTTTTACGTAATTTTTGGAGGTCGTTTAGTAGGGTTACAAAAAGAAAGAAGTTTTAAAAAAAACGTTGAAGGTGAGATTCGAACCCACGACCTCGGGTCGGACGGACCCAAGCAAAACCAGCCCAACCAGCTGAGCTACACGGTTTTGTTAACCTTATATGGTGAGAAATAAGTTTATAGCATAGTTAATGATTAGGGAATAAATTTGGAAAAAATGCGCGGCTGAGGGATTGAAGCCGAGACTTCTTGCTTCGGTTAAAAGCCGATTAACCAGCTGTGCCAGCGAGTTTTGTTAATTAAGGAAAGAACGAATTATACTTAAGGTATAGTTTTGTTTAAACCCTAGTATAAGAAAAGGAATTTAGGTTTCTTATCGGAAAATCAAAAACTTCTCTCAAAAATCTCCTTCTCTTCTCACGCGGCGACGCCGTTCTTCTCTCGGGCGGAAACACGAAGGAGCTAGGGTTTTCACCCTCCGGCGGTCGGCGAAGGCTCTTTCTGGCCGATCTTCACCCGTATGTGACCACCTCGACCCGGGGAGCTCGGAAACAAAAAGGAGCCGCGGGATTTGAAGTTTCTCCGAATCTTTGAAGCGATTTCTTTGGTTGTAAGTCCAAGCAAATCACGGTGAGTTGCTTCTCACCTGCAGTAGGAGTAGTTCCGAGCTTTGATTTGTTTTCATGACTTTCGGATTTTAGGTTGTAGAGATTTTGGTTTTATGCTTACTGCCGTGAGTTAGATTTCTGAAGCATGTAGTAGGAGTAGTTTTGGATTTTGTTCCTTCTTGATTTCAAGTTATGTTGTAAAGTTTGTTGTCCTAAGCAATGAGCATGAAGAACAATTAGGATTCTAGGTTTCCAGTAGCAAATGGTTTACAGCAAGTTTCCCCTTTCACCGTGAACCTTACTACTGATCAAGCACATCTAATTAATAAGACAACACCTATAAATAAACATCAAGGAATAAATCTAGTTTAATACTTGTGAACTAGATTGTCGGACTAGCTGACATGAATAAACTTAATAAATTAGTATAAGTGTGAGGAATAAACTATGTTAGTATTAGGTTCCCAAGGCTAACATAAACTAGTTCAATTACTGCTTTCTATAAATTGGTAGTGATGCTATTATATTGTTTGTTTCCCAAACTAGTTTACATCTGTTCCCATGCAATTATAGAACCAGATTTGAGTTTTGTTGGAGCTGTATTCATTTTTGGTTGTGCTGTATGAGTTTTTGGACAGAAATGGCAGCTTGTAATCTCACTCGTTTTAAGTGTCTTATCAGGTTTTATCATATTCAGATTTGATACTGTGCTTGTTTATTGAAGATTTCCATGTGTGCAAGATTAATCTTATTGGAGAGGTTCTTGTGTTGTGGAATTGGCTCCTGTTGGCTTCAGATTTTTGTATCAAACATCTAGTTTTCTTTGTGTAGCAGTAGGTGTGCACAATTAATGAAGCATGAGCAGATTTTTAGTTGCATTTAGCTCATAGAATTCTTGTTGATTAGAATAAATTCTCATACGAACAACCTCTAATTTCCATAAAGCAGTTTGTTTCTGTTTAATTACAGATAGTATATCTTGAGCATGCAATTATTAGTTCCTTTGCTATTACATAAGCATGAGTTTCTATCTTTAAGAACTATAAGCAAGAAAGACTAAGGTCTAGACTTGATTTCAATTCCAGAAGATTGAATATCAAAAGCGCACACAAGGTGTTTGCTTAAATGCCAAGTAAGGGCAAGTATAAAGAAGTTATAGTTAAAAAGAAAGTATTTTACTTTTTAATGGCATGTACCGGACACGAGGTCCAGGACACAAGGTCCATTGGGTGGGCTCCTAGATCGCCCCTAGGCACAAGATCGCCTTGAAGTACCTTAGTAGTTTCGGGATTAGCTACCTCGACTCTTACTAAGGATGCGCGTAAATTGGTACAATGCCGGGCCCAAAAGAAGTTTATTATTATTTTGAAGTATTAAAGTATAAATTTTTGAAACAAATGAAACGAGCTTCAAATCTGTCTAGAATTAGAAAATTAGTTTCTTGTTATTTGAAGCATGCAGTAGTAGTTTCAATTGTTTCCTTGCTATTAGATTATTCAGCATGTTTAGTTTTACATGTTTAGTAGTTTTACATGTTTAGTAGCTTTACATGTTTAGTAGCTTTACATGTTTAGTATGCTTCTTTTATTGGTTTATGAGCATAATTAGCTATACAATGATTAGCATTTCAGTTAGCATGATTTCCTTTGCTATTTATGAGCATGAGTAATTTTATATATTAGCATTCAGTTTTAGCATGTTTTTATTTATATACATGCATATCGAGTTTTTGTGAGTAGATAGCGCTCACTAAGCTTTATGCTTATAGACTGCACTTCCTCCTACTGCAAATAAAGGAAATGAAAAGATTTAGCAAGGAGGGTGACAAGGTGGTGGTGATGAAGGTGTGTGATGGCTGGACTATGGGGAGATCAAGGGTTTGCTAAGGAATTGTTAAGACTTTTCTGTTTAGAGTTCTTTAGTTTTCTTTTAATGTTATTATGAGTCAATATTGTAATTAAGTTTATTCCGCGTTTGTAGTTGGGTTCTATTGATGGAGTGATATTGATGTTTACTATTGTTAGGGTAGTTTCCTTCTTTTATTTGTGATATTATACTGCATGGTTGTGAAGATATATGTTCCAGCCGCCTGTGGCTGAGTATAGTTTGTTTGTATTGATGATTTGGTCACCGGTATAGGGGAGATTCTGCCGAAATTTTTCGGTAGAGATTTCTCGTAGTTAAGTAGCGTACCGGTTAAGTAGAGTTAGTAGTTAAGTAGCGATCACTCTTAGAGAGTAGTAGTAGTAGTAAGAAGGGTGGTCGTTACATAAATAGGGATAAATGTTTATCCTGATAAATGATAATGCTGAAGTTTTAGATGATAGTAGGTTGGAAGCTTTGCCTATGCATGTCTAGGAAGATATGACTTTGGCTTGGTGCATTTATCTTAGTGGAACTAACTGAAACTAGCTCTTACTAATCCTAACTGATTAGACCAAAGTTTTATATTAAGTTCAGTGGACAGGGCTATTTAAAAAATTTTGAAGGCCCGGTTACTCTAATGATGTCCAGGGGACTCACCACAGCTTAGAAGTTTATCCAAAGAATGTCTATTTTTTGGGCTAAAGCTAAACTTGAATTTAACACAAGTTAAACCAAATTCTGAAATTCAATTTAACTCATCTTATAAAATTATAAGATTCTCTGATTGAAAATATAGATCGGGTGAGATGACTAATGATTCAAATTAAAATCAAATTATATTCAAATTAAAATTAAAATTAAATTAAATTTAAATTTAAATTTAAATCAAATTAAAATTAAAATTAAATTTAAATCAAATTAAATTTAAAATTAAATTTAAATCAAATTAAAATTAAAATTAAAATTAATTTAAATTAAATTAAAATAAAATTAAATTAACTCAAACTCAACTTAAAAGCTTAAAAAAGGGTTATTTGTTCGTAGTTCTCCCTTCAAGGCACCTTCCAACCGAATCTTTCCACCCTTTCTCCACTTCTTCCAAGATTTTCAACAATGTCTCCTCGGTACAATCTAACTCAATCTATCTAGTTATTTTTAGCTATTTGTACATTTTTTCTTGAATGTTTTGTATGTATATAAATTACTTTAGGAAACAATGAATTATTATACCATCCCAGCCTAGTTCAAGCAGGACCCCCTCTGTCGATGCTAGATTTGCCACTAAGCAACTTAGGCTAGATTTTTTTTATAGTATTCATATATTATACTTATATTTAGGTTTTTGAATAGGTCGTTCTTCATTCGATATTATGCCCCTATTATAGAGGTCATTGACTATTACTAGTTAGATAAGCTAGTTTATGATAGTCATTCAGTAAACTTAGACTTGTGTACTCAGTTTTATAACAATTTAATTAAGATTGATGATGTGACATACTCTACTAGAGTTGGTGGGAAGGACTTTAGCTTCTCCCCCATTCTATTGTATCTATTGTATGATAGTTTAGGACTTAGGACGTCTGGCTATCCATTTTTGTGTTACCCTAGTATAGATTTGTCATTTGGCGAACCCTACTCCCACATTACATTAGATACTATCCATATGTATTTTTTTAGAGAGGAGAGATTACCTACTATGACTAACTTCAAGTCTCTCTCTCTTAAGGTTCAAGACTATGTCCTATATTGAGTCTTGACCACCTATATTTTCTTGATCACATCTCGCGATGTTGTGATGATACGACCCTCCCACTCCTTCCTGTATACACTATGCCAACGTCTAGACATCAATATTGCATTACACATATTTCAGAATGTCGTTCATGCATCCAGTCTCATCACTAGGCAACAGGTTCATATGTCTTATTGTCACATCTTGATGCACATATTTTCGATCATAGGGGTAGATATGACCTAGGGTACGCCCACTTCCTTTAGTGTGTATGATGAGATTGATCAACGTCAGCTTGCATTAGTGCATATAGACATCACCTCTCAGAGGGGACTGGCTTGGAGAGTGGGACCATAGCTAGATGCTCCAGCGAGGCTGAGGACAAGTTTTAATCCATCATTCTGGTCGAGGGGGAGGAGTTGCCGACATTTACGACTGAGGAGCTCTTTAGACCTCTTCTGACCCACTCTCAACCTCGACCCAGACCTCGACTTTGCTATCCATCGAGGACCAACGTGCTCAACTTGAGGAGTCTTTTAAACAGATCTGACAGTCAGTCTTAGATAGATTCAGCACTATTCAAGGAGAGATAACCACCAAATTCTCCTCTCTCCGGAAGGAGATAACTATAAGATTTCAGCAGATACTTCGGGCTTTATAAGCACCTGAGTAGCCCCCACCTCCATTAGCTGATGATGACCAGATCTAATTATTTTTAGTAAATTGTTATACATTGTATATATGGTTGACTTAATCTATACAGTTAGCTACTTTTTGTCACTTTATTTTGATAATCCTTTTTAGACTAGGACTGCTATTTTCAAACAATTTTCCAATGATTTACAAATTCTAGGGGAAATTATTTACTTATATTTTTTAAAATTCCCATTTTCTTAGTATTTCAAAATTAATTTTGGCCATAGACTAGATCAAATTTGTAGAAAGTATGTTCCTATAGATTTAGAATTTAAGCATCTCATAAATACAATAGGTCTACTTTGGTTGTATATTTACAAACTTAGAATGACGTGAGATGCATAGGCCTATTGCTCGGACTTTAGATGCTTATATCAGTACATCAACACAAATATGGGTGAAAAATATCAAAATTACAGAGATCAGGTTAAGTAATCTATTTTAGTCAAACACTAATTGGATACATTTACTTAACTTGACAAACCAAGTGAACATTACTATTTTATGATAGTTAGTTAGTAACTAATAGTTAGTAACTAATAGTTAGATATTTAAGGCAAATTTTTAGATGAATATTTTTTTTAAATATATTAGATTCAGGGAGAGGATAATTGAAATGATTTAGAGAACACTACTAATAGTGAGATGATATAGAGAACACTACTTTTAATCATTTCTAGTCAAGTATTAATATTCAGGGACAATGTTAATGCGCTGAGACTAGCATGTAGGTCAACTCGATGACTTGATCTCACAAGTCATGGATATAGAGATATCAAGTTGACACATGGGTATACATTAGAGAATGTATACTGAATGACCCGCCATGAGAAAGTATCATGGATCATTATATGAGTGTCATATACTTTCTCATGTGACTATTAGTATAAATATAAGTCCTTGGACCTGAAGTCACCATGGTTCCCTACATAAGGAGTTGCATACTTTGGCTTCGTCAAACGTCACCCGTAACTGGGTGGACTATAAAGGTGATTACTGGGTATGTAACAAATTATGTGGAGGATGTGAGTGATGTACATGGGATCTATCCCTCCTATATGACGGGCGTGACATCGATATTCTTGATAGAGTGAGACCACTAAGTGCATGACCATGCCCAAATGAGTCAATATGAGATGTTGAGCTCATTTGATTGAGTGAG
This sequence comes from Zingiber officinale, assembly GCF_018446385.1. NCBI lineage: Eukaryota > Viridiplantae > Streptophyta > Magnoliopsida > Zingiberales > Zingiberaceae > Zingiber > Zingiber officinale. Next base: position 21,949,360 of record NC_055989.1, read on the forward strand.
TCTACTTGAGATTCAAGATTTAGATTGATTAGAGGATGACACGGTCTATGCCTCACATTGATCAATCTAGATGTCAAGGATAGAAGGACACTTGTCATATATTGTGAAGAGTCACAATTAGTAGTCACAAGGTGATGTTGGATCTCAACATTCTTATAACTTGGGTAGTAATGATGTGTTGCTAGATACCGCTCATTACTTATGCTTCTAAATGAGTTTAGTAGCATTGCCAATGTTATAAGAACCTATAGGGTCACACACAAAGGGTAATTAGATGGAGATTAGGTTCATTTGATGAACCTAAAGGATTAGGTCCATGTGATGAACCAAATTGGATTAAGAGTAATCCAAATTAGACTAATTGAGTTGGACTCAATTTGGTTCATGTGTTAGATGAGTCTAATTTGGACTTAGACTCATTGAGTCAATTTAATTCAATGAATAGAGATTCATTAAATTAAAATTGACTTGAACCAATGATTAGATTTGATCAACCATGGGAGAGAAGTGGTCAAGTTTGACTTGACTTGAGAGGAAGATGAAGGGTCAAGTTTGACTTGACCATTTGTCACCTCATTGGTGAATTGGCAAAGAGTGGGCCAATGATGATGCTCCACATCATCATGATTGCTTAAGTGGGATGCCACCTCATGGGAGATATCAAGAGTTGTGACTCTTGGTATTCCATGGAGGTTATTAACCTCATTCATGTGGTCGGCCACTCATTCATGGGGTGAGTTTTCATTTCTTTTGTGTAACTCTCATCTTCTTCCTCAAGCTCTCTCTTCTCTCCCTCTCCTCCACCTTGGCCGAACCTTTCAAAGGTGCTAGCACACCTTTTGTTTGGTTTCTCCATCTCTTGCTTGTGTGGATACACATAGAGGAGTATCTACTTTGATACTCTCGAGATCTGGCGAACCTTGGACGAGCGGAATTAGCGAAGGGCATCGCATCAAGGGTAAAGCTCTTCTCCTTTGTAGATCTAGTTTAGATCTAGGCTAGAAACTCGTACTCGAAGTTTTACGTAAATTTTATTTCTTCACACGGATCCGATGGCGGGGTTTCGGGGTTTCCGCAACATAAAAAGCGGTTTTTGCATCCCGAAAAACCCAACAGTGGTATCAGAGCCACGTGCGAAGTGAGTACGAGTTTCATTTGTATTTTTATGAAAAATCATTTCTGTAATATTATGTAAATTTACTGTTTTTATAGATTTTATGGGTATTTTTCTCGTAGATGTGAAGCACAAGAGTTTAGACACTTGTAGGCTTCGACTACCGAGAAATTTTTTCTAAAACGGCAAGGTTTCACCCCCAAATCATTTTGGAACAGCGGACTAAGGCACTGTAAGATCACTTAGGAACACTCGCGATGGTTATATCGCAGGTAGGGGTGCTGCCCCTAACCCCGCAAAGGGCTTCGTTCTGCGATTGCGCCCGAAAATCGCTAAACAGGACCGCCGGGAATTTTTACTCATAAAATCGTAAAAATATTAGACAAAAATTACAGAAATTTATGGAAATTACATAATTTAGAATTGTGTATCATTTTGTGATGGTCATGACCCAAAAGACCCCAATTTGATTGGAAATTGTGTTGTAATTCTTAATACGGTCTGCGTGCCGTCATGTGATTGTGCGTGTTGTATATTTGATACGCGACCTGCGCGTCATGCCTTTCTATTTATTTATTCCTATTGTAAATAGTTTAGACTCGAATGTAACTCGAGTTTCACCTTTTGTAATGTACAAAAATGAGGCGGTGGAAGGTTCACTCGAGACAGAGTTACGAGGAGAGTGCGAGCAACACAAAGTGGTCAAAGGAAGGAGCTTGAGAAGCTGTTGACCTTAGGTTGACCATCCGATCTTCTCATTGACTTGAGAAGATCGTAGTAGGGTCATGACTAATCACAAAATTAATTAATTTCTTGTGTGTGTATATGTGATGCATGCTAGATTAGTAATTAATTAGTGCCTTAACGATTAGATTAGATCTAAGTCGCGCACATGATGCACCTCCACGATTAGATTAGATCTAAATCGAGTATATGATACACATCGTCGATTAGATTAGATCTCAATCGCGTCAACTCAAAAATGCCTACCATGCCGTGATGCCTACCATGCCGTGATACCTATCACTACCTCAATCACATGTTGTTGTTGAATCTGCTAAAGCAGAGCAACACATATTATCTTGGTAGGGTACGGAGGGACAATCTTGGTCCCACCTATCAACGCATGGGTGAGTAAAAACTCAATTAGATTGAGTACAACTAGTTAAATCAAGTTTAATTGTAGGCATTTATCCAATAGTTGGAAGATGGGACAAAATCATGTTTATATTAACTCTTGGGCGTATTAGCCAAAGCTAACTCGAGTTTTAATATAAATGCGGATATTGATCCTATATACAAGAGTTGCATAGAGATGTAATTGGTAATTAGTTACCTACCGATCATACTAAGTCTTGGGCGATTTAGCCAAAGCTAACTCAGGGCATAGTATGATGTGGATCTTGTCTCACATGAATTATAGAATTCAGTGGGAGCATCATTTAATTAAAGGCCTAATTAGATGATTAATTGGAATATGATATTTATTTTCTGTATTTTTCTGTTGTAGATTACCATGTCGTCAAACACGAACTCCTTCTCCCTGGGTTTTGTCCTTGATAATGACAAGCTCAATGGAGCTAACTTCCTGGACTGGTACAGGAACCTAAGAATTGTTCTCACACAGGAAAGAAAATTGTACGTCCTGGAGCAGTCCATTCCTGAGGCACCTCTTGCCACTGCCACGCGAGCTGACCGTGATGCTTATAAGAAGCATCAAGATGACGCATTAGATGTGTCCTATCTTATGCTCGCGACCATGAACTCTGAGCTTCAGAAGCAACACGAGTTGATGGGAGCTTATGATATGGTTGAACATCTTCGTCAACTATATCAACGACAAGCTAGGCACGAGAGATTCGAGATCTCTAAGGCACTATTTTAGTGCAAGATGCAAGATGGGACTCCCGTCGGCCCATATGTACTCAAAATGATTGGGTACATAGAAAACCTACAGAGGTTGGGATTCCCACTTGGCCAAGAGCTGGCCACTGACCTGATCTTGAAATCCTTGCCAGATAGCTATAGTCAATTCGTTCTAAATTATAACATGAACAAAATTGACAAGCTACTGCCCGAGCTACTTAGCATGTTGAGAACTGTTGAGCTCAACCTTAAGAAGGTTAAGCCCAAATCTATTCTGATGGTTCAGAAACACAAGGGCAAGGGAAAGCCCAAAGGTAAGGGAAAGTCACTAGCCAAGGGTAAAGGCAAGACACTGAAACCCAAAGGAGGGGTTGCCAAGGATGCTACCTGCTTCCACTGCGGTCAGACCTGGCACTGGAAAAGGAACTGCAAAGTTTACCTGGAAGATCTTAAGAAGAAGAGAAGTGAGACTTCCACTTCAGGTATCTATGTTATAGAAGTCAATCTATCTATTTCTTCATCATGGGTATTAGATACCGGATGTGCTTCTCACATTTGTACTAATGTGCAGGCACTGAGAAATAGCAGGGCATTGACGAAGGGCGAGGTGGACCTACGAGTAGGCAATGGAGCACGGGTTACTGCTGTTGCTGTAGGAACTTATCATCTATCTCTGCCTTCTGAGCTTGTATTAGAATTAGATGAATGTTGTTATGTGCTTGCTTTAACTAAGAACATAATTTCAGTTTCTTGTTTGGACAAGAAAGGTTTTTCATTTATAATAAAGAATAAATGTTGTTCAGTTTATTTAAATGATATGTTCTATTGTAGTGCACCTCTGATGAATGGACTCTATATTCTAGACCTTGAGAACCCTATCTATAACATAAGTACCAAGAGGTTCAAGTCAAAAGACATGAACCAAACCTATATCTGGCACTGTCGCTTAGGTCATATAAATGACAAACGCTTATCCCAGCTCCATAAAGATGGTTTGTTGGACATATTTGATTTTGAATCATATGAGACATGCGAGTCATGCCTACTGGGCAAGATGACCAAGACTCCCTTTAGTGGACACAGCGAGAGAGCGACTGACTTGTTAGGACTTATACATAGTGATGTATGTGGCCCTTTCAATGTCACTGCTAGAGGTGATTATAGGTACTTCATTACATTTACTGATGACTTCAGTAGATATGGTTATGTGTATATGATGACACATAAATCAGAATCCTTTGAAAAGTTCAAAGAATTTAAGAATGAAGTACAAAATCAGCTTGGCAAGAGTATTAAGATACTTCGATCAGATCGAGGTGGTGAATACCTTAGCCATGAGTTTCGTGACTATCTTGCTGAGTGTGAGATTCTATCTCAACTCACTCCTTCTGGAACACCACAGTGGAATGGTGTATCCGAAAGGAGGAATCATACCTTATTAGATATGGTACGATCTATGATGAGTCACACAGATCTTCCCATGTATCTTTGGGGCTATGCACTAGACACAACAGCCTTCATTCTCAACCGAGTTCCATCTAAGGCTGTAATAAAGACACCATATAGGATATGGACTGGGAGAGATGCTCAGGTGTCTTTTATGAAGATTTGGGGTTGTGAGGCTTACATTCGACATCAAGTCTCGGACAAATTGGGACCCAAATATGATAAGTGCTATTTTATTGGATATCCCAAGGAAACGAAGGGATATTACTTCTATATTCCCAGTCAACACAAGATAGTTGTGGCTATGACTGGGGTATTTCTAGAAAGGGATTTTGTTTCTAGAAAGACTAGTGGGAGTACGTTCGATCTTGAAGAAGTTCAAGATGTAGACCATAGCACTGAAGCCTTGATGGAAGTTGAACTGGAACCACAAAGTGTTGTGGATGATGTTGTTCCACAAAGAGTTGAGGAACAACAACCAGTTCAAGTAGACCTACCTCTTCGCAGGTCTGATAGAGGACGTTGTCATCCTGAGAGATACTCATTTCTGTTGTCTGACCATGATGATGTTGTGCTCATTGAGGATGAGCCAACCTCCTATCAGGAAGCTGTGATGAGACCAGATTTCGAGAAATGGCTAGAGGCCATGAGATCCGAGATGGAATCCATGTACACTAACCAAGTATGGACTTTGGTTGATCCTGTAACACCCACTAAGCTTTTAAGATAAATATGAGAATGATGAATTTACCTTAGAAAAATATTAGTAGAATGTTGAACCAAAAAGAAATAAAAAGAAATAAAAATAGGGAATGGTCAAGGATTGAACCTTGAACCTCTCATGATGTAAATGATAGGATTAATGGGTAATAACCAGTTGGGATAGGAATAATATATTGATAGTGATCCTGTCCGAACCAGAAGTCAACAGACGCTGGGCATGTGGCGCTCTTCGGCTCGCTGATGTAGACCTCCCACTGGTGGCGCGACGCTCCAGCTAGCCTGCACAGAAGTCGAGCCGGGAAGGGGTTCCCGGCGGCGACCCTCCGACGCTCAAGTCAGGTAAGCTACGATGAACGAAGTGGCTTCCAAAGTCTCTGAATGCGTACCTCCGGCGAAGTCTGAGGCTCTTTATATAGAGTTGTGAAGGGTTAGGGAACGCATACCGAGGTGCATATGTGTCCTCTGTCCTTTCCTCGGTATGCAGTTGTCAGAAAGCTCACCTGACCCATACCGCTACAGTCAAAGCATGTCCTCGATGGGACAGCAGAATCCCCTGTCACAAGATTTGGAGCATGGCCTACACGTAAAACATACCTGCTGTCAGAAAAAGACCTCCCTTGTCCTTTTCCCCTTTGCTTCAGATCTAGCGTCCGGGCGGACAACTCCCTCAACATCCGGCCGGACATCCGCAGTGGTTTACTTGTGCTTTGTGGAGACTAATAAACAGGGGTGCTTTATGACTGTGGTCGGTCAAAAGGTCAGCTCGGTCCATGACCTTTTTAACTGAGCGTCGGAACCCCGATTTGACAGGGTGCCTTCCAACCATAAGTGCGAGCCGGCCAGACCCGTCCGGGTATTCGATTCCATCGTCCCGACCTTCTATGGTCGTCCATCCGGTCGGACCACACTCCTCCCGGATGGGCGGCTACTCCGGTGAATTCCACTCGGCGTTGACATTGCAAGAGAGAGGGGGGGCCCGCTCTTACCACCGGATCAGATAGCAAAGGAGGGAAACTTATGATAAGGGCGAGAGTAAAAGCTAGCCAAAAGAAAACAAGAAAAGAGCAAGAGAAAGGCAACTTGCCTTCCTTCTTTTCTCTCCCTCTTCTTCTTCTTTTGCCGTGACTTAAAGAAGGGAATTAAGGGGATTCATTCCCCCTTGTTTCATCATGAATGATGAGAACAAATAAATAAATAAAATAAAAATAAAAATGAAAAAAAGGGGCTAAGGGAGAAGGAAAGCAAAAACCAATTTTGCTACCTCTTCCCCCTTAACATAAAAGAGAGTATGTAAAGAGAAGATTTTATTTTTCTATCATTTCTCTCATTCTCTCCTCTCCATCACCGAGAACCTCAGCCCCCTCTCCTCCATTTTCGGCTCCCAAAAAAAAACAAGGTTCCTCCTAGAATACAAGGAAGGCTACCAAGGGAAATCAAAGGAGGAGAACAAGAAGAAGAGACCTCTTCTTCCATCACCACACTTTAGAACCACAAGCGAAAAGGATGTAAGCTTCCCCTCACCTGTGGTACAAGGGATTTTAATGTGTTTTTGGATTTTATGAGGATTTTAAAACCTAGAAACAAAGTTGTGAAAACTCAGCCAAAGAAAGGACTTGTTGATCCTAGGAATGTTTAATATAAGCTTTGATTCATGATAAGTTTTCTATGCTTTGTAAGAAGGTTTTCTCTCATATTTTTATATACATGTGATGTTGGATTAGGGATGTATCTAACCCTAGAGTTTCGGCCAAAAAGGTTTTGTAAGGGCTAGGGAATTTAATTGTTTACCTAACTTGCACAAAACCCTCTAAATAAATGGTTAAGGATCCATTATCGTTTTCATACTTGAAGGTTACTTGGAACCAAAAGTATCCCACTCACAAGTTTTGGCCAAGGAAGGGTTTAGGGTTAGGAAGACTTTGAATTTAAACTTACCATGTTTATATGATAGAATATAGAGTTTCTCAAAGAGTTGCATGCTTGTATGTTGAGAGAAACTCATGAACATCACTTCTAAAGTTTCGGCCATGGTAAGGTGGATGCTTTAGAATAGCTTAAACAGATTTTTAACATGCTCAAAACTTCCATGACAATAAGATATGAAAGTTTTTTGATGCTCCCATGCTTAATTAGAGTATAGAAAAATTGGTTGCATGATATATGTTAATTAAGACCACAAGGGTCCTAGCTTGTTTGTGAACCAAACTTGTAAGTATAGTTTCTTTAATATTTTTGCCATGAAACTTGTTTAGGTTTTCCATAATTTAGGCCACCTAAAACCTAGTTTAAAGACTTGGAAGGTTTCGGCCAAACATATGCTATGAGAAAAAGAAAGGAAAAAACCTAGGAAACCTAAGACACAACTTGAATGTATGCTTATAGTGCTTGACTTTTATACATGTTATGAAATGTGTTATGACTTTCTATGCTTTTATGCCATTTGAACAAATTCCATGCTTGATGAGGTTCAGCCATGTAGGGTTTAAAGACCTAGAAACCTTAAAATTTAGACCTCATGTGTTAAAGATGCTTCTTATGAAATTGAGATAACATGTTGATTGTGTTCACATGCTTATATATTTAACTATGATTCAATTGGACACCTTTGAGTCTCGGCCATGAAGGGAATACATGCTTTACAAACCCTAGAACTTACTTGAACATGCTTATGTCACTCTCCATGAAATATGAAATGTAGAAAGCTAAAATTTACATGCTATATGTTGTTAGTGACCGAAATTGATGCTAAGGAAAGTTTCGGCCATGATTACTTGTATGAGGCCACTTATGAATTTATACATGATGTTAGAGTAAGTTCACATGCTTGTATGCTTGCTTGAAACCCTAAATGAGTACTTGTAAGTTTCGGCCAAGACATAATTTTAAGGGCTTAAAGGAGTTAGGAACTAACTCAATTGTGCTTACCATATTCCTTGAAACAAATGCTATAAATATGGTTAAGGTTTCCATGCTTTATGTCATTTAGAACCTTGTTTCACATTTGTTAAGGTTCGGCCAAATGAGGTTCAAGGACTTGGAGAACTTAGAGTCCAAGTAAATCTTGTTTATAATACTTCCTATGAAAATGATATGTGGATGAATTAGGTTCTACATGCTTGGATGTTGTTTAAAACCTAAATTGGCACCTAAGAGGGTTTTGGCCAAGATAAGAACCCAAGGGATTAGGAAGCTTAGTACCCAAGTTAATCATGTTACATTGTTCCTTATGATTGGATGAGCACATGATACACTTTTATGCTTAGACATGTATGCTTGTGAGCTATACAAGATGAGAATTTCTACGATATGTTATGAGTTTAGAATATGCATGCTTTATGTTATGATATGTGGGAAAATTATGCATGCTTTGATGATATGATATGAGTTTAAAATATGCATGCTTTATGTTATGATATGTGGTTAAATTATGCATGCTTTGATGCTATGTTAAGTGCTTAAGATATGCATGCTTTATGTTATGATATGTGGTTAAATTATGCATGCTTTGATACTATGTTAAGTGCTTAAAATATGCATGCTTTCATGATATGCTATGTGGTTAAATTATGCATGCTTGATGATATGCTTTATGCTTAAAATATGCATGTTTTTATGATCTATGCCTATGTGATGCATATTGTTATGATATGATGTATGCCTAAGTGATGCATATTTTTTTTTATGGTATGATGTATGCCTAAGTGATGCATACCTTTATGACATGATGTATGCCTAAGTGATGCATACCTTTATGATATGATGTATGCCTAAGTGATGCATACTTTTATGACATGATGTATGCCTATGTGATGCATACTTTTATGATATGATGTGTGTCTAAGTGATGCATGCTTTTATGATGTATGATATGTATAAGTATGACATGTACTTTACTTTATATGGCTTGTACCATGGGTGGGCTCCATAAGCACCCCGGGGTCGATGGAATAAGACTCGGGCCTCGTTAGGGATGGGCTCCTAAGTGCCCCTAGGTCGATGGAGTAAGACTCGGGCCTAGTATGTTTGCCTTGTAGGGTTCAAGACTTGCTACCTTGGACCTACATAGGTTGCGCGCAATATGTAAGTGGTACATAGCCGGGAACCCCTTTAAGTTGAGATTATGTTCAAGTATATATATATGTAAGAAGAAATGGTTTTAAAGGTCATGAGACATACACATGTTTTTCGGATACATGTTTTCCAAAATCATATTGCATATGCCTTATGATGATTTATGATATGCCATGGTTAGATATGATTATGTTATGTTTCATGATATGTCCATGTGTATGTTATGTCATGACTCCTTATGATGATATGCCATGGTTAGATAAGATTATGTTATGCTTCATGCTATGCTTACGCTATGATATGCCATGACTAGTTATGATTTCTTCATGTTGCATGATATGCTTAAAAGAGTATGTTACATTATGTCATGACTAATTGAAATGATGCCATGTTGAGACATTCTTTGATTATACTATGATTTTCGGTTTTAGTGAGTAGAAAAGGAACTTACTGAGCCATGAGTGCTCACAGCTTACTGTCCTTGTACCACAGATATAGGAAAAAAGCTGGATAAGCTAGAGGAGCAGCAGGAGGGGCAAGGAGATGTGTGTGGCAGTGGCTAGGTAACCAAATAAGAACCTGCTTTAAAAACTTTTAAAGAACTACGCTTTGGTATCATGAATTGTAGTACCTTATGTGTGACTTGATGTTATGTTTCTACTAATTTTGATATCATGTTATTGAGGCCATGATAGTGTAGTTCGGTTTTGATGAAAAGAAAAACAAAAGAAAATTTTTTATGAAACTAAGAAAATTATTTTAAGTCTTCCGCTGTTATTTGTATATAGAGTATCGTAGCCCCGTCCCTTAGGGTTAGCAGGGAGGGCGGGCGTTACAGGTTGGTATCAGAGCCAAGTTATTGCCAGCTCACTACACACACATCAAGCCTCCGACCTGCCGCTCCAAGTAAGAATGTTTATGCTTAATTTTCTTGTTATATGCTTATGCTTAGTTTCATGTTATATGACTTATGCTTTATTTTCTTCCTTGTTATATTGCCTATGCTTTATTTTCTTTGCTATATTGCTTATGTTTTATTTCCTTATGTTATATTGTTTGTCACTCTATTCTTTATTTTTCCTTATGTTGCTTATGCTTTAGTTTCATGTTTTGCTTGCTTATGTTTGATGCTTTATTCTATGTTTTTAGTTATAATTTAGATTAGGATTACATATTAGTAGGTTAGGAATAATACCATAACAAATAGATAGAAACAAAACAGTACGTTAGATTGGCTAAAAACGACCACTTATACTAGTCTATTTGTCATTATTTAGATAAACATGGTTAGGACACGCAATGCCCGAATCGAGGGGACAGTGACTCCACCAGACCTGACATAGGTAGTCGCAGACCTCCAGCATCAGATCACAGAGCAACAGCAGCTGATCACTACTTTAATGGGTCAGCAAGGCAACCCAGTTACCCCACCGGCAAATCAGAATACACCAGTACCCCCGGCAGCCCCTACTCTGATGGTCCGACAAGAGGCCTATCTGATTCAGTGGCAAAGGCTTAAGCCGGAAGCATTCTCGGGAAACTGCGAACCATGGGATGGACAAGTCTGGCTCAAGACCGTGGAGAGCATAATGGAACTACTGGACTGGCCTGAACACGAAAAGGTCAAATGCGCGTCGTTCTGCTTTACCGGAGATGCCCGGATGTGGTGGGACTGAGTAAAGGCGAAAAGACAAATAAACCAGATACAGTGGACAGATTTTGTGACAGAGTTCTTAGAAGAATTCTTCCATATGCAAGTGACCAACAAGCACTATGACGAGTTCACTGAATTCCGGCAAGGTGATCTGTCAGTTAACGAAGCCGTCAAGAAATTCAACCGCCTAGCACGTCTGTGCCCAGAACTGATCCGTACCGAAAAAGAAAGGGTTCAGTTAATGTTGAAGATGCTCCGACCCGAGATAGCTCTGAACGTAGACGGCGTTGTTAATAGACCACAGACTGCAAAAGAGCTAGTCAGCAGTGCCCTGATTACTGAGCACTATCAGAAAGCAATGAACGAGGGCAAGAACCAAGCTCTGACCGGAGGACAAAAATCGCACAATACCAGAACCTGCTGGAAAGGAAACTCAAGTGGAAAGAGGAAACAGTGGAACAACACAAAAGGTGGTCCGGCCAATAAGCAAACCAAGTACCCTCAGTGTGCCACATGTGGAAAGATGCATTCTGGAGTATGTCTCCTAAGCACCAGAAAGTGCTACAACTGCGGAAAGGAAGGACATTTGGCAAGAAATTGCCCTACTCAGTCTCAGGCACTACCTCCGCAGAACAACCAGAATAGGAGTACCCCTGCACAGCTTCACCAGATGCATACTGCCATAGAAGGGACTTCAATCAGCCAAGGAAGATTGGAGGCCCCTCCCACTATGACCAATGCCAGAGTCTACTCTCTCGCTCAGGATGACGTGGCGAACGCCTCTGCCATCATCTCAGGTCAGCTACCAAATTTCAATCAATATGCTAAAGTTTTACTTAATGCTGGAAACGAACCAATATGGGAATCCATCGAGGAACCGAGACGTGTTTCGTATCCTTGGGTCGAAACTATGTCCGGGCGACTTTCAACCCTCACCATAACACCGACGTTATTTGAGAGTATACTGAAAAAGCAAACTAGTGACCAAAACCTCCAGAGAATCAAACAAGAGACTTTGAAAGGGAAGAATGACGGGTTCTGTATCGCGGACAACGGGATATTATACCTCAAGGATCGGTTATGCATTCCAGAGGACCCAGAGTTGCTAAGGAAAATACTGGAAGAAGCTCATACAACACCCTATGTAATACACCCGGGCTCCACTAAGATGTACCAGGACCTGAAAAAGAAATTTTGGTGGTCTGGTATGAAAAGAGAAGTGGCTCAGTATGTCAGTACTTGCCTGACCTGCCAAAGGGTAAAAGCTGAACACCAGAGACCGGACGGATTACTACAGCCTGTCCAAATTCCAGAATGGAAATGGGAAGAAATCTCTATGGATTTCATTTCGGGTCTTCCCAGGACGACAAACGGATATGACGCTATATGGGTGATTGTAGACAGATTGACGAAGTCTGCACACTTTTTGGCGATCAAAATGACTTATTCAACTGAACAGCTAGCTCAGTTATATGTTAAGGAAATCATTCGGCTACATGGTATTCCTGAGACCATTATTTCTGATAGAGACGGTCGTTTTGTTTCACACTTTTGGGAGTGCGTTCAGAAGACCCTCGGCACGAAGTTGTTATTTAGTACAGCTTTCCACCCTCAGACCGATGGGCAAACTGAAAGAGTGAACCAAATATTAGAAGATATGTTAAGAGCTTGTGCCCTGGACTTCAAGGGAAGCTAGTGCCGATATCTATACATGGCAGAATTCGCCTACAATAATAGTTACCAAGCTACTATTTGAATGGCACCTTACGAAGCTCTGTATGGGAGGAAGTGTAGATCCCCTATATGCTGGTATGAAAGTGGTGAAAAGAAGGAAATAGGGTTCCGAACGGAACTTAGGTGGCGTTTGGTTTATGGGTTTGGGAATGAGGGAATGGATTCATTCCCAAACCTTGTGTTTGGTTAATAGGAATGGAATCAAAATTTTGGAATGAAACCCAAAAATTTAGGTATGGATGAAACCCACCCCCTCCCTTGGGTTTTGATGGAATAGGATTGTGAATTAAGTTTTAGACAAAAATACTCTTAGTATATTTGTTCAATTTTTTTTAAATTTCACACACTCTCTCTCATCATATTTTCTCTCTCCTTATCTTATCATCACATTTTCTCTCTCAAGATACTTTCTCTCTCCTCATTCTCTCTCTATATTCTCTCCCATCATATACTCTCTCTCCTTATTTTCTCTCTCTTCATTATCTTCTATCACACTTTCTCTCCCATTACACAATTTTTACTTATTTTTTCATCATACTTTCTCTCTCATCATATTTTCTCTCTCCTCAATCTCTCAGCATACTCTCTCTTCTCATTTTCTCTCATCATACTTTCTCTCTCTTTATTCTCTCTCATCACACACTCTCGCTTTATTTTCTCTAATCACACTTATTCTCTAAGCACACTTTCTCTCTCATCATATTTTCTCTCTCCCAGTCTCGCATTTTATCTCATCACACTTTCTCTCTCTTCATTTTTTCCATCATTCTTTCTCTCTCAACCTACTTTCTCTCTCCTCACTTTTTCATTTTCTCTCTCCTCAATCTCTCATTTTCTCTCTCTTCATTTTATCCATCACTCTTTCTCTCTCAACCCACTTTCTCTCTCATCATACTTTCTCTCTCCTCACTCTTTAATTTTCTCTCATAATACTTTTTCTCTCTTCATTTTCTCCCATCACTCTTTCTCTCTCATCACACTTTCTCTCTCATCATACTTTTTCTCTTCTCAATCTTTCCTATCATGCACTCTCTCCTTATTTTCTCTGATCATACTTTCTCTCTCTGCATTTTTTCGCAACACACTTTCTCTCTCATCACACTTTCTCTCTCATCATTTTCTCTCATCATATGTTTCTCTCACATTCAACTTTCTCTCCCATCTAATTTTTTCTCTTATTTTCCTGTAAGGGTAAAAAAGGAAATTTAGGTTCATTCCGATTGAAAATATTTAACTAACCAAACATCATTTTTAAGAATGATACCCAAGCTCATACCCATTCCCATTCCATAATACTAAGATACTCATTTCTATTCCGATTCCTAGGAGAGAACCAAACGCCCCCTTATTGATGACACTACCCGAGCTATACAGAAGATCCGCCAACGAATAGAAATTGCTCAGAGTCGGCAGAAGAATTATGCCGATAAACGGCGCAGGCCGCTAGAATTCAACATCGGAGATTTGGTATTCCTTAAGGTATCCCCCATGAAAGGGATAATGAGGTTCGGAAAGAGGAGCAAGTTAAGCCCACGATACGTAGGACCGTACCGGGTTTTAGAAAGAGTGGGCCAAGTCGCATACAGATTAGAACTACCTCCAGATATGGCAGCCATTCACAATGTGTTCCATGTATCGATGCTCAAGAAGTGTACTCACAGCACAGATCAAGTAATTGAGCCACAGTCGGTACAGGTTCAAGAGGACCTAAGTTACGAAAGTAGACCTATTCAGATCTTGGACCGTGAAGTCAAGAGGTTAAGGAACAAAGAAATACCCTTAGTAAAAGTTCTATGGCGGAATCAACGATTTGAAGAAGCCACCTGGGAACGCGAGGACGATATGAAACAAAAGTACCCGGAGCTATTTTAAAGTTCGAGGACGAACTTTTTATGAGGTACGGGGTACTGTAACACCCACTAAGCTTTTAAGATAAATATGAGAATGATGAATTTACCTTAGAAAAATATTAGTAGAATGTTGAACCAAAAAGAAATAAAAAGAAAATAAAAATAGGGAATGGTCAAGGATTGAACCTTGAACCTCTCATGATGTAAATGATAGGATTAATGGGTAATAACCAGTTGGGATAGGAATAATATATTGATAGAAAAGGAGGGAAACTCATGATAAGGGTGAGAGTAAAAGCTAGCCAAAAGAAAACAAAAAAAGAGCAAGAGAAAGGCAACTTGCCTTCCTTCTTTTCTCTCCCTCTTCTTCTTCTTTTGCCGTGACTTAAAGAAGGGAATTAAGGGGATTCATTCCCCCTTGTTTCATCATGAATGATGAGAACAAATAAATAAATAAAATAAAAAGAAAAATAAAAAAAAGGGGCTAAGGGAGAAGGAAAGCAAAAACCAATTTTGCTACCTCTTCCCCCTTAACATAAAAGAGAGTATGTAAAGAGAAGATTTTATTTTTCTCTCATTTCTCTCATTCTCTCCTCTCCATCACCGAGAACCTCAGCCCCCTCTCCTCCATTTTCGGCTCCCAAAAAAAAACAAGATTCCTCCTAGAATACAAGGAAGGCTACCAAGGGAAATCAAAGGAGGAGAACAAGAAGAAGAGACTTCTTCTTCCATCACCACACTTTAGAACCACAAGCGAAAAGGATGTAAGCTTCCCCTCACCTGTTACAATGCCCGCCCTCCCTGCTAACCCTAAGGGACGGGGCTACGATACTCTATGTACAAATCACAGCGGAAGACTTAAAATAATTTTCTTAGTTTCATAAAAACTTTTCTTTTGTTTTTCTTTTCATCAAAACCGAACTACACTATCATGGCCTCAATAACATGATATCAAAATTAGTAGAAACATAACATCAAGTCACACATAAGGTACTACAATTCATGATACCAAAGCGTAGTTCTTTAAAAGTTTTTAAAGCAGGTTCTTATTTGGTTGCCTAGCCACTGCCATACACATCTCCTTGCCTCTCCTGCTGCTCCTATAGCTCATCCAGCTTTTTCCTTTATCTGTGGTACAAGGACAGTAAGCTGTGAGCACTCATGGCTCAGTAAGTTCCTTTCCTACTCACTAAAACCGAAAATCATAGTATAATCAAAGAATGTCTCAACATGGCATCATTTCAATTAGTCATGACATAATGTAACATACTCTTTTAAGCATATCATGCAACATGAAGAAATCATAACTAGTCATGGCATATCATAGCGTAAGCATAGCATGAAACATAACATAATCTTATCTAACCATGGCATATCATCATAAGGAGTCATGGCATATCATACACATGAACATATCATGAAACATAACATAATCATATCTAACCATGGCATATCATAAATCATCATAAGGTATATGCAATATGATTTTGGAAAACATGTATCCGAAAAACATGTGTATGTCTCATGACCTTTAAAACCATTTCTTCTTACATATATATACTTGAACGTAATCTCAACTTAAAGGGGATCCCGGCTATGTACCACTTACATATTGCGCGCAACCTATGTAGATCAAAGGTAGCAAGTCTTGAACCCTACAAGGCAAACATACTAGGACCGAGTCTTACTCCATCGACCTAGGGGCACTTAGGAGCCCATCCCTAACGAGGCCCGAGTCTTATTCCATCGACCCCGGGGCGCTTATGGAGCCCACCCTTGGTACAAGCCATATAAAGTAAAGTACATGTCATACTTATACATATCATACATCATAAAAGCATGCATCACTTAGGCACACATCATATCATAAAAGTATGCATCACTTAGGCATACATCATGTCATAAAAGTATGCATCACTTAGGCATACATCATATCATAAAGGTATGCATCACTTAGGCATACATCATGTCATAAAGATATGCATCACTTAGGCATACATCATACCATCAAAATATGCATCACTTAGGCATACATCATATCATAACAATATGCATCACTTAGGCATACATCATATCATAACAATATGCATCACTTAGGCATAGATCATAAAACATGCATATTTTAAGCATAAAACATATCATCAAGCATGCATAATTTAACCACATAGCATATCATGAAAGCATGCATATTTTAAGCACTTAACATAGCATCAAATCATGCATAATTTAACCACATATCATAACATAAAGCATGCATATCTTAAGCACTTAACATAGCATCAAAGCATGCATAATTTAACCACATATCATAACATAAAGCATGCATATTTTAAACTTATATCATATCATCAAAGCATGCATAATTTTCCCACATATCATAACATAAAGCATGCATATTCTAAACTCATAACATATCATAGAAATTCTCATCTTGTATAGCTCACAAGCATACATGTCTAAGCATAAAAGTGTATCATGTGCTCATCCAATCATAAGGAACAATGTAACATGATTAACTTGGGTACTAAGCTTCCTAATCCCTTGGGTTCTTATCTTGGCCGAAACCCTCTTAGGTGCCAATTTAGGTATTAAACAACATCCAAGCATGTAGAACCTAATTCATCCACATATCATTTTCATAGGAAGTATTATAAACAAGATTTACTTGGACTCTAAGTTCTCCAAGTCCTTGAACCTCATTTGGCCGAACCTTAACAAATGTGAAACAAGGTTCTAAATGACATAAAGCATGGAAACCTTAACCATATTTATAGCATTTGTTTCAAGGAATATGGTAAGCACAATTGAGTTAGTTCCTAACTCCTTTAAGCCCTTAAAATTATGTCTTGGCCGAAACTTACAAGTACTCCTTTAGGGTTTCAAGCAAGCTTACAAGCATGTAAACTTACTCTAACATCATGTATAAATTCATAAGTAGCCTCATACAAGTAGTTATGGACGAAACTTCCCTTAGCATCAATTTAGGTCACTAACAACATATAGCATGTAAATTTTAGCTTTCTATATTTCATATTTCATGGAGAGTGACATGGGCATGTTCAAGTAAGTTCTAGGGTTTCTAAAGCATGTATTCCCTTCATGGCCGAGACTCAAAGGTGTCCACTTGAATCATAGTTAAATATATAAGCATGTGAACACAATCAACATGTTATCTCAATTTCATAAGAAACATTTTTAACACATGAGGTCTAAATTTTAAGGTTTCTAGGTCTTTAAACCCTACATGGCCGAACCTCATCAAGCATGGAATTTGTTCAAATGGCATAAAAGCATAAAAAGTCATAACACATTTCATAACATGTATAAAAGTCAAGCACTATAAGCATACATTCAAGTTGTGTCTTAGGTTTCCTAGGTTTTTCCTTTCTTTTATCTCATAGCATATGTTTGGCCAAAACCTTTCAAGTCTTTAAACTAGGTTTTAGGTGGCCTAAGGTATGGAAAACCTAAACAAGTTTCATGGCAAAAATATTAAAGAAACTATACTTACAAGTTTGGTTCACAAACAAGCTAGGACCCTTGTGGTCTTAATTAACATATATCATGCCACCAATTTTCCAATACTCTAATTAAGCATGGGAGCATCAAACAACTTTCATATCTTATTGTCATGGAAGTTTTGAGCATGTTAAAAATCTGTTTAAGCTATTCTAAAGCATCCACCTTACCATGGCCGAAACTTTAGAAATGATGTTCATGAGTTTCTATCAACATACAAGCATGCAACTCTTTGAGAAACTCTATATTCAATCATATAAACATGGTAAGTTTAAATTCAAGGTCTTCCTAAGCCTAAACCCTTCCTTGTCCGAAACTTGTGAATGGGATACTTTTGGTTCCAAGTAACCTTCAAGTATGAAAATGATAATGGATCCTTAACCATTTATTTAGAGGGTTTTGTGCAAGTTAGGTAAACAATTAAATTCCCTAGCCCTTACAAAACCTTTTTGGCCGAAACTCTAGGGTTAAATACATCCCTAATCCAACATCACATATATATAAAAATATGAGAGAAAACCTTCTTACAAAGCATAGAAAACTTATCATGAATCAAAGCTTATATTAAACATTCCTAGGATCCACAAGTCCTTTCTTTGGCCGAATTTTCACAACTTTGTTTATAGGTTTTAAAATCCTCATAAAATCCAAAAACACATTAAAATCCCTTGTACCACAGGTGAGGGGAAGCTTACATCCTTTTCTCTTGTGGTTCTAAAGTGTGGTGATGGAAGAAGAGGTCTCTTCTTCTTGTTCTCCTCCTTTGATTTCCCTTGGTAGCCTTCCTTGTATTCTAGGAGGAACCTTGTTTTTTTGGGAGCCGAAAATGGAGGAGAGGGGGCTGAGGTTCTCGGTGATGGAGAGGAGAGAATGAGAGAAATGAGAGAAAAATAAAATCTTCTCTTTACATACTCTCTTTTATGTTAAGGGGGAAGAGGTAGCAAAATTGGTTTTTGCTTTCCTTCTCCCTTAGCCCCTTTTTTTTTCATTTTTCTTTTTATTTTATTTATTTATTTGTTCTCATCATTCATGATGAAACAAGGGGGAATGAATCCCCTTAATTCCCTTCTTTAAGTCACGGCAAAAGAAGAAGAAGAGGGAGAGAAAAGAAGGAAGGCAAGTTGCCTTTTTCTTGCTCTTTTCTTGTTTTCTTTTGGCTAGCTTTTACTCTCACCCTTATCATGAGTTTCCCTCCTTTGCTATCAATATATTATTCCTATCCCAACTGGTTATTACCCATTAATCCTATCATTTACATCATGAGAGGTTCAAGGTTCAATCCTTGATCATTCCCTATTTTTATTTCTTTTTATTTCTTTTTGGTTCAACATTCTACTAATATTTTTCTAAGGTAAATTCATCATTCTCATATTTATCTTAAAAGCTTAGTGGGTGTTACAGTACCCCGTACCTCATAAAAAGTTCGTCCTCGAACTTTAAAATAGCTCCGGGTACTTTTGTTTCATATCGTCCTCGCGTTCCCAGGTGGCTTCTTCAAATCGTTGATTCCGCCATAGAACTTTTACTAAGGGTATTTCTTTGTTCCTTAACCTCTTGACTTCACGGTCCAAGATCTGAATAGGTCTACTTTCGTAACTTAGGTCCTCTTGAACCTGTACCGACTGTGGCTCAATTACTTGATCTGTGCTGTGAGTACACTTCTTGAGCATCGATACATGGAACACATTGTGAATGGCTGCCATATCTGGAGGTAGTTCTAATCTGTATGCGACTTGGCCCACTCTTTCTAAAACCCGGTACGGTCCTACGTATCGTGGGCTTAACTTGCTCCTCTTTCCGAACCTCATTATCCCTTTCATGGGGGATACCTTAAGGAATATCAAATCTCCGATGTTGAATTCTAGCGGCCTGCGCCGTTTATCGGCATAATTCTTCTGCCGACTCTGAGCAGTATCTATTCGTTGGCGGATCTTCTGTATAGCTCGGGTAGTGTCATCAATAAGTTCCGTTCGGAACCCCATTTCCTTCTTTTCACCACTTTCATACCAGCATATAGGGGATCTACACTTCCTCCCATACAGAGCTTCGTAAGGTGCCATTCAAATAGTAGCTTGGTAACTATTATTGTAGGCGAATTCTGATATGGCACCAGCTTCCCTTGAAGTCCAGGGCACAAGCTCTTAACATATCTTCTAATATTTGGTTCACTCTTTCAGTTTGCCCATCGGTCTGAGGGTGGAAAGCTGTACTAAATAACAACTTCGTGCCGAGGGTCTTCTGAACGCACTCCCAAAAGTGTGAAACAAAACGACCGTCTCTATCAGAAATAATGGTCTTTGGAATACCATGTAGCCAAATGATTTCCTTAACATATAACTGAGCTAGCTGTTCAGTTGAATAAGTCATTTTGATCGCCAAAAAGTGTACAGACTTCGTCAATCTGTCTATAATCACCCATATAGCGTCATATCCGTTTGTCATCCTGGGAAGACCCGAAATGAAATCCATAGAGATTTCTTCTCATTTCCATTCTGGAATTTGGACAGACTGTAGTAATCCGCCCGGTCTCTGGTGTTCAGCTTTTACCCTTTGGCAGGTCAGGCAAGTACTGACATACTGAGCCACTTCTCTTTTCATGCCAGACCACCAAAATTTCTTTTTCAGGTCCTGGTATATCTTAGTGGAGCCCGGGTGTATTACATAGGGTGTTGTATGAGCTTCTTCCAGTATTTTCCTTCGCAACTCTGGGTCCTCTGGAATGCATAACCGATCCTTGAGGTATAATATCCCGTTGTCCGCGATACGGAACCCGTCATTCTTCCCTTCCAAAGTCTCTTGTTTGATTCTCTGGAGGTTTTGGTCACTGGTTTGCTTTTCCAGTATACTCTCAAATAACATTGGTGTTATGGTGAGGGTAGAAAGTCGCCCGGACATAGTTTCGACCCAAGGATACGAAACACGTCTCGGTTCCTCGATGGATTCCCATATTGGTTCGTTTCCAGCATTAAGTAAAACTTTAGCATATTGATTGAAATTAGGTAGCTGACCTGAGCTGATGGCAAAGGCGTTCGCCACGTTATCCTGAGCGAGAGAGTAGACTCTAGCATTGGTCATAGTGGGAGGGGCCTCCAATCTTCCTTGGCTAATTGAAGTCCCTTCTATGGCAGTATGCATCTGGTGAAGCTGTGCAGAGGTGCTCCTATTCTGGTTGTTCTGCGGAGGTAGTGCCTGAGACTGAGTAGGATAATTTCTTGCCAAATGACCTTTCTTTCCGCAGTTGTAGCACTTTCTGGTGCTTAGGAGACATACTCCAGAATGCATCTTTCCACATGTGGCACACTGAGGGTACTTGGTTTGCTTAATGGTCGGACCACCTTTTGTGTTGTTCCACTGTTTCCTCTTTCGACTTGAGTTTCCTTTCCAGCCGGTTCTGGTATTGTGCGATTTTTGTCCTCCGATCAGTGCTTGGTTCTTACCCTCGTTCATTGCTCTCTGATAGTGCTCAGTAATCAGGGCACTGCTGACTAGCTCTTCTACAGTCTGCGGTCTATTAACTCCGCCGACTACGTTCAGAGCTATCTCAGGTCGGAGCATCTTCAACATTAACCGGACCCTTTCTTTTTCGGTACGGATCAGTTCTGGGCATAGACGTGCTAGGCGGTTGAATTTCTTGACGGCTTCGTTAACTGACAGATCACCTTGACGGAACTCAGTGAACTCATCATAGTGCTTGTTGGTCACTTACATATGGAAGAATTCTTCTAAGAACTCTGTCTCAAAATCTGTCCACTGTATCTGGTTTATTTGTCTTTTCACCTTTACTCGGTCCCACCACATCCGGGCATCTCCGGTAAGGCAGAACGACGTGCATTTGACCTTCTCGTGTTCAGGCCAGTCTAGTAGTTCCATTATGCTCTCCACGGTCTTGAGTCAGGCTTGTGCATCCCATGGTTCACAGTTTCCCGAGAATGCTTCCGGCTTAAGCCTTTGCCACTGAATCAGATAGGCCTCTTGTCGGACCATCGGAGTAGGGGCTGCCGGGGTTGTAGGTATAACCGGTAGTGTATTCTGATTTGCCGGTGGGGTAACTGGGTTGCCTTGCTGACCCATTAAAGTAGTGATCAGCTGCTGTTGCTCTGTGATCTGATGTTGGAGGTCTGCGACTACCTATGTCAGGTCTGGTGGAGTCACTGTCCCCTCGATTCGGGCATTGCGTGTCCTAACCATGTTTATCTAAATAATGACAAATAGACTAGTATAAGAGGTTATCGTTTTTAGCCAATTTAACGTACTGTTTTGTTTCTATCTATTTGTTATGGTATTATTCCTAACCTACTAATATGTAATCCTAATCTAAATTATAACTAAAAGCATAGAATAAAGCATCAAACATAAGCAAGCAAAACATGAAACTAAAGCATAAGCAACCTAAGGAAAAGTAAAGAATAGAGTGACAAACAATATAACATAAGGAAATAAAACATAAGCAATATAGCAAAGAAAATAAAGCATAGGCAATATAACAAGGAAGAAAATAAAGCATAAGTCATATAACATGAAACTAAGCATAAGCATATAACAAGAAAATTAAGCATAAACATTCTTACTTGGAGCGGCAGGTCGGAGGCATGATGTGTGTGTAGTGAACTGGCAATAACTTTGGCTCTGATACCAACCTGTAACGCCCGCCCTCCCTGCTAACCCTAAGGGACGGAGCTACGATACTCTATGTACAAATCACAGCGGAAGACTTAAATAATTTTCTTAGTTTCATAAAAACTTTTCTTTTGTTTTTCTTTTCATCAAAATCGAACTACACTATCATGGCCTCAATAAAATGATATCAAAATTAGTAGAAACATAACATCAAGTCACACATAAGGTACTACAATTCATGATACCAAAGCGTAGTTCTTTAAAAGTTTTTAAAGCAGGTTCTTATTTGGTTGCCTAGCCACTGCCACACACATCTCCTTGCCTCTCCTACTGCTCCTCTAGCTCATCCAACTTTTTCCTTTATCTGTGGTACAAGGACAGTAAGCTGTGAGCACTCATGGCTCAGTAAGTTCCTTTCCTACTCACTAAAACCGAAAATCATAGTATAATCAAAGAATGTCTCAACATGGCATCATTTCAATTAGTCATGACATAATGTAACATACTCTTTTAAGCATATCATGCAACATGAAGAAATCATAACTAGTCATGGCATATCATAGCGTAAACATAGCATGAAGCATAACATAATCTTATCTAACCATGGCATATCAATATAAGGAGTCATGGCATATCATACACATGGACATATCATGAAACATAACATAATCATATCTAACCATGGCATATCATAAATCATCATAAGGTATATGCAATATGATTTTGGAAAACATGTATCCGAAAAACATGTGTATGTCTCATGACCTTTAAAACCATTTCTTCTTACATATATATACTTGAACATAATCTCAACTTAAAGGGGATCCCAGCTATGTACCACTCACATATTGCGCGCAACCTATGTAGGTCCAAGGTAGCAAGTCTTGAACCATACAAGGCAAACATACTAGGCCCGAGTATTACTCCATCGACCTAGGGGCACTTAGGAGCCCATCCCTAACGAGGCCCGAGTCTTATTCCATCGACCCCGGGGCGCTTATGGAGCCCACCCTTGGTACAAGCCATTTAAAGTAAAGTCATGTCATACTTATACATATCATACATCATAAAAGCATGCATCACTTAGGCAGACATCATATCATAAAAGTATGCATCACTTAGGCATACATCATGTCATAAAAGTATGCATCACTTAGGCATACATCATATCATAAAGGTATGCATCACTTAGGCATACATCATGTCATAAAGGTATGCATCACTTAGGCATACATCTACCATCAAAATATGCATCACTTAGGCATACATCATATCATAACAATATGCATCACTTAGGCATAGATCATAAAACATGCATATTTTAAGCATAAAGCATATCATCAAGTATGCATAATTTAACCACAGAGCATATCATGAAAGCATGCATATTTTAAGCACTTAACATCGCATCAAAGCATGCATAATTTAACCACATATCATAACATAAAACATGAATATCTTAAGCACTTAACATAGCATCAAAGCATGCATAATTTAACCACATATCATAACATAAAGCATGCATATTTTTAAACTCATATCATATCATCAAAGCATGCATAATTTTCCCACATATAATAACATAAAGCATGCATATCTTAAGCACTTAACATAGCATCAAAGCATGCATAATTTAACCACATATCATAACATAAAGCATGCATATTTTTAAACTCATATCATACCATCAAAGCATGCATAATTATCCCACATATCATAACATAAAGCATGCATATTCTAAACTCATAACATATCGTAGAAATTCTCATCTTGTATAGCTCACAAGCATACATGTCTAAGCATAAAAGTGTATCATGTGCTCATCCAATCATAAGGAACAATGTAACATGATTAACTTGGGTACTAAGCTTCCTAATCCCTTGGATTCTTATCTTGGCCGAAACCCTCTTAGGTGTCAATTTAGGTTTTAAACAACATCCAAGCATGTAGAACCTAATTCATCCACATATCATTTTCATAGGAAGTATTATAAACAAGATTTACTTGGACTCTAAGTTCTCCAAGTCCTTGAACCTCATTTGGCCGAACCTTAACAAATGAGAAAAAAGGTTCTAAATGAGATAAAGCATGGAAACCTTAACCATATTTATAGCATTTGTTTCAAGGAATATGGTAAGCACAATTGAGTTAGTTCCTAACTCCTTTAAGCCCTTAAAATTATGTCTTGGCCGAAACTTACAAGTACTCCTTTAGGGTTTCAAGCAAGCATACAAGCATGTAAACTTACTCTAACATCATGTATAAATTCATAAGTGGCCTCATACAAGTAGTCATGGCCGAAACTTCCCTTAGCATCAATTTAGGTCACTAACAACATATAGCATGTAAATTTTAGCTTTCTACATTTCATATTTCATGGAGAGTGACATGGGCATGTTCAAGTAAGTTCTAGGGTTTCTAAAGCTTGTATTCCCTTCATGGCCGAGACTCAAAGGTGTCCACTTGAATCATAGTTAAATATATAAGCATGTGAACACAATCAACATGTTATCTCAATTTCATAAGAAACATTTTTAACACATGAGGTCTAAATTTTAAGGTTTCTAGGTCTTTAAACCCTACATGGCCGAACCTCATCAAGCATGGTATTTTTTCAAATGGCATAAAAGCATAGAAAGTCATAACACATTTCATAACATGTATAAAAGTCAAGCACTATAAGCATACATTCAAGTTGTGTTTTAGGTTTCCTAGGTTTTTCCTTTCTTTTATCTCATAGCATATGTTTGGCCGAAACCTTTCAAGTCTTTAAACTAGGTTTTAGGTGGCCTAAGGTATGGAAAACCTAAACAAGTTTCATGGCAAAAATATTAAAGAAACTATACTTACAAGTTTGGTTCACAAACAAGTTAGGACCCTTGTGGTCTTAATTAACATATATCATGCCACCAATTTTCCTATACTCTAATTAAGCATGGGAGCATAAAAAAACTTTCATATCTTATTGTCATGGAAGTTTTGAGCATGTTAAAAATCTGTTTAAGCTATTCTATAGCATCCACCTTACCATGGCTAAAACTTTAGAAATGATGTTCATGAGTTTCTATCAACATACAAGCATGCAACTCTTTGAGAAACTCTATATTCTATCATATAAACATGGTAAGTTTAAATTCAAGGTCCTCCTAACCCTAAACCCTTCCTTGGCCGAAACTTGTGAGTGGGATACTTTTGGTTCCAAGTAACCTTCAAGTATGAAAATGATAATGGATCCTTAACCATTTATTTAGAGGGTTTTGTGCAAGTTAGGTAAACAATTAAATTCCCTAGCCCTTACAAAACCTTTTTGGCCGAAACTCTAGGGTTAGATACATCCCTAATCCAACATCACATATATATTAAAATATGAGAGAAAACCTTCTTACAAAGCATATAAAACTTATCATGAATCAAAGCTTATATTAAACATTCCTAGGATCAACAAGTCCTTTCTTTGGCCGAATTTTCACAACTTTGTTTATAGGTTTTAAAATCCTCATAAAATCCAAAAACACATTAAAATCCCTTGTACCACAGGTGAGGGGAAGCTTACATCCTTTTCTCTTGTGGTTCTAAAGTGTGGTAATGGAAGAAGAGGTCTCTTCTTCTTGTTCTCCTCCTTTGATTTCCCTTGGTAGCCTTCCTTGTATTCTAGGAGGAACCTTGTTTTTTTGGGAGCCAAAAATGGAGGAGAGGGGGCTGAGGTTCTCGGTGATGGAGAGGAGAGAATGAGAGAAATGAGAGAAAAATAAAATCTTCTCTTTACATACTCTCTTTTATGTTAAGGGGGAAGAGGTAGCAAAATTGGTTTTTGCTTTCCTTCTCCCTTAGCCCCTTTTTTTTCATTTTTATTTTTATTTTATTTATTTATTTGTTCTCATCATTCATGATGAAACAAGGGGGAATGAATCCCCTTAATTCCCTTCTTTATGTCACGACAAAAGAAGAAGAAGAGGGAGAGAAAAGAAGGAAGGCAAGTTGCCTTTCTCTTGCTCTTTTCTTATTTTCTTTTGGCTAGCTTTTACTCTCACCCTTATCATGAGTTTCCCTCCTTTTCTATCAATATATTATTCCTATCCCAAATGGTTATTACCCCTTAATCCTATCATTTACATCATGAGAGGTTCAAGGTTCAATCCTTGACCATTCCCTATTTTTATTTCTTTTTATTTCTTTTTGGTTCAACATTCTACTAATATTTTTCTAAGGTAAATTCATCATTCTCATATTTATCTTAAAAGCTTCGTGGGTGTTACACCTTTGTTACACCTTAAAATTTATACCTCATGTGTTAAATATGCTTCTTATGAAATTGAGATAACATGTCGATTGTGTTCACATGCTTATATATTTAACTATGATTCAAGTGGACACCTTTGAGTCTCGGCCATGAAGGGAATACATGCTTTACAAACCCTAGAACTTACTTGAACATGCTTATGTCACTCTCCTTGAAATATGAAATGTAGAAAGCTAAAATTTACATGCTATATGTTGTTAGTGACCTAAATTGATTCTAAGGGAAGTTTCGGCCATGACTACTTGTATGAGGCCACTTATGAATTTATACATGATGTTAGAGTAAGTTCACATGCTTGTATGCTTGCTTGAAACCCTAAATGAGTACTTGTAAGTTTCGGCCAAGACATAATTTTAAGGGCTTAAAGGAGTTAGGAACTAACTCAATTGTGCTTACCATATTCCTTGAAACAAATGCTATAAATATGGTTAAGGTTTCCATGCTTTATGTCATTTAGAACCTTGTTTCACATTTGTTAAGGTTCGGCCAAATGAGGTTCAAGGACTTGGAGAACTTAGAGTCCAAGTAAATCTTGTTTATAATACTTCCTATGAAAATGATATGTGGATGAATTAGGTTCTACATGCTTGGATGTTGTTTAAAACCTAAATTGGCACCTAAGAGGGTTTCGGCCAAGATAAGAACCCAAGGGATTAGGAAGCTTAGTACCCAAGTTAATCATGTTACATTGTTCCTTATGATTGGATGAGCACATGATACACTTTTATGCTTAGACATGTATGCTTGTGAGCTATACAAGATGAGAATTTCTACGATATGTTATGAGTTTAGAATATGCATGCTTTATGTTATGATATGTGGGAAAATTATGCATGCTTTGATGATATGATATGAGTTTAAAATATGCATGCTTTATGTTATGATATGTGGTTAAATTATGCATGCTTTGATGCTATGTTAAGTGCTTAAGATATGCATGCTTTATGTTATGATATGTGGTTAAATTATGCATGCTTTGATGCTATGTTAAGTGCTTAAAATATGCATGCTTTCATGATATGCTATGTGGTTAAATTATGCATGCTTGATGATATGCTTTATGCTTAAAATATGCATGTTTTTATGATCTATGCCTAAGTGATGCATATTGTTATGATATTATGTATGCCTAAGTGATGCATATTTTTTTTTATGGTATGATGTATGCCTAAGTGATTCATACCTTTATGACATGATGTATGCCTAAGTGATGCATACCTTTATGATATGATGTATGCCTAAGTGATGCATACTTTTATGACATGATGTATGCCTAAGTGATGCATACTTTTATGATATGATGTGTGCCTAAGTGATGCATGCTTTTATGATGTATGATATGTATAAGTATGACATGTACTTTACTTTATATGGCTTGTACCAAGGGTGGGCTCCATAAGCGCCCCGGGGTCGATGGAATAAGACTCGGGCCTCGTTAGGGATGAGCTCCTATGTGCGCCCCTAGGTCGATGGAGTAAGACTCGGGCCTAGTATGTTTGCCTTGTATGGTTCAAGACTTGCTACCTTGGACCTACATAGGTTGCGCGCAATATGTAAGTGGTACATAGCCGGGATCCCCTTTAAGTTGAGATTATGTTCAAGTATATATATATGTAAGAAGAAATGGTTTTAAAGGTCATGAGACATACACATATTTTTCGGATACATGTTTTCCAAAATCATATTGCATATACCTTATGATGATTTATGATATGCCATGGTTAGATATGATTATGTTATGTTTCATGATATGTCCATGTGTATGATTTGCCATGACTCCTTATGATGATACGCCATGGTTAGATAAGATTATGTTATGCTTCATGCTATGCTTACGCTATGATATGCCATGACTAGTTATGATTTCTTCATGTTGCATGATATGCTTAAAAGAGTATGTTACATTATGTCATGACTAATTGAAATGATGCCATGTTGAGACATTCTTTGATTATACTATGATTTTCGGTTATAGTGAGTAGGAAAGGAACTTACTGAGCCATGAGTGCTCACAGCTTACTGTCCTTGTACCACAGATAAAGGAAAAAGCTGGATGAGCTAGAGGAGCAGCAGAAGGGGCAAGGAGATGTGTGTGGCAGTGGGTAGGCAACCAAATAAGAACATGCTTTAAAAACTTTTAAAGAACTACGCTTTGGTATCATGAATTGTAGTACCTTATGTGTGACTTGATGTTATGTTTCTAGTAATTTTGATATCATGTTATTGAGGCCATGATAGTGTAATTCGGTTTTGATGAAAAGAAAAACAAAAGAAAAGTTTTTATGAAACTAAGAAAATTATTTTAAGTCTTTCGTTGTTATTTGTACATAGAGTATCGTAGCCCTGTCCCTTAGGGTTAGCAGGGAGGGCGGGCGTTACAGATTCACCTGAAGGGGTCAAACCCATTGGGTGTAAGTGGGTCTTTAAGAGAAAGACTGACATGGATGGACTTATTTATAAGGGTCGCTTGGTAGCTAAAGGTTTCAAGCAAATTCATGGTATTGACTATGATGAAACCTTTTCTCCAGTAGCGATGTTTAAGTCCATTCGGATCATGCTTGCTATTGCAGCGTACCACGATTATGAGATCTAGCAGATGGATGTCAAAATCATGTTTCTGAATGGAAACCTGCTCGAGGATATGTACATGACACAACCTGAGGGTTTTGTGGATCCACAGCATACTGGCGGAGTATACAAGCTGCATAGGTCCATTTATGGTCTAAAGCAAGCATCTCGGAGCTGGAATCTTCTATTCAATGATGCAATCAAACAGTTTGGTTTCATCAAGAATGAAGATGAACCTTGTGTCTACAAGAAGGTTGTAGGGAACATAGTTATCTTCCTTATATTGTATGTGGATGACATACTACTCATTGGGAAAGGCATCCCTTTACTGAAGTCTGTAAAGACTTGGCTAGGGACTTGTTTCTCAATGAAGGACTTAGGTGAAGCATCCCGCATTCTAGGCATACAGATCTATAGAGATGGATCTATGAGATTGCTTGGCTTAAGTCAGAGTACATACATTGACAAGGTATTACTCCGGTTTGCCATGTAGAACTCCAAGAAGGGATTTCTGCCGATGTCACATGGTGTGAGTCTTTCGAAGACTCAGAGTCCCTCTTCTAGAGAGGAGAGAGACCGCATGGATCAGATCCCTTATGCTTCAGCCATAGGATCTATCATGTACACCATGCTATGTACTCGTCCTGATGTCTCGTATGCTTTGAGCATGATGAGCAGATACCAGTCAGATCCAAGTGAAAGTCACTGGATAGCAGTCAAGAATATTCTTAAGTACTTGAGAAGGACTAAAGAATATTTCTTGATATATGGAGGCGATGATGAGCTAGCTGTAAAGGGTTACAGTGATGCTAGCTTCCAAACTGATCAGGATGACTATTGATCGTAGTCAGGGTTCGTGTTTTGCATAAATGGTGGTGCTGTGAGCTGGAAGAGTTCGAAGTAGGACACAGTCGCTGATTCTACAACAGAGGCCAAGTATATTGCTGCATCAGAAGCAGCAAAGGAGGCAGTTTGGATCCGCAAGTTCATTACTGAGCTTAGGGTGGTTCCTTGCATAGCTGATCCCAAAGAGCTCTATTGTGACAACAATCGAGCAATAGCACAGGCTAAGGAACCTCGCTCACACCAGCGGACCAAACACATACTACGGCGCTTCCATCTCATTCGAGAGATCATCGATAGAGGAGATGTGAAGATTTGCAGAGTACCCACTGAGGCTAACATCGCAGATCCCTTGACCAAGGCTTTGGCACAGAGAAAGCATGATGGTTACACTAGATCATTGGGCCTTAGAGCTTATACTGATTGGCACTAGTGCTAGTGGGAGATTGTTAATTAGAGCCCTAGAGCCAATCATTTAATGATTGTTGTATGGACTCGTTGTATCATATTTCTTATATATAAAGGCATTTGTTTATGGTTATTATACTTACTTGTATTGGTGCTAAATAACTAAGTATAATAGCGTCCTTGAGTAGAACGTTCTTACCTATATCAATCGATTGGTTGAATCGATAGTGAGATGATATAGGGAATACTACTCTTAATCATTCCTAGTCAAGTATTAACATTCAGGGACAATGTTAATACGACGAGACTAGCATGTAGGTCAACTCGATGACTTGATCTCAAAAGTCATGGATATAGAGATATCAAGTTAATACATGGGCATGCATTGGAGAATATATACTGAATGACCCGCCATGAGAAAGTATCATGGATCGTTATATGAGTGTCATATACTTTCTCATGTGGCTATTAGTATGACTATTAGTCATTGGACCTGAAGTCACCATGGTTCCCTACATAAGGAGTTTCATACTTTTTCTTCGTCAAGCATCACCCGTAACTGGGTGGACTATAAAGGCGATTACTGGGTATGTAACAAATTATGTGGAGGGATGTGAGTAATGTACATGGGATCTATCCCTCCTATATGACGGGAGTGACGTCGATATTCTTGATAGAGTGAGACCACTAAGTGCATGACCATGCCCAAATGAGTCAATATGAGATGTTGAGCTCATTTGATTGAGTGAGTCTACTTGGGATTCAAGATTTAGATTGATTAGAGGATGACACGGTCTATGCCTCACATTGATCAATCTAGATGTCAAGGATAGAAGGACACTTGTCATATATTGTGAAGAGTCACAATTAGTAGTCACAAGGTGATGTTGGATCTCAACATTCTTATAACTTGGGTAGTAATGATGTGTTGCTAGATACCGCTCATTACTTATGCTTCTAAATGGGTTTAGGAGCATTGCCAATGTTATAAGAACCTATAGGGTCACACACAAAGGGTAATTAGATGGAGATTAGGTTCATTTGATGAACCTAAAGGATTAGGTCCATGTGATGAACCAAATTGGATTAAGAGTAATCCAAATTAGACTAATTGAGTTGGACTCAATTTGGTTCATGTGTTAGATGAGTCTAATTTGGACTTAGACTCATTGAGTCAATTTAATTCAATGAATAGAGATTCATTAAATTAAAATTGACTTGAACCAATGATTAGATTTGATCAACCATGGGAGAGAAGTGGTCAAGTTTGACTTGACTTGAGAGGAAGATGAAAGGTCAAGTTTGACTTGACCATTTGCCACCTCATTGGTGAGTTGGCAAAGAGTGGGCCAATGATGATGCTCCACATCATCATGATTGCTTAAGTGGGAGCCACCTCATGGGAGTTACCAAGAGTTGTGACTCTTGGTATTCCATGGAGGTTATTAACCTCATTTATGTGGCCGGCCATTCATTCATGGGGTGAGTTTTCATTTCTTTTGTGTAACTCTCATCTTCTTCCTCAAGCTCTCTCTTCTCTCCCTCTCCTCCACCTTGTCTGAACCTTTCAAAGGTGCTAGCACACCTTTTGTTTGGTTTCTCCATCTCTTGCTTGTGTGGATACACATAGAGGAGTATCTACTTTGATACTCTCGAGATCCGGCGAACCTTGGACGAGCGGGATTAGCGAAGGGCATCGTATCAAGGGTAAAGATCTTCTCCTTTGTAGATCTAGTTTAGATCTAGGCTAGAAACTCGTACTCGAAGTTTTACGTAAATTTTATTTCTTCCCACGGATCCGGTGGCGGGGTTTCAGGGTTTCCGCAACGCAAAAAATGGTTTTTACGTCCCGAAAAATCCAACACTCTATGTCTCCTCTTCTTCTCTTACTTGACATGATGTCCTTCAAGAATTTGGCAAACTTGGGCATTTGTAATATTGCATCAATGAGAGGAACTTCAACACATATCTCTTAAACTTTCTCCAAGAATTTTCCAAATTCTTCATCCTTCTTGAGCATAACAAGTCTTTGATGAAAAGGAACTACTTGACTTTGTAAGTAAAGTGGAAGAGTCTTTTCAACCTTGGCGGTACTCTCCTCGATCTTCTCGAACCTCGTTAGGTTCTTGTGTTGAAGGAGAAAGCTCTTCTTCAAAGTTCATCCCTTTTTGAGCAGTCACTTGGGGATCTCCCAAGGTCCGTCCGCTCCTAAGTTCAATTCGATTGTAGTGCTCCATAGGATTAACATTAGGTTTTCCAGGAAGTTGTCCTGGTGCTCTGGAAGATGAAGAAGCTAATTGGGCAATTTGACTATCCTGAATCTTTTAATGTTTTTCAGAATTATCCATTCTCTGAGTAAGCCTCAAAATATCTTGCTTCATTTCATTCTGATTTGAGATAATTTCTTCAAACATCTTTTCAATTTTAGACATTGGAAAGCCTTGAAAAGATTGTTGTTGTTGAAAATTCTGCTGCCCAGACTGAAAATTAGGTCTTTCCCCCATAGATGGTCCTTGCTCTTGATTATTTTTATAAGAAAAATTCGGATGACTTTTCCATTCAGGGTTGTATGTACTTGAGTACGGGTTGTTCTGTCTCTGATTAAGACCCATGATTGCATCACATTGCTCCAATTGATTGATTTGTGCAGAGATAGCTCCCAAAGGACATGAGTCACTAGAGTGGTCAGAACTTCCACATACTTCACAAGTAGATACAATGGCATTGACCGTATTTGAATTAGTTCCCATGCTTTCTAATTTCTTTGTAAGAGAATCTAGTTTTGTAGCCATTAAAGTGACTGCATCAACATCGAACTTTCCTGACGCTTTTGTTGGGTTTACACAAGAATAGCCACCACTTCTCTCATTTGCCCATTGATGATGATTTTGTGCTACACTTTCAATTATTTCCTCAGCTTCATCCAGGCTTTTATTCATGAGTGCCCCTCTAGCAGCTAAATCTAGGGAGACCTTAGTATGATAATTGATGCCATTATAGAATGTGTGCAACACTAACCACTTCTCCAAGCCATGATGTGGGCATTGTCTGAGCATATTATTATATCTATCCCAAGTTTCAAATAAAGATTCTGAGTCATCTTGTTTAAAACTTGCAATGAGATTCCTCATATGAGCCATTTTACTAGGTGGCTAGAATTTATTCAGAAATTGTTGCTCGCATTGTTCCCATGTGGTGATGCTATTTGGAGCTAAAGAGTTTAGCCATTGCTTAGCTCTGTCTCTTAAAGAAAACCCAAATAATAATAAATGCACTGCTTCAGAAGGAACACCATTCATTTTCATTGTTCCGCATATCTCATAGAAGACCTCCAAGTGTTGATTTGGGTCCTCAGGCGGTCCTTCACCAAACTGATTATGCTACACCATAGAAATAATAGCCAGTTTGATCTCAAAATTATTTACTTCAACAGAAGGTCTTGAAATGCTAGATCGAAACCCTCTAGCAAAAGGTGTTGCATAATCCTTTAATGGTCTATTTGCCATGCTAGAATGTTCTTGTTCTTCTTGATGTCTTTGTGAAGTTCTTCTTCTATGAAATGTTCTGTCTATTTCGGGGTCTAGAGGAAGAAGTTCTCCTGCAAAGTTAGATCTTTGCATACACAAGAATAAGATTTCAAAATATATTTGTTCAAAAGCAAATAAGAAAGAAAAAGAAAAGTTAGATCAAAGGAAAAAAATAGAGAAAAACTAGACTAGAATGCTAGAAATCAAGAATGAAAAGTTAGAATTAGAATTAGAATTGTAACAAAATAAATTGTCAAGAAGTAGAAAGATATGCAAAAACTATGAAAATAGAATTCTAAAGACTAGTTATAATTATGCTAATGAAAAGAAAAGAAAAATTATGTTTAGTCTAACTCAATTGATAATCTCTAATGTTATAGCGCAGTCCCCAGCAACGACGCCAAAAACTTGTTAACGTTCCGCAAGTGTACGGATACGTCATCAGTAATAAAGAAAGATATCGTACCCATAGGGACTGGTTATAACCACTAAAGATATCTCAACACGAATTAGCTAAACAACTAATCAATCGATTTGTAAAACTAACTGCAACTATGAAAAGTAAAACATAAAAGTAGGAATGAGGGCTATGATATAAGGGTGTTTTAGGAGTTTTGGTTTCTTTATAATATTATTCAATGTAAATAATCTACCAAATCTTATTCCTCAATTGTCCTTCATTTGCAGAAGATTGTCGATTCTCTCTTGCAATAGACAACCGGCCTAGGACCAAAATCTATAACTAAATATGATCAATTAGGAATGATTCCTATGATGTCCTTACACGGGCTTGCCTGTCACGTGCGTCCCTCGGATAATCAACATATAAATTCATTACTTCTCAAACATATCAAGATATAAAGATTAATGCATACAATCTATTCAATCCCCTTGAATGTTCTTATTTTCCCTTCAAGATTATCCCTCAATCATCCTTACATGGGCATGCCTGTCATGTACGTCCCTTGGATAATCGAATGAGGAATTACCTCTACAAGATCCACAAGATACTCAAACATTCAATCAAGTATGGTAATTAAGACCCATCACATCCATCCACACAAGATCAAATAGATACAAAACAGGACAATATCATAGAAATAGGAAATTAGAAAATCCACAAGAGTTTACATCAAATCATATTACAAATACTCCCTCCATCCTAGAACAAAGAGATCTAATCCATAGAATAAGAAAAGAGATCCAAAGACAAGAAAATTATAAGCATCTGGATCCCAAAATCCAAGAAGAGAAAGGGAAGAAAAGCTTATCTACGAGGAAGAACGGTCTTCGGATCCAATCCTCATTCTCGGAGTTGATTCGTTGAAGATCCGCCCTTAGATCACCGGAAAATCCCTCCAAAAAGGTGAGGAATCGCCCAAATCTTGTCTGTTGGTGCAGTAAGCATCCGACGATCGAACCTCAGTTTTGATAATGGAAAAGAGATTCAAAGTTAAGATTCCTTGTTATCTAACGTGGTTAAATAAGGTTTCAGGAAAGTCCTAACTGCGGTTAGGCAAGGAAAAATCCTAAGGGGGGGTAACCTTAGGTCCTAGGGGGTGGCAACCCTAGGTGAAGGAAAATCCTAAGGGGGGGTAACCTTAGGTCCTAGGGGGCGGTAACCCTAGGTGAAGGAAAATCCTAAGGGGCGGCAACCTTAGGTCCTAGGGGGCGGTAACCCTAGGTGAAGGAAAATCCTAAGGGGCGGCAACCTTAGGTCCTAGGGGGCGGTAACCCTAGGTGGAGGAAAACCCTAAGGGGGGCAACCTTAGGTCCTAGGGGGTGGTAACCCTAGGTGGAGAAAAACCCTAGGGGGCGGTAACCCTAGGTCCTAGGGGGTGGTAACCCTAGGGGGAAAGTCCAATCGGTCTGGAGGACCGGACTGGCAACAGGTAAATCTCCTGAGTGGAGTAGGTGAGGACGCGTTCCCCGTAGAGGGAACAGTAGGCGTCGGGTCGACCTAGGGTTTCCGGTTGGAAATCCGAAGTCAGACCCGGACAGTCCGGAGACTGTCATAAACATTCTTTTATTATTCATACTGTTATTTTGTGCTAATTTTGTGTTGCAGGATATTGTTTGGGACTAACAAGTCTTGCAGGTACAAAATAAGGTAGTTTTCCCTCGGATGAATAGTGTCCGAGGCGCCTTCATGGAGCTTGGAGGCGCCTCGGGTGCAAAAGCTGAGCTGGCTTCAAAGCACCACTGGAGGCGCCTTGAAGCAGGCAGAAGGCGCCTTGGGAGGCGCCTTGAGAGGGATATAAGGCGCCTTGAATGGATGAAATTCGACCAGGTCAAATTTGATCCACGCGGAAGACCAGGCAGCATGGAGGCGCCTTGAACAGCCTTCAAGGCGCCTTGAAAACCCTTTATAAGGGGGTTTCGACCAGCACTTCATAACAACGCATTCCAAGTCTTCTCTCTTCAACGTGCTGCTCCGAAAGACGCCCGGAAGTGCTGCCACAAGTCTCCGACGACCCGAAGCTTCAAAATTCCACTGTTGTCGTCGGTATAACTAGTTTTTCCATTTACTTGTACTTCATCTTGTAATCTTTTAACGAGCTTATAGTTGTTGCCCACCGGAAGCGATCAAGGATCGCGGGCCTTCGAGTAGGAGTCGATCAAGGCTCCGAACGAAGTAAAAATCCTCCTGTCTCTGTGTGCTTACTTTGTTCTATTCCGCTGCTTAATTACTCCGATAATTCTTACGATTCTGATAATCGAACAAGATAGCCACGAGCGCTATTCACCCCCCCCCTCTAGCGCTTCTCGATCCAACATTGTCCTCTCCCAAACGGGAGAACTCCCCCTTTCAAATGAGGAAGAAACCCTTATATAGAGTTGGGGTTTGGGTGCCACACGACCCTGAGACACGGCCGT
This sequence comes from Zingiber officinale, assembly GCF_018446385.1. Lineage (NCBI taxonomy): Eukaryota > Viridiplantae > Streptophyta > Magnoliopsida > Zingiberales > Zingiberaceae > Zingiber > Zingiber officinale. The sequence goes on from NC_055989.1 coordinate 21,986,477, forward strand.
GTGAGCTACCGTGTGAAGCTCAGATGGCCTGGTCCATTCCCTTCATTGCCCAGGTGACACGACCGTGTGATGCTCACATGGCCATGGCATGCTCTGCCATTGCCCCCTTGCACGATCGTGTAGATCTACACGACCTGCTCTGCCTCTGGCTCTGAAACTCCTGCACGGCTGTGTTTGGGACACGACCAGGGCTTTCTTGGCTTTTGGAAATGTTGCACGACCGTGCAGATCTACACGACCATGATCTACTTGTCTTCAAAAATTTACACGGCCGTGTGATACTCACACGGTCGTGCCCTTCCTCCTTCCTGCTGAGGCTGCACGGGTGAGCACCACCACATAGCCTGGACACTCCTTCATGTTGCCAATGCTTGAGGGGTGAGGATCACCACACGACCTGGGCAACTCCCCATGACAGGGTCGTGTGGCACTCAGGGATGGTTCCTTCCTCCTTCGTTCAATTGTAGATTTTGCCTCGAACATCAATTCTTCTCCAAAATCGACTCCTGCGTACAGAAAATGCACAAAAGCATATCTCCGAATAGAAACAGTAAATATTCTAAAAGAAAAGTTAGAAGTACAAAAATATATAGATAAAGCATGCACAAAATATGTGAATGTGCGTCATAATATGCTAAATAAGTGTATACAATCTACGCACATGGTCCTTGTTCTTGATTATTTCTATAAGAGAAATTTGGATGATTCTTCCACCTAGGGTTGTATGTGTTTGAATATGGATTATTCTGTCTCTGATTGTAACTAACGATGACATCACACTGCTCAAGTTGATTAATTTGTGCAGAAATATCTCCTAAAGGACATGAGTCTTGAGCATGATCAAAACTTCCACATGTTTCACAACAATATACTATGGCATTGACCGTACTAGTATTTGTTCCTATATTTTCTAGCTTCTTTGTAAGAGCATCCAATTTTGTAGACATCATAGTAAATGCATCCACATCAAATTTTCCTGATGCTTTAGTTGGGTTTGAAAAGGAATAGCCTCCACTTCTTTCTGTGGCCCATTGATGATTGTTTTGTGCTACACTTTCAATAATATCTTCGACTTAATTAAAACTTTTATTCATAAGTACCCCTCTAGCAGCAGAATCTAAGGACACCTTAGTATGATAATTGATGCCATTATAAAATGTATGCAACAATAGTCACTTCTCCAATCCATGATGTGGGCATTATCTAAGCATGTTATTGTATCTATCTCATGCTTCAAATAAAGATTCTGAGTCTGACTGTCTAAAACTTGCAATAAGATTTCTAATATGAGCAGTCTTGCTTGGAGGATGGAATTTATCAAGGAATTATTGCTCACATTGTTCCCAAGTGGTAATGCTATTTGTTGGTAGAGAATTTAGCCATTGCTTGGCTTTATCTCTTAAAGAAAACCCAAACAATAATAATCTCACGGCTTCAGATGGAACACCATTCATCTTCATAGTTTCACGGATTTCATAAAAAACTTCTAAGTATTGATTAGGATCTTCATGTGGTCCACCCTAAATTGATTCTGTTGGATCATACTGATTATCGCAGGCTTGATCTCAAAATTATTAGCTTCAACAGAGGGTCTTGTGATGCTAGAACGAAATCCTCTAGCATAAGGTGCTACATAATCTTTAAGTGGTTTGTTTGCCATATTTGAATGTACTTGTTCTTCTGAATGCCTTTGCGAGGTTTTTCTTTTATGAAAGGTTCTATCAATTTCAGGATTAAAAGGTAGTAGATCACCTACAAAGTTAGATCTTCGTATACAAGAACAAGATTGTAGAATTTGATTCACAAAAAAAAAGAATAAAGAATGCAAAGAAAAATTGCAGAACAGAATTACAAAACTAGTTACAAGTTAGATGTGAGAAAAGCAAAGAAAAATTTAGTCTAACTCAAATGATAATCTCTAATATTATAGACACAGCCCCCGGCAACGGCGCCAAAAACATGTTACGTAACCGCAAGTGTACAGTTTCGTCATCAGTAATAAAAAGATATCGTATCCACAGGGACTGGTTATAACCACTAAAGATATCTCAAAGCGAATTAGCTAAACAATCAACTAGGAATTACACGTACTAAGAAGCAACTAGAAAATAGAAATAGAAATGTAATGTAAAAACTAGGTTTTATGAAAGTTCTAGGAGATTTGGTTTCTTTGTGATACTTATCAATGTAATATGATTTACCAATTATATCCTCAATTGTTATGCATTTGTAAGAAGTCATTGGTTATCTCCTACAGAAAACATTGACAAGGGACTTATATCTACACCTTAAGCTATTAAATAGTCATAATCCCTATGAAGTCTGTTAGCGGGGTAGCCCTATCACGACGCCCCTCGGTTATACAACATAGAAACACATCACTAATCAATTCACATCAAGATATAGGGAACATCTCATCTATCTATCCCACTTCTTTGTAGATTCTTACTTCACCCTTTAAAGTGATCCCCAAGATGTCTGTTAATGGGGCAGCCCTGTCATGATGCCCTTCGGTCATAAAATCTAGAGAATTCCTCTATAAGATCCACAAGTAATACAAACATCCAATCAAGAATGGTAATTAGATCCAAACACAACAATCCATACAAGATTTAATTGATACAAAACATAACAACATCATTGAAACAAGAAGTTGGAAAATCCTTAAAATCTTACATCAATTCACATCACAAATACTCCCTCCATCCTAGAACAAGAAGATCTACTCCATGAAACAAAGGAAAAGATCCGAAGATAAGAAGATCGTAAACATTTCGATCCAAATCAAGAAGATAGAAAAGAAATACTTATCTATAGACAACGAGTAATCTTCAGAACCAATCCTTGCTACCGGAGTCAAATCGGGAATGGAGACATCTTTATATCACCGGATCGACACCCAAAAGATGGAGAAAAACCTTCAGATTGGATCTCCCCAAAGGGAGAGCCTCCTCCTTTCAAAGAGGAAGAAACCCTTTATATAGAGTAGGGAATTTGGGCGCCACAGGGCCCATGTCATGGCAATGTGAACCTCACACAACCTCGGTTACTTAGCTCTCGGCCAAAGTCACATGACCGTATGAGATTGACACAGCCGTGCCATGCTTCTCCTCTAGATGGCTCCCACGGCCGTGTGGCACACACGGCCGTGCCAATCTTGGGCTCTGGAAATGTTGCATGGTCATGTGGAACACACGGCCTGGTTATGCTTGGCCACTGGAAAGGTTGCACGGTCATGTAGATTTACACGACCATGTTCTGATTCTGCTTCAAAAGTGACATGGTCATGTGAAACCACACGGCCATGTTAGCCCCCTCTTCTGTTGATGCTGCGCACTCGGTCTGCTCCACACAACCAAGATCATTTTCCTTCCTATTCCTTTGGCATGGCCATGTGGCACACTTGGCTGGCGATGACTTCCTTCGTTTGTTGATTAGATTCGCCATGATCATCGTTTCCTCTCCAAATTTGACTACTGTAGACAGAAAATATACAAGAGCAGATCTCTGAACAAACAAGAGTAAATATGCTAAAAGTAAAGCAAGGATTATGAAAATGCATAGATAAAGCATGCATAAAATATAGGAATGTGCATCAAAATATGCTAAGCAAGTGTATAAAACCTACGGACATCAATCTTCTATGTTTCTTGTATTAATATTTTCTGTGTTTTGGTTGATATTTTTATTTATTGAATTAGGTAAGTTATTTTCTTCATCAAAAATCACATTGGTTGTTTCTTCAACTTTTAGGGTATTTTTGTTATAGACTCTATAAGCCCTATTGATTGTGGAGTACCCTAAAAATATTCCTGGGGTTGATTTTGATGTAATTTTTTTTAAGTAGTCCTTAGGATGTGGACTTTACATCTAAACACTTTTGAATAATTTATGTTGGGGATTTTATTATAATATATTTCATATGGAATTTTATTCTGAAATTTATTGATTAAAATTCTATTTTGAATGTAATAAGCCATATTTATTGCCTCAGCCCATAATTGATTGTTTAGGTTATATTTATTTAACATGGTTCTAGCAGCTTCTTGTAGGTTCTATTTTTTCGTTCTACTAGACCATTTTATTGGGGGGTTCTAGGGCATACCATGATCACTTCTAATTCTTTTAATATTAGTATCTTTTTCATTTTCTATCAACTTGCAAAAGATTTTAAAGATTTTGTAAGTTTCATCTTTAGTTTTTAGAAATTTTACCCAAGTAAATCTTGAGTAATCATCCTTTATAACCAAGCAATATTGGTTTTTGCTTAGTGACTTGGCTCCATATGAATCAAACAGGTCTAAGTGTAGGAGCTCAAGTATTGAGTTAGTTCTATTTAAGTTGGTTAACTTGTGGGTTGATTTGGTTTATTTACCCTGTTAGCAAGCATTACAGATTGTATTTTCTATAATTTTTAATTTGAGTAAACCTCTAACTAAGCTACTTTGACTCATTGTTTAAATGAGTCTGGTATGAGTGTGACCCAGTCTTCCGTGCCACAACTTAGTTTCTTCTTGTTGTGTCAGGAGACACTTTAGTGAGGAGGTTGATAGGTCAATTGTGTAGATGTTTTGTTTCCTAATTTCCTTAAATATAATTTATGGATTTTTAACATTTTAATTAAATACTTAGATTTTGAAAATGTGACTAAGTACCCAGAGTCACATAACTGACTAATGCTAAGTAAGTTAAAATTCAATTTATCAACCAATAGTTCTTTTTGAATAATAAAACCGGAACTCAGTTTAATATTACATGTTTCGATTACCTTAAGTTTTCTGTCATTGTCGAACTGGACTGACCCTACATCTTTGAGTTGTAGCTTAGTAAATTTCAATCTGTCTCTAGTCATGTGTCTGGAACATCCACTATTTAACATCCATTGATCCAAATCTTTATGTTCCTACACATAAAGTATTTGTGCAGCAGTATGGCATCCAGGTTGTCACCTAGGCACCCGCGGTTCGAGCCCTAGCTATGGCGAATTTGCAGGAATTTTTCCTTCAAATGGGGCAGGCAACTAAAGGATGCTAATCTCCTGGGCTGCCCACTGTGAGCACTTCCCGATTTACCCTGGTGGCCAGTGGGAAACTTTCGTGGGGTCGGGCCTTTCACCCAGGCTTGACGTTACCCAGCCTGGTTAATCATTTTTTTTTATTTGGTTCAATCAAAAGATAGCTTGATTGAAATCAGCTCCTTAATATTCCATCTCACCAAGTCTAGATTGTCAAACATGTTATTCCCATGGGTGGCTTTGAGATGGTTTTGTATTTAACTGAATTTATTAAGTTAATTAGATTTATTAAGTTAAGTTAAGTTATGAATTGGTTCAATTGATTAGTTTTAATAAATGAATAAGATTTATTAACTAAGATTTATTAATTGATTAATTAAGATTTGTTAATTTATATTAATTAATTTATATTAATAAATCTAGATTTATTAATTTAGATTAATTAATTAAGATTTATAAATTAAAATTTATTAAGATAGATTAATTAATTAAGATATATTCATTGAGATTAATTCTAAATTTTACCTAAGTCCATCTCACCCTTTTCTAAATTATCAATCAAGGAACCTTATAGGTTTTTGTGAGATGGTTAATTTTATCTTTGATTTAGATTATCATCTAAGGATTGATTTACAATTGAGTTAGACTCAGGTTTTACAATCAGTCAATTAAATATTCATTTCAATGATTGACTTCCAGGCTGTGGCGAGACACTAGGACTTCTTGGGTATGAGATCATCCACCACTTCTAGACAGAGCTTTTCAAAGAAATTAGATATTTAATTTCCTTTCTGAAACCCCTAGGTCTAACAAGTCAACTATAAATCATGCCTAAGTCCTTATCTATCCTAATCTAAGCATGCATAATGAAAGCAGTAAGGAAAGCATCAAACAAATCTATTTATTGATAAAAATAGTTTTTCTATTGTCTCCCCCTGGATCATGGCCTTGATAAGGTCTATCTGTTGGTTGATACTCAGAATATTATATCGGTTCCCCTGTACAAAAATTTTGTACAAGTCCTGAAACATTCCTAACAACCTATTGTATTATTTAGAAATTAAATTAGGAATCGCAAGCGGAACTTAACATTATTGATTCTAAATTTAACTTATCTGTTCTTAGAGGTTTAGACTTGGATCGCAAACTATGCTTAACATTATTGATCCAAATCCACCCATGTTACAAATTCAATTAAATATTAATTTCAAAAATTGGTTCCCAGGTCAAAGATGGCAAGGCACTTGTCCTTCTTGGGTATGGGAACATCCACCACTGCCTCGACAAAACCTCTTAATGAAATTCAATATTTAATTTCCTTATAGTAACCCTAGGTTTAACCAAAAAGAACAATCGAATCACAAGATCGAAAAACAAAGAAACACAAATTCGAAACTAATCCGAAACCTAGAATCACTAGCCTCTTGTGTTTGGTATTTCAAAATTCTTACAAAGGAAAAACTAGTATGATGTGGAATAAAATTACTAGTTATACCTTTCTTTGTAAGCAACAACCTCTTATACTTTTATCGTATTCCTCTTCTTATCTCAGACGTTGTGTGGACAACGATCTACCGGGATGGGAACCACCAAGACTCCTTCCTTCTTGCAAGTTTCGGCCACCAACCTTCAAGCTCCAAGGGATGCAAGAGCAAAGCCTCCTTTCTCTCCTTCTTCCCCTAGTAAGAACCGGCCACCAACAAGAACTCCAAGAGAGGGATGCACCGACCACTAAAGAAGAAGAAAAGAGGAGAAGAATAGGGCCGACCACACCAAGGAAGAGAGGAGGGGAATACTAGAAGATATGTTATGAGGTGAGGCACCTTTACCCCCTCTTTTATATTCCTTGGTCTTGGCATATAAGGAAATTTAATTATAATTAAAATTTCCTTATTCTCCTTGCCATTGGTTAATAAGGAAAATTTAATTAAAAATTCCTTTTAACCATTTACATGGCCGACCACCTCATGTGCTCCAAATAAGACAAGTTTTAAACACAAAATTAAAACTTCATTATTTGTTTCCCGAAATTTTTAAAATAAAAATTTCTCTAATAATTTTTCCCTTCATGGTTGGTTATAAAAGGAAAATTTATAAATTAAAATCTCTCTATTAAAACATATGGATGATTTCCAAAAAGAAAAGTTTTCTTTAAAATTAAAATCTTCCTTTTAACTACAAATAAGGAAAGATATCTAATCATCCTCTTAATCTTTTGTAGAAAGCTATAAAAGGAAATATTTAAATTGTAAACTCTCTTTTAAAATCATGGCTTCCACATATGGAAATATTTTAAATAAAATCCCTTTTATTTTTATATGGCCGGCCACACCAAGCTTGGGCTCCAAGTTAGGGCCGACCACCTTTACTTGGCTCAACCTATGGCTTGGCCGGCCCAAGCTTTGACTCCAATCTTGCTTGGCCGACCACCTAAGGTTAGGTAGGAAGGTGGGTATAGGTGGGTATAACACTTTATAAATAAGAGGTTATGATAGGGACCGAGAGGAGGAATTGGTTTTTGTCTCCCGATGAAATTCAGCTTCCCGTGTTCTCCCCGAACACCCAACTTAATTTCATCAATAATAATTCATACCACTAAAGAATTATTATTGAACTACCGCACCAATCCCAAATTACATTTTGGGCTCCTTCTTATCATGAGTGTGTTAATCTCCCTGTGTTTAAGATGTCGAATGTCCACTAATTAAATGAGTTACTGACAACTCTCTTTAATTAATATCTTAGTCCAAGAGTAATACCACTCAACCTTATCGTCATGGCGGACTAGGTCCACCTGCAGGGTTTACATGACAATCCTTATGAGCTCCCCTTGGGGACATTATCAACCTAGATTACTAGGACACAGTTTCCTTCTATAATCAACAACACACACTATAAATAATATCATTTCCCAACTTATCGGGCCTTTTGATTTATCGAGCTAAATCTCACCCTTTGATAAGTCAAAGAAATAAATACTAAGTACACATTCTTGTTATTATATCGGGATTAAGAGCACACACTTCCATAATAACAAAGGTCTTGTTCTTTTATTAAGTCAGTATAAAAAGAATTTACCTTAAATGACCCTACTCAATACACTCATAGTGTACTAGTATAATTTTATAGTCAAGATAAACTAATACCAAATTACACTACGACTATTCCAATGGTTTGTTCCTATCCATCTTAGTTGTGAGCTATTGTTTATAATTTATAAGGAACTGATAACATAATCTTTTGTGTGTGACACCACAAACCATGTTATCTACAATATAAATTAATTGAACAACTACACTTAGCATGTAGACATTTGACTAATGTGATTCTTATAAATGTTTATACAAAAAGCTAGGCTTTTAGTATACATTCTAACACTATCAAGGTAATGGATTTGATCATTGGGGACCCAATATTGACCAAGTCCAACTTGATTAATCAAGTTTGACTTGGGGGCCCATGCTTGGACTAATTTTCTATTTGTTCTATTTACAAGCGATAAGTAAGATTTGTATTTTTGTTTAGCCTTAAATCCAAGTCCAAATTGGTTGTAGACGACTCTTTATTTTCCAAGAATCAAATCAAGATTCTTGGAACCCAAGTAAACCATTCTAACGTGTCCTTAAGTTCTTTAACTTGAATTTTCAAATTGGAATTTTCTTCCTCAAGTTGTTGGACTTGAGTTCAACTTTCATTTTGAACTGGCTCAGTCAAAGGACTTAGTTTAGTCTCCTCCTTAAGGATTGTTACCTCCTTTTGGAGTGACTTTACTCAGAGGTTAGATTTGGCTAATTTACGCATGAGATAATTAACTAGATTATGCAATTTATTTAATTGAGGGGTTCATACAGTGGGGTTAGGCCCTTCGGAAATGGATATGGATCCATGGCTTCTCTCAGCTTCTATTTTTGACTCGCTCTCGATTTCTGATTCATCAACTTGTTCCCGGGTCGTAAGCGCGAGGAAGCTCGTCTGTTTGAGCTCTTCATCAGAGTCTTCTAAAGAAGAATCATCCCATGTCACCTGCAATGCTTTCTTCTTCCTTTGCTTCTTTATTTCCTTTTGGTTCGGATAGTTGGCTTTGATGTGCCCCTTATTGCAGCCGTAGCAGGTTACCTCGGACTTCACTTTTGGACTTTCTTGCACTTACTTGGACTGAATCACCTTCTTGATGCCCTTCTTGGTGAATCATTTCTTCTTCTTGTAGAGTTTTTGTACCAGATTTACCAGCTCGGTTGTGATTTCATCACTGTCATCATCTGAGTCCAGTTCTTCTTTGAACTCAGGTTTAGTTATGCGCTTTGCTTTTGCTTCACGCATTTTGCATGTACTTGCAATCAAAGCAATACCTGTTGGTGTGGTTAACACTAATGGTCTAACTCAGGTTTTGATGAATGACAAAGTAGGTTAAGTTAGTTTCATTGTGATATAATACTTTGATGAAGTTTGCAGGAGAAGCCTAGCTAGGTCGACGGGTCGACCGGATAGCTGGCACGAAGCCCAGCTAGGTCGACGGGCTGACCTGATAGCTAGCATGAAGTCCATATTGGTCGATGGGCTGACCGGATGTCTGGCACGAAGTCCAGCTAGGTCGACAAGCTGACCTGATAGCTGGCACGAAGTCCAGACGGGTCGACGGGCTGACCAAACGTCTGGCAGGTAAGTTAAGGTAAGTCACTGTAGGGGAGTGACTTGGTGAGGACACGCTCCCTGTTTGAGGGAACAGTAGATGTCGATCCAACTTAGAACCATTTCAGAAATCTAAGTTGAGATCGTGACTAGATTCCGATCTCAATGAGACGGAATCTAATTACTACCCTTTTACTATAATTATGCTAACTTCTATTTTGCAGGGTAGTATAACTTTTATTTTACCTCGGACTAACATTTTCTTGCAGGAGAAGGACTTTCTAGAAGATGGTTGTTCGAGCGCTCGGAAGGGATTTGGGCGCCCGGAATCGGTCCGGGCGCTCGGAAGGCAAAACTCTATCCTGTCATCATGAGAAGCACGCTGATTGGTCGGACCTACGTCACGGTCCGGGCACTCGGAAGAGATCTGGGCGCCCGGAGCATCCTATATAAGGAGGTCTCGCCCTGGAACAAAATACAACAACGTCTTCTAACAACTGCTCTACTACGATGTGCTCCTGCGACACTACGAAGCTTCTCTGACAACCTGCTGCTAAAAGTTTTCTTTCTTTTCTTATTGTCGGTATTCCTTCTTTAAAGTTCTTGTAGTTATATTTGTACCCTTTTTGCGAACTGCTAGTGAATTACCCAACAAAAGCACTCAACGAGTGCAGGCCTTGGAGTAGGAGTTGACGAAGGCTCCGAACCAAGTAAAACCGGCTCTTATTAGCATTATTCTTTTTCTTTTCCGCTGTGCACTCAAGTATGAATTTTTTCGATCGCTATTCACCCCCTCTAACGCTTTCTTGATCCAACAATACCTTTCTCGACCATAGGTGTGTTAGTCTGTTCATGTAATTCAAACATTAAAAATAATTCATCTAATCTAATTGAGGAAAGGTCCTTAGAGACCTTGTAAGCATCTACCATTGGTGCCCACAAGGTGTTCATAGGAAATGCATTTAATGCATACCTGATGACGTTGAGATTTTCCACCTTCTATCCGATTGTGTGGAGACCGTTGGGAAGGTCTTGGATGCGTGTGTAGTTGACTCACAGATTCGCCATCCTACATTTTTATGTTATACAACTTATTTAGAATTAAATCTCTTTTACTTACCTTAGTATCAGAGGTCCCTTCATGCAGCTCAATTAGCTTCTCCAACAAGTCTTTGGCACTTGAGAACGGGCCTACTCAGTTTAGCTCCTCCTTTGTTAAACCATATTAAAGAGTACATGTCGCTTTGGCTTTGGCCTCGACCTTCTTCATTAGACTTGCATCCCAGTTCTCGCATGATACTGATTTTCCAGTGTCGTCGAGTGGGTATGAGATGCCGATTTTGATGATCATCCACATCTCGAGTTGGGTTTGGAGGTAGTACTCCATTCGGCCCATCCAGTAGCCAAAATCTTCGCCTGAGAAAAGAGGCGGGCGAGCTATGCTATAGCCTTCTTGGCTTGCCATTAAAATAAGAATTTCACACACAAAAGAATAATAACAAATATTCCAAGACTTGGTCTTGGATTAGTTGTGCGGTAAAAAAGTAAAACTAGCAATTCACTAATTTTTAAAAAATTGATAAAATATTTAAAAAATACTATTACTTAAAAAGAGCCCCCTCTATTCAATTGGTGGTTTCACCAATTTAGATCGACCTTGCTCTGATACCAATTGTAGGATCAAAAAGCGCTAGAAGGGGGGGTGAATAACGCTCTTGGCTAATTTGTTCGTTTCGAGTAAACTCAAAGTAAATATGTAGCGAAAATAAGAGAGAGACAAACAAAACACAAACATCAAGGATTTACTTGGTTTAGAGCCTGTGGTGACTCCTACTCCAAGGCCTGCACGTGAGAGTGCTTTCGATGGGCAATCATTATAAGCTCGAGAATCTTTTACAAATAAGTAAATACAAGTATTGAACTTAAAAGATTATACTAACAAAACAAAAAATGATGGAAGTAGTCGTCGATTATCGAAATAGTAGCTGAGCGTCGTTGAGTCATTTCGGCGTAGAGCGTAGCTTCGAAGATTGCTTGTAGAATTGTTGTTCGAAGTAGCTAGTCGAGACCCCTTTTTATAGTAGCTTCAAGCCTGATCTAGATCCCCTAATCTTCAAGATCAAGCCTTGACTTGACCCAGATCAGTTGATCGATCCCCTGGTTCAGTCGACCGAACCTGCTGAACTTGCCCGACCTTCTGTCCAGATGCAGCCTCTCTAGATAGCGCCTGCGTTCGATCGACCGATCTCTCTATTTAGTCGACCAATCAGCCAATGGTCTCTGCCTCATCTGATCCGATCAAATCGCTCGACCATGTCTCTATCTATCTTTGGTTCAGTCGATCAATCCCAAGATTCAGTCGATCGATCCCTCTGGTCAACCCTTCACCGAGAGCTGGATTCTGATCCTTTTGTTAGAATGTATACTAAAAGCCTAGCTTTTTATATGAGCATTTATATTTTGAAATGAGAATCACTTTAGCCAAATGTTGCATTTTATATTTATATGTTAATGTAGTTGTCCATTTAATTTATATTGTAGATAACATCGTGTGTGGTGCCACACAGAAGATCATGTTATCAATTCCTTATAAATTATAAATAGTAGCTCACGACAGAGATGGATAGAGACAAACCATTGGAATGGTTGTAGTGTAATTTGGTATTAGTCTGTCTTGACTATAAAATTACACTAGTACACTATGTGTGTATTGAGCAGGACCATTTGAGGTTGTTCGATTTATACTGACTGCATAAAAGAATAGAACCTCTGTTATTATGGATGTGCGTTCTCTTAATCCCGATATAATAACAAGCACATATACTTAGTATTTATTTCTTTGACTTATCAATGGGTGAGATTTATTCGTTAAATCAATAGGCCCGATGAGTTGGGAGATAGTACCATTTATATGGTGTGTTTTTTATTATAAAAGGAAACTATGTCCTATTTATTTAGGTTGATGATGTCCCCTTGAGGATCTCATAAGGATTATCATGTAAACCCTGCAGGTAGACTTAGTCTGACATGATAATAAGGTTGAGTGATATTACTCTTGGAGCTAGATGTTAATTAATTTAGTTGTCAGTAACTCATTTAATTAACGGGCATACGATATCTTAAACACAGGGATATTAACGCACTCATGATAAGAAGGAGCCCATATTGTAATATGGGATTGGTGTAGTAGTTCAATAATAACTCTTTAGTGGTATGAGTTATTATTGATGAACTTGAGTTGAGTGTTCGGGTCGAACACAAGAAGCTCAAGTCCATCAGGAGGCCAAAACCAATTCCTCTTCTCGGTCCCTATTGTAGCCTCTACATAGCCTCACATTCATGCGTTTGATTTTGTTTCCTACCCAAGAAAGGGGCCGGCCAAGCCTTGCTTGGTGCCCAAGCAAAGGGCCGGCCAAACTAAAAGAAAAAGAAAAGAAAAAGAAGAGAAAAGAAAAGAAAGAAAGAAAAAAAAGGGGAGATTTTTTCTCAATAGGATTAGAGATTTTTCTAAAAAGAATTATGTTGATTCTTTCTTAGAAATTTTCTAAAGAGAATTATATTAATTCTTTCATAAGAAATTTTTCTAAAAAGAATTATGTTAATTCTTTCCTAGAGATTTTTTTCTAAACAAAAATTCTGTTAATATTTATCTTCTTTTATCTAGTGCCAAAGGTTATAAAAAGGAAAAAGGTCATGCCACCATAACCTAATCTCTCTTGAGTTGTTTTCCCTTGCTTGTGACCGGCACCTCATCTCTTCTTTTCTCTTTTCCTCTTGAGTCGGCGCCCACCTCCTCTCTTCCTCCTAGGGCTGGCACCCTACCTTCTCATCTCTTCCTCCCTTTCCTCCCTCTAGTGCTGGCGCATATCTCCTTTGGTGGATGGAGCTTGGAGGAGAAGAAGAAGAAGAGAAGAACCACCCTAGGTGGCTGGCGGTTTGGAGGAGAAGAAGGAGGAGGAGGTGCCCCTTTTCTTTGCATCTTTTGGTGGTAGGTGGCTCGGAAACAAAAGAAGGTTCGAGTGGTTTGTCTTGGAAGATCGTTGCCCACACGACGTCTAAGAAGAGGAGAGGAATACAGTAGAAGATCAAGAGGTCTTTGTCTACGAAGAAAGGTACAACTAGTTATTTATTCCGCAGCGCGACTAGTTTTGTTTTCTTTGTATAGATCCTGAAATACCATCACAAGAGGCTACAATCTTGTGCTTCTATCAAGGTGCATTTTGATCAATCAAGAACTTGCTTGGTTGATCAAACACATGTCTGATCAAGAAAATGGTTTGCTAGGAATAGTTCTGTCCTTGTACAAATTTTTGTATAGGGGATTTACACAGAACGAAATTTCGAGCGCCAACACCTTTGTGTACTGGGGTTCGGTCGACCGATCAGGTCATTCGGTCGATCGATCAAGGTTATGTCTAACCCTGCAGAACTGTTAGTTTCCTGCTAAATAGAGTTAAATAATATGAAACAAATAAGTTGACAGCCTTTGGACTGTCCGGTTCTGACTTCGAATTTCCTCTGGAAACCCTAGGTCGAACCGACACCTACTGTTCTCTCACCGGGGTTTGTGTCCTCACCTACTCCTCTTAGGAGAGATTAGCTGTTGCCAGATTGATCCTCCAGACCAACTGAACTTTTGCTCATCATCTAAATCTTCCGATCTTCATGATGGAAATTCACTCCATGACCCATCCAGACTTTCACCTGACTCATGACACCAGGATTTCAACCGAGAGTTCCCGACTCTAGGATTTTTTTTGTTGGATCGAGACGCGCTAGAGGGGGGGAAAATAGCGCTCGTGGCTATTTCGTTCGATTCGTAAAACTATCGGAGTAAAATACGCAGCGGAATAGATAAAAGAAACAACACAAACACAGAGACACGGTCGTTTACTTCGTTCGGAGCCTAAGGCGACTCCTACTCGAAGGCCCGCGATCCTTGATCGCTTCCGGTGGGCAACAACTATAAGCTCGATAAAATATTACAAGTTGAAGTACAATGAACGACAGTAAATAATTATACCAACGACAAAGAAATGAAGATTCGGAGCTCCTGGTCGTCGGGCACAAGTAGCAGCACTTCGGAACGTCGTTTGGAGCAGTACGTAGCACTTGAATCACTTAAGACTTGTTGTACTGAAGTGCTGGTTGAAACCCCCTTATAAAGGGTGTTCAAGGCGCCTCCATGCTGCCGATTCTTCCGCACGGATCAAACTTGATCTGGTTGAACTTCATCTGCTTAAGGCGCCTCAAACCCTGCTCAAGGCGCCTTCCAAGGCGCCTTAAACCCCCTTCAAGGCGCCTCCATTGAAGCTTCGCAGCCAGGTCAGCTTTTGCACCCGAGGCGCCCCCAAGCTCCATGGAGGCGCCTCGGACACTGTTCATCCGAGGTTAACCTTTGCACTTTGGTCCCTGCAAGATACATTAATCCCAAATATATCCTGCAGCACAAAGTTAGCACATAACACATAATAGAAGTGATATTGATAGTCTCTGGACTATCCGAGCCTGACTTCGGGTTTCCTACCGGAAACCCTAGGTCGACCCGACGCCTACTGTTCCCTCTACGGGGAACGCGTCCTCACCTACTCCACTCAGGAGATTTACCTGTTGCCAGTCGATCCTCCAGATCGACTGGACTTTTGCTCAGCACTCGATGCTTCCGGACTTTCTGCTGGACATCCGCTTCCCGGCTAGTCCAGTCTTTCACCTGGTTCGCGACACCAGGACTTTCCACCTAGGGTTACCACCCCCTAGGACTTTTGCCTGAAGCCATCGACCTACCAAGACTTTCCGCATAGGGTTACCACCCCCTATGACCTAGGGTTACCACCCCTAGGGTTTTCCCTTTGCCTAACCGCAACTAGGACTTTTCTCCACCTAGGGTTACCACCCCCTAGGACCTAGGGTTACCACCCCCTAGGGTTTTCACCTGCCTAACCGTAGTTAGGACTTTCCTGAAACACTCATTCAACATGTTAGATAACAGAGAATCTTAACTTTGAATCCCTTTGCCATTATCAAAATTTAGGTTCGATCGTCGGATGCTTCCTGCACCAACAATCTCCCCCTTTTTTATTATGGCAATAAAAATTCAAAGTTAAGAAAATAATGCCATTAAAAGATAAGCATGAAAATACAAGCATAATGATAGTTAAGTGCAGAGCTCCCCCTTAATATAAAGACTCCCCCTTAATAAAAGCTCACTTTTTAAAATTTGAATTTCTTTCAATTTTCTTTAATTCAATTTTCTTTAATTCTTTGAATTTTCTTCTACTCTCCCCCTTTGCCATATATTAAAAATCAGTTGAAAGCAAAAACAATCTTTTTGAGAGAAGGAAGAAGAAGGCTTGTGAAACTTAGTTAAACGGAATATTTTTCACCTAAGTTTAAAAGGCTAATATATGGATTATTTCGAATGATGTCTTTAGCCACTTTTGAGACTTAGTTGTTTTTAGAAAGACATACCTAACTAAAGTTAGAAAAACTTAGCTAGATTTTTTTTTTTTTAATTTTGGAGCCAAGTTGTTTGTAAAGAAATTTAAAGTCTCAATTTACTTAGCAAAAGTCTTTTGAAAGCCATGAGTTAAATTTTGCAAGTAAAGAAATATGCTTTTTAATACTTTTAACTTAGAAAAGTATTTTAGCATTTAGAGTTAAAATTTATAAGGTGGCTAAGTTTGAGAAAGTTTGAAGGTTGCTATATGAGTCACTTTAGCTAAGCCTTTTGCAAACAATGAATTTTGAGAATGTAGGTTCAGTTTAAAAAGGTACTTAGCTTAAAGGCTTAATTTTGAAAAATAGGAGTAAGATCTTGTTAATTTTTAGGATGAAGAGGGGAGTAGCTAAATGTTTAATTTAGGTTATTTATTTTAGTTGGTCTTTAAGTCCAAGCATGAGGTTAAATAGATTATAACTTATCCAGATTGTTTTGTTCAGGTATCAGAGCCCTAAAGTATGAGCATGCTCAAACTTCAAATCTCCATTTCCTTCAGGGCTAATTCCATATTCTTGTAAGTCTAGTAAATTTAGGGGAGCAAGATTTTCAAGTTAGTCTTTCAAGTATTTTTCAAAGGATTTTGAAATTAATTTTTCAATGATTTTTCAAAGGTTTTTGAATAAGTTTTTTGAAAGATTTTTCAAAGGATTTTGAAATAAGCTTTTTTTTTCAAATATTTTTCAAAAGATTTTGAAATAAGTTTTTCAAGTATTTTTCAAAGGATTTTGAAATAAGTTTTTTTTCAAATATTTTTCAAAGGATTTTGAAATCAGTTTTTCAAGTATTTTTCAAAGGATTTTGAACTAAGTTTTTCAAGTATTTTTCAAAGGATTTTGAAATAAGTTTTTCAAGTATTTTTCAAAAGATTTTGAACTAAGTTTTTCAAGTATTTTTCAAAGGATTTTGAAATAAGTTTAAAAGATTTTAAAATGATTTTGAAAAATTATTTTTCAAATAAATTTTAAAGAATTTTGAAATTAAGATTAAAAGATTTTGAAATGGTTTTGAAAATATTTTTTAAATAATTTTGTAGAATTTTGAAATTAAGATTAAAAGATTTTGAAATGATTTTGAAACTATTTTTCAAATAAATTTTAAAGAATTTTGCAATTAAGTTTTGAAAAGATTTTTAAATAATTTTGAAATTGATTTTTTTTTAAATAATTTTGAAAAAGATTTTTAAATAATTTTGAAAAAGATTTTTAAATAATTTTGAAATTAATTTTGAAAAGATTTTTAAATAATTTTGAAATTGATTTTGAAAAGATTTTTAAATATTTTTGAAATTAATTTTGAAAAGATTTTTAAATAATTTTGAAAAATATTTTTAAATAATTTTGAAATTGATTTTGAAAAGTTTTTTTAAATAATTTTGAAATTAATTTTCAAAAGATTTTTAAATAATTTTGAAAAAGATTTTTAAATAATTTTGAAATTAATTTTGAAAAGTTTTTTAAATAATTTTGAAATTGATTTTGAAAAGTTTTTTTAAATAATTTTGAAATTAATTTTGAAAAGATTTTTAAATAATTTTGAAAAAGATTTTTAAATAATTTTGAAAAAGATTTTTAAATAATTTTGAAATTGATTTTGAAAAGATTTTTAAATAATTTCGAAAAATATTTTTTAAAATATTTTTAAATAATTTTGAAATTAATTTTGAAAAGATTTTTAAATAATTTTGAAAAAGATTTTTAAATAATTTTGAAAAAGATTTTTAAATAATTTTGAAATTAATTTTGAAAAGATTTTTAAATAATTTTGAAATTGATTTTGAAAAGATTTTTAAATAATTTTGAAATTGATTTTGAAAAGTTTTTTAAATAATTTCGAAATTGATTTTGAAAAGATTTTTAAATAATTTCGAAAAGTTTTTTAAATAATTTTGAAATTAATTTAATTATCAGTTTGAGTTTAATTACTTAGTCATCTCACTCGATCTAAATTTTCAATCAGGGAATCCTATAATTTTAGTGAGATGAATTAAAGTTCAATATAAGGGTTTTGTTTAACTTTGTGTTAGATTCAGGTTTAGCTTTGAGTTCAACAAGTAAGCATTCTTTGGATAAACTTCTGGGCTATGGTGAGTCACAAGGAACTCATTAAAGTAACCATGCCTTCGAGGTTTTCCAAATAGTCCTACCCATTGAACTTAATACTAAACCTTGGTCTAACTAGTTAGGATCCATTTAAGGGTAGCTTCGGTTAGTTCCACTTGGTCAAATGCACCAGGTCGAAGCCATATCTTCCTAGACATGCGATGCCCAAGCTTCCCTAACGTACTATCATCCAAAAATTTCACCAGTACTGTGGGTCAAGTTAAACCTAGCCCGTTTTAATCTAACCTTAATTACCCTGCCGGGTAATATACTCTTGTTTTACCCATTTCGGGTAGATTAAGTTCAGTTACCCTGTCGGGTAATTCAGTGGGGGTGCCAGCTATTCTGGATCCTCCATCTATGATTTAATTTCAAATTTTTAATTTGATTTTGATTTTTGAATTTTGAATTTATAATTTAATTTCAAATTTTTAATTTGATTTTGATTTTTGAATTTTGAATTTAGTTTCAAATTTTAAATTTAATTTTGAAGATTGTTTTTCTTTTTGCTCCTCCTGGATCATAGCCTCGATATGGTCTATCGAGGTAGTGTATTTGATCCTTCGAGACCCAATATTGACCAAGTCCAACTTGATTGACCAAGTTGGACTTAGGTACCCATTCTTGGACTACCTTTATATTATTTCTATTAACTAATGATAAATACGATTTGTATTTCGTTTTGGTCTTAAATCCAAGTCCAGTTTTATTGTAAACGGCTCGCTGTTTTCCAAGAATCAGATCCAGATTCTTGGAACCCAAGGTGAATCGTTCCAATGTGTTCTTGAGTTCTTTAATTTGAGCTTTCAGATTGGAATTTTCTTCCTCAAGTTGTTGGACTTGAGTTGAACTTCCAATATGAACTGACTCAGTTAAAGAACTCGAGTCAGTCGCTTCCTTAAGGGTTGTTACCTCCTTTTGGAGCGACTTAACCCGGACGTTGGATTTAGCCAATTTTTTAAGCAAGTATGGAATTAAATTTTGCGAGTCATCTAAGTTAATACTAGACATTAAAGCACTTACTGTGGGTTTCGGTCCTTCGGAAATGGATGCGGATCCGTGGCTTCGCTCGGACTCGGTGTCTGATTCGCTCTCGGTCTCTGAATCGGACTCGAACTCGGACTCGGTGTCGATAATGTTCGCTAGTACTGGTAGAGCGAGAAGGCTCGGTTGCTCTTCAACGGATCCGGATTCATCTGATGACTCAGACCAGGTTGCTTTCAACATATGTTTCTGTGTCTTACTTGTACCTACAACCATCGTAATACCTTCCTCGGCCGAACTAGTATTAGTCTGCTCAAATAATTTATTTATTAAAACATGCTTACCGATATTTGTATCAGGAATACCTTCGTGTAACTCAATCAGATTCTCCCACAGCTCTTTGGCACTTGAGAATGGGCCGGCGCGATTCAGCTCCTTATTCGTTAAGCCACACTGAAGTGTATACGTTGCTTTTGCGTTTGCTTCTATCTTTTTGATAAGGTTCGCGTCCCAGTTCTCGTACGGTAGTGGCTTGCCGGTGCCGTCAGTTGGCAGTTGAAACCCCGTTTTGACGATCATCCAGACTTCAAAGTGAGTCTGGAGATACGCCTCCATCCGACCCTTCCAATCTCCGAAATCATCTCCGGAGAAGAGCGGTGGACGAGCAGTGTTGTAGCCTTCTTGATGGGCCATTTTAGAAAGACAATCTCGCAAAATAAACACAATAAAACTTGTTCCAAGACTTAGTCTTGGATTAGTAGTGCGGGAGAGAAATAAAGATAGTGATTCAGGAATTTCGAGAAAAAATAATAAAATATTATTAAAATAATATTAAAAAATATTACCACAAATTTTTGAAAACGCAATATTTCGCTAATTCCAACCAATGGTGAAAAGATGAAAATGGATTTTTTGAAAATAGTTTTGGAGGGAAAAAAAACGAAAGGCGTACAAACGACAAAGCCACGAAAAATGCTTGAATGGTGGTTGCACCAGTTCAAAGCGACCCCGCTCTGATACCAATTGTTGGATCGAGACACGCTAGAGGGGGGGTTAATATCGCTCGTGGCTATTTCGTTCGATTCGTAAAACTATCGGAGTAAAATACGCAGTGGAATAGATAAAAGAAACAACACAAACACAGAGACACGGTCGTTTACTTCGTTCGGAGCCTAAGGCGACTCCTACTCGAAGGCCCGCGATCCTTGATCGCTTCCGGTGGGCAACAACTATAAGCTCGATAAAAGATTACAAGTTGAAGTACAATGAACGACAGTAAATAATTATACCAACGACAAAGAAATGAAGATTCGGAGCTCCTGGTCGTCGGGCACAAGTAGCAGCACTTCGGAACGTCGTTTGGAGCAGTACGTAGCACTTGAATCACTTAAGACTTGTTGTACTGAAGTGCTGGTCGAAACCCCCTTATAAAGGGTGTTCAAGGCGCCTTGAAGGCTGTTCAAGGCACCTCCATGCTGCCGATTCTTCCGCACGGATCAAACTTGATCTGGTTGAACTTCATCTGCTTAAGGCGCCTCAAACCCTGCTCAAGGCGCCTTCCAAGGCGCCTTAAACCCCCTTCAAGGCGCCTCCATTGAAGCTTCGCAGCCAGGTCAGCTTTTGCACCCGAGGCGCCTCCAAGCTCCATGGAGGCGCCTCGGACACTGTTCATCCGAGGTTAACCTTTGCACTTTGGTCCCTGCAAGATACATTAATCCCAAATATACCCTGCAGCACAAAGTTAGCACATAACGCATAATAGAAGTGATATTGATAGTCTCCGGACTATCCGAGCCTGACTTCGGGTTTCCTACCGGAAACCCTAGGTCGACCCGACGCCTACTATTCCCTCTACGGGGAACGCGTCCTCACCTACTCCACTCAGGAGATTTACCTATTACCAGTCGATCCTCCAGATCGATTGGACTTTTGCTCAGCACTCGATGCTTCCAAACTTTCTGCTGGACATCCGCTTCCCGGCTAGTCCAGTCTTTCACCTGGTTCGCGACACCAGGACTTTCCACCTAGGGTTACCACCCCCTAGGACTTTTGCCTGAAGCCACCTAGGGTTTTCCCTTTGCCTAACCGCAGCTAGGACTTTTCTCCACCTAGGGTTACCACCCCCTAGGACCTAGGGTTACCACCCCCTAGGGTTTTCACCTGCCTAACCGTAGTTAGGACTTTCCTGAAACACTCATTCAACATGTTAGATAACAGAGAATCTTAACTTTGAATCCCTTTGTCATTATCAAAACTTAGGTTCGATCGTCGGATGCTTCCTGCACCAACATTTTTTCCGAAGCTCTCGACCCGCCAAGACTTTTCACCTAGGATTACCACCCCCTCGAACCGTGGGTTACCACGAGACCTGTTCAACTGATCGGTTAATCGGTTTACCAGTTTACCGGTTTCGGTTATTTCCAATTTATCGTCGGTTATGTAGAACCTGTTAACCAACCGATATTCTTTCCGGTTAAACTGGTTCTGATTGAACCAATTCTGGTCGATTAACCGGTTCAAATTGAGAACCGGTGGGTTGCTATGTAAGTGGGCTACTGGGCTTGATTATTGTTTTTTTTTATTACAAACTAATTACCTCAAAACTCCTCCCGTAGCCCATCTCTCTCTCCCCTCGACTCCGCATCTCCGCCCAAAATCCCAATTTGGCGATTTTTGCCCTAGCCGCATCGACGCATTGTCGTAGACGTCGAGTCACCGAGACACCGACGTTGTCCAAGAGAAGTCTCCACCATCCTTCATTTGGTGCTATTGTGTTGATCGGTGCTGGCGTGCTGCTGTGTTGCCGACGACATGACATAGTTGACGATGGTTCGACATTCTTCCAAGCAGAAGGAATAGGAAGCTCCAATCACATCAAATCATAGGCCACCACGCCACCGTCGGTCATTGTCATCAACTCCATCAGAGCGCATAGAAGTAGTCACACTCACACAGGTAGCACCATTATCACCGATTCACCGTAGCAGAAGAATTGAAAAAATTATTGTTTTCTCTTTTTGAAACTTGGACTTCAAAATAGAAGCAACGTGAAGAATTAATTGTGCTCAATATATTACAGAATGAACCAATGGCAACTGAAGAATCTAACAAGAACACTGAGAGTGATGATAGTTCTGGCTCACGATCGACTGAAGATATCAAAAACAAATGAAAAAGAGTTGGAGGTGGTGTTGGTTCTCGAAAGAAGCATTCAGTCGTCTAGGAGCATTTTGAAACTTATATTGATAAAGATGATGGAATTCAAAGGGCAAGGTGTTTGCATTGCAGTCATGTTTACTATACAGATCCAAGCAAAAAATGGCACTACATCTCTGAGACAACATATTCCTAAGTGTCCAAACAATCCTCTCAACAGAAAGGACTTAAAGGTAATACAAAGTCAATTAACTTTTGTTGGAAGACAAGTTGATGAGGTGTCTAGCAAAGTAAAAGTCAATTTATAGGCTTGGAAATTCAATCAAACCATAGTTAGAAATGTTGTTTCTTATATGATCATAGTAGATGAGCTGCCTTTTAGATTTGTGGAGGGTAAGGGTTTTCAATACTTAATGAGTGTGGTTTGCCCTTCATTTTCTATTCCATCTCGGTCTACTATTACTAGAGATTGTTATAAGTTATATATGGAAGAAAAGGATAAATTGAAGGCGTTTATTAAAAATGAAAATGGTAGGATTTGTTTGACGACTGATACTTGGACTTCAAAACAAAAGGAATGTTATATGTGCCTAACTTCCCATTTTATTGATACTGACTTTAAGATGCATAAGCGAATTTTGGATTTTTGTCCTGTCTTTAGTCATAAAGGCAATGATATTGGTGAATTGATTTATAAATGCTTGCTAGATTGGGGCATTAATAATGTGTTCACCATGACAGTTGACAATGCAAGTTCAAATGACACAACAATTCTGAATTTGAAAAGAAAATTTATGAATTGGCCTAATTGCGTATTAGGGGGGGCAGATGTCTCATGTTAGGTGTTTAGCACATATTTTGAATTTGATTGTCAAAGATGGGTTGAAAATAACAGATGAATCAGTGGAGAATATAAGGGAAACCATAAAGTATATTGGAATTAATGTCTCCTACTATGATTGGAAAATTCAAAGAAACAACTTTACTTGAAAACATTGAGTACAAGAAGCACCTTGCTTTGGATGTTCCAACTAGATGGAACTCCACATACATCATGCTTTCCTCATCTTTAAATTATATTCAAATTTTTCAATCTTATGCTGAGAAACATGGTGATATGGTAGTAGCTCTTAAAGCAGATGATCATAATGTGCCTTCTAGTGAGGATTGGGATAATGCAAAGAACTTATGTGATTATTTGGAATGTTTTTATCATGTCACAAATGAAGTTTCTGCCAGCAAGTATGTCACTTCAAATGATTTTGTGTCTCATATTAGTGAAATTGATGGTTTGATAAAAGAGTTGAAGAAGAGTCTTGATCTTAACACAAGTGCAATGTCATATTCTATGGGTGAGAAATTTGACAAGTATTGGGGGGATGTATCAAAGATGAACAAAGTTGTTTTTATAACTGCTGTTATGGATCCAAGATGAAAGTTAGGATACCTTTCTTTCATGCTTACAAATATGTATGAGAAGGATATAGGTGGAACCTTATTTGATAGTGTAAAACGAGCCATGGAGGAGATGTATGATGATTACAAGAGATTGTATGGGACGGGAGATTCTTCTATGACTTCATCATCACCTTTTGTTTCTTCAAGTTCACGAGATGTTCCTGTTTCAGATGCAACAGATTCTTATGTTTGTGCAAGAAATAGAGAAAATGTCAGACATCGATTGGAAATGCAGTTTCAGAAATCGAAAACCAATGTTGTTGTCGGTGTAGCGGGGCCGGCAAGAGGGGGGTGAATTGCCTGAAAAATAAGATTATACCCTCCTCAAGGCTTTCAACTTAAAATAACAGCAACTATAAAAATAATGAAATAGCATAAAAGAAAGGGAGACCAGAAGTTGACTTGGTTACAACCAAGACGGTTGTTAATCCAAGACGGTTGAACAACTCCACTAGCAGAGTCACCTTCACTGAAGGCGGAGAAGCCTCCACTTAGAACGCTCACTAGTTGCTAGGAATTGACTACAGAGTTGAATGCTTGAATGAGTGAATATTTCCTAGCTCCAGGGGCCTTTAAATAACTCCTGGAATTCCTATATCGAAGGTCTAAGGTGCCTCCAACTAGGTCCAAGGCGCTTCTAACCAAGTCAATCGGATAAAACTTTATCCAATTGCAAACGACAAGTTTTACTGGGTCTGAGATGCCTCAAATGGCCTTGGAGGCGCCTATGATTGGGTCTGAGGCACCTCAGACAGTGGAGGCAGCTGAGGCACCTTCAGCATTGGTCTGAGGCACCTCTGGCTAGCTTCTTCAGTTCCTTTTGACTTCCTTTCTCCTTCCAAAGCTCCGATTGATTTGGTGATTGCGGTCAACCGAAATAGGGCTCACCCGAACCCAATTTCTGACCTTTTCCTCGAGCAGGCTTCCGTCCCGGCTTTACGTCCCTCAAACATTGCACACGTTCTTCTCGCCCACCGGTGTACTCTTCCGCAGCTCTCTCGTCCTCCGGACGCACCGAGCCCGTTGGCTCCCTTCCCGTGCAGTCCTTCTCGCTAGCTACGTCTTCCACTTGACTTCCTGGCCTCCTAAGCTCCTGCAAACTTAGACACAAGGATCAAAAGACAAACAGGACCTAACCTAAACTTGGTTGATCACATTAAAACTTCGACGGGGTCCAACAATCTCCCCCTTTTTAATGTGCATCAACCCAAGTTTAAGGTAGGGTGAAAACAGACAAGCAGTAATTTAAAGAAATTACAAAACTAACATTTAAGGTCTAAATTTGCAAATAAACTAAATTGCAACAATCATAAAATTTAGTTCTAATACTAAATGTTGAAAAGCATAGTAAAAAATTTAACCAAAGTTAGTTTTAATTTCCCCTAAACTTAACTTGTACCTATTTCTCCCCCTTTGATCACAGCAAAAATGGGGTACCAAATATTTCAAAATAAATTCTATGTTAATTAAGAAGAGATTTGAGAAAGATTTTCTAAAAAAATTCTTAGTCTATTGAAAAAATTTTAAGTTAAACCAAAAAAATTTAACTTTAGAAGACTTTCTAACTTAGGCAAAAATAGTTCTAAAGATTTTCCAAGTAAAAATTCTAAACAGGAATGCTTTCCTAAGTATGAAAAAAAATTTAAAGCATTATCTAATTTTAATTTTAATGCTTTAATAAGAAGTTAATTAAACATTTTATTTCAATATTTTGACTTCTAGGTCGTGGCGAGGCACTAGGCCTTCTTGGTTATTGGAGCAACAACCACTTCCTTAGACAAAGCCTCAAAAGAAATTATCTGTTTAATTTTTCTTCTGAAAGCCTTAATTTAAATAAAAAAATCAGTCTAAAATGGATTTTGGAACCCAATAAAGGTTCCTTCCTACTGGGTTATTTAAAAACTTAGGGGGTATATAATTTCTTGGAATTTTTCTAAGTTGTCCCTGATGTTTTTTAATGTACCAATTTAATTTTTCATAAATCCTTAGTTTCGATTTTGGAAATTTATTTAAGCATGCATTATTTTTCAATTTCTCAATTTCAATTTTTAATTTTTAATTTTCTAAATTTAAGTTATCATACATTTCTAGTGGACATGCTTTTGCTAAGTTCAATTTTAATTTAGCATTTTCTTTTTCTAATTTTGCTAGATCTTTTGTAAGAAATTTGATAAATTGAAAGGACTGATTAGGAGTGAGATCACGTACCTTACTTACTTTACTCGGTGATGCTCCCCCTTTGTCGTAGCTTTCTTTTTCTTCTGAAGTTCCTCCCCCATCATCTATGCTCATCTCTGAGCTTGAGTCATCTTCGAAGAGATGGTTGGCCATCAGTGCTAATCTTGAGAAGGCTTCGGCTTCTGATTCAGAATATGAAGAATCATCCCAGGTGGCTTTTAGGCTCTTGCGTGTAGAGGACGTCGGTCTTTGAGGCTTCTCCTTGTGCCTTTTCTTCAACTTGGGACAGTCATCCTTGATGTGTCCTTCCTCGTCGCAGTTGTATCATCTGACCATCCTTCTGTTCCGTTGATGTTTCCTCGACTACGATTTAAACTTATTAGTTTTAACAAACTTATTTAATTTTCTTACCAGAAGAGTCGCTTCAGTTTCGTTGATTGACGCTTCGGAATTGGGATCGTCCTTTTCGGCTTGTAGGGCAATGTTGAGGTTCGACTTTTCTACTTGTTTAGGCTCTGCAAGTCAAGACTCGTGAAGTTCGAAGGTAGAAAATAGACTTTCTAAACTACTTACCTCAAAGTCCTTAGAGATGTAGTACGCAACTATTAAGGAAGTCCATTCCGGAGTTCTGGGGAAGGTGTTGAGCGCGTACTGAATGGAATCTCGGTTCGTTACCATTTCACCGAGATTCATCAGTTGCGTTATCAGCTCCTTGATCCTCGCTTGAAGTTGCGCTACCTTCTCGCCGTTGTTCATCCGGAGGTTTGTTAACTGGGTCCGGAGGATGTCGCACCTCGCTAGCTTTGCTTCTGAGGTGCCTTCGTGGAGCTCCAAGAATTTGTCCCAGAGGTCTTTGGCGGGGTCATAGCTGTTGGTGCAATATCCCTTAGGTCAAGGTTGATTGGTTTGACTAAGCTTGAGTCTTGGTCATAGTTTCGATATTTGACAATACATGTAGACACATGGACAATGCAGGTGCAGTTGTTCATATGGGGAGATTCTGATCAGGGACTGATCAGTGTGAATGAAGAAGAGTCAAGTAGGTATACCTGACTGGAAGGAAACCCTGGTGAGTGAAGCCAGGTGAAAGTCCTAGTGAGTGAAGCTAGGCAGATGGAAATCCTGGTGAGTGAAGCCAGGTGAAAGTCCTAGTGAGTGAAGCTAGGCAGTATGGAAATCCTGGTGAGTGAAGCCAGGTGAAAGTCCTAGTGAGTGAAGCTAGGCAGATTGAAAACCCTAGTGAGTGAAGCTAGGTAAAAGTCCAAGTAGGTCAAGAGAGTGACCGGATACTTGGCATGAAAGAAAAGTCCAAGTAGGTCAAGAGAGTGACCGGATACTTGGCATGAAAGAAAAGTCCAAGTGGGTCAAAGGGATTGACCGGACACTTAGTGAGGGAGTCCTAGCAGGTCAAGGGAGTGACTAGATGCTAGGCATGACATACCAACAGGTTAAGGTTGACCGGATGTTGGTTTGGGAGGTTTGGGACTTGGTTTTGGGCAAAAACCAAGTGATGGATCGATTAGTGGATCGATCCAGATCTTTCCCAGCGAACAGAAAGCTTCTGGATCGATCCAGAGGTCTCAATCGATCAGTGGATCGATTGGGACGCTGCTGCTTCGTGCGATAAGCGCTGGATCGATCCGTGGATCGATCCAGGAGCTTTTCCAGAGCACAGAGGCGCTCTGGATCGATCCGTGGATCGATCCAAAGCCTCCCCGATCGATTGGGAAAAATCGAATCGATCGGGATCCGACCGTTGAGTCGTATTTGAGCTGCAGGCGAGCGTTGTCTTCGGCACTTCTTCACCGATTCATCTCAGATCTTCACCAGCTCCTCCACAGCTCTTCTCAAACTCGAGATCGCCAGTTCTTGAAGGTTCTTGGAGGCTCTTCCAAGTCAAGAGGCGGATCAAAGCAAGAAGGAGAAACTAGGGTTAGGGTTTGTGCACTCATTGTAAGCTTGTAAGCTTGTATTTCTTTACTACCCTTTCTTCTTCTTGTATTGAGTCTTGTAGGGCTTCTCCTCCCTTGGTAGTTACCATAAAGGAGAGTTTCATTAGTGGAGGGTGTGTGTGTTGGTGTGGATCCTTGGACTAGTCACCTCTTGTGAGGTGGATACCAAGTAAACCAACCGTGTTAGCGTTGTGTGAGTTGTTTCTGTATTTTCGCTGCACATCTTCGAAGAAACAAGCAACGCCGAACAACGGGCACGCGACGAGCTATTCACCCCCCCCCCCCTCTAGCTACTTTTGGTCCTAACAGTAGCTTCCGATCCGACTTACCTCCTGGGGCGGCAGCACACTGAGTAGGTGAAATTCCGCTTTTCCGTTGGCTACGAAATCGGCTTGCTCCTTTTTCGTCCAGTTGAATTGTTCTTTTTCTTTTGGCGTTGCATATCCATATTTCATTATTAAAAGTATATCAAATTCAGTTTTAGAAAATACCTCCATTTTTCGCTTCCAAGTAGCGAAATTTTCGTCGAACTTCGGGGGATGAATGTTCGCGTCGGCCATCGTCCTGATCTTTGTGCTTCAGTCGGCGGTTAGTCCTTCTGAGGCTGTCGGGCTCTGATACTACTTGTCGGTGTAGCGGGGCCGACAAGAGGGGGGTGAATTGCCTGCAAAATAATGATATACCCTCCTCAAGGCTTTCAACTTAAAATAACAACAACTATAAAAATAATGAAATAACAGAAAAGAAAGGGAGACCAGAAGTTGACTTGGTTACAACCAAGAAGGTTGTTAATCCAAGGTGGTTGAACAACTCCACTAGCAGAGTCTCCTTCACTAAAGGCGGAGAAGCCTTTTTACACTTAGAAAACTCACTAGTTGCTAGGAATTGACTACAGAGTTGAATGCTTGAATGAATGAATATTTACTAGCTCTAGGAGCCTTTAAATAGCTCCTGGAAATCCTATCTTGAAGGTCTAAGGCGCCTCCAACAAGGTCCAAGGCGCCTCTAACCAAGTCAATCGGATAAAACTTTATCCGATTACAAACGGCAAGTTTTACTGGTGTGAGGTGCCTCAAATGGCCTTGGAGGTGCCTCTGACTGGGTCTAAGGCACCTCCAAGCTTTCTGAGGCGCCTCAGACAATGGAGGCAGCTGAGGCGCCTTCAGCATTGGTCTGAGGCGCCTCTGGCTAGCTTCTTCAGCTCCTTTTGGCTTCCTTTCTCTTTCCGAAGCTCTGATTGATTGGGTGATTATGGCCAACCAAAATAGAGCTCATCCGAACCCAATTTCTGGTCTTTTCCTCGAGCAGGCTTCCGTCCCAGCTTTACGTCCCTCGAACGTCACACACGTTCTTCTCGTCCACCGGTGTACTCTTCCGCAGCTCTCTCGTCCTTCGGACGCACAGAGCCCGTCGGCTCCCTTCCCGTGTCGTCCTTCTCCCTAGCTGCATCTTCCGCTCGACTTCCTGCACACTTAGACACAGGGATCAAAAGATAAACAGGACCTATCCTAAACTTGGTTGATCACATCAAAACTTCCATGGAGTCCAACAGTTATAACTGAATCAACTTCAAAATTGCAAAGGTATTTGGCTGAGCCAGACCATCCATATACAAAAGAGTTTGATATCTTATCTTGGTGGAGGAATAACAAGGCAAGATTTCCTATACTTTCTGAGATGGCTCGTGATTTGCTTGCAATACCAATTTCTACGGTAGCCTCAAAATCAACATTTAGCACTGGAGGTAGGGTATTAGATTTTTTTAGAAGTTCTTTAACTCCTAGAATCATGCAAGCGTTGATTTGTGCTCAAGATTGGTTTCAGACTACTGGGTCTCCAATGACAGTTGAGAAAAATTTATTAGAGTTACAAAAAATTGAAGTAGGTATTATATTTGACTATTTTAGCTTTTGTAATGTTTGATTTATATGAAATATAGTATTAACATATATTTTTGGTTGTAGAATTAAACCCATCAGAAAAGGATTGTACTTTCTTCGATAATTTATAGTGGCTTCTCTCTATCAAGATCATTTTGCAGGATTGAGAAGTGATTAAGTGAATCAAGTGAAAGACAAATTTTACCTAACAAAAATGCTTATTTTACCTATTCTATTGTCAATGATTGTTTATCGTTAATTCGTTGAAGGTTTTGTAGTATCTATTCTATCAACACTGAAAAAAATTCTAAATTTGTGATGCTGAAGTTTAGATGATAGTTTGTTTACTTTAATCAATCAACGAGATGTGGTTTACAGTTTACACTTCATAAATTTTTAACCAAGAGTTCCTTTATAAATTGTGTAGGAAGGGCTTTAATTTCTATGGCTAGCTAAATATTGGTACTGGAAATCAATATTTAGCTTTGCCACAGAAATCAACGAGTCTTTGACATGCTCTTATTTCCAACAAATATATAAGTTGGTTTGCTATTGAACTTGCAGTACACCCCTACTATTGATATTTGGAGAATTAGCTACATTTTTACTGAGGTGCTGACCAAGAAGCCAAGCCACTTTTCCAATTTTCCCTGGTAAAAATGTGGTTCATCATTGAAGAGTGTAGAGTTCAATTTTAAATCCTTTAGAAATCTTGAATTTGTGTTAGACAAAGAGACAATGCTTGATGATGTGTAACATGTGTTGTGTTGAACTGTTGTATGTTAATGTATTATTAAGATATTTTCAAATGGATAAATTTTAGTAATGATGGCTAATGGCACTACTATAAAATGAGCCTAAGGAATCACTTTGGGAGCAACACTTTAGTAAATTGTTATCATATATCAAGTTTTGGAAAAAAACATGCAACACTTTCAAATAAGTGTTGCATTATAACTAAAATGCAACACATTTTTTAGAAGTGTTGCAGTTGATATTAGAAAAGGCAACACTTTTGTAAAAGTGTTGCAATAGTGCAGGAATACGTAACACTTTTTAAATGTGTTCAATAGTAGTAATATCTTATGCAACCGGGATGAGTGACATGTTTATTTTTTGTAAACTGCTAGCAACTATTTTTCACCAAACAGAGCTCCCGTGCATGAACAAAATTCGTGAACTCCCTCCCTAAACTTGCGACCTCCCTTACGCAAACCTAAACCCGTAACATCCCTCACGCGAACCCTAGAATCGTGTGGTCCTCCCCTTCCTCCACCAAACTTCTCAGCTCTAACCCTAAACTCGCAACCACCTCCTTATGCTCCCTCGATAAAATTTCTTTGCTGCCAACCTAAACTCTGTCTCCGTTGAACATCTCTGGTGAAGCCCTCTCCGCGAACATCTCTAGCGAATTGAACATCTTCGTCAGGTGTATAATCGTGTGAAAAGTGAGGGGTTTGTAGAAAATTATGATTTGTGGACTTTCCATGGAGAGGATCCATTATCATTGAAAACTACAAGAGATTTAGATGACGATGTTGTTAGTTAGAGCTCTAGAGTCAATCATTTGATGATTGTTGTATGGACTCGTTGTATCATATTCTTATATATATATAAAGGCATTTGTTTATGGTTATTATGCTTACTTGTATTAATGTCAAATAACTAAGTATAATAGCGTCCTTGAGTAGAAGGTTCTTACCTATATCAATCGATTAGTTGAATCGATAGTGAGATGATATAGGGAACACTACTCTTAATCATTCCTAATCAAGTATTAGCATTCAAGGACAATGTTAATGCGACGAGACTAGCATGTAGGTCAACTCGATGACTTGATCTCACAAGTCATGGATATGGAGATATCAAGTTGACACATGGGTATGCATTGGAGAATGTATACTGAATGACCCGCCATAAGAAAGTATCATGGATCGTTATATGAGTGTCATATACTTTCTCATGTGGCTATTAGTATGACTATTAGTCCTTGGACCTGAAGTCACCATGGTTCCCTACATAAGGAGTTGCATACTTTGGCTTCGTCAAACGTCACCCGTAACTGGGTGGACTATAAAGTCGATTACTGGGTATGTAACAAATTATGTGGAGGGATGTGAGTGATGTACATGGGATCTATCCCTCCTATATGACGGGAGTGACATCGATATTCTTGATAGAGTGAGACCACTAAGTGCATGGTCATGCCCAAATGAATCAATATGAGATGTTGAGCTCATTTGATTGAGTGAGTCTACTTAGGATTCAAGATTTAGATTGATTAGAGGATGACACGGTCTATGCCTCACATTGATCAATCTAGATGTCAAGGATAGAAGGACATTTGTCATATATTGTGAAGAGTCACAATTAGTAGTCGCAAGGTAATGTTGGATCTCAACATTCTTATAACTTGGGTAGTAATGATGTGTTGCTAGATACCGCTCATTACTTATGCTTCTATATGGGTTTAGGAGCATTGCCAATGTTATAAGAACCTATAGGGTCACACACAAAGGGCAATTAGATGGAGATTAGGTTCATTTGATGAACCTAAAGGATTAGGTCCATGTGATGAACCAAATTGGATTAAGAGTAATCCAAATTAGGCTAATTGAGTTGGACTCAATTTGTTTCATGTGTTAGATGAGTCTAATTTGGACTTAGACTCATTGAGTCAATTTAATTCAATGAATAGAGATTCATTAAATTAAAATTGACTTAAACCAATGGTTAGATTTGATCAATCATGGGAGGGAAGTGGTCAAGTTTGACTTGACTTGAGAGGAAGATGAAGAGTCAAGTTTGACTTGACCATTTGCCACCTCATTGGTGAGTTGGCAAAGAGTGGACCAATGATGATGCTCCACATCATCATGGTTTCTTAAGTGGGATGCCACTTAATGGGAGTTACCAAGAGTTGTGACTCTTGGTATTCCATGGAGGTTATTAACCTCATTCATGTGGCCGGCCACTTATTCATGGGGTGAGTTTCATTTCTTTTGTGTAACTCTCATCTTCTTCCTCAAGCTCTCTCTTCTCTCCCTCGTCTCCACCTTGGCCGAACCTTTCAAAGGTGCTAGCACACCTTTTGTTTGGTTTCTCCATCTCTTGCTTGTGTGGATACACATAGAGGAGTATCTACTTTGATACTCTCGAGATTCGGCGAACCTTGGACGAGCGGGATTAGCGAAGGACATCGCATCAAGGGTAAAGCTCTTCTCCTTTGTAGATCTAGTTTAGATGTAGGCTAGAAACTCGTACTCAAAGTTTTACATAAATTTTATTTCTTCACACGGATCTGGTGGCAGGGTTTCGGGGTTTCCGCAACGCAAAAGACGGTTTTTGCGGCCCGAAAAACCCAACAGATGTTCCAAGAATCCATGAAAATATTAATGAATTATTACAAGATACGATAATTAAATAATAAATATTATTAAAGAAATAAATTTATATTTTTAAATTTTTTTTTAGATATTTAAATAAAGTTCGTATTGTGAGAGAAATCTTATTTGGATAATAATTAAGTTGGAATTAATTGATTTCATTAAATTATTTAAATCTATGTATATAATGGAAACCTAAGTTCCATACCCTAATTCTCTCCCGATTTCCCTTTCTCACTCGACGTCGCCATCCGTCCCACTCCCTCTCGCGAACTCACTGCACCTCCCCTATCACCGACGTCGCTACCCTTGCAACGCCATTGATCGTCGTCTCCGGTAGTCGCCCAGCCCAAGTAGTCGCAGGCTGTGTCCTAGTTTTCTTTCGCCTCGCTGCCACCGTCCCTTCCTCCTTAAGCCAATACCGTCGGCCATGGTGTGAGCGTCGTTGCCGACCCCTCTTTGGCCATAACTGAGAGTCGCCGGCCTCCCTTGTGTGATGCCCTCTTTCCCTCTTGCACGACACTCATCGCACCATCGAAGTCGCCAACGCTCGATCTCTCAACGACTTTCGTCACCACTTCGCCTACCTCCACCCATTTTACCATCACGGAAGGGGGCTACGGATGACTGTTGTGGGTTGTCATCGGAGAGCTGAGACACTGCAGGAAAGAAAGCTGCCACCATCTCATGATGTGCCACTTGACATCACCATCGCCTCCCCACTACCGGCCTCCTTGGAAGTCTACGACCAGCAGTTTCCCTCTCGCGTCACCCTCACATCATCAAAGGTGTCGCGACCATATCACCCGCGATGCAGTTGCCCCGTCGACCACAGTGAGCCACCACCATAGAGGAAGGAAGTCGGTTGTCTAATTTGGGTAACAAATCCCTTAACCTAATATTTGTTGACCTATGTTATCTCTGATTAGAAGTTGGAATTTGGTTGTAGTATATTAATTTGGGTAAATCTAGATTGATCAGTGGGTTAAGGATAGACTTATTATCCAATTGATCATGTTGATAAATTTGGTATGTTTTCATCATGAAAGATTGCTATGGTTTAGTTGCTTGAAGGTAGCTTTAAGTTCTCTTGGAATTGTCATCACTTGCTACTTTTCAATCCATCTATGAACTAAATTTTATCCTTCAACAATATGAGTAGCTCTAAAATTTTGAATTATCCCTTTCTTTTATCCACCTGTTATGTATAAGACTTATTTTTATTTTTTTCACTGGTTGAACTCTTAATGGTGGATATGATTATTTAGTTTTTTAGTGAAATGTGATTGTTTATTTGAAAAAAAATACATATGAATGAGCTATACCTATTTACAATGGTTCAATCATGCATGTGTTTGGATATAATACAAGGTTTTTTTTAATTTTTTGAATGACTTCCAATGATTCAATATGTAATGCAAGACTTTGTTTTCAATTAATTAACATGTGTTATTATTTTTTGTTTTCATGACTGCCATGACATCATTATATGTTTTTTTTTGTGCGCATTTTTTTGGTGCGCACGTTAGATGCATGGACAAATGCCTTTTGGGGGATTACTTAATTAAGTCGACCATATGTACATTACCCTTTGTGGCTTCATATTCTGGTAACTCTGACCAAGCAAAAAATGTCTCAATAGCTAAAGTTGAAAATTTGTAAGAGAGCTCTAAAGTTGTTGATACTGGTGGGGTATTGAACATTCCTACTGAAGTAAGTTGGAATTAACTCTGTATTATAGTGTATATGTGAATCTCCTCTGATATTTTTGTATATACATAGATCAGAAATGCACAGTTGTTGCCTCATTGTGCTTTAGCAAAATTTTTAATCAGGTGTCTGCGGTGAATATTTTATTTTGCTCAACATTAAGAAGAAAGTTACACTTGAAGTGAATGATATTTATGTATGAATTACATGGGCAATAAAGTTGTTTGAAAAGACACTTTGAACTTTGCATGTTCATTTGGAAGTGCTTGTGAATGTTTGTCATGTAAGTTTAAATTAACTAAATCTCCAGTCCTTACTTCCATTAATCATAGAAAAGCATTTCATTTTGACTATGAAAATTACCCACTTGCTGTAATTTGATGCTTGAGGTTTAGTTCTTCCTGATGTGGCTTTGTTGATAGCTATTTATTATTGCTATTGACTTTGCAATTTTGATGCTCAATTATATAATTTTTTGCTCTAAATTATGATAAGTTTAGCATCCAATTGCAAATTTGTAGCATGGGAGATTGCTTGAACTAGTAACATGTGAGTCTTTCGTTGTGTTTGAATATGTTTTACCTCTTGCTTTTCGCTAACACCCATTTCACTACTATTTCCTTTATTTTCCAGAATTTCTAATGCCAATGTGCTTTTGCATGCATTTTACTCATATAATAGTACTTAGTTTATCATTCTTTATATGGTTGGTTCCTAGTTGTACTATGAGGTTTGGTACTTCTTTGCAGTTGAGCACAAAGGTTATTTTCCAGCTGAAGGATGGTGGTTGGATAAGGTGTGTTTAGATATATTGTTAGTTGAGTACAAAGGTTATTACTTTTGCTATATGATCAAATCTCTATTCTTACTTTTATTGTCCACATTGTGATGCTTTTCTTGTAGGTGGCAAGCATTTTGGATAGCTAAGCAGCTGTTATAGTTGGGAATGGGAATGAGTGTTACATTTTGGATACCTATGCGATTTTTTTTAAGGCAAGTCAAGAGTTTGTATTGTTGGCTTTTTGTAAATGTATAGTTGCCTTTTTTGGGGGGATTCATGAAGGTATTAATTGGTGGCTTTTGTATAGTGCTTTAGTTGGTTATATATATTTGTAGATGTCAGTTGTTGGATTTTTGTAAAATTCTTAAGCAGAATATAATGTGGTACAACTTTTGCAATACAATGATCATATTTTGAATAATCTATTTTATATAAATGTGTTTTATTGGATAATAAAATTGTATTATCAATAATATATTAATGAAAAAATAAGTGTTACTATTAATGGGTAAACGTGTTATATTTTTTAAAATAAAACACAAATATAAGTGTTGCATATGTATCAATAAGTGATGCGTTTAAGAGGTGAAAGTTTTAATAAAAAGTGTTGCATTATTAGGTTAAAAAATTGTAAAAGTGTTGCTGTTAATAGTCAAAAGTGTTGCAATTGTTTAAGAGTAACAAAAGAACAAGTGTTGCGGTTGGAAGAAAAAAATGTTGCATATAGAGAAGTGTTGCCTTTTCTATATATCGCGACAGTTCAAGAAAGTGTTGCATAAAATGACAAAAGCATTGCGTTATATCTAACATGATAGAACTTGATAAGATAGAATGAAAAGCGTTACCTTAGGTATAATGCAACATTTATATGGCCAAAAACAACACTTTAGGGGTGATGTCTTAGCCTCAATTTGTAGTAGTGTGGTTATTTGGTAGATGAAGATTGTTGTTATTTATTAGCGTAACGTTAGATTGTTGGACTTGGATAAATCTTTTCTTGCTGGATAAAAGATTGTTTGGCTACCTACAAGTTGTTTTATTCAAGTAGTGAATTGTGATTGCTTTCACAGTTTCACATAACTTATTTGGTTGATAAACATAGTTTTTAAATATTGCAAGTGAGTTATTTAGTTGTATATATTTCTTTTTTTAGGTGAAAATCTAACATATCACTGTGGTAGATAACTAGTGAAACAGATGATGAAAAGGAAAAAAATTCACTGATTCCATTTCTAGTTGTTCTACTAATGCAATTAGTTTTTATTTAAAAGAACAAAGAGATTGTACAACAGTTTGTCAACAATCAAGTAGTTTCATGCACAACTACAATTTGATATTTTATTGTCTGCTAGACTGAATGTTATTACTCGGTCCAAATCTTTCATAAGCTTTTGTGGCGTGTGATAGATTGCTTGTCGTTTAATTTTTGCATCCATCAGTTTATTTTTGCTCATTTATTGTAGTGCAGTGTAGTGCTTCGAGTCTTTGAGATACCTCACAGCCACTACCAAGCCAAATTGTTGCCAATGCCATTGCATGTCCTAATGAATACAAGTATCAGACGCAACTTGCAAGTTCACACAGTTGTTCAACATCAATATTCAGTAATCAAAAGATAAGAATAAATGAATAATTTAAATATTTTTAAGAAAAAAAACAACACTTCTTCGATTAGATCAGATCAGGTAAAAAAATAAAAAATCTCAAAGAGCAAGTTATGTGCTCCCACCATTGTGTCCATAGCTCTAGTTGATTCCTTTTCAAATTAGTATGTCTATTTTATTTTTATTCATGGAACAAGAGGTCACTCACCATTGGCTTACCTTTTAGAATGACATTTTGCTCTTCCCCAACCTTTTATACTTTGTCATCTTTTGCAAGTTAAAAGTGTTAGCTAGAGCCCTAGAGCCAATCATTTGATGATTATATTTTTGGACTTGTTGTATCATATTCTATATAAATAAAGGCATTTGGTTTTTGGTTATTATACTTACTTGTATTGATGCCAAATAAACTAAGTATAATAATATCCTTGAGTAGAAGGTTCTTACCTGTATCAATCAATTGGTTGAATCGATAGTGAGATGATATAGGGAACACTACTCTTAATCATTCCTAGTCGAGCATTAACATTCAGGGACAATGTTAATGCAATAAGACTAACATGTAGGTCAACTCGATGACTTGATCTCACAAGTCATGGATATAGAGATATCAAGTTGACACATGGGTATGCATTAGAGAATGTATACTGAATGACCCGTCATGAGAAAGTATCATGGATCGTTATATGAGTGTCATATACTTTCTCATGTGGCTATTAGTATGACTACTAGTCCTTAGACCTGAAGTCACCATGGTTCCCTACATAAGGAGTTATGTATTTTGGTTTCGTCAAACGTCACCCGTAACTGGGTGGACTATAAAGGCGATTACTGGGTATGTAACAAATTATGCGGAGGGATGTGAGTGATGTAGATGGGATCTATCCCTCCTATATGACGGGAGAGACATCGATATTCTTGATAGAGTGAGACCACGAAGTGCATGGCCATGCCCAAATGAGTCAATATAAGATATTGAGCTCATTTGATTTAGTGAGTCTACTTGGAGTTCAAGATTTAGATTGATCAGAGGATGACACGGTCTATGCCTCACATTGATCAATCTAGATGTCTAGGATAGAAGGACACTTGTCATATATTGTGAGGAGTCACAATTAGTAGTCACAAGGTGATGTTGGATCTCAACATTCTTGTAACATTGGGTAGTAATGATGTGTTGCTAGATACCGCTCATTACTTATGCTCCTAAATAGGTTTAGGGGCATTGCCAACGTTACGAGAACCTATAGGGTCACACACTAAGGATAATTAGATGGAGATTAGGTTCATATGATGAACCAAGAGGATTAGATTATTTGATGAATCAAATTGGATTAAGAATAATCCTAATTGGGCTAATTGAGTTGGATTCAAGTTGATTCATGTGTTCAATGAGTCTAATTTAGATTATGACTCATTGAATCAATTTAATTAAATGAATTAAATTCATTATATTAAATTGGCTTGAATTAAATGGTTGGATTAGATCAACCATGAGAGAGATTAAGTCAAGTTTGACTTGACTTGAGAGGAAGATGAAGAGTCAATTTTGACTTGACTTTATGCCACCTCATTGGTGAGTTGGCATTAAGTGGCCAATGATGAGGTGCCACATCATCATGTTTAGCACATGTGTGTGCCACCTCATGGAGGTTACAAATCTCTTAATTGCCACACTTAATGCAAAAATAGGGGGTTACACTTGGAAAAGTGGCCGGCCACCTTTTGTTGTGAAAGTGAATTCATTTTCTTATTCATGTGCATTCACTTCATCTCCTTCCTCTAGCCATTTTTGCTCTCCCTCTCCTTTCCTTGGCCGAATCCCATAAGGTGCTAGCACACTTTGTTTTGGTCATCTCCACCTAGTGTGTTCATGTGGATACGTATAGAGAAGTATCTATTTTGATACTTTCGAGATCCGGCGAATCTTGGACGAGCGGGATACAAAAAAGGGCACGCATCGAAGGTATAGATCTCCTCCATGTAGATCTAGGAGTAGATCTAAGTTTTAGTAAACTCGTACTCGTATTTAAAATTTTTCTTCGCACGGATCCGTTGGCTAGGGTGTTTCGGGGTTTCCGCGACTCGAAAAGCGATTTTCGCGACCCGAAAAACCCAATAATGGTATCAGAGCCACGTGCGAAGACGAATACGAGTTTATTTTGTGTTTTATGAAGACTTTTCAGTTCTGTAATATTCTGTAAATTTATGATTTTTATAGTTTTTATGGATATTTTTCTCGTAGAAGCGAAGCACAAGTGTTTCGATACTTGTAGGCTTCGACTACTGAGAAGAATTTTCCAAAACGGCCAAGTTTCGCCCCAAAACTTTTTGGGACAGCGGGCTAAGGCACTGTTAGATCGCAATGGAACCCTCGCGATGGTTAGATCGCGGGTAGGGGCACTGCCCCTGGCCCCGCAAGGGGATTCGTTCCGCGATTGCGCCCGAAAACCGCTAAACGGAACCGCCGGGAAATTGTACTCGTAAAAATTGTAAAAAATTATAGAAAAATTACAAAAAGATTATAGAAATATATAATTTTGAATTATATATTATTTTTGTGATAGTCATGGCCCAAAGACCCAATTCGATTGGATAATTCGTGTTGTAATTTAAAATATGGCCTGCGTGCCATTTTGTGTATGTGTGTGTTGTATTTTATTTTTTTTCCGCGACCTGCGCGTCGTGCCTTTCTCTTTTATTCTTGTTGTAAATTAGATTTAGACTCGAATGTAACTCGAGTTTCAAAATGTAATGTAAATTTTGAAGCGGTGGAAGGTCCACTCGAGACGGAGTTACGAGGAGGGCGCGAGCAACACGAGGTGGTCAAAGGAAGGAGCTTGAGAAGCTGTTGACCTTAGGTTGGCCATCCGATCTTCTCATTGGCTTGAGAAGATCGTAGTAGAGCCATGACATAATCACAAAATTATTTAATTAATTGCTTTTGTGTGTATGTGATGCATGCTAGTTAATTAAGTAATTAATTAGTGCCTAACGATTAGATTAGATCTAAGTCGTGCACATGATGCACCCTTCGATTAGATTAGATCTATCGAGTATATGTTACGCATCATCATTTAGATTAGATCTAAATCACGTCAACTCGTAATGCCTACCATGCCGTGATACCTACCACTACCTCGATCGCATGTTGTTGTTGAATCTGCCAAAGCATAGCAACACATACTATCTTGATAGGGTACGGAGGGACAATTTTGGTCCCGCCTATCAACGCATGGGTGAGTACAACTCAATTAGATTGAGTAACTAATTAACTCAATTGGATCAAGTTTAACTATAGGCATTATCCAATGGTTGGTAGATAGGTCAAAATCACGTTTATATTAACTCTTGGGCGTATTAGCCAAAGCTAACTCGAGTTTTATTATAAATTCGGATTTTATCATATAAACAAGAGTTGCATAGAGATGTAATTGGTAATTAGTTACCTACCGATCATACTAAGTCTTGGGCGTATTAGCCAAAGCTAACTCAAGGGTTAGTATGATGTGGATCTTGTCCCACATGAATTATAGAATTCAGTGGGAGCATCATTTAGTTAAAGGCCTAATTAAATGATTAAGAATATGATATTTATTTATGCATTTTTCTGTTGTAGATAACCATGACGTCAAATACGAACACCTTCTCCCTGCGATATGTCCTCGAGAAGGACAAGCTCAACGGAGTAAACTTCCTGGACTGGTACAGGAACCTGAGAATAGTTCTCACCCAAGAACGTAAACTGTACGTTCTGGAGCAGCCCATTCCGGAGGCTCCTCCTGCCACTGCCCCGCGAGCTGACCGAGATGCTTTCAAGAAGAATCAAGATGATGCATTAGATGTGTCTTGTCTAATGCTCGCGACCATGAACTCTAAGCTTCAGAAGCAACACGAGTTAATGGGCGCTTACGATATGGTTGAACATCTTTGTCAACTGTATCAAGGTCAAGCGAGGCATGAGAGATTTGAGATATCAAGGGCACTGTTTCAGTGCAAGATGTCAGACGGGGCTCCTGTAGGCCCATATGTACTCAAAATGATTGGGTACATAGAGAATCTACAAAGGTTGGGGTTCCCACTTGGCCAAGAGCTGGCCACTGACCTAATCTTGCAATCCTTGTCAGATAGCTACAGTCAATTCGTTCTAAACTACAATATGAACGAGATTGACAAGTCACTGCCCGAGCTGCTTAGTATGTTGTGAACTACTGAGCTGAACCTTAAGAAGGCTAAGCCCAACACTGTTCTGATGGTTCAGAAACATAAGGGCAAGGGCAAGCACAAAGGCAAGGGAAAATCCTAAGCCAAGGGCAAAGGCAAGGAACTGAAGCCTAAAGGAGGGGTCGCCAAGGATGCTACCTGCTTCCACTGCGGTCAGACCGGGCACTGGAAGAGGAACTACAAGGTATACTTAGAGGATCTTAAGAAGAAGCGAAGTGAGACTTCCACTTCAGGTATATATGTTATAGAAGTCAATCTATCTATTTCTACATCATGGGTATTAGATACTGGATGTGCTTCTCACATTTGTACTGATGTGCAGGCGCTGAGAAATAGCAGGGCATTGACAAAGGGCGAGGTGGACCTACGAGTAGGCAATGGAGCATGGGTTGCTGCTGTTGCTGTAGGGACTTACTTTCTAGCTCTGCCCTCTGGGCTTGTACTAGAGTTAGTCGATTGTTGTTATGTGCCTGCATTAACTAAGAACATTATATCAGTTTCTTGTTTGGACAAGAAAGGTTTCTCGTTTACAATAAAGAACAAATGTTGTTCCGTCTATTTAAATGATATGTTCTATTGTAGTGCACCTCTGATAAATGGACTCTATATTCTAGACCTTGAGAGCCCTATCTATAACATAAATACCAAGAGGTTCAAGTCAAATGACATGAATCAAACCTACCTCTGGCACTGTCGCTTAGGTCATATAAATGACAAGCGCTTATCCCAGCTCCATAAGGATAGTTTGCTGGACTCATTTGATTCTGAATCATATGAGATATGCGAGTCATGCCTACGAGGCAAGATGACCA
The DNA here is from genome assembly GCF_018446385.1 of Zingiber officinale. Taxonomy (NCBI): domain Eukaryota; kingdom Viridiplantae; phylum Streptophyta; class Magnoliopsida; order Zingiberales; family Zingiberaceae; genus Zingiber; species Zingiber officinale. The sequence continues at coordinate 22,028,843 of NC_055989.1, forward strand.
AGACTCCCTTTAGTGGGCACAGCGAGAGAGCGACTGATTTGTTAGGACTTATACATAGTGATGTATGTGGCCCTTTCAATCACTACAACAAAAATGACTTTTCGCAGCGCGCAAATTCGCTTTCCGCAGCGCGCATTGCATGCTGCACAATTGAAAGCTGTTGAAAGTTCTAGGTTATTGGCAGCGTGCCTTACATGCCGCGGATATTATTATCTGCGGCGCGCAATGCACGCTGTGGAAAATAATATCCGCAGCATGCGTTGCACGCCGCGGAAAGTGCCTTGCATGCCACAGATATTATTATCCACAGCACGCAATGCAAGCCGTGAAAAATAATATCCGCGGCATACATTGCACGCCGCGGAAAATAATATCTACAGCATACGTTGTCCACTGCGGTTAAAATACTATATAATTATCACAAATATTTATTTAAAATATATAATATAAATTTAAAATTTAGACATTATCCCAATTTATACACCACTTAAAATAGAATAAAAATTATAAAATAAAATCAAAATGTGAATACATAATTTTTATTCATCTAATAATCATTTTACAAAGCTCATCAATTTCTCTAAACAACAATATAAATATTGACATGAACCAAAGAAAGACCCTAAGTCTATTGCCCAGTACCAAAGTTACATGGTTGGAACATCTGGATCTATAGTCGCAGTGATGCTTCCTTCTGCATATGGCGTAAATTTTCGTGCAGATGGTGCACAGTAGTGTCATAGTTCAGAAACCCCATGAACTAGAATTCATGATTGTCGACCTGAATATACTTTTCAGCAGAATTTGTTTTGTTTGTAGAGGGCACAATTGAAGTTAGCTGATGCAAGGGAATTACAACCTGCAAATTAACTATAATGAGAGTTTCAATTGGTAAACTTGATTAAATTAATAAAGCATATATGAGATGAGAAGGAAAATAAGAAGTAAAATAAGAATATTTCAGATTAATCGTTAAATCACAGATAAGATTAAGTACATTAAATCATAAAAAATTACTAAAACATACTAATTACTATTACAATCTATTGGTGTATAGAAAAGAAAAGAAACACAGGAGGAAAAAAAATCTATGCATGAGATTGTGTAAAACAATTTGAGGACTCAATGAAGATCTTTATCCAAGTCAATGAAGCAAAAGACACGAGGAGGATGTTATCAGTGGGGACTCAACAAAATAAACTTGTTGAAAATCAAAAGTATGAGCATTAAACTGAAATGTTTTCAAGAAGAAAACAAAATAAGATGACAAAACAAAACAAATAGCATGGGCACAAGGTATATCAATTCGGTGAGAAACCTCTCATATAGTATTAAAAATGATTAAAAAAGGAGTATTGATTATTAAATTTTTAGCTCACTGATAAAAAAAAAGAGCCTACAATATATACCTTTAAAAGAACTACTTTTTTAGATTAACTTAAGTTAATGCCATAGTTGTCAAAAGCGCTCGCTTCGCTCGCTTAAGCGCAAAGCGAAGCGAGGCGCAGCCCTTGCGCTTCCGAGAACGTGGAAGCGCAGCAGGTTTAAGAAGCGCACGCGTCGCTGCGCTTCGTGCAGAAGCGAGCGAAGCGAGCGAAGCGCAGCTCTTCTGCGCGACCCTAAAAGTTTCCTTTCTTGTTTTACATTTTATTTAAAGCCCTAATTAATCTCTTTAAACCTGTCTCTTCGTCTCCCGCGGCTGTTCGTTGCGTCCGCCGCTGCTGCAACTAGACGGATTTGCCGTGGCTGCTTCTTCACGTGTGCTGCTGCTTCTTTACGCGTCGCCTGCAGGTAAGTTTTCAATTTCTGTTACTTAAATTCAGTTTGAAGCATCCTGGCCATTCTGCGATCGCCTCTGGCGGCGTCGCGGGATGCCTTCGGCGGCGTCGGAGGCGTCGCGGGAGGCCTCCGACGCCTCCAGCTGCGTCGCGGGAGGGCCCCGACGCCTCCAGCGACGTCGCGAGAGGGACCCGACGCCTCCAGCGACGTCGCGGGAGTTCTCCGACGCAGGAGGCTTCCTGCGACGCCGCCGGAGGCTTCCCGCGACGCCTCCGGCGACGTCGGTGGCCTCCGGCGACGGCTCTAGCGGTGTCGCGGGCATCGCGATGGCATCACCGTGGTCGAACTCGCGTGAAACAGAGGAGGAGAAAAAGTTTGATTTTATTAAATCAAATTTAAATATATAAACGAAATTAAAAATATAAAAAAATTGATAAAGTTTATTAATTCATATAAATTTAATTTAAAGATATAAAAAATAAATTAAAATTTTAAAAAATTTAATAAATTGCATTAATTTATAATTTTATATAAATTAGATTTAAATATATAAAAATTATTTAAAATAAACAAAAATCTAATAAATATTATTAATTCTAATTTCTAAATCAGATTTAATTATTTAAATTTTAATTAAATGTATCAAAAATATTTAAAAAATCTAATAATCTTATTAATTTTAAACTAGATTTAATTATTTAAAATTTAACCTTAATATTTAAAAAAAAATCTAATAAACTTTATTAATTATAAATCAGATTTAATTATTTAAACATATAAAAATATATTTAAAATAAAAAATCTAATAAATTCAATTAATACATATAAATCAGATTTAAATATAAAAAATAAAAATCTAATAAATATTATTAGCACATATACATCAGATTTAATCATTTAAATATATAAAAAAATATATGTAAAATAAAAAATCTAATAAATTTTATTAAGACATATAAATCAGATTTAAATATATAAAAATATATATATTTAAAATTAAAAATTGTAATTAATTCGTATAAATCAGATTTATATTTTGATATTTTTTTACTGTTTTATATTGTTTTACTTATTGATTGTTTAATGTTTATTACTAATTGCAGCGCTCTTGACTCTTGATTCTTGAGTTAACCATGTCAAATATAACAATTTCATCCACTCGAAAAGATATTGCTTGGAATTATGCAACATGTTCAGATCCTAAAAATCCAAATGTTGTCAGTTGTATTTTTTGTGGTAAAATAACAAACGGTGGAATTTATCGACACAAGTTACATTTAGTCGGGGGCAATAGAAATGTGAAAGCTTGCCCGAAATGTCCTGAGCATGTTAAAGAAGAAATTAGAGAGTTTATGCAAAAAAAGAATAATTTGAAGAATCAAATGGATGAAATTCCTCATTCTGATGATGTTGATAATTTGGAAGATTTGGAAGAAGATGAAGAAGCTGATCATCAAACTAAAGTGAAAGGGAAACGACCAATATCAGATTCAAGCAACCATCCTATGACCCAAGGTAAAAAGTGTAAACAAACCGGGCCTATTAATCTTTATTTTATGAAAGATGTCGATGAAATTGTCAAACAAAGACGTGCAAAAAGCAAAGGACAATTTGATGAAAATAAAAAGAAGTTAAGAGATATTGCAGTTGAGAAATTTGCAAGATGGATGTATGATGCTGGGATTCCCTTCAATGCTGTTAAATATGATTCTTTTGAGCCTTGTATTGAAGCTATTGGACAATTTGGATCTGGGATGAAACCTCCATCATATCATGAAGTGAGGGTTAAGTATTTGAAGAAGGAGTTGGCAAATACGAACTCACTTCTCAAATCCCATGAAGAAGATCATGCTAAGTTTGGGTGCACAATCATGGCAGATGGATGGACAGATAAAAAAGGTAGGACTCTTATAAATTTTTTGGTGAATGGTCCCAAAGGAAGTGTATTTGTGGAATCAGTTGATGCTTCAGGCTATTCTCACACAGCGGACAAAATGTTTGAATTGCTTTCTAAATTTGTGTATCGCATTGGAGAAAAAAATGTGGTTCAGATTGTAACAGATAATGCAAGCTGCAATGTCAGTGCAGGTAATATTTTAAATTTTTGTTAAATATTAGTCTGTTATTTCCAAGTTCCAATTAATAATTGAATTATATTTTTAATTTTTTTGATTAAATATTTTTTTTAGGTCGTCTTTTGGAAAACCGATTTCCACACTTATACTGGACTCCCTGTGCAGCTCATTGTTTAGATTTGTTGCTTGAGGATATATTCAAAATTCCTCATCTCAGAAAATTGCATGAATGGGCATTGATGGTGAATGGATATATTTACAACAGACCACAAGTATTGAGCATGATGAGAGAGTTTACTGGACAGAGAGACATGGTAAGAACCGCAAAGACACGTTTCGCAACCGCTTTTTTGACTTTAAAGCGGTTTCATGTACAACAAGCAAATCTGAGAAAAATGTTTACATCTGAAAAGTGGGCAAATAGTCGATTTTCCAAAGAGGTCGCAGGAAAACGTGTAGCAGAAGTAATATTGATGCCTTCTTTTTGGAAAAATATGGTTTTTGCATTAAAAGTTGGTGGTCCATTGGTAAAAGTCTTACGGCTGGTAGACGGTGAAAAACGATCTCCTATGGGTTATATTTATGAGGCAATGGACAGGGCCAAAGAAGCTATTGCTGCATCATTTAACAATAATGAAGAGAAATATCGTAGCATATTTGAATTCATTGACAAAAGATGGAACATTCAACTGCATCGACCTTTGCACGCAGCCGGATATTTCTTGAATCCAGAGTGTTTTTACTCAAACCCTGATGTAGAAAATGATACAGAAGTGATGGAGGGTTTGTACAAGTGCATATCTAGATTGGTGAGAGGTGAGGATTTACAAGATAAGATCACGAATCAATTGGAAAAATACAAGAAAGCAGAAGGACTTTTTGGTTTGCCAATGGCTATCCGACAAAGAACTTTAAAATCGCCAGGTAAATTTATAAATAATATATCGTGCAATAATCAATATCAATATTGGATGGTAATAAAATTAATCTTATAATTTATATGTTTTTGTTTTTCAAGCTGATTGGTGGTCTTCTTATGGTGCATCAACGCCTGAATTAAAAACATTTGCAATGAAGATTTTAAACCTCACGTGCTCTTCTTCAGGCTGTGAACGTAATTGGAGTGTTTTTGAACATGTAAGTTGAATTTTTTTTAATACATATTAAAATTTATATTATGAACTTAACCTTTTACTTTTTAATTTTTTTGTAGATGCATTCTAAGAAAAGAAATAGGTTGTCTCAACAACGATTGAATGATTTGGTATATATCAAGTACAATAGAGCTTTAAGGAGAAGATATGACATGCGAGATAAGATTGATCCTATTACTTTGTCAGAGATAGATGATAGTAATGAATGGTTGTTGGGAAAATTGGATGACAGTGATAAAGACGATGATAATGATTTTGTCTTTGAAGGTGAAGATTTGCGTTGGAGTGATGTAGCACAAGCATCTGGGGTTGGTGAAAGTGCATATGGCTTTCGATCTCGAAATGCGTCTTCTTCAAAAGGGACATCATCATCTGCATTAGCAAAAAGAAAGCAGTCTTCAGCTCAAACTAGTCTTGTAAATGAAGAAGAAATTAATCTTGATAATGAAACTGAAGAAGAAGATACTGATGGATACAAATCAAGCGATGGAGCTGATGACATAGATTTGGACAATGAAGATGAAGAAGATGATTATTTTGATATTTGATATTTCATGTATCATATTTTCAAAGACTTTTAATTTTCAGTAATCTGCAACTTCATCAAAGAATATTTTGTTTATGGTTATTTGGATTTTCAAAGACATTTTGAAAGTTTTTTTAATAGATATAATAACCCTTTTGTTTATTATGTTCTTTTCCGTAAAGCCCGCGCTTCGCCTTGCGCTTTGCGCTTTAAGCCCCAAGACCCTTGAGCGCTTTTTTGCGCTTCGCGCTTTTGACAACTATGGTTAATGCAGTAATATGTAGTTTCTCATGCAAACCAAACTTTTTTAACCCATATATATATATATATATAAAAGTCATCTATTTTTTCCCCAACTATTTAGAGTCATATCTTATCCCTTCATTAGCTCTACGCAAAGCTATATATTGTATAGCTAGACAAGTTAATAGAGATGAAAGTGTGAAGGATAATGGGAGGAAACGTAACTCTAAATGATTTAATTAAAATGAATTAAGAGAATTGAATATTACTATGACTAAAGTTGCATAAGCTCAATGGATGGATAAACTCTATACAACCTACTTAAATATTTGAGACTATCAAGACTAATTGATGTTGGACATATACTTGAAAGTTTACTTTGTTATAAGCTAAATGGTGTTACATTGATGGAAATGGGAAAGCAATTCGTGTGCACATAACAATACAAGTGGCAAAATTAGCAAATTTTGGTGAATTAATTTGAGCAAAAAGTAACCATGCAAGAAAAATAACATTATAATTATCTCAAGATGGACACGGGCATAATAAGTTATGTTTTACCAAAAAAAACGGAAATAAACAAAAAGCAATAGTTCACTTCACTAGGCCTTGTTGAATAGTATTTTTCTCTGGTGAATATGTTGCAGAAGGAGTTAAAGGAATGTATGGTTAAAAAGCTGAGAATAAGATAAGATTACAAAACACAATGCATTACAAAGAATTTAGCATAGCTGCATACAATTCTATATAATAACCTAAATTGCAGCCAATGTACTATCCCAACACCAGTTTAAGATAGCTGGTCATTCCATTAAACAACAACAAATTAATGGTTTCAACTGTTTCGGATTGGCTATATAGATCTTGTTCCACCATTAAACAGTAGATAAGAATATATAAGGTATCACTTTTGGTAATATCCAAACTTTTTAAATTACCTTTTTGATTAATAAAAGTTCTTTAGTCTTCCATTCTCCGTTTTACCTTGAACTCTAATATGTTTACCTTGAACTTCATTCTCCCTTTTCCAGAATTTGATTAGGATTGTCAACTTTTAGTTACCTGTAAATTTCAGAAATGAGTGAATGAAAAAGGTTCTTAACTAGCTTTCATATCGACTGAAAAAGAATTTCACGAGTAATTTTCTTTATGAATTTTTTCAACTCTATGTTTCTAGAAATTTTACTCTAAAATATGTAATTGCAAAAAAGTTATGCATCCTAAAGAAAAGCTGGCCAAAGATTTGGCTTTGCTAGCTAATAGAGCACAGAGTTGTAAAATCTCCAGGTGTTTTAAGACGGTGAAAATGACCAAATCGAGCCAATACAACGAGAATCAAGACTAACCGAAGAAGACCTTGGTGACTGGTGGACAACCACATCTGCTTGACAACCCTACGCCGACCAACAGATCCAAACCTTGTATGGATCCCGACGAATGATTCACCTTGTGGTGCTCTGGCACTCCACCACCAGCTCCGTCGCCGCCATTATAGTCCCACACCACAGAGACGAGGGTGGCACGGTTGAGTAGGTAGAGAGTGAAGAGGAAGATTGCCTTCAGCCCTTCCTTGATTGACCGGATCGGCATAACCCCGGGGCCGCAGAAGAGATCCAGGAGGGCAGCGATGAGCGGAGCGAGGAAGGCGGAGCGCAAGGCGTAGCGTGGAGGCAGAGAGGGAGGCGGAGCACTGAAGGTTTTGGCAGAGAGAAGGGGTTTCGGCAAAGAGGAAGGGTTTCGCGGAGGAGAGGGTGTTTAAGGTTTACAGCGGAAAACTTTCGGTGAAGAGGGAGTCGCGGGATGCATTTGTGGCAGAAAGAAGTTTGGTTCTTGGATTTGATGGAAAGAATGGTAGGATTCACAAGGTATTAACAGCGTGCTCCATGTGTGCCATTAATATTTAAATAATATATTTTAAGTATAATAATATTAACAGCGTGTTCCGCACACTGTTAATATTAAATTTTCACAGCGTACTTTGTACATTGTAGAAAAGTTTATTGACAGCATATTTTTTTAATATGTCATTATTTGTATAAACATTATACTATTCGCAGCGCACATAATTAAGTGCGCCGTAAAAACTATTATTAACGGCGCGCCCTAATCGCGCGCCGTTGATGGTGCACTGTGGAAAGTCATATTTGTTGTAGTGAATGTCGCTGCTAGAGGTGGTTATAGGTACTTCATCACATTTACTGATGACTTCAGTAGATATGGTTATGTGTACTTGATGACACATAAGTCAGAATCCTTTGAAACGTTCAAAGAATTCAAGAATGAAGTACAAAACCAGCTTGACAAGAGTATTAAGATACTTCGATCAGATCGAGGTGGAGAATACCTTAGCCATGAGTTTCGTGACTACCTAGCTGAGTGTGGGATTCTATCCCAACTCACTCCTCCTGGAACACCACAGTGGAATGGTGTATCCGAAAGGAAGAATCGTACCTTATTAGATATGGTACGATCTATGATGAGTCACACAGATCTTCCGACATACCTTTGGGGCTATGCTCTAGACACGGCAGCTTTTATACTCAACCGAGTTCCATCAAAGGTCGTGATAAAGACACCATATAGGATATGGACTGGGAGAGATGCTCAGGTGTCTTTCATGAGGATTTGGGGTTGTGAGGCTTACGTTAGACGTCAAGTCTCAGACAAATTAGGACCCAAATCTGACAAGTGCTACTTTATTGGATATCCCAAGGAAACTAAGAGATATTACTTCTACATTCCAAGTCAGCACAAGGTAGTTGTGGCAAAGACTGGGGTCTTTTTAGAAAGGGACTTTGTTTCTAGAAAGACTAGTGGGAGCACATTCGATCTTGAAGAAGTTCAAGATGCGAACAATAGCACTGATGCCTCGATGGAAGTTGAACTGGAACCACAAAGTGTTGTGGATGATGTTGTTCCACAAAGAGTTGAGGAACAACAACCAGTTCAAGTAGACATACCTCTTCGCAGGTCTGATAGGGTACGTCGTCAACCTGAGAGATACTCATTTCTCTTGTCTGACCATTATGACGTTGTGCTCATAGATGATGAGCCTACCACCTATCAGGAAGCTGTGATGAGACCAGATTCCGAGAAATGGCTAAAGGCCATGAGATCCGAGATGGAATCCATGTACACCAACCAAGTATGGACTTTGGTTGATCCACCTGAAGGGGTAAAACTCATTGGGTGTAAGTGGGTCTTTAAGAGAAAGACTGACATGGATAGACTTATCTATAAGGGTCGCTTGGTAGCTAAAGGTTTCAAGCAGATTCATGGTATTGACTATGATGAAACATTTTCTCCAGTAGCGATGTTTAAGTCCATTCAGATCATGTTTGCTATTGCAGCCTACCATGACTATGAGATATGGCAGATGGATGTCAAGACCGCGTTTCTGAATGGAAACCTGCTCGAGGATGTGTACATGACACAACCTAAGGGTTTTGTAGATCCACAGCATACTAGCAGAGTATGCAAACTGCATAGGTCCATTTATAGACTAAAGCAAGCTTCTCGGAGCTGGAATCTTCGATTCGATGATGCAATCAAACAATTTGGTTTCATCAATAACGAAGATGAGCCTTGTGTCTACAAGAAGGTTGTAGGGGATATAGTTGTCTTCCTTATATTGTATGTGGATGACATACTACTCATTGGGAAGGACATCCCTATGCTTCAGTCTGTCAAGACCTGGCTAGGGAGTTGCTTCTCAATGAAGGACTTAGGTGAGGCATCCCGCATTCTAAGGATATAGATCTATAGAGATAGATCTAAGAGATTACTTGGCCTAAGTCAGAGTACATATATTGACAAGGTACTCCTTCGGTTTGCCATGCAGAACTCCAAGAAGGGATTTCTGCCGATGTCACATGGCGTGAGTCTTTTGAAGACTCAAGGTCCCTCTTCTAGAGAGGAGAGAGACCGCATGGATCAGATCCCTTATGCCTCAGCCATAGGATCTATCATGTACGCCATGCTATGTACTCGACCTGATGTCTCGTATGCTTTGAGCATGACGAGCAAATACCAGTCAGATCCAGGTGAAAGTCACTGGATAGCGGTCAAGAATATTCTTAAGTACTTAAGAAGGACTAAAGAATATTTCTTGATATATGGAGGCAATGATAAGCTAGCTGTAAAGGGTGATAGCTTCCAGACCGATCAGGATGATTACCGATCGCAGTCAGGGTTCGTATTTTGCATTAATGGTGGTGCTGTCAGCTGGAAGAGTTCGAAGCAGGACACAGTAGCTGATTCTACAACAGAGGCGGAGTACATTGCTGCATCAGAGGCAGCAAAGGAAGCAGTTTGGATTCGTAAGTTCATCACTGAACTTGGGGTGGTTCCTAGCATTGCTGACCCTATTGAGCTCTATTGTGACAACAATGGAGCTATAGCACAGGCGAAGGAACCTCGCTCACACCAGCGGACTAAACACATACTACGGTGCTTCCATCTCATTCGAGAGATCATCGAGAGAGGAGATGTGAAGATTTGCAGAGTACCTACAGAGACTAACATCGCAGATCCCTTGACCAAGGCTTTGGCACAGAGGAAGCATGATGGTCACACTAGGTCATTGGGGCTTAGAGCCTACACTGATTGGCACTAGTGCTAGTGGGAGATTGTTAGCTAGAGCCCTAGAGTCAATCATTTGATGATTGTATTTTTGGACTTGTTGTATCATATTCTATATAAATAAAGACATTTGTTTTTGGTTATTATACTTACTTGTATTGGTGTCAAATAAACAAAGTATAATAACATCCTTGAGTAGAAGGTTCTTACCTGTATCAATCGATTGGTTGAATCGATAGTGAGATGATATAGGGAATGCTACTCTTAATCATTCCTAGTCGAGCATTAACATTCAGGGACAATGTTGTTAATGCAATAAGACTAGCATGTAGGTCAACTCGATGACTTGATCTCACAAGTCATGGATATAGAGATATCAAGTTGACACATGGGTATGCATTAGAGAATGTATACTGAATGACCCGCCATGAGAAAGTATCATGGATCGTTATATGAGTGTCATATACTTTCTCATGTGGCTATTAGTATGACTACTAGTCCTTAGACCTGAAGTAACCATGGTTCCCTACATAAGGAGTTATGTACTTTGGTTTCGTCAAACGTCACCCGTAACTGGGTGGACTATAAAAGCGATTACTGGGTATGTAACAAATTATGCGGAGGGATGTGAGTGATGTAGATGGGATCTATCCCTCCTATATGACGGGAGAGACATCGGTATTCTTGATAGAGTGAGACCACAAAGTGCATGGCCATGCCCAAATGAGTCAATATAAGATATTGAGCTCATTTGATTTAGTGAGTCTACTTGGAGTTCAAGATTTAGATTGATCAAAGGATGACACGGTCTATGACTCACATTGATCAATCTAGATGTCTAGGATAGAAGGACACTTGTCATATATTGTGAGGAGTCACATTTAGTAGTCACAAGGTGATGTTGGATCTCAACATTCTTGTAACATTGGGTAGTAATGATGTGTTGCTAGATACCGCTCATTACTTATGCTCCTAAATAGGTTTAGGGGCATTGCCAACGTTACGAGAACCTATAGGGTCACGCACTAAGGACAATTAGATGGAGATTAGGTTCATATGATGAACCAAGAGTATTAGATTCATTTGATGAATCAAATTAGATTAAGAGTAATCCTAATTGGGCTAATTGAGTTGGACTCAAGTTGATTCAGGTGTTCAATGAGTCTAATTTAGATTATGACTCATTTAATCAATTTAATTAAATGAATTAGATTCATTATATTAAATTGGCTTGAATTAAATGGTTGGATTAGATCAACCATGAGAGAGATTAAGTCAAGTTTGACTTGACTTGAGAGGAAGATGAAGAGTCAATTTTGACTTGACTTTATGCCACCTCATTGGTGAGTTGGCATTAAGTTGCCAATGATGAGGTGCCACATCATCATGTTTAGCACATGTGTGTGCCACCTCATGGAGGTTACAAATCTCTTAATGGCCACACTTAATGCAAAAATGGGGGTTACACTTGGGAAAGTGGCCGGCCACCTTTTGTTGTGAAAGTGAATTCATTTTCTTATTCATGTGCATTCACTTCATCTCCTTCCTCTAGCCATTTTTGCTCTCCCTCTCCTTTCCTTGGCCGAATCCCATAAGGTGCTAGCACACCTTGTTTTGGTCATCTCCACCTAGTGTGTTAGTGTGGATACGTATAGAGAAGTATCTATTTTGATACTTTCGAGATCTGGCGAACCTTGGATGAGCGAGATACGAAAAAGGGCACGCATCGAAGGTATAGATCTCTTCCATGTAGATCTAGGAGTAGATCTAAGTTTTAGTAAACTCGTACTCGTATTTAAAATTTTTCTTCGCACGGATCCGTTGGATAGGGTGTTTCGGGGTTTCCGCGACTCGAAAAGCGGTTTTCGCGGCCCGAAAAATCCAACAAAAAGATGATTTTGAATTTTGATTCGAAATAGTTAAACCGGTTTATCGATTTTAACCGGTTTTGGTTAACCGTTTTATCGGTTAAACCAGCCAAAAAAACTGAAATCGAACCGGTAAATTGACAAAAACCAGTTAACCAGAACCGGGTAAAATTGATAAATCGGTTAACTGGTTAACCAGAACTGGTAAACTATTGGTTCCGGTCCAATTTTCAGTTTTTCAATTTTTTTGGATAGCTCTAGTTACCACCCCCTAGGATTTTCTACCTGCCTAATCATAGCTAGGGCTTTTGCCTAAGAACCCTTAGGACATTCTGCAATCTTATTCAAACTTGTTAGACCATAAATAACCTTAACTTTGAACCCTTTTTCATTATCAAAACTCAGTTTCAATCATCGGATGCTTCCCGTACCAACAAAAGATACAAAGGAAGTTATCCCTAGAAGTATTTTTGCCAAGACCAATGTGAATAAGACTTCTAAGAAGTCAAAGAAAGTCACCGAGAAGGTCACAAGAGAAGCTTTCTCTAGAGTTGATTTAAAAGAAGTGACCAAGGCTTTTAAGAAGTCTAAAAAGGTCATTAGGAAGGTAACTGGGAAAGTTATCTCTAGTGAGTACATAGAGCTTTCAAGAAGCACTAATAGGTTTTGGGTTCCGAGGAGCATATTCTCTACACCCTAGATGGGTTTAGAGAGTCTCAACTCTAAATGGGTAGGGTGGTTAACCCAACCTTAATAAAGTTGGCACTTGGAGGCATTTTCAAGGTTTTTGTTAACCTTTGAAAATGAAAAAGATTAATGGGTTACTCTTTGGAAGAGTAAAATGTGCCCAAATTTGAGAAATTGGACTTAATTTTAATTGACACAACAAATCAAGAGTAAAAGAAATGTCAAGTTGGGTTTTGACATTTTCTTGAGAAAATGAGGGCAAATCTAGGATCAATTTTAGGTTTAGCTAAGGATTAAGGATACTTAAATAGAATATCTAGGTATATTTTATTTATGCTAAATTGTCATGCTTTGCTTGCCCATAATTTGTCATTGTTGATCCCCATGGCTATTTTGATGTGATCAACTAAGTTGGGTTAGGTCCTACTTGTTATTTGATCCCTGTGTCTAAGTGTGCAGGAGCTTAGGAGCGCAGGAAGTCGAGCGGAAGACGTAACTAGCGGGAAGGATGGCACGGGAAGTGAGCCGATAGACTCGCTGCATCCGAAGGACGAGAGAGCTACGGAAGAGTATTCCGATGGACGAGAAGAACATGCGCGACGTTCGAGGGATGAGAAGCCAGGATGGAAACCTGCTCGAGGAGAAAGCTGGGAATTGGGTTCGGGTGAGCCCTATTCCAGTTGGCCGCAATCACCCAAGTTATTGGTGCATCAGAAGCTAAAATGAAGTCAAAAGGAGCTGGAAAGCTAGCTGGAGGCGCCTTCAACGAAGTGCTGAAGGCGCCTATGCTGTCTGCATGGTTGGAGACCCCTCCATCACCTTGAAGGTGCCTCAGACCAGTCCGAGGTGCCTTCAAGGGCATTGGAGGCAGCTCAGACCCAGTTTTCGTGACTGTTTGCAACCGGATAGAGCTTTATCCGGTCAAACTGCTTGGAAGCGCCCTCAACCCTCTTGGAGGCGCCTTCGACACTCGGGATAAGTTTTCCAGAAGCTATATAAAGGCCCCTGGAGCTAGGAAATTAATCAATCAACTATGTATTCAATTCCTAGAAATAGTTTAGAGCTTTCAGTGTGTAAAAGGCTTCTCCGCCTTCAGAGAAGGAGATCTTTCTGAGTTTTTTCATCATCTTAGATTAACAACCCCTGGGTTGTAACCAAGTTAAATTCTCTGTCTTCTCTTTATTTCTGTTAGTTTATTTCTTTATTATTATTACATTTTTGAGTTGAAAGTCTTGAGGAGGGTATACTTTATTTTTCAAGCAATTCACCCCCCTCTTGTCAGCCCCGCTGCACCAACAGTCATAACATTATATTTTGCATTCATACTTATTATGAAAACTAAACAAAAATACCATGTCATGTCATACATACATCAAGTTGTTATAGTATGTTTTTTTAAAATTATTTCTTTTTGATGTATGTCATAACTCATCATGCATTATTTCATTTTCCTTGTAATTAAGGATAATGACATTTACTAACAAGTGACATCCTAGATGGATGTTCATAATTCCTAAAATTCCTAGATAGATATGCATGATCCCTAGTTTAGGGCAAAACCAAAATCTACATCTCACAAAAACTATAAGGTGACTTGTATGTGTTTTAGTGCACATTATATACAAGTGAAATGTTAGGATGATGAACAAAACTCACGATATTGATTTAGTGCATCTATTTGAGTTTTGATTTCATCAAAACACATAGTTATGTGTTATCCAATCATTGGGAAAGCTAATGTACAAGTCATGTGCATTGAGCCGAAAGAACATGGTTGGAAATTGATTTTGAAAATCATTTTAAATATACTTTGGAAAACCTTGGTGAAGGCTATCTTTTGATAGCAATCATCATTGAAAAGTTAAACACAAACTAGAAGAAAGCATTGAAGTTTTCAAGTCTGTGTCAAACTTTGAAAATAGGAAGTATTTTCTTAGAAAACTATTTTTTCATGATAGTATATACCCTAAATAATGTCTACAATAATTTTCATGATTTTTAGAATTTTGTGTAATATTTAGGGTATTTCTGAATTTCGACTGAAATTGGATTTCAGAAAGTCAAAAACCCAATTGATCGGGCGATCGATAGGTTAGGCTCAATCAATCAGCTGATCGTGTGGGCGACGATCTACCAAGATGAAATCCACCTAAACCTTCTTCTTGCTTCCAAGCTTTCGACCACCAAAAGGATATCACAACTAGGGAAACTCCTTTCTCTTCTTCTTCACCTCCAAGTATCCGGCCACCAATTGAACTCCAAGCTTGATGCTGTCGGCCACAAAGAAGAAGAAGAAAAAAAGATGATGAAGGGCCAGCCACTAAGGAAGGGAAGAGGAGAATAGAAGATGTGTTAAACCATAAGGCACCACCTCCTCTTTTTTTATAATCCTTCGTGAATACAAAAAAGGAAAGTTTTAAAACAAATTAAAACTTCCTTTTAATTCTCTATCATGGTCGGCCAAACCCCTTTCATCAAACAAGGAAAGATTATAATCAAAAATTAAAATCTCTCTTTTAAAATCCCTTTTGTGGATAGCTGATAACGAGTATGCGCAAGTTTGAATGCACCACTTACAAACCAGTAATGGAGACCGTGAGATTTATTTAAATAATCCCTCTCCTATTTAGTTATTTAAATTGAGGGATTTTAACATGGACACACATCACAGCCGATAAAAACAGCATCACAGCACATAAAAATAGCATATAAAAGCAATAAATATGAAAATAAAATTTTCAACTATTATGGCCTCATTCATCGCTGTCCTCCAATATGCCGCCAATGGATCAAGCCGTCACGTCTATCTTGCTTCCTTCTTCGTCGCGCCTCCGGTCACCACGCATAGCAAGGATGCAAGTCGCAACAAAAAGAAATAAAAATTTACATTTATCGATCCTATATTCCACAAAGGAATTTACATGTAATCGAGATCGAACAGAATGCAAAAAAATAATGCAGCAACCGGCCGTATTTAATTATTACAATCATGCACAACACAAAACAACCTCGACATACCCGAGGGTTCAAATTATACACAAACACACAAAGCTATAATAGTTGGACTTAGAACGCCTGCAACCACAGAGTTAATCTTTCTTGTACATCCTACTATTATCCTGCCTAAACTTATATATGAGCAGTGCATAATTTAATCGAAAACCAATCACACAGACTCAGAAAACTCGCTCTGATACCACTTGAAGGCGCTGGAATTCCGTTCTGTATCAATTTCCCTGTACAAAAAATTGTACAAGTACAAAACTTTTCCTAGCAACCCGCATGTTCGATCAAACATGTGTTTGATCAATCAAGCAAGTTCTTGATGGATCAAAGCACACCTTGATCGAAGTACAAGATTGCTGGCCTCTTGTGTTAGTATTCAAAATCGATACAAAGAAAACTAAATTAATTACGCAGCGGAATCAAAGAACTAGTTGTACCTTTCCTTTATACTAAAGGCCTCTTGATCTTCTATTGTATTCCTCTCCTCTTCTTGGGCGTCGTGTGGGCAACGATCTACCAAGATAACAAACACCCTTCCCTTCATTGTTTCCAAACCACTGACCACCAAGAGAATAGATAGGATGGGGCACCTTCTCCTCTTCTTCTTCTTTTCCAAGCCGCCGTCCACAAAGGATGCAAAAGGAGGCCCCGACCCTAGCAAGGAGGAGGCGCCGACCCCTAGCAAGGAGGTGGAGGTGGCACCGGCTCTAGCAAGGGAGGAGGCACCGGCCCTAGCAAGGAGAAGAGGAGGTGGCACCGGCTCTAGAAAGGGAGGAGAGAAGCCGACCCTAGGAAAAGAGGAGGTGGTGCCGAAAACCAAAACCAACAACTCCATGGATAGGTGGATGCAAGGCTTTATATAGAGGCTACAATAGAGACCTAGAGGAGGAATTAGTTTCGGCCTCCTGATGGGCTTGGGCTTCCTGTATTCGGCCTGAACACTTAACTCAAGTCCATCAATAATAACTCATACCACTAAAGGGTTATTATTAAACTACCGCACCAATCTCATATTACAATATGAGCTCCTTCTTATCATTAGTGCGTTAATCTCCCTATGTTTAAGATATCTTATGCCCGTTAATTAAATGAGTTACTGACAACTCAATTAATTGACATATGATTCCAAGAGTAGTACCACTCAACTTTATTATCATGTCGGACTAAGTCCACCTGTAGGGTTTACATGATAATCCTTATGAGCTCCTCAAGGGGACACCATCAGCCTAAATAATTAGGACACAGATTCCTTCTATAATCAATAACACACCATATAAACAGTACTATTTCCCAACTCATTGGACCTATTGATTTAACGAATAAATCTCACCTATTGATAAGTTAAAGAAATAAATACTATGTATACATGCTTGTTATTATATAGGGATTAAGAGGACGCACATCCATAATAACAGAGATTCTGTTCTTTTATGTAGTCTGTACAAATCAAACAACCTCAAACGGTCCTGCTCAATACACACATAGTGTACTAGTGTAATTTTATAGTCAAGATGGACTAATATCAAATTACATTACAATCGTTCCAATGGTTTGTCTCAATCCATCTTATTTGTGAGTTACTATTTATAATTTATAAGGAACCGATAACATGATCTTTTGTGTGGCACCACACACATGTTATCTACAATATAAATTAAATGGACAACTGCATTGACATATATATTAATATAAAATGTAAACATTTGATCAAAGTGATTCTCATTTCAAAATATTTCAAAATAGATGTTCATACAAAAGCTAGGCTTGTAGTATACATCCCAACAGCCTTGATTGGATTTCCAGAGAAAGGGCCTCCAGATCTTTCAGATGCCCACTGATGATAGTTCTGGGCTACATTTTCTATTATGTCTTCAACTTCATCTAAGCTTTTGTTTATTAACGCCCCTCCTGCTGTAAAATCGAGGGGCACCTTTGTGTAATAATTGATGTGTAACGCCCGAAAATTCTCAAAACTATTTTAGAAATATTCTATGAATTTTCTGGAATTTTAGGATATTTTTACAGAATTTTTAGAGTAGCGAAAGTAGCAAAAATAAATAGGACCGTAAAATGGCCTACGCGGGAATTGAACCCGAGACCTATTGGGTCCTACGACTTATAGATAGCTTTAGTAACCGGATGAACCCAGCAGGGCCATGCTGAAAGGAAAGGGAAATAATTTTATTTAAATTAGAGTTGGGGAATTAATCCCTTAATATAAATAGGAATTAATAAGTGGGGAGATAGGATTTTAATCGGCAACTTCTCTTTTCCTCACCCTAGCCACGCCGCAACCCTCCCTTCTCCTCTCCTTCTCTCGGCGCCAACCACAAGAACAAGCAAGGGTTCTGTCCCAAGGGTTCCAAGGGTAAATTCCGGCGACGACTTCGACACGTGGACGCTCCCCTCCGCGAGAGGCACGCTTAGACGCGAGAAGATCGTCAAAAGGATCGTCTCCTCCGGAAATCTAACGATTAGAATCGTAAGAAAATCCGAACAGGAGGTAAGAAACCCCTCACCTGCAGTATAAGTAGCTTCCGTGTGAATTCCATGTCTTAGTTTAGTAATATGTAGACTATCGACACAAAGGATGCGAATTAGCGCATACTAAGTGTTCGATTAAATTATTTAGCATAGAAAAATGCAACTTAGGCATTTTAATAGCTCAGTAAATGCAATAGAAGCATTTAAATAGTTTAGTTAGCCTTGCCACAGCATATATGGGACTACGGTCCAATGGGTGGGCACCCACAGTCGCCTCTAGGTTCAGATAACCTAGTAGTAGCAAGGTAAATTAATTAGCTATGATTCAGTATTTTATTTTCAGTAGTGGCACTGTACAGGATTATATATCCATTGGGATGGGCTCCCATAGTCGGTCCCTAGGTTTAGATAACCTAGTAAACCTTGCTAAATTCGGGATTTGCAACCCCGGGTTTAGTTGAGGATGCGCGCATAGCATGTACAGTTGCCGGGCCCATTAGCAGTATGATTATGTATTTTAATCTATTATATTATAGTTTTTCAAAACTCATAAAGATCAGTTATGTTAGTTGAGTTTGAATTCAGTTCCAGACTAGTTTAATTCATGTTCAGCTCAGTTTTCCTTGTTGTTACACATGATAGTTATGGTTAGCTTTGTATGCCATGCTTTAGTGTTCATGTTTAGCTTTTATTACACATGTTGAGATGATAGTATGCCATGACTAGCTTTGATTTCTATGTATGATAACATGCCATGTTTCAGTCTAATCAATGCACTTTCAAACAGCATGTTTTAAAAGCATATTGCATCGAATGCATGTTTTAGTGAGGTAGATGGTTTCTTACTAAGCGAAAGCTTATAGATACTTTCTTTTCCTTATACTGCAGATAAAGGTAAGGGAAAGATGGACTAGCGGAGGCTGGAGGACAATGCTACGAAGATGTGTGTGGGCAGGAACTTGGAAAGAAGATCTTAGGGAACTCTAGCAAGCTTTGTTTAAACATTATTACATTTTAGTGTTTTAGCAATTTGCACTTTAGTATGTTGATCGCTATGAATTAGTTAACCATGCACTCTATTATGCTTAGAACATTGTTCTTTATGATGTTAGAATGTTAGTTGTGGTTGTTAGAGTGTTTCCAGCCATCTTAGAACATGTAATGTGATTGAGGCACGAAATAGTCAAATCGGGGTTCCGATTGAATCGAACCCGGATCGATCTGATCGATCGAGGTTAGTTAGCATCGATCGGTGGCCACCGACCGATAATGCAGAGTTAGCGTCGGTTATGGATCGGCCACCAACCGATCCGGATGCAGGAGTCTGAGAGCTCACCGATCGGTCACCGACCGATCGCTGAGCATCGATCGGCCCACCGACCGATCAGTACTCGGATCGGTCAGACCGATCCACCGCATACTGAAGCGATGTAGCTTATGGATCGGCCAGCCGACCGATCCGTAGTCTCCGTGCCAGTATCATGCTGGATCGATCATCGGATCGATCCAACCCAATCGATTCATGGATCGATTGAAATGCCTGATTGCTAGTAGGACATCCGAGAGGCATAGATTATCTTCCTAGCATGTGTACAACTCCTAGGTACACCTAGAATATTAAGTTCAGATTTTACGAGAATCGGTTTAGTAAAATTTTTATCAATCCGATTTCTGCAATAGTAATTTAGCACAACATAATGTAGTGATCGGCCTCACAGCCTAG
Source organism: Zingiber officinale (assembly GCF_018446385.1). Taxonomy (NCBI): domain Eukaryota; kingdom Viridiplantae; phylum Streptophyta; class Magnoliopsida; order Zingiberales; family Zingiberaceae; genus Zingiber; species Zingiber officinale. Next base: position 22,048,969 of record NC_055989.1, read on the forward strand.
TCAGTAGAAGGCGGGTCGTTACAGAGTGGTATCAGAGCAGTTTCCATACTTCCTACACACACATCAGCATTGTACCTGCAGCTTCCAAGTAAGAATACTTCTCACTTTGTATGTTTATTGCTTTTCTGTTATAGATAACTAAAGCATGCTTGTTTATGATAGTAGTTAACATGATAACAATAGTTTCTCTATTATGCTTGTGTTAGTCATGTATGTCCCGCATGTCTTTAGAAATGGCACGAGGACGCCCAGCTAGAAGGGCACCAGCCACTGAGCCCCAGCATGAGTGCCTCCCCCAGACCTTACAGCACTAGTGGCTCAGTTACAGCAGCAGCTAGCTGAACAGTAACAGGAAATAGCCACCTTAAAGGCTAGTCAGCAGAACACTCCCACTGTCACCCCGGAGCCTAACTTAGCGACACCAGTGGTCTTAGAGGTTCCACCAGTCCAGCCTACGGCAGCAGTAGAGGCAGGAGAGAAGCCTATCTGATCCAGTGGCAGAGAGTCAAGCCAGAGAATTTCTCAAGCAGCAGTGAACCATGGGATGCTCAGGCATGGTTCAAAACACTGGAAAGTACGATGGAGCTTCTGGACTGGCCAGAACATGAGAAGGTGAAGTGCGCCTCCTTACGTCTGACAGGAGATGCACGTATGAATCAGAGCGAAGCGCCCAGTGAACTAGATGACATGGCCCGACTTGAGAAGGAATTCTTTGAGGAGTTCTTTCACATGCGGGTCACCAACCGTCACTACGACGAGTTCACTGAGTTTCGTCAGGGTAACCTATCAGTTGAGGAAGCCGTGAAGAAATTCAACAGGTTGGCTCGTCTATGCCCTGAACTAGTTAGCACAGAAAGGGAACGAATCCGGTTGATGCTCAAGATGCTGAGGCCGGAAATAGCAATGAATGTGGCTGGTGGCGTTCATAGGCCACAAACCACAGAAGAATTAGTGAGCGTGTTCTAATCACCGAGCATTACTGAATAGCATCAGCAAGCAAGTCCTCTCGAAGCTAAAGGTCAAGGAGGCTCGGGCACTCGAAACAAGCAGGCCACAGCTCCCATGGCTCTAATCGAAAGGAAACTCCAGAACAAGCGCAAACCAGGAGTTACCCAAAAGGAGGACCAGTTATCCAAAGTGTGATACTTGTGGGAAATTCCATCCGGGAGTTTGTCGTAAGGGCACACGAGGATGCTTTGAATGCGGACAGGAAAGGCATATGACCAAGCAGTGTCCAAACAAGACCAGTCTTCCTCAGCCACAGCCGATTCAGTATGGAGGCCAGCCAGCTTAGTTACATCAGATGCAGGCCACTTTAGATGGTCCACATATCAGCCAGGGCAGATTAGAAGCCCCTCCAGCTACGACCAATGCGAGGATCTACTCACTCACCAGAGAGGATGCAGCAAATGCCTCAACAGTTGTTACAGGTCAGATTAGTATTTTACAACAAAGTACAACTGTCTTATTCGATACTGGGGCAACCCATTCATACATATCCAGGGCATTTGCTGAGAAGTTAGCAGTACCTCCAGAGGTACTCAGTAGCCAGTTCCTTACGACGTTACCCTCAGGAGAAATCATGGCGTCTACGCACTGGCTCAGAGCAGTGTCGGTCACTATAGCAGACAGAGAGCTCTTTTGTGACCTGATAGTGATTAATATGATCGACTACGACGTCATCTTCGGGATGGACTTCTTGATCAAATACGGTGCCTCCATCGAGTGCTATAAACAGAAAGTCATATTCCAACCTGAAGTGGAAGCACAGTTCGAATTCGTCGGAGAACCCAGGAGAAAGGCCAAGAAGTTTCTCTCAGCTATGAAGGCACAGAGGTTGATGGATTCAGGATGTACGGGGTTCTTAGCACACGTAGTCAGCACCAGTCAGGACAAGGACCAACAGCTAGCAGAGGTCCGAGTCGTATGTGACTACCCAGCAGTCTTCCCTGAAGGAGATCGAATTTGAGATAGAGCTCATTCCCGGTACAAATCCTATCTCCAAAGCACCTTACCGCATGACTCCAGCAGAACTGAAGGAACTTCATCAGCAACTACAGAAGCTGCTTGACAAGGGCTTCATCCGTCCTAGTCACTCACCATGGGGAGCACCTGTATTGTTCGTGAAGAAGAAAGACGGGAGCATGCGTATGTGCATCGGGCACCGAACCAAGTCACAATCAAGAATGTATCCTCTTCCCGAATAGATGACCTGTTTGATCACCTAAAGGGAGCAGTGTTCTCTAAAATAGACCTCGATCAGTTTATCAGTGAAGGTTAAAGAAGGGGCATACCCAAGACAAGATTCGAGACTAGATACGGCATTACGAGTTCGTAGTCATGCCCTTTCGCGTGACAATCCACCTACTTTCATGGACCTCATGAACATGGTATTCAGAGAATACTTAGATAAGTTCGTTATCGTGTTCATCGATGACATTCTTATCTATTCAAGAACTCAGGAAGAACACGTAGAGCACCTGAAAACAGTATTGCAGACCCTTCAGCAGAATCAGCTGTACGCCAAGTTCACCAAATGTGAATTTTGGCTAGATCAGGTGTCCTTCCTGGGTCACATCATCTCAAAGGATGGTATCATGGTAGACCCCAGTAAGATAGAAGCTGTGAGCAACTGGAAAAGACCCAAGAACGCCAGTGAGATCAGAAGCTTTTTGGGATTAGCTACTACAGAAATTCGTAGAGGACTTCTCCAGATAGCCTCCCCACTGTACTGGAAAGAACAGAAAATTTCAGTGGACAGAGGACTGTGAGAACAGTTTCAGCGAGATGAAAAGGAGATTGACCAGTGCACCTATTCTGACTCTACCAGAGAACGCAGATAGCTTTGACATATATAGTGATGCCTCGAAGTTGGGACTAGGAGCAGTGCTGATGCAAGATGGCAAGGTGATCGCCTATGCCTCCAGACAACTTAAGGATTATGAGAAGAACTATCCTACTCATGACCTTGAGCTTGCAGCAGTGGTGTTCGCTCTCAAGATTTGGAGACATTACTTGTATGGAGCTCAGTGCAGAGTGTATACAGATCATCAGAGTCTGAAGTACTTCTTCACTCAGAAGGATCTGAATATGCGCAGATGGCTAGAACTGGTCAAAGACTACAACATAGATATCCTCTACCACCCAGGAAAAGTGAATAGGGTAGCAGACGCCCTCAGCAGGAAGTCCAGTGCTACCCTATTATCTCTAGCAGCCATGTCACCGCCCCTACAGAAGGAGATCTCAGATTTCGGTCTCGAGCTCATAGTCGGACAGCTCTCTACTATGACATTAGAGTCTACCTTGCTCGGTGACATCCAGACAGCTCAGGAGCAGGATCCTGAAATTCAGAGAATCAAGCAAGGTTTAGCAGAATCAGAAGGTGGAGAGTTCAGAATATCAGATAGCGGGGTGTTGTATTTTGGTGACAGGCTATGTGTTCCGGATCAGGAGGAACTACAGAGGAAAATCCTAGACGAGGCTCACAAGACTCCCTATGTGATGCATCCTGGCTCCACCAAAATGTACCAGGACATGAAGAAACGTTTTTGGTGGCCTGGGATGAAGAGAGACATCGCTCAATATGTCAGCACCTGCCTAACCTGTCAGAGGGTTAAGGCAGAACATCAGAGACCAGGGGGAGTTTTGCAGCCCATACAGATACCAGAATGGAAGTGGGAAGACATTTCTATGGATTTTATAGTGGGATTACCCAGAACCACGAATGGTTTTGATACCATCTGGGTAATAGTCGACAGATTGACTAAATCAGCCCACTTCTTAGCTATCAGGATATCCTACTCCATGGAACAGCTAGCTCAGTTGTATCTCAAGGATATCGTTAGATTACATGGAGTCCCACGAACCATTATTTCGAACAGAGACAGCAGGTTCACGTCACACTTCTGGGAGTGTGTACAGACAGCTTTGGGCACGAAGTTAAAGTTTAGCACAAGATGGTCAGACGGAGCAGGTAAATCAGGTACTCGAGGATATGCTCCGAGCATGTGCCCTAGATTTCAGAGGAAGTTGGTGCAAATATCTGAGTTTAGTAGAATTTGCATACAACAACATCTATCGTGCCACTATCGGTATGGCACCTTATGAGGCTCTCTATGGGCGGAGGTGTAGATCTCCAATCTGCTGGTATGAGAGTGGTGAACAGAAAGAGCTAGAACTTCAGACAGATCTAGTGGCAGATACCACAGACAGCTCAGAGCCGCCAGAAAAGCTATGCTGATATACGGCGCAGACCTTTGGAGTTTTCAATTGGGGATTCAGTGTTCCTTAGAGTAGCTCCCATGAAGGGAGTAATGCGTTTTGGGAAGAAGGGCAAGCTAAGTCCCAGATATGTGGGACCATACCTTATCAGCAGAAGAGTGGGCAAGGTAGCATATGAGCTAAAGTTACCCCAGGAAATATCAGCTGTCCACAATGTATTTCATGTCTCTATGCTGAAGAAGCATATCCCAGATGCCACCCAGGTGATTGAGCCACAGTCGGTACAGATCCGCGAAGACCTCAGCTATGACAGTCGGCCTATTCAGATAATAGACCGAGCAGTTAAGAAATTACGGAACAAGGAAGTACCATTAGTCAAAATTATTTGGCACAGTCACACAGCAGAAGAGGCAACTTGGGAGACAGAGGCCAGTATGAGACAGAAGTACCCAGAGTTATTCTAAGTTCGAGGACGAACTTTTTATAAGGTATGGGGGATTGTAACGCCCGAAAATTCTCAAAACTATTTTAGAAATATTCTATGAATTTTCTGGAATTTTAGGATAATTTACAGAATTTTTAGAGTAGCGGAAGTAGCAAAAATAAATAGGACCGTAAAATGGCCTACGCGGGAATTGAACCCGAGACCTATTGGGTCCTACGACTTATAGATAGCTTTAGTAACCGGATGAACCCAGCAGGGCCGTGCTGAAAGGAAAGAGAAATAATTTTATTTAAATTAGAGTTGGGGGAATTCATCCCTTAATATAAATAGGAATTAATAAGTGGGGAGATAGGATTTTAATCGGCAACTTCTCTTTTCCTCACCCTAGCCACGCCGCAACCCTCCCTTCTCCTCTCCTTCTCTCGGCGCCAACCATAAGAACAAGCAAGGGTTCTATCCCAAGGGTTCCAAGGGTAAATTCCGGCGACGACTTCGACACGTGGACGCTCCCCTCCGCGAGAGGAACGCTTAGACGCGAGAAGATCGTCGAAAGGATCGTCTCCTCCGGAAATCTAACGATTAGAATCGTAAGAAAATCCTAACAAGAGGTAAGAAACCCCTCCCCTGCAGTATAAGTAGTTTCCGTGTGAATTCCATGTCTTAGTTTAGTAATATGTAGACTATCGACACAAAGGATGCGAATTAGCGCATACTAAGTGTTCGATTAAATTATTTAGCATAGAAAAATGCAACTTAGGCATTTTAATAGCTCAGTAAATGCAATAGAAGCATTTAAATAGTTTAGTTAGCCTTGCCACAGCATATATGGGACTACGGTCCAATGGGTGGGCACCCACAGTCGCCTCTAGGTTCAGATAACCTAGTAGAAGCAAGGTAAATTAATTAGCTATGATTCAGTATTTTATTTTCAGTAGTGGCACTGTACAGGATTATATATCCATTGGGCTGGGCTCCCATAGTCGGTCCCTAGGTTTAGATAACCTAGTAAACCTTGCTAAATTCGGGATTTGCAACCCCGGGTTTAGTTGAGGATGCGCGCATAGCATGTACAGTTGCTGGGCCCATTAGCAGTATGATTATGTATTTTATTCTATTATATTATAGTTTTTCAAAACTCATAAAGATCAGTTATGTTAGTTGAGTTTGAATTCAGTTCCAGACTAGTTTAATTCATGTTCAGCTCAGTTTTCCTTGTTGTTACACATGATAGTTATGGTTAGCTTTGTATGCCATGCTTTAGTGTTCATGTTTAGCTTTTATTACACATGTTGAGATGATAGTATGTCATGACTAGCTTTGATTTCTATGTATGATAACATGCCATGTTTCAGTCTAATCAGTGCACTTTCAAACAGCATGTTTTAAAAGCATATTGCATCGAATGCATGTTTTAGTGAGGTAGATGGTTTCTTACTAAGCGAAAGCTTATAGATACTTTCTTTTCCTTATACTGCAGATAAAGGTAAGAGAAAGATGGACTAGCGGAGGCTGGAGGATAATGCTACGAAGATGTGTGTGGGCAGGAACTTGGAAAGAAGATCTTAGGGAACTCTAGCAAGCTTTGTTTAAACATTAGTACATTTTAGTGTTTTAGCAATTTGCACTTTAGTATGTTGATCGCTATGAATTAGTTAACCATGCACTCTATTATGCTTAGAACATTGTTCTTTATGATGTTAGAATGTTAGTTGTGGTTGTTAGAGTGTTTCCTAGCCATCTTAGAACATGTAATGTGATTGAGGCACGAAATAGTGCTGAAATCAGGGGTTCTGATTCGAAATCAGAAACCCAGATCGATCTACAGATCGATCAGGGTTAGGTTGTGCCACTGGATCGGTCAGCTGACCGATCCAGTCGCGAACAGAGAGTTAGCGTCGGTTATGGATCGGTCAGCCAACCGATCCAGATGCGAACAGGGAGTACAGAAGCTCACTGATCGGTCAGCCGACCGATCAGTGAGCCACTGGATCGGTCTACCGACCGATCAGTGTACTCCTAGATCGGTCGGTAGACCGATCCAGCCGCATACAGAAGCGATGTAGCTTATGGATCGGTCAGCCGACCGATCCAGAGTTTTTTTCCGTGCCGGTATCAAGCTGGATCGATCACTGGATCGATCCGACAGCCCAATCGATTCATGGATCGATTGAAATGCTTGATTACAGCTAGCAGGACATCCGAGAGGCATAGATTATCTTCCCTAGCATGTGTACAACTCCTAGGTACACCTAGAATATTAAGTTCAGATTTTACAGTAATCAGTTTAGTAAAATTTTAATCAATCCAGATTTCCACAATAGTAATTTAGCACAGCATAATGTAGCGATCGGCCTCACAGCCTAGTCAGTAGAAGGCGGGTCGTTACATTATGTCATTATAGAATGTATGTAGCACTAACCACTTCTCAAGCCCATGATGGGGACACTATCGGAGCATACTCTTAAATCTATCCCATGCTTCAAATAATGACTCTGAGTCTGTCTATTTGAAACTCGCTATTAAGTTCCTCATGTGAGCTATTTTGTTTGGTGGGTAAAATTTATCCAAAAATCACTACTCACACTGTTTTCAGGATGCAATACTGTTCGTTGGCAAGGAATTAAGCCACTGCTTGGCTCTGTCCCTCAAAGAAAATCCAAAGAGAAGTAGTCTCATTGTCTCTGGTGGAACTCTATTCACCTTCATCGTGCTACAGATCTCATAAAAGTGTTCCAAGTGTTGGTTCGGGTCATCATGTGGTCCTCCTCCAAATTGACTTTGTTGAACCATGTGGATTACTACAGGCTTTATCTCAAAGTTGTTAGCTTCAATTGGTGGTTTAGTGATGCTAGACCGAAGCCAGTGTGTATAGGGTGCTGCGTAGTCTTTTAAAGGTTTGTCAACCATCTCAGATCCTTCTTATTTTTCATGGAATCTTTGCAAGTTTCTTCTCCTCAGGAAAGTTCTATCAATCTCTAGGTCAAACGACAGAAGTTCTCCTGAAAGATTAGCTCTTTGCATGCAAGAACAAGGTATTGAATATTCTATGTGCAATAAGAAATTGAAGGCTGTTTTTCTCAAAATAGATAGTATAATGCAGAAATAAAATTGCAAACATGAAAAAAAAGCAAAAAGTAAAATGCAGAGAAAAACAAAGAAAATAAGATTTAATCTAACTCAATATGATTATTGCTAATGTTATAAGAGTAGTCCCCGACAACGGCGCCAAAAACTTGTTACATACCGCAAGTGCAAGGTTACATCATCAGTAATACAAAAGATATCGACCCACAGGGACTGGTTATAAGTACTAACTATCGCTCACATAGAATTAGCTAAACTATCAATGCTCAGTAGTTATCTATTGAGAAGGAAAGATGAAACCTATAAGGAAGATGAAAGAGGTAAATGTAAAGTTGTTTATCTCAGTTTGGGGAGTATTCTAGGAGTTCAGTTTCATTGTGGTGTGTACTAATGTGTCACGATCTACCATTTTCCTATCTTCAATTAACGTGCCCTTATAAGAAGTTAGAGTCATTATCTCTAAGTATTGAATAGAGATGATCCCTGTGAAATCCGGTAATGGTTAACCCTTGTTATGAGGGCATCTTAGTCATAGATCATAGGAACACATGACTAGTTAATAATAATAAAGATAAAGATATGAGTTCAGCATAGTTTTCTACTTCCTTATGAAGGGGTTGCTTCTCCTTTCAAGGGAATATCCTAGACGTCCGTGAACGGGTTACCCCTGTCACTAGGGCTCCTCAGATATACGATCTAAAGTACTCTCTATGAGATTTACAATCCCTACACAAACATTTAATCGACATGGCAATCAAATGTGAGCAATTCTCATGCATGTCAAATAGAATAGATACAAGAGCTATTGGTTGCTACTCGAAAAATCGTACTGGTTCCCCTGTACAAAAATTTTGTACAAGTCCCGAACCTTTTCTAACAACCTATTGTGTTCTTTAGAAATTAAACTTGGAATCGCAAACAGGACTTAACATTATTGATTCCAAGTTCAACTTATCTGTTCTTAGAGGTTTAGACTTGGATCGCAAACGATGCTTAACATTATTAATCCAAATTCACCCATGTTACAAAGTTGATTAAATATTTATTTCAAATATCGGCTTCCAGGTTAAACATGGCGAGGCACTAGGCCTTCTTGGGTATGGGATCATCCACCACTTCCTAGACAAAGCCTTTCAATGAAATTCAATATTTAATCTCCTTATAGTAACCCTAGGTTTAACCACTAAGAACAATCGAATCACAAGATCAAAAAACAAAAGAAACACAAAATCGAAACATAAAATTGATTGCCTAAAACCGATAGCCTCTTGTGTTTGGTATTTCAAAATCCATATAAAGAAAACTAGTATGATGCGGAATAAGACAACTAGTTATACCTTTCTTTATAGCTAAAGAGCTCTTGATCTTCTGTTGTATTCCTTACCTCCTCTTGGACGTCGTGTGGGCGACGATCTACCAAGATGAATTCCACCGAGACCACTTCTTCTTCTCCAAGACTCTTGAGCCATCAAGGGATGCCAAAATAGGAAATTTCCTTCTTCTTCTCCTTCAAGCAACCGACCACCAAGTGCTTCTCCTCTTCTTCTTCTTCCTCTCCAAGCAACCAGTCACAAGGATATAGCAACCCTCGATGTCGCTGGCCCTAAGGAAGCAAAAGAGGTGACAAGATGAAGGTGGTGTCGTCGGCTACAAGAAAGAAGAAAGGAAGGGAGCATGGCCGGCCATCAAGGAAATAGAGAGAGAATAAGAATAGGTTGTCTTAGCCATGAGGCACCCTCTCCTCCTCTTTTATAATCCTTGGTCTTGGTAAAAAAAGGAAAGTTTAATTAAAACTTCCTTTTAATCTTCTTATGGTCGGCCACATCATGGTATACTAAAAAGGAAAATATTTACAACAAAAAATTAAAGCTTCCTTTTAAACCATGATGTTTACAAAAGAGAAAGTTTTAAACATAATTAAAATTTCCTTATTTGTGGTTTTCCTCTAAAAGAGGAAATTTTAATAACAATTAAAATCTCTCTTTTTAAATTTCCTATTGTATATGGCAATAAAGGAAAGTTTTAAAAATTAATGTCTCTCTTTTAAAAACATGTAGACAACTACAAAAAAAAGAAAGATTAATTAAAACTTCTCTTTTTAAATCATGGTTACATAAAAGGAAAGTTTTATCAAAAATTAAAATCTTTCTTTTAAACATTATAGACAACTACAAATAAGGAAAGATTTTAACAAAATTAAAATCTCTCTTTAATCTTTTGTAGATAGCTATCAAAGGAAAGATTTTAAAATCTAAAACTCTCTTTTTAAAACCATGAGGATGACTATAAAAGGAAATTTTAAAAATAAAATTTCTCTTTTAAATCCCTTTCATGATGGCTATAAAAGGAAAAATTTTAACAAAAATTAAAATCTCCTTTAATCCTATGTGGTCGGCCCCATGCTTGGACACCAAGCATGATTTGCCCGGCCACTACTTGTGCTCCAAGCCTATACTTGGCCGGCCCCCTTGCTCCAAGCAAGGTTGTGTCCGGCCCATTACTTGGATAAGAAGTAGACTTAGTGGATACAAGGTTTTATAGAGGCTACAATAGGGACCAAGAGGAGAAATTGGTTTTGGTCTCCCGATGAGCTTGAGCTTCCTGTGTTCGCCCCGAACACCCAACTCAAGTTCATCAATAATAACTCATACCACTAAAGAGTTATTATTGAACTACCGCACCGATCCCAAATTATATTATGGGCTCCTACTTATTATGAGTGTATTAATCTCCTTGTGTTTAAGATATTGAATGTCCACTAATTAAATGAGTTACTGACAACTCACTTAATTAATATCTAGCTCCAAGAGTAGTACCACTTAACTTTATTGTCATGCCGGACTAGGTCCACCTGCAGGGTTTACATGACAATCCTTATGAGCTCCTCAAGGGGGCATCATCAACATAGATTATTAGGACACAATTTCATTCTATAATCAACAACACACCATATAAATAATATCATTTCCCAACTTATCGGCCTATTGATTTATCGAATTAAATCGCACCCTTTGATAAATTAAAGAAATAAATATTAAATATACATGCTTGTTATTATATCATGATTAAGAGTATGCACTTCCATAATAACAGAGGTTTTGTTCTTTTATATAGTTAGTATAAAAAAGAAACTACTTCAAATGGGTCTGCTCAATACACTCATAGTGTACTAGTGTAATATTATAGTCAAGATAAACTATTACCAAATTATACTATAACCACTGTAATGGTTTGTCTCATTCCATCTTGGTTGTGAGCTACTATTTATAATTTATAAGGATCTGATAACATGATCTTTTGTGTGCCTCCTCACACCATGTTATCTACAATATAAATTAAATAGACAACTACACTTAGCATAAATGTAGACATTTGACCAATGTGATTCTTATTTCTAAATAAATGTTTATACAAAGAGCTAGGCTTTTAGTATGCATTCTAGTCAATATCACATAATAGGTAAAAGCCATAAACATGAGTTGTTACATCATATCATTAACCACAACTACTCTTTAATCCTAGAACAATGAATCTACTCCACAGACGAAAGAGGAGAACCCAAAGACATCATGATATACAACTTTCAATTCCAAATTAAGTGAAAGAAGGAAGAGAAATGCTTATCCAATGGCGTCGAGTGATCCTTGGATCCAACCCTTTTATTCCAGAGTTGATGTAATTATGAAGACACCCTCGGATCGTCGAACGGAGATTTAGGATGGCGTGGAACGGCACCAAGGTGATCTTTCTTCGAACGGCCACCTTCCCCCCTTGAGAAGAAATTTAGAACCCCTTTTATAGGGTAGGGTAGGGAACGGGTGTGACACGACCCGTGCAATGGCCGTGCAGGATCGTACAACCAACTCCTTCTTGGTTGCAAGTTAAGTGACACGGCTGTGTTCTTCTCTAGCTCTGGATGCTTCACACGGTCGTGTCGGGTCACATGGTCGTGTTCTCCTTCTTCACTAGATGTGTTGCACGATGGTGTAGGATCACACGGCCAGTGTCGATTAGCCTTCTGCTTTGCTCCTTGGTATGTCGACGATCACCGTTTTTACTCCAAAAGTTATCTCTGTCCACACAAATGCACACAAAGAGTAGATCTTTGAAATATAAGAGTAATTATGTTGTAAACATGATAAGGAGTGTAAGAATGCATAAATCCATCATGAATAAAATACATGAATGTGCATCAAAACATGCATAAAAGATTATAAGATCTACGCACATTAGGAGGCCGTTCAGAAGATCTTAGATGCGAGTGTGTAACTAGCTCGTCGACTCACCTTCCTACATTTTAATGTTATATAACTTATTTAATATTAAGTCACGTTTATTTACTTTTACATCAGAGGTGCCCTTGTGTAGTTTGATCAATTTCTCCCATAACTCCTTGGTGTATGATCGATAACGTGCAAGAGGGGGGGGGTGAATAGTACTCATGGCTAATTTGTTTGTTTCGCAAAACACACAGAATACACAACAGAATAAAGAAGGAAAAGACAAGCAACGCTAACAAGCTTTCTTTTACTTGGTTCGGAGCTAGTGGAGACTCCTACTCCAAGGCCCGTGATCGTTGATCACTTATGTTTGGCAATCACTATAGATCTGGAAATAGATACAGATATTAAGTACAATTGCATATAATAAAGTTATTAACAATAATAGAAATATAAGTCTTTCGTCAATTGTCGAAGTAGCGTCGGAGAGAGTAGCAATTGTTCATTCTTGATCTCGAAAATTATGTTTCATCAGTGTTATTGAAGCAACTGGTCGAGCCCTCCTTTTATTGCTAACCCAGACCTGATCCAGATCCACTGATCTAAGGATCGGGTTTGACTCGTTGCTGATCGGTCGACCAATCCCCTGGTTCGGTCAACTGATCCTACCTGGATCAACCCCGCTTCCCATCCAGATTTTGCCGCTCTGAATAATCCTTCGTTCAATCAATCAATCTCGACATTCAGTCGACCGATCAGCTAATGATCTCTATCCAAATCAACTCGGCCTAATCCATTCATCGCTTATCCTTGGTTAGGTCGACTGAACTTGAGGTTTAGTCAATCGATCCCCTGGTCGAACCTGATCCACTCGCTGGAACTCTGATCTTGCTACTTGGAGGTTCGGTCAACTGAACTAAACGTTCGATCGACCGATCTTGGTCAATTCTAACCCTGCATAAAGTGTTAGTCTCCTACAAAATAGAGTTAGCACATAGCAGATAATATATAAATCATTAACCTAACAACCTTCGGACTATCCGGTTCTGACTTTTGATTTCCTCCGGAAACCTTAGGTCAAATCGACGCCTACTATTCCCTCATCGGGGAATGCGTCCTCACCTACTTCTCTCAGGAGAAGTTACCTATTGTCATATCGGTCCCCCAGATTGACCTGACTTTTGATTTCCTCCGGAAACCTTAGGTCAAATCGACGCCTACTATTCCCTCATCGGGGAATGCGTCCTCACCTACTTCTCTCAGGAGAAGTTACCTATTGTCATATCGGTCCCCCAGATTGACTGGACTTTCCTCCTAGGGTTACCACCCCCTAGGACCTAGGGTTACCATCCCCTAGGACCTAGGGTTACCATCCCCTAGGACCTAGGGTTACCACCACTAGGACCTAGGGTTACCTCCCCCTAGGGTTTTCCATAACATAGGGTTACCACCCCCTATGACCTAGGGTTATCACTCCCTAGGATTTTCCATAACCTAAGGTTACCACCCCCTAGGACCTAGGGTTACCTCCCCCTAGGGTTTCCACCTGCCTAACCGCAGCTAGGACTTTTCCTTCACCTATGATTGCCTCCCCCTACGACCTAGAGTTACCTCCCCTTAGGATTTTCTACCTACCTAAAATTCACTAGGACTTTTACCTAAGACAATTTAGGACTTTCCTACAAGCTCAATTAATTTTGTTAGATCACTAGACAACTTAACTTTGGACCTTTTGACATAATCAAAATCCAAGTTTGATCGTCTGGTGCTTCCTGCACCAACACATGACACTATTGAAGGGGCCAACCTGGTTCAACTCTTCTTTGGTTAGGCCGCATTAGAGGGTACATGTCACTTGTGCATCCGCCTCTTCCTCTTTATTTGTATGTCCCACTTATGGCAGGGGATAAGAACTCCGTCTTCGATGGGAAATGTGAATCTGGTGGATTATGATCCACATTTCTACTTGGGTCTTGAGATGATACTCCATCTAGCTCTTCCAATAGCCAAAATCTTCCTCGAAGAAGAGTGGTGGGCATGTGGTTCTATAACCTTCTTGGTAAGCCATTTAAGAAACAAATCTTGCACACAATAAAATAAGGAAACTTGTCCCAACACTTAGTTGTGGATTAATAGTACGGTATGAAAAGAGATAGTAAAACTTGAGTGGTGTTTACACCAATTTTGAGAAAAAATAATAAAATAATAATAATAAAAAATTATCAAAAACTTGGTCAAAAGAGTTATTTTACCAATTCTAACTAATGGTGAAAAAATGAAAAGGATAAAAAAGAGAATTTTTCAATGAAAAAAATTGGAGGGAAAAAAGAATGCACAGCGGCTTTTTCAAGACGTGTTAGAGGGGGGTTGAATAGCACTCGTGGCTTTTTCACACAATCGCAAACACAAGTAATTTTACTTAGTTCGGAGACTTTGATAGCTCCTACTTCAAGGCCCGCGATCGTTGATCGCTTTCGTTGGGCAATCACTAATAGCTCGAATAATATTACAATTTAAAGTACAATTGCTATATAAAAATTTAGTTACTAATAATAAAATAATAAGAAGATGTTTGTTGATTGTCGGAGCAGCGGTTGGGTATTTGTTGAATCATTCAGGAGCAACACGCAGGAGTAGAAGTTATTCTAAGTAGTCTATTGTTCTTGAAGCTGCTGGTCAAATCCTTTTTATAGCCAAGTTGGACGTGATCCAGATCCACTGATCTTGGGATCAGTGTTTGACTTGAAACTGATCGATTGATCGATCCAGCTATTCTGCCTAGCTTCTCGTCCTGATGTTACTACTTCGGATAAAGTCTTCGTTCGGACGCCTGATCTCACTTTTTGGTCAATCAAACCCTTAATGCTCCTCAGCTTATCTGGTTTGATCAACCCGATCTGAAGTTTATCCACCATTCGGTCGACTGAACCTCCCTGTTCAATCGACCGATCCCTCGGTCCACACTTCATCGCGAGCTGAAATTTGATCTTCTAGCTTAGGGGTTCGGTCGACCGAACAAGGCAAAATCCAAACTTGCAAAATTGTTAGTTTCCTACAAAGCAGAGTTAGAATAATAGGCAAGTGATATATAAAAAGTAACTTTGACAGCCTCCGGACTGTCCGGTCCTGACTTTGAGTTTTGTTAAAACTTTATGTCAGACCAACGCCTACTACTCCCTCTTCAGGGAATGTGTCCTCACCTACTCCTTTTAGAAGAAATTACCTTTTGTCAGACTAGTCCCCTAGACCATCTGGACTTTTCCTCAGCGTCTAAGACTTCAGGACTTCATGCTGAACATCCAATCCACGACATGTCCAGACACCCACCAAGTGTCAATGACCCCTAGGGTTTTCACCTAGAGTCCTCGAGTCTAAGATTTCACCCAAAGTTCTCGACCTACCAAGACTTCACCCAGTTCCCTAGACCAGGACTTCGTTGTCTAACCGCAACTGAGACTTTCCACCTACCTAATCGCAGCTAGGACTTTCCTTTGCCTAAGATCACTTAGGACTTTTTTGCACACTTAGTTCAACTTTTTAGACAACAAGACAGCTTAACTTTAAATCCCTTTGTCATTATCAAAACACAGGTTTGATCGTCTGGTGCTCCCCGCACCAACACCAAGTTATAAGTAAACTTACTCTCGTGCCTATTACCCAGACTCTCGCCTCAGCTATGAGTTATAAGAGTGCACGACTCACATGCCCATTGACCAGCCGGTCAATTGTTTCGACTCTTGCCACTCATTCACTTGGGCATGACTCCCAACACTCATCCACTTGGGCATGGTCGCTGCCCACTCGGCGTTCCTCACATATTGCTACCTGCTCAGCACTTACATATCACCGCCCTATCGCCATTCCATACATATTGTTGCTCGCTCAACATTCCTCACATATCGCTGCCTGCTTGCCATTCCTTATATATCACTGCCCGCTCGGTATTCCCTATATATCACTGCCCGCTCGGTACTCACATATCGTTGCCTACTCGGCTCTTACACATCACCGCCCATTCAGTAATCCTCATATATCGCCACCTTCTTAGCACTTACATATCGCCGCTCGCTCGGTATTCCTTACATATCGCCGCCTGCTCAGCATTTCTCACATATAACCTCCCACTCAGCATTCCTCGCGTATCGCCGCCCACTTGACATCATTTTTATTAACCTGCCTGCTCATCATTCCTCACGCATCGCCGCCCACTTGAAATCATTTTCATTACTCGGTCGGCACCATTACTGTCGCTCACTCGATCTCGCCATTACTACTTGTTCAATGTTATACAATGGACCCAACGGTCTAAACTTTGTGGTCGAGAGTGATTCAGCCTTTGCAATAGGCTGTCTAATCAGTCGGACTCACGCCTCTCCTTCAATTAGACTAGGAGGATTGTAATACTACATGTTGTGAGGGGCCCCAAAGTTAATGTGGGGTCGATAATCAAGATGTTGTGATAGTTAAAGTCTAGGTATACGTATCCGAATGAATCACCTCTCAGAAGCAGGGTTTCCAGCATAAACTCGGGCGACCAAAAAATTGATCGGACTTATGGGGCCTAACTCCTCTCTTCTCTTGGGCATGACTCTCAGCATAAACCCAGACTATCATAGAGCCAGTTAGACTTAAGGGATCTAGCTCCCCACTTCTCATGAGTAAGGCTCCCAGCATAAACACGGGCAGCCCTAGAGCCGGTTGGGCATACAGGGCTTAGCTCCCCACTTCTCCTGTGCAAGTCTCTTAACATATAGTCGGTCAGACCCTAGAGCCAGTCGGACATACGGGGCTTAGCTCCTGACTTCTCCTATGCAAGTCTCTGAGTATAAACCTAGGCAGCCCTAGAGTCGATCGGGCATGTGGGGCTTAGTTCCCCACTTCTCCTGTGTAAGTCTCTCATCATACAACTAGTCATGCCCTATAGCTAGTCGAGCTTACGGGACTTAGCTCCCCACTTCTCCTGTACAAGTCTCTCAACATACAGCTGGTTGGGCCCTAGATCAGATCGGACATATGAGGCTTAGCTCTCCACTCTTCCAATGTAAGGTTCTCATCATAAACCCGGTTGGCTCTAGCGATGGTCAAACATACGAGCTTAGCCCCCTACTCCTCATGAACAAGATCTCTAGACTCAATTCTTCATCTCTCTGGGGCAGGCTCCCAGCCTATATCCATCCGATCTTAGAACCAATCAAATCTCCTCTAGGAGATAGCATTGTCAGGGAATCATAACTACTTATTAGAGAATAATAGTTAGTCACTAGAGAATATTCTCTTATTCTGGAACGAAGAAGGTTGCCATATGTTCTCCATCACCCAACATATTTTGACACTAGATATTATCTGCGACCTCATTATTACGAAGGTTATAAGAGGTGGTATAAATGGGGTCCTTTCTGTTAGCTAGGTGTAGGGATCTTATGGATAAAATAATATATAACGTAGTGGGAAAAGGATCCCTCCAGAGATGCTTATGAATACTGTATATTACATTTTCCTGTTCGTTGCACGAACATAGCTTTAGAGAAGAACCACCTTTGTGGTGCTATCTACTTAGGAGGTTCAGCCAAGAGAAGAGGAGGAAGATGATAAGCAAAAAACTCTTTCAAGAAAATGCATAGCCAATTCCTTTTTTACTCATCTAAGGAATACAAAAAGTCTTTTGCCATTTGGTCTTCCCTTGATTAATGCTCAATTAAACTCTTTAATGGACATTAATCCTACTGAATCATCATTATTCTTTTATAATGCATAATTAATCTTCATTAATCATCTTTAATAGGTTGGATTTTAGCATATTGGATTAAGCATTAACCCAATAAGTCAATCCATATCCATTAACCCAATAATCCTAATCATCATATAATTAGCTCGTAGTGTTAATACTAATAATCTTCCACTAACACTAGTGGCAATCACTACATAGATGACACCAACACTCTGGATCTTAAGGCCTATAATAATTTAGTCAAACTAAATTAAACTCACCTCTAAAATAATATGTTCTTTATGTATGATCCAATAGGCTCTCGTGATGCTGGCGATATATCTAAAATCACTTTAGATATATAAGCAATGAGTAGTATCTAATAATGCATCATTGCTACCCAAGTGACGAGAATGTCAAGATTTGACCTAACATATCCGTGTCTATTATCTTGTATAACTTAGTCCTTCTATTCTCGATATCTAGATTGATCAATATAGCATAAACTGTGTCATCCTCTTATCAATCTTTATGTTTCTTGATCTCTAAGTAGGCACACTCAATCAAATAAGTTCAATAAATCATATTGACTAATTTGAGCATGGTCATGTATTCTTGTATCCTACTTAATTAAAGGACCAACAGATATCACTTCTATCATATGCAAGGGATAGATCTTATCTACATCACTCACATCCCTCCGCATAATTTATTATATACCCAGTGATCGACTTTATAGTTCACCTTGTTACAAATGATGTTTGTTGATACCAAAGTACACAACTCCTTATGTAGAGAACTGTAGTGACTTTAGATCTAAGGACTATTCATACTAATAGTGACTATGAAAATGTTTATGATACTTATATAATAATCCATGAAGTATCTCATGATGGGTCAATTCAGTACATATTCTCTAATATATACTGTTAACTTGAAATCTCATATTCATAACTTGTGAGATTAAATCATTAATTAATCTACATGCTAGTTTCAACACATTAATATCATCCCTGTATATTAATACTTGACTAGGAATAGTTAAGAGTAGTATCTATATATATTTATAGTCTCTCATTATTAATTCAACCAATTGATATGTTGTAAACTAGAACCTACTACCCTGAGACATTATTATACTTATTCATCTAGCATAGATCTGAAGTAAATATAATAACCATTGCCTTTTATTAATGAAATATTATATAATATGTCCTAAGTCAATCAACTCTTGATTAGCTCTTAGGGTGCGTTTGGTTCGGGGTTATTCTTGATAACCTTGGTTATCCATCCAAGGTTATCAACAAAAACCTTGTTTGGTTTAGGTATTCGATGATTCCCAAGTAATGTTCCATGCCCGACACGTCAACAAAAGGGTCATGTAGCCCGGAATCGGAAAACCTCAGAAAACTAAGGTTTTTCTTGATTCCGGGGTTAACGAATTTTTTTTACCAAAAATACCCTCCGATAAGAAAAAACATGAAAAAATGTAAAAAAATATAAAAAAATGTAAAAAAATAAAAAAATGTTTTAAAAAATTTAAAAATTTATTTTTTAAAAAAAATAAATAATTTTTAAAAAAATAATAAATAAAAATTTTAAAAATTTAAAAAATGTTAAAAAAATTTAAAAAAAATTATAAAATTTTAAAAAAAATAAAAAATTTAAATTTTTTTTAAAAAATTTAAATTTTTTTTAAAAAATTTTTAAAAAATTAATAAATAAAAATTTAAAAATTTTAAAAATAAAATAAATAAATAAAAATTAAAATAAAAAAAATAAAAAATATAAATATAAATAATATAAAAATATAAAAACATTAAAAAATAAAAAAACACATAAAAAGTAAAAAAATATACAAGAAAAATAAAAGTAAAAAAACATTAAAAAATAAATAAATAATAATAATAATAATAATAATATTATGTATAGTTAGTTTTGTAACTGAGGGTAATACGGTAAAATATTAAAGTAGGGTATTCATTAAAACCTTCAAACAAACAAGTTTTTATTGCATTATCTAAGTTGAACCAAACAACATTTGGTTATGTTTTATTCCCTATAACCTTGGTTATGTGATTACCTGGTAATCACATAACCAAGGTTATACATGATGACTTGAACCAAATGCACCCTTAAGGTTAATACTAACAATCTCCTTATGTCACTAATATCAATCACTGAAATATCTAATATCCAGTGACTTAGTATGACAATCATGCTTCCTCTATGTAAAAGCCTTGGTTAAAGGATTCGTAATGTTAGCATCGGTTGATATTCTGCATAGTCTCACATCTCCTCTACCGATGATCTCTTGAATGAGATGGAACCGCTATAGTATCTAATACCCGACACCACCATTTAAGTAAAATCGCTATAAACCTTTATAGCGAGCTCCTCATTATCTTTAAATATCAAGAAATATTCTTTTGTTCTTCTCAAGTACTTAAGAATATTCTTGACTGTTATCCAGTAACTTTCACCTGAATATGACTGGTACCTACTCGTCATACTTAACGTATATGAAACATCAGGGTAAGTACAAATCATGACGTACATGATAGATTTTATAAAAAATGCATAAGGAATCTAATCCATGCGGTCCCTCTCTTCCCTAGAAGAGAGGCATTGAGTCTTTGAAAAGCTCACATCATGTGACATCGGCAAAAACCCCTTCTTGGAATTTTACATGGCAAAATGATTAAGTACTTTGTCAATATATGTACTCTAACTTAGACCAAGCAATCTCTTAGATCTATCTCTAGAGATCTTGATATCTAAAATATAGGTTGCTTCACCTAAGTCTTTCATTGAGAAATAATTCCCAAGGCATGTCTTCACAGACTATAGTGTAGGGATATTATTTCCAATAAGAAGTATGTCAACTACATACAAGATGAGAAAGATGGTTGTGCTCCCACTAATCCACTTGTAGATATAAGGTTCATCTTTATTCTTTATGAAGCCAAACATTCTGATTGCATCATCGAATCAAAGATTTCAGCTTCTTGAAGCTTGCTTTAAACTATAAATGGACCTTTATGACTTAGATACCTTTCCAGCATCCTTTGGACCTACAAAACCCTCATGTTCTATCATATACACATTCTTGAGTAGATTTCTATTCAAAAATACAGTTTTGACAGCCATCTGCTAGATCTCATAATCATAGTAAATTGCAATAGCAAGCATGATCCGAATATACTTAAGCATTGCAACTGGTGAAAAGGTTTTATCATAGTCTATACCATGAATCTGCTTGAATCCTTTGGCTATAATCGCCCCTTATAGGTATGTATATGACCATCCATGTCAGTCTTTCTCAAAAAGACCCACTTATACCCAATGGGTTTGATCCCCTCAAGTGGATCAACCAAAATACATACTTGGTTAGTGTACAATGATTCCATTTTGGACCTTATGATCTCTAGCCATTTCTCAAAATATGGGCTCATTACCGCTTCTTGATAGGATGCAAGCTCGTTAAAGTCAACAAACATTACATCACTGTTGTTAGACAAGAGAAAAGAATATCTCTCAGGTTGACGACGGGTCCTATCAGATCTGCGTAGAGCTTGTGCTACTTGAACAGATTATTGCTCCACAACTCCTTGTAGTGTAATAGATTCATGGTCCACAACACTTGGTGGTGCCTGTTCAATTTTCATTAAGGTCTCATTACTAGTCTATGTATCTCAAATTTCTTTAAGATCGACTTTACTCCCACTAGCTCTTCTAGAATAAATTCTCTTTCTAGAAAAATATCCTTTTTGTCAACAAACACTTTGCCTTGTATGAGATTATAAAAATAATATCCCTTCATTTCCTTGGGATATCCTATAAAATAATACTTATCATATTTGGGTCCTAGTTTCCCTGAAACTTGGTGTTGAATGTAAGTCTCACAACCCCAAATCTTCATAAAAAGATATCTTGGGACTCTTCTCAGTTCATATCATATATAGTGTCTTTATAATTTCTTTAGACAAAACATAATTAAGTGTGAAATAGTCGTCTCTAGACCATATCCCCAGAAAGAAGTAGGGAGATCTATTTGACTCATTATTTATCGTACCATATCTAATAAAATATAATTTCTCTTTTCTGATACATCATTCCACTATGTTGTTCTAGGTAGAGTGAGTTGAGATATGATCACAAACTCAACGAGATGATCATGAAACTCTTGGCTAAGGTATTCTCCACCTCGATCTGATTGAAGCATCTTAATACGCTTACCAAGTTTGTTTTGTACTTCATTATTAAATTCTTTGAACTTTTCAAAAGATTCAAAAGATTCATTCTTAAGGTATTCTCCACCAAGCTAGCATCTAATACCCATGAAGAAGAAATAGATAGATTGACTTCTATAACATATGTACCCGAGACAGAAGTCTTACTTCTCTTGCTTTTTACTTCCTCAAGGTACAACTTGCAGTTCCTCTTCCAATGTCCGATCTCACCATAGTGGAAGTAGGTTCCTTAGCCATTCCACCTTTAGGTTTCAATGCATGAGACTTGGCCTTGCCTTTGGCTTGGGTCTTACCCTTACCTTTGTGCTATCGTTTCCTTTACCCTTTTGCACCATCAAAATAGTAATAAGCTTTGTCTTCTTGAAGTTGAGTTTAGCAGTTCTCAATATACTTAACATCTCAGGCAACGATTTGTCAATTTTATTCATATTATAGTTCATAACAAATTGACTATAGCCTTCTAACAATGATTGTAGAACAAGGTTAGTGGTCATTCTTGGCCCAATGAAAATCCTAATCTTTCAAGGTTCTCAACATACCCAATCATTTTGAGTACATGAGTTCCTACGGGACTTCCTTCTTGCATCTTGCATTGAAACAAGACTTTGGATATCTCAAACCTCTTGTGTCTTTCATGTCCTTAATATAGTTATCTATGATGTTCAATTATATCATGAGCATCCATGTTCTCATGTTGGTTCTAAAGCTTAGAGTTTATGGTGGTAAGCATAAGGCATGACATATCTAATGCATCATCTTGATACTTCTTATAAGAATCCTTATTAGCATAAGTAGCAGTAGTGGTGGATGGTTTAGGAATGGGTTACTCTAGGATGTGCAGTTTTCTTTCTTGCTTGAGAATAATTCTCAAGTTTTTGTACTAGTTTAGGAAATTAACTCCATTGAGCTTGTCCTTATAAAGTACAGATCATAGTGAGAGTGTATTAGATGTATTTGTGATCTATAATAAGAAATGCAAAAATATGTACCATATTTCAATCATTTAATTAGGCCTTTAATTAAATGATTCTCCCACTGAATTATAAAGCTTAGTAGGAGCAGGTCATGTATGTGGGCAATCGTAGTTTACCCATGATCCGGCGGTAAAAATCCGGAACCCCATAAGGAGTCAACGCTGAGGGGAGGTCACAAGGTCCAATGGCTCGCCGGAAAAGGGCGAGCCGACCGGACTCAGAAGAAAGGAAAATCTGATAGTAAAAGGCACCCTGGTAGGGACCAGGGGTCCGACGCTCAAATAAAGCAGTGCGTAATGACCGAGCGGAAGGAGGTGCCGCCCGGACGGCGCAAAGAATCAAGGCCGCCCGGACGACGTTCATCGCCCACTCGTATGGCTGTGCCATACTTCTAGTCTGACAACGGGTGGTCCTGCCGTCCCATCAAAGAACATGCTCGGACTGTGGCAGCATGGTGTCAGGTAAGCTCTCTGACAAGTGCATACCGTGGTATGGGTTGTTGACACGTACGCACCTCGGTGGGCGTGCATCGGTTCCTTCTCTGTCTTATATAAAGAGGCTATTACTTCGCCAAAGGTACGCAGAAGACGAATTTGGCAGCCACTTTCTCCAACACTTACCTGACTTGAGCGTCGGAGGACCGTCGCCGGGACACCCCTCCCGGCTCGGTTTTGTTGCAGGTTCGCCGGAGCACTCGAGGATCCAGCAGAGAGCGCCACATGCCCAGCATCCGCTGACTCTTGATTCGGACAGGATCAACCCACATTCAAATGGGACAAGATCCACATTATACTTCATCTTGAGTTAGCTTTAGCTAATTACTCAAGACTTATATAACTTAGGTAGATAACATTTACCAATTACATCAAATGCAACTCTTGTATAGTTGGGTGAATAAGATCTATATTATACCTCCACTTGAGTTAGCTTTGGCTAATCACCCAAGACTTGTATAATTTAGGTAGGCAACATTTACCAATTACATCAAATGCAACTGTTGTATAGTTGGGTGAACAAGATCTATATTATACCTCATCTTGAGTTAGCTTTAGCTAATCACCCAAGACTTGTATAATTTAGGTATGCAACATTTACCAATTATATCAAATGCAACTCTTGTATAGTTGCGTGAATAAGATCCATATTATACTTCATCTTGAGTTAGCTTTGACTAATCACTGAAAACTTATATAATTTAGGCAGACAACATTTATCAATTACATCAAATGCAACTCTTGTATAGTTGGGTGAACAAGACTATTTATTCGTTTGCCCATGGTATGAGATATGCCTCTAAATTCTCAATTAATTGAGGTAACTTAGTTAAGTCACACCCAAAGTCCAATAGTAGAACATCACAATTGTCGTGTCACACTCTACTAAGATAAATCAAGTCACTTTACTTTGTCAAACCTAATTACAATTGATCGAGGTAGTAGTGAGTACCAAACTTTGGTAGGCATATGAAAAATGACCTAATTATGATAACTAATTAAATATGCATCACATACAAGCATGACCCACATCACATATATGTATAATAAGAAATGTGACATAGTTATGACTCGTATACTATGATCTTCTCAAGTCAATGAGAAAATTAATAGGTCAACCTAGGGAATGACATCTTCTCCAAGTGTTTCCTTGGTTGATGTGTGTTGTTGGCCTTCTCCTTTTCCCATCATTGTTCAATAGACTAGCAATCTTCTTAATTGTACATTACAAAATAAGAAACCTTAAGTTACATTCGAGGATAGTCTAATTTTACAACTAGAAATATAAAATGATAAAAGGCATGACACGCATGCCGTATTATGAATTACAACATTCACACACAATCATTCAATCACATTGGGTAAGGGGCCAAAACCATGCACCAAGATATACAACATTTGTAATAGATCTATGAAATAAATTGTATTATGATACTGAACATGATTTATGAGCTGCAACCCTACAGTGATCCCGTGAAGCAAAATTATTTTATCAACTCATTGAATGAGTTGCTGCCCTTAGTCCATCAAGATGAACCTGAGACCCTTGTAGCCATTGTTCAAAGTCTCAATCCTTGCTATTCTGAATGTGAGTTACTTTCAATGTTTAGAGCAACAATCAAGTTGTTGTGACAAATTGTTGTCCATGGATCAACAACCATTTAATATTCACAATTGGAGCAAATGTCCAGCAACAAGTTTTCCACGGATCAGTAATCGTTTGATATCCATAATTGGAACAAATGTCCAACAATAAGATAGGTTGTTGTTCACATTTTTCCAGGATTCATTCCTGACAAAAACACCCATACAATCATGTAACCATAATAAACACATGTATATCACATATAAAATAGATCTACAACAAAGTATATGTATACGCAAGTGACTTTGATACCACTGTAGGGATCTTATGCATACAACAACACATAACGTAGCGAAAAAAGGATCCCTCCAGACATCCTTGCGAATACCGTATACTATGTTTTCCTGCTCTATCAGATAGAATAGTTACCTTTGATACGTGACTGATACTCCTGATAGCAACTTTGATTTGGATGCAGATCTCAGCGCTATCAAAATGTTTGAGCCTCTACGGTATCAACACAAACATGTTTTCCATTCATCACACGAACATAGCTTCTGAGAAGAACCACCTTCATGGTGCTAGCCACTTAGGAGATTCGGCCAAGAGAAGAGGAGGAAGAAGACAAGCGAAAAACGCTTTCAAGAAAATGAATAGCCAATTCCTTTTGTACTCATCTAAGGAATAAAAAAAGGCTTTTACCTTTTGGTCTTCTCTTGATTAATGCTCTATTAAACTCTTTAATGAACATTAATCCTAATGAATCATCATTATTCTTCTTCAATACATAATTAATCTCTATTAATCATCTTTAATTGATTAGATTTTAGCATATTGAATTAACTACTAACCCAATAAGTTAATTCATATCCATTAACCCAATAAGCCTAATTATCTTATAATTGATTCTTAGGGCTAATACTAACACCAGGAATGCTCAAATATGAATGCTCACGCGGGCACACACATTCTACTATTCATCTTCTTCTCTATTTTTAGTTGGATATTATTTTAACTTGAGCGTCGGAGTGCCTACACCAATGACTCCCTCCCTGGTTCTGTCTCTAACATTCCATTTGGCTCTGTTTGTGGTATATGTAGGTTTGTAGCTCCTAGCTCGAAGTCTCTCCTCCGTCAACATTTCTAGCTACTTCACCGGCCCCTCTATCTACTCAACTTCTGGATGGGATCATTCATATTAATTGATTGCTCCAAAACATACATTTCTTAATAGTCTTTTGTTGGTTTGGGTTCTTTCATAGACTCTTCCAAACTTATCAATTGATTGCTCCATACCCTAAATATGACCAAATCACAAATCCATGGTTTTGCATTTATTAGACAAGTGCCTCACTCAACCAATGATTGACACTCTATTTCAACCACTTTAAGGTTGAATCCATATTGTGTCAAAAGATCTCATATCACTAGCCTAGTATGCAGTTAAAAGAATTTTAACCTATCAAAACTTTCCTTGCCTAGATACTTTTTGTTTTGGGACTTCAACTATTACCCAATATTCAGTCAACCTAGGCTTGTCCAACTTTAAGTCATCCTTACTCGGTTAAGACTTCCAATTTACAGAGTTTACTCTTTTACAACTTCAAAATTTCATCATGGTTAAACATATTTGATATGGGTTAGGTTTTGTGGATCCCTGGTGAAAAAGGAAAAGGAGATAGTAGAGTTAAGAAGATAGGTTGATATCGGTCGGGATATACCTTAAGAGAGGTAGGTCAATCCCGGCCAGATAACACTTTGATAAAGGAAGACCAATATCGACCGATATGTACCTTGAGGAAAGTGAGTTAATACCGATCGAGAAATACCTTAAGGAAAGTAGGTCGATATCGACCAAGATATACCTTAAGGAAAGTAAGTCAACATCGGCCGAGATATACCTTAGGGGAAGGCAAGTTGATATCGACCGGTTTATGCCTTGAGTACCGATCGAGAAATACCTTAAGGAAAGTAGGTCGATATCGACCGAGATATACCTTAAAGAGAGTAAGCCAACATCGGCCGAGATATACCTTAGGGGAAGACAGGTTAATATCGACCGGTATATGCCTTGAGGACAGTAAGCTAATATCGATCGAGAAATACCTCAAGGAGAGTAGGTCAACATCAGTCGAGATATACCTTAGGGGAAGACAGGTTAATATCGACCGGTATATGCCTTGAGGACAGTAAGCTAATACCCATCGAGAAATATGTTAAGGAGAGTAGGCCAACATCGGTCGAGATATACCTTAGGGGAAGATAGGTTAATATCAACCGTATATGCCTTGAGGACAGTAAGCTAATACCGATCGAGAAATACCTCAAGGAGAGTAGGCCAATATTGGCCGAGATACATCTTAGGAAGGATAAATCAATATCGGCTGGGTTTTCATGTTTAAGACAAAAAGTCAGGATTATTTAAGATAGCATATCTAGAATCAGTTAAGTATACATGATCGCCCGAGAACGAAAAGATCTAAGGCTTTATAGAGTTAG
The DNA here is from genome assembly GCF_018446385.1 of Zingiber officinale. Lineage (NCBI taxonomy): Eukaryota > Viridiplantae > Streptophyta > Magnoliopsida > Zingiberales > Zingiberaceae > Zingiber > Zingiber officinale. Next base: position 22,076,451 of record NC_055989.1, read on the forward strand.
TAGTATATTATTGAACGATTAGTTAAATAATAATGATAAATCGACTGAACAAGGTCCGGGTTTAATATTCAGTCAATATGAAACATAGTATAATACCAAGCTATCTACAACATAATAAAGACAGGACGAACAGGGAGACTCATACTTAATTTAATATAGATATCTGTGTCTGATTGTATAACAGGTTTATCCATTTGGCGGGAAATGTGTTTCTAGACTTTTTTGCAGATACTAGACGACAAAGAAGATACATCTGGGGTATAAAAAAGATTCCTTAAAAGTCATTTACCACAAGTTCACAGCTTACGTCATCTCATAACAAACCAGGGTCCACTTCATAACTACGGAGGTTATATGAAGTAGTATAAAAGGGGGAATCCTCTCCGTTAGCGAGGTAAGTTCACATTATTGCTCACATTGAGGAGACTAGTTTTCGACTACGGTTCATCTGCTTCTTCTTCCTTCTTCTTTGACACCAAGGAGATCACTAACTTGAGCGTCGGAGGGCTTAGCCAGGGATTCCCACCCCGGTCTTAAGTCACTGACGATAGTGTTGGTTGGTCTCTTGTGCGCAGGAAACCTTGGAAGCTTCGGATCTCGATTTTCTTCAGTCAGATTTCTCTCTCGTCATTGGATTTTTACACGAGGAGGGCAGTTCGTGATTTTATTCTCCCCGATCCACTTTGGGTTTCTCGGATTGGTATTCAGGCAGGTATTACTCTTCATCAACAATAGGTTTTCTCCCAGCTTTCTGTTTTGTCAGGCTTCTCAGACAGGATCAATATTGTTTTCCATGATTTGCTTAAAGTTCCATCACTTGTCTAAAATATGATTTTCCTCGGTATATTAGGACTTTCTTCACTATCAAACATCAAATCCTTGACGATCAGCTTGAACTACCATCATCTATCTAACATCTAGTTCTTTGACTTATTAAGACTTCTTTCTGTCAAACATCCAACTACCCATTAACTTACTTAGACTTCCTTACTTATATGGTTCACCATGGCCTATTCCTGTTAGACTTTTTTAATGCTAAGTGTTTAATCTATTAACTAATTTAGACTTTACATTTACTAAATATCTAATTAAACATAACTTATTTGAATTTGTTCTTATGTCAGGTATCTAGTTAATCTGACCTATTTATACACCGTCTCTAATCTTGATCAAACATCAATTCTACCAATAGAGACAAATTTTTATAAACCCTATCAATAATTGTCTTTTTTTTTCCTGAAAGTCAATGAAATGTTAAGCCAAGGGAGAAAGTGCTTACTAAGAAAGTGATGAATAGAAAAGTTCTTTAAAAGTATTGAGCACTAATGTAATGAAATGGTAATATTTTTGTGCAGCATGCAAGAGAATATTTCTTTGTGCGGTCAAGCATATGACACGTTGAAATTTATGACAACCAACTTTTAATCAAATCGAGATGCAAATGATAGTGATCTAATGGAGTAGGTAGGCATTTCAATAAAAAACAAAACAACATATTGATATAACAGATAACAACTTGCTTAAAATGATAGTGTGTCATAACTTTTTTTAAATTTTTTTCTTTCAACATCTCCTTCTCCACTCTAGAGCTTGCCTCAATTAATGAGTTCATGGAGATCATGACCTTCTCTACATGATAATAAATCATGTGGAAGATTTGTACCATGATACTTCTTGTTGTTTCGAATCACGATGGTAGCAATGGAGCTATCCTGTGTAGGTGACCTCCTCACCTAGAGGTCGTTTAGTAGGTCAAAAGATACTTCTTGATTTATCTGTTAGTATTAGCTCTAAAAGCTAATTATATGATGATTAAATTTATTGGATTAATATATACGGATTGATTTATTGAGTTAATGATTAATCCAATATGCTAAAATTTAATTCATTAAAGAATTAATAGAGATTAATTATGCATTGAAGAGGAAGACCAAAGGACAAAAATTCTTGGTATTCATTAGATGAATATAAAAGGTTTTTGACATTACATTTTGGATGATTTTATCATCTTTTTCTTCCTCTTCTTGGTTGAACCTCCTAAAGTGGCTAGCACCACGAAGGTGATTCTTCTCCAAATCTGAGTTCGTGCGACGAACGGGAAATGTGTTCGTGTGGATACCGTAGAGGTGTGAACATTCTGATTGTGCTGAGATCTGCATCTGAATCAAAGTTGTCGTCAAGAGTACCAATCACGCAACAAAGATAACTATTCTATCTGATATAGTAGCAAGAATGAGTATGTCGTATTCGCAAGGATCTCTGGAGGGATCATTTTTTTGTTGCGTTATGTATTATTTTATGCATAAAATTCAACATTATCTCCCTTCCACATATTATGAGACTGACAGTGGAGGGGCATTTGGGGTAAGCATAATCACCTTTTTGCTCCAATGATAGTTTTTGTTGTTGCCCCCATAGGCATAATCGAGTTGGTAAATTATCATATAAGAGCAAAGATGCAATCCCGGGGAACAATCCTTTGGATAATAAAATCCATCCCACCTAGAGAGGTCGCTTGTTTTATATTTTAGAATTGTTCTAAGACAATCGTCTTAGATATTATATTATTTATTGGATAAATAAAATTCCTTATTTTAGTGTGCATTATATATTGAACTTAGAACTCAATTAATGAAGTTCACAATACAATGTATAGCATGATAGAAATATTGATTGAATTACAATTAGTATCTCATTATCTGTAATTATGTACATATTGAAATATTCCCTAGTCGATGAATTGATAAGATTGGATATCATTAATTCTATAAGACTAGCATATATTATGCTCTTTAGTTTATCCAAGTAGTCGGTCTTCACTGACTAAAAATATTAGAATGTTGAGAGTTAACATATGGATGTTGGTTAAGGATAACTAGTTCATTGAAAGTGACCTACTATGAGATTTCATGCGATTTTATACATGTTAATGAAGATTTTATTATAGCTCGAGTGCAATTTTCTTTAAACTTGAGGTATTTACATCATCTTGGTTATGAAGATTTATACTTTGACTTTTAGTAAATATCTCCTAGGAGGTGTAAGTCTGGAATGATTGAGTATAAGTTGAGATGTTTGAAGGTGTTTGAATAGCCCACAGAGGATTCACCACTCCTTTGATAAAGGGGATATATATCCTATGACCTCTTGTTAGGATTATTACTTGTAAGTTTTTGGCCAAAGCATGACATATCAAGAGAATGATCTTCTCGGTCATGTGTTTGAATAATTTGAATCACGGGACAAGGAAGTATTACTTGGGCTAGGTGTGACATAGCCAACCTAGCTAGTGGGGACTGACACATATACAGACCATGTTCTCAATAAAATGGGTATAAGATGAGTGAAAGGAATAGAGACACTAATAAGTCTAGTTGCTGAAACGTTTAAAATAGTTTTGGTATCAACTGTAATTTTTTAATTAATTGGAGATCATGATTTACTGCTAGGTGCCACTTATGATCGATCTATAATTAATGGTTAATTATAGACTACCAACATAAATCGGGAACCTATTGGGTCACACGCACAACAAGAATATATAAAAAATATGTAAAATAAGTTTGAGAATTAGATTTTCAGATTGAGAGAGATTAAGTCAAGTAGGACCAGACGAAGAGAAAATATAGAAGATATTTATTGGACTGGAAGTGATGGTGGGTCACGCCTCTTGTAAGCAAGGTTGGATCTAAGGCTCTAAATGAGCCAAGTCAAGCTCGAGCCAGCCTAGGCTCAAGCTTGGCTCGACTCTACTCGATTTATACTCACTCAACTCGAGCTCGAGCTCACTCGAGCCTATAGAGTTAACCTCGAGCTTAAGCTCGATATTTAATTATGGGGTCGAGCTCGAACTCGATTTTTTTATTTTTTTAATAAATAAATTAATATATTATATATTATAAAAATATATATTATTACTAGTTCATTTGGCTTGATGAGCCACCGAGCCAGTAATAATTAGGCTCGAATTCGGTTTGATTTCTAATCAAGTCAACTTAAGCTCGACTCGAGCTCGGTCAACTTCGAGCTCAAGTCAAGTTTTGACCGAGTCGCTCACGAGCGACTCATGAGTGGCTTGGTTCATTTGCACCCCTAGTTGGATCTCTTTTAGTTTAGTTATAAACCAAAATTGATTTGGTTTAATAATGAATTAAGAGTGGTTTAGTTTTGAACCAAGTTGGTTTGGTTTTGAACCAAGCTTAATGATAGCGGATCGGGTTGCTATTGGATTTGGGTTTGGTTTTGGGAGATGACTTGCTCCCTAAGTCATTGTGAAGAGATATATATACCCCGAGAAAAGATGGAATTTTTTATTTATTGGAATTAAACCTAATAGTGATTATGTTTCTATCCTCTCACTTGTTATCGATTTTGGTGTCGATGTCCTTTGCTGTCGACTTCAGTGTTGATGCTCCTTGCTGTTGATTTTGGCACTGACGTCACTTTTTGTCAATTTCGGTGCCAACGGATCAACCGCCCGGATCTGTCTGTGCTTCAGACACCAGCTCCTAAGGGCGTTGGATAGTAGCAAAGGTTGTTGCCCTCTCTCCTTTTGAGTCGACCAAGTTGTTGGCCGGACCTCATTTTGTGCCACTGGGCACAAAGTTGAGTCAGGGTTTCCTCTATCGGATTGCTTCGCCTGTACATTTGGCTGGTACCAAATCGAAGATGTAAACTTATGGCTTAGCAAAACCGTCTCGAAGATTTCTCGATGTAGATATTGATAAAGGCTAACATTGTGAGACTAGCTGAACACTCTCTTCAAAGTTCAATTACGAACTTAAAGGCATCATTTTTTATGAAGTTTTTATTTTGTTCTATGGCTATGTCTGTGTATTTGTGTATTCTACATGTATTTTATGCGCGTATTGTAATAATTTAGAAAATTATTATGCTTCTGCTGCATGTTTTGTGAAATAAATTTTTTAAAATGCGTATAAAGACACCCAACAACTTGGTCACTGTAATTTACTCCCTTCATCTTGTTGGTCGATGGTGAGGGGCTTTTGGGGTAAGTGAGTTACCTTTTGCCACATGATATTTTATGCTGTTCTACAATGCATTGTAAGACAATTTTCCTTCAATAGGATGATAAACCTAAGGGCACTGGTTGTTTTGGATGAGCAATCACGAGATCATATCTCGCATCTTTTATGCTCTCCTCAATCACCGTTGCGTCTTCATTTACTTCCTCCCATTTTTGCCACGGTTTGAACCGTTAATTTGAATTGACGATTATGGTTCATTGACTTCTTGAACCGTAATCGACCTGATCCCAATTGGGCTAGTTATGTTTTAGGCCCAACTAATCGGGTCAATGGGTAATTGGCTCGTTGACGCGATTATAGGCCCAGGCCGAGTCTGGTTCGAACTCGGTTTGTTAGCAGGTCTATCCCGAGGCACTGTATGATGGTAAGTAAAAAAGCAGACACTCCATATAACGAGGATTTGATTCCCATGCAGCCATTCCCGAATGCCCGTGGTACTCGACTACGGGCGACGTTGGGAAATTGGGCCTTAGACATTTGCACTTTTTAGATCTACCCTAGTGGTCGGTGGGAGCTTATGGGGAACATAGTCAGACATCTTAGAATTAGTTGGGTTATAAAACCTAGATATTTGGACCATCAAAAACAATATGATAGTTTCCGTTGATTTCCCTCTAATTTATTATGTATAAGCATAGGGAACTTCATTCCATCGTTGTATTTTCTTTGTACGACAGTCTCAACAAGCAAGTTTTCAGTCTTAAAACAATGAACACTGTCCGTGAATGGAGTTTGGACTATTATCATTTCAGAAAGCGTATTCACCCTCTATAGCAGTTTGGTTGGGCTGAGAAATGCCGCTCGTAGGTTGGGTTTGATGCAGTGCCGGTTAGGCCTAGGCTAAGCGCAAAATTGATGAGGAAATGATTGTTTGATTGCTTTTTAATGATATCTAAATCTCGGACTTGAGTTTATAGCCTTTTTTTTGCCCGATTGATAAAGCTTATTCGGTCAACTGATTGACAACTTATCCCGTTCAATCTATTGATCAGATCGATTTTTCGATCGTCTGTTCAACAATATCGGTCAACCGATCATGTCTTTGCCAAATTCTCATCCAAGTTCATTTACTGATCGGATCAGTTCAAGCTCCCAATTGACTTCTAGTCACCTGATAGCTCATCACATCAGCATCTCAGATTTTATCTTCTGTTACATCAGTTGCTCGAAGCCTATCCTTGACCATGTCATATGCCACGTCCGTGCTTATCTGTACCAAGCTAGCTTTCGGAAACTTATGATTGCCATGTCATCTAGCACATCATCTTTTGTTGCTTATCTAACACCACATCAATACCTTACTGCCAACTCACTATACAGCAAGCTGGTCGATCAAAAATTATTGTCCGATTGTCCAAACCATCTATCATATTTTTTTTCTCTTGGTCTACGAACATTTTATTTTCTGCAAAGTTAGCCTGACAAACAAATAATAAATGTATTATGCATGCTTTATTTATTTATTTTTTTGACAGTTAATACGGTATGATTTTAATTTTGAAACTTGGGTTGATTTTTTAGTTGGATCATCGCATAGTTGTAGGATTACTCTGTCCCAAGATAAATACAGACCTCACAATCATTCTTTTAGAATGACTTCTCCTAAACTTACGTTGTTTTCTTATTTGACTAAACATTCAACTCTACTAATCCGTTTGGATTTGCTCTACGTAGTGTCCGATCTTTTGATCCACCAAGGTTTTCTTTTCGACTTGGTTTAAAAATGATTAAACTTTAATGACTTTCTAAAATGTATCTTCTATTAATTAAAACTTAAATTTGGAGAAAAAAAATGGATGTCCTAATTTTAATCAAAACTATACGACTATTTTAGAATTGTTACTTTTGAATGCCTTTATTATATATCAAAATTTAAATTTTAAGTAAAAAATAATTATATACTTTCAATTATTTTATTACTTTAAATGAATAATTAATTTATATTTATTTTTTAAAACTATTTTGTCACTTTAAAACTACCATTGAACTCCATGCATAACTACACAAATAAATATAAGTTAAAAATTAAATTAAATCAAATTTAAACTAAACTGTATAACTAAATTAAAGATGATGCACGTCCAACTCAATAAAATAATTTTTTTTTGGAAATTTTAAATTCTATATAAAGCAAAATTAAACCGAGGCTTTTTCTGTTTTACCTTTTCCAAGTTTAAACAGGTTGGGTTTATCAAACCGGCTTCGCTATCCGTTCGCTACTCGACATTCTCGCTTTAGCCCAGCTCGCCGCGTTGTCCGTGGTCCCCGGGCACGGGTGCGGTGCGGTCACCAGCGGTCGACGACTCCCCAGTCACTCCCCACTTCCATGTTTCCATTCCCAGCTGGAGATGGCGTCAAGCTCTTCTTTACTCTCCCTTTCCTTCTTTCCTCTTGTGGTAGGGCATCTACCCTTTCATTTTGTCTCCCAACATCAAGCTTCCCGTCGCTCTCTCTATCCTTTCCTCCCTTTATCCCTCTCCTCTCCGAGCCGATCCAGTTCATCCCTATGACGGATCTCCGCCGGCGATCCTAATATGGCTTCTTCCGCCGAGGCCTTCACGAAGGCCGGCTACGGAAATGAACCGGGGCAAGCATTCCCCTCCGACTCCGCCGCTGGAACAGGTGCGCTCGCTGCTCGCCCGATCCAAGACGAATTCGTGCGCTTTCTTGTCACCACCTTCTAATTCTGCTAGTGGTGGTTTCTTTTCCAAGGATCTGAGGACGCGCTGTATTCTGAGCTATGGCACGCCTGCGCCGGCCCTCTGGTGACCCTTCCTCGGCAAGGGGAGAAGGTTTTCTACTTCCCCCAAGGGCATATTGAGCAGGTAGGCTCGGGCTCGTTTTCTTCTGTTAAAGATCGAAAATTTAGGGTTTCTTGTGGCTGTTTGGGAACCGCATGACTGATTTAAGATCAATTTTCTGCTTTTAGGTGGAGGCTTCCACTAATCAGGTGGCCGACAAGCAGATGCGAGTTTATGAGCTGTCGTCTAAGATCCTTTGCCGCGTGATTAATGTCCAGTTGAAGGTACTGTGAAGCTCTCATCTTTTAGGAAGCACTGATGTTTTCAAGGGTTGATATTATTCTGTTTTTCTTTCTCGTTGTTGCACTCTAAAATTAGGCCGAACCAGAGACAGATGAGGTGTTTGCTCAGGTGATGTTGTTTCCCGAGCCAAGTGTAAGGCTTTCCTACCGCCTCTTTGATTTAGATTTGTGTTTATTTTTTGGTATTGTTTTGCAATTGAAGCTATTACAACTATTTTGCTACTTTGCTAATCTATTAGCAAGATGAGAATGCAGTGGAGAAGGAGACTTTGTCGCCTCCACCTCCAAAACCTCATGTTTACTCCTTCTGCAAAACGTTGACTGCATCTGACACTAGTACCCATGGAGGCTTCTCTGTGTTGAGGAGGCATGCAGATGAATGCCTACCTCCCCTGGTGAGGGTTTCAACCTTCACCTCTGCTTACCTGCTTTTTCTATTAGCAGTAAGGTTGATATTAGGCTTAATTATTTCGTCCATCAGGACATGCGTCAACAACCTCCTACGCAAGAACTAGTGGCAAAAGACTTGCATGGGGCGGAGTGGCGCTTCCGCCACATCTTCCGTGGTAATGATTCTCACTGTAGCAAATTATTTGTTTAACTAATTGGTAGAGATTGTGATGAGAATAATCTAGATATGGATTATATAAAATACTGATGCTTCCCTTAAATATTTTGACAGTGTGCGATCTAGGAATCTTTGATTATCTGCTACAGGTGACTAGTGGTGTAAGATTAGAGGTTTCTAAAGATTTTCTGTGAACTAGATAGTTTCTACATAATTATAAACTTTTCTTCCTTATTCTCTTGTACTTGGTTTACAATGACTAAATTTGAGATGATACTTGGTACTGTTGAAATTGATCCTTCATTGCTTATAGGGTAACCTGATGCATTATATTCTAGTAAATCCTGATTAATTAGTTAGTTTCCATCAATCATAGGTCAACCAAGGAGACATTTGCTTCAAAGTGGATGGAGTGTCTTTGTTAGTTCAAAAAGGCTTGTTGCTGGGGATGCTTTTATTTTCCTGAGGTCTTCCTTTTATCTTATTTCGTCTCCCCTATATTTGTGTTCTATAACTAATTTGTTACTGAAAATCAATTTATGGCTCAGAGGGGAAAATGGCGAATTACGTGTGGGTGTGAGACGTGCAATGAGACAACAGGCAAATGTTCCATCGTCAGTCATATCAAGCCATAACATGCACCTTGGTGTCCTTGCAACCGCATGGCATGCTCTTACCACTGGAACAATGTTTACTGTTTACTATAAACCAAGGTAAGGTATTGGATGTATTGGACTGTATTGTGAGTGTGTGGGAAAAAAAAAATCTTATTCAGCAGAAGGAAATAGAATGCAATGTGGTTTGCTTCTTGATGATTGTACATTGGTTACAATTTCTCATTTATCAACTTTTAATTCTAACTACTGAATTGATGGAAATAGGACAAGCCCATCTGAGTTCATTATCCCCTACAGTCAATATATGGAATCTATTAAAAACAATTATTCTATTGGAATGAGGTTCAAGATGAGGTTTGAAGGGGATGAGGCCCCTGAGCAGAGGTATTACTTTGTTTGAATTATATTTCTCATCTCTAATGATTTTCCTAGATAACTTCTGGTACTATGTCGGACTTAAATTTTTTTTCTGTTTTCAACACATTGTAGGTTTACGGGTACTATAGTCGAAATAGGAGATGCTGATTCCAACCTTTGGCCTGAATCAAAATGGAGATGTCTCAAGGTAATGTATTTGTATTTGTTTGTTATTTGTGTTATTTTTGTTCAAGTTCATTGATGTACCTATCTCACATCTCCTTTTTCTTATTCTTGTGTCAGGTTCGCTGGGATGAGAGCACATCCATTCCTCGCCCAGAGAGAGTTTCTCCATGGAAAGTAGAGCCTGCTGTGTCCCCTCCAGTGACCCCTCCAACCATGTCGAGGGCCAAAAAGTGTAGATCAAATGCTTTAGGACCTTCTCCTGATTCTTTTGTTCAGGCAAAAGAAGGTACAGTATCTCATGTAAACCTCAAATTCTATATGTTATGACTTGTAAAAATGTTAGTTTTCTAATGTTGAATTCTTTAACAACAATTCTGATGTTAAATATCTGTAATACATCTGAAGCAACCACAGAACTTTCCCAAGGTCATGGAGCTTCCAGAGTTTTTCAGGATCAAGACATCATGCTGTTTAGAGGCAATTTGATTGATGGTAATGTGTTGAACTTTGCAGAGAAGTCCATGATACAACCTCCACCTGATGAGGGACTAAAAAAAAATGCTTCCTGCCAGAGACGGATTGATTCAGATAACCTCACTGAATTAACTAGGCCAACGCATAATTATGTAAACATAGGATTTCAGAATTTTGATGATTCACATAGGCCCTTTTCTGCCCAAGTTGCTCCAAGTCCAAGTGCCAGAAGTTCACTGATAAATTTTTTTCATCACCAAAATGAAGAACCAGCCTTGCATCCAGATCAATCTCCTTTGATGGCCTGCAATCATTCCTTTGAAACAGTGTCAAACTTGAAGATGCATGATAACGAGATGCCTTATTTTGATACTCAGAATGTCAAATATGGCAGATTGATGGACTATTATCAAACACAAGGCATTAGGGCTCAGAAAAATCTACCTAATAGGTCAATGCATTTACAATTGGCTTCTCAATGTGAAATCATATCCTCGCCAAGGTTGATAAAACCTCATCCATTGACTGTACTGTCTGATGAGATCACACAACCCAAAGAAAGGGAGAGCTGCAAATTATTTGGTTTTGATCTCAACAATACCACTACAATATCTTACCAAGGAATTCCAGGAACAAATGCTTCATATGGGCCATTATTATATAGCCAAACAACTGCACCAATAATCGAGAAAGATGCCCGAGGAACTTATTACCTTCCTGAGTTTTCCAAAGAAACAAAGGCTATTGATTCCTCTACGGTTGAAAGTGAGAATGTGGAGTGTGTTCATCCTTGTCCACCATCGGATTTACAGAAGAAGCTTCAAGTTGTGTCAAACAGGAGCTGCACCAAGGTTTTTTTTTTTGTTGGTTTTTGTTCTTTTTGTGCTCAATTTTCTCTTTATGTGTTTAATATGTTTTCCTGTGTTTGTTTCTTTGATTGCTTCTTTTTGATTTAGTCCTCAGTGATCTTGTACTATCAATTATGCTTAGTTTTGTATTTGGTTCTTGTAAAAAACCCTAAATATGAATGCTGATCTGTCCACTAGTATCAAACACCAGTACAAATCTAGGTCTCCACCTTACTTGTTTCTATTATGTTTCACACATTAGCAATGGAGGTGTTTGTGTCCAACTTGAGAGTAGCTATTATAGTGTCAGGTGTTTGATTTGTGTTGGTAGTGGTAGATGATGCATCCGAGTGTCAGTGTTTATGCTGCCTATGCTAGAACTGATAACTTCCATTAAAATCAAATGATGTCTCCCTTTTGCAGTAACATCCATTTAGTTCTTCGCTTCTGACTGATTAATATCTTTCTAGTTCCTTCTGCTTTTTGAATTTTGGTGTATGTGCAAGATCCAATGATTTTAAATCACATTTTCAGATTTTAAATGTGTAGTGTCCATCTCCATTCAGTCCATTAATAGATCAAGAATGTCATGCTATAGAATGTACCTCTTTTTTATTGGAGAAGATGATTTTGTTTCCATTTTGATATCAGGTTCATAAGCAGGGTGTTGCACTTGGAAGATCTGTTGACTTGACGAAGTTTGATGGTTATGACCAATTGATCGAGGAGTTAGATCAGCTATTTGAATTCAAAGGAGAATTGATGGCCCCAAATAAAAATTGGATGATTGTATTTACTGATAATGAGGATGATATGATGCTTGTTGGAGATGACCCTTGGCAGTAAGCATGTTTCTACATTCCTAATGTTCTTCTCTTATGTATATATATATTTCTCTTATGTATATATATCTTCCATTTTCTATGCATAAAGTGGATATGTTCAACTGGTGTTGTATAATTTTCTACAGGGAATTTTGTGCTATGGTCCGTAAGATTTTTATATACACAAAAGAGGAGGTCCAGAAGATGGATTCAAGTACCTTGAACCCAAAAAATGAAGATTGTCCTGATATGAAAGAGAATGTCAAGGAAACAAAAGGCAGTCAATCTGCATCATCATCTAATTCAAAAAACTCATAGGCTTATCCTGCAATGTAAGTAGGAATCTCTTTTTGTTTAATATAAATTGCCGTGATAATCATTTTATCCCATCGTTTCGCAGGTTATTGAGATGTTTTATTTGAAAACTATGATAGGTTAGATCCTTCTCTATTAATTCGACATTTGAAAGATAACTCCAACAGTTAATCCCCGAGTACTTCATACTCATATTACAGCTAGTCAAGTATTTATGCAACATGTTGTCAATGAAAATTAAACTGCATCCTTTGCAAGAAAGACTGACAACTAGAAAAATAGTTCAATATCACTACTAGTATTTCATGTTTGGAAATTGATTTAAGCGAGAAGTTTGCAGGCTGACGACATCTTTGCCATGTGCAATTCAATCTTTGTAGGATCTTGAAGCACAAACAAAGTCAGTCTCAACAAGTAGTTCCATTATCTACTTACTGCCGTTGGATTTATTATTAATTTCACTCGTCAAGGTTTGTTATGTTTTCATTTACCAGAGCTAGAAGTGTAAGTACTGCTTCTCTAATCATGTAAATATAGCTCCTTCGCACTAAAACAATTAACCCTATGTGAAATCGCATCCTCATCCCCCTCCACGTGGGAGATGCTTGTCTATCTTTATAAGTGTTTGCTCTAGTGAGTGATCATGAATGAAGTTCTCATTTACTTTGCGAAGCTGTAGTTGGGGCAATTGCATGGTTCAGTTGGAACAATAATTAGCTCTTTAGCCATAAATGTCTCATTGATCAGCAAGCTGGACGCTGGTTCGAATAATGTGGCGTCAGTACTCCAGCAGTTTGTTTCATTGGTTTATGTCCTGTGCCTGCTCTCTCATGTCATTGATTACAGATCCAGGACAAGTTACTGCAGAAGAGTCAGCTGGTTTGCCCCATGCCACTGTTCAGAACACTCATCCTCAACAAAATCCTAGCATGAGACAAGATTTTAATGTCCCCTGCAGCAGCAAGGGGCCGATTTAATTTTTCCACGAAAAGATTGTCACATATGGCTTTTGTTGTAAATTGGTTTAGGTAGCCTATTAATCAAATAGTAGCATGGATAAATTAGTTTTTAAGTCGATAGAAAATTAAGATTTAAAATTATTCAGGTGAAGAAGGAAATTATCACATTCGGTGGTTTGGGTCAGCTTAGTCGGATGAGTGCAAGGCTCGTACTGCATGAGCTTAATTGGAAATTATCATATTTGAAAGTTGAGTTTGGAGGATGCTATATAGGTATTAAAATTTCTAAGATAGTTGACGACTAGTTTTATCACAAGTTCATTAATTAAAATTGTGCTTAGAAAATATAATATGAGTTATGCTTATTCTGATATATGTTACAAAGTCAATAAGTTGAGTAGATATAGCATTAATATGGGAAGTGATAGTAACAAAATACTAGTGAGATTGTTGAAGTAACTCTAATATATAATGAGCTACAAATAACAGATCCAATTGTACTAGAGGGATACAATGATGTTAATTGGATATAGGTTTCAAATCCATGAGTGGTTGTGTTTACTATTAGATGAGTATCCTAGAAGTTTTTGAAATAAACATGTACATCTGGGTGTACTATGAAGTCCGAGTTTACAATTTTACACAAAATTGGAGAAAAAGTGAAAAAAATTCTCAATTTCTTAGATGGCATTCCTAGTTGAATGAAAATTGTGCTGGGTAACTAAAGGTTTGCCAAGTATGCTACTAAGCTCAACATATGAACTATATTGATTGCAGAGCTCAATATTATAGTTCAAGAGAGCCAACTCAATAAGATGCGATCTACAAATGGGTAGAGATGAGTATAGGCTTTAATATTCTTATATCGCATACCTAGAGGTACAATGGGGATGTTACAAGCTTTTCTTATACGAAATCATCAAGTCACAAAGTGAGACCGCTTCAAATTGAAAGCATTTATAAAATTCTAATACAATAAAGAATCACTAAATGCCTAGGAATGTCATTGTATAAGTATGATTGTCTTGATTTATGCTAATGGTTGAATAATTCAAGACATTAGTTCATTAAATTATTCTTTTTAATTTCCCCCTTAATTTTAGTTCACGTGAGGGATTCTGATAGATTTATTTATATAATTACTTAATCCGATAGGGACATGAATGAACTATTTCACTAGTAGCTTATTGTGAAATTAAAACTATTCATGTGTTGAAAGAAATTATGACATTCTGTTTATTGTAAAATGTAGACACTTTTATATAATTTAATTTCTTACATCATTAAATGTACTAAAAAAATTAGATATTTTTTAATTTATTATTACTTTTTTCATGATGATTTTTTTGTTTATCTTCGTATAAAATAAACATCTTATTATAAACAAATTTTACCATGTAAAAGTATTAAAAAACAAAGAAAAAAAATATCCTTTAAACTTATCTCATCTTCAACACAAAATATATCAAATTTTTCTATTTTTAATTTCACTGAATTAAATTAGGTGCCCATCTGGTGGAGTCCCGCTGCCCGCGCACAGATTAACGTAGCCGAACGCCTACCCTCTCCATTGTAAATATCACCTTACAAACCGTCCCAGTCGCCGCCAAGTGTCTCATCCAATCCCATTCTCAAAATCTACTCTCTCCAACCCTCCATCGCTCGCCGGCTTGCAAGACGCCCTCTGTCACCTGCCTCGCACCGAATCCCAAACTCAGAGCCCCGGAAGTATCGCGCGCCCTCTGCCTCCATTTTTCTTCCGTCTCTCTCTCTCTCTTTCCCTCCCTTCACTGGACAAGGAACAGAAACGAAATAGAATCAGCATTGCAATATAAATTATTTTTTTGTGAAATTCCTTGTTCGAGCTTCTCCTTCCAGATCTTCATGTATGTGTTTCTGTTCGTCATGAAATTCAAAGTTAATGATCAAATTATATCATTCTATATATATGTATGACACTAATTCATTTATCTTCGGAAGAAGAGAAGCCCATAGGTTGAGCTTGCCAATGGATGGCGTCGTCTTTTTGATACGATCATGGCGAGTGCTTTAATTCTTCCCTTTTTCTTTGTTTTTCCATGGCAATTTTCGCTGAAACATTTCGATCGATTCTGCATATATATATAGATATATGAGCAGAGATGCCCGAAGCCGAAGTGCATATATAAAGAACAGAGATTCGAGGGAGCCGACTTTTGATGGATCCTGAAAAGGGAGATCATCCAAAAAGCCAGCGAAAGGAGGAAGAAAAGCAAGTGAAGAGACGAGAATCCGTCTTGAGTTCCGACGGCGACGACGGTGACGAAGACGAGGATGACTTCTTCCAGTTGGATCAAGAGATCATGAATCCTTTCTTGGGCCACGTTAACGATGGCGGCAGAGTCGGAGCAGCGGACGGCAGTTTGAGCTATCCTCCTATTCAGATGATGTGGAGGTCGCCGGACGGTGCTGATCCGAACCGGATTCCCTCCTCCATCTTCGCCGGGCCCTCGTCTCCGATGGAGTGGAGCGCGGCCTCGAACGAGTCGCTCTTCAGCATCCACGGCGGGAACTCAAGCTTCACCTGCAGGGACCATGTCACATTGATGGAAAAGTCCGGCGAGCTCAACCTCCCGGCCGAGGACCACCACCACCACCACCCTCATCCTCAAGCGCTTCGTGATGTAGCAGGCACGGAGACGGATAACGCCAAGAGCATCAAGGAGTTGGTGCAGGCAAACTTGGAGGAACAACAGCACCGGTCGTCGGACTGCAGCGCCGTCAGCTACCAGTCGTTTGCATTCCCGATGTATGCCGCCGATCATCTCCGCCGCTCGCTCGCTTGCGCATTAATTACTTCTAATAATTAATCTGAAATTTAAACACTAATTCCGATCGACCGCCCATTGTTGTCTAAAACAGATTGGCAGGCGAAGGAAGAACCGGCTCAGTGAAGGTGGAATCCGTACATCCATTCCGACCATCCAAGTCACAGCAGAAGCAGCCTCCAATGGCGGCGGCACCAAAATCTGCCAGTCTTCCTCCTACTTCTACTTCTCCGGAACAAAAGAGCAAGTGGATCCCGTGCGCTTGTCTGCTTTCCTTCTGTTCACAGGGTAAACAGTGAAGAAGAGACTTTGTGATCATCATCATCTTCATCTTCATCTTGTTTCATGTGGAAGTTTTGAATCGATTTCATATGGAAAAAAGTTGGAACAAGATTCTCACAAGTCTTTGAAGGGCTCGGTGGAATATACTAAAGAAGAGGGATGTTATTGCCATATTTTTGTATGGAACTTAATTGTAAAATCACCTTAATTATGGCTTTGCTAGTCATTGCGCTTTCAGGGAATCATATTTTTAATGAACAAACTTGTTTTTAGGTCCTATTGAAGTTGGAGAAGTAATGCTCATAACTAAAGTTATCAACCAATTTAAGTTTCACTATAGTTCCTACCTGATATTGTCAATGAATTAATGAGCTACTGGATAGCTATTATCTACGTTAATGAAGTCGTCGAACACAAAGGGAAGGCTGGACCGACCGAAACGCCTAGAAAGCCTAAGAGCGAGAGAGAGTTAGAATAGAGGTGAGAGGATGTCCTGGCTCAACCACTCCGACGCTCAAGTCAGTTTTCGACAAGAAAGGTAGAGAAAAAGAACAATAAATGAGAAAATGCTGGTGGTTTGTGCGTATGTGTGCGTGCACGTGTATTTGCTCGCAAGAGCGGGCTTCTTTATATTACTACTAAACGAATAAAATGGTATATCTCTCCTCTAGGTTTTGATTGATGGGACATTATACTCTGATAGGAAAAATATCACATCGTCGTATCAGAGGGTCATATCACTCATGTCTTGTACCGTAGAAGGTGTTATATTTTAGAGATGTTCTAAAGACAAACGTCTTAAATATTATCTTATTTATTTGACAAATAAAATTTACTATTTGGGTGTGCATTCTATATGTATGTTATTCGATCTTAAACTCAATTAATGAAGTTTTTACAATACAATGCACAACATGAGAGAAATTGTAATTAGAATACAATTAGTGGGTATCTCATCATATGTAATTATATACATATTGAAATCTTTTCTAGTCGATATATTGATGAAATTGGATATCGTCAATTCTGTGAGACTAGCACATGTTATACTTATTTGTTTATCCAAGCAACTGATCTTCACTAGCCGAAAACATAGGGATATTGAGAGCTAACATACGAATATTAATTAAGGGTAACTAGTTCATCGGATGTGATCTTCCATGAGACTTTATGTGGTTCTTTAAATGTCAATGAAGATCTCATTGCAGCTCAAGTGCAAGTTTCCTTAGACTTGAGGTATTCAAGTTGCCTTGGTCATGAAGACTTATACTTTGGCATCTTAGCATAACATCTTTTAGGAGGTGTAGATCTGGGATGATTAGATATAAGTCAATATGCACGAAGGTATTTTAATAGCCAAAAGAGGATTCACCACTCCTATAAGGAGATGTATACCCTATGACTTTTTGTTAGAAATTTTACTTATCAACCTTTAGCCAAAGCAAACATGTCAAGAAGAAGGTCTTCTTGGACATATATTTTTGAGTAATTTGAATCCATAGAATGAGGAACTAGAACTTGGGCTAGGTTTGATATTGTCAGCCTAATAGGGACTAATACATAGATCATGTCCTGAACCAAGTAGGTACAAGATAAGTGAAAGGAACAAAATCACTGATAACTGTAGTTGCTAAATGGTTCAGAATATGTCCTGAAATTAACTATGACTTTTCGATCAATTGGGAATCATGATGTTGTTGGAGTAATCTGTGTGATCCTAGGTTTTGATATTTGGATAAAGGTTTAAGTTACAATTATTGTTGCATTTAATATGTGCATATGAGCGTGCAGGATACAAATACAACAAGGAAAGTCCAAGTGTGATCTTAGCAAAGGCAAAGTCCAAGTGGGATCTTGACAAAGGTGAAAGTCCACGTGGAGTCTTGGTGGTGTAAGTCCAAGTATGTAGTTTTGGTAATGTAAGTTCAAGTGTGACTTGGCAAAGTTGAGGTCTTAGAGCAAGGAGCTCTTAGAAAAGGATAAAGTCCCGAAGGTGAGGAGTCTCTTGGCAATGGAAGACCCAACAACAAGGACAAGGCCGAAGGAAGCTCTTGAAGGCAAAGCGTGAAGGATGGAGAAGAATTGAGGAACACAAGACTGATGGAGGAGACTAGAAGGTAAGGTCAAGGTTGTGCGGGCGAGGACAAGTTCTGAGAGAATATACTCAGGGTAAACTCTAGGTTTTGGGTTTACTAGTTAACTGGTGTATGTACCAGTCGACTGGGGAGAGAACAAAATATTTCTATTCTTTTAACCAAAGTGGATCAGTCGATTGGTCTTGGAACTAATCGACTGGTATCGAGCTCTTAGGGTTGTAACGATTGAATTCCATAGAGGACCAGTCGACTGGTGGTGTGACCAGTCGACTGGTAACGGTAGAAACAGCTTGGTTGTTTTCCCCAAGCACTATATAATGGAGCTTGGGGCCGCTCGCTTGGGTGATGACAATAGGGGAGTGGTTAACCCCTATTAGAGTCTTCAAAGCTCTCTTGTTGATCATGAGTATGTGTTCAAGTGTTTATGATGAGGTTTCTCCATAGATAAGGAGCTTGAGCTAGCCGGAGATTTTTGGGGATTCATCTACCGACAAATTGGGATCGCCCATCTTATGGATAGTTGTGGAGTAGGAGTAAGCTATCTCCGAACCACGTAAACGAACGTGTTGGTTTATTCTTCTTATTTCTATTGTCTTTAGGTTAGCTTTCTATTTGTTTGTTTGTATTTCCACTACGTTAACAAGTGTAGGAAGCGATCAAAGTGGGTGATTGGCTATTCACCCCCTCCAACTGGGTATCAAGGTCCCAACAGATGTACTACTAGGTGTCACTCATAATTAATTCATAATTAATGGTTAATTATGAGCGACCAATATAATTGGAAATCTATTAGATCATATGTACTACGAGGATGTCTTAAAGACCTAAAAATAAGTTAGAGAATAAGATTATGAAAAAGAGAGTAATGAAGTTTGGTTGGACCAGGTGAAGGACAAATATAGAAAGTATTTGCTATGATAGAAGCACTAATGGGCCACGCCTCTTGTAGGCGAGTTGGACCTACTCATGTGACATGGGTTTGGATTTTATGTTCATACTTCTTGTAGGCAAATTGGAACAACACATGTGATATGGACTTGGGCTTGAACCTTAAACCTTAATAAAGATGTCTAAAAGACCTCTTCATGGAGCAAGAGGAAAAATGGTTTTGTTTTTTTTTGTTTTCCTCATTCTTGTGCCGCCACCCAGCCCATAGTCGCTGCTCATCCTTGTGTCGTTGTCCAAGATTGTTGGCTGGCTCCTTACACCATCCACCCTTGTGCCGCCCAATAATTGGTCGGCCAACCTCCTAGTGCCGCTAGCCTCTTCTTTGTGATGCCGATTCTCCTTAGGTGCCACTGATTCTGACATCGAGCAGAATATGTATATTATTCTAGGGCGTGAAGTTTTAGAGGGATTAATAAGAAAATAAGAGAGGAGTAACACAAAAAAAGGAATAACCTAAATTAGGCTTAAACCTATTATGAAATCAAGAGTACAAAGAAAAAGAGATGTAACCATAACGTGGTTTAAACAAAACCAATTGATTCAATATCAAAATTACTTGTTCTAAACATCTTCCAAGTATAAGTTTATATAGCTCTCAAAACCCTCAAAAAAAATTTAAACAGAAAAATAACAAACTTGACCTATTCCCTAAGATTTAGGATAAATTGTTTAACAAGACTTATTTCCTTAAGATTTAGGATAAATAACTAACAAGACTTAGTTTCCTAAGACTTATGACCAAATTAAATATAATTAAGAAAAAATAAACTAAACTTAATTAATGGATTACTAATTAAAAAATACAAAAGATGTAAATCTGAATACTTTGGATTTCCTCCATCTGTCACCTGGAGTTGAAGAGAACTCATCCTCGATTTTAAAGCAGTGTCAGGTGATAGCCTAGGAGAAAGATCATCAGGTACCCAATCAACAAAATCTATTACAAGCTACTGAACTATGAAAATCCTCATCGATCTGCCAATGAGCATGACATCATGGACACTACTCTTGTCCATCTTAAAGATATAATCTTGTAGGTCCCATCGATTCATGACCTTAGCTCTTCAAGCACTTAGCAAAATCAAGCCATCATCATATATTGCCAATGAGGTAATTGGTGAGAAGTGCTTTTCCAACACTACAACACACTTCTTAGATTGCAAGTTCCAAACTCGAAAAGTAGCAGCATAACTACCGGAGAACAACAGTAACTAGTTCAGTTGGAATTTGATGAATGTCACAATACCCCGATGTCCTCTAAAGAAATATGGGCAGAATCCACTGTCTACATCCCAAACATAAACCATTCTGGTTGCTCTATTTGGAAATTCACTAGAAGAATGGCATGCCATGCTCTTTACTAAACCATCATATCGCTTCCATGAATGGATGCACTTGCGGGAGGAGACCTCCCAAACTTGAATTTTATGGTTGTCGGTAGTAGTGAAAAGCAACCTATCATCAAGGCTCAAGGTGAAGGAAGTACTAGACTCTGAAAGACTCCTTAAGGTAGAGGAATCAGATGAGCTCACAAGTTTTACTTCATCACCGTAGGAGCAAATGAGGAAGGAGCCATTGAAGGACACAACAAAAGATCTACCCTCGTAGAACTGTTTCAACAACGACACATAGGGGTAGCTTTGCTTCATAATCGGAGGTGATATTGTCTCCATCGCCAATGACTACGTGGAAGGTCCATCTTAGATTTGATTGCTTCCGCAGAACCATAGCTCTTCAACTTTGTTAATTTGTCGATGCCCCATTACCTTTGATGAAGAAGAACCATTGTTGAAAGAATCCAATTTGGATGAGACAATAGATATTGGTTTGACTTCTTTAATATTCATATCGATCTCTTTTATACCGTTAGCGACGTCCTTAGAACCTATTGCGTCACACTGATCATTTGTATCATGTTTTTGAAAAAACTATAAATAGGTTTTAGTGGTGCATTTTTCTTTGGTATTACAAACAACAGTACCATCCATGTCAGAACCATGAATTTGTTTTGCTTCTTCCTCAATTTGAAAATCTCTATCAACTTCATCTACTTCTTCATCATTATAAATTGACTTGCTAGTTAACTCGGTCTTGTCTTGGTCATAAATTGGATCACTGACTATTTCAATGTTGTCATATATATCTTTCTCAAGAAAAATTTTATTCAAATTAAAATAAAATAACTTACGACCTTTAAGATCTCGGGCACTACGATCATGATGTGAGACTTCCTCAGCCGGAACATGTTTATCACTACCTCGACCATGTACCTCACTATCTTCAAGAACTTGTGCCGTTATACACTGGGATAACTCCACAACTTGCTTCTATAAATCTTCAATCATCATTACATCCTGGATATTACAATCATGGTGTTGGGCTTCCTCATTCAGAACTTGCCTGTTGTGACCACGACCACGTCCATGATGATTCCCCATTGGATCTTAATGAGCTCTAATATCAACTGACGTTGAGCAGAATATGTATATTATTCTTGGGTGTGAAGTTGTAGAAGGTTTAACAAGAAAATAAGAGAGAAATAATACATAAAAAGGAATAGACTAAATTAGGCTTAAACCTATTATGAAATCAAGAGAACAAAGAAAAAGAGATGTAGCCATAACGTGGCTTAAACTAACCCAATTGATTCAATAGCAAAATAACTTGTCCTAGACATCATTCAAATATAGGTTTATATAGCTCTCAAAACCTTCAAAAATCTAAATAGAAAAAATAACTAACTAGACTTATTCCCTAAGATTTAGGATAAATTAACCTAAATAGAAAAAATAACTAACTAGACTTATTCCCTAAGATTTAGGATAAATTAACCTAAATAGAAAAAATAACTAACTAGACTTATTCCCTAAGATTTAGGATAAATTAACTAACAAGACTTATTTCATATGATTTAGGATAAATTAATAATAAGACATATTCCCTATGATTTAGAATAAATTAACTAACAATACTTATCTCTCTAAGATTTATGACCAAATTAAATATAATTAAGAAAAAACAAACTAAACTTAATTAATGGATTACTAATTAAAAAAATCTAAAAGATGTAAATCTGAATACTTTGGATTCTCTCCTACATCAGATTCTCTCTTGGTTGGTGTTATCGACCCCTTCTCCTTTCTTGTGCAGTTTCCTTGATTTGGCTAGTACTAAGTTGAGAGATAACTTGTGGCTTGCAAAGTCGTCTTAAAGACAACTCAGCATGGATGCTAATAGAGGCAAGTCTTATGAGGCTTGCTAGTTGATGCCTTTTCCTTTAAACATCATAAGAAAGGTATTGCTCGTAAACTTGTGTTGATCTATGATTATGTCTTCCACATGTATGGTCTTATCATTTTTTGGGATGCACGTAATCTTTTAACCAAATCATTTTCACTTCTGCTGCTTGTTTTTTTTTTTTAAACATATGTA
Organism: Zingiber officinale; assembly: GCF_018446385.1. Lineage (NCBI taxonomy): Eukaryota > Viridiplantae > Streptophyta > Magnoliopsida > Zingiberales > Zingiberaceae > Zingiber > Zingiber officinale. Next base: position 22,099,255 of record NC_055989.1, read on the forward strand.
ATTTTTTTTGCATAAACTCCAACAAGTGGTATCATAGCCTCTTGTGTTTTTGACATGGATCATAGATATTGTTTGCTTATCATAATTTTTTTTGTAAAATACCAAAGTTGTGGCTAGTAGCACCAATGGTGCTAGCCACATGTTTTGTGTACGATTAGGAAATTTCAATTTTGAAAATTGTTTCCTAATTTGTTAGAAAATTTTAATTTTAAAATTATTTTCTACTTTATTAGAAAATTCTAATTTTAGAAATTATTTTCTAATTTGTCAAAAAAAATTAATTTGTTTCCTACTCCGATTAGGAACTTCCAAATTTTGATTTTTTTTTCTAAATCCTAATTTGGAATTTTTGAAATTATTTCTTAATCTAATTAAGGAATTTTGGATTTTGAAAATCAAATCCTTAATGATGGAAATATGTTAATGTAGGACAATTATGTCATGTTCATCCCATGTCTTTAATATACCCTTTTTATTGTTGGGGAGCCGAACATGGGTGCGTGCTAAAATATATTTCGTAATCATGTGCAGCAAACATTAAAAATAATAATGAATCTAATTTATTACAATACTCACACCATATACATACAAGGATACATTTCATGAAAATAGGATCACAATATAAAATTTTATGGAATTAAAGTTATATTAGGTATATCCGACGAATGATCCGGAGTGGAAAGACCATCAACTAAGCGACACTTGAGAGCCTAACCTCTATTTGTATCCATGTTGAGTGATTGCTAAAATGAATTTGGAAGTCACGAGTTTTATCTTTGTCTTCTGTACTAGCCAATGATCGAGGATAACACAATTCAAGAGAAAGATCAAGTTCGATTCGTCGACACGAATCAAGCAAGGAGAAAAGCCCTTAGGGGCTCCTGTTTCGGTGGCACAGTAGGTCGATTTCCACTGTTTAGCGGTCGGAGAGGGTCCATATACCGGTAGAGGGCTGACCAAGGGAGGTCGGATGGTCGGTGATGCTTGGGCAGTGCCGATGGCAATAGAACAACCCCTTCCGAAGGGGCTATTGACGGTGGATAGCAGCGTACAACTGTTGTCCGTTAGTTTGATGATGGATGTCGGCATCCACGTGTAGGTGGTGATCGACCAGAGTCGTTGGGAGGCAAAAAATCAAGGAGAGGGCCTCTCCTTGGTGGTCGACGACAACAAGGAGGAGAAGAGGATCGCAATTCAAAACCTAACGATTAGGTTTAATTGAATTGAATTAATTTTTCTCTCCTCTCTATATCAATATATAAATCTCCTAATGAGTTAGAGGAGCAAGTCCAATACCCGTTACCACAAACCCAAAGTCCAAATTAATAGACTTAAGTTTGGTTCAAGACCAAACCAAGTTTGTTCAAAATCAACCACATAGTTCAATAACCAAACATCTATTAATTAAAACCAAACCAATTTAGTTTATAATTAAACCAAAGAGGGTCTAACTCATCTTTAAAAAATGTGGCCCATCTATGCTTTTATTTTGAAAAATTATTTTCCATATTTGCCCTTTGTTTGGTCCAACCAAGATCAATTTCTCTCGATATGATAATTTAATTCTCAAACTTATTTTAAGTCCTTCAGATAAACTCATGATGTGTGTGATCTAATAGGTTCCTAATTATATTGGTCATCCTAATTAACTATTAATTACAAATCCATCATGAATGACACATAGTAGTACATCATAACTCCCAATTGATCAAAAAATCAAACGGTTGATTCTAGAACCACTTCTAAACCTTTCAGCAGCTATAGTGAGTTGTGCCTCATTCCTTTCACTTATCTTATACTTAGTTGGTTCAGAATATGATCTATGTATCTATCCCCACTAGGCTTACTATATCACACTTAGCCTAAGTAATACTTACTTGTCCCTTAGATTCAAATTACTTGCACATATATCCAAGAGTACAATAATCTTAACATGTGATGCTTTGGCAAAAAAAACTTTGAGTAACAATCTTGATAAGTAGCCATAGGATATACGTCTCCTAGTAAGTAGTGGTAAATCATTTATTAATTATCTAAACACCTTCAGACACTTTGACTTATACTTAATCATATCAGGACTACACCTCCAAGGAGATGCTTGCTTAGGATGTCAAAGTATAAGTCTCCTTAACCATGGTGACTTAAATATCTCAAGTCGAAGGAACTTGTACTTAAGATACAGTAAGAGCTTCATTGACATATCCATATATGTAGAGAATCATATGAAGTCTTACAGTAGGTCACTCTAATAACCTAGTTACCATAACTAGCATTCATGTTTAATTTTCAATATCCCAATATCTCCAGCCAGTGAGGAATAACTGCTTGATTAGACCAAGAAGTATAACACATGCTAGTCTAACATAATCAATGATGTCCAAATACATTAGTTCATTGACTAGAAAATTTTTTAATACATTTATAATTTTACATGTAGAGATGCTCACCAGTTGTGATCCAATCACAAGTCCTCTCATGCTATGAATCGTTTGTGGACATTTGGTAAGTGAGTTTAAGTTCCAATCACATACATTAAATATGTACACTTAAATAGTGATTTTTTATTATCCAATAAATAGTAAAATCATAAAGTAATTACCTTAGGACATATCTCAGATATAATATTTTTATTATGCCATATTTATATCATGCCATGTTTATATTATGTCACGTTTATACCATACCATCTTTATACCATGCCATGATTATACCTTATATGGAATATATGAGACCTTATAACATCAATCCCTTATTTAATATTAAAGCTTACACCTTCCATTAATATGACAAAAACCAGAGTTCAATTTTTTGTTAAGATTGTTGGACTCTCTAAGCCTAACTTGATATTAGATATGTTCAGACCATTAAGATATGATCTTATGATTAATGAGTTGGCTTTAACTTGAAGCAATAATTTGTTGGACTCACTCTAAGGTTAATGTGGACAAAGGTGAAGTTGGGTAATATGTATATGATGTATATATATTAATGAGTTAACAACTTGATGAGTTATGCAAATATCAATAGTTGATAGCATAAGGTGATAGTTATATATATGTGATATATAATTGGTATATTTATACCTACTACTAGAACTAAGAATGACTTGTTGAACTCACTCCAAGATTATTCTTATCTATAGTGGATATCAACCCACTTGGAGACAACCTACCGTCTCCCAAATTCAAAGTAAGGACTTTTGAATTTGAATAATCAAGTAGGATCTTTTCTTTATGAATGTGAATTGTTTACATGTCATATTTAATTTTATCTCTCTTATATGCTCAATTTTGTATTTCTAGATTGTTAGAATAAGCATGACTTCTATGAATTTGCACTCAATTTTGGAATCAAACAAATCAACAGGGCCAAACTTCTTGGATTGGTTTTGAAACTTTAGAATTATTCTCAAGGTTGAGAAGAAGGCCAAGAAAGTATATCCTCCTCCAAAGGGCTCATGCCACCACTGTGGTAAGATGAGATATTGGAGATGAAATTACAAGATTTATCTTAGTTTGTGAAGAAGAAGAGGACATCTAATGACCCACCTCAAGAAGGTATTTTCGTTATTGAATGCCACACTATTTCTTCAAACACTTGGATATTGGATACTAGGTGTGCCTCACACATATATAATGACATATAGGGCTAAGGAATAGTAAAAGATGTTGGAACTCCAAGGTGTTTTGATGTGATCAAACAAGTTAAGTTAGGTCCTGTTTTGTCTAACTCTTGTGTCTAAGTGTGCGAACACAGGAAGTCGAACGGAAGACGCGGCTAACGAGAAGGACGGCACGGGGAGAGAGCCGACGTGCTTGGTGCGTCTGAGGGATGAGGTGACCGTGGAAGAGTACACCGGTCGACGAGAAGAACGTACGTGATGTTCAAGGGACAAGAAATCGGGAAGGAAGGCTGCTCGAGGAAAAGGCCGGAACTTGGGTTCGGGTGAGCTATATTCCGGATAGCCGAGATCACCCAAGCTAGCAGAGCCGGAGTGAAAAGATCCGGACCGAGACGAGCTGAACCGAAGAAGGAAAAAAGTCAATTCCTGTTGACTTTAGGCCTCCGGGAGCCCGGAACCATTCCGGGCGCCCGGAACAGCCCGGGGCGCCCGGAACCCTTCCGGGCGCCCAAACCGAAGATGTTGGCCAAATCGAGTCAAACTCGATCTGAACGTTGGGGGATAAAGTTTTATCCCCTCAGGGTGCCCGGAACCCCTTCGGGGCACCCCGACCAGTGCTATAAATATAGCACTGATCTGCACAGCTTATTCATTCAACTTGTAATCAGTTTCTTAGTGTTTTACTTTTCTGTCTGTGCTCTCAACGCTGTAAGAGGCTACTCCGCCTAGAGGAGATCATCAGATACTGCGCCTTCTTTTCCTTGGATTAGCAATCCCCTTATTGCAAACCAAGTAAACCCTCTGTGTCTAATCTCTTTTAATTAGTCTCGTCTCTTTATTATTACAAGTGTTTGTTAATTAGTCGATATATCTGAGAAAGGTTAGATTTATTTTTGCAGGGCAATTCACCCCTCCCCTCTTGTCGGCCTCTAAAGGGACCAACAAAAGATTGGTCAAGGGAGATGCAAATTTATGAGTTGACAATGGAGAAAAAGTTATGACAATAGCCATAGGAATTTATTTATTAAAACTTCTCAGTGGACTAGTTTTGGAATTGAATAATTATTATTATGTTCCTTTGCTATTTCTTTTGAATTGAATTCATTTGATACATATGCTTCATGCTTGAAAGGTAAGATGACTATGTTACCTTTTAAGAGAACAAATGAATGAGAGAATGATGTATTGGGCCTTATACATACTTATGTATGTGGATCCATGTTAACTCATACACAAGGAGATTATAACTAATTCATTGCCTTCATCGATAATCACTCGTGATTTGGGTATGTGTATCTCTTAAGATACAAGTCTGAGACCTTTGAAAAGTTTAGAAAATACAGACATGAAGTAGAGAAGCAATTGTAGGATTGAAGAAATGTTAGAGGGGGGAGGGTGGATAGTGCATTTTGGTTTTTCATGATCTTTGAAAAGGATGCAGTGAAATAAAATAAAGACAAGCATAGAAAGATCCATTTCTTTTTTACTTGGTTCACAACCTAAGATACTAGTCCAAGGCCTGCATCGTTGATCACTTTTGATGGGTAATCCAATATCAATTCATCATTTATAAAAGATTAGGAGCGATAACAAGTTTACCGTTCTTATAAAGACGTATGAAAAAGATGAATGCAAATAAAAAATTGTACCAACATGAAGATAAGATCCAAAGTAGAGTGTCGATGTTGGAGTACCATTTCAGTGTCATAACAATATTTCTGAAGCATGTAGAACTTGAAATAAGCATAGGAAATTATTGTATCTTTGCTCTAGTTGAATATTTCTTATATAAGACATCCAGGGTGGCTCATATCGATCTAGAGCACCTCTAATGATACTTATCCGATCTGATGCAATTTTGCATTATCAACTTGATAATTTTTCTAATCTAGGGTCCCCCAGATGTTATAGAGTTCCTCCAAGCATTCTGAGACACACCTCTAAGCCTTCCAAGGTGCCTCCAATTCACTAGTTTGACACATCAATCTTCTGAAGGCTATATATTTTGACTTGAGATTTTGAATCAGGTTTTGTTGGTGGCTACACGTGTAGAATTCAAAGATCTATGTATGTCTCTATAGTATAGAGTTATCACACAAACATAATATGAAAGTAAACATAAAATAATTTGATAGTCTCAGGACTGTCTGATTCTGACTTTTGGATTTCCTAAAACTTTAGGTCAGACCGACACCTAGTGTTCCCTTTAAGAGAATGCATCGTCACCTACTCCTCTTAAGAGAGATTGTCTGTTTGCCAAACATCTGGTCTTCCAGCCTTGTTTGAACTTTTACTTAGCATCCGATCTTGACCTTCGGGACTTCCCACTAGATGTCTAGTACTCGATCCCTCTAGACTTCTGCCTGGTGTCCTCGATCCATAAGGATTCTCGCCTAGTGTCCTTAACCCCTAGGACTTCTGCTTGATATCCTGAATCTGCCAAGTCTTTTGCCCAGCCCATTTGATCAGGACTTCTTTGCCCAGTCCACTCTACCCGGACTTCTTTGCCTAATCCATTTGACTAGGATTTCTTTGTCCAATCCACTCGAGTAGGACTTCTTTGTCTAATCCACCCAACCAAGAATTCTTTGCGTAAACTCAACTAAGACTTTTTTGCACACTTAGTCAAGCTCATTAGAATAACAATAAGTCTTAACTTTAAATCTTTGCCAATAACAAGATCAAATTTGATTATCTAGTGCTCCGAACACTAACAATCTCTTTTTTTTTTATTTATGGTAACCTGATTCAAAGCTAAGAAGATAAAAGAATATAAAACATTAAGTAAACAATTTTCAAAAACTTTTACAAAAGCTCCCCCTTAACTTAACCTCTCCCCTTGAAGTTAATATCCTTGAGATTTTTTAAAATACTTAATTTTTTTTTGAAAACTTTAACCTATTCTCTCTCCCTTTTACATACATCAAAAACCAACCGGGAGTGAAAATACATTATCAAGTAGTTACGAAAAAAATATTTCCATGCAATTAGAAGTATGTGGAACTATTTTTAAATAACACTTAGAAAATTTCAAATACATATAATGGTTTTGTTAAAAATTATTTTTCAAGTACAAAACATTTTGAAGTTTAAAAGGCAAGTTTTTTAAATGGACTTTCAAAAATATGTGAAGTTATGAATTTTCCCAAAAAAATTGTCAAATTATTTTGAAACTTGAAAACTAGGGTTTCAAGGAAATTTTCAAATATATTTGAATTTAAAAATAGATTTTCAATGGAATTTTTGAAAGTATAGAATTTGCAAAGTATATAATTTTCAAACATGATACTTTCAAAGGAAAGAATTTTCAAACATGCTCCCCCTAAATTAAAACTCTCCCTCAGATTTTGAAAGTATCTTTTGAAAATCTACATATTTTTTAAAAAAATAATTTTTGAAAATATTTTACTTTAACTTTGAAATTTCTCCCCCTTAACATACTCATTTTTCAAACATATTTAATATTTTTGAAAATAATCTACTTTAAATTCAAAAATAGGCATTTTGAAAAACTTTTCCAAAAGATGATTATTGAAAAGCACACTTTAACAGATATTTTCAAATTTTAGTGTTTTGAAAACATTTAGAATGATAGAATATTTCAAAATTATTTTCTAAGTACTCAAAATATTTGGAGTACCTGAAGATACTAGTTTTAAATGGAATTTTTCTAAAACATATTTCTTTTTTCAAAACATTTGAAGGTAAGAATAAAATTTTCGAACCATGAATCTTGAAAGAAAATATCAAGCTTAATTAAACAATTAAATCGTATAAAATGCAATATTTATGCAAGATTAATTGTTCCTTATAGTCCAAACATACATGTTATCATTTTTAACAATTAAATTTCCAACAATGTAATTTAATTAAATTTGTTTGGTGCTAATTAGATTTATCTCAAGAATTATTTTCACTCTTAGAATTTTCAATTAAGTTTGAGTTAATTGAAATTGGATTTAAGTTATAATTATTGAGTAAACTTAATTATTTAAGTTAGAGTTATTAGGTTAAATAAGTTTAAATTTGTTTAAGTTTATTATTAATTTTAAATTTAGGTTTAAGTAATTAAGTTTATGTTTAATATTAATTATGAATTAAGTTTAAATTAATTTCTGATTAAAATTATAAGGTAGATTTGTTGGTGCAAGGTGTTCCAGTAAACCCTACTGGATTTGGGACTAGCTACCTCGGGTCTAGCTAGGGATGCGCGCATAGCAAGTACAGATGTCGGACCCAACATCAACATGATTATTATTTTTATCTATTATGAAAATAGCTTTCAAAACTTTACAAATTAGTTATGTGAATACAGCCTCATACTAATATAAGTTTTAGCTTAGCTTATGTATCAGTTTAGTTTTCTTGTTGATACAACAAACAGTTTATGTTTAGTAGTTGATTGTCATGACTTATGTGTCAATATGCCATGTTTTAGTATTTTAGTATGATTCTCATCATGTATATCAGCATAGCATCTTTTAAAAGCATGATTTCATCGAATGCATGTTTTGTGAGGTAGATGGTTCTTACTAAGCTCCCAAGCTTATAGTTTCCTTTTTTCCTTATACTGCATATAAAGGTAAAGGGAAGATGGATTAGCGGAGGCTGGAGGGCAATGCGTCAAGATGTGTGTGAGAAGGAACCTAGAATAAAGATTTTTGGGAACTAGCAAATTTAAAAACTTAATTCTTCCTTATGTTGTTGCTTTTCTGCACTTTTAGGATGCTAAGTATCATGAATTATGAAACTATGTATTATGTCATGCTTAGACTGCTAATTGTCCTGATATTAATTAGCAAGGTATGAGTAATAACATGCCTAGTGGTATTGTTTTATGTTTTAGTTGAATTCTGAAAGTTCTGTATGAGTTCGTGTGGGATTTCAGTGAAATCAGAAACCCAATCGATCAGCCGATCGATTGGGAGGTAATTCCCCGTGAACAGAGAGTACCTGAGTCGATCAGCTGATCGATTGAGAAGTCCTCGATCGATCAACTGATCGATTGAAACGCAACTTCCGCGTACAGAGAGCTGCTGAATCGATTAGCTGATCGAGTGAGGTTTCTCAATCGATCAGCCGATCGATTGGGAGAACTCCCCGTGTACAAAACGCTACTGAATCGACCATTGGATCGATTGACTATGCTGGATCGACCAATCGATCGATCCAGAAGATTCTTCCGTGCACAGAAGCATGTTGAATCGATTGAAGACTTTTCAATCGATTGAGTCCTAACTCAATCGATTGGGAAAGCCTGACTTTGGCTGGAAATCTCTAATTTTAGTTCCTTGACCATAGGGAGAGTTTAGATTTTATTCTTTAGTATATGTACCACAAAGAAAAGGTATTTTGAACATAAGTTCCAGATTTTTAATAGTCACTAGCAGAGTGAGATTTTAATTAGTTTCAGTTTTCCGCACATCATGCAACATTAATAGTTACAGAGTAGTTTAGCATAATGTAACCCCCGGCCTTACAGCTCAGTTAGTAGAAGGCGGGTCATTACAGTAGTGCACCTCTGATGAACATACTCTATATTCTAGACTTAGAGAACCTCATCTATAACATAAGTACCAAAAGGTTCAAGTCGAATAAAATGAACCAAACTATCTCTGGTATTGTCGCTTAGGTCATATAAATGAGAATCGCTTATCCCAGCTCCATAAAGATGGTTTGCTGGACTCATTTGATTTTGAATCATATAAGACATGCGAGTCATGCCTACTGGGTAAGATGACCAAGACTCCCTTTAGTGGATACAGCGAAAGAGCAACTGACTTGTTAGGACTTATACATAGTGATATATGCGACTCTTTTAATGTCACTGCCAGAGGTGGTTATAGGTACTTCATTACATTTACTGATGACTTCAGTAGATATTGTTATGTGTATCTGATAACACATAAGTCACAATCCTTTGAAAAATTCAAAGAATTTAAGAATGAAGTACAAAACCAGCTAGGCAAGAGTATTAAAATACTTCGATCAGATCGAGGTGATGAATACCTTAGCCATGAGTTTCGTGACTATCTAGCTGAGTGTGAGATTCTATCCCAACTCACTCCTCCTGAAACATCACAGTGGAATGGTGTATCCGAAAGGAGGAATCGTACCCTATTAGATATGGTACGATCTATGATGAGTCACACAGATCTTCCTATATCTTTTTGGGGATATGCTCTAGACACAGCAGCTTTTACACTTAACCGTGTTCCATCCAAAGCTATGATAAAGATACCATATAGAATATGGATTGGGAGAGATGCCCAGATATCTTTTATGAGGATTTGGGGTTGTGAGGCTTACGTTCGACGTCAAGTCTCAGACAAACTGGGACCAAAATCCGATAAGTACTATTTTATAGGATATCCCAAGGAAATGAAGGGATATTACTTCTACATTCCCAGTCACCACAAAATGTTTGGGGCTAAGACTGGGGTATTTCTAGAAAAGGACTTTGTTTCTAGAAAAACTAGTGGGAGTATGTTCGATCTTGAAGAAGTTCAAGATATGGACCATAACACTGAAGCCTTGATGGAAGTTGAACTAGAACCGCAAAATGTTGTGGGTGATAAGATTGTTGCACAAGGAGTTGAGCAACAACAACCAGTTCAAGTAAACCTACCTCTTCGCAGGTCTGACAGGATACGTCATCAGTCTGAGAGATACTCTTTTCTCTTGTCTGACCATGACGACGTTATGCTCATTGAGAATGAGCCTACCTCCTATCAGGAAGCTGTGATGAGACTAGATTCTGAGAAATGGCTAGAGGCCATGAGATCCGAGATGGAATCCATGTACACCAACCAATTATGGACTTTGGTTGATCCACCTGAAGGCGCTAAACTCATTGGGTGTAAGTGGGTCTTTAAGAGAAAGACTGACATGGATGGATTTATTACCTATAAGGGTCGTTTGGTAGCTAAAGGTTTCAAGCAAATTCATGGTATTGACTATGATGAAACTTTTTCTCCAGTAGCGATGTTTAAGTCCATTCGGATCATGCTTGCTATTGCAGCATACCATGATTATGAGATCTAGAAGATGGATGTCAAAACTGCGTTTCTGAATGGAAACTTGCTCAAGGATGTGTACATGACACAACCTGAGGGTTTTGTAGATCCACTGCATACTGGCAGAGTATGCAAGCTGCATAAGTCCATTTATGGACTAAAGCAAGCTTCTCGGAGCTGGAATCTTCGATTCGATGATGTGACCAAACAGTTTGGTTTCATCAAGAATGAAGATGAACCCTGTGTCTACAAGAAGGTTGTTGGGAACACAGTTGTCTTCCTTGTATTGTATGTGGATGACATACTACTCATTGGAAATGACATCCCTTTGCTGTAGTCTGTAAAGACTTGGCTGGAGAATTGTTTCTCAATAAAGGAATTGGGTGAAGCAGCCTGTATTCTAGGCATAAAGATCTATAGAGATAGATCTAAGAGATTGTCTGGCCTAAGTCAAAGTATATATATTGACACGGTATTACTACGGTTTGCCATGCAGAATTCCAAGAAAGGATTTCTGCCGATGTCACATGGTGTGAGTCTTTTGAAGACTCAAAATCCCTCTTCTAGAGAGGAGAGAGACCGCATGGATAAGATCCCTTATGCTTCAGCCATATGATCTATCATGTACGCCATACTATGTACTCGTCCTGATGTTTCATATGCTTTGAGCATGACGAGCAAATACCAGTCAGATCTAGGTGAACGTCACTGGATAACAGTCAAGAATATTCTTAAATACTTGAGAAAGACTAAAGAATATTTCTTGATATTTGGAGGCGATGGCGAGCTAGCTGTAAAGGGTTACAGTGATGTCAGCTTCCAAACTGACCAGGATGATTATAGATCGCAGTCTGGGATAGTGAGCTAGCTGTAAAGGGTTACAGTGATGTCAGCTTCTAAACTGACCAGGATGATTATAGATCACAGTCTGGGTTCGTGTTTTGCTTGAATGGTGGTGCTGTGAGTTGGAAGAGTTCGAAGCAAGACATAGTATATTGCTGCATCAGAAGCAACAAAGGAGGCAGTTTGGATCCGCAAGTTCATTATTGAGCTTGGGATGGTTCCTAGCATAGCAGATCCTATAGAGCTCTATTGTGACAACAATGGAGTAATTACGCAGGCTAAGGAACCTCGCTCACACTAGTGGACCAAACACATACTATGGTGCTTCCATCTCATTCGAAAGATCATCGATAGAGGAGATGTGAAGATTTGCAGAGTACCCACAGAGGCTAACGTCGCTGATCCCTTGACCAAGGCTTTGGCACAGAGAAAGCATGATGGTCACACTAGGTCATTGGGTGTTAGAGCCTACCCTGATTGACACTAGTGCTAGTGGGAGATTGTTAGTGAGAGCCCTAGAGCCGATCATGTGATGATTGTTGGATGGACTCGATGTATCATATTCCTATATATATCTATAAGGCATTTGTTTATGGTTATTATACTTACTTGTATTGGTGCCAAATAACTAAGTATAATAGCATCCTTGAGTAGAAGGTTCTTATCTATATCAATCGATTGGTTGAATTGATAATGAGATAATATAGAGAACACTACTCATAATCATTCCTAGTCAAGTATTAACATTCAAAGACAATGTTAATGCGATGAGACTAGCATGTAGGTCAACTCGATGACTTGATCTCACAAGTCATGAATATTAGATATCAAGTTGACACATGAGTATGCATTGGAGAATGTATACTGAATGACCCGCCATGAGAAAGTATCATTGATAGTTATAGGAGTGTCATATACTTTCTCATGTGACTATTAGTATGACTATCAGTTCTTGGACCTGAAGTCACCATGGTTCCCTACATAAGGAGTTGCATATTTTGGCTTCGTCAAACGCCACCCGTAAATGAGTGGACTATAAAGGCGATTACTGGGTATGTAACAAATTATGCGGAGGGATGTGAGTGATGTAGATGAGATCTATCCCTCCTATATGACAGGAGTGATATCATGATTCTTGATAGAGTGAGACCACTAAGTACATGGTCATGCCCAAATAAGTCAATATGAGATATTGAGCTTATTTGATTAGAGTGAGTCTACTTGGAGTTCAAGACATAGATTGATTAGAGGATGACATGGTCTATGCCTCAATTGATCAATCTAGATGTCAAGGATTGAAAGACATTGTCACATATTGTGAGAGTCACAATTAGTAGTCACAATGGTGATGTTGGATCTCAATATTCTTGTAACTTGGGTAGTAATGATGTGTTACTAGATACCGCTCATTACTTATGTTTCTAAATGTGTTTAGGAGCATTGTCAACGTTACAAGAACCTATAGGGTCACACACAAAGGGCAGTTAGATGGAGATTAGGTTCATATGATGGAGCAAGAGGATTATGTTCATATGATGAACCAAATTGGATTAAGAGTAATCCAAATTAGACTAATTGAGTTGGACTCAATTTGATTCATGTGTCGAATGAGTCTAATTTAGACTATGATTCATTGAGTCAATTTAATTCAATGAATAGAGATTCATTAAATTAAATTGATCTGAATTAAAGGTTAGATTTGATCAACCATGGGAGATAAGAGGTCAAGTTTGACTTGACTTGAGAGGGAAGATGAAGGGTCAAGTTTGACTTGACCAAATGCCACTTCATTGTGACTTGGCATGGGTCAGCCAATGATGATGTTCCACATCATCAAGGCTACATCATTGTGTACCACCTCATGAGGGAGACCAAGAGCTATGACTCTTGGTATTACATGGAGGTTTAAAACCTCTCAAGAGTGGCCGGCCACATTAAGGGAATTCAAGGGTGTGAATTCAAGGCTTCTTCTTCCTCCTCTCTTCTTCTTCTCTCCCTCTCCTCCACTGCCGAAACCTCTCAAGGGTGCTAGCACACTCTAAGTGGTTTTTCTCCACCTTTTGTCCGTGTGGATACATGTAGAGGAGTGTACACTTGACACTCTACGAGATCCGGCAACCATTTGGACGAGCGGGATAAGCGAAGGGCATCGTTACAAGGGTAACACTTCTTTCATGTAGATCTAAGGTAGATCTAGTGTAGACAAACATGTACATGAATTTTTATTTATCTTCGCACGAATCCGTGGCTAGCTTCGGGGTTTCCGCAACGCAAAAAATAGTTTTTGCGGCTCGAATTGCTTACAAGTTTTTCCTAATTTTTTGATGTGATAAGGAAGAAAGATTGGATTAAGTTAAGTTAAGGGGGAGGTAGGATAATTTTTTCCCAATTTATCCTTGTACTTAATTGTAAATTTTTCTATTTCAATTTTCATTTAATTAGTTAAATTATTTTATGTTGGTTCAATCCTAACTTAACTTGAATTGATGCACATCAAAAAAGGGAGATTATAAGTACCCAGGTTGATTTTAATGTGATCAATCTGGTTAAGTTAATCCTTGTGTATAAGTGTGCAAGAACTTAGGAACTTAAGAAGTTGAGCGGAAGACGCAGTAGACTAGAAAGATGGCACGGGAAGCGAGTTGACGGGCTTGGTGCGTCTAAGGGATGAGAAGCTGCGGAAGAGTACACCGACGGACGATAAGGACATACGCAACATATCCGATGGATAAGAAACGGAGGAGGAAGTCTACTCGAGAAGAAGATCAGAGTTGGGTTTGGGTGACCTCAACTCTGGATAACCATAGCATCACCTATGCAAAGAAGATCAATTTGGAGGTTGATCTGCCTTGTGGAAGGCAACTCCAACAAGGTTGGAGGCGCCCTCGCTCCTTTTGTATAGAAGGAGCCTCCAACCTTTTTAGAGGCGCTCTTAAGCCATCATAAAAGGCGTCCTCAAGCTTGTTGGAGGCTCCTTCAATGGTCGTTAGGCTACCATTGGAAGAAGATAAAGTTTTATCTTCAGTGGATAATGCTTATCTTCCTAGAGGCGCCTTGGACCTCCTTAGAGACACCTCCGAGCGACGAAAACCAACAGTAACATCATCCCAAGTGGTTATAAAAAGCCCCTGGAGTTAGGAATGGAACACAACTTGAAGAACAACTTCTATATTAATTTTCCTAGTTTTTTCTGAGCTGTCAAAATGTGTAAAAGGTTTCTTCACCTTCAACGAAGGAGTTTTTAGTGAGCTTGTCAACGCCTTGAATTAATAATCACCTAAGTTGTAACCAAGTAATCTCTGGCCATTTTTTCCTACTCTTTTTAAGTTGTTTTTCTTTAATGTTAATTGTTTATATTTTCTTAATTTAATTGTGCATCCTTGCTAAGCAAAAGTAAGAGATATATCTAACTCTGATTTCAAGTAATTCTCCCCCTCTTGCCGGCCTCCGCTGTGCCAACAGGATGAACAGTAACCAAGCACATTCGATCAATAGAAGGCACTTCTGATGTCAAGGAGACGTTGCGATGTGGATAAGAGCGAAATTCCATGTCAACACACCCAAGGCGTCTCCGATGAACCGAGGCACCTCTAGAGTCGCCAGATCGACCAAACGTTGGAGAAGAGGATAAAACCTAAGCAAAACTGAGGCACCTCTATTAGACCCGATGCGTCTTATATGGAATTGAGGTGCCTCAGATTCATTCGAGGCACCTCTAATTGTCACGTCAGTACAATAGTCATTTTTTACTATTAAGCTATAAATAGAGCTCTTGAGCTTGGAATATTTACAACACACTCTTGAGTTCAAAACCTTTATAACATACTATGTACTTTCATTTCTAATTGCATTCTTTCTAGTTGTGCTTTCAATTTGTGTAAGGGGCTTCTCTGCCTTGACATTGTCAAAGGAGTCTTTAGTGCGCTTGATTTTACCTTAGATTAGTAATCTTCCTAGTTGAAAATCAAGTAACTCTTGTCTCATTTAATTTTTTATGTTATTTATTTCTGCTTAATTAATGTGTGTGTCCTTGCTAAGTAAATAGCACAAGAAGATCGCAATTTTAATTTGCGCCACCCTATAATGGGTCCACCCTATCCAACACTAGCAAACCCTTTTGACCCATGTTATTCTTTGTAGAGTCATCCACGCCACGAAAAGAAAGCAAGTGAAAAACCTTGACGCCATCACTCAATGGTGCGAATTGAATTTTTGTCGTATTGTAGCAAAGATGATTATTCTCATCTCAGGTGTCCTCATAACTCGTTCTCATGTTATATAAAGGGAGGTAAATCATGAAATCAATTTGTAGTCGACTGTCAAATAGATAGAGTAAGAGGAGTTTTTTCGAAGGTCATGTATCCACTAAAATTTAATTCTTATCCTATTATAATAAACATGTTATCTTTTAACTAACTGTATAATGCACGAATAGCTATTTGATGTCACTAGCTTTTTATTTAATAGACTCACCAATTGAATTGTTGGACCCTGTCTAATTGGTTGACAAGTTGATGTTGGTGCAGGAAGCATCCGACGATCGAACCTAAGTTTTGATAATGGCAAAGGGATTCAAAGTTAAGATTCTCTGTTATCTAACATGTTGAATGAGTATGTCAGAAAAGTCCTAACTGCGGTTAGGCAGGTGAAAACCCTAGGGGGTGGTAACCCTAGGTGGAGAAAAGTCCTAGCTACGATTAGGCAAAGGGAAAACCCTAGGGGGTGGTAACCCTAGGTCATAGGGGGTGGTAACCCTATGCGGAAAGTCTTGGCAGGTCGATGGCTTTGGGCAAAAGTCCTAGGGGGTGGTAACCTTAGGTGGAAAGTCCTGGTGTCGCGAACCAGGTGAAAGACTGGACTAGCCGGGAAGCGGATGTCCAGCAAAAAGTCCGGAAGCGTCGAGTGCTGAGCAAAAGTCCAGTCGATTTGGAGGATCGACTGGCAACAGGTAAATCTCCTGAGTGAAGTAGGTGAGGACGCGTTCCCCGTAGATGGAACAGTAGGCATCGGGTCAACCTAGGGTTTCCGGTCGGAAACCCGAAGTCAGACTCGGACAGTCCGGAGACTGTCTATACTTCATTTATCATGTTTATTGTGCTAACTTTGTGTTGCAGGATATTGTTTGGGACTAACGTATCTTGCAGGTGCAAATGAGCAACCTAAAGCCTCGGATGAACAGTGTCCGATGCGCCTCTATGGAGCTTGGAGGCGCCTCGGGTGCAAAAGCTGAGCTGGCTGCGAAAGTTCATCGAAGGCGCCTTGAAGGGAGTGTAAGGCGCCTTGGAAGGCGCCTTGAGCAGGGTATAAGGCGCCTCCAAGGGATGAAGTTCGACCAGTTCAGATCTGATCCACGCGGAAGACTAGGCAGCATGGAGGCGCCTTGAACAGCCTTCAAGGCGCCTTGAACATCCTTTATAAGGGGGTTTCGACCAGCATCTCAATGCATCAAGTTCTGAGCTTTCCTTCTTCAACGTGCTGCTAACAAAGTTATTCCGAAGTGCTGTTGCGACATTCCGACGACTCGGAGCTTCAATCTTCTTCTTTCTTAAGTTGTCGGTACAAGTTTACTTCAATACTTTCAGTGTAATTTGTAATTTCTATCGTGATTATAGTTGTTGCCCACCGGAAGCGATCAAGGATCGCGGGCCTTCGAGTAGGAGTCGCCTTAGGCTCCGAACGAAGTAAAAAGCTTGTCTCTTTGTGTGTTTGTTTACTTTCCGCTGCGTGTTTTAACTCCGATATTTTCACGATTCCGATAAATGTAAAATTTAGCCACGAGCGCTATTCACCCCCCCTCTAGCACGTCTCGATCCAACAGTTGATTGAAATTAAGATTCATCCATTGACTACAATTAAAACCCTAATATACGGGCCTTCTATTTGCCAATAAATCACATCCAATCAACTCCCCAATTGACTAATACACATCTAGTCGATTGGAACCACTATTTGCCCTGGGCTATGGCAGACGATTAGTCCCTCTGCATAGTTAAATAAATATCTAAGATATAAATTTAAGTTATGATGTATTATAAAATTTTTTTTCTAGTGAAATGATAAGTCTAAGAACGTTGACTATTTGAATAGATCTCTGTGAGTGTTTACCTTAGTAGCCGATAGAAAATTTTCATAAGTCCAGATCAATCATCTCTAAGATTAATCGGTTCGAATAGCTAAATACATAGATTAAAAAAACCATTATTTCTCTACATTTCTTAGATAACAAATGTGAATATGAATTAGTTCCAAAGATATCATGTTTCTTTCCACCAAAGGGACCGCCACACAAGTTATGCACGTACCTTATGTTATTCATGGATCAATCTATCTAGCATAATTGACACACTTGGCTAGCCCAAATTGATTGAATTGCTGGAGTGGCCTAGACTGTCTCATCTGACTAACCCAACTAGACAGATAAGCCAATAAACTTGTGTAAAGAGACCAACCAACATGCTCAAGTCAACCAAATTGACAAGTCCATTTAACTGGACCAAACCAACTTACGTAACAGGTCAATCCGCCCAATCAGCTTGTGCAACTCAAGTAGAATAAAAAAACAAAAGAGCACTCCTTTCATTTTTATCCAACTTAGTAAAGCATCAATTAGATTAACCCAAGTAATTAACAACAATAAATGTAACCAGTGATAGAATCTAACAGTTCAAGACAAGGTTGAGTTGATTAGCACAAGACAGAGTTACTACCGTAGAATCTAACTAATTTTAAAAATAAAATAAATGCACATTAAAATTTCTCTGTAATCATATAAAACACAAATAAGAATAGATTTCAAAAAACAGGAATATGTAACTGTCTGTTGTAGCATTGTCTACATTGAAAAATGAATTGCTCATAGAAAAAATAATAAATAAATTATGCACTTCTATCAAAATGAAGCAAAAAGAATCGTATGTGGATCTATTCATCTGTCAGTGCCAAAATAGCGATCGCCAAACTCGCCTAACCCTGGAATAACTCGATAATCTTCGTTTAGAGAAGCATCAATCTCAGAGGTGACGATCTTCAACGAAGGAAATCGTTTGCAGATGCAGTGAATTCCCTCAGGTGCCTGCATAGACAGAATCCATTAAGATCAAAATCTAACCCTGCAAGAACACAAAATGAAGTTCTCACCGATATCAGGTTGAGGAAAATTATTTGTTTCTCGGGAACTCCTTTCTGTATGAGGAGTTCTATGGCTTGGCTTGCTGAATTACCTGAGAATTTAAGTTGCATCAGGGACAAATAAACGGTCTGAGAGATTGAACAGTCAAACCCCAGAAAGAGGAGCAAATGTGTTAATTATACTTCCTAAATACTAGTCAATGGTAATCACATTCCTAATAATTCCTCGAACAAAATACATCGTTCAAGTTCAGTCATTTTTGGTTTTTCTAGAGCGAAGGTGAGGTGTACAAGAACACACTATACCGACCTGTAGCAAGAACAGGATCTAAAAGTAGCACATGACGGTCATGAATGTCCTTTGGAAGCTTCTCATATATGAGCTGAAAGAAAAAGAACCAAATAAGACGCACAAGCTAACATATCAACACATCCTACAACATTAACAGAAATACATATACGTTTAAGTAAAGCCAAGTAGAGTAAGGATCAAATCTCAGAATTCCTACCTGTTTTCCATTGTCTCCATCACGATGGATGAGAATTTTACCAATCTTTACTCCTTTGCAACATGCCCGCAGTGCATTCTCCATGCTTTCACCACTGCAACCAACGAAGAAAGTTGAAGCTCAATACACAGAGGTGTTCATTCTGAATATCATATTTGTCAAAACTACACCCTGCACTTCCTTAAATTTCGGCTTATATAAGAACAATTATGATTCAGGCAAAAGGAGCCAAAACAATTAGGTAGGTAAGGCATGAACAAGAGATGCTCTGTCAGCCATAATGATAATGGATGACAAACTGACATGGGAACATGAAAAACTGATTATTAAAAAGATTGGTCTTTTGGTAATTAAATTAAGAAATGCTAGTCCTTTGCTGAAGTAATGCAAGTAATATGCATTCTTAAAAAATAAGCAATACCTGAATCAAGTCTCACCTTCGCACAATAGACACTCCACAAAGTTTCTTGCTGAAGTTAACTCCTGTGTACACGGATCCTAGCCCAAAAAACAAAAAGACCAAAATTGAGAGTTCAAACAAATTTTAAATCAAGAACAAAATAGCCATCCAAAATTTCAACTCTGGATTTGTCAATGTGCTGTTTGCATAACTACATACATGTGCCATTTTACATATCTTGCAGATTTATCAATACGAAAGAATCCTAACCCTTCAACTAAACCCCTCATAGGTTATCATCATAGTTTTATAGTTGATCTAAACCATAAGGCATGATCTAGGATTTCCTATACCCAGTGACAAAGCTATCATCATCAGCCAGTAACAGATGTAGGACCCCAGACATAGAAAGTTCAAGATAAGCCCAACTAAACTGCATAATATATAGCTGATTTTCATGTATCAACATATCTTGAAACTTTTTAGTTTAATCTGCAGCCCAACTTAATGCATGTTTTAACCTATTCATGCAATCAAGATGTTGATAACTAAGACGCCATTACTACTATACATTTGTAAGGACCACCTTTAGCAATCTGAACATTCTCCAATTATCTGCCACTGCAGAGTAACTTGCAGCTGCAAACCAAGAACAAGAAACCTCTCTGGCCAAGGATGAGGTATGGACTGATGAAACATAAGGGTCTTTGATACACTAATAAATTTTGTACAACCAAAAGAGGTTTCCCCATTTGGATTCATTGTAGCAATCAACAGCATTCAATCCAAAATTTTGTTAAATACAATTAGGATAAAAAATAAATAAAGAAAGAAACATGAGGTGAAGCGCACAGTAGCAAGATGAAAACAAATATGAACAACATATGGAAAAATAATATAGGAGTGGATAAAATGTAAGTCTTCTAAACTCAAATATAGGAATATGCTGCTTCATCCTATAAATGAAACCTTCTAAGTTCCTATGAGTTAATGAAACCGTATCCATTTTACTACAAATCCCCTTTTTAGGCATCTTGTTATGCTGCATATCAGGCGGCATTGATTTAATCTAATGATTCTATCCCACTAGGACTGAACTCAATTTTCATTGGCAAATAACATATTATTTTTATTCAACACAAGCAACATATACAAGACAACAAGGCACCTGTTGGTGTGATCACTTGCTTCTCAGTAAATGGCAAATGACCAAGACCATGCTCGACAACCTGGAATACTATTTTGTGTCAGAACAAAGAGAAGTTATTACTGTTAATTTAGAAAAAATTGTCATTACAGCTCTGATGATCCATAGCTATAAAGGTGTTTCTATGTCCCTAACAAGATACCAGTCTTATTAGCCGATCTGAGTAGAAGACAAAATCAGGTGTTTCTATGTCCTTATCACGAATAAGTGTATGCATTCCTCGTATCTGTTGACATGAGTATTGAAAACACTGGGCGATCAATTTTCTTAAACATAGCAGGATGTAAAATGGAGTGCATTTAGCTTATATAAAATTTATGCAATCTTTGAGAGTGTCACCTGGAATGTTGACTGAATAACAAATACTTTAGAATAGATTTTGCACAAATCATGTAGACCAAGCTTTGTTCGGATGTGCTGTACAATGAGATCTATTGCAACAGCATTATCACCTCCACGTGGTATAATGACATCAGCATATTTCTTTGATGGTAGAACAAAATCATCAAACGAAGGCTTAACAAACTTCCGGTACTGCAAACCAATGAGCATATGCAAATATTGCATTATATTAGATCATAAGCTGATTAATAAAGCAAAGTCTGCATCATTTTAAGCCAGAGTAGAAAAGGCTCACAATAGCACTAAAACCATGAACAAATACACATAATTAAATATTTTGATTTTGCAGGTTCCGGTTCTAGTAGTAAAGCTCCGAGAGTTTATTACCTCGAGATAATGGTTTTGATGGACACAATAAACATATTCCAATTGTCAGATTTCAATTCAAGTTTGTATTTCAAGCTTAGATTGCAAACTATGAAAATGAAATAAGAAATCGTGCAATATGGCAATATGAAGTTACAAATATTTTAATAACATTCATCAATGATTATAATTATTAATTTAATAAGAAATGAGTGAAAGTCAAGAACTATGTTATAGTACTACTTTGATTTCATTTATGTGGTGCCAACTGTTGCTATCATAACCAAGTGCAAATTTAGTAACCATGCCTCTTTCCCTAAAATTGATACCAAACACATCAAGTTATTAATCACTTCTGTTTCAGAAATTAAGTCATATGTAATATTATTCCTCATGTCTATTTTATATGAATTTTGAACTTGTAAAAAAATTGTGCTAAATTCTAAGTTCCAAAATTATCATTAATTTTTCAAACGATTAAGAAAATTAATACTTTCAGGTATTCACACAAATGATGTCTTAGAAGATTTTTAAATTATAAATTAATGACCAAATCTTTTACTAGAAAAAATATTCTACTGATTAAGATATATCATCAGAATAATTTTTTCCAATAACAACAACATATTAGTTTATAGAAATGCTTACAGAATATTTGATTTAATATAAAACTTAAAGTAACCCAAAGATAACTTAAAAATTAATTCAAATAAAATAAAATTCACATAATCAAAGTTGAATATAACCTAATTTCAATACTATATTATTAATTCTTAGCACTTTTGCACTTGTAGGTAATTTTATATCATACTACTACATATTTGCAATCAGGGGGAATGATTTTTTTTTACTGAAATAGTAGTGTTACAGATATTTTAAATAACATAAGAGTTTAAAAGGATGATCTAATCAAGAAAAACAGTCATATTTCTTCATCTGAAACTATGTTAATGTTTTAACAAGGAACCAAGAAAAAATGCAGATAGCTTTACTTAACTCTTGATATAGGAAGGGAAAAAAAAAAAGAATATTCTTCAGAACTATTTGCAATATTCAAAACTATATTAAAATAAGCTCATAGACACAAGTTAAAATCTTTAAAGTTTTCAGAGCAAAATTAACCTGATAGCAAAGACCTCACACAAGGTTAGCTGAAATAAGCATAGAAACTCACTGTCTAGAGTGATATTTTGAATTCCACATGTAATTAACAGAAACTATTATCACAATTTAATACTAGTTGAGTAGAGCGGGATGCCCATGACGGGTACGTGTGGAGTAGTACTAGTATCTCACCATCATGAATTATGTGAAACAACATAAAGTAGAAATATCTCACCAGAATATTAAGTATTCTATTTAGCATAAACAAAAACAATATCCAACAAACAATGAATTTGAACATCTGATCCTTGAAAAAGACAGCCAACCCCTTGAATCACTGTGTTTGGCTAGTCATATACTGGTAAAAATCAGACATAAATATTTCAGTGTACTGCAGTGTTTGAGATATTTATACTGAACCCGTCAGATATATGATGCTACAGGAAAAAGCTCACAACAGCTGTATTAAACCTCACAAATGCTATTACAATATGGAAAATATGGGTGTCACAATAAGAAGTAACCAAATAAAATGTATATTCCTCGGTAAAAGAAAGTAAATCACATATAATAAGAAGAACCTGCTCAAGAACTGAGTTCACATCTCTGCCTCTCTCAACAGTATCACGCCTTATTCTTCTAGCAAGCCTTGTATCAGCATCTAATTGTGGCATTGAGGATGTGAGAGAGAAAACTTAGATGTCAAAATAAAATAATCGCAGTTAAGTTACACATCCACATCAAAGTTCTCCTATTTTTTTGGACATTGATATTCATTGAACTATAAGCACTAGACATTAAAGTAACAATAAACTCTACAGTTAGTGCCTTTCAACAACTCCACATAACAACTAATAACAGAGGATCTCCAATCCTGAAAAGCTAGGACCTTAGTTCAAGGTATACAAAGATTTCTGCAAAAATTCTTCTAGGCACAACAGGAAAGATATAGATCCTTGTGCCTGCCGAATAAGACTGCTTAGCCCAATAGTGTCTACTGACTAGTTAGGCTAGCCAAGGAGAATTACATGTAGACTTGTCTGGATATTCTTCCAAAGCTTCTAGGACTCTCATAAAGAATTCTCTACAAAAAAGAGGGGTTAACAGTGTGTAAATCCTTTCTGTAGCTGTCTAGCATTAAAAAAATTTGAGAAGTTCAAAGTCAAACTAAAGATGTCTGATTGTTTAAAACCACTATAAATACAAACGAAAGGTTATAAGTTGAAGATAACTGTTTTATTAGAATATCTAGGAATTGCCTTTGATCCTAAATTTCTGCTTCCTTCTCTCTTAAATGCAAGAATACTACACTCATCTATGATGAACAAGTCTCTCATAAATGCAAGAATACTACACTCATCCATGATCAAAAAGTTACATAGATTAAGACACCTCAACTTCTAATAAACATATTCCCAATGGGTAAGCATAGTTATTGTATACGCTTTCAATTCTACTAAGAAGCAGCACAAAAGATAAAATAAAATAAAACTTTCAATAAGAAGGGGATAAAGGTAATTTGTACCAGAAGGATCCATGAATTAAGGCTCAAGACTTTTAAAGAATTAAATAAAGCTTTTAATTGTTGCAGATCCATAACAACAAATTTAAAAATCAGAAAACTGAAAGTTCTTATATTTGGCAGCAACCGTCATGCATAAATGAAATATGAAAAAAAAACAAACAATATACCTGTGTCAACAAATATCTTCATGTCCATCATGTCACGGACTTGAGAATCATGAAAAACAAGGATACCCTCCAAAATAATGACATCTGATGCATTTACCTAGGAAACAATGATCAAGCCTGAATATGCCAGATATTTCTAGCCAATGAACATATAGAAACAATAGATGTTAAAATTAACAAATAGCTATTAAATCATTACACAGTCATTTAAATGATAATATGCTAAGAGTTTGAGTTGGAATTTATGCATAATCTTGAAATATATTTACAGAAAAAGCACGATAAAGGAGTTAGATTGATGCCAAAGTTTCAAGTCAAATTAAACCAAATAATAATTCAGGTTTCAAGCACATAAGGAATACACATTTTGGGCTTGGAAAGGTTTACAAAAGTGGAAGGAAGTGGTAGGAGTCAATCCATCATATAACACATCTAGTATATGGGCAATTAGAATTATTTATGATGGTAAAGCAACATAGAATTTTGAACACTTTATTTAGGAACAAGCCTAATACCTGTGTAGCAACAACTATCATTCTAATGTAATATGTAGGTACCTTCCTGAAGTCTTCAGAGCAACGCCGGTGGTTCTTAAAATCATAAATGGGAACATTAACAGAATAGCCACTCTTTAGTTTTTTCATGCACTCTAGAAGTTTTTCAGTATCAAAGGCATCTAAACAGAATCACATAAAAAGGTATTAGAACCCACTCTGAAGAAATTGTAAATTGCAGTAAGTAGAAACAATACCTATGCTTAGTGCTATCTGTAAAGTTCAATGCAATTAATAAGTGATGAGTAACACAGGATAATAGAATGATTACCAGGATGATCAAAATTGTAGTCCTGGGCATGCTTAGATTCTTCAGCAGTTAGCCCGCGATAAAATGAATCCTGTCAGAAGCATATTAGCTGATAAGGAAGGCAATGATTAAAATCTATAAGTTCAGAAATACATTGCCAGAACATGTATCTTATAATACATGAGGATCAGGGCCGGCCCTGAGGCATGTCACCGGGGGCGATGACCAAGGGCCCCCGATTTTTAAGGGCCCCCAAATTTGACATGCATATATAATATATATTATATATACTTAGATTGTTTTAATAAAAACCTAAAAAATATATCTGATTGGATTATTTTAATAAAGGTCCAAAAATATATATATTGTTGAATTTTTTAATAAAGGCCCACAAAATATATTTTCTATTAAAATTTAAGAAAAAATCTAAAAAAGAAAAGAAAGAAAAAATGAAGGAAGGTAAACTATCATTTTTCTCTTTCCAATATTTTATTTTTTGTACAATTCTTTCTTCATTAATTTGTTTACAGGAGTCATAAGACTCTAAAGAGTAAAGTATGAATCTTGAACGCTAATTTTCTACTTTTTTTCTCCTTTGAATCTCTTATAATTAAATTAGAAAAGTTTATTAATTTTAGTTTCATCAACATCATCATTCATCAATATATAAACTTACAACGTAAATTACCTACTTATCTATATTTTTTCTTATTGTCAATATTCAATATTAATTTTTAATATTGTATTGGAGTCAATATTTTATGATTTTTCTTACAGATTTGAAAGAGTTTAAATAAATCATCCTAATTTTAATCATCATATAATAAGTTATATCGATTGCTTCAAGCACAAATCAGACTTTATTATTCTTTGACTATTATTTTCACTGCTTGTGTTTATTTCAATGTTAGCTTTGTTGCTGATTTTGTGTGTTTTATTTTTACACTAGAAATTTGTAATACAAACATGTTTCTAAAAAAATATCAATCTTGGAATTAGAAAAGAAACAAAAGAAAAAGAGTGGAACAGATTATTAAAACTCACAAAGGTGTTCTTCGTAAATTTTTTAAAGCTAACTCTTCAATTGAAAATTCGGTTGATGAATTGCAAGAAAAAAGTCAAGAAGAATTAAATAATCATATAATAAATGAGCATCAATCGAGTAATCAAGAAGAATTAAATAATTATGCAATCAATGAGCGAGAAGAATTGAGAGAAAATGATGATCATAATCATGCAACGAATGAGCAGAAAGAATTGAGAGAAAATGATGATAATGATTTGAATGTAAATAGCTTGACAATTTTATGTATCAAAAATGAGGTGTTAGAAAAACTATGGTGTTGCACTTTTTGAAGAAGAAATAAATTTTGTATGGAGTTTATCATATTTTAAATGAATATATTGATTTTTAAGTTTTTTCTATTAAACTATATTCAAATTGTATGTTAGTAAAATCTTTTTTATAGAGGTCACTTTTCTCTTTTCGCCCAAGGGCCCCCAAAAGTCAAGGCCGGCCCTGATGAGGATCCATGGTGCACAAGAGACAAATTTGATTTTCAGCATAACAAAGTTCATACAAACTCAAAGAAAGAAAATGTGAAAGATGTGTTCACACTAGATTGCAATACAACCTCGCACATTATCTAATAATTAATTCACTGTACGTATAAGAAAATTTGTGTACAGCACAAATGCTGGGTCAGTTTTAGTAGCATCTTCTAGCCTAGAGAAATCTCTTAACAATTTGTTTTAGTGTGAAACCATATATTGTAGACCGCTGAAACATGGAAATTCATCTGGGAATTGAAATTTTTGTTCTTTTTGGAGTAAAATTTGTCAGGAAATGGATAGCGCAAGTTCCATTAAACACTTTCAGAATCAAATCATTTTGTCATTGCGGTTCTCAAGACGCCGTTTCAGGAATGCCACGTATTTTCATATAATGCAACTTCAGAAGAATTCCTTTCTCATCTCTCTCTCCAGACGCCCACAAAAGAATGAACCAACGTGAGAAAGAAAGAGCATTCTTTGGATTTCACCGAAGAAGAAACATAAATCGAAAAAAAGAGGCAAACGATCATCTTATTTACCTGATTCACTAGAACAACACGATGATCGCGAAGCTGCAGTATGATCATCTCGCAGACCGTGGTTTTCCCCGAAGCCGTACCTCCGCAAACCCCTACACAAAGAGGCGAACTCCAAACGATTCATCGAAGAAGGATTTCAGCGATCTATCTAACACCCGACTTGTATTAGCATTTGCGTCCGTTACCGATGACAAAGGGCTGCCTCGGGGAAGCTGCATCCGCGTCGTCGGTTGGCGCGAAGGCAGAATACCCGGTAGATCGGAGGAGGGATCCCTTGACGGACGAAGGCGATGAAGGGGCGGACGAAGACAGGAGGAGAGAGTCGAGGCGGAGGCCGCTGAAGTGAACGCTGGAGGCCACCTCCATCACCTCTCCCATCTCCTTCTCCTTCTCCTTCTCCTTCTCCGGCATCACGCTGTTTCTTTCCTTTTTCTCAATTCCCCTCTTCCATTTATTTCGACTGACCCATATTTATAGGCGTGAAGAGAAAAGGCGTGATTGGTCGGTGTAAAATCGTGGAAAACGGTCACTTCCCTAAATCCTAAATGTACTAATTTGCTGATTTCCACGTGATGTTCGATGCCTTACCTCGTGACAATAAATATCTCAGCTTTTTTTTTCCTCCCTTTTTACATTATTAATTATTTAACGATTTGAATCTTCCAAATGCATTCCTACTCGGCGTAGTTTTCTCTTTTTTTAATTCAAAGGGTTGACGGTCTATACCGAAGATTAACATTCAAAAAACATTCGAAAATTTCCCTGGGTGGGCCTAACCATTCATACTACGGAGAATACTCTGAATGAGCAAAAGACGCTTAGATTTTATTCTTTTCGATAGACCCACCTTATTTTCATTTTGCCCCTTCAATCAACAACCTCTTTCATTTGTATTTGGTAAGGTATCCGAGCATTTAACCATTAATAAAAAGGGCAACGTTTCATTAGTTCGGAAAAATATATATTTTTTCTCTCTCCTTGGGAAAAACAAATATCTTAATCTGTCCAAAGCAATCTATCTCCCTTCGTCTAAACTCATAAGTTAAATCTTACATACATGTCATCTTATTCTCCTCTTAGCTCACGACGAGTACATTAGGATTTTCATCGAAACTCACCTATTGACAATATTTTCTTCTCCCATTTAAGTTTAAGATTTAGTTTGTCTTATCATCCCGTGTTCTGACACCAACACTGGTCATCTTCATCTTTTCCTATTTTAAACTTTACTTCTGTTTCAGAATAATACAAAATGTTTAAACTTCTCTATCTCGATTATCTCCAAAGGTATGTATTCAGTTTTTAATGTAGTCCCCATCTCCTGCACATGTTTAGAATTTATCTTTCACACATTCACATACTTAGGGTTTAGGGTTCCGTACTGTAGTCTCCAACAACCACTCTGGTTAGGGTATGTAAATCCATCAATAAGTTTAATCAAAATTTATTAGATTTTAAAACCAGCATCAGGATGATGTTAGATTTTAAACAACATCACCATCCTGAATTTCAAGAACTATCATTAGTGTGGAGTTGGATTTCATAAACCAACACCATTGTGATGGTGTTGTTAAAAAACTAGTACCATCATAGTGTTGGATTTTAAAGAACATCACAATACCCAAAGAGCAATTTTGATTCTTTGGCATTCTGAACAAGATGATTTTGAATCTCAATAATCAATACCACTATGGTGTTGGATTTCTAAAACCAACAATGTGGTGATGGATTTCTGAAACCAGTACTACTTTGGTGCTAGATTTTTAAAAAACAGCACTGTTGTGGTGCTGTTGTTCAAAAACCAGTACTATCCAATTTTAGAAAATAGAGAAGTCAGGCCAGCCAACATGGTTCTATTTCTAAAAAATCAGCATTACTATGATGCTTGATTTAAAAAAAAAAATATGCACCACTGTGGTGTTGTTATTCAAAAATCAGCACCACCTAATTTTAAAAAATAGAGAAATCAGGGAAACGAACATAACTCTATTTATGAAAATCAGTATCACTGTGGTGCTGCAATATGAAAACTAACACCAACATATTGCTAAAGACAGAGAAGTCAGAGGACATAGTGTTATATCAATGTCAAAATCTTATAACCATTGTTTGTGCATCTGCACATTTATTTGTTTCATGTTAATAATTCAAATTTTTAAAAATTATAGGCATTAGTTGATGTTGGCCAGAAACTCCAATGGACCAATATTTTAGGTTACGTTAATGGATTTTTTTGATGCTCCAACAATGAAAGGAAAGTATCATGGGTCTATTCATTTATCGACACAAAGCGATAATTAAACAATCCTCTTTTGCCTTTTTTTTTTTTTTTATCAAATTCATAGTCTATTGATGAATATATTTTAAAGTTTAAATTCAACATCTCAAACCTTTAGATTTTCAAATATATCTTCCAGGTTTGAAAGTCAAAGAAATCTCATGTTTTTTTAGTTTGGTTAGCACATTATAAAAAATGAATCATTTTAGATTTTTAGGTGTCTAGTTGCTTTCACTAGAAGAGATATTTCTCTGTTGCTCGGTATTGCAGACAAAGGCACTTTCATTCCTATGAACTTAACTAATATATCGAGTGAACTCTTTCTTGCTCACTTCTTTAATAAAAAAGAACCTACTAGATTAAGTATTGAGGAGTTGCTTAAAATATATTCCCATAGAGTTGAAGTAGAAGATGATGTTTTAGTATTTTATAAATTGTACATTGTGTATATATTTGTTTGTATGTTATTTTCTTCTAATATATATAAGGTTTCATTTGGTCTTGTAGATATTATAGATGATTTTGAAGATTTATGTCAATTCAATTGGGTTGAAATCATCTATCAATTTATTACTTCCTAATTACCTATCATTGAGAAGCTTTTTTCATCAAATAAGATATATCAAATGATCATCTCAGTTCTCTATCTAAAGGGATTGGCTGGTCTTTTGGCTATAAATTTCTTTTTAATGATAAATTTGATTTTTTTTTATATGAACATTAATATGTATGTAACACTCCGTATTATAAAGCAACATGGTTTTTGGAGCATGTCCCAATCTATAAATCATATAATATTGAAGGTGCATGAATAATTAAGTGGAGGTCTACTCCTTCACATATTAGTAAGGTGATAACCTTATTGGACTAAGTCTCACTCGAAGAGATAAGTGTTGGTGCTACGAAAGCAATTCGGATCACTAGAGAGGAGGGGTGAATAGCAACCTACAAATTAAAACTTGAATTTCTCTTGCTATCAACTTAGCAAGGACACACACTCATTAAGTATAAAATGCAAATATAAACAGATAAAGACACGAAATGTTTACTTAGTTATAACCCTCGAGTTGTTAGTCTAAGAACTATGAAAGTTCCACTATCTTCTTTTTCTTCAGAAACAACCCGGAGTTAGAGAAGCCTCTTAAATGGTTAAGAACAAGAGCAATAAAAGAACTGAAGTACAAAATGAATTTTAGAGTGTGCTGTGTTCTTCTTCGAGCTTCAGTCCCTTTTATAAACTCCATCTCGATCTGACTGTTGTGCTAACGTGGCATCTTTTGGTCATCCGAAAGCCTTCCGGTCGACTGAATCTTTGCTCGAGTTTTATCTACTTCGACAACATCTCTATAATAGCTCTAGATGACTCAACTCCTTTTAGTCACCTAGAGTTGTTGATGTGGTCATTCTGATCCATTTCGATAATGAATTTTGATGACTCAATGGTTAGCTTTCAGTCTCCTAGATTGCTTCCAGTTGTCTAGAATATGGTCAACCTTTGTACTTGATCATTCACTAATTATGACTTCTCTGATCACCTGAGTGATACTTCGATAGCCCAGACATATAGTTGTCCAAACTTCATCTCAGTCGCCTTGAGCAATCTTTCTTTCAGCTTCTTGTCCCTTAGATACATCGAGCTCTTTCGACTTATTCTCGTGCGTCCTTCTCGCTCGACCAAAGTACTCTTTCATAGCTCCTCGTACCTCGGATGTACTGAGTCTGTCAACTCCTTCTCGTATGCTTACATATTCTGCCAAGGCTTTGCCATCTCCAATACTCCTTAGCCATTAGATACATATGTGTTCTCTGAAGTTTATGTATAATTAGATTCACATATTAAAATAAAAAGGAACTAACTTAAATTTATTTGATAACACATCAATACACTACTAAGGGTTTTACAGTAAATATCGAAGATTGTCACCTAACTTGCTTTCATTTGCCATTTCTAAATATATTTTTTTTCTAATTTGATAGATTATTATTGAACTAGTCTCTATCCTTTCTAAAAATACACTAGATGAGTGTTGGACATTTAGGCGTTACTGGAGACGAAAGGGTTCGTCCCTTTCGCCGCTGTAAATTGATATTTGCTGCAAACGCCAGGGAGACGAAGGGGTGTCCTTTCCCCTTTGTCTTCCTCAGCCTTCTTATTAAAGGTGCGTCCAAGCACAGATCCGAAGGGGTGAAGGTGAACAGCGAGCAAGCGATCGAGGTGATCAGAGGAGCAGCGAAGGTAATCGTGTGTGAGCAAAGGGAGAACATCTGTAGATCGGGATTTGGCTCGTGAACCTTGAAGCGCTTTCCGGCAACTCCGTGATCGTGCTTCCAACAGCGGCAATCTCTTCATCGATCGACGTCTTCGGTTGCGGTTCTTCGGGAGATCAATGTGAGTGTTTATGGTTTCCGCATTATTATTTTAATTACTTCGTTTTAGTTTTCATGCTCTTAAAACTACCAACAATGGTATTAGAGCATGTATAGTTTTGACAGCATGAAAAATGACGCCGAAAAGCTCGTGTTTTTTTCCTTCTTCTATTGCGAAGAAGAAGATGAATTGAATCGATTGAAATTTCGTTTCAATCGATTCAAAAATCGCGAACAGCGTGTATTTTTTGTTTGAATCGATTGTTCAATCGATTCAAATATTTGAATCGATTGAATAAGGAATTGAATCGATTCAATTGACGGCACAGTGCTTTGTTGAATCGACTCGTCAATCGATTAAAAATCATGCACAGTAATATTTTCGATATTTGAATTGATTCATTTCAAAATCTGAATCGATTAAAGATCGAATGAAAAAGGAATGAACAGTTTCGAAGCACAGTGCATGCATGTGCACATATATATTTTTTTTCTTCACATTAATAAACCGTAGATGTGAATATTAATTAAATATATTTATTAATTAATTAAATGCATATAGTTATGTATTATTAATTAATAAACAGATATTTAATTTTTGGTTCAATTTACTGAAAATTGAATCAAACCAACTTATCCGATCAAACCCCAATCTGGTTTAAATTATTAGTTAATTTAAGCAGACCAATTTGATTCAATAATATCTAAAGCCGGTTCAAATTATTTGTTGGTTTAACCAGCTCAGTTTATTATTGAATTAATAAGGGTGATCTTGACTACAGAAGTTGGGCTGATCAAATATGACCAGATTAGTTCCGTTGTGTCAAAATTTGATCAGAAACATTGGATTTGTTCTAATGAGTCAAACTTAATCCAATGGGCAATTGGACGAGTCAAACGAACCTGAGTTTGATTAATAAGTCTGTGATTGACTCAAATGGGCTTAAACGAAAACAGAACATAGGTCCAATTAGATTAGTTCTAATGAGGACAATAGATTAAGCTTAAGATTCAGATTCATGATCGACCAATCCAATGTGTCAGTCACATGAGACTCCCCAAAATAAGGAAATTTGTTTTTCTTAATTGCTTGTGTATACTGTATATTTTGTTCTATATGTGAGAATTGAATTTGACCGGTTTTGTACTGGTCAGTCGGTTTTGTACTGACATCATGTTTTTCAATTCCAGATACAAAGAACGATATACACGATGACTGGTCGCTATGAACGACAACATGAGCTGTGGGAGGAGATAAAGAAGCTGGAATATGACCCGGATCACGGAGTCGGTAGGCTTATTGGTCAGCTCGATTGGTTGTTCTGGAATCTCGAGCAAGAAGGGTATCCAGTTCAGGAAACAGAAAGAAGATTTTCTCTGGTTTATTCATTATCGGAACATCTGAGGCAGATAGCATTCCAACTTTGGGATGATTCTGATGGGCACATCTCATACTCAGAGATGTGTAGACAACTACTTCATCTGCAATGGGGTCCTGATGAATCTGAAGAGGATCCAGAAATGGAGTCTGAAGATTTAGAGGAGGATCCAAATCCTGTAGAATCTGAAGATGATCCTGAAATGAACCTTGAAGAATTTGAAGAGGATCCAGAAATGGATCCTGAAGATTCTGAGGAAGATCCAGAGATGGATTCCGAGGACGATCCAGAGATGGATCCTAAGGAGGATATAGAGATGGATCCCGAAGGATCAGAGGAGGATCCTCAGGAGTGTGTAGAAGCTCCAGAGATGGATCTGATGGATACATCTGAGGCTGATCCACCTATCATAGAATCTGGGATAAACGGGATGCAATTACCCACTGCTCTAGCATTTATCATAGTGGGAGTAGTGCTAGCTTATCTAGTTTATTAGTGTTCTGTTTCTGTCGTTATGTACGAACAGTGTAAGCTCATCTAGTTTTTGAATCATGTAATAATTTCTGTTGTTTTGTACGAACAGAATTATATAATAAAAGTTAAGTTATATGTTAACTAACTTGGAAATAATTAGTTCATTTCATGATATGATTAGTTCATATAAATATGATTCGTTCATATAAAATGATTTGTTCATTAGTTGGGATATGTGTAATATAATTGATCAGTGTTGATTAGATTAGAACATACAAATGATGAGTGGAAACAATGTTATCACTTGATTTTGTAAACTAACTCTAATTTACACTGAGTCAATAAATAGTTGCACATATATGAATTACACTGAAATAATAAATAATTTGTTTATTTATGTAGATCATGGCAACTAAAAACATCATAGCTGAACTCAATAAGGGTGGGAAATTATATGGGGATAACTACAAAATCTGACACCTCAAGATACAATATGTTCTTGAGGAACAAGAAGTTCTAGAGGCTGTAAACCAAATTATGGAGGAACCAGTTGATGGTTCTTCAGCACAGCACAGACATGACTTTGATGCCTATAAGGCATGGAAAAGGAAGGACTCCATTGCTAAGGGCATATTGATTAGTTCAATGGTAGATGACCTAGTATTTGAATTTGAGCCATTACCATCGGCTCATGCTGTCTGGGTAGCCCTTAGAGAGAAGTACAGTGGAGTCAGTCTGAGTAAGCTCCACCAGCTAACTATCAAGTTTGATAGTTGTAAGAAGCGCTCGAATATTACCATGGCCCAACATCTCAGGGAGATGGGTACATGATTCGAGAGCTTAAGACTGCTGGTTATACGTTGACCGATGAATAACAGGCTCAGGCAGTTATCCGTTCCCTTCCTGATTCTTGGGAAATGATGAAACAGAACCTAACCCATAGTGAGAGTATCAAGACTTTCACTGATGTCTCACGCCATGTGGAACTTGAGGCGGAGAGGATTGAATCCGCAAGGATTTCGGGTCAAGCTTTTGTAGCTGAAAGTTCTGGTTCTAAGAATAAGAACAAGTGGTTCAAGAAAGGAAAGGGGAAAGGAAAGGAGGCTAATGCTGTTGCTACGAAAAATCAAATCAATAAGAAAGGAAAGAAATATGGACAAAAACCTAAGAGCAGGTTGACTTGCTTCAACTATGGCAAGAAGGGCCATTTTGCTCGGGATTGTACTGAGCCTAAAAAGGTAGATCCATTTTTGTCTTCTTTCCATGAGCAATATGTTGCG
This sequence comes from Zingiber officinale, assembly GCF_018446385.1. Taxonomy (NCBI): domain Eukaryota; kingdom Viridiplantae; phylum Streptophyta; class Magnoliopsida; order Zingiberales; family Zingiberaceae; genus Zingiber; species Zingiber officinale. Next base: position 22,134,159 of record NC_055989.1, read on the forward strand.
AGTACAGTGTTGTTAGCTGATTCGTATCCTTTGTGGATTGTAGATTCAGGAGCAACGAACCACGTAGCTCGTGATCGAGCTATATATGTGGAGTACCATCGGGTACCAACTGGCAACAAATGGATATATGTAGGAAACAATGCAAGAATTGAAGTCAAAGGAATTGGCACTTGCAAGCTCAACCTACGTGGTGGAGGCACCTTGTTTCTACATGATGTCCTGTACGCTCCTAAGATTCGACGAAATCTGGTTTCCGTTATTTGTCTTCTTGATTTAGGTTACAATGTAAATTTTTATAGCCGTTGTGTCGAACTTCGAATTAACTCTGTGTTAATTGGATATGGTTATGTAACAAATGGTTTTATGGTTCTTGATGTAGAATCAAATAATAATAGTTGTTTTTCAAACATTGCTCTTACTAGTAATGTTGATGTTAATGATGAAATTTGGCATGCTAGATTGGGACATATAGGACAAGAACGAATGAATAGATTAGTTAAGGAGGGCCTATTAGGCACTCATGCTAAGATTAACTTGTCTATATGTGAGCATTGTCTTACGGGAAAGACGACTAGGAAACCATTTGGTAATGCTATTAGGGCTGATTCACCATTGTAATTAATTCATTCGGATATTTGTGGTCCGATGAATATGAAGGCTAGAAATGGGAGTTCTTATTTCATTACATTTATTGATGACTTCACACGTTTTGGTCATGTGTATTTGATTTCTCACAAATCTGAAGCATTGGATTGCTTTATTCGTTACTTGAACGAAGTTGAGAATCAATTGGAACGTAAGGTTAAAACCTTGCGCACTAACCGTGGAGGAGAATATTTGTCTGATCAGTTCAAGACAATGTGTAATGAGAAAGGGATTATTAGACAGCTTACTATCTCTGGAACTCCACAGCAAAATGGGGTTGCTGAAAGAAGAAATAGGACTCTTCTTGAAATGGTTAGGTCTATGATGGCGCAGGCTAATTTGCCAATCTTCTATTGGGGAGATGCATTATTAGTTGCGACCTATATACTTAACAAAGTGCCTTCAAAGTCAGTTACATCTACCCCACATGAACGTTGGACAGGCAGAAAACCGGATTTGAGTAATATGAGACCTTGGGGGTCAGCTACCTATGTTCATGATAAGACTCACGAATATGGAAAATTAGGACCCAGAAGTAAGAAGTGTATCTTTATAAGGTACTCTGAGACTTCTAAGGGTTATATTTTTATTAGTGAGCGACAAGATGGAACCATCTCTGAGATAGAGTCAAGAGATGTTACTTTTCTAGAAACTGAGTTCTCAACACGAGGTGAAGTTGATAAGACAATTCCTCTATATGAGATAGAGGAAGAGGATAATGTTCCTTTATCAACAAATCAGGAGATGCCTGAATCTAGTCAACCGAGTGGGAGTAATTTGTCACTGAATGAGTCAGTTTCTCAACAGTCTAACCTTCAAAGAAGTAGTCGTCAGATTTTTCCTCGGAGAAGGTTTGATATTGAGAATGAGGCATTGATGGTTCTCCCAGTTGATGATGAGGAACCTCGAACAGTTGAGGAAGCTTTGAGAAACTCAGTTAGAAAAGAATGGAAAATTGTAATGGATGAATAAATGGAGTCAATGAGGAAGAATCAAGTTTGGGATTTAGTCGATCTTCCTCCGGGCCGAAGGGCTATTGGGAATAAGTGGATTCTCAAAATAAAAAGGAAAGCAGATGGATCGATTAATCGATACAAAACTCGATTAGTTGCAAAAGGATATACCCAAATGGAGGGTATTGACTTTGAAGAGACATTCTCCCCAGTTGTAAAGTTTGTGTCAATATGTGTCATCCTAGCTATAGTAGCACACTATGACATGGAATTACATCAGATGGATGTAAAAACGGCTTTCCTTAATGGTAATCTTGATGAAGAAATCTATATGGCACAACCAGAAGGTTATGTTGCTGAAGGCCAAGAGAAAAGAGTATGTAGACTTCGGAAGTCTATATATGGGCTAAAGCAAGTGTCAAGACAATGGAACATAAGATTTAATGAAGTAATATTATCTTATGGTTTCGAAATGATCAATGAGGATCATTGTGTTTACCTAAGAAAGGAAAAAGGAAAGCTTGTCATTTTATCATTATATGTTGATGATATGCTAATAGCTGGAAGTGACATAAAGAGTGTGATATAAGTCAAAAGTTGGCTTTCATCACAATTTGACATAATAGATATGGGAGAAGCAGAGTACATCTTAGGAGTGAAGATCGTTAGAGACCGATCAAAGAGGCTTTTGGGTTTGTCTCAAGAAGCTTATATCACTAAGATGCTACACCACTTCAATATGTCAGATTGCAACATTGAACAGACGCCTATTGCGAAAGGTACTGTCTTGAGCAAAAGTATGTATCCCAAGACTCCTGAGGAAATAGCCGAAATGAAGAAGAAACCATATGCCAGTGCTATTGGTAGTTTGATGTACACTATGTTGTGTACTCGTCCCGATATAAGCTATGCTGTTGGCTTAGTTAGTCGTTTCCAGTCAAACCCAGGATCGAGACACTGGAAAGAGGTGAAGAGGATATTCAGATATCTTAAAGGAACAGCTGATTATTACCTCTGTTTCCAAGGATCAGATATGAGCCTAAGTGGCTACTCAGATGCAGATTGGGCAGGGGACCTTGATGAGAGAAAATCTACATCTGGCTATGTCTTCTTGCTGAATGATGGCGCCATCTCATGGAATAGCAAGAAGTAGGCTTGTGTAGCCTTGTCGACAATGGAAGCTGAGTATGTGGCTTGTGCAGCGGCTGTGCAAGAGGTTGTCTGGCTAAGAAGGTTCCTGAAGCATCTGAGGATTGCTGAGGATAGTGGGAGTCCTGTTACTGTGTACTGTGACAGTCAAGCTGCGATAGCTTTTTATAAGGATCCCAAATACCACAGCAAAGACAAGCATATAGAAATTAAGTATAATTTTGTAAGGGATATTGTTGACAAGAAAAAGATTATTCTTGAGTACATCCCTACACGAAATATGCTTGCTGATCCTTTTACTAAGTCATTGACTAAAGAGTCATTTCATGGGCATATGAAGTCTTTGGGACTTCGGAGAATGTAATAATTGTAAAGACATTTTGATAAATGAAAAATTACATGATCTATTCAGTGTATATGTCTTGGTTACATTCGAATAAAAGTCTCGATAAGCATGTTGGCAGATTGGGATTGGTCCACTCACATGGACAATCATCTCTATTTGTTAAGTACGAATAGAGGTAAGATCGTTGCTTATGGGACAACTTTTGTAGCTGTGAATAGAGACATACCCATAAGTTAAGGTCGTCTTGATATTTGTGTCAAGATGAGATCATTTGTGTAATGATTGGAGTAAATGCACCCACCATTTACTGAATCTGCTTGAAGCCAGATTAGAATTCATATGTTGAATTCAGAATTAGACATTGGGAATGTCTAGATCAAAATCTGTACGATGTTAAATTTGGGAAAAACATGCGCTCTTTTTGGTAAAGAGAATAACATCGTAGCATGTGATTCATACCACATGTGCTATGGCGACAAGAAGGGTTGTAGGAGAATGGATCCCTGCTTCTCTACTATGTGAGACCCTTGAGATTATAAGTTAATCTCGATTTTACCCTAAGTGACTATTTAGCTGTCTACTTGAAGTTCTGATCAGTGTCTGCTACTTTAGCATGTTTCCTATTGGCTATGGATGATTCGGTCTATGGAGCATAACTAGGAAAGCAACTGATTAGCGTGAATGGATTCTAGCTAAAAAGGAAGATTAAGATTGATTTACATCTGCGACATTTATTCACTGGTACAGGTTACATTTTTAGTTCAGTACATAAAATGTAATTGTGAATAATTTGTTTGATTGGAGGTGTTGAACATGCTCTTGACATATGGTCAATATGAGGGATTAGAGATGTTCATGATGATGTAAATAATTTAATCTGGGGTAAAGGCAAGCCATTTATGCCTATGATTTGTTCTATGGACATTTATGTCTCTGATTTGTTCTATGGAGCAACTAAGTAAGGTGTGACAATCTTCTTAGCAATTGAATGCTCACTGTGCTTGCTGTCGCACGAACCATTTTCCCTAATGTATGGAATGGATGTTCTGATCTGGTCTTTGTGACTTGATTCTCATAAAGTCTGTGTGACTTATTTGGTCTTTGTGACTAAATTTTGCTCTGGTACGGTCTTCGTGACTTGATCCTCATAAAGTCTTCGTGACTTATTTGGTCTTTGTGACCAAATTTTGCTCTGGTCTTCGTGACTTGATCCTCATAAAGTCTTCGTGACTTATTTGGTCTTTGTGACTAATTTTGCTCCGGTCTTCGTGACTTGATCACCTTGTAGTCTATGTGACTGACATGGTCTATGTGACCATATGGATTGACTTGGACGAGTGGGAGATGTTGGACGTTTAGGCGTTACTGGAGACGAAAGGGTTCGTCCCTTTCGCTGCTGCAAACGCCAGGGAGACGAAGGGGTGTCCTTTCCCCTTCGTCTTCCTCAGCCTTCTTATTAAAGGTGCGTCTAAGCACAGATCCGAAGGGGTGAAGGTGAACAGCGAGCAAGCGATCGAGGTGATCAGAGGAGCAGCGGAGGTAATCGTGTGTGAGCAAAGGGAGAACATCTGTAGATCGGGATTTGGCTCGTGAACCTTGAAGCGCTTTCCGGCAACTCCGTGATCGTGCTTCCGATGGCGGCAATCTCTTCATCGATCGGCGTCTTCGGTTGCGGTTCTTCGGGAGATCAATGTGAGTGTTTATGGTTTCCGCATTATTATTTTAATTACTTCGTTTTAGTTTTCATGCTCTCAAAACTACCAACACTGAGAACCACCCTTATCTTGATGATACTTCACATCCATTAGAGACATCATCGTTACATGATATAAAAGCCAAGTGCCTAAGTGATAGTGAATGCCCTAACTGTATTATTCATTTAAACCGAATCAAGGAGTTAACAATGGAGAACATACAGCTAAATGAAAGGATGAAAGAATTACTTGAAATACTACAAAATCAAGGCATCTTGGCTGAATAAAGTGACTCTGTAATGGATCTTCACCCTAAACCAGTTACTTCTATAACCAGGACTAGGAGAGGATGTGACTAAACTCACTATGATTATAGGAATAATCATATTGATAGTCCTATCTGGAATAACGCTTTCAGAGAAGAAAATTAAACAGTAAATTGCCTTATGTGGATTTGACTAGAAAGTGGTTGTTGCTCCAATAACCAAGAAGGCCTAGTGCCTCGCCATTGCCTGGAAATCAAATATAGAAATGAAATATTTAATTAACTTTCTTGAAAAGCAAAATTAAATAATGCTTGTAAAAGTTCTTCCAACAAATTTTTAAAAAATATTTTTGTTTAAGTTATTTTTTTTTTTAAAAAAAAATCTATACTTAGAGAAATTCTCTTGCGAATTTTTTTTTAACTTAAAATTTTTTGAAAAATCTTTAAAACTATTTTTTCCTAAGTTAAAAAGTCCTCTAAAAATCAATTTTTTTTTAATCTTGGATTAACTTAGAATTTTTGTGAAATCTTAAGAAAATTCCTAGAAATCTTTTTAAAAATAATTGATTTTGTACTCAGAATTTTTTTTAAAAATTTTCTCAAACATATCTATATTTTCAAAATCATCACTGAAAAAATTTCAAATAACTGATTTTTTTTTTAAGTTTTACGTTTTACTTGAAATTTTTCAAAAAAAAAAAAAACCTTACCTTATACTTTTTTACCCCATTCTTTTTGTTGTGATCAAAGGGGGAGAGATAGGTATACAGGTTAAGGGGGAGTTAGGAAAATTGACAAATTAAATTAAATTTTTTTTTTATATTGCAAGTTTCTTTTTGCAATCTTTATGCTTAAACTGTTAGTAATTTCTTTCAAATTACTATTTGTTTTTATACCCTAACTTGAACTTGGGTTGATGTACATCAAAAGGGGGAGATTATTGAACCCCATGGTTGTTTTGATGTGATCAACCAAGTTAGGTTAGATCTTGCTTGTTATTTGATTCATGTGTCTAAGTGTGCAGGAACTTAGGAGCGCAGGAAGTCGAGCGGAAGACGCAGCTAGCGAGAAGGACAACACGGGAAGGGAGTCGACGGGCTCGGTGCGTCCGAATAACGACAGAGCTGCGGAAGAGTACTCCGGTGGGCGAGAAGAACATGCAGGGTGTTCAAGGGACGAGAAGCCGGAATGAAAGTCTGCTCGAGGAAAAGAACGGAAGATGGTTCGGGTGAGCCCTATTCCGGATAGCGGAGATCACCCAAGCAAACGGAGCCGGAGCGGAAAAGACCCGGACCGAGGCAAGCTAAAACGAAGTAGAAGGCCCGGACCAAAAGTCAAGCCTGAGTTGACTTTCATGTCCGGGCGCCCGGATCAATCCCGGGCGCCCGGACCTCCGGGCGCTCGGAACAGCCCGGGGAGCCCGGAGTTGGATTTTTACCAGATCGAGTCAAAAACTCAATATGAACGTTGGGGGATAAAATTTTATTCCCCCAGGGCGCCCGAAACCCTTCAAGGCGCCCCGACCAAGGCTATAAATAAAGCCTTGGTCTAGATCTTTTCATTAACTCAAGCAATCAACTCTCTATTCATTTCTACCAATAGTTCTGAGCTTTTAGTGTGTAAAAGGCTTCTCTGTTTTCAGAGAAGGAGATCGTTAGTGCGTTTTTCATCGTCTTGGATTAACAACCATCTTGGTTGTAACCAAGTCAACTTCTAGTCTTCTCTGATCTTTTTGGTTTTATTATTTTATTGCTATTTGTTTTGAGTTGAAAGTCTTGAGGGTATCTTTAATTTTTGCAGGCAATTCACCTCCCTCTTGCCGGCCCCACTACACCAACAGTCCGGTCCCTCAAACCCCAATTGGATTTTCTGCTAGATATCCGGTCGGCCCGTTGACCATCTAGACTTCGCACCAACTATACGGTCCTGTGGACCTAGCTGGATTTCAGCCTGGTGTACAGCCCTTCAAACTCGTTAATTCCTGCACACTCGGTAAAACAATTAGATCACAAAACACCTAACTTAACTCACTTGTCATTCATCAAAGCTGAGTTAGACCGTTAGTGCAAACTGCAACAATAGTAGCATCTAGGAAATTGTAGCTGCTACAACTATCAATTATAACTTTGAGAGACCATAACGTTTGATTCAGATTGAACTATAAGACACATAATATATTATATCGAAGCTCGTTCAAAGATATTCAATTTTATAAATTGTGTGTACCATAGTTCAATCTGACTCAAAAGTTATCACCACTTAAAGTTGAACTTGTACTTGTAACAGTTATAGTTTCGTAGCTACTACAACATGTATGCTAAGTAAATTTTGAGATATCATAATATAAGATTGAAAGAAGTGTTAGAGGGGAGTGAATAACGTTCATCGTTTTTTCACTTTTTTGAAAAACTCAAGAAATAACGTAGTAGAAAAAGACAACAATTAGTAACAATTAGCAAAGTTTAAGTTAACAATAATGTTGTTGCTAATTACTGAAAATCAACAACACCTTTAAAAATCAGTAAGTTGTTGATTCCAAAAAACCAGTTACATAATGTTGTTGTTGATTTTCTACAATAATATTGTGTTGTTGATTTTCTACAATAATATTGTGTTATTGATTTTTCGAAATCAGGAATACAGTAAACCAAAAAAGAGTTGTTAAAATTTTTTTTGGATGAACATTAAAAATAAAGAGAAAGAAGTAAAATGGGAGAGAGAAACGAATAAAAAAGAAAAGAGAGACTACATGTTTGGACATTTTTAAAATTACATCCGTGATCGGGAAAAACGTATAATCATCTACGTTGTTTTGGTAAATTATTATTTATTTTTTTTCTAAAATTTTAATTTTCTTTGAGTAGATATTTTTAAAATAAGGTCATCAAATTCGGAATGTGCCTTTGTCTGTCTGTCTTGAAGTGGTGCAATTGATTCAATTTGTCTAGTATATGGTGCAGTTCATATGTGTATCATTGTGATTTTAGATAAAAATGGATAGATAATTATCAAATCAAAACAAAGTAATAAAATTAAAAATTATCTCTCTTATTCAAGTAAGACACCGACAATATTTGAATTAATAATAAATATAGTCATGGATTATGAGATAACCTTTATTAATAGCATCCCATATTATAATAAGACAATTTACTGATGGACATCTAATTCTAATATTAACAAGAGTAGAATACAAAAAATACAAAGCTCACACTAAATACAACAGATAATAATTAATAAATAATTTTATTCATTATAAAACTGGTCACTGAATTATGGGACAACCTTCGATAATCACACCAGATATTGTGGGACAATTTGCCAATGAACAATGATCACTTAATTCTAATCCCCACCAATTCGCTCCATATATATTCTGAAACTGAAGAGAGACACTAAGCAGAAGAATAAAAAATGCACAACCCGCATCAAGTCCAACAGATAATAGATAATTATATCTAGTCCACCATTCTCTATGTTTATGATAAATGAAATAGTTGAAGAGGAAACCAATAATAAACCAGCTCCAATAACCCAACATTCCGCCGAAAGGTAGAACAAGAGCGGCACTGAATATAATTGGAAAGTTAATGAGTCCAATCCATTTCTTTTCAGGATACTTGTGTGATAATAACCAAATGGGAATTGGTGCAACGAGTCCTATTAGAGCAAAGATGAAGACTACTGAGTACATGCCATCGGGATAAAACGTCTTGCTAGGTCCAACAAGCCCCCATGTTACCCCAGAGAGGTACAATACTTTTTCACTAGGACATGTCCAAGGACTTCCCGCTGGAAGTAAGTCTGGTTGACAAATATTGTCTATTGATCGGAGCATCCACCATGCTATGCCAAAATCAGTGAAGCATGAAATCGTGGTGCCTAAAATCTACAGTCATCATTTTTTTTAAAAAAAAATTATTATATATATATATATATATAACTAAAGATGAATAAAATGACCAGCCAGTAATAGAAGAAAGGGAATGATTTTACCATAAGGTGAAATAAGATTTTTGGAGGAATCTTCATATAGTGTGATGCTTTGAAGCTAGATATAGCAGAGGCTGCCACTAGGTGAGCCTCTGATCCATATAATTTGAAAGCCATGTTGGCTAGAGGTTTGCCTGGATTCAAGTATCCAATGATGGCTTCCAATAGCAAATCTAATGTGAATCCCTATAGGCCACACATAAAGTTACTAGTTAGTTAAAATGTATATTCAATAATCAACAACTTCATTAATTATTAATTATATAGATTAGTGCGCACCGAACCAGCAATTGCTTCGAGTATACATTCCAATGGAAGGAACAGAAAAACCAAAGCGCATGCCAACAAAACTTCCCAGTAACGAAGCTGAAATTGACCTCCAAAACCTTCACATACCAGAATTGCCATGCCGATCATAGACAACAATATGGAGTAAAACCACCACTGAGGAATAGATTCATAATTTTGCTTCATTAGCCTCCCATGCACATCTAGCTCATCATCGTCTTTATATGCTTTCTTAAATTTTTGCCACAGTGATCTGCAGAGAGATTACTACAACGATCAACTGGACTGTGAATACATCGATTAGAATGTGACAAAATGAATACGTACCTCCCATAAAAAAGAGTCATCTGAGAAATAGAGGATGTGTATTGAGCAAGAGTAAATGCGTAACAATAAAGCAGAGAAGTAGTGAAGTATATCTTGGAGTACTTATCATAGGCTTCTTGATTAAACGTGAGAGTGTTAGAATCTATAATTCTTGAGACATTGTATTTGTGCCCATGAGAATCATAGATATTGGTCGAAAACAGTGGAAACTTTCTTGCTTCATATGCATTACTCCAATAAGAGAAGGGTATAATAATGTATGTGATCACGATAAATCCAATCAAACTATTGAATATCACAAATGAAGGGAGAACCAAAGGGCTTCCTAAAAAACTTGTTATAGTCATCCAATCAAGCGAAATTGATCCAATGCCGAGTCCATTCATCCCGGAACCAATTTGTTGTGCAGTGATTGAATCCTTCCATATCCAACACACAAAGGAGAGAGCAGCAATAGACTGGAAGAAATAAGCAGGGATGATGCTGTAAACGAAAATCGCAGCAAAGACAATAAAAAAGAATTGATAACGTGATAACCCTCCCTTAGGCCTCTTATCTTGCTCATGTAATGCCCTACAGATAAAAATTACATATCATTCTCATTTCATCCTATGCTTAATAATTCATTAGGAAAAACAACATAACATACCTGTAAAATGAGATATTGGCAAGTACACTGGGCCACCACATATACGTTGAATCCACAAAAAATTTTAGAAACAAACCAGCAAATCCGTAACCCAAGAACTGTATAAATTGAATGTTAAATATATAGTCACTTTTCTTCTTTCTTGTATATGATTACTTCTTATAATAAATTTGGTACCTGAGTTGATATAACCAAGAGCAAAGCGGGTAAAATATGAATTTCTTTGTGGTAAAAGATCTTGGCTACACTGATATTGGAAAAGCCTGGACTGCCTACCGAATTAACAAATATGGACATGGCGATATGTTCTTTGATATTGAAGGAGCACGGATTCAGCGAAAAACTCCATCTTGTGCACGGGATTCTCACAACTTTATTTGGCAAAACTCTGGCTAACAAACTACATCCAACATACAAGAAGATATCGATACAAACGGACGATATGTTGATGAACTGCTGCCTGAAAGAAGAGATTCGAAGCAACACCGACTGCAAGATGCAGAGTGGAACACCAAGAATCCATATGCGGAATGTTAACACTTGCAACGTTGGATCGTCCGTCGAAGGAACTATCAGTCGCACTTGTTCGATTGGCGAGTCATCCATCTTAGAAAATAATTTAACACGATTATATTAATTATTAGTGGAGGATAGATTCAACGATACAAGAAAAAGTTGATTTTACCTTCTTTTAAGATGTCCATATGCATTGATAAAGGTCACAAAGGAAAGATAGTGATGCTATTCTAGGTAAATCTATTCTTTACTCTTCGCAACTGATTGCCTATATTCAACTTTAATTTTCTTCCATTAATACCAACTGTGTTCGTTGTTTGCCTAACATACATATTAGAATCTAAAATTTTGACAAGTAAAGAATGAAAAAATAGAAAGATAATTGAATGAAAAATATTATTATTATTATTATTTTATTTTTAATATAATTAATAATATAATTATTTGATTTATTAATTTATTTTATTCAATTTATGATGAAATAAAATAAAATTTAAATGATAACATAGCAGAAAATGAAATATATCCGATCTAATAAAAATTTAATTATTATTATTATTATTTATTCTTTTATAATCCAGATATTTAAATTTTATTCAATTAATCTTGGATGTAGACCGTATTGCCACTAATTCGATTTACAAGTAAATTTAAAACTACATTTAGAGTTTGATTTTTTTTATTTAGCTTGATTATATTTGTGGATGTTGGCAATTTATCGGCTCAATTGGTTTTCCAATTTATTTAGCTCATTTGATTTGTTTAAATAAACGGTCCAATTGACTCTCACTTGACTTGTGGACTTGACAAGTTATCAGGCCAATTCGTTAGTTCATATCCCCAATCCAGTTATTTTTGTACTGAATTTTAATTTCATTCCTGAGCCACGACAATTGTTGTTGCTGACCTACCAACCGGGGCATGGAAAAAATAATGATCAACTAGATAACATCGAATTTAGATAACTAATTTGACTTATGGAGTTTTTTTTATTACTGTCAGGATAAATCAAGAAGTGCTCATGATGAATGTCCCAGAAGTCCAATATCTAATGGTTGTACTATATTTAAAGAAAAATTTTCTATAAAATATGTTGCAGTTGGAGATCAAACTGTAGATACCTGGATGATAATACCCTTTCGCTGCATCATAACGAGGGTGAGCTCTGGGGCATCTAGGTTTGATGCAGATGCAACATAATTGAATTAAGGGCAAAAGAGCCAAGGTTACTAAGGGCATCCGTAGTCATAAACTACTTACAGAGATTTATTCCCTCCATTACATCACTGTCACGTCAAAAATTAAAAATCTCATTCATTTTAAAAAGCTCTTTCTACTATCATAAACATTTCCAATAAATTTTTCATGATCCTACTATCAATTTACTTATTTATATTTATATTTTTCACTCATCTTTATTTATAATTTCATTTACTATATATAATATTAATTAATATTTTAATTTAATATTTATAATTATATTAGTATTTTAAATTTTATACATTTATTTATGTGAAAATAATAATTCAATAAAAATAAACAAATATTTAACAAAAATATAAATAAATAAAAAATTTAAAAATATTAAATAGGGCAGTAAGGACTTGCTGACCTGTTGTCCTGATGAGTGTGTCAAGAGGGAGAGCACAAATCCTCTTTGTAGCTTTTTTTTAAAAGGTATAAAATATTTACAAGATTTTGGGATGAGTTTATTGAAAAAGTTAGTAGGGTGTAGTTTATAATAGAGGGTTTATAGCATAAACTCCATGCTATAAATGTAAGATATATTTTAAGACGGTAGAAAATGACATAAGCTTGATCTCATAATCAAGATTTCTACCGTTGAGCGGATCTTATCAAGTATATGAACGAATTCAAAGAATAAGAATTACCTGTGTTGAGTGCCGACATAATTGAAAACTCGATCTTCACCTCTTATGCTCTACGAGGGGAGATGGATTTCCGTGTGTATTTCTTAGGGCTGCCGTAAGCCGTCGTCGTGTGTAAGAGTATGTAAAAAATACACCCAAATAGGCTAGATGTAAGTGTCTATTTATAATAACAACAAACTCTAATATTAATTCTTAACAGGTAGAGCAAGAGGTGAGACCGACCCAATAAGAAATACAATCACTAGTCCGTTCATCAAGGCTTTAGTAATTGGGCTAATTAAATAAATTATTAAGGAATAACCCAATAATTATAATTTGTAGGCCAATATCATGGATTGGACCCCGTTGAATCCAACATTCTCCCACTTGGCCAAAGGACATAATTAGCTTCAAAATAGGTTTAATATACCGACAACATTATATCCTTAATAATCCACATCATCTAAATGTTTGATCGGATATAGGCCAAGATCTAAAATCATATGTAACAGATTCATTCCTAACTCATAATTTTAGACTGTCGATGTTATGGTTCAATAAACATAAGTGATCCTTCAGTGATTTATTTATAATGCTTAATGTTAATGCGCAAATAAAGGCAATAAATCACATGATCATAAATAGGATCCAAAACATTACAAATATGATCACAAATCAATATCCAAATCAAATAAATGTACTCTCAAAATTAAAGGTTACAAAAAGTCCCAAGTTATGCACATGCTCGTGAAACATCTTAGGAGGCAAGGCTTTTGTCAATGGGTCCACCACCATAGCACTAGTACTAATGTGCTCAATGGATATTAACTCGTTTTAGATCCTTTCCTTCACAACAAGGTACTAAATGTCAATATGCTTGGAAGCACTACTTAACTTGTTGTTCTTAAAAAAGAATACTACAGCTTGGTTGTCGCAAAATATTTTTAGTGGTCTGGACATATAATTCACCACTTGAAGCCCCATGATAAAATTTTTAATCCATATAGCATGGCACGACGCTTCATAACAGGCTACAAATTTTGCTTCCATGGTAGAAGAAGCTGTAATAGTCTGCTTTGTACTTTTCCATGAAATAGGAGGTCCAGATAACATAAAAACATATCCAAATGTAGTTTTTCTAGTATTGAGGCATCATGCGTAGTCAGAATCAGAATATCCAATGGCCTCGAGAAAATCTGATCTCCTATAAATGAGCATGAAATCTTTTATACCCTGTAAGTATCGCATAACTTTCTTGGCATTCTTCCAATGATACATTCCTGGATTAATTTGGTATCGACCAAGTATGCTAACATTTATGCGATATCTAGATGCGTACACACTTGAGCATACATTAAACTTCCTATAGCAGATGCGTAAGGAAATTGCTCCATCTCATTAAGCGCTAACAGGGTCCTAGGACATTGTGATAAACTGAACCTGTTGCCTTTATAGACTGGTGCAAGTGTGGAAGAACAATTATGCATGTTGAATCTTTTTAGAATCTTTTTAATATAGGCTCTTTGAGATAGACCCAACATACCACGAGATCTATCCCGATGAATTTCAATGCCTATAACATAAGAGGCTTCATCGAGATCTTTTATATCAAATTTACTTGATAGAAAATTTTTTGTCTCTCGTAACATGACTAAATCATTACAGGCAAGTAAAATATCATCCACATACAGTACGAGAATTATAAATTTGCTCCCACAGATTCGCATAAAAATGCATTGGTCGATAACATTCTCCTTGAAACCAAATTTGATGATCACCTCTAGAAACTTCAAATACCACTGTCGAGATGACTTCTTAAGACCATAAATGGATTTCTTAAGTTTGCATACCATTTGTTCCTTACCCTCAACCATAAATCCTTCTGGTTGTGTCATATAAATATCTTCATGCAAGTCACCATTAAGGAATACAGTTTTGATATCCATTTGTTAGCTCGGGAAGAATCCGATGTTCGAACCTGAGTTTTGATAATGACAAAGGGTTCAAAGTTAAGGTTATTTGTGATCTAACGTGTTTGAATGAGTTTGCAGGAAAGTCCTAAGTGTACTTAGGCAAAAATCCTAGCTACAGTTAGGCAGGTGAAAAGGTCGAGCGCTTCGGGCAAAAGTCCTAGAGTCGGGAGACTCTAGGTGGAAAGTCCTGGTGTCACGAACCAAGTGGAAGACTGGACGTGTTGTGGAGCAGGCGTCCAGCAGAAAGTCCTGGAGCCTCGGGCGCTGACCAAAAGTCTAGTCGGTCTGGAGGACCAGTCTGGCAACATGTAAACTCTCCTAAGTGGAGTAGGTGAGGACGCGTTCCCTGGTGAGGGAACAGTAGACGTCGGTTTAACCTAGGATTTCTGGAGGTGAAATCCGAAGTCAGAACCGGATAGTCCAAAAACTATCAAATACTTTATTCATGTCTTTATTGTGTTAACTTGGTTTTGCATGGTATGGTTAGTTTCTTGGACTAACATATTTTGCAGGAAGCGAATTGAACACTTTTGCCTGGGATGAACAGTACTTGAGGCGCCCTCCATGGAGCTTGGAGGCACCTCGGGTGCACTAGTCAAAGACCTCCACGCAGTAGGCGCGAGGCCGCCCTCCATGGAGCTTGGAGGCACCCTGGATGCTGGATGGAGGGTACCCTCCATGGAGGTTGGAGGCACCCTCAGGTGGATAGATTGTAGGTGAAGCAGAGCTTATCCACATTGCGGATCCGGTGGAGTTGAGGCACCTCCCATGGACATTGGAGGCACCCTCAACGAGCTATATAAGCTTGTCTCAAGCAGCAGCCATAGCATAACACAATCTGGCAATCCTTCTTACGTGTACTGCTCAAAGATCGATTCGACAAAACTATTACTCAACCCCAACGACCAGAAGCTTCAATTTTATTGTCTAAGTTGTCGGTATCATTTTCTTTATTTCTTTAATATTGTAATTCAAAATTGTAATTTTCTGAACTGATATTAATTGCCCAAAGTAAACACTCAACGAGTGTGAGCCTTGGAGTAGGAGTCGCCATATGCTCCGAACTAAGTAAAACTCTTGGTGTTCGTGTGTTTGCATTGTTATTTTATTTCTGTTGCGTATTACTCAAAAGTTTTCCGAAACAAACGTGAAAGCCACGAGCGCTATTCACTCTCCCCCTCCCTTCTAGCGCTTTCAATCCTACACAATTTGATGTAGCTCTAAGTCAAAATGAGCTACAAGGGCCATAATTATACAGAACGAATCCTTTTAGACACGAGTGAGAAGGTTTCATTATAATCAATACCTTCTGTTTGCGTAAACCCTTTAGCAACCTAACGGGCCTTGTACCGTTCGACATTTCCTTAAGGATTCAGTTTGGTTTTAAAAACCCACTTACAACTTATCGGTTTGAATCCTTGAGGTAAGTCTACAAGGTCCCACACATTATTTAATTTCATTGATGTCAACTCCTCGTTCGTGGCTTCAAGCCACTGAGGTGTTTGGTCATCTATCATTACATCATTAAATGATGTGAGATCATTCCCAATAGAATTATCATAGCCATCGAAATGGATAAAGTCATCAAGAGTAGTTGGCTTTCTCACTCGTTCTGACCTTCGTAAAGGTGGGTCATGAACAATAATAGGAGAAGGTTCATCAATGTGGTCTGAAACATTAGGCATCATCTCATTATTTGATGATTTCCCATAAAATCAAGGATAATCAAATCTCTTGAAATAATGGGAACATTTAAAATTTCATGTTCCTCTTCAAGAATATTTTTGCGAGACGTGTTATCACCACAATTATCAACATCTTCCAAAAATATTACATGTCTAGTTTCGATTATTCTTGTGGTATGTGATGGATAATAAAATCGATAACACTTTGAACGTTCTGGGTAACCGACGAAATAACAACTTATTGTCTTAGGATCAAGCTTTCGTACATTTGGGTTGTAAATTTTAGCCTCTGCTTGACATCCCCATACATGCATATACCAATATTTGGTTTCATTTATGCCCATATTTCATAAGGTGTTTTAGGTGTATCTTTAGTAGGAACACGATTTAGTATATGCATAGCTGTCTTAAGAGCCTCAACCCAAAGATACTCTGGTAGAGAAGTTTGACATATCATATATCGTACCATATCCATAAGGGTACAATTACGTCTCTCAGCAACACCATTTTGCTGAGGCGTGCCCGACATAGAAACCTGAGCAATAATGCCATATTCTTTCATAAATAAGGCAAAAGGTCCAAGATTATGACCCAAGTCGACGAATCTTCCATAATATTCTCCTCCTCTATCAGATCGAACCACTTTAATCTTTTGATCAAGTTGGTTTTCATCTTCAGATTTATAATTCTTAAAAACTTAGAGTGCTTCAGATTTTTCACGAAAGAGATAAATATATCCATAACGAGAATGGTCATCAATAAGGTGATTAAATAGCGATGCCCATGAATACCAAGAGTATAAGGACCACTAATATTAGTGTGAATCAGTTCAACTTCTGGTGGCGCCATGTTTATTCTTTTGTGTAAAATTTCCTTTAATACACTTAATACATGTATCAAAATTAGTGAAATCTAATGAATGAAGTATTCCATCTTTAATGAGACGTTGCATTCTGTCCCGAGATATATGGCCCAAACGTTCATGCCATAGTATTGAAGAATTCTCATCCATTAATTTTATTTTGTTGCTGATTTGGGCTATATAATTTTCATGCATGGATTCCAATATACTCGCAGAAGAAGCATTTAAACATAATTTAAAGAGATCTCTCTCTAAAATACTAGAACCAACAATTTTGTTATTTAACGAAATGGTAAAAGCTTTATTCTCGAACAAGACAGAATAACCATGAGCGATAAGTCGAGAAACTAAAATAAAGTTTTTTTTTGTAATAGTGGGAACATAAACAGTATTAAATAAATCCAGTTTGAAACCACTCTCCAAAACTAAAGGGAGAGTTCCTACGGCTTCAACTGGAATTTTATTTTCATTTCCAACCAAAACGTTGCATTCTCCTTTATTTAGCTTCCTCATGAAATGGAATCCCTGCAATGAACAAGTAATATGTATAGAAGCACCACTATCAATCCACCATGTATCAGTAGGAACATTTGCAAGAAATGATTCATAACAAACATAACTAGACATTTTATCCTTTTTAGCTAACCACCCCTTGAATTTTGGACAATCCTTCCGAAAATGAGTAGGCTGGCGACAAAAGTTACATTTGTGAGTCTTGGAGGCTGAAGTCTTTTCCTTATTTCCGTCATTATTTTTCTTCACATGTCTTTTGTGCTTTCCATACAATTTCCGTTTCTTGCCCTGTCGTTGAGTGGTAAAGTGGGCACTATCAGGTGTCTCAGCCTTAAGTCTTTCTTCTTCCTGATCACACATACTGATCAGTTTGCTCATTTTCCATTTCTCCTTCTGAGTATTATAGTTGATCTTGAAAGGACCAAACTGAGAAGGAAGAGATGTCATAATGAAATGAACGAGAAAGCCCTCAGAGATCTCCATGTCCATGCATGCCCTTAAGCTGAACAGCCATATCATTCATTCTTAGGATATGCCCACAAACACCACCAAGGTCGTTGTACTTAGAAGTTACCATTTTGATGATCAGTGTGGTAACAAGTGCTTTAGAGGAACTCTAAAACTGCTACTCAATGGAATCAAGGAAGTCCTTAATATTTTTAGAATCAAGCACGCCTTCTCGAATATCCGATGATATGGAATCTTTCATTATCATAAGTGACAAACGGTTGGACCTTTCCCACTGATCCGACAGTAAGGACGGGGGACCCCCTTTGTGGGGAGCCAATGACACGTGGAGGTCAAAAGTCAGAAGGGTCAGCATGAGGTTCATCCGATCGGAGAAGGGTTGGGTCGATCGGCCGAATGGGTCCGGGCGGAATCAAAGACAACCCGACGGGGAGTCGGGTTTCCGACGCTCATGGTGAACAGGGTCGCCAGGCCGAGCGGGTAGTCCGCTCGGCCGAGGTGTAAAAAAGCAATGCTGTGAAGGAACAATCTCAGCCGAGCACGCGATGGAGTGAAATCTTCCCGGTCGGACCGATACCTACGTCCGGTCGGGTCGATGCCTGCCGAGCGGATGGACGCTCGGCTCGGGGAAAAAAGAGACAAGGACAAGGGGACATTGGGGAACATCTTCTGACAACAGGCATGTTCGACGACCAAGCCATACGCAGAATCTTACGACGGAAGGTTCTGCTGTCCCATCAGAAAGGTGCTCAAACTGTAGCAGTATGGTGTCAGACATGCTCCTCTGGTAAGCCCATATTGAGGTATGGTAAAGGACACGTGTACGCCTCGACAGGTGTGCACAAGCCTCCCTAGAGCTCTATATAAGAGCCCACAAACTTCACCGGAGGTACACAATCTCGCATCTTTGGAGCCACTTCCTCGTTTTCCTCTTGTCTGACTTGAGCATCGGAGGGTCGTCGCCGGGAACCCCTTCCCGGCTTGACTTCCTTGCAGGTTCGCCGGAGATCCATACGGCCGGTCAGAGATCCACATCATCAGTTGGAAGAGCGCCACGTGCCCAGCGTCTATCGACTCAGCGTTCGGACAGGATCAAATTGGCGCCGTCTGTGGGAACGCACCTGCATCCGAGCGGAAGAGATGGACGAAGTTGGACGACCGCACACCGTGATGCTCTCCCAGGAGGAGCTTGACGCTCTAATCGAGGCAAGAGCAGCTAAGCTCGTGGAGCAACAGAAACAGAAGGCGCAAGCTGAGCGGCTAGAGCAACAAGCGACGTCAGCGTCAGGAGGCCGAGCGGAAGCACTGCTTGCCCTGGTTCCATTTCATCGGGCCCTATTCCGTACGCCTCCTGAAGTCGCAATAGTTAGCCGTGATCGAGGATCTTCATCCGACGAGGCGCCCAGGCGAGACTACAGAAAAGGCAAGGCTCCCTGAACGGACGCTTCCCCAGAGCGGATCAACCGGCAGTTTTCAGAGGCCATCCTGCGGGACCCTCTGCCCAAGCATTATGTGCCCCCGGCGATCGGGGAATACAACAGAACCACCGACCCGGACGATCATCTAGGAAAGTTCGACAACACATCTACACTACATCAACACACAGATGGAGTGAAATGTCGGGTGTTCCTTACTACCCTCTCGGGATCGACGCAACGATGGTTCCAGAGGCTGCCAGACGGATCCATCACCAGCTTTAAAGAGTTCCGCATCGCTTTTCTCCATCATTTTGCGAGCAGTCGGCGTTACCAGAAGACCAGTATTAGTCTATTTGCCATCAAGCAAGAGCCCAGGGAGCCGCTCCGAGCTTACATCCAGCGATTCAACCGGGTGGCCATGGATATTCCAACGGCCACCTCAGAAACAATGATGAATGCGTTCATGCAAGGCCTTGTGGACGGTGACTTCTTCCGTTCACTTATTTGAAAGCCACCCCGAGACTATGATCATATGTTACACTGGGCCAATGAATACATTAATGTGGAGGAAACCCAGGCGGCCCGAAGAAAAGAAGCTCCAACTGAGCGGCTAGCCCCTGCCGAGCGGAAGCCGCTCACTGGCCACCAGCCGCCCAGAGGACCGCGAGCCGAAGCAGTCCGCCCTCACCACGCAAGGTCTCACGTTATCCAAGAGGTAGCTGCCGAGTAGCCCAAACCAAAAAAGAAGGTATGGACCCCCATGTTTTGCTCCTTCCACCGGACCGACACGCATAACACACGAGATTGCCGAAGTCTTCCTCTGATCGCCCACCCCGCTCCCCGGAGTGGCCGTCGTCGATCGCCATCATCCGACAGGCGACAGCGACACCTTGAAGCCGATCGACGTATATCTAGAAAGTCTCCCGAGCGGTATTATCCTCAAGGGCATGAGGACAATCCCCGGGTATCTAAGGAGCGGCCTAGGCCGTCCGCCCGGGAGGAAGAAAATAGAAGCAACACGTCCCGGGGCGAAATCAACATCATCTCTGGCGGACCGACCGGAGGCGACTCCAACAGAGCAAGGAAGGCGAGTGTCAAGCAGCTCAAGATCCATGCGGTCGGTTGCAGTCAAGAACGGGCGAGCGGGCCCGAAATCAGCTTCAGGCCCAGGAACCTGGAGGGAGTCGAAGTGCCACATGACGACGCCCTAATCATCAAAGCGGTAATAGCTAACTATACTATTCATCGCATTTTCATCGATACAGGCATCTCGGTCAACATTATATTTAAAAAGGCCTTCGACCAACTATAAATTGATCGAGCTGAGTTGCTGCCCATGACAACCCCCCTCTACGGGTTTACGAGCAATGAAGTTCTACCGGTCGGACAGGTCCGACTGGCTATTTCGCTGGGAGAAGAGCCGCTCAGAAGGACACGGACTGCCAACTTCGTCGTGGTCGACTCTCCTTCCGCATACAATGTTATCCTGGGGAGACTAGCGCTCAGTGAGTTCCGAGCGGCTGTCTCCACCTTCTACCAGAAAATTAAGTCCCGGTTAAAGACAAAGTTGGAGAAGTGCGAGGAGACCAGCTGGCGACTCGACGATGCTACGTCGAAATGGTCTGAGCCAAAGCTAATTCGTCGCGGAAGACGCCACGGATCAAGGTGAACGCCATAACCGAAAAACCACCCTCTTTGATTTATGAAGAAAAAGAGGAGGTGCAGATCCACCCGACCCGATCGGAGGCCACCACATTCATTGCGGCTGATCTGGAGGCAAGCCAGAAAAAGGAGATGATCAAATGTCTCCAGAGAAACTGCGACGTCTTCGTTTGGTCGACGCATGAGCTGCCGGGAATTTCGCCAAGTATAGCACAACATGAGCTTCACGTCCGACCGGACGCTCGGCCGGTGAAGCAAAGGAAGAGGGATTTTAGCGCTGAACAAAACGCCATCATCCGAGCGGAAGTCGAGAAGCTCTTGGAAGCCGGCCATATAAGGGAGGTCCAGTTCCCGAGCTGGCTCGCAAATGTAGTGCTAGTCTCCAAGCCGGGCAACAAGTGGAGGGTTTGCATCGATATCCAGGATCTCAACAAAGCATGCCCAAAGGATTTCTACCCTCTGCCCCGGATTGATCAACTGGTGGACTCCACAGCCGGGTGCGAGCTGATATGCATGCTAGACGCCTATCAGGGCTACCATCAGGTGCCGCTCGCCCGAGAAGATCAAGAGAAGGTCAGCTTCATCACAACCGACGACACTTACTGTTACAATGTAATGCCGTTCGGACTGAAGAACGCGGGAGCCACCTACCAGCGCTTAATGAACAAGGTATTCAAGGAGCAGATCGGATGCAATTTAGACGTGTATGTGGATGATATTCTCATCAAGTCTCTCCGAGAGGCTGATCTTTTTATGGACATGGAGGAGACCTTCCGAACGCTGAGGAAGTATGAAGTCAAGCTGAACCCTCAAAAATGTTTGTTCGGAGCAAAAGGCGGGCGTTTCTTGGGCTATATAGTGACCGAGCGGGGCATAGAGGCAAATCCCAGCAAGGTAAAAGCGTTGCAAGATATGCCGCCCCCAA
The DNA here is from genome assembly GCF_018446385.1 of Zingiber officinale. Taxonomy (NCBI): domain Eukaryota; kingdom Viridiplantae; phylum Streptophyta; class Magnoliopsida; order Zingiberales; family Zingiberaceae; genus Zingiber; species Zingiber officinale. Next base: position 22,156,361 of record NC_055989.1, read on the forward strand.
GAAATCTGAGGGAAGTACAGCGTTTGACCGGGCGGATAACTGCATTATCAAGATTCATCTCTAAGACTGCCGACCGGAGTCTCCCTTTTTTCAAGATCTTATGCAAAACTACTAAGTTTCATTGGGACGAAGAATGCGATCGGGCGTTTGAGGAGCTGAAGACATACCTGAACTCCTTACCCGTGTTAGCCAAGCCAGCTGTAGGTGAGTCGCTCTGTATTTATTTATCTTCAACCGAGCAGGCAGTAGGCTCGGCGTTAGTGAGGACGAGCGGTGAAGAACAACCCGTGTACTTCTTGAGCCATATTCTAAAAGATGCTGAATCTCGCTACACTGGGCTCGAGAAGTTGGCTTTTGCTTTGGTCCTCACCGCTCGGAGATTGCGTCCTTATTTCCTGGCACATACAATCATCGTCTGGACAAATAGCCCATTGGGAAGAGTGCTGCTGAATCCAGAAGCGTCCGGATAGCTCATCAAATGGACAACGGAGTTGAGTGAATTTGACATTCAGTATCAACCCCGTTCGGCGATAAAGGCGCAGTCCTTAGCAGATTTTGTTACCGAAGTGTAAAATCCTGAACCCGAAGCTATCTGGAAAATATTTGTGGATGGATCGTCCACTCGGCACGGAAGCGGAATTGGTGTGCTATTACTCTCCCCCCAAGAAGAACGGATGCACCTATCCGTCCGGCTGAACTACAAAGCCACAAATAATGAAGCGGAGTATGAGGCCCTCATAGCCGGCTTGCAGGCAGCCCGACATGTAGGAGCTGGTCGGGTGACACTCCATTCAGACTCCCAGCTGGCCGCCCAGCAGCTCTCGGGCACTTTTGAGATTAACAACGCTTGGCTCAAGCTCTACGCTGAGGCCTTCGAAAAGCTCAAGGCCCACTTCAGAGAAGTCATTATCCAGAAGATACCCCGAGCAGAGAACCAGGCGGTAGATGAGTTAGCCAAGCTCGCAAGTTCAATTGTTGGATCGAAAAGAATTTAGATATCTCCACAATAGCATGATATTGTCCACTTTGGGCCTAGACCCTCATGACTTTGCTCTTGGGATCTCCCCAAAAGGCCTCATGCCAATGGAGATATCTTTTCTCTTATAAACCCATGATCTTTCCCATGTGTTTCCAATATGGGACTATGTTTGCAACCTTGCAAACCCAACAATCCCCCCCTCAAACAAAGGACCATAGGCTTCCCACGTCCGATCCTCGACCCACCAGGTCTTTCTGCCCCTCGGTCCACCCGACCTACTAGGACTTCCTTGCCTAGTCGCAACTAGGACTTCCTGCCTGGTGTCTGGTCCTCTTGATCCGAACATAGGAGCCCCCACTTTCTTTGTTCGAGGTCAATATTGTACCTACATGGCTCAATCAAACCATAGCTCTTGTGCACAGTTGGCGGTTAAACCTTCTTGCAGTCCGGGCTCTGATACCAATTGTTGGATCGAAAAGAATTTAGATATCTCCACAATAGCATGATATTGTCCACTTTGGGCCTAGACCCTCATGGCTTTGCTCTTGGGCTCTCCCCAAAAGGCCTCATGCCAATGGAGATATCTTTTCTCTTATAAACCCATGATCTTTCCCATGTGTTTCCAATATGGGACTATGCTTGCAACCTTGCAAACCCAACAAATATCACCGGTCATCATCTAGCAGTCGATTGAGCAAGTATCCTTGGTGGCACACATTGACCGGATGGAGGGCCTCGCATTCCCGAGCGATTGGAGGATATCCATCATAGAATTTCTGCGCTTAGGTGCGACACCGTCCGATCGGGAGGAAGCCCATCTATTGAGGAGGAGAGTCGGTCGGTTCACACTCGTTGGAGACCAACTCTACAAGAATGCTTTCTCCCACCCACTTTTGAAGTGTGTGAGCTCGGAGGACGCTGAGTACATCCTCCAGGAAGTGCACCAAGGATCGTGTGGAGGGCATCCAGGCGGGCGATCGCTGGCTAGGAAGATCCTGCTGGCCGGGTACTTCTGGCCAACCCTGCAAGCAGACGCCGCTCGGACCGTCGCGATGTGCCTCTCCTGCCAGAAGTACCACAACGTCTCCCACCGACCGACGGAGGAGATGAAAGCATCTACAGTGTCCTGTCCGTTCGATCAGTAGGGAATGGATATCGTAGGTCCGTTCCTTATGGCGACCGGTCAGCGGAAGTTTCTACTAGTGGCGGTCAACTACTTTTCCAAATGGGTGGAGGCCGAGCCACTGGCCAAGATCACCGAACAGATGGTTAAAAGGTTTATCTGGCAGCATATAATATGTCGGTTCGGCATTCCTCACCGGCTCATATATGATAACGGGCGACAGTTCATCGGGAAGCAGCTTGAAGAATGGTGCAAAAGTTATGGCATAGAACAACACTTTACTTCCGTGGCGTATCCCCAAAGCAACGGCCAAGCTGAAGTAACCAATCGAGAAATTCTCAGAATTCTTCGGGCTCGACTTGACCACATAGGAGGAAGTTGGGTGGACGAGCTGCCGGGTGTCCTGTGGGCTATCCGCACGACCCCAAAGGAGGGAACGGGCGTCACGCCATTCCATTTAGTGTACGGCGGCGAAGCAGTTATCCCAATTGAAGTCGGCGTAGAGTCCGTCCGGATCCAGAACTATGATGATGACAATGCCGAGCGGAGGAAGATGGAGTTGGACCTGATCGACGAAGAGCGAGCCAAGGCGTCCGTCCAGCTGATGGCGTACTGGCAGAGAATGAAACAGAACTACAACCGGCGTGTGATCCCTAGAGCATTTCAGGTCGGCGACCTAGTGTGGAAGAAAGTAAAGCCGGTCGGGGACGTTGGCAAGTTGGAGGCTACTTGGGCGGGCCCCTTCAAAGTCATTGAAAAGCTCCGCTCGGGTGCCTATTATCTGGAGGATGAAGACGGACGACAACTGGATCGACCATGGAGCACGAACCACCGCCAGCCTTACCGGGCAGGGTGAAAGGTGCGCCAATGTAATGTATGCTGTATGCTTTCCGTTCGGCTGTATACTTGAAATGCAGGAGTAAAAATCAGAAACTTAACGTAAGTATAGGGCCTCGTCAGCCGAATCGGAAGACCGTCGAGCTCCGACGTTAAATATCGAGAGTCGAACCGGCGACTATAAACCCTCCGGTCGGAAGAACCGTCGAGCTCCGACGTTAAATATCGAGAGTCGCACCGGCGACTATAAACCCTCCCACCGGAGAATCGTCGAGCTCCGACGTTAAATATCGAGAGTCGAACCGGCGACTATAAACCCTCCGGTCGGAAGAACCGTCGAGCTCCGACGTTAAATATCGAGAGTCGCACCGGCGACAATAAACCCTCCGACCGGAGAATCGTCGAGCTCCGACGTTAAATATCGAGAGTCGCACTGGCGACTATAAACCCTCCGGCCGGAGAACCGTCGAGCTCCGACGTTAAATATCGAGAGTCGCACCGGCGACTATAAACCCTCCGGCCGGAAGACCGTCGAGCTCCGACGTTAAATATCGAGAGTCAAACCGGCGACTATAAACCCTCCAGTCGGAAGAACCGTCGAGCTCTGACGTTAAATATCGAGAGTCGCACCGGCGACTATAAACCCTCCGGTCGGAAGAACCGTCGAGCTCCAACGTTAAATATCGAGAGTCGCACCGGCGACTATAAACCCTCCAGTCGGAAGAACCGTCGAGCTCCAACGTTAAATATCGAGAGTCGCACCGGCGACTATAAACCCTCCGGCCGGAAGACCGTCGAGCTCCGACGTTAAATATCGAGAGTCGAACCGGTGACTATAAAACCTCCGGTCGGAAGAACTGTCGAGCTCCGACGTTAAATATCGAGAGTCGCACCGGCGACTATAAACCCTCCGGTCGGAAGAACCGTCGAGCTCCGACGTTAAATATCGAGAGTTGAACCGGTGACTATAAACCCTCCGGTTGGAATACCGTCGAGCTCCAACGTTAAATATCGAGAGTCGCACCGGCGACTATAAACCCTCCGGCCGGAAGACCGTCGAGCTCCGACGTTAAATATCGAGAGTCGAACCGGCGACTATAAACCCTCCGGTCGGAAGAACTGTCGAGCTCCGACGTTAAATATCGAGAGTCGCACCGGCGACTATAAACCCTCCAGTCGGAAGAACCGTCGAGCTCCGACGTTAAATATCGAGAGTCGAACCGGCGACTATAAACCCTCCGGTCGGATTACCGTCGAGCTCCGACGTTAAATATCGAGAGTCGCACCGACGACTATAAACCCTCCGGCCGGAAGACCGTCGAGCTCCGACGTTAAATATCGAGAGTCGAACCGGCGACTATAAACCCTCCGGTTGGAGAACCATCGAGCTCCGACGTTAAATATCGAGAGTCGCACCGGTGATTATAAACCCTTCGGCCGGAGAACCGTCGAGCTCCGACGTTAAATATCGAGAGTCGAACCGGCGACTATAAACCCTCCGGCCGGAAGACCGTCGAGCTCCGACGTTAAATATCGAGAGTCGCACCGGCGACTATAAACCCTCCGGCCGGAAGACCGTCGAGCTCCGACGTTAAATATCGAGAGTCGCACCGGCGACTATAAACCCTCCGGCCGGAAGACCGTCGAGCTCCGACGTTAAATATCGAGAGTCGCACCGGTGACTATAAACCCTCCGGCCGGAAGACCATCGAGCTCCGACGTTAAATATTGAGGGTCGCACCGACGACTATAAACCCTCCGATCGGAAGGCCGTCGAGCTCCGAAGTTAAATATCGAGAGTCGAACCGGCGACTATAAACCCTCCGGCCGGAAGACCGTCGAGCTCCGATGTTAAATATCGAGAGTCGCACCGGCGACTATAAACCCTCCGGCCAGAATGAAAGACGTTTGAAGATAAGCGGCAAGGGAAAGTAGTGACAAGTCGAATGCCACCTACGCCCGCTCGGGAGGCCTAGTTGGCCGAGTTGTGTGTCATAGGCCCCGACCATTCACCCACAAGCATGCAAAGTAAAAATGAAGTTGCACAATGATAAATTTTTCATTGAAATTAGAGAAATCAAGGCCGAGCAGCTGAATTACAAAAAAGGAAGTTTTTGGCCAAGCGGCCGAATTACATAAAGACTTTATTCCAGAAAATCATAAAGGTCCTTAGGGATGGTGCTACGGAGCACCGCATAGTCTTGAGCCGGGATGCTGGCGGAGTTCGGGAGATGACCATTGGACTTCAGATAGTCCGTCCTGGAGGTGATGGCAAGCTCAAAGGCATTATACATCCGCTCGCACACTTTTTCTGAAAATTCGGTCGAGCGGATGTGCTTCAGCCTCAGGGCTGCGACTCGGCCGGGTTCCGCCTCTTGATATTCCTTGAAGGCATCTTGGGAAGCTTCGAGAGACTCCTGCAAAGTCTTTAGTTCATCCTTATGATTGATGGCTTCACCCGAGCGGCTCGCCTTCTCACCATCCAGCTGCTCCATCAGCTCTTTGACTTGTTGCTCCAGGCCCTGAGCCTCGACGTTCTTCTTCTCCAGATCGACGATAGCCGTTTTCTTCCGATCGGTGGCCAGACTTATTTTTCGGTCCAGTGATTTGACCTGTCGATCAAGTTCGGACAGAGTATGGGCCTGGTCGGCCATCTTCTTTTGCTCAGCCGCCAACAGATCTTGGGTCTTCTTGAGCTATTTCTGCAGCTCGGCATATGAAGGACCCTGGGAGGGCGCGCCGCCCGAACTCCTTAACCTTTTTAACTCTGCGTCCACCATGGCCAGGCGGTTGGAGATGACGATCTCTTCTACCCACCTCTGACATAAACAAGATCATTAATAGCCGATTGGAGAAAGTGCGTAGAAGACTTCAAAGAAAACATACTTACCCCAGTGACCTGCTGCATATAGCTATTGGCCAGATTGCTGAGTGGAATCATTGCGACACGTGCCCGAGCGTCGGCCCACATTTCGGTTAGGGGCCCCTTCATGGTGATCATGTGCTCGGGCGCGGTTGGCCGATCAGACTCGGGCATCAGCTCTTCGGTGGGGAGATGCAGGGAGACCCTGATGGTACGGTGCCGACCGAGAGTCATCTGGGCGGAAGCTGGGGAAGGATCGGAGGCCGGTGCAGAAAACTGGGACAAAATGGCCAAGCGTTCGACTCGGCGGGGAGAGGGCGGAAGAGAGCTGGCAGGTATGGCCTAGAGGGGATCTGCGGACACGCCCAGTTGGGATGGGGTCCGATCGGACGAGATCGCCTCAACCGCTGGGGCTTTGCCGCGAGAATCGGCGGTGGTCCGCTCGGACGACTGGACCGCGGAAGTGGCTGATCGAAGTGGTGTCTTCGCTCGGCGCCTCTTTTGTCGAAGAGGGCGCTCTTCCTCCTGAGCGGAGCCTTCCTCCCGGACGGAAGACCCTCGGCTAGAAGTTATGCCAACTGCCGGCTCCGGGAGAGAAGCCTGAGCGGCCGACTCCCCCGCATTCGTTTCGTTCTCTCCTACGTTAGAGCCGACTGGGGTGATGCCCAGTTGCTCCATCTCTTTGGCAGCTGCGGCCTCGAGCGCCGCCGCTTTCCTCTTCAAAATCCTGGCCATCACGGACTCCATGACAATGTCCGCTGCAAAGGAAAAAGGAGAAAATCAGTTAGCAATCAAGGCAAATGTATAAGTAAAATTCTTACCGAAGCCGCTCGGGAGGGGAGTCCAGATCGGACTCAGACCAAAGATGTACATCACCCCTTCGGGTAAGAATTTGTTGATGTCAAACTTCAGACCGGCTAGCATGTTGGCAGCGTGAAGATAGTCCGGTCGGGTCTTGAACCTCTTAAGCTCAGGGGAGATTGGCGGTCCGACCTGCCACTGGGCTCGGAAGGAGGCCCGTTCGGGAAGACGCAGATAGAAATAATACTCTTTCCAATGTTTATTGGAAGAGGGAAGTTTATTAAAAAGACTAAACCGGGCTGAGCCTGGAACATGTAAGTACCCAGCTCGGACTGTTTAGGATAATAAAAATAATAGAAGACCTCCGGTCGGAAGGGAATGTTGTGGATTTTGAACAGGACAATAATGCCGCATAGAAGGCGGAAGGTGTTAGGGACTAAGCTTCCGAGCGGAATGCCGAAAAATTTACAAACTTCTACGATAAAGGGATGGATGGGAAAGCGCAGACCGGCTATGAATTGGTCGCGGAAAACACAGAAAGCTCCGCGCGACGGTTTGTGTGGCCGAGCGGAGGGGGTGGGTAAGATAAGTTCAAAATCAGAGGGGATGCCAAAATTATCCATCAGAATATTGGCGTCACGCCGATCGAAGCGCGACTCCATGGTGGTATACCACAGGCCGAGGGCTTGGTCTTGAGGCTGAGAGGAACTGACCATTGTCCGAACGGACGAAACCACAAAAGGCGAGGAGAGGTAAATGATAGAAAGAAGAAGACGACAAGCAATGCAGCAACAAGAGAGCGAGAACTCGGCAAAAAACACGAGGATAACAGAGAAGGGGTAAGGACCTTACAAAGAAGCCGAGGATCGAAAGGAGGTTGGAGATCGCCGGAAACGAAAAAGCGAGAACGCCGGAAGTCTGAAACGCTCGAGGAAGCAGTGGAGCACGAGAAAGCACAAATGCGGCGAGGAGGGGGAGAAGGAGAAGGCTTTATAGGGTTGAGCCCGAGCGACCTCCACCGTCGGATGCAGGTCACGGGAACCGAAGTACGCATCGTACCGTCCATTTTAAACCGCCTCAGTCTCGTCGCCCGCGACACCGCCGCAGTACGATGATGGCAGCAGCGCCACGTGGCATTCGACCACTGGAGTGCATTTAATCAGTGCCTTCACGAGGCGCAGAGCGTATGCCCGGCCTTAATGTCGAAGATTGGCGCAAATTTTGAAGAGATCCGAGGAATGTTGGCACTGACTAAGGTCATAGCTACCCCCGTGGGGGTCGAGCGGAGGATAGTTTCACAGAGATGCCGCTCGACGTGACTGGCGGTCCAGTCAGTCGGACTAATCGCCTCATTCGACTAGACTTGAAGGGGAGGCAAGTGATCCGGCAGTAAGGATGGGGGACCCCCTTTGTGGGGAGCCAATGACACGTGGAGGTCAAAAGTCAGAAGGGTCAGCAAGCGGTCCATCCGATCGGAGAAGGGTTGGGTCGATCGGCCGAACAGGTCCGGGCGGAATCAAAGACAACCCGACGGGGAGTCGGGTTTCCGACACTCATGGTGAACAGGGTCGCCGGGCCGAGCGGGTAGTCCGCTCGGCTGAGGCGTAAAGAAACAATGCTATGAAGGAACAGTCTCAGCCGAGCACGCGATGGAGTGAAATCTTCCCGGTTGGACCGATACCTACGTCCGGTCGGGTCGATGCCTGCCGAGCGGATGGACGCTCGGCTCGGGGAAAAAAGAGACAAGGACAATGGGACATTGGGGAACATCTTCTGACAACAGACATGTTCGACGACTAAGCCATATGCAGAATCTTACGACGGAAGGTTCTGTTGTCCCATCAGAAATGTGCTCGGACTGTAGCAGTATGGTGTTAGACATGCTCCTCTGGTAAGCCCATACTGAGGTATGGTAAAGGACACGTGTACGCCTCGATAGGTGTGCACAAGCCTCCCTAGAGCTCTATATAAGAGCCAACAGACTTCACCGGAGGTACGTAATCTCACATCTTTGGAGCCACTTCCTCGTTTTCCTCTTGCCTGACTTCCTCGTAATCTCACCCCTTCCCTGCTTGATTCCTTGCAGGTTTGTCGGAGATCCATACGGTCGATCAGAGATCCACATCATCAGTTGGAAGAGCGCCACGTGCCCAACGTCCATCAACTCAGCGTTCGGACAGGATCACCCACTTTTCATAAGCAGATTTTTCATCTTGAGTGCTAGTGTCTGAAAGGTTTATCAACATGTAAGGAATAATCAAGGTCCATAACGCCCAGGACGAGGCGAATCTGTTCATTCCATTTCTTAAAATCGCTACCCCGTCAAAGTTTCAATGGACACGATTTGGCTCTTAATTGAAGTTGCATTCAGAGAGTCAAATCATGCTCATTAACAATAATGTAAAATATAATCATAATTGATCCGGTGGTAAGAACAGGGGACCCCCTTTGAGGGAAGTCAACGTCACGTGGAGGTCAAAGGTCAAATGGCCGATCGGAAAAGGGGGACCTACTGGCCGAACGGGGTCTAAGCAGAAGCAAAGGCAACCCGACGGGGAGTCGGGTCTCCGGCGCTCATGGTGAATAGAGTCGCCTGGCCGAGCAGGTAGCCCGCTCGGCCGAGGCTTGAAGCATCGATACTGTAAAGGAACCGTTGGAGCCAAGCACCCGGTCGGACAGATACCTACGTCCGGTCGGATCGATGCTTGCCGAGCGGATGGATACTCGGCTCGGGGAAAAAGAAGACAAAGGCAGAGGGAACATTGGGGAACATCTTTTTCTGACAGCGGGCATGTTCGACGACCAGGCCATACGCAGAATCGTACAACGGAAGGTTCTGCTATCCCATCAGAGAGGTGATCAGACTGTAGCAGTATGGTGTCAGGCATGTTCCTCTGACAAGCCCATACTACGATATGGGAAACGACATGTGTACACCTCGATAAGTGTGCACAAGCCTCCCCACAGCTCTATATAAGAGCCCTCATACTTCGATGAAGGTACGCAATCACGCATTCTCACATCTTCGGAGCCACTTCATAATTTCCTCTTGCCTGACTTGAGCGTCGGAGGGTCGTCGCCGGGAACCCCTTCCCGGCCCGACTTCCTTGCAGGTTCGCCGGAGATCCATACGATCGGCCGGAGATCCACGTCATCAGTTCGGAGAGCGCCACTTGCCCAGCGTCCGTTGATTCAGCGTTCGGACAGGATCAAATTGGCGCCGTCTGTGGGAATGCACCTGCATCCGAGCGGAAGCAATGGACGAAGCTGGACGACCGCAGACGGTGATGCTCTCCACGGAGGAGCTCGACGCTCTAATCGAGGCAAGAGCAGCTAAGCTTGTGGAACAACAAAAATAGAAGGCACAAGCCGAGCGGATGGAGCAACAAGCGACGTCCGCATTGGGAGGCCGAGCGGAAGCACCCCCGGCCACGGTTCCGTTTCATCGGGCCCTATTTCAGACGCCTCCTGAAGCCGCAACAGTTAATCGTGACCGAGGATCTTCATCCGATGAGGCGCCTATGCGAGACAACAGAAAAGGCAAGGCTCCCCGAACGGTCGCCTCCCCCGAGCGGATCAACCGGCAATTTTCAGAGGCCATCCTACGGGACCCTCTACCAAAGCACTATGTGCCCCCCGCGATCGGTGAATACAACGGAACCACCGACCCGGATGATCATCTGGGTAAGTTCAACAACACAGCTACCCTACATCAATACACAGATGGAGTAAAGTGCCGGGTGTTCTTTACCACCCTCTCGGGATCGGCGCAACGGTGGTTTCGGAGGCTGCCGGACGGGTCCATTACAAGTTTCAAGGAGTTCCGCACGGCCTTCCTCCACCATTTCGCAAGCAGTCGACGTTACCAGAAGACCAGTGTCAGCTTATTCGCCATCAAGCAAGAGCCCAGGGAGTCGCTCAGAGCATACATCCAACGATTCAACCGAGTGGCCATGGATATTCCAACGACCACCTCAGAAACGATGATAAATACGTTCACGCAAGGCCTCGTGAACGGTGACTTCTTCCGGTCACTCATTCGGAAGCTGCCCCAAGACTACGATCATATGTTACACCGGGCCAATGAGTACATCAATGTCGAGGAAGCCCAGGCGGCCCGAAGAAAAGAGGTTCCAACTGAGCGGCTAGCCCCTGCCGAGCGGAAGCCTGTCACTCGCCAGGAGCCGCCCAGAGGACCGCGGGCCGAAGCAGTCCGCCCTCACCACGCGAGGTCCCAAGCCATTCAAGAGGTAGCTGCCGAGCGGCCCAAACCAAAGAAGAAGGTATGGACCCCCATGTTTTGCTCATTCCACTGAACTGACACGCATAACACGTGAGATTGCCGAAACCTTCCCCTGATCGCCCACCCCGCTCCCCGGAGGGGCTGTCATCGATCGCCATCATCCGATAGGCAACAACGACACCATGAAGCCGGTCGACATATATCCAGAGAGTCTCCCGAGCGGTATCATCCTCAGGGGCGCGACGATAATCCCCGGATGTCTAAAGAACGACCTAGGCCGTCCGCACGGGAAGAAGAAAATAGAAGCAATACGTCCCAGGGCGAAATCAACATCATCACCGGGGGCCCGACCGGCGGAGATTCCAATAGGACCAGAAAGACACACGCAAGGCAGTTGAGGATCCAAGTGGTCGGCTGCAGCCTGGAAAGGGCGAGTGGACCCGAGATCAGCTTCGGGCCTGGGGACCTCCAAGGAGTTGAAGTCCCTCATGATGACGCCCTGATCATCCGAGCGGTAATAGCCAATTATACTATTCATCGTATTTTCATTGACACAGACAGCTCGGTCAACATAATGTTCAAGAAGGCCTTCGACCAGTTGCAAATTGACCTAGCCGAACTACTGTCAATGACGACCCCCTTCTATGGATTCACGAGGAACGAAGTCTTGCCGGTCAGCCAAGTCCGGCTAGCTATTTCGTTGGGAGAGGAGCCGCTCAGAAGGACGAGGACCACCACCTTCATCGTGGTTGATGCTCCTTCTGCGTACAACGTTATCTTGGGGCGACCAGCGCTCAGTGAGTTCCGAGCGGCCGTCTTTACCTTCTACCAGAAAATTAAGTTCCCAGTTGAAGATAAAGTTGGAGAAGTGCGAGGAGACCAGCTAGCGGCTCGGCGATGCTACGTCGAAATGGTCCGAGCTGAAGCCAAGTCCGCTCGGAAAGTGCTGCGAGTCGAGATTGACTCTTCCCGACCGAAGTACACCGAAGCTTACTAAGAGGATGAGGATCGACGAAGGCTGGATAGGCCATGGAACACAAATCATCTCCAGCCGTATCGAGCCGGGTGGGAGGTGCGCTGATGTAATTCATTTTATGAATGTTTTGGTCGCCTATGTCCTTGTAATGCAGGAAGCAAAGTGATAACACATTTGCCATTATTCGTCGATCGGCCGACTACACGAAGACACCGTGCCGCTCGGCCGGGGGTATATTATCCAAGCCAAAGGCTTGACGGCGAAGTCCCCATGCCGTTCGGCCGGGAATCTGTCATCCGAGCTATAAGCTCATTATTGAAGACCGTCGAGCGGCGACATTAAATGCTAGAGTCGCGCCGGCGACTATAAACTCTCCGGCCGGAAGACCGTTGAGCGGCGACGTTAAACGCTAGAGTCGCGCCGGCGACTATAAACCCTCCGGACGGAAGACCGTCGAGTGGCGACGTTAAACGCTAGAGTCGCGCCGGTGACTATAAACCCTCCGGTTGGAAGACCGTCGAGCGGCGACGTTAAACGCTAGAGTCGCGTTGGCGACTATAAACCCTCCGGCCGGAAGACCGTCGAGCGGCGACGTTAAACGCTAGAGTCGCGCCGGCGACTATAAACCCTTCGGCCGGAAGACCGTCGAGCTCCGACGTTAAAAATCAAGAGTCGCGCCGGCGACTATAAACCCTCCGGCCAGAAGACCGTCGAGCGGCGACGTTAAACGCTAGAGTCGCACCGGCGACTATAAACCCTCCGGCCGGAAGACCGTCGAGCTTCGACGTTAAAAATCGAGAGTCGCGCCGGCGACTATAAACCCTCCGGCCGGAAGACCGTCGAGCTCCGACGTTAAAAATCGAGAGTCGCGCCGGCGACTATAAACCCTCCAGCCGGAAGACCATTGAGCTCTGACGTTAAAAATCGAGAGTCGCCCCGGCGACTATAAACCCTCCGGCCGGAAGACCGTCGAGCTCCGACGTTAAAAATCGAGAGTCGCGCTGGCGACTATAAACCCTCCGGCCGAAAGACCGTCGAGCTTTGACGTTAAAAATTGAGAGTCGCGCCGGCGACTGTAAACCCTTCGGTCGGAAGAACTGTCGAGCTCCGATGTTAAAAATCGAGAGTCGCGCCAGCGACTATAAACCCTCCGGCCGGAAGACCGTCGAGCTCCGACGTTAAAAATTGAGAGTCGCGCCGGCGACTATAAACCCTCCGGTCGGAAGAACCGTCGAGCTCTGACGTTAAAAATCGAGAGTCGCGTCGGCGACTATAAACCCTCCGGTCGGAAGAACCGTCGAGCTCCGACGTTAAAAATCGAGAGTCGCGCCGGTGACTATAAACCCTCCGGCCGGAAGAAGAAAATAAAGATGTCAGACTCTTAAGTCGTTTGGCCGATCGGATAGCATGCAAAATCCAGCGAACAACCTCTTTTGTCGAAATATGATATATACAGCCGAGCAGACTAGCTATGCAAAATACTTTGTAAAAAACCCTTTCGAACACAAGAAAGGTGGAATGAGAGGCGAATAACGAGGAGAAGCAAAGGAACATGAACGGTAGTTGGCGAGCCGAGCGGAGAACACTCATATTGATTAGCAAAAAAAAAAAACAATTAAAAGGATATCATTAAAGAAATTAAGGCCGAGCGGCCGAGTTACATAAAAATTTCTACTCGAGGAAATCATAAATGTCTTGGGGGATGGTGCCGAGGAGCATCGCCTGGTCTTCGGCCGGGATGAGGACGGAGTCGGCAAGATGCCCCTTGGACTTTAAATAAGTTGTGGTGGCAGTCATAGCGAGCTCGAAGGCAGTGTACATCCGTTCGCAGACTTTCTCCGAGAACACTTCCGAACGGATGTAATTCAGCCTTAGGGCTGCAACTCGGCCAGGCTCAGCGTCTTGATATTCCTTGAAGGCCACTTTGGAGGCTGCTAAGGACTCCTGCAGAGTTTTCAGCTCCTCCTTATGCTTAATTGCCTCTGCCGAGCGGCCCGCCTTCTCTCCATCGAGCTGCTCCATCAACTCTTTGACTCGATGCTCCAAGCCCCGAGCCTCGACATTCTTCTTCTCCAGATCGGAGATAGCAGTCTTCTTCCACTCGGTCGCCAGGCTTATTTTCCGGTCAAGTGATTTGACCTGTCGATCGAGCTCGGACAGAGTATGCGCCTGGTCGGCCGTTTTCTTTTGCTCCGCCGCCAACAAAGCTTGGGTCTTTTTGAGCTCTTTCTGCAGCTCGGCGTAGGAGGGGCCTTGGGAGCCGAGCGGACTGCCCGAACTCCTTAGCCGCTTTAGCTCCTCGTCCACCATGGCTAGCCGGTTGCAGACGGCTATCTCCTCCACCCATCTCTGACAAAAGAAAGATTGTTAATGGCCGATCGGAAAGAATGCGTAAAGGACTTAAGAAAATAAACTTACCCCCGTGGCCTGCTGCATGTGGCTATTGGCCAGATTGTTGAGGGGAATCATTGCGACGAGCGCCTGAGCGTTGGCCCACATCTCGGCTAAGGGCCCCTTCATTGTGATCATGTGTTCGGGCGTGGTTGGCCGATCGGCTTCGGGCATTAATTCCTCGGTGGGAAGATGCAGGGAGACCCGAACGGTACGGCGCCGACCGGGGGTCGTCTGGGCAGAAGCCGGGGAAGGATCGGAGGCCGACGCAGAAAATTGGGACAGAATGGCCGAACGCTCGACTCGACGGGGAGCGAGCGGAAGGGTGCTGATTGGAATGGCCTCGAGAGGGTCCGCGGACGCGTCCAATTGCGAGGGGGTCCGATCGGACGAAATAGCCTCCACTGCTGGGGCTAGGGGTGTCAAAAATGAACCTGACCCGACGACCCAACCCGAATCGACCCAAAAAAAATCAGGTTCGGGTTGGACATTTTCGGGTTCAGGTCGGGTTCGGGTTGGAGGGTATTCGGGTTGAAGATTTTCGGGTTGGGTCGGGTCGGGTTCGGGTTGACCCGGGTTGACCCAAATATAGGGTTTAGTGGGGGTTTTTTAGGGTTAAATCAAATTTTATTTTGAAAATTAAGATGTTTTATGTATATTAATATCAAGTTAGTATGATAATGATGAAATATTGAGATAAAAGTGAAGAATTATAGGAAAAATAGCTCCAAAAAGTCATTTTGAATCGAATTTTCGGGTTACACGGGTTGGGTTCGGGTTGGGCGGGTTGGTCGGGTTCGGGTTCGGGTTCGGGTTTAGGAGTTTCGGGTTGAATTCGGGTTCGGGTCGGGTTCGGGTTGGGTTATAAAAAAAAAAAAAAAATTTAACCCGACCCAACCCGACCCGACCCACCCGAATTGACACCCTTAGCTGGGGCTTTGCCGCGAGAACCGGCGGTGGTCCGCTCGGAAGGCTGGACGGCGGAAGTGGCCGATCGAAGCGGCGTCTCCGCTCGGCGCCTCTTTTGTTGAAGAGGGCGTTCTTCTTCTGGGGCGGAGCCTTACTCCCGGACGGAAGGCTCTCGACTAGCAGTTGCGCCAGCCGCTGGCTCCGGGAGAGAAGCCTGAACGGCCGACTCCCCAGCATTTGTCTCGCTCTCTCCTTCGTTAGAGCCGACCGGCTGAATGCCAAGCGTCTCCATCTCTTTGGCCGCCGCGGCCTCGAGCGCCGCCGCCTTCCTCTTCAAAATTCTAGCCATCACCGACTCCATGATAATGTTTGCTGCAAAGGAAAAAGGAGAAAATCAGTTAGCAATCAAGGCAAATGTACAAGCAAGATTCTTACCGAAGTCGCTCGGGAGGGGGGTCCTGATCGGACTCAGGCCGAATATATACATCACCCCTTCTGGCAGGAACTTATTGATGTCAAACCTCATACCGGCTAGCATGTTGGCGGCGTGAAGATAGTCCGGTCGGGTCTTGAATCTTCTTAGTTCAGGGGAGGTTGGTGGTCCGATCTGCCACTGCGTTTTGAAGGGGGTCCGCTCGGGCATCCGAAGGTAGAAGTAGAATTCTTTCCAATGTTTATTGGAAGAGGGCAGTTTATTGAAGAAAACTAAATCGAGCCGAGCCTGGAACATATATGTGCCTAGCTCGGACTATTTAGGGTAATAAAAAAAGTAGAAAACCTCCGGTCGGAGGGGGATATTATGGATTTTAAACAGGATGACAACGCCGCATAAAAGGCGGAAAGTGTTGGGGACTAGGCTTCCGAGCGGAATGTCGAAATAGTTACAAACTTCAACGATGAAGGGATGAATGGGAAATCGCAGACCGGCTGTGAACTGGTCGCGGAAAACACAAAAAGCTCCGCGCGACGGTTTGTGTGGCCGAGCGGAGGGAGAGGGTAAGATAATTTCGAAGTCAGAAGGGATGTCAAAATTATCCATCAGAATATCGGCGTCGCGCCGATCGAAGCACGACTCCATGGTAGTATACCATAGGTCGAGGGCTTGGTCTTGAGGCTGAGAGGAGCTAGCCATTGTCCGAGTGGACGAAACCAAAAAAGGGCGAAGAAAGGCAGAGGATAGAAGAAAGAAGATGGCAAATGAAATAGTGCCCCGAGGACCAAAACTCGGGAAAAGAAAGGCAAAGAAAACACAAGAACCAAAGATAGAACAGAAAAAGAGCCTTACAGAGAAGAAGGAGGATCGACGAAGAACGAGGGATCGCCGGAAAAAGAGAACCGAAGCTGCTGGAGCACTGAAACGCCGAAGGAAGCTTCGGGGCACGCGAGAGCAGAAATGCGGCGAAGGTGAAGGATTTATAGGGTTGAGCCCGAGCGACCTCCACCGTCGGATTCAGGTCGCGAGAACCGGAGCACGCATCATGCCGTCCATTTCGAACTAAGGCGGTCCCATCGAAGGTAACACCGCCGCCGTACGCTGACGGCATCAGGGGTGTCACGTGGCATTCCATCATGAGAGAGCATTTAATAAGCGCCTTATTGAGGCACAGAGCGCGTGCTCGCCCTTAATGACGGAGATTGGCGCAAATTCCGAGGAGATCCAAGAGAGCGTGGCGTTGATTGAGGTCGTACTTATCTCCACACCGGCCGAGCGGATGATGGTTTCTTGGAAGCTCCGCTCGGTACAATGGGCGTCCAGTCAGTCGGACTAATCGCCTCCTTCGACTAGACTTGAAGGGGAGACAAGTGATCCGGCAGTAAGAACAGGGGACCCCCTTAGAGGGAAGTCAACGCCACGTGGAGGTCAAAGGTCAAATGATCGATCGGAAAAGGAGGACCTACTGGCCGAACGGGGTCTAAGCAAAAGCAAAGGCAACCCGACGGGGAGTCGGGTCTCCGACGCTCATGGTGAATAAAGTCGCCTGGCCGAGCGGGTAGCCCGCTTGGCCGAGGCTTGAAGCATCGATACTGTAAAGGAACTGTTGGAGCCAAGCACCCGGTCGGACAGATACCTACGTCCGGTCGGATCGATGCTTGCCGAGCGGATGGATACTCGGCTCGGGGAAAAAGAGGACAAAGGCAGAGGGAACATTGGGGAACATCTTTTTCTGACAGCGAGCATGTTCGACGACCAGGTCATGCGCAGAATCGTACAACGGAAGGTTCTGCTGTCCCATCGGAGAGGTGATCAGACTGTAGCAGTATGGTGTCAGACATGTTCCTCTGGCAAACCCATACTACGGTATGGGAAACGACACGTGTACACCTTGGTAAGTGTGCACAAGCCTCCCCACTGCTCTATATAAGAGCCCTCATACTTCGACGAAGGTACGCAATCACGCATTCTCGCATCTTCGGAGCCACTTCATAATTTCCTCTTGCCTGACTTGAGCGTCGGAGGGTCGTCGCCGGGAACCCCTTCCCGGCCCGACTTCCTTGCAGGTTCGCCGGAGATCCCTACGACCGACCGGAGATCCACGTCATCAGTTCGGAGAGCGCCACGTGCCCAGCGTCCGTTGATTCAGCGTTCGGACAGGATCAATAATCATAATACATAAACGATTGAAGAAGTACACATTAATGGGAAAACAGACACATTAGTATTTCCACTGAGAAAGGATATATTCATGCAACCTTCCGTTGGGCCGACTACAAAAAATATATTTAAGCTTTTCTCCTTTATGCATTAGCATTAAAGTATGAAAAGTAATTACATAAGTTTTTTTTTCTTTTGAGAAATTAGCAAAATATCATAAGCTTCTGTTGGGCTGATTACAATAAATGCACATAAAATTTCTCTGTTACACTTTAATGTAATTCTAGAATTGAATTTATATCACCGTTGGATAGAAAATAAATTCAGACTATAATTAAGCATTACATTAGTGCCAAAAATTATAATGGAGGATAATGACATATGTTATCCATCGAGAAAATAGCAAATATTACAACCTTCCATTGGGCCGGCTGTAATAAATGCACATAAATTTTCTCCGTTAGATTTTTGACTTAATCATAAAATTAAATTCAAATCACCATTAAGCATAATTTATTTAAAACTACGATTAAATTGTGTGTTAGTGCTAATGTATGAAAGAAAATTAAACATAAGTTTTCTATCGAGAAATAGCAAAATATTACAACCTTCTATTGGGCCGACTGTAATAAATGCATATACATTTTCTCCGTAAAAACTTTAGCATAATTATAGTTGAATTCACCCCACCATTAGTCAGAAGATAAATTCATACTATAATAAATTCCATTCAATAATTAAAATAATAATTTTTGGTTAGGCCAATTATTAATTTTAACATAAGATTGTAACATAAGTGTGGTTTTGTTATTCCTATTTATTTAATTGATAAATCTTCCGTTGGGTCGACTTATCATGAAAATAATTAAGAGTCTCACGTTAAATTTAATATATTTATGTCATGCTTTCAATCATACGTACCATAATTATATACATGAAAATAATAATTATGATTTTAAATCAATTAGTACTGGACACAAGGTCCTTGGGTAGGCTCCTACATCACCCCTAGGCTCCTAGACCGCCTAGTACTACCTTAATGGGTTCGGGATTAGCTACCTCAGATCTTATTAAAGACGCATGCAAAATGGTACAATGCCGGGCCCAAGCAAGTGATTATTATTTTCACTATTATGTAATATAAAGTTTTAAACTTCATGGTTCATCTTAGTGGAAGCTTCTTAAGTTGAGAATTGAGTTATGTAGTGCAGTAGTGATAAACTCAATAATATTCCAAGATGACTATTTTAGTTCGTTATTTGCATGGTTTTCATGTTGATGGTTTGCATGATAACCTGGTTTGAAAATACATGTCATGTGCATATTTCCGTAGTACGGTTTTAGTATGAACTACTGGCAAAAGCATGTTTACAATGTTGCATTTCTCTTCAAGCAGTTTAAAAAGTATGTCTTCTTTTAATGTATTATTTTGTGAGTAGATGATACTTACTAAGCATCCGCTTATAGATTTCATTTCCTTATACTGCAGATAAAGGTAAAGGAAAGCTCGAGTAGGAGGAGGTAGCAGGAGCAGTGCTTGGGTGTGTGTGTGTGGTGGAACAATGGAAAGAGATCAGAGAATTTGTTATTTTGGGGACCATGTAGAACTTTGGTTTTGTTTCTTCTCTTCGCTTTACCTAAGGTACTAGCACTACGGGTGTAGAATAAATTTGACGACTTGGTAGAATTTTGAAAGGCAAGTGAAAGTGAAAAAGAGGAGAACAAGCTTTTCTGGTGGAAAAAGGGGGTCCTCCGCACGACCCATGGCACGGCTGTGCGAGTTCGCATGGCCTGGCGCTGTCTCCCCTCGGCCAAGGTGACACAGCCATGTAGAAGAACACGACTGTGCCCTTCCTCCTCTCGGCCAATGGTGACACGACCGTGTGAAATCACACGGTCGTGCCCAATTTTGGCTCGACCGAGGTGACACGATCGTGTGGAATCACACGGTCGACACTTTCTCCTCTCGACCAATGCTACACAGCCGTGTGATTCCACACGATCGTGCCTCTTATTCTCTCAGCTGAAGTGACACGGTCGTGTGGGTTCACACGGTCGTGCCTTCCATCCTCTACCAAGGGTCACGACCGTGCGACCCTCACATGGTCGTGCCTTGTGTCAGTTCGGAGTACAATACCTGTAAGGGCCACACGACCCAGACTCACTAGATGCTTCAGACTCCCTTCGGCTCTACGTAGCTGCAAGTCATGTCCTACCAGTCATAACAGGTTAGAATAGATTTATGGACTAAGCAGCATGTAACAGGTAAGAAGGTCGAAAATTTAAGATGTACGAGGAAAGAGTAACGTTTGTCCTGTAGCTTAAGGGTATGAGTATGAGCGGGTGTTACAGTGAGAGCATGCTCACTTATAACTCGTGCTAGAGCAAGAGTCTGGAATATCGACCGAGAGGTCGTTGGTCATGAGAGCATGCTCACTTATAACTCACGTTGGGGCGAGAGTCTGGGACATCTACCGAGAGGTCGTTGGATGTGAGAGCATGCTCACTTATAACTCAAGCTGGGGCAAGAGTTTTGAATACTGATCAAGAGGTCGTTGGTCGTGAGAGCTTTCTCACTAATAACTCGCGTTAGGCCAAGAGTCTGGAATACTGACCGAGAGGTCGTTAGTCATGAGAGCATGCTCACTTATAACTCACGTTGGGGTGAGAGTCTGGAATACTGACTCATAGATCGTTGGTCGTGAGAGCATGCTCACTTATAACTCATACTAGGGTGAGAGTCTGGGATGCAGACCGAGAGGTTGTTGGATGTGAGAGCATGCTCACTTATAAGTCACGCTGGGGAGAGAGTCTGGAATACCGACCAAAAGGTCGTTGGTCGTGAGAGCATGCTCACTTATAACTCACGCAGGGGTGAGAGTCTAGAATACCGACCGAGAGGTCATTGGTCATGAGAGTATGCTCACTTATAACTCAAGTTGGGGCGAGAGTTTGGGACATTGACCAATAGGTCGTTAGACGTGAGAGCATGCTTACTTATAACTCGTACTGGGGTGAGAGTCTGGAATACCGACCGACAGGTCATTGGTCATGAGAGTATGCTCACTTATAACTCACACTAGGGTGAGAGTCTGGAATACCAATCTAGTGGTCGTTGGTCGTGAGAGCATCCTCACTTGTAACTCGCGCTGGGGTGAGAGTCTGGAATACTGACCGAAAGATCATTGGTCGTGAGAACATGCTCAATTATAACTAACGCTGGGGGTGAGAGTCTGGGACACCGACCGAGAGGTCGTTGGATATGAGAGCATGCTCACTTATAACTCGCGCTAGGGTGAGAGTTTGGAATATCGACCGAGAGGTTGTTGGTCGTGAGAGCATGCTCACTTATAACTTGCGTTGGGGCGAGAGTCTAGAATATCGACCGAGAGGTAGTTGGTCGTGAGAGCATGCTCACTTATAACTCGCGTTGGGGCGAGAGTCTGGAAAGCGACCGAGAGGTCGTTGATGATCAAGGGAAGTGAGCCTGTGGAATTGACCTCTGTGACCCTTGAAGCAATCTACGATCATGAGTCATACCTCACAACCCCGCAATTAGGCCTTGACCAAATTTGAATATTTCTCTGATTTTGAGATTAGGGTGAGGCCCCAAATTCTGATCAACTACTCACGTCGCCTACTACTTCTTTTCCCGAGGTAGCCGCATGGAATTTTTGCTCCTCGAGGCATGGTCCCCTTGAGGCATGGTGCTAATGCTCTCATATCAGCACTATGATTTCCTTATCCTTTCCATCATAAATGTCATTTCATAGAAAACTGCCACGTGTCCCACTTATTCCTTTCGATACAACGTTTGACGCAAGCTTTCTGCACGTGACTCGATGGCGCTTCTCATCCCTTGATCTGACGGCTACCACGCGCTATGATATTTCGATTGCTCGACTTGAATCCCTATGTCTCTTAAGGGTTTTGGTTTAAAAACCCTAAAGGCCTCAAGTGGCTGTTCATCAGTGCTTCCTCTTCCTTCAACCTTTCTTTCTTTGCTTGTTCTTGCTTGTCCATCGTACATCTCCTTTGTAAGTGCCTCTTCTCCCCCGTCTTCTGCTCCTACATTTTTCAATTTTGTAATGGAAAGAGAAATGGTAGTCCCCTGGTATGCATATTTCCGTTCCGATTTTGATAGGAATGACCTTAAGTCGGTACACTCTAGCTTGTAGCTTTCTGAAGCATACAAGTTTCGCCTTCCTGGGCCTGACAACCATCCTTGTCCTCCTCCATCCGCCTTCGTGACTTTCTTCAAAGACCAGCTTCTTGACAGTCTGCACTTTCCTATCCCTTCCTTATTTTCATCATTGAGTCAGTATTTTGGTATCCCTTTATCTTAGTTCGCCTCCAATGCCTTCTGGGTCATGTGCGGAATGATAATTCTGTGTCGTCTGTACGATATTCCTTTAACTTCTCAACTTTTTTTATCATTTCTATTCCCTTAAAAGATTAGAGTCAGATGTTTTTATGGTGTAATTTAGGACTAGGTACAAGTTCTTCGAGGGCATGTCTTCTTCCAATAAAAGATGGAAGTCCCACTTCTTCTATTTATAGTTGTCTGAGTATGTGACTTGGCCTATTGAATAGTGTAGGATGACCTAATCTGAACCCTTAGGTCTGGATCACCAATTATTTGGCTAGTTGGGTGATTTGGGTTGACTCTAATAGTTCTAGGAGGTTGATTCTCTTGAGGTTCTTCTTCCTCTTCATGATTTAGAGATTGATTGGTTCCTTCAGAATTGGTATTTTCTTGAACAAATTCAATTGATTGAAGTTGGGTTTGTTCTACGTTTTGTTTGGATTCTTCAAAATTTACATTAGTAGTTTCTTCAATTCTTAAGGTAACTTTATTATAGACTCTGTAACCTCTACTGTTTAAGGAGTAGCCTACAAAGATTTCATTTTCTACTTTAGAGGTGAATTTTCCTAAGTATTTTCTTGTGTTTAGGATGAAGGCTGGGCATCCAAATACTTTAAAATATTTTATATTGGGTTGTTTATTATAATAAAGCTCGAAAAAGGTTTTATTATGTGTTTTATTTAGTGTTATTCTATTTTGTACATAGCAGGCTGTACTAACAGCTTCTGCTCAAAAATATTTATGTAGGTTGTATTCATTTAGCATTGTCCTAGATGCTTTAAGTAGAGTTCTATTTTTTCTTTCTACAATTCCATTTTGTTGGGGAGTTTTAGGACATGAAAATTTGTGATGATAGCCATTTTCAAGGTAAAATTTATTAAAGTTATGATTTTTAAATTCTCCCCCGTTGTCACTTCGAATTTTTTTAATTTTAATGTCTTTTTCATTTTCAACTTGTTTACAAAAGTTTGTAAATATTTCAAAAGTTTCATCTTTATTTTTTAAGAATTTGACCCATGTGAACCTGGAGTAGTCATCTATTATGACTAGATAGTATAGACTTCCATTTATTGATTTAACTCCATGGGAGTCAAATAGGTCTAGGTGTAGAAGTTCTAATATTGAGTTGGTTTGTGATTGATTAGTTGGTTTGTGAGTAGATTTTGTCTGTTTACCTTGTTGACAAGCACTACATATGGTTGAGTCTAAGTTAGATAATTTTGGTAAGCCTCTAACTAATCTATTTAATTTTTTTATGTTTCTGAAATTTGTGTGTGACATTCTTCTATGCCATAACCAAGTTTCTTCTTTTTGTGTTAAATAAGTTGACTGGACATTTAGGGGTAAAGCACTGGATAATTGCGATGCAAGAAGAACAAACTCAATTTGAAAGAAATGAAGTTTGAGATTTAGTGCCACCACCCAGAGATAAAAAGATAATAGAAACAAAATGAGTATTTAGAAATAAATTAAGTGAAACTGGGGAAATCACAAGAAATAAATCTAGACTAGTTGCTAAAGGGTTCAGTCAAGTAGAGGGACTTGACCACGATGAAACTTATGCCCCAGTGGCTAGACTAGAGTCCATTAGAATGCTACTTAGTTATGCAGCCCACAAAGGATTTAGACTCTACCAAATGGACGTTAAGTCAGCCTTCCTAAATGGACTAATAAAAGAAGAAGTCTCTGTAGGACAACCACCTGAGTTTGAAAATTTAGAACACCCTGATTATGTCTTTAAATTGAAAAAGGATTTATATGGACTTAAGCAAGCTCCTAGGGCATGGTATGAAAGACTTACTTCGTACCTAATTTCTAAAGGGTTCAACCAAGGTCAAATTGACCCAACCCTACTTGTTAAGTCAATACAAAAAGATATTTTCATAGCCCAAATCTATGTAGATGATATTATCTTTGGGTCAACAAATTTAAAATTTTTAGACAAATTCACAAGTCTAATGGAACAAGAATTTGAAATGAGTTTAGTAGGAAAGCTAACTTATTTTTTAGGTTTACAAATCAAACAAACAAATGAAGGAAACTATATTTATCAACAAAAATACACTAAAGAATTACTTAAAAAATTCGGAATGGAAAATACTAAAGAAATAAAAATGCCTATGGCTGTGAACACAATCCTAGATAATGACCCAAATGGAAAACTGGTTGACTTAAAATATTATAGAAGTGCCATAGGCAGCCTACTATACTTAACTGCAAGTTAGTCAGATATTTTATTTGCAGTTAGTATGTGTGCTAGATACCAAACTTGTGCTAAAGAATCTCATTTGACTCAAGTCAAAAGAATCATTATATACCTTAAAGGAACAATAAATGTAGGAATTTGGTATCCTAGGACCAAGAACTTTGAATTAATAGGATATTCTGACTCAGATTATGTCGGGTGCAAGTTAGACCGCAAAAGCATAAGTGGTGGATGTCAACTACTAGGTCCATCACTTGTCAGCTGGTTTAGTAGAAAGCAACACTGTGTTGCCTTATCTACAACTGAGTCAGAATATATAGCTATAAGAGAGTATGTTGCACAACTACTATGGATGATGCACACCCTAAAAGATTTTAACTTAAACCTTACAAATATAAAAGTTTTAATTGACAACATTAGCTCAATTAATTTAACAAAAAATCCTGTGCATCATTCAAGAACCAAACACATTGAAATTAGGCACCACTTTATCAGGGATCACGTTACTAAAGGTGACATTGAACTCAAATACATCGAGTCCAAGTCAAATTTAGCTGACATTTTCACCAAACCACTCCCTGAGAGTGAATTTAGCAATCTACGTAGAAAACAAGGAATGTGCCTAATAGATTAGGAATTTTAAGAAGCATTTTCAAATTCTAAGATAAAATATTTGTATGTTTTCAAAATCTCCTATTTTTAGAATTTTAAAAATAGTTTTAGCCTTAGACTAGAAAAAAAGTTCCTAGAAATCATGTACCCCTAGGGTTAGTATTTGAGCATCTCACCAACACCCTAGGACTCCCTTGCTTGTGATTGCCAAACATAGAAAGGGGTGAGATGCATAGGCATATTGCCTAGACTTAAGATGCTTATTTCAGTGCATCGACATAAGTCTGGGCGTTAAATACCAAACAAATATTAATCAAATCAAGTCATTCATGTTGATGCAACCTTAGGTCAAGGTTGACCTGGTTGACTCGACTCGAGTTGACCTGACTCGAGGTGTATTTTGATGTTTGACGAGAATAGAAAAGTTGTATCTTGATGTTTGACAAGAATACAAACTTGGGAGATTGTGGGTGCAACCTTTGGTCAAGGTTGACCTGGTTGACCCGACTTGAGTTGACCTGATTCGGGAAAAGTCCAAGTATGGAGACTTGGCACGGAAAAGTCCAAGCAGGGAGCTTGGCACGGGAAAAGTCCAAGTACGGAGACTTGGCACGGAAAAGTCCAAGCAGGGAGCTTGGCACGGGAAAAGTCCAAAGTATGGAAGCTTGGCATGGGAAGTCGGAGAGGGCTCGGCAGCTCGTTCTCCTGACCAGGTCAGAGAGGGCTCGGGAGCTCGTTCTCTGGACCAGACGAAGTCGTAGAGGGCTCGGCAGCTCGTTCTCCGAACTAGGTCAGAGAGGGCTCGGAAGCTCATTCGCTGGACCAGATGACGAAGTCGGAGAGGGCTCGGTAGCTCATTCTCCAGACTAGGTCAGAGAGGGCTCGGGAGCTCATTCTCTGGACCGGACGAAGTCGGAGAGGGCTCGGTAGCTCGTTCTCCGGACTAGGTCAAAGAGGGCTCGGGAGCTCGTTCTCTGGACCGGACGTGGAAGTCGGAGAGGGCTCGATAGCTCGTTCATCGGACTAGGTCAGAGAGGGCTCGGGAGCTCGTTCTCTGGACCGGACGAAGTCGGAGAGGGCTCGGTAGCTCGTTCTCCGGACTAGGTCAGAGAGGGCTCGGGAGCTCATTCTCTGGACCGGACGTGGAAGTCGGAGAGGGCTCGGTAGCTCATTCTCCGGACTAGGTCAGAGAGGACTCGGGAGCTCGTTCTCTGGACCAGATGAAGTCGGAGAGGGCTCGGTAGCTCATTCTCCGGACTAGGTCAGAGCGGGCTCGGTAGCTCGTTCTCTGGACCGGATGAGGAAGTCGCAGAGGGCTCGGTAGCTCGTTCTCTAGACTAGATCAGAGAGAGCTCGGTAGCTCGTTCTCTAGACCGGGAAGGCTTTAGGTTTAAGGCTGAGAAATTGGATCGGTCTGCAGACCGATCCAGTGATACTATGGGTTATCTGATCGGTCTGGTGACCGATCAGTAACCAAACAGTGGCTCACTGTAAGGTATCTGATCGGTCACCAGACCGATCAGGAAACGATCAGGAGGCAGAAAAAGGTAGGGGGATCGGTCTGTGGACCGATCCACCTATAGCCTGATCAGTCCACAGACCGATCAGACTTCGAAGCCAACTCTCTGTGAGAGTTGGTTGATCAGTCTGGGGACCGATCAGCCTAGGGCCTGATCGGTCCACAGACCGATCAGGAGTCTTCCAGACCGATCAGGTTGGAGCCTGATCGGTCCAGGCCTATCAGGTTGGAGCCTGATCGGTCCAGGCCTAGCCGTTGCGACACAACGGCTAGATTTCTGTGTTGCTCTTTGTCTTCTTCACAGGTGCAGTAGGTGCAGGATATATATCGAGGTCGAGGGCCTCTACAGTAACAGTTCTTCTTGTTCCTCACTCTTGCGATCTGAGCTTTGCTGAGCTCTGTGTTTCTGATGCTTCGTGTGAGCTTCCCTCCGCTGGTTTGCTGATTAGTTGCTGCTGGCATCATGAAGTTGTTGCTTCATCGAACTCCAGTCGACAAGAAGGCAAGCAAAGTGTTGTTACATTCATATTCTTCTTGTTTTCTTGCTCTATCTTGTACTCCTTTATTGCTGTTGCAAAAGAGTTTGTGGCGAGGTTTCTCCACCCAGAAGGAGTTGTTGTTAGCCGGTTTTCCGGGGTCTCATCCACCGACGGATTGATAGGCTTCGTCCACCTTACGGACACGCCGAGGAGTAGGAGTATCATCTCCGAACCTCGTTACATCATCGTGTTTGAGGTTTGATCTTCTCCACTTTCGTTTCTACATTGTATTTCCGCTGCGCTAACCTAAATTGTAGGAAGAAACGATAATTTGAGGTCGGCTATTCACACCCCCCCTCTCTAGCCGCATCCGAAGGTCCTAACAAGTGGTATCAGAGCAAGGTTGCTCTTCGTCGGATTAACACCCGGGGGAGCACAAGCTAGAGAATGGATCTACTTGGAGAAGACATCACGATTCCACCCTTCTACGATCGCGACGACTTCGCGTATTGGAAGGTAAGAATGAAGTATTTTCTTATGACTAACCTAGTGAATTGGAATTGTGTACGAGTAGGTTTTACTCCTCCGGTGGATAAAAAGGGAGAATCTCTCGAGAAGAAGAAGTGGACGAAGGAACAAATCCACCAATCCACAATCAACGACGAGGTAATGAAAATCCTTGAATTTTCATTACCTAATGATATCTTGTGTAAGATAGGTGGATACAACGATGCCAAGGAGTTGTGGAACAACTTGGCTAAGTTCCATGAGGAGAGCTCCAATTCAAGTCATGAAGAGGAGTCAAGTGAGCCAAGTAGCTCACATCATGGAGGTATGGAATTAGAAGTTGAGGGCTACTCAACATCTAAGGAAGAAGAGGAGGAGAGTTCTTCATCAAGATTGGTGCAAGAAGAAGCCTCTACCTCCGGAAGGGATGGAGAATAGAGCGTATATCCATCCTCAACCCTAGGTAACTCAAGCAACTTAATTTCAAATAAATTACATATAATGTGCTTTGAGTGTAGGGAATATGGGCATTACAAGAGTAAATGTCTAAAGAGGATTAGGAAGACTCCACCGGCGCCAAAGGTCAAGGAAGCCGGAGTCCCGATACGCAAGGGCAGGGAGTAAGTGGTGTGCTTCCAATGCAAGCAAAGGGGACATTATAGGAGCCAATGTCCGAGGGGGAGGCAACTCACAAGGACAAGAGACCAAGCACATCTATGGGGGGAGCTAAGGCAAACCCTAAGGTATCTTTTAAGGCACATTATTGCAATTCTAATAAGAAACATGCTAGTAGCTTTATTGCAATTGCCAATGATGATAAGCATGATAACCATAGAAACCGATACATGTGCTTAGGTGCCAAACATGTTAGTCTAGGTAAGGATGATACTAGAAATGCCAACCCTAGAATTAACTCATCTAAGGTTAAGGAAAACCTAGATAGGAATCCCAAAACAACAAGACATATGCCTAGGAATACCTCAAAGAAAAATGATAAATTAAAACTTGAGGTATTAGAGAAGGAAAATCAAGTCTTGAGGTCAAGATTTGACACCTTAGAAAAGACTCTTAAGAATTTGGAGAAGTCAACTCTAGGGTCTAAGGGTCAAAAGCAAAAGCCCAAGGACATGAGAGGTTTGAGTCACAAACCTAAGTCTCAAGTGGTCAAGCCCACTTACCATAATGTTCCATTCAATTATGGAACAAGACCTAGGGCTAGGAAGACCATCACCAAGGTCACAAGGGGAGTCACCCCTAGAGTTGATCTTGATGAGTCCCAAATGACCAAGGCTTTAAAGCCTAGGTGGGTCATTAGGAGGGTTGCTAGGGAAGTCATCCCTAGTGAATATTTAGTGAACCCAATGAGCTCAAATAGGTATTGGGTTCCTAGGAGCGTGATTCCTTCACGCTAGATGGTTTAGGGTGTGCCAACCTTAATTGGATAGGTAGTTAACCTACTCATGGCAAAAGGTGGCATTTTAGGAATATTCAAGGTGTAATCAAGCCTTGAAAATGAAATTAAGAACTATTCCTAAGGTGATTAGGATGTGCCAACCACATTTGAGGGCTTTACTAAGATCAATCTAATTGGCACATAGTGATATAAAAGTCTTTAGTATATGATTTTAGGTCTATTACACTTAGGAATATAGAATTTATGGTAAAATAATCAAAACTATCAAAAATGGCAACTAAGGCTAGAATTAGGTATTTTCTATACCTTTATATGTTATTTGCCATACATTGTTTGTCATATGCCATGTCATGACATCATATTTATTTTATCATTTGAAATGTCATGATAATGCTTAGGTTAGTTATATGTCATGCCTTATTTAAGTTTCATACTTTATGACATGACATCATGACATTGGCACATGTTTTCACTTATGATATTATTTTATGCCATGTCATCATCTCTTGCATTTATGATCAATTAAATTGATTTAAGGATAAAAACTCAATTTGATATGGAAATCAAATTGTTGTCTAGAAAATGCATGAGAACTTAGCTTAAGATGACCTAAACCCATATCTCACATCAAAATTGACTTGGATGTGTTTGATACATCTTAGATGTGTGTGAGATATTAGGATTATGAGTTAGGATCAAGGTGCATAGCTCTTGTACCTAGATGAGCCTAATTCTAAATTGAGGATCATAGGGAAAGCTTGTGTACAAGTCATGTACATTTAGCCCTAAGATTGTGGTCCTAAATTGAATGGTTTAAGATCATTTCAAAATTGATTTGAAAAACCTTGATGAAGCTTTTCTAGTGATAGCATTCATCATTGAGCAAGTTGATACAAAGATGGATTAACCTTGAGCTATTTCAAAGTTTTTCAAACTTTGTATCAAGATTTAAAAATGGAAGTTATTTTCATAGAAAACTATTTTTCCATGATAATATATGTTATGAGGAATGTATCCTCAAAATTTCATAATTTTTGGAATTTTCTGTGAATTTTTAGGGGTTTCTGAATTTCGGGAGAAAAATCAAAAATTCCTATCAGAGCTTTGTGGACCGATCAGAGGGGATGCTGATCGGTCCAGGGAGGTCTGGATCGGTCACTGGACCGATCCAGGGAAGTGTGGATCGGTCTGGTGACCGATCCAGTAAAGGGCTGAGCGTGCCAAAATGCTGATTTTCGACTGATTGTCTAAAATTTCAGCTGGAAGTTGGTATTTTAGATTTCTAAAGGATTGAAACTCTCCAAGACATTGTTGGTGCAATGGTCAAGGGGGAGTTGACCTTTAGGGGGAGTTTTACCTATTGGTCAAGAAGGAGTTGACTTTTAGGGGGAGTTTTTACTCGTCAAGATGAGTGATATGGGATGGTCACTAAGTTGATTGTTGTCTTTAGTATCAAGGGGGAAATTAAGGGTTTCAATGAAAGGTATGGGACTTTCATTAGGAAGAAACTCTTGACCTTGATTCACTCTTTTTGATGTGTGTCAAAAAGGGGGAGAATGTTTAGAAAATGTTCAAGGAAGAACATTGGAGTTTGGGGAGAATGTTCAAGGAAGAACATTGGAGAACTATTGGAAAACCTAAGTTAGGTTATCGGGTTAACCTAACTTGATTATGGTTTTTGTCAAACATCAAAAAGGGGGAGATTGTTGATGCAACCTTAGGTCAAGGTTGACCTGGTTGACCCGACTCGAGTTGACCTGACTCGAGGTATATTTTGATGTTTGACGAGAATAGAAAAGTTGTATCTTGATGTTTGACAAGAATACAAACTTGGGAGATTGTGGGTGCAACCTTTGGTCAAGGTTGACCTGGTTGACCCGACTTGAGTTGACCTGATTCGGGAAAAGTCCAGGTATGGAGACTTGGCACGGAAAAGTCCAAGCAGGGAGCTTGGCACGGGAAAAGTCCAAGTACGGAGACTTGGCACGGAAAAGTACAAGCAGGGAGCTTGGCACGGAAAAAGTCCAAGTATGGAGACTTGGCATGGAAAAGTCCAAGCAGGGAGCTTGGCACGGGAAAAGTCCAAAGTATGGAAGCTTGGCATGGGAAGTCCGAGAGGGCTCGGCAGCTCGTTCTCCTAACCAGGTCAGAGAGGGCTCGGGAGCTCGTTCTCTGGACCAGACGAAGTCGGAGAGGGCTCGGCAGCTCGTTCTCCGAACTAGGTCAGAGAGGGCTCGAGAGCTCGTTCTCTGGACCAGATGACGAAATCGGAGAGGGCTCGGTAGCTCGTTCTCCAGACTACGTCAGAGAGGGCTCGAGAGCTCGTTCTCTGGACCGGACGAAGTCGGAGAGGGCTCGGTAGCTCGTTCTTCGGACTAGGTCAGAGAGGGCTCGGGAGCTCGTTCTCTGGACCGGACGTGGAGGTCGGAGAGGGCTCGGTAGCTTGTTCTCCGGACTAGGTCAGAGAGGGCTCGGGAGCTCATTCTCTGGACCGGACGAAGTCGGAGAGGGCTCGGTAGCTCGTTCTCCGGACTAGGTCAGAGAGGGCTCGGGAGCTCGTTCTCTAGACCGGACGTGGAAGTCGGAGAGGGCTCGGTAGCTCGTTCTCCGGACTAGGTCAGAGAGGGCTCGGGAGCTTGTTCTCTGGACCGGACGAAGTCAGAGAGGGCTCGGTAGCTCGTTCTCCGGACTAGGTCAGAGAGGGCTCGGTAGCTCGTTCTCTGGACCGGATGAGGATGTCAGAGAGGGCTCGGTAGCTCGTTCTCCGGACTAGATCAGAGAGGGCTCGGTAGCTCGTTCTCTAGACCGGGAAGGCTTTAGGTTTAAGGCTGGGAAATTGGATCGGTCTGCAGACCGATCCAGTGATACTATGGGTTATCTGATCGGTCTGGTGACCGATCAGTAACCAAACAGTGGCTCACTGTAAGGTATCTGATCGGTCACCAGACCGATCAGGAAACGATCAGGAGATAGAAAAAGGTAGGGGGATCGGTCTGTGGACCGATCCACCTATAGCCTGATCGGTCCACAGACCGATCAGACTTCGAAGCCAACTCTCTGTGAGAGTTGGTTGATCGGTCTGGGGACTAATCAGCCTAGGGCCTGATCGGTCCACAGACCAATCAGGAGTCTCCCAGACCGATCAGGTTGGAGCCTGATCGGTCCAGGCCTAGCCGTTGCGACACAATTGCTAGATTTCTGTGTTGCTCTTTGTCTTCTTCACAGGTGCAGCAGGTGCAGGATATATATCGAGGTCGAGGGCCTCTACAGTAACAGTTCTTCTTGTTCCTCACTCTTACGATCAGAGCTTTGCTGAGCTCTGTGTTTCTGAAGCTTCGTGTTAGCTTCCCTCGGTTGGTTTGCTGATCAGTTGCTGCTGGCATCGTGAAGTTGTTGCTTCATCGAACTCCAGTCGACAAGAAGGCAAGCAAAGTGTTGTTACATTCATATTCTTCTTGTTTTCTTACTCTATCTTGTACTCCTTTATTGCTGTTGCAAAAGAGTTTGTGGCGAGGTTTCTCCACCTAGAAGGAGTTGTTGTTAGCCGGTTTTCCGGGGTCTCATCCACCGACGGATTGATAGGCTTCATCCACCTTACGGACACGCCGAGGAGTAGGAGTATCATCTCCGAACCTCGTTACATCATCGTGTTTGAGGTTTGATCTTCTCCACTTTCGTTTCTACATTGTATTTCCGCTGTGCTAACTCAAATTGTAGGAAGAAACGATAATTTGAGGTTGGCTATTCACAGCCCCCCTCTCTAGCCGCTATCCGAAGGTCCTAACAATTCAGTGTAGTCAAACACTAACTGATACTTAGACTTAACTTGACTAACCAAGTGAAAGTTGTTATCCTCTGAATAGTCAGTAAGTAACTAACTGGTTAGACATATTTTGTATATCAGGTTCAGGGGAGAAACTAATTTAAAAAAAAAGTTTTCTTAAAAACATTTTTAAAACCAACTTTTACAAAACTTAGCTCATTTTTTTTAAAAGTTAGTAGAGTTTACTTAATATTGACAATTTGGTTTAAAAGCTAAAATTTTACAAAGTTAGTTTTTAAAAATCTTTTAAATTAGATTTTTCAAAACCTGAGTTTACTTAGTTGGATGTTTGAGTTTAAATTTACAAACTAAGTTTTCCTTCAAAATACCATTCATTAAAACTAGAATCATGTCAACCTACAAAATTATTTTGAAAATTGATCTCTATAAAACTCATGTTTTAAAAAGTTTTGAAAATTTTGTTAACTTTTTAAATCTTATCCTTTAAAAAATATATTATAAAAAGTTATTTTTAAAATTGAAAAAGTGGTTTTCTAATTTTTAACTTTTTAACTTAACCATTTTTTTTCAACTCTAGCTATTTTAAACAGCTTGTTAAAAGTTATTCCCTCACAGCGATTTTTCTAACTTAACATTTTTTAGCTATTTTTGAAAAGGCTAAGAGATACTTTTAGAGTAAAACATTTAATTAAACTCCCCTGAGTCAATCTGATTTGTGTTTGCATCTTTGTTGCAAAATTTTTGCATTTATGTTTATTTGATCTATGTTTATATTTGATGAATGCCAAAGGGGGAGGGTTAGGTGGTTAAGTTAGCTAAAACAAATTGAAAATGAAAACTAACTTAAAAACCTGTTAATGCTTGTTTTAGCTTGCATTTTACACTAACTTAACCTAGTTGTCATTCCATCAAAAAGGGAGAGATTGTTGGTGCGGTTAGCACTAACGGTCTAACCCAGGTTTTGATGAATGACAAAATAGGTTAAGTTAGTTTTGTTGTTAATCTAACACTCTGACCGAGTGTGCAGGAGAAGCCCAGACAGTTCAACGGGCTGACCGGATGTCTGGCATGAAACCTAGCTAGGTCCACGAGTCGACCAAATAGCTGGTACGAAGTCCAAACGGGTTGATGAGTTGACCGGATAGCTGGCGCGAAGTCCAGATGGGTCGAAGGGCTGACCGGACGTTTGGCAGGTAAGTAAAGGTAAGTCATCAGAGTTGAGTGACTGGGAGGACGCGTTCCCGGGAAGGGAACTTAGGCGTCAATCCGACTTAGAACCATTTCGGAACTCTAAGTCGAGATCGTGACTAGATTCCGGTCTCAAAAAGACGAAATCTAAGTCATACTCTTTTTCTGTTAAACTATGAATTGTGCTAATAATATGTTTTATAGGGTATAATTGCCTCGGGCTAACGTGTTTCTTGCAGGAAGGAGTCTACTGGAAAACTTGGGTCCGAGCGCCCGGGAGGTACCCGGGCGCCCGGAGGTACCCGGGCGCCCGGAGGCAAAGTTTTATCCCCTTCGCGTCAACGCCACATAGAGGCTCCTGGTTAGGTCAGCTACGTCACACCGGGGCACCCTGAAGGTTCTAGGCGCCCTCGAACCTCCTATATAAGGAGGGTCAAGGCTGAAGCTCTAAAAACAACTCAGAATTCGCTCTCTTGTGCTCCTGCGATGCTACGAAGTTCTCTGACAACACACTTTCCTTTTCAGTTCTTACTTTCTGTCGGTATTTTTTTTAATAATTCCTGTACTCAATTCTTGTAATCATTTTCTGAATTATTAGTGAATTGTCCATCAAAAGCACCCTTGTGTGCGGGCCTTGGAGTAGGAGTTGTCAAAGGCTCTGAACCAAGTAAAAAGAACTTATGTTAGCCTTGCAATTATTTTCTTTATTCTTTTCCGCTGCTTAACTCGCTTCGAAATTTTTGTTATCGATATTCACCCCCCCTCTATCGATTCTTCACGATCCAACACAATTGGGAACTGAGTCAAGAGGTGGAAATAAAATTTTTTTTTAAAAAAAGTATGGGCATCACATCCAGTATGTACTTAATCATGCAAAGACTAGGGAGAAAAAGTCATCCTACATCACAGATGAAAATTGGACCAAGATCTCTAATTTTTGGGCAATCAAGGAGAGCAAATAAAAAAGTTAATAGAATAGGTTAAATCAAACTTATAATTCTAGAGACTCATCTTCGACATATGTGGGAGGCTCTATCAATATTGATGATTATACACGTAGATTGGTAATTTATTAACTATCCTAATTTTTTAATCAATTTTAGATAATTTTATTATTTCTAACAATATTTATTTTAGACCAAGGAAATGGGGAAGGAGCTAGCGTCCATAAACACATTCACTCGCATGTTTTAAAAAAATAAGACTTGGAGTGGGGATATAGCTAAAGCAATTAAGGTTTCAATTAATCTTTGATCTTAATTTCTAACTAAGATTCTATTAGTTATGTACCTACTCTCTCTTTATATATGAAATTCTATTATATCTAATTAAGATTATATGTGTTTTAAAATATTATTATTGTAATTTTATTTTAATTTTTCTTTTTACAATACAGGATAAATATGATAAGACACAGCTAGTACTGAGAAATTCATAAGCTAGTGATGAATTTGGCAGATATGAGCCTCTAATGGTAATAATATAAGTTTATAGTGGGAGACAAGTGAGGGAGTGAAAGGAGGAAGGATATTAGGAATGAGTTCTTTGAGCAGATCCCAAAGAGTTGCTAGTACATCTTCTTTCAACCCACTAGCAGTAAGCGTACAAATAAATAACTTAACTAAAGAGGTTATTAGGAATGAGTTCTTTAATTTCTATCATAATGTTAGCAATGTATCCAAATCAATATTTTAGATACATAAACAAGAAGTGGCATCTAGCAAGGCACCATTGTTACCCAAGTGATGAGAATGTTGAGATCCAACTTAACCTTTACATGGTTATTTTCTTGTATGACTCAATCCCTCTATCCTTGATATCTAGATTGATCAATGAGGTATAGACCGTGTCATCCTCTTATCAATCTTTATGTTTCTTGATCTCTAAGTAGACACACTCATACAAATAAGCTCAATATCTCATATTGACTTATTTGAGCATGGTCATGCATTCTTATGTCCTACTAATCAAGGGCCCACAAATATCACTTCAGTCATATAGAAGGAATAGATCTCATCTACATCACTCACATCCCTCCACATAACTCATTACATACCTAATGATCGACTTTATAGTTCACCCTATTACATGTGATGTTTGACGATACGAAAGTACAAAACTCCTTATATAGGGAACTGTAGTGACTTCAGATCTAAAGACTATTTTTACTAATAGTCACATGAGAATATTTATGACACTCATATAACAATCCATGAAATATTCTCATGGTGGGTCATTCAGTACATATTCTCTAATATATAGCCATGTGTTAACCTGATATCTCATATCCATGACTTATGAGATTAAGTCATCTATTGACCTACATGCTAGTCTTAACGCATTAATAGTATCCTTGTATATTAATTCTTGACTAAGAATAGTTAAGAGTAGTGTCTATATGTATTATAGGCTCCCACTATCAATTCAACCAATTAATATGTTATAGACTAGAACCTACTACCTAAGGATATTATTATACTTATTCATTCGGTACTGAACTGAAATAAATATAATAACCAACTTTACCTTTTATTAATAAAATATGATACTTAATGCCCTATCAATCATCTCATAATTGGTACTAGGGCTAATACTGACAATCTCCCACTAGCACTAGTGTCAATCACTAAAATATCGAATACCCAGTGACCTAGTATGTGTTAGTATTAGCCCTAGTACCAATTATGAGATGATTGTAAAGGGCGCATTATTGTATCATATATCATTATTAATAAAAGGAAAAGTTGGTTATTATATTTATTTCAGTTCAGTGCCAATTGAATAAGTATAATAATGTCCTTAAGTAGTAGGTTCTTATCTACAATATATCAATTGGTTGAATTGATAGTGAGATATTGTAGAGAACACTACTCTTAACTATTCCTAGTCAAGCATTAATATACAAAGAACAATATTAATGCGTTGAGACTAGCATGTAGGTCAACGGATGATTTGATCTCACAATTCATGGATATGAGATATCAGGTTGACACATGGGTATATATTAGAGAATATATACTGAATAACTCGCCATGAGATTGTTTCATGGATCGTTATATGAGTGTCATAAACATTCTCATGTGACTATTGGTATGAATAATCCTTTGACCTGAAGTCACTACGGTTCCCTACATAAGGAGTTGTGTACTTTGGTATCGGTAAACGTCACCTGTAACAAGGTGGACAATAAAGTCAATCACTGGGTATGCAATGAATTATGCGGAGGGATGTGAGTGATGTAGATGAGATCTATCCCTTCCATATGACGGAAGCGATATCTGTGGGCCTCTTGATTAGTAGGACACAAGAAAGCATGGCCATGCGCAAATGAGTCAATATGAGATATTGAGCTTATTTTATTAAGTGTGTCTACTTAGAGATCAAGAAACACAAAGGTTGATAAGAGGATGACACGGTCTATGCCTCATTGATCAACCTGGATATCAAGGATAGAGGGACCAAGTCATACAAGATAATAGCCACGGATAGGTTAGGTCGGATCTTGACCTTCTCGTCACTTGGGTAGCAATGATGCCTTGCTAGATGTCACTCATTGCTTATGTATCTAAATGGTTTTAGATTCATTGCCAACGTTACGAGAGTCTATTGGGTCACACACAAAGAACACGTTGACTTGAAGATGGATTATGGGGTTAAGTTTAATCCGAATTATACACATTGAGTTAGACTCGAATGAATTCAGATTAGACTTATTGAGTAATGGGTTAGACTCATTGGTTTATTGGGTTAATGACTTATTGGGTTAATGGTTAATCCAATATTCTAAATCCAACCCATTAAGATTAATGAATATTAATAGAGATTAATATATCATTAATCAAAGGGAAGATCAAGAGACAAAAGCATTTTGTATTCATTGGATGAATACAAAAGCCATTTGTAAAAGTAACCTTTAGGTGAAGTAACCTTTTTGGTAAAATAACCTTTTTGGTGAAGTAACCTATTTGGTAAAGTAACCCTTTTGTGAAGTCACCTTATATAGATGAAGTGACCTTTTGGGTGAGTGTGCTCTCCTTGATTTTGCTCTTCTTCCTTTTCTTCTCTTGGCCAAAAATAACCTTGTAGAGTTGCTAGCACAACGAAGGTTGTTTCTTCTCCAAGTAGTGAGTCTATGAGACGGATGGAGAACGTGTTCGTGTGGATACCGTAGAGGCGCGGACGTACTGATCGTGCTGAGATCCGCATTTAATGAAACGTTGCTGTCGATATTACGAAGGCCACGCAACAAAGGTATAACTTTCTCATGTAGAAGAATCAGTACTTAGTATATGGTTTCCTTTCGCATGGATCTTCTGGAAAGGAACTAGATGTTTTTCGCTGCGCTTTCACGTGTTTAGCGCCCTAGTTCCTAACAGTGGTATCAGAGCCACTAGCGAAGGTATATACTAAGTTGTAGTAGAATTTCATATGTGATATAGAAATTACATGACATGTTTATTATGATTTGCATGATTATGAGCAAGTTTTAGCCAAGAGGTTTTTAGCGAAACCATCATGGCGTTGTGACTCATAATTAGTTGTTTAAATCATAGTAAATTTTGACATAATAGATTGAGAATGTTATATGACATGGTGCATGGTTATGACCCTTAAACCCCGATGTGATTGGATGTGTGTGTTGTAATTCATAATACGGGCTGTGTGTCGTGCCTCTCCTCTTTTATTCTAGTTGTAAATTTAGACTACACTCAAATGTAACTCGAGTTTCCTTTAGATTTTGTAATGTACAAATTAGAGAAGAATAAGTCTTCTTGACGACGGTGAAAAGGGAGAAGGTCAACAACACATGATGACCAAGGAAGCACTTGGAAAAGATGCTTTTGAAGCACTTGGAGAAGATGCTTTTGCCTAGGTTGACTTTTCGATCTTCTCATTGGCTTGAGAGGATCATAGATAATGAGGCCATAACTATGTCATATTTCTTTTATGCATATATGTGATGCGTGCCATGATATGCTATGTGATGCATGTGTAGTTTAATCATGATTAGGTCTTTTTAAATATGCCTACCAATGTTTAGTACTCACTACTAGCTTGATCAATTGTGGTCAGGTTTTGCCAAAGTAAAGTGACTCGATTTATCTTGCTAGAGTGCGACAGGACAATTGTGATGTCTGACTACTAAACTTTGGGTGTTACTTAACTAAGTTGAGAACTTAGAGGCATATCCCATATAATGTAATTCAATTATACTAGTCTTGGGTGATTAGCCAAAGCTAACTCAAGATGTGTTATAATGTGGATTTCATAAGATGGGCAAATGAACAAATAGTCTTGTTCGCCTAATGATACAAGAGTTACATAGAATGTAATTGGTAAATGTTGTCTACCTAAGTTATACAAATCTTGGACGATTAGCCACATCTAGCTCAAGAAAAGGTATAATATGGATATTGTCCAATTGGTACACGTTGTCTACCTAAGTTATACTAAGTCTTGGGTGATTAGCCAAAGCTAACTCAAGATGAGATATAATATGGATCTTGTCCCACATGAATGTTATCGCAATTGGATTTGAAGCTGATAGTGTGGGTAAAACCACATATATGACTTACTTCTACCAAAGCTTTACAATTTAGTGGGAGAATCATTTAATTAAAGTCCTAGTTAAATGATCAAAATATGATACTTATTTCTGCATTTTATTGTTGTAGATCACCATGTCATCAAATACGTCAAATACTCTCTCTCTCTCTCTCTCTGAAATCTGTCCTTGATAAAGACAAGCTCAATGGAGCTAACTTCCTGGACTAGTATAGAAACCTTAGAATAGTTCTCAAACAAGAAAAAAAACTATACGTCCTAGAGCAGCCCATTCTTGAAGCACCCCCCACGACTACTACTAGAGCTGATAAGGATGCTTATAAGAAGAATCATGATGATGCATTAGATGTATCATGTCTTATGCTTGCCACCATGAACTCTGAGCTTTAGAAGTAAAATGAGAACATGGATGCTTATGATATGGTTGAACATCTTAGACAACTATATCAAGGACAAGCAAGGCATGAGAGATTTGAGATCTCCAAGGCTCTATTTCAATGTAGAATGCAAGAAGGAAGTCCCGTAGGGCCTTATGTGCTCAAAATGATCGGGTATGTGGAGAACCTACAATGATTGGGATTTCCACTAGGCCAAGAATTGGCCACTGACCTTATTTTGCAATCATTGCCTGAAAGCTATAGTCAATTTGTCATGAATTATAACATGAATGGAATTGACAAGCCATTGCCTAAGATGTTGAACATGTTAAGAACTACTGAACTCAACCTTAAGAAGGTAAAGCCTAGTACCATTTTGATGGTGCCAAAGGGAAAAGGCAAGTGGAAGCCTAAAGGTAAGGATAAGACCCAAGCCAAAGGCAAAGGCAAGACTCATGCATTGAAACCTAAAGGCGGGGTAGCTAAGGAAGGAACTTGCTTCCACTGTGGTGAAAAAGGACACTGGAAGCGGAACTACAAGTTGTACCTAGAGGAAGTGAAACGGAAGAAAAGTGAGACTTATGCCTCAGGTATAAATGTTATAGAAGTCAATCTATCTATTTCTTCTTCATGGGTATTAGATACTGGGTGTGCATCTCACATTTGTACTAATGTGTAGGGGTTGAGAAATAGTAGATCTTTTGACAAAGGGCGAAGTGGACCTACGAGTAGGCAATGGTGCAAGAGTTGCTGCTATAGCTGTAGGAACATATTCCTTATCTTTGCCCACTGGGCTTGTTTTAGAACTTGAAGAGTGCTGTTATGTGCCTTCCTTAACTAAGAACATCATCTATGTTTCTTGTTTGGACAAGAAAGGATTCTCATTTGTAATAAAAGACAAATCTTGTTCCGTTTATTTCAATGAAATGTTCTATTGTAGTGCACATCTCATGAATGGACTCTATGTTTTAGACTTTGAAAACCCAATCTATAACATAAATACCAAACGGCTCAAGTCTAATGATTTGAACCAAACATATCTCTGACATTGTCGCCTAGGACACATAAATGAGAGTCGCATATTCCAACTCCATAAGGATGGACTTTTGGACTCATTTAATTTTAAATCATATGAGGCATGCGAATCTTGTCTTCAAGGCAAGATGACAAAGACTCCATTTAGTGGACATGGCGAAAGGGATAATGATCTGTTAGGACTCATACATACAGATGTATGTGGGCCTTTCAGAATAGCCGCTAGAGGAGGCTATTATTACTTCATTACCTTCACTGATGATTTCAGTAGATACGGCTATGTGTATCTGATGAGACACAAGGCAGAATCCTTTGAAAAGTTCAAAGAATTCAAGAATGAAGTTCAAAACCAACTTGGTAAGAGTATTAAAATGCTTTGATCAGATCGAGGTGGGGAATACCTTAGCCAAGAGTTTCATGACCATCTCATTGAGTGTGGGATCATATCTCAGCTCACTCCACCTGGAACACCACAATGGAATGGTGTATCAGAAAGGAGAAATCACACCTTATTAGATATGGTATGATTGATGATGAGTCATACAGATCTTCCTACTTCCTTCTGGGGACATGCTCTAGAGACGACCGCTTTCACACTTAATCGAGTTTCATCTAAGGCTGTCATAAAGACATCATATACAGAATGGATTGGGAAGAGTCCCAAGATGTCTTTTATGAAGATTTGGGGTTGTGAGGCTTACGTTCAACGACAAGTCTCAGATAAACTTGGACCCAAATCAGACAAGTGCTATTTTGTAGGATATCCCAAGGAAACAAAGAGATATTACTTCTATAATCCCATAGAAGGCAAAGTGTTCGTTGCCAAAACTGGTGTCTTTCTAGAAAGGGAATTTATTTCTAGAAAGACTAGTGGGAGTGAAGTCGATCTTGAAGAAATTCAAGATACACAAACTAGCACTAATGCCTTGATGGAAATTGAACAGGCACCACAAGAAGTTGTGGAGCAACAACCTGTTCAAGTAGCACACGCTCTACGCAGATCTGATAGGACCCGTCGTCAACCTGAGAGATATTCATTTCTCTTGTCTGACCATGGTGATGTAGAGCTTATTGGTCTTAATGAGCCTACATCTTATCAGGAAGCTGTACAGGGCCCAGATTCTAAGAAATAACTAGAGGCCATGAGATCCGAAATGGAATCCATGTACACTAACCAAGTATGTGTTGGTTGGTCCTAGGAGGATCGTACCAGTTCCACTATACAAAAATTTTGTACAAGTGTCGAACCTTTTCCTAAACAACCTATTATGTTCTTTAGAAGTTAAATTAGGAATTGTAAATGGAACGTAACATTATTGATTCCAAATTTAACTTATCTGTTCTTAATGGTTTAGACTTGGATTGCAAGCGAAACTTAACACTATTGATCCAAATCAACCTATGTTATAAATTCAATTAAATATTAATTTCTAAAATTGACTTCCAGGACTACATGGTGAGGCACATGACCTTCTTGGGTATGGGAGCATCCACCACTGCGTAGACAAAGCCTTTTAAGGAAAGCTAATATTTAATTTCCTTATATAACTCTAGGCTTAACCAAAAAGAACAATCGAATCACAAATTCGAAAAACAAAGAAAAACACAAACTCAAATTACAACTCGAAAACTAGAATCTAATGCCTCTTGTGTTTGGAATTCATACAAAAGAAAAACTAGTATGATGTGGAAAATAATTACTAGTTATACCTTCCTTTATATGCAACGACCTCTTGATCTTCTACCGTATTCCTCTTCTTATCCCGGACGTTATGTGGGCAACGATCTATTGAGATGAGAACCACCCAAGCCCTTCTTCATCCTCCTTGCAAGTTTCGTCCAAACCAAGAATCCTCCAAGGATGTAGAATTTTGGCCACCACCACCAAGCTCCAAGGGATGCAAGAAACAAAGCATCTTTTCTCTCCTTCTTCTCCTAGCTAGAACCGGCCACCATCAAAGCTCCAAGAGAAGGATGAAACCGGCCACTAAAGAAGAAGAGAAGAGAAGAGGAGAAGGAGAACCTCTAGGTCCGGCCACAACCAAGGAAGAAAAGAGAGGAAGAAATAGAATAGAGTTATTCCCCATGAAGGCACCTCTACCCCCTCTTTTATAATCCTTGGTCTTGACAAATAAGGAAATTTTAATAAAAACTTCTTTAATTCCTTTGCCATGAAAAGGAAAATTTTTTTAACTAAAAACAATTTCCTCTTCTTAATTATAATGGTCGACCACCTATAAGCTCTAAACAAGGAGAGTTTTAATTAACACAAGAATTAAAACTTCCTAATTTATTTCTGAAAATTTATAAAAAAATTCTCTAATAATCTTTACCTTCATGGTGGGTTATAAAAGGAAATTTTATAAATTAAAATCTTTCTTTTAAACATGTGGATGATTTCCAAAAAGAAAAGTTTTCTCTAAAATTAAAATCTCCTTTCAATCTACAAATAAGGAAAGATATCAAATCTTTTCTTAATCTTTTGTAGAAACTTATAAAAGAAAATATTTAATTTTAAAACTCTCTTTTTAAATCATGAACATGGTTACAAAAAAGGAAAGTTTTATCAAAATTAAAATCTTCCTTTCAATCTACAAATAAGGAAAGATATCAAATCTTTTCTTAATTTTTTGTAGAAAGCTATAAAAGGAAAGATTTAAATTTTAAACTCTCTTTTAAAATCATGGTATCCACATAAGAAAAAATTTAAATAAAAATCCCTTTTTATTTTCTAGTGGTCGGCCACCTAAGCTTGGGACCCAAGCTTTGGCCGACCACCTAAAATTGGCTCCACCATTAGCTTTGGCCGGCCCTAGCTTGGGCTCCAAGCTAGCTTGGCCGGCCACCTTAAGGTGGGTATAGGTGGGTATAATTCTCTATATACAAGAGGCTACGATAGGGACCGAGAGGAGAAATTGGTTTTGGTCTCTCGATGAAATTAAGCTTCCCGTGTTCGCCCCGAACACTCAACTTAATTTCATCAATAATAATTCATACCACTAAAGAATTATTATTGAACTACCGCACCAACCCCAAATTACGTTTTGAGCTTCTTCTTATTATGAGTGTGTTAGTCTCCATGTGTTTAAGATGTCGGATGTCCTTAATTAATTGAGTTACTGACAACTCATTTTAATTAATATCTTAGTCCAAGAGTAGTACCACTCAACCTTATCGTCATGTCGGACTAAATCCACTTGCAGGGTTTAACATGACAATCCTTATGAGCTCCTCTTGGGGACATTATCAACCTAGATTACTAGGACACAGTTTCCTTCTATAATCAACAACACACACTATAAGTAATATCATTTCTCAACTTATCGGGCTTATTGATTTATCGAACTAAGTCGCACCCTTTGATAAGTCAAAGAAATAAATATTAAATATATGTACTTGTTATTATATTAGGATTAAGAGTACACACTTCCATAATAACTAAGATTTTTGTTCTTTTATTAAGTCAGTATAAAAGGAACTTATCTTAAATGGTCCTACTCAATACACTCAGATTGTACTAGTGTA
This sequence comes from Zingiber officinale, assembly GCF_018446385.1. Lineage (NCBI taxonomy): Eukaryota > Viridiplantae > Streptophyta > Magnoliopsida > Zingiberales > Zingiberaceae > Zingiber > Zingiber officinale. The sequence continues at coordinate 22,200,653 of NC_055989.1, forward strand.
ATTTATCAGTCGAGATAAACTAATACCTAATTACACTACGACTATTCCAATGGATTGTTCCTTTCCATCTTGTCATGAGCAACTGTTTATAATTTATAAAGAACTGATAACATGATCTTTTTATGTATGACACCACACACCATGTTATCTACAATATAAATTAATCAAACAACTACACTTACTTGTAGATATTTGACCAATATGATTCTTTTATTTTTATATAAATGTTTACAAAAGCTAGGCTTTTAGTATACATTCCAACAATCTCCCACTTATAATAAAAGACTATGCTGTCATTTATCCTGCCATACATTTGATTCCCAACCCTTCAACATGCCCATCAAAAGCTCTTGTCTTAAGGGCCTTAGTGAAAAGATCCAGGTTATCATCTGATGCAATTTAGGCGACAACAACTTTTTCCTCGTTATACGATATCTTGTATTGGGTGGTACTTACGCTCTATTGTGTTTACTTGCCTTATGGACTTATGGTTTCTTCGAGTTTGCTACTGCACCATTATTATTACAATAAATAATAATTTTTGGAAAACCAGAAATCATGTCTAAGTCCATCATGAAGTTTTTGAGCCATATAACTTCTATGACTATCTCAGAGGCTGCCACATACTCAGCTCCTATGGTGGAGTCCGAAAAATACCTATGCTTAACACTCCTCCATTGTTATGGCTTCACTTCCTAAAGTAAACATAAAATCCCGAGGTCGACTTACTATTACCCCTACCTGATTGGAAGTCAAAATCCTAGTAACCCACAAGGATTAAATCATCTACCTAGTAAACTAGCATATAATCTCTAGTCCCTCTAAGATACTTCAATATATGCTTTACAGTAGTTTAGTGTCTCGGTACTCGGTTACTTTGATATCTGCTAATTATACGTTGGGCAAAATAGATAGTCGGTCTCGTGCACAACATAGCATACATTAGGCTTCCGACTGCTGAAGCATAAGGAACTGCCTTCATATCCTTTTATCTCCTTTGATGTCTTCGGAGACATCTCTTTAGATAAAGTTACTCCATGTCTAAAAGGTAGAAAACCTTTCTTGGAGTCTTGCATGTTATAAGCGAGCTAGAATCATATCGATGTATGAAGCTTGGGATAATCACAACATTCTTTTCTTGTGATCTAATGAGAAAAGGATTAAGAGAAAGGTTTGATATCTTTCCTTATTTGTAGTTAAAAGGAAGATTTTAATTTGGAAGAAAACTTTCCTTTTTGGAAATCATCCACATGTTTTAATAGAGAGATTTTAATTTATAAAAGTTTCCTTTTATAACCAACTATGAAGAGAATTTTTAAAAGAGAAATTTTTATTTTAAAAATTTCTGGAAATAAATTAGGAAATTTTAATTTTGTGTTTAAAACTTTCCTTGTTTGGAGGGATTATAGGGGTCAGCCACATTAGAGGTTTAAAAGGAAATTTTTAATTAAATTTTCCTTCTTAAACATTGGCAAGGAATATAAGGAAGTTTTAATTATAAAACTTTCCTTATTTGCCAAGACAAAGGAATATAAAAAAGAGGATAGAGATGCCTCACCTCATACATATCATTTAGTATTCCTCTCTTCTCTTCCATGGTGGTGGCCGGCCCTCTCTTCCTCCTTTTCTCCTATTCTTCTTCCTTGTGTGGCCGGTGGTATCTTCATCTCTAGGACATAGTGTTGGGACCGATATGCCCGCTAGAGGGGGGTGAATAGTATCTTGTCGCGTGCTTGTGCTTACTTCGTCTTGATATGCAGCAGAAAAATACAATACAAACACAAACACCGCTAACTCTAGGGATTTACTTGGTACCCACCTCAAAAAGAGATGACTAGTCCAAGGATCCATACACTCACGCGCCCTCCACTATGAAATCACTCCTTTATGGTAACTACCGAAGGCGGAGAAACCTTACAAGCTCACACTACAACACAAATACAAAGAGAAGCAGATACAAGGGAAATTTTACAAGATTTGTACACCAAACCCTAACCCTAGCTTCTTCTTCTTGTTGTAACTCGCCTCTTGACTTGGGCGTGCCTCCAAGAACCTTTAAGAACTGGCATTGCAAGCTTGGAGAAGATCGCTGTGAATGTCGCAGAAGAGTCACAGGAAAGAACGCAAAGTTCTGGCGAAGAAAACGCTCTGCCCAGGCTATATACAGTGCTCCCAATCGATTGAGATCACCCCCAATCGATTGCCACGTTACATCCTCACAATCCTAGCCGTCCATCACCTACATCCTGCGCAATGGTCGAATCCCAATCAATCGACCGATCGATTGGGAACATCTGGATCGATCGGTGGATCGATCCAGAAGCATTTTGTGCTTCTCGCGATCGCGCGAGAACACCCCTGCCCAATCGATCGACTGATCGATTTGAATCTCCCAATCGATCACCCGATCGATTGGGAAGGGCTCTGTGCTCACGAAATATGGTCTGAATCGATCGACCAATCGATTGGGTCATTCCTTCCTTCGCAACACACTCCAATCGATCCATTGACTGATTGGTCCCTGGTTCAATTGATCGCCCGATCGATTGACCAACCTGGACTTGACTCAAACTCAAGTCCAAACTCCCAAACCCAACTCCTGGTCAACCATGATCTGTTGGGTATCCATGCCTAGCATTTGGCCAACACCCGACCGACTTAGAACTAGCCTTCTAGCCTCCTCCATCAGCCTTACGCCCCTTGGATATCTCTCATCCTTCACGCCTTACCTTCAGGAGCTTCCTTCGGCCTTATCCTAGTTGTCGGATTATACACCACACTCGATCAACCTTGAACTAGCCTTCTAGCCTCCTCCATCAGCCTTGCGTCCCTCGGATATCTCCCATCCTTCATGCCTTGCCTTCAGGAGATTGCTTCGGCCTCATCCTAGTTATCAAGTTCTTCTTGCCAAGTCACACTAGGACTTACCTTGCCAAGATCACATGCTTGGACTTTCAACCTATGCCAAGATCACACTTGGACTTTCCCAATTGCCTGGCTCCTCACCAGGACTTTCTCCCTTTGCCAAGATCACACTTGGACTTTCCCAATTGCCTGGCTCCTTACTAGGACTTTCTCCCTTTGCCAAGATCACACTTGGACTTTTCAATTGCCTGATCTCACTTATCAGGACTTTCACCACCAAGTCTAGTCAACACTGACCTACTTGACTTCTCTCTTGCCTAACCTCCAGTTAGGACTGTCCCAGATGCCTAAACTCCAGTTAGGACTTCTCCACTGCCTAACCTCTAGTTAGGACTTCACCACTGCCTAACCTCTAGTTAGGACTTCATCATTGCCTAATCTCCAGTTAGGACTTCACCACTACCTAACCTCCAGATAGGACTTCTCCACTGCCTAACCTCCAGTTAGGACTTCCAGACACCTAACCTCCAGTTAGGACTTACCCAGTCAAGTCTCCTATCATCCCTGACCTACTTGACTTGTCTTCTTCTCAACCTGGTCAACCCTTTGTCCATCTCCACAACCGGACGATTGCCCTAGCAATCTCCATATATTGTCAAACATCAAAATTTAAATCTCAACTCAAGCTTGACTCAACTCAAGCTTAGTCAAATTGGCCAAACTTGACCTAGGGAAATTGTCCCAACAATCTTCGTCTTTTTGATGTTTGACAATTCCTCTAAGTTAGGCTAAATCCCATAGCCTTAACCTTTTCCTTATACCAAGGCAAAATCCCATAGCCTTAATCTCTTCTTTATACCAAGGCTAAATCTCATAGCCTTAACATCTTCTTTATCACAAGGCTAAATCCCATAACCTTAATCTCTTCATAATCACAAGGCTAAATCTAGCCTTAACCTCTTCTTTATCACAAGGCTAAATCCCATAGCCTTAACTTCTTCTTTATCACAAGGCTAAATCCCATAGCCTTAACTTCTTCTTTATCACAAGGCTAAATCCCATAGCCTTAACTTCTTCTTTATCACAAGGCTAAATCCCATAGGCTTAACTTCTTCATGACAAGGCATGAATGAAGGTTTCCTTCATTCTCTTCCTTTCCTAGAGGGCAAACTCCCCCTACTTGGGATGAAGGCCTAACTTAACCTTCCATTCTCCCCTTTGTCACACATCAGAAACTGAAAACAAACTCTTCTCCTTAAGAGTTAACTCTTCGTTATTTACAACCTCATATGTTGTTAACAACCCCACAATAAAGATCTCATATTCTTCATTGTCTCCAAAGCTCCCCCTTGAGCTCTACTTCACTTCACAATGCTCATCCTAGAGCATGCATCAACTTTCCAATGAACCTCCCATTTATTGTATTCATTGTTAGAGTGTATACTAAAAGCCTAGCTTTTGGTATGAACATTTATCTAGAAATAAGAATCACATTGGTCAAATGTCTACATTTATGATAAATGTAGTTGCTCAATTAATTTATATTGTAGATAACATGGTGTGTGGTGTCACACATAGAAGATCATGTTATCGGTTCCTTATAAATTATAAACAGTGGCTCACGACCATAATGGAAAGGAACAAACCATTGGAAGGTCGTAGTGTAATTAGGTGTTAGTTTATTTTAACTATATAATTACACTAGTACACTTAGAGTGTATTGAGTAGGACCATTTGAGATCGTTTCTTTTATACTGACTTTATAAAGAAACAAAGACCTCGGTTATTATGGAAGTGCGTGCTCTTAATCCTAATATAATAACAAGCACATATATTTGATATTTATTTCTTTAATTTATCAATGGGTGAGATTTAGTTCGATGAATCAATAAGCTCGATAAGTTGGGAAATGATATCACTTATAGTGTGTGTTGTTGATTATAGAAGGAAACTGTGTCCTAGTGATCTAGGTTGAGAATGTCCCCAAGAGGAGCTCATAAGGATGTCATGTTAAACCCTGCAGGTGGACTTAGTCCGACATGACGATGAAGTTGAGTGATACTACTCTTGGAGCTAGAAATTAATTAAGCGAGTTGTTAGTAACTTACTTAATTAGTGGACATTTGTTATCTTAAACACAGGGAGACTAACACACTCATAATAAGAAGGAGCCTAAAATGTAATTTGGGATTGGTGCGGTAGTTCAATAATAGTTCTCTAGTGGAATGAATTATTATTGATAAAATTAAGTTGTGTGTTCGGGGCGAGCACGGGATGCTTAATTTTATCGGGAGACCAAAACCAATTCCTCCTCTCGGTCCCTATCGTAGCCTCTTAATTATAGAGTACTATACCCACCTATACCCACCTTCTTACCCATCCTATAGGGGGCCCCAAGCTAGCTTGGAGACCAAGCTAGGGCCGGCCATGGGTATGTTCATGGGTGAATTCATGTGGCCGGCCCTATTAAAATAAAAAGGAATTTTAATTTTAAAATTTTTCTTATGTGGATAATATAATTTAAAAGAGAGTTTAAAAATTTAAATCCTTCCTTTTATAAGATTCTACAAAAGATTAAGAGAAGAGTTAAAATCTCTTTCCTTATTTGTAGATTAAAAGGTTGATTTTAATTTTGGTAAAAACTTTCCTTTTAATTATATTCATGATTTAAAAGAAAGTTTAAAAATTAAAAATTCTCTTTTATTAGTTTCTACAAAAGATTAAGAAAAGATTTAATATCTTTCCTTATTTGTAGATTGAAAGGAGATTTTAATTTTTAGAGATAACTTTCCTTTTTGGAAATTATCCACATGTTTAAAAGAAAGATTTTAATTTATAAAATTCTTTTTATTAACCAATCATGAAGGGATTAAAATTATTGGAGAAATTTTTATAAATTTCTAGAAACAAATTAGGAAGTTTTAATTTTTGTTTTAATTAAAACTCTCCTTGTTTTGGGGAGAAGAGTGGACGGCCATTATAATTTGAAAAGAGAAAATTATTTTAATTAAATAAATTTTCCTTTTCAAATGGCAAAAGAATTAAGAAAGTTTTTATTAAATTTTCCTTATTTGCCAAGACCAAGGATTATAAAAGAGGGAGTAGAGGAGGCTTCAAGGCTAACAACTCTATTCTATTTTTCCTCTCTTTTCTCCTTGGGTGTGGCCGACCCTTTCTTTCCTCTCCTCTCCTTTGTGTGGCCGAAACCTTCTCATGGTGGAGATAGCTTTGGTGGCCGGATCTAAGAAGGAGAAGAAGGAGAGAAAAGAAGCCTCTTTTCTAGCATCCCTTGGAGCTTGGTTGGTGTTTTGTTCTTCGTCCTTGGTGAAGCTTTTTTGTGTTGGCCGAACCTAGCTAGGAGGAGAAGAAGGTGCTTGGTGGTTTCTCATCTCGGAAGATCGTTGCCCACACAACGTCCGAGGTTAGAAGATGAATACGGTAGAAGATCAAGAGGTCTTTCTAGAAGGTATAACTAGTAATTTTTCTTTCCGCATCATGCTAGTTATTTATGGAAATAATACCAAATACAAGAGGCTTACGATTCTAGTATTTCGAATATGTTTTTCGAAGTTGTGTTCTTTTGTTTTATTTTTTCCTTGTGATTTGATTGTTCTTTTCGGTTAACCTAAAGTTATTTTAGGAAATTAAATATTAGATTTCTATAAAAGGTTTTGTCTAGTCGGTGGTGGTTGCTCCCATATCCAAGAAGGCCATGTGCCTCGCCACGTCAGTACTGGGAACCAATTATGGAAATTAATATTTAATGGAATTAATAACTTAAGGCGATTTGGGTCGAACGTGTTAAGTTCCGCAGGAGATCCAAGTCAAAACCTAAAAGAACAAATAGATTAAGTTTTGGATCAAACGTGTTAAGTTCCGCAAGCGATCCAAAATTTAATTTAAAAGAACACATGGTAGCTAGGAAAAGGTTCAGACCTTTGTACAAAATTTTGTACAGTGGAACCTCTAGGCTTTCTGAGTAGCAACCAACAATTGGTATCAGAGCTAGGGATTTGCCTCTGTGTATTTGGTATTAGTTTAATTATGCACATGTCATACATAATTTAGGCAGGATAATAGTAGGATGTGCTAACTTTGTGGATGCAGGATCCAACTATTATGACTTATAGTTATTATGTGTGTGATTGGACCCTTGGACATGTCAAGGGCATTTTATTGTGTGTGCATGATTGTATTATAAAATACAGCAGGAGCTGTATTTAGTTTTATTAGGATTTTATTTTTGATCTAGTTACATGTACATTCCTTTTATGGAATATAGGATCGATGGATGTAAATTTTATTTTATGTTCGATCTAGTTTACATGTACATTCCTTAGAGGAACATAGGATCAAAATGTAAAATTCTATTTATGTCGCGGATCGAATCTTGCAAAGCGTGGAACTTTCTAAGGACCAGAGGCGCAGCGGAACTAGGAGCAAGATGGATGCGACAGCTAGACCCGGTGGCAGTGGCCAAATATGGCAGCAGCTTGGGATGACAACACACGGAGGACAACAAGAGATAAAAGCCATAATAGTTGAAAATTAGATTTTATATTTATTGCTTTTATATTGTGCTATGTGTGCATGTTAGTTTACATATTTAGTAGGCTAGCATAGTTAAAATTCCTCATTTATAAATAACTAAGTGGGAGAGGGATTTTTAAGTAAATCCCATGGTCTCCATTACTGGTTTGTAAGTGATGCAAACAAGCTTGCGCGTTGGCTCTGAGTGCCTTCCTCCATAACGGATGAGCTTGTTTGTGGATCACTAGAACAGACTTCCATTTTTGGATGACTATAGGAAGTTAATTAAGAGCGTGTGATCTTCCCCAACGGAAGGGGCATAATCTTATTAATGGACTTAGTGTCAAGTAATGGTATACACTTAGACACATCTAATAGTATCCTCCCCATCGGAGTCACTGTTATTGTTTGTGTGACCAAATGATACCAACTATTAATTTTATTTGTTAAAAAGTTAGGTTGACAAGATAATAAAATTAATGGGTTAAAACCCTCCTTTTACAAATGTTGAATTTGTATACATCCACACTAACGTGGCATGCAAAATTCACGGTGTTTGAGGTGTTGGTGAATTAAAATAATATTGTTTGAGGAATCAATATTTTTTTTAAAATTCAAAAGTTTTTGACCAAATATTTGATCAAAGACAGATCAACTATTAATTTTATTCGTCATAAAGTAAAGTTGACGAGATAATAAAATTAATGAATAAAATCTCCTCTTCGATTTTGTATACGTCCACACTATCGTGGCATACAAAATTCATGGGGATTTTTAAGGAGTTGATCTTGACCAAGTATTTTTGTGATTCTTAGGATTTAAAATGTTTATCAATCCCCTAGTAGTCATACTATAAGAAAGACTTAGTAATCCCAATTGTAATGATTGGAAATAGGACTTGGACATTAAGGTAGACTGTCTTCTTAAGAACTAAGAACAATATAGGTGTATTTAATTCATTAGTTGAAACATGTTTAGTGGTGTTATCTACCAGAACCTGGAATGTAGATACAGATGCCATTAATCATGTTCGCAATTCATTGCAGGGTTCCAGGAAACTCGGCAACTAAATGAAAATTAAAACACCGTCCACATGAACACTATTGTAAAAATGGTAGCTGTTGCAGTGGGAGATGTTTATCTTTTGATAAGAACAAAACATGGATTTTTGAGTAATTGTCTTTACGCACCAAGTTTAGAAAGAACTAGTTTTCAGTTTCTAAACTATTCAAAGAACTTGATATTCTGCCTCTTTTAATAACAAAGTTATTATTAAGAAAAAGAGGGAAGTTATCTGTTCTGGTACGTTGGTTGGCAATTTATAAATCCAATAACTCTCACTATGCAACAAATGGAAATTAGTAACACATCTTCTAACTTTAAGAGAAAGTAACCTTCGAAAATGAACCAATTATATCTTTAGCTTCTAAGGCTAGGTTATATTAACTTGAGTAGGATTCATTGGTAGCTGATGAACTTTTGGGTTCATTAGTACTGGAAATCTTTCCAACCTACGAGTCTTACTTGGAAGGAAAAATAACCAAGAAGCTTTTAAGTCTAAGGGGTATGGAGTCAAAGATATATTGGAATTAGTTCATTCTGATTTGTGTGATCCTATGAGCATCCAGGCAAGAGGTTGTTTCAAATATTTCATCTATTTTATAGATAACTATTTGAGATACAGATATATTTACTTGATGTGCCGCAAGTCTAAGTGCTTTGATTAGTTCAAAGAGTACGAGGCTGATGTGGAGAAACGACAAAGTAAAAGTCACTATGGTAAGAACATAGTGGCAAGTACCTCTTGGGAGAATTTAGGAGTCACTTATCAGAAGTAGGGATTCAATCCCAACTAACTGCACCTGGTACACCCCAACAGAATGGTGAAGAAAAAGGAAGGTATAGGACTCTTATGGAAATAAGTAGATTGATGAGTTATTTAGAATATTACCAAAATCATTTTTAGGATATACTCTGGAAACGGAAGTGAATATAGTACCTTCCAAAGTCAGAACTCTCTACTCATATAGAATTGTTGAATAGGCGTAAGCCTATTTCGAAGCATATTCGGATTCGGGTAATCCAGCACATATGCAGAAGAGAGACAATGATAAGTTAGACAGGAATTCACTTGTTTGTGGGTTATCCTAGTGAAATGAAAGTAGGTTTCTAGTCTTAAAAATCAGAAGGTCATTGTTAGCATCAATGACCGATTTTTAGAAAAGGACTATGTAATAAACCATGTGCCCATAAGAAAATTTGTTCTTAAGGAAATATTAAAAGGCATGTCTAATCTAGTACCAACTGTACAAGATAAGATATCACAAGAAAACTGCAACACGTATCACAAATGATACACAATTGCAGAAAGTGTCTCGTCGTAGTGGGAGGGTTGTTAAGCAACCTAAAAAGATTCATGTTTTGGGAGAGTTTTTGGACTCGATCCCTGGAGGACATGAACCTGATCTCCGGACATATGACGAAACACTCCAAGATAAAGATGCAATATCTTGGCAAAGAGTAATGAATAATGTAATTAGAATATATGTATTCTAATAAAATCTAGAAGCTTGTAGAACCACCAAATGGTGTAAAAGCCTTTGGGTATAAAAAGGTCTATAATAGGAAAAGAGGGATAGACAGGAAGGTAGAAACTTTCAAAGCAAGGCTAGATGAAAAAGGAAACTTTTTCACTGGTAGCCATGCTTAAGTCTATCCGGATTCTTTTATCTATTTGGTAAGTGGATGTCAAGACAGCATTCCTTAATGGAAGTCTTGAAGAAAGCATCCATATAAAGCAACCAGAAGGGTTCATTGCAAAGGGCTAAGAGCATCTTGTGTGCAAGCTCAATCAGTCTATGGACTGATACAAAGCTTCAAGGTCTTGGAACATCCAGTTTATCAAAGTAATCCAGACCTTTGGATTCATTTAGTAACTGGATAAGTCTTGTGTATACAAAAGGTGTGATGGAAGCGTGGTGGTATTTCTTGTACTATACGTAGATAACATTTTTGGTAGTTGGAAATAATATCAAAATGTTGTCAGAAGTAAGGGTATGGTTGTCCAAACAATTCGATATAAAGGACTTGGAAGAATGTATATATTCTTGAGATCAAAGTAATAAGGGATCGCAAGAAAAGAATATTTTACTTATTCCAAGCTTCATACATCGGAAAAATCCTTGCTCGTTTTAAGCATGCAAAACTCCAAGAAAGGTTTCTTACTTTTTAGGATGGAGTAACTTTATCTAAAGATACGTCTCTGTAGACATCAAAGGAGATAAAGGAAATAAAGGCAGTTCTTTATGCTTCGGCTATCGGAAGCCTAATGTATGCTATGCACGAGATCAGAAATCTGTTTTACCAAGGGCATAGTTAGCAGATATCAAAGTAACCCTAGACAAGGACATTTGACTGCAGTAAAGCATATATTAAAGTACCTTAGAGGCGCTAGAGATTATATGCTAGCTTACAAGGCAGTTAATTTGGTCCCTGTAGGTTACACGGATTTTGACTTCCAATCGGATAGGGACAATAATAAGTCGACCTCGGGGTTTTGTGTTTACTTTAGGAGGAAAAGTCATAACTATGGAAGAGTGATAAGCATAGGTGTTTTTTCTGGACTCCACCATAGAAGCTGAGTATATGGCAAGCCTCTGAGGTAGCCATAAAAGATGAATGACTTAATTACCTCAAGATAGACTTATATATGATTTCTAGTTTGTCCAAAGATTATTACAATTTATTGTAATAATAATGGTGCAGTAACAAACTCGAAGAAACCATGAGTCTATAAGGCAAGAAAACACAATAGAGCGCAAGTACTACCCAATACAAGAAATTGTATAACGAGGAGAAGTTGTTGCCGCCTAGATTGCATCAGATGATAACCTAAGGTCGTTAAGGCAAGAGCTTTTTGAAAGGCTTGGGAATCAGATGTATGGCAGCAGATATGACAGCTTAGTCTTTTAGTATAAGTGGGAGATTGTTAGAGTGTATACTAAAAGCCTAGCTTTTGGTATGAACATTTATCTAGAAATAAGAATCACATTGGTCAAATGTCTACATTTATGATAAATGTAGTTGCTCAATTAATTTATATTGTAGATAACATGGTGTGTGGTGTCACACACAGAAGATCATGTTATCAGTTCCTTATAAATTATAAACAGTGGCTCACGACCATGATAGAAAGGAACAAACCATTGGAAGGTCGTAGTGTAATTAGGTGTTAGTTTATCTTAACTATATAATTACACTAGTACACTTAGAGTGTATTGAGTAGGACCATTTGAGGTCGTTTCATTTATACTGACTTTATAAAGAAACAAAGACCTCGGTTATTATGGAAGTGTGTGCTCTTAATCCTAATATAATAACAAGCACATATATTTGATATTTATTTCTTTAATTTATCAATGGGTGAGATTTAGTTCGATGAATCAATAAGCTCGATAAGTTGGGAAATGATATCACTTATAGTGTGTGTTGTTGATTATAGAAGGAAACTGTGTCCTAGTGATCTAGGTTGAGAATGTCCCCAAGAGGAGCTCATAAGGATTGTCATGTTAAACCCTGCAGGTGGACTTAGTCCGACATGACGATGAAGTTGAGTGGTTCTACTCTTGGAGCTAGATATTAATTAAGCGAGTTGTTAGTAACTTACTTAATTAGTGGACATTTGTTATCTTAAACACAGGGAGACTAACACACTCATAATAAGAAGGAGCCTAAAATGTAATTTGGGATTGGTGCGGTAGTTCAATAATAGTTCTCTAGTGGAATGAATTATTATTGATAAAATTAAGTTGTGTGTTCGGGGCGAGCACGGGATGCTTAATTTTATCGGGAGACCAAAACCAATTCCTCCTCTCGGTTCCTATCGTAGCCTCTTAATTATAGAGTACTATACCCACCTATACCCACCTTCTTACCCATCCTATAGGGGCCGACCAAGCTAGGGCCGGCCATGGGTATGTTCATGGGTGAATTCATGTGGCCGTCCCTATTAAAATAAAGCGAGTTGTTAGTAACTTAATTAAGCGAGTTGTTAGCTACTCTTGGAGCTAGATATTAATTAAGCGAGTTGTTAGTAACTTACTTAATTAGTGGACATTTGTTATCTTAAACACAGGGAGACTAACACACTCATAATAAGAAGGAGCCTAAAATGTAATTTGGGATTGGTGCGGTAGTTCAATAATAGTTCTCTAGTGGAATGAATTATTATTGATAAAATTAAGTTGTGTGTTCGGGGCGAGCACGGGATGCTTAATTTTATCGGGAGACCAAAATCAATTCCTCCTCTCGGTCCCTATCGTAGCCTCTTAATTATAGAGTACTATACCCACCTATACCCACCTTCTTACCCATCCTATAGGGGTCGGCCAAGCTAGCTTGGAGACCAAGCTAGGGCCGGCCATGGGTATGTTCATGGGTGAATTCATGTGGCCGTCCCTATTAAAATAAAAAGGAATTTTAATTTTAAAATTTTTCTTATGTGGATAATATAATTTAAAAGAGAGTTTAAAAATTTAAATCCTTCCTTTTATAAGATTCTACAAAAGATTAAGAGAAGAGTTAAAATCTCTTTCCTTATTTGTAGATTAAAAGGTTGATTTTAATTTTTGTAAAAACTTTCCTTTTAATTATATTCATGATTTAAAAGAAAGTTTAAAAATTAAAAATTCTCTTTTATTAGTTTCTACAAAAGATTAAGAAAAGATTTAATATCTTTCCTTATTTGTAGATTGAAAGGAGATTTTAATTTTTAGAGATAACTTTCCTTTTTGGAAATTATCCACATGTTTAAAAGAAAGATTTTAATTTATAAAATTCTTTTTATTAACCAATCATGAAGGGATTAAAATTATTGGAGAAATTTTTATAAATTTCTAGAAACAAATTAGGAAGTTTTAATTTTTGTTTTAATTAAAACTCTCCTTGTTTTGGGGAGAAGAGTGGCCGACCATTATAATTTGAAAAGAGAAAATTATTTTAATTAAATAAATTTCCCTTTTCAAATGATAAAAGAATTAAGGAAGTTTTTATTAAAATTTCTTATTTGCCAAGACCAAGGATTATAAAAGAGGGGGTAGAGGAGGCTTCAAGGCTAACAACTCTATTCTATTTTTCCTCTCTTTTCTCCTTGGGTGTGGCCGGCCCTTTCTTTCCTCTCCTCTCCTTTGTGTGGCCGAAACCTTCTCATGGTGGAGATAGCTTTGGTGGCCGGATCTAAGAAGGAGAAGAAGGAGAGAAAAGAAGCCTCTTTTCTAGCATCCCATGGAGCTTGGTTGGTGTTTTGTTCTTCGTCCTTGGTGAAGCTTCTTTGTGTTGGCCGAACCTAGCTAGGAGGAGAAGAAGGTGCTTGGTGGTTTCTCATCTCGGAAGATCGTTGCCCACACAACGTCCGAGGTTAGAAGATGAATACGGTAGAAGATCAAGAGGTCTTTCTAGAAGGTATAACTAGTAATTTTTCTTTCCGCATCATGCTAGTTATTTATGGAAATAATACCAAATACAAGAGGCTTACGATTCTAGTATTTCGAATATGTTTTTCGAAGTTGTGTTCTTTTGTTTTATTTTTTCCTTGTGATTTGATTGTTCTTTTCGGTTAACCTAAAGTTATTTTAGGAAATTAAATATTAGATTTCTATAAAAGGTTTTGTCTAGTCGGTGGTGGTTGCTCCCATATCCAAGAAGGCCATGTGCCTCGCCATGTCAGTACTGGGAACCAATTATGGAAATTAATATTTAATGGAATTAATAACTTAAGGCGATTTGGGTCGAACGTGTTAAGTTCCGCAGGAGATCCAAGTCAAAACCTAAAAGAACAAATAGATTAAGTTTTGGATCAAACGTGTTAAGTTCCGCAGGCGATCCAAAATTTAATTTAAAATAACACATGGTAGCTAGGAAAAGGTTCAGACCTTTGTACAAAATTTTTGTACAGCGGAACCTCTAGGTTTTCCGAGTAGCAACCAACATTCATTGCTTCCCCTTGAGCAGTAATCTTCTTCTCAATGCTCATCCAAGAGCATGTTTCACTTTACTAATGAAGGTATGATCCCCTTCATTAACCCAATGCTCCCCCTTGAGCAGTAATCTTCTTCACAATGCTCATCCGAGAGCATTTTCCACTTAACCAATGAAGGTTTGATCCCTTCATTAACCCAATGCTCCCCCTTGAGCAATAATCTACTCCACAATGCTCAGCTGAGAGCATTTATCATCCTAGCAATGAAGATAACTAATCTTCCATTGCTCCCCAATACTCGACCTTGAGTATTAATTCATCACGAAGGTTAAACCCCCTTCTAAGGTCTTTGAAATGATTTTTATTTTTTTAAAGAGTAACTCCCTCTAAAAACATGGTCAAATTTCTATCATTGCACCAACAATGACTTGGGGTTCCTAAATAATTAGGAAAATCAAAATCATAGTTTTAAGGTTCAAAATTCAATAAAGAAGTTAAACCTCAACCTAAAATTCACCTAAGTCTACCTTAACCAATCCATACTTTCTTTCAACATGAAAACTCCCCCTAAATGGATACAAGTGTATCCCAAAGGGTTAGGAATGGTTAATGACCCTTGAAAACCAAAACTTGAAGTTTTAAGATTCCAAAATTCATAATTGAAACAAAACCTTATCCTAAACTTCACTTTGGTTTCTTTTAACCAATCCATACCTGTTTTCATCATGAAAACTCCCCCTAAATATCTACAAATATATTCCAAGGGGGTTGGAATGGTTATTGGGACTCGAAGTGACTTGAAGTGTTGAAATCAGGCTTTTCAGGCCAAAATCTGACTTCCCAATCGATTGAAGTTGGGACTCAATCGATTGAAATCACTTCAATCGATCCATTGATCGATTCCGCAAGCTACTACTCGTAGAAATACCCTCTGAATCGATCCAACCTGGGTCAATCGATCGACTGATCGATTCAATACTCTTCTGTTCGCGCGAAATGGCTTCCCAATCGATCGGCTGATCGATCGAACCCATCCCAATCGATCGGCTAATCGATTGGGTTTCTGATTTCCTGAAATTCAATTTCAGCGAAATTAAAAAACTCCCCAAAAATTCTATAAAATTTTAAAAATCATGAAAATTCATGTAGACATTATTTAGGATATACTTTATCAAGGAAAAATAGTTTTCTATGAAAATACTTCTTATTTTCAAAGATTGACACAAATTTGAAAACTTGTAAAAACTTTAGTGTTTTCTTCAAGTTTGTGTCTAACTATTCAATGATGATCACTATTAAAAGATAGTGTTCACCAAGGTTTTCTAAAAGCATTTTAAAAGATTTTCAAAAGCAATATTCAACCATGTTCTTTGGGCTCAATGCACTTGACTTGTACATTAGCTTTCCCAATGATTGGAAGACACATAACTATGTGTTTTGATGAACCTAAAACTCAACAAGATGCACTAGATCAACATCTTGAGTTTTGTTCACCATCCGAACATCTCACTTGTATCTAATGTGTACTAAAACATATATAAGTCACCTTATGATTCTTTATGAGATGTATATTTGGTTTTGCTCTAACTAAGGGATCATGCATATCTATCTAGGCATTAAGAGACTTATGATTATCCACCTAGGATGTCATTTGGTATAATCCCACTTGTTGGGATATTTACCATTCTTAATAAATATCTTTTGTCCTTAATTATAAGGAAATTAACATAATGCATGATGATCAATGGCATACATCAAAATAAGCAATTTTCAAAAGAAAAATATGCTATAACTACTTATGTATGTATGTCATAACATGGTATTTTTGTATTTTTCATAATAAACATGAATGCAACACATGATGTCATGACATATGAAGAGCAAGCAATCATGGAATTTTAGCATAAATAAAATATACCTAGATATTCTATCTAAGTATCCTTAAACCTTAGCTAAAACCTTAAAATTAAGTCCTAGATTGCTTATCTCTTGAAGGAATGCCAAAACCTAATTTGGCATTTCTTTTACCCCTTTTCTATTTGTGCCAATTGAAATTAAGAATTCAATTCTCAAATATTTGTTTGGCACATATTGCTCTCTTTAAGGATCGAACATTTAGATTGAGACTTAATTTTGCTCTTAATCCCTTAAGAATATACTAATATCTCAACTAGACATTTCTTATCCTTTCTCCAAGTGTGCCAACTTACCTTTAATGTGATTCCTCAAGGTTTGGCACACCTTACTCTTCCAAAGAGTAATTAATTTGATTAAGGTTTAAATTTTTCCTTAACCCCTCAATAGAATACCAAGTTTCCAACTTGGTATTTATTTTTGCATTTGTGCCAATTTAAATTTAAGTCCAATTCCACAAGACTTGGCACATTTTACTCTTTCAAAGAGTAAATGAAATCAAATTAAGGCTTAGATTTGCCTTTAACCTTCTAAGAAAATGCCAAAACCCAACTTGGCATTTCTTTTACCTTTATTCTAGTGTGTCAATTTAAATTAGATTTAACTCCTCAGATGTTGACACATTTTTGCTCTTCAAGGCTTTAATCACATTTGATTAAAGCATGAGTTTTCTCTTAATTCCTTAAGAAAGTATCAAAATTCTAACTTGATTTTTCTTATACTTTTCTTAAGTGTACCAAGTTAGATTAAGTTCAACTCTTCAAATTTTGGCACATATATTACTCTTTCAAAGAGTAACCCTACATCCCTTTTCATTTTCAAAGGTTAACAATAACCTTGAAAATACTCACAAGTGTCAACTTTAACAAGGTTGGGTTAACTACCCTTCCAATTGGAGTTGACACTCTCTAAACCCATCTAGGGTGTAGAAAATATGCTCCTAGGAACCCAAAACCTATTGGTGCTCCTTGGATACTCTAGGTACTCACTAGGGACAACTTTCCTAGTCACCTTCCTAAGGAAGGCTTCTTAGAAGCCTTGGTCACTTCTACTAGGTCAACTCTAGGGATTGCTTCTCTTGTAACCTTCTTTGTGACTTTACTAGGCCTTTTTGGAGCCTTAGTCACCTTAGTCTTGATAAAAGTACTCTTAGGGATGACTTCCCTAGTATTTTTGGCTTCACCACTAGACCTAGGTTTGGTTTCATAGCTATATGAAACCCTATGATAAGAAGGAACATTCTTTTTAGTTTTTGGTTTGTATCCCAAACCTTTATGGTTACTAGATTTAGGTTTGTATCTCAAACCCATCTTACCATTTGATGTTTCTTGGTTCCTTAAACCTAGGTTATGCTCATTTTGACCCTTAAGCATATTTTCCATTCTTGCTAGGTTTCTTTTTAAGTTATCAAGTCTTGACCTCAAGACTTGGTTCTCCGTCATTAAATCCATAGATTTGGATTTTTCTTGACCCCTATGAGCATTTCTATTTTGGGACTTATATCTAAAGTCCTTAGAGTTATTTCCTAAGTAATTATCTACCTTCCTAACCTTAGGCATGGTAGTTCTAGCATGAGGAGGTATATATTTATCCCTAGTTTGATCATGCTTTCCATTTTCATTGTAAATATCATTTGAATGATTTATCTTGTAACTAGCATGCTTTTTACCATTACTAGGAGGAATTGTACTGTTAAATATTACCTTAAGTTTGCTCTTCCAAGCTCCCACTTGATTTGTGCTTCCTCTTATCACTTTGGTTGTCTTCTTCCCTTTAGGACATTGACTTCTATAATGTCCTCTTTGATTGCACAAGAAACACACAATGTGTTCCTTGCTCTTCTTTGTAGTGGGAATTGTCTCTTTGGGCTTCTCCTTGCCCTTGGATACTACTTGGCTCTTCTTCTTGGCCAATTTTGGACATTTACTCTTGTAGTGCCCATGCTCCCTACACTCAAAGCAAATGATATGGTTTTTATTATTTTCAATTGAAATTTCTATACCTTTTCTTGTAGGGGTGATGCTCGATTCTCCATTTGATGTTGCTTGAGTTGTGGAGGTAGCATCATCTTCCAATTCTTCTTCTCTACTTGGAGGTGTGGGTGCTTCCACCTCTTCAACTCTCGAGGTTGTGGATGCTTCCACCTCTTTCTCTCTTGAAGATGTAGAGGATCTCTCATCTTCTTCCTTCTCCTCCTCTTCCTTCTTCTCCTCGAATGTTGACCTTGTGTCAACATCGGATTGGTCCTTCTCTTCTTGGACCAATGAGCCCTTCTCCTTGGGCTCTTCCACTCCTTGGACTTGTGTAGGGTCTTCATGATAGGCAATGATCTTTTTCCAAAGATCACTTGCATTTGTGGTTTCACCTACACTCAACAAAATATTAGAAGGTAGTAAATTATGCAAAATTCTCGTTACCTCCTTGTCCACCTCCGATTGCTCTCGTTGCTCTTCGGTCCTATGCCGAGGTCGGAGGCGTTTATCCTTCTTGTCTGTAGGAGCTTCAAATGGGTCACTCAAGATAACCCATTGGTTCCAATCCATTTGGAACCATGTGTCCAGCCGATTCCTCTAAAAGGCGAAGTCTTCCTTGTCGTATGGCGGAGGAATCCAAATGCCCCATCCAAGTGGACCTCCCAAGTCCATCTCCTTCTTCCTCTAGCTTCTTGCTCTCTTGGCGGTTAGTCTGTAGAAAAGCGACCTCGCTCTGATACCAATTGTTGGGACCGATATGCCCGCTAGAGGGGGGGGGTGAATAGCATCTCGTCGCACTCTTGTGCTTGCTTCGTCTTGATATGCAGCGGAAAAATACAATACAAACACAAACACCGCTAACTCTAGGGATTTACTTGGTATCCACCTCAAAAAGAGGTGACTAGTCCAAGGATCCACACACTCACGCACCCTCCACTATGAAATCACTCCTTTACGGTAACTACCGAAGGCGGAGAAGTCTTACAAGCTCACAATACAACACAAATACAAAGAGAAGCAGATACAAGGGAAATTTTACAAGATTTGTAAACCAAACCCTAACCCTAGCTTCTTCTTCTTGTTGTAACTCGCCTCTTGACTTGGACGTGCCTACAAGAACCTTCAAGAACTAGCATTGCAAGCTTGGAGAAGATCGCTGTGAATGTCCTAGGAAAGAACGCAAAGTTCTGGCGAAGAAAACGCTCCGCCCAAGCTATATACAGTGCTCCCAATCGATTGAGATCAACCCCAATTGATTTCCACGACACATCTACACAATCTTAGTCGTCCATCACCTGCATCCTGCGTAACGGTTGAATCCCAATCGATCGACCGATCGATTGGGAACATCTGGATCGATCGGTGGATCGATCCAGAAGCATTTTGTGCTTCTCGCGATCGCACGAGAATACCCCTGCCCAATCGATCGACCGATCGATTGGCAGCTCCTATTCGATCGCCCGATCGATTGGGAAGGGCTCTGTGCTCATGAAATATGGTCCCAATTGATCGACAAATCGATTGAGTCATTCCTTCCTTCGCAACACACTCCAATCGATCCATTGATCGATTAGTCCCTGGTTCAATCGATCGCCCGATCGATTGACTAGCCTGGACTTGACTCAAACTCAAGTCCAAACTCCCAAACCCAACTCCCAGTCAACCATGACCTGCTGGGTATCCATGCATAGCATTTGTCCAACACCCGACCAACCTCGAACTAGCCTTCTAGCCTCCTCCATCACCCTTACGTCCCTCGGATATCTCCAATTCTTCACGCCTTACCTTCAGGAGCTTCCTTCGGCCTCATCCTAGCTGTCGGATTATACACCACACTCGATCAACCTCGAACTAGCCTTCTATCCTCCTCCATAAACCTTGCGTCCCTCGGATATCTCCCATCCTTCATGCCTTGCCTTCAGGAGCTTCCTTCGGCCTCATCCTAGTTATCGAGTTCTCCTTGCCAAGTCACACTAGGATTTACCTTGCCAAGACCACATTCTTAGACTTTCAACCTATGCCAAGATCACACTTGGACTTTCCCAATTGCCTGGCTCCTCACCAGGACTTTTTCCCTTTGCCAAGATCACACTTGGACTTTCCCAATTGTCTGGCTCCTCACCAGGACTTTCTCCATTTGCTAAGGTCACACTTGGACTTTTCAATTGCTTGATCTCACTTATCAGGACTTTCACCACCAAGTCTAGTCAACACTGACCTACTTGACTTCTCTCTTGCCTAACCTCCAGTTAAGACTTTCCTAGATGCCTAAACTCCAGTTAGGATTTTCCCATTGCCTAAACTCCAGTTAGGACTTCTCCACTGCCTAACCTCCAGTTAGGACTTTACCACTGCCTAACGTCTAGTTAGGACTTCACCATTGCCTAATCTCCAGTTAGGACTTCACCGCTGCCTAACCTCCAGTTAGGACTTCTCCACTGCCTAACCTCCAGTTAGGACTTCCAGACACCTAACCTCCAGTTAGGACTTACCCAGTCAAGTCTCCTGTCATCCCTGACCTACTTGACTTGTCTTCTTCTCAACCTGGTCAACCCTTTGACCATCTCCACAATCGGACGATTGCCCTAGCAATCTCCATATATTGTCAAACATCAAAACTCAAATCTCAACTCAAGCTTGACTCAACTCAAGCTTAGTCAAACTGATCAAACTTGACCTAGGAAAATTGCCCCAACACATAGGAGACTTTGTTTCTTAGCATTCCTTGGAGCTTGGTTGGTGTTCAAGGTTTTTCATCTCTAGAAGACTTGGTGGCCGAAACTTGCAAGAAGAAGAAGGAGGTTTGGGTGGATTCTCGTCTCGGTAGATTGTCACCCACACGATGTCCGAGATAATAAGAGGAATACGACAGAAGATCGTGAGGTCTATAAGCTATAAAAGGTATAACTAGTTATTAGTTTCCGCATCATAACTAGTTTATCTTTTTGTTTAGATCTTGAAATACCAAACACAAGAGGCTAATGAATCTAGGCTATTGAATTTATGTTTTAGATTTTATGTTTCTTTTGTTTTTCGAATTTGTGATTCGATTGTTCTTTTTGGTTAAACATAGGGTTACTATAAGGAAATTAAATTGAATTTCGTTGAAAGGTTTTGTCTAGGAAGTGATGGATGCTCCCATACACAAGAAGGCCTAGTGCCTCTCCATGTTTAACCTGAAAGCCGATCTCTGAAATTAATATTTAATTAAATTTGTAACATGGGTGAATTTGGATCAATAATGTTAAGCATCATTTGTGATCCAAGTCTAAAACTCTAAGAACAGATAAGTTGAATTTGGAATCAATAATGTTAAGTTCTGTTTGTGATTCCAAATTTAATTTCTAAAGAACACAATAATTTATTAGGAATGGTTCAGGACTTGTACAAAATTTTTATACAAGGGAACCGGTACAATATTCCCAGTAGCAACCAACAAGAAGATCATGTTATTAGCTCCATATAAATTATAAATAGTAGCTCACGACCAAAACGGATAGGGATAAACCATTGGAACTGTCGTAGTGTGATTTAGTATTAGTTTATCTTGACTATAAAATTGCACTAGTACACTCTGAGTGTATTGAACAAGACCATTTAAGGTTTTTCTTTTTATACTGATTGCATAAAAGAACAGGACCTCTGTTATTATGAAAGTGTGTACTCTTAATCCTGATATAATGACAAACACATATATTTAGTATTTATTTCTTTAATTTATCAATGGGTGAGATTTAGTTCATTAAATTAATATGCCCGATAAGTTGGGAAATAATATTATTTATATGGTGTGTTATTAATTATAAAAGGAAACTGTGTCCTAGTTATCTAGGTTGATGATGTCCTCTTGAGGAGCTCATAAGGATTGTCATGTAAACCCTGCAGGTGGACTTAGTCCGGCATGACAATAAAGTTGAGTGATACTACTCTTGGAGCTAGATGTTAATTAAGTGAGTGTCAGTAACTCATTTAATTAACGGGCATTCGATATCTTAAATACAAGGAAATTAGCGCATTCATGATAAGAAGGAGCCCATAATATAATTTGGGAATGATCCGGTAGTTCAATAATAACTCTTTAGTGGTATGAGTTATTATTAATGAACTTGAGTTGGGTGTTCGGGGCGAACACGGGAAGCTCAAGCTCATCGGGAGACCAAAGTCAATTCCTCCTCTAGGTCCCTATTGTAGCCTCTTATATAAAGCCTTATATCCACCCAAAGCCCAGCTTCTTAAGCCTAAGCTAGGGTCGGCCAATCCTTGCTTGGTGTCTGATGAGCACAAGTCTGTCACACCCGCAAATCAAATTAACAAATGATATCCATGAACCCCTTACATACACAATGATATCGTAATAACGAGCCCAGGATTGAATCTCTCAAGGAACTAACGGTAGGATGTAATCTAGGATTGTATGTTATTCCTATTTTCGGGGTTTTAATATATAAATGGGGGGTTTAAGCTTTGAATCTAAATCTAGCAATTGAAAAGCAAGCAAATAAGAACTTATCTAATGTATAAATGAAATCTACCTAAGTGCCAACAATAGAACCATAACGCATTGTCACTCTATATTGTGATTAAATCATTAACACACTCAAACTAAGAATGAAATAACAAAGCATAAATGGAATACAGTCTAAAACAACATCTAAATCTTAACTACGAAAACTAAACTACTCCACAGTACTACAATTTTAAGCTAAAGCAGAATTAAGAACAACTTCTAACTCAATTGAAACTAAATTACCCAATAGACTTGAATTCAAACAATTAAGCTAAAAAGAACTACGATTACTGAATCCAAATAGCATAAATTGAAATCTAAATCTATCAACAATAAAAGAATGCCAAAAATTAAAACCTAAACCATTTCAACACCAAACCACTTTACATGGAAACTTCTCCTTGCCGTCACACAAGGAAGCATCAATGAAACCTCACTTCAGCAATCGGGGAAAAAATTCTCAGTAACTAAGCTCAGCTCAACCTTCACCAGCACCATAGGAAACCTCTCCGAATGAAGCTGATGAAGATCGGAGATGCCAAACTTAGAAAATCTGCAATTCCGTGAACTGTGAACTCTGATCTGATGTGGAGTTGATGGTTGATGGAATGTCGTCGAAAACGGTTGAGAAGCAGTGGAGGAACGCCGCCAATGCTCTCTGGTGGGAAGCAGAACCACTAATCGGAGGAACGCCTCCAAATTGGTGGCAGCAGAAACAGAGTATCGCAGACAGAATTCTCGCCGTAGGAACGCCTTGGAGCAAGGTCAGATGGCCGGAAGCTGGTCATAAGTATCTGAGAACATCGTCGCCGATGAAGTTGGCCGGAAAATGGATCTGGAAGTGGAGAAGGGGTCAAAATCGCCGAGATGCACCGCGCGACGTGAAGCACAGGAGATCGACACCAACGAAGCTACTGTAGCTTCTGTTTTAAATCAGATCCAGATCTGAACGGATGGCTGGGAGCAATTCGGATCTCAATCAACGGTGAAGAGTTGCTTTAACTCCGATCCGAAGATGTTGATCTTAATCTAGGGTCTGGATCTACTCTCCCTTAGGTCGGATGGACCATATCTTCAATGGATGGCTCAGATCCCTCTGATCTTTGATGAACGGTCCATAATACTTCGCAGCTTGATCTTCTTGTTTAAACTCTGATTCGAGCACAAATTCGGTTCGAATAGATCCAAATCAAAGATCCTTTGATTCCTACAAAATAAGAATCAAATATTAGCATCAAATAACACCAAAAAAAGATAATTTACAATTAAGCCCAAGAATAAGACAATGCATGAAATGTGATGCAAATATAGGTTTTATCTATGAACATAACATCAAATCATGCATGTATGAATCAAAATAATATAGTAAAATCATGGTTATCAAATCCCCCACACTTAGTCTTAAACGTCCCGTGCAAGTAAAGAAAATCTAAAAATCATCTCCACAAAAGATTCTCTAGCAATACTTAGAAGATAATAAGAAGTAATTAACTAAGGTTATCTAAAGATCATAAACAATCATGAATACAATCCAAACAATAATCAGTATGTATGGTAGTTTCAATCCAATTAAAAAATTAAGCAAGTTGCAATCTCACAAGGTATTTACCTATTCTAACTCTCACACTCAAAAATGCATATATGTGGAGCTCACTCAATGTCACTCACGACATCTCACTACCATAAGCTTACTTATTTTCTACTTCTCCACCACTATTAAACATAGCATACATGAATAAAAAGGATTTTATCAACAAGAATTGAAATGGAATCAAGAGAAATAAGTGTAATGAATGTAGTAAGCAAAAGAAAAGAATTAAATGAAGAAAATGAGAAGATGAGAGTATTGGAGGAATATACTTGATGAGTCGACCATTTTGATGTGTAAAGAGATGAATACCATTTGTCGTTACTAATTCAAAAGATCAAGCTAACCTCTCCTTAAATTTGATGTCAATTCAAAATTCTTGATACTCTATCTCCACTCTTGATACTCTTTGTCTTGTCCCTATTTTTTTTTTCTTTTCACTGTTTTTCCACTTTAATTCCATCACTTGGAAGCTAAAACAATCTCAAATTATGAAAATGAATTCCCTCCCCCACACTTAAAACATTGGTCGTCTCGGAAAATAGAACACAACATGTATACAACGACTTGATACTCTTCTAGCCATTTTTTTTCTTTCTTTTCTTCATTCTGCAATCTTTCTCTATTTCCGTTTTTAGCAGATTCAATAAAGATATGCATCTCTATTGCATCATTGGAAAACCAAATCAAGTTCCATTAATCACCAATAGCAGCTTTGATGACAAAATTCAGCATTAATCAATCACAGCTCCAAAACCAGCAATTCAAATCTATTTCTGCAACTGCAGTAACCTTTTTCACTATTAAAATTCAGATTCTTAACCAATTGCTCTTTAATTCAGAAATGATTTTAGAATTCTGGTTTTCCAAAGTTTCCAATTTAAGAGTTTAAAAAGTAAACTTTAGTAATCCACAACTTCCTGCAGCAACCAGCTGAAATATTTTAGAAATCCATATCTGAATTATGATTCTATGGTAGCTCCAATTAAAATTACACAAAATTTTGCTTGGAAAAGGGAATCATTTGGCACTGAGATGATAGGAGCTTGAGTTCAGTTCATATTCTAATCAGGAGTAACATGATGAGTTGGCACAAAATAGGGTTGATCTCTTGTCTAACTTTTGATATACATTCAGACTCAACCTCAAAGATCCTCAGCCTTTTCAAAATCCAGTTTCAGAAAATCAAAACTGAATGTGAAGTAGAATTGACTTGGCAACAACATTCAAAGTGTATTTACTTGAATATCAGCAATACAAAGGTGCATGTAAGTTTTCCAGTAGATTTTATCTATCCTTTTCTCCCATCCGAACCTTGGACTCCACTGATCCTAATTTCCAGTATTATGGTTACACTACCAGCAGCAGTTAAGAAGTTTCTAAAATTGAATTCCTCTCTACAATTAATGAGTTCAAAAATCAAATTCAGATTTCATATCAAAGAACTCTATAAGTAGAGCTAATTTCTGAATTTTAGGTTGTCAGAATTTAGTTTCAGAATCAGAATTCAAACCAACTTCATCTTGAAGCAAAAATAAATCATCTTATCGGAACATAAAATTTAGTATTAAGCTGATTAGAGTCTAATTTAAAATTGTTACTTCCCAAAAACTTCAAAGAGACTTGGCACAAATACCTTAATTGAACTATGAAATTCAGAAATCAAATTTTCAGGAGACAGAAAGAATCCAGAAATGAAACTGTATCTTCATAAATTTAATTCTAATTCCGGGAATTTCAATGGTAGGATTTAGTTACAGCTCTTGTTTATTTTGTCCCATTACAGAAATCTGGCTCAAAGGAATAGGCTTAGACACATTACTAATTAAACCATCTATTAAATCTGGGCAAAATACTGATTCCAGAATTCAGATTCTTAAAATTCCAGCTTCTTTAAGGAATGAAATAGTAGTTTGAATCTCAATGCTACTGTATAACTCTTCTATCAAACTGATTTAGAACTCAACAAGTGGCAAAACATTCAATTAGAGTCTCTAAACTGATATACTTCAACAAACCAAACAAGTTTGACATAATTCAGCAACTCTAGTTGAGAAATCTCAGAACTTGAAATTCAAAAGAATTTGGCTCGAATCATGTGTGGTTAAGCTTATTCATGAATCTTAGTTAACACTAAATAAACAGGATATTGTCTCCAAACCATACTGATCAGAAACATCAACCTCAATTAGCACAGAAGCAATCTGCCCTTTGCAGCTGAACTATTTTCTCTTCAATTTGCATACTAAACCAAAATTTGTAAATTCAGAATTGTTGCATAAGTTTCAGAATTGGAAACCTAAGGTAGCTTAAGTTCAACCCATATACATTTCATCTGGGCTAAGGGTATCAATTGATGATGGAATGAAAAGATTTGGAACTAAACATGTACTTATTGGTACATTGGTTTCATCTCTGCAATTCCGCAAAATTCCAGCTCGTCTATAGTTCGTTAACCAGATTCAAAGAATTCAATTTCAGAACTCTAGTTCTAGGAATCAGACTCAAAGTAGTCATATGCTTCAAGTTCTAGAAAACTTCAAAAAAATAAGAACTCTAATGTTATAGCTGCTGGTCCAGAATTTATACTAGAATCAGAGTTCTCTGATTTTTTTTACAGTTACAACGATCCACATCAGATTCTGCAAATTTCCAGACCTTTGTTAAGTTTTGTCTTTTCCTCTTACTGCAGCTTTAAAGTTATTCAAAATCACAGTAGTGTTGCCAACATCAGTTATGAAGCTTCCAAATCCAATTAATCTCTACAATTCATAGATTGGGAAATCAATTCATAGTTCTAGGCCAAAGAACTCAGAATTAAAGCTTCCCTTTTTGAATTCTGGATTCCTGAATCTTTAGTTTCAGAGTCTTGAATTCAAAAAGATCTTGGCCATATTCAAGAAGAAACTGTACATAACTTGAATTTTCTTTTCTGCAATTCCATTTCTGATTTACTTTTACTAAATTCCAGCTCTACAGAGTTATTATGATGCTACCTTCAGTAGCTATGGTGCTTCTAGAATCCAATGGACTCATGAATCATGCCAAATTTAGAAATACAACTGATTTATTTGGTTTCCAGATTCCAAATTATGGTCACAAGAAGCTTGAAAAGAATACCAACTCACTTGTCACTTCCAGCAATTCTTGATGAAATTTAGTGTTTCCAAATTTGATGGTCTTCATTAGCTTTTGATTCCTGCACAGCAGCAATCTCCATTTCTGCATTTCTTCTCTCTAGAGTTTTATGAGGTTGTGGAAGGCAAGAGTTGAACTTCCCAAGAATGCAATTCAGTAACCAAACCCAGATTGCAGAATCGAATACTAAGTTCCAGCTCCAACTGTGAGTCTTATTTGTATTCAATTTCAGTCTAAAAATCAGGTAAACTCTAGTGAAGAAAGATCAGCATCTATCAACACTAAAACAAAAGTTGGGTTCAAAATTTTCCATGAACAAATAGCTTTAATCCCTTTCTGCATAGCAAGGTACAGATTTAAGCATTTTCCACATAACTTTGTATCAACTTTGCATTGTTTAGCCAACAAAAATCTCAATAATTCTTTGTCTTGTCTCTTAAGACCCCTATTAATGCATACTCAAAAGCTTTCCAGGTTTCAGTAATTCTAGCTCATTAAAATTCATTTCCCAATTTGGCACAAAAATGCCACATTCATTATTTTGCAGAATTATGCATTTTCTGAATTCTTGCTCTCTGTTTATTTCTGTTATTACAGCAAACATGTCCTTTTATCTTCATCTTTTCAACTTCCAAGCTTAGATTATAATCCTTGAATGAAGTATCTCTTCTCAATTTGAAATCCATCACTGTCTGCCTACATTTCTGCCCCTATATCTAACATTCAGCTACTAACACTCACTGTTTCATCTTTTCAGTAACTGGAAAAGGCATTGTAGAGGTCATAAAATGCTGAAATACCAGTTGTTTCTGTATCATACAAGTCTTAACTTGAATTTTTTTTTCTTGTGTAGATGTTGCTCCTGATTTCTAATGCAACTTTGATTCAAAGTGTTATTTCTGAATTGCAATCTGTTATTCCACTATCCTCCTTAATTTATGCATTTCCACTGTTTGAGTGCTTTTGGATTTACTGCATATTAGCAATGTTCAATTCCTGTATTCAGTAATCTTTCAATTTTACTACACAATAGCAACTTTCATTTCCAATGTTTCTGTTTGTATTCCAAAATAGTTCACTGATGTCAACTATACTTCCATTACCTTTTAAACTCAAGATGTATCTCAAGTACAAAGATTCTCATTTAGCACAAACCTCTTCCAGCAACTTCAAATTTAGAAATCAGATTCGACATCCTCTTCCAACATATTTCTTCTGGAGTTTTGAATGTATCAACATAGTATCAAGTCTCAAAATCCAAAGCAATTGTAGCTTGCTCTTGAAATGATCAAGCTCAGATAATGGTTAAGTTTTGCACAGAATACTAAGACTCATTCATTCAAAATAGAATTTTCAGAATTTTGCACCTTAAACACCTCCTAAAATCATCCCTTGCTCAACCATTTTCCAAATCTTAATCCATTTCTGGATTGTACAGAATTCATACACCTCCCCCACACTTAATCCTTTATTCATCTTAGCAATCTAACTCATCAAAAATTCAACAAAACTCTCAATAAAAGAATAACAAGCAAAGTAGATCAAGAATTAGAATGCTAGACGAGAATGTTTCAAGAAAATTGTGGAGAAAGAAATGGAAAATAATGAGGGAACAAGAATGAAAAAATATCCTTCATCTCCATGAATACATATGATATTGTGATTTTGAAAAGAAAGAAAGCAAGTTCTAGAGTTCAATTGTCGTAAGTGCATGCCACACAAAAATATCAGAGTATAGGCTTAAAGTGGTCCTCTCTAGGTTTTTTTTTCTTGCAATTAACTCAATTAATCAAAATGGAATCCACCAACACACTAACCGATATCATGTAAGAAAAGCATCCAATCATGTCAAATGACCTAAAATTGATAATCAAATTTAAGAAACTTTTACCATCTTAAAAATATTACTTAGAAAATTCCCATGGAAACTTTTATTCAAATTGAAATGTTATATACTAAACAAAATGCAAAGTATGAGAACAAAATGCAAGTGTAATGAAATGAAACTAAGGAAAGTTGCACACAAAGAATTTATTAACAAAGCATGAATTAAAATGCAAAAGAAAACAAAATTAGAACCAACTCCCCTTTAATTCCCGTTGGTTGAAGAGGATTTAAAAGAAGAATCCATGTCGGTAGTGGAGTAATTGTGGTTCCAATCAAATCCTTCTTATTAATCATTTTTCCTTTCACAATTCTTTCTGGAGGTCTGAGTCGGTTTAGTTCAAGCATCCACTCCGGAAGCTTAAATTCTCCTACACAATCAATAAAGGAAAACACCTCCCACAGGCATGTGGGATAAGAAAAAATAGGAGAATATTAGTGTGGGTAGAATATATATCAAGAAATGAATCACATCTAATAAAATCAACAATTGGTACCTCTATGAAATTTTCTAAAAAATCACAAAAAATTCTCACCTTGTCATGTTGAAAGGTACCTAGAGTGGTGATTGTTACCTCCTTTTCATCAAGTGATGGCTCAAGCTCTGATTCTGGTGAATGTACAACTTCATGTAGTGATTCTTGGGTACTTGGCTCCATAGCACAAGTCCCTACACTTACATCCTCTATTCTTGGTGATTCTTAAGGTAATGCTTTGAATAAGAAATCCCCTACACTTAAATCATCTTCAACATCAATACCTGCACTATTTCCAACATCTAAAGCAACAACGTTAGTAGAATCAGAAATTTGAACAACTACATCATCATCACAAATTAAATTAGAAAAATCTTGTGAAGAAATGGGAGTAGGGTCAGGCCTGACAGAATCTCTACTATCCATCTCTCCACTGTAGTTTTGTGCTTGTAACTAATTGATGGATGATGTAATTTGGTCTAACTGACTTTGTATATTCTATATCCTTGAGAATTGCTGCTCTTAATGCTCTCTCATTTGCTGCATAATTTCATTGAATTTCCATGTTGACTCTAAAAATTGTACTTGTGCATCCTCATACCTGAAATGTGAAAAATCCACCCTATTAGTATTATAGGTATTAGGAAATGACTTATACCTATTCTGCTGCTCCACAGGAGGGTAGTACTAATATTCAGGCTGATATTGTTGGTGCGGTTAGCACTAACAATTTAACCCAGGTTTTGATGAATGACAAATCAGGTTAAGTTAGTATGTTGTTGTCTAACACTCTGATCGAGTGTGCAGGAGAAGTCCAGACAGGTCGACGGGCTGACCGGATGTCTGGCACGAAGCCCAGCTAGGTCGACGGGCTGATCGGATAGCTGGCGAGAAGTCCAAACGGGTCGACGGGCTGACCGGACGCTTGGCGAGAAGTCCAGCTAGGTCGACGGGCTGACCAGATAGCTGGCGAGAAGTCCAGACGGGTCGAAGGGCTGATCGGACGTCTGGCAGGTAAGTAAGGTAAGTCACTGGAGGGGAGTGACTGTGAGGACGCGTTCCCGGGAAGGGAACATTAGGCGTCGATCCGGCTTAGATCCATTTCGGATATCTAAGTCGAG
Organism: Zingiber officinale; assembly: GCF_018446385.1. NCBI lineage: Eukaryota > Viridiplantae > Streptophyta > Magnoliopsida > Zingiberales > Zingiberaceae > Zingiber > Zingiber officinale. The sequence continues at coordinate 22,231,625 of NC_055989.1, forward strand.
ATCGTGACTAGATTCCGGTCTCGGAAAGACGGAATCTAAGTCATACTTTTTCATGTCAAACTCATGAACTGTGCTAACACTTTGTTTTGCAGGAAATTTATTATACTTGCCTCGGACTAACCTTATCTTGCAGGAGAAGGACCTGTTCTGGAGAAAGGTGGTCCGGGCGCCCGGAGGTCCGGGCGCCCGGAGGTCCGGGCGCCCGGGAGGCAAGTTTTATCCCGATTACGCGTCGCCACATGGAGCTCACTGGTTGGACCTGCCACATCTCACCAGGGCGCCTGGAAGGGATCCGGGGCGCCCTGAGCTTCATATAAAAGAAGGGGCAAGGGTAGAGCTTCGATATGAACTTAGCTCTGTGCTCTTGCGACGCCACGAAAAGCTCTCCGACTCAGTGCTGGTTTTGTTTTAATTCTATTGTCGGTATTTTCTTTATCTGTCAATTCTTGTACTTAACTCTGTAATATTCGAATTGATAGTGATTGTCCAACGAAAGTACTCACGGAGTACGGGCCTTCGAGTAGGAGTCGTCACAGGCTCCGAACGAAGTAAAATTCATTGTGTCCAATTTTTATTCCGCTGTGTTTATACTCGTTATTTTTTGAATCGATATTCACCCCCCCCCTCTATCGACATTTCACGATCCAACAGATATAATCCAGACTGAGACTGATAATAATAACTCTCACTCCTGCCTCCAAAATGCTGATAATATGGATCCATGGTCAAATAGATTTCCTGTTCTTACACTGAAAAATAGAAAATAAAATCAGAAGACTCAGGAACGTATAAAATCAAACACATGGATATATGAACATGAAAGCAATTGAAACAACAAAAAAATTTAAGTTTTCAAAATAAAGAGCAATCCTAAGACTATCAAACACCGTTTTCCCTGGCAACGACACCAAAATTTGATGAGCGCAAGTCTGTCACACCCGCAAATCAAATTAACAAATGATATCCATGAACCCCTTACATACACAATGATGTCGTAATAATGAGCCCAGGATTGAATCTCTCAAGGAACTAACGATAAGATGTAATCTAGGATTGTATGTTATTCCTATTTTTGGGATTTTAATATATAAATGGGGGGGTTTAAGCTTTGAATCTAAATCTAGCAATTGAAAAGCAAGCAAATAAGAACTTATCTAATGCATAAATGAAATCTACCTAGGTGCCAACAATCAAACCATAACGCATTGTCACTCTACGTTGTGATTAAATCATTAACACACTCAAACTAAGAATGAAATAAAAAGGCATAAATGGAATACAATCTAAAACAAAATTTAAATCTTAACTACAAAAACTAAACTACTCCACAATATTGCAATTTTAAGCTAAAGCAGAATTAAGAACAACTTCTAACTCAATTGAAACTAAATTACCCAATATACTTGAATTCAAATAATTAAGCTAAAAAGAACTACAATTACTGAATCCAAATAACATAAATTAAAATCTAAATCTATCAACAATAAAAGAATGCCAAAAATTAAAACCTAAACCATCTCAACACCAAAGCACTCTACGCGGAAACTTCTCCTTGCTGTCACAGAAGGAAGCATCAACGAAACCTCACTTCAGCAATCGGGGAAAACATTCTCAGTAACTAAGCTCAGCTCAACCTTCACCAGCACCATAGGAAACCTCTCCGAACGAAGCTGATGAAGATCGGAGTTGCCAAACTCGAAAAATCTGCAATTTCGTGAACTGTGAACTCTGATATGATGTGGAGTTGATGATTGATGGAATGTCGTCGAAAACGGTTGAGAAGTAGTGGAGGAACGCCAACAATGCTCTCTGATGGAAAGCGGAACCACTAATCGGAGGAACGCCTCCAAATCGGTGGCAGTAGAAAAAAAGTATTGCAGACAGAATTCTCACCGTAGGAACGCCTTAGAGCAAGGTCAGATGGCCGGAAGCTGGTCGCAAGTATCTAAGAACATCGTCGTCGATGAAGTTGGCCGGAAAATGGATCTGGAAGTGGAAGTGGAGAAGGGGTCGAAATCACCGAAATGCACCACACGACGTGAAGCATAGGAGATCGACACCAACGAAGCTATTGTAGCTTCTATTTTAAATCAGATCCAGATCTGAACGGATGGCTGGGAGCAATTCGGATCTTGATCAACGATGAAAAGTTGCTTTAACTCCGATCTGAAGATGTTGATCTTAATCTAGTGTCTGGATCTACTCTCCCTTAGGTCGGATGGACCAGATCTTCAATGGATGACTTAGATCCCTCCGATCTTTGATGAACGGTCCATAATACTCCGCAGCTTGATCATCTCGTTTAAACTCTGATTCAAGCACAAATTTGGTTCGAATAGATCCAAATCCAAGTGTTAGAGTGTATACTAAAAGCCTAGCTTTTGCAAATATTTATTTTTGAAATAAAAGAATCACATTGGCCAAATGTCTACATTTATTTGTTAAGTGTAGTTGTTCAATTAATTTATATTGTAGATAACATGGTGTGTGGTGTCACACATAGAAGATCATGTTATCAGTTTTTTATAAATTATAAACAGTTGCTCACAACTAAGATGGAAAGGAACAATCCATTGCATAGTCGTAGTGTAATTAGGTATTAGTTTATCTTGACTAATAAATTACACTAGTACACTCTAAGTGTATTGAGTAGGACCATTTAAAGTAAGTTCTTTTTATACTGACTTAATAAAAGAACAAGACCTTAGTTATTATGGAAATGTGTGCTCTTAATCCTAATATAATAACAAGCACATATATTTAGTATTTATTTCTTTGACTTATCAAAGGGTGAGATTTAGCTTGATAAATCAATAGGCCCGATAAGTTGGGAAACGATATTACTTATAGTGTGTATTGTTGATTATAGAAGGAAACTGTGTCCTAGTCATCTAGGCTAAGAATGCCCCCAAGAGGAGCTTATAAGGATTGTCATGTTAAACCCTGCAGGTGGACTTAGTCCGACATGACAATGAGGTTGAGTGGTACTACTCTTGGATTAAGACATTAATTAAAATGAGTTGTCAGTAACTCAATTAATTAGTGGACATTCGATATCTTAAACACGGGGAGACTAACACACTCATGATGAGAAGGAGCTCATAATGTAATTTGGGATTGGTGCGGTAGTGCAAAAATAACTCTCTAGTGGAATGAGTTATTGTTGATGAACTTGAGTTGTGTGTTCGGGGCGAACACAGGATACTCAAGCTCGTTGGAAGGCCAAAACCAATTTCTCCTCTAGGTCCCTGTCGTAGCCTCATTAAAGCCTCAAGTCCATCCAAATTAAAGCTCATCTTGGTGTCCAAGAAAGGGGTCGGCTCAAGGCTTGGTGACCAAGCCAAGGGCCGACCACCATCTCCTCAAGAGGGTCGACCCTATTCTTGGTGCCCAAGCAAAGGAGGTGTCGACCACAATAATTCATAATAGGAGGGGTATTTTGAATTTTTAAAATCTTCTCTTTGTAGATATCTACAAGTTTTAAAAGAGAGATTTTAAAATTTAAAACTTTCCTTATTTGAATTAGGCCACATGGTTTAAAAGAAAGTTTAAAAGTTTTAAAACTTTCCTTTTTGAACTATCCTCATGGGTTTTAGAAAAAAAAGGAAAGAAATTTTAAATTTGAAACTTTCTATTTTTGTAACCATGTTAAAAAAGAAAATTTTAGAATAGAAGTTTTAAATTTTAAAACTTGGTTTTAATTTTTTAAAACTTTCCTTTTTTAACATCCACATAAGGAAAGAGAGCTTGTAAAATTTTATAAGAGGATTTCTTCTTTTATAAAATTTTATAAAAAAATTATTTCTCTTGAGGATGATGTGGCCGGCCACCTTTGCTTGGTGTCCAAGCAAGGGGCCAGCCATTAAAAGCATCCAATCATCCTTGATTTAATCAATTGAATCAATGATTGATGATTGAATAAATCAAGAGGAAAGAAAAGGAAAAATAAAAGGGGAAAAGGAAAAACAAGAGGAAGATTTTAATTTTTGTAAAAAGTCTTTCCTTATTTTCCTTGGGTAAGTAATATAAAAGAAGGGGAGAGGAAGCCTCATGTATTATCAATTCTTATTCTCAAGTTGGCGCTCCCTCTTGTGGCGGCCCTCTCACTCTTCTTTTCCCCTTGCTCTCTTTTGTTCTCTTGTGGTGGTGGCCAGATTTTAGAGAAGGAGAAAGAAGGATTTTGGGTGGTGTTCATCTTGGAGGATTGTCACCCACACGACGTTCAAGGCGAGGCGAGGAATATGGCAGAAGATCTCGAGGTTATTAGCATACAAAGAAAAGGTATAACTAGTAATTGTTTTCCGCATCATGCTAGTTGTTTTTCTTTGTATGAATTCCAAACACAAGAGGCATTAGATTCTAGTTTTTCAAATTTGTAATTCGGGTTGTGTTTTTTTTGTTTTTCAAATTTGTGATTCAATTATTCTTTTCGGTTAAAGCTAATGTTATTTTAGGGAATTAAATATTGAATTTCTATTAAAGGCTTTGTCAAGGCAGTGGTGGATGATCTCATACCCAAGAAGGCCTAGTGCCTCGCTATGTTTGACCTGGGAGACGATTTTAGAAATAAATATTTAATTAACTTTATAACATAGGTTGATTTGGATCAATAGTGTTAAGTTTTGCTTGCGATCCAAATCTAAACCATTAAGAACAGATAAGTTAAATTTGGAATCAATAATGTTAAGTTCCGTTTGCGATTCCTAATTTAACTTCTAAAGAACACAATAGGTTGTTTAGGAAAGGTTCGACACGTGTACAAAATTTTTGTATAGTGGAACCGGTACAATCTTCCTAGGACCAACCACCACCAAGATCCTTTGATGGCTACAAAATAAGAATTAAATATTAGCATCAAATAACACCAAAATAAGATAATTTACAATTAAGTCCAAGAATAAGACAATGCATGAAATGTGATGCAAATATAGGTTTTATCTATGAACATAACATCAAATCATGCATGTATGAATCAAAATAATAAAGTAAAATCATGATTATCAGTGTCCAAGCAAGGGGTCGGCCAAGCCAAGCTTAGAGCCCAAGCTAGGGTCGGCCAAGCCTTGCTTGGTGCCCAAGCAAGGGGCCAGCCACACATAAATTAGAAAAGGACATTTTATTTTTTTGTTAAAATCTTTCCTTTATAGAGATCCATAAAAATGATTTAAAAGAATGATTTTAATTAAAAAATTTCCTTTTTTAGATCGGTCACAAAAGGAAATAAAAGGAGTTTTTATCTTGTTAAATCTTTCCTTTTATAGAGATCCATAAAAGGGATTTAAAAGAGAGATTTTAATTATTGAAATCTTTTTTTTATAGACATCCACAAAAGGATTTAAAAGAGAGATTTTAATTTTATAAAACATTCCTTTTATAGCTATCCACAAAAGGAATTTTAAAAGAGAGATTTTAATTTTTGTTTAAAATCTTTACTTGTTTGATGAAAGGGGTTTGGCCGGCCATGATAGAGAATTAAAAGGAAGCTTTAATTTTGTTTTAAAACTTTCCTTTTTTGCATTCACCAAGGATTATAAAAAAAGAAGAGGTGGTGCCTTATGATTTAACACATCTTCTATTCTCCTCTTCCCTTCCTTGGTGGCCGGCCCTTCATCATCTTCTTTTCTTCTTCTTCTTTGTGGACGGCGACATCAATCTTGGAGTTCAATTGGTGGCCGGATACTTGGAGGTGAAGAAGAAGAGAAAGGAGGTTCCCTAGTTGTGATATCCTTTTGGTGGTCGAAAGCTTGGAAGGAAGAAGAAGGTTTGGGTGGATTTCATCTTGGTAGATCGTCGCCCACACGACGTCCAAGTGGAGGAGAGGAATACAATAGAAGATCAAGAGGTTATTAAATCTTCAAAGAAAGGTATAACTAATTATTAGTTTCCGCTTCATAATTAGTTCATATTCTTTGAATGGATCCTGAAATACCAACACAAGAGGCTATCGATTTTAGGCTATTGGTTTTGTGTTATCAATTTTGTGTTTCAATTTTATGTTTCGATTTTATGTTTCGATCTTGTGCTTCTATTGAGGTCTTTTTAGTTAAACTGAGGGTTACTGTAAGAAGTTTAAACATTGAATTTCTTTGAAAGGCTTTGTCTAGGAAGTGGTGGATGATCCCATACCCAAGAAGGCCTAGTGTCTCGCCATGTTTAACCTGGAAGTCAATCTTTGAAATAAATGTTTAATCATCTTCTGTAATATGGATTAACTTCTGAAGAACACATCGGTTGAACTTGGAGTAAAAATGTTAAGTTTCGTTTCTAATCCAAGTTTAACTTCTGAAGAGCAACTTGGATTAATAATGTTAAGCATCGTTTGCAATCCAAGTTTAACTTCAGTAAAGCACATGGGTAGCTAGGAAAAGTTCCGTGCTTGTACAAAATTTTTGTACAAGGGAACATAATAGAATCCAGGTGTAGCAACCAACAATACCCATGAAGAAGAAATAGATAGATTGACTTCTATAACATATATACCTGAGACAGAAGTCTCACTTCTCTTCCTTTCAGTTTCTCTAGGTACAATTTGCAGTTCCTCTTCCAGTGTCTAGTTTCACCACAGTGGAAGCAGGTTCCTTCCTTAACAACCCCATCTTTGGATTTCAATGCAAGAGTCTTTCCCTTTCCTTTGGCTTGGGTCTTGCCCTTACCTTTGGGCTTCCATTTGCATTTGCCCTTTTGCACCATCAAAATGGTACTTGGCTTTGCCTTCTTAAGGTTGAGTTCAGTAGTTCTCAACATGCTCAATATCTCAAGCAATGGTTTGTTAATTTCATTCATGTTATAGTTCATGACAAATTAACTGTAGCTCTCGGGCAATGACTGCAAAATAAGGTTAGTGGTCAATTCTTAGCCTAGTGGAAATCCCAATCTTTGTGGGTTCTCCACATACCTAATCATTTTGAGTACATATGGTCCTACCAGACTATCTTCTTGCATCTTGTATTGAAACAGAGCTTTAGATATCTCAAATCTCTCATACCTTGCTTGTCCTTGATATAGTTATTAAAGATGTTCAACTATATCATAAGCATCCATGTTCTCATGCTGCTTCTGAAGTTCAGAGTTCATAGTGGCAAGCATAAGACATGATACATCTAATGCATCATCTTGATGCTTCTTATAAGCATCCTTATCGACTTTAGTGGTAGTAGTGGGGGTGGTTTAGGAATGGGATGCTCTAGAATGTATAGTTTTCTCTCTTGCTTGAGAACTATTCTCAAGTTTCGGTACTAGTCTAGGAAGTTAATTCCATTGAGCTTGTCCTTATTAAGGACATATCACAGTGAGAGCGTATTCGACGTACTAGACGATATGGTGATCTACAATAATAAAATATAAAAATAATTATCATATTTAGATCATTTAAATAGGACTTTAATTAAATGATTCTCTCACTGAATTTGAAAGTTTTAGTAGGAGCAAGTCATGGATGTGGTTTTACCCACACTACTACCTCCAAATCCAACCGTGATGGCATTCATGTTAGACAAGATCCATATTATACCTCATCTTGAGTTAGCTTTGGCTAATCGCCCAAGACTTAGTATAACTTAGGTAGGCAATGATTACTAATTACATCTTATGTAACTCTTGTATCATTCGGTGAACAAGAGTGTTCATTTTCCATCTTATGAAATCTATATTATAAATCATCTTGAGTTATCTTTGGCTAATCACCCAAGATTAGTATAATTTATATTACATCGCATGGGATATGCCTCTAAGTTCTCAATCCAATTGAGGTAACTTAGTTAAGTCTCACCTAAAGTCAAATAATTGGACATCACAATTGTCCTATCGCACTCTACCAAGATAAAGTGAGTCACTTTGCATTGCCAAAACATGAGTACAAATTATCAAGGTAGTAGTAAGTACCAAACTTTGGTAGGCATATGAAAGGGACCAATATCATGGCATACATCAACATATAAGCTAATTAAATGTGACATGGTTATGGTCCCCATCAACTACGATCTTCTCAAGCCAATGAGAAGATCGGAAGGTCAACCTAGGTTAAAGCATCTTCTCCAAGTGCTTCCTTGGTCGTCGTATGTTGTTGTCCTTTTTTCTTTTCACCATCGTCCAGTAGACTGGTTCATTTTCTAATTTATACATTACAAAATCTAAAGAAACCTCAAGTTACATTCGAGGATAATCTAAATTTATAAGAATGAAAAAGGAGAGGCACGACACGCAGGCCATATTATGAATTACAACACACACATCCAATCACATTAGGGTTAAGGGCCATAATTATGTACCATGTCATATAAGATTCACAATATCTTATGACATAAAATCTACTATGATTTCAACAAAGACTTATGAGCCGCAACGCCACGACGGTCCCGCTAAAACCTTTGGCCGAAATCTTGCTGTTCACAACAGTGTTGGCTGAGACCTTGTTGTTCACAACAGTTTCTAGGTCGAGACCGTTGGCCGAAATCTAACTCATAATCATGCAAATCATAGTAAATATCTCATGCAATTTCTATAGCATATATAAAAAATCTAACTATAACTTAGTATACACCTTCACAAGTGGCTCTGATACCACTATAAGGATCTAGCGTGCTAAACATGCAAAAAGTGCAACGGAAAAATAAACTAGATCCTCTCCAGAAGATCCATGCAAAGGAGATAAACCACATATACTAAATTAAATTAGAAGGATTGTACCTTTGTTGCATGCCCTTCACTATCCCGACAGCAACGAACACATTTCGTTCATCTCACTAACTCACGATTTAGAGAAGAACTACCACTATGGTGCTAGCCACACATGGAGGTTCGGCCAAGAGGAAATTCGGCCAAGGAGGAAGAAGATGGAGGAAGAACACAAGACAACCACCAAATGAATACAAAACCCTCTTTTGTATCCATTCACCCAATTAGTCTTAATTGCCATTAATTGCCTTAATTGGCATTAGTTCTCCATTAATCCAATTAAGTCCTCCATTAATCCAATTAAATCTTGATATTTCCTCTTCCTTGGTGAATTTGGGTTCACCCAATGAGTTCAACTCATTGATCCTCATCAATTCGAATTAATTGTATATTCTAATTCGAATTGGACTAATCCAACAATTGGATCTAATTGAGTCTAGATAATGAGTATAATTTGGATTAGACTTAATCCAATGATCCATCATATGAACTCAACTCCAAATCAACTTATTCTTTGTGTGTGACCCAATAGGTTCTCATAACGTTGGCAATAAATTCAAATCGATATTTTAGATATATAAACAATGAGTGGCATCTATCAAGGCACCATTGTTACCCAAGTGATGAGAATGTCGATATCCGACTTAACCTTTCCATGGCTATTTTCTTGTATGACTCAATTCCTCTATCCTTGATATCTAGATTGATCAATGAGGCATAGATTGTGCCATCCTATTATCAATCTTTGTGTTTCTTGATCTCTAATTAGATATACTCATACAAATAAGTTCAATATCTCATATTGACTCATTTGAGCATGGTCATGCATTCTTGTGTCCTACTAATCAAGGGGCCCACAGATATCACTTCTGTCATATGGAAGAGATAGATCTCATCTACATCACTCACATCCCTTCGCATAACTCATTACATACCTAGTAATAGACTTTATAGTTCTCCCTGTTACAAGTGACGTTTAACAATACCAAAGTATAGAACTCCTTATGTAAGGAACTGTAGTGACTTTAGGTCTATAGATTATTCAAACCAATAGTCACATGAGAATATTTATGACACTCATATAACGATTCATGAAGCATTCTCATGGAGATTCATTCAGTATATATTCTCTAATATATGCCCATGTATTAACCTAATATCTCATATTCATGACTTGTGAGATTAAGCCATCATAAACCAACACCACTGTGATGGTGTTGTTAAAAAACTAGTACCATCATAGTGTTGGATTTTAAAGAACATCACAATACCCAAAGAGCAATTTTGATTCTTTGGCATTCTGAACAAGATGATTTTGAATCTCAATAATCAATACCACTATGGTGATGGATTTCTAAAACCAACAATGTGGTGATGGATTTCTGAAACCAGTACTACTTTGGTGCTAGATTTTTAAAAAACAGCACTGTTGTGGTGTTGTTGTTCAAAAACCAGTACTATCCAATTTAAAAAAATAGAGAAGTCAGGCCAACCAACATGGTTCTATTTCTAAAAAATCAGCATTACTATGATGCTTGATTTTAAAAAAAATATATGCACCACTGTGGTGTTGTTATTCAAAAATCAGCACCACCCAATTTTAAAAAATAGAGAAATCAAGGAAACGAACATGACTCTATTTATGAAAATCAGTATCACTGTGGTGCTGCAATATAAAAAATAGCACCAACATATTGCTAAAGACAGAGAAGTCAGAGGGCATAGTGTTATATCAATGTCAAAATCTTATAACCATGGTTTGTGCATCTGCACATTTATTTGTTTCATGTTAATAATTCAAATTTTTAAAAATTATAGGCATTAGTTGATATTGGCCAGAAACTCCAATTGACCAATATTTTGTTGGTGCGGGAAGCATCCGACGATTGAACTCGTGTTTTGATAATGGCAAAGGATTCAAAGTTAAGGTGTATTGTATTCTAACAAGTCTACTTGAGGATTTCAGGAAAGTCCTAGCTGCGGTTAGGCAAAGGGAAAAACCCTAGGGGGTGGTAACCCTAGGTCATAGGGGGTGGTAACCCTATGCGGAAAGTCTTGGCAGGTCGATGACTTCGGGCAAAAAGTCCTAGGGGGTGGTAACCCTAGGTGGAAAGTCCTGGTGTCGCGAACCAGGTGAAAGACTGGACTAGCCGGGAAGCGGATGTCCAGCAGAAAGTCCGGAAGCGTCGAGGGCTGAGCAAAAGTCCAGTCGATCTGGAGGATCATACTGGCAACAGGTAAATCTCCTGAGTGGAGTTGGTGAGGACGCGTTCCCCGTAGAGGGAACAGTAGGCGTTGGGTCGACCTAGGGTTTTTGGTTGGAAACCCGAAGTCAGACTCGGACAGTCCGGAGACTGTCAATACTTCATTTGTCATATTTATTATATTATGTGCTAACTTTGTGCTGCAGGATAGTGTTTGGGACTAACGTATCTTGCAGGTGCAAAGAAGCAACCTAAAGCCTTGGATGAACAGTGTCCGAGGCGCCTTCATGGAGCTTGGAGGCGCCTCGGGTGCAAGGATGGAGCTGGCTGCGAGAAGCTGTTCAAGGTGCCTTGATGAACAGTAGAAGGTGCCTTGAACAGATGAAGGTGCCCTGTGAACAGTGGAAGACGCCTTGAATCTGTGATAAGATTCGACCAGTTCGCTCCTCATCTCCGCGGCTGACTCGGCCTACTCAAGGCGCCTTGGGTAGCTTTCAAGGCACCTTGAACACTATTTATAAGGGGGTTCGACCAGCAGCTTTGTTCAACGAATTCCAAGTCTTCTCTCTTCAACGTGCTGCTTCGAAAGACTCCCGGAAGTGCTGCTACAAGTCTCCGACGACCCAGAGCTCCAAGATTTCTCTTTTCATCGTCGGTATAGATTCCTTTTATCGCATTTCTTGTAATACTTAGTTTGTAATAATCGAGCTTATAGTTGTTGCCCACCGGAAGCGATCAAGGATCGCGGGCCTTCGAGTATGAGTCGCCTTAGGCTCCGAACGAAGTAAAAATCTCTTGCGTCTTTGTGTGTTTGTTTTTATTCCGCTGCATTAACTCTTACGCTTTTTATGATTCCGATACGAACGAAATAGCCGCGAGCGCTATTCATCCCCCCTCTAGCGCGTCTCGATCCAACAATTGGTATCAGAGCGGGGTTGTTTTGAATTGGTACAACCACCATTCAAAATAGTTTTTTTGTGGTATTTTGTTTCGGAATCAATTAGAAATTAGCTAATTAGCTAAAATTCTAATTCTTTTCTAATCAGTGTTGCTCAAAGTTGGTCAATACCACTTGAGCTCGTTATTTTTTCTTCTTCCTCCCGCACTACTAATCCAAGACTCAGTCTTGGAATAGATCTTGTTGTTTTTGTTTTTCTTAGATCTAAAATGACTCAACAAGAAGGATATAACACTGTTCGTCCCCCACTATTTTCCGGAGAAGACTTCGGATATTGGAAGGGGCGAATGGAGATATATCTGAAGATCCAGTTCGACACCTGGACGATAGTCAAGACAGGACTACAATTACCAACTGATACAGACGGTAAGCCTACATCCTGTGAGAACTGGGAGCCAGCCTTTATCAAAAAGGTGGAAGCCGACGCCAAAGCTACCTGCACCATTCAGTGCGGTCTTACCAAAGAAGAGCTCAACAGAGTCGGCCCGTTCTCTTCAGCAAAGGAACTCTAGGAGAAGCTGATCGAACTCCACGAGGGCACCACCGACACAAAAGTAAGTAAAATGGATTTATTATTTAATAAATTGTATAATTTAAGAATGTAGGAAGGTGAGACGGCGAGCCAGCTTCATGCGCGCATCCAGGACATTCTCAACTCTCTTCATGCGATTGGACAGAGAGTCGAAAATCGGGACGTCATAAGGTATGCATTAAATTCGTTTCCAAGGAGTACATTGTGGGCATCAATGGTAGATGCCTACAAGGTCTCCAAAGATTTATCTTCCTTAAAGTTAGACGAGTTATTTTATGAATTTAAACTTCATGAACAAACTAATGCACAGCCATCCGAGAAGGGTATTGCTTTAGTTGCAGGTACGAGTCGAACACGGGAATCAAGAGCACGGCGAAAAATTGAATCGGAATCAGAAGATGAACCTGACTCAGAAGATTCAGAAGATGAACTGACCAGTGAACTCGTGAATCTTGTGAAGAAGCTCTACAAGAAGAAGAAGGGCTTCAACAAGAAAGATCTGAAGAAGGCAGTTCAATCCAAGGAGGCCCAACCGAACTCAAAGGTAAAGTTCGAAGTCACTTGTTACGAGTGCAACCAGAAGGGGCATATCAAAGCCAACTGTCCCAACCAAAAGGAGGCCAAAAAGCAAAGAAGAAAGAAGGCCCTGAAGGCAACCTGGGACGAATCTTCTTCGGAGGACGATGACGATGAACTTGATCAAACAAGTCTACTCGCATTGATGGCCCGGGACCAGATCATCGAGAGCGAGAGCGAGTCAGAAGCCGAGTCCGAGCAAAGCCACGGATCCGCATCCGTTTCAGAAGGGCCAGACTCCACTGTAAGTATTCCAAGGCTTAATAATTTAGTTAATTACTTACTTCGCAAACTAGCTAAGTCAAACCTTAGGATTAAATCACTTCTAAAGAAAGTAGATGTCCTTAAAGAAGTGACAAACACTAATTCCTTACCTGATCAAGTTCAAACTGGAAATTCAACTCAAGTTCAAAAACTTGAGGAAGAAAATTCTAGTTTGAAAAATCAGGTAAAAGATTTAAAAACTACTTTAGAACGGTTTTCTCTGGGATCCAAGAATTTGGACCTAATTCTTGGGACACAAAGAGCCGTCTACAACAAAACTGGGCTGGGATATAAAAGTAAAAAGAAATATAGATCTTATTTATCCTTAATAAACAAACAAAGTAGTAAATCAGTCCAAGCATGGGTCCCCAAGTCCAAATTGATCAATCAAGTTGGACTTGGCCAATACTGGGTTCCGAAGGATCAAATACACTATCTCGATAGACCATATCGAGGCTATGATCCAGAGAAAGCTAAAAGGAAAACGATCTTAAAAATTTAAAATTCAAAATCAAATTAAGAATTCGAAATTAAATTATAAATTCCAAAATTTAAAATTCAAAATCAAATTAAGAATTCAAAATTAAATTATAAATTCTAAATTTAAAAATTCAAAATCAAATTAAGAATTCGAAATTAAATTATAAATTCTAAATTTAAAAATTCAAAATCAAATTAAGAATTCGAAATTAAATTATAAATTCCAAAATTTAAAATTCAAAATCAAATTAAGAATTCGAAATTAAATTATAAATTCTAAATTTAAAAATTTAAAATTAAATTAAGAATTCAAAATTAAATTATAAATTCTAAATTCAAAATTCGAAATTAAAATTAAATTATAAATTATAAATTCAAAATTCAAAATCAAATTTTCGAAATTAAATTATAAATTTAAAATCAAAAATAGATGGTGGATCCAAACTAGCTGGCACCTCTAACTGAACTACCCGACAGGGTAACTGAACATAATTTACCCGAAATGGGTAAAACAAGAGTAGATTACCCGGCAGGGTAATTAAGGTTAGTTTAAAACGGGCTTGGTTTAACTTGACCCGCAGTACTGGTGAAGTTTTTGGATGATAGTACGTTAGGGAAACTTGGCATCGCATGTCTAGGAAGATATGACTTCGACCTGGTGCATTTGGCCAAGTGGAACTGACCGAAGCTACCCTTAAATGGATCCTAACTAGTTAGACCAAGGATTAGTATTAAATTCAATGGGTAGGACTATTTGGAAAACCTCGAAGGCATGGTTACTTTAATGAGCTCCTTGTGACTCACTATAGCCCAGAAGTTTATTCAAAGAATGCTTACTTGTTGAACCCAAAGCTAAACCTGAATCTAACACAAAGTTAAACCAGACTCTTAAATTCAACAATAATTCATCTCACAACAATTATAGGATTCCCTGATTGACAATTTAGATCGGGTGAGATGACTAAGAAATTAAAATTGACTTGAATTTAAATCAAGTTAATTAACAATTATTTTAAAATTTCAAAAATTATTTTAAAACTTAAAATTTCAAAAATTATTTTAAAACTTCAATTTCAAAAATTATTTTAAAACTTCAATTTCAAAAATTATTTTAAAACTTCAATTTCAAAATTTATTTTAAAACTTCAATTTCAAAAATTATTTTAAAACTTCAATTTCAAAAATTATTTTAAAACTTAAAATTTCAAAAATTATTTTAAAACTTAAAATTTCAAAAATTATTTTAAAACTTCAATTTCAAAAAAAAAACTTAAATCATTTCAAAACGTTAATAACCATAGGATTGAGTGTTTGCTAAATTACTTCGAATACAATTGAGGAAGATAGAAAATCTAAGGAGTCTACTTCAATTAAAGCTATCTTTAATCCATTAAAAACCAATTCAAACTACTTCATGTGTAGGAATTGGATCAATGGATGTTGGATAGTGGATGCTCCAGACATATGACTGGAGATAAGTTGAAGTTTACTAAACTCAAGTACAAGAAGTTAGGATCAGTTGCATTCGGCAACGACGGTAAACTTAAAGTAATCGGAAAAGGTAATATTGAACTTAGTTCCGATTTCATTATTCGAAATGTTCTATTGGTTGAGAATTTTAACTTTAATTTACTAAGTATAAGTCAATTATGTGACAGCGGATATCTAGTTAATTTTGATAAATCTGGATGTCTAGTTAAAAACATCGAAAACCCTGAGGTTAGACTTAAGGGACTTAGGAAGAATACCATCTATACAATTGACTTATCTGTATCCTCAATAAAGTGTTTCTTGACACAACAAGAGGAAACCCAACTATGGCACAGAACACTGGGTCATACGCACACAAGACTCATATCAAAAATGAGTCAAAATGGTCTAGTTAGAGGTTTGTCCAAATTAAAATTTATTGAAAACTCAATCTGTGATGCGTGTCAAAAAGGAAAACAAACCAAGTCAACCCACAAGTCAACCAACCTAGAAAGAACTAACACCGTACTTGAGCTCCTTCACCTTGACTTATTTGATTCACATGGAGCCAAATCACTAAGCAAGAACCAATATTGCTTAGTAATAATTGATGACTACTCTAGGTACACATGGGTAAAATTTCTAAAAACAAAAGATGAAACCTATGAAATATTTAGTAATTTTTGCAAATTAACGTAAAATGAAAAAGATACTAAAATTAAAAGAATAAGAAGTGATCACGGAGGGGAATTTGAAAATCATAGGTTTACCCAATTTTGTAAAATAAATGGATACCAACATGAATTTTCATGTCCTAGAACCCCCCAACAAAATAGTCTAGTGGAACGTAAAAATAGAACATTATAAGAAGCCGCTAGGACTATGTTAAACGAATATCATTTAAATCATCAATTTTGGGCTGAAGCGATAAATACTGCAAATTATATTCAAAACAGGATTTTAATTAACAAATCTCACAATAAAACACCATATGAACTCTACTATCATAAAATTCCCAATCTAAACTATCTAAAAGTATTTGGGTGTAAAGTTCACATTTTAAATACTAAAGATTACTTAGGAAAATTTACACCCAAGTCTCACCAAGGAATATTCTTAGGATACTCCTCTACCAGTAGGGCCTTTAGAGTATATAATCAAAATACCTTGAAAGTTGAAGAAACAACTAATGTAATATTTGATGAAGAAAACAGCTTACCTTATATAAATGAAGATATTGACATTAATCCAAAAGCTATAGAAGATGATGAAATCCAACCTAATCTTAATGAGTCAGAAGAACCAGTTTCTGACCCACAGATAAGACCAACTAGAGTAAGTACCTCTCACCCACCTGACCAAATTTTGGGTGACCCAAACCTAGGAGTCAGAACTAGATCATCCTATAGAAACCTTAGTCAGATTGCCCTTATCTCTAAAATTGAACCTAAGACTATAGAAGAAGCCCTACCTGATCCAGACTGGATCATTGCAATACAGGAAGAATTAGCACAATTTGAGAGAAACCAAGTCTGGGACCTTGTACCTAAACCCATAGATAAATCAATAATAGACACCAAATGGGTTTTTAGGAACAAGTTGGATGATCACGGTGATATAATAAGAAACAAAGCTAGGCTAGTAGCCAAAGGGTTTAGTCAAGTCGAAGGCTTAGACTATGATGAAACCTATGCTCCAGTAGCTAAACTCGAGTCCATTAGGATGTTATTAGCCGATGCAGCAAATAAAGGGTTCAAATTGTACCAAATGGACGTTAAGTCAGCCTTTTTAAATGGTTTTATCAAGGAAGAGGTCTACGTAAGCCAACCTCCAGGGTTTGAAGACATAGACTACCCTAACCATGTATTTAAATTTAAAAAGGCATTATATGGATTAAAACAAGCCCCTAGAGCATGGTATGAAAGATTATCTAATTACTTAATATCCAAAGACTTTAACCAAGGACAAATCGATCCGACCTTGTTCGTGAAAACTATAGAAAAAGACATCTTTATAGCCCAAATCTATATTGACGACATAATCTTTGACTCAACTAACTCAAAATTCTTAAAAGAATTTGTCAAATTAATGGAAAGTGAATTTGAAATGAGTATGGTTGGGGAACTCAACTTTTTCTTAGGCTTACAAATAAAACAAACCAAAGATGGAATCTACATTTATCAAACTAAATATGCTAAGGAGTTAATTAAAAAATTCTGTATGGAAAATTCAAAAATTATAAATACTCCAATGGCAACCAACATAAACATTGACTCTGACCCTGAAGGAAAACTAGTTGACCCAAAATACTATAGGAGTGCCATAGGTATTTTACTTTATCTAACTGCAAGTCGACCCGACATATTGTTTGCAGTAGGTATGTGCGCAAGATACCAATCCTGTGCAAAAGAGTCACACCTAACATATGTTAAAAGAATACTTAGGTATATTAAAGGAACTTTAAATGTAGGACTCTGGTATCCAAGAACTTGTACCTTTGACCTTTATGGCTATTCTGATTCAGACTATGCTGGGTGCAAATTAGATAGGAAAAGTACAAGTGGTAGCTGCCAGATTCTAGGTCAGTGCCTAGTAAGTTGGTCAAGCAGAAAGCAACATTGTGTTGCTCTATCCACTACAGAAGCTGAATACATAGCCCTAGGAGAATGTGCATCTCAATTATTATGGATGATGCATACATTAAAAGACTATCAACTAGAATATAAAAATACAAAAATCTTTATTGATAATATCAGCTCAATTAATCTAACCAAAAATCCTATTCACCATTCTAGGACTAAACACATAGAGGTAAAATACCATTTTGTAAGGGATCACGTAGCTAAAGGTGAAATTGCACTCAACCATGTTGAGTCCAAATCAAACCTAGTTGACATCTTTACAAAACCCTTACCTGAACTTGAGTTCAGTGCACTTAGAAGGCAAATAGGAATGTGTTGGGTAGAGTAGGTGTCTTATCTTGTTTTTAGTATCATTCTTCAAATTCTAGGAAAAATAAATTTCAAAATTCCCAATTTCCTAGATTTTTCAAAATTCTGGAATTAGCCTAAGCATTTCCCCTAGAAATCATGTTCCCCTAGAATTAAGCCAGAGCATCTCACAATCACCTAGGCTTACCTTGATTGTGTTTGAAAAACATAGAACAGCGTGAGATGCATAGGGTACAGCCTGGACTCAAGAATGCTTATATCAATGCATCGATATGAGTCTGGGCGTTAAATACGCAATATACATTAATCAAGTTGAGTCTTCCAGCTCTAGTCAAATCTAACTGGACCAAATCAACTTGACTTGACTAACCATGTGAAAGATGTTGCCCCATAGGCAGTCAGCAAGTAGCTAAAAGTTAGACAGTTGGTAAAAAGACACTCAGTTTTCTGATTAAGCATGTTTTGATCATTAGGGCTCTGATACCTAGTAAGTTTATTGAATATGACTCATGCTTGGACTAACCTAAACCAAATTTAAATATTGTTCAAACTTAAGTTTACTATTAACCCAAGTTTTCAAATTCAATACTTTTAAAGAGCTAAGCTAAGTTATGATCTTAATGTTCAAATCCTTGTTGAGCCTAGAGTTATGATCCTAATCTAACATTATAAATTCCTGCAGAGTTTTTTTTTAAAAAAAAAAAACTTAAGTTATTACCTCCAAAAAATTAAAAAACAACTTTTCTCCTAGCTTTTAAAATCTATCAAAAAGATACATCTTTTCACTTAGCTATCAATAAGAAATGAATGTTAAGTTATTCAAAAGTCTATTATTGCTTATTTTTCTTTGATATATGGCAAAGGGGAAGAGTAGCAAAATGCAAATGTAAAATTCAAATTTAAATTAATATAAAAGGGGGAGCAATAGTTAATGGGGAGCCTATAGTTTATTTTAGCAAATTTGCTTTGGTTAATGTGTTCATCTATACTTAGCAAATTTGCCTGTGTTAAAAATGGTTATCTATTCGTTTGTTTACTTAACTTTGAATTTGAGTTGTCATAATCAAAAAGGGGGAGATTGTTGGTGCGGGAAGCATCCGATGATCGAACTCGTGTTTTGATAATGGCAAAGGATTCAAAGTTAAGGTGTATTGTATTCTAACAAGTTTACTTGAGGATTTCAGGAAAGTCCTAGCTGCGGTTAGGCAAAGGGAAAAACCCTAGGGGGTGGTAACCCTAGGTCATAGGGGGTGGTAACCCTATACTGAAAGTCTTGGCATGTCGATGACTTCAGGCAAAAAGTCCTAGGAGGTGGTAACCCTAGGTGGAAAGTCCTGGTGTCGCGAACCAGGTGAAAGACTGGACTAGCCGGGAAGCGGATGTCCATCAGAAAGTCCGGAAGCATCGAGTGCTGAGCAAAAGTCCAGTCGATCTGGAGGATCATACTGGCAACAGGTAAATCTCCTGAGTGGAGTAGGTGAGGACGCGTTCCCCGTAGAGGGAACAGTAGGCGTCGGGTTGACCTAGGGTTTCCGGTTGGAAACCCGAAGTCAGACTCGGACAGTCCGGAGACTGTCAATACTTCATTTGTCATATTTATTATATTATGTGCTAACTTTGTGCTGCAGGATAGTGTTTGGAACTAACGTATCTTGCAGGTGCAAAGAAGTAACCTAAAGCCTCGGATGAACAGTGTCCAAGGCGCCTTCGTGGAGCTTGGAGGCGCCTCGGGTGCAAGGCTGGAGCTGGCTGCGAGAAGCTGTTCAAGGCGCCTTGATGAACAGTAGAAGGTGCCTTGAACAGATGAAGGCGCCCTGTGAACAGTGGAAGGCGCCTTGAATCTGTGATAAGATTCGACCAGTTCGCTCCTCATCTCCGCGGCTGACTCGGCCTACTCAAGGCGCCTTGGGTAGCATTCAAGGCGCCTTGAACACTATTTATAAGGGGGTTCGACCAGCAGCTTTGTTCAACGAATTCCAAGTCTTCTCTCTTCAACGTGCTGCTTCGAAAGACTCCCGGAAGTGCTGCTACAAGTCTCCGACAACCCAGAGCTCCAAGATTTCTCTTTTCATCGTTGGTATAGATTTCTTTTATCGCATTTCTTATAATACTTAGTTTGTAATAATCGAGCTTATAGTTGTTGCCCACCGGAAGCAATCAAGGATCGCGGGCCTTCGAGTAGGAGTCGCCTTAGGCTCCGAACGAAGTAAAAATCTCTTGCGTCTTTGTGTGTTTGTTTTTATTCCGCTGCATTAACTCTTACGCTTTTTACGATTCCAATACGAACGAAATAGCCGCGAGTGTTATTCACTCCCCCCTCTAGCGCGTCTCGATCCAACATATTTTAGGTCACGTTAATGGATTTTTTTTATGCTCCAACAATGAAAGGAAAGTATCATGGGTCTATTCATTTATCGACACAAAACGATAATTAAACAATCCTCTTTTGCCTTTTTTTTTTATCATATTCATAGTCTATTGATGAATATATTTTAAAGTTTAAATTCAACATCTCAAACCTTTAGATTTTCAAATATATCTGCCAGGTTTGAAAGTCAAAGAAATTTCATGTTTTTTTTAGTTTGGTTAGCACAGTATAAAAAATGAATCATTTTAGATTTTTAGGTGTCTAGTTGCTTTCACTAAAAGAGATATTTCTCTGTTGCTCGGTATTACAGACAAAGGTACTTTCATTCCTATGAACTTAACTAATATATCGAGTGAACTCTTTCTTGCTCACTTCTCTAATAAAAAAGAACCTACTAGATTAAGTATTGAGGAGTTGCTTAAAATGTATTTCCATAGAGTTAAAGTAGAAGATGATGTTTAGTATTTTATAAATTGTACATTGTGTATATATTTGTTTATATGTTATTTTCTTCTAATATATATAAGGTTTCATTTGGTCTTGTAGATATTATAGATGATTTTGAAGGTTTATGTCAATTCAATTGGGTTGAAGTCATTTATCAATTTATTAATTCCTAATTATCTATCATCGAGAAGCTTTTTTCATCAAATAAGATATATCAAATGATCATCTCAGTTCTCTATCTAAAGGGATTGGCTGGTCTTTTGGCTATAAATTTATTTTTAATGATAAATTTGATTTTTTTTATATGAACATTAATATGTATGTAACACTCCATATTATAAAGCAACATGATTTTTAAAGCATGCCCCAATCTATAAATCATATAATATTGAAGGTGCATGAATAATTAAGTGGAGGTCTACTCCTTCACATATTAGTAAGGTGATAACCTTATTGGACTAAGTCTCACTTGAAGAGATAAGTGTTGGTGCTACGAAAGCAATTTGGATCACTAGAGGGGAGGGGTGAATAACAACCTACAAATTAAAACTTGAATTTCTCTTGCTATCAACTTAGCAAGGACACACACTCATTAAGTATAAAATGCAAATATAAACAGATAAAGACACGAAATGTTTACTTAGTTATAACCCTCGAGTTGTTAGTCTAAGAACTATGAAAGTTCCACTATCTTCTTTTTCTTCAGAAACAACCCGGAGTTAGAGAAGCCTCTTAAATGGTTAAGAACAAGAGCAATAAAAGAACTGAAGTACAAAATGAATTTGAGAGTGTGTTGTGTTCTTCTTCGAGCTTCAGTCCCTTTTATAAACTCCATCTCGATCTGACTGTTGTGCTAACGTGGCATCTTTTGGTCATCCGAAAGCCTTCCGGTCGACTGAATCTTTGCTCGAGTTTTATCTACTTCGACAACATCTCTATAATAGCTCTAGATGACTCAACTCCTTTTAGTCACCTAGAGTTGTTGATGTGGTCATTCTGATCCATTTCGATAATGAATTTTGATGACTCAATGGTTAGCTTTCAGTCTCCTAGATTGCTTCCAGTTGTCTAAAATATGGTCAACCTTTGTACTTGATCATTCACTAATTATGACTTCTCTAATCACCTGAGTGATACTTCGATAGCCCAGACATGTAGTTGTCCAAACTTCATCTCAGTCGCCTTGAGCAATCTTTCTTTCAGCTTCTCGTCCCTTAGATGCATCGAGCTCTTTTGACTTATACTCGTGCGTCCTTCTCGCTCGACCAAAGTACTCTTTCATAGCTCCTCGTACCTCGGATGTACTGAGTCTGTCAACTCCTTCTCGTATGCTTACATATTCTGCCAAGGCTTTTCCATCTCCAATACTCCTTAGCCATTAGATACATATGTGTTCTCTGAAGTCTATGTATAATTAGATTCACATATTAAAATAAAAAGGAACTAACTTAAATTTATTTGATAACACATCAATACACTACTAAGGGTTTTACCGTAAATATCGAAGATTGTCACCTAACTTGCTTTTATTTGCCATTTCTAAATATATTTTTTTTCTAATTTGATAGATTATTATTGAACTAGTCTCTATCCTTTCTAAAAATACACTAGTTGAGAACCACCCTTATCTTGATGATACTTTACATCCATTAGAGACATCATCGTTACATGATATAAAAGCCAGGTGCCTAAGTGATAGTGAATGCCCTAACTGTATTATTTATTTAACCGAATCAAGGAGTTAACAATGGAGAACATACATCTAAATGAAAGGAAGAAAGAATTACTTGAAATACTACAAAATCAAGGCATCTTGGCTGAATAAAGTGACCCTGTAATGGATCTTTGTAACATCCCACCCTCCTCACTACTAGTCCGTGAGGGAGCGGAGCGTTACTGGACTACTAACTTATGTTAACTAACATTGCACACATGTGAATATCAATACATAAACTCTCTAATCATGCAATTAACTAACAGCGGAATACTAAATGACTTATCTATACATACTACTCAAGTATATATTCCCATCTAAATCTACATATCAATCTAATCATGCTGAAATATATGTATTAATCTAAACATGCATGCATCCATTATACAACTCAGATGATAGGTCTAATGTGCATAACAATGAAGGAATCCTAAGTACATAAAGTCGTCTTATGAATTAAATTATCTACATGAATAAACAATCCCAATAGTCTAAATACAAAATATCTTAATAAAATCTTAAACTAGATCCCAAGGCTTCTATAGTCCGGGCATCACACATCCATCCGCACCTCCTTGTCGCCTTCCTTTGCCATAGCTTTTCCTTTCCTTTATCTGCAGTAAGAGGAAAATGCAACTATAAGCAAAATTGCTTAGTAAGCGCTGTCTAACTCACAAAACTCGAATATGCATGTAACTAAAAGAAATCTAAAACTGAATGCTCAGAAAGAAATACTACTCATGCTCATCTAATAGCAAAAGAAACATAGCGTACTGAAATACTAAACATGTGAGCAAATCTAAACAAACATGCTAGCATAAAAGAAAACTAAACTTGGTGGATTTTAAACTTATGTGAAGCTTATTTCTTTTGTTTAAAAACTTATACTTTAATTCTTCAGAATAATAAGTTTAATTGAACTGATACAAAAGCTGAGCTAAACTGATGTTAGGCTAATGCTGAATCTGAACTGTATTCACGTAACTGATTTGTGAAGTTTTGAAAACTATATTCATAATAGATAAAAATAATAATCAAGCTGCTGATGGGCTCTGCAACTGTACTTGCTATGCGCGCATCCCTAACTAGACCCGAGGTAGCTAGTCCCGAATCTAGTAGGGTTTATTAGGTTATCTAAACCTAGGGACGACTATGGGAGCCCAACCCAAGGACAACTAAGAGTCCAACACAGTGCCACTGGTAAAAGTAAAATACTGATTCATAAGCTGATTTATCTTATCTTACTCTTACTAGGTTATCTGAACCTAGAGCTAGGTTATCTGAACCTAGGGGCGACTATGGGAGCCCACCCATTGGACCGTAGTCCCACATAAACTGCACTATTAATATATATAAAAGAGTTCAAGTTTGGTATCACTTAACAGTTCATTTACAATTCAAAATATCATTAGGTAACTATGGAATAATAATTTCTAAGACATTGCAAAATTCCCATCTCTATGAATAAGTCACAATTCAATCACAGATCCTCCCATTTGCATCAACTATCAACATGAGATGCAAATGCAAAAACAAAATCAGAATCTTAAAAACCTGCTCACAAACCTACTCCACCATCAAGTTATTTATCAACACATATGTAGAAAACTCAACACCATTTCAAAACCAACTCTATCATCAAAGCATGTACCATTACTAATGCAACAATTCAACTCCATTATCCAGATGTACATCAAGGACAAAAGTAGAAAACTTATATCTATACAAGAACCCAAAAACATCACCAAAACACTGTCACGCCCCAGAGGAGTCCCCGTCCGAAGAAATTTCGGCAGCATCTCCCCTGTACGGCGGACAATCTGAAACTTTCTACATATCTCCATACCTCAGCCACATGCGGCTGGAATAATAACAATAAATATAACACAACCACACAAACATCCACGCAACTATATATAATCAAACAAAGCAGTAATACTCTGACTCGAAAACCACCCTACTCAACTACACTCGTAAAACTCAAATCCGACGAAACTCACCTCTTATGCCGACCCGGCAGGCATGTAGTAGAATAAGACCAAATAAAATCCATCGACATCACAAAAACAAATACAACGTCCAAGTATCAAACACATCATGTCTAAACATAGACAAACCAGAAAAAAAAACTCAAAAGTCAATCAATCCTCGAGGTCTGCAGGGGCTCTAGCACTACGTGCAGTGGGGACTAGCGACTGGAACTCCCTCCTGACAGCATCAACCTGAAAATAACAACAATGGAGGCGGGGTGAGTCCAACACTCAGCAGGTACAATTGATATGCAAAGTAAAGAAATAACACCTAGCACTAATCATGCGTACAGTCTCCTGATAAGAAAGATAAAAATGCATCTGAAATAAACAGGAGAATACTGTACTAACCAGGTCCTGAGTATAAGGTCAAACAGTCCGAGGAATAGGGAAACCCTGTATGCATGTCAAACATAGGTATCCAAACAATATGCAGCATATAAATGCAGCAAACACAAACACAAGCAATAAATGCATCATGCATATGATGCCAATGATGCGTCCTGGTCACCCCTGACGCCAGTCGATCATCTCACACAATAGTGAGGCCGAGTGGGTAGGGCTGTGACAACCGTACACTCTGTCGTCACTACTCCTGATGAGTGACCGAGTGGACGGGATGCTGTCGGAGTACACCTATCCTCCTACCCCAAATCATAAATGGGGGAGCGCAATGCTCTCAACTCCCGGTACACGATGATGGGGAGGAATCCCTACCGGATAACACGTTGTGTCACACTACCCATGAGCGGACCAAGGATGCCTAACAGAGTCCCTGCTGCAACACACTCTGCCTGAATCGACCACTAACCCATGAGTGGTGGTGTGTGCAGATCCATGTAACTGGCGATGTGCTCAACAATAATGGAGCGAACTATCGCACAGCATGCAATCATGCAAATGGTGCATGGCAATAACCATAAAAACATCCTAACCTAATCCATATATATAGAAATGTGCACCCTAGATCAATGAATCTTATCGAATCAAAGGTACACAGAAGGTATAAAAACCTAGGTCCTGAACATGGTGAAGCATGGTATATCACTACCCCCTATAAACATGTATAAACAGGTAAAATATACATGAGATGCAAATCAATCAATCAATCAAGCATGTACCAAGATTTGGGTAGTGATTAACCGAAACACATAAGAAACACAATTAATGCAATATGTTAATTTCATTACTAAGCATATCAAAGACAAAAAGTCAAAAGTACCCGCCTCCGTAAATAGAAAGGTCCAATCTGACTCCGAGATACTCGTCTCGCGTCAAGGTCCTGTATATTAAACATAAGGTCTAGTTTAGCTAAATTTAATTATAAGCAAAATAGCTAAACCAAAGTATTTTCCTTCAAGAACCCTAATTAAATTGAACTCAAAATCAATTAGGATTAGCTCCATTAACCCTAACCATTCCACTATTCGATTTCAATTGAAACCTACACATGAATCCAAGTTAACATGTAATGCTAACACAACTAGAAATCATCTACAACGAAGTCCAAAACCCTAAATTTTACCTCAAACTCACAGCCAGATAGTTTCTACCGGAGAAGGGTTGTTTTGCTGCTGTAAACAAAAACAAGCAAACCTCACAATTGTTACACAAAGCTTATAACCTTATAAAACTTCCACTGATAGCTACCTAAAATCACCAAATTCTTACCTTGTTGCTGCTTGATCAAGATTTGTGGCCGAATTGGGCTGTCCGCCACTAGAAGGTGGCTGCCTGTTGCTTCCTCTGCCGAGACTTCACTGTAGGAGGTGGCTGAAGGAAGACTTAATAGTGGAATTAGGGCACGGACGGAACCACCAAGGCTTGGGTTGCTGCTCCAAACTGAAGACCTACTCAAGCCTCTGGATTCCGGCGATCTAGGGCACAGATGAACCTCGGCGTCGGTAGTGCTCGGCTAACTAGTCGGTGCAAGAGGGAAGCGAGCGGCGTCGGCTGTGACACTGTGGTGGCAGCCGGCGCTAGGGCAAAGTGAAAGAGAGGCGGCGTCGGCAGTGGTGGCGGCGCGAGGTGGCTAGGCGCTAGGGCAGCGGCAAGGGACCGGCGGTGTCGCACGGCACAAGCACAGAGAGAAGAAGCACAGAGAGAAGGAGTCGGCTTCTCCCTTGGTCCGGCTTATGCACGCGTGGGAGATGCGGAAAACTGCTGCGGCCGGCGGTTAGAGCTCCGGCGGTTAGGGCTCGGAGCAATCGGGCGCGGGGCGAGGCTCGGGCACGGGTCGGCTCGCGTGGGAGAGGGGTTTTCGGCGAGGAAAATAAAGAAAAAGAATTTAAAAAGGAAAAGGAAAATCAACTTTTCCTCACTTAAATGGGGTAGCCTAAACAGGCTTTTCCGGACCCCGTTTTTATCCCCGTCAACTCGTCCGTACAAGCTTCAAAAAATTCCCGAAAAATTTCCAAAAATTTCGGAAAAATCCCTTATTAATATTCGCCTATTTCCGGTATTTTACATTCTCCCCCACTAATAAAAATTTGGTCCCCAAATTTCGTTATCTACCATCAGCAATTACTAACAACAGATATAGAGTATAAATGTTGTACGGTAAACAAAATCACATACCTCAAGTGAAAAGAGGGGGATATCGAGCTCGGATAGTATCCTCGAGCTCCCAAGTAGCCTCCTCGTCCGAATGATGTTGCCATCCGACTTTAATCAGCCGGATAGTCTTGTTCCGCAACTGACGCTCTTTCTTGTCGAGAATCCGTACCGGAACCTCCTCATACGTAATGTCAGGCTGAACTGGAACTGGAATATCTGCCAGCACATGCGTCGGATCGGGCACGTATCTCCTCAGCATCGATACGTGGAATACATCGTGAACGCCTGACAGAGACGGTGGTAGTGCCAGTCGGTAAGCTACCGCTCCGATCCTCTCCAAGATCTCGAAAGGACCAATATACCGCGGAGCTAGCTTACCCCTGAGACCAAATCTCTTCACCCCTTTCGTGGGTGAAACTCTCAGAAATACATGGTCGCCAACAGAGAACTCTAGTGGTCTGCGTCTCCGATCAGCATAACTCTTCTGACGATCCTGCGCCTCTGACATCCTCCGTCTGATAGTACGGACCAACTCTGCATCCTGCTGAACTCTATGAGGTCCCAACAACTGGGCCTCTCCAACCTCATCCCAGAGGACGGGTGTCCGACAAGGTCTACCATACAACGCCTCAAACGGTGCCATCTGGATAGCCGAATGAAAGCTGTTGTTGTAAGCAAACTCTACTAACAGTAGATGGTCATCCCAACTGCCTCCGAAATCCATAACACATGACCTCAGCAGGTCCTCTAAAGTCTGAATGGTCTGCTCTGACTGTCCATCTGTCTGTGGATGGAAAGCTGTACTGAAACGGAGTTGTGTGCCCAATGCCTGCTGCAGACTCTGCCAGAAAGGAGACGTGAACTATGGATCTCTATCCGAAATGATACTCAATGGAACACCATGTAGTCTGATAATCTCTCGGCAATACAGATCTGTCAATCGATCCAGGGAATTAGTCCTCCGAATCGCTAAGAAGTGTGCTGATTTGGTTAATCGATCTACGATTACCCAAATCGCGTCATGGCCTCGTCGTGTCCTCGACAATCCTACCACAAAGTCCATGGTAATGTGATCCCACTTCCACTCAGGAATAGGAATCCGCTGAAGTAATCCTGCAGGTCTTCACCTGCTGACAGACAAGACATCTAGCTACGAAATCCGCGATGTCTTTCTTCATGCCATTCCACCAGTAGGAACGCCTCAAGTCTCGATACATACGGGTCCCGCCTGGATGGATCGTAAATCGAGAATGGTGTGCCTCCTGAAGTAGCTCCTGTAAGACCGGATGAGACTGAGGTACGCATAATCTGCCTCGGAAGTATATAACACCCTCCTCGTCTCGTGTGAACTCGGTCTGCTGCCCGGAAGCTATCTGCTAATGAACCGCAAATGCCGATCACTGACTGGGCCTCTCGGATCCTAGTCCTGATCATGGTAACCAGAATACCCTGCTCTGTCGGTCCCTGCTCCTCAAGGTCTAACTCAGAAAAACTCTGAATCAAATTCGTAACCGAAATCCGGTGGCAAGCTAAAGTCCCTCTGGACTTCCTGCTGAGCGCATCGGCAACCACATTAGCTTTCTCCGGGTGGTAGCTAATGGTACAATCGTAGTCCTTCAGGAACTCCATCCATCTCCTCTGTCGGAGATTAAGCTCCTTCTGAGTGAAAATGTATTTGAGACTCTTATGATCAGTGAGAATTTCAAATGTGATACCGTATAAATGATGACGCCAAAGCTTCAGAGCAAAGATGATGGAAACTAACTCCAAGTCATGAATCGGTAGTTCTTCTCATGCTCCTTCAACTGACAAGAGGCCGTGCTGCATCAGAACAGCGCCCAAACCCTGTAGAGACGCGTCGGTGTAAAGTACAAATCCATCCTCTCCAGAAGGTAAAACCAAAACTGGAGCCGACACTAATCTCCGCTTCAGCTCCTGAAAGCTGGTCTCACAATCCTCTGTCCACGTAAACTTCACGCCCTTCCTGGTAAGGCGTGTCAGCGGCATAGCAATACGCGAAAAACCCTCGACAAAACGTCGGTAATATCCTGCTA
The DNA here is from genome assembly GCF_018446385.1 of Zingiber officinale. Classification (NCBI taxonomy): domain Eukaryota; kingdom Viridiplantae; phylum Streptophyta; class Magnoliopsida; order Zingiberales; family Zingiberaceae; genus Zingiber; species Zingiber officinale. The sequence goes on from NC_055989.1 coordinate 22,260,902, forward strand.
GTCCCAGAAAACTGCGGATCTCCTGCACTGACTTCGGCTGCTCCCAACTGGTGACAGCCTCGATCTTCTGAGGATCAACTGAAATACCTCTGCTAGAAACCACGTGTCCAAGAAAACCAACTGAGGATAACCAGAATGCACACTTGCTGAACTTCACGTACAGCTGATGTCGTCTAAGAATCTCCAAGACTATACGAAGATGCTGTGCATGCTCCTCCTCGGAATACGAGTAGACTAATATGTCATCAATGAAAACGATAACAAACTGATCCAGATACTCAAGAAAAATGCGGTTCATCAAGTCCATAAATACCGCTGGAGCATTGGTAAGCCCAAATGGCATTACCAAAAACTCATAATGACCGTATCTGGTACGGAACGCTGTCTTCTGAATATCTGAGTCTCTGACTCTCAGCTGATGATATCCGGATCACAGATCAATCTTAGAATACACTGAAGTACCTCTGAGCTGATCAAACAAATCCTCAATCCGTGGTAATGGATATTTATTTCTGATGGTCACTGAATTCAGCTGCCTGTAGTCAATACATAACCTCATGGTACCGTCTTTCTTCTTGACAAATAGAACTGGAGAACCCCATGGTGAAACACTAGGGCTAATAAATCCCCTATCCAAAAGCTCCTGGAGTTGAACCTTCAGCTCGTTCAAGTCTTTTGGTGTCATACGATAAGGAGCTTTCGATGTCGGTGAGGTTCCCGGAATCAGCTCAATAGTGAACTCCACTGGCCTTCTGGGAGGCAAACCAGGAAGCTCCTCAGGGAATACATCTGGATACTCTCGGACTACAGAAATGTCGGAGAGCTGCGAACTGCTGCTAATAATAGAAAACCATGACAGCCGTGAGACAGCAGCTTCTGCGCCTGAATCGTCGAAATAATCGAGATGCCGTCATCTCTGATGCCAGTGAAACTCCACGAGGGTTGGTTCGGAGGCCGGAAGGTGACCACCCTCGTCTGGCAATCAACGGTAGCATGATATACTGACAACCAATCCATGCCAAGAATGATATCAAACTCGATCATCTCTAATACTAGAAGATCTACCGTAAGTGTCATGTTGCCAAAGTCTAACGGGCAACCTCTGACCTCTTGGGTGACGTCTAAAGTATCACCGGACGATAGGGAGACGGTCAACCGCTGCAGTCTAACAGTAGGTAATCTACCAATCTCCCGCATAAAGGTACACGATATAAAAGAATGCGAACTACCAATATCAATCAAAATATCAGAGGAAAATGCATAAATGGAAATCGTACCGCGGAAAATGGATCCGTCGGCCCGCTGAGCATCCTCTCTGGTAATCGCATGAACACTACTGTGGCTGGGCAGAAGCCTGCCACTGAGGCGCTGCTGGACCATGTGCCAGAGAAGACTGAGAGGATGGTGACTGATACTGTGCAGCTGGCTGGAACTGAGTCTAGTACTGCCCCTGAGTCGGATAATAAGGTCCTGGAATAGAACTCTGGGGCGCTATGGAAGCACTGGAGTACTCCTGTCCAAGCATGCCAAATGCTGCTACTGAGGGAGTTGCTCCCTGCTGACGCTGTGAAGATTGGGCTTTCTGCCCTCCTCGATATGCCCCTGACTGACTAGACTGTCCCCTCTGACCTGACCCTCCTGAAGTTGTGTGCTGAGCCTTCAGCTGACAATCTCGGCTCTGGTGCCCAGGCAGTTTGCAATAAAAGCAAACTGGCTGTCCCAGAGAGCAAGCTGAGGTGAGGTGATCTCTAGATCCACATCTGAAACAATGAGTATCACCGGAAGGTGGTTGCAGGTTCTGCTGAGAAAACCGGCTACGTCCTGAAGAAGACCGCCCTGACTTCTGAGGCCTACGAGACGCCCCAGAAGTACTCTGACCTGACCGTCTGCGACTACTCTGATGCTGTCCTGTCGCCTGTGACTGCTGGATCTACCCAGATGACTGACCCGTATGCTTCCTTTTCCTGTCCGGATATGCTGTCTGATGAGCTAACTCTATCATCAAAGCTCGAGCCAGTGCATCAGAGTAAGATGAGATCCCTAAACCGGCAAGCCGTACATGCAGATAACCATCCAGTCCCTGAATAAACTACATCATACGAGTTCTATCCTCCGCAACTAACTCTGGACAAAACTGAGCCAACCGGAGGAATTCAGTATTATACTCGGTCACTGAGCGGTTATTCTGCCTCAGACTCATAAAATCCTGTCGACGAGCCATCTGATAAGACAGTGGAAAGAAGCGGCTCTCAAAAGCCTCTCTAACCTGGTCCACGTGATGTTGCGCTCACCAATAATAGAACGCTGAGTAATCCACCAGGCATTAGCTTCATCCCGTAAATGGTAGGCAGCCAGCTCTGCTTTCTCCCACTCGGAGCAAGCCATATAGAAGAAAGTTTGCTCCATAGTCTCTATCCATGACAGAGCCATACTCGGATCGAGATCTCCGCGGAAAAGAGTGAAACGAGTCTTCATCGACTCAGCCAATGCAGGAATCCTAGCTCGTGCAGCAACAATATCAATGATCTGTGTCGGGACGGCTGCAGGAACTGGCGGAAACACTGGAGCTGATACTACAGGTGGTACCGCGGAATAAACCGGAGGAGGAACTCCCGGTGCTGCTGTATAAACTGGAGCATAAGCCGTTGGTGGTACTGCCGGGGGAATAAAAGTGGCCACAGCTGGAGGTACGGTAGGTAATGGTACCGGATGCGGAGTAGCCGGTATCCCTAATGCAGGTGCTGCTGGGTACACCGTATGTACTGGGGGCACAGGGGCTGCTAGTGCCGGATACACGGTAGGTCCAAGTGGCGGTGGTACTGAATACGCTGTAGGCTGCGCTGGAGCAGATGTCGGGTACGTCAATGGTACCCCTGATGGTACCGGAACTACTGTAGGAATAGGTACGCTCGGCACAACCAAGGTGGGTACCTCTATAGGAGCCGTCGGGGTATGAGAGCCCAACGTGCCCGCAGCATGCTGAGTCTGTCCCTGACTGACAGGCTCACTAACAGTGGGCATCTCTGGCATATCCAGAGATCCTGTGGTCCTCGCACGTGGTCGCCCAGCACCACGTCTCGCAGCAATACGAGTAGATCGTCTCATATCTGTTAAATTAAATTACAGATATTACTACAAGTATAAAAATCATAAAACAAACATCATACCTATTTGCTGTCTGGAGATGTTCCGTTGCTGTCCTGTCCCCAACCTTTGACCTCAAAATTCCGAACGAGCATATCACCGGAAATCCAAATAAATCCGAAATGGAAATTCGAATATAACCACAACAGAAATCCGTATAAATCCAAAATAAATGCCCAGTTTGACTCGCAAACCTGGCAAACCAAATACCCAGAATACCAACAACAGGTATCCGATAAATCTCCAGAACACCAAAAGCAGGTATCATAACCCGCTCTGATACCAATAAATTGGTATCAGATAACTCGAAAATCCATAATACAAAAATCCAACAAGTATCGCCAAACTTGGCGCTCTGATACCAAGTAAATAAATTGGTATCAGGTTATCCCAAACATCCAAAATATGAAAACAAAAGATCGTATAACCTGGCTCTGATACCACTAAATTGTCACGCCCGAGAGGAGTCCCCGTCCGAAGAAATTTCGGCAGCATCTCCCCTGTACGGCGGACAATCTGAAACTTTCTACATATCTCCATACCTCAGCCACATGCGGCTAGAATAATAACAATAAATATAACACAACCACACAAACATCCACGCAGCTATATATAATCAAACAAAGCAGTAATACTCTGACTCGAAAACCACCCTACTCAACTACACTCGTAAAACTCAAATCCGACGAAACTCACCTCTTATGCCGACCCGACAGGCATGTAGTAGAATAAGACCAAATAAAATCCATCGACATCACAAAAACAAATACAACGTCCAAGTATCAAACACATCAAGTCTAAACATAGACAAACCAGAAAAAAAAACTCAAAAGTCAATCAATCCTCGAGGTCTGCAGGGGATCTAGCACTACGTGCAGTGGGGACTAGCGACTGGAACTCCCTCCTGACAGCATCAACCTGAAAATAACAACAATGGAGGCGGGGTGAGTCCAACACTCAGCAGGTACAATTGATATGCAAAGTAAAGAAATAACACCTAGCACTAATCATGCGTACAGTCTCCTGTACTAACCAGGTCCTGAGTATAAGGTCAAACAGTCCGAGGAATAGGGAAACCCTGGATGCATGTCAAACATAGGTATCCAAACAATATGCAGCATATAAATGCAGCAAACACAAACACAAGTAATAAATGCATCATGCATATGATGCCAATGATGCGTCCTGGTCACCCCTTACGCCAGTCGATCATCTCACACAATAGTGAGGCCGAGTGGGTAGGGCTGTGACAACCGTGCACTCTGTCGTCACTACTCCTGATGAGTGACCGAGTGGACGGGATGCTGTCGGAGTACACCTATCCTCCTACCCCAAATCATAAATGGGGGAGAGCAATGCTCTCAACTCCCGATACACGATGACGGGGAGGAATCCCTGCCGGATAACACGTTGTGTCACACTATCCATGAGCGGACCAACGGTGCCTAACAGAGTCCCTGCTGCAACACACTCTGCCTGAATCGACCACTAACCCATGAGTGGTGGTGTGTGCAGATCCATGTAACTGGCGATGTGCTCAATAATAATGGAGCGGACTATCGCACAGCATGCAATCATGCAAATGGTGCATGGCAATAACCATAAAAACATCCTAACCTAATCCATATATATAGAAAAGTGCACCCTAGATCAATGAATCTTATCGAATCAAAGGTACACAGAAGGTATAAAAACCTAGGTCCTGAACATGGTGAAGCATGGTATATCACTACCCCCTATAAGCATGTATAAACAGGTAAAATATACATGAGATGCAAATCAATCAATCCATCAAGCATGTACCAAGATTTGGGTAGTGATTAACCGAAACAGATAAGAAACACAATTAATGCAATATGTTAAGTTCATTACTAAGCATATCAAAGACAAAAAGTCAAAAGTACCCGCCTCCGTAAATAGAAAGGTCCAATCTGACTCCGAGATACTCGTCTCGCGTCAAGGTCCTGTATATTAAACATAAGGTCTAGTTTAGCTAAATTTAATTATAAGTAAAATACCTAAACCAAAGTATTTTCCTTCAAGAACCCTAATTAAATTGAACTCAAAATCAATTAGGATTAGCTCCAGTAACCCTAACCATTCCACTATTCGATTTCAATTGAAACCTACACATGAATCCAAGTTAACATGTAATGCTAACACAACTAGAAATCATCTACAACGAAGTCCAAAACCCTAAATTTTACCTCAAACTCACAGCCAGATAGTTTCTACCGGAGAAGGGTTGTTTTGCTGCTGTAAACAAAAACAAGCAAACCTCACAATTGTTACACAAAGCTTACAACCTTATAAAACTTCCACTGACAGCTACCTAAAATCACCAAATTCTTACCTTGTTGCTGCTGGATCAAGATTTGTGGCCGAATTGGGCTGTCCGCCACTAGAAGGTGGCTGCCTGTTGCTTCCTCTGCCGAGACATCACTGTAGGAGGTGGCTGAAGGAAGAATTAACAGTGGAATTAGGGCACGGACGGAACCACCAAGGCTTGGGTTGTTGCTCCAAACTGAAGACCTACTCAAGCCTCTGGATTCCGGCGATCTAGGGCACAGATGAACCTCGGCGTTGGTAGTGCTCGGCTAACCAGTCGGTGCAAGAGGGAAGCGAGCGGCGTCGGCTGTGGCACTGTGGCGGCAGCCGGCGCTAGGGCAAAGAGAAAGAGAGGCGGCGTCGGCAGTGGTGGCGGCGCGAGGTGGCTAGGCGCTAGGGCAGCGGCAAGGGACCGGCGGTGTCGCACGGCACAAGTACAGAGAGAAGAAGCACAGAGAGAAGGAGTCGACTTCTCCCTTGGTCCGGCTTATGCACGCGTGGGAGATGCGGAAAACTGCTGTGGCCGGCGGTTAGAGCTCCGGCGGTTAGGGCTCGGAGCAATCGGGCGCGGGGCGAGGCTCGGGCACGGGTCGGCTCGCATGGGAGAGGGGTTTTCGGCGAGGAAAATAAAGAAAAAGAATTTAAAAAGGAAAAGGAAAATCAACTTTTCCTCACTTAAATGGGGTAGCCTAAACAGGCTTTTTCGGGCCCCGTTTTTATCCCCGTCAACTCGTCCGTACAAGCTCCGAAAAATTCCCGAAAAATTTCCAAAAATTCCGGAAAAATCTCTTATTAATATTCGCCTATTTCCTATATTTTACAAACACATATCCAAACTAAGTTCCAAAACCCATCGTGAACCTCTCCAACGCAGAAATTCAATAGTAAACAATGTGAAGTCAACATTTTACCATATGAAGTTTAAACAACCAAACAAATATCTGTCCAGAAATTTCAGAAACAATAGAAAGCCAAAGCATCATCAATCAAGGCTAAATCCACCAGCAATCTGCCTAAAACTTTCAAGAGCAATGGGAAGGATCAAACATCATCGAATCCAGCAACAATCCATTAAAATCTTGGCCCAGAATCCCAATCTATTTGACAGAATCTGAACAAAACCCAATTCTATCTTAAACGCCTAAAATTCCTACAAAAATCCAAAAAAAACCACAAGCCAGAGAAAGACATCTCGGAAAGTGATTGAACCTCAACAAAATCATCAAATTGAATTCACAGCAGTTAGCCTCAAGAACATACTTCTTACAGTATGCTTCGGAAGAACATTAAGAAGGAAACAAAATCCGAAACCTCAATCCACGACAGAAACTTCAAAGCTCTGTTCCTTACAACTTACTTCGGAAAAACAATAAACTAACAAGAAAACTACTCCATAACAACTCTTACCAGAGGTGAGGAGCAACTTACTTTGGTGTTTTTGAGCTTGCAACCGAACAAGAGGAGCTGCTAGGGTTCGGAGAAACTTGAAATCTCGGCCCATTCTTTGCGCCAACAAGTTCCCCTCGATGAGAGGATCATGATGGTGTGAAGACCTCATGGAGGAAGGTGCTCGCCATCCGCCGGAGACGCCCTCGCTTCCTACTGCGGTTTCGCCCGAGAAGAGCCCGACGCCGCGAGAGAGAAGAAGAGAAACCTTAGGTCACAGAATTAAAACTCTCTCCTAACTTATCCCTTTTATAACCTAGTATTTCTGTTAACTCCTTAAATAATTTTGCTATCTATTCTAAACAAATCTGGCCGCTTGGATTCTTGGTCAGCCGCGCTTTGATAAATCTTTAACTAGGTCGCGGGTTCGATTCCTCAGCTGAACCCTTTTATTCCTATTTATTTCCTAATTATTAACTACTACTTAAATAAATTTTTCTCCTTCTTTAATCAGCAACGCTCGTTGGAACAATTGGTCAACTGGATTCGCTTAAGAGTTGGCTCGGCCAGAGGTCTCCGGTTCGAATCTCGGCTTGGATATTATTTTTGTCGAAACTTCTTTCGTTTAGTAAAAATATCAAACGACCTCCAAAAATTGCTTAAAAATACTCTAAAAATCTCTAGAATATTTCTAAAGCATTTCTAAATATTTTTACGTTCTATTAGGACTCGTAATGAGGAATTTTGGGTCGTTACAATCTTCACCCTAAACCAGTTACTTCTATAACCAGGACTAGGAGAGGATGTGACTAAACTCACTATGATTATAGGAATAATCATATTGATAGTCCTATATGGAATAACGCTTTCAGAGAAGAAAATTAAACAGTAAATTTCCTTTTGTGGATTTGACTAGAAAGTGGTTGTTGCTCCAATAACCAAGAAGGTCTAGTGCCTCGCCACTGCCTGGAAGCCAAATATAGAAATGAAATATTTAATTAACTTTCTTGAAAAGCAAAATTAAATAATGCTTGTAAAATTTCTTCAAACAATTTTTAAAAAATTATTTTTGTTTAAGTTATTTTTTTTTAAAAAAAAATCTATACTTAGAGAAATTCTCCTGCGAATTTTTTTTTTAACTTAAAATTTTTGAAAAATCTTTAAAACTATTTTTGCCAAAGTTAAAAAATCCTCTAAAAATCAAAAAAAAATTTAATCTTGGATTAACTTAGAATTTTTGTGAAATCTTAAGGAAATTCCTAGAAATCTTTTTGAAAATAACTGATTTTGTACTCAGAATTTTTTTAAAAATTTTCTCAAACATATCTATATTTTCAAAATCATCACTGAAAAAATTTCAAATAACTGATTTTTTTTTAAGTTTTACGCTTTACTTGAAATTTTTCAAAAAAAAAAAACCCTTACCTTATTCTTTTTAACCCCATTCTTTTTGTTGTGATCAAAGGGGGAGAGGTAGGTATATAGGTTAAGGGGGAGTTAGGAAAATTGACAAATTAAATTAAATTTTTTTTGGTATTGCAAGTTTCATTTTGCAATATTTATGCTTAAACTGTTAGTTAGTAATTTCTTTCAAATTACTATTTGTTTTTATACCCTAACTTGAACTTGGGTTGATGCACATCAAAAAGGGAGAGATTATTGAACCCCATAGTTGTTTTGATGTGATCAACCAAGTTCGGTTAGGTCCTGCTTGTTATTTGATTCCTGTGTTTAAGTGTGCAGGAACTTAGGAGCATAGGAAGTCGAGCGGAAGACGCAGCTAGCGAGAAGGACGACACGGGAAGGGAGCCGACGGGCTCGGTGCGTCTGAATAACGACAGAGCTGCGGAAGAGTACTCCGGTTGGCGAGAAGAACGTGCACAGCATTCGAGGGACGAGAAGCCGGGATGAAAGTCTGCTCGAGGAAAAGATCGGAAGATGGTTCGGGTGAGCCCTATTTCAAATATCCGAGATCACCCAAGCAAACAGAGCCGGAGCGAAAAAGACCTGGACCGAGGCAAGCTGAAATGGAGCAGAAGGCCAGGACCAAAAGTCAAACCTGAGTTGACTTTCATGTCCGGCCGCTCGGATCAATCTTGGGCGCCTGGACCTCCGGGCGCCCGGAACAGCCCGAGGAGCCCGGAGTTGGATTTTGGCCAGATCGAGTCAAAACTCAATCTGAACGTTGGGGGATAAAATTTTATTCCCCCCAGGGCGCCCGAAACCCTTCAAGGCGCCCCGACCAAGGCTATAAATAAAGCCTTGGTCTAGATCTTTTCATTAACTCAAGCAATCAACTCTGTATTCGTTTCTACCAATAGTTCTGAGCTTTTAGTGTGTAAAAGGCTTCTCTGTTTTCAGAGAAGGAGATCGTTAGTGCGCTTTTCATCATCTTAGATTAACAACCATCTTGGTTGTAACCAAGTCAACTTCTAGTCTTCTCTGATTCTTTTTGGTTTTATTATTTTATTGCTATTTGTTTTGAGTTGAAAGTTTTGAGGAGGGTATCTTTAATTTTTCTTGGCAATTCACCCCCCTCTTGCCGGCCCCACTACGCCAACAGTCCGGTCCCTCAACCCAATTGGATTTTTTGCTAGATATCCGGTCGGCCCATTGACCATCTAGACTTCGCACCAACTATACGGTCATGTGGACCTAGCTGGATTTCAGCCTGGTGTACAGCCTTTCAAACTCGTCTATTCCTGCACACTTGGTATAATAATTAGATCACAAAACACCTAACTTAACTCACTTGTCATTCATCAAAGCTGAGTTAGACAATTAGTGCAAACTGCAACAATAGTAGCATCTACGAAATTGTAGGTGCTACAACTATCAATTATAACTTTGAGAGACCTTAACGTTTGATTCAGATTGAACTATATGACACATAATATATTATATCGAAGCTCGTTCAAAGATATTCAATTTTATAAATTGTGTGTACCATAGTTCAATCTGACTCAAAAGTTATCACCTCTTAAAGTTGAACTTATAACAGTTATAGTTTCGTAGCTACTACAACATGTATGCTAAGTAAATTTTGAGATATCATAATATAAGATTGAAAGAAGTGTTAGAGGGGAGTGAATAACGCTCATCTTTTTTTCACTTTTTTGAAAAACTCAAGAAATAACGAAGCAGAAAAAGACAACAATTAGCAACAATTAGCAAAGTTTAAATTAACAATAATGTTGTTGCTAATTTCTGAAAATCAACAACACCTTTAAAAATCAGCAAGTTGTTGATTCCAAAAAAACCAGTTACATAATGTTGTTGTTGATTTTTTACAATAATATTGTGTTGTTGATTTTTCGAAATCAGGAATACAGTAAACCAAAAAAGAGTTGTTAAAAATTTTTTTGGATGAACATTAAAAATAAAGAGAAAGAAGTAAAATGGGAGAGAGAAACGAATAAAAAAGAAAAGAGAGACTACATGTTTGGACATTTTAAAAATTACATACGTGATCGGGAAAAACGTATAATCATCTACGTTGTTTTGGTAAATTGTTATTTATTTTTTTTCTAAAATTTTAATTTTCTTTGAGTAGATATTTTTAAAATAAGGTCATCAAATTCGGAATATGCCTTTGTCTGTCTGTCTTGAAGTGGTGCAATTAATTCAATTTGTCTAGTATATGGTGCAGTTCATATGTGTATCATGTTTAACTAGTCATATATGTGCAATTTCATTGTGATTTTAGATAAAAATGGATAGATAATTATCAAATCAAAACAAAGTAATAAAATTAAAAATTATCTCTCTTATTCAATTAAGACACCGAGAATATTTGAATTAATAATAAATATAGTCATGGATTATGAGATAACCTTCATTAATAGCATCCCATATTATAATAAGACAATTTACTGATGGACATCTAATTCTAATATTGACAAGAGTAGAATAAAAAAAATACAAAGCTCACACTAAATACAACAGATAATAATTAATAAATAATTTTATTCATTATAAAACTGGTCACTGAATTATGGGACAACCTTCGATAATCACACCAGATATTGTGGGACAATTTGCCAATGAACAATGATCACTTAATTCTAATCCCCACCAATTCGCTCCATATATATTCTGAAACTGAAGAGAGACACTAAGCAGAAGAATAAAAAATGCACAGCCCGCATCAAGTCCAACAGATAATAGATAATTATATCTAGTCCACCATTCTCTATGTTTATGATAAATGAAATAGTTGAAGAGGAAACCAATAATAAACCAGCTCCAATAACCCAACATTCCGCCGAAAGGTAGAACAAGAGCGGCACTGAATATAATTGGAAAGTTAATGAGTCCAATCCATTTCTTTTCAGGATACTTGTGTGATAATAACCAAATGGGAATTGGTGCAACGAGTCCTATTAGAGCAAAGATGAAGACTACTGAGTACATGCCATCGGGATAAAACGTCTTGCTAGGTCCAACAAGCCCCCATGTTATCCCAGAGAGGTACAATACTTTTTCACTAGGACATGTCCAAGGACTTCCCGCTGGAAGTAAGTCTGGTTGACAAATATTGTCTATTGATCGGAGCATCCACCATGCTATGCCAAAATCAGTGAAGCATGAAATCGTGGTGCCTAAAATCTACAGTCATCATTTTTTTTAAAAAAAATTATTATATATATATAACTAAAGATGAAGAAAATGACCAGCCAGTAATAGAAGAAAGGGAATGATTTTACCATAAGGTGAAATAAGATTTTTGGAGGAATCTTCATATAGTGTGATGCTTTGAAGCTAGATATAGCAGAGGCTGCCACTAGGTGAGCCTCTGATCCATATAATTTGAAAGCCATGTTGGCTAGAGGCTTGCCTGGATTCAAGTATCCAATGATGGCTTCCAATAGCAAATCTAATGTGAATCCCTATAGGCCACACATAAAGTTACTAGTTAGTTAAAATGTATATTCAATAATCAACAACTTCATTAATTATTAATTATATAGATTAGTGCGCACCGAACCAGCAATTGCTTCGAGTATACATTCCAATGGAAGGAACAGAAAAACCAAAGCGCATGCCAACAAAACTTCCCAGTAACGAAGCTGAAATTGACCTCCAAAACCTTCACATACCAGAATTGCCATGCCGATCATAGACAACAATATGGAGTAAAACCACCACTGAGGAATAGATTCATAATTTTGCTTCATTAGCCTCCCATGCAAATCTAGCTCATCATCGTCTTTATATGCTTTCTTAAATTTTTGCCACAGTGATCTGCAGAGAGATTACTACAACGATCAACTGGACTGTGAATACATCGATTAGAATGTGACAAAATGAATACGTACCTCCCATAAAAAAGAGTCATCTGAGAAATAGAGGATGTGTATTGAGCAAGAGTAAATGCGTAACAATAAAGCAGAGAAGTAGTGAAGTATATCTTGGAGTACTTATCATAGGCTTCTTGATTAAACGTGAGAGTGTTAGAATCTATAATTCTTGAGACATTGTATTTGTGCCCATGAGAATCATAGATATTGGTCGAAAACAGTGGAAACTTTCTTGCTTCATATGCATTACTCCAATAAGAGAAGGGTATAATAATGTATGTGATCACGATAAATCCAATCAAACTATTGAATATCACAAATGAAGGGAGAACCAAAGGGCTTCCTAAAAAACTTGTTATAGTCATCCAATCAAGCGAAATTGATCCAATGCCAAGTCCATTCATCCCTGAGCCAATTTGTTGTGCAGTGATTGAGTCCTTCCATATCCAACACACAAAGGAGAGAGCAGCAATAGACTGGAAGAAATAAGCAGGGATGATGCTGTAAACGAAAATCGCAGCAAAGACAATAAAAAAGAATTGATAACGTGATAACCCTCCCTTAGGCCTCTTATCTTGCTCATGTAATGCCCTACAGATAAAAATTACATATCATTCTCATTTCATCCTATGCTTAATAATTCATTAGGAAAAACAACATAACATACCTGTAAAACGAGATATTGGCAAGTACACTGGGCCACCACATATACGTTGAATCCACAAAAAATTTTAGAAACAAACCAGCAAATCCGTAACCCAAGAACTGTATAAATTGAATGTTAAATATATAGTCACTTTTCTTCTTTCTTGTATATGATTACTTCTTATAATAAATTTGGTACCTGAGTTGATATAACCAAGAGCAAAGCGGGTAAAATATGAATTTCTTTGTGGTAAAAGATCTTGGCTACACTGATATTGGAAAAGCCTGGGCTGCCTACCGAATTAACAAATATGGACATGGCGATATGTTCTTTGATATTGAAGGAGCACGGATTCAGCGAAAACCTCCATCTTGTGGCCGGGATTCTCACAACTTTATTTGGCAAAACTCTGGCTAACAAACTACATCCAACATACAAAGAAGATATCGATACAAACGGACGATATGTTGATGAACTGCTGCCTGAAAGAAGAGATTCGAAGCAACACCGACTGCAAGATGCAGAGTGGAACACCAAGAATCCATATGCGGAATGTTAACACTTGCAACGTTGGATCGTCCGTCGAAGGAACTATCAGTCGCACTTGTTCGATTGGCGAGTCATCCATCTTAGAAAATAATTTAACACGATTATATTAATTATTAGTGGAGGATAGATTCAAGGATACAAGAAAAAGTTGATTTTACCTTCTTTTAAGATGTCCATATGCATTGATAAAGGTCACAAAGGAAAGATAGTGATGCTATTCTAGGTAAATCTATTCTTTACTCTTCGCAACTGATTGCCTATATTCAACTTTAATTTTCTTCCATTAATACCAACTGTGTTCGTTGTTTGCCTAACATACATATTAGAATCTAAAATTTTGACAAGTAAAGAATGAAAAAATAGAAAGATAATTGAATGAAAAATATTATTATTATTATTATTTTATTTTTAATATAATTAATAATATAATTATTTGATTTATTAATTTATTTTATTCAATTTATGATGAAATAAAATAAAATTTAAATGAAAACATAGCAGAAAATGAAATATATCCGATCTAATAAAAATTTAATTATTATTATTGTTATTTATTCTTTTATAATCCAGATATTTAAATTTTATTCAATTAATCTTGGATGTAGACCGTATTGCCACTAATTCGATTTACAAGTAAATTTAAAACTACATTTAGAGTTTGATTTTTTTTTTATTTAGCTTGATTATATTTGTGGATGTTGGCAATTTATCGGCTCAATTGGTTTTCCAATTTATTTAGCTCATTTGATTTGTTTAAATAAACGGTCCAATTGACTCTCACTTGACTTGTGGACTTGACAAGTTATCAGGCCAATTCGTTAGTTCATATCCCCAATCCAGTTATTTTTGTACTGAGTTTAATTTCATTCTTGAGCCACGACAATTGTTGTTGCTGACCTACCAACCGGGGCATGGAAAAAATAATGATGAACTAGATAACATCGAATTTAGATAACTAATTTGGCTTATGGAATTTTTTATTACTGTCAGGATAAATCAAGAAGTGCTCATCATGAATGTCCCAGAAGTCCAACATCTAGTGGTGATGCCATATTTGGAGGAAAATTTTCTATAAAATATGTTGTAGTTGGGGATCAAACTGTAGATACCTAGATAACAATACCCTTTCACTGCATCATAACGAGAGTTAGCTCTGGGGCATCTAGGTTTGATGCAGATGCAGTATAATTAAATTAAGGGCAAAAGGGCCAAGGTTACTAAGAGCATCCGTAGTCATAAACTACTCACAGAGATTTATTCCCTCCACTACATCACTATCACATCAAAAATTAAAAATTTCATTCCTTTTAAAAAGCTCTCTCTACTATCATAAACATTTCCAATAAATTTTTCATGATCCTACTATCAATTTACTTATTTTTATTTATATTTTTCACTTATCTTTATTTATAATTTCATTTACTATATATAATATTAATTAATATTTTAATTTAATATTTATAATTATATTAGTATTTTAAATTTTATACATTTATTTATGTGAAAATAATAATTCAATAAAAATAAACAAATATTTAACAAAAATATAAATAAACAAAAAATTTAAAAAATATTAAATAGGACAGTAAGGACTTGCTGACCTGCTGTCCTGATGAGTGTGTCAAGAGGGAGAGCACAAATCCTCTTTGTAGTTTTTTTTTAAAAGGTATAAAATAGTTCCAAGATTTTGGGATGGGTTTATTGAAAAAGTTATAAGGCCCAACCTTGTAGTAGGGTGTAGTTTATAATGGAGGGTTTATAGCATAAACTCCATGCTATAAATGTAAGATATATTTTAAGACGGTAGAACATGACATAAGCTTGATCTCATAATCAAGATTTTTACCGTTGAGCGGATCTTATCAAGTATATGAACGAATTCAAAGAATAAGAATTACCTGCGTTGAGTGCCGACATAATTGAAAACTCGATCTTCACCTCTTACGCTCTACGAGGGGAGATGGATTCCCGTGTGTACTTCTTAGGGCTGCCGTAAGCCGTCGTGTGTAAGAGTATGTAAAAAATACATCCAAATAGGCTAGACGTAAGTGTCTATTTATAATAACAACAAACTCTAATATTAATTCTTAACAGGTAGAGCAAGAGGTGGGACCGACCCAATAAGAAATACAATCACTAGTCCGTTCATCAAGGCTTTAGTAATTGTGCTAATTAAATAAATTATTAAGGAATAACCCAATAATTATAATTTGTAGGCCAATATCATGGATTGGACCCCGTTGAATCCAACATTCTCCCACTTGGCCAAAGGACATAATTAGCTTCAAAATAGGTTTAATATACCAGCAACATTATATCCTTAATAATCCACATCATCTAAATGTTTGATCGGATATAGGCCAAGATCTAAAATCGTATGTAACAGATTCATTCCTAACTCATAATTTTAGACTGTCGATGTTATGGTTCAATAAACATAAGTGGTCCTTCAGTGATTTATTTATAATACTTAATGTTAATGTGCAAATAAAGGCAATAAATCACATGATCATAAATAGGATCCAAAACATTACAAATATGATCACAAATCAATATCTAAATCAAATAAATGTACTCTCAAAATTAAAGGTTACAAAAAGTCCCAAGTTATGCACATGCTCGCGAAACATTTTAGGAGGCAAGGCTTTTGTCAATGGGTCCGCCACCATAGCACTAGTACTAATGTGCTCAATGGATATTAACTCGTTTTGGATCCTTTCCTTCACAACAAGGTACTAAATGCCAATATGCTTGGAAGCACTACTTAACTTGTTGTTCTTAAAAAAGAATACTACAGCTTAGTTGTCGCAAAATATTTTTAGTGGTCTGGACATATAATTCACCACTTGAAGCCCCATGATAAATTTTTTAATCCATATAACATGGCACGACGTTTCATAACAGGCTACAAATTTCGCTTCCATGGTAGAAGAAGCTGTAATAATCTGCTTTGTACTTTTCCATGAAACAGGAGGTCCAGATAACATAAAAACATATTCAGACATAGTTTTTCTAGTATTGAGGCATCATGCGTAGTCAGAATCAGAATATCCAATGGCCTCGAGAAAATCTGATCTCCTATAAATGAGCATGAAATCTTTTATACCCTGTAAGTATCGCATAACTTTCTTGGTATTCTTCCAATGATCCATTCCTGGATTAATTTGGTATCGACCAAGTATGCTAACAATTATGCGATATCTAGATGCGTACACACTTGAGCATGCATTAAACTTCCTATAGCAGATGCGTAAGGAAATTACTCCATCTCATTAAGCGCTAACGGGGTCCTAGGACACTGTGATAAACTGAACCTGTCACCTTTATAGATTGGTGCAACTGTGGAAGAACAATTATGCATGTTGAATCTTTTTAGAAACTTTTCAATATAGTCTCTTTGAGATAGACCCAACATACCACGAGATCTATCTCGATGAATTTCAATGCCTATAACATAAGAGGCTTCATCGAGATCTTTCATATCAAATTTACTTGATAGAAAATTGTTTGTCTCTCGTAACATGACTAAATCATTACAGGCAAGTAAAATATCATCCACATACAGTACGAGAATTATAAATTTGCTCCCACAGATTCGCATAAAAATGCATTGGTCGATAACATTCTCCTTGAAACCAAATTTGATGATCACCTCTAGAAACTTCAAATACCACTGTCGAGACCATAAATGGATTTCTTAAGTTTGCATACCATTTGTTCCTTGCCCTCAACCATAAATCCTCCTAGTTGCGTCATATAAATATCTTCATGCAAGTCACCATTAAGGAATGCAGTTTTGACATCCATTTGTTCGCTCGGGAAGAATCCGACGTTCGTAACCTGAGTTTTGATAATGACAAAGGGTTCAAAGTTAAGGTTATTTGTGATCTAACGTGTTTGAATGAGTTTGCAGGAAAGTCCTAAGTGTACTTAGGCAAAAGTCCTAGCTACAGTTAGGCAGGTGAAAAGGTCAAGCGCTTCGGGCAAAAGTCCTAGAGTCGGGGACTCTAGGTGAAAAGTCCTGGTGTCACGAACCAAGTGGAAGACTGAACGGGTTATGGAGCAGGCGTCCAGCAGAAAGTCCTAGAGCCTCGAGCGCTGAGCAAAAATCTAGTCGGTCTGGAGGACCAGTCTAGTAACATGTAAACTCTCCTGAGTAGAGTAGGTGAGGACGCGTTCCCTGGTGAGGGAACAGTAGGCATCGGTTTAACCTAGGGTTTCTGGAGGTGAAATCCGAAGTCAGAACCGGATAGTCCGAAGACTATCAAATACTTTATTCATGTCTTTATTGTGTTAACTTGGTTTTGCATGGTATGGTTAGTTTCTTGGACTAACATATTTTACAAGAAGCGAATTGGACACTTTTGCCTGGGATGAACAGTATTCGAGGTGCCCTCCATGAAGCTTGGAGGCATCTCGGGTGCACTAGTCAAAGACCTCCGCACAGTAGGCGCGAGGCCGCCCTCCATGGAGCTTAGAGGCACCCTCGATGCTGGATGGAGGGTACCCTCCATGGAGGTTGGAGGCGCCCTTAGGTGGATAGATTGTAGGTGAAGCAGAGCTTATCCACATTATGGATCGGGCGGAGTTGAGGCGCCTCCCATGGACATTGGAGGCACCCTCAACGATCTATATAAGCTTGTCTCAAGCAGCAACCATAGCATAACACAATCTGGCAATCCTTCTTATGTATACTGCTCAAAGATCGATCCGACAAAGCTATAACTCAACCCCGACGACCAGAAGCTTCAATTTTACTGTCTAAGTTGTCGGTATCATTTTCTTTATTGCTTTAATATTGTAATTCAAAATTGTAATTTTTTGAACTGATATTGATTGCCCAAAGTAAACACTCAACGAGTGTGAGCCTTGGAGTAGGAGTCGCCACATGCTCCGAACTAAGTAAAACTCTTGGTGTTCGTGTGTTTGCATTGTTATTTTATTTCTGTTGCGTATTACTCGAAAGTTTTCCGAAACAAACGTGAAAGCCACGAGCGTTATTCACTCTCCCCCTCCCCTCTAGCGCTTTCAATCCTACACCATTTGATGTAGCTCTAAGTCAAAATGAGCTACAAGGGCCATAATTATACGGAACGAATCCTTTTAGACACGAGTGAGAAGGTTTCATTATAATCAATACCTTCTTTTTGCGTAACCCCTTTAGCAACCAAACGAGCCTTGTACCGTTCGACATTTCCTTAAGGATTCAGTTTGGTTTTAAAAACCCACTTACAACCTATCGGTTTGAATCCTTGAGGTAAGTCTACAAGGTCCCACACATTATTTAATTTCATTGATGTCAACTCCTGTTCATGGCTTCAAGCCACTGAGGTGTTTGGTCTTCTGTCATTACATCATTAAATGATGTGAGATCATTCCCAATAGAATTATCATAGCCATCGAAATAGATAAAGTCATCAAGAGTAGTTGGCTTTCTCACTCGTTCTGACCTTCGTAAAGGTGGGTCATGAACAATAATAGGAGAAGGTTCATCAATGTGGTCTGAAACATTAGGCATCATCTCATTATTTGATGATTTCCCATAGAATCAGGGATAATCAAATCTCTTGAAATAATGGGAACATTTAAAATTTCATGTTCCTCTTCAAGAATATTTTTGCGAGACGTGTTATCACCACAATTATCAACATCTTCCAAAAATATTACATGTCTAGTTTCGATTATTCTTGTGGTATGTGATGGATAATAAAATCGATAACACTTTGAACGTTCTGGGTAGCTGACGAAATAACAACTTATTGTCTTAGGATCAAGCTTTCATTCATTTGGGTTGTAAATTTTAGCCTCTGCTTGACATCCCCATACACGCATATACCCAATATTTGGTTTCCTTTATGCCCATATTTCATAAGGTGTTTTAGGTGTATCTTTAGTAGGAACATGATTTAGTATATGCATAGCTGTCTTAAGAGCCTCAACCCAAAGATACTCAGGTAAAGAAGTTTGACATATCATATATCGTACCATATCCATAAGGGTACAATTACGTCTCTCAGCGACACCATTTTGCTGAGGCGTGCCTGGCATAGAAACCAGAGCAATAATGCCACATTCTTTCATAAATAAGGCAAAAGGTCCAAGATTATGACCTGAGTCGGCAAATCTTCCATAATATTCTCCTCCTCTATCAGATCGATCCACTTTAATCTTTCGATCAAGTTGGTTTTCAACTTCATATTTATAATTCTTAAAAACTTGGAGTGCTTCAGATTTTTCACGAAAGAGATAAATATATCCATAATGAGAATGGTCGTCAATAAGGTGATTAAATAGCGATGCCCATGAATACCAAGAGTATAAGGACCACTAATATTAGTATGAATCAGTTCAAATAGTACATTACTTCTGGTGGCGCCATGTTTATTCTTTTGTGTAAAATTTCCTTTAATACACTTAATACATGTATCAAAATTAGTGAAATCTAATGAATGAAGTATTCCATCTTTAATGAGACGTTGCATTCTGTCCCGAGATATATGGCCCAAACGTTCATGTCATAGTATTGAAGAATTCTCATCCATTAATTTTATTTTGTTGCTGCTTTGGGCTATATAATTTTCATGCATGGATTCCAATATACTCGCAGAAGAAGCATTTAAACATAATTTAAAGATATCTCTCTCTAAAATACTAGAACCAACAATTTTGTTATTTGACGAAATGGTAAAAGCTTTATTCTCGAACAAGACAGAATAACCATGAGCGATAAGTCAAGAAACTAAAATAAAGTTTTTTGTAATAGTGGGAACATAAACAGTATCAAATAAATCCAGTTTGAAACCACTCTCCAAAATCAAAGGGAGAGTTCCTACGGCTTCAACTGGAACTTTATTTTCATTTCCAACCAAAACGTTGCATTCTCCTTTATTTAGCTTCCTCGTGAAACGGAATCCCTGCAATAAACAAGTAATATGTATAGAATCACCACTATCAACCCACCATGTATCAGTAGGAACATTTGCAAGAAATGATTCATAACAAACATAACTAGACATTTTATCCTTTTTAGCTAACCACTCCTTGAATTTTGGACAATCCTTCCGAAAATGAGTAGGATGGCGACAAAAGTTACATTTGCGAGTCTTGGAGGCTGAAGTCTTTTCCGTATTTCCGTCATTATTTTTCTTCACATGTCTTTTGTCCTTTCCATACAATTTCCGTTTCTTGCCCTGTCGTTGAGTGGTAAAGTGGGCACTATCAGGTGTCTTAGCCTTAAGTCTTTCTTCTTCCTGATCACACATACTGATCAGTTTGCTCATTTTCCATTTCTCCTTCTGAGTATTATAGTTGATCTTGAAAGGACCAAACTGAGAAGAAAGAGATGTCATAATGAAATGAACGAGAAAGCCCTCAGAGATCTCCATGTCCATGCATGCCCTTAAGCTGAGCAGCCATATCATTCATTCTTAGGATATGCCCACAAACACCACCAAGGTCGTTGTACTTAGAAGTTACCATTTTGATGATCAGTGTGGTAACAAGTGCTTTAGAGGAACTCTAAAACTGCTCCTCAATGGAATCAAGGAAGTCCTTAACATTTTTAGAATCAGGCACACCTTCTCGAATGTCCGATGATATGGAATCTTTCATTATCATAAGTTACAAACGGTTGGACCTTTCCCACTTTTCATAAGTAGATTTTTCATCTTGAGTGCTAGTGTCTGAAAGTGGGGTAGGTTTATCAACATGTAAGGAATAATCAAGGTCCATAACGCCCAGGACGAGGCCAATCTGTTCATTCCATTTCTTAAAATCGCTACCCCGTCAAAGTTTCAATGGACACGATTTGACTCATAATTGAAGCTACATTCACAGAGTCAAATCATGCTCATTAACAATAATGTAAAATATAATCATAATCATAATACATAAGCGATTGAAGAAGTACACATTAATGGGAAAACAAACACATTAGTATTGTTAGGATCGATGATCGCGGCTAGAGAGGGGGGGTGTGAATAGCCGACCCCAAATTCTTTCGTTTCTTCCTACGATTAGGGTTAGTGCAGCGGAAATAACAAATAGAAACGAGAAAGGAGAAGCAAACCTCAACACGAAGATGTAACGAGGTTCGGAGATGATACTCCTACTCCTCGACGTGTCCGTAAGGTGGACGAATCCGATCAATCCGTCGGTGGATGAGACCCCGGAGAACCGGCTAATGTAACACTCCTTCTGGGTGGAGAAACCTCACCACAATGTTTTGCAAAAGCAATACAGGAGATACAAAGAAGAGAAAGAACAAAATATACAACGAATGTACAAATACTCGCTTGCCTTCTCGTCGACTGAAGTCCCGGATGAAGCACCAACTTCACGGACGAATGCCAACAAGCAACTCAGTCGAAGAAGCTCACCCGAAGCTTCGGAGCTCAGCAAAGCTCAAGAGCACAGCTTCGGTTCAGAGGAACAGCAGCTCAGTACAGAGGAGGAAGAAGATCATCTGTAGAGGCCCTCGACCTCGGTATATATATCCTGCATCCACCTGCGAAGAAGAAGCCAGAAGACAGCAAAAGACGACCGTTGTGAGCCAACGGATAGTTCTGGACCGATCAGGCTTTAGCCTGATCGGTCTTGGGGACCGATCAGGCCCCAGTCTGATCGGTCTTGGGGACCGATCAGGCCCCAGTCTGATCGGTCCCCGGACCGATCCCACCTCTCTGCAGGAGAGGTGGTTGCGTCTCTGATCGATCGTGGAGACCGATCAGACTCCCTGCTGATCGGTCCCCAGACCGATCAGTTCACTCACAGAGAGTTGGCTCAACTCCTCTGATCGGTCTCCAGACCGATCAGATGACTTACCGAACCCTTCTGTTTGTTATCTGATCGGTTACCAGACCGATCAGATAATCAGGCGTATCGCTGGATCGGTCACCAGACCGATCCAGGTTTAGAGCTCCAGCTCTAAACCCTAAATGGTCCTGAGAACGAGCTACCGAGCCCTCTCTTGACCTAGTCCGGAGAACGAGCTACCGAGCCCTCTCCGACTTCGTCCGGTCCAGAGAACGAGCTACCGAGCCCTCTCTGACCACAGTCCGGAGAACGAGCTACCGAGCCCTCTCCGACTTTCCGTGCCAAGTTTCCATACTTGGACTTTTCCGTGCCAAGCTCTCTGCTTGGACTTTTCACCAGATGTCTTTGTTGGAGTGTATACTGAAAGCCTAAGCTTTTTAAACATTCATTATGAATAAAGAATCACATTTGGTCTAATTATCTACATTTGTTTGTAGTTGTTCATTTAATTTATATTGTAGATAACATAGTATGTGGTGTCACATATAGAAGATGATGTTATCAGTACCTTATAAATTATAAACAGTAGCTCACGACCAGAATGGAAAGGAACAAACCATTAGAAGGTCGTAGTGTAATTAGGTATTAGTTTATCTTGACTATATAATTACACTAGTACACTCAGAGTGTATTGAGTAGGACCATTTGAGGTCGTTCCTTTTATACTGACTTTATAAAGGAACAAAGACCTCAGTTATTATGGAAGTGTGTGCTCTTAATCCTAATATAATAACAAGCACATATGTTTGATATTTATTTCTTTAATTTATCAATGGGTGAGATTTAGTTCGATGAATCAATAAACCCGATAAATTGGGAAATGGTATCACTCATAGTGTGTGTTGTTGATTATAGAAGGAAACTGTGTCCTAGTGATACTAGGTTGATAATGTCCTCAAGAGGAGCTCATAAAGATTGTCATGTTAAACCCTGCAGTGGACTTAGTCCGACATGATAATAAGGTTGAGTGGTACTACTTTTGGACTTAGATATTAATTAAATGAGTTGTCAGAACTCACTTAATTAGTGGACATTCGATATCTTAAACACAGGAGACTAACACACTCATAATAAGAAGGAGCCCAAAATATAATTTGGGATTGGTGCGGTAGTTCAATGATAGTTCTCTAGTGGAATGAATTATCATTGATAAAATTAAGTTGTGTGTTCAATCACGGGATGCTTAATTTTATCGGAGACCAAAACCAATTCCTCCTCTCGGTCCCTATCGTAGCCTCTTATTTATAGAGTACTATACCCACATATACCCACCTTCTATACCCACCTAAAGGGGCCGGCCAAGCTAGCTTGGGAACCAAGCTAGGGCCGGCCTAAAGGTGGTCGGCCCTAGCTTGAACCCAAGCTAGTAGGGCCGACCATAATTAAATAAAAAGAAATTTAATTTTAGATTTTATTATTATGTGGAAGATATAATTTAAAGAGAATTAAAATTAAAATATCTCTTGTAAAGATTTACAAAAGATTAAAGAAAGATATTAGATCTCTTTCCTTATTTGTAGATTGGAGAGATTTTATTTTCTCTTTAAAATTATTCACATGTTAATAAAATTAAAATTATAGATATTTCCTTTTATTAACCATGAAGAGATTTTTAAAGAGAAATTTTATTTTTTAAAATTTCCGGAAACAAATAAGGAAAGTTTTAATTGTTGATTGAAACTTGTCCAATTTGCTTCCTCTTGATGTGGCCGGCCATTAGAGTTTATTTGGGAAATTTTATTTTATTTTTCTCAAATAAATCATGTCAAGGAAATTAAGGAAATTTTATTGTAAATAAATTTCCTAATTTGCCTAGGCCAAGGAATATAAAAGAAGGGGTAGGGGTGCCTTCATGAGACACAACCTCTATTGTTTTCTCTCCCTTTCTCCTTGGTGTTGTGGCCGGCCATTACCCTCTCCCTCTCTTCCTCTTGTGGTGGCCGAATACATCATCTCTCTTGGAGTTCTTGTGGTGGCCGGATACTACTTGGAGAAGAAGAAGAAGAAGGAGAGAAAGCTAGCATCTCTTGGAGCTTGATCGTTGCCCACACAACGTCCGAGGTTAGAAGAGGAATACGGTAGAAGATCAAGAGGTTTTTCTACAAGGTATAACTAGTAATTTCTATTTCCGCATCATGCTAGTTATTTATGGAAATAATACCAAATACAAGAGGCTTACGTTCTAGTATTTCGAATATGTTTTTTCGAAGTTGTGTTCTTTTGTTTCTTTCTTTTCCTTGTGATTTGATTGTTCTCTTTGGTTAACCTAAAGTTATTTTAGGAAATTAAATATTAGCTTTCTATTAAAGGTTTTGTCTAGTCGGTGGTGGTTGCTCCCATATCCAAGAAGGCCATGTGCCTCGCCACGTCAGTACTGGGAACCTTTTATGGAAATTAATATTTAATGGAATTAATAACTTAAGGAGACTTGGGTCGAACGTGTTAAGTTCCGCAGGAGATCCAAGTCAAAACCTAAAAGAACAAATAGATTAAGTTTTGGATCAAACGTGTTAAGTTCCGCAGGCGATCCAAAATTTAATTTAAAAGAACACATGGTAGCTAGGAAAAGGTTCAGACCTTTGTACAAAATTTTTGTACAGTGGAACCTATAGGTTTTCCGAGTAGCAACCAACAGTCTTGACCCATCTGGATTTCCCTTGCCTGGTTTCACTCACCAGGACTTTCCAACTGCCTGGCTTCACTCACCAGGACTTCCACAACTGCCTGGCGTCACTCACCAGGACTTTCCCACTGTCTGGCTTCACTCACCAGGACTTTCCCACCGCCTGGCTTCACTCACTAGGACTTTCACCAACTGCCTGACATCCCAATTAGGACTTCCCAGTCAAGTATCCGGTCAACCTTGACCTACTTGACTCTTCTTCATCCAACCTGATCAGACCCTGATCAGTATCTCTCCGCATGGACAACTACACCTGCATTGTCCATGTCTACATGTCTTTCTGTATTGTCAAACATCGAAACCATAACCAAGGTTTACGCTTGGTCAACTAGGTCAACCTTGACCTACTGGAAATTGCACCAACAATCTCCCCCTTTTTGATGTTTGACAATACCTTTAAGTTAGGCTAATCTAATAGCCTTAACTTTCTTCATGCCACTAGGTAATGAAACATAAGTTACAACCTTACATTTTCCTTCTAAGAAGGCAACCTCCTTCTTAGATAATGAAGGCCTAACTTAAACCCTTCATTCTCCCCCTATTGGCACACATCAACAAACTCTCCCCCTGAAGAGTAAATTATCGTTGTTCACAACTTCACTCGTTGTGATCAATAAACTCTCCTACTAACTCCAATGTTCTTCCTTGAACATTCTCTAGACATTCTTCCCCCTTTTGACACACATCAAAAGGAGTGAATCAAGGTCAAGAGTTTCTTCCTAATGAAAGTCCCATACCTTTCATTGAAACCCTTAATTTCCCCCTTGACACTAGAGTCAACAATTAACTTAGTGATAATCCCATATCACTTAAGTCTTTTAGGAGTAAAAACTCCCCCTAAAAGTCAACTCCCCCTTGACTAATAGGTAAAACTCCCCCTAAAGGTCAACTCCCCCTTGACCATTGCACCAACAATGTCTTGGAGAGTTTCAAACCTTTAGAATTCTAAAACACCACTTCCATAGCTACAATTTCAGACAAACTGTCGAAATTTAGCAGGTTGGCACGCCCTGATCGGTCACCAGACCGATCAGGCTCCCTCTGGATCGGTCCAGTGACCGATCCACATAGACCTGGACCGATCAGGGAACCTCCTGATCGGTCCACAACTCTGATTTCTGATTTCTGAATTTTTCTTCTCCCGAAATTCAGAAACCTCTAGAAAATCACAGAAAATTCGAAAAATTGTGAAATTTTGAGGATACATTCCTCATACCACATACTATCATGGAAAAATAGTTTTATATGAAAATAGCTTCCATTTTTCAATCCTGATACAATGTTCACAAGTCTTTGAAATAGCTCAAAGTTAACTCATCTTTGTATCACTTTGCTCAATGATGAGAGCTATCACTAGAAAAGTTTCATCAAGGTTTTTCAAATCAATTTTGAAATGATTTTAAACCATTTAATTTAGGACCACAATCTTTGGGCTAAATGTACATGACTTGTACATAAGCTTTCCCTATGATCCCCAATTTTGAATTAGGCTCATCTAGGTACAAGAACTATGCACCTTGTTCCTAACTCATCATCCTAATATCTCACACACATCTAAGGTGTATCAAACACATCCAAGTCAATTTTGATGTGAGATATGGGTTTAGGTCATCTTAGGCTAAGTTCTCATGCATTTTCTAAACAACAATTTGATCTCCATATCAAATTGTGTTTTTAACCTTAAATCAATTTCATTGATTATGAATGCAAGAAATGATGACATGACATAAAATGATATCATACATAATAACATGTGCCAATGTCATGATGTCATGGCATAAAGTATGAAACTTAAATAAAACATGACATTTAACTAACCTAAGCATTATCATGACATTTTAAATGATCATAAAATAAATATGATGTCATGACATGACATATGGCAAACAATATATGGAAGATAGCACATAAAGGTATAGAAAATACCTAATTCTAGCCTTAGTTGCCATTTTTGATAATTTTGATCATTTTGCCATAAATTCTATATTCCTAAGTGTAATAGACCTAAAATCACATACCAAGGATGTTTAGATCACTATGTGCAAATTAAATTGACTCTAGAAAATTCCTCAAATGTGGTTGGCACATCCTAATTATCTTAGGAATAACTTTTCATTTCATTTTCAAGGCTTGATTACACCTTGAAAATTCCTAAAGTGCCACCTTTTGCCATGATTAGGTTAACTACCTATTCAAGTAAGGTTGGCACACCCTAAACCATCTAGCGTGATGAAATCACGCTCCTAGGAACCCAATACCTATTTGAGCTCATTGGGTTCACTAAGTATTCACTAGGGATGACTTCCCTAGCAACCCTTCTAATGACCCTCCTAGGCTTTAAAGCCTTGGTCATTTGGGACTCATCAAGATCAACTCTAGGGGTGACTCCCCTTGTGACCTTGGTGATGGTCTTCCTAACCCTAGGTCTTGTTCCATAATCGAATGGAACATTATGATAAGTGGGCTTGACCACTTGGGACTTAGGTTTGTGACCCAAACCTTTCTTGTCCTTGGACTTGGGTTTTTGACCCCTAGACCCTAGAGTCAAATCCTCAAGAGCCTTTTCTAGAGACTCAAGTCTTGACCTCAAGACTTGATTTTCTTTCTCTAATACCTCAAGCTTTAATTTATCATTTTTCTTTGAGGTATTCCTAGGCATATGTCTAGATGATTTGGGATTTCTACCTAGATTTTCCTTAGCCTTAGATGGGTTAATTCTAGGGTTGACATTTCTAGTATTATCCTTATCTAGGCTCACATGTTTTGCACCTAAGCATGTGTATCGATTTCTATAATTATCATGCTTATCATTATTGTCAATTGCAACCAAACTACTAGCATGCATCTTACTAGTATTGCAATAACGTGCCTTAGAGATTACCTTAGGGTTTGCCTTAGCTCCCCCTATCGATGTGCTCGGTCTCTTGTCCTTGTGAGATTGTCTCCCCCTCGGACATTGGCTCCGATAATGTCCCCTTCGCTTGCATTGGAAGCACACCATGTGCTCCTTGCTCTTGCGTATCGGGACTCCGGCTTCCTTGATCTTTGGCGCCGGTGGAATCTTCCTAACCCTTTTTGGACATTTACTCTTGTAATGTCCAAATTCTCTACACTCAAAGTACATTATGTGTAATTTATTTGAAATTAAATGGCTTGAGTTACCTAGGGTTGAGGATGGATGTGAGCTCTCTTCTTCATCCCTTCCGGAGATAGAAGCTTCTTCTTCTTGCTCCGATCTTGAAGTGGAACTCTTCTCCTCTTCTTCGTTAGATATTGAGTAGCCCTCAACCTCTAAATCCATGCCTCCATGATGTGAGCTACTTGGCTCACTTGACTCCTCTTCATGACTTGAAGTGGAGTTCTCCTCATGGAACTTTGCCAAGTTATTCCACAACTCCTTGGCATCGTTATATCCACCTATCCTACACAAAACATCATTAGGTAAAGAAAATTCAAAAATTTTCAATACCTCATCGTTGACTAGGGATTGGTGGACTTGTTCCTTGGTCCACTCCTTCTTCTCTAGGGTTTCTCCTTTCTTGTCCATCGGAGGCTTGAAACCTAATTGAACACAACTCCAATTTTCAAGGTTAGTCATAAGAAAGTACTTCATTCTTACCTTCCAAAATGCGAAGTCGTCGCGATCGTAGAAGGGTGGAATCGTGACATCTTCTCCAAATAGATCCATTCTCTAGCTTGTGCTCCCTCGGGTGTTAATCCAATGAAGAGCAACCTTGCTCTGATACCACTTGTTAGGATCGATGATCGCGGCCAGAGAGGGGGGGTGTGAATAGCCGACCCCAAATTCTTTCGTTTCTTCCTACGATTAGGGTTAGTTCAGTGGAAATAACAAATAGAAACGAGAAAGGAGAAGCAAACCTCAACACGAAGATGTAACGAGGTTCGGAGATGATACTCCTACTCCTCGACGTGTCCGTAAGGTGGACAAATCCGATCAATCCGTCGGTGGATGAGACCCCGGAGAACCGGCTAATGTAACACTCCTTCTGGGTGGAGAAACCTCACCACAATGTTTTGCAAAAGAAATACAGGAGATACAAAGAAGAGCAAGAACAAAATATACAATGAATGTACAAATACTCGCTTGCCTTCTCGTCGACTGAAGTCCCGGATGAAGCACCAACTTCACGGACGAATGCCAACAAGCAACTCAGTCGAAGAAGCTCACGCAAGCTTCGGAAGTGACACAAGGTGATTCGGCCAAGAGCAAGAAGAGGAGGAAGAAGAAGATCAAGAGCCTCACCATATATATATCACTGCAACTGCAAGAAGAAGCCGAAGAAGACGACCAAGGAGAAGAAGCGGATAGTTGGACCGATCAGCTTCACCATCGGTCAGAGTCCTCGATCGGTCTTGGGACCGATCAGCCTAGGGCCTGATCCGCACCTCTCGCAGAGAAGCTGCGTCTCTCGATCGATCGTGGAGACCGATCGAGACTCTGCTGATCGGTCCCTGCATCGACCGTTCACTCACAGAGTTGGCTCAATCCTCCGATCGGTCTCCGCACCGATCGATGACTCATCAACCCTTCTGTTTGTTATCTGATCGGTTACCAGACCGATCAGATAATCAGGCGTATCGCTGGATCGGTCACCAGACCGATCCAGGTTTAGAGCTCCAGCTCTAAACCCTAAATGGTCCTGAGAACGAGCTACCGAGCCCTCTCTGACTTCGTCCGGTCCAGAGAACGAGCTACCGAGCCCTCTCTGACCACAGTCCGGAGAACAAGCTACCGAGCCCTCTCCGACTTTCCATGCCAAGTTTCCATACTTGGACTTTTCCGTGCCAAGCTCTCTGCTTGGACTTTTCACCAGATGTCTTGACCCATCTGGATTTCCCTTGCCTGGTTTCACTCACCAGGACTTTCCAACTGCCTGGCTTCACTCACCAGGACTTCCACAACTGCCTGGCTTCACTCACCAGGACTTTCCCACTGCCTGGCTTCACTCACCAGGACTTTCCCACCGCCTGGCTTCACTCACCAGGACTTTCACCAACTGCCTGACATCCCAATTAGGACTTCCCAGTCAAGTATCCGGTCAACCTTGACCTACTTGACTCTTCTTCATCCAACCTGATCAGACCCTGATCAGTATCTCTCCGCATGGACAACTGCACCTGCATTGTCCATGTATACATGTCTTTCTGTATTGTCAAACATCGAAACCATGATCAAGACTTACGCTTGGTCAACTAGGTCAACCTTGACCTACTGGAAATTTCACCAACAAGTATTTCCACTGAGAAAGGATATATTCATGCAACCTTCCGTTGGGCCGACTACAAAAAATATATTTAAGCTTTTCTCCTTTATGCATTAGCATTAAAGTATGAAAAGTAATTACATAAGTTTTTTTTTCTTTTGAGAAATTAGCAAAATATCATAAGCTTCCGTTGGGCTGATTACAATAAATGCACATAAAATTTCTCTGTTACACTTTAATGTAATTCTAGAATTGAATTTATATCACCGTTGGATAGAAAATAAATTCAGACTATAATTAAGCATTACATTAGTGCCAAAAATTATGATGGAGGATAATGACATACGTTATCCATCGAGAAAATAGAAAATATTACAACCTTCCATTGGGTCGGCTGTAATAAATGCACATAAATTTTTTCCGTTAGATTTTTGTCTTAATCATAAAATTAAATTCAAATCACCATTGAGCATAATTTATTTAAAACTACGATTAAATTGTGTGTTAGTGCTAAGGTACGATAGAAAATTAAACATAAGTTTTCTATCGAGAAATAGCAAAATATTAGAACCTTCTATTGGGCCGACTGTAATAAATGCATACACATTTTCTCCGTAAAAACTTTAGCATAATTATAGTTGAATTCACTCCACCATTAGTCAGAAGATAAATTCATACTATAATAAATTCCATTCAATAATTAAAATAATAATTTTTGGTTAGGCCAATTATTAATTTTAACATAAGAATGTAACATAAGTGTGGTTTCGTTATTTCTATTTATTTAATTGATAAATCTTCCGTTGGGTCGACTTATCATGAAAATAAATAAGAGTCTCACATTAAATTTAATATATTTATGTCATGCTTTCAATCATACGTACCATAATTATATACATGAAAATAATAATTATGATTTTAAATCAATTAGTACTGGACACAAGGTCCTTGGGTGGGCTCCTAGATCGCCCCTAGGCTCCTAGACCGCCTAGTACTACCTTAATGGGTTCGGGATTAGTTACCTCGGATCTTATTAAAGACGCACGCAAAATGATACAATGATGGGCCCAAGCAAGTGATTATTATTTTCACTATTATGTAATATAAAGTTTTAAACTTCATGGTTCATCTTAGTGGAAGCATCTTAAGTTGAGAATTGAGTTATGTAGTGCAGTAGTGATAAACTCAATAATATTCCAAGATGACTGTTTTAGTTCGTTATTTGCATGGTTTTCATGTTGATGGTTTGCGTGATAACCTGGTTTGAAAATACATGTCATGTGCATATTTCCGCAGTACAGTTTTAGTATGAACTACTGGCAAAAGCATGCTTACAATGTTGCATTTCTCTTCAAGCAGTTTAAAAAGCATGTCTTCTTTTAATGTATTATTTTATGAGTAGATGATACTTACTAAGCATCCGCTTATAGATTTCATTTCCTTATACTGCAGATAAAGGTAAAGGAAAGCTCGAGTAGGAGGAGGTAGCAGGAGCAGTGCTTGGAGGTGTGTGTGTGGTGGAACAATGGAAAGAGATCAGAGAATTTGTTATTTTGGGGACCATGTAGAACTTTGGTTTTGTTTCTTCTCTCCGCTTTACCTAAGGTACTGGCACTACGGGTGTAGAATAAATTTGATGGCTTGGTAGAATTTTGAAAGGCAAGTGAAAGTGAAAAAGAGAAGAACAAGCTTTTCCGGTGGAAAAAGGGGGTCCTCCGCACGGCCCGTGGCATGGATGTGCGAGTTCGCATGGCCTGGCGCTGTCTCCCCTCGGCCAAGGTGACACGGCCATGTGGAAGAACACGACCGTGCCCTTCCTCCTCTCGGCTAAAGGTGACACGGTCGTGTGAAATCACACGGCCGTGCCCTTTTTCAGCTCGATCGAGGTGACACGACCGTGTGGAATCACACGGTCGACACCTTCTCCTCTCGGCCAATGCTACATAGTCGTGTGATTCCACACGATCGTGCCTCTTCTTCTCTCGGCTGAAGTGACACGGTCGTGCCCCTTCCATCCTCTACCAAGGGTCACGACCGTGCGACCCTCACATGGTCGTGCCTTGTGTCAGTTGGGAGTACAATACCTGTCTGGGCCACACGGCCCAGACTCACTAGATGCTTCAGACTCCCTTCGGCTCTACGTGACTACAAGTCATGTCCTACCAGTCGTAAAAAGTTAGAATAGATTTATGGACTAAGCAGCATGTAACAGGTAAGAAGGTCAAAAATTTAAGATGTACGAGAAAAAAGAAACGTTTGTCCTATAGCTTAAGGGTATGAGTATGGGCGGGCGTTACAGTGAGAGCATGCTCACTTATAACTCGTGCTGGAGCAAGAGTCTGGAATATCGACTGAGAGGTCGTTGGTCATGAGAGCATGCTCACTTATAAGTCACGTTGAGGCGAGAGTCTGGGACATCGACCGAGAGATCGTTGGATGTGAGAGCATGCTCACTTATAACTCAAGCTGGGGCAAGAGTTTTGAATATTGATCGAGAGGTCGTTGGTTATGAGAGCATTCTCACTAATAACTCGTGTTAAGCCAAGAGTCTAGAATACTGACCGAGAGGTCGTTAGTCATGAGAGCATGCTCACTTATAACTCATGTTGGGGCGAGAGTCTGGAATACTGACTCAGAGATCGTTGGTCGTGAGAGCATACTCACTTATAACTCATGCTAGGGTGAGAGTCTGGGATGCCGACCGAGAGGTTGTTGGACGTGAGAGCATGCTCACTTATAAGTCACGTTGGGGAGAGAGTCTGGAATACCGACGAAAAGGTCGTTGGTCATGAGAGCATGCTCACTTATAACTCGCGCGGGGATGAGAGTCTAGAATACCGACCGAGAGGTCATTGGTCATGAGAGTATGCTCACTTATAACTTAAGTTGGAGCGAGAGTCTGGGACATTGAACGATAGGTCGTTAGACGTGAGAGCATGCTCACTTATAACTCGTACTGGGGTGAGAGTCTGGAATACCGACCGAGAGGTCATTGGTCATGAGAGTATGCTCACTTATAACTCACACTAGGGCGAGAGTATGGAATACCGATCTAGAGGTCGTTGGTCGTGAGAGCATACTCACTTGTAACTCGCGCTAGGGTGAGAGTCTGGAATACTGACCGAAAGATCATTGGTCGTGAGAACATGCTCACTTATAACTAACGCTGGGGTGAGAGTCTGGGACACCGACCGAGAGGTCGTTGGATATGAGAGCATGCTCACTTATAACTCGCGCTAGGACGAGAGTTTGGAATATCGACCGAGAGGTCGTTGGTCGTGAGAGCATGCTCACTTATAACTTGCGTTGGGGCGAGAGTCTAGAATATTGACCGGGAGGTAGTTGGTCAAGAGAGCATGCTCACTTATAACTCGCGTTGGGGCGAGAGTCTAGAAAGCCGACCGAGAGGTCGTTGATGATCAAGGGAAGTGAGCATGTGGACTTGACCTCTGTGACCCTTAAAGCAATCTACGATCATGAGTCATACCTCACAACCTCGCAATTAGGCCTTGACCAAATTTGAATATTTCTCTGATTTTGAGGTTAGGGTGAGACCCCAAATTCTGATCAACTACTCCCGCCGCCTATTATTCCTTTTCCCGATGTAGCCGCATGGAATTTTTGGTCCTCGAGGCATGGTCCCCTTGAGGCATGGTGCTAATTCTTTCATATCAGCACTATGATTTCCCTATCCTTTCCATCATAAATGTCATTTCATATAAAACTGCCACGTGTCCCACTTATTCCTTTCAATACAATGTTTGACGCAAGCTTTCTGCACGTGACCCGATGGCGCTTCTCATCCCTTGATCTGATTGCTACCAAGCGTTATGCTATTTTGATTGCTCGACTCGAATCCCTATGTCTCTTAAGGGTTTTGGTTTAAAAACCCTAAAGACCTCAAGTGATTGTTCATCAGTGCTTCCTCTTCCTTCAACCTTTCTTTCTCCGCTTGTTCTTGCTTGTCCATCGTACATCTCCTTTATAAGTGCCTCTTCTCCCCCGTCTTCTGTAACACCCGCCCCTCCCATGCTAGTATTACTCTAAGAGGCAGCGGAAGGTGTATTTAAAATTTTCTAATTTATCATATGCATTGTACTAAACATGGCAAGTGAGTAATATAACCATATAACATGATGGATATGCTACATACTAGTATTCATGCATAATACTTTAACATGATTCATAATTCCATAACTTAAGCATAGACATACCAACATGAAATCAAAACAAGGTTCACATACAAGTTTAGACATATATAGGTTCTAAAACATAAATGGATCTATTCCACCATGCCACTTCCACACACATCATCATTGCCTTTCCTGCTGCTCCCCTTAGTTTAGTCATTCTTTACCCTTTTCTGCAGTACAAGGAAATATAAACTATAAGCACATAGGCTTAGTAAGTTCCTTTCCTACTCACAAAATCCATAAATCATAAACATAGCATATGACAAATCATAAATAGAACATGTGAGGACATAAGGTAAATCATAGCATATCATGTGAGAGCATAAGGTAAATCATATCATAATATGTTAGAGCATAAGACATATCATAGCATAACATGTGAGAGCATAAGGTAAATCATAGCATATCATGTGAGAGCATAAGATAAATCATATCATAATATGTGAGAGCATAAGACATATCATAGCATAACATGTGATAGCATAAGCATAAAATAGTAGCATGTACATCTATACATCATAATCATATCTCAAGGGCATCTTTCTAAGCATAAAGATCACATAACATGAAAATATCTCTATTAAACATTTTTCTAAAGCATAAGGAATCATATAGCATGAGATATGTGGATGCAAGATGCTCTTTTGAAAACATGTACATATAGAATGAAATGAGAATATGCAAGATGTTCTTTTGAAAACATATATCATATAGGTACTTAAACATAATCTCAACATGAGGGTCCGGCTTTGTACCACATACATACATAAATGCGCGCATCCTAAGTAGATCCAAGGTAGCTAATCTTGAACCTACTAGGAACTTGGCCCGTTTCATAGACCATCGACCTAGGGGCAACTTAGGAGCCCATCCCTTTTACTAGGCTCATTTCATTGACCATCGACCTAGGGGCACTTAGGAGCTCATCCCTAGTACAAGCCATACAAAGTAAAATAGCATGTCATATCATAACATATCATGTTCTTGTCATATCATAACATATCATGTTCTTGTCATATCAAGAGTACTCTTGATCCCAACTTAAGGGAAGCATCTCTTAGGCTTTTTATCTTACATAAGCCTTGCATAAACATAGCATGACGGCACCAAGTGCATATAACATATAGCATATCATAAAAATATAACATGATGACATGAAGTGCACATTATATAGCATCTCATAAAAAAAACATAACATGATACCATGAAGTGCACATAACATATAGCATCTTATAAAAAAAAACATAACATGATAACATGAAGTGCAAACAACATATAGCATCTCATAAAAACATAACATAATAACATGAAGTGCAAACAACATATAGCATCTCATAAAAACATAACATGATAACATGAAGTGCACATAACATATAGTATCTCATAGGAATTCATAACATGATGACATAAGTGCATATATCAATTAACATGGTGACATAAAATTCATATCATATCGTAAGAGTCCACATCATGCATGGTTAAGGTTTTGGAACTTCTTACAAGCCCTAAATTATGCTTGGCCGAAACATATAAACATACATCATAGATTTTCAAACAACATGGAGACAAGAAATCAACTACCTAAGTCCTCATAATCATTAATCATAACATGTAAGACCTTAGGAACCCTAGGTAGCTTCTTAACCTCATTTTTCTTCTCTTGGCCGAAACATGAAGGCATGTTTTAAATTTTTCTTTAATCAATTTAAAGCATGAAACTTTTGCAACCTACATAGCATAGCAAGTGAGTCCCTTGGTAACCATAAGTGAGGTTCTAACTCTAATATTCAACCTTGGTCGAAACCTCAAGGTAGGATTTCTAGGTTTTCATGCAACATAAGACATGGAAATTTAACCTAACATTGTATAGGAAATCTTACATCATGAGGAAGCATAAAACAAGTATAGTTTAGGTCTACAACTTTCTCTAGGCCCCTTTTCTTTCCTTGGCCGAAACCTAAAGGTAAGGTTTCTAGGTTTTTCATGCAACTTAAGACATGGAAATTCAATCTAACATTGTATAGAAAATCATACATCATGAGGAAGCATAAAACAAGTATAGTTTAGGTCTACAACTTTCTCTAGGCCCCTTTTCTTTCCTTGGCCAAAACCTAAGGGTAAGCTTCTAGGTTTTTGAGGCAACATAAGACATGGAAATTTACCCTAACATGGTATAGAAAATCATACATCATGTGGAAGCATAAAACAAGCATAAATTAGGTTTAAAACTTTCTCTAGTTCCTTTTTCTTTCCTTGGCCGAAACCTAAGGATAAGCTTCTAGGTTTTTGAGGCAACATAAGACATGAAAATTTAACCTAACATGGTATAGAAAATCATACATCATGTGGAAGCATAAAACAAGCATAAATTAGGTTTAAAACTTTCTTTAGTTCCTTTTTCTTTCCTTGGCCGAAACCTAAGGATAAGCTTCTAGGTTTTTTTTTTTTGAGGCAACATAATACATGAAAATTTAATCTAACATGGTATAGAAAATCATACATCATGTGGAAGCATAAAACAAGCATAGTTAGGTTTCAAACTTTTCTCTAGACCTCTTGTCACATCTTGGCCGAAACCCTAAATGAGTAGGATTCCAAATTTTCCAACAACATGAAGCATAAAAACTTTTAACATCCATAGATAGTCCCTTAGCCTCATCATGGCCGAAACTCATATGGCAAGATCTTAGTTTTCAAGTAACCTATAAGCATAGAAACTGTTGGAGGATCAGTGGTCGGCTTGAAGGGAGGTTGGATAAACGGCACCCCCAAATCGATTGCTTCCTACACTATTGTTAGCTTGCGCAGCGGAATACAAATAAAAACAAACAAGCTAAACTAAATACAAGACAAAGAAAGGAAATGCAAACCAAACCGCTAACACGTTCGATGTAACGTGGTTCGGAGATAATGCTCCTACTCCACGGCTGTCCGTAAGGTGGACGATCCCTCAATCCATCGGTGGATTAGTCCCCGGAAACTTCGGCAAGCTCAAACCTCCTTGTGGGTGGAGAAGCCTCACCACAAACTCACAAAGACCTCTTGGACACAAGGGAAACCTTGAGCACTTTTGTGACTACTAATTAGGCTTTAACCAAGTCTAATTTCGTCGCATTGGCCGGCCATACCAAGCTCCTTCTTATAGAGCTTGGAACAAATCAGAACCTGATTTGCTCGTTACCAGTCGACTGGTCCTTGCACCAGTCGACTGATGCAAGCCCAACGGCTCTCTCAACGGCTATCTGCTACAGTGCATCAGTCGACTGGTCCATACACCGGTCGACTGCTACAGTACGCTACAGTGCCGCTACAGTAAAAACCCTAAAACTAGGATTTTACTCTGAGTACAATCTCTCATGCACTCGTACCCTCACGACTCATTTGACTCTTCTTTGCAGCCTTGACCTCTTGCCTTCAAGCATACTTCCTTTGGCTCTCGTCCCTCGGATGCATCCAAGCCCGCGGCTCGTCCCCAATGCCATCCTTCGCGTATGCCTCGAAGTCGCTTCCCTTGGCCCTTTTCCTCGCTGCCTTGTCCACGGTCCCTCGGATGCTCCATCCTTCACCGGACCCGAAGACGTCAACCTGAGTCATGTGTCACCTGCAGTCCTGCACAACTCAAGTACACATATCAAATAACGAGGGTAAACCTAACTTAAACCCTTTGCCCAAACACCAAAACACATGGTCCCTCGGACCATTGGAATTGCTCCAACAATCTCCCCCTTTTTGGTGTTTGGCAATACGTTTAAGTTAGGGAAAACATATAGCAAAACAAACATGCTAAAACAAATGGACTTACGTTGCCAAGGCTACACACTTGGACTTACACCGCCGAATGGACTTACGTTGCCAAGGCTACACACTTGGACTTACTCCGCCGAATGGACTTACGTTGCCAAGGCTACACACTTGGCAACCGCCGAATAGACTTACGTTGCCAAGGCTACACACTTGGCAACCGCCGAATGGACTTACGTTGCCAAGGCTACACACTTGACAACCGCCGAATCAAAATGCAAACATGCATTGAAACCTATCACAAGGCTCCCCCTACACCTAAGCTCCCCATTGAGCTAGGATTTTCCCACAGGGCTTTTTAAGAACCTATCCCAAGGCTCCCCCTACGCAAAGGCACTAAAGGTTTTCCCAACTAAACCTTAATTCTCCCCCTTTGCCTAACATCCAAAAAGTTCTCCAACAATATCCCAATTGTTGAAAATTTCTCATCCAAACTTACCCTAAACTCATGTATTAATCCCCCTTGGATCCCATACATCTAAGTGAGTTGACATGGTCACAAACCAATGCTGAAAACAGTTCCAGACTGGTATCAGTCGACTGCCCCAAGTGCCAGTCGACTGCCCCCTTCGACAGAACCTTACAGAAGCATTTTGTGGTCGAAAAACACTGTTACCAGTCGACTGGTATCATCACCAGTCGACTGGTATCGACAAAATGAGCTTACAGAGACATTCTGTGCTCAAAAATATTGTTACCAGTCGACTGGTATCTGCACCAGTCGACTGGTACCCTATTTCTGAAAAAATCAGCCTTTTCAGGCCAACTTCAGAAATGCACCAGAAATTCCCTAGACCTCCAAAAATTCCCAAATTTTGTGGAGAGGTCTATTGTACCCTTGTCTACTTGGGAAAAATATATTACAAAATATATCTATCACCAATCCCAAGATTGACACAAAATCCAAAACTAGCTAAATGGTTCAATTGAACCTTGACCTAAAGTCCTAGTTTTGGCTTCCTCTTGATGTATTTGCCCATACCAACCCACAATGCATCCCTAGCATTGGTTTATATGGAATCTATACATCCAAAACCAATTATCATGCTATATGACCCCAAATGTCATATTTCTTGCATGAAACACAATACATGTGTGCCTAATCCCTAGGTTTGAGACTCAAGTTCGTCTTCAAACCATTTGGCACACTCCATGGCTCCTCTAGACTCCCAAGTAGTACCCACCTGAGATCCATTGGCCATGGGTCCCAAATTCACTCTTGGAGCTCCCCTAGAGTTCTTTACCTTAGTCACCTCCCTAGGTGACTCATCTATTGTGACCAAACCACAATGATGTCCCCTAGAAGATCTCCTTATCTTCTTGACCTTGGACACATCATCCTTGCCATAATCATATGCAACCCTAGCATATTTCTTTTTATTGGCCTTGGATGACTCTCCCTTGCCCTTATCATGTGCCACCCTAGCACATGGTATCCTTTTGTCCTTGGAGGGACTAGATCGGTATCCCAAGCCCGATCTATCATTGTTGGGTCTTTGACTACCCAACACCATACTTAATTCCTTAGATCCAACATTGAATCTCTTAAGGAATTGTTCTAACTCATCAAGCTTTCCCCTTAAAGCTTGATTCTCCTTCTCTAGGTTCCTAACCCTAGAGTTAATTTGTCCACCTTGGACATTCCTAGACCTACCCTTCCTAGGCATATGTCTCCCCTTCTTGGGATTAATGTCTTGGTTCTCTATTACCTTCTTCTCCTTAGGTAATGAGAATTTAACTTTCATAGGTTTATCATGCATAGGTCTCCTAGGGTTATGATCGGTATTTACCCTATTCCTATCATGATACTTAAATCCAAAATTTTGCATGGGTAAATAATGAGAATTATTCCTAGCATGCATGGAGGAATGAAAATTTGAATTGCATTTCAAATTAGGGTATACCTCCCTTACCCTTGAAGCTCCCCCTTGACTTGAGCTCTTCTTCTTTTTCTTCTCTTTCTCCCATTTCTTTAATTTCGCAAGCTTCTTGATTTCCCCCTTTTTGGGGCATTTGGTGTGGTAGTGACCCTTCTCTCCACACGTGAAGCATATGATGCGCATCTTCTTCTTTTGGACTTCTTCATACCTACAACCCACATTAGAATTTAAAATAACTTGATTGGGTTTAGGATTTACCTTCTTCTTACCCATAGGACACCTATTCTTGTAGTGTCCCTTCTCATTGCACCCGAAGCATATTATATGATCTTTTG
This sequence comes from Zingiber officinale, assembly GCF_018446385.1. NCBI lineage: Eukaryota > Viridiplantae > Streptophyta > Magnoliopsida > Zingiberales > Zingiberaceae > Zingiber > Zingiber officinale. Next base: position 22,301,186 of record NC_055989.1, read on the forward strand.
ACTTCACTTCGGTGGAGGTGCTCACTAGGTTGACCTCCAAGACCTCTTCTTCATCTGTCTTGGATTCTTCTTCCACCCTTGAGGATGTTGATGATGCTTCATCTTCCTTCTCCTCCTCAGATGTTGAGTGTGACTCAACTTCCATTTGCTCCACCTCCTCTTCTTGAGCTACTAAGCCCATCTCCTTGGGCTCCACATCCGATTGGTCCTTCTTCTCCTCTTGGACCACTTCATCACTTTCTTCGGATTTTTCTTCTTCTTCTTGTGTAGGCAAAAATTCTTCCCATGAAAATTTCTTCACTTTGCTCCATAATTCATGGGCGTTCTTATATTCACCTACACGACTTATCACGTTAGAAGGCAAACTTTCAATCAATATTGATATTACCTTTGAATTTGCCTCCGATCGTGTGGTTTGCTCCTCCGTCCAATGTCGTGGTCGGAGCTTCTTCCCTTTCTTGTCTTTAGGGACTTCAAATGGCTCTTCCACTACCATCATTGTGTCCCAATCCGTCTCGAAGAAGTTCTTCATCTTCACCATCCAAAAGGTGATGTCCCATAAGCTTCCTCCTTCGAACTTTGGCGGATCTATCAAGCCGGTCATCTTTGCTTCCTCGGCGGTTAGTCCGACGGAGAGCGGCCTCGCTCTGATACCACTTGTTGGAGGATCGATGGCCTGCTTGAAGGGGGGTTGGATAGACGGCACCCCCAAATCGATTGCTTCCTACACTATTGTTAGCTTGCGCAGCGGAATACAAATAAAAACAAACAAGCTAAACTAAATACAAGACAAAGAAAGGAAATGCAAACCAAACCGCTAACACGTTCGATGTAACGTGGTTCGGAGATGATGCTCCTACTCCACGGCTGTCCGTAAGGTGGGCGATCCCTCAATCCGTCGGTGGATTAGTCCCCGGAAACTCCGGCTAGCTCAAACCTCCTTGTGGGTGGAGAAACCTCACCACAAACTCACAAAGACCTCTTGGACACAAGGGAAACCTTGAGCACTTTTGTGACTACTAATTAGGCTTTAACCAAATCTAATTTCGTCGCCTTGGCCGGCCATACCAAGCTCCTTCTTATAGAGCTTGGAACAAATCAGAACCTGATTTGCCCGTTACCAGTCGACTGGTCCTTGCACCAGTAGACTGATGTCAGCCCAACGGCTCTCTCAACGGCTATCTGCTACAGTGCATCAGTCGACTGGTCCATACACCAGTCGACTGCTACAGTACTGCTACAGTGCGCTGCAGTAACTGCTGCAGTGCCGCTACAGTAAAACCCTAAAACTAGGATTTTACTCTGAGTACAATCTCTCATGCACTCGTACCCTCACGACTCATTTGACTCTTCTTTGCAGCCTTGACCTCTTGCCTTCAAGCATACTTCCTTTGGCTCTCGTCCCTCGGATGCATCCAAGCCCGCGGCTCATCCCCAATGTCATCCTTCGCGTATGCCTCGAAGTCGCTTCCCTCGGCCCTTGTCCTCGCTGCCTTGTCCACGGTCCCTCGGATGCTCCATCCTTCACCGGACCCGAAGATGTCAACCTGAGTCACATGTGTCACCTACAGTCCTGCACAACTCAAGTACACATATCAAATAACGAGGGTAAACCTAACTTAAACCCTTTGCCCAAACACCAAAACACATGGTCCCTCGGACCATTGGGATTGCTCCAACAGAAACATCTTAAACTACTTGTACTGCAGGTGAGGGGATACTTACATCCTTCGCTTGGTTTACAATGAAAAGAAACCTTGCTTGTGAAGTTCCCCTAGGAAGAAGACCTCTTGTTTGATTTCGGCAATGAGGAAGAGGAGGCTTGGGATTTCGGTGGGAGAAGGAAGGAGGAAGAGAGGGAAAAATGAAATTCCCTTTCTCTTTTTCCTATTTATGGTAAATGAAGGAAGAAGGCAAAACCATCTTCTTATGGAAGGTAGTAGAAGAAAACTCCAACTTTTCCTTCTAAGTTGAGGGAGCCTTTCCTTACCTTTAATTATCATGTCCCTCTCTTTCATAACAGCACTCCCCTGCTGGGGCTACTGGTTAACACATACATGCATCTACTAAGAGGTCCAAGGTTCAAACCTTGGTCATGCCTCTTTTTAGTTCTATTTTCTTTTATTTTTGGAAAAATCCACATAAGGCCTATTTTAATCATGCATAAAATTCATATGACATTATTAGAGATCCTATGGGTGTTACATTCCCCCATACCTCATAAAAGTTCATCCTCGAACTTAAAATAACTCTGGGTATTTTTGTTTCATATCATCTTCGCGTTCCCACGTGGCTTCTTCGAACCGTTGATTTTGCCACAGGACCTTTACTAAGGGCACCTCTTTGTTCCTTAGTATTTTGACATCTCAGTCTAATATCTGAATCGGTCGACTCTCATAACTTAGGTCCTCTTGAACCTGTACTGTCTGCGGTTCGATCACTTGGTCTGTGCTAGGAATACATTTCTTGAGCATGGAAACATGGAACACGTTGTGAATAGTCGGCATCTCCGGAGGCAGCTCTAGTTCGTAAGCTACCTTGCCAACTTTTCTCAGGATCTTATACGGTCCCACATAGCGAGGGCTTAGTTTTCCCTTCTTTCCGAATCTCATCACTCCTTTCATAGGAGCTACCTTGAGAAATACTGAATCCCCGACGCTGAATTCCAACGGTCTACGCCGCTTATCCGCATAGTTCTTCTGCCGGCTCTGAGCAGTTTCTATTCTTTGGCGGATGTTCTGTATAGCACGGGTGGTGTCGTCAATGAAATCTGTTCAGAGTCCCATTTTCTTCTTTTCACCACCTTCATACCAGCATATAGGGGACCTACATTTCCTCCCATACAGAGCTTCGTAAGGCGCCATCCCAATCATAGCTTGGTAGCTATTGTTATAGGAGAATTCCGCTAAGTATAAATATCGGCACCAGCTTCCCTTGAAGTCTAAGGCGCAAGCTCGTAACATATCTTCTAGTACTTGGTTCACCCTTTCAGTTTGTCCATCGGTCTGCGGGTGGAAGGCAGTGCTGAACAATAGCTTCGTACCAAGAGCCTTCTGAACACATTCCCAGAAATGTGAAATAAAGCGGTCATCTCTGTTCGAAATGATGGTTTTAGGAATCCCATGTAATCTAATAATTTCCTTGACATATAATTGAGCCAGTTGCTTAATTGAGTAGGTCATCTTGATTGCCAGGAAATGGGCGGATTTCGTCAATCTGTCCATGATTATCCATATAGCATCATAGTCGTTAGTTGTTTTGGGTAGTCCTGAGATAAAGTCCATAGAAATATCCTCCCATTTCCATTCTGGAATTTGAACTGGTTGCAGTACTCCTCCAGGTCTCTGATGTTCCGCTTTAACTCTCTGGTAGGTCAGGCAGGTACTGACGTACTGAGCCACGTCTCTTTTCATACTGAACCACCAGAACTTCTTCTTCAAGTCTTGATACATCTTGGTGGATCCGAGATGCATCGCATAGGGTGTAGCATGTGCTTCCTCCAGTATCTTCTTTCGTAACTCCGAATCGTCGGGAATACATAAGCGATCCCTGAGGTATAGTATCCCACTGTCAGCGATATAGAACCCTTCATTCTTTCCTTATAAGACCTCTTGCCTGATCCTTTGGATACTTGGGTCACGGGTTTGCTTTCCCAATATATCATCGAACAGTGTCGGTGCTATTGTCAGGGTAGAGAGCTGTCCGGACATATTATCGACCCTGTAATACATAATCTCCCTTGGCTTCCCAATAAATTTGAACATCGGTTCGGCTTCAGGTCGGAAGACCACTTTTCTTTTACGGCACTCGATCGAAGCACCGTACTTGTTCAGGAAGTCCATGCCCAATATTATATCATAATCCTGCATGTTGAGCACTATCAGATCACAATAGAGTTCTCTATCTACGATTCCGATGGGTGCGGCTCGCAGCATCTGAGTAGATGACATCACTTCTCCTGAAGGTAGGGTCGTTAAGAATTTACAATCTAAAACATGTGGCGGCATGTCTATCTTCTTTGTAAAAGGTGTAGAGACGAACGAGTGTGTTGCCCCAGTATCAAATAATACAGTAGCATGCTGACTGAAAACAAGTATCTGACCTGTGACAACTGTCGAAGCATTCGGCACGTCTTCCTTGGTGAGGGAGAAAATCCTAGCATTAGTCGTGACGGGCGGGGCTTCCAATCTCCCTTAGCTTATCGAAGTCCCTTCTATCGCAGCTTGCATCTGGTGTAGCTGTGGGGGAGCACCTCTGTTCTGGACATACTGCGGTGTCTGAACTTGGGTAGGGCAGCCTCTGGCTCTATGTCCTTCCAGTCCACAGCTGTAGCACTTATTTGTGCCTATACGAACATTTTCCCGGATGCTTCTTTCCACATGTGGTGCATTGAGGGAACATGAGTTGTTTGCTCGTTGGACCACCCTGAGAGTTGTTACATTGCTTCCTTTTACCGTTGGGGTTTCCTTTCCAACCAGCTCTGGTATTCTGCGGTTTCTGTCCTCCCGATTGGGCTTGACTCTTACTCTCGTTCAGCGCCTTCAGATAATGTTCGGTGATCAGGGCACTGCTGATTAGCTCTTCGGCAGTCTGCGGTCTATTAACTCCGCCGGCCACATTCAGAGCTATCTCGGGTTTGAGCATCTTCAGCATGAGTCTGACCCTTTCTCTTTCCGTACCGACCAATTTTGGGCATAGGCGTGCTAGTCGGTTAAATTTCTTCACAGCTTCATTAACTGATAGGTCACCTTGCCGGAACTCGGTGAATTCGTCATAGTGCTTGTTGGTGACACACATGTGGAAGAATTCTTCGAAAAATTCAGTTTCGAAGTCCGTCCATCTCATTTGATTTATTTGTCTCTTTGCTTTCATCACATTTTGGCATCTCCTGTAAGGCAGAACGATGCACACTTGACTTTCTCGTGTTCAAGCCAGTCCAATAGCTCTACTATGCTCTCCACGGTCTTGAACCAGACTTGAGCGTCCCATGGTTCGCAGTTACCAGAGAAACTTTCTGGCTTTAGCCTTTGCCACTGAATTAGGTATGCTTCTTGTCGGACCACTGGGGCTGGGCCTACCGGTGGTACTGGTGCTGGTGGTACCGGTACAGCTGTAGGTATGACTGGCATAGTATTCTGATTTGCTAATGGGGTGGCAGGGTTCCCCTGCAGATTCATTAGAGCATTGATCACCTGTTGCTGTTCTGTAACCTGACGCTGGAGCTCGGTAACTACATGCATCAAATCAGGTGGGGGTACCGACTCATCAGTTCTGGTATTGCGTCTTCTAGCCATGCTTATCTTCATTAATGACAACAAGGTGAGCATGAGATTACCATTCTAACCTATATTCATGCATACTTAGACTAAAACATTCCTTATCATAATTAGAAACAGAATAAGGTAAGCATATGTCATAAAAGAAACAAAGTAGGCATAGAAATTCTTACTTGGAGCGGCAGGATGGAGGCTTGATGTGTGTGTAGTGGAAGGTAGACCTGCTCTGATACCAAACTGTAACACCCGCCCCTCCCATGCTAGTATTACTCTAAGAGGGGGCGGGTGTTACTTGGACTACGTGACATACATATGCATATGAATTCATGGCAGCGGAAGGTGTATTTAAAATTTTCTAATTTATCATATGCATTGTACTAAACATGGCAAGTGAGTAATATAACCATATAACATGATGGATATGCTACATACTAGTATTCATGCATAATACTTGAACATGATTCATAATTCCATAACTTAAGCATAGGCATACCAACATGAAATCAAAACATGGTTCACATGCAAGTTTAGACATATATAGGTTCTAAAACATAAATGGATCTATTCCACCATGCCACTTCCACACACATCATCATTGCCTTTCCTGCTGCTCCCCTTAGTTTAGTCATTCTTTACCCTTTTCTGCAGTACAAGGAAATATAAACTATAAGCACATAGACTTAGTAAGTTCCTTTCCTACTCACAAAATCCATAAATCATAAACATAGCATATGACAAATCATAAATAGAACATGTGAGGACATAAGGTAAATCATAGCATATCATGTGAGAGCATAAGGTAAATCATATCATAATATGTGAGTGCATAAGACATATCATAGCATAACATGTGAGAGCATAAGGTAAATCATAGCATATCATGTGAGAGCATAAGACATATCATAGCATAACATGTGAGAGCATAAGCATAAAATAGTAGCATGTACATCTATACATCATAATCATATCTCAAGGGCATCTTTCTAAGCATAAAGATCACATAACATGAAAATATCTCTATTGAGCATTTTTCTAAAGCATAAGGAATCATATAGCATGAGATATGTGGATGCAAGATGCTCTTTTGAAAACATGTACATATAGAATGAAATGAGAATATGCAAGATGTTCTTTTGAAAACATATATCATATAGGTACTTAAACATAATCTCAACATGAGGGCCCGACTTTGTACCACATACATACATAAATGCGCGCATCCTAAGTAGATCCAAGGTAGCTAATCTTGAACCTACTAGGAACTAGGTCCGTTTCATAGACCATCGACCTAGGGATAACTTAGGAGCTCATCCCTTTTACTAGGCCCGTTTCATTGACCATCGACCTAGGGGCACTTAGGAGCCTATCCCTGGTACAAGCCATACAAAGTAAAATAGCATGTCATATCATGTCATATCATAACATATCATGTTCTTATCATATCATGAAGAGTGCTCTTGATCCCAACTTAAGGGAAGCATCTCTTAGGCTTTTCATCTTACATAAGCCTTGCATAAACATAGCATGATGGCACCAAGTGCACATAACATATAGCATATCATAAAAACATAACATGATGACACGAAGTGCACATTATATAGCATCTCATAAAAAAAAACATAGCATGATACCATGAAGTGCACATAACTTATAGCATCTTATAAAAAAAAAACATAACATGATAACAAGAAGTGCAAACAATATATAGCATCTCATAAAAACATAACATAATAACATGAAGTGCACATAACATATAGCATCTCATAGGAATTCATAACATGATGACATAAGTGCATATATCAATTAACATGGTGACATAAAATTCATATCATATCGTAAGAGTCCACATCATGCATGGTTAAGGTTTTGGAACTTCTTGTTGGTGCAATCGACCTAGGTTTTGATGTGTGTGTCAAAGAGTTTAAGTTAGGCTTTCATATGTATTTGATATGTGTTTGAGTCTTGCAGGACTTTGTGGAACACATGAGAACTTGGTGCGGCCAAGTGTGGGAAGCTCATCCAAGGGCTCGGATCATTGAGTCGGTGAAGGATGGTGTGGAAGACATCCGAGGGACCGCGCGGACGAGGAGCAATGGAGTGGGGCCGAAGGAAGTGGACTTCAAGGCAGCGTGAAGGATGGCACGGAGAGGAGCCGCGGGCTCGGGTGCATCTGAGGGACGAAGGCCGAGGAAGAGGACTTCAAAGGCAACTCCGGAAAGGATGAGAGGAGTGAATGTACTGGGACCAGTCGACTGCACAGAAGCATTCTGTGCTTGTCAACTAAGGGCACCGGTCGACTGGTACATGACCGTTGGCAGAAAACGGGCTCTAAAGAGAGCCGTTGGTGTTGCCTAACGGCTAGCACCAGTCGACTGGTGCATGGACCAGTCGACTGGTGTCAGGGTTTGAGTTGATTGATGATCAACTCTTTCCTCTTATTTAAGGGGAGCTTTGGGGCATTGAGTAGGTTACTGATACTCATTGTAAACCTTCTGAATCTTGCCCAAAGCTCCCAAGACAATTCTCTTCCTCCTAATTCTAACTCCATCTTGTAAAGAGGAAGAGTGCTCTTGTGAGAGGTTTGCTCCACCGAGAAGGAGAAGCTTTAGCCGGAGATTGCCGGGGACTGATCCACCAAAGGATCAAGGGCTCGTCCACCTCAAGGACACGTCGTGGAGTAGGAGCAAGCAATCTCCGAACCACGTTACATCGAGCGTGTTAGCATTTGTATTCTCGTTTGTGTTTCTTTATTTTAGTTTCTATATTTCCGCTTGCGCAAACTAACGTATTGTAGAGAAGAAATCGATTTGGGGGTGGCCTAGCTATCCAACCCCCCTTCAAGCCGGCCACCGATCCTCCAACATTTGGTATCAGAGCAAGGAAGCTCTTCAACGGACTAATCGCCAAGAAGAACGAAATCATCAAATGGCCGGCTCAAACATTCATCCACCCAAATTCGAAGGAGACTTCTCTTGGTGGAAGAAGAAAATGGAGGTATTCTTCGAAACCGATTTTGATATTATGCTAATCATGGAAAATGGTTTCGAAGTACCTAGGGATCAAGACAACAAGATACTTGAGAAAACAAGGTGGAGCAAGAAACAAAGGGAAGAACATCTAGCAAATTCGAGAGCCATCCATCATCTACTACATGTTCTTCCCCAACAAGAAGTAACAAGAGTTGTAACCTACTCAAGTGCCAAGGAGTTGTGGGAGAAGCTAGTGGAGCTTCATGAAGGCACATCGGAGGCTAAATTGGCAAGAAGAGATCTCCTCCGAACTCAACTCAACAATGTAAAGCTTGAGAAGGGAGATAAGGTATCTACACTTCATGCTAAATTTAAAGAAATCTTAAGTGACTAACAAGTGTAGGTGAGAAACTCTCCAACCGGGACATCATAATGAAAGCTATCAATGCTTTCCCAAGATCCTCGACATGGAGCTCCATTGTAGATTCATTCTACATTTCAAAGGATCTAGAGAAGAGCTCTCTAGATGAATTCTTCTCAACCATGGAGCTTCACGAAACAAGGGTTGAAGGATTAGAGGGAGAAGCAAATAGATCGAGAGGAGTAGCCCTTGTGGCAAACAAGGGAAAGGGTAAGAAGAAGAAGTCTTCATCCCCACCATCCTCCGACTCCGAAGAATCAAGCACCTCAATGGATAGTGATCAAGAGGCGTATATGGTAAGGAAAATGAGAAGAGCTTTTAGAAAATTTTCATCTAACAAATCTCATGCTAGGAGAAGCTCAAGAAGCAAAAGTAGGACAAGGAAGATAATTTGCTACAATTGCCAAGGAGAAGGACACATAAGAGATGATTGTCCTCTCTTGAAAAAGAAGGAAGGAAAGAAGAAGAAGGAGAAGACAAAAGAAAAGGGGAAGAAGGCTCAAAACCTAAAAGCAACATGGGATGATCCTTCATCATCATCGGAGGAAGAAGAGCATCACATAGTCAATTTTTCTCTCATGGGGATTGATGATGTAGCCTCCACCTCATCCGAACAAGAAGAAGGAAGGAGCTCAAGTGAAGATGAAGAGGGTGTTGGATGCTACTCGGAAAACCTATAGGTTCCACTGTACAAAAATTTTGTACAAAGGTCTGAACCTTTTCCTAGCTACCATGTGTTCTTTTAAATTAAATTTTGGATCGCCTGCGGAACTTAACACGTTTGATCCAAAACTTAATCTATTTGTTCTTTTAGGTTTTGACTTGGATCTCCTGCGGAACTTAACACGTTCGACCCAAGTCTCCTTAAGTTATTAATTCCATTAAATATTAATTTCCATAAAAGGTTCCCAGTACTGACGTGGCGAGGCACATGGCCTTCTTGGATATGGGAGCAACCACCACCGACTAGACAAAACCTTTAATAGAAAGCTAATATTTAATTTCCTAAAATAACTTTAGGTTAACCAAAGAGAACAATCAAATCACAAGGAAAAGAAAGAAACAAAAGAACACAACTTCGAAAAAACATATTCGAAATTCTAGAACGTAAGCCTCTTGTATTTGGTATTATTTCCATAAATAACTAGCATGATGCGGAAATAAAATTTACTAGTTATACCTTGTAGAAAAACCTCTTGATCTTCTACCGTATTCCTCTTCTAACCTTGGACGTTGTGTGGGCAACGATCTTCCGAGATGAGAAACCACCAAGCACCTTCTTCTTCTCCTAGCTAGGTTCAGCCAATCACAAAGAAGCTTCACCAAGGACGAAGAACAAAACACCAACCAAACTCCAAGGGATACAATCTTTCTCTCCTTCTTCTTCTTCTTCTCCAAGTAGTATCCGGCCACCACAAGAACTCCAAGCAAGAGATAAGTTTCGGCCACCACAAAAGAGGAAGAAAGGTAGAGGATGGCCGGCCACCACACCAAGGAAAAGAGGGAGGAAGAATAATAGAGGTTATTCCCATGAAGGCACCCTCACCTCTTCTTTTATATTCCTTGGCCTAGGCAAATAGGAAATTTAATTACAAAATTTCCTTAATTCTTTTGCCATGTAAAGAAAAATTATTTTAATTAAAACAATTTTCTTCTTTTAAACACAATGGCCGGCCACTTTAAAAAACAAAACAAGGAGAGTTTTAATTAATTAAAACTTCCTAATTTGTCTCCAGAAATTTTATAAAAAATTTCTCCAATAATTTTTATCCCTTTTATGACTGGTTTATAAAAAGAAATTTCTATAATTTTAATTTTTCAACATGTGAATAATTTATAAAGAAGAGAAATAAAATATCCTTTCTAATCTACAAATAAGGAAAGAGATTTAATCTCTTTCTTTAATCTTTTGTAGAGACTTATAAAAGAGATATTTTAATTTTTAATCTCTTCAATAAATTATATCTTTCACATAAGAAAATTTTAAAATTAAAATTCTTTTAAATTAAATAGGGCCGACCACCTAAGCTTGGGTTCAAGCTAGGGCCGGCCACCCATGAACCAATGGTTTGGCGGCCCTAGCTTGATCCTCAAGCTTGGCTGGCCCCTATAACATGGGTATGAAGGTGGGTATAGGTGGGTATAGTACTCTATAAATAAGAGGCTACGATAGGGACCGAGAGGAGGAATTGGTTTTGGTCTCCCGATAAAATTAAGCATCCCGTGTTCGCCCCAAACACACAACTTAATTTTATCAATAATAATTCATTCCACTAGAGAACTATTATTGAACTACCGCACCAATCCCAAATTACATTTTTGGGCTCCTTCTAATTATGAGTGTGTTAGTCTCCCTGTGTTTAAGATATCAAATGTCCACTAATTAAGTGAGTTACTGACAACTCATTTAATTAATATCTAAGTCCAAGAGTAGTACCACTCAACCTTATTATCATGTCGGACTAAGTCCACCTGCAGGGTTTAACATGACAATCTTTATGAGCTCCTCTTGAGGACATTATCAACCTAGTATCTCTAGGACACAGTTTCCTTCTATAATCAACAACACACACTATAAGTGATACCATTTCCCAACTTATCGGGTTTATTGATTCAACGAACTAAATCTCACCCATTGATAAATTAAAGAAATAAATATCAAATATATGTGATTGTTATTACATTAGGATTAAGAGCACACACTTCCATAATAACCGAGGTCTTTTGCTTCTTTATAAAGTCAGTATAAAAGAAACGACCTCAAATGGTCCTACTCAATACACTCTGAGTGTACTAGTGTAATTATATAGTCAAGATAAACTAATACCTAATTACACTACGACCTTCCAATGGTTTGTTCCTTTCCATCATGGTCGTGAGCTACTGTTTATAATTTATAAGCTACTGATAACATGATCTTCTGTGTGTGACACCACACACCATGTCATCTACAATATAAATTAATTGAACAACTACATTTATCATAAATGTAGACATTCGACCAATGTGATTCTTATTTCTAGATAAATGTTTATACCAAAAGCTAGGCTTTTAGTATACACTCCAACAGAGGGGAGCTCAAGTGAAGGGGGAGGTCAAACTTCGGATTCGGACTTCTCGGTAAGTGAGGTACATAATCTTCCTCCCCATATCTTAGTTAAAATTATTTCAAGCACAAATGATGACTTGTTCAAGGCAAAAAGGAAAAAGAAGTCTTTGAAACATGACATTTGCATGCTTAAAGAAAAATTAGAATCCATGCCTATTAGGGATGATGATTTGCATGCTTCCTCTATAAGTTCAAATGATTCATGTTTAGAAGAGGAAAATAGGAAATTAAGGGAAAAGGTAGAATACCTTACCAATGTCCTTAGAAAATTTGAAATTGGCTCAAATACCTTAAACATGATTATTGGGAGCCAAAGGGCAAGTTTTAAGAAAAATGGGCTAGGATACAATGAACCCAATAATGAAAAGACTTATCATTGTCTACTTGCTAGGGGGAAATCAAAGAGAAAGACCATAGATAGGAAATGGATCCCTAAGGAGTACTTGGTCAACCCAATTAGAGAGAACTTCTATTGGGTGCCAAAATCAATCCTCAAGGGTTAGAGGATTTTAGGTCAAGTCAACCATAGAAATCATAATTCCAATTTTTTTTGGTTGACTTGAGACCTTAAGGGGGAGTACTTAGCCTTGATAGAAATTCATGATAAAAAGGGCTAAGTATAGATTACCTTTATCTCACAATGACTTGCATTATTTTCTAACAATAAATGTGAGATACTAGGATGATACAAATAATTCACATATGCTTATGGTATTTTGATGAGTTATGAAATGTATCAATTTTTAGTGATCATAGACCAACTATGGGGAAAGCAAATGTTTAATTAATGGACATCTTGCCCATAGATCATAGTTGGACATTTCAAATGTTTTGAAAACAATTCTATGTTTTATTTACTGTGGTCTAGCTATTTTAAAACATATGATTTCAAAACTGAGCTTGAAATTGATACAAACTTGCATGTTTTCGATATTTTTGAAACTTGGTCAAAATTTTTAAAATAGGTTGACTTTTCATGAAAACATATTTTTCTTAGTTAAATAATATTATAAGAAATATGTGTTCAAAATTTCATGATTTTTCAAATTTTCTGGAATTTTTTATGGATTTCTGAAGTTGGCTGCCATAGGCTGAAATTGATGTTCAGTTTGTGCCAGTCGACTGGTGCAGATACCAGTCGACTGGTACCAGCCTTTCAGCATTCTGTTGGTCTTTAAAATCAAATTTTCGGTTCAAATTTGGTTATAACTGATACCATAGTATGTGTACGTGTCTGGTACAATATTTTTGATGGTGTCAAAGGGGGAGAATTGGGTAGGTTTAAGTTAGAAATCTACTTGGTTTACTTGTGTACAAATCTTTGAAAATTAAGGTTGAGAGCATGTGTTAAGGGGGAGCTTGGGTTTTATGCTTCATGTTTACATATTGCTTCAAAATTTTCAAAGTTGTTATTTATGCCTAACTTAAACATATTGCCACACATCAAAAAGGGGGAGATTGTTGGTGTAATCGACCTAGGTTTTGATGTGTGTGTCAAAGAGTTTAAGTTAGGCTTTCATATGTATTTGATATGTGTTTGAGTCTTGCAGGACTTTGTGGAACACATGAGAACTTGGTGCGGCCAAGTGTGGGAAGCTCATCCAAGGGCTCGGATCGTTGAGTCGGTGAAGGATGGTGTGGAAGACATCCGAGGGACCGCGCGGACGAGGAGCAATGGAGTGGGGCCGAAGGAAGTGGACTTCAAGGCAGCGTGAAGGATGGCATGGAGAGGAGCCGCGGGCTCGGGTGCATCTGAGGGACGAAGGCCGAGGAAGAGGACTTCAAAGGCAACTCCGGAAAGGATGAGAGGAGTGAATGTACTGGGACCAGTCGACTGGTCATGGGACCAGTCGACTGATCCAGCTTCACAGAATGCACAGAAGCATTCTGTGCTTGTCGACTAAGGGGACCAGTCGACTGGTACATGACCGTTGGCAGAAAACGGGCTCTAAAGAGAGTCGTTGGTGTTGCCTAACGGCTAGCACCAGTCGACTGGTGCATGGACCAGTCGACTGGTGTCAGGGTTTGAGTTGATTGATGATCAACTCTTTCCTCTTATTTAAGGGGAGCTTTGGGGCATTGAGTAGGTTACTGATACTCATTGTAAACCTTCTGAATCTTGCCCAAAGCTCCCAAGACAATTCTCTTCCTCCTAATTCTAACTCCATCTTGTAAAGAGGAAGAGTGCTCTTGTGAGAGGTTTGCTCCACCGAGAAGGAGAAGCTTTAGCCGGAGATTGCCGGGGACTGATCCACCAAAGGATCAAGGGCTCGTCCACCTCAAGGACACGTCGTGGAGTAGGAGCAAGCAATCTCCGAACCACGTTACATCGAGCGTGTTAGCATTTGTATTCTCGTTTGTGTTTCTTTATTTTAGTTTCTATATTTCCGCTTGCGCAAACTAACGTATTGTAGAGAAGAAATCGATTTGGGGGTGGCCTAGCTATCCAACCCCCCTTCAAGCCGGCCACCGATCCTCCAACACTTCTTACAAGCCCTAAATCATGCTTGGTCGAAACATATAAACATACATCATAGATTTTTCAAACAACATGGAGACATGAAATCAACTACCTAAGTCCTCATAATCATTAATCATAACATGTAAGACCTTAGGAACCCTAGGTAGCTTCTTAACCTCATTCTTCTTCTCTTGGCTGAAACATGAAGGCATGTTTTAAATTTTTCTTTAATCAATTTAAAGTATGAAACTTTTTCAACCTACATAGCATAGCAAGTGAGTCCCTTGGTAACCATAAGTGAGGTTCTAACTCTAATATTCAACCTTGGCTGAAACCTCAAGGTAGGATTTCTAGGTTTTTCATGCAACATAAGACATGGAAATTTAACCTAACATTGTATAGGAAATCTTACATCATGAGGAAGCATAAAACAAGTATAGTTTAGGTCTACAACTTTCTCTAGGCCCCTTTTCTTTCCTTGGCCGAAACCTAAAGGTAAGGTTTCTAGGTTTTTCATGCAACTTAAGGCATGGAAATTCAATCTAACATTGTATAGAAAATCATACATCATGAGGAAGCATAAAACAAGTATAGTTTAGGTCTACAACTTTCTCTAGGCCCCTTTTCTTTCCTTGGCCGAAACCTAAGGGTAAGCTTCTAGGTTTTTGAGGCAACATAAGACATGGAAATTTACCCTAACATGGTATAGAAAATCATACATCATGTGGAAGCATAAAACAAGCATAAATTAGGTTTAAAATTTTCTCTAGTTCCTTTTTCTTTCCTTGGCCGAAACCTAAGGATAAGCTTCTAGGTTTTTGAGGCAACATAAGACATGGAAATTTAACCTAACATGGTCTAGAAAATCATACATCATGTGGAAGCATAAAACAAGCATAAATTAGGTTTAAAACTTTCTCTAGTTCCTTTTTCTTTCCTTGGCCGAAACCTAAGGATAAGCTTCTAGGTTTTTTTTTTGAGGCAACATAAGACATGGAAATTTAATCTAACATGGTATAGAAAATGATACATCATGTGGAAGCATAAAACAAGTATAGTTAGGTTTCAAACTTTTCTCTAGACCTCTTGTCACATCTTGGCCGAACCCCTAAATGAGTAGGATTCCAAATTTTCCAACAACATGAAGCATAAAAACTTTTAACATCCATAGATAGTCCCTTAACCTCATCATGGCCGAAACTCATATGGCAAGATCTTAGTTTTCAAGTAACCTATAAGCATAGAAACGTCTTAAACTACTTGTACTACAGGTGAGGGGATACTTACATCCTTTCGCTTGGTTTACAATGAAAAGAAACCTTGCTTGTGAAGTTCTCCTAGGAAGAAGACCTCTTGTTTGATTTCGGCAATGAGGAAGAGGAGGCTTGGGATTTCGGTGGGAGAAGGAAGGTGGAAGAGAGGGAAAAATGAAATTTCCTTTCTCTTTTTCCTATTTATGCTAAATGAAGGAAGAAGGCAAAACCATCTTCTCATGGAAGGTGGTAGAAGAAAACTCCAACTTTTCCTTCTAAGTGGAGGGAGCCTTTCCTTACCTTTAATTATCATGTCCCTCTCTTTCATAACAGCACTCCCCTGTTGGGGCTACTGGTTAACACATACATGCATCTACTAAGAGGTCCAAAGTTCAAACCTTGGTCATGCCTCTTTTTAGTTCTATTTTCTTTTATTTTTGGAAAAATCCACATATGGCCTATTTTAATCATGCATAAAATTCATATGACATTATTAGAGATCCTATGGGTGTTACATCTTCTGCTCCTACATTTTTCAATTTTGTAATGGCAAGAGAAATGGTAGTCCCTTGGTATGCATATTTCTATTCCAATTTTGATAGGAATGACCTTAAGTCGGTACACTCTAGCTTGTAGCTTTCTGAAGCATACAAGTTTCGCCTTCCTGGGCCTGACGACCATCCTTGTCCTCCTCCATCCGGCTTCGTGACTTTCTTCAAAGACCAGCTTCATGGCAGTCTGCGCTTTCCTATCCCTTCCTTATTTTCATCATTGAGTCAGTATTTTGGTATCCCTTTATCTCAGTTCGCCCCCAATGCCTTCTGGGTCATGTGTGGAATGATAATTCTGTGTCGTCTGTACGATATTCCTTTAACTTCTCAACTTTTTTTTTATCATTTCTATTCCCTAAAAAGATCAGATTCAGATGTTTTTATGGTGTAATTTAGGACTAGGTACAAGTTCTTCGAGGGCATGCCTTCTTCCAATAAAAGATGGAAGTCCCACTTCTTCTATATATAGTTGTCTGAGTATGTGACTTGGCCTATTGAATAGTGTAGGATGACCTAGTCTGAACCCTTAGGTCTGGATCACCAATTATTTGGCTAGTTGGGTGATTTGGGTTGACTCTAATAGTTCTAAGAGCTTGATTCTCTTGAGGTTCTTCTTCCTCTGCATGATTTAGAGATTGATTGGTTCCTTCGGAATTGGTATTTTCTTGAACAAATTCAATTGATTGAAGTTGGGTTTGTTCTATGTTTTGTTTGGATTCTTCAAATTTTACATTAGTAGTTTCTTCAATTCTTAAGGTAACTTTATTATTGTAACGACCACCCTTCTTACTACTACTACTACCTAAGAGTGACCGTTACTTAACTACTAACTCTACTTAACCGGTATGATTAAAAATCACATGGAAACCCTACCGAAAAATTTCGACAGAGTCTCCCCTGTACCGGTGACCATATTTAACAATACATGCAATATATATACTCAGCCACAAGCGGCTGGAACACATATCTATCAACCACGTAGTATAATAAATCCAAAATAAAGAAAACAACGCCAAAAATCATCACACAAGATTACAATTCTTCTACTATGTCCTAATCATATCAAAATAACAAATACTATCTCCAATACTCCTAACATAGCAAAAGACAATGGAAACTAAAATAAAACTTCTTTCCTAGTCCCAAGGCTTCCATAGTCCTAGCATCACACATCCTTCGAACACCTCTTTGTCGCCTTCCTTTCTATATCTTTTCCTTTCCTGTATCTGCAATAAGAGGAAGTGTAGTCTATAAGCAAAATTTACTTAGTAAGCGCTATCTAACTCACAAAATCATGAATGTGCATGTATACGAAAAGAACTAGAAACTATATGCTCTAAAAAGAAATAAAGCATAAACATAACTGCTCATGTCAAACTAATAGCAAAGAAAAGCTAAGGAATCTACTCATGTAATTCTAATAGTTAATCATGCTGCTCATCTAATAGGTAAACATGAAAACTACTCATCTACTAGATAAACATGGTAGAATAAAGAACTAAACTTACTGCTTTTTAGAACTATATGAAACTTTATTTCATTTGTTCTAACTTAATCTTTAATACTTTATGTTTGTGTAAAACTCGTTTTACTTGTTCAAAAACTTATACTTATAATATTTCAAAATAATAATCAACTTCTTCTTGGGCCCAGGCGTAGTACCATCTTATGCGTGTTCCCTAATAGGTTGGGGTAGCAAGCCACCAATCCTAAAAGAGCAGACCTCGGTCTACCAGGGCCAAGACATCGGAATTGGACACCTGGATTTGTTTAACGACAACCTCGGAAGTCGGGTACTAGCCTCTTCTTAAAAGTAAAATACTTGTAATCTTAATTACTTCTTCTTTAAATGCCTTGGCATTTTAATAGGCACCTTGTGTGCCAAAATCCCTAAAGTCTTGACTTTTGGGATCTACTTAAGGCCTCGGCCTTTTCTTTCGCTTCTTTATCTTTCTTATACTTTTCTTTATCTTTCTTATGCGTCTATGAATGAAACTAACTATGTAACACATAATCATACATATTGAAGTAGCAATTAAACTTAAATATGTATGCTTAAACAAATTCTAAAACTATAATTCTTAACCAAAATCTATACTATGATACTCAAGAAAAATCTGCACTATACTAAGCTTAATAAAATCTGCATACTAATGCGTAATAAAATCCGCATGCTTATAAACGAAATCGTTCATGCATATTGAGGTGACAAGAAACTTAATTCTGGATACTTGAAATAAACAACATATATATAACTGCTCAGGTTAATCTAATAGCATAGGAAAACTAGAAAGTATACTCATGCATATCTCGTGGCAAAGGAAACTGATCATGCTCAACACATAGCAAACAAAACTAGGAATTAAATCAATACTGCTCATGCTATAATCACTAACAAATGAAAACTAAAGAAACTGCTCATGTATATCTAGTAGTAAAGAAAACTACACATGCTTAACTAACAACAAATAGGAAGGTCTAAACAACATACTAGAATAAATCAAAAATCTGCAAAGCAAGCTCTAAAGCTAGTATAGGATTAATGGGCTGTTCTTGTTCATCATATAGCACAAGAGGAATGGGTTGTTCTAACTAATTAAGGAAGCATAAGAAACTAAATCTGAAACTGAAATCTCATACTTATATATAGCAATAGAATCCTCAAGCATGTTTCAGCAGTAATGTAATGAAGAGGGTAAAATCTTGAAACTACTCTTATCTCTAACAACTAATTTGAAACCTATATAGAACTTGTTCAAATCCAGTGCATCTCAAAACAAAACAGCAACTTGCTATCTGTCCAAAAGGAAATAATCAACATCTAAAGCCAACTTGAACCCGAATTACACTATTGCAAACCACAAGCAACCAAAGCAAATACTGATTACATATATATCAGTAACATTGAAATGCTACAACTGGGATGCTAAAATCGACATCAGAAGAAAGAAATCAAGCAAGCATGCTACTCTTAACCTCCAACAAATCCTAATTCTGAAAATAAATGAATTGATCCACTCAATACCACAGGGAAGCTTCTGAAGAACATCAGATCTTTCCAAACCAAAAACCCTAGCTAAATTCTGAAACTTGTAGGGCTCATGTGTAAACTGAACATACCAATTAGGGTAACAAACAGGAAACCCAAATCAAACGCTGAATTGCTAACATCAAAGCTTGAAGAAAACTAAATCCGAAACCTCAATTCACAGCGACAAGGCAGAAAATCCCGGAACTACTCTTACTGTAGGTGAGTGAGCAACTTACCTTTGTTTCCTTGACTCACAGCCGAAGGAGAAACCTTCTAATGCTTCTAGGGTTCGGTTAACTTGAAATCTTTGGCAACTCCTTGCGTCCACAGCTTCCCTTCGACGAGAGGATCCCGAAATGGTGAAGAACTCTCGACGTTAGCCCCCTCGCCGGCCGCCGGAGGTGAAAACCCTAGCTCCGGCTTGCCACTGCGGTTTTGCCCAAGAAGAAGCACCGCACACGTGAGAGAAAAAAAGAAAAAGGAGAAAGGAAAAACTAGGTCACGGGTAATCAATCAAGCCCTAAGTTCTCCTCTTTTATAACTTCAATATTCGGTTAACTTCTTTTAAAAATTTTGCTATCAATTCTAAACAGAACCGCCGGCCTGAACACTTGGTCAATAGCGGTTTAGCGCGAGTTGGAGGTCGCGCGTTCGAACTCTGCTCGGCTCCCTTTATTTTGGTATTTCTGTTCCCAAAAACGGTTTAATACTAATTTGGTTCATATATGATCACAAAATATCCGCAACACACTTGGTTAACCCGGTTTACTTAAGGTTCGACTTAACCCGAGGTCCACGGTTCGAATCTTGACTTGGACATTTTTTTGTCAAAACTTCCTTCGTTTAATAAAAATATCAAACAATCTCCAAAAATTACATAAAAATACTCTAAAAATTTCTAAAAATCCCTAGAATATTTCTATAGCATTCCTAGATTTTAATAAGGTCTTTTAGGACTCCAAATCATGAAATTTGGGGTGTTACAATTATAGACTCTGTAACCTCTACTGTTTAAGGAGTAGCCTACAAAGATTTCATTTTCTACTTTAGAGGTGAATTTTCCTAAGTGTTCTCTTGTGTTTAGGATGAAGGCTGGGCATCCAAATACTTTAAAATATTTTATATTGGGTTGTTTATTATAATAAAGCTCGAAAAAGGTTTTATTATGTGTTTTATTTAGTGTTATTCTATTTTGTACATAGCAGGCTGTACTAACAGCTTCTGCCCAAAAATATTTAGGTAGATTGTATTCATTTAGCATTGTCCTAGATGCTTTAAGTAGAGTTCTATTTTTTCTTTCTACAATTCCATTTTGTTGGGGAGTTTTAGGACATGAAAATTTGTGATGATAGCCATTTTCATGGAAAAATTTATTAAAGTTATGATTTTTAAATTCTCCCCCGTTGTCACTTCTAATTCTTTTAATTTTAATGTCTTTTTCATTTTCAACTTGTTTACAAAAGTTTGTAAATATTTCAAAAGTTTCATCTTTGTTGTTTAAGAATTTGACCCATGTGAACCTGAAGTAGTCATCTATTATGACTAGATAGTATAGACTTCCATTTATTGATTTGACTCCATGGGAGTCAAATAGGTCTAAGTGTAGAAGTTCTAATATTGAGTTAGTTTGTGATTGATTAGTTGGTTTGTGAGTAGATTTTGTCTGTTTACATTGTTGACAAACATTACATATGGTTGAGTCTAAGTTAGGTAATTTTGGTAAGCCTCTAACTAATCCATTTAATTTGTTTATGTTTCTGAAATTTGTGTGTGACATTCTTCTATGTCATAACCAAGTTTCTTCTTTTTGTGTTAAATAAGTTGACTGGACATCTAGGGGTAAAGCATTGTTTCGGTGTGGGCCGTGAGAGCGGTACCAAATCGAGGCAAACTCTGAATACTAGATATGACCCCCCCAAAAAAATAAGAGGGATCAAGGTCGGCCATTAATTTCAAAAATTGAACCTAAAATAGTGGTTGAATCATTACTTGACCCAGACTGGATAATTGCGATGCAAGAAGAACTAGCTCAATTTGAAAGAAATGAAGTTTGAGATTTAGTGCCACCACCCAGAGATAAAAAGATAATAGAAACAAAATGGATATTTAGAAATAAATTAAGTGAAACTGGAGAAATCACAAGAAATAAAGCTAAACTAGTTGCTAAAGGGTTCAGTCAAGTAGAGGGACTTGACTACGATGAAACTTATGCCCCAGTGGCTAGACTAGAGTCCATTAGAATGCTACTTAGTTATGCAACCCACAAAGGATTTAGACTCTACCAAATGGACGTTAAGCCAGCCTTCCTAAATGGCCTAATAAAAGAAGAAGTCTATGTAGGACAACCACCTGAGTTTGAAAATTTAGAACACCCTGATTATGTCTTTAAATTGAAAAAGGCTTTATATGGACTTAAGCAAGCTCCTAGGACATGGTATAAAAGACTTACTTCGTACCTAATTTCTAAAGGGTTCAACCAAGGTCAAATTGACCCAACCCTACTTGTTAAGTCAATACAAAAAGATATTTTCATAGCCCAAATCTATGTAGATGATATTATCTTTGGGTCAACAAATTCAAAATTTTTAGACGAATTCACAAGTCTAATGGAACAAGAATTTGAAATGAGTCTAGTAGGAAAGCTAACTTATTTTTTAGGTTTACAAATCAAACAAACAAATGAAGGAAATTATATTTATCAACAAAAATATACTAAAGAATTACTTAAAAAATTCGGAATGGAAAATACTAAAGAAATAAAAATGCCTATGGCTGTGAACACAATCCTAGATAATGACCCAAATGGAAAACTGGTTGACTTAAAATATTATAGAAGTGACATAGGCAGCCTACTATACTTAATTGCAAGTCAGCCAGACATTTTATTTGCAGTTAGTATGTGTGCTAGATACCAAACTTGTGCTAAAGAATCTCATTTGACTCAAGTCAAAAGAATCTTTAGATACCTTAAAGGAACAACAAATGTAGGAATTTGGTATCCTAGGACCAACAACTTTGAATTAATAGGATATTCTGACTCAGATTATGTCGGGTGCAAGTTAGACCGCAAAAGCATAAGTGGTGGATGTCAACTACTAGGTTCATCACTTGTCAGCTGGTTTAGTAGAAAGCAACACTGTGTTGCCTTATCTACAACTGAGTCAGAATATATAGCTATAGGAGAGTGTGTTGCACAACTACAATGGATGATGCACACCCTAAAAGATTTTAACTTAAACCTTACAAATATAAAAGTTTTAATTGACAACATTAGCTCAATTAATTTAACAAAAAATCCTGTGCATCATTCAAGAACCAAACACATTGAAATTAGGCACCACTTTATCAGGGATCACGTTACTAAAGGTGACATTAAACTCAAATACATCGAGTCCAAGTCAAATTTAGCTGACATTTTCACCAAACCACTTCCTGAGAGTGAATTTAGCAATCTACGTAGAAAATTAGGAATGTGCCTAATAGATTAGGAATTTTAAGAAGCATTTTCAAATTCTAAGATAAAATATTTGTATGTTTTCAAAATCTCCTATTTTTAGAATTTCAAAAACAGTTTTAGCCTTAGACTAGAAAAAAAGTTCCTAGAAATCATGTACCCCTAGGGTTAGTATTTGAGCATCTCACCAACACCCTAGGACTCCCTTGCTTGTGATTGCCAAACATAGAAAGGGGTGAGATGCATAGGCAGATTGCCTGGACTTAAGATGCTTATTTTAGTGCATCGACATAAGTCTGGGCGTTAAATACCAAACAGATATTAATCAAATTAAGTCATTCAGTGTAGTCAAACACTAACTGATACTTAGACTTAACTTGACTAACCAAGTGAAAGCTGCTATCCTCTGAATAGTCAGTAAGTAACTAACTGGTTAGACAGATTTTGTATATCAGGTTCAGGGGGAGAAACTAATTTTAAAAAAAAAAAGTTTTCTAAAAAACATTTTTAAAACCAACTTTTACAAAACTTAGCTCGCTTTTTTTAAAAAGTTAGTAGAGTTTGCTTAATATTGACAATTTGGTTTAAAATCTAAAATTTTACAAAGTTAGTTTTTAAAAATCTTTTAAATTAGATTTTTCAAAACCTGAGTTTACTTAGTTGGATGTTTGAGTTTAAATTTACAAACTAAGTTTTCCTTCAAAATACCTTTCATTAAAACTAGAATCATGTCAACCTACAAAATTATTTTGAAAATTGATCTCTATAAAACTCATGTTTTAAAAAGTTTTGAAAATTTTGTTAAGTTTTTAAATCTTATCCTTTAAAAAATATATTATAAAAAGTTATTTTGAAAATTGAAAAAGTGGTTTTCTAATTTTTAACTTTTTAACTTAACCATTTTTTTTCAACTCTAGCTATTTTAAACAGCTTGTTAAAAGTTATTCCCTCACATCGATTTTTCTAACTTAACATTTTTTAGCTATTTTTGAAAAGGATAAGAGATACTTTTAGAGTAAAACATTTAATTAAACTCCCCTGAGTCAATCTGATTTGTGTTTGCATCCTTGTTGCAAAATTTTTGCATTTATGTTTATTTGATCTATGTTTACATTTGATGAATGCCAAAGGGGGAGGGTTAGGTGGTTAAGTTAGCTAAAACAAATTGAAAATGAAAACTAACTTAAAAACCTGTTAATGCTTGTTTTAACTTACATTTTATACTAACTTAACATAGTTGTCATTCCATCAAAAAAGGGGAGATTGTTGGTGCGGTTAGCACTAATGGTCTAACCCAGGTTTTGATGAATGACAAAATAGGTTAAGTTAGTTTTGTTATAAATCTAACACTCTGACCGAGTGTGCAGGAGAAGCCCAGACAGGCCGACAGGCTGACCGGATGTCTAGCATGAAGCCCAGCTAGGTCAACGGGTCGACCAGATAGCTGGTATGAAGTCCAAATGGGTCGACAGGCTGACCAGACGTTTGACATGAAGTCTAGCTAGGTCGACGGGCTGACTGGATAGCTGACGCGAAGTCTAGACGGGTCGAAGGGCTGACCGGACGTCTGGCATGTAAGTAAAGGTAAGTCACCGGAGTTGAGTGACTGGGAGGACGCGTTCCCGGGAAGGGAACTTAGGCTCTAATCCGACTTAGAACCATTTCGGAACTCTATGTCGAGATCGTGAATAGATTCCGGTCTCGAAAAGACGGAATCTAAGTCATACTCTTTTTCTGTTAAACTATGAATTGTGCTAATAATCTGTTTTACAGGGTATAATTGCCTCGGACTAATGTGTTTCTTGCAAGAAGGAGTCTACTGGAAAACTTGGGTACGGGCGCCTGGGAGGTACCCGGGCGCCCAGAGGCAAAGTTTTATCCCCTTCGCGTCAACGCCACATGGAGGCTCCTGGTTGGGTCAGCTACGTCACACCGGGGCACCCTGAAGGTTCCAGGCACCCCCGAACCTCCTATATAAGGAGGGTCAAGGCTGAAGCTCTAAAAACAACTCAGAATTCGCTCTCTTGTGCTCCTGCGACGCTACGAAGCTCTCCGACAATGCACTTTCCTTTTCAGTTCTTACTTTCTGTTGGTATTTTTTTTTTAATAATTCCTGTACTCAATTCTTGTAATCATTTTCTGAATTATTAGTGAATTGCCCATCGAAAGAACCCTTGTGTGGGGGCCTTGGAGTAGGAGTCGTCAAAGGCTCCGAACCAAGTAAAAAGAACTTGTGTTAACCTTGCAATTATTTTTCTTATTCTTTTCCGCTGCTTAACTCGCTTAGAAATTTTTGTTATCGATATTCACCCCCCTCTATCGATTCTTCATGATCCAACACAATTGGGAACTGAGTCAAGAGGTGGAAATAAAAAAAATTAAGAAAAAAATATGGGCATCACATCCAGTATGTACTTAATCATGCAAAGACTAGGGAGAAAAAGTCATCCTACATCACAGATGAAAATTGGACCAATATCTCTAATTTTTTGGCAATCAAGGAGAGCAAATAAAAAAGTTAATAGAATAGGTTAAATCAAACTTATAATTCTAGAGACTCATCTTCGACATATGTGGGAGGCTCTATCAATATTGATGATTATACACGTAGATTGGTAATTTATTACCTATCCTAATTTTTAAATCAATTTTAGATAATTTTATTATTTCTAACAATATTTATTTTAGACCAAGGAAATGGGGAAGGAGCTAGCGTCCATAAACACATTCACTCTCATGTTTAAAAAAAAATAAGACTTGGAGTGGGGATTTAGCTAAAGCAATTAAGGTTTCAATTAATCTTTGATCTTAATTTCTAACTAAGATTCTATTAGTTATGTTCCTACTCTCTCTTTATATATGAAATTCTATTATATCTAATTAAGATTATATGTGTTTTAAAATATTATTATTGTAATTTTATTTTAATTTTTCTTTTTACAATATAGGATAAATATGATAAGACACAGCTAGTACTGAGAAATTCACAAGCTAGTGATGAATTTGGCAGATCTAAGCCTCTAATGGTAATAATATAAGTTTATAGTGGGAGACAAGTGAGGGAGTGAAAGGATGAAGGATATTAGGAATGAGTTCTTTGAGCAGATCCCAAAGAGTTGCTAGTACATCTTCTTTCAACCCACTAGCAGTAAGCGTACAAATAAATAACTTAACTAAAGAGGTTATTAGGAATGAGTTCTTTAATTTCTATCATAATGTTAGCAATGTATCCAAATCAATATTTTAGATACATAAACAAGAAGTGGCATCTAGCAAGGCACCATTGTTACCCAAGTGATGAGAATGTTGAGATCCGACTTAACCTTTCCATGGCTATTTTCTTGTATGACTCAATCCCTCTATCCTTGATATCTAGATTGATCAATGAGGTATAGACCGTGTCATCCTCTTATCAATCTTTATATTTCTTGATCTTTAAGTAGACACACTCATACAAATAAGCTCAATATCTCATATTGACTTATTTGAGCATGGTCATGAATTCTTATATCCTACTAATCAAGGGCCCACAAATATCACTTCAGTCATATGGAAAGAATAGATCCCATCTACATCACTCACATCCCTCCACATAACTCATTACATACCTAGTGATCGACTTTATAGTTCATCCTATTACACGTGATGTTTGACGATACCAAAGTATAAAACTCCTTATATAGGGAACTGTAGTGATTTCAGATCTAAAGACTATTTTTACTAATAGTCACATGAGAATATTTATGACACTCATATAACAATCCATGAAATATTCTCATGGTGGGTCATTCAGTACATATTCTCTAATATATAGTCATGTGTTAACCTGATATCTCATATCCATGACTTATGAGATTAAGTCATCTATTGACTTACATGCTAGTCTTAACGCATTAATATTATCCTTGTATATTAATTCTTGACTAAGAATAGTTAAGAATAGTGTCTATATGTATTACAGGCTCCCACTATCAATTCAACCAATTAATATGCTATAGACTAGAACCTACTACCTAAGGATATTATTATACTTATTCATTCGGTACTGAACTGAAATAAATATAATAACCAACTTTACCTTTTATTAATAAAATATGATACATAATGCCCTATCAATCATCTCATAATTGGTACTAGGGCTAATACTGATAATCTCCCACTAGTACTAGTGTCAATTACTAAAATATCGAATACCCAGTGACCTAGTATGTGTTAGTATTAGCCCTAGTACCAATTATGAGATGATTGTAAAAGGAGCATTATTATATCATATATCATTATTAATAAAAGGCAAAGTTGGTTATTATATTTATTTCAGTTCAGTCCTTGAGTAGTAGGTTCTTATCTACAATATATCAATTGGTTGAATTGATAGTGAGATATTGTAGAGAACACTACTCTTAACTATTCCTAGTCAAGCATTAATATGCAAAGGACAATATTAATGCATTTAGACTAGCATGTAGGTCAACGGATGACTTGATCTCACAAGTCATGGATATGAGATATCAGGTTGACACATGGGTATATATTAGAGAATATATACTAAATAACCCGCCATGAGATTGTTTCATGGATCATTATATGAGTGTCATAAACATTCTCATGTGACTATTGGTATGAATAGTCCTTTGACCTGAAGTCACTACGGTTCCCTACATAAGGAGTTGTGTACTTTGGTATCGGTAAACGTCACATGTAACAATGTGGACAATAAAGTCAATCACTGGATATGCAATGAATTATGCGGAGGGATGTGAGTGATGTAGATGGGATCTATCCCTTCCATATGACGGAAGTGATATCTGTGGGCCCCTCGATTAGTAGGACATAAGAAAGCATGGTCATGCGCAAATGAGTCAATATGAGATATTGAGCTTATTTTATTGAGTGTGTCTACTTAGAGATCAAGAAATACAAAGGTTGATAAGAGGATGACACGGTCTATGCCTCATTGATCAACCTGGATATCAAGGATAGAGGGACCAAGTTATACAAGATAATAGCCACGGACAGGTTAGGTCGGATCTTGACCTTCTCATCACTTGGGTAGCAATGATGCCTTGCTAGATGTCACTCATTGGTTATGTATCTAAATGGTTTTAGATTCATTGCCAACGTTACGAGAGCCTATTGGGTTACACACAAAGAACACGTTGACTTGGAGATGAATTATGGGGTTAAGTTTAATCCGAATTATACACATTGAGTTAGACTCGAATGAATTCAGATTAGACTTATTGAGTAATGAGTTAGACTCATTGGTTTATTGGGTTAATGGCTTATTGGGTTAATGGTTAATCTAATATTCTAAATCCAACCCATTAAGATTAATGAATATTAATAGAGATTAATATATCATTAATCAAAAGGAAGATCAAGAGACAAAAGTATTTTGTATTCATTGGATGAATACAAAAGTCATTTGTAAAAGTAACCTTTAGGTGAAGTAACCTTTTTGGTAAAATAACCTTTTTGGTGAAGTAACCTATTTGGTAAAGTAACCCTTTTGTGAAGCCACCTTATATAGATGAAGTGACCTTTTGGGTGAGTGTGCTCTTCTTGGTTTTGCTCTTCTTCCTTTTCTTCTCTTGGCCAAAAACAACCTTGTAGAGTTGCTAGCACAACGAAGGTTGTTTCTTCTCCAAGTAGTGAGTTTGTGAGACGGACGGAGAATGTGTTTGTGTGGATACCGTAGAGGCGCGGATGTACTGATCGCGCTGAGATCCACATTTAAAGAAACGTTGCTGTCGAGATTGTGAAGGCCACGCAACAAAGGTATAACTTTCTCATGTAGAAGAATCAGTACTTAGTATATGGTTTCCTTTCGCATGGATCTTCTGGAAAGGAACTAGATGTTTTCCATTGCGCTTTCACGTGTTTAGCGCCCTAGTTCCTAACAGTAGTATCAGAGCCACTTGCAAAGGCATATATTAAGTTGTAGTAGAATTTCATATGTGATATAAAAATTACATGACATGTTTATTATGATTTGCATGATTATGAACAAGTTTTAGCCAAGAGGTTTTTAGCGAAACCATCATGGCGTTGTGACTCATAATTAGTTGTTTAAATCATAGTAAATTTTGACATAATAGATTGAGAATGTTATATAACATGGTGCATGCTTATGGCCCTTAAACCCCGATGTGATTGGATGTGTGTGTTGTAATTCATAATACAGCCTGTGTGTCGTGCCTCTCCTCTTTTATTCTAGTTGTAAATTTAGACTACACTCGAATGTAACTCGAGTTTTCTTTAGATTTTGTAATGTACAAATTAGAGAAGAATAAGTCTTCTTGACGACGGTGAAAAGGGAGAAGGTCAACAACACATGACGACCAAGGAAGCACTTGGAGAAGATGCTTTTGCCTAGGTTGACTTTTTGATCTTCTCATTGGCTTGAGAGGATCATAGATAATGAGGCCATAACCATGTCATATTTCTTTTATGCATATATGTGATGTGTGCCATGATATGCTATGTGATGCATGTGTAGTTTAATCATGATTAGGTCTTTTTAAATATGCCTACCAAAGTTTAGTACTCACTACTAGCTCGATCAATTGTGGTCAGGTTTTTCCAAAGTAAAGTGACTCGATTTATCTTGCTAGAATGCGACAGGACAATTGTGATGTCCGACTATTAAACTTTAGGTGTGACTTAACTAAGTTGAGAACTTAGAGGCATATCCTATACAATGTAATTCAATTATACTAGTCTTGGGTGATTAGTCAAAGCTAACTCAAGATGTGTTATAATGTGGATTTCATAAGATGGGCAAATGAACAAATAGTCTTGTTCACCTAATGATACAAGAGTTACATAGGATGTAATTGGTAAATGTTGTCTACCTAAGTTATACAAATCTTGGACGATTAGCCACAGCTAGCTCAAGAAAAGGTATAATATGGATCTTGTCCAATTGGTACACGTTGTCTACCTAAGTTATACTAAGTCTTGGGTGATTTGCCAAAGCTAACTCAAGATGAGGTATAATATGGATCTTGTCCCACATGAATGTTATCGCAATTGGATTTGAAGCTGGTAGTGTGGGTAAAACCACATCTATGACTTACTTCTACCAAAGCTTTACAATTTAGTGGGAGAATCATTTAATTAAAGTCCTAGTTAAATGATCAAAATATGATACTTATTTCTGTATTTTATTGTTGTAGATCACCATGTCATCAAATACGTCAAATACTCTCTCTCTCTGCGATCTGTCCTTGATAAGGGCAAGCTCAATGGAGCTAACTTCCTAGACTGGTATAGAAACCTTAGAATAGTTCTCAAACAAGAAAGAAAATTGTACGTCCTAGAGCAGCCCATTCCTGAAGCACCCCCCACGACTACTACTAGAGCTAATAAGGATGCTTATAAGAAGCATCATGATGATGCATTAGATGTATCATGTCTTATGCTCGCCACCATGAACTCTGAGCTTCAGAAGCAACATGAGAATATGGATGCTTATGATATGGTTGAACATCTTAGACAACTATATCAAGAACAAGCAAGGCATGAGAGATTTGAGATCTCCAAGGCTCTATTTCAATGTAGAATGCAAGAAGGAAGTCTCGTAGGGCCTTATGTGCTCAAAATGATCAAGTATGTGGAGAACCTACAATGATTGGGATTTCCACTAGGCCAAGAATTGGCCACTGATCTTATTTTGCAATCATTGCCTGAAAGCTATAGTCAATTTGTCATGAATTATAACATGAATGAAATTGACAAGCCATTGCCTGAGATGTTGAACATGTTAAGAACTACTGAACTCAACCTTAAGAAGGTAAAGCCTAGTACCATTTTGATGGTGCCAAAGGGAAAAGGCAAGTGGAAGCCTAAAGGTAAGGATAAGACCCAAGCCAAAGGCAAAGGCAAGACTCATGCACTGAAACCTAAAGGCGGGGTAGCTAAGGAAGGAACTTGCTTCCACTGTGGTGAAAAAGGACACTGGAAGCGGAACTGCAAGTTGTACCTAGAGGAAGTGAAACGGAAGAAAAGTGAGACTTCTGCCCAGGTATAAATGTGAGACTTCTGCCTCAGGTATAAATCTCAGAACTTGAAATTCAAAAGAATTTGGCTCGAATCATGTGCGGTTAAGCTTATTCATGAATCTTAGTTAACACAAAATAAACAGGATATTGTCTCCAAACCATACTGATCAGAAACATCAACCTCAATTAGCACAGAAGCAATCTGCCCTTTGCAGCTGAACTATTTTCTCTTCAATTTTCAAACTGAACCAAATTTTGTAAATTCAGAATTGTTGCATAAGCTTCAGAATTAGAAACCTAAGGTAGCTTAAGTTCAACCCATATACATTTCATCTGGGCTAAGGGTATCAATTGATGCTGGAATGAAAAGATTTGGCACTAAACATGTACTTATTGGTACTTTGGTTTCATCTCTACAATTCCGCAAAATTCCAGCTCGTCTATAGTTCGTTAACCAGATTCAAAGAATTCAATTTCAGAACTCTAGTTCTAGGAATTAGACTCAAAGTAGTCATATGCTTCAAGTTCTAGAAAACTTCAAAAGAATAAGAACTCTAATGTTATAGCTGCTGGTCCAGAATTTATACCAGAATCAGAGTTCTCTGATTTTTTTTTTACAGTTACAAGGATCCACATCAGATTCTGCAAATTTCCAGACCTTTGTTAAGTTTTGTCTTTTCCTCTTACTGCAGCTTTAAAGTTATTCAAAATCACAGTAGTGTTGCCAACATCAGTTATGAAGCTTCCAAATCCAATTAATCTCTACAATTCATAGATTGGGAAATCAATTCATAGTTCTAGGCCAAAGAACTTAGAATTAAAGCTTCCCTTTTTGAATTATGGATTCCTGAATCCTTAGTTTCAGAGTCTTGAATTCAAAAAGATCTTGGTCAGATTCAAGAAGAAACTGTACATAACTTGAATTTTCTTTTCTGCAATTCCATTTCTAATTTACTTTTACTGAATTCCAGCTCTATAGAGTTATTATGATTCTACCTTCAGCAGCTACGGTGCTTCTAGAATCCAATGGATTCATGAATCATGCCAAATTTAGAAATACAACTGATTTATTTGGTTTCCAGATTCCAAATTATGGTCACAAGAAGCTTGAAAAGAATACCAACTCACTTGTCACTTCCAGCAATTCTTGATGAAATTTAGTGTTTCCAAATTTGATGGTCTTCATTAGCTTTCGATTCCTGCACAGCAGCAATCTCCATTTCTGCATTTCTTCTCTCTAGAGTTTTAAGATGTTGTGGGAGGCAAGATTTGAACTTCCCAAGAATGCAATTCAGTAACCAAACCCAGATTGCATAATCGAATACTAAGTTCCAGCTCCAACTGTGAGTCTTATTTGTATTCAATTTCAGTCTAAAAATCAGGTAAACTCTAGTGAAGAAAGATCAGCATCTATCAACACTAAAACAAAAGCTGGGTTCAAAATTTTCCATGAACAAATAGCTTTAATCCCTTTCTGCATAGCAAGGTACAGATTTAAGCATTTTCCACATAACTTTGTATCAACTTTGCATTGTTTAGCCAACAAAAATCTCAATAATTCTTTGTCTTGTCTCTTAAGACCCCTATTAATGCATACTCAAAAGCTTTCCAGGTTTCAGTAATTCTAGCTCATTAAAATTCATTTCCCAATTTGGCACAAAAATGCCACATTCATTATTTTGCAGAATTCTGCATTTTCTGAATTCCTGCTCTCTGTTTATTTCTGTTATTGTAGCAAACATGTCCTTTTATCTTCATCTTTTCGACTTCCAAGATTATATTATAATCCTTGAATGAAGTATCTCTTCTCAACTTGAAATCCATCACTGTCTACCTACATTTCTGCCCCCTACATCTAACATTCAGCTACTAACACTCACTGTTTCATCTTTTCAGTAATTGGAAAAGGCATTGTAGAGGTCATAAAATGCTAAACTACCAGTTGTTTCTGTATCATACAAGTCTTAACTTGAATTTTTTTTTTCTTATGTAGATGTTGCTCCTGATTTCTAATGCAACTTTGATTCAAAGTGTTATTTCTGAATTGCAATCTGTTATTCCATTATCCTCCTTAATTTCTGCATTTCCACTATTTGAGTGCTTTTGGATTTACTGCATATTAGCAATGTTCAATTCCTGTATTCAGTAATCTTCCAATTTTACTACACAATAGCAACTTTCATTTCCAATGTTTTTGTTTGTATTCCAAAATAGCTCACTGATGTCAACTATACTTCCATTACCTTTTAAACTCAAGATGTATCTCAAGTACAAAGATTCTCATTTAGCACAAACCTCTTCCAGCAACTTCAAATTCAGAAATCAGATTTGACATCCTCTTCCAACATATTTCTCCTGGAGTTTTGAATGTATCAACATAATATCAAGTCTCAAAATCCAAAGCAATTGTAGCTTGCTCTTGAAATGATCAAGCTCAGATAATGGTTAAGTTTTGCACAGAATACTAAGACTCATTCATTCAAAATAGAATTTTCAGAATTTTGCACCTTAAACACCTCCTAAAATCATCCCTTGCTCAACCATTTTCCAAATCTTAATCCATTTCTGGATTGTACAGAATTCATACACCTCCCCCACACTTAATCCTTTATTCATCTTAGCAATCTAACTCATCAAAAATTCAACAAAACTCTCAATAAAAGGATAACAAGCAAAGTAGATCAAGAATTAGAATGCTAGATGAGAATGTTTCAAGAAAATTGTGGAGAAAGAAAAGGGAAATAATGAGGGAACAAGAATGAAAAAATATCCTTCATCTCCATGAATACATATGATATTGTGATTTTGAAAAGAAATAAAGCAAGTTCTAGAGTTCAATTGTCGTAAGTGCATGCCACAGAAAAATATCATAGAGTATAGGCTTAAAGTGGTTCTCTCTAGTTTTTTTTTCTTGCAATTAACTCAATTAATCAAAATGGAATCCACCAACACACTAACTAATATCATGTAAGAAAAGCATCCAATCATGTCAAATGACCTAAAATTGATGATCAAATTTAAGAAACTTTTACCATCTTAAAAATATTACTTAGAAAATTTCCATGGAAACTTTTATTCAAATTGAAATGTTATATACTAAACAAAATGCAAAGTATGAGAACAAAATGCAAGTGTAATGAAATGAAACTAAGGAAAGTTGCACACAAAGAATTTATTAACAAAGCATGAATTAAAATGCAAAAGAAAACAAAATTAGAACCAACTCCCCTTTAATTCCCGGTGGTTGAAGAAGATTTAAAAGAAGAATCCATGTCGGTAGTGGAGTAATTGTGGTTCCAATTAAATCCTTCTTATTAATCATTTTTCCTTTCACAATTCTTTCTGGAGGTCTGAGTTGGTTTAGTTCAAGCATCCACTCCGGAAGCTTAAATTCTCCTACACAATCAATAAAGGAAAACACCTCCCACACGCATGTGGGATAAGAAAAAAATAGGAGAATATTAGTGTGGGTAGAATATATATCAAGAAATGAATCACATCTAATAAAATCAACAATTGGTACCTCTATGAAATTTTCTAAAAAATCACAAAAAATTCTCACCTTGTCATGTTGAAAGGTACCTAGAGTGGTGATTGTTACCTCCTTTTCATCAAGTAATGGCTCAAGCTCTGGTTCTGGTGAATATACAACTTCATGTAGTGATTCTTGGGTACTTGGCTCCATAGCACAAGTCCCTACACTTACATCCTCTATTCTTGGTGATTCTTGAGGTAATGCTTCGAATAAGCAATCCCCTACACTTAAATCATCTTCAACATCAATACCTGCATTATTTCCAACATCTAAAGCAACAACATTAGTAGAATCAGAAATTTGAACAACTACATCATCATCACAAATTAAATTAGAAAAATCTTGTGAAGAAATGGGAGTAGGGTCAGGCCTGACAGAATCTCTACTATCCATCTCTCCACTACAGTTTTGTGCTTATAACTGATTAATGGATGACGCAATTTGGTCTAACTGACTTTGTATATTTTGTATCCTTGAGAATTGCTGCTCTTGATGCTCTCTCATTTACTGCATAATTTCATTGAATTTCCATGTTGACTCTAAAAATTGTACTTGTGCATCCTCATACCTGAAATGTGAAAAATCCACCCTATTAGTATTATAGGTATTAGGAAATGACTTATACCTATTCTGCTGCTCCACAGGTGGGTAGTACTGATATTCAGGCTGATAGAACCCAGACTGAGACTGATAATAATAACTCTCACTCCTGCCTCCAAAATGCTGATAAAATGGATCCATGGTCAAATATATTTCCTGTTCTTACACTGAAAAATAGAAAACAAAATCAGAAGACTCAGGAACGTATAAAATCAAACACATGGATATAT
Source organism: Zingiber officinale (assembly GCF_018446385.1). Taxonomy (NCBI): domain Eukaryota; kingdom Viridiplantae; phylum Streptophyta; class Magnoliopsida; order Zingiberales; family Zingiberaceae; genus Zingiber; species Zingiber officinale. The sequence continues at coordinate 22,336,079 of NC_055989.1, forward strand.
GAACATGAAAGCAATTGAAACAACAAAAAATTTTAAGTTTTCAAAATAAAGAACAATCCTAAGACTATCAAACACCGTTTTCCCCGGCAACTGTGCCAAAATTTGATGAGCGCAAGTCTGTCACACCCGAAAATCAAATTAACAAATGATATCCATGAACCCCTTACATACACAATGATGTCGTAATAACGAGCCCAGGATCGAATCTCTCAAGGAACTAACTATAGGATGTAATCTAGGATTGTATGTTATTCCTATTTTTGGGATTTTAATATATAAATGGGGGGGGGGGGGTTTAAGCTTTGAATCTAAATCTAGCAATTGAAAAGCAAGCAAATAAGAACTTATCTAATGCATAAATGAAATCTATCTAGGTGCCAACAATCAAACCATAACGCATTGTCACTCTACGTTGTGATTAAATCATTAACACACTCAAACTAAGAATGAAATAACAAGGCATAAATGGAATACAATCTAAAACAACATTTAAATCTTAACTACAAAAACTAAACTACTCCACAATATTGCAATTTTAAGCTAAAGTAGAATTAAGAACAACTTCTAATGTAACGACCCACCTTCTGGGTACTGGCTGTAAGGCTGGTCGCTACAATTTCTGCTGTCTATATGCTGTGCGGAAAACTGGGTTTATTAAAATTTTGCTAATCTAATTGCTGGGAACGCTGAAACTGAATGTTCTACATGTATCTAATAATTGTACACATGCTAGGGGAGGTATTTACCACTGATACCGGACTTCTGATCGGTCCACGGACCAGTCCACTGACACTGGCACGGAAAAGAACCTTTGGATCGATCGACTAACCGATCCATGATTCACTAGAGTTTCTGTACGCACCTGGATCGGTCTGCCGACCGATCCAGGACCTCACTGATCGGTCGGACTGACCGATCCAGTAGCTCACTGATCGGTCAGCTGACCGATCAGTGGTGTGTTGTTCGCGATCCAACTATCGAGATTCTTTCTGTTCGCGGCTGGATCGATCTGCCGAACGATCCAGTTGCGAACAGAGAGTTAGGACTGCCGAAACCAGCTCCCTGATCGGTCTACCGACCGATCCGAGACCCCCTGATCGATCTGCTGACCGATCAGGGGTTTCTGATTTCGTATCAGAAACTCTGATATCAGCACTGATGCGTGCCAAAATCATTATACAACACTATAAAAGCTAAATGAACATTCTACTAGGTAATGGCTAACATACTAAACATGATGTGAGATATGATTCATTACTTCATGACAAGTAACCACGCTAAGTGCAGAAAAACAACTAACAATGTTCTGATAGTTAACTCTCTAAAGTTGTAAGGCAGTTAACTTGCTAAATATTCTAAAACATAAGATAAACTTGCTAGATCCCTCAGATCTTTATTCCAGGTTACTCCCACACACATCTTGATCTGCATTGCCCTCCAGCCTCCACTAGTCCACTTTTCTTTTACATGTGTCTACAGTATAAGAAAAGTAGCATCTGTAAGCTAAAAAGCTTAGTAAGAAACCATCTACCTCACAAAAACATGCAAACGATGCATATATGGTTTTTAAAACATGCTATTTGAAATATACTGACTAGGCTAAACATGGCATGGCATGTGATCATACAAGCATAGCAATCAAGAACTGAACATAAGCTATCATAATGTATCAACAAGGAAGAGCTAAACTGAAGCTGAAGCTGAAACTAAGCTGATGCTAAGTTCACATAACTGACTTATGAGAGTTTAAAGAAAACTATATACATAATAGGTGAAAATACATAAACATGCTGCTGATGGGCCCTGACAACTGTACTTGCTGTGCGCGCATCCCTAACTAGACCCGGGATTGCAAGTTCCGAATCTAGTAGGGTTTACTAGGTTAGCTAAACCTAGGGACGACTATGGGAGTCCAGCCCAGTGGATATCTAATCCAGTACAGTGTCACTGCTGAAAGTAAAATACTGAATGCTATATACTTATTTTGCTGAATCTAGGTTATCTGAACCTAGAACTAGGTTGTCTGAACCTAGAGGCGACTGTGGGAGCCCACCCATTGGACTGTAGTCCTACATGTTGGATCGAGACCGTGCTAGAGGGGAGGGTGAATAGCGCTCGTGGCTATTTCGTTCGATTCGTAAAACTATCGGAGTAAAATACGCAGCGGAAAATGTAAATAAACACAAACACAGAGACACGGTCGTTTACTTCGTTAGGAGCCTAAGGCGACTCCTACTCGAAGGCCCGCGATCCTTGATCGCTTCCGGTGGGCAACAACTATAAGCTCGATAAGAGATTACAAGTTGAAGTACAATAAACGACAGTAAATAATTATACCAACGACAAAGAAATGAAGATTCGGAGCTCCTGGTCGTCGGGCACAAGTAGCAGCACTTCGGAACGTCGTTTGGAGCAGCACGTAGCACTTGAATCACTTAAGACTTGATGTTCTAAAGTGCTGGTCGAAACCCCCTTATAAAGGGTGTTCAAGGCGCCTTGAAGGTTGTCCAAGGCGCCTCCATGCTGCCGATTCTTCCGCACGGATCAAACTTGATCTGGTCGAACTTCATCTGCTTAAGGCGCCTTAAATCCCCTTCAAGGCACCTCCATTGAAGCTTCACAGCCAGGTCAGCTTTTGCACCCGAGGCGCCTCCAAGCTCCATGGAGGCGCCTCGGACACTGTTCATCCGAGGTTAACCTTTGCACTTTGGTCCCTGCAAGATACATTAATCCCAAATATACCCTGCAGCACAAAGTTAGCACATAACGCATAATAGAAGTGATATTGATAGTCTCCGGACTATCCGAGCCTGACTTCGGGTTTCCTACCGGAAACCGTAGGTCGACCCGACGCCTACTGTTCCCTCTACGGGGAACGCGTCCTCACCTACTCCACTCAGGAGATTTACCTGTTGCTAGTGCGATCCTCCAGATCGACTGGACTTTTGCTCAGCACTCGATGCTTCCGGACTTTTTGCTGGACATCCGCTTCCCGGCTAGTCCAGACTTTCACCTGGTTCGCGACACCAGGACTTTCCACCTAGGGTTACCACCCCCTAGGACTTTTGCCTGAAGCCATCGACCTGCCAAGACTTTCTGCATAGGGTTACCACCCCCTATGACCTAGGGTTACAACCCCCTAGGGTTTTTCCTTTTGCCTAACCGCAGCTAGGACTTTCCTGACATTCTCAAGTAGACTTGTTAGATTACAAAACATCTTAACTTTGAATTCTTTGCCGTTATCAAAACACGAGTTCGATCGTCGGATGCTTCCCGCACCAACAATCTCCCCCTTTTTGATTATGGCAACACAAATTCGAAGTTAAGTAAACAAGCGAATAGATAGTCATTTTAAACACAGGCAAAATTTGCTAAGTATAGATGAATAAGGTAACTAAAGTAAATTTTTCCCTATATACTCCCCCTTAACTTTGGCTCCCCCTTAACTTTTGCTCCCCCTTAATTTTTAACTTGAATTTTATGTTTACATTTTTGCTACTCTCCCCCTTTGCCATAACTAAAAAAAAATGGGTAATGCATAAAGAGTTGTTCATGATTAAAGTTAGCAATATTCAACAAAGTTTGGAAGGTAAGGTCAATTGGACTTTAAGTTTTTAGGACAAGATTATTCATTTAAGTTCAGTTGGTCCTTAAGTCCAAGCACAAGTCATGTTTATATATTAGGTATCAGAGCCATAGAGAACAAAACATTCTTGAAAAAAGAAATCGAGTATCTTTTGCCAACTGTCTAACCTTTAGTTACTTGCTGATTGTCTATAGGACAATAGCTTTTACTAGGTTAGTCAAGTTAAGTTATTTAGGTCCAGATAGACTTGACTAGAGCTGGAGAACTTTAACTTGATTAATGTTTATTGCATATTTAACGCCCAGACTCATATTGATGTACAGATATAAGTATTCTTGAGTCCAGGCTATACCCTATGCATCTCACGCCGTTCTATGTTTGTCAATCACAATCAAGGTAAACCTAGGTGTTTGTGAGATGCTCTGGCTTAATTCTAGGGGAACATGATATCTAGGGGGAAAGGCTAGGCTAATTCCAGAAAGTTTTAAAAATCTAACAAAATTGGAGTTTTGAAAACTGTTTTTCCTAGAATTTGAAAACAAAATAATAATAGTAAGATATCTATTCTACCCAACGCAATCCTATTTGCCTTCTAAGTCCACTGAACTCAAGTTTAGGTAAGAGTTTTGTAAAAATGTCAGCTAGGTTTGATTTGGACTCAACGTGGTTGAGTGCAATTTCACCTTTAGCTACATGATCCCTTACAAAGTGATGTTTTACCTCTATGTGTTTGGTCCTAGAGTGGTGTATAGGATTTTTGGTCAGATTAATTGAGCTGATATTATCAATAAAAATTTTAGTATTTTTATAGTCTAGTTGATAATCTTTTAGTGTATGCATCATCCATAACAATTGAGATGCACATTCTCCTAGAGCTATGTATTCAGCCTCTGTAGTGGATAGAGCAACACAATGTTGCTTTCTGCTTGACCAACTTACTAGGCACTGACCTAGAATCTGGCAGCCACCACTTGTACTTTTTCTGTCTAGCTTGCACCCGGCATAGTCTGAATCAGAATAGTCATAAAGGTCAAAAGTGCAAGTGCTTGGATACCAAAGTCCTACATTTAGAGTTCCTTTAATATACCTTAGTATTCTTTTAACATATGTTAGGTGTGATTCTTTTGCACAGGATTGGTATCTTGCACACATACCTACTGCAAACAGTATGTCAGGTCGACTTGCAGTTAGATAAAGTAAACTCCCTATGGCACTCCTATAGTATTTTGGGTCTACAGGTTTTCCTTCAGGGTCAGAGTCAATGTTTATGTTGGTTGTCATTGGAGTATTTATAACTTTTGAGTTTTCCATGCTGAATTTTTTGATTAACTCCTTAGCATACTTAGTTTGATAAATGTAGATTCCATCTTTTGTTTGTTTTATTTGTAAGCCTAAGAAAAAGTTGAGTTCCCCAACCATGCTCATTTCAAATTCACTTTCCATTAACTTAATAAACTCTTTTAGAAATTTTGAGTTAGTTGAGCCAAAAATTATGTCATCAACATAGATTTGGACTATAAAGATGTCTTTTCCTATAGTTTTCACGAACAAAGTAGGATCAATTTGCCCTTGGTTAAATTCTTTGGATATTAAGTGATTAGATAATCTTTCATACCATGCTCTAGGGGCTTGTTTTAGTCCATATAGTGCCTTTTTTAATTTAAAAACGTGATTAGGGTAGTCTATGTCTTCAAACCCTGGAGGTTGGCTTACGTATACTTCTTCCTTGATAAAACCATTTAAAAAGGCTGACTTAACGTCCATTTGATACAATTTGAATCCTTTATTGGCTGCATAGGCTAATAACATCCTAATGGACTCGAGTCTAGCTACTGGAGCATAGGTTTCATCACAGTCTAGGCCTTCGACTTGACTAAACCCTTTGGCTACTAACCTTGCCTTGTTTCTTACTATATCACCGTGATCATCTAACTTGTTCCTAAAAACCCATTTAGTATCTATTATTGATTTATCTATGGGTTTAGGTACAAGGTCCCAGACTTGGTTTCTCTCAAATTGGGCTAATTCTTCCTGCATTGCAATGATCCAGTCTGGATCAGGCAGGGCTTCTTCTATAGTTTTAGGTTCAATTTTAGAAATTAGAGCAATCTGACTAAGGTTTCTATAGGACGATCTAGTTCTGACTCCTAGGTTTGGGTTACCCAAAATTTGGTCAGGTGGGTGAGAGGTGCTTATTCTAGTTGGTCTTATCTGTGAGTCAGAACCTGGTTCTTCAGACTCATTAAGATTAGGTTGGATTTCATCATCATCTACATCTCTTGGATTAGTGTTAATATTTGCATCTATATTAGGTAAGTTGTTTTCTTCATCAAATATTACATTAGTTGTTTCTTCAACTTTCAATGTATTTTGATTATATACTCTAAAGGCTCTACTGGTAGAGGAGTATCCTAAGAATATTCCTTGGTTAGATTTGGGTGTAAATTTTCTTAAGTAATCTTTAGTATTTAAAATGTGAACTTTACAACCAAATACTTTTAAATAGTTTAGATTGGGAATTTTATGATAGTAGAGTTCATACGGTGTTTTGTTGTGATATTTGTTTATTAAAATTCTGTTTTGAACATAATTTGTCGTATTTATCGCTTCAGCCCAAAATTGGTGACTTAACTCATATTCGTTTAACATTGTCCTAGCAGCTTCTTGTAGTGTTCTATTTTTACGTTCTACTAGTCCATTTTGTTGGGGGGTTCTAGGACATGAAAATTCATATTGGTATCCATTTATTTTACAAAATTGGGTGAACTTATGATTTTCAAATTCCCCTCCGTGATCACTTCTTATTCTTTTAATTTTAGTATCTTTTTCATTTTCTGTTAAGTTGCAAAAATTACTAAATATTTCATAGGTTTCATCTTTTGTTTTTAGAAATTTTACCCAAGTGTACCTGGAGTAGTCATCAATTATTACTAAGCAATATTGGTTCTTGTTTAGTGATTTGGCTCCATGTGAATCAAATAGATCAAGGTGAAGGAGCTCAAGTACGGTGTCGGATCTTTCTAGGTTAGTTGACTTGTGGGTTGATTTGGTTTGTTTTCCTTTTTGACATGCATCACAGATTGAGTTTTCAATAAATTTTAATTTGGGCAAACCTCTAACTAGACCATTTTGACTCATTCTTGAAATAAGTCTTGTGTGTGTGTGACCCAGCCTTCTGTGCCACAGTTGGGTTTCCTCTTGTTGTGTCAGGAGACACTTTATAGAGGATATTGATAAATTAATTGTGTAGATGTTACTTTTCCTAAGTCCCTTAAGTTTAATTTCTGGATTTTCAATATTTTTAACTAGACATCCAGATTTATCGAAATTAACTAGATATCCGCTGTCACACAATTGACTTATACTTAGTAAATTAAAGTTAAAATTGTCAACCAATAAAACATTTCGAATAACGAAATCGGAACTAAGTTCAATATTACCTTTTCCGATTACTTTAAGTTTACCGTTGTTGCCGAATGCAACTGATCCTATACTCTTGTACTTGAGTTTGGTAAACTTCAACTTGTCTCCAGTCATATGTCTGGAGCATCCACTATCCAACATCCATTGATCCAATTCCTACACATGAAGTAGTTGAATTGGTTTCTTTTTAATGGATTAAAGATAGCGTGATTGAAGCAGACACTATGTTTATTGTCTCCTTAATTTTCTATTTTATTGTATTCAAGATAATAAAAATAATTTTGAAATTTAAGTTTGAAATAATTTTGAAATTTAAGGTTAAGATAATTTTGAAATTTAAGTTTTTAAGAATAATTTTTAAGTAATTTTGAAAAGATTTTTAAAAAAAAAATTTGAAATTAATTTTGAAAAGATTTTTAAATAATTTTGAAATTAATTTTGAAAAGATTTTTAAATAATTTTGAAATTAATTTTGAAAAGATTTTTTAAGTAATTTTGAAATTGATTTTGAAAAGATTTTGAAATTAATTTTGAAAAGATGTTTAAATAATTTTGAAATTAATTTTGAAAATATTTTGAATAATTTTGAAATTGACTTTGAAAAGATTTTTAAATAATTTTGAAATTAATTTTGAAAATATTTTGAAATTAATTTTGAAAAGATTTTTAAATAATTTTGAAATTGACTTTGAAAATATTTTTAAATAATTTTGAAATTAATTTTGAAAAGATTTTGAAATTAATTTTGAAATTGACTTTGAAAAGATTTTTAAATAATTTTGAAATTAACTTTGAAAAGATTTTTAAATAATTTTGAAATTAATTTTGAAAAGATTTGAAATAATTTTGAAATTAATTTTGAAAAGATTTTGAAATTAATTTTGAAATTGACTTTGAAAAGATTTTTAAATAATTTTGAAATTGACTTTGAAAAGATTTTTAAATAATTGACTTTGAAAAGATTTTTAAATAATTTTGAAATTAATTTTGAAAAGATTTTGAAATTAATTTTGAAAAGATTTTTAAATAATTTTGAAATTAATTTTGAAAAGATTTTGAAATTAATTTTAAAAAGATTTTTAAATAATTTTATATCTTAGTCATCTCACCCGATCTAAATTGTCAATCAGGGAATCCTATAATTGATGTGAGATGATTTATTGTTGAATTCAAGGGTCTGGTTTAACTTTGTGTTAGATTCAGGTTTAACTTTGGGTTCAACAAGTAAGCATTCTTTGGATAAACTTCTGGGATATGGTGAGTCACAAGGAGCTCATTAAAGTAACCATGCCTTTGAGGTTTCCCAAATAGTCCTACCCACTGAACTTAGTACAAAACCTTGGTCTAACTAGTTAGGATCCATTTAAGGGTAGCTTCGGTCAGTTCCACTTGGCCAAATGCACCAGGTCGAAGCCATATCTTCCTAGACATGCGATGCCCAAGCTTCCCTAACGTACTATCATCCAAAAACTTCACCAGTACTGTGGTTCAAGTTAAACTTATCCCGTTTTAATCTAATCTTAATTACCCTGCCGGGTAATCTATTCTTGTTTTACCCATTCCGGGTAAATTAGGTTCAGTTACCCTGTCGGGTAGTTCAGTTGGAGGTGCCAACTAGTTTGGATCCTCCATCTACTTTTCATAATTTCAACTTGTTGAATTTTGAATTTTTAATTTTAATTTTGAATTTAATTTCGAATTTTAATTTAATTTTGAATTTTAAATTTTATTTCGAATTTGATTTTTAATTTTTGATTTTTAATTTAATTTCGAATTTAAAATTTTGAATTTGATTTTTAATTTTAGATTTTTAATTTAATTTCGAATTTTAAATTAAGATCGTTTTCATTTTAGCTTTCCCTGGATCACGGCCTCGATGTGGTCTGTCGAGGTAGTATATTTGATCCTTCGGAACCCAGTATTGGCCAAGTCCAATTTGATTGATCAATTTGGACTTGGGGACCCATGCTTGGACTGATTTACTACTTTGTTTGTTTATTAAGGATAAATAGGATTTATATTTCTTTTTACTTTTATATCCTAGTCCAGTTCTATTGTAGACGGCTCTTTGTGTTCCAAGAATTAGATCCAAATTCTTGGATCCCAAAGAGAACTTTTCTAAAGTAATTTTTAAATCATTTAACTGATTTTTCAGATTTGAATTTTCTTTCTCAAGTTGTTGTACTTGAGTTGAATCTTTAGTTAAAGATTTTGAGTTAGTTACTCCTTTAAGAATGGTTATTTCTTTTAAAAGTGACTTAATTTTCAAATTTGACTTGGCTAATTTGTGAAGTAAATAATTGACTAAATTATTAAGCCTAGGAATACTTACAGCGGAGTCTGGCCCTTCGGAAACGGATGCGCATCCGTGGCTTTGCTCGGAGTCGGCTTCTGACTCGCTCTCGGATTCGCTGATCTGGTCCCGAGCCATCAATGTGAGTAGACTCGTTTGGTCGAGTTCGTCGTCTTCATCCTCCGAAGAGGATTCGTCCCAGGTTGCCTTTAGGACTTTCCTTCTTCTTTGCTTCTTGGCTTCCTTTTGATTTGGGCAGTTGGCTTTTATATGCCCCTTTTGGTTGCACCCGTAGTAAGTGACTTCGAACTTTGTCTTTGAGTTCTGTTGAGCCTCCTTGGATTGAACTGCCTTCTTCAGATCTTTCTTGTTGAAGCCCTTCTTCTTCTTGTAGAGTTTCTTTACAAGATTCACAAATTCGCTGGCCAGTTCATCTTCTGAATCTTCTGAATCGGGTTCATCTTCTGATTCCGATTCAACTTTTCGCCGTCCTCTTGATTCCCGTGTTCGACTCGTTCCTGCAACCAAAGCAATCCCTTTCTCAGATGGTTGTGCATTAGTTTGTTCATGGAGTTCAAACTCACTAAATAATTCGTCTAATTTTAAGGAGGACAAATCCTTAGAGACTTTATAGGCATCTACCATTGATGCCCATAGTGTACTCCTAGGGAATGAGTTAAGGGCATACCTTATTATGTCTCTGTTTTCTACCTTCTGCCCGATTCCATGTAGAGAATTCAGGATATCTTGAATTCGGGCGTGCAAAGAGCTTGCCGTCTCGCCTTCCTGCATTTTCAAATTGTACAGTTTATTTAGTAACAAATCACGCTTACTTACCTTGGTTTCCGAGGTGCCTTCGTGAAGTTCGATCAGTTTCTCCCATAGTTCCTTTGCGGAGGAGAATGGACCGACTCTGTTGAGCTCTTCTTTGGTAAGACCGCATTGGATGGTGTAGGTGGCTTTTGCGTCGGCTTCCACCTTTTTGATAAATGCTGGCTCCCAATTTTCACAGGATGTGGGCTTACCGTCGGTACCAGTTGGCAGTTCCAGTCCTGTTTTGACGATCATCCAGGTGTCGAACTGGATCTTCAGATATATCTCCATTCGCCCCTTCCAATATCCGAAGTCTTCTCTGGAAAATAGTGGGGGACGAATGGTGCTATATCCTTCTTGTTGGGCCATTTAGATCTAAAAGAACAAAAAACAACAAGATCTATTCCAAGACTGAGTCTTGGATTAGTAGTGTAGGAAGAGAAAAAAGAATAACAGGCTCAAGTGGTATTGACAAACTTTGAGCAGAAAATCGATTCGTGAAAAGAAATTAGAATATAGCTATGAGGCTAAATTCTAATCGACTCCGAACAAAACCACGAAAAAATTGTCTCGAATAGTGGTTGCACTGATTCAAGACGACCCCGCTCTGATACCAATTGTTGGATCGAGACCGCGCTAGAGGGGGGGTGAATAGCGCTCGTGGCTATTTCGTTCGATTCGTAAAACTATCGGAGTAAAATACGCAGCGGAAAATGTAAATAAACACAAACACAGAGACACGGTCGTTTACTTCGTTCGGAGCCTAAGGCGACTCCTACTCGAAGGCTCGCGATCCTTGATCGCTTCCGGTGGGCAACAACTATAAGCTCGATAAGAGATTACAAGTTGAAGTACAATAAACGACAGTAAATAATTATACCAACGACAAAGAAATGAAGATTCGGAGCTCCTGGTCATCGGGCACAAGTAGCAGCACTTCGGAACGTCGTTTGGAGCAGCACGTAGCACTTGAATCACTTAAGACTTGATGTTCTGAAGTGCTGGTCGAAACCCCCTTATAAAGGGTGTTCAAGGCGCCTTGAAGGCTGTCCAAGGCGCCTCCATGCTGCTGATTCTTCCGCACGGATCAAACTTGATATGGTCGAACTTCATCTGCTTAAGGCGCCTCAAACCCTGCTCAAGGCGCCTTCCAAGGCGCCTTAAATCCCCTTCAAGGCGCCTCCATTGAAGCTTCGCAGCCAGGTCAGCTTTTGCACCCGAGGCACCTCCAAGCTCCATGGAGGCGCCTCGGACACTGTTCATCCGAGGTTAACGTTTGCACTTTGGTCCCTGCAAGATACATTAATCCCAAATATACCCTGCAGCACAAAGTTAGCACATAACGCATAATAGAAGTGATATTGATAGTCTCCGGACTATCCGAGCCTGACTTCGGGTTTCCTACCGGAAACCCTAGGTCGACCCGACGCCTACTGTTCCCTCTACGGGGAACGCGTCCTCACCTACTCCACTCAGGAGATTTACCTGTTGCCAGTGCGATCCTCCAGATCGACTGGACTTTTGCTCAGCACTCGATGCTTCCGGACTTTCTGCTGGACATCCGCTTCCCGGCTAGTCCAGACTTTCACCTCGTTCGCGACACCAGGACTTTCCACCTAGGGTTACCACCCCCTAGGACTTTTGCCTGAAGCCATCGACCTGCCAAGACTTACCACCCCCTATGACCTAGGGTTACCACCCCCTAGGGTTTTCCCTTTTGCCTAACCGCAGCTAGGACTTTCCTGACATTCTCAAGTAGACTTGTTAGATTACAAAACATCTTAACTTTGAATTCTTTGCCGTTATCAAAACACGAGTTCGATCGTCGGATGCTTCCCGCACCAACACTACATAAGTTGAAATAAACTAATTTGCTGTTTTAAATACTTCTAGTGCATTTAATAAGTTATTTAAACTGTCTATTGCTGAGCTAGACATTTAATCGAGCACCTAGGATGCTCTAACTCTTCTCCCTATTAGGGAGACCACCTCTAGGCACCCGACAACGTCTAACCTCCTATCTGAAGAGGCAAGACGTGCCCGGCCCATCTAGAGGTGCTCAACTAAATCCCAAATCTGCGAAGAGAGTTAAATACACCCTAGATATCGATAAAAATCCGCATACATCCTAACTAAAGAATAAAAACTCAAACGGAAGCTATTATACTGCAGGTGAGGGGTTTCTTACCTTGTGTGCTAAATTTCTTACAAATCTATTCGCTAGAAATTCCGGTGGAGACGACCTCTCGACGATTCGCTCGCGTCCACGTGCTCTACTCGCGGAGAGGAACGTCCTTGTGCTGAAATCGTCGCCGGAAAGTGACCTTGGGACCCTAGGGATGGAACCCTAGCGTTGTTTGGGTGTTGGCACCGAGAGAAGGAGAGGGAAGAGGGTTGGCGTCGGCGTGAGGGTTTTGGAGAGGGAGAGTTGCCGAACCAAAACTTAAACCAAACCAACTTAAGTTCTTAATTTATATTAAGTGGGTAACTAGGCCCAACTTAAATATAAATATAAATGTTTCTCTTCTCTTCCAGCACGGCCCTGCTGGGTTCACCGGTTACTAGAATTATCCGTAAACCATAGGTCTCGGGTTCGATTCCCGCTTAGGCCGTTTTACTTTTCTAATTATTTTTGCTACTTCCGATACTCGGAAAATTCCGAAAAAATATCTAAAAATTCCAGAAAAATCATAAAATAATTCTAATGCAAGTTTGAGAATTTTCGGGCGTTACATCTAACTCAATTGAAACTAAATTACCCAATAGACTTGAATTCAAACAATTAAGCTAAAAAGAACTACGATTACTGAATCCAAATAACATAAATTGAAATCTAAATCTATCAACAATAAAAGAATGCCAAAAATTAAAACCTAAACCATCTCAACACCAAACCACTCTACACGGAAACTTCTCCTTGCCGTCACACAAGGAAGCATCAATGAAACCTCACTTCAGCAATCGGGGAAAACATTCTCAGTAACTAAGCTCAGCTCAACCTTCACCAGCACCATAGGAAACCTCTCCGAATGAAGCTGATGAAGATCGGAGCTGCCAAACTCAAAAAATCTGTAATTCCGTGAACTGTGAACTCTGATCTGATGTGGAGTTGATGGTTGATGGAATGTCGTCGAAAACGATTGAGAAGTAGTGGAGGAACGCCAACAATGCTCTCCGATGGAAAGCGGAACCACTAATCGGAGGAACGCCTCCAAATCGACGGCAGTAGAAACAAAGTATCGCAGACAGAATTCTCACCGTAGGAACGCCTTAGAACAAGGTCAGATGGCCGGAAGCTGGTCGCAAGTATCTGAGAACATCGTCACCGATGAAGTTGGCCGGAAAATGGATCTGGAAGTGGAGAAGGGGTCGGAATTGCCGAGATGCACCGCGCGACGTGAAGCACAGGAGATCGACTCCAACGAAGCTATTGTAGCTTCTGTTTTAAATCAGATCCAGATCTGAACGGACGGCTGGGAGCAATTCGGATCTTGATCAACGGTGAAAAGTTGCTTTAACTCCGATCTGAAGATGCTGATCCTAATCTAGGGTCTGGATCTACTCTCCCTTAGGTCGGATGTACCAGATCTTCAATGGATGACTCAGATCCCTCCGATCTTTGATGAACGGTCCATAATACGTCGCAGCTTGATCGTCTCATTTAAACTCTGATTCGAGCATAAATTCGGTTCGAATAGATCCAAATCCAAGTGTTAGAGTGTATACTAAAAGCCTAGCTTTTGCAAACATTTATTTTTGAAATAAAAGAATCACATTGGTCAAATGTCTACATTTATTTGTTAACTGTAGTTGTTCAATTAATTTATATTGTAGATAACATGGTGTGTGGTGTCACACATAGAATATCATGTTATCAATTTTTTATAAATTATAAACAGTTGCTCACAACTAAGATGGAAAGGAACAAACCATTGGAATAGTCGTAGTGTAATTAGGTATTAGTTTATCTTGACTAATAAATTATACTAGTACACTCTAAGTGTATTGAGTAGGACCATTTAAGGTAAGTTCTTTTTATACTGACTTAATAAAAGAGCAAGACCTTAGTTATTATGGAAGTGTGTGCTCTTAATCCTAATATAATAACAAGCACATATATTTAGTATTTATTTCTTTGACTTATCAAAGGGTGAGATTTAGCTTGATAAATCAATCGGCCCGATAAGTTAGGAAATGATATTACTTATAGTGTGTATTGCTGATTATAGAAGGAAACTGTGTCCTAGTCATCTGGGCTGAGAATGCCCCCAAGAGGAGCTCATAAGGATTGTCATGTTAAACCCTGCAGGTGGACTTAGTCCGACATGACAATGAGGTTGAGTGGTACTACTCTTGGACTAAGACATTAATTAAAATGAGTTGTCAGTAACTCAATTAATTAGTGGACATTCGATATCTTAAACATGGGGAGACTAATACACTCATGATGAGAAGGAGCCCATAATGTAATTTGGGATTGGTGCGGTAGTGCAAAAATAACTCTCTAGTGGAATGAGTTATTGTTGATGAACTTGAGTTGTGTGTTCGGGGCGAACACGGGATACTCAAGCTCGTTGGAAGGCCAAAATCAATTTCTCCTCTAGGTCCCTGTCGTAGCCTCATTAAAGTCTCAAGTTCATCCAAATAAAAGCCCATCTTGGTGTCCAAGAACGGGGTCGGCCCAAGGCTTGGTGACCAAGCCAAGGGTCGGCCACCATCTCCTCAAGAGGGTCGGCCCTATGCTTGGTGCCCAAGCAAAGGAGGGGTCGGCCACAATAATTCATAATAGGAGGGGTATTTTAAATTTTTAAAATCTTCTCTTTGTAGATATCTACAAGTCTTAAAAGATATATTTTAAAATTTAAAACTTTCCTTATTTAAATTAGGCCACATGGTTTAAAAGTTTCAAAACTTTCCTTTTTAACCATCCTCATGGTTTTTAGAAAAAAAGGAAAGAAATTTTAAATTTGAAACTTTCTATTTTTGTAACCATATTAAAAAAGGAAACTTTAGAAGAGAAGTTTTAAATTTTAAAACTTGATTTTAATTTTTTAAAACTTTCCTTTTTTAACATCCACATAAGGAAAGAGAGCTTGTAAAATTTTATAAGAGGATTTCTTCTTTTATAAAATTTTATAAAAAATTATTTCTCTTGATGATGATGTGGTCGGCCACCTTTGCTTGGTGTCCAAGCAAGGGGCCAGCCATTAAAAGCATCCAATTATCCTTGATTTAATCAATTGAATCAATGATTGAATAAATCAAGAGGAAAGAAAAGGAAAAATAAAAGGGGAAAAGGAAAAACAAGAGGAAGATTTTAATTTTTGTAAAAAGTCTTTCCTTATTTGCCTTGGGCAAGCAATATAAAAGAAGGGGAGAGGAAGTCTCATATATTATCAATTCTTATTCTCAAGTTGGTGCTCCCTCTTGTGGCTGGCCCTCTCCCTCTTCTTTTCCCCTTGCTCTCTTTTGTTCTCTTGTGGTGGTGGCCGGATTTTAGAGAAGGAGAAAGAAGGCTTTTGGGTGGTGTTCATCTTGGAGGATCGTCGCCCACACGACGTTCAAGGCGAGGCGAGGAATATGGCAGAAGATCTCGAGGTTATTAGCATACTAAGAAAAGGTATAACTAGCAATTATTTTCCGCATCATGCTAGTTATTTTTCTTTGTATGAATTCCAAATACAAGAGACATTATATTCTGGTTTTTCGAATTTGTAATTCGAGTTGTGTTTTCTTTGTTTTTCGAATTTGTGATTCATTTGTTCTTTTCGGTTAAACCTAATGTTATTTTAGGGAATTAAATATTGAATTTCTATTAAAGGCTTTGTCGAGGCAGTGGTGGATGATCCCATACCCAAGAAGGCCTAGTGCCTCACCATGTTTGACCTGGGAGCCGATTTTAGAAATAAATATTTAATTAACTTTATAACATAGGTTGATTTGGATCAATAGTGTTAAGTTTCGCTTGCGATCCAAATCTAAACCATTAAGAACAGATAAGTTAAATTTGGAATCTATAATGTTAAGTTCTGTTTGCAATTCCTAATTTAACTTCTAAATAACACAATAGGTTGTTTAGGAAAGGTTCGACACGTGTACAAAATTTTTGTACAGTGGAACCGGTACAATCTTCCTAGGACCAACCAACACCAAGATCCTTTGATGCCTACAAAATAAGAATCAAATATTAGCATCAAATAACACTAAAATAAGATAATTTGTAATTAAGTCCAAGAATAAGACAATGCATGAAATGTGATGCAAATATAGGTTTTATCTATGAACATAACATCAAATCATGCATGTATGAATCAAAATAATACAGTAAAATCATGATTATCAATGTCCAAGCAAGGGGTCGGCCAAGCCAAGCTTAGAGCCCAAGCTAGGGCCGGCCAAGCCTTGCTTGGTGCCCAAGCAAGGGGCCAGCCACACATAAATTAGAAAAGGATATTTTATTTTTTGTTAAAATCTTTCCTTTATAGAGATCCATAAAAATGATTTAAAAGAATGATTTTAATTATAAAATTTTCCTTTTTTAGATCAGTCACAAAAGGAAATAAAAGGAGTTTTTATCTTGTTAAATCTTTCCTTTTATAGAGATCCATAAAAGGGATTTAAAAGAGAGATTTTAATTATTGAAATCTTTTTTTTATAGATATCCACAAAAGGATTTAAAAGAGAGATTTTAATTTTATAAAACATTCCTTTTATAGCTATCCACAAAAGGAATTTTAAAAGAGAGATTTTAATTTTTGTTTAAAATCTTTCCTTTTTTGATGAAAGGGGTTTGGTCGGCCATGATAGAGAATTAAAAGAAAGTTTTAATTTTGTTTTAAAACTTTCCTTTTTTGCATTCACCAAGGATTATAAAATAAGAGGAGGTGGTGCCTTATGGTTTAACACATCTTCTATTCTCCTCTTCCCTTCCTTGGTAGCCGGCCCTTCATCATCTTCTTTTCTTCTTCTTCTTTGTGGCTGGCGACATCAATCTTGGAGTTCAATTGGTGGCCGGATACTTAGAGGTGAAGAAGAAGAGAAAGGAGGTTCCCTAGTTGTGATATCCTTTTGGTGATCGAAAGCTTGGAAGGAAGAAGAAGGTTTGGGTGGATTTCATCTTGGTAGATGACGACCCACACGACGTCCAAGAGGAGGAGAGGAATACAATAGAAGATCAAGAGGTTATTAAATCTTCAAAGAAAGGTATAACTAATTATTAGTTTCCGCTTCATAATTAATTCATATTCTTTGAATGGATCCTGAAATACCAACACAAGAGGCTATCGATTTTAGGCTATTGGTTTTGTGTTATCAATTTTGTGTTTCGATTTTATGTTTTGATCTTGTGCTTTTATTGAGGTCTTTTTAGTTAAACCGAGGGTTACTATAAGAAGTTTAAACATTGAATTTCTTTGAAAGGCTTTGTCTAGGAAGTGGTGGATGATCCCATATCCAAGAAGGCCTAGTGTCTCGCCATGTTTAACCTGGAAGCCAATCTTTGAAATAAATGTTTAATCATCTTCTGTAATATGGATTAACTTCTGAAGAACACATCGATTGAACTTGAAGTAAAAATGTTAAGTTTCGTTTCCAATCCAAGTTTAACTTCTGAAGAGCAACTTGGATTAATAATGTTAAACATCATTTGTAATCCAAGTTTAACTTCAGTAGAGCACATGGGTAGCTAGGAAAAGTTCCGTGCATGTACAAAATTTTTGTACAGGGGAACAGAACAGAATCTAAGTGTAGCAACCAACAAAACCCATGAAGAAGAAATAGATAGATTGACTTCTATAACATATATACTTGAGACAGAAGTTTCACTTCTCTTCCTTTCAATTTCTCTAGGTACAATTTGCAGTTCCTCTTCCAGAGTCTAGTTTCACCACAGTGGAAGCAGGTTCCTTCCTTAACAACCCCATCTTTGGATTTCAATGCAAGAGTCTTTCCCTTTCCTTTGGCTTGGGTCTTGCCCTTACCTTTGGGCTTCCATTTGCGTTTGCCCTTTTGCACCATCAAAATGGTACTTGGCTTTGCCTTCTTAAGGTTGAGTTCAGTAGTTCTCAACATGCTCAATATCTCAAGCAATGGTTTGTTAATTTTATTCATGTTATAGTTCATGACAAATTAACTGTAGCTCTCGGGCAATGACTGCAAAATAAGGTCAGTGGTCAATTCTTAGCCTAGTGGAAATCCCAATCTTTGTGGGTTCTCCACATACCTAATCCTTTTGAGTAGATATGGTCCTACTAGACTATCTTCTTGCATCTTGTATTGAAACAGAGCTTTAAAGATCTCAAATCTCTCATACCTTGCTTGTCCTTGATATAGTTATTGAAGATGTTCAACTATATCATAAGCATCCATGTTCTCATGTTGCTTCTGAAGTTCAGAGTTCATAGTGGCAAGCATAAGACATGATACATCTAATGCATCATCTTGATGCTTCTTATAAGCATCCTTATCGGCTTTAGTGGTAGTAGTGGGGGTGGTTTAGGAATAGGCTGCTCTAGAATGTATAGTTTTCTCTCTTGCTTGAGAACTATTCTCAAGTTTCGGTACTAGTCTAGGAAGTTAATTCCATTGAGCTTGTCCTTATTAAGGACAGAACACAGTGAGAGTGTATTCGACATACTAGACGATATGGTGATCTACAATAATAAAATATAAAAATAATTATCATATTTAGATCATTTAAATAGGACTTTAATTAAATGATTCTCCCACTGAATTTGAAAGTTTTAGTAGGAGCAAGTCATGGATATGGTTTTACCCACACTACTACCTCCAAATCCAACCGTGATGGTGTTCATGTTAGACAAGATCCATATTATACCTCATCTTGAGTTAGCTTTGGCTAATCGCCCAAGACTTAGTATAACTTAGGTAGGCAACGATTACTAATTACATCTTATGTAACTCTTGTATCATTCGGAGAACAAGAGTGTTCATTTTCCATCTTATGAAATCTATATTATAAATCATCTTGAGTTATCTTTGGCTAATCGCCCAAGATTAGTATAATTTAAATTACATCGCATGGGATATGCCTCTAAGTTCTCAATCCAATTGAGGTAACTTAGTTAAGTCTCACCCAAAGTCAAATAATTGGACATCACAATTGTCGTATCGCACTCTACCAAGATAAAGTGAGTCACTTTGCTTTGCCAAAACCTGACTACAAATTATCAAGGTAGTAGTAAGTACCAAACTTTGGTAGGCATATGAAAGGGACCAATATCATGGCATACATCAACATATAAGCTAATTAAATGTGACATGGTTATGGTCCCCATCAACTATGATCTTCTCAAGCCAATGAGAAGATCGGAAGGTCAACCTAGGTTAAAGCATCTTCTCCAAGTGTTTCCTTGGTCGTCGTATGTTGTTGTCCTTTTTTCTTTTCACCATCGTCCAGTAGACTGGTTCATTTTCTAATTCATACATTACAAAATCTAAAGAAACCTCAAGTTACATTCGAGGATAATCTAAATTTACAAGAATGAAAAAGGAGAGGCACGACACACGGGCCGTATTATGAATTACAACACACACATCCAATCACATTGGGGTTAAGGGTCATAATCATGTACCATGTCATATAAGATTCACAATATCTTTATGACATAAAATCAACTATGATTTCAACAAAGACTTATGAGCCACAACGCCACGACGGTCCCGCTAAAACCTTTGGCCAAAATCTTGCTGTTCACAACAGTGTTGGCTGAGACCTTGTTGTTCACAACAGTTTCTAGGTCGAGACCGTTGGCCAAAATCTAACTCATAATCATGCAAATCATAGTAAATATCTCATGCAATTTCTATAGCATATATAAAAAATCTAACTATAACTTAGTATACACCATCACAAGTGGCTCTGATACCACTATAAGGATCTAGCGTGCTAAACATGCAAAAAGTGCAACGAAAAAACAAACTAGATCCTCTCCAGAAGATCCATGCGAAGGAGATAAACCACATATACTAAATTAAATTAGAAGGATTGTACCTTTGTTGCATGCCCTTCACTATCCCGACAGCAATGATCTCAGCACGATCAAGCGTTCGCACCTCTATGGTATCTACACGAACACATTTCGTTCATCTCACTAACTCACGATTTAGAGAAGAGCTACCAGTATGGTGCTAGCCACACATGGAGGTTCGGCCAAGAGGAAATTCGTCCAAGGAGGAAGAAGATGGAGGTAGAACACAAGACAACCACCAAATGAATACAAAACCCTCTTTTGTATCCATTCACCCAATTAGTCTTAATTGCCATTAATTGCCTTAATTGGCATTAGTTCTCCATTAATCCAATTAAGTCCTCCATTAATCCAATTAAATCTTGATATTTCCTCTTCCTTGGTGAATTTGGGTTCACCCAATGAGTTCAACTCATTGATCCTCATCAATTCGAATTAACTGTATATTCTAATTCAAATTGGACTAATCCAACAATTGGATCTAATTGAGTCTAGATAATGAGTATAATTTGGATTAGACTTAATCCAATGATCCATCATATGAACTCATCTCCAAATCAACTTATTCTTTGTGTGTGACCCAATAGGTTCTCATAACATTGGCAATAAATTCAAATCAATATTTTAGATATATAAACAATGAGTGGCATCTAGCAAGGCATCATTGCTACCCAAGTGATGAGAATGTTAATATCCGACTTAATCTTTCCATGACTATTATCTTGTATGACTCAATCCCTTTATCCTTAATATTTATATTGATCAATGAGGCATAGATTATGTCATCCTATTATCAATCTTTGTGTTTCTTGATCTCTAATTAGATATACTCATACAAATAAGTTCAATATCTCATATTGACTCATTTGAGCATGGCCATGCATTCTTGTGTCCTACTAATCAAGGGGCCCACAGATATCATTTCTGTCATATGGAAGGGATAGATCTCATCTACATCACTCACATCCCTTCGCATAACTCATTACATACCTAGTAATAGACTTTATAGTTCTCCCTTTTACAAGTGACGTTTAACAATACCAAAGTATAGAACTCCTTATGTAAGGAACTGTAGTGACTTTAGGTCTATAGATTATTCAAACCAATAGTCACATGAGAATATTTATGACACTCATATAACGATTCATGAAGCATTCTCATGGAGGTTCATTCAGTATATATTCTCTAATATATACTCATGTATTAACCTAATATCTAATATTCATGACTTATGAGATTAAGTCATCTATTTACCTACATGCTAGTCTTAACGCATTAATATTATCCTCGTATATTAATGCTTGACTAGTGATGTGCGTAGAATATATACACTTTCATGCATGTTTTGACGCACATCTACTTGTATTTCATGAGTATAATCTATTTTTATTGCACCCTACATTACAATGTCATATTTCTACTCCTTTTGTTCGGAGATCTACTCTTTACTTGTTTTGATTGATAAGATGCAATTTGGAGCAAAAACGATGCTTAAATGAAGTCTAGAGCTTCCAAAGTGTTCGAGCCGTGTGGAACTCACACAGTCATGCGAAAATAAAGTTTTTCTATGTTCTGGCTATGTGGGATCTACATGGTCGTGTGGAGGCCGTGTGGGGGTCGTGTGGAGGCCATGTGGAATCCACACGGCCGTGTGAAGGCCATGTGAAATTTTCAACACTGTAGACTAAAATTTAAATGGTCATAACTTTGTACTCGGTTGGAGTTACGAGTTGTTCTTTATATCAAAATTTAGATAACTTCAAGATCTACAACTTTAATGAAGACCTCAACCAGAGAAACCCCCATATTGATGGTCTGAAAGATGTTGCAATAAGACATAGCTATGCAAAGTCATGTCAGGGGTCATGCAAGGGTCAAGTCATGGTCGTGTGGACCACACGACTATATCACATTCCCAGAGAAGAAGAACCCTTTAGCCGTATGGACCACACAGCCATGTCATATTTCTAGAGAAGAAGCAGAGTTAGGCGGTGTCGATCCACATGGGTCGTGTGGAAGTTCCAGAGAAGAAGAAGGCTTTGGCCATGTGGACCACACGACCGTGCCATCAGACCAGAGCCAAGGTAGCACATGGCCGTGTGGATTCACACGGCCGTGTCATGGCCCGTGCAAGGGTTGTGCCAAGTGCTATAAAAGGGGCTTCTCTGTCCTTTTCATGGATCTTTGGCTTAGGGGTCACCTCCATTTCTTAGAGAAGGGTTTGTTGGTGCGGGAAGCATCCGACGATCGAACCTAAGTTTTGATAATGGCAAAGGATTCAAAGTTAAGGTGCTTTGTTGTCTGACAGCTTTTACTGAGTGTTTCAGGAAAGTCCTAACTGCAGTTAGGCAAGGCAAAACCCTAGGGGGTGGTAACCCTATGAGGAAAGTCTTGGCAGGTCGATGGCTTCAGGCAAAAGTCCTAGGGGGTGGTAACCCTAGGTGAAAAGTCCTGGTGTCGCGAACCAGGTGAAAGTCTGAACTGGCCGGTGAAGCGGATGTTCAGCAGAAAGTCCGGAAGCATCGAGTGCCGAGCAAAAGTCCAGTCGATCTGGAGGATCGTACTGGCAACAGGTAAATCTCCTGAGTGGAGTAGGTGAGGACGCGTTCCCCGTAGAGGGAACAGTAGGCGTCGGGTCGACCTAGGGTTTCCGGTAAGAAACCCGAAGTCAGACTCGGACAGTCCGGAGACTGTCTACACTTTATTTATCATGTGTACTGTGCTAACTTTGTTTTGCAGGGTATGTGTTTTGGACTAACACATTTTTCAGGAACAAAGGAGCAAGTTACAACTCGGATGAACAGTGTCCGAGGCGCCTCCATGGAGCTTGGAGGCGCCTCGGGTGCGAGCCAGGAAAAGGCCAGCGCAGCAGACTGGAGGCGCCTTGAATGGAGCTCAAGGCGCCTTGGACCGGAGGTTGAAGGGGCCTTGGATAGGCTGAAGGCGCCTTGAACCAGATAGAGTTCGACCAGGTCAGTGCTGATCCACGCGGGTGACTCGGCTCGTTCAAGGCGCCTTGATGAACAGTATAAGGCGCCTTGAACCCTCTTTATAAGGGGTCTCGACCAGCAGCTCTCAATAACTTCTTCCAAGCGATCTTTCTGCTACAAGCTGCTCACGAGACGATCCCGAAGTGCTGCTACGAGACACCGACGACCCGGAGCTCCGA
The DNA here is from genome assembly GCF_018446385.1 of Zingiber officinale. Classification (NCBI taxonomy): domain Eukaryota; kingdom Viridiplantae; phylum Streptophyta; class Magnoliopsida; order Zingiberales; family Zingiberaceae; genus Zingiber; species Zingiber officinale. The sequence goes on from NC_055989.1 coordinate 22,359,352, forward strand.
AATCTTCAGATTACGATATTGTCGTCGGTATAACTGTACTTTTTCCATTATACTTAACTGTAATACTTGTACTCTTATCGAGCTTATAGTTGTTGCCCACGGAAAGCGATCAAGGATCGCGGGCCTTCGAGTAGGAGTCGTCACAGGCTCCGAACGAAGTAAATTCCCTTGTCTTTCTGTGTGTTTGTTTCTTTCCGCTGCGTTAATTACTCTACGAACATTTTACGATTCCGATAATCGAACAAATAGCCGCGAGCGCTATTCACCCCCCCTCTAGCGCGTCTCGATCCAACAATTGGTATCAGAGCGGGGTCGTTTTGAATTGGTGCAACCACCTTTCAAAACAAATTTTTCGCAGTTTTTTTTCGTTTTCGGAGTCGAATTAGAATTTAGCCTTATAGCTATATTCTAATTTCTGTTTCCCTCGAATCGACTTTTGCTCGAAGTAGGTGCAACACCACTCGAGTTCGTTTTTATTATTCTTTATTCCAGCACTACTAATCCAAGACTTAGTCTTGGAACATATTCTGTTGTTTTCTTTTGTTACATATTATAAATGGCCCAACAAGAGGGTTTCAGCACTGTACGCCCCCCGCTATTCTCCGGAGAGGATTTTGGCTACTGGAAGGGAAGAATGGAAACGTATCTAAAGATACAATTCGAAACGTGGATGATCATAAAGACGGGACTGAAACTGGCAAAACACCACCCTGCGAGAAGTGGGACGCTTCTTTAATAAAAAAGGTTGAAGCCGACGCCAAAGCTACCTGCACCCTCCAGTGTGGTCTTACCAAAGAAGAACTCAACAGAGTTGGCCCGTTCTCTTCTGCAAAGGAGCTCTGGGAAAAGCTAATCGAACTCCACGAAGGCACTGACGACACCAAGGTAAGTAAAAGAGATCTTTTACTTAATAAATTATATAATCTAAAAATGCAGGAAGGCGAAACGGCGAGTTCTCTTCACGCGAGAATACAAGACATCCTTAACTCTCTTCACGGAATTGGCCAGAAGATAGAAAATCGGGACGTAATAAGGTATGCTCTAAACTCGTTTCCAAGGAATACATTGTGGGCATCAATGGTAGATGCCTACAAAGTTTCCAAGGATTTATCTTCTTTAAAACTAAATGAACTTTTTAGTGAATTTGAACTTCATGAGCAGACTAATGCACAGCCTACCGAGAAAGGTATTACGTTGGTTGCAGGTACAAGCCGAACCCGGGAACCGAGACCACGACGGAGAACCGAACCAGCATCAGAAGCTGAACCAGACTCTGATGATGAAGAAGGTGACATTACAACCGAGCTGGTAAATCTCGTGAAGAAGCTCTACAAGACGAAAGGATTCGACAAAAGAGATCTAAAGAAGGCAGTGAAATCAAAGGAAGGCCCACAAAATACAAAGATGAAGTTTGAAGTTACATGCTACGGGTGTAACCAAAAAGGGCACATCAAAATCAACTGCCCTAACCTGAAGGAGATCAAAAAGCAAAGAAGGAAAAAGGTCCTTAAGGCAACATGGGACGAATCTTCATCAGAGGACGACGACGACGAGCTCGAACAAACGAGTCTACTCGCATTAATGGCCTGGGACCAAGTCGTCGAATACGGATGCGAGAGCGAGTCTGAGGCAGAGTCCGAGCAAAGCCACGGATCCGTATCCGTTTCCGAAGGACCAGACCCCGCTGTAAGTATCTCCCGGTTGAACATTTTAGTTAGCTATTTATTGCGCAAATTAGCTAAGTCAAACCTGAAAGTTAAGTCACTTCTAAAGGAAGTAAGTGTCCTTAAAGAAGTGGCTAACACCAAACCCATACCTGACCAAAGTCAGACTGAATTTCCGACTCAAGTTCAAAAACTTGAGGAAGAAAATTCAAGTTTAACAAATAAGGTTAAAGATTTAGAAAATACCTTAGAACGGTTTACTTTGGGCTCCAAGAATTTGGACTTGATTCTTGGGACACAAAGAGCCGTCTACAACAGAACTGGGTTGGGATACAAAAGTAAATATAGATTTTATTTATCACTAATAAACAAACAAAGTATTAAATCAGTCCAAGCATGGGTCTCCAAGTCTAACTTGGTCAATCAAGTTGGACTTGGCCAATACTGGGTTCCGAAGGATCAAATATACTACCTCGATAGACCATATCGAGGTCATGATCCAGGGGGAGCAAAAAGAAAAACAATCCTAAAAATTTAAAATTCAAAATTCGAAATTAAAATTAAAAATTAAATTCAAAATTCGAAATTGAAATTAAAAATTAAATTCAAAATTCAAAATTCGAAATTAAAATTGAAATTAAAAATTAAATTCAAAATTCAAAATTCGAAATTAAAATTAAAAATTAAAAATTAAATTCAAAATTCAAAATTCGAAATTAAAATTAAAAATTAAATTCAAAATTCGAAATTGAAATTAAAAATTAAATTCAAAATTCAAAATTCGAAATTAAAATTAAAAATTAAAAATTAAATTCGAAATTGAAATTAAAAATTAAAGTTAAATTCAAAATTCGAAATTGAAATTAGAAATTAAAGTTAAATTCAAGATTCGAAATTGAAATTCAAAATTAAATTATAAATTCAAAACTCAAAATTAAAATCAACTTCAAAATTAAGTTATAAATTCAAGATTTGAAATTAAATTAAAATAAAGATGGAGGATCCAGACTCGCTGGCACCCCCAACTAAACTACCCGGCAGGGTAACTGAACCTAATCTACCCGAAATGGGTAAAACAAGAGTAGATTACCCGGCAGGGTAATTAAGGTTAGATTAAAACGGACTAAGGCCCACAGTACTGGTGAAGTTTTTGGATGATAGTACGTTAGGGAAACTTGGGCATCGCATGTCTAGGAAGATATGACTTCGACCTGGTGCATTTGGCCAAGTGGAACTGACCGAAGCTACCCTTAAATGGATCCTGACTAGTTAGACCAAGGATTGGTATTAAGTTCAATGGGTAGGACTATTTGGAAAACCTCAAAGGCATGGTTACTTTAATGAGCTCCTTGTAACTCACCATAGCCCAGAAGTTTATCCAAAGAATGCTTACTTGTTGAACCCAAAGCCAAATCTGAATCTAACACAAAGTTAAACCAAACTCCTGAATTCAACAATAAATCATCTCACATCAATCATAGGATTCCCTGATTGAAAATTTAGATCGGGTGAGATGACTAAGTTTTAAAAAATATTTTAAAACTCAATTTCAAAATTATTTTAAAAACTTAAATTTTAAAATTATTTTAAAAAAAACTTAAATTTCAAAATTATTTTAAAAAAAAACTTAAATTTCAAAATTATTTTAAAAAACTTAAATTTCAAAATTATTTTAAATTTCAAAATTATTTTAAAAACTTAAATTTCAAAATTATTTTAAAAAAAAACTTAAATTTCAAAATTATTTTTAAAAAAAACTTAAATTTCAAAATTATTTTTAAAAAAAACTTAAATTTCAAAATTATTTTAAAAAAAAACTTAAATTTCAAAATTATTTTAAAAAAAAACTTAAATTTCAAAATTATTTTAAAAACTTAAATTTCAAAATTATTTTAAAAAACTTAAATTTCAAAATTATTTTAAAAACTTAAATTTCAAAATTATTTTAAAAAAAAACTTAAATTTCAAAATTATTTTAAAAACTTAAATTTCAAAATTAATTTCAAAAACTTAAAGTTCAAAATTATTTTTAAAAAAACTTAAATTTCAAAATTATTTTAAAAATTCAATTTCAAAACTCCTTCGAAATTTATCTCTAACAAGTTTACTTCAATTTAACTATCGTGAAATCCATTAAAACAATTCAACCACTTCCTATGTAGGAATTGGATCAATGGATGTTGGATAGTGGCTGCTCCAGACACATGACTGGAGATAAATTGAAGTTTACTAAACTCACATACAAGAACTTAGGATCAGTTGCATTCGGTAACGAAGGTCAACTTAAGGTAATCGGAAAAGGTAATATCGAACTCAACTCCGATTTTATTATTCGAAAAGTCCTTTTAGTTGAAAATTTCAAGTTTAATTTACTAAGTATAAGTCAATTGTGTGATAGCGGATACTTAGTAACTTTTGACAAAACCAGGTGTTTAGTTAAAAACATTGAAAATCCTGAAATCTTACTTAAAGGACTTAGGATAAATAATATGTATTCAATTAATCTACCGACATCCTCAACAAAGTGTTTTCTAACACAAGAAGAGGAAACTGCTTTGTGGCACAGAAGATTGTGTCACACTCACACTAGACTCATTTCAAAAATGAGTCATAATGGTCTAGTTAAAGGTTTACCAAACCTAAAATTCATTGAAAATTCTATCTGTAATGCTTGTCAACAAGGAAAACAAACTAAGTCAACACACAAATCAACAAATCTTGAAAGAACCAGCTCCTTACTTGAGCTCCTTCACCTTGACTTATTTGATTCACATGGAGCTAAATCACTAAGCAAGAACCAGTATTGCTTAGTAATAATTGATGACTACTCTAGATTTTCATGGGTAAAATTCCTAAAAACTAAAGATGAAACCTATGAAATATTTAGTAACTTTTGTAAATTAATAGAAAATGAAAAAGATACTAAAATTAAAAGAATAAGAAGTGATCACGGAGGGGAATTTGAAAATCATAAATTTACCCAATTTTGTAAAATAAATGGATATCAACATGAATTTTCATGTCCTAGAACCCCCCAACAAAATGGTCTAGTGGAACGTAAAAATAGAACTCTACAAGAAGCCGCTAGAACCATGTTAAATGAATATAATTTAAATCACCAATTTTGGGCAGAAGCAATAAATACTGCAAATCATATTCAAAACCGAATTTTGATCAACAAATTTCACAAGAAAACCCCTTATGAACTATATTATCATAAAATTCCTAACTTAAATTATTTAAAAGTATTTGGATGTAAAGTTCACATTTTAAATACTAAAGATTATTTAAGAAAGTTCACACCCAAATCTAACAAAGGAATATTTTTAGGATACTCCTCAAACAGTCGAGCCTATAGAGTCTACAATCAAAACACCCTAAAAGTTGAAGAAACAACTAATATAATATTTGATGAAGAAAATAATCTACCAAATATAAATGAGAATGTTGATATTGATCCAAGAAATATAGAAGATGATGAAATTCAACCAAATCTTAATAAACCAGAGGAACCAACCCCTGACCCACTTATAAGACCAACTAGGGCCAGTACCTCTCACCCATCTGATCAAATTTTGGGTGATCCAAATCTAGGAGTCAGAACTAGATTCTCCTATAGAATCCACAGTCAGATTGCCCTAATTTCTAAAATCGAACCAAAAACAATAGAAGAAGCACTACCTGACCCGGACTGGATCATAGCTATGCAGGAAGAGTTAGCCCAATTTGAGAGAAATCAAGTCTGGGAACTTGTATCTAAACCCTCAAATAAATCAATAATCGATACAAAATGGGTATTTAGAAACAAGCTAGATGATCAAGGCGAAATAATTAGAAATAAGGCTAGGCTTGTAGCTAAAGGATTTAGCCAAGTTGAAGGTTTGGACTATGATGAAACCTATGCCCCAGTAGCTAGGCTCGAATCCATTAGAATGTTGTTAGCCTATGCAGCAAACAAAGGATTTAAACTATACCAAATGGATGTCAAGTCAGCATTCTTAAATGGATTTATTAAGGAGGAAGTATATGTAAGCCAACCCCCAGGATTTGAGGACTTAGGATATCCTAATCATGTATTTAAGTTAAAAAAGGCCTTGTACGGACTTAAACAAGCCCCTAGGGCATGGTATGAATGATTATCAAATCACTTAATATCCAAAGGTTTCAACCAAGGTCAAATAGATCCAACTCTATTTGTAAAAACTGTAGAAAAAGACATCTTCATAGCTCAAATCTATGTTGATGATATAATTTTGGATCAAATAACTCTAAATTTTTAAAAGAATTTATTAGATTAATGGAAAATGAATTTGAAATGAGTATGGTTGGTGAACTTAATTTTTTCTTAGGCTTACAAATAAAACAAACTAAAGATGGTATATACATTTATCAAACTAAATATGCAAAGGAATTAATTAAAAAATTCTGCATGGAAAATTCAAAAATAATAAATACTCCAATGGCCACCAACATTAACATAGACTCTGACCCTGAAGGAAAACCAGTAGATCCAAAGTACTATAGGAGTGCCATAGGAAGCTTGCTTTACCTAACTGCAAGCCGACCCGACATATTATTTGCGGTTGGTATGTGCGCAAGATACCAATCTTGTGCAAAAGAGTCACATTTAACCTATGTTAAAAGAATACTTAGGTACATTAAAGGTACTCTAAATATAGGACTCTGGTACCCTAGAACTTGCACCTTTGACCTTCTTGGCTATTCTGACTCGGATTACGCCGGATGCAAGTTAGATAGAAAAAGCACAAGTGGTAGTTGTCAATTTCTAGGACAATGCCTAGTAAGTTGGTCAAGTAGAAAGCAACATTGTGTTGCTTTATCTACCACTGAAGCTGAATATATAGCCTTAGGTGAATGCACATCTCAATTGCTTTGGATGATGCACACTCTTAAAGACTATCAACTGAACTATCATAACACAAAAATCTCAATTGATAATATAAGTTCCATAAATTTAACAAAAAACTCAATTCATCACTCAAGGACTAAACATATAGAAGTGAAGCACCATTTTGTAAGAGATCATGTAGCTAAGGGTGATATTATACTCAACTATGTTGAGTCAAAATCAAATCTAGCTGACATCTTTACAAAACCCTTACCTGAACTTGAGTTCAGCTCACTTAGAAGACAAATAGGAATGTGTTGGGTAGAATAGACAATGTTTTTTTAATTGGGTTTATCATTTGCTTTTAAAATTCTAGGAAAATACTTATTTCAAAATTCCAATTTCTTAGAATTTTCAAAAATTCGGATTACGCCTAGGTTTTCCCCTAGATATCATGTACCCCTAGATTAAAGCCAGAGCATCTCACAATCACCTAGGTATACCTTGCTTGTGTTTGACAAACTTAGAATGGCGTGAGATGCATAGGGTACAGCCTAGACTCAGGAATGCTTATATTTGTGCATCGATATGAGTCTGGGCGTTAAACACATCATAAATAATAATCAAGTCAAGTCTTCCAGCTCTAGCCAACTCTAACTGGACCAAATGGACTTAATTTGACTAACCATGTGAAAGCTACTGCCCTCTAGGCAATCAGCAAGTAGCTAAAGGTTAGACAATTGGGAAAAGTGTGTTTCAATTTTTTTTAAGCATGATTGTACTTTAAGGTTCTAATCAAATTACCTTACCTGATTATTTTAAGGCTCTGATACTTAATCAAATTAAACTCAATAATTCAATTTGACTCATGCTTGGACTAGAAAACAAACTACTGCTACTCCCTCTGTCCTAAAACTAAATATTTTTCTTTAATATCAAAGTTTCTTCAAAATGAGTATCCAAAACTTAATTACAGTTTTTCAAAAAACTTGTCCATATAATTGAGTATTCAAATCTAGTCATCTTTTTATAATGTTTTAAAGTTATTTTTTTTAAGTGACCTCATATTTTATAACTTCTAAGCAAATCCTTTTATTGAAAATTCAAATACTCATATTTTCAAACTTAGTTAATTTTAAGACTATTTTAACTAGACTTAGTTAGATTGTACTCTAAACTTAGCTATTTGGCAAAATATTTTCTCAATACAAATCATTTCGAAGCTGAATATATAGCTAAGTATTTTCAAATTTGGCAAATTCCGAAATTCAAAAAGCTAAGTCGTTTTTGCTAAGAAGAAAATTTATCTTTTTCCCTTTTTGAAAAATTTACAAATCTACTTTCAAACTGGTTTATTTTTGATATATGGCAAAGGGGGAGAGTAGGTAAATTAAAGTTAAAGGAAAATTCAAAGCAGAGAGTAGGCAAATTAAAGTTAAATTCAAAGTATTTAATAAAAGGAGGGCTTTTATTAAGGGGGAGTCTAATATTACAAAGTACAAAGTTTCCAGCTTAACTGTTGTTGCATTTGAAGTTTATTTACTTGAGCTGGGTTAACTTTATGCAGTTATTACATATGTTGTTTTTTTCTTAACTTTGAATTACGTGTTGCCATAATCAAAAAGGGGGAGATTGTTGGTGCGGGAAGCATCCGACGATCGAACCTAAGTTTTGATAATGGCAAAGGATTCAAAGTTAAGGTGCTTTGTTGTCTGACAGCTTTTACTGAGTGTTTCAGGAAAGTCCTAACTGCAGTTAGGCAAGGCAAAACCCTAGGGGGTGGTAACCCTAGGTCATAGGGGGTGGTAACCCTATGAGGAAAGTCTTGGCAGGTCGATGGCTTCAGGCAAAAGTCCTAGGGGGTGGTAACCCTAGGTGAAAAGTCCTGGTGTCGCGAACCAGGTGAAAGTCTGAACTGGCCGGTGAAGCGGATGTTCAGCAGAAAGTCCGGAAGCATCGAGTGCCGAGCAAAAGTCCAGTCGATCTGGAGGATCATACTGGCAACAGGTAAATCTCCTGAGTGGAGTAGGTGAGGACGCGTTCCCCGTAGAGGGAACAGTAGGCGTCGGGTCGACCTAGGGTTTCCGGTAGGAAACCCGAAGTCAGACTCGGACAGTCCGGAGACTGTCTACACTTTATTTATCATGTGTACTGTGCTAACTTTGTTTTGCAGGGTATGTGTTTTGGACTAACACATTTTTCAGGAACAAAGGAGCAAGTTACAACTCGGATGAACAGTGTCCGAGGCGCCTCCATGGAGCTTGGAGACGCCTCGGGTGCAAAGGGGGACTGGAGGCGCCTTGAATGGAGCTCAAGGCGCCTTGGACCGGAGGTTGAAGGGGCCTTGGATAGGCTGAAGGCGCCTTGAACCAGATAGAGTTCGACCAGGTCAGTGCTGATCCACGCGGGTGACTCGGCTCGTTCAAGGCGCCTTGATGAACAGTATAAGGCACCTTGAACCCTCTTTATAAGGGGTCTCGACCAGCAGCTCTCAATAACTTCTTCCAAGCGATCTTTCTGCTACAAGCTGCTCACAAGACGATCCCGAAGTGCTGCTACGAGACACCGACGACCCGGAGCTCCGAAATCTTCAGATTACGATATTGTCGTCGGTATAACTGTACTTTTTCCATTATACTTAACTGTAATACTTGTACTCTTATCGAGCTTATAGTTGTTGCCCACGGAAAGTGATCAAGGATTGCGGGCCTTCGAGTAGGAGTCGTCACAGGCTCCGAACGAAGTAAATTCCCTTGTCTTTCTGTGTGTTTGTTTCTTTCCGCTGCGTTAATTACTCTACGAACATTTTACGATTCCGATAATCGAACAAATAGCCGCGAGCGCTATTCACCCCCCCCCCTCTAGCGCGTCTCGATCCAACAGGGTTCTCCCTCTTGGGGGAACTCTAGTTCTTCCATCTTCGCTGATCCGTCCACCTCCAAAGCGAGGATTGCATCCAAGAAGACCGGTGCTACGTGGATAAGCTTTCTCTTCTCTTCTCTTCTCCTTATATTTTGAGTTGTAGATTACTTTACTTCTTGTTTCTTGGTTGTATTCTCTTGCAATGGAGTAGATCTCTAGATCCAAGATGTAGGAAGTAGCTATGATATGATTGTGGATGTATAAACTATGTATTTAGATATTTCCTTATTCAATGAAGTGTTATGTCATGTTCTATTTGTATTGTGCCTTCTATGTGTTTGATGAAGTGTGTATATGGTGCAAATATGTAGATGTGGATTGATTGTGGATCTTGTAGAGGGATACCCTATATCGTATGACTGAGGGACGCTAGTGATAGGCAGATCCCACTAACGGATGTCTAGGGTATTATCTTGAAAGGAGAAGTAATTCTCTATAAGGAAGTAGGTAGTCATAGTCAATTGTAATCCTCATCTCTATGTTTATTAAGTAGTGCATGTGTTCCTATGTTGTATGACCGAGGGACGCTAGTGACAGGTAGATCCCGCTAACGAACTTCATAGGAATCATTTCTATTTAATTGCAAGGGATGTTGATCTAACTACCCTACCTGTTGTCCACTGCAAGGGAGAGCCGGTAACTTTCTACATGTGCATAAGAATGGAGGTAAGGAGATGAATAATGCATAGGGTCATTAATTAGCATCATAGTGAAATCGAAATCCTAGTATCTATCCATCCTCAAATTTAAATCTCTCTCTTTCTCTACTCTTTATATTTTATCTTTCCTTCACTCTCTCTTTTCCAACTAACATTCAATTATCTAGATAGCTCACTGTGCAAAGTTAACTAGTACTTAATCAACAGTCTCTGTGGGTTCGATATCTTTTGTATTACTAACGACGTAACTGTGCACTTACGGTTTGTAACAACTAGGAATAATTAAGAGTAATGTCTATATGTACTACAGGCTCCCACTATTAATTTAACCAATTGATATGTTGTAGACTAAAACCTACTATCCTAGAACATTATTATACTTATTCATTCGACATTGAATTGAAACAAATATAATTACAAACTTTATCTTTTATTAATAAAATATGATACAACAATGTCTTATCAATCATCTCATAATTGGTACTAGAGCAAATACTAACAAGTCCAACACCCGTTGAGAGAATGGGGTTACGATCCATTTCAGGGAGCTATCACTGGTTATGGCCTTTCCCTTGTACTTATCCTGCATAAGTGCTTCTCCAGAAGACTCCTGGAGTGCTCTTCCTTGACCCCAACTATTCAAACGATGTGCAAAAAAATGCTCGGGGGCATTGAGTTGGTGAGAGAGGTGCAGGAAGCGAGCGAGCAGGGACTTCCTCTTGGATTCCTCTCTCTCTTTGATGGGTTGTCGTTGACGTTGCTGGGTTTGGTGGTGGCAACGTGCCCCCAATGTTGCCTTGTTGTTGTTCTTGAAGTAATTTTTGCACTCTAACATTGATGAGCAACTCTAAATCTTCTTGTGTTAAGGTAACAGTGTTGAGTTTTCCAGCCTCTTCCATCTCGTAGCTTCAGATTCAGGTGAAGATTCCCACAGATGACGCCAAAGTTGATCCTATCTGAAAGTTGAGGAGATGGCACATTGGCTCAGGTGAATGGTTTATTGACGAAGGGTTGATCCTCCGATCTAGGATAAAGCTCTCAACGATCATGCACACCACCAGATGATCCAACGAAACATTAGTGACTAAAGACCGGGAAGGGGTCTCTAGCAAGGTCTTCCGACGCTCAAGTTAGTGCAGTTTCCTTGCAAGTGGAAGAAAGAGAACAGTAGTGGATATGCGAATGAATGTCTCGGATGTGAGAATTGTGTACCTTGTCAACGAAAAGGACTCCCCCCTTTTTATACCACCTCCCATGATCTCCATGACCATGAGGTGGCTTCATGCGTCAAAGTTTGTTAGGTAATTCTTCGAAGAGCTTCCGAGGAATCTTTTTACCCACAGATGTACCTTTTTTATCGTTTATAACTTAAACCCTTTTTTGAAGTCGTTAGCGGGAGATGCTGTTATAGATGCATCATCGATGAGAAATCAGATAAACTCTAGAGGAGTTTTTAAAGGAATATTCCCTAACAACTATGTTAAGCTATTGAAAGGTTTTTGTTTGTTTGTCTGCTGAATATATCTCAGTCGGTCTGTAAGGCCAACCGTATTACTTGTCATTGTATTCTATTATAGTATCTCAGTCAGTCCCTAAGGTTGGCCGTATTGCTTGTCATTGTATCAATATGTCCTGTCATATGTTAAATACTGCAGGGATCTATTCTAATATAGTGCCCACAGTGTGCCAAAGCTTCATTCAAGAAATCACATGGTAGATTATGCAGGTTAGAGCTTTCTTTTAGAGACAAGATAACATTTATTGACTAAAACTCGGTAAACATGTGCCTGACCAAACGGATATGCAGAGTTTTTTAAGGGTAAGTGTCTTTAAGCTCGCCCAGTCTTTACCCGGTCGGGCGTACAAGGGAAGCCTTGTGTTCGATCGATCTTCGTCTAGCTGGTCTTATATTAAGATTTTTATAAGACCAAGTATCTCTAAGTCTATCCGGGCTTTGCCCGCCCGGGTGTTCCCAGAGAACTTTTATGTTCGTTCGACCTACATCCGACCGATCATATATTAAAAGATATATATAAGGTTAAGTATTTCTGGGCTCGCCCGGGCTTTGCCCGGCTAGGTATTCATAGAGAACTTTTATGTTCGTTTTGTTGGTGCAACCTTAGGTCAAGGTTGACCTGGTTGACCTGACTCGAGTTGACCTGACTCGAGTTGTATTTTGATGTTTGACGAGAATAGAAAAGTTCTATTCTGATGTTTGACGAGAATAGAAAAGTTCTATTCTGATGTTTGACGAGAATGGAAAAGTTATATTCTGATGTTTGACGAGAATAGAAAAGTTGTATTCTGATGTTTGACATAATACAAACTTGGGAGATTGTGGGTGCAATCTTTGGTCAAGGTTGACCTGGTTGACCCGAGGTGAGTCGACCTGATTCGGGAAATCCTGGTAAGTGAAGCCAGGTGAAAGTCCTGGTGAGTGAAGCCAGGCAATTGGAAAGTCCTGGTGAGTGAAGCCAGGCAAGGGAAATCCAGATAGGTCAAGGTTAACCAGACATCTGGTGAAAAGTCCAAGCAGGGTGCTTGGCACGAGAAAAGTCCAAGTATGGAGACTTGGCACGAGAAAAGTCCAAGTATGGAGACTTGGCACGGAAAAGTCCAAGCAGGGAGCTTGGCACAGGAAAAGTCCAAGTATGGAGACTTGGCACGGAAAAGTCCAAGTATGGAGACTTGGCACGGAAAAGTCCAAGCAGGGAGCTTGGCACAGGAAAAGTCCAAGTATGGAGACTTGGCACGGAAAAGTCCAAGTATGGAGACTTGGCACGGAAAAGTCCAAGCAGGGAGCTTGGCACGGGAAAAGTCCAAGTATGGAGACTTGGCACGGAAAAGTCCAAGTATGGAGACTTGGCACAGGAAAAGGCCAAGCAGGGAGCTTGGCACGGGAGAAGTCCAAGTATGGAAGCTTGGCATGGGAAGTCGGAGAGGGCTCGGTAGCTCGTTCTCCGGACTAGGTCAGAGAGGGCTCGGGAGCTCATTCTCTGGACAAGACGAAGTCGGAGAGGGCTCGGCAGCTCGTTCTCCGGACTAGGTCAGAGAGGGCTCGGGAGCTTGTTCTCTGGACCGGACGAAGTTGGAGAGGGCTCGGTAGCTTGATCTCCAGACTAGGTCGGAGAGGGCTCGGGAGCTCATTCTCTGGACCGGATTAAGTCGGAGAGGGCTCGGTAGCTCATTCTCCGGACTAGGTCAGAGAGGGCTCGGTAGCTCGTTCTCTAGACCGGGAAGACTTTAGGGTTTAGGGCTGGGAAGCTCTAAGGCATTGGATCGGTCTGGTGACCGATCCAGTGATACTATGATTGTCTGGATCGGTCTGGTGACCGATCAGTAACCAAACAGAATGTTTCTGTGAGTTAACTGATCGGTCTGCAGACCGATCAGGAAACGTTCAGGAGGCAGAGAACAAGGATAGCTGACCGGTCTGGGGATCGATCAGGCCTCGAAGCCAACTCTCACAGAGAGTTGGCTGATCGGTCTGGGGACCGATCAGCCTAGGGCCTGATCGGTCCACAGACCGATCAGAGCCATCCTGGACCGATCAGGTTGGAGCCTGATCAGTCCAGGCCTAGCCGTTGCGATACAACGGTTAGATTTCTCTGCGTCTTCTTTGTCTTCTTCGCAAGTGCAGATTATATAAAAGCCTCTACAGTGAAGGTGCACTAGACTTCTTCTTCCTCACTACTGCGATTTGAGCTTTGCTGAAGCTTCGCATGAGCTTCGTGCTAGTTTTCTAGCTGCTGGAGCCGTGAAGCTGCTGCTTCATCAACGGACTCCGACGAGAAGGCAAGCAAGTGTGTTTACAATTTCTATTGTTCTTGTTTGTTTCCTCTATTGTTGTACTCCTCTATTTTGCTGTTGCAAAGACTTTGTGGTGAGGTTTCTCCACCCAGAAGGAGTTCATATTAGCCGGTTATCCGGGGTTTCATCCACCGACGGATTGATAGGCTTCATCCACCTTACGGACACGCCGGGGAGTAGGAGTATCATCTCCGAACCTCGTTACATCGCTGCGTCTAAGGTTTGATCATCTTCGTTTCGTTTCTATTGTTTTATTTCCGCTACGCTAACTTGATTTGTAGAAAGAAACGCGAATTTGGGGTCGGCTATTCACACCCCCCCCCTCTCTAGCCGCATCCGAAGGTCCTAACAAGTGGTATCAGAGCGAGGTTGCTCTTCGTCGGATTAACACCCGGGGGAGCACAAGCTAGAGAATGGATCGACTCGGAGAAGACATCACGATTCCACCCTTCTACGAGTGCTGCGACTTCGCGTATTGGAATGTAAGAATGAAGTATTTTCTTATGACTAACCTTGAAAATTGGAATTGTGTACAAGTAGGTTTTACTCCTCCGATGGATAAGGAAGGAAAACCTCTCGAGAAGAAGAAGTGGACGAAGGAACAAATCCACCAATCCACAATCAACGATGAGGTAACGAAAATCATTGAATTTTCTTTGCCTAATGATATTTTGTGTAAGATAGGTGGATACAATGATGCCAAGGAGTTGTGGAACAACTTGGCTAAGTTCCATGAGGAGAGCTCCAATTCAAGTCATGAAGAGGAGTCAAGTGAGCCAAGTAGCTCACATCATGGAGATAGGGAATTAGAAGTTGAGGGCTACTCAACATCTAAGGAAGAAGAGGAGGAGAGTTCTTCTTCAAGATTGGAGCAAGAAGAAGGAGCTTCTACCTCCGGAAGGGATGAAGAAGAGAGCATACATCTATCCTCAACCCTAGGTAACTCAAGCAATCTAATTTCAAATAAATTACATATAATGTGCTTTGAGTGTAGGGAATTTGGGCATTACAAAAGTAAATGTCCAAAGAGGATTAAGAAGACTCCACCGGCGCCAAAGGTCAAAAAAGCCGGAGTCCCGATACGCAAGGGCAAGGAGCACGTGGTGTGCTTCCAATGCAAGCGAAGGAGACATTATAGAAGTCAATGTCCGAGGGGGAGGCAATCTCACAAGGACAAGAGACCAAGCACGTCTATAGGGGGAGCTAAGGCAAACCCTAAGGTACCCTTTAAGGCACATTATTGCAATTCTAATAAGACACATGCTAGTAGCCTTATTGCAATTGTCAATAATAATAAGCATGATAATCGATATATGTGCTTAGGTGCCAAACATGCTAGCCTAGATAAGGACAATGCTAGAAATGCCAACCCTAGAATTAACTCATCTAAGGTTAAGGAAAACCTAGATAGGAATCCCAAAATAACTAGACATATGCCTAGGAATACCTCAAAGAAAAATGACAAATTAAAGCTTGAGGTATTAGAGAAGGAAAATCAAGTCTTGAGGTCAAGACTTGACACCTTAGAAAAGGCTCTTAAGAATTTGGAGAAAGACTCTCTAGGGTCTAAGGGTCAAAAATCAAAGCCCAAGAACATGAGAAGTTTGGGTCACAAACCTAAGACTCAAGTGGTCAAGCCCACTTATCATAATGTTTCATTCGATTATGGAACAAGACCTAGGGCTAGAAAGACCATCACCAAGGTCACAAGGGGAGTCACCCCTAGAGTTGATCTTGATGAGTCCCAAATGACCAAGGCTTTAAAGCCTAGGAGGGTTGCTAGGGAAGTCATCCCTAGTGAATATTTAGTGAACCCAATGAGCTCAAATAGGTTTTGGGTTCCTAGGAGCGTGATTTCATCACGCTAGATGGTTTAGGGTGTGCCCACCTTATTTTGATAGGTAGTTAACCTAATCATGGCAAAAGGTGGCACTTTAGGAATTTTCAAGGTGTAATCAAGCCTTGAAAATGAAATGGAAAGTTATTCCTAAGGTGATTAGGATGTGCCAACTGTTAGGATCGACGGTCGCGGCTAGAGAGGGGGGGTGAGAATAGCCGACCCCAAATTCGCGTTTCTTTCTACAAATCAAGTTAGCGCAGCGGAAAAATAACAACAGAAACGTAAATGGAGAAGTCAAACCTCAAGCACAGCGATGTAACGAGGTTCGGAGATGAAACTCCTACTCCTCGGCGTGTCCGTAAGGTGGACAAAGCCTATCAATTCGTCGGTGGATGAGACCCCGGAAAACCGGCTAATATGAACTCCTTCTTCTCGTCTGGAGTCCGTTGATGAAGCAGCAGCTTCACGGATGCCAGCAGCTAGAAAACCAGCACGAAGCTCACGCGAAGCTTCAGCAAAGAGGAGCTCAGCAAAGCTCAAATCGCAGTAGTGAGGAAGAAGAAGTAGTGTACACCTTCACTGTAGAGGCTTTTATATAATCTGCACCTGCGAAGAAGACAAAGAAGACGCAGAGAAATCTAGCCGTTGTATCGCAACGGCTAGGCCTGGACCGATCAGGCTCCAACCTGATCGGTCCAGGATGGCTCTGATCGGTCTGTGGACCGATCAGGCCCTAGGCTGATCGGTCCCCAGACCGATCAGCCAACTCTCTGTGAGAGTTGGCTTCTAGGCCTGATCGGTCTGTGGACCGATCAGGCCCTAGGCTGATCGGTCCCCAGACCGGTCAGCCATCCTTGTTCTCTGCCTCTGAACATTTCCTGATCGGTCTACAGACCGATCAGTTAACTCACAGAAACATTCTGTTTGGTTACTGATCGGTCACCAGACCGATCCAGACAATCAGAGGATCACTGGATCGATCCACTGATCGATCCAGAGCTTGGTTTTTGCCCAAACCAAGTCCCAAGCTTTCCAAACCAATATCCGGTCAACCTTGACCTATTGGTATCTCATGCTTAGCATATGGTCACTCCCTTGACCTGCTAAGACTCCCTACCAAGTGTCCGGTCAATCCCTTTGACCCACTTAGACTTTTCTCTTCGTGCCAAGTATCCGGTCACTCCCTTGACCTACTTGACCTTCACAACACCAGATGTCCGATCAGCCTTGATCCATCTGGATTTTTCCTTGCCCGGCTTCACTCACCAGGACTTCCCAACTGCCTGGCTTCACTCACCAGGACTTTCCCTTGCCTGGCTTCATTCACCAGGACTTTCACCAACTGCCTGGCTTCACTCACTAGGACTTTCCCACTGCCTGGCTTCACTCACCAGGACTTTCACTTTCACCTAGCTTCACTCACTAGGGTTTTCACCTGGCTTTACTCACCAAGATTTCCAATCTCCCTGGCTTCACTCACCAGGACTTTTCCGTCTGCCTGGCTTCACTCACCAGGACTTTCCATCTGCCTGGCTTCACTCACCAGGACTTTCACTTTCACCTAGCTTCACTCACTAGGGTTTTCACCTGGCTTCACTCACCAGGATTTCCAATCTGCCTTCCTGATCTAGAGAACGAGCTACCGAGCCCTCTCTGACTTTCACTTCCGGTCCAGAGAACGAGCTACCGAGCCCTCTCTGACCTAGTCCGGAGAACGAGCTACCGAGCCCTCTCCGACTTCCACTTGCCAAGTTCCCATACTTGGACTTCTCCGTGCCAAGTCTCCATACTTGGACTTTCTCCCGTGCCAAGCTCCCTGCTTGGACTTTTCCCGTGCCAAGCTCCCTGCTTGGACTTTTCCGTGCCAAGTCAACTCACCTCGGGTCAACCAGGTCAACCTTGACCAAGGGTTGCACCCACAACCTCCCAAGTTTCTGTTCTTGTCAAACATCAAGATACAACTTGAGATCAGGTCAACCAGGTCAACCTTGACCTAAGGTTGCACCAACAATCTCCCATCAAAATACAACTCTTCTGTTCTCGTCAAACATCAAAATACAACTCGAGTCAGGTCAACTCGAGTCGGGTCAACCAGGTCAACCTTGACCTAAGGTTGCACCAACAATCTCCCCCTTTTTGATGTTTGACAAAACCATAACCTAACTTAGGTTTTCTAATGTTCTTCCTTGAACATTCTCCCCAAACCTACACTCTCCCCCTTTTTGACACACATCAAAAAGAGTGAATCAAGGTTAAGAGTTTCTTTCTAATGAAGGTCCCATACCTTTCATTGAAATCCTTAATTTCCCCCTTGATACTAAGGTCAACAATTAACTTAGTGATAATCTCATATCACTCAAGTCTTTAGGAGTAAAAACTCCCCCTAAAAGTCAACTCCCCCTTGACTAATAGGTAAAACTCCCCCTAAAGGTCAACTCCCCCTTGACCATTGCACCAACAATGTCTTGGAGAGTTTCAAGCCTTTAGAAATCCAAAACACCAACTCCCAGCTGAAATTTCAGACAAAATAGTCGAAAATCAGCAAGTTGGCACGCGCTGATCGGTCACCTGACCGATCAGACTTTCACTGGATCGGTCTGGTGACCGATCCAGACTCCCCTGGACCGATCAGGATCCCCTCTGATCGGTCCACAAATCTCTGATAAGGATTTCTGATTTTTCTCCCGAAATTCAGAAACTCCTAGAAAATCACAGAAAATTCCAAAAATTGTAAAATTTTAAGGGTGCATTCCTCATAACATATATTATCACGGAAAAATAATTTTCGATGAAAATAACTTCCATTTTCAAAACTTGATACAAAGTTCGAAAAACTTTGAAATAGTTCAAGTTTAACTCAACTTTGTATCAACTTGCTCAATGATGAATGCTATCACTAAAAAAGCTTCATCAAGGTTTTTCAAATCAATTTTAAAATGATTTTAAACCCTTTAATTTAGGACCACAATCTTAGGGCTAAATGTACATGACTTGTACACAAGCTTTCCCTATGATCCTCAATTTAGAATTAGGCTCATCTAGGTACAAGAGCTATGCACCTTGATCCTAACTCATAATCCTAATATCTCACACACATCTAAGGTGTATCAAACACATCCAAGTCAATTTTGATGTGAGATATGGGTTTAGGTCATCTTAAGCTAAGTTCTCATGCATTTTCTAGACAACAATTTGATTTCCATATCAAATTGAGTTTTTATCCTTAAATCAATTTAATTGATCATACATGCAAGAGATGATGACATGGCATAAAATAATATCATAAGTGAACATATGTGCCAATGTCATGATGTCATGTCATAAAGTATGAAACTTAAATAAGGCATGACATATAACTAACCTAAGTATTATCATGACATTTCAAATGATAATAAATTAAATATGATGTCATGACATGGCATATGACAAACAATACATGGTAAATAATATATAAAGGTATAGAAAATACCTAATTCTAGCCTTAGTTGCCATTTTTGATAATTTTGATCATTTTGCCATAAATTCCATATTCCTAAGTGTAATAGACCTAAAATCATATACTAAAGATTTTTAGATCACTATGTGCCAATTAGATTGACCCTAGAGAATTCCTCGAATATGGTTGGCACATGCTAATCACTTTAGGAATAACTTTCCATTTCATTTTCAAGGCTTGATTACACCTTGAAAATTCCTAAAGTGCCACCTTTTGCCATGATTAGGTTAACTACCTATTCAAGTAAGGTTGGCACACCCTAACTCATCTAGCGTGATGAAATCACGCTCTTAGGAACCCAATACCTATTTGAGCTCATTAGGTTCACTAAATATTCACTAGGGATGACTTCCCTAGCAACCCTCCTAATGACCCTCCTAGGCTTTAAAACCTTAGTCATTTGGGACTCATCAAGATCAACCCTAGAGGCGATTCCCCTTGTGACCTTGGTGATGGTCTTCCTAGCCCTAGATTTTGTTCCATAGTCGAATGGAACATTGTGATAAGTGGGCTTGACCACTTGGGACTTAGGTTTGTGACCCAAACCTTTCATGTCCTTGGACTTGGGTTTTTGACCCTTAAACCCTAGAGTTGACTTCTCTAAATTTTTAAGGGTCTTTTCTAAAGTGTCAAGTCTTGACCTCAAGACTTGATTTTCCTTTTCTAGTACCTTAAGTTTTAATTTGTCATTTTTCCTTGAGATATTCCTAGGCATATGTCTAGTTGTTTTGGGATTCCTACCTAGGTTTTCCTTAACCTTAGATGAGTTAGTCCTAGGGTTGGCATTTCTAGTATTGTTCTTGTCTAGGCTAACATGTTTTGCACCTAAGCACATGTATCGGTTTCTAAGATTATCATGCTTATCATTATTGACAATTGCAATAAAATTACTAGCATGTGTCTTATTAGAATTGCAATAATGTGCCTTAGAGATTACCTTAGGGTTTGCCTTAGCTCCCCCTATAGACGTGCTCGGTCTCTTATCCTTGTGAGATTGCCTCCCCCTTGGACATTGGCTCCTATAGTGTCCCCTTCGCTTGCATTGGAAGCACACCACGTGCTCCTTGCCCTTGCGTATCGGGACTCCGACTTTCTTGACCTTTGGCGCCGGTGGAGTTTTCTTAATCCTCTTTGTGTTGGAGTGTATACTGAAAGCCTAAGCTTTGTAAACATTCATTATGAATAAAGAATCACATTTGGTCTAATTATCTACATTTGTTTGTAGTTGTTCATTTAATTTATATTATAGATAACATAGTATGTGGTGTCACATACAGAAGATGATGTTATCAGTACCTTATAAATTATAAACAGTAGCTCACGACTAGAATGGAAAGGAACAAACCATTAGAAGGTCGTAGTGTAATTAGGTATTAGTTTATCTTGACTATATAATTACACTAGTACACTCAGAGTGTATTGAGTAGGACCATTTGAGGTCGTTCCTTTTATACTGACTTTATAAAGGAACAAAGACCTCAGTTATTATGGAAGTGTGTGCTCTTAATCCTAATATAATAACAAGCACATATGTTTGATATTTATTTCTTTAATTTATCAATGGGTGAGATTTAGTTCGATGAATCAATAAACCCGATAAATTGGGAAATGGTATCACTCATAGTGTGTGTTGTTGATTATAGAAGGAAACCGTGTCCTAGTGATACTAGGTTGATAATGTCCTCAAGAGGAGCTCATAAAGATTGTCATGTTAAACCCCGCAGTGGACTTAGTCCGACATGATAATAAGGTTGAGTGGTACTACTCTTGGATTTAGATATTAATTAAATGAGTTGTCAATAACTCACTTAATTAGTGGACATTCGATATCTTAAACACAGGAGACTAACACACTCATAATAAGAAGGAGCCCAAAATGTAATTTGGGATTGGTGCGGTAGTTCAATGATAGTTCTCTAGTGGAATGAATTATCATTGATAAAGTTAAGTTGTGTGTTCGGGACATGGGATGCTTAATTTTATCGGAGACCAAAACTAATTCCTCCTCTCGGTCCCTATCGTAGCCTCTTATTTATAGAGTACTATACCCACATATACCCACCTTCTATACCCACCTAAAGGGGTCGGCCAAGCTAGCTTGGGAACCAAGCTAGGGCCGGCCTATGTCGGCCCTAGCTTGAACCCAAGCTAGTAGGGCCGGCCATAATTAATTAAAAAGAAAATTTAATTTTAATGTTTATTATTATGTGGAAGATTTAATTTAAAAGAGAATTAAAATTAAAATATCTTTCTTGTAAAAGATTTACAAAAGATTAAAGAAAGAGATTAGATCTCTTTCCTTATTTGTAGATTGGAGAGATGTTTTATTTTCTCTTTAAAATTATTCACATGTTAATAAAATTAAAATTATAGATATTTCCTTTTATTAACCATGAAGAGATTTTAAAGAGAAATTTTATTTTTAAAATTTCCGAAACAAATAAGGAAAGTTTTAATTGTTGATTGAAACTTGTCCAATTTGCTTCCTATTGATTTGGCCGGCCATCATTGTTTAATTGGGGAAATATTATTTTATTGTTCTCAATTAAATCATGTCAAGGAAATTAAGGAAAATTTATTGTAATTAAATTTCCTAATTTACCTAGGCCAAGGAATATAAAAGAAGGGGTGAGGTGCCTTCACAAGACACAACATCTATTATTCCTCTCCCTCTTTGTTCCTTGGTGTGGTCGGCCATCATCTCCTTCTCTTCCTCTTGTGGTGGCCGAACCTCTCCCTCTCCCTTGGAGTTCTTGTGGTGGCCGGATACTACTTGGAGAAGAAGAAGAAGAAGGAGAGAAAGCTAGCATCTCTTGGAGCTTGGTTAGTATTTTGGTTTTTCTCCTTGGTGAAGCTTTTCTTTTGTGGCCGAACCTTGCTTGGAGGAGAAGAAGGTGGTTGGTGGTTTCTCATCTTGGAAGATCGTTGCCCACACAACGTCCGAGGTTAGAAGAGGAATACGTAGAAGATCAAGAGGTTTTTCTACAAGGTATAACTAGTAATTTCTATTTCCGCATCATGCTAGTTATTTATGGAAATAATACCAAATACAAGAGGCTTACGTTCTAGTATTTCGAATATGTTTTTTCGAAGTTGTGTTCTTTTGTTTCTTTCTTTTCCTTGTGATTTGATTGTTCTCTTTGGTTAACCTAAAGTTATTTTAGGAAATTAAATATTAGCTTTCTATTAAAGGTTTTGTCTAGTCGGTGGTGGTTGCTCCCATATCCAAGAAGGCCATGTGCCTCGCCACGTCAGTACTGGGAACCTTTTATGGAAATTAATATTTAATGGAATTAATAACTTAAGGAGACTTGGGTCGAACGTGTTAAGTTCCGCAGGAGATCCAAGTCAAAACCTAAAAGAACAAATAGATTAAGTTTTGGATCAAACGTGTTAAGTTCCGCAGGAGATCCAAAATTTAATTTAAAAGAACACATGGTAGCTAGGAAAAGGTTCAGATCTTTGTACAAAATTTTTGTACAGTGGAACCTATAGGCTTTCCGAGTAGCAACCAACAATTGGTATCAGAGCTAGGGTTTTGCCTCTGTGTATTTGGTATTTAGTTTAATTATGCACATGTCATACATAATTTAGGCAGGATAATAGTAGGATGTGCTAACTTTGTGGATGCAGGATCCAACTATTATGGCTTTTAATTAATTATGTGTGTGATTGGACCCTTGGACATGTCAAGGGCAATTTATATGTGTGTGCATGATTGTATTAAAATACAGGAGGAGTATTTAGTTTTATTAGGATTTTATTTTGATCTAGATACATGTACATTCCTTTTATGGAATATAGGATCAAAATGTAAAATTCTATTTATGTCATGGATCGAATCTTGCAAGGCGTGGAACCTTCTAAGGACCAGAGGCGCAGCGGAATGCGACAGATAGACCCGGTGGCGGTGGCCAAATATGGCAGCAGCTTCGGATGACAACACACGGAGGACAATTAAAGATAAAAGCCATAATAGTTGAAAATTAGATTTTCTATTTATTGCTTTTATATTGTGTTGTGTGTGCATGTTAGTTTACAAGTTTAGTAGGCTAGCATAGTTAAAATTCCTCATTTATAAATAACTAAGTGGGAGAGGGATTTTTAAGTAAATCCCATGGTCTCCATTACTGGTTTGTAAGTGATGCAAACAAGCTTGCGTTGGCTCGAGTGTCTTCCTCCATAACGGATGAGCTTGTTTGCGGATCACTAGAACAGACTTCCATTTTTGGATGACTATAGGAAGTTAATTAAGAGCGTGTGATCTTCCCCAACGGAAGGGGCATAATCTTATTAATGGACTTAGTGTCAAGTAATGGTGTACACTTAGACACATCTAATAGTATCCTCCCCAACGGAGTCACTGCTATTATTTGTGTGACCAAATAATACCAACTATTAATTTTATTTGTCAAAAAGTTAGGTTGACAAGATAATAAAATTAATGGGTTAAAACCCTCCTTTTACAAATGTTGAATTTGTATACGTCCACACTATCGTGGCATACAAAATTCACGGTGTTTTGAGGTGTTGGTTAATTTAAAATAGTATTGTTTGAGGAATCAATATTATTCTAAATTTAGAGTTCTGACCAAAAGTTATTTGTAATTCTTAGGATGACTTTCAACCCACTGTCCATCATACTACAACAAAATAGACTTACTGGTCCTAACTACATAGATTGGAAAAGGAACCTGGACATTGTTCTTACTACTGAAAGCTATAAGTTTGTACTGACTGAGCATTGTCCTGAAGCACCTACTGGTGAATCTACCCAAGAGGAGATTGAATATCATAGGAAATGGGTAAAAGCAGATGAGATGGCGCGGTGTTACATTTTGGCTTCAATGTCAAATGTATTGCAACATCAGCATCAAGATTTACCAACAGCCTATGATATTATGAATAATCTCAAGGAACTCTTTGGTCATCAGGATAGGGCTTCTAGACAAGAAGCCATGAGAAAGATAATGACACCACCATGCAAGAGGGTACCCGTAAGGGATCATATTCTAAAGATGATGGCTTATCCGAACGAAATACGGATCCTTGGAGGAGAAATTGATGGGAAACCCGGATCGATATGATCCTCCAACGCTACCTAGAAGTTTTGAGGTTCACTGAACTATAATATGAATAAAAGGATTTATTCATTAGGGGAACTACTGATAACTTCAAGAAGCAGAAGGGTTATTTCATCACAATGCTCAAATTCACTATGTCGAAAATGGTTCTACTTCTAAACCGAAGGAAAGAAGAAGAAGAAACAAGTTGGTTAAGAAAGAAAGTGAATAAATCTCAGTGTACGGGATTTAAAGGAATGAAGAAGTCAAGGGCAAGTGCTTCATCTACAAGCAGACATGAAGGCGGATCGTCCTCGTAAGAACCAAAACAAAGGTATATCTCATACTCTAGTTGTTGAAACATGTTTAGTGGTGTTATCTACCAGCACCTGGTGTGTAGATACGGAGCCATCGATCATGTCCGCAATTCCTTGCAGGGTTCCAGGAAACCCGACGACTATCTGAAGGGGAGATCAGTCTACATGGGCAATGCTACTAAGGTGGCACTGTTGCAGTGGGAGGCGTCTACTTATCTTTTAGTAGAAATAGAAATTTGGTTTTAAGAAATTGTCTTTATGTACCCGGTTTTAGAAAGAATTTAATTTTAGTTTCTAAACTGTTTTAGATGGATATTCGTTTCTTTCAGGAACGATGTAGTTATTAAAAGAAATAAAGTGATTATCTGCTCGTGCATTAGTTGGCAATTTGTATATTTTAAATCCAAATTCTTCCACAAAGCAAAACATGGAAATTTATAATTCATCTTCTAATTCTAATAAGAGAAAAGAACCTTGAAATGAACCAAGCATATCTTTGGCATCTAAGGCTTGGTCATATTAACTTAAGTAGGATTCAGAGGCTTATAGGCGACTTTGTTCATTAGAGTTGGAAAATTTTCCAACTTGTGAATCTTGCTTAGAAGGTAAAATGACCAAGAGGTCGTTCAAGGCCAAGGGGTATAGAGCCAAAGAAGTGTTAGAGTTGGTTCACTCTGATTTGTGTGGTCCTATGTCTGTCCAGGCAAGAGGAGGTTTTGAATATTTTGTCTCTTTCATAGACGATTATTCAAGATATGGATACATTTACCTAATGCGCCGCAAGTCTGAGTACTTTGATAAGTTCAAAGAGTACAAGGCTGATGTGGAAAAACATCTAGGTAAAAGTATCAAGACACTACGGTCTGATCGTAGTGGCGAATACCTCTTAGGAGAGTTTAGGAATTACTTATCAGAGGTCGGGATTCAATCCCAATTATCCGCACCTGGTACACCCAACAGAATGGTGTGGCAGAACGAAGGAATAGGACTCTTATGGAGATGGTTAGATCGATGATGAGTTATTCAGAATTACCAAATTCGTTTTGGGGATACGCTCTAGAAACAGCAGTGTACGTTCTGAACTTAGTACCTTCTAAATCAGTCTCTTCTACTCCCACAGAATTGTGGAATGGGCGAAAGCCCAGTCTAAGACATATTCAGATTTGGGGTAGTCCACACATGTGCTGAAACCATATGCTGATAAGTTAGAATCTCGTCAGAAGTTCGCGTGTTTGTAGGATATCCCAAAGGAACGAAAGGTGGTTTATTTTATAGTCCTAAGACCGAAGGTCATTGTTAGCACCAATGCCCGCTTTTAGAAGAAGACTATATAATGGATCACAAGCCCAATAGTAAAGTCGTTTTAGAAGAACTTAGAGGACATGTCTCTTCAGTACCAACAAGACAAGATGAAGTACCACAAGAGACCGCAACACGTGTCACACATGATACACAACCACGGACATTGCCTCGTCGTAGTGGGAGGGTTGTGAGGCACTGAAAGATTCATGTTTTGGGAGAGTCTTCGGACTTGATCCCGGGTAAACATGAACCTCCCCGATCATATGATTAAGCACTCCAAGATAAAGATGCGAGATCTTGGCAAAAGGCAATGAATTTTGAAATAGAGTCCATGTACTCTAATAAGGTCTGGAGCTTGTAGAACCACCGATGGTGTAAAAGCCGTTGGATGCAAGTGGATCTACAAAAGGAAAAGAGGGGATGGGAAGGTAGAAACCTTCAAAGCTAGGCTTGTTGCGAAAGGGTACACTCGAAAGAGGGAATCGATTATGAGGAAACCTTTTCACCGGTAGCCATGTTTAAGTCTATCCGGATACTCTTATCCATTCGCTCATATAGATTATGAGATTTGGCAAATGGATGTCAAGACTTTCCTTAATGGAAGTCTTGAAGAGAACATCCATATGAAGCAACCAGAAGGATTTATTGAAAAAGGCAAAGAGCATCTAGTATGCAAGCTCAATCGGTCCATTTATGGACTGAAGCAAGCTTCAAGGTCTTGGAACATCCGGTTTAATGAAGTAATCCAGTCATATGGATTTATTCAAAGTCCGGATGAGTCTTGTGTATATAAGAAGTGTAACGGAAACGTGGTGGTATTTCTTGTACTATACGTAGATGATATTTTGTTAATTGGCAACAATGTCAAGGTATTATCAGACGTAAGGGTATGGTTGTCCAAACAATTTGATATGAAGGACTTAGGAGAATGTGCACACATTCTTGGGATCAAAGTTATAAGGGATCGCAAGAAAAGAATGTAGTGTCTATCCCAAGCTTCATATATAGATACAATCCTTACTCGTTTTAACATGCAAGACTCCAAGAAAGGTTTCTTACCTTTTAGACATGGAGTAGCTCTATCTAAAGAGATGTCTCCAAAGACATCAAAAGAGATAGAGGACATGAAAGCAGTTCCTTATGCTTCGGTTGTCAGAAGCCTAATGTATGCAATACTATGTACTAGACCGGATATCTGTTTTGTCATGGGCATGGTTAGCAGATATTAAAGTAATCCTGGACAAGGATATTGGACTGCTGTAAAGCATATATTAAAGTACCTGAGAAGGACTAGAGATTATATGCTGGTTTACAAGTCTGAAGATTTGCTCCCTATGGGTTACACGGATTTTGACTTCCAATTAATAGATAGGGACAATAGTAAGTCTACCTCGGGGTTTGTGTTTACTTTAGGAGGTGGAGCCATTTCTATGGAGGAGTGTTAAGCGTAAATGCTTTTTCGGACTCAACCATGGAAGGCGAGTATGTAGCAGCCTCTGAGGCAGCCATAGAAGAACTTTCTAATGGACTTAGATGTGATTCTGGTTTGCCCAAGATCATCACAATTTATTGTGATAATAGCTTGCAAACTCGAAGGAACCACGAGCTCATAAGGCGAGTAAACATATAGAGCGCAAGTACCACCGATACGAGATATCATGAAGCGAGGAGAAGTTGTCATCGCCAAGATTGCATCACGGATAACCCGGCAGATCCTTTCACTAAGGCCCTTCCACAAAGCTTCGATCGGCATGTGGAGGAATGGGAATCGGATGTATGGTAGAAGATATGGCGACTTAGTCATTAGTATAAGTGGGAGATTGTTGGAGTGTATATGAAAGCCTAAGCTTTGTAAACATTCATTATGAATAAAGAATCACATTTGGTCTAATTATCTACATTTGTTTGTAGTTGTTCATTTAATTTATATTGTAGATAACATAGTATGTGGTGTCACATGTAGATGATGTTATCAGTACTTTATAAATTATAAATAGTAGCTCACGACCGTAATGGAAAGGAACAAACCATTAGAAGGTCGAGTGTAATTAGGTATTAGTTTATCTTGACTATATAATTACACTAGTACACTGAGTGTATTGAGTAGGACCATTTGAGGTCGCTTTTATCGACTTTATAAAGGAACAAAGACCTCAGTTATTATGGAAGTGTGTGCTCTTAATCCTAATATAATAACAAGCACATATGTTTGATATTTATTTCTTTAATTTATCAATGGGTGAGATTTAGTTCGATGAATCAATAAAACCGATAAATTGGGAAATGGTATCACTCATAGTGTGTGTTGTTGATTATAGAAGGAAACTGTGTCCTAGTGATACTAGGTTTATAATGTCCTCAAGAGGAGCTCATAAAGATTGTCATGTTAAACTCTGCAGGTGGACTTAGTCCGACATGATAATAAGGTTGAGTGGTACTACTCTTGGATTTAGATATTAATTAAATGAGTTGTCAGTAACTCACTTAATTAGTGGACATTCGATATCTTAAACACAGGGAGACTAACACACTCATAATAAGAAGGAGCCCAAAAATGTAATTTGGGATTGGTGCGGTAGTTCAATGATAGTTCTCTAGTGGAATGAATTATCATTGATAAAGTTAAGTTGTGTGTTCGGGACGAACATGGGATGCTTAATTTATCGGGAGACCAAAATCAATTCCTCCTCTCGGTCCCTATCGTAGCCTCTTATTTATAGAGTACTATACCCACATATACCCACCTTCTATACCCACCTAAAGGGGGCCGGCCAAGCTAGCTTGGGAACCAAGCTAGGGCCGGCCTAAGCAAGGTGGCGGCCCTAGCTGAACCCAAGCTAGTAGGGCCGGCCATAATTAATTAAAAAGAAAATTTAATTTTAATGTTTATTATTATGTGGAAGATTTAATTTAAAAGAGAATTAAAATTAAAATATCTTTCTTGTAAAAGATTTACAAAAGATTAAAGAAAGAGATTAGATCTCTTTCCTTATTTGTAGATTGGAGAGATGTTTTATTTTCTCTTTAAAATTATTCACATGTTAATAAAATTAAAATTATAGATATTTCCTTTTATTAACCATGAAGAGATTTTAAAGAGAAATTTTATTTTTTAAAATTTCCGGAAACAAATAAGGAAAGTTTTAATTGTTGATTGAAACTTGTCCAATTTGCTTCCTATTGATTTGGCCGGCCATCATTGTTTAATTGGGGAAATATTATTTTATTTTTCTCAATTAAATCATGTCAAGGAAATTAAGGAAAATTTATTGTAATTAAATTTCCTAATTTACCTAGGCCAAGGAATATAAAAGAAGGGGTGAGGATGCCTTCACAAGACACAACATCTATTATTCCTCTCCCTCTTTTGTTCCTTGGTGTGGCCGGCCATCATCTCCTTCTCTTCCTCTTGTGGTGGCCAAACCTCTCCCTCTCCCTTGGAGTTCTTGTGGTGGCCGGATACTACTCGGAGAAGAAGAAGAAGAAGGAGAGAAAGCTAGCATCTCTTGGAGCTTGGTTAGTATTTTGGTTTTTCTCCTTGGTGAAGCTTTTCTTTTGTGGCCGAACCTTGCTTGGAGGAGAAGAAGGTGGTTGGTGGTTTCTCATCTTGGAAGATCGTTGCCCACACAACGTCCGAGGTTAGAAGAGGAATACGGTAGAAGATCAAGAGGATTTTTCTACAAGGTATAACTAGTAATTTCTATTTCCGCATCATGCTAGTTATTTATGGAAATAATACCAAATACAAGAGGCTTACGTTCTAGTATTTCGAATATGTTTTTTCGTAGTTGTGTTCTTTTGTTTCTTTCTTTTCCTTGTGATTTGATTGTTCTCTTTGGTTAACCTAAAGTTATTTTAGGAAATTAAATATTAGCTTTCTATTAAAGGTTTTGTCTAGTCGGTGGTGGTTGCTCCCATATCCAAGAAGGTCATGTGCCTCGCCACGTCAGTACTGGGAACCTTTTATGGAAATTAATATTTAATGTAATTAATAACTTAAGGAGACTTGGGTCGAACGTGTTAAGTTCCGCAGGAGATCCAAGTCAAAACCTAAAAGAACAAATAGATTAAGTTTTGGATCAAACGTGTTAAGTTCCGCAGGAGATCCAAAATTTAATTTAAAAGAACACATGGTAGCTAGGAAAAGGTTCAGATCTTTGTACAAAATTTTTGTACAGTGGAACCTATAGGCTTTCCGAGTAGCAACCAACACTTTGGACATTTACTTTTGTAATGCCCAAATTCCCTACACTCAAAGCACATTATATGTAATTTATTTGAAATTAGATTGCTTGAGTTACCTAGGGTTGAGGATGGATGTATGCTCTCTTCTTCATCCCTTCCGGAGGTAGAAGCTCCTTCTTCTTGCTCCAATCTTGAAGAAGAACTCTCCTCCTCTTCTTCCTTAGATGTTGAGTAGCCCTCAACCTCTAAATCCATGCCTCCATGATGTGAGCTACTTGGCTCACTTGACTCCTCTTCATGACTTGAAGTGGAGTTCTCCTCATGGAACTTTGCCAAGTTATTCCACAACTCCTTGGCATCGTTATATCCACCTATCCTACACAAAACATCATTAGGTAAAGAAAATTCAATGATTTTCGTTACCTCATCATTGATGGTTGATTGGTGGATTTGCTCCTTCGTCCACTTCTTCTTCTCCAAAAGTTCTCCTTCTTAATCCAATGGAGGAGTAAAACCTAATTGCACACACCTCCAATTTTCTAGGTTAGTCATAAGGAAATACTTCATCCTTACCTTCCAATACGCGAAGTCGTCGCGATCGTAGAAGGGTGGAATTGTGATGTCTTCTCCGAGTTGATCCATTCTCTAGCTCGTGCTCCCCCGGGTGTCAATCCAATGAAGAGCGACCTCGCTCTGATACCACTTGTTAGGATCGACGGTCGCGGCTAGAGAGGGGGGGTGTGAATAGCCGACCCCAAATTCGCGTTTCTTTCTACAAATCAAGTTAGCGCAGCGGAAAAATAATAACAGAAATGTAAATGGAGAAGTCAAACCTCAAGCACAGTGATGTAACGAGGTTCGGAGATGATACTCCTACTCCTCGACGTGTCCGTAAGGTGGACGAAGCCTATCAATCCGTCGGTGAATGAGACCCCGGAAAACCGGCTAATATGAACTCCTTCTTCTCGTCTGGAGTCCGTTGATGAAGCAGCAGCTTCACGAATGCCAGCAGCTAGAAAACCAGCACGAAGCTCACGCGAAGCTTCAGCAAAGAGGAGCTCAGCAAAGCTCAAATCGCAGTAGTGAGGAAGAAGAAGTAGTGTACACCTTCACTGTAGAGACTTTTATATAATCTGCACCTGCGAAGAAGACAAAGAAGACGCAGAGAAATCTAGCCGTTGTATCGCAACGGCTAGGCCTGGACCGATCAGGCTCCAACCTGATCGGTCCAGGATGGCTCTGATCGGTCTGTGGACCGATCAGGCCCTAGGCTGATCGGTCCCCAGACCGATCAGCCAACTCTCTGTGAGAGTTGGCTTCGAGGCCTGATCGGTCTGTGGACCGATCAGGCCCTAGGCTGATCGGTCCCCATACCGGTCAGCCATCCTTGTTCTCTACCTCTAAACGTTTCCTGATCGGTCTGCAGACCAATCAGTTAACTCACAGAAACATTCTGTTTGGTTACTGATCGGTCACCAGACCGATCCAGACAATCAGAGTATCACTGGATCGATCCACTGATCGATCCAGAGCTTGGTTTTTGCCCAAACCAAGTCCCAAGTCTTCCAAACCAATATCCAGTCAACCTTGACCTATTGGTATCTCATGCTTAGCATCTGGTCACTCCCTTGACCTGCTAAGACTCCCTACCAAGTGTCCGGTCAATCCCTTTGACCCACTTAGACTTTTCTCTTCGTGCCAAGTATCCGGTCACTCCCTTGACCTACTTGACCTTCACAACACCAGATGTCCGATCAGCCTTGATCCATCTGGATTTTTCCTTGCCCGGCTTCACTCACCAGGACTTTCCCTTGCCTGGCTTCACTCACCAGGACTTTCACCAACTGCCTGGCTTCACTCACCAGGACTTTCCCACTGTCTGGCTTCACTCACCAGGACTTTCACTTTCACCTAGCTTCACTCACTAGGGTTTTCACCTGGCTTCACTCACCAGGATTTCCAATCTGCCTGGCTTCACTCACCAGGACTTTTCCGTCTGCCTGGCTTCACTCACCAGGACTTTCCATCTGCCTGGCTTCACTCACCAGGACTTTCACTTTCACCTAGCTTCACTCACTAGGGTTTTCACCTGGCTTCACTCACCAGGATTTCCAATCTGCCTTCCTGATCTAGAGAACGAGCTACCGAGCCCTCTCTGACTTTCACTTCCGGTCCAGAGAACGAGCTACCGAGCCCTCTCTGACCTAGTCCGGAGAACGAGCTACCGAGCCCTCTCCGACTTCCACTTGCCAAGTTCCCATACTTGGACTTCTCCGTGCCAAGTCTCCATACTTGGACTTTCTCCCGTGCCAAGCTCCCTGCTTGGACTTTTCCCGTGCCAAGCTCCCTGCTTGGACTTTTCCGTGCCAAGTCAACTCACCTCGGGTCAACCAGGTCAACCTTGACCAAGGGTTGCACCCACAACCTCCCAAGTTTCTGTTCTTGTCAAACATCAAGATACAACTTGAGATCAGGTCAACCAGGTCAACCAGGTCAACCTTGACCTAAGGTTGCACCAACAATCTCCCATCAAAATACAACTCTTCTGTTCTCGTCAAACATCAAAATACAACTCGAGTCAGGTCAACTCGAGTCGGGTCAACCAGGTCAACCTTGACCTAAGGTTGCACCAACACCAACCACACTTGAGGAATTTTCTAGAGTCAATCTAATTGGCACATAGTGATCTAAAAATCTTTGGTATATGATTTTAGGTCTATTACACTTAGGAATATAGAACCTATGGCAAAATGATCAAAACTATCAAAAATGGCAATTAAGGCTAGAATTTGGTATCTTCTATACCTTTACATGTTATTTGCCATATATTGTTTGCCATATGCCATGTCATGACATCATATTCAATTTATTATCATTTGAAATGTCATGATAATGCTTAGGTTAGTTAAATGTCATACTCTATTTAAGTTTCATACTTTATACCATGACATCATGACATTGGCACATGTTTTTACTTATGATATCATTATATGCCATGTCATCATCTTTTGCATTTATAATCAATTAATTTGATTTAAGGACAAAAACACAATTTGATATGGAGATCAAATTGTTGTTTAGAAAATGCATGAGAACTTAGCCTAAGATGACCTAAACCCATATCTCACATCAAAATTGACTTGGATGTGTTTGATACATCTTAGATGTGTGTGAGATATTAGGATCATGAGTTAGGATCAAGGTGCATAGTTCTTGTACCTAGATGAGCCTAATTCGAAATTGAGGATCATAGGGAAAGCTTGTGTACAAGTCATGTACATTTAGCCCTAAGATTGTGGTCCTAAATTAAATGGTTTAAAATCATTTCAAAGTTGATTTGAAAAACCTTGATGAAGTTTTTCTAGTGATAGCATTCATCATTGAGTAAGTTGATACAAAGATTGATTAACTTTGAGTTATTCAAAATCTTTTGAACTTTGTATCAAGATTTGAAAATGAAAGTTATTTTCATAGAAAACTATTTTTTTCTTGATAGTATATGTTATGAGGAATGTATCCTCAAAGTTTTACAATTTTTGGAATTTTCTGAAATTTTCTAGGAGTTTCTGAATTTCGGGAGGAAAATCATAAATTCTGATATCAGACTTGTGGACCGATCAGAGAGGATTCTGATCGGTCCAGAAAAGTGTGGATCGGTCACTAGGACCGATCCAGGAGAGTGTGGATCGGTCTGGTGACCGATCCAGTGAAGGCTGATCGGTCTGGTGACCGATCAGAGCGTGCCAAATGTTGATTTTTCGACTGTTGACTGAAATTTCAGCTATGGAAGTTGGTGGTTTAGATTTCTAAAGGTTTGAAACTCTCCAAGACATTGTTGGTGCAATGGTCAAGGGGGAGTTGACCTTTAGGGGGAGTTTTACCTATTGGTCAAGGGGGAGTTGACCTTTAGGGGGAGTTTTTACTCCTAAAGACTTGAGTGATATGGAATTATCACTAAGTTAATTGTTGACCTTAGTATCAAGGGGAAATTAAGAGTTTCAATGAAATGTATGGGACTTTCATTAGAAAGAAACTGTTGACCTTGATTCACTCTTTTTGATGTATGTCAAAAAGGGGGAGAATGTTTGGAGAATGTCTAGAGAATGTTCAAGGAAGAACATTGGAGTTTGGGGAGAATGTTCAAGGAAGAACATTGATTGGAGAACTATTGGAAAACCTAAGTTAGGTTATCGGGTTAACCGGGAGAATGTTCAAGGAAGAACATTGATTGGAGAACTATTGGAAAACCTAAGTTAGGTTATCGGGTTAACCTAACTTGATTATGGTTTTTGTTAAACATCAAAAAGGGGGAGATTGTTGGTGCAACCTTAGGTCAAGGTTGACCTGACTCGAGTTGACCTGACTCGAGTTGTATTTTGATGTTTGACGAGAATAGAAAAGTTCTATTCTGATGTTTGACGAGAATAGAAAAGTTCTATTCTGATGTTTGACAGAATACAAACTTGGGAGATTGTGGGTGCAATCTTTAGTCAAGGTTGACCTGGTTGACCCGAGGTGAGTCGACCTGATTCGGGAAATCCTGGTAAGTGAAGCCAGGTGAAAGTCCTGGTGAGTGAAGTCAGACAGTTGGAAAGTCCTGGTGAGTGAAGCCAGGCAAGGAAAATCCAGATAGGTCAAGGTTGACCAGACATCTGGTGAAAAGTCCAAGCAGGGTGCTTGGCACGAGAAAAGTCCAAGTATGGAGACTTGGCACGAGAAAAGTCCAAGTATGGAGACTTGGCACGGAAAAGTCCAAGCAGGGAGCTTGGCACGGGAAAAGTCCAAGTATGGAGACTTGGCACGGAAAAGTCCAAGCAGGGAGCTTGGCACGGGAAAAGTCCAAGTATGGAGACTTGGCACGGAAAAGTCCAAGTATGGAGACTTGGCACGGAAAAGTCCAAGCAGGGAGCTTGGCACGGGAAAAGTCCAAGTATGGAGACTTGGCACGGAAAAGTCCAAGTATGGAGACTTGGCACGGGAAAAGTCCAAGCAGGGAGCTTGGCACGGGAGAAGTCCAAGTATGGAAGCTTGGCATGGGAAGTCGGAGAGGGCTCGGTAGCTCGTTCTCCGGACTAGGTCAGAGAGGGCTCGGGAGCTCATTCTCTGGACAAGACGAAGTCGGAGAGGGCTCGGCAGCTCGTTCTCCGGACTAGGTCAGAGAGGGCTCGGGAGCTCGTTCTCTGGACCGGACGAAGTTGGAGAGGGCTTGGTAGCTCGTTCTTCGGACCAGGTCGGAGAGGGCTCGGTAGCTCATTCTCCGGACTAGGTCAGAGAGGGCTCGGTAGCTCGTTCTCTAGACCGGGAAGACTTTAGGGTTTAGGGCTGGGAAGCTCTAAGGCATTGGATCGGTCTGGTGACCGATCCAGTGATACTCTGATTGTCTGGATCGGTCTGGTGACCGATCAGTAACCAAATAGAATGTTTCTGTGAGTTAACTGATCGGTCTGCAGACCGATCAGGAAACGTTCAGGAGGCAGAGAACAAGGATGGCTGACCGGTCTGGGGACTGATCAGCCTAGGGCCTGATCGGTCCACAGACCGATCAGGCCTCGAAGCCAACTCTCACAGAGAGTTGGCTGATCGGTCTGGGGACCGATCAGCCTAGGGCCTGATCGGTCCACAGACCGATCAGAGCCATCCTGGACCGATCAGGTTGGAGCCTGATCGGTCCAGGCCTAGCCGTTGCGATACAACGGCTAGATTTCTCTGCGTCTTCTTTGTCTTCTTCGCAGGTGCAGATTATATAAAAGCCTCTACAGTGAAGGTGCACTAGACTTCTTCTTCCTCACTACTGCGATTTGATCTTTGCTGAAGCTTCGCGTGAGCTTCGTGTTGGTTTTCTAGCTTCTGGAGCCGTGAAGCTGCTGCTTCATCAACGGACTCTGACGAGAAGGCAAGCAAGTGTGTTTACAATTTCTATTGTTCTTGTTTGTTTCCTCTATTATTGTACTCCTCTGTTTTGTTGTTGCAAAGAATTTGTGGTGAGGTTTCTCCACCTAGAAGGAGTTCATATTAGCCGGTTATCCGGGGTTTCATCCACCGACGGATTGATAGGCTTCGTCCACCTTACGGACACGCCGAGGAGTAGGAGTATCATCTCCGAACCTCGTTACATCGCTGCGTCTAAGGTTTGATCATCTTCGTTTCGTTTCTATTGTTTTATTTCCGCTGCGCTAACTTGATTTGTAGAAAGAAACACGAATTTGGGGTCGGCTATTCACACCCCCCCTCTCTAGCCGCATCCGAAGGTCCTAACACGTTTAGCCTTCGTTCGGCCAATCATATATTAAAAGATATATATAAGTTTAAGTATCTCTGTGTCCGCCCAAGTTTTTCTTGGCCGAGTATTCACAAAGAACCTTTATATTCGTTCAGTCTTCGTCCGACCTATCGTATATTAAAAGATATATATAAGTATCTCTAGGCCCACTCGAGTTTTACCCGGCTAGGTGTTCACAAAGAACTTTTATATTCGTTCGGTCTTCGTCTGACCAATCGTATATTTTTATTAGGCTAATTGTTGCTAAGCCCGGCCGACCTTTTGCCTTACCTGGCTTTCCTTAAATCTGGTTGGCCGTTAACTGACCGAACATCTTACCTTTTTATTTTTAGAGTAAAACCCTAAAATCTTTATACTCAACCAAGTTCACACCCGGTTGTCCTTATCTGGACGTTCTTCTGTGGAGTCGTACGGGCAAGATCCAAGAATCTTGAGGTTGGGCAATCAGCAGAACCAGGTATGGAATGCTCATCTATTTTGTCTTTGACCACTGCATCACCTTGATAGCATCTTCTGGATCCACTCGTTATATTCCGTATCAGCTATTATAACATGAATGTTAGGTGTGCAAGTCGAATATGCATTATAACATCTATGGTTTCACATCTGCTATAATATGAATGTTAGGTGAGCAAATTAAATCTACATTATAACAGCTATGATTCTACATTGTAGTAGCAACAATTTCGTAGTTGCTACAACATGAATGTTAGGTAAACAAGGTTGAATCTACAACGTGAATTATTTTGATCAGTAAGTATGCATTGTAGCAGCTACAAAACTACTATAATGTGAATATGTTGAATAGGTCAAATCCATCTTATATTAAGAGTTTTATAAGACCAGGTATCTCTAAGTCCATCCAGGCTTTGCCTGGCCGGGTGTTCCCAGAGAACTTTTATGTTCATTCGACCTTCATCCGATCAATCATATATTAAAAGATTTATATAAGGTTAAATATTTCTGGGCCCGCCTGAGCTTTGCCCGGCCAGGTGTTCACAGAGAACTTTTATGTTCGTTCGACTTTCGTCCGGCCGATCGTATATTAAAAGATATATGTAAGTTTAAGTATCTCTATGTCCGCCCGGGCTTTGCATGGCCGGGTATTCACAAAGAACCTTTATGTTTGTCCGGTCTTCGTCCGACCTATCGTATATTAAAAGATATATATAAGTATCTCTAGGCCCGCTCGGGCTTTGCCCGGCCGGGTATTCACAAAGAACTTTTATGTTCATTCAGCTTTCGTCTGGTCGATCATATATTTTTGTTAAGCTAAGTGTTGCTAAGAGTGTACTCGGTGAGTCAAAGGGACATGTACCACTAAGTAAAGAATCTTGGTAGTGGAATGAGAAAGTACAAGAGAAAGTGAAGGAAAAACGAATAGCTTATAAGGAATTATATATTTGTAAGAACGAGGAAAACTTTAAAAAAAAAATATACAATAGCCAAGAAAGAAGCTAAGAAAGTAGTGAGTGAAGCAAAAAAATGAAACTTTTGAATGATTATATCAAAAGTTGGATACAAAAGAAGGGGAAAGAGACATTTATAGAATAACTAAAGTGAGAGAAAGAAAAACAAGATATCTTAGCTAAATAAAATGTATTAAAGATGAATGTAATAGGGTATTAATAAACGATAGAGAAATAAAAGAGCAGTGGAAGAGGTATTTTCATCAACTTTTTAATAAAGGTTTAAGTGACCAACTTAACTTAGGTAATTTAAGTAGGTCAAATGAGCATAGAAATTTTAATTTTTATCGTAAAATTCAAACTTCAGAAGTAAAATAAATTTTAAATGAGATACACAATGAAAAAGTCATTGGATCAGATGATATTCTGATAGAGGTATGGAAGTGCTTAGGGAAACAAGATATTGAATGACTTACAAAATTATTTAACATGATATTGAAAACAAAAAAAATGCATGATCAATGGAGGATAAGTACTCTAGTTCCCTTATATAAGAACAAGGGAGATATATAAAATTGTGCAAACTATAGGGGTATTAAACTAATAAGTCATACTATGAAACTTTGGGAAAAAGTAATAGAAAAAATATTAAGAAAGGAGATCACAGTGATAGAAAATCAATTTGGGTTCATGCTTGGAAGGTCGACAATAGAAGCTATACATCTTTTTAGACAATTAATTAAAAAATATCGGGAGTAAAAATAAGATCTACACATGGTATTCAGTGACTTAGAAAAAGCTTATGATAGAGTCCCACGAGAAATTATATGGAGAATTTTAGAAAAGAGATGTGTTAACGTAACATATATTAAACTAATTAAGGATATGTATGAGGATGTAACGACCAGAGTAAAGACTTCAGGCGGAATAACTGAAGCATTTCCATAAAGATAGGATTACATTAAGGATCGGCTCTAAGTCCCTATCTTTTTACACTGATTATGGACGAACTCACTGCGCACATTCAAGACATAGTACTATGGTGCATGTTATTTGCTGATGATATTATTTTGGAAGATGAAACACGTGAAGGAGTAAATACTAAACTAGAATCTTAGAGGGAAACACTAGAAGGAAAATGTTTTAAGCTTAGTAGATTAAAAACATAATATATGGAATTTATGTTTAGCAATATTAAAAGTAATGAAACAATTGTTAAGATAGGAGAGGACAAGTTGTCCGGAACCGAGAGATTTAAATATTTAGGATCATTTTTGCAAAACGATGGAGGAATTGAGAGAGATGTCTTACATAGAATACAAGCAGGATAGGTGAAATGGAGGGGAGCGTCGAGTGTTTTATGTTACCGTAAAGTATCTCTTAGACTTAAAGGTAAGTTTTATAAAATCGTAGCTAGACCTGCTATATTATATGAAGCTAAATATTGGGCTATGACTCGAGCACATGAGCAGAAGATGAGAGTTGCAGAGTGAGGATGTTAAGGTGGATGTGTGGACATACGAGGATGGACAAAATAAGAAATGAGAGCATTAGAGAGAAAGTCGGAGTTGCATCTATTGAGGAAAAACTCCGAGAGACACGTTTAAGATGGTATGGACATATACTTAGACGACCAATAAATGCTCCAATTAGGCGATGTGAAACTATGATAAACATGCATATCAAACGAGGAAGAGGAAGACCAAAAAAGACTTGGTTATCAACAATAAAATAAGATAAAATTTATTTAAATATAGATGATGATATAATAGGAGATAGAGCTCAATGTCGTAAAAGGATTCATACCGCCGACCCCACCTAGTGGGAAAAGACTGGGTTGTTGTTGTTGTTGTAAGTGTTGCTAAGCCCGGCCGACCCTTTGCCCAACCTGGCTTTCCTTAAATCTAGTCGGCTGTTAACTGACCAAACATCCTACCTTTTTGTTTTTAGAGTAAAACCCTAAAATATTTATATTCAACCAAGTTCACATCCGGTTGTCCTTATTCGAACGTTCTACTGTGGAGTTGTACGGGTAAAATCCAAGAATCTTGAGGCTGGGTGATCAACAGAACTAGGTATGGAATGCTCATCCATTTTGTCTTTGACCATCACATCACCTTGACTTTGACTATTACGTCATCTTCTGGATTCACTCGTTATGTCCCGTATTAACTGTTATAACATGAATGTTAGGTGAGCAAATTAAATCTATATTATAACAGCTATAATTCTACATTGTAGTAGCAATAGTTTCGTAGTTGCTACAATATAAATATTAAGTAAATAAAGTTGAATCTACAACGTGAATTATTTTGATCAATATGCATTGTAGCAACTATAAAACTATTATAATGTGAATTTGTTGAATAGGTTAAATCCATTTGATAATGTATTTAATGCATATGTCAGAGATACTAAGAACAACTCTATCATTTTATAAGGCGAGCTGGTGAGGTGGAATGCCCGATAAAAAAAAAATGTCCTTTTGATAATTTGAAAAAAAAACAAAATTCTTTTGATTTTTACCCTATTTATTTCCATAAATATTTTATCATTGCGTTCAAATATTCAGAGAGCCTTATCTAATCTGCCTATAGATAAATTCAAATTATAATTTATATATACTTAAACGTCGATATTCAAAATATTCATCCTCTTATTTATTCTTCTAAAGACTTTGCCATTGCATTACATTTGTAGGACTACTTCACGTGCTTTCTTAAACATTGAATAAAGGTGTCCTTTCGAAATGATCTACAACGCATGAAATGCTGCCAATTTGAGATAATAGTGGATGCAATTGTGACTACATTTTAGGACATAATAGTGGATGTAATTATGAATAATTTAATTTATATTTTGGATTTAAATCCAAAATTGATTATCCATTAGCATGGAATGCATCAATATGGCTTTCTTTATCAGGTTTATGATTAAAATTAAAAGTAAACAATAATATTTGAGATTCTAACCGTCTAAATTAAAATTGAATCAAAATCATTTCCATTTAATTTGAAATAAAAATAATTTTTAAATTTAATTTCAGTTGGGATCGATTGAATAGACAATACATTTACATTTTTAAAATTATCAATTCACGACACAAACACAATTATTAGTAGGGAAATATACGTGTGATTGAGTTGTATCAAATGTCTATGCAAAGAAAATGAAGCATAATAAAAATACAAAATAAAATAACCTCTAAATAGATTCACTATTATCAGTTATCACTGTCGTAAAAGGTCATTCTTCAAATTTCTATAATCTAAAGAACAAGAGTCCTCCCAACCGATGCGATTTCATAAACTTACTAAGCTTGACCATAATCAAGAATAAACCTCACCTCTCTTTCTAATAATACAATACAATTTCAAGAAAGGTTGAGCAAATTATCAAGAACTTGAAATAAATGATGAAAATTTTCAACCTGTATCCAAGCTTTAGATTCTTGATTGACTCGTGCAATTGTAGTTTTGTGGAATGGTCATCTGTATATCTTGATACAATCGACACTGTCGAGCGAACAGGCTTCAACACAGTGATATCGAGCATTAGTAATGTTTCATATCCTACATAAATAAAACATAACTGATTGAAATGCAAAATATACAGATGAGATCTTGATATGTTTTTCATTTCTCACTGTCAACGAGACGAGAGCAGCATCTTTTTATCCAGACAATGGTCCGTATACATGCCGCCTAATCCAATTAGCATGCTACCTGCTTAATCTAATTCACAGAGCTAATGTCAATCTGTAAATTCCATGACAATAAAAAGAAAAAAGAATACAGAAACTTCTAATGAGTTACATTTACAAATTACACCTGCAGGACCTTGCGATTGCTAGAAAAGATCTGATTAGGATTTCTATTTCATGGAACTTGAATTTAGAAAGGGGTGAGTTAGACTATAAAAGATAGTTTTGATGTGCGACCTCATGGAACTATTATATTGTTGAACCCAGAAGTCACATCTGATAGAGTTTTAGAACCATCGGATCCATGCTGATTGATAGACTGAATTCTTCTCGATGGAACTCTTTGACCAACTTCATCAGAACTGATGGAGAAACAATGCCGTACATAGATCCGTTGACTTGTGCTCTCCGTTGAGTCGGTGCCTGTGACGACAACTAGTAATACTGCTTCTTTCTCCATGGTATCTTGGCACTGCCAATTCTGAGGTATTCCATCAACAGTCTCTTCCTTGGTGCAAAATTCATCGAGACGAACAGAAACTTCTATTGATTCTCCAGGTTTGATTATGCCAACTGCTGGTTGAACCTAAATTTAGGAAAACGACAAATAATGAAAATAAAGAAATACCACAGGAAAAACACAATGTAACAGTACTGGCAAAATATAATAGCTTTAAACAACCTAAGCCATAAAAATATTGAGAATCTGTCATATTTTGAAGCATCTAAAAAGAGAATGGGTCTGACGCCATAGTGATTCTCCTGTGTCTACTCATGCGTGCATGAAAGATAGCTCATTGTCTAATAATTGGGATCATTGACTCAACTCATTCCTAACTCGCCCATAGAAACTCAACAAAGAATGCAAAAAAGACTGCTTACATTGTTCTAGACTTGCATAAGCACAATAACCTCTCAGCTCCAATACATTAGGAAAATACTCAGATCCTAGTTTCCATAACCAAACATTTAGGTTCTGTGTTATAAATAATGAAATGCCTAATGAAACAACTTAGACGAATAAAACTAATTAATCCCTAATAAAATAAATTTCCCGAAGTTTGAAAAACCGTAATGTGCCAAATTCTTGATGGCGTGATACATTAACATAGATGCTATAAATCTAGTAGTGATTAAAATAACCAAGTGAGAATATACATAAATATACAGAATGTTATGAACATATATCTTGATAAACTACAAAACTCCACTAAGAAAAAACTATCGAACCATAAAGTCAAAATATACCTCAAGCCAGAAAGGAAAGCCAAAGGAACAACTTGCAGAGAATTCCATTGAATTTTCTGCTCCCACATTGGATTGCCCTTCACAAATGATTTTGAAAACAGCATTGTATTTGTCACATTTATTTGAGATACCCAAAAGCGAAGCTTCTTGGTCTTGTAGAATAATGTTATCTGTGCTAACAGTAGTTTCTGGAACAACATAACATTCTTCAATAAAGGATTTTATTTTGTCATTTGATGCAATTATGTGGCCATACTCTTGCCTCCTTATAAACTCATCAGCATGTGAAATTTCCACACAGAATATGCACCTCACAGGTTTGTGATCACTTTCGGTAACATCCATACATGCTTCATACCTAGAGCGTAAACATAAGAGTTCATCAGTTAAACCATATTGCTTTCTTTACAGAAAAGATACTTTAAAAAAATGTGGATCCACCACATTAGCGCCCCCAGGCCGCCCACTACCATTGGGAAGGAGGTAAAACAGAGAAATCTAAATGGAAAGTGCCTAGGCAGGGGCCTACAGAGGTGGTGAAACCCTCTACTGAGTTTTGATCCCCCGACCACTACAACCTTATCTCAAGTACTTACCACTGAACCATGTCCCTAAGGGCAAAAAAAGATGCTTCAAAAATCACTTACATAGCTATTGATGAAACTACAGGACACTCTGAAGAGCAATCAGCTGCGGAGATTGAACGGCTATCACGATACAGTATCCTGTCGCACCAAGCAGGAATACGCTTCTTCTCACCAGAATCATATCCTAACAAATATTGTCACAGTTAGCTTCAGTAGCTTCATAAGAACTTTGTAGAAATATTTGAACAGTAGTAAAATTTCAAAACAAAAATAACGAACAAAAAATTATGCATGTCATATCTGTTTTAGAAACTATGAAGTATAACCAGATAAAAACATAACCTTCATAATCTTGGGAAGAAGTTTGCAAAATTAGC
Source organism: Zingiber officinale (assembly GCF_018446385.1). Taxonomy (NCBI): domain Eukaryota; kingdom Viridiplantae; phylum Streptophyta; class Magnoliopsida; order Zingiberales; family Zingiberaceae; genus Zingiber; species Zingiber officinale. The sequence goes on from NC_055989.1 coordinate 22,403,063, forward strand.
TTTGACAAATTCTACCTGATAAACCTGGTTGGTTCCTTTCAAACTTGTATGTAGGGGGAAATTTTATTTGCCCTTCACGCATTCCTTGGAAGACTCTGCCTGCCTTCATTTCTGCTCGGAGTTGATCCTTGTCTCTAAGCCAATCAAAACACCTTTGAGAAATCATGTCTCTAGCTTCATCGTAAGTGATGCTATTAAGCCGGTAATTAAAATCACCAAGAAAAACCACCATGTCAGCTTCAGACAATTCGGGTTTGCCATCATCAGATTGAGATCCCACAGCCTGCCAGCCATAACAAGAGATTCTGTTAGAGAACTAGATCATACTCAAAAGAAAAGGTTGATCAAGATAACTGGTTTTGAAATAATTAAATTAATACGTACATTCACTCCACGAAGTTGGACAGATGTAGGACCAGCTACAAAACAAAACAAAACAAAAAAGAAAAAAAAATTATAGTGAAAGTAACAAAGACTGTATATTTAATATCTAACTCTTCCAGGCATCTCCATTATGGCTTCAGGAGTAAGAGAATCAAAACCTGAAGCTCCATGAGCCCCTGTAGTTGGCCGACTGAAAGACAAGGTTCGATAAACATGATCAAAGTCAGCATTTCTCCTACAAACAGCTTCCAGATGTGCAGCAAAATGGCAATTCACAAAACATATGGAACGATCATAGACCCTCATCCTCAAACCCACAGCACCCTGTATAAAATTTTTATATTATGACCCATTTTGCTTATCATTTTGGCTAAAGCATACCACAATATTCAGAAACCAGATATATCCAATGATGGATGAAAGATCAAATAAAATTCATAAAAGCACTAAATCAGGACATTGTAAATAGCAATACATAAACAATTCACACACAGAATATGAGATATCTAACTGCATCAATCTGTTATAAACTTTTACAACATACTTGCACTATACATTTTATTGACAACCATATAAAATGTCAATATACAAATCATACAATTTTGTAAATGTAATTACTCTTACATCATCTTAGATTCAGTTAGCTTAAATTACTTGGAATGGATTTACGAAGGTGCAAGCTATCCAGTTGGTTGGTAGAGACCTTGGAATTTGTTGCTAACACTTGGAATAAGTTTGATATGCATGACTTGCAAATTAAAACAAGTATTCAGTAAATACGCCAATCTTATAAATTAGGTTTTGATTTAATCATTTGAAATTTCTAGAAAAAGTTCAAAATGAAACCTAGATGAAAAAAATATTTTATGAAGAATAAAAACTGGTTGAATGTATACAATTACATCTAGGTGAGTTGCCTAACATAAACTTAGCCACTATAAAATGAGATGATTTGTTGGAGGGTTTCAATGCATAAATGGAAACTATCCCTATACTTTGTATTGTATGATTCCTAAGTAGATAGTGGGTTTAGCTCAGCCATCTAAATCTTATAGTGGAAAATATATCTCCAAGGTTTTAAAAAGATTAAGCAAGTCATACACTAAGGGTCGCCACATAGTGCATATTGACAATGTTTCGACACGAATCAAGAACATATGGTGTAAGAGCACATTAGGGTCACCACATGCGCCCTTGTTATGTGCTCTTACCTTATTTTAATAAATCTTATAATTACAAAAAACTAAATAATATATTAGATGTCTAATGGACTATCTCCCAACCAACACAACATGCATGCGTGTAATGATTTTTATCTACATTGAGTTTAATTAAAAAGAGATCGAATTATGAATAGAAAGAAGTGTTAAGCTTATAACCTTGTTACCAATAGCACGCCCAAATCCACACGGTGCAGCTGCAGCATCAACATCACCAATATATTGCCTAAGGCCCTTCCTAGCCCTAGAATATTTTAAAAGAGATAATACATAATGGATTCACTAGTACAAACAACATATTGCATTTGCATAATTGAATTGAGCATATCAAACTATTCCAAAACAAGGGTTTTCTAAGGAATATATGAGAACATCTACAAAGCATATACCATGCGGCAATGAGTAACCCTGCCAATTGCCTAGAACCAACACGCTGAAAAGATGATCCTTCATCTAAGGTCTTGCCAATTGCATTCAACCACCATTGACCATTACCACTCCCTTCGAGTCCTACCTAAGATCATAAAAGCAAGCACAAATTTAACGAAAGTAATCATTGTGAAATTCTACATAATTTGGTCTAGAGGTTATATCTCATAAATGATAAAACCAAAAATATGTCCATAGAAATAAGGCACACGCCCACGTTGAACTTAGCATATAGTAACTTAACCAAAGGTCCATATTCAGGATTTTACAGTAGTGCTCAACTCATATTTGTAGTTGTCACTACTACTAGTCATTATCAAGTGCTGTGAAGTGTGATAGTATTTCTGTAGCATAAAGAATGAAACACATCTATCCAGCTAATATTGTTATAAAAGGCCTTAATCATTTCCCACCAGAAAATTCCGAAAAAAAAGACAGAGATATGATTTTTTCCCTCGCACATAAAGGTCATAGGGACTGCATTTTTTAGAAATCTCAAATTGTTACGAGTGATTCTCCAAAATTTCATCCAACTTAGTTCAGAAAATTAAATTGCATTCTTAAATTATTATCAATCACAAACTAAAATTAGGTGCACTATGCCACAAATTAGTTCAGCAAATTCCTTCAGTTGATGGAAGGAAAATCTAAAATATACAACTTAGATATTCAATAACTAAAACTTGATATTTGCACTCAATTTTTTGCTTCAATTTTATCACATAAAAATGGTCAGCACAGCCCTAATCCTTGTTGACCAATAGGCCACACACTACTGGATATTTTTGAACCCCAATGCCCTTATGCTCCTCTACCATTAAGTATATCATTTGGCCACTGTGCAAATTCACGCATATATATGATTGATGTTACTACAGTAATAATTTAACTTGAAAAGTCCAGTTGTTACAAATGGAATAAAGAGATTTTTCTTTCTGATATTCATGTGGTGCATAGTTATTTGAGTCGTGAAGTTCCCAAAAGCGCATAGTTGTTGTGGGGCTTGAGGCGCTAGGCGCAAGGTGAGGTGCACGCCTTACCAAAGTAAGAAGCTTTGGGTATAAATTTTTATAATTCAAACATATATAGGAAATTTCTGTCAAAATATGTCACTAATAAAATTCAAATATTTCACCAAGTATTAAACAATAATATAAATATAAAATTCATTAATATTCAAATATTGAAATAGTTTATCTTTATAATCAAAATCAAATTTCAAATTAAAGAAAAATCAAAATAAGTGAAATGAAAATTATAAACTAATTTACAATTTGAATTGTGAGGAACGAAAAAATAAAATCATTAGAATGTAAATTCTAAACTAATTTACAATTTAATTCTGTGAGAGAAAAAAAAAATAAAACCGATAAGAAAACTTATGAACTTAAATATGTGAGGAAAAAAACATACCGTTACAACACAACAAAGGAGAAAAGCAAGAAAGTGTAGCCAGATCTAGAAGACTGATGTTGATGTTAATGTCATAGGCGAGAGAAGAGTTCATGTTTGAGAAGGGAGGGGAGGTTGATGCTAATTTTTTAGGGGGGAGGAAGAGTCATCTAAGAGAAAATCAGTTAAATAAGTTGGCAAGGGAGGTTGATGTTCATTTTCTAGGAGAGAGGAAGAGTCCAGAAAGAAAAATGCATTGCATGCAAGTTAGTGCAATCTAATTAATTTAAAGGGTATTTAAAGATATGGGTTGGACTTTTAAAAAAAATTAAAACTTCAATAAAGCGAGGAAAATCGCTTCTTAAGTGCGCCTTAACCTCTCAAAAGGCGCTCGCTTAAGCGTGCTTCATTCAAGTACTATGCCTAGGCACAAATGGGCATGCGCTTTTCACAACTATGATGTGGCGTGTAAAGACTACACAACTGACTCTAGCTCAACAAGTGTGTTGACTAAATATAGATATGTATATCTATAGATAGCAAGATTCTATACATAACCTCCTACTTGGATATTACTTATCTCAAATGCTCAAGCTGTTAGGAAAGAGAGTAGCTCTAAAAATAATAATAATAATACACGACAGTAAGCAAACCTCCTTTTCGCTTAACAGAAGTTCTTAATTCAGCCCATCATCTATTGCACTTCAATGAACTACACCATTAAATGAATACTATTAAGTGATGGGAGGTTGCAATTGGTGATTACTATTTTTGTTGGTTACAGTACAAAGAATCTCTAAGGATAGGGATTTGCTCAAATGTTATACTAGGCCTGTCCCAAAAGGTTTAAGATGTCAGAAAACAATATTTTCTTTATATTGTTAGCAATCCACCTATTTTGTAGGGTAGCAAACTAGATTGATCTGGCTCAAGCCACGAACTAATCCTAACTATTTCCAAATCACCATCACTAGAAGAATTCACACAGGAGAATCTACTTAAATTTGACTGGATGGCCACCTTTTCAAAAGGTTAAGCAATTGGGAAAGAGACTCATTTCACCATTACATTCATAATGCATTAACAATGGTAGAAAAAGAGAAATTTGAACTTTACATAGTTAAAACAGATGATATAATATTTTATGTTCCCTTTGATTTGATTCTTTTAATAAAGGAATAGGTAAGACTCAAAACTGGATAGTGTGGAAAAGACAAAAAGGGTAAATATCTTACAGTCTCTTTAGCAGCAGCCATTGCTAGGAATCCAGCACCCATTTCCACCTCTTGCAATCCAACAACTACTAATCCAACCTCTGATGCTGCACTACCCAACCAAGAAATAAGTGAATTAGGAGATGCTCTTCCTTGACCGACATTCCAAGTTCCAACCAAGATCTTAATATTTTCCAATTTCATATAAGCCTGCTCCTTATTAGCCAACTCTGTTCGTAATAAATCATCAAGTGGCCCAGAAGATCTGATATTCCACCCACGAATGCCACCATGGTGTGCCAATGTATACATATATGAGCCTCCTATGGCCATTTTGATGACTGCACTGCTATGTGCAATCCATTCTCCAAGCAGATTCCCATCAAGATCCATAATCTGAACTTTGCCACTGGCATAGCCCACCCACACCCTTGGTCCATACGTACAAATTGACTTAACAGAAGAAGAGTGATGCTGACACTCTTGCATCCGGTTGCCATTGCCGTCCCACTGGACTACAGAGCCATTTGAGCATCCAGTCCAGATCATTCCAACCATTGATACAGATATGGCTTCTGTTCTCCGCTGATCTTCCATAATCGATGTTCCTTTAACAGCAACTCTGCGAACAACATCAGCTGCTCCCATCAGGGCATTACGAGAACGTTGAAAAAAGCTAACTGAACCTTGTGACTTTTCTTTCTTTGATGATGAAACAGATTTTGTCTTCATTTCATCTTCAACATTCAAATCTTGTGCAGATGGTAGATCAAGCCTAGTCTCTACCTGTCCATCAATACCAAACACTTTCAATAGATCCCTAGAATGGGAATCCCTGCAGAATAAAAATTGACATCTGAATAATCGAGGGAAGCTGTTAAATGAACCATCAATGAAGCAATTGATAGAAGTTAGCATACCATAATGCAAAGGATAGACTACCAGCACTCCACACTTTAGAGCTACAATCATCAGATGCCATATATTTTACATCAAAAGAAGGTAAGGTGCAAACACCATTCACAGTAAATTTGCTCCTTAGGTCAATGTACGACCTCTCCATTAGTAAAGCAGCAATATGTCTTTCTTCTGCTTTAAGAGAAAGGGCCTTGCCAATGGCATCCCATGGCCATACCTTTATAGCTCCACCATCAGAACCAGACCATATTTCACCTGGAGTTGAAAGTTACATATGTTACAAAATGTGAGCTCCCAAAAACATTCAGGTACTAATTTCCTAAAATCACCGAAGAGAAGTATAGTATTCTAACTTTTACCATTTTGGAGAATGAAGCAATAAAATCATGAAAATTTATCAACGTAATTCTAGTAACTCTGAGACTAATTAGAACAATTAGTACATGACAAACAGCTCATAAAGTTTATTTCTTGACAGTTGGGTATGAAAATTGTTCCATGCAAGGCATGGGCAAAATTTATTGCTCAAGATCAGTGTCAAGGTCCATGGTGACAGCAACAATTAGAGTATGGGCAAGGCTTCTATGAGATTGGTGACGACATCCAAGACAATCATGATGTTCGCAAGAAGCTTATGCAAGGCCTACAACAAACAACAATAATATCAACCGAGACAACCTCTTGATACAACCACAGCAACCATGACAGCAGCGAGGTCCATGAGCTTCAAATGAGCTTTCATGAGGCCCACGAGGTTCACAAAACTTCCACATGCAATGTGAGGCTTCCTTCTTTTCCCCGATTCTTTCCTATCCTCCTCGGTGCTTTTGGCATCATTTGTCGGTACACAAAACATAACATTGCCATCAAATCATTTCAACCAAGAGCCCAAACACTTAAGTTAAACAATATTATAAACCATGCTTGAAAAAAAAAAAGACATCAATATTGCACCTTCTATATATTTATGAAGTGTATTTGTTATGAAACAAGTGGTACACCTACGCTTTGCTTTATACCATGCAATTTATTAGAGACTAAAAAAATGATGTGGCCTATAATTTTATAAAACATATATATTTTTAAAAAAATTAGAAAATTAATATATAAAAATTGAAATTTAAAATAACTAATTTTGAAGATTTTATAATAATAGATTTAAACAATTACTAAATGAAAACTTTGGCAAAAGATTATTCATAAATCAAAAATAAACCATAAAGATGTAAATTTAAAAGTTTTCATATGTATTATATGGCATTAAATTTAATTCCGTTTATGATTAGAGTTGATTTAAATTATGGGAGAAATGAAAACACTCTTTTTAAGGCAACTTAAACAACTTTACATATTATACTAAAAAACTTAAGAAAAGTCATTATGTATATTAATATATAGAAAAATTTTCATTTTGCCTACGTATTTGATCACTTTTTCAAAATACCCCTAGACTTATAAAATTATTATTTTATCCCCTAGACTTTATTTTTGTGGTTGGCATACCCCCTCTATCATTAGCCCCTAATCCCCTCCATTATCCCAATCATGTGTGTTATATGTGATGCACACTTTGTTCGTTTCACTAGTGCAAGATGATTTCAAAATTAACTTGCACCCCATAAAATCATGGTATGTCATTTTAATGAGGGAGGCAAATTGATTTCAAAGTGAGTGTGTACCTCATAAAATCATAATTTCTATAGTAAAACCACACTTTGTTACTCTTGCAACAGAGAATCTAGGATGCTCGTATGTATTTAATATTTGGTCACAAGTTGATTTCAAAATCAGTTTGCACCACTAAATTAGCAGACTATTAGACATGGGGTGTCACATGGGTTGAGCTGCCCATGACATGGCATACGTCACCCACCAAAGACCAAGTTGTGTTATGTTAGGCCCAAGCAAGTCTTTGAAACAAGTTGCGCGGTGGGCTATGCCTGGCACAAAATAAATCTAGGCATAACTCGAGTAATTAAATATTAATTCAACATGCAGATCAGAGCTTAGGTAATTATGAGTCATCCCCGGGGCTATGGTATCATGGTAGGACATCCAGGTTGTCACTCAGGCACCCGCGGTTCAAATCCCAACTATGGCGTATTTGCAGGAATTTTTCCTCCAAATGAGGGGTGCAATCAAAGGATGTTGGGTTTCTGGGCTGGTCGTCGTATGCGCTTCCCGATTTACCCTGGTAGCCAATGGGAAACTTCCGTGGGGTCGGGCCGGTCACCCCAGGGATAGTCAATGAAGCTATCTGGAATTATCATTTTTTTTTAGGAGGGGTAAGTATGAGTCACCTGAATACGTGTCCATGACAAGCTAGGGTGATCATAGGTCATGCCTAGCATAGTTGATTGAGTTGTGTCAAGACACGACATGGAAACTTCATGCGCCAAGCAGACTCGTCTCATGCCTACCTTGATCATAACCAATTGACATGTCTAGTTGGGAGGCGGACCTCAACCGCCCTACATTTGTGAAAGGTAATGGTTTAGGTGGCGATCAAAGTCATCATAAGTTAAAACTTTGTAGTGCATTAGTGATTTCAAAACAACCCACCTCCTTCCGCCTCAAACCGTTGCTGCCGCAATAGCTATTGCTGCCCGCCAGTGTCATCGCTTGCTATCGTTGTTAGGTTAGACTTTTATATATTTTAGATCCAGCATGGCACAAACGAAAAACCTAATTCTTAGTTTCAGCATTTTGGCTTCGAACACATCGCCGGACCGGGTGACACATCCGAGTCCGTCGCTAGGCTCAGGCGACACTTACAGACTCATTATCGAGCTCGAGCGACACGTCGGGCTAGCATGACGGGTACAAACTCATCGCCAGCCAGGTGACGATCACGTCGTCGAGGTCCGACCGAACAGATAGTTTTATTTTTTTGTTTTTGAACTTAGGATTTAATCGAAACTGTAGATTAATAATTTTAACAAACTCCTAGCTATGATTGGAATAATTTAAATAGGCTTAATTAAAGTCTAATACAATTATCTTATATATATATATATATATATATATATATATATCTTAAAAAAATATTTAGATTAACTTTTTTATTTTTAGTTAATATATTTTATATTTAGTTATTAATATGGTTATTAATTGTTATTAATATTATTCATAAAAATAGTAAAAAAAATTCAACCGCCTAGGCGGCTGAGGTGGTAGGTTGTTACTGATTGTCCCACCACCATCTACTGTCGTTTTCAATAATACAATTGGATAATAGTCAACATCCTTAAGTTTCTAGCTGCAAAAGGATTCATAAAATATTTTTCTACTTATGAGATCACAAAACTTATGATTTTATGGGCTCAATACTAATTGAAAATTCTTGCAGCATTGTGTCATTGTAATAAAATGGATGCAAGATGAATTTAGGCACACTCAACTTGTGGTAAAATTTTAAGGACGTGTTAACATCCTTAGGTTTCTAGTTGCGAGATGCTTCAGAAATTTTACTCTCATAATTACTCTCAAAATTGATAAAAAAATATCATTTTTACAAGACACGAGCTAATTTTGAAATCAACGTTGTCTTTAGAACTAGCAAGTCACCCGTCACATGGGATGCAAGTGAGTGGGATAACAAGGGTTAACAACGAAGGATAAAAACAAACCTAGGGGGAAAATGGTGATTTCCAAAATTTCGGATGACATTTTAAAAATATGGTGAAATTATAGGGGCAAAATGAAATTTTCTCTAATTTATATTTCATTATTAAATGATACTATAAATGTATACATTAGTTATAATATAGTAATATTAGAAATTATTCTATTTTAGATGGGTAAATCAGGGCAATAGCAAGATATATATATAGCCCAGGGCTATGGTGCAAGGGGCACCACGGTTCGATCCCCAACTATAGTATATTAGGGATTTTTTCTCCAAATAACGCGGAATTAATGGAAACTGAGATGAATCAAGTTTTGCTATTTTTTGGGGGGACTAATGGCAACTGATATTTCTAACCAAACTAAAGCAGGACAAATTGTAGAGGTAAACCTGGTAGGGAAGGGAAGTACCATAAGATGTGATAACCATAGATCGCACAGGAGATCGATGGTGTGCCTGCCATGAAAGACCTTCTCTGAACGGAAGGCAACCGCCACAACCACTATTACTCGCAGCAGCAGTCGAACCAGAGACAGGATCATCTGAAGCAGCGAAGGGTAATTCCATTTTCCAAGACCTGATCTTTCCATCCTTGTGACCACTCCAGATCAAGCCATTAGCAGCGTCCACCGCCAAGCACAGAGTAGGCGACGCGCGGCAAGACTCGTTGAACGGCGCGCTCTTCTCATCACCTTTCCTTGCCATGACCCCGGGCTCCCAGTTCTCGAACACACTCTTGAGGTTCCAAACCCGGAGGCCGGACTCCTGACCGGCCCAGAGCTGCGACCCGACGCAGGCGATGATGCGGAGGAAGGACCCTGCCTGGGTTTCGCGCAGCGGGTGGGGGCGCACCTCGAGCGCAGGAGGGCGGCCGGTATGCATGGCAGCGCGGGCCGGAACGCGGAATATGCCGACGCCGCCGCCGCTGCCCATGAACTCGGGCACCGTGCCGGGGGAGCCTCCGAACTCGAACATGGCGCGATCTAGGGTTAGGGTTCCGTCCCCGTCGGAGTCGTCGCAGTGGTGGTTTCCGAAGGATCCGCCAAGACTGGCGTGTAGGGATTGGGTGGGGGGCGGTGGAGGGTGGAAGCCGGTCTCCTCGAGGGAGGCGGACTGGTGGCGGCGGTTGGTGCGGCGGGAGGAGTTACCGGAGGAGCAAGGCGCCGATTCATCACTGGTGTAGCAGTGGCGGCGGGTGGTTGGGTCGTCGCCGCCGAGGTTCTGCTTGCGGGTGGCGTTGCGGCGGGCGGCACCAGGGAGGAAAGCGTCCAGGTTGAAAGGCTGGCTGTAGGAGATCCCTTTCCGGTAAGGGGGACGCGCCACCAAATCTCCGGCGGCGTCCTCCTCATCCTTCTTCTCCTCCATGGGTGAATCGACGAGCGGCAGGAGGAGGGGTGAAGATGGACTGAGGGAAGGAAAAGTGTAGGAATGCGAGGAATGCGATGGATAAAGGTCAAAGGAGGAGAGCAGAAGCAGCGGGAGGGCGGAGATGGTGGCGACATGCGCGCGAGAGATCACGGACCTCGACCACTTCGTCTTCCCCTCCACCCGTCGTCTACCCGCCCCTCCCCCGTTGCTTCTAATTCAACCTTTGGCTTTCCTGGACCCGGTTTACGCACTGCTTGCCTTAATAACCGGACCGGTTTAATCCCGAATCAAGCCGAGATTTTTGCAAAAATAATATTTTCTTATGGTTAGATTGGACTGTTATTTTCATGTGTCCGACAATATGATTCAAGTTAAATTTTGTGTATATTTCTAACATGTACATGGAGTTGCAGTAGTGGACATGAAGCTCGTGTAGCTTGTTAACTCGATGAGAACGAGTTTGATTTTGCTAAATAACTGACCTAGAACGAATGGTGAGCTTTTGAGAAGCTCAGGGGACTCTCAAGGCATGGAGGAACATGGAAGAACTGTGAACTTGGAAGCATGATGGAATTGGACGGCATAGTGTGATCTTAGTACATTTGATAGCTTGTGAGTTAGAATTCTTGACATTCGGACTTGCTTAATCTAAGGAGGATTCTTTAATATATTTAATTATATTTCTGACTCTCAAATTGATTTATATCTTTTAAGTATTTAATAATCATCAAAATTAGTTATATGAGCTACCCATCTTATATAAATATATTTTTCTTTTAAAATAGTGAAATTCTAATTAGTCATTTTTTTTCAAAATTATTGATAATAGTATCATTTGAACCTGTATTATCAGCTGTAATAAAATTTTTATTAATTTCTCAACCCCTCAGATAATTTTCAATGGCTAAACTAACTACCTCACTTTTATGACTTATAATTGGTTAATTTTACTTGTAATGGGACAAAAATTAAAATTTTTTCTTTAGATTCTAATTTGTATCAATACTATTAGACATATATATAATTGAATTTTTTGAATTGATATTCATGTTTCAGAGGTCAAAGAAACTCTTCTTGTTAAATCAAGCAACAAACTTTTTATTTTTTTCTCTTCCAATGTATATAATTCAACACAATCATATGTAATCGTCTGCCTTAGAAGAATTTGAAATTTTGGCCATACCATGGACATAAATGCTTTAATCTTTCTCTTTCTACAAATTTAAAAGAGAATTCATCCATTATAATCATTCTAGTTAATGTTTTTCCAGATACATCTTGATCAAATTTCCAAGAAATCAGACACACCTCACCCTCTCTTGAACACAATTGTAAATTTAACTATGCTTGAGTTGTTTCAACACCATGAGGGCAATTTTTATACATAAGGTAATATGTGTTAGTACCCCCAAGACAATTTTAATGTGATCAACCAAGTCAGGTTATATCTTATTAGTATTTAACCTCTGTGTCTAAGTGTACAGGAACTTAGGAGCACAAGAAGTCGAGCAAAAGACGCGCTAGCGAGAATGACAGCATGGAAAAGAGTCGACGGGCTCAGTGCGTCTGAGGGAGGAGGTGCTGCGGAAGAGTACGCGGGCAGACGAGAAGGAGGCGCAGTGTTTCCGAGGGACGAGAAGCCAGAGCGGAAGATTGCTCGAGAATGCCAGAAGTTGGGTTCGGGTAAGCCCTATTCCGGATGGCCGAGATCACCCAAGCGAGCAGAGCCGAAGCGGAAGACCCAGACCAAGGTGAGAGAAACCAGAGCAAAAGACCGAGACCTAAAGTCAATAGGATGTTGACTTTCTTGGTCTGGGCGCCCAGATCCAGTCCGGGTGCCCGGACTCGCCATACTCTGGGCGCCCGGACCAAGACTTTTATCCGAATATTGTTAAATGTGATCCGTTTCAACGTAGATAAATTTTTATCCCCCTCCAAGCACCTGGAACCCTTCTAGGTGCCCCGACAAGAGCTATAAATACAGTCCTGGTCCTAAAAACCTAACGATAACAAGAACAACATTTGAGATGTAATTGATTCTACTTGATTCCAGCCTTGTTATCATGAGTCATCAACGTTGTAAGAGGTTTCTCCGCCTGAAGGAGAATTTGTTTAGTGCGCTTTCAACTTCCTTAGATTAACAACCTCTCCAGTTGTAACCAAGTAATTTCTTTGTGCCTTGTCTTTTTTAGTTTCTTAATTATTTTTATGCAAGTGTTAATTTTGATAAATCTATAAAAGTTCGAGGAAGATTTTTTATTTTTTATTTTAGAGGGATATCACCTCCCTTTAGTCGGCCGCCATCGATCCTAACAAGTGGTATTATAACTAGGATGCCTCAAAAGGACTAACCGCCGACTAAAGCAAATAAAAAATGGTCGGAGCTAACATCTATCCACCAACGTTCGAGGGGGAGTTCGCGTTTTAGAAGTGATGAATGGAGGTATTTCTTAAAACATATTTTAATATTTTATTAATAATGAAATATGGTTATGAAGCACCAAAGAATACGAACAGAGAAGAACTCGAAGAACACATTTGGACCAAAAAGCAGCGCGACAATTTTATGTCAAACGGTAAGGCTGAATTTCATCTTATAAATGTACTATCAGTTAAGGATCTCGACAGAATTGGCAACTACCAAAGTGCAAAAGAACTTTGAGAAAAGTTCTTGAAGCTCCATGAAGAATCGAAAGAAGTCGAATCCAACTCTTTGATGGGCACCGAATCGTCATCAGAAGAATCTGAAACTGAGGAACTTACCGGAACAGCTCTTATAGCTGAGTACTTACCTGAAGACAATAAAAGCTCATCCAAGATGAGCATTGATAAAGGGGGAGAGTCTTCGGAAAAAAGAATCGATGAAGGAGGAGAATCATCAGAGGAAAGCTACAATCAAGAGGGAGCATCAAAATACGAGGTAAGTCAGGTACGTGTCTTATCTCTTGAAAAGATGTTTAAATTTATTAAGATTCTTTCCAAGGATTTAGTAAAATTAGGAAAAGAAAATATAGACTTGAAAAGACAATGAATTAATGCATGCCCCTTAGATTTGTTTAATAACTTAAAATTAGAAAATGATAAATTAAAAATATAAATTGAAAGTTTGAAAAATGAACATGCATGTTTGAAACTGAATAACTTTCAAAAATCAAAATTTAGAAAGTATAGAAAGTTAAACTAATACATTAGAAAACACTATGGATAAATTAGAAAAGTCTCCAGAAGTTATACACCTTCTAAATTTTTAATGAATCCAGTAGGTAGGAACCTGTGCTGGGTTCCAAAATCATATTTAGGTTAACTAATTTTCTGTACTTAGGGATTTTCAGAAAGAAGATTAAATGTTTAAATTCTTTAAGAGGTTTTGTCTAGAAGTGGTTGATGATCCAATAACCAAGAAGGTCTAGTGCCTCACCATAGCCTTGAAGCCAATTACTGAATTGAATGTTTAATTGACTTACTGTAAAACATTCAACTAATGCTTCAAATTTTTGTTAGAAAAATTTATTTAAAAAAAAGTCTAATCATTAAAATTTGCTTAAGTCTTTTTTAAAAAAGATTAATCTAAATAATCTTTTAAAATTTTTATGAACTAGTAATCAAAATACAAATTTTTAAATTTTGCCAAAATTTTCTTGTTTTTCCCTTAGACTTTTTAGACCTTCCAAGTTATATGTTTAATGTACCCCACTTTTAATGTGATCAAAAGGGGAAGTGGTAAAGATTAAGTCTATCTAGGGGGTACAATTTAAATTTTTTTTTCCCAAATTTTGTACTTAATTTAATTTTTATACTTGCAATATTTTTGTAAAAATTATAAATGCTATTTGTTTATGGTTTACCCTAACTTTGTTGGAGCAATCCCAATGGTCCGTGCGACTATGTGTTTTGATATTTGGACAAAGGGTTTCAGTTAAGTTCATCCTTGTATTTGATATGTGTATGTGAGTGTTCAGGTTTGCAAGATATACATATGACTCAGTTTGATGGCTTCAGGTCCGGTGAAGGATGGAGCATCCGAGGGACCGTGGACAAGACAGCAAAGACAAGAGCCAAGGGAAACGACTTCAAGGCATACGTGAAGGATGACATTGGGGATGAGCCGCAGGCTTGAATGCATCCGAGGGACGAGAGCCAAAGGAAGTAAGCTTGAAAGCAAAAGGTCAAAGCTGCAAGGAAGAGTCAAGTGAGTCATAAGGGTGAGGATCCGAGTGTTGAGAGATTATACTCGAGTATTAGTCGACTGGTGGTTTTATCAGTCGACTAGTGCAATTGACTGGGGAGCAAACAGAATGTCTCTGTTCGCTCAGCCAGTATGGAGAAGTCGATTGGTACTTTTACCAATCAACTGGTATCTAGCCGTTGGATTATAATCGTTGAAACTCCACATAGAACAGTCGACTGGTACTTTCACCAGTCGACTGATAGGTGGGGTTTTCCAACCTGTGGCTTATATAACCAAGCCTTGGGAGCTTAGTTAAGACTGACGAAATAGAAGTAGTTCTAACCTTTATTAGTAGTCTACCAGTGCCCTAACTTCTAAAGAGTTCTTGTGAGAGTTGTGATGAGGTTTCTCCACCCACAAGGAGCTACGTGAGCTAGCCGGAGGTCTTCCGGAGAGTAATCCACCAACGGATAAGGATCGTCCACCTTACGGATAGCCGTAGAGTAGGAGTCTTATCTCCGAACCACGTAAACAAACATGTTAGCGATTTTCATTTCTCTTCTTGTTTTTAGAGTAGCTTTCTATTTGTGTTTGTATTATTTGTATTCCACTGTGCTAACAAATACGTAGGAAGCGATTAATTTGGGGGCACCGACTATTCAACCCCTCTTCTAGTCGGCCGTAAGTTTCCCAACAAACTTAACTTGGGTTTGATCATATCAAAAAGGGGGAGATTGTTAGTATGCCAAGGTAGTTTTGATGTGATCAACCAAGTCAGGTTAGGTCCTATTAGTATTTAACCCCTGTGTCTAAGTGTGCAGGAACTTAGGAGCACAAGAAGTCGATCAAAAGACGTAGCTAGTGAGAAGAATGATACAGAAGAGAGCCGACGGGCTCGGTGTATCTAAGGGACAAGGTATTGCAGAAGAGTATACGGGCGGACAAGAAGGAGACCCGCGACATTTCTGAGAGACGAGAAGCCAGAGCAGAATATTGCTTGAGAAGGCTGGAAGTTGGGTTCGAGTGAGTCTTATTCCAGATGGTCTAGATCACCCAAGTGAGTGGAGTCAGAGCGGAAGACCCGAACCAAGGCGAGCGGAACCGGAGCAGAAGACTAGGACTGAAAGTCAATAGAATGTTGACTTCCTTGGTCCGGGTGCTCGGACTCGCTGGATTCTAGGCACTCGGAACCCTTCCGGGTGCTCGGACCAGGACTTTTATCCGGATTACGTCAAACGTGATCTATTACAATGAGGATAAAATTTTATCCCCCTCTAGGTGCCTAGAACCCTTCTAGGCGCCCCGACTAGAACTATAAATACAACCCTGGTCTAAAAAATCTAACGATAACAAGAACACTTGAGAACACTTGTAATTAATTCTACTTGATTCCAGCCTTGTTATTATGAGTCATCAACGTTGTAAGAGGCTTCTCCACCTGAAACAAAAATTATTTAGTGCGCTTTCAACTTCCTTGGATTAACAACCTCCCCGGTTGTAACTAAGTAATTTCTTTGTGCCTCGTCTTTTTTAGTTTCTTAATTATTTTTATGCAAGTGTTAATTTTGATAAAGCTATAAAAGTTCGAGGAAGGTTTTTCATTTTTTTCTTTTACAGGGATATCACCTCCCTCTAGCCGGCCACCACCGATCCTAACAATATAATATCTCAAGTTTATTGTTCCATTCTTGTATGGATCACAAAAAAAATATTTATCACAATGTTTGCATTTGTCTTTAATCTCTAATTCATCATTAGTAAACTTTATAAAATGATCTCATACTTCACTTCTTGGTCTCATTATTTTTCTCTTGGTTACCTTTCTGATGCGACAAAGAGAAGGAGCCCACCTGGCATGGGTCAACTACCACGGTGGAGGTCAAAATCAAGACGGCCAATGCTAGGACTCAAAAAGGCTTGTCCGCGTCGCCCGGGCGGAAAGTGGCTACATTGGCCGACCAGATGCACCAGTGCTCGGTCGGTAGGAGACTCGTCCGAGCGGGCATCCTGGGAAGTAGTAAGGCACCAAAGGATATGAAAGAGCTTGTCTGATTGGGAGGGACAAGTCACCACTCGAAATCATTACACAGAAGAGTAGCCAAAACCGACCGAGTGGAGGAGTCCTAGCCGAGCGACTGCCGTTGGCACTAAGTAAGGTCGACAGACGGATCGTACGACAGAAGCTTCTACCGCTTAGGCATATGTTAAGGTACGCTATCAGACACACTTTACTAGCAGGTCTTTTCATCGGACATAGTAGAGGATGTGGCCACAAACATATTGGAGAATGTGTCTAATTAGAGCACGTGCCCACGAACATATTGGAGAACGTGCACATGCATTGATGTACATCGCCCACCAGGGCTCTATATAAAGGGGGTCCATCACCGGTGGAGGTATGCGTTATCTACTGTTTGCACATAATTCTCCTGTTACTTTGCTTCTTCTCCACATCTCAGCACTGACTTGACCGTCGGAGGGCCAACGTCGGGGACCCCTTCCCTAGCTCGGCACTGACGGTGTTTGTTTTGCAAAGCGGAGCAGAATTCACATCTGGTCAGCGAAGCCGTTACTCCCAGCTTTCCACTCACCTGCTTTTGGATAGGATCACTTTCCATTAGAATCTATGATTATTTTTGTTCCCACTAAAGGACCAATATCAAAATATGATATAAAACATATATTATCAATATTTATATTTGATAAATCTTAGTGTATTGACATCAGACACATATTGATCATAGATGCACAAACATTGTTCAAAACGCTGCAAGGTGTGATAACACTGTTCAAAATATAATTGACTAAAATTGAAAGACAAATATGAAACTTAACCATGACTCTGATACTACAAGTATGATGATACTTATCAAGATATCTAAACACTGTTAAATATCAATACTTGAGTTCAACGAGGAATTCATATGGCAGAACAAGATCAATACAAAGATTACATAACTATAGTGGGATGTGATTGAACATCATTAAGTTACTAAAAAAAGTGTCGATTAACAAATATTTCTTTCTATTGAATGGTGAATGTAGTGAAACCTTCCATATCTCTATGTAAAGTGAGGTCATCCTTTTTGGGATAAATTTAGAGAGACAATAGATATCATAAATATTCCATGTAACAAGAAACATACATCAGAAACCCCGAGGAATGCTGTAGTGGTAATGCATTTGGTATATTAACCAAGCACCCATAGTTTAATTCCTAACTACGGTGCACTGTAGGGCATTTTTCTTTAGTGGAATGAAAAATTAGGAACGTTAGCTATTGGACCAGGAGCTGTGTGCTTCTAGATTTACCTTGATAGTCAGTGGGATCTTTCCATATAGCTAGACTAGTCACCTCCAAAACTTAATTTAAAAAAATGGATATCAAGATTATAAAAAAAACATACATTAGAGAGGAGAGAAAAAAGATTCACACTCAAAACTAGGAATAAGAATCTAAAAATTTGAACCAAAAAATTGGAGTAACATCAAATTTAACATATTTTACACATACCTAGACATGACTAGGTAACGAGACACTAACTTCAAAGAAATCTAAAAAGAACCAAGGCTCAAAAAATGCATAATTGTGAACTTTGCTGCTTTATTCATAGCAAAGATCCAGCAAGGAACATGGGCTGGTCGTGCTACTTGGCACAATCATGTCCCATGTTGAGAATCTAACGAAGAAGTTCCAACACCTGACACGGCCAGGCTATGTTACATGACATGGCCAAATCGAGTCACCTAACTGTTGTGCCCAAAGGATATCCATAATAATATGATATTGTCCATTTTAGGCCTAGACCCTCATGACTTTGCTCTTGGGCTCAATCCAAAAGGTCTTATACCAATGGAGATATCCTACATCTTTTTAAACCCATGATCTTTACCAAATCTCCAATGTAGAACTTTGATTGAACCCCAACAATCTTCCCCTCAAACTAAGGATCACAATTACTCTCATGATCTAAGCCTCCCCGTGAGTATCTGGTCATCCTGTCCTGCTTCGGACCTCCCCACGAACATTCTGTCATCCTGACCTACTCCTAGTCTCCCCGTAAGCATCCAGTCATCTTGACTTACTCCGGGTCTCCTCGCGAGTATCCGGTCATCCTGACCTGCTCCGGACCTACTCTTAACTTCGTTTAAAGTCACCCCACATTATATCTAGTCTAGACCATAGCTCTGATACCATTTGTA
This sequence comes from Zingiber officinale, assembly GCF_018446385.1. NCBI lineage: Eukaryota > Viridiplantae > Streptophyta > Magnoliopsida > Zingiberales > Zingiberaceae > Zingiber > Zingiber officinale. The sequence continues at coordinate 22,421,987 of NC_055989.1, forward strand.
GGATCGAAAAGAATTTAGATATCTCTATAATGGTACGATATTGTTCACTTTGGGCCTAAGCTCTCATGATTTTGCTGTTGGACTCTACCCAAAATATCTCATACCATTGGAGATATCTTTTTTCTTATAAATCCATAATCTTTCCCAAGTGTTTTCAATGTGGGACTATATTTACAATCTTATAATCCCAACAATCCCCCTCCCCTCAAACAAAGGACCACAGGGCCCCCTCTCAAGTATCAGGTCGTAATTAACTTACTCAGGGCCTCCCCTCGAACATTGGGTAACTCTTGACCTGCTCCAGTCCTCCTGTGAGCATCCATTCATCCTGACATACTCCGAATCTCCCCACAAGTATTCATTCATCCTGACTTGCTCTGGGCCTACCCTCAACTTCGTTCAAAGCCACCCACATTGTATTTGGTATGGATCATGACTCTGATACCATTTATAGGATCAAAAAGAATTTAGATATCTCCATAATAGTATGATATTATCCACTTTGGGCCTAAGCCCTTATGATTTTGCTCTTGGGCTCTACTCAAAAGACCTCATACCAATAGAGATATATTTTTTCTTATAAACTCATGATCTTTTCCATGTGTTTTCAATATGAGACTATATTTGTAACCTTGCAACCCCAACAATTCCCCTCAAACAAATGACCACAAGGTCCCCCCTCAAGTATCGGGTCACTCTTAACCTACTTAGGGCCTCCCATACTTCGTTCAAGCTTTCACTCGCATGGTTCAATTTTGGATCATGGCTCTGGCTCATGCTTCTTTTAACGGCTAGTCTGGTAAAGAGCGATCTCGCTCTGATACCATTTGTTATGTCCAAAGGATGTCTACATATCCCCACAATGGTATGATATTATCCACTTTAGGCCTAGGTCTTCATGGGTTTGCTTTTGGGCTCTCCCCAAAAGGCCTCATACCAATAGAGATATCCTACATCTTTTTAAATCCATAATCTTTACCAAATCTTTCTATTGTGGGACTTTGATTGAACCCCAACACTAATATGGTCATGGCGCGTTTGACCCACATCGGTCAATTCAGCTAGATAGTATCATAACTTTTATACTTACCCACACTGGTCATTGACTCCTGTAGCATAAGGATGAGAGGTCGAGTGATATGGGAGGATTGAGCAAGAGCAGACCTCGCCGACGAAGGGAGGAGGGCAAGGCTGAACATCGATCAGGGTGGATTGGCGGAGATGCGAAGTTGTAGCATACGTGAAGTGAGAAGTGGATGAGTGGTGAGATGTCAAGTGTGTGACTTGAATTAGGGACTTAGAGTTTCCTAGTTTAGGAATATAAGGTCTGATTTGACTAAAAATATCAGTTTATTCGATTTAACTGAATTAAAAGGTTTTAAAACTTACACTAAACCGAATAACCCAAAATAATTGATATTTTAAAAAATGAATTTCTGAAATGATCGAACCTTTAAATTTGGTTGATATGATCGGTTAATTCAGTTTAACCCGGACTTGTACTCACCCTAGTTATTATGATTAGAGCTATCAAATATACTATTGAAAGACAGGAGGGAAAAACAAATGCTCACATTATCAGTAAGATTTTTTTAAAATGAATTTCTAAAATAGCCAAACTTTTAAATTTGGTTGGTTAATTCAATTGAACTGAATTTTTGCTCATCCTAATTATTATGATTAAAACCAATTGAATATGTTATTAAAAGATGGGAGGGAATAACAAATGCTAACATTATCCGTAAGAACATGCATATATGTGTGCATAAATAGTGAAATACAAGCAAACTTAAATATATGCATATAAATGGGTTTTTATGAGATATCAAGTGCAATATTATAATTAATCTTTAGATTGAATTTGAACTTGTTAGCGACACTTTCTAATCCAAGCTCAAGACTACCATAGTCAAGTACACAATACGCTTTCTTTTAAGGTGACACATTATGCACATGATTCATAAATGTTACCAAATATGAGCTAGATTTGATTATATGAATTATAATCTCAGCTCACTATTACCTTAATCAGTCACATAACATGCTTTCCATTAGATCGACATATCATGCACATGATCCACATAATACATTTATAGTGAGCTACCTTAAACATATACTGGCCTAAGAATGACTTTCCTTTGGGTCAAGCATTCCTATCATATATATATGTCTATCAACACAAAATATAACTAAGGTATTTTTCTTTGGGCTAACACATTAATTCAAGTTTATAATATGTGTATAAATAGACTCAAGAAAATCCTAGGAGATTTAATCCAATAGAAGTAATCAACTAATAACCCACTGCGTATAGGTTTTACTTTAGCAATTGATTGCTAATAAACAGTTGAATACTGCAATAGATTAACAAAACTTTTGTGTCTATTTTTATGGTCAACAGTAGACTGGTATAACACAACAATTAATTGACGACTCTAGTCGAATTGATCAATATATCACAAACCATTATGTGTTTGCCTTCATGGCTAGCAATCGACTAGTACTTCATGGCAGTCATTTGCTATAAGCAACCAAGTCCACCACTAGATCCAAAAACCTTCTGAACACAACATTAGGCCAAATAGTCAACTGGTACTTCATGGAAGTCGATTGATATAAGCAATCAAGTGCCACAATCGATTACGACTCTTTTTGTTCATGATTACAAGCACAATAGTTGACTAATCCTATACAACAGTCGACTGATCAAGATTAGTCGAGTACTTCAATTGACCTGAAAACCTTTTATTTAGCAATTCAGTGCAGCAGTCGATTGATCCATTATGGCAATCGACTATTGAAACACCATTACAACAAATTTGATTTTTCATAGTGCAACATCAATGGCACACATTAAAAGCATGCCAGTAATATTATTATTTATGATGCGCACAAAAAAATACACTGTAAATAAATATTCTTACGGCATGGAAAAACAAACATTGTTAAAACTTAATGTTAACAGCGCATAGACCACACTATTAATAGTCTTACAATAAACTTTATTGATTTTCTCTGTGAGTGCCAAATCCTTAAATCTCATCGTGCCCTTTTACTTTTTTTCTTTGGTTGAACCCTCGCCAAACCCTCAATCGGTATTCTTAGTCCTTTAGGAACTCACCAAACCCTCGATCGGTGTTCTTGTTCCTTCAACAACTCAGCAAACCCTCGATTGGTGTGCTTGGTCCTTCAACAACTCGGCAACCCCTCGATCGATGTTCTTGGTCCTTCAACAACTCACCAAAACCCTCAATCAGTGTTCTTGGTCCTTCAGCAACTCGGCAAACCCAACAACTTCGGGTATTTTGCCAAAAGCACCAGGTATTTTGCCTTTCTTGGTCCTTTTCTTTGAATTTATTTTTCTCTTTTCCCTTTTAATTTCCAAATGTAAAGTGGGATATATATATGCTTGTGATCATATATCTTCTGAGTGGTTAGTAGAGTTTTTGGATTTCATGGTTTCTCTGTTATGATTAATGAAAAATAAATTGATTAGTCTCAGTCTAATGATATGAGCAAAGGTTGTTATATTTTATTCGAGGATTTTTTTGAAAAAATTTTGGTAATAATTTTTTATGTTTAAAGATGGTTATATATTTTACTTTTTCCTAATGATGCTTAACTGATATTGTTCCTAGTTTTCTTTCATGGAAATTGTTGTTGCTTTTGGATGTGTTTAATTTTCTAGCTAGGCCTAGGGCTAGGACTAAAGGGATTCCTTTGTATTTTAGCAATGGATTGTAACTTGTAAGTGAGCTTCTACTTTCTTCACATGTTTTAAATTATAATGTTTTAAATAATCTTTGTTTTAAACTATGAAATTATGAGATCATGATGTTTTGACATTAAACCTTTGTATGCTTGATCTATAGGAATGGATTTTAGATCTCTACTATGTTTCCTATCTTGAAATGGTGAAATTATAATAGTTACTGTAGGACCGTAGCGCACATGATAGGGGTGGTTTTAAAAAACTATTTATTTTTTCTATTTTGAAAACGAGTACGCGGCAGAATTAAAAATAAAAATAGAAAACAAGAAAACACAAGTACACGATCTATTACTTGGTTCAGAGCCTTCGGCGACTCCTACTCCAAGACCTAGGTTCTACGGACCTATTAACAGGTAATCCACTAATGACCTCTTCTGAAATCGTCGAAAGAGGGAATCGAGTACAATAAAAATAATAGGAGAAGTGTAATAACCTACACTTTTCTTAATACAGTAATTAAACAATTAATAACACCTTCATTACCCAACACGTGAAGATTCTCGGATCGAGCTCAACGTCGGTCGGCTTTTCAACAGTAGTAGGGTGTAGTAGCATCGCAGCGCAGTGAGAGAACGAAGTTGGAGTAGTCGAAAGCTTGAAAGATCGCATGTAGAAGTCGTGAATATTTATTCTCAAAGCATTGGTCGAACAACCCTTTTAAAGGGGATTGGAGGTACCTTCAACGCCTTTGGAGGTGCCTTTAACCCTAAGTTTTATCCCTTAAAAAATTGGCTCTTATCATCGATGAAGCCCTCTCTGCCTTATCCGAGTGAAGACTCCTTCAAGGCTCGCAGAGGTGCCTTTAGTGCCCAGCTTCAGGGTACCTTCAGTGCCCAGCTTCAAGGTACCTTCCTTCGCATGGAAGGTGCCTCTGTGTCCTTTTATGCGGGGCCTTCGACCAAGCATCCGAGGCACCTTCAGCAGCACCTAAGGCGCCTTAAACACTATTCATGAAGGCTAATTTTGCTTTCTAATTCCTATAAAAACATGTTAGTCCAAAAGCAAAGTGTAACTTGTAAAATAGAGTTAACACAATAATAAAATAGTAGTATTAATTAGGCCCTGTATTTCCGAGGTCAGGATCTAGTCATGGTCTCAATTTAAGTTTTTAAAGTGGACCTAAATTGGACAAGTGCCTAAAGTCTCTAATTGGGGCTCATCCTCACTGGAGCACTCTCCTCTAGTGACTTACCTTACTTATCATATAGAATCGCTCGACTCTACCTTGGTCGACCGGGTTTTTCAATCAGTTGTCAGGTTCCCATACCCAACTAGACTTCGTCCAATTGTCAAGCCCCGCTTACCCAGCTGAACTTCTTGCTAGATATCATGTCACTCCTTGACTTATCTGAACTTCTACGCCAACTATCAGGTGTTGGATCGAGAAGCACTAGAGGGGGGGTGAATAGCGCTCGTGGCTATCTTGTTCGATTATCGGAATCGTAAGAACTATCGGAGTAATTAAGCAGCGGAATAAAACAAAGTAAGCACACAGAGACAGGAGGATTTTTACTTCGTTCGGAGCCTTGATCGACTCCTACTCGAAGGCCCGCGATCCTTGATCGCTTCCGGTGGGCAACAACTATAATTCGTAAAAGTTACAATCTGAATTACAATTAAAGCAATAAGTAAACTAATACCGACAACAACAGATCGAAGAGTCTGAGCTTTGGGTTGTCGACGTCGAGTAGTAGCACTTCAAGGTCGTCTCGTAGGCAGCACTTCACAAAAGAAAGCTTAGAAGATTGTTGTTTTGAAGCTGCACCTCGACCCTCTTTTTATATGACATTCAGGGCGCCTGGATCCATTCCAAGCGCCTGGAGTGTGACGTGGCCAACCAACCAGGATGCTCCACGTGGCGAAGTCGTGCAGGGGATAAAACTTGGTCCCGGGAGCCCGGACCTCCGGGCGCCCGGACCACCTTCTTCCAGCAGGTTCCTCACCTGCAAACAAAGGTTAGTCCGAGCAAAATACCCTGCAAGACAGCGTTAGAATCTGATAAAACATAGTAAAGAATAAACGACAGTCTCGGGACTGTCCGGGTCTGACTTCGGATTTCTTACCGGAAACCCTAGGTCGACCCGACGCCTACTGTTCCCTCTACGGGGAACGCGTCCTCACCTACTCCCCTCAGGAGAGATTACCTGATGCCAGTCCGGTCCTCCAGACCGACTGGACTTTCCGCCTAGGGTTATCACCCCCTAGGACCTAGGGTTACCGCCCCCTAGGGTTTTTCTCCACCTAGGGTTACCACCCCCTAGGACGTAAGGTTGCCGCCCCTTAGGGTTTTCCTCCACCTAGGGTTACCGCCCCCTAGGACCTAAGGTTGCCGCCCCTTAGGGTTTTCCTCCACCTAGGGTTACCGCCCCCTAGGACCTAAGGTTACCCCCCTTAGGATTTTCCTTCACCTAGGGTTACCACCCCCTAAGACCTAAGGTTACCCCCCCCCCCTTAGGATTTTCCCCTGCCTAACCGCAGTTAGGACTTTCTTGAAACCTTATTTAACCATGTTAGATAACAAGGAACCTTAACTTTGAATCCCTTTGCCATTATCAAAACTGAGGTTCGATCGTCGGATGCTTACTGCACCAACATCAGGTCTTCCAGACCTAGCTGGATTTCAGCCTGGTGTTAGACCAGTCAAGTCCTACACACTTGGTAGAAAGGTTAGATCACACAACATATCTAACTTTAATCCACTTGTCATTCATTAAAACTTAGATTTAACCATTAATGTCAACTGCAACAACAGTTACTTTCGTTAATACAGTAGAAAATCATTGTTTTGATTTTTTTTTTATTCATATGATTAGGGAGCCACTTTTTTTAAGGGTTAAATTTAGGTGAGCAAAATGAGAAAAAACTACAGCAAAGTGTTTGTAGGTGAAATTCAGGTGATATTATATTTTTATTAATCTTGATTTATTTTAATCAAGTACCCTTGTATATTTCTGTAACGACCCACCTTCTACTGTCTAGGCTGTAAAACCGGGGGGTTACATTATGCTAAATTGTTCTTGGAATATCACTAAATACCAAGGTGCGGAAAAGCTGAAATAGTTTAAAATTTCTACTAATTGCTATCAAATCTGGAATTTATATTCCAGATACACTTTTATTATTGTGCATATGCTAAAGAAGGAAACTTAACTTTCTATTTGGTCAAAAACCTGAAGTTAGACACTTCTAGCTGAAATCAGACATTCCAATCGATCGGCTGATCGATTGGAGTTGTTTGATCGATCCACTGATCGATTCAACATGCTACTGTGCACGGGGTCAATTATGGATCGATCGGCTGATCGATCCAGCATGGCCAATCGATCTAGAGATCGATTCAGAAGCTCTCTGTTCGCGAGATTTAAATTCCCGATCGATCGGCTGATCGATCCATGGTCGATCGATCAGTTGATCGACTCATCAGCTCTCCGTACGCGGCAGATCACATTTCGATCGATAGGCTGATCGATCAAGGGCTCCCCAATCGATCAACTGATCGACTCATTAGCGTTTTGTACGAAGGGACTTCTTCTAATCGATCGTTTGATCGATTGAGGACTGCTCAATCGATCGGCTGATCGATTGGGTTTCTGATTTTTGCAGAAATCAGACCCGACCTCGTACAGAACCTTCAGAAATTCAATTACAAACACAACACTACTATTGGGCATGTCATTACTCATGGTTAGCTATCTACTATCCAGACAATGAGTAATCTAAGCATAACATTCATAATTCCGGACACTTAAATAACTAAAAGTGCAGAAAAGTAACACTATAAGAAATACTAAGTTCTTAAATTTGCTAGTTCCCAAAGATCTTCATTCCAAGTTCCTTCTCAACACATCTGGTTGCATTGCCCTCCAGCCTCCGCTAATCCATCTTTCCTTTACCTTTATCTGCAGTATAAGGAAAATGAAACTATAAGCTCGGAAGCTTAGTAAGAAACCATCTACCTCACAAAACATACATTCGATAAGAACATGCTTTCAAAAGATGTTATTTGAAATATATGCTGATGATCATACTGTAAGTGCTAAAACATGGCAAATAGACAAGTAAGTCATGCTAACAAATACTGAACAAGGAAATAAAACAACTCTTTGTATAAACAAGCTAACTAAATCAATACATATGCTAAGCTATTTGTCATAACATTAAGCAAACTAAGCTGAAGCTAAGCTGTATTCACATATCTGGTTTGTGAAGTTTGAAAACTATTTTCATAAGTAGGTAAAAATACTAAACATGCTACTGATGGGCCTGGCAACTGTACTTGCTGTGCGCGCATCCCTAACTAGGCCCGAGGTAGCAAGTCCCGAATCTAGTAGGGTTACTAGGTTATCTAAACCTAGGGATGACTATGGGAGTCCAACCCAAGGACAACTGAAAGTCCAACACAGTGCCTCTGATAAAGTAAAATACTGTTTATAAACTGATTTATCTTATCTTATCTTGCTTTTACTAGGTTATCTGAACCTAGAGCTAGGTTATCTGAACCTAGAGGCGACTATGGGAGCCCACCCATTGGACCGTAGTCCCATATCAACTGAAGCAAGACTAAGTATACTATTTAAAATGCCTCTATGGCATTTAACTGAACTATTAAAACACCTACTGTAGCATATAACTGTGCTAGGCATTTTAACGAACACCTGGTGTGCTCTAATTCTCCTTAACTGAAGGATCATGAACTAAAAACATAAAAATGCACGATTAACTACTTATACTGCAGGTGAGGGGTTACTTACATCCTACACTAAGTTTTCTTACAATCTGATCGCTAGATTTCTGGAGAAGAAGATCTCTTCGACGATCTTCTTACGTCTACGCGTTCTTCTCGTGGAGAGGAACGTCCTCGTGCCGGAGTTGTCGCCGGAAAGTGCTCCTACGATCCTAGGGATGAAACCCTAGGTCTCTTGGGCTTGGTGTGTCGAGAGGGTGCGGGAGAGGAGAGGGCGGCGTGTGAGGGTGAGGGAAAATAGAGTTGCCGATCCAAAATAATAACTCTCCACTTAATTTCCCTATTTATATTAAGTGATTAATACACCTCAACTAAACCTTAAATATATTTGCTCTCTTTTCCTTTCAGCACACCCCTGCTGAAGCCCCTTGGTTACTAGAGTCATCTATAAGTTGTAGGGTCCATGGGTCTCGGGTTCAATTCCCGCTTAGGCTATTTTACGTTTTTATTTAATTTTGCTACTTCTACTACTTCAAAAATTCCATAAAAATATTCTAAAATTCCAGAAAAATTATAGAATATTTCTAAAATTATTTTGAGAATTTTTGGGCGTTATAATCCCCCAAACCTTATAAAAAGTTCGCCCTCGAACTTAAAATAACTCTGGGTATTTCTGTCTCATACTAGCTTCTGTCTCCCAAGTCGCCTCTTCTGTTGTGTGATTTTGTCATATGACTTTTACTAATGGTACCTCTTTGTTCCACAATTTCTTAACTGCTTAGTCTACTATCTGAATAGGACGACTGTCATAGTTGAGGTCTTCACGGACTTGTACCGACTGAGGCTCAATCACCTGGGTGGCATCTGGGATATGCTTCTTCAGCATAGAGACATGAAATACGTTATGGATAGATGACATCTCCTGGGGTAGCTCAGCTCATATGCTACCTTGCCAACTCTTCTGGTGATAAGGTATGATCCCACATATCTGGGACTTAATTTGCCCTTCTTCCCAAAACGCATTACTCCCTTCATGGGAGCCACTCGGAGGAATACTGTATCCCCAACTGAAAACTCTAAGGGTCGTCACCGTGTATCAGCATAGCTTTTCTGGCGGCTCTGAGCTGTCTTTATCCTCTGGCGGATTTGCTGTATAGCTGCTGTGGTATCTGCTACTAGATCTGTCTGAAGTTCTAGTTCTTTCTGTTCACCACTTTCATACCAGCAGATTGGAGATCTACACCTTCACCCATAGAGAGCCTCGTAGGGTGCCATACCGATAGTGGCATGATAGCTATTGTTGTATGTAAATTCTGCTAAGCACAGATATTTGCACCAACTTCCCTTGAAGTCTAGGGCACATGCTCGGAGCATATCCTCGAGTACCTGATTTACTCGCTCCGTCTGACCATCTGTCTGAGGATGGAAAGCTGTGCTAAACTTTAACCTGGTGCCCAATGCTGACTGTACACACTCCCAGAAGTGTGACGTAAATCTACTGTCTCTGTTTGATATAATGGTCCGTGGGACTCCATGCAGCCTGACAATCTCCTTGAGATATAACCGAGCTAGTTGCTCCATAGAGTAGGATATCCTGATAGCTAAGAAGTGGGCTGATTTAGTCAACCTGTCGACTATTACCCAGATGACATCAAAACCATTCATGGTTCTGGGTAGTCCCACTATGAAATCTATGGAAATGTCCTCCCACTTCCATTCTGGAATCTGAATAGGTTGCAGAACTCCTCCTGGTCTCTGGTGTTCTGCCTTGACCCTATGACAGGTCAGACAGATACTGACATATCTAGCGATGTCTCTTTCCATCCCCGACCATCAAAAATGTTTCTTTAGGTCTTGGTACATCTTGGTGGAACCAGGATGCATCGCGTAAGGAGTCCTGTGAGCCTCGTCTAAGATTTTCCTCCGTAGTTCCTCCTGATCTGGAACACATAGTCTGTCACCAAAATACAGTACCCCACTATCAGATACTCTGAATTCTCTACTCTCTGATTCTGCTAACCCTTGCTTGATGTTCTGAGTTTCAGGGTCCTAATCCTGAGATGTCTGGATATCACCAAGCAGGGTAGATGCTAAGGTCATAGTAGAGAGTTGTCCCACTATAAGTTCGAGACCGAAATATGTAATCTCCTTCTGTAGGGGCGGTGACATGACTGCTAGGGATAATAAGGTAGCACTAGACTTCCTGTTAAGTGCGTCTGCCACTTTATTGGCTTTTCCTGGGTGGTAGAGGATGTCTATGTCATAGTCCTTGACTAGCTCGAGCCATCTGCGCTGTCGCATATTCAGATCCTTCTGAGTGAAGAAGTACTTCAGACTCTGATGATCTGTATACACTCTACACTAAGCTCCATATAAGTAATGTCTCCAAAATTTGAGGGTGAAGACAACTGCTGCAAGCTCAAGGTCATGAGTAGGGTAGTTCCTCTCATAGTCCTTGAGTTGTCTGGAGGCATAGGCAATCCCCTTGCCGTTTTGCATCAGTACAGCTCCTAGTCCCAATTTAGAGGCATCACTGTAAACATCAAAACTGTTTGTGTTTTCTGGTAGAGTCAAAATGGGAGCACTGGTCAATCTTCTTTTTAGTTCGATGAAGTTGTTCTCATAGTCCTCTGTCCACTGAAATTTTCTATTCTTCCTGGTGAGAGCTGTCAGTGGGGAGGCTATCCTAGAGAAATCCTCTACAAATTTTCTATAATAACCTGCTAGTCCTAGAAAGCTTCTGATTTCACTGGCATTTTTAGGTCTTTTCCAGTTACTCACAGCCTCTATCTTACTGGGGTCTACCATGACACCATCCTTGGAGATGATGTGACCCAGAAAGGATACCTGCTCGAGCCAGAATTCACATTTTGTGAACTTGGCGTACAACTGGTTCTGCTGAAGGGTCTGTAGTACTATCTTCAGGTGCTCTGCGTGTTCTTCCTAAGTTCTGGAATAGATAAGAATGTCATCGATGAACACGATAACAAACTTATCTAGGTACTCTCTGAATACCCTATTCATGAGGCCCATGAAAGTAGCTGGAGCATTCGTCACGCCAAAGGGCATGACTATGAACTCATAATGTCCGTATCTGGTCCTGAAAGCCGTCTTGGGTATATCACCTTCTTTAACTCTAACCTAGTGATACCCCGATCTGAGGTCTATCTTAGAGAACACTGCTGCTCCCTTTAACTGATCAAACAGGTCATCTATCCTAGGGAGAGGATACCTGTTCTTAATCGTGACTTGGTTTAGTGCCCGGTAGTCTATACACAGGCGCATGCTCCCGTCCTTCTTCTTCACGAACAATACAGGCGCTCCCCATGGTGAGTGACTTGAGCGTATGAAGCCCTTGTCAAGTAGCTCCTGTAGTTGCTCCTGAAGTTCCTTCAGTTCTGTTGGAGCCATGCGGTATAGTGCTTTGGAAATGAGATTCGTACCGGGGATGAGTTCTATCTCAAACTCAATCTCTCTGTCTGGTGCTAGGCCCGGTAATTCCTCAGGGAAGACTGTTGGGTAGTCACATACAACTCGGACCTCTCCTAGCTTTTGGCCCTTGTTCTGACTAGTACTGACTACATGTGCTAAGAATCCTGTACATCCTGAATCTAATAGTTTCTGTGCTTTCAGAGCTAAGAGAAACTTCTTGGCTTTTCTCTTTGATTCTCGAATATAACCAAACTGCACTCCTGCTTCAGGTTGGAATACAACTTTCTGTTTACGGCACTCTATGGAGGCACCGTATTTGATCAAAAAGTTCATTCCCAAAATGACATCATAGTCAGTCATATCCAGCACTATAAGATCACCAAAAAGCTCTATGTCTGTTATAGTGACTGGCACTGCTCGGAGCCAGTGCGTGGATGCCATAATTTCTCCTGAAGGTAGTGTCGTCAAAAATTGACCACTGAGTACCTCTGGAGATATTGCTAGCTTTTCGGCGAATGTCTTGGATATATAAGAATGGGTTGACCCAGTATCGAATAAGACAGTTGCACTTTGTTGTAAAATACTAATCTGACCTGTAACAACTGTCGAGACATTCGCTAGGTTCTCTCTGGTGAGTGAATAGATCCTCGCGTTCGTCGTGGCTGAGGGGGCTTCTAGTCTGCCCTAACTGATGTGTGGACCATCTATAGCAGCCTGCATCCAGTGTAACTGTGCTGGTTTATCTCCATACTGAATCGGTTGTGGTGGAGGATTGCTGGTCTTGTTCGGGCATTGCTTAGTCATATGCCCTTCTTGGCCACATTCGAAGCATTATCGTGTGCCCTTGCGACAAACTCCGGGGTGGAATTTCCCACAAGTGGAGCACTTGGGATAGCTAGGTTGTTTACTGGCTGGTCCTCCTTTTGGGTAACTCCTTGGTTTACGTTTGTGACTGGAGTTCCCTTTCCAGTTGGAGCTATGGCCCTGGTGTTTCTGAGGACTTAAGCCTCCTTGGCCTTTGGACTCTAGGAAGGTTTGCTTCTGCTACTTGATGCTGTTCTGGTAATGCTCAGTGGTCAGAGCACTGCTTACTAGTTCTTCGGTGGTTTGCGGCCTATGAACGCCGCTGACCAAGTTCATCGCTATTTCCGGCCTTAGCATCTTGAGCATCAACAGGACTCGTTCTCTTTCAGTGCTGACTAATTCGGGGCATAGACGAGCTAGTCAGTTGAATTTCTTCACGGCTTCCTCAACTGAAAGGTTGCCCTGGCGAAATTTAGTGAACTCGTCGTAGTGGCAGTTTGTGACCCGCATGTGGAAGAACTCTTGAAAGAATTCCCTCTCGAAGTCAGCCCATGTCATCTGGTTCACTGGGCGCTTCGCTTTAATTCTCCCCCACCACATACGTGCGTCTCCTGTCAGGCAGAATAAGGCGCATTTCACCTTTTCAAACTCTGGCCAGTCCAGAAGCTCCATCGTACTCTCCAGTGTTTTGAACCAGGCTTGGGCATCCCATGGTTCACCGGTGCCTGAGAAATTCTCGGGCTTGATTTTCTGTCACTAGATTAGATAGGCTTCTCTTCTTGCCCCTGCTGCTGGGGCTACTGGTGCTGCAGGTTGGACTGGTGGGACCTCTATCACTACTGGGTTGCTAAGTTAGGCTCTGGAGTGAAAGTGGGAGTGTTCTACTGATTAGCCCTTAAGGTGGCTATCTCCTGTTGCTGTTCAGCTAGTTTCTTCTGTAACTGAGCCACTACTGCTGTACGGTCTGAAGGAGACACTGAGCTGCCTGCCTCATGCTGGGGCTCAGTAGCTGGTGTCTTTCTAGCTGGGCGTCCTCGTACCATTTTCTAGAGAAATAGAGGACATACATAACTAATACTATCATATTTGCATAACTATTATTATCATGTTAAATGCCATCATATATAAACATGTTTTAGTCATTTATGAACATGAAAGCAAGAAACATAAATAAAGTGAGGGATATTCTTACTTGGAAGCTGCAGGTTCAATACTGATGTGTGTGTGGAGGAAGTATGGAACTTTGCTCTGATACCACTCTGTAACGACCCACCTTCTGCTGTCTAGGCTGTAAGGTCGGGGGTTACATTATGCTAAACTGTTCTTGGAATATCACTAAATACCAAGGTGCGGAAAAGCTGAAATAGTTTAAAATTTCTACTAATTGCTATCAAATCTGGAATTTATATTCCAGATACACTTTTATTATTGTACATATGCTAAAGAAGGAAACTTAACTTTCTATTTGGTCAAAAACCTGAAGTTAGACACTTCTAGCTGAAATCAGACATTCCAATCGATCGGCTGATCGATTGGAGTTGTCTGATCGATCCACTGATCGATTCAACATGCTACTGTGCACGGGGTCAATTCTGGATCGATCGGCTTATCGATCCAACCTGGCCAATCGATCCAGAGATCGATTCAGAAGCTCTCTGTTCGCGGGATTTAAATTCTCGATCGATCGGCTGATCGATCCATGGCCAATCGATCAGCTGATCGACTCATCAGCTCTCTGTACGCGGCAGATCGCGTTTCGATCGATAGGTTGATCGATCAAGGGCTCCCCAATCGATCAGCTGATCGACTCAATAGCGTTCTGTACGCGGGGACTTCTTCTAATCGATCGGCTGATCGATTGAGGACTGCTCAATCGATCGGCTGATCGATTGGATTTCTGATTTCTACATAAATCAGACCCGACCTCGTACAGAACCTTCAGAAATTCAATTACAAACACAACACTACTACTAGGCATGTCATTACTCATGGTTAGCTATCTACTATCCAGATAACGAGTAATCTAAGCATAACTTTCATAATTCCGGACACTTAAATAACTAAAAGTGCAGAAAAGTAACACTATAAGAAATACTAAGTTCTTAAATTTGCTAGTTCCCAAAGATCTTCATTCCAAGTTCCTTCTCATACACATCTGGTTGCATTGCCCTCCAGCCTCCGCTAATCCATCTTTCCTTTACCTTTATCTGCAGTATAAGGAAAATGAAACTATAAGCTCGGAAGCTTAGTAAGAAACCATCTACCTCACAAAATATGCATTCGATAAGAACATGCTTTCAAAAGATGCTATTTGAAATACATGCTGATGATCATACTGTAAGTGCTAAAACATGGCATATAGACAAGTAAGTCATGCTAACAAATACTGAACAAGGAAATAAAACAACTCTTTGTATCAACAAGCTAACTAAATCAATACATATGCTAAGCTATTTGTCATAACATTAAGCAAACTAAGCTGAAGCTAAGTTGTATTCACATATCTGGTTTATGAAGTTTGAAAACTATTTTTATAAGTAGGTAAAAATACTAAACATGTTACTGATGGGCCCTACAACTGTACTTGCTGTGCGCGTATCCCTAACTAGGCCCGAGGTAGCAAGTCCCAAATCTAGTAGGGTTACTAGGTTATCTAAACTTAGGGACAACTATGAGAGTCCAACCCAAGGACAACTAAAAGTCCAGTACAGTGCCTCTGATAAAGTAAAATACTGTTTATAAACTGATTTATCTTATCTTGCTTTTACTAGGCTATCTGAACCTAGAGGCGACTATGGGAGCCCACCCATTGGACCGTAGTCCCATATCAACTGAAGCAAGACTAAGTATACTATTTAAAATGCCTCTATGGCATTTAACTGAACTATTAAAACACCTACTGTAGCATATAACTGTGCTAGGCATTTTAACGAACACCTGGTGTGCTCTAATTCTCCTTAACTGAAGGATCATGCGTAAGGCTGAACTAAAAACATAAAAATGCACGATTAACTACTTATACTGCAGGTGAGGGGTTACTTACATCCTGCGCTAAGTTTTCTTACAATCCGATCGCTAGATTTCCGGAGAAGAAGATCTCTTCGACGATCTTCTTACGTCTACACGTTCTTCTCGCGGAGAGGAACGTCCTCGTGCCGGAGTTGTCACCGGAAAGTGCTCCTATGATCCTAGGGATGAAACCCTAGGTCTCTTGGGCTTGGCGTGCCGAGAGGGTGCGGGAGAGGAGAGGGCGGCATGTGAGGGTGAGGGAAAAGAGAGTTGCCGATCCAAAATAATAACACTCCACTTAATTTCCCTATTTATATTAAGTGATTAATACACCTCAACTAAACCTTAAATATAATTGCTCTCCTTTCCTTTCAGCACACCCCTGCTGGGGCCCCTTGGCTACTAGAGTCATCTATAAGTCGTAGGGTCCATGGGTCTCGGGTTCAATTCCCGCTTAGGTTATTTTACGTTTTTATTTAATTTTGCTACTTCTGCTACTTCAAAAATTCCATAAAAAATATTCTAAAATTCCAGAAAAATCATAGAATATTTATAAAATTATTTTGAGAATTTTCGGGCGTTATAATTTCAATCTCTTTATGCTATTTTGTAAGAAAATATAGCTAAAAGGCTATTAGGAGTGGACTCTAGCACTTCACCTAATTCATCACAATATTTGCATGGTAAAGAGTGAATTGATGATGACAAAATTGATTAAAGGGGGACTCTAAAATTTTGCTACTTCTGCTACTTCAAAAATTTCATAAAAAATATTCTAAAATTTTAGAAAAATCATAGAATATTTCTAAAATTATTTTGAGAATTTTCGAGCGTTACAATTTCAATCTCTTTATGCTATTTTGTAAGAAAATATAGCTAAAAGGCTATTAGGAGTGGACTCTAACACTTCACCTAATTCATCACAATATTTGCATGGTAAAGAGTGAATTGATGATGACAAAATTGATTAAAGGGGGGATTAAAGTTGAATTTGGTTAGTGGTCAATAAAAACCTAAAAAGTTGGAGCATAATAAGTTCAGATAGTTGATTGGAGATAATTCAGTGAAGTACACTTCTTTTCTAGGTTGTATGATTAAGGAATTTTTGTTATATACATTAGATGGATGAAATGACATAAATGAAAAAGTGAATAATAGGATGTGTTGTTGTCTTCAGGTTATCAATGAATTTTTCTTATCTAATTCTATAACCAAATGCAAACATATTTTTGTGCTTTTTAATGTACATGTGAATTATAATGTTGAGGAGTAAGAAAAGAAATCAATCTTTCAAAAGATAGCAAAGTTGTAGAGTGAAAAAAGTTCAAACTACAAATATTTATACAAGAAACTCATGTTGGTTGAGTGGCTTCCTAAAATCTTAGTATTTTAAAGTCTGAATTTATGGATCAAAAGCAGTGGGGCTTATTTATAAAGATGATAATATCACCTAACTTTCAAGTAAGTATTAATTAACAAGTCTTGCTTTTAATGGATTATATGTATTAGTAATACTCTTAAATTAACTATGATTTACTGAAATATTTTGGATGGCTTTAAGCATTTTGAATAGAAGGATTGTCATGTTGGATATATTTTGTGTGTTCAAATAGATAATCAATTATATATTAATATGTTTGACATATTTTGATTCTCAATAAAAGAGTGCAAAATTTAAAGTATTGTGGGTAAAGCAAGACAACATTCATATAATGAGCCAGAGAGTTTATGTCTATTTGACTTGCATGATAGTATATATTATTATTTAGAAAAATTTATGAAAAGTTTTACTGATACACTTAGTAACATTATTATTTCTTCCTAACAATTTTTATTTTTTTATGTCTCATACTTAAGAAAAAAGTAAGTCCTGCAAATATACCTATTACAAGATCAAAAGTTTGGATTGAAGGTCATAAGAAAAAAATGGACAACCTAGTAGTCAAGATGTTAGAGAGAAAATAATAATAAAACTATATCTTTGTTATTTGCAGAAGGTCACAAGAAAAGAAAGGGAAACCTAAATTTCTTATTTTATCAAAAGTTATCCCTTATTATTTGCAGAAAGAAATAGAAAAATGTTCACCCAAATCTTAAAACACAACTAACACTACTGACGATGTAATTAGCCTTGTATTTGGCAAGGAATCTCAAGGTAGAGTGCGCAAAATAGGCTTTGGAGTTATACCATTGAAAGTTTGAGCTTCTGTGGAACAAATGGAACTATTAAACAACTCTAAAGTATAATGCATTACCTTCAATAAGAAATACAAGAAATGAGGTCCATGTTTTTTTGCAAAATATGAGGTAGCAACATAAGAAAGAACAAGTTAGTAATTAAACAGCATAAAATAAAATATGGAAAAGTGATTTTTCTTTCATAAAGGTACATTCAAACGAGACCCTCCTCTCTATTTTTTTGTCTGTTATTTCTGTTTCTCTTTATGTTTGAGAGATTTTTATATGAATTTGAGGTGATTTTTCTTGTCTTTATTCTAGGTGTTTCAGATATTTTTACATTAATTTGAGGAGTAGATAGTTGTTATATTTGTTCTAGTGTTTATCAAGAAGAGAAATTCAAAATCAATATTTCTTAATTACTTCAATTTTTTGTGTTCTTGTTAGTAAAATTATCTCATGGTGACATTACTTGACACAATTTGTTTGTAAAATTAGGTTGCTAGTGGTAGCATTAATAACTATATTGGGAATGATGTTGGTGGCGATAGTGATATCAATGGTGCAAAAAAGTGATAATTTTAACCAACATCTAGTTGCAACTCAAGTGATTATCTTGAAATTGTGTATTTTCTAAACCACAAATTTGTTATAAAATAGGCCTAGTAAAATTAATAACTTTGTATTATTATACAGCTAAAATTAAAGAACTGTGAGTCGTGGAGATATCCATAATAATACTAAATATAAGATGCTTTATTGGTGTGGTGATTGTGTTGTTGTAGAATGTCGAATTGCATCGACAGATCCAAAAGCAAAAGTGCATCACGTTTTTCTTAGTCGATCTTATTGGAAAGAATAGGTTGATAGGGTTTTTGTAGAGAAGGTTGAACTAATTTGACTAAATGATGAAATATTTTTTTCTCAAGGATGCAATAGGAAGCACAATCACTTGGTTATTTAAATATATAGATTTGTGCGACTAATATAGATTATACTAATTGTAAAGTCATATACATTTTTTAGGAAAGAAATCATGTTACTAAGTGATTTTTTAAAAAAAATCTCTTATTAGATAATGAAGAATCAACATTAATTAGTTTTTATGTGATATCTTATTATTTTACTCAAGTTCAGCACAGCTTTCCATCCACAGACTGATGGACAGACAGAGCGAGTGAATCAGATTTTAGAAGATATGCTCAGAGCTTGTGCGCTGGATTTCAAGGGAAGTTGGTGCAAGTATTTGTGCTTAGCTAAATTTGCCTACAACAATAGCTATCAGGCCACCATCAAGATGACACCTTATGAGGCACTATATGGCAGGAAATGCATATCACCCATATGCTGGCAAGAAGCAGGAGAGAGAAAAGAGATGGAAGTGGAGCTGGGCATTCAGACGGAGCTGATAGACGAGACCACTCAGGTGGTCCAAAAAAAAAATCAGACAGAGAATTGAGACTGCCCAGAGCAGACAGAAGAGTTATGCTGACACACGCCGTAGGCCATTGGAATTCCAAGTAGGAGATTCAGTTTTCCTCAAGGTCGCTCCTATGAAGGGAGTGATGAGATTTGGCAAGAAGGGCAAATTAAGTCCTCGCTATGTAGGACCTTGCCTGATCATAGAGAGGATTAGGAAAGTAGCTTACAAGTTGGACTTACCACAAGACATGTCAGCAATACACAATGTATTTCATGTCTCCATGCTAAAGAAGTGTCTCTATGACCCGAGCCAAGTGATTCAGCGTCAGTCAGTGCAGATCCAAGAGGATCTTAGTTATGAGAGCAGACCTACACAGATAGTGGACAGAGCAGTTAAGAGTTTAAGAAATAAAGAAGTACCACTAGTGAAGGTCATCTGGCAGAACCAGAAGCACGAGGAAGTCACTTGGGAGCGGGAGGACAGTATGAGACAGAAGTATCCAAAGCTATTCTAAGTTCGAGGATGAACTTTTTATAAGGTATGGGGGATTGTAACAACCCAATTTTCCCTATTTCAAGTTCTAAAAGTCCATAAAAATATTTGGAAATACTTTTAAAATATTCTAGAGATTTTTAGGAATTTTTAGAGTATTTTTACGTAATTTTTGGAGGTCGTTTAGTATGGTTACAAAAAGAAAGAAGTTTTGACCAAAAATTTGTGGAAGGTGAGACTCGAACCCAAGACCTCCGGCCGAACCGGACTTAACCGAACACAGCTAACCAACTGGGCTACGCGTGTTTTGTTAATCAAGTATGAAGCGAGATGTATTTAAGTTATAGTAAGGATCAGAAATAAAACCTAGGTTATAAAGGGTTAATTTCTTTTACCCGAACCCTAACTCCTTCTCTTCTCCTCACGCCGCGCGATTCCTCTCTGCTCGGGCGAAACGAAGCCGTATTAGGGCTTTGTCTCCGGCGCCGGCGAAAGGCCCTTTTTGGCCCGGTCTTCACCGTGCGTGATCACCTTGACGAGGGGAGCTCGGAAACGTGAAGAGGAGCCCAGATTTCAAGCTTCTCCCGAAGCCCTAGTTGCCTCCTTCCGGTTGTAAGTCCTAAAAGCAAGTGTAAGTACTACTCACCTGCAGTAGGAGTAGTTCCGAGTATTACTTTGATTTCTTGGCTTTTGGAATTGAAGTGGTATGGATTTTGAGATCTTTTGATTGCTGCCGTGAGCTCTTTGAGGGAGGATTGGGTTTTTGTTTGATGATACTGTCGTAAGAGAAGGGTTGGGGAAATAGAAGGAGGAGATTTCTTAAGTTTTGTTCCTGATTGTGTGGAATTGCCATGGTTAGTGTCGTTGCTCAATTTTCTCTCCTTGCTGTCACAATGAAAATGAGATGTTATGTGCCATGTAGTGCTAGGTAGGTTGAATTCTTCAATTCTTCCATGCTTTGTGGAGATGCCATTTCCGGATTATGTATATGTATCCTTGGAATTTAGTTTTGTTGCCAAGCAATGAGCATGAATTAGTTAGATACTTTCGTGGCTTAGTTTAGCATTTCAGCTGCAGATTTCTTGCTAAGATCCGAACAAGAACAGCCCCTAGATTTCAGATCAGCTTTAGACTCTTCTTCTTGCTGGTTTACTAAGTAGGAGTGGTATTCTTTTGATATGCAACCCTAAACTTGTTTATTTCCAACAACCGGGCATGAAAACTTCTTTTCACAGCAGTAGAGTTTTATTCCAATGAGCAGATTGCTAATTTTTCTATTAGTAAAACTTGAGCAGTATTGTTTAGTTTTTCCCTTTGCTATTGAACATGCATGATCGGACTTCATGTCCTATTTCTTTGCTATAGATTTAAGCATGAGCAGTAGTTGAATGTGTTTTACTTGCACCGCTTGATCTTCACAGTATGCTTAACTTGATTCCATTGCATGCCTAGTAGTTAAATCTATTTTTACAGCATGTTTAGAAAGCCTAAAATCACTTTCCTTTGCTCTTTTATATGGCATGATTAGTAAGTTCAAAGTCACTCTCCTTGATTTGGTTTTATAACATGCTAGAGGGTTCAAACTGATTTCCCTAGTGTATTTGTATATAGCATGCTTAGTTAATTGTAATCTTATACCTGTTAAATACATTTACAGGACTCTAATAAACTCTAATAAAAGAGTATGAGAAGTATAAGTCAAGAAAAAGACTAAAGTCTAGTTAAAAAGAGATAACAAGTAAATTAAAATAAGAGGCTAGTACCCGACTTCCGAGGTTGTCGTTAAACAAATCCAGGTGACCAATTCTGAGGTCTTGGCCCTGGTAAGACCGAGGTCTTTATCCTCATAGGGCTGGAGGCTCGCTACCCCAGTCACTATTAGAGAGCGCGCAAAACAAAGATGGTACTAAGCCTGGGCCCAAAGAAGAAAAGAAGAACAAGAAGAAGAAAGTGAAAGAGAAATTAAAAGATTAATTTCTAGCATAAGAAAAGAAAAAGAAAAGAAGAAGAAAGTAAAAGAGAAATTAAAAGATTAATTTCTGGTGTAAAGATATAAGAACATGAAACAAGTTTATGCTTAGAATCAATAAAAGTTTAGTTCTTTAATTCTAAGCTTACAGTAGTTGTTTCATTACTTTCCTGTCAGTTAGTGAGCATGTTTAGTATTCAGTTTTATTTCTGTATACCATGAGTACATGCAGCTTTGCTTTAGCATTTCAGTTTCAGTATTATTGCATTGCTTTTATGCACTTCGAGTTTTTGTGAGATAGATTAGTACTTACTAAGTATTTTCGCTTATAGATCTTTTTCCTTTCCTCCTACTGCAGATAAAGGAAAAGCTAAGATATGAAGGGAGACGATAGGATGGTGGTGGTGATGAAGGTGTGTGATGACTGCGACTATGGAGAGATCCAGAGAGTGTTATCAAACCTGCAGGACCTATTTGATTAGAGTTTATGTTTTAGTTCTTTTCTTTAACACTATTATGAAGTTTGTGAGATTGTAGTTGAGTTTATTTCCGCATATGCATTTAGTCACTTTAATTATTTGTGGAGTGATATAGTTGGTTGTCTTTACTGTTGTTTTTATAACTGCGTGGTTGTGAAAAATGAGTTCCAGCCGCCTGCGGCTGCGTATATATCTTATGTACTATGGATTTGGTCACCAGTACAAGGGAGATTCTGCCGAAATTTTTCGGTAGGAATTCCTCTGAACCGTGATAAATCTAAGTATTGCTAATAATAGCGTTAGTGACACTAGTAAGTAGAGTAGTAGTTAAGTAACGGTCGCCCTTAGAGAGTAGTAGTAAGAAGGGTGGTCGTTACATGCATCCTAATATTGTAAAATTAGCAACAACATAACCTAGCTCTGATACCACATGAAGGATTTTCAATCCTCTTTAAGATCGCGCTACAACATATGAATCAACAAAACAATTTAAGCGTTCAAACATAGAATCTTGTTAAAAATCTACAACAAATATGTGATACCAAAAAATAAAAGCTTAAAATAGCAAATTGTAAACCCATACATGAATCAAGTGACAACTCATCTTCATTGTCACTAGAAGAACCTGAAGATCGAAATGAATCAACTGTAGGGCCTGATCTTCCCTAGGTATGATGGTGACAATTCTGAAATCTCGATCTGATGGAGGAAGCAAGAAAGCCATCACAATATCTCTCCTATGAGGATCACATCCATATATATATTGTGCCCAAACACATTAACAATCTATCAATGATAACGGTAATGAACTAACAGGTTCTATACATGAGTCCACAATACCACAAACCCGTTGATTAAACACAAACACATGAGTCCACAATACCACAAGCCTATTGATTAAACACAAATTAGATCACTTTATTGGATTTGTGTGTAATGGTAAATTTGGGCACTACCAATTAATATGTGGGCCACTAAATAAACATGAAATCCAGCACATTGTCTATTCACCCTTTCCCCCTCTAGTCGATCATTGTAAAAAAATGAATTCTTCTCTTGAGAGGAGATGGGTGTTCACTTATAAATCTTATAGTTGTTGTTGTTTCGCTGTTTTAAAAAAAAAAGAGGTAGATCTATTGCATCCTCCACTATTGCTTTGTATAGAGCTCCAAATGTGCCTTGCCTAAAACCTCAGCATACGCCCTCAGTAGATCTTCTAGATCAAAAGCAAAGGTATAACCTTCAAAGAAGACTAGTTAGTTATTCTCACCCTTGGAGGGTCTCTGGCCCCGCGAGCGACCTCTAAGGTGTAAGTACTCAGTGTTAGTTTTGATGTGATCAACTAAATCAAGTTAGATTCTGTTGTGGTTTGATACCTTGTGACTGAGTGTGCAGGAACTTAGGAGCACAGGACGTCCAGCAAAAAGACGCAGCTAGCGAGAAGGATGACATGGGAGAGAGTCAACGGGATCGGTGTGTCCTAGGGATGAGGTGTTGTGGAAGAGTACGCTGGAGGACGAGGAGGCGTGCAGCGTTTCTAAGGGATGAGAGGTCGGAGAAAATAGATTTGGGTGAGCCCTATTCCGGATGGCTACAATCACCCAAGCGAGCAAAGCCGAAGTAGAAGACTCGGACGAAAATTCAATTGGATGTTGACTGTGGTCCGACCGCCTGGAGTAATTCCAACTGTTCGAAGTTGGTCGGGGCGCTTGGAGCTGGTTCAGGCACTCGGACCACTTCGGGTACCGAGGGTACCCTCGAGGGCGCCCTCGACTGCGGATCAAATTTACAGGGTCCGGGTACCCGGAGCGGGTCCATGCACCCATACTAGAAAGTTTATTCAGATCCATTATGACGTACTCCATTTTGACACGGATAAAATTTTATCCACGTTTAGGCACTTAGAACCCTTCCAAACACCCCGATTAAGGCTATAAATACAACCCTGATCCCAGTAGCTAAACACAACACTTGTAAATGATCTAATTTCAGTTTAACTTTATAATTGAGTGTGTTAACTACTGTAAGAGGCTTCTCCACCTGAAGGAGATTTTATTAGGCTTTTTCAACGTCTTAGATTAGCAATCTTCTGATTGCAAACCAAGTAAAATCTTTGTACCTCTTTCTTTAATTTGCTTACTATTTTTGTACAAGTGTTTATGTTGATAAAGCTATAAGACGAGAAAGGTGTTTTGTTCTTATTTCACTCTATTCACCCCCCCCTATAACCAGTCGTAAGGGACCAACAAGTGGTATCAGAGCGAGGATGTTTCAGAAGGACTAACCACTAATTGAAGCACAAGAAATGACTGCAGCTAGCATCTACCCACCAATGTTCGAGGGGGAGTTTGTGTTTTGGAGACGTCGAATGGAGGTACACTTTAAAATCAATTTTAATATTTTACTAATGATTAAGTACGGTTTTGATATGCCCAAAAGCGAAGAAGGAAAACAACTTGAGGAGCATCGATGGACTGAGAAGCAGCGCAATGATTTCATGGAAAATGGTAAGGTTGAGTTTCACCTTCTGAGCGTTCTGTTTGCTCAGGATCTCGATAGAATCGGCAAATACAAGTGTAACGACCCGGCCCTTTGGCCTCTTGGGCGGCCCTTGCGGCGACCCACTGACGACCCCTTATGTCGTCAGCCCATTTGGCGACCTCTAATGTCATCGACCGATGACCCTTGGTCGTGTCGTTACTCACTAGGACTTTCCACCCCTGACCAGTAGATTTTTGCCTCCCCCAGGATTCAAACTCTAGACCTCCAGGCTTAAGTACTAGATTTTATGAATCATGGGCTCTCACTTAGCTACCAGGATTCATAAACTCTACTACTTAAGCCTGGAGGTCTAGAGTTCGAATCCTGGGGAAGGCAAAAAAAATCCACTGCCAGGGGTGGAAAGTCCTAGTGAGTAACGGCATGGCCAAGGGTCGTCGGTCGACGACATGAGAGGTCGCCAAATGGCCGACGAGACAAAATATGTAACGACCCGGCCCTTTGGCCTCTTGGGCGACCCTTGTGTCGTCGGCCCATTTGGCGACCTCTCATGTCGTCGACCGACGACCCTTTGGCCGTGTCGTTACTTACTAGGACTTTCCACCCCTGGCAGTGGATTTTTGCCTCCCCCAGGATTCGAACTCTAAACCTCGAGGCTTAAGTATTAGAGTTTATGAATCCTGCCGCTCACTTGGCTACCAGGATTCATAAACTCTAGTACTTAAGCCTGGAAGTCTAGAGTTCGAATCCTGGGGAAGGCAAAAATCCACTGGCCAGGGGTGGAAAGACCTAGTGAGTAACGGCACGGCCAAGGGTCGTCGGTCAACGATATTAGAGGTCGCCAAATGGGCTGACGACATAAGGGCCGCCAGTTGGGCCGTCACAAGGGCCACCCAAGAGGCCAAAGGGCCGGGTCGTTACAACAAGAGTGCAAAATAACTTTGGGAAAAGTTTTTGAATCTCTACGAAGAACCAAAAGAAGTTGAATCCAACTCCTCGATGGACACCGAGTCGTTGTCAGAAAAATTCGAGACTGAGGAAATTACCAGAACAACTCTTATAGCTGAATACCTACCTGAAAACACAAAAAAAACGCATCCGAGATTAGCATCATTGAAGGGGGAGAGTCTTCGGAAGAAAGTGACAATGAAGAGGGAGCATCTATAGATGAAAATGATATGTTAAGTTAGGTATATAAACTTCCTTCAAATCAACTGTTTGAGTACATTAAAATGATAAATACATCATTATGCAAAATCAGATCTAAGTATGTAAAATCAAAGAAAGAATATACATGCCTAAAAGAAGAAATTGATAAATTAATAAGTGAAAATACAAAAATGAAAGATAAAATCAAAATGCTAGAAAAAGGCAATTCATGCTTAAATCTTTCACATGCTCTAGAAAGAAATTTCAAATATCATCGAAGGCTTAATGGATATTTTAGATACCATAAGAGTCAAATTACAAAAGTAGAAAGACAAACCATCCCTAAAAAATTTTTAATTAATACAGTTGGAAGGAACCTATATTGGGTTCTAAAATCATGTCATAATTAAATTTTTATGCATAAAGTACTTTTAATTGATTTAATGTTTTACTTAGAATTAACTAAATAAATTTCTTTTCATGATTTCTATTAGAAATTAATTAGAATTTAATTTTTCTGAGAAAGAGAATTTCATCACTTATCTGTAGGGAAATTTTTAAATTTTCTTGACCGTTGTATGATGTTTCTATGATTTTTTTCTACAAAAATCATATTCTAAATATTAAATAAAATTAATTTTCGTTCAATTTTTGAAAAAATAATTTTTTTATGTAAAAATACTTGCTCTATTACATTTTCAAAAAAATTGTTACAATCGTTTTTGAACCTAGAAGCTATTTTTAAACCTTTTTTTTTTAATTCAACTTTTTAAAGATAAATTATTATTGCTTAAATCAATTTCAAGAAAATGTTATCACAACTTTGGATATATTTGCTTCCTGTTACAAATTTTTAAAAATTTTTTAATCAATTAAACATAATTCTAAAATTATTTACTCTAAAAATTGTTTATAACTAGTAAAAATCTAGATTTTTGAAATTTAAACTTGTTTGAGTTTTCTGGATACTAGTCACTATATTTTTATCCCTTAGGCTTTGTTTTAAATTTATTTCATGTTGTTCTCATGACATACCCCATTTTTAATATGATCAAAGGGGGGTATTTAGTTTAGGGGGAGGGTGCATATTTTTAAAAATCATGTACTTGCTATTTTTTTGTTGTTAATTGGTTTTGGTTTACCCTAACTTAACTTAGGGTTGCTCACATAAAAAAAAGGGAGATTGTAAGTATCCCGTAATAGTTTTGATGTGATCAACCAAGTCAAGTTAGGTCCTGTTGTGGTTTGATGCTCTGTGTCTGAGTGTGCAGGAACTTAGGAGCACGGGAGGTCAAGTAAAAGATGCAGATAGCTAGAAGGACGGCACGGGAGAGAGTCGACGGGCTCGGTACGTCCGAGGGATGAGGTGCTGTGGAAGAGTATGCTAGCGGACGAGAAGGAGGCGCGTGACATTTTTGAACGACGAGAAGCCAAAGTGGAAGGTTTCTCGAGAAGGTCGAAAAATGGATTCGGGTGAGCCCTATTCCGGATGGCCAAAATCACCCTAGCGGGCGAAGTCAGAGCAGAAGACCTGGATGAAAAGTCAACTAGATGTTGGCTGTGGTCTGGGCACCTGGAGAAATTCTAGGCGCCCTGAGTCCGGGCGCCCGGAGCTAGTTCGGGCGCTCGGACCACTTCAGGTGCTGAGGGCGCCCCGAGGGAGCCCTCGACTACGGATCAAATTTAACAGGGTCCGGGCGCCCAGAGCGGGTCCAAGCACCCGGATCAGAAAGTTTATCTAGATCCGTTGCAACGTGATTCGTTGCGATGAGGATAAAGTCTTATCCACGTCCAAACACCTGGAGCCCTTCCAGGCGCCCTGATTAGGGCTATAATACAACATTGATCCCAGTAGCTAAACACAACACTTATAAATGATCTACTTTTAGTTGAGCTTTGTAATTGATTGCGTTAACTATTGTAAGAGACTTCTCCGCCTGAAGGAGACTTTAGTGGGCTTTTTCAACATCTTGGATTAACAATTTTCTGATTGCAAACTAAGTAAAATCTCTGTGCCTCTTTCTTTAATTTGCTTACTACTTTTGTACAAATGTTTATGTTAATAAAGCTATAAGATGAGAAAGGTGTTTAGTTCTTATTTCAGGCTATTCACCCCCTTATAATCGAAAGCAAGGGACCAACACAAGGTTGCTCGTGCTTGCCCTCATGGGGCCAAGTTCACTCGCGTGAGAGACCTCTAACTGTGAGCAACCTCCGAGATCGCTCACGCTCGTTGGGCTACCTCCTCCCTACCATGTGTGACGCCCTCGCAGGGCCACCTATTTGGACAGAAGAAAAAATAGTTGTGCACGTTGCCTCCTATTTGGCTAGAAGCAAAAAAAAAATGATAAAAATATGATTCACCGATGGATTTATAAATTTGTTTGTCCATTAGGTAAACAAAAGAAAGGAAAATAGCTACTTTTTTTTCAAAGTAAATAAGATAAAAGACTATAATCCATCCTTTTTTTCAAAGTCAAAAGAAGAAAGTTTTTTACGATGAAAACTTTTCTGTAGATTTTATTTTCTTCCTCCCAAGTAAATAGAGCCCTAAAGTCCACGTGTTAATAAT
Source organism: Zingiber officinale (assembly GCF_018446385.1). Classification (NCBI taxonomy): domain Eukaryota; kingdom Viridiplantae; phylum Streptophyta; class Magnoliopsida; order Zingiberales; family Zingiberaceae; genus Zingiber; species Zingiber officinale. Next base: position 22,450,449 of record NC_055989.1, read on the forward strand.
TAATTGTCTCCTTAATAATTATGATATAAAGTCCATATATAAATTATTTATTATCTTTTTAAGAATTAAGTTTAAAATAATAATAATTATTAATTATCTTCTTAATAATTATGGTTCAAAGTCTACGTATAAATAATTAATTATCTTCTTAATAACTATTGTTTAAAATAATCAGAGGTGAACCATCTTACATTCTCTCTCCAACTAAATTTTCTCCCGCTCATCCCAAAACCTTTGCCACTACTTTTATTGTCGTTTATGCCACCATCAATTGTCAAAATTCAGAATTTATTATATATTCGGAAAGCCCGCGATCCAAGCTTTCTATTGGTAGTTTGATACCAAAACTTTAAAGTGAGTCGTCGGATCCTATTTCGTATTGGAGTTGCGCACAAACTTGTCACCGTCATTGACCACTTTGTTGCCAGGGGTAATTTTTAGGAAGCTTTGAGCTCGATTTTAGTCCTAAATCGAGAATTCAAAGGTTGTTTGTAGGTGTAATTTTTTGGATTGATTTGTACGATTTTACTATCAATAGTTGATATTTATTGTATATTTGGATAGGTGTACGAACTTTGCATCAATATGAGATATCAAAGGAATTTCTAGATTTGTTTGGACATTTTCAAAAATTTCAATTTGTTTAATTGAAGATACGGTAATTTACCAAAAGGTGTATCCAAGTTTTTGAATTTACTAAAAGGCACATGCTAATTTGTTATTTACCAAAGGATGCACATTTTTATATGCTTTTCCTATTCTACCCTCCTGATTACTCCTTTTTTTAAAAAAATTTTCTCTGTCATGTCTCTCTCTCTTCTCTTTCCTCCTATGCAGGCAACATTTTTCTCTTTCCTCTCCTCTTTTTTCCTCTCTTTTGCACGTTGATTCTTATAAAGCCATTTTAACACTTTTGAGAAATTGAAATAAACAATGGATAGTATATTTGAACTCCTTGAAACCCCAGAATCCACAGAAACTGAAATGGGTGTAATCGGAGCTCTTTAGGTCCATCAGTGGGTTTTGGTCGAAACCCACTGATGGACCTATAGAGCTCCAATTGCACACATTTCAGTTCCTGTGGATTTTTGGGGTTTCAAGAAGTTCAAATATACTATCCATTGTTTATTTCGGCTTCTCAGAGGTGTTAAAATGTAATAAAGAAGAATTACCAAAATTCTCCATGATGGGCCTGATAGGGAATCATAGCAGGCCCAACGTGGGCATGATATCATTCCATATCATGCCCACGTTGGGCCTGATATGATTGCATATCAAGCCTAACGTGGGTCTGATATCATTATATATCAGGCCCACATTAGGCCTGATATGATTCAATATCAGGCCCAACATGAAGAATTTTGATGATTTTTTCTTATTATATTTTAATACCTCTGAAAAGTCAAAATAAATAATAGATAGTATATTTGAACTCCTTGTAACCCCATAAATCTACAAGAACTGAAATGGGTGCAATTTGAGCTCCCTAGGTCCATCAATGGATTTTGGTCGAAACCCACTGATGGATCTAGAGAGCTCCGATTGCATCCATTTCAGTTCCTGTGGATTTCTGAGGTTGCAAGGAGTTCAAATATGCTATCTATTGTTTATTTTGATTTCTTAGATATGTTAAAATGTAATAAGTCAGAATCACCAAAATTCTCCACGTTAGGCCTGATATGGAAACATATCAGGCCTAATGTGTGTTGGCGCAGTGGGCCGGCATGAGGGGAGGGGTGAATTGCCTGAAACAGAAAAAAAGATACCCTTTTCGTTCTTTCAACTCTTCTTTAAGTGCAGCAACAATAATAAAATAAAAATGACAAAACTAAGGAAGAGACTCAGGATTGACTTGGTTACAACCTAGATGATTGGTAATCCAAGGTGGTTGCAAAGCTCATTAAGAATCTCCTTTCTCTGAAGGCGGAGAAGCCTTTTACACACAATGAAAGCTCGAACAATTGCTAGGAAGTTAATACAAGAGTTGATGTCTTATTCCCTAGCTTTATGGCCCTTTTATAGCTCCTAGAAACTCTATCTGCAGCTTAAAGGCGCCTCCCAAAGGCATGGAGGGTGCCTCCAACGTGGCAGCAATGGATAAGGTTTTATCCTCTACAATGGCTAAAAAACTGGGTCGAGGGTGCCCTCCATAAGCATGGAGGGTGCCTCCTATATTTTATGGAGGGCGCCCTCTATGCCTCATGGAGGGCGCCCTCTATACCACATGGAAGGCGCCCTCTATACCTCATGGAGGGCGTCCTCTACTTGCAGGGTATAAATTGCTCTAGCCTTCCTTTGGTTCTTTCACTGCTTCGTTTGCTTGGGTAATTGCGGCCAACCAAAATAGGGCTCACTAAAATTCAATTTCCGGCTTTCTCCTTGAGCAGGTTTCCGCTTCGGTTTCTCGTCCCTCGAACGTCGCGTACGTTCTTCTCGTCCACTGATGTACTCTTCCGCAGCTCTTTCGTCCCTCGGACGCACCGAGCCTGTTAGCTCCCTTCCTATGTCGTCCTTCTCGCCAGCTGCGTCTTCCGCTCGACTTCCTGTGCTCCTAAGCTCCTACACACTTAGACACAGGGATCAAAACCAAGCATGACCTAACCTAACTTGGTTGATCAAATAAAAAAACCATCCAACAATGTGGGTCTGATATAGAATGATATCAGGCCCAAGTTAGGCTTAATATGGAATCATATCAGGCCCAACGTAGAGAATTTTGGTGATTCTTTCTTATTATATTTTAACACCTCTCAGAAGCTGAAATAAACAATGGATAGCATATTTGAACTCCTTGTTGTAGGATCGAAAAAGTATGATAGAGGGGGGTGTGAATATCGCACTTTAAAAACTTTTCTTTTCATGTTTATAAAGACAATCAGAATATGCAGCAGAAAGTAAAAGACTCATTTGGTTACTTGGTTTGGAACCTAGGTCGACTCCCACTCCAAGACCCGCAATCCTTGATCACACCGTTTGACAATTCACTAAACTCTTATTTCCGAAAACCTCAGAAAGAAGCAGTGCATACAAGTAGATGAGTAAGATAGTAACAACCTACTATCTTACTTGAAGCAATAGCTTACTTATGAAGATGAGTATTTGTAACACGAACAACAACTTGCACAAAGATGAGCTTCGAACAAATTTCTTGCTTCGTTGACCCAGCCTCGGACCTCGAGCTCACTTTTATAAGAGTCATCGATGTTCGACAGACCGATCCTTGGGTTCGGTTGACCGAACCAGCTCCCTTCCATCTTCGCTAAGATCTGATGTTGATTCGATCTTCGGCATTTAATGACGATGATTGTTTGGTCGACCGATCCCTAGTTCGATCAACCGATCAGTCGCTCTTCCTTCTTTGCTTATGCTCGATCCGAGCTGTGTTGAGTCATTAGGATTCGGTCGATCGATCCTCTGGTTCGATCGACCGATCCTCTGGTTTGATCGACCGATCAAGTTTTGATCGGACTCTGCTCTGTTTTGGTTTGAATTGATATATGCTCTGAGTTAGCCTTGTTCGGTTGACCGATCATCTAGTTCGGTCGATCGATCAGGCTGGACCTGCAAAACAATGTTAAACAATAATCCTGCAAAACAAATATTAGCGTAATAATAATATAAATGCATAAGTAATAATAGATAGCTCAACTATTTTGATCTTAATTTGGAAATCTTCCCGGTTTCTTCAGTTGGATCAGCGATCTTAGGTTGTTCCTTTCAGGAACACGACCTCACTGTCGCTCATCCAATTGCTTACCTCAACTTACCTGCCAAACATTGGTCCTCCAGACCTATTTGGACTTTGCCTGCTCAGTATCTGATCGCCTGATCCACTAAGAATTTTCCTGTAATACTACATTAGCCAACAACAATAATAGTAATACAGAATACTATGGTAAACTTAAACTTAGTGTTGGATCGTGAAACGTTGATAGAGGGGGGGGTGAATATCGATTCGAAAAAAATCGCGTTAATAAGAGTTAAGCGCAGCGGAATAATAAAAAAACTTAGGCAAACTGAACAAGGTGTTTTTTTACTTCGTTCGGAGCCTGTGACGACTCCTACTCGAAGGCTCGTACTCTGTGAGTACTTTCGTTGGGCAATCACTATCAATTCGAATGATAATTACAAAATAATTAAGTACAAGAATTGACAGAATTAAAATACCGACAAGAGAAGAAGAATTAGACTTAAGAAAGCGCTTTGTCGGAATAGCCTCGCGGCGTCACAGGAGCGTAGAGCAGCAGAGCAAGCAGTAGATTCTCAGTTGATAGTTGTTGTTTTGAAGCTCCCCTCTGACCCTCCTTTTATATGAGGCTCGGGGAGCCCCGGATCCCTTCCGGGCGCCCTGGTGGGACGTGGCAGGTCCAACCAGCAAGCTCCACGTGGCGACGCGCGAGTTTGGATGAAGTTTGCCTCTCGGGCGTCCGAATCCCTTCCGGGCGCCCGAACCCTGTTTTCCCACAGAATTCGTCCTGCAAGACAAACGTTAGTCCGGAGGCAAATTTACCCTACAACACAGATTGTTAGCAAAAGCAAAGTGAGTATGAATTAGCAAAAAGGAGTATGACTTAGATTCCGTCTTTCCAAGACCATAATCTAGTCACGATCTCGACTTAGATATCCGAAATGGATCTAAGCCGGATCGACGCCTAATGTTCCCTTCCTGGTAACGCGTCCTCGCAGTCACTCCCCTCCAGTGACTTACCTTACTTACCTGCCAGACGTCCAGTCAGCCCGTCGACCCGTCTGGACTTCGTGCCAGCTATCCGGTCAGCCCGTCAACTTAGCTGGACTTCATGCCTAAGCGTCCGGTCAGCCCGTCGACCCGCTTGGACTTCGTGCCAGCTATCCGGTCAGCCTGTCGACCTAGCTGGGCTTCGTGCCAGACATCCGGTCAGCCCGTCGACCTGTCTGGACTTCTCCTGCACACTCGATCAAAGTGTCAGACAACAACAAACTAACTTAACCTGATTTGTCATTCATCAAAACTTGGGTTAAATCGTTAGTACTAACCGCACCAACAATCTCCCCCTTTTTGATGGAATGACAACCTGGTTAAGTTAGTGAAAACATATGCAAGAAACAACATGCATTTATGTGGTTTTAAAGTTAGTTTATATTTTCAAATTGGTTTAGCTAACTTAACCACCTAACCTAACCCTCCCCCTTTGACATTCATCAAAAAGTAAGCATGGATAAAGTAAGCATAGATATAGACTTCAGACAAAGTAAGAAATAATGTCAAGTTAATCTAGGGGAGTTTAGAACATAGATTATTTAGCTTTTATTTCTTAAAAAAAAACTAAATCTTGAAAGATAGCTGATTTTTCAAGTATAGTTTATAAGGTCAAAGTTTAAAAGTTCAAGGTTTCATACATAAGTTTTCAAAATCAAAATTCCAAAACTAAGTTTGAAAAATCTATTTTTCAAAACTGATTGAAATTTATTTTTCAACACTAAGTTTGTAAAAGATTCAATTTTCAAAATTAAGGAAAATGATTTTGAGAAGCTTAGTTTGTAAACTTAAGTTTTGAAAAATCTAATATCCACAATCTTCAATAACAAAGCAATTTTTAAAAACTAAATTTTGTAAAAGTTAACTTTCAAATCAAAATGTCAAAATAAAATCAAATTTTAAGAACTAGAGTTTTAAATTCAATTTTCAAAACTAAGTTAAATCTAATTTTCAAAATCAATTTTCAATAAAAAGTAAAACTCAATTCTTAAAAACAACTTAGTTTACTTAGTTTTATAAGAGTTAGTTTTCAAAAATAGGTTTAAGAAATTGTTAAGAAAACATTTTTCAAAACACAAATTTTAAAATATTTTAAATAAAGGGAAAATTTTAATTAATTCCTCCCCCTGAACCTGACATAAAATTTTGAAAATATTTGCTAAGAATATTCAAAGTAGATTTTTTTTTAAATTTTTTTTTAAAATGAGGTAGAATTTTCTAGAGAGATTTTAAAAAGAAGATTAAAAAATAACACTTAATGAGATAATTAAAAAATAAACCTCCCCCTGAATTTGATACTCCTTTATTAATCCTCCTTATTTATTACTCCCCCTTAATATAATGCTAAGGTTTGAGTGTGTTAAATTTCAAGCCCTGACACATTTGTCTACCTAAGTGTTCTAGGGGATTTGGTAACACTTATATTATTTACATATTTATCTCTGTATCCTTGATATAATTGTTTATTTGAGTTTGATTAATCAATAATTAATATTAGATTCAGGCGCTTAAGCTTCAGTTTAAGGTTTAATAAGATAAACTTTATTAAATCAAAAATAGTTGGCCATTATCAATAATTTATTGATTAATTTTTACTTGATGTAACAATTTAATACTTAATAAAATAATTTAAATTTCAGATTGAGTTGGTAAATGAAAGTGTTAGTTATAATTATTTTTTTTATTTACTTCCTTTTAAGTGGGATTAATTTAGTTTGAAGTTAGCATGAAGTTAAAATTATTAGACGGTTTAATTCAAGTCAATTTTAGTTCTCAAATAAAGTTAAACTTAAACAGTTAAGTTCTACTTATTAATTACATAATTAAGTTTAAAGTTAAAGTTAATGGAATTTAAGTTTTTAAGTTAGGTGTCTAAGTTTTAAATGAATTTAAAAGAATTATTATTATTATTATTATTAAGGGATTTCTAACAGGATTTCTAAAAAAATGTTTAAAAGGATTTTAAAATAATTTTTATAATTATTTAATGGCAATTAACATACGTTCAATTCAGTTAGATTTAAGTTAATATCAGTGATTAATTTAAGTTTAGGATTAATTTAAAGTTTAAGTTAAAATTTTTAATTGTAATTTCAATATTAAGTTTTAATTTTCAGCTAAGTTAAATTAAGTTTAAAAATAATTTTAAGATTAAAATAATGTTTAAGATTAAAAATAAGTTTAAAGTCTAAATACAAATTTTTAAAGTGAAAATAATCTATAAAAATAATTTTATTATTATTATTATTATTATTTTTAAAAGTTAACAAAATTATATTAAAGTGAAAAATAATATTTAAAATAATTTTTTTAAATGATTTTTAAAAAATTTAAAAGGATATTTTTTTAAGTTTTTAAAATAATTTTTAAAATTATTTTTTCAAAGTTTTTAAAATAATTTTCAAAAGAATTTTTAAAATGATTTTTTAAAGTTTTTTTTTAAAATAATTTTTAAAATATTTTTCACATAATTTTTTTTTAAAGAATTTTTAAAAAAGTCTTTTAAAGAATTTTTAAAATAGTTTTTAAAGAATTTTTAAATAGTTTTTAATGAATTTTTAAAATAGTTTTTAAAGAATTTTTAAATAATTTTTAAAGAATTTTTAAAATAGTTTTTTAAGAATTTTTAAATATTTTTAAAGAATTTTTAAAATAGTTTTTAAAGAATTTTAAAATAGTTTTTAAAAAAATTTTAAAATAGTTTTTAAAGAATTTTTAAAATAGTTTTTAAAGAATTTAAAATAGTTTTTAAAGAATTTAAAATAGTTTTTAAAGAATTTTAAATAATTTTTAAAGAATTTTTAAATAGTTTTTAAAGAATTTTTAAAATAGTTTTTAAAGAATTTTTAAAATAGTTTTTAAAGAATTTTAAAATAGTTTTTGAAGAATTTTAAAATAGTTTTTAATGAATTTTTAAAATAGTTTTTAATGAATTTTTAAAATAGTTTTTAAAGAATTTTTAAAGAATTTTAAAATAGTTTTTAAAGAATTTTTAAATAGTTTTTAAAGAATTTTTAAAATAGTTTTTAAAGAATTTAAAATAGTTTTTTAAAGAATTTTAAAATAGTTTTTAAAGAATTTAAAATAGTTTTTAAAGAATTTTAAAATAGTTTTAAAATAATTTTTAAGTTTAGAATAAAATTTTTAAAGTTTAATATGAAAAGTTAAAATTTTTAAGTTAAATATAAAATTTTTAAGTTTAAAATAATTTTTAAAGTTAAATTTTAAAATAATTTTAAAATTTAATTTAGTTTTAAAATAATTTTTTTTTAAAGTTAATTTAATTTTTAAAATAATTTTTTTTTAAAGTTAATTTAATTTTTAAAATAATTTTTAATGTTAATTTAATTTTAAAATAATTTTGTTTTAATTCAAAATTTAATTTTAATTTGAAATTTAATTTTAATTTGAAATTCAAAATTTAATTTTAATTTGAAATTTGAAATTTAATTTTAATTTGAAATTTGAAATTTAATTTTTATTTGAAAATTAATTAATTTAATCCTTATACATCTCACCCAATCTAGATTTTCAATCAGGGAATCCTGTAATTTTGTGAGATGAATTAGATTTAATTACAGAGTTTGGTTTAACTTGTGTTAGATTCAGGTTTTGCTTTGGTCTCAACACATAGGCATTCTTCGGATAAACTTCTAAGCTTGGTGAGTCACCTGGACATCATTAGAAGTAACCAACCCTTCGAGGTTTTCCGAATAGTCCTATCCACGAAGCTTAGTACTAAACCTTGGTCTACCTAGTTAGGATCCGTAAGGGGTAGCTTCAGTCAGTTCCACTTGGCCAAATGCACCAGATCGAAGCCATATCTTTCTAGACATGCGATGCCCAAGCTTCCCCAACATACTATCATCCAAAACTTCACCAGTACTACTTGTCAAGTTAAACTTTTGTCTCTATTTATTCTATTCCTAACTACCTTGCCAGGTAGTCTACTCTTATTTTACCCTTGTCGGGTAGATTAATTTTGGAGGTGCCAGCTATTCTGTAGCCTCCCCTGAATTATTGGCATTTAATTTAAGATTTTTGTATAATTAGAGTTGGTTTTAGTTAAGTTTTAATGTTTAATTTTAAATTTAAGTTTTTAATTTTGAATTAATTAAATTGGTCAAATTGTCTTTCTTTAAGAGAGTGTATTTAATATTTGAATTTTCTTTCAATTTCAATTTTATTGGGTTAATTGAATTATCTTTCTTTAATAGCTTATTTTTAAAGTTTAAGTTTTTATTTATTTTTAAATTTGAATTAACTAAACTGTTTGAATTATATTTTCTTAACGATTTATCTTTTAGCTTTTTATTAATTGTTAATTTTGAAATTTCTAGATTATTTTTGTTTAATATGTTATCTTTAACATTTAATTTTAAGTTTGTTAAATTCCGTTTTGATTTTATCAAAGTGTTTGATTTTATCCTTATATTTTCTTTGCCTTTTAAATTGATATGGTTAATTGAATTTATTAGATTAGTTTTATCTTTAAAGTTTAATTTTTTATTAATTAAATTATCTTGGTTTTGGATAGCATTTTCTAAACTGATTTTATCTTGATTATTAAATATTTTATCAAGGTATTTATTGATTTTATCCATTTTCTCATTCTTAGCATTTAAATTCAAATTTATTTTAATGTTTGACTTATTTATGTCTAAATGCTCACCTAATTTCAAATTTTCTGAATTAATTAAATTATTTGAATTGATTTGGTCATTGTTCTGTTTGACCAAGACAATGTTGATGTCAAATTGATCAGAGTCTTGATTGACTTGATCAGAGTCTAGATTATTTTGTGATTTTGAATTTAAATCAATTAAATCTAGATTATCATGCACCATACTTGGACTAATTTCATACTTATCATCATGCTGATTATTTAACCTATTATTAGCAGGGGTATTTTGGTAAATATTACTAACCTTGAGCGCAACCCCTAATTCAGTAGGCTTCTCCATTGGATTTGACTCGAGTCCATATTTGACTTTAACTTGATCTTCTAGCTCCATCGGCGTCTCGTGAAGCTTGATCAACTGGGTCCACAGCTCATATGCATTCTTGTACTTTTCTAATCTGCATAAAATATTGTTAGGTAAAACATTACAAATGATGTTACTTACCTTTTTGTTCAGTTCCGATTTTTGAGAAGGTTTCCTCAAAATTAGCATATAATCGATGTCTACGCTTCCTAAGAAGCATTCCATTAATCGCTTCCAGTAGTTGAAGTCTTCATGATCGTAGGGTGGTGGTTCGCAGGGGTTCCGTCCTTCTAGAAGAGTCATAATTTCTTGCACACAGAGAAACAAACAAAAGATCCCAAGACTTGGTCTTGGATTAGTAGTGCTGAAAAAAAAAAATATTTCACTATGAAAAAACTAATAAAATATTATTAAAATATTAATAAAAAAAATATTATTTCAAAATTTTGAAAATGTAATATCTTGTCAATGCTAAGCAATGGTGAAGAGATGGCGATGTAATTTTCAAAAATAGTTTTGGAGGGAAAAAACGAAAGGCGTACCTGCCTGATTGGTGGTTGCACCCTTTGCTTGATTGGTGGTTGCACCAAATCAGAGCGGTACCTGCTCTGATACCACTTGTTGGATCGTGAAACGTCGATAGAGGGGGGGTGAATATCGATTCGAAAAAATCGCGTTAATAAGAGTTAAGCGCAGCGGAATAATAAAAAAACTTAGGCAAACTGAACAAGGTGTTTTTTTACTTCGTTCGAAGCCTGTGACGACTCATACTCGAAGGTCCGTACTCCGTGAGTACTTTCGTTGGGCAATCACTATCAATTCGAATGATAATTACAAAATAATTAAGTACAAGAATTGACAGAATTAAAATACCGACAAGAGAAGAAGAATTAGACTTAAGAAAGCGCTTTGTCGGAATAGCCTCGCGGCGTCGCAGGAGCGTAGAGCAATAGAGCAAGCAGTAGATTCTCAGTTGATAGTTGTTGTTTTGAAGCTCCCCTCTGACCCTCCTTTTATATGAGGCTCGGGGCGCCCCGGATCCCTTCCGGGCGCCCTGGTGGGACGTGGCAGGTCCAACCAGCAAGCTCCACGTGGCGACGCGTGAGTTTGGATGAAGTTTGCCTCCCGGGCGCTCGGACCCTGTTTTCCCGCAAAATTCGTCCTGCAAGACAAACGTTAGTCCGAAGGCAAATTTACCCTACAACACAGATTGTTAGCAAAAGCAAAGTGAGTATGAATTAGCAAAAAGGAGTATGACTTAGATTCCGTCTTTCCGAGACCGGAATCTAGTCACGATCTCGACTTAGATATCCGAAATGGATCTAAGCTGGATCGACGCCTAATGTTCCCTTCCTGGGAACGCGTCCTCGCAGTCACTCCCCTCCAGTGACTTACCTTACTTACCTGCCAGACGTCCGGTCAGCCCGTCGACCCTTCTGGACTTCGTGCCAGCTATTCGGTCAGTCCGTCGACCTAGCTGGACTTCATGCCTAAGCGTCCGGTCAGCCCGTCGACCCGCTTGGACTTCGTGCCAGCTATCCGGTCAGCCCGTCGACCTAGCTGGGCTTCGTGCCAGACATCCGGTCAGCCCGTCAACCTGTCTGGACTTCTCCTGCACACTCGATCAAAGTGTCAGACAACAACAAACTAACTTAACCTGATTTGTCATTCATCAAAACCTGGGTTAAATCGTTAGTGCTAACCGCACCAACACTTAGATTTACCGAGAATCGCTGGTTCAGTCGACCCATCTGGCTTCACTCACCAGAATTTAATGTTACCACCCCCTAGGGTTTTCTCCACCTGGCTTTACTCACCAAGACTCAGTATTCGACTACCCAGGGATCAAGTCCTCCAGACCTATCGAATACACCTGGCTTCCACGATCTACCGAGATTTCTTTTGCCTCAGTATTCGGCTACCCAGGGATCAGGTCCTTCAAACCTATCGAATCCACCTGGCTTCCACGATTTACCGAAATTTCTCTTGCCTAGCTTGCAACTAGGACTTCCCTTGCCTATCCGCAGTTAGGACTAGTCACTCGGTTGACTTCCCACCCTTGCTTGGCCATGACTAGGACTTCCCATGATCAATCTCCATTAAACTTACTTAACCATATTTGTCGGGCATTAAAACCTTGGAGGTCGATTGTACCAACACTTGCAACCCAAAAATCCACAGGAACTGAAATAGGTGCAATCATAGCTCTCGAGATCCATCAGTGGGTTTTAACCAAAATCCACTCATGAACCCAGAGAGCTCCGATTGCAACAATTTTAATTCCTGTGGATTTCTAAAGTTGCAAGGAGTTCAAATATGTTATCCATTATTTATTTCGACTTTTCAGAGATATTAAAATGTAATAAGAAAAAATCGTAAAAAAAATTTATGTTGGGTCTGATATGGAATCATATTAGGCCTAACATGAGTCTTATATCATTCCATATCATACCCACATTAGGCCTGATATGATTCTATATCAGGTCCAACGTGAGCCTGATATCATTCTATATCAGGCCCATATAGCCCAACGTGGAGAATTTTGACGATTCTTTCTTATTACATTTTAACACCTTTGAGAAGTTGAAATAAACAATGAATAGCAAATTTGAACTCCTTGCAACCTCAGAAAATCACAGGAATTGAAATGGATGCAATCGGAACTCTCTATGTTCATGAGTGAGTTTCGACCAAAATTTACTGATGGACCTAGAGAGATTTGATTGCACCCATTTCAATTCTTATAGATTTCTGGGGTTACAAAGAGTTCAAATATGTTATTCATTGTTTATTTTGACTTCTCAGATGTGTTAAAATATTTTTAGAAGAATTGACTTACAAAAGAGAGAAAAAAGAGGAGAGGAAAGAGAAGACAAGCATAGGAGGAAAAAAAAATAGAAAAAAATTATAGAAAAAAATAAAAAGAAAAATAATCAGGAGAATAAAATAAAAAAAATATGATAAAAAAATATTTTTTTTTTGATAAATAATAAAATAATATACATCTTTTATAAATTTAAAAACTTATACATCTTTTAATAAATTACCGTGGAAGATAAGTCATTTAAAAAATTTTAAAATCTTCTGTCTTTTATAAATTTTAAAACTTAGATACATGTTTTAATTTTGGAAGATAAGTCATTTAAAAATTTTAAAATTTCTGTCTTTTATAAATTTTAAAACTTAGATACATCTTTTAATAAATTACCGTGGACGATAAGTCATTTAAAAAATTTTAAAATCTTCTATCCATCCAAACAGCTTGGCCCCATTTCCTGTACTTTTGGTAAATTAGGGAAGCACGGAGATCAGATCTTCTGGTTCAAAATTTTTTAATCAGAAGAAGCTTTATTCATTTATTGAATGGATGGATTAAACTCCACCTATTAAACAGACGGGATATAATCCATCTAACTAATAAATAAGTAAGAGATCAGGACAGATCTAAAAATCCGGGATCAGGGGATCCCAGTCCGAAAGTACGAGTAGTTTCGGAGTTGACGGCCACTTGCAGGGGAAGTTCGATCGTGGGCGCATGCACAATGGGAATAAACCCACGCTTGATGGATTCACGGCCAAACATTTACCTACAACCAAATCATAGTAAAAAAAAAAAAATTACATCGTACGAGTGGATCAAAGTTCTAATTTAAAAAATTGACATCGTAAGAGTGACCATGATCAATTTCCATCCACTCGGGTTTAATAAAAGATAGATTCGGTATCTTAGGGGTCCCTCCTAGTGTTGGCCCCATGGATATAGAGAGAGGTTCATGTAGGTACACAGGTCATAGGCGTATGTGGGGTAAACCCCAGGTCGTCAGTTCTTGAGAATCGACCCCTGACCATTACGTCATAGATACGATGCGCCCACCATCTGCGCTACGCCCTGAGGGCTCCACTCGCGTTTAATAAAGGTAGATCCGCTACCTTATCGGCCCCCCTAGTGCCGACTCCACGGATATAGAGGGAGGTTCATGCAGGTATATAGGCCATAGGCACATGATGAGATAAACTCTAGGTCACATCGTCTGCGCTACATTCTGGGGCGCGTTTAATAGAAATTATATAACTTGGATAATGATAGGTAACCCTACTTTTTGGATCGATTTTGAAATGAGAATGGCAATAGAAATGTAAGAGCCGGCAATTTTCAGGGTATCTATGCAATTGTAATCGATATTTCCAATTATTATATAGTTTTTGATATTTCAGACAGCTACTCCGCACTCCCATGCCTCCCTATCCTTCGCTTAGTCGGCTCGTCTCGTCTCGTGGCTCCTCCTCGTCCAACTCATCGCCTTGCTGCTTGAGGTAATCGTCTGCTCTTTCGGCTCAGCTGCTGTGATTTTTGATCTAGCATCTCTTCAAGTCGATTTCTCGGATTTTAATTGGAGTTTTCTTTGTTTCTGTTTTTTTTTTTTTTTGGTGGAATTCGCGATTTTTATTTTACACGTTTTTATCGACGGAGAAACTTCCTATGCGATATTATGTGGATTTTAGATCACACACTTTGCTGTAGTCATCTGTACCAAAGGAAGGGTAGAGAAAAACTGGATGGAGGTATTGAGGTACTCGAGCTGTCAAAACGCCTTGGTTCACTCAAGGCTGTTGATTTAACCTTACATCAAATTTGTTTAGAATTCATGTTCATAAGATTTTGGCATTATTTTAAGCTCGATATTTGGGCATAATGCAATGATTGGCCTTTCTGATTTGGGATTAGGTTTGGCATTGGAATTTTAAGAGTTCTCCGGCTACTATAGTTAAATCTTTTTTTTATCATTTCCAACTTTTAAAACAGGTTGTTAAGCTAGAAATCAAACAGAAAGAGAGCACTATGTGTAAGATGTGTCTACGCGTGCCAACCAAAGACGTGCCTAAGCAAGCAAGAGGATGAACTGCAGAATCCATGGAAAGAAACGCTGCATCTTGGGAACATCTCTATGAGGGGAGATCCCTGGAAAGAAACGCTGCATCTTGACAAGATGTTGTAGTTTACCCGACCGGGAATCCCCTCCGGTCTATTACCTTGATGTTCCGCTATAAGTTAATCACTTAGGAGTATCCCCATTTAGGAGCGTCCTCTACGTACCAGTCTGGGCCACGAGAACATCTCCGCTCGGGAATATCTCTCTCATACTTGACCCCTCTGTTTGTTGGTTAATCCTAGGAAAACGTACCGATTCCACTGTACAAAAATTTTTGTACAAGTGTCGAACCTTTCCTTAAATAACCTATTGTGTTCTTTAGAAGTTAAATTAGGAATCGCAGACGGAACTTAACATCATTGATTCCAAATTTAACTTATCTGTTCTTGATGATTTAGATTTGAATCGCAAGCGGAACTTAACACTATTGATTCAAATCCACCTATGTTATTAATTCCATTAAATATTAATTTCCAAAATTGGCTTCCAGGACTGCATGGTGAGGCACATGACCTTCTTGGATATGGGAGCAACCACCACCGCCTAGTCAAAGCCTTTTAAGGAAAGCTAATATTTAATTTCCTTAAATAACTCTAGGTTAACCAAAAAGAACAATCGAATCACAAATTCGAAAAAGAAGAAACACAAACTCGAAAAAATTTATTCGAAAAACTAGATCTAATTGCCTCTTGTATTTAGAATTCTTACAAAGAAAATAACTAGTATGATGTGGAAGAAAATTACTAGTTATACCTTCTCTTTGTAAGCTAATGACCTCGAGATCTGCTGCCGTATTCCTCGCCTCGCCTTGGACGTCGTGTGGGTGACGATCCTCCAAGATGAACACCACCCAAAAGAGCTTCTCCTCCTTGTAATATTCGACCACCACCACCACAATAGAAAAGAGAGCAAAGGGAGAAGAGAGGGAGAGAGGGGCCGACCACCAAGAGAGTCTCCAAGCCGAAGAATAAGAGTTGTGTCTCATGAAGCCCCCTCACCCCTTCTTTTATATTACTTGCCCAAGGCAAATAAGGAAAAACTTTTTACAAAAAATAAAATCATCCAAGAATTTTTCCTTTTCTTTTCTCTTGATTGAATCAATCACCAAATCAATGGTTGTGATCAATCCTATTTGGTTTAGGATTGAGTTTGGCCGGCCCCTTGCTTGGGCACCAAGCAAGGTGGCCGGCCACCATATTTAGGAAAGAAAAAATAATTTTTTTATAAAATTTTACAAGAAGAAAAAACTCTTATAAAATTTTACAAGCTCTCTTTCCTAGAGTTAAAAAAGGAAAGTTTTAAAAAATTAAAACTATGTTTTAAAATTTAAAAAAAAAACCTTATAAAATTTCCTTTTTTAACATGATGATAGAAAATTTTAATTTTAAAGCTTATCTTCCTCCTTTTTTTCTTAAATCATGAGGATGGTTAAAAAAGGAAAGTTTTAAAACTTTTAAAACTCTCTATTAAAACATGTGACCAAATTCAAATAAAGAAAGTTTTTAAAATTAAAATCTCTCTTTTAAAACTTATAGTTTTCTACAAAGAGAAGATTTTAAAAATTCAAAAACAACCCTCCTTGTTTGAATATTATGGTCGACCCCTACTAGATTGGTCACCAAGCAATAGGGTCGGCCCTTTAAGAGGAGATGTGGCCAGCCATTGCTTGGTCACCAAGCAATGGACCGGCCCCCTTCTTGGACACCAAGATGGGCCTTTCTTTGGATGGACTTGAGGCTCTAATGAGGCTACGACAGGTACCTAGAGGAGAAATTGGTTTTGGCCTTCCGATGAGCTTGAGTATCCCGTGTTCGCCCCGAACACACAACTCAAGTTCATCGATAATAACTCATTCCACTAGAGAGTTATTACCACACTACCGCACCAATCCCAAATTACATTATGGGCTCCTTCTTATCATGAGTGTGTTAGTCTCCCTGTGTTTAAGATTACGAATGTCCACTAATTAAGTAAGTTACTAACAACTCACTTAATTAATATCTAGCTCCAAGAGTAGTATCACTCAACTTCATTGTCATGTCGGACTAAATCCACCTGCAGGGTTTAACATGACAATTCTTATGAGCTCCTCTTGGGGACATTCTCAACCTAGATAACTAGGACACAGATTCCTTCTATAATCAACAACACATACTATAAGTAATATCATTTCCCAATTTATCGGGCATATTGATTTATTGAGCTAAACCTCACCCTTTGATAAGTCAAAGAAATAAATATTAAATATATGTGTTTGTTATTATATTAGGATTAAGAGCACACACTTCCATAATAACTAAGGTCTAGTTCTTTTACTAAGTCAGTACAAAAAGAACTTACCTAAATGGTCCTACTCAATATAATTAAAGTGTATTAGTGTAATTTATTAGTCAAGATAAACTAATACTTAATTACACTACGACTATTCTGATGGTTTGTTCTTTTCCATCTTAGTCGTGAGCAACTTGTTTATAATTTATAGAGAATCGACAACATGATCTTCTGAGTATGACACCACACTCCATGTTGTCTACTATATAAATTAATTGGACAATTACATTTAACAAATAAATGCAGATATTGACCAATGTGATTCTTTTATTTCAACAAATAAATGTTTACAAAAGCTAGGCTTTTAGTATACACTCTAACACTGCCTCTTATATCTAATCATTTTTGCTGGGCCTCATGTACGGAGAGGAGAGGTCAACCTGGGATCCATAACTGAACATGTCCTCTATGTAGGGTCAAATCCCTGAGAGCATCTCCAATGGGGGATATTTCTCCAAATATCCCCCCTTGTGGGGGATATTTGAGGGGTGATTGGAAATCACCGGGCACTCCCTCTTGTGGGGCCCACCAAAATGGTGGGCTACCATTATTTGTTAATTTTTTTATTATTTTATAATTCAATTAAATTGAAAAAAAAAGCAAAAAATGAACGTTAGAAGAAACAAAATCAAACATTCGAACGAATAAACATTGGAAAAAAACATAAAAAACAGTAACATTGGAATAAAAAATCAAATAGGAAAAAAGCGAACGTTAATCTCAACATTCATTTTTTCGAACGTTGGGTAACGTTTATTTTCCCCCTATATATACATCGTTTCTTTCATCTATTTTCATCACTTTCATACTCATTGTCTACCAAAAATTTAGAAAGAAATGGATAAAAATTCTGATCATTATTTTAGGGATTTGTTCAACTCTTCAAATATCGACGAAAATTCTAGTGAAGAAAGTTCTCGAGTTCGTCCTAATTTCTTCAATCCTCAATTTTCATTTCTCACTCAACATCCACCAAATTTCCAACCTTTTCCATACCCACCACCATATTACCATAATTTCTAAAGTTATCCAAATTCTTTGAGTGGCGACCCTCGAACTCCGTTTTATATATATCCTCCAGAATATTGGTAGAGTAGTCAGTATTTCATGCAAGTCCCATCTCATGGAATTAATCCGCTTCAATCACCAAAGATTCAATCAAATGAATCGAGAAGAGCTAGTGTTGATGCAACTGACAGTGATAAAGATACACCTTATGCAGCCCCCGATTCACAACTTTTTCCATTCTCATATGAAACTGCAAATGACGATATTATTCTCAATCAAGCACTAGAGATGGGCAATGAATCAGATGAAGACCATAGCAAGCAAACAGTATGGACAATAGCATATGATAAGCTTCTTGCAGCGGCCTACACAATTATCAGTGAAAATTCAGTAGTTGGTAATGCCCAGAAGAGTGAGTCATTTTGGAAACGAGTTGTGACATACTATAATACCAATCGAGATAAGGGAGCTAAAAAGAGAACTGCGGAGAAAGCAAAATCACATTGGGCTTTGCTGAAAAAGATCGTAAATAGATACAATGGAATCTACAATAAATGGTATAATGATCGACCAAGCGGATGGAATGACGAGGATTTGATAGTGCGAGCTCATGAAGAATACAAGAGTACTTTTAAAACTACTTTCCAATATGAGCATGTGTGGAGAATCGTGAAAGATAATCCAATGTATGCTCCTCAATCCTCAGAGCGACGGACTACAAAGAAAGCAAGAACATCAAAATCATCAGGTGCATATACTGACTCTTCTAATCCTAACACAACTGTTGATATAGATGATAGAGAAATCCGAGCTCGTCCAATGGGACAGAAGGTAGCAAAGAGGAAAGGCAAAGAAAGAGTAGGCCTAATTGATGAATTGAATCAGGCTATGCAACAATTAATTGTTGTTTATCATTATGTGTTTTATTAATTTAATATGGTTTGTATCTCTGTATTTCAATTTCAAATTTATAAAATATTTGTATTCGTATGAAGTAGTATTTTTCTTAAATTTATATGTCTTTTTATTGTATTTTTCTTAAAATTAAATGTAAGTTAATCAAATGGGCGTGGGCCCCATAAATATTTGGTTGGTGAGATATTTGATTGTGGAATTGGGGATATTTGAGAGTGAATATTTGATGGATGGGATCCATAAATATTTGATTGGTGGGATATTTCAATGTGAGATTTGGGATATTTGAATAGTAGGATATTTGAAAAATGATGTGGAAGTGGGGGCCACAAATATTTGGAAGAAATATCCAACCATTGTGGATGCTCTGAGAGGAGACAATGACGGATAGACAGGGGCATCCTTATACCAACCCATGCCTTTGACTATTAGCCAACATACGTGGCAGCTTGCGTGGAAGCTTATCTCGTTGGTATATAAAGGTCATTGTGTGTATCAAGAGGAGGCAACTGCAACTGACTGTAAGTGGCCTTAAGTCAAAACAGTTGATATGCTCTATCGGATTCAGACTGAAAGGGAGAGTTGCAGTAGTGCATGCCGACCGCCACTGACTAGTGTTGACATGCTGGCAAGAGAGATGCTTGGGTGTGAGGGATCAGATGCTCTACCAAATTCAGAACGAAAGGGACAGTTGCGGTCGTGCACGCGGGCCCCCACTAACCAGTGTTGACTTGCAGGTAGGAGACCCTCTCGGGTGCACAGAATCAGATGCTCTGACTTGGAGGGGGAGTTGCCACACCGTCTCCTATTGACCTATGTTGACTTGTAGACAGGAGGCCCGCTTGGGTGTGTGGGATCAGACACTCTACCAATTCGGACTTGAAGGGGAGTTGCGGTCGTGCAGCCAAGGAGAGCGGTGGTGACCCACATCACTTTTGGCGCCACCTGCTCGGGTGAAGGAACCGCTCGAGTGAAGCACCTACTCAGGTACAAGAAGATGGGAGTTCTTGGCTTGCGTGTTTCAAAGCAGATCGCCGGAGCAGACGGGAGCTCTACCGGATTGGAACCCGAAGGAAGAGGTGCAATTGAGTCAAGAGTGGGAAGGAGGTATCAACCTGCATCAAATTGCTTTAGATCTGAACAAAGAGAAGCGTTGTTGGAGCCATCAACATAAAGTTGCCATGATGAACTGCCAAATGCAATGATTTGATATCGAGATGAAGAAAATTTCAATCACTGTTTGTGTTCCGCTATCAGCCAAGAGCTTAGAGGTGATCCGCCTAAGAATCAGCAGAACTTGTGTTAGTTATTCAGTAGCTGCAGTTGAGTCTAAGCTTGATGACTTTGAGGGTGAAGCAGGGTTTTAGTGGGAGAGTCAACTCGGTAATGAGTTGCATATAGAATGGTTTTCAGGCAACTTGAAGATTGAGGTTGTGATTGAGATTACTGATTGGAAGATTCATGTTTGAGTTTGAGGTGTGGGATTTTGACTATAAACAAAGTCAGAACATTGTAAAATAAAAGGAATGCGTTTTTGAATGTACTAGAGACTATTCCTGTAGTTGGGTTACTCCAACTATAGGCCTGCTGGTCTAATCCTGAACTCAATATCGGATCAAACCTACATGGCTCTACGTTGACTGAGTCTTGTGCCTACCACGCCGCCCCTATCGTCTCCGCCACATCACTCAGATTCATGTTTGAGTTTGAGGTGTGGGATTTTGACTATAAGCAGTGTCAAAAGATTGTAAAATAGAAGGGATGTGATTTTGAATGTAGAATTTTCTATGGCGAAAAAGAGATCAAATATCATATTAGGGCCACACATGTAACTCATATCTATCAACTAATTCACTCTCATCTGCATTGATTCTAGAAGTACTTATCATGAATTTTTCACCAATCATGTCTCAAATGTGATGAATGTTGATTGATATTTCTATGGTCTCTTAAATTTTTTTATACTATAGTTTATAAATGTTGGCAGGTTAGGCTTCCTTACTGCATTGGAGTGAACACTTACCAAAGTTTAATTTGTACAGGAAATCCTAACAAGCTAAGCTCCATCTTGTTTCCTCCCTCTCAACACAAATCACTGCCATTGAGAAACTTTTGCCTCTTGTAAAATGTCTCTAGCAATAGAGAACAATGAAGTGGACATTGTGATTGCTGTTCTCCATCCTAACATTAATTCTTTCCTAGAGGAATGGTGGCCATTTTTGGCACCTTTCCATCTTATAATTGTACAAGATCCTGCCTTGAAGGAGGAACTTCAGATTCCCTTGGGGTTTGACCTCCAGGTTTACTCTAAATCTGACATGGAAAGAGTTGCAAGTGGTTCCTCTATTAACTTCTCAGGTTATTCTTGCCGATATTTTGGGTATCTCATGTCCCGAAAGAAATACATTATTTCAATTGATGATAACTGCCATCCAGCGAGGAACAACTATGGTGTTCTAGTTGATGCTGTGGACCAACACATAACCAACCTCCAAACGCCATCCACACCATTCTTCTTCAACACACTGTATGACCCGTTCCGTGAAGGTGCAGATTTTGTCCGTGGCTACCCTTTTAGTTTGCGCCAGGGTGTCCAATGTGTAATATCAAGTGGTTTGTGGCTCAATTTAGCTGACTATGATGCTCCAACTCAGATTGTGAAGCCACATGAAAGAAATGCTCGATATGTTGATGCTGTTTTGACTGTCCCACTCGGGGCAATGACAACCTTGAGTGGAATAAATGTTGGGTTCAACAGGGATGTTATAGGACCTGCATTCGTCCCAGGGTTGCAGTTAGTAGGGGAAGGAAAGCGAAGGTGGGAAACATTGGAGGATATATGGTCAGGCTTTTGCGCAAAAGCGATCTGTGACCACTTGGGATTCGGCGTGAAGACTGGACTGCCTTATGTGCATAGAGATGATGCAGAAGTGGGCAATGCCATGGAGCGCCTGAAGAAGGAATGCGAAGGAGTGAAACTGATGGAGAGCATTGTGCCCTTCTTCCAGTCTCTGAGACTTCCGACGACTGCTGTAACAGCAGACGATTGTGTGCTAGAAATCGCAGGGATGGTGAGGGAGAAGTTGGGGATGCTTAGTCCCATATATCTGCAAGCCGCAAATGCTATGGAATCCTGGATCAAGCTCTGGAAGGCTGTGGGGGCAAATACAGTATAATATGTTCTTTCTCTTTTGATTCCTTTGTAGCTTGATTTGCTTTCCCTTTGCTTGTTGCACTTGTTCTCACTGGCCATTTACCATTAGAAAATTAACTCTAGCACAAGCTATGCCAAAGGTTATCGAACTCTTAACAGTATGATGAAGTGGAATTGACATAAATTTCTTGTAGCTTTTTCCAGTATTCCTGGATGTTTAAGTTTTTATAACCTCAGTTGCTTGGTTCAGCAAACTAACATTAAGGGATTTTTTAGAGCAATTGCCCTCTCTCTCTTCTTTTTCCCCATAGTTTTTGTTGGTTTAGTGTTACATATATCTTTATTATATTTCTGTAGTTATTTATTGTTTTGTCTAAGTAGGAGCGGAAAGTTTTAGAAAGATATAATTTTTATGCTTTTGATCCAACAAGTGGTATCAAAGTGAGATTGTCATGTCCTAAGGATGGATTGTGAATACTAACACGGAAATTAATCTAAATACTAAGCTATCATATCTGAAAAGGAAGTGTGATGGTCTCATATTGCAAGAATTATTATGCTCCTACTTTTAGTGATTAGAATATGTATGATGATGGTTAGAGATTATTGAATGGGGAGAAGAAAATGTTCACACTCACATCCAATATCAATGAAAAAGAAAATTAAGGTACTATTCATCGAGAAAACAAGAGGAAACAAATTGTATCCAATGAAGATGAATCTCTTTACATGGATGAGATGTCAAGTATTATCAATTGAGTTTGAGACAATCACCTTTGATGGTCAGGCTTCATGACTTTTGAATTGTTTGTCAAACTGGCACCAACATCTAGAGCATCAAGTTCATCATGATGAAGGCATCGAAGAGTAGCAACAGAACAAACAACAAAGTTAGATTTTATTCAAGGAAGAATCGATGTAGGCCCACTTGGAACAAGATATCTTGGAGAATAGAAATCTAATTTGTGAATGTACTAAGATCGACTAGAACACCACTAGGCTTGAGGATTGCATTGGGGGCTTTTGGTATACCTATACTTTACACAGATTGGATCGTGTTGCCACCATCTCATTTTCAGTGATCATAAATGGAGAGGTGCACAGATATTTTCAAGGCGTCAAAGGTTTGAGGTAGGGTAGCCCACTATAGTCGTTCCTTTTTGGCCTCAGCCTTGAGGTGTTCTCTAGACTGTTGTGAATAGATGTCCGTGCGAGTAGAATTCCACCTACATCTGATGTTCGCTAGGACGAGAGTCATACATCTGACATATGATGATGACCTACTAGTCTTTGCATGATGAGATGAGTACATCATCGCTCACATAGCTGCCTTTAGATATTTGGGAACCCAACAAGCCCCTGGGCCAACTTGCAACAATCTATTGTAATAGAAGATGATTAAATGTATTTTAGATGTTTTTCATAGTCCTCTTCATATTATGTGAATAAAATATGAGGTTAGTGTATAGTCGATCATCAAATTGACTAAGGGATGGATAAATTTTTTCCTCGAGGGTATACATCGTGAGTTGATCTCCTATCCCATTGTAGCAACTCTGCTATCCTTTAGCCAAGTAGGCATCTATTGTAGTAAAGATGATTATGCTCATCTTAGACACATTTCACAGTTTATTTCTAGATTATGTGAAAGGAGATAAATTATTAAATCAGCTTATAGTTCACTGTCAAATTCACTAGGCGGTGAGAGAAATTTTCCAACTGGACATCCAACATCTATATGACAGGGGTTAATGGACGCACTAGAGCTTTATTAGAGCAATCAAACTTTTAGCTTGGGGCATTTCCCTTCGAATACCTAAGCATACCTCTATCTATCGCTGCAAGATCGTGCTTAACAAATTATAGTCATTTGATTGAGGCAATAATTGGATGTCTCACTTCCTGGACAAAACACATATTATCTTATGTTAGGAAGCTAGAGCTAGCTGATGAGGATCAAGGACAGAGTCAGGCTTTAGACTACCCGAGCTATAGCCGGGGGCCCAACTAAAGTTGTGTTAATTTTAAATCTTTGATTGTATTGATTTTTTCATTCCCAAATAAAGTAAAGGGGTCTTTAGCCCGAGGAACCTTTGGAGGACATTGGTAGCCCAGGTGGGCTGGCTCCGCCATTGATTAAGATAGTTTTGTAGGGTGTTAGAGCATCTTTTGGAACTCCCACTGTGACGTGGCATAAATGAGAAACCTCCCTCCCATAGTGGGAGGGAGGGTTCTCACTTTTACGGAGCCGCTTCGTCGTGTTTTTTAATTTTTTTATATTATTTTTTTTAAATAATTATAAAAAATAAAATACAATAGTCAGAATAATAGTCTTCGTGTGCTATGCCGTTGAACAACGGCTAAAATAGCCGTTGTTCAATGGTTAATTTTTTTTTTATAAATACAAGATCGATTTCATATTTTTTTCATTCATCTCCTTGTTATTTTTGCTTTCGATTTCTTTCCTCAACTCTCTATATTTTTCAACCACAAAAATATCTTGATTTATTTTAAATGACTCAAAATTCAGATCGATCTATGCTCCATGAATTCTGGAGAAATGAATTGACGGAAGATGCGGAGGATATAGATGAACGAAGAATGCTCCAACTATATGAGCAACGACAAACGGTACGTCAAAGAGCTCAAAGTTCTTCCGGTAGAACACAGAGAAGGTATTTGAATCGGGATCGTGAAATTGGACATGCTCGTCTTTTCAATGATTACTTTTCTGATGATCCGGTATATCCTGATGACATATTTCGACGTCGATTTCGAATGAAAAAAGAGTTATTCCTTCGTATAGTTGATGCCGTGAAAAATCATTCCGAATATTTTAAATGGAAGGTCGATGCAGCGGGGAAAAAAGGTTTGTCACCACTTCAGAAATGCACAGCGACTATTCGTCAATTGGCGTATGGAGTCCCTGCTGATCATTATGATGAGTATCTACGGATTGCCCAATGTTTATTCAACTTTTGTCGATGTGTAATTGAAGTGTTCGGGGCCCAATATTTAAGAAGACCTAATGCTGCTGATATTCAACACTTGCTTGAAATGCATGAGCAGAGGCATGGTTTCCCTGGCATGTTGGGCAGTCTTGATTGTATGCATTGACAATGGAAAAATTGTCCCGTCGCTTGGAAAGGCCAGTATACTCGAGGAGATCATGGCGTCCCAACAATTGTGCTCGAAGCCGTTGCATCTTCGAACTTGTGGATATGGCATGTCTTTTTTGGGATTGCAAGGTCACGCAATGATATCAATGTGCTTAATGAATCGCCGTTATTCAACGACGTCTTACAAGGGAATGCACCCGAGGTTAATTTTACGATTAATAATACACAATATACAAAAGGATATTATCTGACCGATGAGATCTATCCAAAATGGGCTACTTTCGTCAAGAGCTTTTCGTGTCCTCAGGATCCCAAAAGAAAAATATTTAAGGAACGACAGGAGGTCGCGAGAAAGGATGTCGAGAGGGCATTTGGGGTGCTCCAATCACGATGGGCAATGATAAAAGGTCCAGGACGATTTTGGTACAAGGATAATTTGAAGGACATCATGTATACCTGTATTATTTTGGACAACATGATTATTGAGAATGAGGGAGACGCAGCAGTCAATTGGTCGGACGATGAAGGAGATTCTCAATCACAAATATTTCAAGGCTCCACTCAAGAATTCCAAGCATACCGCAGAAATTACGAGCTACGTGATAATCAACTACATCATCAACTTCGAGCCGACTTAGTTGAGTATATCTAGGCACGCTATAATTGTAATCAGTGAAAAAATAATTTATTAATTGTGATATATGTATTGTGATATTTATGTAATTTTTTTAATTATGAAAGTTATTTTCTGCTAGTAATTTATGAATTTAAATTTTATTAAAATTTAATTATATAAAATGTAAATATGAAGAAGAGATAAGGAAATATATATAATAAAAAGTGTGGGACCCATAAAGAAGTTATTGAGAGGTTTTTTTATAGTGGAAAGGGGTGTGAGGTTTTTAACTTTTGATGTGGCACAGATATGATAACGAAGGAGCTCTCAATGGACTCTAACCACTATGGATACTTTATGTGGAGTACTTTTGGCTCTCCAATCATTCAATTTCTAGTGGTGTAGTGGATAAATTGTACTTCGTAGATCTACAAATCCTTCGTAGATCTACAAATCCTTTGTTTTGACGACAAAGCATCCTCCTATCGCATCCGCTATATGCCTTAGAAGGAAGGAGATACGTTTTGTAGGATAGTACGCACGTTAAAGAGCGACGAATGACGTGTATAATTTTTTCGAGATGATAGCAATAAAAATAAACAGAGTAATTGTAGTGAAAAATAGATTCAGTAAATGGCAGTGGAAATAGAATAAGTAAATTATAGTAGAAAATAAATTGTAAATAAAATAAAAATGATACCGCGTCAATAACATAAGTTGTTTGACATGGTTCAATTTCCCTCCAAGGTTCCTACATCAACGATGTATGATCCGTTAGGTGGATCATTCCCATGTTCCCTCTAAAAATTTTCCATTCCAGAAATCTCCTAGAGGAAGCAAAAGATTAGGCAATAATAATACAAATACCAAATATGGAATAATGTTGCCAACAAAACTTACGAAGCACTTGCCGGTTGCCAACATAAGTTGTTGACTGCTGATGTGGCATATGTCCAGTTGCCGGTTGCCCGGACTGTGCTAACCTAGCTACTGATCCAATATACTTCGACTTCAGATCTAGCTAATCCTTTCGGCACTTGGAGCAAGGTCAACTCTATCTCTTGATCGCCTCTGTCGGATTGCTGGATATGGACTTCGTGCCACCTAGAAGCATTCCGATCACCTGAACACTAAGGTCATTCGAACCTTGTTCCAATCGCCTCAAAATCCATGACTTGGTCTGCATCAGGTCGTCCATACCTCTTCCAGCCCTTGGATCTCCAAATTGCTTCGTACCATAAAGTTAGCTCACAACATATTTTGTATGATTTGGAAACAACTGTTGCCCACTTTGACTTCGAAACACAAGACAGTTTCTCAGTTAGGTTTCCACCTAGCTATGTAAACTATGCTCGATCCCAATAACAAGATGCACTCCTCACCTTTTTTTGTGTAAAAAGTCTCTCAGCTCGTGGGCCTCGTGCTTACGGGCGACCTGATTCATTTTTGCCAGTCCGATTTAGTTCACCCGGTTTGTTTTTGCCTCTGGTCCGGTTTGGTTCTGTCCGCGTGAGGAAAGCAAAGCAACGCGGTTCTGTCCGTGTGAGGAAGCGAAGCATCGCGATTCTGTCCGCGAGAAAGCGATGCACCCGCGCATGAGAAAGCAAAGCGACATACGCTTTGGTGCTTACACTGCTTCGAAGTGTATAAATACACTTCTTCTGCTCCTTCTCAATTCACTCCAAAAAAAAAAAGCAAAGCATTTCTCTGCTCTCTGCTTTCTTCTTCTTCTTCTTCTTCTTCTTCTTCTTTCCAAGTTCTGAGGCTTGGTTCTGCGATCTGAGGTTGAGTCCGAGTGCGGCGTTCGTCTTGGAATGCACCTACGAACGGCGCGAGCGGTTGTCGGATCTTGGGAGGATTTTGCCAGAGAGTCTTTGCACCGTGGGCGGCAATCAATTCTCTAAAGACAGTCGGCACGCCCGACGCTTCGACCGAAGATACACAAATTCCTAACCTTACTCTATTACTGTTTATTGTATGCTCGTCATTTATTGGTGCAATTATTATTGTATTAGTGTAATCAATTTTACTACAATTTTAGAGAATTGATTGTAGCATCAATAAGCATGATGAACGATAGGATAACTGGGTCTGATGAGGCTAGCGCCCGACCCGAACGATTTTTCGGGCAAAACTTCAGACGTTGGCAACAATGGATGAAATTTTGGCTTACTACACTAGGGCTATTCTCTGTTATAGAAACAAACCCTCCTTCACCTAATGAAGAGGAACCTGCCCGTAGTGCTGCCTTAGAGAGGTTTAAGCAAAGGGATTATCTCTGCCATGGGAGAATCCTGTCTGCTCTCTCAGACGCACTATTTGATGTGTACAGCTCAACCTCTTCAGCTAAAGAGCTGTGGAAATCTTTGGATAAAAAATACAACTCCGAAGATTCTGGTTTAGAAAAGTACACTGTGGCAAAATTCCTAAACTTCAAAATGGTTGAAGGCAAATTTGTGATTGAGCAGACACATGAATTCCAAGTCCAAATTCATGGTCTTGCTGAAGGAGATATGTCATTACCTGAAAAATTTCAGGTCTTGTCTATCATCGAAAAATTGCCTCTGAGTTGGGAAGATTTTGGCATGACTCTTAAACATCGGAGAGGTAAAATCTCTCTAGAAGATTTGATGATTGCCTTAAATATCGAAGAAGAACATCGGAAGCAACATAAAAATGATGATACAAGAATGCCTATGGATTTTATTCCAAAGGCAAATGTAGTAGTCTCATCTGACAAAAAGAAATTCAAAAATCAGAAAATGAAGAACAACATGAAACCCAACTCAAAGGTTCAAAAGAAAATTGGAACCAAACCTAAGCCTTGCTGGGCATGTGGACAGGTTGGACATTATGCCAAATTCTGCCCTAAGCGAAAGGACAAGGAGAAAAACCAAAGCAATACGTCCAACATCAAGGCACAAGCAAATGTCGTGACTGCTAGTGACGACACCAGCAATAGGTTTGTTACCTTCAAACCCGAACTAAACTTGATCTATCAACCCAATGAATGGTTAGTTGATACAGGTGCTAATGTGCACTGTTGTGCTGATCGCTCTGCCTTCCTTAATTATCAGGTAATTGAAGGCACTTCCGTGACCATGGGAAACCATTCTGCAGCCAGCGTGTTCGGAATAGGACAAGTTGACCTGAGGTTCACCTCTGGAAAAGTCCTGTCACTGCATGAGGTGCATCATGTTCCAGCGGTCCGTCGGAATTTGATTAGCGGATCAAAGTTAGTCCGTGCTGGTTATGAGTTGAACTTTAAATGTAATAAAGTTGTAATATTACATTTAGGAACCTTTATTGGAAAAGGTTATCTTAATGAAGGTTTATTTCAATTCAATGTAGAAAATGCTACCTTAAATAAATCTACTGATATTGCTTATAACATTGAGTCTTATGATATATGGCATGACAGATTAGGACATGTCAATTTTAATACCGTGAAAAGGATGATGAACCTTGACATGATTCCTAAGTATGCTATAAATGATAAGAAAAAAATGTGAAGTTTGTGTGCAATATAAACAAACCCGAAAACCCTTCAAATCAGTTGATAGAAATTCTGATATTTTAGAATTGATCCATACTGATTGTTGTGAGTTTAACGGTGTAATAACGAGAGATCATAAAAGGTATTTCATCACCTTCATTGATGATCACTCTCGTTATTGTAATGTTTATTTGCTGAAAACTAAGGATGAAGCTTTAGATAAATTTATGATTTTTAAATTTGAAGCTGAGAATCAAGCAAACAAATCTATTAAGAGGTTAATGTCTGATAGGGGTGGAG
This sequence comes from Zingiber officinale, assembly GCF_018446385.1. Classification (NCBI taxonomy): domain Eukaryota; kingdom Viridiplantae; phylum Streptophyta; class Magnoliopsida; order Zingiberales; family Zingiberaceae; genus Zingiber; species Zingiber officinale. The sequence goes on from NC_055989.1 coordinate 22,480,042, forward strand.
AGTTTACCTCGAACCTGTTTCAAAAATTTTGTCAAGATACAGGTATAATTCACGAGGTAATTGCTCCATATAGTCCTCAATCCAACGGTATAGCAGAACGAAAAAATCGAACCCTTGAAGATATGATTAATTCCATGTTAGGCAGTTCCGGGTTACCCAACTTCATGTGAGGGGAGGCTTTATACACTGCATGTCATGTGTTAAATAGAGTCCCCATGAAGTCAAGGGAGAAAACCCCATACGAGCTTTGGAAAGGCCGGAAGACAAGTTTGAAATACCTTAAAGTGTGGGGGTGCCTTGCAAAGGTTCTAGTACCTGAACACAGAAGGAAAAAGCTTGGTCCAAAGACCGTAGATGGTATCTTCTTGGGTTATGCTCAAAATAGTATTGCATATAGGTTTCTGATTATTAAATCTGAAATTTCTAGAATAGATGCAAATACTATTGTAGAACTTCGTGATGCTACATTTTTTGAGGATATATTTCCTATAAAGACGAGAACACCTCAATCTATATCTGGTAACCCAACTAGAGATACCTGCTTCCGTAGAGACCCCATTATCCGTAGAAGGTACACCCTCCTCAAGTCACTCTAGACTAGATGAATCTAGAGAGTGTATAGAATTGAAAATGAGCAAGAGACAACGTGTGTCTACGGATTTAGGCCAGGACTTTATCACCTATAATATAGAAGGTGACCCTGTGACATATAGAGATGCTATGGCTTCTCCTGAAGCTAAGCACTGGAAAGAGGCCATTAAAAGTGAAATGGACTCTATTATCTCTAATGCTACTTGGGAGTTGGTAGATTTACCTCCTGGGTGTAACACTATAGGATGTAAATGGGTGTTTAAAAGAAAACTAAAACCTTATGGGTCAGTAGAGAAATTCAAAGTCCGCCTAGTTGCTAAGGGATTTAAACAGAAAGAAGGGATTGACTATTTTGACACTTATTCTCCTGTTACTAGAATTACTACAATCCGAGTGTTGATAGCATTGACATCCATATATCATCTTGAGGTTCATCAAATGGATGTCAAAACGACATTCCTTAATGGAGATCTTGAAGAAGAGATATATATGGATCAACCTGAGGGACATGTAGTTTCTGGAAATGAGAATAAAGTCTGTAGGTTAGTTAAATCTCTTTATGGTTTGAAGCAAGCCCCAAAGCAGTGGCATGAAAAATTTGATAGAGCTATGCTATCGTTTGGCTTTGAAATAAATGACTCTGATAAATGTGTGTATGCTAAAATGAAAGGTGATAATTGTATTATCTTATGTTTATATGTAGATGATATTCTACTGTTTGGATCTAACCTTTCTATTATTAATGAGACTAAGACCCTCTTAAGTGGTAAGTTTGATATGAAGGATATGGGTTGTGCTGACATGATTTTAGGGCTGAAGTTGACTCGATCAACTAATGGAATAACAATTTCTCAGTCACTCTACATTGAGAGAGTATTAGAGAAATATGACTATAGCCAAGTTAAATCTGTAGTCACGCCGTATGATCCTTCAAAAACTCTCCACAAGAATAAGAGTGGTGTGACAGTATCTCAATTAAGATACTCACAAATAATAGGTAGTCTAATGTATTTAGCAAATTATTCTAGACCTGATATTTCTTTTGCTATATCGAAATTGAGCAGGTTTACCAGCTGTCCGGACAGAACGCATTGGGATGCATTAGACAGAGTACTCAGATATCTAAAAGACACTATATCCTTGGGCTCGTGGTATGGGAGATTCCCTGCAGTCCTGGAGGGAAATAGTGATGCTAGTTGGATAGCGGACACTGCTGAGTGTAAAGGCGTTACTGGTTATGTCTTTATACTTGGAGGCGGTGCAATTGCTTGGAGGTCTGTTAAACAGACGATTATAACCCGTTCTACATCTGAGGCAGAATTGTGTACTTTGGATACCACAGTAACTGAAGCTGATTGGCTGAAGGGTCTTCTTTCTGAAATTCCCTTGATGATGAAGCCAATACCTTCTATTTCAGTACACTGTAATAATCAAACAACAATAGCTCAGATTAGAAGCTCCAAGTATAACCAGAAACAGAAGAGACATGTACGAATACGATTAAAGTCTATTCGTGAGTTAGTGTCTCTTGGAGTGGTGTCATTGGACTCTGTAAGTTCAAAGGACAATATTGCTGATTCACTCACTAAAGGGCTTGATTCTGAGAAAATCAAGAGATCCAGTAAGGAAATGGGACTGAGGCCTGTCCTGGATTCATCTATAGCAGCAACCCAACCTATCTGATTGGAGATCCCAAGAAGTAGGTTCAATGTGGTATAAACAAGCTATAAGGATGAATCGTATGCATCAAATTGATTGAGATATAATCTCATAGTCTCTTCCCTGGATAGATGCTTGACTGCTAGTAAGGATGAGCTTAGGAGCTCTTAATGAGTTCAAGGTCTTAATGACAGGATGCTTGCAGTACATCCTTGGAGAACTCACCTATGTAAGTGTAACTGTGGGGTCGCAGTGTGGGGGGTCTATGCAACTCTCCTTAGCACTTATGAAACAAGATTCGGTGGCATGGCCGTAATGCACCAATCCAGAAGGATTCAACCGTCGCCAGTGATGAGTTGTTACCAATTGATCTTCACATATAAAAGGTTTAAGATCAAGACTCAGTTCTCTTCAAACCTATGTGAATAAGATTGGTATACTTAGGTGAAAATTCAAACCGGAAGGTATTTTCACTGAAAGCTCATTGCAACCAAGCCTCAGAACATATATTTATTTTTCGATCAAAATAATTTGAATTAGTGGGGGATTATTGAGTTTTAATTCAAAATATTCCCATTGTTTTTAGTCCCACATTGCTAAGCTAAGAAGCTTAGAAGGCTCTATATATGGAAGTCTTCCATGCTAGCTTAGTCAAGTTAAGGAGGACCTACACGCATGCGCGGGCCAAGCCCAAATCAGGTGGTTTCAGGGGGTTCGAGCCGGAAATCCATAAACCGGGCGCGACGGCGACCCGGTTCGTTTTTGCTAGTCCGGTTTAGTTCATCCGGTTCGTTTTTGCCTTTGGTCCAGTTTGGTTCTGTCCGCGTGAGGAAAGCAAAGCAGCGCGGTTCTGTCCGCGTGAGGAAGCGAAGCATCGCGATTCTGTCCGCGAGAAAGCGACGCACCCGCGCGTGAGAAAGCAAAGCGACGTACGCTTTAGTGCTTACACTGCTTCGAAGTGTATAAATACACTTCCTCTGCTCCTTCTCAATTCACTCCAAAAAAAAAAAAAGCAAAGCATTCCTCTGCTCTCTGCTTTCTTCTTCTTCTTCTTCTTCTTTCCAAGTTTTGAGGCTTGGTTCTGCGATCTGAGGTTGAGTCCGAGTGCGGCGTTCGTCTTGGAGTGCACCTACGAACGGCGCAAGCGGTTGTCGGATCTTGGGAGGATTTTGCCAGAGAGCCTCTGCACCGTGGGCGATAATCAATTCTCTAAAGACAGTCGGCACGCCCGACGCTTCGACCGAAGATACACAAATTCCTAACCTTACTCTATTACTGTTTATTACATGCTCGTCATTTATTGGTGCAATTATTACTGCATTAGTGTAATCAATTTTACTACAGTCAACTCATGCGGTTCAATAATCAGTCTCATCCCAGGCTTTGAGAGAGAAAAGAGGAGAGGTTGGGCTTCCTTCTTTGCTCAGATTGAATTCAGCTATATCTATATAAATAAAGAAGAGTTCTCTTGTCTCTCTTGTCAGGGAAGTTCGGAAGCTCGGACCATCATTAAAGCTTTGCTCCTTACGACTCTGAGGTTTAACAATCATTCGTTTCGTTCGGTGCGTAGCAAGTGCGAGGGCTTCTCGTATACTTCAAATTAAGAAGAAATTCGTAGACAGAAAAGTGGGAAGGGGACTGGCTTCTGATCTCTGGGAAAGGAGACCAGTCGACAACCTCAGATAGAGGAAGCCGAGCCTAACTAAACTAAGGTATTTGCCTAACTAAGTCGAGTGTCGGGTTAGCTAGGAAATGCTTAACTAAGCTATGTTCGCGAGGGACTTTAAAGGGAGGAAATGCTAACCTTTCAGGTGAGCTTCTTTGAAGCGAAGGGCTAGAATCAAAGAGGAGAGGTGACCATTAGAGTAGGTAGGATTCCCAATTCCAATAGTTGTGGGATCCTTTTTAATCAGTAAATTTTTTATAAAGATTTATATTTCGCCACATCATCGTTATATAAGTAGTTAAAAATCTCACTCTTTTTAAAACATCTCTTAAACGTCTCCAATAATTTTTTTTTACTGCCCTATCAATTTATTTATTTTTATTTACATTTTTTACTTATCTTTATTTATAATTTCATGTACTATATATAATATTAATCAATGTTTAAATTTAATAGCTATAATTATATTAATATTTTAAATTTTATACATTTACTTATATAATAATAATAATTTGATAAAAATAAATAAATAATTTTAAAAATATAAATAAACAAAAAATAAAAAAAAATATTAAATAGGGCTGCGGACCCTTGCTGCCTCCTATCCTCATGCGACGATCAAGAGGGAGAGCATAAATCTTCTTTACAATGTTTTTTTTTAAATATATATATAAAACAATCCTAACATTTTGAGATTGATTTATAGAAAAAATTATAAATCCTACCCACATAGTGAGAGTTGGGTTTATAATGGAAGGGTTTATAGTATAAATCCCCCCCTCCAAAAAAAAATTTATTGGTGCCCTAAGCCCATCATCTATTTCTAGTGGAGCTCGCAAGTTGTTCATGGCATTGCGCCATGAACTCTCACTTTCATTCCCTCCAACTTAATATATTAATGACTTTGAGTCATTCACTCTTGGTGCAAAATATGGAATATTCATAAGGGTCGAATGAGAATAGTAGAGTGAATTGCCCATGAAGATACTCGACTATAGTGTAGTCGTTCATGTCTTTCATATATTTTTATCTAGTATATAATGAATAGATGAATCCTCTAGATCCGAAGACGAGGTTCTTGAATTGCAGTTGATTAGACTGCCCAAGAAAGTTCGCTGTGGAACTTCTATTGATATTACCCTGCTTAGAAATACACTTTATAGCATCGACAATCCAAGATCTGAAATGAATGCTCATTCGTTAACTCTAAAGTCCGGAAAAAGATCATTATCTGCAAATATGTGTAACACATGTCCTCTTTATAATGCATCAACAAGAGCGAACGTAGTCAATCGAATCAGCTTAGCCTTAAGAAGATGGGCAAGAAGAATACTATGATAGGTGGTACCTAGTAATACCTCTATCTAATACTACAGGGGCTAGTCTTATCTTGCCCTTCGTTCCAGGGTCTCCCTCGGTGCCTTCTCTGATTTGAGACGATTGATACCAATTCCTCCACATCAGCAGATAAAATAGGCATCTTCATCTCAGATTGAGAATTCACACTTTATCAAAGATTCAACGTAAGACTAGATTGCGTCAATAACCAGTATCCCCCATGATTTTGTTCAGAATATGAGTCAGACGAAGATCGAATGAGATGTTATTGGTATTGATGAAGAGACAATTAGGATACCCTTATCGTACATGCTCAAGAGAACGATCCCTCACGTGACGCTGACGAACGGTCGTCACTGAGCCGGCATTACTTCGATACTTGAAACTCTGCCCACACTCAGACAAGTGCACGGAACGTTAGAGACTAGACGCCAGGGAAAAAGTCCCCGACGCAGACCCTCCAACGCTCAAGTCAGGTAATTTTTCCTCGGAAGAACAGTGTACGAAGGAAAAAAAAACTGTAGAAGACAAGTGCAAATGTGCGAGAGAGCACACATGCTCAAGGAAGAGAACCTCCCTTTTTATATGACTGTGCGTACCTCTGGAGTCGGACCGATATCAGGGAATGTCAGGTATCAGGACATGTCTGGTGATGGAGGACGCGTGACACCCTCCCATGGACTAGAAGAAGGTTCCATTCGCAGATGACCACATACCATTGGAATATTTCCTAACATACAACAATTATTCTTTGACATGCGATTACAATTCTCTGCCCTTGTTGTCGCATAGCACCTTTTATCTCGTCCGGGTATGACTATGGGCAGCTCGAGATGATCTGTCAGGTATAACACATAACCCGTCTTGATAAAAAGGACGAGCTGTGACAAGAGCCTCATCTTCTCTTTTGGATTGCTTAAGAGTTGACCGACCTATTGAGAGCACCAGGCTTAGATATGACCGAGCTGAAAAAACCTGACCACTCGGAGCAAGTCAGGCATTACCCCGATTGCACATCATGTCTCAAATCTGAGAACTTGATCTATAAACACCCAATCGAAAATCATGCGACTGATGACGTTAAACAATCTCACTTCTTCTCTCCTTAACTACTAACTATCACATCCTCCTAACTATTGACCGTGACACCCCCTTGACTTTTTACTGTCACGTTTTTTTAATTTTTGACTATTATATCCCCTTAACTTCTAACTACATGATTTTATCGAACCTCACTGTTATGCACCATATCACCCCATATCTCTTAGCGGAGTGAAAGCAGCTGGAAATTCAAAAGACACATGTGGAAAAGAAACCATTTATTGCTACTTAATTTGCAGGAAAACCCAAAACTTGCCTGCTGGAACAGAACTCAAAATGGGCGAAGCGAAGGAATAGAATTCGAAAAAGAACTCATATTTGTGTTATCGCATATGCACTGCAAGAAGAGAGAGTTGTGAGGAAGAGGGGTATGGATGTAGGAAGATATTGAAGCAACAACCATGCGGACGTAGGTAGATATTAAAGCAATGACCAAGTCCCTCAAAGTTGGCAAGGGACAAACGACGAGTGTTTTGCCCGATAACCCAGACCCAAGCACCAATAGCAGTGAAAAACAATGTCAAGGATGGGGCTCACCAAGGCAGTGGAAGCGAATTCAAGCCCACTCAGATATCAATCATAGACGCTTATCCCTACCTCAAGATCAATGTGGAGAATGAGAGTTGTCCAGCGACGATGGCTCGCAGAAAACTGAGGAAATACGTTGGTAAAAACTTTAATCCTCAGAGAAACATCAACCTAACATAAGAAACAACAGATTAAAGAACAAAGAAATTATTTAGATGTCAGGAAATATTAACAATTCCCACCACTAGAGATCTCCGAATAGACAACTGCATCATATTATTAGTTCAACTGGCATATAAATAAAATACTTCAAAAAGACGGCAGTAATGAACGTTGCAACCAAATAACAGGAATTTTGACAAAGATTTGCACAAAAACTTAAACTCTTTCAGCTTCATATCCAACCGAGTCATGCCTCTAAGTGAGGGTATTTGGTTTACACACCAAAGTACCTAAATGTTAACAGCCATGTTCTGGAACATTTATTATTCACGACTACCATTACTACTACTAGATGGAGGAACTCTCTCTCACTTAGTTTTAGCCATATGACGGATCAGGTCGATGACACGTGAGCTGCAATAAAAATACATTTACATTACAATCTGAAACTTCAATAGGTACAAACTTTGTACAGCTGAGTGGAGGATGGATTTTACCTGTATCCCCATTCATTGTCATACCAAGAAACCATTTTGACAAAATTTTCGTTCAGAGCAATCCCAGCCTTGGCATCAAAAATGCTTGATCTAAAATTGAACAAATCAAGACGATTTTCAAGTATGTTTCTGGGATTATATCAGAATATAGGGGCATAGGAGAAGCCGAACACTTCATTTTCAGAATGCAATAAAGTACCTGCTATCGCCTATGAAGTCAGTGGAGACCAAATCCTCTTCTACATAACCCAAGATGCCCTTGAGTTTCCCCTCAGATTCTTCCCTGTGTACGATCATGTGAAATTGATGACTAATAGCAAATCCGCAATGAAAATGTGAATGAGAGTATGCATGATAAGCTAAACTTGGTGGGGGAAAGCAGAAAGTAAATAAAAAGTAAATATGGAAAGAACTTTTGAGTGTTAACATGTGGTGAGAACTACATGCACAATCCATATAACAATCCCAACTGACTGGACAAATAATTACAACTGGAAATAATAAACTTACTTGATAGCAGTTTTTATCTGGTCATAGGAAGCGTTTTTCTCAAGCCTAACAGTGAGATCGACAACAGAAACATTTACAGTAGGAACACGGAAGGCCATACCAGTCAACTTTCCATTCAGAGCAGGTAGCACTTTACCTACAGCCTGCATATAGAGGATTGAAGAACACATTATATTTCACAAATCAAGCAAAATTTGGAAAACAATAATCTCCTAGAATTATCTCATTAACATGACAGCCCCTAATGAAGGCAAGCAAATCAGAAAACATAATAATCTCAATAGTTTCACCAACCAAATCAAATATGACAATAACCAAGTAATTCAAATTATCTTCCGACAATTAGAATTTAAAATTCCATCAAATCAAATTCTTTCCTATCTGCATCAAGTAATCATATAAACCAAGAAGTTATTTTTTCAAGGAACAAAATTACTTTTGATTTTGCTAAAGAAATGATGTAATAACCCATGTAATTTTATGATACCTTTTGAAAGAACATCAGAAATTTTGGTTTTGCTTGATAAAAGAAAGAACCATGAATGAGTTATCGCTAGGTTTACTTGGAAGAACGATTATAGGATGAACTCCCTTCCTCTCACTCTCCCCCTTTTATCTGTTAACCCAAGTAACACGAATCTGGATAACAGAATTCCTTTCCCTATTTGATAATTGGTTTGTAAAATATGAGTTGGAATAGAATAAGTCCAAATGAAAGCAATCATATAATATCCTACTGTTTTTATTTTTCAAAAGGAACATGCCGAAGAACTGATGAAGCAATGGAAAGGAAGAATTTGAATTTGTGACTTCAGAAATTTTGAGTTTGAATTACCTTACTATCGCTGCAATTTACTGCAAAAATAAAGGTTAAATGACCAAGTCTAAATACTACAACGCTAGCTTCAAACATGATGATATCCAAGCAGTTGGGGACATGAAGAGGACTTAAATCACAAGTTCTCTCAGTAGTAAACAGAATTTCAGAATAAATTATCCTGGCAGCAAACCACCAAGAAGTATTTGGCAATACATAGGACAAGGTATCAAGACTTAGGGAAAAAAACAGAGCCCCTGAAAATAAAGTATATTGAAGGAACAAAACCAATACTAGCAGAAATATATGAAACTGTAGTCATGTATAACTTAGGCATACTGCTTGACATTCATGGATATTCTAAGTGAACAGCATGTCATGAAACATCTAAAAAACCAACTTTTTAGTAATGTGCCAACAACCAAGTACACAAAATGCACAGGGGTCAAGGCACAGATTCATTAAAATGAATAAAGCCATGGTGAATGCAAAGGAGATAAGCAGAATAACAAATGACTAATTGTTAAGTGCATTATTTCAGGCACACACAAACAAAATAGACATACATATATAGATGGATATAAATATATAGACAGAGAGTAAATATTGGTATGCTTAAAAGTATGTATATGGAACATGCTCATGGGGCATAAGCAGAACACGTGCATACGCTACAATAAAATACCTTTGCAGCACCAGTGCTACTAGGAATGATGTTAAAGCTTGCAGCTCGTCCACCTCTCCAGTCCTTGCTAGATGGTCCATCAACAGTTTTCTGAGTGGCTGAAGGAAACAAAATAGCTTAAAATCATATGGGAAAGATTATCCAAAAAAGATGTGATTTTAAACTTGAAAGACACATTACCAGTGATGGAATGCACAGTCGTCATCAAACCTTCCACAATTCCAAATCTATCATGAATGACCTATCATATCAAAGAAATCAATCACCTGTCACCAATTTCATCACAAAGCTAAAATGCACCGTCTCAAGTTAACAACCTTTGCAAGAGGGGCAAGGCAGTTGGTGGTGCAGCTAGCATTGGAGACAATATTGATGTCAGATGTGTATGTATGCTCATTCACTCCCACCACAAACATAGGTGCATCCTTGCTTGGAGCAGAAATGATGACTTTCTTGGCACCACCCTGGTATTCAGAAAAATAGGGATTCTTATCCTTGTCCTCCAATGTCATTTATATATGTCATCAACAGCAATAATGTCTAAACAACCTTCCAATATACCATAGGCTTGAATTTTATCAAAATCATCCAGCTGTCTTATAAAAAAAATGAGACATTGAACAAGATTATTACTATGGACAGCAACATGCAGAATATCATTACAGGCAAAAAAAATTTCTATGCAAGCTAACAAATATGAAGTCGATATTTAGATTTGTCACCTTTGAAAAGACAAAATCAACAGCACCTTCATATGCTAGCACCAACATATGAACTTGTGCTTCAAACTGCTTCACAAAATCAGATTTATCGACACGTACCTTCTTATGTCATAAATTTTTTGAGTCAATGCAATTCATATATTTTCATTCACAGTTTTAAGGAACTTCAAGGCCAGTGAATCCACATGTAATGGTCAGCAGATTTGGGTCTCTAATCCGACCATGACTCAAGAATCAATAGGAACAAAAATGTGAAATGGTGGGAAGTAAAAAAATCTAGAATAAAGTTCCTAAAATTGAATGTATATTAGTTGCAAGAAGTATGTATTTTTGTAACTAAAGTGACCAACCTGATCACTAATTACGTTAAATCCACATGCACAAGCATCATACACAAACAACATAAAACTAGTCCGTAACATTAATCTCATTCCTTGATTTGCAAAACTAGATTCCTCTTCATCAATGCAAGAAGATCCAGTGGAGAAATGCAACCTGCGATGCAGTAATTCTCACCTACCTTTAAGTGAGCAGCAGCCTTGTCCTTGTCCGTGAAGACACCAGTCGACTCCACAACGAACTCAGCTCCAGTCTCGGCCCAAGGAATCTCCTCAGGGTTTCTAAACACAAACCACAATCTCTGTAAACAACTTTCACCAAAATTGAAACATGGAAAGCAGCTTCTTCTATCAGTATGACACAGATTACATGAGTTTAAAGACCTGATGCCAAAGACAGTAACTTCTTCCTCTCCAAAAAGAAGGGTCTTGGAATCCTTCACTTTTATCTCATGATGCTTCCATTGTCCATGCACGGTATCATATTTAAACATGTATGTCTACAATTCATTAGCCACGGTATAGTGTCAGATTCAAGATTCAAGGGAAAACTAATCATATAGTTAATCATAAAGTAGCAACAATAGGGCACGAACCCACTCTGCACGGATGCTTAAAAAAATATCAAATCAAGCCACCAAAACCGAAACCAAAGAACTAAGCTAATACGCACACTACAAGCAGAGTACCATGTAGTCGGTTGTGATGAACGGATCATTGACGGCGACGAGCTCCACATCATCGCTCTGAAGCGCGACTCTAGCGACCAACCTCCCAATTCTTCCGAAACCTAAAAAGTAGTACCAAAACAAAAGTAAAGGCCTGCGGAACCGCGATCGAGGTCTTGACTCACAGGAAATCATACAGACACTGAGGAGGAGGCCTACCGTTGATGCCGATCTTGATCTTAGCTGCAACAAAAACCACCAAACGAAAACAAAAGAGGAAACCAGGAATCAAAATCGAGATCACAGAAACATAAAAGAGATGAAGAGCAAAGGGGATCGAAGGCGTACCCATGGCGGCGAAACGAAAAGGGCTTGTGAAAGGGCACGAGACGGAAGCGTCAGCGAGGGAGCTATGCGTCCGCCCATTAAAAGGAGTCCACTACCGAAAAGAAGGTTCTGGACCATTCTAACGGACACACTGTAACTAAAAGTGAACCGTCTACGTGTTTGTATGTAATTGGTTGCAGCCATCGAAGTCGACCGACGTGGATAGCTCACGAGATACACACGGGAGCAGAAGCGTGGTATGTTATACACATACTGTACCGTTTAAGTAAATAAAAAAATGTATAAAATAAATTATGTACTTTAAAATTGTACAAACTGCATGCGTTTTGCTGGGTGACAAATGTTACTGCATGCACTTCATCAAATAGAAAGTTGTTATGAAAGCGACAAACGCTTTGAATAAGCGAAGACAATTACTTTTTATAAATAGGGTAACAAAATTAAAGAAATATTTTTTTATTGAAATCGTTAAAAAAAATATTAATTTTTTATTTATTATAAAAAACAAAATCCTATTTACATTTTTTTCCCCGAAACTATTTATATTATATTAAAGCAATGATTAAGTTCCCTCAATGAAGCTAAAGGTTGCATAGGCGAATATGATGAATTTTTTTTTCCGAATTTGATATAAAATTTGATATCAGGAAAATATGAAAGAACTATCGGTATCTTATATCTGACTTTGAATATTTAATTAAATAATATATATAAGAAAAAAATTTAAAACTTATTAACTAATTTTTTATGTTAAAAATAGATTATTAAGATGTTTAATTTATTTTGTATTATATTTTTTTTAACTGGTCCGTCAAAAAATAAATATAAATTGTTTTCATCTTGTCTAAAAATAAATATAAAATGTTTCATTTATTTAGTACTATCAATTTTTAATATAGTGTTAATTTTAATATATTTTTATTAAATAATAATAGTTGGATACTTGGATGGAAAAAAAAAAATTAGTATAGAAAATATCAAATTCTTTAATATGTATGGATATATAATTGAATATCCAATAGATATTGATATGAAGAATATAAATTTCAACCCAAATCTGATCCATTATCATCAATCCCCGCCACTGTTGATCCACAAATAGACAACTAAGTAGTATTAGTGATTCCAGATCCACGAATAGACAACTAAGTCATATTAGCAATTCCACTGGCGTAGAAATAAAATAGACTTCAAAAAGATGCAGTAATGAACGTTGCAACCAAATAACATGAATTTTGGCAAAGATTTGCACAAAAACTCAACTCTTTCAGCTTCATATCCAACCGAGTCATGCCTCAAGTAAGGGCATTTGGTTTACACACCAAAGTACCTAAATGTTAACAGCCATGTTCTGGAACATTTATTATTCACGACTACCATTACTACGATTAGATGGAGGAACTCTATCTCTCTCTCACTTAGTTTTAGCCATATGACGGATCAGGTCGATGACGCGAGAGCTTCAATAAAAATAAATTTACATAAATACTGAAAGAATAGTATAATCAGCATACAATCTGAAACTCCAATAGGTACAAACTTTGTGCGGCTGAGTGAAGGATGGATTTTACCTGTATCCCAATTCATTGTCATACCAAGAAACTGTTAAAAGAAGAAGAGGGAGAGAGCGAGAGGAGAAATAACATGAGAGTAATAAAATATATTATTCATTAATATTTGTCCTAAGGACAATATAATATATAGGGTTTAAATAAGTACTCGGTCAATTAACCAATTAACAAATAATAGAATAATTCTAAAAATTATTCTGAGAATTATTATAATAATTATAACAGAATTATTAGAATAATCCTAATACTTAATTTGATTTGATTTGGTAATTTGATCCGGTTAATCTAGGTAATTTCTCTTTTATCTCTATTACCCTCGACAAACTTAACGGGAGATCTTTAACGTTGAGTTTGCTTGCTAACTTGTTGAAACGGTGTCTGGATAATGACTTAGTAAATATATCAGCAATTTGATCTTCAGCAGAGATATAAGAGACAGATAACTGTTGAGTTGCCACACGTTCATGAACAAAATGAAAGTCAATTTCTACATGTTTTGTACGAGCATGGAAGACCGGATTTGCTGAGAGATATGTTGCTCCAATATTATCACACCAAAGTTTTGGTGGAATATTTGATGCAAGATGAAGTTCAGAGAGAAGTGATTGAAGCCAAATAATCTCAGACGTTGTATTTGTTATAGCTTTATATTCTGCCTCAGTGCTTGAACGAGATACCATAGGTTGCTTTTTCGAATTCCATGAGATAATATTTCGTCCAAGAAATATCACATATCCACTAGTAGAGCGTCTATCTTCAGGAGAACTAGCCCAATCCGCATCACTATAAGCATGTAAATCTCGAGACGATTGGCGATGTAGAAGAAGACCATGTAGAATAGTACCTTTGAGATAACGCAGTATTCTTTTTATATTATCTCAATTTTGTTCAGTTGGAGCATGCATGAATTGACAAGCACGATTTACTGCAAAAGTAATATCAGGGCGTATGATAGTAACATATTGTAAGGCTCCAACAATGCTTCGATAAATCTGTGGATCAGACAGAGGAGGAGAAGATGAAGATAGAGAGTTGTTTACAGCAATTGGTGTAGAGACCGGACGTGCCCCATCCATTTTAGCTCTTTGAAGAAGTCCAGTAATGTATTTGCTCTGAGAGAGAAGATAGTCATCCTCATGTGGAGTAAGCTCAATGCCAAGAAAAAAACGAGCAAAGCCCAAATCTCGAGTAGGAAATTCTTGATTGAGTAGACTTAATAAAGTTGTGATACCCTTGTGATTATTACCGGTTATCAGAATGTCATCTACATAAATAAGAAAAAATATCATAAATCCATCATTATTTTTGTAAAATAAAGACGAGTCAGTCTTCGATCCAGTAAATCCTTGAGTTTGTAACCAATTAGATAATCGATGAAACCATGCACGAGGAGCTTGTCGAAGACCGTATAATGATTTCTTAAGTTGACAAACAGGAGATGGCAATTGTGGATAAATAAACCCAGGTGGTTGCTCCATAAAGACAGTTTCCTCAAGATGACCATGGAGAAACGCATTTGAAATGTCTAATTGTCGTACGGGCCAATTAGAACTAACAGTTATTGATAACAATAGTCTGACAGATGTAATTTTGATGACTGGGCTAAAAGTGTCATTGAAGTCAATACCTGGTTGTTGACTAAATCATTTGGCTACGAGTCGAGCTTTGTGTCGTTCAAGAGAACCATCAGCTCGATGCTTAAGACGAAATACCCATTTAGAGCCCACCACATTCATGGAGGGAGTACGCGGAACTAGGTTCCATGTTCCATTGCGAAGAAGTGCATCAAATTCTATAGTCATTGCATTACGCCAATTTGGATCCTTGTTTGCCTGTGTAAAACAAGTCAGTTTAATAGACTTTGAAGAAACCAATAAAGCTCGAGGAAGAGGATGTCGAGTTGTTATTTGAGGGCATCATGCATATATGTCACTTAAGGGAAGCATGCGACGAGGACGACCATCATACGAATCACTTGTTGACGAGGAAGAGGAAGTAGTTTGACATTGTGATTCCGATGATGGACTTGTATTACTTGACGATCCAGAGCTAGAGAGTATATTATCCATAACTGGCGAGGCTTCCGAGATTTGACACGGAATAGGTTCCACAGCATTATTCCTCTCATCAGTATGCCCTGGCCTCAATGGAGTAGCCGCTCGGGTCAATTCTGGTGATCTAGGAGAATTTGTAGAGAATTCTGGAGAAGAACCCAGGATGTCATCTCTTCTCACATTTCCAGTGTGTTTAATTGGATGAGCAACTTGTGGTAATTCAAATGGGATATTAGGTGGTGGTAAGAAGGTACCACTGCTTGAGGATGAAGTTGTTGTTGTGGCTACAAAAGGAAACAGAGATTCATCAAAAATAACATGCCGAGATATATATATGCGCCCTGTCAGTATATGTAGACAACGGTACCCATGGTGCAAATTATTATAACCAAGGAAAACACACTGTTGAGAACGAGGATCAAGTTTATGTTTGGAGTAAGGTCGTAGCCATGGATAACATGCACAACCGAAGATACGTAAGAAGGTATAGTCAGGAGACTGATTATGGAGTTTTTCCATAGGGCATTTATGGTGAAGCAATGGAGTAGGTAGACGATTAATAAGATAAACAGCAGTTTGAACCACATCATCCCAAAATTTGAGTGGAACTGATGCATGATTGAGAAGAGCTAAGGCAGTTTCGATTATATGGCGATGTTTCCTTTCTGCAGAGCCATTTTGTTCGGGAGTGTGAGGACATGAGACTCGATGAAGAATGCCCAAAGAGCCCAGATAACGATGAAGTGCTTGATATTCTCCACCCCAATCAAAGTGTAGAGAAAGTATTTTTCGGTCAAAGAAACGTTCTACGTGTCTTTGGAATTGACAAATGATATCAAAAAGATCAGATTTTCGTTTCATGAAAAATATCCAAGTAAACTTGCTAAAGTCATCAATAAAAATCACATAATAAAAGAAACCTTGATTTGGCAAAATAGGAGCAGGGCCCTAAACATCAGAGTGAATAAGTTCTAAAGGAAAACTAGACATATGAGAAGAAGAAACAAAGGGCAATTTATGACTTTTTGCTTTCAAACATGCTTCACAAGAATGAGATGAGGATGATAAAGATGTCGGTAGGCCAAACCGATTGATGATTCCTTGAACAAGACGTAGAGATGGATGACCAAGTTGTGCATGCCAGGAGGTTTTATTTGTGCATTCTCCAACTAGAGCTTTAGCGGATGTAGGTTGAAGATAGTAAAGACCATCTCTAATTTCTCCTCTGAGCAGGGTGGTTTTGGTTGTGGGATCCTTCACAAGATAATAGTGAGGGTGAAATTCAAAAAACACATTATTATCAAGAGCAAATTGACGGACTGAAAGTAAATTTGTAGTGATGGAAGGAACATGAAGTGTATTGCGCATGGAAAAGAGTCGACCAGATGAATGAAAAAATGTGTTTCCAAGGTGAGCAATTTGCAAACCTGAACCGTTGCATACTTGTACAGTATCAGGACCATGATAGGAGGAGGCCTCTGTAAGAATGTCATAATCTGATGTAACGTGATGAGTTGCTCCAGAATCTGGATGTCATCCTGAGACTGAAGAATTTGTCGTAGGTACATAACGGTTGCTTGCAAGAGAAAATGCCCTTGGGTGATATGATGAAGTTGAGGTTGATGCTTGAGATGTGGATGCAAAACCTCCGGTAAAATTTGGATCATATCTCTTATAACATTGATGAGCAAAGTGACCAATCTTGAAACAAATCTGACAACATCCTCGTCCTCGTCCTCGGCCTTGACCTCGTCCTTGTCCTCGACCTCCTTGATTTCCTTGGTGGATAGTACTATCAGTCTTGCATGTCGTAAGAGCAATAGAATCTGAAACCCTTTGAGATTGTAATTGTAGAAGTATCTCATGTGAAGAGAGCAAGCCATGAAGGGTATCAAGTGATACTTGATCGATGCGAGTAGTTATTCTAGGAATAAAACTATCATATTGAGGCCCCAATCCTGCAAGAACATGTATTAATAAATCTGGATCTGAAATTGGATTGCCAATCACAGCTAAATTATTGACAATGGTTCTGATTGATTGCATATATTCATTGATGGATTTGTCTCCTCGGTGCACCGATTGTAACTGCATGTGAAGTTGAAGAACACGAAGTAGCGAAATAAATTGCATCTTCCAAAGTATATAATTATCATTGGTGAGTTTGATGGGTAAATAAGACATGGCATTTAGGGGTAAGGAAGAGAATTGTGTCGCAAAATTTATTTCTGTGGTGGAAGATGGAGAAGAAAGTTCTGACATTATAAAAGGAATGAGTTGTGTAATGCAAACTTATCTGTGGTGAAGAAGAGAACAAATATGCGTTGTGACCAATGTGAACAGCCGGAGCTTCTTGTGGCAGAAAACCAGGACAAACAACAAATAGATAGTCGGAGCTTCTCTTCTGGGATGGTGGATGATGGACACTCCAGAGATTGGCAGAAACTCCAAAGATCAACAGCTTGAGGAGGAGCGAAATCACATCACCTCTGGGATGTGGCTGTTGCTGGCTTGCTGGGATCTGCGGCGTTCGGCGACATGGTTCTTGGCGTGAACAGTACGCTGGATTGTTGTTGAAGAATAAAAGCGGCAGCAGCTTCTCTAATGGATTGCTGTTGAAAACCAAAATCGGCGGCAGCAGAAAAACAAAGAAGGATAATAGAGATTCTAGGTGTTCGTGCCAGAGAAAAGCTAATAAAGGAAAGAAGGCGAATACGTGGTATGCTTTTGTGGAGAGAAAAAAAATGGTTGGTTTTAGATCTCTATTTGAGAGGAGGGAAAAAGATAGGGCTCTGATACCATATTAAAAGAAGAAGAGGGAGAGAGCGAGAGCGAGAAATAACATGAGAGCAATAAAATCTATTGTTCATTGATATTTGCCCTAAGGACAATACAATATATAGGGTTTAAACAAGTACTCGGTCAATTAACCAATTAACAAATAATAGAATAATTCTAAAAATTATTCTGAGAATTATTCTAATAATTATAACAGAATTATTAGAATAATCCTAATACTTAATTTGATTTGATTTGATAATTTGATCCGGTTAATCTGGGTAATTTCTCTTTTATCTCTATTAGAAACAAGTTTGCCAAAATTTTCGTTCAGAGCAATCCTTGGCATAAAAAATGCTTGATCTAAAAATGAACAAATCAAGACAATTGTCAACTGTGTTTCTGGGATTATATCAGAATATAAGATGCATAGAAGAAGCCGAACACTTCATTTACAGAATGCAATAAAATACCTGCTATCGCCTACGGCCTATGAAGTCAGTGGAGACCAAATCCTCTTCTACATAACCCAAGATTCCCTTGAGTTTCCCCTCAGATTCTTCCCTGTGTACGATCATGTGAAATTGATGACTAATATAAAATGTGATTGAGAGTATGCATGATAAACTAAACTTGGTGGGAAAAATGCAGAAAGTTAATAATAAGTAAATATGGAAAGAACTTTTGAGTGTTAACATGCGGTGAGAACTACATGCACAATCCATCTCACAATCCCAACTGACTGGACAAATAATTACAACAACTGGAAATAATACATTACTTGATAGCAGTCTTTATCTGGTCATAGGGAGCATTTTTCTCAAGCCTAACAGTAAGATCGACAACAAAAACATTTACAGTAGGAATGCGGAAGGCCATGTGAGGTGTTACCGGAGATGAAGGGTTTTCCTTCGTTACTCCCTTTGCTGCAAACGCCAAGGAGATGAAAGGACGTCCTTTCCCCTTCATCTTCCTCAGGCTTCTTATAAAAGTAACGTCCAAGCACATATCCAAAGAGGGAAAGAGGTGTGCGAGTGAAGCGGAGGTGACCAGAGAATTTTGGGAGGTGATCAGCGAGCAGAGGATAACGCCCAGAGGCCGGGATTTGGTTCGTGAAAGAGTTCGAGGAGGTTCCGTGAGGTGATCTTCTCGGCGACAGCAACAGCGACGTCTCCTGCGGTTCTTTGGCGATTTCTTCGGGAAAGCACTGTGAGTGGTTACCGCATTATTTTGTTTCTGTTTCATGCTCTCAAAACTACCAACAATGGTATTAGAGCACGAAATCATGGTTTTGAAAGTATGAAAATCGGCGTGAGAATGGCTCGCTGTTTTTTTTTCTGTCGCGAAGAAGATGAACAGTACGCATTTTTTGTTTTAATCGATTGTTCAATCGATTCAAATATTTGAATCGATTGAATAAGGAATTGAATTGATTCAATTGACGACATAGTGTCGCACTCATGTGTTGAATTGATTCATGAATCGATTAAAAAAAAAAAAAGGAATGAACAGTGCTCATTTGACGAATCATAGTAAAAAATTTAAAAAAATAATGTGTATAAAAACTAAAGAGTGCATGCATATTTTTTCTTTGCTTCTTCACGATCATGTACAGAAACTAATATTTAATTAAATATTTATTTACTAATTAATAATACATACTTATATGTATTTAATTAATTAAAATAAATAAATATTTAATTAATTTATGGTTCAATTTACTGAAAATTGGAATCCTACCAACTTGTCCTATCAAACCCCGGTCTAGTTTAAATTATTAGTTGATTTAAGCAGACCAGTTTGATTCAATAATACCTGAAGCTGGTTCAAATTATTTTGGTTTAACCAGTTCGGTTTATTACTGAATTAATTGAGGTAAGTTTGATTACAGAAGTTGGGTTGATCAAATATGACCAGATTAGTTCTGTTGTGTCAGATTTAATCATAAAAATTAGATTTGTTCTAATGGGTCAGACTTAATCCAATGAGCAATTGGACGAATCAAACGAACCTGAGTTTGATCAATAAGTCTGAGACTGACTCAAATGAACTTAAACAATAACAGAACATAGGTCCAATTAGATTAGTTCTAATGAGGACAATAGACTAAGTTTAACATCCGGACTCCTTATTGATCGGTCTAATGGATTAGTCGACTTAAACTCCTAAATATCGAGAAGATTTGTTTTCTTGATTTATAATGATGATATGCCTGTATAAATTGAATTAAACTAGTTTTGTACTGGTTAGTCGGTTTTGTACTGACTTATTTAAATCCAATTTTTCAGATGGCACGGACGATTACCACATTGACTCGTCGCGAAGTGCGGTGAAACCAGCTCCGAGAGGGGATTCAGGAGATAGAGTATAAGTCTGCTTATAGGGCCGACGGACATGTTAAGACGGTTGGATAGACTATTTTGGAAACTTAAGCAAGAAGAGTTTCCAGTCATGAATAGTTATAAGATCTGGGCATTGATGCATTCATTGCCAGAGTATCCTAGGATAATAGCAGACTATGTATGGGGGCGTCATAAACGACGAATCACATATCAGTACTATGTGAGGAACTACTTCACCATATGGGTGAAGAAGAGTTTGAAGAGTCTGAAGAGTCTGAAGAGGACTAGGAAATGCTCGAGGAAGATTCAGAAATGGATCTAATGGAGAATCCTGAAGCTGCCCCATATGAAATTATCCCAAATGAGTCCAGGTTAATAGGGATAATATTGACTGTCACACTAGTGTTTGTCCTAGTGGGAGCAGTGCTGTCTTATCTAGTTTATTAGTGTTCTATTTACTGTCGTTATGTACGAGCAGTGTTAGCTCATCTAGTTTTTGAGTCATGTAATAATTTTTGTCGTTATGTACGAACAGAATTATATAATGAAAAGTTATGTTATATGTTAACAAACTTGGAAATGATTAGTTCATTTCATGTGAATATGATTTGTTCATATATCCATATGATTAGTTCATATGAAAAATGATTAGTTCATTTTAATAATGATTCATTCATTAGATGGGATATGTGTAATATGATTGATTAATGTTGATTAGATTAGAATATACAAATGATGAGTGGAAACAATGTTGTTACTTGATTTTGTAAACTAACTCTAATTTACACTGAGTCAATAAATAATTGCACATATATGAATTACACTGAAATAATAAATAATTTGTTTATTTATGTAGATCATGACAACTAAAAACATCATAGCTGAACTCAATAAGGGTGAGAAATTATATGGGGATAACTACAAAATCTGGCACCTCAAGATACAATACGTTCTTGAGGAACAAGAAGTTCTAGAGGCTGTAAATCAATTCATGGAGGAACCAGCTGATGGTTCTACAGCACAGCACAGACGTGACATTGATGCCTATAAGGCATGGAAAAGGAAGGACTCCATTGCTAAGGGTATATTTATTAGTTCAATGGTGGATGACCTAGTATTTGAGTATGAGCCATTACCATCTGCTTATGCTATCTGGGTAGCCCTTAGAGAGAAGTATAATGGAGTCAGTCTGAGTAAGCTCTGTCAGCTAACTATCAAGTTTGATAGCTGTAAAAAGCGCTCGAATGTTACCATGGCCCAACATCTCAGGGAGATGGGTAACATGATTCGAGAGCTTAAGACTGCTGGTTATGTGTTGACCGATGAACAACAAGTTCAGGCAGTTATTCATTCCCTTCCTGATTCTTGGGAAATGATGAAATAGAATCTGACCCATAGTGAGAGTATCAAGACTTTCACTGATGTCTCACGCCATGTGGAACTTGAGGCAGAGAGGATTGAATCCGCAAGGATTTCAGGTCAAGCTTTTGTAGCTGAAGGTTTTGGTTCTAAGAATAAGAACAAGTGGTTTAAGAAAAGAAAGGGGAAAGGAAAGGAGGCTAATACTATTGCTGCGAAAAACCAAATCAAGAAGAAAGGAAAGAAAAATGGACAAAAACCTAGGAGCAAGTTGACTTGCTTCAACTGTGGCAAGAAGGGTCATTTTGCTCGGGAGGTGCTGAGCCTAAAAAGGTAGATCCATATTTGTCTTCTTTCCACGAGCAATATGTTGCAAGTACAGTGTTGTTAGCTGATTCGTATCCTTTGTGGATTGTAGATTCAGGAGCAACGAACCACGTAGCTCATGATCGAGCTACATATGTGGAGTGACGTCGGGTACCAGCTGCTAACAAATGGATATATGTAGGAAACAATGCAAGAATTAAAGTCAAAGGAATTGACACTTGCAAGCTCAACCTACGTGGTGGAGGCACCTTGTTTCTACATGATGTCCTGTACGCTCCTGAGATTCGACGGAATCTGGTTTCCGTTATTTGTCTTCTTGATTTAGGTTACAATGTAAATGTTTATAACCATTGTGTGGAACTTCGAATTAACTCTATGTTAATTGGATAAGGTCATGTAACAAATGGTTTTATGGTTCTTGATGTAGAACCAAATAATAATGATGGTTGTTTTTCAAACATTGCTCTTACTAGTAATGCTGATATTAATGATGAAATTTGGCATACTAGATTGGGACATATAGGACAAGAACGAATGAATAGATTAGCTAAGGAGGGCCTCTTAGGCACTCGTGCTAACGTGTCTATATGTGAGCATTGTCTTGCTAGAAAGACGACTAAGAAACCATTTGGTAAGGCTATTAGGGTTGAATCACCATTGTAATTAATTCATTCAGATATTTATGGTCCGATGAATATAAAGGCTAGAAATGGGAGTTCTTATTTCATTACATTTATCGATGACTTCACACGTTTTGGTCATGTGTATTTGATTTATCACAAATCTGAAGCATTGGATTGCTTTATTCGTTACTTGAACGAAATTGAGAATCAATTGGAACGTAAGGTTAAAACCTTGCGCACTGACCGTGGAGGAGAATATTTGTCTAATCAGTTCAAGACAATGTGTAATGAGAAAGGGATTATTAGACAGCTAACTGTCCCTGGAACTCCACAGGAAAATGGGGTTGCTGAAAGAAGAAATAGGACTCTTCTTGAAATGGTTAGGTCTATGATGGCCCAGGCTAATTTGCCAATCTCCTATTGGGGAGATGTATTATTAGTTGCGACCTATATACTTAACAAAGTACCTTCAAAGTCAGTTCCATCTACCCCACATGAACGTTGGGCAGGCAGAAAGTCGGATTTAAATAATCTGAGACCTTGGGGGTCAGCTGCCTATGTTCATGATAAGACTCACGAATATGGAAAATTAGGACCCAGAGGTAAGAAGTGTATCTTTATAAGGTACTCTGAGACTTCTAAAGGTTATGTTTTTATTGGTGAGTGACAAGATGGAATCATCTCTGAAATAGGGTCAAGAGATGCTACTTTTCTTGAAACTGAGTTTCCAACACGAAGTGAAGTTGATAAAACAATTCCTCTATATGAGATAGAGGAGGAGGATAATGTTCTTTTATCAATAGATCAGGAGATGCCTGAATCTAGTCAATCGAGTGGGAGTAATTTGTCACTGAATGAGTCAGTTTCTCAACAGTCTAACCTTCGAAAAAGTAGTCGTCAGATTATTCCTCGGAGAAGATTTGATATTGAGAATGAGGCATTGATGGTTCTCCTAGGTGACGATGAGAAACCTCGAACAGTTGAGGAAGCTTTGAGCAACTCAGTTAGAAAAGAATGGAAAGTTGCAATGGATGAAGAAATAGAATCAATGAGAAAGAATCAAGTCTGGGATTTAGTCGATCTTCCTCCAGGCCAAAGGGCTATTGGGAATAAGTGGATTCTCAAAGTAAAGAGGAAAACAGATGGATCGATTAATCGATACAAAGCTCGATTGGTTGCAAAAGGATATACCCAAATGGAGGGTATTGACTTTGAAGAGACATTCTCCCCAGTTGTGAAGTTTGTGTCAATACGTGTCATCCTAGCTATAGTAGCACAATATGACATAGAATTACATCAGATGGATGTAAAAACGGCTTTCCTTAATGGTAATCTTGATGAAGAAATCTATATGGTACAACTAGAAGGTTATGTTGCTGAAGGCCAAGAGAAAAGAGTATGTAGACTTCGAAAGTCTATATATGGGCTAAAGCAAGCGTCAAAACAATGAAACATAAGATTTAATGAAGTAATATTATCTTATGGTTTCGAAATGTCAATGAGGATCATTGTGTTTACCTAAGAAAAGAAAAAGGAAACTTTGTCATTTTATCATTATATCTTGATGATATGATAATAACTGGAAGTGACATAAAGTGTGTGATAGAAGTCAAAAGTTGGCTTTCATCACAATTTGACATAATAGATATGGGAGAAGCAGAGTACATCTTAGGAGTAAAGATCGTTAGAGACCGATCAAAGAGGCTTTTGGGTTTGTCTCAAGAAGCTTATATCACTAAGATGCTGCAACACTTTAATATGTCAGATTGCTACGTTGAACAGACGCCTATAGCAAAAGGTACTGTCTTGAGCAAAAGTATACATCCCAAGACTCCTAAGGAAATAGTCGAAATGAAGAAGAAACCATATGCCAGTGCTATTGGTAGTTTGATGTACACTATGTTGTGTACTCGTCCCGATATAAGCTATGCTGTTGGTTTAGTTAGTCGTTTCCAGTCAAACCCAGGATCGAGACACTAGAAAGCCGTGAAGAGGATATTCAGATATCTTAAAAGAACAACTGATTATTGCCTCTATTTTCAAGGATCATAAATGAGTCTAAGTGGTTACACAGATGCAAATTGGGTAGGGGACCTTGATGACAGAAAATCCACATCTGGCTATGTCTTCTTGCTGAATGATGGCGCCATCTCATGGAATAGCAAGAAATAGGCTTGTGTAGCATTGTCGACAATGGAAGCTGAGTATGTGGCTTGTGCAGCGGCTATGCAAGAGGCTGTCTGGCTAAGAAGGTTCCTAAAGCATCTGAAGATTGTTGAGGATAATGGGAGTCATGTTACTATGTACTGTGACAGTCAAGCTGCGATAGCTTTTTCCAAGGATCCCAAATATCACAGCAAAGGCAAGCATATAGAAATTAAATATAATTTTGTAAGGGATATTGTTGACAAGAAAAAGGTGATTCTTGAGTACATCCCTACACGAAATATGCTTACTGATCCTTTTACTAAGCCATTGACTAAAGAGTCATTTCATGGGCATATGAAGTCTTTGGGACTTCGAAGAATGTAACAATTGTAAAGACATTTTGATAAATGAAAAATATCATGATCTATTCAGTGTATATGCCTTTGTTACATTCGAATAAAAGTCTCGATAAGCATATTGGCATATTGGGATTGGTCCACTCACATGGACAATCATCTCTATTTGTTAAGTACAAATAGAGGTAAGACCGTTGCTTATGGGATAACTTATGTAGCTATGAATAGAGGCATACCCATAAGTTAAGGTCGCCTTGATATTTGTGTCAAGATGAGATCATTTGTGTAATGATTGGAGTAAATGCACCCACCATTTACTGAATCTGCTTGAGGCCATATTAGAATTCATATGTTGAATTCAGGATTAGACATTGGGAATGTCTATATCGAAATCTGTACGATGTTAAATTTTGAGAAAAATATGCACTCTTTTTGGTAAAGAGAATAACATCGTAGCATGTGATTCATACCACATGTGCTATGGCGACAAGAAGAGTAGTAGAAGAATGGATCCCTGCTTCTCTATTATGTGAGACCCTTGAGATTATAAGTTAATCTCGATTTTACCCTAAGTGACTATTTAGCTGTCTACTTGAAATTCTGATCAGTGTCTACTACTTTAGCATGTTTCCTATTGGCTATGGATGATTCGGTCTATGGAGCATAACTAGGAAAGCGAGTGATTAGAATGAATAGATTCTATCTAAAAAGGAAGATTAAGATTGATTTACATCTATGACATTTATTCACTGGTACTGGTTACATTTTTAGTTCAGTACATAAAATGTAATTGTGAATAATTTGTTTGATTGGAGATGTTGAACATGCTCTTGACATATGGCCAATATGAGGGATTAGAGATGTTCATAATGATGTAAATAATTTAATCTGGGGTAAAGACAAGACATTTATGTCTTTGATTCGTTCTATGGACATTTATGTCTCTGATTCATTCTATGAAGCAGCTAAGTAAGGTGTGACAATCTTCTTAGCAATTGAATGCTCACTGTGCTTACTGTCACATGAACCATTTTCCCTAATGTATGGAATGGATGTTCTTATTTGGTCTTTGTGACTAAATTTTACTCTGGTCTTCGTGACTTGATCCTCATAAAGTCTTCGTGACTTATTTGGTCTTTGTGATTAAATTTTGCTCTGGTCTTTGTGACTTGATCCTCATAAAGTCTTAATGACTTATTTGGTCTTTGTGACTAAATTTTACTCTGGTCTTTGTGACTTGATCCTCATAAAGTCTACGTGACTTATTTAGTCTTTGTGACTAATCTCACTCTGGTCTTCGTGACATGATCACCTTGTAGTCTATGTGACTAACATGGTCTATGCGATCATATGGATTGACTTGGACGAGTGGGAGATGTGAGGCGTTACTGGAGACGAAGGGTTCCCCTTCGTTACTCCCTTTGCTGCAAACGCTAAGGAGACGAAGGGGCGTCCTTTCCCCTTCGTCTTCCTTAGGCTTCCTATAAAAGCAGCGTCCAAGCACATATCCAAAGAGGGAAAGAGGTGTGTGAGTGAAGCGGAGGTGACCAAAGAGTTTTGGGAGGTGATCAGCGAGCAGAGGAGAACGTCCAAAGGCCGGGATTTGGTTCGTGAAAGAGTTCGAGGAGATTCCATGAGGTGATCTTCTCGGCGACAGCAGCAGCAACGTCTTCGGCGGTTCTTCGACGATTTCTTCGGGAAAGCACTGTGAGTGATTACCGTATTATTTTGTTTCTATTTCATGCTCTCAAAACTACCAACAGGCCATACCAATCAACTTTCCATTTAGAGCGGGTAATACTTTACCTACAGCCTTCACAAATCAAGCAAAATTTGGAAAACAATAATCTCCTAGAATAATCTCATTTAAATGACAACCCCTAGTGAAGACAAGCAAATCAGAAAACATAATACACTCAATAGTTTCACCAACAAAAATTAAACATAGCAAATCAAAGATGACAAATTACCAAATAATTCAAATTCTTTTCCAACAGCTAGAATTTAAAATTCCATCAAATCAAAATTCTTCCCTATCAGCATCAAGTAATCATATAACCCAAGAAGTTATTTTTCAAGGAACAAAATTATTTTTGATTCTACTAAAGAAATGAAGTAATAACCCACGTAATGTTATGATACCTTTTAAAAGAACATCAGAAATTTTCGGGTGCCTGGACCATTCGGGCGCCTAGACCCCCTGGGCACCATAGGGGCACCTCCTTGACGCAATGCTGAGAAAGGGCGTTCAGGCACCCACACTAGGATAATTTGATCCATTGTAAGCTGTTGTGACGTGGATAAAGTTTTATCTACTCCCAGGTGCTTGAAGCCCTTCTAGGTGCCTGGAGCTGCCACATCATCAAATGGTCAAATTCGAACAATAGACTATAAATAAAGCCCTAGTTTCCGTAGTTTAGAAAAAATACTTATACACAAATTTGTTTTCTTTTCTGTTCTGCTATTTTGATTGTGAGCTATCAACATTGTAAGAGATTACTTTGCCTGAATGAGAATTTTAGTGAGCTTTTCATAGTGTTGGATTAGTAATCCTTTGATTGCAGACCAAGTAAATTATGTGCCTCTTTCTTTTATTAATTAGTTTATTAATTCTTTTACATACAAGTGTTTCTCTAACTTAGTTTCAAAAGATTAAGAAAGGTTTGATTTTATTTTCAAGGCAATTCACCCCCTCTTGCTGGCTGCACAATTCCTACAAGTAGTATCAGAGCCAGGCTCACTTCAGAAGGACTAACCACCATCTGAAGCAAAAGAAATGGTCGGATCCAGCATCTAGCCATCGAAATTTGAGGGAGACTTCACAATGTGAAAAAAGCGTATGGAGGTATTCTTCAAAATTGACTTTAAGATTCTGTTAATTATAAAGTATGGTTTTATAGCACCTAAGGATTAGCATAGAGCCGATAAAAAAGAGTACACATGGACGAAGAAGGAACAAGCCAACTTCATAGCTAATGGAAAAGCAGAATTTCATCTGCTTAGTGTTCTTCTGCCTTAAGAGGTCAGCTGGATCAGAAGCTACAACTCCACCAAAAATCTTTGGGAAAAATTTATGGAACTTTATGAGGGTACTTTGGAAGCCAAATTAGGAAGATAGGACATCCTTTGAAGCCAATTGATGAACCTCCGGATGAACAAGGGAGAAAAGGTAGCCCAACTCTATGACAAGATCAAAGATCTAATCACCTAGCTTAACAACCTTGGAGAACAAGTAACAAATCATGACTCTTTAAGGTACACACTTAACTTCTTTCTGAGAACTCTAAAGTGGTCAGTCTTAGTAATTGCTTACTATATCTCTAAGAACCTTGAGGCAAGTACTCTTGAAAGTTTATTCTCTACTTTGGAACTTTACGAGTCTCATTGTGTAGATACTCAGGAAATAAAAAAAATCAAACAACATTGTGATAATTCTTGTAAAACCTAAGCCGCATGGATTCTAAAATATAAAGAATTCACATATAGGAAATACAAGAATAAGAAGATCTAGTTTCATCGAGAACATGGCATAAGAAAAATAAGTACATAAACAAATATGATAAGGAACCTGATAGAAGAGCTATCCTTGTCTTTAGCGTTGTCCAGAAATAATCCCTGTGGAAGAAGATGTAGCGGAAAGAAAAGGAAGGTCTTCCAAGGGGCTTAAGGGATGACGGTGACATAAAGCTTCTTGTCAATGGAGAACAAGAAACTATGTCAAGATTTCACACTAAACCCTTGGGGACCAACCCTATATATAGTAGATATCTATTATCAACCCATAGATAATAATAGATGTGAGACTATAAGTCCATATATATACTGAACATCTATTATCAACATATAGATAATAATAGATGCGGGGCTATAGGTTGTACATATACAAAGTCTACATCCAACAACCGAAATCTAATAAACCTAAGTTAGATCACTTTAATGTGTTCTGTTTGTACTCATATGTACAAGTTACAATTAAGCTCACCAATTAGAGATAATAACCAACAATCTCCCACTTGGGCTATTTCTGAGTTGTATATAAAATACAAGTAAAACTATAGTTGATATCAAACTTTATGGGTATAGAATACCCCTGTAAACAATCTGGTCTACTAACTTCATTGGTATAGGACTAAAGAAGTCATAGCTATTGTATATTGATCTGGCGGTTAGAACAGGGGACCCCCATTCTGAGGGGTCAATGCCACGTGGGAGTCAAAAGGTTAGGTGGCCGACGGGAGAAGGATGGGCCGACCTCCCGGCCGGTCGACCGGTGAATAACGGACAGCAAAAGGCGCCCCGACAGAAGTCGGGGTTTCGACGCTCAATTGAACAGTAGCGAAGAGCCGAGCGGGAGGCCGAAGACAAGGTGACATACTGCTAGCAGTCCCCACAGCACCTTACCGAAGATCTACCCAGCATACCGAGGCATACGAAGAGCCGGACGGGGTGTGATTGGTTTTGGTGTGGAGTAAGATGAGTGCCGGCTGGACGCCCCGTCCAGCCGGTCGGACGGGCACCTCGTCATGGGGTAGGGAAAGGACAATTTATATCTTATGACAGCAGTCAAGTCCTATGACTAGGCCATACTCCTGATCTGACAATAAGGTATTCTGCTGTCCCATCGAGAGCGTGCTTGGACTGTAGCAGTATGGTGTCAGGTAAGCTCTCTGACAAACACATACAGAAGTATGGGCTAAGAACACGTGTCTACCTCGATTGGTGTGCATGAGTTTCTTCCAGCCCTATATAAGAAACCTTATACTTCGCCGGAGGTACGGTTGGACACCTTTGGAGCCACTTTTTTTACTACTTGCTTGCTTGACTTGAGCGTCGGAGGGTCGCCGCTGGGAACCCCTTCCCGACCCAACTTCTGTGCAGGTTCGCCGGAGGTTCGTGCAACCAGTCGAAGATCCACGTCAGCAGCCGGGGAGCGCCACGTGCCCAGCGTCCGTTGATTCAGCATTCGGACAGGATCATATATGATCATAACAAGCCACAACAGTAATCATAATATCAATGTCATTAATGACATAGATCAAGATATAAATGTGTAGAGTGAAAATTACATGAAATATGATCAGTACATGTCACTTTTCAACTGGTCCTAAGATGACCTCAAAAGAAGTCAGATCATATTTGCGAAATACTTTATGCTAAACTATAATAGCAAATCATGATCAACTTTATCTGTATCATATTTACAAATACCAAATGCTAAACAGCAGTAGTAAATGATGATATCACAATTAGAGTGTCAAACAAACATATAAATTTCTATTAATGTTTTAAACTTTAAGTACGTACAATAATCAAAACAAAATGTTTGTTTTTATTATCAAATATAGAGTAATAATTGAAATATAGGCTCCCACTAAACGAGTTCTTCTTCCATAAGAAGGACTCCCATATCCACAACATACGCATGAAACACCTTAGGAACCAATCCTTTGGTGAGTGGATTGGCCAACATAGAATTTGTGCTAATGTGCTCTACCATAATCTGACTACTCTGAACTTATTCTTTAACTACTAGAAACTTAATGTCGATGTGTTTGGACTTCGATGAACTGTGTTTGTTCTTGGCATAAAGTTCTGCAGCTTTATTATCACAATAGATTCTCAGTGGCCTGTCAATGCAATCGACGATCTGTAATGCTATAATGAAGTTCCACAGCCAAATCCAGTGATTTGATGCTTCATAGCATGCTACCAATTCTATATCCATAGTAGAAGTGGCTACTAGTTTCTGTTTGACGCTCTTTCAAGATATAGCCCCTCCAGCAATCATGAAAATATAGCCGGAAGTAGATCTCTTGTTATCCAAGCATCCAGCAAAATCGAAGTGTGAATATCCAATCACCTTCAGATGATTTGATCTCTGATACGTGAGCATATGTCCTTTAGTTCTTTGCAAATACCGCATCACTTTTTTTTACCACTTTCCAGTGCAATGGTCTAAGGTTACTTACATATCTGCCTAACATCCCCACTATAAATGTTATATCTGATAAAGTGTAAACTTGTGCATACATGAGACTTCCCACTACTGACGCATATATGAATTGTTACATTTCCTTTATTTCAAGTTTAAGCCGTGGACACTGCTACAGGCTAAACTTGTCACCTCTTGACACAGGTGTGTCACTAGGTGTACAGTTCTGCATATCATACCTTATAAGTACCTTTTCAATATAAGTCTGTTGTGAAAGTCCAAGAATGCCTCTTGAACGATCACGATAGATCTGTATACCTAAAACAAAGGATGCTTCACTAAGATCTTTCATTTCAAAATTACCAGATAGAAATGACTTGGTTTGATGCAGCAGACGCTTATTATTGCTCGCAAGCAATATATCGTCCACGTACAAGACAAGTGTAACAAACTTGCTCCCACTGAACTTGATATATATACATTAATCAACGGGGTTCTATTTAAATCCAAATACGATATAAAGGATCATGGTCGAATGTTTGGTCGCTACTAAAAGCCTAGCTTTTGGTATACACATTTATCTAGAAATAAGAATCACAT
Organism: Zingiber officinale; assembly: GCF_018446385.1. Taxonomy (NCBI): domain Eukaryota; kingdom Viridiplantae; phylum Streptophyta; class Magnoliopsida; order Zingiberales; family Zingiberaceae; genus Zingiber; species Zingiber officinale. Next base: position 22,511,762 of record NC_055989.1, read on the forward strand.
TGGTCAAATGTCTACATTTATGATAAATGTAGTTGTTCAATTAATTTATATTGTAGATAACATGGTGTGTGGTGTCACATACAGAGGATCATGTTATCAGTACCTTATAAATTATAAACAGTAACTCACGACCATAATGGAAAGGAACAAACCATTGGAAGGTCGTAGTGTAATTAGGTATTAGTTTATCTTAACTATATAATTACACTAGTACACTTAGAGTGTATTGAGTAGGACCATTAGAGGTCGTTTCTTTTATACTAACTTTATAAAGAAACAAAGACCTCAGTTATTATGGAAGTGTGTGCTCTTAATCCTAATATAATAACAAACACATATATTTGATATTTATTTCTTTAATTTATCAATGGGTGAGATTTAGTTCGATGAATCAATAAGCCCGATAAGTTGGGAAATGATATCACTTATAGTGTGTATTGTTGATTATAGAAGGAAACTGTGTCCTAGTGATCTAGGTTGAGAATGTCCTCAAGAGGAGCTCATAAGGATTGTCATGTTAAACCCTGCAGGTGGACTTAGTCCGACATGACGATAAGGTTGAGTGGTACTACTCTTGGACTAAGATATTAATTAAATGAGTTGTCAGTAACTCGCTTAATTAGTGGATATTTGACATCTTAAACACAGGGAGACTAACACACTCATAATAAGAAGGAGCCTAAAATGTAATTTGGGATTGGTGCGGTAGTTCAATAATAGTTCTTTAGTGGAATGAATTATTATTGATGGAATTAAGTTGTGTGTTCGGGGCGAATACGGGAAGCTTAATTTCATCGGGAGACCAAAACCAATTCCTCCTCTCGGTCCCTATCGTAGCCTCTTGTATATAGAGATTTATACCCACCACATACTCACCTTCTTACCCAACCAATAGGGGTCGGCCAAGCTAAGCTTGAAGCTCAAGCTTAGGGCCGGCCAAGCCTAAAGGTTGGCCTTAAGGTGGCCGGCCAATAGCTTGGAGCCCAAGTTTAGGTGGCCGGCCACATCATATTAAAAAGGATTTTTTATTAAAATTATTTCTTATGTGGATATCATAGTTTTAAAAGAGAGTTTAAAAATTAAATCTTTCCTTTTAAAGCTTTCTACAAAAGATTAAGAAAAGATTTGAAATCTTTCCTTATTTGTAAATTGAAAGGAGATTTTATTTTTAAGAAAAACTTTCTTTTTTGACCATGATAATAATTTAAAAGAGAAGTTTAAAAATTAAATATTCTCTTTTATTAGTTTCTACAGAAGATTAAGAAAAGATTTGATATCTTTCCTTATTTGTAGATTGAAAAGAGATTTTAATTTTTAGAGATAACTTTCCTTTTGGAAATTATCCACATGTTTAGAAGAAGAATTTTAATTTATAAAATTTCCTTTTATTAACCAATCATGAAAGGATAAAAATTATTGAAGAAATTTTTATAAATTTCTAGAAACAAATTAGGAAGTTTTAATTCTTGTGTGAATTAAATTTTCCTTGTTTTGGGGAATTAGAAGTGGCCGGCCATTATTATTAAAAGAAGAAAATTGTTTTTTAATTAAAATAATTTTTCTTTTTTATGACAAAAGAATTAAGGAATTTTTTATTAAAATTTCCTTATTTGTCAAGACCAAGGATTATAAAAGAGGGGGTAGAGATGCCTTCACGGGTGATCAACTCTATTATTCTTCTCCTCTCTTTTCCTCCTTGGTGGCCGGCCCTAGCTTCTTCCTCTTCTCTTCTTCTTATGGCCGGCGGCAACCTCTCTTGGAGCTCTTGATGGTGGCCGGTTCTAGCTAGGAGAAGAATGAGAGAAAAGTAGTTTTGTTTCTTGCATCCCTTGGAGCTTGGTGGTGGTGGCCGGACCTCTACTTCTCTTGGAGAATTGTGGTGGCCGAAACTTGCAAGGAAGAAGAAGGTGCTTGGTGGTTCTCATCTCGGAAGATCGTTGCCCACACAACGTCCGAGGTTAGAAGAGGAATACGGTAGAAGATCAAGAGGTCTTTTTAGAAGGTATAACTAGTAATTTTTCCTTTCCGCATCATGCTAGTTATTTATGGAAATAATACCAAATACAAGAGGCTTACGATTCTAGTATTTCGAATATGTTTTTCGAAGTTGTGTTCTTTTATTTTTCTTTTCCTTGTGATTTGATTGTTCTTTTTGGTTGACCTAAAGTTATTTTAGGAAATTAAATATTAGCTTTCCATAAAAGGTTTTGTCTAGTCGGTGGTGGTTGTTCCCATATCCAAGAAGGCCATGTGCCTCGCCACGTCAGTACTGGGAACCAATTATGGAAATTAATATTTAATGGAATTAATAACTTAGGTGATTTGGATAAAACGTGTTAAGTTCCACAGGAGATCCAAGTCTAAACCTTAAAGAACAAATAGATTAAGTTTTGGATCAAACGTGTTAAGTTCCGCAGGCGATCCAAAATTTAATTTAAAAGAACACATGGTAGCTAGGAAAAGGTTCAGACCTTTGTACAAAATTTTTGTACAGTGGAACCTCTAGGTTTTTCGAGTAGCAACCAACAATTGTGGGTCCGTTTCCTATGGCAACCGGACAGCGGAAATTTTTATTGGTGGTGGTTGATTATTTTTCCAAGTGGGTGGAGGCCGAGCCGCTAGCCAAGATCACCGAGCAGATGGTCAAGAAATTTATTTGGCAGAACATCATCTGTCGGTTCGGCATCCCCCGTCGACTTATCTCCGACAATGGGCGGCAATTCAAAGGGAAGTTGCTCGAAGATTGGTGCAAAAGCTATGGCATCGAGCAACACTTCACGTCCGTGGCCTATCCCCAAAGCAACGGTCAAGCCGAAGTAGCCAATCGGGAAATTCTTCATATTCTGCGTGCTCGGCTCGACCATTTGGGAGGAAGTTGGGTGGACAAAGTGCCGGGCGTCCTATGGGCTCTCCGAACGACTCCAAAGGAAGGAACGGGCGTCACGCCGTTCCATCTGGTGTACGGCGGCGAAGCGGTGATTCCTGTCGAAGTCGGCGTCGAATCTGTCCGGATCCAGAATTATGATTCTGATAACGCCGAGCGGAGGAACATGGAGCTGGATTTGGTCGACGAAGAGCGAGCCAAGGCATCCGTCCGACTGATGGCGTACCGGCAAAGAATGAAGCAGAACTACAACCGTCGCATGATCCCCAGATCATTCCAGGTTGGCGATCTGGTCTAGAAGAAAGTAAAGCCGGTCGGCGACGTCGGCAAGCTAGAAGCTCCTTGGGCAGGCCCCTTCAAAATCATCGAAAAGCTCCGCTCGGGCGCTTACTATTTGGAGGATGAAGACGGGCGGCAGCTGGACCGACCTTGGAGCGCGAATCATCTCCAGCCTTATAGAGCTGGGTGAAAGGTGCACTGATGTAACTCATTTTCGTGTATATTCTAGTCGCCCATGCCCTTGTAATCCAGGAAGCCAAAATAATTGAAGGATGGCAAATAGCTTCGCCGAACAGCTGTCTCAAGTTAGCCTTAAAGGTCGTCGAGCTCCGACGTTAAATATCGAGAGACGAGCCGGCGTCTATAAACCCTCCGAGCGGAAGGCCGTCGAGCTCCGACGTTAAATATCGAGAGACGAGCCGGCGTCTATAAACGTCCGAGCGGAAGACCGTCGAGCTCCGACGTTAAATATCGAGAGACGAGCCGGCGTCTATAAACCCTCCGAGCGGAAGACCGTCGAGCTCCGACGTTAAATATCGAGAGACGAGCCGACGTCTATAAACCCTCCGAGCGGAAGGCCGTCGAGCTCCGACGTTAAATATCGAGAGACGAGCCGGCGTCTATAAACCCTCCGAGCGGAAGACCGTCGAGCTCCGACGTTAAATATCGAGAGACGAGCCGGCGTCTATAAACCCTCCGAGCGGAAGACCGCCGAGCTCCGACGTTAAATATCGAGAGACGAGCCGGCGTCTATAAACCCTCCGAGCGGATAGCCATCCACGTGATACATTCCGGCGGTAAGAGCCGATCGACGACAGAGCCTATTCTTTAAGGCCAACATACGGCCGAGCGGCTCGCTTAGCAAAAATAGATGAAAAACTCCTTTGAGGTAAGGTGCAAAGCAAAAGATAGTTAATAAGAATTAAAGATGAGAGTGCGTGAACGAATGACGTTCGCGCGCCGAGCGGCTATGCAGTCGCATGGCAAAAGGCGTTTTTTGAAAACAATCGGCTTGAACTCATGTTAGAGTATGAAGCCGAGCGGAGGAGTTTTAAAGAACACTTTAAACATGACGAAAGAAAATTTTCTTGTCAAAACAAAAGTTGCAAGAACAGAAAGATGATCTATTTACACCAAACGCTGGGCAAACAAAAGAAGTTACAGCAAAAATAAGTTGTGCCGAACAGCAAGAGTACAACAACATGATCACTCCTCACGCATCAAAATCAAAAAGAGCATCAGGAATGGCGCCCATCACGGTAGCCAGATCCTCTGGGGGGATGGTCAGCTCGGCGGGAAGGTGGCCTTTAGTCTTCAAGTAATCCACCGCCGCCTTGATCGCCTCTTCGAAAGTGAGGGAAATCTTGTCGGTGAATTTCTCACCGAAGTCATCCGAGCGGACAAATGCCTTCCTCACTTCATCAGAGCGAGCCGACTCCCCATCCTGATACCCTTTGAGCGCGGCTCGGGAAGCATCGTTGGCGGCATGGAGATCCTTCAAGTCTCCTTCAAATTTGAGCAGATCGGCCGAGCGGCTCTCCTTCTCGGTGGCCAGAAGGGCATCCAGCTCCTTGATGCGTTGCTCTAGCGGTCTAGCCCTCTGATCTCCACCTTCATTAGATCCATGTCGTCGATGACCTTGCGCTTCCGAGAGGTCGCCGTCTTGATCTCTTTATCCCGTTGTTTAACCACAGCTTCAAGCCGAGCGACCTCGCTAGCCAGATCGGAAGCTCGTTTCCGTTCGGCTTCCAAAAGCTTTTTTCATTTCTCCAGAGCAGCCGTGGATTGCCCCTGGTTTGCCTCCGAAAGTTTGAGTTTTTTCATTTCGTCCTCCAGCTCACCCAGTCGATTACTGACTGCGATCTGCTCTACCCAACTCTGCGAACAAAGGCAGTTAAGTTAAAAGCCAAAATAAAAAGTATCAGTAAAGCAAAAATGCATACCTCGGTCGCCTGCTGCAGGTTACTGTCCCCTAGCTGACTAGGGGTCATGAGCGCGACGCGTATGCGCGCGTCCTCCCAAACTTTGGCGAGCGGGCCGGTGAGGGTTATTTGTTGTTCAGGGACTGCGGGCCGATCGGCGGCAGATAGATACTCCTCCGAAGGAAATCGGAGAACTGTTTTGATCACCCTCGGGCCGCTCGGATCCTCCTGAGATGCGGCGGCCTGGCCAGAAGGCTCGCCGGTCAGGGCAGGACGCTCGCCTAGTCGCTTGAGGCGACGCAGAGGCCGGGAGGTGGAAGGCTGCATCTCGGAAACAGTCGGGGGTAATCCAACCTGCGTCAGAGTGTGCTCTGAAGAGATTGCCTCAGAGACCGCGTGAGCTGCATCACTCCGGTTGGAAGGCTGCCCATCTGATGAGATCGGTTGAGGAGCTTGCTCCAGACGCTGGCGCTTTCGAGTCACCAAAGGTGCCTCGTCAGCTGATCGGCCTTCCTCCTCGGCCTGGGCAGATGTTGTGATATTGGCCGCGGCCTCGTCAGTGAAGACGCGGGCGACCGATGCCTCGGGAGCAACTTGAGTTCCCTCGCTCCCTTCAGTTGCAGGGCCGGTCAGGACCAGCGCTCGTTCGGCCGCTTCCTTGTCCTTCACCGCCTCAATATTGGCGGCTTTCAGCCTGAGCTTTTCGATTGCCTTAGCACGCCACATAACTTCAGCTACAGAAATAAAGAATAAATCAGTTAGCACAAAAGAAAAAGGGGGATAAGAATCGCTTACTCATGCTGCAAGGCAGATCGGCTTGGATGGGAGACAAGCCGAATATATACATTACTCCAGGAAGGAGCAACTTGTCGATATCGTAACGTTGGTTGACCAGCTGGTTGGCCGCATGAAGATACGCCGGATGGCTCTTGAATTTGCCAAGACCCGGTTGATTCGGCACCGCCGTCTGCCACTTCGTTCGGAAGGCCGGCCGCTCGGGGAGACGCATAAAAAAGAAATGCTCCTTCCAATGTTTATTGGAGCTCGACATGTTGGTAAATAGGATGAAACCCGACCTAGATTGAAATATAAAGGTCCCCCACTCGGATTGTTTTGGGTAGAAGAAATAGTGGAAGATTTGGGGGTCCAAGGGGATATCGTTCAATTTGAAAAGGACTATCACCCCGCTCAGCAACCTAATTGAGTTCGGGACTAATTGGCCGAGCGGGAGGCGAAAGTGGTTGCATATTTTGAGGATGAACGAATGTGGAGGAAATCACAGCCCGGCCAAAAATTGATCACGGAAGAAGCAAATGGTGTCGGGCGGCGGATCATTAGGCCGATCGGAAGGAGTAGCTACAACTATCTCATGGTCGGCCGGAATTTCATACGCCCGAATGAGACGCAATGCGTCTTCTTCATCGAATCGGCTCTCCATAGTCGTATACCACAGACTAGGAGCGCCGACTGTAGGCGTAGAAGTACTCGCCATGGTTGAAACAGAAGAGATATCGACAGAAAAACTAAAAGAAAATGTCGACAGAATGAAAAAGAAAGCAATACAGGAGGCGGGGAGTTGAAAAGTAAGGCTTACGGGTACGAGAAAGATCGAGGAAAGGAAGAAGATGGCGAGCGCACCAAACAAGCGGGGAATAAGGATCGCCAGAGCAGAAACAACAGCGGGAGGTCGAAGGTCGATGAAGAAGAAGGCGGCGGAGAGAGGGGGTCGCGAGATTTATAACGTTTGCCCCGTACGGCCTCAGCCGTCCGATTCAGGTCGTGGAGAACGAGGTCATTATCCAGCCGTTCATTTCAAACGGCGGCTGTCCCATCGGAGGTGACGCCACCGCCATACCCTGACAAAAGTAAGATTGCCACGTGTCAGCAAGATACGGGTTACATTTAATGAGCGCCCCGTACCGCACGCAACGCACGTGATGGGCAGTAGAGATGAGGATTCGGCATGGATTCCCAGGCAATACAAGGCATGGGCAAGATATCGCCGAACGGATGAGCATCCCTGAGCCTGGCCGAGCGGACTAATGTATCGGTCGTTACTCAGTCAGATCGGCAGTCCAATCAGTCGGACTTCGCCTCCTTCGACTAGACTTGAGGGGGAGGCAAGTGATCCGACGGTTAAAACAGGGGACCCCCATTCTGAGGGGTCAATGCCACGTGGGAGTCAAAAGGTCAGGTGGTCGACCGGAGAAGGATGGGCCGACCTCCCGGCCGGCCGACCGGTGAATAACGGACAGCAAAAGGTGCCCCGACAGAAGTCGGGGTTCCGACGCTCAATTGAACAGTAGTGAAGAGCCGAGCGGGAGGCCGAAGACAAGGTGACATACTGCTAGCAGTCCCCACAGCACCTTACCGAGGATCTACCCAGCATACCGAGGCATACGAAGAGTCGGACGGGGTGTGATTGGTTTTGGTGTGGAGTAAGATGAGTGCCGACCGGACGCCCCGTCCAGCCGGCCTGACGCCCCGTCCAGCTGGCCGGACGCCCCGTCCAGCCGGCCGGACGGGCACCTCGTCATGGGGTAGGGAAAGGACAATTTATATCTTATGACAGCAGTCAAGTCCTATGACTAGGCCATACTCCTGATCTGACAACGAGGTGTTCTGCTATCCCATCGAGAGCGTGCTTGGACTGTAGCAGTATGGTGTCAGGTAAACTCTCTGACAAACACATACAGAAGTATGGGCTAAGAACACGTGTCTACCTCGATTGGTGTGCATGAGTTTCTTCCAACTCTATATAAGAAACCTTATACTTCGCCGGAGGTACGGTTGGACACCTTTGGAGCCACTTTTTTTACTACTTGCTTGCCTGAGTTGAGCGTCGGAGGGTCGCCGCCGGGAACCCCTTCCCGGCCCGACTTCTGTGCAGGTTCGCCGGAGGTTCGTGCAACCAGTCGAAGATCCACGTCAGCAGCCGGGGAGCGACACGTGCCCAGCGTCCGTTGATTCAGCATTCGGACAGGATCATATATGATCATAACAAGCCCCAACAGTAATCATAATATCAATGTCATTAATGACATAGATCAAGATATAAATGTGTAGAGTGAAAATTACATGAAATATGATCAGTACATGTCACTTTTCAACTGGTCCTAAGATGACCTCAAAAGAAGTCAGATCATATTTGCGAAATACTTTATGCTAAACTATAATAGCAAATCATGATCAACTTTATCTGTATCATATTTACAAATACCAAATGCTAAACAGCAGTAGTAAATGATGATATCACAATTAGAGTGTCAAACAAACATATAAATTTCCATTAATGTTTTAAACTTTAAGTACGTACAATAATCAAAACAAAATGTTTGTTTTTATTATCAAATATAGAGTAATAATTGAAATATAGGCTCCCACTAAACGAGTTCTTCTTCCATAAGAAGGACTCCCATAGCCACAACATACGCATGAAACACCTTAGGAACCAAGCCTTTGGTGAGTGGATTGGCCAACATAGAATTTGTGCTAATGTGCTCTACCATAATCTGACTACTCTGAACTTATTCTTTAACTACTAGAAACTTAATGTCGATGTGTTTGGACTTCGACGAACTGTGTTTGTTCTTGGCATAAAGTTCTGCGGCTTTATTATCACAATAGATTCTCTGTGGCCTGTCAATGCAATCGACGATCTGTAATGCTATAATGAAGTTCCACAGCCAAATCCAGTGATTTGATGCTTCATAGCATGCTACCAATTCTATATCTGATCCGGTTGTAAGAACAGGGGACCCCCATCCGGTGGAGTCAACGCCACGTGGAAGTCAAAGGGGCGGTGTCCGGCCGGAGAAGGGTAGGTCCGACCTGCCGGCCAGCCGGTGTCGGGCCGGTGGTCAAAGGCGCCCTGACGGAAGTCAGGGTTCCGGCGCTCAGTGGACAGATTGCAGGGCCGAGCGGACGGCACACTCAGCCAAAGACAAGGAAACATACTGCTACTGGTCTCCACAGAACACGCTATTAAGAATCCCCCAAGTAAATCACCGTATACGGCCGGCCGGACTCTTATGAAGCCGGCCTCCCGGACTCCATGTCGGGAGCAACGGAGAAAGACAAGGGGCGTCTCTCTGACAGCGAACATGTTCAGGCCATACTCCGAATCTTATGTTAGGAGGTTTCGTTGTCCCATCAGGGACATGCTGGTACTGTAGCAGTATGGGTCAGGTAAGCTCACTGACAAGCCCATACTGGGGTATGGGCTGAGGACACGTGTGTGCCTCGATCAGTATGCACACACTCCTTCCCAGCTCTATATAAGAGCTCGCAGACCTTCGCCGGAGGGAGGTTTTTTTCACACATTCTATAATTCTTGGAGCCACTTTCTTGCTGTGAGCTTTGCCTGACTTGAGCGTCGGAGGGTCGTCGCCGGGAACCTCCCCGGCCCGACTTCTGTGCAGGATCGTCGGAGCGTCGTGCATTTAGTCGGAGATCCACAGCAGCAGCAGGGGAGCGCTACGTGCCCAGCGTCCGTTGGTTCAGCGATTCAGACAGGATCAATTTGGCGCCGTCTGTGGGAACGCTCCTGCATCCGACTGGAAACAATGGATGAGGCTGGACGACAACACACTGTGGCGCTTTCGACGGAAGAACTCGAAGCTCTGGTCGAGATAAGGGCCGCCAAACTTGTGGAGCAAAAACAGAAAGCAGCGGCCGAACGGCCGGAGCAACAAGCAACATCTGCGTCGGGTGGCCGAGCGGAAGCACCTCCAGCCACCCTCGCATTTCATCGGGCCTTATTTCGCACCCCTGAAGCCGTACCGACTCGAAGAGATAGAGGATCTTCCTCCGACGAAATGCCTAGGTGAGACGACAGAAAGGGGAAAGCTCCTCGAGCGGACTCATCTCCCGAGCGGATCAATCGCCAATTTTCGGAGGCTATTCTACGAGACCCTCTGCCCAAGCACTACGTGCCTCCGACGATCGGCGAGTACAATGGAACAACAGACCCAGATGATCATCTGGGTAAGTTCGATAACACAGCTACGCTCCATCAATATACAGATGGAGTAAAGTGCCGAGTCTTTTTTACCACTCTCTCGGGATCGGCTCAACGATGGTTTCGGAGGCTGCCGGATGGATCCATCACTAGCTTCAAGGACTTCCGAACGACCTTCCTCCACCACTTCGCCAGCAGTCGACGTTATCAGAAGACAAGCGTCAGCTTGTTCGCCATCAAGCAAGAGCCGAGAGAATTGCTTCGAGCTTACATCCAGCGATTCAACCAAGTGGCGATGGATATTCCAATGGCCACATCAGAGACGATGATGAATGCCTTCACGCAAGGCCTTGTGGATGGGGACTTCTTCCGGTCGCTCATCCGAAAGCCGCCCCGAGATTATGATCACATGCTACATCGGGCTAACGAATACATAAACGTGGAAGAAGCGCAAGCCGCCCGGAAAAAGGAAACTCCAACCGAGCGGGCACCTATGCATGCCGAACGGAAACAGCACGCCGCTCAGCAGCCGCCTAGAGGACCAAAGGCCGAAGCAGTCCGCTCCCCTCGTGGGAAGTCCCAAGTTCAAGAAGTAGCTGCCGCTCGGCCCAAGCCAAAGAAGAGATGGACCCCTATGTTCTGCTCCTTCCACCGGACGGATACGCACAACACGAAGGATTGTCGAAGTCTTCCCTTCGTGGCTAATCCCGTTCCTAGGAATGCCGAACGACGGTCTCCTCCCAGCGACAGGAGACAAAGGACCCATGGAGCCGACCGGACCCGCCCCGAGAGGCGACATCAACATACGCCCGATCGACATCGTTCTCCAAGGCAGGAGAATCGCCGAGCGTCCAGAGAACGGTCCCGACCGTCCGCTCGGGAAGAGGAAAACAGAGGCAATACTTCCCGAGGCGAGATCAATGTTATTGCTGGTGGGCCAACCGGAGGAGACTCCAACCGAGCCAGAAAGGCGGGCGTCCGGCAACTCCAAATCCACGCAGTCGGTTGCAGCCAAGAGCGAGCATGTGGACCGGAGATCACTTTCGGGCCCGGGGACTTAGAAGGAGTTGAAGTGCCCCACGACGACGCTCTGCTCATTAAAGCGGTAATAGCAAATTACACTATTCATCGCATATTCGTTGACACAGGGAGCTCGGTCAACATCATGTTCAAGAAGGCGTTCGATCAGCTGCAAATTGATCGAGCCGAGTTGCTGCCCATGACGACCCCGCTCTACGGGTTTACGGGCAACGAAGTTCAGCCCGGCTGGCTACCTCGCTGGGAGAGGAGCCGCTCAGGAGGACAAGGACAACAAACTTCGTGGTGGTTGACTCTCCCTCGTCCTACAACGTCATTTTGGGACGACCGGCGCTCAGCGAATTCCGAGCGATCGTCTCAACCTTCCATCAGAAGATCAAGTTCCCCGTGGAAGACAAAGTGGGAGAAGTACGAGGAGACCAGCTAGCAGCTCGGCGATGTTACATCGAAATGGTCAGAGCAGAAGCTAATTCCGCTCGGAAGGCGCCCCGAATCGAGGTACACGCCATAACTGAGAAACCTCCTGCTTTAATTTATGAGGAAAAGGAGGAGGTTCAGATCCATCCGACCCGATCGGAGGCCACGACTTTTATCGCCTCTGATCTGGAGGAGAAGCAGAAGGAGGAACTGATCCAATGCCTCCAACGAAATCATGATGTCTTCGTCTGGTCGACACATGAGTTACCCGGAATTTCGCCGAGCCTAGCGCAGCATGAATTGCATGTCCGACCGGACGCTCGGCCAGTGAAGCAGAGAAAAAGGGATTTCAGTGTCGAGCAGAATGCCATCATCCGGGCGGAAGTAGAAAAACTTCTGGAGGCCGGCCACATACGCGAGGTGCAGTTCCCGAGCTGGCTGGCCAATGTAGTATTGGTCTCCAAGCCGGGCGGCAAGTGGAGAGTCTGCATCGACTTTCGGGACTTAAACAAAGCATGCCCCAAGGACTTCTATCCTCTGCCCCGGATAGATCAGCTGGTGGACTCTACGGCCGGCTGCGAATTAATCTGCATGCTTGACGCCTATCAAGGATATCATCAAGTGCCGCTCGCCCGGGAAGATCAAGAAAAAGTAAGCTTCGTAACGGCCGACGGCACATATTGCTATAATGTGATGCCGTTCGGATTGAAGAATGTCGGGGCCACCTATCAACGCTTGATGAACAAAGTGTTCAAGGAGCAGATCGGGCGTAATCTGGAAGTCTATGTGGACGACATTCTTATCAAATCCGTCCGAACGGCCGATCTCTTTGTTGGAGTGTATACTGAAAGCCTAAGCTTTGTAAACATTCATTATGAATAAAGAATCACATTTGGTCAAATTGTCTACATTTAGTTGTAGTTTTTCAATTAATTTATATTGTAGATAACATAGTATGTGGTGTCACATGCAGAAGATGATGTTATCAGTACCTTATAAATTATAAACAGTAGCTCACGACCAAAATGGAAAGGAACAAACCATTAGAAGGTCGTAGTGTAATTAGGTATCAGTTTATCTTGACTGTATAATTACACTAGTACACTTAGAGTGTATTGAGTAGAATCATTTGAGGTCGTTTCTTTTATACTGACTTTATAAAGAAACAAAGACCTCGGTTATTATGGAAGTGTGTGCTCTTAATCCTAATATAATAACAAGAACATATATTTGATATTTATTTCTTTAATTTATCAATGGGTGAGATTTAGTTCGATGAATCAATAAACCCGATAAGTTGGGAAATGGTATCACTTATAGTGTGTGTTGTTGATTATAGAAGGAAACTGTGTCCTAGAGATACTAGGTTGATAATGTTCTCAAGAGGAGCTCATAAAGATTATCATGTTAAACCCTGCAGGTGGACTTAGTCCGACATGATAATAAGGTTGAGTGGTACTACTCTTGGACTTAGATATTAATTAAATGAGTTGTCAGTAACTCACTTAATTAGTGGACATTCGATATCTTAAACACAGGGAGACTAACACACTCATAATAAGAAGGAGCCCAAAAATGTAATTTGGGATTGGTGCGGTAGTTCAATGATAGTTCTTTAGTGGAATGAATTATCATTGATAAAATTAAGTTGTGTGTTCGGGGCGAACACGGGATGCTTAATTTTATCGGGAGACCAAAACCAATTCCTCCTCTCGGTCCCTATCGTAGCCTCTTATTTGTAGAGTTCTATACCCACCTATACCCACCTTCTATACCCACCCAATAGGGGCCCGCCAAGCTAGCTTGGGAACAAGCTAGGGCCGGCCTAGGTATGAATTTGGGTGGTCGGCCCTAGCTTGAACCCAAGCTAGTGGGGGCCGGCCAAATTAAATTAAAAAAGAATTTTAATTTTAATTTTTATTATGTGGAAGAAATAATTTATTAAAGAGAATTTAAATTAAAATATCTCTCTTATAAAAGATCTACAAAAGATTAAAGAAAGAGATTAGATCTCTTTCCTTATTTGTAGATTGGTGAGATATTTTATTTTCTCTTTAAAATTATTCACATATTGATAAAATTAAAATTATAAAAATTTTCTTTTATCAACCATGAAGAGATTTTTGAAGAGAAATTTTAATTTTAAAATTTCTGGAGATAAATTAGGAAGTTTTAATTTGTTGATTGAAATTCTCCTAATTTTTCTCTATTGATTGTGGCAGGCCAATACATGGATAAAAAGGAAGTTTTATTTAATACTTAAAATTAATTCATGTCAAGGAAAATTAAGGAAATTTATTGTAATTAAATTTCCTAATTTGCCTAGGCCAAGGAATATAAAAGAAGAGGTGAGGGTGCCTTCATGGGGACAACCTCTATTATTTTTCTCCCTCTTTTCCTTGGTGTGGTGGCCGGCCCTTCCCTTTCTCTCTTCTCCTCTTGTTGGACGAAACCTATCTTCTTGGTGGAGCTTTTGTTTGTGGCCGGATCAAGGAAGGAGAAGAAGGAGAGAAAGCAAGTCTCATCTCTAGCATCCTTTGGAGCATTGGTGGTGGCCGAAATTCTTCATCCTTGAAGAAAATTATTGTGGCCGGCCATCCTCTTCCTTTCTTCCTCTTTTGTGGTGGCCGAAACTTATCTCTTGCTTGGAGTTCTTGTGGTGGCCGGATACTACTTGGAGAAGAAGAAGAAGAAGGAGAGAAAACTTGTATCCCTTGGAGCTTGGTTGATGTTTTATTCTTCGTCCTTGGTGAAGCTTCTTTCTTTGTGGCCGAACCTAGCTAGGAGGAGAAGAAGGTGGTTGGTGGTTTCTCATCTCGGAAGATCATTGCCCACACAACGTCCGAGGTTAGAAGAGGAATACGGTAGAAGATCAAGAGGTCTTTCTAAAAGGTATAACTAGTAATTTTTCTTTCCGCATCATACTAGTTATTTTTGGAAATAATACTAAATACAAGAGGCATACGATTCTAGAATTTCGAATTTGTTTTCGATATAGTGTTCTTTTGTTTTTCTTTTCCTTGTGATTTGATTGTTCTTTTCGGTTAACCTAAAGTTATTTTAGGAAATTAAATATTAGCTTTCCATAAAAGGTTTTGTCTAGTCGGTGGTGGTTGCTCCCATATCCAAGAAGGCCATGTGCCTCGCCACGTCAGTACTGGGAACCAATTATGGAAATTAATATTTAATGGAATTAATAACTTAAGGTGACTTGGGTCGAACGTGTTAAGTTCCGCAGGAGATCCAAGTCAAAACCTAAAAGAACAAATAGATTAAGTTTTGGATCAAACGTGTTAAGTTCCGCAGGCGATCCAAAATTTAATTTAAAAGAACACATGGTAGCTAGAAAAAGGTTCAGACCTTTGTACAAATTTTTTGTACAGTGGAACCTCTAGGTTTTCCGAGTAGCAACCAACACTCTTCAAGGACATGGAAGAAACCTTCCGAACGCTGCGCAAATATGGAGTCAAGCTAAATCCCCTGAAGTGCCTGTTCGGGGCAAAAGGAGGCCGTTTTCTGGGGTACATAGTGACCGAGCGGGGAATCGAAGCAAATCCCAGCAAGGTGAAAGCTCTACAAGACATGCCGCCTCCAAGAAATACGAGGGAAGTGCAGCGTTTGACCGGTCGGATAACGGCATTGTCCAGATTTATCTCCAAAACCGCCGATCGGAGCCTACCATTCTTCAAGATCCTGCGCAAGGCTACTAAGTTCCAGTGGGATGAAGAATGCGATCGAGCGTTCGAAGAATTGAAGACATATCTTAATTCTCTGCCTATACTTGCCAAGCCGATCGGGGGTGAGTCACTTTATATTTATTTGTCTTCAACTGAGCATGCTGTAGGCTCAGCACTTGTGAGGTCGAGCGGCGAGGAGCTGCCGGTGTATTTTCTAAGCCACATTTTAAAAGATGCTGAATCTTGTTACACCGGGCTCGAGAAGTTGGCCTTTGCTCTGGTTTTAGCCGCTCGGCGTCTCCGTCCGTACTTCCTGGCGCATACTATCATCGTCAAGACAAATAGCCCGCTCGGCCGGGTGTTATTAAACCCAGAAGCGTCCGGGCGGCTCATCAAATGGACGACGGAGTTAAGTGAATTTGACATCCAATACCAGCCCCGCTCGGCGATCAAAGCGCAATCCTTGGCCGATTTTGTGACTGAGGTGCAAAGGCCGGAGCCGGAAGCTATGTGGAGGATATATGTGGATGAGTCATCCACTCGGCTCGGGAGCGGGATTGGAATATTGTTGCTCTCCCCTCAAGAAGAAAAGATGCACTTATCCGTCCGGCTGGATTATAAAGCAACCAACAATGAAGCAGAATACGAGGCCCTCATAGCTGGCTTGCAGGCAGCTCGGCATGTGGGAGCCGGTCGGGTCACTCTTCACTCGGATTCACAGTTAGCCGCTCAGCAGCTTTCTGGCACCTTTGAAATCAACAGCGCTCGGCTGAAACTCTACGCCGAAGCCTTCGAGAAGCTCAAGGCTGATTTTAGAGAAGTTATTGTACAGAAGATACCCAGAGCAGAAAATCAAGCAGCCGATGAGTTGGCCAGACTAGCAAGTTCTATAACGCCGGTCGTTATCCCGAAGTCAATTGAAAAAGTACTGCTGGTGGCGCACGTCGACCGGATGCAAGGCCTCACGTTTCCAAGCAACTGGAGGACACCTATTATAGAATTTCTCCGTTCGGGCACCACACCCTCCGATGAATATGCAGCCCGACTCCTCAGAAGAAGAGCCGGTCGGTTTACACTCATCGGAGATCAGCTTTACAAGAAAGCTTTCTCGCGCCCGTTACTGAAATGTGTAAGCTCGGAGGACTCAGCTTACATCCTCCAGGAAGTGCACCAAGGATCATGCGGGGGTCATCCGGGCGGGCGCTCGTTGGCCAAGAAGATCCTCTTGGCCGGATACTTTTGGCCAACTTTACAAACAGATGCCGCTCGGACAGTATCTACCTGCCTTTCATGTCAGAAGTATCACAACTTCTCCCACCGACCGGCCGAAGAAATGAAGGCATCAACCGTTTCGTGTCCGTTCGACCAATGGGGAATGGATATTGTGGGTCCATTTCCGATGGCGACCGGGCAGAGGAAATTTTTGCTCGTGGCGGTCGATTATTTTTCCAAGTGGGTGGAGGCCGAGCCGCTAGCCAGGATCACCGAACAGATGGTCAAAAAATTCATCTGGCAACACATCATCTGTAGGTTCGGTATCCCTCGCCGATTGGTTTCAGACAATGGACGGCAATTCACAGGGAAGGTGCTAGAAGATTGGTGCAAAAGCTACGGCATCGAGCAACACTTCACGTCCGTGGCTTACCCCCAAAGCAACGGTCAAGCCGAAGTAGCCAATCGGGAAATCCTTCGTATTCTGCGCACTCGGCTCGACCATCTCGGAGGAAGCTGGCCAGATGAGGTGTCGGGCGTCTTGTGGGCCATCCGAACGGCTCCAAAAGAAGGAACGGGCGCCACGCCTTTCCATCTGGTGTACGGCGGCGAGGCGGTCATTCCGGTCGAAGTCGGTGTCGAGTCCGTCCGGATCCAATGTTACGATGAAGGCAACGCCGAGCAGAGGAACATGGAGCTGGATTTGGTTGACGAAGAGTGAGCCAAGGCATCCGTTCGGCTGATGGCATACCGGCAACGGATGAAGCAAAACTACAACCGGCGCGTCATTCCTAGATCATTCCAGGTCGGCGATCTTGTCTGGAAGAAAGTCAAGCCGGTCGGCGATGTCGGCAAGCTGGAAGCTCCGTGGGCGGGTCCCTTCAGAATCATCGAAAAGCTTCGCTCGGGCGCGTATTATTTGGAGGATGAGGGCGGTCGGCAGCTAAATAGGCCGTGGAGCGCGAACCACCTCCAGCCTTACCGGGCGGGGTGAAAGGTGCGCCAATGTAAATAATCCTGTGTACTTTTTTCGACTGTATACTTGAAATGCAGAAATGAAAAATCGGAGAAACAAATACAAGGCACCATCAACGGAACCGAAGGCCAAGGCCGCTCGGCCTGGTAAGGAGTTAGCCTTGAAAAACCGACGAGCCCCGTCGTTAAAGATCGAGAGCCGCGCCGACCGGCTATAAATATCCGCGCCGTCGAGCTCCGACGTAAAATATCGAGAGACGAGTCGGCGTCTATAAACCCTCCGAGCGGAAGACCGTCGAGCTCCGACGTTAAATATCGAGAGACGAGCCGGCGTCTATAAACGTCCGAGCGGAAAGCCGACGAGCCCCGTCGTTAAAGATCGAGAGCCGCGCCGACCGGCTATAAATATCCGCGCCGTCGAGCTCCGACGTTAAAGATCGAGAGACGAGCCGGCGTCTATAAACGTCCGAGCGGAAAGTCGACGAGCCCCGTCGTTAAAGATCGAGAGCCGCGCCGACCGGCTATAAATATCCGCGCCGTCGAGCTCCGACGTTAAATATCGAGAGACGAGCCGGCGTCTATAAACCCTCCGAGCGGAAAGCCGACGAGCCCCGTCGTTAAAGATCGAGAGCCGCGCCGACCGGCTATAAATATCCGCGCCGTCGAGCTCCGACGTTAAATATCGAGAGACGAGCCGGCGTCTATAAACCCTTCGAGCGGAAGACCGTCGAGCTCCGACGTTAAATATCGAGAGACGAGCCGGCGTCTATAAACGTCCGAGCGGAAAGCCGACGAGCCCCGTCGTTAAAGATCGAGAGCCGCGCCGACCGGCTATAAATATCCGCGCCGTCGAGCTCCGACGTTAAAGATCGAGAGACGAGCCGGCGTCTATAAACGTCCGAGCGGAAAGTCGACGAGCCCCGTCGTTAAAGATCGAGAGCCGCGCCGACCGGCTATAAATATCCGCGTCGTCGAGCTCCGACGTTAAATATCGAGAGACGAGCCGGCGTCTATAAACCCTCCGAGCGGAAGACCGTCGAGCTCCGACGTTAAATATCGAGAGTCGCGCCGTCCGTCTATAAACCCTCCGAGCGAAAAGTCGACGAGCCCCGTCGTTAAAGATCGAGAGCCGCGCCGACCGGCTATAAATATCCGCGTCGTCGAGCTCCGACGTTAAAGAACGAGAGACGAGCCGGCGTCTATAAACGTCCGAGCGGAGAGTCGACGAGCTCCGTCGTTAAAGATCGAGAGCCGCGCCGTCGAGCTCCGACGTTAAAGATCGAGAGACGAGCCGGCGTCTATAAACGTCCGAGCGGAAGGTCGACGAGCCCCGTCGTTAAAGATCGAGAGCCGCGCCGACTGGCTATAAATATCCGCACCGTCGAGCTCCGACGTTAAAGATCGAGAGACGAGCCGACGTCTATAAACCCTCCGAGCGGAATACCGACGCGCCCCCGTCAAAGATCGAGAGCCGCGCCGTCCGGCTATAAACACCCGAGCCGTCGAACTTCGACGTTAAATGTTCCGACGTTCGATCGACTCTGCGTTCCGCACGGCTCATGGTTCAAAGGTCCTTGTCGGCTGGTACGGGCGATCTTGGTCAGTAAAGCGGAATGTTACGCGTACGGAATGTCTACCCGATCGGATGGGTATCACCAAATACTTCGTCCAAAAGGCCTTTCGATAATTAGCGAGCGGGCAACGTACATATTAAGTGAGAAGCATGGGGCAAGAATATAGAGTGCGCGAAGGGAAAGCATTGCATTCAAAATAAAATCTCAGGCCGGGCGGCCCGAGTACAAAAAGGACCATATTTATCCGAGCGGCCAAATTACAAAAATTACTCTATATAATCGTAGAGGGTCTTGGGGATGGTCTCCAGGAGCGCCACCTGATCGCCAGCCAGAATATTAGTGAGCTCCGGATGAAGGCCCTTCGACTTCAGATAAGTCATAGTGGCCGTCATGGCCAAGTCAAAGGCTGTGTACATCCGCTCGCATATTTTCTCCGAGAATTCGGGCGACCGGATGTAACTTTATCTTAGAGCAGCAACCCAACCCGGCTCGGCCTCCTGGTACTCTTTGAAGGCCAATTGAGCTGCAGAGAGGGATTCCTGCAGAGCGGTCAGCTCATTCTTATACTTGGTCGCTTCGGCCGAGCGGCTTACTTTCTCCTGGTCGAGCTGATCCATCAACTCCTTGACCTTTACCTCTAGGCCCCGAGCCTCCACATTTTTCTTCTCCAAGTCAGATATGGCCGTATTCTTCCGAGTGGTGGCCAAGGTAAATTTTTGGTCGAGCGACTTGACTTGCCGCTCGAGCTCGGCCAGATGATGAGCCTGGTCGGCTGTTTTCTTCCGTTCGGCCTCCAGCATGTCTTGAGCCTTCTTCAGCTCCTTCTGCAGCTCAGAGTAGGATGGTCCCTGAGAATCGGACGGACCAACTGCTGCCTTCAATTGGCGCAGCTCTTCATCTACCAAGGCCAAGCGGTTACAAATCATAATTTCTTCCACCCATCTCTGACGAAAGAAAATAGAAACTGTTATTGGCCGAACGGAATGAAGGCATACAAAACTTGGGATGAAATGGACTTACCCCGGTGGCTTGCTGCATATGACTGTTGGCCAAATTCCCGATCGAAATCATCGCGATGCGCGCCCGAGCGTCCGCCCACATCTCGGCTAGAGGCCCTTTCAAAGTAATGGTATGCTCGGGCACAGTCAGTCGGGCGGTCTCTGGCAATAGCTCTTCAGTAGGAAGGTGAAGGGTAACCCGAATCGTGCGCCCGGGGCCGTGGGTTGTCCGACCGGCAGTTGGAAGGGGATCAGAAGCCGGCGCAGAATACTGGGAATGGATGGTCGAGAGCTGGACTGAATGGCGAGGGGGCGGAAGGGTGCTGATTGGAATAGCCTCCATCGGCGCGGCCGGCTCGTCCTAGTCAGAAGGTGTCCGGTCAGACGAAATGGTTTCAGGCATTGGCGCCTTGCCCCGAGCGTTTTCAGTGACCCGCTCGGCTGGTTGAACCGCGGACGCCGCCGACCGCGAAGGAGTTTCCACTCGACGCCTCTTTTGTCGAGGCTGCTCCTCCTCCCGAGCGGAAGCTTCCCCGGGGGCAGTTGGTTCTTCAGGAATGGCTTCGCTGGCAACGTTTTGTTGAGAAGTGGGAGCGGTCGACTCACCCTGAGTCCCGCTCTCTCCTTCGTGGGATCCGACCGGCTAGATACCCAAAGCTTCCATTTCCCGGGTCGTCGCGGCTTCCAGAGCGGCCGCCTTTCTCTTCAAAACACCGGCCATGACCGAATCCATAACGAGGTCCGCTGCAAAGAAAGGAAAAGAAATCAGTTAGCAATCAAAGCAAATGCCCAACCCAAGTGCTTACCGAAGCCGGTCGGGAGAGGAGTCCGTATAGGACTCAGCCCAAAGATGTACATCACTCCCTCATGGAGAAGTTTGTTGATGTCAAGTCGCAGACCGGCCAGTATGTTTGCAGCGTGGAGGTAGTCCGGTCGGGTCTTGAACTTCTTCAACTCGGGAGTAGGAGGCAGAGTGACCTGCCACTGGGTCGGGAAGTCTGCCTGATTGGGCATACGGATGTAGAAAAAATAATCCTTCCAATGTTTATTGGAGGTAGGAAGTTTGTTGAAAAAGACCAAGCCGGGCCTAGCCTGGAACATCAAGGTGCCCGGCTCGGCTTGCTTGGGGTAATAAAAATAAAAGAAGACCTCCGGTCGGAGGGGGATGTTGTGAATCTTGAACAAAACGACGACACCGCAGAGGAGACGGAAAGTATTGGGTACTAAGCTACCGAGCGGCACGCCGAAAAACTTACAGACATCTATGATGAACGGGTGTACAGGAAAACGGAGACCAGCTGTAAACTGGTCTCGAAAGACACAGAACGCTCCGCGCGGCGATCGGTGAGGCCGAGCGGTAGGACCAGCTAAGCGAATTTCGAAATCCTCTGGGATTTCGAAATTATCGGCCAGAATATCGAAGTCCCGCTGTTCGAATCGGGACTGCATGGTGGTGTACCATGGGCCGAGCGATTGATCTTCGGGATGGGAGGAGCTGGCCATGGGCCGTTCGGGAAGAATTGGAAGAAAAAAAGCAGGAGAAAAATAGTAGCAAGCGAAAGGAAGTTTCAAGGATCGAAACTGAGAAAGAAATGCTGAAGAAACACCGGAAAGGCAGAAGGAAAGATGTAAAACCTTGCTATGGGAAAAGGGGGCCAAAGAAAAGGCGCCGGAGAGCGTCGGAGAGCAGAAACAAGATCGCCGGAGCTCCGAAGCACTGGAGGCAGTGGCCGAGGACGCAGAAGCAAATGAGGGAGAGAAGGAAATGAAGGCTTTGTAGGGCGGAGGCCGGCCGGCCTCCACCATTGGATCCAGGTCACGGGAATCAAAGCGTGCATCTCGCCGTTCATTTCGAATCGCTTCGATCGCATCAAAACACCATGCCGCCGCCACCGTAGGCTGATGGCATTGCGCCACGTGGCGTTCTACCATTCGGAGCATTTAATGAAAGCATGCTCA
Organism: Zingiber officinale; assembly: GCF_018446385.1. NCBI lineage: Eukaryota > Viridiplantae > Streptophyta > Magnoliopsida > Zingiberales > Zingiberaceae > Zingiber > Zingiber officinale. The sequence goes on from NC_055989.1 coordinate 22,533,657, forward strand.
ACCTTAATGTCGGAGATTGGCGCAAAACCCGAGGAGATCCGGTGAATGCCATTGTTGATTTGTTCAAGGCCATCTCTGCGATAAGCCGATCGGAGTATATTAGCACGGAGGAGCTGCCCGGCTAGATTCGCAGTCCAGTCAGTCGGACAATTCGCCTCCTTCGACTAGACTTGAAGGGGAGGCAAGTGATCCGGTTGTAAGAACAGGGGACCCCCATCCGGTGGAGTCAACGCCACGTGGAAGTCAAAGGGGCGGTGTCCGGCCGGAGAAGGGTAGGTCCGACCGGCCGGCCAGCCGGTGTCGGGCCGGTGGTCAAAGGCGCCCTGACGGAAGTCAGGGTTCCGGCGCTCAGTGGACAAATTGCAGGGCCGAGCGGACGGCACACTCGGCCAAAGACAAGGAAACATACTGCTACTGGTCTCCACAGAACACGCTATTAAGAATCCCCCAAGTAAATCACCGTATACGGTCGGCCGGACTCTTATGAAGCCGGCCGCCCGGACTCCATGTCGGGAGCAAGGGAGAAAGACAAGGGACGTTTCTCTGACAGCGAACATATTCAGGCCATACTCCGAATCTTATGTCAGGAGGTTCCGTTGTCCCATCAGGGACATGCTGGTACTGTAGCAGTATGGGTCAGGTAAGCTCACTGACAAGCCCATACTGGGGTATGGGCTGAGGACACGTGTGTGCCTCGATCAGTGTGCACACACTCCTTCCCAGCTCTATATAAGAGCTCGCAGACCTTCGCCGGAGGGAGGTTTTTTTCACACATTCTATAATTCTTGGAGCCACTTTCTTGCTGTGAGCTTTGCCTGACTTGAGCGTCGGAGGGTCGTCGCCGGGAACCTCCCCGGCCCGACTTCTGTGCAGGATCATCAGAGCGTCGTGCATTTAGTCGGAGATCCACAACAGCAGCAGGGGAGCGCTACGTGCCCAGCGTCCGTTGGTTCAGCGATTCAGACAGGATCAATATCCATAGTAGAAGTGGCTACTAGTTTCTGCTTGACGCTCTTCCAAGATATAGCCCCTCCAGCAATCATGAAAATATAGCCGGAAGTAGATCTCTTGTTATCCAAGCATCCAGCAAAATCGAAGTGTGAATATCCAATCACCTCCAGATGATTTGATCTCTGATACGTGAGCATATGTCCTTTAGTTCTTTGCAAATACCGCATCACTTTTTTTTACCACTTTCCAGTGCAATGGTCTAAGGTTACTTACATATCTGCCTAACATCCCCACTATAAATGCTATATCTGATAAAGTGTAAACTTGTGCATACATGAGACTTCCCACTACTGACGCATATATGAATTGTTACATTTCCTTTATTTCAAGTTTAAGCCGTGGACACTGCTACAGGCTAAACTTGTCACCTCTTGACACAGGTGTGTCACTAGGTGTACAGTTCTGCATATCATACCTTATAAGTACCTTTTCAATATAAGTCTGTTGTGAAAGTCCAAGAATGCCTCTTGAACGATCACGATAGATCTGTATACCTAAAACAAAGGATGCTTCACTAAGATCTTTCATTTCAAAATTACCAGATAGAAATGACTTGGTTTGATGCAGCAGACGCTTATTATTGCTCGCAAGCAATATATCGTCCACGTACAAGACAAGTGTAACAAACTTGCTCCCACTGAACTTGATATATATACATTAATCAACGGGGTTCTCTTTAAATCCAAATACGATAACCACTTGATCAAATTTCTGGTACCACTGATGGGATGCCTGCTTTAAACCATAAATGAACTTCTTTAATCTACATACTAGGTAGTTTGAATCCCTAGACTCAAAGTTCTCTGGTTGCATTATATATATAGACTCCTTTATGTCTCTATTGAGGAATGCAGTCTTTATGTCCATTTGATGTAGCTCTAAATTATAATGAGCTACAAGCGCCATGACTACCCTAAGGGAGTCTTTCATCGACACAGGTGAGAAAGTCTCCTTGTAATCAATGTTTTCTTTCTGAGTGAATCTCTTGGCAATAAGACGAGCCTTATACTTTTCAACATTGCCCCTTGAATCTCGCTTGGTTTTAAATATCCATTTACAACCAACAAGCTTCTTTTCTTCCAGCAATTTGACAAGTTCCCAAACATCATTGTCCACCATAGACTTCAACTCTTCTTGCATGACATTAATTCACCTTTCAGGGTTAGAGCATTGTTTGACTTCTTGGAAAGATATATGATCACTCTCCAACCCTATATCAAAATCATGCTCTTGGAGATAAACATAATCACAAGAATTCATGGTTCTCCGTTCCCTTATGGATCATCTTAAAGGAACTTGTGTTTGAGGTGGTTAAGGTACTTGCTCATCAATATGAGGCAATACTTCAATTTCAGTGGCAGGTTCCTCCAATTACATTAGAGATGTCATGGGAATATCTCGGTTCACTATGCTTACTGAATGTGTGATGTTCATAATGTGTGGTATGATAACCACGTCACTACTAATTACACTAGTAGTGACCACAGGAGGATTGCCAATGCATTCCTCAAATGATATTTCTCTTACCTTATCACTCTCACTATCCTGAATGAACTTGACATTTTCCGTTTCAAAAAAGGATCTATTAGAGGGATTATAAAATTTATATCCTCTTGACTTCTCAGAATAACATATAAAATTACAGTTAACTGTTTTGAGTCCAGTTTCTTTTCATTAGGCCTATAAGGCCTAGCTTCAGCTAGACAACCCCAAATGTGTAAATGTCTAATGCTAGGCTTTCTACCTATCCACATCTCAAATGGGGTTTTAGTTACTATCTTACTAGATACTCTATTGAGTAGGTAAACTGCAGTCTTGAGTGCTTCACCCCACAAAAACTTTGATAGAGAAGTGAAAGCCATCATACTTCTTGCCATGTCTTTTAGGGTTCAATTACGATACTCAACTACACTATTCTGACTGGGTGTACTAGGTATGGTATATTGAGGCACAATTCCACACTCAGTAAGGTAGTTCGTAAAAGGTCTTGAAAGTTGTTCACATGATCCATCATATCGACCGTAATATTCACCTCCACGGTCGGATTGCACGACTTTAATTTTTTTACCTAGTTGAAGTTCAACTTTGGCTTTAAAAATTTTAAACAAGTCTAAAGATTGTGATTTCTCATTAATAAGGTACAGATAGCCAAATCTGGAATAGTTGTCTATGAAGCTAATAAAATATGTGTGTCCATTCCAAGATGCCTTAGGGAATGGTCCACAAATATTCATATGTATTAGCTCCAAAACGTCACTACAACGGCTAGCCTCGTTGTTCCTTTTGTTAGTGGTTTTTCCCTTAACACACTCTATGCAGATATCAAAGTCTGACATGTCAAGGGAATCAAGAATTCCATGTGATATTAACCTTTCTAGGCGTTGTTTGGATATATATCCTAAACATCTATGCCACAACATGGAAGAATTCTGGTCGGTCAATTTACGTTTCATACCTATACTATGCATTATTACGTTGTCAATCATAGGAGTAAATGTGTTCAATTTATAAACCTTATCAACCAAGGAACCATGGCCAACAAACACTGAATTAAAGAAAATACTAAAAATTTCATTTCTAAATAAACAAGAATAACTTAATTTGTCCAAACAAGAAATTGAAATTAAATTTTATCAAAAATATAGTACAATAAATGTATTTTCTAAATCTAGAGAAACATTGGTTCATAAATAAAAGTCTAAAAAACACCAATCGACTCAACTTTAGCCTTCTTTCCATTTCCTGTATAGATGTATCTTTCACCATTAAACGGAAGTCGACTCTTGATACAACCTTGCATAGTGACACTTATGTGAGTAGTAGCATCAGTATCTATGTAACGACCCAAATTTCCTTGTCTTAAGTTCTAAAAGTATTTATTAATATTTAGAAATGCTATAGAAATATTCTAGAGATTTTTAGAAATTTTTAGAGTATTTTTATGTAATTTTTGGAGGTCGTTTGGTATTTTTACTAAACGAAGGAAGTTTCGACAAAAAAATGTCCAAGCCGAGATTCAAACCCGAGACCTCCGGCCGAACCAAGTCTTAAGCGAATCCGGCTGACCAAGAAACCCAAGCGGTCGTGCTGATCAAATAAAGGACGAATTGTATTTAAGTAGTAGTTGGCTAATAGAATACATAGTTATAAAAGAGGACTTAATTTTTCTCGAGACCTAAACCTTTCCTATCTTCCTCTCCCGACGACATTCTTCTTCTCGGGCGGAAACACAAAGGAGGCTAGGGTTTCACTTCCGGCGGCCGGCGAGGGCATTCTCCGAGGGATTCTTCACGCGGTGGTGAACCTCTCGTCGAGGAGAGGCTGTGGGCGCAAGGAGAGGTCGAGAACTCGAGTTATCCGAACCCTAGAAGCTTTCTTTCCGGCTATGAGTTCAAGAACACATTGTGAGTTGCTACTCACCTGCAGTAAAGTAGTTCCGGATTCTTATTCCTCTTGTTTTCAAATTTTTCTGTGAAGATTGTTGGTTTAGGGTTTGCTGCCGTGAGTTTCATTAAGGATACAAGAGGGGAATTGTTTAGGCTTGATATGTAGTTGTCTTCTGCTATTAGTTTCCTTATACATGAGGTTTTGATCTTACCGTATGGATTACAGCATTTCTGCTATAGGTTTTTCTGTTAAACCTGGACAAGAACAGTCACAAGGTGCTTAGTAGTTTGGGATCTTTTATAGGTTAGCAAGCCTGAACGTTCTGCCTTTCTTTCCTCTTAATATGCAGTTCTAAACTTGTTTTCGTTTCCAGTAACCGGGCATGAATAGCTTGTTTTTTTTTATAACAGTGCAGATTGTTTTTCTCTCCCATACTGTTCTTTTGTTGAAGGTGAATGACTTGTTAATTGGAAACAATTCAGCATGTGTAGATCCATTGAGAGCATGCTTTAGTATATCACGAGTTAACCTTGATATCAGCAGTAACTTTTCCTTAGGCTATGCTTGGTTGTAGATTTTGTTAAAGATGGGTGATTTGCTTCGGTTCTTTTGCTAATTAATTAGACGTGTACAGTCAAGTGTTAAGCATTGCAGATTTTATTATGCATTAAGCTTCTAGTTTCCTTTAGTATAGTGCATTAAGATTCAGATTTGGGTTTTCATTCTGCAGGTTTAGATTCCGGTTTGAACAACCCTTATGTTTTTCCTTGTTACCCTACTACTTGTTCAGATTCAGATTTAGGTTTTCATTCTGTAGATTTAGTTTTCGGTTTGAGCTTATGGTTTAGCAAACTAGTTTAGATCATGTTGTAACATATTTAAAGATCTCTATTGCTCTATAAAAGTATAAGCTTTACATGGGTATCAAGCTTTAACAGATTTTTAGTGTTGAATAGCTATGTGTAGCATTTTGTTTCTCTGGTTGCTTGTGACCTTAAATAGATTTAGTTTTGTGTTGAATAACTAAGCATGAACAATCCCTTTAGAGCTACAAGTGTAGATTTTTAGTTAATATTCCAATGCAGATTTTATTAAGTTTACAAGTGCAGATTTTATTAAGCTTACAAGTGCAGATTTTATTAAGATTAAAATGCAGATTTTTATTAAGCTTGAATGCAGATTTTGATTAAGCTTATATGCAGATTTTTGTTTAAGCTTATATGCAGATTTTTGTTTAAATATTTCAGTTCTTAAAGAAGCATTCTTTTATTAGAAGTATTGACAAGTATAAGAAAGATAAAGAAAAGAAAGAAAAATGCCAAGGCCTTAAGTAGATCCCAAAGTCAAGACTTTAGGGATTTTGACACACAAGGTACTTATTAAAATGTCGAGACATTTAAAAAAGAAGTAATTAAGATATTTTACTTTGAAGAGGCTAGTACCCGACTTTCGAGGTTGTTGTTAAACAAATCCAGGTGTCCAATTCCGAGGTCTTAGCCCTGGTAGACCAAAGTCTGCTCTTTTAGGATTGGTGGCTCGCTACCCCAACCTATTAGGGAACGCGCATAAGATGGTACTACGCCTGGGCCCAAGAGAAGTTGATTATTATTTTAAAGTATTAAAGTATAAGTTTTCAAACAAGTGAAATAAAAGAATAAGTTTAGAACAAATGAAATAGGTTTCACTTTGTTTTAAAATCAGCAAGTTTTAGTTTTGTTTTATGCTAGCATGTTATTTAGATTAGCTTACTGTTATTTGCTATTAGAAGAGCATGAGTAGCTTTACATGTTTAACATTTCAATATGTTTGATTCCTTTGCTATTAGAAGAGCATGAGCAGCTTTACATGTTTAGCATTTCAGCATGTTTGATTCCTTACTATTAGATGAGCATGAGTAGTTTTCAGTAAGGATTCAATTAGTTTATGTTATAGATATATGTACATGCATATCGAGATTTTGTGAGTTAAATAGCGCTTACTAAGCAATTTTGCTTATAGTTTGCATTTCCTCTTACTGCAAATAAAGGAAAGGAAAAGATATAGTAAAGGAAGGCGACAAGGTAGCGCGATGGTGTGTGATGCCAGGACTATGGGAGAGACTTGGGAAGTTATTGAGTTTTCATGTTTAGTGGATAAGAAACAATTGAGTTGTACTTTATAGTTCAGGTCATTTGAGATTGTATTTTATTCTCCATGTCATTTGAGTTCATTCGTGTTTTAGATTGCATGCTGTGATGAGTCTGTTTAATAAGTAGATACTGTTGTGTTTGCATTGAGATATAGTGTGTATAGTTTCTGTTATTATGTGTTATATATACATGTTAGTATTGTATTGCATTTTAGTCCTGCTGTACTGCATACACTCTGCCGAAATTTTAAGTTTTCTGAAAAAAAAAGGTTAAGTACAGTTTGTCATACTAGTTAAGTAAGGATTTATAGTAGTTAAGTAACAGTCACCCTTAGAGAGTAGTAGTAAGAAGGGTGGTCGTTACAATCTATCCACCAAGTGTCAGTGGGTACAATAGCTCGATTGACTTCTGAACTAACTAAATTGAGAAGACTCCCAAAATCTGTAGTTTATTGTCCTTTTCCTTTATTATTGATCCTCTTTCGTTTCTTGCTCGCACTTTGAGAACCAGATGCTAAGTGAGCACTCTCAGATGTTTCAGTCTTTACTCTCCCTTCCTCTTGTACGTATTAAGATATGAGCTCATTCAATGTCTACTTTTCCTTTTGAGTATTATACGATATCTTAAAAAGGAGTGAATCGTGCAGGCAGAGACATCAAGATGAAATGCACTAACATACCCTCAGACATATCGAGTTTTAATACTTTTAGACTTGTCGCTATATTAGACATCTCTATAATGTACTCTCTTATATTTCTTTTACTATTATACCACATGGTTACCAACTTCATAAGAAATGTGGTAGCCTCGATCTTTTCATTTGAGGTGAATCGGTCTGTTAATTGGTTCAGCAAACTCCTAGCATCTCCTCCATCTGTTATTGAGCCCTTTATTGATGTCGATATGGAAAGTTTTATGATACTCAGACACATGTGATTTGATTTCTCCCACAACTAAAATTTAGTCCTCTGCTTTATAGTGCTAGCACTGGTCAGAGGTGCGAGACGATCATTCCTTAATGCATAGTCTAAGTTCATGCAGCCTAAGACTACGGTCATGTATTCTTTCCATTCAACAAAATTCGAACCAGTTAATGTTGTGATGTTATTAAAGCCGACAATTACAGATTGCATTGAAATTTAAAGAGAGAAATTTATTTAAGTTCATGATTTAACTAAAGTCAAAAATATATAAGTAATATAAAATTATGCAAATAAAATAAAATTTTAAATGCATATAAATGAGCTCTTTATAAAATACCAAGTACAATATAATGTGTCTTTTTTTGGACCGACATATTATTTGTTAGTGATACTCTCTAATATATCTCAAATTTAATTGGTCACACAATGTGCTTCCTTTGGGCCGACCCATTGTGCGCATAGTATGATACTTTATATGAGTTATATTTTAATCCATAGCTCACAACAACCTTAATCAATCACATAATATGTCTTTCTTTGGGCCGACATATTTTGTGCATGATCTAAACAAAAAAATATTTTGTTCCATAGTTATAAGCTACCTTATGCATATATCTAGCATAAAAGTAATCTTCCTTTGGGTCGATTACTTTTGCATAGATATACGTCTACCTGTTGGTTGCTACTCGGAAAGCCTAGAGGTTCCACTGTACAAAAATTTTGTACAAAGGTCTGAACCTTTTCCTAGCTACCATGTGTTCTTTTAAATTAAATTTTGGATCGCCTGCGGAACTTAACACGTTTGATCCAAAACTTAATCTATTTGTTCTTTTAGGTTTTGACTTGGATCTCCTACGGAACTTAACACGTTCGACCCAAATCACCTTAAGTTATTAATTTCATTAAATATTAATTTCCATAATTGGTTCCCAGTACTGACGTGGCGAGGCACATGGCCTTCTTGGATATGGGAGCAACCACCATCGACTAGACAAAACCTTTTATAGAAATCTAATATTTAATTTCCTAAAATAACTTTAGGTTAACCGAAAAGAACAATCAAATCACAAGGAAAAATAAAACAAAAGAACACAACTTGAAAACATATTCGAAATACTAGAATCGTAAGCCTCTTGTATTTGGTATTATTTCCAAAAATAACTAGTATGATGCGGAAAGAAAAAATACTAGTTATACCTTTTAGAAAGACCTCTTGATCTTCTACCGTATTCCTCTTCTAACCTCGGACGTTGTGTGGGCAACGATCTTCCGAGATGAGATTCCACCAAAGCACCTTCTTCTCCTTTCTTCAAGTTTCGGCCAAGCACAAAGCTTCCAAAAGAAGAAGATCTTTTTCCACCAACCAAGCTCCAAGGGATACAAGCTTTCTCTCCTTCTTCTTCTTCTTCTCCAAGTAGTATCCGGCCACCACAAGAGCTCCAAGCAAATAGAGAAGGTTCGGCCACCACCAAGAGGAAGAGAGGAAGAGAGGTTGGCCGGCCACAACACCAAGGAAAAGAGGGAGAGAAATAGAATAGAGTTGTTCACTATGAAGCCTTCTCTACCCCCTCTTTTATAATCCTTGGTCTTGGCAAATAAGGAAATTTAATTAAAACTTCCTTAATTCTTTTGCCATGAAAAGGAAAAATTTATTTAATTAAAAACAATTTTTCTTTTCTCAATTTACATGGCCACACCAAAGCTACAAACAAGGAGAGTTTTAATTAATTAAAACTTCCTAATTTGTCTTCAGAAATTTATAAAATTTCTCCAATAATTTAATCCCTTCATGATTGGTTTATAAAAGGAAATTTAATAAATTAAAATCTTTCTTTTAAACATGTGGATAAAAATAAAGTTATCTCTAAAATTAAAATCTCTTTTAATCTACAAATAAGGAAAGATATCAAATCTTTTCTCAATCTTTGTAGAAACTAATAAAAGAGAATTATTAATTTTTAAACTTTCTTTTAAATCATAAACATGGTTAAAAGGAAAGTTTTCTTAAAATTTAAAATCCTCCTTTAATCAACAAATAAGGAAAGATTTCAAATTTTAAACTCTCTTTTAAACATGTAGATGATTTACAAATAAGGAAAGTTTTTACCAAAAATTAAAACAATCCTTTTAATCTACAAATAAGGAAAGAGATTAATCTCTTCTCTTAATCTTTTGTAGAAAGTTATAAAAGGAAATTTTTAATTTTTAAACTCTCTTTTAAAATCATGATATCCACATAAGAAATAATTTTAATAAAAATCCTTTTAATATTCTAGTGGCCGGCCACCTAAGCTTGGGACCCAAGCTTTGGCCGGCCACCTACATGGCTCATCCACTTGGTCTTGGCCGGCCCTAGCTTGGGTTCCAAGCTAGCTTGGCTGGCCCCATTGGATGGGTAAGAAGGTGGGTATGCGGTGGGTATAAATCTCTATATACTAGAGGCTACGATAGGGACCGAGAGGAGGAATTGGTTTTGGTCTCCCGATGAAATTAAGCATCCCGTGTTCGCCCCGAACACATAACTTAATTTCATCAATAATAATTCATTCCACTAAAGAACTATTATTGAACTACCGCACCAATCCCAAATTACATTTTGGGCTCCTTCTTATTATGAGTGTGTTAGTCTCCCTGTGTTTAAGATAACAAATGTCCACTAATTAAGTAAGTTACTGACAACTCACTTAATTAATATCTAGCTCCAAGAGTAGTACCACTCAACTTCATCGTCATGTCGGACTATGTCCACCTGCAGGGTTTAACATGACAATCCTTATGAGCTCCTCTTGGGGACATTCTCAACCTAGATCACTAGGACATAGTTTCCTTCTATAATCAACAACACACACTATAAGTGATATCATTTCCCAACTTATCGGTCTTATTGATTCATCGAACTAAATCTCACCCATTGATAAATTAAAGAAATAAATATCAAATATATATGCTTGTTATTATATTAGGATTAAGAGCACACACTTCCATAATAACTGAGGTCTTTGTTTCTTTATAAAGTCAGTATAAAAGAAACGACCTCTAATGGTCCTACTCAATACACTCTAAGTGTACTAGTGTAATTATATAGTTAAGATAAACTAATACCTAATTACACTACGACCTTCCAATGGTTTGTTCCTTTCCATTATGGTCGTGAGCTACTGTTTATAATTTATAAGGTACTGATAACATGATCCTCTGTGTGTGACACCACACACCATGTTATCTACAATATAAATTAATTGAACAACTTCATTTATCATAAATGTAGACATTTGACCAATGTGATTCTTATTTCTAGATAAATGTTTATACCAAAAGCTAGGCTTTTAGTATACACTCTAACAATCTCCCACTTATACTAAAAGACTAAGCTGCCATATCTGCTGCCATACATCTGATTCCCAACCCTTCAACATGTCCATCAAAAGCTCTCGCCTTAAGGACCTTAGTGAAAAGATCTATAGGTCATCATCTGATGCATTCTAGGCAGCAACAACTTCTCCTCGTTTATACGATTTCTCGTATTGGGTGGTACTTGCGCTCTATTGTGTTTACTTGCCTTTATAGACTTATGGTTTCTTCGAGTTTGCTACTGCACCAATATTATTACAATAAATTGTAATAATCTTTGGACAAACCAGAAATCATATCTAAGTCTATCTTGAGGTTATTGAGTCATTCAGCTTTTATGGCTACCTCAGAGGCTTGCCATATACTAAACTTCTATGGTGAAGTCCAGAAAAACACCTATGCTTATCACTCTTCCATAGTTATGACTTTACCTCCTAAAGTAAACACAAAACCCCGAGGTTGACTTATTATTGTCCCTATCCGATTGGAAGTCAAAATCCATGTAACCCACAAGGACCAAATTAACTGCCTTGTAAGCTAGCATATAATCTCTAGTGCCTCTAAGGTACTTCAATATATGCTTTACTGCAGTCCACTGTCCTTGTCCAGAGTTATTTTGATATCTGCCAACTATGCCCTTGGCAAAACAGATTTCTTATCTCGTGCATAGCATTCATTAGGCTTCCGACAGCCGAAGCATAAAGAACTGCCTTTATTTCCTTTATCTCCTTTGATGTTTACAGAGACATATCTTTAGATAAAGTTACTCCATCCTGAAAAGGTAAGAAACCTTTCTTGGAGTTTTGCATGCTTTAAAACGAGCAAGGATTTTTCCGATGTATGAAGCTTGGGATAAGTAAAATATTCTTTTCTTGCGATCCCTTATTACTTTGATCTCAAGAATATATTCATTCTCCCAAGTCCTTTATATCGAATTATTTGGACAACCATACCCTTACTTCTGACAACTTTTTGATATTGTTGCCAACTACCAAAAATGTTATCTACGTATAGCACAAGAAATACCACCACGCTTCCATCACATCTTTTGTATACACAAGACTTATCCGGTTACTAAATAAATCCATAGGTCTGAATTACTTTGATAAACCGGATGTTCCTGTTGGTTGCTACTCGGAAAACCTATAGGTTCCACTGCACAAAAATTTTGTACAAAGGTCTGAACCTTTTCCTAGCTACCATGTGTTCTTTTAAATTAAATTTTGGATCGCCTGCGGAACTTAACACGTTTGATCCAAAACTTAATCTATTTGTTCTTTTAGGTTTTGACTTGGATCTCCTGCGGAACTTAACACGTTCGACCCAAGTCTCCTTAAGTTATTAATTCCATTAAATATTAATTTCCATAAAAGGTTCCCAGTACTGACGTGGCGAGGCACATGGCCTTCTTGGATATGGGAGCAACCACCACCGACTAGACAAAACCTTTAATAGAAAGCTAATATTTAATTTCCTAAAATAACTTTAGGTTAACCAAAGAGAGCAATCAAATCACAAGGAAAAGAAAGAAACAAAAGAACACAACTTCGAAAAAACATATTCGAAATTCTAGAACGTAAGCCTCTTGTATTTGGTATTATTTCCATAAATAACTAGCATGATGCGGAAATAGAAATTACTAGTTATACCTTGTAGAAAAACCTCTTGATCTTCTACCGTATTCCTCTTCTAACCTCAGACGTTGTGTGGGCAACGATCTTCCGAGACGAGAAACCACCAACCACCTTCTTCTCCTCCAAGCAAGGTTCGGCCACAAAGGAAGAACTTTACCAAAGAAGAAAATCAAAATACTAACCAAGCTCCAAGAGATGCTAGCTTTCTCCTTCTTCTTCTTCTTCTCCAAGTAGTATCCGGCCACCACAAGAACTCCAAGAAAGATGAAGTATTCGGCCACCACAAGAGGAAGAGAGGGAGAGGGTAATGGCCGGCCACAACACCAAGGAAAAAGGGAGAGAAAACAATAGAGGTTGTGTCTCATGAAGGCACCCCTACCCCTTCTTTTATATTCCTTGGCCTAGGCAAATTAGGAAATTTATTTACAATAAAATTTCCTTAATTTCCTTGACATGATTTATTTGAGAAAAATAAAATAAAATTTCCCAAATAAACTCTAATGGCCGGCCACATCAAGAGGAAGCAAATTGGACAAGTTTCAATCAACAATTAAAACTTTCCTTATTTGTTTCCGGAAATTTAAAAAAATAAAATTTCTCTTTAAAAATCTCTTCATGGTTAATAAAAGGAAATATCTATAATTTTAATTTTATTAACATGTGAATAATTTTAAAGAGAAAATAAAATCTCTCCAATCTACAAATAAGGAAAGAGATATAATCTCTTTCTTTAATCTTTTGTAAATCTTTTACAAGAGAGATATTTTAATTTTAATTCTCTTTAAATTATATCTACCACATAATAAAAATTAAAATTAAATTTCTTTTTTAATTTATTTTGGCCGGCCCTACTAGCTTGGGTTCAAGCTAGGGGCCGGCCACCCAATTTTATACCTAGGCCGGCCCTAGCTTGATCCCAAGCTAGCTTGGCCGGCCCCTATTGGGTGGGTATAGAAGGTGGGTATAGAAGGTGGGTATAGATGGGTATAGAACTCTATAAATAAGAGGCTACGATAGGGACCGAGAGGAGGAATTGGTTTTGGTCTCCTGATAAAATTAAGCATCCCGTGTTCGCCCCGAACACACAACTTAATTTTATCAATGATAATTCATTCCACTAGAGAACTATCATTGAACTACCGCACCAATCCCAAATTATATTTTTGGGCTCCTTCTTATTATGAGTGTGTTAGTCTCCCTGTGTTTAAGATATCGAATGTCCACTAATTAAGTGAGTTACTGACAACTCATTTAATTAATATCTAAGTCCAAGAGTAGTACCACTCAACCTTATTATCATGTCGGACTAAGTCCACCTGCAGGGTTTAACATGACAATCTTTATGAGCTCCTCTTGAGGACATTATCAACCTAGTATCTCTAGGACACAGTTTCCTTCTATAATCAACAACACACACTATAAGTGATACCATTTCCCAACTTATCGGGTTTATTGATTCATCGAACTAAATCTCACCCATTGATAAATTAAAGAAATAAATATCAAACATATGTGCTTGTTATTATATTAGGATTAAGAGCACACACTTCCATAATAACTGAGGTCTTTGTTCCTTTATAAAGTCAGTATAAAAGAAACGACCTCTAATGGTCCTACTCAATACACTCTGAGTGTACTAGTGTAATTGTATAGTCAAGATAAACTAATACCTAATTACACTACGATCTTCTAATGGTTTGTTCCTTTCCATTTTAGTCGTGAGCTACTGTTTATAATTTATAAGGTACTGATAACATCATCTTCTGTATGTGACACCACATACTATGTTATCTACAATATAAATTAAATGAACAACTACAAACAAATGTAGACAATTAGACCAAATGTGATTCTTTATTCATAATGAATGTTTACAAAGCTTAGGCTTTCAGTATACACTCCAACAATCTCCCACTTATACTAATGACTAAGCTGCCATATCTTCTACCATACATCTGATTCCCATTCCCTCCACATGCCGATCGAAAGCTTTCGCCGGAAGGGCCTTAGTGAAAGGATCTGCCAGGTTATCCGCTGATGCAATCTTGGCGATGACAACTTCTCCTCGCTTCACGATATCTCGTATCAGGTGGTACTTGCGCTCTATATGTTTACTTGCCTTATGAGCTCGTGGTTCCTTCGAGTTTGCAAATGCAACACTATTATCACAATAAATTTTGATGATTTTGGGCAAACCAGGAATCACATCTAAGTCCATTAGAAAGTTCCTGAGCCATACTGCTTCTTTAGCTGCCTCAGAGGCTGCTACTTCCATGGTTGAGTCTGAAACGCATTTCTGCTTAACACTCCTCCATGAAATGGCTCCACCTCCTAAAGTAAACACATAGCCTGATGTAGACTTACTGTTGTCCCTATCTGATTGGAAATCTGAATCCGTGTAACCCACAGGGAGCAGATCGTCTGCTTGGTAAACTAGCATATAATCTCTAGTCCTTCTCAGATACTTTAATATATGCTTTACCGCAGTCCAATGTCCTTGTCCAGGGTTACTCTGATATCTGCTAACCATGCCCACGGCAAAACAGATATCAGGTCTCGTACATAGCATTGCATACATTAGGCTTCCTACAGCTGAAGCATAAGGAACTGCTTTCATGTCCTCTATCTCTTTCGATGTCTTTGGAGACATCTCTTTAGATAGAGCTACTCCATGTCTAAAAGGTAAGAAACCTTTCTTGGAATCCTGCATGCTAAAACGAGCAAGGATTGTATCTATATATGAAGCTTGGGACAGACACAACATTCTTTTCTTACGATCCCTTATAACTTTGATCCCAAGAATGTGTGCACAATCTCCTAAGTCCTTCATATCAAATTATTTGGACAACCATACCCTTACGTCTGATAATACCTTGACATTGTTGCCAATTAACAAAATATCATCTACGTATAGTACAAGAAATACCACCACGTTTCCGTTACACTTCTTATACACACAAGACTCATCCGGACTTTGAATAAATCCATATGACTGGATTACTTCATTAAACCGGATGTTCCAAGATCTTGAAGCTTGCTTCAGTCCATAAATGGACCGATTGAGCTTGCACACTAGATGCTCTTTGCCTTTTTCAATGAACCCTTCTGGTTGCTTCATATGAATGTTCTCTTCAAGACTTCCATTAAGGAAAGCTGTCTTGACATCCATTTGCCAAATCTCATAATCCATATGAGCAGCAATGGATAAGAGTATCCGGATAGACTTAAGCATGGCTACCGGTGAAAAGGTTTCCTCATAATCGATTCCCTCTTTCTGAGTGTACCCTTTCGCAACAAGCCTAGCTTTGAAGGTTTCTACCTTCCCGTCCCTCTTTTCCTTTTGTAGATCCACTTGCATCCAACGGCTTTTACACCATCGGTGGTTCTACAAGCTCCCGAGACCTTATTAGAATACATGGACTCTATTTCGAATTCATTGCCTTTTGCCAAGATCTTGCATCTATATCTTGGAGTGCTTTCTCATATGATGGGATCAGGTTCATGTTTACCCGGATCAAGTCCAAGACTCTCCCAAAAACATGAATCTTCAGTGCCTCACAACCCTCCCACTACGACGAGGTTTGTGGTTGTGCATCATGTGTGACACGTGTTGCGTCTCTTGTGGTACTTCATCTTGTCCTGTTGCTGAAGTAGACATGTCCTCTCTAAGTTCTTCTAAAACAACTTTACTCTGGGCTTGTGATCCATTATATAGTCTTCTTCTAAAAGCGGGCATTGGTGCTAACAATGACCTTCCGGTCTTTAGGACTATAAAATAAACCACCTTTCGTTCCTTTAGGATATCCTACAAACACGCAAACTTCGTACGAGATTCTAACTTATCAAGATCTGGTTTCACATGTGTGGACTACCCCAAATCCGAATATGTCTTAGATCGGGTTTCGCCCATTCCACAATTCTATGGGAGTAGAAGAAACCTGATTTAGAAGGTACTAAGTTCGGAACGATATCGTTTCCCGAGCATATCCCCAAAACGAATTTGGTAATTCTGAATAACTCATCATCGATCTAACCATCTCCATAAGAGTCCTATTCCTTCGCTCGCTATAGCATTCTGTTGGGGTGTTCCAGTGCGAATTGGGATTGAATCCCAGCCTCTGATAAGTAACTCCTAAACTCTCCTAAGAGGTATTCGCCACCACGATCAGATCGTAGTGTCTTGATACTTTTACCTAATCGTTTCTCCACATCAGCCTTGTATTCTTTGAACTTGTCAAAGCATTCGGACTTGCGGCGCATTAAGTAAATGTATCCATATCTTGAATAATCGTCTATGAAAGAGACAAAATATTCAAAACCTCCTCTTGCCTGGACAGACATAGGACCACACAAATCAGAGTGAACCAACTCTAACACTTCTTTGGCTCTATACCCCTTGGCCTTGAACGGCCTCTTGGTCATTTTACCTTCTAAGCAAGATTCACAAGTTGAAAAATTTTCCAACTCTAATGAACTCAAAAGTCCATCGGCTATAAGCCTCTGAATCCTACTTAAATTAATATGACCAAGTCTTAGATGCCAAAGATATGCTTGGTTCATTTCTGAAGGTTCTTTTCTCTTATTAGAATTAGAAGATGAGTTATAAATTTCCATGTTTTGCTTTGTGGAAGAAATTGATTTAAAATATACAAATTGCCAACTAATGCACCGGATAATCACTTTATTTCTTTTAATAACTACATCGTTATCTGAAAGAAACCGAATATCCATCTAAAAAGCAGTTTAGAAACTGAAATTAAATTCTTTCTAAAACGGTACATAAAGACAATTTCTTAAAACCAAATTTTATTTCTACTAAAAGATAAGTAGACGCCTCCCCAGCAACAACTGCCACCTTAGTAGCATTGCCCATGTAGATGGTAATCTCCCTTCGAGATAGTCGTCGGGTTTCGAACCCCGCAAGGAATTGCAGACATGATCATGGCTCCAGATCTACACACCAGGTGCTGGTAGATAACACCGCTAAACATGTTTCAACAACTAGAGCATGAGATATACCTTTGTTTTGGTTCTTACGAGGACAGTCCGCCTTCCAATGCCCTGACTGTTTGCAGATGAAGCACTTGCCCTTCGGCTTCTTCACTCCAGCTTTAAATCCTGTACTCTGAGATTTATTCACTTTCTTTGCTGAACCAGCTTGTTTCTTCTTCTTCTTTCCTCTCGGTTTAGAAGTAGAACCATTTTCAGCATAGTGAATTTGAGAATTTTGACGAAATAATCCTTCTGCCGCTTGAAGTTCTGTCAGTAGTTCCCCTAATGAATAAATCCTCTTATTCATATTATAGTTCAGGCGGAACTGCTCAAAACTTCTAGGTAGCGTTTGGAGGATCATATCGATCTGGGTTTCCCCATCAATTTCTCCTCCAAGGATCTGTATCTCGTTCAGATAAGCCATCATCTTTAGGATATGATCCCTTACAGGAGTACCCTCTTGCATGGTGGCTGTTATTATCTTTCTCATAGCTTCTTGTCTAGAAGCCCTATCCTGATGACCAAAGAGTTCCTTGAGATTGTTCATAATATCATAAGCTGTTGGTAAATCTTTATGCTGATGTTGCAATACATTTGACATTGAAGCCAAAATGTAACACCGCGCCATCTCATCTGCCTTTACCCATCTCTTATGATATTCAATCTCCTCTTGGGTAGATTCACCAGTGGGTGCATCAGGACAAGGTTCAGTCAGTATAAATTTATAGCTTTCAACAGTTAGAACAATATCCAGGTTTCTTTTCCAATCTATGTAATTTGGTCCAGTAAGTCTATTTTGTTGAAGTATAATGGACAGTGGGTTGAAAGTCATCCTAAGAATCACAAATAACTTTTGGTCAGAACTCTAAATTTAGAATAATATTGATTCCTCAAACAATACTATTTTAAATAAACCGACCCCTCATAACACCGTGAATTTTGTATGCCACGTTAGTGTGGACGTATACAATTTCAACATTTGTAAAAGGAGGGTTTTAACCCATTAATTTTATTATCTTGTCAACCTAACTTTTTGACAAATAAAATTAATAGTTGGTATTATTTGGTCTCACAAATAATAACAGTGACTCCGTTGGGGAGGATACTATTAGATGTGTCTAAGTGTTCACCATTACTTGACACTAAGTCCATTAATAAGATTATGCCCCTTCCGTTGGGGAAGATCACACGCTCTTGATTAACTTCCTATAGTCATCCAGAAATGGAAGTCTGTTCTAGTGATCCGCAAACAAGCTCATCCGTTATGGAGGAAGGCACTCAGAGCCAACGCGCAAGCTTGTTTGCATCACTTACAAACCAGTAATGGAGACCATGGGATTTACTTAAAAAATCCTCTCCCACTTAGTTATTTACAAATGAGGAATTTTAACTATGCTAGCCTACTAAACTTGTAAACTAACATGCACACACAGCACAATATAAAAGCAATAAATAGAAAATTTAATTTTCAACTATTATGGCTTTTATCTTTAATTGTCCTCCGTGTGTTGTCATCCGAAGCTGCTGCCATATTTGGCCACCATCTAACTGTCGCATCCATCTTGCTCCGAGTTCCGCTGCGCCTCTGGTCCTTAGAAGGTTCCACGCTTTGCAAGATTCGATCCGCGACATAAATAGAATTTTACATTTTGATCCTATATTCCATAAAAGGAATGTACATGTATCTAGATCAAAAATAAAATCCTAATAAAACTAAATACGGCCCGTATTTTAATACAATCATGCACACACATATAAATTGCCCTTGACATGTCCAAGGGTCCAATCACACACATAATTAACTAAAAGCCATAATAGTTGGATCCTGCATCCATAGAGTTAGCACATCCTACTATTAACCTGCCTAAATTATGTATGACATGTGCATAATTAAACTAAATACCAAATACACAGAGGCAAAACCCTAGCTCTGATACCAATTGTTGGTTGCTACTCGAAAACCTATAGGTTCCACTGTACAAAATTTTGTACAAAGGTCTGAACCTTTTCCTAGCTACCATGTGTTCTTTTAAATTAAATTTTGGATCACCTGCGGAACTTAACACGTTTGATCCAAAACTTAATCTATTTGTTCTTTTAGGTTTTGACTTGGATCTCCTGCGGAACTTAACACGTTCGACCCAAGTCTCCTTAAGTTATTAATTCCATTAAATATTAATTTCCATAAAAGGTTCCCAGTACTGACGTGGCGAGGCACATGACCTTCTTGGATATGGGAGCAACCACCACCGACTAGACAAAACCTTTAATAGAAAGCTAATATTTAATTTCCTAAAATAACTTTAGGTTAACCAAAGAGAGCAATCAAATCACAAGGAAAAGAAAGAAACAAAAGAACACAACTTCGAAAAAACATATTCGAAATTCTAGAACGTAAGCCTCTTGTATTTGGTATTATTTCCATAAATAACTAGCATGATGCGGAAATAGAAATTACTAGTTATACCTTGTAGAAAAAACCTCTTGATCTTCTACCGTATTCCTCTTCTAACCTCGGACGTTGTGTGGGCAACGATCTTCCGAGACGAGAAACCACCAACCACCTTCTTCTCCTCCAAGCAAGGTTCGGCCACAAAGGAAGAACTTTACCAAAGAAGAAAATCAAATACTAACCAAGCTCCAAGAGATGCTAGCTTTCTCTCCTTCTTCTTCTTCTTCTCCAAGTAGTATTCGGCCACCACAAGAACTCCAAGAAAGATGAAGTATTCGGCCACCACAAGAGGAAGAGAGGGAGAGGGTAATGGCCGGCCACACCAAGGAACAAAAGAGGGAGAGAAAACAATAGAGGTTGTGTCTCATGAAGGCACCCCTACCCCTTCTTTTATATTCCTTGGCCTAGGCAAATTAGGAAATTTATTTACAATAAAATTTCCTTAATTTCCTTGACATGATTTATTTGAGAAAAATAAAATAAAATTTCCCAAATAAACTCTAATGGCCGGCCACATCAAGAGGAAGCAAATTGGACAAGTTTCAATCAACAATTAAAACTTTCCTTATTTGTTTCCGGAAATTTAAAAAAAAAAAAAAAATTTCTCTTTAAAAATCTCTTCATGGTTAATAAAAGGAAATATCTATAATTTTAATTTTATTAACATGTGAATAATTTTAAAGAGAAAATAAAATCTCTCCAATCTACAAATAAGGAAAGAGATATAATCTCTTTCTTTAATCTTTTGTAAATCTTTTACAAGAGAGATATTTTAATTTTAATTCTCTTTAAATTATATCTACCACATAATAAAAATTAAAATTAAATTTCTTTTTTAATTTATTTTGGCCGGCCCTACTAGCTTGGGTTCAAGCTAGGGGCCGGCCACCCAATTTTATACCTAGGCCGGCCCTAGCTTGATCCCAAGCTAGCTTGGCCGGCCCCTATTGGGTGGGTATAGAAGGTGGGTATAGAAGGTGGGTATAGATGGGTATAGAACTCTATAAATAAGAGGCTACGATAGGGACCGAGAGGAGGAATTGGTTTTGGTCTCCTGATAAAATTAAGCATCCCGTGTTCGCCCCGAACACACAACTTAATTTTATCAATGATAATTCATTCCACTAGAGAACTATCATTGAACTACCGCACCAATCCCAAATTATATTTTTGGGCTCCTTCTTATTATGAGTGTGTTAGTCTCCATGTGTTTAAGATATCGAATGTCCACTAATTAAGTGAGTTACTGACAACTCATTTAATTAATATCTAAGTCCAAGAGTAGTACCACTCAACCTTATTATCATGTCGGACTAAGTCCACCTGCAGGGTTTAACATGACAATCTTTATGAGCTCCTCTTGAGGACATTATCAACCTAGTATCTCTAGGACACAGTTTCCTTCTATAATCAACAACACACACTATAAGTGATACAATTTCCCAACTTATCGAGTTTATTGATTCATCGAACTAAATCTCACCCATTGATAAATTAAAGAAATAAATATCAAACATATGTGCTTGTTATTATATTAGGATTAAGAGCACACACTTCCATAATAACTGAGGTCTTTGTTCCTTTATAAAGTCAGTATAAAAGAAACGACCTCTAATGGTCCTACTCAATACACTCTGAGTGTACTAGTGTAATTGTATAGTCAAGATAAACTAATACCTAATTACACTACGATCTTCTAATGGTTTGTTCCTTTCCATTTTAGTCGTGAGCTACTGTTTATAATTTATAAGGTACTGATAACATCATCTTCTGTATGTGACACCACATACTATGTTATCTACAATATAAATTAAATGAACAACTACAAACAAATGTAGACAATTAGACCAAATGTGATTCTTTATTCATAATGAATGTTTACAAAGCTTAGGCTTTCAGTATACATTCCAACAGTTCCAAGACCTTGAAGCTTTGCCTCAGTCCATAGACTGATTGAGCTTTACACAAGATGCTCTTAGCCCTTTGCAATGAACCCTTCTGGTTGCTTTATATGGATGCTTTCTTCAAGACTTCCATTAAGGAATGCTGTCTTGACATCCACTTGCCAAATAGATAAAAGAATCCGGATAGACTTAAGCATGGCTACCAGTGAAAAAAGTTTCCTTTTTCATCAAGCCTTGCTTTGAAGGTTTCTACCTTCCTGTCTATCCCTCTTTTCCTATTATAGACCTTTTACACCCAAAGGCTTTTACACCACTTGGTGGTTCTACAAGCTTTCAGATTTTATTAGAATACATATATTCTAATTCTATTATTCATTACTCTTTGCCAAGATGCTGCATATTTATCTTGGAGTGCTTCGTCATATGTCCGGAGATCAGGTTCATGTCCTTTAGGGATCGAGTTCAAAAACTCTCCTAAAACATGAATCTTTTAAGGTTGCTTAACAACCCTCCCACTACGACAAGGCATTTTCTGCAATTGTGTATCATTTGTGATACGTGTTGCAGTTTTCTTGTGGTATCTCATCTTGTACAGTTGGTACTAGATT
Source organism: Zingiber officinale (assembly GCF_018446385.1). Lineage (NCBI taxonomy): Eukaryota > Viridiplantae > Streptophyta > Magnoliopsida > Zingiberales > Zingiberaceae > Zingiber > Zingiber officinale. Next base: position 22,556,048 of record NC_055989.1, read on the forward strand.
AGACATGTCTTTTATTATTTCCTTAAGAACAAATTTACTTATGAGCACGTGGTTCATTATATAGTCCTTTTAAAATCATTCATTGATGCTAACAATGACCTTCTGATTTTTAAGACTATAAACCTACTTTTTGTTTATCTAGGATAACTTACAAACAAGTGAACTACTATCCAACTTATCATTATCTCTCTTTAACATATGTGCTGGATTACCCGAATCCGAATATGCTTCAAAATAGGCTTACACCTATTCAGCAATTCTATATGAGTAGAGAGTTATGACTTTGGAAGGTACTACGTTCACTTCCGTTTCCAGAACATATCCTTAAAACAAATTTGGTAAAATAACTCATCATCAATCTACTTATTTCCATAAGAGTCCTATACCTTCTTTCTACTACACCATTCTGTAGAGGTGTACCAGGTGCAGTTAGTTTGGATTGAATCCCTACTTCTGATAAGTGACTCCTAAATTCTCCCAAGAGGTACTTGCCACTATGTTCTTACCATAGTGACTTTTACTTTAACATTTCTCCGCATCAGCCTTGTATTATTTGAACTAATCAAAGTACTTAGTCTTGCGGTACATTAAGTAAATTTATTTGTATCTTGAATAGTTGTCTATAAAATAGACGAAATATTCAATACTACCTCTTGTCTGGATAGTCATAGGATCACACAAATAAGAATGAACCAATTTCAACATATCTTTGACTCCATACCCCTTAGACTTAAAAGCTTCTTGGTTATTTTTCCTTCCAAGTAAGACTCGCAGGTTGGAAAGATTTCCACTACTAATGAACCCAAAAGTTCATCAGCTACCGATGAATCCTACTCAAGTTAATATAACCTAGCCTTAGATGTCAAAGATATTAATGGTTCATTTCCGAAGTTTGCTTTTGTTAGGATCCTTCGTACGGCTAGAGAGGGGGGGTGTGAATAGCCGACCCCAATCTTTCTCGTTTCTTCCTACGATTAGGTTAGTGCAGCGGAAATACAACGTAGAAAGAAAACAGGAGAAGAAAGACAAACCATATAACGAGGTTCGGAGATGAACTCCTACTCCTCGGCGTGTCCGTAAGGTGGACGAAGCCTACCAATCCGTCGGTGGATGAGTCCCCGGAAACCCGACTAATAGATACTCCTTGTGGGTGGAGAAACCTCACCACAATCTTTGCAACAGCAATAGGAGTACAAATAGGAACAAGAAAACAAGAACAGAAATGTAAACAACACTTGCTTGCCTTCTTGAAGTCAGCAGGAACCCTGGTGAAGCAGCAGCTTCTCGGATCCAAGCCTAGCTAGAAAACCAGCAACAAGAAGAAGCTCACGCGAAGCTTTAGCACCCAACGAGCTCAACAAAGCTCAGCAGGAAGAAGAAGCAGAAGCTTCAGGCAGAAGAGTATTTCCAGAAGAAAGAAGGAGAGACACGCACAGCAGATGCCCCCGATCCTTTATACCTGCGAAGAAGAAACAGTGAAGAAACTAGCCGTTGCGTCGCAACGGCTAGGACCCTGATCGGTCCACAGACCGATCAGGGAAGAGGTGGATCGGTCCACAGACCGATCAGGACATGGCCTGATCGGTCTGTGGACCGATCAGGCTTTCACGAACTCTACCGACCGATCGGATGCTCTCTGATCGGTCCGTGGACCGATCGAGTGATGGATCGGTCCACGCACCGATCCTCCTTTCTCTTTGCCTTCGCGCTTTCGATTGGTCCGCACCGATCGAAGAACCTCAAGAAGCCATCGATCGTTATCTCGATCGGTCACCGCATCGACCGATACCGTATCGCTGGATCGATCCAGAGCTTGGGTTTTGCCCAAACCAAGTTCCAAGTCTTCCAAACCAATATCAACCTTGACCTATTGGTATCTCATGCTTAGCATCTGGTCACTCTCTTGACCTGCTAAGACTCCCTACCAAGTGTCCGGTCAATCCCTTTGACCCACTTGGACTTTTCTCTTCGTGTCAAGTATCCGGTCACTCCCTTGACCTACTTGACCTTCTCAACACCAGATGCCCGATCACCCTTGATCCATCTGGATTTTTCCTTGCCCGGCTTCACTCACCAGGACTTTCACCTAGCTTCACTTCACTAGGGTTTTTACCTGGCTTCACTCACCAGGATTTTCAATCTGCCCGGCTTCACTCACCAGGACTTTCCAACTGCCTGACTTCACTCATCAGGACTTTCCAACTGCCTGGCTTCACTCACCAGGACTTTCCCACTGCCTGGCTTCACTCACCAGGACTTCCACTTTCACCTAGCTTCACTCACTAGGATTTTCACCTGGCTTTACTCACCAGGACTTTCCACACTGCCTAACATCCCAGTTAGGACTTTCCCACTGCCTGGCTTCACTCACCAGGACTTTCCACACTGCCTAACATTCCAGTTAGGACTTTCCCACTTGCCAAGCTCCCTGCTTGGACTTTTCCCGTGCCAAGCTCCCTGCTTGGACTTTTCCAGTGCCAAGTCTCCATACTTGGACTTTTCAGGTCAACCAGGTCAATCCTTGACCTAGGGTTGGACCAATAAACTCCCAACCATCTATTCTTGTCTCACATCAAGAATAGAACTCTCTCACGAGTGTCAAACATCAACATGCAACTCAACTAGGTCAACCTTGACCTAAGGTTGCACCGACAATCTTCCCAAGTCAAACATCAAAATACAACTCGAGTCAAGTCACCTCGAGTCGGGTCAACCAGGTCAACCAGGTCAACCTTGACCTAAGGTTGCACCAACAGCTTTCTCTTAAAATTAGAAGATGTATTACTAATTTCCATTTGTCGCATCGTGAGAGTTATTGGATTTATAAATTGCCAACCAACGTACCAGAACAGATAACTTCCCTCTTTTCCTTAATAACAACTTTGTTATTAAAAGAGGCAGAATATCAAGTTCTTTGAATAGTTTAGAAACTGAAAACTAGTTCTTTCTAAACTTGGTGCGTAAAGACAATTACTCAAAAATCCATGTTTTATTCTTATCAAAAAATAAACATCTCCCACTGCAACAGCTACCATTTTTACAGTAGTGCCCATGTGGACAGTGTTTTAATTTTCATTTAGTTGCCGGGTTTCCTGGAACCCTGCAATGAATTGCAGACATGATTAATGGCATCTTGTATCTACACTCCAGGTTCTGGTAGATAACATCACTAGACATGTTTCAACTAATGAATTAAATACACCTAAATTGTTCTTAGTTCTAAGAAGACAGTCTACCTTAATGTCCAAGTCCTATTTCCAATCATTACAATTGGGACTACTAAGTCTTTTTCTATAGTATGACTACTAGGGATTGACAAACATCCTAAGAATCACAAAAATATTTGGTCAAGATCAACTCCTTAAAATCTCCATGAACTTTGTGTATACAAAATCGAAGAGGAGATTTTATTCATTAATTTTATTATCTCGTCTACTTTACTTTATGACGAATAAAATTAATAGTTGATCTGTCTTTGATCAAATATTTGGTCAAAACTCTTTGAATTTAAAATAACATTGATTCCTCAAACAATATTATTTAAATTCACCAACACCTCAAACACCGTGAATTTTGTATGCCACGTTAGTGTGGACGTATACAAATTCATCATTTGTAAGAGGAGGGTTTTACCCATTGACTATCTTGTCAATATAACTTTTTGACAAATAAAATTACCTCAAACACCATGAATCTTGTATGCCACGTTAGTGTGGACGTATACAAATTCAAACATTTGTAAGAGGGGTTAATTAATTTTATTATATTGCCAATCTAGTTTTATGACAAATCAATAGTTGGTTTCCCTTTGGTCACACAAGTAATAGTAGTGACTCCGTTGGGGAGGATACTATTAAATGTGTCTAAGTGTATACCATTACTTGACACTAAGTCCATTAATAAGATTATGCCCCTTCCGTTGGGGAAGATCACACGCTCTTAATTAACTTCCTATAGTCATCCAAAATTGGAAGTCTGTTCTAGTGATCCGCAAACAAGCTCATCCGTTATGGAGGAAGGCACTCAGAGCCAACGCGCAAGCTTGTTTGCATCACTTAAAAACCAGTAATGGAGACCATGAGATTTACTTAAAAATCCCTCTCCCACTTAGTTATTTATAAATGAGGAATTTTAACTATGCTAGCCTACTAAATATGTAAACCAACATGCACACACAGCACAATATAAAAGCAATAAATAGAAAATCTAATTTTCAACTATTATGGCTTTTATCTCTAGTTGTCCTCCGTGTGTTGTCATCCCAAGCTGCTGCCATATTTGGCCACCGCCATCGGGTCTAGCTGTCGCATCCATCTTGCTCCTAGTTCCGCTGCGCCTCTGGTCCTCAGAAGATTCCACGCTTTGCAAGATTCAATCCGCGACATAAATAGAATTTTACATTTTGATCCTATATTCCATAAAAGGAATGTACATGTATCTAGATCAAAAATAAAATCCTAATAAAACTAAATACAGCTCCTGCTGTATTTTATAATACAATCATGCACATACAATAAAATGCCCTTGACATGTCCAAGGGTCCAATCACACACATAATAACTATAAGCCATAATAGTTGGATCCTGCATCCACAAAGTTAGCACATCCTACTATTATCCTGCCTAAATTATGTATGACATGTGCATAATTAAACTAATACCAAATACACAGAGGCAAAACCCTAGCTCTGATACCAATTGTTGGTTGCTACTCGGAAAGCCTAGAGGTTCCACTGTACAAAAATTTTGTACAAAGGTCTGAACCTTTTCCTAGCTACCATGTGTTCTTTTAAATTAAATTTTGGATCGCCTGCGGAACTTAACACGTTTGATCCAAAACTTAATCTATTTGTTCTTTTAGGTTTTGACTTGGATCTCCTGCTGAACTTAACACGTTCGACCCAAATCACCTTAAGTTATTAATTCCATTAAATATTAATTTCCATAATTGGTTCCCAGTACTGACGTGGCGAGGCACATGGCCTTCTTGGATATGGGAGCAACCACCACCGACTAGACAAAACCTTTTATAGAAATCTAATATTTAATTTCCTAAAATAACTTTAGGTTAACCGAAAAGAACAATCAAATCACAAGGAAAAATAAAACAAAAGAACACAACTTCGAAAAACATATTCGAAATACTAGAATCGTAAGCCTCTTGTATTTGGTATTATTTCCAAAAATAACTAGTATGATGCGGAAAGAAAAAATACTAGTTATACCTTTTAGAAAAACCTCTTGATCTTCTACCGTATTCCTCTTCTAACCTCGGACGTTGTGTGGGCAACGATCTTCCGAGATGAGAATCCACCAAAGCACCTTCTTCTCCTTTCTTCAAGTTTCGGCCAAGCACAAAGCTTCCAAAAGATGAAGATCTTTTTCCACCAACCAACCTCCAATGGATACAAGTCTCCTTTCTCTTCTTCTTCTCCAAGTAGTATCCGCCACCACAAGAGCTCCAAGCAAATGAGAAGGTTCGGCCACCAAGAAGGGAAGAGAGGAAGAGAGGTTGGCCGGCCACAACACCAAGGAAAAGAGGGAGAGAAATAATAGAGGTTGTTCACTATGGAGCCTTCTCTACCCCCTCTTTTATAATCCTTGGTCTTGGCAAATAAGGAAATTTAATTAAAACTTCCTTAATTCTTTTGCCATGAAAAGGAAAAATTTATTTAATTAAAAATAATTTTCCTTTTCTCAATTTACATGGCCGGCCACACCAAAGCTACAAACAAGGAGAGTTTTAATTATTTAAAACTTCCTAATTTGTCTCTAGAAATTTATAAAATTTCTCCAATAATTTAATCCCTTCATGATTGGTTTATAAAAAGGAAATTTAATAAATTAAAATCTTTCTTTTAAACATGTGGATAAAAATAAAGTTATCTCTAAAAATTAAAATCTCTTTTAATCTACAAATAAGGAAAGATATCAAATCTTTTCTCAATCTTTTGTAGAAACTAATAAAAGAGAATTATTAATTTTTAAACTTTCTTTTAAATCATAAATATGGTTAAAAGGAAAGTTTTCTTAAAATTTAAAATCCTCCTTTAATCAACAAATAAGGAAAGATTTCAAATTTTAAACTCTCTTTTAAACATGTAGATGATTTACAAATAAGAAAAGTTTTTACCAAAAATTAAAACAATCCTTTTAATCTACAAATAAGGAAAGAGATTAATCTCTTCTCTTAATCTTTTGTAGAAAGTTATAAAAGGAAATTTTTAATTTTTAAACTCTCTTTTAAAATCATGATATCCACATAAGAAATAATTTTAATAAAAATCCTTTTAATATTCTAGTGGTCGGCCACCTAAGCTTGGGACCCAAGCTTGGCTCATCCACTTGGTCTTGGCGGCCCTAGCTTGGGTTCCAAGCTAGCTTGGCCGGCCCCATTGGATGGGTAAGAAGGTGGGTATGCGGTGGGTATAAATCTCTATATACTAGAGGCTACGATAGGGACCGAGAGGAGGAATTGGTTTTGGTCTCCCGATGAAATACATCCCGTGTTCGCTTGAACACACAACTTAATTTCATCAATAATAATTCATTCCACTAAAGAACTATTATTGAACTACGCACCAATCCCAAATTACATTTTGGGCTCCTTCTTATTATGAGTGTGTTAGTCTCCCGTGTTTAAGATAACAATGTCCACTAATTAAGTAAGTTACTGACAACTCACTTAATTAATATCTAGCTCCAAGAGTAGTACCACTCAACTTCATCGTCATGTCGGACTATGTCCACCTGCAGGGTTTAACATGACAATCCTTATGAGCTCCTCTTGGGGACATTCTCAACCTAGATCACTAGGACACAATTTCCTTCTATAATCAACAACACACACTATAAGTGATATCATTTCCCAACTTATCGGTCTTATTGATTCATCGAACTAAATCTCACCCATTGATAAATTAAAGAAATAAATATCAAATATATATGCTTGTTATTATATTAGGATTAAGAGCACACACTTCCATAATAACTGAGGTCTTTGTTTCTTTATAAAGTCAGTATAAAAGAAACGACCTCTAATGGTCCTACTCAATACACTCTAAGTATACTAGTGTAATTATATAGTTAAGATAAACTAATACCTAATTACACTACGACCTTCCAATGGTTTGTTCCTTTCCATTATGGTCGTGAGCTACTGTTTATAATTTATAAGGTACTGATAACATGATCCTCTGTGTGTGACACCACACACCATGTTATCTACAATATAAATTAATTGAACAACTTCATTTATCATAAATGTAGACATTTGACCAATGTGATTCTTATTTCTAGATAAATGTTTATACCAAAAGCTAGGCTTTTAGTATACACTCTAACACTACCAACGTAAAATGCACTAAACCTATCTAAGGTATCTTTCTTTGGGCCAACACATTAGTTCAACTTAGTAGCACATTGTGTGGATAAACTCAAAAAAATTCTAGGAACTTAATTTGAATAAAAATTACTTAATTAGCCTTAACAATATAAAATTAGGCTTATTAATTGATTGATACCTTATGGTAATCAATTGGTATGATCCAAGTGATTATCCCGATTGATCTGAAAGCTTATTATATGCGACTATATGATTGAAATACTAATTTTTTATAACATCCTGTTTCAAATTGAAACAGTGTTGTTTTTGACATAATGTTTCACGTTTGAAATAGTATTTTTTGTTGGTGCGGGAAGCATCCGACGATCGAACCTTAGTTTTGATAATGGCAAAGGATTCAAAGTTAAGTTTGTGGTGATCTAACGTGTTGAATAAGTGTTTCAGGAAAGTCCTAGCTGCGGTTAGGCAAAGGGAAAATCCTAAGGGGTGGTAACCTTAGGTCCTAGGGGGCGGTAACCCTAGGTGAGGGAAAATTCTAAGGGGTGGTAACTTTAGGTCCTAGGGGGCGGTAACCCTAGGTGAGGGAAAACCCTAAGGGGTGGTAACCTTAGGTCCTAGGGGGCGATAACCCTAGGTGGAGGAAAACCCTAAGGGGCGGTAACCTTAGGTCTTAGGGGGCGGTAACCCTAGGTGGAGGAAAAACCCTAGGGGGCGGTAACCCCAGGTCCTAGGGGGTGGTAACCCTAGGCGAAAAAGTCCAGTCGGTCTGGAGGACCGGACTGGCATCAGGTAATCTCTCCTGAGGGGAGTAGGTGAGGACGCGTTCCCCGTAGAGGGAACAGTAGGCGTCGGGTCGACCTAGGGTTTCCGGTTGGGAATCCGAAGTCAGACTCGGACAGTCCGAAGACTGTCAGTTATTCCTTACTATGTTTTATCAGATTCTAACACTGTCTTGCAGGGGATTTTGCTCGGACTAACCTTGTTTTGCAGGTGAGGAACCTGCTGGAAAAAGGTGGTCCGGGTGCCCGGGATGGATCCGAGCGCCCGGAGGTCCGGGCGCCCGGAACAGGTCCGGGCGCCCGGGACCAAACTTTATCCCTGCCGCGACTTCGTCACGTGGAGCATCCTGGTTGGTTGGCCACGTCACACTCCAGGCGCCCGGAAGGGATCCAGGCGCCCGGAACCGCATATAAAAGGAGGGTTGAGGTGCAGCTTCAAAGAACAACGAATTCCAAGCTTTCTTTTGTGAAGTGCTGCCAACGAGACGACCTTGAAGTGCTACTACTCGACGTCGACAACCCGAAGCTCAGACTCTTCAATCTTTTGTTGTCGGTATTAGTTTACTTATTGCATTAATTGTAATTCTAATTGTAATCTTTCCAATATATAGTTGTTGCCCACCGAAAGCGGTCAAGAACCGCGGGCCTTCGAGTAGGAGTCGCCATAGGCTCCGAACGAAGTAAAACACCTGTGTCTCTGTGTGTTTGATTTTACTTTCCGCTGCGTTATTATTCTGTGTTTACAATCATTAAAATAGCCACGAGCGTTATTCCCCCCCCCCCCCCCCTCTAGCACTTTCGATCCATCATTTTTTTCCTTCATGAAATAATACATACTGTTTACGAATAAAAGAATTTATTTTCAATTAAAAGCTAACTTAATTGATTAAGAAAAAATCTCAATCGAAAAAAATAATCAAAATAAAAATAATTTCAATCGAATAAAAGTAACTTTAATTGATTGGCAATTGATATAGTCGTAAGTTTATGGCTGTTAATTGATTGAATCTTAATTATTTCTATTTAAAATTTTAGACTCAGCAATTGATTTTTAGACCAAAACAATCAATTGAATCATCATAATTTTACCTAAAATTAGGTTAAACAGTGACAATTTTCGTCGTTCTTTGTATTCTTCATAGAAACACGAAAAATTTGAAAAATTAAATTTATCCTAGTTTTCTCTTATATGATTTTTGACGATAAAAAAATTTGTATTAACCAGGAAAAACTTGATCCAGCATACAAACACAAATCGATGAAAAACTTAAACTTTATTGCCAATGAAAATGATGAAGCAGAACAACCTTGTTCTGATACCAATTGATAATTCTTGTAAAACCTAAGCCGCATGGATTCTAAAATATAAATAATTTACATATATGAAATATAAGAACAAGAAGATCTAGTTTCATCGAGAACATGACATAAGAAAAATAAGTACATAAACAAATATGACAAAGAACTTGATAGAAGAGTCATCCTTGTCTTTAGCGTCGTCTAGAAATAATCCCTGTGGAAGAAGATGTAGCGGAAAGAAAATGAAAGTCTTCCAAGGGGCTTAAGGGATGATGGTGCTGTAAAGCTTCTTGTCAATGGAGAACAAGAAACTATGTCAAGATTTCACCCTAAACCCTTAGGAACCAGCTCTATATATAGTAGACATCTATTAGAAACCTATAGATAATAATAGATGCGGGACTATAAGTCCATATATATATATATATATATATATATATATATATATATATATATATACTGAACATCTATTATCAACATATAGATAATAATAGATGCGGGACTATAGGTTCAACACATACAAGGTCTACATCTAACAACCGAAATCCAATAAGTCTAAGTTAGATCACTTTAATGGGTTCGGCTTGTACTCATATACACAACTTACAATTAAGCTCACCAATTAGAGATAATAACCAATACATTGCTCTAAAAGCCAAGAAGGATGAATCAAACACCGACACTTCCCTCAACAATGACGAAACATAATTTATGGTAAGAAAATTTAAGAAATTTTTTAGATCTAATAAATTTGATCAAGTGCAGGCCAAGAAAATAAGAGCAAGGAAGATAAGATGCTATAACTGTAATGAAGATGGGCACATCAAGGATGATTGCCCAAAACTGAAGAAGAAGGACAACAAGAAAGGACTAAACACAAGAAAGCATAAATCCCTAAAGGCGACTTGGGGCGAGTCGTCATTAGAATCTGATTTGGAGGAGTACGTTGGACTTGTAGTGATAGTAAGTCACTAGGAAGAGAACATATATGAGGGGGGGAGGCTCTATAGAAGAAAGTTGCAGCGAGGAGGAAGAAACAAACTTCAGAGCGGATCTGATTGTTGGTGCAACATCCCTCAGGTCAAGGTTGACCTGGTTGACCAAGCTTGAGTCTTGGTTTGAGTTTCAATGTTTGACAATACGAGACTTCGATGATATGGACAAGTGCAGGTGCAGTTGTTCATTTGAGGAGATTGTATGGTGCAATTCCCCTCTGATCAGGGTCTGATCAGGTTGATTGAAGAAGAGTCAAGTAGGTCAAGGTTGACCGGATACTTGACTGAGAAGTCCTAACTGGGATGTTAGGCAGAAGGTGAAAATCCTAGTGAGTGAAGCTAGGTGAAAGTCCTAGTGAGTGAAGCTAGGCAGAATGGAAGTCCTGGTGAGTGAAGCCAGGCAAAGGAGAATCCTAGTGAGTGAAGCTAGGTGAAAGTTCTGGTGAGTGAAGCCAGGCACGGGAGAAATCCAAATGAGTCAAGGTTGACCAAACATCTGGTGAAAAGTCCAAGTGGGTCTAAGAGGTTGACCGGACACTTGGTGAGGGAGTCATAGCAGGTCAAGGGTGACCGGATGCTAGGCATGATGAACCAACAGGTCAATGTTGACCAGATGTTGGTTTGGGAGGTTTGGGACTTGGTTTTGGGCAAAAACCAGTAGCCGGATCGATCAGCCGATCGATTGGCTAGAGCCCAATCGATCGGCCGATCGATTGGTGTGTTCCTGCGACAAGCCTTCGTCCCAATCGATCAGTGGATCGATTGGGAGGCAGTCGCGAGCACACAGTAGGCCTTCTGGATCGATCATTGGATCGATCCAGAGGTCCCAATCGATCAGTGGATCGATTGGGAAGGTGTTGTATGTCGCGATAAGCCTTGGATCGATCCACCAATCGATCCAGGCGAATTTCCAGAGCACAGAGGCGCTCTGGATCGATCCAAAGCCTCCCCGATCGATTGGGAGCAATCCAATCGATCGGGATCCGACCGTTGGCGCAGATAAATGCTGTTGGCGTGCGTCTTCTTCGGCAAAACTTCTACTGTTTATTCCCTATCTTCACCAGCGACTCCATAGCATCTCTTGAGGTTCAGATCGCCAACTCTTGAAGGATCTTGGAGAGACATCCAAGTCAAGAGGAGAGAACACAAGAAGAAAGAAAAGCTAGGGTTAGGGTTTTCAGTTGTAAAACCTGTAAGATTTATTGTATTTATTGTTCCCTTTGCTCTCTTCTTGTATTGAGAGATTGTAGGGCTTCTCCGCCTTTGGTAGTTACCATAAAGGAGTGTTTCATAGTAGAGGGTGCGTGAGTAGGTGTGGATCCTTGGACTAGTCACCTCTTGTGAAGTGAATACCAAGTAAACCATCCTTGTTAGCGTTGCGTGTTTTTGTTTCTTGTATTTCCGCTGCATATCTCTGAAGAACAAACAACGACGAGCACCTAGCACGCGACGAACTATTCACCCCCCTCTAGCTACTTTTCGGTCCCAACAAGTGGTATCAGAGCGAGGCCGCTCTTCACCGGAATCATCGCCGAAAGGGGCAAACAAAACAAGCAAAGCTAGAGGGTGAAGAAGTTGGAGCAAATTCATCAAAGTCAAATAATTTAAGAAGCTCAACTTCAAGATGTAATTCCAAGATAGACTTGGATTTGACACACAGGTGCCTCCACTATTCACAATGACAAGCTTCGATCTTTGGAAATCAAGGATCGAAAACTTCTTAATGGTGGAGATAGAGCAATGGTTTGCTCTAATGGAAGGCTTCGAGGCTCCAAGAAATTCAAAGGGCAAAGTCTTCAAGAAAAGCAATTGGAGCCAAGAGCAAATCCAAAGATGTGAGGCCAATGATAAAGTGACCAAGCTTTTGGTCAATCTATTGCCTAGCCACATTCTTGGAAAAATTAGAGAGTTTGAAGATGCCAAGGAGCTTTGGAGCAAGTTGACAAAGATACATGAGATCCCCTCCACTGTACCGAATCAAGAGGAATCCAAAGAGGGTGACTCATTGGAGCAAGACCAAGAGGAGGACTCCGAGGTTGAGAGATGCTCAACTTCCGAAGAAGAAGTCCAAGAAGAAGCTTCATCTTCGAGGGAATGCAATGAAGGGAACAAGGAGGGAGCATACTCCTTGTTCCATGTACAAGATGATGAAGCCTCCACCTCTAAGATTGAGGGGGAGCAATCCTTGGTGACGCCGGATCAAGAAGAAGGAGAAGCTTCTACATCCGGGTCAAGAGAAGAAGAGGAAGAAGAGGTTTCCACCTCCACAAGTCAAGCAAAATCAAATGGAGGAGCATCATTATCGGATCAAGAGGAAGCTTCTACCTCCGGATCCAAAGAAGAAAGTGCCAACCCTACACAAAAAAGTATAAACATTTCAATAAATAATAAAAATCATATTATTTGCTTTGAGTCTAGGGAAAAAGGGCACTACAAGTGCAAGTGCCCTAAATTGGCCAAGAAAAAGGGCCAAGTGGCGCAAAAGGGCAAGGAGAAGCTCAAGGAGACCGCCCCCGGAACAAAGAAGAGCAAGGAGCATATTATATGCTTCTCTTGCAATCAAAAGGGGCATTACTGAAGTCAATGCCCTAAGGGGAAGAAGACGGTCAAGGCTCAAGGAGGAAGCTCAACTCAAGGGGGAGCCTCCAAGGTAAAAAAGAAAGTATCTTTTATTGAGCCTATTCCCTTGCATAATGGTAAAAAGCATGCTAGGTCAAATTTATATCACTTCAATTCTATTTACCATGAAAATAGGAAGCATGATAGCATTAAGGAAAAACATATAGCTTATCATGCTAAAACCTCTCAACCTAGGTTTAGAAAGGTAGATAGAAATTTAGGTAAGAACCCTAGGGATTCTAGGTATTTGCCTAAGAAGAAGAAAAATCAAGGTTTTAGTGAAAAACCTAAGGTTGAAGAATTATGGAAGGAAAATCAAGTCTTGAGGTCAAGACTTGATAATTTAGAGAAGACCCTTACAAAAATCACAAATATGACACAAGGGTCCAAGAGCAAAAATCTAGGTCTAGGAGTATCAAAGTCATCCAATGGCCATAGAGGTTTGGGATACAAACCTAAGGCTAAGAAGGATGAAATTTCGTACCATAGGGTTCCATATAGCTATGGAACCAACCCTAGGTCTAGTGGTCAAGTCAAAAATACTAGGAAGGTCAATCCTAAGAGTATTTTTGCAACAAATGTGACTAAGACTTCTAAGAAGTCAAAGAAAGTCACAAAGAAGGTCACTAGGAAGGTATCTAGGGAAGTTATCCCTAGTGAGTACCTAGAGCATCCAAGGAGCACCAATAGGTTTTGGGTTCCTAGGAGCATTTTCTCTACCTCATAGATGGGTTAGAGAGTGTCAACTCTAAGAAGAAGGGTAGTTAACCCAACTTTGAAGGAATTGACACTCAAGGAGCATTTAAGGTTATTATTAACCTTCGAAAATGAAATGGATTAATGAAGTACTCTTTGAAAGAGTAAAATGTGCCAAAATTTGAGAAGTATTAATTCCATTTTAAAATGGCACATATTGGGAAAATCATAAGAACTACAAAGTTGGGATTTTGGTATGTTCTTAGGAAATTAAAGGCAATTTAAGCCTTAATTTAAAAGTGCTACTCTTGTGGAAAAATGCAATATGTCAATCCTTGAGGAATAAGCTTAATTTCAATTGGCATAAAATAAATAAGAGAATTAGAAATGTCAATTTAGGTTTTGGCATTTTCTTGAAGCATTTAGGGCAATCTAAGTTCAATTTTTAAGTTTAGCTAAGTTTTTAGGATACCTAGATAGGTAGTCTAGGTATACTTTATTTATGCTAACACTTGTCATGTTTTGTTTGTCCAATATATGCCATGACATCATATTTAGTTTTGTATTTTGCATTCATAACTTATTATGAAAAATACAAAAATACCATGTCATGTCATACATACACCATGTAGTTGTAGGAATCTTTCTTTTGAAAGCTATTTCATTTTGATGTATGTCATAACATTATCATACATTATGTTTATTTCCTTAAAATTAAGGACAAATGACATTAGTTCAACAAGTGACATTTGTTTAACAAGGGGAATAAATAAGTGGTATTTGTTCAACAATTGGTAATCAACAAGTGACATCCTAAGTGGATGTTCAATATCAAATTCAAAATGCCTAGATAGATATGCATGATCCCTAGATTAGGGCAAAACCAAACTTTACATCTCACAAAAACCTATAAGGTGACTTGTATGTGTTTTAGTACACATTAGATACAAGTGAGATGTTAGGATGATGAACAAAACTCAAGATGTTGATTAAGTGGATTCTTTTGAGTTTTAAATTCATCAAAACACATAGTTATTTGTTTTCCTATCATTGGGAAAGCTAGTGTACAAGTCATGTACATTAAGCCCAAGGAACATGGTGGGATATTGGTTTTGAAAATGTTTGTAAAATGATTTTGGAAAACCTTGGTGAAGGCTATCTTTTGATAGTAATCATCATTGAATAGTTAGACACAAACTTGAAGAAAACACTAAAGTTTCTGTAAGTTTTCAAGTTTGTGTCAATCTTTGAAAATATGAAGTATTTTCTAAGAAAACTATTTTTCCTTGATAGTATATACCCTAAATAATGTTTACACAAATTTTCATGATTTTTGGATTTTTGTAGATTTTTCTAGGGGTTTCTGAAATTCACAAAAAGTGAATTTCAGCAACTATCAGACCTCAATCGATCACCTGATCGATTGAAGGGTCTCAATCGGTCGGGCGATCGATTGAGAGCAAGCTTCTCGCGAACAGAAGCTTCCTGGATCGATCCACCGATCGATCCAGCCCTCCTGAATCGATCAGTGGATCGATTCAGCAAGGTTCAATCGATTGGAACCCAACTCCAATCGATCCAAGTTGCTGATTTTGGTTGGGAAGACCTGATTTCAGCATCTTTGAACCTATTTCAGTGTAGGTAACCATTCCAAACCCTTAAAAATGCATTTGTATACATAAAAAGAGTTTTTTCATGTTGAAAACAAGGATGAATTGGTTAAGAAAGATTAAATTGAAGTTTAGGTTGAGGTTTGTTTCAAATTTTAAATATTTGAACCTCAAAACTTCTAAAATTGAGTTTCCTAAAGTTTTAGGGATTTCAAGTCATTATTGGTGCAATGACAGAAGTTACCACCATGTCTGTAGGGGGAGGGACTCTTTAAAGACATGAAAATTATTTTTCATGAACCTTGGAAGGTGGTTAACCTTCTTTTAAGAACATGCTCAAGGTTGAGCGTTTGAACCTTAATGGGGAGTGGATATCCTCATTGTACAAGTGGGTGTAAGTGGATAATGCTTAAGGATGGACATTTGACTACATTGGGGGAGAATGTAGGGTTAAGGATAATGAAGGGTATGAGACTTTCATTATCGTGTTGATCACAACGAGTGAAATTGTGAACAACGATGCGCAACTCTTCAGGGGGAGAGTTATCAACAAGTGAATTTGTTGATGTGTGCCCAAACATGGGGCATGGGTTGATGTGTGCCCAAAGATGGGGTTGATGTGTGCTAATAGGGGGAGAATGAAAGGACTTATGAAGGGGGTAAGTTAGACTTTCATTATCTAAGAGGGAGTTTGCCCTCTTAGGGGAAAATGAAGAGCTTAACTTATGTGTTCATTACCTAGTGGCATGAAGAAGGCTTAGGCTATGAGATTAGTCTAACTTACATGTGGTATTGTAAGTGGAAGTGTTGGTATTGTCAAACATCAAAAAGGGGGAGATTGTTGGTGCAACATCCCTCAGGTCAAGGTTGACCTGGTTGACCAAGCTTGAGTCTTGGTTTGGGTTTCAATGTTTGACAATACGAGACTTCGATGATATGGACAAGTGCAGGTGCAGTTGTTCATTTGAGGAGATTGTATGGTGCAATTCCCCTCTGATCAGGGTCTGATCAGGTTGATTGAAGAAGAGTCAAGTAGGTCAAGGTTGACCGGATATTTGACTGGGAAGTCCTAACTGGGATGTTAGGCAGAAGGTGAAAATCCTAGTGAGTGAAGCTAGGTGAAAATCCTAGTGAGTGAAGCTAGGTGAAAGTCCTAGTGAGTGAAGCTAGGTAGAATGGAAGTCCTGGTGAGTGAAGCCAGGCAAAGGAGAATCCTAGTGAGTGAAGCTAGGTGAAAGTTCTGGTGAGTGAAGCCAGGCACGGGAGAAATCCAGATGAGTCAAGGTTGACCAAACATCTGGTGAAAAGTCCAAGTGGGTCTAAGAGGTTGACCGGACACTTGGTGAGGGAGTCCTAGCAGGTCAAGGGTGACCGGATGCTAGGCATGATGAACCAACATGTCAAGGTTGACCAGATGTTGGTTTGGGAGGTTTGGGACTTGGTTTTGGGCAAAAACCAGTAGCCGGATCGATCAGCCGATCGATTGGCTGGAGCCCAATCGATCGGCCGATCGATTGGTGTGTCCCTGCGACAAGCCTTCGTCCCAATCGATCAGTGGATCGATTGGGAGGCAGTCGCGAGCACACAGTAGGCCTTCTGGATCGATCCAGAGGTCCCAATCGATCAGTGGATCGATTGGGAAGGTGCTGTATGTCGCGATAAGCCTTGGATCGATCCACCAATCGATCTAGGCGAATTTCCAGAGCACAGAGGCGCTCTGGATCGATCCGTGGATCGATCCAAAGCCTCCCCGATCGATTGGGAGCAATCCAATCGATCGGGATCCGACCGTTGGCGCAGATAAAGGCTGTTGGCGTGCGTCTTCTTCAGCAGAACTTCTACTGTTTATTCCCGATCTTCACCAGCGACTCCATAGCATCTCTTGAGGTTCAGATCGCCAACTCTTGAAGGATCTTGGAGAGACATCCAAGTCAAGAGGCGAGAACACAAGAAGAAGGAAAAGCTAGGGTTAGGGTTTTCAGCTGTAAAACCTATAAGATTTGTTGTATTTATTGTTCCCTTTGCTCTCTTCTTGTATTGAGAGATTGTAGGGCTTCTCTGCCTTTGGTAGTTACCATAAAGGAGTGTTTCATAGTGGATGGTGCGTGAGTAGGTGTGGATCCTTGGACTAGTCACCTCTTGTGAAGTGGATACCAAGTAAACCATCCTTGTTAGCGTTGCGTGTTTTTGTTTCTTGTATTTCCGCTGCATATCTCTGAAGAAACAAACAACAACGAGCACCCAGCACGCGACGAGCTATTCACCCCCCCTCCAACTACTTTTCGGTCCCAACACTGATAAGTGAAATATGTTTACTACCTCCTAACCAATTATATTCAGGTATTAAATCTATGACTATATCATTATATAAGCTAAAATCTAAAAATACTAATTTTTAAAAGGATATTTTTGAATTAAAAACAATCTTAGCGAATACATGCCCTTTAGAAATGTATAATAAACAAAAGGAAAAAAATGAAAAATTGAAGGATTAAATTGAAAAATTAAAGAATTCTGCATGCATTAATCCAAATACTTCAAGGAATTATAGAAGTCAAAATTAGTACTTTAAATTTCATAAGGGTCAAATCAAAAAAGTATTGTAAAAATATATACCCAAAAAATTTCTTGTTAAAATTTATTTTGAATTTCAAATCTTACTTAGTATAAATAAATGATTATGCATATATTTTATTTTTCTTACCAAATTAATTTTATATACTTATTTTCCATAATTTTTGCTGAAACTTTTGTCCTACAGCAACAATACATAATCTGTTTATATATATATATATATATATATTAGATTTTTTCATCAATTAAATAATTTTCGTTTAATTCTTGATTGAAAAATTATATTTTAAAATTTTAAATTTTTTGGAGACTTATTTTGGAAAATCTGATTTTTTTTTACAACTACAGTGAGATTTTGACCATAAAGGAAAATTAGCTGATTTTTTTTTTTTACAACTACAGTTATATTTTGACCATAAAGGAAAATTAGCTAATTTTTTAAGGATAGAAATACTATTTTTTAAATATTCATTTTTAAAAATGAATGTTACGTGTTTAAAATATTTTTAGCGTGAGTTTTTATTTCTTATTCAAATTTTTTTTTTTTGGTAATGAAAAAGACGATTCTCTATCTAGATTTTTTTTTAAAAAAAATCTAATAAATAATGAATTTTTTATAAATTATTTATCAAAAAAATTATATTTTAAACTAACAAATCTTTTAAACTTATTTTTAAAAAATGAGAATGATTACAGTTATGAGTTTGATAGAAACATAGAATGAGAATGAGAATGAGAATGAGAATGAGAATGAGAATGAAACTCACCTAGTTATATGAATTTAATTGATTTCTATAAATTTAAAAATTATTTTTAAATTATCATTCTCAAACTCATAATTCAAACATTATCTTTACTGTGGTTACAGTGATCAGAATTGCATACCTCCGTCGAAGTCTGGGGGTCCTTATATAGGACCCCGGGGAGGCGCGGGCACGTTTCTCGATGCGTGCACGTTTCCCTAAACATACCTCAGTAGGGCTGTGTCAGAAAAGTATGTTTGACGTCATTCCGCAATCATCCGAGCATATCCCGGATGTGACGGTGGAAGCTTCCACCGTACGATATTCTGTCCGCTCCGGCCGCCGACCATGCTGTTTGTCGGCGGCAGGTGTCTCGAGGACGAAGCTACCAGTTGTCCTTTTTGTCTCCTAGCACTTTTACCTGTTCCCGGGTCGAGCGGACTAGTCGCTCGGCGCTCATGGCCTTCCGGGAAGCCCTGTTCACGTGCTCGGCTGAGATTGCGCCTTATTGTCCTGCGGCTCGGCCAAGCGGTCTGCCCGCCCGACCCATAGACCCTCTTACCTTGAGCATCGGAAACCCGCCCCCTGGTCGGGCTATCTTTCGTCCGGTCCGGGAGACCCTTGGCCAGATGTCCGGTCGGCCGGATGCTTGGTCGGCCCCGTCACTCCGCTCGGCACGACCTATGGCCGCTCGGCACGACCTTGGGCTTGACCCTCTTGACCATTGACCTCCACGTGTCGTTGACCTCCCGCCAACGAGTGATCCCCCGTCCTTACCACCGGATTAGATAATAATAGATGCGGGACTATCGGTTCTACACATACAAGGTCTACATCTAACAACCGAAATCCAATAAGCCTAAGTTAGATTACTTTAATGGGTTCGGTTTGTACTCATATACACAACTTACAATTAACCCCATCAATTACAGATAATAACCAACACATTGCTCTAAAAGCCAAGAAGGATGAATCAAACACCGACACTTCCCTCGACAATGACGAAACATAATTTATGGTATGAAAATTTAAGAAATTTTTTTAGATCTAATAAATTTGATCAAGTGCAGGCCAAGAAAATAAGAGCAAGGATAAGATGTTATAACTGTAATAAAGAGGGGCACATCAAGGATGACTGTCTAAAATTGAAGAAGAAGGACAACAAAAAAGGACCAAGCATAAGAAAGCATAAATCCCTAAAGGCAACTTGGGACGGGTCATCATCAGAATATAATTTGGAGGAGTACATTGGACTTGCACTGATAGCAAGTCACTAGGAGGAGAATATAGATGGGGGGAGGCTCCATAGAAGAAAGTTACAGCGAGGAGGAAGAAACAAACTTCAGAACGGATTTGATAAGTGAGGTATGTTTACTACCTCCTAACTAATTATATTTATGTATTAAATCTATGACTATATCATTTTAAAAGCTAAAATCTAAAAATACTAATTTTTAAAAGGATGTTTTTGAATTAAAAATAATCTTAGCGAATACACGTCCTTTAGAAATGTATAATAAACAAAAGGAAGAAAATGAAAAATTGAATTATCAAATTGAAAAATTAAAAAATTCTTAATGTGTTAATCTAAATACTTCAAGGAATTATAGAAGTCAAAATTAGTACTTTAAACTTCATAACGGCTAAATCAAAAAAATATTATAAAAATATAACCTAAGAAATTTCTTGTTAACTAGTAGATAAAAATTTATTTTGAGTCTCAAAATCTTATTTAGTATAAATAAATTATTATGCATGTATTTTATTTTTCTTACAAAATTAATTTTATATACTTACTTTCCTTAATTTTTACTGGAATTTTTGTCCTACGCAACAATATATAATCTGTTCATATATATATTTTTTTAGATTTTTTCATCAATTAAATAATTTTTGTTTAATTCTTGATTGAAAAATTATATTTTAAAATTTTAAATTTTTTTTTAGACTTATTTTGAAAAATCTGATTTTTTTTTTTTTTTGCACAACTACAGTTATATTTTCACCATAAAGGAAAATTAGCTAGCTTTTTAGGATAGAAATATTATTATTTTTTTAAATATTTATTTTTAAAAATGAATGTTATGTACGTAAAATATTTTTAGTATGAGTTTTTTTTAGAATTTCTTATTCAAATTTTTTGTGATAATGAAAAAGACCGTCCTCTATCTAGATTTTTTTTAAAAACAAAATCTGATAAATAATAAATTTTCTATAGATTATTTATCGAAAAATTATATTTTAAACTAACAAATCTTAAAAATTTATTTTTAAAAAATAAGAATGACTATATATATGAATTTGATAGGAAAATGAAATGAGAATGAGAATGAGAGATCCATCTAATTATATGAATTTGATTCATTTCCATAAATTTAAAAATCATTTCTAAATTATCATTCTCAAACTCATAATTCAAACATTACCTTTTTCTATTATTACATTTATTTATTTCTAAATCCATTAATCAAACATCCGTTCACAAATAAAAGTTTTCGGTAATCTCACCGATCCAATGCCAGTCATTAATATTTAATCCATCCGCCGTCCTATCCAATTCCTTCCCGCAGACATATGTCGATATCGCTCTCACGTCTCCACTCATCTCCGTGGGTGATGTGAATTGTACGTTTTAATTTGCTTACACCATCACATTGGATCCGAAATTATACAAGCTAGTTCCTGCTCTCATGGCGCTGCGTATGCGGTTGTTCTCACGGTGCTTATTCTTATTTTGCTGGGCCCAGTATGGTTACAACACTTGCAATAGAAATAAATTTCCATCAGAAAAATCTGATACATATATGATTGTCGCAGTGCAATGTTCATCATGGAAAATCCTAATAGCGTAAGAAAGATCGATCTCCGGTCAAATTTTATATACTTCTATTTTTACAAAGTTTATAAAGATATAATATTATTTCAAAAAAGGTAGATCCGCTATCTTAGCGGCCCCCTAGTACCGGCCCCACGAATATGGAGGAAAGTTCATGCAGGTACACAGGCCATAGGTGCATGACGAGATAAAGATATAATATTATTTCAAGTATTTTGACATAGTTGCTAACTTGTGCAATTGCTTAGATGACCAAACTCTAACATTCAAATATCCATAGACTTCATCATTCCTTTTCCATTTCATAATTTTATAAATATATGAATAAAATTCAACGTATAATATTTCGATCGGATTTCATCTAAAATAATTAGTCCACATTTTTTTTTCCAAGTTTTTATAAATTATAAAACTAAATATAAAATGTTTTTTCTGATAAAAATATTGATGAAATAAAAATAAGTTAAATTTGGTTAATTCACAGTTGGAACTTCAATTATAGTTGAGGTGCAAAATAGGGTGATTCATATAGTTGGTCCACATTAAATTATTCATGGAGTCCACGTTTGTTAAGTCACCAATTGTGTTGTGAAGGGTGATTTTTTTCTTTTTTTTTATTTTGGGGTCGGATCATTTGAATGAGCTCCATTAATGCTTTCTAATTTATATTATTTTATCCTGATATGTATAAAAATTTTTGATAGCATCGTATCGATGACCTCTCAGATTAATAGCTATATATTGAATTATAAAAAATAAAGATGAAATTATTATTATTATTATTATTATAAGAATTGCTGCTGAATTCTCAGATTAATCGCTATATATTGAATTATAAAAACAAAGATGAATTATTATTATTATTATTATTATTATTATTATAATAAGAATTGCTGCTGAATTCAAAGAGGAGTTATACGAGACAACAAAAGTTTGGATCTATCCCTGTTAACAAAAGTTGGCATTACCATGGAGCATGCCTTGGCACCACCAGAATTTGTCTGTATTTTATTATTAATAATAATTACATTATAATAACAGATTTACATTCATTTTAAATATTTCTCATAATCAATTTACAAACTATATTAACGAAGATAAATTATAACATTAAATTATAATCGACTATCAAATAACTCAAGCTCAGACTCGATTCGTTATCTCTAAGTTCGAGCTCGGCTTGAGTTCGATTCGAACTTTCGTTCATAAGTTCGAACTCGACTCGTAATAAAATTAAATAATTTGACTACAAAAGTTCATTTAAAAATTTAACGAACTTAGTTCGAGCTAGTTTAAATTAACTATAATAACTAATAATATATTATTATATTTTTTTATTTATGTGATATTTAAATAAGATAAATGAATCTCTTAACGAATATGTTCACGAGGTTCTTAATAAGCACGTCGCGAATCTCTAAATGAATATACTCGTAAGTTCATGAACCAAATATTATTAAGCTCAAGTTCGGCTCGATAATATGTTCGAGTCTAAAATTATGCTCGAGCTTGGCTCATTAATTTAATCAAACAAACTCAAATAATTTTTTTTTCAAATCGAAACCTGAATAGCTCATGAGCGGCTTGACTCATTTACACTTCTATAAATGACTAGAAGGTAGAAGATTTTTTTTTTATATATTAATAAT
This sequence comes from Zingiber officinale, assembly GCF_018446385.1. Classification (NCBI taxonomy): domain Eukaryota; kingdom Viridiplantae; phylum Streptophyta; class Magnoliopsida; order Zingiberales; family Zingiberaceae; genus Zingiber; species Zingiber officinale. The sequence continues at coordinate 22,579,192 of NC_055989.1, forward strand.
AATTACAACAATTGCATTAGGTAGCTAGATGTTACAACAAGCTGTCCCCGAGGCATGGTGCCGCAGTAGGGCATGCAGGTTATCACCCAGGCACCTGCGGTTCGATCCCCAGTTACGACGTATTTGTAAAAAAATTTCTCCAAATGTGGAGCACAATCAAAAGATGTTAGATGTCTGAGTTGACTGTCACACACGCTTCCCGATTTACCCTGATGACCGATGAAAAACTACCGTAGGACCGATTATCAATTGTTTTAGATGTTACAACAAGCTATGCCGAAGTTAGGATTTAATTTGAGAGTAGATAATAATATTTATAATATAATTAATAAAATAAAATATATAAAATTCTATAATTATTACTATATCTTTTTTTGAATGAAGCCCTTATTCTTAAATTTGTTTGCTTATTTTTTTTTTAATTTTTTATAATTCAAATATATAATTCTTACGATCTAATTAATTCTGGAGATGACCAATCTAATTATATAAAAATTTCCAATCATTAAGGTAAATTTACAAAATGCCGAACATCGTAGATGTGTTCTATGTGCAAATTTAACTTTTGTTATTTCAGAAAGCATCTTACCTCATACCACCGTATCATCCCCTTGAGGCTGCATAACCTTTTTTAACTCGAGTCAGAAAAAAAAAAATAAATAAAAATCTACACCGTTATTACTTCAAACATGTGCAGAGCAGATAAAGATGAATGTGCTAACCACAAACTCCAGAAAATCGCGAGAAGTATAAAAAAAATTGCACACTATATTTCTTCTTGTCAATGACCTGAAAACATAAGGTAACTTCATTGTATTTCTTCTAATCAACCCTTCATGGTAACAAAACTAGTAAATTGTGCCAACTTTGTCTACCCTACGTTTTTAAGATACAGCTAATAAACTGATTCTTTTATTCCACATCTGTTATTCTATGTCGGCTGTAGGTGACCTTAATGGATAGAATTGAGACTGAGACTTTGACTCATGTTGAATGAGATACTACTTGATTTATAGCCTAATTAGATTGACGTGAATAAAGAGAAATTTGGATAAGAAGAATAAAAAATAAAATAGTTTGGTAAAATTAAGATTATACCATTTTTTAAAAGATATAAAAATGAAACGTTAACATCTTTTTCACAAACACTAAACTAATATTTATAATACAATCTACTTTCTCTCTTTAAGGTGAAGATAAAACAATTAATAGTGTGATTGAAGAATGGTTCAACTTGTTAGCTTTCATTTTAAATAAAAAAAAATCAATGAGCGAAAAAAAAAGTTAAAGATCAAAGTCTTCAGTAATCTCACCGATCCAATGCCAGTCAATATACAATTCCCACGGAAAAATCTGATCCATATATGATTTTCGCAATGCAATGTCAAAACAAATAAACTATCGAAAAAACCATTACATGAAGATGTCAAGAAACAGGAAATTGCAGGAAGTTATTAAATTTTTATTGGCAAGACATCGGGTAGTCTAATAATGGCGAGTGTCCAAACTATTAGCTTTGGTAGAAGGTATCAAGGTCACATAAAAAAGTGGGGCTCATAGGTGTACTAGAGTTCATGAATTATCAAGGGGAATACACCACTATTCAGCTTATGGATCATCTTTCCAATACAAATGGTTAAACTGCAAGATTGGGCTAATTAATGTCAAGCTTTCTAATTAATTTAACACTTCAGAAAAACTGATTCGACAATCATATGAATAAACAAAATTCAAGATAATGGTTTTCTATCGTATCAAGGCAAGTAACTATTATAATTCCATTGTTTCAAGATAGGAAACAGAGCAAAGATCCGAAATCCATTCCTACAACTCAGGCGTAGAAAGGTTCGGTTCCAAAATATCCAGATTTCATAATTTCATAGTTTAAAATATAATTTATTTAAAATTATAGAATTTAAAACACATGAAGAAAACGGAGGGTTACGTACAAATTACAATTCATTGCTAAAATACAGAGTAGTCCCTCTAGTCCTCCTAGGCCTAGTCAGAAATAATAATTTTTTTTAAAAAAAAAAGTAGGAACAATATTTAAGCATCATTAGAAAAAAGTAAAATATATAGCCTTCTCCAAACATCAAAAATTATTTTCATATTTTTTTCATTAAAAAACTAATAAATAAAACATAAGGACCTTTCCAAATATTAATAGCGCACATGAATGGACGTGACATGAATAATAATATTAATGACGTGCTTTTGTTATGTGCCAAAAAGGATCCTCTAAATCTATTATTATCAATTTCAAGTCCGAATGAAAAATGATGAATACATATTTTTTTTAAAATAATGCCTACTTTTTTTTTTTTGCTTAGGATTTACAATGAGTATGTGAGGGTGAGAATGAATTGAACCCAGCAGCAGACATTTCCAGAACAGATTACATATGAGGGAATTCTCAGGATTGTTATTCCACAAATTAAATACCACAACTATATTGTTAGATTAATTTAATCTCTGTCAGACAAAGCCCATCTGATTAAGGTCTAACCATGTCGTATTAAGTTCGGTTAGAGCTAAGTTTGTTAACAACCTAGTGCCCTTTCCATTTGTTGTTTAATGCATTTTCCAAGCTACTTGACAAAGTGATATCATGTGTCTAAGCTAAGCTGCCTTCAAAGTCTAAATAGAGGTTTCCCTCAAGGATCTACTGGGCCTGGAAAGCCACTATACTTGAGAAATAAGGAATATAATAATCCTTGTATCTGAATTAGAAAATAATAATCTTTGTTTAGCACCAAACCACCTCCCTTTTCAGTTAAGCATGTAGATGACAACACTGATTTTTCTTATAGAATCTCGTAATTACCTGTTCCAGTCTTCTTCTAATACCGCAAGCATGGAGCTAACGGAAATGCCGTCATCGATATCTAACGACTATATAAGCTAGCTCTTGGAGAGAGATTTTGAGCACGTGGTTTGTATGAAAATATTTGTTAGTTATTCTCATTTGCTATAAGTTATTAACTTGCTTTTTTCATATGAACGACACATTGAGTCATGCTTATACGAACTATATATCATGAGTTAAACTTGACATAAATCACCTTGGGCCTTGATATCAGCACATGACCAATATTTTAAAAAGCGCGAAGCGCGACGAAGCACCGAGTCCAAGCTTCAAGTTCTATAAGCTTAAACGAACTTAGGACAATTTTAAGCGTAAAAAAGTATTTTTTATTTTTAAATAAAATTTAATTATTTTAAACAAATAAATAGATCAAATAATACTTAAACATGAATTTTTCACATGCATGTTTAGAAAGGCAAAAGTTACAAAGTTTATAATATCCATTAATTTTCAGTTTTCACAATAAAAGAACATAAAAAACTAGATATTATCTAATTCCTTGTCTGATTCTAATTTGATCTCCTCATCTTCATTCATCTCATCTTCTGTATTATCCGATACAAACTCGTTTTCATCGGACTCCCCTATAATATTAGCATTAATGTCTCTTGTTGGCTGTAAAGTGTCAATCTCTACCTCAACTTCATCATCACAACCCTCAACTATCCAAGATTGTGCCTTGCTACCATCACGTGCAAGTAAAGTCTCTAATTTATCCTTGCCCTTCTTCTTGTTCATCAATCTTGTATTAAATTGGACATAAACATCTCTTGTAGCATCTAGTTTATGACAGATTATGACTTTTCTCTCAAGAGTTGAGAGACGCTGTGTCTCTTCGTTTTCTCTAAATTTTTTTTTTTATGTTCTTTAAAAATTTACAAATCAATTAAAATTATAAATAAAAAATCGCACTTAAGCGCTATTAAGCGCGCTTAATCATGATTAATTTGGTCAAACATATTTTGATCACTTTTTTCCCCGCTTTCACCTAGAGCGAAGCTTTTCTTCCTCGCTTCGCGCTTAAGCGACGCATAATGATGCTTTTTAGAACACGGATCATAACAATGTCAATGACTGACTAAAGGCCACCTAAATCCAATAACAAAAATTAATAATAAAAAATTTAAGAAAAACATAATGACAATTTAAATCCGTATCAAGCCTAATTCATATATAATCGAGACATTCTCGACTTAACCGACCGGCCAAGCCACCTTGACAGAAAACGGTTTAACGCTTATTAGGTCGCACCAAATCAGTGGTCCGACTCGATCGTCATCTCTGATTGTGAACCTAACTGACTTGCTGAGTTGTAAACCTACTGATTCACAACTAAATTTGGATAGATTCATAAAAGGAAAAAAAAAAAAAAAGGAAACAAATTGATTTGGATGTATCGCGAACCTTTTCAGTGATTTAATTCGATCCGTTACCCCCAAAATATCTCTGGTTGAGACAGACGGCGTTACGTTACGTCGACCGTCCGATCCATCTTGATCGTCGTCTATAAACTGTTTTCTTTCCAAAGGCGGTACTGCCTCCGCTGCTGCGCTGCGACCTTCCAATTTTAGCCCCGAATCGACCCTAATCTCTTCACTCCTTCCCAAACTTGCCTTTAAATCATCTCTCTTCGTTTATTTAATCGCGACTTCGGTGGAAACCCTAAAAAAAAAAAAAAAAAATCCTTCTTTTGTGGAATCTTTCTTCTTCTCCAGTAGGAAAAGATCAAAGAGGGGTTTCCGGCCATGCTCCAGAGTCAGTTCTCCAGCATGAGAGGTCCGATCAAGGCTCTTGAAGCAGACATAAGCCATGCCAATGCCCTGTATGTGATCGAGTTTCGATTTTTTTTTTTTTTTTTTATCGTAGCTTGTTTGCTTTTCCCCCAAATTGGTTTTTTGGTATGTTATTTTGCTTGTCCTTTTTTGTAATCGCTTGGCTGTTGATATAACAGGGCGGATACTATTCAGAGAGCCTATGGTGGTGCTTGCCTCCACATGAGGTTGTCTTGCAACAATTTGGCACCTTTCTTCATCTTCCTCATGCAGTGCATGGATTGTACCTGTTCTTATAGTCTTCTTAGTTTTTTGGGCATTTTCCAGATTATAATTTACAAGGTCCTAATCTCTTATTGCTCTGCTGCATATGTTGAACGATTGACATCTAATTATTCTGTTTTTAGTGTTGAGTTGGTTGGTGTATGCTGTGCAGGTTTATGTGGATGGAGAATCATCAATATCGACTTCTGAAAGGCGTGCCAACCTAAAGGAATTTTATGGTCATCGATCTGTAATTGATGTCTTTGTATTTATTTCAATGTTTAGTTTCGGTTCGTTGCTGATATTGATTCATTTTTGCAGCTGTTATTTATCCTTCTCTTCAACAACTTGAAAGCAGCATGGTCGATGGGGAGGCGTGCAGCGAGAGTGGCCGAAATAAGGAGATTGTTGGGATGAAGAGGATGGAAGACTGGGAAAAGTTTTCCGATGATGATTTGGATAGGGAGGATGAATGCGGGATATGCCTGGAGGTGTGCAGCAAGATGGTCTTGCCTAGCTGCAGCCATTCCATGTGCTTAAAATGCTACCGCGATTGGTGAATGCTTAATCAAAGCCTACTCATTCAGTAAATTGGTCGTCAAAGTTCACTAATTCTGTCCATCACTTCATTTTACAGGAATGTGAGATCTCAGTCGTGCCCTTTCTGCAGGGGAAGCTTAAAAAGAGTTCGCTCAAGAGACCTCTGGGTGCTTACAAACAATGAAGATATTCTTGATACCATGACTCTCGAAAAGGATAATGTGAGGCGCTTCTACTGCTATATAGATAGTTTACCCTTGATGATTCCTGATAACCTTTTCTTAGTCTATTATGATTACCTAATCTAGCAATTGGATTCAGGAATCATTTTATATGAACAGTGTTAAAGTCAACCATCCAAGGTAGATTGAATTGGGTTTGGAAGAGCTTAGTTTGATCTGAAAAGTCTCTTCCAATTGTATAGTTGAATTGCATTATGATGCATTCAAGTACATTTGTACATAAAAGTTGCATTATGATCTTTAAGCTTTGTTTTCTTTTTCCTTTTCCTTTTTTTTCACAAAGTCTGGCAAGCTCTTGATGTAAAAAGTTAAGTTCGTTACATGCTGATTACTTTGTCAAATGAGCTTTGTTTCTAGTTTTCTACTGTGTTGGATTTCAATAAGCTTCTAATGTATCATTTGTTCATAGAAGTGTGGAGACATACCTTTCTAATAGTGTTGGCATGTCCATTTGCTCAAACTACGTTATAGAGAGTGTTCCTTGGGTCGGTAATGAAAGTGGAAAATAATGAAGTGTTGGAAGTTAAAATCCCATTCAAGATTAATTTGATTGGCTTGGCCAATTAAAGACTAACAGAAATATAATAGTTGATGGTCCTTCTTACAAGTTCGATAATTGCATAATCTGATGTACATATAAATTGTTTAAACGAGCTGTTGCATTAACCCTATTTCACCAATGAGCTAATTTTTTTTGTCTTCTCATTGAAAGATGAAAAGCTTTATAATCTTATTCAGTTTTGTTATTTATCTAATCAAGGCTTATTCCACCACCATGTTATCAACTGGAATGGGATCAAAATTTAAGCATGAAATGTGAGAGTGAAGCAAAGAGTATTTCTATGCTCCCCTTTTGCTTGGCCTGACATGATTACTTCTTTAACATAGAATTAGTATTCGATGCTCCTTTTATCTTCAAAATGTTTAATCTTTCTACTCTTTAATCTCACTTGTTCTATCCCGGAGCGATAAGATCTATAATAGCCAATCCATGTGTACTTTGGACCATATGTGTGACTTGATCAGTGCTTAGAGAGCAATTCAACAATCATATAGAATGAGAGCCGAGTAAATAAGAGATTACCATCAACTTTCTACATGATGCTACCAATGAATGTAGCGTTGTTCGAAGATCCATGACGACTACACGACTTAAGTCGCGTCCAATAAATCACTCTTGCTTGAAATGAGACAATTTGGTAAACACCTTGATTCAATCACAAAGTTGTCCATGAGCTTAATCCTAAACAATATTTCTCTCATCAATAAAACCTCACCTTTCATCTCAGAGACAAAATGAGAGCCAAGTAATCGAGAGATTACCAAGAGTTTAATGAAGATGAAGCCTTCGACCTTATCCAAGAACTTGTATCCTTTTGGACTCTTATTCTACTTGAGCAAGGTAGATTAGGGAATGGTTTTGTAAGACCTTAATGCCCAAAATACTTTGTAAAGTCTTATATACAAAGCCCTTAATTATTACCTTTTAGTTGCCTCTAATTCATGGAAAAAGTCTCCAATCAACTAGAGTACCAAAGATAACCATTTAACTGACTTTATGTTAGTCCATTGCCTAGTTGATTGACTAATAGATTAAACATTGAATAGAAATAGTTTAGCAGGTTAAGTCCATCTTGACAAACTAGATAAATTTTAAGTTTTTAGATTCATCAATTTTCATTCATCTTCGACAACAATCTTAAAGCAAAGATTGTCTAACGCAATCGAAGCATCTTCCATTCAATCCCCTCAAATCGGATAATTATCGTTCCAACAACCATGAGCAACTTTGTAGCTTAATAAAACTTACCACATTATCCACCCACTAAACACATTAATAACGTTACTAGCTTAGAGTTTGTTATAAACAAAGTGATATTCTTGCATCCTTAATGATGCAATCTCAAGGTCTTTAGAAAAAGATAAGAAAATGTCTGGGACTAATCAAGATTCTACAAAGTAAAAGGGCACAAGAATAAATTAGGTCAAGTGGCATAATCTTAACACACCTATCATCCTTTGAGTATAAGTGTTTGTTGTCTTCAAGTAAACCCTTTTTTTCTTTTAATAAAGTGACAACCTAAAAAATAGATGCTTACCAGCTCATCATGAAATATAATTAATAAGCCATTAGAGGTGACCCATGTGTCAGAAAATTCCTTGAAAACTACCTTATGTCTAACTTGACCAATTTAATTATCAAGTAATGGAGAACCTTCAAAAAAAAAAAAAATAAAAAAAAAATAGATCCGTTATCTTAGCGGCCCCCCTAGTGCCGGCCCCACGGATATGGAGGGAGGTTCATGCAGATACACAAACCATAGGCAATGGAGAACCTTCAAAAGAAAATACACTTGATGAGCTAAAGCGCATATACTTAATGAGTTATTTATGCTTATTATTTGCTTAAGTTATATGTTACTCTCATAGTATTATAATCATATTCTTGTTTTAACTTATATACTATATGATTAGTGTTATCCACTTGCTTATTGCTAATATCGGTCTGACCGAAAATACCTCCTCCCTCTATGAGGGGTGTTCCAGCTAATAAGGCCGATCGAGGGTACAACCCTTGTGTTGATTGAAATTAGATATGGGCATCTATAAAAGGTATTCTTGACAATGAGATCGACCAGGAGCATATCCCTTGTGCTGACTGAAACTGATCGGGAGCATAATCCTTATGACAATTGAAAATGCTTTGAATAAAGTTGCTCTGAAAATCCGATGCTCTTCTATTTTACATAACTCAAAGCCTAGGAGTTACATACCCTAAGAACCTCATGGGTCGACCCTATGGACTAGACCTATATATTATGTCCTAAGGGCTTCATAGGCCAGCCCAACATAAAAAAGCGCAATAGTTGACTTAAAACACTCCGTATATTTATATAATAAGAGCATCCATATTGGCTACCCTATCCAAAGATTTTACTTTAAATTTTGGATAGGGCAGCTAAAAAACCTTTGCATCAGCTACCCTATCAATTCCTTAAATTTAAATTTGATGAATAATGTTTCTCTAAATTTAGAGAATGAAACTTCTACCCTAAAAAAAAAATATTTCTTTTTAATCTCTTTCCTTCCACTTATTCTTTTCAATCTCTTTTCTTCCACTCATTCCATAAATATAATAATAAAAATAGAAAAAAGAGAATAAAATAATAAAAAATTAAGGCTAATGGAAATTTTAGGATAATTGATATAAGTGTGTAATGAAAAGTGATTGTTTAAATTTAATACAGTAAGTTATTTACCTTAAATTTTAGATATAGTGATAGAGAGATTGATGTGGGGTGCTCTAAGCACAATAGTTGATTGATCGAACAAATGTCATTGTTGGAAGCCAACTATTGTATCGCTAATCAACTAAAATTCCTCTCCAATTGAATAGAAACCATATTTAGTCATTGGTGCTTGAACATAAACATTCTATTCATCAAATGTTTGCACACAATCAACTCTACAATCGACTAAAATTCTCTAGTTGATTGAACTCACATTCAATTGACTAAATCTAATTGGTGTTTTCTCCTTCACTTAGCTTGCACCCCTAGAAACCTATGCGAAATCTTAGGACTGAGTTAAATTACATACTACCACTACAAAAAACTAGTCATTTAGGGACAAATTTAGCAATGAATTTCAAAAATAAATTCGTTGCAAAATGCTTTTGCAACGAAATTTGCGACGAAAAAATATTCGTTGCAAATCAGTCGCCCCTAAATTTAGCGACAAAAAACTGAAAATTCGTTGCAAAATTTGTCTCTGATTTTGCGACAATTTTTTTTTTGTCGCAAACTTCTCTTCAACCGAAAATCTATTTTTTGCAACAAAATTCTAAATTCGTTGCAATATGCAATAAAACCAAAATTTGTCGCAATCTGCAATGAAAACTGAATTCGTCGCGATTTGCAACGAATTTTAATATTCGTTGCAAATTTCAACGAATTTAGAATTTCGTTGCAAATCTAAGAAAAAACTGAATTCGTTGCAGATTTGCAACAAATTAAATTTTCGTTGCAGATTGCGGCAAATTCTCAATTCGTTGCAGATTGCGACAAATATTAATTTTTGTTACAAAATTTCGATAAAAGCATTACATTACGATAAATTTGCAATAAATCATTTTTCGTCGCAAAATTCGCTGTAAAAGTAATAAAAATTATCAATAATTTTTCTTAAGAATTATTATTGGGTATTAATTTTTTTTTTTTTTTATAATCTAGGTATCTAACTCTTATGATGCAACTAATTCTGAAGGTGATCGACCACTCCCATGGAAGTTTCTCATCGACCACCATGACAAATTGAGAAGTGCAGATGAGTCTTGACGGACGGACAACCCAGCATCACAAGTAATACAAACTCCACAGATATTAGATGCCCTTTGTGAGATTCCAACCCTCATTACTTAAGAAACTCACTCTAGCATTTACCATCACACCCTATCCTCAAGGCATATTAGATATCAAATATTGGAGCAAAGGATGAACCTGTCACCTTAGCGACCCCTTAGGGCGGCCCCATACTATATGGAAGGAGATAAATCAATGAGGGACATTTGTCCTAGCACAGTGGTCCTTTACATGAGAAAGGTCAGACACCTAACAAGGATATTAAATATCAAATATTGGAATAAAATGTGATATCGCTCACCCTAAATAATCTAGTTTCGCTGGTCTCATGACAAGATACAGGCAAGAAAATCACATGAGATATTTTGTCCCGACATTGTGATCCTTCATATAGCAGAGGTCAAATATTCAATAAAATATTTTATATCTATTAGAAATTGACCTTAAGATTTATTGAAGCAAATACTTATATAGATACTAAGTGCGCTAACTTATAAGGACACTATTAGTAATCAAATATTAGAAGATAAAGGTGGTATCATTTACTTTAAGTAATCCAGTATCACTAATTCACTATCATAATTCTATCATAATTATAAGATATTATAGTAATAAGATATAGATACATAAATTATAAGAAATATTTTATTTTAACCTATCGAATCCTTTACCTATAAAAAAAATAATTAAAAATCTAATAAAATAGTGTACGTCTGTTAAAAATTAATCTTATAATTTATTAATATTTATTAGTTATCAAATATAATTCTGGTAAAAGGACGTCCATTCATTAAACATGGAGCGTTCGTTTGATTTATATACAACAAAAAAACACGTCCTTGGAGATTGAGACTGAAAACCAAGGAGCCCATGGTAAGCAAATCGGGTCGCCGTAAGGGGGAGTGGGAAATAAGACTACAACTTTTTGATTTTCCTTAACCTTCACATTTCAACCTACTGATCTACCACATCATAATTGGCCAAACCCACTCCACTCCTCTCCTGGCCCCCTTTGTCTGGTTGCACTCTAGTGGGTCCACTACCCCTCTGTGGTGCGTTAAAAGGGTACCTTTTCCCGAGAAACAGTAAGGTGTAGGTATAACTATCGGCACCCACAAGTTTGCCCTAAAACCACTTCCTCCACCACCCACAACGTGAAGCCGTGAATCGTGATCCAATCCTTTGCTGATTTTCTATTTATACCCACCACGGATCCATCTCCTTATCTCTGATTCCTCGCGATTTTCTCGTCTTCTAGTTTGATCTTTCTTTCTCGACCCGAGATGTCTGCCTACTGCGGCCAATATCATGGTACCGTTCTTTGCCTGTCGACTTTTTTTGTGTTGAAGTTGAAGTTTTTCTTCTTCTTCAGTGGATCGCTTGTGGATCTATAGATCTTTGTCTGCACGGCGGTGTTAGTTTTTCCTAAAGGAGGAACTTTTAGTTGGTTTAGTCGTTGGATTTCAATCTAGTCAGCGATCTGAATTTGTTTACTTCTGAAATAGAGAACTTTGGACTGGTTGAAGGTCCTCTTTTGTGCTTATTGACTTCGAGTGCTTCTGGTGCATGCTTCAGGTTTTGGCTTTAGGGGTTTTGAGATCGTTTCTGATGTCCTGGCACTGGAACCGCAAAAGGTGGAAACCTTTTTCGGTTTTACTTGTGGATCTTCATGGATTTATACTGTCTTGTGATTTTTTTTTTTATTGCTGTCTGTATCTGAATTGTTCTACTGTTGTCTGAATTTTTTCTTGCTTCCTCTTCTTATCCTTGCCTGAAAACAAAAAGTGAATGTTCTTTGTTACTCCCTCTCTGTTGTATTTTATCCTGAATATAAATATGATTTCTGAATTTTATGACAAGAATGGTTACAACATTGGGGGAAAAGTATATGTTCTAGTTCTACATGTTTTGCATAATTCTTTAGCTAAATAAGATGGTAGCCATTTTCCAGGAGCAATGAAATCTGAATTAGATCCGAGACTATAATATGATCAGGCAGACCAGTTGAACATGAGCTGACAATCCATTTCTTTGTGACTGACAATGAAATTGTTGTTCTTGTATGTTTTAAATGGAATAGAGTTTTAACTGGATTGATATGCTTGACACATGTGGGGATTGCCTTACTGCTTCTGAACTGATAGCTCAAGTTTCTTTTGAGACGATACACAGAAGTTGTCCGATCTTTCAGTACTATGCGAACTCTAACTGATGTTGGTGACAATTTAGGGTGGTTCTTCCAGATGCTTCAATGTTCACAAGATTTGCATGAAAGAAAGTGAATTGCCATGATTGTTGATGCAATTTATTTTTTCTTTTGTTGAATACTACTGCATTCTTTACCATATTTTCTCTCTTAGTATAACCTCCTTTCATGTATCATTCTTCCATTTTTCCTTTTGTCTTTTCTGGAATGAATACAAGTTTGTATGCCCTGATGTTGCAGATGAGCTTATTGCCAATGCTACTTACATTGGCACCCCTGGCAAGGGTATCCTTGCTGCTGATGAATCCACTGGCACTATAGGCAAGCGCCTTGCAAGCATCAACGTGGAGAATGTGGAGGAGAACCGTCGTGCACTGCGTGAACTTCTCTTTTTGACTCCTGGAGCCCTCCAGTATCTCAGTGGTGTGATCCTCTTCGAGGAGACTCTCTACCAGAAAACTGCTGACGGCAAACCCTTCGTTGATGTACTCAAGGAGGGTGGAGTCCTTCCAGGTATCAAGGTAGACAAGGGCACTGTTGGACTTGCTGGCACCAATGGTGAGACCACCACTCAAGGGCATGATGATCTTGGCAAGCGCTGCAAGAAGTATTATGAGGCAGGGGCTCGTTTTGCCAAGTGGCGTGCTGTTCTCAATATTGGCCCCAATGAGCCATCGCAACTGTCTATCGATGCAAATGCCAATGGCTTGGCACGCTATGCTATCATCTGCCAGGAGAATGGACTTGTCCCAATTGTAGAACCAGAGATCCTTGTCGACGGGTCACATGACATTGAAAAATGTGCTTATGTTACAGAACGGGTGCTAGCTGCGTGCTACAAGGCCCTAAATGATCACCATGTGCTTCTGGAAGGAACCCTCTTAAAACCAAACATGGTGACTCCTGGGTCTGAATCCAAAAAGGTGGCTCCTGAGGTGGTTGCTGAGTACACTGTGCGTGCTCTCCAGAGGACTGTTCCTGCTGCTGTGCCCGCCATTGTTTTCCTTTCAGGAGGACAGAGTGAAGAGGAAGCTACCTTGAACTTGAATGCTATGAACAAGTTGAAGGGGAAGAAGCCATGGTCACTTTCTTTCTCATTTGGTCGTGCCCTGCAGCAAAGTACACTCAAGGCATGGCAAGGGAAGGCAGAGAATGTGGAGAAGGCAAGGACAGCCTTCCTTGGCCGGTGCAAGGCAAACTCAGAGGCAACTCTTGGCGTCTACAAGGGTGATGCTGCTGGAGGTGAAGGCGTCTCAGAAAGCCTCCATGTCAAGGATTATAAGTACTGATCGAGCTTGTTCATTTTGAAACTGAATGTCATGCGGAGGACATGCAAGTTTGAGATATTCGCCAACCTAGGGATCTTTTCTGTTGCTGCTTTATGTGCTTCTAAATAAGTAGGGTTGCATTGTACCACTAAACTTAACAATGCTTGGATATTTGTTCTTTTCACTGCACATTTGTATTCCCTACATGACTGGTTTTGGTCAAGTTTGGTTCTGTTTGGTTCAGAGATGCCGCGTTCTCTTCTTCACACTGAAATGCTCATTGTTCTTATTGGCTAATCCTTCTGGTTTGAATGATCACATTCTCTTTGGTTCATTCAGGAGGGTCACTCAGACTGTCCTAGAAACTCAAGATGAGATATACCATGGCGAACAAATTTCATTCTTGTTTGAGTCACTAATACAAATTGTTCTATGTAGGCTCTCCCGGTTGACTATCTAGTTTCAATCTCATGCTTGCCTCACCATGGTGTTGCCAATAGATCAAAACCATACAAGAAGTTTGTGGGTTTTTTACTATAACAGCAAAGGATGCAACATGTATACAATCTGTTGGTGCTGATACATCTGCTTGGATTCTCACCTAACAAATTAGCATTCATCTAACAGCAGCATAATGAAGGACTCTGTTCCCAGCACAATTTTGACTGGAAAGTATTCATTCATCTACATCAAGATATTTAGGGGAAAATACAACCGCATGCTGAAACTAAAACAAATCAACAGATCCTGCAAGCTAGAGATAAGTTTTTCGAATAAAAAACCAAATCTGCTGCTTCACATATAAACTTTGGCATAAGAAAAACTGAACTTACTGTATTTGAGTGTGATGATCAGCATTTGAATGCTAAACTATAAAAGCAGTAACAACTAATGGCAGAAAGAAAGGAAAATATTATATATAAAAAACTTGCAAAAAACGGGTTGTATAGATACACTGGTAATACAAAATTCCAATGGTGGGCATGACCGAACACCATGGGTTTAAAGTGATCGGTTCATATCTTAGAAACAAGAAAGGGCAACAAAAGAATAATAGTACAGTAGACGTGTAGAATGCATCAACTAAAGGGAGAAAAAAAGGGGTCTATTACAGCATAGTGACTGCTGGCTCTCACACCTCTTTGGTTGGTGCTAATGAATACTTTCTTGACAAGTAGTTGATAAGTGAGCCTTTAGGATGGGGCTGTATTTTACCATATAACTTCTTCCATGCAAGGTCAGAGTAGCTTGGACCATTTTCCATAGACCTTTCAATCTGCAAGTTCATCAGAAAACATAATTTACGAAGTCCAATTATTATATTTCAATGTTGCATCATTTTTCACTTTAGATCAAGGATGTCAAACTGAGATTCCTTTCATGAATCGTTTAGAGAACTTCAGTAGGATTGTGAATGTTTCATCACAAGTTGTCAGGTCTAGTTTTCAGAAAAAGAAGATTATTTGTCTCTTTGCTTGGAATAATTTTTACATCCTAAACTATATAAAGTAATGGAAGATCCCATTGAATGTCAATATTATCAATTGCTAATAATAATTCAAAACAAAAAATATATTAGGTACACATCCCATATCCATACAGAAATATGTAGATTATTTCTATTTATTATAAAGTCATTTTATCATAATTTATAGAAAATGATCTAGGATCAAATTTTAGGAGTCACCTCTGACCTTCCACAATCACTCCACCTCCTTGACTTAGATGTCTGCTTCAAAATTTTGATATAGAGCCTAGACTCATATGAGAGATAGGTACAAAGAAGACATGGGCAGAATGTTGCCAATAACAGTATGCATTAGTGTGTTGCAAAAAGATGGCAATAAAAGGAAGAGTTCGCTGGAGACTTGCCCACATCTATTAACACCATCGTGGTCATAGTCTAAATCACTGCATTATAGCACCTCAATGAATGGGGCAAGCACAAATGATGATGTGGGCCAAGTTCATTTGGAACATTGCACATTGAGTCAAGGAGAGTGGTGTTTGAGGAGATGAGACTGATTATTTTGTAAAATTTAATTTGGCTATTGAGAATAACAATTTCTTGGCGCTCTCATCACCTTCCTTGGACGGATGTTTGATTCTTGTGCAAATAAAACTAGTGGCCTCCATTTCCCCATGTGAAGCTTGATCCAAAAGGATCCCAGATCCAAATGATCAACTTCGGGGACTCATCCCACATGTGGTATGAAGAGGCATAATTCTACGTTTGCTTACCATTTCACAATGAGTCCATTCCAAATTCATTGCTGATTAACTAGTGAAAAAGGTTGTATTTTGTCTTCTCAAGTGCTCCATGGTTTCTTGTCCCATCTTGTTGCAAGCTTATACATTTCCTTCACGACTGGAGTTGGCACAAACTTGATTAGTGGCATGCCAATGGAGAATTTAATACGACAAGTGTTTATGTTAAAAAAATTATGGCATTTATGTGTTGGTAAGTCTAGTTCCTAAACCATGATTGCTTTTGGGCACATGGTGACACATACGGGTAAACATGGATGAGAAATTCATCAATGTTGTTGTCAAGTGCAAATAATCCCCACAATATCTCTAGCAACTAGCATTAAATATGATTACAATCATGAATTTAGCTCTTCGACCAAGGCCATCTTAGGTACAATTACAGTGGAGGAAGAGGAGTGGAGGAATAGGAGATGACTAATTGCCTCGTCCTCCTAGCCCAATGTCATGAAATGACAAACTGAAGAAGTAACGCGAGAGAGGCTGACCTACAATCGAAGAATTGCAGGCCACCAATGCCAATATGTATGGCATGAAAATCAAGCCCTAAAGTGGGAGAAGTGAAGAAAGAGAAGAAGCTAGCCATCAAGGTTAGAGTGGAAAAAGTGGCATATCATCTAAGCAAAGGAGGTCATGGGCAAGAAGAAATTAAGGTTTAAAATTTTGCGTTGCGTCAAAATTTTAGTTTATGGCTGGAAAGATATGATTTTAGTACTATATCATGCCTTGCCGATATAGTTTTGGTGCTTTTTTTAATATAAATATAACAAAGGTCGCTCAGTGCACGAATCTCCGGCCAGTACAGTTTTCGTAAAAGGGTTGGACCACATTGGGTCTATTATACGTAGCCTTACCTTGCATTTTACATGAGGTTGTTTATGCGACTCGAACCCATGACCTCATGGCTCTGTGTCGGTGTCGATTAGTGTGACAAAACAATAAATTTTGCCTATGCCGACCGCCATGGCACAATATTTTATACCGTGGAAAAAGACACTTTATGAAATAAAACTAATGAATTGGATAAGATTTATAACTACCTTTAATTTTTCATGTCATCATTTAATGGCAATCTGATATAAATCATAGATGAATTTTTTTTTCAATAGATATGTTAAAATTAAAACATTAGGATATATTTGTTAAAAGTTGCAAAGATAAGATATTTTTAACAACCAAGCCCAATAAAACAACACTATCAGCATTGCAATCAATATTTATAATTAATCAAATTTATCAAGAATAAAGTAGCTAAGAAATTTTCTATATAAAATTTTGAAGAATCATCCAAGTCCATACTCAATTAATAAAATGAAATCAACTAAACAATCATTGACCTATCAATTTGTAACAATTTCTTTTCCACGTCACCTGGACAACTTTGATGCCTCCCCTCACTTCTTCGTCATCAGCAATCCCTCTTAAAACACGCTCACTTTTCACTTTGATCTCATATATCCCCTACCACATCTTTATTGTGGGTTCTCTCCCTATAGCTCTAAATCCATCTGTGCCAGTAACCTATATGACTCTTCCTTATATCTAAGCTAGGGGTGACAACTTAGTAAGGCTGTACAAATGTGTCATAAATGAATCTCATCATTCTACTTAAAATAAAACTATAAAATGATAAATAGCTAACTAAATATTTTAAACCATCTAAACAATTAGGTTAATTATATGGCATTATAATTATCAAAGTTATTTAAAATTAATTTACTTTAAATAGGTCAATTCATGTTACCCATTTATACATTCAGGTTGGTGTTACATCAATCTGGGATTTTTCTATTTATTAATCATATTTGGATCGGGTTGGATCATGTTGTGTTATGGGATCGTGTAATATTGCCAATCCTACTCCAAGCAACACCATCCCTCCCTCCCTTTGCTTGTGGATGTCATACATCCATCCTTCTTACAATTACTGAAGCAGCTAATCCTCCACCTCTCCATATTTGCAAGAGCCAAATTCATTAAGGGGGCGTTTGGTTCTCTCCTAGGAATCGGAATGGGAATGGGTATCATAGTATTATGGAATGGGAATGAGTATGAGCTTGGATATCATTCTTAAAAATGATGTTTGGTTAGTTAAATATTTTCAATCGGAATGAACCTAAATTTCCTTTTTTACCCTTACAGGAAAATAAGAGAAAAAAATAGATGGGAGAGAAAGTTGAATGTGAGAGAAACATATAATGAGAGAAAATGATGAGAGAGAAAGTGTGATCAGAGAGAAAATGTGTTGGGAAAAATGAAGAGAGAGAAAGTGAGGAGAGAGAAAGTACGATGAGAGAGAAAGTGGGATGAGAGAGAGTGATGGGAAAAAATGAAGAGAGAGAAAGTATGATGAGAGAAAATGATAGACTGAGGAGAGAGAAAATATGCTGAGAGAGAAAGAGTAATGAAAAAAATGAAGAGAGAGAAAGTATTATGAGAGGAAATGAAAAGTGAGGAGAGAGAAAGTATGATGAGAGAGAAAGTGGGTTGAGAGAGAAAGAGTGATGGGAAAAATGAACAGAGAGAAAGTGTGATGAGACAAAATGAGAGACTGAGGAGAGAGAAAGTTGCTGAGAGAGAAAGTGTGATTAGAGAAAATAAAGAGAGAGAGTGTGATGAGAGAGAATGAAGAGAGAGAAACTGTGATGAAAGAAAATGAGGAGAGAGTATGCTAAGAGAGATTGAGGAGAGAGAGAATACGATGAGAGAAAAAGTATGATGAAAAAAATAAGGAGAAAGAGTGTAATGGGAGATAAAGTGTGATGGAAGAGAATGAAGAGAGAGAAAATGAGGAGAGAGTGTATGATGAGAGAGAATATAGAGAGAAAATGATAGAGAATGTGTGATGAGAGAGAATGAGGAGAGAGAAAGTATGTTGAGAGAGAAAGTATGATGATAAAATAAGGAGAGAGAAAATATTATGAGAGAGAACAAGGAAATAGAGTGTGAAATTAAAAAAAATTGAACAAATATACTAAGGGTATTTTTGTCTAAAACTTAAATCGCATTCCTATTCCATCAAAACCTAAGGGAGGGGGTGAGTTTCATCCATACCCAAGTTTTTGGGTTTCATTCCAAAATCTTGATTCCATTCCCATCAACCAAACACAAGGTTTGGGAATGAATCCATTCCCTCATTCCCAAACCCATAAACCAAACGTCACCTAAGTCCACAAACACAGTTAAACTCACTTTTGTCATGGATTATATTATAATCCATTTGAAGAAATACATCTGCCACAAACATTCCAGAAAAAGCAAGGTATACATACAAACGTACATACATGCATGCATTATATATATATATATATGCCGCAACGGTAAAGTTGTTGTCATGTGACTAAAAGGTCACGGATTCGAATCCTAGAAACAACCTCTTACAAAAAACAAGGTGAGGTTGCGTACAATGAATCCTTCCCCGGGGCCCCGCATGGCGGGAGCTTCGTGCACTGGGCTGCCCTTTTATATATATATATATAAAATAAAACTTTGTCTTTGTGGATGGGAATCACAGACATAAGAATCACCAAACCTCCACACCTCTCTCAGCATCCAAAATTGTTGTAGAAGCACACAGGATTAATGACTTCAAACCCAGAGAAGCATCTAATAATGGCAATGTGTGTTGGATATTTTTCCTTTTCTACACTCCCACCGTTTCCCAATTCTGCTCCCACCTCTCCTCATTGTGTTCCTTCCCTTTTGCTCATTCACTGTCCTATTCCACTTCCTCTTTTGTGGGTGGGAGTTAGTATGTATTCATATCTAGAGTATCTAATAATGAATCAACAATGCCATTATTCTAAGGAAGATAACTAGACGGCATCAAGAACAGTCAATCAGGAAGTGAACATGTCTCAGCTATAACAGGCACTTCTACTCATTTGTCAATAGACTCAAGATAATATTGTAGTAAAATTAGCTCGCTCAATAACTTATGCAGACTGTTGAATCTGAGTAACTTAAGGTCATTATGACTAATGTTTCCCTTTAAGGTATTATTTATGATAGTATCCTGTGTGGTGCAAGTTTAGCAAATGGCGTGTCACAAAAATAACACATTTTACAATTTCTTATAGAATTATCTAGTATTAATCAATTAGTTGGCTAAGTAGAGGATAGATATGTTTGATTTGTACTGAATAAAAGAAAGTTACATGTAACAGCTTTATTGTTGGAAAGATAATCAGTTGTAGATATTTAGTCAAGTACCTTGCTTATTTTTCCATCTTTCAAGTGATACCGGATACCAGACCAATTTATAGATTTTGAAAAATGTGAACGAATTGCGGAGATTGGATACCAGAAATTATCAACTAACATTGCTAGAAACACCTGCACAACAACCATATACACAAGTAGAAGTTAGTCACTTTAACTTCCAAAACCTTACTATTGTTTATAGACAGAATTAATTGGATTAAAATGCTAGAAGTTCTTACAAATCCCCATTTGTACGAATCAAGTGAAAGAGTTGCCCCTTCTGGGGATAACATGTTGCATAGTTGAACCTCCACCTTAGTTAAACTCCACATTGAAAGAAGCTCTATAACAGTTGATATAAGCAAGCCGATAACTAGCAATAATCCTGAACATATGCAAGACATAACATTGTTCATTAGTTATTACATAATAAGTAATTGTTCAAAAGAACAATATTTTATGTAAATTACCTAAAAGATGACAAAAAAATTTATAGTTCAAAAGTTTCAAATTTAGTGAATTAATTTTCTAGTGGCTCAAGAACCTATTACAGCCATCCTCTATAGGATGGATAGCAAGGTCCCTTTTGGTTCGGAAGTCGCTGGTTGATTACATCAAGAAAAAGATAGCTCACCGGTGTACGAGGAAGAGGATTCCTTAGATAAAGAACCAGTATTTGGTGCTCGTAAGAATGCTGCAACATGTATGAGTGCCATAAAATATGGCAACACAAATCCCCAAGATAGATAGCAATGTGTAGAAAACAATGCACGGTTCATCATCCAGTTAACCTCTGATATATAGGATTCGAGAACAAATGTTTGCTTTCTTAGGTAATTCCAGTATCTACGTTCAAGAGATACAAAGGGTGAGCTGATCCTGGAAAGGTCTTGAAAATTTTCCAGCAAGATGAGGCTACAAACCTTGGAAAGCTAAGGTCACTTGCAAGGGGATGGGGGAAGATAGCAACAGGTGGTGACCAAATAAGTCTCTTATGTTGTCCTGCAAAAAACAAATTATATAAAGGTCATTTTAGTCCATCCATAACTATATAGTATCAGTAAGATATATAGTATTGGTAAGAGGTGTTAAAACAAAAACTACCTACAATGAACCACGCGCTCAGGAAAAATGAACCATGCGCAAATTCAAAATCTTTGATTTTTTTAATATCATTTCAAAAGGAGTAAAATTCAAGAGAGAATTACAAAAGTCATTTTCAAATGATCGTACATTCAATTTGGAATACAATGTCACTATTTGGATCTTTATATCACACTGAAGTGTATCTGGTATCTATTACAAAGTGACATGAGAAAAAGAAAGAAATGTCTTTAGCCAAAAATTCTAATGTTTTTCCATGAAAAACGGAAATGTAAAAGAAAAGTAACAGAAACAAGATATGTATATGTCATGGCATCATTGATTTAAGTGGTTTGATTAGGGTTTAGGGTGCCTTTTTTATTATTGCTTCACCAAGTTAATCACCACTTTGACAAGTATCTGATAGTCTAGAGTACAAAGGAGTCACGAAGGAAGCACTTAGGAAAATCTTTTGCTATTATTTATGAACTACTGATAGTGAACTCCAGACCCGAGGTCTTTGTAATTGTCACTTAGAACTACGAAGTTTGATGTTTTCTTCACCCCTAAACATGTTGAAGTGGGATTATCTAAACTTCAGTATGACTTGTAGGGTTGGCCCCCTGACCAGAATGGTAGTCATGAATAAAGATTCAGTTTGAAGTTTGGATATATATTTTGTAGGTGTCATACTGGTCTGGCCACAGATCAAGAGCAAATTGGCCCAAGCTCCCTTTTGTGAAAACTTGAGTTGGGAAGCATGTAAACTCTCAAACACTACCTGCAACAACAACAACAACAACAACCAAGCATTTTCCCACTAGGTGGGGTCGGGTGTATGAATCCTTTTACGTCATTGAGCTCTATCTCTTATTATATCATCATCTATATTTAAATAAATTTTATCTTGTTTTATTGTTGCTAACCAAGTCTTTTTTGATCTTCCTCTTCCTCGTTTGATATGCATGTTTATCATAGTTTCACTCTCAAACACTACCTGCAAGTAAGTAATTTCCTGTGTTCCTAGGATAGACTTGTAGAACTACAGAGTGTTATTTAGGGCTAAGTTACCATGCGCTAGAGGAGCCAGAGGAAGGAGGTATAGTTGTTCAAGGTGCAAAATCACTATTCAGCTAGCTATCCACTTGTTTTATCCAACTTGGTTTATAACAGTACGGTACCTGAGTTCCTGCCTGCCAGTATTGACTAATTATACTAGCTAATCCTGAATGAAAATTTATGGCTTATCTTGTGCTGCACGATGGCAGACTGTGCTCATGTTGCCCATGTTGAGCTATAATAATCTTGTACTGTCCTTCACTGCAAGGTTCAAGGATCCCAAATTTCCAATGGCTTGTGGTCACTGGTTGACAACTAGGTCACTTTTTGGACCCATTCTCCCATCTCTAAATTTCCTAACTAGCCTTCTCCTCTGGCTACTATCTGAGCATGTGTCTACATTCGACATATTGGTCTTTGTCAGCAAGTATCTTGATGAGGGAGTGAAAGAGATCAAGATTTGATCATCTTGTTCAAGAAGCAATGGGATTTCTATAAGTTTCATTCATTTTATGTGGCAAAAGGCAATTCGCTCGCCCCAGCACCCCCGCCAACCCGTCCCTAGGCCAACACAGAGGAAGTAAATAATGGGTGGCTACTAGCCATTAGTGCAAGTGGCCAAGGCATAGGGGAGGGCATGCTCAGACGCGCCGAGTTTCGACCCAAGACCTCATGTGCCAACATCCCATGCCTCAACCACCGCACCGTCCCGAGGGGACAAGTTTCATTCATTTTAGATACTAGATGAGAAGGTGACAGAGATCAAAATTTGATCCTCAATGAGATTTGCAGTGTCATTCATGTTTGATGCTAGACAAGACCAACAAGGACAAGTATCATGAACTCATTTACTCCAACAAAAAGGATAATGTTTCATAAGCCAGATGTCAGTGCATCAATATAATATCAAGATATGCAATACAATATGATTTTGAACAATAGTGGAGTGCAAGAAACTGTTGCAGAGTACATAGTAGATGATCACTTAGAATGATGCTAACTTCAAGAGAGCTAATGACCACTAGTGTTATGATCTAGAATTTCCTTATAAATTATAAATTCTTTTGTTGCAATTAAATTAACTTTGGTTTATTTAGTGATACTTGGTGTTGTTTGAGTTTCTCTTCATTATTATTTTTGGGATATTAAATTGAGGTTAAAACCTCCCTTAATATAAGGATTTGATCCTTGGATGGAGTTGGGTTTGTTCAGATTTGAACTAGGGTTGTTTGGGCCTTAATAGGTTACATTCAGTTAGGCTTCAAGGGGTTCAAGTTCAAGTTTGATAGTATAAAGTTAGCTTTAGTGACTGGTATAGGATAAAAAGTGGGAGAGGAAGGAGTAGGCACCCCCAACCATGAGATTGAGGATTCCATGCAATTCTTCTTGAACATTCGAAAGGGTTGATGTCCCCTTGGTTTCCTCGCAACCCTCTTCTCCGTCCAATCCTCCAACCTTGTCACATCTCCTTTCTGAAAAATCACCATCCTTTGTTAAAACATTATTGCCACCTTCTGCACCCACGAGAACACCACTGTTGTTTTATTTAGAGCCCAAAACAGTGGACTCCTTTCAACCCTCCAGTGAGTAGTTATAGTTTTGACTCTCATTTGGAGAAAGTTGGAGCATTTTCCCTGAAATTTGGCATTCTTGTAGCCTTCTTTGTTCAAGGGAAGCAACAGGGCAGAGTTTTTGACATGTGCATCTTGCATATTTGAAGCTATAATGAGCAAGGTTTCACCTTCTTTCAAGTCCTTTCAACACTCTGGTGAGTAATAATGATTTTTCTTTTGATTTGGAATGAATTGGGAGCATTGTTCCCAAAGAATTAACCTTCTCGCAGCTCTCTTTGTTCAAGGGCAGAAGCTGCAGAGAATTTCCAACAAATTTGTGTATTAAGGGTTATAATACGTTGTAGACAAGTGTTTTTCTTGTGGTTATTATTGATATAGGATTCAAGTGAATTTTTGCACATTAAGCACAGGGAAAACTTTAGTGCAAGCCGTCAAAACTGTTAGTTAAGGACAATTGGAGATCAATTTAATTTCCTCATGATTCAGAGAACTCTCCTTCCTGCAATTTGTGTTTAAATTTCATAAAATCATGTTTTAACAAGTAGATACTCATGATGTGAGTGTGATATAAAAAAGAATTTCCTGGATCTTGAGAGTATTCTTCCTGATATGATCATCTTGAAGTGGATATTTTCCTGCTAGTTCTTTTTGAAATATGAAGAGATATTGATATCTTGATTTATCTAAATCTGGATTATAAAAGCAGTTAAACATGAACCAATTTATAGCAATACGGGATAAAACTTCATAATATGATTTCTTGTTGGATTCCAAATGCATTTGGTGATTTTTCTTTGAATCATAACCTTAGTAGAATTGGTTATCCTTGTAATCTAGATTTTCATGTTATTTACTTTCTTCAACTTGTATAAATAAGAATACAATGGGTATAATATGAATAGTTTGATGGATGGATAACAATAAAAGATAAAGGAGATCTTTCTTTGTATGATGAAGTATACTTTGGGTGGATGCTCAAACTATAAGGAATGTGACTACTGGATTATTGATAAAGGTGGAACTTTTAGCCCATATTAATAAAATTGAGGATCTTAAAGTAATCAATTGGAAGCACGGCTATATCTGAAAGCAAAGGAACATAAAAAACATAAAGGTGTGGCTAAAATGTTAAAGCCTATAGATAAATTGATGATGATAATTCATGATAAAAAATTTATGGTTATAGTAATTCATGATAATAATTTTATGATGATAACTCACGGAGATAATTAATGGCGATAACTTTATGGTGATAACTAATGGTAATATATTTCATTTTGACAAAATTAATGGTGACACTATGCTGATAAATTTATAGTGATTTTTTACTTGGTCATCATAGACTTGATTCCGATTTTCGATGGTTCCGACCCTTAACCTTAACTGTTCAAAACGGTGATGGTTCATAGTTCAGAACCGCCGGTTCATGGTTCGCGCACGATTCAAGATTATTATATTAAAAAAATTAAAATGGTTAAAAAAAACTTGTACTTATTTAAGTTGTCTATATATATCCCTTAGGGTATAAGGACTAAATCATAATTATTGATAAAAAAACTATCAAATAATTTAAATCGTTAAAAAAAAAATCCTCCCCCTTCCCCTTAATAGTTAGAACCATCAATCTAACATTGAGAATTGCTTTACACTTTTAAATCATACTTAAAAGAAATATCTTTCTAGGTATCAAAAGAAAATTAATGATTAGTTAACTATCATATATGAATATTAATTTGTTGTACTCTAATTGTTAAGTATTCTTGGTCCTCAACCAGGAGATATGGGTTCAAATCCCGGCAAACATCATATTTTTAACAAATTTTCATTAAAAAAACAAATAATAAAAAAAATCAACTGAAACCGTCGGTTAACCGACAGTTTCGGTTAATTTGACCATTAAACCATAACCAATCGGCCATTGAACCGTAACCAACCCAGCTGGGAACCGGTTCGATTACGGTTTAGGCTCGATAACCGGGTCAATAGGTAACTGGCCCATTAACCCAATTAAGGGTCCGACCCGAGGTCAAGTCTAGGCCATAATCTATAAATATTCCTTATTGATATGTAGGACATACTTTTGCTCATTCCCATTTTGTTGGCCACAAGGTTCACTTCGTGTAGCATAGTTGAGGTGGAGATTTTGTTCAACAATTTTATTTACCTAGGTTTCATTTCTAAAAGGTTTTTTAATAAATTTTTCCTAGGGAGACATTCACTTCATTTGTTGTAAAGAATTGGATGTTTATCTTATCCCTCATTTTATAACTTGTATTCTTATCATTATGTTGATTTGAATGTGTTCGCTTTGAGTTATGGATAGTTCATGATGTTGGTTTGATGATTTTGCATTTCCAAGTTGAATGTGGTTTTTTATTTGGTTTTTACGCATTGTTCAGTCTATTTGATGATGTGTAGTTCAATCCTAGGAGAAAATTATTGCAGCTAGAGGGTGTTAGTTTTCTCCTTGCCCCTTGAATAGTGATAGCTAGAGGTCAAATACTATTATTTGGTAGTAAAGAGGCTAGAATTACAGGCATCATCCTACTATAAGGATGATAGAAACAAATAAGAATGATAAGGTATGTATTATGTCTCACTTAATGTTTCAAGATAATTGCAAAAATCATGCAGTGCCATAGATCCACTTCATTAAAATAAAATAAAAAACTTGTTTCAGATGATCTATTACTAGAAGGATCTCATAGCAATTACCAGCGATTGCTGCAAGGGTCATGTCATCTGAGTATCCACCATCACTAAGCCCACTAACAACACCATATAAGTCTTTCCTAAAATCTTCTGCATGCATCTAGGATTTACACAAAATATAAGACTTGAATATGAAAGCATGTTAATTTCCACTTGATTGTGAGATGAGATGCCAAATTTACCATCATGCAGCCTCCCCACAAAAAGAAAGTTTTTCCACCAGTTGCGAATCCCATAGAGCAAGGCTAAAGTTACAGGTAAACAATAGAGTGCAAAAATAATCAAAACAATTCTTCAATATTAAATTAACTTGTACTGTCAAAACTAAAGAAAAACAAATGGCTCAATGTTGATATAATTTGATAAATTAAAACCCATGAACTAAAAATCAAGTTAAAACAGTGAGGTCTAAGCAGGTTGAACTTTAAGAGCAACAGTAAGGAAAAGACTTAGATTCACCTCTTTTACGTGAAAAAATAAATTAGAGGTTGAGATTGGCAGCACATATGAAGGGCAATACTTTAATAGAAGTTTATTTGAAGTAATGCTTACCAAATTTGTCTGTCAACACCAAGCATATTACAAAAGACAGATTGCTTAAATGGGATTTCCTTTCTAACAAACATCCATGTAGTATAGATCACAAGTTCAGCTTTTTTTTTTAGAAAAAATACATGTGGTATGTAAATGTAACAAGGATCTTGTTATAAGGAATTTAGTGATCAAGCTAAATTAGCTAATTATTTACCTTTTTTCTTTTATTATCTTAGAATTCAAATGAAGTTAGCACATGGCAGTTTTATGTTTTTAGTTATTAATAATAATTACAGGAAATGCTTATAATATGGTAAACAACATCAGCATATTCCAGCATGCACATGATACTATCATTCATGGAAGTTTGCAGCTAGTAGGAAAAGAAGACACGATAGAATGAATCAAGGCAGTTTTGTTAGTAGCCCGGATCATGGATGAATATCTATAGGTTGCTTCATCTCATTAAAGAATACTATGTTCAAATACAAGCAGATATTCACATCTAAGAGTGCATATAATAGGCAATGTAAAATTAGTTAATAGTAAAGCAGACAACCTACTAAATACTAAATAGATTCATAATAAAAAAGCATTAAGTTAATCCAATGTACTGTGTTGTCAGCATTAACTATGATCATATTAGGCAAGAATTTTTTTTGTTTGCAGGTTAGAACCTCAAGAAATATTCAATGACAGATGCTTAAGTAGTTGGCTATTTGATTATGATAGTCAATTGGTGTATCAGCTATTGTCATTGACTTACCAATGTCCACAGGAATAAAAAATATTTTATTTAAAAAACAAAAGATAAGTTATAAGATAGAGATAACTAAAAAAGCTGGAACAATTTGCTCTTGGCATGTCAAGTTAATGGCTAAATAATTTCATTTGTCAAACTTTTAGTAACTTTAACTCTGCTAAACTATAATATCATACATTTCCTTTTTAGCTTAATCTTACTAGACATTCCTTTTCTCTAATAGCCACCATAATAATAGTTATCTAGGGACTTTATCATGTGTATATAACTTTTATTGACATGAAAAAAAAAACTTATGATAGAGCTCCGAGACAATGATTTTAGTGGATATTGTAGAAGAAAAGGATATTTAGTAATTATATCGATTTGATAAAAGATATGTATTCATAATATAGCTAACTTATGAATGTGGGAAGTTATTATAAAGGATAAGACAAAACAAATACTAAGATCCAAAAACAAATAGGTATCAAATGAAAGAAAATTGATTGAGATGACATTCTAAGACTGATAGATTCAGTCTTTAGATCTGAATCTATTAGAGCAGAAGAAGGGTAGAGGAACAAAAAGATTAGGCAATGTAACAAATATGACTTAATTGATTAAGATATTAGTAGTGAAATAGCATTGCATAGAGCTAAAGAAAAGATAAAATTCATTAGCTGACCATGCTAGTTCAAACAATCATAACTTGCTGATGGTGACAATGACCTTGAGTAAATGAAAAGAATCATATCATGATATTGAACTCAAAGATTAACAGCTTTCTTCTGGTCAAGCTTTTCACAGTTGTAGAAAATACTTGAACTTGATTCTCCCTCTTCTCAGATCCTAAATTAATGTAAGTCAACTTGCTAATGGAATTTACATGGTTTTCAATGACTAAATTGATTAAACAATGTGTTTAATCATAGGGAACTACAACAGACCTACCACGATGTGAAGCCATTAATTATGTCATCTTAACAAGGCTGAATAACTCAAAAACAATCTTGTACTAATCAATGGCATAGAGAATTGGCAAGCCTATGGCTGCCAACTAGCCAAGCAGTGAGGCTCTGCTCGAACACCAATTGTCAAGCTAAAGTTTGGGCTGTTTAAATCATGGTTTGAAATCTAGTACCGTGTTGAGTGAAACGGTTGAAAGGTATCGTCCTGGTAAATCACTGCAACTCAATACCACTTAGCACCAAGGTTCAAAATCTCAAGCTGTGTTGTAGTTTTGGTCTTTGACTAAAAAGATATTGTTCCAGTATCACATCAATGCTCTGATGCATTGTGTCGGAGATAGATTAGAGGTTGAAGAAAGGAAAAGATGAAGGAAAAGAAGGAGACATTGTCAATGTTGAGAGGTATCGAGTTTTGGTAATTTAGCAAAATGATATGTTTTGACCGTATCATCCAGTATGACAAAAGATTTAAAACCATGCTTGACATAAACAGTGTATCTTCCTATGCTTCATCTCCTTCTTCAACAACTCCAATCCATTATCGGCACCATGCATTGAAACATCGGCACGATATAGTTAATGATTGTAACTTAGCACGATTCAAGATTTTAACCTTGGTTTAGATTCCATTCCTATTTAGAAGGGAGCTCATCAGAAGCTTGAACTCAGAAACTCATCCAAGGTTCTTAATTTTAAGTGAGAACGAAGCTCAATCTTGAAACAAATAAAATGGACTTTTTCCACGGATAAGTCAATAGAATGTCAAACTTACTATCACAAAATATAATCCTCAATCCAAGATGATACATATGGAACTCTCTAAGACGAATGAAGTGGAAAAGAGAAAAATCTCTCTATGTTATCATTAATATGTTTACATGTAGGTATTTATATACATAAAGAGAGAAAAGAAAAATCAATCTCAGTCAAGGGAATACAATCAAGATCAATCTCTATTCCAATAATAAAGGGAATCCAAATCAATCATAATCCCTATAATCAAAGGAATCTTCGGAAGTATTCAACATTCTCCCTCAAGCTGGAGAATATAGATCATATGCACCAAGCTTGTTACATATGTAGCCAATTCGGGGACCTCTTAGTGACTTAGTGAATATATCTGCTAGTTAATCATGTGAATTGACAAAACTAGTAGATATTTCTCCAGATATGATTTTCTCTCTAACAAAGTGACAGTCAACCTCAATATGCTTTGTCCTTTTATGAAAAACTGTGTTCGCATGGCGGTCTGGTTATCACATATAAGTGATACTTGTGTAACCTCTCCAAACCTTAATTCTTGAAGCAACTATTTTAGCCATATAAGCTCTTGACCAGCTATGGCCATAGCTCAATATTCTACCTCTGCTTGCCACAACATTCTGCTTTTTGCTTTTCCAAGAAACAAGTTTATCTCTGACAAATATACAAAATCCAGAAGTGGATTTTCTATCAGTGGGAGATCCTGCCCAATCTGCATCAAAATATCCTACAACTCGAGTATGTCCTTTGTCTTCATACAAAAGACTCTTTCCTGGTGCGCCTCTTATATATCGAATAATGCGAGTTACAACATCCCAATGTTCATTGCATGGAGAGTTGAGAAACTGACTTACTACACTTAACTGCAAATGAGATATCCAGACGAGTAACAGTAAGGTAGCTTAGTTTCCCTACCAATCGTCTGTACCATTCAGGATCTAGAAGAGACTCCCTGATTTGGCAGGAGCTTGACATTAGGATCCATGGGGTTGTTGACTGTCTTTGAGTTTAACATTCACGTTTCTTCCAGAATATCCATTGCATAGTTCCTTTAGGATATGATGATCCTATCTTTAAACCGTACTACTTCTATCCCCAAGAAATATTTGAGTTTGCCAAGATCCTTTGTCTGAAAATGTTTAAAAAGATGTTGTCTTACTTGTGAAATCTCGAGATGATCACTACATGTGATGACGATATCATCAACATAAACTACTAAGTAGATGCAACTAGTAAATGAGTGGTGATAAAAGACAGAATGATCAGCCTCACTCCGAGTCATGCCAAATTGTTGAATTACAGTACTACATCTACCGAACCATGCCTTGGGTGACTGCTTGAGGCCATATAAAGATTTCCACAACAACATACAAGACACGGAGACTCCCCCTAGCAACAAAACATGGAGGTTGCTTCATGTAGACCTCCTCGAGCAGGTCACCATGTAAGAATGCATTTTTATTGTCCAACTGATAAAGAGGCCAATGTCGAATCGCAGCAATGGACAGGAAAAGGCGCACAGAAGACATCTTGGTAACAGGAGAAAAAGTGTCCCCATAATCCAATCCGAAGATCTGAGTATAGCGTTAGCGACGAGGCGAGCCTTAGGTCGGTCAACTGTGTCGTCTGAACCATCTTTCACTGTATACACCCATCGACAACCAACAACTGACTTCCTAGGTGATAGAGGAACGAGGTCCCAAGTCCCACTATGCTGCAAGGCACACATTTCATCGAGCATAGCCCGTTTCCATCCTGGATGGGCAAAGGCATCAATTGCAGTCTTTGGAAAAGAGACAGACGACAAGGAAGAAAGACAAGAAAAGTAGGAAGGAGAAAGACGATGATAACTCAAGGAAATATAATGAGAAGAAGGATTCCGAGTGGAACTCATACCTTTCTGAAGTGCAATGGGAATATCAGACTTAGGGGACGGGACTAGAGCAAGAGGCGAAGGACTCGGCTCCAAAGATGTGTCTATGGCAATATCAGTGATGGGCGGCGGCAAAGCAGGGCGAGGGCGAGGGCGATGCCGATAAACCTGCAAAGGAGGAGATTGGGCTGGAGGTGATAGAGATGCCCCCGGAGGATAAAAGACTATCACTGGTGCAGGAAGAGAAGGAGAGAACTCGGATGGAGATGCGTGAGGCCCAAAAAAGGGAACCGAATCAAAGAACGTGACATTAGCAGAGATAAAGTATCAACAGAGAGTAGGGGAATAACACTTATACCTTTTCTGAGACCGGTGGTATCCAAGGAAGACACACTTATGAGGCCGGGAAGAGAGTTTGTCAATGCCAGTATCAAGAGCATGAGTAAAATATATAGAACCAAAGACTCTAGGTGGTAAAGGATAAAGAGACTGATGAGGATAAATTACATTATGAGGTATTTTACCTGGAGAGTTGAGGAAGACATGCAATTGATGAGATAATACTAAGTACAACGTCGCCCCAAAACTGATGAGGAACGTGAGAGTGGAGAAGAAGAGTCCGGGTGGTCTCGAGGAGATGATGATTCTTACGTTCTGCAACCCCATTCTGTTGAGGGATATGAGGGCAGGACGTGCGATGCAATACACTATGAGATGCTAAGAAGGTACGACACTAAGTAGATAGATACTCGTGTGCATTATCACTTTGCAAAGTTCGAAGAGAAATACTAAATTAAGTTTTGATTTCATGGAAAAAAGATTGAAAATAGGAAACAATTCTAAACGATCCTTCATCAGATATAACCAAGTATAAAGGGAAAAATCTTCTATAAAAGTAACAAAATATCATGATCCCAATGTAGAAGAAATAGGACTCAGACCCCAAACATTAGAATGAACCAAAGAAAAAGAGAACGTAACCCGACTCACAGTACGAGGAGAAAAAGAACTGCGAACATGCTTTCCTAATTGACACGACTCACAAGACAAACACTCTAAGTGAGAAAGACTAGAACATAATTGTTTCAACTTATCTAGACATGGATGCCCCAACTGAGCATGAATAAGAAGTGGAGATGTCATCGCCGAACCAACAAGAGAGGACTGTTGAAACCTGTATAGGCCATGAGACTCACATTCGAAGCCAATCATCCTTCCCGTACTCCAGTCATGTAAAGAAGCAGAAGTTTTAGTAAAAGAAATAACACAATCATAGGCCCGAATAAGTTGGCTTATGGACAATAAATTAAAGGGAGCTTCAGGGACATAAAAAACAATTATAAATAGAAAGAGACTAGAAAGGATGAACAATACCAACACTTGGGACTGAGTTTGGGAACCATTGGCCATAGTGACAAAGGGTAAATAATCGGAAGTAGAGATAGAAGAAAAAAGAGATTTATTACCAGTGATATGATCAGTGGCCCTAGAGTCAAGAACCCAAGGACCTGAAGAGCGAGATATGTCAGCAAAGGAATTATCAGCATGTGCGATGGTAGCAGTGGAATCTGAAGCCTGATGATCCTCATACCATTTCAGAAAGTCATCATAGGAAGGCAGTGGAGTCAGATTCGATGACAATTGTGTAGCGGAAGTTGAAGAAGTGACAGAACTCTGAGCGATCTGAGCAGCGCGAGAAGGTCGGCCATGGAGACTCCAACACTTTTCAATCGTGTGTCCCCGTCGGTGGTAGTGACGTCTTCTGCCACCCTTACGAGGTGGAGGTTTGTTGTTGTTTCGAGAGACCAAAATTGACGAGTCAACATGAATGGAAGGAGGCAACGTCAAGACTTTGGCAAGGACACAGAAGAGAGTTGCCCAGGTACTGTCCATGGTAGCTTGGGGCTGCCCAAGATCTGATCGTGAACATGAAAATAATATGTGGGCAGATCATATAAAGCCAGAGACATAAAAAATTTCTTCCGATTTTCAAGCTCTATAAAAGGAGTGGCCGCAGGTGGAAGTAGTTCATTGAAGTTACAAAGAAAACTAGAGATTGAACCTAGATAGGTAGTAATCCTTAACCTGATGAGCACAGAGGATGGTCATGAGATCTTCACAAACCTAATAGAGTCGCTGAGAGGTGTTTGTAAAGAGTTGTTGAGCCTGTGTCCAAACAAAGTTACAGGTTTTGTGAGTGTGGATGACATCCCTAAGAGATGGATGGATGGTGGCTCAGATAATGCAACACAACTGGGCGTCAACCTTTTTCCATAGAAGACAATCGGCGACTTGGATATTCTCTTTGGTGTGAGTGAGATGTGTCTCATAACCTTATCCAACAAGCCAAAGTTCAATGTGAGAGGCCCAAGAAGAGTAGTTCTTACCATCCAACTGCTCAGAAGAGAGTGGTGCATGATGTGGTTGGTAAAGATTGAAATATTTGACTTTGGAGTGTCGGAGAAAGCCATTGATCAGCTCGGTGAAAGAGGGCGCACGACGAAGAAAGGCTCAAGTGATGCAAGAAGATAGGTGCGGACGATAGAACTGCAAGAAGAATAATCTCTGCCGTCGCCAAACTACTGATCTCCCGAGCCTCTCTCTGTCGCCGGATTACAGGAGAGGACGAAAGACGGTGTGCTCACGACGCAGGAAAACACCGACGTAAGTTTGCAAAGAGGAGAGGAGGGTGGCAGCGTCTGACGGTTGTCAAAGAGGGGGCTACGATATGCGTGCGAAGAGGCGTGCGTGATGCTGCGGAGCAAGGAATGACGACACAGAAAAAAAAATAGAGTTTGTCTTTCAACCTTGCTCTGATACCATATAGAAAAGAGAAAAATCTCTCTATGTTATCATTAATATGTTTACATGTAGGTATTTATACACATAAGAAGAGAAAAGAAAAATCAATCTCAATCCCTATAGTTAAGGGAATACAATCAAGATCAATCTCAATCCCAATAATTAAGGGAATCTAAATCAATCATAATCCCTACAATCAAGGGAATCTTCGAAAGTATTCAACAGAAATAATGAAGCAAACTTGTCACCTTGTGGCAAACATCTTGTTTTGCCATCCTCTACCAAGGGTTGGCGCTCAAGCCGAGTGACAACACTAGACGAACAAAAAATGCCTAAGAGAACTTTTGTGATGTGATTCCTATGAGACGAAGGCTTCCACAACACGAGATGATGACTTTGATGACATGAGACAATGACTTCTATGAATCAAACTTGTTCATGATGTGCCATGAGACTTCTGATTTGCACTTTACTCCTCTTCCTCCTCTCCTCCTCCACCTTAGGTTAACGACCACTACAACTATCAACAAATCACATTTACAGTATTTGTCAATCTTTCATATGGAGACCCAAGCACCACTGGTGTATTGGGCAAATATGTATCGGTTGAAGGACGAGGGAGGCCTGGGATTCAGGGACTTGCGGGCATGGAACTTTGGTCAAGGTTCTATGGCAGATTCAGGAGAAGGAGGACGTACTCTGGATCAAGTAGGTTCATCACACCTACTTGAGTCATGGAGATCTTTGGACCTAGCAGACAACCCATTTAGATTCTCCTCTAATCAAGCGTTTGCTGCAGATACGAGATCTTATTCTAGAGGTTGTAGGTGAGACTACCACGTGGACAGGCAGATTGGTTTGCACATGATGGAGGGGTAGCCCGGGCGTATAACTTCTTCAAACGACATAGTCCTAGGATGTCGTGGGCCCGAATGGTGTGGAAGACTTATCTGCAACCAAGTCATGTAATCACTTTCAGGATGTTGGCACTGCATAGACTTCCCACCAGAGATAGGCAAGACAGGCGCTTGAGACACAGGAGCATTTGTTCTTCCTGTGCCCCCCAATTGCAGAAACTATAGTGAAGGATTCGAGGTTGGTTCCATATGTGCCCAGAGATGCCTTCATATTGTTGGACGCTTAAGAGTTTTGGCCAACACTACCGTGGGAGCAGGACGTTGACAAAAGGACATCACTTGGCCTTGTCATCAATGATACACTATGTATGGAGGGCACATAACCGTAGGATTGAAACCCCAACTTGGATCGAGATTTCAAATCATAGATGAGACTACTAATAGTTATGTAAATTAATTATTTATTTACACAATAAATAAGACTCTTTAGAACCACATAATAAATTAATCATTTATTTTAATATAACAAGCTGCCAATATTTTAAGCTAGGCGAAATGGATCTAAAAACTAAGTCTTATACAAGGCTCCACTTGTTCAGTTTTAAGGAAGACAACTGAACAAGCTGTTGTTGAACCATTCTTAGGGGTGTTAGCAAGTGGCCTTTTCTGAAAAAAAAAAACATAGGTTGAGGAATAAGAGAAGAAATATCCAAATCTATGTTCTCCTCCAAATCTATGTTCTCCTTGTGGCTAATGGCCACAATATTCATTCTAGGAGTGATCCAGGAAATTTAGGAAAATTGTTTTTCCTTGTCACACAGTTTAAATATTCCTACAGCTGTTCCAAGGTATGTAACATGGGAAAGGAAAAAGGGGAAGATTATTCTTTTTACCAAACATAGGTGAATTATTAATACACCTTTTACATTGAAACCATTGTAGGCCATACAGAACATGGTAGTTTATGACTCCATTAGCAACTCATCACTATATAAAGATATGCTGAAATTTTATAGATACAACAAAATTTATGGATATTCAGTACCATGTGATATTCATATATGCAGTAGCTTCCCAAGCTTCCTGATGGCAAATCTAGAGGATAACCTGTTTGAATAAAAATCTGCACAAAAGCAACACCATTTCACTTTGTATGAATGAAAAACTAGCAAATATAGTAATAAATTTAACACCTCAGGATTTTTCTCCATTTCTGCTGTAAGTGCACCGATTGATCCAGGATGGAGCCTTATATCATCATCCAGGAACAAAACATACTTGCTATCTTTATGCATTCTTTGCACACCAATCTGGAATAGAGCCATTTTTCTATAATATTGTCATTTGAGGTGAAAAGATTGCTGAGGATGATACCCAGCATAGTGTTTTAAACTGAACCAAAGATGGAGGGTGATGGATAACTCATAACAACTAAAATGTAAAAGGTATCAAGATTGTTTTGCACTCTGTAAATTAAATAACTAATCATTCCAGGACTTGGTAATTTTGCTGCTTAGTTTCGGAACTATTACCTGTTATTCCAGAGATTTGATATCAGAAAGATTCTGGTTTAGAAAAGTTAAAAGATGTGCAGTCAAATTTTAGAACATTTTAAACAAACAGATGTCCACTGACATAATTTTGATTGTTCTTTCTCCCCAGTTGCAGCTAAGTTGAGGGAAATCTACTGTGACACAAAATTTTCCTTTCACATGAATGAGTATAGAACAAAGCTTGTTAAGGAAATACTGAACCATGTCCCTTGTGAAAAATTTCAGGCCTTGATATGAATGGAGAATTACAAAAAAATTGAAATCAAAGACAACAAAGTGAAGTGATGCTTAAAACATAGTATGGAATGACATAATCTAAATCACATACTAATTGATTATGAATCTTTTGACTGCATGTTGTAGTCAATCCAGCTACAACTATCTTTGCATCAATGTTGTCCTGAAATTATTTACACATTCATTTGATCAGAAACTTTCAATAAACATTTTATAATTATATAAATAGATATTGCAAATAAGTTCAAGTATAAAGCCACCTAATAAGGTTTAACTTCAATCCTTTTCTAAACTGATAGGGCATTGATTGATTTCTGTAAATTGCCAACAAACTGTGACATGTATAGATTTGATCTATAAACTGTAAACAATGGTTGTTGCATACTAAATTCGCAAGAGTAGGAAAACTTTCTTATATGCTCTGTATCAGGGACTCAATGACATAAGAACAATAAATGTATCTTGGATTGTTGAAAAAAAACATGGGACTGGAAGTACAAAAACAGTTACCAAGGTGAAGTCAGTCTAGCTCTACATAACAAGTGAGGCTGAACTCAAACAATAACCAACAAATTGAGACACCTGTTCTTGGTTCAGTGAGTGATGTCTTGGTGAACTTTTAATGCATTGCCAATATTGCACAACAGTATCGCCCTAGACCATTTTGAGGAGAGTCCTAAAATTGATGCACAAGTTTCAACATTTACTGTAATGGAAATATCAATTATTTCTTTTGGCCCTTATAGAGGTTCTAAAGGCCCAATTATTTCAACCAAGCCTCTGAAATACAGGTACAGAAAACGAAACTCGCATTAACATCTTGGACAAGGACTTTAAGGACTGGGATGGTGCAGGAAAAACTAAGGGGTCGCAATAATACAATTAGGAAGTGTGGCATTGCAATCAATAGAATAATTTGCATCATGCGTTAGGTGTTTTATGCGGAAAGCCAATCCCACTCAAGAACTTTTATTCTGGAGATGAATGGTTTGGATGAGTATCATGAGTTAGATTTGATGGCCTTTTTGGCAAGTCGTCTATGTTATTCTCTCGGATTTGACTAGAAGGTTGTTACATTTCAAAGTTTGAGAAAGCTAGAGTAACTAACCATTCAATATGCTTTATAGTTTTATTTCAACCAACAGACTAAAGATTTAGCTTAATTTATGTGCAAACAAAGCTATGTATGCTCCTCACTGATCTCCTATTAGACCACCAGTATTGGCAATTCTCAGACTCATTGTTTGTTGCAGATTTTGCAATAAGATTGTCTAATTTTCCTACAAATTTGCCTGGTCTATTTGTAACATCATATCACAACTAAATCTAATCCTAATGTTGACCTCAGCATGTTTACTACGTTGAGAACATCAATGTGCTATATGGACTAGATCTCCATGAGTATTTGCACTATTGTTGACATCACTATTACCATTTTGAATTTCTGGTCGAACTGTAGTGTTAGAAGGTGTATGTTTAATCACTCTCATGATATCCTTGCTCATAAATCAGACCGTGTGGATTTTCACCAATCGTCAATTAACCCCTTCCCTTTAAAGCAGGAGTTCTGTTTTTGCTTTTCCTTTCACTTTTGTGGAAATTGTAGGAGCTCTACCTTTACTTTTATCTAGAAACTATTTTTGAGTTTGGGGTTAGTATATCTAAGAATGTTTGGACTAAGATCCAAAAAATCAAAATTCTTGGTCAAAAGCTTTGTCGTCATCATCTTCCTCACCAACATCTCCTCTAACTTGCATTTTTCAATCTGCTAGGTAAGAAATTGAGATGGTCGTGGTGGATCTCCTGCTTCAATAAGTAGCATATTCTCAGCCTCAAGAGCGATCCTCGAGAATGCTCCACCAATGCATTATTAGATCATCCTCGCTAGGCACTTGATCTTCCTTCTCTTCTGTTATGACTCTTAGTTGAAGATGCATGTGATAATGAACAATAGACCATCTTCTCCAAACAACAATTTCACACTTTTGTATGAATGAGGAAGAAAGTTGACTAATTTTTTTAGGAACCACTTGAACACGAACACGTCATTTGTGAGAGAATCACTACTATAACCTTTTTCAAATTCAAAGTTGATACTCAACAGAGTAACCACCACTTAGTTGGAAGACAAATAAGAAAAAAATTAAAATATTTCATACATGTTAGACAATGATTAGTAATAAATTATGCTATATTTACTTGCATCCATATTAGCATTATTTTGCGCGCCCCTACCTTCAATGGTGTTAGAGCATTGCAAGACTTCTCAATCCTCAGAAGTGAACATGGTCTTTAATCCGTCTTTTTTCTGAAACAACTTTAATAGAAGAAAGAAAGTCGCAAACCTAGTTGCTCCTAGCCATAAATTTCCCCATCAACAAATTTTCTCATTAACCCAATGATAATTATAGAGTAATTTTATTAACGATTGAACACTTTTCACCACCTTCTTCACTATATCGAGTTTACCAATATTCACCATCATCAAATCAATACAATGTGCTATGCATGGTATCCAAAACAATGTTGGATGCTCTTGCTCCGATAGCTCTCCAACCCTTTTGAAGTTGACACTATTGTCATTGATCGCCTGCACTACATCTATCTCTTGAACACATTATCCATCAAGTGATATATGTAAGATGCATTATGACATTTTGCAGTTGCATCAATAGATTTATGAAATATCACCTTTCTTCTATAGTATAGTAGAAAGTTAATAATGCTCGTCTATATAGGTCATGTACAACTATCGCACGTCAACATAACCCATACTCCCCCACTTGGTTGTCTAAATAAGGACAATCAATTTCATATATGGCTAGAGGTTGGATAACAGGACAATATTTTTTGATGTTGGATACTATGTTATGGTAGTATGTATTGGTTGTTGCATTAGAGAGGAATTCAATTGAAATGAAAAACATTTAGCAATACTTTGGTTGATCAATTTATGTTTTTCCCTTGTATAGGTATCATCAATCCTAGTCTATTTACTAGCTTGGTCGGGGAATGCCAACGAATCAATATCAATAATATCAACTGCACACCTTCGTCCTATGGAAGGAAAGAAATGACCAATACCACCTCATGTTAAGGTAACACGAACACTTGCACTGCTTCCCAATTTTGATGCAGTAGTTGAGCCACTTCCATTGGCGCCAACTGTATCACCACTATATCACATATGTTTCCCATACTCATATTTAGCTTGAGAGGCCCTAAAGGCTGTTAAAAATTCTTCATCATTTGGAAGACCTTCAAGTTCATGATAGATAAGTTCTCCATAGGCACATATATCAAAAATTTCACATTGTTGTTGTTTGTACTTTACACTTCAATTATTTATTGTCATCAAGTTTATCCGATGAATTTTTGAGGAACTTTTGGACACTTAGAAACAATTGAGTATCCACTAGCGAAGTGTTATTGTAGGCATGTAACCCCACCACTATGTCCAATTATATTGTAATGCAAAGATTGTCTATGAAATTGATTCTCTAATTGATGTGTGTGTCTCTAAGTTGGATCATAAAACTACTTATTGGTGTTAGTTGTCTATGCATATATTATTAAAAAGATAAAATAATTCACAACACATTCATAATTATAACATTGACAAAATTAACATAAGAAAAATTATCCAATTGATAAAAAAATCACAAAAATATCTAATTTTAACAAAAATACTAAATAAATATCTTTATAGAGAAATATTATTTAAAATTTTTGAACTATTAAATTGACACACATAATAATTATTCATCTCAAATTTGATAAGCTTATAAATATAGAGATGAATAAAACTAAGTGTTAAAATATAATTCTAAAAAATTTCTAAAAACCAAGGATAATTTTAAAAATTATTCATAATATTTTAAAGTTATTTGAAGTTTTTAAAATATATTTAAAAGTTTATAATTTCATAATTTATCTAAGACATTTAAAATTATATTTTGGAATTTATTTAAGACAATTAAAATTATATACTTTTAAAAATTCTCAACTTATTAAAAAAATTAAAATTAATTTTAAGTTTGATCAATTATGATTAAAATTTAGATAAAATTGAATTGCTTGAAAATTATCATAAATCAACTACCTAAGATTGATTTCAAATATTTTTATTTTAACTTATTTGACTTTTCTTATCATTAATAAATTGGTGTCAAAAAAATAATAACAAAAATATAAATTTATAAATTATAATTATATTAATCAATTATCAGTTTAATTAATTATTAATTTATAATATATTTACTTATTTGGTTATAGTTTATATTTATATATATATTTTTTATATAATATGTAATAAATAAATATATATATATATATAAGGAAATGATATGATGCCCGATTGACGTGTCTGACTCATGTGTTCAATGAGTGCGAGGTGCCCAGAAGAATTCTGTGTCATGCACGAAGGCACACACGAGAAGTCGGGCAACATAACATTTCTCTCTCTCTATATATATATATATAGAGAGAGTCTTGTTACCCTACTTACCCATCTATGTGCTGCTACTGAATTTTTTTTTTAAAAAAAAGCTCACTTCCTTTATTTGAGAATTGAAAACTATATTAGGGCAAAATCTTATCTCTAAAACCTAAGCCATATATATATTAAAATCTTTTTCTGACCAAATCCCTCTTATCGTGATTTCCTTCGCAATTTCTCCCTCTACAGGTCACCGTGGTCCAAATTTAGTTGGGCCTCACGATTTGGCCAATGACTATCAGCAATTGGTTCGTCTGAGATCAATCAACCATATCTAATCTCTCCTCTCCTTCAACTATATCGCATAAACCTTATCTATGTGCATCACTCCAAACTGAAGAGTTGCTGCCCTCACAACTACTATTCTCTCTCGTCGATCGATGCTTGTTACTACTTGGTAAGTTCTCAAGCATTTTACAACCTTTGTCTTTCTATTGATGTTCGACCTTACTTGTGCTCTCTCATATCTCATGACGTGTTCGTGTCAACAGCAAGCATGCAAGGATGGTCGATATAGGATTTTTGCATGGCTATTGGCACATCCATGCCGGTAGAGTATCCATACCAGTCGCAAGATGGAATAATAAAAACTGCCTGTTTAAGGTGGCATGGATTGACATTGAAATCCATACAAGAGGCAGCTGCTCATACTTAAATCAAGTTAATGCACTTTACATACTTCTAGGAGCTAGGGCTAAGAACATGGAACATCATCACAATAAAAGATATTAAAAGCAAATGTTAAAAAGTGTAGGGGAAGCAACTAAAAAAATGGCATATACACTAAGAAGCTAGAAGTTAGGTAAAAAGGAGGACTAACATTTAAGAAGAAAAAAAATGCAAATATTTAAAGAGTAATAGTTTGCCAATTCAATTTTTTATTCGCTTGAATTTAGGCATAAGTTTAACATGATTATGTTTAGATTTGAATTAGAATTATGTTGAATCAAAGTTATTCTTATAGGGCTTATTGCTCTAGTACTATTGTTTATGATAGCATGCCAATTAAACATTATGATGGTATCCTTATTTATTGATGGAGGTTGGTAGAAAGAAGTAATGCTGATAGAGGAGAGAAAAGAAGACAACTAGTTACAATATATGCCACAACCCCACTTAGATGAGAAAAGTGATTTATATTAATTTATGAGACCCAACTACTAACACAAAATGCTTAAACACATATTAATAGTATCTAACTCATCTAAGGTTATAAAGTTCCCTATATAAGCCCACAATTCACCATGTGAGACTAAATCAGGGTATTACAATCTCTTACCCACCTAAGGCTTAACGTCACATCAAGACTTAAACTCTCAACTCATAATCTAGAATCATCCTGATCAGTATGTGAGACCCAATGGCTCCACCATTACGCAAACAACCCTTTCGACCAATTCACCATGCCTTGGATTAAGTACCATATTAATTATTACGATTCACTTAGATAAGAGATAGCCAATAACTTATTAAACTCGACCACTAACCCAACATGCTTAAACTCAAATTAATAGTTCTTGACTCATACAAAACCCCTCTATTAGCTCATACCTAAACATGTTGAACTAAATTTAGGCATAAGTTTAACATGATTATGTTTAGATTTGAATTAGAATTATGTTGAATCAAAGCTATTCTTATAGGGCTTATTGCTCTAGTGCTATTGTTTATGATAGCATGCCAATTAAACATTATGATGGTATCCTTATTTATTAATGGAGGTTGGTAGAAAGAAGTACTGCTGATAGAGGAGAGAAAAGAAGACAACTAGTTACAATTTATGCCACAACCCCACTTAGATGAGAAAAGTGATTTATTAATTTATGAGACCCAACCACTAACACAAAATACTTAAACACATATTAATAATATCTAACTCATCTAAGGTTATAAAGTTCCCTTTATAAGCCCACAATTCACCATGTGAGACTAATCAGGGTATTACAATCCCTTACCCACTTAAGGCTTAACGCCACACCGAGACTTAAACTCTCAACTCATAATCTAGAATTATCCTGATCAGTATGTGAGAACCAATGGCTCCACCATTATGCAAACAACCCTTTCCACCAATTCACCATGCCTTGGATTAAGTACCATATTAATTATTACGATTCACTTAGATAAGAGATAGCCAATAACTTATTAAACTTGACCACTAACCCAAAATGCTTAAACTCAA
The DNA here is from genome assembly GCF_018446385.1 of Zingiber officinale. Taxonomy (NCBI): domain Eukaryota; kingdom Viridiplantae; phylum Streptophyta; class Magnoliopsida; order Zingiberales; family Zingiberaceae; genus Zingiber; species Zingiber officinale. Next base: position 22,622,624 of record NC_055989.1, read on the forward strand.
ATTAATAGTTCTTAACTCATACAAAACCCCTCTATTAGCTCATACCTAAACATGTTGAACTAAATTAGGGTATTACAATTTATGTCCTCTAACTTTGATTCTTTGAAGATGAAATAAGGAAATGTGAGAGAAAATTAGGCCAGTCTAGACACCTATAAAGTTCCACAGTTATGTATGTGAAGTTTTATGCTTACACACTTTTTTGTGACAATTAAACACTTACGATTGCATAGGTGCAACAACATAATGTTATTTCTATCTTTGTGTGCTCTTTGTGTGAGAACCTTGAACACATCAACTTTGAGTGGCTACTCATCCTTACTTCCAATAAATGATCATGCTTGCCAGTAGATACTAAGATCCTCAGTATTTTCAAAAGCTAAATATATGGTCAAAACATGATTAAAATTAAATTAATTAAATAACTGCTCTCAGCTACTTCAAACAATGAGATAGCACTCAGGTGAAAGAAATAAAAATTTTAATGTAAAATTTTACCTGAAACTCTGAAATGAGTGAGGAGACTGCGGTGTATGCTGGATCATCAGAACTCTCAACTACAAAAAGAAACTCAAGAGGTCCTCCATAAAGAGAAGTGATCTGCACTAGCAAGATGTCAAAAAATAATCTATTGTGTTGGATTCAACTTCTATCAAGGAATCCATTCAAAGGTTTATATAAGTTGCAAATAGCACCAAAGTTGACGGGTCTTTTTCCTTTTAAGAAGAACAAGTTGGTAGACTTATTTCCTCTAATTATATCAACAGTTCTACCAATACAATTTAAATGCAGATAACTCACTTGGGTTCTCCAATTTTGCAAGTTGTGTTCCCCAAATCCTTTCAAAGGCATTATAACTGACACTCCAGGCAAATTCATCTGAGCAGAGTGCTCAAGATCATTAATATCTCCACAGATAAATGCAAAACTGTTGCCTTTTCTGATATTACACTTTATATGATGTATAGTCCTACTCCTGATAGAAGAAAACGGTATATTTACTATGTTCATATGCTTCAATTACAATCAACAATAAATAAGAAGTATCTCTAGCTGCATTTATTGCTAAGAAATAATCATAATACCTGACATAAGCAGCAAGGGCCCATCCAATAGCAAGAGTTAAACATATTACACAACCCTACAATCAAATAAAAAAAAAAGTTTTTAGCTGTTTCCTTCAGAGGATCAGATTATATATATATATATAAATTTCTATAATAAGGGCATAGAATTATTCAAAAGTGAAATGGAATAGTCTACATGGACAACAAAAAAGCCCCTACAATATGCATCTCAAATTTGGAAAAATCAAGCAGCTAGATAGTTCACCAGATGTCATGATCATCATCATCAAGCCATTGTTAGTCCCAAGTATTTGAGTCGACGGCACGAATTTTATTCTTTGATTGAACTTGATGTAAGGCTATATTACTAGTATTACTAATATATCTTAAATTAGTTTTAATCACTTTAACTAACCTTTCTTTAGTCTCTGTTTGTATCTTCAAGCTTCAACCAATTCACTTGGTCATAAAACATACTTGTTATCTTCAGACACTATCTTAAGTTCTTAACCAAGGTATAAAAATCTCATTTTGAATCAATACCTTACCAAAGAAATATTGTCTCACTGTTGTATTGGAATGCCAAGACAAGTGCTAAAGGCACGAATGTTGAGGAGGGTAGTATTGAAACATTGGTTCCTCTATTATAGTTAGGTCTTCCCACTTTTTTATGGTTTGGCAATGCATTTTAAGTTGGGAATTTATATATCTACCTAAGGGTGCATGATTTCTCATGTGATTTTGAAGATTGAGATTATCAAGCTTAGATAATGAACTTAATGTATCAAGCATGAAGTCATGTGGAGTTTCGAACTCACGGATTGTCATCGGGCTAGAGATGGACCCGAAGACTCGGTATTTCAATGCATGGAATGCATGACCTCTCTTAAACAACATGAGCAAAAACCCCCCATTCATATAAATATGATTTACATTTGATTGAGTCACAACTAAATTATATATTAAACATTAAAGAATTTGATCTAATTTTATTAAATAATATTAGTAGTCTTTTATAATTTAGCTTATTTGTATTAAAAAATCTGATTCTATTTTTAGCATAATCATTTTTTATTATTTATTAATCTTTACTTAAATATATTTACTATTTATTAGTAGTCTAATACATGTAACATGTATTTTAATAATCTAATTTAATTTAATATTTCAAAAATATAATTTTAACAAATAGTAACAATGATGTGATTTTATAACTCTGATAATGATGATTATGATGGTAATAAAAATAGTAACAACAATAATAACAATAAAATATCAACATCAACACAATACTGTGATATTATGATATTATATTACCTACTATTAATCAAGTTACATAAATTCTATAGTTTATTATTTATTATTGCTTAATAATATGAAATTTTTATGAAACATAATATGCATCCTTGTTATCAAAAATATATGAGATTTGTTTATTTATGACATCCATAACAACCTTGATTGAAACAAGCACACTCATTTGAATATAAACCCCAAGCAATTACTTGAAACCAAAGCAAGGATTTCATAACTTGAAGGTGGTTAAGCTTGAACAACTGTACATAACATCACTCCCCTTGCCTTTCAAGCACTAGCAAGAGAACATCAATTATTTGTTTTGCATTTTATAGTATTGCCACTATAAAATCATTATATGTTCCAAATTAAATTAGTCCAGAAATGTATGAATGTCCATCGAGCCCAGTAGAAAGAACAAGACTGGTTTTGAGTACTAGCGAAGGAATGTGGAAGGGAAATGAAGATCATCATGTTGGAGGTTGCTTGCTTACATGTGCAATCAAGATGGTGGTTAAGCTTGAACAAGGGTACATAACATCACTCCCCTTGCCTTTCAAGCACTAGCAAGAGAACATCAATTATTTGTTTTGTATTTTATAGTATTGCCACTATAAAATCATTATATGTTCCAAATTAAATTAGTCCAGAAATGTATGAATGCCCATCAAGCCCAGTAGAAAGAACAAGACTGGTTTTGAGTACTAGGGAAGGAATGTGGAAGGGAAATGAAGATCATCATGTTGGAGGTTACTTGCTTACAAGTGCAATCAAGATGGGTACTAGACCCACAATCTCCATGATAATAACCCATAGTTGATTGCCTCTCAACTCAAGGTAAGCAAGAAGCTCAACCTTTGTAGTGACTCAGTGAAGAGATTTACGAGTAATCAGCAAGTGACTTTGAAATGGAAGATTGACATTGTTAATCACCCTGTTGAGACCAACAGAGCAAGTACGTACATGTATATGCAAGGAAAATGACTCAGAGGTCCTATGATAAAGAGGAGGTTTGCTTACTACATTGTAGGATGGAGTTAGTAAGGGAATCTGGACAAAAGAAAGTGGATTGATTGTCATGAGGATGTTATAGTGTGTGGTGGGGCCCCTCATCTCGCAATGTGGAGGAGTTGAGTAACTCATTCCTCTATTAGGGAGCAAGGGTCAAGTAGCGTGTATAGTTGGTCTTGGAACTAAAGGTGGAAATGATATCAGAGAAGAATAGGTTGTGCATAAAGTATTGGCACTCATATAATTGCTTCATGGAGACAAACCACACTAAGTATCCTCTACTTGAATCAGTGCTCCAATCTTACCAACCAGTATCACTCATTTTCAAAGATAATCTCAAAATGTTATAGATATTGCTCAAGGATTTGAAGAATTGGTTGAAGGATTCTCACCATGGAAACACTAACATCAATAGGCATGACTCATATAGAAATACATAAAATAATTTAGTGTGCTTTTAATGAAGTAACAAGCTGTCTTTATTTGGTCATTGAGAATGCAGAAACAAAGTTGGAGCTTAGAAAGTACATGTTATATTATAAAGGATAACTAGAAACAATCATTACGTTTATAGAATCTTCACTTGCCCTCATTGCCAATTTGTTGATCACAGACTGAAGACTTGGATAAAGGTTAGATCAGTGCTCAACCGAACCAGAAACACAAACAAGAAATAACCTTAAAATATATATGAGTTTGACATGAATTGAGCCCTTTATGAAGATAATTCATTTTTTTTAAAAAACTTTTATATCATAATTTAATCCTTTAGCGAGTTGAAAAGGAAAGGCAATAACCATAACTTGTCATTGGATATCTCCTTTGAAAAAAATAACAAGTTGATATTGTTGCTAATTTTTCTGAGACATATAAGGGTGATAATTAGTTTTGTGGAACCTGTAAAAAGAGTAAGGTTGAAACTTCAGATTGTATAACTCCATTGACATAGGGGTGGAAATACATGTCATGTATGTCGTATTAATTGTGTCATAAATGGGTCATATCATTTGAAAAAACTATATGAGAAAACATAAAAATAATTATATATTTTAAAAAATAATTTTACAAGGTGTAAGATTACAATTAAAGGCAATAATTTTCAGTGATTAAATTTAAGCCACATTGTAGATAACATCTGATTAAATGACAGTTTAAGAAGTGGAAAAAACAAAGAAACAAATTAGCAGAACCAGTTAATATTGGTTCTTCTTTCAATTTAGTTCTTACGAAGGAATAGTTAGTTTTGATATTCACTTTCACATCTTAGATAAATCTACAATTCCACATAGCTATGATCTACATTTTCCAGGCTTGAAGTTAGGAACAAAATTAAAATTTTAAGCTGCAAACTACTTGAGCTAGCTTTTAGTTGCAGAGAATAGAAATGGATCACATAACTAAACTTGTTGTCTCTTAGTATTATCCTACATATTTTGCCATCATTCATCCCAAATGCCAAAATAAAGAGGATATATCATTTAAAAGGAAAAGCTAAAGGTCATCTAGTTAATTCTCCTATTGTTGCATCAACAAGTGCGTTATGCCTCAATGTCGATGACTTAACCCAAAAGTTCTTGATTCTTTTGCTAATCTGCTTAAGTCATAATATTCCTGCCGCTTATATAGACTTTGAAGTTTGAACTGGTGCTTATCCCATTTGTTTTTGATGGAAAGTGAAATCTTTACATCGTAAACTCACAACCTTTTGATCAAATAGAAACCTCTTTATCTCAAAGAGACCAAAAGCGAGATATAAGAGGATAACTTGTAAGGGGAAAAAAAACATCTTGTTCAATCACCCGATCCGGGCACTGAATGGACATTGAAATCAGAACTCTTTCAAGAAAAGAAAACACTTCCTTTTAGGCTATGCTTCCTTCCACTCTACCAGCCTACATCGGAAGGACATCGAAGAAGAACAAAGCATCGTAATTCCGACCGAAGTTAAGGCGTTAGCGGTCTCCAGAATCGCACGCTGAGAAGCGCAGTGCAAAAAAAAAAAAAAAAAAAAATGGAGGAACTGGCATCGAGAACAGTTGGAATGCGCTTACCTGGATCTGGATGAAAACGGCAAGGGGGCTACAGCATGCCCTGCTCGCCGAGGCCAAGAACGCGTCCAAAGTTTCCAACACCGCCATTGCCTTCTCCCGCCCCTGCAAAAACTAGCCCCGATTGCCCGTGCAAATGCATTCATATGCCCAAGAGGAAGAGAAGCCGATACATCTCCTCCATTCCTCTCCTCATTTTCTGCAAGAAATTGACGGTGGGAAGAAATAACAAGCAAAACTCCGAAATAATAATAATAATAATAATAATAATAATAATAATAATAATAATAATAAATAAATAAAATAATAATAATAATATAAAAAGTTATTGAAAATTATTATTCAATCGGGTGTCTACGACAGAATAATAGTGTAAGATTCGCATATCAAGTTCCAAGAAAAAAAAAAATATGATAAACTCAACCAAGGATGATCAATCTTGTACTATAAAATTTTCCTATTGATCGAAATACTCATGATGGGTGATCAAGATGTCTAACATCTTTTAGTTGCACATCAATCAGTAAGTGCTCGCAACGACGATTAAGAAGTCAGCATCTTTTGATTGTGTGTCACATTTAGAGGAAAAATTTCTATAAATTTATCATAGATAGAGATGATGATATTCTAAATGTTCTACCGTTGCACTATAACCGGAGTGCATATCAAGTTTTAAGGGATGTAGAGGAGGTGAATCAAAAGTTTAATTGAATTAAATAAATGGATTGAATTAAAAAATTTTGTTAGGTTATTTTAAAATTTTAATTTTTTAAAAATAAATTGATTATTTCAAATTATTCGGTTCGAGTTTGGAGGTAGAAATCGCTAACTCCAAAAGATCGACGGTGGCGGTGGTGCACCTTCCGTGATGAGGAAATCGCCATCGGTGGCCCTTTGTGTGTAGTGCTCGATGTGGGCGGGCCCTGGAATCCTATCCATCGCTCAGTACCAACACAACTATGTGCTCACTTAGATAGAAGACTCAAATCTCAAAGCTCCCTCGAATCTAAAACTCAAAGACAGTGAAAAAAAATCAAGATCGAGACATTATTTAGGGCATATAGTATCATGGAAAAATAGTTTTCTAAGAAAATACTTCATATTTTCAAAGATTGACACAAACTTGAAAACTTGTAAAAACTTTAGTATTTTCTTCAAGTTTGTGCTCAACTATTCAATGATGATTACTATTAAGAGATAGCCTTCGCCAAGGTTTTCCAAAAATATTTTAAAATGTGTTTCAAAACCCATATCCAACCATGTTCCTTGGGCTTAATGCACATGACTTGTACATTAGCTTTCCCAATGATTGGAAAATACATAACTATGTGTTTTGATGAACCTAAAACTCAAAAGAATGCACTAAATCAACATCTTGAATTTTGTTCATCATTCTAACATCTCACTTGTATCTAATGTGTACTAAAACACATACAAGTCACCTTATAGTTCTTTAGTGAGATGGAAACTTTGGTTTTGCCCTAATCTAGGGATCATGCATATCTATCTAGGCATTTTGAGTTGTAAACATCCACCAAGAATGTTACTTGTTAATAAATATCATTAGTCCTTAATTTACAAGGAAATAAAATAATGCATGATCATGTTATGACATACATCAACAAGAAATAATTTTCAAAAGAAAATTTCTATAACTACATGATGTATGTATAGCATGACATGGTATTTTTGTGTTTTTCATAATAAAGCATGAATGCAAAAACAAATATGATGTCATGGCATATGATGGGCAAACAAAGTATGACAAGTTTTAGCATAAATAAAATATACCTAGATTACCTATCTAAGTATCTTAAGACCTTAGCTAAATTAGGATTTAAAACCTAAATTGCCCACTATTTCCCAAGAAAATGCCAATAATCTAATTTTGACATTTCTTTTGCTTTTCCTAATTTGTGCCGATTGAAATTAACTATATTCCTCAAATTTTGGCACAGTCTACTCTTCTTTAAGAGTAACCACTTGAATTAAGGCATACATTGCCTTTAATTTCCTAAGAACATACCAAAATCCCAACTTGGTAGTTCTTATGATTTTCCAAATTTGTGTCACTTAAAATATCATCCAATTTATCAAATTGTGACACATTTTACTCTTATAAGAGTAAATAAAAATTCTTTTCATTTTCAAAGGTTAACAATAACCTTGAAAATACTCCCCGAGTGTCAACTTCATCAAAGTTGGGTTAACTACCCTTCTAATCAGAGTTGACACTCTCTAACCCATCTATGGGGGTAGAGAAAATGCTCCTAGGAGCCCAACACCTATTGGTGCTCCTTGGATGCTCTAGGTATTCATTAGGGATAACTTCTCTAGATACCTTCCTAGTGACCTTGTTAGTGACTTTCTTGGACTTCTTAGAAGTCTTAGTCACTTTTGTTGCAAAAATACTTTTAGGAATAACCTTCCTAGTATTTTTTACTTGACCACTAGGCCTAGGGTTAGTTCCATAGCTATATGGAACCCTATGGTAAGAAGGCACATCCTTTTTGATTTTAGGTTTGTATCCCAAACCTCTATTATCCTTGGATGACCCTTGTTGTCCTAAATCTAGATTTTGCTCATTTTGCCCTTTTAGGATATTTTCCATCCTTTTTAGGGTCTTTTTCATTTTATTAAGCCTTGACCTCAAGACTTGATTTTCTATCATTAAATCCTTAGGTTTTGGTTTTTCAATGAATCCATGAGCAAATTTATTTCTAGACCTATAACTAAAATTCTTAGTTTCCTTGTCTAGATTTTTACCTACCTTTCTAAACCTAGGTGTGGTAGTTTTAGCATGTAGAGCCACATGTTTTTCTCTAAAGCTCTCATGCTTTCTATTCTTATGGTAAATAGCATTAAAATGATAAAAAATTAGAACTAGCATGCTTTTTACCATTATTCAAGGGAGTAGGCTCAATAAATGATACCTCTCTTTTTACCTTGGAGGCTCCCCCTTGAGTTGTGCTCTCTCCATGAGCCTTGACCGCTTTCTTCCCCTTGGGACATTGACTCCTATAATGTCTCTTTTGATTGCAAGAGAAGCACACAATGTGCTCCTTGCTCTTCTTTGTTGCGGGAACGGTCTCCTTGGGCTTCACCTTGCCCTTTAGTGCCACTTGACCCTTTTTCTTGGCCAATTTGGGGCACTTGATCTTGTAGTGCCCATGTTCCCTACACTCAAAACATATGATATGATTTTTATTTTTATTTGAAACATTTATACCTTCCTGTGTAGGGATGACATTTTCTCCTTTTGATCCGGAGGTAGAGGCTTCCTCTTGATCTGATAATGATGCTCCTCCAATATATTCGACTCGACTTGTGGAGGTGGAAGCTTCTTCATCTTCTTCTTCTCTTGACCCGGATGTGGAGACTTCTCCTTCTTCTTGATCCGGTGTCACCGAAGGTCGCTCCCCCTCAATCCTAGAGGTGGAGACTTCTTCATCTTCATCTTGTACATGGAACAAGGAGTATGCCCTCTCCTTGCCCTCTTCATTGCATTCCTTTGAAGATGATGCTTCTTGTTCTTCTTCTTCTTCTTCTTCGGAAGTTGAGCATCTCTCAACTTCGGAATTCTCCTCCTCTTGGTCTTGATCCAATGAGTCACCCTCTTTGGATTCTTCTTGAATTGGTACAGTGGAGGGGATCTCATGAATCTTTGCCAACTTGCCCCATAGCTCCTTGGCATCCTTGAATTCTCCAACTTGAGCCAAAATATTACTTGACAATAAATTGACCAAAAGCTTGGTCACTTTATCATTTGCCTTGCTCCTTTGAACCTGCTCTTGACTTCATTTGCTTTTCTTGAGAGGCTTGCCCTTGGAGTTTGTTGGAGCTTCAAAACCTTCCATGAGAGCAAACCATTGCTCTATCTCCATCATCAAGAAATTCTCGATCTTTGATTTCCAAAGATCGAAGCTTGTTGAAGTAAATGATGGAGGCACCCTTGTATCGAATCCAAGTCCGTCTTGGAATTCCATCGAAGTTGAGCTTGATAAAATCTTTGACTTGAAGAATTTTGCTCTTACTTCTTTGCCCTTTAGCTCTTTTCCCTTTCCAGTGATGATTCCGGTGAAGAGCAACCTTGCTCTGATACCACTTGTTGGGACCGATTATGTAACTAGAGGGGGGGTGAATAGCTCGGTGAGCTCGTCGTGCTCTTCGTTGCTTGTTTCTTCAAAGATATGCAGCGAAAAATACAAAGAAAACAAACACAACGCTAACACTAAGGATTTACTTGGTATCCACCTCAAGGAAAGGTGACTAATCCAAGGATCCACACACTCACGCACCTTCCACTATGAAAAACACTCCTTTATGGTAACTACCAAAGGCGGAGAAGCCCTACAAGTTCACACTACAAGAAGAAAGGAAAGGGAACAAAATATAATATAAGCTTACAAGAAAACCCTAACCCTAGCTTTCTTCTTCAGCTGTAGATCCGCCTCTTGACTTGGAAAACCTTCAAGAACTGGCGATCTGAACTTTGTGGAGAAGCTGTGGAGATGCTGTGAAGATTTGAGATGAAAGCCAAGAGTCCTACCGAAGGAATCGAACGCCTGCAACTAAATATGATGCCAACGATCGAATCCCGATCGATTGAATTGCTCCCAATTGATCGGGGAGGCTTTGGATCGATCGGTTGATCGATCCAGAGCGCCTCTGTACTCTCGGGAATTGCCTGGATCGATCGACCGATCGATCCAGGGCTTATCGCGTGAAATCGCAGCTCCCAATCGATCCACTGATCAATTGGGGGCTCTGGATCGATCGACCGATCGATCCAGCGCTGTTCTGTGCGATCGCATACTTGTCCCAATTGATCCACTGATCGATTGGGAGGAGGCTTGTCGCGAAAACTCGCCCGATCGATCAGCTGATCGATTGGGCATGAACCAATCGATCGACTGATCGATCCAGCTCATGATTTTGCCCAAAATCAAGTCCAAAGCCCCCTAAACCAACATCCAGTCAACCATGACTTGTTGGTACGTAAAACCTAGCATCCGGTCACCCTTGACCTGCTAGGACTCCCTTACCAAGTGTTCGGTCAATCCCTTTGACCCACTTGGACTTCCACCAGATGTCTGGTCAACCTTGACCCATCTGGATTTTCTCGTGCCAGGTATCCAGTCAATTCCTTTGACCTACTTAGACTTCTCAATTACCAGATGTCCGATCAGCCTTGATCCATCTGGATTTCCTGTGCCTGGCTTCACTCACCAGGACTTCCCTTCTGCCTAGTTTCACTCACTAGGACTTCCTTTTTGCCTAGCTTCACTCACTAGGACTTTCACCTGGCTTTACTCACCAGGATTTCCCAGTCAAGTATCCAGTCAACCTTGACCTACTTGACTCTCCTTCATAATCTTCCCATATGAACCATTACACCTACAATCTTCATGTGTTGTCTATATGTATTATCAAACATCGAAAGTCAAACATCAAGACTTGAGCTTGACTCAATTCAAGCTCAGTCAACCAGGTCAACCTTGACCTAGGGATATTGCACCAACAGAGCCCATAAGACAAGTAAACACATAGAGCGCAAGTACCACCCAATACGAGACATCGTATAACGAGGAGAAGTTGTTGTCGCCTAGATTGTATCAGATGATAACTGAAAGATCCTTTCACTAAGACCCTTAAGGCAAGAGCTTTTGATGGACATGATGAAGGAATAGGAATCAGATACATGGCAGCATTTATGGCAGCATAGTTTTTTAGTATAAGTGGGAGATTGTTAGAGTGTATACTAAAATCCTAGCTTTTAGTAAACATTTATTTTGAAATAAAGAATCACATTGGTCAAATGTCTATATTTATATGTTAAGTATAGTTGTTCAATTAATTTATATTGTAGATAACATATCCAGATCCCAGAGTGGAAGTGGGAGGATATATCTATGGATTTTATAGTAGGGTTACCCAGAACCATGAATGGTTATGACACTATCTGGGTAATAGTGGACAGATTGACTAAGTCTTGCTCATTTTCTAACTATCAGAATATCCTACTCTATTGAACAGCTAGCGCAATTGTACGTTAAAGAGGTAATCAGATTGCATGGAGTTCCCAAAACCATAATTTCTTATAGAGATGGTCGTTTTACTTCACATTTCTGGGAGTGTGTTCAGAGAGCTCTTGGCACTAAGCTGCGGTTTAGCACTGCATTTCATCCTCAAACTGACGGGCAAATAGAACGAGTGAACTAAGTTTTAGAGGATATGTTATGAGCTTGTGCCTTAGATTTCAAAGGGAGCTGGTGTCGATACCTATGCTTAGCAGAATTCGCATACAACAACATTTATCAAGCTACTATTGGAATGACACCCTACGAGGCTTCATATGGGAGGAGATATAGATCTCCTATCTGTTGGTATGAAGGTGGTGAAAAGAAAGAAATGAGATTCCAGACAGACCTTATCGAGGACACCACCAAAGCCATTCAGAACATTCGCCAGAGAATAGAAACTGCTCAGAGTCGGCAGAAGAGCTATGCAGATGTGCGCTGAAGATCGCTGGAATTTGAAGTTGGGAACTCAGTGTTCCTCAAAGTAGCTCCTATGAAAGGAGTAACGTGGTTTGGAAAGAAAGAAAAGTTGAGTCCATGTTATGTGGTACCATACCTGATCACCAGAAGGGTGGGCAAGGTAGCTTATGAGTTGGAACTACCTCAGGAAATGTCAGTTATCCATAATGTATTCCATGTCTCAATGTTGAAGAAGCATGTTCGCGAAGTAAACCAAGTGATTGAGCCATAGAAGGTACAAGTTCAAGAGGATCTCAGTTATGAAAGTCGACCTATTCAGATAATAGATCGAGAAGCTAAGAAGTAGAGGAACAAGGAGATACCGTTAGTAAAAGTGTTGTGGCAAAGTCAACGATATGAAGAGGCAACATGGCAACACGAGGATGATATGAGACAGAAGTATGCACACTTGTTTTAAGTTCGAGGATGAACTTTTTATAAGCTATGGGGATTGTAACACCCATAAATTTTCTATTATAAAAGAGCAAAAAGAAATAGAAGAAGAGAAAAGAAATAAAAATATATTCATAAATGGCCCGGGCTAAGATTAAACCCTAGACCTCTTACTTGAGATTTGTTTAAGTAGCCATTAGGTGGTGGTAAAGCATCACATTAGCAATAGGAAACAATTCCTTATATGTAGGTATATGGGAAGAGATACTTTAACTTCCACTTAGTATAAAAGAGAATGGAAGAGACCAAAACCTAAAATCTTTTCATTTCCTCTTCTCCTTTAGTCGAAATTTCTTCCTCCTCCCTTCAAATTTCGGCCAAGAACCTTAGGGTTCCATCCTTTGAAACTTTTCAAGAGGAGAATCTAAGAGGAGGGTTTTCTTTTGGGGATTAGTATGCGGGTGAAGAGAAATCCGGAGGCCAAGCATACAAGGGAGGCTTATTTTCCCAAAACTCTAGTGGTATAATTGTAAGAAATAGCGAAAGGAAGTAAGTATCTCTCACCTATAGTATAAGTTGCTTCGATGTTACATATATTGATACGTTTTATGCATGTAAAGGAAGATGCATGTTATGAGATGTTTATTGCATGTTAAGAAAAGATAGATGCTATGATATATAAGATGCCCTCCAAGTTTGGGATTAAGAGCAATGTTAGAGTATCTTGATTTGCTTCCCATTAAGTTTTGGGACTAAGAAGCATAATCAAGTGTCCTAAAGTGCTTCCCTATAAGTGTGAGAGACTAAGCGCACATAAGGTGCTTGTTAAAATGACAAGTAAGTGCAAGTATAAGAAAATAATATTTAAAAGAAAGTATTTTACTTTAGAAAGGCATGTACTGGACACAAGGTCCATGGGTGGGCTCCTAGATCGCCCCTAGGCCCCTAGATCGCCTAGTAGTACCTTGATAGGTTCGGGATTAGCTACCTTGGATCTTATTAAGGATGCGCGCAAAGTGGTACAATGTCGGGCCCAAAGCAAGTTGATTATTATTTTCACTAATTATGTAATATAAAGTTTTCAAACTTCATGGTTTGTTTTAGTGGAAGTTTCCTAAGTAGAGAATTTGAGTCATATTGGGTAGCCTTGATGAACACTATAAAATCCCAAAATTCCTGTGTTCCTTACATTACTAGCAAGGTTTTTAAGTTGATGGTTTACATGATAAACTGGTTTAAAAATACATGTCATGTACATATTTTTGAAGTATGGTTTTAGCGTGAATTACAGTCAAGTGCATGTTTTGCGTTTTCCCAAGTAGTTCTAAAAAGCATGTCCTCTTTTAATGTATCATTTTGTGAGTAGATGATACTTACTAAGCATTTGCTTATAGATTTGTATTTCTTTATACTGCAGATAAAAGGTAAAGGAAAGCACGAGTAAGAGGAGGAAGCAGGAGCAGTGCTTGGTGGGTGTGTGTGTGACGGAACCGTGGAAAGGATCCTGGAACTTACTAGTGCAGGGAATGTGTTAAAACTGGGTGTAGTGTAATTTCCTACTTTTTGGTTATGCATGAAATACCGTTAAGAGTTGTTTATGATGAATTTACAGTTTGCTAGCAATTAGTGTGTCAAAGACTCTTCCTCAAGTAAAGGGATAGAAGGGTAGTCCAAAGAGGAGTACAAAGGGGAGAACAACTCCTTTTGTAGGGCTGGGTGTGACCCCCACACGACCTATGACACGGCCGTGTGGATTCACACAACCACTGTCCTCTCCCTTTCGGCCAAGGTGGCACGGCCGTGTGAATTTACATGGTCGTGCACCTCCTGCTCTCGGCTAAGGTGGCACGGCCGTGTGGTTTCACACGGTCGTGCACCTCTTCCTGTCGGCCAGAGTGACACGGCCGTGTGGCTTCACACGGTCGTGCCCTACTCCAGCAGTGAAGGCCTTACACGGTCGTGTGGCACACACGGCCGTGCCCAGACTCGGGCAGGGTAAGGTCACACGGTCGGTTATCACCACACGACCATGACTATCTCCTTCTCGGGTGAGGCTACACGGACGGTCAGGGTCACACGACCCAGACCCTCTAGCAGCTCTAGACTTCATCTCAGCTCTGCATGTCTCCAAACCATGACTCAATAGTAGAACCAAGTTCAGAGTAGATCTTTGAACTGAGCAGTGTGCATATAACGAAGTCTTTAGAAGGTATGAAAAGTGTAACTCCCGTGACTTAGGTTTGAGTAATGAGGAAGGTCGGGCACTATACCAGCTATGTTGACGGGCTTACCGGATAGCTGGTACAAAGTCCAAACAGGTTGACAGGCTGACCGAATGTCTGGCATGAAGCCTAGCTAGGTCGACGGGCCCACCGGATAGCTGTCCGAAGTCCAGACTGGTCGAAGGGCTGACCGGATGTTTGACACGAAGTCCAGATGGGTCAAAGAGCTGATCGGACGTCTGGCAGGTAAGTTAAGGTAAGTCACTGGAGGGGAGTGACTATGAGGATGCGTTCCCGGGAAGGCAACTTAGGCGCCGATCCAACTTAGAACCATTTCGGAACTCTAAGTTGAGATCTTGACTACATTCCGGTCTCGGTGAGACAGAATCTAATTATTGTTTTTTATTATTATTATAACTGTACTATGCTAACACTTTGTTTTGCAGGGTAGTTTTGCATTTTACCTCGGACTAACATTTTCTTGTAGGTTGTTGGAAAACAGAGGTCCGGGCACTCGGAAAGGGTTCGGGCGCCTAGAAGGGATCCGGGTGTAACACTCATAGGATCCCTAGAAATTTTACATGAATTTATGCATGATTAAATAGGTTTTATGTGGATTCTTCTTTAAAAAATATATATAATAAAAAGAACCAAAAAGAGGCATTCCCAAGGATTGAACCTTGGACCTCTTAGTAAGTGGTTCCATGTTATAACTAGTAGCCCCAGCAGGGGTGTGCTGATATGAAAAGAGGGAAATTATGGTTAAAGGTAAGGAAAGTGAAGGCTCTCTTCACTAAGAAGGAGAAGTCCAAGTTTTCTTCCTCTTCTTACGATGAAAAGAAAGTTTTACTTCCTCCCTTCATTTAGGATGAGTAAAAGAAAAGGGAAGGAAAAGTTCATTTTTCCTTCTTCCTTGCATTTGGAATAAAAGGAGAAAAGGAAAGAGAAAATTTCATTTTCTTCTCTTCCTCCTCCCTCCTCCTCTCCACCGAAACCAAGCTCCTTCTTCCTCACCATTGCCGAACCAAGCAAAAAGGTTTTCTCTCTAGGAAAAGCTTCACAACCAAGGTTACTTCTCTTAGAGAATTAAGCGAGAGATGTAAGTATTCCCTCACCTGCAGTACAATAGTTCTCGTACGCTTATTGTTTAAAAGTTGTTTGAAAAACTTAGGGATTTCTTTGCAAGTTTCGGCCAAGATAAGGAGTTGTGGTCGCTTATGGTTGTCAAGTTTACAATTTATGCTTCATGTTGTAACAAAAAGTCTAGAACCTCACTCTTGAGGTTTCGACCAAGATGGAATACAAGGCTTAGAGTAAAATTTTGAAATCTAAACATGCTTGTTTATGCTCCTTCATGATACATGATCTACTACATGTTGTTAGTTAAGTTTTCATGCTACATGTTGTGTAAACAAAACCTAGAACCTTACCTTAGGTTTCGGCCAAGGATGAACATAAGGTTTAGAGCAAGATTTTGAAATCTAAACATGCTTGTTTATGCTCCTTCATGATACATGATCTATTACATGTTGTTAGTTAAGTTTTCATGCTACATGTTGTGTAAACAAAACCTAGAACCTTACCTTAGGTTTCGGCCAAGGATGAACATAAGGTTTAGAGCAAGGTTTTGAAATCTAAACATGCTTGTTTATGCTCCTTCATGACACATGATCTATTACATGTTGTTAGTTAAGTTTTCATGCTACATGATGTATAAACAAAACCTAGAGTCTTACCATAGGTTTCGGCCAAGGATGAACACAAGGTCTAGGGCAAGGTTTTGAGATCTAACCATGCTTGTTTATGCTTCCTCATGATGTATGATTTTCTAAACAATGTTAGATTGAATTTCCATGTCTTAAGTTGCATGAAAAACCTAGAAACCTTACCTTTAGGTTTCGACCAAGATTGAATTAGAAGCTTAGAGAAAGTTGAAGACCTAAACTATACTTGTTTTATGCTTCCTCATGATGTATGATTTTCTATACAATGTTAGATTGAATTTCCATGTCTTAAGTTGCATGAAAAACCTAGAAACCTTACCTTTAGGTTTCGGCCAAGATTGAATTAGAAGCTTAGAGAAAGTTGAAGACCTAAACTATACGTGTTTTATGCTTCCTCACGATGTATGATTTTCTATACAATGTTAGATTGAATTTCCATGTCTTAAGTTGCATGAAAAACCTAGAAACCTTACCTTTAGGTTTTGGCCAAGGTTGAATTAGAGGCTTAGAGAAAGTTGTGGACCTAAACTATACTTGTTTTATGTTTCCTCATGATGTATGATTTTCTATATAATGTTAGATTGAATTTCCATGTCTTAAGTTGCATGAAAAAAAAACCTAGAAACCTTACCTTTAGGTTTTGGCCAAGGTTGAATTAGAGGCTTAGAGAAAGTTGTAGACCTAAACTATACTTGTTTTATGCTTCCTCATGATGTATGATTTCCTATGCAATGTTAGGTTAAATTTCCATGGCTTATGTTGCATGAAAAACCTAGAAATACCACCTTGAGGTTTCGGCCAAGGTTGAATATTAGAGTTAGAACCTCACTTATGGTTACCAAAGGACTCACTTGCTATGCTATGTAGGTTGCAAAAGTTTCATGTTTTAAATTGATTAAAGGAAAAATTTAAAACATGCCTTCATGTTTCGGCCAAGATAAGAAGAATGAGGTTAAGAAGCTACCTAGGGTTCCTAAGGTCTTACATGTTATGATTAATGATTATGAGGACTTAGGTAGTTGATTTCATGTCTCCATGTTGTTTGAAAATCTATGATGTATGTTTATATGTTTCGGCCAAGCATGATTTAGGGCTTGTAAGAAGTTTCAAAAACCTTAATTATGCATGATGTTGACTCTTATGATATGATATGAATTTTTATGTCACCATGTTAATTGATATGTGCACTTCATGTTATCATGTTATGTTTTTATGATATGCTATATGTTATGTGCACTTGGTGCCATCATGTTATGTTTATGCAAGGCTTATGTAAGATGAAAAGCCTAAGAGATGCTTCCCTTAAGTCGGGATCAAGAGCACTCTTCATGATATGACAAGAACATGAAATGTTATGATATGACAAGAACATGATATGTTATGATATGACATGATATGACATGCTATTTTACTTTGTATGGCTTGTACCAAGGGTGGGCTCCACAAGCGCCCCTAGGTCGATGGTCTATGAAACGGGCCTAGTAAAAGGGATGGACTCCTAAGTTGTCCCTAGGTCGATGGTCTATGAAACGGGCCTAGTTCCTAGTAGGTTTAAGATTAGCTACCTTGGATCTATTTAGGATGCGCGCATTTATGTATGTATGTGGTATAAGCCGGACCCTCATGTTGAGATTATGTTTAAGTATGTATATGATATATGTTTTTCAAAAGGACATCTTGCATATACTCATTTCATGATACATGTTTTCAAAAGAACATCTTGCATCTACAAGTTCATGTTATATGGTTTCCTTTATGCTTCTTTAAGATGCTCTTGAAATATGTCTATGATGCTTATATGATCATGTTATGCTCTTACATGTTATGATATGATTTTATGCTCTCACATGATATGATATGACTTATTGTTTATGCTCTCACATGATATGATATGACTTATTGTTTATGCTCTCACATGATATGATATGACTTTATGTTATGCTCTCACATGTTATGATATGATTTTATGCTCTCACATGATATGATATGACTTATTGTTTATGCCCTCACATGATATGATATGACTTTATGTTATGCTCTCACATGTTATGTTATGATTTACCAAATGAACATTGATCCGGTGGTAAGGACGGGGGACCCTCATGGGCGGAGGGTCAAAGGCACGTGAAGTTCAACCCCAAGTTCGCGCCGAACAGAAGCATGCTGAGCCGAACGGAAGCATGCCGGGCCGGCTGAGCCGAACGGAAGCATGCCGAGCCGAACGGAAGCATGCCGGGCCGAATGGAAGCTTGCTGAGCCGAACGGAAGCATGCTGAGCCGAACGGAAGCATGCCGAGCCGGACGGAAGCATGCCGAGCTGAACGGAAGCATGCTGAGCCGAACGGAAGCATGTCGAGCCGGACGGAAGCATGCCGAGCCGAACGGAAGCATGCTGAGCCGAACGGAAGCATGCCGAGCCGAACGGAAGCATGCAGGGCCGAACGGAAGCATGCTGAGCCGAACGGAAGCATGCCGAGCCGGACGGAAGCATGCCGAGCCGAACGGAAGCATGCTGAGCCGAACGGCCGAACGGAAGCATGCTGAGCAGTTTGCCCGCTCGGCCAGGATGTCAGGCTATGAGAGCCAAGCACGCGACGACCCTGAACCTTCCCGGATGGGCGAACACCTACGCCAGATCAAAGGCGAATGTTCTGGCTGAGCGGCTTGATGGTTGATCCGGGAAGAGGAAGTCAAAAGGCATGGGACAGTAGGGACGTCATCTTAGTAACTCCTGTTGCTGACAATAGGCATGTTCGAGGACTAGGCCATACTCCGTATCGTACGACAAAGGATTCGGCTGTCCCATCAAAGAGACGCTCAGACTGTAGCAGTATGGCGTTAGACATGCTCTTCTGACAAGCCCATGCTGCGGTATGGTATAGGACACGTGTGCACCTCGGTTTGTATGCACCAAGCTCCCGTAGCCCTATATAAGGGTCCTCACACTTCGCCGAAGGTTCGTCGGAGCTTTGGAGGCCTACGCCATCGATTAGGAGAGCGACACGTTCCCAGCGTCCTTTGGTTCGGCGATTCGGACAGGATCAAACATGTTATCACTTTATGTTCGTGCATGAATCATGGTTTTTGTGAGTAGGAAAGGGACTTACTAAGCCTATGACTTATAGTTTTTATGTTTCCTTGTACTGCAGAAAAAGGAAAGGAATGACTAAATGTAACACCCCAAATTTCATGATTTAGAGTTCTAAAAGTCCTTATAAAAATCTAGAAATGCTTTAGAAAAATTCTAGAGATTTTTAGAAATTTTTAAAGTATTTTTATGTTATTTTTGGAGTCTGTTTGGTATTTTTACCAAGAGGAAGAAGTTTAAAAAAAAATTAAAAAAAATATATATGTTGAAGCCGGGTTTTGAACCCAAGACCCCGGACCCAAGGAAAATCGGCCCAACCAACCGAGTTGCGCTCGATTTGTTAATCAGATATGGGAATCAATTGATTTAAAGCATAGTTATGATTATAACCGAGTATAAGAAAAGAAATTAGGTTTTTTTTATTTTCCGGAAAACCTAAAATTTCTTTCTAAATTTCCTTCTCCTCTCGCGACGGCGCCGAGTTCCTTCTCCAAGCGATTTCTGCTCGGGCGAAAGAGGCGGCGGAGCTAAGTTTCCTTTCTCCGGCGCCGGCCAAGGGGTGTTCTCGCAAGATCCTCACACGTTCGTGGCCATCTCGTTGAGGGGAGCACGCGGACGCGAGGAAACGCCGGATTTGGAGCTCACCCGAAACCCTAGCACCTCTCTTTCTCGGTTGTAAGTCCAAGAAAACGAAGGTGAGTTGCTACTCACCTGCAGTAGGATAGCTACGGGATTTTCGTTCCTTGTTTTCGATTTTTCTGTGCTAAATTGCTGTCCTAAGGGTGCTAGGCTGAATTTGCCATGTTAGGGCAATAGGTTTCGGATTTCTATGCTAGGGTTTTCCTTTGGAGTAAGATTGGGTTGCTGTTGAACAGAATTATAAGCTAGGGTTTCCCTTTCATTTCTGTAGCATACATATTAAGCATGCTAATCTATGGATTAAGTAAGTGGGGTGTTTTACTCTTATTGGTTCCTACCGTGGCACTAAACAGGGAATTGGACTATGGTTCCGGGTTGTTTTGAAGTAAACTTAAAGAATTCTGCTGCTTTATGTTGTGAACATGTTTGCAAAGATTTTAGTTACAGCAGTACTTTCTGGTTGGTTTGTGCCGGGGGAACATAACAAGAAGAACAAGCATGTTTTGGGTCCATATTAGCTATAGACCTTTTATTGAATTGTTAGAGCAGGAAATGTTGTAGAGTTATAGCTCTTGTTGGGTTTTCTCCTTGCTGCGATAAAAGAACAGCTTTGAAATTAAGCATATCAATCTTAGACTTCTTTGTTACCTTAATTAGCATCTCAGTCTTAGCATACTAGTTTTAATTGCATTTCTGCAAGCATGAACAGCTCTGTTTAGAGCTTAGAACAGTTTCTCTTTTATCGCATATTCGCAAGCAAGAACAATTTCCTTTAGGGCCTAGAACAACCTTTCTTTATTTGCATTTTTGTTTGTGTAGCAATAGATGAACATGAACAGATTTCCTAGTTTTAAGTTGCATTCTTTTGCCCTATTTTACAGCATGCTTAAGTTGTTCTAGTTTCCTATTTGCTATTGGAATAACATGAGCAATTCTATTTTTTATAGCATGCAGATTTTTATAAGTAAAGTATGCAGATTTTGATAGGCTTAATATGCAGATTTTTGTTAAGCTTTGCATGCAGATTTATGTTAAGCTTTGTATACAGATTTTCAGCACGTAGGGTGTGTTCTAGTGCACACCAAGTGCTTGATAAAATGCTTAGCTCAATATAATGCTACGGTAGGCATTTTAATAGCTCAGTTAATATAGCAGAAGCATTTAAAATAACTTATTTAGTCTTGCTTCAGCTTATATGGGACTACGGTCCAATGGGTGGGCTCCCACAGTCGCCTCTAGGTTCAGATAACCTAGTTCTAGGTTCAGATAACCTAGTTAAAGCAAGGTAAGAAAATTAGCTATGAAATCAGTATTTTATTTTCAGCAGTGGCACTGTACTGGATTAGATATCCATTGGGTTGGGCTCCCACAGTCGTCCCTAGGTTTAGATAACCTAGTAAACCCTACTAGACTCGGAACTTGCAATCCCGGGTTTAGTTAGGGATGCGCGCACAGCAAGTACAGTTGCTGGGCCCATCAGCAGCATGATTACTATTTTGATCTATTATGTAAATAGTTTTCAAAACTTCACAAATTAGTTATGTGAATACAAGTTAGACTCAGTTTAGCATTAATTAGTTCAGCTTATGTATCAGTTCAGTTTCCTATTGATACACATGATAGTTCTATGATTAGCTGTACATGTTTAGTATTTCAGTTAGTATGATTCCTTTATTGCTATTTATGAGCATAATTAGCTATACATATTTAGTATTTCAGTTAGTATGATTCCTTTATTGATATTTATGAGCATGATTAGCTATACATGTTTAGTATTTCAGTTAGCATGATTCCTTTGCTATTTATGAGCATGAGTAGCTATACATGTTAGCTTTTCAGTTAGTTGATTTCTTTGCTATTTATGAGCATGAGTAGATTTACATGTTAGCATTCAGTTTTAGCATGTTTTTATTTATATACATGCATATCGAGTTTTTGTGAGTAGGATAGCGCTCACTAAGCTTTTAGCTTATAGATACTATTTTCCTCCTACTGCAGATAAAGGAAAAGCTAAAGTATAAGGAAGAAGGCGACAAGGAGATGTTGTGACGGTGTGTGATGTGTGGACTATGGAGATCCTTTGGACTTAGCTAAAGAACTCACTTAGTTTAAGAATTTGTTTAGTTTAATTTCTTATTAAGTTGATAAGAAAATTTTGTAGTAAGAAGTTATGTTTCCGCTTTTCATTACCTGTATGTTTTGATTTATTAAACTGCGTGGTTGTGGTTAGTTTTCATTTTTTATTAAACTGCGTGGTTGATTAAAATATATTTCCAACCGCCTGTGGCTGAGTATATTATGATGTATTATGGATATGGTCACCGGTACAGGGGAGACTTTGTCGAAATTTTTCGGTAGAGTTTTCCTAGTAAGAAGGGTGGTCGTTACAGTTGGTATCAGAGCAGTTCCCATTCTCCAGCATCACACACATCAGCATCAGCCTTGCCGTGTTCCAAGTAAGAATACCTCTACTCTATTTATGTTTCTTGCTTTCATGTTTAGGAATAATTATAGCATGCTTATGTGTGATAGCCTCTAACATGTTTATAGTAGCTAGTTAAACGTGATTAGATTAGTTATGTACATCCTCATGTCTTTAGAAATGGCACGAGGCGCCTGATAAGCGAGCACCACTCGAGCCCCAAGAGGCGGGCGGTTCGGTGCCTCCCCTCTCTACATTAGTGGCTCGATTCTGCAGGCTGAGCGACAGGAGATAGCCACCTTAAAAGCTAATCTGAGAATACTCCCACAGTCACCCGGAACCTAACCTGACCCCGGCATTTATAGAGTTCCACCATCCAACAGCACGAGTAGCTCCAGGAAGCAAGAGAGAGACTTACGATCCGGTGGCGTGAATCAAGCGAGAACTTCTCGGGCACCGGCGAACCATGGGATGCTCAAGCCTGGTTCAAACCAACATGGAGCTTCTGGACTGGCGGAACGAGAGAAGGTGAAGTGTGCCTCCTTATGCCTGACGAGCCGCGTATGTGGTGGGAGAGAGTTAGGAGCAAGCCCGGTGAACCAGATGACATGGGGCGACTTGAGAAAGAATTCTTGAGTTCTTTACATGCGGGTCACAAACCGCCACTCTGACGAGTTCACGGAGTTTCGTCAGGGCAACCTAGCGGTTGAGGAAGCCGTGAAGAAATTCACAGATGGCTCGTCTATGTCCCGAATTAGTCGCACAGAAACGAGTTCGGTGATGCTCGAATGTTGAGGCCGAAAATAGCGATGAATGTGGCGGTGGCATCCATAGGCCACAAACCACGGAAGAACTAGTGAGTAGTGCTCGATCACCGAGCACTACCAGCAAGCAGCAGAAGCAAACCTCCTCAGATTCCAAAGGCCAAGGAAGTTCGGATACTCGAAATCTCAAGGCCACAGCTCTAACTGGAAAGGGAACTCCGGCAACAAGCGCAAACCAGAGAATTACCCAGAAGAATCATAGAATTATCCTAAAGTAAATTTGGGAAATTCCCAGGTTTGTTGCAAGGGCACACGAGGATGCTTTGAATGTGGACAAGAAGGGCACATGGCCAAGTAGTGCCCGAACAAGACCGGTCTTCCTCAGCCACAGCAGATTCAGTATGCAGGCCAGCCAGCTCAGTTATATCAGATGCAGTCCGCTCTAGAAGGTCCACTTATCAGCCAGGGCAGATTAGAAGTCCCTCCAGCTATGGCGAATGCGAGGATCTACTCACTCACCAGAGAGGACGTAGCCAACGCCTCGACAGTTGTCACAGGTCAGATTAGTATTTTTCAGTATAGTGCTACTGTTCTATTTGATACTGGGGCAACCCATTCTTATATAGCCAGGGCATTCGCCGAAAAGTTAGCAATATCCCCAGAGGTACTCAGTAGTCAGTTTCTGACAACATTATCTTCGGAAGAAGTTATGGCATCCACGCACTGGTTCAGAACAGTGCCAGTCATGATAGCAGACAGAGAACTCTTTTGTGATCTGATAGTGCTAGACATGACTGACTACGATGTCATATTTGGAATAAACTTCCTGATCAGATACGGTGCCTCCATAGAGTGCCGTAAACAGAAAGTCGTATTCCAACCTGAAGCAAAAGCACAGTTTGAGTACATCGGAGAACCCAAGAGAAAAAGAGCAAGTTAAGTCCTCGATATGTAGGACCCTACCCCAATCACAGAGAGAATTGGGAAGGTAGCTTACAAGCTAGACTTACCTCAAGATATGTCAGCAATACACAATGTGTTTCATGTCTCCATGCTAAAGAAGTGTATTCACGACCTTAGCCAAGTGATTCAGCCTCAGACAGTGCAGATCCAAGAGGATCTTAGCTATAAGAGCAGACACAGATAGTGGACAGAGCAGACAAGAGACTAAGAAACAAAGAAGTGTCATTAGTGGAAGTCATTTAGAACCAGAAGCATGAGGAAGTTACTTAGGAGCGAGAGGATAGTATGAGATAGAAATATCCAGAATTATTCTAAGTTCGAGGACGAACTTTTTATAAGGGAGGGAGAATTGTAACACCCCAAATTTCATGATTTAGAGTTCTAAAAGTCCTTATAAAAATCTAGAAATGATTTAGAAAAATTCTAGAGATTTTTAGAATTTTTTAGAGTATTTATATGTTATTTTTGGAGTTCGTTTGGTATTTTTACCAAGAGGAAGAAGTTTAAAAAAATAATAAAAAAAATATATATGTTGAAGCCGGGTTTTGAACCCAAGACCCCGGACCCAAGGAAAACCGACCCAACCAACTGAGCTGCGCTCGATTTGTTAATCAGATATGGGAATCAATTGATTTAAAGCATAGTTATGATTATAACCGAGTATAAGAAAAGAAATTAGGTTTTTTTATTTTCCGGAAAACCTAAAATTTCTCTCTAAATTTCCTTCTCCTCTCGCGACGGCGCCGAGTTCCTTCTCCAAGCGATTTCTGCTCGGGCGAAAGAGGCGGCGGAGCTAAGTTTCCTTTCTCCGGCGCCGGCCAAGGGGTGTTCCCGCAAGATCCTCACACGTTCGTGGCCATCTTGTTGAGGGGAGCACGCGGACGCGAGGAAACGCCGGATTTGGAGCTCACCCGAAACCCTAGCACCTCTCTTTCTCGGTTGTAAGTCCAAGAAAACGAAGGTGAGTTGCTACTCACCTGCAGTAGGATAGCTACGGGATTTTCGTTCCTTGTTTTCGATTTTTCTGTGCTAAATTGCTGTCCTAAGGGTGCTAGGCCGAATTTGCCATGTTAGGGCAATAGGTTTCGGATTTCTATGCTAGGGTTTTCCTTTGGAGTAAGATTGGGTTGCTGTTGAACAGAATTATAAGCTAGGGTTTCCCTTTCATTTCTGTAGCATACATATTAAGCATGCTAATCTATGGATTAAGTAAGTGGGGTGTTTTACTCTTATTGGTTCCTACCGTGGCACTAAACAGGGAATTGGACTATGGTTCCGGGTTGTTTTGAAGTAAACTTAAAGAATTCTGCTGCTTTATGTTGTGAACATGTTTGCAAAGATTTTAGTTACAGCAGTACTTTCTGGTTGGTTTGTGCCGGGGGAACATAACAAGAAGAACAAACATGTTTTGGGTCCATATTAGCTATAGACCTTTTATTGAATTGTTAGAGCAGGAAATGCTGTAGAGTTATAGCTCTTGTTGGGTTTTCTCCTTGCTGCGATAAAAGAACAGCTTTGAAATTAAGCATATCAATCTTAGACTTCTTTGTTACCTTAATTAGCATCTCAGTCTTAGCATACTAGTTTTAATTGCATTTCTGCAAGCATGAACAGCTCTGTTTAGAGCTTAGAACAGTTTCTCTTTTATCGCATATTCGCAAGCAAGAACAATTTCCTTTAGGGCCTAGAACAACCTTTCTTTATTTGCATTTTTGTTTGTGTAGCAATAGATGAACATGAACAGATTTCCTAGTTTTAAGTTGCATTCTTTTGCCCTATTTTACAGCATGCTTAAGTTGTTCTAGTTTCCTATTTGCTATTGGAATAACATGAGCAATTCTATTTTTTATAGCATGCAGATTTTTATAAGTAAAGTATGCAGATTTTGATAGGCTTAATATGCAGATTTTTGTTAAGCTTTGCATGCAGATTTATGTTAAGCTTTGTATACAGATTTTCAGCACGTAGGGTGTGTTCTAGTGCACACCAAGTGCTTGATAAAATGCTTAGCTCAATATAATGCTACGGTAGGCATTTTAATAGCTCAGTTAATATAGCAGAAGCATTTAAAATAACTTATTTAGTCTTGCTTCAGCTTATATGGGACTACGGTCCAATGGGTGGGCTCCCACAGTCGCCTCTAGGTTCAGATAACCTAGTTCTAGGTTCAGATAACCTAGTTAAAGCAAGGTAAGAAAATTAGCTATGAAATCAGTATTTTATTTTCAGCAGTGGCACTGTATTGGATTAGATATCTATTGGGTTGTGCTCCCACAGTCGTCCCTAGGTTTAGATAACCTAGTAAACCCTACTAGACTCGGAACTTGCAATCCCGGGTTTAGTTAGGGATGCGCGCACAGCAAGTACAGTTGCCGGGCCCATCAGCAGCATGATTACTATTTTGATCTATTATGTAAATAGTTTTCAAAACTTCACAAATTAGTTATGTGAATACAAGTTAGACTCAGTTTAGCATTAATTAGTTCAGCTTATGTATCAGTTCAGTTTCCTATTGATACACATGATAGTTCTATGATTAGCTGTACATGTTTAGTATTTCAGTTAGTATGATTCCTTTATTGCTATTTATGAGCATGATTAGCTATACATGTTTAGTATTTCAGTTAGCATGATTCCTTTGCTATTTATGAGCATGAGTAGCTATACATGTTAGCTTTTCAGTTAGTTGATTTCTTTGCTATTTATGAGCATGAGTAGATTTACATGTTAGCATTCAGTTTTAGCATATTTTTATTTATATACATGCATATCTAGTTTTTGTGAGTAGGATAACGCTCACTAAGCTTTTAGCTTATAGATACTATTTTCCTCCTACTGCAGATAAAGGAAAAGCTAAAGTATAAGGAAGAAGGCGACAAGGAGATGCTGTGACGGTGTGTGATGTGTGGACTATGGAGATCCTTTGGACTTAGCTAAAGAACTCACTTAGTTTAAGAATTTGTTTAGTTTAATTTCTTATTAAGTTGATAAGAAAATTTTGTAGTAAGAAGTTATGTTTCCGCTTTTCATTACCTGCATGTTTTGATTTATTAAACTGCGTGGTTGTGAAAATATATGTTCCAGCCGCCTGTGGCTGAGTATACTCTGTATGTATTTACGGATATGGTCACCGGTACAGGGGAGACTCTGCCGAAATTTTTCGGTAGGGTTTCCATGTGATTTTTTATCATACCGGTTAAGTAGAGTTAGTAGTCAAGTAACGGTCATCCTTAGAGTGTAGTAGTAGTAAGAAGGGTGGTCGTTACACTAAACTAAGAGGAGCAGCAGGAAGGGCAAGAGTGTGTGTGGCAGTGGCACGGTGGAAGAAAACTGCTATATGTTTTTATGTTCTAAGTTTGCATATGAACCATGTGTTGTCTTTATACTTTGATAGTACTTTAACTAGTATGGGTAGTTATGCACTTATGTTCTTCATGTTTCATGCTATTATGCTTATGATATCATGAATCACGTTTCAAGTAGTTGGTATTAATTAAGTTGTATGCATGAATACTAGTATGTCCACATGTTCAGTATGATAAGCATGATGATTAGTGTAGAAAAAAAAAAATTAAATAACTGTTTTCGCTGTCATGATTTTATATGTATGTACGTATGTAAGTAAGTAACCCCATCCCTCCTTAAGTAGTGGGAGGGCGGGTGTTACACCGGGTGCCCAGAAGGAGTTCGGGCGCCCGGAATGCAAACTTTATCCCCTCGTCGCGTCACCACGTGGAGCTTCATGATTGGCTAGGTTACGTCACACTCCAGGCGCTCGGAAGGGATCCGGGCGCCCGGAGCCTCCTATATAAGGAGGATGCGCCCTGGAGAAAAGAATCAACTGACAACAAAGCCTTCCAACGCTTGCTCTGCTGTGCTGTGCTCCTACAACGCTGAAGCTTCTCCGACAAACGTGTTGTCTTTTTCTTTTCTTAATTATTGTCGGTACTTCATTTCTTTTAGCATTCCTGTACTTTCATTCTGTAACTACTCTTTCAAATTGCTAGTGGATTACCCAACGAAAGCACTCAACGAGTGCGGGTCTTGGAGTAGGAGTCGAAGAAGGCTCCGAACCAAGTAAAAAATTACTTGTGTTAGCATTGTTCTATTTTCAATTTTTCCATTGCATACTCGATCTTTTTTTTGAATTTTTAAATCACTATTCACCCTCCCCCTAGAGAATTACTTGATCCAACAAGTGGTATCAGATCTAGTACCGCTCTGATTTGGTGCAACCACCAGTCAAATAGGGGGTGGAATTTTTTTTAATTTTCTTTCTGGTTTTCAATTTTACGTTATTAATCCAAACTGGTGTTGTTACCTTTTTGGAAATCTTTTTCGTAGTAATTAAGCTGAATTGGTGCAACACCAATTCAGTTTTAGATTCTTTCTAATTTTATACCGCACTACTAATCCAAGACCAAGTCTTGGGATTCCTCATTTCTTTATTTATTTGTGTGCAGGATAAAATGTCTCAAGTCGAAGGCTTCAGCACAGTACGCCCTCCCTATTTAACGGGGATGACTTCCCCTACTGGAAGAAGCAAATGGAGGTTTACTTGAAGACCGACTTCGAACAGTGGTTCAACATCACCAGAGGCTACAAGGTGTCGGTCGACAACTCTAAAAATCCACTAGACCCGGAACAGTGGACTCCGGGCATGAGAAAAAAAATCATCGACAGACTTCAAAGCTCTCAATACACTACAATGCGGCCTGACGAAGGAAGAGCTGAACCGAGTGAGACCGCACCAAAATGCGAAAGAATTATGAGACAAGCTGATCGAACTACACGAAGGAACGAGCGATGCCAAGGTAACAAAGCGTGACCTTTTGTTAAATAAATTATTTAATATCAAAATGTAGGAAGGAGAAACAACGAGTCAACTTCATGCGAGGATCAAAGACATCCTCAACGGACTCCACGCGATAGGCCACCAAATGGAAAATCGTGACTTAATCAGGTACACATTAAATGCTTTTCCATGAAATTCATTATGGGCATCTATCATGGATGCCTACAAAATTTCAAAAAAATTGTCTAAATTAAAACTAGATGAATTATTCTGTGAACTTGAACTACACGAGCAGACTAACGCCGGAACCGAGAAAGGTATTGCTTTGTTTGCAGGTTCCTCCAAGGAAAGGACAAAGACCAAGCCTGAACCTGAAGATGAGTCCGATCAAGATTCTAAAGATGAAGAGTACCTGGTGAACCTGGTAAGGAAGATGTTCACCAGGAGGAAGAAAAGCTTCAGCAAGAAGGACCCGCAGAAGATCAACTCCCCGACTGAACCAAGGAACGTGACTTGCTTCAGGTGCAATAAGAAAGACCACTACAAGAACGAGTATCCAAGATTGAAGAGCGACAAGTCGAAGACATCCAAGAAGAAGGCTCTCAAAGCGACCTAGGACGACTCATCCTCAGAAGAATCAGAGGCCGAAGATCAGAAGCATTAAATCCACCTCATGTTGATGGCCCACGAAGCAGAATCGGAGGATGAATCGAAAGACAGGTCCGAACACAAATCGAGCCACGAGTTCGTACTCGTTTCCAAAGGTCCCGAAGAGGTATATTTTAATTTGAACAAGAAATTTTTTAAAATTATTACTTGTTTAAATAAGAAATTAACTGTAACTGAAAATAATAATAAATTTCTCCTTGAGGAAAACCAAAACCTCAAGGAATAAATCACGAATTCTAATCCAACTCAAGACCTAACACTTGAGGAGGAAAATCTAACACTAAAAATAGAAAATAATAAATTAAGAAGTATTTTAGAAAATTTTACAACAAGATCTAAAAATTTAGATCTTATTTTAAGTAGTCAAAAAGCAGTCTACAATAAAACTGGGCTTGGCTACAAGTCAAGTTCAAATAAAACGTTTAAATCACTAATAACCTAACATAAACAACAAAATAAAGCTTGAGTTCCGAAAGCGTGCTTAACCACGCAAGTAGAAATTAACTAATATTACATACCTAAAGATAAAATATGCTATATAAAATCTGATAAACCAAATCAAAAATCAAAACACAAACATAGACCAACAAAATCAAAATCAAAAAATTTTAGAACCCATCAAAAATCAGATTATCATCGAGTTAAATATAATTATAAAAATAACAGACATAAACCTAGAACTAAAACTTAAAAATATAGGCCAATAATTCAGGGGGAGGCTCCAGAATAGCTGACACCTCTAAAAATAATCTACCCGACAGGGTAACCAAAACTAACCTACCCGGCAGGGTAATTAGGATTAGAGTAAAAAGGGACAAAATTTAACTTGACCTACGGTACTGGTGAAGTTTTGGATGATAGTAGCTTAGGGAATCTTAGTCTATGCATGTCTAGGAAGATATGACTTCGACCTGGTGCATTTGGCTAAGTGGAACTAACTGAAGCTACCCCTTATGGATCCTAACTAGTTAGACCAAGGTTTTGTATAAAGTTCAGTGGATAGGACTATTTGGAAAACCTCGAAGGCATGGTTACTCTAATGATGTCCAAGTGACTCACCATAGCCCAGAAGTTTATCCAAAGAATGCTTATTTGTTGTTTTTTACCCAAAGCTAAACCTGAATCTAATACAAAGTTAAAGCAAACCCTAAAATTGAATGTAAGTTCATCTCACAAAAATTATAGGTTTTCCTGATTGAAATCATAGATCGGGTGAGATGACTAAGAACTTCAAATCGAATCGAACCAAATCGAATCGAATCGAATTAAAATCAAATTAAATTAAAAATTAAATTAAATTAAAAAATTAAAGTAAATTAAATTAAATTTTAAAAATAAATTAAAAATTAAAATAAATTAAATTAAAAATTAAATTAAAAATTAAATTAGCAATTTATCTTAAAATTTTCCTTAAATCTTTTTAACTTAAATTTTTTTTTTCTTAAAACTTTTCAAATATTTATTTTAAAAATCCTTTTAACTTAAGAAAATTTATCTTAATTTTTTTTACTTAAAAATTTGTTTTAAAAATCCTTTTAACTTAAAAATTTATCTTAAATTTTTTTTAATCTTTTTAACTTAAAAATTTTATTTTTAAAAAATATTTTTAAACTTAATTTATCTTAATTTTTTTAAACTCAAAAATTTGTTTTAAAAAAACTTTTTAACTTAAAAATTTATCTTAAAATTTTTTTACTTAAAAATTTATTTTAAAAATCCTTTTAACTTAAATTTTTTTAACTTAAAAATTTTATTAAACTTAATTTATCTTAATTCTTTTTAACTTAAAATTTTATCTTAAACTTTTTTTTAACTTAAAAATCATTTTAAGTAAAAACTCATACTAACCCTAATTCCTACTTATTGTAGGAAACCAAGTAGATCTTGGACAGTGGTTGCTCCAAACATATGACTGGAGATCACACCAAATTCACCCAACTTACCTACAAAAGCTTAGGAACAGTGGTCTTTGGAAATAATGGCAAACTCAAGGTAATTGGTATGGTAACATTGAGCTTAAAATTGACTTTATTATTACAAATGTATTACTTGTTGAAAATTTCAATTATAATCTTCTTAGTATTAGTCAATTGTGTGACACTAGATATAAGGTTAGGTTTTTATCTCAAAAATGCTTAATCAAGCACTTAGATAACCCTACAATAAGTCTAAAAAGGGTTTAGAAAAGATAATATCTATGCAATTAACTTAACCACTTCTTCAAATAAGTGTTATTTAACACAAAAAGAAGAAATTTGGTTATGACATAGAAGAATGTCACACATAAATTTCAGAAATATAAGCAAATTAAAAGGACTAGTTAGAGGATTACCAAAATTACCTAACTTAGACTCAATAATATATAATGCTTGTCAACAAGGAAAATAAAGAAAATCTACTCACAAACCAACTAATCAACCTCAAACCAACTCAATACTAGAACTTCTACATTTAGACTTATTTGACTTCCATGGGATCAAATCAATAAATGGAAGTTTGTATTGTCTAGTAATAATAGATGACTATTTTAGGTTCACCTGGGTAAAATTTTTAAAAACTAAGGATGAAACTTTTGAAAATTTTACAAACTTTTGCAAGTAAGTTGAAAATGAAAAAGACCTTAAAATTAAAAGACTTAGAAGTGATACTGAGGGTGAATTTAAAAATAATAACTTTAATCAATTTTTTCTTGACAACGAATATCATCACAAATTTTCGTGTCCTAAAATACCTCAACAAAATGGAATTGCAGAAAGAAAAAATAGAACTCTACTTAAAGCCTCTAGAGCTATGCTAAATGAATATAATCTACCTAAGTACTTTTAGGTAGAAGCTGTTAGTACAACCTGTTATGTGCAAAATAGAACAATATTACATAAAACACATAACAAAACCTTTTTCAAAATATATTATAATAAACAACCTAACATAAAATACTTTAAAGTATTTTGCTGTCCAGCCTTCATACTAAACACAAGAGAACACTTAGAAAAATTTACTTCTAAAATAGAAAATGGAATCTTTGTAGGATATTCACTAAATAGTAGGGGTTACAGAATATACAATGAGGTTACACTAAGAATTGAAGAAACCACAAATGTAAAATTTGAGGAATCCAAACAAAACCTAGAACAAACCTAAATTTATCCAATTGAATTTATTTAAGGCAACAATAATAAAAAAAGAACCAATGAATATCTAAATCACGAAGAAGAAGAAGAACCTCAAGAGAATCAACCTCCTAGAACCATAAGAGTCAATCCAAATAATCCAATTGACCAAATAATTGGTGATTTAGACTTAAGGGTTCAAACTAGACAATCCTTTAGAAATCTAAGTCAAATCTCTCTGATTTCAAAAATTGAACCCAAAACTATAGCTGAATCTTTACTTGACCTAGACTCGGGCATAGCTATATAAGAGGAACTAGCTTAATTTGAGAGAAATGAAGTTTGAGATTTAGTGCCACCACCCAAAAATAAAAAGATAATAGAAACAAAATGGGTGTTTAGAAATAAGTTAAGAGAAACTGGGGAAATTACTAGAAACAAAGCTAGGCTAGTTGCTAAAGGGTTTAGTCAAGTAGAGGGACTTGACTATGATGAAACTTATACCCCAGTAGCCAAATTAGAGTCCATTAGAATGTTACTAAGTTATGCAGCCCATAAAGGGTTCAGATTGTATCAAATGTGTAACGACCACCCTTCTTACTACTACTACTACCTAAGAGTGACTGTTACTTAACTACTAACTCTACTTAACTGGTATGATTAAAATCACAAGGAAACCCTATCGAAAAATTTCGACAGAGACTCCCCTGTACCGGTGACCTTAAACTGACATACATACATAATATACACAGCCACAGGCGGCTGGAACATGTAACAGACTCTCACGCAGTTTGATAAATCCAAAACAAAAGAGAACAACACCAGAAATCATCACACAAGATTAAAATCCTTCTACTATGTCCTAATCACATCAAAATAACAAATACTATCTCAAATACTCCTAACATAGCAAAAGACAATGGAAACTAAAATAAAACTTCTTTCCTAGTCCCAAGGCTTCCATAGTCCTGGCATCACACATCCTTCGACCACCTCCTTGTCGCCTTCCTTTCTATATCTTTTCCTTTCCTGTATCAGCAGTAAGAGGAAATGCAATCTATAAGCAAAATGCTTAGTAAGCGCTATCTAACTCACAAAATCTCGATATGCATGAGAATATACTGAAATCTAAAACTAAATGCTCAAAAGGAAATCTACTCATGCTCATCTACTAGTGAAAGAAACATACTGAAAGGCTAAACATGTAAAGTAAATCTATACAATCATGCTAGCATAAAGAACTAAACTTACTGAATTCTAAACACCTTCTGAATCTTATTTCACTTGCTTAAAGATTTATTCTTTAAATGCTTTTATACTTATGCAAAAACTTATTTTACTTGTTCAAAAATTTATACTTATAATACTTCAAAATAATAATCAACTTCTTCTTGTACCTGACAACTGTACTTGCTTTTACTTTTGTAACGACCCGACCCATTTGGCGGCCCATTTGGCGACCCTGGGGTCGTCGACCGTCGACCGTCGGCCGTGCCGTTACTACTAGGCTATCTAAACCTATGGACGACTATGGGAGCCCAACCCAAGGACAACTAAGAGTCCAGTACAGTGCCACTGATAAAAGTAAAATACTTGTTATCTTTTAATACTTCTAATATATAATGTCTCGACATTTTCTTTAGCACCTTGTGTGTCAAAATTCCTAAAGTCTTGACTTTGGGATCTACTTAAGGCCTTGGCATTTTTCTTTCTTTTCTTAATCTTTCTTATACTTTTCTTATAAAAGGATGCTTCTTACAAAACTGAAATGTTTAAACAAATTCTAACACTGCAATGCTTAAACAAAATCTGCATACAAGTTTAAACAGAAATCTGCATATTAAGCTTAACTAAAAGTTGCATATTAAGCTTATCTAAAATCTGCATACTAAGCTTATCTAAAATCTGCATACTAAGCTTAACAAAATCTGCATACTAAGCTTATCTAAGATCTGCATACTAAGCTTATCAAAAATCTGCATCTTAAGCTTATAAAATCTGCACTATAATACTAAACCAAACCACACTATAATCTTCTAGAAGCTAACAAAAATCTGCATACTTGCTTAATCTAATCTCTTTATCCAATTGTTGGAAGAAAATTGTTAACTTCTCTTGAATACCTTAGTTATCCAAATCGTACATAAATATTTTGAACCGTTCAAAAAGTAATAGCGATAACCTCAATACGTACATATTTATCTAATTCTCTGCCCTTGCATGTCCTCTAACATCAAGAAGCTCTCTCATTTCTCATAACTATTATCTGACTATATATCATCTTTATTCTATTGCAGCTACTATTTTCTAACAGGTATCTTTGAGTTCTCATTCTCTTTTATGCTACTTCCTTTTCTAGCACTACATCTCTTTATCTCTAAACAATTCATACTTAAACATCCTCTAACATGAACCTCAAAGCTGTGTAAACATACCAACACTAGAAATTGATCACACATATAATTTTCGACAATTCTAATAGGTAGAAAAATAAAATCCTTCACAAGCTAATCCGCTAGCAAAGCCCATAACTTCCGGAAACAAAAGGAGAGTCAAGACAGGTATTGTTCAAATCCAAAATCTGTAAGCATCATTAAGGAATACAAACAACCTTGGATCCAACCCAAAATTTGCTCACAAGAAACCAACAAAGCAGAAAGGTGACACATCTTCAAAGGGAACCCAAATCTGTCCCCAAAACTATAAGCTATCCTGAAGAACCAACACAACATAGAAATCAAATATACGGCTCCAAATCTGATTCGAAATTCCATACAAGGCTACATAGACTAAACTAAAGCACTTCCATAATTGAAACATGCACCTTTCATTAAAACCGAAATGAGCAACCACAAACTAAACAATCTGTTAACTTCCGAATCTAACAATTCCACATGCTTGGACTGAACTAATCCTTCCCTTCCTTTCTT
Organism: Zingiber officinale; assembly: GCF_018446385.1. Classification (NCBI taxonomy): domain Eukaryota; kingdom Viridiplantae; phylum Streptophyta; class Magnoliopsida; order Zingiberales; family Zingiberaceae; genus Zingiber; species Zingiber officinale. The sequence goes on from NC_055989.1 coordinate 22,658,304, forward strand.
TAGGGTTCACGGCAGCAAGCACCAGAAAGAAAACACTACCTCCGGTGATATACTTCGAACAGAAAAACTCCTTTCTTTGAGGTGCACGGCAGCCACATCAATTCAACCGAACCTTTCTAACTTGTCCTACGAGAACCTATCAGTGAATCAGAAACCAACATATAGCACCAAATTCATCTATCCTTCAATCCTGATCCAAGAATGATCCCCTAGCTAAGTCTCGACAATACTATCATAAAATAAAACCAAACTCTTAATAAGCTAATCCTCTAGCAATGTCCCTAACTTCTGGAAACATAAGGAAGAATCTAAACAAGTATCGATCAAATCCATCCAGAGTTTAGATTCAAAAACTCGATTCCTCAGGAAAAACTCGAATAAAATAGAAATCTAGGAAACATCACAAGATGAAATCTCAGAACTACTCTTACTGCAGGTGAGTGAGCAACTCACCTTCATTTTCTTGGACTTACAACCGAGAAAGAGAAAGACTCTAGGGTTCCGGAGCGATGGAGATCTCAGCTTCTCCCTCGTGCTCACGGCGCTCCTTGCCGAGGTGATCCCGATTCCGTGAAGCTCTTTCGGAAAGAGTCCCTCGCCGACCGCCGGAGTGAAGACCTAGGTCTGCTTCTTCGTTTTCGCCGTGAGAAGAAAAACACCGTCGGGAGAGGAGGGGAAGGAAGAATCGGGTTTTCGGCAAGAGAGAAAACCTAATCCCTTTATAACTAGGTTTTTCTATTACTAACTATACCTTAAATATAATTCGTTCTTTCCTTAATTAACAAAACTCGTTGGCACAACTGGTTATCTGCATTTCCGCCGAAACCCCAGTCGCCGGGTCGAGCTTCGGCTCAGCCATTTCTCTGCAACCTTTTTAAAACTAAGGTATTTCTGTATCAATTACAACTTAAATATATTTCGTTGTAGGTTTAATTAAGAAACATTCGGCTGGTCTGTTGGTTAAGCGAATCTCTGCTTAACCCGAGGTTTCCGATTTAAACCTTGACTTGGACATATTTTTGTCAAAACTTCTTTCGTTTTGTAAAAATACCAAACGACCTCCAAAAATTGCATAAAAATACTCTATAAATTCCTAAAAATCTCTAGATTTTTCTAAAACATTTCTAGATTTTAATAAGGTCTTTTAGAACTCTAAATCATGAAATTTGGGGTGTTACAAAATGGATGTCAAATCCACCTTTCTAAATGGACAAATAAAATAAGAAGTCTATATAGGATAGCCACCTGGATTTGAAAGTCTAGAACACCCAGACTATGTTTTTAAGCTAAAAAAAGGCCTTATACTGACTTAAGCCAGTACCCGGGGCATGGTATGAAAGGTTAACCTCTTACCTAATATCCAAAGCGTTCAACCAAGGTCAAATTTGTTGGTTGCTACTGGGAATATCGTACCAGTTCCCCTGTACAAAATTTTGTACAAGTCCTGAATCATTCCTAATAACCTATTGTGTTCTTTAGAAATTAAATTTGGAATCGCAAATGGAACTTAACATTATTGATTCCAAATTCAACTTATTTGTTCTTAGTGGTTTGGACTTGGATCGCAAACGATGCTTAACATTATTGATCCAAATCCACCCATGTTACAAATTCAATTAAATATTAATTTTAGAGATTGTCTTTCAGGGTAAACATGGCGAGGCACTAGGCCTTCTTAGGTATGAGAGCATCTACCACTTCCTAGACAAAGCCTTTCAACGAAATTTAATATTTAATTTCCTTATAGTAATACTAGGTTTAACCAAAAAGAACAATCGAATCACAAATTCAAAAAACAAAAGAAACACAAAATCGAAAATATAAATTCGATTACCTAGATTCATTAGCCTCTTGTGTTTGGTATTTTAAGATCTAAATAAAAGGATGAACTAGTCATGATGCGGAAACTATTAACTAGTTATACCTTTTATAGCTTATAGACCTCACAATCTTCTGTCGTATTCCTCTTCTTATCTCAGACGTCGTGTGGGCGACGATCTACTGAGACGAGAATCCACCCAAGCTTCCTTCTTCTCCAAGCATGTTTCGGCCACCACAAGAACTCCAAGAGAAGATGAGGTTAGGCCACCACCACCAAGCTCCAAGGGATGCTAGAAACAAAACCTCCTATCTCTCCTTCTTCCTCTAACAAAATCCGACCACCAACCAAAACCCTTGAGATGAAGATGCCGCCAGCCAAGGAAGAAGAATAGGAGATGGAGAGGAAGAGAGGGGTCGGCCACCAACCAAGGAAGAGAGGAACCAAAGAAGATATCTTGTTATTATGAGGTGAGGCACCTCTACCCTCTCTTTTATATTCCTTGGTCTTGGCAAATAAGGAAAGTTTTATTAAAACTTCCTTATTCTCTTTGCCAATGAAAGGAAAGTTTAATAAAATTTCCCTTTCAAACTATATATGGCCGACCACCTTAATCCCTTCAAATAATGAAAGTTTTAAACATAAAATTAAAACTTCCTAATTTGTTTCTGGAATTTTTAAATAAAAATTTCTCTTTTAAAAATTCCCTTCATGATTGGTCATAAAAGGAAACTTTTATAAATTAAAATCTCTCTATTAAAATATGTGGATGATTTACAAAAATGAAAGTTTTCTCTAAAATTAAAATCTTCCTTTCAATCTATAAATAAGGGAAGATATCAAATCTTTTCTCTTAATATTTTGTAGAAAACTATAAAAGGAAAGATTTAATTTTAAAACTCTCTTTTAAATCATGAGGATGGTTACAAAAAAAGAAAGTTTTATTAAAAATTAAAATCTTCCTTTTAACTATAAATAAGGAAAGATATCAAATCTTTCACTTAATCTTTTGTAAAAAACTATAAAAGGAAATATTTAAATTTTAAACTCTCTTTTAAAACCATAGCTTCCACATAAGAAAAATTTTAAAAAATAAAAAACCTTTTAATTTATTATGGCCGACCACACCAAGCTGGAGTTCAAGCTAGGGCCGACCACCTAATGAAACCAACTCACCTTAGTTTGGCCGACCCTAGCTTAGGCTCCAAGCTAGGCTTAACCGACCACCTTAAGGTGGGTAAGAAGGTGGGTATGGGTGGGTATAATACTTTATAAATAAGAGTCTACGATAGGGACCGAGAGGAGGAATTGGTTTTGGTCTCCCGATGAAATTAAGCTTCCCGTGATCGCCCCGAACACCCAACTTAATTTCATCAATAATAATTCATACCACCAAAGAATTATTATTGAACTACCGCACCAATCTCAAATTATATTTTGGGCTCCTTCTTATCATGAGTGGGTTAGTCTCCCTGTATTTAAGATATATAATGCCCACTAATTAAATGAGTTACTGACAACTCACTTAATTAATATCTAGCTCCAAGAGTAGTACCACTCAACCTTATCGTCATGTCGGACTAAGTCCATCTGCAGGGTTTACATGACAATCCTTATGAGATTCTCTTGGGGACATCTTCAACCTAGATTACTAGGACACAGTTTTCTTCTATAATCAACAACACACACTATAAATAATATCATTTCCCAACTTATCGGACCTATTGATTTATCGAACTAAATCACACCCTTTGATAAGTCAAAGAAATAAATACTAGATATATGTGCTTGACATATTGATTTATCGAACTACATGACAATCCTTATGAGATTCTCTTGGGGACATCATCAACCTAGATTACTAGGACACAATTTTCTTCTATAATCAACAACACACACTATAAATAATATCATTTCCCAACTTATCGGACCTATTGATTTATCGAACTAAATCACACCCTTTGATAAGTCAAAGAAATAAATACTAGATATATGTGCTTGTTATTATATCAGGATTAAGAGCACATACTTTCATAATAACAAAGGCCTTGTTCTTTTATGTAGTCAGTATAAAAAGAACTTACCTTAAATGGTCATGCTCAATATACTCAGAGTGTACTAGTGTAATTTTATAGTTAAGATAAACTAATACCAAATTACACTACGACTATTCCAATGGTTTGTTCCTTTCCATCTTAGCCATGAGCTACTATTTATAATTTATAAGGAATTGATAACATGATCTTCCGTGTGTGACACCACACACCATGTTATCTACAATATAAATTAATTGGACAACTACACTTAGCATATAAATATAGATATTTGACCAATATGATTCTTTATTTCAAAATAAATGTTTACAAAAAACTAGCATTTTAGTATACACTCTAACAAAATTGACCCAACCCTATTCGTTAAATTAATAAAAGAGGATATCTTCATAGCCTAAATCTATGTAGATGATATAATCTTTAGCTCAACTAACTCAGAATTTTTAGACGAATTTACTAATCTAATGGAACAAGAGTTTGAAATGAGTCTAGTAGGTAAATTAACTTACTTTTTAGGATTACAAATCAAACAATCAAATGAGGGAAATTATATTTATCAACAAAAATACACCAAATAATTACATAAAAAATTCAAGATGGAAAACACTTAAGAAATAAAAACACCTGTGACAGTTAACACAATTCTAGATGACGTCTCCAATGGAAAACCAGTTGACTTAAAATACTATAGGAGTGTCATAGGTAGCCTACTATACTTAACTACAAGTCGACCCGATATTTTATTTGCGGTTAGTATGTGTGCTAGATACCAAATGTGTGCTAAAGAATCTCATTTAATTCAAGTTAAAAGAATATTCAGATATCTTAAAGGAACTTCAAATGTAGGAATTTGGTATCCTAGAACTAATAATTTTGAATTAATAGACTATTCTGACTCAGATTACGCTGGATGTAAATTAGACCGTAAAAGCACAAGTGGTGGATGTCAACTACTAGGCCCATCACTTGTCAGCTAGTTTAGTAGAAAGCAACACTGTGCCACCCTATCTCCAACTGAGTCAAAGTATATAGCTATATGTGAATGTGTCACAAAACTATTATGGATGATGCACATCCTGAAAGATTTTTATTTAAACCTTACAAATGTAAAAGTATTAATTGATAATATTAGCTCAATTAACTTAACAAAAAATTCTGTGCATCATTCAAGAACTAAACATATTGAAATTAGGCACCACTTTATCAGGGACCATGTCACTAAAGGAGATATTGAACTCAAATACATTGAGTCCAAGTCTAATTTAGCTGACATATTTACCAAACCCCTACCTGAAAGTGAGTTTAGCAATCTATGTCAAAAATTAGGAATGTGTTTAATAGACTAGGATTCTTAAAATTGTTTTCAAAAATGGTTGTTTTTAAATTCTAGGATAAAACTTTCAAAACTTCCCATTTTTAGAATTTCAAAAATCAATTTTAGCCTTAGACTAGATCAATTCCTTAGAAAGCATGTTCCTATAGGGTTAGTACTTGAACATCTCACCAAACTGTAACGACCACCCTTCTTAATACTCTACTACTCTCTAAGAGTGACCGTTACTTAACTACTAACTCTACTTAACCGGTATAATTAAAAACCACGAAGAATCCCTACCGAAAAATTTCGACAAAGTCTCCCCTGTACCGGTGACTATAATCATTAATACATAACATAATATACACAGCCACAGGCGGTTGGAACATTTATCAAACACCCACGCAGTTAAATAAGTATCAAACACACAAATATCTACTTACTAAACTGAACTCAAATGTTTACAATAACTAAAATACGGAAGCTAAAAAAGAATAAGGAAAGAAAACTAAAGGAACTCCTTTCTAGTCCCAAGACTTCCATAGTCCTAGCATCACACATCATCCGCACCTCCTTGTCGCCTTCCTTTCTATATCTTTTCCTTTCCTGTATCTGCAATAAGAGGAAGTGCAATCTATAAGCAAAATTTGCTTAGTAAGCGCTATCTAACTCACAAAATCACGAATATGCATGTATACAGAAAGAACTAGAAACTATATGCTCTAAAAGAAAGTAAAGCATAAATATATCTGCTCATATCAAACTAATAGCAAAGAAAAGCTAAGGAATCTACTCATATAATTCTAATAGCTAATCATGCTGCTCATCTAATAGGTAAACATGAAAAACTACTCATCTACTAGATAAACATGGTAGAATAAAGAACTAAACTTACTGATTTTTAGAACTATATGCAACTTATTTCATTTGTTCTAAACTTAATCTTTAATACTTTATGTTTATGTAAAACTCGTTTTACTTGTTCAAAAACTTATATTTATAATACTTCAAAATAATAATCAACTTCTTCTTGGGCCCAGACGTAGTACCATCTTATGCGCGTTCCCTTAATAGGTTGGGGTAGCGAGCCACCAATCCTAAAAGAGCAGACCTCGGTCTACCAGGGCCAAGACCTCAGAATTGGACACCTGGATTTGTTTAACGACAACCTCGGAAGTCGGGTACTAGCCTCTTCTTAAAAGTAAAATACTTATAATCTTAATTACTTCTTCTTTAAATGCCTTGGCATTTTAATAGGCACCTTGTGTGTCAAAATCCGTAAAGTCTTGACTTTGGGATCTACTTAAGGCCTTGACCTTTTCTTTCTTTTCTTTATCTTTCTTATACTTGTTAATACTTCTAATAAAAGAATGCTTCTTTACAAACTGAAATGTTTAAACAACTTCTAACATTGAAATGCTTAAACAAAAATCTACATATAAGCTTAATCAAAATCTGCATTCAAGCTTATTAAAAATCTGCATTATAATCTTAATAAAATCTGCACTTGTAAGCTTAATAAAAAAAATCTGCATCTTAAGCTTAACTAAAATCTGCATATTAATACTTTATAAAATCTACATTGATCAACATGTAAATCTCTTTTCTCATCTTCTAAACTAAACTTCTATTCTGAACTTATTACTTGCATAACTAAATCACTCACATACTTCTCACCTTTAGACTAAACTAACCTCAATAATCAGTACAGGAATTATCTTCCTAAATATAGAACCCAAACTCACATCAACCCAATTTCATCCAATCTGACCGGCAATTAGAAAACAATGGGAAGAATAAAACTTGATTCATCAAAGTTTACCCATCAACATTGGTGCGAAACCTTCGAAACACCAGGAGAAAGTAATTCACATCCAAACCAGCTAAACCCACAGACATTTAAATAAATGGTCACCAAATGGAATTCTCACAAAACCATAGCTATCAACCGAAAGGGAGTACAACAACCTGATTTCACCCAAATTCGTAGCCATTTGAAGAAACAAATCAACCTTGCATTGATACCCTCATCATCCCAGGTTATGTAATTAGGCAGTACACCCTCTAATTAAATCCATAGAGAACCCACAACCAATCAGGGAAATGGGACATCATCAAATCAGACCTACACATTCCAAATCTGTTTAATCTTACCGAAGCAATAAGTCCACTAGAACATCTTCGATCAAGGTCTCTAATTAGTTCAACGTTTCAGAAATAATAGTTTAAGAAGAATATCATCGATCAAAGTCTAAATCTGATCAGCGTTTCGAAAGCAACAGGTCTACTGAAACGTCAACGATCAAAGCTTAAGACTCCACAATATGAACTTCCCAAAACTCAACCAGTGAGAAGAAACACGGCACATAAAACTCAACCAAAAGCCCTAAATCTGTGATTGTAAACCAAACCCTATCCCAACCTCCTATAAAAACTCACGGCAGCAACTTCAAAAACAACACTTTTCACAGCATGCTTCAAAGATCAAGAAGAACAAAAATCCGAGAGCTACTCTTACTGCAGGTGAGGAAGCACTTACCTTGGGTTTCTTGGACTTACAGCCGAAGAAGAAGGCTTCCATTGCTCTAGGGTTTCGGGTGGACTCGCTTGCTCGACGATCTCTTGCGTCTACACCTTCCTCTCGCTGAAGGGGTCTTGAGAACGTGAAGATCTCACGGGAAAGGTCCTCGCCGGCCACCGGAGACGCCGGCTGCTCGCTGCGTCTTCGCCGAGAAGAGTCGCGCCGTCGAACTCGAGAGAAGGGGAGAGGGATCGAGAGAAATAATTTCCTCTCTTAACTTAACCTCTTTTTATAACCTAGGATTATTTTTATTACTAACCGTTGCTTAAGAATATTTCGCACCCTACCTTTTCACGAAATACTCGCAGAAGAGTTGGTTGGCTGCGTTCTGTTTAAGGTGTGGCTCGCGGGTTCGAAACTCGGCTGCAATCATTTTCTGCCCATTAATTCTTGTTATTAACTTCTACTCATTAAATAAAATTCTCCCTTTATTTGATTAAGTAATAACTGCTAGCCCAGTTGGTTAGCCGGGTTTTGCTCGGGTCAGGGGTTGCCGGTTCGAGCCTCGGCTTGGATATTTTTTTGTCACAACTTCTTTCTTTTGGTAAAAATATCAAACGACCTCCAAAAATTCCATAAAAATACTCTAAAAATTTCTAAAAATCTCTAGAATTTTTCTAAAGTATTTCTAAATATTTTAAAGCACTTTTAGGACTCCTAATGAGGAAAATTGGGTTAGGACTCTTAGAATTTCAAAAATCAATTTTAGCCTTAGACTAGATCAATTCCTTAGAAAGCATGTTCCTATAGGGTTAGTACTTGAACATCTCACCAAACACACTAGGACTACCTTGTTTGTGATTGTTAAACATAGAAAGGGGTGAGATGCATAGGCAGATTGCATGGACTTATTTTGAAATTAGTTTTTAAAAAATATTTCCTTAAAAATATTTTAAATCCTTTTAAACTAACTAAGATTTTTTTTAAAATTGGATCTTACTTAGTTTTGAAAGTTGGATTTGAAAATTAGATTTTAAAAATTAGATCTTACTTGGTTTTTTAAAGTTGGATTTGAAAATTAGATTTTACAAACTTAGTCGGATTTGATTTTATAAACTTGGCTTTGATAAATTTATTTTTGTAAAGTCAGTATACTTTAAAATTAGCCTTTATAAAACTTATTTTTGAAAATTGTGTTTAAAAAGTATTTTAAATTTGCAAAGGTTATTTTTGAAAATTAGATTAATTTTGCAATGTTTATCTTTAAAAATTACTCTAAAATTTACAAAGTTATCTTTCTAAGTAAACTAACTTTTAAAAACTTAGCTAAAGTTCAAAACAAAATGTTGTGTGTTTTCTACTTTAGACTCCCCCGAGTCAATCTGATTTTAATTCAATTTCTTGATTGTATTGTCTTTTACTTATTTTTTATGAATATCAAATGGGGAGGGTTAGGTAGTTTAAGTTAGTTTAACAATAGAAAATACCAAATATAAAGAATAACATAAAAAACTTACAAAATGCTTGCTTTACTTGCATATTTTTCACTAACTTAATTCAGGTTGTCATTATATCAAAAAGGGGGAGATTGTTGGTGTGGTTAGCACTAACGGTCTAACTCAAGTTTTGATGAATGACAAAGTAGGTTAAGTTAGGTTCATTGTAATGTAACACTTTGACCAAGTGTGCAAAAGAAGCTCAGCTAAGTCGACGGGGCAATCGGATAGCTGGCACGAAGTCCAGATAGGTCGACGGGCTGACCAGATGTTTGGCATGAAGCCCAGCTAGGTTGACGGGCCGATCGGATAGTTGACACAAAGTCCAGACAAGTCGAAGGGCTGACTGGATGTCTGCCACGAAGTCCAGATGGGTCGAAGGGCTGACTGGATGTCTGGCAGGTAAATTAAGGTAAGTCACTGGAGGGGAGTGACTGTGAGGTCATGTTCCCGGGAAGGCAACTTAGGCGTCGATCCAACTTAGAACCATTTCATAACTCTAAGTTGGGATCTTGACTAGATTTCAGTCTCAGTGAGATGGAATCTAATTACTGATTTTTATTATTATTATAACTGTACTATGCTAACACTTTGTTCTGCAGGATAGTTTTGCATTTTACCTTGTACTAATATTTTCTTGTAGATTGCTAGAAAACAGAGGTCCAGGCACCCAGAAGGAATCCGGGCGCCTAGAGGTCTGGGCGCCCGAAATGTAAATTTTATCCCGTCGCTGCGTCACCACGTGGAGCTTCATGATTGGCTGGGCTACGTCACACTCCAGGCGCCCGAAAGGGATTCGGGCGCCCGGAGCCTCCTATATAAGGAGGATGCACCCTGGAGCAAAGAATCAACTGACAACAAATCCTTCCAACGCTTGCTCTACCGTGCTCTGCTCCTACGATGTTGAAGCTTTTCCGACAAACATGTTGTCTTTTTCTTTTCTTAATTAGTATCGATACTTCATTTCTTTTAGCATTCCTATACTTTTATTCTGTAACTACTCTTTCGAATTGCTAGTGGATTACCCAACGAAAGCACTCAACGAGTGCGGGCCTTGGAGTAGGGGTCGACGAAGGCTCTGAACCAAGTAAAAAAAATTACTTGTATTAGCATTGTTCTATTTTTAATTTTTTCGCTGCGTACTCGATCTTCTTTTCGAATTTTTAAATCTCTATTCACCCCCCCCTCCCTCAAGCGAATTACTCGATCTAACAATCACAAGTTCTTTCATGCTATAAATCATATTGTGGGCATTCAGTAAATGAGTTTAAGATCAAATCATACACATAGAGAACGTGGACTAAATTAATGAAACTTTATTTATCCAATAAATAATACAAATCATAAGACAATTTATGATACTTCTCAAATATAACATGTATGTCAGTTTGCAAAAAGTAAAATTAACATTTTATTTGAAGTAAGGAGAGTAGAGGATGATCAAAGAGGGAGGAGGAAGATGGGCAAAATTAAATATTATTAAAATACACATTGAGAACGTGCACTAAATTAATGAAACTTTATTTATCCAATAAATAATATAAATCATAAAACAATCTATGATACTTCTCAAATATAACACGTAGTTTGCAAAAAGTAAAATTAACATTTTATTTGAAGTAACGAGAGTATATAGGAGGACGATCAGAGGGAGGAGGAAGACTGGCAGAATTAAATATTATTAAAAATAAGTAAATGGAGAATGTGCACTAAATTAATGAAACTTTATTTATCCAATAAATAATATAAATCATAAGACAATCTATGATACTTCTCAAATATAACACGTAGTTTGCAAAAAGTAAAATTAACATTTTGTTTGAAGTAAGGAGAGTATATAGATAGTTTAGATCCTCTGTCCCCATTTCTCTTTGTCCCTGTGTCCCATTGCCGATCGAACGGATCAGATTAAATCTCAAGGATGCTTTGCACATCATGAGGATACTGCACATATTTTAAAGATGTCATGATGCCTTGAGATTTAATCTGATCAATCCGATCGGCAATGAGATACGGGGATAGAGGATCCGAACTAGTATATAGGAGGACGATCAAGGAGGGAGGAGGAAGATGGGCAGAATTAAATATTATTAAAAATAAATAAATGGAGATGCAGGGTATCGATCCCTGCACCTCTTGCATGCTAAGCGAGCGCTCTACCATCTAACCTACATCCCCCAAAAATTTAATTATAAATATTTAAATATTTTACTGTAACTAAAAATGGATATGTCAGGTATCAATCATTATGCAGCACTCCACCCTATGAGCTATATCCCTAGTTGAATACAGCTTCCCCAACCGAGGAAAAAAAACCGTCATCCGTATTAGTCAACTACAATTTCTCAATGTAAATGATCGCGAGGCCGACCATGTGGGACTGTTGAGATGCGGATTCTATCATTTGCTATCATATATCCCCTATTGAATAAATTCAAAATATTTTATTATTTAAAAAATAATTATAGTAAAAAATAGACAAAAAAATGAAGAGATAGGAGCCATGCACCCCCGATGATATCATTGAGATACCAGATTTTATTTATTGATGTTTTATTTAAATGGAATAGAGAGGTAAATAATATTCTTTCAAATCTCAAAAATACCTTGGCATGTATTTTTGAATAATAATAATAATAATAATAATAATAGGGTGACTGAAATTAGTCATTTTTTTATTCTTTATATTTGTCACGCCTCGGGAAAGTCTCTGTCCGAAGATATTTCGGCAGCACCTCCCCTGTACGGGTGACAATCTGAAGCATTTCTACAGACACAATATACATCAGCCACATGCGGCTGGAATATATACACAACCACGCAGTTAATAATCTCAGCCTACACGGCTGGACAAATATAACAACAACCACGCAGTTATATATATTTTTATCAGCCCACTCGGCTGAAATCAAAACCAACACAGCGGAAAAACAATGGACAACACATACAAAACTAAAAGTGAAGACTGCTAGCCGGCTAGGCTTACACCACAACAATACGAAATACACTCCAGAAACAAAACCAGAACACAAGCTAGAAACACAAATACCAAAATACAAATAGACAACAGCGAAGACAGGTCTTCTGATGTGACATGGGGACCAGCAGACAGGATACTCCAAGCGACTCCATAACGACCTGGTACCTGAAAAAGATAGTGTCCACGGGGTGAGTTCAACAACTCAGCGAATACCAATAGACATGCCTAGTAAGATATATCTAACAGCAATAAACATGGAATACAACTTCCTAATCATATATAGGAAAATACAAAACTAAAATGTAACTGAGGAAGTTGTACTCACCAGGAACTCCTATCCAGAACAAAAGGGTCGTCAAACCGAGAGTGTCATAAATCCTGTATGCATGTCAAACATATGCATCCAACCAAATGCAGCAAATAAATGCAACAAGCACAAGCAATAAATGTATCAATGCGTATGATGCCAATGATATGTCCTGGTCACCCCTACTCTCAAGTCAGCCGTCTCACACATGATGGTGAGACCGAGTGGGTAGGGCTGTGACAACCGTGCACTCTGACGTAATTGCTCCTAATGAGTGACCGAGTGGACGGGATGCTGTCCGAGTACACCTATCCTCCTATCCCAAATCATAAATGGGGGAGCTCAATGCTCTCATCTCCCAGTACACGATGGCGGGGAGGGATCCCTGTCCTGCTACAACGCTGCGTCACACTAACCCATGAGTGGACCAACGTAGCCCTTGACAGAGCACCTGCTGCAACACACCCTGCCTGAATATACCACTAACCCATGAGTGGTCGTGTGTGCAGATACATGTAACTGGCGATGTGCTCAACAATAATGGAGCTGACAATCGCACAACATGCAATCATGCGAATGATGCATGACACTAAGCATGGCAATATCCTGAACCAAATCCATATATATAAAAATGTGTACCCTAGTACCAGTAAGTCAAATCCACAGATCTAGGGTATACAGGTCCTCTATGGTATAACAACCTAGATTCTGAATATATCCACCTCCATAAAATATGTACCAACAATATACATGGATCAAAGCAAAAGGGTCTAGGTACACAGATCAGATATGATATAAAAATATAGGTACACAAGCCAGATAATAAAAATCCAGAATCTAGTCCTAAACTCAATAAAGCATGGTATGTCACTTACTCTTGGAATTAAGGTACTCATGGCAATAATCACGAGGTATAAACCTGGATACATAACAAGTGACAAAACAGAACATGCTATGAGTATCAAACCGTGACATACCAAAGGCAAACATGATCATTGCTTGTAGCTATAAAATACTATGCATATCCAATTGACAATATCATAAAAGATAAGTCAAGAGGTACCCGCCTTAAATGTAGACCGAGCTAAACAATCTCCACGTCGAAGTGCTCGTCTCAAACCAGAGTCCTGTAATACATGGTATCCAGATTTAGCTAATTACATATAAATAAATTAGCTAAATCAAATTCTCGAGAAGCTAACATAAATCTAGATCCAATTATAAACCCTAATTGGACCATCTAACTCCTCAATCGTTTCTTAACTAATCCATTCAAATTAGGTCTGGCAATAAGCATAATCCATCACAAGTTCTAATCCAAATCTAACTAACCAATTCATTTAATTCATTTAGGTTAGGTAATCCCAACCATTCCCCATCTATATCTGGATTTAAATCCGTGAGCAACCTCAAACCAAAACTCACCTGAGTTGAATGCCTCAGCCGATAACTCACTGCCGGAGAAGTTGCAGCCAAAGCTTGCTTCCCAAAGAATATTGCTACCAACGGTCTATTGCCGACACTGCAAGGAACTATTACTCTCTACGTCAGCATCCTCAATAAAATCCAAATACCCATAAATGCCTTACCTGCAACGGTGCCAAGTTCTTCCTCTCTACCGGAGATTTAACAGAGGGAAAGACTAGGCTTCATTTCCTTGCTCCTGTCCGAACCCACAGTGAGCTGCTGGATCAAAAGAAATCCATAGCGCATAAAATTCCAAATCCACAGGACACAATACCTGTACCTCACAGCCGTGTTTGTTGCTCCACAACCCTCAACTAGTTGCTCTTCCTCTCCACTGGTCGGAGGTGATAAGGATCCGACGACCGCGCTAGGGCACGGTGAGGTTGGCTGGTGGAATCTTGGGCAAAGGTGCGAGAGGAAACTCGACACTAGGGGCTAGCTCTTGTAGCGGCCGAAGGTGGAAGGGACTCGGGCTGCCGGTGAGGAGGCATCGGCTGGAGACTAGGGCACGGCTTGACACCTAGTCTCCCGGCGAAGAGGGCTCAGCTGTCGGCGCTAGGGCAAAGGGGAAGAGAAGTAGTGGAGATTGAGCGTTGCCGTCGACACCGAGGAAGACAATCGGGTTGGCGTTGATTTCCGGCTAGAGCACGGCGTGGAAGAGAAGAATCGGGGAAGAAATAGGAAGGAAAATGGAACCGTCGAGTGAGGGCACGCGGGCACAGTTTGGCGGAGGAAATAAAAGAAAGAAAAAGAAAAGGAAAAAGATTTAAAGAAAATAAACATTTTCTCGTTAAAACAGGGTAACCTAAACAGACTTTCCCAGGCCCAGTTTTTATCCCCGTAAACTCGTCCATACAAGCTCCGAAAAATTCCAGAAAAATTTCTAAAAATTCTGAAAAATTCCGTCATCATTATTTGCCATTTTTCGGTATTTTACAATATTTAACTTGACAAACATGCTTAAACACAATCACGCTAAGGCTAAACTATCCAACTGTACGTATCACCCACTCAGTTACTCACAAGAACAAACATGATGCTGCTGCTGCTACTGTTGCCTGGAGTGTTTCCCATGATAAAGTTAAAGCATTAGTTGTGAAAAACTTCCCTGCCACTGGTGCTGCAGCTCACGCTCACATGAATTTGTGAGGACCATAATCAAACTCATCAAAATCAAACCTCTATCGTTCTTTACCAATCTGCATCGTCATGAAGTTATTGGTTAGCATACAGATTCTTCGTATTTTGTAATAGAAGGGGACAAGATCATTTAACTCATGCGCCTTTGACAGATATACAGGATCACATGAAAGATGTGTAAAGAAAAAAAACGAAACAGACAAGATAAAAACCTTGTCACTCCAAGCGAATCGAAATGACTAACCGTGAAGAAAACTCTTGATATGAAGAATAATGTAAAGAAATTATCAACAATAATTATTTGAAAGATGGAATATAGGAAAACTCTCTCACACCCTAACGAGAAGGAAAAAAGCCTATAGATAAGATTTACATCAAAATTCTTCAACCTATCACAGATCCTATAAAATAGGATTAGGATCACACCAGATCCTATAAAATAGGATCACACAACACACGTTCTAAACGCCTAAAGACTCAGACAAAACTATCAATGATTAGACTTCCAAATTATAAAATAAACCATTTAACACGCAATAGACTAGATTAACTTAGTCTTCTAAGAACATCACTTTATAATTTAACACTCCCCCTTAAAGTGATGTTCTCATAACTAATCCGAGCTTTGATCGCAGATCTTCGAATGCGGCCTTCGAAATTGATTTTGTAAAAATGTCAGCAATATTATCTTCACTCTTAACTGCAATTATATCAATAATGTCATCGAGCACTTTCTCACGAATGAAATGATGCTCAAGTTCAATATGTTTTGTTCTTTCATGGAAGACAGGATTAGAAGTGAGCTTGATTGCACTTAGATTATCTCCATGAATAGGAATAGGTTGATCAATGGGTATGTGAAAATCTTCAAAGAGTCTACGAAGCCATATACACTCTTGAGCGGCATGAGCATATGCTTTGTATTCTGCTTCAATCGTGGATAGAGATACCGAGCCTTGCTTTTGGTACACCATGATATACTTGTAGTTCCACACATAAATACAAAACCAAAAATTGATCTCCGATTATCCAAGTCTCCACCAAAATCAACACCTGCAAATCCTTGCAAGGAAAACTCTACACCCTTCTTACAAAATAGACCCAGGTTAAGAGTAGAGTTAACATACTTTAGGATCTTCTTTGCCTCTTCAAAGTGTGGCTTCCGTGGCTCTTGCATATATCGGCTAACCATACCGACAGAGAAGAAGGCAATATCTGGCCTTATTTTTGTCAAATAAATAAGACTTCCCACAAGTGCACGAAAGGGACGAATGTTCGATAAACATGTTCCTTCATCATGACGAAGTCTTGCACTCACATCAAGTGGTGTAGACCGTTTTTTTCCATCAATTAATCCAAATTTCTCAATGAGTCGTTTAGCATAGTTGAACTTAGACACACAAATTCCCTGTTCTAGGTTTTCAATTTGCAGCCCAAGAAAATTTTTGAGCTCCCCAAGTTTCTTTATATCAAACCACAATGAAAGTTCTTCTTGAAGATGAGTGACCTCTGTATAATTGCTACCTGTTAGAATTATGTCATCCACATACAACAGAATAATCACTATGAGTCCTTGACGTTTCCTGATAAAGAGACTTAAATCTGCTTCAGAAGCTCCGTATCCGCAGAATCTTAAATATTCTGCAATTTTTCCATACCATGCACGTGGAGCTTACTTTAATCCGTAGAGGGCCTTCTTCAACTTACACACAAAATCCGGATGATACTCAGACACAAATCCAAGCGGTTGATCCATATAAATATTTCTATCAAGCTCTCCATATAAGAAAGCATTTTTAACATCCAACTGCCACAATTTCCAACCCAAGCTGGCTGCTAATGCTAGAACAATACGTATCGAAGTCATTTTTGCCACCAGGCTAAATGTTTCTTCATAATCTTCCCCGTACTTTTGAGAGAAACCTCAAGCTACTAGCCTTTCTTTGAATCAATCTATGCTCCCATCATCCTTCCTCTTTATTCGAAAGACCCCTTTACATGAAACTGGTTGCACTTCAGGGGGTTTAGGAACCAAGACCCACGTCTGATTTTTCTGCAAAGCATCCATTTCTTCTTTTATGGCAGCTTCCCATTCTTTTACTCCTTTAGCTTCATCATAAGAAGAAGGTTCGTCATCATCAATAGGATTAGCAAAGAAGCAAGAAAAATTTATGACAAAATTATCATCTCTATAACGAGACGGTCACACAATATTTCGTCTTGGGCATTGGCTGATTGTCTCCTCTTGAGAACCATCGTTTTGAATAGAACGCAAGTTCTCCCTTTCTCCTTAATTTTCTTCAAATACATTTTCTGAGCTATGGGATAATGACAAAGTTACTGTATCATTTTCTTCCTTATAGACATCTATAGAGTCATGGACAGAAATCTCATCAAAGATAACATCGCGAGAAATAACACATTTGTTAGTCGTAGGATCCATACACCGCCAACCTTTTCTTTGTTCGTCATAACCAAAGAAAATACATTTAATTGCTTTGGCATCCAACTTACTCCTTTGAAACTCAGACACATGAACGTAGCAGATTGAACCAAAGACTCGAAAATACTTCACGTTTGGTTTAACATCGAAGAGCAATTCATAAGGTGCCTTATTATTGGTTGGACTGAGTGGCACTCGGTTAATAACATAAGCTGCACACTTCATACCTTCTGCCCATAACTCCTTGGATAAATTCTTCACATGCAGCCAACATTTGCAGGTCTCCACAAGATGTCTAATTTTTCTTTCAGCCACGCCATTTTGTTGTGGCGTCTCCGGACAAGACATTTCTCTTTTAATGCCATTATTTCGGCAAAATGAGAAGAATTCATTTGAACAGAATTCTCCTCCATTATCTGTCTACAAAATTTCGATTTTTCTACACAATTCTCCTTCCACAGTTTCTTTGAATTTCAGAAATCTTGAAAATACCTCTAATTTGTGTTTCACAAAATAAACCCATGTGAACCACGTATAGTCATCCACAAACAGCAACATACAGTGAGATCCAGAATAAGAAGCAATTCGAGTAGGACCCATCAAATCACTATGGATTCGTTCCAGGGGAATTGTGCACCGTGAATTTGAGCTCTCAAAAGGAAGTCTATATGCCTTTCCAAACTGACAGCCTTCACAAATTTTGCCATACTCAACCTTTGATAGATCAGGAAAACCATCAACTAATTTCCTCTGAATCATTACCTTCAACTTAGTCATGTTTAGATGACCAAGTCTTGCATGCCACAAGGAGGAATTATCATTGCTACTCATCTTTTCAATGTATGAATTTGATGCAGATAGAACAAATAAATCATTTACACGCGTACCAGTGTGAACAACGTCTGCTTTAATTTCTTTGACGTTCCGAAGAAACTTCACATCTCACGGTCCGAAGAGCATGAAATTTCCAGCATCCACTACATTTGCAACAGAAAAAAGATTCTTTTGTATCCCCGGCACATGATATACACTTTTTAGTGTGATTGATTCTCCACGATTGTTGTCAATAACAACGGTGCCTTCTTTCTGAATTTTATGAATTGTATTATCAGCGGTGATAATACCCCTGCCACTATCATGTAACTAAGAACATGAAAAAGTTGATTCATCTCCGATAAGATGATGACCACAACCAGAATCTTCAATCCATTCATTTTTGGGTGGATGCTTTATGTGAGAAGTTCCTTATGCTATTAAGCATGTTTTCCATTGAGTATCAACAATATCAGTAAGGAAACAATTCTTCCAATCATCTACTTTTTCAGATTCTTTGGCCACATCGGCCAAATTTGCATAGTTTTCTGCTTTCAATTTAACTTAACAATCCTTTCTAATATGACCAAGTTTGCCGCACCTGTAACATTTGAACGTCTTCTTAGGTGCATTTGAATGATCTGGAGTACCTTCTTCTATCTTACTTTTTCGTTTATAAAAATTCCCTTTTTTATCAAACAAGGCACTCTTTGACTCCTCCTTAATATTCATTGTAGCCATTTGTTTGGCCCACGATTCCTGTGATGAGAGAAGATTTTCAAGTTCTTCTAGTGATGGTTATTGAGCCTATCCTTGAATTGAAGTGATAAATGGAGTATACTCAGGCTGAAGACCACGAATAATATATCGCTTCTTTCTTGCTTCCGAGATTCGTTCTTCAGGATTTAGAAGAGAAATTTTTGAACATAAATTTTTTATTTTGAGAAAATATTCAGAAATAGAGATACCATCTTGCTTTACAGCTGCCAACTCGTTTTCGAGCATTTGCAATCCAACCTCATTCCTTTTATTGAACAACCGATCGAGAGTTTACCAAATTTCATGGGCTGACTCACCGATTACATGCTCAAATATTCCATGAGCAATGGTTCTCTTCAAAACACATTATGTCTTAGCATTTTGTTGCTTCCATTTCTTAAACGCTTCTGCGTTCTCGATGATATTTGTCGGAGCGACAACTCCATTAGTGGAAACGACATCCCACAAATCTTCACCAACTAGATATGACTCCATACATGTCTTCCAGATTCGATAGTTGGACTGATTCAATAATTCCAAACCAAGTCCTGCTACACGACCAGTGCCTTCCATATCGAGAGAGCAATAACCTTCTTCACGAAAATAACTAGGCTCTGATACCATGTAAAGAAAAAAAAATAGAACCGACAAGATAAAAACCTTGTCACTCCAAGCGAATTGAAATGACTAACTGTGAAGAAAACTCTTGATATGAAGAATAACGTGAAGAAATTATCAACAATAATTATTTGAAAGAAGGAATATAGGAAAACTCTCTCACACCCTAACGAGAAGGAAAAAAGCCTATATATAGGCTTTACATCAATATTCTTCAACCTATCACAGATCCTATAAAATAGGATTAGGATCACACTAGTTCCTATAAAATAGGATCACACACGACACGTTCTAAACGCCTAAAGACTCAGACAAAACTATCAATGATTAGACTTCCAAATTATAAAATAAACCATTTAACATGCAATAGACTAGATTAACTTAGTCTTCTAAGAACATCACTTTATAATTCAACAAGATTGTAACAACCCACCCTTCTTACTACTCTCTAAGGGTGAACGTTACTTATCTACTAACTATAAACTTCACTTAACTGGTGTTACTTTCTCTCATGTTAGCGGTACTTAAAATTTTCAGGAAATGAAATCCAAACATGCAATCATGTAATAGCTGCAACATGCAGAACTATGGTTCTTTAAAATATTCTCACTAAACATACAACACGTAAAAAAAAATATAACATGCATTTCTAATTTTAAAGCATGCTGTATTACCAAAGCAACCTAAGGCAACTAAAGGAATTTGGCAAATGCAATTCAGCTCAACACTAACATTAACAAGTTTCAAGCAACTGAACTTATTTAGCTACCAATGCATGCAGTCTATAGCAACTAAAACACGAAAGGATATTCACAGCAGCTGCAATCCTCACTACAACAGAAAGATCTAAAATAGGCAAGCATCAGGTCTTATTGAATTAAACCTTACCGCAACAGAACCCATAACCGAACATTCACTACCAATGGGGTAGCAATGCAGTTGATGCATGAAATTCCAAACACCTCATACAGCAGTTCTGGTCAAAGAATTTCCAGCAAAAGGAAGAAACAATACCAGATTCTAGCAATGCAAATAAGTCAATGTTCCAAAAGTAACCAAACTCAATTTTCTAGCAGTGCTAAATACCAAGAATCTCTACGTTTCACTAACAATTTAAATAAAGAATCTCATTGAACTCTTAGCAGTGACAAAAACTAAACAAGTAGCATGCAATTAAAACTCCAAATTCTAGCATTAACCTACTGTAAAATGCATCAAAACAACTCTAGAAATTCAATAGAACTAAAGCATTTAAGCAACTTCAAAACAGCAAAACCAATAATGTTTCCAGGTTCTGGCAATACAGTTAATCAATTACTTCTTAACAATTGAATAAAGAATCTAAATAAATTCTTTCTTGGTCCCGTGGCTTCCATAGTTCAACATCACACACATTATAGCATCTCCTTGTCGCCTTCCTTCACAGCTTTCCTTTTTCTTTATCTCCAGTAGGAGGAATGCAACTATAAGCAATTTGCTTAGTAAGTACTAATCTATCTCACAAAAACTCGAATATGCATGTGTACGAAATAAATTCGAAACATGATAAGAAGCTACTCATGCTCACTAAAAATAGCAACAAGAAAGTCTAAATAGCATGCTAGAATAAAAGAGCTAAACTTGCTGAACTAAAACTAAATTAGCTAACTTGCTGAAATTGAAACAAAAAGACTAAACTTGCTGAATTTGAAACTTATATAAAATTTATTTTGTTTATTCCAAAACTTATACTTATATACTTCAAAATAATAATAAACTTCTCTTGGGCTCGGCATTGTACCAATTTACGCGCATCCTTAATATGAGTCGAGGTAGCTAATCCCGAAACTACTAAGGTAGTTCTAGACGATCTTGTGCCTAGGGGCGATCTAGGAGCCCACCCAATGGACCTTCTGTCCGGTACATGCCATTAAAAGTAAAATACTTATTTTTTTTTAACTATAACTTCCTTATACTTGTTATTCTTTAATTCTCTTATAACAAAATGCCTTGGCATTTATTCAAACACTTAGTGTGCTTTTAATCCTAAACTTCTGGAATTTAGGATCAATTTAAGACCTTGGTCTTTTCTTACTTATAATCACTCATAACCCCTAAAAGAGTTTAATAGAACACTATATGCATGAAAATTCTAGAGTTTCACAGAATAAACACAATTATTAATACTTGCTGTGAAAGTAAAGAGGAAATACAGTCTTTTTAAACATGTTGTACAAGAAGACCATTATCACTACGTAAGCATGCTATGAATGTAAAAAAAACAATTCCATCTACAATAGGAAGCTATCTAAAGTAAGCATGCTACAGCCACCAATAGACAATAGGATTGTTCGGGTTTCATAAAACTATAAAATTCCTTAAGCAAAATCTGCAATGTTACTCAGTTGTTCCCGCTCATTAAGTAAGCAAAGAAATCATACCCGCATACTAAACTGAATGGTTATTATTGTTTAAGAAACCAAAGATATGCGCTTGGAATAAGAGAGTTGTTCTTGCTCCTTGCCGTGGCATCAAGAAATTTAAGCACTAATTCTAATGAGAAACCAATCGGTCTTGTTAAAAACATAGCAAGGCTACATGTCTAAGCAGTAGTCTTTAATAAGAAACTGATCAGTCCTGTCAAAACATAGTAAGGTAAAACCTAACTACATATTTAAAACAACTATCCCTTCATGTTATTTGCATAATAACCATAACTATACTGCATATCCATAACATCTATTCGGATTCTAGAGATTTATAGCAGCACCAAGTCTTTATAGCGACAGGGAATGCAAATCCCGGTTTACTCCTAAACTTCTAGCAACATAAATTCTGTGCCACATGTTCCGAAAGCAAAGGAAGAAAAAAAACCGAAGTTCGAAACTACTCCTACCACAGGTGAGTAGTACTTACAGCGATTTCTTGGACTTACAACCGAAGGAGGAAGGAGGTTCTAGGGTTCGGAGACTTGCAACTCTCGACCTCTTCTTGTGCTCGCGCGTTCACCTTGCCGAGAGGAGCTCGGATATGTGAAGAACCCGCGAAGAAGGGTGCTCGCCGGCCTTCGGAGTGAAACCCTAGCCTCCTTCGTGTTTCCACCCGAGAGAAGAACGGCGACGCCGCATGAGGGGAAAGGAAAAACGGGATTTAGGGGTTCGGGAAAAGAAATTAAATCTTTATACTTAGGGTTGTTTTCGGTTCCAACTATAGCTTATATATATTTTGTTCCCTATTTGATTAACAAAACCCTCGCGGAACAATTGGCTGGCTGGATTCGGTTAAGGCTCGGTTCAGGTCCGAGGTCCATGGTTCGAATCTCGACTTGAACATTTTTTTGTCGAAACTTCCTTCATTTAGTAAAAATACCAAACGACCTCCAAAAATTGCATAAAATACTCTAAAAATTCCTAAAAATCTCTCGAATATTTTAAAAGCATTTCCAAATATTTTTAAGGACATTTAGAACTCGAAATAGGGAAAATTGTGTCGTTACAATCCCCCATACCTTATAAAAAGTTCATCCTCGAACTTAGAATAGTTCTGGATATTTCTGCCTGATACTGTCCTCACGTTCCCAAGTGACTTTCTCGTGCTTCTGATTCTGCCAGATGACCTTCACTAGTGGGACTTCTTTATTTCTTAGTCTCTTGACTGCTCTGTCCACTATCTGTGTAGGTCTGCTCTCGTAGCTAAGATCCTCTTGGATCTGCACTGTCTGAGGCTGAATCACTTGGCTAGGGTCGTGGAGACACTTCTTTAGCATGGAGACATGAAATACATTATGTATTGCCGACATGTCCTGTGGTAAGTCCAGCTTGTATGCTACTTTCCCAATCCTTTCTGTGATCAGGTAGGGTCCTACATAACGAGGACTTAATTTGCCCTTCTTGCCAAATCTCATCACTCCCTTCATAGGAGCAACCTTGAGAAAGATGGAATCCCCTACTTGGAATTCAAGTGGCCTACGACGCGTGTCAGCATAACTCTTCTGTCTACTCTGGGCAGTCTCAATCCTCTGTCTGATCTTCTGGATAGCCTGAGTGATTTCTTCTATCATCTCAGTCTGAATGCCCAGCTCTACTTCCATTTCTCTTCTTTCACCTGCTTCTTGCCAGTAAATGGGTGATCTGCACTTCCTGCCATACAACGCCTCATAAGGTGCCATCTTGATGGTGGCCTGATAACTATTGTTGTAGGCAAACTCAGCTAAGCATAGATACTTGCACCAACTTTCCTTGAAATCTAGTGCACAAGCTCTGAGCATATCTTCTAGAATCTGATTTACTCGCTCTGTCTGTCCATCAGTCTGAGGATGGAAGGCTGTGTTGAACTTGAGTTTGGTGCCTAGTGCATTCTGAACACACTCCCAAAAGTGTGAGGTGAAGCGTCCATCTCTATCAGAAACAATAGATTTAGGAACTCCGTGAAGTCTGATCACCTCCTTAACATACAACTGTGCTAGCTGCTCTATAGAGTGGGACACCTTGATGGCTAGAAAATGAGCAGATTTGGTCAATCTGTCCACTATTACCCATATCGCATCATATCCATTTGTGGTTCTTGGAAGACCTGTTATGAAGTCCATGGATATGTCTTCCCACTTCCACTCTGGTATTGGGAGAGGCTGTAGAACTTCTCCTGGTCTCTGGTGTTCTGCTTTGACCCTCTGACATGTCAGGCAGGTACTGACATATTTAGCTACATCTCTTTTGAGTCCAGACCACCAGAACCTATGTTTCAGATCTTGATACATCTTGGTGGAACCAGGATGCATGGAGTACGGTGTACTATGCGCCTCTTCTAAAATTTTCTTTCTCAGTTCTTCATCATTAGGGATACAAAGGCGGCTCCCCTGATAAAGAATCCCACTGTCTGATACTCGAAATTCTGAATTTTCTCCTTTTTATATCCCTTGCTTGATCTTTTGGATATCTGGATCTTCACTTTGCTTTCTCTATATATCCTTAAGCAAGGTAGACTCTAAGGTCAATGCAGAGAGTTGCCCATAAATAATTTCCATTCCAAAGTCTGATAACTCCTTTTGCAGTGGTAGGGCTAATGATGACAAAGACATCAGGGATGCACTGGATTTTCTGCTTAGTGCATCTGCCACTTTGTTAGCTTTACCTGGGTGGTAGAGGATTTCACAGTCATAGTCCTTGACCAACTCTAGCCACCTGCGCTGTCTCATGTTTAAATCTTTTTGGGTGAAGAAATACTTTAAACTCTGATGGTCTGTGAAGATTCTGCACTGGACTCCATACAGGTAGTGTCGCCAGAGTTTCAGTGCAAAGACCACAGCTGCCAGCTCGAGATCATGAGTGGGGTAGTTCCTCTCATAATCTTTGAGTTGTCTGGAAGCATAAGCTATAACTTTTCCTTCTTGCATGAGTACAGCTCCTAGGCCCATCTTGGAAGGATCACTGTAGATGTCAAAACTCTTGTCACTTTCTGGAACTGTCAGGATAGGAGCACTGGTCAGTCTCCTCTTGAGTTCTTGGAAACTCTGCTCACATTTGTCTGACTATTCAAACTTCCTGTTCTTCCTGGTTAAGGCCGTTAGTGGAGAAGCTATCCTGGAAAAGTCCTCCATAAATTTTCTGTAGTATCCGACTAAACCAAGGAAGCTTCTGATCTCCCTGGCGTTCTTTGGTCTACTACAGTTGTTGACCGCTTCTATTTTGGTTGGATCCACTTGGATACCTTCTTTAGAAATTATGTGACCTAGAAACGCCACCTGATCTAACCAGAACTCGCACTTTGAGAACTTAGCATACATCTGCTTTTGTTGAAGGGTCTGCAATACTATCCTCAAGTGCGTGTCATGCTCCTCTGGGGTTCTGGAATAGACTAGAATATCGTCGATGAACACGATGACAAATTTGTCAAGGTATTCTCTGAACACTCTGTTCATTAAGTCCATGAAGACCGCTGGTGCATTAGTCACACCAAAAGGCATGACTACAAACTCGTAGTGTCCGTATCTGGTCCTGAAAGTCGTTCTGGGCATGTCACTTTCCTTCACTTTCAATTGATGGTACCCAGACGCAGGTCTATCTTGGAGAACACTGTTGCCCTCTCAATTGATCAAATAAGTCGTCGATTCTGGGTAGTGGATACTTGTTCTTGATGGTCACTTGATTCAGAGCCCTATAATCTATGCACATCCGCATAGATCCATCCTTCTTCTTAACGAACAACACAGTAGCTCCCCATGGTGAATGACTAGGGCGGATGAAGCCTTTGTTAAGCAGCTCCTGAAGTTGTTCTTGTAACTCTTTCAGCTCTGCTGGAGACATGCGGTATCGAGCTTTTGAAATTGGACCGGTACCAGGAACCAATTCAATCTCAAACTCCACTTCTCTGCTGGGAGGTAGTCCAGGTAGCTCTTCTGGAAATACCTCTGGATACTCACAGACTACCCGAACTTCCTCCTTCTTGGGTCTTTCTTGTTCTTTGGTACTCACAATGAATGCAAGAAAACTAGCACACCCTTTAGCTAACATTTGGTGAGCTGTCAGAGAAGAGAGAAGCTTCCGGGTCCTCCTCCTTGGCACTCCTGTGAATTCAAAGGTTGGTTCACCTTCTGGACTAAAGACCACTTTCCTTCTGCGGTAGTCCACCAAAGAACTGTACTTGCTGAGGAAATCCATACCCAAAATGATATCGAAATCCTGCATGGTGAGGACTACCAGATCTACATATAGCTCACGGTCTAAAATTCTGACTGGTACAGCCCGAAGCCACTAGTTGGATTCCATGACTTCCCCAGAAGGTAGAGTCATCAGGAACTTGGAGTTCATGTTTTCTATAGGTACCTGTCATTCTTTGGCAAAGGGTATTGATACAAAAGAATGGGTCACCCCAGTATCAAATAGTGCAGTAGCTATATGCTGAAAAATAACTACTTGACCTGTTACGACCGTGGAGGCACTAGCAGCTTCTTCTTTAGTGAGGGAGAATACTCTGGCACTGGCTGGAACTGGTGGGGCTTCCAACCTTCCTTGACTGAGCTGAGGTCCTTCCAGAGTTGCAGGCATATAATGTAGCTGAGGTTTGCCTCCATATTGTATTGGCTGTGGCTGAGGTGCTTTGAACTTGTTAGGACAATCTTTAGCCATGTGTCCTTCCTGCCCACATGAATAACATCCAGTCTTACCCAAAAGATAAGCTCCTGGATGTGTTCTCCCACATTTAGGACAGGGAGGGAACTTGGTCTGCTTATTTGCTGGTCTTCCTTTCTGGTTACCTCCTGAGTTCCACTGCTTTCTCTTATTATCTTTGCCCTTCCAGTGCTGCTTATTTGCCTGAGGTTTCTGATTTCCAGCCGTCTTGTCTTCGATCTTGACTGGCTTATGTTGCGCTCGTTGTGCCCTGATGTTGTCCAGATAGTGCTCAGCAACTAATGCTCTGTTGACCAGCTCTTCGCTAGTCTGGGGCTGGTGAGTTCCACTACTCACATTAAGTGCTATCACTAGCCTCAGCATCCTGAGCATCAGTCTGACTCGTTCCTTCTCCGTGCTTACTAGCTCTGGGCAGAGACGAGCTAGCCTATTGAATTTCTTTACTGCTTCTTCCACTGACAGGTCACCTTGTCTGAATTCTATGAACTCCTCATAATGCTTATTGGTGATCCACTGGTGGAAGAATTCTTCATAAAACTCTGCTTCAAAGTCAGCCCAACTCATCTGATTGACTACTCTCTTGCTTTTAACTCTCTCCCACCACATACGAGCATCTCCAGATAGGCAGAAAGAGGCACACTTGACCTTCTCGACTTCTGGCCAGTCAAGAAGCTCCATGGTGCTCTCCAGTGTCTTGAACAAAGCCTGAGCATCCCAGGGCTCAGTCGTGCCTGAGAAACACTCTGGCTTCAGTTTCAGCCACTGTATCAGGTATGCTTCTTGTCTTCTAGGTGCTGTGGGGACTTCCAGGGTGGCTGGTGGAACCTCAGTCACCACTGGAGTCTCCACATTGATTGTTGGAGGAGTGGGAGGGACTGGCTGCTGATTCGCCATCAGATTGACGATCACTTGTTGCTGCTCTGCTACTTGTCTCTGGAGTTGAGCAACAACTTCAGAGAGATTTGGTTCAGCTGTTCTGGGCTCTTCGTTCTCCTGAGCTCGGTCCTCAGTACGAGCGGTACGAGGATGTCCTCTTCTTGACATCTAATTATGCAAAGAAAAAGATTTGATATTTTCTCTACCCTTTCTAAACATACATATTTGTATATGAATAAAGAAAACAGCAAAAACTCTTATCTGACTTGAGCACTTATTGTAACGCCCGAAAATTCTCAAACTTGCATTAGAATTATTCTATGATTTTTCTGGAATTTTTAGATATTTTTCCGAGTAGCGGAAGTAGCAAAAATAATTAGAACCGCAAAATAGCTTAGGCGGGAATCGAACCCGAGACCTATGGTGTAAGGGATAATGCTAGTAACCAGTTGAACCTAGCAGGGCCGTGCTGAAAGAAGAGGGAATCAATTATATTTATAATTGATTTTTGGATGAATTAATTAGTAAATATAAATAAGGATTTAAGTGAGAAGTTTTAGATTATTTCTCACCGTAGTTTTTCCTCACCCGAAATCTAAAACCGCCGCACCTCTCTTCTTCTCCTCTTCCTCACGCACGGCACACAAAGCCAAGGGTCAAGGGAACATCTTCCAGCGACGACTCCAACACGAAAAAGGTTCTTCTCCGTGAGAGGAACGCGAGGACGTAAGCGGTTCGTCGAACGGAGCAGTTTTCCGGAAAACCTAGCGGATAGAATCGTAAGAAAACCTTACGATTGAGGTAAGAAACCCCTCACCTGCAGTATAATTGCTCTCGCTTGTTAGTTTCGGCGTTAGTTCAGTAGTTTTACAGTTTTCAGTTATAAGGTGTGCTCTCAGTGCACACCAAGCATTCGGTAGAATGCCCAGTTCAGAAGGATGCACCAGTAGGCGTCCTAACAGCATGTAAAATGTATTAGAAACATTTTATTCAGTTTATTATCAGTTATTACAGCTATATGGATCAGATATCCATTGGGTGGGCTCCCACAGTAGCCTCTAGGTTCAGATAACCTAGAACAACGAAGTAAAATAAAACAGTATTCAGTATTTTACTTTTATTCAGTTGGCAATGTATTTGGATCAGATATCCATGGGCTGGACTCCCACAGTCGTCCCTAGGTTCAGATAACCTAGTAACCCTGCTGGATTTGGAACTTGCAATCCCGGGTCTCGTAGGGATGCGCGCACAGTAAGTACAGTTGCCAGGGCCCCAACAACATGTTTAGTATTTTCATCTATTATATGTATAGTTTTCAAATTTGAAACCAGTGATGAGAACACTAATTTAGCTTTCAGTTCAGTTCAGGTTCAGTTTACATGATTTGAGTTCATGTACAGATTTAGATATATGCATGACTAGTTCAGTTTCATGCTCAGTTTATAAGTATGCCATGTTCAGTTTAAAGCATGTTTAATTTATATGCTATGCCATGTTTCAGTTCCAGTTTATGCTTTTATATGCCATGCCATGTTGTCATGCTCAACTCGGTTTTCAAATAGCATGTTTTAAAAGTCATGAAATGCATCGTTGCATGTTTTTGTGAGGTAGATGGTTTCTTACTAAGCTTAAAGCTTACAGATACTATTTTCCTTATACTGCAGATACAGGAAAAAGGAAAATGGATTAGCAGTGGAGGCTGGAGGTCAATGCAGATGAGGATGTGTGTGGAAGGAACTGGAATAAAAGACCCTCTGGGGATTTAGCATTTACTTTAGCACTTTTCAGTTTATTAGTTTAGTTTCATGTTTTAAGCAATTAGAACTTTTAGGAATTCATACCTTCATGCACTTTAAGTTGTTAAAATGCCATGAACTAGTAAACCTTGCTTTAGCTTAAGTTTAGAATTGTTACTACATGTTGCTAGAATGTTTATTATGCATTAGATAGTGGTAGTGTGAGGTTTTGGCACGAATCAGTGCTGGAAATCAGAAATTCTGATTTCATTTCAGACTATCAGAACCTGGATCGGTCAGCAGACCGATCCAGTGCCATTCCTTCTCCTGGATCGGTCAGCCAACCGATCCAGATGGATACAGTAGCCTATTGTATCTCCCTGGATCGGTCAACCGACCGATCCAGCATCGAACAGAAGGTATCCCAGCGTCTCCAGGTGCCTGGATCGGTCTGGCCGACCGATCCAGCCTCTGCTGGATCGGTCCGCAGACCGATCCAGCAAGGCACAGAAGCAGGGCAAGTTTGATCGATCCGTGGATCGAACAGCAGCTAGCTGGGAAGTTAGATTCGAGTTCTAGCTCAGATGGGAGGTCAAGTATCCTCCTTAGCACATATACCCCAACCGGAAAGGTCTTGAACCCTTCCTTATAACAGCATGGGTGTACCAGTTGTCAGTTTAATAGAGTCAACTAGTGAAATTTTATTTTACCCAGTTTCCGCACAGTAGCATCAGTAGTTAATGTAGTGATCCGGCTCACAGCTTAGTACCTAGGAGTTGGGTCGTTACACTTATACGCAATTACTCTATATTGCAAATAATAATAAAGGAAAGCAATAAAGAAAGAACTTAAATACTTTCTTACTTGAAGACGGCAAGGCTGATGTTGATGTGTGTGTGATGCTGGAGAATGGGAACTGCTCTGATACCAACTGTAACAACCCACCCTTCTTACTACTCTCTAAGGGTGAACGTTACTTATCTACTAACTATAAACTTCACTTAACTGGTGTTACTTTCTCTCATGTTAGCGGTACTTAAAATTTTCAGGAAATGAATCCAAACATGCAATCATGTAATAGCCGCAACATGCAGAACTATGGTTCTTTAAAATATTCTCACTAAACATACAACATGTAAAAAAAATATAACATGCATTTCTAATTTTAAAGCATGCTGTATTACCAAAGCAACCTAAGGCAACTAAAGGAATTTGGCAAATGCAATTCAGCTCAATACTAACATTAACAAGTTTCAAACAACTGAACTTATTTAGCTACCAATGCATGCAGTCTATAGCAACTAAAACACGAAAGGATATTCACAGCAGCTGCAATCCTCACTACAACAGAAAGATCCAAAATAGGCATGCATCAGGTCTTATTGAATTAAAGCTTACCGTAACAGAACCCATAACCGGACATTCACTACCAATGGGGTAGCAATGCAGTTGATGCATGAAATTCCAAACACCTCATACAACAGTTCTGGTCAAAGAATTTCCAGCAAAAGGAAGAAACAATACCAGATTCTAGCAATGCAAATAAGTCAATGTTCCAAAAGTAACCAAAACTCAATTTTCTAGTAGTGCTAAATACCAAGAATCTCTGCGTTTCACTAACAATTTAATTAAAGAATCTCATTGAACTCTTAGCAGTGACAAAAACTAAAACAAGTAGCATGCAATTAAAACTCCAAATTCTAGCATTAACCTACTGTAAACTGCATCAAAACAACTCTAGAAATTCAACAGAACTAAAGCATTTAAGCAACTTCAAAACAGCAAAATCAATAACGTTTCCAGGTTCTGGCAATACAGTTAATCAATTACTTCTTAACAATTGAATAAAGAATCTAAATAAATTCTTTCTTGGTCCCGTGGCTTCCATAGTTCAACATCACACACGTTATAGCATCTCCTTGCCGCCTTCCTTCACAGCTTTCCTTTTTCTTTATCTGCAGTAGGAGGAATGAAACTATAAGCAATTTGCTTAGTAAGTACTAATCTATCTCACAAAAACTCGAATATGCATGTGTACGAAATAAATTCGAAACATGATAAGAAGCTACTCATGCTCACTAAAAATAGCAACAAGAAAGTCTAAATAGCATGCTAGAATAAAAGAGCTAAACTTGCTGAACTAAAACTAAATTAGCTAACTTGCTGAAATTGAAACAAAAAGACTAAACTTGCTGAATTTGAAACTTATATAAAATTTATTTTGTTTATTCCAAAACTTATACTTATATACTTCAAAATAATAATAAATTTCTATTGGGCCCGACATTGTACCAATTTGCGCGCATCCTTAATATGAGTCGAGGTAGCTAATCCCGAAACTACTAAGGTACTTCTAGACGATCTTGTGCCTAGGGGCGATCTAGGAGCCCACCCAATGGACCTTGTGTCCGATACATGCCATTAAAAGTAAAATATTTATTTTCTTTTTAACTATAACTTCCTTATACTTGTTATTCTTTAATTCTCTTATAACAAAATGCCTTGACATTTATTCAAACACTTAGTGTGCTTTTAATCCTAAACTTCTGGAATTTAGGATCAATTTAAGACTTTGGTCTTTTCTTACTTATAATCACTCATACCCCCTAAAAGAGTTTAATAGAACTCTATATGCATGAAAATTCTAGAGTTTCACAGAATAAACACAATTATTAATACTTGCTGTGAAAGTAAAGAAGAAATACAGTCTTTTTAAACATGCTGTACAAGAAGACCATTATCACTACGTAAGCATGCTATGAATGTAAAAAAAAACAATTCCATCTACAATAGGAAGCTATCTAAAGTAAGCATGCTGCAGCCACCAATAGACAATAGGATTGTTCGGGTTTCATAAAACTATAAAATTCCTTAAGCAAAATCTGCAATGTTACTCAGTTGTTCCGGCTCATTAAGTAAGCAAAGAAATCATACCCGCATACTAAACTGAATGGTTATTATTGTTTAAGAAACCAAAGATATGCGCTTGGAATAAGAGAGCTGTTCTTGCTCCTTGCTGTGGCAACAAGATATTTAAGTACTAATTCTAATGAGAAACCAATCGGTCTTGTTAAAAACATAGCAAGGAAATCTACTACATGTCTAAGCAGTAGTCTTTAATGAGAAACTGATCAGTCCTGTCAAAACATAGTAAGGTAAAACCTAACTACATATTTAAAACAACTATCCCTTCATGTTATTTGCATAATAACCATAACTATACTGCATATCCATAACATCTATTCGGATTCTAGAGATTTATAGCAGCACCAAGTCTTTACAGCGACAGGGAATGCAAATCCCGGTTTACTCCTAAACTTCTAGCAACATAAATTCTGTGC
The DNA here is from genome assembly GCF_018446385.1 of Zingiber officinale. Taxonomy (NCBI): domain Eukaryota; kingdom Viridiplantae; phylum Streptophyta; class Magnoliopsida; order Zingiberales; family Zingiberaceae; genus Zingiber; species Zingiber officinale. The sequence continues at coordinate 22,691,095 of NC_055989.1, forward strand.
CGCATGTTCCGAAAGCAAAGGAAGAAAAAAAATCGAAGTTCGAAACTACTCTTACCATAGGTGAGTAGTACTTACAACGATTTCTTGGACTTACAACCGAAGGAGGAAGGAGGTTCTATGGTTCGGAGACTTGCAACTCTCGGCCTCTTCTTGTGCCCGCGTGTTCACTTTGCCGAGAGGATCTCGGATATGTGAAGAACCCGCGGAGAAGGGTGCTCCTGGCCGCCGGAGTGAAACTCTAGCCTCCTTCGTGTTTCCGCCCGAGAGAAGAACGGCGATGCCGCGTGAGGGGAAAGGAAAAACGGGATTTAGGGGTTCGGGAAAAGAAATTAAATCTTTATACTTAGGGTTATTTTCGGTTCCAACTATAGCTTATATATATTTTGTTCCCTATTTGATTAACAAAACCCTCGTAGAATAGTTGGCTGGCTGGCTGGATTTGTTTAATGCTCGGTTCAGGTCCGAGGTCCATGGTTCGAATCTCGACTTGAATATTTTTTTGTCGAAACTTCCTTCGTTTAGTAAAAATACCAAACGACCTCCAAAAATTACATAAAAATATTCTAAAAATTCCTAAAAATCTCTAGAATATTTTAAAAGTATTTCCAAATATTTTTAAGGACATTTAGAACTCGAAATAGGGAAAATTGAATCGTTACAAAGATGTTCATCCAAGGAGCTCAGCTTCTTTGACAATGCCATTAACCTACAATCAAACAAAACAGAAAATGAGATGATAGGGAACAAATGCAAAGCCACATCAGGGACATGGAGATACAAAACGGTCATTGCTGAACTACAGAAGCAAGTGGAAAGCATGTGAATATAGGATAAACAATAAATGGTAGTTCAGTTTAGTTTGTACATAAACGAAAAGGTGTAATGTAGCAATACCACGGACGTGATAAACAAAAAAGAGATTACAATGTGAAGGGTAAAATTTGGTCCACAAACTCCTCCAGTTTCCATAAATTAATGAGAACAAGTTATCATTTAAATATGTTTTATGTTTGTTCTGTCAGGAGTATAATATTTCACTTTTATGGGCTAAGAATCCCAATTCCTTAGGAAAATAGTCGCACGAAAACGGTAGGTAGACAAAAAAAAAAAAAAAAAAAAAGTTAGGACAAAAAAACATAGACAAATGATTTTCTATATCTTGAGCAGATTTTTAGTTCAATGTGTAATGAGCTACTGGAACTTAGAGAATTATCCCATAACTTCATTAGGCTCAACAATCTAACCTCTTGCAAAGATACGGTATCTATCCACCAAATATTACTGTCACGTTTGAGGAAATCCATGTCCGAAGAAATTTCGGCAGCATCTTCCCTGTACGGCTACCAATCTGAACTATTTCTACATACATAATATATCTCAGCCACAGGCGGCTGAAATATACACACAGCCACGCAGTTTATATGCAGCCTACTCGGCTGATACAATAAAAATACAACCACGCAGTTATATGTAAAATTAACAGCCCACTCGGCTGTACCAGAACCAAACACAACGGAAATACAATGGACAACACAAATAAACTAAAAACGAAGACTGCTAGCCGGCTAGGCTTACACCACATAACAAAACAACACTCTAGAAATAAAATCGGAGCACAAAGCTAAATACACTGATACATAAAACGAATAAAACATAAATGGAAACGGTAAGTCTTCTGATGTGACGTGGGAACCGGCAGGCAGGATACTCCAAGCGACTTCATAAGCAACCTGGTACCTGAAAAAGATAGTGCCCACGGGGGTGAGTTCAACAACTCAGCAGATACCTAGTTGACATGTATAGTAAACTATAACAAATAGTAATAACTATGGAGTATAGTCTCCTGGACAAAAGCTGGAAAATGCACAATAGAAAAGACTGAAGAGAACTGTACTCACCAGGGTCTCCTATTAGAATAGTCAGGTCGTCAGACCGAGAGTATCATAAATCATGTATGCATGTCAAACATATCCATCAATCCAAATACAGCATATAAGTGCAGCAAACACAATCAGTAAATGCATAAATGCATATGATGCCAATGTCATGGTCACCCCTAACGCCAGTCAGCTATCTCACACACGATGGTAAGACCGAGTGGGTAGGGTTGTGACAACCGTGTACTCTTTCATCACTGCTCCTGATGAGTGACCGAGTGGACGAGATGCTGTCGGAGTACACCTATCCTCCTACCCAAAATCATAAGTGGGGGAGCACAATGCTCTCATCTCCCGGTACACGATAACGGGGAGGAATCTCTGCTGGCTACCACGCTGCATCGCACTACCCATGAGCGGACCAACGGAGCCTAACAAAGTCCAACCGTCTGCCGGCTACCACGCTGCTGCACTAAACCAGCAGAGCCTAACAGAGCAGAACTGTCTACCGGCTACCACGCTGAGTCACCGGACCCAATGGAGCCTAACAGTAGAACTGCCACACACCTGCCTGACATACCACTAACCCATGAGTAGTGGTGTGTGCAAATCCATATAACTAGCGATATGCTCGACAATAATGGAGCAGACTATCGTACAGCATGCAGTCATGCGAGATGATGCATGACACTAAGCATGGAAAAAATCCTGAACAACATAACAATATCCATATATATATAAAATGTGTACCATAGATCAATGAACCCAATCAAAGGTACACAGATCCGATCAGGTATAAAAACCTAGATCCTAAACATAATAAACACATGGTTGTGTCACTACCCCTATAAGCATGTATAATCGGGTAGGTACTAACATGAAGTGCATATTAAATAAACAAAACAAGTATGTAACAGATATCGAGTAGTGACCAACCGAAGCAAAGATGAACATAATCATTACTAAAGGTTATAACCTACTAAACATATCAACATGACATTATCAAAGATAAGTCAAGATACTCGCCTCCAATGTAGATCGAATCGAGCCAATCCGATGTCGAGATGTCCGTCTAGAATCACAGTCCTGTAACAACATGATATATATATATATTTAGCTAATTACATTTAATTAGCTAAATCAAATCCCCCAATCACTGTCCTACATCACATATGTAACTTATCAATTATGTTATACATAACTAAATCACATTCTGCACGAATCCTACAAGAACAGGATACGAAACAAAATTTAAGGATCTACCATCAATGTATCCTCCTAATAACCAATTCAAATCCTCGTTCCAATGAAAATTTCCAATTGGATCAACTCAGATGTGTTGGTGCAGTGAGCACCAGATGATTGAACCTGAGTTTTGATTATGGCAAAGGGCTCAAAGTTAAGCTGTGGTGTTATCTAACAAGGTTCATGGATCTTGCAGGAAAGTCCTAAGTGATACTTAGGCAAAAGTCCTAGCTGCGGCTAGGCAGGTGAAAACCCTAGGGGGTGGTAACCCTAGGTCCTAGGGGGAGGTAACCCTAGGTGGAGGAAAACCCTAGGGGGTGGTAACCCTAGGTCCTAGGGGGAGGTAACCCTAGGTGGAGGAAAACCCTAAGGGGCGGCAACCTTAGGTCCTAGGGGGTGGTAACCCTAGGTGGAGGAAAATCCTGGGGGGGGGGGGGGGGTAACCTTAGGTCCTAGGGGGTGGTAACCGTAGGTGGAGAAAAACCCTAGGGGGCGGTAACCCTAGGTCCTAGGGGGTGGTAACCCTAGGCAGAAAGTCTAGTCAGTCTGGAGGATCACACTGGCAACAGGTAAATCTCCTGAGTGGAATAGGTAAGGACGCGTTCCCCGTAGAGGGAGCAGTAGGCGTCGGGTCAACCTAGGGTTTTCGGTCAGAAATCTGAAGTTAGACCCGGACAGTCCGGAGACTGTCATCATATTCTATTTTCATATCTATATTATTGTTTTGTGCTAACTTTGTTTTGCAGGGTATGTGTTTGGGACTAACACTTTTTGCAGGACCAAAGGAGCATAACCTAGCCTCGGATGAACAGTGTCCGAGACTCCTCCATAGGGCTTGGAGGCGCCTCGGATGCAAAGCTGAGATGTCCACGAAGCAAGCTTGGAGGCCCCTTGAAGGAAGCTCAAGGCGCCTTGGACTGGTGGATGAAGGCACCTTAGAGAGCACAGAAGGCGCCTTGAAGGGATAAGTCACGACCAGTTCAGGCTTGATCCACGCGGGCGACTCGGCTAGTTTAAGGCGCCTTGGATGGGCTTTAGGGCGCCTTGAGCACTGTTTAAAAGGGGGTTTCAAGAAGCACCTTCAATCAACGAATTCCAAGCAACCTTTCTTTAATGTGCTGTCAACAAGATGACCCAGAAGTGCTGCGACTACTTCCCGATGACCCGGAGCTCCAAATTTGATATTTCCTAAGTGTCGTTGGTATTTTTAATTACTGTTTTAAATTGTATTTAGCTTGTAATAATTTTGTGCTTATAGTTGTTGCCTACGGAAAGCGATCAAGGATCGCAGGCCTTCGAGTAGGAGTTGCTATAGGCTCCGAACGAAGTAAATCCCTTGCGTCTTTCTATTTGTGTGTTTATTTTTCCGCTGCGTTTATTTACTCGACTACTTTTACGATTCCGAAACGAACGAAATAGCCGCGAGCGCTATTCACCCCCCCTCTAGCGCTTTTCGATCTAACAATTGGTATCAGAGCAGGGTCGCTTTGAACTAGTGCAACCACCATTCAAGCATTTTTTCCGTCGCTTTTTCGTTTGTATAGGTTAAAAATAAAACCTTACGCCTTTCATTTTTTCCCTCCAAATCTGGTTTTAAAAAATTAATTTTCATCTTTTCACAATTGGTTGGGATTAACGAAATATCGTATTTTGCAAATTTTGTAATAACATTTTTTATTAATATTTTAATAATATTTTTTTATTATTTTTCCTCAAAATTTGTGAATTTATATTTTTATTATTTCCCGCACTACTAATCCAAGACCAAGTCTTGGAACAAGTTTTTTGTTTATATTGTGTGCTAGGTTTTTAAATGGCCTATGAATATGGATACAACACCGCAAGCCTACCACTCTTGACAGTGAAAATTTTGGTTACGGGAAAGACCAGATGGAGCACCAACTGAAAACCCAAGTGGAGACATGGACCATAGTCCAAATCGGACTCATTCTCCCAACTGAAGAAGGTGTATCCATCACTTGTGACAAGTGGGATGCACAAACAATAAGAAACTTCGAGATAAATACAAAGGCAACATGTATTCTCCTAGGCGGACTATTAAATTCAGAGCTTAATCGAGTTGGAAGGTTCGACACTGCTAAAGAGCTTTGGGAGAAACTACTCAAACTTCATGAGATTCCTTCAGAGTTAGAAATTGAACAAGACTGCGAACCCAAATACGAATCTCCAGAGTCAACCTCCGAACTAGACTCGGAAGAATCAGATCAGACTGATTTCATAGAACTAATGGCCAGAGAGGAAATTGCTGAATCTGAGTCTGAACTCGAGGTGACAACAGTCAAGGGGGAGGATCCTGTCATGAATTTGAGAGGTAAGATTGTAAATTCAAAATGCAAATGTCACATAACTTGTTTTAAGTGTAGGGAGAGAGGACACTATAAAAACGAGTGTCCTACTCATAAGACTCGGCCGGTACAATCGAAGGAGAAGGATAAAATGATCAAAAGAGGGAAGGAACAAATTAAATGCTCCAAATGCAAACAAATGGGTCACTGCAAAAGACAATGCCCAGAAAGAAGACCCAATAATCCAGAGGGAGAAATCAAGGTAAATAAATTTACATTATATGAAAATCTAGTTTTTACAACACATGATTGCAGTAGTTCAACTAATCTTGCTTGCTCTAGTATAGATTTTTCTTCAAAATTAGATACGCATGCTAATAATACCATGATTAAATTTGATTCATATCTAAACAAGAATAACTTAAAATTATTAAGTAAAAATAAGAAATTAACTTTAAGAAAATTAGGAATACAAAATAATATTTTAAAAGATAAAATTGATAAATTAGAGAAGATTGTTAATAATTTAGTCAAATCACAAAATCTAGACTTAGATTACAAGTCTAAAGTAAAACTTAAATACTACAAACCAAGCTATAATCAAGTACTTTTTATTTACTAAACTTAATTTAAATATAACTCTAACCTAATTTAAATAAAATTATCAATAATGTATGGGGAGACTCCAGAATAGCTGGCACCTCCAAAACAAACTTACCCGGCAGGGTAACCCAAACCAAACTACCCGGTAGGGTAATTAGGACTAGATTAAAAAAGGGCTAATCTTAACTTGACCTACGGTACTGGTGAAGTATTGGATGATAGTACGCTAGAGAAGCTTAGTCTATGCATGTCTAGGAAGATATGACTTCGACCTGGTGCATTTGACTAAGTGGAACTGACCGAAACTATCCTTTATGGATCCTAACCAGTTAGACCAAGGTTTTGTACTAAGTTCAATGGGTATGACTATTTGGAAAACTTTGAAGTCATGGTTACTTTAATGATGTCCTTGTGACTCACCATAACCCAGAAGTTTATCCAAAGAATGCCTACTTGTTGAACCCAAAGCTAAACCCGAATCTAACACAAATTTAAACCAAACCCTAAAATTGAACCATAATTCATCTCACAAAAATTATAAGATTCCCTGATTGAAAATTTAGATCGGTTGAGATGACTAAGGAATAAAATTCAAATTTAAAATTAAATTCGAAATTTAAATTAAATCAAATAATTCAAATCAAATTAATCAAATTACTAATTCAAATCAAATTAATAACTCAAATCTAATTAATAATTCAAATTTAAATAATAATTCAAATCAAATTAATAATTAATAATTAAAATCAAATTAAATTAATTAAAAATCAATTTAAATCATTTTTTTTTAAAAAACTATTAAAAAAAATCATTTTAAAATCCTTTTAAAAATTCTTTTAAAACTTACTTTTAAAATCCTTTTAAAAATTCTTTTAAAAATTCTTTTAAAAATCCTTTTAAAAATCTTTTAAAAAATTCTTTTAAAAATTCTTTTAAAAATCTTTTAAAAAATTCTTTTAAAAATTCTTTTAAAATTCTTTTGAAAATCATTTAAAAATTCTTTTGAAAATCATTTAAAAATTATTTTTAAAATCATTTTAAAAATCCTTTTAAAAAATTCTTTTAAAAATCTTTTAAAATTTTGTTTAAAAACTATTTAAAATTTTTTTTTGAAAACTTATTGAAAAATCATTTAAAAATTAGTTGAAAAATTCTTTAAAAATCATTTTAAAAATTACTTGAAAAATTATTTAAAAATCATTTTAAAAATTATTTGAAATTTTTTTTAAAAATCATTTTAAAAATTACTTGAAAAAATTATTTAAAAATTATTTGAAAAATTCGTTAAAAGTCATTTTAAATATTACATGAAAAATTATTTGAAAAATCATTTAAAAATTACTTGAAAAATTCTTTAAAAATCATTTTAAAAATTACTTGAAACATTATTTAAAAATCATTTTAAAAATTATTTGAAAAATTCTTTAAAAATCATTTTAAAAATTACTTGAAAAAATCATTTAAAAAATTATTTGAAAAATTCTTTAAAAGTCATTTTAAAAATTACTTGAAAAATTATTTAAAAAATCATTTTAAAAATTATTTGAAAAATTCTTTAAAAATCATTTTAAAATTTACTTGAAAAATTATTTAAAAGTCATTTTAAAAATTATTTGAAAATGATTTAAAAAATAATTTTAAAAATTATTTGAAAAATTATTTAAAAATAATTTTAAAAATTACTTGAAAATTATTTAAAAATAATTTTAAAAATTATTTGAAAAATTCTTTAAAAATCATTTAAAAAATTATTTGAAAAATTATTTAAAAGATTATTTTAAAAATTTATTTAAAAAATTATTTAAAAATCTTTTAAAATTTATTTGAAAAATTCTTTAAAAATCCTTTTAAAAATTATTTGAAAAATTCTTTAAAAATCCTTTAAAAAATTATTTGAAAAATCACTTTTAAAAATCCTTTAGGAATTATTTGAAAAACCTTTTAAAAATTATTTCAAAAATCACTTTAAAAATCCTTTAAAAATTATTCAAAATCATTTTAAAATTCGTCTGAAAATTATTTTAAAATATTTGAAAATCATTAGGAAATCATCTTAAAAATCGTTTGAAAAAACATTTTAATTATTCAAAATCACTATCTAAAAAATTATAGTTTTTCAAATTATAATCAAATTTCAAGTTATTAAAATTTTAATTCTTTTCAAATTATGATTTCAAACTTAGTTAATTGAAAATCTTCAAAACTTTAAATGTTTAGTCTTTTGAAACTCTAACTTACTTTAAATATCAATTAAAGTAGAGTTAACTCCATCTCACACTCACTTATAAGCTGAACATGATTGGCAACCTAGAATAGGTGAGATGGAAAATTAGGAACATTATTTTATTACTTATGTTTATTAACCTCTCATGCTTGGACTCTAGGACCCTAAGAATTTATTAACACATTAATTAAGGGGGAGTGATTTTGAGTTGGTCTTAAAGTTAGTTTTTTCCAAGTTAGTTTTTCATTAAAGTAATTTTTTTTTGACTTGGTTTTTAAAATAAAAATTATCTTTGACTTGACTTAAAAATTAAAAAACTATTTTTTCCTTATCTTCAAAAATTCAGGTTATTTTTAACTTAGCTTTAAAATTAAAATTATTTATGACCTGACTTTTAAATTATAACTCCTCTAGAAGCCAAATGTTTTCAAAGCAAAGTACTTAATTAAGTTTTCTCTAACTAAACTTAGTTAAATTATTTTCTAAACTTAGCTACTTGGCAAGATATTTTCTCAACGCAATCATTTTTAAGCTGAAAACATAGCTAAGCATTTCAAATTTAGCTAAGTGTTTTTCAAAACAATTCTTTTTGAAAAGCTAAGTCTTTTTAAGACTAAATACATGACAAAACTATTATTTTCAAAAGCCTTATAAGTTAAGCTAAGTACTTAACAAAATTTTTTTTTATCAAAGTCTAAGTACTAAACTATGCTACCCTTTAGGGGGAGCTTAAAATTAAATAGACTATTTCTCTCTTTTGTTAATTCTTTTTGATTTATGTCAAAGGGTGAGAGAAAAGTCAAAGTTAAGAAATCAAGAAATTAAACATAATGAAAGGGGGAGCATAAACTTTAAATTGCATTGATGCTCATGGTTAACTTCCATTATTTATTCCTTTATTTAATGTTATGTTTTACTTAACTTTGAACCAAGGTTACCATAATCAAAAAGGGGGAGATTGTTGGTGCAGTGAGCACCAGATGATCGAACCTGAGTTTTGATTATGGCAAAGGGCTTAAAGTTAAGCTGTGGTGTTATCTAACAAGGTTCATGGAGCTTGCAGGAAAGTCCTAAGTGATACTTAGGCAAAAGTCCTAGCTGCGGCTAGGCAGGTGAAAATCCTAGGGGGTGGTAACCCTAGGTCCTAGGGGTGTTGGATCGAGATCGCGCTAGAGGGGGGATGAATAGCGCGCGGCTATTTCATTTTTCGGAATCGTAAAACCGTTCGAGTAAATGCAGCGGAAATAAAAACAATCACACAAAGAGGCAAACTATTTACTTCGTTCGGAGCCTAGATCGACTCCTACTCGAAGGCCCGCGATCCTTGATCGCTTTCGGTGGGCAACAACTATAAGCATGATAATTTGTACAATTATAGGAATTTACAGCTCATAAACTTTATACCGACAACTAAAGATGGAGAAGCGTAGTTTTGGGTCGTTGGTGTCGCGTCGCAGCACTTCTGGGTCGTCAGGTTCGCAGCACGTAGCAAGAGATTATTTAGAGAGAGTTGTTGTGGAAGAGGTGCTCGAACACTGCTTATAAAGGGTGCTGGAGGCGCCTCTAAGGCTGTCCGAGGCGCCTCCAAGCCCCGGGTTGCACGCGTCGATAAGCGCTGATCAAGTCGCGCATTATCCCTCTGAAGGCGCCTTCATGCGCCTTCAAGGCGCCTCCATGCTGCGGTCCAAGGCGCCTTCACTACCCTTTAAGGCGCCTCCAACTCCAGCGCACAGCCAGCTCACCTTTGCACCTGAGGCGCCTCCAAGCTCCATGGAGGCGCCTCAGACACTGTTCATCCGAGGCTAATGTTGCTCTTTTGTCCCTGCACAATGTGTTAGTCTACAAACTACACACATATCCTACAAGACAAAGTTAGCACACATAATATCATAAATATGAATGAAAGTTCGACAGTCTCCGGACTATCCGGGTCTGACTTCGGATTTCCGACCGGAAACCTTAGGTCGACCCGACGCCTACTGTTCCCTCTACGGGGAACGCATCCTCACCTACTCCACTCAGGAGATTTACCTGTTGCCAGTCGATCCTCCAGATCTACTGGACTTTTGCTCAGCACTCGACGCTTCCGGACTTTCTGCTGGACATCCACTTCCCGGCCAGTCCAGTCTTTCACATGGTTCACGACACCAGGACTTTCCACCTAGGGTTACCACCCCCTAGGACTTTTGTCTGAAGACGTCGACCTACCAAGACTTTCCGCATAGGGTTACCACCCCCTAGGGTTTTTCCCTTTGCCTAATCGCAGCTAGGACTTTCCTGAAATCCTCAAGTAGACTTGTTAGAAAACAAAACACCTTAACTTTGAATCCTTTGCCATTATCAAAACACAAGTTCGATCGTCGGATGCTTCCCGCACCAACAAGGGGGAGGTAACCCTAGGTGGAGGAAAACCCTAAGGGGCGGCAACCTTAGGTCCTAGGGGGTGGTAACCCTAGGTGGATGAAAATCCTAAGGGGAGGTAACCTTAGGTCCTAGGGGGTGGTAACCATAGGTGGAGAAAAACCCTAGGGGGCGGTAACCCTAGGTCCTAGGGGGTGGTAACCCTAGACGGAAAGTCCAGTCGGTCTGGAGGATCGCACTGACAACAGGTAAATCTCCTGAGTGGAGTAGGTGAGGACGCGTTCCCCGTAGAGGGAACAGTAGGCGTCGGGTCGACCTAGGGTTTCTGGTCGGAAATCTGAAGTCAGACCCGGATAGTCCGAAGACTGTCATCATATTCTATTATCATATCTATATTGTTGTTTTGTGCTAACTTTGTTTTGCAGGGTATGTGTTTGGGACTAACACTTTTTGTAGGACCAAAGGAGCACAACCTAGCCTCGGATGAACAGTGTCCGAGGCGCCTCCATAGGGCTTGGAGGCGCCTCGGATGCAAAGCTGAGCTATCCACGAAGCAAGCTTGGGGGCGCCTTGAAGGAAGCTCAAGGCGCCTTGGACTGGTGGATGAAGGCACCTTGGAGAGCACAGAAGGCGCCTTGAAGGGATAAGTTATGACCAGTTTAGGCTTGATCCACGCGGGCGACTCGGCTAGTTTAAGACGCCTTGGATGGACTTTAGGGCGCCTTGAGCACTATTTAAAAGGGGGTTTCAAGCAGCACCTTCAATCAACGAATTCCAAGCAACCTTTCTTTAACGTACTGTCAACAAGACGACCCAGAAGTGCTGCGACTACTTCCCGACGACCCGGAGCTCCAAATTTGATATTTCCTAAGTGTCGTTGGTATTTTTAATTACTGTTTTAAATTGTATTTAGCTTGTAATAATTTCGTGCTTATAGTTGTTGCCCACGGAAAGCGATCAAGGATCGTGGGCCTTCGAGTAGGAGTCGCTACAGGCTCCGAACGAAGTAAATCCCTTGCGTCTTTCTGTTTGTGTGTTTATTTTTTTGCTGCGTTTATTTACTCGACTGCTTTTATGATTCTGAAACGAACGAAATAGCCGCGAGCGCTATTCACCCCCCCTCTAGCGCTTTTCGATCCAACAAGATGTAATCTAATAACCTATACAGAATCTGTACAGAACAGATTGTCCTCAATAGGAATCTAAAGAAAATCACTGAACATGATCACCTAAGTGTATGAAAAATGATCAGATTCCTCATCTCCACAACAATTTAATCCTGTTGATACCAAACATATCCATGAGTTGCTTATACATCCAACCAGTAGGCAATTAGGGTTTGAAATCTAAGAGATCAAGAGCATAACTTACCCAAATTCGCAAGTGGTGGATGGTGGTACAAGCCGGCCACAGAGGTTTACAGTTTCTTCCTCCCTGCCTCACTTCCTAGCCTTAATCTGATTCTCATCAGTGTAGAGAACAGAAAGGCGTGTAGTGCTGAAAATAGGCCCATGTTTGTCGGTGATATATTTGAGACCACAGCTCTCGCAAGGACGAAGGAAGTTGATCGAGTTGCTTGAGATGGTTCTGCATCCCCTAGCGCTTGCGTGGCCAGAGTATGAAAGGAATCGGATCTAGGGCTAGGGTACAGAAGGGCTGCGAGCAGGCATCTGAGATGTTGGCCGTCGGTGATCGGGTCATGGCGGTTAGCTTCGGTTAGGGTGCGGCGTCGACGATCGGCTGAGAAGAGGAGGTGGGCATATCGACGCTGGCGCGATGGGATCTCCGCGGCAAGGAAGCAATCGTCGGCTACTTGCGTGGAGACACCAAGAACAGAGGGAAGAAAGATCGGAAGGGCGGCTCGGCCGGTGGTGGCTTCGGTGTCGCGGGAACAAAGGGAAAGAGGTATCGGGGCTTGTACTCGGGGATGAAGAAGGGCCTTGGCGGTGTCGGTTGGGGAAGAATGAAACCGACAAAACCAACGAAATGAAGAAGAGGGCGACACAGTAGAGGAAACGGGGAAAAAGAAATAAATAAAAAGAAAAGAAAAATAAAAAGGAAAATCAACATTTCCTCATTTAAATGGGGTAGCCTAAACAGGCTTTCCCGGGCCCAATTTTTTTATCCCCGTAAACTCGTCCATACGAGCTTCGAAAAATTCTAGAAAAATTTCTAAAAATTCCAAAAAATTTCCTTATCATTATTCACCATTTTCGATATTTTACATTCTCCCCCACTAATAAAAATTTGGTCCCCAAATTTCGTTATCCACCATCAGCAAATACTAACAACAGGTAAAGAGTATAAATGTTGAACGGTAAATTAAATCACATACCTCAAGTCAAAAAATGGGGGTATCGAGCTCGGATATTATCCTCGAGCTTCCAGGTAGCCTCCTCGTCCGAATGATGTTATCATCCAACTTTAACCCGTCGGATAGTCTTGTTCAACAGCTGACGCTCCTTCCGGTCCAGAATCCGTACCGGAACCTCCTCGTAAGTAGCATCAGGCTGAAGGGGAACTGAGATATCTGTCAGCACATGTGTCGGATCGGGTACGTATCTCCTCAGCATAGATACGTGGCATACATCATGAACGCCTGCCAGGGACGGTGGTAGTGCCAGCCAGTAAGCTACTGCTCTAATCCTCTCCAAGATCTGGAAAGGTCTAATGTATCGCGGAGCTATCTTTCCTCTGAGGCCAAATCTCTTCACCCCTTTCGTGGGTGAAACTCGCAGAAAAAATATGGTCACCAATAGAGAGCTCCAGGGGTCTGCGTCTCCGATCAACATAACTTTCTGGCGGTCCTGCGCCTCTGACATCCTCCGTCTGATAGTACGGATCAACTCTGCCTCATGCTGAGCTCTATGAGGTCCCAACAGCTGGGCCTCCCCAACCTCATCCCAGAGGGTGGGTGTCCGACAAAGCCTACCATACAACGCTTCAAATGGTGCCATCTGGATAACCGAATGAAAGCTGTTGTTGTAGGCAAACTCTACCAATGGAAAATGGTCCTCCCAACTGTCTCCGAAATCCAATACACAAGACCTTAGCAAGTCCTCTAGAGTCTGAATGGTCCGCTCCAACTGTCCATCTGTCTGCGGATGAAAAGTGGTACTGTATCAGAGCTGAGTGCCCAAGGCCTGCTGCACACTCTGCCAGAATCGAGACGTGAACCAGGGGTCTCTATCCGAAATAATAGTCAAAGGGACACCATGTAATCTGATGATCTCCCAGCAATACAGATCTGCCAATCGATCCAGGGAATCAGTCTTCCGGATCGCTAAAAAGTGCGCGGATTTGGTTAATCGATCAACGATTACCCAAATCATGTCATGGCCTCGTCGTGTCCTCGGCAAACCCACCACAAAGTCCATGGAAATGAGTTCCCATTTCCACTCGGGAATAGGAATCCGTTGAAGTAAGCCGGCAGGTCTCTGGTGCTCGACCTTCACCTACTAACAGACAAGACATCTAGTTACAATTCCGCGATGTCTTTCTTCATACCATTCCACCAGTAGTAACATCTCAAATCTCGATACATGCGGGTCCCACCTGGATGGATCGCAAATCGAGAACGATGATCCTCCTGAAGTAGCTCCTGTAAGACCTGATGAGACTGAGGTATGCATAATCTACCTCGGAAGTATATAATACCCTCCACATCTCGTGTGAACTCGGTCTGCTGCTCGGAAGCTATCTGGCTGCCAATAAACTATAAATGCTGATCACCGGCCTGGGCCTCTCGAATCCTCGTCCTGATCGATGACTGAGCAACCATGGCAACCACAATACCCTGCTCTGTCTGTCGCTGCACCTAAAGGCCCAACTCGGAGAAACCCTGAACCAAGTCTGTGACTGAAACTCGGTGGCAAGCCAAAGTCCCTCTGGACTTCCTGCTGAGTGCATCGGCAACCACATTAGCATTCCCCGGGTGGTAGCTAATGGTACAATCATAATCCTTCAGAAACTCCATCCATCTCCTCTGTCGGAGATTAAGTTCCTTCTAGGTGAAAAGGTATTTGAGACTCTTATAATTAATGAAAATCTCCAATGTAATACCATAAAGGTGATGCCGCCAAATCTTCAAGGCAAAAATAATGGCGGCCAGCTCCAAATCATGTATTGGGTAGTTCTTCTCATGATCCTTCAACTGTCGAGAAACATAGGAGACTACCCTGCCGTGCTCCATCAAAACAACACCCAAACCCTGAAAAGATGTGTCGGTGTAGAGCACGAATCCATCCTCTCCGGAGGGTAACACCAAAACCGGAGCCGACACTAATATCTTCTTCAGCTCCTGGAAGCTGGTCTCGCAGTTCTCGGACCACATGAACTTCGCGTCTTTCCTGGTCAGGCGTGTCAATGGCATAACAATCCGGGAGAAACCCTCGACGAACCGTCTGTAATATCCAACTAGTCCCAGAAAACTGTGGATCTCCTGAACTGATTTCGGCTACTCCCAACTCGTGATAGCCTCAATCTTCTGTGGGTCTACTGAAATACCTCGGCTAGAGACCACATGACCCAGAAAACCGGCTGAAAATAGCCAGAAGGCACACTGGTTGAACTTCACGTATAGCTGATGTCGTCGAAGAGTCTCCTAGGCTATGCAAAGATGCTGTGCATGTTCCTCCTCGGAACGCAAATAGATCAATATTTCGTTGATGAAAACGACAATGAACTGATCTAGATACTCTATAAAGATGTGGTTCATCGAATCCATAAATATCGCTGGAGCATCGGTAAGCCCAAATGACATTACCAAAAACTCATAATGTTTGTACAACAAACATTCTCAACTAGAGATCCCCGATAATAAGCCCGAAATCTGATCACTAACTATAAATCACCAAAGAATAGATCATCTAATGTGAGAGCAACGCTCCATCACAAGAAATACTATATATGTGGGAGCAACGCTCTACCACCAACAAGGCAACGTATATGGGAGCAGCGCTCCACCACAACAATCCAAAATATGTGGGAGCAACGCTCTACCACAAACAATCCATAATATGTGGGAGCAACGCTCTACCACAACAATCCAAAATATGTGGGAGCAACGCTCCACCACAAACAATCCATAATATGTGGGAGCAACGTTCCACCACAACCATCTAAAATATGTGGGAGCAACGCTCCACCAAAACATTCAATAAGTGAACAAGACCTCTAACTATCCAACTAGAGACTGCACGAGATCACTCTACCACATCACTGTGGGCAGCCAGGGGTATAACAACCTAGTAAGCAAATCAAATCCATCGTCAACTCTATCAACATCCTAGTGGGTCACCCACCAATAGGAGAATTAGTTGACAGGGTAATACAACAAATGACATAATGTAGACACTCCACATCCTACATTCAACATAGGTAGAATCATCATGATGCTACCAACAATACACTTGGCACATGTGCTCACACAACATAGGTATGATCGACATAATCCTCCAATTAGTACACACTAAACATACTCATAACACAGGTATCAATCAGCGTGATACCTCCAACAATACATACCAAACTCGTGTGCATAAATCAACGTAGGTATAATCGTCAATACACCTCCAACAACACTCACCTAACATATTTACACCTATGCTAAGAGTATAATCAACGTAATACCTTCAACGAATCATAATAGTCACAAGTGTACACACAGAACAAATATAATCAACAAGATACCTCCCAAAATACACCAAACATATGCACACATAACATAGATATGAATAATCAGCATATTTAACTCAATCAACCTGACATTCCCTATGCTACCTTCTATGTTATCCAACTAGGTATATACAGTCTAAAATTAAAGTCCACATGGAATAGGATACAGCGATTCTCTATAGACTGACCAAACCGACAACGGTGTACGGCTAATTCAGTCTTTTCCACGTCAGTACAAGCCATGTACTTAAATGTGCTCTAGATACTTAACTAAGCACGAATAATCCAAAGATTCAAACCTCTAAAAATAGAGTATGACAATTCCCTACTGATCGGACCAACAAAATTAAATCGGTCATCTACTAACAAATCAAGAATACATTAATCTTCCACAAGCAACTAAGGTATATCAATCCACGACTACCCAAATCAACAAGTGTAAATCAGACTTCTTCTGACCGATGTAACAAGAGTAAATCAATTATCTACTGATGAAATTAACTAAGATAAAAAAATGGTATTCTACTAGCTAAGTCAACATGAATATGTAGATACTATCCATTACCCCGCTAATAATAGCAGAGGCTGATATGTGCATCCATCTCCTAACCAACTAGTAGTAACAGAAGCTAAAACTACTAGTGGTATGCTATGAAGAATCACCAGAGACTGTAGCCCTTGATCTCTATTAAGGTTGATCATCATCAGTGGCTAACCCATCACATGTAATATGAGCTACAACAACCAGATAGGTACTAAATAAAAAGTGTTAATACATGTCATAACTATCATAGTCAACAATGCATACTAACTGATCCGGTGGTAAGAGCCCGGGACCCCTAACGAGGGGTCAACGCCACGTGGAGGTCAAAAGGCCAGGTGGTCTGTCGAAGAAGGGTGAGCCGACCGGACTCATGAGAAAAGTTCAGGCCGATCGGTCTGCCAGTAAACATCTGATAGTAAAAGGCGCTCTGACAGGAATCGGGGTTCCGACGCTCAATGAAATAGTAAACAATGGCCGAGCGGAAGGCCTAAGAGAAGGTAGGACGTAATGGGCGCGCCGCCCGACCGGCGCAGGGAATTAGGGCCGTCCGGACGGTGCTCTTCGTCTAGCCGGCCAGGCGGATGTCCTGGCCGGCGGTGGGTAAATAGTGACCGGAACATCTGCTGACAGCCGTCAAGTCGTATGGATAAGCCATACTCCTAGTCTGACAACGGGGTGTCCTGTTGTCCCATCGAAGGCGCGATGGGACTGTTGCAGTATGGCGTCAGGTAAGCTTTCTGACAAACACATACCGAGGTATGGGCTGCGGACACGTACACGCCTCGGTGGGCGTGTAGAAGCTCTTTCACCACTCTATATAAAGAGCCGCAGACTTCGCCGGAGGTACGCGTGAAACATCTCTGGAGCCACTCTTTTCCACTGTTTGCTTGCCTGACTTGAGCGTCGGAGGGTCGCCGCCGAGAACCCCTTCCCGGCCCGACTTCTGTGCAGGTTCGCCGGAGCTTCGGAGGCCTACGCCATCGATTAGGAGCGCGCCACGTGCCCAGCGTCCTTTGGTTCGGCGATTCGGACAGGATCAATTTGGCGCCGTCTATGGGAACGCTCCTGCATCCGATCGGAAACAATGGACGAGGATGGACGACAACACATGGTGACGCTTTCGAACGAGGAACTCGACGCTCTGATCGAGATAAGGGCCGCCAAGCTCGTGGAGCAAAAGTAGAAAACCACAGCCGAGTGGCCAGAGCAGCAAGCAACATCAGCGTCTGGTGGTCGAGCGGAAGCACCACCGGCCACCGTTGCATTTCATCGAGCCTTATTCCGCACCCCTGAAGCTGCAGCAGCTCAAAGGGACCGGGGATCTTCTTCGGATGAAATGCCTAGACGAGAAGACAAAAAAGGGAAAGCCCCCCGAGCGGACGCATCGCCCGAGCGGATCAATCGCCAATTTTCAGAGGCTATTCTGCAAGATCCTCTGCCGAAGCACTATGTGCCTCCGACGATCGGCGAGTATAATGGGACAACCGACCCAGATGATCATCTGGGTAAGTTTGATAACACAGCTACGCTCCATCAATACACAGATGGAGTGAAATGCCGAGTTTTTCTTACCACTCTCTCGGGATCGGCTCAACGGTGGTTTCGGAGGTTGCCGGACGGATCCATCACTAGCTTCAAGGAGTTCCGAACGGCCTTCCTCCACCATTTTGCGAGCAGTCGACACTACCAGAAAACAAGCGTGAGCCTGTTCGCCATCAAGCAAGAAGCCCGTGAATCGCTCCGAGCTTACATCCAGGGTTCAACAAAGTGGCGATGGACATTCCAACGGCCACCTCGGAAACCATGATGAATGCCTTTACACAAGGCCTAGTGGATGGGGATTTCTTCCGATCACTCATCCGAAAGCCGCCCCGAGACTATGATCACATGCTACACCGGGCGAACGAATACATTAACGTGGAAGAAGCGCAAGCGGCCAGAAAAAAAAGAAACTCCAACCGAGCGGGCTCCCCCTGCCGAGCGGAAACAGCACGCCACTCATCAGCCGCCTAGAGGACCAAGGGCCGAAGCAATCCGATCCCCCCACGCCAGGTCCCATGTGCAAGAGGTAGCTGCCGCCCGGCCCAAGCCAAAGAAGAGATGGACCCCGATGTTCTGCTCCTTCCACCGGACGGATACGCACAATACAAGGGATTGTCGAAGTCTTCCCTTCGTGACTCATCCTGTGCCCCGGAATACCGGACGACGGTCTCCCTCAGTCGACAGGCGACAGAGAACTCATGAAGCCGATCGGACGCGAGCTGATAGGCCACAGCAGCAACAGACTCCCGATCGACATCGTTCTCCAAGGCAGGAGAATCGCCGAGCGTCCAGAGAACGGTCTCGACCGTCCGCTCGGGAAGAGGAAAATAGAAGCAATACTTCCCGAGGTGAGATTAACGTTATTGTTGGCGGGCCGACTGGAGGAGACTCCAACCGAGCTAGAAAGGCGAGCGTCCGGCAGCTCCAGATTCATGCAGTCGGCTGTAGCCGAGAACGAGCGGAAGGACCCGAAATTAGTTTCAAGCCCGGGGACTTGGAAGGAGTTGAAGTGCCCCACGACGACGCTCTGCTCATCAAAGCGGTAATAGCTAACTACACTATTCACCGCGTATTCATTGACACAGGAAGCTCGGTCAACATCATATTTAAGAAGGTGTTCGATCAACTACAAATTGACCGAGCCGAGCTGTTACCCATGACAACTCCGCTCTACGGCTTTACAGGTAACGAAGTTCAGCCGGTCGAACAGATCCGGCTGGCTATCTCGTTGGGAGAAGAGCCACTCAGGAGGACAAGGACAACAAACTTCGTGGTGGTCGACTCTCCCTCGTCCTACAACGTCATTTTGGGACGACCGGCGCTCAGCGAATTCCGAGCGGTCGTCTCAACCTTCCTTCAGAAGATCAAGTTCCCCGTGGAGGACAAAGTGGGAGAAGTACGGGGAGATCAGCTAGCAGCTCGGCGATGCTACATCGAGATGATCCGGGCAGAAGCCCATTCCGCTCGGAAGGCACCCCGGATCGAGGTAAACTCCATCACTGAAAAGTCACCCTCTTTAATTTATGAAGAAAAAGAGGAAGTGCAGATTCACCCAACCCGACCGGAGGCCACGACTTTTATTGCATCCGATCTGGAGGAGAAGCAGAAAGAGGAGCTGATCCAATGCCTCCGGAGAAATCATGATGTCTTTGTCTGGTCGACACATGAGCTGCCCGGAATTTCACCAAGTATTGCGTAGCATGAGCTCCATGTCCGACCGGACGCTCGACCAGTCAAGCAGAGAAAAAGAGATTTCAGCGCCGAGCAGAATGCCATCATCCGGGCGGAGGTGGAGAAGCTTCTAGAAGCCGACCATATACGCGAAGTGCAGTTCCCAAGCTGGTTGGCGAACGTAGTATTAGTCTCCAAGCCGGGCAACAAGTGGAGAGTATGCATAGATTTCAGGGATCTCAACAAAGCTTGCCCGAAAGATTTTTATCCTCTGCCCCGGATAGATCAGCTGGTGGACTCTACGGCCGGCTGCGAATTAATCTGTATGCTCGACGCCTACCAGGGCTATCACCAAGTGCCGCTCGCCCGTGAAGATCAAGAAAAAGTCAGCTTCGTGACAGCCGACGACACTTATTGCTATAATGTGATGCCGTTCGGATTGAAGAATGCGGGGGCCACATATCAACGCTTGATGAATAAAGTATTCAGAGAGCAGATCGGGCGGAATCTAGAAGTTTATGTGGACGACATTCTCATTAAGTCCGTCCGAGCGCCCGATCTCTACAAGGACATGGAAGAAACCTTCCGAACGCTACGCAAATATGGAGTCAAGCTAAATCCCCAGAAGTGCCTGTTCGGAGCAAAGGGAGGGCGTTTCTTGGGGTACATAGTGACCGAGCGGGGCATCGAAGCAAATCCCAGCAAGGTGAAAGCTCTGCAAGATATGCCGCCTCCAAGAAATACAAGAGAAGTGCAGCGTTTGACCGGTCGGATAACCGCTCTGTCCAGATTCATCTCCAAAACCGCCGACCGGAGCCTTCCTTTTTTTAAGATCTTACGCAAGGCTATAAAATTTCACTGGGATGAAGAATACGATCAGGCGTTCGAAGATTTAAAGGCATATCTGAATTCGCTCCCGGTATTGGCCAAGCCGACCGAGGGTGAACCACTTTATATGTACTTGTCTTCAACCGAGCATGCAGTCGGCTCGGCTTTAGTGATGGCGAGCGGAGAAGAGCCTGTGTATTTCCTTAGTCACATTTTAAAAGATGCTGAATCTCGTTACACTGGGCTCGAGAAGCTGGCTTTCGCTCTGGTCCTTGCTGCTCGGCGCCTTCGTCCATACTTCCTGGCGCATACCATCATTGTCAAAACAAATAGCCCGCTCGGTCGTGTGTTACTAAACCCAGAAGCGTCCGGGCGGCTCATCAAGTGGACGACAGAGTTAAGTGAATTCGACATCCAATACCATCCCCGCTCGGCGATCAAAGCGCAATCCTTGGCCGATTTTGTAACTGAAGTGCAAAGGCCGGAGCCAGAAGCTATGTGGAGAATATACGTGGATGGGTCGTCCACTCGGCTCGGAAGCGGGATTGGAATATTGTTGCTCTCCCCTCAGGAAGAAAAGATGCACTTATCCGTCCGGCTGGATTATAAAGCTACCAACAATGAAGCAGAGTATGAGGCCCTCATAGCTGGCTTGCAGGCTGCCCGACATGTGGGAGCCGGTCGGGTAACGCTCCACTCGGATTCACAGCTAGCCGCCCAGCAGCTCTCCGGTACCTTCGAAATCAATAGTGCTCGGCTCAAGCTCAACGCTGAAGCCTTTGAGAAGCTCAAAGCCGATTTTAGAGAAGTTGTTGTCCAGAAGATACCCAGAGCAGAAAATCAAGCAGCTGATGAGTTACCCAAACTCGCGAGCTCAATAACGCCGGTCGCCATTCAACAGCCAATTTAAAAAGTACTGTTGGTGGCGCACGTCGACCGAATGGAAGGCCTCACATTTCCAAGCGACTGGCGGACACCCATCATAGAGTTCCTCCGCTCGGGCGCCACACCATCCAATGAGTATGAAGCCCAGCTGCTAAGGAGGAGAGCCGGTCGGTTCACACTCATCGACGATCAGCTTTACAAAAAGGCTTTCTCACGCCCGTTGTTGAAATGCGTGAGCTCCGAGGACTCGTCTTACATCCTCCAAGAAGTACATCAAGGATCATGCGGGGGACATCCGGGCGGACGAGCACTAGCTAAGAAGATCCTACTAGCTGGATACTTTTGGCCGACTTTACAAGCAGACGCCGCTCGGACCGTGTCGACGTGCCTTTCATGCCAGAAGTACCATAACTTTAGCCACCGACCAGCAGAGGAAATGAAGGCCTCAACAGTGTCATGTCCGTTCAATCAATGGGGAATGGATATTGTCGGTCCATTTCCGATGGCGACCGGGCAACGGAAATTTTTGCTAGTGGCGGTGGATTATTTTTCCAAGTGGGTGGAGGCCGAGCCGCTAGCCAAGATCACCGAACAGATGGTCAAAAAATTTATCTGGCAACACATCATCTGTCGGTTCGGCATCCCTCGTCGATTGGTTTCCGACAACGGGCGGCAATTCAAAGGGAAGATGCTAGAGGATTGGTGCAAAAGCTATGGCATCGAGCAACACTTCACGTCCGTGGCTTATCCCCAGGGCAACGGTCAAGCCGAAGTAGTCAATCGGGAAATTCTTCGCATTCTACGCACTCGGCTCGACCATTTGGGAGGGAGTTGGGTAGATGAAGTGTCGGGCGTCTTATGGGCCATCCGAACGGCTCCAAAGGAAGGGACTGGCGTCATGCCTTTTCACCTGGTATATGGCGGCGAAGCGGTCATTCCTGTTGAAGTTGGAGTCGAATCCGCTCGGATCCAAAGCTATGATGAGGGCAACACTGAGCGGAGGAACATGGAGCTGGATCTGGTCGAGAAGAAAGAGCCAAGGCGTCCGTTCGGCTGATGGCATACCGGCAACGGATGAAGCAAAATTACAACCGCCGCGTAATCCCCAGATCATTCTAGGTCGGCGATCTTGTCTGGAAGAAAGTCAAGCCGGTCGGCGACGTCGGCAAACTGGAGGCACCGTGGGCGGGCCCCTTCAAGGTGATTGAAAAGCTCCGCTCGGGTGCATATTATTTGGAGGATGAAGACGGGCAAGTGGATCGGCCATGGAGTGCGAATCATCACCATCCGGATGAAAGGTGCACGAATGTAACTCATTTTGTGTATATGCTAGTCGCCGTGTCCTTGTAATCTAGGAAGCGAAATTAATTCAAAGGATGGCTAAGGGTTCCGCCGTCCGAGCGGAAGGCCGCCGAGCTCCGACGTTAAATATCGAGAGATGAGCTGGCGTCTATAAACGATCGAGCGGAAGACCGCCGAGCTCGACGTTAAATATCGAGAGACGAGCGGCGTCTATAAACCGTCCGAGCGGACCGCCGAGCCCGACGTTAAATATCGAGACGAGCCGCGTCTATAAACGCCCGAAGGAAGACCGCCGAGCCCGACGTTAAATATCGAGACGAGCCGGTGTATATAAACGTCCGAGCGGAAGACCGCCGAGCTCCGACGTTAAATATCGAGACGACCGGTGTCTAAACGCCCGAGCGGAAGACCGCCGAGCTCCGACGTTAAATATCGAGACGAGCCGCATCTATAAACGCCCGAGCGGAAGACCGCCGAGCTCCGACGTTAAATATCGAGACGAGCCGCGTTTATAAACGCCCGAGCGGAAGACCGCCGAGCCCGACATTAAATATCGAGACGAGCCGCGCTATAAACGTCCGAGCGTAAGACCGTCGAGCTCCGACGTTAAATATCGAGAGACGAGCCGGCGTCTATAAACGCCCGAGCGGAAGACCGTCGAGCTCCGACGTTAAATATCGAGAGACGAGCCGGCGTCTATAAACGTCCGAGCGGAAGACCGTCGAGCTCCGACGTTAAATATTGAGAGACGAGCCGGCGTCTATAAACGTCTGAGCGGATAGCCATTCACCTGATACAATCAACGATAGCCTGGTCGTTAAGACCAACATACGGCTGAGCGGCTCGCTTACCAAAAATATACGGAAAACCCCTTGGGGGGTAAGGCACAAAGCAAAGATTGGTCAATGAGAACTAAAGATAATTACGATACCAACGAAGGGTGTTCTCATGCCGAGCGGCTGCTCAGTCGCATGATGAAAGGCGTTATTAAAGACAATCGACTTTAGTCTGATAAAGCGTGGTGCCGAGCGGAGGAGTTTTAAAGAACACTTTAGTTATGACGAGAGAAAAATTTCTTGCCAAAAAAAAAGTTGAAGGAAAGGAAAAGATTATCTATTAAGCACAGGGCTAACCAAAAAAGTTACAGCAAAAATAAGTTTGGCCGAGCGGCGGGGATACAAAAAAGTTCATAAGAAACACTCCTCAGGCGTCGAAGTCAAAAAGAGCATCAGGGATAGCGCCCATCACAGTCGCAAGGTCCTCGGGAGGGATGGTCAGCTCGGCGGGCAGGTGGCCTTTGGCCTTTAAATGACCCACAACCGCTTTGATTGCCTCTTCAAAGGTGAGGGAGATCTTGTCAGTAAACTTCTCCCCAAAGGCATCCGAGCGGACGAATGCCTTCCTCACCTCGTCAGAGCGAGCCGACTCCCCCTCTTGATACCCTTTGAGTGCGGCGTGGGCAGCGTCGCTGGCAGCTTGGAGATCCTTCAAATCTCCATCAAATCTTTGAAGATCGGCCGAGCGGCTCTCCTTCTCGGTGGCCAGAAGAGCATCCAGATCCTTGATGCATTGCTCCAGCCCTCTGATTTCCACCTTCATATGGTCCATGTCATCAATGGCTTGGCGCTTCCGAGTGGTCGCCGTCTTGATCTCCTTATCTCGTTGTTTGACCATCGCTTCAAGCCGAATGACCTTGTTCGTCAGCACGAAAGCCCGTTTCCGTTCGGCTTCCAGTAATTTTTTGGCCTTCTCCAAAGCGGCCGTCGACTGTTGGCTGTCCCCCGCGGCCTTGAGTTTTTTCAATTCATCCTCCAGCTCGGCCAACCGATCGCTAATGGCGATCTGCTCCACCCAGTTCTGCTAGCAAGTGTGAATAGGTTAAAAACATAATTCAAATACGCAAACAAAGAAAAAGAGCATACCCCGGTGGCCTGTTGTAGGTTGCTGTCGCCGAGCTGCCCGGGAGTCAGCATGGCTATTCGACGCCAAGCATCCACCCAAGCTTGGGCAAGAGGGCCCGTTAAGGTGATCTTCTGCTCAGGGACCATTGGCCGATCAGCAGCAGCCATGTACGCCTCCGAAGGAAGGCGCAGAACGGTTTTAATTAAATTCTGGCCGCTCGGCTCGCTCTGAGAAGCAGCGGCCTTACCGGATGGCCCACCGGTGGACGAGGAAGGAAGCTTGCCCAAACGCCTGATACGGCGCAGAGTTCTTGAAGGGCTGGACGGCGGCACCTCAGAGATGGCCCTCGGAGAGCCATGAGGGGTCGGGGTACTCTCTAGGGAGACCGTCCCTGACAACACCGGAGCATCCGCGCCCCGCTCGGGCTGTGACTCATCAAGTGGAGTTGAGGCAGAGGCAGATTCCGGTCGTCGGCGCTTCCGAGTGACTAACGGAACATCATCGGCATAACGGCCCTCTACCTCAGCTTGGTTAGAAGGTTCAGTGTCGCCCGCTGCCTCGTCGTGAGAGGTAGCAGCGGTTAAGGATTCAGGGGCATCCTGAGTCCCCTCACCTGATTCGCCGGTCGGATCGGCTGGATCAAGGCCCCGCTCGGCGACCTCCTTGTTCTTCACCGCCTCAATCTGAGCGGCTTTCAATTTGAGCTTCTCGGTCGCCTTAGCACGCCACATAACTTCAGCTGCAGAAACAAAGATTAAATCAATTAGAACAAAAGAAAAAGGAGGGACGAGAATCGCTTACTCATGCTGCAGGGCAGATCGGCTGCGGTGGAAGACAGGCCGAATATATACATTACTCCTGGGAGGAGTAGCTTGTCAATGTGATAGCGCTGACCCACCAACCGCTCGGCCGCATGAAGGTAGGCCGCATCACCTCTAAATTTGCCGAGCTCCGGTTGCGCCGGCATTGCCGTCTGCCACTTGGTACGAAAAGTTGGCCGCTCGGGAAAACGCACATAGAAAAAGTGCTCCTTCCAATGTTTGTTGGAGCTCGGCATATTGTCAAAGAGGACGAAGCCTATCCTAGACTGGAAAATAAAGGTACCCCACTCGGCTTGCTTGGGATAAAAAAAGTAGTGAAAAATCTTAGGCTCGAGGGGGATGTTGTTCAGTTTAAAAAGGACTATCACTCCGCTCAACAGCCTAATGGAGTTGGGGACTACCTGGCCGAGCGGAATGCGAAAATAATTGCAAATTTGTAAGAAGAACTTGTGGGGTGGGAAACGTAGCCCGGCCAAAAATTGGTCTCGGAAGAATAGAACGGTGTCGGGCGGCGGTTCGTCAGGCCGATCGGCCGGTGTGGCTAACACTATTTGGTGGTCGGTCGGCAGATCATAGGTTCGAGTGAGGCGCAAGGCGTCCTCCTCGTCGAACCGGCTTTCCATGGTCGAATACCAAAGACCCGGAGCACCGCCGGTCGGCTGTGAGGTGTTGGTCATGGTATAAGGCTAGGGATGGACGCGCGATGGAAGGAGGGAGAAGTAAAAACAGGGAAAGAATGCGGGATGATGAAAGAAATAGCTAATAGAGGGAAAAAAGGAGGGGCGGCAAGGAAAAGGAATCCTTACGGGCAAAAAAGACGATCGAAGGAGGCTGTAGAGTCGTCGGAGAGCTGAAACGCAAGGTCGCCGGAAAAAAGGAACAGAGGGATGGCTGAAGACGATAAGGTCGAAATGCGGAGAAGAGCTGGGATCGGGAGCTTTATAAGGGCGGCCGCGATCAATTTACACCGTCCGATCCAGGTCATCGATAACGAGGTCATCATCCAGCCGTTCATTTCAAACGGCGGCTGTCCCATCGGAAGTGACGCCACCGCCATGCGCTGACAAACGCACGATCACCACGTGTCAGCAGGATACTGGTCGCATTTAAGGAGCTCCCCTTACCGTGCGCAGCGCACGTGATGGGTAGTAGGGGAGAGCATTGGACATGGATTCCAAGAGAACACAAGGCACGGACAAGATACCGCCGAACGGATGAGTATACCTATGCCTGGCCAAGCGGCCTAATGCAGTGATCATTGCTCAGTCAGATTGACCTCCTTCGACTAGACTCGAGGGAAGGCAAGTGAACCTGGTAAGAGCCCGGGACCCCTAACGAGGGGTCAACGCCACGTGGAGGTCAAAAGGCCTGGTCCATCGAAGAAGGGTGAGCCGACCGACTCATGAGAAAAGTTCAGCCGATCGGCCGCCAAGAACATCCGATAGTAAAAGGCGCCCGACAGAATGGGGTTCCGGCACTCAATGAAATAGTAAACAATGGCCGAGCGGAAGGCCTAAGAGAAGGTAGGATCGTAATGGGCGCGCCGCCTAGGAATTAGGGGCCCGACGGCGCTTGTTCAGCCGCCAGCGGATGTCCCGCCGTGGGTAAATAGTGACCGAACATCACGACACCGCCAAGTCGTATGGCTAAGCCATACCCTAGTCCGACAACGGTCTGTTGTCCCATCAAGGCGCGATGGGGCTGCGATGGCGCCGTAAGCTCGACAAACACATACCGAGGTATGGGTTGCGACACGTACTCGGTGGGCGTGTAGAAGCTCTTTCACCACTCTATATAAAGAGCCGCAGAGGTACGCGTGAAACATCTCTGGAGCCACTCTTTTCCACTGTTTGCTTGCCTGACTTGAGCGTCGGAGGGTCGCCGCCGGGAACCCCTTCCCGGCCCGACTTCTGTGCAGGTTCGCCGGAGCTTCGGAGGCCTACGTCATCGATTAGGAGCGCGCCACGTACCCAGCGTCCTTTGGTTCAGCGATTCGGACAGGATCACTAACAAAAAGGTAGGATAACAGTATACCAACATACCGCATATAGCTTGGAGATGTCCTGCCGCTGCCAGGTCCCAAAACTCGAAAAGTCACATTGAGAAAACTAAAACATGAAATCCGAAACACGGGATATAAGACTCGTAAACTTCGCTCTGATACAAATAAATTGGTATAAGATAAATTTCGAAATCCGTAACACGATATACAAACAAGTATCGCTAAACTTGCTCTGATACCAAATAAATTGTCACACCCCGGGGGAGTCCCTGTCCGAAGAAATTTCGGTAGCATCTCCCCTGTACGACTGACAATCTGAACCATTTCTACAGACATAATATACCTCAGCCACAAGCGGCTGGAATATACACACAACCACGCAGTTTATATGCAGCCTACTCGGTTGATACAATAAAAACATAACCACGCAGTTATATGTAAAATTAACAGCCCACTCGGCTGTACCAGAACCAAACACAGCGAAAATACAATGGACAACACATACAAACTAAAAACGAAGACTGCTAGCCAGCTAGGCTTTCATCACATAACAAAACAACATTCCAGAAACAAAATCGGAGCACAAAGCTAAATACATTGATACATAAAATGAATAAAACATAAATGGAAATGGTAAGTCTTCTGATGTGACGTGGGAATCAGCAGGCAGGATACTCCAAGCGACTTTTTAAGTAACCTGGTACCTGAAAAAGATAGTGTCCATGGGGGGTGAGTTCAACAACTCAGCAGATACCTAGTTGACATGTATAGTAAACTATAACAAATAGTAATAACTATGGAGTATAGTCTCCTGGACAAAAGCTGGAAGATGCACAATAGAAAAGGCTGAAGATAACTGTACTCACCAGGGTCTCCTATCAGAATAGTCAGGTCGTTAGACCGAGAGTATCATAAATCCTATATGCATGTCAAACATATGCATCCATCCAAATGCAGCATATAAGTGCAGCAAACACAATCAGTAAATGCATAAATGCATATGATGCCAATGTCATGATCACCCCTGACGCCAGTCAGCCATCTAACACACGATGGTGAGACCGAGTGGGTAGGGTTGTGACAACCGTGCACTCTGTCGTCACTGTTCCTGATGAGTGACCAAGTGGACGGGATGTTGTCGGAGTACACCTATCCTCCTACCCCAAATCATAAGTGGGGGAGCACAATGCTCTCATCTTCCGGTACATGATGACGGGGAGAAATCTCTGCTGGCTACCACGCTGCGTCGCACTACCCATGAGCGGACCAACGGAGCCTAACAAAGTCCAACTATCTGCCAGCTACCACGCTGCTACACTAAACCAACGGAGCCTAACAGAGCAGAACTGTCTTCCGGCTACCACGCTGAGTCACCGGACCCAACGGAGCCTAACAGCAGAACTGCCACACACTTGCCTGACATACCACTAACCCATGAGTGGTGGTGTGTGCAGATCCATGTAATTGGTGATATGCTCGACAATAATGGAGCAGACTATCACACAGCATGCAATCATGCAAGATGATGCATGACACTAAGCATGGCAAAAATCTTGAATAGTATAGCAATATCCATATATATATAAAATGTGTACCATAGGACAATGAACCCAATCAAAGGTACACAGATCCGATCAGGTATAAAAACCTAGATCCTGAACATAATAAACACATGGTTGTGTCACTACCCCTATAAGCATGTATAATCAGGTAGGTATTAACATGAAGTGCATAATAAATAAACAAAACAAGCATGTAACAGGTATCGGGTAGTGACCAACCGAAGCAAAGATGAACATAATCATTACTAAAGGTTATAACCTACTAAACATATCAACATCACATTATCAAAGATAAGTCAAGGTACCCGCCTCCAATGTATATCGAATTGAACCAATCCGATGTCGAGATGTCCGTCTCGAATCACAGTCCTGTAACAACATTATATATATAGATTTAGCTAATTACGTATAAATTAATTAGCCAAATCAAATCCCCCAATCACTATCCTACATCACATATGTAACTTATCAATTACATATGTTATATATAACTAAATCACATTCTGCACGAATTCTACAAGAACAGGATACGAAACAAAATTTATGGATCTACCATCAATGTATCCTCCTAATAACCAATTCAAATCCTCGTTCCAATGAAGATTTCCAATTGGATCAACTCAGATGTAATCTAATAACCTATACAGAATCTGTACAGAACAGATCATCCTCAATAGGAATCTAAAGAAAATCACTGAACATGCTCACCTAAGTGTATGAATAATGATCAGATTCCTCATCTCCACAATAGTTTAATCTTGTTGATACCAAACATATCCATGAGTTGCTTATACATCCAACCAGTAGGCAATTAGGGTTTGAAATCTTAGAGATCAAGAGCATAACTTACCCAAATTCGCAAGTGGTGGATGTTGGTACAAGCCGGCCACAGAGGTTTACAGTTTCTTCCTCCCTGCCTTCACTTCCTAGCCTTAATCCGATTCTCATCAGTGTAGAGAACAGAAAGGCGTGTAGTGCTGAAGATAGGCCCATGTCTGTCGGTGATAGATTTGAGACCACAGCGCTCGCAAGGACGAAGGAAGGTGATCGAGTTGCTTGAGATGGATCTACATCCCCTAGCACTCGCGTGGCCGGAGGATGAAGGGAATCAGATCTAGGGCTAGGGCACAGAAGGGTTACGAGCAGGCATCTGAGATGTTGGCCATCGGTGATCGGGTCATGGCGGTTGGCTTCGGCTAGGGCGCGGCGTCAACGATCGGCTGAGAAGAGGAGGTGGCCAGATCGGCGCTGGCGCGATGGGATCTCCGCGACAAGGAAGCGATCGTCGGCTGCATGCGTGGAGACACCAAGAACATAGGGAAGAAAGATCAGAAGGGCGGCTCGGCCGGCGGTGGCTTTGGTGTCGCGGGAACAAAGGAAAAGAGGTATCGGGGCTTGTACTCGGGGATGAAGAAGGGCCTTGGCGGTGTCGGTTTGGGGAAGAATGAAACCGAAAAAACCGACGAAATGAAGAAGAGGGCGGCACTGTAGAGGAAATGGGGAAAAATAAATAAAGAAAAATAAAATAAAAATAAAAAGGAAAATCAACATTTCCTCATTTAAATGGGGTAGCCTAAACAGACTTTCCCGTGCCCAGTTTTTTTTATCCTCGTAACTCGTCCATACGAGCTCCGAAAAATTCTAGAAAAATTTCTAAAAATTCTAAAAAATTCCCTTATCATTATTCATCATTTCCGGTATTTTACAATTATCGGTATCTATCCATCAAGTATCAGTAGTAACTATATAGATAAATTAATTTCCAAACTAACAAGATTGAAAAGTTTACCTTATTTTACATGCAGTTGGTATATTTGGGGCAATCTTGTCTTTCTTCTTACAGAAAAAATAAGTAGACTCTTTATCTTATTTTTTGTACTCCTTATGACCATAACTTTCAGAATCTATAGTTTATTCTCCCTTTCATTTATTGTCGATCCTCTTTTGCTTCTTGCTCGAATCTTGAGAACTAGACGTAAGGTGAGCATTCTCAGATGTCTCACACGTTAGTCTCTCCTCCTCTTGAACACAATGAGCTATAAGTTCATTCAATGTCTACTTTTCCTTTTAAGTATTATATGAAATCTTAAAAGTAGTGACCGTGTAAATAACAGAGACATAAAGACGAAATGCATTAACATACTCATAGACATTTTAAGTTTTAGTGCTTTTTTGTGGCAATATTGGACATTTCCAAAATGTACTCCCTAATGTTTCCATTGCCATTATACTGCATATAGACACCAACTTCAAAAGAAGTGTGGTAGTGTCGACCTTTTCGTTTGTCACAAAATGCTCAACTAATTGGCTAAAGAAACTCCTAGCATCTTCCCCATTAGTTATCGAGCCCTTTATTGGTGCCGCAATAGAGTCTCATGATATTTAGACTCATGCAGCTCGATCACTCTCACTTTTCAAATTTAGTCCTCTGCTCTATAATATTAGTACTAGTCAGGGGTGTGGGATAATCGTGTCTCAATATATAGTCTAAGTCCATGTAGCCCAAGATTATGATTACGTACTATAACAGCCCAAATTTCTCCATTTCGAGTCCCAAAAGTAATTTAAAAATATTTAAAAATGCTATAGAAAAATTCTAGAGATTTTTAAAAATTTTTAGAGTATTTTTATGTAATTTTTGAAGGTCGTTTGGTATTTTTACTAAACGAAGGAAGTTTCGACAAAAAAATATTCAAGTCGAGATTCGAACCGTTGACCTCGGATCTGAACCGAGCCTTAACCGAATCTAGCTAGCCAACTGTTCCGGAATTATTTTGTGAATGAATATGGAGCAAAATCTATTTAAGCAATAGTTAAAGAATAGGAAATAAATTGTAATAAAAAGGGATGCAGCCGAGACTCGAACCCGCAACCCGAGCCTTAAGCAGAACGCAGCCAACCAAGTGTGCAAGCGGGTTATGTTAATTAAGGAAAGAACGAATTGTATATAAGCAATAGTTGATAATAAAAAAACCCTAGTTACAAAAAGAGGGGAAAGTTTTCCCGATCCCTAATTTCCCTCCCTCCTCACGCGGCGTCGGCGCGACCCTGCTGTTCGGGCGAAAACGAAGACAACAAGCCTAGGGCTTTGTCTCTGGCGACTGGTGAGCACTTTTCCAGCGAGATCTTCACACATTCGTGATTCCCTCGTCGAGAAGAACAAGTAGGTACAAGGAGATCGTTGAGGAAACAATTTCTCCGCAAACCCTAGAAGCTTCCCATCAGCTGTGAGTCCAAGGAACCGAGGTAAGTTGCTACTCACCTGTAGTAGGATAGCTCTGAGGTTTAATCCTTGATCCTCTCCTTGTTCCCGAAGCTTTGTATGAGTTTCCTTGTTTTCTCTATTTTCGGATCATACTGTACAGATTGTCTATTTTGTGCTTGTTGTTGTGTGCCTCAAAGAAGGGAATAGGGTTGTTTGTTTAGCTTGTGAATGGTTGCTTTCTTGGATTTGCAAGGGAATTCCGGGTATGAGTTCACAGAGGGGTTATTTAATCATGCTAGCTTCGTAGATGAGGTTTCTGATAGATTGTGCTTTGTGGTTTTCATGATAATGCCTTACTTGGTTCCTTGAGGTTGCTGTGGATTTTCTGGATCGATTGGAAGATGCTGAATTGGTTATTGTTGCATTCTAGATTCTTGTGATAACTTTGGTTTTAAGGTGTTCCTTCCATGGTAGGTTAAGTTTGGAGGAAATCTTTAAGTAAGATCGTATCACAGTAGATTGGTTTAAAGGCTATATGGTTCCTACAATTGCCTTTAGGCTTACCTATAAGGTTTCATGATCTAAGTTGTTGTTGCAATGTTTGGTCACTGAGTTAAAGGTCTTTAGTCAAGTTCATGATTCAAATGTGAGTACTTTGGTCACATTTAGTTTAGCATATCAATGTAATCTGGTAACAAGATTATTATGCTCATGTGTTGGTTCATTTAATGTTGATCCTGCACATTTTTATTAGTTGTAGGAAGTAGTTGGTATACATGTGTAGTGAGATGTTCTTTTTAGTGGTTGTTTAAAGCTTTGCTAATAATTGATCTTCCAACCTATGTAGCAGATAGATGAAGGTTAATGTCGCACCTTCCTAGTTGTTGAGGATAGCTTGTACATCGGCTTAGTTTAATGTTTCACCTTTGTTTAGTTTAAAGTTTTCCTTATTCATGCTTTAAGGTTCTTTAGTATTGATTCTTAATTCAGTTTCTAGTTTCTTGTTTTGATACATATGCATATATGTGTTTGTTAGCTTTTAATAACTCTCTTTATAGCTTGAATTCGGATTCAAGTTAGTTTCTTGTGTGGATTCCTTTCTTTTTAGATGGCTCAACCTCTTTAGATTGTCCTGTACTTGGGATGGCTGTGGTGTTGGTTCGGATTCAACTTGGCAAGCATTTATTTCATAGTAGATGTAGAGTTGAGCTTTCTAGGATTTCCGAATGTGATTCCCGTGAACGCTTCTTGTTTCTTTTTGTTTAGAGATGTTCTTTACATGGTAGGATAAATTTCGAGGAAGTCTTTAATGTGTAAGACCGTTGGATTCGATAGAGGGGGGGGGGTGAATATCGATTCGATAAAGATGAGTATAAACGCAGCGGAAAACTAAAATAGACACAGGTGTTTTTTACTTCGTTCGGAGCCTGTGACGACTCCTACTCGAAGGCCCGTGGTCCTTGACCACTTTCGTTGAGCAATCACTATCAATTCGAATATTACAGAGTTAAGTACAAGAATTGACAGATAAAGAAAATACCGACAATAGAATTAAAACAAAACCAGCACTGAGTCGGAGAGTTTTTCGTGGCGTCGCAAGAGCACAGAGCAGCAGATCTTGGATTCTGAGTTCTTTTTGAAGCTCTACCCTTGCCCCTTCTTTTATATGAAGCTCAGGGCGCCCCGGATCCCTTCCAGGCGCCCTGGTGAGACGTGGCAGGTCCAACCAGTGAGCTCCACGTGGCGACGCACAATCGGGATAAAACTTGCCTCCCGGGCGCCCGGATCCCTTCCGGGCGCCCGGACCTCCGGGCGCCCGGACCCCTCTTCTCCAGAAAGTCCTTCTCCTGCAAGAAAAGGTTAGTCCGAGGCAAATGTACCCTGCAGCAAAGATTGTTAGCACAGTTTTATAGATAAGCAAAGTATGACTTAGATTCCGTCTTTCCGAGACCGGAATCTAGTCACGATCTCGACTTAGATATCCGAAATGGATCTAAGCCGGATCGACGCCTAATGTTCCCTTCCCGGGAACGCGTCCTCGCAGTCACTCCCCTCCAGTGACTTACCTCACTTACCTGCCAGACGTCCGGTCAGCCCGTCGACCCGTCTGGACTTCTCGCCAACCATCCGGTCAGCCCGTCGACCTAGCTGGACTTCTCGCCAAGCGTCCGGTCAGCCCGTCGACCCGCTTGGACTTCTCGCCAGACATCTGGTCAGCCCGTCGACCTGTCTGGACTTTTCCTGCACACTCGATCAGAGTGTTAGACAACAACAAGCTAACTTAACCTGATTTGTCATTCATCAAAACCTGGGTTAAATCGTTAGTGCAAACCGCACCAACAATCTCCCCCTTTTTGATGGAATGACAACCTGGTTAAGTTAGTGTAAACATATGCATAAAACAACATGCATTTAATGTGGTTTTTAAGTTAGTTTGTATTTTCAGTTTGGTTCAGCTAACTTAACCACCTAACTCTCCCCCTTTGGCATTCATCAAAAATAAGCATGGATTAACTAAGCATAGACTTTAAACAAAAAACATGTCAAGATAATCTGGGGAAGTTTAAACTTTTGAAACTTGTTTAAAGCGTTAGCTTTTAGAAAAATAGCCAAGTTTAGACAAAATCTCACATACAAGTTTCAATTTTGAAATGCTTTTCAAATAAGTTTTCAAAAATTCCAAAACTGAGTTTGAAAAGGATTAAAAGATTTAATTTGTAAACTTAAGTTTTTGAAAAATCTAATTTTCAACACTAAGTTTTTGCAAGTTAAATTTTCAAAGTAAGTTTCAACTTTTCAAACATAAGTTCTCAACATCAAAATTCCAAAACTAAGTTTTCAAAACTGATTGAAATTTATTTTTCAACACTAAGTTTGTAAAAGAATCAATTTTCAAAATTAAGGAAAATGATTTTGAGAAGCTTAGTTTGTAAACTTAAGTTTCGAAAGAAATCTAATTTCCACAATTTTCAATAACAAAGCAATTTTTAAAACTAATTTTTTGTAAAAGTTAACTTTCAAATCAAAATGTCAAAATTAAGTAAAATCAAATTTTAAGAACTAGAGTTTTAAATTCAGTTTTCAAAAACTAAGTTAAATCTAATCAATTTTCAATAAAAAGTAAAACAGCTTAGTTTTTCAAAAATAGGTTTAAGAAAACATTTTTCAAACATAAATTTTAAAATATTTTTAAATAAAGGGAAAATTTTAATTAATCTCTCCCCCTGAACTTGGCATAAAATTTTAAAAGTATTTGCTAAAAATATTCAAAGTAATTTTTTTTTTTTTTAAATTGAGGTAGAATTTTCTAGAGAGATTTTAAAGAGAAGATTAAAAACTAACACTTAAGGAGATAAATAAACCTCCCCCTGAATTTGATACTCCGTTAATATATTAATCCTCCTTATTTATTACTCCCCTTAATATAATGCTAAGGTTTGAGTGTGTTAAATTTCAAGCCCTGACACATTTGTCTACCTAGTAACACTTATATTATTATCTCTGTATCCTTGGTATAATTATCTATTTGAGTTTGATTAATCATTAATTTTAGATTCAGGCTTGTAAGCTTTAGTTTAAGGTTAAATAAGATACGATTTTATTAATTCAATAACAGTTAACCATTATCAATAATTTATCGATTAATTTTTACTTGATTTAATAATTTAATACTTATTTAAAATGATTTAACCTTTGTATTAATTAATTGAATTGGTTAATAAAAGTATTAGTTATAATTCGATTTTTTCACTTACTTCCTTTTAAGTTGGATTAACTTAGTTTAAAGTTAGTAGTAATTTGAAGTACAAAAAAAATTATTAAACATAGTTAAAGTTCAATTTGAATTAATAGTTAATAAGGATAACTTATGATTTAATTTATAGTGAAATTAGGATTTTGATTAACGTTAAAATTAAGATTTATTGAGTTAAATTAAGATTTAATTAACTATTTAGTGTAAGTTAATTTTTTAAGTTCTTATTTCAATTATTCACTTATTTAATTGAGTTTATAATCTTAAGTTAATCAAATTTTAATTATTTGTTAACAACATATTTCAATGTAATTTTGAATTTAATTATTTAATTTTATTTAGTTTTAAGTTTATTCTGAACATAGTTTTTAAAGGTAATTTAAGTTTGATTTTAATTGTGAATTATGTTTAAATTTTAAGTCTTAAACCTAACTTTAAAGTTTTGATGTTAAGTTTTAACTATAAAAATATGTTTTAATCTTTAAAGTTTTAAAGTTAAAATAATGTTTGAGGTTACAATAATGTTTAATGTTAAAAATATGCCTAAAGTCTAAATCATAATTTTTAATAGTTTTTATTATTATTATTATTATTATTATTATTAAAGTGAAAAGTTATTTTTAAAAGAGTTTTCTAAAATAAGTTTTAATAATTTTAAAAATAATTTTAAAAAGAATTTTTAAAATAAGTTTTAAAAGTTATTTTTTAAAGGAGTTTTAAAAATAATTTTTAAAAGTTTTTAAAAGTAATTTTTAAAAGAATTTTTAAAATAGGTTTTAAAAGTTAATTTTTAAAATAAGTTTTAAAAGTTTTTTTTTTTTTTTAAATAATTTTTAAAATTAGTTTTAAAAGTTTTAAAAGAATTTTTAAAAGAGTTTTTAAAATAAGTTTTAAAAGAACTTTTAAAATAATTTTTTAAAATTAGTTTTAAAATTTTTAAAAGAATTTTTAAAATAAGTTTTAAAAGAACTTTTAAAAGAATTTTTAAAATAAGTTTTAAAAGTTTTTTTTTTTTTAAATAATTTTTAAAATTAGTTTTAAAAGTTTTAAAAGAATTTTTAAAAGAGTTTTTAAAATAAGTTTTAAAAGAACTTTTAAAATAATTTTTTAAAATTAGTTTTAAAATTTTTAAAAGAATTTTTAAAATAAGTTTTAAAAGAACTTTTAAAAGAATTTTTAAAATAAGTTTTAAAAGTTTTTTTTTTTTTTAAAATAATTTTTAAAATTAGTTTTAAAAGTTTTAAAAGAATTTTTAAAAGAGTTTTTTAAATAAGTTTTAAAAGAACTATTAAAATAATTTTTTAAAATTAGTTTTGAAATTTTTAAAAGAATATTTAAAAGAATTTTTAAGATAAGTTTTAAAATAACTTTTAAAAGAATTTTTAAAATAATTTTTTAAAATAAGTTTTAAAAGTTTTTTAAAAGAATTTTTAAAATAATTTTCAAAATAAGTTTTTAAAAGTTTTTTTTTAAAAGAATTTTCAAAATAATTGTTAAAATAAGTTTTAAAAGTTTTTAAAAGAATTTTTTTAAAATAAGTTTTAAAAGTTTTTTTTTAAAAGAATTTTTAAAATAATTTTTAAAATTTGTTTTAAAAGTTTTTAAAAGAATTTTTAAAATAAGTTTTAAAAGAATTTTTTAAAAGAATTTTTAAAATAAGTTTTAAAAGAACTTTTAAAATAATTTTTAAAATTAGTTTTAAAAGAATTTTTAAAAGAATTTTTAAAATATGTTTTAAAAGAATTTTTAAAATAAGTTTTAAAAGTTTTAAAATAATTTTTAAAATTAGTTTTAAAAGTTTTAAAAGAATTTTTAAAAGAATTTTTAAAATAAGTTTTAAAAGAACTTTTAAAAGAATTTTTAAAATAAGTTTTAAAAGAACTTTTAAAATAATTTTTAAAATTAGTTTTAAAAGTTTTAAAAGAATTTTTAAAAGAATTTTTAAAATAAGTTTTAAAAGAGCTTTTTTAAAATAAGTTTTAAAAGTTTTGAAATAATTTTTAAAATTAGTTTTAAAACTTTTAAAAGAATTTTTAAAAGAGTTTTTAAAATAAGTTTTAAAAGAACTTTTAAAAGAGTTTTTAAAATAATTTTTAGGTTAAGATAATTTAAGTTTAATTTTTAAAATAAATTTGTAAGTAAAAGAGAAATTAAATTTAATTTTTAAAATAAATTTTTAAATTAAAGAAAATGTTATTTTAATTTAATTGATTTAATTTTAATTTAATTTAATTTAATTAATTTCTTTTAGGTTCTTAGTCATCTCACCTGATCTATATTTTCAATCAAGGAATCCTACAATTTTGTGAGATGAATTAGATTTAATTATAGGGTTTGATTTAACTTGTGTTAGATTCAGGTTTATCTTTGGTATCAACAAATAGGCATTCTTCGGATAAACTTCTAAGCTTGGCGAGTCACTTGGACGTCATTAGAAGTAACCAACCTTTCGAGGTTTTCCGAATAGTCCTATCCATGGAGCTTAGTACTAAACATTGGTCTAACTAGTTAGGTTCTGTTTAAGGGTAGCTTCGGTCAGCCAAATGCACCAGATCGAAGCCATATCTTTCTAGACATGCGATGCCCAAGCTTCCCTAACGTACTATCATCCAAAAACTTTACCCGTACCGTGATTCAAGTTAAACTGGGTCCCTTTTTAACTAATCCTAATTACCCTGCTGGGTTAGTTTATTTGGGTTACCCTGTCGGGTAAGTTATTTTTGGAGGTGCCACTATTCTGGAGCCTCCCTTAAATTATTGATTTTTCTTTTTAAGATTTCTTGTATAATTAGAGTTGGTTTTAGTTAAGTTTTATTGTTTAATTTGTAATTTAAATTTAAGTTTTTAATTTTGAATTAATTAAATTGGTCAAATTATCTTTCTTTAAAAGAGTATATTTAACATTTAAATTTTCTTTCAATTTCAATTTCAATTTTATTGGGTTAATTGAATTATCTTTCTTTAATAGCTTATTTTTAAAGTTTAGGTTTTTATTTATTTTTGAGTTAATTAAATTGTTTGAATTATATTTCTTTAAAGATTTATCTTTTAACTTTTTATTAATTGTTAATTTTAAATTTTCTAGATTATTTTTGTTTAATATGTTATCTTTTACATTTAATTTTAAGTTTGTTAACTTTCGTTTTGATTTTATCAAAGTGTTTGATTTTATCCTTATATTTTCTTTACCTTTTAAGTTGATATAATTAGTGGAATTTATTAAATAAGTCTTATCATTAAAATTTAATTTTTTGTTAATTAAATTATCTTGGGTTTGGATAGAATTTTCCAGATTGATATTGTCTAGATTATTAAATAATTTATTAATTATGTCTAGATTAATATTGACCTTGTCATCCTTTTTGTTCGAATTTTCAAATTTGTTTAGGTTTAAATTCGAATTTTTAGATTTATTGATTATTTTTAGATTTTCTGTATTTTCTAAATTAATTATATTTGTTTTATCAGAAAATATCCTAGGGGTATTTTCTATATTTTCTGAATTAATTATATTTATTTTATCAGAAAATATCCTAGGGGTATTTTCGCAAGTATTGTCATGTATACTATTTTCACATATACTTTCAGACATATCCAAATTAACATGCACATATTTTAAACTACTACTAGCAAGGGTGTTTTGGTAATTATTACTAACCTTGAGCGCAACCCCTAATTCAGCAGGCTTCTCCGTTGGATCTGACTCGAGTCCGGATTTGACTTTAACTTGATCTTCTAGCTCCATTGGCGTCTCGTGAAGCTTGATCAACTGGGTCCATAGCTCATATGCATTCTTGTATTTTTCTAGTCTGCATATAATATTGTTAGGTAAAATATTATAAATAATTTTACTTACGTTTTTATTCAGCTCCGAGTTCTGAGAAGGTTTTTTCAATATTAGCATATAATCGATATCTACGCTTCCTAAGAAGCATTCCATTCTTCGCCTCCAGTAGTTGAAATCTTCATCGTACGGTGGTGGTTCAT
The DNA here is from genome assembly GCF_018446385.1 of Zingiber officinale. NCBI lineage: Eukaryota > Viridiplantae > Streptophyta > Magnoliopsida > Zingiberales > Zingiberaceae > Zingiber > Zingiber officinale. Next base: position 22,731,392 of record NC_055989.1, read on the forward strand.
TGGGGTTCCATCCTTCTTGAAAAGACATTTCTTGCACACAATGAAACAAAGACAAAATCCCAAGACTTGGTCTTGGATTAGCAGTGCTGAAAAAAATAATATTTCACTACCTTTTTTTTTTAAAATAATAAAATATTAATAAAAAATATTATCTCAAATTTTTGAAAATGTAATATTTTGTCGATACTAAATAATAGTGAAAAGATGACGATGTATTTTTCAAAACCAGTTTTGGAGGGAAAAAATGAAAGGCGTAAGGTTTTATTTTAAAAACGAACGATATATAATTTTTTCTTTAAAAAGACCTTCTCTTTGTCTGATTGGTGGTTGCACCAAATCAGAGCGGTACCAGCTCTGATATCACTTGTAAGACCGTTGGATTCGATAGAGGGGGGGGGTGAATATCGATTCGATAAAGATGAGTATAAACGCAGCGGAAAACTAAAATAGACACAGGTGTTTTTTACTTCGTTCGGAGCCTGTGACGACTCCTACTCGAAGGCCCGTGGTCCTTGACCACTTTCGTTGGGCAATCACTATCAATTCGAATATTACAGAGTTAAGTACAAGAATTGACAGATAAAGAAAATACCGACAATAGAATTAAAACAAAACCAGCACTGAGTCGGAGAGTTTTTCGTGGCGTCGCAAGAGCACAGAGCAGCAGATCTTGGATTCTGAGTTCTTTTTGAAGCTCTACCCTTGCCCCTTCTTTTATATGAAGCTCAGGGCGCCCCGGATTCCTTCCAGGCGCCCTGGTGAGACGTGGCAGGTCCAACCAGTGAGCTCCACGTGACGACGCACAATCGGGATAAAACTTGCCTCCCGGGCGCCCGGATCCCTTCCGGGCGCCCGGACCTCCGGGCGCCCGGACCCCTCTTCTCCAGAAAGTCCTTCTCCTGCAAGAAAAGGTTAGTCCGAGGCAAATGTACCCTGCAGCAAAGATTGTTAGCACAGTTTTATAGATAAGCAAAGTATGACTTAGATTCCGTCTTTCCGAGACCGGAATCTAGTCACGATCTCGACTTAGATATCCGAAATGGATCTAAGTCGGATCGACGCCTAATGTTCCCTTCCCGGGAACGCGTCCTCGCAGTCACTCCCCTCCAGTGACTTACCTCACTTACCTGCCAGACGTCCGGTCAGCCCGTCGACCCGCTTGGACTTCTCGCCAGCTATCCGGTCAGCCCGTCGACCTAGCTGGACTTCTCGCCAAGCGTCCGGTCAGCCCGTCGACCCGCTTGGACTTCTCGCCAGACATCTGGTCAGCCCGTCGACCTGTCTGGACTTTTCCTGCACACTCGATCAGAGTGTTAGACAACAACAAGCTAACTTAACCTGATTTGTCATTCATCAAAACCTGGGTTAAATCGTTAGTGTAAACCGCACCAATATAATGAAGATCTTATCCCAGTAGCTAGGATTTAGCTTGTTTTTCCTTGCTTTCAGATCATATTGGCCTTCTTCTTTTAGTTGTTTTGGAGATCTTTGTGAAGGGGTAAGCCTTGAATAAGATTACATAGGTTTGCTTTAAAAGTTATAGTGCAGGTTCTGAATCTTTAGCATTTCAAATTTTGAACTGATTAGAAATTTCAGTTTTCTCAATTGTATAACATGTAGAGCTATTGGTTTATTAGGCTGATTGGAGGTTGATCCGACAGTGATTTTTGTTTATTTTATGATGAAGTAGGTAGTGTAATCTCTTTAGTGCAGAAGTGTGGATGAAAGAGTGAAGATGAGCATATGTAATATGTTGTTTTGGTGAGTATCATGTGTTAAGACTAAAGATGATTTGAATTGATGTAATGAATTTACCAGGTGAGAAGTATGTGAGTAATGTTGGACCCCGTGGTAGTTTTGATGTGATCAACCAAGTTAGTTAGGTCCTGCGTTGTGTCTGAACCCTGTGCCTGAGTGTGCAGGAACTTAGGAGCGCAGGAAGTCGAGGGGAAGACGCAGCTAGCGAGAAGGACGGCACGGGAAGGGAGCCGACGGGCTCGGTGCGTCCGAAGGACGAGAGAGCTGCGGAAAAGTACTCCGGTGGAGCGAGAAGAACGTGCGCGGCGTTCGAGGGATGAGAAGCCGGATGGAAGCCTACTCGAGGAGAAGGCCGGGAACTGGGTTCGGGTGAGCCCTATTCCGGATGGCCGCAATCACCCAAGGAGCCGAATCGGAGCAAGTCAACTAGAGTTGACTTGTCAATTGTTCAGTCGACCGAACCTATTGATCGGTCGACCGAACCCTTTATTAACCGAAGTCAATCAGCAGCCAACCGCCAATGCCACGTCAGAAGCCACGTCAGAAGCTGACCGTTGGTAAAGCTGATCGGTCGACCGAACCTACTGATCGATCGACCGAACAAAAGTTAATCCGCAGACTTAGTCGAGCAAACTGATCGGGCCAACTCAACTGGAGACCGTTGGCCAATCGGTCGACCGAACATAAGGATTGGTCGACCGAACAAAAGCTCATCCTCAGAGACTGCACCTGGATGGAAGACTGGGCAGGTACAGCAGGTTCGGTCGACCGAACCTGGGGATCGGTCAACCGATCCCTCTCGAGTCAAACCTGATCCCGAAGGATCAGGTGATCTGATAAGCTCGAGAACCCCTATATAAAGAAGGTCTCGACAGCTTTAGAGGACAACGATTTCATACGAAACCCAACTCTTGTAATCTCTGTTTAAGCAACCTCTATGTTCTCAAAGTGTAAAAGGCTTCTCCGCCTTCAAAGAAGGAATTTCTTACTGCGCTTTCCATTGTCCTAGATTAACAACCCTCTTGGTTTTAACCAGGTTAAAAATTTTGTCTTCATTTCTCTTTCTTTTATTTAGTGTTGCATTATTTAAGAGTTGAAACGCTTTGAGGAGGGTAACTTTTATTTGCAGGCAATTCACCCCCCTCTTGCCGGTCCCCGCTGCACCTACAAGTGGTATCAGAGCCCAACAGCCTCAGAAGGACTAACCGCCATCTGAAGTACAAAGATCAAGACAATGGACGGCGCGAACATTCATCCCCCGAAGTTCGACGGAGATTTCGCTACATGGAAGCGAAAAATGGAGGTATTTTTTAAATCAGACTTTGATATTTTAATTACTATGAAATATGGTTTTGCTGCTCCTAAAGACAAAGAAGAAAACACATGGACCAAGAAGGAGTAAGCTGATTTCGTCGTCAACGGAAAAGCTGAATTCCACCTCCTCAGCGTTCTGCCACCCCAGGAGGTAAGTCGGATCAGAAGCTACAATTCAGCGAAAGATCTCTAGGAGAAATTCCTGGAGTTTCACGAAGGTACCTCTGAAGCGAAGCTAGCGTAGCGCGACATCCTCCAGACTCAACTAACAAACCTCCAGATGAACAACGACGAGAAGGTAGCGCAACTCCAAGAAAGAATCAAGGAGCTGATAACGAAACTAACGAACCTTGGAGAAGAAGTAACCAACCGGGATTCCATCAGATACGCGCTCAATGCCTTCCCGAGGAATTCAGAATGGGCGTCCTTAGTAGATGCTTACTACATCTCTAAGGACTTTGAGGTAAGTAGTTTAGAAAACTTGTTTTTAACTTTCGAACTTCACGAGTCTCGACTTGCAGAAAAACCAGTAGAGAAGTCGAACCTCAACGTTGCCCTACAAGCTGAAAAGGACGATCCCGACTCCGAAGCGTCAATCGACAAAAACGAAGCTGCGTTAATGGTAAGACGTTTTAATAAGTTTTTTAAATCTAACAAGTTTAGATCGCAGTCAAGTAAACGTCATAAAAAAGGAAGGACAGTCTGGTGCTACAATTGCAATGAAGAAGGGCACATCAAGGATGATTGCCCAAAATTGAAGAGCAAACAGAAAGATAAGGAAAAAAGCAAGAAGCCAGCTCGACCCAAGCACAAAAATCTGAAGGCGACATGAGACGACTCTTTATCCTCCGAGTCAGAAGTCGAAGAGTTCTCAGGACTAGCACTGATGGCCAACCATCAGCAAGAAGAAACATCTAGCTCAGAAATGAGCATTGATGAAGGGGGAGGAACATCAGAAGAAGAAAGCAGCAGCAAAGGGGGAGCGTCACCAGACCAGGTAAGTATGGTACGCAATCTAACCCCGACTCAATCTTTTAAATTTATTAAAGCTCTTTCTAAAGAATTAGATAAATTAGAAAAAGAAAATGAAAATTTGAAATCAGAAAATGAAAATTTAAAATTGGAAATTGAAAAATTGAAATCTGATGCATGCTTAAAGATAAATGTTTTTCCAAAATCAAAACTTAAACTTTATGGAAAATTAAATTGGTATATAAGGAAACATCAGGGTCAACTTAGGATAATTCCTAAGAATTATATACCCCCTAAGTTTTTAACTAATATTGTAGGAAGGAACCTTTATTGAGTTCCAAAATCTGTGCTAAACTAAGCTCTTTAAAATTAAAAGCTTTATAGAGAGAAAATTAAACATTTTCCTTATGAAGGCTTTGTCTAAGGAAGTGGTTGTTGCTCCAATAACCAAGAAGGCCTAATGCCTCGCCACGACCTGGAAGCTGAAATATTGAAACAAAATGTTTAATTAACTTTATGAAAAAGTATTAAAAGTAGAATTAAAATGCTTTGAAAATGTACAAACATTTGTCTGTGACTTTTCTAAGTTTCAGATTCTTTAAAAAAAAAATTACTTAGAAAATAGATTCTTATTTAGAAATTCCTTTTGAAAATTCTAAGAAATCATATTAGAATTTTTTTTTTTTTTAACTTGCTTCCCCGTTTTTGCTGTGATCAAAGGGGGAGAGAAAAGTACAAGTTTAGGGGGAGTTAGGAAGTTTAGGGGGAGTTAGGAAAATTAAAAGTTTAAATTTTTAATATTTTTCTAAATAGTGTTGCAATTTTATTTTATTACAAAACTTATGCTTAATATGCTAGTTTAGTAATTTTTCTTTAAAATGACTTTTTGTGTCTGTTTAACCCTAACTTGAACTTGGGTTGATGCACATCAAAAAGGGGGAGATTGTTGGACCCCGTGGTAGTTTTGATATGATCAACCAAGTTAGTTAGGTCCTGCGTTGTGTTTGAACCCTGTGTCTGAGTATGCAGAACTTAGGAGCGCAGGAAGTCGAGTGGAAGACGCAGCTAGCGAGAAGGACGACACGGGAAGGGAGCCGACGGGCTCGGTGCGTTCGAAGGACGAGAGAGCTGCAGAAGAGTACTCCGGTGGAGCGGGAAGAACGTGCTCGGCATTCGAGGGATGAGAAGCCGGACGGAAGCCTGCTCGGGGAGAAGGTCGGGAACTGGGTTCGGGTGAGCCCAATTTCGGATGGCCGCAATCACCCAAGGAGTCGAACCGGAGGAAGTCAACTGGAGTTGACTTGTCAACGGTTCGGTCGACCGAACCTATTGATCGGTTGACCAAACCCTTCATTAACCGAAGTCAATCAGCAGCCAACCGCCAATGCCATGTCAGAAGCCACGTCAGAAGCTGACCGTTGGTAAAGCTGATCGGTCGACCGAACCAAAGTTAATCCGCAGACTCAGTCGAGCAAACTGATCGGGCCAACTCAACTGGAGACCATTGACCAATCGGTCGACCGAACATAAGGATCGATCGACCGAACATAAGGATCGATCGACCGAACAAAAGCTCATCCTCAGAGACTGCACCTGGACGGAAGACTGGGCAGGTACAGCAGGTTCGGTCGACCGAACCTGGGGATCGGTCGACCGATCCCTCTCGAGTCAAACCTGATCCCGAAGGATCAGGTGATCTGATAAGCTCGAGAACCCCTATATAAAGAGGGTCTCGGGCAGCTTTAGAGGACAGCGATTTCATATGAAACCCAACTCTTGTAATCTCTGTTTAAGCAACCTCTGTGCTCTCAAAGTGTAAAAGGCTTCTCCGCCTTCAAAGAAGGAGTTTCTTACTGCGCTTTCCATCGCCCTGGATTAACAACCCTCTTGGTTGTAACCAGGTTAAAAATTCTGTCTTCATTTCTCTTTCTTTTATTTAGTGTTGCATTATTTAAGAATTGAAATTCTTTGAGGAGGGTAACTTTTATTTACAGGCAATTCACCCCCCTCTTGCCGGTCCCCGCTGCACCTACAAGTAATTTAGATATGCAAGTAGTAAGTTCAGAGTAGAAGTTTTATTTAGAAGACGAGAAAAGAGATTTATATGTTGATCAATATAGATTTTATACTGCGAATTCCTTTCTGATCATAAGTTTAATGGCATAATTGATGTTCAGAATTAAAGTACTTGGATGTGTCAATATCAAGGATTCCATTTGGTCTCAGCTGGTTATTAGAATCTGAAATTCTAGGTTTATAATTGTCATGTGAGAATTTTAGTGCAGTTTAGATCTCCTTGAAGTGCAGAATTTTAGTGCAGTGTAGATCTCCTTGTAGTGCAGAATTTTAGTGCAGATTTTTATTAAGTATTAGTGTGTAAATTTTTATTAAGCATTAGTGTGCAGATTTTTATTTAACATTGCAAATGCAGATTTCTGTTAAGCATTGCAGTACAGAATTTTGTTAAGCATTGTAGTGTAGATCTGCTTTAAGTATTTAGTTTCTTTAGTAGTGCAGATTTGCTAATAGATAGTTTATGGATAACATTGTAAAACAAGGCTTTAGATTTCCCTTAAATATGCATGATTGTATGTTACCTAGTTGATTTCACTTATAGATGCATATGGAAAAATACCCTAATAGTATTTTGAGTTTAAGAAAAGTATAAGAAAGATAAAGAAAAGAAAGAAAAAGACCAAGGCCTTAAGTAGATTCCAAAGTCAAGACTTTAGGGATTTTTGGCACATAAGGTGTTTATTAAAATGCCAAGGCATTATATATTAGAAGTATTAAAAGATAATAAGTATTTTACTTTTATCAGTGGCACTGTGCTGGACTCTCAGTTGTCCTTGGGTTGGGCTCCCATAGTCGTCCCTAGGTTTAGATAACCTAGTAGTAACGGCACGGCCGACGGTCGATGGTCGACAACCCGAGGGTCGCCAAATGGGCCGCTAGGGATTTTTGGCACATAAGGTGTTTATTAAAATGCCAAGGCATTATATATTAGAAGTATTAAAAGATAACAAGTATTTTACTTTTATCAGTGGCACTGTGCTGGACTCTCAGTTGTCCTTGGGTTGGGCTCCCATAGTCGTCCCTAGGTTTAGATAACCTAGTAGTAAAGACACGGCCGACGGTCGACGACCCGAGGGTCGCCAAATGGGCCGCCAAATGGGTCAGGTCGTTACAATAGTAAACCCTACTAGATTCGGGACTAGCTACCTTGGGTCTAGTTAGGGATGCGCGCATAGCAAGTATAGTTGCCGGGCCCAAGAAGAAAGTTGATTATTATTTTGAAGTATTATAAGTATAAGTTTTTGAACAAGTAAAGTAAGTTTTACATAAGTATAAAAGTATTAAAGAAGAAGTTTTTAAACAAGCGAAATAAAAGAATAAGTTTAGAACAAATGAAATAAGTTTCATTTTGTTTTAAAAGCAGCAAGTTGAGTTTTCTTTTATGCTAGCATGTCATTTAGATTAGCTTACTGTTCTTTGCTATTAGAAGAGCATGAGTAGCTTTACATGTTTAGCATTTCAGTATGTTTGTTTCTTTTACTAGTAGATGAGCATGAGTAGTTTTCCTTTTGAGCATTCAGTTTTAGCTTTCAGTATATTCACATGCATATCAAGTTTTTGTGAGTTAGATAGCGCTTAATAAGTATTTTGCTTATAGATTGCATTTCCTCTTACTACAGATACAGGAAAGGAAAAGATTTAACAAAGGAAGGCGACAAGGTGGCGCGGATGGTGTGTGATGTCAGGACTATGGAAGTCTTGGGACTTAGTTTAGGAATTTGTTAGATAAATTGTGTATATAAGTTGATAAGAAAATTTTGGAGTAGGAAGCTGTATTTTATTTTGTTCCGCTATTCATTACTTGCATGATTTGATTTTATATTACTGCGTGGTGATGTTATTTCTTTTGTGTGTTTGATACATGTTCCAGCCACCTGTGGCTGATGTATATTATGTTTGTATCTCAGTTTAAGGTCACCGGTACAGGGGAGACTCTGTCGAAATTTTTCGGTAAAGACTCCTCGTGGTTTCGATCATACTGGTTAAGTAGAGTTAGTAGTTAAGTAATTGTCATCCTTAGAGGGTAGTAGTAGTAAGAAGGGTGGTTGTTACACGTACTCTTTCCATTGCACAAAGTTTGATCCATGTTGGGTTGTTATTAATAGCGGTAGTTATTGACTATACTAAATTAGAAGAGCGAAAAATAATGTTAGCTCAAAATTTAATTAAAGCCAAGAACAAATATAAGTAAGATAATAAAACATAAGATTACGCAAATAAAAGCATATAAATGAATCTTTATGAGATACTAAATACAATATTTATTTTACTTTTTGGACTAAAGTGTAATTTGTTAGCGGCACTCTCTAAAATAAATCAAATCTTATATGGCCACATAATGTATCTTCTTTTAAACCAACATATTATGCACATATTTTGACACTTTATATGAATTCTATATTGGTTCATAGTTCACAACAACCTTAATCAGTCATATAATATGTTTTCCTTTAAGTTGACATATTTTGTGCGTGTTCTAAACAAAAAAAAAAAAAATTTTGTTCTTTACTCATAAGCTATCCTTAAACATATATTTGGCCTAAAAGGAATTTTCCTTTGGGCTAATTACTTTTAACATAGATATATGTCTATTTACACAAAATACACTAAACTTACCTAAAGTATCTTTCTTGTAACGACCACCCTTCTTACTATAATACTCTCTAAGGGTGACCGTTACTTAACTACTAACTCTACTTAACCGGTATGATCGAAACCACGAGGAGTCTCTACCAAAAAATTTCGACATCTCCCCTATACCGGGGACCATAAACTGAGATACATATATAGTATACATCAGCCACAGGTGGCTGGAACATATATCAAACACCCACGCAGTTAAATAAGTGTCAAACACCAAAATATCTACTTATTAAACAGACTCATCACAGCATGCAATCTAAAACACGAATGAACTCAAATGACATGGAGAATAAAATACAATCTCAAATGACATGAACTATAAAGTACAACTCAATTGTTTCTTATCCACTAAACACAAAAACTCAATAACTTCCCAAGTCTCTCCCATAGTCCTGGCATCACACACCATCCGCGTCACCTTGTCGCCTTCCTTTACTATCTCTTTTCCTTTCCTTTATCTGCAATAAGAGGAAATACAAACTATAAGCAAAATTGCTTAGTAAGCGCTATCTAACTCACAAAAACTCGGATATGCATGTATACAAGAAGAAACTAGAAAATGTATGCTTTTAAAAGGAAACGTATATAGCTGCTCATGGCTCATGTTAATCTAATAGCATAAGAAAACTACACATGTTTAGCTAAGGGTAAATGAAACCACACATGTTCAGCTAAGGGTAAATAAAATTGCTCATGTTCAACTAGTAGCAAATGAAAATCTGCACATACTCAAATAATAGCAAATGAAAATCTGCTAAAGTTTAAATCCTATGTAAGGCTTGTTTCATTTGTTTCAAAACTTATACTTTAATACTTCAAAATAATAATCAACTTCTCTTGGGCCAAGGCTTAGTACCAATGCGCGCTCCCTAATAGAGACTGTGGTAGCTAGTCACAAGTCCTACGAGGGTAAAGACCTTGGTCTTACCAGGGCCAAGACCTTGGAATTGGTCACCTGGATTTGTTTAACGACAACCTTGGAAGTCGGGTACTAGCCTCTTCAAAGTAAAATATCTTAATTACTTCTTTTTTAAATGTCTTGACATTTTAACAGGCACCTTGTGTGCCAAAATCCCTAAAGTCTTGACTTTGGGATCTACTTAAGGCCTTCGCCTTTTTCTTTCTTTTCTTTATCTTTCTTATACTTGTTAATACCTCTAATAAAAGGATGTCTCATACCAAAACTGCACTAAAATGCTTATTAACATTTCACTGAAATGCTTAACAGAATTGCATGGAATTACTTAATAAAACTGTACTGAAATGCTTAATAAAATCTACTCTAAGATTTGAGTTCTGCATATAATACATATCAAAATCTGCAGGCAATACTTATCAAAATCTGCATACCATACTTATCAAAATCTGCATTGCTACATTTCCTTGTGCACGCCTACTGCTGCACAAGGAAATCTAGGAACTAAATGCAACTAAAAATCTGTTCATGCTCAAATGACAGCAATAGGGAAAGCTAGAAAAATACTGCTCGTGCTCATCTACAGCAAAAGAAATTACACATGCTCAACTAATAGCTAATGGGAACTACTCATGCTCACAAACAGCAAGGCAAGGAGGACTGCTCATGCTCGCATACAGCAAAAAAAGGAAATTAATCAGCAAAGGAAATTACACATGCTCAACTAATTGCTAATGGGAACTATTCATGCTCACAAACAGCAAGGCAAGGACTGCTCATGCTCGCATACAGCAAAAAGGAAATTAATCAGCAAAGGAAATTACACATGCTCAACTAATTCATGAAACCAACAGCATACACTTGATAGATAAAAATCTGGAATAACAATTGCAAGTAAAAACCCACAAGAATAAAAATCCCTCTCATGTTCTTCCTTTGAAAACCCACAGCAAACAAGCCCTTAACCAACAAAAACTTCACAGCATACTCAAAAAATAAGGAAACCCCCAAATCAAATTCGGAATCACTCTTACCACAGGTGAGTAGCAACTTACATCATTCTTGGACTTACAACCGAAGAAGAAGGACTTTCTAGGGTTTCGGAAGGCTTGAGATCGTGGCCTCTTCCTCGTGCTCACGGGTTCTCCTCGACGAGAGGATCACGGTGGTGTGAAGACCTCACGGAGAAGGGTGCTCGCCGACCTCCGGAGACGCCCTAGCTACTTGCTGTGTTTTCGCCCGAGAGGAGCTGCGCCGTCGGGAGAGAAAAAGGAGAGGAGAGGAAATTTAAGGGCACGGGAGATTAATCTCCTTCTCCACGTAATACCTAATATTTCTGTTATTAACTATTGCTTAAGAATATTTCGCGCCTTACTCTTTCATGAAATACCTGCGGAACACTTGGTCAGCCGAATTAACTTAAGGTTCAGTTCGAGTCCGCGGTCGCGGGTTCGAATCTCGTCTTGGACATTTTTTTGTCGAAACTTCCTTCGTTTAGTAAAAATACCAAACGACCTCCAAAAATTACATAAAAATACTCTAAAAATCTCTAGAATATTTCTAAGGCATTTTTAAATTACTTTTAGGACTCGAAATGAGGAAATTTGGGTTGTTACATTTCTTTCGGCCAACACAATAATTTTATTTAGTAGCATGCGTGTTGATAGACATAAGAAATTCCTAGGAACATTAATCTAATAGATAGGCACTTGATCAGCCTTAATAGCTTAAGTTTAGGTTTTTCAGTCAATTGATACCATACGATAATCAATTGGCAACAACCAATCGGTTGCCCCAATCAACTTGAAAGCCTATTGTAGTTGACTTTACGACCATCAATCAATTGATAAGGTGTGTCAATCAATTGGTATCATCTAATTGATCCTTCTGGTCGATCAACAAACCTTCTGTGCTCAACATCACACTTATCAATTGATTGTTGATCCTTGGCAATCGATTTGCTAGTCGATCTCAGAGCCTTCAATGCTCAACTTCCTAATTGTTAATTGAAAACAATAATCGATTGCCTAATGCAGTCGATTTAGATAATCGATTTAAATCAATTTTGTATCTAATTTTAAGGTTGTCAATCGATTGACATAAATTGTCAATCGATTGACATAAATTGTCAATCGATTGGTAGCTTTAATCAATTAATTTGATTGATTCCGATCGATTCTATGTCCAATCTCAAGGCCATGAATCGATTGATGAAATTGCCAATCAATTGGTAGCTGCAATTGATGCAAGTAATCAATTCAAATTTATTTTTTGCCCTAGTTCAGTCATATTAATTGATTACCTTGATCAAGCAATCGATTGATGTCAACCGATCGATCAGGCTAGTCGATTCTAAATGATTCTGTTTGATACTTTAGGTTTGGCAATCAATTGCCAGATCCATCACTATTTGACCTAAAATCAGATCAAATGTGGTAGTTTTCATAAAGAAAATGGTGGTTCATCACTGATCCTTGTGTTCTTTGTTATCTTCACAAAAAAACTTGGAAAACTAGCTTTTCCTAGGTTTTCTTTTCATAATACTTTTGATGATTAAACATTGTATTATGCTAGTACAACCGAATCTAGCATAAAAACAACAAATCAATGAAAACCCTAACTTTATTGCCATGAAAATGATGAAATAGCAAGGCTTTGATACATTGCTAGAAATTGTTATCCCTAAGCCACATGAATTCTTCATACTAAAGGAAAATTTCTGATGTGGGAAATCACAAGTGCACAATTATATTATCAAGTAATAAAATATTGATCCATAGGATTGCTAATTAAGTACTAATTGAGTTTGCAAACACTACAAAAAAATAGTTTTTTAGGGATGAAAATTAGCAACAAATAATTTTCATCGCAAATTTACCATGAATTTAGAAAATAATTGTGGGAAAATAGTAACAAATATTCTTTCGTTACAAATTTTGTTGCAAATTTGGGACGAAATATGAAATTCGTTGGAAATTTTACGAGGTTTACGATAAAAAAAATATTTTTATTGCAAACATAGAGTAAATTTTCTTTATCCCAGTTTAAGGAAAACCAGATCTGGGACGAACATCACAGTTCGTCCCAGATTAGGGACGAATTTCATAGTTCGCCCCAATTTTTTTTTTAATTAGAAAAAATGTGACAAAAATATGGATGCATGAGCTAAAGACCTCGGAATCACACGAAACGAGTTTCTATGCGTTCGTATCGATCTTCTGATCATAATGATAGCACGAAATAATTTTTTCACCTAATATTTTGAGATTTTCCAATTTTTTAAAATGAAAATTTTAATTGTTGATAAAAAAATTAATGAACCTCAAAATATTGAGTGAAAAAAATGTTTGAGGCCATCATTGCGATCAGGAGATCGATACGAATGCATAGGAACTCGTTTTGTGTCACTTCAAGGTGTTTAGGTCATGCATCCATATTTTTATCACTTTATTTCACAATTAAAAAAAAACAGAGATTTGGGACGAACTTTGAAGTTCGTCCCAGATCTGGGATGAACTAAAAAGTTCATCCCAAAATTAAAATCTTTAAAAATTCTAAATAAAATCTTTCAAAAAATAAAAACTAGACCTATAAAGCTCAGAATGACATGGAACAAATTTTTATGCGTTCGTATCGATCTTCTAATCACAATGATGACACGGAATACTTTTTTCACCTAATATTTTGATGTTTTTAAATTTTTGAAAATGGAAATTTTAATTGTTGATAAAAAAATTTATGAACCTCAAAATATTGAGTGAAAAAAATGTTTGAGGTCATCATTGAGATCAGAAGATTGACACGAACGCATAGGAACTCGTTTCGTATCATTCCGAGGTATTTAGGTCATGTATCCATATTTTATCGCTTTATTCCTCAATTAAAAAATAGAGATTTGGGACGAACTTTGAAGGTCATCCCAGATCTGGGACAAACTAAAAGGTTCATCCCAAAATTAAAATCTTTAAAATTCTAAATAAAATCTTTCAAAAAATAAAAACTAGACCTATAGAGCTCGGAATGACATGGAACAAATTTCTATGTGTTCGTATCGATCTTCTGATCACAATGATGATATGAAATAATTTTTTCACCAAATATTTTGAGGTTGTTTCAATTTTTGAAAATGAAAATTTTAATTGTTGATAAAAAAATTTATGAACCTCAAAATATTGAGTGAAAAAATGTTTAAGGCCATCATTGCGATCAGGAGATCGATACAAATGCATATGAACTCATTTCGTGTCATTCTGAGGTGTTTATGTTATGCATTCGTATTTTTATCGCTTTATTTCTCAATTAAAAAAATAGAGATTTGGAACGAACTTTGAAGTTCGTCCTAGATCTGGGATGAACTGAAAAGTTCATCCCAAAATTAAAATCTTTAAAAATTCTAAATAAAATATTTCAAAAAATAAAAACTAGACCTATAGAGCTTGGAATGACATGGAACAAATTCCTATGCGTTAGTATCGATCTTCTTATCACAATGATGACACGAAATAATTTTTCCACCTAATATTTTGAGGTTTTTAAATTTATGGAAAAGAAAATTTTAATTGTTGATAAAAAAAATTATGAACCTCAAAATATTTAGTGAAAAAAATGTTTGAGGCCATCATTGCGATTAGGAGATCAATATGAACGTATAGGAACTCGTTTCGTGTCACTCCAAGGTGTTTAGGTCATGCATCCATATTTTTATCACTTTATTCCTCAATTTAAAAAAATAGAGATTTGGGATGAACTTTGAAGTTCGTCCCAGATCTGGGATGAACTAAAAAGTTTGTCCGAAAATTAAAATCTTTAAAAATTCTAAATAAAATGTTTAAAAAAATAAAAACTAGACCTATAGAGCTCGGAATAACATGGAACAAATTTTTATGTGTTTGTATCGATCTTTTGATCATAATGATGACACGAAATAATTTTTTCACCTAATATTTTGATGTTTTTAAATTTTTGGAAATGAAAATTTTAATTGTTGATAAAAAAATTTATGAACCTCAAAATATTGAGTGAAAAAAATGTTTGAGGTCATCATTACGATAAGGAGATCGATACGAACGCATAGGAACTCGTTTCGTGTCATTCCGAAGTATTTAGGTCATACATCCATATTTTTATCGCTTTATTCCTCAATTAAAAAAATAGAGATTTGGGACGAACTTTGAAGTTCATCCTAGATTTGAGACGAACTAAAAAGTTCATCCCAAAATTAAAATCTTTAAAAATTCTAAATAAAATCTTTCAAAATATAAAAACTATACCTATAGAGCTCGGAATGACATGGAACAAATTTCTATGTATTCGTATCGATCTTGACATTAAATATTTTTTTTCACTAAATATTTTGAGCTTTTTCAATTTTTGAAAATGAAAAGTTTAATTGTTGATAAAAAATTTATGAACCTCAAAATATTGAGTGAAGAAAATGTTTGAGGCCATCATTGCGATCAGGAGATCGATACAAATGCATAGGAACTCATTTCGTGTCATTCCGAGGTGTTTAGGTTATGCATCCATATTTTTATCGCTTTATTTCTCAATTAAAAAAATATAGATTTGGGATGAACTTTGAAGTTCATCCCAGATCTGGGACGAACTAAAAAGTTTATCCTAATTTTTTTTTAAAAAATTCTAAGTAAAATATTTCAAAAAATAAAAACTAGACCTATAGAGCTCGGAATGACATGGAACAAAGTTCTATGCGTTCGTATCGATCTTCTAATCACAATGATGACACGAAATAATTTTTTCACCTAATATTTTGAGGTTTTTATATTTATGGAAATGAAAATTTTAATTTTTGATAAAAAAATTTATGAACCTCAAAATATTGAGTGAAAAAAATGTTTGAGGTCATCATTGCGATCAGGAGATCGATATGAACGTATAGGAACTCATTTCGTGTCATTCTGAGGTGTTTAGGTCATGAATCCATATTTTTTATCGCTTTATTCCTCAATTATAAAATTAGAGATTTGGGACAAAATTTGAAGTTCATCCCAGATCTAGGACAAACTAAAAAGTTTGTCCCAAAATTAAAATCTTTAAAAATTCTAAATAAAATCTTTCAAAAAATAAAAACTAGACCTATAGATCTTGGAATGACATGGAACAAATTTTTATACACTAGTATCGATCTCATGACCACATTACTGAACTCAAAGGTCGAATATCATTTGTGATAATTAAATTGAAAATATCAAATTGATAGAACCTATGACTTAGTAAAAATTAGAGCTGATTTGAAAATGTTAAAGTCATTTTGATATTCAAAAATTATGGATCAATTTTTATTAGGAGGGAAAAATGTTTGAGGCCACTAATTTGGTCATGAGATCGATACGAGCACATGAAAATTTGTTCCATGTCATTCTGAGCTCTTTAGGGCTAGTTTTTAATTTTTGAAAGAATTTATTTTGAATTTTTAAGAAAATTAAATTTTGGGACGAACTTCAAAGTTCGTCCTAGATCCGGGACGAACTTCACAGTTCATCCCAGATTAAGGACAAATTTCATAGTTCGTCCCAAATTCCTTTTTTTTTAAATCAGAAAAAATATGACAAAAATGTGGATGCATGAGCTAAAGACCTCGGAATCACACAAAACGAGTTCCTATGTGTTCGTATCTATCTTCTGATCACAATCATGGCACCAAATAATTTTTTCATCTAATATTTTGAGGTTTTTAAATTTTCAGAAATAAAAATTTTAATTGTTGATAAAAAAATTTATGAACCTCAAAATATTGAGTGAAAAAAATATTTGAGGTCATCATTGCGGTCCCACCCGTACTGAACCGGGAACGCCACTAGAATTGCCCATCAGGTTGACGACTAGCTCCACAGGCCACCAGAGGTCCTTTCAGCGTGCTTTGTCATCACTCACACACACCTTGGAAAACTTCCCAGAATGTCACTCATCCTCAGATTTCTCCAAGTCAAGCACGCTTAACTTTGGAGTTCTTATGTTTTGGCTTCTGAAAAGAAAGGTGCACCTCAGTGATATGGATAGTACCATCTAACCTTTTAAGTCATACTTAACCAGAATTTCAGAACCGGGGTATTACAATCACCCTCACTTAAAGACACAACATCCTCGTTGTGTAACCACGAATCACACCATAGACAAATCCTAGAATCTCCCTTGCTAGGTGGTGCCCTGGGTGCTCCTGCCACAGGCACACTCACGGTCGCAAGGTCGGTATGATACCATCTGTAACGGCCCGACCCAGGCGGGCCCCACCCGGAATGAACCGGGAACGCCACCAGAATTGCCCATCGGGTTGACGACTAGCTCCACAGACCACCGGAGGTCCTTTCAGTATGTTTTGTCCTCACTCGCACGCACCCTGGAAAACTTCCCAGAAGGTCACCCATCATCATCAGATTTCTCCAAGCCAAGCATGCTTAACTTTGAAGTTCTTAAGTTTGGGCTTCCGAAAAGGAAGGTGCACATTGGCGATATGGATAGTACCATCTAACCTTTTAAGTCATACTTAGCCAGAATTTCAGAACCGGAGTATTACATCGATACGAACGCATAGGAACTTATTTCATGTCATTATGTGGTGCTTAGGTCATGCATCCGTATCTTTATCGCTTAATTCCTCAATTAAAATAAATAGAGATTTGGGACGAACTTTAAAGGTCATCCCAGATCTGGGACGAACTAAAAAGTTCATGCCAAATTTTAAATCTTTAAAAATTCTAAATAAAATCTTTTAAAAAATAAAAACTAGACCTATAAAGCTCGAAATGACATGAAACAAATTTCTGTATGTTCATATCGATCTTCTGATCACTATGATGACACAAAATAATTTTTTTACCTAACATTTTGATGTTTTTAAATTTTCAGAAATGAAAATTTTAATTGTTGATAAAAAAATTTATGAACCTCAAAATATTGAGTGAAAAAAATGTTTGAGACCATCATTGCGATCAGGAGATCGATACAAACGCATAGAAAATTATTTTGTGTCATTCCGAGGTATTTAAGTCATGCACCCATATTTTTATTGCTTTATTCCTCAATTTAAAAAAAAAATAGAGATTTGGGATGAACTTTGAAGTTGTCCCAGATCTTGGACGAACTAAAAAGTTTGTCTGAAAATTAAAATCTTTAAAAATTCTAAATAAAATCTTTCAAAAAATAAAAACTATATCTATAGTGCTCAGAATGACATGGAACAAATTTCTATGCGATCATATTGATCTTTTAATCACAATGATGACATGAAATAATTTTTTCACCTAATATTTTGAGGTTTTTAAAATTTCAGAAATGAAAATTTTAATTATTGATAAAAAAATTAATGAACTTCAAAATATTGAGTGAAAATGAGGTCATCATTGTGATCAGGAGATCGATACGAACGCATAGGAACTCGTTTTGTGTCATTCCGAGATGTTTAGGTTATGCATCCGTATTTTTATCGCTTTATTCCTCAAATAAAAAAAAATAGAAATTTGGGATGAACTTTTAAGTTTGTCATAGATCTGGTACGAACTAAATTTCATCCCAGATTTGGGACGAATTTTTAATTGTCCCCAAATTTACCCTAATATCATCCCAACACCCCTAATTTCTTTCTTCTTCCTTCTTTTCACGATGGCTGTGGATGTATCAATCGTCAGCCACGAATCCACAATCTCCTGCAGGTAAGCTTCAGGTTTTTTTCCTCTCTCATCTCTCTCATCTCTGGTGGGTATCGTCGTGTCTCCCCTTGCACGGCAGCAGCTGCGCCTTGTCGTGCGACTGCCCATGCACTGCAACCGCCTCACCTTGTCGTGCGGCTGACCTTGAACAACAGCTGTGGTGCCTCCTCGTTGAGGCTACCCTTGCATGCCAGTAGCAAGCCACCGGATCCGGGCCTTGCTGGCCATTGGCAGCCGCTAGGAGCCACCGGATCAAGCCCTTGCATGTCGCTAGTGTTGGTTAGTCCTAGGAAAATCGTACCGGTTCCACTGTACAAAAATTTTGTACAAGTGTCGAACCTTTCCTTAAATAACCTATTGTGTTCTTTAGAAGTTAAATTAGGAATCACAGACGGAACTTAACATCATTGATTCCAAATTTAACTTATCTGTTCTTAATGGTTTAGATTTGAATCGCAAGCGGAACTTAACACTATTGATTCAAATCCACCTATGTTATTAATTCCATTAAATATTAATTTCCAAAATTGGCTTCCAAGACTGTATGGCGAGGCACATGGCCTTCTTGGATATGAGAGCAACCACCACTGCCTAGACAAAGCCTTTTAAGGAAAGCTAATATTTAATTTCCTTAAATAACTCTAAGTTAACAAAAAAGAACAATCGAATCACAAATTTGAAAAATATAAGAAAAGAAACACAACCTCGAAACAAATCCGAAAACTCTAGAATCATATGCCTCTTGTGTTTGGTATTTCTAAAAATAACTATACAAAGAAAACTAGTATGATGCGGAAAACAATTACTAGTTATACCTTTCTTTGTAAGCAAAAATAACCTCTTGATCTTCTATCGTATTCCTCTTCTAACCTCGGACGTTGTGTGGGCAACGATCTTCCAAGATGAGAACCACCAAGCACCTTCTTCTTCCTTCTAGGTTTCGGCCACCAAAAGCTCATCCAAAGATGAAGAGGTTCGGCCACCACCAAGCTCCAAGGTATGCTAGAAATATCGCCTCCTTTTCTCTCCTTCTTCTCCAAGAAAGATCCGGCCACCACAAGGAATCCAAGGATGAGATGAGGTTCGGCCACAAGATGGAGAAGAGAGAAAGAGGAGGGGCCGGCCACACCCAACGAGAAAAAGAGAGGAGAAAATAATAGTGTCGTTCGCCATGAAGGCACGAAGATCTAACCGCCGACTGAAGCACGAAGATCTAGACGATGGCCGGAGCCAGTGACTACCCACCTGCATTCGAGGGGGAGTTTGCTTCATGGAAGCAAAAAATGGAGGTATACCTTAAGTCTGATATTGGTATTTATTTAATAATGAAATCTGGTTATGAAGCACCAAAGAAAGTAAACGGAGAAGAGCTCGAGAAATACCTCTGGAACGAGAAGCAACGTGATGAGTCGATGGCAAATGCGCGGGCTGAATTTCATCTTCTAACCACAATACCAAATGAAGATCTCGACAAAGTCGGAGAGTACAATAGCGCAAAAGAACTTTGGTAAAAGTTCTTAAAGATCTATGAAGAGTTTGAATCCAAGGTAAATGCCGCAACAGCCCCAACAGCCGAATTCCATCCTGAAGCCACAGAAAGCTCATCCCAGATGAGCATCGATGAAGGGGAAGAGACTTCGGAAGAAAGCAACTCGAACGGGGGAGAATCAACAGCTGACAAGGTAAGTCAGGTATGGTCTCCAACTTCTGAACAATTAATTACATTAATCGAGAAGGTACCTGAAAATTTTTGTGAATTAAAAATTAAATCTTCGAAAGAATTTTCTGGATTAGAAAAAATTTTGTTGAACGAATCTTTCAAATTAAAAACACCGTCGAAATATTTTTTACCAACTATTTTGTTGAAAGAATTTCTGAAACTAAAAACATTGCCAAAAGATTTTTGTGAGTTACAAAATAATTTGTCGAACGAATTATCAAAAGATCTTTTATCAATTATTTTGTCAAAACAATTTTTCGCATACTTAATATTGTTTTCCTTAAATCTAAAAAATTATGATAAACTAAAGTTGAAATTTAGATATCATAATAAGATTAGAGAAATGACAATAACTTGAGAATGCATGTTGTTTTAATAATAAAAAAAAAAATTTATTATTTTCGCCTAAGTTAAAAGCCTTTTCTATAATTCTAAAAAGTAATTTAACTTAGAATTTTTTTTTTCTTTTGAAAAATTCAAATTTTCATTTTACTAAAATTTTTTAACTTGAAAATTTTTTTTGTGGAAACTTTTTGACTTGCAAAATTTTACCTAGAAATTTTTTCAAAATTTCATTCTTACTTGGAATATTTTTGAACCATTTATTTTACCTAACATATTGTTGGATAATTCTCTCTATTTTTATTAACCCCGTTTTTGCTGTGATCAAAGGGGGAGAGAAAAAGTACAAGTTGTACAAGTTTAGGGAGAGTTAGAGAAAACTTAAAATACTTAAAATTTATTTTTTTTTAAAAAAAAAGAGTGTTGCAATTTTACTAATTGCAAAAATTATTCTTAACTTGTTAGTTTAGTAATTTTTCTTTAAAATTACTGTTTTTTGTCTATTTTTAACTCTAACTTGAACTTGGGTTGATACACATCAAAAAGGGGGAGATTGTTGGACCCCGTGGTAGTTTTGATATGATCAACCAAGTTAGTTAGGTCCTGCTGTGTTTGATCCCTGTGTCTGAGTGTGCAGGAGCTTAGGAGCACAGGAAGTCGAGCGGAAGACGCAGCTAGCGAGAAGGACGGCACGGGAAGGGAGCCGACGGGCTCGGTGCATCCGAAGGACGAGAGAGCTGCGGAAGAGTACTCCGGTGGGCGTGAAGAGCATGCGCGGCGTTCGAGGGACGTTAAGCCGGGACGGAAGGCTGCTCGAGGAAGGCCGGGAATTGGGTTCGGGTGAGCCCTATTCCGGTTGGCCGCAATCACCCAAAAGAACGGAGCGAAGGAAGCTGAAGAAACTAAGCTGGAAGCTTGGAGGCGCCCTTGAAGGCGCCCTGGAAGGCGCCCTTGAAGGCGCCCTGGAAGGCGCCCTTGAAGGCGCCTTCAAGCCTGTTGAAGGCGCCTTCAACAGGTCAGTTTTGACCGTTTGCGTGCGGATAAAGTTTTATCCGCTGACCGAGCTGGAGGCGCCTTGAACCTTGTTGGAGGCGCCTTGGACCCTCGGGATAGACTTTCCAGGAGCTATAAAAAGGCCCCTGGAGCTAGGAATTCAAGAACAACTCAAGCAATCAATCTGTAGTGTTTCCTAGCAATAGTTCTGAGCTTTTGAAAGTGTAAAAGGCTTCTCCGCCTTCAGCAAAGGAGAGTTTCTTTTAGTGCGCTTCTATTGCCCTGGATTAACAACCTCCTTGGTTGTAACCAGGTTAATTCTTCTGTGTCTTTCTTTTACTGTTTTATTAACTATTGCACTAACTGAGTTGAAAGTACGAGGAGGGTATTTTCGTTTTTGTTTTCAGTAATTCACCCCCCTCTTGCCGGTCTCCACTACACCAACAGTCTTGACATCCACTTGCCAAATAGATAAAAGAATCCGGATAGACTTAAGCATGGTTACCGGTGAAAAAATTTCCTTTTTCAACAAGCCTTGCTTTGAAAGTTTCTACCTTCCTATCTATCCCTCTTTTCCTATTGTAGACTTATTTTCACCCAATGATTTTTACACCATTTGGTGATTTTATAAGCTTCCAGACTCTATTAGAATACATATATTCTAATTCTGTATTACAAAGATGTTGCATCTTTATCTTGGAGTGCTTCATCATATGTCCGGGGATCAGGTTCATGTCTACCAGGGATCAAGTCCAAAGACTCCCAAAATATGAATCTATTAGGTTGCCTAACAACCCTCCCACTACGACGAGGCACTTTCTGCAATTGTGTATCATTTGTGATACGTGTTGCAGTTTCTTGTGATATTTCATCTTGTACAGTTACAGTTGGTACTAGATTAGACGTGTCATTTCTTTAAGAACAATTTTACTTATGGGCTTGTAGTTCATTGTATAGTCCTTTTCTGAAATCGGGCATTTGTGCTAACAATGACCTTCCGATTTTGAGGACTATAAATCTCCTTTCGTTTCTCTAGGATAACTCACAAACAAGTGAACTCCTGCCCAACTTATCAGTGTCTCTCATGTGCTAGACCACCCAAATCCGAATATGCTTCAGACTAGGCTTACGCCCATTCTGCAATTCTATGGGAGTAGAGAGTTCTGACTTAGAAGGTATTATGTTCACTTCCGTTTCCAGTGTATATCCTTAAAATGAATTTGGTAATTTTCTGAATAACTCATCATCTATCTAATTATTCTATAAGAGCCTCATACCTTCTTTCCACTACACCATTCTGTTGGGGTGTGCCAGATGCAGTTAGTTGGGATTGAATCCCGTCTTCTGATAAGTGACTCCTAAACTCTCCCAAGAGGTTCTTGCCACTATGATCTCAGCGTAGTGACTTGATACTTTTACCTTGATGTTACTCCACATCAGCCTAATACTCTTTGAACTTATCAAAGAACTTAGACTTGCAGCGCATCAAGTAAATATACCCGTATTTTGAATAGTTGTCTATAAAATTGATGAAATATTCAAAACTACCTCTTTCCTGAATAGTCATAGATCCATACTAATCAGAATGAACCAATTCTAACATATCTTTGACTCCATACCCCTTAGATTTAAAAGCTTCTTGGTTATTTTTCCTTCCAAGTAAGATTCGCAGGTTGGAAAAGATTTTCACTACCAATGAACCCAAGAGTTCATTGGTTATTATCCTTTGAATCCTACTCAAGTTAATATAGCCTAGCCTTAGATGCCAAAAATATGATTGGTTCATTTCCGAAGGTTGCTTTCTCTTAAAGTTAGAAGATGTGTTATTAATTTCCATTTATTGCATCATGGCAGTTATTGGATTTATAAATTGCCAATCAACGTACCAGAACAGATATCTTTCCTATTTTCTCGATAACAACTTTGTTATCAAAATAGACACAATATCTATTCTTTAATAGTTTAGAAACTGAAATCAGGTTCTTTCCAAACTTAGTACGTAAAGACAATTTCTGAAAATCCATATTTTATTCCTATCAAAGGATAAACATCTCCCATTGCAACAGCTGCTACTTTTATAGTAGTGCCCATGTGGATGGAGATTTATATAGTTGTTGGGTTTCCTGGAACCCCTATAATGAATTACAGACATGATCAGTGGTTCATGTATCTACATACCAGATACCGGTAGATAACACCACTAAATATGTTTCGACAACTAATAAAATACACTGTTATTGTTCTCAGTTCTGAGAGGACAGTCTACCTTAATGTCCAAGTTTTCCAATCATTACAATTGGGACTACTAAGTCTATTCTATAGTATAACAACTAGGGGATTGATTAACATTTGAAATCCTAAGAATCACAAAAATATTTGGTCAAGACCAACATCTCAAAATCCCCGTGAATTTTGTATGTCATGATAGTGTGGACGTATACAAATTCTAAAAGGAGATTTTATCCATTAATTTTATTATCTTGTCAACTTATGATAAATAAAATTAATAGTTGGTCTATCTTTAATCAAATATTTGGTCAAGACTCTAAATTTAAATTAATATTGATTCCTCTAACAATACTATTTAAATTTACCAACACCTCAAAATACCGTGAATTTTGCATGCCACGTTAGTGTGGACGTATACAAAATCAACATTTGTAAGAGGAGGGTTTTACCCATTAACTATCTTTTCAACGTAACTTTATGACAAATAAAATTATCTCAAACATCGTTAATTTTGTATGCTACGTTAGTGTGGACGTATACAAAATCAATCATTTGTAAGAGGGGTTTTAACCCATTAATTTTATTATCTTGTCAACCTAGTTTTATGACAAATTAATAGTTGGTTTCCTTTTTGGTCACACAAGTAATTGTTGGTGCAGTGAGCACCAGATGATCGAACCTGAGTTTTGATTATGGCAAAGGGCTCAAAGTTAAGTGGTGATGTTATCTAACAAAGTTTATGGAGCTTGCAGGAAAGTCCTAAGTGATACTTAGGCAAAAGTCCTAGTTGCGGTTAGGCAGGTGAAAACCCTAGGGGGTGGTAACCCTAGGTCATAGGGGGTGGTAACCCTATGCGGAAAGTCTTGGTAGGTCGATGGCTTCAGGCAAAAGTCCTAGGGGGTGGTAACCCTAGGTGAAAAGTCCTGGTGTCGCTAACCAGGTGAAAGACTGGACTAGCCGGGAAGCGGATGTCCAGCAGAAAGTCCGGAAGCGTCGAGTGCTGAGCAAAAGTCCAGTCGATCTGGAGGATCGCACTGGCATCAGGTAAATCTCCTGAGAGGAGTAGGTGAGGACGCGTTCCCCGTAGAGGGAACAGTAGGCGTCGGGTCGACCTAGGGTTTCCGGAAGAAAATCTGAAGTCAGACCCGGACAGTCCGGAGACTGTCATAATATTCTTTATCATCTTCATATTTATTATTGTTTTGTGCTAACTTTGTGCTGCAGGGTATTTTTGGGATTAACATATCTTGCAGGGGCAAAAGTGCACAATTACTCTCGGATGAACAGTGTCCGAGGCGCCTCCATGGGGCTTGGAGGCGCCTCGGGTGCAAACATAAGCTGGCTGCGAAGCAAGCTTCAAGGCGCCTTGGATAGGCTTAAGGCGCCTTAAACAAGTTGATGAAGGCGCCTTGGAGAGGTTGGAGGCGCCTTGAACAGGATAGAATTCGACCAGGTCGGTTCTGATCCACGCGGGTGATGCGGCCAGCCTGGAGGCGCCTTGGAGGGGTTTAAGGCGCCTTGAACACTGTTTATAAAGGGGATTCGACCAGCAGCTTGGAAATAGAACATCCAAGTCTTCCTTCTGCATTTAGCTGCTAACGAACTCGTCCCGAAGTGCTGCAACTCGACACCGACAACCCGAAGCTTCAATTTAGTATTTTCCATTGTCGGTATAAGATTATTTACTGCATTACTTGTAATTCATCTTTGTATACTTTCGAACTTATAGTTGTTGCCCACCGAAAGCGATCAAGGATCGCGGGCCTTCGAGTAGGAGTCGCCTTAGGCTCCGAACGAAGTAACTCCTTCGTGTCTGTGTCTCTTTTAATTTCCGCTGCGTTTTAACTCTTACGATTCCGATAATCGTTGAAAATAGCCACGAGCGCTATTCACCCCCCCTCTAGCGCGTCTCGATCCAACAATTGGTATCAGAGCAGGGTTGCTTTGAACTGGTGCAACCACCATTCAAGCATTTTTCGTGGCTTTGTCGTGTGTATAGGGTAAAAATAAAACCTTACGCCTTTCGTTTTTTCCCTCCAAAATTATTTTCGAAAAATTCATTTTCATCCTTTCACGGTTTATTAGTATTGATAAAATATTGAACTTGGCAAAATTTGAAATAATATTTTTTAAAATATTTTTTTAATAATATTTTTTTTTTTTTTTTCGAAACTGGTGAACTTCTATTTCTATCCTTCCATACCGCACTACTAATCCAGGATCAAGTCCTGGTACATTTTTTGCTATTTTTTTTGTGGGCAAGGTTCTTTTAAATGGCCCTCCAAGAAGGCTTTAGCACTTCTCGCCCCCCGCTCTTCTCCGGCGAAGACTTTACCTATTGGAAGAACCGGATGATCTACCATCTCAAGACGCAAGTCGAGATGTGGATCATCATCCAGACCGGTCTCGAGCTACCACTTGACGGCGCTGGAGAACTCGTTTCATGCACTAACTGGGATACCAGCATAAGAAAGAAGGTCGAAGCTGATGCCAAAGCAACCTGTATGCTGCAATGCGGGTTGACAAAAGAAGAACTGAATAGAGTCGGACCATTTTCAAGTGCGAAGGAGCTGTGGAACAAACTAATCGAGCTGCACGAGGGCACGTCAGACGCTAAAGTAAGTAAGCGTGATTTAATTTTAAATAAATTATATAATATTAAAATGCAGGAAGGTGAGACGGCGAATGTAACGACCACCCTTCTTACTACTACTACTACTCTCTAAGAGTGACCGTTACTTAACTACTAACTCTACTTAACCGGTATAATTAAAAATCTCTAGGAAAACCCTACCGAAAAATTTCGACAGAATCTCCCCTGTACCGGTGACCAAATCAACAATACAAACGGTGTATACTCAGCCACAGGCGGCTGGAACATATAATCACACGACCACGCAGTATAATAACTCAAATAAAAAGAAGGAACTACTCTAACAATAGCAAACAACTATATCACTCCAACAATAGGACCCAACTACAAGTGCGGAATAAACTTAATTACAATCTCAACTCATAATAACATTTAAAGAGAACTAGAACATAAACTGAGACTCTAAACAGGTAAATCCTGAACATATGCTAGCAAACTCTGGATCTCTCCATAGTCCAGTCATCACACACCTTCATCACCACCACCTTGTCGCCTTCCTTGCTAAATCTTTTCCTTTCCTTTATCTGCAGTAGGAGGAAGTGCAGTCTATAAGCATAAAGCTTAGTGAGCGCTATCTACTCACAAAAACTCGATATGCATGTATATAAATAAAAACATGCTAAAACTGAATGCTAACATGTAAAGCTACTCATGCTCATAAATAGTAAAGGAATCATACTATCTGGAATACTAAACATGTATAGCTAATCATGCTCATAATCCAATAAAGGAATCATACTAACTGAAATACTAAACATGTATAGCTAATCATGCTCATAATCCAATAAAAGAATCATACTAACTGAAAATACTAAACATGTATAGCTAATCATGCTCATAATCCAATAAAGGAATCATACTAACTGAAAATACTAAACATGTATAGCTAATCATGCTCATAATCCAATAAAGAATCATACTAACTGAAAATACTAAACATGTATAGCTAATCATGCTCATAATCCAATAAAGGAATCATACTAACTGAAAATACTAAACATGTATAGCTAATCATGCTCATAATCCAATAAAGAATCATACTAACTGAAAATACTAAACATGTATAGCTAATCATGCTCATAATCCAATAAAGGAATCATACTAACTGAAAATACTAAACATGTATAGCTAATCATGCTCATAATCCAATAAAGGAATCATACTAACTGAAAAGCTAACATGTAAAGCTACTCATGTTGTACAAGAATAAAACTATAACTGCATGCTGAAAGGCAAATAAAGCTAATCATGCTAAATAATCTAATAGCAAGAAATCAACTGAATGATAAGACATATAGTCATGCTAAAATAAACTCATAAGGAAGCAAATGAAAACTGATACTGCATGCTTCAAATAACAAGAAGCTAAACTTTCTAATTCTAAACATATTTGATGTTTGTTTCATTTGTTTCCAAAAACTTTTACTTTTATACTTCAAAATAATAATCAACTTCTCTTGGGCCCGGCATTGTACCACTTTGCGCGCATTCTTAATAAGAATCGAGGTAGCTAATCCCGAAACTACTAAGATACTTCTAGGCCTTGTGCCTAGGGGCAACTTGGAGCCCATCCCTTGGACCTTGTGTCCGGTACATGCCCTTTAAAAGTAAAATACTTTTTATCTTTAAATACTTCTTATAATAAAATGCCTTGGCATTTATTTAAGCACCTTGTGTGCCAAAATCCCTAAAGTCTCGACTTTAGGATCTACTTAAGGCCTTGGCCTTTTCTTTCTTTTCTTTAGCTTTCTTATACTTGTTAATACTTCTAAAAGAATACTTCTTTTAAAAGAAACTGAAATGTTTAAGCAAATTCTAACTTTGAAATGCTTAAACCAAAAATCTGCATACTATGCTAATAAAATTCTGCAATATTAATGCTCAACAGAAATCTGCACTAATACTTAATAAAAATCTGCACACTAATGATTAATAAAATCTGCACACTAATGCTTAATAAAATTCTGCATATTAAACTTAATAAAAATCTGTTCTAAGATTGGGGTTCTGCATGCAATACTTATCAAAAATCTGCATGTTATACTTATAAAAAATCTGCACTTAATGCTTAACAGAAAACTAAAATTGAGGCTCATAGCAGCATAACAAAGAAATCTAAATCAGGAAATCTCTATCTGAAATGCTAACTATAAGGCTGTTCAAACTTAAATCTAACATCAATAAAGAAAACTAACTACATGCTCAAAATTTAATCAAGCTATCTTATGTTCATTGCTTATTAAAACCAACCCAAAACTGATAAAACTTGTAAAGGAAACATAAGCATTCTGAGCACAGTATCACCATCTCATCAACCTCTTTAAACTCTGATTAAGGCTTTAATATTGTTATCTACTAAAAAGAATGCTGCTGCTATCAAAAATTGATGCATGAACATTAGAACATATAAGGAACCAAAACATAATTCAATGCAAAATAATTCCTTAAACTACTCCTTTAATTCCAAACTATCCTAATGTTGTTCAAAACTTAAGCAAGGAAACCAAGCCATTAAAAGAAAACCAACAGCACTCCCAAATAAGAGTGATCTACACCCATTGCATGACACAAACCCAAATCTGATTTACTCAACAATAAAATGATCCCATAATCAACCTAGCAAATTCGGATTTAATGATCATAGCAGCAACTACTACAAGCAACCCGAAACCACAGAAAACTACACCACATGGCAAATACAGATGGTTCTTTATAGATTAGAGATCATTAATTTTGTATTAAGCTTTTGTTAAGTCTAACAGAAGGACTCTTCACAGATTAAGGTTCACAGAAGGATTTTGTCAAGCTTTTTAAGGTACACGGCAGCAAACCTTAACCATCAAACTTCACAGGTTAACTCGAAATCAGGAATAAGCTAAATCCAAAAATCTAATCCAAACAAAAACCTCTTCATCTTCCTTAACCCTCTCGGCAGAAAACAAAATCCCTGATCATGCTTCCCAGTAAAACTCGAACAAACAAGAAAACACCAAACGAATCGGAACTACTCCTACTGCAGGTGAGAAGCAACTCACCGAGCGTTCTTGGACTTACAACCGAAGAAAAGGGTTGCTAGGATTCGGCGAGACTCGAAATCGCAGCACCTTCTACGCGTCCACGGGCTCTCCACGTCGGGGAGATCACGAGGATGAGAAGGATTCTCGGAAAAAACCCCTCGCCGGCCGCCGGAGGAAGAACCCTAACCTTGCTGCGTTTCCGCCCGAGACCGTCGCGCGCCGTCGCGAGAGAAAGAAAGGGCGAATAGGGTTTTCGGCGAGAAAGGGAAAACTTAATCCCTTTATAACTAGGTTTTCTATTACTAACTATACCTTAAATATAATCCGTTCTTTCCTTAATTAACAAAACTCGCTGGCACAGTTGGTTGGCTGTGTTTTGCTTAAAGCGCGGCTCGCAGGTTCGAGTCTCGGCTGCAACTATTTTTTTCTTCCTATTTATTCTCTATTCACTAACTACTGCTTAAATATTATTCACTCCATATAAGGTTAACAAAACCGTGTATCTCAGCTGGTTGGGTCGTGTCCGGTTGGGTCAGTCCGACCCGAGGTCGTGGGTTCGAATCTCACCTTCAACGTTATTTTTTTAAAACTTCTTTCTTTTTGTAACCCTACTAAACGACCTCCAAAAATTACATAAAAATACTCTAAAAATTCCTAAAAATCTCTAGAGTATTTTAAAAGTATTTCCAAATATTTTTATGGACTTTTAGAACTTGAAATAGGGAAAATTGGGTCGTTACAGCGAACCAGCTTCACGCACGCATCCGGGACCTACTCAACGGGCTTCATGCGATCGGCCAAAAGGTGGAAAACCGCGACGTAATAAGGTACGCGCTAAGTGCTTTTCCGAGGAACACTTTGTGGGCATCCATGGTTGATGCTTACAAAGTTTCCAAGGATTTATCCTCAATAAAACTAGATGAATTGTTTTCTGAATTAGAATTGCATGAGCAGACTAATGCACGCCCGGTCGAGAAAGGTGTTGCTTTGGTTGCAGGTACTAGCAGAACGCGTGAACCGACGTCAAGGCGCAAATCTAAAATATCAGAGGACGAAGACGATGAATCAGACGCAGAAGATGAAGACGAAGTTATTTCCAAGTTGATAAAACTCGTACGGAAGATGTGCAAGTCGAAGAAGGCAACTCAAATGAACACAAAGGACAGATCAGATGTCACCTGCTACGGCTGTAACCAAAAAGGTCACTACAAGCCAGATTGCCCAAACAAGAAGAAAAGAAGAAAGGCATTGAAAGCAACCTGGTCCGAGTCGTCAGACGAATCCGAGACTGACAAGGAAGAAGAACCAACGAGCTTTCTCGCATTACCGGTGCAGGCTAACATAATTGACGAAATCGAGTCCGAACTCGAGTCCGAAGCCGAGAACGAGTCAGAAACAGAGTCCGAGCGAAGCCACGGATCCGCATCCGTTTCCGAAGGCCCGATCCCCACTGTAAGTTCTTTTCTCGCCGAAACTCAAATAGATGACTTAAGAAATTTAGTTCCTTATTTGCTTAAAAAATTGGCTAAATCCAACATCCGGGTTAAGTCGCTCCAAAAGGAAGTAATAGCCCTTAAGGAAGCGACTGACTCGAGTTCTTTAACTGAGTCAGTTCAAGTTGGAAGTTCAACTCAAGTCCAACAACTTGAGGAAGAAAATTCCAATTTGAAAACTCAAATTAAAGAACTCAAGGATACGTTAGAACGCTTTACGTTGGGTTCCAAGAATTTGGATCTGATTCTTGGAAAACAGCGTGCCGTTTACAACAAATCCGGACTTGGATTCAAGCCCAAAACTAAATATAGATCATATCTGTCGTTGGTAAATAGAAATAAAAGGAACATAATTCAAGCATGGGTCCCCAAGTCCAACCTCGTTAATCAAATTGGACTTGGACAATATTGGGTCCCCAAGGATCAGGTCCACTACCTCGATAGACCATATCGAGGCTATGATCCAGGGGGAGCAAGAAGGAAAACAATTTTAATAAATTAAATTCAAAATTCATAAATCTAAAATTCACAATTAAATTAAAATTCAAATTTTAATTAAAATTCAAAATTCGAAATTAAAATTCAAAAATTCAAAATTCAAATTACAAATTCAAAATTCGAATTCAAAATTAAATTCAAAATTTGAAATTTAAAATTCAATAGAAGGAGGATCCAGAATAGCTGGCACTCCCAACTAAATTACCCGACTGGGTAACCGAACTTAATCTACCCGAAATGGGTAAACAAGAGTAGACTACCCGGCAGGGTAATTAAGGTTAGATAAAATAGGCTAGGTTTAACTTTACTAACAGTACTGGTGAAGTTTTTGGATGATAGTACGTTAGGGAAGCTTGGGCATCGCATGTTTAGGAAGATATGACTTCGACCTGGTGCATTTGGCCAAGTGGAACTGACCGAAGCTACCCTTAAATGGATCCTAACTAGTTAGACCAAGTTTTAGTATTAAGTTCAATGGGTAAGACTATTTGGAAAACCTCGAAGGCATGGTTACTTTAATGAGTTCCTTGTGACTCACCATAGCCCAGAAGTTTATCCAAAGAATGCTTACTTGTTGAACCCAAAACTAAACCTGAATCTAACACAAAGTTAAACCAACCCCTTAAACTGAACCACAATTCATCTCACCACAATTATAGGATTACCTGATTGAAAATTTAGATTGGGTGAGATGACTAAGAAACTAAAACTAAAATTAACTTAAATCAAGTTAATTCAAAATTAATTTCAAAAATCTTTTAAAAATTAATTTCAAAATTATTTAAAAAACATTTCAAAATTCTTTTAAAACTTAATTTCAAAATCATTTCAAAAATCTTTTGAAAATCAATTTCAAAATTATTTAAAAATCATTTCAAAAATCTTTTGAAAATAAATTTCAAAATTATTTAAAAATCATTTCAAAAATCTTTTGAAAATTAATTTCAAAATTATTTAAAAATCATTTCAAAAAACTTTTGAAAATTAATTTCAAAATTATTTAAAAATCATTTCAAAAATCTTTTGAAAATTAATTTCAAAATTATTTAAAAATTATTTCAAAAATCTTTTGAAAATTAATTTCAAAATTATTTAAAAATCATTTCAAAAATCTTTTGAAAATTAATTTCAAAATTATTTAAAAAACATTTCAAAATTTCAAAATCATTTCAAAAATCTTTTGAAAATTAATTTCAAAATTATTTAAAAAACATTTCAAAATTCTTTTAAAACTTAATTTCAAAATCATTTCAAAAATCTTTTGAAAATTAATTTCAAAATTATTTAAAAAAACATTTCAAAATTCTTTTAAAACTTAATTTCAAAATCATTTCAAAAATCTTTTGAAAATCAATTTCAAAATTATTTAAAAATCATTTCAAAAATCTTTTGAAAATCAATTTCAAAATTATTTAAAAATCATTTCAAAAATCTTTTGAAAATTAATTTCAAAATTATTTAAAAAAACATTTCAAAATTATTTTAAAACTTAATTTCAAAATCATTTCAAAATTCTTTTAAAACTTAATTTCAAAATCATTTCAAAAATCTTTTAAAACTTAATTTCAAAAAAATCTTTTGAAAATCAATTTCAAAATTATTTAAAAATCATTTCAAAAATCTTTTAAAACTTAATTTCAAAATCATTTCAAAAATCTTTTGAAAATTAATTTCAAAATTATTTAAAAATCATTTCAAAAATCTTTTGAAAATCAATTTCAAAATCATTTAAAAATCATTTCAAAAATCTTTTGAAAATTAATTTCAAAATTATTTAAAAATCATTTCAAAAATCTTTTGAAAATTAATTTCAAAATTATTTAAAAAAACATTTCAAAAATCTTTTAAAACTTAATTTCAAAATCATTTCAAAAATCTTTTGAAAATTAATTTCAAAATTATTTCAAAAAATCTTTTGAAAATTAATTTCAAAATTATTTAAAAAAACATTTCAAAAATCTTTTAAAACTTAATTTCAAAATCATTTCAAAAATCTTTTGAAAATTAATTTCAAAATTATTTCAAAATCATTTCAAAAAACTTTTGAAAATTAATTTCAAAATTATTTAAAAATCATTTCAAAAATCTTTTGAAAATTAATTTCAAAATTATTTAAAAATCATTTCAAAAATCTTTTGAAAATTAATTTCAAAATTATTTAAAAATCATTTCAAAAATCTTTTGAAAATCAATTTCAAAATTATTTAAAAAACATTTCAAAAATCTTTTGAAAATTAATTTCAAAATTATTTTAGAAAATCAATTTCAAAATCCTTTGAAAAATCTTTGAAAAACTTATTTAAAAATCCTTTGAAAATTCATTTCAAAATTATTTGAAAAATCTTTGAAAAACTTATTTAAAAATTATTTGAAAATTTTATTTAAATAAAAAATCATTTTAAACTTAATTTCAAAATCCTTTGAAAAATCTTTGAAAAACTTATTTAAAAATGATTTGAAAAATCTTTGAAAAACTTATTTAAAAATCCTTTTAAAATTCATTTCAAAATTTTTTTGAAAATTCTTTTCAAAATCTTTTAAAATTAATTCAATTACTGTCAAAATATTAATTTAAAAGGATTTAAAAATATTTAATTATCAAATTCTGATTGCTAAAGTTAACTCTAATTAATTTTTAATAAATTCTCAAAAGTTTAGCATTTTCTCATTTGGAACTTAAATTTTCAATATTTTCAAATAATCTCATCTCAAACTCATTCGTAAGCTGCACATGTTTGATAATCTAGAATGGATGAGCTGGAATTAGGATAATATAAAGTTCTTCTTATGCTTGTACTCTAAGACCCTAAGAATTTAATTTGGCATTAATTAAGGGGGAATGAACAGAGTCATGCTAGTACTTTAAGGCTAAACAAATTCCTTTAGGGCTCTGATACCCAATCAAGTTTGACTCATGCTTGGACACCTAAACTCAAAGAAGTTATTAAGGCATTAACTTAAAATTTAAATTATCTATGCAACAATTCTTTTCAAACACCTTATGAATTGAGCTAAGTACTTCACCTAAATTTTTTTAAGTCTGAGTACTTAACTATGCTACCCTTTAGGGGGAGCTTAAATTAACTAGACTATTTCTCTCTTCTTAATTCTTTTTGATTTATGTCAAAGGGGGAGAGAAAAGTCAAAGTTAAGAAATCAAGAATGAAAGGGGAGCATAAACTTTAAATTTTATTTATGCATTGATGCTTCTGGTTAACTTTCATTATTTATTCCTTTATTTAAAAGTTATGTTTTACTTAACTTTGAACCAAGATTGCCATAATCAAAAAGGGGGAGATTGTTGGTGCAGTGAGCACCAGATGATCGAACCTGAGTTTTGATTATGGCAAAGGGCTCAAAGTTAAGTGGTGGTGTTATCTAACAAAGTTCATGGAGCTTGCAGGAAAGTCCTAAGTGATACTTAGGCAAAAGTCCTAGCTGCGGTTAGGCAGGTGAAAACCCTAGGGGGTGGTAACCCTAGGTCATAGGGGGTGGTAACCCTATGCGGAAAGTCTTGGCAGGTCGATGGCTTCAGGCAAAAGTCCTAGGGGGTGGTAACCCTAGGTGAAAAGTCCTGGTGTCGCGAACCAGGTGAAAGACTGGACTAGCCGGGAAGCGGATGTCCAGCAGAAAGTCCGGAAGCGTCGAGTGCTGAGCAAAAGTCCAGTCGATCTGGAGGATCGCACTGGCATCAGGTAAATCTCCTGAGAGGAGTAGGTGAGGACGCGTTCCCCGTAGAGGGAACAGTAGGCGTCGGGTCGACCTAGGGTTTCCGGAAGGAAATCTGAAGTCAGACCCGGACAGTCCGGAGACTGTCATAATATTCTTTATCATCTTCATATTTATTATTGTTTTGTGCTAACTTTGTGCTGCAGGGTATTTTTGGGATTAACATATCTTGCAGGGGCAAAAGTGCACAATTACTCTCGGATGAACAGTGTCCGAGGCGCCTCCATGGGGCTTGGAGGCGCCTCGGGTGCAAAACATAAGCTGGCTGTGAAGCAAGATTCAAGGCGCCTTGGATAGGCTTAAGGCGCCTTAAACAAGTTGATGAAGGCGCCTTGGAGAGGTTGGAGGCGCCTTGAACAGGATAGAATTCGACCAGGTCGGTTCTGATCCACGCGGGTGATGCGGCCAGCCTGGAGGCGCCTTGGAGGGGTTTAAGGCGCCTTGAACACTGTTTATAAAGGGGATTCGACCAGCAGCTTGGAAACAGAACATCCAAGTCTTCCTTCTGCATTTAGCTGCTAACGAACTCGTCCCGAAGTGCTGCAACTCGACACCGACAACCCGAAGCTTCAATTTAGTATTTTCCATTGTCGGTATAAGATTATTTACTGCATTACTTGTAATTCATCTTTGTATACTTTCGAACTTATAGTTGTTGCCCACCGAAAGCGATCAAGGGTCGCGGGCCTTCGAGTAGGAGTCGCCTTAGGCTCCGAACGAAGTAACTCCTTCGTGTCTGTGTCTCTTTTAATTTCCGCTGCGTTTTAACTCTTACGATTCCGATAATCGTTGAAAATAGCCACGAGCGCTATTCACCCCCCCTCTAGCGCGTCTCGATCCAACAGTAATAGCAGTGACTCCGTTGGGGAGGATACTATTAGATGCATCTAAGTGTATATCATTACTTTGATACTAAGTCCATTAAATAGAATTGTGCCCCTTTAGTTGGAGAAGATCACACACATCCTAAATAATTTCCTATAACCATCCATTAAGGAAGTTTGATCTAGTGATCCGCAAATAAACTTGTAACGACCACCCTTCTTACTACTACTACTGCTCTCTAAGAGTGACCGTTACTTATCTACTAACTCTACTTAACCGGTATAATTAAAAACCACGAGGAATCCCTACCGAAAAATTTCGGCAGAGTCTCCCCTGTACCGGTGACCAAATCATCAATACAAATATACTATACTCAGCCACAGGCGGCTGGAACATATATCTTCACAACCACGCAGTATAATAACACAATAAGAAGAAGGAACTACTCTAACAATAGCAAACAACTATATCACTCCAACAATAGGACCCAACTACAAGTGCGGAATAAACTTAATTACAATCTCAACTCATAATAACATTTAAAGAGAACTAGAACATAAACTGAAACTCTAAACAGGTAAATCCTGAACATTTGCTAGCAAACTCTGGATCTCTCCATAGTCCAGTCATCACACACCTTCATCACCACCACCTTGTCGCCTTCCTTGCTAAATCTTTTCCTTTCCTTTATCTGCAGTAGGAGGAAGTGCAGTCTATAAGCATAAAGCTTAGTGAGCGCTATCTACTCACAAAAACTCGATATGCATGTATATAAATAAAAACATGCTAAAACTGAATGCTAACATATAAAACTACTCATGCTCATAAATAGCAAAGGAATCATACTATCTGAAATACTAAACATGTATAGCTAATCATGCTCAAAATCCAATAAAGGAAACATACTAAACATGTAAAGCTACTAAACATGTAAAGCTACTAAATATGTAAAACTACTAAACATGTAAAGCTAAACATGCTGAATAATCTAGTAGCAAGGAAACAATTGAAACTACTACCGCATGCTTCAAATAACAAGAAACTAAACTTTCTAATTCTAAACATATTTGAAGCTTGTTTCATTTGTTTCAAAACTTATACTTTAATACTTCAAAATAATAATCAACTTCTCTTGGGCCCGGCATTGTACCACTTTGCGCGCATTCTTAATAAGAATCGAGGTAGCTAATCCCGAAACTACTAAGATACTTCTAGGTCTTGTGCCTAGGGGCAACTTGGAGCCCATCCCTTGGACCTTGTGTCCGGTACATGCCCTTTAAAAGTAAAATACTTATTATCTTAATTACTTCTTCTTTAAATGCCTTGGCATTTTAATAAGCACCTTGTGTGCCAAAAATCCCTAAAATCTTGACTTTGGGATCTACTTAAGGCCTTGCCCTTTTTCTTTCTTTTCTTTATCTTTCTTATACTTTTCTTAAACCCAAAATACTGTTAGGGTATCTTTCGTATGCATCTATGAATGAAACTAACTATGTAACACATAATCATGCATAGAATACAAAAGAAATCTGCACATACAATAGTTATCAAAAATCTATACTAATACTTAACAGAAATTTGCATACTAGCTTAATAAAAATCTGCATACTAAGCTTATCTAAAATCTGCATACTAAGCTTATCTAAAATCTGCATACTAAGCTTAATCAAATCTACATACAAGCTTAATCAAATCTGCTCACTTTACTAACTAACTTCTGCACTTGGAAGCCGAATAAAATTCCGCATATTAAGCTTAATAAAAATCTGTTTTATTAAGCTTATCTAAAATCTGCATACTATACTTATAAAAATCTGCATATGAAATGCTTAATAAAATCTGCTCTAAGATTGGAGTTCTGCATATTGAGGTAACAAGGAAACTCAAATCTGTATGCTTAAATGGATAGTAGCAAAGAAGTATATCTAAACCACATGCTAGAGTAAAGAACTCACATCTGTATCCTAGAATGAGTATAACTAGAAAACATATCTAAACCTCATGCTAGAATAAAGAACCTCAAATCTGTATACTTCAATGAAAGTAGCATATCTAAACCTCAAATCTGTTTACTGTGCTAACAAAGAAACTTAAATCTGTACTGCTATAATATGCAAAGATCTGTACTGTAAGCTTAACAACAATCTAAATCGAATACCTCATAAATCTGTGCATTACAATATATCATTGATTCCGACCATAGAACTGACATATTTAAATTTTCATTCAACAACTATTATATTTCTAACAGGTATCTTTGAGTTCTCATTCTCTTTTATGCTACTTCCTTTTCTAGCACTACATCTCTTTATCTCTAAACAATTCATACTTAAACATCCTCTAACATGAACCTCAAAGCTGTGTAAACATACCAACACTAGAAATTAATCACACATCAAATTTTCGGCAATTCTAACAGGTAGAAAAATAAAATCCTTCTTTGAAACCCACGGCAGTAAAGAATGTACAGATTAATCCGAATCAAAGGAGGAAACTAAAACCTAAATCAAATATGTCCTTCATGCCTAAACTGTACTAACTCTTCCCTTCTTTCTTTAGGGTTCACGGCAGCAAACAAAAACCAAGATTTCTTCACGGTAAAACTCAAGAAAACAAGGAAACACCGAAGCAAAAAAAATCGGAGCTACTCCTACTGCAGGTGAGAAGCAACTCACATCGTGTTCTTGAACTCACAGCCGGAAAAGGAAGATCTAGGGTTTTGGATAGATGAGAATCCCGACGGCTTCTTTGCGTTTCCGAGCTCCTCTCGTCAAGGTGGTCACGTACGGGTGAAGACCGGCCGGAAAACGATGCTCGTCGGCCGCCGGAGACATGCCCTAAGTCGTCTTCGTTTTCCTTCGCTCGGGCAGAATCGGCGCCGACGCCGTTCGTGAGGGAGAGGAGGAATTATGAGAGAAATTTTTTAGGTTTTAGGAAAAGGATTTAAAACTTATACTCAAGGTTATTTTCGTTTCCAACTATAGCTTAAGTGGAATTTTTCTCCTTCTTTAATAACAAATGCCTGCTAGCACAGTTGGTTGGCCGACCTTTTACCGAATCAACGAGTCTCGGCTTCAAACCCTCAGCCGCGCACTTTTAATTCCAATTTATCTTAAACGTTCCAACTACTGCATATATACATTTCGCTCCATATATGATTAACAAAAACCGTGTAGCTCAGCTGGTTGGGCCGATTTTGCTTGGGTCAGTCCGACCCGAGATCGTGGGTTCGAATCTCACCTTCAACATTTTTTTTTTAAAACTTCTTTCTTTTTGTAACCCTACTAAACGACCTCCAAAAATTACGTAAAAATACTCTAAAAATTTCTAAAAATCTCTAGAATATTTTAAAAGTATTTTCAAATATTTTTATGGACTTTTAGAACTTGAAATAGGGAAAATTGGGTCGTTACAAAACTCATCCGTTGTGGAGGAAGGCACTCAGAGCCAACACGTAAACTTGTTGCATCACTTACAAACCAGTAATGGAGACCGTGGGATTTATATACTAATCCCTCTCCCACTTAGTTTTTTAAAAATGAGGAATTTTAACCTATGCTAGCATATAACACATGCACACACACAGTAAATAAAAGCAATAAATTTGGAAATTAATTTTCCAACTATTATGACATTTTCATCACTGTCCTCCGTGTGCTCTAACCCTAGCTGCTGCCATCTTTAGCCACTGCCATCAGGTCGAGTTGTCGCATCTATCTTGCTTCTTATTCCGTTGCGCCTCTGGTCCTCCGATAGCACCACGCCTCACAAGGATATGATCCGCGATAAATATAGAATTTTACATACATTGATCCTATATTCCATAAAGGAATATACATATATTCTAGATCGAACAAAAATGTAAAACCCTAATAACTAATACAACTCCTGCTATATTTAATATTACAATCATGCACACACAATAAAATGCCCTTGACATGTCCAAGGGTCCAATCACACACAATATCTATATGCCATAATAGTTGGAGCCTGCAACCACAAAGTTTGCACATCCTACTATTGTCCTGCCTAAATTATGTATGACATGTGCATAATCTATTTAAAAACCAAACACACAGAGGCAAACCCTAGCTCTAATACTAATTGTTGGTTAGTCTTAGGAAAATCGTACCAGTTCCACTGTACAAAAATTTTGTACAAGTGTCGAACCTTTCCTTAAATAACCTATTGTGTTCTTTAGAAGTTAAATTAGGAATCGCAGATGAAACTTAAGATCATTGATTCCAAATTTAACTTATCTGTTCTTAATGGTTTAGATTTGAATCGCAAGCGGAACTTAACACTATTGATTCAAATCCACCTATGTTATTAATTCCATTAAATATTAATTTCCAAAATTAGCTTCCAGGACTGCATGGCGAGGCACATGACCTTCTTGGATATGGGAGCAACCACCACCGCCTAGACAAAGCCTTTTAAGGAAAACTAATATTTCATTTCCTTAAATAACTCTAGGTTAACCAAAAAGAACAATCGAATCACAAATTCAAAAAATAAAAGAAAAGAAACACAACCTCGAAACAAATCCGAAAACTCTAGAATAATATGCCTCTTTTGTTTGGTATTTCTAAAAATAACTATACAAAGAAAACTAGTATGATGCGGAAAACAATTACTAGTTATACCTTTCTTTGTAAGTAAAAATACCTCTTGATCTTCTACCATATTCCTCTTCTAACTTCGGACGTTGTGTGGGCAACGATCTTCCGAGATGAGAACCACCAAGCACCTTCTTCTTCCTTCTATGTTTCGGCCACCAAAAGCTCCTCCAAAGATGAAGAGGTTCGGCCACCACCAAGTTCCAAGGGATGCTAGAAATATCGCCTCCTTTTCTCTCCTTCTTCTCCAAGAAAGATCCGGCCACCACAAGGACTCCAAGGATGAGATGAGGTTCTACCACAAGATAGAGAAGAGAGAAAGAGGAGGGGCCTGCCACACCCAAGGAGAAAAAGAGAGGAGAAAAATAATAGAGTCGTTCGCCATGAAGACACCTCTACCCCCTCTTTTATATTCTTTGGTCTTGGCAAATAAGAAAATTTTAATAAAAAACGTCCTTAATTCCTTTGCCATGAAAAGGAAAATTTAATTAATTAAAATTAAAAACCTTTTCTTAAATCATATGGTCGGCCACAACCAAATCTCCAAGCAAAAAAATTTTAAACACAAATTAAAACTTCCTTATTTGCTTTCAGAAATTTTATAAAAAATTTCTCCAATAATTTTTCCCTTCATGGTGGATTATAAAAAGTAAATTTTATAAATTAAAATCATTCTTTTAAATATGTGGATAATTTCCAAAAAAGAAAGTTATCTTAAAAATTAAAATCTCCTTTTAATCTACAAATAAGGAAAGATATCAAATCTTTTCTTAATATCTTGTAGAAACTTATAAAAGAGATATTTAATTTTTAAACTCTCTTTTAAATCATGAACATGGTTAAAAGGGAAAGTTTTCTTAAAATTAAAATCTACCTTTCAATCTACAAATAAGGAAAGATTTCAAATCTTTTCTTAATCTTTTATAGAAAGCTATAAAAGGAAAGATTTAAATTTCAAACTCTCTTTTAAAACCATGATATCCACATAAGAAATAATTTTAATAAAAATCCCTTTTAAATATGATATGGCCGGCCACCTAAGCTTGGGCTCCAAGCAATTGGCCAGCCACCTTAAGGCTCAACCTTTAGGTTTGGCCGGCCCTAAGCTTGAGCTTCAAGCTTGGCTTGGCCGGCCCCTATAGGTTGGGTAAGAAGGTGGGTATGTGGTGGGTATAAATCTCTATATACAAGAGGCTACGATAGGGACCGAGAGGAGGAATTGGTTTTGGTCTCCCGATGAAATTAAGCTTCCCGTGTTCGCCCCGAACACACAACTTAATTCCATCAATAATAATTCATTCCACTAAAGAACTATTATTGAACTACCGCACCAATCCCAAATTACATTTTGGGCTCCTTCTTATTACGAGTGTGTTAGTCTCCCTGTGTTTAAGATATCGAATGTCCACTAATTAAATGAGTTACTGACAACTCACTTAATTGATATCTTAGTCCAAGAGTAGTACCACTCAACCTTATCGTCATGTCGGACTAAGTTCACCTGCAGAGTTTAACATGACAATCCTTATGAGCTCCTCTTAGGGACATTATCAACCTAGATCACTAGGACACAGTTTCCTTCTATAATCAACAACACACACTATAAGTGATATCATTTCTCAACTTATCGGGCTTATTGATTTAGCGAATTAAATCTCACTCATTGATAAATTAAAGAAATAAATATCAAATATATGTGCTTGTTATTATATTAGGATTAAGAGCACACACTTCCATAATAACTGAGGTCTTTGTTCCTTTATAAAGTTAGCATAAAAAGAAACGACCTCTAATGGTCATACTCAATACACTCTAAGTGTACTAGTATAATTATATAGTTAAGATAAACTAATACCTAATTACACTACGACCTTCCAATGGTTTGTTCCTTTCCATCTTGGTCGTGAGCTACTGTTTATAATTTATAAGGTGCTGATAACATGATCCTCTGTGTGTGACACCACACACCATGTTATCTATAATATAAATTAATTGAACAACTACATTTATCATAAATGTAGACATTCGACCAATGTGATTCTTATTTCTAGATAAATGTGTATACCAAAAGCTAGGCTTTTAGTATACACTCTAATAGCTAGTAGCCGTCGGTCGCTAGATCCGGCCCTTCCTGGTCGCTAGTAGCAGCGGACTGCCAGATCTAGACCGTACTGGCCGTTGGCAGCTGTGCATCGCCGGATCTAGACCTTACTGGCCGCTGGTAGCTTCGCGCCGCCAGATCTGGACCTTCACCCAGCTACTAGCAGCCACGACCCTAGCTGGTTACTTGCAGTCGTGGCCCGATTG
The DNA here is from genome assembly GCF_018446385.1 of Zingiber officinale. Lineage (NCBI taxonomy): Eukaryota > Viridiplantae > Streptophyta > Magnoliopsida > Zingiberales > Zingiberaceae > Zingiber > Zingiber officinale. The sequence continues at coordinate 22,774,162 of NC_055989.1, forward strand.
CTATTGCCAACCCCAGTAGCCGCTGCTAGCCCCTACGGTTGCTACCGACCCATAGTGTAGTAATGTTTGTGGGTGTCTAATAGTGTATTTGTTTGTGTACTCTTATATATGATTGTAAACTTCGTATTATTATTTATGCAGGTTAATTTGTATTTGACGTGGCTTGGAGAGACACTCATCTTTGTTCTCCGTTGTTAGGTATATGTATCTAGATATGTTATTTTAATAATGACAACATTAGTGTATAGATATCTAATTTTTTATTTATAATGATAACATAAGTGTAGTTTATTTATATCTAGATATGCAAGTTATATATGTTTGTTAATACTGTCCAACTTTATTGCAATAATGAAATAAATGTGCCTATTATACTATCTGATGTTATTATTTTCTTTGTTATATTTTATTTCATTTGTATGTACACTAAGTACATATTCATCATTAGTATATTATCTTATAGTTTTTATTAATATAGTTTATTGGAAATAGACAAAATGCAGAATGAAAGAAGTTGGATGTATAACAAGAACTTGCCTAATCGTCACAGTTTAACTAATGAGTTTATCATTGGCTTGAGACAATTTTTGAATTTTGCATCTTGTCAAGTTGAATATATGGATGGCAATAAGATAAGATGCTCTTGTAAAAAGTGGCACAATGGCAAATGTTTACTCTGCGATAAAGTAGAAGAACATCTTTGTAGATTTGGATTTACCCCAAGTACTATAATTGGAAATCTCATGGTGAACCGTTCATATCTGATGATGATTATGCAGAAAAGATACAAGTCTCAATTAGTGGTGATCAGAGTTATTATGATCAATTAAATCCATATCAGAGGATGATTATTGATGCAGCTATAACACCCCACCCTCCTCACTACTAGTCTGCGAGGGTGGAGCGCTACTGGACTACTAACTTATCTTAACTATGTTGCTCACATGTAAATATAAGTATGTAACAGCGGAAAACATAAATAACTCATCTATACATACTACTCAGGCCTATGTTCACAACTAAATCTATACAACAATCTGATCATGCTAAAACAAAATACATATTAATCTGATCATGCATGCAACAATAATACCACTCAAATAATGGAACTAATGTTCATAACAATTAACAGGAAGAGTTCTAAAATATAAAATCTTCATTACAAATTCTTAATAAACTTTTAAACTAATTCCCAAGACTTCCATAGTCCAAACATCACACATCCATCCGCACCTCCTTGTCGCCTTCTTTTGCTATAACTTTTCCTTTCCTTTATCTGCAGTAAGAGGAAAATGCAACTATAAGCAAAATTGCTTAGTAAGCGTTATCTAACTCACAAAACTCGAATGTGCATGTGAATAAGAATAAAATTAAAACTGAATGCTTTAAAGGAAATACTAAACATGCTCATCTGATAATAGAGGAATCAAACATACTGAAATACTAAACATGTAAAGCTGCTCATGCTCATCTAACAACAGTATGAAAATCTAAACAACATGCTAGTATATCAGAAACTAAACTTGCTAAAATTTAAAACTCATGTGAAGCTTATTTCACTTGTTTAAAATCTTATACTTTTATACTTCAAAATAATAATCTTTTCTTTCTTGGGCCTAGGCGTAGTACCATTGCGCGCTCCCTAATAGAACTGAGGCAGCGAGCCACCAGTCCTACGAGGATAAAGACCTCGGTCTTACCAGGGTCGAGACCTAGGAAATGGTCACCTGGATTTGTTTAACGACAACCTCGGAAGTCGGGTACTAGCCTTCTCAAGTAAAATACTTATACTTGTTAATACTTCTAACAAAAGAATGCTTCTTTAAAAATTTAAATGTTTAAACAAATTCTAACATTGAAATGCTTAAACAAAAATCTACATACAGAGCTTTAACAAAAAATCTGCATGCAAAGCTTAACAAAAATTTGCATACAAGCTCAACAAAAATCTGCATACTAACTTAACAAAAATCTGCATACTATGCTAATCAAAATTCTGCATACTATACTAAAAAAATTCTGCACTTGTAATATTAATAAAATCTGCACTTGTAAGCTTAATAAAATCTGCACTTGTAAACTTAATAAAATCTGCATTATAAGCTTAATAAAATCTGCACTTGTAAGATTAATAAAATTTGCATTGCAACTAGTACAAGATTTGCTACTGGAAACCAACAAAAGAATAATAATGATTCCTCATGCTCAATGCCACGGCAAGGAAACAAAAGAAACAAAAAAAGCTACTCATAGCCATTCAAAACTAAAATTTGCTGAAGCTTGAAACCTGTATAAAACTTATTCAAAACTTATACTTTTATAGAGCAATAAAGATCAAGTCTGCAGGTATAATTACACCACTAAGGGGTCTAACTGAATGCTCCCAAAACCCAACAGTAAGGAAACAAGCATTAAGGTAACAGAATCCAAACCATTAATCCAAACCATTAAGGTAACAGCATTAAGGACCGAACATATCCTTTCTATGTTCACGCCCATTAATCCCAGCAGCAACAATGAAACTAATATACATGCTCTAAATTAATCTAACCCATTCTATGTTCATTGCCTAGCAACAACATCCGAAACTTGCAAGGCTCTATATGAACCGAACATGCCAATTAAGGTAACAAGTAGAAAGGTCTAATTCGAAATCAGAATATCAATCACAAGGCCTGAAGAGAATCCAAACTACCTTCTTAACCTACACAATTTAATTTCTTCCTTTGAGAATCACGGCAGCAACATCAAACCAATTCCTCCTTACAAACATGCTTCGAAAATCAAGAACAAGAAGCTAACATGAATCTGGAATAACTCTACTGCAGGTGAGGAAGCACTTACATTGGTTTCTTGGATTTACAATCCAAATTAGGCTTCTAGGGTTTCGGAGATTTGTAAGTTTTCTTCTTCTTCGTGCCTACAGATTCTCCTCGACGAGAGGATCGTGATGGCCGAAAGAACTCTCGGATTTGACCCTTGGTCGGTCGCCGGAGACGAAACCTAGCTCCGGCTTCATTTTTGCCCGAGAGGAGCCGCCGCTTGAAATCGGGATCGGGAGAAGGTATTCCCTCTTCTCCTTTACTTAACCCTTTTTATACTTAAGTATTTTCCGATTCTGTTATGGCTTAAGACCAATTCGTTATTGATTTGTTCACAAACACCTGTTGAATGCTTGGCTATCGCGGTTTGCTTAAGTCTTGGATGGGGTCGGAGGTCGCGGGTTCGAATCTCGGCCGAAACTCTTTTATACTTAATATTTTCTGTTTTCTATTACTGCTTAAGTTTATTTCGCTATATATTTAATCAGCATCGCCCTGCTGGGTTCCTGGTCATCCGAGACAACTTAAGGCTTTGCTTAACCGTAGGTCTCCGGTTCGAACCTCGGCTCAACCTCCTTATTTTTGCAACTTGTTTCTTTTGGTAAAAATACCAAACGAACTCCAAAAATTACATAAAAATACTCTAAAAATTTCTAAAAATCTCTAGAATATTTCTAAAGCATCTCTAAATATTTTTAATTACTATTAGAACTCAGAATGAGAAAATTTGGGTTGTTGTAATTCCCCACACCTTATAAAAAGTTCGTCCTCGAACTTAAAATAACTCCGGATATCTCTGTCTCATACTGCCAGATGACCTTCACTAGTGGTACTTCTTTGTTCCTTATGTAACACCCCAAATTTCATGATTTAGAGTTCTAAAAATCCATAAAAATATTTGGAAATACTTTTTAAATATTCTAGAGATTTTTAGAAATTTTTAGAGTATTTTTATATAATTTTTGGAGTTCGTTTGGTATTTTTACCAAGAGGAAGAAGTGTTAAAAAAAAAAAAAAAGAGAGAAAAGGAATATGTTGAAGCCAGGATTTGAACCTGCAATCTGTGACTTCGAGCAAAACTAGCCAAAGCAGCTGAGCTACACGATTTTTATTAATCTTATATGGAGCGAAATGTATATATGCAGTAGTTGGAATGTTTAAAATAAATAAGAAGGAAAAATGGTTGCAGCCGAGTTTCGAACCTGAGAGCCACGCCTTAAGCAAAACACGGTCAACCAACTGGGCTAGCGGTCGTTGCTAAATAGATGGGCAGCAACAAATATTTAAGCTATAGTTAAGACGTTTAAAATAAATTGAAATTAAAAGTGCGCGGCTGAGGGATCGAAGTCGAGGCGTTTGACCCGAGCAAAACCCGCCTGACCAGCTGGGCTGGCGGGCGATGTTAAATAAGGAAAGAGTGAATAATATTTAAGGTATAGTAATTAATAAAAATCTTAGTTATAAAAAAACAGCTTAAGTTTTTCCCTAAACCAAAACTTTTCCTCACCCTTCCCTCGCGACGGCGCCGGCTCTCGGGCGAAAACAGAGCCGAATCTAGGGCTCATCTTCGGCGGCCGACGAGGACTTTTTCCGGCGAGATCTCCACACCTTCGTGATCCCCTCGTCGAGAAGAACAAGTAGATACCAAGAGATCTTTGAGGAAACAACTTCTCCGAATCCTAGCAGCCTTTTTCTCTCCGGTTGTAAGTCCAAGAACAGCGAGGTGAGTTGCTACTCACCTGCAGTAGGAGTAGTTCCGCGATTTTGTCTTTCTTCTTTGCTTTGCTTTCGGATTCTTGTTTCCTTCTTTGTTTCCGGAGCACGCATGAAACCCTAGAAGTTTAGTTTCAGCAAGTTTTGGTTTTAGAACACCCCCAGAGATTCGGCTTAGATCTTTCTTTTGCTAATCATGGGACAAGATCAGCCCTAACATTAAGTACTTTAGGTTCTTTAGCTTCAGTTTGAGTCCCTTGCTAATTACCATAACTTGTCAACTTTCACCTTTGTTTTGTAGTTCATTACAGTAGGTCTTTAGTTGATGATTAATTGCCATGATTTGTCAGAGTTCACCTTTGATTCGTAGTTCATATCAGTAGGAATTAGTTGATGTTAATTGCCATGTATTGATTCTTATTTCTATTTCTTAGCTATTGAATATGCATGAGCAGACTTAATTCCTAGATTTATTTGCTATGAAATGGGCATGCACAGTTCTCATTGCTATTAGTTAAGCACCAGTAGCTTTTATTTGCAGATTTTATTTGCTGTTCCTTAGGTCTTGTTTTGCTGGAAACAATTCGTAATGTTAGGTTCCATTAAGTGCAGATTTTATTTGCTGCAGAATTTATTTTTCTTCCATACTATCCAATGAGTATGAGCAGTTTTATTTATGAGCACGCACAATTTGGAATGCTAGTATGTTTGGATAGATCTTTTGTGCATATTCATGGGCAAGAACAGTCACCAATTCATAGTAGTTTAGATCCTTTTGTGTTGATTTAGTAAGCATGATATTCTGTTAATTCCATGCAGCAATGATTCCTTTATTTTCTAAGATTCCTTTGTTATTAGAATAACATGAGCAGATTTTCTAGATTCTATTGCATGCCTAGTAGTTGAATTTGTTTTACTTTCACAGCATGCTTAAGTTGTTCTAGTTTCCTATTTGCTATTGGAATAACATGAGCAGTTCCATTTTTATAGCATGCAGATTTTTATAAGTAAAGTATGCAGATTTTTAATTAGCAGATTTTCATAAGTAAGGCATGCAGATTTTAGATAAGCTTAGTATGCAGATTTTGATAAACTTAATATGCAGATTTTTGTTCAGCTTTACATGTAGATTTATGTTAAGCTTTGTATACAGATTTTCAGTACGTAGAGTGTGTTCTAGTGCACCCCAAGTGCTTGATAAAATGCTTAGCTCAATATAATGCTACAGTAGGCATTTTAATAGCTCAGTAAATGCAGTAGAAGCATTTAAAATAACTTATTTAGTCTTGCTTCAGCTTATATGGGACTACGGTCCAATGGGTGGGCTCCCACAGTCGCCTCTAGGTTCAGATAACCTAGTTCTAGGTTCAAATAACCTAGTAAAAGCAAGATAAGTTAATTAGCTTATGATCCAGTATTTTACTTTCAGCAGTGGCACTGTACTGGATTAGATATTCATTGGGTTGGGCTCCCACAGTCGTCCCTAGGTTTAGATAACCTAGTAAACCCTACTAGACTCGGAACTTGTAATCCCGGGTTTAGCTAGGGATGCGCGCACAGCAAGTACAGTTGCCGGGCCCATCAGCAGCATGATTATTATTTTAATCTATTATGTAAATAGTTTTCAAAACTTCACAAATTAGTTATGTGAATACAAGTTAGACTCAGTTTAGCATTAATTAGTTCAGCTTATGTATCAGTTCAGTTTCCTATTGATATACATGATAGTTCTATGATTAGCTATACATGTTAGTTTTTCAGTTAGTTGATTTCTTTGCTATTTATGAGCATGAGTAGCTATACATGTTAGCTTTTCAGTTAGTTGATTTCTTTGCTATTTATGAGCATGAGTAGCTATACATGTTAGCTTTTCAGTTAGTTGATTTCTTTGCTATTTATGAGCATGAGTAGCTATACATGTTAGCTTTTCAGTTAGTTGATTTCTTTGCTATTTATGAGCATGAGTAGCTATACATGTTAGTTTTTCAGTTAGTTGATTTCTTTGCTATTTATGAGCATGATTAGCTATACATGTTTAGTATTTCAGTTAGTATGATTCCTTTATTGCTATTTATGAGCATGATTAGCTATACATGTTTAGTATTTCAGTTAGCATGATTCCTTTGCTATTTATGAGCATGAGTAGCTATACATGTTAGCTTTTCAGTTAGTTGATTTCTTTGCTATTTATGAGCATGAGTAGCTTTACATGTTAGCATTCAGTTTTAGCATATTTTTATTTATATACATGCTTATCGAGTTTTTGTGAGTAGGATAGCGCTCACTAAGCTTTTAGCTTATAGATACTATTTTTCTCCTACTGCAGATAAAGGAAAAGCTAAAGTATAAGGAAGAAGGTGACCAGGAGATGCTGTGACGGTGTGTGATGTGTGGACTATGGAGATCCTTTGGACTTAGCTAAAGAACTCACTTAGTTTAAGAATTTGTTTAGTTTAATTTCTTATTAAGTTGATAAGAAAATTTTGTAGTAAGAAGTTATGTTTCCGCTTTTCATTACCTGCATGTTTTGATTTATTAAACTGCGTGGTTGTGAAAATATATGTTCCAGCCGCCTGTGGCTGAGTATACTCTATATGTATTTACGGATATGGTCACCAGTACAGGGGAGACTCTGTCGAAATTTTTCGGTAGGGTTTCCATGTGATTTTTTATCATACCGGTTAAGTAGAGTTAGTAGTCAAGTAACGGTCATCCTTAGAGTGTAGTAGTAGTAAGAAGGGTTATCGTTATACCTTAGTCTCTTAACTTCTCGATCCACTATCACTCATATCGCATCGTGCTCATTAGTGGTCCTTGGAAGACCTATTATAAAGTCCCTAGAGGCCGCAGGTGCATTAGTCACACCAAATGGCATGACTACAAATTCGTAGTGTCCATATCTAGTCCTAGAAACTGTTCTGGGTGTATCGCTTCCTTTCACTTTCAACTGATGGTACCCAGAGCGCAGGTCTATTTTAGAGAACACTGTTACCCCTCTTTAGCTGATCAAATAGATCATCTATTCTGGGAGGAGGGTACTTGTCCTTAACTGTTACTTTGTTCAGCGCTCTAAAATCTATGCCCAGAATGACATCGAGATCTCGCATCGTAAGGACTATTAGATCGACATATAGCTCTCGGTCTGAAATTCCGACTGGTACTGTAAATACTGAAAATAGGTGAATATTAATAAGAAAATTTTCTGGAATTTTTGGGAATTTTTCGGGAATTTTTCGGAGCTCGTACGGACGAGTTAACGGGGATTAAAACGGGGACTGGGAAAACCTGTTTGGGCTACCCATTTAAGCGAGAAATTGTTTATTTTATAAATAATTTCTTTTCCTTTATTTTCTTCTTTTTCTCTTCCTCGCCGAAAACCCGCGCGCCCCTCTTCTTTCCCCGTCGCGACCTTGCCCTAACCGCGTGACTGCACGCGCCGCGGCGGTTCCTCCCCGAGCATACCAGTCCCCCTCGGCACTTCTTCTTCTCTTCTCATTCTTCCTCCCCGAGTCGATTTCTCTCCTTCTCCCGACGCTGAGCAGCGCCGAGCCCTAGGTGCCGACGCCGCCGAAGCCCTCTGCGACCCCCTTCTCTTCCTCCTCGCCTAGCGAAGGCGCCGGTCACCAGACACTCCTCACCTTGCCCTAGATCGGCTTCTGCACCATACTGCCGACATCACAGCCGAGGTCCCTTCTTCTTCTTCTTCCCTGTCTCGCCGTGGAGGTCCCAGTGCCGCGGTTTCCTTTGTCTTAGCCCGGCCGACCGACGACTTTCCCTTCCTTCCTTTGGTCCGATGAGATACCGCCGACCTTCCTTCTGCCGCAGCCGCCACAGGGAGCAGTGCTGCCACCTGGTGTTAGATCTTTTCCTTTGTTTCGGCTAGGAGTTTCCAGACAAGTTGTACCGGCTAAACAAGCTTGATCCGGCTAGAAGAAGAGTATCGATTTGGAGGGTAAGTAGTTGGTTTAGAGAATTATACATTAGTAATTTTAATCTAATGTTTAGTAGTGAAGTTTTCCAGTGGGTATAGTGTGCTGTGGGTTGTTCTTGGATCCGGCAATAGTGGTGATTTTCAATCACTAATTCTAGCAGCTTCTTATTCTAGAACAAAGTTGTGATTTAAGGTAAGCTAGAGATCAACATGTAGTTTAATGATGGTTTTGAATGGTATCATTAGCTGGTTATGAGTATTATGAGGAAATTGAAATTTTAAAGGAAATGTGTTGAGGTAAGGAATAGAGGACTTGTTTCAGTTGTAGTAGCGTACACAGGAATTTGATATGTTTTGTAGTTGGACAATCATGTGTATGTTGATTAGGTTTATGTGTTTTTGAAATTAGGGTTTTGCCATAATTTAGGGTTAAAGAATTTATTTAGCTATTTATATAAATTTAGCTAAATAATTATATATCTATTGGATACAGGACTTTGACGCGAGACGGGTATCTCGGAGTCAGATTTGGACTTTTCTTATCGGAGGCGGGTACTTTTGACTTATGTCATTTGATATACATAGTAGTGAATTTAACAAGTTGCATTAATTATGTCCTTTATTTGTTTCGGTTATTCACTACCCAATATCTGATACATGATTGATTGATTGCTTGATTTGCATCCCATGTATACTTTATTTGTTTATACATGCTTATAGGGGGTAGTGATATACCATGCTTCACCATGTTCAGGACCTAGGTTTTTATACCTTCTGTGTACCTTTGATTCAATATGATTCGTTGACCTAGGGTGCACTTTTCTATATATATGGATTAGGTCAGGATGTTTTTATGGTTATTGCCATGCACCATTTGCATGATTGCATGCTGTGCGATAGTCCGCTCCATTATTGTTGAGCACATCGCCAGTTACATGGATCTGCACACACCACCACTCATGGGTTAGTGGTCGATTCTTGCAGAGTGTGTTGCAGCAGGGACTCTGTTAGGCACCGTTGGTCCGCTCATGGGTAGTGTGACACAACGTGTTATCCGGAAGGGATTCCTCCCCGTCATCGTGTACCGGGAGTTGAGAGCATTGCGCTCCCCCATTTATGATTTGGGGTAGGAGGATAGGTGTACTCCGACAGCATCCCGTCCACTCGGTCACTCATCAGGAGTAGTGACGACAGAGTGCACGGTTGTCACAGCCCTACCCACTCGGCCTCACTATTCTGTGAGATGATCGACTGGCGTCAGGGGTGACCAGGACGCATCAGTGGCATCATATGCATGATGCATTTATTTCTTGTGTTTGTGTTTGCTGTATTTATATGCTGCATATTGTTTGGATACCTATGTTTGACATGCATACAGGATTTCCCTATCCCTCGGACTGTTTGACCTTATACTCAGGTCCTGGTTAATACAATCTCTCCTGTTTACTTCAGATGCATTTTTATCTTTCTTATCAGGAGACTGTACGCATGATTAGTGCTAGGTGTTATTTCCCTACTTTGTATATCAATTGTACCTGCTGAGTGTTGGACTCACCCCGCCTCCATTGTTGATATTTTCAGGTTGATGCTGTCAGGAGAGAGTTCCAGTTGCTGGTCCCTGCAGACTTCGAGGATATGATTGGTTTTCTTTGGTTTCTTTTCTGTTCTAGACTGTTTTGAACTTGTTATGGTTTGGATTATTCTACCTATGGATATTGTATGGATTTTACTATTGCGATGGATTTGGATTTGGATTTTATTCTACTACATGCCTGCCTGGACGGCAGAAGAGGTGAGTTCGTCGGATTTGAGTTTTACGGGTGTAGTTGAGTAGGGTGGATTTCGAGTCAGAGTACTATTGTTTGTGATTACTATTATTAACTGCGTGGTTGTGACAGCCAGAGGCTGAATATCTATATAAACTGCGTGGTGATTGTTTTTATTTATTGTTATTATTCCAGCCGCCTGTGGCTGAGGTATATGTGTTATGTAGAAGTTTCAGATTGTCCGTCGTACAGGGGAGATGCTGCCGAAATTTCTTCGGACAGGGACTCCTCTGGGGCGTGACAATTTAGTGGTATCAGAGCTTAAGTTTTACGATTTTTGTTTTCGTATTTTGGAATAACCTGATACCAATTTATTTGGTATCAGAGCGCCAAGTTTGGCGATACTTATTTGGTTTCCTTGTGTTGGATTTTGAGATTTATCTGATACCAATTTATTGGTATCAGAGCAGGGTTATGATACCTGCTTTTGGTGTTCTGGAGATTTATCGGATACATGTTGTTGGTATTCTGGATATTTGGGTTAGCCAGGTCTGCGAGGCAAACTGGGCATTTTCGGATTTCTGTTGTGGTTATGTTTCGGATTTCCGTTTCGGATTTATATGGATTCCCGACGATTTTCTCGTTCGGAATTTTGAGGTCAAATTGGGGACTGGACAGCGACGGAACATCTCCAGACAGCAAATAGGTATGATGTTTATTTTATGATTTTTATACTTGTAGTAATATCTGTAATTTAATTTAACAGATATGAGACGATCTACTCGTATTGCTGCTAGACGTGGTGCTGGACGACCACGTGTGAGGACCACAGGATCTCTGGATATGCCAGAGATGCCCACTGTTAGTGAGCCTGTCAGTCAGGGACAGACTCAGCATGCTGCGGGCACGTTGGGCTTTCAGACCCCGACGGCTCCTATAGAGGTACCTACCTCGGTTGTGCCGAGCGTACCTATCCCTACAGTAGTTCCGATACCATCAGAGGTACCATTGGCATACCCGACATCTGCTCCAGCGCAGCCTACAGCATATTCAGTACCACCGCCACTTGGATCTACAGTGTACCCGACACCAGTGGCACCTGTGACCCCAGTGCCTACAGTAGCAGCAGCTGCACCATATTCGGTACCATTACCTACCGTACCTTCAGCTGCGGCCACTTATGTTCACCCGGCAGTACCACCGACGGCTTATGCTTTAGTATATACAGCAGCACCGGGAGTTCCTCCTCTGGTTTATTCCGCGGTACCACCTTTAGTATCAGCTCCAGTGTTTTCGCCAGTTCCTGCAGCCGTCCTAACACAGCTCACTGATATTGTCGCTGCACGAGCTAGGATTCCAGCATTGGCTGAGTCGATGAAGACTCGTTTCACTCTTTTCCGCGGAGATCTCGATCCGAGTATGGCTCTGTCATGGATAGAGACTATGGAGCAGACTTTCTTCTATATGGCTTGCTCCGAGTGGGAGAAAACAGAGCTGGCTGCCTACCATTTACGGGATGAAGCTAATGCCTGGTGGATTACTCAGCGTTCTATTATTGGTGAGTGCAACGTCACATGGACCAGGTTCAGAGAGGCTTTTGAGAGCCGCTTCTTTCCACTGTCTTATCAGATGGCTCGCCGACAGGATTTTATGAGTCTGAGGCAGAACAACCGCACAGTGACCGAATATAATACTGAATTTCACCGGTTGGCGAAGTTTTGTCCAGAGTTAGTTGCGGATGATAGAACTCGCATGATGCAGTTTATTCAGGGACTGGATGGTTATCTGCATGTACGGCTTGCCAGTTTAGGGATCACATCTTACTCTGATGCACTGGATCGAGCTTTGATGATAGAGTTAGCTCAGCAGACAGCATATCCGGACAGGAAAAGGAAGCATACGGGTCAGACATCAGAGCAGATCCAGCAGACACAGGCGACAGGACAGCATCAGAGTAGTCGCAGACGGTCAGGTCAGAGTTCTTCTGGGGTATCTCGTAGGCCTCAGAAGTCAGGGCGGTCTTCTTCAGGACGTTCCCGGTTTTCTCAGCAGAACCGGCAACCACCTCCCAGTGATACTCATTGTTTCAGATGTGGATCGAGAGATCACCTCACCCCAGCTTGCTCTCTGGGACAGTCAGTTTGCTTTTATTGTAAACTGCCGGGCACCAGAGCCGAGATTGTCAGCTGAAGGCTCAGCACACGGTTTCCAGAGGGTCAGGTCAGAGGGGACAGTCTAGTCAGTCAGGGGCATATCGAGGAGGGCAGAAAGCTCATTCTTCACATCGTCAGCAGGGAGCAGCTCCCACTGTAGCAGCTGCATTTGGCATGCTTGGACAGGAGTACTCTAGTGCTTCTGTAGCACCCCAAAGTTTTGTTCCAGGACCTTATTATCCGACTCAGGGGCAGTACCAGACTCAGTTCCAGCCAGCTGCACAGTATCAGTCACCATCCTCTCAGTCTTCTCTGGCACATGGTCCAGCAGCGCCTCAGTGGCAGGCTTCCGCTGGCAGCGTTACCACCTCCTCCTCCGCCAGAGACTGGTCGTGTTCATGCGATTACCAGAGAGGATGCTCAGCGGGCCGACGGATCCGTTTTCCGCGGTACGATTTCCATTTATGCATTTTCCGCTGATATTTTGATTGATACTGGTAGTTCGCACTCTTTTATATCCCGTACCTTTATGCGGGAGATTGGTATATTACCTACTGTTAGACTGCAGCGGTTGACCGTCTCCCTACCGTCCGGTGATACTTTAGACGTCACCCAAGAGGTCAGAGGTTGCCCGTTAGACTTTGGCAACATGACACTTACGGTAGATCTTCTAGTATTGGAGATGATCGAGTTTGATATCATACTTGGCATGGATTGGCTGTCAGTATATCATGCTACCGTTGATTGACAGACGAGGGTGGTCACCTTCCGGCCTCCGAACCAACCCTCGTGGAGTTTCACTGGCATCAGAGATGACGGCATCTCAATTATTTCGACGATTCAGGCGCAGAAGCTGCTGTCTCACGGCTGTCATGGTTTTCTATTATCTCTTATTAGTACTGAAGACAGCAGCAATTCGCAGCTCTCCGACATTTCTGTAGTCCGAGAGTATCCAGATGTATTCCCTGAGGAGCTTCCTGGTTTGCCTCCCAGAAGGCCAGTGGAGTTCACTATTGAGCTGATTCCGGGAACCTCACCGACATCGAAAGCTCCGTATCGTATGGCACCGAAAGAGTTGAACGAGCTGAAGGTTCAACTCCAGGAGCTTTTAGACAGGGGATTTATACGCCCTAGTGTTTCACCATGGGGTTCTCCGGTATTATTTGTCAAGAAAAAGGACGGCACCATGAGGTTATGTATTGACTACTGGCAGCTGAGTTCAATGACCGTCAGAAATAAATATCCATTACCACGGATTGAGGATTTGTTTGATCAGCTCAGAGGTACTTCAGTGTATTCTAAGATTGATCTGCGATCCGGATATCATCAGCTGAGAGTCAGAGACTCAGATATTCAGAAGACAGCGTTCCGTACCAGATACAGTCATTATGAGTTTTTGGTAATGTCATTTGGGCTTACCAATGCTCCAGCGGTGTTTATGGACTTGATGAACCGCATCTTTCTGGAATATCTGGATCAGTTTGTTATTATTTTCATTGATGACATATTGGTCTATTCGCATTCTGAGGAGGAGCACGCACAACATCTTCGTACAGTTATGAAGATTCTTCGACGACATCAGCTGTACGCGAAGTTCAGAAAGTGTGCATTCTGGCTATCTTCAGTCGATTTTCTGGGACACGTGGTTTCTAGCAGAGGTATTTCAGTTGATCCTCAGAAGATCAAGGCTGTCACCAGTTGGGAGCAGCCGAAGTCAGTTCATGAGATCCGCAGTTTTCTGGGATTGGCTGGATATTACCGACGTTTTATCGAGGGTTTCTCACGTATTGCTATGCCATTGACACGTCTTACCAGGAAAGGCGTGAAGTTCACATGGTCCGAGGATTGCGAGATCAGCTTTCAGGAGCTAAAGCGGAGATTAGTGTCGGCTCCAGTTTTGGTTTTACCTTCTGGAGAGGACGGATTTGTACTCTATACCGACGCTTCTCTACAGGGTTTGGGTGATGTTCTTATGCAGCACGGCAGAGTAGTCTCTTATGCTACTCGTCAGCTGAAGGAGCATGAGAAGAACTATCCAGTTCATGACCTGGAGTTAGCCGCCATCATTTATGCATTGAAGATTTGGCGTCATCACCTGTACGGCATTACATTTGAGATTCTCACGGATCATAAGAGTCTCAAATACATTTTCACTCAGAAGGAGCTTAATCTCCGACAGAGGAGATGGATGGAGTTCCTGAAGAATTACGATTGTACCATTAGCTACCACCCGGGTAAAGCTAATGTGGTTGCCGATGCACTCAGCAGGAAGTCCAGAGGGACTTTGGCTTGCCACCGAGTTTCAGTTACAGACTTGGTTCAGGGTTTCTCTGAGTTAGATCTTGAGGAGCAGGGACCGACAGAGCAGGGTATTCTGGTTACCATGGTTGCTCAGTCGTCGATCAGGACTAGGATCCGAGAGGCCCAGGCTGGTGATCAGCATTTGCAGTTCATTAGCAGTCAGATAGCTTCTAGGCAGCAAACCAATTTTACACGAGACGAGGAGGGTATTATATACTTTCGAGGCAGATTATGCGTACCTCAGTCTCATCCGATCTTGCAGGAGCTACTTCAGGAGGCTCACCGTTCTCGATTTGCGATCCATCCAGGCGGGACCCGTATGTATCAAGACTTGAGGCGTTCCTATTGGTGGAACGGCATGAAGAAAGACATCGCGGATTTTGTTGCTAGATGTCTTGTTTGTCAGCAGGTGAAGGCTGAGCACCAGAGACCTGCAGGGTTGCTTCAGCGGATTCCTATTCCTGAGTGGAAGTGGGATCACATTACCATGGACTTTGTGGTAGGGTTGCCGAGGACACGACGAGGCCATGACGCGATTTGGGTAATCGTTGATCGATTAACCAAATTCGCGCACTTCTTAGCGATCCGGAGGACTGATCCTCTGGATCGATTGGCAGATTTGTATTGTCGGGAGATCATCAGACTACATGGTGTTCCGTTGAGTATCATATCAGATAGAGATCCACGGTTTACGTCACGTTTCTGGCAGAGTCTGCAGCAGGCCTTGGGCACACAGCTCCGTTTCAGTACAGCTTTCCATCCACAGACAGATGGACAGTCAGAGCGGACCATTCAGACTTTAGAGGACCTACTGAGGTCATGTGTTATGAATTTCGGAGGCAGTTGGGAGGACCATCTGCCGTTGGTAGAGTTTTTTTACAACAACAGCTTTCATTCGGCTATCCAGATGGCACCGTTTGAGGCGTTGTATGGTAGACCTTGTCGGACACCCGTCCTTTGGGATGAGGTTGGAGAGGCCCAGTTGTTGGGACCTCATAGAGTTCAGCAGGATGCAGAGTTGGTCTGTACTATCAGACGGAGGATGTCAGAGGCGCAAGATCGTCAGAAGAGTTATGCTGATCGGAGACGCAGACCACTAGAGTTTTCTGTTGGTGACCATGTATTTCTACGAGTTTCACCCACGAAAGGGGTGAAGAAATTTGGCCTCAGAGGTAAGCTGGCTCCGCGGTACATTGGTCCTTTCGAGATCTTGGAGAGGATCGGAGCAGTAGCTTACCGACTGGCACTACCACCGTCCCTGTCAGGCGTCCATGATGTATTTCACGTATCTATGCTGCGGAGATACGTACCTGACCCGACGCATGTACTGGCTGATATTCCAGTTCCAGTTCAGCCTGATATTACATATGAGGAGATTCCGGTACGGATTCTCGACCGGAAAGAGCGTCAGTTGCGGAACAAGACTATCCGGCTGGTTAAAGTCAGATGGCAGCATCATTCGGACGAGGAGGCTACTTGGGAGCTCGAGGATACTATCCGAGCTCGATATCCCCATCTTTTCACTTGAGGTATGTGATTTATTTACCGTTCAACATTTATACTTTCTGGTTATTGTTAGTACTTAATGATGGTAGATAACGAAATTTGGGGACCAAATTTTTATTAGTGGGGGAGAATGTAAAATACCGAAAATAGGTGAATATTAATAAGGAAATTTTCTGAAATGTTTGGGAATTTTTCGGGAATTTTTCGGAGCTCGTACGGACGAGTTAACGGGGATTAAAATGGGGACTGGGAAAGCCTGTTTGGGCTACCCATTTAAGCGAGAAATTGTTTATTTTATAAATAATTTCTTTTCCTTTATTTTCTTCTTTTTCTCTTCCTCGCCGAAAACCCGCGCGCCCCTCTTCTTTCCCCGTTGCGACCTTGCCCTAACCGCGTGACTGCACGCGCCGCGGCGGTTCCTCCCCGAGCATACCAGTCCCCCTCGGCACTTCTTCTTCTCTTCTCATTCTTCCTCCCCGAGTCGATTTCTCTCCTTCTCCCGACGCCGAGCAGCGCCGAGCCCTAGGTGCCGACGCCGCCGACGCCCTCTGCGACCCCCTTCTCTTCCTCCTCGCCTAGCGAAGGCGCCGGTCGCTAGACACTCCTCACCTTGCCCTAGATCGGCTTCTGCACCATACTACCGACATCACAGCCGAGGTCCCTTCTTCTTCTTCTTCCCTGTCTCGCCGTGGAGGTCCCAGTGCCGCGGTTTCCTTTGTCTTAGCCCGGCCGACCGACGACTTTCCCTTCCTTCCTTTAGTCCGACGAGATACCGCCGACCTTCCTTCTGCCGCAGCCGCCACAGGGAGCAGTGCTGCAACCTGGTGTTAGATCTTTTCCTTTGTTTCGGCCAGGAGTTTCCAGACAAGTTGTACCGGCCAAACAAGCTTGATCCGGCTAGAAGAAGAGTATCGATTTGGAGGGTAAGTAGTTGGTTTAGAGAATTATACATTAGTAATTTTAATCTAATGTTTAGTAGTGAAGTTTTCTAGTGGGTATAGTGTGCTGTGGGTTGTTCTTGGATCCGGCAACAGTGGTGATTTTCAATCACTAATTCCAGCAGCTTCTTATTCTAGAACAAAGTTGTGATTTAAGGTAAGATAGAGATCAACATGTAGTTTAATGATGGTTTTGAATGGTATCATTAGCTGGTTATGAGTATTATGAGGAAATTGAAATTTTAAAGGTAATGTGTTGAGGTAAGGAATAGAGGACTTGTTTCAGTTGTAGTAGCGTACACAAGAATTTGATATGTTTTGTAGTTGGACAATCATGTGTATGTTGATTAGGTTTATGTGTTTTTGAAATTAGGGTTTTGCCCTAATTTAGGGTTAAAGAATTTATTTAGCTATTTATATAAATTTAGCTAAATAATTGTATATCTATTGGATACAGGACTTTGACGCGAGACGGGTATCTCGGAGTCAGATTTGGACTTTTCTTATCGGAGGCGGGTACTTTTGACTTATGTCATTTGATATACATAGTAGTGAATTTAACAAGTTGCATTAATTATGTCCTTTATTTGTTTCGGTTATTCACTACCCAATATCTGATACATGATTGATTGATTGCTTGATTTGCATCCCATGTATACTTTATTTGTTTATACATGCTTATAGGGGATAGTGATATACCATGCTTCACCATGTTCAGGACCTAGGTTTTTATACCTTCTGTGTACCTTTGATTCAATATGATTCGTTGACCTAGGGTGCACTTTTCTATATATATGGATTAGGTCAGGATGTTTTTTTGGTTATTGCCATGCACCATTTGCATGATTGCATGCTGTGCGATAGTCCGCTCCATTATTATTGAGCACATCATCAGTTACATGGATCTGCACACACCACCACTCATGGGTTAGTGGTCGATTCAGGCAGAGTGTGTTGCAGCAGGGACTCTGTTAGGCACCGTTGGTCCGCTCATGGGTAGTGTGACACAACGTGTTATCCGGCAGGGATTCCTCCCCGTCATCGTGTACCGGGAGTTGAGAGCATTGCGCTCTCCTATTTATGATTTGGGGTAGTAGGATAGGTGTACTCCGACAGCATCCCGTCCACTCGGTCACTCATCAGGAGTAGTGACGACAGAGTGCACGGTTGTCACAGCCCTACCCACTCGGCCTCACTATTCTGTGAGATGATCAGGGGTGACCAGGACGCATCATTGGCATCATATGCATGATGCATTTATTTCTTGTGTTTGTGTTTGCTGCATTTATATGCTGCATATTGTTTGGATACCTATGTTTGACATGCATACAGGATTTCCCTATCCCTCGGACTGTTTGACCTTATACTCAGGTCCTGGTTAGTACAATCTCTCCTGTTTACTTCAGATGCATTTTTATCTTTCTTATCAGGAAACTGTACGCATGATTAGTGCTAGGTGTTATTTCCCTACTTTGTATATCAATTGTACCTGCTGAGTGTTGGACTCACCCCGCCTCCATTGTTGATATTTTCAGGTTGATGCTGTCAGGATAGAGGTCCAGTTGCTGGTCCCTGCAGACTTCGAGGATATGATTGGTTTTCTTTGGTTTCTTTTTTGTTCTAGACTGTTTTGAACTTGTTATGTTTTGGATTATTCTACCTATGGATATTGTATGGATTTTACTATTGCGATGGATTTGGATTTGGATTTTATTCTACTACATGCCTGCCTGGACGGCAGAAGAGGTGAGTTCGTCGAATTTGAGTTTTACGGGTGTAGTTGAGTAGGGTGGATTTCGAGTCAGAGTACTATTGTTTGTGATTACTATTATTAACTGCGTGGTTGTGACAGCCAGAGGCTGAATATCTATATAAACTGCGTGGTGATTGTTTTTATTTATTGTTATTATTCCAGCCGCCTGTGGCTGAGGTATATGTGTTATGTAGAAGTTTCAGATTGTCCGCCGTACAGGGGAGATGCTGTCGAAATTTCTTCGGACAGGAACTCCTCTGGGGCGTGACAGGTATAGCCCAAAGCCACTGGTTGGACTCCATGACTTCCCCGGAAGGTAGGGTTGTCAAGAACTTGAACTTCATGCTCTCTATTACGACCGTGGAGGTACTAGCAGCTTCCTCTTTAGTGAGGGAGAATACTCTGGCACTGGCTCGAACTGGTGGGGCTTCCAACCTTCCTTGACTGAGCTGAGGTCCATCCAGAGTTGCAGGCATGTAACGTAACTGAGGCTTGTTCCCCGTATTGCGCTGCGTGTTGCTAAGGTGCTTTGAGCTTGTTAGGACACGCCTTAGCCAGGTGCCCTTCCTGACCACATGAATAACATCCAGTCATACCCAAAAGACAGGCTCCTGGATGTAGTCTCCCACATTTAGGGCAGGGAGGGAACTTGGCCTGCTTGTCTTCTGGACCTCCCTTTTAGCTTCCTCCTGTATTCCACCGTTTCCTCTTGTTATCTTTTCCCTTCCAGTGCTGCTTACTTGCCTGAGGTTTCTGACTCCCTGTTGTCTTGTCTTCCATCTTGACTAGCTTGAATTGCATTTGTTGTGCCTTGATACTGTTCAGATAGTGCTCAGCGACCAATGCCCTGCTGACCAGCTCTTCACCAGTCTGTGGTCGGTGAGTCCCACTACTCACTTTAAGTGCTATTTCTAGCTTTTCAAAGTAAAATATCTTAATTACTTCTTCTTTAAATGCCTTGGCATTTTAATAAATACCTTGTGTGCCAAAATCCCTAAAGTCTCGACTTTGGGATCTACTTAAGGCATTGGCCTTTTTCTTTCTTTTCTTTATCTTTCTTATACTTTTCTTAAACTCAAAATACTGATAGGGTATTTTTCCATATGCATCTATAAGTGAAACTAACTACGTAACACACATTCATACATAAAAGAAATCTGCACATATAAGTAAATATTTCTAAGGATTTCTCTGTTGGAGTGTATACTGAAAGCCTAAGCTTTGTAAACATTCATTATGAATAAAGAATCACATTTGGTCTAATTGTCTACATTTGTTTGTAGTTGTTCATTTAATTTATATTGTAGATAACATAGTATGTGGTGTCACATACAGAAGATGATGTTATCAGTACCTTATAAATTATAAACAGTAGCTCACGACTAAAATGGAAAGGAACAAACCATTAGAAGATCGTAGTGTAATTAGGTATTAGTTTATCTTGACTATACAATTACACTAGTACACTCAGAGTGTATTGAGTAGGACCATTAGAGGTCGTTTCTTTTATACTGACTTTATAAAGGAACAAAGACCTCAGTTATTATGGAAGTGTGTGCTCTTAATCCTAATATAATAACAAGCACATATGTTTGATATTTATTTCTTTAATTTATCAATGGGTGAGATTTAGTTCGATGAATCAATAAACTCGATAAGTTGGGAAATGGTATCACTTATAGTGTGTGTTGTTGATTATAGAAGGAAACTATGTCCTAGAGATACTAGGTTGATAATGTCCTCAAGAGGAGCTCATAAAGATTGTCATGTTAAACCCTGCAGGTGGACTTAGTCCGACATGATAATAAGGTTGAGTGGTACTACTCTTGGACTTAGATATTAATTAAATGAGTTGTCAATAACTTACTTAATTAGTGGACATTCGATATCTTAAACACAGGGAGACTAACACACTCATAATAAGAAGGAGCCCAAAAATGTAATTTGGGATTGGTGCGGTAGTTCAATGATAGTTCTCTAGTGGAATGAATTATCATTGATAAAATTAAGTTGTGTGTTCGAACACGGGATGCTTAATTTTATTAGGAGACCAAAACCAATTCCTCCTCTCGGTCCCTATCGTAGCCTCTTATTTATAGAGTTCTATACCCATCTATACCCACCTTCTATACCCACCCAATAGGGGCCGGCCAAGCTAGCTTGGGATCAAGCTAGGGCCGGCCTAGGTATAAAATTGGGTGACCGGCCCTAGCTTGAACCCAAGCTAGTAGGGCCGGCCAAAATAAATTAAAAAAGAAATTTAATTTTAATTTTTATTATGTGGTAGATATAATTTAAAGAGAATTAAAATTAAAATATCTCTCTTGTAAAAGATTTACAAAAGATTAAAGAAAGAGATTAGATCTCTTTCCTTATTTGTAGTTTGGAGAGATTTTATTTTCTCTTTAAAATTATTCACATGTTAATAAAATTAAAATTATAGATATTTCCTTTTATTAACCATGAAGAGATTTTTAAAGAGAAATTTTATTTTTAAAATTTCCGAAAACAAATAAGGAAAGTTTTAATTGTTGATTGAAACTTGTCCAATTTGCTTCCTCTTGATGTGGCCGGCCATTAGAGTTTATTTGGGAAATTTTATTTTATTTTTCTCAAATAAATCATGTCAAGGAAATTAAGGAAATTTTATTGTAAATAAATTTCCTAATTTGCCTAGGCCAAGGAATATAAAAGAAGGGGTAGGGGTGCCTTCATGAGATACAACCTCTATTGTTTTCTCTCTCTTTTTCCTTGGTGTTGTGGCCGGCCATTACCCTCTCCCTCTCTTCCTCTTGTGGTGGCCGAACCTTCATCTTTCTTGGAGTTCTTGTGGTGGCCGGATACTACTTGGAGAAGAAGAAGAAGAAGGAGAGAAAGCTAGCATCTCTTGGAGCTTGGTTAGTATTTTGATTTTCTTCTTTGGTAAAGTTCTTCCTTTGTGGCCGAACCTTGCTTGGAGGAGAAGAAGGTGGTTGGTGGTTTCTCGTCTCGGAAGATCGTTGCCCACACAACGTCTGAGGTTAGAAGAGGAATACGGTAGAAGATCAAGAGGTTTTTCTACAAGGTATAACTAGTGATTTCTATTTCCGCATCATGCTAGTTATTTATGGAAATAATACCAAATACAAGAGGCTTATGTTCTAGAATTTCGAATATGTTTTTTTGAAGTTGTGTTCTTTTGTTTCTTTCTTTTCCTTGTGATTTGATTGCTCTCTTTGGTTAACCTAAAGTTATTTTAGGAAATTAAATATTAGCTTTCTATTAAAGGTTTTGTCTAGTCGGTGGTGGTTGCTCCCATATCCAAGAAGGCCATGTGCCTCGGCACGTCAGTACTGGGAACCTTTTATGGAAATTAATATTTAATGGAATTAATAACTTAAGGAGACTTGGGTCGAACGTGTTAAGTTCCGCAGGAGATCCAAGTCAAAACCTAAAAGAACAAATAGATTAAGTTTTGGATCAAACGTGTTAAGTTCCGCAGGCGATCCAAAATTTAATTTAAAAGAACACATGGTAGCTAGGAAAAGGTTCAGACCTTTGTACAAAATTTTTGTACAGTGGAACCTATAGGTTTTCCGAGTAGCAACCAACAATTGGTATCAGAGCTAGGGTTTTGCCTCTGTGTATTTGGTATTTAGTTTAATTATGCACATGTCATACATAATTTAGGCAGGTTAATAGTAGGATGTGCTAACTCTATGGATGCAGGATCCAACTATTATGGCTTTTAGTTAATTATGTGTGTGATTGGACCCTTGGACATGTCAAGGGCAATTTATATGTGTGTGCATGATTGTATTAAAATACAGCAGGAGTTGTATTTAGTTTTATTAGGATTTTATTTTTGATCTAGATACATGTACATTCTTTTATGGAATATAGGATAAAAAATGTAAAATTCTATTTATGTCGCGGATCGAATCTTGCAAAGCGTGGAACCTTCTAAGGACCAGAGGCGCAGCGGAACTCGGAGCAAGATGGATGCGACAGGTAGCCAAATAAGGCAGCAGTTTCGGATGACAACACACGGAAGACAATTAAAGATAAAAGCCATAATAGTTAAAAATTAGATTTTCTATTTATTGCTTTTATATTGTGCTGTGTGTGCGTGTTAGTTTACAAGTTTAGTAGGCTAGCATAGTTAAAATTCCTCATTTATAAATAACTAAGTGGGAGAGGGATTTTTAAGTAAATCCCATGGTCTCCATTACTGGTTTGTAAGTGATGCAAACAAGCTTGCGCGTTGGCTCTGAGTGCCTTCCTCCATAACGGATGAGCTTGTTTGCGGATCACTAGAACAGACTTCCATTTCTGGATGACTATAGGAAGTTAATCAAGAGCGTGTGATCTTCCCCAACGGAAGGGGCATAATCTTATTAATGGACTTAGTGTCAAGTAATGGTGAACACTTAGACACATCTAATAGTATCCTCCCCAACGGAGTCACTGTTATTATTTGTGAGACCAAATAATACCAACTATTAATTTTATTTGTCAAAAAGTTAGGTTGACAAGATAATAAAATTAATGGGTTAAAACCTCCTTTTACAAATGTTGAAATTGTATACGTCCACACTAACGTGGCATACAAAATTCACGGTGTTATGAGGTGTTGGTTAATTTAAAATAGTATTGTTTGAGGAATCAATATTATTCTAAATTTAGAGTTCTGACCAAAAGTTATTTGTGATTCTTAGGATGACTTTCAACCCACTGTCCATCATACTTCAACAAAATAGACTTACTGGACCAAATTACATAGATTGGAAAAGAAACCTGGATATTGTTCTGACTGCTGAAAGCTATAAATTTGTACTGACTGAACCTTGTCCTGATGCACCCACTGGTGAATCTACCCAAGAGGAGATTGAATATCATAAGAGATGGGTAAAGGCAGATGAGATGGCGCGGTGTTACATTTTGGCTTCAATGTCAAATGTATTGCAACATCAGCATAAAGATTTACCAACAGCTTATGATATTATGAACAATCTCAAGGAACTCTTTGGTCATCAGGATAGAGCTTCTAGACAAGAAGCTATGAGAAAGATAATGACAGCCACCATGCAAGAGGGTACTCCTGTAAGGGATCATATCCTAAACATGATGGCTTATCTGAACGAGATACAGATCCTTGGAGGAGAAATTGATGGGGAAACCCAGATCGATATGATCCTCCAAACGCTACCTAGAAGTTTTGAGCAGTTCCGCCTGAACTATAATATGAATAAGAGGATTTATTCATTAGGGGAACTACTGACAGAACTTCAAGCGGCAGAAGGATTATTTCGTCAAAATTCTCAAATTCACTATGCTGAAAATGGTTCTACTTCTAAACCGAGAGGAAAGAAGAAGAAGAAACAAGCTGGTTCAGCAAAGAAAGTGAATAAATCTCAGAGTACAGGATTTAAAGCTGGAGTGAAGAAGCCGAAGGGCAAGTGCTTCATCTGCAAACAGTCAGGGCATTGGAAGGCGGACTGTCCTCGTAAGAACCAAAACAAAGGTATATCTCATGCTCTAGTTGTTGAAACATGTTTAGCGGTGTTATCTACCAGTACCGTGTGTAGATACGGAGCCATCGATCATGTCTGCAATTCCTTGCGGGGTTCCAGGAAACCCGACGACTATCTGAAGGGAGATTACCGTCTACATGGGAAATGCTACTAAGGTGACAGCTATTGGGAGACGTCTACTTATCTTTTAGTAGAAATAAAATTTGGTTTTAAGAAATTGTCTTTATGTACCCGCTTTAGAAAGAATTTAATTTCAGTTTCTAAACTGTTTTAGATGGATATTCGGTTTCAAGAACGATGTAGTTATTAAAAGAAATAAAGTGATTATCTGCTCGTGCATTAGTTGGCAATTTGTATATTTTAAATCCAATTTCTTCCACAAAGCAAAACATGGAAATTTATAACTCATCTTCTAATTCTAATAAGAGAAAAGAACCTTCAGAAATGAACCAAGCATATCTTTGGCATCTAAGACTTGGTCATATTAATTTAAGTAGGATTCAGAGGCTTATAGCCGATGGACTTTTGAGTTCATTAGAGTTGGAAAATTTTCCAACTTGTGAATCTTGCTTAGAAGGTAAAATGACCAAGAGGTCGTTCAAGGCCAAGGGGTATAGAGCCAAAGAAGTGTTAGAGTTGGTTCACTCTGATTTGTGTGGTCCTATGTCTGTCCAGGCAAGAGGAGGTTTTGAATATTTTGTCTCTTTCATAGACGATTATTCAAGATATGGATACATTTACTTAATGCGCCGCAAGTCCGAATGCTTTGACAAGTTCAAAGAATACAAGGCTGATGTGGAGAAACGATTAGGTAAAAGTATCAAGACACTACGATCTGATCGTGGTGGCGAATACCTCTTAGGAGAGTTTAGGAATTACTTATCAGAGGCTGGGATTCAATCCCAATTGTCTGCACCTGGAACACCCCAACAGAATGGTGTAGCAGAACGAAGGAATAGGACTCTTATGGAGATGGTTAGATCGATGATGAGTTATTCAGAATTACCAAATTCGTTTTGGGGATATGCTCTGGAAACAGCAGTGTATGTTCTGAACTTAGTACCTTCTAAATCAGTTTCTTCTACTCCCATAGAATTGTGGAATGGGCGAAAACCCAGTCTAAGACATATTCGGATTTGGGGTAGTCCAGCACATGTGCTGAAACCAGATGCTGATAAGTTAGAATCTCGTACAGAAGTTCGCGTGTTTGTAGGATATCCTAAAGGAACGAAAGGTGGTTTATTTTATAGTCCTAAAGACCAGAAGGTCATTGTTAGCACCAATGCCCAGTTTTTAGAAGAAGACTATATAATGGATCACAAGCCCAGTAGTAAAGTTGTTTTAGAAGAACTTAGAGAGGACATGTCTACTTCAATAAGGACAAGATGAAGTACCACAAGAGACCGCAACACGTGTCACACATGATGCACAACCACAAACAACCTCGTCGTAGTGGGAGGGTTGTGAGGCACCGAAGATTCATGTTTTGGGAGAGTCTTGGACTTGATCCGTAAACATGAACTGATCCCCATCATATAATGAAGCACTCCAAGATATAGATGGATCTTGGCAAAAGGCAATGAATTCTGAAATAGAGTCCATGTATTCTAATAAGGTCCGAAGCTTGTAGAACCACCGATGGTGTAAAAGCCGTTGGATGCAAGTGGATCTACAAAAGGAAAAGAGGGACAGACAGGAAGGTAGAAACCTTCAAAGCTAGGCTTGTTGCGAAAGGGTACACTCAGAAAGAGGGAATCGATTATGAGGAAACCTTTTCACCGGTAGCCATGCTTAAGTCTATCCGGATACTCTTATCCATTGCTGCTCATATGGATTATGAGATTTGGCAAATGGATGTCAAGACAGCTTTCCTTAATGGAAGTCTTGAAGAGAACATCCATATGAAGCAACCAGAAGGGTTCATTGAAAAAGGCAAAGAGCATCTAGTGTGCAAGCTCAATCGGTCCATTTATGGACTGAAGTAAGCTTCAAGGTCTTGGAACATCCGGTTTAATGAAGTAATCCAGTCATATGGATTTATTCAAAGTCCGGATGAGTCTTGTGTATATAAGAAGTGTAACGGAAACGTGGTGGTATTTCTTGTACTATACGTAGATGATATTTTGTTAATTGGCAACAATGTCAAGGTATTATCAGACGTAAGGGTATGGTTGTCCAAACAATTTGATATGAAGGACTTAGGAGATTGTGCACACATTCTTGGGATCAAAGTTATAAGGGATCGTAAGAAAAGAATGTTGTGTCTATCCCAAGCTTCATATATAGATACAATCCTTGCTCGTTTTAGCATGCAGGATTCCAAGAAAGGTTTCTTACCTTTTAGACATGGAGTAGCTCTATCTAAAGAGATGTCTCCAAAGACATCGAAAGAGATAGAGGACATGAAAGCAGTTCCTTATGCTTCAGTTGTAGGAAGCCTAATGTATGCAATGCTATGTACGAGACCTGATATCTGTTTTGCCGTGGGCATGGTCAGTAGATATCAGAGTAACCCTGGACAAGGACATTGGACTGCGGTAAAGCATATATTAAAGTACCTGAGAAGGACTAGAGATTATATGCTAGTTTACCAAGCAGACGATTTGCTCCCTGTGGGTTACACGGATTCAGATTTCCAATCAGATAGGGATAACAGTAAGTCTACATCAGGCTATGTGTTTACTTTAGGAGGTGGAGCCATTTCATGGAGGAGTGTTAAGCAGAAATGCGTTTCGGACTCAACCATGGAAGTTGAGTATGTAGCAGCCTCTGAGGCAGCTAAAGAAGCAGTATGGCTCAGGAACTTTCTAATGGACTTAGATGTGATTCCTGGTTTGCCCAAAATCATCACAATTTATTGTGATAATAGTGGTGCAGTTGCAAACTCGAAGGAACCACGAGCTCATAAGGCAAGTAAACATATAGAGCGCAAGTACCACCTGATACGAGATATCGTGAAGCGAGGAGAAGTTGTCATCGCCAAGATTGCATCAGCGGATAACCTGGCAGATCCTTTCACTAAGGCCCTTCCGGCGAAAGCTTTCGATCGGCATGTGGAGGGAATGGGAATCAGATGTATGGTAGAAGATATGGCAGCTTAGTCATTAGTATAAGTGGGAGATTGTTGGAGTGTATACTGAAAGCCTAAGCTTTGTAAACATTCATTATGAATAAAGAATCACATTTGGTCTAATTGTCTACATTTGTTTGTAGTTGTTCATTTAATTTATATTGTAGATAACATAGTATGTGGTGTCACATACAGAAGATGATGTTATCAGTACCTTATAAATTATAAACAGTAGCTCACGACTAAAATGGAAAGGAACAAACCATTAGAAGATCGTAGTGTAATTAGGTATTAGTTTATCTTGACTATACAATTACACTAGTACACTCAGAGTGTATTGAGTAGGACCATTAGAGGTCGTTTCTTTTATACTGACTTTATAAAGGAACAAAGACCTCAGTTATTATGGAAGTGTGTGCTCTTAATCCTAATATAATAACAAGCACATATGTTTGATATTTATTTCTTTAATTTATCAATGGGTGAGATTTAGTTCGATGAATCAATAAACTCGATAAGTTGGGAAATGGTATCACTTATAGTGTGTGCTGTTGATTATAGAAGGAAACTGTGTTCTAGAGATACTAGGTTGATAATGTCCTCAAGAGGAGCTCATAAAGATTATCATGTTAAACCCTGCAGGTGGACTTAGTCCGACATGATAATAAGGTTGAGTGGTACTACTCTTGGACTTAGATATTAATTAAATGAGTTGTCAGTAACTCACTTAATTAGTGGACATTCGATATCTTAAACACAGGGAGACTAACACACTCATAATAAGAAGGAGCCCAAAAATATAATTTGGGATTGGTGCGGTAGTTCAATGATAGTTCTCTAGTGGAATGAATTATCATTGATAAAATTAAGTTGTGTGTTCAACGACGGATGCTTAATTTTATCAGAGACCAAATCACTTCCTCCTCTCGGTCCCTATCGTAGCCTCTTATTTATAGAGTTCTATACCCACCTATACCCACCTTCTATACCCACCCAATAGGGGTCGGCCAAGCTAGCTTGGGATCAAGCTAGGGCCGGCCTAGGTATGAGATTGGGTGGCCGGCCATAGCTTGAACCCAAGCTAGTAGGGCCGGCCAAAATAAATTAAAAAGAAATTTAATTTTAATTTTTATTATGTGGTAGATATAATTTAAAGAGAATTAAAATTAAAATATCTCTCTTGTAAAAGATTTACAAAAGATTAAAGAAAGAGATTAGATCTCTTTCCTTATTTGTAGTTTGGAGAGATTTTATTTTCTCTTTAAAATTATTAACATGTTAATAAAATTAAAATTATAGATATTTCCTTTTATTAACCATGAAGAGATTTTTAAAGAGAAATTTTATTTTTAAAATTTCCGAAACAAATAAGGAAAGTTTTAATTGTTGATTGAAACTTGTCCAATTTGCTTCCTCTTGATGTGGCTGACCATTAGAGTTTATTTGGGAAATTTTATTTTATTTTTCTCAAATAAATCATGTCAAGGAAATTAAGGAAATTTTATTGTAAATAAATTTCCTAATTTGCCTAGGCCAAGGAATATAAAAGAAGGGGTAGGGGTGCCTTCATGAGATACAACCTCTATTGTTTTCTCTCCCTTTTTCCTTGGTGTTGTGGCCGGCCATTACCCTCTCCCTCTCTTCCTCTTGTGGTGGCCGAATACTTCATCTTTCTTGGAGTTCTTGTGGTGGCCGGATACTACTTGGAGAAGAAGAAGAAGAAGGAGAGAAAGCTAGCATCTCTTGGAGCTTGGTTAGTATTTTGATTTTCTTCTTTGGTAAAGTTCTTCCTTTGTGGCCGAACCTTGCTTGGAGGAGAAGAAGGTGGTTGTTGGTTTCTCGTCTCGGAAGATCGTTGCCCACACAACGTCTGAGGTTAGAAGAGGAATACGGTAGAAGATCAAGAGGTTTTTCTACAAGGTATAACTAGTGATTTCTATTTCCGCATCATGCTAGTTATTTATGGAAATAATACCAAATACAAGAGGCTTACGTTCTAGAATTTCGAATATGTTTTTTTGAAGTTGTGTTCTTTTGTTTCTTTCTTTTCCTTGTGATTTGATTGCTCTCTTTGGTTAACCTAAAGTTATTTTAGGAAATTAAATATTAGCTTTCTATTAAAGGTTTTGTCTAGTCGGTGGTGGTTGCTCCCATATCCAAGAAGGCCATGTGCCTCGCCACGTCAGTACTGGGAACCTTTTATGGAAATTAATATTTAATGGAATTAATAACTTAAGGAGACTTGGGTCGAACGTGTTAAGTTCCGCAGGAGATCCAAGTCAAAACCTAAAAGAATAAATAGATTAAGTTTTGGATCAAACGTGTTAAGTTCCGCAGGCGATCCAAAATTTAATTTAAAAGAACACATGGTAGCTAGGAAAAGGTTCAGACCTTTGTACAAAATTTTTGTACAGTGGAACCTATAGGTTTTCCGAGTAGCAACCAACATTCTCTATACTGCAAATAATAAAGAAAAGCATACTAAATAAAAGAATTTTTTTAAATACTTTCTTACTTGAAGACGGCAAGGTTGGTGCTGATGTGTGATGCTGGAGAATAGGAACTGCTCTGATACCAACTTGTAACACCCCACCCTCCTCACTACTAGTCTGTGAGGGTGGAGCGCTACTGGACTACTAACTTAACTTAATTAGAGTTGTTCACATGTAAATATCAATACATAAAACTCTCTAAACATGCAATTAGTGACAGTGGAAAACTTAAACAACTCATCCTATCATATTCACAAGCATATGTTCACAACTAACACTATGTATCAATCTAAACATGCTAAACACATATCTATTAATCTGAACATACATGAAATAATACTACAACTCAAATAAATAGAACTAATGTGCACCACAAAATAATTCTAAAACATAATTATTCCATAAGCAAATCTAACATCAAAGGAAAAATAATTCTAACATTCTGAATATAAAATCTTAATAAATTTCTAAACTAAGTCCCAAAGCTTCTATAGTCCAAACATCATACATCCATCTGCACCTCCTTGTCGCCTTCCTTCGCTATAGCTTTTCCTTTCCTTTATCTGCAGTAAGAGGAAATGCAACTATAAGCAAAATTACTTAGTAAGCGCTATCTAACTCACAAAACTCGAATATGCATGTGAATAAGAATAAATCTAAAACTGAATGCTTTAAAGGAAATACTACACATGCTCATCTAATAGAAAAAGAATCAAACATACTGAAATGCTAAACATGTAAAGCTGCTCATGCTCATTTAACAACAGTATGAAATTCTAAATAACATGCTAGCATAAAAGAAACTAAACTTGCTGAATTTTAAACTTATGTGAAGCTTATTTCTCTTGTTTAAAATCTTATACTTTTATACTTCAAAATAATAATCAATTCTTTCTTGGGCCCAGGCATAGTACCATTGCGCGCTCCCTAGTAAAACTGAGGTAGCGAGCCACCAGTTCTACAAGGGTAAAGGCCTTGGTCTTACCAGGGCCAAGACCTCGGAATTGGTCACCTGGATTTGTTTAACGACGACCTCGGAAGTCGGGTACTAGCCCCTTAAAGTAAAATACTTATTATCTTCTAATTCTCCTAGTATAGAATGCCTCGGCATTTCTTCAAACATTAGGCATGCCTTTGATCCTCAACTTCTGGAATTTGGAATCAAATCAAGACCTTGGTCTTTTCTTGCTTATACTTCTCACAAAACCATTTATGAATTCATATAAAAATATGAAACCATGCTAAGAAACTATTCTTTTAACAATTAGTTTTAGGTAGCAAGAAATCCATACTGAAATCGAAAACTACAATGCTAATCATAATATAGTTCAAGCTTGGTACCGTAATAAAAGAAATCAAACCGCATGCTTAGAAATGAAAGGTTGTCCAGGCTTGTTAAAATAACAGGAACTTGCACTGAATTATTGAGCATCACAGAAAAGCCTAAACTTTCATACTTGAATCAAACAACATGACCTAATTTGGAATACTAGGCCAAAATCACAAACTGAAAGCTAAATCTGCAGGGGTAAAAATAAGCCGATCATGCCCATTAAGGTAACATGGAAAACCTAAATCTGTGCTACTAATGAATCACACATGCATTCAAAACTAAAATAGAAACTGCTGAAACTTTAAAAGGAATCCACAGCATGCTCATCACATACACAGCAGGCATACTTAATGCATCTAGAAAAAGGTTTGCAGCTGGGAACCAAATCAAACGTATCTATTCTTCATACCCAATGCCACGGTAGGGAAAAAAAGAAACCAAAAACGCTACTCATAGCCATTCAAAACTAAAACCTGCTGAAGCTTGAAACCTGTATAAAACTTATTCAAAACTTATACTTTTATAGAGCAATAGAGATCAAGTCTGCAGGTCTAATTACACCACTAAGGGATCTAACTGAATGCTCCCAAAACCTAACAGTAAGGAAACAAGCATTAAGGTAACAGAATCCAAACCATTAATCCAAACCATTAAGGTAACAACATTAAGGACCGAACATATCCTTTCTATGTTCACGCCCATTAATCCCAGCAGCAACAATGAAACTAATTTACATGCTCTAAATTAATCTAACCCATTCTATGTTCATTGCCTAGCAACAACATCCGAAACTTGCAAGGCTCTATATGAACCGAACATGCCAATTAAGGTAACAAGTAGAAAGGTCTAATTCGAAATCAGAATATCAATCACAAGGCCTGAAGAGAATTCAAACTACCTTCTTAACCTACACAATTTACTTTCTTCCTTTGAGAATCACGGCAGCAACATCAAACCAATTCCTCCTTACAAACATGCTTCGAAAATCAAGAACAAGAAGCTAACATGAATCCGGAACAACTCTACTGCAGGTGAGGAAGCACTTACATTGGTTTCTTGGACTTATAATCCGAATTAGGCTTCTAGGGTTTCTGAGATTTGCAAGTTTTTAACTTCTTCTTCGTGCCTACAGATTCTCCTCGACGAGAGGATCGTGATGGCGGAAAGAACTCTCATATTTGACCCTTGGCCGGCCGCCGGAGATGCAACCTAGCTCCGGCTTCGTTTTTGCCCGAGAGGAGTCGCCGCTCAAAATCGGGATCGGGAGAAGGTATTCCCTCTTCTCCTTTACTTAACCCTTTTTATACTCAAGTATTTTCCGATTCTGTTATGGCTTAAGACCAATTCGTTATTGATTTGTTCACAAAACACCTGTTGAATGCTTGGCTATCGCGGTTTGCCTAAGTCTTGGATCGGGTCGGAGGTCGCGGGTTTGAATCTCGGCCAAAACTCTTTTATACTTAATATTTTCTGTTTTCTATTACTACTTAAGTTTATTTTGCTATATATTTAATTAGCACCACCCTGCTGGGTTCCTGATCATCCGAGACAACTTAAGGCTTTGCTTAACCGGAGGTCTCCGGTTCGAACCTCGGCTCAACCTCTTTATTTTTGTAACTTGTTTCTTTTGGTAAAAATACCAAACGAACTCCAAAAATTACATAAAAATACTCTAAAAATTTTTAAAAATCTCTAGAATATTTATAAAGTATCTCTAAATATTTTTAATTACTATTAGGACTCAGAATGAGGAAATTTGGGTTGTTACTGTAGCAGGTCAGAATCTCAATCCCGACATGCATGGTACAAGTTCTAGTTATCCTCCACCAGTTGAACAAATGTTTACTACTTATACATCACCTTTGGAGGAGGTAGAAGTACCAAGTGTTGATGAAACATATATTAAATTTCAAGAAGTGTTGAGTGTTGCTGATGAACCATTATGGGTTGGTTGTAACACTCACACAAAATTATCTCTCACCGCAAGACTGTTGAATGTCAAGGCTGAGTTTAATGTGTCAAAAAATTATTTTAATAAGTTTGTGCAAACTTTTGAAGAGGCATTGCCACGTGATAATATATTGCCCAATGATTTTTACAATATGAAAAAACTTATTAAAGAATTAGGTCTTCCAGTGGAAAGAATTGATGTATGCAGAGATGGTTGTATGCTATATTGGGGAGATGATGCAGATGCTGATGTTTGTAAATTCTATAATCAAGATAGGTACAAGACCATCAGAAGAAGTCAACAACGACGTAAATCATACAGTCAGTTGTTTTATTTTCCTTTTATTCCTGGGTTACAAAGACTTTATGCATCAAAGGCAACTACTAAACATATGACGTGGCATGCAAATCATCAAACATAAGATGGACTAATGTGTCATCCATCAGATGCAGAGGCGTGGAAAAATTTTGATAGAACATATCCAAAATTTGCAAAGGAGACTCGAAATATTAGATTAGGTCTCTGTGCTGATGGATTTGCTCCATTTGGCAAATCAGGAAAAAATTATTCATGTTGGCCAGTTATTTTAACTCCATTTAATCTTCCACCTGGGATGTGCATGAAAACATCTTATATGTTTTTAACATTGGTTGTACTTGGGCCACAAAATTCGAAAAAGTTAATAGATGTTTATTTGCAACCTTTGATTGTAGGATTGAAACAATTATGGGATGAAGGTTTTCCTACATACGATGTCCATACTAATCAGATGTTTGTAATGAAAGATTCTCTTCTTTGGACCATAAATAACTTTCCAGCTTATGGTATGCTATCAGGTTGGAGTACTGTTGGGATCTTAGGATGCCCAATATGCATAGAGAGATCAAAATCAATCAGATTGAAACATGGGAAGAAGCCGAGTTATTTTGATTGTCAAAGATAATTTTTACCACTAAATCATAATTTCAGAAGGAATAAAGATGAATTCACTAGGAATAGAATTGAAAGAACACCTCCTCCATTAAGATTGATAGGTCAAGATATTTGGTACAGAGTGTTATACTTTTCATCTGTTATTGAAGACCCACATGATACAACATATGATTATGGAAGTACACATAAATGGACAAAATGGAGTATTTTTTGAGATTTGCCATATTGGTTTAGTCATTCAATACATCATAATCTTGATGTAATGCATATTGATAAGAATATTTTTGATAATCTGATAAATACTGTGATGGATATCAATGGGAAAACCAAAGACAATCTCAATGCAAGAAAAGATATGCGACTCCTTTGTAAAAGACACACTTTTGATGTCGATGAAAATAGTAGGGGACCAAAGCCAAAGACAGTTTATACATTGAATAAGGATTAGAGATGTGTTGTTTGTGAATGGTTGAAATCAATGAAATTTCTAGATGGTTTCATTTCTAATCTTGGAAGATGTGTCGATATGATAGAATACAAATTGATTGGTATGAAAAGTCATGACTGCCATATATTTATGCAAAGGCTTATTCCTATTGCTTTTAAGGAACTATTACCAATTTTTATATAGGGTACAATTATAGAATTAAGTATTTTTCTACATGATATTTGTTCAACTGTTTTAAGACACTCACACATGGAGACGTTAGAGAGAGACATTCCAATTATTTTGTATAATTTGGAAAGGATATTTCCACCCTCATTTTTTAATTCCATGGAACGTCTTTTGGTTCACTTGCCATACAAGGCCAAAGTTGGAGGACATGTCCATTTCCAATGGATGTATCCATTTGAAAGGTAAAATTTTCATCTACTATATTTCAACAAATTGAATGCATAAAAATATACTCATTTTATTATATAATTAATCTAATATAATTTATTTTATTACAATCAGATTCTTATATCATTTGAAAAAAATCAAAAATAAGGCACATGTTGAAGCATCTATTGTTAATGCATATATTGTGGAGGAGGTAACAACTTTTGCATCATATTATTTTGAGCCTCATATTCAAAGCAAACGACAGAGAACAGGAAGAAATGATGAAGGTCCAATCGATCCCAATATAAACGCATTCTCAATTTTTAACTACCTTGGTCAACCAAGTGGACCATGTAAGGAGAGATACTTAACTGCTCAAGAATGGCGGGCAGCTCATACATATATTTTACTAAATTTTCCAGAAGTATCGTCATATTATGAGTTAGTATATATTTTTAATCTTTTATATTTCTTATGTTGTAACTTTTAGTGTTACAATTTAAATTTTTTATCATAGGATTTTTGAAAACTTATATTCTGGTTTATCACCACAAGAGTTTGATCGCTTATGCGAAGAAGAATTTACACCATGGTTCAAATTATTTGTAAGTAGTCAATTTAAATTTGAATTTCAAATATGAATGTTTGTAATAATTGTCAAATTTGAATTTAGGTTCATGATAATCAAACTCAGATTGAGCAAGAATTGCTCATCCATCTAGCATGGGGTCCGAAAGCATTGGTACTCACATTGCCAGCATATTTCATAAATGGATATAATTTTCATATTCAAGAATATGGAATGGGAAAGACTACGATGAATAGTAGAGTTTGTGTTAAGTCATCCAATGATGGAGATGCAAGAAATAATTTTTATGGCTTACTGGATGAAATTATAGAGGTAGGATACCCTAGCCCAGAAATACGAGTTATTCTATTCATGTGTCGCTGGTTTGACCCTATCAGAGGGATGAAGGTGCATCCATGATATAATTTGGTTGAAATAAATCATAAGAGATTGTATAAAAAAATATGAACCACTTGTGCTGGCACAGCAAGCAATTCAAGTATTCTATGCTTCATATCCTAGTTTGAAACATGACAAAATTGATTAGTGGGATGTTTGTAAAACGAAGGCACGAAAAAAAATTGAGGAACATTGGGAGGGCATTGCTTATCAACAAGAGAAAGTTACTAATACATTTCATATAGAAGAATATATTATTCCAACATTACAAGATCCCACTGGAATAGTGATAAACATGGATACAACTGAAATTGATGATGATGATGATGAGGAGGAGGAGGAGGAGGAGGAGGAGGAGGAGGATGAAGACTTTGAGTTTTTATAATGAGTAAGTTTTGTTATCTTAATATAATAAATTTATGATATTTTCAATTTGCAATTCCCAAAACTCATAACTCAATTAGTTTATTCGTCTCAATTATATACAAAATTGTTTCATTTTTAAATTTATATATCTTATCTGTTAATACTCTGT
The DNA here is from genome assembly GCF_018446385.1 of Zingiber officinale. Classification (NCBI taxonomy): domain Eukaryota; kingdom Viridiplantae; phylum Streptophyta; class Magnoliopsida; order Zingiberales; family Zingiberaceae; genus Zingiber; species Zingiber officinale. The sequence goes on from NC_055989.1 coordinate 22,810,665, forward strand.
ATTTTTTTATAGATAATTAGAAGTTATAACTTATCGTCTTCTCGGGGGTTTGTGGATTCACTTTTTTCTTAGGAAATATGGTAAGCTTTTTTATTTCATATTATTTATTATGCAACAAATTTGTATTAAATTTTTCCTATGTTTGAATTTTCAGAATCTCTTTCAACGAGGTGGTCGCAGAAGGAGAGCTTAGCATACAACACCTACAGATACTGTATCTATGCCCCCATCTAATCAGGCAGACACTACAGGACCGTCGCATACACTTTCAACAATACCTTCCTGTGCACCATCGTCTTCCCCTTCCCCTTCAGCTGTACCTTCACCGATCGAGTCCCCAGTAGCATCTTCCATTCCTTCCCGACATTCGATTGCTGAGAGGCTAGACACTCGAGAGATTTTAGCCCCTTGTGGAGATTCGTAAGTAAATTTAAAATATTTTATTTTTTCAACTTCCATAATTATTTAACATGTTTTTTTGTAAATTATAATTGGTTTGATAATTCTGTCCATATTATTCACAAGATTAATCGAATCATGAATAACCATTGGAGAGGGGACTCGATGAGTTATACTAGCACTCCAGCACCGACTAGAGAGTTATGGTGGAGTGAATTTAGGGTATATCTCATTTGTTTTATATCTTAAATGAAAGTAAATATATAAATAATTATTATTTTTTCTATTATAGCGATTATTCACTTGGGACATGAGTGATGAGATGGAAATAAGAAGGATTTTCATGAAAAAAATGTCGCGATCACATTCACCATGTACTCAATCATGCGAAGTCAAAGGGGAAAAACCACCATTCATCACTGAGGAAAACTAGATAAGGATTACCAATTATTGGGAAATTGAGGAGTTTAAAACAAGAAGTCACAAGAATAAAACAAATCAATCTTTTAATTCTGGAGATATGTCTGCTACATATACGGGAGGATCTATCAATATTAATGAGCATAGACGTAGATTGGTAATTTTTTAACACTCCCATTATTTTCTTAATATATTTGACACTATTTAATTATCTTTAATCATCTTTTTTTAGTCCAAAGAACCAGGAAAGGAGCCTACATTTATAGAAACTTTTATCCGCACCTTTCAAAAAAAAGATAAGACTTGGAGCGGGGGCAGAGCTAGAGCAATCAAGGTTTGAATAAATTTTGGATCTAAATTTATAACTTAGCTTCTATTATTAATGTACCCACTATAACTTTATAGTCTTGCGTTCCAAAATTAATGTTATTATAATTATATTTTATTTTTTATTATAATACAGGAGAAATATGATGAACTAGAGGCAGCACAGAGATGTTTTGGTTCTGCTAGTGCAGATATGGAGGGGTCTGAATTATCTGTTGGTATTGATTTAAATTTATGGCTACAGGCGAGTTGAGGGTCAAAAAAGGAGGAAAGATATTTGAAATGGGTTCTTTGAGTAGAACCCATAGAGTTGGCCATATATCTTCTTCCTCCTCACAAACCCAGCATATGAATCACTTGTTTGAAGAGGTTTCACAGTTGAAGGAGATTTTAAATGAAAGGGATGAAGAAATGAGACAAATGCGCCTAAATCAGGAATTGATTTTGTGACATTTTCAGTTAATTTCTGCTTCAAGTCAGAATCCTCCTGGTGATGGAGATGGTGGTGATCATGATGATGGAGATGGTGGTGAATCTTAGTTAATTTATGGTAAGTTTTATATTAGAAATTTTTCAGCATGTATTGTTATAGTTTCTTTTATATTTTTATTTTACCTTGATACTTTGCATGTTATGCAATGTTTTATATTTTTTATTTGTCTACTACTAATCTATGCAAATTTAGTTATATATATTTCAATACTTTTATTATGTCATAAACATTTGATACATGTATTTTTGATTACATGGTCTATACATTTTTATAACTTTTAATTAAAAGTTTTATTTCATGTGTGTTTCATGCAAATAAGGATAAATGATTTTTTTTTTGTTATCTAATTCTTTGATATATTATGATAACCATGTATTAGGACACATCATATGTAACACCCACTAAGCTTTTAAGATAAATATGAGATTGATGAATTTGCCTTAGAAAAATATTAGTAGAATGTTGAACCAAAAAGAAATAAAAATAGGGAGTGGTCAAGGATTGAACCTTGAACCTCTCATGATGTAAATGATAGGATTAATGGGTAATAACCAGTTGGGATAGGAATGATATATTGATAGCAAAGGAGGGAAACTCATGATAAGGATGAGAGTAAAAGCTAGCCAAAAGAAAGCAAGAAAAGAGCAAGAGAAAGGCAACTGGTCTTCCTTCTTTTCTCTCCCTCTTCCTCTTCCTCTGCCGTGACTTAAAGAGGACAATTAAGGGGATTCATTCCCCCTTGTTTCATCATGAATGATGAGAACAAATAAATAAATAAAATAAAAAAATAAAAAAATAAAAAAGGGGCTAAGGGAGAAGGAAAGCAAAAACCAATTTTGCTACCTCTTCCCCCTTAACATAAAAGGGAGCATGTAAAGAGAAGATTTTATTTTTCTCTCATTTCTCTCATTGTCTCCTCTCCACCACCGAGAGCCTCAGCCCCCTCTCCTCCATTTTTGGCCCCCAAAACAAAGTTCCTCCTAGGATACAAGGAAGGCTACCAAGGGAAATCAAAGGAGGAGAACAAGAAGAAGAGACCCTTTCTTCCATCACCACACTTTAGAACCACAAGCGAAAAGGAAGTAAGTATCCCCTCACCTGTGGTACAAGTGGTTTTAATGTGTTTTTGGATTTTATGAGGATTTTAAAACCTAGAAACAAAGTTGTGAAAATTCGGCCAAAGAAAGGACTTGTTGATCCTAGGAATGTTTAATATAAGCCTTGATTCATGATAATTTTTCTATGCTTTGTAAGAAGGTTTTCTCTCATATTTTTATATATATGTGATGTTGGATTAGAGATGTACCTAACCCTAGAGTTTTGGCCAAAAAGGTTTTATAAGGGCTAGGGAATTTATTTGTTTACCTAACTTGCATAAAACCCTCTAAATAAATGATTAAGGATCCATTATTGTTTTCTTACTTGAAGGTTACTTGGAACCAAAAGTACCCCACTCACAAGTTTCGGCCAAGGAAGGGTTTAGGGTTAGGAAGACTTTGAATTTAAACTCACCATGTTTATATGATAGAATATAGAGTTTCTTAAAGAGTTGCATGCTTGTATGTTGATAGAAACTCATGAACATCACTTTTAATGTTTCGGCCATGGTAAGGTGGATGGTTTAGAATAGCTTAAACAGATTTTTTTTTAACATGCTCAAAACCTCCATGACAATAAGATATGAAAGTTGTTTGATGCTCTCATGCTTAATTAGAGTATAGGAAAATTGGTTACATGATATATGATAATTATGACCACAAGGGTCCTAGCTTGTTTGTGAACCAAACTTATATGTATAGTTTCTTTGATATTTTTGCCACAAAACTTGTTTAGGTTTTCCATACTTTAGGCCACCTAAAACCTAGTTTAAAGACTTGGAAGGTTTCGGCCAAACATATGCTATGAGATAAAGAAAGGAAAAACCTAGGAAACCTAAGACACAATTTAAATGTATGCTTATAGTGCTTGACTTTGATACATGTTATGAAATGTGTTATGACCTTCTATGCTTTTATGCCATTTGAATAAATTCCATGCTTGATGAGGTTCGGTCATGTAGGGTTTAAATACCTAGAAACCTTAAAATTTAGACCTCATGTGTTAAAGATGCTTCTTATGAAATTGAGATAACATGTTGATTGTGTTCACATGCTTATACAATTAACTATGATTCAAATGGACACCTTAAAGTCTCGGCCATGAAGGGATACATGCCTTAGAAACCCTAGAACTTACATTGAACATGCTCATGTCACTCTCCATGAAATATGAAATGTAGAAAGCTAAAAATTCACATGCTATATGTTGTTAGTGACCTAAATTGATGCTAAGGGAAGTTTCGGCCATGACCACTTGTATGATGCCATTTATAAATTTATACATGATGTTAGAGTAAGTTCACATGCTTGTATGCTTGCTTGAAAACCTAAATGAGTACTTGTAAGTTTCGGCCATGACATAATTTTAAGGGCTTAAAGGATTTAGGAACTAACTCAATTGTGTTTACCATATTCCTTGAAACAAATGCTATAAATATGGTTAAGGTTTCCATGCTTTATGTCATTTAGAACCTTGTTTCACACTTGTTAAGGTTTGGCCAAATGAGGTTTAAGGACTTGGAGAACTTAGAGTCCAAGTAAATCTTGTTTATAATACTTCCTATGAAAATAATATGTGGATGAATTAGGTTCTACATGCTTGGATGTTGTTTAAAACCTGAATTGGCACCTAAGAGGGTTTCGGCCAAGATAAGAACCCAAAGGATTAGGAAGCTTAGTACCCAAATTAATCATGTTACATTGTTCCTTATGATTGGATGAGCACATGATACACTTTTATGCTTAGACATGTATGCTTGTGAGCTATACAAGATGAGAATTTCTATGATATGTTATGAGTTCAAAATATGCATGCTTTATGTTATGATATGTGGGTAAATTTTACATGCTTTGATGATATGATATGAGCTGAAAATATGCATGCTTATGTTATGATATGTGGTTAAATTATGCATGCTTTGATGCTATGTTTAGTGCTTAAAATATGCATGCTTTCATGATATGCTATGTGGTTAAATTATGCATGCTTGATGATATGCTTTATGCTTAAGATATGCATGTTTTTATGATCTATGCCTAAGTGATGCATACTTTTATGGTATGATGTATGCCTAAGTGATGCATACTTTTATGACATGATGTATGCCTAAGTGATGCATACTTTTATGATAGGATGTGTGCCTAAGCGATGCATGCTTTTATGATGTATGATATGTATAAGTATGACATGTACTTTACTTTATATGGCTTGTACCAAGGGTGGGCTCCATAAGCGCCCCGGGGTCGATGGAATAAGACTCGGGCCTCGTTAGGGATGGGCTCCTAAGTGCCCCTAGGTCGATGGAGTAAGACTCGGGCCTAGTATGTTGCCTTGTAGGGTTCAAGACTTGCTACCTTGGACCTACATAGGTTGCGCGCAATATGTAAGTGGTACATAGCCGGGATCCCCTTTAAGTTGAGATTATGTTCAAGTATATATGTAAGAAGAAATGGTTTTAAAGATCATGAGACATACACATGTTTTTCGGATACATGTTTTTCAAAATCATATTGCATATACCTTATGATGATTTATGATATGCCATGGTTAGATATGATTATGTTATGTTCCATGATATGTCCATGTGTAGGATATGCCATGACTCCTTATGATAATATGCCATGATTAGATACGATTATGTTATGCTTCATGCTATGCTTTACGCTATGATATGCCATGACTAGTTATGATTTCTTCATGTTGCATGATATGCTTAAAAGAGTATGTTACATTATGTCATGACTAGTTGAAATGATGCCATGTTGAGACATTCTTTGATTATACTATGATTTTCGGTTTTAGTGAGTAGGAAAGGAACTTACTGAGCCATGAGTGCTCACAGCTTACTGTCCTTGTACCACAGATAAAAGAAAAAGCTGGATGAGCTAGAGGAGCAGCAGGAGAGGCAAGTAGATGTGTGTGGCAGTGGCTAGGCAACCAAATAAGAACCTGCTTTAAAAACTTTTAAAGAACTATGCTTTGGTATCATGAATTGTAGTACCGTATGTGTGACTTGATGTTATGTTTCTACTAATTTTGATATCATGTTATTGAGGCCATGATAGTGTAGTTCGGATTTGATGAAAGGGAAAACAAAAGAAAAGTTTTTATTAAACTAAGAGAATTATTTTAAGTCTTCCGCTGTTTTAAAAAGAAAAATTTGTACATAGAGTATCGTAGCCCCGTCCCTTAGGGTTAGCAGGGAGGGCGGGCGTTACATCATATCCAGATATTGATAATTTATATAGTGTGCCACAAAAACTAGATAGTAGAATCATATGCATTCATTATTGAAATCCTTAGTTAAGAGAATATCTGCACTATCAAATGATCAATTGGATGAATAATTTTAAAAGCATAACATAGCATAGTGACAGGATGAGGACACAATTGATTTGGACAAGACGTTTAACAAAAGAATATATAGGTATATAAGAAAAAAAATCTTTAGATTACAATAATGGATTTTCTTATTCTTGCTGGTATGAACTGATGATATTACTGTATTAACGGTGTAAAAATCATTTTATGTTAAAATTCTGCAGTCCAACTATTTTACTTCCTCTATATTTATTTGGTTAATCTTTCCTAGATTTCTTGCTTCTTCTAGCTATGAAACCCACTGTTTATGTTGAAGTTCACTTTGATCTTCTAATGGTTAGTAGTTTTTGTGCAAAGTTGAAGCTCACCTTGAAGAGATGAAAAAAAAGGAATTGGGGTAATTGAAGCAAACTTATCCCTCTCCGATGAAAAAATTGTTCTCACTTTGGTTGATTTGTTTATCCCTCTCTGATCTTTAAGAGAACAACCAAGATTTCCTTGTAGCCTTTAGGAACCATAAGGAAATTTAAAGAATGAGAAAAGCAAAGATAAAGGCAAGGGGAAATGACATTAAAAAGTTAGTTGCATAAGTTTTAGATGTCTTATTTCAATATGATAACATTGATATGTTTTAGATTTTTTTTTTATTATAAATGTTAGTTATAATTTATTTGTAATTTAACGCAGGAAAAGAAGAACGAAGAATGAAAGAAGGCACACGAAGCTTCCGAAGCATGACGATTAGTATTTTATTTTATGCTTTAGATGCTTTCAGGTATTTGTTATTTGGATTATGAGTTGTTGAATCAAACTAGTTCTTGTTTTGATGTGTAAATATGATGTGTGTTGAGTTGACATATTTGAATGTTGATATGGGATGTGTCGTTTTTGTTGTTTTTTGGATGTGTAGTTTTGTTTGTTTGGATGTGTATAAATATGATGTGTGTTGAGTTGACATATTTGAATGTTGATATGGGATGTGTAGTTTTTATTGTTTTTTGGATGTGTAGTTTTGTTTATTTGAATGTGTATAAATATAATGTGTATTGAAGTTTGACTAATATATTTTAAATTTGGATATGAGGATGATAAGAGATTTATAGATCAGATTATGTCATAGTGTATTTGATATGTAAATAGGATAAAGAAAATAAAAATGTAGAGAATTTTTGTTTTTTTTTATTTTGGGACAAAATTTGGGACGAACTAGGGTTCGTCTCAAATTTGAGACGATTTTGGATTCGTCCCTAATTAGGGACGAATTCAGGTTCATCCCGAATTTGGGACGAATCTTGGGACGAATTTGGATTCGTCCCAAAATCTCACACCGAATTACCCATGTTCATCTCAAACTAGGGATGAATTGATTCGTCTCCAATTTGGGACAAATTTGGGTTCGTCCCAAAATTTGTCTCCAATTTGGGACGAATTTGGGTTCATCCCAAAATTCGGGTTTATCTTCAATTCCCAAAGTTCTTCCTAAATTAGGGACGAGTTTTCATTCATCCCGAATTTGGGATGATCTAGTTCATCCCGAATTCGGGACAAACCAGATTCATCCCTAATTCAGGACGAACCTTGAGAATTCGAGTAAACCCAGATTTTGGGATGAACCAAAATTTGTCCCAAATTCGGGACGAACCAGAATTTGTCCCTAATTTTGGATGAAAATCTATTTTTGTCCCAACTTTAAAGACACTATATGGTGTATATTTGCAACAAATTTTGTGACGAAAATTATAGTTCGTCGTGAAATTTGGGATGAATTATTTTTTTTTGGTTGCAAAATTTAGCAACGACTGATTTGGGATGAATTTTTTTTTTGTCGCAAAAAATTTTACAACGAAATTTTTTAGAAAATTCATCCCTAAAATCCTATCTTTTTGTAGTGAAAGCTAGTTATCTAGATAATCAAAAGTTGGTTGGAGTCACGAACAAGCTAAGGAAGGTGAGAGAGAGAGAGAGAGAGAGAGCAAGAGAGAGATCATTGAGAGAAGTTGGAATTAGGAGATGATTCTAGGATTTCAGTTTCACTATAATGATTATAAAGACCTAATCTATGTTTAGTTTCCTATCCTCAATGTTTATTTATGTAGGTAGACTATAACATGGTATCAGATGTGAACTTTTAGGACTACACCAGTGTATCCGTTCTAATTCATCATCTACTTTCAGAGTGACAAATCTGAGGAATTATTTTCTTAAGGAGATCTCTGTCACATGATCCCACAACCCCCGAATTGCCTTCTGCTACTATATGGTAATGAATTGGAACTTATCCATTAAGATTTATGAAAGCCTATTGCTACTCGTGGCATACTAATCTACTTTCATAGATGACTTTCCACATCTCAGGTTTCTACCAATCAGAGGATTGGGTTCTCCTTTCAGTTCATCCCTGCACCTTATAGGATACGAATCTTATACTTTTGGCATCAAGATCATGTGTATATAGTAGGCACGAGCCACGAATATATATATCATAGAACATAGAAATGATCAAATGCATAGTTCATGCAACAACAATCACATCATATTTATTCCCTACTCCTAGAATTTGGAGGTATAGTCTATAGAGAATGAAATACAACCAAGAGGGAAAGAAAATAGCAATTTACAACTCAATACACAAGATAGAGAGAAGAGAATGTTTATGAATGCGTTGCTGGTCTTCTCAAATGAAATCCTTGCTCCAGAGGTGGACAGATCGTCGAGATGGATAAAGACGGTTGCTCTAGGATTTCCCCAAGAGGGGAAAACCCTCTCCCAAGTAAGGGGCCAGAGCCTCTTGGTTGAAGATGATCGAAGGAGGGTTTTTTTGGCCCTTTATATCTTCCCCAAACTGTCTAGATCTGCTAGATTTATATAGCTCCACCAAAATGGGTTTTTCACCCCTTAGACCCAATTTTCTTGGATTGAACCCTAAAGCAAATTTGTAGAGATTGAGATTATTTACATTTCGATAGGTTGTTTGACCTTTAACTCCAACCGACCTGAATTTTATGTTCATTCAAAGTTTGGTCTGTAGTTTTGGACCGGAGGCTAACACGACCCCATGATAGCTGGCATGGCTGCACATGGTTGGCTATGGAAAATGGCCAAAATTGACACGGTCATGCATGCCAACATGACCAGGCCATGGTGAAAGCTGTTGGCTTCCTTTGAGTATTGTTTTATGCTTGATTTCTTCTGTATGAACTCTCTCATGTCATGGGGCACGACCCTAGCATGTTTCTTGTTTAAAACATCATTTTGAAAGTCATTTGAAAGCATTTTTTCATGTATTCTTTGTGTGTTTGGCTCAATGATGCGACATATCTAGTCCGTGTTGAGCCTTTTTTCTGCTCCATTCTTCATCTTTCTTGGGCGTAGGAGCATGCTCATGTTATGGGACATGGTCAAAACATGCTCCTTGTTCTAATTTTACGTTCCAAGGGATTTATACTCTATTTTAACTCCAAATTCATGTCCTATCAATAAAAATAAATAAAGATTAGTTCTCCAAAATAAAAATGTAAAAATAACAAAATCACATAGAAATAGGTTGCGATAATGTAAATAATGCTCATGAAATGAAGGTAAATGTACGACAAGCAATGCCTAGAAATATGAATATTCTATGCTTATCAATTTTTAATGGAGAAAATAATACAAAGCATCTAGTTTTATCATAAAGCATGGCATGCATAACAAATAAATGCATAAACAACAACAATGAACCTGATTGCAGCGGAAGAGTCATTGTCGTAAAGTGTTATCCTTGAGATCTCGAGATCCTACGAAAGAAGAAAGAGAGGTCTTTTGAAGGAGCTAGGGTAACAACGCTGAAAATTTTCATCAATTGGAAACAAGGAGTTATGTCTGATGTCCTAATTCAATAGGGACCAATCTAATATATAACATATCTACATCCGTTATCAGCCTATCAAAAACCTAAAACCCAATAAATCAAAGTTATATCACTTAATGAGCTACTTGACATCTTGACCAACTAAGATATTGATCAAACATCGAAACCCCCAACTCGAGTCAACTTGAGCTTGGTGAACTTGATCAACCTTGACTAAGGGTCGATTACATCAACATAGATATCAGACAAGTTATATGCTTTAATTAATTTTATATGTTCGTGATAATTTTTACTATATATATAATTTTATTGTTGAACAAATTATATCATTTGACAAATTATTGTTAAACATATAAGTTAAATTGTCTTTATAAACTCAATAAATTAGGTGCTAGATGAATTAAAAAAAAAAAGGATAAGATCAATAAGTGATCAATTTAGAAAACTAAATGGGTTGAATAAATAATAGCAAAAGATGATTACACTCACTCCAGACATCTCTTATAGTTCATCCCCATATTATATGAAGAAAGGTAAAGCATAGGATCAGCTTATAATCGATCGTCAAATGATAAAAGAATGAGAAAGATTTTTTTCCTTGAGGATATATGTCCATTGGGAATTGAACCCTTGCCCCCATTTAGTAAAATAGGATGAAAAAATTGAATGATATAAAGGTAAATAGTTAAATAGTCATAATCAGAATGACAAATGACACTATGACAACATCCAAGCAGGAGATAGTGGAGGAATTTATAGACTATTATGTAAAACTACTATGGACAAAGGGAGAGATTACCAGATTTGATCAAAAGATGTTTGAGACAGGACCAAGACTTACACACCAACAAGTTGAAGAACTTAGCAAAAAGATAAACGACAAGGAAATCAAGAAGGCACTCCTTAGCATAGGAGATGCATGATAAACCCCTAGGGTAGAATGAATATTCTACTAGATTTATCAAGTCAATATGGGATATTATTGAAGAATAATTTAGCTCAACGGGAATTCTTTATATCATCAGCCTTATTGAAGCTAGTAAATTATACAATCTTAATGTTGGTTCCAAAGTCATCGACCTCATGCACAGACAGTTGAGGACTATAAATTTATTTCATGTTGTAATGTATTCCATAAACTGATCTAAGGAGTCATTGTAGGTAGATTAACTATGATACTAAACTCTATCAATGACCGAGCTGCCTTTGTAGGAGGAAGTATTGCGGAGAACATTCACTGAGCACAAGAAATGCTCCGTCAATTTTCTAGGGTATCTCCAAGATGTATCATCAAGGTGGATTTAAGAAAATATACGTAACAATCAGTTGAGATTTCCTAAATGGTGTCATGCATGCTTTGGGCTTGGACCATATATACCTTCATAAGATGGGTAATGCAATGTGTAACAACAACTTTCCATTCCATGACATGCTAGGCTTTTAGGCCATCCATCATAAATACTTTTCGATTTATCCTTACAATAGGTAGGAGATTTTTGTAGGATCAAATCAATCGTCCTAGATTTGATATTATCTAATTTATCATTTTTTTTCTATGAATAAATGTTGTCATAGTTATTCTTAGATAAAAAGGACTCGGACAAGGTGATCCAGTATTCCCTCTTCTTTAATATTCAGTTTGGAATACTTCTCTAGAATAAAGAAATTGTGAATTTCAAAGTTAGATTTCAACTACCATCTAAAATGCAAACAAATTAAAATTACTCTTTTATCCTTTATGAATGATATATTGCTTATGTCCAGATGCAAAATAGTATGTCTATGAGCATTTTAATTCAGGCTTTAAAAGATTTTGGATTTGCTTCAGGATTGTTAGTAAACCTAATGAAGTCAGCTATTTATACAGTAGGTGTTATAGGCCCTAATTTGGAGGATATTTATGTTATAACACAAATATCTCAAACATCTATGTCATTTTGTCACTTGGGAGTGCATATAGTAACAACCAAACATAGGGTTATGGGGTAAATTCCTAATTTAGTCCCTCATTTTTGATGTGGTCCCAATTTTGTCCCTCATTTTTAAATTGTCCCAATTTAGTCCTCTAATTTTTGAACATTTTCCCAAATTGATCCTTCCATCCAAATCCCTATTAAAATAGAAGGGAAGATTATTGAAGCAATGTACTCTTAGGTTTTGATATTTGGGCAAAGAATTTAAGTTAGGGTTTATATCTGCATTAGATATGAGCTGTTAAGTGTGCAGGTGATATGTGCAAGGAAAGACCAAGTGCGATCTTGGTAAAAGTGAAGTCCAAGCATGGGAGTTTTGGTGGTATAAGCCCAAGCTTAAGGCTTGGCCATATAAGTCCAAGTGTGACTTGGCAAGGTGAAGACCCGGAGCAAGGGGCTCTTAACAAAGATGAAGTCCCAGAGTAAGAAGCTCCTGGCAAGTGAAGTCCTGGGAGAGAGGAGCTTCTTGGCAAGGATGAAGACCCAGAGGTAAGGAGTCTCTTGGCAAAGGAATACTCGATAATAAGGACAATGCTGAATGAAGCTCTTTAAGGCAAAGCGTGAAGGATGGAGAAGTATCCAAGCGATGCAAGGATGATGGAGGAGGCTAGAAGGCAAGGTCAAGGTTGTGCAGGCGAGGATGAGTGCATGAATTATTGTACTCAGGGGTAAAACCCTAACTTGGGGTTACGAGTCGACTAGTATATGTCTCAATTGACTGGTAGTTGAGAACCAACAAACTTGGAATTGAATTCTAGGATTTGTGGTTCTAGGGTTACTAGTTGACTGGTCCAGTCGATTGGAAGTAAACATAATACTTTTGTTTGCTCAACCCTTAAAGACCAATCCACTGATCCATGGTGAGTAGTCGATTGGAATCGAGCTATTAGGTTGTAACAGTCGAATTCCACAGAGGTCAATTGACTGGTAAGTATGACAGTCGACTGGTGGCAGAAACACAACTTGGGTATTTCCTCCCAAGCTCTATATAATGGAACTTGTATTGGCTAGCTTTGGCGACAAAATTAGAGGTGGTTAACCCCTAATAAAGTCTCTAAAGCTCAGAGTAATTCAAGAGTTCTTGATCGTGTTTGTGGTGAGGTTTCTCCACCGACAAGGAGGATTGAGCTAGTTAGAGATATATGGATTGAGGGATAGTCCACCTTACGAACAGACATAGAGTAGGAGCATTATCTTTAAATGACGTAAACAAATGTGTTAAGCTTTATTTTCTGTCTTCTTGTCTCTAGGGTTAGCTTTCATATTTGGTTGTGTGTATTTCCGGTGCCCTAACAAGTAACGAAGTGGGTGGCCATCTATTCACCCCCACCCCGCCCTCTAGCTGGTGATCAAGGCCCCAACAATTAGTATCAAATCTAGGAGTACTCTTGAAGGATTAACCACCGAAAGGAGCAAGTGTTAGAGGAAGAAGGCGATGATTTTTAGAAACCGTCCAATACCAACAAGTGGTATCGCAATGGAGTCCGAAGGAGCACTAGGTTGGGATATCTGAATTCTACCCCCATACGGGCAAGGAGATTTTGAGTATTGGAGAAAGCGATTGGGGATATGGTTCCAAATGGATTGGAACCATTGGATCGCATTAGAAGAATCCTTCGAACCTCCAACGGACAAGAAGAGGAAGCGTCTCTAGCTAAGATATTGGAGTGAGGGGAAAATGTAACAATCAGAGGCAGATAAGGAGGTAACTAAAATCTTATTAAAATTATTGCCTTCTCATGTATTGTCTAGTGTAGGTGAATACAAGAATGCAAGTGACCTATAAAAAAAGGTAATTTCTTTTAATGAAAATCTTATACAAATCCAAAAAGTGGAGGATCCTAAGGAGAAAGATTCATTAGTCTAGGAGGAAGAAGAGGATCATTCAAATATTGAGACGTGTTCAACATCAAAGAGGAGGAGAAGTGGAATCGTCCACATCTTCGAGCGAAGATGAAGAGAAGCAATCCAAGATAGTGGAGATCTTGGAAGTTCATCCCTCAACCACCTCTACCAAGAAAAGTGGGAAGGCTCATATCAAATGCTTTGAATATGGAGAGATAGGACAGTACAAGAGTAGGTGCTCATTGCTCAAAAAGATGAGGTAAACTCTAAACTTAGTAAGGTTGATTTAGAAACTAATGTGAGTTGTAGGAATAGAGTCAAGAAGAAGTGGCACATCATGTACTTCACGTGTGGTGAAAGGGGACATTACCACACAAAATGTCCAAGAAGGGGAGAGCTCATGAAGATGGGGAAATTGAAACAATAGAGGAGAAATAAGCCATGTAGATGCTCGTATCAAGGGAGAGCTCTAAAGGTAATGGGGAAGGTAAACCCTAATTTAAAGTTTAATTCAAATTTAAATTCCTTCATGCATGTTAGAAATAATGTTGTTTATTTTTTCATGCATAATTATGGTTTTAGATATAACAAAAGGAATAGAGTTAACATGGTTGATAACCCTAGGAAATCAAATTCAAAGGTTAGACCCTAAGGAAAGGAAGGGGGTGGAAAATCTATGCATTAATCACAAGAAGGAGAGACACATGCCTAGGAAGGGTTGATCAAGGAATGCCCACGATGGATAGGTTGATTCTAGGGTTAGAAATCTAGAATTAGAAAATTAAGTCTTGAAGTCAAGGCTTGAGGACTTAGAAAAAAACCTTGAAATATTCAATGTTGAATCTAAGAGTTTAGGTTTAGTATTGGGTAGTCAAAGACCCAATAGTTATAGATCTAGCTTGGGATACTAGTCTTCATCAAACAAGGGTAAATGGAAATTACCCATGGAACACTTTGGTGGAAATGCAATAGTAGAGTCAACTAAAATCAAGGAAAAGTCATATGCAAGGGTTGCATATTACTATGGCAAGAAGAAGTTATTCAAGGATAAAAAATCTAAGAATAAGTCAACCAAGGATAAATCATCAAAGGTTAAGGATAAGAAAAATTAACCAAATACAAGGTGTCTAAGGTTAAGAGAGTAAAGTGGTTAGGTCAATTGTCACCCGAGGTGCATCATTATGGTCTAGCCATAACAGATGAGCCACCTAGGAAGGTGTCTAGGGTTAAGAGTTCTAGGGGGAGCTCAAAGAGTCAATTTGGCCCCCATAGTCAATGAATCTCAATTGGACCTTGCTTGGGATTCTAGATGGATCATAAAATGTGACAAAAGGTTTTAGCGATGGAATTGAGTCTCTAATCGAATTGGTTGACACAATTACGATGAGCTGCATGCATGAAAATATAAAATGTGATTCATATTACATGAAAATTGATTTTAGATGTATAGATGTCATATAAACTAATGCTAGGGATGTATTATGATTTAGTATGGGCAGATACATCAAAAGGAAGCCAAAACTAGGACATTAAGTGAAGGTTCAATTGAACCATTTAGATAGTTTTGAGTCTATCTTGGGATCCGAGATATATATATTTTTTAAATATATTCTTTCCTAGTAGACAATGGTAAAACATACTTCTCCACCAAATTTCCATTCTTTCATTTTCGCTGTATTTTACTCAATCAAACATTTTTACAAAAAGTGTGAAAAAACCACAAACGCTATTAACCCTCCCTCTGACACGTTTCGATCCTACAATTGGTATTAGAGAAGGATCGCTTTGAATCGGTACAACTACCGTTCGAGTATTTTTTCATTATTTTTTCGTCCATTTTTCATAAAAAAATAAATTCTTACACCTTTTTTCATTTTCAAATTTTTACCATAAGTCAGAATTGGTCTAATAACCTCTCTTAACAAATTTGTCAATTCGTCAAATTTTTTCTCGAAATTGGTGCAGCACCATTCGAGCCACTTTTCCTGCCTTTTCTCTTTTATACCACACTACTAATCCAAGACTAAGTCTTGGAACAAGTTTTAGTGTTATTTGTCATTGCAAGATTTGCTTTTCAAATGTCTTACCAAGAAGGCTATAGCACTGCATGCCCACCACTCTTCTTCGGCGAAGATTTCAGCTACTAAAAGAATGGAATAGAGTACCACTGTAACACCCATAAATTTCCTCTATTTAAATAAAGCAAAAAGAAGTAGAAGAAGAGAAAAATAAATAAAAATATAATCATAAATGGCCTGGGCTAGGATTGAACCCTAGACCTCTTACCAAGAAGGCTATAGCACTGCATGCCCACTACTTTTCTTCGGCAAAATTTTCGGCTACTAAAAGAGCGGAATAGAGTACCACTGTAACACCCATAAATTTCCTCTATTTAAATAAAGCAAAAAGAAGTAGAAGAAGAGAAAAAGAAATAAAAATACAATCATAAATGGTCTGGGCTAGGATTGAACCCTAGACCTCTTACTTGAAATTAGTTTAAGTAGCCATTAGGTGGTGGTAAAGCCTCAAATTGGAAATAGGAAGCAATTGATTATAAGTAGATTGTGGGTGAAGAGATGCTTCAACTTCCACTTGGTATAAAAGGGAAAGGAAGAGATGAAAACCTAACTTTTCATCTTCCTCTTCCTTTCCTCCCTAGCCGAATTTCCTCTCCTTCCCTTTGCAATTTTCGGCCAAGACCCTAGGGTTCCACGTTTTCAAGATTTCCAAGGGGAGAATCTAAGAGGAGGATTCTCCCAAGGAAGTGGTACACGGGGGAAGGTCTATTCGGAGGGTGAGGCATATAAGAGAGGTCGTTCTCCCTAACCCTTACGGTGTAAGAAGTAAGAACTAGTGAAAGGATGCAAGTATCTCTCACCTGCAGTATGAGTTGCTTCGATGTTACATGTTATGATATGTTTTTAAGCATGTTAAGGAAGATACAAGTTATGATATGTTTATTGCATGTTAAAGAAGATAGATGCTATGATATGTGTTATGATATGTAAGAGACCCTCCAAAGTTTTGGGATTAAGAGCATGTTTAGAGTATCTTGAATTTCTTCCCATTTAGTTTTAGGGCTAAGAAGCATATTCAAGTGCTCTAAAGTGCTTCCCTATAAGTGTGGGGGATTAAGCACACATAAGGTGCTTGTTTAAATGACAAGTAAGTGCAAAGTATAAGAAAGCGATATTTAAAGAAAGTATTTTAATTTGATGTGGCATTGTACTGGACACAAGGTCCATGGGTGGGCTCCTAGATCACCCCTAGGCCTCTAGATCGCCTAGTAGTACCTTAATAGTTTTGGGATTAACTACCTCGGATCTTATTAAGGATGCGCACAAAGTGGTACAATGTCGGGCCCAAAACAAGTTGATTATTATTTTCACTAGTATGAAATATGAAGTTTTCCAAAGTTCATTATTTATTTAAGTGAAAGCATTATTAAGTTTGGGAATTAGAGACTATAAGGTACAGTATTGATGAACTCTATTGTATGGCAAGGTTTATGGTTTTCATTACATGTTTTCAATACAAGCATGGTTTTATGTTAACGTCTCATGATAATCATATATTAAAATGTTGATGTTTGCATGATGAGTCTATTTAAAAATACATGCCATGTACATATTTCCAAATTATGGGTTTTAGCATGAGTAATTATTGAGTGCATGTTTTGTGTTCCTTCAAGCAGTTTTACAAAGCATGTTTTCCCTTTTTAATGCATTATTTTGTGAGTAGATGGTACTTACTAAGCATTCGCTTACAGAATTACATTCCGTATACTGCAGATAAAGGTAAAGGAAAGCTCGAGTAAGAGGAGGCAGCATGAGCGGTGTCTGGGTGTGTGTGTGTGCCGGAACAGTGGAAGAAGATCATGGGATTTGTGATAATGTATTTTCTTATCTCAGCTTTACCTGAACATTGGTAAAAGTCATGTATGATGAATTTATAGTTTGGTAGTAAATAGCGTGTCAAAGACTCCCCCTAAAGTAGTGAGATAGAATGGTAAGCCAAGGAGGAGACCAAAGGGGAGAAACACTACATTAGTGTAGCCATGTGAGACCCCCGCACGGCCGTGACACTGCCGTGTGGAGTCACACGGCCCCAACCCTCTCCCTTATGGCCAAGGTGACACGACCGTGTGACCCACACGGCCGTGCACCTCTTGCTCTCAGCCAAGGCGACACGGCCGTGTGGTTCACACGGTCGTGCATCTCTTCCTGTCGGCCAGAGTGACACGGTTATGTGGATCCACACGGCCGTGCACCCTTTTCATCTCGGCCAAGGTGACACGGCCGTGTGGCTCACACGACCGTGCACCTCTTCTTCTCGGGCAAGATGACACGGCCGTGTGGATTCACATGGCCGTGCCCCCCCCCCTTCGTCTCAACCGAGATGACACGACCGTGTGAGCCACACGGTTGTGCCCCTCTCCTTCTCTGTCAAGGTGACACGGCTGTGTGGAGTCACACGGTCGTGCCCTACTCCAGCAGGGAAGGCCTTACACGGCCGTGTGCCACACACGGTCATGCCGAGACTTGGGTCTAGTAAGGTACACGACCGGTGTAACGGCCGCCCTTCTTAACTCTAACCTAAGGCACGGACATTACTCTTTTAAAACCTTCTAAAGACTTCGTTATATGCACATTGCTCGAACCAAAAATCTATTCTGAATTTGTTTCGACTGTTAAGTCATGTTTTGGAGCGAAGGAAAGCTGAGATAAAGTCTAGAGCTACTAGAAGGTCTGGGCCGTGTGGCCCTGACCGACCGTGTAGCCTTACCCGAGAGGGAGCTAGTCGGAGCCATGTGGTGATGACCGATCGTGTACCATACCAGACCCGAGTCTGGGCACGGCCGTGTGTGGCACAAGGCTGTGTAAGGACTTCCCTGCTGGAGCAGGGCACGACCATGTGACTCCACACTACCATGTCACCTTCACAGAGAGGTTGAGGGGCACGGTCATGTGGCTCACACGACCGTGTCACCTCGGTTGAGACGAAGGGGGGGCACGGCCGTGTGAATCCACACGGCCGTGTCTGTTGGATCGTGATCGTTCGATAGAGGGGGGGTGAATATCGATTACGAAAATTCATCGAGTAAACGCAGCGGAAAAGTAAAACAATGCAATGCTAACACAAGAACCAATTTTACTTGGTTCGGAGCCTTTGGAGACTCCTACTCCAAGGCCTGCACACAAGGGTGCTTTCGTTGGGCAATTCACTAGCAATTCGAAGAATGTTACAATAAAGAATTACAGGAATGCTAATAAGAAAATTAATACCGACAAACTGAAAAGAAGTAAACTGAAGACAGGGCTTTGTCGGAGTAGCCTCGAGGCGTCGCAGGAGCACAGTAGAGCAGTCTGAGAGTTCTGAGTTGTTGTTTTGAGCTCCGCCTTTGACCCTCCTTATATAGGAGGCTCGGGACGCCCCAGATCCCTTCCGGGCACCCTGGTCTGACGTGGTAGTCCCAACCAGCGAGCTCCACATGTCAAAGTCGCGTCCTGGATAATTTTTGCCTCCGGCCGCCCGGATCCCTTCCGAGCGCCCGGACCTCCTTTCTCCAGAAAATCCTTCTCTTGTAAGACAAGGTTAGTTCAAGGCAAATATATAATGTGTAACCTGTAAATCAAAGTGTTAGCACAGTTTATAAGTTCAACAAAAAAGAGTATAACTTAGATTTTGTCTTTCCGAGACCGGAATCTAGTCACGATCTCGACTTAGATATCCGAAATGGATCTAAGCCGGATCGATGCCTAATGTTCCCTTCCCGGGAACGCGTCCTCACATTCACTCCCTTCCAGTGACTTACCTTTACTCACCTACCAGACGTCCGGTCATCTCTTCGACCCGTCTGGACTTCTCGCCAGCTATCCGGTCAACCCTTCGACAAAGCTGAACTTCGTGCCAAGCGTCCGGTCAGCCCGTCGACCCGCTTGGACTTCGTGCCAAATGTTCGATCAGCCCGTTGACCCATTTGGACTTCGTGCCAAGCATTCGGTCAGCCCGTCGATCCTCTTGGACTTCGTGCCAGACTTCCGGTCAGCCCGTCGACCTATCTGGACTTCGCCTGCACACTTGGTCAGAGTGTTAGATAACGACACACCTAACTTAACCTAATTTGTCATTCATCAAAACCTGAGTTAGACCGTTAGTGCTATCCGCACCAACAATCTCCCCCTTTTTTATGGAATGACAACCTGGTTAAGTTAGTGAAAAAATTATGCAAGTAACAAAACCAGCATGATTTTTAAGGTTTAAGTTAGTTTTTAACTTTGACATTTAGTTAGTTTTTAACTTTGACATTTTTTTTGCTCTAACTTAACCACCAATCCCTCCCCCTTTGACATTCATTAAATAAGGACAAAAGTCAAGCAATCAAAAATATAGAATACAGATAAAGTAAAAGTTGAAGAAATGATGTCAAGTCAACTTGGGGGAGTTTTAAATGTCACAATATAGTAACTTAACTTTTGTAACATAACTAAGTTTTGAAAAATACTTAATTTAGCAATCTAACTTAGTATATTTTGAGTAATTCTTGAAGATGGAATTTGCCAACTCAAAGAGAAAGTTTTTAAAAGCAAATAGCCAAGTATAAGTTTAGGGAAGTTAAGTTTAAGTTTCAAACATATGTGTTTAAGTTTCAAATTTCAAGAAATTAAATTTTCAAGCATGTGTTTTTAAAACCAAGGTTTCAAAATCAAGGTTTAAATTTTCAAAATGAGTTTCAACTTTGAAACACTTTTCAAACATAAGTTTTCAAAATCAAAATTTCAAAGCTAAGTTTAAAAAAATCTACTTTTTCAAAACTAATTAAAATTTTTCAAAATAAGTTTGTAAAAGAATCAGTTTTCAAAACCTTAGTTTATAAAATCCAATTTTAAAACTTAGTTTATAAAAGCTAGTTTTCAAAAAAAAAATTCAAACATAATTTTTCAAAATCAAAATTTCAAAGCTAAGTTTGAAAAATCTACTTTTTCAAAACTAATTAAGATTTTTCAGCACTAAGTTTGTAAAAACTTCAAATTTCAAAACCTTAGTTTCAAACTCAACACTGAAAAAATTTGAGAAAAGACATTATTTTTAAAGTGGAGAAAATAATTTTGGTGCTAAAAGTAGGTTGATTTAATCCTCCCCCTAAACCTGACATTCAAAATAGCTGTCTAACCAATTAGGTACTTACTGACTATCAGAAGATAGCAACTTTCACTTGGTTAGTCGAGTTAAGTGCATTGTAATCAGTTAGTGATTGACTAAACTTAACTTGATCAATGTCTGTTTTGTATTTAACGCCCAGACTTATGCCGATGCACTGATATAAGCATCTTAAGTCCAGGCAATCTGCCTATGCATCTCACCCCTTTCTATGTTCGTCAATCACAAGCAAAGTAAAACTAGGGTGTTGGTAAGATGCTCAAATGTTAATCCTAGGGGTACATGATTTCTAAGGGATTGACCTAGTCTAAGGCTAAAAATCTTTTTGAAATTCTACAAATAGGAAAGTTTTGAAAAACAATTTTAACCTAGGATTTGAAATACTCATTTTGAAGGTAGTTTAAATTTTAATGATCCTAATCTATTAAATTAAAGAAGAATCAAGCACATTTGAAATGATAATCAATAGATCAAGATGTACTACAAGAGCTGTAATAGAGTCATAACAGAAATATATAACAAACACAACTACTGAGATGATGAAGGAGGTGGTCCGAACCCTAGAGAACAAAGTAGTGCCAACAGCTCAGTATGTCAGGTCCGATCATCCTCTCGTAGGTCTCGTCACAGGTCGGAGATCTCCTGCCGCACATCTCGTCGTAGATCGGAGTCCTCCTTTCGCACCTCTCGTCGTAGGTAGGAGACCTCGCGTCGTATGTCTCGATGAAACTCGGAGGACTCCTGTTGGAGGCTCGACATAGCTCTCTCTAGTCCGGATACTCGATCGGCTAGAGTGCGAGGAGCGGGACGTGGGGCTTGAGTTGGTGCAGGAGCAGGAGCAGCCTCGTTAGGAAACAGTGCGAGAAAAAACTCATCCTGCTCTGCCTCCTCCTACTGGGCATCTGGGTCGGGCTGGTGTTGTACCCCCTCTACCAAGACATGATACCCTCACCATCTATATGAATACCAACTAGGGAAAAGTTCCTAGCTCCTATAACATCAAACTCGGTCATATAGCGGATGTCACCTCTGGTGACATCAATGTCCAAAGAGGACATATATGCTGTCAGAATGTGACAGTAGGGCATATGAACTCGCCCACTAGTGACGTATCCGACTGAGTAGATAATGGTGGAAAAGATATGTAAGTTGATGTCAATATTTAACCTATGACACAGGGCATAGAGAAGAAAAGAGTGGAATGGACGCATCACCGCGATATCGCGAGTGCTCAGTGGTAGAATGTAAAAGACTAAGACCCTATAAAGGGTGTAGTCCTGGACTCGAAGGGCAACTGACCTAAACTGGGTCATAATGGGTAATCGCTCGCCCCCAAAAAAATATGAATAAATCGTATCAAGAGTAATATGCGAGTAGAGATCTCCAAATGGTAGATCCCTGGGAGGATAGCACTGAAAGAGACAGGTAGATGGCCGTAACTCCAAAAAGTCCCGGATGGTAGTAGGGGATAGTGCGATATCAGTGCCAGCTGCCCTAGTAGTATAGGTAAGGTCGTTTACTTTCACTAAGTTGTTATAAAATTTGGCACACAAATTTATGTTTACTGGACTAGTACATTCAATAAGGTTCCGCAAGTTATAGTGGTTTATAACCTCTATAACTGGAACGCGAGAGCGTAAAAAGAACGCTCTATCTACACATTTAGTCCTAATGGCCATATAAATGGTCGACTCAAACTTAATCCTAAGCTCGTCAGTGGGAAACCTAGGGTCAATGCTAGGAGTGGAGGGTCCAGCACCAGATTTAGAACGTTTTCTAAATTATGAAGCAACAGTATACTAATTAAAAGAACAAACATGCAACAACTTAAAAAAAAAATTAATCAGAGAATAAGAATTTTACCGAGGAGCCATCGCAGAATATATGACGACCCCGGTTGATTCGCACAGCGTTTTAATCGCAGAACGAAGTAAAATTTAATTTTAATCAATCTCGTAATAAAGCTCGGAAGGAGCCTTGACGTGAGTGAAAGATTTGTGGTGCGAGAGGAGGGGGCGCCACTACCCCCTATATATAGGGGGTTCCGGGCACCCGGATCCTTTCGGGCACCCGGGGTCAAGTGGGGCGGGGCGCCCAGAGTCCCTTCCGGGCGCCCCGGGTCAATATACCAGGGGCACCCGCCCTTGGTTTTTGACTCCGTTTTTTTTTTTATTTTAGTTTTAATTTTTAAAATGGTTTTTAAGTTAAAAAAAATTAAGTTAAATTTTTAAAATAATTTTTAAGTAGAGAAAGAATAATTTTTAAAATAAATTTTTAAGTAAAAAAAATTAAGTTTTAATTTTTTAAAAAAAATTAAGTTCAATAATTTTCAAGTTAAAAAAAGTTTAATTTTTAAAATAAATTTTTAAGTGAAAAAAATTTAAGTTTAATTTTTAAAATAAAATTTTAATTTTAAAAAAATTTAAGTTTAATTTTTAAAATAAAATTTTAATTTAAAAAAATTTAAGTTTACTTTTTAAAATAAATTTTTAAGAAAAAAAATTTAAGTTTAATTTTTAAAATAATTTTAGAAAAATTTAAGTTTAGTTTTTAAAATAGTTTTTAAAAAAATTAAGTTCAATTTTTTTTTAAGTTAAATTTAAAATAATTTTTAAGTTAAAAAAAATTAAGTTTAATTTTAAAAATAATTTTTAAGTTAAAAAGATTAATTTTTAAAAGAAATTTTAAGTAAAAAATATTCAAGTTTAATTTTTTTAAAATAATTTTAAAGTAAAAAAAAAATAAGTTTTAATTTTTAAAATAATTTGTAAATAAAAAAGATTTAAGTTTAATTTTTAAAATAAATTTTTAAGTTAAAAAAAATTTACGTTTAATTTTTAAAATAAAAATTTAAGTTTGATTTTTAAAATAAAATTTTAAGTTAAAATATTTAAGTTTAATTTTAAAAATAATTTAAAAGTGAAAAAAATTTAAGTTTAATTTTTAAGATAAAAAAATTTAAGTTTAATTTTTAAAATAAATTTTTAAGAAAAAAAATTTTAAGTTTAATTTTTAAAATAATTTTAGAAAAATTTAAGTTTATTTTTTAAAATAGTTTTTAAAAATATTAAGTTCAATTTTTTTAAAGTTAAATTTAAAATAATTTTTAAGTTAAAACAAAATTTAAGTTTAATTTTTAAAATAATTTTTAAGTTAAAAAAACTTAATTTTCAAAATAAATTTTAAGTAAAAAATATTTAAGTTTTTTTTTTCAAAATAATTTTAAGTTAAAAAAAATTAAGTTTTAATTTTTAAAATAATTTTTAAGTAAAAAAGATTTAAGTTTAGTTATTAAAATAATTTTCTAAGTAAAAAAAATTTAAGTTTAATTTTTAAAATAAATTTTTAAGTTAAAAAAAAACTAAGTTTAATTGTTAAAATAAAAATTTAAGTTTGATTTTTAAAATAAATTTTTAAGTCTAAAATTTTAGTTTAATTTTTAAAATAATTTAAAAGTGAAAAAAATTTAAGTTTAATTTTTAAGATAAAAAAAAATTAAGTTTAATTTTTTTAAAAAAATTTAAGTTTAATTTGTAAAATAATTTTTTAAAAAAAATTTAGGTTTAATTTTTAAGTTAAAAAAAAATAAGTTTAATTTAAAATAACTTTTAAGTTAAAAAAATTTATGTTTAATTTTTAAAATTATTTTTAAACAAAATTTAGTTTTAATTTTTATGTTTAAAAAATTAAGTTTAATTTAACATGTTAATTTAAATGATTTAATTTAATTTGATTTAATTTGATTTAATTTAATTTTAAGTTAAGTCCTTAGTCATCTCACCCGATCAATGTTTTCAATCAGGGAATCTTATAATTTTGTGAGATCAATTAGATTCAATTTTAGGGTTTGTTTTTAACTTGTGTTAGATTCAGGTTTAGCTTTGGGTTCAACAAATAGGCGTTTTCTGGATAAAGTTCTGAGCTATGGTGAGTCACTTGGACATCATTAGAGTACCATGCCTTCGAGGTTTTCCAAATAGTCCTATCCACTGGACTTAGTACAAAACCTTGATCTAACTGGTTAGGATCCATAAAGGGTAGCTTCGGTCAGTTCCACTTAGCCAAATGCACCAGGTCGAAGTCATATCTTCCTAGACATACATAGACTAAGCTTCCCTAACGTACTATCATCCAAAACTCCACCAGTACCATTTTTCAAGTTAAACTTGAACCCTTTTTAACTTGTCCTAATTACCCTATCGGGTAGGTTGGTTAGGGTTACCCTGCCGGGTAGGTTAGTTTTGGAGGTGCCAGCTATTCTGGAGCCTCCCCCTGAATTAATGGTCGTTGATTTAATTTTTAGTTCTAGGTTTATGTCTATTTCTTTTATAATTATACTTTACTCGGTGATAGTTTAAATTTTGGTGAGTTCTAATATATTTAGATTTTAAATTTTTTTGTTTAGGTTTGTATTCTGGTTTTTGATTTGGTTTATTTGACTTTACGTAATATATTTTATCTTTAGAGATATAATATTGGTTAGGTCCTATTTGTGTGGTTAAACACGCTTTCGGAACTCAGGCTTTATTCGTTGGTTTGTATTGGGTTATTAATGATTTAAAGGTTTTATTTGACTTCGACTTATATCCGAGTCCGATTTTATTGTAACTGTAACGACCTACCTTCTACTACTAGGCTGTAAGGCGAATCGCTACGGTTTTGCTGTGCTAAGCTGCGCGGAAAACTGATCTAATTTGAGTTTTTGCTAATTATCTGATTAATGTTAACTCTGACACTAACATTCCGGGTGTACCTTGGAGTTGTACACATGCTAGGGGAGGTATTTACAACTGGTAACACCCTCCGGATCGATCCACAGTCCGATCTGCTGATACTGGTACGGTCACAAGACCCTGGGTCGGTCGGCTGTCCGATCCCGAAGCTACATCGCTTCTGTCCCCAGCTGGATCGGTCTACCGACCGATCCAGGAGTGTCCTGATCGGTCGGCACGACTGATCCAGGTATGTCTGGATCGGTCGGCTGACCGATCCAGGCACCTGGAAATCGGGGACTCACTACTGTGTTGTACTGGATCGGTCGGCTGACCGATCCAAGTACCTGGAAATCCGGGGACTCGCTATTGTATTGTCCTGGATCGGTCGGC
This sequence comes from Zingiber officinale, assembly GCF_018446385.1. Taxonomy (NCBI): domain Eukaryota; kingdom Viridiplantae; phylum Streptophyta; class Magnoliopsida; order Zingiberales; family Zingiberaceae; genus Zingiber; species Zingiber officinale. The sequence goes on from NC_055989.1 coordinate 22,836,657, forward strand.
TGACCGATCCAGGAGGATACAGTAGCATACTGTATCTGGCTGGATCGGTCGGCTGACACAGCCAGGCCCTGATCGGTCGGGAGACCGATCAGAGTCTGATTTCACCCGGGGAACTCTGATTTCCAACACTTTGGCGTGCCAAAACCCCACACAACATCTAACTAATGCATCATAAACTATTCTAACAACATGTAATAACATTTTAATGACATAAACTAGTAATCTAACTTAACATAGGGCATAGTTTAGGAATTCATGGCAACACACAACTAAAAGTGCCTAGAACATGAAAACCAAAACCAATAAATAAAATGCTAAAGTAAATGCTAAAGAGTCTAATGCTCAATTTGCTACGTCCCCTAAGGACCTTTGATTCCAGTTCCATACACACACTTCCTCATCTGCATTGACCTCCAGCCTCCACTGCTAGTCCACTTTTCCTTTACCTTTATCTGCAGTATAAGAAAAGTAGTATCTGTAAGCTAACAAGCTTAGTAAGAAACCATCTACCTCACAAAAACATGCGACGATGCAATATGATTTTTAAAGCATGCTATTTGAAATAAACTGACTAGGCTAAACATATAAACATGGCATATGATCATACAAGCATAGCAATAAAGAACTGAACATGAGCTATCATAATGTGTAAGCAAGGAAGAGCTAAACTGAAGCTAAACTGGTACTTAATTCAAACTCAACTAACATAACTGATTTTTATGAGTTTTGAAAACTAATACATAGTAAGTGAAAATACATAATCATGCTGTTTGGGCCCGGCAGCTGTACTTGCTGTGCGCGCATCCCTAACTAGACCCGGGTTTGCAAGTCCCGAATTTAGTAGGGTTAACTAGGTTATCTAAACCTAGGGACGACTGTGGGAGTCCAACCCAATGGATATCTGATCCAGTACAGTGCCACTGAAAATAAAATACTGAATATAGCTAACTGTTTTAACTTGCTGTTTCTAGGTTATCTGAACCTAGAGCTAGGTTATCTGAACCTAGAGGCGACTGTGGGAGCCCACCCATTGGACCGTAGTCCCATAAAACTGAACTAAACTAATGTGCTATTTTAAATGCTTCTAATGCATTTAACTGAGCTTTTAAACATAACTGAGGTGGTATTTAGCTACACTAACATTTTACCGAACACTTGGTGTGCTCCAACTCTCTCCTCTAATAGGGAGATCACCTCTAGGCACCCGACAACGTCTAGAATCTCCAACTAAAGGAGAACAACGTGTCCGGCCCGTCTAGAGGTGCTCAACTAGATCCCTAATCCTCGAGGAGGGTTTAAACACACCCTATGTGCCGAAAAACCTGCATATAGCTAAAACTAATGCGTAGGAAACCAAACGGAGCTATTATACCGCAGGTGAGGGGTTTCTTACCTCTTGATCGTAATTTCTTACGATTCTATTCGCTAGAGTTCCGGTGGAGATGATCCTCTCGACGATCCGATCACGTCTTCGCGTTCCTCTCGCGGAGAAGAACCTCTTTCGTGTTGGAGTCGTCGCCGGAAGATGAACCTATGGACCCTTGCCTTGGTGTGCCGTGCGTGAGGAAGAGGAGAAGGAGGGAGAGGCGGCGGTGAGGTTTTGGAAGAGAAAAGTGGCGTGAGGTGAGGAGGTGCCGAACCAAAACTTAAACCAATCCAACTTAAGTTATTTAATTTATATTAAGTGGATACTAGGCCCAACTCAAATATAAATATAAATGTTTCCCTTCTCTTTCAGCACGGCCCTGCTGGGTTCAACTGGTTACTAACATTATCCCTTAAACCATAGGTCTCGGGTTCGATTCCCGCCTAGGCCGTTTTCGTTTATACTTATTTTTTCCACTTCCGCTACTCGAAAAATTCCGGAAAAATATCTAAAAATTCTAGAAAAATCATAGAATATTTATAATGCAAGTTTGAGAATTTTTGGGCGTTACAATCCCCCATACCTTATAAAAAGTTCATCCTCGAACTTAGAACAATTCTGGGTACTTCTGTCTCATGCTGGCTTCTGTCTCCCAAGTTGCCTCTTCTGCTGTGTGACTGTGCCAAATCCTTGTTCCGTAATTTCTTTACTGCTCGGTCTATTATCTGAATAGGCCGACTATCATAGCTGAGGTCTTCGCGGATCTGTACCGACTGGGGCTCAATCACCTGGGTGGCATCTGGGGTATGCTTCTTCAGCATAGAGACATGAAATACGTTGTGGACAGCTGACATTTCCTGGGGTAGCTCTAGCTCTTATGCTACCTTGCCCACTTTTCTGCTAATAAGGTATGGTCCCACATATCTGGGACTAAGCTTGCCCTTCTTTCCAAAACGCATCACTCCCTTCATGGGAGCTACTCTGAGGAACACTGTATCCCCGACTGAGAACTCTAAGGGTCTGCGCCGTGTATCAGCATAGCTTTTCTGGCGACTCTGAGCTGTCTCTATCCTCTGGCGGATCTGCTGTATAACTGCTGTGGTATCTGCTACTAGATCTGTCTGAAGCTCTAGTTCCTTCGGTTCACCACTCTCATACCAGCAGATTGGAGATCTACACCTCCGCCCATAGAGAGCCTTGTAAGGTGTAATGCCGATAGTGGCCTGATAGCTATTGTTGTATGCAAATTCTGCTAGACTCAGATATTTGCACCAACTTCCTTTGAAATCTAGGGCACATGCTCGGAGCATATCTTCGAGTACCTGATTTACTCGCTCTGTCTGACCATCTGTCTGAGGATGGAATGCTGTGCTGAACTTCAGCTTCGTGCCCAACGCTGACTGTACACACTCCCAGAAGTGTGATGTGAATCTGCTATCTCTGTCTGAAATGATGGTCCGTGGGACTCCATGTAATCTGACGATCTCCTGGAGATACAGCTGAGCTAGCTTTTCCATGGAGTAGGATATCTTGATAGCTAAGAAGTGGGCTGATTTAGTCAACCTGTCGACTATTACCCAGATGGCGTCAAAACCATTCGTGGTTCTTGGTAGGCCCACTATGAAATCCATAGAGATATCCTCCCACTTCCATTCTGGAATCTGTATAGGCTGCAGAACTCCACCTGGTCGCTGATGTTCCGCCTTGACCCTCTGACAGGTGAGGCAGATGCTAACATATCTGGCGATGTCTCGCTTCATCCCGGGCCACCAAAAGCGGTTTTTCAGGTCTTGATACATTTTGGTGGAACCTGGATGCATCGCATAAGGAGTCCTGTGAGCCTCATCTAAAATCTGTCTCCGTAGCTCCTCCTGATCTGGAACACAGAGTCTGTCACCAAAATATAACACCCCGCTATCGGACACTCTGAATTCTCTACTTTCTGATTCTGCTAGCCCTTGCTTGATTTTCTGAATTTCAGGGTCCTGCTCCTGAGCTGACTGAATATCACCAAACAAGGTGGACTCTAAGGTCATAGTAGAGAGCTGTCCCACGATGAGCTCGAGACCGAAATCTACTATCTCCTTCTGTAGGGGCGGTGACATGGCTGTAAGAGATAATAAGGTAGCACTGGATTTTCTGCTAAGGGCATCTGCTACCTTATTGGCTTTCCCTGGATGGTAGAGGATGTCTACATCGTAGTCCTTGACCAGCTCAAGCCACCTGCGCTGTCGCATGTTCAGATCCTTCTGAGTAAAGAAATACTTCAGACTCTGATGATCTGTATACACTCTGCACTGAGCTCCATATAAGTAATGTCTCCAAATTTTGAGAGCGAACACTACTGCTGCAAGCTCAAGGTCATGAGTAGGGTAATTCTTCTCATAATCCTTTAGTTGTCTGGAGGCATAGGCGATCACCTTGCCATTTTGCATCAGTACTGCTCTTAGTCCCAACTTAGAGGCATCACTATAGATGTCAAAGCTGCTGGTGTCGTCCGGTAGAGTCAAAATGGGAGCACTGGTCAATCTCCTTTTTAGCTCGCTGAAGCTGTTCTCACAGTCCTCTGTCCATTGAAATTTCTTGTTCTTTCTGGTAAGAGCTGTCAGTGGGGAGGCTATCCTGGAGAAGTCCTCTACAAACTTTCTGTAATATCCTGCTAATCCCAGAAAGCTCCTGATCTCGCTGGCGTTCTTAGGTCTCTTCCAGTTACTTACTGCTTCTATCTTGCTGGGATCTACCATAATACCATCCTTTGAGATGATGTGGCCCAGGAAGGACACCTGATCTAGCCAAAATTCACATTTCATGAACTTGGCATATAGCTGGTTCTGCTGAAGGGTCTGCAATACTAGTTTTAGGTGCTCTGAGTGTTCTTCCTGAGTTCCTGAGTAGATAAGAATGTCATCGATAAACACAATAACAAACTGATCTAAATACTCCCTGAATACTCTGTTCATAAGATCCATGAATGTAGCTGGAGCATTTGTCACGCCAAAAGGCATGACTACGAACTCGTAATGTCCGTATCTGGTCCTGAATGTTGTCTTCGGTATATCACCCTCCTTGACTCTGACTTGGTGATATCCTGATCTGAGGTCAATCTTAGAGAACACTGCTGCTCCCTTTAACTGGTCGAACAGGTCATCTATTCTGGGAAGAGGATACCTGTTCTTGATCGTGACCTGATTCAGTGCTCTGTAGTCTATACATAGCCGCATGCTTCCATCCTTCTTCTTCACGAACAACAGGCGCTCCCATGGTGAGTGACTAGGGCGTATGAAGCCCTTGTCAAGTAGCTCCAGTAGCTGTTCCTTCAATTCTGCTGGAGCCATGCGGTAGGCGCTTTGGAAATAGGATTGGTGCCGGGAAGAGCTCTATCTCAAATTCAATCTCACTGTCTGGTGCTAAGCGGAAGGCTAGCTGGTAGTCACATACAACTCGGACCTCTGCTGGTTGTCGTCCTGGCTAGTAGTGACTACATGTGCTAGGTACCCGTACATCCGAATCCATCAACCACGTGCCTTCATGGCGAGAGAAATTTTACGGCTTTTCTCTTTGGTTCTCCGATGTACTCGAACTATGCTTCGCTTCGGGTTGGACTTTCTGTTTACGGCACTCTATGGAAGCACCGTATCGGATCAGGAAGTCCATTCCAAGGATGACGTCGTAATGTCATTTCCAGCAGGATCGGATCACAAAAGAGTTCGATGCGCTATAATGGTAGCACCGCCTCGAGCCGGTCGTTGATGCCATGACCTCTCACGAAGGTAGTCGGTCGACACCGAGTACCTCTGGGGGTATTTCTAATTTCTCGGAGAACATCCTGGCTATATATGAATGGGTTACCCCAGTATCAAATAGAACAGTAGCACTATACTGAAAAATGCTAATCTGACCTGTGACGACTGTCGAGGCATTTGCTACGTCCTCTCTGGTGAGTGAGTAGATCCTCGCATTCGCCATAGCTGGAGGGGCTTCTAATCGGCCCTGGCTGATAAGTGGACCTTCTAGAGCGGCCTGCATCTGATGTAACTGAGCTGGCTGGCCTGCATACTAAATCTGCTGTGGCTGAGGAAGACCGGTCTTGTTCAGGCACTGTTTGGCCATGTGCCCTTCTTGTCCACATTCAAAGCATCCTCGTGTGCCCTTGCGACAAACTCCTGGGTGGAATTTCCCACAAGTGGCACACTTGGGATAACTGGGTCGTTTGCTAGATGGTCCTCCTTTTGAGTCACTCCCTGATTTGCGCTTGCTGTTGGAGTTCCCTTTCCAGTTAGAGCTGTGGCCTTGCTATTTTTGAGTGTGAGAGTTTCCTTGGCCCTTGGACTCTAAGGAGACTTGCCTCTGCTGCTTCATGCTGTTCTGGTAATGCTCTGTGGTCAAGGCACTGCTCACCAATTCCTCTGTGGTTTGTGGCCTATGTATGCCACCAGCCACGTTTACTGCTATCTCTGGCCTCAGCATCTTGAGCATCAACCTGATCCGTTCCTTTTCTGTACTGACTAGCTCTGGGCACAGACGAGCCAACCTGTTGAATTTCTTCACGGCTTCCTCAACTGATAGGTTGCCCTGACGAAACTCAGTGAACTCGTCATAGTGGCGGTTTGTAACCCGCATATGAAAGAACTCCTCAAAGAATTCCTTCTCAAAGTCAGCCCATGTCATCTGGTTCACTGGGCGCTTCGTTCTGATTCTTTCCCACCACATGCGTGCGTCTCTACACTTCACCTTCTCGTATTCTGGCCAGTCCAGAAGCTCCATCGTGCTCTCCAGTATTTTGAACCAGGCTTGTGCATCCCATGGTTCACTAGTGCCTGAGAAGTTCTCTGGCTTGACTCGTTGCCACTGGATCAGATAGGCTTCCTTTCTTGGCTCAGCTGCTGGGGCTACTGGTACTGTAGGCTGAGCTGGTGGAACCTCTAAGACTACCGGAGTCGTCAAATTCGGTTCCGGGGTGACTGTGGGGGTATTCTGCTGATTAGCCTTTAAGGTGGCTATTTCTTGTTGCTGTTTAGCTAGTTGCTGCTGTAACTGAGCCACTAATGCTGTAAGGTCTGGAGGAGGCACTGAACTGCCTGCCTCTTGCTGGGGCTCAGTAGCTAGTGCCCTTCTAGCTGGGCGTCCTCGTGTCATTACTAAAGACATAGAGAACATATGTATAACTAATACTATCACAGTTCTATAATCACTGATATCATGTTCAAAGACTATCTCATACTAGCAGAAAGTAGACATATAAACATGAACTGTAACTAGAAAGCAATAACAATAAGGAGAGTAGAGGTATTCTTACTTGGAAGCTGCAGGTACAATGCTGATGTGTGTGTAGGAAGTATGGAAAACTGCTCTGATACCACTCTGTAACGACCCACCTTCTACTACTAGGCTGTAAGGCGAATCGCTACGGTTTTGCTGTGCTAAGCTGCGCGGAAAACTGATCTAATTTGAGTTTTTGCTAATTATCTGATTAATGTTAACTCTGACACTAACATTCCGGGTGTACCTTGGAGTTGTACACATGCTAGGGGAGGTATTTAAAACTGGTAACACCCTCCGGATCGATCCACAGTCCGATCTGCGTCATGCAGTCACAAGACCACAGGTGGGTCGGTGTCCGATCCGGCTTACATCGCTTCATCCCCGGTGGATCGGTCACCGACCAATCCAGAGTGTCGATCGGGACGACCGATCAGTATGTCTGGATCGACCGATCGCACCGAAATCGGGACTCGCTCTTGTGTTGTCTTGGATCGGTCGGTGGACCGATCCGGTACCTAATCCGGGACTCTTGTATTGTCTGGATCGGTCGGTGACCGATCCGAGAATCTGATAACATCAGATCGGTCGGTGGCCGATCCAAAGGACCAGCCACGATCGGTCGGAGACCGATCGAGTCTGTTCACCGGGAACTCGATTTCCAACACTTTGCGTGCAAAACCCCACACAACATCTAACTAATGCATCATAAACTATTCTAACAACATGTAATAACATTTTAACGACATAAACTAGTAATCTAACTTAACATAGGGCATAGTTTAGGAATTCATGGCAACACACAACTAAAAGTGCCTATAACATGAAAACCAAAACCAATAAATAAAATGCTAAAGTAAATGCTAAAGAGTCTAATACTCAATTTGCTACGTCCCCTAAGGACCTTTGATTCCAGTTCCATACACACACTTCCTCATCTGCATTGACCTCCAGCCTCCACTGCTAGTCCACTTTTCCTTTACCTTTATCTGCAGTATAAGAAAAGTAGTATCTGTAAGCTAACAAGCTTAGTAAGAAACCATCTACCTCACAAAAACATGCGACGATGCAATATGATTTTTAAAGCATGCTATTTGAAATAAACTGACTAGGCTAAACATATAAACATGGCATATGATCATACAAGCATAGCAATAAAGAACTGAACATGAGCTATCATAATGTGTAAGCAAGGAAGAGCTAAACTGAAGCTAAACTGGTACTTAATTCAAACTCAACTAACATAACTGATTTTTATGAGTTTTGAAAACTAATACATAGTAAGTGAAAATACATAATCATGCTATTTGGGCCCGACAGCTGTACTTGCTGTGCGCGCATCCCTAACTAGACCCGGGTTTGCAAGTCCCGAATTTAGTAGGGTTAACTAGGTTATCTAAACCTAGGGACGACTGTGGGAGTCCAACCCAATGGATATCTGATCCAGTACAGTGCCACTGAAAATAAAATACTGAATATAGCTAACTGTTTTAACTTGCTGTTTCTAGGTTATCTGAACCTAGAGCTAGGTTATCTGAACCTAGAGGCGACTGTGGGAGCCCACCCATTGGACCGTAGTCCCATAAAACTGAACTAAACTAATGTGCTATTTTAAATGCTTCTAATGCATTTAACTGAGCTTTTAAACATAACTGAGGTGGTATTTAGCTACACTAACATTTTACCGAACACTTGGTGTGCTCCAACTCTCTCCTCTAATAGGGAGATCACCTCTAGGCACCCGACAACGTCTAGAATCTCCAACTAAAGGAGAACAACGTGTCCGGCCCGTCTAGAGGTGCTCAACTAGATCCCTAATCCTCGAGGAGGGTTTAAACACACCCTATGTGCCGGAAAAAACTGCATATAGCTAAAACTAATGCGTAGGAAACCAACCGGAGCTATTATACCGCAGGTGAGGGGTTTCTTACCTCTTGATCGTAATTTCTTACGATTCTATTCGCTAGAGTTCCGGTGGAGATGATCCTCTCGACAATCCGATCATGTCTTCGCGTTCCTCTCGCGGAGAAGAACCTCTTTCGTGTTGGAGTCGTCGCCGGAAGATGAACCTATGGACCCTTGCCTTGGTGTGCCGTGCGTGAGGAAGAGGAGAAGGAGGGAGAGGCGGCGGTGAGGTTTTGGAAGAGAAAAGTGGCGTGAGGTGAGGAGGTGCCGAACCAAAACTTAAACCAACCCAACTTAAGTTATTTAATTTATATTAAGTGGATACTAGGCCCAACTCAAATATAAATATAAATGTTTCTCTTCTCTTTCAGCACGGCCCTGCTGGGTTCAACTGGTTACTAACATTATCCCTTAAACCATAGGTCTCGGGTTCGATTCCCGCCTAGGCCGTTTTCGTTTATACTTATTTTTTCCACTTCCGCTACTCGGAAAATTCTGAAAAAATATCTAAAAATTTCAGAAAAATCATAGAATATTTATAATGCAAGTTTGAGAATTTTCGGGCGTTACAGTAACATGCCTTTTGATTATTTAGGATTAAGTCTAAATTTTTTGATCTGGTAGTAAATTTTTTTAACATATTTTTTAAATTACTGATTTCTAATTTAACGATGAATTCTCCTCCTCAAGTGTTAGATCTTGAGTTGGTTTATTATTTACAACTTGTTCCTTGAGGATTTGATTTTCCTCGAGGAGCAATTTGTTTTCATTTTCTAATTTAACTAACTTATTATTTAAGCAAGAGATAATTTTAAAAAAAATTCGGTTTAAGGTTAGGAATACCTCTTCGGAACCTTCGGAAATGAGTACGGACTCGTGGCTCGATTTGGGTTCGGACCCATCTTCTAATTCGTCTTCCGACTCAGCTTCGCGGGCCATCAGCGCGAGGTGGCTCTGGTGTTTCTGATCTTCTGCCTCCGATTCGTCCGAGGAGGAGTCGTCCCACGTCACTTTGAGGGCCTTCTTTTTGGTCGGCTTCGGTTTGTCGATCTCTAATCTTGGGCACTCGTTTTTGTAGTGTTCTTTTTTGTTGCATCTGAAGCATGCCACGTTCCTCGAATCGGCTGGCGAACTGATCTTTTGTAGATCTTTCTTGTTGAAGCTTCTCTTCCTCCTGGTGAACATCTTCCTTACCAGGTTCACCAGGTGTTCTTCATCTTCAGAGTTATGGTCAGAGTCTTCTTCAGGTTCAGCCTTGTTCTTCTTGGAGGAACCTGCATATAAGGCAATTCCTTTCTCGGCCCCAGTGTTAGTCTGCTCATGTAATTCCAATTCACAAAATAGTTCATCTAATTTAAGCTTAGTTAAATTCTTAGAATTTTGTAGGCATCCACTATGGATGCCCACAAACTATTACGTGGAAATGTGTTTAACGCATACCTGATAAGGTCTCTGTTGTCCATCTGGTGGCCTATTGCGTGGAGCCCGTTGAGGATATCCTTGATCCTCGCGTGCAGATGACTCGCTGTTTCTCCTTCCTGCATTTTTATATTAAATATTTATTTAATAATAAATCCCTTTTTGTTACCTTAGCGTCGTTGGTTCCTTCGTGCAGCTCGATCAGTTTATCCCATAGCTCTTTAGTGTTTTGATGCGATCCGACCCGGTTCAATTCTTCACTTGTTAGTCCGCATTGCAAAGTGTTGATTGCTTTGTTCTCCGTCGATGCCTTTTTCTTCATGTACGGAGTCCACTGTTCCGGATCTAGTGGATTTCCGGAGTTGTCGATTGGAAGTCTGTAGGTTTTTGTAACGATTAGCCATTGGTCGAAGTCCGTCTTGAGGTACACCTCCATTCGCTTCTTCTAGTACGGGAAATCATCCCCGTTGAAAAGGGGAGGTCGCACTGTGCTGAAGCCCTCGATCTGCGACATTTTTAATCTGCACAAAAAAAACAAATAGAGAGGTTCCAAGACTTGGTCTTGGATTAGTAGTGCGGGAAGAATTAAATAAAAATAACTAAATTGGTATTGCATCAATTTAGATTTAATTACGACGGAAGGAAATTTCTAAAAAGGTAATAATACTAATTTGGAATTTTACGAAAAATCAAAATCCGAAATTACAAAATTTAAAAACAAATCACCCCCTTGTCTGATTGGTGGTTGCACCAAATCAGAGCGGTACCAGCTCTAATAGCACTTGTTGGATCATGATAGTTCGATAGAGGGGGGGTGAATATCGATTACGAAAATTCATCGAGTAAACGCAGCGAAAAAGTAAAACAATGCAATGCTAACACAAGAACCAATTTTACTTGGTTCGGAGCCTTTGGCGACGCCTACTCCAAGGCCCGCACACAAGGGTGCTTTCGTTGGGCAATTCACTAGAAATTTGAAGAATGTTACAATAAAGAATTACAGGAATGCTAATAAGAAAATTAATACTGACAAACTGAAAAGAAGAAAACTGAAGACAGCGCTTTGTCGGAGTAGCCTCGAGGCATCGTAGGAGCACAGTAGAGCAGTCTTAGAGTTCTGAGTTGTTGTTTTGAGCTCCGCCTTTGACCCTCCTTATATAGGAGTCTCAGCGCGCACCGGATCCCTTCCGGGCACCCTGGTGTGGCGTGGTAGTCCTTGTTGGTTGCTACTCGGAAAACCTAATGGTTCCACTGTACAAAAATTTTGTACAAAGGTCTGAACCTTTTCCTAACTACCATGTGTTCTTTTAAATTAACCTTGGATCGCCTGCGGAACTTAACACGTTTGATCCAAAGTTTAATCTAGTTATTCTTTTAGGTTTAGACTTGGATCTCCTGCGGAACTTAACACGTTTGATCCAAATCACCTAAGTTATTAATTTCATTAAATATTAATTTCCAAAATTGACTTCTAGGACTGCATAGCGAGGCACATGGCCTTCTTGGATATGGGAACAACCACCACCGCCTAGACAAAACCTTTTAAGAAAAGCTAATATTTAATTTCCTTAAATAACTTTAGGTCAACCGAAAAGAACAATCAAATCACAAGGAAAAGAAAAAAAAAACAAAGAACACAACATCGAAAACAAATTCAAAATACTAGAATCGCATGCCTCTTGTATTTGATATTTTTTTTACATGAAGATAAAACTAGTATAATGCGGAAATTAAATACTAGTATACCTTTTCTTTTGCATGCAAAAACCTCTAGGTCTTCTACCGTATTCCTCTTCTAACCTCGGACGTTGTGTGGGAAACGATCTTCCGAGATGAGAAATCACCAAAGCACCTTCTTCTCTTCCTTGCAAGGTTCGGCCACAATCAAGAGCACCTCCAAGGATGAAGAGAAAACACCAACCAAACTCCAAGGGATGAAAGTTTTCTCTCCTTCTTCTCCAAGCTAGAAACCAACCACCACTTATTCTCCAAGAGAAAGGGGAATTTCAGCCACAAAGATAGAGAGAAGAGAAAGGATGAGGTCGGCCACACCAAGGAAGAAAAGAGGGAGAAGAATAATAAAAGTTGTGTGTCATGAAGGCACCCCAACCCCCTCTTTTATAATCCTTAGCTTTGGTAAATAAGGAAATTTAATAACAATAAAATTTCCTTAACTTTCCTTGACATGAATTAATTAATAAAAAATTAAACAAAATTTCCTTAACCTCCATGTCATGGCCGACCACATCAATAAGAGCAAACAAGGCAATTTCAATCAACAATTAAAATTCCTTATTTGTCTTCGGAATTTTTTTTAAAAATAAAATTTCCCTTTAAAATCCCTTCATGGTTGATAAAGAGAAATTTCAATAATTTTAATTTTTCAACATGTGAATAATTTATAAAAAAGAAAAATAAAATATCTTTCCAATCAACAAATAAGGAAAGAGATCTAATCTCTTTCTTTAATCTTTTGTAGATCATTTTAAAAGAGATATTTTAATTTTTAATCTCTCCAATAAATTACATCTTTTACATAATAAAAATTTAAAATTAAAATTCTTTTAAATTTAATGGGGGCCGGCCACCTAAGCTTGGGTTCAAGCTAGGGCCGACCACCCATGAACCAAGGCTTGGCCGACCCTAGCTTGATCCACAAGCTAGCTTGGTCGGCCCCTACATCATGGGTATGAAGGTGGGTATAGGTGGGTATAGTACTCTATAAATAAGATGTTACAATAGGGACCGAGAGGAGGAATTGGTTTTGGTCTCCCGATAAAATTAAGCATCCCGTGTTCGCCCCGAACACACAACTTAATTTTATCAACAATAATTCATTCCACTAGAGAACTATTGTTGAACTACCGCACCAATCCCAAATTATATTTTTGGCCTCCTTCTTATTATGAGTGTGTTAGTCTCCCTGTGTTTAAGATGTCGAATGTCCACTAATTAAGTGAGTTACTGACAACTCATTTAATTAATATCTTAATCCAAGAATAGTACCACTCAACCTTATCGTCATGTCGGACTAAGTCCACCTGCATGGTTTAACATGACAATCCTTATGAGCTCATCTTGGGGACATTATCAACCTAGATCACTAGGACACAGTTTCCTTCTATAATCAACAACACATACTATAAGTGATATCATTTTCCAACTTATCGGACTTATTGATTTATCGAACTAAATCTCACCCATTGATAATTAAAGAAATAAATATCAAATATATGTGCTTGTTATTATATTAGGATTAAGAGCACACACTTCCATAATAACTGAGGTCTTTGTTCCTTTATAAAGTCAGTATAAAAGAAACGACCTCTAATGGTCCTACTCAATACACTCTAAGTGTACTAGTGTAATTATATAGTTAAGATAAACTAATTCCTAATTACACTACGACCTTCCAATAGTTTGTTCCTTTCTATTTTGATCGTGAGCTACTGTTTATAATTTATAAGGTACTGATAACATCATCTTCTGTATGTGACACCACATACTATGTTATCTATAATATAAATTAATTGAACAACTACAAACAAATGTAGATAATTTGACCAAATGTGATTCTTTATTCAAAATAAATGTTTACAAAAGCTTAGGCTTTCAGTATACACTCAAACAATCTCCCACTTATACTAATGACTAAGCTGCCATAGCTTCTGCCATACATCTGATTCTCATTCCCTCCACATGCCGATAGAAAGCTTTTGCCGGAAGGGCCTTAGTGAAAGGATCTGCCAGGTTATCTGCTGAGGCAATCTTGGCAATGACAACTTCTCCTCACTTTACGATATCTCGTATCAGGTGTTACTTGCGCTCTATATGTTTACTTGCCTTATGGTCTCGTGGTTCCTTCGAGTTTGCAACTGCACCGCTATTATCACAATAAATTGTGATGATTTTCGGCAAACCAGGAATCACATCTAAGTCCATTAGAAAGTTCCTGAGCTATACTGCTTCTTTAGCCGCCTCAGAGGCTGCTACATACTCAGCTTCCATGGTTGAGTCCGAAACGCATTTCTGCTTAAAACTCCTCCATGCAATGGCTCCACCTCCTAAAGTAAACACATAGCCTGATGTAAACTTACTGTTGTCCCTATCTAATTGGAAATCTGAATCCGTGTAACCCACAGGGAGCAAATCATCTGCTTGGTAAACTAGCATATAATCTCTAGTCCTTCTCAGGTACTTTAATATATGCTTTACCGCAGTCCAATGTCCTTGTCCAGGGTTACTCTGATATCTACTAACAATGCTCATGGCAAAACAGATATCAGGTCTCGTACATAGCATTGCATACATTAGGCTTCCTATAGCTGAAACATAAGGAACTGCTTTCATGTCCTCTATCTCCTTTGATGTCTTCGGAGACATCTCTTTAGATAAAGCTACTCCATGCCTAAAAGGTAAGAAACCTTTCTTGGAATCCTGCATGCTAAAACGAGCAAGGATTGTATCTATATATGAAGCTTGGGACAGACACAACATTCTTTTCTTACGATCCCTTATAACTTTGATCCTAAGAATGTGTGCACAATCTCCTAAGTCCTTCATATCAAATTGTTTGGACAACCATACCCTTACGTCCGATAATACCTTGACATTGTTGCCAATTAACAAAATATCATCTACGTATAGTACAAGAAATACCACCACGTTTTCGTTACACTTCTTGTATGCACAAGACTCATCCGGACACTGAATAAATCCATATGACTGGATTACTTCATTAAACCGGATGTTTCAAGACCTTGAAGCTTGCTTCAGTCCATAAATGGACCGATTGAGCTTGCACACTAGATGCTCTTTGCCTTTTTCAATGAACCCTTCTGGTTGCTTCATATGGATGTTCTATTCAAGACTTTCATTAAGGAAAGCTGTCTTGACATCCATTTGCCAAATCTCTTAATCCATATGAGCAGCAATGGATAAGAGTATCCGGATAGACTTAAGCATGGCTACCGGTGAAAAGGTCTCCTCATAATCGATTCCCTCTTTCTGAGTGTACCCTTTCGCAACAAGCCTAGCTTTGAAGGTTTCTACCTTCCCGTCTGTCCCTCTTTTCCTTTTGTAGATCCACTTGCATCCAACGGCTTTTACACCATCGGGTGGTTCTACAAGCTCCCAGACCTTATTAGAGTACATAGACTCTATTTCAGAATTCATTGCCTTTTGCCAAGATACTGCATCTATATCTTGGAGTGCTTCGTCATATGTTCGGGGATCAGGTTCATGTTTACCCGGGATCAAGTCCGAAGACTCTCCCAAAAACATGAATCTATCAGGCTGCATTACAACCCTCCCACTACGACGAGGCACTGTCTGTGGTTGTGTATCATGTCTGACACGTGTTGTAGTCTCTTGTGGTACTTCATCTTGTACTGTTGGTACTAAAGTAGACGTGTCCTCTCTAAGTTCTTCTAAAACAACTTTGCTACTGGACTTGTGATCCATTATATAGTCTTCTTCTAAAAACTGGGCATTGGTGCTAACAATGACCTTCTGGTCTTTAGGACTATAAAATAAACCACCTTTCGTTCCTCTGGGATACCCCACAAACGCCGAACTTCATGACGAGATTCTAACTTATCAAGATCTGGTTTCACACATGTGTGGACTACCCCATATCCGAATATGTCTTAGATTGGCTTCGCCCATTCCACAGTTCTGTGGAAGAAACCGATTTAGAAGGTACTAAGTTCGGAATGTACCCGTTTCCAGAGCGTATCCCCAAACGAATTTGGTAATTCGAATAACTCATCATCGATCTAACCATTTCCATAAGAGTTCTATTCCTTCATTCCGCCACACCATTCTGTTGGGGTGTAGACAAGTGGGATTGAATCCCGGCCTCTGATAAGTAATTCCTAAACTCTCCTAAGAGGTATTCGCCACCACGATCAGACCGTAGTGTCTTGATACTTTTACCTAGTCGTTTCTCCACATCAGCCTTGTATTCTTTGAACTTATCAAAGCACTCGGACTTGCGGCGCATTAGGTAAATGTATCCGTATCTTGAATAATCGTCTATAAAATAGACAAAATATTCAAAACCACCTCTTGCCTGGATAAACATAGGACCACACAAATCAGAATGAACCAATTCTAACACTTCTTTGGCTCTATACCCCTTGGCCTTGAAAGGCCTTTTGGTCATTTTACCTTCCAAGCAAGATTCACAAGTTGAAAAATTTTCCAACTCTAATGAACCCAAGAGTCCATCGGCTATAAGTCTCTGAATCCTACTTAAGTTAATATGACCAAGCCTTAGATGTCAAATACATGCTTGGTTCATTTCCGAAGGTTCTTTTCTCTTATTTGAGTTAGAAGATATGTTATTAATTTCCATATTATGCTTTGTGGGAGAAATTGGATTTAAAGTATACAAATTGCCAACTAATGCACCAGAACAGATAATCACTTTATTTCTCTTAATAACTACATCGTTACTAAAGGAAACTGAATATCCATCCAAAAATAGTTTAGAAACTGAAATTAAATTCTTTCTAAAACTGGGTACATAAAGACAATTTCTTAAAACCAAATTTCTATTCCTATTAAAAGATAAGTAGACGTCTCCCACTACAACAGCCGCTACCTTAGTAGCATTGCCCATGTAGACGGTAATCTCTCCTTCAGATAGTCATCGGGTTTCCTGGAACCCCTGCAAGGAATTGCAGACATGCTCAGTGGCTCCCGTATCTACACACCAGGTGCTGGTAGATAACACCGCTAAACATGTTTCAACAACTAGAGCATGAGATATACCTTTGTTGTTCTGATTCCTACGAGGACAGTCCGCCTTCCAATGTCCTGACTGCTTGCAGATAAAGCACTTGCCCTTCGGCTTATTCATTCCAGCTTTAGGTCCTGTACTCTGAGATTTATTCACTTTCTTTGCTGAACTAACTTATTTCTTCTTCTTCTTTCCTTTCGGTTTAGAAGTAGAACCATTTTCAGCATAGTGAATATGAGAATTGTGACGAAACAAACCTTCTGCTGCCTGAAGTTCTGTCAGTAGTTCCGCCAATGAATATACCCTTTTGTTCATATTGTAATTCAGGCGGAATTGCTCAAAACTTCTAGGTAGTGTTTGGAGGATCATATCGATCTGGGTTTCCCCATCAATTTCTCCTCCAAGGATCTGTATTTCGTTCAGATAAGCCATCATCTTTAGGATATGATCCCTCACAAGAGTACCCTCTTGCATGGTGACTATCATTATCTTTCTCATGGCTTCTTGCCTAGAAGCCCGATCCTGATGACCAAAGAGTTCCTTGAGATTGTTCATTATATCATAGGTTGTTGGTAAATCTTGATGCTGATGTTGCAATACATTTGACATTGAAGCCAAAATGTAACACCGCGCCATCTCATATGCTTTTATCCATTTCCTATGATATTCAATCTCCTCTTGGGCAGATTCCCCAATGGGTGCATCAGGGCAAGGCTCAGTCAGTACAAACTTATAGCTTTAAGCAGTAAGAACAATGTCCAGGTTCCTTTTCCAATCTATGTAGTTAGGACCAGTAAGTCTATTTTCTTTTAGTATGATGGACAGTGGGTTGAAAGTCATCCTAAAAATCACAAATAACTTTTGGTCAGAACTCTAAATTTAGAATAATATTGATTCCTCAAACAATACTATTTTAAATTAACCAACACCTCAAAACACCGTGAATTTTGTATGCCACAATAGTGTGGACGTATACAAATTCAACATTTGTAAAAAGGAGGGTTAAACCCATTAATTTTATTATCTTGTCAACCTAACTTTTTGACAAATAAAATTAATAGTTGGTATCCTTTGGTCACACGAATAATAGCAGTGACTCCAATGGGGAGGATACTATTAGACGTGCCTAAGTGTATACCATTACTTGACACTAAGTCCATTAATAAGATTGTGCCCCTTCCGATGGGGAAGATCACACGCTCTTAATTAACTTCCTATAGTCATCCAAAATGAAAGTTTGTTCTAGTGATCCACAAACAAGCTAATCTGATATGGAGGAAGGCACTCAGAGCCAACGCGCAAGCTTGTTTGCATCACTTACAAACCAGTAATGGAGACCGTGGAATTTATTTAAAATCCCTCTCCCACTTAGTTATTTATAAATGAGGAATTTTAACTATGCTATCCTACTAAACATGTATACTAACATGCACACACAGCACAATATAAAAGCAATAAATAGAAAAACTAATTTTCAACTATTATGGCTTTTATCTATTATTGTCCTCCGTGTGTCGCCAACCCTAGCTGCTGCCATCTTTGGCCACTGCCACCGGGTCTAGTTATCGCATCCATCTTGCTCCTTATTCCGCTGCGCCTTTGGTCCTCAAAAGGTTTCACGCCTTGCAAGATTCGATCCGCGACATAAATAGAATTTTACATTTTTCGATCCTATATTCCTCGAAGGAATGTACATGTAAACTAGATCGAACATAAAATAAAAAATTTACATCCATCGATCCTATATTCCATAAAAGGAATGTACATGTAACTAGATCAAAAATAAAATCCTAATAAAACTAAATACAGCTCCTGTTGTATTTTATAATACAATCATGCACACACATAAATGCCCTTGACATGTCCAAGGGTCCAATCACACACATAAAAACTATAAGCCATAATAGTTGGATCCTGCATCTACAAAGTTAGCACATCCTACTATTAACCTGCCTAAATTATGTATGACATGTGCATAATTAAACTAATACCAAATACACAGAGGCAAAACCCTAGCTTTGATACCAATTGTTGGTTGCTACTCGGAAAACCTAATGGTTCCACTGTACAAAAATTTTGTACAAAGGTCTGAACCTTTTTCTAGCTACCATGTGTTTTTTTAAATTAAACTTGGATCGCCTGCGGAACTTAACACGTTTGATCCAAAGTTTAATCTATTTGTTCTTTTAGGTTTAGACTTGGATCTCCTGCGGAACTTAACACATTTGATCCAAATCACCTAAGTTATTAATTTCATTAAATATTAATTTCCAAAATTGGCTTCCAGGACTGCATGGCGAGGCACATGGCCTTCTTGGATATGGGAACAACCACCACCGCCTAGACAAAGCCTTTTAAGGAAAGCTAATATTTAATTTCCTTAAATAACTTTAGGTCAACCGAAAAGAATAATCAAATCACAAGGAAAAGAAAAAAAAAACAAAGAACACAACATCGAAAACAAATTCGAAATACTAGAATCGCATGCCTCTTGTATTTGATATTTTTTTACATGAAGATAAAACTAGTATGATGCGGAAATTAAATACTAGTATACCTTTTCTTTTGTAAGCAAAAACCTCTAGGTCTTCTACCGTATTCCTCTTCTAACCTCGGACGTTGTGTGGACAACGATCTTCCGAGATGAGAAATCACCAAAGCACCTTCTTCTCCTCCTTGCAAGGTTCGGCCACAATCAAGAGCACCTCCAAGGATGAAGAGAAAACACCAACCAAACTCCAAGGGATGAAAGCTTTCTCTCCTTCTTCTCCAAGCGAGAAACCGGCCACCACTTATTCTCCAAGAGCAAGGGGAATTTCCGCCACAAAGATGGAGAGAAGAGAAAGGATGAGGCCGGCCACACCAAGGAAGAAAAGAGGGAGAAGAATAATAAAAGTTGTGTGTCATGAAGGCACCCCAACCTCCTCTTTTATAATCCTTAGCTTTGGTAAATAAGGAAATTTAATTACAATAAAATTTCCTTAACTTTACTTGACATGAATTAATTAAGAAAAAATTAAACAAAATTTCCTTAACCTCCATCTCATGTCCGGCCACATCAATAAGAGCAAACAAGGCAATTTCAATCAACAATTAAAATTCCTTATTTGTCTTCGGAATTTTTTTTTAAAAATAAAATTTCCCTTTAAAATCCTTTCATGGTTGATAAAAAGAAATTTCTATAATTTTAATTTTTCAACATGTGAATAATTTATAAAGAAGAAAAATAAAATATTTTTCCAATCTACAAATAAGGAAAGAGTTCTAATCTCTTTCTTTAATCTTTTGTAGATCCTTTTAAAAGAGATATTTTAATTTTTAATCTCTCCAATAAATTACATCTTTCACATAAAAAAATTTAAAATTTAAAATTCTTTTAAATTTAATGGGGGCGGACCACCTAAGCTTGGATTCAAGCTAGGGCCAACCACCCATGAACCAAGGCTTGGCCGGCCCTAGCTTGATCCACAAGCTAGCTTGGCCGGCCCCTACATCATGGGTATGAAGGTGGGTATAGGTGGGTATAGTACTCTATAAATAAGAGGCTACGATAGGGACCAAGAGGAGGAATTGGTTTTGGTCTCCCGATAAAATTAAGCATCCCGTGTTCGCCCCGAACACACAACTTAATTTTATCAACAATAATTCATTCCACTAGAGAACTATTATTGAACTACCGCACCAATCCCAAATTACATTTTTGGGCTCCTTCTTATTATGAGTGTGTTAGTCTCCCTGTGTTTAAGATGTCGAATGTCCACTAATTAAGTGAGTTACTGACAACTCATTTAATTAATATCTTAATCCAAGAATAGTACCACTCAACCTTATCGTCATGTCGGACTAAGTCCACCTGCAGGGTTTAACATGACAATCCTTATGAACTCATCTTGGGGACATTATCAACCTAGATCACTAGGACACAGTTTCCTTCTATAATCAACAACACACACTATAAGTGATATCATTTCTCAACTTATCGGGCTTATTGATTTATCGAACTAAATCTCACCCATTGATAAATTAAAGAAATAAATATCAAATATATGTGCTTGTTATTATATTAGGATTAAGAGCACACACTTTCATAATAACTGAGGTCTTTGTTCCTTTATAAAGTCAGTATAAAAGAAATGACCTCTAATGGTCCTACTCAATACACTCTAAGTGTACTAGTGTAATTATATAGTTAAGATAAACTAATTCATAATTACACTACGACCTTCCAATGGTTTGTTCCTTTCCATTTTGATCGTGAGCTACTGTTTATAATTTATATGGTACTGATAACATCATCTTCTGTATGTGACACCACATACTATGTTATCTATAATATAAATTAATTGAACAACTACAAACAAATGTAGATAATTTGACCAAATGTGATTCTTTATTCAAAATAAATGTTTACAAAAGCTTAGGCTTTCAGTATACACTCCAACAGTCCCAACCAGCGAACTCCACATGTCAAACCCGTGTCCTGAATAATTTTTGCCTCCGAGCGCCCGGACCTCCTTTCTCCAGAAAATCCTTCTCCTGAAAGACAAGTTTAGTGTAAAGCCCGAAAAATTCCCGAATTTATTTTTAGAAATATCCTATGATTTCTCTAGATTTTTAGGATATTTTTACATAATTTTTGGAGTACCGGAAGTAGTAAAAACAAATAAGTCGCAAAATAACTTAGGCGGGAATCGAACCCGAGACCTATGGTTTAAGGGATAAAGCTAGTAACCAGTTGAACCCAGCTGGGCCGTGCTGAAAGGAAAGGGAACCAATAAAATTTATATTGGAGTTGGGCGAATTAAGTCTTTAGTATAAATAGGAAGGTTAAGTGGGAGTTGGGTTATTTTGTTTTGGTTCGGCACATTCTTTTTCACCGTGACCTATCCCTCTTCCCAAAAACCTCACCGCCGCCCACACCTCTTCCTCCTCCTCTCTCGGCGCCCAAGCCCAAGGACTCTCGGCTCATCTTCCGGCGACGACTCCAACACGAAAAAGATTCTTCTCCGCGAGAGGAACGCGAGGACGTAAGCGGTTCGTCGAACGAAGCAGTTTCCGGAAAACCTAGCGGATAGAATCGTAAGAAAACCTTGCAATTGAGGTAAGAAACCCCTCACCTGCAGTATAATTGCTCTCGCTTGTTAGTTTTAGCGTTAGTTCAGTAGTTTTACAATTTTCAGTTATAGGGTGTGCTTTCAGTGCACACCAAGCATTCGGTAGAATGCCTAGTTCAGAAGGATGCACCAGTAGGCGTCCTAACAGCATGTAAAACGTATTAGAAACGTTTTTACTCAGTTTATTATCAGTTATTACAGCTATATGGATCAGATATCCATTGGGTGGGCTCCCACAGTAGCCTCTAGGTTCAGATAACCTAGCTCTAGGTTCAGATAACCTAGAACAACAAAGTAAAATAAAACAGTATTCAGTATTTTACTTTTATTCAGTTGGCACTGTATTTGGATCAGATATCCATGGGCTGGACTCCCACAGTCGTCCCTAGGTTCAGATAACCTAGTAACCCTGCTGGATTCGGAACTTGCAATCCCGGGTCTCGTAGGGATGCGCGCACAGTAAGTACAGTTGCCAGGGCCCCAGCAGCATGTTTAGTATTTTCATCTATTATATGTATAGTTTTCAAATTTGAAACCAGTGATGAGAACACTAATTTAGCTTCCAGTTCAGTTCAGGTTCAGTTTATATGATTTGGGTTCATGTACAGATTTAGATATATGCATGACTAGTTCAGTTTCATGCTCAGTTTGTAAGCATGTCATGTTCAGTTTAAAGCATGTTCCATCTATATGCTATGCCATGTTTCAGTTCCAGTTTATGCTTTTGTATGCCATGCCATGTTGCCATGCTCAGTTCAGTTTTCAAACAGCATGTTTTAAAAACATAATCGCATCGTTGCATGTTTTTGTGAGGTAGATGGTTTCTTACTAAGCTTAAAGCTTACAGATACTATTTTCCTTATACTGCAGATACAGGAAAAAGGAAAATGATTTAGCAGTGGAGGCTGGAGGTCAATGCAGATGAGGATGTGTGTGGAAGGAACTGGAATAAAAGACCCTCTGGGGATTTAGCATTTACTTGAGCACTTTTCAGTTTATGAGTTTAACTTCATGTTTTAAGCAATTAGAACTTTTAGAAATTCATACCTTCATGCACTTTAAGTTGTTAAAATGCCATGAACTAGTAAACCTTGCTTTAGCTTAAGTTTAGAATTGTTACTACATGTTGTTAGAATGTTTATTATACATTAGATAGTTGTAGTGTGAGGTTTTGGCACGAACCAGTGCTGAAATCAGAGTTTCTGATTCGAAATCAGAAACCCTGATCGGTCAGCCGACCGATCAGGAATGAGTTGGTGTCACTGGATCGGTCAGCCGACCGACCCAGGCACGAACAGAGAGTTGGCAAGGGTTATGGATCGGTCAGCCGACCGATCCAGAGGCGAACAGAAAGCTAGGAAGTGCACTGATCGGTCTACCGACCGATCAGGGCGCTCCTGGATCGGTCAGTAGACCGATCCAGTTACGTACAGAATGCAGCTGAAGCACGGAGGCTCACTGATCGGTCTCCCGACCGATCAGGGTGTTCCTGGATCGGTCGGTAGACCGATCCAGCTGCGTACAGAAGTGAGGTAAGCATATGGATCGGTCAGCCGACCGATCCAGAGGGTTTTCCGTGCTAGTATCAAGCTGGATTGATCACGGGATCGATCCGACAGCCCAATCGATCCATGGATCGATTGAAATGCCTGATTACAGCTAGCAGGTCATTTGGGAGGCATAGATTGTCTTCCCTAGCATGTGTACAACTCCTAGGTACACCCAGAGCATTAAGTTTTGATCAGTCTAGCAAAAATTTAAATTAGCTCAGTTTTCCGCACAGTCAGTACAGCAGTATTGTAGCGATTCACCTTACAGCCTAGTTAGTAGAAGGCGGGTCGTTACAGAGTGGTATCAGAGCAGTGTTCCTTACTTCCTACACACACATCAGCATTATGCCTACAGCTTCCAAGTAAGAACATCTCTCACCCAGTTTTGTTTTCAGCTTTCATATCAGTTATATGTTCTTTCATGTTTACTCTCATGTTGGTAGTTAATTAATTCATGTTTACAGTGATAGTATTTAACATGTTACCAGTAGTTAACTATAACATGATAGCCTAGTTATATATATGTGTTCTCTGCTATTTAGAAAATGGTATGAGGACGTCCAGCTAAGAAAGCATCAGCGGCTGAACCCCAGCATGAGGCAGGTAGTTCAGTGCCTCCCCCAGACCTTACAGCATTAATGGCTCAGCTACAGCAGTAGTTAGCTGAACAGCAGCAGGAGATAGCCTCCTTAAAGGCTAACCAGCAGACTACTCCCCCAGTCACTCCAGTACCGAATCTCATGACTCCAGTAATCACAGAGGTTGTACCAGCTCAGCCTGCAGTACCAGTCCCAGTAGCCCCAGTAGCAGGGGCTAAGAGAGAAGCTTACCTTATCCAGTGGCAGAGAATTAAGCCCGAGAACTTCTCAGGCACCAGCGAACCATGGAATGCTCAGGCATGGTTTAAAACACTGGAAAGCACGATGGAGCTTCTAGACTGGGCAGAGTACGAAAAAGTGAAGTGTGCCTCCTTCTGTTTAACAGGAGACGCACGCATGTGGTGGGAGCGGATGAAATCGAAGTGGCCAGTAAACCAGATGACCTGGGCCAACTTCGAGAAAGAATTCTTCGAAGAATTCTTTCACATGCAAGTCACGAACCGACACTATGACGAGTTTACAGAATTTCGTCAGGGCAACCTATCAGTTCAGGAGGCCGTGAAGAAATTCAACAGGTTGGCCCGTCTGTGTAACTAGTCAGCTCGGAGAAGGAACGAGTACGCTTGATGTGAAGATGCTCGGACCGGAGATCGCAATGAATGTGGCGGTGGCGTTCATAGGCCACAAACCACGGAGGAGCTAGTGAGTAGTGCTCGATCACCGAGCACTATCGGACAAAGATCACCAGTGACGGTGTTTCCACGAGTCCAAGGACAAGTGGCTCGGTACTCAAGAAACAACAGGGCATAGCTCCAACGGAAGGGAAACGAAGGCAAGCGGTGACCCAAAAGGAGGACCAGTGGAAAACATTCCAGACATCCCAAGTGTGCTACTTGTGGGAAACATCATCCAGAGTTTGCCATAAGGGTACGCGAGGTTGTTTTGAATGTGGAGGAAGGACACATGGCTAAGGCCGAACAAGAACAATCTTCCTCGGCCTGATATAGTATGGAGCTCATCGGTAGCCTACACAGATGTATGCTTCCTTAGATGGTCCTGAGATCGTCAGGCGATTAGAAGCCCCCGGCTACCACGAATGCCGGATTTTCTCACCGAGAGAGGGACGTAGCAAATACCTCGGCGATTGTCACAGTCGATCAATATTTCTGACATAATGCAAGCTGTCTTATTCGATCTTGGGGCAACCCACTCTTATGTATCCAGGGCATTTGCCGAGAAATTAGCAACACCTCCGGAGTTACTCAATAGTCGGTTTCGACAACACTACCCTCGGGAGACATTATGGCATCTACTTGGCTCGAAGCGGTGCGGTCATTATAGCAGACAGAGAACTTTTTGGTGATCTGATAGTGCTAGAAATGACTGACTACGATGTCATCTTTGGAATAGATTTTCTGATCAGATACGGCGCTTCTATAGAGTGCCGTAAACAGAAGGTCATATTCCAACCTGAAGCTGAGGTACAGTTTGAGTACATGGGAAAACCAAAGAGAAAAGCCAGGAAGTTTCTCTCAGCACTGAAAGCACAGCAGCTAATGGATACAGGATGCATGGGATTTTTAGCAAATATAGTCAACACCAGCCAGGACAAGAACCAACAGCTATCAGAGGTTCGAGTCGTTTGTGACTACCCAGCAGTCTTCCCTGAAGAGTTACCAGGTTTAGCACCAGACAGGGAGATTGAATTTGTGATAGAGCTCATTCCCGGCACAAATCCAATTTCCAAGGCACCGTACCGCATGGCTCCAGCTGAACTGAAGGAACTTCAGGAGCAATTACAGGAGCTTCTTGACAAGAGTTTCATACGCCCTAGTCACTCACCATGGGGAGCACCTGTGTTGTTCGTGAAGAAGAAGGATGGAAGCATGCGCCTATGCATAGACTACCGTGCCTTGAACCAGGTCACAATTAAAAACAGGTACCCTCTCCCCAGGATAGATGACCTGTTTGATCAGCTAAAGGGAGTCACAGTGTTCTCTAAAATTGACCTCAGATCAGGATATCACCAGGTTAGAGTCAAGAAAGGTGATATACCTAAAACCTCTTTCAGGACCAGGTACGGACATTATGAGTTTGTAGTCATGCCTTTCGGCGTGACAAATGCTCCAGCTACTTTCATGGACCTCATGAATAGAGTATTCAGAGAATACTTAGACAAGTTTGTCATCGTGTTCATCGATGCATTCTTATCTATTCAGGCACTCAGGAGGACCATGCAGAGCATCTGAAGACAGTTTTGCAGATCCTTCAGCAGAACCAGCTGTACGCCAAATTCACGAAATGTGAATTTTGGCTAGACCAGGTAGCCTTTCTAGGTCACATCATCTCCAAGGATGGTGTTATGGTAGATCCCAGCAAGATAGAAGCAGTAAGTAACTGGAAGAGGCCCAGGAACGCCAGAGAAATCAGAAGCTTTCTGGGATTAGCAGGCTACTACCGGAAAT
Organism: Zingiber officinale; assembly: GCF_018446385.1. Lineage (NCBI taxonomy): Eukaryota > Viridiplantae > Streptophyta > Magnoliopsida > Zingiberales > Zingiberaceae > Zingiber > Zingiber officinale. The sequence goes on from NC_055989.1 coordinate 22,863,079, forward strand.
TCGTAGAGGACTTCTCCAGGATAGCCTCCCCACTGACAGCTCTCACCAGGAAGAACAAGAAATTTCAATGGACAGAAGACTGCGAGAACAGCTTCAGCGAACTAAAATGGAGATTGACCACACAGACAGCTTCGACATCTACAGTGACGCCTCTAAATTGGGATTAGGAGCAGTACTGATGCAGCAGGGCAAGGTGATCGCCTATGCCTCCAGACAACTCAAGGATTATGAGAGGAACTATCCTACTCATGACCTTGAGCTTGCAGCAGTGGTGTTCGCTCTCAAGATTTGGAGACATTATCTGTACGGAGCTCAGTGCAGAGTGTATACAGATCATCAAAGTCTGAAGTATTTCTTTACTCAGAAGGATCTGAATATGCGACAGCGTAGATGGTTAGAGCTGGTCAAGGATTATGACATAGATATCCTCTACCATCCAGGGAAAGCTAATAAGGTAGCAAACGCACTCAGCAGGAAGTCCAACGCTACCTTATTATCTTTAGCAGCTATGTCACCACCCCTAAGGAAGGAGATTACAAATTTTAGTCTCGATCTTATAGTCGGGCAGCTTTCCACTATGTCCTTAGCATCTACCTTGCTTGATGATATCCAGACAGCTCAGGAGCAGGATCCTGAAATCCAGAAAATCAAGCAAGGGTTAGCAGAATCAGAAAGTGGAGAGTTCAGAGTGTCCGCCAGTGGGGTAGTGTACTGTGGTGACAGAATTTGTGTTCTAGATCAGGAGGAACTACGAAAATAGATTCTAGACGAGGCTCACAGTACTCCCTATGCGATGCATCCTGGTTCCACCAAAATGTATCAGGATCTAAAGAAACGATTTTGGTGGCCTGGGATGAAGCGAGATATCGCCAGATACGTCAGCATTTGTCTAACATGTCAGAGGGTTAAGGCAGAACATCAGAGGCCAATTCAGATTCCCGAATGGAAGTGGGAGGATATCTCTATGGACTTCATAGTAGGATTACCCGAACCACGAATGGTTTTGATGCCATCCGGGTAGTCGACAGGTTGACTAAATCAGCCCACTTCTTAGCTATCGAATATCCTATTCCATGGAGCAGCTAGCTCAATTGTATCTCAAGGAGATTGTCAGTGCATGGAGTCCCACGAACCATTATATCGAACAGAGAAGCAGATTTACATCACACTTCGGAAGTGTGTGCAGTCAGTTAAAATTCAGCACGACCTTCCATCCTCAGACGGATGGTCGACGGAGCGAGTAAATCGGTACTCGAAGATATGCTCCGAGCTTGTGCCCTAGATTTCAAGGAAGTTGGTGCAAATATCCGAGTCAGCAGAATTTGCATACAACAACAGCTATCGTGCCACTATCGGCATGGCACCTTATGAGGCACTCTATGGGCGGAGGTGCAGATCACCAATCTGCTGGTATGAGAGTGGTGAACAGAAGGAACTAGAGCTTCAGACAGATCTAGTAGCAGATACCACAGCAGCCATACAGCTGATTCGCCAGAGGATAGAGACAGCACAGAGCCGTCAGAAGAGCTATGCTGATACACGACGCAGACCCCTAGAGTTTTCAGTTAGGGATACAGTTTTCCTCAGAGTAGCTCCCATGAAGGGAGTCATGCGTTTTGGGAAGAAGGGCAAGCTAGCTCCCAGATACGTGGGACCATACCTTATCACGAAGAGAGTGGGCAAGGTAGCATATGAGCTGGAGCTACCTCAGGAGATGTCAGCTGTCCACAACGTATTTCATGTCTCCATGCTGAAGAAGCATATTCCAGACGCCACACAGGTGATTGAGCCCCAGTTGGTACAGGTCCGTGATGATCTTAGCTATGACAGTCGGCCTATTCAGATAATAGACCGAGCAGTAAAGAAATTACGGAACAAGGAAGTACCATTAGTCAAAGTCAGCTGGCAAAATCACACAGCAGCAGAGGCGACTTGGGAGACAGAGGCCAGCATGAGACAGAAGTACCCAAAATTGTTTTAAGTTCGGGGACGAACTTTTTATAAGGTATGGGGGATTGTAAAGCCCGAAAAATTCCCGAATTTATTTTTAGAAATATCCTATGATTTCTCTAGATTTTTAGGATATTTTTACATAATTTTTGGAGTACTAGAAGTAGCAAAAACAAATAAGTCGCAAAATAGCTTAGGCGGGAATCGAACCCGAGACCTATGGTTTAAGGGATAAAGTTAGTAACCAGTTGAACCCAGCAGGGCCGTGCTGAAAGGAAAGGGAACCAATAAAATTTATATTGGAGTTGGGCGAATTAAGTCTTTAGTATAAATAGGAAGGTTAAGTGGGAGTTGGGTTATTTTGTTTTGGTTCGGCACATTCTTTTTCACCGTGACCTATCCCTCTTCCCAAAAACCTCACTGCCGCCCACACCTCTTCCTCCTCCTCTCTCGGCGCCCAAGCCCAAGGACTCTTGGCTCATCTTCCGGCGACGACTCCAACACGAAAAAGATTCTTCTCCGCGAGAGGAACGCGAGGACGTAAGCGGTTCGTCGAACGAAGCAGTTTCCGGAAAACCTAGCGGATAGAATCGTAAAAAAACCTTGCGATTGAGGTAAGAAACCCCTCACCTACAGTATAATTGCTCTAGCTTGTTAGTTTTAGCGTTAGTTCAGTAGTTTTACAGTTTTCAGTTATAGGGTGTGCTTTCAGTGCACACCAAGCATTCGGTAGAATGCCTAGTTCAGAAGGATGCACCAGTAGGCGTCCTAACAGCATGTAAAACGTATTAGAAACATTTTTACTCAGTTTATTATCAGTTATTACAGCTATATGGATCAGATATCCATTGGGTGGGCTCCCACAGTAGCCTCTAGGTTCAGATAACCTTGCTCTAGGTTCAGATAACCTAGAACAGCAAAGTAAAATAAAACAGTATTCAGTATTTTACTTTTATTCAGTTGGCACTGTATTTGGATCAGATATCCATGGGCTGGACTCCCACAGTCGTCCCTAGGTTCAGATAACCTAGTAACCCTGCTGGATTCGGAACTTGCAATCCCGGGTCTCGTAGGGATGCGCGCACAGTAAGTACAGTTGCCAGGGCCCCAGCAGCATGTTTAGTATTTTCATCTATTATATGTATAGTTTTCAAATTTGAAACCAGTGATGAGAACACTAATTTAGCTTCCAGTTCAGTTCAGGTTCAGTTTATATGATTTGGGTTCATGTACAGATTTAGATATATGCATGACTAGTTCAGTTTCATGCTCAGTTTGTAAGCATGTCATGTTCAGTTTAAAGCATGTTCCATCTATATGCTATGCCATGTTTCAGTTCCAGTTTATGCTTTTGTATGCCATGCCATATTGCCATGCTCAGTTCAGTTTTCAAACAGCATGTTTTAAAAACATAATCGCATCGTTGCATGTTTTTGTGAGGTAGATGGTTTCTTACTAAGCTTAAAGCTTACAGATACTATTTTCCTTATACTGCAGATACAGGAAAAAGGAAAATGGTTTAGCAGTGGAGGCTGGAGGTCAATGCAGATGAGGATGTGTGTGGAAGGAACTGGAATAAAAGACCCTCTGGGGATTTAGCATTTACTTGAGCACTTTTCAGTTTATGAGTTTAACTTCATGTTTTAAGCAATTAGAACTTTTAGAAATTCATACCTTCATGCACTTTAAGTTGTTAAAATGCCATGAACTAGTAAACCTTGCTTTAGCTTAAGTTTAGAATTGTTACTACATGTTGTTAGAATGTTTATTATATATTAGATAGTTGTAGTGTGAGGTTTTGGCACGAACCAGTGCTGAAATCAGAGTTTCTGATTCGAAATCAGAAACCCTGATCGGTCAGCCGACCGATCAGGAATGAGTTGGTGTCACTGGATCGGTCAGCCGACCGACCCAGGCACGAACAGAGAGTTGGCAAGGGTTATGGATCGGTCAGCCGACCGATCCAGAGGCGAACAGAAAGCTAGGAAGTGCACTGATCGGTCTACCGACCGATCAGGGCGCTCCTGGATCGGTAAGTAGACCGATCCAGTTGCGTACAGAACGCAGCTAAAGCACGGAGGCTCACTGATCGGTCTCCCGACCGATCAGGGTGTTCCTGGATCGGTCGGTAGACCGATCCAGCTGCGTACAGAAGTGAGGTAAGCATATGGATCGGTCAGCCGACCGATCCAGAGGGTTTTCCGTGCTAGTATCAAGCTGGATTGATCACGGGATCGATCCGACAGCCCAATCGATCCATGGATCGATTGAAATGCCTGATTACAGCTAGCAGGTCATCTGGGAGGCATAGATTGTCTTCCCTAGCATGTGTACAACTCCTATGTACACCCAGAGCATTAAGTTTTGATCAGTCTAGCAAAAATTTAAATTAGCTCAGTTTTTCGCACAGTCAGTACAGCAGTATTGTAGCGATTCACCTTACAGCCTAGTTAGTAGAAGGCGGGTCGTTACATTTAGTCCGAGGTAAATATATAATGTGTAACCTGCAAAACAAAGTGTTAGCACAGTTTATAAGTTCAACAAAAAAGAGTATGATTTAGATTTCGTCTTTCCGAGACCGGAATCTAGTCAGGATCTCGACTTAGATATCCGAAATGGATCTAAGCCAGATCGACGCCTAATGTTCCCTTCCCAGGAACGCGTCCTCACAGTCACTCCCTTCCAGTGACTTACCTTTTATAACACCCACGAAATAATAAGCTATACCTATGGGTATTTTTCTTTTAGAATAAAAGGGAAATGGAAATAGAACCAAAAAGAAATAAAAAGAAAGAGAGGTTAAGGTTTGAACCTTGAACCTCCCACAAATGATAAAGTTAAATTAGTATATAATAACCACTAGAATCATGAATGACACATGAATAGCAAAGAATAGAAATTATAGATAAAGGTAAAGAGTATGATTAAATAAGGGAACAAGAGAAAGACAAGTGGCTTTCCTCCTCTTTCTCTTGGTTAAGAAAAGAAGCAAGCAAAAGACAAGTTGCCTTTCTTCCTTCTTTTTCTCTATTTTCGTGGGAATTAAGAGGGTGAGAGAGTAGAGGAGTCAAGGGGATGAATTGGGAAATGTTTCATCCTCATTGAGAATAAATAGGAATGAAAAGAGAAAGGAGAGAAAGTTTGGCTACTTCTTCCTCTTTCTTCTTCCTCCTTCTTTCTCCTTCTTCCTCCTCCACCGAGACCTAAACCTCTCCCTCTCTCATTTCCGAAAAATCCAAGCTAAGGCTTTTCTTGCTAAGAAAACTAATTCACAAGAAGGAGTCCTCAAGATCTACTCCTCACAAGCAAGAGAGGAAAAGAGAGAACTAGGAAGAGAAGTTTCTTCTTCCTCTTCACAAGGGTACCATCTTCCTTAGGAAAAATAAGCAAGAGGATGTAAGTATCCCCTCACCTGTGGTACAAGTTGTTTATGTGTTTTCCATGAGGTTAGAATGCTTAAAAACTTAAGGTCACTTTTTTGAACTTTCGGCCAAGACATGAATAAAAGATTTAGAGAAGTTTAAGACCTAACCAAGCATGCTCACTATGTTATTATGACATGTATCATAGTATAGAAGGTTAGTTAATGATCTTATGCTTGTATGCTTACTTAAAACTTAGATCCATGTTCTTAAACATTCGGCCAAGACATGAATAAAAGATTTAGAGAAGTTTAAGTCCTAACCAAGCATGCTCACTATGTTATTATGACATGTATCATAGTATAGAAGGTTAGTTAATGATCTTATGCTTGTATACTTAATTAAAACTTAGATCCATGTTCTTAAACTTTCAGCCAAGACTTGATTAAAAGATTTAGAGAAGTTTAAGACCTAACTAAGCATGCTCACTATGTTCTTATAATATGTACCCTAGTATAGGGGTTAGTTAATGTTTCTTATGCTTGTATGCTTACTTAAAACTTAGATCCATGCTCTTGAACTTTCGGCCAAAGTGTGAATAAAAGATTAGGAAGGCTTAAGACCTAAACTAAATATGCTCACTATGTCCTTATGATATGTACCCTATGATAAGAGATTAGTTTGATGTTCTTATGCTTGTATGTTGCTTAAAACCTAAATTCATGCTCATGAAGTGTTCGGCCATGATAGAAGTAATTGACTAGGAGAGGTTAAAAATTTAGTCTACCATGATCATGACTTGCTTATTAATATGTTATGAAGAGTACTTAGTGTTTTCACACTTGTATGTTGATTGGAACCTAAATGCATGCCACCTTAGGGAATTAGGGTTTCGGCCATGATAGAAATGAAGACCTAGAAGTGTTTAAAAATTTAAGCTATCATGCTCATGACTTTCCTTATGAAAAGGTAGGAAGATTTCTTAGGGTTTCATGCTTGTATGTTGTTTGGAACCTTGATGTATTTCACCTTAGGGCTTCGGCCATGATGAGAACTAAGACCTAGGAGAGCTTAAAACTTACTCTAACATGCTCATGGCTCTTCTTATGACATGATATAAAGCTAACTTAGGGTTATCATGTTTCAATGTTGCTTGAAATCTAGATACATGTCTCCTTATGTTTCTACCATGATTAATTTTAGGGTCCAAGGAAGCTTAAAATTAAATCTAGCATGCTCATGAATTCCCTTATGATATGATATGAAGTTAGCTTGATATTCTTATGTTTGTATGCTGTTTAGAACTTAGTTTCATACCCCTAAGTTTCGTCCATAACCATGTTAAAAGACCTAGGGTGCTTAGAACCTAAACCAAATATGCTCATTATGTTCTTAATGATTTATGATGTGAAATTGGTTTAGGGTTCACATGCTTTTATGTTGTTTATAACTTAGAACTAGGCATGGTAACTTTCGGCCATAACAAGACCAAGAACCTAGGGAGCTTAGAACCTAAACCAAATATGCTCATTATGTTCTTAATGATTTATGATATGAAATTGGTTTAGGGTTCACATGATTTTATGTTGTTTATAACCTAGGGCTAGGCTTGGAACTTTCGGCCATGACATGGAATTAGGGTTAGAGACCCAATTATGATTTTACTGTGTCTCACATGCTACGATATGAATGAAGAGATGCTAGTTAAGGTTTTCCATGCATGATTATGTTTCCTATGATGCATTATATGCTCATTTATGTATGCTTATGAATCATGCATGATAATGACTCTCATGATGTGTTTTATGCTCAAGTATGCATGCTTTATGATATGACAAGTAATATGCTCATTTATGTATGCTTATGAATCATGCATTATGATGACTCTTATGATGTGCTATATGCTCAAGTATGCATGCTTTATGACATGATAAGTAAAGGCCTAAGAGTTGTTTCCCTATTAAGTGGGACTAAGAGCACTCTTTACGATATGATAAGTAAAAGCCTATGAGTTGCTTCTCTATTAAGCGGGACTAAGAGCACTCTTTATGACATGACAAGTAAAGACCTAAGAATTGCTTCCCTATTAGTCGGGACTAAGGGCACTCTTCATGATATGATAAGTGACTATGACATGTTATTTTACTTTGTATGGCTTGTACCAAGGGTGGGCTCCATAAGCGCCCCTAGGCCGACGGACTATGAACGGGTCTAGTAAAAAGGGATGGGCTCCTTAGTACGCCCCTAGGTCGACGGTCGTAGTACGGACCTAGTTCCCTAGTAGGTTCGGGGCTAGCTACCCTGTCCTAGGGATTGGTTGCATTTATGTATGTATGTGGTACAAGCCGGGCCCTCATGATGATATTATGTTCAAGTATTATATGATATGTTTTAAGACATCTTGCACATGACATGACACATGTTTTAAAAGACATCTTGCATGATATAATGAGTTATGATATGATATGCTCTTATGATTTATATGACATGATGCTCTTTTATTTATGATATGATATATCATGATGTTTCTTTATGATATGATATGCTCTTATGATTTATATGACATGATGCTCTTTTATTTATGATATGATATATCATGATGTTTCTTTATGATATGATATGCTTTTATGATTTATATGACATGATGTTCTTTTATTTATGATATGATATATCATGATGTTTCTTAATGATATGATATGCTCTTATGATTTATATGACATGATGCTCTTATGATTTATGGTATGATATAGCATAATGTTCTTTATGAGATGATATGTTATGATGCTATGTTTACATGATATGATGTTTAGATGATTATGTCTCCATTGCTATATGATTATGTGATTATGCTATGAAATACATTTTTTGTGAGTAGGAAAGGATCTTACTAAGTCTGTGTGCTTATAGCTTACTTTCCTTGTACTGCAGATAAAGGCAAAGAATGGATAAACTAGGGGAGCTGCAGGAGAGGCAAGAGATGTGTGTGGTGGTGGCTCGGCTAAGAAAAAGAAAAAGACCTGCTTATGTTATTTTATGTTGACATAAACTAAGTTTATTTATGTTAATGTTCCGCATGATTTCATGATACTTATTCAGGTTTATGATAGAATCTGACATCGTGACCTCGTTCATTAAAAGAATAAAAAAAAAATATGTACTTCCGTTGTTTTATATTAAAAAGAAGTTTTAATATGCATGTATGTTTTCCCCTTGCAAGTAAGTAACCCCGCCCTACTAGTAGGAGGGGCGGGCGTTTACAAGTTGGTATCAGAGCCAGGTTAGCATTTCCGCTACACACACATCCATCCTCCATCCTGCCGCTCCAAGTAAGAATTTCTGTACTTACTCTATTCTATTTATGCATGATAAGAAATGTTTTAGTATGCATGAACCTAAGTATGACTGATATGGATTGCCTTTATGTATGATAAGCGATGTTTAATGTGCATGAATATAAGTAAGGATGACCCTAGACTTATGCTAGCCTTATTGTTATTTATGGAAATAGATATGGCTAGAAGACGCGGTAACAGGATCGAGTAGACAGTGACTCCACCAGATCTGACCCAAGTGGTTACAAACCTCCAACGTCAGATCACGGAACAACAACAAGTGATCACTGCTTTGATGGGTCAGCAAAGAAATCTTGTCACCCCACCAGCAAATCAGAATGCAGTGCCCATCATACCTATAGCTGCACCAGTACCATCGGTAGCCCATGCCCCAGTGGTCCGACAGGAGACTTACTTGATACAGTGGCTAAGGCTGAAGCCGGAGAACTTCTCGGGTACTTGTGAGCCATGGGACGCCCAGGCCTGGTTCAAGACAGTGGAAAGTATAGTAGAACTGCTGGACTGGCCTATACCAGAAAAGATCAAGTGCGTATCATTTTGCTTCTCTGGAGACGCAAGAATGTGGTGGGAAAGAGTTAAGGTCAAGAGACAAGTTAATCAGATGAACTGGACGGACTTCGAAGCCAAATTCTTCGAGGAATTCTTTCATATGCGAGTAACAAACCGGCATTACGACGAGTTCACCGAATTCCGACAAAGTGACTTATCAGTTAACGAAGCGCTGAAGCACTTCAACCGTCTCGCACGTCTCTGCCCAGAGTTGGTCAGCACGGAAAGGGAAAGGGTCAGACTGATGCTGAAGATGCTCCGACCCGAGATAGCTTTGAATGTGGTCGGTGGACTTAATAGACCGCAGACTACAGAAGAGCTGGTCAGCAGTGCTTTGATCACCGAACACTATCAGAAGGCGATGAACGAGAATAAGAATCAAACACAGACAGAAGGACAGAAACCTCAAGGTACTAGAGCAAGCTGGAAAGGAAACCCCAATAGACAGAGAAAGCAATGGAATAATACTAAAGGAGGTTCAGCAAATAAGCAACCTAAGTATCCTCAGTGTACTATTTGTGGGAAGCAGCATTCCGGAGTATGCCACAAGGGTACAAGGAAGTGTTACAGTTGCGGACGGGAAGGACATATGGCTAGGGACTGCCCTATCCAGTCCCAGACACCATCCCAGCATTATAACCAGAACAGGAGTGCCCCCTCACAACTACACCAGATGCAAGCTGCCATTGAAGGAACTCCGATTAGCCAAGGGAGATTGGAAGCCCCGCCAGCTACGACGAACGCCAGGGCTTTCTCTCTTACCAAAGATGATGTGGCGAGTGCTTCTACAGTTGTCACAGGTCAGCTGCCTATTTTCAGTCAGTATGCTAATGTGCTATTTGATACTGGGGCGACACACTCATTTATCTCTACACCCTTCATGGAGAAGTTAGAGATACCACCACAAGCCTTAAATGGCAAATTCTTAACAACCCTGCCTTCGGGAGAAGTAATGTCGTCTACTCATATGTTGCGGGCCGCGCCCATCAGAATCACAGGAAGAGAACTCTATTGTGATCTGATAGTGCTTGACATGTAGGATTATGATAGTATATTGGGCATGGATTTCCTGAGCAAGTACGGTGCTTCGATCGATTGTCGTAAAAGAAAAGTAGTTTTCCAACCTGAAGCTGAATCGATATTCGAATTTATTGGGGAACCAAGGAAAGAAACTGGGATATTCTTATCAGCCATAAAGGCATAAAAGATGTTAAATAAGGGATGTACTGGGTTTCTAGCACACGTGGTCGACACAAGTCAAGCTGAAGACCAGAAACTAGAAAATGTCAGAGTGGTATGCAACTATCCGGAAGTGTTTCCCGATGAACTACCAGGGTTAGCCCCCGATAGAGAAATAGAATTTGAGATCGAATTGATTCCTGGTACTAAACCGATCTCTAAAGCACGTTATCATATGGCGCCGGCTGAGTTGAAGGAACTTCAGGGACAACTACTCGAGTTACTTGACAAGGGACTTATTCGCCCGAGTCACTCTCCATGGGGAGCTCTAGTACTGTTTGTGAAAAAGAAGGATGGGTCTATGCGAATGTGTATAGACTACCGAGCGCTGAACAATGTGACAATCAAGAACAGGTACCCTCTTCCACGGATCGATGACCTGTTCGACCAATTAAGGGGAGCAACCGTCTTCTCTAAGATTGACCTAAGGTCCGGCTATCATCAAGTGAAAGTGAAGCAGGATGATATACCAAAGACGACATTTCGAACGAGATACGGACACTATGAGTTCATAGTTATGCCTTTCGGAGTGACAAATGCTCTGGCTGTAGTTATGGATCTGATGAATCGGGTGTTTACGACATATCTCGACAAATTTGTCATCGTCTTCATTGACGATATTCTCATCTATTCGGGAACCCAAGAATAGCATGCTGAACACCTGAATACCGTACTACAGATTCTTTGAGAGAAACAACTATATGCAAAGTTCTCCAAATGCGAGTTTTGGCTCGATCGAGTATCATTCTTGGGTCATGTCATCTCCAAGGACGGAGTAATGGTAGATCCAAACAAGATCGAAGCTGTAAGTAACTGGAACAGGCCAAAGAATGTCAATGAAATCAGAAGTTTTCTCGGGCTAGCAAGCTACTACCGGAAGTTTGTAGATGACTTCTCTAAAATTGCAGCCCCTATGACAGTTCTCACCAAGAAGAACAAAAATTATGAATGGACGAATGAATGCGAGAAGAGTTTCACGGAATTAAAAATAAGACTGACCAGTGCTCCAATCCTTACTCTTCCGGAAAGTAACAAAGGCTACGATATGTACAGCGACGCTTCCAAATTAGGACTTGGAGCTATACTCATGCAAGACGGCAAGGTCATTGCCTACGCCTCTAGACAACTCAAAGAGCATGAAAAGAATTACCCTACTCATGACCTAGAACTAGCAGCCATGGTTTTTGCTCTCAAAACATGGAGACATTATTTATATGGAGTCCGGTGTAAGATTTATACCGACCACCTGAGTCTGAAATATTTCTTCACCCAGAAAGACCTGAATATGAGACAACGCAGATGACTCGAGTTAGTTAAGGACTATGACTATGAGATCTTTTATCATCCCGGAAAAGCGAACAAAGTGGCCGATGCACTCAGCATTAAGACCTGTGCCACCTGATGTCACTATTTTAAGTTCGAGGACGAACTTTCTATGAGGTATGGGGTACTGTAACACCCACGGAATAATAAGCTATACCTATGGGTATTTTTCTTTTAGAATAAAAGGGAAATGGAAATAGAACCAAAAAGAAATAAAAAGAAAGAGAGGTTAAGGTTTGAACCTTGAACCTCCCACAAATGATAAAGTTAAATTGGTGTATAATAACCACTAGAATCATGAATGACACATGAATAGCAAAGAATAGAAATTATAGATAAAGGTAAAGAGTATGATTAAATAAGGGAACAAGAGAAAGACAAGTGGCTTTCCTCCTCTTTCTCTTGGTCAAGAAAAGAAGCAAGCAAAAGACAAGTTGCCTTTCTTCCTTCTTTTTCTCTATTTTCGTGGGAATTAAGAGGGTGAGAGAGTAGAGGAGTCAAGGGGATGAATTGGGACATGTTTCATCCTCATTGAGAATAAATAGGAATGAAAAGAGAAAGGAGAGAAAGTTTGGCTACTTCTTCCTCCTTCTTCTTCCTCCTTCTTTCTCCTTCTTCCTCCTCCACCGAGACCTAAACCTCTCCCTCTCTCATTTCCAAAAATCCAAGCTAAGGTTTTTCTTGCTAAGAAAACTAATTCACAAGAAGAAGTCCTCAAGATCTACTCCTCACAAGCAAGAGAGGAAAAGAGAGAACTAGGAAGAGAAGTTTCTTCTTCCTCTTCACAAGGGTACCATCTTCCTTAGGAAAAACAAGCAAGAGGATGTAAGTATCCCCTCACTTGTGGTACAAGTTGTTTATGTGTTTTCCATGAGGTTAGGAATGCTTAAAAACTTAAGGTCACTTTTTTGAACTTTCGGCCAAGACATGAATAAAAGATTTAGAGAAGTTTAAGACCTAACCAAGCATGCTCACTATGCTATTATGACATGTATCATAGTATAGAAGGTTAGTTAATGATCTTATGCTTGTATGCTTACTAAAACTTAGATCCATGTTCTTAAACTTTCGGCCAAGACATGAATAAAAGATTTAGAGAAGTTTAAGACCTAACCAAGCATGCTCACTATGTTATTATGACATGTATCATAGTATAGAAGGTTAGTTAATGATCTTATGCTTGTATGATTACTTAAAACTTAGATCCATGTTCTTAAACTTTCGGTCAAGACTTGAATAAAAGATTTAGAGAAGTTTAAAACCTAACTAAGCATGCTCACTATGTTCTTATGATATGTACCCTAGTATAGGAGTTAGTTAATGTTTCTTATGCTTGTATGCTTACTTAAAACTTAGATCCATGCTCTTGAACTTTCGGCCAAAGTGTGAATAAAAGATTAGAAGGCTTAAGACCTAAACTAAACATGCTCACTATGTCCTTATGATATGTACCCTATGATAAGAGATTAGTTTGGTGTTCTTATGCTTGTATGTTGCTTAAAACCTAAATTCATGCTCATGAAGTGTTCGGCCATGATAGAAGTAATTGACTAGGAGAGGTTAAAAATTTAGTCTACCATGATCATGACTTGCTTATTAATATGTTATGAAGAGTACTTAGTGTTTTCACACTTGTATGTTGATTGGAACCTAAATGCATGTCACCTTAGGGAATTAGGGTTTCGGCCATGATAGAAATGAAGACCTAGAAGTGTTTAAAAATTTAAGCTATCATGCTCATGACTTTCCTTATGAAAAGGTAGGAAGATTTCTTAGGGTTTCATGCTTGTATGTTGTTTGGAACCTTGATGTATTGCACCTTAGGGCTTCGGCCATGATGAGAACTAAGACCTAGGAGAGCTTAAAACTTACTATAACATGCTCATGGCTCTTCTTATGACATGATATAAAGCTAACTTAGGGTTATAATGTTTGAATGTTGCTTGAAACTAGATACATGTCTCCTTATGTTTCGGCCATGATTAATTTTAGGGTCCAAGGAAGCTTAAAATTAAATCTAGCATTCTCATGAATTCCCTTATGATATGATATGAAGTTAGCTTGATATTCTTATGCTTGTATGATGTTTAGAACTTAGTTTCATACGCCTAAGTTTCGGCCATAACCAAGTTAAAAGACCTAGGGAGCTTAGAACCTAAACCAAATATGCTCATTATGTTCTTAATGATTTATGATGTGAAATTGGTTTAGGGTTCACATGCTTTTATGTTGTTTATAACCTAGAACTAGGCATGGTAACTTTCGGCCATAACAAGACCAAGAACCTAGGGAGCTTAGAACCTAAACCAAATATGCTCATTATGTTCTTAATGATTTATGATATGAAATTGGTTTAGGGTTCACATGATTTTATGTTGTTTATAACCTAGGGCTAGGCTTGGAAATTTCAGCCACTACATGGAATTAGGGTTAGAGCCCCAATTATGATTTTACTATGTGTCTCACATGCTACGATATAATGAAGAGATGCTAGTTAAGGTTTTCCATGCATGATTATGTTTCCTATGATGCATTATATGCTCATTTATGTATGCTTATGAATCATGCATGATAATGACTCTCATGATGTGTTTTATGCTCAAGTATGCATGCTTTATGATATGACAAGTAATATGCTCATTTATGTATGCTTATGAATCATGCATTATGATGACTCTTATGATGTGCTATATGCTCAAGTATGCATGCTTTATGACATGATAAGTAAAGGCCTAAGAGTTGTTTCCCTATTAAGTGGGACTAAGAGCACTCTTTACGATATGATAAGTAAAGGCCTAAGAGTTGCTTCCCTATTAAGCGGAACTAAGAGCACTCTTTATGACATGACAAGTAATGACCTAAAAGTAGCTTCCCTATTAGTCGGGACTAAGAGCACTCTTCATGATATGATAAGTGACTATGACATGTTATTTTACTTTGTATGGCTTGTACCAAAGGTGGTCTCCATAAGCGCCCCTAGGCCGACGGACTATGAATGGGTCTAGTAAAAAGGGATGGGCTCCTTAATACGCCCCTAGGTCGACGGTCGTAGTACGGACCTAGTTCCCTAGTAGGTTCGGGGCTAGCTACCCTGTCCTAGGGATTGCGCGCATTTATGTATGTATTTGGTACAAGCCAGACCCTCATGATGATATTATGTTTAAGTATTATATGATATGTTTTAAGACATCTTGCACATGACATGACACATGTTTTAAAAGACGTCTTACATGATATAATAAGTTATGATATGATATGCTCTTATGATTTATATGACATGATGCTCTTTTATTTATGATATGATATATCATGATGTTTCTTTATGATATGATATGCTCTTATGATTTATATGTCATGATGCTCGTTTATTTATGATATGATATATCATGATGTTTCTTTATGATATGATATGCTCTTATGTTTTATATGACATGATGCTCTTTTATTTATGATATGATATATCATGATGTTTCTTTATGATATGATATGCTCTTATGATTTATGGTATGATATAGCATGATGTTCTTTATGAGATGATATGTTATGATGCTATGTTTACATGATATGATGTTTAGATGATTATGTCTCCATTGCTATATGATTATGTGATTATGCTATGAAATACATTTTTTGTGAGTAGGAAAGGATCTTACTAAGCCTGTGTGCTTATAGCTTACTTTCCTTGTACCGCAGATAAAGGCAAAGAATGGATAAACTAGGGGAGCCGCAGGAGAGGCAAGAGATGTGTGTGGTGGTGGCTCGGCTAAGAAAAAGAAAAAGAACTGCTTATGTTATTTTATGTTGACATGAACTAAGTTTATTTATTTTAATGTTCCGCATGATTTCATGATACTTATTCAGGTTTATGGTAGAATCTGACATCGTGACCTCGTTCATTAAAAGAATAAAAAAAATAAGTACTTCCGCTGTTTTATATTAAAAAGAAGTTTTAATATGCATGTATGTTTTCCCCTTACAAGTAAGTAACCCCGCCCTACTAGTAGGAGGGGCGGGCGTTTACACCTTTACTCACCTGTCAGACATCCGGTCAGCCCTTCGACCCGTCTGGACTTCTCGCCAGCTATCTGGTCAGCCCTTCGACTTAGTTGGACTTCGTACCAAGCGTCCGGTCAGCCCGTCGACCCGCATGGACTTCGTGCCAAATGTCCGGTCAACCCGTCGACCCATTTGGACTTCGTGCCAAGCGTCCGGTCAGCCCATCGACCCGCTTGGATTTCATGCCAGACATTCGGTCAGCCCGTCCACCTGTCTGGACTTTGCCTGCACACTCGGTCAGAGTGTTAGATAACGACACATCTAACTTAACCTAATTTGTCATTCATCAAAACCTGAGTTAGACCGTTAGTGCTAACCGCACCAACAGTGTCATCTTGCCCGAGAAGAAGAGGTGCACGGCCGTGTCACCTTGGCCGAGACAAAAAGGGTGCACGGCTGTGTGGATCCACACGACCGTGTGAAACCACACGACCGTGTCGCCTTGGCTGAGAGCAAGAGGTGCACGACCGTGTGGGTTACACGACCGTGTCACCTTTGTCGTAAGGGAGAGGGTTGGGGTCGTGTGACTCCACACGGCCGTGTCACGCCCGTGCGGGGGTCACACACGGCTACACTAAAGTAGTGTTTCTCCCCTTTGTACTCCTCCTTGGCTTACCATTCTATCACACTACTTTAGGGGGAGTCTTTGACACGCTATTTACTACTAAAATGTAAATTCATCATACATGATTTTTACTAATGTTCAGGTAAAGTTGAGATAAGAAAATACATTATCACCACTCCCACGATCTTCTTCCACTGTTTCGGCACACACACACACCCAGACACCGCTCCTGCTGCCTCCTCTTACTCGAGCTTTCCTTTACCTTTATCTGCAGTATAAGGAATGCAATTCTATAAGCGAATGCTTAGTAAGTACCATCTACTCACAAAACAATGCATTAAATAGGGAAAACATGCTTTGCAAAACTGCTTGAAGGAACACAAAACATGCACTCAATAATTACTCATGCTAAAACCCATAATTTGGAAATATGTATATGGCATGTATTTTTAAATAGACTCATCATGCAAACATCAACATTTCAAAATAGGATTATCATGAGACGTCAACATAAAACCATGCTTGTATCGAAAACAAGTAATGAAAACCATAAACCTTGCCATATAATAGAGTTCATCAATATTGCATCTTATAGTCTCTAATTCCCAAACTTAAGAATGCTTTCACTTAAATAAACAATGAACTTTGGAAAACTTCATATTTCGTACTAGTGAAAATAATAATCAACTTGCTGTGGGCCCGGCATTGTACCACTTTGCGCGCATCCTTAATAAGATCCGAGGTAGCTAATTCCGAACCTATTAAGGTACTACTAGGCGATCTATGGGCCTAGGGGCGATCTAGGAGCCCACCCATGGACCTTGTGTCCAGTACAATGCCACATCAAAGTAAAATACTTTCTTTAAATATCACTTTCTTATACTTTGCACTTACTTGTCATTTAAACAAGCACCTTATGTGCGCTTAATCCCCCACACTTATAGGGAAGCACTTTAGAGTACTTGAATATGTTTCTTAGCCCCTAAACTAAATGGGAAGAAATTCAAGATACTCTAAACACGCTCTTAATCCCAAAACTTTGGGGGGTCTCTTACATATCATAGCACATATCATAGTATCTATCTTCTTTAACATGCAATAAACATATCATAACTTGTATCTTCCTTAACATGCTTAAAAACATATCATAACATGTAACATCGGAGCAACTCATACTGCAGGTGAGAGATACTTACATCCTTTCGCTAGTTCTTACTTTTACACCGTAAGGGTTAGGGAGAACGACCTCTCTTGTATGCCTCACCCTCCGAATAGACCTTACCCCGTGTACCACTTCCTTGGGAGAATCCTCCTCTTAGTTTCTCCCCTTGAAAATCTTGAAAACATGGAACCCTATGGTTCTTGGCCGAAAATTGCAAAGGGAAGGAGAGGAAATTCGGCTAGGGAGGAAAGGAAGAGGAAGATGAAAAATTAGGTTTTCATCTCTTCCTTTCCCTTTTATACTAAGTGGAAGTTGAAGCATCTCTTCACCCAAAATCTTCTTATAATCAATTACTTCCTATTTCCAATGTGATGCTTTACCACCACCTAATGGCTACTTAACCTAATTTCAAGTAAGAGGTCTAAGGTTCAATCCTAACCTAGGCTATATTTATGATTGTATTTTTATTTCTTTTTCTCTTCTTCTACTTCTTTTTGCTTTATTTAAATAGAGGAAATTTATGGGTGTTATAGCCAGTCATCACCACATGGCCCCGACTAGCTCCCTCTCGAGTAACGCTACACGGTCGGTCAGTGCCACATGGCCCAGACCTTCTAGCAGCTCTAGACTTTATCTCAGCTCTGCTTCACTACAAAACATGACTTAACAGTCGAACAAATTCAGAATAGATTTTTGGTTTGAGCAGTGTGCATATAACGAAGTCTTTAGAGGGTATGAAAAGAGTAACATCCGTGCCTTAGGTTAGGATTAAGAAGGGCGATCATTACAACCACCTCAAAACACAAATCGAGATAAGGATCATCATCCAAACTAGCTTCGCTCTTCCACTCGACGGCACTGGAAAACCAATTTCTTTTGAAAATTAGGACCAAAGCATAATGATGAAGATCGAAGTCAATGCAAAGGCAACCCAAACTCTTCAATGTGGCTTAACCAAAGAGGAGTTGAACCGGGTCGACACCTTCAACAATGCTAAGGAATTGTGGGAAATGCTAATCGAGCTGCACGAAGGTACCTCCTGTTGGTGCAACCTTAGGTCAAGGTTGACCTGGTTGACCCGACTCGAGTTGACCTGACTCGAGTTGTATTTTGATGTTTGACGAGAACATGATGGGAGATTGTTGGTGCAACCTTAGGTCAAGGTTGACCTGGTTGACCTGACTCGAGTTGACCTAACTCAAGTTGTATCTTGATGTTTGACAAGAACAGAAACTTGGGAGGTTGTGGGTGCAACCCTTGGTCAAGGTTGACCAGGTTGACCCGAGGTGAGTTGACTTGGCACGGGAAAGTCCAAGCAGGGAGCTTGGCACGGGAAAAGTCCAAGCAGGGAGCTTGGCACGGGAGAAAGTCCAAGTATGGAGACTTGGCACGGAGAAGTCCAAGTATGGGAACTTGGCAAGTGGAAGTCGGAGAGGGCTCGGTAGCTCGTTCTCCGGACTAGGTCAGAGAGGGCTCGGGAGCTCGTTTTCTGGACCGGATGGAAGTCGGAGAGGGCTCGGTAGCTCGTTCTCTGGACCGGATGTGGAAAGTCCTGGTGAGTGAAGCCAGGTAGACGGATAAGTCCTGGTGAGTGAAGCCAGGCAGTGGGAAAGTCCTGGTGAGTGAAGCCAGGCAGTGGGAAAGTCCTGGTGAGTGAAGCCATGCAGTTGTGAAAACCCTAGTGAGTGAAGCTAGGTGAAAGTCCTGGTGAGTGAAGCCAGGCAGTGGGAAAGTCCTGGTGAGTGAAGCCAGGCAGTTGGAAAGTCCTGGTGAGTGAAGCCGGGCAGATTGTAAAAGTCCTGGTGAGTGAAGCTAGGTGAAAGTCCTGGTGAGTGAAGCCGGGCAAGGGAAAAATTCAGATGGATCAAGGGTGGTCGGACATCTGGTGTTGGAAAGACCAAGTGGGTCAAAGGGATTGACCGGACACTTGTTGGGGAGTCTTAGCAGGTCAAGAGAGTGACCGGATGCTAAGCATGATGTACCAAGAGGTCAAGGTTGACCGGATATTGGTTTGGACTTGGTTTGGGCAAAAACCAAGACCTGGATCGGTCTGGAGACCGATCAGAAAGCGATCAGTGTGCCTCTGTGAGCTTACTGATCGGTCTGGGGACCGATCAGCAGGAAGCCTGATCGGTCCTCGGGACCGATCAGGGTACGCACAGAGAGTTGGGCAACTCTCTGTGAAAGCCTTCTGATCGGTCCCCACGATGGACCGATCAGGCTTCAGCCTGATCGGTCCAGAACTATCCGTTGGCTCACAACGGTCTTCTGTCTTCTGGCTTCTTCTTCGCAGGTGGATGTAGGTATAAAAGAGGCTGAGAGCTTCTACAGATGAGTGCTACTTCTTCCTTCTTCTTCCTCCTCTGAACTGAGCTGCTGTTCTTCTGAAAGCTGTGCTCTTGAGCTTTGCTGAGCTCCGAAGCTTCGTGTGAGCTTCTTCGACTGAGTTGCTTGTTGGCATTCGTCCGTGAAGTTGGTGCTTCATCCGGGACTTCAGTCGACGAGAAGGCAAGCGAGTATTTGTACATTCATTGTGTATTTTGTTCTTGCTCTTCTTTGTATTTCCATATTGCTGTTGCAAGCTATTGTGGCGAGGTTTCTCCACCCACAAGGAGTATTTATTAGCCGGTTCTCCGGGGACTCATCCACAGACGGATTGATAGGGCTCGTCCACCTTACGGACACGCCGAGGAGTAGGAGTATCACTTCCGAACCTCGTTACATCCATCGAGTTTGAGGTTTGTCTTTTTCCTTTTCGTTTCTACGGTTTCATTTCCGCTGCGCTAACCCTAATCGTAGGAAGAAACGCGAAGAATTTGGGGCGGCTATTCACACCCCCCTCTCTAGCCGAGTACGACGATCCTAACAAGTGGTATCAGAGCGAGGTCGCTCTTCGTTGGATCAACACCCGGGGGAGCACGAGCTAGAGAATGGATCTATTTGGAGAAGATGTCATGATTCCACCCTTCTACGATCGCGACAACTTCACATTTTGGAAGGTAAGAATGAAGTACTTTCTTATGACTAACCTTGAAAATTGGAGTTGTGTTCAATTAGGTTTCAAGCCTCCGATGGACAAGAAAGGAGAAACCCTAGAGAAGAAGGAGTGGACCAAGGAACAAGTCCACCAATCCCTAGTCAACGATGAGGTATTGAAAATTTTTGAATTTTCTTTACCTAATGATGTTTTGTGTAGGATAGGTGGATATAGCGATGCCAAGGAGTTGTGGAACAACTTGGCAAAGTTCCATGAGGAGAACTCCACTTCAAGTCATGAAGAGGAGTCAAGTGAGCCAAGTAGCTCACTTCATGGAGGAATGGATTTAGAAGTTGAGGGCCACTCAACATCTAAAGAAGAAGAGGAGGAGAGTTCTTCTTCAAGTTCGGAGCAAGAAGAAGAAGCTTCTACCTCCGGAAGGGATGAAGGAGAGAGCGTTCATCCATCCTCAACTCTAGGTAACTCAAGCCATTTAGTTTCTAGCAAATTACACATAATGTGCTTTGAGTGTAGGGAATTTGGACATTACAAGAGTAAATGTCTAAAGAGGGTTAGAAAGACTCCACCGGTGCCAAAGGTCAAGGAAGCCGGAGTCCCAACACGCAAGGGCAAGGAGCACGTGGTGTGCTTCCAATGCAAGCGAAGGGGACACTATAGGAGTCAATGTCCGAGGGGGAGGCAACCTCACAAGGACAAGAGACCGAGCACGTCAATAGGGGGAGCGAAGGCAAACCCTAAGGTAACATTTAAGTCTCACCCTTGCAATAAGACACATGCTAGTAGTTTTGTTGCAATTGTTAATAATGATAAGTATGTTAACTTTAGGAACCAATATATGTGCTTAGGTGCTAAACATGCTAGCCTAGGTAAGGACAACACTAGAAATGTCAATCCTAGGATTAACTCATCTAAGGTTAGGGAGAACCTAGGTAGAAATCCCAAATCAACTAGACACATGCCTAGGAATACCTCAAAGAAAAATGATAAATTAAAGCTTGAGGTATTAGAGAAAGAAAATCTAGTCTTGAGGTCAAGACTTGACTCTCTAGAAAAGGCTCTTAAGGATTTGACTCTAGGGTCTAGGGGTCAAAAACCCAAGTCCAAGGACAAGAAAGGTTTGGGTCACAAACCTAAGTCCCAAGTGGTCAAGCCCACTTATCACAATGTTCCATTAGATTATGGAACAAAATCTAGGGCAAGGAAGACCATCACCAAGGTCACAAGGGGAGTCACCCCTAGAGTTGATCTTGATGAGTCCCAAATGACCAAGGCTTCAAAGCCTAGGAGGGTCATTAGAAGGGTTGCTAGGGAAGTCATCCCTAGTGAATACTTAGTGAACCCAATGAGCTCCAATAGGTATTGGGTTCCTAGGAGCGTGATTCCATCACGCTAGATGAGTTAGGGTGTGCCAACCTTACTTGACTAGGTAGTTAACCTAATCATGGCAAAAGGTGGCACTTTAGGAATTTTCAAGGTGTAATCAAGCCTTGAAAATGAAATGAAAAATTATTCCTAAGGTGATTAGGATGTGCCAATCTCATTTGAGGAGTTTTCTAGAGTCAATCTAATTGGCACATAGTGATCTAAAAATCTTTTGTATTTGATTTTAGGTCTATTACACTTAGGAATATAGAATTTATGGAAAAATGATCAAAATTATCAAAAATGGCAACTAAGGCTAGAATTAGGTATTTTCTATACCTTTATATGCTATTTGCCATGTATTGTTTGCCATATGCCATGTCATGACATCATATTTAATTTATCATCATTTGAAATGTCATGATAATGCTTAGGTTAGTTAAATGTCATGCTTTATTTAAGTTTCATACTTTATGTCATGACATCATGACATTGGCACATGTTATTATGTATGATATCATTTTATGCCATGTCATCATTTCTTGCATTTATAATCAATGAAATTGATTTAAGGTTAAAAAAACACAATTTGATATGGAGATCAAATTGATGTTTAGAAAATGCATGAGACCTTAGCCTAAGATAACCTAAACCCATATCTCACATCAAAATTGACTTGGATGTGTTTGATACACCTTAGATGTGTGTGAGATATTAGGATGATGAGTTAGGATCAAGGTGCATGGTTCTTGTACCTAGATGAACCTAATTCTAAATGGGGGATCATAGGGAAAGCTTATGTACAAGTCATGTACATTTAGCCCTAAGATTGTGGTCCTAAATTGAATTGGTTTAAAATCATTTCAAAATTAATTTGAAAAACCTTGATGAAGCGTTTCTAGTGATAGCATTCATCATTGAACAAGTTGATACAAAGATAAGTTAACTTTGAGCTATTTCAAAGACTTTTGAACTTTGTATCAAGATTGAAAAATGGAAGTTATTTTCATAGAAAACTATTTTTCCATGATAGTATATGTTATGAGGAATGTATCCTCAAAATTTCATAATTTTTGGAATTTTCTGTAATTTTCTAGAGGTTTCTGAATTTCGTGGAGAGAAATCAGAACATATCAGACCTTTATCAGGTTTGTGGACCGATCAAAAGGGTTTCTGATCGATCCAGGGGAGCCTGGATCGGTCACTGTGACCGATCCAGAGGGAGCCTGATCGGTCTGGTGACCGATCAGGGCGTGCCAACCTGCTGAATTTCGACTGTTTGTCTGAAATTGCAGCTATGGAAGTGGTGTTTTAGAGTTCTAAAGGTTTGAAACTCTCCAAGACATTGTTGGTGCAATGGTCAAGGGGGAGTTGATCTTTAGGGGGAGTTTTACCTATTAGTCAAGGGGAAGTTGACTTTTAGGGAGAGTTGACTTTTAGGGGGAGTTTTTACTCCTAAAGACTTGAGTGATATGGGATTATCACTAAGTTAATTATTGGACCTTAGTATCAAGGGGGAAATTAAGGGTTTCAATGAAAGGTATGGGACCTTCATTAGAAAGAAACTCTTGACCTTGATTCACTCTTTTTTATGTGTGTCAAAAAGGGGGAGAGTGTAGGTTTGGGGAGAATGTTCAAAGAAGAACATTAGAAAACCGTTAGGTTATGGTTTTGTCAAACATCAAAAAGGGGAAGATTGTTGGTGCAACCTTAGGTCAAGGTTGACCTGGTTGACCCGACTCGAGTTGACCTAACTCGAGTTGTATTTTGATGTTTGACGAGAACATGATGGGAGATTGTTGGTGCAACCTTAGGTCAAGGTTGACCTGGTTGACCTGACTCGAGTTGACCTAACTCAAGTTGTATCTTGATGTTTGACAAGAACAGAAACTTGGGAGGTTGTGGGTGCAACCCTTGGTCAAGGTTGACCTGGTTGACCCGAGGTGAGTTGACTTGGCACGGGAAAGTCCAAGCAGGGAGCTTGGCACGGGAAAAGTCCAAGCAGGGAGCTTGGCACGGGAGAAAGTCCAAGTATGGAGACTTGGCACGGAGAAGTCCAAGTATGGGAACTTGGCAAGTGGAAGTCGGAGAGGGCTCAGTAGCTCGTTCTCCGGACTAGGTCAGAGAGGGCTCGGGAGCTCGTTTTCTGGACCGGATGGAAGTCGGAGAGGGCTCGGTAGCTCGTTCTCCGAACTGTGGTCAGAGAGGGCTCGGTAGCTCGTTCTCTGGACCGGATGTGGAAAGTCCTGGTGAGTGAAGCCAGGCAGACGGATAAGTCCTGGTGAGTGAAGCCAGGCAGTGGGAAAGTCCTGGTGAGTGAAGCCAGGCAGTGGAAAAGTCCTGGTGAGTAAAGTCAGGCAGTTGTGAAAACCCTAGTGAGTGAAGCTAGGTGAAAGTCCTGGTGAGTGAAGCCAGGCAGTGGGAAAGTCCTGGTGAGTGAAGCCAGGCAGTTGGAAAGTCCTGGTGAGTGAAGCCGGGCAGATTGTAAAAGTCCTAGTGAGTGAAGATAGGTGAAAGTCCTGGTGAGTGAAGCCGGGTAAGGGAAAAATCCAGATGGATCAAGGGTGATCGGACATCTGGTGTTGGAAAGACCAAGTGGGTCAAAGGGATTGACCGGACACTTGTTGGGGAGTCTTAGCAGGTCAAGGGAGTGACCGGATGCTAAGCATGATGTACCAAGAGGTCAAGGTTGACCGGATATTGGTTTGGACTTGGTTTGGGTAAAAACTAAGACCTGGATCGGTCTGGAGACCGATTAGAAAGCGATCAGTGTGCCTCTGTGAGCTTATTGATCGGTCTGGGGACCGATCAGCAGGAAGCCTGATCGGTCCCCGGGACCGATCAGGGTACGCACAGAGAGTTGGGCAACTCTCTGTGAAAGCCTTCTGATCGGTCTGGGGACCGATCAGCATAGAGCCCGATCGGTCCCCACGACCGATCAGATCAGCCCCAGACCGATCAGGGTGATGCCTGATCGGTCTGGCCCTAGCCGTTGGCTCACAACGGCTAGTCTTCTGTCTTCTGTTCTTCGCAGGTGCAGTGCAGGTTGAGTGCAGGTTATAAAAGGAGTTCAAGGGCTTCTATAGTGGCTACTACTATTCTTCTTCCTTCTCTGAACTGAGCTGCTGTTCTTCTGAAAGCTGTGCTTGAGCTTTGCTGAGCTCCGAAGCTTCGGGTGAGCTTCTTTGACTGAGTTGCTTGTTGGCATTCGTCCGTTAAGTTGGTGCTTCATCAGGGACTTCAGTCGACGAGAAGGCAAGCGAGTATTTGTACATTCATTGTGTAGTTTGTTCTTACTCTTCTTTGTATTTCCATATTATTGTTGCAAGCTATTGTGGCGAGGTTTCTCCACCCACAAGGAGTATTTATTAGCCGGTTCTCCGGGGACTCATCCACCGACGGATTGATAGGGCTCGTCCACCTTACGGACACGCCGAGGAGTAGGAGTATCACCTCCGAACCTTGTTACATCCATCGAGTTTGAGGTTTGTCTTTTTCCTTTTCGTTTCTACGGTTTCATTTCCGCTGCGCTAACCCTAATCGTAGGAAGAAACGCGAAGAATTTGGGGCGGCTATTCACACCCCTCTCTCTAGCCCAGTACGACGATCCTAACACCTCCGACACTAAGGTAAGCAAATGAGACTTAATTTTGAATAAGCTATACAATATTAAAATGCAGGATGGTGAGTTAGTGAGTTAACTCCATACTCAGATCCAAGACCTGCTTAACGATCTCCATGCAATCGGTCAAAAGGTGAAAAACTGCGATATCATAAGGTATGCCCTTAACACTTTTCCATCCTGCAATATTAAAATGCAGGATGGCGAGTTAGTGAGTTAACTCCATACTCAGATCCAAGACATGCTTAACGATCTCCATGCAATCGGTCAAAAGGCGAAAAACTGCGATCTCCATCCTGCAATATTAAAATGCAGGATGGTGAGTTAGTGAGTTAACTCCATACTCAGATCCAAGACCTGCTTAACGATCTCCATGCAATCGTTCAAAAGGTGAAAAACTGCGATATCATAAGGTATGCCCTTAACACTTTTCCAATGAACACTATGTGGGCATCCATGGTGGATTCTTATAAAGTTTCTAAGGATCTTTCTCAAATTAGGCTAGATGAATTATTTTTATAATTTGAATTGCACAAATAGACTAATGCACTTCCAGCCGAGTAAGGCATTGCGTTGGTTATACCTACAAGCAAGACAAAGAAGACCAGGAAGAAGTACCAGATGAAACCCGAGTTTGAAAATGAATCAGACTCAGAAGAAGATGATGAAATTACTGCCAAACTCGTGAACCTAGTCCGGAAGCTATACAAGAAGAAGAATGGATTCACTTAAAGAGAGATCAAGAAGGTCATCCAGTCAAAGACGATGCAACCAAGTCCAAAAGTTAAATCCAAAGTCACTTGCTATGACTACAACAAAAAGGGATATATCAAGGCAAACTGTCCAAACCAGAAGGAAACAAAGAAGCAACGAAAAAAGAAGACACTACAAGCAATGTGGGATGAATCTTCATCAGAAGATTTTGATGAAAATCTCCAATCGACAAGCTTCCTCACACTTCTGCCCCGAGAATAAGTCATCAAATCCAAGTCCAAGATAGAATCGGAAGCCGAGTCCGAGCGAATCCACGGATCCGTATCTGGTTCAGAAGGTTCCCAATCTCCTATAAGCATCTCTTTGATTTTATCGCATAACTTAATTTCATACTTATCTAAAAAACTAGCTAAATCCAACCTCTGAGTCAAATCACTCCAAGAGGAGGTTAAAACCCTCAAGGAAGTGACTAATCCAAGCTCCTTGACTGAATCTGTTCAAGCTGGAACTTTAACTCAAGTCAAACAACCTAAGGAAGAAAATTCTAACTTGAAAAGGAAAGTCAAAGAACTTAGGGACTCGTTGGAATGATTTACTTTGGGTTCCAAGAACCTTGACCTAATTCTTGGGAAATAAAGAGCCATATACAACCGATCAAGACTTGGGTATAAGGCTAAACATAAATTCAAATCTTATCTATCTCTTGTTAATCAAATAAATAGTAAAATGGTCCAAGTATGGGTCTCGAAGTCTAACTTGGTTAATCAAGTTGAACTTAATTAATATTGGATCCCCAAGGATCAAATCCACTACATTCATAGACTATATCGAGGATATAATCTAGGGGGAGCCAATATAAAGACTATCTTTATTATTAGATAAATTTGTTTGATGTGTAATTTGTTGGAGTGTATACTAAAAGCCTAGTTTTTGTAAACATTTATTTTTGAAATAAAAGAATCACATTGGTCAAAATCTGCATTTATTTGTTAAATGTAATTGTTCAATTAATTTATATAGTAGATAACATGGAGTGTGGTGTCACACTCAGAAGATCATGTTGTCGATTTTCTATAAATTATAAATAGTTGCTCACGACTAAGATGGAAAGGAACAAACCATCAGAATAGTCGTAGTGTAATTAAGTATTAGTCTATCTTGATTAATAAATTACACTGGTACACTCTAAATGTATTGAGTAGGATCATTTTAGGTAAGTTCTTTTTGTACTGACTTAATAAAAGAACTAGACCTTAGTTATTATGCAAGTGTGTGCTCTTAATCCTAATATAATAACAAGCACATATATTTAATATTTATTTCTTTGACTTATCAAAGGGTGATGTTTAGCTCGATAAATCAATATGTCCGATAAGTTGGGAAATGATATTACTTATAGTGTGTGTTGTTGATTATAGAAGGAATCTGTGTCCTAGCTATCTAGGTTAAGAATGTCCCCAAGAGGATCTCATAAGGATTGTCATGTTAAACCCTGCAGGTGGACTTAGTCCGACATGACAATGAAGTTGAGTGGTACTACTCTTGGAGCTAGATATTAATTAAGTGAGTTGTCAGTAACTTACTTAATTAGTGGGCATTTGTTATTTTAAACACAGGGAGACTAACACACTCATGATAAGAAGGAGCTCATAATGTAATTTGGGATTGGTGCAGTAGTGAGATAATAACTCTCTAGTGGAATAAGTTATTATCGATGAACTTGAGTTGTGTGTTCGGGGCGAGCACGGGATATTCAAGCTCATCGGAAGGCCAAAACCAATTTCTCCTCTAGGTCCCTGTCGTAGCCTCATTATAGCCTCAAGTCCATCCAAATGTAAGGCTCTTCTTGGTGTCCAAGAAGTGGACCGGTCTAATGCTTGGTGACCAAGCAAGGGTCGGCCACATCCTCTTCTATAAGGGCCGGCCCTTTGCTTGGTGACCAAGCATGAAGGGGCCGACCACAATATTCAAACAAGGAGGGTTGTTTTTGAATTTTTAAAATCTTCTCTTTGTAGAAAACTATACTTTTAAAAGAGAGATTTTAATTTTAAAAACTTTCCTTATTTAAATTTGGTCACATGTTTTAATAGAGAGTTTTAAAAGTTTTAAAACTTTTCTTTTTTAACCATCCTCATGGTTTAAGAATAAAAAAGAAAGATAAGTTTTAAAAATTTCTATCATCATGTTAAAAAAGGAAATTTTATAAGAGAAGTTTTAAATTTTAAAACATGGTTTTAATTTTTAGAACTTTCCTTTTTTAACTCCTACTTAAGGAAAAAGAGCTTGTAAATTTTATAAGAGGATCTCTTCTTGTAAAATTTTAAAAATATATTTTCCTTTTTTCTCTTGATGAGGTGGCCGGCCTCCTTGTTTGGTGCCTAAGCAAGGGGCCGGCCATAATTAAAATAAAAAATCATCACAAAATTAAAATTGGTGATTGATTCAATCAAGAGGAAAGAAAAGGAAAAATAAAAAGGGAAAAGGAAAAACTAGAGGATGATTTTATTTTTTGTAAAAAGTTTTTTCTTATTTGCCTTGGGCAAGTAATATAAAAGAAGGGGTGAGGAGGCTTCATGAGACACATGTAACACCCCAAATTTCATGATTTGGAGTCCTAAAAGACCTTATTAAAATCTGGAAATGTTTTTAAAATATTCTAGAGATTTTTAGAGTATTTTTACGTAATTTTTGGAAGTCGTTTGATATTTTTACTAAATGAAAGAAGTTTTGACAAAAAATGTCCAAGCCGAGATTCGAACCCAAAACCTCGGATTAAGCCTTAAGCGAATACGGCTGACCAACTGTTCCAGTGATCGTTGCTTATTAAGAAAAGAAGAAAACTTTATTTAAGTAATAGTTAATGGGAAACAGAATAGGAAATAAATAGGAAGAAAATGGTTGCAGCCAGGATTCGAACCCATGAGCCGAGTCCTAAGCAACGCGCGGCCGACCAAGTGTTCACGCTGCCGGTTCTGTTTAGAAAAGGTAGCAAATTTATTTAAGTATTAGTTAATTAACAGAATATTAAGGTTATAAAGAGAGGAACTTAGGGTTGGATGATTCCTCGTAACCTAGCTTTTCTCTTCCTCCTCTCGCGTGCGCGGCGATTTTTGCCCGAGCGAAACCGAAGCCAAGATTAGGGTTTTCTCCGTCGTCGGGTTGAGGTTCTACGAGGGGTTTCTTCACCTCCTTAAGCTTTTCTCGTCGAGGAGAAACGGAGAGCACGAAGAGGAGCCAGAAATTTCAATCTTCCGAGCCCTAGAAGCACTAGAAGGTTTCTCCTTCGGCTGTGAGTCAAGGGAACGAAGGTAAGTGCTCTCACCTGCAGTAAGAGTAGCTCTCGGATTCTTGTTTTCCTTGATTTTTGAAGCATGTTGTAAAATTTGATGCTAAGGATTTGGTTCTTCTTCCTTGCTTTCGGAACATAGTGTACAGAATTTAGTTGCTAGGGATTTAGCCCTCTTTCTTTGCTTTTGGAACAAATGAAATCAAGATGAGTGGTTCGGCTTTGAGTTAAGTACATATGAAGATTTATAAAAGAAGGGATCGGAGCATTTTTGCACGTAATGAACATGAAACAAGTCTATAGATCAAGAAAAATCTGATAGGAAAGGTACGTACTATAACAAGAAGGAGAACATGTTGTGCAGATTTGTTTTTAGTTGCTATATAGAGTTTCCTTTGGTGGTGCAGCGTTGACTTCTTTGTTTTGGTTTTCCTTAGCTGTTGTGAGCATATGCAGATTTTCACTTGCTATTGGTTTTAAGTGGGGCATGTGGTTTAGTTTCGTGGTGTAGCACCTCAGATTTTAGATTCTTGGTTTGCTGCAATAAAAAAAAGAAGAAGAACATCCCTTATAGTTATCTTTTCAAACATAGACTTCTTTGTTACCTTAATGGGCAGATCAGTTTATATAGAGTCTTGAAAGTTTTCCATTTCCGAAGTTGGTCAGACCTGCCAATGCATATGCCAGCTTGATTGATCTAAAGACTAGTCCTGTACTTGTTAACTTTCTGCGGATTGTCACAAAGATATCGCAGTTATGTTTTGTAACAATAGAACATCAGAGCAGAGAAACAAAAAAATTAGAAAACAAGATTTACATAATTTTTATAGAAGGATTTAGTAGACGGTGAGTTTTCTTTGGAGGTTTGAGTTTGGATTTGTGCTTTGGTTGTCTCTGCTACCGTGAACCACAAAGGGAGGAAGAAGATGATTAATCGAGTCTGTGAATTGTTTTCTTCAGACTTTGTATTGGAAATTTGGATAGATTTCTGATGTAGACTTTTCTAATTGGGATCCATCAATTGTAGTGCAGATTTTATGAAGTTTAGAATGCAGATTTCATTAAGTTTACAAGTGCAGAATTTTATTAGGCTTTCAAGTGCAGAAGTTAGTTAGTGTAGTGAGCAGATTTGATTAAGCTTGTATGCAGATTTGATTAAGATTAGTATGCAGATTTTAGATAAGCTTAGTATGCAGATTTTTATTAAGCTATTATGCAGATTTCTGTTAAGTTAGTATGCAGATTTTTATTAAGCTAGTATGCAGATTTCTGCTAAGTTAGTATGCAGATTTTTATTAAGCTAGTATGCAGATTTCTGTTAAGCATTAGTGCAGATTTTTGTTAAGTATTGTATGTGCAGATTTCTTTTGTGTTCTATGCATGATTGCATGTTACCTAGTTAGTTTCATTCATAGATGCTTATGGAAGATACCCTAACAGTATTTTTGTTAGCTAGAGCCCTAGAGCCAATCATTTGATGATTGTATTTTGGACTTATTGTATCATATTCTATATAAATAAAGGCATTTTGATGTTGGTCATTATACTTACTTGTATTAGTGCCAAATAAACTAAGTATAATAATGTCCTTGAGTAGACGGTTCTCACCTATATCAACCGGTTAGTTGAACCGATAGTGAGATGATATAGGGAACACTACTCTTAATCATTCCTAGTCAAGTATTAACATTCAGGGACAATGTTAATGCAATAAGACTAGCATGTAGGTCAACTCGATGACTTGATCTCACAAGTCATGGATATAGAGATATCAAGTTGACACATGGGTATACATTAGAGAATGTATACTGAATGACCCGCCATGAGAAAGTATCATGGATCGTTATATGAGTGTCATATACTTTCTCATGTGTCTATTAGTATGACTACTAGTCCTTAGACCTGAAGTCACCATAGATCCCTACATACGGAGTTATGTACTTTGGTTTCGTCAAATGTCACCCGTAACTGGGTGGACTATAAAGGCGATTACTGGGTATATAACACAAATTATGCAGAGGGATGTGAGTAATGTTGATGGGATCTATCCCTCCTATATGACGGGAGAGACATCGATATTCTTGATAGAGTGAGACCACGAAGTGCATGGTCATGCCCAAATGAGTCAATATAGGATATTGAGCTCATTTGATTTAGTGAATCTACTTGGAGTTCAAGATTTAAATTGATCAGAGGATGACACGGTCTATGCCTCACATTGATCAATCTAGATGTCTTGGATAGAAGGACACTTGTCATATTTTGTGAGGAGTCACAATTAGTAGTCACAAGGTGATGTTGGATCTCGACATTCTTGTAACTTGGGTAGTAATGATGGGTTGCTAGATACCGCTCATTACTTATGCTCCTAAATGGGTTTAGGGCATTGCCAACGTTACAAGAACCTATAGGGTCACACACTTAGGACAATTAGATGGAGATTAAGTTCATATGATGAACCAAGAGGATTAGATTCATTTGATGAATCAAATTGGATTAAGAGTAATCCTAATTGGGCTAACTTGAGTTCGACTCAAGTTGATTCATGTGTTCAATGAGTCTAATTTAGATTTTGACTCATTGAATCAATTTAATTAAATGAATTAGATTCATTATATTAAGTTAGCTTGAATCAAATGGTTGGATTCGATTAACCATAGAAGAGATTTGGTCAAGTTTGACTTGACTTGAGAGGAAGATTAAAAGTCAAGTTTGACTTGACTTTATGCCACCTCATTGATGAGTTGGCATTGATGTGGACCAATGATGTTACTCCACATCATCATGGGTGCCACCTCATGGAAGTTACAAAGCCATTCTCTTTAATGGCTTCACATTAATTGCAATTAATGCAATTAATTTGGGGTTACAATGGAGAGTGGCCGGCCACTATTGTTTGAATGAGAATTCAATTTTTTTCATTCAAGTGTGCATTTTTCTTCCTTCTTCCTCTCAAGCTCTCCCTCTCCTCCTTCCTTGGCCGAACCACATAGGTGCTAGCACACCTTGGTTTTTGGTCATCTCCACCTAATTAGTTCGTGTGGATACTTCTAGAGGAGTGTCTATTTTGACACTCTCGAGATCCGGCACCGTTTGGACGAGCGGGAACGCGAAGGGCTTTGCTACAAGGGTAAATTTCTAAACATGTAGATCTAAGTGTAGATCTAGATAGTAAACTCGTACTCGTAAGTTTTTCGTAAATTTTCTTCGCACGGATCCATGGCTAGGGGCTTTCGGGGTTTTCGCGGCCCGAAAAACCCAACAGTGGTATCAGAGCCACGTGCGAAGCTTGTACGAGTTTAATTTGATTTTTATGAAAAATTAAAGCTTCTGTACATTTCTGTAAATTTATGATTTTTATAGTTTTAAGAGTAATATTTCTCGTAGAAGCGAAGCACAAGTGTTTATACACTTGTAGGCTTCGACTACCGAGAAGTTTTTCCCAAAACGGCATCGTTTCGACCCAAATCTTTTTGGGACAGCGGGATAAGGTGCTCTTGGATCGCTTAGGAGCAACTCGCGATGGTTAGATCGCGGGTAGGGGTACTGCCCCTAACCCCGCAAGGGGATTTGCTCCGCGATTGCGCCCGTAATCGCTAATCGGGACCGCCGGGAAAAATTTACTCATAAAATCTGTAAAATTCTGAAAAATTACGGAAATATATAATTTTGAATTATATATTAATTTTGTGATATTCATGGCCCAAAGACCCAATTCGATTGGACAATTGTGTTGTAATTCATAATACGGCCTGCGTTCAGTTATGTGATGTGCGTGCTTGTATTTTATTTTTATTTTATTTTTCACGACCTGCGCGTCGTGTCTTTCTTTTATTCTGGTTGTAAATTAGATTTAGACTCGAATGTAACTCGAGTTTAAAAATTGTAATGTACAAAAAATTGGAGCTGTGGAAGGTCCACTCGAGACGGAGTTACGAGGAAGGCGCGAGCAACACAAGGTGGTCAAAATGGAAGGCGCTTGAGAAGTTGACCTTAGGTTGACCATCCGGTCTTCTCATTGGCTTGAGAAGATCGTAGTAGGGCCATGACTAATCACAAAACTTAGTTAATTACTTGTGTATATGATGCATGTTTAATTAAGTAATTAATTAGTGCCTAGCGATTAAGATTAGATCTAAATCGTGCACAAGATGCACCCTTACGATTTGATTAGATCTACATTGTGTACAAGATGCACTCTATCGATTAGATTAGATCTATTTCGTGTATATGATACAACATCATTTAGATTAGATCTAAATCACGATAACTCAAAAATGTCTACCATGTCGTGATACCTACCACTACCTCGATCGCATGATGTTGTTGAATCTGCCAAAGCAGAGCAACACATACTATCTTGGTAGGGTACGGAGGGACAATCTTGGTCCCGCCTATCAACGCATGGGCGAATACAAACTCAATTAGATTGAGTATTCCTAGTTTACTCGGTTGGATCGAGTACAACTATAGGCATTCTTCCAATGGTTGGAAAGATAGGACAAAATCACGTTTATATTAATTCTCGGGCGTATTAGCCAAAGCTAACTCGAGTTTTAATATAAATGCGGATTTCATCCTATAAACAAGAGTTGCATAGAGATGTAATTGGTAATTGTTACCTACCGATCATACTAAGTCTTGGGCGTATTAGCCAAAGCTAACTCAAGGGTTAGTATGATGTGGATCTTGTCCCACATGAATTATAGAATTCAGTGGGAGCATCATTTAGTTAAAGGCCTAATTAAATGATTAAGAATATGATATTTATTTCTGCTTTTATTCTGTTGTAGATAACCATGACGTCAAATACGAACACCTTCTCCCTGCGATCTGTCCTTGAGAAGGACAAGCTCAACGGAGCAAACTTCCTGGACTGGTACAGGAACCTGAGAATAGTTCTCACTCAGGAACGTAAACTGTACGTTTTGGAGCAGCCCATTCCGGAGGCTCCTCCTGCCACTGCCCCGCGAGCTGACCGAGATGCTTTCAAGAAGCATCAAGATGATGCATTAGATGTGTCCTGTCTAATGCTCGCGACCATGAACTCTGAGCTTCAGAAGCAACACGAGTTAATGGGCGCTTACGATATGGTTGAACATCTTCGTCAACTATATCAAGGACAAGCAAGGCACTGGAAGAGGAACTCCAAAGAATACCTGGAAGATCTTAAGAAGAAGAGAAATAAGATTTCTACTTCAGGTATACATGTTATAGAAGTCAACCTCTCTATTTCTTCATCGTGGGTATTAGATACCGGATGTGCTTCGCACATTTGTACTAATATACAAGCGCTGAGGAAAAGCAGGGCATTGACGAAAGGTGAGATAGACCTACGAGTAGGCAATGGAGCACGGGTTGCTGCTATTGCTATAGGAACTTAACATCTATCTCTTCCCTCTGGGCTTGTACTAGAATTAGATGATTGTTGTTATGTGCCTGCCTTGACTAAGAACATAATTTAAGTTTCTTGTTTGGAAAAGAAAGGATTTCCGTTTACAATAAAGAACAAATGTTGTTCCGTCTATTTAAACGATATGTTCTATTGTAGTGCACCTCTGATAAATGGACTCTATATTCTAGACCTTGAGAGCCCTATCTATAATGTAAATACCAAGAGGTTCAAGTCAAATGACATGAACCAAACCTACCTCTGGCACTGTCGCTTAGGTCATATAAATGACAAGCGCTTATCCCAGCTCCATAAGGATGGTTTGTTGGACTCATTTAATTTTGAATCATATGAGATATGCGAGTCATGCCTACGAGGCAAGATGACCAAGACTCCCTTTAGTGGGCACAGCAAGAGAGCGACTGATTTGTTAGGACTTATACATAGTGATGTATGTGGCCCTTTCAATGTTGCTGCTAGAGGCGGTTATAGATACTTCATCACATTTACTGATGACTTCAGTAGATATGGTTATGTGTACTTGATGACACATAAGTCTGAATCCTTTGAAAAGTTCAAAGAATTCAAGAATGAAGTACAGAACCAGCTTGGTAAGAGTATTAAGATACTTCGATCAGATTGAGGTGGAGAATACCTTAACCATGAGTTCCGTGACTACCTAGCTGAGTGTGGGATTCTATCCCAACTCACTCCTCCTGGAACACCACAGTGGAATGGTGTATCCGAAAGGAGGAATCGTACCTTATTAGATATGGTACGATTTATGATGAGTCACACAGATCTTCCGACATATCTATGGGGATATGCTCTAGACACGGCAGCTTTCATTCTCAACCGAGTTCCATCCAAGGCCGTGATAAAGACACCATATAGGATATGGACTGGGAGAGATGCCCAGGTGTCTTTCATGAGGATTTGGGGTTGTGAGGCTTACGTTCGACGTCAAGTCTCAGACAAGTTAGGACCCAAATCTGACAAGTGCTACTTTATTGGATATACCAAGGAAACTAAGGGATATTACTTCTACATTCCCAGTCAGCACAAGGTAGTTGTGGCAAAGACTGGGGTCTTTCTAGAAAGGGACTTTGTTTCTAGAAAGACTAGTGGGAGCACGTTCGATCTTGAAGAAGTTCAAGTTGCGAACAATAGCACTGATTCCTCGATGGAAGTTGAACTGGAACCACAAAGTGTTGTGGATGATATTGTTCCATAAGGAGTTGAGGAACAACAACCAGTTCAAGTAGACATACCTCTTGCAGGTCTGATAGGGTACGTCGTCAGCCTGAGAGATACTCATTTCTCTTGTCTGACCATGATGACGTTGTGCTCATAGAGGATGAGCCTACCACCTATCAGGAAGTTGTGATGAGACCAGATTTCGAGAAATGGCTAGAGGCCATGAGATCCGAAATGGAATCCATGTACACCAACCAAGTATGGACTTTGGTTGATCCACCTGAAGGGGTAAAACTCATTGGGTGTAAGTGGGTCTTTAAGAGAAAGACTGACATGGATGGACTTATCTATAAGGGTCACTTGGTAGCTAAAGGTTTCAAGCATATTCATGGTATTGACTATGATGAAATTTTTTCTCCAGTAGCGATGTTTAAGTCTATTCGGATCATGCTTGCTATTGCAGCCTACCATGACTATGAGATTTGGCAGATGGATGTCAAAACCGCGTTTCTGAATGGAAACCTGCTCGAGGATGTGTACATGACACAACCTGAGGGTTTTGTAGATCCACAGCATACTAGTAGAGTATACAAGCTGCATAGGTCCATTTATGGACTAAAGCAAGCTTCTCGGAGCTGGAATCTTCGATTCGATGATGCAATCAAACAGTTTGGTTTCATCAAGAACGAAGATGAACCTTGTGTCTACAAGAAGGTTGTAGGGGATATAGTTGTCTTCCTCATATTGTATGTGGATGACATACTACTCATTGGGAAGGACATCCCTATGCTTCAGTCTGTCAAGACCTGGCTAGGGAGTTGCTTCTCAATGAAGGACTTAGGTGAGGCATCTCGTATTCTAGGGATACAGATTTATAGAGATAGATCTAAGAGATTGTTTGGCCTAAGTCAGAGTACATACATTGACAAGGTACTCCTTGGTTTGCCATCCAAGAAGGGATTTTTGCCGATGTCACATGGCGTGAGTCTTTCGAAGACTCAAGGTCCCTCTTCTAGAGAGGAGAGAGACCGCATGGATCGGATCCCTTATGCCTCAGCCATAGGATCGATCATGTACGTCATGCTATGTACTCGACCGATGTCTCGTATGCTTTGAGCATGACGAGCAGATACCAGTCGATCCGGTGAAAGTCACTGGATAGCGGTCAAGAATATTCTTAAGTACTTAAGAAGAACTAAAGAATATTTTTAATATATGGAGGCAATGATGAGCTAGCTGTAAAGGGTTACGGTGATGCTAGATTATCGATCGCAGTCAGGGTTCATATTTTGCATTAATGGTGGTGCTGTGACTTGGAAGAGTTCAAGCAGGATATAGTAGCTGATTCTACACAAAGGCTGAGTACATTGCTGCATCAGAGGCAACAAAGGAGGCAGTTTGGATCCGCAAGTTCATCACTGAACTTGGGGTGGTTCCTAGCATTGCTGACCCCATTGAGCTCTATTGTGACAACAATGGAGCTATAGCACAGGCGAAGGAACCTCGCTCACACCAGCGGACCAAACACATACTACGGCGCTTCCATCTCATTCGAGAGATCATCGAGAGAGGAGATGTGAAGATTTGCAGAGTACTTACAGAGGCTAACATCGCAGATCCCTTGACCAAGGCTTTGGCACAGAAGAAGCATAATGGTTACACTAGGTCATTTGGGCTTAGAGCCTACACTAATTGGCACTAATGCTAGTGGGAGATTGTTAGCTAGAGCCCTAGAGTCAATTATTTGATGATTGTATTTTGGACTTATTGTATCATATTCTATATAAATAAAGGCATTTTGATTTTGGTTATTATACTTACTTGTATTGGTGCCAAATAAACTAAGTATAATAATGTCCTTGAGTAGACGGTTCTCACCTATATCAATCGGTTAGTTGAACCGATAGTGAGATGATATAGGGAACACTACTCTTAATCATTCCTAGTCAAGTATTAACATTCAGGGACAATGTTAATGCAATAAGACTAGCATGTAGGTCAACTCGATGACTTGATCTCACAAGTCATGGATATAGAGATATCAAGTTGACACATGCGTATACATTAGAGAATGTATACTGAATGACCAGCCATGAGAAAGTATCATGGATTGTTATATGAGTGTCATATACTTTCTCATGTGGCTATTAGTATGACTACTAGTCCTTAGACCTGAAGTCACCATAGATCCCTACATACGGAGTTATGTACTTTGGTTTCGTCAAACGTCACCCGTAATTGGGTGGACTATAAAGGCGATTACTGGGTATATAACAAATTATGCAGAGGGATGTGAGTGATGTAGATGGGATCTATCCCTCCTATATGACGGGAGAGACATCGGTATTCTTGATAGAGTGAGACCACGAAGTGCATGGCCATGCCCAAATGAGTCAATATAGGATATTGAGCTCATTTGATTTAGTGAGTCTACTTGGAGTTCAAGATTTAGATTGGTCAGAGGATGACACGGTCTATGCCTCACATTGATCAATCTAGATGTCTAGGATAGAAGGACACTTGTCATATTTTGTGAGGAGTCAAAATTAGTAGTCACAAGGTGATGTCGGATCTCGACATTCTTGTAACTTGGATAGTAATGATGTGTTGCTAGATACCGCTCATTACTTATGCTCCTAAATGGGTTTAGGGCATTGCCAAAGTTACAAGAAACTATAGGGTCACACACTTAGGACAATTAGATGGAGATTAGGTTCATATAATGAACCAAGAGGATTAGATTCATTTGATGAATCAAATTGGATTAAGAGTAATCCTAATTAGGCTAACTTGAGTTCGACTCAAGTTGATTCATGTGTTCAATGAGTCTAATTTAGATTTTGACTCATTGAATCAATTTAATTAAATGAATTAGATTCAATATATTAAGTTGGCTTGAATCAAATGGTTGGATTCGATCAACCATAGAAGAGATTTGGTCAAGTTTGACTTGACTTGAGAGGAAGATTAAAAGTCAAGTTTGACTTGACTTTATGCCACCTCATTGGTGAGTTGGCATTGATGTAGACCAATGATGTTACTCCACATCATCATAGGTGCCACCTCATGGAAGTTATAAAGCCATTCTCTTTAATGGCTTCACATTAATTGCAATTAATGCAATTAATTTGGGGTTACAATGGAGAGTGGCCGGTCACTATTGTTTTAATGAGAATTCAATTGTTTTCATTCAAGTGTGCATTTTTCTTCCTTCTTCCTCTCAAGCTCTCCCTCTCCTCCTTCCTTGGCCGAACCACATAGGTGCTAGCACACCTTGGTTTTTGGTCATCTCCACCTAATTAGTTCGTGTGGATACTTCTAGAGGAGTGTTTATTTTGACACTCTCGAGATCCGGCACCGTTTGGACGAGCGGGAACGCGAAGGGCTTCGCTACAAGGGTAAATTTCTAAACATGTAGATCTAAGTGTAGATCTAGATAGTAAACTCGTACTCGTAAGTTTTTCGTAAATTTTCTTCGCACGGATCCATGGCTAGGGGCTTTCGGGGTTTCCGCGACGCGAAAAAGCAGTTTTCGAGGCCCGAAAAACCCAACAATTTTGGGTTTAAGAAAAATATAAGAAAGATAAAGAAAAGTATAAGAAGGGTAAAGAAAAGAAAGAAAAAGGCCAAGGCTTTAAGTAGATCCCAAAGTCAAGACTTTAGGGATTTGGCACACAAGGTGCTAAAGAAAATGCCGAGGCATTATATAGAAGTATTAAAAGATAACAAGTATTTTACTTTTATCAGTGGCACTGTGCTGGACTCTTAGTTGTCCTTGGGTTGGGCTCCCATAGTCATCCCTAGGTTCAGATAACCTAGTAGTAACAGCACGGCCGACGGTTGACGGTCGACGACCTGAGGGTCGCCAAATGGGCCGCCAAATGGGTCGGGTCGTTACAAAAGTAAAAGCAAGTACAGTTGTCGGGCCCAAGAAGAAGTTGATTATTATTTTGAAGTATTATAAGTATAAGTTTTTGAACATGTAAAATGAGTTTTACATAAACATAAAGTATTAAAGATTAAGTTTAGAACAAATGAAATAAGGTTCATATAGTTCTAAAAATCTGTAAGTTTAGTTCTTTATTCTACCATGTTTATCTAGTAGATGAGTAGTTTTTCATGTTTACTTATTAGATGAGCAACATGATTAGCTATTAGAATTACATGAGTAGATTCCTTAGCTTTTCTTTGCTATTAGTTTGACATGAGCAGTTATGTTTATGCTTTATTTCTTTTTAGAGCATATAGTTTCTAGTTCTTTCTGTATACATGCATATTCGTATTTTTGTGAGTTAGATAGCGCTTACTAAGCAAATTTTGCTTATAGATTGCACTTCCTCTTACTGCAGATATAGGAAAGGAAAATATATAGAAAGGAAGGCGACAAGGAGGTGTTCGAAGGATGTGTGATGTCAGGACTATGGAAGCCTTGGGACTAGGAAAGAAGTTTTATTTTAGTTTCCATTGTCTTTTGCTATGTTAGGAGTATTTGAGATAGTATTTGTTATTTTGATGTGATTAGGACATAGTAGAAGAATTGTAATCTTGTGTGATGATTTCTGGTGTTGTTCTCTTTTGTTTTGGATTTATTAAACTGCGTGAGAGTCTGTTACATGTTCTAGTCGCCTGTGGTTGTGTATATTATATATGTATGTCAATTTAAGGTCACCAGTACAGGGGAGACTCTGTCGAAATTTTTCGGTAGGGTTTCCTTGTGATCTTAATCATACCAGTTAAGTAGAGTTAGTAGTTAAGTAACGGTCACTCTTAGAGAGTAGTATAGTATAGTAAGAAGGGTGGTCATTACAGTTGGTATCAGAGCAGTTCCCATTCTCCAGCATCACACATCAGCACCAACCTTGTCGTCTTCAAGTAAGAAAGTATTTAAGTTTTTCTTCTATGCTTTCTTTATTATTTGCAGTATAGAGTATCTGCTTATATGTGCTTAGGAAAGAAGAAAATTCATGTTTTAATTTTCTATGTTTTGATACATATGCTTAGGAAGAATAGAAACAATTTTAGTTTTGTTTCTCTTATATTCATATACATAAGTTTGTTTAGAAAGGATAGAGAAGATGTCAAGTATTATTCTTGGCATAGTTAGATGTTAAGATAGAGGACAAGACAGTGGAGAGTCAGAAACCTCAGTTAAGTAATTAGAACTAGAAGGACAATGATAACAAGAAAGACCCAAGTAGGAAGACGTTCGGGTAGTCTGCGAATACCCAGAGGTATTTCTAGAAGAGCTACCTGGACTATCTTCCAACGGAGAAGTAGAGTTTGAAATTGAGTTGTTTCCTGATACCAGTTCAATTTCAAAAGCTCCATACCGAATGTCTCCAGCAGAGTTAAAAGAGTTACAAGAACAATTTTAGGAGCTACTTGACAAGGGATCTATCTGCCTTAGTCATTCACCCCGGGGAGCTCCAGAGTTGTTCAGTAGGAAGAAAGACAGATCTATGCGGATGTGCATAGATTTTAGAGCACTGAGCAAAGTAGCAGTTAAGGACTAGTACCCTCTTCCCAGAATAGATAATCTATTTGATTAGCTAAAGAGGGCAATAGTGTTCTCTAAAATAGATCTGCGTTCTAGGAACCATTAGTTGAAAGTGAAAGGAGAATGAAGAGTCCAGAACAATTTTCGGTATCCGATATGGACACTACGAAGTTGTAGTCATGCCATTTGGTGTGACCAGTGCACCTATGGTCTCCAGAGACTTTATAACAAGTCTTCCAAGAACCACTAATGGATATGATTCGATATGAATGATAGAGGACCGAGAAGTTAAGAGACTAAAAAAAAAAAATAAAGAAGTACCACTAACAAAGGACAGTATAAGACAGAGATATCCAGAATTATTCTAAGTTCGAGGACGAACTTTTTATAAGGTAGGGAGGATTGTAACACCCTAAATTTCATGATTTGGAGTCCTAAAAGACCTTATTAAAATCTGGAAATGTTTTTAAAATATTCTAGAGATTTTTAGAAATTTTTAGAGTATTTTTACGCAATTTTTGGAAGTCGTTTGATATTTTTACTAAACGAAAGAAGTTTTGACAAAAAATGTCCAAGCCGAGATTCGAACCCAAGACCTCGGATTAAGCCTTAAGCAAATACGGCTGACCAACTGTTCCAGTGATTGTTGCTTATTAAGAAAAGAATAAAAATTTATTTAAGTAATAGTTAATGGGAAACAGAATAGGAAATAAATAGGAAGAAAATGGTTGCAGCCAGGATTCGAACCCATGAGCCGAGTCCTAAGCAACGCGCGGCCGACCAAGTGTTCACGCGGGCGGTTCTGTTTAGAAAAGGTAGCAAATTTATTTAAGTATTAGTTAATTAACAGAATATTAAGGTTATAAAGAGAGGAACTTAGGGTTGGATGATTCCCCGTAACCTAGCTTTTCTCTTCCTCCTCTCGCGTGCGCGGCGATTTTTGCCCGAGCGAAACCGAAGCCAAGATTAGGGTTTTCTCCGGCGTCGGCTTGAGGTTCTCCGAGGGGTTTCTTCACCTCCTTAAGCTTTTCTCGTCGAGGAGAAACGGAGAGCACGAAGAGGAGCTGGAAATTTCAATCTTCCGAGCCCTAGAAGCACTAGAAGGTTTCTCCTTCGGCTGTGAGTCAAGGGAACGAAGGTAAGTGCTCTCACCTACAGTAAGAGTAGCTCTCGGATTCTTGTTTTCCTTGATTTTCGAAGCATGTTGTAAAATTTGATGCTAAGGATTTGGTTCTTCTTCCTTGCTTTCGGAACATAGTGTACAGAATTTAGTTGCTAGGGATTTAACCCTCTTTCTTTGCTTTTGGAACAAATGAAATCAAGATGAGTGGTTCGGCTTTGAGTTAAGTACATATGAAGTTTTATAAAATAATGGATCAGAGCATTTTTGCACGTAATGAACATGAAACAAGTCTATAGATCAAGCAAAATCTGATAGGAAAGGTACGTACTATAACAAGAAGGAGAACATGTTGTGCAGATTTGTTTTTAGTTGCTGTATAGAGTTTCCTTTGGTGGTGCAGCGTTGACTTCTTTGTTTTGGTTTTCCTTAGCTGTTGTGAGCATATGCAGATTTTCACTTGCTATTGGTTTTAAGTGGGGCATGTGGTTTAGTTTCGTGGTGTAGCACCTCAGATTTTAGATTCTTGGTTTGCTGCAATAAAAAAAAAAAGAAGAACATCCCTTATAGTTATCTTTTCAAACATAGACTTCTTTGTTACCTTAATGGGCAGATCAGTTTATATAGAGTCTTGAAAGTTTTCCATTTCCGAAGTTGGTCAGACTAGCCAATGCATATGCCAACTTGATTGATCTAAAGACTAGTCCTGTACTTGTTAACTTTCTACGGATTGTCACAAAGATATCGCAGTTATGTTTTGTAACAATAGAACATCAGAGCAGAGAAACAAAAAAATAAGCAAACAAGATTTACATAATTTTTATAGAAGGATTTAGTAGACGGTGAGTTTTCTTTGGAGGTTTGAGTTTGGATTTGTGCTTTGGTTGTCTCTGCTGCCGTGAACCACAAAGGGAGGAAGAAGATGATTAATCGAGTTTGTGAATTGTTTTCTTCAGACTTTGTATTGGAAATTCAGATAGATTTCTAATGTAGACTTTTCTAATTGGGATCCATCAATTGTAGTGCAGATTTTATGAAGTTTAGAATGCAGATTTCATTAAGTTTACAAGTGCAGAATTTTATTAGGCTTTCAAGTGCAGAAGTTAGTGTAGTGAGCAGATTTGATTAAGCTTGTATGCAGATTTGATTAAGCTTAGTATGCAAATTTTAGATAAGCTTAGTATGCAGATTTTTATTAAGCTAGTATACAGATTTCTGTTAAGTTAGTATGCAGATTTTTATTAAGCTAGTATGCAGATTTCTGTTAAGTTAGTATGCAGATTTTTATTAAGCTAGTATGCAGATTTCTGTTAAGCATTAGTGCAGATTTTTGTTAAGTATTGTATGTGCAGATTTCTTTTGTGTTCTATGCATGATTGCGTGTTACCTAGTTAGTTTCATTCATAAATGCATATGGAAGATACCCTAACAGTATTTTGGGTTTAAGAAAAGTATAAGAAAGATAAAGAAAAGTATAAGAAGGGTAAAGAAAAGAAAGAAAAAGGCCAAGGCTTTAAATAGATCCCAAAGTCAAGACTTTAGGGATTTGGCACACAAGGTGCTAAAGAAAATGCCGAGGCATTATATAGAAGTATTAAAAGATAAT
This sequence comes from Zingiber officinale, assembly GCF_018446385.1. Classification (NCBI taxonomy): domain Eukaryota; kingdom Viridiplantae; phylum Streptophyta; class Magnoliopsida; order Zingiberales; family Zingiberaceae; genus Zingiber; species Zingiber officinale. The sequence continues at coordinate 22,907,432 of NC_055989.1, forward strand.
AAGTATTTTACTTTTATCAGTGGCACTGTGCTGGACTCTTAGTTGTCCTTGGGTTGGGCTACCATAGTCGTCCCTAGGTTCAGATAACCTAATAGTAATGGCACGGCCGACGGTCGACGGTCGATGACCTGAGGGTCGCCAAATGGGCCGCCAAATGGGTCGGGTCGTTACAAAAGTAAAAGCAAGTACAGTTGCCGGGCCCAAGAAGAAGTTGATTATTATTTTGAAGTATTATAAGTATAAGTTTTTGAACAAGTAAAACGAGTTTTACATAAATATAAAGTATTAAAGATTAAGTTTAGAACAAATGAAATAAGGTTCATATAGTTCTAAAAATCTGTAAGTTTAGTTCTTTATTCTACCATGTTTATCTAGTAGATGAGTAGTTTTTCATGTTTACTTATTAGATGAGCAACATGATTAGCTATTAGAATTACATGAGTAGATTCCTTAGCTTTTCTTTGCTATTAGTTTGACATGAGCAGTTATGTTTATGCTTTATTTCTTTTTAGAGCATATAGTTTCTAGTTCTTTCTGTATACACGCATATTCGTGTTTTTGTGAGTTAGATAGCGCTTACTAAGCAAATTTTGCTTATAGATTGCACTTCCTCTTACTACAGATACAGGAAAGGAAAATATATAGAAAGGAAGGCGAAAGGAGGTGTTCGAAGGATGTGTGATGTCAGGACTAAGGAAGCCTTGGGACTAGGAAAGAAGTTTTATTTTAGTTTCCATTGTCTTTTGCTATGTTAGGAGTATTTGAGATAGTATTTGTTATTTTGATGTGATTAGGACATAGTAGAAGAATTGTAATCTTGTGTGATGATTTCTGGTGTTGTTCTCTTTTGTTTTGGATTTATTAAACTGCGTGAGAGTCTGTTACATGTTCCAGCCACCTGTGGCTGTGTATATTATGTATGTATGTCAGTTTAAGGTCACCGGTACAGGGGAGACTCTGTCGAAATTTTTCGGTAGGGTTTCCTTGTGATCTTAATCATACCGGTTAAGTAGAGTTAGTAGTTAAGTAACGGTCACTCTTAGAGACTAGTATAATATAGTAAGAAGGGTGGTCGTTACAACACAATTCTTATTCTCTTGCTTGGAGAACCTCAAGTGGTCGGCCCTCTCCCTCTCCCTTTTCTTTTCCCTTTTGCTCTCTTCTCCTTGGTGGTGGTGGTGGCCGAATTTTAGAAGAAGAGGAAGAAGCTTTTGGGTGGTGTTCATCTTGGAGGATCATCACTCACACGACGTCCAAGGCGAGGCGAGGAATACGGCAAAAGATCTTGAGGTCATTAGCTTACAAAGAGAAGGTATAACTAGTAGTTTTCTTCCGCATCATACTAGTTATTTTCTTTGTAAGAATTCTAAATACAAGAAGCAATTAGATCTAGTTTATCGAATTTATTTTTCGAGTTTGTGTTTTCTTCTTTTTTGAATTTGTGATTCGATTGTTCTTTTTGGTTAACCTAGAGTTATTTAAGGAAATTAAATATTAGCTTTCCTTAAAAGGCTTTGACTAGGCGGTGGTGGTTGTTCCCATATCCAAGAAGGTCATGTGCCTCGCCATGCAGTCATGGAAGCCAATTTTGAAAATTAATATTTAATGGAATTAATAACATAGGTGGATTTGAATCAATAGTGTTAAGTTTCGCTTGCGATTCAAATCTAAACCATTAAGAACAGATAAGTTAAATTTGGAATCAATGATGTTAAGTTCCATCTGCGATTCCTAATTTAACTTCTAAAGAACACAATAGGTTATTTAAGGAAAGGTTCGACACTTGTACAAAAAATTTTGTACAATAGAACCGGTACGTTTTCCTAGAACTAACCAACAATTGGTATCAGAGCTAGGGTTTGCCTTTGTGTGTTTAGAATTCAAATAGGTTATGCACATGTCATACATAATTTAGGCAGGATAATAGTAGGATGTGCTAACTCTTTGGTTGCAGGCTCCAACTATTATGACATTTAAATATTGTGTGTGATTGGACCCTTGGACATGTCAAGGGCATTATTTTGTGTGCATGATTATATGTATCAAATATAGCAAGAGCTGTATTATTTTTAGAATTTTATTTTTTGTTCGATCTAGAATACATGTACATTCCTTTATGGAATATAGGATCGATATTTGTAAAATTCTATATTTGTCACGGATCGTATCTTTGCGAGGCGTGGTGCTGTTGGAGGACCAGAGGCGCAGCGAAATAAGAAGCAAGATAGATGCGACAACTCGACCCGATGATGGTGGCTATAGATGGCAGCAACTAGGGTTGGAGCATACTGAAGACAGTGAAGGAAAAGGTCATAATAGTTAGAAAATTAATTTCCAAATTTATTGCTTTTATTTACTGTGATGTTTATGTGCATGTGATATATGCTAGCATAGGTTGAAATCCTCATTTTTAAATAACTAAGTGGGAGAGGGATTTTAATAAATCTCATGGTCTCCATTACTGGTTTGTAAGTGATGCAACAAGCTTGCGTGTTGGCTCTGAGTGCCTCCCTCCACAACGGATGGGTTTGTTGCTGATCACTAGATCAAATTTCCTTTTTATGGATGGTTATAGGAAATTATTTAGGAGCGTGTGATCTTCTCCAACTGAAGAGGCACAATCCTATTTAATGGACTTAGTATCAAGTAATGGTATACACTTAGACGCTTTCAATAGTATCCTCCCCAACGGAGTCACTGCTATTGTTTTGTGTGACCAAAGTAAAACCAACTATTAATTTTATTTGTCATAAAGTTAGGATGACAAGATAATAAAATTAATGGGTCACACCCTCCTCTTACAAATGTTGAATTTATATACGTCCACACTAACGTGGCATGCAATATTCACGGTGATTTGAGGTGTTGGTTAATTTAAAATAGTATTGTTTGAGGAATCAATATTATTCTAAATTTAGAGACTTGACCAAAGTTTATTTTTGTGATTCTTAGAATGACTTTCAACCCACTGGCAATTATACTGAAAGAGAACATACTTACTGGTCCCAACTATATTGATTGGAAAAGAAACCTAGACATTATTCTTACTACTGAAAGTTATAAGTTTGTACTGACTGAGGCTTGCCCTGATGCACCTGACGGTGACTCTACCCCATAGGAGATTGAGTATCATAAGAAATGGGTAAAAGCTGATGAGATGGCGCGGTGTTACATTTTGGCATCAATGTCAAATGTATTGCAACATCAGCATCAAGATTTACCAACAGCTTATGATATAATGAATAATCTCAAAGAACTCTTTGGGCACCAGAGTCGGACTGCTAGGCAAGAGGCAATGAGAAAGCTAATGACAGCCACCATGTCTGAGAGGACACCCGTAAGGGATCATATCCTCAAAATGATGGTCTATCTGGACGAAATACAAGTTCTTGGAGGAGAAATCGATGGGGAAACCCAGGTCGATATAATTCTCGAAACGCTACCCAGAAATTTTGAGCAGTTCCGCCTGAACTATAACATGAACAAAAGAGAGTATACGTTGGCGGAACTTCTGACAGAACTACAAGCAGCAGAAGGTATTTTTCATCATAGTTCTCAGATTCACTATGCTGAAAATGGTTCTACTTCTAAGTCAAAAGGCAAGAAGAAGAAAAAACAGGTCTTTTCAGCAAAGAAGGCGAATAAACATCAGGGGACTGGACAAAAAGCTGGAATGAAGAAGCCGAAGGGAAAGTGCTTCATCTGCAAGCAGTCAGGACATTGGAAGGCGGACTGTCCTCGTAGGAATGAGAACAATAAAGGTATATCTCATGCTCTAGTAGTTGAAACATGTTTAGCGGTGTTATCCACCAGCACCTGGTGTGTAGATACGAGAGCCACTGATCATGTCTGCAATTCTTTGCAGGGTTCCAGGAAACCCGACGATTGTTTGAAGGAGAGATAACTGTCTACATGGGCAATGCTACTAAGGTGGCGGCTGTTACAGTGGGAGACGTCTACTTATCTTTTGATAGGAATAGAAATTTGATTTTAAGAAATTATCTTTATGTACCTAGATTTAAAAGGAATTTAATTTTAGTTTCTAAACTGTATTTGGATGGATATTCAGTTTCCTTTAGTAACAATGTGGTTATAAAGAGAAATAAGGTGATTATCTGTTCTAGTGCATTGGTAGGCAATTTATATACTTTAAATCTAATTTCTCTCACAAAGCAAAATATGAAATTAATAACACATCTTCTAACTCTAATAAGAGAAAAGAACCTTCAGAAATGAACCAAACATATCTTTGGCATCTAAGGCTTGGTCATATTAACTTAAGTAGGATTCAAAGGCTTGTAGCTGATGGACTCTTGGGTTCATTAGAGTTGGAAAACTTTCCAACATGTGAATCCTGCTTGGAAGGTAAAATGACCAAGAGACCTTTTAAGGTCAAGGGGTATAGAGCCAAAGATGCGTTATAACTGGTTCATTCTGATTTGTGTGGTCCTATGTCTATCTAGGCAAGAGGTGGCTATGAATACTTCGTCTCCTTTATAGACGATTATTCAAGATACGGATACATTTACCTGATGTGCCGCAAGTCTGAATGCTTTGACAAGTTCAAAGAATATAGGGTTGATGTGGAGAAACGTCTTGGTAAAAGTATCAAGACACTACGGTATGACCGTGGTGGCGAATACCTCTTTGGAGAGTTTAGGAATTACTTATCAGAAGTCGGGATTCAATCCTAATTGTCTACACCTGGTACACCCCAACAGAATGGTGTGGCAGAACGAAGGAATAGGACTCTTATGGAAATGGTTAGATCGATGATGAGTTATTCAGAATTACCAAATTCATTTTGGGGATATGCCCTGGAAATAGCAGTGTACATTCTGAATATGGTACCTTCTAAAACAGTTCCTTCTACTCCCATGGAATTATGGAATGGGTGTAAGCCTAGTCTGAATCATATCCGGATATGGGGTAGTCCAGCACATGTGCTGAAGGGAGATACTGACAAGTTGGAATCACGTACAGAAGTTTATCTGTTTGTGGGATATCCTAAGGGAACAAAAGGTGGTTTATTTCATAATCCTAAAAATTAGAAGATAATTGTTAGCACCAATGCTCATTTTTTAGAAGAAGATTATGTAATGAACCATAAGCCCATGAGTGAAATAGTTCTAGAAGAATAAGAGAGGACACGTCTACTTTAATACCAACAGTACAAGATGAAGTACCACAAGAAACTGCAACACGTGTCACACATGATACACAACCAAAGACAGTGCCTCGTCGTAGTGGGAGGGTTGTAAGGCAACCTGAGAGATTCCTGTTTCTGGGAGAATCTTCGGACTTGATCCTAAGAAAACATGAACCTGATCCCCGAACATATGACGAAGCACTCCAAGATATAGATGTAGTATCTTGGCAAAAGGCAATAAATTTCGAAATAGAATCTATGTATTCTAATAAGGTCTGAGAGCTTGTAGAACCACCTGATGGTGTAAAAGCCATTGGATGCAAGTGGATCTACAAAAGGAAAAGAGGGATAGATGGGAAGGTAGAAACCTTCAAAGCAAGGCTTGTTGCGAAAGGGTACACTCAGAAAGAGGGAATCGACTATGAGGAGACTTTTTCGCCAATAGCCATGCTTAAGTCTATCTGGATACTCTTGTCCATTGCCGCTCATATGGATTATGAGATTTGGCAAATGGATGTCAAGACAGCTTTCCTTAACGGAAGTCTTGAAGAAAACATTCATATGAAGCAACCAGAGGGATTTATTGAAAAAGACAAAGAGCATCTAGTGTGCAAGCTTAATCGATCCATTTATGGACTAAAGCAAGCTTCAAAATTTTGGAACATCTGGTTTAATGAAGTAATCTAATCATATGAATTTATTCAGTGTCCGGATGAGTCTTGTCTATACAAGAAGTGTAACGGAAACGTGGTGGTATTTCTTGTACTATACGTAGATGATATTAATTGACAACAATATCAAGATATTATCGGACGTAAGGGTATGGTTGTCCAAACAATTTGATATGAAGGACTTAGGAGAATGTGCACACATTCTTGGGATCAAAGTTATAAGGGATCGCAAGAAAAGAATGTTGTGTCTATCCCAAGCTTTATATATAGATACAATCCTTGCTCATTTTAGCATGCAAAATTCCAAGAAAGGTTTCTTACCTTTTAGGCATGGAGTAGCCTTATCTAAAGAGATGTCTCCGAAGAAATCAAAGGAGATAAAGGACATGAAGGCAGTTCCTTATGCTTCGGCTATAGGAAGCCTTATGTATGCAATGCTGTGTACGAGACCTGATATCTGTTTTGCCGTGGGCATGGTTAGCAGATATCAGAGTAACCCTTGACAAGGACATTGGACTGCTGTGAAGCATATATTGAAGTACCTGAGAAGGACTAGAGATTATATGCTAGTCTATCAAGCAGCCGATTTGCTCCCTGTGGGTTACACGGATTCGGACTTCCAATCAGATAGGGACAATAGTAAGTCTACGTCAGGCTATGTATTTACTCTAGGAGGTGGAGCCATTGCATGGAGAAGTGTTAAGCAAAAATGCATCTCGGACTCAACCATGGAAGCTGAGTATGTGGCAGCCTCTGAGGTAACCAAAGAAGTTGTATGGATCAGGAACTTTCTAATGTACTTAGATGTAATTCCTGGTTTGCCCAAGATCATTACAATTTATTGTGATAATAGCGGTGAAGTTGCAAACTCGAAGGAACCATGAGCCCATAAAGCAAGTAACATATAGAGCGCAAGTACCACCTGATACGAGACATCGTCAAGCGAGGAGAAGTTGTCGTCGCCAAGATTACATCAGCAGATAACCTGGCAGATCCTTTCACTAAGGCCCTTCCAGCGAAAGCTTTTGATCGGCATGTGGAGGGGATGAGAATTAGATGTATGGCAACAGATATGGCAGCTTAGTCTTTTAATATAAGTAGGAGATTGTTGGAGTGTATACTAAAAGCCTAGTTTTTGTAAACATTTATTTTTGAAATAAAAGAATCACATTGGTCAAAATCTGCATTTATTTGTTAAATGTAATTGTTCAATTAATTTATATAGTAGATAACATGGAGTGTGGTGTCACACTCAGAAGATCATGTTGTCGGTTCTCTATAAATTATAAATAGTTTCTCACGACTAAGATGGAAAGGAACAAACCATCAGAATAGTCGTAGTGTAATTAAGTATTAGTTTATCTTGATTAATAAATTACACTGGTACACTCTAAGTGTATTGAGTAGGACCATTTTAGGTAAGTTCTTTTTGTATTAACTTAATAAATGAACTAGACCTTAGTTATTATGGAAGTGTGTGTTCTTAATCCTAATATAATAACAAGCACATATATTTAATATTTATTTCTTTGACTTATCAAAGGGTGATGTTTAGCTCGATAAATCAATATGCCCGATAAGTTGGGAAATGATATTACTTATAGTGTGTGTTGTTGATTATAGAAGGAATCTGTGTCCTAGTTATCTAGGTTAAGAATGTCCCCAAGAGGAGCTCTTAAGGATTGCCATGTTAAACCCTGCAGGTGGACTTAGTCCGACATGACAATAAAGTTGAGTGGTACTACTCTTGGAGCTAGATATTAATTAAGTGAGTTGTCAGTAACTTACTTAATTAGTGGGCATTTGTTATCTTAAACACAGGGAGACTAACACACTCATGATAAGAAGGAGCCCATAATGTAATTTGGGATTGGTGTGGTAGTGCGATAATAACTCTCTAGTGGAATGAGTTATTATCGATGAACTTGAGTTGTGTGTTCGGGGCGAGCACGGGATACTCAAGCTCATCGGAAGGCCAAAACTAATTTCTCCTCTAGATCCCTATCGTAGCCTCATTATAGCCTCAAGTCCATCCAAATGTAAGGCTCTTCTTGGTGACCAAGAAATGGGCCGGTCCAATGCTTGGTGACCAAGCAAGGGCCGGCCACATCCTCTTCTATAGGGGTCGGCCCTTTTCTTGGTGACCAAGCATGAAGGGGCCGGCCACAATATTCAAACAAGGAGGGTTGTTTTTGAATTTTTAAAATCTTCTCTTTGTAGAAAACTATAGTTTTAAAAGAGAGATTTTAATTTTAAAAACTTTCCTTATTTGAATTTGGCCACATGTTTTAATAGAGAGTTTTAAAAATTTTAAAACTTTTCTTTTTTAACCATCCTCATGGTTTAAGAAAAAAAAAGGAAGATAAGTTTTAAAATTAAAATTTTCTATCATCATGTTAAAAAAGGAAATTTTATAAGAGAAGTTTTAAATTTTAAAACATTGTTTTAATTTTTAGAACTTTCCTTTTTTAACTCCTACTTTAGGAAAGAGAGCTTGTAAATTTTATAAGAGGATTTCTTCTTGTAAAATTTTAAAAATATATTTTTCCTTTTTTCTCTTGATGATGTGGCCAGCCACCTTGCTTGGTGCCCAAGCAAGGGGCCGGCCATAATTAAAATAAAAAATCATCATGAAATTAAAATTGGTGATTGATTTAATCAAGAGGAAAGAAAAGGAAAAATAAAAAAGGAAAAGGAAAAACTAGAGGATGATTTTATTTTTTGTAAAAAGTTTTTCCTTATTTGCCTTGGGCAAGTAATATAAAAGAAGGGTGAGGAGGCTTCATGAGACACAATTCTTATTATCTTGCTTGGAGAACCTCAAGTGACCGGTCTCTTCCTCTCCCTTTTCTTTTCCCTTTTGCTCTCTTCTCCTTGGTGGTGGTGATGGTCGGATTTTAGAAGAAGAGGAATAAGCTTTTGGGTGGTGTTCATCTTGGAGGATCGTCGCCCATACGACGTCCAAGGCGAGGCGAGGAATACGGTAGAAGATCTTGAGGTCATTAGCTTACAAAAAGAAAGTATAACTAGTAGTTTTCTTCCGCATCATACTAGTTATTTTCTTTGTAAGAATTCTAAATACAAGAGGCAATTAGATCTAGTTTATCGAATTTATTTTCGAGTTTGTGTTTTCTTCTTTTTCGAATTTGTGATTCGATTGTTCTTTTTGGTTAACCTAGAGTTATTTTAGGAAATTAAATATTAGTTTTCCTTAAAAGGCTTTGACTAGGTGGTGGTGGTTGCTCCCATATCCAAGAAGGCCATGTGCCTCACCATGCAGTCCTGGAAGCCAATTTTGGAAATTAATATTTAATGGAATTAATAACATAGGTGGATTTGAATCAATAGTGTTATGTTCCGCTTGCGATTCAAATCTAAACCATTAAGAACAGATAAGTTAAATTTGGAATCAATGATGTTAAGTTCCGTCTGTGATTCCTAATTTAACTTCTAAAGAACACAATAGGTTATTTAAGGAAAGGCTCGACACTTGTATAAAAATTTTTGTACAGTGGAACCGGTAAATTTTCCTAAATTAAAAAATTTAGAAAATTTAGTTTGTAATGCTTGTTAACAAGGTAAATAAACTAAGTCAACCCGCAAACCCACAAACTTAAATCGAACCAACTTGATACTTGAGCTCCTACACTTAGTCCTATTTGATTCACACAGAGCCAAGTCACTAAGCAAAAACCAATACTGCTTAATCATATTGATGATTACTTGAGATTTTCTTGGGTAAAATTTCTAAAAACTAAAGATGAAACTTTTGAAATCTTTAACAATTTTTGTAAATTAATAGAGAATGAAAAAGATACCAAAATTAAAAGAATTAGAAGTGATCAGGGAGAATTTAAAAATCATAAGTTTATCCAATTTTGTCAAACTAATGGATATAATCATGAATTTTCATGTCCTAGAACTCTCTAACAAAATGGTCTAGTAGAAAAATATATATATAATATTACAAGAAGCCGCTAGAACCATGTTAAACAAATATAACCTAAATAACTAATTTTGGACTGAGGCAATAAATACAGCATGTTATATTTAAAATATAATATTAATTAATAAATTTTATAATAAAACCACCTATGAAATATACTACAATAAAATACCCAATCTATATTATCTAAAAGTATATATATTAAATACTAAGAATTATTTAGGTAAATTTACATCAAAATATTCAACTGGTATCTTTTTAGGGTACTCCACAACTAGTAGAGCCTATAGAGTTTATAATAAGGATATCCTAAAAGTTGAAGAAACAACCAATGTAATTTTTGATGAAGAAAATAATTTACCTAATTTAATCAAATTATAAGAAATATAGAAGATGATGAAGATAATCAAATTAGACCTAAACCTAGTGAATTAGAAGAACCAATTGTTGATCCTAACATAAGACCATCTAGGGTTAGATCCAACCACCCAACTGACCAAATTTTGGGTGACCTAACTCTAGGAGTTCAAACTCGATCATCTTATAGAAAACTAAGTTAAATAGTACTTATTTCTAAAATTAAACCCAAAACTATAGAAGAAGCCCTACCTGATCCAGATTAGATAATTACGATGCAAGAGGAACTAACTCAATTTGAAAAAAAATAAAGTCTGGAAACTAGTTCCTAAACCCACAAATACATCTATAATTGATACTAAGGGGGTCTTTAGAGATAAACTAGAAAATAGTTAGAAATAAAGTTAGACTAGTGGTAAAGGTGTTCAACCAAGTAGAAGGGTTAGATTATGATAAAACCTATGCACCTGTAGCCAGACTTGAATCCATAAGGATGCTGCTAGCCTATGTAGCACATAAAGGATTCAAGTTATATCAGATGGACGTCAAGTCTACATTTCTCAATGGGTTCATCAAAGAAGAAGTTTTTTATAAATCAACCCCCAATATTTGAGAATATAGACCACTAAACCATGTTCTTAGGTTAAAGAAAGCTTTATATGGACTAAAATATGCACCTAAGGCCTAGTATGAACAACTATCAATATACCTAATATCTAAGGGATTTAACCAAGGGCAAATAGATCAAACCTTATTTGTTAAAACCTTAGAAAAAGATATTTTTATAACTCAAATTTATGTAGATGACATAATTTTGGCTCAACTATTACTAAATTTTTAAAAGAATTTACTAAATTAGTGAAAAATAAATTTGAAATGAGCCTAGTAGGAGAACTTAATTTTTTTTCTTAGGTGTAGAAATAAAATAAACAAAAGAAGGAATTTATATTTTTTAAACAAAATATGCTAAAGAGTTAATTAAAAAGTTTAGAATGGAAAATTTCAAAAATATAAATACTCCTATGGAAACCAATGTTAAAATTGACTCTCATTTAGAAGAAAAATTACTAGACTTAAAATATTATAGAAGTACAACAGAAAGTATATTATACCTAATTGCAAGTCGACCTAATATGTTATTTCCAGTAGGTATATATGCTAGGTACTAATCTTGTGCAAAAGAATCACACTTAATTAATGTAAAAAGAATACTTAGATACATTAATGAAACCCTAAATATAGGACCTTAGTACCCTAGAACTAGCATATTTGACTTAGTTGGGTACTCTAACTCAGATTATACTGGGTGCAAACTAGATAGAAAAAGTACAAGTGGGAGCTTCCAATTTCTAGGTCAGTGCCTAGTAAGTTGGTCTAGTAGAAAGTAACAATGTGTTTCTTTATACACTACTGAAGCAAACTACATGTAACGACCCGACCCTTTGGCCTCTTGGGCGGTCCTTGTGGCGGCCCAACTGGCGACCCTTATGTCATCGACCCATTTGGCGACCTCTAATGTCATCAACCGATGACCCTTGGCCGTGTCGTTACTCACTAGGACTTTCCACCCCTGGCAGTGGATTTTTGCCTTCCCCAGGATTCGAACTCTAAGCCTCCAGGCTAAGTAGTAGAGTTTATGAATCTTGGTAGCCAAGTGAGCGGCACTCACTTAGCCTATGGGCGGCCCTTGTGGCGGCCCAACTGGCGGCCCTTATGTCGTCGGCCCATTTGGCGACCTCTCATGTCGTCGACCGACACCCCTTGACCGTGTCATTACTCACTAGGACTTTCTACCCCTAGCCAGTGCAATTTTGCCTCCCCCAGGATTCGAACTCTAGACCTCCAGGCTTAAGTACTAGAGTTTATGAATCCTGGTAGCCAAGTGAGCGCCAGGATTCATAAACTCTACTACTTAGCCTGGAGGTCTAGAGTTCGAATCCTGGGGAAGGCAAAAATCCATTGTCAGGGGTGGAAAGTCCTAGTGAGTAACGACACGGCCAAAGGGTCGGGTTGACGACATGAGAGGTCACCAAATGGGCCGACGACATAAGGGCCGCCAGTTGGGTCGCCACAAGGGCCGCCCAAGAGGCCAAAGGGCCGGGTTGTTACACTACATAGCCATAGGAGAATATGCATCTCAACTATTATGGATGATGCACACATTAAAGGATTATCAATTAGAATATAAAAATATAAAAATATTAATTGATAACATAAGTTCCATCAATTTAACGAAAATCTAATACACCACTCAAGGACTAAACACATAGAGGTTAAGCATACTTTGTAAGGGTTCATGTAGTTAGGGGTGATATTGTATTTGACTATGTTGAGTCCAAGTCAAGTCTTATAGCGGACATTTTCATAAAACCCTTACTTGAACTCGAGTTCAGTACACTTAGAAGATAGTTAGGTATGTGCTTAGTAGAGTAGATTCAAAATAAAATATTTTTAAAATTATTTTTTTATTATTGTGTTATTTTTATCAAAAGTTATAATTTTTTAAAATTACTTCTTCAAAATTAGCTTGATTTTAAAATTTTAGGATAAAATCATTTTTATTTTCTTCAAAACTCCCAATTTTACTAGTGCATTCAAAGATTGGACTTAGCAGCCTAGGTCTTTCCCGTAGAAAGTATGTACCCCTTGATTTCAGCCAGAGCATCTCACAAACACACTAGGAATACCTTGCTTATGTATGAAAAATACTTAGAATGGTATGAGATGCATAGGGTATTACCTAGACTTCAGAATACTTATGTTTGTGTATCAACATAAGTCTGGGCCATAAATACCAATTCAAATTGATCAAGTTGAGTCATCATTTTTAGTCAAAACTAACTGGATCACATACTTAACTTGACTAATCAAGTGAACGCTACTACCTTATGGTAAACAGCTAGCAGCTAAAGGTTAAATATTTATTCTAAGGAAAGTAGATGAATGTTTTAAAGTTTTTTTAAAAACTTTCTTTTTACATGAACTTTACATGCTTGGACTTTAGGATAAGAACTAGGAACTTCCTCCTCAAACTTAAAGGCAATCACTTAGATTTTTTTATAAGTATTAAAGAGAATTTTTTTTTCTTTTCCCTCTATTTCTGAAATTCTTTTTGATATATGTCAAAGGGGGAGTAATAGAAGTTAAGTTTTTCTTAACTAAGTTTTCATCTAAATTATTTTTAAAACTAAGTACTTAAGATTTTGATAAAAATAGGCATTAAGGATTAAGTTCTTTTTCTCTTTCCTCTAGAGTAATAGAAGTTAAGTTTTTCTTAACTAAGTTTTCATTAATATTATTTTTAAAGCTAAGTACTTAACTAAAGTTTTTATCAAAATCTTTTTAAAGCTAAGTACTTAAACTAAGTTTTTTTAAAGTACTTAAGTTTTTATAAAATATTTTTAAAGCTGATTTTTAAATCTTTTTAAAGATAAGTACTTAACTAAAGTCTTTATAAAAAATTTTTTAAAGCTAAGTACTTAAACTAAGTTTTTATAAAAATCTTTTTAAAGCTAATTTATAAATCTGTTTAAAGCTAAATACTTAACTAAAGTTTTTATCAAAATCTTTTTAAAGCTAAGTACTTAACGAAGTTTGTATAAGAAATATTTTTCAAAAGCTCAGTACTTAACAAAGGTTCTTTAAATCTAAGTATGTAGGTAAGTCTTTTTTTAAAAGAAAAAAAGCTAAGAAAGTGTTATGTTTCAGGGGGAGTTTTTGACTCTTTAAAAAATTCTTAGTTCCATTTCAAAAACCTAGAAACTTAGTTTTTTGAAAGAGTTTCTATCTACTTGTAAGAATACTTACTTAGCTTTACTTGTCATTTATCTGGTTTTTACTTGTTTGAACTTAACTTTGAATTATGTTGCTATAATCAAAAAGGAGAAAATTATTGGTAAAAAAGCACTAGACGATCGAACCTAAGTTTTGATCATGGCAAGGGGTTCAAAGTTAAGCTATCTTGTGATATAACAAGTGTAACTTAGTGTATAGGAAAGTCTCAATTGAGGCTAGGTAGGTGAAAAATCCTAGCTGTAGTTAGGCAATGAAGTCTTGGTCTAGGGGACTGGACGAAGCCTTAGTGGGTTGAGGACTTTGGGTGAAATCCTAGAGTCGAAGACTCTAGGTGAAAATCCTAGGGGTTGAAAACACTAGGTGGAAGACTGGACGGGTCATGAAATGGACATCTAGCAATAAAGACCTGAAGTCTCAGACAATGAGCAAAAGTCTAAATGGTCTGGAGGACTATTCTGACAAAAGGTAATTTCTCATGAGAGGAGTAGGTGAGAATGCATTCCCCGTTGAGGGAACAGTAGGCGTCGATTTGATCTAGAATTTTCAAAAAATCCAAAAGTCAAAATAAGATAGTCCAGAGACTACCAAGTAGTTTTATTATTCATATTTTATTGTGCTAACTTTGTTTTACAGGGTATGTTTGGTATTTTGGACTAACATATCTTGCAGGGAGTGAAAAGCACATTCAAGATGCCCCTGGGGAGGTTCGAGGTGCCTCGAGTGGCTTGGCTGAAGGCTCACGCAGAGAGGCATGAAAGTACCTTGGATACTGGATGGAAGGCGCCTTCCATGAGTTTGAAGGTACATTTGAAGGGATAAAGTTCGCAGATTGTGAAAGTTATCATCTTTGATGCTACAGGGATAAGCTGTACTGCTGGAGGTGTCTTCAATAGGGTTGAAGGTGCCTTCAACAACCCATAAAAGGAGACCACAAGTAGAGCATTGAAGGTACTTCATTTTTGCAATATTTCTCCTACACATTGCTCTAAAAACAATCATGCGACTTCGCAACGCGACTTCGGCGACCGAGCAACGCGACTTAGACAATCGAAAGCACAACCCTCCATATCTTTAAAGTTGTCTGTATAAATTTCAATTGTTGTACTTAAATTTGTTGTACTCATGTTTGTAAAGATTTTTCAAAATGATAGTGGATTGTTCAACGAAAACGATCGATAATCGTGGGCCTTGGAGTAGGAGTTGTCAAAGACTCCGAACCAAGTAAACCAAAAGTGTCAATATTTGTTTGCTTTTTTTCTTTCTTTCATTTATGCTGCATTTTACTCGATCGAACATTTGTTTTTACGAAAAGCGTGAAAAAGCCACGAGAGCTATTCACCCACCCTTCCCTCCCCCCCCCCCCCCCCCCCCTCTAACGCGTTTCGATCCTACTGAAATCCTATAACATAGAAAATGGAAGGTTTCCAACAATGATATTTCCAAACATCTTTTCTTGAGATTATGTAAAATTTGAACTTCATTCACTCAATTGAGTATAAAGTTATTTAACATAAAAATGGACTATCATTTTGTATTTGAATGAAATTGAATTTACAAATGATTATAATCAAGCTCCTTGATATGAAGGGTAACGTAATTTCGTTATTTTGTTTTCCAAGCCAAGTAAAAAAGAGCTAGTGAAGAACTCAAGCTTCCACACATCATAGAGAATTTATTCTTCATGAACTAGATTTAATGGCACAACATAGTAAATCTTATTTGGATCACACTCCAAATTATGGTAAGATATACACATATGAAGTACTTACTATTTTGCTCATTTACTATGTCATAATTTTCATTAATTTATTTAGTTATTAATTATTAATTGTGTATATTTTTATAAGACTTTGTGGTCGACCAGATTGCCTTACAATTAAACTATATTATAATGGGGAGATGAAATTTGGTCTTCATGAAAAAGAATATATCAATGGAAAATTTGATTAGTTTGACTATGTTGATAGGGATATTTTAGGGATGATTAAATTGTGGGGCTATGCGGAGGATGTAGGTTGTAAAGACAAGCAGTTTATCATATTTTGGCATAAATTTAGAGAAACATTGAAAGATGGAAGATATTTGAAAAATGACAGATGTTATGGGCATTATCCCCTATATTCCAAGTAATTATAAGGTTGAAATATACATTCAACAGACTGATGGTGGCAGCAGCCAAACGAGGTTGGGGAGCATACTGATTAGAATGGAGACAGGTGTTGAGGAATTTGAGATACATAATACTGGCGATGAAGATGTTGATGATTTGAAGAAAGTGAATACGATTTTGATGAAAATGATTAGTTGTTTGAAACTTTTGTGGATCGTGATGCAAGAGTCAGTAAAGAGAAAGACATGACTGGTGATGGAAACAAAAAAGCTAAAAGACAATGGATTTTATCCGTTCTCTTTGTCCATCCAAAACCGTTGTAACTGATGATATTGTTAAAGACCCCCTCAATGACAATGGTTTTTAAACCGTTGTCTTTGAATACTAACAATAATTGTTTTACAATGCTTAAAAACTATTGTCCTTTAAATGTGATTGTCACACCCCAGAAGAGTCCCTGCCCAACAAACGGACAACATCTCCCCTGTAACTATGACAATATGAATCATAAATACATACACAAACTATATACATTAACCCACACGGTTGGAATATACACAACCACGTAGTTATATACTCAACCCACTCGGTTGGAATAAAACAAACACAACCACGCAGTTATATATATTAAACAGCTCACACGACTGCGCTAAAAACACAGAGAAAAATGAAAGAAAAGCCCACATAAACCAAATAGATGCAATGCATGTCGGCATGGCTTAAACACAAATACAACACCAAAAATGATAAAATAGCCACATGACTAAACACCAATACAACGCCAATACAATAACGAATAAATATATAAGATAAACAAGAGCGAGGTGAAACCATCTTCTGATGTGGCATAGGATCGGCAGATAGGATACTCCAAGCGACCCACAATCATCTATTTGCTACCTGAAAACATAAAGATACAAACGGGGTGGTGAGTGAGTGTCACTCAGCAGGTAATAGACAAGATAGTACATGGTCTATATAAAATAAACATGGAGATCAAAGTATACAGTCTCAGTAGGGAATAAAGAACATGATCATACTGACATAATCAATCCATCTAACATAATCGACATAATAACCATACATAATCATAACTGACATACCAACTGCACAAACCACAACTGACATAATGATAAATACATACCCAATCTAGAATCGACACATGGTACAATGATCAGTAAACTCACCGGTTCAGTAACAGATCTGCTCGTAACACCTGTGCAATATATACGACATCATATACATGTATAATAAATGACATGTATGAAGCATGGCAACCTTATGTAACAATCATATCTCAAACAAGTGCAACATATCACAATCACATGCAACTAGTATCTACTAGGCATGTATACAAATATATCTCCACAAATGCACCGCGCATCGTATGAAAATGCACATGCATGCCACATGGACACCCCGCCACCTCTCCAGACACCACGATCCCTGTATGGCCGAGAGGCTTGGGTCCGTGACAAACCATACTAGCCTCCAGTACATACACCGCTATAGAGCGATCAAGGTGAACAGTTCGCTAAGTAGCTATCTAACTACATAGCATCAGGGTCCCTGACTACTCACTAGCCCCCTGACTATTGAACCCTCTAGACCCATTACTCCAGAGAGGTCGAGGCGAACAGAACACTGAGCGGCCTAGTGAGCAGAACAGGACTAGTTCCACTCCTAGTTACCACTCTCCCATAGTGGACGAATGAGCAGCTATAAATGACTGACAACTATCTCACACCACAAGGGAGACAATGGTTGTCAGCATGCAATGAATGATGAACATGATAAATAATCATGATACCGACACGATCATCATCGATGCAACATCCCCAATCCACATAAACACCTCCAGTATAAAAATTCATCTAACACCTATAGGTATAGATAAATCCAACTGATGTCTACTAAACAAAGTACATCAAGTAGCATACCAAGCCCATACCAACCATACACGTACGCACTCTACAATGTAGTTATAATCAACATAATGCCTCCAATATCAAAACCAGATGCATACACATAACCGCATAGATATAATCAACCAGAATCCTCCGATAGCCATACAAAACACATATGCTCATAACCATAAAGGTATAATCCATAAGAAACCCACTATAACCACACTGGACAGGTGTACACACACTACATGCAAATGGACAGTCAATCATGTGACTCCTACAACAAATATCAATCATGTGTACAATCAACAAAGATATGCATATTCAGCATGTTAACCCAAATCAACCAGACATCCCTATGATACATACTCTACATGTGTATATACAACAAAGTTCAGGTATCAAAAAATGAGACTGTATAGAATATAACTAGATTTCCTCAAAGATCAAGCATAAGTATCAAGCAGGAAAGCAACAATCGTAAATAATCTAAGGTAAAGCAACCTAATCATCTAGTAATAACCATGCTCTAAGTTCAAAAGAACTAATAGAAGCCAAGAAAGAAATACCCACCTTAAATATAGATCGTCCTGAACTATCTCCACATTGAAACACCCATCTCAAATCAACGTACTGCAAATCATATGATATACAGTTTAGTTAATCATATATACAACAACTAGCTAAACCCAAATTCAATCCTAATTTGATTAGGTAACCATGTTTAATTCCACCTAATGATCCAAACCAAAGTAGATGATAAGTCCATCCTTAATCCACCACCTCTAAATAAACACTTACCCTTTATCCACCTCGGATTTCTAATCTAAAATAGTGATGGTCAAGATGGAAATCATATTGTACGGAAGATTCAAATCAAAACTTCATGTCGGGCCAAAGGGAGAAAATCCAACACCAACCTTAGTGGTAAGGGGTAGCTGGAGTAACAGATATAATGACTGCAACTAGCCTCCCATGGTACAATCCTCGCCGGAGCTACAACGATCGGTCACACAACTAATCTCAACTTCCAAATAGAACATGAAATCAAATATTTGCTAATCCAATACATTGCATCACTCACCACAAATCTAGATCCGCAGCTTCCTTTCTAACCAAAATTGATACCAATCCAAGACAAGGGAGATCGGCGATGGCGCTAGGGCATCGGGCGGAGGAAATCAAGAGAAGGAGGATTAGCCACAGATCCATGCCAACGAAGTCAAAGAATCGAGATCTGGTGGAGAAGAATAAGTGATGAACCTCCTTGACAAAATTGATGCTACTCCGCTCGGATTCGACCACCGACGGTGGATTCCATCGCGAGAGAGGGGAAAGACTCCACGCCTCGAGAGGGAGAGGGAGGCTCGGCCGGCGGTGGGTCGAATGGCATTGGCGCGATCAACTCCCTTGTGGCGTCGACGTCGGGGAAGAACCGCAATGCGCAAGGGAAGAAATCGGGAGGAGGCAAAAGATCGGGAGAAAAATGAGAAGAGGGAATTGGGAAATTGATTAAGTACTTAGGGTTAGCTTAATTAAACCCAAAGTTCACTTCTTAATCAACTCCCACTTAATTTGGATATCCCCAGCAAGCCTTCAACTAGCCCCATCGACTCATCCCCTCAAAACGAATCATACGGACTTTGTTTAAATCTCGAAAAATTTCTAAAAATCCCCTAAAATTCTAATAAGGTTATTTCTCCAATAACACTTATTATTTAATTTTTCTGTATCTTACATTCTCCCCCACTAACAAAAATTTGGTCCCCAAATTTACTGATCAACTCAGGAATCATCATCCAAGGGTAACAACCGAGCAATATACTCATAAACCACCCATCCAAGTGAATAGCGATGACTCTGTGGATTATGAGCTCGCTCTACTTTCGCTACTCCCACACTACTACCTAGCCAACTATGAATAAATTAACTACCTGTAATATCCATAATCCACTACCAATAGATCCTCCAACATCTGTATAGGACGCTCAAACTATCCATCAGTCTGAGGGTGAAAATCTATACTAAAGCGAAGCTCGGAACCTAAATTCTGTTGTAACCTCAGTCAGAACCATGATGTGAAATTGCGGATCTCCATCCGATACAATACTCAGAGATATACCATAAGGTCGGGTAATCTCACCCTACTAATCGATCCCAACAATCCATCCTACAAATCCATAGAAAAGGAGCAAAGTAGTCAACCAAACAATGATTACCCAAATCACATCATATCCTCTCCATGTCCTAGGTAATCCCGCAACAAAATATATCATATCATACTCCCAACTCCATTCCAATATACCAGTCTACCGAAACAATCCTACTGGTCTCCGATGTTCAGCCTCCACTGGCTGACATACTAGACATCAAGCTACAAAATCTGTGATGTCTTGTTCATGTCGTTCAACCAATAGGAATGCTCTAAGTCTTTATACATCGGGTGTCACCCGGATGTATCGCAAATCCAGATCGAGGTGTTTCCTGCAATAACTCCTCCCGGATAAGAAGTGACTTAGGAACACACCTAATCTCCCATTGAAGTAAAGAATTTCATTCTCATTACATGAGAATTCTAACTACTGGCATGAGACTACTCTACTCATGCTACATCGGAACTCCAGGTACAATACATCTGTGTAGAGTACAAATCCTTCTACACTAGAAAGTAAAACAAAGACGGCTGCAGTTATCAGCTTTTTGTTTCAATTCCTGAAACTAATCTCGTAAGCATCTGTCCAAATAAATTCTACTCTTCCTAGACAGTCCAGTCAACAACATAAAAATGCTAAAGAAACCCTCAACCAATCTCCAGTAATATCCAGCCAGACCAAGGAAGCTGCAAGTCTCCTGTATAGACTATGACTACTCCCAACTGGTAACAACCTCTATCTATAATATACCCCAACTGGTGACCATGTGTCCCAGAAATCTCACATAAGACAATCACAATACATACTACTGAACTTCACATATAAATGTTCCCGTCGAAACATCTCTAGAACTATGCAAAGATGGTGTACATAATCCACCTTGGATCGAGAATAGATCACAACATCGTCAATGAAGACAATGAAAAATGATCCAAACACCCTAGAAATACCAAATACATCGAGTCTATGAAAACATCTAAGGTACTGTAAGCATAAATGATAAAACCAAGGACTCATAATATCCATACAACAGACATTCTCAACCATAAGATCCCCAACAACAAGCCTATGATCGGATCACCAACTACAAATCACCAAATCCATAAATATCACAGACATGCCACTCCTCATGTCACTATCAACATCAAACACCAAATAATAGATCCTCAAGTCAAATATCCACAATAGATCATCAAAAGGCAACATATCATCACACCTGATCTTACAATATCCACCAATCTCCAATCATCCTCAACGTCAATCAAACCTGATAGTTTCATGTACACTAATAGCAGAAATCATCCAACCTTCAACACTCACTGCCAACAAATTTAGTTATATCCGCCATGGTTCAACATTGCATGTCTATGTTGTACCACTACCTGAATCATATTCAATAGGGAAGTTTATTATCATATATTTTTAGTGAGATAAACTAGCCATGTCCTCACACAAATCTAACTCCTAGTGACCCATTCTCATCATGAGGTACTATCAAGCTATAGAAATATATCACCATCCCACCTAAAAGTGTATGACTACTAAAGTCCAAGGATATCTCCTGACTTCATGATCGATAATCAACAACTCTCCAAATGGTAGAGATACAGTCAATCAACTAGATATGAGTATAAAAACTCTACTACTCTTATCCAAAAATGCCCAAAGAGTATGTCGAATCTCATCCATTCAAATACTTAAAAATCTATCGTAAAGGAATGACAATCTAAAATCCAAAGGATCACTCAACCTCTTGACTGAGAGTCTACCCACCAAGAGTGTATCTCCACAACTCTCATAATCCTGCCTGGTAAATGTCTCTCGACGAATGCCGATAAAAGGTTGAACCCTCTGATCTAAGATATAGACTACAAGACCTTGGATAAAATGATCATGTGGTCAAGGTCTTGAGTTACTTGATAGAGACAATGTTAGTTGAGTCGTCTAACCATTGTCTTGTACCACATCTTACTGTGATTGCTCCATCTGAGGTTCAGTAACCTCTAGTATCGAGCAATGAACACAATGATAGAGGAAAACTATAACTAAATAGCAAGTCAAAATATCTGTCAGTTGACGCTCTACCCCTCAAAGATCATCATCTAAAATTATACCTAGTTACGGTCAGACCTCCTAGGTATTACTCAACTAACACCACTTCCTCCGTACTATTGCAGGATATATATCACTAAGTACATCAAGGACATCTCATCATATCTAATAGTTCCATGAGTCAGGGTCTCCCATGGAATAGCGTTAGGCGAGTCGACTGACCATCGCCTTGTTCTCAAACACCCTCTTCTACATCTCCCTTCACGTGGTACCTGGTCACGTAAAGGTTAAGCAGTTAACATCATCTTTTCCACATCAGTACAAATCATATATCTGAATGTACTCTCCAAGTTATACCCTAATAACAGTTGTATCTCATAAGTATTAAGTAGGTAGCTTTACACTTTTCCACATCAGTGAGGGTATCCTATATAAAGTTGCCTACTAAGTCATCTAACCAAGTATAGACAGTCCAGGGTCAAAGTCCCCATGGAATAGGATACATTAATCCTCTATAGACTGAAGCCGACAATGGTATACGGCTAATTCAGTCCTTTCTATAGAGGTACATGTCATGTACTCAAATGTGTCTTCCAAAATATCTAACCAAGCACGAATAGCCCAAAGATAAAAAATCTCTATGTAATAGAATAGGTCGGTCCCCTACTAATCAAACCAACAAAAATAGATCAGTCATCTACCAATTGATCCAATAAGAGTAAATCAATCCTCCACTGATGAACCCAACTAAGGTAAATCTTTACACAACTACCCAAGTCCACAAGGGTAAATCGGTCCTCTACAGACAGAACCAAAAAGAAATATAAATTAATCCTCTATTGATCGAACTAACAGGAGCATGAAACCAACTAAGATAAGTCAAACCACAACCGCATAAGTCAACCAGGTAAATCAATCCTAAACTGACCGAACCAATAGGAGTAAACCGGTACTCTACTAATTGAGTCAACATGAATATACAGATATCAACCACTACCCAGCTAATAATAATAGAAATTGGTATGTGACTCTAACTCTCAACCAACTAGTAGTAACAGAAGCTAAAACTACTGGAAGTATGATATGACGAATCCCCTAAGACTGTAATCCTTGATCTCCAATAGGGTCAACCGTGATCAGTGATTAACCCAGCACATGAAATGCATGCTACAAACAACTAGACAGGTACTAACAAAAGAGTACTAAGACATGACATAACTACCATAGACCACTATGCATGTACTAAAAGAAGTGCATGATAACAGTAAACAAACATACCTCCTATAGCTTAGAGATGTCCTGTGGCTACCTGGTCCCAAAACTCGAAAAATCACATCGAGAAAACCCAAAACATGAAATCCAAAACACAGGAAATAAGCATTGTAAACCTCACTCTGATACTAATAAATTGTCGCGCCCCAGAAGAGTCCCTGCCCGATAAACGGACAACATCTCTCCTGTAACTATAACAATATGAATGATAAATACATACACAAACTATATACATCAGTCCACGCGGCTGGAATATACATAACCACGCAGTTATATACTCAGCCCACTCGACTGGAACAAAACAATCACAACCACGCAGTTATATATTAAACAGCTCACACGACTGCACTAAAAACACAGCAAAAAATGAAACAAAAGCCCACACAAACCAAATAAATACAATGCATATCGGCACGACTTAAACACAAATACAACACCAAAAATAATAAAATAGTCACATGGCTAAATACCAATACAACGTCAAGAAAATAACAAATAAATATATAAGATAAACAAGAGCGAGGCAAAACCATCTTCTGATGTGACGAAGGACCGACAAACAGGATACTTCAAGCGACTCCACAATCATCTATCTGCTACCTGAAAATATAAAGATATAAATGGGATGGTGAGTGAGGGTGACTCAGCAGGTAATAGACAAGATAATGCATGGTCTATAGAAAATAAGCATGGAGATCAAAGTATACAGCCTCAGTAGGCAATAAAGAACATGATCATACTGACATAATCAATCCATCTAATATAATCGACATAATAATCATACATAATCATAACTGACATACCAGCTGTACAAACCACAACTGACATAATGATAAATACATACACAATCTGGAATCGACACATGGTACAATGATCAGTAAACTCACCGGTTCAGTAACAGATCTGCTCGCAACACTTGTGTAATATATATGATAGCTTATACATGTATAATAAATGACATGTATGAAGCATGACAACCATATGCAATAATCATATCAAACAAGTGCAACACATACAATCACATGCAACTAGTATCTACTAGGCATGTATACAAATATATCTCCACAGATGCACCACGCATTGTATGCAAATGTGCATGCATACCACATAGTCACCCCCGCCACCTCTCCAGACACCACGACCCCTGTATGGCCGAGAGACTTGGGTCTGTGACAAATCGTACTAGCCTCCAATACATACACCGCTATAGAGCGGCCGAGGTGAACGGTTCGCTAAATAGTTATCTAACTACATAGCATCAGGGTCCCTGACTACTCACCTCACTAGCCCCCTGACTACTGAACCCTCCAAACCCACTACTCCAGAGTGGTCGAGGCGGACAGAACACTGAGTGGCCTAGTGAGCAGAAGATTACTAGCTCCACTCCTAGCTACCACTCTCCCACAGTGGCCGAATGGGCAGCTATAAATGACTGACGACTATCTCACACCACAAGAGAGACAATGGTTGTCAGCATGTAATGAATGATGAACATGATAAATAATCATGATACTGACACGATCATTATCGATGCAACATCCCTAATCCACATAAACACCTCTAGTATAAAAATCCAACACCTATAGGTATAGGTAAATCCAACTGATGTCTACTAAATAACAAAGTACATCAAGTAGCACACCAAGCTCGTACCAACCATACACGTACGCACTATACAACATAGGTATAATCAACATAATACCTCCAATATCACAACCAGATACATACACATAATCACATAGATATAATCAACCAGAATTCTCTGATAGCCATACAAAACACATATACCCATAACCACAAAGGTATAATCCACAAGAAACTCACCATAATCACACTGGACAGGTGTATACACACTACATACAAATGGGCAGTCAATCATGTGACTCCTACAACAAATATCAATCATGTGTACAATCAACAAAGATATGCATATTCAGCATGTTAACCCAAATCAACCAAGCATCCCTATGATACATACTCTACATGTGTATATACAACAGAGTTTAGGTATCAAGAAACGAGATTGTATATAATATAACTAGATTACCTCAAAGATCAAGCATAAGTATCAAGTAAGAAAGTAGCAATCGTAAACAATCTAAGGTAAAGTAGCCTAATCATCCAGTAATAACCATGCTTTAAGTTTAAAAGAACTAATAGAAGCCAAGAAAGAAATACCCACCTTAAATATAGATCGTCCTGAACTATCTCCATGTTGAAACACTCGTCTTAAATTAACGTCCTACAAATCATATGATATACAGTTTAGCTAATCATATATACAACAACTACCTAAACTCAAAACCCAATCCTAATTCGATTAGGTAACCATGTTTAATTCCACCTTATGATCCAAACCAAAGTAGATGATAAGTCCATCCTTAATCCACCACCTCTAAACAAACACTTACCCTTTATCCACCTTGAATTTCTAATCTAAAATAGTGCTAGTCAAGTCGAAAATCGTACTGTTCGGAAGATTCAAATCAAAATTTCATGTCGGGCCAAAGGGAGAAAATCTAGCACCAACCTCAGTGGTAAGGGATAGCTGGAGTAACAGATATAGTGACTGCAGCTAGCCTCCAATGGTACAATCCTCGTCGGAGCTACAACGATCAGTCACACAACTAATCTCAACTTCCAAATAGAACATGAAATCAAATCTTTGCTAATCCAATACATTGTATCACTCACCACAAGTCCAGATCCGCAGCTTCCTTTCTGACCAAAATTGATGCCAATCCAAGACAAGGGAGATCAACGACGGCGCTAGGGCATCGGACGGAGGAAATTGAGAGAATGTGGAGCAGCCATAGATCCATGCCGACGAAGACAAAGAATCGAGATATAGTGGAGAGAAATAAGTGATGAACCTCCTTGACAAATCGTTGCTGCTCCGCTCGGATTCGACGGCCGACGATGGATTCAATCGCGAGAGAGGGGAAAGACTCCACGCCTCGAGAGGGAGAGGGAGGAGGGAGGCTCGGCCGGTGGTGGGTCGAATGGCGTCGGCTTCGGGGAAGAACCATGATGCGCAGGGGAAGAAATCAGGAGGAGGCAAAAGATCAGGAGAAAAATGAGAAGAGGGAATTGGGAAATTTATTAAGTACTCAGGGTTAGCTTAATTAAACCCAAAGTTCACTTCTTAATCAACTCCCACTTAATTTGGATATCCCCAACAGGCCTCCAACTAGCTCCACTGACTCATCCCCTCAAAACGAATCATACGGACTCCGTTTAAATTCTAAAAAAATTCTAAAAATTATCTAAAATTCTAATAAGGTTATTTCTCCAATAACACTTATTATTTAATTTTTCTGTATCTTACAGCGATAGACAATAGTTCTGTAACGATTTTAAACTATTATCTTTTAATACCATAGATAAACAGAAGATGAATGAAAATCAAATCTACTTCAATCAACAACATATTATTAAATAAACAACCAATATAAGTATACAAATTATCATCCTTACACTTCTATAATAAACATAATTATTCACACACAAAGAAATTTTAATTAGAAGACACTCAAAACTACTCCTCTTGACTACGTATTATTGTATGAACTTAAAAGATCTTGGTAGATGCTACTTATCATCTTGCCTTGAATGTTCTTTGTTCATTGGCTTTAACCATCTTCTTACTTAAATCCCAAAGTTTTCTTTCTAGTTTTTCATACTTGGCGTGGTTACTCATATCCTCCTCATTACAATCGTCAAAGTACTTGCCAGTCGCACCCTTAAGGTTAGATGCAATCCTTCAGGTCAACTCCATTATAGCTAGTGCACTCAGTAAGTTTCTTGCTCTGCAAATTAAAGAGAGTTTATCTCTTGACACAATATAGTTATGACATAGATCTATCTCAATAATTATCTTATCCAAGGATGGCTTTTTGCATCAATGGTGAATCTAGAAACAAAGATAATTGAAGCAGCAACTAGAGATGGCAAGAATTTGAGACATCCATAATCCAGCAAGCTCAACTAGAAAATGTCCTAGAATAAGGAACTAGATGATTGTTATAGTCAACTAGCTATGAGTCAAAAGTATAAAATGAAATGCAATGTAAATCAAACATTTGTATCCATAAATAATAATTATTAATAATAAAAATATACATCACAACTCAACCAATCAGAACAAGGAGCAACTCTAACATAATCTTAAGCATCAATGCGAACTTGTGGAGTACAAATTGTTTGAATGAATGTATAATGAGTTAAAAATGCAAGCATTTTAAAGACATAATTTACCAAATAAAATCTAAAACATAAAAATCTATGGTACCTTTAGTAGAATATTTGTCGTCAGATACTGTCTTTTCAATCTTGGCCAAAGATACTGTCAGATACAGTATAATAGATTATAAGAAGTAGCACCAAAATAAGATTAAAAGCCAAAAGTCAATTTCACATAAACTCCAAAGTAACAAATAAATACCATCATAATCTATCTTTTCTAAACATTTTCATTAAACAATATGATAAAGAGAAGAACTAACATGCGCTTATCTAGTATATTGTAATGCTTACTCACTCCTGCCTTGGGTTCTTGGAGAAGTGCATCTTCGTTGGAAAAACCACTAGATTAAAAAAAATTAGGAATGGTCATTTTGAGAAATGATAGCAGAGATTCACTCTAGCTTTAATGAACAAATCAACTTATCCATAATCTCAGAACCTTTAAGTTCTAGACAATCACTACTAGTATAAACACTTGCAACATGAAGGTTACCCTGGAAAGGTATGAGACATATTAGAGAATGCAAAATTTGACTGGCCTATTATGAGAAACAAAAAGATAATGCAGGCTTAAATTTAAATAGAATTAATTATGTTACAAGGATCAACATGACTACACTATTTATCAATAACATTGGTAGGTAGTGTGATGATTTCGTCCTTAAGAACTTCATCCAGCCACTAATTTATTATTACCAAGTTTTTTTGTTATTATTTTGCATGTTTTTCTCATTTCTCTGAATCATATGATGGAGCAAAGGGAATTATTGGTTAAAATTATAAAAAGTAAATTGTTATCGAATCAATGTCTCCTTTTTGTATTTAAATACAGGTGGATTCTAGAAATATTACCAGCCATCTCCCTACCAGCAACTATTCATTAGGAAGGGAGTAAGAAATAGTACTTTTAGTTTATCGAGCAGACAATTTTTGAAAAATTCTATAAAAAATAAAATAAGAAATAAGAACAACACCAAATAGAAATCATAAAATTGAATAAATCCAAAACTTCAAGATCCAAAAGGACTAAACGTGAGTATAAGAACGATTTGTTGGCAGATAACAAAAAGATGGACAGATCCACAGAGATCCAAATATAGGATCAAAAAAAATTTAGATATCTCCATATTTGTATGATATTGTTCACTTTGGGCCTAAGCCCTCATGATTTTGCTCTTGGGATCTCCCCAAAAGACCTCATGTCAATGGAGATATCTTTTCTCTTTATAAACCATGATCTTTTCCCATGTGTTTTATAATGTGGGACTATGTTTGCAGCCTTGCAAACCCAACAATCCTAAGTTCGATCCTTCGATCCACCAGGTCTTCCTACCCTTCGGTCCACCCCAACCAACTAGGATTTCTTTATCTGGTGTCTAGTCCTCTTAATTCGAACATAGGAGCCCCCATTTTCTTTATTCGAGGTAATATTGTACCCACATAGCTTAATCAGACCATGGTTGTTGTGCACATTCGGTGGTTAAACCTTCTGGCAGTTCGAGCTCTGATACCACTTGTAGGATCGAAAAGAATTTAGATATCTCCATATTTACATGATATTATCCACTTTGGGTCTAAGCCTTCATGGTTTTGCTCTTGGGCTCTCCCCAAAAGGCCTCATGCCAATGGAGATATCTTTTCTCTTTATAAACCATGATCTTTTCCCATGTGTTTTATAATGTGAGACTATGTTTGTAACCTTGCAAACCCAACACCAAATGCGCTAACCTGCCGCCTCATTAGATACTTAATCCTGAAGGCCAAGTCCTCGATCGGCCACTTCCCTAGCGTCTCTGAGTAAGTAAATCGAAGAGTGTCAGCCAACATTGCCACTGCCTCCTACCACATCATTGGCGGCTACGTCGGCCTCCATGAGATCCTCCTACTTGTCGTCGCCGTCCTCCCTCCCACCTTGGATAATCTTCCCTCTCCGACACACTCCTCCTCCATGTCTTCTCTCGTTGAAGCCAATCGTCATCTGAAGAAGAAATATAACACCACTGTCATCCCCGCCACTGTCGCCACCATCGTGGTCGACATTATTGAACGCCTTACCGTCAAGTTGCTGGAGAAGCATCGGGGGTGATAGAGGTGAGTCTTTGATGAGGGGAGGGTTTTTTAGCGCTCGAGACTTTGTGAAATATTTAGGTTTAAGGAAATTAATATTTTTACCAAAATATCTATTGTTTTGAAATCCAAAAAAGTAGAAAACGACAATGGTCAGAAAAACCATTATCGTAGCCCTTGTAACAACATTTAAACAAAATGGTTTTAAAAATTTGTTGTTGTAGCCCATCTAAACAACGCTAAAAGACAATGGTTTTTCAAGAAAAGTTGCCTTTGTTAAAAAAATAAAAAAAGATAAAAGATTTTGTTAAAACCGTTGTCTTTTAACTGTTGTTGATTGTAGATTTTCTTGTATATGTGCATATCTGATGAGTTGCTTCAAATGATGCAACAACATGAAGGGGATGTTGATTGTGTGAATGATGATGGATTTGGAAATTCATTGACTTCTGACGATGATGATGATGAAATATGAGATTTTCCTATTTATAATAAGAAGACTACTTCCGAAAACAAACAATTGAAGCTTTGGCTATTTTTTAATTCAAAGAAAGAAGTAAAATTTGAAATTGAGAGGCATTGCATCAAAAAGGAATGTCAGTTATGTTCATAAAGCATGATGACAAGAGGCTTAGAGCAAAATGAAGAAACAATGATGGTGGATGGTTAATTCATGTTTCAATGATGACCAAAGACAGTTGTTGGCAAGTGAAAACTTTCGAAGAGAAACATAACAATTGCGTTTGGAGGATTGAAAATAAATGCATTACCTCATGTTGGTTAGGGAAATCATTTGTCAAAAAATTCATGACAAATCCCAAGTTAGGAAGTCTTGAGTTCGAGAATGAGATTCACGAATCGATGAATGCAAAGATTTCTAGGAAAGTAGCTTACTTAGTGAAGAGAAAGACATTGAGTTTGGTCGAGGGAATTGTTGAGGAGCAATTTGGTAAAATTAGAAATTATTGTGCCTAGGGAAATGGACTGATAGAAATGCTACCATTATTTTGAAATTGACTGAGGATGAAGTTAGACCGAGGTTTTAAAGAATGTATGTTTGCTTTTCTGCATGCAAGTTAGGATTCCAAGATACATGCAGGCTCGTTATTGGTGTTGGTGTTGATGGTTGTTTTTTGAAATCAAAAATGGGGTTGACAGTTATTGTCAGCTATTGGATTGGATCCAAATAACAACATATTTCTAATATGTTATACCTTAGTTGAGGGAGAAACAAAAGATACTTGGATGTGGGCTTTACGGTTGCTAGTTGTTGACATAAACTTAGGAAATGATTATGCATGGACATTTATGTTAGACAAACCGAAAGGATTAATTCCTTCTTTGGAGAGTTTGTTTCCGAATGATGAGCACATATTTTGTATATGACACATGCATAATAACATGAAAAATGATGGATATAAAAGTGTGGTCGTCAAAAATGCTTGTGCTACTGTAAAGGTGACGACAGTCCATGAATTTTATAGGAGGATGTAGGAGTTGAAGGAGATTGATCGTAATGCATACAAGTGGTTAGTAAAAAAAAACCTAATAATCATTGTAGTAAGGCATTTTTCAGTACTATCCCCAAATGTGACATTGTTACATAATATGTGTAAGTGCTTCAACAGTTTGATTTTGGATGCAAGAGAAGTCAATAATTGAAATGTTTGAAGAAGAGAATAACCTCATCACAGTCTGTGCCAAATATCTCAAAGAAGAAGAGAATAATCTCATCACAGTCTTCTGTCAGTAATAAATGATCATTGCTTGTTTTATAAATTTTTGATTTTTTACTTTTGGTACTGGTGGTTATGTTTTGGTTAGGTTCAATGTTTTAGTGTTGGAGTTTATGTTTTGGAATGATGGAGATATGTTTTGGTGAGAATTTTGCGCTGGCTTTTGCATGGGGAACTTACTCATTGTTAACTTTCTTCCAACCTTATTCTTCATTGTATAATGTAAAAATGATATATCTTCTAGCACACATAGACTATGCTTCTTGATTCAAGCAATAAAATGCTAGCACATTAGCTTTATACAAACCCATTTCATTTAAATGAATCCAGAAGCATAATCTCATTTTGCACCTGTTATGGCAGAGAGAACCATTCATTTGTTTAAACAACAAAAAAAAAATCCATTTCTATGGTAATTAAAAGTTTGTAAACAACCATATCACTTGCTTATTTCCTAAGATAAAAGGGACCATTAAATATTAAAACCATAACTAATAGATCATTTAGTTTGGTAATAAGTGACACAACACAAATATTAATATCTGAGAACAACATTAACCATTAACACAATTGAGTAGTAGCAATAACAAGTTCAATCATCATCACAAGTGCAAGGATTGCATGATTGTGATTCTCACATTCTAACTTCAATCGAACATCCCGTAGATTAGTAATTTTTTCATTCATTAGGTGTTGTACTTGAACTTGAATTGGAATTTGAAGCTGAAGTCAAAGAATTGTTGACACCAAAAGCAAATGAAGTTGTTTCGACTTTTCCTCGAAAAAACATCATAATCTTTCCCTACCTCTTCTCTGCTCCAATATGATTGTGTGAAGACTACTAAACTTATTCACTTCATTATGTGTTTCTGTCCAACTATCATAAATATCAGGTTTATGTTCAACAAACACAAAATATGTTTTGCCCTACATTAGAAATAAATTTAAAAGAATATTGTTTCCAACGAGCAAAAGTCTAAATTGCGTTAAAAGATTAAAATTTTCAAAAGGCTCATCATTTTAACATGAGTCACCTTAACAAGTCCAACTATATCTGAATAATATAGTCAATATTCCATGGTTAGAATTTTTAAATGTAAAAATGAAAACTATAATACTACAACAAAATAATAACCAAAATTACTTATGACAGTGCTTAATGAGATAATAAAAATACAAAGGAAGGAGTGTATGGCATCAACATGATCAAACTTCCAACTCTACAAACTTTTAAAGCTTCCCTTTTGCACTTCGAAGACATAATAACATAAAAAACTGGCATCTTTATTTCTTTTGCAAAGTGCGACAGAGGAATTGAATTGTCATAGCTTTCTGAGAACGTTGGAAAGAGTAAATCTTTTTGAAAAAAGGAGAGAAAGTGAAACTCGGTGAGATTAAATTCTACCAAGTGCCTATAGCAATCAATCATTGACAAAACCATTATCACTCATAAAAATTAATCAAATTCAAATCAAACATTAACTAGAACACAATCTTAGCATATTGCACAATTTCCCAAGTCCATAACACATATATACATACAACAAAAAAGGTTTAACTAACAAAGATGAAACGCCAAAGGTCGTCAAATGACTCAAATCCACAAAAACCCAGCCTCGCAAATCCACCTCGCTCGTTCATTATCAATCACCAACAAAAGATGCTATAAAAAAAACTCACCTTTATTGATATCGAGGAATTGGAACCAATGAGATATCCCAACATAACATTACAGGATACGTCGAATTCTTAGAAGGTTCATAGATTTAAATTCCTTTGATTTGTAGGATTGGGAATTTTTACTAGTAATTCTTAGTGTGAAACTTGATTCACATATGCAAAACCAAAAAAATATCATGAAAAAAAATAAAGAAGAAGAAAACTTACATATTTCGAGAAAAGAGAGGAACAAATCGATTAAAGACTTAAGGTTTGTTAATGATTGATCAAGGGTTGTAAAAAGTCGACACAGAGGTTAAATTTACATAAAATAGAAGATATGATTTAAAAAAAATTGAGAAAATGATTATGAGAGGAAGTGAGTCTTACTTAGTTATCTCTGATTCCTTCCCTTTCTGTGCGACTACTTGAAATTTGAGGAAAAAATGTTAGAAATGAAAAAAAAAATGAGGAAATTAGTTAGTTTACTCGAAAGAGCTGGAAAATTTGAGCATGATCGATAGACAATTTGAGTGTGAGACTTCTGGAAGAAGACGCTACCTCCTTACATCGATGAACATTAGGGGTAGAAACGATGAGTGTGAGTGTTTGATTGCGATTTTTAAATCAATACAAATTGGGGAAACGAGTCAACAATAAAAGCAACTCATATAATAGGCCACTTCCAACTGTTAAACATGTTTTCCTATCTATTTTAATAGAGATTTGGACGGAATGATCAATTTAAAAAAATGTTCAAAAATTGGAGGACTAAATTGGATCAATTAAAAAATGAGCAATGAAATTGAGACTGAGTTAAAAAAATGAGGGATTAAATTGAGAATTAACCCCAGAGTTATGCATTGTGCCCCTTGATAGATAAAATTGTAACAATGATAGATAAAATTGTAACATACATTAATGTAAGTTAAGCAAGAAGTGATCATATGCGACAAGAGTTGAATTGATCATATCAGCACTACATGGGATTTAATGTTATGATTATTCATTTTTCCTATACCAATCACAGCTGTAGATAAGATAATCGAATAATCCATAAAACTCTAAGAAGTTGTCAATGGCATAGAGAGATCAATGTTATCTAAAAGACGAGGAGAAATTAAAATATGAAATAGAGTACGTGTCTTTATGATGAAAGTATTATGAACATTCACACAAACAAAGACGGTTTATAGATCCAAAGGGTCTGTGATTTTTATCTTAAGTCACAACCTAAGAAAGGAGATTAATCAACCTACTATTGGAGCGAGAAGGGAATAAAGATGTTGCAATAAGAATGTTGGAAAGCTAGACTTAGGATATAGTTTTGGACACATCAAATTAAAAGCACACAATTCCTTGAGGTTGAAGAAACGAATGCAACATGACCCTGTATGAAGTTGATTTGAAGTCTCTGTATATCATTGAAATATTCTTTCACGAAGTAGTTAGGAATGAAAGAAAGATTGACAACTAAAGGTAGAATCAATCTCAATAGATCCTGCAACCATGTTGATCCATAAAATCCAAATCCATGTATATAAAATAATGTTTGTAATTTATCCATAAATTCAACTCTTGCATAAAAATTAATAATCAATAGTTGTTGTAGAAAAAAATGAGAAGGATGTATTCATGTATATATTGTTATTTTAATAATTTATATTTATATTTTATATAAAAAATAAATTATTTTCCTTATAATACATGAATAGCATATAGAATTAATACTGTTGCTCAATGGGAAGAAATTTTTTAAACTTGAAACATGATTTATTCATCTAAGT
This sequence comes from Zingiber officinale, assembly GCF_018446385.1. Classification (NCBI taxonomy): domain Eukaryota; kingdom Viridiplantae; phylum Streptophyta; class Magnoliopsida; order Zingiberales; family Zingiberaceae; genus Zingiber; species Zingiber officinale. Next base: position 22,942,338 of record NC_055989.1, read on the forward strand.
TATGATTACACTGTGGCAGTTGAAGAAATTAAGAAGAATACGAAACAGAAACAGAATCTGAAATGTACGTATCTCTTAAACTTTGCTATGGCAAATGGGCAAAAGGCAGAAGAGAAGTGTCAAGAAAATAGTTATCTTTACTCCCAAGTGAGCAAAGTGATAGTCAATCGATGGTGATAATGAAGATGATGATTGGTTGTATGTATGTACATTGATGGAAGCAAGAGCTAGCGATATATGAGCAAAAGCCTTGGCATGGGAGCCAAGTCATGAGCTTGCATGAAACCACCTTCTCAACAGTCGACGCCAACAATTGGATATATCATCACCCTCCACGTACGGCTACTACGTACTTACTATAAATACCACCTCGAGCAATCGTGATCTCCTCATCGCAAGTCCCTTCCCAAACCATCAATGGCCTTCCGATCTCCTCCTCCGCCCCCCGCAAGGCAACCACCCACGTCACCTCCTCCCACACCACGTCAAAGTCCCCCGCCTCCCACTCCCATCGTGAACCCACCGCCGCCTCCGGCTCCCACTCCCAAACTGCCACCGCCGCCTCCGAATGTAAAGCCACCGCCACCTCCCGCTCCCACTCCCATGCTGCTACCGCCGCCTCCGATTGTACAGCCCTCGCCATCGCCACCTCCACCACGAAGCCCCCCGCCGCCTCCTAGTGTAAAGCCACCACCGCCGCCACAACCAAGCCCCCCGCCGCCTCCTAGTGTTAAGCCACCGCCACCTCCCACTCCCAAACTGCCACCGCCGCCACAACGAATCCCCCCGCCACCTCCTAGTGTAAAGCCACCACCGCCGCCACAACGAATCCCCCCGCCGCCTCCTAGTGTTAAGCCACCGCCACCTCCCACTCCCAAACTGCCACCGCCGCCGGCTCCAGTTGCACCGCTAGTTCCGCCGCCGCCACCGCCGGGCCCAAACCACACCGTGGTCATCGTGGTGGTAGCCACCCTCGGCGGCCTTGTCCTCCTCGGTTTCCTTGCGGCGGCCGTGTTCTGTTTCCTACAGAAGAGAAAGAAGAAGCAGAAGGCGGCAGCGAGAGAAGGGCTGGCGGCGGACGTGGAGGGTCATGTGCACGGGCAGCAGTTACACGAAAGGTTCAAGAAGGGGGCGGCGTCCTCCTTCGGTAAAGCTGCACGCAGTTCCAGCCGGGCGACCGGTTAGTCAGCGGATGCTGAAGCTACCAGACAGATATATATATATATATATATATCTGCGAATGGTTGAACTTGAGATCCTCTAATTAATAACTTGAGTACTGAGTTTGTACACGTGCATGTGTTTGAGCTACGATCTATCATATATTATAATATATAATATATTGGGATGAATAATGAGAATAAAGTGTGCGCTGTTTGTTAAAAGAATTGAGCGCCTTTAATTGTTCTACTGCTCGTGATTTTGCAGAGTAGATCGATCGAGCTCCTTGGTGTGATGTTGATTAATGGAGTAATAAAAAATAATAACAATAATAATAATTGGGTTTGCTGTTTGTTAAGATAATTGAGCTCCTTTAATTGATCCACTGTGCGTTGGTCATATCATTAATTTGCATAGTAGAGCTCCTTGCTGATGTTAATGGAGTAGGTAAAAACGACCACAGTGGGAGTCGAACCCACGACCTTCTGATCCGAAGTCAGACGCGCTAATCCACTGCGCTATGCGGTCAGATGTTACAATTTCGTTATATATTATATATGATGTATATTTATTCTTATGCAATATCCCACCCACGCGATCGCGTTAGACCTGCTTCCTTCTTCTCTGCCTTTCATGGCATGGTCGTATTGCCTTCTCTCTCTCTCTCTCTCTCTCTCTCTCTCTCTCTCTCTCTCTCTCTCGGTGCAGCATGCACGTAAGACTCATCACTGCCCACTTCGCCGGCCTGGTCCCCCCACGCTTTCTTTTTTTCTCTCTCTTCGTATATAGCACATGATCGGCGCCGACTTGATCCCTGAACGTCGTGGAGAGAAGAAAGTCGCCGACGGGATGCCTCCATTCCGCGCCAGATTTACACGGGTGAGAATCGAGGAGTTCCCCTTGCCTGCCTTATTCGATCCTCCGGCTCTTACTGTGTTGTTCTCCCTGCACCTCATCCAGAGTCATACCTGTGTTAGACGGGGCCTGAAGCGCATACTAAAAAATGACTCTTTTGCTACGGTAAATAATAAGTTCAATTTACAAATAACATATATACTAAATATATAAATAAACTAAAAATAAATATATTACATCAATAAAATGTTAATAAATATTTAAAATAAGTATATAAACACTACTTGTCGAACTCTTTCTTTCTCAATCGATAACATTGATGACTCATTTAGTGTATCCTGTAACATTGAGACCAATGCGGTGGTCGTAGGCAGTAGCAAGACGACAAGTAGTAACCACCATGCAATTAGGTCACAGTTTGCACAAGTGACTGAGGTAGCGTTCGACAATCTTGTGCTACGCAATTAGGTCACGCGAGCAAAGGCCAACCACCAGCCCGTGTCAAGTGAGATAGTCACTGCGAGAATCGACATAATTAGGTCACACAAATGATCCTTGTTGCACGATTTGATTACAATTAGTGTCACATGTTGCAAGACGAAGAAGATGGTCGAAGAAGAAGATTATGATTACCTCTTGTTCCGTGGATCCGTTCCTTGGTAGAAAGAACGCTGGAGAAGAAATCACATGCAAAGAAAAGCAACACCGGAGAAGAAATTGCGTACAAAGAAGAGTCATGCGTCGATGTGTGCCTCGGAGCTGTGAGAATAGGTTTAAAGGTCATTTAGGGTCCATGGTTAATTTTTTTAGTAGAATTAAAAAAATGGGCCCTTCATAGGACTGGGCCCTGAGGCGGTTGTCTCTCTGGTCTTATGAAAGTTATGGCTCTGACCTCATCGCATCGCAGCTGCTACTAATCTGTCTTATTGACTTACTAACTGATGGACACATCATCTCCTTCTTCCTTCGGGACTGTAGATGAGATAGGTCCTCTGATGTGCTTGTTGCCTGCGTCTTGCGAATCAAATGGTGTGACTCCTCCGACTATTAAGTCAGTGGCCCGCTGAAAGGTAAAGAGCTTTCTATGAAAAGAGAGGAAGGAGTAAAAGAGTGCAGGAAAGTTGTTTTAGATTTCTCTAGTTTAAATAATGATTAAAGTAACCATTAATTATTAGACATTCCTATCATCCCCGTCTAACTCAAGGTCTATAAAAAATATTGAATTTGGAACTTAAAGAGAGAAATATGAAAATTGGCAGGCTTTTAATCAATGTATCCATAAGTAGGGGTGAGCATTCGGTTAATTCAGTTAATTTGATATTAGTTTTGTATAAATTATTTTTATTGTTATTTTAAATAAATTTAGTTAATTCGGTGTTAACTAAAATAACTTATTCGGTTAATTCAGTTTTAGTAAAACTTTGATTTGAATAGGTTAACCAACATTAAATCGATTTTCGATTAATTCGGTTAATTTATGGACCGAATTAACCTTCACCCCTATCCATAAGTTGATTAGATGAGCGAATGTACTAAATAAGTAGAGTTTGAAGCTTCAATACCTTCTCTAACATAATGATAATTAATTTCAACGTGCTTGATTCTAACATGCAAGATCAGATTGACAGAAAGATACATAATGCTCATATTATCACAAAAAAAATACACAATACATAATCCAAAGGAACTTGAAGTTCATCGAGCAAATAATCCAATCAGGCAATTTCTACGGCTCCATTTGCAACAACACAATACTCTGATTCGGTACTAGAACGTGATACAACCTTTTACTTTGGAGAGACCCATGAATCAAGATTACCTCCCACAAAATTATAAAATAACCACTTGTACTACGATGATCATCTGGACAAGAAACCCAATCGACATCTGTATAACACATTAAAGATGGAGAGGAAATATGAGAAATAGATAAACCATGGTACAAGGTTCCATGCAAATACCTCAAGATTCGTTTAACAACTTGCCAATGAGAGACAATAGGTAAATGCATGAACTAACATAATTTATTTACATCAAAATATAGTTCAGGATGTGTCATGGTAAAATATTGAAGAGTGCCGACAATGCTGTCATAGGCTGAGTTATCTTCTAAGGGAAGACCATTATATAAAGATAATGAGGCAGTAGAAGACGTACGAGTATATGATGATTTAGAGTCAAACATGTCAATTTTCTTCAAAAGATCAATAACATATTTTGTTTGACTGAGATGCAAACCATTACTTTAATGTCTAAAAAATAGTGCAATGGTTCAAGATCTTTCACAGTAAAATGTTTATTAAGAAAATCAAGCAAAGAATTAATGAGACTCTACACACTACTAGTGATAATGATTTCATCGACATAGACAAGCACAATAAGAATACTATGACTTGAGGAGAAAAACAACAAGGTATCAACCTTTAAACCAAAAAACCCCCCCAATGCATAAGTGTTTGACTAAGTTTTGTAAACCATGCACAAGGTGTTGGTCCGCGTTAGGCTGGTAGGAGGGGGTGAATTTCCCTAAAATCAAAGTTAGAAAAATATCTCTTGCTTTACTTTAGCAAGGATGTACAATTAATTAAGCACAAATGATTACAATAAACAATAACATAGAAAAAAAGAGGCTAAAGAATTTACTTGGTTATAACTTAGGTGGTTGTTAATTCAGGGCAAGTGAAAAACTCTAAAAATCTCCTTCATTGAAGGCGGAGAAGCCTCTTACACTCTTTAATAGCTCAGAAATTAACTAAAAATTGAATATAGTAGTTGTTGTTTAACTCCTAGCTCCATGGAGCCTTTTATAGCCTCCTGGGTTCAATTATCGTTGCTTGGAGGTGCCTCAAAAGTACTCTAGGGTTCCTCCAAGTGGATAAAACTTTATCTACTGTTCAATGGTCAGCTAACAACTAACCAACGACTTTTTTCATTTGAGGGCGCCTTTAACTTTCTTGAGGGCGCCTCTAGCTTTGTTTAGGGCACCTCCAGCTTCGTCTAGCGTACCTTCAACTTTGTCCAAGGCGCCTTTAGTAGGAGGTGTGAGGGCGCCTCCGACCTCCTCTAAGGCGCTACAAAAACCCTTGGAGGTGTCTTCACAGCACTCCAAGGGTTGATCTTCGCGTGGGTGATGCTTCGATCATCCAGAGTTGAGCTCACCCAAATCTAATCTCGATCTTCTCCTCGAGCAGGTTTCCTCCTCGACTTCTTATCCCTCGAACATCAGGCACGTCCTTCTCATCCACCAGTATACTCTTTTGTACCTTCTTGTCCCTCGGATGTACCAAGCCCATCAGCTTCCTTCCCGTGTCATCTTTCTCGCTTACCACATCTTCCGCTCGACTTATTATATTTCTATTGTCACGCCCCGGGGGAGTCTCTGTTTGAAGAAATTTCGACAGCACCTCCCCTGTACGGGTGACAATCTGAAGTATTTATACAAAGCCCTCAGGGCCACATATACCTCGGCCAACACGGCCGGAACAATAACAGTAATAAAAATATAACACAAAGTCATCCACGCAGTTTATATCATCAGCCTACTCGGCTGGAACAAAAATCCAAAACACAGCAGAAAAATGATAGAAAACCAAATTACACGACATGCTAGCCGGCTAGGCTTACACCACACCACAAAACACCACTCTGGACACAAAACCGGAACACAAAGCTAAGTACACAAATACATATACCAAAAATAACAATAAACAAAGGTAGAGACAGGTTTTCTGATGTGACGTGGGGACCGGCAAGCAGGATACTCCAAGCGACTCCACAAACAACCTGGTACCTGAAAAAGATAGTGTCCACGGGGGTGAGTTCAACAACTCAGCAGATACCTAGTTGACATGTATAGTAAACTATAACAAATAGTAATAACTATGGAGTACAGTCTCCTGAACAAAAGAAGGTAATGCATAACAGAAAAGGTGAAGAGTACTATACTCACAGGCCACCTATCGGAATAATCGGTCGTCGGAAGTGTCATAAATCAGATGTCGTATGACATATGCGATCCATCAAATGCGAGATATAAGTGCGTGAACACAAGCGATAGAATGCATAAATGCGATGATGCCAATGATGCGTCCCGGTCACCCCCGACGTCTACCATCTCACACACAATGGTGAGACCGAGTGGGTGACAATGTGACACTCTACCATCACTACACACGATGGTGGTGAGTGGACGGGATCTTGTCGGAGTACTCGTCCTCCCGACCCCAAATCATAAATGGGGAGCTCGATGCTCTCATCTCCTAAGACACCACGACGGGAGGTATCTCACGGCCACCACGCCTGAGTCACCGACCAAGCGAATAAGTAACCGCCACACACCGCCTAATATACCACTAATCCATGAGTGGTGGTGTGTGCAGTACATGTAACTGGCGATGTGCTCAACCATAGTGGAGCCGACAATCGCGCAGCATGCAATCATGATGCATGACACTAAGCATAGAAATAAACTAATCAGCATAACCATATCCATATTTTTAAAATGAGTACCGTAATATCGATGGTCAAATACGAAGATCTAAAGTACACAGGTCAGATAGGATATCAAAAACCTAGGTCCTGAACATAACAAGCATGTTATGTCACTACATCTCTGAGCATATATATATATATATATATATATATATATATATATATAAAATCATGTGGGTACTAGCATAAAATGCATATCAGGTGAGCAAACAAGCATGTAACAGGTATCCGGTAGTGACGTACCGAAACAAGGACGAACATAATTATTACTAAAGGCTATAACCTACTAGACATATCAACATGACATATCAAAAAGATAAGTCAAGGTACCCGCCTCCGATAAGAGGATCGTATCCGGTCCAATCCGATGTCAAGATGCTCGTCTCGTGTCAAAGTCCTCTGTCACCAATATATATACATTTTTATTTAGCTACAACTCAAACGAATAGCTAAATAAAAATCCTTAAGAACAATTTAGGGAAAAAACCCTAATCGATATAAACATTAACCCTAGCTAAATTTAATCCTTTGATCAAATAAGATTAGTTTCCTCAACCCGGATCATTCAATTATACAATTTAATTTAAATCTAAACCTAACTTCACTTGAACCACCAACTATATAATGAATCAAACTTATCCAAACAAACTCACCCAAATGTATCATGAGCATACACTTTACCTTATCCTCAGTCGTTCTTGAGCAAAAAAAAACTGCTGGATGGGGGGTTTTGCCGCACAGTTAGGGTTGTTGGCTGCTAGAAACAAAACAAGCAACCCAAATCAGTAAATTGCCTTCCAAATCAGGTTCCCAAACTAAACTAAGATAGGTCATCAAAGCTTGTATCAAGAATTCATTACCCAATTGACCTCCTCCTCCGGTTGTAACCCACTGTTGCTGGCAACAGCGTCACCTGCAGTGGTCGGCCAGTGACCACAATCCACGGCGTTGATCAGAGCAGAAATGGGGAAAAACTAGGGCACGGCTTGGTCCTCTCTGATGACACACAACCGGCGCTGAGGCAGAGGAGTGGCACTCGACGGTGCTAGGGCACAGGCAAGAGTGGTCGGTGCCGAGTTGGCTAGGGCATGCGTGATCTTTGCGCGTCGACGTTCCTGATCTCAGCAGTGGAGAGGGCTCGGCTGCCGCCGCTAGGGCAGAGGGGAAAGAGAAGAGGTGGAAATCCGTCGGCTCCCCCTTCACTGCCGCGGCTAGGGCTCGGGGTGGTCGGCACTAGGTCAGTCCTGGTGGCCGGTGGAGGTGGACCGGCCGGCGGCACAGCGGGTGGCAACGCCGTCGGGTGGAGAAGGCGCGGCGAGATCGGGAAAGGGAAGGGCAGTGGCGTCGAGTGTGCGGCTCGGGAGAGAGAAGAAGGAGAGGTCGGCACTAGGGATGAGGAGGAAAATCGGCTTGGGGAGGAAGGAACCGTCAGAGAGGAGAAGTAAGGGAAGTTAGGGCATGGCTTCGAGCGAGTGGGTTCGACGGGGAAGAAGAGAGGGACGCGCGGGGGAAAAGGTTTCGGTGAAAACAAAGAAAGAAAAAGAAATGAATAAATAAATTCAACTTTTCCTCGCTTAAATTGGGTAGCCTAAACAGGCTTTCCTGGGCCGCATTTTTATCCCCGTTAACTCGTCCATATGAGCTCCGAAAAATTCCTGAAAAATTTCTAAAAATTCCGAAAAATTCCCTTATCATTATTCGCCATTTTTTGGTATTTTACATTCTCCCCCACTAATAAAAATTTGGTCCCCAAATTTTGATATCTACCATTAGCAAGTACTAGCAAATGCTAAACAGTATAAATGCTGAACGGAACCATAAAATCACATACCTCAAGTGAAAAGATGGCGGTAACGAGCTCGGATCGTATCCTCGAGCTCCCAAGTAACTCGTCCATATGAGCTCCGAAAAATTCCTGAAAAATTTCTAAAAATTCCGAAAAATTCCCTTATCATTATTCGCCATTTTTTGGTATTTTACATTCTCCCCCACTAATAAAAATTTGGTCCCCAAATTTTGATATCTACCATTAGCAAGTACTAGCAAATGCTAAACAGTATAAATGCTGAACGGAACCATAAAATCACATACCTCAAGTGAAAAGATGGGGGTAACGAGCTCGGATCGTATCCTCGAGCTCCCAAGTAGGCTCCTCTGTTAGTTAGAGCCCTAGAGCCAATCATTTGATGATTGTATGGACTCATTGTATCATATTCTTGTATATTAATAAAGGCATTTGTTTGGTTATTATACTTATTTGTATTAGTGCCAAATAGACTAAGTATAATAGCGTCCTTGAGTAGAAGGTTCATACCTATATCAATCGATTAGTTGAATCAATAGTGAGATGATATAGGGAACACTACTCTAAATCATTCCTAGTCGAGTATTAACATTCAGGGACAATGTTAATGCAATAAGACTAGCATGTAGGTCAGCTCGATGACTTGATCTCACAAGTCATGGATATAGAGATATCAAGCTGACACATGGGTATATATTGGATAATGTATACTGAATGACCCGCCATGAGAAAGTATCATGGATCGTTATATGAGTGTCATATACTTTCTCATGTGGCTATTAGTATGACTATTAGTCCTTAGACCTGAAGTCACCATGGATCCCTACATAAGGAGTTATGTACTTTGGTTTCGTCAAACGTCACCCGTAACTGGGTGGACTATAAAGGCGATTACCGGGTATGTAACAAATTATGCAGAGGGATGTGAGTGATGTAGATGGGATCTATCCCTCCCATATGACGGGAGCGACATCAATATTCTTGATAGAGTGAGACCACTAAGTGCATGCCCAAATGAGTCAACATGAGATGTTGAGCTCATTTGATTGAGTGAGTCTACTTGGGGTTCAAGATTTAGATTGATTAGAGGATGACACGGTCTATGCCTCATATTGATCAATCTAGATGTCTAGGATAGAAGGACACTTGTCATTATTTTGTGAGGAGTCACAATTGGTAGTCACAAGGTGATGTCGGATCTCAACATTCTTGTAACTTGGGTAGTAATGATGTGTTGCTAGATACCGCTCATTACTTATGCTCCTAAATGTGTTTAGGGCATTGCCAACGTTACAAGAACCTATAGGGTCACACACTAAGGACAATTAGATGGAGATTAGGTTCATATGATGAACCAAGAGGATTAGATTCATTTGATGAATCAAATTGGATTAAGAGTAATCCTAATTGGGCTAACTTGAGTTCGACTCAAGTTGATTCATGTGTTCAATGAGTCCAATTTAGATTTTGACTCATTGAATCAATTTAATTAAATGAATTAGATTCATTATATTAAGTTGGCTTGAATCAAATGGTTAGATTAGATCAACCATGGAAGAGATTGGGTCAAGTTTGACTTGACTTAAGAAGGAAGACCAAAGGTTAATTTTGACTTGACCTTTTGCCATCTCATTGGTGAGTTGGCATTAGGTGGACCAATGATGATACTCCACATCATCATGGGTGCCACCTCATGGAAGTTACAAAGTCATTCTCTTTAATGGTTTCATATTAATTGCAATTAATGCAATTAATTTGGGAGTTTTTCACCATTGAGCTTGGCCGGCCACTTTGTGTTTTGATTGTGATTTCAATTTTCATTCAAGTGGTGTATCTTCTTCTTCCTCCTCTTGAAGCTCTTCCTCTCCCTCTCCTCTTTGCTTGGCCGAACCTTACCAAGGTGCTAGCACACCTTTGTGTGAGGTTTTCTCCACCTACGTGTCCGTGTGGATACTTCTAGAGGACCGACGCTTGACGGTCTTGAGATCTGGCAACTCCTTGGATGAGCGGGAACGCGAAAGGGCTCGCTTCGAAGGTATAACTCTCATCTAGTGTAGATCTAGAGTCTTTGAAACTCGTACTCGTATATTCGTTCGGTTTTTCCTTGCACGGATCCGTTGGCTTTGGGTGATTCGGGGTTTCCGCGACGCGAAAAACGGTTTTCGCGGCCCGAAAAACCCTACAGACCTCCTCGTCCAAATGATGTTGTCATCCGACTTTAACCAGCCGGATAGTCTTGTTCCGCAACTGACGCTCTTTCCAGTTTAAAATCCGTACCGGAATCTCCTCATAAGTGACGTCAGGCGGAATAGGAACTGAGATATCTATCAACACATGTGTCGGGTCGGGTATATACCTCATCAGCATAGACACATGAAATACGTCGTGAACGCCCACCAAAGCTGGTGGTAGCGCTAAACGATAAGCTACCGCTCCAACCCCTTCCAAGATCTGGAAAGGTCCATTGTATCACAGGCTAGCTTACCTCTGAGGCCAATCTCTTCACCCCTTTCGTGGGTGAAACTCACAGAAATACATGGTCGCAAATGGAGAACTCTAAAGGTCTCCGACTCCGGTCTGATAGTACGGACCAACTCTGCCTCATGTTGAGCTCTATAAGGTCCCAACCACTGGGCCTCCCCAACCTCATCCCAGAGGGTGGGAGTCCGACAAGACCTACCATACAACGCTTCAAACGATGCCATCCTGATAGCCGAAAGAAAGTTGTTGTTGTAGGCGAACTCTACCAATGGCAAATAGTCATCCCAACTGCCTCCAAAATCCAATACATATCACCTCAGCATGTCCTCTAAAGTCTGAATGATCCGCTCTGACTATCCATCTGTCTGCGGATGGAAACTGTACTAAATCAGAGCTGAGTGTCCAAGGCCTGCCGCAGACTCTGCCAGAAACGAGACGTAAACCAAGGGTCTCTATCCGAAATAATACTCAATGGGCCACCACGCTTCCGCTGCGCAACTCTGATGATTTCTCGGCAATACTGCTCTGCCAATCGATCCAGGAAACAAATCTTCTGGATCATTAAGAGATACGTGGATTTGGTTAATCGATCAATGATTACCCAAATCGCGTCATGACCTCGTCGTGTCCTAGGAAAATCCACTTTAAAGTCCATGGTAATGTGTTCCCATCTCCACTCAGGAATAGGAATCCGCTAAAATAATCTGGCAGGTATCTGGTGCTCAGCCTTCGCCTGTTGACAAACAAGACATCTAGCTACAAAATCCGCGATGTCTTCCTTCATGTCGTTCCACCAATAGAAACACCTCAAATCTTGGTACATACGAGTACCGCCTGGGTGGACAGCAAATCATGAGCGATGAACCTCCGGAAGTAACTCCTATAAGATCAGATGAGACTGAAGTACGCATAATCTGCCTCGAAAGTGTATAACACCTTCCTCGTCTCATGTGAACTCGGTCTGCTGCACGGAAGCTATCTGGCTACAAATAAACTGCAAATACTGATCAGCAGCCTAGGGCTCTCGGATCCTCGTCCTGATCGACGACTGAGCAACCATGGTAACAAGAATACCCTGCTCTGTCCATCTCTGCTCCTCAAGGCCCAATTCAGAGAATCCCTTAATCAAATCTGTAACCACAACTCGGTGGCATGCTAAAGTCCCTCTGGACTTCTAGCGAAGTGCATCGGCAACCACATTAGTTTTCCCCGGGTGGTAGCTAATGGTACAATCAAAATCCTTCTGGAACTCCATCCATCTCCTCTGTCGGAGATTAAACTTCCTTTTTAGTGAACAGATATTTGAGACTCTTATGGTCAGTGAGAATCTCAATGTAATATTATACAGATGCTGCTGCCAAATCTTCAAGGCAAAATAATGGCGGCCAGCCACAAGTCATGTACTGGGTAGTTCTCCTTATGCTCCTTCAACTGCCGAGAAGTAGGAAACTACCCTGCCGTGCTGCATCAAAATAGCGCCCAAACCCTGTAGACATGCGTCGGTATAGAGCACGAATCCGTCCTCTTCAGAAGGTAAAACCAAAATCGGAGCCGACACTAGTCTCCGCTTCAGCTCCTCGAAGTTGGTCTCGTAGTCCTCGGACCACGTGAACTTCACGCCTTTCCTGGTCAGGCGTGTCAGTGACATAGCTATCCGAGAGAAACCCTCAACGTATCTCCGGAAATATCGAGCCAAACAGAGGAAGTTGCGAGCTTCCAGTATAGACTCTGTCTACTCTCAACGGTAACAACCTCTATCTCCTGTGGAACCACGGTATACTCCTACTGGTGACCATGTGTCCCAAAACATCTCACAAAAGACAATCAAAATACGCACTACTGATCTTCACATATAGATGTTCTCGTCGAAACATCTCTAGAACTATGCGAAAATTGTGTACGTGACTCACCTCAGATCCAAAATAGATCACAACATCGTCAACAAAGGCAATGGAAACCGATCCAAACATCCTAGAAATACCAGAATCATCGAGTCCCAGAAAACATCTAAGGCACTGTAAGCCTATATGGTAAAACCAAGAACCCATAATGTCCGTACTACAGACATTCCTAATCATAAGATCCCCGATAATAAGTCTGAGATCTAATCACCAACAGTATATAAATCATCCAAAGAATAAATCCTCCAGTGTGAGAGCAACGCTCCATCACACGAAATACCACATATGTGGGAGCAACGCTCTACCACAAGAAATCCTCCATATATGGGAGCAACACTCCACCATAAATAATCCGTAATATGTATCTGCAATAAATATGGGAGCAAAGCTCCGCTACAAGTAATCCGCAATATGTGGGAGCAACGCTCCACCACAACAATCCAAAATATGTGGGAGCTACGCTCTACCACAAACAATACCTAAGTGACCAAGGCAAATAACTATTTAGTTAGTGACTGCACGAGATCACTCTACCACAGGTCGCTGTGGGCAGTCAAAGGTATAACAACCTAGTAAGCAAATCAAATTCATCGTCAACTCTATCAACATCCTAGTGGGTCATCTACCAATAGGAGAATTAGTTGACAGGTAACACAACAAATGATATAATATAGGCACTCCACATAAGTAGAATCATCATGATGCTACCAACAATACACCTAACACACGTGCACACACAACATAGGTATGGTCGACATAATCCTCCTATTATTATACATCAATCATATACACAACTTAGGTATATTCAGTATGATACCTCCAACAACACATACCGAATCCGTGTGCATATATCAACATAAATATAATCGACAATACACCTCAAACCACATTCACCTAGCATGTGTACACATATCTTATGAGTATAGTCAACATATACTTCCAATAAAACATACTAAAACCGAGTGCACTCACAAATCAAATATAATCAACAAGATACCTCGAATACCACACCAACACATGTGTACATATCACAACACCGATTTAATCGACAAGATACCTCCAATAAACCAATCAGACACGTACACCTGACTACATGCAATTAGACCGTCTATCATAGAACTCCTACAACACATAATAATCATATGTACACACCACATAAATATATATAATCAGCATATTTAATCCAATCAACCTGACATTCTCTATTCTACCTTCTATGTTATCCAACTAGGTACATACAGTCTAAAATTAACGTACCCACGGAATAAGATACATCGATCCTCTAAAGACTGACCAAGCCGACAATGGTATAAAACTAATTCAGTCTTTTCCACGTCAGTATAAGTCATGTACTCAAATGTACTCTAAATACCTAACTAAGCACGATAACCCAAAGATCAACTTCTCTACAAAATATAGTAAGTCGATCCCCTGCTGATCGGACCAACCCAAGAAAATGAATCGGTAATCAACTATCTAAATCTAACAAGTGTAAATTAATTATCTACTACTGAAATTAACCAAAACAAAATGGTATCCTACTGTCTAAATCAACATGAATATATATGTATCATCCACTACCCTATTAATAATAGCAGAGGCTGGTAATAATAGTAGAGGCTGGTATGTGCCTCCACCTCCTAATCAACTAGTAGCAACAGAAACTAAAACAACTGGTGGTATGATATGAAAAGTTCCCTGAGATCCTAACCTTGATCTCTATTAAAGTCGACCATGATCAGTGGTTTACTTAATATATAAAATATATGCTGTACCAACCAGACAGGTATTAATAAAGAATGTTAATACATGTCATCAACTATAATAGTCAACAATGCATACTAACAAAAATGTAGGAAACCAGTATACCAACATACTTCCTATAGCTTGGAGATGTCCTGCTGCCGGGTCCCAAAACTCGAAAAGTCACATCGAGAAGACCAAAACACGAAATCCGAAACACAGGGAAAATAAGACTCGTAAGACGATCTCTGATACCAAATAAATTTGTATCAGATAAATCTCGAAACTCTAGAACACATAGCAAGTATTATATACCTGCTCTGATACCACTAAATTGTCACGCCCCGGGGGAGTCCCTGTTTGAAAAAATTTCGGCAACACCTCCCCTGTACGGGTGACAATCTGAAGTATTTATACAAAGCCCTCAGGGCCACATATACCTCGGCCAACACGGCCGGAACAATAACAGTAATAAAAATATAACACAAAGTCATCCACGCAGTTTATATCATCAGCCCACTCGGCTGGAACAAAAATCCAAAACACAGCAGAAAAACGATAGAAAACCAAATTACACGACATGCTAGCTGGCTAGGCTTACACCACACCACAAAACACCACTTCGGACACAAAATCGGAACACAAAGCTAAGTACACAAATACATATACCAAAAATAACAATAAACAAAGGCAGAGACAGGTCTTGGGGATCGCAAGAAGGATACTCCAAGCGACTCCACAAACACTGGTATCTGAAAAGATAGTGTCAACGGGGTGAGTTCAACAACTCACAGATACCTAGTCGATACGTATAGTAAACTATAACAAATAGTAATAACTATGGAGTACAGACAAAGGTAATGCATAATAGAAAAGGTGAAGAGTACTGTACTCACCGGGGCCACCTATCGGAATAATCGTCGTCAGGCCGGAAGTGTCATAAATCCATGCGTATCGACATACGATCCATCCAAATCGCAAAGATATAAGTGCAAAGAAACACAAGCAAGAATGATAAATGCGATGACGCTAACGATGCCCCGGTCACCCCGACGCCACCACCATCTCACATAATGGTGAGACCAAGTGGGTAGGGTTGTGATCGTGCACTCTACCATCACTACACCACGATGGTGATCGAGTGGACGGATCTTTGTCCGAGTACTCATCCTCGACCCCAAATCATAAATGGGGAGCTCAATGCTCATCTCCCGACACGATGACGGAAGGTATCTCACGGCCACCACGCCGAGTCACCGACCAACGGAGCCAAACAGAGTCCACCGTCTGTTAGCTACCACGCTACACTAAATGCCGAGCCAAATAAAGCGGAATCGTTTACCGGCTACCACGCCGAGTCACCCGACCAACGGAGCCTAACAGCATAACCGCCACACCTGCCTGATATACCACTAATCCATGAGTGGTGGTGTGTGCAGTACATGTAACTGGCGATGTGCTCAACCATAGTGGAGCCGACAATCGCGCAGCATGCAATCATGATGCATGACACTAAGCATATAAATAAACTGATCAGCATAACCATATCCATATATATAAAATGAGTACCGTAATATCGATTGTCAAATACGAAGATCTAAAGTACACAGGTCAGATAGGATATCAAAAACCTAGGTCCTGAACATAACAAACATGGTATGTCACTACCTCTCTGAGTATATATATATATATATATATATATATATATATAATCATGTGGGTACTAGCATAAAATGCATATCAGGTGAGCAAACAAGCATGTAACAGGTATCTGGTAGTGACGTACCGAAACAAGGACGAACATAATTATTACTAAAGGCTATAACCTACTAGACATATCAACATGACATATCAAAAGGAAAAGTCAAGGTACCCGCCTCCGATAAGAGGATCATATCCGGTTCAATCCGATGTCAAGATGCTCGTCTCGTGTCAAAGTCCTGTGTCACCAATATATATATATTTTTAATTAGCTACAACTCAAACGAATAGCTAAATAAAAATCCTAAAGAACAATTTAGGGGAAAAACCCTAATCGATATAAACATTAACCCTAGCTAAATTTAATCCTTTGATCAAATAAGATTAGTTTCCTCAACCCGGATCATTCAATTATACAATTTAATTTATATCTAAACCTAACTTCACTTGAACCACCAACTATATAATGAATCAAACTTATCCAAACAAACTCACCCAAATGTATCATGAGCATACACTTTACCTTATCCTCAGTCGTTCTTGAGCAAAAAAAAACTGCTGGATGGGGGGTTTTGCCGCACAGTTAGGGTTGTTGGCTGCTAGAAATAAAACAAGCAACCCAAATCAATAAATTGCCTTCCAAATCAGGTTCCCAAACTAAACTAAGATAGGTCATCAAAGCTTGTATCAAGAATTCATTACCCAATTGACCTCCTCCTCCGGTTGTAACCCACTGTTGCTGGCAACAGCGTCACCTGCAGTGGTCGGCCAGTGACCACAATCCATGGCATTGATCAGAGCAGAAATGGGGAAAAACTAGGGCATGGCTTGGTCCTCTCTGATGACCAACAACCGACGCTGAGGAAGAGGAGTGGCACCCGACGGTGCTAGGGCACAGGCAGGAGTGGTCGGTGCTGAGTTGGCAAGGGCATGCGTGATCTTTGCGCGTCGGCGTTCCTGATCTCAGCAGTGGAGAGGGCTCGGCTGCCGCCGCTAGGGCAGAGGGGAAAGAGAAGAGGTGGAAATCCGTCGGCTCCCCCTTCACTGCCGCGGCTAGGGCTCGGGGTGGCCGGCACTAGGTCGGTCCTGGTGGCCGGTGGAGGTGGACCGGCCGGCGGCACAGCGGGTGGCAACGCCGTCGGGTGGAGAAGGCGCGGCGAGATCGGGAAAGGGAAGGGCAGTGGCGTCGAGTGTGCGGCTCGGGAGAGAGAAGAAGGAGAGGTCGGCACTAGGGATGAGGAGGAAAATCGGCTTGGGGAGGAAGGAACCGTCGGAGAGGAGAAGGAAGGGAAGTTAGGGCATGGCTTCGAGTGAGTGGGTTCAGTGGGGAAGAAGAGAGGGACGCGCGGGGGAAAAGGTTTCGGTGAAAACAAAGAAAGAAAAAGAAATGAATAAATAAATTCAACTTTTCCTCGCTTTAAATTGGGTAGCCTAAACAAGTTTTTCCGGGACCCATTTTTATCCCCGTTAACTCGTCCATACGAGCTCCGAAAAATTCCTGAAAAATTTCTAAAAATTCCCTTATCATTATTCGCCATTTTCAGTATTTTACATCTAAACTCTTGCACACTCAAACACAAAACATCAAAACCACAAGACCTAACTTAACTCGATTGATCACGTCAAAACTAACCCAGAGTACTTACAATCTCCCCCTTTTTGATGTGTATCAACTCAAGTTAAGTTAGGATTTATCAAAACATA
The DNA here is from genome assembly GCF_018446385.1 of Zingiber officinale. NCBI lineage: Eukaryota > Viridiplantae > Streptophyta > Magnoliopsida > Zingiberales > Zingiberaceae > Zingiber > Zingiber officinale. The sequence continues at coordinate 22,960,179 of NC_055989.1, forward strand.
GAATTTTATTACAATTAAGTACAAATAAAATATTGTAATTAAGTACAAGTAAAATATTACAATTACCCCTTAGCCCTTAAATTTCTCTCCCCCTTTGATCATATCAAGAAATTAAAGGTAAATAGAGAAAAAATCTGAAATTTTTTTTAAGAGTGACTAAAAAAGTAACCAAATTTTAAAAATAATTGCAAGAATTATTTTTCAAATATCTGAATTTCTAAAAATTTAAAACAAAATTTGTAAAAAATAATTTTAAAAATATTTTTAATTTTATAAAAAATTTGAAAAATTTTGTCAATGTTAACGAAACTAATTTGGATTAAGATAAAAATTTCACAAAAAAAAAAATATATTTAGCTTAATAGAAATAATTTATTTTATAAAAAATGTATTTTTCTAGAATAGATATTTTAAAATAGATTTTGATTTCAAAAAATCTTACTAATTTTTCTAAGTATGTAAAGTAGAATGTATATATGTAGAAAAATTATGGTGCATTTGGTTTACATGTTTTTCATTTTTATTTTCTGAAAAATGCTCGTTTCTAAAAAATGGTATTTGGTTTACATTTTTCATGTCTATTTTATAAAAAAAATAGATAGCATTTTCTGGAAAAATAGAGAATGACTAAAAGTTATTTTCTATTTTTTAGAAAATGTGTGTTTTCCAAAAAAAAAAAAATGGAACATGTGCAAACCAAGCGTACCCTTAATTTCTCAAAAATTAAATTTTTAATAATTTTTAATATTAAAAATTAATATTTCGGTTAAAAATTCATTAACAGTTAGAAAATTTCAAAAGATTTTATTCCAACACAAAATTTACTTTTTTATCATTATAAAAATTTTGAAAAGAAAACTTTAATAGAGAGTTTGCACGAAGAATATTTTTCAAAGTAAAAATATTCTAACATAGTAAATCAATTAAATTACATAAAATTTAATCTAAACATGATTTTGAAACTCAATATAAATTTCTATCTATAGGATTAACCATATATTTTTTAGGAATATATTTTTATGACACTTTTATAATTTGACCTTTATGATATCTAAAATATCAGTTAAGTCCTAAATTGTGTCTAAGGTTTGAAACATATGAAACATTTGAACATGCATGAACCTTTTTCATTTTTTCTATTCGATTCTTTAATTTTCATTTTCAACTTTCAATTTATCGAAATCTTCTAGTCGGAATGTATTTGCTAAGGTAAATTTTAATTCAGTATTTTTCTCTTTTAATTGTGCATATTTTGATTTTAGTTTACATGAACTTCTAGAAAATATTTTTATAAATTCATACAATTTATTGAGAAGTAGAGAACATATCTCGCTTACCCTATCAGTCTCGTACTTCGATTCTCCCCCTTCATCATTGCTTTCTTCTGAAGTGTCTCCCTCATTGTCAATGCTCATCTCTGAAGTACTTTCATCGTCTTTTTGGTGATCTGCCAATAGTGCCAGTCCGACGAATTCTTCTAGCTTGAACTCGGATGATGACAACTCACTCCAAGTTGCTTTGAGGTTCTTTGTATTTTGACAGTCTTTTTCTTTCTCCTTTCCTTTGTTTTGCAACTTCAGATTGTTATCCTTAATGTGTCTTTCTTCTTGGTAGTTGTAGCATCAAACCTTTCTTTTACTTAGAAAGAGTTTCCTTGCCTACTTCTTATTGAACTTATCAGTTTTAAGAAACTTATTTAGTTTCCTTACCACATAATTGTTCGTCTTTGTCGAGAGAAGGCTCTGATTCTGGTTCGCCTTTCTTGGCTTGTAGTGCTTAATTCTGACTTGGTTCCCTTTCTTTTCTGATACCTACACATCGATATTCATGTAGTTTGAATGTAGAAACATATTTTCTAAAGTAATTTCCTCTAAGTCCTTTGAGATATAGTAGGAGTCAACTATCGATGTCGACTCTGGTGTTCTCAGAAAGGCGTTGAGCGCGTATTAGAGAAAGTCTCAATTTATCACTATTTCTCTGAGATTTGTTAGACTGATGATTAGCTCTTGGATTCTTGCGTGTAGATGAGCTACCAATTTTTCCTTTTCATTTCAGAGATTGCTGAGTTTGTTCCAAATCAGGTCTCATCTTATTAGCTTGGTTTCTGAGGTACCTTGGTGTAGCTCTAGGAACTTCTACCAAAGATCTTTAGCTGAGTCATAGCTGCCAATCCGATTAACTTCTTGGGGGCAGAAGAATGCTCAGCAAATAGAACTCTGCTTTGTCGTTCGTCACAAAGTCAACTTGTTCCTTTTTGGACCACATGTATTCTTTTTTTTCCAGCTCCATTCTGATCTTTAGGTGCTACAAAATTATATTTTATTATTAAAAGAATTTAAAAGTATGTTTTGAAGAATACCTCCATTTGCTTTTTCCACATCATGAATTCTCTCTCAAACTTTAGTGGGTGAATTCTATATCTGACCATTGTCTCGCTGCTTCAATTGGTGATTAGTCCTTTTGAGGAGGTTGGACTTTGATACCAATTGTTGGTTTACGTTAGGCCGGCATGAGAGGGGTGAATTGCCCTAAAATCATAGTTCAAAAAATATCTCTTGCTTTGCTTTAGTAATAATGCATAATTAATTAATCATAAATAATTAGAATAAACAATAACATAAAAGAAAAGAGGCTAAAGAATTTAATTGGTTACAACCTAGGTGGTTGTTAATACAAGATAAATGAAAAGCTCTAAAAATCTCCTTCGTTGAAGACGGAAAAGTCTCTTACACTCTTTGATAGCTCATAAATTAACTAGGAATTGAATATATAAGTTGTTTTTTTTTTAATTCCTAGCTCTAAGAGACTTCTTATAACCTCCTGGGATTAGTTACTGTTGCTTGGAGGTGTCTCCAAATGTAACAACCCAATTTCCTCATTTCGGGTCCTAAAAGTAATTAAAAATATTTAGAAATACTTTATAAATATTCTAGAGATTTTTAGAGTATTTTTATGCAATTTTTGGAGTTCATTTGGTATTTTTACCAAAAGAAACAAGTTGCAAAAATAAAGAGGTTAAGCCGAGGTTCGAACCGGAGACCTCCGGTCAAGCAAAGCTTTTAGTTGTCTCGGCTGACCAAGAATCCAAGCAGGCGGTGCTGATAAAATAGATAGAGAAATTAGTTTAAGCAGTAATAGAAAACATAAAATAATTAGGTATAAATAGGTTCGGCCGAGGTTCGAACCCGCGACCTCCGGCCCGACCCAAATCTTAAGCGAAGCACAATAGCCAAGTGCCCAAGCGGGCTGTGCTGTGTAGAAAAGATAGCGAGATATATTTATGTGGTAGATAGTTAACAGAAATTCGATGTTATAAGAGGGATAAGTGATGTTCTGTTTCTGGTGACCGAAACCTAATTAATTTCTCCCCTTCCTCGCGTGCGACGGCTGCTCGGGCGGAAGCAAAGCCGGAATTAGGGCTTGTTCCCGGCGGCCAATCAAGAGTCCAATCCGAGAGCTTTTCGCCTCCTCACGATCCTCTCGGCAAGGTGGACGCGTAGGCACAAGAAGAGGTCAGGAACTCGAGCTTCTCCGAAACCCTAGGATCTTTGCTTCAGTTGTAAGTCCAAGAACGCCAATGTAAGTTTCTTCTCAGCTGCAGTAAGAGTAGTTTTGGAGCTCTGTTTCACTCCTTACCATCCACAGCATGCTCTTTTATTTCGGATTGTGTTTGTGCCGAATTTATGCTTGCTAGGGATTTAGTTCCTTCTTGTTTGGGATCATGTTGTGCAGTTTTCATTTTTTCTATTAGTAGAGCACGAGTAGTTTTTCTTTGCTGTTTAGACCTTCCTATGCTATAGATGTGCACGAGCAGATTTTTGTTTTTCCCTTGCTTTTAGATGTGCATGAACAGATTTTTGGATTTCCTTATTGCCATTAGATGTACACGAGCAGATTTCTGGTTTTTCCATTGCTTTTAGATGTGCACGAACAGATTTCTGGATTTCCTTATTGCCATGTATTTAGAATTCTTTATTTTAAATTGTTTGCACATTAGACCTATTATCTGAGTTGTATAAGGGTTGCATGCATGTTCATATTAATAACTATATTTCAGCATGATTAGATTGATGTATAGTTTTAAGTTGTGTTCACATGTTAGAGTAGAATGTAGAGATAAGTTGTTTATGTTTTTCGCTGCTATCAGTTGCATGTTTAGAGAGTTTATGTATTGATATTAGTTGTGAACATATGCTCGAGTAGTATGTATAGATGAGTCATTTAGTTTTCCGCTGCTAGTTAATTGCATGTTTTGAGTTTTTGAGGGTTTTAAGCATAGATAATTTCATGCGAACAATTTTAGTTAAGATAAGTTAGTAGTCCAGTAGCGCTCCACCCTCACAGACTAGTAGTGAGGAGGGTGGGGTGTTACACCAAAGCACTCCAAGGTGCCTCCAAGTGGATAAAACTTTATCCACTCTTAATGGTTAGCTCATAACTAACCAACTACTTTCTACATTTGAGGGCTCCTTTAGCTTCCTTGAGGGCGCCTCCAGCTTCATCCAGGGCACCTCCAACTTCGTCCAAGGCGCCTTTAGCAGGAGGTACGAGGGAGCCTCCGAGCTCCTCCAAGGTGCCTCAAAAACCTTTGGAGGCACCTTCACAGAACTCCAAGGGTTGGTCTTCATGTGGGTGATGCTCTGGTCATTTGGATTTGAACTCACCTGAACTCAGCTCCGACATTCTCCTCGAGTAGACTTACTGTCACGCCCCAAGAGTATACTTGTCTATCAAACTAGACGATACCCCCTAGCGGCAATCTAAAAAATATGATATCAAACACAGTTCAAGAAAAATAAACATCGATGAAATATAAAATCACAGCTCATAATAACTGATGCGTATATGTATGCATGTACATGTGAACCTATTAAATTAACCAAAAGCATAACCAACAATATAAACATTCAATACAAAAAGAAAATCAAAAATATAAGTAGCGGAAAGTAAACTAACAACTCATATAAAAATCCAAACTCGAATGAAACTGATCGCCAGGACCTCTGAGCGACACAACACCTCCTCTATCTGCTAACCTGAAAGTTAAAGAAAAACTAAGGGATAGTGAATACAACAACTCAATGGGTAGGCGAAGATAGTGCATAATACTAATATATAAGAGGATCAAAAGATACGATCTCAGGTAATATTATTTACTGTAAAAATATTTATCGACATAAAATCATCTACTAAGCAAACCATAACCAACAATGAAATTCTTCACTGACCTGCTCCACCAAGTATAGTCAATAAATCGGGAGTACATACAATACATCCAAAAACCACCTACATAAACTCAGCACATAACAAGCATATCACAACCACAAAACAAGTTCTAACTGCATGCAACAACATACTACCACAAATGAGTCTATTATACAGTCAGGGTATCCATTTTAAGTAAAACTGACCAAAACTACCCTTATGGATCCTAACCAGTTAGACCAAGATTTTGTTCTAAGTCCAGTGGATAGGACTATTTGGAAAACCTCGAATGCATGGTTACTCTAATGATGTCCAAGTGACTCACCATAGCCCAGAAGTTTATCCAAAGAATGTCTATTTGTCGGACCCAAAGTCAAACCTGAATCTAACACAAAGTTAAACCAAACCCTAAAATTGAAAATAATTCATCTCACAAAATTATAGGGTTCCCTGATTGAAAACGTAGATCGGGTGAGATAACTAAGGACTCAATTAAAATTAAATTAAAATATTAAATTATAATTAAATTAAAATATTAACTTAAAATAAAATTAAAATATTAAATTAAAACTAAATTAAAATATTAAATTAAAGTTAAAATAAAATTAAAATAAAATATTAAATTAAATTAAAATTAAATTAAAATATTAAATTAAATTGAAATTAAATTAAAATATTAAATTAAATTAAAATATTAAATTAAATTAAAATTAAATTTAAAAAAATAATTTTTTTTAAAATTAAACTTAATTTTTTTTAACTTAAAATTTATTTTAAAATAAAACTTAATTTTTTTAAAACTTAATTTTTTTAAAACTTAATTTTTTAAAAATTTATTTTAAAATTAAACTTAATTTTTTTTAAAATTAAACTTAATTTTTTTAAAACTTAAAATTTATTTTAAAATTAAACTTAATTTTAAAATTAAACTTAATTTTTTTTTTAAACTTAAAATTTATTTTAAAATTAAAATTAAATTTTTTTTACTTAAAATTTATTTTAAAATTAAACTTATTTTTTTAAACTTAAAATTTTCTTTTAAAATTAAACTTAATTTTTTTTAACTTAAAATTTATTTTAAAATTAAATTTATTTTTTTAAAAAAAAATTATTTTAAGATTAAACTTAATTTTTTAAACTTAAAATTTTGTTTTAAAATTAAACTTAATTTTTTAAACTTAAAATTTTGTTTTAAAATTAAACTTAATTTGTTTTAAACTTAAAATTTATTTTAAAATTAAACTTAATTTTTTTACTTAACATTTTTTAATTAAACTTAATTTTCTTAAACTCAAAAATTTATTCTATTAAAACTTAATTATTTTTATTGTAACTTAGAACATTTTTTCCATAAAAATTCATTAAACCTAAATTCCATTTGCTTGAAAATCAACTCAAATTCTTACATAAAATGGTCAACCTTGAAAATGATCTCAAAAGAATAAAATTAGACTAACTTTAATTCCTATCTATTGTAGGAAATCAGGTGGATTTTGGACAGTGGTTGCTCCAAACATATGACTAGAGATCACACCAAGTTCACCCAACTTACTTACAAGAGTCTAGGAACAGTTGTCTTTGGAAACAATGACAAACTCAAGGTAATTGGTATAGGTAATATTGAGCTAAAAACTGATTTTATCATTACAAATGTACTACTGGTTGAAAAATTCAAGTATAATCTTCTTAGTATAAGTCAATTGTGTGACACTGAATATAAGGTTAGGTTTTTATCCTTAGAATGCTCAATCAAGCACCTATAAAATCCCACAATAAGTCTAAAAGGGTTTAGGAAAGACAACATCTATGCAATCAACTAAACCACTTCTTCAATTAAGTGTTACTTAATATAAAAAGAAGAAACTTGGTTATGACATAGAAGAATGTCACACACAAATTTCATAAATATAAGCAGACTAAATGGATTAGTTAGAGGACTACCAAAATTACCTAACTTAGACTCAACCATATGTAATGCTTGTCAACAAGGTAAACAAACAAAATCTACTCACAAGCTAACTAATTAATCACAAACCAACTCAATACTAGAACTTCTATACCTAGATCTATTTGACTCCCATGGAGTCAAATCAATAAATGGAAGTTTATATTGTCTAGTAATAATAGATGACTATTCTAGATTCACTTGGGTCAAATTCTTAAAAAATAAAGATGAAACTTTTGAAATATTTACAAACTTTTTGTAAACAAGTTGAAAATGAAAAACACCTTAAAATCAAAAGAATTAGAAGTGACAACGGGAGAGAATTTAAAAATCACAACTTTAATAAATTATGTCTCGAAAATGGCTATCATCACGAATTCTCGTGTCCAAAAACTCCCCAACAAAATGGAATTGTAGAAAAAAAAAATAGAAATCTACTTGAAGCATCTAGAACAATGCTGAATGAATACAACCTACCTAAGTACTTTTGGGCAGAAGCTGTTAGTACAGCCTGCTACGTGCAAAATAGAACAACATTAAATAAAACACATAATAAAACATGTTTTGAACTCTATTATAATAAACAACCCAATATAAAATACTTTAAAGTATTTGGGTGCCCAACCTTCATCTTAAATACAAGAGAACACTTAGGAAAATTCACATCTAAAGTAGAGAATAGAATTTTTGTAGGATACTCCCTAAATTGTAGAGGTTACAGAGTTTATAATAAGGTTACCTTAAGAATTGAAGAAACTACAAATGTAAAATTTGAAGAATCCAAACAAAACCAAGAACAAACCCAACTTCAACCAATTGAATTTGTTCAAGAAAATACTAATTCTGAGGGAACCAATCAATTTCTAAATCACGAAGAGGACGAAGAACCTCAAGAGAGTCAACCTCCTAGAACCATTAGAGTCAACCTAAATCATCCAACTAGTCAAATAATTGGTGACCTAGACCTAAGTGTTCAGACTAGGTCATCCTTTAGAAACCTAAGTCAAATTTCATTAATTTTAAAAATTGAACCTAAAACAGTGGCTGAATCATTACTTGACCCTGGCTGGGTAATTGTCATGCAAGAAGAACTAGCCCAATTTGAAAGAAATGAAGTTTGGGATTTAGTGTCACCGCCCAAAAATAAAAAAAATAATAGAAACAAAATGGGTATTTAGAAATAAATTAAGTGAAACTGGGGAAACCACAAGAAATAAAGTTAGACTAGTCGCTAAAGGGTTCAATCAAGTAGAAGGACTTGATTATGATGAAACATATGCCCCAGTGGCTAGACTAGAGTCCATTAGAATGCTACTTAGTTATGCAGCCCACAAAGGGCTTAGACTTTACCAAATGGACGTTAAGTTAGCCTTCCTAAATGGACTGATAAAAGAAGAAGTCTATGTAGGACAACCGCCTGGGTTTGAAAATCTAGAATACCCTGATTATGTCTTTAAATTAAAGAAGGCTTTATATGGACTCAAGCAAGCCCCTAGGGCATGGTATGAAAGACTAACTTCTTACCTAATTTCTAAAGGGTTCAACCAAGGTCAAATTGACCCAACCCTATTCGTTAAGTTAATACAAAAGGATATTTTCATAGCTCAAATCTATGCAGATGATATCTGTTGGTGCGGTTAGCACTAACGATTTAACCCAGGTTTTGATGAATGACAAATCAGGTTAAGTTAGTCTATTGTTGATCTAACACTCTGATCGAGTGTGCAGGAGAAGTCCAGACAGGTCGACGGGCTGACCGGATGTCTGGCACGAAGTCCAGCTAGGTCGACGGGCTGACCGGATAGTTGGCGAGAAGTCCAAGCGGGTCGACGGGCTGATCGGACGCTTGGCAAGAAGTCCAGCTAGGTCGACGGGCTGACCGGATAGCTGGCGAGAAGTCCAAGCGGGTCGACGGGCTGACCGGACGCTTGGCGAGAAGTCCAGCTAGGTCGACGGGCTGACCGGATAGCTGGCGAGAAGTCCAGACGGGTCGAAGGGCTGACCGGACGTCTGGCAGGTAAGTAAGGTAAGTCACTGGAGGGGAGTGACTGCGAGGACGCGTTCCCGGGAAGGGAACATTAGGCGTCGATCCGGCTTAGATCCATTTCGGATATCTAAGTCGAGATCGTAGGTAGATTCCGGTCTCGGAAAGACGGAATCTAAGTCATACTATTTGTGCTAGTTCATACTATTATAAAATGTGCTAAAAATCTATTTTGCAGGATATATATTGTCTCGGACTAACTTTGTTTTGCAGGAAAAGGGAGTTTTATGGAACAAGGTGGTCCGGGCGCCCGGAAAGCAAATTATATCCAGGCCAAGTCGTCGCCACGTGGAGCATCTCCGTTTGAGCAGCTGCGTCACATTCCAGGCGCCCGGAAGGAATCCAGGAGCCCGGAACAACATATAAAAGAAGCCCGAGGTAGGAGCTTCAAAATAACCTTTCACATCTGAGAACTCTGAGATTACTCGCTCTGCTGCTCTGCGCTCCAACGACGCTCACAAAGCTCCGACGACACGTTCCCGCTCTTTTAAATTCCTTGTCTGTCGGTACAGCTTTGTTTTTCTTATCATTAGCATCCTTTTGTACTTAAATTGTAATTATCCGAATTGCTAGTGAATTGCCCAACGAAAGTACTCAAGGAGTACGGGCCTTCGAGTAGGAGTCGTCACAGGCTCCGAACGAAGTAAAAAACCCTGTGTCTACTTTACTTTTCCGCTGCGCTTATACTCGATATTTTCGAATCGATATTCACCCCCCCCCCCCCCTCTATTGAATCTAACGGTCCTACAATATCTTCTTTGGGTCAACAAATTCAGAATTTTTAGATGAATTCACAAGTCTAATGGAACAAGAATTTGAAATGAGTTTAGTAGGAAAACTAACTTATTTTTTAGGATTACAAATCAAACAAACAAATGAGGAAAATTATATTTATCAACAAAAATACACTAAAGAATTACTTAAAAAATTCAGAATGGAAAATACTAAAGAAATAAAAATGCCTATGGTTATAAACACAATCCTAGATAATGACCCAAATGGGAAACCGGTTGACTTAAAATATTATAGGAGTGCCATAAGTAGCCTACTGTACTTAACTGTAAGTCGACCTGATATTTTATTTACAGTTAGTATGTGTGCTAGATACCAAACCTGCGCCAAGGAATCACATTTGATCCAAGTTAAAAGAATCTTTAGATACCTTAAAGGAACAACAAATGTAGGTATTTGGTATCCTAGAACTAATAATTTTGAATTAATAGGGTATTCTGACTTAGATTATGCTGGATGCAAATTAGACCGCAAAAGCACAAGTGGTGGGTGTCAACTACTAGGTTCATCACTTGTTAGCTGTTTAGTAGAAAGCAACACTGTGTTGTGCTATCTACAACTGAGTCAAAATATATAGCCATAGGAGAATGCGTTACACAATTATTATGGATGACGCACACTTTAAAAGATTTTAACTTAAACCTTACAAATGTAAAAGTGTTATTTGACAATATTAGTTCAATTAATTTAACAAAAAATCCAATGCATCATTCCAGAACCAAACACATTGAAATTAGACATCACTTTATCAGGGATCATGTCACTAAAGGAGACATTGAACTCAAGTACATTGAGTCAAAATCTAATTTAGCTGACATATTTACTAAACACCTCCCTAAAAGTGAATTTAGCAATCTACGTAGAAAATTAGGGATGTGCCTAATAAATTAGGAATTTTAAAATTGTGTTCAAAAATGGTTATTTTCAAATTCTAAGGTAAAATATTTTTATGTTTTCAAAACTTTCCATTTTTAGAATTTCAAACCAGTTTTAGCCTTAGACTAGAACAAGTCCCTAGAAATCATGTTCCCCTAGGGCTAGTATTTGAGCATATCACCAACACCCTAGGACTCCCTTGTTTGTGATTGCCAAAAATAGAAAGGGGTGAGACGCATAGGCAGATTGCCTGGACTTAAGATGCTTATGTCAGTGCATCAATATAAGTCTGGGCGTTAAATACTAAATAAATATTAATCAAATTAAGTCACTTAGTATAGTTAAACACTAACTGATACTTAGACTTAACTTGACTAACCAAGTGAAAGCTGTTATCTTCTGAATAGTCAGTAAGTAGCTAACTGGTTAGACAGAGGTTGTAATGTCAGGTTCAGGAGGAGGTTAATTATTCTTCCACTTATTTTAAAATTACCTCTTACAAAATAATTTTTTAACAAATCAAAACTAAGTGTTTGAAAAATTTTAAAATTAGTTTTCAAAATTAGTGTTGAAAGTTAAAAATTCTTTTTAAAACAAAAATGTGCTTTATTGCTCAAAATTTTAAACTTTTTAAATTTTACAAAAATTAATTTTAAAAATTGCTTTTCAAAGCTTAAGTTTAAGACTTAATTTTGAAAATTGAATCTTTTCAAAGTACTTTCAACCTAAAGACTTATTAGGTTAATATTGCAAAACTTAGCTATTTTGAAACTAAGTTATCTTTCTAACTTAGTCATTTTTCAAAACTTAGCTTAGCTATTTCGGAAAAGTTATTAAAAATTACTCTTTCTAAGTAACTTAGCTATTTTGAAAAGGATAAGAAATACTTTTTAAAGCAAAATTTCTAATTATTCAACTCCCCTGAGTCGATCTGACTTGTGTTCTTTGTAATACTTTTGATTGTTGGTGCATTTGATCCATGTTTATGTTTGATGAATGCCAAAGGGGGAGGGTTAGGTGGTTAAGTTAGCTAAAACAAATTGAAAATAAAAACTAACTTAAAAACCTGTTAATGCTTGTTTCACTTGCATTTAACACTAACTTAACCAAGTTGTCATTCCATAAAAAAAGGGGGGATTGTTGGTGCGGTTAGCACTAACGGTCTAACCCAGGTTTTGATGAGTGACAAAATATGTTAAGTTAGTTTTGTTGTTGATCTAACACTCTAACCGTGTAACACCCCAAATTTCCCTATTTTGAGTTCTAAATATCCTTAAAAATATTTGGAAATGCTTTTAAAATATTCTAGAGATTTTTAGAAATTTTTAGAGTATTTTTACACAATTTTTGGAAGTCATTTGATATTTTTACAAAATGAAAGAAGTTTTGACAAAAATAATATCCAAGACAAGGTTTGAACCGGAAACCTCGGATTAAGCAAAAATCCACTTAACCAACAGACCAGCCAAACTTTTCTTAACTAAACCTATATCGAAATATAGTTAAGTTATAATGAAACCCTAGTTACAAAAGGGAGCTTAATGATACCCGAAACCTAATTGCCCGAAAATCTTTCTCTCCTTTCTCTTCTCTCGCGACGGCGTCGGCGATTCTCCTCTCGGGCGAAGACACGGCTAAAAGCTAGGGTTCCTTCGGCGGCCGGCGAGGGTTTCTTCGAGGGACTCTTCACGGGGTTGTGATCCTTCCGTCGAGGAGGACCCGTGAGCACGAAGAGGTCAAGAGTTCGAGTCTTCCCGAAGCCCTAGCTGCCTTCTTCCCGGCTGCGAGTGCAGGAACGCAAAGAATATGCTGTAAGGAATTGTTGACAAGGAAGCTTGATGCCGTGAGCACGAGGAAGGTCGGAGAACTTGAGTTTTCTTCGAACCCTAGCAGCTCCTCTTCCCGATTTTGAGTCCAAGGATAGGTAAGTGCTACTCACCTGCGGTAAGAGTAGTTTCGAGTTTTAGTTTCCTTCTTTTGTTTCGGATTGTGTTGTGCCAAATTCATATTTGCTAGGGATTTTGATCTCTTTCTTTGCTTCCGGAGTGATGTGCAGAATTGAGTTTTTGCTAGAGGGTTAAGTGTAGTTCTGAGAATTGATTCCTCCTTTGTGTTTCTGCGGTAGCATGCTCAAAGATTGAATAAGTTTTGCATAGGTTTTATTTTAAAAACAAACTAGCAAGCATAACTTGGTATTGTGCAATGAAAAGGGTAAAAGCAGCTTCTCTTGAAGTGTTCTGTGGAGTTCGGTTGTGCTGGGAAAGGGGCACTAGCAGTTCCCTTTGGGGCTTGCTGTGCAATTCGGATATTGTTGCTGCCAAGCAATGAACCTGTGATGGTTTAGATTTTTGAGCATGTGGTTTAGGATCTAATCTTCCAGCAAGTTCTGGGTTGATTTACGCTACAATAGGGGCACGAATAGCTTCATTTGGAGCTTAGAGCAGCCACATTCCTTTTTGCATTTCTGTAGGCGTGATCAAGCTCTGTTTAGAGCTTAGAACAACCCCTTTTTGGAGTTCATTCCAGTCCAGATTTCTTTGTGTTTGCTGCAGAAACGCATAGCTCTATTTAGAGCTTAGAACAGTCTGTAGTGGCAATGCAGATTTATTTCTTTTCAAGCCTTTATATAGGATTTAAACGGTAGCAGATTTCTAGTTTAGTTCTGGAAGTGTTTAGTTAGATAACAGTGGCTTAGTTGTTTCCATATAGAAGTCCAGTTGTCAAATCTGAATGCCACGGAAGTGAATCTCTAAATTATGTTCCTATCCTTGCTGTTGATCCATATATGATAGTATATGTTATGTATTTAGTTGGCATTCAATTACATGTTTCAGTTACATGTTGCAAGTTATTGATTCTGTTTTTTGTAGATAGAAATTTGGTTTCCAAAGGAGTTAATGGTTAGACTTGAAGTTGAAGATATTATTTGATTTGATCTTCAGACATTGAGAGTATTTTGAGTAATCTTCTTCATTAAGTTAGGAAAGATGAAGTGAAAGAGATAAATTAAGCATCCAGGACCTACTCTCTTAAGTTAACGTGGGAAGAGAATACAGAACAAAGTTGGAAATCAATTTGGAAGTTTTAATGAAGTTTAGATCTCCTTGTAGTGCAGAATTTTAATGCAGTTTAGATCCCTTCGTTGTACATATTTTATTAAGCTAGTATGCAAATTTCTGTTAAGTTAGTATGCAGATTTTTATTAAGCTAGTATGCAGATTTCTGTTAAGTTAGTATGCAGATTTTTATTAAGCTAGTATGCAGATTTCTGTTAAGCATTAGTGCAGATTTTTGTTAAGTATTGTATGTGCAGATTTCTTTTGTGTTCTATGCATGATTGCGTGTTACCTAGTTAGTTTCACTCATAAATACATATGGAAGATACCCTAACAGTATTTTGGGTTTAAGAAAAGTATAAGAAAGATAAAGAAAAGTATAAGAAAGGTAAAGAAAAGAAAGAAAAAGGTCAAGGCTTTAAGTAGATCCCAAAGTCAAGACTTTAGGGATTTGGCACACAAGGTGCTAAAGAAAATGTCAAGGCATTATATAAGTATTAAAAGATAACAAGTATTTTACTTTTATCAGTGGCACTGTACTAGACTCTCAGTTGTCCTTGGGTTGGGCTCCCATAGTCGTCCCTATGTTTAGATAACCGAGTATGCAGGACTCTCAGTTGTCCTTGGGCTGGGATCCCATAGTCATCCCTAGGTTTAGATAACCTAGTAAACCATACTAGATTCGGGATCAGCTATCTCGGGTCTAGTTAGGGATGTGCACATAGCAAGTACAGTTGTCGGGCCCAAGAAGAAAGTTGATTATTATTTTGAAGTATTATAAGTATAAGTTTTTGAACAAACAAAATGAGTTTCACATAAGTATAAAAGTATAAAAGAATAAGTTTGGAACAAATGAAACAAGTTTCACATATGCTTAGAATTGTTGGTGCAATCATGCCCTGGAAGTTTCAATGTGTTGACAATTATTTAAGTTTAGGTTAATACGGTGGAACTAACATGCATTGTGAGTTTGCAGGAGGAGTTTCTTGCAGGTCAGAAGACCAGATGCAAGAGAAGTCCAAGAAGGTCGAGGACTGGATTCTTGGAAAAAAGAGTTCTTGCAGGTTAGAAGACCAGATGCAAGGCAAGAGAAGTCCAAGAAGGTCGGGGACCTGATTCTTGGCAAGAGAAGCTCCTGCAAGTCACAAGATTATGTGTGTGTTAGGCTCACTGTCAGAGATCGACTGGTAAATCGATTCAGACATGGCTGTGCGGCAGATTGCCTCTGAATTGATCAGTCAATCGATTGAAGGTAAGTCAATCGATTGGCTGATCGATTGGTAAGGTTCTGCGCAGCACAGAATGGGTCTGGATCGATCAACCGATCGATTCAAGGTACTGAATCGATCGGCCGATCGATCCGTGAACATTCTGTGTGAAGCACAGAATCATTCTGAATCGATCAGCCGATCGATCCATGAACATTCTGTGCAAAGCACAAAATCGTTCTGAATCGATCACCCGATCAATTCAAGGGATTGAATCGATCGGCCGATCGATCCATGAACATTCTGTGCGAAGCACAGAATCGTTCTGAATCAATTAGCCGATCGATTCAAGGTATTGAATCGATCGGCCAATCGATTCATAAAGCTACGATTTCACAAGCAAAAGTCTGGATCGATTCAAAATCTGTTCCAATCGATCCAAGCTCAATGAAAGAATCTGCGTCGTTGTTCTTGATGCGATAACTTCCAACGGATACTTTTGAATCGATTGGGATATAATCTCAATCGATCCACGGCAACGGCGGCATGAGAAACGGCTAACTTTTCTCAACGTTTAAAACACGGGAAGAAACTGGAAAACATATACAGAACGAAAAACATACTGTTCCATTGCTCTCTAAGTCTTTTGAAAGCTCTCAAGTGATCAAGATTCAAGAAAAGGTGTAAAAGCTCCTCTCCACTACTTACTGAAGTCTCACCTGCAAAGAAGAAGTCGGTTAAAGCTTGTAATCCTTCTCTTCTTCTTCTTTGTAGTGTCTGTCTGTGATATTTACTTTGGAGAGAAGGGAGAGTTGTATTTCTGTTAAGGTTTCTCCACCTCCGGTGTGATTCCGAGAAGGAGGGTTTTTGATAGTGAAAGAGTGTGAGTGGTGTGGATCCTTGGACTAGTCACCTCCTTGAGGAGGTGGATACCAAGTAAATACCGGAGTTAGCATTGCCTTCAGATTTCTGCTGTGCAAAACAAAGTTGGTCAGAAAAGAAGTGAGTCATTCACCCCCCCCCTGTAGCTCAACCGATCCT
This sequence comes from Zingiber officinale, assembly GCF_018446385.1. Lineage (NCBI taxonomy): Eukaryota > Viridiplantae > Streptophyta > Magnoliopsida > Zingiberales > Zingiberaceae > Zingiber > Zingiber officinale. The sequence goes on from NC_055989.1 coordinate 22,976,346, forward strand.
AACAAGTGGTATCAGAGCAAGGTTTGCTTTTGAGGATTCATCGTCAAGAAAGCACAAGTTAAAGAGCTACAAGATGTCATTGAAGGAGGGACTTAGTACTTCACGACCACCATTCTATGAAGGCAGCAATTTTGCTTATTGGAAGAGCCGCATGGAACACTATCTCATGACCGAAATTGATATGTGGTTCTCAATCACGGAGGGATTCATGGCGCCAACTGAAAATGGAAAAATGCTTGAGTCATCAAGGTGGACTGTTGAACAAAAAATGAAGGCTCAAGCAATGCAAAGGCGATTGTGACTCTTCAATGTGGATTAAGCTCGGAACAACTCAACAAAGTTGGAACTTTTAAGAGTGCCAAGGATTTGTGGGATAAGCTTATTGAACTAAATGAAGGCACTAAAGATTCAAGAATTACAAAGAGAGATTTGTTGATAAATCAACTTCAAAACTTCACCATGAAGGATGGAGAAACGGTAAGCTCACTACATGGGAGATTCAAGGAACTCCTAAATGGTCTTCATTCAGTTGGAGAGAGTGTGGAGAACCGAGATCTCATAAGGTATGCTTTGAAATCTTTCCCAAGAAACTCTTTATGGTCATCCATGGTGGATGCTTATAAGGTTTCAAGGGATTTGTCAATAGTGAAATTGGATGAATTATTTTGTGAACTTGAATTGCATGAGCAAGCTTGTTGGTTGCTACTCGAAAAACCTAGAGGTTCCACTGTACAAAAATTTTGTACAAAGGTCTGAACCTTTTCCTAGCTACCATGTGTTCATTAAAATTAAATTTTGGATCGCCTGCGGAACTTAACACGTTTGATCCAAAACTTAATCTATTTGTTCTTTTAGGTTTTGACTTGGATCTCCTGCGGAACTTAACACGTTCGACCCAAATCACCTTAAGTTATTAATTCCATTAAATATTAATTTCCATAATCGGTTCCCAGTACTGACATGGCAAGGCACATGACCTTCTTGGATATGAGAGCAACCACCACCGACTAGACAAAACCTTTTATAGAAATCTAATATTTAATTTCCTAAAATAACTTTAGGTTAACCGAAGAGAACAATCAAATCACAAGGAAAAGAAAAAACAAAAGAACACAACATCGAAAAACATATTCGAAATTCTAGAACGTAAGCCTCTTGTATTTGATATTATTTCCATAAATAACTAGTATGATGCGGAAAGAAAAATTACTAGTTATACCTTGTAGAAAAACCTCTTGATCTTCTACCGTATTCCTCTTCTAACCTCGGACCTTGTGTGGGCAACGATCTTCCAAGATGAGAAACCACCAACCACCTTCTTCTCCTCCTATCTAGGTTCGGCCACAAAAGAAGCTTAACCAAGGATGAAGAACAAAACACCAACCAAGCTCCAAGAGATGTTAGCTTTCTCTCCTTCTTCTTCTTCTTCTTCTCCAAGTAGTATCCGGCCGCCACAAGAGCTCCAAGCCTTTGAGAGATTCGGCCACCACAAAGAGGGAGAGAGGAAGAGGATGGCCGGCCACTCCAAGAAATGAAAGAGGGAGAGAAATAATAGAGGTTGTGTCTCATGAAGGCACCCCCACCCCTTCTTTTATATTCCTTGGCCTAGGCAAATTAGGAAATTTAATTACAATAAAATTTCCTTAATTCCCTTGACATGATTTAATTGAGAAAAATAAAATAAAATTTCCCCAATTAATCTCTAATGGCCGGCCACATCAAAGGAGTAAAATTAGACAAGTTTTAATCAACAATTAAAACTTCCTAATTTGTTTCCAGAAATTTTAAAATTAAAATTTCTCTTTAAAAATCTCTTCATGGTTGATAAAAGGAAATTTCTATAATTTTAATTCTATCAACATGTGGATAATTTTAAAGAGAAAATAAAATATCTCACCAATCTACAAATAAGAAAGAGATCTAATCTCTTTCTTTAATCTTTTGTAAATCTTTTACAAGAGAGATATTTTAATTTTAATTCTCTTTAATAAATTATTTCTTCCACATAATAAAAATTAAAATTAAAATTCCTTTTTAATTTAATTTGGTTGGCCCCCACTAGCTTGGGTTCAAGCTAGGGCCACCCAAATTTATACCTAGGCCGCCCCTAGCTTGGTTCCCAAGCTAGCTTGGCCGGCCCCCTATTGGTGGGTATAGAAGGTGGGTATAGGTGGGTATAGTACTCTATAAATAAGAGGCTACGATAGGGACCGAGAGGAGGAATTGGTTTTGGTCTCCCGATAAAATTAAGTATCCCGTGTTCGCCCCGAACACACAACTTAATTTTATCAATAATAATTCATTCCACTAGAGAACTATTATTGAACTACCGCACCAATCCCAAATTACATTTTTGGGCTCCTTTTTATTATGAGTGTGTTAGTCTCCCTGTAAGATATCGAATGTCCACTAATTAAGTGAGTTACTGACAACTCATTTAATTAATATCTTAGTCCAAGAGTAGTACCACTCAACCTTATCGTCATGTCGGACTAAGTCCACCTGCAGGGTTTAACATGACAATCCTTATGACCTCCTCTTGGGGACATTATCAACCTAGTATCTCTAGGACACAGTTTCCTTCTATAATCAACAACACACACTATAAGTGATACCATTTCTCAACTTATCGGGCTTATTGATTCATCGAACTAAATCTCACCCATTGATAAATTAAAGAAATAAATATCAAATATATGTGCTTGTTATTATATTAGGATTAAGAGCACACACTTCCATAATAACTGAGGTCTTTGTTTCTTTATAAAGTCAGTATAAAAGAAACGACCTCAAATGGTCCTACTCAATACACTCTGAGTGTACTAGTGTAATTATATAGTCAAAATAAACTAATACCTAATTACACTACGACCTTCTAATGGTTTGTTCCTTTCCATTTTGGTCGTGAGCTGTTTATAATTTATAAGGTACTGATAACATCATCTTCTGCATGTCACACCACATACTATGTTATCTACAATATAAATTAAATGAACAACTACAAACAAATGTAGACAATTTGACCAAATGTGATTCTTTATTCATAATGAATGTTTACAAAGCTTAGGCTTTCAGTATACACTCCAACAATCTCCCACTTATACTAATGACTAAGCTGCCATATCTTCTACCATACATCTGATTCCCATTCCCTCCACATGCCGATCGAAAGCTTTCGCCGGAAGGGCCTTAGTGAAAGGATCTGCCAGGTTATCCATTGATGCAATCTTGGCGATGACAACTTCTCCTCGCTTCACGATATCTCGTATCAGGTGGTACTTGCGCTCTATATGTTTACTTGCCTTATGAGCTCGTGGTTCCTTCGAGTTTGCAACTGCACCGCTATTATCACAATAAATTGTGATGATTTTGGGCAAACCAGGAATCACATCTAAGTCCATTAGAAAGTTCCTGAGCCATACTGCTTCTTTAGCTGCCTCAGAGGCTGCTACATACTCAGCTTCCATGGTTGAGTCCGATACACATTTCTGCTTAACACTCCTCCATGAAATGGCTCCACCTCCTAAAGTAAACACATAGCCTGATGTAGACTTACTGTTATCCCTATCTAATTGGAAATCAATCGTGTAACCCAGAGCAAATCATCTGCTTGATAAACTAGCATATAATCTCTAGTCCTTCTCGTGTACTTTAATATATGCTTACCGCAATCCAATGTCCTTGTCCAGGTTACTCGATATCCGCTAACCACGGCAAAATATATATCAGGTCTCGTACATAGCATTGCATACATTAGGCTTCCAACAGCCGAGGCATAAGGAACTGCTTTCATGTCCTCTATCTCTTTTGATGTCTTCGGAGACATCTCTTTAGATAGAGTTATTCCATGCCTAAAAGGTAAGAAACCTTTCTTGGAATCCTGCATGCTAAAACGAGCAAGGATTGTATCTATATATGAAGCTTGGGACAGACACAACATTCTTTTCTTACGATCCCTTATAACTTTGATCCCGAGAATGTGTGCACAATCTCCTAAGTCCTTCATATCAAATTGTTTGGATAACCATACCCTTACGTCTGATAATACCTTGACATTATTGCCAATTAACAAAATATCATCTACGTATAGTACAAGAAATACCACCACGTTTCCGTTACACTTCTTGTATACACAAGACTCATCCGGACACTGAATATATCCATATGACTGGATTACATCATTAAACCGGATGTTCCAAGACCTTGAAGCTTACTTCAGTCCATAAATGGACCGATTGAGTTTGCACACTAGATGCTCTTTGCCTTTTTCAATGAACCCTTCTGGTTGCTTCATATGGATGTTCTCTTCAAGACTTCCATTAAGGAAAGCTGTCTTGACATCCATTTGCCAAATCTCATAATCCATATGAGCAGCAATGGATAAGAGTATCCGGATAGACTTAAGCATGGCTACCGGTGAAAAGGTTTACTCATAATCGATTCCCTCTTTCTGAGTGTACCCTTTCGCAACAAGCCTACCTTTGAAGGTTTCTACCTTCCCGTTTGTCCCTCTTTTCCTTTTGTAGATCCACTTGCATCCAACGGCTTTTACACCATCAGGTGGTTCTACAAGCTCCCAGACCTTATTAGAGTACATAGACTCTATTTTAGAATTCATTGCCTTTTGCCAAGATGATGCATCTATATCTTGGAGTGCTTCGTCATATGTTCGTGGATCAGGTTCATGTTTACCCGGGATCAAGTCCGAAGACTCTCCCAAAAACATGAATCTCTCAGGCTGCCTTACAACCCTCCCACTACGACGAGGCACTGCCTGTGGTTGTGTATCATGTGTGACACGTGTTGCAGTCTCTTGTGGTACTTCATCTTGTACTGTTGGTACTGAAGTAGACGTGTCCTCTTTAAGTTCTTCTAAAACAACTTTGCTACTGGGCTTGTGATCCATTATATAGTCTTCTTCTAAAAACTGGGCATTGGTGCTAACAATGACCTTCTGGTCTTTAGGACTATAAAATAAACCACCTTTCGTTCCTTTGGGATATCCTACAAACACGCAAACTTCTGTACGGGATTCTAACTTATCAGCATCTGGTTTCAGCACATGTGCTGGACTACCCCAAATCCAAATATGTCTTAGACTGGGTTTTCGCCCATTCCACAATTCTATGGGAGTAGAAGAAACTGATTTAGAAGGTACTAAGTTCAGAACGTATACTGCTGTTTCCAGAGCATATCCCCAAAATGAATTTGGTAATTCTGAATAACTCATCATCGATCTAACCATCTCCATAAGAGTCATGTTCCTTCGTTCTGCTACACCATTCTGTTGGGGTGTTCCAGGTGCAGACAATTGGGATTGAATCTCGGCCTCTGATAAGTAATTCCTAAATTCTCCTAAGAGGTATTTGCCACCACGATCAAACCGTAGTGTCTTGATACTTTTACCTAGTCGTTTCTCCACATCAGCCTTGTATTCTTTGAACTTATCAAAGCACTCGGACATGCGACGCATTAGGTAAATGTATCCGTATCTTGAATAATCGTCTATAAAAGAGACAAAATATTCAAAATCACCTCTTGCTTGGACAGACATAGGACCACACAAATCAGAATGAACCAATTCTAACACTTCTTTGGCTCTATACCCCTTGGCCTTGAACGACCTCTTGGTCATTTTACCTTCTAAGCAAGATTCACAAGTTGGAAAATTTTCCAACTCTAATGAACTCAAAAGTCCATCGGCTATAAGCCTCTGAATCCTACTTAAGTTAATATGACCAAGCCTTAGATGCCAAAGATATGCTTGGTTCATTTCCGAAGGTTCTTTTCTCTTATTAGAATTAGAAGATGAGTTATAAATTTCCATGTTTTGCTTTGTGGAAGAAATTGGATTTAAAGTATACAAATTTCCAACTAATGCACTAGAACAGATAATCACTTTATTTCTTTTAATAACTACATCGTTACCAAAGGAAACTGAATATCCATCTAAAAATAGTTTAGAAACTGAAATTAAATTCTTTCTAAAACTGGGTACATAAAGACAATTTCTTAAAATCAAATTTCTATTTCTACTAAAAGATAAGTAGACGTCTCCCACTGCAACAGCTGCCACCTTAGTAGCATTGCCCATGTAGACGGTAATCTCTCCTTCAGATAGTCGTCGGGTTTCCTGGAACCCCTGCAAGGAATTGCAGACATGATCAGTGGCTCCCGTATCTACACACCAGGTGCTGGTAGATAACACCGCTAAACATGTTTCAACAACTAGAGCATGAGATATACCTTTGTTTTGGTTCCTACGAGGACAGTCCGCCTTCCAATGTCCTGCCTGCTTGCAGATGAAGCATTTGCCCTTCGGCTTCTTCACTCCAGCTTTAAATCCCGTACTCTGAGATTTATTCACTTTCTTTGCTGAACCAGCTTGTTTCTTCTTCTTCTTTCCTCTCGGTTTAGAAGTAGAACCATTTTCAGCATAGTGAATTTGAGAATTGTGACGAAATAATCCTTCTGTCAGTAGTTCCCCAAATGAATAAATCCTCTTATTCATATTATAGTTCAGGCGGAACTGCTCAAAACTTCTAGGTAGCGTTTGGAGGATCATATCGATCTGGGTTTCCCCATCAATTTCTCCTCCAAGGATCTGTATTTCGTTCAGATAAGCCATCATCTTTAGGATATGATCCCTTACAGGAGTACCCTCTTGCATGGTGGCTGTCATTATCTTTCTCATGGCTTCTTGCCTAGAAGCTCTATCCTGATGACCAAAGAGTTCCTTGAGATTGTTCATAATATCATAGGCTGTTGGTAAATCTTGATGCTGATGTTGCAATACATTTGACATTGAAGCCAAAATGTAACACCGCGCCATCTCATCTGCTTTTACCCATTTCCTATGATATTAAATCTCCTCTTGGGTAGATTCACCAGTAGGTGCTTCAGGGCACTGCTCAGACAGTACAAATTTATAGCTTTCAGCAGTAAGAACAATGTCTAGGTTTCTTTTCCAATCTATGTAATTAGGTCCAGTAAGTCTATTCTGTTGAAGTATGATGGACAGTGGGTTGAAAGTCATCCTAAGAATCACAAATAACTTTTGGTCAGAACTCTAAATTTAGAATAATATTGATTCCTCAAACAATACTATTTTAAATTAACCAACACCTCATAACACCGTGAATTTTGTATGTCACGTTAGTGTGGACGTAAACAAATTCAACATTTATAAAAGGAGGGTTTTAACCCATTAATTTTATTATCTTGTCAACCTAACTTTTTGACAAATAAAATTAATAGTTGGTATCATTTGGTCACACAAATAATAGCAGTGACTCCAATGGGGAGGATACTATTAGATGTGTCTAAGTGTATACCATTACTTGACACTAAGTCCATTAATAAGATTATGCCCCTTCCGTTGGGGAAGATCACACGCTCTTAATTAACTTCCTATAGTCATCCAAAAAATGGAAGTCTGTTCTAGTGATCCACAAACAAGCTCATCCGTTATGGAGGAAGGCACTCAGAGCCAACGCGCAAGCTTGTTTGCATCACTTACAAACCAGTAATGGAGACTATGGGATTTACTTAAAAATCCCTCTCCCACTTAGTTATTTATAAATGAGGAATTTTAACTATGATAGCCTACTAAACTTGTAAACTAACATGCACACACAGCACAATATAAAAGCAATAAATAGAAAATCTAATTTTCAACTATTATGGCTTTTATCTCTAGTTGTCCTCCGTGTGTTGTCATCCCAAGCTGCTGTCATATTTGGCCACCGCTACCGGGTCTAGCTGTCGCATCCATCTTGCTCCTTGTTCCGCTGCGCCTCTGGTCCTTAGAAGGTTCCACGCTTTGCAAGATTCGATCCGCGACATAAATAGAATTTTACATTTTTGATCCTATATTCCATAAAAGGAAAGTACATGTATCTAGATCAAAAATAAAATCCTAATTAAAACTAAATACAGCTCCTGCTGTATTTTAATACAATCATGCACACACATATAAATGCCCTTGACATGTCCAAGCGTCCAATCACACACATAATAACTAAAAGCCATAATAGTTGGATCCTGCATCCACAAAGTTAGCACATCCTACTATTAACCTGCCTAAATTATATATGACATGTGCATAATTAACCTAATACCAAATACACAGAGGCAAAACCCTAGCTCTGATACCAATTGTTGGTTGCTACTCGGAAAACCTAGAGGTTCCACTGTACAAAAAATTTGTACAAAGGTCTGAACCTTTTCCTAGCTACCATGTGTTCTTTTAAATTAAATTTTGGATCGCCTACGGAACTTAACACGTTTGATCCAAAACTTAATCTATTTGTTCTTTTAGGTTTTGACTTGGATCTCCTGCGGAACTTAACACGTTCGACCCAAATCACCTTAAGTTATTAATTCCATTAAATATTAATTTCCATAATCGGTTCCCAGTACTGACGTGGCGAGGCACATGGCCTTCTTGGATATGTGAGCAACCACCACCGACTAGACAAAACCTTTTATAGAAATCTAATATTTAATTTTCTAAAATAACTTTAGGTTAACCGAAGAGAACAATCAAATCACAAGGAAAAGAAAAAATAAAAGAACACAACATCGAAAAACATATTCGAAATTCTAGAACGTAAGCCTCTTGTATTTGATATTATTTCCATAAATAACTAGTATGATGCGGAAAGAAAAATTACTAGTTATACCTTGTAGAAAAACCTCTTGATCTTCTACCGTATTCCTCTTCTAACCTCGGACGTTGTGTGGGCAACGATCTTCCAAGATGAGAAACCACCAACCACCTTCTTCTCCTCCTATCTAGGTTCGGCCACAAAAGAAGCTTAACCAAGGATGAAGAACAAAACACCAACCAAGCTCCAAGAGATGCTAGCTTTCTCTCCTTCTTCTTCTTCTCCAAGTAGTATCCGGCCGCCACAAGAGCTCCAAGCCTTTGAGAGATTCGGCCACCACAAAGAGGGAGAGAGGAAGAGGATGGCCGGCCACTCCAAGGAATAAAAGAGGGAGAGAAATAATAGAGGTTGTGTCTCATGAAGGCACCCTCACCCCTTCTTTTATATTCCTTGGCCTAGGCAAATTAGGAAATTTAATTACAATAAAATTTCCTTAATTCCCTTGACATGATTTAATTGAGAAAAATAAAATAAAATTTCCCCAATTAATCTCTAATGGTCGGCCACATCAAAGGAGTAAAATTAGACAAGTTTTAATCAACAATTAAAACTTCCTAATTTGTTTCCAGAAATTTTAAAATTAAAATTTCTCTTTAAAAATCTCTTCATGGTTGATAAAAGGAAATTTCTATAATTTTAATTCTATCAACATGTGGATAATTTTAAAGAGAAAATAAAATATCTCACCAATCTACAAATAAGGAAAGAGATCTAATCTATTTCTTTAATCTTTTGTAAATCTTTTACAAGAGAGATATTTTAATTTTAATTCTCTTTAATAAATTATTTCTTCCACATAATAAAAATTAAAATTAAAATTTCTTTTTAATTTAATTTGGCCGGCCCCCACTAGCTTGGGTTCAAGCTAGGGCCGGCCACCCAATTTTATACCTAGGCCGGCCCTAGCTTGGTTCCCAAGCTAGCTTGGCCGGCCCCCTATTGGTGGGTATAGAAGGTGGGTATAGGTGGGTATAGTACTCTATAAATAAGAGGCTACGATAGGGACCGAGAGGAGGAATTGATTTTGGTCTCCCGATAAAATTAAGCATCCCGTGTTCGCCCCGAACACACAACTTAATTTTATCAATAATAATTCATTCCACTAGAGAACTATTATTGAACTACCGCACCAATCCCAAATTACATTTTTGGGCTCCTTCTTATTATGAGTGTGTTAGTCTCCCTGTGTTTAAGATATCGAATGTCCACTAATTAAGTGAGTTACTGACAACTCATTTAATTAATATCTAAGTCCAAGAGTAGTACCACTCAACCTTATCGTCATGTCGGACTAAGTCCACCTGCAGGGTTTAACATGACAATCCTTATGAGCTCCTCTTGGGGACATTATCAACCTAGTATCTCTAGGACACAGTTTCCTTCTATAATCAACAACACACACTATAAGTGATATCATTTCCCAACTTATTGGGCTTATTGATTCATCGAACTAAATCTCACCCATTGATAAATTAAAGAAATAAATATAAAATATATGTGCTTGTTATTATATTAGGATTAAGAGCACACACTTCCATAATAACTGAGGTCTTTGTTCCTTTATAAAGTCAGTATAAAAGAAACGACCTCAAATGGTCCTACTCAATACACTCTGAGTGTACTAGTATAATTATATAGTCAAAATAAACTAATACCTAATTACACTACGACCTTCTAATGGTTCGTTCCTTTCCATTTTGGTCGTGAGCTACTGTTTATAATTTATAAGGTACTGATAACATCATCTTCTGCATGTCACACCACATACTATGTTATCTACAATATAAATTAAATGAACAACTACAAACAAATGTAGACAATTTGACCAAATGTGATTCTTTATTCATAATGAATGTTTACAAAGCTTAGGCTTTCAGTATACACTCCAACAAAGCTAACACAAGCCATAAGGAGAAAGGTATAGCCTTGGTTGCAGGTGAAAAGAGCAAAAAGAAGCACAAGGAAAAGAAAAAGGAGAAGAAGGAGTCATCTTCAGAATCCGAACAAGATAGTGATAGTGATAGTGATGAAGAGCTATCATCAAGTGAAATGGTAAACTTCGTTCGATGAATGATGAGACATTCAAGGAAGTTTGACAAGAAGGATGTTAAGAAAATCTTCAATGATGAGAAGAGAAAAGGTAAATCTCTTGTGGATTCTAAGAATAAGACTGATGTAATTTGCTATGAATGCAAGAAAAAGGGGCACTACAAAACGGAGTGTCCAAAGTTGAAGAAGCAAGAAGAAAAGATCAAGAAAAAGAAGAAGGCGTTGAAAGCCACATGGGATGACTCATCATCAAGCTCATCGGAAGAAGATGAAAGGAAGAGCTCAAAGCACATGGCTCTCATGGCCTTAAGCCATGTAGAAGATAGTGAAGATGAAGATAGTCATGGAAAAGATGTGGAGTCTTCAAGTGAGTCATCATCTAGTGATGATGAGGTAATTTCTCCCAAGCTTGATAAGATGTATGCCACCATTGCATGCTTAACCAATGCACTCGCTAAATCAAAAGGGAAGGTTAAAAGATTTCAAAATGAATTGAAATCACTCAAAAATGAAATTGTGCCATGTGAAAGTTGCATGCTTCATGAAAATGACAAAAATGATGTTGATGATCTTGAAAAAGAAAATGCATCGTTGAAATTACAAGTAGATGATCTTAGAGGTGCCCTAGTAAAATTTACTTCAAGCTCAAAATATTTGGACATGATTCTAGGAGCTCAAAGGGGTGTGTACAACAAAGCGGAACTAGGTTTTAAATCACAAGATAAGGAAGTTAAATTTATGTCTCTAATTTGTAGAAATCATGCTTCAAAGGTTAAGGTTGTTCAAGCTTGGGTACCCAAGCATTTTGATATTGATGCTACCGGACCCAAAATTTGGGTACCAAAACATTTGGTTTATCGTGTTTAAACAGGCATGCGTCAAGGGGGAGCATCCATCAACATGGTTCGTAGATAGTGGATGTTCTAAGCATATGACGGGGGATTCTTCAAAGTTCTCATCATTTAGACACAAAAGTAAAGGTACCGTTTCCTTTGGTAATAGTGGTGAATTAAAAGTCATTGGAATAGGAGATATTAGAATCTCTGAAAAATTTGTGATAAAAAATGTGTTATTAGTAAAAGGAATGGCCTTCAATCTTTTAAGCGTTAGTCAACTATGTGACTCAGGGTATAGAGTTGAGTTCAACTCATCTCAATGTCTAGTTAAGCATAGTGAACTAAACACCAATGTTCTCATAGGCCATAGAAAAGAAAATATTTATCAAGTTGAACTATTTGGTGCTACTAATGTGTTTGCTAAGTGTCTCATGTCCAAAGAAGAGGAGACGTGGCTTTGGCACCGGAAACTCACTCACACCAACATGAAGAATATCAAAAATCTTTCAAAGAAGGAGTTGGTGCACGGATTGCCAAAGTTGAAGTTTCAAAAAGACAAAATATGTGATGCATGTCAAATGGGTAAGCAAACCAAAGCTACTCATAAAGGTAAAAATGTTGTAAGTACCTCAAATGCTTTAGAACTCATTCACATGGATTTATTTGATAGTAGTAAATAAATTTCTTTAAATGGTAGTAGATATTGCTTTGTGATTGTAGATGATTACACTAGATATACATGGGTGTTTTTCTTGAAACATAAGGATCAAACTCTAGATACCTTGATTGCTTTTTGTAATAGAGTAGAAAATGAAAAGGCTCATAAGATAAACAAAATAAGAAGTGATCATGGAGGTGAGTTTGAAAATGATAGATTCACAAGCTTTTGTATGGAAAAAGGCTACAAACATGAGTTTTCAACCCCTAGAACACCTCAACAAAATGGAGTTGTTGAGAGGAAAAATAGGGTGTTGCAAGAGGCCGCTAGGGGCATGTTAAATGAATATTCACTACATAGTTTCCTATGGGCCGAAGCAATTAATACGGCTTGTTATGTCCAAAATCGAACTTTAATACATAGGTTTCTAGGAAAAACACCTCATGAATTGTGGTTTGGTAAACAACCTACAATTAAGCATCTTAGAGTATTTGGTGTTAGGATCGATGATCGCGGCTAGAGGGGGGGTGTGAATAGCCGCCCCAAATCGTTCGTTTCTTTCTACAAATCAAGGTTAGCGCAACGGAAATAAACAATAGAAATGACAACGGAGAATAGCAAACCTCAACTCGTCGATGTAACGAGGTTCGGAGATGAAACTCCTACTCCTCGGCGTGTCCGTAAGGTGGACGAAGCCTATCAATCCGTCGGTGGATGAGTCCCCGGAGAACCGGCTAATAAATACTCCTTGTGGGTGGAGAAACCTCGCCACAATGTTTTACAAAAGCAATACAGGAGTAGAAAGCAGCAAGAAGCAAAATACAATACAAATGTATGAAACACCTTCGCTTACTTGCCTTCTCTTCGACTGGATGAAGCAGCAGCTTCTCGGATCCAACAACAACAGCAACAGCAACTGATCAGTTGATCCCAGCCGAGTGAAAGCTCACAAAAAGCTTCAGGAACGAAGAGCTCAGCAAAGCTCGCAGAAGAACTTGCAGCAGCAAGAAGAAACAGAGAGGAAGAAGAAGGAAGGAAGCAGTAGAAGCCCTCGATCTCCTTTTATAACCTGCACTGCACCTGCGATGAACAGAAGACAGAAGACTAGCCGTTGTGAGCCAACGAATAGTTCTGGACCGATCAGGCTGAAGCCTGATCGGTCCAGGGCACCTCTGATCGGTCCTGGTGACCGATCAGGCCCCAGTCTGATCGGTCCCCGGACCGATCCCACCTCTCTGTAAGAGAGGTGGCTGCGTCTCTGATCGATCATGGAGACTGATCAGACTCCCTGTTGATCGATCTCCAGACCGATCAGATGACTTACAGAACCCTTCTATTTGTTATCTGATCGGTCACCAGACCGATCAGATACTCAGGCGTATCGCTGGATCGGTCACCAGACCGATCCAGGTTTAGAGCTCCATCCCTAAACCCTAAATGGTCCTGAGAACGAGCTACCGAGTCCTCTCTTGACCTATTCCGGAGAACGAGCTACCGAGCCCTCTCCGACTTCATCCGGTCCAGAGAACGAGCTACCAAACCCTCTCTGACCACAGTCCGGAGAACGAGCTACCGAGCCCTCTCCGACTTTCCGTGCCAAGTCTCCAACTTGGTCTTCTCCGTGCCAAGTCTCCATACTTGGACTTTTCCCGTGCCAAGCTCCCTGCTTGGACTTTTCACCAGATGTCTGGTCAACCTTGACCCATATGGATTTCCCTTGCCTGGCTTCACTCACCAGGACTTCCAAACTGCCTAGCTTCACTCACCAGGACTTTCTCCAACTGCCTGGCTTCACTCACCAGGACTTTCACCTGACTTCACTCACCAGGATTTCCTGACTGCCTGGCTTCACTCACCAGGACTTTCCGAACTACCTAACATCCCAGTTAGGACTTCCCAGTCAAGTATCCGGTCAACCTTGACCTACTTGACTCTTCTTCATCCAACCTGATCAGACCCTGATCAGTATCTCTCCGCATGGACAACTGCACCTGCATTGTCCATGTCTACATATCTTTCTGTATTGTCAAACATCGAAACCATGACCAAGGTTTACGCTTGGTCAACTAGGTCAACCTTGACCTACTGAAAATTGCACCAACAATCTCCCCCTTTTTGATGTTTGACAATACCTTTAAGTTAGGCTAATCCAATAGCCTCAACTTTCTTCATGCCACTAGGTAATGAAACATAAGTTACAACCTTACATTCTCCTTCTAAGAAGGCAACCTCCTTCTTAGATAATGAAGGCCTAACTTAAACCCTTCATTCTCCCCCTATTGGCACACATCAACAAACTCTCCCCTTGAAGAGTAAGTTATCGTTGTTCACAACTTCATTTGTTGTGATCAACAAACTCTCCCACTAACTCCAATGTTCTTCCTTGAACATTCTCTAGACATTCTCTCCCCCTTTTTGATACACATCAAAAGGAGTAAATCAAGGTCAAGAGTTTCTTCCTAATGAAAGGCTCATACCTTTCATTGAAACCCTTAATTTCCCCCTTGACACTAGGGTCAACAATTAACTTAGTGATAATCTCATATCACTTAAGTCTTTTAGGAGTAAAAACTCCCCCTAATAGTCAACTCCCCTTAACTAATAGTTAAAATTCCCCCTAAAGGTCAACTCCCCCTTGATCATTGCACCAACAATGTCTTGGAGAGTTTCAACCCTTTAGAAATCCAAAACACCAACTTCATTGCTGAAATTTCAGAAATTTCAGACAGCACGGTCGAAACTGGCACGCCCTGATCGGTCACTAGACCGATCAGGTCTTCCCTGGATTGGTCACAGTGACCGATCCATAACTTCCTGGACCGATCAGACTCCCTTCTGATCGGTCCACAACCTCTGCTATCAGTTTCTGAATTTCCTTCCGAAATTCAGAAACCCCTACAAAATTCCAGAAAATTCCAGAAATTATAAAACTTTGAGGATACATTCCTCATAACATATACTATCAAGGAAAAATAGTTTTCTATGAAAATAACTTCCATTTTCAAAACTTGATACAAAGTTCGAAAAACTTTGAAATAGTTCAAGTTTAACTCAACTTTGTATCAACTTTCTCAATGATGAATGCTATCACTAGTAAAGCTTCATCAAGGTTTTTCAAATCAATTTTGAAATGATTTTAAACCATTTAATTTAGGACCACAATCTTAGGGCTAAATGTACATGACTTGTACACAAGCTTTCCCTATGATCCCCAATTAGAATTAGGCTCATCTAGGTACAAGAACTATGCACCTTGATCCTAACTCACAATCCTAATATCTCACACACATCTAAGGTGTATCAAACACATCCAAGTCAATTTTGATGTGAGATATGAGTTTAGGTTATCTTAGGCTAAGGTCTCATGCATTTTCTAAACATCAATTTGATCTCCATATCAAAATGTGTTTTTAACCTTAAATCAATTTCATTGATTATAAATGCAAGAAATGATGACATGGCATAAAATGATATCATACATAATAACATGTGCCAATGTCATGATGTCATGGTATAAAGTGTGAAACTTAAATAAAGCATGACATTTAAACTAACCTAAGCATTATCATGACATTTTAAATGATCATAAAACAAATATGATGTCATGACATGGCATATGGCAAACAATATATGGCAAATAGCACATAAAGGTATAGAAAATACCTAATTCTAGCCTTAGTTGCCATTTTTTATAATTTTGATCATTTCGCCATAAATTCTATATTTCTAAGTGTAATAGACCTAAAATCATATCCTCAAGACTTTTAGATCACTATGTGCCAACTAGATTGACTCTAGAAAATTCCTCAAATGTGGTTGGCACATCCTCATTATCTTAGGAATAATTTTCCTTTCATTTTCAAGGCTTGATTAGACCTTGAAAATTCCTAAAGTGCCACCTTTTGTCATGATTAGGTTAACTACCTATTCAAGTAAGGTTGGCACACCCTAACTCATCTAGCGTGATGAAATCACGCTCCTAGGAACCCAATACCTATTTGAGCTCATTGGGTTCACTAAATATTCACTAGGGATGACTTCCCTAGCAACCCTCCTAATGACCCTCTTAGGCTTTAAAGCCTTGGCCATTTGGGACTCATCAAAATCAACTCTAGGGGTGACTCCCCTTGTGACCTTGGTGATGGTCTTCCTAGCCCTAGATTTTGTTCCATAATCGAATGGAACATTGTGATAAGTGGGCTTGACCACTTGGAACTTAGGTTTGTGACCCAAACCTTTCATGTCCTTGGACTTGGGTTTTTGACCCCTAGACCCTAGAGTCAAATCCTTAAGAGCCTTTTCTAGAGAGTCAAGTCTTGACCTCAAGACTAGATTTTCTTTCTCTAATACCTCAAGCTTTAATTTATCATTTTTCTTTGAGGTATTCCTAGGCATGTGTCTAGTTGATTTGGGATTCCTATCTAGGTTATCCTTAACCTTAGATGAGTTGATCCTAGGGTTGACTTTCCTAGTGTTATCCTTATCTAGGTTCACATGTTTGGCACCTAAGCATGTGTATCGATTTCTATAATTATCATGCTTATCATTATTGTCAATTGCAATCAAACTACTAGCATGCATCTTACTAGTATTGCAATAATGTGCCTTAGAGATTACCTTAGGGTTTTCCTTAGCTCCCCCTATCGATGTGCTCGGTCTCTTGTCCTTGTGAGGTTGCCTCCCCCTCGGACATTGACTCCTATAGTGTCCCCTTCGCTTGCATTGGAAGCACACCACGTGCTCCTTGCCCTTGCGTGTTGGGACTCCGGCTTCCTTGACCTTTGGCGCCGGTGGAGTCTTTCTAACCCTCTTTGGACACTTACTCTTGTAATGTCCATACTCCCTACACTCAAAGCACATTATGTGTAATTTATTTGAAATTGAAATGCTTGAGTTACCTAGGGTTGAGGATGGATGAAGATTTTCTTCTTCATCCCTTCCGGAGGTAGAAGCTTCTTCCTCTTGCTCCATTCTTGAAGAAGAACTCTCCTCCTCTTTTTCCTTAGATGTTGAGTAGCCCTCAACTTCTAATTCCTCTCCTCCATGATGTGAGCTACTTAGCTCACTTGACTCCTCTTCATGGCTTGAAGTGGAGTTCCCCTCATGGAACTTAGCCAAGTTGTTCCACAACTCCTTGGCATTGTTGTATCCACCTATCTTACATAGAATGTCATTAGGTAATGAGAATTCAAATACTTTCATTACCTCATCGTTGATTGTGGAATGGTGGATTTGTTCCCTTGTCCACTTCTTCTTCTCGAGTGGTTTTCCTTCCTTATCCATTGGAGGCTTGAAACCTAATTGAACACAACTCCAATTTTCAAGGTTAGTCATAAGAAAATACCTCATTCTTACCTTCCAATACGCGAAGTCGTCACGATCGTAGAAGGGTGGAATGGTGATGTCTTCTCCGAGTTGATCCATCTCTAGCTTGTGCTCCCTCGGGTGTTAATCCGGCGAAGAGCGATCTCGCTCTGATACCACTTGTTAGGATCGATGATCGCGGCTAGAGAGGGGGGGTGTGAATAGCCACCCCAAATCGTTCGTTTCTTTCTACAAATCAATGTTAGCGCAGCGGAAATAAACAATAGAAACGACAACGGAGAATAGCAAACCTCAACTCGTCGATGTAACGAGGTTCGGAGATGAAACTCCTACTCCTCGGCGTGTCCGTAAGGTGGACAAAGCCTATCAATCCATCGGTGGATGAGTCCCCAGAGAACCGGCTAATAAATACTCCTTGTGGGTGGAGAAACCTCGCCACAATGTTTTGCAAAAGCAATACAGGAGTAGAAAGCAGCAAGAAGCAAAATACAATACAAATGTATGAAACACCTTCGCTTACTTGCCTTCTCTTCGACTGGATGAAGCAACAGCTTCTCGGATCCAACCACAACAGCAACAGCAACTAATCAGTTGATCCCAACCGAGTGAAAGCTCACAAAAAGCTTCAGGAACGAAGAGCTCGGCAAAGCTCGCAGAAGAACTTGCAGCAGCAAGAAGAAACAGAGAGGAAGAAGAAGGAAGGAAGCAGTAGAAGCCCTCGATCTCCTTTTATAACCTGCACTGCACCTGCGATGAACAGAAGACAGAAGACTAGCCGTTGTGAGCCAACGGCTAGGGCCAGACCGATCAGGCATCACCCTGATCGGTCCCTGATCGGTCCCCAGACCGATCCCAGCTCTCCCAGCTCTCTCACAGACAGAGAATCGCACTCGTCTCTTGATCGATCGATCGTGGAGACCGATCAGGCATACACCTGATCGGTCCCTGGATCGATCAGGAGCTTCTTTCTTCACTTCTGATCGTCACCTGATCGGTATCAGGGACCGATCAGTACTCCACAGTATGCTACTCCCTAAACCCTAAATGGTCCTGAGAACGAGCTACCGAGTCCTCTCTTAACCTAGTCCAGAGAACGAGCTACCAAGCCCTCTCCGACTTTGTCCGGTCCAGAGAACGAGCTACCGAGCCCTCTCTGACCACAGTCCGAAGAACGAGCTACCGAGCCCTCTCCGACTTTCCATGCCAAGTCTCCAACTTGGTCTTCTCCGTGCCAAGTCTCCATACTTGGACTTTTCCCGTGCCAAGCTCCCTGCTTGGACTTTTCACCAGATGTCTGGTCAACCTTGACCCATCTGGATTTCCCTTGCCTGGCTTCACTCACCAGGACTTCCAAACTGCCTAGCTTCACTCACCAGGACTTTCTCCAACTGCCTGGCTTCACTCACCAGGACTTTCACCTGGCTTCACTCACCAGGATTTCCTGACTGCCTGGCTTCACTCACCAGGACTTTCCGGACTGCCTAACATCCCAGTTAGGACTTCCCAGTCAAGTATCCGGTCAACCTTGACCTACTTGACTCTTCTTCATCCAACCTGATCAGACCCTGATCAGTATCTCTCCGCATGGACAACTGCACCTGCATTGTCCATGTCTACATATCTTTCTGTATTGTCAAACATCGAAACCATGACCAAGGTTTACGCTTGGTCAACTAGGTCAACCTTGACCTACTGGAAATTGCACCAACATTTGGGTGTAAGGTCTATATTCTAAACACTAAGGATCACTTGGGAAAGTTTTCCGCTAAGGCGGATGAGGGAATTCTTGTAGGTTACTCAAGTCATAGCAAGACATACCGAATTTACAACAAAAGATCAAAACTAGTTGAAGAATCACTAAATGTTGTATTTGAAGAAAATGCTTCTTTAAACTCTATAAGAACAAACGATGAAGAATTACAATTTGAGTTAGAGAAACTAACACTAAATGAGGTAAATCATCAAGGAGAAGAAAATCTAGAAAGTGATGGTGAGAAAAATGAACCTTTGCCACTTGAACCCGAATTTATAACAAATCAAGACTCAAGACCTACTAGGATTCATGTAAATCATCCCTTAGATCAAGTAGTAGGAGACATTACTCAAGGAGTGAGAAATCGATCTTACTTTAGAAATGAAGGAAGTCAAGTTGCCTTAATATCTCAAATAGAACCAAAAACCATTGATGATGCCTTGTTTGATCCGGATTGGATTTTAGCAATGCAAGATGAATTATCTCAATTTGAGAGAAGTCAAGTTTGGGATTTAGTTCCTAGGCCTGCCAACAAATCAATTATTGATACAAAATGGGTCTTTAGGAACAAACTTGATGATAAAGGGATAGTGGTGAGAAACAAAGCTAGATTGGTCGCTAGGGGTTTCAATCAAGTAGAAGGGTTGAACTATGATGAAACTTATGCACCCGTAGCAAGATTGGAGTCAATTAGAATGATGTTGGCCTTTGCCGCCCACAAGGGGTTCAAATTATACCAAATGGATGTAAAATTAGCATTTTTAAATGGTGTTATAAAATAAGAAGTCTATGTTGAGCAACCACCGGGATTTGAAAATTTGGAGTGTCCAAACCATGTATATAAGCTTAAAAAGGCCTTATATGGGCTAAAACAAGCTCCCCGGGCTTGGTATGAACGGTTGTCAACCTTTCTAGTATCGAAAGGGTTTCATAGAGGAAAAATTGATCCCACTTTATTCTTGAAAAATAGTGGTAATGATATATTTGTGGCCCAAGTATATGTAGATGACATCATTTGTGGTTCCACAAATAAAGATTTTCTAAATGAGTTCATTAATCACATGGAGAGTGAATTTGAAATGAGTTTGGTTGGTGAGTTGACATTTTTCCTAGGATTACAAATTAAGCAAACAAAAGAGGGCATTTACATTCATCAATCTAAATATGTCAAAGAGCTATTTAAGAAATTTGGAATGGAAAATGCAAAGGAAATATCTACTCCCATGGCCACAAATACTAAGTTGGATAAAGATATTGAGGGGAAAGAGGTTGACTCCAAGGTGTATCGTAGTGTTATAGGAAGTCTTCTCTATCTCACGGCTAGTAGACCCGATATACTTTTTGCCGTAGGTATATGTGCGAGGTATCAATCATGTGCCAAGGAGTCACATTTGAGTGCCGTTAAGCGAATTCTTCGTTATCTCAAGGGGACTCAAAATGTTGGCCTTTGGTATCCTAGAATAGAAACTTTTGACCTAGTGGGCTATACCGATTCCGATTATGCCGGATGCAAATTGGATCGCAAAAGTACTAGTGGTAGTTGTCAATTTCTAGGATCTTCTCTAGTAAGTTGGTCAAGTAGAAAACAACATTGTGTAACTCTCTCCACAACTGAAGCGGAGTATATTGTCATGGGAGAGTGTGTATCACAATTATTGTGGATGACTCATACTCTAGAGGACTATAAACTTACCTATAGCAATGTTCAAGTTCTTTGTGACAATGTGAGTACGATCAATTTGACCAAAAATCCTGTTCATCATTCAAGAACGAAACACATAGAAGTTAAACATCATTTTATTCGTGATCATGTAACTCGAGGTGATATCATTTTGAATTATGTTGGGTCAAAGTCAAACTTAGCCGACATCTTTACTAAACCTCTTCCTAAAGTTGAATTTAGCTTTCTTAGAAGAGAATTGGGAATGTGTTGTATTGATTAAATCAAATCCTCCATGGTCACTTTATAGGTAAAGCTTTTAGGTTCTTCACCTTAATTTTTGTCTCTCACAAACACATAGGGTTGTCCTCTTTGTGTAATTTAGATGGGGGTGAGAGGTTAGGAACATTTATCTTGGTCATAATGCTTGTTATGATGCATTAAGTTGGTCAAGAAAAATGATTTTCACATAAAACATTCATTTGTCCAATCATAGGGAAAGCAAGTGTACAACTCATGTGCCCATTGCCCTACGATTATGATTGGAAATTTTCAATTTACCATATAAAAACTTACTTCTGAAACATTGGTTGAAGTATGTTATTAGATGGGGATTATTATGAAACAGGTAGATACAAACTTCCTCATATCTTTGAAGTTTTCAATAATTTGTGATTTTGTGTAAGTTTTCACTAAGGCGAGTTCATTTTTATTAAACTTTATTTTTCATTGATAATATGGGACATATATAGTGTCTATGCAAAATTTCATGATTTTTGGAGTAATGTACAATTTTCTGTTTTTTTTCGAATCTGGGTTCTGAAAGTTCTTAAGAAGTGCAGCAATATTAGGCTTCCCAATCGATTGGTCAATCGATTGGGAGGCTCGCACTCGATCACAGAAGGCATCTGAATCGATCCATGGATCGATTCAGAGTGCCTCAATCGATCGTTGGATCGATTGGGACGCCGATTCGATTTTCACAGTACGCATCTGAATCGATCAATGGATTGATTCGAAGCTCGTCAATCGATCGTTGGATCGATTGAGACGCCGATTCGATTGTTCACAGAAGGCGTCTGAATCGATCAATGGATCGATTCAACCGTTTGTTCGATTCTCACAGAAGCCTCATGAATCGATCTACCGATCGATTCACTTGTTCTCAATCGATCGGTCGATCGATTGAGAATTTCGAACCCATATTAAAACCCTAAATCAAATGGTTCTCGAATCGATTCACTTAATCTCACCTCCTCCTTTTCTCTCTCTCGACCACAGTCCTGCCCCAGGCGATTTTCCAGGCGATTCTTCCGCCTATCTCGCTCGTTCCCTCCGACGAGTTTCTCCGACGAAGGGAGCTCTTCCACCTGTCTTCCGGTTCTGCTCCTTCTCTCTCGGCGAGCGGGCAGTGTTCTCTCGTGTCTCCGTGATGCAGACCACAATGAGGACTCAAAACCCTAACCCTAAGTAAAGTTCTTAACACTTTTTCTAAGTGTTTTTCTTTGGTTATTGCTCTTATCTTTGACCTAATCCATGTGTGTCTTGTGTGTTTTTGTTTTCTCCTCATGCATTGCATTACGTATTCTGTTCTTGCATTTGTCTTGCCCTCTCTGTTCCGCTGCAAAACCCTTGCTACCTCTCATTCTTTTGTATTTCTTTTTCAATAGAAAGAAACGAAAAGTGCGTGAATCGGGCGAAGGATCGTCCGTTCCTCCATCCCGTCCTCAACCTCCCACTGATCCTAGGTTTCCTAATGCTGCATTGCAACAAAACTTTAGCAAATATACTTTCAAACTAATCACCCCTAGGTCTATTGATCTCCAGTACTATAGGGTTTCCTGTTTTGATACATACAACCGGTTCAAGCACTACAAGCTTGACTCTTTGTTAACATGTAAAAGCGGTATCAATGTCGCTCTTGTCTCCAAATTCTATAATAATTTACACACTTCTGATGGTGTAAATTATCGAACTCGCGTTGCAAAACGGAGCTTGGACTTCTCTTATGAGATTCTTAAGTCTTTTCTTGGTTGTCTACCATCCGAAAATGACTTTGTATTTTATTCTACTCTTCCTGATGCGTTGCCACAACCTTTTGAGCATATCAACATTGCCTCCATGCATCAGTTCCTTTATGGTCGTCCTCGTCCGGATGGGCCGGATGCTCAGGTTCAAAAATTCTCCTCTCTTGAATTATCGGCTAAGAATGCCGCTTTGTTCAAAGTCATAGTTAATTGCCTTTTTCCCTTTGTCTCTCGTGCCTTGGCCGTCCTTCGCCCTACTCACATGTTCGCTCTATATGCCATCCATCATTCCCTGGACATCAACATCGCCTTGAACATCTTTCATTGCATCATTCATTTTACCCAGCCCGTGCAGCAGACGATACATATGCCTTTCGGGCATCTTATCACAGATTGGCTGGAGTCCCAGAAGATAGATGTCTCCCGGGGACGGCTAGAGCACATGACCATGGCTTATTCTCGGATTTCTTCCCGCTCTTTCAAGAAGACGGGCTTGATTGGTGGTCCAGCTAGAGTTCGATGGATCGATGGCCGTGCTTTTGGTGAGGGACCCCGGGCTCGCCACAGGGGGGATGCACAGGCCTTGGTCCCTGCGGCGGATGATGCTAAGGAGGATATTCCCGAGCCGGCTTCTCCGACTTTTGAGGAGACGGTTTCCACTCGCCTTGAGGAGCTGACCCTGGAGGTAGCCAGCCTGCGTACCACGATGGATACTGTGGTCCAGCAGCATACTTCGATGCAGGCGACTATGGATACCGTGGTCCAGCAGCAGACTTCGATGCAGGCGACTCTGGATACATTAGTGGACTTAGTGGGCTCGTGGGTGACGGTTCACCCGTCTCAGTCTGGTCCATCCACCGCCCCTGTTCCCCCTGCTGAGGATGTCCCTGATCCTAACTCTGCGGCGGTTCCTGCTCCGGCTACTACATCCGCTCTAGTTGCTGATCCTGATCCCACTCCTCTGGGAGACGAGCTTATCGAGTTTTATGTTCCTGTGTGATATGTTTTTATTTGTTGTATGGATGGTTGTTCTGGAGTCCCTTTTGTGAACTCTCTTTCATTTTGAATGTATGATATACTTTTATGATAAGCTCTCCTTTTGGTTCTACATTTCAGTGTTGTTATGTTCTGTTGATATATGTGTGTTTTAGGGGGAGCACTCCTCAGATTTATCGTATTTGCTTTGTGCACTTATTGAGGGGGAGTTATTTGTTTTTCATTTTTGACAAAGGGGGAGATCTATGTTGAAGTTCATGCTTATTGCTTATGTTTATCTCAGTAGCTTATTGCTTATGCTTATCTCAGTAGCTTATTGCTTATGCTTTTCTCAGTAAATTAAAATCAAGCTTACTGCAATTATGCAATTATTATTTCAGCAAGCTACAATCATAATTTATCATTGTATTGGAAACTAGCCTAAACTTAAATAGATTGTCAAACATCAAAAAAGGGGAGATTGTTGGTGCAATCATGCCCTGGAAGTTTCAATGTGTTGACAATTATTTAAGTTTAGGTTAATACGGTGGAACTAACATGCATTGTGAGTTTGCAGGAGGAGTTTCTTGCATGTCAGAAGACCAGATGCAAGAGAAGTCCAAGAAGGTCGAGGACTGGATTCTTGGCAAAAAGAGTTCTTGCAGGTCAGAAGACCAGATGCAAGGCAAGAGAAGTCCAAGAAGGTCGGGGACCGGATTCTTGGCAAGAGAAGCTCCTGCAAGTCACAAGATTATGTGTGTGTTAGGCTCACTGTCAGAGATCGACTGGTAAATCGATTCAGACATGGTTGTGCGGCAGATTGCCTCTGAATTGATCAGCCAATCGATTGAAGGTAAGTCAATCGATTAGCTGATCGATTGGTAAGGTTCTGCGCAGCACAGAATGCGTCTGGATCGATCAGCCGATCGATTCAAGGTAATGAATCGATCGGCCGATCGATTCAAGGTACTGAATCGATCGGCCGATCGATTCGTGAACATTCTGTGTGAAGCACAAAATCGTTCTGAATCGATCAGCCGATCGATTCAAGGGATTGAATCGATCGGCCGATCGATCCATGAATATTCTGTACGAAGCACAGAATCGTTCTGAATCGATCAGCTGATCGATTCAAGGGATTGAATCGATCGGCCGATCGATCCATGAACATTCTGTGCGAAGCACAGAATCGTTCTGAATCGATTAGCCGATCGATTCAAGGTATTGAATCGATCGGTCGATCGATTCATAAAGCTACGATTTCACAAGAAGTCTGGATCGATTCAAAATCTGTCCCAATCGATCCAAGCTCAATGAAAGAATCTACGTCGTTGATCTTGACGCGATAACTTCCAACGGATACTTTTGAATCGATTGGGATATAATCTCAATCGATCCACGGCGACGGCAGCGTGAGAAACGGCTAGTTTTTCTCAACGTTTAAAACACGGGAAGAAACTGGAAAACATATACAGAACGAAAAACATACTGTTCCATTGCTCTCTAAGTCTTTTGAAAGCTCTCAAGTGATCAAGATTCAAGAAAAGGTGTTAAAGCTCCTCTCCACTACTTACTGAAGTCTCACCTGCAAAGAAGAAGCCGGTTAAAGCTTGTAATCCTTCTCTTCTTCTTCTTTGTAGTGCCTGTCTGTGATATTTACTTTGGAGAGAAGGGAGAGTTGTATTTCTGTTAAGGTTTCTCCACCTTCGGTGTGATTCCGAGAAGGAGGGTTTTTGATAGTGAAAGAGTGTGAGTGGTGTGGATCCTTGGACTAATCACCTCCTTGAGGAGGTGGATACCAAGTAAATACCGGAGTTAGCATTGCCTTCAGATTTCCGCTGTGCAAAACAAAGTTGGTCAGAAAAGAAGTGAGTCATTCACCCCCCCCCCCCCCTCTAGCTCAACCGATCCTAACAAGAATCAGTAAGTTTAGCTTCTTTTAATTTGAAGCATGCAGTTTTAGTTTTGTTTGTTTATTGATTAGTTTATTGAGCATGATTAGCTTTATCTTCCAGCATGCAATTTTATCCTTGTATAGCATGATTCCTAGTATAGCATGATTAGCTATTAGAATTACATGAGTAGATTCCTTAGCTTTTCCTTGCTATTAGTTTGACATGAGCAGTTATGTTTATGCTTTACTTTCTTTTAGAGCATATAGTTTCTAGTTCTTTCTGTATACATGCATATTCGTGTTTTTGTGAGTTAGATAGGGCTTACTAAGCAAATTTTGCTTATAGATTGCACTTCCTCTTACTGCAGATAAAGGAAAGAAAAAGATTTAGCAAGGAGGGCGACAAGGTGGTGCGGATGGTGTGTGAAGCCAGGACTGTGGGAGAGATCTGGGAAATTGAGTCGTACTTTATGATTTATGTCAATTGAGATTGTTTAAGGAGTTGAGTCTTATTTTTCTGATGTTGCTAATTGAGTCTATTCCGCATTGTTAATTTGGTTGTTTCCACTGTTGGAGCTTTATTCATTTACTATTGCTAGAGTAGTTTTTTTAAGTTGTTGTCTTATTACTGCGTGGTTGTGAAGTATATATACCAGCCGCATGTGGCTGATGGTTTATTATTTGCATGTATTGATGAATTTGGTCACCGGTACAGGGGAGATTTTGTCGAAATTTTTCGGTAGGGATTCCTTGTGGTTTTGATCATACCGGTTAAGTAGAGTTAGTAGTTAAGTAACGGTCATCCTTAGAGAGTAGTAGTAGTAAGAAGGGTGGTTGTTACAGACCGAGTGTGCAGGAAAAGTCCAGATAGGTCGACGGACTGACCTGATGTCTGGCACAAAGCCCAGCTAGGTCGACGGGTCTACCGGATAGCTGGCATGAAGTCCAAACGGGTCGACGGGCTGACCAGATATTTGGCACGAAGTCCAGCTAGGTCGACGGGCTAACCGGATAGCTAGCACGAAGTCCAGACGGGTCGAAGGGCTGACCTGATGTCTGGAAGGTAAGTAAAGGTATGTCACTGGAGGGGAGTGACTGTGAGGACGCGTTCCTGGGAAGGGAACTTAGGCGCCGATCTGACTTAGAACTATTTCGGAACTCTAAGTCAAGATCTTGACTAGATTCCGGTCTCGGAGAGATGAAATCTAATTAACACTATTTCTGTTCATTATAACTATGCTAATAATCTGTTTTGCAAGAGATATAAGTGCACCTCGGACTAACGTTTTCTTGCAGGAAGGAAGCTGTTGGAAATTAAGGTCCGGGCGCCCGGGAGGTGTCCGGGCGCCCGGGAGGTACCCGGGCACCCGGAGGCGAAAACTTATCCCCAACGTCGCTGTGCCACGTGGAGTTCACTAGTTGGCTCGGCTACGTCATGGTCGAGGCACCCTGAAGGTTCCAGGCACCCCGAACCTCCTATATAAGGAGGGTCAAGGCTGAAGCTCCATAATCAACTCAGAATCTACTCTTTTATGCTCCTGCGACGCTGTGAAAGTTCTCCGACAAAGTTCTTTCTTTTCCTGTCTTATTTTTCATAATTGTCGGTATTTCCTTTCTATCACTTTAATACTTAATCT
Organism: Zingiber officinale; assembly: GCF_018446385.1. Classification (NCBI taxonomy): domain Eukaryota; kingdom Viridiplantae; phylum Streptophyta; class Magnoliopsida; order Zingiberales; family Zingiberaceae; genus Zingiber; species Zingiber officinale. The sequence continues at coordinate 23,003,829 of NC_055989.1, forward strand.
TTGTAATCAATATTCGAATTGCTAGTGAATTGCCCAACGAAAGCACCCTTATGTGCGGGCCTTGGAGTAGGAGTCGACAAAGGCTCTGAACCAAGTAAATTGACTTTGTTAGTCGTGCTCTCTCTTTTTATTTTCCGCTGCGTACTCGTACTCAAAATTTTTTATCGATATTCACCCCCCCTATCGAAATTCATGATCCAACAGTAAGTACTTTAGAAAGTCTTTTCTCTGCTTTTGAATTACATGAGTCTCAGTGCATGGGACAAAGAAAAGGACTGAGTCAAAACATTGCCCTGAAGGGAAGAACTAATGATTCAGACTTCGAATAATCAATTGATGAAAACGAAGTAGCACTAATGATAAGGAAGTTCAATAAATTTATTAAGTCTAACAAATTTAAATCGTAGACAAAGAGGGATTACCGAAAAAAAGAAAGGTTTGATGCTACAACTGCAATGAAGAAGGGCACATCAAGGATGACTGTCCAAAATTGAAGAAAAGGGATAAGGAAAAAGAAAAGTACAAAAGACCAACATCCTCCAAACACAAGACCCTGAAGGCAACATGGGATGATTCATCTGTTGGATTGTGAATTTGCTAGAGGGAGGTGAATAGAGATTAAAAAATTTAGCGAGAGTACGCAGCGGAATAAACACGAAAACAACAATGCTAACACAAGTAATTTTTACTTGGTTCAGAGCCTTCGGCGACTCCTACTCCAAGACCTGCACTCTTTGAATGCTTTCGTTGGACAATTCACTAGCAATTTGAAAAGTTGATTATAAAAGTAAGGTACATAAATGCTAGTAAAAATAATACCGACAATAATTTAGAAGAAAAAAAACAACACTTGTCGGAGAGCCTTCGCAGCGTCGCAGGAGCACAGCAGAGCAATCGATGGGAGATCTTGTCATTTGTTGTTCTTTGCTCCAGGCCTCACCCTCCTTATATAGGAGGCTCAGGGCACCCTGATCCCTTCCGGGCGCCTGGAGTATGACGTAACTCATCCACACATGAAGCTCCATGTGGCGACGTGGCTGGGGATAATTTTTTGCATTCGGGGCGCCCAGACCTTTGTTTTTTCAGCAACCTGCAAAAAACATTAATCCGAGGCAAAATGCAAAACTACCCTGCAAAACAAAGTGTTAGCATAGTTAAGTTATAAGAGTAATAAAAGTAGTAGTTAGGTTCCGTCTCCTCGAGACCGGAATCTAGTCAAGATCTCAACTTAGAGTTTCCGAAATGGATCTAAGTTGGATCGACGCCTAATGTTCCCTTCCCGAGAACGCATCCTCATAGTCACTCCCCTCCAATGACTTACTTCAACTTACCTGCCAGACGTCCGGTCAGCCCTTCGACCTATCTAGACTTCATGCCAGCTATCCGGTCGACCCTTTGACCTAGCTGGACTTCGTGCCAAACGTCTGGTCAGCCGGTCGACCCGTCTGGACTTTTGCCAACTATCCGATCAGCCCATCGACCTAGCTGAACTTCGTGCCAGACGTCAGGTCAGCCCGTCTGGGTTTCTCCTGGACACTTCATAGAAGTGTTAGATCAATATGAAACTAACTTAACCTACTTTGTCATTCATCAAAACTGAGTTAGACCATTAGTACTAACCGCACCAACAATGTCCCCCTTTTTGATGCAATGATCACCCGGGTTAAGTTAGTAAAAAATATGCAAGTGAACAATGAATGATAAGGCAAGTAAACAACTTGGGTTTTTAAGTTAGTTTTTTAAGTTAGTCTTATTTGGTATTTTGTTGATTTGTTTTCGTTGATTTGTTTTAACTAACTTAAATCACCTAACCCTCTCCCCTTTAACATTCATCAAAAAATAACACAGAAAAATAAGGGAAGTAAAAAGCATCCAAGAATTAAAGTCAGATTGACTTGGGGGAGTCTAAAGTAGAAAACATAGAATATTTTATTTAAAACCTTAGCTTTTAGTTTTCTAAAAAATAACTAAGTTTTAAACTTTAGACAGATAATTTTTGAAAGATAACTTTGTAAAAATTTTGAGTAATTTTTAAAGATAAAATTGCAATTTTAACCTAATTTTTCGAAATAAGCTTTGCAAATTTAAAATATAATTTTCAAATATAGCATTTTTTTTACAAAAGGGAGATTATTAAGGATAAGTCTAATTTTCAAATCAAACTAAGTAAAATTTTCAAGACTAAGTTTGTAAAATCTAACTTTTTAAATCAATTTTCAAAACTATGTTTGGAAAATCCAACTTTCAAAACAAATTTTAAAATTAAGTAAAATTTATTTTCAAAACCAAGTTTGTAAAATCAATTTTCAAACATATGTTTTCAAAAAAAAAAAATTGGATCCATAAAAAGTTAGTTTAAAATCAAATTAAGAAAATATTTTTCAAAAGCAAATTTCAAAAGTAATGGAAAATAAGTATGAAAAATAATTAATCCCCCCCTGAACCTGACATCATAAAAACTGTCTAACCAATTAGTTACTTACTAACTGTTAAAGGACAGCAGCTTTCACTTGGTTAGTCAAGTTAAGTCATTTGTAATTAGTTAGTGTTTGGCTAAGCTAAATGACTTAACCTGATTGATGCTTGTTTTGTATTTAATGCCCAAACTTATATCGATGCAGTGAAATAAGCATCTTAAGTCCAGGCAATCTGTCTATGCATCTCACCCCGTTCTATGTTCGACAATCACAAACAAGGTAGTCATAGTGTGTTGGTGAGATGCTCAAATTCTAGTCCTATAGGAACATGCTTTCTAAGGGATTGACCTAGTCTAAGGCTAAAATTGTTTTTGAAATTCTAAAAATGGGAAGTTTTGAAAGTTTTAACCTAGAATTTAAAAACACTATTTTTGAAAATAATTTTTTGTAATTTAAGAGTCCTAGTCTATTAAACACATCAAGATAAGTCAATGTCGGAGTTGAGATATAACTAAGTCGAAGTAAATCAGAATAGCATAAGTCAATATCTAAGTCAAAATACAACGGTCATGATAAAATACAAATAGTGATGATCAAGTCTATTGGGATGATGAGGAGGGTGGCCCGGTCTCCAAGGAACGTAACAACTCTATCAACTCAGTATGACGGGTTCGGTCATCCTCTCGGGAGCTGGATAGATCACGTCGAAGGTCGGAGATCTCCTGTCTCACGTCTCGTCGCAAGTCAAAGACCTCCTGCCGCATCTCCCGTCGTAGGTCGGTGACCTCCTGCCGCATGCCTCGATGAAAATCGGAGACCTCCTGACGAAGACTCGTCATGGATAGCTCGAGTCTGGCAACACGGTCGCCTAGAGTGCGAGGAGCGGGATGTGGTGCTCGGCCTGGAGGTGGAGGTGGTACCGGGGTCGGAGCGTCCTCGCCGAATAGCACGACCATAAACTCATCCTTCTCTGCCTCCTCCTAGGCATCTGGGTCCAGCTGGTGTTGTGCCCCCCTTCGCCAAGATAGGACACCCTCATCATCTATATGGATACCTCCTAGAGAGAAGTTCCTAGATCCTAGGACGTCGAACTCAGTCATGACTCGGATATTGCCTCGGGTGACATCAATACGTAAGGAGGCGAAATATGCCATCAAAATGTGACAGTACGGCATGTGAACTCAAGCGCTGGTGGTGACTCCAACTGAGTAGATAATAGTTTGAAAGATATGTAAACTAATATCTATGTCTAATCTATGGCAAAGGGCATACAGGAGAAAAAAATGAAATGGGTGCATCATTGCTATGTCGCGAGTGGTCAATGGCAAGATGCAGAATACTAAAACCCTATAGAGTACATAGTCGTGAACTCGAAGGGATACTGACCTAAACACAGTCAGAGTGGGTACTCCCTCCCCCCCCCCCCCCCCCAAAAATACGAATAAATCGTATCCAGAGTAATGTGCGAGTAAGGATCACCAAATGATAGATCCCTAGGAGGATAGCACTGAAAAGTGCGCTTAGATGGTCGTAGTGTAGGGTTTAAGTTAGGCCTTCATTATCTAAGAGGGAGTTTGCCTTCTTAGTGGGAGAATGTAGGGTTTAACTTACGCTTTCATTACCTAGTGGCATGAAGGAAGTTGAGGCTATGAGAATTAGCCTAACTTAAATGAGGTATTGTCAAACATCAAAAAGGGGAAGATTGTTGGTGCAATATCCCTCAGGTCAAGGTTGACATGGTTGACCAAGCTTGAGTCTTGGTTTGGGTTTCGATGTTTGACAATACAAGACTTCGATGATATGGACAAGTGCATGTGTAGTTGTTCATTTGGGGAGATTGGTTGGTGCAATTCCCCTCTGATCAGGGTCTGATTAGGTTGGTTGAAGAAGAGTCAAGTAGGTCAAGGTTAACCAGATACTTGACTGGGAAGTCCTAACTGGGATGTTAGGCAGAAGGAAAATCCTGGTGAGTGAAGTCATGTGAAAGACCTAGTGAGTGAAGCTAGGCAGCTTGAAAGTCCTAGTGAGTGAAGCTAGGCAGTTTGAAAGTCCTGGTGAGTGAAGCCAGGCAGAAGGAAAATCCTGGTGAGTGAAGCCAGGTGAAAGACCTAATGAGTGAAGCTAAGCAGTGAGGAAATCCTAGTGAGTGAAACTAGGTGAAAGTCCTGGTGAGTGAAGCCAGGCAGAGGAAAATCCTGGTGAGTGAAGCCAGGTGAAAATCCTAGTGAGTGAAGCTATGTGAAAGACCTGGTGAGTGAAGCCAGACAGAAAAGAAGTCCTAGTGAGTGAAGCTAGGCAGAAGGGAAGTCCTGGTGAGTGAAGCCAGGCACGGGAGAAATCTAGATGGATCAAGGCTGATCAGACATCTGGTGTTGGAAAGTCCAAGTAGGTCAAAGGGATTGACCAGATACTTGGCACGAGGAGAAAAGTCCAAGTAGGTCAAAGGGATTGACCAGATACTTGGCAAAAGGAGAAAAGTCCAAGTGGGTCAAAGAGATTGACCGGACACTTGGTGAGGGAGTCCTAGCAGGTCAAGGGTGACCGGATGCTAGTCATGATGAACCAACAGGTCATGGATAGACCGAATGTTTGTTTGGGGGCTTGGGACTTAGTTTTGGACAAAAACCAACCTCTGGATCGATCAGCCGATCGATTGGTTGATGCCCAATCGATCGACCGATCGATTGGGAAGGTCCCCGCGACAAGCCTCGAGTGGGCAAGTCGCAGAGCGCACAGAACGCCTCTGGATCGATCGACCGATCGATCCAGAGCTCCCAATCGATCAGTGGATCGATTGGGAGATAGCGATGTTGCGCGATAAGCCCTGGATCGATCAGCCGATCGATCCAGGCAATTCTTGAGAGCACAGAGGCGCTCTGGATCGATCGGCCGATCGATCCAAAGCCTCCCCGATCGATTGGGAGCAATCCAATCGATCGGGATCCGACCGTTGGTGCAGATAAAGGCCGTTGGCGTGCGTCTTCTTCGGTAGTTCTTTCGGTCCCAACACGTAGCTCTAAAAAGGTCTCGATAATGGTAGGGGATAGCGTGATATCAGTACCAGATACCCTAGTAGTGTAAGTAAGATCATCTACCCTAACTAAGTTGTTGTAAAATTCAGCACATAAACTTATGTTTACTGAACTGGTACAGTAAACAAGGTTCTATAAGTTATAATGGTTAATGACTTCTACAGACGGAATACAAGAGCGCAATAAAAACTGTCTATCTAACTACCTAGTCCTGATAGGCATATAGATGGTAGACTCAAACATAATCCTAAGTTCGTCAGTAGGGAACCTAAGGTCAGCACTAGCAGTAGAGGGCCCAACACCAGATCTAGAACGTTTCCTAAATTAAAAAAAAACTATACTAAGCATAAATTATAGAAATGAAATATTTTAAAAATTTAGGGGGAAAAAAGGAATTTACCGAGACATCGTGAATAAGATTTTTAGAAATGACAATCTCGATTGACTTGCAACAGCATAATAACCGAAGAAAAGAGAAAAAGTTTTAATTAGCAATTCTTCTCTCGTTAAGGCTCGAAGAGAACCTTGCAAGAGATGAAAAGATGAGGTGCAAGAGGAGAGGGGCGTTATATAGGGGCAGGGATCTCGACCGTTCCTGGATTCCTCTCATTCTTGGTTGGATGAGCTGGATCCCACCTGTTTAACAGGTAGAATCCAGTCTACTCATCTAATGAATGAATAGGGCCTCTTCTGGTCAAGAAAAAATCTGGACCAGAGGATCTGGCCTCCTTATATAGGGAGGTCCGGGCACCCAGAATCACTCCGAGCGCCCGGAGTTAGCGGGTGAGGGGCGCCCGGAGTACCTTCCGAGCGCCTTGGATCGTTATACCAGGGGTGTCCGCCCCTAGTTTTTGACCGAGAAAATTTTAATTAATTAATTTTTTTAACGAGTTTTTAAAATTGATTTTTAAATAATTTTTAAAATTGATTTGTAAAGAAAAACAAAATTTTAAAGAATTTTTAAAACGAATTTTTTACTAACACAAATATTCAATAGAAGGAAAAGAACAAAATGATAAAACAAATAGTTCTTATTACTTAGTTCTTATTACCTAGATGAAAAAGTTTGAGGGGGCTTTCATGATTAAAAACATAAAGCCTAATCCTATGAGCATGATTTTCCAACATTTGAACAACTAGAGTCCCGATTATAATGTCATCGACACAAACTATGTTTGTTTCAGTCATTTAGACTGACTTACACGAATCTTATGCCATTATCGGTGTAGAATCCATGCTTATAGATTTTTTTTTTTTTTAAAATCAAGCCCCAAATCTTTTTGATTGGCAAGCATATAGATAAACAATAAAAATATGAGTAGATATTTTTCCAAATAAATAGAGTTCGGAAGCGAAAGCGTTGGGCAGGTGGTGGGCTGGCTAAAGAATATTTACCTTCCTTTGCTTAAGAAAATGGATATTAAATTTCTAAGCTTTTTATTGGTTTTATTTTATAATTTTCAAATACAACTCAAAATTCTTTTAAAAAACGTGGTCGGCAGGATTCGAACCTGCGCGGGCAAAGCCCACATGATTTCTAGTCATGCCCGATAACCACTCCGGCACGACCACAATTGTGTATCAACTTTATCTAAATTCTTTACAACTTAAATTATATTTTATATCTCGTAACAATCCGCTAAGACCAATTATGAATGTTGCGGCACACTATTAAATCAAATTAAATAATTAAACAAGTGAACCTCAACCTTCATCCTTAATGATTAATTGTCACTCACTTAATCTCTATCATTATTAAATCAATAAAGAATATTATTAAAATTAATGAAATAAAATGTTGCATTATTAGAAGAATACATTAGATATAACTTTCACGCGGCAAAATAAAAAAATATCACCCTTTATTATAGTTTTCATTAAAAACGTTTTTTTAAAAAAATATATATATATATCCATAATTTTTTTTCCCAACTTGATCAAAATTATCACATCATTATTATATCAAAATAAATCTATAATAACTTGGTCTGCAGTAATATTGTTGTCACAATTATGACTATATAGCCGTTGCAAATCAGTAGTAGTTATAATTATAATTACTATAACTTTGTAGCAGTTATACATATAACAGTTATAATTATAGAATATAGATGCTACAACATGAAATAAATTATAAAAGTTATGATTATAATAAAATTATTCTAGCTTAATCAAAATTAATTATAAAACAGATATATCAAAATATTTTTATCAATTTAATAAAAAATGTTCAAACATAGTTAAAATTATATTTTACTATTGTAATAGTTTGACCATAGTTGTAATGATTACAATAATAGTTGCTATATTATTAGATGATTTTGATCGAGTTTAAAGAATTTCATTTAAGTTTAAATAATTTTAACTAAGATAATAAATATTTTAATATAATTGTATTGTATATGATAATTTAAATTAAATTAAAGTAATTTTATTTTATGTAATAGCAAATATTATCGTAACAATTACAATATTTATCAAAGGGCGCATATGTTTTGAACATTATTAAAAAAGCGCACTCCATTTTATTTTTTTAATCAATGAGCGTACTTTTTTTTTTCTAAAATACCCTTTTGTGTATTTGAACCCCAAATTAAAATAAAAAATTAATTTTTCTTATTTAAATTGAACCGAATCAAATTGGATTAAATATGAAAATTAAAAAAAATAATAACTTAGTTATTTCATCAAAAATATTAGATCAAGTGGTAAAAGGCGAATACGCTCATCCCAGCACCTCCGCTAACCCGTCCGAGTACTAACACAGAGGAGGTAAATCACAGGTGACTACTAGCCTTTGGAATAATGACTAGCACATAAGGGAAAAAAAAATATCTATGGGTCAACCCAAGCCTATATATTTAAAAAACTACATAGTCATGTAGCGGAATTTAAAAGACAATTAAGAACATGATGATTTTACTTAAAGCTATCAAATGGGTCAATTCGTGATGGAGTGAGTTGGCCCATGGCGAGCTAGTCATTTAGCGGGGTGGGGCGGATCGACTTGTCATTTTGACGGATTGGGAAATTTTCAATCTAACCTAATTTAAGGCGGGTTACGGGTTAGACAAACCAACCCACAAGTCATCAAAAATATTTTTTTTTTTAAAAAAATATTTTATATCTTTAATATTTTATTTCGAAAAGTTTCATCAATCAAATATATCCAAAAATATATATTTTAAATATACATAAGCATAAAAAGTACTATTTTATTTTAAAATTATATTAAAAACAATAATAAATTTACATAAAACTTGACATACATACATTTTTCAACCCGTGGGTCAACCCAAGCCTATCACAGGCCAACCCAAATCCATCACGAGCGTAGGTGGGTCAACCAGCGACATACTTGGGTTAATAAAATTCTAACCGAATCCATTTAAATTATTTAGCGGGGTAGGTCAATCTGATGTGCCCAACCCAAATTAATGGCTCTAGTTTTACTTGGATCGTAGTCTCATGGCTACTACTCTAAGACTTGCAGTCAGTTAGACAGCTTTCGTTAAGCAATCACTATCAATATGCTTTTCTTTTACAAATATAGGATTCGGTAACAAACCTGCCGACCCTTAGAGATTTTAATATAGAAAGAAAACTAAATAGAAATGCAACAACTAAATGTTACCCAAAAGCTAGGTTAGTTTGAGCTTATAGTGGTGCCTTGTCATTGTTGCTTCGTTGACGTTTGTTCATAGTAGAGCGTCATTATTTCATAAGTGTAACAGAGCTTGAAGCGAGGAATGAATGAGTGAAGAAGGCTCTAATTGAGGTCTTCTTTTATAGCATGATCCAGGAGCTTGGATCAATTTAAGCTACTTGGATCAACCCTTATCTAATCTGATCACATTGCCATGATAGGTGTAGGTGCATGGATATTATAGAGGCGCTTGGATCCCATTTTCCTTAGTTAGCTTCTTGCATTACAGTGTTAGTACAATACATAAACATAATTATGATTGACAGCTTTCCGAGCCATCCGAGCCTGGACTCCATTTCTTCCTCTAGCACTTGCTACCTCGGCGGTTAGTCCTTCAAGAATGCTCTTTGCTTTGATATCACTTGTTGGGACCTTGATCACTAGCTAGAGGGGGTGAATAGGCGATCACCCACTTCGTTATCTTTCCTACACTTGTTAGCGCAATGGAATACAAAACAATAAGTAGAAAGTTAACCCTAGAAACAATAAAGACAAGAAGAAAATAAACAAATCCTAACATGTTCGTTTAATGTAGTTCGGAGATGATGTTCCTACTCCATGGTGTGTCCGTAAGATGGGCGATCCCTATATCCAAGTACAATTACTCATCACTCGTCCTTGCCCATAAAATCTTGACCTTACTTTCTAGCATCTTCCATCATCCTCGTATCCCTCAGATGTTTTCCTATCCTTCACGCCTTACCTTCAAAAGCTTCCTTCGGCCTTATCCTTTGTTGTTGAGTCTTCTTTTGCCAAGAGGCAGTGCCTCCAGGACTTCACTGCTAAGAGTCATGCTCCAGGATTTTATTCTTGCCAAGTCACACTTGGACTTACGTTGCCAAGACTACACACTTGGACTTATACTGCCAAGACTCCACTTGGAATTTGCCTTACTGTACCTACATCTTACACACTAACAAGCGCATATCAAATAAAATAATAATCTAGCTTAAACCTTTGCGCAAACATCAAAACCTAGAGTCATACCGATTGCTCCAACAATCTCCCCTTTTTTGATGTTTAACAACCTGTTTAAGTTAGGGAAACATATAATACAATAAATATACAAATAAATATGCAATCTACTTATGCATATGATGGAACCTAATCCTTGGCTCCCTCTTCACCTAAATTCCCCCTTAAGCTAGGATTTCTTGCAAAGATATTTAGGCTTCTCACTTAAACCTAAACTTCTCCCCCTTTGCCATACATCAAAAAGAGCTTCAACAATATCTCAATTATTGGACTCTTTTAACCTTTAATGCCCCATATAATTGCATACATGTATATCATCCTTTTGATTATTTTCTATTGCTAAAAAATAGTTTCAGACTGTATTAGTTGACTATCCTAGACCCCAGTCGATTGCCTTATCAAATCAAACTCATAGGATCATTCTGTATTTAATGAATAGTATTACCAGTCGACTGGTAACTTATACAGTTAACTTACATCCTATTTCAGCCCAAACTACATTATAAAACCAAATTTAGAAATGCACAAAAAATTCTATAGAACTCTAAAAATTCTCAAATTTTGTGAAGAGGTCTGTGTTACCATTGTCTATTTGGAAAAAGTATATGTAAAAATATATTTATTACAGATCCCAATATTGACACAAAATCTAAAATTATCTAAATTGATCAATTGAATCTTAGCATAAAGTCCTAGTTTTGACTTTCTCTTGATGTATCTGTCCATACTAAACCATAATGCATTCCTAACATTAGTTTATATAACATCTATATATCTAAAATCAATTTTCACATAATATGAATCTCATTTCATATTTTCATCCATGAAACTCAACTCAATTATGTCAACCAACTCTATTAGAGACTCAAGTCCATCTCTAAACCATTTTGGCACATTTGATGACTCATCCAGAATCCTAAGTAAGGTCTACTTGAGATCCATTAACCATGGGTCCTGATGTACGTAGATTATATATGTTATTTTGTATTATTTAACGCATATCTTGTTATATTCATTGATTATGATCTATGTTTTCTCACCCTTAATCATGTTAATTTTAGTATAATTACTATTTTACATCTAGAGATCTAGTCAGTGCTTATTTTATTTTTTCAAGAGTAGTTTAGAGCAACAAAGGATTCAAAAAAATGCAAAAGAAGACTTCCAGAGTCAAATTGGACCTGACCATGTCTTAAGGCACGACCAAGAGAATTTACAGAAGGTGGTCGTGCTAAATGGCACGGCCAAGGAACCAGCAAAGTCACTGGCCGTCTCAAATGGCATGGCTAGGACGAAGAATCAACACCAGACAAGACACGATCGTGTCTCAAAGCACAACTAGGACCCAACCCGTACAGTTTTCCAAAGCTGAAAAGGATTCAGTCGTTCCCAGAGGGATGGCCATGTATCTACAAGATAAAAAATATATATAATTTTGAAGATCAGGTCATGCCAAATAGCATGGCCTAGAAGGTGAAACAGAGTAGACTCTGTTGGTGTGGGAAGCATCCGATGATCGAACCTGTGTTTGGATTATGTCAAAGGGTTCAACGTTAAGTTGTTTTGCTATCTGATATGTTGATTAAGCTTTATAGGAAAGTCCTAAGTGTACTTAGGCAAAAGTCCTAGTTGCGGTTAGGGAAGTGAAAAACCCTAGGGGGCGGTAACCCTAGGTCCTAGGGGGTGGTAACCCTAGGCGAAAAGTCTTCGCGGGTCGGAGCTTCGGGAAAGAATCCTAGGGGGCAGTAACCCTAGGTTGAAATCCTGGTGTCGCGAACCAGGTGGAAGTCTGGACGGGTCATGTGACGCCCGCCCCTCCTGCTAGTGGGTTCGGGGTTACTTTACTTAACCATTACTATTGCGGAACATACATGCATATAAAATTTTCTTTCGAAAGTAAAATATTAGAAATATCCTGAAGTCATGCGGACAATACATAACACACTTAGTTCATGTCATCATAACAAAAATAACATAAGCAGGTCTTTTATTTATCTTAGCCGAGCCACCACCACACACATCTCCTTGCCTCTCCTGCAGCTCCCCTAGGTCATCCATTTTTTGCCTTTATCTGTGGTACAAGGAAAGTAAGCTATAAGTACACAGGCTTAGTAAGATCCTTTCCTACTCACAAAATCCATATATCACGCATAAACACATAAGCATATAATCATGGAAATATGATCATCTAACATCATATGGTGAATACATAGCATCATAACATATTATCTCATAAAGAACATCATGCTATATCACATCATAAATCATCATGTCATATAAATCATAAGAGCATAGCATGTCATATCATAAATCATAAAGAACATCATGCTATATCATATCATAAATCATCATGTCATATAAATCATAAGAGCATAGCATGTCATATCATAAATCATAAAGAACATCATGCTATATCATATCATAAATCATCATGTCATATAAATCATAAGAGCATAACATGTCATATCATAAATCATAAAGAACATCATGCTATATCATAATAAATCATCATCATATCATGCAAGATGTCTTTTAAAACATGTGTCATGTCAAATGCAAGATGTCTTAAAATATATTATATAGTACTTGAACATAATATCATCATGAGGGCCCGACTTGTACAACATACATACATAAATACGCGCAATCCCTAGGACAAGGTAGCTAGCCCCGAACTTACTAGGGATCTAGGTCCGTACTACGACCGTCGACCTAGGGGCATACTAAGGAGCTCATCCCTTTACTAGACCCGTTCATAGTCCGTCGGCCTAGGGGCGCTTATGGAGTCCACCCTTGGTACAAGTCATACAAAGTAAAATAGCATATCATGGTTCATGTCGTAACATAGCATATCTTATCTTATCATATCATGAAGAGTGCTCTTAATCCCCAAAGGGAAGCAACGCTTAGGCCTTCACTTATCATGTCATAAAGAGTGCTCTTAATCCCAACCAAAAGGGAAGCAACTCTTAGGCCTTTGCTTATCATATCATAAAGCATGCATCTTTGGGCACATAGCACATCATAAGATACATAATCATGCATGGATCATAAGTATACATAAATGAGCATGTTATTTGTCATATCATAAAGCATGCATATTTGGGCACATAGCACATCATAAGAGACATAATCATGCATGGTTCATAGGTATACGTAAATGAACAAAACACCTATCATAGAAAAGGCATGATCATGCATGGAATTATTAAATAACATCTCTTAATTCATAATATAACATGTGAGGCACATCTAGGCTTCTAAACCCCTAATGGCTGAAAGTTCAAGAGTATGAACTTGAACTCTAAACAACATACTAGCATAAGAATCTCATGTTAACTTCATATCATATCACAAGGAAGGTCATAAGCATGTTAATCAAATTTCTAAGCTTTCCTAGGTTTTGAACCTTATCATGGCCGAAGGTTCATGAAGAAGGAAAATAAATTCCAATTAACATACAAGCATGAATATCAAGCTAAATTCATAACATATCATAAGGAGATACATGAGCATGCTAGGTTAAATTTTAGCTTCCTTGAACCCTAAAATCTGTTCATGGCCGGACCATTCAAGAAAAGGAAACCAAGCTCTAAGCAACATGCAAGTATAAATATCTAGCTAAATTCATATCATAACATAAGGAGGTACATGAGCATGCTAGGTTAAATTTTTTAGCTTCCTTGAACCCTAAAATTTGTTCTTGGCCGAAACATTCATGAAGAGGAAACCAAGCTCTAAGCAACATGCAAGCATAAATATCTAGCTAAATTCCATATCATATCATAAGGAGATACATGAGCATGCTAGGTTAAATTTTTAGCTTCCTTGAACCCTAAAATTTGTTCTTGGCCGAAACATTCATGAAGAGGAAACCAAGCTCTAAGAAACATGCAAGCATAAATATCTAGCTAAATTTCATATCATATCATAAAGGAAATCATGAGCATGCTAGATTTTGTTTAAAGCTTCCTTTAAACCTAAATTTGGATAGTGGACGAAAGTTTCATGAAGAGGAAGATAAACTCTAAACAACATACAAGCATGAATATCAAGCTAACTCCATGTCATATCATAAAGGAAATCATTGTTAGGATCCTACGTACTCGGCTAGAGAGGGGGGGTGTGAATAGCCGCCCCAAATCTTTCGTTTCTTTCTACAAATCAGGTTAGCGCAGCGAAAAAATAACAACAGAAACGTAAATGGAGAAATCAAACCTTAGACGCAGCGATGTACGAGGTTCGGAGATGATACTCCTACTCCTCGGCGTGTCCGTAAGGTGGACGAGCCCTGTCAATCCGTCGGTGGATGAATCCTCGGAAACCCGGCTAAAATATACTCCTGGGTGGAGAAACCTCGCCACAAAATCTTGCAACAGCAAGCAAAGAGTACACGAGATACAACAAGAAATACAAGACAATATGAATGCAACAACACTAGCTTGCCTTCTCGTTGTCGACTGAAGTCCCAGATGAAGCAACAACTTCACGGACGGATGCCAACAAGCAACTCAGCAGCAGCTGATCCAGTCGTGGAATGAAGCTCACGCGAAGCTTGCGAAGAAGAGCTCAACAAAGCTCAAGCACCAGAACAGCAGCTCTGTCGCAGAGAAGAAGGGGAAGAAGTAGGAAGCTAAAGAAGAAACATCACCGAAGTCCTGTAGCCCTTTTTTATACCTGCGAAGAAGAAGAGCAGAGAACTAGCCGTTGCTACGCAACGGCTAGTGCGTGGACCGATCAGGCTGAAGCCTGATCGGTCTTGGGGACCGATCAGGACCTCATAAACTTTCGAGTACAAAAAGACAAGTATGTCTCGATCGTCTCGATCGGTCGTGGACCGATCGGGAGGATGCCTGATCGGTCCATGGGTACATCTCCTCTTTCGTTGCTCACTCGACACATTCCTAGAACAGAGTGGAGGAAAATTGAGCTCGATTGACCGATCCAGATACCCAGTGTATCACTGGATCGATCCACTGATCGAGAGCTTGGTTTTTGCCCAAACCAAGTCCCAAACCTTCCAAACCAACATCCGGTCAACCTTGACCTGTTGGTACATCATGCTTAGCATCCAGTCACTCTCTTGACCTGCTATGCTCTCTACCAAGTGTCCGGTCAATCCCTTTGACCCACTTGGACTTTTCTCTTCGTGTCAAGTATCCGGTCACTCCCTTGACCTACTTGACCTTCTCAACACCAGATGTCCGATCACCCTTGATCCATCTGGATTTTTCCTTGCCCGGCTTCACTCACCAGGACTTTCACCTAGCTTCACTCACTAGGGTTTTTACCTGGCTTCACTCACCAGGATTTCCAATCTGCCCGGCTTCACTCACCAGGACTTTCCAACTGCCTGGCTTCACTCATCAGGACTTTCTCACTGCCTGGCTTCACTCACCAGGACTTTCCCACTGCCTGGCTTCACTCACCAGGACTTTCCACACTGCCTAACATCCCAGTTAGGACTTTCCCACTTGCCAAGCTCCCTGCTTGGACTTTTCCCGTGCCAAGCTCCCTGCTTGGACTTTTCCAGTGCCAAGTCTCCATACTTGGACTTTTTGGTTAACCAGGTCAATCCTTGACCTAGGGTTGGACCAATAAACTCCCAACCATCTATTCTTGTCTCACATCAAGAATAGAACTCTCTCACGAGTGTCAAACATCAACATGCAACTCAACTAGGTCAACCTTGACCTAAGGTTGCACCGACAATCTTCCCAAGTCAAACATCAAAATACAACTCGAGTCAAGTCACCTCGAGTCGGGTCAACCAGGTCAACCTTGACCTAAGGTTGCACCAACAATCATGAGCATGTTAGATTTAGTTTAAAGCTTCCTTAGACACTAAAATTCTCCATGGCCGAACCATAAAGAAGCATGTGTCTAGGTTTCAAGCAACATCAAAACATGATAACCCTAAGTTAGCTTTATATCATATTCTAAGGAGAGTCATGAACATGTTAGACTAAGTTTTAAGCTCTCCTAGGTTTTCCATTCACATCATGACCGAAACCCTATAGTATAATACCACTAGGTTCCAACACATACAAGCATGCAAACACTTAGAATCTTTCATACCATTTCATAGAGAAGATTATAAGCATGATAACCTAAATTATTTTAACTTCCCTAATCCTTTTTATTCATGACTTGGCCGAACACCTTAGGAGCATGAAATTAAGTTTGAAGCAACATACAAGCATAAGAAAAACCAAACCAATCTCTTATCATAGCATATATATCATAAGGACATAGTGAACATGGTTAGTTTAGGTCTTAAGCTTTCTTAGGTCCTTCATCTATACTTGGATGAAAGTTCACAATTATAAATCTAGGTTTTAAGTAAACATACAACATGAGAGCATTAACTAGCTTCTTATACTAGGGTACTTATCATAAGAACATAATGAACATACTTATTTAGGTCTTGAACTTCCCTAATCCTTTTTATTCATGACTTGGCCAAACCCCTTAGGAGCATGAAATTAAGTTTAAAGCAACATACAAGCATAAGAGCACCAAACCAATCTCTTATCATAGCATACATATCATAAGGACATAGTGAACATGGTTAGTTTAGGTCTTAAGCTTTCCTAGTTCTTTTATCTACACTTGGCCGAAAGTTCCACCTTGTGACCCTAGGTTTTAAGCATTCTAATCTTATGGAAAACATAAACAACTTGTACCACAAGTGAGGGGATACTTACATCCTTTCGCTTGTTGATCCTAAAGAAAGTGGTACCCTTGTGAGGAGGAAGAAAGAGCTTCTCTTCCTAGTTCTTCCTTTTGTTTTCTCTTTCTTGTAAGGAGTAAACCTTGAGACTCCTTCTTAGAAATTAGTTTTCTTGGAGAGAAAACCTTAGCTTGGTTTTTAGAAATGAGGGAGAGAGAGCTCTATGTCTCGGTGGAGAAGGAAGAAGGAGAAAGAAGGAGGAGGAAGAAGAAGAAGGAAGGATTAACAACTTTCTTTTCTTCTCTCAATCCTATTTATTTCTCATGTAAATGAAACATGTCTTCATTCATCCCCTTAACCCCTCTGTCTCTACTCTCTCTTAATTCCCACGAAATTAGAGGAAAAGAAAGGAAGGAAAGCAACTTGGCTTTTGCTTGCTTCTTTCCTTAACCAAGAGAAAGAGGAGGTAAGCTACTTGGTTTTCTCTTGTTCCTTTACTTAATTATCTTCTTACTCTTAACTACAATTTCCATTCTTTTCTATTCATCTATTATTCATTATCCTAGTGGTTATCATACACCAATTTAACTCCATTATTTGTGGGAGGTTCAAGGTTCAAACCTTAACCTTACTTCCTTTTTATTTTGGTTTCTATTTCCATTTCTCCTTTTTCTTTTATTCTAATGGAAAATACTCATAGGTATAACTTATCATTTCGTGGGTGTTACAGGTCATGGACCGGACATCCAGCATGAAGACCGGAAGCACTGAACGCTGAGCAAAAGACCAGTCAATCTGAAGGACCGAACTGGCAAAAGGTAACTTCTCCTGAGTGGAGTAGGTGAGGACGCGTTCCCCGGAAGAGGGAACAGTAGGCGTCGGTTCGACCTAGGGTTTCTAGTCAGAAATTTGAAGTCAGAACCGGACAGTCCATGACTGTCAAACTTTCATATTATTATGTTTATTGTATGTGATAACTTTGTTTTGTAGGATATGTGGTTGGTTTGTGGACTAACATGTTTTGCAGGGATAAAGGAGCAAGATTAGTCTCGGAGGAACAGTACCCGAGGCGCCCTCATGGAGCTTGAGGCGCCTTCAAGGCTTATGGAGGTGCCTTCAACAGGATAGACGAAGACTTCTTCTCAGCTTATCCACACGCGGCTAACTCGGCGAATGGAGGTGCCCTCAAGGGGCTTTGAGGCGCCTACAACAACCCTTATAAGGAGCACTCGACCAGCAGCTCAGAACAACAATTTAAAAAGTGATCCTTTTGCAACGTGTTGTTCACGAGACACTCTGACTAAGCTACGACAAGTCCCCGACGACCCGGAGCCTTAATTCTTGTAATTCTGTTGTCGGTATAACTTTCTAATTTTGATTTTGTAATACATATTTATATTTTTCGATCTGATAGTGAATTGCCCAAAGTAAACGGTCAACGAGCGTGGACCTTAGAGTAGGAGTCGCCCAAGGCTCCGAACCAAGTAAAAAACACTTGGGTTCTTTTTGTGTGATTGTTTTCTAATTCCACTGCTCTACTCTCGAACGTTTTCCGAATACGACAAGTGAAAGTCATGAGCTCTATTCAGCCCCCCCTCTAGCGCTTCTCGATCCTACAATTGGTATAAGAGCGGGGTAGCTTCGATTTGGTGCAACCACCAATCAAGCACTTTTTCGTGGCTTTTTCAATTTTTTTGGAGTCGACCGGAATCAATATTCTTGCTGTCTTTCGATCTAGTTTTCTTTCGTAATCGGATTTGTCTCAAAGTTGGTGCAACACCACTCGAGATCGTAATTTATCTTTATTTTTATACCACACTGCTAATCCAGGATCAAGTCCTGGGACTTGTTTTTTCTTTTGTAAGCAAGATTTTATAGCTCTTCAAGAAGGATTTAGCACTATCCGCCCACCACTCTTTTCCGGCGAGGACTTTAGCTATTGGAAGAACCGGATGGAATACCACCTCAAGACGCAAGTCGAAATGTGGAGCATTATCCAGACCGGTCTTGAGCTTCCACGTGACGGCATTGGAGAACTAGTCTCATGTATCAACTGGGATGCTAGCATTATGAAGAAAGTTGAAGCTGATGCCAAAGCAACCTGTATGCTAAAATGCGGGTTAACAAAAGAAGAATTGAACAGAGTTGGACCCTTTTCAAGTGCTAAAGAGTTGTGAAAAAAATTGATCGAGCTGCATGAGGGCACCTCCGACACTAAGGTAAGCAAGCACGATTTAATTCTGAACAAATTATATAACATAAAAATGCAGAAAGGAGAGATAGCGAGCCAACTTCACGCGCGCATCCAAGACCTGCTGAACGGTTTTCATGCAATCAACCAGAGAATAGAAAATTGCGACGTAATAAGGTACGTGCTTAACGCTTTTCCGAGGAACACTTTGTGGGCATCCATGGTTGATGCTTACAAAGTTTCCAGGATTTATCTTTAATTAAACTAGATGAACTTTTTTCCGAATTCGAATTGCATGAACAGACTAATGCACATCTAGCCGAGAAGGGTATTGCCTTGATTGCAGGTACAAGCAGAACTCAGGAAGCTAAAACAAAGCACAAAACGAAACCCGAATCCAAAGACGAATTAGAATCAGAAGACGACGACGAGGTGATTTCCGAACTAGTAAGGCTTGTACGAAAGATTTACAGAAAGAAAAAGGTAACTCAAACAAACATGAAAGTCAAGACTGGAGTCACCTGCTATGGCTGTAACCAGAAAGGGCACTACAAGCAGGTATGTCCAAATCAGAAGCAATGAAGAAATAAGGCGTTAAAGGAAACTTGGTCCGAGTCATCAGATGAATCTGAGTCCAACGAAGAAGAATCGGCAAGCTTCCTCGCTTTACCAGTGCAAGCATATTTGCTGAAATCGAGTCTGATTCAGAATCCGAGAGCGAAGCAGAAACCGAGTCCGAGCGAAGCCATGGATCCGTATCCATTTCCGAAGGACCTAACTCCACTGTAAGTTCTCTACTCGCCGAGACTCAATTAGACGATTTACAAAAAATAGTTCCTTATTTGTTAAAGAAATTGGCTAAATCCAACGTCCGAGTCAAGTCACTCCAAAAGGAGGTAACAACCCTTAAGGAAGCGACTGACTCGAGTTCTTTGACTGAGTCAGTTCAAATTGGAAGTTCAACTCAAGTCCAACAACTTGAGGAAGAAAAATCTAATTTGAAAACTCAAGTTAAAGAACTCAAGGACACGTTGGAACGATTCACCCTAGGTTTCAAGAATCTTAATTTGATTCTTGGAAAACAGCGAGCCGTTTACAACAAATCCGGACTTGAATTTAAAACTAAAAGAAAGTACAAATCATATTTATCCCTAGTTAATATAAATAATAGAAAAATAGTCCAAGCATGGGCTCCCAAGTCAAACTTGGTTAATCAAGTTGGACTTGGACAATATTGGGTCCCCAAAGATCAAGTACATTACCTTGATAGACCATATCGAGGCTATGATCCAGGGGGAGCCAATAGAAAAGCTATCTTAACAAATAGATAAAATTGCTTGATGCTTGTTTATTTTCTTTTCTTTGTAATATGCATGTTTAAATTAGGATAGTTTAAGGACCTAGGCATAATTTACACTTATTTAGTTAAACCTAGGGGTTTCAAAAGGGAAATTAAATATATATTTTCTTTGAAAGGTTCTGTCTAGAAGTGGTGGATGATCTCATACCCAAGAAGGTCTAGTGTCTCGCTACAGCCTGGGAGCCAATCTTCGAAGTGTATATTTAATTAACCAATTGGAAAATCTAAATTTAACTCAAATGTAAATTAATCCATAGAAATAATCTAAATTAAATATAACCATCTCACAAAACTACTTAAGATTCCCTGAATGCTAACTTAAAAACGGATGAGATGGATCTAGGATGGATTTAGTCAAATTAATCGACTTAATCAAATATACTTAACTAAATTAAATAATTTAAATTAACTAAGTCAAATATTTGAATAATTTAAATCCTTTAAAAATCCTTTTAAAAATTACTTTAAAAATTATTTAAAAATTTATAAAAACTTATTTAAAAAAAATAAAAAATATTTAAAAATTACTATAAAAATTATTTAAAAATCTTTTAAAAATTAATTTAAAATATTTTTAAAACTTATTTAAAAATATTTTAAAAACTTATTTAAAAATATTTTAAAAACTTATTTAAAAATATTTTAAAAACTTATTTAAAAAAACTTTTAAAAATTATTTAAAAATAACTTTAAAAATTATTTAAAAATCTTTTAAAAAATTATCTAAAAATATTTTAAAAACTTATTTAAATTTTTTTTAAAAAACTTATTTAAAATCTTTTAAAAACTTATTTAAATAAATCTTTTAAAAATTACATTAAAATCTTTTTAAAACTTATTTAAAATTCTTTTAAAAACTTATTTAAAAAATATTTTAAAATTTTATTTAAAAATATTTTAAAAACTTATTTTAAAATCTTTTAAAAATTTATTTTAAAAAAAACTTTTAAAAACTTATTTAAAATTTTTTTAAAAACTTATTTTAAAATCTTTTAAAAACTTATTTAAAAATATTTTTAAAACTTATTTAAAACTATTTTAAAAACTTATTTAAAAAATCTTTTAAAAACTTATTTAAAAAAAACTTTTAAAAACTTATTTAAAAATATTTTAAAAACTTATTTTAAAAATATTTTTAAAACTTATTTAAAAATCTTTTAAAAACTTATTTAAAAATCTTTTAACAACTTATTTTAAAATCTTTTAAAAACTTATTTAAAAATCTTTTAAAAACTTATTTAAAAATCTTTTAAAAACTTATTTTAAAAATCTTTTAAAAAACTTTTTAAAACTTATTTAAAAATCTTTTAAAAACTTATTTAAAAATTATTTAAAAATCTTTTAAAAATTATTTAAAAAATCTTTTGAGAACTTATTTAAAAATATTTCAAAAACATTCTTTTAAAAATCCTTTTAAAAATTAATTTAAATCCTTTAAACATTATTCAAAAATCCTTTAAATATTATTTAAAAATTACTTTAAAAAAATAAAATACTTTTGAAAAAAAAACTTTAAGTTTATAAAATACTTAACTATGCTTTTTATCTAATTTCTTTTAACCAAGTACTTAACTAAGTATCTTTTGAAAATCTTTTTAATATAAGTACTTAATTGAGTTTTTGTAAGAATATTTTTAAAATCAATGTTTTTAATCAACTCCTTTAGGCTTGCCCTTGCCCTTATGTTTTTGTACCATCAAAATGGAGTTGGGCTTAACCTTCTTAAAGTTGAGCTCAGCAGTTCTCAACATGCTAAGCAGCTCGGGCAGTGGCTTGTCAATTTCGTTCATGTTGTAATTCATGACAAATTGACTATAGCTCTCCGGCAAGGATTGCAAGATCGAGTCAGTGACCAGCTCTTGGCCAAGGGGAAATCCCAACCTCTATAGGTTTTCTATGTACCCAATCATCTTGAGTACATATGGACCTACGGGAGTCCCGTCTTGCATCTTGCACTGAAACAGTGCCTTAGATATCTCGAATCTCTCGTGCCTAACTTGTCCTTGATATAGTTGACGAAGATGTTCAACCATATCATAAGCACCCATCAACTCATGTTGCTTCTGAAGCTCAGAGTTCATGGTCGTGAGCATGAGACAGGACACATCTAATGCGTTATCTTGATGCTTCTTATAAGCATCACGGTCAGCTCGCGTGGTAGTGGCAGGAGGTGCCTTGGGAATAGGCGTCTCCAGGACGTACAGTTTCCTTTCCTGAGTGAGAACAATTCTCAGGTTCCTGTACTAGTTTAGGAAATTAGCTCCATTGAGCTTGTTCTTATCAAGGACAGAATGTAGGGAGAAGGTGTTCGTGTTTGATGACATGACAATCTACAACAGAAAAAGCAGAAAATAAATATCATATTCCACTAATTATTTAATTTGTCCTTTAACTAAATGATGCTCCCACTGAATTATAGAACTTTTGTAGAATCAAGTCATGGATGTGGTCAAACCACACCTACTAGATTCTAACCAACTAGCTATAATTCTTGTGGGACAAGATCCACATCATACCACGCCTTGAGTTAGTTTTGGCTAAATCGCCCAAGACTTAATATGATCAGTAGGTAACTAATTACCAATTACATCTCTATGCAACTCTTGTTTATAGGATCAAGATCCGCATGTATATTAAAACTTGAGTTAGCTTTGGCTAAATCGCCCAAGAGTTAATATAAATGTGATTTTGACCTATCTACCAACCATTGGAAAATGCCTATAGTTAAACCCGATCTAATTGAGTTTAACTAGTTTTACTCAATCTGATTGAGTTTGTACTCACTCAGGCGTTGATAGGTGGGACCAAGATTGTCACTCCACACCCTACCAAGATAATATGCGTTACTCTGCTTTGGCAGATTCAACAACAACATGTGATCGAGGTAGTGATGGGTATCATGGCATGGTAGGCATTTTGAGTTGATGCGATTAAGATCTAATCTAATCGTTGATGTGTATCATATACGCGATTAAGATCTAATTTAATCGTCAAGGTACTAATTAATTACTCTACTCTAGCATGCATCACATACACACACACAAGCAATTAATTAAATTGTGATTAGGTCATGACCCTACTACGATCTTCTCAAGCCAATGAGAAGATCGGACGGTCAACAGCTTCTCCAAGCTCCTCCCTTTGACCGCCATGTGTTGCTCGCACCCTCCTTGTAACTCCTCCTCGAGTAAACCTTCCACAACTCAATTTTGTATATTTTTGAGTCATGACCATCACAAATCATACATAATTCTAAATTATGTATTTTATATAAATTTCTGTAATTTTATTACTGTTTTTTACGATTTTATGAGTCGCAACTTCCCGGCGGTCCCGTTTAGCGATTTTCGGGCCCGATCGCAGGACAATGCCCCTTGCAGGGTTAAGGGCAGCACCCCTTCTCGTAAAATGAGTCTAACGAGTGTCCCACGACGATCTTACAACGCCTTTAGCCATTGTCCCAAAACATTTTGGGCGAGACCTTACCGTTACGGAAGGTGTTTCTCGGTAGTCGAAGCCTACAAGTGTTCAAACACTTGTTGCTTCTCTTCTATGAGAAAAATATTCTTAAAACCATAAAATTAATAAAATCACAGAAACTTACAAAACTATAATTTTTCATAAAAATTAAAATAAAACAAGTACACGCTTCGCATGTGACTCTGATACCACTGTTGGGACTTTCGGGCCGCAAAAACCGCTTTTTGCGTTGCGGAAACCCCGAAGTTCCATGCAACCGGATCCGTGCGAAGATTAAAATTTTCATGTACATGTTTTCTAATCCTAGATCTACACTAGATCTACATGGTAGAGAAGTTATACCT
Source organism: Zingiber officinale (assembly GCF_018446385.1). Lineage (NCBI taxonomy): Eukaryota > Viridiplantae > Streptophyta > Magnoliopsida > Zingiberales > Zingiberaceae > Zingiber > Zingiber officinale. The sequence continues at coordinate 23,028,007 of NC_055989.1, forward strand.
TTGATGCGAAGCCCTTCGCTTATCCTGCTCGTCCAAAATTTGTCGGATCTCAAAGGTGTCAAGTTAACACCCCTCTATGTGTATCCACACGAGCAAAAACTGGAGAAGAAACCTTAGAGTGTGCTAGCACTCTTGAAGGTTTCAACCAAGGTGGAGGAGAGGGAGAGAAGAAGATGAGAGGAGGAAGAAGAAGGAGTGAATTAGCACACAAAACATTCAACACCACTTAAAGTGGTCGGCCACTTCAAGAGGGATTTTTAAACTCCATGGAATACCAAGAGTCACAACTCTTGATCTCCCTCATGAGGTGGCACACACATGTACTATTCTTGATGATGTGGAACATCATCATTGGCCCACTCTATGCCAACTCACAAATGAGGTGGCATTGGTCAAGTCAAACTTGACCTTTCATCTTCCCTTCTCAAGTCAAGTCAAACTTGACCTCTTCTCTCCCATGGTTGATCAAATCTAACCATTTGATTTAAACCAATTTAATTTAATGAATCTATATCCATTGAATTAAATTGACTCAATGAATCTAAATCTAATTAGACTCATTTAACACATGAACCAAATTGAGTCCAACTCAATTAGTTTAATTAGGATTACTCTTAATCCAATTTGGTTCATCACATGAACCTAATCCTCTTGGTTCATCATATGAACATAATCTCCATCTAATTGCCCTTTGTGTGTGACCCTATAGGTTCTTGTAACGTTGGCAATGTTCCTAAACCCATTTAGAAGCATAAGTAATGAGCGGTATCTAGCAACATATCATTACTACCCAAGTTACAAGAATGTTGAGATCCAACATCACCTTGTGACTACTAATTGTGACTCTTCACAATATATGACAATGTCCTTCTATCCTTGACATTTAGATTGATCAATTTGAGGCATAGACGGTGTCATCCTCTGATCAATCTAAATCTTGAATTCCAAGTAGACTTATTATAATTAAATGAGCTCAATATCTCATATTGACTCATTTGGGCATGGCCATGCACTTAGTGGTCTCACTCTATCAAGAATAACGATGTCACTCCCGTTATATATGAGGGATATATCCCATCTACATCACTCACATCCCTCCGCATAATTTGTTACATACCCAGTAATCGCCTTTATAGTCCACCTAGTTACGGGTGATGTTTGACGAAGCCAAAGTATGCAACTCCTTATGTAGGGAACCATGGTGACTTCAAGTCCAAGGAATAATAGTCATACTAATAGCCACATGAGAAAGTATATGACACTCATATAACGATCCATGATACTTTCTCATGGCGGGTCATTCAGTATACATTCTCCAATACATACTCATGTGTTAACTTGATATCTCTATATCCATGACTTGTGAGATCAAGTCATCGGGTTGACCTACATGCTAGTCTTGTCACATTAACATTGTTCCTGAATGTTAATACTTGACTAGGAATGATTAAGAGTAGTGTTCTCTATATCATCTCACTATCGATTCAACCAATCGATTAATATAGATAAGAACCTTCTACTCAAGGACGCTATTATACTTAGTTATTTGACACCAATACAAGTAAGTATAATAACCAAAACAAATGTCTTTATATACATAGAATATGATACAATGAGTCCATACAACAATCATCATATGATTGGCTCTAGGGCTCTAACTAACACTTCTTACTCACCTTAAGGTGATCGGCCAAGCTTAGCTTGGAGCCCAAGCTAGGGCCAGCCAAACCAAGGTTAGATGGGTCAAGTAGGTGGCCGACCCTAGCTTGAACCCAAGCTTAGGTGGTCGGCCATAATTAAATTAAAAGGGATTTTAATTTTAAAAATCTTTCCTTATGTGGAAGCCATGGTTTTAAAAGAGAGTTTAAAATTTAAATCTTTCCTTTTATACCTTTCTACAAAAGATTATGAGAAAAGTTTGATATCTTTCCTTATTTGTAGTTAAAAGGAATATTTTAATTTTTGATAAAACTTTCCTTTTTTGTAACCATCCTCATGATTTTAAAAGAGAGTTTTAAAATTAAATCTTTCCTTTTATATCTTTCTACAAAAGATTAAGTGAAAGATTTGATATCTTTTCTTATTTGTAGTTAAAAGGAAAATTTATTTTTAGAGAAAATTTTCCATTTTGTAAATCATCCACATGTTTTAATAGAGAGATTTTAATTTATAAAAGTTTTATTTTATAACCAACCATGAAGGAAATTTTTAAAAGATAAATTTTTATTTTAAAATTTTTGGAAACAAATTAGGAAGTTTTAATTTTGTGTTTAAAACTTTCCTTCCTTGAAGGATTTGATATGGCCGGCCACATCCATAGAAGAAAAGGAAATTTTTTATCAATTAAATTTTCCTTTCATGGAAAATAAGGAAGTTTTTATTAAAACTTTCCTTATTTGCCAAGATCAAGGAATATAAAAGAGAGGGTAGAGGTTCCTCACCTCATAACAATATATCTATTATTTCCTCTCCTCTCTTCCTTGGTGGTGGCCAACCCTCATCCTCTCCTCCTTTTCTTCTTCTTTGGCCGGCGGCATCAACTCTCTAGGAGACTCTTGGTGGCCGGATTTTGCTTGGAGAAGAAGTAGAGAAAGGAGGATTTGTTTCTTTGCATCCCTTGGAGCTTGGTTGGTAGCCGAAGTTCTTCATCTCAAGGAGTTTGTTGATTGGCCGAAACTTGCTTGAAGAAGAAGGAAACTTGTGTGGATTCTCATCTCGGTAGATCGTCGCCCACACGACGTCCGAGATAAGAAGAGGAATACGGCAGAAGATCGTGAGGTCCATAAGCTATAAAAGGTATAACTAGTTATTAGTTTCCGCATCATAACTAGTTCATCCTTTTATTTAGATCTTGAAATACCAAACACAAGAGGCTAATGAATTTAGGTTATCAAATTTATGTTTTCGATTTTGTGTTTCTTTTGTTTTTTGAACATGTGATTTGATTGTTCTTTTTGGTTAAACCTAGGGTTACTATAAGGAGATTAAATATTGAATTTCGTTAAAAGGCTTTGTCTAGGAAGTGGTGGATGCTCCCATAACCAAGAAGGCCTAGTGCCTCACCATGTTTAACCTGGAAGCCGATCTTTGAAATAAATATTTAATCGAATTTGTAACATGGATGGATTTGGATTAATAATGTTAAGCATCGTTTGCAATCCAAGTCTAAACCTCTAAGAACAGATAAGTTGAATTTAGAATCAATAATGTTAAGTTCTGTTTACGATTCCAAATTTAACTTCTAAAGAACATAATAGGTTGTTAGGAATGGTTCAGGACTTGTACAAAATTTTTGTACAGAGGAACTAGTATGATATTCTGAGTAGCAACCAACACAAAATACCAAAGATACCCTATAAAATAAAGTTAGCACAATAAAATATAAATAATTTAATAGTCTCTGGACAATCTGGTTCTGACTTTCAGAGTTCTCAGAAACCCTAAGTCAAAACGACGCCTATTGTTCCCTCAACGGGGAACATATCCTCACCTACTCCTTTTAGGAGAATTTACCTTTTAACAAACCAGTCATCCAGACCATTTGGACTTTTTCTCAGCATCCAAGACCTCAGGACTTTCCACTAGAAGTCCAATCTCTGACCCGTCTAATTTTCCACCTGGTGTCCGTGACCCCCAGGACTTCCACCTAGTGTTTGCAACCCTAGGATTTCGCCCGACGTCCTTGACCTGCCAAGATTTTGCCCAATCCCCAGACCAGGACTTCGTTGCCTAACCATAGCTAGGAGTTTTCACCTTCCTAGTGTCCACTAGGACTTCTTTGCCTAACCTTAACTAGGACTTTCTTACATACTCAGTTAACTTGTTAGAACAATAATAATACTTAACTTAGAACTCTTTCTCATTATCAAAACTCAGATTTGATCATCTAGTGCTCCCTGCACAACATGCATCTCCCCTTCTTGAAATTAATGCCTAGATCCTTCACTACCTTCCTCTCCCTAGGTATGGTAGTTTGATTTTTGTTAGGACTTCCTTTAACATTTGATTTCCTAGGGTTATCTACCATGTTAACCCTATTCCTATCATGGTATTTAAATTCATAGTTATGGATGAGTAAATAATTTACATTATTTCTAACATGCATAGAGGAATTTAAATTTGAATTAAACTTCAAATTAGGGTTTACCTTACCCTTTACCTTTGGAGCCTCCCCTTGACTTGAGTCTTCATTCTTCCTCCACTTCTTCAATTGCTCCATCTTCTTGAGCTCTCCTTCTTGGAGCATTTTGTGTGGTAGTGTCTTTAGTCACCACACATGAAGCATCTAATATACTTCTTCTTCTTTGCTCCATTCTTGCAACTCACATTAGTTTCTAAATCAACCTTATTGAGTTTAGGAATTACCCCCTTTACATTTTTAAGCACGGGGCACCTACTCTTGTAGTGTCCCATCTCTCCACACTCAAAGCACTTAATGTAGGGTTTCCTGCTCCTCTCGGTAGAAGTGGTTGAGCGTTGAGCTTCGAAGACCTCTTCTCCACTTATCTTGGATTGCTCATCTTCTTCTTCCCTCGAAGATGTAAATGATTCCACTTCTTCCTTCTCTTCGGATGTTGAACACATGTCCACATCCGATTGGTCATTCTCCTCCTCTTTGACCAATGAGCCCTTCTCGTCGGGCTCTTTCACTTCTTACGTTTGTGAAGTGTTCCCATGATAAACAATTACTTTATTCCAAAGGTCACTTACATCCTTGTATTCATCTACCCTAGACAACACATTAGAAGGATATAAAGTTAATAAAATTTTAGTTACCTCCTTGTTCGCCTCCCATTGTTGCCTTTTCTCCTCGATCCAATACCTTGGCTGAAGACGCTTTCCCTTCTTTTCTGTTGGAGTTTCGAAGGGATCTTCCAAAGCGATTCAATGGTTCCAATCCATTTAGAACCATGTCTCCAATCGCAACCTCTAATACTTGAAATCTCCTTGCACATATAGAGGTGAGATTCGGATATCCCATCTTAGTGCTCCCTCCGACTCTATTTCTTCCTCTAGTAGTTGCTCCTTCTGCTGATTAGTCCTTTAAGAACGCTCCTTGCTCTGATACTACTTGTTGGGACCTTGATCACCGGCTAGATAGGGTGAATAGGCAGTCACCCACTTTGTTCACTTTCCTACACTTGTTAACGCAACGGAATACAAAACGACAAGTAGAAAGCTAACCCTAGAAACAATAAAGACAAGAAGAAAACAAACAAACCCTAACATATTCCTTTAATGTGATTTGGAGATGATGCTCTTACTCCATGGTGTGTTTGTAAGGTGGACAATCCCTAAATTCGTCGGTGGATCAATCCCGAAACTCTGGCTAGCATAATCTTTCTTGTCGATAGAGAAACCTTGCCACAAACTTGATTAAGATCTTGGATTGCAATGAGAGCTTTGGAGACTCTAATTAGGGGTTAACCACCTCTAATTTCATCACCCAAGCCAGCCACGCTAAGCTTCATTATATAGAGCTTGGGAAAAAATAACCAAGCTATTTTCTCGCTACCAGTCGATTGGTAAAGTTACCAGTCAACTGATGTTATCATTGGACACAACCAACGGTACTCCACAGAATCCATGATTCTGTTCAACCACTCTTTACCAATCGACTAGTAACATTACCAGTCAACTGGTCTTGGTAGTCAACTGTATTCATAGTCGTTAGGCACAAAAATATTTTGTGTTTGCCCCAGTCGACTAGTGATCCTGCCAGTCAACTGGTAACTCTGAGTACAATCACTCAGCACTCGTCCTTGTCCGCACAACTTCGATCTTGCCTTCTAGTCTCTTCCGTCAGACTCACATCTCTTGGATGTTTCCTCATCCTTCACACCTTGCCTTCAAGAGTTTCCTTCGGTCTTGTCCTTTGTTGTCGGGTCTTCTTTTGCCAAGAAGTCGTACCTCCGGGACTTCACCGCCAAGAGCCACACTCCGAGACTTCATTCATACCAAGTCATACTTGGACTTACGTTACCAAGGTTACGCACTTGGACTTATACCGCCAAGACTCCACTTGAACTTTGTCTTATTGTACCTACATCTTACACACTCACAAACGCATATCAAATACAATAATAACCTAACTTAAATTTTTACTCAAACATCAAAACTTACAGTCATACTGATTACTCCAATGACCTTCTCTCGAGACTCCATATTAACAGGAGCTTCGTGCACATGTTTATTAATAAGTTTGGATCAAAAGTAATCGATGACTTAAAAGCTCAATTTTATCGACATTTATGTCATAATGTCTTCTGAATTTATTCATATTTTTTATTTTTCTTTTTAAGCCTCAATTAAAAAATAAAGAGGAAAGAATTACCAACGAATATTAATAAAATATGTTTAAAACCTAAAAATTTTCTTTTTTTATTTTAATATCAATTACAATAAAAAATAAAGGTGAAACAAAACTAATAAAAAAGATTAAAATAAAATAAAATAAAATAAAATAGTTATTTCATAAATAATTTTCAAATAAAAAGTCATTGATAGCCTTAGAAATCAAAGGTTATGTTAAATTAATATTGTCCAATACGAATCATCCTTTTAATTTATTTATAATTTTTTAAAAAAAAATTGAACAATTGAAATCTATAATGAATTTTGACCAAAAAATTATTGATTATCTTAAATAATTCCATTTTATTCTAAATTTACATGGTTACACTCCGGACGGACCCTTAAATTTATCCATATTTTTATTTTCAATTTTGGGACCTTAGTAAAAATAAAAAATTAAAAAAAATACAAAATAACATTAATAAAAATATAAGAATCTTTAGAAATTATTATTTTTTATTTCTCAATAGTTGATTACAAGAGAAAAAAAATGAAAAATTAAATTAAATTAAAAAAAAATAGAAAAACATCTTAGAGCTGATTATATATATATATATATATATATAACCTAAATTTTGTATTTATACTATATAAAAAATTTCGATATTGATATCAACATAAGATTTATATCAAAATTTGTAGTATATCGAATTTAATTATATACGGTATCCATATAAATTTTTATTATATTAATTTTTTGGTATAGGGTGCAGTATAGGGTTGAAATTTCGATATAGCCTACCCCATCTCTAATTATGAGTTAAAAGTTGTGGAGCATGATGATAACATGAAGAAACCTATCAATTAAGATTTGAATCTGACTTATGCACAATGACTTATATGTTTTTGAAATTCAGAAACTTTAGCATGAATATTATTAGAAGAGTGTAAGGAAGTTATTACTATTGTGTACTAAAGTAAATTAGATGTATCTAGATCTACATATTACTGTGACAAAAAAATAATTATTTTCATTTTCTAAAAACATAAGCGTTTTTTATTTTCTTAGACAATAATTTTTAATTATTGGATCAAGGCATATGTGAGAGGAGGGGAGAAAGTATGGAGCGAAAAAAAAATAGACAGAAATAAAAAAAAAAACTAAAGATATTATTGTGTACTAAAGTAAATTAGATGTATCTAGATCAACATATTACTATGACAAAAAACAAAGAAAATTAAGATAGCTTCTAGTTTTATTTTCATTTTCTAAAAACATAAGCGTTTTTTATTTTCTTAGACAATAATTTTTAAATATTTTTTATTTTTTCATAAAATGATATCTTCTTTTCTAAAAAATAAATATGAAAATTATCAACCAAATAATTATTGGATCAAGGCATACATGAGAGAGAGGGGGCAAAGTATGCAGCGAAAAAGAAATAGACAGAAATAAAAAAAAAACATAAACACAAGAATTTACTTAATTCGGAACCTTCGACGACTCCTATTCTAAGATCCAGGTCCCACGGACCTATCGATGGGCAATCTACAAAATGCCTCTTCCGAAACTACCGGAAGATGTGATTGAATACAATAAATAGGGACAGTATAACAGTCCACATTTCCCCTTTTTAAAACAATAATAAAATGTGTAACACTTAACAAAATATTATCAATAATTAAGAGCGCTCATGTGTTGTTATCGGTCTGTCGGAGATGATCGGATGACTCGGAAAAATAACTTGGTGGTAGACAGACTTCTATGAAGTAGCAGTACAAAGTTGAAGCAGTCGAAAAACTAATCGGGCGCATAGAACCTCGTGTAGTAGTTGTGTATAGTGGCTTGGGCGAAACACCCTTATAAAGGATTTCTGAAATAGACCTAAATTGGACCAACGCCTACTATCCCTTCGAACAGGGATGCGTCCTCACTTAGTCACTCTCCTCCAATGACTTACCTCTACTTACCAAGTGTAGAGTTACCTTTGGAATCACACATCCAGACTTCGGGAATCAAATATCCTGACCTACTGGAATCGCACATCTGGTTTTCTCCAATCGAGAATCACACATCCCAACTTACCAGAATCACACATAAATTTTTAATAATATATAATTTATCTACAATGACTTCTTCTAGCATTTCTATTTGCAAAATCTTCTATAATATTATCAGTTTCAAGATTTTCCAAGATGTCTTTTTCAATACATAAAATTGCCAATCCATTTAATCTTTCTTGAGACATTGACGATCTCATATATGTTTTTAATAATTTTAATTTTGAAAAACTCCTTTCAGTCGATGCTACTGTAACAGGCATAGTCAATAAAATTCTATAAGCAATTGCAACATTTGGATAACAATCTATACTTTGAACAAATTCAAGAATATCAATTGCAGACATTATCATATTTGGTAAAGTCGTTTGTAATATTTTTAATTCAATAAATAAATCATCTAACTCAACATCTGATGAGTTGTCATGAGTTAGAGTAGATTTTAAATTGACACAATATTTTCTTAATTCATCATCATTCAAAGTTCTTAATGTTTTTGAATCAAATAAAAAGCCAAATATATTTTCAAAGGTTTTCATTTGCTCAAATCTACATTTTAAAGAAGCAATTGTCATGTCCACAACAACAATAAAATAATCAATTTTAAAAGACTCTTCTAATGATAGTGAAACTTCATCATCTTCTCTTTCATTAAATTATCTTTTCCTAAAAATACGGCGCTTTGTTGTAAATATTGGCTCTATATTCATATCTAATGCAAGACTCTTAGCAATAGTCAAACTTGCAGCATAACCATCATTCCTATACTTTTCAAAAAATGAGATTACACCTTCTAATTGTTTCATGGCAGAGTCCATGCACATAGATTTTGATTGTAATTTCTTACTCACCATGTTTATAGCAAATAAGATATCATACCAAATGACAATACCGAGTAAAAATTCAAATTTTTCGATTGAATTAGCTAAACTTTCAGCTTCACTTATTGACTTTGCATCATCACAAATATTATTTAATTCAAGTAAAGCTGCTCTCACTTCCACAATTTGAAATCTAATAGCTTGAGCACTTTTAATACGACTTTCCCAACGAGTATTCGACAAAGATTTGACGGTTAATCCCTCCACATTATTAAGTAAAATTTTCCATCTCTTAGGAGAACTTGAAAATAATGTATATATGCGTTGCACTACTCCAAAAAAAGAAACAGCTTTAACACAAGAATGTGCCATATCACTAAGAGTTAGATTAAGACTATGACAACACATGACATGTACAATGCTCTTGGATTTATTTCAAGTAACCTCTTTTGAACTTCTTGGTGTTTTCCTTTCATATTGGAACCATTATCATAACCTTGACCTCTAATATTTTCGATACTAAGATCAAGTGATTTTAACACATTTTGTAATTCGTTAAAAAGTCCTAAACCAGATGTATCATCTACTTTTAGAAACTCTAAAAAGTACTCCTCTATTTTCACTTTATTACCTGACATATTAACACATCGTACTATAAAAGTCATTTGTTCTTAATGACTTATATCTGGGGTACAATCAAGAATTATTGAAAAATATTTTGCTTCTTTAATTTTATTAATGATAACACTTTTAACATTATTAGCTAAAATAGAAATCAACTCATTCTGAATTTTATGACCTAGGTAATGATAATGAATTTCATTATTTTGAATACGTCTAATATGATCTTGCATCACATAATCAAATTCAGCAATCATTTCAATCAACCCCAAAAAATTTCCATTATTGTCTTGATAAAGTTTTTCATTAGATCCTCGAAAAGCCAAACAACGTTTAGAAAGACATTTTACAGTTGCTATTATTATTGTTATAACTTGTCTCCAACGCTCTTTTTCTTTGGAAATTTCTCGTTGTAAGTCTTTATTAATTGTTAGATTTTTATCTAATCGCATTTTTAATTCATTCCAAGTGTTCATGTTAGTTATATGTTCAATAGTATTTTCATGTTCTTTAAGTCGTTCACTAAGATGTTTCCAATCTCTAAATCCATCCTTTGCTAATGAACTTCTATTGTTTTTAGATTTAAACAACTTGCAACAAAAGCAATAAACTTTATCTACATATTTACTGTAAACCAACCACTTTCAATCTCTTATTTCTCCATTACTTAAATGTCTAGAATAATGAGCACAAGAAAAATGCCTAGAAGTATCGTCCAAAGGATATACAATATTCATTTCTCTTATAGGCTCTTTTTCAACTAAAATATCACGTGCATTGTTATCAAGATTATCCCAATTTCTTGGATCATATATATCAAGTGAAGAAATAAATTGTTCATCAATGTTAATATTCTCATTATCTACCCTATTTATAATATTTTCATGCTCACTCAAATTTTCCCTTTCTTCATTAACATTGTGAATCTCATTACACTCATCTACATCATTCACAATCATAGTTGAATTTTGTGCATTATCATGATAACTTTTAATAAAGAGTTTATTAATAGCACCTCTTTGTGATTCAGTCAATTGTTCTAATTTTTTTTCTTTTTTTTCCTTTTCTCACATCCAGAAAGATGTTTTTTAGGCAACATATTATAATGTACAAAACCACAACAATTACAAAAAAAAAGAAAGATAATTCAAATTATTTCACTAGTAAAGGAATAATAGCACCTGGAATATGATAGTTTTCAATATTAATGGAAATGTCCTAGGTCGTTAAGTTAAGCACCTCGTCAGACAACACCTGTTAAAAGAAAATCAAATCATTATCAAATTAAAACTAATTAGTAAAATTATGGTACTTAAAGAAACAACAATACTAATTATAACAATACAAGTAACAAGTTCAAGCGCATAGAAACAACATCCTTTGTAAAACACATTAAAATAAGTAATTCAGTTAAATAAAACTTGGCCACTTAAGAGTATCATTGTACCAACAGACTTAGCATTTCATTTCCATTTGAAAGGAGAGTTATTTTGTAATCATTCTAACATCCTAAGATCAAGTCCAAACTTTGTTTGTGCTAAATTTTTATATTAGGTTTTCAACTATAAGTCCAACTATATCCATTGCACATTGTCATTTACACTATGGATATCTGAGTTAACAAACAACAAATATGCAAAATGCAACCAGTTTTTCTTGTAACTGCATACAATGTATGCATGATCAATATGAGTTGACTAATTAAATCATTAGCTTAGTTGCATACAACCAAGAGCAATTCTTCAAGTGAGTAAAGAAAAACAGTACCTTGAGAAGCTCACAAGAAAGTGGATTCTGGGGATAAAACACACAATATAAATTAGCAATTCAAAATTAGCTTGTTAAGTACATTAGACAACATCATAGTGAGACTTCTCTTTGGCCTTATTAACTAGTTCCTAATCACTAGTCACTATGCTGTAGATTTTAATGCGATTTGCAGCAAGCCAGCAAGTAATGCAAAAATCATTTGAAGCAGATTTTAATTCTGCAGATTTTAATGCTATTTCTGCAGCAAGTAATGCAAAAATCATTTGAGGCAGAAACAAAGTTTAGATGTAAAGTTGAAGAAAGACAATTAAATCATTAGCTTGAGTAAAGAAAAATAGCACCTTGAGAAGCTTACAATTAAATCATTAGCTTAGTTGCATACAAGTATACAACCAACTAACCAAGAGCAAGTCTTCAATTTTTTCACAACGACAACAAACAAGTAGACAACCAAAGCAGAGCTCACAGTTCAGTAGTTCACAATGAAAAATCTAATTCAATGGGTTGTATTTGTCACGCCCCAGAGGAGTCCCTGTCCGAAGAAATTTCGGCAGCATCTCCCCTGTACGGGTGACAATCTAAAGCATTACTACATACAAAATATACCTAAGCCACACTCGGTTGGAATATATATACAAAATATAAACAACATAACACGCAATTTAATAAGCCTACACGGCTGAACGTAAACACACGGCAGTGGAAGACATAAAACGATACGAACGTAAAAGCAACAACGACACTAACAAAAATACCTGTCATCACAGACTTGACCCAAAATTCACATCGACTTGTTGGAAAAAAAAATACACAAAATCAATATACCACCCCAAACGATAACAAAACCAAAACGAAAACTATCCTCGAGTGTGACGTAGGACCCAGGACTGGCAACCGACATCTCTCCAAGCATCCATGACTCATCTACCTGTTACCTGACGAAAGAAAATCATTTTGTGGGGTGGTGAGTATTGGAACTCAGCGGGTAAGGAAAGAGATAGTGCATGAACATAACATATAAGTAGAGAATGCCAACAGTATACAGCCTCATTAGAAGAATAGCAGATACTATAATAGAACCAAAATAAATGCTCATAACAGAAACCATATCCTACGCTAGGTATAGAAGATCAGAGATGGTACTAATCTGCTACGGTACCACACATAACTACAGAGGTAATAAGCAAGGTATATACAAATTTCCAATGAATAAACCAATGTCTAAACATCTACAATGAGAGTATATCTCAACATAAGACAACATATCAGCATAAGTGAACAATAGCAAGAAACAACGGTAGCATAAATATACCACAACAACATAAGTAAACAATAACAGCATATGTAGACAGCAGCAGCCCAAGCAGACATAATAACAGCGTATGCACGGATGGTCACCTCGCCCACCTCTCTGCACCACGACCCCTGTATGGTCGAGAGGCCGGATCGATGACAACTGTACCACCCAAAGGCCGCCACTCTCTCGAGTGACCGGATGGACAGGTGCTGAGTAGCTAACTAGCTACACAGCGAAGGGGGTCCCTGCTGCTGGTAACTCCAGCTACCACTCTCCATGAGTGACCGAGTGCGGCACGACAGGACAAGTGACATCGACTCCAGCTACCACTCTCTCGAGTGGCCGAGGATGCGGCCCCTTTTTAACGACTCTCTCGACCGCAAGGGAGAATTGGTCGTTGACATGTATGCCATGACAGGATGCGAACAATGCAACGGTCATCATATATATATATAAGCAGAAATAGGTATGCTACATGAAGCCAGCATGCTCAGTATCGTACATAAATAAGCAACAGTCAAAGCATACAAACATGGTATCTAGTATCTGCTATTGATCATGGACAACAACAAGAGACTGTGTAGATATGGAACAAATTTCTCAAAGATTGCGTGGAAGTATCAAGCGCAGGAAAGTAAGAGTGGAGTCAAGGTAAACAATCCTAATCCAAAATAATTCATGCACTAAGGTCAAAGTACTAAAAGAAAACAAAGCAAGAAGTACCCGCCTTTATACGTAGATCGTGCCGGAATATCTTCACACCTTAGAGTTCACTTCAAATCAGAATCAAACCCTACAATATAGGATATATATCATAACTAGGTTCTACCATACATCAAATAGAAAACCTAATCCCCATCTAATTATGTAACACCAACTAATCCCACACATAAAATAGATCAAATACTACATTTATCTCTAACCAACAGAACAATTGGCTAAACTACCACAACGTAACCATGAAATTGATTACAACTAATTAATTAACTAGAAATCAATCTTATCCCTTGATTAATCCACCCAATTCAATATTACAATTTGATCCCTCTCAATGTAGCAAACAAATCGATTGCCAATTCCCTAACCAAATTGATTCAACATCACCGATACAACATGAAACAATCTAATCGGAAACCCCACTTTCCATTTGACAAACACGAATCCAGAAAACCTGAAAGAACCGGATCAAGAAAAGAACCCAGCATTAAAAACCAAATCCATCAGCCACCCCTTGCATCCAACTCATATCCCTCTCTCACAGAACTTAGCACAATGAAAAATAATCGAATATAAGATCACTTGTAACCCTCCTCATCAGCAAATCCAACAAGAAACCAAAAGCTCAACAGATCAAGACTCCTCCAGTAACACCCGAATCCTTATGCTAGCTTACCAAAATAAACACTAATCCATACCTACAAGGGAGAGATCGTCGGCGTGGTGACTCGAGGGGAAAGAGATCGCCGGCTGTGGGGTGCTCGTGCAAGGAGGAAAGGCCTGCTCAGGTGCGAGAACTTGGCGGCTATGGCTCGACGCAGCAGAGAATCGATGATGGCTTGGGGAGAAGAGGCCCGGTGAAGGAGCGGAGGCGACGTCGCGAGGTGAGGCTCGGGGGAAGAAGATGCGGCGGCTGGTGCCCGCGTGAGGGAGAGATCGCCGGCTTGGCTTCGGTGCTCGCGCGCGAGGAAGGAAGATCGACTGCTGTGCTTGCACGTGAGGGAGAGATCGTCGGCTGGAGAGGGGCGGCGGTGGATCGGCCGGAACCGAGAGAAGAAGGGGGAGTCGACGGTGGATTTTGGGGAGCAGAAGGTCGCGAGAGGGAGGGGTGGCGTCGGGCTTAGGGCAAGGGGAAGGGAAAGGAAATTTCGGCGCAGAGAGATTAAGGAAGAATAAGGAACTTAGGCTTTAATAGAAAACCTAGGCATATTAATCAAATCAACTCCCTAATAAATAGGAATTCCAAACAGACCTTTTCCAAAGTCTATAATTTTATCCCCTCAATATACGCCCTACGGGCTCCGATTAAATCCCCGAAAATTTCTAAAAATTCTGTTACAATTATTCGTCTATTAAACCTTATTATTTAATTATTATTTGGTTCGGTATTTTACAGTATTTATCATCTCTGTGGATACAAAAATAACAGTAAAAAAAATCTTGAGAAGTGACATAAATTTGAAAGGAGAACTGGAGAAGAAGAGATGTGACAGAAATAGCCGTTGAAGACAAGCCGTGAGCGAAAAGAGAAGAAGAGATGCGATAGGGATAGAAAATTTCAAATAGAAAAGGAGGAGAAGACTTATCTTTTGAGTCCTCTTTCTCGTAGGCGCAGGTGAAGCCGAAGGCAGCAGCCAGCAGGGGGCACCGCGACGAGTTTCTCATCGCACATCATAGGTGTAGGCGGCGGAAGAAAAGCCCTAAATCTAATCCTGCACTACACCTATTAAAATTTAAACATAATATTTTTTTAAAAAAAATTTGGGCCCCCCAAAACTCAAGGCCCAGGGCCATCGCCCAGGATGGCCCTCCTCCAGGGCCGGGCCTGTCTCCAATCGAGAATCGCACGTCCCGACCCTTACCAAAATCCCACATATGGACTTTAATATGTCGAAAATCAAACATCCCAACTTACCAGAATCATACATCCAATCTTCAACTAATCAAAAATCGAATATCCTGACTGGGTTAGTCAATCCAATACACTCGATAATAAGGTTAGATCACAGCACTTCTAACTTTAATATATTTGTTATTCATCAAAATTTAGGTTTCACCATTGGTGCCAACTATACCAATAATAATATTCTTGTTTTTCTTAAAAAAAAAAAAACAAATCAAATGTTACCTAATTTTTTAATAGTTTATATGGACTAGTAGGGTACAAGTCAAAACTTTTTGGGTACAAACTCATAAGAGTGAAATGAACTTATTATATCTAATTTGGATCGATTCTAACTTGCCTAAGCCCATTAATAAATTTTGAACAAAACTTATTAATAATTTAAATACTTTTAAAATCCTAAAACTTTAGCATAACAAAATCAGTAAAAAAAAGTTATTGATGTTGCAGTGAATGCCTTTTATATATATACTAGTGATCGTGTACACGCGCGTCTGAATTATTTGGGTATTTAAAAATCCGAATTGTTTGGAATTTCGAGTGTCACCCTTATGTTCAGAAGTAAGAAACTCATGCAATAGTGCAATAATGTAAGGGTGACGCTCGAGAATCCTAGCAACAAACTACTATAAAGGTCTTCCCTATGCAAAAATTAATTTAATTTAATATTATACTTTTCTCAGTAAAAAAAACTAAGAAAAAAATATTTTTTAACATCATCGGCCTAAAATATTTATAGAAGTTTCTTTGATCATAATTTGTCAATTCTAAGATATGGGACTAAAGAGAACTCTATTTTTTTTTATATAAAACAACTAGAGAAAATTAATAATGAGAAAAATTCATAATAATACGCCGCAGCTGAGTCTCGAACTCTATATCACTGATTGTTTCGCTTGTGGAATTACTAATAAACCTTGGAATTATTTTTAGTGTGAATAGAAAAAAAGTCATTAACGTAAATTCATTTTAGGCTTCACCAAAGTTAGTTAGTAAAGGGGGGAGATTTTTAATAAAATAGTAAGATAGTAATATATATATATATATATATATATATATATATATATATTTGTATTTTTTAAATTTTTATTAATGTTCTTTTGTAATCTTTATCTTTTTTTTTGTTTTTATTAAGGTCTAAAATTTTAAAAAAATGGGGAAAAAATTAGAGAAGCATCAAAAGTGAAATGACGGAATTTAGCAAGTTATTAATGACTTTGAGTTAAAACTAATTTTAAAAACTAAAAATATAAACAAATTTAGGGAACAAGTATAATGATATAAAGTTAGAATAAAGTTAAGCTTTTAAGACCATTAATCCATGGTATCTCTGGCGTAATGGCCAGGGGTCGATTCTCAGGAACTGACGACTTGAGGTTTACCCCGCCATGCGCCTATGGCCTGTGTACCTGCATGAACCTCCCTCCATATCCGTGGGGCCGACACTAGGGGGGCCGCTAAGGTAGCGGATCTACCTTTTTTTTTAAAGGCCATTAACCATTTTTAATCAAAACTCATTAATAATTTATTTTTTAAAATATATATATATATATATATTAATTTGATATTAATTAGAATTTTTTTAATTATTATTAATTTGGTATACTTTTTTATTTTAATTTAGCTGTAAAATAAGTAAAAATATGTCAGCAAAAAGGTATGCTTTTTTGGATAAAAATTAAGAAGTGGAGCCCTTTGTTAATTTCAAAATCCTGCGTGCGCCTACGGTAGAATGTGGTAATTATTAGGCTATATTATTTTAATATTTAAAAACAAACGTCCTCTTAATTTCTATCTATTTCTAGAATAAAAAAAATGAGAATAAAAGGGTCTTCCTCCTGGCGCTTCTCTCTCTCTTTCAGTACGATCGATGTACAGACGTAGGACGGCGGTAATGTCCGGCTCCAAAAGATCCTTCCTTGCAGATTTCAACTGCTGTGTCGCGAGGGATTCGCGCTGACTCTGATTTCGGCTCTTGTTCGATCTTCTCGGTGGAAAGTTTCTAGAGATCGATCGCATTCGAGATCTCCACCGGAGGTCCTACCGAGGTCTGTCTGTCATTTACTCCCCTTTTTGCTGAAAATTCCGAAAAAAAGTGTTGTTGTTTCTAGTGTGCTTTCCTGATCGCGAGAATCGATCCGATCCGAGCAGCGACGATAGGGAAAAGGCGATTCCTTGAACGTAAAATCTCTGGTTCTTCTTCTATATTTTGTAATATTAACCTACAAGTTCGCATGATCGATCTAAGAAATTTAGCTCGCAGTTCTTGCAGAGAAATGAATGGGCTTTAGGGTTGCTGTAAATGGCATCGTTAGTCCCGGGCGTCCTTATCAAGCTCCTGCAGCATATGAATACTGATGTGAAGATTGCCGGAGAGCACCGTTCATCCCTTCTTCAAGTCGTGAGTATTGTGCCTGCTCTTTCTGGAAGTGATCTCTTCGCCAACCAAGGGTTTTATCTCAAGGTCTCTGATTCTTCCCATGCAACATTTGTTTCCCTGCCCGACCAGCACAATGACCTTATCTTAAGCGATAAGATCCAACTCGGTCAATTCATTCATGTCGATCGCCTCGAGGCAGGCTCTCCGGTTCCCACTCTTAAGGGTGTGAGGCCTCTTCCTGGTCGTCACCCCTGTGTTGGCAACCCTGAGGATCTTGCCGCCACCAGTTCTCTTTGTAATTTTCTCGCCATGGACAAACTGAAGCCACTCGACGACTCAAAGAACAGCAATAACACATCTACAGATAATAATAACACACGGGAAGCAGAAAGAAGAAGGATCTCGCTTACTAAGTCTAGGTCTCTGCTCTTGAAACTACCAGTCAATGGCAAATTGGACAAGAAGGGCACGAGTGCCGGATCAAGATCAACCAACTCAAGGTTATTGCCTTCATCTCCGAGTTATGTCTATTCTTTGCCTGCATCTTTTGAGAATTTCTCTAGCGAGATTAAGAGGCAAGCAAAAGCTAAAGGAGTAGAGAAGCCGGCATCATCTTCAAGAGTGAGTCTGTTGGAGAAGGCAGCTTCGATGTTGAAAGGAACATCTGCTGGTAGGAAGTCTACTTCTGCAAATTTCCTGGCTCCAACCATTGAATTAGGGCCCAAAGCTTTGAGAAAGAACTGGGAAGAGAATCTGGACACGAAGGTTAGAGATTGTTCAACCTCAAAAAATTCCAAAGCTACAACAAAATCTGAATTTAGAAGTGCTTCTGTGAGTTCAATATCTAACTCAATCTAAATTGCTCTTCTGTTGTGTACCTTGAGCTGCTGTCATTCACTATAACTATGATTACAATGCTCAATGGCATGTAAATAGCTACTTTGATATCAGAGTTTAGAATGATTATTCTTCATTTTGGTCACTTAGCATTAATTTTCTGATTCACAGATCCCTGGACGGAAATCATCAAAAAATGAGAAATCTTTACCTAAGGAGGATAGCAAGATTCAAGTTCCTGCAGCTGCAGAGGATTCCGGTAAAATAACTAAACAGAGTCCTGTTAACAGTCCAAGTCTTGGTAACTTGGTGAAGATCGAAACAACTAAAAGAAAGTGGACAGATGGTGGTGTTCCATGGCAGTCACTTCCATCGTCTCTAGCAAAACTGGGGAAGGTAGGATAAACATTTTATAGTAGCTTCTAAGTGGTCATGGGACATGAATCATTGTAAATCTCAGGAGCTCTTCAAGCATAGGGATGCAGCGCAACAGGCTGCTGTAGAGGCTTTGCAAGAAGCTTCTGTCGCAGAGAGCTTGATCCGTTGCTTAAGGTAAACGAATTCTACTGTGCATTTTTTTTTTGCTTGTGAAAGGTGAATCGAGTTAATCAGAGTGCTGCTTACTGGGCTTTTGCCGTGTACGCAGCATGTATGCGGAGGTCAGTGGCAGTGCCAAGGAAGAAAATCCGCAGCCGGCCGTGGAGCAGTTTCTGGCCTTCGATTCCTCCCTATCGCGTGCCGCGAGCGTTGCGGACTCTCTCTCCAAGTTCAGGTCTCAATTGGTAGCTGGAACGTCGTCGGACGCAGCAGCCGCTGGCCAAGTTAAAGAAGAAGCACTAAAAATCTCCACCAGGAACCGCCGCCGCGCCGCTGCCTGGGTCGACGCCGGCCTCGCCACTGAGCTCTCCCACTTCTCCCTCTACAACCGCAGGAACCCCACCGCGGCCTCTTCTGCGACGGTGGCGACTGTCGTACTCGAGGTTGTGTCGAAGACTTCCCCGGCAGCGGCGTCTGCGACCTCCAAGGCCTCGCTCCAGTCGAAATCGAGGTTGTCCGCGGCGCCGTTGGGCAATGGGAAGACGCGGGGGCTGGCGCCACCGTCGCCGCTGCCAGAATGGGAGCGCGGCAGAGGGCTGGAAGAGGGGGCGGAGTTGGCGCGAGCGCTGAAGGAGGACGCGCAGTCATGGTTCCTGGCGTTCGCGGAGAGGTTCCTCGACGCGGACGCGGCCGCCCTGGTGCCGTCCAATCGGGAGCAGGTGGCCGCCATGCTGCCGCAGCTCAAGAAGGTGAACGACTGGCTGGAGGCGATCGACCAACAGAGGAAGGAGGGCGAGGCCGTGTTGGAAGAGGACGCGGAGGAAGGCGAGGGTCCCACCGGCGTGCCGCCGGAGACGGTGGAGCGACTGCGGAAGAAGATCTACGAGTACCTCCTCACCCACGTTGAGTCGGCCGCCGTAGCGCTCGGCGGCACGGCCCAGGCCACGGCGCCGCCCCAACCTGTGGCGGGGATCGGAGGGCGGCCGAGGCGGAAGGGATGACAGATCGGCAGGCGCCGGAATGATGAAGCGTTGAAACCTTTTTAGGTTCAATGCCCTATTTACTCTCCGAAGAAGGGCTGGGGCAGGTTACGGGTCGACCGTCGAATAATTATGACGTGGGAGGAGTTTTTTTTTTTCTGGAGGATGTTCCCTCGAAAATCGAAAATCGAAAATCGAAAATCGAAAATCGAAAATTGGGAAAAACAAAAGAAAAAAAAAGAATTGTATAAAAGTTGTGATAATTTTCTTGTATTTATTTAGAATTGAGTTGCATTCAAATATTTCATATAGAGGATTCATAATACTAACTTATTTTAATATTTATCATCTTATGAAAAATGTATGAGTCTATAATCATATGTTCGTTATAACAATATATATTTTTTATTTATATTTCTTTTAATATTAACATCCATTATTTATAGATATCAAACATTATTTATAGATATCAAAGTTCATTTAATCATCGTAAAATTAATATATATTAAATAAATATAATTTAAATATATTTTAAAATATTAAAATTATTATTATTATTTTTAATAATAATTTACTTTTAAAAAAATAATTTTTGCCTCTTTTATTCAATTTTAAAATTTAAAATTTATATATTTTTTTAATAAATAAAATTAAAAAAAAAAAACATAGTGGGTGGGCTAGGGCTAGCCCACCCCACCCCACTTGAACACTTTCAATCTCTTGAACGGGTATAATACCCTTTCACACTCCTTTTAATATCAAAGTGCATTATAACATCCCTTTAATAAAGCATTATGGATGCTCTTAACGAATAGAATATAGTGTCTTGTCAATTGATACCTTATTAACCAAATCAACAATGAACTCTCAGAACCTATAAAGTTCAACAAATTGGCTAAAAAACAAAGCAACTTGCTTAAGGTCCCTATTGAGTGGCTTAGCATTGTAAGTTGGATTGAACTGTTGGATAATATTCCACAATTTAATTACCGACCGGGGATAATTAGGATGCTCTGAATCGAAATTATAGAAAATAACTCAAATGTGGTTTGATTTGATAATGTCAAGGTGTCTACCTGGACTTGTTAGGTTGATTTGCTGGAGGTTGATTTGTTGGATTGTCCAAGTGGTGTTCCCGAGTAGGAAGACTATTGCTTGAGCGTCGAGTGTTGCGAGATCAAAGCGGCCGAGTTGCCGACTACACAAAGTTGAGTCATTGACTATCGAGCTTCTAATTGGACTTCCAAAGTCCAAGCGAGACGTCACTAGCCAAATGCTCCTGAGTGGTCTCAAGTGTCGTGAGGTCTAATCAGCTCGTGTGCTTCTCAAGTCTAAGTGGGAATCCGAGTGTTGCCTGAGCCGGTTATCGAGTTGAGACGTTGAATGCTCTAGTTGCCAAGTATTGAGTCGAGAAGTTGAGTCCCCGAGCTGTCGAGTGCTTGAGTTGTCAAGTCATCGAGTTGTTGCGTCGCCCAACTATTGAGTCAGTTGAGTCATTGCGTCCCCCAACAACCGAGTTGGTCAAGTCTGAGTGGGTTTCCTAGTCAGGCAAGAGAGAAATCAAGGCTTGCGTTTAATGAAGTTTCATTAAACTACATTCGTCCTCTCCGACGGTGCTTTAAGATTTCGATGGATGTCTATTTCTCATGATACAATGATATACCACGTGTTAATTCTAAATGCATGAAAAATACAAAAAAATGAAATATGTAAAACTCACAGTGATCTCCCATAGTAGATCTTAATTTTCTCTCTTCATACAAAATAAAAAACTCCAATGATGCTCGGAGAAGAAGATCGGAGAAGATATCAAAGAATAATTTACCGTCAGAAGAATAATCACGAACAAATCGAAAAGCTCTTCAAGATTCCACGAACCAAATCCCTCTCTAACGGATGTTCTCCTCTTACACTCTTGTGTACATGGACGAACCTTGCATAGAGACCTTTCACATATGGGACGAACCCTTTCTCTTTTGACATTGCACAAACCTCGCACACAGCAAGCCCACCATTTTTCTTCTTTGGCTTGGATGCATACAGCGACGGATCTAGGATTTTAAGTTTAGGGGGTCGTATACTAAGTGACGAAAATAATTATTAAATGTATTATATAATAATGACCTCTCCAAACTTTCAAAATGTATAATGTATATTTAGTTAAAATGTATAATTATTAAATGTTTGTGGGGGTCATGGCCCCCTCATGTCCTAATGTAAATCCGCCCCTGGATGCATATTTATTAGAGGAAGATGACTCTTCATTTTCCTCTATTAATGGAGGAATTAAATAGGCAAGAAGATGAAGGGGAAGGGGTGCCCTTTCATCTTCTTAACTCTAACATCTCCCATTCATTCAAGTCAATTTATAAAGGTCATCTAGTCACAAAGACCATGTAAGTCACATAGACTATATTGTAATCAAGTCATAGAGACTAGAACAAAACACTAGATAGTCACAAAGGCCAAATAAAAGCATCCAATCATACTTTTAGAGAATATGGTTTATGCAACAGCAAGCACACTGAGCAATTATTGCTAAGAAAATTGTTACACCTTACATAGCTACTTTATAGAACAAATCAGAGACATTCTCATAATGGCACATAGCCTCTCTCCTGACGGTACATATCCGTTATCCAGAAAATATTCAATCTCCTAGTGGCACACAACCATTATCTTGGAGATATCCATGTCTTACTATTTATCCAAATTAAATAATATTTATTTACATTAATATGAACATCTCTAATCCCTCACAATGGCTATTATATCAAGAGCATGTTCCATATTCAATATTCATAATCATTTCGATACATAACAGAAATGAGCCGACCAGTGAATAACAGCAAAAGATGTAAATCTATTTAATCTCTCTTTTTAGCTAGAATATATTCATTCTAATAATTTACTTTCCTAGTTATGCTCCATAGACAAAATCATCCATAGTCAATAGGAAGCATGCTAAAGTAGCAGACACTGATTATAACTTCAAGTAGATAACGAAATAGTCACTTAGGGTAAAATTGAGATTAACTTATAATCTCAAGGGTCTCACATAGTAGAGAAGTAGGGATTCATTCTCCTACTACCCTTCTTGTCGCCATAGTACATGTGTTATGAATCACATGCTACGATGTTATTTTCTTTACTAAAAAAAGTGCACGTTTTTCTCAAATTTTAACATCGTACAAATTTTGATATAGACATATCTAATGTCTAATCCTAAATTCAACATATAAATTCTAATATGACCTTAAGCAGATTCAGTAAATGGTGGGTACATTTACTTTGATCATTATATAAATGATCTCATCTTGACACAATTATCAAGCTAAGGTGACCTTAACTTATAGGTATGTCTCTATTCACAGCTACAAAAGATGTCCCATAAGTAATAGTCTTACCTCTATTTATACTTAACAAATAGAAATGATTATCCATGTGAGTGAACCAATCTCAACCTGCCAACATGCTCATCGAGACTTTAATACAAAATGGAACAACATATACACTGAATAGATCATGACATTTTACAATGTGTTACATTTTACGAAGTCACAAAGACTTCCCATATCCTTGAAATGACTCTTTAGTCAATGACTTAGTAAAAGGATTTGCAAGCATAGTTCGTGTGGGGATATACTAAAGAATTATCATTTTCTTATCCACAATATCCTTAACAAAATTATACTAAATTCTATATGTTTGCCTTTGTTGTAATATTTAGGATCCTCAGCTTGACTGTCACACAGTACACTATAACAGGACTCCCACTATTCTCAGCAATCTTCAAATACTTCAGGAAGCTTTTCAACCAAACAAATTGTTGCACAATTGATGCACAAACTACACACCTTCTATTGTTGATAAGACTACACAAGCCTAGCCATATAGTTTCTATTGTCGACAAGGCTACACAAGCCAAGCCACATAACTTTCATTGTTGGCAAGGCTACATAAGTCTGTTTCTCGCTATTCCATGAGATGACACCACCATTTGGTAAGAAGGTATATCAGATGTGGATTTTCTGTCATCAAAGTTTCCTGCCCAATCTGCATCTATGTAGCCACTTAGGCTAATCTTAGATCGATGAAAATAGATACATAATATGTTGTCCTTTTGAGATATTTATTATCTTCTTCACCGCTTTCCAATGTCTTGATCTTGGGTTTAACTAGAAATGCCTAACCAAGCCAACACCATAGCTTATATCAAGAGGAATACACAACATAGTGTACATCAAACTACCAATAGAATTGGCATGTGGTATTATTACCTTCATTTTGGCTATTTCTTCAAGAGTCTTGGGATACAATGTTGCAATCCGACATATTGAAGTGTTGTAACATCTTAGTGATATAAGTCTCTTGAGACAAACCCAAAAGCTTTTTTGATCGATCTTTCATGATCTTCACTCCTTAGATGTATCGACTTCTCTTCAAAAATAATACCCTCCATTTGGGTATTTTCTTTTGCAACTAGTCGAGATTTGTATCAATTAATTGATCCATCCACTTTCCTCTTGATTTTGAAAATCAACTTATTCCCAATTGTCCTTTAGCCTAGAGGAAGATTGACTAAATCCCAAACCTGATTCTTTTTTATTGACTTCATTTCCTCATCCATTGTAACTTACTTTTTTTTTCTCTAATTGAGCATCTTAATGCTTCCTCAACCATTTGAAGTTCATTGTGTCAATTGAGAGTGTTATTATTCTCAATATCAAACTATTTTCGAGGTTTAATCTTATGAACAATTATTGTAAGTTGGGTTGTTGAGAAGTCAACTTATGATTTGGCAAATCATTCCCACTGGGTTGACTAGACTCAGATATCTCTTTTAACATCTCTCTTATTGATAATATCTCATTCTCTAAAAAAAAGAACACTTTTATCAACATCACATCTAGTTGAGAACTCTATTTCTAGAAAAGTTACATCTCTCGAATATATTTCAGAGATGGCTCCATCTAATTTCTCACCTATGAAAACATAACATTTGGAGGTCTCATGATATCTAATAAAAATACATTTCTTACCCCTTGGTTTAAGTTTTTCATACTTGTGAGAATTATCATGAACATAAGCAGCTGCCCCCAGGGTCTCAGTTTACTTAATCCAATTTTTTGTCTGCCCAACGTTCATATGGGGTGGATGAATCTAACTTTGAAGGCACTTTGTTAAGTATATAGGCTACAACTAACAATGCATCTCCCCAATAGGATAACGACAAATTACTCTGCGCTATCATAGACCTAACCATATCTAGAAGAGTTATATTTCTTCTTTCAGCAATACTATTTTGCTGTGGAGTTCCAAGGATTGTCAGCTGTCTAATAATCCATCTATTATTACATATTGTCTTGAACATATCGGACAAATATTCCTCTATATGGTCAGTGCATAAAGTCTTAACTTTATGTTTCGTTTGATTCTCAACTTCATTCACATAACAAATGAATCAATCTAATACTTCAGATTTATGATAAATCAAATACACATGACCAAAATGAGAGAAATTATCGATAAATGTAATGAAATAGGAGGCTCCATGTCTAGCCTTCACATTCATTGGACCACAAATATCCAAATGAATTAATTACAATGGTTATTCAGCTCTAATAGCCTTACCAAATGATTTCCTAGTTTCTTTTCCAACAAAATAATTCTCATATATAGACAAGTGAATCTTAGCTTAAGTGTCGAATAGACCCTCTCTAGCCAATCGATTCACACGTTCTTATCCTATGTGTCTTAATCTAGCATGACAAACCTCATTAGTTATATCTACATCACTAGCTAGAGCAATAATTGAAAACAACCCTCAATAGCACAATTGACATCTCGTTCTACATCAAAAACCATAAAACCATTTGATAAAAAACCATATATGATTGACACTGAGTCAATCTTAAGTTTAACACTCAGGCTATAAAAATTAATACAATACTCTAAATTAAGAAGGCCTATAATGGAAACACGATTCTATCAAATTTTAAGAGCATACATGACATCATGTAGAAACAAAACACTACCACCACAGAGGTTGAGTTTGCAAGTGCTGACTCTTTTGATTTCAACTCTTGCATTATTTCCTCCATGGATCCATTTGTTGCTAACTGGTACCCGTCGGTACTCTACAAATATAACTCACTCCCGAGCTACAGGGTTGGTTGCTCACGAATCTATAATTCACAAAGGATAAGAATTAGCTAACAACACTGAACTAGCAACAAAATACTCAGGAAAAAAAAGACACACTTGCATGTTTCAATTTGATCTTCTTTCCTTTTTTCTTGATTGTGCCTTGTCCCATAGCAGTAACTTTTTTCCTTTTTCCTTCCCCTTCTTGAACCATTTCTTTTTCTTGGATCCAGATGATCCAACAAAACCAATAACCACATAGGCTAATACAGAAATCCTTATGGATTCAACTCTCTGCCTCCAATTCTACATGGCATGAGACGTCAATGAAAGTCTTAATACTCTCACTGTGAATTAGGGTATACTTCATGGTCTCCTAAGAATCTAGAAGGGAACGAATAACTGCTTGAACCTGTTGTTCATCTGTAAAATACCGAAAAATAGAGAATAATAATAAGGGAGTTTTACGGAATTTTTAGAAATTTTTCGGGAATTTTTCGAAGCTCGTATGGACGAGTTTATGGGGATAAAAGTGGGCCCCGAAAAAGCCTGTTTAGGCTACCCATTTAAGCGAGGAGAAATTTGATTTTTCTTTTATTTTATTTTCTTTATTTGCTTTCCTCCGTTTCCTCTTCGACGCCGTGTGCCCGAGCCTCGCCCGCGCCTTCTCCTCCAGAGTCCTAACCACTCGAGGCGGTTCTTCATCCCCTCTCCTCTCCCGAGCCGATCTCCACTTCTCCCCTCTTCTCATCTTCTTCCTCACCGATTCTGTGCCCTAGCCGCCAGCCACCCGAGCCGCACACCGCCGGTCGCCTGTCCTCAGCAAAAGAGCGCGCCGCCGACTGCCTCCTCTGCCTTAGGTCGGCAGAGTCCCGACTCCCGCTCCTCTGCCCAACGCTGACCCGATCCATTCTTCATCGCACCGTCGCCGACAAACCTCCTGATTCTCTTCATCTTTACCCGACGCCGCCCGATTGCTGACCGCCGCCTCCTCTGTGTACGAACCCTAGCACTGACGTCACCGACCAAATCGTCACAAGAGCTCGCCAGAAAGAAGGATCAGCACCACCATTGCGTCTCTGCCTTAGCGAAGGTAGCCGACTCTTTCCTTTTGCCTAGGTTTCCTCTTGTTGCCGGATCTGAACCCTAGCTCCACTGGGTTTAGTTGTGGTCAGCCTACCAGATAGGAAATTCTTCCTTCTGTAATCTGATATGAATATTTCTGTTGATTCTTTCTTGGCGAATTCAACAGTAGCTTGCGGTGTCTGCAACCAACGGTCTCCAGCAGCGGCTACTCCTTTCGGTCGCACTATCCCTAGGTGTAGATCAACAGCCGCTATGAATTTAGGTAAGGAGTGGGAATCTTGGTACGTATTGAGATGATGTGGTCTATGGATTAAGCCTTTGCTTAGTTGTAGATCATAGTGTATTTGATTATGTTTTAGATTCATGTGAATTGAGGTTAGGTTTAGAATTAATCTAATGGTGTAATTAGGGTTAATGAAGCTAACCCTAGATGGTCGATGGATTAGGAATTTGTTTAGCTATTTGTTTATAATTAAATTAGCTAAACTGTATGATTTACTACATGACCTTGACGCAAGACGAGTATCTCGACTACCGGTTTGGACTTTTCTTTTGGAGGCGGGTACTTTTGACTTTATGTCTTTGATATGCATAATAGTGAATTTAACAAATAGCAATAATTATGTTTCTTATTTGCTTCAGTTAGTCACTACCCGATACCTGTTACATGTTTGGTTGATTGCTTGTTTTGCATCTCATGTTATTACTTACCTGATTATACATGCTTAGGGGTAGTGATATAACCATGCTTCACCATGTTCAGAACCTAGGTGTGATACCTTATCTGATCTGTGTACCCTTGATATGATTTATTGACTATGGTGCACATCATATATGTATATAGATTGATTCAGTATATTACCATGCTTAGTGTCATGCACCATTCGCATGATTGCATGCTATGTGATAGATTGCTCCATTAATGTCGAGCACATCGCCAGTTTCATCACTATTCGGTGCTCCGTTGTGACGCTCATGGGTAGCGTGACGCAGCATGGTAGCACGTCAGTTTGCTCGTTCGGTGCTCCGTTGTTCCGCTCATGGGTAGTGTGATGGCAGCGTGGTAGCACGTCGAGATCACTCCCCGTCATCGTGTACCGGGAGATGAGAGCATTGCGCTCCCCCATTTATGATTTGGGGTAGGAGTATGTGTGTACTCCGATAGCATCCCGTCCACTCGGTCACTCATCAGGAGTAGTGATGCAGATTGCACGGTTGTCACAGCCCTACCCACTCGGTCCCACCATTGTGTGTGAGATGGCTGACTGGCGTCAGGGGTGACCATGACTGTATTGGCATCATACAAATTGATGTATTTATTTCTTGTGATTGTGTTTGCTGCATTTATTTACTGCATATTGGTTGGATGCCCATACTTGACATGCATACAGGATTTCTATACCTCTCGGATTGTTTATCCTTGTACCAGATCCTGGTTAGTACAGTATTCTCCTGTTTATTTCAGTTTGCATTTACCTTTATTATGTCAGGAGACTGTACGCATGATTAGTGCTAGATGTTACTTCCTTACTATGTATATCAGTTGTTACCCGTTGAGCGTTGGACTCACCCCCGCCTCCGTTATTATTTTCAGATTGATGCTGTCAGGAGAGAGTTCCAGTTGCTAGTCCCCTGCAGACCACGAGGGCTTATTGATATTTTGGTTTTCTTCTTTATTAGACTATGTTTAGACTTGTTTTGTTTTGATACTTGGAGCTTGTATGAATTGTACTTGTGGATGGATTTTTATTTGGATTTATTTTACTGCATGCCTGCCTAGACGGCAGATGAGGTATATGGATTTTATCGTCGGATTTGAGCTTTATGAGTGTAGTGGAGTAGGATATCGGTTTTGAGCTTTATGAGTGTAGTTGAGTAGGGTTATTTTTGAGTCATATTATCTCTGCTCTAGTTTGTTATCTATTAAACTGCGTGGTTGTGTCAGCCAGAGGCTGAAATTGATATAAACTGCGTGGATGATGTGGTTGTTTGTTTATTATTATTGTTATTATTCCAGCCGCATGTGGCTGAGGTATAGGGTGATGTAGAAAGTTTTAGATTGTCCGCCGTACAGGGGAGATGTTGTCGAAATTTCTTCGGACAGGGACTCCTCCGGGGCGCGATAATTTAGTGGTATCAGAGCTTAAGTTTTACGATCTTTGTTTTCGTATTTTGGATATTTGGGATAACCTGATACCAATTTATTTGGTATCAGAGCGCCAAGGTTTGGCGATACTTGTTTTGATTTTCGTGTACGGATCTTGAGATTTATCTGATACCAATTTATTGGAATTGGTATCAGAGCAGGGTGTGATACCTGCTTTTGGTATTCTGGATTTTTGGGTTAGCCCAAGTTTGCGAGTCAAACTGGGTAGTTATTTCGGATTGCACGGATTTTTCATTATGTATATGTTTTGGACTTCCGTTTCGGATTTATATGAATTTCCGGTGATTTTCTAGTTCAGAATTTTGAGGTCAAATTGGGGACTGGACAGTGATGAAACATCTCCAAACGGCATATAGGTATGATGTTTAATTTTATAGTTTATGACATGTATTAGCATTCTTTATTTAGTACCTGTCTGGTTGTTGTAGCACATATTACATGTGATGGGTTAGCCATTGAGCATAGTTGACCTTAATAGAGATCAAGGATTATGGTATCTGGTGATTTTTCATATCATACCATCAGTAGTTTTAGCTTCTGTTACTACTAGTAGGAGATGGAGGCACATACCAGCCTCTGCTATTGTTAGCTGGGTAGTGGATGATACCTACATATTCCTGTTGACTTAGCCAGTAGAGTTTTTATACTCATATCTTTTGAATATTAGGGTAGTCGATACGATGAAAATTGGTCATTGGGGAGTTATCATGTTTGATCATTGTTGAGAATGGTTAAAGGTTGAGGGATATTGTGAGATCAGATATTGTGATATGTTGATTTCTAGTGATTTATGAGAGTAAATGTTATGTGGTTGTCTGATGTTCTATTACTAGATATTTGTTTTGATGATCTATTAGTAGATAACTATTTTGATGATCTATTATTTGAGTTGTCGTTGATAGTGACTTAGTGAGTGTCATGTATGATATTCACAGGTTTGATGATTATAGTTGGTGATCAGATTATAAATCGGGTGCTAGAGAGTTTACGGTTGAGTGTGCCTATGAGATTTTAATAAATCTGGTTAGTTGTGGTTAGTTAACAGGATGATAAAAATTGATATTTGCTTCCTCTGATATTAGACTATGTGGATAAATAATGATTTGATGTTTTGAATGCTAACTTGCTCTCATGGGGAGTAGAGAGTTATTCATCTGATATTATGTGGGCTGATATTTTTGAGGATAAAAATGAGAGTGTCTTGATGTTCTTGAATTCTGACTTTTTCTTTTGGGTCGTACACATTTATACATATGATATTATATGGGTTGACATTTTCTAGTTTGAGTTGATGTAATTAGTGTTGAATTGACCCATGAACTGATTTAGTTATTTGACAATTTATTTGGTATCAGACATGAATATGCTGATTATGTATATCTATGTGGTGTATACTTGTCCAGTTATGATTATTGTGGGTGTCTAGTAGATTATACCCTTGTGGTTAGACATACGTGTCTGATTATTTATTTGGAGGTATCTTATCGATTTAATCTGAGTTGTGATATGTGCAGATGTGTTCGGTGTAATATTTGAGGTGTATTGTCGATTATACCTACGCTGATTTATGCATACGAGTTCAGTATGTATTGTTGGAAGTATCACACTGATTTATACCTGTGTTATGAGTGTGTTGGGTGTGTACTAAATGGAGGATTATGTCGATCATACTTATGTTGTGTGTGCACATGTGTTAGGTGTATTGTTGGTAGAATCATGATGATTCTACCTATGTTGAGTGTAGGATGTGGAGTG
Source organism: Zingiber officinale (assembly GCF_018446385.1). Classification (NCBI taxonomy): domain Eukaryota; kingdom Viridiplantae; phylum Streptophyta; class Magnoliopsida; order Zingiberales; family Zingiberaceae; genus Zingiber; species Zingiber officinale. Next base: position 23,059,380 of record NC_055989.1, read on the forward strand.
CCTACATTACATCATTTGTTGTATTACCCTGTCAACTAATTCTCCTATTGGTGGGTGACCGCCCCACTACGATATTGAGAGAGTTGACAATGGATTTGATTTGCTTACTAGGTTGTTATACCTTTGGCTAGCCACAATGACATGTGGTAAAGTGATCTTGTACAGTCTCTAGTTGGATAGTTAGATGTCTTGGTCACTGATGGATTGTTGTGGTGGAGCGTTGCTCCCACATATTACGGATTGTTTGTGGTAGAGCGTTGCTCCCACATATGTGGTATTTCTTGTGATGGAGTGTTGCTCTCACACTAGAGGTTTTATTCTTTGGTGATTTATGTTGTTGGTGATCAGATTTCCGACTTATTATCGGAGATCTTATGGTTAGGAATGTCTGTGATACGAACATTATGTATTTTGGTTTTACCATTAGGGCTTGCAGAGCCTTAGATGTTTTCAGGGGCTCGATGATTCTGGTATTTTGAGGATGTTTGGATCGGTTTCCATTGTTTTTGCTGACGATGTTGTGATCTATTTCGGATCCGCGGTGAGTCACGCACATCATCTTTGCATAGTTCTAGAGATGTTTCGATGGGAACATCTATATGCGAAGATCAGTAGTGCGTATTTTGGTTGTCTTCTGTGAGATGTTTGAGACACACGGTCACCAGTAGGGTATACCGTGGTTCCACAGGAGATCGAGGTTGTTACCGTTGGGATTAGATGGAATCTATAGAAGAGGCTCGCAACTTCCTTTGTTTGGCTCGATATTTCCGGAGATACGTTGAGGGTTTCTCCCGGATTTCTATGCTACTTACACGCCTGATCATGAAAGGCGTGAAGTTCACTTGGACTGAGGATTGCAAGACCAGCTTCCAGGAGCTGAAGCGGAGATTGGTGTCGGCTCCGATTGTTGGTTATACCTTCTGGAGATGACGGATTCGTGCTCTGCATCGACGCGTCTCTTCAGGATTTGGGTGATGTTCTGATGCAGCACGTTAGAGTAGTCTGCTATGCTTCTTGTCAGTTGAAGGAGCATGAGAAGAACTACCCTGTACATGATCTGGAGTTAGCCGCCATTATTTTTGCCTTGAAGATTTGGCAGCATTATCTATACGGTGTTAAATTTGAGATTCTCATTGACCATAAGAGTCTCTAATATCTGTTCACTGAAGACACTTAATCTCCAACAGAGGAGATGGATGGAGTTCTTGAAGGATTATGATGGTACCATTAGCTATCACCCGGGAAGAGCTAATGTGGTTGCCGATGCACTTAGCTGGAAGCCCACAGGGACTTTAGCTTGCCACCGAGTTGTGGTCACGGACTTGATTCAGGGTTTCTCCGAGTTAGACCGTGAGGAGCAGGGACAGACAGAGCAGGGTATTCTTGTTACCATAGTTGCTCAGTTGTCGATCAGGACGAGAATCTGAGAGGCCCAGTTGTTGGGACCTCATAGAGCTCAGCGTGTGGCAGAGTTGGTCCATACTATCCGACGGAGGATGTTAGAGGCACAGGATCGCCAGAAGTGTTATGCTGATCGGAGACGCAGACCCCTAGCGTTCTCTATTGGCGACCATGTATTTCTGTGAGTTTCACCCACGAAGGGAGTGAAGAGATTTGGCTTCAGAGGTAAGCTAGCTCCGCGATACATTGGACCTTTCCAGATCTCAGAAAGGATTAGAGCGGTAGCTTACCAGTTGGCACCCCCACCGTTCCTGGAAGGAGTTTATGACGTATACCATGTGTCTATACTGAGGAGATACATACCCGACCCGACACATATACTGACAGATATCCCAGTTCCAGTTCAGCCTGACGTCACTTATGAGGAGATTCCGGTACAGATTCTAGACCGGAAAGAGCGTCAGTTGCGGAACAAGACTATCCGGCTGGTTAAAGTCGGATGGCAGCATCATACAGACGAGGAGGCTACTTGGGAGCTCGAGGATACTATCTGAGCTCGATACCCCCATCTTTTCACTTGAGGTATGTGATTTAGTTTACCGTTCAACATTTATACTTTTTGTCTATTGTTAGTATTTGCTGATGGTAGATAACGAAATTTGGGGACCAAATTTTTTTTAGTGGGGGAGAATGTAAAATACCGAAAAATAGAGAATAATAATAAGGGAATTTTATGGAATTTTTGAAAAATTTTCAGGAATTTTTCGGAGCTCGTATGGACGAGTTTATGGGGATAAAAGTGGGCCCCGGAAAAAGCCTATTTTGGCTACCCATTTAAGCGAGGAGAAGTTTAATTTTTCTTTTATTTAATTTTCTTTATTTGCTTTCCTCCGTTTCCTCTTCAACGCCGTGTGCCCGAGCCTCGCCCGTGCCTTCTCCTCCAGAGTCCTAACCGCTCGAGGCGGTTCTTCATCCCCTCTCCTCTCCCGAGCCGATCTCCACTTCTCCCCTCTTCTCATCTTCTTCCTCACCGATTATGTGCCCTAGCCGCCAGCCACCCGAGCCGCACACCGCCGGTCGCCTGTCCTCAGAAAAAGAGCGCACCGCCGACTGCCTCCTCTGCCTTAGGCCGGCCGAGTCCCGACTCCCTCTCCTCTGCCCAACGCTGACCCGATCCATTCTTCATCGCACCGTCGACGACGAACCTCTTGATTCTCCTCTGCCGCGTCGGTAGCAGTTCTCTTCATCTTTACCCGACGCCGCCCGATTGCTGACCGCCGCCTCCTCTGTGTCTGAACCCTAGCACTAACGTCGCCGACCATATCGTCACAAGAGCTCGCCGGAAGAAAGGATCAGCACCACCATTGCGTCTCTGCCCTAGCGAAGGTAGCCGACTCTTTCCTTTTGCCTAGATTTCCTCTTATTGCCGGATCCGAACCCTAGCTCCACTAGGCTTGGTTGTGGTCAGCCTACCAGATAGGAAATTCTTCCTTCTGTAATCTGATATGAATATTTCTGTTGATTCTTTCTTGGCGAATTCAACAGTAGCTTGCGGTGTCTGCAACCAACGGTCTCCAGCAGCGGCTACTACTTTCGGTGGCACTATCCCTAGGTGTAGATCAACAGCCGCTGTGAATTTAGGTAAGGAGTGGGAATCTTGGTACGTATTGAGATGATGTGGTCTATGGATTAAGCCTTTGCTTAGTTGTAGATCATAGTGTATTTGATTATGTTTTAGATTCATGTGAATTGTGGTTAGGTTTAGAATTAATCTAATGGTGTAATTAGGGTTAATGAAGCTAACCCTAGATGGTCGATGGATTAGGAATTTGTTTAGCTATTTGTTTATAATTAAATTAGCTAAACTGTACGATTTACTACAGGACCTTGACGCGAGACGAGTGTCTCGACTACTGGTTTGGACTTTTCTTTTGGAGGCGGGTACTTTTGACTTTATGTCTTTGATATGCATAGTAGTGAATTTAACAAATAACAATAATTATGTTTCTTATTTGTTTCGGTTAGTCACTACCCGATACTTGTTACATGTTTGGTTGATTGCTTGTTTTGCATCTCATGTTATTACTTACCTGATTATACATGCTTAGGGGTAGTGATATAACCATGCTTCACCATGTTCAGAACCTAGGTGTGATACCTTATCTGATCTGTGTACCCTTGATATGATTTATTGACTATGGTGCACATCATATATGTATATAGATTGGTTCAATATATTACCATGCTTAGTGTCATGCACCATTCGTATGATTACATGCTGTGTGATAGATTGCTCCATTAATGTCGAGCACATCGCCAGTTTCATCACTGTTCGGTGCTCCGTTGTGACGCTCATGGGTAGCGTGATGCAGCGTGGTAGCACGTCATTTTGCTCGTTCGGTGCTCCGTTGGTCCGCTCATGGGTAGTGTGATGGCAGTGTGGTAGCACGTCGAGATCCCTCCCCGTCATCGTGTACCAGGAGATGAGAGCATTGCGCTCCCCCATTTATGATTTGGGGTAGGAGTATGTGTGTACTCCGACAGCATCCCGTCCACTCGGTCACTCATCAGGAGTAGTGATGCAGAGTACACGGTTGTCACAGCCCTACCCACTCGGTCCCACCATTGTGTGTGAGATGGCTGACTGGCGTCAGGGGTGACCATGACTGCATTGACATCATACGCATTGATACATTTATTTCTTATGATTGTGTTTGCTGCATTTATTTGTTGCATATTGGTTGGATGCACATGCTTGACATGCATACAGGATTTCTATACCTCTCGGACTGTTTATCCTTGTATCAGATCCTGGTTAGTACAGTATTCTCTTGTTTATTTCAGTTTGCATTTACCTTTATTACGTCAGGAGATTGTACACATGATTAGTGCTAGATGTTACTTCCTTACTATGTATATCAGTTGTTACCCGCTGAGCGTTGGACTCACCCTCGCCTCCGTTATTATTTTCAGGTTGATGCTGTCAGGAGAGAGTTCCAGTTGCTATTCCCCTGCAGACCATGAGGGCTTATTGATCTTTTGGTTTTCTTATTTATTAGACTATGTTTAGACTTGTTTTGTTTTGATACTTGGAGCTTGTATGGATTGTACTTGTCGATGGATTTTTATTTGGATTTATTTTACTGCATGCCTGCCTAGACGGCAGATGAGGTAAGTGGATTTTATCGTCGGATTTGAGCTTTATGAGTGTAGTGGAGTAGGATATCGGTTTTGAGCTTTATGAGTGTAGTTGAGTAGGTTTGAGTCATATTATCCCTGCTCTAGTTTGTTATCTATTAAACTGCGTGGTTGTGTCAGCCAGAGGCTGAAATTGATATAAACTGCGTGGATGGTGTGGTTGTTTGTTTATTATTATTGTTATTATTCCAGCCGCATGTGGCTGAGGTATAGGGTGATGTAGAAAGTTTTAGATTGTCCGCCGTACAGGGGAGATGTTGTCGAAATTTCTTCGGACAGGGACTCCTCCGGGGCGTGACATCATCGGTCAACTCATGACCAATAGTTTTAAGCTCCCGAATCATGTTCGATATCTCCCTTTCCAACATAGATAGCAGCACGTATCATAACTGTCGGCATGTAATCTGGTCGCTTGTTCTCATAGCAATCATTCGCAAGCCATTTGCCGGCTTGGGAGGAAATTTCTAAAACAAAGTCACAATTTCTAGGCGAAGTAACTGATTATTTTCATGCTTTTACAGCTTATGCTTTGATACCATTTGATCCTGTCCGAGCGCTGAGTCGGTGGACACTGGGGACGTGGCGCTCTCCGCTGTCTTCGACTAGTGATGTGGATCTCCGGTGAACCTGCAAAGAAGCCGAGCCGGGAGGGGTTTCCCGGCGACGACCCTCCGACGCTTAAGTCAGGTAGTGAAGAAGGAGAGCAAGGTAACGCTACTGTGGCTACAGTGATGAGAATCGCATACCTCCGTCGAAGTCTGGGGGTCCTTATATAGGACCCCGGCGAGGCGCGGACACGCTTCTTGATGCGTGCACGCTTCCCCAAACATACCTCAGTAGGGTCGTACTAGAAAAGCATGTCTGACGCCATTCTGCAATCGCCCGAGCATATCCCTGATATGACGGTGGAAACTTCCACCGTACGATACTTTGTCCTCTCTGGCCGCCGACCATGCTGTTTGTCGGCGGCAGGTGTCTCGAGGATTATTGTTACTAGCTGTCCCTTTGCGCCTCTTGCCCATTCCTGGTCCGAGCGGACCATTCGCTCGACGCTCATGGCCTCCGGGAATGCGCATGCTTCGGACCGGGCGGGGAAGCCCTGCTTATGTGCTCGGATGGGATTGCGCCTTATTATCCTGTGACTCGGCCGAGCGGCCTTTCCGCTCGGCCCAGAGACTCTTTTATCTTGAGCATCGGAAACCCGACCCCTGGTCGGGCTGTCTTTCGTCCGACCTAGGAGCCTCTTGGCCGGATGTTTGATTGGCCGAATGCTCGGTCGACCCGCCAGTCTGCTCGGCATGACCTCTTTCCGCCCAGCACGACCTTGGAGTTGACCCTCTTGACCATTGACCTCCACGTGTCGCTGACCTCCCGCCAACAAGGGTCCCCCGTCCTTACCACCAGATCACATGCCTTCCCCTCAAGTCTAGTCGAAGGAGACGCTAAGTCCGACTGACTAGACTATGAGTTTGGCCGAGCGCAGCCATCCTGCCACTTCCGAAAGTGTACCTCTGCTTGACCACTATGGGGTCGAATAGCGCCGGTCGGCTAATTGCCGAGGGCTACCCAACTATCCTGTGATGATGTCCGCGGGATCTTCTCGAAATGCGTGCAAATCTCCGCCATTATGGTTGAGCACGCGGGTTCTGCCTCGTGATGGGGTTCATTAAATGCCTTCCTCTGGCCGAGTGCCACATGGCACTGTTGACGTCATCGCACGCCCATCACCTTACGCCCAACGCGACGTTCACCGGTTTGAAATGGACGGTTGGATGCGGGCCTCGAGTTATGTGACCTGCATCCGACGGCTCGGGCGGCTCGAGCCCATCCTTATAAAGCTCTCATCGCCTTCTTCTGCCGCATTTTCGCCGTCGCGTGTTCAGAAGCCCTCTCCTGCGCCCCTTGCTCCGGTGACCTCGTTCCTCGGCACTCCGGCGACCTCTTGCCCACTTCTTTCGATCCTCATCTTCTCTGTAAGGTTCTCTGTCTTTCTCTTTTCGGTTCTCGTATTTTCTTTGCGGTCCTTGCCGCGTTCTTGCCTTCCGGTTTCTATTCCGTTCGTCTTCTCTGAGCCTTTGTGTTTTCTTCCGATCCCTGCCTCCTCCACTGTTCCGGTGATGGCTAGCTCTTCCCAGCCTGCGGACCTCGCTCTCGGCCCATGGTATACTACCATGGAGTCGTGGTTCGATCGGCGGGACGCCGAGAGCCTGATAAACACCTTTGACATCCCCTCTGATTTTGAATTGATTTTACCCTCTCCTTCCGCTCGGCCACACAACCCTCCGCGCGTTACTATCTATTTTTTCCGTGAACAATTTACAATCGGTCTGCGGTTTCCTCTCCACCCCTTCATCGTTGAAATTTGCAACTTCTTTGGCATTCCGCTCGCCCAGTTGGTTCCCAACACTTTTTGCCTTTTGTGCAGAGTTGTGGTATTATTTAAGATACACAACATTCCCCTCCGCCCGGAAGTCTTCTATTATTTCTACTATCCCAAGCAGTCCGAGCCGGGCACTTATCTATTTCAGGCTCGGCCCGGCTTAGTCTTTTTTGATAAACTGCCCTCTTTCAACAAACATTGGAAAGAGAACTTCTTCTTTCTTCGTATTCCCGGGCGGCTCCCTTTCCGTACTAAATGGCAGGTCGGACGACCCACCTCTCCCGAGCTGAAGAAGTATAAAACCCGACCGGACTACCTCCAAGCAGCGAATATGCTAGCCAGTCTGAAGCTCGACATCAACAAGCTCCTACCTGAAGGTGTGCTGTATATATTCGGTTTGAGTCCGAGCCGGACCCCCATCCCGAGCAGCTTTGGTAAGAAATTTACTTGTGCATTTGCCTTGAGTTCTAACTGATTTTCTTCTCTTTTCCTTGCAGCGAACATCGTAATGGAGTCTGTGCTGTTCGGGATCTTGAAGAAAAAAGCGGTCGCGTTTGAGGCGGCAGTGGCCAAGGAAATGGAGTAGTTGGGCATTGCTCTGGTCGGCTCTCACGAGGGTGAGAGCGAGACAAATGCAGGGGAGTTGGCCGCTCGAGCTTCACCTGCGGAAGCGACTAGTGGTGCAACTTACAGCAAGGGCCCTTCCGTTCGGGAGGATAACTCTGAGCCGAACGACGAACTCCCCCTCAACCAGAAGAGACGGCGTGTTGAGATGCCACTCCGTTCGGCAACCTCCGCAGTGCAAGCGTTCGAGCGGACGGGCACCGCATATCGCCGCGGCAAGACGCCATCGGTCGAGGCGCTCTCCTCTGACCGGACCCCCTCTCAACTGGATCCGCCTGCGGACCCCATTGAAGCGATGCCGGTCAGCTCTCTTCCTCCTGTACCCCGCCGAGTCCGCCGCTCGGGATTCTGTCCACAATGTCCAGCCCGACCTCCGATCCTTCGGCGTCCGCTCACACGACTCCTTGTAAGATATCGCAAAATAAATAATAAATGTTATTAGACGAAAAATCTTATTGGATTTTTATGGAATTTTTAGAAATTTTTCGAGATTTAAACGGAGTCCATATGACCCGTTTTGAGGGGATGAGTCGATAGAGTTAGGTAGAAGTCTATTTAGGATACCCTTAAGTGGAAGTTGATTGAGGAATAATTTAGGGTTTAATTTCCTTAACCCTAAGTGGGTTAGGTTTATAAGGTCTTCCTCCTTACCCGGACCCGTTATACCGTTTCCCCCTTCTCTCTATTTGCTTTCCCTCTTTCGCGCTCACCCGACCCGATTCTTCCTCCCTCTCTTTCTCCCTCTCGTGCGCAGAGGACTCGACACCGACGGATTTCTCCGGCGATCTTGTCTTCATCGCGTCACCGAGGGGAACCGTCGCCAGATCTCGACATCTCCAACCATCTACGACGGAGCGATCCTCTCTTAAGTTGTGCTTGCGCGTGCGCGGTAGCGATTCGGCGGAGCTAGGGCACGACAGGGGGGGGGGTGGATTCACATCTCTCTCGGTGGATCACGCCCTTCTAAGTTCTTCTCTTGGGATTTATTCATTGGAGGGGGTTGCAGATCGTCATCAGTAGAGATGGATCGTGCGATGCCGTTTGTAGGCGATGATTGAGGTAAGCGTCGGAAAGATCTTATGGATTCAAAGATCTCGGTTTATAGGGTTCCAATGGTGATGCTTCTCTTGTCGTGGATTAGGAGAAGGCATAGGAACAACTCCTTGATGGATTTCCTATGGCAGATCACTGTCCTCTGCATCTTGCAGCTGATAGGGTCTCGGTGAAGGGTGGAGGCCTGGTTGAGGTGAGTAAGACTCTGTTTACTAAGGTTCAGCAAACCAAATTTGCTTTACAATTAGGTTTTTGGGTTTGATCTTGGAAGAAATTCGTGTAGGGTTCTTTGGTAGCGGTGAGCAGAGGTTCTTGTGGGCTGTGAGATTCAGAACTAGCTGCCAAAACCTCACGGTAAGTGATTTCTAGAGAGTTATCTCTGTTATTCGCATTAGTATGTGCTGAATTAGGTTTTATAATAGGTTGTAGGGTTGTTCTTACCTAGTATGTGCTGTTGACTCCATGTTGATATTGGATTAGGGAGTTTGGATTGGAAACTATGGATATGGGTGAGAATTTAAAGGTGAATCATGTTGGGGTTTGTGATTGATGGTGGTTTGATGATTTGGTCGATAGGTTGATTGGATGATTATCGAATTGGGAGGTATTGTTATGTATTGGATAAAATTGGATTATTGTTTTGGAGGAGTTTTGGAGATGCATCATGTATAATCTAATCTAATTAGGTTGTATTATGGTTAAGGTTTGTTGGGGGAATTAATCCATAATCATGTTTGATTAGGGTTATTCTAATTAGGTGGGGGGAAGTTGTTTAGTTATTTACTTCGTATGTAATTAGCTAAATATGTTATGTGATCGCAGGACTTTGTTTCGAGGCGAGCGTCTCGACGTGGGATTGATTTATCTAGCACGATCGACAAATTTAAGGCGGGTATTTCTTCCTTGGCCTCCATGTAGATTTTCTTGTACTTAGTGCATGGATATTATTGGATGAATTAGGCTGCTTTATCTTATATCATGATCGGTTGCTGTTTTTCCTGCATGATACTTATGCTTGACCCTTGTGATGATCTATTTAATTCATATACAGTCTCCACTCTTGATACCTACTCTGTTGTGATTACACATGTAGAGTATGTCTTGTAGGGATTGTCGGATTGTTGGTATTACCATGCTGATTAGGTATATTATGTAGACTGTACATAGGTGGGTATGTGTTATAGGAGTCATCTTGTTGATCGTGCATTTACATGTGGTGCGTACATACGTATTTGCCATGTACTTTTGGAGGAGTTGTGTTGATTGTAGGTTTGTTGTATATACATGTGTCTGATGTGTTTACCGGAGGATTTATCTTGGTTATACCCATGTTATAGGGTGCATACGAGTATGGTGTGTTCAGGTGTCCAATGGGATTATTAGATATTTTTGGTTGATTATACATGTGTAGTGGTGTACATGTGTTTGGTGGGATTTGTGGAGGTATCATGACGATTATACTCATGTTAGAGGTATTTTTGTGGTTGGGATTTGTTGCATGGATGATGACGGTATTTGTATCATGATTATATATATATATCATGTTCATCATTCATTGCATCTGATGACCATTGTCTCCCTTGTGGTTAAGAGAGTCATCGGTTTGGTTTAGCGCCGCACACTCGGCCACTCATGGGTAGTGGTAGCTGGAGCAGTTGGCGCTCGTCCTGTCGTGCCACCCGGTCACGAGGTTTAGTGAGATCCGGCGTTGTGAGCAGTCAGGGACCCTGATGCTATGTAGTTAGATAGCTACTTAGCATTCCGTCTGCCTCAGTTGCTTTATAGCAGTTTGGAGTATGAGGCTTGTACGGTTGTCACGGACCCAAGCCTCTCGGCCATACTGGGGTAGTGGTGTCTGGAGAGTTGTCGGGGGTGACCATGGAGCATGCATACACAGTTATTATTCTTGCATTTGATGCGCGATGCATCTGCATTTGCATACATGCCTAGTAGATACTAGTTGCATGTGATTGTCGTTGTTGTACTTGTTTGAGATATGATTGTTACATATGGTTGTCATGCTGCGTACATGTCATTTATTTTACATGTATATGCAGTCATATTTATATTGCACAGGTGTCACGGGTATATCTGTTGCAGATCCGGTGAGTTTATTGATCATTGTAACATGTGTTGATTCCAGATTGAGTATGTATCTTTCATTATGTGAGTTGTGGTTTGTACAGTTTATATGTCAGATTATTATGTCAGATATATTTAGGTGCATTGATTATGATAATATGATCATGTTCTTTATTCCCTACTGAGACTGTATACTTGTGATCTCCATGTTTGTTTTATGGGTCATGCACTATCTTGTCTATTACCCGCTGAGTTACCTATACTCATGATGTGTGTAGATTTTATATACTTTTATGTATGTTTTGACGTACATTTACATACTTTGAGCTTGCTTGATCTATGCATTTTTATACTTCCATCTTTTCTTTTAGCATATTTACTCTTTTTGTTCGGAGATCTGCTTTTTGTACATTTTTTGTACACATGAGTCGAATTTGGTGAAGATTCTACATTCTTGGACAAACTTATGAGCTAAGCATTGGAGAAAGCACTTGGCGGTGTGCTACACACAGCTCTGCCTGGGTGGAGTGCTCTGGCTGTGTGGTCAACCAGGAGAAACATACAAGGAACTTGGCCTGACCGTGTGAACCTCACATGATCGTGCCAAGTTTTGAAGCAAATCAGAGTTCAGTCCTTACATGGCCGTGTGGATCTACATGGCCGTGTAAGGTTTCCATAGACCAAGAAGGCCCTGGCCGTGTGCATCACACGGCCGTGTAGGGTTCCCAGTGTTTAAAAGTGTTCTGGCCATGTGCACCACACAGTCGTGCCAGGTTTCCAGAAGCTGGGGCAGTCCAGGCCATGTGGATCTACATGGCCGTGCTTGGAGGTCTTGATGGGAGTTGTCCACGACCGTGTACACTACACGACTGTGTATGGATGGCAGAGAGGGGAAAGGCTCTGTCCATGTGAACCTCACACGGCCATGCCTCGGGGCCGTGTGGCGCCCGAAAGCCCCCCTCTATTTAAAGCCTCTTTGAAGATTTGAAAGGGAATCTTCTCCCCTTTGGGAGAAAGCAAGATTTGGTGGATCCCTCCCATTCTTGGGAGGATTTTTGGGCGATCTAAAGGGAGATCTTGGCTAATTCGACTCTGGGAGCGAGGATTGGATCCGAAGATGGAACTATATTGTAGATAAGTTTTCTTTCTCTCCTCTTCTTGGATTGGGATTGAAGAAATGCTTGTAATCTTCTTATCTTTGGTTTTCTTTCTTTGTTTTATGGAGTAGATCTTTTTGTTCTAGGATGGAGGGAGTATTTGTGAGATAAATTGATGTAAACTCTTGTGGATTTGCCATTTCTTTGTTTCTATGATGTTGCCTAGTTTGTATCGATTGGATCTTGAATGATTAATTGTGATTAGGGCTTAATTCTCATTCTTGATTGATTGTTTGGATATCTTATAGATTTTGTAGAGATTAACTCTCACTCGATTTTCCGAGGGATCCATGTGATAGGTGCAAGCCCGTGTAAGGACGTTTGAGGGATAACCTTGAAGGGGAAATGAGATTATTCAAGAGGGTAGGATAGATTTTATAATTCAATCCTTGTATCTTTATGGGTTAAGAAGCTATAAACTTCTATGTTGATATCCGAGGGAAGTATAGTAATAGGTGCAATCCTGTGTAAGGACAACGTAGGTTCATATCTAATTAATCACATTTAGGTACATTTTTCAGTCCTAAGCCGGTTATCTATTGCAAGAGAGAACCAGAAACCTTCTACAAATATTAGACAATTGAGAAATAAGAATTGGTAAACCATATACATTCAAGAGATCTTACAAAGAAACCAAAACTCCTAGAACCTCCCTTTATCATAACTCAAACCCCAAACTCTTATTTGTTAATCTTTCATTTTAGATTTGTTTTTTATCCTTAGCATTTGAAACCAATTGATTAGTTGTTTAGCTAATTCGCTTTGAGATATTTCTAGTGCTTATTCCAGTCCCTGTGGATACGATAATCTTTTATATTACTTGCGACATTTCCGTACACTTGCGGAACGTAACAAATTTTTGGCACCGTTGCCGGGGACTACGCTATAACATTGGAGATTATCAATTGAGTTAGACTAAATATAACATTTCTCTTTCTTTTCATTTGCATATTTGTAACTAATCTCTAGTTTTCTGTTTTCATTTTCCTGTATACTTTCTAACTTCTTGGAAATTCTTTTGTAGCAATTTTAATTCTGCATTTTTTTTTGTTTTCTAACATTCCAATCTTACCTTTCTCTATTTTTAATTTCTTTGTTTGATTTACTTTCTATTGCAATCTTGTTCTTGTGTATGCGAAGATCTAACTTTGTAGGAGAATTTGTTCCTCTTGACTCTGAAATTGATAGAACATTTCATAGAAGAAGAATTCTGCAGAGACAAATTGAAGAACAAGAGCATTTGAACATGGCTAATAAACCACTAAAGGATTATGCAGCACCTTATGCTAGGGGTTTTCGATCTAGTATTTCAAGACCCTCAATGGAGGCAAATAATTTTGAGATCAAACCTGTAATTATTTCCATGGTGCAGCAAAATCAATTTGGTGGAGGACCAAATGAAGACCCTAATCAACACTTAGAGGTCTTTTATGAAATATGTGGGACAATGAAAATGAATGGTGTTTCTTCAGAAGCAGTGCGGTTATTATTATTTGGGGTTTCTTTGAGAGATAAGGCCAAGCAATGGTTGAATTCTTTGGCTCCCAACAGTATCACCACTTGGGAACAATGTGAGCAACAATTCCTTGATAAATTCTATCCCCCAAGTAAAACTGCTCATATGAGAAATTTGATTGCAAGTTTCAAACAAGCTGACTCAGAATCTCTATTTGAAGCTTGGGATAGATACAATAGTATGCTCAGACAATGCCCTCACCACGGTTTGGAAAGATGGTTAGTGTTGCATACTTTCTATAATGGTATTAATTATCATACCAAAGTGTCCCTTGATTCAGCTGCTGGAGGGGCACTCATGAATAAAAATTTGGATGAAGCTGAGGAAATCATAGAGAGTGTAGCACAAAATCATCATCAATGGGCAAATGAAAGAAGTGGTGGTCATCCTTCAATAAACCCAATAACAAAAGCATCAGGAAAATTTGATGTTGATGCAGTGACTTTATTGACTGCAAAACTTGATGCTCTTACAAAAAATTTGAGAATATGGGGACTAGTTCAAATATGGTAAATGTCATTACTATATCTTGTGAAGTATGTGGGAGTTCAGAACATTCAAATGACTCATGTCCATTGGGAGCTATCACTGCACAAATTAATCAATTGGAGCAATGCGATGCAATCATGGGTTTCAATCAAAGACAGAACAACCCATACTCAAATACTTATAACCCTGGATGGAAAAATCATCCAAATTTCTCTTACAAAAATAATCAGGATCAAGGACCATCTATGGGGGAAAGACCAAATTTTCAATCTGGGCAATAAAATTTTCAGCAACAATCTTTTCAAGGCTTTCCTACATCCAAAATTGAAAAGATGCTTGAAGAAATTATCTCCAATCTAAATGAAATGAAGCAGGATCTATTGAAGCTTACTCAGAGAATGGATAATTCTGAAAAGCATCAAAAGATTCAAAATAGCCAAATTGCCCAGCTAGCTTCTGTTGGAGTGTATACTGAAAGCCTAAGCTTTGTAAACATTCATTATGAATAAAGAATCACATTTGGTCAAATTGTCTACATTTGTTTGTAGTTGTTCATTTAATTTATATTGTAGATAACATAGTATGTGGTGTCACATACAGAAGATGATGTTATCAGTACCTTATAAATTATAAACAGTAGCTCACGACTAAAATGGAAAGGAACAAACCATTAGAAGGTCGTAGTGTAATTAGGTATTAGTTTATCTTGACTATATAATTACACTAGTACACTCAGAGTGTATTGAGTAGGATCATTAGAGGTCGTTTCTTTTATACTGACTTTATAAAAGAACAAAGACCTCAGTTATTATGGAAGTGTGTGCTCTTAATCCTAATATAATAACAAGCACATATATTTGATATTTATTTCTTTAATTTATCAATGGGTGAGATTTAGTTCGATGAATCAATAAACTCAATAAGTTGGGAAATGATATCACTTATAGTGTGTGTTGTTGATTATAGAAGGAAACTGTGTCCTAGAGATACTAGGTTGATAATGTCCTCAAGAGGAGCTTATAAAGATTGTCATGTTAAACCCTGCAGGTGGACTTAGTCCGACATGATAATAAGGTTGAGTGGTACTACTCTTGGATTTAGATATTAATTAAATGAGTTGTCAGTAACTCACTTAATTAGTGGACATTCGACATCTTAAACACAGGGAGACTAACACACTCATAATAAGAAGGAGCCCAAAAATGTAATTTGGGGTTGGTGCGGTAGTTCAATGTTAGTTCTCTAGTGGAATGAATTATCATTGATAAAATTAAGTTGTGTGTTCGGGGCGAACACGGGATGCTTAATTTTATCGGGAGACCAAAACCAATTCCTCTTCTCGGTCCCTATCGTAGCCTCTTATTTATAGAGTTCTATACCCACCTATACCCACCTTCTATACCCACCCAATAGGGGCCGACCAAGCTAGCTTGGGAACAAGCTAGGGCCGGCCTAGGTATAAGATTGGGTGGCCGGCCCTAGCTTGAACCCAAGCTAGTAGGGCCGGCCAAAATAAATTAAAAAGAATTTTAATTTAAATTTTTATTATTATGTGAAAGAAATAATTTATTAAAGAGAATTTGAATTAAATTATCTCTCTTGTAAAATTTACAAAAGATTAAAGAAAGAGATTAGATCTCTTTCCTTATTTGTATATTGGTGAGATATTTTATTTTCTCTTTAAAAATTATTCACATGTTGTAAAATTAAAATTATGGAAATTTCTTTTTATTAACCATGAAGAGATTTTTGAAGAGAAATTTTATTTTTAAAATTTCCGGAAACAAATAAGGAAAGTTTTAATTGTTGATTAAAACTTGTCCAATTTGCTTCCCATTGATGTGGCCGGCCATTAGAGATTAATTGGGGAAATATTATTTTATTTTTCTCAATTAAATCATGTCAAGGGAATTAAGGAAATTTTATTGTAATTAAATTTCCTAATTTGCCTAGGCCAAGGAATATAAAAGAAGGGGTGAGGGTGCTTTCACAAGACACAACCTCTATTGTTTTCTCTCCCTCTTTTGTTCCTTGGTGTGGCCGGCCATCCTCTCTTTCTCTTCCTCTTGTGGTGGACGAATCTCCTTCTTCCATTGGAGCTCTTGTGGTGGCCGGATACTACTCGGAGAAGAAGAAGAAGAAGGAGAGAAAGCTAGCATCTCTTGGAGCTTGGTTAGTATTTTGGTTTTTCTCCTTGGTGAAGTTTTCCTTTGTGGACGAACCTTGCTTGGAGGAGAAGAAGGTGGTTGGTGGTTTCTCATCTCGGTAGATTGTTGCCCACACAACGTCCGAGGTTAGAAGAGGAATACGGTAGAAGATCAAGAGGTTTTTCTACAAGGTATACTAGTAATTTTTCTTTCCTCATCATGTTAGTTATTTATGGAAATAATACCAAATACAAGAGGCTTACGTTCTAGAATTTCGAATATGTTTTTCGATGTTGTGTTCTTTTATTTTTTCTTTTCCTTGTGATTTGATTGTTCTCTTTGGTTAACCTAAAGTTATTTTAGGAAATTAAATATTAGATTTCTATAAAAGGTTTTGTCTAGTCGGTGGTGGTTGCTCCCATATCCAAGAAGGTCATGTGCCTCGCCACGTCAGTACTGGGAACCAATTATGGAAATTAATGTTTAATGGAATTAATAACTTAAGGAGACTTGGGTCGAACGTGTTAAGTTCCGCAGGAGATCCAATTCAAAACCTAAAAGAGCAAATAGATTAAGTTTTGGATCAAACGTGTTAAGTTCCGCAGGCGATCCAAAATTTAATTTAAAAGAACACATGGTAGCTAGGAAAAGGTTCAGACCTTTGTACAAAATTTTTGTACAGTGGAACCTATAGGTTTTCCGAGTAGCAACCAACAATTGGTATCAGAGCTAGGGTTTTGCCTCTGTGTATTTGGTATTTAGTTTAATTATGCACATGTCATACATAATTTAGGCAGGTTAATAGTAGGATGTGCTAACTTTGTGGATGCAGGATCCAACTATTATGGCTTTTAGTTATTATGTGTGTGATTGGACCCTTGGACATGTCAAGGGCATTTATATGTGTGTGCATGATTGTATTAAAATACAGCAGGAGTTGTATTTAGTTTTATTAGGATTTTATTTTGATCTAGATACATGTACATTCCTTTTATGGAATATTGGATCAAAATGTAAAATTCTATTTATGTCGCGGATCGAATCTTGTAAAGCGTGGAACCAGAGGCGCAGCCGAACTAAGGGCAAGATGAATGCGACAGCTAGACCCGGTGGCGGTGGCCAAATATGGCAGCAACTTAGGATGACAACACACGGAGAATAACTAGAGATAAAAGCCATAATAGTTGAAAATTAAATTTTCTATTTATTGCTTTTATATTGTGTGTGCATGTTAGTTTACAAGTTTAGTAGGCTAGCATAGTTAAAATTCCTCGCTTATAAATAACTAAGTGGGAGAGGGATTTTAAATAAATCCCATGGTCTCCATTACTGGTTTGTAAGTGATACAAACAAGCTTGCGTTGGCTCGAGTGCCTTCCTCCATAACGGATGAGCTTGTTTGTGGATCACTAGAATGACTTCCATTTTGGATGACTATAGGAAATTAATTAAGAGCATGTGATCTTCCCCCGGAAGGGGCATAATCTTATTAATGGACTTAGTGTCAAGTAATGGTATACACTTAGACACATCTAATAGTATCCTCCCCAACGGAGTCACTACTATTATTTGTGTGACCAAATAATACCAACTATTAATTTTATTTGTCAAAAAGTTAGGTTGACAAGATAATAAAGTTAATGGGTTAAAACCCTCCTTTTACAAATGTTGAATTTGTATACGTCCACACTAACGTGGCATACAAAATTCACGGTGTTATGAGGTGTTGGTTAATTTAAAATAGTATTGTTTGAGGAATCAATATTATTCTAAATTTAGAGTTCTGACCAAAAGTTATTTGTGATTCTTAGGATGACTTTCAACCCACTGTCCATCATACTTCAACAAAATAGACTTACTGGACCTAATTACATAGATTGGAAAAGGAACCTGGACATTGTTCTGACTGCTGAAAGCTATAAATTTGTACTGAATGAACCTTGTCCTGATGCACCCACTGGTGAATCTACCCAAGAGAAGATTGAATATCATAAGAGATGGGTAAAGGCAGATGAGATGGCGCGGTGTTACATTTTGGCTTCAATGTCAAATGTATTGCAACATCAGCATAAAGATTTACCAACAACTTATGATATTAGAACAATCTCAAGGAACTCTTTGGTCATCAGGATAGGGCTTCTAGACAAGAAGCTATGAGAAAGATAATGACAGCCACCATGCAAGAGGGTACTCCTGTAAGGGATCATATCCTAAAGATGATGGCTTATCTGAACGAGATACAGATCCTTGGAGGAGAAATTGATGGGGAAACCCAGATCAATATGATCCTCCAAACGCTACCTAGAAGTTTTGAGCAGTTCCGCCTGAACTATAATATGAATAAGAGGATTTATTCATTAGGGGAACTACTGATAGAACTTTAAGCAGCAGAAGGATTATTTCAAATTTACTATGCTGAAAATGGTTCTACTTCTAAACCGAGAGGAAAGAAGAAGAAGAAACAAGCTGGCTCAGCAAAGAAAGTGAATAAATCTCAGAGTACGGGATTTAAAGCTGGAGTGAAGAAGCCGAAGGGCAAGTGCTTCATCTGCAAGCAGGCAGGACATTGGAAGGCGGGCTGTCCTCGTAAGAACCAAAATAAAGGTATATCTCATGCTCTAGTTGTTGAAACATGTTTAGCGGTGTTATCTACCAGTACCTGGTGTGTAGATACGGGAGCCACTGATCATGTCTGCAATTCCTTGCAGGGGTTCCAGGAAACCCGACGACTATCTGAAGGGGAGATTACCGTCTACATGGGCAATGCTACTAAGGCGGCAATTGCAGTGGGAGACGTCTACTTATCTTTTAGTAGAAATAAAAATTTGGTTTTAAGAAATTGTCTTTATGTACCCAGTTTTAGAAAGAATTTAATTTCAGTTTCTAAACTGTTTTTAGATGGATATTCAGTTTCTTTCAGTAACGATGTAGTTATTAAAAGAAATAAAGTGATTATCTGTTCTGGTGCATTAGTTGGCAATTTGTATACTTTAAATCCAATTTCTTCCACAAAGCAAAACATGGAAATTTATAATTCATCTTCTAACTCAAATAAGAGAAAAGAACCTTCAGAAATGAACCAAGCATATCTTTGGCATCTAAGGCTTGGTCATATTAACTTAAGTAGGATTCAGAGGCTTATAGCCGATGGACTTTTGGGTTCATTAGAGTTGGAAAATTTTCCAACTTATGAATCTTGCTTGGAAGGTAAAATGACCAAGAGGCCTTTTAAGGCCAAGGGGTATAGAGCCAAAGAAGTGTTAGAATTGGTTCACTCTGATTTGTGTGGTCCTATGTTTGTCCAGGCAAGAGGAGGTTTTGAATATTTTGTCTCTTTCATAGACGATTATTCAAGATACGGATATATTTACCTAATGCGCCGCAACTCCGAGTGCTTTGATAAGTTCAAAGAATACAAGGCTGATGTGGAAAAACGATTAGGTAAAAGTATCAAGACACTATGATCTGATCGTGGTGGCGAATACCTCTTAGGAGAGTTTAGGAATTACTTATCAGAAGCTGGGATTCAATCCCAATTGTCTGCACCTGGAACACCCCAACAGAATGGTGTAGCAGAACGAAGGAATAAGACTCTTATGGAGATGGTTAGATCAATGATGAGTTATTCAGAATTACCAAATTCGTTTTGGGGATATGCTCTGGAAACAGCAGTATACGTTCTGAACTTAGTACCTTCTAAATCAGTTTCTTCTACTCCCATAGAATTGTGGAATGGGCGAAAACCCAGTCTAAGACATATTCAGATTTGGGGTAGTCCAGCACATGTGCTGAAACCAGATGCTGATAAGTTAGAATCCCGTACAGAAGTTTGCGTGTTTGTAGGATATCCCAAAGGAACGAAAGGTGGTTTATTTTATAGTCCTAAAGACCAGAAGGTCATTGTTAGCACCAATGCCCAGTTTTTAGAAGAAGACTATATAATGGATCACAAGCCCAGTAGCAAAGTTGTTTTGGAAGAACTTAGAGAGGACATGTCTACTTCAGTACCAACAGTACAAGATGAAGTACCACAAGAGACTGCAACACGTGTCACACATGATACACAACCACAGACAGTGCCTCGTCGTAGTGGGAGGGTTATAAGGCAGCCTGAAGATTCATGTTTTTGGGAGAGTGTTCGGACTTGATCCTGGGTAAACATGAACCTGATCCACGAACATATGACGAAGCACTCCAAGATATAGATGCAGCATCTTGGCAGAAGGCAATGAATTCTGAAATAGAGTCTATGTACTCTAATAAGGTCTGGGAGCTTGTAGAACCACCTGATGGTATAAAAGTCGTTGGATGCAAGTCGATCTACAAAAGGAAAAGAGGGACAGACGGGAAGGTAGAAACCTTCAAAGCTAGGCTTGTTGCGAAAGGGTACACTCAGAAAGAGGGAATCGATTATGAGGAAACCTTTTCACCGGTAGCCATGCTTAAGTCTATCCGGATACTCTTATCCATTGCTGCTCATATGGATTATGAGATTTGGCAAATGGATGTCAAGACAGCTTTCCTTAATGGAAGTCTTGAAGAGAACATCCATATGAAGCAACCAGAAGGGTTCATTGAAAAAGGCAAAGAGCATCTAGTGTGCAAGCTCAATCGGTCCATTTATGGACTAAAGCAAGCTTCAAGATCTTGGAATATCCGGTTTAATGAAGTAATCCAGTCATATGGATTTATTCAAAGTCCGGATGAGTCTTGTGTATATAAGAAGTGTAACGGAAACGTGGTGGTATTTCTTTTACTATACGTAGATGATATTTTGCTAATTGGCAACAATGTCAAGGTATTATCAGACGTAAGGGTATGGTTGTCCAAACAATTTGATATGAAGGACTTAGGAGATTGCGCACACATCAAAGTTATAAGGGATCGTAAGAAAAGAATGTTGTGTCTGTCCCAAGCTTCATATATAGATACAATCTTTGCTCGTTTTAGCATGCAGGATTCCAAGAAAGGTTTCTTACCTTTTAGACATGGAGTAGCTCTATCTAAAGAGATGTCTCCAAAGACATCAAAAGAGACAGATGACATGAAAGCAGTTCCTTATGCTTCAGCTGTAGGAAGCCTAATGTATGCAATGCTATGTACGAGACCTGATATCTGTTTTGCCGTGGGCATGGTCAGCAGATATCAGAGTAACCTTGGACAAGGACATTGGACTGCGGTAAAGCATATATTAAAGTACCTGAGAAGGACTAGAGATTATATGCTAGTTTACCAAGCAGACGATCTTCTCCCTGTGGGTTACATGGATTCAGATTTCCAATCAGATAGGGTTAACAGTAAGTCTACATCAGGCTATGTGTTTACTTTAGGAGGTGGAGCCATTTTCATGGAGGAGTGTTAAGCAGAAATGCGTTTCGGACTCAACCATGGAAGCTGAGTATGTAGCAGCCTCTGAGGCAGCTAAAGAAGCAGTATGGCTCAGGAACTTTCTAATGGACTTAGATGTGATTCCTGGTTTTCCCAAAATCATCACAATTTATTGTGATAATAGCGGTGCAGTTGCAAACTCGAAGGAACCACGAGCTCATAAGGCAAGTAAACATATAGAGCGCAAGTACCACCTGATACGAGATATCGTGAAGCGAGGAGAAGTTGTCATCGCCAAGATTGCATCAGCGGATAACCTGGCAGATCCTTTCACTAAGGCCCTTCCGGCGAAAGCTTTCGATCGGCATGTGGAGGGAATGGGAATCCGATGTATGGTAGAATATATGGCAGCTTAGTCATTAGTATAAGTGGGAGATTGTTGGAGTGTATACTGAAAGCCTAAGCTTTGTAAATATTCATTATGAATAAAGAATCACATTTGGTCAAATTGTCTACATTTGTTTGTAGTTGTTCATTTAATTTATATTGTAGATAACATAGTATGTGGTGTCACATACAGAAGATGATGTTATCAGTACCTTATAAATTATAAACAGTAGCTCACGACTAAAATGGAAAGGAACAAACCATTAGAAGGTCGTAGTGTAATTAGGTATTAGTTTATCTTGACTATATAATTACACTAGTACACTCAGAGTGTATTGAGTAGGACCATTAGAGGTCGTTTCTTTTATACTGACTTTATAAAGGAACAAAGATCTCAGTTATTATGGAAGTGTGTGCTCTTAATCCTAATATAATAACAAGCATATATATTTGATATTTATTTCTTTAATTTATCAATGGGTGAGATTTAGTTCGATGAATCAATAAACTCGATAAGTTGGGAAATGGTATCACTTATAGTGTGTGTTGTTGATTATAGAAGGAAACTGTGTCCTAGAGATACTAGGTTGATAATGTCCTCAAGAGGAGCTCATAAAGATTGTCATGTTAAACCCTGCAGGTGGACTTAGTCCGACATGATAATAAGGTTGAGTGGTACTACTCTTGGATTTAGATATTAATTAAATGAGTTGTCAGTAACTCACTTAATTAGTGGACATTCGACATCTTAAACACAGGGAGACTAACACACTCATAATAAGAAGGAGCCCAAAAATGTAATTTGGGGTTGGTGCGGTAGTTCAATGTTAGCTCTCTAGTGGAATGAATTATCATTGATAAAATTAAGTTGTGTGTTCGGGGCGAACACGGGATGCTTAATTTTATCGGGAGACCAAAACCAATTCCTCCTCTCGGTCCCTATCGTAGCCTCTTATTTATAGAGTTCTATACCCACCTATACCCACCTTCTATACCCACCCAATAGGGGCCGGCCAAGCTAGCTTAGGAACAAGCTAGGGCCGGCCTAGGTATAAGATTGGGTGGCCGGCCCTAGCTTGAACCCAAGCTAGTAGGGCCGGCCAAAATAAATTAAATTTTTTTTTAATTTTAATTTTTATTATTATGTGGAATAAATAGTTTATTAAAGAGAATTTTAATTAAATTATCTCTCTTGTAAAATTTACAAAAGATTAAAGAAAGAGATTAGATCTCTTTCCTTATTTGTAGATTGGTGAGATATTTTATTTTCTCTTTAAAAATTATTCACATGTTGTAAAATTAAAATTATGGAAATTTCTTTTTATTAACCATGAAGAGATTTTTGAAGAGAAATTTTATTTTTAAAATTTCCGGAAACAAATAAGGAAAGTTTTAATTGTTGATTAAAACTTGTCCAATTTGCTTCCCATTGATGTGGCCGGCCATTAGAGATTAATTGGGGAAATATTATTTTATTTTTCACAATTAAATCATGTCAAGGGAATTATTGAAATTTTATTGTAATTAAATTTCCTAATTTGCCTAGGCCAAGGAATATAAAAGAAGGGGTGAGGGTGCCTTCACAAGACACAACCTCTATTGTTTTCTCTCCCTCTTTTGTTCCTTGGTGTGGCCGACCATCCTCTCTTTCTCTTCCTCTTGTGGTGGCCGAATATCCTTCTTCCATTGGAGCTCTTGTGGTGGCCGGATACTACTCGGAGAAGAAGAAGAAGAAGGAGAGAAAGCTAGCATCTCTTGGAGCTTGGTTAGTATTTTGGTTTTTCTCCTTGGTGAAGTTTTCCTTTGTGGCCGAACCTTGCTTGGAGGAGAAGAAGGTGGTTGGTAGTTTCTCATCTCGGTAGATCGTTGCCCACACAACGTCCGAGGTTAGAAGAGGAATACGGTAGAAGATCAAGAGGTTTTTCTACAAGGTATAACTAGTAATTTTTCTTTCCGCATCATGTTAGTTATTTATGGAAATAATACCAAATACAAGAGGCTTACGTTCTTGAATTTCGAATATGTTTTTCGATGTTGTGTTCTTTTGTTTTTTCTTTTCCTTGTGATTTGATTGTTCTCTTTGGTTAACCTAAAGTTATTTTAGGAAATTAAATATTAGATTTCTATAAAAGGTTTTGTCTAGTCGGTGGTGGTTGCTCCCATATCCAAGAAGGTCATGTGCCTCGCCACGTCAGTACTGGGAACCAATTATGGAAATTAATGTTTAATGGAATTAATAACTTAAGGAGACTTGGGTCGAACGTGTTAAGTTCCGCAGGAGATCCAAGTCAAAACCTAAAAGAGCAAATAGATTAAGTTTTGGATCAAACGTGTTAAGTTCCGCAGGCGATCCAAAATTTAATTTAAAAGAACACATGGTAGCTAGGAAAAGGTTCAGACCTTTGTACAAAATTTTTTGTACAGTGGAACCTATAGGTTTTCCGAGTAGCAACCAACAATTGGTATCAGAGCTAGGGTTTTGCCTCTGTGTATTTGGTATTTAGTTTAATTATGCACATGTCATACATAATTTAGGCAGGTTAATAGTAGGATGTGCTAACTTTGTGGATGCAGGATCCAACTATTATGGCTTTTAGTTATTATGTGTGTGATTGGACCCTTGGACATGTCAAGGGCATTTATATGTGTGTGCATGATTGTATTAAAATACAGCAGGAGCTGTATTTAGTTTTATTAGGATTTTATTTTTGATCTAGATACATGTACATTCCTTTTATGGAATATAGGATCAAAAATGTAAAATTCTATTTATGTCGCAGATCGAATCTTGCAAAGCGTGGAACCTTCTAGGAACCAGAGGCGCAGCGAAACTAAGGGCAAGATGAATGCGACAGCTAGACCCGGTGGCGGTGGCCAAATATGGCAGCAGCTTAGGATGACAACACACGGAGAACAACTAGAGATAAAAGCCATAATAGTTGAAAATTAAATTTTCTATTTATTGCTTTTATATTGTGCTGTGTGTGCATGTTAGTTTACAAGTTTAGTAGGCTAGCATAGTTAAAATTTCTCGTTTATAAATAACTAAGTGGGAGAGGGATTTTAAATAAATCTCATGGTCTCCATTACTGGTTTATAAGTGATACAAACAAGCTTGCGCGTTGGCTCTGAGTGCCTTCCTCCATAACGGATGAGCTTGTTTGTGGATCACTAGAACAGACTTCCATTTTTGGATGACTATAGGAAATTAATTAAGAGCATGTGATCTTCCCCAACGGAAGGGGCATAATCTTATTAATGGACTTAGTGTCAAGTAATGGTATACACTTAGACACATCTAATAGTATCCTCCCCAACGGAGTCACTACTATTATTTGTGTGACCAAATAATACCAACTATTAATTTTATTTGTCAAAAAGTTAGGTTGACAAGATAATAAAGTTAATGGGTTAAAACCCTCCTTTTACAAATGTTGAATTTGTATACGTCCACACTAACGTGGCATACAAAATTCACGGTGTTATGAGGTGTTGGTTAATTTAAAATAGTATTGTTTGAGGAATCAATATTATTCTAAATTTAGAGTTCTGACCAAAAGTTATTTGTGATTCTTAGGATGACTTTCAACCCAGTCCATCATACTTCAACAATAGACTTACTGGACCTAATTACATAGATTGGAAAAGGAACCTGGACATTGTTCTTACTCTGAAAGCTATAAATTTATCTTGAATGAACCTTGTCCTGATGCACCCATTGGTGAATCTACCCAAGAGAAGATTGAATATCATAAGAGATGGGTAAAGGCGGATGAGATGGCGCGGTGTTACATTTTGGCTTCAATGTCAAATGTATTGCAACATCAACATAAAGATTTACCAACCTTATGATATTATGAACAATCTCAAGGAACTCTTTGGTCATCGGGATAGGGCTTCTAGACAAGAAGCTATGAGAAAGATAATGACACCACCATGCAAGAGGGTACTCTGTAAGGATCATATCCTAAAGATGATGGCTTATCTGAACGAGATACTGATCCTTGGAGGAGAAATTGATGGGAAACCCAGATCAATATGATCCTCCAAACGCTACCTAGAAGTTTTGAGCAGTTCATGAACTATAATATGAATAAGAGGATTTATTCATTAGGGAAACTACTGACAAAGCAGCAGAAGGATTATTTCGTCACAATTCTCAAATTCATTATCGAAAATGGTTCTACTTCTAAACCGAGAGGAAAGAAGAAGAAGAAACAAGTCGGTTAAGAAAGAAAGTGAATAAATCTCGGATTAAAGCTGGAGTGAAGAAGCCAAGGGCAAGTGCTTCATCTAGCTGGACATTGAAGGCGGACTGTCCTCGTAAGAACCAAAACAAAGGTATATCTCATGCTCTAGTTGTTGAAACATGTTTAGCGGTGTTATCTACCAGCACCTGGTGTGTAGATACGGGAGCCACTGATCATGTCTGCAATTCCTTGCAGGGGTTCCAGGAAACCCGACGACTATCTGAAGGGGAGATTACCGTCTACATGGGCAATGCTACTAAGTTGGCAGCTGTTGCAGTGGGAGACGTCTACTTATCTTTTAGTAGAAATAAAAATTTGGTTTTAAGAAATTGTCTTTATGTACCCAGTTTTAGAAAGAATTTAATTTCAGTTTCTAAACTGTTTTTAGATGGATATTCAGTTTCTTTCAGTAACGATGTAGTTATTAAAAGAAATAAAGTGATTATCTGTTCTGGTGCATTAGTTGACAATTTGTATACTTTAAATCCAATTTCTTCCACAAAGTAAAACATGGAAATTTATAATTCATCTTCTAACTCAAATAAGAGAAAAGAACCTTCAGAAATGAACCAAGCATATCTTTGGCATCTAAGGCTTGGTCATATTAACTTAAGTAGGATTCAGAGGCTTATAGCCGATGGACTTTTGGGTTCATTAGAGTTGGAAAATTTTCCAACTTATGAATCTTGCTTGTAAGGTAAAATGACCAAGAGGCCTTTTAAGGCCAAGGGGTATAGAGCCAAAGAAGTGTTAGAATTGGTTCACTCTGATTTGTGTGGTCCTATGTCTGTCCAGGCAAGAGGAGGTTTTGAATATTTTGTCTCTTTCATAGACGATTATTCAAGATACGGATATATTTACCTAATGCGCCGCAAGTCCGAGTGCTTTGATAAGTTCAAAGAATACAAGGCTGATGTGGAAAACGATTAGGTAAAGTATCAAGACACTACGATCGATCGTGGTGGCGAATACCTCTTAGGAGAGTTTAGGAATTACTTATCGGTCGATTCAATCCCAATTGTTCGCACTGGAACACCCCAATGAATGGTGTAGCGAGCGAAGGAATAGGACTCTTATGGAGATGGTTAGATCAATGATGAGTTATTCATTACAAATTCGTTTTGGGGATATGCTCGGAAACAGATATGTTCCGAACTTAGTACCTTCTAAATCAGTTTCTTCTACTCCCATAGAATTGTGGAATGGGCTGAAACCCAGTCTAAGACATATTCGGATATGGGGTAGTACAGCACATGTGCTGAAACCAGATGCTGATAAGTTAGAATCTCGTACAGAAGTTCGCGTGTTTGTAGGATATCCCAAAGGAACGAAAGGTGGTTTATTTTATAGTCCTAAAGACCAGAAGGTCATTGTTAGCACCAATGCCCAGTTTTTAGAAGAAGACTATATAATGGATCACAAGCCC
This sequence comes from Zingiber officinale, assembly GCF_018446385.1. Classification (NCBI taxonomy): domain Eukaryota; kingdom Viridiplantae; phylum Streptophyta; class Magnoliopsida; order Zingiberales; family Zingiberaceae; genus Zingiber; species Zingiber officinale. Next base: position 23,086,817 of record NC_055989.1, read on the forward strand.
AGTAGCAAAGTTGTTTTGGAAGAACTTAGAGAGGACATGTCTACTTCAGTACCAACAGTACAAGATGAAGTACCACAAGAGACTGCAACACGTGTCACACATGATACACAACCACAGACAGTGCCTCGTCGTAGTGGGAGGGTTGTAAGGCAGCCTGAAAGATTCATGTTTTTGGGAGAGTCTTCGGACTTGATCCCGGGTAAACATGAACCTGATCCACGAACATATGACGAAGCACTCCAAGATATAGATGCAGCATCTTGGCAGAAGACAATGAATTCTGAAATAGAGTCTATGTACTCTAATAAGGTCTGAGAGCTTGTAGAACCACCTGATGGTATAAAAGTCGTTGGATGCAAGTGGATCTACAAAAGGAAAAGAGGGACAGACGGGAAGGTAGAAACCTTCAAAGCTAGGCTTGTTGCGAAAGGGTACACTCAGAAAGAGGGAATCGATTATGAGAAAACCTTTTCACCGGTAGCCATGCTTAAGTCTATCCGGATACTCTTATCCATTGCTGCTCATATGGATTATGAGATTTGGCAAATGGATGTCAAGATAGCTTTCCTTAATGGAAGTCTTGAAGAGAACATCCATATGAAGCAACCAGAAGGGTTCATTGAAAAAGGCACTTCTCTATGTGTATCCACACAAGCAAGAGATGGAGAAAAATCTCTAAGGATGTGCTAGCAACCTTAGAGATCAGTAGGGAGGAGAGGGAGAGCAAGAAGAAAAACTCAAGAGGAAGAAGAAGATGGAGTTACAACCACTTAAAATGAAAAAAAAATCAATTTTTCATTCCACCTAAAAGTGGCCGGCCACTTCAAGGCATGCAACCCCCATGGAATATCAAGAGTCAAGTCTCTTGATCTCCTCCATGAGTTGGCCTTTGGTCAAGTCAAACTTGACCAAATGAAGAAGCTTTGATGATGTGGCATTGGTCAAGTCAAAGTCAAGTCAAAACTTGACTCTTCATCTTCCTACTTAAGTCAAGTCAAACTTGACCACTTCTCTCCCTTGGTTGATCTAATCTAACCATTGGTTCAAGTCAATTTTAATTTAATGAATCTATATTCATTGAATTAAATTAATTAAATGAGTCTAAGTCCAAATTAGACTCACTTAACACATGAACCAAATTGAGTCCAACTCAATTAGCCTACTTTGGATTACTCTTAATCCAAGTTGGTTCATCATATGAACGTAATCATTTAGGTTCATCTAATGAACCTAATCTCCATCTAATTGCCCTTAGTGTGTGACCCTATAGGTTCTTGTAACGTTGGCAATGCCCCTAAACCTGTAACGCCCGCCCTTCTTACCCAACCCAAAGGCGGCGTTACGTTCTTATTACTACTTACGTACATGTTTTACTATAACAGCGGAAGAATAAAAAAATTTAAACCATTCATTTTATTTAAATAAGCATGATATCACAGATTAAATATGCATATATTGATTCTATAACTAATCATATTAATCTGTCCGAATCGTTCTTTGCCGAGCCACCACCACACACATCATTATCCGCTCCTCCTGTTGCTCCTCTAGTTCATCCAGTTCTTTTATCTGCGGTACAAGGAAAGTAAGCTGTGAGCACTCATGGCTCAGTAAGTTCCTTTCCTACTCACTAAAACCGAAAATCATCGTATATTAACATCATGCGTAATATCATAAGCATACAACGTACAAAGGTATCGTATTCATATCATCATGGCATCATATCAAATCATTAGCTAATTCAAGCACATATGCAGGCAATGCATCATGAATTTGAAAACTTATACTTGTAAGTACTTGAAATTAATATCATCATCATTTGGGATCCCGGTTTGTACCACATACATCATACGTAGGTCCAAGGTAGCAAGTCTTGAACCCTACCATACATACATACTAGGCCCGAGTCTTACTCCATCGACCTAGGGCATCAGAAGCCCATTACTGACGAGGCCCGAGTCTTATTCCATCGACCCCGGGGCGTTTACAGAGCCCACCCTTGGTACAAACCATACAAAGTAATTTATCATGCATAACTATCATATCATATCCCTAACAATCTTTCATGCATTTCATTTTTCATTCTTCTCATTATGTATAGCATTTCATACGCTATCACATATCATGGCATTCACATAATTTCATTCTTCTCATTATGTATAGCATTTCATATGCTATCACATATCATGGCATTTACATATATTTCATTCTTCTCATTATGTATAGCATTTCATATGCTATCACATATCATGGCATTTACATAAATTTCATTCTTCTTATTATGTATAGCATTTCATATGCTATCACATATCATGGCATTTACATAAATTTCATTGCATAACATTTCCTAGGTTTCTTTCTTTCCCTTTTTTTTCTTTTATTTCCTTCACATGGCCGAAACCTACCATTCTTTAGCTAGGTTTTTAAGTAGTCTAAAGCATGAAAACCTAAGTGAGTTTCATGGTAAAATTTACTAAGAAATAAACATATAAATTTAGTTCATGAACAACTTGGCCGAAACATACAAATCTTTTAACATCTTTGTATCCTACCTCATGAGCATGTTTATTTAAATTTAAGGGTATTCCTAACCCTAAACCCCTTCTTGGCCGAAACATATAGGTGGGTTTCCTTTTAGTTCAAACATCTTCTAAGCAAGAAAACTAATTACATGGTCCCTAACATTTCATAGGAAGAACCTTGTACTAGTTGAGTAAAACAATGAATTTCTCTAGCCTCTTAAAAATATTTTTGGCCGAAATTCTAGGGTTAAGTGCTCCTCTTATCAAGCATCATATAGGTATAAAAACATGGGGAAGAATCCTTTTCCATGGCATGGAAAATCTATCATTTAGTGAAGACTAGTTAAACATCACTAGATTTCGAAAGCTCTTCTTAACCGAATTTTTCTCATACTTGTTTCTAGGTTTTAAAATCCTCATAAAATCATAAAAACATGTAAAAAGCCTTGTACCACAGGTGAGGGGAAGCTTACCTTCTTCGCTTAAGTTTCCTAGAATTGAGAACTTGCTTGGACCTTTCTTCTTGCTTGCTAGGTTCGGCACCAATGGAGGGAAAGGAGTGGCTAGGTCTTTTGGTGGAGAGGGGAGGAAGAAGAAGCTTCTTCCTCTTGTGTTGCTCGGCAACAACAAGGAAGAAAGAAGAGGGAGGGAGTGAGGAGGAAGAGGAGCTTCCTTCCTCTTGTGTTGCTTGGCAACAAGAAGAAGAGGAGAGGGAGAGGGGGTCTCGGCACAAGAGGGAGGAGGAGAGGGAGAGGAGTGGAGGATGAATTTGAAGTCACCCCTCCATGCCTATTTATACTAAAATGAGGGGAGGAAATTTGACTTGATTCATCCTCCCCATTTATTCCTCTTCTTTATGATAGGAATATTCTAGAGATATGCCTTGTGAGTTCTCTCTTAATCTCTCTTTTCTCTCCTTTAATAAAATTTCTATCTCTCCTCTTACAATATCCTCTCTTATCCCACTTGGTTAATACATGCATGCATCCACAAGAGAACCAAGGTTCAAAACTTGGTTATGTATATTTTTATTTCTTTTTACTTCCTTTTTCTTTTAAGTAAAAAGAATCCTTTCTTATTCTTAACTACTTAATCCTTTCTCTCCTTATCAATAATTCTCCTATCCCCTTTGGTATCCTATACATGTTCCCTACAAGAGATCCAAGGTTCAATCTCTCTTCTAACATTTTATTTTATTTTACACTTAATAATTCATATATATTATGCATTATGCATAAATATTTCATACATGTACATATTATCTCTTATTTCTTTCTTTTGTCCACATTAATTCCATACATTTTAAATCATGCTTAGATGATTATATTCTCAACTTTATTTTTCTTTCATAAAGTTTTAATCATCTAAATCCATCTTAATATTTAACATAGAGTATTTACATCCTCTTTTCATTCGTACTCCCATTACCCTTCTAGGCTTTCTAGGGGTGTTACAATCTCCCCTACTTATTGAAAGTTCGTCCCCGAACTTAGAATGACAATTTCTGCTCTTTTTATTCATCAAAAGATTTTATTACATTTTTTTTTTTTGTTCATAACTTCTTCTCTTAAAAGGCCAGGTAGGTTGTGACTACTCCTGCCATAAAGGACATGATAGCAGTAGTCATCATCAACCCAACCTGTATCGACTTGCCCAGATCATTCTGGGGTGGATCAGGCATTATCGGAGGTTGAATCTCCGGCGCCTCTTCCGGGTCGATTATTGTCTCTTCATCCATTCCCTCGTCTTCTTCAACAGGTTCGTCCAGTTCCATTGGGTCTTCGTCTAGTTCCTCCTCGAGGTTGTTCAGTCCCCACTCGAAGTCTATTATATCGTTGGGGTTGAAACCCATTTCCATGTTTTCAGCAAGGTTAAATTCATCCTCGACCATCTTAGGAAACTCGTTCTCTCCTTCATAGTATTCCATAATTTCTTCATTTTCATCTTCATAATCGTTCAAATTTCCTTCCTCGATTTCCTCGAGATCTTCCTCTCCGAACTCGCCGTGTTCCGGAGATCCCGCGGCGAAGTATTCCAGCATCTCAGGTTCATCCGCGAACTCGAGGTATTCGCCAGAATATTCCACATCCTCGGAATCGTATTCGAACGGGATATAGTCCATTTCTACAAGATTTTAAAGATTCATTATTCCTCTTATGTTATAGCCTAAGGTTCTTGTATCTAGGCTACCATTCATGCATCTTAGCATATCACCTACTTATCATTATGCACCATTCTCTAGGGTATAGTTTAAGGTATCCTTCCTAGGCTACCATTCATGCATCCTAGAGTATCATACAAATATTTGCATATAAATAAATTAAGCAACTGTACTTACTTGGAGCGGCAGGAAGGAGCTTGATGTGTGTGTAGTGAGCTGGCAAAACCTCGCTCTGATACCATCTGTAACGCCCGCCCTTCTTACCCAACCCAAAGGCGGCGTTACGTTCTTATTACTACTTACGTACATGTTTTACTATAACAGCGGAAGAATAAAAAAATTTAAACCATTCATTTTATTTAAATAAGCATGATATCACAGATTAAATATGCATATATTGATTCTATAACTAATCATATTAATCTGTCCGAATCGTTCTTTGCCGAGCCACCACCACACACATCATTATCCGCTCCTCCTGTTGCTCCTCTAGTTCATCCAGTTCTTTTATCTGCGGTACAAGGAAAGTAAGCTGTGAGCACTCATGGCTCAGTAAGTTCCTTTCCTACTCACTAAAACCGAAAATCATCGTATATTAACATCATGCGTAATATCATAAGCATACAACGTACAAAGGTATCGTATTCATATCATCATGGCATCATATCAAATCATTAGCTAATTCAAGCACATATGCAGGCAATGCATCATGAATTTGAAAAACTTATACTTGTAAGTACTTGAAATTAATATCATCATCATTTGGGATCCCGGTTTGTACCACATACATCATACGTAGGTCCAAGGTAGCAAGTCTTGAACCCTACCATACATACATACTAGGCCCGAGTCTTACTCCATCGACCTAGGGCATCAGAAGCCTATTACTAACGAGGCCCGAGTCTTATTCCATCGACCCCGGGGCGTTTACGGAGCCCACCCTTGGTACAAACCATACAAAGTAATTTATCATGCATAACTATCATATCATATCCCTAACAATCTTTCATGCATTTCATTTTTCATTCTTCTCATTATGTATAGCATTTCATACGCTATCACATATCATGGCATTCACATAATTTCATTCTTCTCATTATGTATAGCATTTCATATGCTATCACATATCATGGCATTTACATATATTTCATTCTTCTCATTATGTATAGCATTTCATATGCTATCACATATCATGGCATTTACATAAATTTCATTCTTCTTATTATGTATAGCATTTCATATGCTATCACATATCATGGCATTTACATAAATTTCATTGCATAACATTTCCTAGGTTTCTTTCTTTCCCTTTTTTTCTTTTATTTCCTTCACATGGCCGAAACCTACCATTCTTTAGCTAGGTTTTTAAGTAGTCTAAAGCATGAAAACCTAAGTGAGTTTCATGGTAAAATTTACTAAGAAATAAACATATAAATTTAGTTCATGAACAACTTGGCCGAAACATACAAATCTTTTAACATCTTTGTATCCTACCTCATGAGCATGTTTATTTAAATTTAAGGGTATTCCTAACCCTAAACCCCTTCTTGGCCGAAACATATAGGTGGGTTTCCTTTTAGTTCAAACATCTTCTAAGCAAGAAAACTAATTACATGGTCCCTAACATTTCATAGGAAGAACCTTGTACTAGTTGAGTAAAACAATGAATTTCTCTAGCCTCTTAAAAATATTTTTGGCCTAAATTCTAGGGTTAAGTGCTCCTCTTATCAAGCATCATATAGGTATAAAAACATGGGGAAGAATCCTTTTCCATGGCATGGAAAATCTATCATTTAGTGAAGACTAGTTAAACATCACTAGATTTCGAAAGCTCTTCTTAACCGAATTTTTCTCATACTTGTTTCTAGGTTTTAAAATCCTCATAAAATCATAAAAACATGTAAAAGCCTTGTACCACAGGTGAGGGAAGCTTACCTTCTTCGCTTAAGTTTCCTAGAATTGAGAACTTGCTTGGACCTTTCTTCTTGCTTGCTAGGTTCGGCACCAATGGAGGGAAAGGAGTGGCTAGGTCTTTTGGTGGAGAGGGGAGGAAGAAGAAGCTTCTTCCTCTTGTGTTGCTCGGCAACAACAAGGAAGAAAGAAGAGGGAGGGAGTGAGGAGGAAGAGGAGCTTCCTTCCTCTTGTGTTGCTTGGCAACAAGAAGAAGAGGAGAGGGAGAGGGGGTCTCGGCACAAGAGGGAGGAGGAGAGGGAGAGGAGTGGAGGATGAATTTGAAGTCACCCCTCCATGCCTATTTATACTAAAATGAGGGGAGGAAATTTGACTTGATTCATCCTCCCCATTTATTCCTCTTCTTTATGATAGGAATATTCTAGAGATATGCCTTGTGAGTTCTCTCTTAATCTCTCTCTTTTCTCTCCTTTAATAAAATTTCTATCTCTCCTCTTACAATATCCTCTCTTATCCCACTTGGTTAATACATGCATGCATCCACAAGAGAACCAAGGTTCAAAACTTGGTTATGTATATTTTTATTTCTTTTTACTTCCTTTTTCTTTTAAGTAAAAAGAATCCTTTCTTATTCTTAACTACTTAATCCTTTCTCTCCTTATCAATAATTCTCCTATCCCCTTTGGTATCCTATACATGTTCCCTACAAGAGATCCAAGGTTCAATCTCTCTTCTAACATTTTATTTTATTTTACACTTAATAATTCATATATATTATGCATTATGCATAAATATTTCATACATGTACATATTATCTCTTATTTCTTTCTTTTGTCCACATTAATTCCATACATTTTAAATCATGCTTAGATGATTATATTCTCAACTTTATTTTTCTTTCATAAAGTTTTAATCATCTAAATCCATCTTAATATTTAACATAGAGTATTTACATCCTCTTTTCATTCGTACTCCCATTACCCTTCTAGGCTTTCTAGGGGTGTTACAATCTCCCCTACTTATTGAAAGTTCGTCCCCGAACTTAGAATGACAATTTCTGCTCTTTTTATTCATCAAAAGATTTTATTACATTTTTTTTTTTTGTTCATAACTTCTTCTCTTAAAAGGCCAGGTAGGTTGTGACTACTCCTGCCATAAAGGACATGATAGCAGTAGTCATCATCAACCCAACCTGTATCGACTTGCCCAGATCATTCTGGGGTGGATCAGGCATTATCGGAGGTTGAATCTCCGGCGCCTCTTCCGGGTCGATTATTGTCTCTTCATCCATTCCCTCGTCTTCTTCAACAGGTTCGTCCAGTTCCATTGGGTCTTCGTCTAGTTCCTCCTCGAGGTTGTTCAGTCCCCACTCGAAGTCTATTATATCGTTGGGGTTGAAACCCATTTCCATGTTTTCAGCAAGGTTAAATTCATCCTCGACCATCTTAGGAAACTCGTTCTCTCCTTCATAGTATTCCATAATTTCTTCATTTTCATCTTCATAATCGTTCAAATTTCCTTCCTCGATTTCCTCGAGATCTTCCTCTCCGAACTCGCCGTGTTCCGGAGATCCCGCGGCGAAGTATTCCAGCATCTCAGGTTCATCCGCGAACTCGAGGTATTCGCCAGAATATTCCACATCCTCGGAATCGTATTCGAACGGGATATAGTCCATTTCTACAAGATTTTAAAGATTCATTATTCCTCTTATGTTATAGCCTAAGGTTCTTGTATCTAGGCTACCATTCATGCATCTTAGCATATCACCTACTTATCATTATGCACCATTCTCTAGGGTATAGTTTAAGGTATCCTTCCTAGGCTACCATTCATGCATCCTAGAGTATCATACAAATATTTGCATATAAATAAATTAAGCAACTGTACTTACTTGGAGCGGCAGGAAGGAGCTTGATGTGTGTGTAGTGAGCTGGCAAAACCTCGCTCTGATACCACCTGTAACGCCCGCCCTTCTTACCCAACCCAAAGGCGGCGCTACGTTCTTATACTACTTACGTACATGTTTTACTATAACAGCGGAAGAATAAAAAATTTAAACCATTCATTTTATTTAAATAAGCATGATATCACAGATTAAATATGCATATATTGATTCTATAACTAATCATATTAATCTGTCCGAATCGTTCTTTGCCGAGCCACCACCACACACATCATTATCCGCTCCTCCTGTTGCTCCTCTAGTTCATCCAGTTCTTTTATCTGCGGTACCAGGAAAGTAAGCTGTGAGCACTCATGGCTCAGTAAGTTCCTTTCCTACTCACTAAAACCGAAAATCATCGTATATTAACATCATGCGTAATATCATAAGCATACAACGTACAAAGGTATCGTATTCATATCATCATGGCATCATATCAAATCATTAGCTAATTCAAGCACATATGCAGGCAATGCATCATGAATTTGAAAAACTTATACTTGTAAGTACTTGAAATTAATATCATCATCATTTGGGATCCCGGTTTGTACCACATACATCATACGTAGGTCCAAGGTAGCAAGTCTTGAACCCTACCATACATACATACTAGGCCCGAGTCTTACTTCATCGACCTAGGGCATCAGAAGCCCATTACTGACGAGGCCCGAGTCTTATTCCATCGACCCCGGGGCGTTTACGGAGCCCACCCTTGGTACAAACCATACAAAGTAATTTATCATGCATAACTATCATATCATATCCCTAACAATCTTTCATGCATTTCATTTTTCATTCTTCTCATTATGTATAGCATTTCATACGCTATCACATATCATGGCATTCACATAATTTCATTCTTCTCATTATGTATAGCATTTCATATGCTATCACATATCATGGCATTTACATATATTTCATTCTTCTCATTATGTATAGCATTTCATATGCTATCACATATCATGGCATTTACATAAATTTCATTCTTCTTATTATGTATAGCATTTCATATGCTATCACATATCATGGCATTTACATAAATTTCATTGCATAACATTTCCTAGGTTTCTTTCTTTCCCTTTTTTTTTTCTTTTATTTCCTTCACATGGCCGAAACCTACCATTCTTTAGCTAGGTTTTTAAGTAGTCTAAAGCATGAAAACCTAAGTGAGTTTCATGGTAAAATTTACTAAGAAATAAACATATAAATTTAGTTCATGAACAACTTGGCCGAAACATACAAATCTTTTAACATCTTTGTATCCTACCTCATGAGCATGTTTATTTAAATTTAAGGGTATTCCTAACCCTGAACCCCTTCTTGGCCGAAACATATAGGTGGGTTTCCTTTTAGTTCAAACATCTTCTAAGCAAGAAAACTAATTACATGGTCCCTAACATTTCATAGGAAGAACCTTGTACTAGTTGAGTAAAACAATGAATTTCTCTAGCCTCTTAAAAATATTTTTGGCCGAAATTCTAGGGTTAAGTGCTCCTCTTATCAAGCATCATATAGGTATAAAAACATGGGGAAGAATCCTTTTCCATGGCATGGAAAATCTATCATTTAGTGAAGACTAGTTAAACATCACTAGATTTCGAAAGCTCTTCTTAACCGAATTTTTCTCATACTTGTTTCTAGGTTTTAAAATCCTCATAAAATCATAAAAACATGTAAAAAGCCTTGTACCACAGGTGAGGGGAAGCTTACCTTCTTCGCTTAAGTTTCCTAGAATTGAGAACTTGCTTGGACCTTTCTTCTTGCTTGCTAGGTTCGGCACCAATGGAGGGAAAGGAGTGGCTAGGTCTTTTGGTGGAGAGGGGAGGAAGAAGAAGCTTCTTCCTCTTGTGTTGCTCGGCAACAACAAGGAAGAAAGAAGAGGGAGGGAGTGAGGAGGAAGAGGAGCTTCCTTCCTCTTGTGTTGCTTGGCAACAAGAAGAAGAGGAGAGGGAGAGGGGGTCTCGGCACAAGAGGGAGGAGGAGAGGGAGAGGAGTGGAGGATGAATTTGAAGTCACCCCTCCATGCCTATTTATACTAAAATGAGGGGAGGAAATTTGACTTGATTCATCCTCCCCATTTATTCCTCTTCTTTATGATAGGAATATTCTAGAGATATGCCTTGTGAGTTCTCTCTTAATCTCTCTCTTTTCTCTCCTTTAATAAAATTTTCTATCTCTCCTCTTACAATATCCTCTCTTATCCCACTTGGTTAATACATGCATGCATCCACAAGAGAACCAAGGTTCAAAACTTGGTTATGTATATTTTTATTTCTTTTTACTTCCTTTTCTTTTAAGTAAAAAGAATCCTTTCTTATTCTTAACTACTTAATCCTTTCTCTCCTTATCAATAATTCTCCTATCCCCTTTGGTATCCTATACATGTTCCCTACAAGAGATCCAAGGTTCAATCTCTCTTCTAACATTTTATTTTCTTTTACACTTAATAATTCATATATATTATGCATTATGCATAAATATTTCATACATGTACATATTATCTCTTATTTCTTTCTTTTGTCCACATTAATTCCATACATTTTAAATCATGCTTAGATGATTATATTCTCAACTTTATTTTTCTTTCATAAAGTTTTAATCATCTAAATCCATCTTAATATTTAACATAGAGTATTTACATCCTCTTTTCATTCGTACTCCCATTACCCTTCTAGGCTTTCTAGGGGTGTTACAAAACCCATTGAGGAGCATAAGTAATGAGCGGTATCTAGCAACACATCATCACTACCCAAGTTATAAGAATGTTGAGATCCAACATCACCTTGTGACTACTAATTGTGACTCCTCATAAAATATGACAAGTGTCCTTCTATCCTAGACATCTAGATTGATCAATGTGAGGCATAGACCGTGTCATCCTCTAATTAATCTAAATCTTGAACTCCAAGTAGACTCACTCAATCAAATGAGCTCAATATCCTATATTGACTCATTTGGGCATGGCCATGCACTTCGTGGTCTCACTCTATCAAGAATATCGATGTCGCTCCCGTCATATAGGAGGGATAGATCCCATCTACATCACTCACATCCCTCTGCATATTCGTTACATACCCAGTAATCGCCTTTATAGTCCACCCAGTTACGGGTGACGTTTGACGAAACCAAAGTACATAACTCCTTATTTAGGGATCCATGTTGACTTCAGGTCTAAGGACTAGTAGTCATACTAATAGCCACATGAGAAAGTATATGACACTCATATAACGATCCATGATACTTTCTCATGGTGGGTCATTCAGTATACATTCTCCAATGCATACCCATGTGTCAACTTGATATCTCTATATCCATGACTTGTGAGATCAAGTCATCGAGTTGACCTACATGCTAGTCTTATTGCATTAACATTGTCCCTGAATGTTAATACTCGACTAGGAATGATTAAGAGTAGTGTTCCCTATATCATCTCACTATCGGTTCAACTAACCGATTGATATAGGTGAGAACCGTCTACTCAAGGACGTTATTATACTTAGTTTATTTGGCACCAATACAAGTAAGTATAATGACCAAAAACCAAATACCTTTATTTATATAGAATATGATACAACAAGTCCAAAATACAATCATCAAATGATTGGCTCTAGGGCTCTAGCTAACAGTAGAGACCATTGCACTAAATGAGGAATGCAGCGCTCTTTTGGTGAAGAACACTTCCCCGAAATTGAAGGATCCAGGGAGCTTTTATATTCCTTGCAATATAGGAACAGAATTCATTGAAAAAGTTTTTTGTGATTTGGGGGCAAGTGTTAGCCTCATTCCCTATTCAATTTGTAATAAGTTAGGTCTCAAAAACATTAAACTTACTACTATGACACTACAACTTGCTAATCATTCCTGCAGGTACCCTATGGGTATTATTGAAGATGTGCCAGTAGAAGTTGGTGGGAGTATTATTCCCACAGATTTTGTTGTGTTGGACATGGAAGAGGACCCTAAAATTCCTATCATATTAGGAAGACCATTCCTTGCTACAGCTGGAGTAATTATTGATGTTAAAAATCATAAGTTGTCATTGGTAATTGGTAAGGAATGGTTGGAGTATGATTTATCTAATGTCTCTAACCATGTTTCTTCTCTTTTAAATGCTTGTAGCAGGGCAAACATTTACAAACTTGAGGAATGGAATTTCCATCCTCATGGAAGGCCACCTAATGAAAAGAACAATTTGGTGGAGGATGTTGGGAGGAGACCTCCCAACAAAAATGGAAAATATGTCTGCCCTCCAAGGGCAAGGAAACGAGAAGAATAAGTTGGATTGGTCGAGCTAAAGACCCTAAACAAGCGCTTCTTGGGAGGCAACCCAAGGGTTCTTTTAGTTAGTTGTATTTTATATTTTCATCTTTATTTTGTTTTCACTATGTTTTAGTTTTGTTTTCAGGTTAAAATGTACTTCCATGAGCTGGCCATGATTTCCTCATGGGCATGGAGGTATTGGAGTAGGGAAGGAGAAGAATCATCAAAAGGAATAAAATAGGGCATGGTTGTGTGCTATACATGACCAAGCAAATGAAGCAGTGAAGGAAAAGGATCTGGTCGTGTCTACCAGACACGACCGTGTGAAGTCTGCAGAGAAGGAAGGGAGCATGGCCGTGTACTAGACACGGTCATGCAAAGAATCCAGAGAAGGAGAGTTCTTCGGCCGTGTACCAAACACGGCCATGTGCCAAATCCAGAGAAGAGAACTCAGAAGGTCGTGTCCCCGACACGGCCGTGTGAGGAAAGCCGAGAAGAAGGAAGTTGTGGCCGTGTCCTAGACATGGCCGTGTGAAGAATTCCAGAAAAGAAGATGGGTATGGCCGTGTCTTAGACACGACCATGTGATGGGGCGTGAATAAGGCCGTGTAATGAAACACGGCCCAGTCTATACCCTCTAAAAGGGTTAGGGCAAAGGGTGTGGGCGGTACACGGCCGTGTACCGCCGCACATCCTCTTCTTTATCCTCTTTTCTCATTTTTCTATTTCTAAGGTTTCAGACTACTTCTTCTAACTTTTCTTTCTCATTCTTCCTGAGAAGATTGAATCGTTTCTTCATGGCAAATGTGATTAAGGAAACTTCATCCACGGGAAAAGGAAAAGAGAAGATGGTTGCAATAAAAGGGAGGAACTCTTGTTTTAAAGGTATCTCTAATAACTTTGATATCATTTTCTCTAGTGAAGAGCAACAACTTAGATATACTTCTTTATGTAAACGTCCTCTTGTGAGCACTTAGTTTATTGATGAAGTAACTTTGGAAACTCTAGGGTTTAGGGATGATTTGAATTGGTTATTTGAAAGAATAGGTTGGAATGGTTTAATAAATATGAAATACCCTACCTACCCTAGAATTGTTTTTGAATTTTTAGTTCTATAGTAGTTGATAATGTTCAAGGTGGGGGTAAACTTAGTTTTCGGCTGTTTAATGATGATTATGCATGGACATTAAGTGATTTTAACACTTGTTATGAGTTGCCTCAGAATGATTTGTGTACAATTTTACCTCAGTTTGAAAATTCACGTTTTGGAAACACATTTCTGAACAATCACATTTTAACCCTCATAATTCTAGAGCTCTTCATATTATTAACCCGATTTTTAAATATGCTTATTTAGTTATGAAGAATACCATATTTGGAAGAGAAGATAAAGAGGGATCGGTAAGACTTATGGATTTGTATTGCTTATGGGCAATGGTTGAAAATGTACCAATTAATTCTGGTTACTTCTTTCTTAAACATTTGGTGAAATTAGGAAAATCGGATTCTACTACACCTATTGTTCTAGGAGGATTACTTACTCAATTGACTTTAGTATTAGGGTGTGATTTAAGTGAATTGGAAATGGTTGAAAATTCTTGTGGATTGGATTTAGATTCATGTTTAGCAATTAAAATGATTAAGCGTGAAGAACATAGATTCAGTCTAATTATTAAAAATGGTTTTCCTTTGAAATTATCAAATCATGATCTTACTACCATTCGTGATAAAGAAAATTGGTGTTTGAAATTAGCTAGGCAACAATCTAGAACATTGTCATCTTTTACTCCAAGGAATGTTCCCAAGGCTAGTCAAGATGTCCATAGTTTTATTTTCCAAGAACTTCACTCTGTTTTGAACAATATTCATAATGATCTAGATTCGACTAATGAATTCCTTACAAGTAAGGAACACATGGAAGAGGAACAATTTAAAAAGTTACAAGATTGTTTTAGGAGTGAGAGGAAATTGTGTGAAAAGATTTCTCAATTTTTGAATTCCTATAGGACCCATTTTGAGTTTAATGAAGATTTTCGGGGGTATATGAGGTTTTTCCAAGATGATGTTGACAAACTTTTCGAGTATCATATGTTTGTTAGAAATGAAGTAAGGAGGTTTATGGATTATTTCCCTTTTATTCTGCCTGAATTTCCTGATCTACCTCCACCTCCACCATATTGATTTCATCGGGACGATGAAAAGTTTGAGTCTGGGGGGGTGTCAAACCTGATTTCTTTTTATTTCAGTTTTTGATTGTTTTCTTATTTTCTGCATGTATAGTTTTTGTTTTGCATTCTATTTTGATTGTCTTGCTTGAGTGTTTGTTTTGATAGTCATTTGATTATCTTTTGAAATTCTTTGGCAAACATCTTGAGAACATCAATCTTCACTTTTATGCTTTCTTGGATTCAAGATAAAATGTTAGCACGTTCATTATCTAGATTCATGATGTTGTAAATGATTCTAGTAGTAAGCTTTATGTACTTCTTTTCTCTATCTTGGGTAGCATGAAATAAGCTAAGAATCATATGGAGATGAGTTTTAGTCTTGGCTTGACCTTAAGAATCTTACTTTCACTACACTTTGACTTGATGCTTGAATGGTTGATATCATTGAAATAGTCATGATTCATCTTGTTTGCTTAGTACTTGGTTTCCATGGTGATTTTTCAAACTTCATTTTGGTTACTGGATGAGGCTCAACTCATGAAAGCTCATTTGGAAAAATTAAAATATCCTAACATTTGTGCTAAAAGTACACTTGTGAAATAAGATTTGCCCAATGCAAATACTTATGAAAAAAATTGAAAAAGAAAAAGCAATGAAAAAAAAAATAAGGGATATAAAAAATAGTTGTCGTGAGTGGAATCTAACAAGTCACCCCTTTGAGACCTTGGGTTGGTTGAGAAATATGAACCAAGTGAGTGACAAGTAAGTGTCTATCACTGGTTACTTGTCTCTCACCGGAAACATTAGGAATTCAAATTTGATGACGACTTGACTAGGACATAGATTGAAACTTGAAGGGTTTTTGAGTTACTTTTACACTGTGCACAGGATACTTAAGCTTGAGCCATACTTGATTTGTTTCCATGATTATGCTTGTTATTGGAACTCTTTGATAGAGTTAGGAAAGTACATTAGGGTTTATGAATGCATTGTAGAACATATGAATTTAGATTGCAGCATTTTGCTTAAGGACAAGCAAAGGTTTAAGTCTGGGGGTGTGATGTGCGTAGATTTTATATACTTTTATGCATGTTTTGACACACATTTACATACTTTGAGCTTGCTTGATCTATGCATTTTTATACTTCCAGCTTTTCTTTTAGCATATTTACTCTTTTTGTTCGGAGATCTACTTTTTGTGTATTTTTTATACACAGAAGTCAAATTTGGTGAAGATTCTACATTCTTGGACAAACTTATGAGTTAAGCATTGGAGAAAGCACTTGGTCGTGTGCTACACACGGCTCTGCCTGGGTGGAGTGCTCTGGCCGTGTGGTCAACCAAGAGAAACAGACAAGGAACTTGGCCTGGCCGTGTGAACCTCACACGACCATGCCAAGTTTTGAAGCAAATCAGAGTTCAATCCTTACATGGCCGTGTGGATCTACATGGCTGTGTAAGGTTTCCAGAGACCAAGAAGGCACTGGCCGTGTGCATCACACAACCATGTAGGGTTCCCAGCGCTTAAAAGTGTTTTGGCCGTGTGCACCACATGGTCGTGCCAGGTTTCCAGAAGCTGGGGCAGTCCAGGCCGTGTGGATCTACATGGCCGTGCTTGGAGGTCTTGATGGGAGTTGTCCACGACCATGTACACCACACGACCGTGTATGGATAGCGGAGAGGGGAAAGGCTCTGGCCGTGTGAACCTCACATGGCCATGCCTCGGGGCCGTGTGGCGCCCGAAAGCCCCCCTCTATTTAAAGCCTCTTTGAAGATTTGAAAGGGAATCTTCTCCCCATTGGGAGATTTGGTGGATTCCTCCCATTCTTGGGAGGATTTTTGGGCGATCTAAAGGGAGATCTTGGTGAATTCGACTCTGGGAGCGAGGATTGGATCCGAAGATGGAGCTATATTGTAGATAAGTTTTCTTTCTCTCCTCTTCTTGGATTGGGATTGAAGAAATGCTTGTAATCTTCTTATCTTTGGTTTTCTTTCTTCGTTTTATGGAGTAGATCTTTTTGTTCTAGGATGGAGGGAGTATTTGTGAGATAAATTGATGTAAACTCTTGTGGATTTGCCATTTCTTTGTTTCTATGATGTTGCCTAGTTTGTATCGATTGGATCTTGAATGATTAATTGTGATTAGGGCTTAATTCTCATTCTTGATTGATTGTTTGGATATCTTATAGACTTTGTAGAGATTAACTCTCACTCGATTTTCTGAGGGATCCACGTGATAGGTGCAAGCCCGTGTAAGGACGTTTGAGGGATAACCTTGAAGGGGAAATGAGAATATTCAAGAGGGTAGGATAGATTTATGATTCAATCTTTGTATCTTTATGGGTTAAGAAGCTATGAACTTCTATGTTGATATCCGAGGGAAGCATAGTAATAGGTGCAATCCTGTGTAAGGACAACATAGGTTCATATCTAATTGATCACATTTAGGTACATTTTTCAGTCCAAAGCCGGTTATCTATTGCAAGAGAGAACCGACAACCTTCTACAAATATTAGACAATTGAGAAATAAGAATTGGTAAACCATATACATTCAAGAGATCTTACAAAGAAACCAAAACTCCTAGAACCTCCCTTTATCATAACTCAAACCCCAAACTCTTGTTTATTAATCTTTCATTTTAGATTTTTTTTTCATCCTTAGCATTTGAAACCAATTGATTAATTGTTTAGCTAATTCGCTTTGAGATATTTCTAGTGTTTATTCCAGTCCCTGTGGATACGATAATCTTTTATATTACTTGCGATATTTTCGTACACTTGCGGAACGTAACAACTCACCACCGCATGTATATATTTATGTTTTCAGGTAGCTTGTAGATGGTTGGTGTCGCTCGGAGTATCCTGTCTGCCGGGTCCTACGTCACATCCGAAGACAGTTTTGGGCTTTGTATATGTTTTACTTGTATTTGGTAATTATTGTATTTGATGTGTTGTTGTATTTGTTGTTGTGGTTGTTGTATAAAGCCTAGCCGGCTAGCAGTGTGTTGATTGTGTTGTATTGAGCTTTCCGTTATCATTTTTCCGCTGTGTTGGTTTTTAATGCAGTCGAGTGGGTTGTTCGTTGTATATATATAACTGCGTGGTTGTTGTTATATTTGTCTAGCCGTGTAGACCGAGATTATTAACTGCGTGGTTGTGTATATATTCCAGCCGCATGTGGTTGATGTATATTTTGTATGTATATATGTTTTGGATTGTCACCCGTACAGGGGAGATGCTGCCGGATTTTTGTCTAGCAGAGACTCCTCTAGGGGCGTGACAAATTTTTGGTATCAGAGCGGGTATGATGCCTGTTTTGTTTTATGTTCTATTTTTTAGTTAATCTGATACCAATTTTTGGTATCAGAGCAGGTATACGATACTTGCTATGTGTTCTGGATTTTCTAGATTTATCTGACATCAATTTTTGGTATCATAGCAGGTTCGATGCTTGTTATTCGTGTTTTGGATTTCGTGTTTCGATTTTCTTGATGTGACTTTCGGACTTTGGGACCAGGCAGTAGCAAGAAATCTCCAAGCTATAGGAGGTATGTTTGCATATTGCTCTATTACATTTCTGTTAGTTCATGCATAGTTATGACATGTGTTAGTACTCTCTGGTTAGTACCTGCCTATTTGTTTGTAGCATGCATTGCATGTGTTGGGTCAATCACTGATCACGGTTGACCTACTGGAGATCAAGGATTACAGTCTCAGGGGATTCGTCATATCATGCTACCAGTAGTTCTAGTGTCTGTTACTACTAGTTGGTTGAGTGTTAGAGTCACATACCAGTCTCTGTTATTATTAGCTGGGTAGTGGATGATATCTGTATACTCATGTTGACTCAGTTAGTAGAGTACCGGTTTACTCCTGTTGAGGATTGATTTACCTGGTTGACTTGTGTAGTTATGGTTTGACTTATTATCCTTGTTGACTTGGACAGTTGAGGATTGACTTATCTTAGTTGGTTTTGTCAGTGGTGTACTGATTTACTCTTGTTGGATCAGATAGTAGTTGATCGATTTATTTTGTTTGTCCGACCAGTAGGGGACTAACTTACTCTATTTTTAGAGATTCCTATCTTTGGGATGTTTCATACTTGAGTACATGACTTGTACCGTCATGGGGAGGACTGAGTTAGCCGTATACCATTGTCGGCTTGGTTAGCCTGTAGAGGGTTGTCGTATCCTATTCCATGGGGACTTTGACCATGGACTGTTTGTACCTGATAGGATGACTTAGAAGGTACATTCGGATAGGATACCTCCACTGATGTGGAAATGTGTAAAGCTACCTGCTTAACACTTATGAGATACAACCATTACTAGGGTGTATGAGTTGGAGAGTACTTTCGGACATATGATTTGTTCTGGCGAGAGAGAGTTGAAGTTAGCTGCTTAACCTTTACGTGACCCGGTACCACGTGAAGGAAGAAGCAGAGAATGCTTTTTTGAGATCAAGTCATCACTTAGTGATTTCTTTGAGGTGTTTGGAGAGAGAGTAGGTCTCTTCTTCCTTCGTTAACATGATGGATTTTAAGGCGATGACTAGTAGACTCGCCTAACGTTGTTCCATGGGAGATCCTGACTCATGGAACTATTGGATATGATTAGATATCCATGATGTACCTAGTGATATATACCCCGCAATGGTGCGAAGGAAGTGGTGTTAGTTGAGTAATACCTAGGAGGTCCGACCGTAAGTAGGTATAATTTCATATGATGATCTTCGAGGGGTAGAGCGTCGATTGACAGATATTTTGATCAGCTATTTAATTGTAGTGTTCCTCTATCTTTATGTTCATTACTCGATACTGGAGGTTGTTGAACCTCAGGGTGGAGCAATCATAGTATGATGGGGTACAAGACAATGATTAGATGACTCAACTAACATTATCTCTATCAGGTGGCTTAAGATATTGATCATGCGATCATTTTACCAGATATTGTAGTCTATATCCCATATTAGAGGGTTTGACCTTTTATCGGTATTTGTCGAGGGACATATATAGGATGATTATGAGGGTGGTGAAGATATCTTCTTGATGGGTGGACTCTCAGTCAGGAGGTTGTGTGATCCTTTGACTTTGGATTGATATTCTTTTACAGTAGATATTTGATTATCGGAAAGGATGAGATGATAATATTTAGCAGAGATTTTTGGATACATTTAGTATGTTGGTAGTGGATGTTGAAGGTTGAATGCTTTTCTTTTTCTCTATCTTTGTTTAGAGACTATCTGGTATGATTGATTGATGTTGAGGATGATTGGAGTTTGGTGGATATTGTGAGATCAGGTGTGGTGATATGTTATCCTTTGATGATCTATTAGGGGATGTTCGACTTGATGATCTATTATTTGGTAATTGATGTTGATAGTGATATGGAGAGTAGCACATGTGTGATATTTATGGATTTAGTGATTTGTAGTTGGTGATTTGATCATAGGCTTGTTGTTGGGGATCCTACGGTTGAGTGAGCCTATTGTACGTACAGTATGGGTCATTGGTGTTATCATTTTAGGCATACCGTGCCCTAGATGTTATTATGGATTCGATGTACTTGGTATCATTAGGGTGTTTGGATCAGTTTTCATTGTCTTTATTGGCGATGTTGTGATCTATTCCCGATCCGAGGTGGATCACGTACACTAGCTTCGCATAGTTCTAGAGATGTTTCGACGGGAACATCTATATGTGAAGTTAGTAGTACGTATTGTGATTGTCTTTTATGAGTTTTTGGGATACGTTGTGTTTAGTAGAGGATATCGGCGGATCCACAGGAGATAGAGGCTGTTATCAGTTGGGAGTAGTCATAGTCTATACAGGAGACTCGCAGCTTCCTTGATCTGTCTAGATATTATCGGAGATTGATGGAGGATTTCTCTAGCATTGTTATGTCGTTGATTGGACTGTCTAGGAAGGGAATAGAACTTTCCTGGACGGATGCTTACGAGATCAATTTTGGGAGTTGGATGAAAAGTTGTTAACTACACCATCTTAGTATGCTTTCTAGTGTAGACGGATTGATACTCTACACAGATGTATCATACCCGAGGTTTGGTGCAGTTCGGGTGTAGTATGAGCAGAGTAGTCTCGTACCAATAGTTAGAATTCTCATGAAATGAGAATTGGATTCTTTATTTCCATGGGAGATTATGCATGTTTCCGAGTCATTTTTTATCCGGGAGAAGTTACTGCAGGAAACACATTGATATGGATTTGCGATACATTCGGGTGACACCTGATGTATGGAGATTTGGAGTGTTCTTATTGGTGGAACGATATGAAGAAAGACATCGCGGATATTGTAGCTTGATGTCTAGAATTTCAGCAAATGGAGGCTGAGCATCGTAGATCAGTAGGATTGTTTCAGTAGACCCCTATTTTGCAGTGGAGTGGGGATCATGTTATGAAGGATTTTGTTGCAGGATTACCCAGGACATGGAGAGGATATGATGATTTGGGTAATCATTGTTGGGTGACGATTTTGCTCCCTAGCTATCGATTTGTAGGACAGATTCTCTGGATTGAGTAGCAGAGTTATACTGTAGAGAGATTACCGGACTCCATGGTATATCTCTGAGTGTTATATTAGATGGAGATCAGTGATTTCACATCATGGTTTTGTCTGTGGATATAGCAGACTTTGGATTGGGAGCTTCGCTTTAGTATAGATTTTTACCTCGGACTGATGGATATTTTTGAGCACCATATACAGATATTGGAGGATCTGATGATAGTGGATTTTGGTTTTCAGAGGTAGTTGATTTATCCCGCAATTGGCTAGATTGCAGAGCGGGAGTAGCGGGAGTTCATAGCTCTCACAGAGTCGTCGTTATTCATTTGGAGGTGAATAAGCACAGTTTGAGAGTTGTACATATTACTTGGATGAGTGGTATATAAGTATGTTGATTGGTGGTTACCTAGGATGAGGGTCCCTGAGTTGACCACTAAATTTGGGGACCAAATTTTTATTAGTGGGGGAGAATGTAAGATATCGCAAAATAAATAATAAATGTTATTAGACGAAAAATCTTATTGGATTTTTCTGGAATTTTTAGAAATTTTTCGAGATTTAAACGGAGTCTGTACGACCCATTTTGAGGGGATGAGTCGGTAGAGTTAGGTAGAAGTCTATTTAGAATATCCTTAAGTGGAAGTTGATTGAGGAATAATTTAGGGTTTAATTTCCTTAACCCTAAGTGGGTTAGGTTTATAAGGTCTTCCTCCTCACCCGGACCCGTTAACCCGTTTCCCCCTTCTCTCTATTTGCTTTCCCTCTTTCGCGCTCACCCGACCCGATTCTTCCTCCCTCTCTTTCTCCCTCTCGTGCGCGGAGGACTCGACACCGACGGATTTCTCCGGCGATCTTGTCTTCGTTGCGTCACCGAGGGGAACCGTCGCCAGATCTCGACATCTCCGACCATCTACGACGGAGCGATCCTCTCTTAAGTTGTGCTTGCGTGCACGCGGTAGTGATTCGGCGGAGCTAGGGCACGACAGGGGGGGGGGGGTGGATTCACATCTCTCTAGGTGGATCACGCCCTTCTAAGTTCTTCTCTTGGATTTATTCATTGGAGGGGGTTGCGGATCGTCATCAGTAGAGATGGATCGTGCGATACCGTTTGTAGGCGATGATTGAGGTAAGCGTCAGAAAGATCTTATGGATTCAAAGATCTCGGTTTATAGGGTTCCAATGGTGATGCTTCTCTTGTCATGGATTAGGAGAAGGCATAGGAACAACTCCTTGATGGATTTCCTATGGCAGATCACTGTCCTCTGCATCTTGCAGCTGATAGGGTCTCGGTGAAGGGTGGAGGCCTGGTTGAGGTGAGTAAGACTCTGTTTACTAAGGTTCAGCAAACCAAATTTGCTTTACAATTAGGTTTTTGGGTTTGATCTTGGAAGAAATTCGTGTAGGGTTCTTTGGTAGCGGTTAGCAGAGGTTCTTGTGGGCTATGAGATTCAGAACTGGCTGCCAAAACCTCACGGTAAGTGATTTCCAGAGAGTTATCTCTGTTATTCGCATTAGTATGTGCTAAATTAGGTTTTATAATAGGTTGTAGGGTTGTTCTTACCTAGTATGTGCTGTTGAATCCATGTTGATATTGGATTAGGGAGTTTGGATTGGAAACTATGGATATGGGTGAGAATTTAAAGGTGAATCAAGTTGGGGTTTGTGATTGATGGTGGTTTGATGATTTGGTCGATAGGTTGATTGGATGATTATCGAATTGGGAGGTATTGTTATGTATTGGATAAAATTGGATTATTGTTTTGGAGGAGTTTTAGAGATGCATCATGTATAATCTAATCTAATTAGTTTGTATTATGGTTAAGGTTAGTTGGGGGAATTCATCCATAATCATGTTTGATTAGGGTTATTCTAATTAGGTGGGGGGAAGTTGTTTAGTTATTTACTTTGTATGTAATTAGCTAAATATGTTATGTGATCGCAGGACTTTGTTTCGAGGTGAGCGTCTCAACGTGGGATTGATTTATCTAGCACGATCGACAGATTTAAGGCGGGTATTTCTTCCTTGGCATCTATGTAGATTTTCTTGTACTTAGTGCATGGATATTATTGGATGAATTAGGCTGCTTTATCTTATATCCTGATCGGTTGTTATTTTTCCTGCATGATACTTATGCTTGACCCTTGTGATGATCTATTTAATTCATATACAGTCTCCACTCTTGATACCTACTCTATTGTGATTACACATGTAGAGTATGTCTTATAGGGATTGTTGGATTGTTGGTATTACCATGCTGATTAGGTATATTATGTAGACTGTACATAGGTGGGTATGTGTTATAGGAGTCATCTTGTTGATCGTGCATTGACATGTGGTGTGTACATACGTATTTGCCATGTACTTTTGGAGGAGTTGTGTTGATTATAGGTTTGTTGTATATACATGTGT
Source organism: Zingiber officinale (assembly GCF_018446385.1). Classification (NCBI taxonomy): domain Eukaryota; kingdom Viridiplantae; phylum Streptophyta; class Magnoliopsida; order Zingiberales; family Zingiberaceae; genus Zingiber; species Zingiber officinale. The sequence continues at coordinate 23,110,713 of NC_055989.1, forward strand.
TTGATGTGTTTACCGGAGGATTTATCTTGGTTATACCCACGTTGTAGGGTGCATACGAGTATGGTGTGTTCAGGTGTCCAGTAGGATTATTGGAGATTTTTGGTTGATTATACATGTGTAGTGGTGTACATGTGTTTGGTGGGATTTGTGGAGGTATCATGACGATTATACTCATGTTAGAGGTATTTATGTGGTTGGGATTTGTTGCATGGATGATGACGGTGTCTGTATCATGATTATATATATATATCATGTTCATCATTCATTGCATCTGATGACCATTGTCTCCCTTGTGGTTAAGAGAGTCATCGGTTTGGTTTAGCGCCGCACACTCGGCCACTCATGGGTAGTGGTAGCTGGAGCAATTGCCGCTCGTCCTGTCGTGCCACCCGGTCACGAGGTTTAGTGAGATCCGGCGTTGTGAGCAGTCAGGGACCCTGATGCTATGTAGTTAGATAACTACTTAGCATTCCGTCTGCCTCAGCTGCTTTATAGCAGTTTGGAGTATGAGGCTTGTACAGTTGTCACGGACCCAAGCCTCTCGGCCATACTGGGGTCGTGGTGTCTGGAGAGGTGTCGGGGTGACCATGGAGCATGCATACGCAGTTATTATTCTTGCATTTGATGCGCGGTGCATCTGCATTTGCATACATGCCTAGTAGATACTAGTTGCATGTGATTGTCGTTGTTGCACTTGTTTAAGATATGATTGTTGCATATGGTTGTCATGCTGCATACATGTCATTTATTTTACATGTATATGCAGTCGTATTTATATTGCACAGGTGTCACAGGTATATCTGTTGCAGATCCGGTGAGTTTACTGATCATTGTACCATGTGTTGATTCTAGATTGGGTATGTATCTGTCATTATGTGAGTTGTGATTTGTACAATTTATATGTCAGATTATTATGTCAGATATGTTTAGGTGCATTGATTATGATAGTATGATCATGTTCTTTATTCCCTACTGAGACTGTATACTTGTGATCTCCATGTTTGTTTTATGGGTCATGCACTATCTTGTCTATTACCCGCTGAGTTACCTATACTCATCACCGCATGCATACATTTATGTTTTCAGGTAGCTTGTAGATGGTTGGTGTCGCTCAGAGTATCCTGTCTGTCGTGTCCTACGTCACATCCGAAGACTGTTTTGGGTTTTGTATATGTTTTACTTGTATTTGATAATTGTTGTATTTGATGTGTTGTTGTATTTGTTGTTGTGGTTGTTGTATAAAGCCTAGCCGGCTAGCAGTGTGTTGATTGTGTTGTATTGGGCTTTCCGTTATCATTTTTCCGCTGTGTTGGTTTTTAATACAGCCGAGTGGGCTGTTCGTTGTATATATATAACTGCGTGGTTGTTGTTATATTTGTCCAGCCGTGTAGACCGAGATTATTAACTGCGTGGTTGTGTATATATTCCAGCCGCATGTGGCCGATGTATATTTTGTATGTATATATGTTTTGGATTATCACCGGTACATGAGAGATGCTGTCGGATTTTTGTCTGGCAGAGACTCCTCTAGGGGCGTGACACTCCGGGCCAGCGCCGCACTATTAGGGCCACCCTGCACCTCCCCACTGAGGCATTTATGGCCGAGTCAGATCAGCCGAAGGCTCCTGAACACATGATCACTATCAAGGGGCCCCTTGCTGAGATGTGGGCGGACGCCTGGGCCCGCATCGCTGTGATGCCGGTCGGCAAACTGGCTGACAACCACATGCCGGACGCCCAAGCCCGCGTCGCTGTAAGCTTCACTCCTGTTCTTTTATGTAGTCTTCCTGGTTGGCATTTTAACATTCATGTGTATATCAGAGATGGGTGGAAGACATTGCTATCGCCAGCCGCTTGGCCTTGGTGGAGGAGGAGCTGAAGAGACTGAAGAGTCCGGGCAACCCGTCTTCTTCTCAATGTCCTTCCTATGCCGAGCTGCAGAAGGAGCTTGCAAAGACCAAAGACTTGCTGGAGGTCGAGCGGAAGAAGACGGCCGACCAGGCCTACATGCTGGCCCAATACGAGAAGCAGGTCAAGACCTTTTACCGGAAGATAGAACTCGCCACCACTTGGAAAAATACCGCTATCGCCGACCTAGAAGCGAAGAACGTGGAGGCCCGCGCCCTGGAACAGCGGGTAAAAGAGTTGGCGGATCTGCTGGACCGCGAGAAGAGGGGTCGTTCGGTCGAGGTGGCGGCTCTCAAGGACGATTTGAAGGCCCTGCAAGAAGCTCTCGACGCTTCTCGCGTCGCCTTCAAGGAGTACCAGGAGCGCGGAGCCAGGCCGTGTCGCCACGTTGAGGCAGAAGTACATCCGCTCGGAGGAATTTGCTGAAAAGGTCTGCGACCGGATGGTTATTGCCTTCGAGTTGGCCATCACCGCCATGGCGAACTATCTGAAGTCCAAGGGTCAGCTCCCGGAATCTGTGGTCATCCCTGCTACGGAGCATGCGGCGCTTCTCACCACCATTCCAAAGTATGTTTTCAATTATCTGGAATGAAGTGTTTTTTGTAATCCTTCCGATCGGCGAACTTATAATTTTGGAATGCCAATTTTTGCTCTATTAGCCTTCCGTGAAGTGTTTCTTGTAACTGCACCGCTCGACCTTCATTCCGCATGGAACTTCCATTAGTTTTTCGTTAGAAGTGTTTTTCTCAACTATGTCGCTCGGTCAAACGACCTTCCATTTTGTTAGCTTTTCACTGGTCGGCGCTAGTAAGCGTATGCCATCGTTTTCTCCCTGTCCTTAGGATCAAGGCTTGCTGATCATCGTCACTAGATGCTGGGCCTCAGTCTATCTACGCGACGCTGTCCCGTCCGGGGGGTTTATAGTCGCCGGTTCAACTCTAGAGTTTAACGTCGCCGCTCGACGGTCTTCCGGCCGAGGGGTTTATAGTCGCCGGTTCGACTCTAGAGTTTAACGTTGCCGCTCGACGGTCTTCAGGCCGGGGGGTTTATAGTCGCCGGTTCGACTCTAGAGTTTAACGTTGCCGCTCGACGGTCTTCCGGCCGGGGGTTTATAGTCGCCGGTTTGACTCTAGAGTTTAACGTCGCCGCTCGACGGTCTTCAGGCCGGGGGGTTTATAGTCGCCGGTTCGACTCTAGATTTTAACGTCGCCGCTTGACGGTCTTCAGGCCGGGGGGTTTATAGTCGCCGGTCCGACTCTAGAGTTTAAAGTTGCCGCTCGACGGTATTCAGGCCAGGGGGTTTATAGTCGCCGATCCGACTCTAGAGTTTAACGTCGTCGCTCGACGGTCTTCAGGCCGGGGGATTTATAGTCGCCGGTTCGACTCTAGAGTTTAACGTCGCCGCTCGATGGTCTTCAGGCCGGGGGGTTTATATTCTCCAGTCCGATTCTAGAGTTTAATGTCGCCGCTCGACGGTCTTCAGGCCGGGGGGTTTATAGGGTTTATAGTCGTCGGTCCGACTCTAGAGTTTAACGTCGCCGCTCGATGGTCTTCAGGCCGGGGGGTTTATAGTCGCCGGTCCGACTCTAGAGTTTAACGTCGCCGCTCGACGGTGTTCGAGCCGGGGGGTTTATAGTCGCCGGTTCGACTCTAGAGTTTAACGTCGCCGCTCGACGGTCTTCGAGCTGGGGGGTTTATAGTCGCCGGTTCGACTCTAGAGTTTAACGTCGCCGCTCGACAGTCTTCAGGGAATTTTGCCGTCCAACAACAAGTGCTGATATCCTTTGTCTTTTTTAATTTTTACTCCTGTAGCCAAAGGATATAAACGAACGAGGTATACATGGAATAGATTACACTGGCACACCTTTTACCCCGCTCGGTATGGCTGGAGATGATTTGCGCTCCATGGTCGTTCTAGTCACCGTCCATCCTCATCTTCCAGATAGTATGCACCCGATCGGAGCTTCTCGACGACTCTGAAGGGCCCCGCCCAGGGAGCTGCCATCTTACTCACATCGTCGACCGGCTTCACCTTCTTCCATACTAGGTCGCCGACGTGGAATGCTCTGGGAATTACACGCCTGTTGTAATTCTTCTTCATTCTTTGCCGGTATGCCATCAGCCGGACGGCTGCTTTAGCTCGTGCTTCGTCAACTAGGTCCAATTCCAGCTGTCTCCGCTCGGCGTTATTCCCATCGTAGTTCTGGATCCGATCGGACTCGACTCCGATCTCGACTGGGACGACCGCTTCACTTCCATATACCAAGTGGAACGGTGTTACCCCCGTTCCCTCCTTTGGGGTTGTGCGAATGGCCCATAGCACGCCGGGCAGCTCGTCCGCCCAGCTTTCTCCCATGTGATCGAGCCGAACCCGAAGTATTGCAGGATCTCCCGATTGGCTACTTCGGCTTGACCATTGCTCTAAGGATACGCCACGGAAGTGAAGTGTTGTTCGATGCCATATCCCTTGCACCATTCTCCGAGCTCCTGACCAACGAATTACTGCCCATTATCCGAAATGAGCCGATGAGGAATGCCGAACCGACAAATTATATGCTGCCAGATGAACTTTTTGACCATCTGCTCGGTTATTCTAGCCAGTGGTTCAGCTTTAACCCACTTGGACAAATAGTTGACCGCCACTAATAAAAACTTTCGTTCCCTGGTCGCCATAGGAAAAAGCCCCACTATATCCATACCCCACTGGTCGAACGGGCATGACACAGAGGACGCCTTCATCTTCTCCGTTGGCCTATGGGAGAAGCTGTGGAACTTCTGACAGGAAAGGTAGGTAGCGACGGTCCGAGCGGCGTCTTCCTGTAGAGTTGGCCAGAAGTATCCGACCAGCAGGATCTTCCTAGCCAACGATCACCCGCCCGGATGACCTCCGCAGGATCCTTGATGTACTTCCTGGAGAATATATTCTGCGTCTTCCGAGCTGACACATTTCAGCAGCGGGCGGGAGAACGCCTTCTTGTAAAGCTGGTCCCCAATGAGTGTGAACCGACCGGCTCTCCTCCTCAGTAGCTGGGCTTCCTCCCGATCGGACGGCGTGGCTTTCGAGCGCAAAAATTCTATTATGGCCGTTCTCCAATCGTTTGGGAACGTGAGGCCTTCCATCCGGTCGATGTGCGCCACCAAGGACACCTGCTCAATCGGCTGCTGGATGACGATCGGTGATATTGAGCTAGCGAGCTTGGCTAGTTCGTCGGCTGACTGATTCTCGGCTCGGGGAATCATCTGTATGACAACCTCGACGAAGTTATTTCTGAGCTTTTCAAAGGCCTCCGCGTAGAGCCGGAGCCTTGCGTTGTTTATCTCGAAGGACCCCGAGAGTTGCTGAGCGGCCAATTGGGAGTCAGAGTACAGTATCACTCGGTGGGCTCCCACATGCCGAGCAGCCTATAGGCCGGCTATGAGGGCCTCATATTTCGCCTCGTTATTTGTTGCCCGATAATCCAACCGGACGGACAGACGCATCCATTCTTCTTGAGGAGAGAGCAGCAAAATGCTGATCCCACTCCCGAGCCAAGTGGACGACCCGTCCACAAATACCTTCCACAAAGCTTTGGGTTCAGGATTTTGTACCTCTGTTACGAAATCCGCTAAGGAATGAGCCTTGATAGCCGAGCGGGGTTGATACTGGATGTCGAATTCACTGAGCTCTGTTGTCCACTTAATGAGCCGCCCGGACGCCTCAGGGTTTAGGAGTACTCTTCCTAGCGGGCTGTTTGTCATAACGATGATAGTATGCGCCAAGAAATAAGGATGGAGCCTCTGTGCGACCTGCCATTTAGTACGGAGGGTCTTTAGGCTGGGGGGTTTATAGTCGCCGGCCCGACTCTAGCGTCGGAGGGTCTTCATCTCAGGAGAGGTGGGCGGTCCGACCTGCCATTTAGTATGGAAAGGGAGCCGCCCGGGAATACGAAGAAAGAAGAAGTTCTCTTTCCAATGTTTGTTGGAAGAGGGCAGTTTATCGAAAAAGACTAAGCCGGGTCGAGCCTGAAACAGATAAGTGCCCGGCTCGGACTACTTGGGATAGTAGAAATAATAGAAGACTTCCGGGCGGAGGGAAATGTTGTGTATCTTAAATAATACCACAACTCCGCACAAAAGACGAAAAGTGTTGGGAACCAACTGGGCGAGCGGAATGCCAAAGAAGTTGCAAATTTCAACGATGAAGGGGTGGAGAGGAAACCGCAGACCGGCTGTAAATTGTTCGCGGAAAAAACAGATAGTGCCGCGCGGAGGGTTGTGTGGCCGAGCGGAAGGGGAGGGTAAAATCAGTTCGAAATCAGAGGGGATGTCAAAGGCATTTATTAGGCTCTTGGCGTCCCGTCAATCGAACCGCGACTCCATGGTAGTATACCATGGGTCGAGAGCGAGGTCCGCGGGCTGGGAAGAGCTAGCCATCGCCAGAATAGTGGAGGAGGCAGGGATCGGAAGAAAATGCAAAGGCTCAGAGAAGACGAATGGAACAGTAACCGGAAGGCAAGAACGTGGCAAGGACCCCAAAGAGAACACGAGAACCGAAAAGTGAAAGGCAAAGAACCTTACAGAGAAGATGAGGATCGAAAGAAGTGGCCAAGAGGTCGCCGAAGTGCCGAGGAACAAGGTCACCGGAGCAAGGGGCGCAGGAGAGGGCTTCTGAGCACGCTACGGCGAAAATGCGGCGGAAGAAGGCGATGAAAGCTTTATAAGGATGGGCTCGAGCCGCCCGAGCCGTCGGATGCAGGTCACATAACTCGAGGCCCGCATCCAACCGTCCATTTCAAACCGATGAACGTCGCGTCGGGCGTAAGGCGACGGGCGTGCGATGACATCAACAGCGCCACGTGGCACTCGGCCAGAGGAAGGCATTTAATGAGCCCCATCACGAGGCAGAACCCGCGTGCTCAACCATAATGGCGGAGATTTGCATGCATTCCGAGAAGATCCCGCGGACATCATCACAGGCCAGTTGGGCAGCCCTCGGTAATTAGCCGACTGGCACTATTCGACCCCATAGTGGCCGAGCGGAGGTACACTTTCGGAAGTGGCAGGATGGCTGCCGCTCGGCCAAACTCATAGTCTAGTCAGTCGGACTTAGCACCTCCTTCAACTAGACTTGAGGGGGAGGCATGTGATCCGGTGGTAAGGACGGGGGACCCTCATTGGCGGGAGGTCAACGACATGTGGAGGTCAATGGTCAAGAGGGTCAACCCCAAGGTCGTGCTGGGCGGAAAGAGGTCATGCCGAGCGGACTGGCGGGCCGACCGAGCATTCGGCCGACCGAACATCCGGCCAAGAGGCTCCCAGGCCGGACGAAAGACAGCCCGACCAGGGGTCGGGTTTCCGATGCTCAAGGTAAAAGAGTCTCTGGGCCGAGCGGACAGGCCGCTCGGCCGAGTCAAAGGATAATAAGGCGCAATCCCATCCGAGCACATAAGCAGGGCTTCCCCGCCCGGTCGGAAGCATGCGCATTCTCGGAGGCCATGAGCGCCGAGCGAATTGTCCGCTCGAACTGGGAATGGGCAAGAGGTGCAAAGGGACAACTAGTAACAATCATCCTCAAGACACCTGCCGCCGACAAACAGCATGGTCGGCGGTCGGAGAGGACAGAGTATCGTACGATGGAAGTTTCCACTGTCACATCAGGGATATGATCGGGCGATTGCGGAATGGCGTCAGTCATGCTTTTCTGACGTGACCCTACTGAGGTATGTTTGGGGAAGTGTGCACGTATCAAGAAGTGTGCCCGCGCCTCCCCGGGGCCCTATATAAGGACCCCCAGACTTCGACGGAGGTATGCGATTCTCATCACTATATCCACAGTAGCGTTACCTTGCTCTCCTTCTTCACTGCCTGACTTGAGCGTTGGAAGGTCGTCGCCGGGAAATCCCTCCCGGCTCGGCTTCTTTGCAGGTTCACCGGAAATCCATATCACCAGTTGAAGACAGCGGAGAGCGCCACGTCCCCAGTGTCCACCGACTCAGCGCTCGGACAGGATCACCATTGTTAATTCTAAATGCATGAAAAATATAGAAATATGAAATATGTAAAATTCACAGTGATCTCTTACAGTTGATCTTAATCTTCGCTTTTCATATAAAACAAAAAACACACAGTGATGCTCAGAGAAGATATCGAAGAATAGCTTGTCGTTGGAAGAATGATCACGAATGAATTGGAAAGGTCTTCAAGATTCCACGAGCCAAATTTCTCTCTAATGGATGTTCTCCTCTTACAATCTTATGCACATGGACGAACCATGCACAGAGACCTTTCACATATGGGATGAACCTTTTCTCTTTTGACATTGGACAAACCTCGCACACAGCAAGCCCCCCATTTTTCTTATTTTTCTTGGATGCATATTTATTAGAGGAAGATGACTCTGTTGGATCGATACTCGCTAGGTGGGTGAATAGCACTCGTGGCTTTCACGTTCATTTTAAAAACGTTAGAGTAAAAAGCAGTGGAATAGAGATAGGAAAGAATGAAAACAAAACAATAGCAAACACTAAGAGTTACTTGGTTCGGAGCCTATGACGACTCCTACTCCAAAGCCCGCACGTGAGAGTACTTTCGATGGGCAATGACAAGTAATTATAAGTAGTACAAGTACAATGATTACAAGTAATTATAAAAATTAAAGAATACCAATGACTCCGAAATTTAGATCTTCAACACGATGGTCGTCGGGGCAGCTTTTGAGCATCCATGAAGTGTTTTCACAGCAGCATGAAGAAGCAAAAGTTGCTTGGAATATTTTTTTAGGTGTTGATCAAATGCTGCTTTTATAGGTTGTTCCGGGTGTCTGGATCCCTTCTAGGCACCTGGACCATGACACAAGGCCGTCCAATCAGTATGCTCTAGCGTGGTGAAGAGATGAAGTTTGAGGTTTCAGGCGCTTGGGCTGCGAAGGTGACTGCCCAAGAGCCTCGCCCGGGCAAAATCTCATCGGTAAGGTTTCTCAAGAGCCTGGACCAACTTTTTCCAACTTCCTTATTTTCTACAAAATAAAGTTAGTTTAGGTAATAAATAATATATAGAATATGAATTTGATAGCCTCCGACTGTCCAGTTCTGACTTTGAGTTTTGCTAAAACTCTAGGTTGAACTGACGCCTACTGTTCCCTCTTCGGGGAATGCATCCTCATCTACTTCTCTCAGGAGAGTTTACCTTTTGCCAGATTGGTCCTCCAGACCATCTAGACTTTTGCTTAGCGTCTGAGACTTCAAGTCTTCATACTGAACGTCCACTTCACGACCCGTCCAGACTTCCACTTGGTCCGCGACCACCAGGATTTTCATCTAGAGTCCCCGACTCTAGGATTTCACCCAAAGTACTTGACCCGCCAAGACTTCACTACCTAACCGTAGATAGGACTTTCCATAACCTAGGGTTACCACCCCCTAGGACCTAGGGTTACCTCCCCCTAGGGTTTTCCACCTACCTAGAATCCACTAGGACTTTTACCTAAGAATACTTAGGACTTTCCTGCAATCTCATTCACACTTATTAGACAATAAGTAACTTTAACTTTGAACCCTTTGCCATAATCAAAACTTAGGTTCGATCGTCTGGTGCTCCCTGCACCAACAGTCTTCCCCTTTTTGATTATGGCAACCTGGTTCAAAGTTAAGTAAAACATAACAATAATTATTGTAATGTAAAGAACTTAAGCATGAGCATAAGTAAAACAATTTGACATAAAAAAAACTCCCCCTTATGCTCCCCCTTTCATAAAAACCTCTTACCAATTATGTTTTATATTATTTAACACTTAACTTCAACTTTTCTCTCCCCCCTTTGACATATATCAAAAAGTGTTCTAAGTTAGAGAGAGAGATAAAAAAATCTTTAAACCTGAAAGACTAGTTTTTAATCTTTTTCCCTTAAGCTTCCCCTGAAAGGTAGCACTTACTTGGCTTAACAAAAAAAAATTGGCTAAATTCTTAGTTTTGAAACTAGACTTTAATTAAGAAAAAAATTAGCAAATTTTTAAGTTTTAAACGTGACTTAGATTTTACAAAAAACTTAGCTAAATTTAAGTTTTGAAAATGACTTAGCTTTTTTAAAAAACTTGGATAAATTTAAGCATTGAAAATTTGTTAGCTTTTAAAAGAATTCCTTGTAAAAATACTTAGCTAAAAAAATGATTTGAAACACTTAAAAAATACTTTATCAAATACTTAGTTTTATCAAAACTTTGTTAAGTACTTAGCTTTTTGAAAAGATAAAAAAACATAGTTATGTACATAAAACCTTAGTTAAAAATACTTTTTCAAAAACTTATTTTTCGAGATAGAAATATTTGAACTTTCTTTTTCAAATAAAATAGTTAAGGTTGCTTTTCAAAAATAGTTAAACTTTATTTCAAAAATAGTTAAACCAAAAAAACACTGAACTTTCTTTTAAAAATACTTTAAACTTTTTAAAGAACTCTACTTTAAAATTTTGAAAATGAATACTTTAAATTTTGAGAAAATATTTAACTTTTAGAGAAATGTTTAATTTAACTTAACTCCTTTCACTCCCTTTGATTAATGTATTAAAAAAAATAATTAAGTTTGAGAATCCTAGAATCCAAGCATGTAAACCAAAAAATATAAAAGTTATTATCTATTTTCCTTATTTTCCATCTCACCCTTTCTAAGTTATCAAACATGAGAATCTTATGAGTTTATGTGATATAGAGTTAATCTTATATCTAAATTCTAGAAAATGTTTAAATTTGAATTTCAAAAATATTGAAAATTTGAATTTTAAAATATTTAGGTTTAAATTTTAAAAATATTTAAAAATATTAAATTTTGAATTTTATAATATTTAAGTTTGAATTGAACTTTGAATTTTAAAATATTTAAGCTTGAATTTCAAAAATATTAAATTTTTAATTTTAAAATATTTAAGTTTGAATTGAACTTTGAATTTAAAATATTTAAGTTTAAATTTCAAAAATATTAAATTCTGAATTTTAAAATATTTAAGTCTGAAGTTCAAAAATATTGAATTTTTAAAATATTCAAGTTTAAATTTCAAAAACATTAAATTTTAAAATATTTATGTTTGAATTTCAAAAAATATTAAACTTTGAATTTTTAAATATTTAAGTTTAAATTTAAAATTCAGAGATTAATTATGATTTAAAAACTAATTAACATTTGAAAATAATTAAGATTTTAAAAATTAATTGTGATTTTGAAATTAATTTTGAATTTGATTGGTTTGAATTAGGTTAGACTAATTCTCAAATTAAACCAAAATCCATTTCACCCTTTCTAGATTTTCAAATCAGGGAACCTTATTGGTTTTGTGAGATAGTTGATTTTATCTTCAATTTAAATTAATATCTAAAGATTGATTTATATTTGAGTTACACTAAGGTTTAACAGCTAGTTAATTAAATATTTATTTCAATAATTGATTTTCAGGCTGTGGTGAGGTACTAGGCCGTCTTGGGTATTGGATCATCAACCACTTCTAGATAAAGTCTTTTAAAGAAAGTAAATATTTAATTTTCTTTCTAAAAATCATAGATCTAACTAGTCAAGTGTGAATCAAGCCTAAGCCCTTATCTATATTAGTCTAAGCATGTATACTAAAAACAGTAAAGCAAACATCAAATAATTCTATCTAATGATAAAAATGATCTTTCTATTAGCTCCCCATGAATCATAACCTCGATAAGGTATATCAAGGTAGTGGATTTGATCCTTGAGGATCCAATATTGATCAAGTCCAACTTGATTAATCAAGTTAGACTTGTAGATCCATTCTTGAACTAGTCTTCTATTTGTTCGATTAACAAGAGATAGATAAGACTGAAATTTATATTTAGCCTTATATCCAAGTTTGAATCGATTGTATACGTCTCTTTATTTTCCAAGAATCAAATCAAAATTCTTGGAACCCAAGGTGAACCATTCCATTGTATCCTTCAGTTTCTTGACTTGACTTTTCAGGTTGAAATTTTCTTCCCCAAGTTGTTGGACTTGAGTTGAACTTCCAGTTTGAACAGATTCAGTCAAGGAACTTGGGTTAGTCACTTCCTTAAGGGTTGTTTGTAAGATACGAAAATTTTATAATAAGTGTTATTGGAGAAATAACCTTATAGAATTTTCTAGGAATTTTTAAAAAAAAATTGGGATTTAAACGGAGTCCATATGATGTGTTTAAGGGGATAAATCAGTTGGGCTAGGAAAAAGCCTATTTAAGATATCCCAATTAAGTTGGGAGTTGATGGATTATTTAACCTAGGTAAATATTATTATAACCTAAGTATTCTCTTTATTTTCCCCTTATATTCGTTGATCCCCTTTCTCCTCCCGATCTCCGCCCCTAAGCCACCTTCGACGACTTCATCACCATCGCCCGACGCCGATCATCGCCTCCTTGATGTTGGTACTCGAGAGCCCTCCGAGTGCCGCCTCTCGGAGCAACGTCACTATCTTCTCTGTGCGAAGACCACTCGACAAAGTTGTGGATTTATCACCGACACCTCATTTGTTCTCGGATCGCGTCGAATCTTTGCTCAACGCCACAGATTTTCCATAGCGTCGGTATCGTGCGACCACCAATGGATGAGGTTTCTCATCTGCCAATCACAGCGAGCACCAAGCACCCAAGCTCCCTATTCGATCGTGCCCTACCCTCCCCTCGTCATGCCACCCCTCTCTTCTTTTTGATCCACATTTTTGGAAGTTAGGGAAGATTAAGTGTCGATACTGTGGCTTGAGACTTCAGTGCTGCTATTTGTTGGTCGTCGTTTGTCATAGCTTGGGCCACCGACGGTCGCCTAACACTGGCTGTGGTGTAGTTGTCAATTCCCACTCTCCCTACAAATTGAAGGTAAGAAGTACTCTTTGTATCTCTGTTCTTCCTTGTGTTCGATTACCCTAGACGATCGTTACTGCACGATTGGTTGCAGATCCAAAGCCGTAGTGAGTACACTTTTGCTAAATCCCAACCACCATAGTTGGCCTGCTGATTCTGGAGGTGGACAAAAATATTAGTAGAAGTTGTGCCTTCAGGCTATTCATCCCCTGGTCGACCGAGAAGACCAACTATGGTAGTCCCCTAGTTCCACTGCTTTGCTAGAGTTGTTCCTTCCACGAGTAGGAGGTCACCAGACTCTTGTGCACTACTCTTTCCTCTGCGACCACTGCAACGACTCCATCATGTCAAAGCAGGAGGTGTGGATCCTCCTGTTGCACTGCTGGGACTTCACTGTACCAGGGGGGTGAAGGTAATGGTTGTGGATGAATGATTTGAGTTTAATTCTCAATTGAGAAGACGGTGATTGTGAATTAGATATTGGATTCATGCTAGGTGTTGATTTAGGGGCATCTGATTTGCTAGACCGTAGCTCTACCTAGCTTCGACCAGCATCTTTCGGCCCTGAATCCCTCCGGTCATGAGCCACCATTATTCGCCAGGGATTTGGTGAGTATGTGTAATGATTATCTTAATCCAATTGGGGCTTCCTAACCTTAATTGGGATTAGATTTGTTTTATCATATTTTGATAGATTGGTATGATTTATATTCTATGTTGCAGAGTTTTGATTTGATGTAAAACAAACTCATTGACTTAAAGAATGTTCAGCACGATCTTCAGTTAAGGCGGGTACTTCTTCCTTGGCCTCTCTAGTTCCTTGAACTTAGTGCATGGATTATTTGATGGATTAGGTTGCTTTATCTTAACTCCACTCATATTCTATCTGTGCTTGATATTTATATGCTTGAACTTTGAGATGCTCTTTTTATTGTCTATACAATCTCACTGTTTGATATTTCTACTCTGTAGGGTACACATGTGTATGGTGTGTACTGTAGGAGTCATCATGGTGATTATGCTTATGTTAGTGTGCAGATGAGTATAGGTATTGTTACCTATTGTACATCTTGTTGTTAGTCACATGTTGGATCTTTTCATGCATACAGATATATGTCGTTGATGGATCATGTTTCTGGATATTTATGTGTAGTGTGTGCATACATGTTGGGTGAAATCTATTGGGAGTATCTTGTTGATTATATCTATTTTGTGTGTGCACACATGTCCAATATGTTGTATTGGAGGTATCATGTTGATTATACTCAGGATGTATGTGTATACATATGGGGTGAGTACTATTAAAGATGTCATATTGATTATACTTATGTTGAGTGTCCACATGTGTTTACTATGTATTATTAGAGATATCTTGTTGATTATATCTATATTATGTGTGCATGTGAGTCTAGTGTGCATTATTGGAAGTATCTTGTCGATCATACCTATGTTGTTATGTGCACATGTGTCCAACATGCTTAGTTGGAGGTATCATATTGATTATACCTATGTGGTGTGTGCACACGTGTCGGGTATGTTCTATTAGAGGTATCATGTTGATTATACCTGTGTGGTGTGTGTATACGTGTCTGGTGTGTACTATTAGAGGATCATGTCGATCATACCCATGTTGTGTGTGTTCACGTGCCGGTTGTGTGTGCACGTGTGTTTGTTGTATTATTGGTAGTATCATGATGATCCTACCTACGTTGAGTGTCTACATTGTGTCGTTGGCTATATATCCTATCAACTAAGTCTCCTACGAGTGGATGACTGACTATGATGTTGAGAGAGTTAGCAGTGACCTATCAACTAAGTCTCCTACTAGTGAGAGACCCACTACGATGTTAAGAGAGTTGATAGTGATTGTGATATGTATACCCTGTCAATTAAGTCTCCTACGAGTGGATGACTGACTATGATGTTGAGAGAGTTAACAGTGACCTGTCAACCCACTATGATGTTGAGAGAATTGACAGTGGTTTTGATATGTTTGCTGGGTTGTTATACACTTGGCTACCCATAGTGATCTGTGGTAGAGTGATCTCACACAACCCCGTAGCTAGATAGTTACCTCCTATCTATCCACAGTGATCTGTCATAGAGTGATTCGCGCAGATAGAGACCCTAACATTTCAGACTACCCACAGTGATCTGTGGTAGAGTGATCTCGCGCAGTCCCTAGCTAGATAGCTAGATGTCTTGGTCACTTGTGATTTGTGGTGGAGCATTGCTCCCACATATTGCAGATACATGCGATGGATTGCTAGTGGTGGAGCGTTGCTCCCACATATGTTGTATTACTTGTGATGGAGCATTGATCCCACATACGATGGATTGCTAGTGGTGGAGCATTGCTGCTCCCACATATGTTGTATTCTTGTGATGGAGCGTGGCTCTCCCATTGGATGATCTACTACTGTTTTTATCATGCATGGTTATATCGTCATATATATTGTCCAGTTGTTATGAGCAGGTATATTGCTGATCCATAGTGATTTACTGATAGTTATACCATATGTGTTAGATCGGTACAAGTATGTATGTTTATCATGTCATATATGATCATGCTCTTATTTTCCTATTGAGACTGTATATCTTTGATCGCCTTACACATTTGTCCATGCACTATCATGTTCTTATTACCCGTTGAGTGATCCGCACTCACGACTCCTTGTACTGGTTTCCTTTCACCAAGTAACAGGTAGATGTTTGAGGAGTTGCTTGGAGGATCCTGGCTACCTATCCCACATCACATCTGAGATCAGCTTTTCATGCTATTTTGTATTATTCTATCGGTATTTTGTATTTGGATTTGGTATTATGTTTTGTTGTCTTGTTTATGGTTTTTGAGTCATGTGGCCACTTTCATTCATTTTGGATTGTATTGTGGTGTATGTAAGTCATGTCGGCATGCAGTCAGTGTATTATCTTATGTGGTATGCGTTTGTACCAACCATGTAGGCTGAGTATTGTTTTTGTCTTCCGTTGTGTTTTTAGTATAGTCGTGTGAGCTATTTATTATACAACTGCATGGTTATGTTTCTTTTGTTCCAGCTGTGTGGAATGTGTATCTAACTGCGTTGTTGTGTATGTTCTAGCCGTGTGGGCTGATGAATATTACTTGTGACTTTGTATACATGATCCATTTGTCACTGCTATAGGGGAGGTGTTGCCCGATTTTTATGAAACAACCTTACCCTCGGGGCGTGACATTGTTACTTCTTTTTGGAGTGACTTGACCCGGATATTAGATTTGTCCAACTTCCTTAATAAATATGAAACTAAATTTTGTAAATTATTGACTTAAGTATCAACAATCAGAGAACTTATAATAATATTTGGCCCTTCAAAAATGGATACGGATCTGTGGCTTCTTTCGAATTCTGTTTCTGATTCGGCTTCAATTTCGGACTCAGACTCGATTTTAGCAACATACGCTTGTACTGGTAGAGTAAGAAAGCTTGCTTGCTCGTGTTCTTCATCAGAGTCTTCCAAGGATTCGGACCACGTTCCCTTCAACTCCTTCCTTCTTCCTTGCTTCTGATTTGGACATTCAGGCTTGTAGTGTCTCTTCTGGTTGTAGTCGTAGCAGGTAACTCCAAACTTAGCCTTCGAGTTCGATTAGTCACCTTCTTCTTCTTAATTGCTTTCTGAACTAGTTTAACTAGTTCAATGGTGATTTCATCTTCTTCTGAGTCTGATTCATCTTCAAACTCAGATTCAGTCCACGCTTGGCTTTTGGTTACCACATTATGCTTGTTCCTGCAATCAAAACAATACCTTTCTCGACCCGAATAGTATTAGTTTGTTCGTGAAGCTTGAATTTGAAAATAATTCATCTATTTTAATTAAATAAAGATCCTTAGAAACTTTGTGAGCATCTACCATGGATGCCAACAAAGTATTCCTCGGAAAGGCGTTTAACGTGTACATGATGATGTCACGATTTTCCACCTTCTTACCGATTGCGTAGAGGCCATTGAGCAGGTCTTGAATCCACGTGTGAAATTAGTTTTCCGATTCACCTTCCTACATTTTTATATTATATAGTTTATTTAGAATCAAATCACGCTTACTTACCTTAGTGTTTGAGGTTCCCTTATGCAGTTTGATCAACTTCTCCCATAGTTCTTTCATGCTTGAAAATGGGCCAACTCAGTTCAGCTCTTCTTTTAGCATGCTGCATTGTAGAGTCTGAGTAGCTTTGGCGTCAGCCTCGATCTTCTTTCTAGTTGGTGTATCCCATTTGTCGCACGGGACAAGGACTCCATCTTCGGTAGGATATACGAATCCCGTCTGGATGATTATCCACATTTCCACCTGCGTCTTGAGGTGGTACTCCATTCGACCCTTCTAGCAGCAGAAGTCTTTCCTAAAGAAGAGCGGAGGGCGTGCAGTGCTATAACCTTCTTGGTGGGCCATTTAGAGAAAGGATCTTGCAAAAAAATTAATACAGAAACTTGTCCCAAGACTAGGTTTTAGATTAGTAGTGTATGTTGGTGTGGGAAGCATCCGACGATCGAACTCAAGTTTTGATAATGGCAAAGGGATTCAAAGTTAAGTTTAATTGTTATCTAATGTGTGTGATTGAGTGTTTCAGGAAAGTCCTAGCTGTAGTTAGGCAAGGGAAAAATCCTAGGGGGTGGTAACCCTAGGTCATAGGGGGTGGTAACCCTATGCGGAAAGTCTTGGCGGGTCGGGTGCTTCAGGCAAAAGTCCTAGGGGGTGGTAACCCTAGGTGGAAAATCCTGGTGTCGCGAACCAGGTGGAAGACTGGACGAGTTGGGAAGCGGGCGTCCAGCAGAAAGTCCGGAGGCAACGAATGTCGAGCAAAAGCCAAGTCGATCTGGAGGATCGCACTGGCAACAGGTAAATCTCCTGAGTGGAGTAGGTGAGGACGCGTTCCCCGTAGAGGGAACAGTAGGCGTCGGGTCAACCTAGGGTTTCCGGTCGGAAACCCGAAGTCAGACACGGACAGTCCGAAGGCTGTCAGTTTATTCGTTTATATATTCCATTGTGTTATAACTCTGTTTTGTAGGTAACTAACATTTTTATGCAGAGTTAGAAGTGACCGGGATCGGTCGACCGAACCTTGGGATCAGTCGACCGAACCCACAAATTAGCATATCAGATCTCCAGAGGTTGGACCGGGCTCGACCAGGGGATCGGTCGATCGAACCTTGGGATCGGTCGACCGAACCTAGGTTGGTTGTCGACTGGATCAGGCTGACTGGGCTGAGTCAGAAGAGCTTATCAGTCGACTGGACCATTTTATCGGTCGACCGAACCTCGGATGGAGTTTGACTGGATCGAAGCGGAGCGAGAAGATCGGGCGGATCAGATAGGAGGGATCACCTGATCGGTCGACCAAACCTTGGGATCATCGACCGATCCGTCTCAGGTCAAACCTGATCCCGAGACTTGGGGATCTGGATCAGCGTCTGCAGAGCTATAAAAGGGAGCCTTGGGGTGCAGCTTCGATCAACGATTTCAGAAGCGAACTTTCTACTTCCTGCTGCTAACAAGTCGATCTCGAAGTGCTACAACATCATCCTGACGACCCGGAGCCTTGTTCTTTCACCTTTCCAATGTCGTTGGTATATCTTATTGTTATTAATTGTCGTACTTCAAATTGTAAACATTTAATGAGCTTATAGTTGTTTCCCACCGAAAGCGATCAAAGATCGCGGGCCTTGGAGTAGGAGTCACCACAGGCTCCGAACCAAGTAACCACTTGCGTCTCTGTGTGTTTGCATTTACTTTCCGCTGCGTATTTTACTCTGATAGTTTCTCGACTCAGTTAAAATAGCCACGAGTGTTATTCACGCCCCCCCCCCCTCTAGCGCGATCTCGATCTAACAATTGGTATCAGAGCAGGGTCATTTTGAATTGGTGCAACCACCATTTAAAGCAATTTTACGTGGTCTTTTTAATCTTTTCGGAGTCAATTAGAATTAGCTTTGTAGCTACATTCTAATTCTTTTTACGAATCGATATTTGCTCGAATCAGGTGCAACACCAATCGAGTTTGTAACATTTTCTTTTCTCCCGCACTACTAATCCAAGACTTAGTCTTGGAACAGATTTTCTTTATTTTTTTCCGCAAGGTTTCAATGGCCCAACAAGAGGGTTATAGCACCGTTCGTCCCCCACTTTTCACCAGAGAGGATTTCGGATACTGGAAGGGACGGATGGAGAATTTTCTAAAAATCCAATTCGAAACTTGGATGATCATCAAGACCGGACTTCAACTACCAACCGAAGAAGATGGCGAGCCAACACCTTGCGAAAAATGGGAACCGACCCTAATCAAGAAGGTGGAAGCCAATGCAAGAGCTACCTGCACCCTCCGGTGTGGACTGACCAAGGAGGAGCTCAATAGAGTTGGTCCATTCTCAACTGCAAAGGAGCTGTGGGAAAAGTTAATTGAACTGCACGAGGGCTCCTCCGAAACCAAAGTAAGTAAGCGTGATCTACTGTTTAATAAACTGTATAATCTAAAAATGCAAGAAGACGAGATGGCCAGTCAACTTCATGCTCGCATTCAAGACATCCTAAACTCCCTCCATGCGATCGGGCAAAAGGTCGAGAACAGGGACATCATAAGGTATACACTTAATGCTTTTCCTAGGAGCACATTGTGGGCATCAATGGTAGATGCCTACAAAGTCTCCAAGGATTTATCCTCCATTAGATTAGACGAGTTATTTTCTGAATTTGAACTTCATGAGCAGACTAATACACAGTCACCCGAGAAAGGTGTAGCTTTACTTACAGGTACCAGTAGAACACGCGAACAAAAATCACGACGAAGAACTGAGTCGGAGTCGGAACCAGAACCAGACTCAGACGATGAAGACGACGAACTAACAACCGAACTCGTCAATCTTGTAAAGAAATTGTACAAGAATAAGAAGGGGTTCAACAAGAAGGACCTCAAGAAGGCAGTTCAGTCCAAGGAAGTTCAATCAAAGGTGAAATTCGAGGTAACGTACTACGGATGCAATCAGAAGGGGCACATCAAGGCGAACTGCCCAAATCAGAAAGATCCGAAGAAATCAAGGAAGAAAAAGGCCTTAAAGGCGACATGGGACGAATCTTCAGAAGAGGATACCGATGACGAGCTCGAATAGACGAGCCTTCTTGCACTGATGGCCCGGAACCAGATCGACGTGTCTGAGAGCGAGTCGGAAGAAGAATCGGAAAGAAGCCACGGATCCGCATTCGTTTCCGAAGGGCCCGATCCCACTGTAAGTATCCCTCGACTAAACAATCTAGTCAATTACCTATTACGAAAATTAGCTAAGTCTAATCTTAGAATTAAGTCACTTCTAAAGGAAGTAGTTGTCCTTAAAGAAGTGACTAACTCCGAATCTTTGACTGAACCAGTTAAGACTGGAAACTCGACTCAAGTTCAAAAACTTGAGGAAGAGAATTCCAGCCTGAAAACTCAGGTCAAGGATCTGGAGAAAACATTTGAACGATTCTCTTTGGGTTCCAAGAACCTTGATCTGATTCTTGGGACACAAAGGGTAATCTACAATAGAACTGGACTAGGATTCAAAGCAAAAAAAGAAATATAAATCATATTTGTCAATTATAAATAGACAAAATAATAAATCAATCCAAGCATGGGTACCCAAGTCTAACCTGGTTAATCAAGTTGGACTTGGTCAATATTGGGTCCCTAAGGATCAAATACATTACCTCGATAGATCATATCGAGGCTATGATCCAGGGGGAGCTAGAAGAAAGATAATAAAAATTAAATTAAAATTCCAATTAAATAAAATTAAAATTCAAATTAAATAAAATTCAAATTCAAATTAAATTAAAATTCAAATTAAATAAAATTCAACTAAGATCCAAATTAAATCAAATTCAAATTAAAGTCCAAAGGAAGGCTCCAGAATAGCTGGCACCTCCTAACTTAATCCACCCGATAAGGGTAACCAAGAGTAGACTACCCAGCAGGGTAATTAAGATTAGAGTAAAGTGGGCTAGATTTAACTTGACCCATGGTACTGGTGAAGTATTGGATGATAGTACGTTGGGGAAGCTTAGTCATCGCATGTCTAGGAAGATATGGCTTCGACCTGGTGCGTTTAGCTAAGTGAAACTAACCGAAGCTACCCTTTATGGATCCTACCCAGTTAGACCAAGGTTTTGTATTAAGTTCAATGGGTAGGACTATTTGGAAAACCTTGAAGGCAAGGTTACTTTAATGATGTCCTTGTGACTCACCATAGCCCAGAAGTTTATCCAAAGAATACCTATTTGTTGAACCCAAAGCTAAACCTGAATCTAACACAGAGTTAAACCAAAACTCTAAATTTGAATCTAATTCATCTCATAAAAACTATAGGATTCCCTGATTGAAAATTTAGATCGGGTGAGATGACTAAGAAATTAAAAATTAATTCAAACTCATAATTAATTCAGATTTAAAATTAAAATTAATTTAAAATTAAATTCATAATTAAAATTAAAATTCGTAATTAAAATTAATTCAATTTCAAAGTAAATTCGTAATTAAAATTAATTCAATTTCAAAATTAAATTCGTAATTAATTTTTTTTTTCAAAATTCAATTAACTTAAAATATATTTCAAAATTCAATTAACTTAAAATATATTTCAAAGATTAATTAACTTAAAATATTTTTCGAAATTTAATTAACTTAAAATTTTTTTCAAAATTTTAATTAACTTAAAATATTTTTCAAAATTTTAATTAACTTAAAATATTTTTCAAAATTAATTAACTTAAAATATTTTTCAAAATTTTAATTAACTTAAAGTATTTTTCAAAACTTAATTAACTTAAAACCTTTAATATTAATGTCTTAATTATTCAAACCATCTAATAATCCCCCATAGGATTAACTGATAATTAACCTAGATTTGGGTGAGATTGAAAATTAGGGAGCTTACCTCAATTAAACTGTCTTTTGATCAAAGAGGAAAAATCCAATTCAACTACTTTATGTGTAGGAATTAGATCAATGGATACTGGACAGTGGATGCTCCAGACATATGACTGGAGATAGGTTGAAATTTACTAAGCTCAAACTAAAGAACCTAGGGTCGGTTGCATTCGGCAACGACAGTAAACTTAAGGTAATCAGAAAAGGTAATATCGAACTTAACTCCGATTTTATTATTCGAAAATTTTTATTAGTTAGAAAATTTGGCATGGAGAACTCAAAAATAATTAATATACCAATGACTACAAATGCTAAAATTGACTCAGACTTAGCAGGTAAACCAGTAGATTTGAAATACTATCGAAGTGCGATAGGAAGTCTACTGTACCTAACTGCGAGTCGGCCAGACATTATTTTCGCAGTAGGTATGTGTGCACGATACCAATCTTGTGCAAAAGAGTCTCACTTAACTCTTGTCAAAAGAATCCTTAGGTATGTTAAGGGAACCCTAAATATAGGACTATGGTACCCTAGATCTGGCACCCTTGACCTAACCGGCTACTCTGACTCAGACTATGCCGGATGCAAGCTAGATAGAAAAGCACAAGTGGTAGCTGTCAATTTCTAGGATAATGCCTAGTAAGTTGGTCAAGTAGAAAGCAACACTGTGTTGCTTTATCTACCACTGAAGCTGAATATATAGCCTTAGGTGAATGCACATCTCAGTTGCTATGGATGATGCATACCCTTAAAGACTATCAACTGGAATATCATAAAACAAAAATCTCAATTGTTAATATAAGCTCAATAAATCTAACAAAAAACCCAATTCATCACTCAAGGACTAAACATATAGAAGTGAAGCACCATTTTGTAAGGGATCACGTAGCTAAGGGTGATATTGAACTCAACTATGTTGAGTCAAAATCAAACCTAGCTGACATCTTCACAAAGCCCTTACCTGAACTTGAGTTCAGCTCACTTAGAAGATAAATAGGAATGTGTTGGGTAGAGTAGGTATTGAGTTTGAAATCATTTTCCTAGCTTCACTCTTAAATGTTCTACTTGTTTTCAAAATAAGGTTTTAAACATTCTAGGAAAATATTGTTTTTAAAATTCTAATTTTACTAGATTTTCAAAATATGGAATTAGCTTAGGCTCTACCCTAGAAATCCTGCTCCCCTAAGTTCTAGCCAGAGCATCTCACAAATACCTAGGCTTACCTTGCTTGTGTTTGAAAAACATAGAACGGCGTGAGATGCATAGGGTACAGCCTGGACTCAAGAATGCTTATATCTGTGCATCAATATGAGTCTAGGCATTAAACACCAAGTCAACAGTAATCAAGTTAAGTCTTCCAGCACTAGTAAAATCTAACTGGATCTATTGACTTAATTTGACTAACCAAGTGAAAGTTGTTGCCCTCTAGGTAATCAGCTAGTAGCTAAATGGTTAGACATGTGGCCGCAAAACAACGTGCTTGATATTTAAACCTTTTTGAGTTTACTCAAGCATGAACATTAGGGCTCTGATACCTCTCTAAAGTAAATTGGATAATCTGAAACATATTTAACTTGACTCATGCTTGGACTTAAGGACCAACTGAATTTGAATGAATAACCTTACTTAAATTTTTATAAGTCTAACTACTCCCTCTTTCCAACTTTAGCTATATTTTTATATTAAAACATCTTATCAAATTTATAATATCCTTTTAGGATCCTTCAAAATTCAATATTTTCAACTAAAGTATTTGCAAAATGCTTAGCTACGTGATCTTTATAGGTGTCTACAAATATTTTAGCAAATACTTTTACACTTAGTCAATTTTTGAGAAAATTTTATTTCAAATATATCAAACTTTTCAAACTTTCAAAGAAAAAATAATCTTTCAAATTTTATTCAAAATTGAGCTAAGTAAACTCTATTAAACTCTATTTTTCACTTAGCAAAAATTATCCCCAAATTAAACTCTATTAATTATGAAAAGCCAAGTGTTTTTTAAACATTTTTATCCCTAAATTATCTCTCTGATTATCAAATCTTTTTGAAAAGTTGGTATTTTAACATATTTTTGATAAATGGCAAAGGGGGAGAATAGGAAAATTCAAAGAAAATTTAAAGACTGTTCAAAGAAAATTTTTGTTAAGAGGGAGATTCAATTAAGGGGGAGCTTTAATGTACTAAATTCAAAGAAAATTTAAAGATTGTTCAAAGAAAATTTTTGTTAAGGGGGAGATTCAATTAAGGGGGAGCTTTAATGTACTTACATTTTATTTATGCGTATCCTTATTGCATTTCTTCTTAACTTTGAATTTCGGTTGACATAATCAAAAAGGGGGAGATTGTTGGTGCGGGAAGCATCCGACGATCGAACTCAAGTTTTGATAATGGCAAAGGGATTCAAAGTTAAGTTTAATTATTATCTAATGTGTGTGATTGAGTGTTTCAGGAAAGTCCTAGCTGTGGCTAGGCAAGGGAAAACCCCTAGGGGGTGGTAACCCTAGGTTATAGGGGGTGGTAACCCTATGAGGAAAGTCTTGGCGGGTCGGGTGCTTCAGGAGAAAGTCCTAGGGGGCGGTAACCCTAGGTGGAAAGTCCTGGTGTCGCGAACCAGGTGGAAGACTGGACGGGTCGGGAAGCGGGCGTCCAACAGAAAGTCCGGAGGCAACGAGCGCCGAGCAAAAGCCTAGTCGATCTGGAGGATCGCACTAGCAACAGGTAAATCTCCTGAGTGGAGTAGGTGAGGACACGTTCCCCGTAGAGGGAACAGTAAGCGTCGGGTCGACCTAGGGTTTCCGGTCGGAAACCCAAAGTCAGACCCGGACAGTCCGAAGGCTGTCAATTTATTCGTTTATATATTCCATTGTGTTCTAACTCTGTTTTGCAGGTAACTAACAATTTTATGCAGAGTTAGAAGTGACCGGGATCGGTCGACCAAACCTTGGGATCAGTCGACCGAACCCACAAATCAGCAGATCAAATCTCCAGAGGTTGGACCGGGCTCGACCAGGGGATCGGTCGACCGAACCTTGGGATCGGTCGACCGAACCTAGGTTGGGTGTCGACTGGATCAGGCTGACTGGGCTGAGTCAAAAGAGCTTATTGATCGTCCGGACCGTTTTATCAGTCGACTGAACCTCGGATGGAGTTTGATCGGATCGAAGAGGGGCGAGAAAATCGGGCGGATCAGATAGGAGGGATCGCCTGATCGGTCGACCGAACCTTGGGATCGGTTGACCGATCCACCTTAGGTCAAACCTGATCCCGAGACTTGGGGATCTGGATCAGTGTCTTCAGAGCTATAAAAGGGAGCCTTGGGGTGCAGCTTCGATAAACGATTTCAGAAGCGAACTTTCTACTTCCTACTGCTAACAAGTCGATCCCGAAGTACTGCAACATCATCCTGATGACCCAGAGCCCAGTTCTTTCACCTTTCCATTGTCGTTGGTATATCTTATTGTTATTAATTTTTGTACTTCAAATTGTAAACATTTAATGAGCTTATAGTTGTTGCCCACCGCAAGCGATCAAAGATCGCGGGCCTTGGAGTAGGAGTCGTCACAGGCTCCGAACCAAGTAACCACTTGTGTCTCTGTGTGTTTGCATTTACTTTCCACTGCGTATTTTATTCCGATAGTTTTTCGACTCAGTTAAAATAGCCACGAGAGCTATTCACCCCCCCCCCCCTCTAGCGCGATCTCAATCCAACAGTGTAGAATAAAGAATTAAACAAATAAAAGAACTTGAGTGGTGTTGCACCAGCTTCAAGAAAGAAGAAAAATCGATTGTGAAAAACTAATCGAAAAGGGCAACTGTATAGATTCCGACCGACTCCGAGAAATTTAAAAACTAATATCATACAAAATTTACTTGAATGGTGATTTCACCGATTTGAAGCGGCACTACTCTGATATCAATTGTAGGATCAATCTATTTTAGAGGAGGGTGAATAGTACTCATGGCTTTCATGTTTGTTTTAAAAACGTTCGAGTAAAATGCAGCGGAATAGAGATAGAAAAGAAAGAAAGAAAACAAAACAATCGCAAACACCAAGAGTTACTTGATTCGGAGCCTATGGTGACTCCTACTCCAATGCCCGCACGTGAGAGTGCTTTCGATGGACAATCACTAATCAATCAAAAGGAGTACAAGTACAATGGTTACAAGTACTTATAAAAATTAAAGAATACCAATGACTCAAAAATTTAGGTCTTCAGCACAGTGGTCATTAGGGCAGCTTTTGAGCGTTAATGAAGCGTTTTCACAGCAACACGAAGAGGCAAAAGTTTCTTGGAATGTTGTTTTTAGGTGATGATGGAATGTTGCTTTTATAGGTAGTTCTAGGCACTTGGATCCCTTCTAGGCAACTAGACCGTGACGTAAGACCGACTAATCAGCGTGCTCCAGCGTGGCGAAGAGATGAAGTTTGCGGTTCTGGGAGCCCGGACCAATTCCGGGCTCCCGGACCACAAAGGCTCATGCCTAAGCACCTCACCCAGGTGAAATCTCATTGGTAATGTTTCCCGAGTGCCTAAACAAGCTCCAGGAGCCTAGAGTCCGAGCGCTCGGAGTCTGGGCGCTCGAACCAACTTTTTCTAGCCTCCTTATTTTCTGTAAAATAAAGTTAGTCCAAGCAATAAACAGTATATAGAATATGAATTGAACAACCTCTATCTGTCTGGTTATGCCTTTGAGTTTTGCTAAAACTTAGGTTGAACTGATGCCTACTATTCTCTCTTTGGGGAACGCGTCCTCACCTACTCCTCTCAGGAGAGTTTACCTTTTTCCAGATCAGTCCTCCAGACCGTCTGGAGTTTTCCTTAGCGTCCGAGACTTCGGATCTTCATGCTGAATGTTCACTCCACGACCCATCCAGACTTCCATCTAGTCTGCGACCACTAGGATTTTCACCTAGGGTCCCCGACTCTAGGATTTTGCCCAAAGTTCTTGACCCACTAAGACTTCGTTGCCTAACCGCAGCTAGGACTTTCCATAACCTAAGGTTACCACCCCTTAGGACCTAAGGTTACTTCCCCTAGGGTTTTCCACCTGCCTAGAATCCACTAGGATTTTTTCCTATGAACACTTAGGACTTTCCTGCAAACTCATTCACACTTGTTAAATATCAAGTAATCTTAACTTTAGACCATTTTCCATAATCAAAACTTAGGTTCGATCGTCTGGTGCTCCCTGCACCAACAAACTCTTCATCTTCCTCTATTAATGGAGGAATTGAATGAGCTAGAAGATGAAGGGGAAGGGGTGCCCTTTCATCTTCTTAACTCTAACACCATGATCAATGTTGGTGCGGAAAGCATCCGACGATCGAACCTTAGTTTTGATAATGGCAAAGGGATTCAAATTTAAGATTATTTGTTATCTCATGTGTTTGATTGAGATTACAGGAAAGACCTAAGTGTTCTTAGGTAAAAGTCCTAGCTGTGGTTAGGCAAGGTGAAAACCCCAGGGGGTGGTAACCCTAAGTCCTAGGGGGTGGTAACCCTAGGTGGAGGAAAATCCTAAGGGGTGGTAACCTTAGGTCATAGGGGGTGGTAACCCTAGGTGGAGGAAAACCCTAAGGGGCAGCAACCTTAGGTCCTAGGGGGTGGTAACCCTAGGTGGAGGAAAATCCTAAGGGGGGGGGGGTAACCTTAGGTCATAGGGGGTGGTAACCCTAGGTGGAGAAAAACCCTAGGGGGCGGTAACCCCTAGGTCTTAGGAGGTGGTAACCCTAGGCAGAAAGTCCAGTCGGTCTGGAGGACCGAACTGGCATCAGGTAATCTCTCCTGAGGGGAGTAGGTGAGGACGCGTTCCCCGTAGAAGGAATAGTAGGCGTCGGGTCAACCTAGGGTTTCTGGTCGGAAATCTGAAGTCAGACCCGGACAGTCTGACGACTGTCGATCACTTGATTTATCTTGTTTATATCTATTCTAACTTTGTCTTGCAGGGTATGTTGTTGTTTTGGGACTAATGTGTCTTGCAGGTACAAAAGGAGCAAGCTAAGCCTCAGATGAACAGTGTCCGAGGCACCTCCATGGAGCTTGGAGGTGCCTTGGGTGCAGAATGTGAGTTGGTCGCGAAGCAGTGCTGGAGGCGCCTTGGATGGAGCTGGAGGTGCCTTGGACCAGAGATTGGAGGCGCCTTGGATTGGCTTGAAGGCGCCTTCAAGTGGATGAGTTGCGACCAGGTCCGTTCTGATCCACGCGGCTGACTCAACTTGTTGGAGGCGCCTTGGATGGTGTTGGAGGCACCTCCAGCAGTGCATAAAAGGGGTGTTCGAGCAGCGGTGTAAATCATCAATTCTAAAGTGCTTCTACTACAACGTGTTGCTCCAAAAGATGCCCTGAAGTGCTGCTACAAGTCCCCGACGACTCGGAGCTCCGAGATTTCAATTATGTCGTCGGTAGAATTTTTATTATTACTGCACTTATTGTAATACATATTTGTACTATTTTTGCGCGATATAGTTGTTGCCCACAGAAAGCGATCAACGATTGCGGGCCTTGTAGTAGGAGTCGCCCTAGGCTCCGAACCAAGTAAAACCTTGGTGTTCTCTTGTGTGTTTGTTGTCTGTCTTTTATTTCCGCTGTGCATAATTCTTGATCGTTTTACGAATCTGACGCGTGAAAGCCACGAGCACTATTGACCCCCCCTCTAGCGCATCTCGATCCAACAATTGGTATCAGAGTCAGGTTGGCCTTGATTTGGTGCAACCACCAATCAAGCATTCTTTTCGTGGTGGTTTTTAATTTTCGGAGTCGATTGGAATTAGCATAATTGCTACATTCTGATCTAGTTCTTTTCGTAATCGTATTCCTTTCTCGAAGTTGGTGCAATACCACTCGATAATGCAATTTATTCTTATTTCCATACCACACTACTAATCCAGGACCAAGTCCTGGGACATCTTTTTATTTTTTTTTTGTGCATATCCTTTAAATGGCCCAACAAGAAGGCTACAACACTGTCCGTCCCCCGCTCTTCACCGGAGAAGACTTCGGCTACTAGAAGGGCAGGATAGAAATTTTCCTGAAGATCCAGTTCGAGATGTGGATGATCATCAAGACTGGGTTTAAACTACCGACTGATAGAGACGGCAAACCAATACCCTGCGAAGATTGGGATCCAGCATTAATCAAGAAGGCGGAAGCAAATGCCAGAGAAATGTGCACCCTCCAGTGCGGATTGACGAAGGAGGAGCTAAACCGCATCGGCCCATTCTCGAGCGCCAAGGAGCTATGGGAGAAGTTGATCGAGCTTCACGAAGGGACCTCCGATACCAAAGTAAGCAAGCGCAATTTGTTATTCAATAAATTGTATAATTTAAAAATACAGGAAGGCGAGATGGCCAGCCAACTCCACGCCCGGATACAAGACCTACTCAACGGACTTCATGTGATCGGACAGAAGGTAGATAACCGGGACATCATCAGATATTCCTTAAAACACTTTTCCGAGGAACACCTTGTGGGCATCCATGGTAGATGCTTACAAGGTTTCTAAGGACCTTTCTTGTATTAAATTAGATGAGCTATTCTCCGAATTTGAGTTGCATGAGCAGGTTAATGCACGCCCGGCCGAGAAAGGGTTGGCTTTGGTTGCAGGTACAGAAAGGTCATCCAGTCCAAAGAAGTCCAACCAAGCTCAAAAGTGAAATTTGAGGTGACATGCTACGGGTGCAATCAGAAGGGGCGCATCAAGGCGAACTGGCCGAACCAGAAGGATCCAAAGAAGCCAAGAAGGAAGAAGGCCTTGACGGTGACTTGGTATGAGTCTTCTTCCGAGGAGTTTGACGACGAAGAACTCGAGCAGGCAAGCTTCCTCACGTTGATGGCCCAAGACTACACCAACGAATCCGGAAGCGAGGATGAATCGGAAGCCGAGTCCGAGAGAAGCCACGGATCCGTATCCGTTTCCGAAGGGTCAAACCCCTCTGTAAGTATGAATCATCTTTACAGTTTAATTAATTATTTAATGTGTAAAGTAGCTAAGTCCAATGTTCGGATCAAGTCGCTTCTAAAGGAGGTAACATCCCTTAGAGAATCGACTAATACCGAATCCTTGACTGAATCTATTCAGACTGGAACCTCAACTCAAGTCCAAAAGCTTGAGGAAGAGAATTCCAGCCTAAAAATTCAATCAAAGATTTGAAGACCGCATTGGAATGGTTTACACTAGGTTCTAAGAATTTTGACTTGTTTCTTGGAAAACAGAAGGTCGTATACAATCGATCCAGACAAGGATTTAAAGCTAAAAAGAAATTTCGTTCATATTTATCACTTATTAACAGACCAAATAGTAAAATAGTCCAAGCATGGGTACCCAAGTCCAACCTGGTCAATCAAGTTGGACTTGGTCAATATTGGGTTCCCAAGGATCAAGTACATTACCTTGATAGACCATATCGAGACTATGATCCAGGGGGAGCAAATAGGAAAAACATCCTGATAAAAAGATAAATCATTAAAGGAATATAACTCAAATCTATAAATAAAAATATAATGTAGGGGAGGCTCCGGAACAGCTGGCACCTCCAAAACTAACCTACCCGGCAGGGTAACCCAAACCAAGCTACCCGGCAGGGTAATTAGAACTAATTAGGAAGGGAACAAGTTTAACTTGACCTATAGTACTGGTGAAATTTTGGATGATAGTACGTTAGGGAAGTTTAGTCTATGCATGTCTTGGAAGATATGGCTTCGACCTGGTGCATTTGGCTAAGTGGAATTAACCGAAGCTACCCTTTATGGATCATAACCAGTTAGACCAAAGTTTTGTATTAAGTTCAGTGGATAGGACTATTTGGAAAACCTTGAAGCTATGGTTACTTTAATGATGTCCAAGTGACTCACCATAGCCTAGAAGTTTATCCAAAGAATGTCTATTTGTTGAGCCCAAAACTAAACTTGAATCTAACACAAAGTTAACTCAAACCCTATAATTGAACCCAATTCATCTCACAAAATTATAAGATTCTCTGATTTGAAATTTAGATCAGGTGACATGACTAAGGATTAAAAATCAAATTTAAATCAAATTAATCAAATTAATAATTAAAAATTAAATCAAATTAATAATTAAAAATTAAATCTAATTAATAATTTAAAATTAAATTAAATTAATAATTAAAAATTAAATCAAATTAAAAATTAAAAATTAAAAATTAAATTAAATTAATATTTAAAAATTAAATCAAATTAAATTAATAATTAAATCAAATTAAAAATTAAAAATTAAAAATTAAATCAAATTAAAAATTAAATTAAATTATTAATTAAAAATTAAATCAAATTAATTATTAAAAATTAAATCAAAACAATAATTAAAAATTAAGGAGTCAACTTCAATCAAACTATCTGTTCATTAAATATATTCCAATTCAAATACTTTCTGTATAGGAATTGGATCAATGGATGTTGGATAGTGGATGCTCCTGACATACGACTGGAGATAGATTGAAGTTCACAAAGCTTAAATTAAAAGGACTAGAATCAGTTGCATTCGGCAACAACGGTAAACTAAAGGTAATCAGAAGAGGTAACATCGAACTCAGTTCTGATTTTATTATACGAAAAATATTATTAGTTGAAAATTTTAACTTTAACTTACTCGGCATCAATCAATTATGTGATAGTGGTTACTCAGTAAACTTTACCAAATCTGAGTGTATAGTTAAATATGTTGAGAACCCTGAAATCATTCTTAAGGGCATTAGGAGAAATAACGTTTATACAATTAACCTACCAACATCCTCAATAAAGTGTTTTCTGACACAACAAAAGAAAGCTGAGTTGTGGCACAGGAGACTGGGTCACACTCATACAAGACTCATTTAAAAAATGAGTCAAAATGGTCTAGTTAGAGGTCTGCCCAAACTAAAATTTATTGAAAATTTAACTTGTGATGCTTGTCAATAAGGTAAACAAACCAAGTCAAACCATAAGCTAACCAATCTAAACAGATCTACCTCAATACTTGAGCTCCTTCACCTAGACTTGTTTGATTCACACGGAGCCAAGTCACTAAGCAAAAACCAATATTGCTTAGTAATAATCGATGACTACTCAAGATTTACTTGGATAAAATTCATAAAAACTAAAGATGAAACTTTTGAAGTATTCAAAATCTTTTGTAAGCTAATAGAAAATGAAAAAGATACTCAGATAAAAAGAATTAGAAGTGACCATGGAGGAGAATTTGAAAACCATAACTTTATTGAATTCTGTGAAACTAATGGGTATAAGCATGAATATTCTTGCCCTAGAACCCCCCCCCCCCAACAAAATGGTCTAGTAGAACATAAAAATAGAATCTTACAAGAAGTCGCTAAAACCATGTTAAACGAATATGGATTATCCAATCAATTCTGGACTGAAGCTATTAATACAGCCTGTTATATACAAAACAGAATTCTAATTAACAAATTTCAAAATAAAACACCCTACGAAATATATTATAATAAAATCCCTAACTTAAACTATGTAAAAGTATTTGGGTGTAAAGTATTCATCTTAAACACCAAAGATTACTTAGGAAAATTTTCATCAAAAACAACCCTAGGAATACTTTTAGGATACTCAACAACCAGTAGGGCATATAGAGTTTATAACAAAAATACCCTAAAAGTCGAAGAAACAACAAATGTAATATTTGATGAAGAAAATAAACTACCTACTACAATAAATGAAAATACAAAAAATGTTAACTCAAGAAATATAGAAGATGAAGAAAACACACTTAAACCTAGTGACTCTCAAGAACCAATTACTAACCCAAATATAAGGCCAACTAGAACAAGTACAAATCACTCATCTAAACAAATTTTGGGTGATCCAACTCAAGGAGTCAGAACTAGGTCATCCTATAGGAACCTAAGTCAGATAGCCCTTATTTCTAAAATTGAACCCAAAACTATAGATGAGGCCTTACCAGACTCAGACTGGACCTTAGCGATGCAGGAAGAGTTAGCCCAATTTGAAATAAATCAAGTCTGGAAATTAGTACCTACACCCATTAACAAGGCAATAATAGACACTAAATGAGTTTTTAGGAACAAATTAGATGATTGGGGCAATATAGTTAGAAACAAAGCTAGATTAGTAGCTAAAAGGTTCAACCAAGTAGAAAGGTTATACTATGATGAGACCTATGCCCCTGTAGTCAGACTTGAATCCATCAGGATTCTATTGGCCTATGCAGCACACAAAGGATTTAAGCTATACCAAATGGACATGAAATCCGCATTTCTAAACGGATTTATTAAAGAAGAGGTATATGTAGGTCAACCCCCAGGATTTGAGGACTTAGAACATCCAAGTCATGTCTTTAGACTAAAAAAGGCACTATATGAACTAAAACAAGCTCCTAGAGCTTGGTATGAACGGTTGTCTAATTATTTATTAGAAAAAGGGTTCCACCAAGGTCAGGTAGATCCAACCCTTTTTGTGAAAACTTTAGAAAAAAATATTTTCATAGCCCAAATTTATGTAGATGATATAATATTTGGATCAAAAAATTTAAAAATTTTAAAAGAATTTACAAACCTAATGGAAAATGAACTTGAAATGAGTTTAGTAGGAGAACTTAATTTCTTCTTAATTCTACAAATAAAATAAACAAAAGATGGAATTTACATCTTCCAAACCAAATATGCTAAAGAATTAATTAAAAAGTTTGGAATGAAAAATTCAAAAATTATAAATACACCAATGGTCACTAATATCAAAATTGACTCAGACTTAGAAGGTAAACCAGTAGACTTGAAATACTATTGAAGTATGATAGGGAGTTTACTGTACCTAACTACAAGTCGACCAGATATTCTTTTTACAGTAGGTATGTGCGCAAGATATCAATCTTGTGCAAAAGAGTCACA
Source organism: Zingiber officinale (assembly GCF_018446385.1). Lineage (NCBI taxonomy): Eukaryota > Viridiplantae > Streptophyta > Magnoliopsida > Zingiberales > Zingiberaceae > Zingiber > Zingiber officinale. The sequence continues at coordinate 23,144,249 of NC_055989.1, forward strand.
TTTAACTTATGTTAAAAGAATACTTAGGTATATTAAGGAAACCCTAAATGTAGGACTATGGTACCCTAGGACTTGTACCCTTGATCTAACTGGCTATTCTGATTCAGACTATACCGGGTGCAAACTAGATAGAAAAAGTACAAGTGGTAGCTGTCAATTTCTAGGTCAGAGCCTAGTAAGTTGGTCAAGCAGAAAGTAACACTGTGTTGCCCTATCTACCACTGAAGCTGAGTATATATCCCTAGGAGAATGTGCATCTCAATTATTATGGATGATGCATACCCTAAAAGACTACCAACTAGAATATCAAAACACTAAAATTTTAATTGACAACATAAGTTTAATTAATCTAACCAAATATCTAATTCACCACTCAAGAACTAAACACATTGAAGTAAAACATCATTTTGTAAGGGATCATGTAGTTAGGGTTGATATTGTACTTAACTATGTTGGGTCCAAATCAAAGCTAGCTGACATATTCACAAAGCCCTTACCTGAACTTGAGTTTAGTACACTTAGAAGATAAATAGGAATGTGTTTAGTAGAATAAAACTTATTTTTGTCAAATCAACTTGATTTTATTGGTTTCAAAATTTTAGGAAAAATAATGCTTTCGAAATTCCAATTTTATTAGACTTTCTAAATTTGGACTTAGCCTAGGGCTTACCTTTAGATATCATGTTCCCCTAGATTCAGCTAGAGCATCTCACAAGCACACTAGGCTTACCTAGTTTGTGGTTGAAGAACTTAGACCGGTGTGAGATGCATAGGATACAGCCTAGACTTCAGAATGCTTATTTCTGTGCATCACAGTAAATCTGGGCGTTAAAAACCAACCTTACATTAATCAAGTTAAGTTATCCAGACCTAGTCAAATCTAACTGGATCAATTGACTTAACTTGATTAACCAAGTGAAAGTTGTTGCCCTCTAGGTAATCAGCTAGTAGCTAAATGGTTAGACATTTGGCCCCAGGAACTAAATGATTAAATTTTCAAGTTACTCATGCTTGGACATTAGGACTTCTTGAACTTATGTGAAAATGACCTTAGTTGCAACTTTACAAGCTTATTTTTTTTCTTTTCTCAAAAGCTTTTTAAAACTTAGTCTTTTTCGAAGCCTTTTCAAAATCCAGATTTTCAAATTACTTTACCAAATATTTTTCAAATCTTAGCTAGATATCCCTCAAAAGGATTGTTACATTCAGCTAAGTTTTTTTTTGGCTTTTCCAAAGATTGATAAATATCATTTACAAGGTTTCCAAATTTAACTAAGTGCTTTAAAGTTTTCTTTGCTAAGTATTTTCAAAATTCAACTCTTTTTGCAAAAAAGGTTTCTAGACTAAGTATCTTTTAACTTCTAAAAATTTAGCTAAATATTTTTTGGATTCTTTTAAAATTAAGCTAAGTATTTTTCGAAAAAGCGTTTTTAATTTTAGCTTTTTGAGCCTGTCAATATTTTTTCAAGTTTAGTTGAGTTACTTCTCAAAGTCAAAATAATTTTCCTTGGCTAAAGTCATTTTTCAAACTTAATCAAGAATATTAATTTTTCATTGTTAAAAACAAGCTAAGGCCATTAATCACTGTTCCTTGTTATTTTGATATATGACAAAGGGGGGGAGAGTAGAAGAAAAAAAATTCAAAGTTCAAAGAAAATTTGAATTTTCTTAAGGGGGAGCATTTTACAAAATTTATGCTTGTGCAAAATTTATTCTTATGCTTACTCTGTTGTTATAGCATTCCATTATCCTATCTTTTAACTTAACTTTGAATTTCAGTTGTCATAATCAAAAAGGGGGAGATTGTTGGTGCGGAAAGCATCCGACGATCGAACCTTAGTTTTGATAATGGCAAAGGGATTCAAAGTTAAGATTATTTGTTATCTCATGTGTCTGATTGAGATTGCAGGAAAGACCTAAGTGTTCTTACGCAAAAGTCCTAGCTGCGGTTAGGCAAGGTGAAAACCCTAGGGGGTGGTAACCCTAGGTCCAAGGGGGTGGTAACCCTAGATGGAGGAAAATCCTAAGGGGTGGTAACCTTAGGTCCTAGGGGGTGGTAACTGTTGGGTTTTTCGGGCAGCGAAAACCGCTTTTCGCGTCGCAGAAACCCCGAATCACCCATGCCACTGGATCTCGTGCGAAGGATAGATTTAAAAATACGAGTACGAGTTTCAAACTATGATCTACAGTAGATCTACAAAGGAAAAACATTTTATACCTTTGAAGCGTGCCCTCGTAAATCCCGCAAGTCCAAGGTACGCCGGATCTCGAAGTTGTCAACGTAGATAACTCTCTAGTGATATCCACACGAACAAGATGTGTTCTCTAACACTCAAGGATGGAGAAGAGAGCACCCCAAGTGTACTAGCACTTTCTAGGGCTCTCGGATGGGATAGGAAAGAAAAATAGAGAAGGTGAAATACAAGAACACTCTTCTTCTTCTTCTATGTGACAATCACTCTATTTTTCTTTCATGAAACTCAAAACCACTCACCTTGTTTCTTCCTTGAAACTCACGGCCAAGAAAGAGGAGAGGGAGAAGAGAAATGGCTAGAGGAAGAAGAAGAAATGAATGAGACTCTTGAATGAAAAATTTATTCCATTCATTCTCTTGTGTGGCCGGCCACATGAGTAACTCCCACTCATTTAATGTGGTCGGCCACATTAATGGGAAAGGAGGCTTGTAACCTCCATGAGGTGGCACACCATGATGATGTGGAGCATCATCATTGGTCCACATCTTGTCATCTCACTAATGATGTGGCAATTAGTCAAGTCAAACTTGACTCTTCCTCTTCCTCTCAAGTCAAGTCAAACTTGACCAAATCTCTTCCATGGTTGATCTAATCTAACCATTTGATTCAAGCCAACTTAATATAATGAATCTAATTCATTGAATTAAGTTGATTTAATGAGTCATAATCTAAATTAGACTCATTGAATACTTGAATCAACTTGAGTCCAACTCGATTATCCCAATTAAGATTACTCTTAATCCAATTTGATTCATCAAATGAATCTAATCCTCTTGGTTCATCATATGAACCTAATCTCCATCCACTTGTTCTTTGTGTGTGACCCAATAGGTTCTTGTAACGTTGGCAATGCCTCTAAACTCATTTAGAAGCATAAGTAATGAGCGGTATCTAGCAATACATCATTACTACCCAAGTTACAAGAATGTTGAGATCCAACATCACCTTGTGACTACTAATTGTGACTCCTCACAATATATGACAAGTGTCCTTCTATCCTAGACATCTAGATTGATCAATGTGAGGCATAGACCATGTCATCCTCTGATCAAACTAAATCTTGAACTCCAAGTAGACTCACTGAATCAAATGAGCTCAATATCTCATATTGACTCATTTGGGCACGGCCATGCACTTCGTGGTCTCACTCTATCAAGAATACCGATGTCTCTCCCGTCATATAGGAGGGATAGATCTCATCTACATCACTCACATCCCTCCGCATAATTTGTTACATACCCAGTAATCGCCTTTATAGTCCACCCAGTTACGGGTGACGTTTGACGAAACCAAAGTACATAACTCCTTATGTAGGGATCCATGGTGACTTCAGGTCCAAGGACTAGTAGTCATACTAATAACCACATGAGAAAGTATATGACACTCATATAACGATCCATGATACTTTCTCATGGCGGGTCATTCAGTATACATTCTCTAATGCATACCCATGTGTCAACTTGATATCTCTATATCCATGACTTGTGAGATCAAGTCATCGAGTTGACCTACATGCTAGTCTTATTGCATTAACATTGTCCCTGAATGTTAATACTCGACTAGGAATGATTAAGAGTAGTGTTCCCTATATCATCTCACTATCGGTTCAACTAACCGATTGATATAGGTGAGAACCGTCTACTCAAGGACGTTATTATACTTAGTTTATTTGGCACCAATACAAGTAAGTATAATAACCAAAAACCAAATTCCTTTATTTATATAGAATATGATACAACAAGTCCAAAATACAATCATCAAATGATTGGCTCTAGGGCTCTAGCTAACAATCTCCCACTAGCACTAGTGCCAATCAGTGTAGGCTCTAACCCCAAATGACCTAGTGTGACCATCATGCTTCATCTGTGCCAAACCCTTGGTCAAGGGATCTGCGATGTTAGCCTCTGTAGGTACTCTACAAATCTTCACATCTCCTCTCTTGATGATCTCTCGAATGAGATGGAAGCGTCGTAGTATGTGTTTGGTCCGCTGGTGTGAGCGAGGTTCCTTTGCCTGTGCTATAGCTCCATTGTTGTCACAATAGAGCTCAATAGGGTCAGCGATACTAGGAACCACCCCAAGTTCAGTGATGAACTTGCGGATCTAAACTGCCTCCTTTGCTACCTCTGATGTAGTAATGTACTCGGCCTCTGTTGTGGAATCAGCGACTGTGTCCTACTTCGAACTCTTCCAGCTCACAGCACCACCATTAATGCAAAACACAAACCCTGACTGCGATCGAAAATCATCCGTGTCGGTCTGGAAGCTAGCATCACTATAACCCTTTACAGCTAGCTCATCATTACCTCCATATATCAAGAAATATTCTTTAGTCCTTCTTAAGTACTTAAGAATATTCTTGATCGCTATCCAGTGACTTTCACCTGGATTTGACTGGTATCTGCTCATCATGCTCAAAGCATACGAGACATCAGGTCGAGTACATAGCATGGCGTACATGATATATCCTATGGCTGAAGCATAAGGGATCTGATCCATGCGGTCTCTCTCCTCTCTAGAAGAAGGACCTTGAGTCTTCGAAAGACTCACGCCATGTGACATCGACAGAAACCCCTTCTTGGAGTTCTGCATGGCAAACCGAAGGAGTACCTTGTCAATGTATGTACTCTGACTTAGGCCAAGCAATCTCTTAGATCTATCTCTATAGATCTGTATCCCTAAAATCTAGGATGCCTCACCTAAGTCTTTCATTGAGAAACAACTTCCTAGCCAGGTCTTGACAGACTGAAGCATAGGGATGTCCTTCCCAATGAGTAGTATATCATCCACATACAATATGAGGAAGACAACTATGTCCCCTACAACCTTCTTGTAGACACAAGGCTCATCTTCGTTCTTGATGAAACCAAACTGTTTGATTACATCATCGAATCGAAGATTCCAGCTCCGAGAAGCTTGCTTTAGTCCATAAATGGACCTATGTAGCTTGCATACTCTGCTAGTATGCTGTGGATCTACAAAACCCTCAGGTTGTTCCATGTACACATCCTCGAGTAGGTTTCCATTCAGAAATGCGGTTTTGACATCCATCTGCCATATCTCATAGTCATGGTAGGCTGCAATAGCAAGCATGATCCGAATGGACTTAAACATCGCTACTGGAGAAAAGGTTTCATCATAGTCAATACCATGAATCTGCTTGAAACCTTTAGCTACCAAGCAACCCTTATAGATAAGTCCATCCATGTCAGTCTTTCTCTTAAAGACCCACTTACACCCAATGGGTTTTACCCCTTCAGGTGGATCAACCAAAGTCCATACTTGGTTGGTGTACATGGATTCCATTTCGGATCTCATGGCTTCTAGCCATTTCTCAGAATCTGGTCTCATCACAGCTTCCTGATAGGTGGTAGGCTCATCCTCAATGAGCATAACGTCATCATGGTCAGACAAGAGAAATGAGTATCTCTCAGGCTGACGACGTACCCTATCAGACCTGCGAAGAGGTAGGTCTACTTGAACTGGTTGTTGTTCTTCAACTCCTTGTGCAACAACATCATCCACAACACTTTGTGGTTCCAGTTCAATTTCCATCGAGACATCAGTGCTTTTGTTCGCATCTTGAACTTCTTCAAGATCGAACGCGCTCCCACTAGTCTTTCTAGAAACAAAGTCCCTTTCTAGAAAGATCCCAGTCTTTGCCACAACTACCTTGTGCTGACTGGGAATGTAGAAGTAATATCCCTTAGTTTCCTTGGGATATCCAATAAAATAGCACTTGTCGGATTTGGGTCCTAACTTGTCTGAGACTTAACGTCGAACGTAAGCCTCACAACCCCAAATCCTCATGAAAGACACTTGGACATCTCTCCCAGTCCATATCCTATATGGTGTCTTTATCACGGCCTTGGATGGAACTCGGTTGAGAATGAAAGCTGCCGTGTCTAGAGCATATCCCCATAGATATGTCAGAAGATCTGTGTGACTCATCATAGATCGTACTGTTGGTTGCTACTCGGAAAACCTAGAGGTTCCACTGTACAAAAATTTTGTACAAAGGTCTGAACCTTTTCCTAGCTACCATGTGTTCTTTTAAATTAAATTTTGGATCGCCTGCGGAACTTAACACGTTTGATCCAAAACTTAATCTATTTGTTCTTTTAGGTTTTGACTTGGATCTCCTACGGAACTTAACACGTTTGATCCAAATCACCTAAGTTATTTAATTTCATTAAATATTAATTTCCAAAATTGGTTCCCAGTACTGACGTGGCGAGGCACATGACCTTCTTGGATATGGGAGCAACCACCACCGACTAGACAAAACCTTTTAAGGAAACCTAATATTTAATTTCCTAAAATAACTTTAGGTCAACCGAAAAGAACAATCAAATCACAAGGGAAAGAAAAACAAAAGAACACTATATCGAAAACAAATTCGAAACTCTAGAATCGTATGCCTCTTGTATTTAGTATTATTTCCAAAAATAACTAGTATGATGCGGAAACAAAAATTACTAGTTATACCTTTTAGAAAGACCTCTTGATCTTCTACCGTATTCCTCTTCTAACCTCGGACGTTGTGTGGGCAACGATCTTCCGAGATGAGAATCCACCAAAGCGCCATCTTCTCCTTTCTTCAAGTTTCGGCCAAGCACAAAGCTTCCAAAAGATGAAGATCTTTTTCCACCAACCAAGCTCCAAGGGATGCAAGAAACAAGACTCCTTTCTCTCCTTTTCTCCAAGCAAGATCCGACCACTTCTATGCCTCCAAGAGATGATGAAGTCTCGGCCACAAGAAGGAGAAGAGAGAAGGAGAAGGGGAACCTCTAGGGGCCGGCCACACCAAGGAAGAAAAGAGAGGAAGAAAAAGAATAGAGTTGTTCCTCATGAATGCACCTCTACCCCCTCTTTTATAATCCTTGGTCTTGGCAAATAAGGAAATTTAAATAAAAACTTCCTTAATTCTTTTGCCATGAAAAGGAAAATTTATTTAATTAAAAATAATTTTTCTCTTCTCAATTTACAATGGCCGGCCATTATACAAATCTCCAAGCAAATACAATTTTAAACACAAATTAAAACTTCCTTATTTGCTTCCGGAAATTTATAAAATTTTTCCAATAATTTTTATCCCTTCATGATTGGTTTATAAAAAGAAAAATTATAAATTAAAATATCTCTTTTAAACATGTGGATGATTTACAAATAAGAAAATTTTTTATTAAAACTAAAACTTCCTTTTAAAACATCTCTCCACAAAAAGAAATATTTTAATTAAAATTCTTTTCATCTTAATTCCATGTGATCACGTTGGCAATTGGCAAGCTTCTCACGTTGACTTCATTGCCAAGCAAAAACGTGACTTAATTGCCAAACCAAAACATGAGTTGCTTAAAAAAAACTTCTCACGTTTTAAGCAAACGATATGTCACAGCAAGTAAATATGAACTTGTTGTTCACGTTGATCACAACAACATGAAGCATTCTTGGATAGTAATGTCAACAACATGGACTATAAGATGAGCTTAGATGGATACACTACTTTATATATAGAGAGGCTACGATAGGGACCGAGAGGAGGAATTGGTTTTGGTCTCCCGATGAAATTAAGCATCCCGTGTTCGCCACGAACACACAACTTAATTTCATCAATAATAATTCATTCCACTAAAGAACTATTATTGAACTACCGCACCAATCCCAAATTACATTTTGGGCTCCTTCTTATTATGAGTGTGTTAGTCTCCCTGTGTTTAAGATATCGAATGTCCACTAATTAAGTGAGTTACTGACAACTCATTTAATTAATATCTTAGTCCAAGAGTAGTACCACTCAACCTTATTATCATGTCGGACTAAGTCCACCTGCAGGGTTTAACATGACAATCCTTATGAGCTCCTCTTGAGGACATTATCAACCTAGTATCTCTAGGACACAGTTTCCTTCTATAATCAACAACACACACTATAAGTGATACCATTTCCCAACTTATCGGGCTTATTGATTTATCGAACTAAATCTCACCCATTGATAAATTAAAGAAATAAATATCAAATATATGTGCTTGTTATTATATTAGGATTAAGAGCACACACTTCCATAATAACCGAGGTCTTTGTTTCTTTATAAAGTCAGTATAAAAGAAACGACCTCAAATGTCCTACTCAATACACTCTGAGTGTACTAGTGTAATTATATAGTCAAGATAAACTAATACCTAATTACACTACGACCTTCCAATGGTTTGTTCCTTTCCGTCATGGTCGTGAGCTACTGTTTATAATTTTATGAGGTACTGATAACATGATCTTCTGTGTGTGACACCACACACCATGTCATCTACAATATAAATTAATTGAACAACTACATTTATCATAAATGTAGACATTTGACCAATGTGATTCTTATTTCTAGATAAATGTTTATACCAAAAGCTAGGCTTTTAGTATACACTCCAACACGTACCATATCTAATAAGGTACGATTCCTCCTTTCGGATACACCATTCCACTATGGTGTTCCAGGAGGAGTGAGTTGGGATAGAATCCCACACTCAGCTAGGTAGTCACGGAACTCATGGCTAAGGTATTCTCCACCTCAATCTGATCGAAGTATCTTAATACTCTTACCAAGCTGGTTCTGTACTTCATTCTTGAATTCTTTGAACTTTTCAAAGGATTCAGACTTATGTGTCATCAAGTACACATAACCATATCTACTGAAGTCATCGGTAAATGTGATGAAGTATCTATAACCACCTCTAGCAGCAACATTGAAAGGGCCACATACATCACTATGTATAAGTCCTAACAAATCAGTCGCTCTCTCGCTGTGCCCACTAAAGGGAGTCTTGGTCATCTTGCCTCGTAGGCATGACTCGCATGTCTCATATGATTCAAAATCAAATGAGTCCAGCAACCATCCTTATGGAGTTGGGATAAGCGCTTGTCATTTATATGACCTAAGCGACAGTGCCAGAGGTAGGTTTGGTTCATGTCATTTGACTTGAACCTCTTGGTATTTACGTTATAGATAGGGCTCTCAAGGTCTAGAATATAGAGTCCGTTTATCAGAGGTGCACTACAATAGAACATATCGTTTAAATAGACGGAACAACATTTGTTCTTTATTGTAAACGAAAATCCTTTCTTGTCCAAACAAGAAACTGAAATTATGTTCTTAGTCAAGGCAGACACATAACAATAATCATCTAATTCTAGTACAAGCCCAGAGGGTAGAGATAGATAGTAAGTTCCTACAGCAATAGCAGTAACCCGTGCTCCATTGCCTACTCGTAGGTCTACCTCACCCTTCATCAATGTCTTGCTATTTCTCAGCGCTTGTACATTAGTACAAATGTGCGAAGCACATCCGGTATCTAATACCCACGATGAAGAAATAGAGAGGTTGACTTCTATAACATGTATACCTGAAGTAGAAATCTTATTTCTCTTCTTCTTAAGATCTTCCAGGTATTCTTTGGAGTTCCTCTTCCAGTGCCTTGCTTGTCCTTGATATAGGTGACTAAGATGTTCAACCATATCGTAAGCGCCCATCAACTCATGTTGCTTCTGAAGCTCAGAGTTCATGGTCGCGAGCATAAGACAGGACACATCTAATGCGTCATCTTGATGCTTCTCGTAAGCATCTCGGTCTGCTCGCGTGGCAGTGGCAGGAGGAGCCTCTGGAATGGGCTGCTCCAGAACGTACAGTTTACGTTCTTGGGTGAGAACTATTCTCAGGTTCCTGTACCAGTCCAGGAAATTTGCTCCGTTGAGCTTGTCCTTCTTAAGGACAGAACGCAGAGAGAAGTTGTTCATTTTTGACGTCATGGAAATTCTACAACAGAAATAAATGCAGAAATAAATATCATATTCTTAATCATTTAATTAGGCCTTTAACTAAATGATGCTCCCACTAAATTCTATAATTCATGTGGGACAAGATCCACATCATACTAACCCTTGAGTTAGCTTTGGCTAATACGCCCAAGACTTAGTATGATCGGTAGGTAACGATTACCAATTACATCTCTATGCAACTCTTGTTTATAGAATCAAAATCCGCATTTATATTAAAACTCGAGTTAGCTTTGGCTAATACGCCCAAGAGTTAATATAAACGTGATTTTGACCTATCTACCAACCATTGGATAATGCCTACTGTTGTACTCGATCCAACCGAGTTAACTAGTTACTCAATCTAATTGAGTTGAACTCACCCATGCGTTGATAGGCGGGACCAAGATTGTCCCTCCGTACCCTACCAAGATAGTATGTGTTGCTCTACTTTGGCAGATTCAACAACAACATGCGATCGAGGTAGTGGTAGGTATCACGGCATGGTAGGCATTACGAGTTGACGTGATTTAGGTCTAATCTAAATAATGATGCGTATCAAATACTTGATTTAGATCTAATCTAATCGTGGGGTGCATCATGTGCACGATTTAGATCTAATCTAATCGCTAGGCACTAATTAACTACTTAATTAAACATGCATCACATACATATAAGCAATTAATTAAATTATTTTGTGATTGTGTCATGGCCCTACTACGATCTTCTCAAGCCAATGAGAAGATCGGATGGTCAACCTAAGGTCAACAGCTTCTCAAGCTCCTTCCTTTGACCACCTCGTGTTGCTCGCGCCCTCCTCGTAACTCCGTCTCGTGTGGACCTTCCACCACTTCAAAATTACATTACAATTTTGAAACTCGAGTTACATTCGAGTCTAAATCTAATTTACAACCAGAATATAAGAGAAAGGCACGACGTGCAGGCCGTGAAAATAAAATAAAAATAAAATAAATACAGCACGCACATCACATAACAGCACGTAGGCCATATTATGAATTACAACACATTTCCAAATCCAATTTGGGTCGTTTGGGCCATGACTATCACAAAATTAATATATAATTCAAAATTATATATTTATATAATTTTCTGTAATTTTTTTATAATTTTACAGATTTTATGAGTAAATTTTTCCCGGCGGTCCCGATTAGCGATTTCGGGCGCAATCGCGGAGCAAATCCCCTTGCGGGGTTAGGGGCAGTACCCCTACCCGCGATCTAACCATCGCGAGTTGCTCCTAAGCGATCCAAGAGCGCCTTAGCCCGCTGTCCCAAAAATTTTTGGGGCGAAACTTTGCCGTTTTGAAAAATTCTTCTCGGTAGTCGAAGCCTACAAGTGCCGAAACACTTGTGCTTCGCTTCTACGAGAAAAATACCCATAAAAACTCTAAAAACCATAAAATTACAGAATATCACAGAACTGAATTTTTGTCATAAAAACAAAAACTAAACTCGTACAAGCTTCGCACGTGGCTCTGATACCACTGTTGGGTTTTTCGGGCCGCGAAAACTGCTTTTCGCGTCGCGGAAACCCCGAATCACCCATGCCACTGGATCTCGTGCGAAGGATAGATTTCAAAATATGAGTACGAGTTTCAAACTATGATCTACACTAGATCTACAAAGGAAAAACATTTTATACCTTTGAAGCGTGCCCTCGCAAATCCCGCAAGTCCAAGGTACGCCGGATCTCGAAGTTGTCAACGTAGACAACTCTCTAGTGATATCCACACGAACAAGATGTGTTCTCTAACACTCAAGGATGGAGAAGAGAGCACCCCAAGTGTGCTATCATTTTCTAGGGCTCTCGGATGGGATTGGAAAGAAAAATAGAGAAGATGAAATACAAGAACACTCTTCTTCTTCTTCTATGTGACAATCACTCTATTTTTCTTTCATGAAACTCAAAACCACTCACCTTGTTTCTTCCTTGAAACTCACGGCCAAGAAAGAGGAGAGGGAGAAGAGAAATGGCTAGAGGAAGAAGAAGAAATGAATGATACTCTTGAATGAAAAATTCATTCCATTCATTCTCTTGTGTGGCCGGCCACATGTGTAACTCCCACTCATTTAATGTGGCCGGCCACATTAATGGGAAAGGAGGCTTGTAACCTCCATGAGGTGGCACACCAAGATGATGTGGAGCATCATCATTGGTCCACATCTTGCCATCTCACTAATGATGTGGCAATTAGTCAAGTCAAACTTGACTTTTCCTCTTCCTCTCAAGTCAAGTCAAACTTGACCAAATCTCTTCCATGATTGATCTAATCTAACCATTTGATTCAAGCCAACTTAATATAATGAATCTAATTCATTGAATTAAGTTGATTTAATGAGTCATAATCTAAATTAGACTCATTGAATACTTGAATCAACTTGAGTCCAACTCGATTATCCCAATTAGGATTACTCTTAATCCAATTTGATTCATCAAATGAATCTAATCCTCTTGGTTCATCATATGAACCTAATCTCCATCCACTTATTCTTTGTGTGTGACCCAATAGGTTCTTGTAACGTTGGCAATGCCTCTAAACTCATTTAGAAGCATAAGTAATGAGCGGTATCTAGCAATACATCATTACTACCCAAGTTACAAGAATGTTGAGATCCAACATTACCTTGTGACTACTGATTATGACTCCTCACAATATATGACAAGTGTCCTTCTATCCTAGACATCTAGATTGATCAATGTGAGGCATAGACCGTGTCATCCTCTTATCAAACTAAATCTTGAACTCCAAGTAGATTCACTGAATCAAATGAGCTCAATATCTCATATTGACTCATTTGGGCATGGCCATGCACTTCGTGGTCTCACTCTATCAAGAATACCGATGTGTCTCCCGTCATATAGGAGGGATAGATCCCATCTACATCACTCACATCCCTCCGCATAATTTGTTACATACCCAGTAATCGCCTTTATAGTCCACCCAATTACGGGTGACGTTTGACGAAACCAAAGTATATAACTCCTTATGTAGGGATCCATGGTGACTTCAGGTCCAAGGACTAGTAGTCATACTAATAGCCACATGAGAAAGTATATGACACTCATATAACGATCCATGATACTTTCTCATGGAGGGTCATTCAATATACATTCTCTAATGCATACCCATGTGTCAACTTGATATCTCTATATCCATGACTTGTGAGATCAAGTCATCGAGTTGACCTACATGCTAGTCTTATTGCATTAACATTGTCCCTGAATGTTAATACTTGACTAGGAATGATTAAGAGTAGTGTTCCCTATATCATCTCACTATCGGTTCAACTAACCGATTGATATAGGTGAGAACCATCTACTCAAGGACGTTATTATACTTAGTTTATTTGGCACCAATACAAGTAAGTATAATAACCAAAAATCAAATGCCTTTATTTATATATAATATGATACAACAAGTCCAAAATACAATCACCAAATGATTGGCTCTAGGGCTCTAATTAACAGTAACCCTAGGTGGAGGAAAACCCTAAGGGGCGGTAACCTTAGGTCCTAGGGGATGATAACCCTAGGTGGAGGAAAATCCTAAGGGGGGAGGGGGGTGACCTTAGGTCCTAGGGGGTGGTAACCCTAGGTGGAGAAAAACCCTAGGGGGCGGTAACTCTAGGTCTTAGGGGGTGGTAACCCTACGTAGAAAGTCCAGTCGGTCTGTAGGACCGGACTGACATCAGGTAATCTCTCCTGAGGGGAGTTGGTGAGGACGTGTTCCCCGCAAAGGGAACAATAGGCGTCGAGTCAACCTAGGGTTTATGGTCGGAAATCTGAAGTCAGATCTGGACAGTCTGACGACTGTCGATCACTTGATTTATCTTGTTTATACCTGTTCTAACTTTATCTTACAGGGTATGTTGTTGTTTTGGGACTAACGTGTCTTGCAGGTACAAAAGGAACAAGCTAATCCTTGGATGAACAGTGTTCGAGGCGCCTCCATGGAGCTTGGAGGCGCCTCGAGTGCAGAATGTGAGATGGTCGCGAAGCAGTGCTGGAGGCTCCTCGAATGGAGCTGGAGGCGCCTTGGACCAGAGATTGGAGGTGCCTTGGATTAGGTTGAAGGCGCCTTCAAGTGGATGAGTTGCGACCAGGTCCGTTCTGATCTACGCGGCTGACTCAGCTTGTTGGAGGTGCCTTGGATGGTGTTGGAGGCGCCTCCAGTAGTGCATAAAAGGGGTGTTCGAGCAGCAGTGTAAATCATCAATTCTAAAGTGCTTCTACTACAATGTGCTGCTCCAAAAGATGCCTTGAAGTGCTTCTACAAGTCCCCAATGACCCGGAGCCCCGAGATTTCAATTTTGTCGTCGGTAGAATTTTTATTATTACTGCACTTATTGTAATACATATTTGTACTATCTTTGCGCGATATAGTTGTTGCCCACAGAAAATGATCAACGATCGCGGGCCTTGTAGTAGGAGTCACCATAGGCTCCGAACCAAGTAAAACCTTGGTGTTCTCTTGTGTATTTGTTGTCTATCTTTTATTTCCGCTGTGCGTAATTCTTGATCGTTTTACGAATCCGACGCGTGAAAGCCATGAGCGTTATTCACCCCCCCCCTCTAGCGCATCTTGATCCAACAATATCACCACCAAGCATATCGCGACGAACTGAACTTGTACCCAAATGCTATCATGGGTAGAACTATCGAGCAAAGCTCATGATAGAAAGAAGTGACAGGGAATGAAAGTGGATGGTATTTCTTTGCTTTTCTGTCTACCCTTCTACTCAAGGTCAGACTTCCTCATATAGGAGCACCAACCCCTTGGCAGCATTGAATGGTCGAATAAAGATCATTTACTGTCTTTTCTAGCCTGGCTCGTAATGTCAGTCGTAGACGATTTCACCCGAGCAGTTACAGATACGTCATTAACATTTGACTAATTCAAATTCGACACATTAATGCATCCATTACTCAATAGGTAGCAAAATGGATTCGGGTAGTAAAACGTTGGTTAATTCGCTTGGGAAAATTTTACCTTGACTGGGCCAACATTTGACGCGCATAACTCATACTCGCGCACAAGTTATCTTGGTTCAGTACAATCCTAACCTTGAATTTGCACATGTTAGTATTAGCCCTAGTACCAATTATGATATGATTGTAAAGGGCTCCTTTTGTATCATATTTCATTATTAATACAAGGTAAAGTTGGTTATTATATTTATTTCAATTCAGTGTTGAATGAATAAGTATAATAATGTCCTAGAGTAGGAGGTTCTAATCTACAACATATCAATTGGTTGAATTGATAGTGAGATATTGTGGATGTACATAGAACACTACTCTTAACTATTCCTAATCAAGTATTAATATATAAGGATAATATTAACGCATTGAGACTAGCATGTAGGTCAACGGATGACTTAATCTCACAAGTCATGGATATGAGATATCAGGTTGACACATGGGTATATATTAGAGAATATATACTGAATGACCCACCATGAGAATGTTTCATCGATCATTATATGAGTATAATAAACATCCTAATGTGACTATTGGTATGAATAGTCCTTAGACCTGAAGTCACTACGATTCCCTACATAAGGAGTTGTGTACTTTGGTATCAGCAAACATCACATGTAACAAGGTGGACTATAAAGTCAATTACTGGGTATGTAATAAGTTATGCGAAGGGATGTGAGTGATGTAGATGGGGTCTATCCCTTCCATATAATGGAAGTGATATCTGTGGGCCCCTTGATTAGTAGGACACAAGAATGCATGATCATGCTCAAATGAGTCAATATACGATATTGAATATATTTGATTGAGTGTGTCTACTTAGAGATCAAGAAACATAAACATTGATAAGAAGATGACACATTCTATGCCTCATTAATCAATATAAATATCAAGGATAGAATGATTGAGTCATACAAGATAATAGACATGGAAATATTAGGTCGGATCTCGGCATTCTCGTCATTTGGGTAGCAATAATGCATTGCTAGATGCCACTCATTGCTTATGTATCTAAAATAGTTTTAGATACATTGTCAACGTTATAAGAGCCTATTGAGTCACACACAAAGAACATGTTGATTTGGAGATGGATTATGAGGTTAAGTTTAATCCGAATTATACACATTGAGTTAAACTCGAATGAATTCAGATTAGACTTATTGAGTAATGGGTTAGACTTATTGGTTTATTGGATTAATGGCTTATTGGGTTAATGGTTAATCCAATATTCTAAATCTAACCCATTAAGAATAATTAATATTAATATATATTAATATATTATCATTAATCAAAAGGAAGATCAAGAGACAAAAACATTTTGCATTCATTGGATGAATGCAAAAATCATTTGTAAAAGTAACCTTTAGGTGAAGTAACCTTTTTTTGTTAAAGTAACCTTTTGGTGAAGTAACCTATTTAGTAAAGTAACCCTTTTGAGAAGTGACCTTATATAGATGAAGTGACCTTTTGGATGATGTGATCTTCTTGGTTTTTGCTCTTCTTCCTTCTTCCACTCTTGACTGAAACTTCCACAAGAGGTTTCTAGCACAACCTTTGGTTGTTTCTTTCTCCATTTCGTAAGTTCGTGAGATGGACAAAGAATATGTTCGTGTTGATACCGTAGAGGCACTGACGTGTTGATCGTGCTGAGATCTACATCCTAAAGAAATGTTGCGATCGGGATTGCGAAGGACACACAGCAAAGGTATATATCTTTTAACAAAACTTAGTATATGGTTTCCTTTTCATGGATCTTCTGGATAGGAACTTATTTTTCTGCTGCTCTTTTCGACGTGTTTAGCGATATAGTTCCTTAAAGTGGTATCAGAGCCACTTACAAAGACATATACTAAGTTGTAGTAGATTTTGATATGCGATATAGAAATGCATGAGATTTTACTATAATTTACTTGATTATGAGTAAGATTTTGGCCAACGGTCTCGACTAAAGATTTGTGGGTAGTGGGGTCTTGGGCATGGCAGCAACTCATACAATGACTATGCAACTTTTGGGTGCTGCTCCCTCACCCCACAAGGGGCGCTGCCTCCTTGACCCCGCCTACTAACCGGCTAGCGAGACCGCTATAGCATTATGACTCATAAGTCTTTGTTTAAATCATAGTAGATTTTATGTCATAAAATATTATGAATGTTATGTAACATGTGCATGGTTATGATCCTTAACCCCGATGTGATTGGATGTGTGTTGTAATTCATAATACGACCTACGTGTCGTGCCTCTCTTTTTTTTTTCTTGTTGTAAATTTAGACTACCCTCGAATGTAACTCGAGGTTTCTTTAGGTTTTGTAATGTACAAATTAGAGAAGAACAAGTCTATTGGACGATGGTGAAAAGGGATAAGGAAACAACACACGACGACCTTGGAAGCACTTAGAGAAGATGCTCTGACCTAGGTTGACCTTATGATCTTCTCATTGGCTTGAGTGGATCATAGAAAATGGGGCCATAACAATGCCACATTTTATTTGATGCATATATGTGATGTATGTCATATGTTATGCGATGCATGTGTAGTTTAATCATGATTAGGTCTCTTTTATATATGTCTACCAAAGTTTGGTACTCACTTCTAGCTCGATCAATTGTAGTCAGGTTTTACCAAAGCAAAGTGACTCAATTTATCTTGCTAGAGTGCGATAGGACAATTGTGATGTATGACTATTAAACTTTGGAAGTGACTTAACTAAGTTGAGAACTTAGAGACATATCCCATATGATGAAATTCAAATTATACTAGTCTTGGGCGATTAGCCAAAGCTAACTCAAGATGAGTTATAATGTGGATTTCATAAAATGGCCAAATAAACAAATAGTCTTGTTCACTCAATGATACAAGAGTTACATATGATGTAATTGGTAAACATTGCCTACCTATATTATACTAAGTCTTGGGCGATTAGCCAAAGAAAACTCAAGATGAGGCATAATATGGATCTTGTCCCACATGAATGTCAACGTGATTGGACTTGGAGCTAGTAGTGTGGGTAACACCACATCCATGACTTGCTCTTACCAAAGCTTTACAATTCAGTGGGAGAATCATTTAATTAAAGGTCTAATTAAATGACCTAAATATGATACTTATTTCTGTATTTTATTATTGTAGATCACCATGTTGTCAAATACATCGAATATTCTCTCTCTATGATCTGTCCTTGTAAAATACCAAAAAAAATGGCGAATAATGATAAGGGAATTTTTCGGAATTTCTGGGAATTTTTTCGGAATTTTTCGGAGACCGTATGGACGAGTTTACGGGGATAAAAATGGGGCCCGGGAGAGCCTATTTAGGCTGCCCCATTTAAGCGAGGAAATGTTTTATTTCTTTTTTTTGTTTTCTTTTCTCTTTTCTTTTATTTCTCTTCGCCGTTTCTCCCCGATCCCGGCCGAACCCAAGCCTTTTTCCCCCTCCGCGCCCTTCCTTCTCCTCTCCCACCAATCCTTTGCCCTAACCGCTCTCTTCTTCCCTCTCCTCCGCCCGAAGCCAAGCCGCCGACGACGAGAGCCACCCTTTCGTCTCTTCTCCTCTGCGCGCCTGTAATATACGGCAAATAAATAATAAGGTTAAATAGACAAATAACCTTAACGGATTTTTTCAGAATTTTTAGAAATTTTCTGGGAATTTTTCGGAGCTCGTACGGAGGGTTTTGAGGGGATCGGTCGACAGGTATGGATAAGGCCTGTTTGGATACCCATTTAAGTGGGAGTTGTTTTGGGAATGGACTTAGGTTTTAATTAATCAAACCTAGGTTTAAATTTCGGATTTTATTAAATTTTTCCCGATCCTTATTCTTCTCCCCGATTCTCTCTGCCCGAAACCCTTCTCCGGCGATTTCTCGCCTCAACGACGCCAAGCTCGCGACTGCCGGCAGCAATCTCCTCCAGCGTGTCTCGGCTGAGCCTCCCCCTCCCTCGCGATTTCCCTTCCCTCTCTCGCGCGAACGCCCGACGCCGACGATCCGCGTTCTCCACCCCGATCGTAGCCTCGTTGAGTCGCCGGAGGAAGAGCCGTTGGATATCGAAGGGGATCGATTATCTCTGGCGTAGTAGGCGTCTCGGTGGCTGTTTCTTGCTGGCAAGTGATGGTGATCCAGTGGCTAGGGCACGGCAGGGCTAAGGCCGATCAAGCCCTTTCCCTTCTCCCCTTCTATTTGGGCATTGGAGGGCAAGTTGGGTCATCACCAGTGAGAGTGGATCACGCGACACCATTGGAGGTGATCGATTGAGGTAAGGGCAGTGTTGGGTAATGCTGTGAGTTCAAGAATCTCATGTGAATTTGTTTCTTTTTGTGATGTTCTTCCTGATCTAGGATGGAGGATGCTTCGGATCAATCTAGTGATGGATCTTCCTTGAGCAGGACTTCATCTTCTCCAATTCTTGCGGCTGGGTTCTGTGGAAGCTGTCGGATGAGGAGGTAAGGTTCTGTTAAGGTGAATCTTGTACTATGGATTGGAGTTTTAGCAATTCTTTGCTATACAATTGAGTTCTAGATTGATTCTTGGAAGAATTGGTGTGTAGGCATTTTTGTAGATTTTGGACAGTGGGAGTAGGGGCTGTGAGCTCTTGAGTTGTGGCACTATCTCGAGGTGAGTTTCCTTTGATGGTGTATCTCTAGATCCTTCTATTAGTGCTCTGTTCTATCAGTGTTGTTATTGGATATTAGATCATGTTTAGTTTAGAGCACATGGAAGCATGTAGAGGGATTCGTTGTAGTTGGATGCTCTTGTGTTGGATTAATTAATGGCTGGTAGGTTATGTTTGGAAAGATTGAAGGAGTTATAAGGAGATTTGATTAGTGAGAATTAAGGAAATCAATTGAGATGTAGGTTGATAAGGATTTGTATTATATTATGTTGGAGATTTCGTGATCTGGGTTTGTTTGGATAAATTGTGATTAGTGGGTTTAGAAGGATTTATGATGAGTTTGGATTAGTGTTTGATTGATGATGATTTATGTGAATTGGATTTAAGATGTGTTAATTATGCAGATTGAGGATTATTGGAGTTGTTGGATGATGTAATGAGTTTTGATTAGTAATAAATTTGTGAGGATTTAGGGATTAATTTGTGGAGTAAGGATGAATTTATCATCTAATTGGATCTTTAGGTGGAATCTACCTTGATTACCTAATCAAGGTAGGATTAGGTTTTGGGTTTAGTTAGTTGTTGATTATGTGATCAGCTAAACAATAATATATATATGTTGATTTATGCAGGATTTTGGATATGGGACGATCATCACGATGTGGGATTTATTTTATCATGATCGACAGATTTAAGGCGGGTATTTCTTCCTTGGCCTCTTTATAGTTTCTTTGAAACTTAGTGCATGATTATTATTGGATGAATTAGGCTGCTTTATCTTATATCATGATCGGTTGCTGTCTTTCCTGCATGATACTTATGCTTGACCCATGTGATGATCTATTTAATTCATATACAGTCTCTACTCTTGATATCTACTCTGTTGCGATTTCACATGTAGAGTATGTCTTGTAGGGATTGTCGGGTTGTTGGTATTACCATGCTGATTGGGTATATGATGTTGACTGTACATAGGTGGGGATGTGTTATAGGAGTCATCTTGTTGACCGTGCATTTGCATGTTGTATGTACACACGTATTTGTTATGTACTTTTGGAGGAGTGGTGTTGATTGTATGTTTGGAGTATATACACATGTCTGTTGTGTTTTTACTGGAGGATACATGTTGATTGTACTTATATTTTGTGTACATGTGTCGTGTGGGATTATTGGAGATGTTTGGTTGATTATACATGTGTAGTGTGTACATATGTTTGGTGGGATACAGGGAGGTATCATGACGATTATACTCATGTTGGAGGTATTTATGAGGTTTGGGGTTGTTGCATGGATGATGATTATATATATATATCATGTTCATCATTCATTGCATCTGATGACCATTGTCTCCCTTGTGGTGAGAGAGTCATCAGTTGGTTTGGTTTAGCACCGCACACTCGGCCACTCATGGGTAGTGGTAGTTGGAGCAGTTGCTGCTAGTCCTGTCGTGCCACCCGGTCATGAGGTTTAGTGAGATCCGGCGTTGTGAGCAGTCAGGGACCCTGATGCTATGTAGTTAGATAGCTACTAGCGGACTGTCCGCCTCGACCACTATATAGTGGTAGTACAGTCGTCACAGACCCAAGCCTCTCGGCCATACAAGGGTCGTGGTGTTCGGAGAGGTGGCGGGGGTGACCATGGAGCATGCATGCACTTTTGCATATGATGCACGGTGCATCTGGGGGTTATATTTGCATACATGCCTACTAGATACTAGTTGCATGTGTTTGTGGTATGTTGCATTTGTTTGCGATATGATTGTTGCATTTGGTTGACATGCTGCATACATGTCATTTATTTTACTTGTATATGCAGTCGTATTTATATTGCACAGGTGTCACGGGTATATCTGTTGCAGATCCGGTGAGTTTACTGATCATTGTACCATGTGTCGATTCCAGATTGGGTATGTATCTGTCATTATGTTAGTTGTGGTTTGTACAGTTTATATGTCAGGTTACTATGTCAAATATGTTTAGGTGCATTGATTATGATAGTATGATCATGTTCTTATTCCCTACTGAGACTGTATACTTGTGATCTCCATGTTGTTTATGGACCATGCACTATCTTTTCTATTACCCGCTGAGTTACCTATACTCACCACCGCATGTATATCTTTATGTTTTCAGGTAGATGGTTGGAGTGTCGCTCGGAGTATCCTGTCTGCCAGGTCCTACGTCACATCCGAAGATCGTGCTTGTTTTCCTTTGTATTTCCTTTTCCTATTTTTGGCATTGTATTCGTGTATAGCCATGTGGCTATCTTATGGTTTTGGTGTTGTATTTGTGTTTAAGCCGTGCCGGCATGCATTGTATTTATTTGGTTTGTGTGGGCTTTCTGTTGTTTTTCCGCTGTGTTTTAGTACAGCCGTGTGGGCTGTTTTATATATAACTGCGTGGTTGTGATTGTTTCATTCCAGCCGAGTGGGCTATTATTATAACTGCGTGGTTGTGTATATAAATATTCCAGCCGCATGTGGCTGAGGTATATTTGATTGTAGTGATGCTTCATATTGTCACCGGTACAGGGGAGATGTTGTCGGATTTTTGTCTGACAGAGACTCCTTTGGGGGCGTGACAGCGCCGACACCGCCCCCCCCCCCCCCCCCGATCTGTCGGTATCCGAGCCCTAGGGTCGGCCACTCCTCTTCTTCGAGCGTCGGCCACCAGATCTGACCTAGTGCCGACCTTTCTTCTCTGCCCTTGCGCCAACGCCCCACTCCCGACGCAACAGTCGTCACGGCCGATTGCAAGCCATCGGAGGTTTGAGTCCACCTCACAATGTCTCTGCCCTAGCCTCCAGCATGTTGTGCCCTAATTCTATTCCCTTGGCTCCGATCCATCGTCGCCGCAAGAGAAGTCGTACTCTAGCAGTCACTGTTTCCTTCCTTATCACCTGCTGTCGATGATCTTGGACGTAAGTTTGGTTGGTATTAAGTTAATAGAGTTTGATTCTATGTTATGGTTGAATCCCTAATCTGATCTGTGATCTCCTCATCTTAATCCGACAGCGGGGAAGAATTTTCGTAGGGCTTGCTGTGGTGTTCTTGGTCCAGCATCTCCTTGTTCCTGTAGCTACAGCGGCTGTGAATTTAGGTAAGGAGTGGGAATCTTGATACGTATTGAGATGATGTGGTCTATGGATTAAGCATTTGCTTAGTTGTAGATCATAGTGTATTTGATTGTGTTAGATGATTATTCATGTGTCGGTTGATTAGGGATATGTGGTGAATTGTGAAGGGGATGTGGATCTATTGGGTTGATTCACTTTGATTTATTCCTAATAAGTTTAGGATTTAGTCATTTTGATTTAATGATATAATTAGTTGTAACATGTGACTACAGGAGGTTGATTTGAGACGGTGTCTCGACGAGGGATCTATTTCGGATGCGATCCTCTTATCGGAGGTGGGTACCTCTTGACTTATCTTTTATGATATTGTCAATTGGATATGCATAGTATTTTATAGCTACAAGCAATGATCATGTTTGCCTTTGGTATGTCACTGTTTGTTACCCGTAGCATGTTCTGTTGGGCGTTTGTTATGTATCCATGTTTACATTTCGTGATTATTGCCATGAGTACCTTAGTTCCTAGAGTAAGTGGCATACCATGCTTTATTGAGTTTAGGACTAGATTCTGGATTTTTATTATCTGACATGTGTATCTATATTTTTATATCATACCTGATCTGTGTACCTAGACCTTTTGCTTTGATCCATGTACATTGTTGGTACATATTTTATGGAGGTGGATATGTTCAGGACCTAGGTTGTTATACCATAGAGGACCTGTATACCCTAGATCTGTGGATTTGACTTACTTGTACTAGGGTACACATTTTTATATATATATGTGGATTTGGTTCAGGATATTATCATGCTTAGTTTCATACACCATTCTCATGATTGCATGCTGCGTGATAGGTTGCTCCATTATTGTAGAGCATATCGCCAGTTTCATCATTGTTCGGTGCTCCGTTGGTCCGCTGATGGGTAGTGTGACGCACCGTGGTAGCACGTCAGGGATCCCTCCCCGTCATGGTGTACCGGGAGATGAGAGTATTGTGCTCCCCTATTTATGATTTGGGGTAGGAGTATGTGTGTACTCCGATAACATCCCGTCCACTCGGTCACTCATCAGGGGTAGTGATGTCAGAGTGTATGGTTGTCACAGCCCTACCCACTCGGTCTCACCTTTGTGTGTGAGATGGCTGACTGGCGTCAGGGGTGACCTTGTCACTGGCATCATACGCATTGATGCATTTATTGCTTGTACTTGCTGCATTTATTTGCTGCATTTGGTTGGATGCATATGTTTGACATGAATACAGGATTTATGATACTCTCGAGTTGACGACCCTTTTGTTCTAGATAGGAGTTCCTGGTGAGTACAGCTTCCTTAGTTACCTTTCAGTTTTACATTTTTCCTATATATGATTAGGAAGCTGTATTATATGTTTAATGTTGTTAGATATATCTTACTAGGCATGTCTATTGGTATTCGCTGAGTTGTTGAACTCACCCCCGTGGACACTATATTTTTCAGGTACCAGGTTGTTTATGGAGTCGCTTGGAGTATCCTACCTGCTGGTCCCCATGTCACATCAGAAGACCTGTTTTTGCTGTTGTGCATTTGTAATTTGGTATTTGTGTATCTAGCTTGTGTTTCGATTTTGTTTCCGGAGTGGTGTTTTGTAGTGTGGTGTAAGCCTAGCCGGCTAGCAGTCTTGTGATTGGTGTTCTATCGGTTTCCATTGTGTTTTGGTTTTAGTACAGCCGAGTGGGCTGTAAAATATATATATAACTGCATGGTTGTTGTATATTTTGTTCCAGCCGAGTGGGCTGATGATATAAACTGCGTGGTTGTGTATATGTTCCAGCCGTATGTGGCTGATGTTATTGTGCCTGTAGAAATGTTTTAGATTGTCACCCATACAGGGGAGGTGCTGCCGAAATTTCTTCGGACAGGGACTTCCCCGGGGCGTGACAATTTAGTGGTATCAGAGCCAAGTTACGATACTTGCTATGTGTTTTGGATTTTTGAGATTTATCTGATACCAATTTATTGGTATCAAAGCATGGTTTATGAGTCTTATTTTCGGTGTTTCGGATTTCGTGATTTGGTTTTCTTGATGTGACTTTTCGGGTTTTGGGACCTGGCAGTAGCAGGACATCTCCAAGCTATAGGAGGTATGTTGGTATACTGTTATCCTACCTTTTTGTTAGTATATGCATCGTTGACTATTTCAGTTTATAACATGTATTAGCATTTTTTATTAGTACCTGTTTAGTTGGTGTAGCATATATTTCATGTATTAGGTAAACCACTGATCATGGTCGACTCAGATAGAGATCAAGGATTACGGTCTCAGGAGACTTTTCATATGATACCACCAGTAGTTTTAGCTTCTGTTACTACTAGTAGGAGATGGAGACACATACCAGCCTCTGCTATTATTAACTATGTAGTGGATAGTATCTACATATTCATGTTGACTTAGCCAGTAGAATACCATGTTATCTTAGTTAATTTCATCAGTAAATATTGATTTACTCTTATTATATCGGTCAGTAGAAGACTGATTTACGTTTGTCGACTTGGGTAGTCGTAGATCGATATACCTTAGTGATTGCGGAGGATTAACGTACATTTGTTGGATTTGGATAGTCGATTACCGATTCATTGTTTTGGTTGGTCCGATCAGCAGTGGATCGACTTACTCTATTTTATAAAAATGCTGATCTTTGGGTTATTTGTGCTTAGTTGGGTATCTAGAGCACATTTGAGTATATGGCTTGTACTGACGTGGAAAAGACTGAATTAGCCGTATACCATTATTGGTTTGGTCAGTCTATAGAGGATCGATGTATCCTATTCCATGGGTACTTTAGTTTTAGACTATATGTACCTAGTTGGATTGTCTATGATTGCGTTTTCTTGTATGATCTTTATGTTTGATTTTATTTAGTTGTACCCCTAAACCATGAGAGTAGGTAGCATAGGGTTTGTGTGGTAGATTGGATTAAATATGCTGATTATACATACCTGTGTAGTTTATACACTTGATTATTATGTGTTATAGGAGTTCTATGATAAACGGTCAAATTGCATGTAGTGGGTGTATACTTTTTTTTCCAGTGATGATTGTTGTGGGTTTCTAGTAGATTATACCCGAGTGGTTAGGCGTACGTGTCTGATTGGTTTATTGGAGGTATTTTGTCGATTTAATCTGAGTTGTGATATAAGCATATGTGTTCGGTGTAAAATTCGAGGTATCTTGTGGATTATATTTGATTTATGGGTACACTTGTGTCTATAGGCTTTATTGGAAGTATTAAGTGATGATACTCATTTGGTATGTGTTGTGAGTATTATTGGAGGTGTATTGCCGATTATACCTACGTTGATTTTTGCACACGTGTTCGGTATGTATTGTTGGAGGTATCATACTGAATATACCTGAGTTGTGTGTGTGTTTGGTGTATAATAATTGGAGGATTATGTTGATCATACCTATGTTGTGTGTGCACATGTGCCAGGTGTATTATTGGTAGCATCATGATGATTCTACCTATGATGAATGTAGAATGTTGAGTGTCTACATTATGTCATTTGTTGCATTACCCTGTCAACTAATTCTCCTATTGGTGGGTGATCCACTAGGATGTTGAGTGAATTGACAAATGATTTGATATATGTACTGGGTGGTTATACCTTTGACTACCCACAGTGACCTGTGGTAGAGTGACCTCGTGCAGTCTCTAGCTAGATAGTTAGGTGCCTTGGGCACTTATGGATCGTTTGTGGTGGAGCGTAGCTCTCACATATTATTGTTAGTTTATGGTAGAGCGTTGCTCTTACATATTTTGGATTGATGTGGTGGAGCGTTGCTCCCACATATTACAGATTGTTTGTGGTGGAGCGTTGCTCCCATATATTATGGATTGTTTGTGGTAGAGTGTTGCTCCCACATATGTGGTATTTCTTGTGATGGAGCGTTGCTCTCACACTGGAGGATTTATTCTTTGGTGATTTATGTTGTTGGTGATCAGATTTCTGACTTATTATCGGAGATCTTATAGTTAGGAATGTCTGTGATACGGACATTATGTATCTTGGTTTTACCGTTAGGGCTTGGGAAGCCTTAGATGTTTTCAGAGACTTGATGATTTTGGTATTCCCAAGATGTTTAGATCGGTTTCCATTATCTTTGTTGATGATGTTGTGATCTATTTCAGATCCACGGTGAGTCACACACATCGTCTTTGCATAGTTCTAGAGATGTTTCGATGGAAACGTCTAGATGTGAAGATCAGTAGTGCGTATTTTGGTTGTCTTCTGTGAGATGTTTGAGACACACGGTCACCAGTAGGAGTATACCGTGGTTCCACAGGAGATAGAGGTTGTTACCATTGGGAGTAGACGGAGTCTATAGAAGAGGCTCGCAACTTCCTTTGTTTGGCTCGATATTTCTGGAGATACGTTGAGGGTTTCTCACGGATTTCTATGCTATTGACACGTCTGACCAAGGAAGGCATGAAGTTCACGTGGTCAGAGGATTGCGAGACCAGCTTTCAGGAGCTGAAGCGGAGAATAGTGTCGGCTCCGATTTTTGGTTTACCTTCTGGAGAGGACGGATTGGTCCTCTACATTGACGCATCTATTCAGGGTTTGGGTGCTGTTCTGATGCAGCACGATAGAGTAGTCTCTTATGCTTCTCGTCAGTTGAAGGAGCATGAGAAGAACTACTCTGTACATGATCTGGAGCTAGCCGTCATCATCTTTGCTTTGAAGATTTGGCGACATTATTTATATGACATGACATTTGAGATTCTCACTGACCATAAGAGTCTCAAATATCTGTTCACTCAGAAGGAACTTAATCTCCGACAGAGGAGATGGATGAAGTTCATGAAGGATTGTGTCTGTACCTTTAGCTATCACCCTGGGAAAGCTAATGTGGTTGCCGATGCACTCAGCAGGAAGTCCAGAGAGACTTTAGCTTGCCACCGAGTTGTGGTCACGGACTTGATTCAGGGTTTCTCCGAGTTAGACCTTGAGGAGCAAGGACAGACAGAGCAGGGTATTCTTATTACCATGGTTGCTCAGTCGTCGATCAGGACGAGGATCCGAGAGGCCCAGGATGGTGATCAGAATTTGTAGTTTATAGGCAGCCAGATAGTTTCCGGGCAGCAGCCCGAGTTCACACGAGACGAGGAGGGTGTTATATACTTCCGAGACAGATTATGCGTACCTCAGTCTCATCCGGTCTTACAGGAGTTACTTCAGGAGGCTCATCGCTCATGATTTGATGTCCACACAGGCGGTACCCGTATGTACCAAGATTTGAGGTGTTCCTATTGGTGGAACGGTATGAAGAAAGATATCGCGGAATTTGTAGCGAGATGTCTGGTCTGTCAGCAGGTGAAGGCGGAGCACCAGAGATCTGCCGGCTTACTTCAACGGATTCCTATTCCCGAGTTGAAATGGGAACATATCACCATGGACTTTGTGGTGGGTTTGTCTAGGACACGACGAGGCCATGACGCGATTTGGGTAATCGTTGTTAGATTAACTAAATCGACACACTTCTTAGCAATCTGGAAGACTGATTTCCTGGATCGACTGACAGATCTGTATTGCCGGGAGATCATCAGATTACATGGTGTCCCGTTGACTATTATTTCGGACAGAGAACCACGGTTCATGTCTCGATTCTGGCAGAGTCTGAAGCAAGCCTTGGGCACTCAACTCCGTTTCAGTATAGCTTTCCATCCACAAACAGATGGACAGTCAGAGCAGACCATTCAAACTCTAGAGGATTTGATGAGGTCATGTGTATTGGATTTTGGAGGCAGTTGGGAGGACCATTTGCCATTGGTAGAGTTCACCTACAACAACAGCTTTCATTCGGCTATCCAGATGGCACCGTTTGAAGCGTTGTATGGTAGGTCTTGTCGGACCCCCACCCTCTGGGATGAGGTTGGGGAGGCCCAGCTGTTGGGACCTCATAGAGCTCAGCATGAGGCAGAATTGGTCCATACTATCAGACGGAGGATGTCAAAGGCGCAGGACCGCAGAAGAGTTATGCTGACCGGAGTCGGAGACCCTTAGAGTTCTCTACAGGCGACCATGTATTTCTATGAGTTTCACCCACGAAAGAGGTGAATAGATTTGACCTCAGAGGTAAGCTAATTCCGTGATACATTGGACCTTTTCAAATCTTGGAGAGGATTGGAGCGGTAGCTTACCGTCTGGCACTACCACTGTCCCTGACAGGCGTTCACGCCGTATTCCACGTATCTATGCTGAGGAGATACGTACCCGACCCGATACATGTGTTGACAGGTAATCTCAATTCCCGTTCAGCCTGACGTCACCTATGAGGAGGTTCCGGTACGGATTCTAGACCGGAAAGAGCGACAGTTGCGGAACAAGACTATCCGGCTGGTTAAAGTCGGATGACAGTATCATTTGGACGAGGAGGTTACTTGGGAGCTCGAGGATATTATCCGAGCTCGATATCCCCATCTTTTCACTTGAGTTATATGTTTTACCTGTTAGTATTTGCTGATGGTAGATAACGAAATTTGGGGACCAAATTTTTATTAGTGGGGGAGAATATAAAATACCGAAAAAAATGGCGAATAATGATAAGGGAATTTTTTCGAAATTTTTCGGAGACCGTATGGATGAGTTTACGGGGATAAAAATGGGGCCCGGGAAAGCCTGTTTAGGCTGCCCCATTTAAGAGAGGAAATGTTTTATTTCTTTTTTTGTTTTCTTTTCCCTTTTCATTTATTTCTCTTCGCCGTTTCTCCCCGATCCCGGCCGAACCCGAGCCTTTTTCCCCCTCCGCGCCCTTCCTTCTCCTCTCCCACCAATCCTTTGCCCTAACCGCTCGGCGGTTCTTCTCCTCTTCTTCCCTCTCCTCCGCCCGAAGCCAGGCCGCCGGCGACGAGAGCCACCCTTTCGTCTCTTCTCCTCTGCGCGCCGACACCGACCCCCCCCCCCCCCCCCCCCCCCCCTTCTCGCGTCGGCCACCAGATATGACCTAGTGCCGACCTTTCTTCTCTGCCCTTGCGCCGATGCCCCACTCCCGACGCAACAGTCGTCGCGGCCGATTGTAAGTCATCGGGGGTTTGAGTCCACCTCACAGTGTCTCTGGCCTAGCCTCCAGCACGTTGTGCGTTAATTCTATTCCCTCGGCTCCGATCCATCGTCGCCGCAAGAGAAGTCGTACTCTAGCAGTCACTGTTTCCTTCCTTATCACTGGTTGTCGATGATCTTGGACGTAAGTTTGGTTGGTATTAAGTTAATAGAGTTTGATTCTATGTTATGGTTGAATCCCTAATCTGATCCGTGATCTCCTCATCTTAATCCGACAGTGGGGAAGAATTTTCGTAGGGCTTGCTGTGGTGTTCTTGGTCCAGCATCCCCTTGTTCCTGTAGCTACAGCGGCTGTGAATTTAGGTAAGGAGTGGGAATCTTGATACGTATTGAGATGATGTGGTCTATGGATTAAGCATTTGCTTAGTTGTAGATCATAGTGTATTTGATTGTGTTAGATGATTATTCATGTGTCGGTTGATTAGGGATATGTGGTGAATTGTGAAGGGGATGTGGATCTATTGGGTTGATTCACTTTGATTTATTCCTAATAAGTTTAGGATTTAGTCATTTTGATTTAATGATATAATTAGTCGTAACATGTGACTACAGGAGGTTGATTCGAGACGGTGTCTCGACGAGGGATCTATTTTGGATACGATCCTCTTATTGGAGGCGGGTACCTCTTGACTTATCTTTTATGATATTGTCAATTGGATATGCATAGTATTTTATAGCTACAAGCAATGATCATGTTTGCCTTTGGTATGTCACTGTTTGTTACCCATAGCATGTTCTGTTGGGCGTTTGTTATGTATCCATGTTTACGTTACGTGATTATTGCCATGAGTACCTTAGTTCCTAGAGTAAGTGACATACCATGCTTTATTAAGTTTAGGATTAGATTCTGGATTTTTATTATCTGACATGTGTATCTATATTTTTATATCATACCTGATCTATGTACCTAGACCTTTTGCTTTGATCCATGTACATTGTTGGTACATATTTTATGGAGGTGGATATGTTCAGGACCTAGGTTGTTATACCATAGAGGACCTGTATACCCTAGATCTGTGGATTTGACTTACTTGTACTAGGGTACACATTTTTATATATATATGTGGATTTGGTTCAGGATATTGTCATGCTTAGTTTCATGCACCATTCGCATGATTGCATGCTGCGTGATAGGTTGCTCCATTATTGTAGAGCATATCGCCAGTTTCAACACTGTTCGGTGCTCTGTTGGTCCGCTCATGGGTAGCGTGACGCAGGGACAAAAACACCATTTAGTGGATATAGCGAAAGACCTAATGACTGTTAGTTAGAGCCCTAAAGCCAATCATTTTATGATTGTATGGACTCATGTATATCATATTCATGTATATATATTAAGGCATTTGGTTTTTGGTTATTATGCTTATTTGTATTAGTGTCAGATAAAATAAGTATAGTAACGTCCTAGAGTAGAAAGGTTCTTACCTATATCAATCAATTGGTTGAATCGATAGTGAGATGATATAGGGAACACTACTCTAAATCATTCCTAGTCGAGTATTAACATTCAGGGACAATGTTAATACAATAAGACTAGCATGTATGTAAGCTCGATGACTTGATCTCACAAGTCATGGATATAGAGATATCAAGCTGACACATGGGTATGCATTAGAGAATGTATACTGAATGACCCACCATGAGAAAGTATCATGGATCGTTATATGAGTGTCATATACTTTCTCATGTGGCTATTAGTATGACTATTAGTCCTTTGACCTGAAGTCACCATGGATCCCTACATAAGGAGTTATGTACTTTGGTTTCGTCAAACGTCACCCGTAACAGGGTGGATTATAAAGGCGATTACTGGGTATGTAATAAATTATGCAGAGGGATGTGAGTGATGTAGATGGGATCTATCCCTCCCATATGACGGGAGCGACATCAATATTCTTGATAGAGTTAGACCACGAAGTGCATGACCATGCCCAAATGAGTCAACATGAGATGTTGAGCTCATTTGATCGAGTGAGTCTACTTGGAGTTCAAGATTTAGATTGATTAGAGGATGACACGGTCTATGCCTCACATTGATCAATTAGATGTCAAGGATAGAAGGACATTTGACATATTTTGTGAGGAGTCACAATTGGTAGTCACAAGGTGATGTCGGATCTCGACATTCTTGTAACTTGGGTAGTAATGATGTGTTGCTTGATACCGCTCATTACTTATGCTCCTAAATGGGTTTAGGGCATTGCCAACGTTACAAGAACCTATAGGGTCACACACTAAGGACAATTAGATGGAGATTTGGTTCATATGATGAACCAAGAGGATTAGATTCATTTGATGAATCATATTGGATTAAGAGTAATCCAAATTGGGCTAATTGAGTTGGACTCAAGTTGATTCATGTATTCAATGAGTCTAATTTAGATTATGACTCATTAAATCAACTTAATTTAATGAATTAAATTCATTATATTAAGTTGGCTTGAATCATATGGTTGGATTAGATCAACCATGAGAGAGATTTGATCAAGTTTGACTTGATTTGAGAGGAAGAGAAAAAGTCATGTTTGACTTGACTTTTTTGCCACATCACTAGTGAGTTGGCAAGATGTGGACCAATAGGATTGCTCCACATCATCAATGTGCCACCTCATGGAGGTTACAAGCCTCCATAGCATTTAATGTGGCCGGCCCACATTAAATGAGGAGGTTACACTTGTTGCCATGTCATTTAGTGAGGTGGCAAGATGTGGACCAATAGTGTTGATCCACATCATCCTAGAGTGCCACCTCATGGGGGTTACAACTCTTAATGGTCTCCACATTAATTGGAATTAATGTGGGGGTTACACCTCCTAGAGTGGCCGACCACTTGATGGCTAAGGGGTTTTTTGAATTTCCTCTCAATTGATTCATTCACTCTTCTTCTCCCTTGGGTGCTCTCTCTTCTCCTTCTCCCATTCCTTGGCCGAACACTCCATTGGTGCTAGCACACCTTGTGTTTTGGTCATCTCCTTCTACTTGTGTCCGTGTGGATACATATAGAGGTTGTCTACTTTGACAACTAGAGATCCGGCGACATCTTGGACAAGCGGGGACGCGAAGGGCTTCGCTACAAGGGTAATGATCTTAACTTTAGTGTAGATCTAAAGTTTTTACAAACTCGTACAAGAAAAGGTTTTTCGAAAATTTTGTTTACAAATCTTTGCACGAGATCCATGGCTTTGGGTGACTCAGGGTTTCCGCGACGCGGAAAAGCGGTTTTCGCGGCCCGAAGAACCCAACAATGACTTGTTAGGACTCATACATATTGATGTATGCTGCCTTTTCAGAATAGCAGCTAGAGGAGGCTATCATTACTTTCACTGATGATATTAGTAGATATGACTACATGTATCTAATGAGACACAAGTTAAAATCTTTTGAAAAGTTCAAAGAATTCAAGAATGAAGTACAAAACCAACTTGGTAAGTGTATTAAGATGCTTCGATCAGATCGAGGTGGTGAATACCTTAGCCAAGAATTTCATAATCATCTCGTTGAGTGTGGGATCATATCTCAACTTACTCCACCTGACACACCATAATGGAATGGTGTATCAGAAAGGAGAAATTGTACTTTATTGGATATGGTACGATCGATGATGAGTCCAACAAAACTTCCTACTTCCTTCTAGGGGCATACTCTAGAGACGGCTGCTTTCACACTTAACCACGTTCCATCTAAGGCTATCATAAAGACCCCATATACAATATGGACTGGGAAGAGTCCCAAGATGTTTTTTATGAAGATTTAGGGATGTGAGGCTTAGGTTCGACGATAAGTCTAAGATAAACTAGGATCCAAATCAGACAAGTGCTACTTTGTAGGAAATCCCAAGGAAACAAAGGGATATTACTTTTATAATCTCACACAAGGCAAAGTGTTTATTGCCAGAATT
This sequence comes from Zingiber officinale, assembly GCF_018446385.1. Lineage (NCBI taxonomy): Eukaryota > Viridiplantae > Streptophyta > Magnoliopsida > Zingiberales > Zingiberaceae > Zingiber > Zingiber officinale. The sequence goes on from NC_055989.1 coordinate 23,177,988, forward strand.
TGTGTCTTTCTAGAAAAGAAATTTATTTCTAGAAAAACTAGTGGGAGTCAAGTCGATCTTAAAGAAATTCAAGATACATAAACTAGCACCAAAGCCATTTCTTATGATATTCATTCTCCTCTTGGGTAGATTCACCAGTGGGTGCATCAGGACAAGGCTCAGTCAATACAAACTTATAGCTTTCAGCAGTAAGAACAATGTCCAGGTTCCTTTTCCAATCTATGTAGTTATGACCAGTAAGTCTATTCTGTTGTAGTATAATGGACAGTGGGTTGAAAGTCATCCTAAGAATCACAAATAATTTTTGGTCAGAACTCTAAATTTAGAATAATATTGATTCCTCAAACAATACTATTTTAAATTAACCAACACCTCAAAACACCGCGAATATTGTATGCCACGATAGTGTGGATGTATACAAATTCAGCATTTGTAAAAGGAGGGGTTTAACCCATTAATTTTATTATCTTGTCAACCTATCTTTTTGACAAATAAAATTAATAGTTGGTATCCTTTGGTCACACGAATAATAGCAGTGACTCCGATGGGAAGGATACTATTAGACGTGCCTAAGTGTACACCATTACTTAACACTAAGTCCATTAATAAGATTGTGCCCCTTCCGATGGGGAAGATCACACGCTCTTAATTAACTTCCTATAGTCATCCAAAATGGAAGTTTGTTATAGTGATCCACAAACAAGCTCATCCGATATGGAGGAAGGCACTCAGAGCCAACGCGCAAGCTTGTTTGCATCACTTACAAACCAGTAATGGAGACCATGGAATTTATTTAAAATCCCTCTCCCACTTAGTTATTTATAAATGAGGAATTTTAACTATGCTAGCCTACTGGACTTGTATACTAACATGCACACACAGCACAATATAAAAGCAATAAATGAAAAACTATTTTTCAACTATTATGGCTTTTATCTATTGTTGTCCTCCGTGTGTCGCCAACCCTAGCTGCTGCCATCTTTGGCCACTGCCATCGGGTCTTGCTATCGCATCCATCTTGCTCCTTGTTCCGCTGCGCCTCTGGTCCTCAAAAAGGTTCCACGCCTTGCAAGATTCGATCCGTGACATAAATAGAATTTTACATTTTTCGATCCTATATTCCTCGAAGGAATGTACATGTAAACTAGATCGAACATAAAATAAAAATTTACATCCATCGATCCTATATTCCATAAAAGGAATGTACATGTATCTAGATCAAAAATAAAATTCTAATAAAACTAAATACAGCTCCTGCTGTATTTTATAATACAATCATGCACACACATATAATTGCCCTTGACATGTCCAAGGGTCCAATCACACACATAAAAACTATAAGTCATAATAGTTGGATCCTGCATCCACAAAGTTAGCACATCCTACTATTAACCTGCCTAAATTATGTATGACATGTGCATAATTAAACTAATACCAAATACACAGAGGCAAAACCTGGCTCTGATACCAATTGTTGGTTGCTACTCGGAAAACCTAATGGTTCCACTGTACAAAAATTTTGTACAAAGGTCTGAACCTTTTCCTAGCTACCATGTGTTCTTTTAAATTAAACTTAACACGTTTGATCCAAAGTTTAATCTATTTGTTCTTTTAGGTTTTGACTTGGATCTCCTGCGGAACTTAACACGTTTGATCCAAATCACCTAGGTTATTAATTCCATTAAATATTAGTTTCCAAAATTGGCTCCCAGTACTGACGTGGCGAGGCACATGGCCTTCTTGGATATGGGAACAACCACCACCGACTAGACAAAGCCTTTTAAGGAAAGTTAATATTTAATTTCCTTAAATAACTTTAGGTCAACCGAAAAGAACAAACAAATCACAAGGGAAAAAAAAAACAAAAGAACACATCATCGAAAACAAATTCGAAATACTAAAATCGCATGCCTCTTGTATTTGGTATTTATTTCCAAAAATAACTAGTATGATACGGAAAGGAAAAATACTAGTTATACCTTTTAGAAAAACCTCTTGATCTTCTACCATATTCCTCTTCTAACCTCGGACGTTGTGTGGGCAACGATCTTTCGAGATGAGAAACCACCAATGCACCTTCTTCTCCTCCTTGCAATGTTCGGCCAAGTCAATAGCTCCTCTAAGGATGAAGAGAAAACACCACCAATGCTCCAAGGGATAAAGCTTTCTCTCCTTCTTCTCCAAGCTTGAATCCGGCCACTACTTAATCTCCTAGAGGAAGAGAAGGTTCGGCCACAACAAGGGGAAGAGAGAACTTGAAGGGGCCGGCCACACCAAGGAAGAAGAGAGGGAGAAGAATAATAAAAGTTGTGTGTCATGAAGGCACCCCAACCCCTTCTTTTATATTCCTTGGCTTTGACAAATAAGGAAATTTAATTACAATAAAATTTCCTTAACTTTCCTTGATAATAATTAATTAAGAAAAATTAAATAAAATTTCCTAATCAATTGTATATGGCCGGCCACCTCATGGAGAGCAAATAGGATAATTTTCAATCAACAATTAAAAATTCCTTATTTGTCTTTGGAAATTTTAAAAAATAAAATTTCCCTTTAAAATCCCTTCATGGTTGATAAAAAGAAATTTTAATAATTTTAATTTTTCTACATGTGAATAATTTACAAAGAGAAAAAATAAAATATCTTTTCTATCTACAAATAAGGAAAGAGATCTAATCTCTTTTCTTAATCTTTTGTAAAAGAGATATTTTAATTTTAATTCTCTCTAATAAATTATATCTTCCACATAAGAAAATTTTAAAATTAAAATTCTTTTAAATTTAATGGGGGTCGGCCACCTAAGCTTGGGTTCAAGCTAGGGCCGGCCACCCATGAATCAAGGCTTGGCCGACCCTAGCTTGATCCACAAGCTAGCTTGGCCAGCCCCCTTCTCATGGGTATGATGGTGGGTATAGGTGGGTATAGTACTCTATAAATAAGAGGCTACGATAGGGACCGAGAGGAGGAATTGGTTTTGGTCTCCCGATAAAATTAAGCATCCCGTGTTCGCCCCGAATACACAACTTAATTTTATCAATAATAATTCATTCCACTAGAGAACTATTATTCAACTACCGCACCAATCCCAAATTACATTTTTGGGCTCCTTCTTATTATGAGTGTGTTAGTCTCCCTGTGTTTAAGATGTCGAATGTCCACTAATTAAGTGAGTTACTGACAACTCATTTAATTAATATCTTAATCCAAGAATAGTACCACTCAACCTTATCGTCATGTCGGACTAAGTCCACCTGCAGGGTTTAACAAGACAATCCTTATGAGCTCATCTTGGGGACATTATCAACCTAGATTACTAGGACACAATTTCCTTCTATAATCAACAACACACACTATAAGTGATATCATTTCCCAATTTATCGGGCTTATTGATTCATCGAACTAAATCTCACCCATTGATAAATTAAAGAAATAAATATCAAATATATGTGCTTGTTATTATATTAGGATTAAGAGCACACACTTCCATAATAACTGAGGTCTTTGTTCCTTTATAAAGTCAGTATAAAAGAAAACGACCTCTGATGGTCCTACTCAATATACTCTAAGTGTACTAGTGTAATTATATTGTTAAGATAAACTAATACCTAATTACACTACGACCTTCCAATGGTTTGTTCCTTTCCATCTTGGTCGTGAGCTACTGTTTATAATTTATAAGGTACTGATAACATCATCTTCTGCATGTGGCACCACATACTATGTTATCTACAATATAAATTAATTGAACAACTACAACTAAATGTAGACAATTTGACCAAATATGATTCTTTATTCAAAATAAATGTTTACAAAAACTTAGGATTTCAGTATACACTCTAACAATCTCCCACTTATACTAATGACTAAGCTGCCATATCTTCTGCCATATATCTGATTCTCATTCCCTCCACATGCCGATCGAAAGCTTTTACCGGAAGGGCCTTAGTGAAAGGATCTGCCAAGTTATCTGCTGATGCAATCTTGGCGATGACAACTTCTCCTCGCTTCACGATATCTCGTATCAGGTGGTACTTGTGCTCTATATGTTTACTTGCCTTATGAGCTCGTGGTTCTTTCGAGTTTGCAACTACACCGCTATTATCACAATAAATTGTGATGATTTTGGGCAAACCAGGAATCACATCTAAGTCCATTAGAAAGTTCCTGAGCCATACTACTTCTTTAGCCGCCTCAGAGGCTGCTACATACTCTGCTTCCATGGTTGAGTCCGAAACGCATTTCTGCTTAACACTCCTCCAAGCTATGGCTCCACCTCCTAAAGTAAACACATAGCCTGATGTAGACTTACTGTTGTCCCTATCTGATTGGAAATCTGAATCCGGAGCAAATCGTCTGCTTGGTAAATTAGCATATAATCTCTAGTCCTTCTCAGGTACTTTAATATATGCTTTACCGCAGTCCAATGTCCTTGTCCAGGGTTACTCTAATATCTGCTAACCATGCCCACGACAAAATAGATATCGTGTCTATATAGCATTGCATACATTAGACTTCCTACAGCATAAGGCCTTCATGTCCTCTATCTCCTTTGATGTCTTGAGACATCTCTTTAGATAGAGCTACTCCATGCCTAAAGGTAAGAAACCTTTCTTGGAATCCATGCTAAAACGAGCAAGGATTGTATCTATATATGAAGCTTGGGACAGACACAACATTCCTTTCTTGCAATCCCTTATAACTTTGATCCCAAGAATGTGTGCACAATCTCCTAAGTCCTTCATATCAAATGTTTGGACAACCATACCCTTACGTCTGATAATACCTTGACATTGTTGCCAATTAACAAAATATCATCTACGTATAGTACAAGAAATACCACCACGTTCCCACACTTTTGTATACACAAGACTCATCCGACCTCGAATAAATCCATATGAATGGATTACTTCATTAAACCAGATGTTCCAAGACCTGAAGCTTGCTTCATCCATAAATGGACCGATTTAGCTTACAGATGCTCTTTGCCTTTTCAATAAACCCTTCTTGCTTCATATGGATGTTCTCTTCAAGACTTCCATTAAGGAAAGTTGTCTTGACATCCATTTGCCAAATCTCATAATCCATATGAGCAGCAATGGATAAGAGTATCCGGATAGACTTAAGCATAGCTACCGGTGAAAAGGTCTCCTCATAATCGATTCCCTCTTTCTGAGTGTACCCTTTCACAACAAGCCTAGCTTTGAAGGTTTATACCTTCCCGTCTCTTTTCCTTTGTAGATCCACTTGCATCCAACGGCTTTTACACCATCGGTGGTTCTACGAGCTCCCAGACCTTATTAGAGTACATAGACTCTATTTCGAATTCATTGCCTTTTGCCAAGATGCTGCATCTATATCTTGGAGTGCTTCGTCATATGTTCGGGGATCAGATTTATGGATCAAGTCCAAGACTCCCAAAACATGAATCTATCATCGCCTAACAACCTCCCACTACGACGAGGCACTGTGCTTATGTATCATGTGTGACACGTGTTACAGTCTCTTGTGGTACTTCATCTTGCACTTTGGTACTAGACGTGTCCTCTCTAAGTTCTTTTAAAACAACTTTGCTATTGGGCTTGTGATCCATTATATAGTCTTCTTCTAAAAACTGGCATTGGTGCTAACAATGACCTTCTCGATCTTTAGGACTATAAAATAAACCACCTCTCCTCTGGGATACCCCACAAACACGCGAACTTCTATACGAGATTCTAACTTATCAAGATTCGTTTCAGACATGTCGACTATCCCAAACCGAATATGTCTTAGATCGGCCTTTCGCCCATTCGTGGGAGTAGAAGAAACCGATTTAGAAGGTACTAAGTTCGGAATGCATTCCTTTCCAGAGCGTATCCCCAAAACGAATTTGGTAATTCAATAACTCATCATCGATCTAACCATTTCCATAAGAGTCTTATTCCTTCGCTCGCCACACCATTGGTGTACCAGGTGCGGATAGTTGAGATTGAATCCCGGCCTCTGATAAGTAATTCCTAAACTCTCCTAAGAGGTATTCGCCACCACGATCAGACCGTAGTGTCTTGATACTTTTACCTAGTCGTTTCTCCATATCAGCCTTGTACTCTTTGAACTTATCAAAGCACTCGGACTTACGGCGCATTAGGTAAATGTATCCATATCTTGAATAATCGTCTATAAAAGAGACAAAATATTCAAACCTCCTCTTGCCTGGACAGACATAGGACCACACAAATCAGAATGAACCAATTCTAACACTTCTTTGGCTCTATACCCCTTGGCCTTAAAAGACCTCTTGGTCATTTTACCTTCTAAGCAAGATTCACAAGTTGGAAAAATTTTCAACTCTAATGAACCCAAAAGTCCATCGGCCATAAGCCTTTGAATCCTACTTAAGTTAATATGACCAAGCCTTAGATGCCAAAGATATGCTTGGTTCATTTCCGAAGGTTCTTTTCTTTTATTTGAGTTAGAAGATGAGTTATAAATTTCCATGTTTTGCTTTGTGGGAAAAATTGGATTTAAAGTATACAAATTGCTAACTAATGCAACAGAACAGATAATCACTTTATTTCTCTTAATAATTACATCATTACTAAAAGAAACTGAATATCCATCCAAAAACAGTTTAGAAACTGAAATTAAATTCTTTCTAAAATTGGGTACATAAAGACAATTTCTTAAAACCAAATTCCTATTTCTATTAAAAGATAAGTAGACGTCTCCCACTGCAACAGCCGCCACTTTAGTAGCATTGCCCATGTAGACGGTAATCTCTCCTTAAGTTAGTCGTCGAGTTTTCTGGAACCCTGCAAGTAATTGCAGACATGATCAGTGGCTCCCGTATCTACACACCAGGTGCTGGTAGATAACACCGCTGAACATGTTTCTACAACTAGAGCATGAGATATACCTTTGTTATTCTGATTCCTACGAGGACAGTCCGCTTATTGCCCCCGATCACAGATGAAGCACTTGCCTCGGCTTCTTCATTCCAGCTTTTGGTCCCTGATATTTATTCACTTTCTTTCATGAACCAACTTGTTTCTTCTTCTTCTTCCTTTCGGTTTAGAAGTAGAACCATTTTCAGATAGTGAATATGAGAATTGTGACAAACAATCCTTCTGCTGTTCTGTCAGGAGTTCCGCCAATGAATATACCCTTTGTTCATATTGTAATTCAGGAATTGCTCAAAACTTCTAGGTAGTGTTTGGAGGATCATCGATCTGGGTTTCCCCATCAATTTCTCCTCCAAGGATTTGTATTGCTTAGATAAGCCATCATCTTTAGGATATGATCCTTCACAGGAGTACCCTCTTGCATGGTGGTTGTCATTATCTTTCTCATGGCTTCTTGCACCCGATCCTGATGACCAAAGAGTTCCTTGAGATTGTTCATAATATCATAAGTTGTTGGTAAATCTTGATGCTGATGTTGCAATACATTTGACAATGAAGCCAAAATGTAACACCGCGCCATCTCATCCGCTTTTACCCATTTCTTATGATATTCATTCTCCTCTTGGGTAGATTCACCAGTGGGTGCATCAGGACAATGCTCAGTCAATACAAACTTATAGCTTTCAGCAGTAAGAACAATCTCCAGGTTCCTTTTCCAATCTATGTAGTAAGTCTATTCTGTTGTAGTATAATTGATAGTGGGTTGAAAGTCATCCTAAGAATCACAAATAACTTTTGGTCAGAACTCTAAATTTAGAATAATATTGATTCTCAAACAATACTATTTTAAATTAACACTCAAAACCGCTGCCACGATATGGACGATACAAATTCAAAGATTTGTAAAGGAGGATTTAACCCATTAATTTTATTATCTTGTCAACCTAACTTTTGACAAATAAAATTAATTGTTGGTATCCTTTGGTCACACGAATAATGGCAATGACTGATGGGAGGATACAGACGCGCCTGGTGCACCATTACTGACACTAAGTCCTTTAATAAGATTGTGCCCCTTCGGAAGATCACGCTCTTATTAACTTCCTATAGTCATCCAAATGGAAGTTTGTTCTAGTGATCCACAAACAAGCTCATCCGATAGGAAGGCCAACGAGCCAGCTTGTTTGCATCACTTACAAACCAAGGTGACCATGGAATTTATTTAAAATCCTCTCCCACTTAGTTATTTATAAATGAGGAATTTTAACTATGCTAGCCTACTAAACATGTAAACCAACACAATATAAAAGCAATAAATAGAAAATCTAATTTTCAACTATTATGCCTTTTATCTTTGGTTGTCCTCCGTGTTGTCATCCCAAGTCGCTATATTTGCCACCGCCAAGGTCTAGTTGTCGATCCATCTTGCTTGTTCACCGCTACCGTCCTTAAAAGGTTCCACGCCTTGCAAGATTTGATCCTCGACATAAATAGAATTTTACATTTTCCGATCCTATATTCCTCGAAGGAATGTACATGTAAACTAGATCCAACATAAAATAAACATTTACATCCATCGATCCTATATTCCATAAAAGGAATGTACATGTAACTAGATCAAAAATAAAATCCTAATAAAAACTAAATACAGCTCCTGCTGTATTTTATAATACAATCATGCACACACATATAATTGCCCTTGACATGTCCAAGGGTCCAATCACACACATAAAAACTATAAGCCATAATAGTTGGATCCTACATCCACAAAGTTAGCACATCCTACTATTAACCTGCCTAAATTATATATGACATGTGCATAATTAAACTAATACCAAATACATAGAGGCAAAACCCTAAACCCTAAACTTAACACGTTTGATCCAAATCACCTAGGTTATTAATTCCATTAAATATTAGTTTCCAAAATTGGCTCCCAGTACTGACGTGGCGAGGCACATGGCCTTCTTGGATATGGGAACAACCACCACCGACTAGACAAAGCCTTTTAAGGAAAGTTAATATTTAATTTCCTAAAATAACTTTAGGTTAACCGAAAAGAACAATCAAATCACAAGGAAAAGAAAAAAAAAGAACACAATATCGAAAACAAATTCAAAATACTAGAATCGTATGCCTCTTGTATTTGGTATTTATTTCCAAAAATAACTAGTATGATGCGGAAAGGAAAAATACTAGTTATACCTTTTAGAAAGACCTCTTGATCTTCTACCGTATTCCTCTTCTAACCTCGGACGTTGTGTGGGCAACGATCTTCCAAGATGAGAAACCACCAAAGCACCTTCTTCTCCTCCTTGCTAGGTTCGGCCAAATCAAAAGCTTCACCAAGGATGAAGATAAAACACCAACCAAACTCCAAGGGATGAAAGCTTTCTCTCCTTCTTCTTCTTCTTCTCCAAGTAGTATCCGGCCACCACAAGAGCTCCAAGAAAGAGAGGGTTTCGGCCACCACAAAGAGGAAGAGATGGAGAGAAGATGGCCGGCCACAACACCAAGGAAAAGAGGGAGAGAATAATAAAAGTTGTGTGTCATGAAGGCACCCCAACCCCTTCTTTTATATTCCTTGGCTTTGGCAAATAAGGAAAATTTAATTACAATAAAATTTCCTTAACTTTCCTTGATAACAATTAATTAAGAAAAATTAAATAAAATTTCCTAATCAATTGTATATGGTCGGCCACCTCATGGAGAGCAAATAAGATAATTTTCAATCAACAATTAAAAATTCCTTATTTGTCTTCGAAAATTTTAAAAAATAAAATTTCCCTTTAAAATCCCTTCATGGTTGATAAAAAGAAATATCTATAATTTTAATTTTTCAACATGTGAATAATTTACAAAGAGAAAAAATAAAATATCTTTCCTATCTACAAATAAGGAAAGAGATCTAATCTCTTTCTTTAATCTTTTGTAGATCCTTTTAAAAGAGATATTTTAATTTTTAATCTCTCCAATAAATTATATCTTTCACATAAAAATAAAATAAAATTAAAATTCTTTTTAATTTAATGGGGGCCAGCCACCTAAGCTTGGGTTCAAGCTAGGGCCGGCCACCCATGAACCAAGGCTTGGCCGGCCCTAGCTTAAACCACAAGCTAGCTTGGTCGGCCCCCTTCTCATGGATATAAAGGTGGGTATAGGTGGGTATAGTACTCTATAAATAAGAGGCTACGATAGGGACCGAGAGGAGGAATTGGTTTTGGTCTCCCGATAAAATTAAGCATCCCGTGTTCGCCCCGAACACACAACTTAATTTTATCAATAATAATTCATTCCACTAGAGAACTATTATTGAACTACCGCACCAATCTCAAATTACTTTGTTAGAGTGTATACTGAAAGCCTAAGCTTTTGTAAACATTTATTTTGAATAAAGAATCACATTTGGTCAAATTGTCTACATTTAGTTGTAGTTGTTCAATTAATTTATATTGTAGATAACATAGTATGTGGTGCCACATATAGAAGATGATGTTATCAGTACCTTATAAATTATAAACAGTAGCTCACGACCAAGATGGAAAGGAACAAACCATTGGAAGGTCGTAGTGTAATTAGGTATTAGTTTATCTTAACTATATAATTACACTAGTACACATAGAGTGTATTGAATAGGACCATCAGAGGTCATTTTCTTTTATACTGACTTTATAAAGGAACAAAGATCTCAGTTATTATGGAAGTGTGTGCTCTTAATCCTAATATAATAACAAGCAAAAATATTTGATATTTATTTCTTTAATTTATCAATGGGTGAGATTTAGTTCGATGAATCAATAAGCCCGATAAATTGAGAAATGATATCACTTATAGTGTGTGTTGTTGATTATAGAAGGAAACTGTGTCCTAGTAATCTAGGTTGATAATGTCCCCAAGATGAGCTCATAATGATTGTCATGTTAAACCCTGTAGGTGGACTTAGTCCGATATGACGATAAGGTTGAGTGGTACTATTCTTGGATTAAGATATTAATTAAATGAGTTGTCAGTAACTCACTTAATTAGTGGACATTCGACATCTTAAACACAGGGAGACTAACACACTCATAATAAGAAGGAGCCCAAAAATGTAATTTGAGATTGGTGCGGTAGTTCAATAATAGTTCTCTAGTGGAATGAATTATTATTGATAAAATTAAGTTGTGTGTTCGGGGCGAACACGGGATGCTTAATTTTATCGGGAGACCAAAACCAATTCCTCCTCTCGGTCCCTATCGTAGCCTCTTATTTATAGAGTACTATACCCACCTATACCCACCTTTATATCCATGAGAAGGGGGCCGACCAAGCTAGCTTGTGGTTTAAGCTAGGGCCGGCCAAGCCTTGGTTCATGGGTGGCCGGCCCTAGCTTGAACCCAAGCTTAGGTGGCCGGCCCCCATTAAATAAAAAGAATTTTAATTTTATTTTATTTTTATGTGAAAGATATAATTTATTGGAGAGATTAAAAATTAAAATATCTCTTTTAAAAGGATCTACAAAAGATTAAAGAAAGAGATTAGATCTCTTTCCTTATTTGTAGATAGGAAAGATATTTTATTTTTTCTCTTTGTAAATTATTCACATGTTGAAAAATTAAAATTATAGATATTTCTTTTTATCAACCATGAAGGGATTTTAAAGGGAAATTTTATTTTTTAAAATTTTCGAAGACAAATAAGGAATTTTTAATTGTTGATTGAAAATTATCTTATTTGCTCTCCATGAGGTGGCCGACCATATACAATTGATTAGGAAATTTTATTTAATTTTTCTTAATTAATTGTTATCAAGGAAAGTTAAGGAAATTTTATTGTAATTAAATTTTCCTTATTTGCCAAAGCCAAGGAATATAAAAGAAGGGGTTGGGGTGCCTTCATGACACACAACTTTTATTATTCTCTCCCTCTTTTCCTTGGTGTTGTGGCCGGCCATCTTCTCTCCATCTCTTCCTCTTTGTGGTGGCCGAAACCCTCTCTTTCTTGGAGCTCTTGTGGTGGCCGGATACTACTTGGAGAAGAAGAAGAAGAAGGAGAGAAAGCTTTCATCCCTTGGAGTTTGGTTGGTGTTTTATCTTCATCCTTGGTGAATCTTTTGATTTGGCCGAACCTAGCAAGGAGGAGAAGAAGGTGCTTTGGTGGTTTCTCATCTTGGAAGATCGTTGCCCACACAACGTCCGAGGTTAGAAGAGGAATACGGTAGAAGATCAAGAGGTCTTTCTAAAAGGTATAACTAGTATTTTTCCTTTCCGCATCATACTAGTTATTTTTGGAAATAAATACCAAATACAAGAGGCATACGATTCTAGTATTTTGAATTTGTTTTCGATATTGTGTTCTTTGTTTTTCTTTTCCTTGTGATTTGATTGTTCTTTTCAGTTAACCTAAAGTTATTTTAGGAAATTAAATATTAACTTTCCTTAAAAGGCTTTGTCTAGTCGGTGGTGATTGTTCCCATATTCAAGAAGGCCATTTGCCTCGCCACGTCAGTACTGGGAGCCAATTTTGGAAACTAATATTTAATGGAATTAATAACCTAGGTGATTTGGATCAAACGTGTTAAGTTCCGCAGGAGATCCAAGTCAAAACCTAAAAGAACAAATAGATTAAACTTTGGATCAAACGTGTTAAGTTCCGCAGGCGATCCAAGTTTAATTTAAAAGAACACATGGTAGCTAGGAAAAGGTTCAGACCTTTGTATAAAATTTTTGTACAGTGGAACCATTAGGTTTTCCGAGTAGCAACCAACAATTGGTATCAGAGGTTGGTTTTGCCTCTGTGTATTTGGTATTAGTTTAATTATGCACATGTCATACATAATTTAGGCAGGTTAATAGTAGGATGTGCTAACTTTGTGGATACAGGATCCAACTATTATGGCTTATAGTTTTTATGTGTGTGATTGGACCCTTGGACATGTCAAGGGCAATTATATGTGTGTGCATGATTTAAATTATAAAATACAGCAGGAGCTGTATTTAGTTTTATTAGAATTTTATTTTTGATCTAGATACATGTACATTCCTTTTATGGAATATAGGATCGATGGATGTAAATTTTTATTTTATGTTCGATCTAGTTTACATGTACATTCCTTCGAGGAATATAGGATTGAAAAATGTAAAATTCTATTTATGTCGCGGATCGAATCTTGCAAGGCGTGGAACCTTTTTGAGGACCAGAGGTGCAGCGGAACAAGGAGCAAGATGGATGCGATAGCAAGACCCGGTGGTAGTGGCCAAAGATGGCAACAGCTAGGGTTGGCGACACACGGAGGACAGCGATAGATAAAAGCCATAATAGTTGAAAAATAGTTTTTCATTTATTGCTTTTATATTGTGATGTGTGTGCATGTTAGTATACATGTCCAGTAGGCTAGCATAGTTAAAATTCCTCATTTATAAATAACTAAGTGGGAGAGGGATTTTAAATAAATTTCATGGTCTCCATTACTGGTTTGTAAGTGATGCAAACAAGCTTGCGCGTTGGCTCTGAGTGCCTTCCTCCATATCGGATGAGCTTGTTTGTGGATCACTAGAACAAACTTCCATTTTGGATGACTATAGGAAGTTAATTAAGAGCGTGTGATCTTCCCCATCGGAAGGGGCACAATCTTATTAATGGACTTAGTGTTAAGTAATGGTGTACACTTAGGCACGTCTAATAGTATCCTCCCCATCGGGGTCACTGCTATTATTCGTATGACCAAAGGATACCAACTATTAATTTTATTTGTCAAAAAGATAGGTTGACAAGATAATAAAATTAATGGGTTAAAACCCTCCTTTTACAAATGCTGAATTTGTATACGTCCACACTATCGTGGCATACAATATTCGCGGTGTTTTGAGGTGTTGATTAATTTAAAATAGTATTGTTTGAGAATCAATATTATTCTAATTTTAGAGTTCTGACCAAAAGTTATTTGTGATTCTTAGGATGACTTTCAACCCACTGTCAATTATACTACAACAGAATAAACTTACTGGTCCTAACTACATAGATTGGAAAAGGAACCTGGAGATTGTTCTTACTGCTAAAAGCTATAAGTTTGTATTGACTGAGCCTTGTCCTGATGCACCCACTGGTGAATCTACCCAAGAGGAGAATGAATATCATAAGAAATGGGTAAAAGCGGATGAGATGGCGTGGTGTTACATTTTGGCTTCATTGTCAAATGTATTGCAACATCAGCATCAAGATTTACCAACAGCTTATGATATTATGAACAATCTCAAGGAACTCTTTGGTCATCAGGATCGGGCTTCTAGACAAGAAACCATGAGAAAGATAATGACAGCCACCATGCAAGAGGGTACTCCTGTGAAGGATCATATCCTAAAGATGATGGCTTATCTAAACGAAATACAAATCCTTGGAGGAGAAATTGATGGGGAAACCCAGATCGATATGATCCTCCAAACACTACCTAGAAGTTTTGAGCAATTCCGCCTGAATTACAATATGAACAAAAGGGTATATTCATTGGCGGAACTACTGACGGAACTTCAGGCAGCAGAAGGATTGTTTCGTCACAATTCTCATATTCACTATACTGAAAATGGTTCTACTTCTAAACCGAAAGGAAAGAAGAAGAAGAAACAAGTTGGTTCAGTAAAGAAAGTGAATAAATATCAGAGTACAGGACCTAAAGCTGGAATGAAGAAGCCGAAGGGCAAGTGCTTCATCTGTAAGCAGTCAGGGCAATAGAAGGCGGACTGTCCTCATAGGAATCAGAATAACAAAGGTGTATCTCATGCTCTAGTTGTAGAAACATGTTCAGCGGTGTTATCTACCAGCACCTGGTGTGTAGATACGGGAGCCACTGATCATGTCTGCAATTACTTGCAGGGGTTCCAGGAAACTCGACGACTAACTGAAGGAGAGATTACCTTCTACATGGGCAATGCTACTAAAGTGGCGGCTGTTGCAGTGGGAGACGTCTACTTATCTTTTAATAGAAATAGGAATTTGGTTTTAAGAAATTGTCTTTATGTACCCAGTTTTAGAAAGAATTTAATTTCAGTTTCTAAACTATTTTTGGATGGATATTCAGTTTCTTTTAGTAATGATGTAATTATTAAGAGAAATAAAGTGATTATCTGTTCTGGTGCATTAGTTAGCAATTTGTATACTTTAAATCCAATTTTTCCCACAAAGCAAAACATGGAAATTTATAACTCATCTTCTAACTCAAATAAAAGAAAAGAACCTTCGGAAATGAACCAAGCATATCTTTGGCATCTAAGGCTTGGTCATATTAACTTAAGTAGGATTCAAAGGCTTATGGCCGATGGACTTTTGGGTTCATTAGAGTTGAAAAATTTTCCAACTTGTGAATCTTGCTTAGAAGGTAAAATGACCAAGAGGTCTTTTAAGGCCAAGGGGTATAGAGCCAAAGAAGTGTTAGAATTGGTTCATTCTGATTTGTGTGGTCCTATGTCTGTCCAGGCAAGAGGAGGTTTTGAATATTTTGTCTCTTTCATAGACGATTATTCAAGATACGGATACATTTACCTAATACGCCGCAAGTCCGAGTGCTTTGATAAGTTCAAAGAATACAAGGCTGATGTGGAGAAACGACTAGGTAAAAGTATCAAGACACTACGGTCTGATCGTGGTGGCGAATACCTCTTAGGAGAGTTTAGGAATTACTTATCAGAGGCCGGGATTCAATCTCAACTATCCGCACCTGGTACACCCCAACATAATGGTGTGGCAGAACGAAGGAATAAGACTCTTATAGAAATGGTTAGATCGATGATGAGTTATTCAGAATTACCAAATTCGTTTTGGGGATACGCTCTGGAAACAGCAGTATACATTCTGAACTTAGTACCTTCTAAATCAGTTTCTTCTACTCCTACAGAATTGTGGAATGGGCGAAAGCCCAGTCTAAGACATATTCGGATTTGGGATAGTCCAGCACATGTGCTGAAACCAGATGCTGATAAGTTAGAATCTCGTATAGAAGTTCGCGTGTTTGTGGGGTATCCCAGAGGAACGAAAGGTGGTTTATTTTATAGTCCTAAAGATCAGAAGGTCATTGTTAGCACCAATGCCAAGTTTTTAGAAGAAGACTATATAATGGATCACAAGCCCAGTAGCAAAGTTGTTTTAAAAGAACTTAGAGAGGACACGTCTACCTTAGTACCAGCAGTACAAGATGAAGTACCACAAGAGACTGTAACACGTGTCACACATGATACATAAGCACAGACTGTGCCTCGTCGTAGTGGGAGGGTTGTTAGGCAGCCTGATAGATTCATGTTTTTGGGAGAGTCTTCGGACTTGATCCCAGGTAAATATGAACCTGATCCCCGAACATATGACGAAGCACTCCAAGATATAGATGCAGCATCTTGGCAAAAGGCAATGAATTCTGAAATAGAGTCTATGTACTCTAATAAGGTCTGGGAGCTCGTAGAACCACCTGATGGTGTAAAAGCCGTTGGATGCAAGTGGATCTACAAAAGGAAAAGAGGGACAGACGGGAAGGTAGAAACCTTCAAAGCTAGGCTTGTTGCGAAAGGGTACACTCAGAAAGAGGGAATCGATTATGAGGAGACCTTTTCACCGGTAGCCATGCTTAAATCTATCCGGATACTCTTATCCATTGCTGCTCATATGGATTATAAGATTTGGCAAATGGATGTCAAGACAGCTTTCCTTGATGGAAGTCTTGAAGAGAACATCCATATGAATCAACCAGAAGGGTTTATTGAAAAAGGCAAAGAGCATCTGGTGTGCAAGCTAAATCGGTCCATTTATGGACTGAAGCAAGCTTCAAGGTCTTGGAACATCCGGTTTAATGAAGTAATTCAGTCATATGGATTTATTCAGTGTCAGGATGAGTCTTGTGTATACAAGAAGTGTAACGGAAACGTGGTGGTATTTCTTGTACTATACGTAGATGATATTTTGTTAATTGGCAACAATGTCAAGGTATTATCGGACGTAAGGGTATGGTTGTCCAAAAAATTTGATATGAAGGACTTAGGAGATTGTGCACACATTATTGGGATTAAAGTTATAAGGGATCGCAAGAAAAGAATGTTGTGTCTGTCCCAAGTTTCATATATAGATACAATCCTTGCTCGTTTTAGCATGCAGGATTCCAAGAAAGGTTTCTTACCTTTTAGGTATGGAGTAGCTCTATCTAAAGAGATGTCTCCGAAGACATCAAAGGAGATAGAGGACATGAAAGCAGTTCCTTATGCTTCGGCTGTAGGAAGTCTAATGTATGCAATGCTATGTATGAGACCTGATATCTGTTTTGCCGTGGGCATGGTTAGCAGATATTAGAGTAACCCTGGACAAGGACATTGGACTGCGGTAAAGCATATATTAAAGTACCTGAGAAGGATTAGAGATTATATGCTAATTTACCAAGCAGACGATTTGCTCCCTGTAGGTTACACGGATTTAGATTTCCAATCAGATAGGGACAACAGTAAGTCTACATCAGGCTATGTGTTTACTTTAGGAGGTGGAGTCATAGCATGGAGGAGTGTTAAGCAGAAATGCGTTTCGGACTCAACCATGGAAGTAGAGTATGTAGCAGCCTCTGAGGCGGCTAAAGAAGCAGTATGGCTCAGGAACTTTCTAATGAACTTAGATGTGATTCCTGGTTTGTCCAAAATCATCACAATTTATTGTTATAATAGCGGTGCAGTTGCAAACTCGAAGGAACCACGAGCTCATAAGGCAAGTAAACATATAGAGTGCAAGTACCACCTGATACGAGATATCGTGAAGCGAGGAGAAGTTGTCATCGCCAAGATTGCATCAGCAGATAACCTGGCAGATCCTTTCACTAAGGCCCTTCCGGCAAAAGCTTTCGATCGGCATGTGGAGGGAATGGGAATCAGATGTATGGCAGAAGATATGGCAGCTTAGTCATTAGTATAAGTGGAAGATTGTTAGAGTGTATACTGAAAGCCTAAGTTTTTGTAAACATTTATTTTGAATAAAGAATCATATTTGGTCAAATTGTCTACATTTAGTTGTAGTTGTTCAATTAATTTATATTGTAGATAACATAGTATGTGGTGCCACATACAGAAGATGATGTTATCAGTACTTTATAAATTATAAACAGTAGCTCACGACCAAGATGGAAAGGAACAAACCATTGGAAGGTCGTAGTGTAATTAGGTATTAGTTTATCTTAACTATATAATTACACTAGTACACTTAGAGTGTATTGAGTAGGACTATCAGAGGTCGTTTTCTTTTATACTAACTTTATAAAAGAACAAAGACCTCAATTATTATGGAAGTGTGTGCTCTTAATCCTAATATAATACCAAGCACATATATTTGATATTTATTTCTTTAATTTATCAATGGGTGAGATTTAGTTCGATGAATCAATAAGCCCGATAAATTGAGAAATGATATCACTTATAGTGTGTGTTGTTGATTATAGAAGGAAACTGTGTCCTAGTAATCTAGGTTGATAATGTCCCCAAGATGAGCTCATAAGGATTGTCATGTTAAACCCTGCAGGTGGACTTAGTCCGACATGACGATAAGGTTGAGTGGTACTATTCTTGGATTAAGATATTAATTAAATGAGTTGTCAGTAACTCACTTAATTAGTGGACATTCGACATCTTAAACACAGGGAGACTAACACACTCATAATAAGAAGGAGCCCAAAAATGTAATTTGGGATTGGTGCGGTAGTTCAATAATAGTTCTCTAGTGGAATGAATTATTATTGATAAAATTAAGTTGTGTGTTCGGGGCGAACACGGGATGCTTAATTTTATCGGGAGACCAAAACCAATTCCTCCTCTCGGTCCCTATCGTAGCCTCTTATTTATAGAGTGCTATACCCACCTATACCCACCTTCATACCCATGAGAAGGGGGTCGGCCAAGCTAGCTTGTGGATCAAGCTAAGGTCGGCCAAGCCTTGATTCATGGGTGGCCGGTCCTAGCTTGAACCCAAGCTTAGGTGGTCGGCCCCCATTAAATTTAAAAGAATTTTAATTTTAAATTTTTCTTATGTGGAAGATATAATTTATTAGAGAGAATTAAAATTAAAATATCTCTTTTACAAAAGATTAAGAAAAGAGATTAGATCTCTTTCCTTATTTGTAGATTGGAAAGATATTTTATTTTTTCTCTTTGTAAATTATTCACATGTAGAAAAATTAAAATTATTAAAATTTATTTTTATCAACCATGAAGGGATTTTAAAGGGAAATTTTATTTTTTAAAATTTCCAAAGACAAATAAGGAATTTTTAATTGTTGATTGAAAATTATCCTATTTGCTCTCCATGAGGTGGCCGGCCATATACAATTGATTAGGAAATTTTATTTAATTTTTCTTAATTAATTGTTATCAAGGAAAGTTAAGGAAATTTTATTGTAATTAAATTTCCTTATTTGTCAAAGCCAAGGAATATAAAAGAAGGGGTTGGGGTACCTTCATGACACACAACTTTTATTATTCTTCTCCCTCTCTTCTTCCTTGGTGTGGCCGGCCCCTTCAAGTTCTCTCTTCCCCTTGTTGTGGCCGAACCTTCTCTTCCTCTAGGAGATTAAGTAGTGGCCGGATTCAAGCTTGGAGAAGAAGGAGAGAAAGCTTTATCCCTTGGAGCATTGGTGGTGTTTTCTCTTCATCCTTGGAGGAGCTATTGACTTGGCCGAACCTTGCAAGGAGGAGAAGAGGTGCATTGGTGGTTTCTCATCTCGGAAGATCGTTGCCCACACAACGTCTGAGGTTAGAAGAGGAATACGGTAGAAGATCAAGAGGTTTTTCTAAAAGGTATAACTAGTATTTTTCCTTTCCGCGTCATACTAGTTATTTTTGGAAATAAATACCAAATACAAGAGGCATGCGATTCTACTATTTCGAATTTGTTTTCGATGATGTGTTTTTTTGTTTTTTTTTCCCTTGTGATTTGATTGTTCTTTTCGGTTGACCTAAAGTTATTTAAGAAAATTAAATATTAACTTTCCTTAAAAGGCTTTGTCTAGTCGGTGGTGGTTGTTCCCATATCCAAGAAGGTCATGTGTCTCGCCACGTCAGTACTGGGAGCCAATTTTGGAAACTAATATTTAATGGAATTAATAACCTAGGTGATTTGGATCAAACGTGTTAAGTTCTGCAGGAGATCCAAGTCAAAACCTAAAAGAACAAATAGATTAAACTTTGGATCAAACGTGTTAAGTTCCGCAGGCGATCCAAGTTTAATTTAAAAGAACACATGGTAGCTAGGAAAAGGTTCAGACCTTTGTACAAAAGTTTTCTACAGTGGAACCATTAGGTTTTTCGAGTAGCAACCAACAGTGAGGCTTACGTTCGACGATAAGTCTCAGATAAACTAGGATCCAAATCAGACAAGTGCTACTTTGTAGGATATCCCAAGGAAACAAAGGGATATTACTTCTATAATCTCACACAAGGCAAAGTGTTTATTGCCAGAATTTTTGTCTTTATAGAAAAGGAATTTATTTCTAGAAAAACTAGTGGGAGTCAAGTCGATCTTAAAGAAATTCAAGATACATAAACTAGCACCAAAGCCTAAATGGAAACTAAACATGTACCACAAGATATTGTGAATCATGATTTTGTTACACCACAAGAAATTATGGAGCAACAACCTGTTCAAGTAGCACAAGCTCTACGCAGATCTGATAGGACTCGTCGTTAACTTGAGAGATATTTTTTTCTCTTATCTGACCATAGTGATGTAGTGCTTGTTAGTCTCAATGAGCCTACATCTTATCAAGAAGTTGTACATGACCCAAATTCTGAGAAATGGCTAGAACCCAGGAGATCTAAAATGGAATCTATGTACACTAACCAAGTATGGACTTTGGTTGATCCACCTGAAGGGATCAAACCCATTGGGTGTAAGTGGGTCTTTAAAAGGAAGACTGGCATGAATGGTCATCTGCATACCTATATAGGGTGATTGGTAGTTAAAAGATTCAAGCAGATTCATGGTATAGACTATGATAAAACCTTTTCACCAGTTGCAATGCTCAAGTCTATTCGGATCATGCTTGCTATTATTGTAGCTTACTATGATTACGAGATCTGGTAGATGGATGTCAAAACTACATTTCTTAATGGAAATCTACTCAAGGATGTGTACATGACATAACCTGAGGGTTTTGTAGATCCTAAGCATGCTGGAAAGTTGTGTAAGTTGCAACGATCCATTTATGGATTGAATCAAGCTTCTAGAAGCTAGAATCTTTGATTTGATGATGCAATCAAAGTGTTTGGTTTCATAAAAAATGAAGATGAATCTTGTGTTTACAAGAGGATTAGTGGGAGCACAGTCATCTTTCTCATATTGTATGTAGGTAGCATACTTCTCATTGGAAATGATATCCCTACTCTTCAATCAGTGAAGACTTGGCTTGGGAATTGTTTCTCAATGAAGGACTTAGGTGAAGCAACCTACATTTTAGGCATCAAGATCTATAGAGATAGATCTAAGAAATTACTTGATCTAAGTCAGAGTACATATATTGACAAAGTACTTAAATATTTTGACATGCAAAATTTCAAAAAGTGATTTCTACCGATATCACATGGTGCGAGTCTTTAAAAGACTCAATGCCCTTCTTCTAAGAAAGAAAGGGACCGCATGGATCAGATTCCTTATGCGTCTGCTATAGGGTCTATCATGTACACCATGCTTTGTACTCGCGCAGATATCTCGTATGCATTAAGCACGACGAGTAGATACCAGTCAGATCTAGGTGAAGGTCACTGGACAGCAGTCAAGAATATTCAGTGAAGGTCACTGGACAGCAGTCAAGAATATTCTTAAGTACTTGAGAATAACTCAAGATTATTTTTTGATCTTTGGAGACGATGAAGAGCTTGCTGTAAATAGTTACACCGATGCTAGCTTCAAAGCAGATAAGGATGATTATAAATCGCAGTCAAGGTATGTATTTTGCTTAAATGGTTGTATTGTGAGCTGGAAGAGTTCAAACCAGGATATAGTTGCTGATTCTACAACATAGGCTGAGTATATTGCTGCTTCAGCTACAACAAAGGAGGTAGTTTGGATTAGGAAGTTTATTGTCGAGCTTGGCATTATTCCTAGTATAGCGAACCCAATAGACCTCTATTATGATAACAATGGGGCTATTGCACAGGCTAATGAACCTCACTCTCATCAGAGATCCAAACATATACTACGGTGATTCCATCTCATTCGAGATATTATCGATAGAGGAGATGTGAGGATATGCAGAGTACTGACCGATGCTAACATTGTGGATCCCTTGACCAAGGCTTTGGCACAGAGGAAGCATGATGGTCATACTAGGTCACTGGGTATTAGATATTTCAGTGATTGACACTAGTGCTAGTGGGAGAATGTTAGTATTAGCCCTAGTATTAATTATGAGATGATTGTGAAGGGCTCCTTTTGTATCATATTTCATTATTAATAAAAGGTAAAGTTGGTTATTATATATATTTCAATTCAGTGCCGAATGAATAAGTATAATAATGTCTTAGAGTAGGAGGTTCTAATCTACAACATATCAATTGGTTGAATTGATAGTGAGATATTATAGATATACATAGAACACTACTCTTAACTATTCCTAGTCAAGAATTAATATGCAAGGACAATATTAATGCATTGAGACTAGTTGTAGGTCAACGGATTACTTAATCTCACAAGTCATAGATATGAGATATCAGGTTGACACATGGGTATATATTAAAGAATATATATTGAATGACCCACCATGAGAATGTTTCATGGATCATTATATGAGTGTCATAAACATTCTCATGTGACTATTGGTATAAATAGTCCTTAGACTTGAAGTCACTACGGTTCCCTACATAAGGAGTTGTGTACTTTGGTATCGACAAGCGTCACCTGTAACAAGGTGGACTATAAAATCGATTACTGGGTATGCAATAAGTTATGCGGAGGGATGTGAGTGTTGTAGATGGGATCCATCCCTTCCATATAACGGAAGTGATATCTGTGGGTCTTTGATTAGTAGGACACAAGAATGCATAGTCATGCTCAATGAGTCAATATGTGATATTGATCTTATTTGATTGAGTGTGTCTACTTAGAGATCAAGAAACACAAAGATTGATAAGAGGATGACACGTTTTATGCCTCATTAATCAATCTAGATATCAAGGATAGAAGGAGTAAGTCATACAAGATAATAGACACAGAAATGTTAGGTCGAATCTCGACATTCTCGTCACTTGGGTAGCAATGATGCATTGCTAGATGTCACTCATTGCTTATGTATCTAAAATGGTTTTAGATACATTACCAACGTTACGAGAGCCTATTGGGTCATACACAAAGAACATGTTGATTTGGAGATGGATTATGAGGTTAAGTTTAATCCGAATTATACACATTGAGTTAGACTCGAATGAATTCAGATTAAACTTATTACGTAATGGGTTAGACTCATTGGTTTATTGGGTTAATGACTTATTAGGTTTATGGTTAATCTAATATTCTAAATCCAACCCATTAAGATTAATGAATATTAATAGAGATTAATATATTATCATTAATCAAAAGGAAGATCAAGCGATAAAAATATTTTTGTATTCATTAGATTAATACAAAAGCCATTTGTAAAAGTAACCTTTAGGTGAAGTAACCTTTTTTTTTTAAAGTAACATTTTGGTGAAGTAACCTATTTAGTAAAGTAATCCTTTTGTGAAGTCACATTATATAAATGAAGTGACCTTTTGGGTGATGTAATCTTCTTGGTTTTTGCTCTTCTTCCTTCTTCCACTCTTGGCCGAAACTTCCACAAGAGGTTGCTAGCACAACGTTTGGTTGTTTCTTTCTCCATTTCATGAGACGGACGGAGAACGTGTTCATGTGGATTACCGTAGAGGCACGGATGTGTTGATAGCGCTGAGATCTACATCCTAAAGAAACGTTACTGTCGAGATTACGAAGGGCACGCAACAAAGGTATATATCTTTTAACAAAACTTAGTATATGATTTCCTTTGTATGAATCTTCTGGATAGGAACTTATTTTTTGGTCACGCTTTTCAGCGTGTTTAGCGCTATAGTTTCTTACATCACCTTGATCCCCAATGGACACAGGCATGAGAAAGATCCTCTCCCTATACATATGTTCACAACTTTCAATTATTATGATTCAATATAAATCAACCTTTAAGTCAATCATCCCCCAATATAGTGTTGGGGTTGCAAGGTTGCAAACATAGTCCCATATTGAAAACACATGGGAAAGATCATGGGTTTATAAGAGAAAAAGATATCTCCATTGGCATGAGGCCTTTTGGGGAGAGCACAAGAGCAAAACCATGAGGGCTTAGGCCCAAAGTGGACAATATCATGCAATTAAGGAGATATTTAAATTCTTTTCAATCCTACAAGTGGTATCAGAGCGGGGCTTCTCTGAATTGGTATAACTACCATTCAAGCATTTTTTTCATCGTTTTCTCGTTCGTATAGGGTAAAAATAAAACCTTACGCCTTTCATTTTTTCCCTCCAAAATTATTTTCGAAAAATTCATTTTCGTCTCTTCACCGTTTATTAGTATTGATAAATATCGAATTTAGCAAAATTTGAAATAATATTTTTTAATATTTTATTATTATTTTTCTCGAAATTCATGAATTTCTATTTCTATCCTTCTACCACACTACTAATCCAGGATTAAGTCCTGGGACAAGTTTTTTGTTCACTTTTTCGTGCAAGATTCAATGACTCTCCAAGAAGGCTATAGCACCACTCGTCCACCGCTCTTCTCCGGCGAAGACTTCGGCTACTGGAAAGGCAGAATGGAGTCATACCTGCAAACTAAGTTTGAAGTCTGGATGATCACCAAGACCGGGCTCGAACTACCAACTGACGGCACCGGCAAGCCACTACCATTTGAGAACTGGGACGCGAACATAATCAAGAAAGTCGAGGTAAATGCCAAAGCAACATATACACTTCAGTGCGGCCTAACCAATGAGGAGATGAACCACGTTGGCCCATTCTCAACTGCAAAAGAGCTATGGGAGAATCTGATTGAGCTACACGAAGGTATTCCTGATACGAAAATAGGTAAGCATATTTTAATAAACAAAATATTTGAGCAGACTAATACTATTCAGGCCGAGGAAGGTGTTGTGTTATTTGTAGGAACAAGCAAGACGAAGAAATCACTGAAGGCAACATGGTCCGAGCCATCAGACGAATCCGAATCCGATGAAGAAGAACAATCTAGCCTACTCGCTCTACCGGTGCTAACATCTGTGGCGGACACTGAGTCTGAATACGAGTCGGACACCGAGAGCAAATCTGGAACCGAGTCCGAGCGAAGCCACATATCCGTATCCGTTTCCGAAGGTTCTAAACCCACTGTGAGTTCTTTAATTTCTAGTATTAACTTAGATGATTGATAACCATGATTTCATTGCATTATTTTGATTCATATATGCATGGTTTGATGTTGATTTTATAGGTTTAAATCATGGTTACATCATATTTTGTGCATTGTATCTATTTTGGACCTAATTGTAAATTATTGTATTTTTGTGTTATTTGATGCTAATATTTGATTCTTATTTTATAGGCATCAAAGGATATTGGATTTGGATCTACTTGGACCAAAATTGGGCTCGAATCGGAGTTCAAACGAGAAGATCAAGCTTTGAAGCATTATGGGCCGTTTATCAAGAATAGGAGAGATCTGAACCATCCGTTGAAGATCTGGCCGATCCAACCTACTGGAGAGCAGATCTGAGCCATTGATGAATATCCAGAAGTTTTGATCTAGATCTGAGTTCATCCAGCCATTGATCCAGCCGGATTAATCTGGGCCGTTCATTGAAGATCGACAGATCTGGGCCATCCAGTGACGATCTGGTCGATCCGACCTAAGGGAGAGTAGATCCAGACCCTAGATCAAGATCAGTACCTTCAGATCGGATTTTAGGCGACTTTCCACCATTGATTTAGCTCCAAAGCATCTCAGCCGTCCGTTCAGATCCAGATCTGATTTAAAACACAGAAGCTACAGTGCTTTCTCTTCGTCGATTCTCCTATGCTTCGCGTCGCGTGTCTCCAGCGAGATTCCGACCACCATCTCCATTTCCACATTCATTTTCCAGCGAATTCATCGGCGATGATGCTCCCAACTACTAGCGTCCAGCTTCCGACGATCTGACCTTGCTCCAAGGTGGTCCTACGGCGAGAATTGTGTCTGCAAACCTCTGTTCTACCGCGCCGCCAATTCTGAGGTGTTCCTCCAATCGGTGGTTCCGCTTCCATCCGTGAGCTTTGAAGGTGTTCCTCCACTGCTTCTGGACCATTTCCGACGACATTTCATCCATCATCTTCTCCACATCAGATCTAAGGTTGCAGCTCACAGATTGTCAGATTTCTTGAGGTTGGCAACTCCGATCTTCATCCGTTTCGTTTGGAGTGGTCTCGGATGATGCTGGTGAAGGCTGAGATGAGTTCAGTTGCTGAGGTTGTCTTCCCCGATTACAGTTGGAGTGTTCTCTGTTGTTTCCTTGTGTGACGGCAAGGAGAAGTTGCCGTGAGAAGTGGTTTGGAGTTGAGATGGTTTAGGGTTTACTTTTTGCATTCTTTTTATTGTTGATTGATTTAGATTTCAGTTTTCGTTGTTGAATTCAGTAATCATAGTTCATTTTATGCTTAGTTGTTTTAATTCATGTGTTTTGAGTAATTTAGTTTCAATTGATTTTAAAGTTGTTGTTAATTTTTCTTTAGCTTAGGGTTATGTATTAGTGAGTAATTTAGTTTTCTGTAGTTTAATTAGCATTTAATTTCAGCAGTAGTGTAGTTTCTTATTTGCTTGCATTTCATTTGCTTAATTTGGATTTAAAGCTTTAAAACCCCCAATTCCATTTTTATATCGAAAACCCCAAAAATAGGAAAAAAAGACAATCCTAAATTACATTCTACGTTGGTTCCTCGGATCGATCCTGGGCTCGTTACTACAACATTATTGTTTAATTAAGGGGTTCAGTGGAAAAATACATTTGTACAATTTGATTAGCGGATGTGACATATTCGGCTACATCAATGATTCAGAAAATTTAGTTCCTTACTTACTAAAGAAGTTGGCTAAATCCAATGTCCGAGTCAAGTCACTCCAAAAGGAGGTAATAACCCTTAAGGAAGTGACTAACTCGAGTCCTTTAACTGAGCCAGTTCAAATTGAAAATTCAACCCAAGTCCAACAACTTGAGGAAGAAAATTCCAATTTGAAAACTCAAGTTAAAGAACTCAATAACATGTTGGAACGGTTTACTTTGGGTTCCAAGAATCTTGATCTGATTCTCGAAAAACAAAAAGTCGTTTACAACCTATCCGGACTTGGATTCAAGACTAAAAGGAAATACCACTCATATTTATCACTCATTAATAGATCAAATAGAAATGTAGTCCAAGCATGGGTACCTAAGTTCAACTTGGTTAATCAAGTTGGACTTGGTCAATATTGGGTCCCCAAGGATCAAGTCTATTACCTTAATAGACCATATCGAGGTTATGATCCAGAGGGAGCCAGAAGAAAAACTGTATTAATAAAAAGATAGACCATTAAAATAACATGATTAAAATTAATTAAAAATTAAATTAAATTAAAACTAAATTAAACTAAATAAAATTAAATTAAAACTTAAATTGAATTTATAAATTAAGTAAAAGTATACACAAATCATAAAAGGTAAATCAATAATGTAGGAGAAGACTTCAGAATAGCTGACACCTCCAAAAATAATCTACCTGGCAGGGTAATTAGAACTAATTAGAAAAGGAACAGTTTAACTTGACCTATGGTACTAGTGAAATTTTGGATGATAGTACATTAGAAAAGTTTAGTCTATGCATGTCTAGGAAGATATGGCTTCGACCTGGTGCATTTGGCTAAGTGGAACTAACCGAAGCTACCCTTTATGGATCCTAACCAGTTAGACCAAGGTTTTGTATTAAGTTCAGTGGATAGGACTATTTGGAAAACCTCGAAGGCATGGTTACTTTAATGATGTCCAAGTGATTCACCATAGCCAGAAGTTTATCCAGAGAATGTCTATTTCTTGAGCCCAAAGCTAAACCTGAATCTAACATAAAGTTAAAAAAAAACCCTACAAATGAACCTAATTCATCTCACAAAATTACTTAAGATTACCTGATTGATAACTTAGAATCGGGTGAGATGGATCGAGGTTAAACTTAGTCTAAATTAATATTAACTTAATCAAATTAATAAATTTTAATTAGATTAATCAAATATTCAACGTAATAACTAACTAAATTAATAAATTCATTTTAAAATCATTTTAAAATTCTTTAAAAAAATATTTTAAAAATTATTAATAAATTCAATTTAAAATCTTTTGAAAATTGTTTATAAATTTATTTAAAAATCTTTTAAAAAAATTTCCAAATTATTTCAAAATATTTTAAAACTAATTTCAAAATTATTTCGAAATATTTTAAAAAAAAATTCAAAATTATTTTAAAATCTTTGAAAATCAATTTCAAAATTATTTAAAAAATCATTTTAAAAATTATTTTAAAATTTATTTTAAAAATTATTTTAAAAATCATTTAAAACTTATTTGAAAAATCATTTTAAAAATATTTTAAAATCATTTTAAAATCATTTTAAAAAAATTTGAAAATCATTTTAAAATTATTTGAAAAATCATTTTAAAAATATTTGAAAATCATTTTAAAAGTATTTGAAAATCATTAAAAATCATTTTAAAACTATTTGAAAATTATTTTAAAAATATTTGAAAATCATTTTAAAATTATTTGAAAAATCATTTTAAAATTATTTGAAAAATCATTTTAAAAATATTTGAAAATCATTTTAAAATTATTTGAAAAATCATTTTAAAATTATTTGAAAATCATTTTAAATATATTTGAAAATCATTTTAAAAATATTTGAAAAATCATTTTAAAATTATTTGAAAAATCATTTTAAAATTATTTGAAAATTATTTGAAAAATCATTTTAAAATTATTTGAAAATTATTTTAAAAATATTTGAAAATCCTTTTAAATATATTTGAAAATCATTTTAAATATATTTGAAAATCATTTTAAAATTATTTGAAAAATCATTTTAAAAATATTTGAAAATTATTTGAAAAATCTTTTTTTAAAAAAAATTAAAATCATTTTAAAAATATTTTTAAAATCATTTTAAATATATTTAAAAATCATTTTAAAAATATTTGAAAATCATTTTAAAAATATTTGAAAATCATTTGAAAAATTATTTAAAAATTATTTTAAAAATTATTTGAAACTCAAAACTTATGTTCTATATCAAATTCAAAGACAACTACATCTTTTAGGGGGAGATGGATATTCAAAGATAACTACACGCTCACTCATAAGCTGAATATGCTTGTTAACCTAGAACGGGTGAGATGGAAAGTTAGGAAAATAAATATCTTTTAACCTCTCATGCTTGTGTTGGTTGCTACTCGGAAAGCCTAGAGGTTCCACTGTACAAAAATTTTGTACAAAGGTCTGAACCTTTTCCTAGCTACCATGTGTTCTTTTAAATTAAATTTTGGATCGCCTGCGGAACTTAACACGTTTGATCCAAAACTTAATCTATTTGTTCTTTTAGGTTTTGACTTGGATCTCCTGCGGAACTTAACACGTTCGACCCAAATCACCTTAAGTTATTAATTCCATTAAATATTAATTTCCATAATTGGTTCCCAGTACTGACGTGGCGAGGCACATGGCCTTCTTGGATATGGGAGCAACCACCACCGACTAGACAAAACCTTTTATAGAAATCTAATATTTAATTTCCTAAAATAACTTTAGGTTAACCGAAAAGAACAATCAAATCACAAGGAAAAATAAAACAAAAGAACACAACTTCGAAAAACATATTCGAAATACTAGAATCATAAGCCTCTTGTATTTGGTATTATTTCCATAAATAACTAGCATGATGCGGAAAGAAAAATTACTAGTTATACCTTCTAGAAAGACCTCTTGATCTTCTACCGTATTCCTCTTCTAACCTCGGACGTTGTGTGGGCAACGATCTTCCGAGATGAGAAACCACCAAGCACCTTCTTCTCCTCCTAGCTAGGTTCGGCCAACACAAAGAAGCTTCACCAAGGACGAAGAACAAAACACCAACCAAGCTCCAAGGGATACAAGCTTTCTCTCCTTCTTCTTCTTCTTCTCCAAGTAGTATCCGGCCACCACAAAAGCTCCAAGCCAATAGAGAAGGTTCGGCCACCACCAAGAGGAAGAGAGGAAGAGAGGTTGGCCGGCCACAACACCAAGGAAAAGAGAAAGAAAAATAGAATAGAGTCGTTTTTCATGAAGCCTTCTCTACCCCCTCTTTTATAATCCTTGGTCTTGGCAAATAAGGAAATTTAATTAAAAACTTCCTTAATTCTTTTGCCATGAAAAGGAAAAATTTATTTAATTAAAAACAATTTTCCTTTTCTCAATTTACATGGCCGGCCACCATCAAGCTATAAACAAGGAGAGTTTTAATTAATTAAAACTTCCTAATTTGTCTCCAGAAATTTATAAAATTTCTCCAATAATTTAATCCCTTCATGATTGGTTTATAAAAAGGAAATTTAATAAATTAAAATCTTTCTTTTAAACATGTGGATAAAAAAAAGTTATCTCTAAAAATTAAAATCTCTTTTAATCTACAAATAAGGAAAGATATCAAATCTTTTCTCAATCTTTTGTAGAAACTAATAAAAGAGAATTATTAATTTTTAAACTTTCTTTTAAATCATGAACATGGTTAAAAAGAAAGTTTTCTTAAAATTTAAAATCCTCCTTTAATCAACAAATAAGGAAAGATTTCAAATTTTAAACTCTCTTTTAAACATGTAGATGATTTACAAATAAGGAAAGTTTTTACCAAAAATTAAAACCATCCTTTTAATCTACAAATAAGGAAAGAGATTAATCTCTTCTCTTAATCTTTTGTAGAAAGTTATAAAAGGAAATTTTTAATTTTTAAACTCTCTTTTAAAATCATGATATCCACATAAGAAATAATTTTAATAAAAATCCTTTTAATATTCTAGTGGTCGGCCACCTACTTGACTCATCCACTTGGTCTTGGCCGGCCCTAGCTTGGGTTCCAAGCTAGCTTGGCCGGCCCCATTGGATGGGTAAGAAGGTGGGTATGCGGTGGGTATAAATCTCTATATACTAGAGGCTACGATAGGGACCGAGAGGAGGAATTGGTTTTGGTCTCCCGATGAAATTAAGCATCTCGTGTTCGCCCCGAACACACAACTTAATTTCATCAATATAATAATAATTCATTCCACTAAAGAACTATTATTGAACTACCGCACCAATCCCAAATTACATTTTGGGCTCCTTCTTATTATGAGCATGTTAGTCTCCCTGTGTTTAAGATATCGAATGTCCACTAATTAAGTGAGTTACTGACAACTCATTTAATTAATATCTAGGTCCAAGAGTAGTACCACTCAACCTTATCGTCATGTCGGACTAAGTTCACCTGCAGGGTTTAACATGACAATCCTTATGAGCTCCTCTTGGGGACATTATCAACCTAGTATCTCTAGGACACAGTTTCCTTCTATAATCAACAACACACACTATAAGTGATACCATTTCCCAACTTATCGGGTTTATTGATTCATCGAACTAAATCTCACCCATTGATAAATTAAAGAAATAAATATCAAACATATGTGCTTGTTATTATATTAGGATTAAGAGCACACACTTCCATAATAACTGAGATCTTTGTTTTTTTATAAAGTCAGTATAAAAGAAACGACCTCTAATGGTCCTACTCAATACACTCTAAGTGTACTAGTGTAATTATATAGTTAAGATAAACTAATACCTAATTACACTACGACCTTCCAATGGTTTGTTCCTTTCCATTATGGTCGTGAGCTACTGTTTATAATTTATAAGGTACTGATAACATGATCCTCTGTGTGTGACACCACACACCATGTTATCTACAATATAAATTAATTGAACAACTACATTTATCATAAATGTAGATATTTGACCAATGTGATTCTTATTTCTAGATAAATGTTTATACCAAAAGCTAGGCTTTTAGTATACACTCTAACAGCTTGGACTCTTGGACCCAAAGAATTTATTAAGGCATTAATTAAGGGGAAGTGATTTTGAGTTGGTTATAAAATTAGTTTTCCTTAAAATAAAAATTTGATTTGACTTCAAAATTAAAAACTATTTTTGACCTGTCTTCGAAAACTTAGGTTATTTTTAACTTAGCTTTAAAATTAAAATTATTTATGACCTGGCGTTTAAAAACTCTTCTAGAATGTTTCCAAAGTTAAGCCTTTATGTAAAACCTCTTTAAGCTAATTACTTAATCAAGTCTTCTTTAACTAAACTTAGCTAGATTATTTTCTAAACCTAGCTATTTGGCAAAATGTTTTCTCAAGACAATCATTTTTAAGCTGAATATATAGCTAAGTATTTCAAATTTAGCTAAGTAACTCTCAAAAATATTTCAAATTTAGCTAAATATTTTTTCAAAAAACATTTAGCTAAGTACTTGTTTTCAAATGCTAAGTTTTGCTTAAAACTTAAAAGTATTTTCCAAAGCATTTTCAAAATTTTATCAAAACAATTCTTTTTTGAAAAACTAAGTCTTTTTAAGGTTAAATACTTAACAAAACTATTATCTTCATAAGTTTAGTCAAGTCTTTGATAAAAGTAAAAATCTTAGCTAAACCAAGTCTTGATCAAATTTTGTGTTTACTAAGTTTATTAAACTCCCTCTTTAAAAACTAAGAATTTAAAGTGCTTTGATGTCACAAACATTTGCTAAGTTACTTTTTAAAGATAAAATAATAATTATCTCAGCTAAAAGTATCTCTCAAACTAAAGAAAGAATTTTGTTTTCAAAATTTATGATAATATGTTTTGATTTCACCTAGCTAAAAGTCTTACAAGAAAATACTTCTAAGCTAAGTGTTTATCAAAGTATGTTTAACCCTCTATTTTTCTATCTTTTTATTTATGAAAAGTTAAGGTTTCTCAAAACAAGCTAAGGCCTACACTCAATTCTTTCTTTAATCTCTCGATTATTTTGATATATGACAAAGGGGGAGAGTATAAAATTCAAAGAAAGTTAAAGAAATTCAAAAATAGTTAAGAACAGAAATCCTTGAAATCTTATTCAAGAGAACTTTTATTAAGGGGGAGCTTTTGTAAGCTTCTATTTAGGGGGAGCTTTGTATGCTGAATTTATGCTTATGCTTATGTCACACTTGTCTTTTCATACTTATGCTATCACTGTCTTTTCTTTATTAACTTTTTTCTTAACTTTGAATTTTTGTTGCCATAATCAAAAAGGGGGAGATTGTTGGTGCGGGAAGCATCCGACAATCGAACCTAGGTTTTGATAATGACAAAGAAATTCAAAGTTAAGATTCCTTATTATCTAACATGCTGAAATAAGATTTAAGGAAAGTCCTAGCTGCGGTTAGGCAAGGTGAAAATCTTAAGGGGTGGTAACCTTAGGTCCTAGGGGTGGTAACCCTAGGTGAAGGAAACCCCTAGGGGCGGTAACCCTAGGTCCTAGGGGGTGATAACCCTAGGTGGAGTAAAATCCTAAGGGGCAGTAACCTTAGATCCTAGGGGATGGTAACCCTAGGTGGAGGAAAATCCTAGGGTGCGGTAACCCTAGGTCCTAGGGGGTGGTAACCCTAGGTGGAGAAAAACCCTAGAGGGCGGTAACCCTAGGTCCTAGGGGTGGTAACCCTAGGCAGAAAGTCCAGTCGGTCTAGAGGACCGGGCTGACATCAGGTAATCTCTTCTGAGGGGAGTAGGTGAGGACGCATTCCCCGTAGAGGGAACAGTAGGCATCGGGTCAACCTAGGGTTTCCGGTCGGAAATCTGAACTCAGACCCGGACATTCCGGAGACTGTCAATTATTGTTCTTACTATATCTTATGTGTGCTAACATTGTCTTGCAGGGTATGCTGTTGTTTTGGGACTAACGCATCTTGAAGGTACAAAAAAAACTAACCTTAAGCCTCGGATGAACAGTGCTCGAGGCGCCTCCATGGAGCTTGGAGGCGCCTCGGGTGCAAAGCGGGAGCTGGCTACGAAGCAGTGCTGGAGGCGCCTCAGATGAAGCTGGAGGCGCCTTGGACCATGGCTTGAAGTCGCCATGAAGAGGCTTGGAGGCGCCTTAAAGCAAATAAGTGCGACCAGTTCTGTGCTGATCCACGCATGCGACTCGGGTAGACTAGAGGCGCCTCGTGTAGGATCGAAAAAAATTTAGATATCTCCACAATGACATGATATTGTCCACTTTGGGCCTAAGCCCTTATGGTTTTGCTCTTGGGCTCTACCCAAAAGGCCTCATGCCAATAGAGATATCTTTTCTCTTATAAACCCATGATCTTTCTCATGTGTTTCCAATATGGGACTATGTTTGCAACCTTGCAACCCCAACAATCCCCCCCTCAAACAAAGGACCATCCCCCCCTCAAACAAAGGACCATAGGCTTCCCACGTCCGATCCTCGACCCACCAGGTCTTCCTGCCCCTCGGTCCACCCGACCTACTAGCTAGGACTTCCTTGCCTAGTCGCAACTAGGACTTTCTGCCTGGTGTCTGGTCCTCTTGATCCGAACATAGGAGCCCCCACTTTCTTTGTTCGAGGTCAATATTGTACCCACATGGCTCAATCAGACCATAGCTCTTGTGCACAGTCGGCGGTTAAACCTTCTGGCAGTCCGGGCTCTGATACCAATTGTTGGATCGAAAAGAATTTAGATATCTCCACAATGACATGATATTGTCCACTTTAGGCCTAAGCTCTCATGGTTTTGCTCTTGGGCTCTACCCAAAAGGCCTCATGCCAATGGAGATATCTTTTCTCTTATAAACCCATGATCTTTCTCATGTGTTTCCTATATGGGACTATGTTTGCAACCTTGCAACCCCAACAGTTTCTTCCCCTTTCAAAGGGAGGAGGCTCTCCCTTTTGGGGAGATTCAACTTGAGGCTATTCTTCATCTTCTCCAGCTTTGTTCCAGCGATCCTAAGCCATGTCCACCTCCGTATCGACTCCAGAAGCTAAGGATTGGTTCCGAGGATCACTCATCGTTTCTATATAAGCATTTCTATTGTCTCTTCTCGTTGGGGATTGAAATGTTTGTAATCTCTTTGTCTTCAGATCTCTATTTTTGTACTATGGAGTAGATTCATTGTTCTAGGATTATCAAGAGAAAGATCCAAGTTTCACACCAAAGGCCTAACTTGTTATTATTGTGGCAAAGATTTTTACAATAAAATAGTGTGCCTATTTTGAAGCAAGATCAAAAAGCTAGAACTGTCCATCCTGATCAAATTGAACCTAAGAAGAAGATGGAGGAAAAAATCACTA
Source organism: Zingiber officinale (assembly GCF_018446385.1). Taxonomy (NCBI): domain Eukaryota; kingdom Viridiplantae; phylum Streptophyta; class Magnoliopsida; order Zingiberales; family Zingiberaceae; genus Zingiber; species Zingiber officinale. The sequence goes on from NC_055989.1 coordinate 23,213,292, forward strand.
CTACAGTGGTCTCGGAGGATGAGAATATATTTCTTATTGGCAAAGAAAATTATCTGAATGTTGCACTTGATGATTGTATTTGAATAATTGATTCAAGAGCATCATTTCACACTACATCTCATATCTCATGGAGGATTCTTCTCATCATATCAAAAAGGAGATTTTGGTACAGTGAAGATGGGCAACTTTGTTACAAGAAAAATTGTGGGCATTGGAGAAGTCACCTTGATGACTGAGAATGGAAATAAGCTCGTGTTGAAGGAGGTAAGACATGTACCTTAGATGCATCTTAATCTTATCTCAATAGGAAAGCTGGATGATGCTGGAATGATAAGCCAGTTTGGTACTAGCAAATGGAAACTTAGTCAAGGAAATCTTATTGTTGCTCGTGGAAAAAAAGTAAGGATCCCTCTACGTCATATAAGGGAAGACATGCAAAGGGGAGATGAATGTTGCTCAAGATGCAAGCAAAGAATTATGACATCAGAGAAGGCCATATGAGCGAGAAAGGATTAGAGATTCTTGCAAAAGCCCACCTTCAACATATAAAGGTTAGTCACTTGAATCCTGTGAGAATTGTATTGTTGGCAAATAAACCAGAGTATCATGACACCTCAAATGAATGGTCTAGCTGAAAGGTTCAACAAAATAATTACAGATAAAGTACAAAGTACGTTTGTCTCATGCAAAACTTCCTAAGTCATTCTGAGTAGAGACGGTAAAAACTTCTACTGATTTGATCAACTTATCGCCTTCAAGACCTTTGAAAGGTACGATACTAGATGAAGTTTGGTATGATAAGAGAGCTTCCTACAATCATCTAAGTATTTTCAGGTGTAAAGCTTTTGTTCACATTCCGAAAGATAAAAGAGCAAAGCTTGATGCACAGGGGAAGGAGTGCATATACCTGGGTTCACCAAGAGATGAACTTGGTTTCAGACTATCGGATCCTGTTAACAAGAAAGTTATTCGAAGCAAAGATGTGGTTTTCTTTGAGTATCAAACCGTCAAGCAGTCTAAAAAGCCAAAGTTTAACGTTGCTCATGATTAAAGTCCTATTTATTTAGGGGGAGAAACTTCTCAATTAGAGTACCAAATAGAAGAACCTGAACAGTCCGAGCATGTTGATCAGATGATGCCACCTAATCATATTAATGAAGATTAGACAATGGAGAATGAATATGAGAATCAAAAACCTCAAGTGAGATGATCTACAAGAATAAGACAGCCATCAAGAAGGCATTTTTCAGATGAATATGCTAATCTTACTGATGAAGAGGAACCTCAAAGTTTTGAAGAAACAATAGATATGAATGACAAAGAAAAATGGCTACAAGCTATGAATGAGGAGATTCAGTCCTTGAAGGAGAACTAGACGTATGATCTGGTTGAATTGCCAAAAGGAAGAAAGGCGTTGCAAAACAAATGGGTGTTCAAGCTCAAGAGTGAAGAGAACAACCCAAACCCCAGGTACAAAGTACAAATTGTTGTCAAGGGGTGCAACTAAAAGAAAGGCATTGATTTTGAAGAAATCTTCTCACCAGTTGTAAAGATGACATCTATTAGAGCAATTCTTGTTCTAGCTGTCCAATTTGACTTGGAGATTGAACAGTTCGATGTCAAAACAACATTCTGACACAGAGATTTAGAGGAAGAAATTTATATAAAGAAACTAGAAGGTTTTGAAGAACTAAGCAAAGAACACTTAGTGTGCCATTTGAAGAAAAACCTATATGGTTTGAATCAAGCTCCAAGACAATGGTACAAAAAATTAATCTCTTCATGGCCCAACATAATTTCAAGAAGACTTCCGCAGACCTTTGTGTGTTTGTGAAGAATTATGAAAATGGTGAGCTCATCATTCTTTTATATATGTTGATGATATGTTGATTGTTGGTAAGGACAAAACAAAAATTGTAGCAATTAAGAAGGCATTGAGCAAGTCTTTTGCCATTAAAGACCTAGCTGTCGTGAAGAAGATCATTGGAATGAAGGTCTCCAGAGATCGTTCTAAAAGAATGTTGTGGATATCTCAAGAAGCTTATATTGAGAAGATTCTTGAGAGGTTCAACATACATAATGCAAATCTGTGCAAATTCCACTAGCTGGACACTTCAAGTTGAGCAAATTTCAATGTTCAAAGAATTAAGAAGAGAAAGAAGAAATGAGCAAGGTACCAGATTCATCGTCTGTTGGTAGCATTTGTATGCAATGGTTTGTACAAGAAGACCAGATATTACTTATGTTGTAGGAGTTGTGAGCAGATTCCTATCAAACTCAGGAAAAGAGCATTGGGAAGATGTGAAATGGATACTAAGGCATCTAAGAGGAATTGGCAAGAGATGTTTATGTTTTGGCAATGGAAAACTAATGGTGGCTGGGTACTCAGATATAGATATGGCAGGAGATGTGGACTCTAGAGAGTATACATCGGGTTATTTGATTATTTTTGTAGGGGGAGCTGTTTCTTGGCAGTCTAAACTCCAAAAATGTGTAGCATTATCTAAATATATTGTTGCAGTAGAGATATGTAAAGAGATGCTATGGATGAAGATTTTCCTATGTGAATTAGGACATACTCAAGATGATTATGTGGTGAATTGTGACAATCAAAGTACCATCCATTTAACAAAATATCTCATGTTCCATTCATGTTCAAAACATATTGACATCAAGTATCATTGGATACGAGAAGTGTTGGATGAGAAGAAATTGAAGATTGATAAGATCCATACAGGTTTTAATTGGTCCGATATGATGACTAAGTCGATACCAACCAAGAAGGTTGAAGATTGCTGTGAAAGTTCGGGTATTGTGATGTGTTCCAATTAAGTAAGAAAGGGGAAGATTTGTTGGAATTATTTCTTCCTTAATTATTTTGCATGCCACACCACTATCTTGGAAATCAAGAACCTTAGAAACTCACTCTATTTAATTGATTGTCGAAGTGCTGCCTCGACAACCCCTTTTATATACTGCTGAGGGCACCTCCAAGCATGTCCGAGGTGATGGATCGAAAGCGCTAGAGGGGGGGTGAATAGCGCTCGTGGCTATTTTAACGATTTAAAACACAGAATAGAAACGCAGCGGAAAGTAAAATCAAACACACAGAGACGCAGGTGTTTTACTTCGTTCGGAGCCTATGACGACTCCTACTCGAAGGCTCGCGGTCCTTGACCACTTTCGGTGGGCAACAACTATATATCGGAAAGATTACAATTTGAATTACAATTAATGCAATAAGTAAACTAATACCGACAACAAAAGATCGAAGAGTCTGAGCTTCGGGTTGTCGACGTCGAGTAGTAGCACTTCAAGGTCGTCTCGTTGGCAGCACTTCACAAAAGAAAGCTTAGAATGTGTTGTTGTACTTTGGCTGCACCCTCGACCCTCTTTTTATATGACATTCCGGGCGCCTGGATCCCTTCCGGGCGCCTGGAGTGTGACGTGGCCAACCAACCAGGATGCTCCACGTGGCGAAGTCGCGGCAGGGATAAAGTTTGGTCCCGGGCGCCCGGACCTCCTTTTTCCAGGAACCGCTTCTCTTGCAAAACAAGGTTAGTCCGAGCAATTGCATACCCTGCAAGACAATGTTAGAATCTGATAATTCATAAGTGAGAAAGAGTTGACAGTCTTCGGACTGTCCGAGTCTGACTTTGGATTTCCAACCGGAAACCTTAGGTCGACCCGACGCATACTGTTCCCTCTACGGGGAACGCGTCCTCACCTACTCCCCTCAGGAGAGATTACCTGATGTCAGTCCGGTCCTCCAGACCGACTGGACTTTTCGCCTAGGGTTACCACCCCCTAGGACCTAGGGTTACCGCCCCCTAGGGTTTTTCTCTACGTAGGGTTACCACCCCCTAGGACCTAAGGTTACCGCCCCTTAGGGTTTTCCTCCACCTAGGGTTACCGCCCCCTAGGACCTAAGGTTACCACCCCTTAGGGTTTTTCACCTGCCTAACCACAGCTAGGACTTTCCTGAAACACTCATTCAAACATGTTAGATCACACACTAACTTAACTTTGAATCCTTTGCCATTATCAAAACTAAGGTTCGATCGTCGGATGCTTCCCGCACCAACAATCTCCCCCTTTTTGATAATGGCAACCGCAATTCAATGTTAAGTAAAAAATATACAGTTATGTATAAGCACAAGAAACAAGATAAGCGTGATAGCAAGATAAACATCGCTCCCCCTTAATACAAGCTACCTTTTAAAATATTTTCTTTTAATTTCTCTACTCTTTCTTTGAATTGAATTTCTCTATTCTCCCCCTTTGCCATATATCAAAAATGAGCTAGTTTTGAAAAACTTAATTTTTCAAGACAGAATTCAGCAGTAAACATTTTAACTTAGGCAAGGAGCAAGTGAAAGGTAACACCTTAGAAAAATTTTCAAATAAAATTTTAACTTTAGAAATTTTTAGACAAAATTTTCAACTTCAGAAGTTTTCAAAAATAATTTTCAATCAAAATTTTCAGCTTGAGAAATTTTCTGGAGAAAAATATTCAGGTTTTTAAAGAAAATTTCCAAGGAAGATTTTCAACTTTAAAAAAAAAAATTCAAAGCTTTAAATAATTTTCTAAAAATTTTTAACTTGACGAATTTTCGAAAAGGTTTCAGCTTAAATAACTTTCTAACAAGAGAAAAAAAAATTTCAGAATAGAGGACACTTGAAAATTTGGAGAAAGTTTTGAAAAAGTTGGTTTGAAATGAATTTCAAGAATACTTAAGGCAAAGGAGAAGCGATAGCCTTATTTTTTTTTTTTAATAGCTTACCATTTTTTTTTTAGTAAGGTATCAGAGCCCTAAAGTCCAAGCATGAGTAAAGATTTGTTTTGATCAGGTATCAGATCCCTTAAGTACAGACATGCTTAAACCTATTATTTCCTTCACCAACTGTCTAACCGTTTAGCTACTTGTTGATTGCCTAGAGGGCAACAGTGTTCACTTGGTTAGTCAAGTCAAGTCAATTGATCCAGTTAGATTTGACTAAGGCTGGAAGACTTGATTTGATTACTTTTAATCACGTATTTAACGCCCAGACTCATATTGATGCACAGAAATAAGCATTCTCGCGTCCAGGCTGAACCCTATGCATCTCACACCGTTCTATATTTTACAAACACAATAAAGGTAAACCTAGGTTCTTGTGAGATGCTCTGGCTGAGTCCTGGGGGAACATGATTTCTATGGGGAAATCCTAGGCTAAATCCAACTTTTGAAAGTCTAGTAAAGTGGGGATTTTGAAAAATCAGTTTTGCCTAGAAGTTATAAAAATGAAACGAAACATTAAAAGGACTGAATTGAGAGTATCTATTAGATTAAGGTATAGTCAATCAAGTCAGAAGTAAAACAGTCTATTAGATTAAAAAGTCGACATAGATAAAAGAGTCATAATAGAGCTGCCACATGCTATACTAGAGTCATAATAGAGCTACCACATGCTGTACTAGAGTCATAATAGAGCTACAGTCGGAGCTACTGAGATGATGAGGGAGGTGGTCCGGAACCCAGCGACCGGAGTAGTGTCAGGAGCTCAGTGTGACGAGCCCGATCGTCCTCTCGTAGATCTCGGCGTAGGTCGGAGAGCTCCTGCCGTACGTCTCGTCGTAGGTCGGAGACCTCCTGTCGGACCTCTCGTCGAAGATCGGAGACCTCTCGCCGCATGGCCTGATGAAACTCGGAGCTCTCGTTCTGGAGACTCGACATAGCCCTCTCTAGTCCGGAAACTCGATCAGCTAGAGTGCGGGGTGCTGGGTGTGGTGCTCGAGGTGGTGGTGGGGCAGGAGCAGCCTCCTCAGGAAATAGTGCCAACATGAACTCATCTTGCTCTGCCTCCCCCGCCTGCTGGTGCTGTGCCCCCCTACGCCAGGACATGGTACCCTCATCGTCTATATGGATATTTGCTAGGGAAAAGTTCCTAGCTCCTATGATGTCAAACTCAGTCATGTGGCGGATGTCACCTCCAGTGACATCAATGTGCAATGAGGACATGTAAGCTGTCAGAATGTGACAGTAAGGCATATGTACTCGTCTGCTGGTCACGTATCCAGATGCGTAAATAATAGTGGAAAAGATGTGTAGGCTGATGTCTATGTCTAACCTATGACACAGGGCATAGAGAAGAAAGGAGTAAAATGGACGCATCACGGCAATGTCATGAGTGGTCAGCGGTAGAATACAAAGCACTAGAACCCTATAAAGGGCGTAGTCCTGAATTCTAAGGTTAACTGACCTAAACTGGGTCTCAGTGGGATCACGCTGGTCCTCAAAGAAATACGAATAGATCGTATCGAGGGTAATATGTGAGTAGGGATCTCCAAAAGGTAGCTCCCTAGGAGGATAGCATAAAAAGGTGCAGGGAGACTCTCGTAACCCTAGAAACTCATGAATAGTAGTGGGAGATAATGTGATATCTGTGCCAGCTGCCCTAGTGGTATAGGAGAAGTCGTCTACTTTTACTAGGTTATTGTAAAATTCGGCACATAAACTTATGTTGATTGGGCTGGTGCACTCAACAAGGTTTCGCAACCTATAGTGGTTTATAGCCTCGGAGACTGGAATACAAGAGCGTAGAAAGAACGATCTATCAATACATTTGGTTCTAATGGCCATGTAATTTGTTGACATAAACTTAATCCTAAGTTCGTCGGTGGGAAACCTAGGGTCAATGCTAGGTGTAGAGGGCCCAGCACCAGATTTAGAACGCTTCCTAAATTTCAAACTAATATTACTCTAAGAAATAAACAAACATTATAAGAAATAAAGTTTAGGAGGGGATAGAAATTTTACCGAGGAGCCATTGTAAGAAATTTTAGAATTGACGACCTCGGTTGAGTCACGACTCCATATCAACCGCGAAAAATTTTAATTTTGAAAGTCTTCGCAGGGAAGCTAAAAAGCTTTAAGGAAGACTTGAAGGTGCAAGGGTAGGGGGCGCATCCTGCCCCCTATATATAAGGGAGTCCGGGCGCCCGGACCTATTCCGGGCGCCCGGGGTCGTGTGAGGCGGGGCGCCCAGGTTCTCTGCGGGCGCCCTGAGTCCAAATACCGGGGGCGCCCGCCCTCGGTTTTTGACCCTTGTTTGTTCGTCCCCTTTTTTTTTATGTTTTAATTAACTTAAAAACGTTTAAGTTAATTTGATTTTAAACATGTTTAATTGAGAATTATTTTAAATTAATTCAATTTTGAAATTGTTTAAGTTAATTTAATTTTTAAAAATGTTTAAGTTAAGTAATTTGGAGGATTATATAAATTTTGGTTTGCTTAGTTATCTCACCCGATGTTTGTTTTCAATCAGGGGATCCTATTATTTTGTGAGATGAATTAGTTCAATTTATAGGGTTATGTTTAACTTTATGTTAGATTCGGGTTTAGCTTTGGGTTCAACAAGTAAGCGTTCTTTGGATAAACTTCTGGGCTATGGTGAGTCACAAGGAGCTCATTAAAGTAACCATGCCTTCGAGGTTTCCCAAATAGTCCTACCCATTGAGCTTAATACTAAACCTTGGTCTAAGTAGTTAGGATCCATTTAAGGGTAGCTTCGGTTAGTTCCACTTGGCCAAATGCACCAGGTCGAAGCCATATCTTCCTAGACATGCGATGCCCAAGTTTTTCCAACGTACTATCATCCAAAAACTTTACCAGTACTGTGCTTCAAGTTAAAATTTAACCCTTTTTAATCTATCCTTATTTACCCATCCAGGTAATCTACTCTTATTTACCCATTTCGGGTAGATTAAGTTCGGTTACCCTGTCGGGTAAATAGATTTCGGAGTTGCCAGCTATTCTGGACCCTCCTTGATTAATAATTAATTTCGAATTTTGAATTTGAGTTTTAATTACGAATTTTGAATTTGAATTTTAAGTTTTAATTACGAATTTTGAATTTGAATTTTAAATTTTAATTACAAATTTTGAATTTGAATTTCAAATTTTAATTACGAATTTTAAATTTTAATTACAAATTTTGAGTTTGAATTTTAAATATTAATTACGAATTTTTTATTTGAATTTTAAATTTTAATTACGAATTTTGAATTTGAATTTTAAATTTTAATTATGAATTTTGAATTTGAATTTGAATTTTAAATTTTAATTACGAATTTTGAATTTGAATTTTAAATTTTAATTACTAATTTTAATTTGAATTTTAAATTTTAATTACGAATTTTGAATTTGAATTTTAAATTTTAATTACGAATTTTTTGAATTTGAATTTTAATTACGAATTTTGAATTTGAATTTTAAATTTTAATTACGAATTTTTGAATTTAAATTTTAAATTTTAATTACGAAATTTTGAATTTGAATTTTAAATTTTAATTACGAATTTTTGAATTTTAAGTTTTAATTTTAATTATTTTTCTGCTAGCTCCCCCTGGATCATAGCCTCGATAAGGTTTATCGAGGTAATGTATTTGATCCTTAGGAATCCAGTAATGTCCAAGTCCTACCTGATTGATCAGATTGGACTTGGCAACCCAAGCTTGGACTGATTTACTATTTGGTTTGTTTATTAAGGATAGGTAAGATTTATATTTCTTTTTATATCCTAGTCCAGTTCTATTGTAGATTGCCCTTTGAGTTCCAAGAATCAAGTCAAGATTCTTGGATCCCAAGGAAAATCGCTCTAGGGTTGTTTTCAAATCCTTGACTTGACTTTTCAGATTGGAATTCTCTTCCTCAAGTTTTTGAACTTGAGTTGAGGTTCCAGTCTGAACTTGATCAGTTAAGGATTCGTTGTTAGGCGTTTCTTTAAGGAGTGTTACCTCCTTTAGAAGCGCTTTGATTCGAATCTTGGACTTAGCTACTTTATGCATTAAATAATTAATTAAACTATATAAACGACTTTTACTTACAGAGGGGTTCGGCCCTTCGGAAACGGATGCGGATCCGTGGCTTCTCTCGGACTCGGCTTCCGATTCGTCCTCACTTCCGGATCCGTTGGTGTAGTCCCCCGTCAAGGCGAGAAAGTTCGTCTGCTCCAGTTCTTCGTGGATTCCTCGGAAGAAGACTCGTCCCATGTTGCCTTCAATGCCTTCTTTCTTTGTTGGTTTTCATCCTTCGATTCGGCAATTTGCCTTGATGTGACCCTTCCGATTGCACCCTTACTTCAAATTTAACCTTCGAGCTTGGTTGGGCTTCTTTAGACCGAATGACCTTTACGAGATCCTTTTGTCAAGCCCTTCTTTTGCGAGCTTTACTAAGTTGACTATTTGGTTGTAAGTTCATCGCCGTCTTCGAGTCCGGTTCTTCTTCCACTCGGGTTCGTTCTTCGCTTGATCTTTAACTCACGCGATCTTCCTGCTCGCAACCAAAGCCAACCCTTTCTCGATTAGTCTGTTCGTGAAGTTCAAATTCTGTAAAAAGTTCATCTAATTTAATGGTAGATAAGTCCTTGGAGACCTTGTAGGCATCTACCATGGATGCCCACAAGGTGTTCCTTGGAAAAGCGTTTAGAGAATACCTTATGATGTCCCGGTTGTCTACCTTCTGTCCAATTGTATGAAGACCATTGAGCAGATCTTGAATCCAGGCATGGAGTTGGGCAGCTGTTTCACCTTCCTGCAATTTGATATTAAATAATTTATTAAAAATTAAGTATCTTTTACTTACTTTGGTGTCGGATGTCCCTTCATGAAGTTCAATTAGCTTCTCCCACAGTTCTTTGGCACTGTTGAAGGGGCCGACGCCGTTGAGTTCTTCTTTTGATAGGCCACACTGGAGGGTGCAGGTTTCCTTGGCATTAGCTTCCACTTTCTTGATCAAAGTTGCATCCCAGTCCTCGTACGGTAGTGGTTTGTCGGCGCTGTCAGATGGTAGTTTGAATCCGGTTTTGACAATCATCCAGACTTCAAAGTGAGTCTGGAGATATGCCTCCATCCGACCCTTCCAGTACCCGAAGTCGTCTCCGGTAAATAGCGGAGGGCGGGCTGTACTGTAGCCTTCTTGAAGGGTCATTTCAGATTAACCTAAAAAAAACAACCAACAAAATGTCCCAGGACTTGGTCCTGGCTTAGTAGTGCGGTAGGAAAAAAATGGATCACGAACTCGGGTGGTGTTGCACCAATTCCGAGAAAAATCGATTCGAGGGAAAAAGAATTAGAATATAGCTATGAGGCTAAATTCTAATCGACTCCGAAAAATAAAAAAAATACCACGAAAAAAATATTTTGAATGGTGGTTGCACCGATTCAAAATGACCCCGCTCTGATACCAATTGATGGATCGAAAGCGCTAGAGGGGGGGTGAATAGCGCTCATGACTATTTTAACAATTTAAAACACAGAATAGAAACGCAGCGGAAAGTAAAATCAAACACACAGAGACGCAGGTGTTTTACTTCGTTCGGAGCCTATGGCGACTCCTACTCGAAGGCCCCGCGGTCCTTGACCGCTTTCGGTGAGCAACAACTATATATCGGAAAGATTACAATTTGAATTACAATTAATGCAATAAGTAAACTAATACCAACAACAAAAGATCGAAGAGTCTGAGCTTCGGGTTGTCGACGTCGAGTAGTAGCACTTCAAGGTCGTCTCGTTGGCAGCACTTCACAAAAGAAATCTTAGAATGTGTTGTTGTACTTTGGCTGCACCTTCGACCCTCTTTTTATATGACATTCCGGGTGCCTGGATCCCTTCCGGGCGCCTGGAGTGTGACGTGGCCAACCAACCAGGATGCTCCACGTGGCGAAGTCGCGGCAGGGATAAAGTTTGGTCCCGGGCGCCCGGACCTCCGGGCTCCCGGACCTCCGGGCGCCCGGACCTCCTTTTTCCAGGAACCGCTTCTCCTGCAAAACAAGGTTAGTCCGAGCAATTGCATATCCCTGCAAGACAATGTTAGAATCTGATAATTCATAAATGAGAAAGAGTTGACAGTCTTCGGACTGTCCGAGTCTGACTTCAGATTTCCAACCGGAAACCCTAGGTCGACCCGACGCCTACTGTTCCCTCTACGGGGAACGCGTCCTCACCTACTCCCCTCAGGAGAGATTACCTAATGCCAGTCCGGTCCTCCAGACCGACTGGACTTTTCGCCTAGGGTTACCACCCCCTAGGACCTAGGGTTACCGCCCCCTAGGGTTTTTCTCTACCTAGGGTTACCACCCCCTAGGACCTAAGGTTACCGCCCCTTAGGGTTTTCCTCCACCTAGGGTTACCGCCCCCTAGGACCTAAGGTTACCACCCCTTAGGGTTTTTCACCTGCCTAACCGCAGCTAGGACTTTCCTGAAACACTCATTCAAACATGTTAGATCACACACTAACTTAACTTTGAATCCTTTGCCATTATCAAAACTAAGGTTCGATCGTCGGATGCTTCCCGCACCAACAGAAACCCCCTTATATAGAGCAGGGCATGCAGCCGTGTGGTGTCACACGGACTCACAAGTCTTGTTCTCAGTGAAGGTGACACGGTCGTGTAGATCTACACGGTCATGTTTTGCTACAACTCTGGATGGCTTACACGGTCGTGTGACTCACACGGCCAGGCCATTCTTGACTTCTGGAAACCTTGCATGGTCGTGTGACACATATGGCCTAAGCTTGCTTTCACTCTGGAGTCATTGCATGACCGTGTAGATCTACACGGTCGTGTGCTGGAAAAGCTGCTGGGATGGCACGGCAATGTGGATCCACACGGTCATGTCATCCTCCTCCTCTGGTAAAGCTACACGGCCTATTTGCACCACACGGCCAAGGTCATTTTCCTCTTTACTTCCATGGCATGGTCGTGTGGCTCACATGGTCAGTGCTATCTTCCTTCCTTTGTTGATAGGATTGACCACGAACATCGTTTCCTCTCCACATTCGACTCCTGTAAGTAAAAAATACACAAGAGCAGATCTCCGAACAAAGAAGAGGAATTATGCTGAAAGTAAGACTAAGAGTATGAAAGTGCATAGACAAAGTATGCATAAAATATATGAATGTGTGTCAAAATATGCTAAGTAAGTGTATATAATTTACGCACATCAGCCACCTCTAGGTTGTGTAGCATTAGGAGCTCACATTCGCTCTCTCAGATGATTTTGGGCCATTCTGCCAAACCAAGGAGTAAGTAGATGAAGAGAAGAAAGAATAATTGGAGCGTTAGAATGAGGAAATAGAGTTGGCATTGCATCCCTTTAAAGGGAAAATATGTGTTGGTTATTTATGACTAGTCACATCAAGGAAAAGACGTGGATTTGGATCAATGTTGGGTCTTGGAATGGGTTCGATCATAGTTCTCTAGGTCTATCGACGTGACGCTGGTCTTAGAGAAATAGCTTCTGTTGGAGTGTATACTAAAAGCCTAGCTTTTATATAAACATTTATAAGAATCACATTGGTCAAGTGTCTACATTTATACCAAATATAGATGTTCAATTAATTTATATTGTAGATAACATAGTGTGTGGTGTCACACACAGAAGATTGTGTTATCGGTTCTTTATAAATTATAAACAGTAGCTCACGACTAAGATGGAAAGGAACAAACCATTGGAATAGTCGTAGTGTAATTAGGCATTAGTTTATCTTGACTAACAAATTATACTAGTACACTTTAAGTGTATTGAGAAGGACCATTTAATGTAAGTTCTTTTTATACTGATTTAATAAAAGAACTAGACCTTAGTTATTATGGAAGTGTGTGATCTTAATCCTAATATAATAACAAGCACATATATTTAATATTTATTTCTTTGACTTATCAAAGGGTGAGATTTAGTTCGATAAATCAAAATGCCCGATAAGTTGGGAAATGACGTTACTTATAGTGTGACTTGTTAATTATAAAAGGAAACTGTGTCCTAGTAATCTAGGTTGATAATGTCCCCAAGAGGAGCTCATAAAGATTGTCATGTTAAACCCTATAGGTGGACTTAGTCTGACATGACGATAAGGTTGAGTGGTACTACATTTGGACTAAGATATTAATTAAATGAGTTGTCAGTAACTCACTTAATTAGTGGACATTCGACATCTTAAACACAGGGAGACTAACACACTCATAATAAGAAGGAGCCCAAAAATATAATTTGGGATTGGTGCGGTAGTTCAATAATAATTCTTTAGTGGTATGAATTATCATTGATGAAGTTAAGTTGTGTGTTCGGGGCGAACACGGGAAGCTTAATTTCATCGGGAGACCAAAACCAATTCCTCCTCTCGGTCCCTATCGTAGCCTCTTATATATAGAGATTTATACCTACCACATACCCACTTTCTTACCCATCCTAATGGGGCCGGCCAAGCTAGCTTGGAACCCAAGCTAGGGCCGGCCAAGACCAAGTGGATGAGCTAAGTTGGTGGCTGGCCAAAGCTTGGGTCCCAAGCTTAGGTGGTCGGCCACTAGAAAATTAAAAGGAATTTTTATTAAAATTATTTCTTATGTGGATATCATGGTTTTAAAAGAGAGTTTAAAATTTAAATCTTTCCTTTTATAGCTTTCTACAAAAGATTAAGAAAAGATTTGAAATCTTTCCTTATTTGTAGATTGAAAGGAGATTTTAATTTTGAGAAAATTTTCCTTTTTAACCATGTTCATGATTTAAAAGAAAGTTTAAAAATTAAATATTCTCTTTTATTAGTTTCTACAAAAGATTAAGAAAAGATTTGATATCTTTCCTTATTTGAAAATTGAAATGAGATTTTAATTTTTAGAGATAACTTTCCTTGTTAGAAATTATCCACATGTTTAAAAGAAAGATTTTAATTTATAAAATTTCCTTTTTACTAACCAATCATGAAGGGATTAAAATTATTGAAATTTTTTATAAATTTCTGGAAATAAATTAGGAAGTTTTAATTCTTGTTTTAATTAAAACTTTCCTTGTTTTGGGGAGAAAGTGGCCGGCCAAGAAATTTGGAAAAAGAAAATTGATTTTTAATTAATTAATGTTTTCTTTTTCATGGCAAAAGAATTAAGGAAGTTTTTATTAAAATTTCCTTATTTGCCAAAACCAAGGATTATAAAAGAGGGGGTAGAGGTGCCTTAATGGCTAACGACTCTATTCTTTTCTTCCTCTCTTTTCTTCCTTGGTGTGGCCGGCCCTAGGGTCTCCTCTTCTCCTTCTTTTCTCTTCCTCCTTTGTGGCTGGCGGCATCAACTTAAGGGAAGTCCATGGTGGCCGGTTCTAGCTAGGAGAAGGAGAGAAAGAAGGCTTCGTTTCTAGCATCCCTTGGAGCTTGGTGGTGGTGGTCGGACCTTTACTTCTCATGGAGAATTAATGGTGGTCGAATCTAGCTTGGAGAAGAAGGAGCTTGGTGGTTCTCATCTCGGAAGATCGTTGCTCACACAACGTCCGAGATAAGAAGAGGAATACGATAGAAGATCAAGAGGTCATTAAAGTTTACAAAGCAAGGTATAATTAGTAATTAATTTCCGCATCATACTAGTTGTATTTCTTTTGTATGAATTCCAAACATAAGAGGCATTAGATCTAGTTTTTCGAATTAGTTTTTCGAGTTTGTGTTTTCTTCTTTTTCGAATTTGTTATTCGATTGTTCTTTTTGGTTAACCTAGAGTTATTTAAGGAAATTAAATATTAGCTTTCCTTAAAAGGCTTTGTCTAGGCGGTGGTGGTTGCTCCCATATCCAAGAAGGTCATGTGCCTCGCCATGTAGTCCTGGAAGCCAATTTTGGAAATTAATATTTAATGAAATTAATAACATAGGTGGATTTGAATCAATAGTGTTAAGTTCCGCTCGCGATTCAAATTTAAACCATTAAGAACAGATAAGTTAAATTTGGAATCAATGATGTTAATTTCCGTCTGCGATTCCTAATTTAACTTCTAAAGAACACAATAGGTTATTTAAGGAAAGGTTCGACACTTGTACAAAAAATTTTGTATAGTAGAACCGGTACGTTTTCCTAGGACTAACCAACAATTGGTATCAGAGCTAGGATTTTCTTTTGTGTGTTAAGAATTCAAATAGGTTATGCACATGTCATACATAATTTAGGCAGGATAATAGTAGGATGTGCTAACTCTTTGGTTGCAGGTTCCAACTATTATGGCTTATTGATGTTGTGTGTGATTGGACCCTTGGACATGTCAAGGGCAATATTTTATGTGTGCATGATTGTATGTAACTAATACAGTAGGAGCTGTATTAGCCCTAGGATTTTAGAATTTTATTTTCGATCTAGATTACATGCACATTCCCTCGTGGAATATAGGATCGATATATGTAAAATTCTATTTTTGTCACGGATCGGATTCTTGCGAGGCGTGGTACTTTTGGAGCACCAAAGGTGCAGCGGAATAAGAAGCAAGATGGATGCGACGACTCGACCCGATGGCGGTGGCTAAAGATGGCAGCAGCTAGGGTTGGAGCACATGGAGGACAGTAATAGAAAAAGGCCATAATAGTTCGAAAATAATTTCCATATTTATTGCTTTTATTTACTGTGATGTGTGTGAATGCATATGATGTATGCTAGGATAGTTTAAAATTCCTCATTTTAAATAACTAAGTGGGAGAGGAATTTATTTTAATAAATTCCACGGTCTCCATTACTGGTTTGTAAGTGATGCAAACAAACTTGCGAGTTGGCTCTGAGTGCCTTCCTCCATATCGGATGAGTTTGTTTGCGGATCACTAGATTAAACTTTCATTTAGGATGACTATAGGAAATTAATTAAGAGCGTGTGATCTTCCCCATCGGAAGGGGCACAATCTTTTTAATGGACTTAGTGTCAAGTAATGGTATACACTTAGGCACGTCTAATAGTATCCTCCTCATCGGAGTCACTGCTATTATTTGTGTGACCAAAGGAAAACCAACTATTAATTTGTCAAAAAGATTTATTGACAAGATAATTAATGGGTAAAACCCTCCTCTTACAAATGTTCGAATTTGTATATGTCCACACTATCATGGCATGCAAAATTCCCGGTGTTTGAGGTGTTGGTGAATTTAAATAATATTGTTTGAGGAATCAATGTTATTTTAAATTCAAAGTTTTGACCAAAATATTTGATCAAAGATAGAACAACTATTAATTTTATTTGTCATAAAGTTAGAATGACGAGATAATAAAATTAATAGACAAAATCTCTTTTTGTATACGTCCACACTATCGTGGCATACAAAATTCACAGGGATTTTAAAGTGTTGGTCTTGACCAAATATTTTTGTGATTCTTAGGATTTTAAATGTTTGTCAATCCCCTAGTTGTTATACTATAGAATAGACTTAGTAGTCCCAATTGTAATGATTGGAAAACTTGGACATTAAGGTAGACTGTCCTCTCAGAACTGAGAACAATAACAATGTATTTTATTAGTTGTTGAAACATATTTAGTGGTGTTATCTATCGGTACCTGGTGTGTAGATACAGGAACCACTGATTATGTCTGCAATTCATTGCAAGGGTTCCAAAAAATCTGACAACTATATAAATCACCGTCCATATGGACATTGCTGTAAAAGTAGCAGCTGTTGCAGTGGGAGATGTTTATCCTTTGATAGGAATAAAATATGGATTTTCAGAAATTGTTTTTACATACTAAGTTTAGAAAGAACTTGATTTCGGTTTCTAAACTATTAAAGAATAAATATTCTATCTATTTTGATAACAAACTTGTTATCAAGAAAAATAGGGAAGTTATCTGTTCTGGTAGGTTGGTTGACAATTTATAATCCAATAACTCCCACAATGCAATAAATGGAAATTAATAACATATTTTCTAACTTTAATAAGAGAAAGTAACCTTCGGAAATGAACCAATCATATTTTTAGCATCTAAGGCTAGGTTATATTAACTTGAGTAGGATTCAAAGGATAATAACCAATGAACTCCTGGGTTCATTGGTAGTGGAAATCTTTCCAACCTGCGAGTCTTACTTGGAAGGAAAAATAACCAAGAAGCTTTTAAGTCTAAGGGGTATGGAGCCAAAGATATGTTGGAATTGGTTCATTCTGATTTGTGTAGACCTTTGACTATTCAGACAAGAGGTTGTTTCGAATATTTCGTCTCTTTTATAGACGACTATTCGAGATAAGGATACATTTACTTGACGCACCACAAGTCTAAGTGCTTTGATTAGTTCAAAGAGTAACTAGGCTGATGTGGAGTAACGTCAAAGTAAAAGTATCAAGTCACTACGGTGAAATCGTAGTAACGAGTACCTCTTAGGAGAGTTTAGGAGTCACTTATCAGAAGTCGGGATTTAATCCCAACTAACTGCACCTGGTACACCCCAACAGAATGGTGTAGTAGAAAGAAGGTATAAGGCTTTTATAGAATAATTAGATTGATGATGAGTTATTCAGAAATTTACCAAATTCGTTCTAAGGATATACACTGGAAACGGAATTGAATACAGTACCTTATAAGTCAGAACTCTCTACTCCCATAGAATTACAGATTGGGTGTAAGCGTAGTCTGAAGCATATTCGGATTTGGGTGGTCTAGCACATGAGAAACACTGATAAGTTGGACATGAGTTCACTTGTTTGTGAGTTATCCTAGAAAAATGAAAAGAGGTTTATAGTCCTTCAAATCGGAAGGTCATTGTTGGCACCAATGCCTGATTTTAGAAAAGGACTATACTATGAACCACAAGGCCATGAGTAAAAATTGTTCTTAAGGAAATTAAAGGACACGTCTAATCTAGTACCAACTGTACAAGATGAAATATCACAAGAAACTGCAACACGTATCACAAATGATACACAATTACAGAAAGTGTCTTGTCATAGTGGGAGGGTTGTTAGGCAACCTATAAGATTCATGCTTTGGGAGAGTCTTTGGACTTGATCCCTGGTGGACGTGAACCTGATCCCCGGACATATGATGAAGCACTCCAAGATAAAGATGAAGTATCTTTGCAAAGAGCAATAAATACAAAATTAGAATATATGTATTCTAATAGATTCTGGGAGCTTATAGAATCACCTAATGGTGTAAAAGTCATTGGGTGAAAATAAGTCTACGATAGAAAAAAAGGATAGATGGGAAAGTGGAAACTTTCAAAGCAAGGCTTGTTGAAAAAGGGAAACCTTTTAACGGTAGTCATGCTTAAGTCTATCCGGATTCTTTTATCTATTGCTGCTCATATAGACTATGAGATTAGGTAAATGGATGTCAAGACAGCTTTCCTTTATGGAAGTCTTGAAGAATGCATCCATATAAAGCAACCAGAGAGGTTCATTGCAAAGGGCAAAGAGCATCTAGTATGTAAGCTCAATCAGTCTATGGACTGAAGTAAAGCTTCAAAGTCTTGGTTCATTCGGTTTAATGAAGTAATCCAGTCTTATGGATTTAGTTACCGGATAAGTCTTGTATATACAAGAAGTGTGATGGAAACGTGGTGGTATTTCTTGTACTATACGTAGATCACATTTTTGATAGTTGGAAACAATATCAAGGTGTTATCGGAAGTAAGGGTATGGTTGTCCAAGCAATTTGTTATGAAGGACTTGGGAGAGTGAGCACATATTCTTGGGATCAAGGATCGCAAGGAAAAGAATGTTGTGCTTATCCCAAGCTTCATACAATGAGCTCATTTTAGCATGCAAAACTCCAAGAAAGGTTTTTCTACCTTTTAGACATGGGGTGGCTTTATCTAAAGAGATATCTCCGAAGATATCAAAGGAGATAAAGGGCATGAAGGTAGTTCCTTATGTTTCGACTGTAGGAAGGCTAATGTATGCTATGCACTAGACCGGATATCTGTTTTACCGTGAGAATGGTTAGCAAATATCAAAGTAACCCAGGACAGGGACATTGGACTGCTGTGAGAGCATTATGTTGAAATACCTTAGAAGGACTAAAGATTATATGCTAAGTTTACCAGTCAGATGATTTGCTCCCTCTGAGTTACATGGAACCGGATTTCCAATCAGATAGGGATAATAGTAAGTCAACCTCGGGGTTTTGTGTTTACTTTAGGAGGTAAAGCCATAACTATGGAGGAGTGTTAAGCATTGGTGCTTTCTCAGACTCCGCTATGGAAGCTAAGTATATGGCAGCCTCTGAGGTAATCATAGAAGTTGAATGGCTCAGTAACCTCAAGATAGACTTAGATATGATTTCTTGTTTGTCCAAAAAATTATTACAATTTTGTGATAATGGTGGTGCAGTAGTAAACTCAAAGAAATCATAAGTCCATAAGGCAAGTAAATACAATAGAGCGCTAGTACTACCCAATACGAGATTTCGTATAATGAGGAAAAGTTGTTGTCACCTAGATTGCATCAGATGATAACCTGGAAGATCTTTTCACTAAGGTCCTTGAGGCAAGAGCTTTTGATGGGCATGATAAAGATTTGGGAATCAGATGTATGGCAGCATTTATGGTAGCATAGTCTTTTAGTATAAGTGGGAGATTGTTGGAGTGTATACTAAAAGTCTAACTTTTGTATAAACATTTATAAGAATCACATTGGTCAAGTGTCTACATTTATTCCAAATGTAGATGTTCAATTAATTTATATTGTAGATAACATAGTGTGTGGTGTCACACACAGAAGATTGTGTTATCGATTCTTTATAAATTATAAACAGTAGCTCACGACTAAGATGGAAAGGAACAAACCATTGAAATAGTCGTAGTGTAATTAGGCATTAATTTATCTTGACTAACAAATTACACTAGTACACTTTAAGTGTATTGAGCAGGACCATTTAAGGTAAGTTCTTTTTATACTGATTTAATAAAAGAACTAGACCTTAGTTATTATAGAAGTGTGTGATCTTAATCCTAATCTAATAACAAGCACATATATTTAATATTTATTTCTTTGACTTATCAAAGGGTGAGATTTAGTTCGATAAATCAAAATACCCGATAAGTTGGGAAATGATGTTACTTATAGTGTGACTTGTTGATTATAGAAGGAAACTGTGCCCTAGTAATCTAGGTTGATAATGTCCCCAAGAGGAGCTCATAAAGATTGTCATGTTAAATCCTATAGGTGGACTTAGTCCGACATGACGATAAGGTTGAGTGGTACTACTCTTGGACTAAGATTGTAACGCCCGAAAATTCTCAAAATAATTATTAGAAATATCCTAGTATTTTTCTGGAATTTTAGGATAATTTAATGGAATTTTTAGATTAGCGGAAGTAGCAAAAATAAATAGAGAACGAAAATAGCCTACGCGGGAATTGAACCCGAGACCTATTGGGTCCTACGACTTATAGCGAACTCCAGTAACCAAGTGAACCCAGCAGGGCCGTGCTGAAAGAAAAGGAAGGCAATTAAATTTATATTAAAGTTGGGCGAAATTACCCACTTAATATAAATAGAGAATTAATAAGTGAAGAGTTATTTTTAACGTAACTTTTCTCCTCCTCACCCTAACCTCACGCCGCCCCCTCCCTCTTCTCCTTCTTCTCTCGGCGCCAACCACAAGCACACCTAGGGTTCCGTCCCTAGGGCCATAGGAGTACTTTCCGGCGACGACTCCGACACGAGGACGCTCCCCTCCGCGAGAGGAACGCATAGACGCGAGTAGATCGTCGAAGAGATCTCTTCTCCGGAAAACCTAGCGATTAGATTTGTAAAAAAATCCGAACAAGAGGTAAGAAACCCCTCACCTGTAGTATAAGTAGCTTTCGTATGAATTTTAAGCTTCGGTTTAGTAGTATGTAGACTTTCGGCACAAAGGATGTGAACTAGCGCATACCAAGTGTTCGAATAAATTGTTAGCGCAGTTAAAATGCAACTTAGGCATTTTATTAGCTTAGATAAAGGAAATAGAAGCATTTTCACAACTTATTTAGTCTTGCTACAGCTCTTATAGGACTAGATGTCCAATGGGTGGGCTCCCACAGTCGCCTCTAGGTTCAGACAACCTAGCTCTAGGTTCAGATAACCTAGAAAGAGAAAGACAAGTAATAATTAGATATGTTCAGTATTTTATTTTCTCAGTGGCACTGTACGGGATTAGATATCCATTGGGTTGGGCTCCCATAGTCGTCCCTAGGTTCAGCTAACCTAGTAAACCCTACTAGATTTGGAATTTGCAACCCCGGGTTTAGTTAGGGATGCGCTCACAGCAAGTACAGTTGTCGGGCCCAAACAGCAACATGATTATGTATTTTCACTTATTATATATAGTTTTCAAACTCTCACAAGATTGTTATGTGAATGCAGTATAGCTTCAGCATTAGCTTAGCTCAGCTTTCTGTATCAGATTAGTTTTCCTATTGATACAACATGATAGTTTATAATTAGCTTTATTTCCATGATCAGTTTTGTTTCTATGTGTTGTATGTCATGCCATGCTTAGCATATTCAGTATGTATTTCAAATAGCATGTTTTAAAAACATAATTTGCATCGTATGCATGTTTTGTGAGGTAGATGGTTTCTTACTAAGCTCTCAAGCTTACAGATACTACTTTCCTTATACTGCAGATAAAGGTAAAGGGAAGATGGACTAGTGGAGGCTGGAGGTCAATGCAGTGATGAAGATGTGTGTGGATGGAACTTGGAACAAAGATCTTAGGGAATTTCAGCGAGTTTTGTTTTGAACATTAGAACTTTTTAACATTTTATTATTCCGCACCTTAGTATGTTAAATGTCATGAACTAGTAAATTATGCACTCTACCATTCTTAGAACATTAGTTATGTGATGCTAGATTGTGTCCTAGTCATTTTAGAATTTGTATGTGTGATTAAGGCACAAAGCAGTGCTGAAATCAGACTCCTGTACGAAATCAGAAACCCCAATCGATCGGCCGATCGATTGGAGGCGTCTCAATCGATCAACCGATCGATTGAGAAGTTCATACCGTGAATCGTAAGCTCCTGGATCGATCATCCGATCGATCCGGATGCCTTCTGTCGTGAACAGAAAGCCCTGGGATCGATCATTGGACCGATTGGCCAGTCTGGATCGATCAGCCGATCGATCCAGAATATTGCCCCGAGCACAGTAGCGTGCTGAATCGATCACTGGATCGATCCAACCTAAGTTCCGCATACAGTAGCATGCTGAGTCGATCACTGGATCGATCAGACCATTCCAATCGATCCACCGATCGATTAGGAGGCCTGATAACAGCTGCAAACCCCTTAGTTCAGTTCCTTGACCACGGGGAATATAATATATGACATGAATAGTTTGATTACATCCCTTAGCACATATAGAATAAAGAAATGATAATAGGTTAGCCAAGTTTTAATTAGTATAGCTTCCGCACCTAGACTCAGTGATGGTCATGGATATAGCTTAGCACAGCATATTGTGACGGTCCGGCCTTACAGCCTAGCCAGTAGAAGGTGGGTCGTTACAGAGTGGTATCAGAGCAAAAGTTCCATACTTCCTTCACACACATCAGTATTGAACCTGCAGCTTCCAAGTAAGAAAACCTCTCACTTTGTGATATTTATTGCTTTCATGTTTGTAGATAACTAGAGTATGCTTATCTGTGATAGTAACTAACATGATAGTATTAGCTAGATAAACATGATGCTTTAGTTATGTATGTCCTTTGTTCCTTTAGAAATGGCACGAGGACGCCCAGCTAGAAGGGCACCAGCCACTGAGCCCCAGCATGAGGCAGGCAGTTCAGTGCCTCCCCCAGACCTGACAGCATTAGTGGCTCAGTTACAGCAGCAATTAGCTGAACAGCAACAGGAGATAGCCACCTTAAAGGCTAATCAACAGAATACTCCCACTGTCACCCCGGAACCAAATATAGCAACCCCAGTAGTTATAGAGGTTCCACCAGTCCAGCCTACAGCACCAGTAGCCCCAGCAGCAGCAGAGGCAAAGAGAAAAGCATATCTGATCCAGTGGCAGAGAGTTAAGCCAGAGAACTTCTCAAGCACCAGTGAACCATGGGATGCTCAAGCCGGGTTCAAAACACTGGAGAGTACGATGGAGCTTCTGGACTTGCCAGAGCATGAAAAGGTGAAGTGCGCCTCCTTCTGCTTGACAGGAGATGCACGTATGTCGTGGGAGAGAATTAAAGCGAAGCGCCCAGTGAACCAGATGACATGGGTCGACTTCGAGAAAGAATTCTTCGAGGAGTTCTTTCACATGCGGGTCACAAACCGCCACTACGACGAGTTCACTGAGTTTCGTCAGGGCAACCTATCAGTTGAGGAAGCCGTGAAGAAATTCAATAGACTGGCTCTTTTATGCCCCGAACTAGTCAGCACAGAAAAAGAAAGAGTCCAGTTGATGCTCAAGATGCTGAGGCCGGAAATAGCAATGAACGTGGCTGGCGGCGTTCATAGGCCGCAAACCACCGAAGAATTAGTCAGTAGTGCTCTGACCACCGAGCACTACCAAAACAGTATCAAACAGCAGAAGCAAGTCCTCTCAGAGTCCAAAGGGCAAGGAGGCTCAAGTACTCAGAAACAACAGGGCCACAGCTCCAGCTGGAAAGGGAACCCCAGCAACAAGCGCAAACCAGGGAGTTACCCAAAGGGAGGACCAGCCAGCAAACAGCCTAGTTATCCCAAATGTGTTACTTGTGGAAAATTTCACCCAGGAGTTTGTCGCAAGGGCACACGAGGATGCTTTGAATGTGGACAAGAAGGACATATGGCGAAGCAGTGCCCGAACAAAACTAGTCTTCCTCTACCACAGCCGATTCAGTATGGAGGCCAGCCAGCTCAGTTACATCAGATGCAGGCCGCGTTAGAAGGTCCACACATCAGCTAGGGCAGACTAGAAGCCCCTCCAGCTATGACGAATGCGAGGATCTACTCACTCACCAGTGAAGATGTAGCGAATGCCTCGACAGTTGTTACAGGTCAGATTAGTATTTTACAGCAAAGTGCAACTGTCTTATTCGATACTGGGGCAACCCATTCTTATATATCCAGGGCATTCGCCGAAAGGTTAGCAGTACCCCCAGAGGTTTTCAGTGGTCAGTTTTTGACAATACTACCTTCGGGAGAAATTATGGCATCTATGCAATGGCTTAGAGCTGTGCCAGTCATTATAGCAGACAGAGAGCTGTTTGGCGATCTGATAGTGCTAGATATGGCTGACTACGATGTCATCATGGGAATGGACTTCCTGATCAAGTACGGGGCTTCCATAGAGTGCCGCAAACAGAAAGTCCTATTCCAACCCGAAGCAGGAGTACAATTTGAGTATAGCGGAGAACCAAGGAGAAAAGCCAAGAAGTTTCTCTCAGCCCTAAAAGCACAAAAATTAATGGATTCAGGATGTACGGGATTCCTAGCACATGTAGTCAACACCAGTCAGGACAAGGACCAGCAGCTAGCCGAAGTCCGAGTCGTATGTGACTACTCAGCAGTCTTCCCTGAGGAATTACCAGGCCTAGCACCAGACAGGGAGATTGAATTTGAGATAAAGCTCATTCCCGGTACGAATCCTATCTCCAAAGTGCCTTACCGCATGGCTCCAGCAGAACTGAAGGAACTTCATGAGCAACTACAGGAGCTGCTTAACAAAGGCTTCATACGTCCTAGTCACTCACCATGGGGAGCGCCTGTATTGTTCGTGAAGAAGAAGGATGGGAGCATGCGTCTGTGCATAGATTACAGAGCACTGAACCAAGTCACCATCAAGAACAGGTATCCTCTTCCCAGAATAGATGACCTGTTCGATCAGCTAAAGGGAGCAGCAGTGTTCTCTAAGATAGACCTCAGATCAGGTTATCATCAGGTGAAAGTTAAAGAAGGGGATATACCCAAGACAGCATTCAGGACTAGATATGGACACTACGAGTTTGTGGTTATGCCCTTTGGCGTGACAAATGCTCCAGCTACTTTCATAAACCTGATGAACAGAGTATTTAGGGACTACCTAGATAGATTTGTTATCGTGTTTATCGATGACATTCGTATCTATTCAGGAACTCAGGAAGAACACGCAGAGCACCTGAAAATAGTATTGCAGACCCTTCAGCAGAACCAGCTGTACGCCAAGTTCACGAAATGTGAATTTTGGTTAGACCAGGTGTCCTTCCTGGGTCACATCATCTCGAAGGATGGTATCATGGTAGACCCCAGTAAGATAGAAGCTGTGAGTAACTGGAAAAGACCCAAGAACGCCAGTGAGATCAGAAGCTTTTTGGGACTAGCAGGTTATTACAGAAAGTTTGTAGAGGACTTCTCCAGAATAGCCTCCCCACTGACAGCTCTCACCAGGAAGAACAGAAAATTTCAGTGGACAGAGGACTGTGAGAACAGCTTCAGCGAGTTAAAAAGGAGATTGACCAGTGCTCCCATTTTGACTCTACCAGAAAACACAGACAGCTTTGACATTTATAGTGACGCCTCTAAATTGGGACTAGGAGCAGTACTGATGCAAGATGGTAAGGTGATCACCAATGCCTCCAGAAAATTCAAGGAATATGCGAAGAATTACCCTACTCATGACCTTGAGCTTGCAGCAGTAATGTTCGCTCTCAAAATTTGGAGATATTATTTATATGGAGCTCAGTGCAGAGTGTATACAGATCACCAAAGTCTGAAGTACTTCTTCACTCAGAAGGATCTGAATATACGACAGCGTAGATGGCTTGAGCTGGTCAAGGATTATGACATAGACATCCTCTACCACCCAGGAAAAGCCAATAAGGTGGCAGACGCACTTAGTAGGAAGTCCGATGCTACCTTACTGTCCCTAGCAGCCATGTCACCGCCCCTATAGAAGGAGATCACAGATTTCAGTCTCGAACTTATGGTGGGGCAGCTGTCTACTATGACCTTAGCATCTACCCTACTTGGTGATATCCAGGCAGCTCAGGAACAGGATCCTGAAATTCAGAAAATCAAGCAAGGGATAGTAGAACCAGAAAGTGGAGAGTTCAGAATGGCTAACAGTGGAGCAGTGTATTTCGGGGACAGACTCTGTGTTCCAGATCAGGAGGAACTAAAGAGAAAGATTTTAGATGAGGCTCACAGGACTCCTTATGCGATGCATCCAGGCTCCACCAAGATGTACCAGGACTTGAAGACACGTTTCTGGTGGCCTGGGATGAAAAGAGACATCGCTAGATATGTTAGCACCTGCCTGACTTGTCAGAGGGTCAAGGCAGAACATCAGAGACCAGGAGGAGTTCTGCAGCCTATCCAAATCCCAGAATGGAAGTGGGAAGACATTTCTATGGATTTCATAGTGGGATTACCCAGAACCACGAATGGTTTTGATACCATCTGGGTAATAGTTGACAGGTTAACTAAATCAGCCCACTTCTTAGCTATCAGAATATCCTACTCCATGGAACAGCTAGCTCAGTTATATCTCAAGGAGATCGTCAGACTACATGGAGTCCCACGAACCATTATTTCAGACCGAGATAGTAGGTTCACATCACACTTCTGGGAGTGTGTACAGTCAGCATTGGGCACTAAGTTAAAATTCAGCACAGTTTTCCATCCTCAGACAGATGGTCAGACGGAGCGAGTCAATCAAGTACTCGAAGATATGCTCCGAGCATGTGCCTTAGATTTCAAGGGAAGTTGGTGCAAATATCTGAGTTTAGCAGAATTTACGTACAACAACAGCTATCAGGCCACCATCGGCATGACACCTTATGAGGCTCTCTACGGACGGAGGTGTAGATCTCCAATCTGTTGGTATGAGAGTGGTGAACAGAAAGAACTAGAACTTCACACAGATCTAGTAGCAGATACCACAGCAACTATACAGCAGATCCGCCAGAAGATAGAGACAACTCAGAGCCTCCATAAAAGCTATGCTGATACACGGCGCAGACCCTTAGAGTTTTCAGTTGGGGATTCAGTGTTCCTCAGAGTAGCTCCCATGAAGGGAGTAATGCGTTTTGGGAAGAAGGGCAAACTAAGTCCCAGATATGTGGGACCATACCTTATCAGCAGGAGAGTTGGCAAGGTGGCATATGAGCTAGAGCTACCTCAGGAGATGTCAGCTATCCATAATGTATTTTATGTCTCTATGCTGAAAAAGCATACCCCAGATGCCACCCAGGTGATTGAGCCCCAGTCGGTACGAGTCCTACGAGTCCGCGAAGACCTCAGCTATGACAGTCGGCCTATTCAGATAATAGACCGAGCAGTTAAGAAATTACAGAACAAGGAAGTACCATTAGTGAAAGTAATTTGGCAAAGTCACACAGCAGAAGAGGCAACCTGGGAGACAGAAACTAGTATGAGACAGAAGTACCCAAAGTTATTCTAAGTTCGAGGATGAACTTTTTATAAGGTATGGGGGATTGTAACGCCCGAAAATTCTCAAAATAATTATTAGAAATATCCTAGTATTTTTCTGGAATTTTAGGATATTTTTATGGAATTTTTAGATTAGCGGAAGTAGCAAAAATAAATAGAGAACGAAAATAGCCTACGCGGGAATTAAACCCGAGACCTATTGGGTCCTACGACTTATAGCGAACTCCAGTAACCAAGTGAACCCAACAGGGTCGTGCTGAAAGAAAAGGAGACAATTAAATTTATATTAGAGTTGGGCGAAATTACCCGCTTAATATAAATAGAGAATTAATAAGTGAAGAGTTACTTTTAACGTAACTTTTCTCCTCCTCACCCTAACCTCACGCCGCCCCCTCCCTCTTCTCCTTCTTCTCTCGGCGCCAACCACAAGCACACCTAGGGTTCTGTCCCTAGGGCCATAGGAGTACTTTCCGGCGACGACTTCGACACGAGGACGCTCCCCTCCGCGAGAGGAACGCATAGACGTGAGTAGATCGTCGAAGAGATCTCTTCTCCGGAAAACCTAGCGATTAGATTTGTAAGAAAATCCGAATAGGAGGTAAGAAACCCCTCACCTGCAGTATAAGTAGCTTTCATATGAATTTTAAGCTTCGGTTTAGTAGTATGTAGACTTTCGGCACAAAGGATGCGAACTAGCGCATACCAAGTGTTCGAATAAATTGTTAGCGCAGTTAAAATGCAACTTAGGCATTTTATTAGCTTAGATAAAGGAAATAGAAGCATTTTCACAACTTATTTAGTCTTGCTACAGCTCTTATAGGACTAGATGTCCAATGGGTGGGCTCCCACAGTCGCCTCTAGGTTCAGACAACCTAGCTCTAGGTTCAGATAACCTAGAAAGAGAAAGACAAGTAATAATTAGATATGTTCAGTATTTTATTTTCTCAGTGGCACTGTACGGGATTAGATATCCATTGGGTTGGGCTCCCATAGTCGTCCCTAGGTTCAGCTAACCTAGTAAACCCTACTAGATTCGGAATTTGCAACCCCGGGTTTAGTTAGGGATGCGCGCACAGCAAGTACAGTTGTCGGGCCCAAACAGCAACATGATTATGTATTTTCACTTATTATATATAGTTTTCAAACTCTCACAAGATTGTTATGTGAATGCAGTATAGCTTCAGCATTAGTCTAGCATTAGCTTAGCTCAGCTTTCTGTATCAGATTAGTTTTCCTATTGATACAACATGATAGTTTATAATTAGCTTTATTGCCATGATCAGTTTTGTTTCTATGTGTTGTATGCCATGCCATGCTTAGCATATTCAGTATGTATTTCAAATAGCATGTTTTAAAAACATAATTTGCATCGTATGCATGTTTTGTGAGGTAGATGGTTTCTTACTAAGCTCTCAAGCTTACAGATACTAGTTTCCTTATACTGCAGATAAAGGTAAAGGGAAGATGGACTAGTGGAGGCTGGAGGTCAATGCAGTGATGAAGATGTGTGTGGATGGAACTTGGAACAAAGATCTTAGGGAATTTCAGCGAGTTTTGTTTTGAACATTAGAACTTTTTAACATTTTATTATTCCACACCTTAGTATGTTAAATGTCATGAACTAGTAAATTATGCACTCTACCATGCTTAGAACATTAGTTATGTGATGCTAGATTGTGTCCTAGTCATTTTAGAACTTGTATGTGTGATTGAGGCACAAAGCAGTGCTGAAATCAGACTCCTGTACGAAATCAGAAACCCCAATCGATCGGCCGATCGATTGGAGGCGTCTCAATCGATCAATCGATAGATTGAGAAGTTCGTACCGCGAATAGTAAGCTCCTGGATCGATCAGTCTATCGATCCGGATGCCTTCTGTCGTGAACAGAAAGCCCTGGGATCGATCACTGGATCGATTGGCCAGTCTGGATCGATCAGCCGATCGATCCAGAATATTGCCCCGAGCACAGTAGCGTGCTGAATCGATCACTGGATCGATCCAACCTAAGTTCCGCATATAGTAGCATGCTAAGCCGATCACTGGATCGATCAGACCATTCCAATCGATCCACCGATCGATTGGGAGGCCTGATAATAGCTGCAAACCCCTTAGTTCAGTTCCTTGACCACGGGGAATGTAATATATGACATAAATAGTTTGATTACATCCCTTAGCACATATAGAATAAAGAAATGATAATAGGTTAGCCAAGTTTTAATTAGTACAGCTTCCGCACCTAGACTCAGTGATGGTCATGGATATAGCTTAGCACAGCATATTGTGACAGTCCGGCCTTATAGCCTAGCCAGTAGAAGGTGGGTCGTTACAAAGATATTAATTAAATGAGTTGTCAGTAACTCACTTAATTAGTGGACATTCGACATCTTAAACACAGGGAGACTAACACACTCATAATAAGAAGGAGCCCAAAAATATAATTTGGGATTGGTGCGGTAGTTCAATAATAATTCTTTAGTGGTATGAATTATTATTGATGAAGTTAAGTTGTGTGTTTGGGGCGAACACGGGAAGCTTAATTTCATCGGGAGACCAAAACCAATTCCTCCTCTCGGTCTCTATCGTAGCCTCTTGTATATAGAGATTTATACCTACCACATACCCACCTTCTTACCCATCCTAATGGGGCCGGCCAAGCTAGCTTGGAACCCAAGCTAGGGCCGGCCAAGACCAAGTGGATGAGCCAAGTTGGTGGCCGACCAAAGCTTGGGTCCCAAGCTTAGGTGGCCGGCCACTAGAAAATTAAAAGGAATTTTTATTAAAATTATTTCTTATGTGGATATCATGGTTTTAAAAGATAGTTTAAAATTTAAATATTTCCTTTTATAGCTTTCTACAAAAGATTAAGAAAAGATTTGAAATCTTTCCTTATTTGTAGATTGAAAGGAGATTTTAATTTTGAGAAAATTTTCCTTTTTAACCATGTTCATGATTTAAAAGAAAGTTTAAAAATTAAATATTCTCTTTTATTAGTTTCTACAAAAGATTAAGAAAAGATTTGATATCTTTCCTTATTTGTAGATTGAAAAGAGATTTTAATTTTTAGAGATAACTTTCCTTTTTGGAAATTATCCACATGTTTAAAAGAAATATTTTAATTTATAAAATTTCCTTTTTACTAACATGAAGGGATTAAAATTATTAAAAAAATTTATAAATTTCTGGAAACAAATTAGGAAGTTTTAATTCTTGTTTTAATTAAAACTTTCCTTGTTTTTGGGAGAAAGTGGTCGGCCAAGAAATTTGAAAAAATAAAATTGATTTTTAATTAATTAATTTTTTCTTTTTCATGGCAAAAGAATTAAGGAAGTTTTTATTAAAATTTCCTTATTTTCCAAGACCAAGGATTATAAAAGAGGGGGTAGAGGTGCCTTAATGACTAACGACTCTATTCTTTTCTTCCTCTCTTTTCTTCCTTGGTGTGGCCGGCCCTAGGGTCTCCTCTTCTCCTTCTTTTCTCTTCCTCCTTTCTGGCCGGCAGCATCAACTTAAGAGAAGTCAATGGTGGCCAGTTCTAGCTAGGAGAAGAAGGAGAGAAAGAAGGCTTCGTTTCTAGCATCCCTTGGAGCTTGGTGGTAGTGGCCGGACCTTTACTTCTCATGGAGAATAAGTTGTGGCCGAATCTAGCTTGGAGAAGAAGGAGCTTGGTGGTTCTCATCTCGGAAGATCGTTGCCCACACAACGTCCGAAATAAGAAGAGGAATACGGTAGAAGATCAAGAGGTCATTAAAGTTTACAAAGGAAGGTATAATTAGTAATTAATTTTCGCATCATACTAGTTGCATTTCTTTTGTATGAATTCCAAACATAAGAGGCATTAGATCTAGTTTTTCGAGTTTGTGTTTTCTTCTTTTTCGAATTTGTGATTCGATTGTTCTTTTTGGTTAACCTAGAGTTATTTAAGGAAATTAAATATTAGCTTTCCTTAAAAGGCTTTGTCTAGGCGGTGGTGGTTGCTCCCATATCCAAGAAGGTCATGTACCTCGCCATGCAGTCCTGGAAGCCAATTTTGGAAATTAATATTTAATGAAATTAATAACATAGGTGGATTTGAATCAATAGTGTTAAGTTCCGCTCGCGATTCAAATCTAAACCATTAAGAAAAGATAAGTTAAATTTGGAATCAATGATGTTAAGTTCCGTCTGCGATTCCTAATTTAACTTCTAAAGAACACAATAGGTTATTTA
Source organism: Zingiber officinale (assembly GCF_018446385.1). Classification (NCBI taxonomy): domain Eukaryota; kingdom Viridiplantae; phylum Streptophyta; class Magnoliopsida; order Zingiberales; family Zingiberaceae; genus Zingiber; species Zingiber officinale. The sequence goes on from NC_055989.1 coordinate 23,244,600, forward strand.
AGGAAAGGTTCGACACTTGTACAAAAATTTTTGTACAGTGGAACCGGTACGTTTTCCTAAGACTAACCAACAGCTTCGACGTGCTGCTGCTCTTAGAAAACTAGCACCATTATGCTAACAAAACTTCAAACCATTTGGATTAGTGTTGGAAAAATATTTAAATAGTAATTGAGAGCATATTCTGAATTGTGTGAGTATGAACCCATATAACTTGGAATGAGACCGATCTAACCCCTCTAGCTCCATCAATAGGTTTTTACCGAAACCCATTGATTGATCTAGAGACCTTGGATTTCTAAAATCCTAGTATCGATAGGAAGGGGAGAGTGTGTAGAATTTATTTATGCCCCAAACCTGATTCTGAGTCTCCAATCTAAATTTATGGTCATGTGCTAAGTGGCACATGACCATGGCACTGTTTTTCCAAAACCAGCTACAGCATAGCGCTGGTCTTTGAAAAATCAAGTACGTCATGGCGCTGTATTTGTAAAACCAACACTACTATGTTAACAAAGCTTCAACCCATTTAAGCCATCATTAGGAAGACATTTAAACAGTAATTAAGGGCATATTCTGACTTATGTGAGTTGTATGAATTCTTATAACTTGGAATGTGTCTGATTCAACCCCTCTAGGTCCATCAATGGGTTTTGACCGAAACCTTTTGATTGACCTAGAGGTCTTGAATTTCTAAAATTCTAGTATCGATAGGAAGGGGAGAGTGTGTAGAATCTATTTATGTCATCCAAACCTGCTTCTAAGTCTCCAACCTAAATTTATGGTCGTGTGCCAAGTGGAACGCGACCATGGCACTATTTTTTTCCAAAACCAGCTACAGTGTGGCACTGTTCTTGGAAAACTAGCTCTGTCACGGCGTTGTACTTGTAAAACCAACACCACTATATTAGCAACACTTTAACCCATTTGGACCTTCATTGGGAAGATCATTAAATAGTAATTAAGAGCATATTCTGACTTGTGTGAGCCGTATGAACCCATATAATTTGAAATGGGTCTGATATGACCCCTCTAGGGCCATCAATGGATTTTGACCGAAATCCATTGATTGACCTAGATGCTTTGGATTTCTGAAATTTTAGAATGGAATGGAAGGGACGAGTGTATAGAATATATATATATGCCCTCTAACCATAGTTTTGGCACTCACACAAGAAGTGATGGCCTCTTACCAAATGGCACGGACGTTAGTGCTGATCTTGCAAAAACTAGCACCAACGTGATTCTGGTCTTACAATGTAACGACCCGGCCCTTCGGCCTCTTGGGCGCCCTTGTGGCGGCCCAACTGGCGGCCCTTATGTCGTCGGCCCATTTGGCGACCTCTCATGTCGTCGACCGACGACCCTTGGTCGCGTCGTTACTCACTAGGACTTTCCACCCCTGGTCAGTGGATTTTTGCCTCCTCCAGGATTCGAACTCTAAACCTCCAGGCTTAAGTATTAGAGTTTATGAATCCTGGTAACCAAGTGAGATTCATCTCACTTGGTTACCAGGATTCATAAACTCTAATACTTAAGCCTGGAGGTTTAGAGTTCGAATCCTGGGGGAGGCAAAAATCCACTGCCAGGGGTGGAAAGTCCTAGTGAGTAACGGCACGGCCAAAGGTCGTCGGTCGACGACATGAGAGGTCGCCAAATGGGCCGACGACATAAGGGCCGACGGTCGACGACATGAGAGGTCGCCAAATGGGCCAAGAGGGTCGGGTCGTTACAATAAAAAGGCGCCTTTTTATTGTAACGACCCGGCCCTCTTGGCCCATTTGGCGGCCCATTTGGCGACCTCTCATGTCGTCGGCCCATTTGGCGGTCGTCGACCGACGACCCTTGGCCGTGCCGTTACTCACTAGGACTTTCCACCCCTGGCAGTGGATTTTCGCCTCCCCCAGGATTCGAACTCTAAACCTCCAGGCTTAAGTATTAGAGTATATGAATCCTGGTAACCAAGTGAGATGATCTCACTTGGTTACCAGGATTCATATACTCTAATACTTAAGCCTGGAGGTTTAGAGTTCGAATCCTGGAGGAGTGGAAAGTCCTAGTGAGTAACGGCACGGCCAAAGGGTCGTCGGTCGACGACATGAGAGGTCGCCAAATGGGCCGACGACATAGGGGCCGCCACAAGGGCCGCCCAAGAGGCCAAAGGGTCGGGTCGTTACATACAAAAGCAGCACCACATTGGTACTAGTCTTGTGAGATCAGCACCAACGTGGTCTTACCTTCTCATCACTAGGCTTGGTGCTGGTTTTCGAAGATCAACACCAAGGTGATTCTGATCTTCTCATACCAACATCACAATGTACAAATAGATGAAATCGTTATGCCCACGTGCCAAGTGGATTTAACCATCTTTTACAGCAATTTAATAAATATTATTAGACCAACTTGATAAAAACATGTCAATAAAATTACATTTCAATTACAATACATTTTGATTACAATGTCAGTTTCATGCTATAGCACACAACATAAATTAAGCGATATTATGAATATTATTATCTTAACAATACATTTACATCAGCTATTAAGAGATTATAATTCAAGCATTATGTTTAACACAAATACATAATAATCACACTATCTGTAGAGTATGTTTCCCCTGTTATTCTTCATCTCCCTTATGTACATTGGTCAGGGCTGGGAGATTTTTGGTTGATCAACGTCCACACTATTCTCCATCACCGATCGACCCTGATCAACATACACTTTTCTGAACCCCAAACAGCATCCCCATTGTTTTCCATCTCCCACATGTCATTTGGTCACGGATGGGAGAAGTTTGTAGAAGAAATCATCCTCTAGCTACTCCACGAGCATTCCTTGGGACATTCTTGAGGCTCTATGTTCCAACCAAAGGATGTTTGCCCGATGAGAGTATAAATTGTTGGTGAAATTAGCTTCCAGACTTTTAATATTTGACAGTGTATCTAAGTCTGGTCAGTTTGACCAAGGGTTAATCCAAACATGACTTAATGTTTGGAAGAGAGAAGTCTAGTCAAGACTAGATGACTAGCAAAAGTTCTAACTTAGTTAGGCAAGGGTAAGTCCTAGTGAGTGAAGCTAGGCAGTGGAAATCCTAGGGGGAGGTAACCTTATATAGTGGAAGTCCTAGTGAGTAAAGCTAGGCCCTAGTGAAAATCCTAAGGGGAGGTAATCTTAGGTGGTGGAAGTCCTAGTGAGTGAAGCTAGGTGGTGAAAATCCTAGAGGGAGGTAACCTTAGATGGTGGAAGTCTTAGTCAGTGAAACTAGATAGTGGAAATCCTAGGGGAGGTAACCCTAGGTAATGGTAAAGTTTTGGATATAGTCCAAGCATGAAGCCTAGTAAGTCAGGTAGACTTACAGGAGTGCAGCTTGATTTTAAGGGATTGACCCTTAGGTGGTAGACTTGGAGGAGGGACCTCCAAGTAAAAGGTAAGCCTAGTAAGTCAGGTAGACTTACAGATATAGACTAGGTTGCTTGTTTGTGTTTGTATGGTTGTTTTGTAGGAACCTAGAATTAGAAGCAAAACAGATAGTAGACAAATGCAAATGGGTAAACTGGACTTGACTCGGGTTGAACCGGACCCAAACTAGTTCAGGAGACTGAATCAGCAGTTTGGTAGACCGACTGGGTTCAATCTAGATTGTTGAGTTATCAGAAATATTGACATGGAAGATGATGTGACAAAAGATCATCTTTATTATTTGGATTAGGATGAGGAAAAGCTAGATGATATAGATAGAGATAGAAGACTTCATTCAGATATAGCTTCATCAATATAAGAGTTGATCCAGATAAGGATCTGATTCAAATCTATAAAAGGAGATGAAGGCTCTGCGTTCAATACAACAATTCTTTCATCCTACTCTTCATCTTTACACTTAGACGAACGTGCTACGAAGCTTTACGATTGAGGAAGCTTAAGGAATGGTACGCTACACTCAAGACTTCCGGATCGGCCATCATCTTTTGTTGGTTTGATTATTTCAAGTTATATTTAATTTATTATTATTTGTGCTTGAATTTCAAACTATAAGATGGGTTTCACCACCTTCGGAAAGGAGACCACTAGTGGACGGGCTCCTCCCGTGATTAGGCCTTGGATGTACTGACCTTGGAGGGTTGGGAACCAAGGAAATCTCGCGTGTTCTTTCTTATTGTTTGATTTATTATTTCCATTGCTACTAACCCTGTAGAAAAGAACATGATGAAATGAGAAAAGAAAGTGTACGAAAAACATGGTCGATATTCATCCCTCCCTATCGATGCACATCGATCATACAATTGATATCAGAACACGAGACTCTAATTGGACTAACCGCCGACAGAGCAAGCAGACCACGGATTGAGGGGAAGAATTGTAAAAAGATAATTTCACTTAATGTCAAATTTAAAATTATATATTATATGCTTCAATTGTGGAGAAAGTACATTATAAAAATAAGTGTCCTACTCGTAAGAATCGAACGTCACAACCGACAACAAAGGAGAAACCATTGCTAGGAGTTTAAAGGAGCAAGAACCACATCTATGTTTCAAGCGCTAGGAGTTCGGACACAATAAGAACCACTGCCCGATAAAGAAAATTACGAAAAAAGGTTAGTAATTTTATATTTTAAACAAATCCGATCTTTTACAGTCATAAGACATTCAAAAATAAATCTATAATTGTGCATGATGATTGTATTTCCAAAAATACCCCTATACATGATAAATTAGAATTTTTTCTGTAATAAACTAAATAGAAATTTGCATGTTATGTTAGATTTAAAATTTTTAAATAATCCTCATAATTTACAATTAAATTTAATTAATAAAAATATTAATTTGAAAATTTTAAATCTTAATAATAAAGATAATCAAGAAAGTAAAGATCGAGATAAAATTGATCATAATCTTAATAAATTTTTTAATCAAGATAGATTCAAATTGGATAAAACAAATCAAACTAATTCAAACTCAATTAATTCAAACTCAATTGATTTAAATAAAACTTCAAATTTAAATATTCTAAAAATACAAATAATTATTCTCAAAATTTAATTATTAAATCAAAAAATTCAAATAATAAATCTAAAAATTTAAATAATAATTCTCAAAATTTAAATAATAAATCTGAAATTTTAAATAATAAATCTGAAAATTCAAATAATAATTCTCGAAATTTAAATAATAAAACTGAAAATTCAAATAATAATTCTTAAAATTTAAATAATAATTTTGGAAATTTAAATAATAATTCTGAATATTCAAATAATTATTCTGAAAATTTAATTATTAATTCTGAAATTTTAAATAATAATTCTAAAAAATTTAAAAAAAAATTCTAGAAATTCAAATAATTATTCTGAAAATTTAATTATTAATTCTGAAATTTTAAATAATAATTCTAAAAATTCAAATAATTATTCTGAAAATTTAGTTATTAATTCTGAAAAATTAAATAATAATTCTAAAATTTAAATAATACTTTTGAAAATTCAAATAATTATTCTAAAAATTCAAATGATTTTTCTAAAAACTTAAATAATAAATATAAAATTTTAATTATTAATTATGAGAATTCAATTAATAAATCTAAAATTCAAATTTAATTAATTTAGCTTAAAAAAAATTGGGATTTTTTTTAAAAAATAGAATTCTTTTTTAATCTTTGAAAACTACTTGAAAAATCTAGAAATATTTGAAACATCTTTAAACACACTTGAAAATCTTTTGAAAAATTATTTTAAAAATTTATGCTTTGAAAAATTATATTTTAAAAATCTTTTAATTTAGATCAACCCTTAAACATATAGGTAGTTCCCTTGTAGTTAACAAGGTTTCCTAAGAATATGTTAGGTTGAGGGGGAGTTCTAATTAAAAGATGACATATATACTTTTTGAAATTCTTTGAAAAAGTTTGAAAAATATTTTTGAAAAAGTTTAAACCCCATGCTTCTTAAATATTTTTTAAAAATTATTAAAACACTTTTGAAAACTTTTGAAAATACTTTCCTTAAAAAAAATAAAAAATACTTTAGTTATTATTTTAATTTAGATCAACCTCTAAGACACATAAGATGTATTCCTTATAGTTAACAAGGTCTTAAGAAAGTATCAGATTGAGAGAGAGTCCTGATTTAAAGATCAAACATAGTTTTCAAATTTTTTCAAAGTTAATTTTTAAAATTCTTTAAAACTATGTTTGAAAACTTTTTAAAAATTATTTTTTAACTATAATTTCAAAAGTGATATTTTCAAAAATGATCTAATTTCAAAAATAATGCTTTAACAAAGATTTCTCAAGTATTTTCAAAATTTTTAGTGCAAAACCCAGGGAACCTTAGGTAATCTTTTTTATGTGTGTCAAAGGGGGAAAGTGAACTTAAGTTAAAAATATTTTGACTCCCAACTTTGGTATAAAACCCTAAAGAACAATATACCTAAGTTTCATCAGTTTGACCAAGGGTTAATTTAAATAGGATTTAATACTTGGAAGAGAGAAGTCTAGTCAGAACTAGATGACTAGCAAAAGTCCTAACTTAGTTAGGCAAGGGTAAGTCCTAGTTAGTAAAGTTAGGTGGTGAAAATCCTAGGAGGAGATAACCTTAGACGGTGGAAGTCCTAGTAAGTGAAACTAGGCCCTGGTGAGTGAAGCTAAGTGGTGAAAATTCTAGGGGTAGGTAACCTTAGGTGGTGGAAGTCCTGGTGAGTGAAGTTAGGCACTGAAAATCCTAGGGGGAGGTAACCTTAGGTAATGGTAAAGTCTTGGATACAGTCCAAGCATGAAACCTATTAGGTTGGGTAGACTTACAGGAGTACGGCTTGATGTTAAGGGATTGACCCTTAGGTGGTAGACTTGGAGGAGGGACCTCCAAGCAAAAGGTAAGTCTAGTATGTCAGGTAGACTTATAGATATAGGCTAGGTTACTTATTTGTGTTTGTATGGTTCTTTTGTAGGGGCCTGGAATTGGAAGCAAAACAAATAGTAGACAAATGCAATTGGATAAACCAAACTTCACTCGGATTGAACCGGACCCAAACTCGTTCAGGAGATCGAATAAGCGATTTAGTAGACTAACTGGGTTCAGTCTGGTCTAGATTGTTGAGTTATTAGAAATATTGACATGGAAGATGATGTGACAAAAGATCATTTTTATGATTTGGATCAAGATGAGGATAAGTTAGATGATGTGGATAGAGATAAGACTTCATCTAGATATAGCTTCATCCAGATAAAAGTTGATAAAATATAGTAAATTTAATAATAGGTGTTATTAGAGAAATAACCTTATTGGATATTTTTGGGGAATTTTAGAAATTTTTAGGATTTAAATGGAGTCCGTATGTGTAACACCCATAGGGTACTTAGCAAAATTTTAGATATTTTTATCATGAATAAAAATAAGTCTTAGGTAAACATTAGCCAAAAATAAAATGGAAATAAAAAGATACTGGGTTCAGTCTGGTCTAGATTGTTGAGTTATTAGAAATATTGACATGGAAGATGATGTGACAAAAGATCATTTTTATGATTTGGATCAAGATGAGGATAAGTTAGATGATGTGGATAGAGATAAGACTTCATCTAGATATAGCTTCATCCAGATAAAAGTTGATAAGATATAGTAAATTTAATAATAGGTGTTATTAGAGAAATAACCTTATTGGATTTTTTGGGGGAATTTTAGAAATTTTTAGGATTTAAATGGAGTCCGTATGTGTAACACCCATAGGGTACTTAGCAAAATTTTAGATATTTTTATCATAAATAAAAATAAGTCTTAGGTAAACATTAGCCAAATATAAAATGGAAATAAAAAGATACATACAAGACCTAGGACTTGAACCTTGGATCTCTCACTAAATACATAAATAAGTTAACCAATAGACCAAGAGTAATTATTGTTAGAAAGGAGAGGAAAATCATGGTTAAAGGTAAGGAAGTGAAGGCTCTCTTCACTTAGAAGGAGAAGTTGGAGTTGCCTTCTTCCTCTCAAGGAAAAGATGAGCCTTGCTTCTTCTTTTCATTAAGAGTGAGTAAAAGAAAGGAGAAGGAAAAATGCATTTTCCCTTCCTCCTCTCATGTAGAATAAAAAGGGAAATTAAAGAAGAGATTTCATTTTTTCCCTCTTCCTCCTCCCTCCTTCTCTCCACCGTGACCAAGCCCTTCCCCACCTCCATTGCCGAAACCCAAGCAAAGGAGGGCTCCTCTCTAGGAAGGCTCCACAATCAAGATTACTTCCCTAAGGAAATCAAACACAAGGAGGTAAGTATCCCCTCACCTGTGATACAAGTTGTTTACGAAATTTTCGTAAGGTTAGAATGCTTAAAAATAAAAATAAAAGAAAAGAAACCCATGCTCATGGATCTCATTATGTTATGATATGGACTTAGTTAGAGATTTATGTTGGATGTTGTTTAGAGCTTGATCTCCTTCTTTATATGTTTCGGCCATGAATAATCTAGGGCTTTAAGAAGCTTAAAAACCTAAATTAACATGCTACTAGACTTCTTTATGATATGATATGAACTTGGTTAAGTATCCATGTTTGTATGTTGCTTGGAAATTTTATTTCCTTCATTGTAAAGGTTCGGCCATGATGGATTTAGGGTTTCAAGAAGCTTAAAACCTAATCTAACATGCTTATAGATTCCTTATGATGTGATAAGAACTTGGCTAGGTATTCATGTTTGTATGTTGCTTGGAAATTTATTTTCCCTTTTCTTGAAGTTTCGGCCATGATAGATGTTAGGGTTTCAAGAAGCTTAAAACCTAATCTATCATGCTTATAGACTTCCTTATGATATGATATGAACTTGGCTAAGTATTCATGTTTGTATGTTGCTTGGAAATTTTATTTCCTTCATTGTAAAGGTTCGTCCATGATGGATTTAGGGTTTCAAGAAGCTTAAAACCTAATCTAACATGCTTATAGATTCCCTTATGATGTGATAAGAACTTGGCTAGGTATTCATGTTTGTATGTTGCTTGGAATTTATTTTCCTTTCCTTGAAGTTTCGGCCATGACAGATTTTAGGGTTTCAAGAAGCTTAAAACCTAATTTAACATGCTCATAGACTTCTTTATGATATGATATGAACTTGGCTAGGTATTCATGTTTGTATGTTGCTTAGAAGTTTATTTCCTTTTCTTGAAGTTTCGGCCATGATAGATTTTAGGGCTTCAAGAAGCTTAAAACCCAATCTAACATTCTTATAGACTTCCTTATGATATGATATGAACTTGGCTAAATATTTATGTTGTATGTTGCTCAAAAAAAAAATTCATTTCCTTCATTGTAAGGGTTCGGCCATGATTACATTTTTAGGGTTCAAGGAAGTTTAAATTTAAAGCCTAGCATGCACATGAATCTTCTCATGATATGATATGAATGTAACTCAATATTTATGCTTGTATGTTGGTTAGAGCTTACTTTTCTCTTTCATGAAACTTTCGGCCATGACTATATTCTAGGGTTCAAGGAAGTTTAAATTTAAACCTAGCAAGCTCATGGATCCCCTTATGATATGATATGGAGTTAGCTTGGTATTCTTATGCTTGTATAGAACTTAGTTTCATGATCTTAAGTTTCGGCCACAACCAATTTAAAAAGGCCTAGGAAGCTTAGAACCTAAACTACCTATGCTCATTATATTCCTTATGGTTTATGATATGAAATTGATTTAAGGTTCACATGTTTATATGTTGTTGTAACCTAAAACTAAGCATGGTAACTTTCGGTCACTATATGGAATTAGGGTTAGAGACCCAATTATGATTTTGCTAGGTGTCTCACATACTAGGATATGAATTAGGAGATGCTAGTAAATGTTCTCCATGTATGCTTATGTTTTCCTATGATGCATTATATGCTCATTTAAGTATGCTTATGAACCATGCATGATGATGACTCTTATGATGTGTTTTATGCTTAAGTATACATGCTTTATGATATGACAAGTAACATGCCCATTTATGTATGCTTATGAACCATGCATGAAATGATTCTTATGATGACTATGTGCCCAAGTATGTATGATTTCAAATATGTTGCATGCTCATTTATGTACGCTTATGAACCAGGCATGAAAATGATTTTTATGATGGCTATGTGCCCAAGTATGCATGCCTTATGATATGATAAAATGGCTAAGAGTTGCTTCCCTTAAGTTGGGATTAAGAGCACTCTTCACGTTAAGACAAGAGCATGACATTTATGATGATATGATATGACAGTTATGATGATATGATATGCATGACATGTATTTTACTTTGTATGGCTTGTACCAAGGGTGGGCTCCATTAGCGCCCCTAGGCCGACGGACTATGAACGGGTCTAGTAAAAAGGGATGGGCTCCTTAGTACGCCCCTAGGCCGACGGACTATGAACGGGTCTAGATCCCTAGTAGGTTCAGGGTTAGCTACCATGTCCTAGGGATTGCGCGCATTTATGTATGTATGTGGTACAAGTCGGGCCCTCATGATGATGATATTATGTTTAAGTATCAAAAGATATGTTTAAAGACATCTTGCACCTGACATGGCATATGTTTTTAAAAAGACATTCTGCATGATGCACCCATTCATGATATGATATGTTTTTATGAATTATATGACACGATGTTATGCTATGCTCTTATGACTTATAGGACATGATGTTAAGAGATGTTTTGTTTATGATTCATATGATGATATGTTATGCTTCTATGATTCACATTACATGATGCCTTTATTTATGATATGTTAAGAGTATGATGTTTCTTAATGATATGATATGATAAGAGGCTATGTTCACATGATATAATGTTAGATGATTATGTCTCCATTGTTATATGCTTATATGACCATGCTATGAAATACGGTTTTTTTGTGATTAGGAAAGGATCTTACTGAGCCTGTGTGCTCATAGCTTACTTTCCTTGTACCACAGATAAAGGCAAGGAATGGATGACCTAAGGGAGCTGCAGGAGAGGCAAGAAGATGTGTATGACAGTGGCTCGGCTAAGATTAATAAAGACCTGCTTATGTTATTTTGTTATGATTGACATGAACAAGTGTATTATGTTAAATTCTAGTATAACTTCATGATATTTCCGCTGCTTTACTTTACTGGAAAGAAATTTTAAATTTGCATGTGTATCCTGGAATAGCTAAGTAAGTAACCCCGTCCCTTTAGTAGCAGGGAGGGCGGGCGTTACATTTTGGTATCAGAGCGAGGTTAGCTTTCCCACTACACACACATCAAGCCTCCTTCTGCCGCTCCAAGTAAGAAATTCTATGCTTATTATTATTATTATTATTAACTCTTTTTTTTGTGCATGAAAAGTAATGTCTTAATTTAAGTATGCTTGTTATTTTATCTTTTGTTATAATTCATGGCTTAGTCTAAGGATGCCTGTTGGTAGGATAGGAACGACAATAAATTATATTAGGTTTTTAGTTAAGAATGATAATAAACTTATTTTAGTCTGGATAGGATTAAAGATAACTTATGCTAGCCTTGTTGTCATTCATGAAGATAAGCATGGCTAGAAGATACAATACCAGAGCAGAGAAGATAGTACCTCCACCTGATCTGATACATGTAGTCACTGAGCTCCAGCGTCAGGTTACGGATCAACAACAGATAATCGTTGCTCTAATGAATCAATAGGGGAATACTGCTACCCCACCTGGAAATCAGAACGCGATACCAGTCATGCCGGTAGCTACACCAGTACCACCAGTACCGGTACCACCTATAGGCCCAGCTACAGGAATTCGTCAGGAGGCATATCTAATTCAGTGGCAAAGATTGAAACCGGAGGCTTTCTCTGGCAACTGTGAACCATGGGATGCCCAAGCCTGGCTCAAGACTGTGGAGAGCATAGTAGAGCTATTGGACTGGCCTGAACACGAAAAGGTCAAATGCGCGTCATTCTGCTATACCGGAGATGCCAGGATGTGGTGGGACAGAGTGAAAGCAAAAAGACAAATAAATCAGATGACATAGACAGACTTCGAGACGGAATTTTTCGAAGAATTCTTCCATATGCGAGTCACAAATAAACACTATGATGAGTTCACCGAGTTCCGACAAGGTGATCTATCGGTCAATGAAGCTGTTAAGAAATTCAACCGCCTAGCATGTCTGTGCCCAGAGTTGGTCAGCACGGAGAGAGAAAGGGTTAGACTTATGCTGAAGATGCTCAGACCTGAGATAGTCCTGAACTTGGCCGGTGGAGTTAATAGACCGCAGACCGCCGAAGAATTAATCAGCAGTGCTCTGATCACGGAAAACTATCAAAAGGCGATGAATGAGGGCAAGAATCTAACTCAATCGGGAGGACAGAAATCTCAAAGTACCCGAACCAGCTGGAAAGGAAATCACAGTGGCAAGAGGAAGCAATGGAATGATTCCAAGAGTGGTCCAGCAAGCAAGCAGCTCACGTTTCCTCAGTGTACCACCGGCGGGAAGAAGCACCCGGGAATATGCCGTATAGGTACAAATAGATGCTACAGCTGTGGAATGGAAGGACATATGGCCAAAAACTATCCTACACAGATCCAGACACCTCCCCCTCCGCAGGTTCAGAACAGAGGTGCTCCCCCACAGCTACACCTGATGCAAGCTGCGATAGAAGGCCCGCAGATAAGCCAAGGGAGACTGGAAGCTCCGCCAGTAGCGACGAACGCCAGGATCTTTTCTCTTACCAAGGAAGATGCGGCCAATGCTTCTACGGTCGTCACAGGTCAGATATTTGTTTTCAATCAGAATGCTACGGTATTATTTGACACTGGGGCAACACAGTCGTTTATTTCTACACCTTTCACGAGAAAGATAGACATGTCACCCCAAGCCTTGGATTGTAAATTCTTAACGACTTTACCTTCGGGAGATGTGATGTCATCCACCCATATACTGTGAGCCGCACCCATCAGAATCGCAGACAGAAAGCTCTACTGTAATCTGATAGTGCTTGACATGCAGAATTATGATATTATATTGGGCATGGACTTCTTGAGTAAGTACGGGGCTTCAATAGAGTGCCGAAAAAGAAAAGTAATTTTCCAGCCTGAAGAAGAAGAGCTGACCTTCGAATTTATCGGGGAAACCAAAAAAAGAAGTTAAAAAGTTTTTATCAGTTTTAAAGGCACGGAAGATGTTAAACAACGGATGCACTGGGTTTCTAGCTCATGTGGTTGATACAAGTCAGACAGAAAAAAACTGAAGCCGGAAGATGTCAGAGTTGTATGCAATTACCCAGAGGTATTCCCTGAGGATTTACCAGGATTAGCACCTGACCGGGAAATCGAGTTTGAAATCGAATTGATTCCTGGTACAAAGCCGATCTCTAAAGCACCTTACCGTATGGCGCCGGCTGAATTGGAGAAACTTCAAAAATAGCTACGGGAGTTACTCGACAAGGGACTTATCCGCCCTAGTCACTCACCATGGGGAGCTCCGGTACTCTTTGTTAAAAAGAAAGATGGGTCTATGCGAATGTGCATAGACTATCGAGCGCTAAATAAAGTTACAATCAAGAACAGATATCCCTTACCACGGATTGACGATCTATTTGACCAGTTGAAGGGTGCCACCATTTTCTCTAAGATTGATTTGAGATCCGGCTATCATCAAGTAAAGGTAAAACGAGATGATATACCGAAAACGGCTTTCCGGACAAGATACGGACATTATGAGTTCGTAGTAATGCCCTTCGGAGTGACAAATGCTCCTGCTCTATTTATGGACCTGATGAATCGGGTGTTCTCAGTATATCTCGACAAATTTGTGATAGTTTTCATCGATGACATCCTCATTTACTCGAGAACCCAAGAAGAGCATGCCAAACACCTGGAAATAGTATTACAAATTCTTCGGGAAAAGCAACTGTATGCGAAATTCTCCAAATGCGAATTTTGGCTTGGCCAAGTATCATTTTTGGGTCATGTTATCTCTGGGGATGGGGTAATGGTAGACCCAATCAAGATCGAAGCCGTCAGTAACTGGAATAGGCCTGTAACGCCCGCCCTTCTTACCCAACCAAAGGCGGCGCTACGTTCTTATACTACTTACGTACATGTTTTACTATAACAGCGGAAGAATAAAAACTTAAAGAATTTAATTTATTAAGCATAATATCACATATTCTGATTTGTTCAAATGTGCATATATTGAACTTATAACTAAAAATATTAATTTGTCCGAATCGTCCTAGCCGAGCCACCACCACACACATCACTATCTGCTCCTCCTGCTGCTCCGTTGTTCATCCAGCTTTCTCTTTTATCTGCGGTACAAGGAAAGTAAGCTATAAGCACTCATGGCTCAGTAAGTTCCTTTCCTACTCACTAAAACCGAGAATCATCGTATATCAAGAATGGATCAACATATCATCGTCTCAACTAATCATAACATAACATATCATTCTATTCAAACATATCATGCATATTTCTTATTCACATATCATTTCATAGAAGCATGAATATCATATCATAAAACAAATAAATCACAAGCATAAGACATACAAGGGCATCATATTCATATCATAATATCACATGACATTATATCATATCATCATATAATTCAAGCACATATGAATGTAGGCAATGCATCGTGAATTTGAAAACTTATACTTAATAGTACTTGAAATTAATATCATCATCATTTGGGATCCCGGTTTGTACCACATATATAATGCGTAGGTCCAAGGTAGCAAGTCTTGAGCCCTACCATGCATACATACTAGGCCCGAGTCTTACTCCATCGACCTAGGGCACTCAAAGGCCCATTACTGACGAGGCCCGAGTCTTACTCCATCGACCCCGGGGCGTTTACGGAGCCCACCCTTGGTACAAACCATAAAAATAACTTATCATGCATAACTATCATATCATGTCCTTAACAATCTTTCATGCATTTATTCTTTTCATTTCTTTTCATTATGTATAGTACTTGAAATTAATATCATCATCATTTGGGATCCCGGTTTGTACCACATCCATAATACGTAGGTCCAAGGTAGCAAGTCTTGAGCCCTACCATGCATACATACTAGGCCCGAGTCTTACTCCATCGACCTAGGGAACTCAAAGGCCCATTACTGACGAGGCCCGAGTCTTACTCCATCGACCCCGGGGCGTTTACGAAGCCCACCCTTGGTACAAACCATAAAAATAACTTATCATGCATAACTATCATATCATGTCCTTAACAATCTTTCATGCATTTATTCTTTTTATTTCTTTTCATTATGTATAGCATTTTCTATGCTATCACATATCATAACATAACTTCATTTCTTTTCATTATGTATAGCATTTTCTATGCTATAACACATCATGGCATATTTCATAATATAACTTCATTATGCATATCATTTCGTAACTAAAGCAATCATGCATTCTAACTTATTATCATATCATTTTCATACAGCATGGCATAGACATATTTAATTTTTGTTCTAGGGTTTCTAGGGCATCTATCCCTTCATGGCCGAACACATAATGATTCATTTAAGTCATACAAACATGTATCACATTCACACATTATCAAGTTTTCATAAGAAGTACTTTTAACCCCTTAGGTTTCATTTCCAAGGCCTCTAGGTCCTTTAAACCTTACTTGGCCGAAATTCATAGAATATAAACTTCCTTTAAGTGGCCTAAAGCATGGGAAACCTAAGTAAATTTCATAGCAAGATTTACTAAGAACATCATACACAAGGTTGGATCATAAACAAGCTAGGACTCTTGTGATCTTACATGTCATAAATCATGTAACTAATTTTCTACATTCCAATTAAACATGAGAGCATTAATCATCTTTCATAACATAATATCACAGAGGTCATTGAGTATATTAGAATTTTGTTTAAGCTTCTCTAAACCATTACCTTACCATGGCCGAAATATTAAGAGTAAGGTTCATGAGTTTCTTTCAACATACAAGCATACAACTCTTAAGAACTTTATATCATGTCATATAAGCATAGTTATTTTAAATTCAAGGTCCTCCTAACCCTAAATTCTTTCTTGGCCGAAACATGAGAGTGGGGTTCTTTTGGTTCCATTCAACTTCCAAGCAAGAAAACCATAGGAAGGTCCTTAGCATTTCATAGAGGGAACCTTGCACTAGTTTGGTTAGACAATAATTTTCCTAACCTATTTACAATATTTTTGATTGAAATTCTAGGGTTACATACACCTCTGATCATGCATCATATATGTATAAAAACATAGGGGAAAACTTTCTTTCAAGGCATAGAAAAAGAATCCGAAAATCACATGAAAGCCTTGTACCGCAGGTGAGGGGAAGCTTACATTCTTTGCTTAAGTTTCCTAGAGTTGAGAACTTGCTTGTGGACCTTTCTTCCTTGCTTGCTTTGCTCGGCACCAATGGAGGAAGAAGTGGCTAGGTCTTTTGGTGGAGAGGAGGAGGAAGAAGAGGAGGCTTCTTCCTCTTGTGTTGCTCGGCAACAAAAAGAAAGAAAGAAGGGGGAGAGTTGTTGCTCTCGGCAACAAGAGGAAAGAGGGAGGGAGAGTGCTCGGCACAAATGGAGGAGAGGAGGAGAGTGAGTTGAGGATGAAGCCCCCCCCCCTCCATGCCTATTTATACTAAAGTGAGGGGAGGAAAACTTGACTTGATTCATCCTCCTCATTTACTTCTCCTCTTAATGAGAAAGAATATGCTAGAGAAATGCTTCTTGAGTTTCTCTCTTTTCTTTCTCTTAATTTCTCTCCTTTCTTTCCTTTAATTATAATTCCCATCTCTCCTCTTACAATATTCACTCCTATCACACTTGGTTAACACATGCATGCATCCACAAGAGAACCAAGGATCAAATCCTTCTCCTAACATATTTTTGTACAAAATAATTCATGTATATGCATTATGCATAAATATTTCACACATGAATATATTATCTCATATTTCTTCCTTTTGTCTACATTAATTCCATACATTATAAATATAGATGATTTAAATTCTCAACTTTATTTTCTTTCATAAAGTTTTAATCATCTAAATCCTTCCCATCTTAATATTCAACTTAGAATATTTACACCTTCTTTTCACTACCTTCAAACTCTCATTATCCTTACTTTCTTATCTAGGCTTTCTAGGGGTGTTACAAGGCCCAAGAATGTCAGCGAAATCAAGAGTTTCCTCGGACTAGCAGGCTATTATCGGAAATTCGTAGAGGGTTTCTCTAGAATCGCAGCCCCAATGACGGCCCTCACTCGGAAAAATAAGAAGTACAAATGGACAAACAACTGCGAGAAGAGTTTCGCAGAATTGAAAAAGAGACTGACCAGTGCTCCAATTCTTACTCTTCCGGAAGATAACGAAGGATTCGATATATATAGCGACGCTTCTGGTTTAGGACTCGGAGTTGTACTAATGCAAAATGGCAAGGTCATTGCCTATGCCTCTAGGCAGCTCAAAGAACATGAGAAAAATTACCCCACTCACGATTTAGAGCTAGCAGCCGTGGTTTTTGCTCTTAAAATATGGAGGCATTATCTATATGGAGCACAGTGTAAGATTTATACAGATCACCAGAGTCTGAAATACTTCTTTACACAGAAAGACCTGAACATGAGACAATGAAGATGGCTCGAACTAGTCAAGGACTATGACTGCGAGATCTTGTACCATCCGGGAAAAGCGAACAGAGTGGCTGATGCACTCAGTAGGAAATCGTAGGCCACCAAAAGTACCCGAAGCTATTTTAAGTTCGAGGACGAACTTTTATGAGGTATGGGGGACTGTAATACCCATAGGGTACTTAGCAAAATTTTAGATATTTTTATCATGAATAAAAATAAGTCTTAGGTAAACATTAGCCAAAAATAAAATGGAAATAAAAAGATATGAGACCTTGGACTTGAACCTTGGATCTCTCACTAAATACATGAATAAGTTAACCAATAGACCAAGAGTAATTATTGTTAGAAAGGAGAGGAAAATCATGGTTAAAGGTAAGGAAGTGAAGGCTCTCTTCACTTAGAAGGAGAAGTTGGAGTTGCCTTCTTCCTCTCAAGGAAAAGATGAGCCTTGCTTCTTCTTTTCATTAAGAGTGAGTAAAAGAAAGGAGAAGGAAAAATGCATTTTCCCTTCCTCCTCTCATGTAGAATAAAAAGGGAAATTAAAGAAGAGATTTCATTTTTTTCCCTCTTCCTCCTCCCTCCTTCTCTCCACCGTGACCAAGCCCTTCCCCACCTCCATTGCCGAAACCCAAGCAAAGGCGGGCTCCTCTCTAGGAAGGCTCCACAATCAAGATTACTTCCCTAAGGAAATCAAACACAAGGAGGTAAGTATCCCCTCACCTGTGGTACAAGTTGTTTACGAAATTTCCGTAAGGTTAGAATGCTTAAAAATAAAAATAAAAGAAAAGAAACCCATGCTCATGGATCTCATTATGTTATGATATGGACTTAGTTAGAGATTTATGTTGGATGTTGTTTAGAGCTTGATCTCCTTCTTTATATGTTTCGGCCATGAATATTCTAGGGCTTTAAGAAGCTTAAAAACCTAAATTAACATGCTACTAGACTTCTTTATGATATGGTATAAACTTGGTTAAGTATCCATGTTTGTATGTTGCTTGGAAATTTTATTTCCTTCATTGTAAAGGTTCGGCCATGATGGATTTAGGGTTTCAAGAAGCTTAAAACCTAATCTAACATGCTTATAGATTCCCTTATGATGTGATAAGAACATGGCTAGGTATTCATGTTTGTATGTTGCTTGGAAATTTATTTTCCCTTTTCTTGAAGTTTCGGCCATGATAGATGTTAGGGTTTCAAGAAGCTTAAAACCTAATCTATCATGCTTATAGACTTCCTTATGATATGATATGAACTTGGCTAAGTATTCATGTTTGTATGTTGCTTGGAAATTTTATTTCCTTCATTGTAAAGGTTCGTCCATGATGGATTTAGGGTTTCAAGAAGCTTAAAACCTAATCTAACATGCTTATAGATTCCCTTATGATGTGATAAGAACTTGGCTAGGTATTCATGTTTGTATGTTGCTTGGAATTTATTTTCCTTTCCTTGAAGTTTCGGCCATGACAGATTTTAGGGTTTCAAGAAGCTTAAAACCTAATTTAACATGCTCATAGACTTCTTTATGATATGATATGAACTTGGCTAGGTATTCATGTTTGTATGTTGCTTAGAAGTTTATTTCCTTTTCTTGAAGTTTCGGCCATGATAGATTTTAGGGCTTCAAGAAGCTTAAAACCCAATCTAACATGCTTATAGACTTCCTTATGATATGATATGAACTTGGCTAAATATTTATGTTGTATGTTGCTCAAAAAAAAATTCATTTCCTTCATTGTAAGGGTTCGGCCATGATTACATTTTTAGGGTTCAAGGAAGTTTAAATTTAAAGCCTAGCATGCACATGAATCTTCTCATGATATGATATGAATGTAACTCAATATTTATGCTTGTATGTTGGTTAGAGCTTACTTTTCTCTTTCATGAAACTTTCGGCCATGACTATATTCTAGGGTTCAAGGAAGTTTAAATTTAAACCTAGCAAGCTCATGGATCCCCTTATGATATGATATGGAGTTAGCTTGGTATTCTTATGCTTGTATAGAACTTAGTTTCATGATCTTAAGTTTCGGCCACAACCAAGTTAAAAAGGCCTTGGAAGCTTAGAACCTAAACTACCTATGCTCATGATATTCCTTATGGTTTATGATATGAAATTGATTTAAGGTTCACATGTTTATATGTTGTTGTAACCTAAAACTAAGCATGGTAACTTTCGGCCACTATATGGAATTAGTGTTAGAGACTCAATTATGATTTTGCTAGGTGTCTCACATACTAGGATATGAATTAGGAGATGCTAGTAAATGTTCTCCATGTATGCTTATTGGCGCCGTCTGTGGGAACGCTCCTGCATCCGATCGGAATCCCGGTGATAAGGTGGGGGCCCCCCCTTTTTCTTTTTTCATAGAGAAGTCAACACCATGTGAAGACCAAGGCTAGAGGCCGATTGGGGAAGGGCGACCGACCGGGCAGTAGGGGCGGAACGGCCCAAGGGCATAAGCAGAAGCATAGACCCGACGAGGGGTCGGGTTTCCGACACTCATGATAAACAAGGACGCCGAGCCAACATGGAGGTCCGCTCGGCCAATGCATAAATCAATCAGACAGAATAGGCGTAGCCGAGCGCACGACCAAGATTCCCCCTAACAGACTAGCATTTAAGTCTGGCTGGGCAGAATGGTATTTCCGATCGGCAGGATGTTCACCATAAACATGAAGCGAGGGAACATCCTCTGACAAGAAGTATGGGCGAAGGACATGTTATGTACGAAGGCCTAGGACAGAATGTCCTCATATCCCATCGGAAAGGTGGTCGAACTATAGCATTATGGCGTCAAGCAAGGTCACCTGACAAGCCATACCCGGGTATGGCCACAGCCCACGTGTACACCTCGATTGGTGTGCATGAGCTTCCTCCAGCTCTATATAAGAGCTCACAGACTTCGCCGAAGGTAGAGTGACTCTCATATTCAAAACCACTTTTTTGCTGCTTGCTTGCCTGCCTTGAGCGTCGGAGGGTCATCGCCGGGAACCCCTTCCCTGCCCGACCTCTTTGCAGGTTCGCCGGAGCTCCACACGATCAGCGGGGGAGCCACGTCATCAACTAGGAGAGCACCACGTGCCCAGCGTCCGCTGGTTCAGCGATTCGGACAGGATCACTTATGTTTTCCTATGATGCATTATATGCTCATTTAAGTATGCTTATGAACCATGCATGATGATGACTCTTATGATGTGTTTTATGCTTAAGTATGCATGCTTTATGATAAGACAAGTAACATGCCCATTTATGTATGCTTATGAGCCATGCATGAAATGATTCTTATGATGACTATGTGCCCAAGTATGTATGATTTCAAATATGTTGCATGCTCATTTATGTACGCTTATGAACCAGGCATGAAAATGATTTTTATGATGGCTATGTGCCCAAGTATGCATGCCTTATCATATGATAATAAAATGGCTAAGAGTTGCTTCCCTTAAGTTGGGATTAAGAGCACTCTTCACGTTAAGACAAGAGCATGACATTTATGATGATATGATATGACAGTTATGATGATATGATATGCATGACATGTATTTTACTTTGTATGGCTTGTACCAAGGGTGAGCTCCATAAGCGCCCCTAGGCCGACGGACTATGCACGGGTCTAATAAAAAGGGATGGGCTCCTTAGTACGCCCCTAGGTCGACGGACTATGAACGGGTTTAGATCCCTAGTAGGTTCGGGGCTAGCTACCTTGTCCTAGGGATTGCGCGCATTTATGTATGTATGTGGTACAAGCCGGGCCCTCATGATGATGATATTATGTTTAAGTATCAAAAGATATGTTTAAAGACATCTTGCACCTGACATGACATATGTTTTTAAAAAGACATTCTGCATGATGCACCCATTCATGATATGATATGTTTTTATGAATTATATGACACGATGTTATGCTATGCTCTTATGACTTATAAGACATGATGTTAGGAGATGTTTTGTTTATGATTCATATGATGATATGTTATGCTTCTATGATTCACATTACATGATTCCTTTATTTATGATATGTTAAGAGTATGATGTTTCTTAATGATATGATATGATAAGAGGCTATGTTCACATGATATAATGTTAGATGATTATGTCTCCATTGTTATATGCTTATATGACCATGCTATGAAATACGGTTTTTTTGTGATTAGGAAAGGATCCTACTGAGCCTGTGTGCTCATAGCTTACTTTCCTTGTACCACAGATAAAGGCAAGGAATGGATGACCTAAGGGAGCTGCAGGAGAGGCAAGTAGATGTGTGTGGCAGTGGCTCAGCTAAGACTAATAAAGACCTGCTTATGTTATTTTGTTATGATTGACATGAACAAGTGTATTATGTTAAATTCCAGTATAACTTCATGATATTTCCGCTGCTTTACTTTACTAGAAAGAAATTTTAAATATGCATGTGTATCCTGGAATAGCTAAGTAAGTAACCCCGTCCCTTTAGTAGCAGGGAGGGCGGGCGTTACATTTTGGTATTAGAGCGAGGTTAGCTTTCCCACTACACACACATCAAGCCTCCTTCTGCCGCTCCAAGTAAGAAATTCTATGCTTATTATTATTATTATTATTATTATTATTATTATTATTATTATTATTATTATTATTATTATTATTATTATTATTATTATTATTATTATTATTATTATTATCTTTTTTTTTTGCATGAAAAGTAATGTCTTAATTTAAGTATGCTTGTTATTTTATCTTTTGTTATAATTCATGGCTTAGTCTAAGGATGCCTGTTGGTAGGATAGGAACGACAATAACTTATATTAGGTTTTTAGTTAAGAATGATAATAAACTTATTTTAGTCTGGATAGGATTAAAGATAACTTATGCTAGCCTTGTTGTCATTCATGAAGATAAGCATGGCTAGAAGACGCAATACCAGAACAGAGGAGATAGTACCTCCACCTGATCTGATGCATGTAGTCACTGAGCTCCAGCGTCAGGTTACGGAACAACAACAGATAATCGCTGCTCTATTGAATCAATAGGGGAATACTGCTACCCCACCTGGAAATCAGAACGTGATACCAGTCATGCCGGTAGCTACACCAGTACCACCAGTACCGGTACCACCAGTAGGCCCAGCTCCAGGAATTCGTCAGGAGGCATATCTAATTCAGTGGCAAAGATTGAAACCGGAGGCTTTCTCTGGCAACTGTGAACCATGGGATGCCCAAGCCTGGCTCAAGACTGTGGAGAGTATAGTGGAGCTATTGGACTGGCCTGAACACGAAAAGGTCAAATGCGCGTCATTCTGCCTTACCGGAGATGCCAGGATGTGGTGGGACAGAGTGAAAGCAAAAAGACAAATAAATCAGATGACATAGACAGACTTCGAGACGGAATTTTTCGAAGAATTCTTCCATATGTGAGTCACAAATAAACACTATGATGAGTTCACCGAGTTCCGGCAAGGTGATCTATCGGTCAATGAAGCTGTTAAGAAATTCAACCGCCTAGCACGTCTGTGCCCAGAGTTGGTCAGCACGGAGAGAGAAAGGGTTAGACTTATGCTAAAGATGCTCAGACCTGAGATAGCCCTGAACGTGGCTGGCGGAGTTAATAGACCGCAGACCGCCGAAGAATTAATCAGCAGTGCTCTGATCACGGAACACTATCAAAAGGCGATGAATGAGGGCAGGAATCAAACTCAGTTGGGAGGACAGAAATCTCAAAGTACCCGAACTAGCTGGAAAGGAAATCACAGTGGCAAGAGGAAGCAATGGAATGATTCCAAGAGTGGTCCGGCAAGCAAGCTGCTCACGTTTCCTCAGTGTACCACCTGCGGGAAGAAGCACCCGGGAATATGTCGTATAGGTACAAATAGATGCTACAGCTGTGGAATGGAAGGACATATGGCCAGAAACTGTCCTACACAGATCCAGACACCTCCCCCTCCGCAGGTTCAGAACATAGGTGCTCCCCCACAGCTACACCTGATACAAGCTGCGATAGAAGGCCTGCAGATAAGCCAAGGGAGACTGGAAGCTCCACCAGTAGCGACGAACGCCAGGATCTTTTCTCTTACCAAGGAAGATGCGGCCAATGCTTCTACGGTCGTCACAGGTCAGATATTTGTTTTCAATCAGTATACTACGGTACTATTTGACACTGGGGCAACACACTCGTTTATTTTTACACCTTTCACGAGAAAGATAGACATGCCACCCCAAGCCTTCGATTGCAAATTCTTAACGACTTTACCTTCGGGAGATGTGATGCCATCCACCCATATACTGCGAGCCGCACCCATCAGAATCGCAGACAAAAAGCTCTACTGTAATTTGATAGTGCTTGACATGCAGGATTATGATATTATATTGGGCATGGACTTCCTGAGTAAGTACGGGGCTTCAATAGAGTGCCGAAAAAGAAAAGTAATTTTCCAGCCTGAAGCAGAACTGACCTTCGAATTTATGGGGGAAACCAAAAAAAGAAGTTAAAAAGTTTTTATCAGTTTTAAAGGCACGGAAGATGTTAAACAACGGATGCACCGGGTTTCTAGCTCATGTGGTTGATACAAGTCAGACAAAAAAAAAACTGAAGCCGGAAGATGTCAGAGTTGTATGCAATTACCCGGAGGTATTCCCTGAGGAATTACCAGGATTAGCACCTGACCGGGAAATCGAGTTTGAGATCGAATTGATTCCTGGTACAAAGCCGATCTCTAAAGCACCTTACCGTATGGCGCCGGCTGAATTGGAGGAACTTCAAAAACAGCTACGGGAGTTACTCGACAAGGGACTTATCCACCCTAATCACTCACCATGGGGAGCTCTGGTACTGTTTGTTAAAAAGAAAGATGGGTCTATGCGAATGTGCATAGACTATCGAGCGCTAAATAAAGTTACAATCAAGAATAGATATCCCTTACCACGGATTGACGATCTGTTTGACCAGTTGAAGGGTGCCACCGTTTTCTCTAAGATTGATTTGAGATCTGGCTATCATCAAGTAAAGGTGAAACGAGATGATATACCGAAAACGGCTTTCCGGACAAGATACGGACATTATGAGTTCGTAGTAATGCCCTTCGGAGTGACAAATGCTCCTGCTCTATTTATGGACCTGATGAATCGGGTGTTCTCAGTATATCTCGACAAATTTGTGATAGTTTTCATCGATGACATCCTCGTTTACTCGAGAACCTAAGAAGAGCATGCCAAACACTTGGAAATAGTATTACAAATTCATCAGGAAAAGCAACTGTATGCGAAATTCTCCAAATGCAAATTTTGGCTTGACCAAGTATCATTTTTGGGTCATGTTATCTCTGGGGATGGGGTAATGGTAGACCCAATAGAGATCGAAGCCGTCAGTAACTGGAATAGGCCCAAGAATGCCAGCGAAATCAGGAGTTTCCTCGGACTAGCAGGCTATTATCGGAAATTCGTAGAGGGTTTCTCTAGAATCGCAGCCCCAATGACGGCCCTCACTCGGAAAAATAAGAAGTACGAATGGACAGACAACTGCGAGAAGAGTTTCACAGAATTGAAAAGGAGACTGACCAGTGCTCCAATTCTTACTCTTCCGGAAGATAACGAAGGATTCGATATATATAGCGACGCTTCTGGTTTAGGACTCGGAGCTGTACTCATGCAAAATGGCAAGGTCATTGCCTATGCCTCTAGGCAGCTCAAAGAACATGAGAAAAATTACCCCACTCACGATTTAGAGCTAGCAGCCGTGGTTTTTGCTCTTAAAATATGGAGGCATTATCTATATGGAGCACAGTGTAAGATTTATACAGATCACCAGAGTCTGAAATACTTCTTTACACAGAAAGACCTGAACATGAGACAACGAAGATGGCTCGAACTAGTCAAGGACTATGACTGCGAGATCTTGTACCATCCGGGAAAAGCGAACAGAGTGGCTGATGCACTCAGTAGGAAATCGTAGGCCACCAAAAGTACCCGGAGCTATTTTAAGTTCGAGGAAGAACTTTTATGAGGTATGGGGGACTGTAACACCCATAGGGTACTTAGCAAAATTTTAGATATTTTTATCATGAATAAAAATAAGTCTTAGGTAAACATTAGCCAAAAATAAAATGGAAATAAAAAGATACAAGACCTTGGACTTGAACCTTGGATCTCTCACTAAATACATGAATAAGTTAACCAATAGACCAAGAGTAATTATTGTTAGAAAGGAGAGGGAAATCATGGTTAAAGGTAAGGAAGTGAAGGCTCTCTTCACTTAGAAGGAGAAGTTGGAGTTGCCTTCTTCCTCTCAAGGAAAAGATGAGCCTTGCTTCTTCTTTTCATTAAGAGTGAGTAAAAGAAAGGAGAAGGAAAAATGCATTTTCCCTTCCTCCTCTCATGTAGAATAAAAAGGGAAATTAAAGAAGAGATTTCATTTTTTTCCCTCTTCCTCCTCCCTCCTTCTCTCCACCGTGACCAAGCCCTTCCCCACCTCCATTGCCGAAACCCAAGCAAAGGAGAGCTCCTCTCTAGGAAGGCTCCACAATCAAGATTACTTCCCTAAGGAAATCAAACACAAGGAGGTAAGTATCCCCTCACCTATGGTACAAGTTGTTTACGAAATTTTCGTAAGGTTAGAATGCTTAAAAATAAAAATAAAAGAAAAGAAACTCATGCTCATGGATCTCATTATGTTATGATATGGACTTAGTTAGAGATTTATGTTGGATGTTGTTTAGAGCTTGATCTCCTTCTTTATATGTTTCGGCCATGAATATTCTAGGGCTTTAAGAAGCTTAAAAACCTAAATTAACATGCTACTAGACTTCTTTATGATATGATATGAACTTGGTTAAGTATCCATGTTTGTATGTTGCTTGGAAATTTTATTTCCTTCATTGTAAAGGTTCGGCCATGATGGATTTAGGGTTTCAAGAAGCTTAAAACCTAATCTAACATGCTTATAGATTCCCTTATGATGTGATAAGAACTTGGCTAGGTATTCATGTTTGTATGTTGCTTGGAAATTTATTTTCCCTTTTCTTGAAGTTTCGGCCATGATAGATGTTAGGATTTCAAGAAGCTTAAAACCTAATCTATCATGCTTATAGACTTCCTTATGATATGATATGAACTTGGCTAAGTATTCATGTTTGTATGTTGCTTGGAAATTTTATTTCCTTCATTGTAAAGGTTCGGCCATGATGGATTTAGGGTTTCAAGAAGCTTAAAACCTAATCTAACATGCTTATAGATTCCCTTATAATGTGATAAGAACTTGGCTAGGTATTCATGTTTGTATGTTGCTTGGAATTTATTTTCCTTTCCTTAAAGTTTCAGCCATGACAGATTTTAGGGTTTCAAGAAGCTTAAAACCTAATTTAACATGCTCATAGACTTCTTTATGATATGATATGAACTTGGCTAGGTATTCATGTTTGTATGTTGCTTAGAAGTTTATTTCCTTTTCTTGAAGTTTCGGCCATGATAGATTTTAGGGCTTCAAGAAGCTTAAAACCCAATCTAACATGCTTATAGACTTCCTTATGATATGATATGAACTTGGCTAAATATTTATGTTGTATGTTGCTAAAAAAAAATTCATTTCCTTCATTGTAAGGGTTCGGCCATGATTACATTTTTAGGGTTCAAGGAAGTTTAAATTTAAAGCCTAGCATGCACATGAATCTTCTCATGATATGATATGAATGTAACTCAATATTTATGCTTGTATGTTGGTTAGAGCTTACTTTTCCCTTTCATGAAACTTTCGGCCATGACTATATTCTAGGGTTCAAGGAAGTTTAAATTTAAACCTAGCAAGCTCATGGATCCCCTTATGATATGATATGGAGTTAGCTTGGTATTCTTATGCTTGTATAGAACTTAGTTTCATGATCTTAAGTTTCGGCCACAACCAAGTTAAAAAGGCATAGGAAGCTTAGAACCTAAATTACCTATGCTCATGATATTCCTTATGGTTTATGATATGAAATTGATTTAAGGTTCACATGTTTATATGTTGTTGTAACATAAAACTAAGCATGGTAACTTTCGGCCACTATATGGAATTAGAGTTAGAGACCCAATTATAATTTTGCTAGGTGTCTCATATACTAGGATATGAATTAGGAGATGCTAGTAAATGTTCTCCATGTATGCTTATGTTTTCCTATGATGCATTATATGCTCATTTAAGTATGTTTATGAACCATGCATGATGATGACTCTTATGATGTGTTTTATGCTTAAGTATGAATGCTTTATGATAAGACAAGTAACATGCCCGTTTATGTATGCTTATGAACCATGCATGAAATGATTCTTATGATAACTATGTGCCCAAGTATGTATGATTTCAAATATGTTGCATGCTCATTTATGTATGCTTATGAACCAGGCATGAAAATGATTTTTATGATGGCTATGTGCCCAAGTATGCATGCCTTATCATATGATAATAAAATGGCTAAGAGTTGCTTCCCTTAAGTTGGGATTAAGAGCACTCTTCACGTTAAGACAAGAGCATGACATTTATGATGATATGATATGACAGTTATGATGATATGATATGCATGACATGTATTTTACTTTGTATTGAATATTTTACCTATGTGGATATGTGCATAGGTGTTTGGGAGTACTATTGGAGGAATCATGTCAATAATACATATGTTGATGGTCTTATGTGTCTGGTGTGATATTGGAGGTATCATGTTGATTATACCTATGTTGTAGGATGCGTACGTGTGTGATGTATACGTGTTTAGTGTTGTTACTTATTATATTTATTGTTTAGTGCACACCAGTTGGATCTACCCATACATATAAATATAGGTGTTAGATGAATCATTGTACTAAGGGTATTTATAATGGATTGAGGTGTTGCATTGATGATTACTGTGTCTGTATCATGATTATTACATCATGCCCATCATTTTCACTGCATACTGACAATCAAATGTCTTCCTTGTGGTTGAGCGAGTTGTCAATCATTTATAGATGTCCATTCGGCCACTGTAGGAGAGTGGTAGCTAGGAGTGGAGCTAGTCTTGTCGTGCTCACTTGGTCGCTCAGTGTTATACTCTGTCAACCTTGACCACTCATGAGTAATGACATCTGGAGGGTACAGTAGTCATGAGGCTAAAAATGTGAGTAGTCAGAGACCCTGATGCTATGTAGTTAGATAACTACTTAGTGAACTGCCCACCTCGGTCGCTCTATAGTAGTATCTAGAGGGTAGTATAGTTGTCATGAACCCAAGCCTCTCGGCCATACAGGGGTCGTGGTGTCTGGAGAGGTGTCGGGGTGACCATGTGGCATGCATGCGCATTTGCATATGATACACGATACATCTGTGGAGATATATCTACATACATATCTTGTAGTTACTAGCTACATGTGATTGTGATATGTTGCACTTGTTTGTGCTATGATTGTTGCATATAGTTGTCATGCTACATACATATCATTTATTATACATGTATATGTTGTTGGTTATATTGCTCAGGTGTTACGAGCAAGTTTGTTGATGATCTCTGGTGAGTTTACTGTTTATTACACCATGTGTATTCGATCGGTTTGGGTATGTGTATTTATTATGTCATTTATGATCTTGACCTTATATATTAGTTCCAGATTGAGTAGGTTTATTTACTATGACATTATGATCATGATATTATGTGTTGGATCTAGATTAGGTATGTACATTCATTAAGTCATATTATGATCATATTCTTATTTCCCTAATGAGATTATATACTTTGATCTCCATGTTTTATTTAGACTATGCACTATCTTATCTATTACCCGCTAAGTGAGCCGTATTCACCATCGCATTTCTGTGTTGTCTTTTTCCTCAGGTAGCAGGTAGATGATTATGAAGTCGCTTGGAGTATCTTGTCTGTCGATCCCACGTCACATCCGAGGATGGTTTGGGTTTTGCTTCTTACTTTACTTTACGAATTTGTGAGCTTGGTATTGTATTACTTCAATTTTATTTTGGAGTTTTGTTATGTTGGTATCTTGTATTTGTCTTGTTGTGGTTGTATGTAAAGCCTAGCCAGCCAGCAGTTTATTGTTCTTGATTTATGGGCTTTCTTTTTATTTTCCGCTATGTTTTTAGTACAACCGTGTGAGTTGTTTATTATATAACTGTGTGGTTATGATGATTTTATTCCAGCCGAGTGGGTTGTGTGTATAACTGCATGGTTGTGTATGTTCCAGTCATGTGGGTTGTTGATTATAACTAGTGAATAGCTATGTGGCATTGTATATATGATTCATATTGTCACTATTACAGAGGAGATGCTGTCTGTTTGTCGGGCAAGGACTCCTCTGGGGCATGATAGTTGAGTTATCAGAAATATTGACATAGAAGATGATGTGACAAAAGATCATCTTTATGATTTGGATCGGGATGAGGATAAGCTAGATGATGTGGATAGAGATAAGACTTCATCCAGATATAGCTTCATCCAAATAAGAGTTTATCTAGATAAGGATCTGATCTAACTCTATAAAAGGAGACGAAGGCTCTACGTTCAATACAACAATTCTTTCATCCTACTATTCATCTTTACGCTCATACGAATGTGTCGTGAAGCTTTGCGACTAGAGAAGCTCTAAGAAGGGTGTGCTGCACTCAAGACTTCCGAATCGACCGTCATCTTTTGTTTGGTTTGATTATTTCAAGTCGTATTTAATTTATTATTATTTATGCTTGAATTGTAAACTGTATGACGGGTTTCTCCACCTCCAGAAAGGAGACCACTAGTGGACGGACGCCTCCCATAAATAGGCCTTGTATGTACTAACCTTGGGGGGTTGGGAACCAAGTAAATCCTGTGTGCTCTTTCTTATTGTTTAATTTATTATTTCCACTGCTACTAACTAACTCTATAGAAAAGAACACGACGAAATGCAAAAAGAAAGTGTACGAAAAAGATTATCGATATTCACCCCCCCCCCACCCTATTGATATGCATCGATCCTACGCAAACCATGAGAGGGCCAACTTGATTAACGTACGTTGATCAAGGCTAGACGTCGGTTCACAGTAAAGTTATTCCTTTCTAAACCGCAAACAGGATGCCTCTAGCCATATAAAAGCTTACACTATACCACAGAAGGCAACATGACTTCTTTGTCATTCCCGCTTTGGGAGGAAGAAATACTACTAGATTTCGAACAAAGATAGTGGATGTCATGAAAGGAATAGCTAAGGTGGTGTTGGGAAGATGGCGTCAATCCATAGTTATGTTGGAGTGTATACTAAAAGCCTAGCTTTTGTATAAACATTTATAAGAATCACATTGGTCAAGTGTCTACATTTATATATATCAAATGTAGATGTTCAATTAATTTATATTATAGATAACATAGTGTGTGGTGTCACACACAGAAGATCATGTTATCGGTTCTTTATAAATTATAAACAGTTGCTCGCGACTAAGATGGAAAGGAAAAAACCATCGGAATAGTCGTAGTGTAATTAAGTATTAGTTTATCTTGATTAATAAATTACACTGGTACACTCTAAGTGTATTGAGTAGGATCATTTAGGTAAGTTCTTTTTGTACTGACTTAGTAAAAGAACTAGACCTTAGTTATTATGGAAGTGTATGCTCTTAATCCTAATATAATAACATGCACATATATTTAATATTCATTTCTTTGACTTATCAAAGGGTGAGGTTTAGCTCGATAAATCAATATGCCCGATAAATTGGGAAATGATATTACTTATAGTGTGTGTTGTTGATTATAGAAGGAATCTGTGTCCTAGTTATCTAGGTTGAGAATGTCTCCAAGAGGAGCTCATAAGGATTGTCATGTTAAACCCTGCAGGTGGACCTAGTCCGACATGACAATGAAGTTGAGTGGTACTACTCTTGGAGCTAGATATTAATTAAGTGAGTTGTCAGTAACTTACTTAATTAGTGGACATTCGTAATCTTAAACACAGGGAGACTAACACACTCATGATAAGAAGGAGCCCATAATGTAATTTGGGATTGGTGCGGTAGTGCGGTAATAACTCTCTAGTGGAATGAGTTATTATCGATGAACTTGAGTTGTGTGTTCGAGGCGAGCACGGGATACTCAAGCTCATCGGAAGGTCAAAACCAATTTCTCCTCTAGGTCCCTGTCGTAGCCTCATTATAGCCTCAAGTCCATCCAAATGTAAGGCTCTTCTTGGTGTCCAAGAAGGGGGCCGGACCATTACTTGGTGACCAAGCAATGGCCGGCCACATCCTCTTGTAGGGGTCGACCCTATAGCTTGGTGACCAAGCTTGTAGGGGCCAGCCATAATAATTCAAAAAGGGAGGGTTGTTTTAAATTTTTAAAATCTTCTCTTTGTAGAAAACTATAAGCTTTAAAAGAGAGATTTTAATTTTTAAAACTTTCCTTATTTGAATTAGGCCACATGTTTAAATAGAGAGTTTAAAAGATTTTAAAATTTTCCTTTTTTAACCATCCTTATGGTTTAAGAAAAAAAAGGAAAAGAAGTTTTAAAATTTAAATTTTCTATCACCATGTTAAAAAAGGAAATTTTATAAGAGAGTTTTTAAATTTTTAAAACATGGTTTTAATTTTTAGAAACTTTCCTTTTTTAACTCATACTTTAGGAAAGAGAGCTTGTAAATTTTATAAGAAGATTTCTTCTTGTAAAATTTTTAAAAATTATTTTTCCTTTCCTTTTAATTGTGGCCGGCCACCTTGCTTGGTGCCCAAGCAAGGGCCGGCCAATAGGATTAAACCAAATTCAATCCTAAACCAAATAGGATTGATCATAACCATTAATTGGTGATTGATTCAATCAAGAGGAAAGAAAAGGAAAAATAAAAAGGAAAAAGGAAAAACTCTTGGATGATTTTATTTTTTGTAAAAGGTTTTTCCTTATTTGCCTTGGGCAAGTAATATAAAAGAAGGGGTGAGGGGGCTTCATGAGACAACTCTTATTCCTTTGCTTGGGTGATCTCTTGGTGTGGCCGGCCCTCTCCCTTCTTCCTCTCCCTTTGCTCTCTTCTCCTTGGTGGTGGTGGTGGCCGGATTTTAGAAGAAGAAGGAGGAAGCTTTTGGGTGGTGTTCATCTTGGAGGATCGTCGCCCACACGACGTCCAAGGCGAGGCGAGGAATACGGCAGAAGATCTCGAGGTCATTAACATACAAAGAGAAAGTATAATTAGCAATTGTTTTCCGCATCATGCTAGTTTTTCTCTTTGTAAGAATTCTAAATACAAGAGGCAATTAGATCTAGTTTTTCGAAATAGTTTTTCGAGTTTGTGTTTTCTTCTTTTTCGAACTTGTGATTCGATTGTTCCTTTTGGTTAACCTAGAGTTATTTAAGGAAATAAATATTAACTTTCCTTAAAAGACTTTGCCTAGGCGGTGGTGGTTGCTCCCATATCCAAGAAGGCCATGTGCCTCGCCATGCAGTCCTGGAAGCCAATTTTGGAAATTAATATTTATGGAATTAATAATCTAGGTATATTTGAATCAATAGTATTAAGTTCCGCTTGCGATTCAAATCTAAACCATTAAGAACAGATAAGTTAAATTTGGAATCAATGATGTTAAGTTCCGTCTGCGATTCCTAATTTAACTTCTAAAGAACACAATAGGTTATTTAAGGAAAGGTTCGACACTTGTACAAAAATTTTGTACAGTGAAACCGGTACGTTTTCCTAGGATTAACCAACAAGTTATGCTACTCCTTTACCTTCAAATGTCATGACAGGAGGCTCCCTCTATTTTATAGGAAACCAGAGGTGCTAAAAGTATTCAATTGGGGAATACGTGTATCACGAGCCCATAATTTCCCTTTTGATAAAGTTTGATTTTGCCAGTATTCACTGGCTATGGTTTATAAAAGGTATGAGTGGTCATATGGGTGATGACAGGCATAGCTATGAGTGGTCATTCTATGGAAGTGATAAATTAATGAAGCAGATTAGGTAGGTCACCATTAATTAATTAATTAGTCTCATAAATTGACCATAATTTTCAAATTATATAAGTGGTCTTTAAATTATTATTCGGGTTTAGGCTTGTTATCAACACCACCATGGTGTTGGTTGCTGGTGCAGTTAGCGCTAACAGTCTAACTCGGGTTTTGATGAATGACAAATCGGATGAAGTTAGGTTTGTTGTAATCTAACACTCTGACCGAGCGTGCAGACGAAGTCCAGATAGGTCGACGGGTTGACCGGATGTCTGGCAAGAAGTCCAGCTAGGTCGACGGGCTGACCGGATAGTTAGCGAGAAGACCAAGCGGGT
The DNA here is from genome assembly GCF_018446385.1 of Zingiber officinale. Classification (NCBI taxonomy): domain Eukaryota; kingdom Viridiplantae; phylum Streptophyta; class Magnoliopsida; order Zingiberales; family Zingiberaceae; genus Zingiber; species Zingiber officinale. The sequence goes on from NC_055989.1 coordinate 23,278,404, forward strand.
CGACGGGCTGACCGGACGCTTGGCAAGAAGTCCAGACGAGTCGAAGGGCTGACCGGACGTCTGGCAGGTAAGTGAAGGTAAGTCACTGGAAGGGAGTGACTGTAAGGACGCGTTCCCGGGAAGGGGACATTAGGCGTCGATCCGGCTTAGATCCATTTCGGATCTCTAAGTCGAGATCGTGACTAGATTCCGGTCTCGGAAAGACGGAGTCTAAGTCATACTTTCTATGTCAAACTTATGAACTGTGCTAACACTCTATTTTACAGGATATACACTATTTATGCACCTTGGACTAACCTTGTCTTGCAGGAAAGCTGGTTTCTGGAGAAAGGTGGTCCGAGCGCCCGGAAGGGATCCGGGTGCCCGGGAGGTGATTTTTATCCAGATTGCACGTCGCCGCGTGGAGCTCGTTGGTTGGACCTCCCACGTCTCACCAGGGCACTCGGAAGGGATCCGGGGCGCCCTGAGCCTCATATAAAAGGAGGGTCAGAGGGGAGCTTCAGAACAATAATTGAGAAAGAGATCTTCTACTGCTTGCCCTGCTGCTCTGCGCTCCTGCGACGCTAACGAAGCTCCGACAACTCGCTCCTGTTCTTTTAATTTCCTCCTTTATCGGTATAAGCTTTGTTTTATTTTCATTAGCACTTCTGTACTTAACTTACTGTAATCAAATATTCGAACTGCTAGTGGATTGCCCAACGAAAGCACTCGACGAGTGCGGGCCTTGGAGTAGGAGTCGACACAGGCTCTGAACCAAGTAAAACCGAATTGTGTTAGCCTTGCCTTGATTTCTTACTTTGTCTTAACTCTATTTCTGCTGTGCGCTTAACTCTTTTCGAACGAAAGTTTTAATCGATATTCACCCCCCCCTCTCTATCGAAACATCACGATCCAACATTGGTATCTTCTTAGACCAGCGCACCACAATGTACCAAAAGATGAAAATCGTTTGGAAAAATGATGGGAAGGTCTAACTTATTAGATTAAGAGAGACTTAAGAGACATTCCGACCAAATAACTTATTAGATTAGAAAATTTATCATAAATAAAAAGTTGATATTTATTAATTGGCTTATTAAGAAGGTCCACAAAGATTTTTGAAAACCAGCACCACTAGATTGTTAAATTGTTTGGACTAACATTGGGTAGAATTCTCCAAACCCATTTACAACGTGGCACTGGTCTTGGAAAACTAGCTCCAACGTGTCACTAGTCTTAGACAAATAGCTTCGACGTGGCGCTGTACTTGTAAAACCAACACCACTATGTTAACAAAGCTTCAACCCATTTGGACCATCATTGGGAAGATATCTAGAAAGTAATTGAGGGCATATTCTGACTTGTGTGAGCCTTATTAACCCATATAATTTGGAATGAGTCCAATCCGACCTCTCTAGGACCATAAATGGATTTTGACTGAAACTCATTTATTGACCTAGAGGCCTTGAATTTCTGAAATCCTAGTATTCCAAACCTGGTTCTGAGACACTAACCTAAATTTATGGTCACATGCCAAGTGACGCACGAACATGGCGCTATTTTTTCAAAACTAGCTACAGCATGGTGCTATTCTTAGAAAACTAGCTCTGCCATGGCATTGTACTAGTAAAACCAACACCACTATATTAACAAAACTTAACCCATTTGAATCAGCATTGGGAAGATAGTTAAATAATAATTAAGGGTGTATTCTGACTTGTGTGAGCTGTATAAACCCATATAATTTGGAATGAGTATGATCCGACTCTTCTAGGGTCATCAATGAATTTTGATTGAAACCTATTGATTGACCTAAAGGCCTTGGATTTATGAAATCCTAGTATTGATAAAAGGGGTAAGTGTGTAAATTTATTTATGCCCTCCAAACCTGGTTCTAAGACTCTAACATGAATTTATGGTTGTGTGTCAAATGACACATGACCATCGTATTGTTTTCCCAAAACTAGCTATAGTGTGGTGCTATTCTTGGAAAAGTAGCTCCCTTGTGGCACTATACTTGTAAAACCAGTATAACTAATTAACAAAGCAGCTACTAATTTGTAAATGCTACAATGGCACAGGAAAAACTATGTTGTAGTAGCTACTGGTTAGTAGCTGCTACAATGTGTTTGCCAAGTAAATTTTACAAGATCATAACTTTTGATTCTAGATGAATTAAATAATGCATAATATATCAAATCAAAGATCTCTAAATGAGGTTAGATTTGATATATTATGCATCTCATGGTTCAATCTGATTCAAAAGTTATGATCTCTTAAAGTTCACTTAGTAAATACATTATAGCAGTTACTAATCAATAGTTGCTACAATACAATTTTCTCTATTGTAGTAGCTACTGATTCGTTGATGCTATAACAGCATAGGAAAAACTATGTTGTATCAGTTATTGATTAGTAGCTTCTACAACAGAGAAAATTATACTGTAACAATCACTAGTTAGTAGCTACTACAATATATTTGTCGAGTAAATTTGAGATGTCATAACTTTTGATTATAGATGAACCATATAATGCACAATATATCAAATTGAAGATCTCTGAATGAGCTTTGATTTGATATACTGTGTGTCTCATGATTCAATCCGAGTCAAAAGTTATGACCTCTCAAATTTCACTCAATAAATATATTATAGCAGCTACTAACCAATAATTGCTACAACATAATTTTCTCTGTTGTAGTAGCTACTAATCAGTAATGGCTACAACATAGTTTTTCCTATTACAACATACCATACCAAATTTTGGTATACTAAAATTTTTGATATGAAACTCATACCTTATCAAAAATTTGATATCCGAAACTTCAGTATACCAAATTTTCGGTATGGTATTGATTTAAAATTTTTTTATACCAAATTTTTTAGTACGATGTACTATATGGGAATTCGGTATCAGTATACCATACTGACTCAGCCATAGCCTTATCTTACTTAGAGTTGTACTTGTATTCGACGGGCTTGAAGCGCATACTAAAAAATGATCCTTTTACTACGATAAATAATGATAAAGTTCAATTTATAAATAATATATATACTAAATACATAAATAAATCAAAAATAATATATTATTATAAACACTACTTATCTAGCTATTTTAGAGGTAAAAATATTTATAAAATCTGAATAATCTAATTGTTGAACTATTTCTTTCTCAATCTATAACATTGATAGCTCATTTAGTGAATCCTGTAACACTGAGACCAATGCGGTGGCTGCAAGTAGTAGCAAGGCGACAAGCAATAACCACCATGCAATTATGTTATCGTTCACACAAGCGACTGGGATAGCGTGCGACATCCACCGCGCAATGCAATTAGGTCACACGAGCAAAGGCCAACCACCAGCCCGTGTTGTGTGAGATTGTCACTGAGAGAATCGACGTGATTAGGTCTCACAAACGACCGTTGTTGCACGATTAGGATATAATTAGTGTCGTGTGTTGCAAGACGAAGAAAATGGTCAAAGAAGAAGATTAGGATTACCTCTTGTTCAGTGAATTGATGCATTGATAGAAAAAAATGCTGGAGAAGAAATCACGTGCAAAGAAGAGCAACACCAGAGAAGAAATTACATTCAAAGAAGAGTCGTGCATCGGTGCGTGCCTCGAAGCCATGAGAATAAGTTTAACGGCTATTTAGGGTTCATGCCTCTCATTTTGTTTTAGGTATAATTAAAAAAAATAGGCCCTTCATTGGGCTGGGTCCTGAGGCGGTTGTCTCTCTAGCCTCATGGAAGTTATGACTCTGCTCTTGATTGAATTAGTTTAAGTAAATTTTATTTTCACTGTGCTTCTTTGATTAATTCAACCGCTTCATTTATTATCTGCTTATTTTTAAAATTCGTAACACTATTCATCCCTCTCTAGTGTCGAGTTTGATTCTTCAATAACTGTTACAACTGTGTAGTAAGTATGAAACCATAGTCACTACAACTATATAATAGTTATGATTTCGTAGCTTTTACAATGCACCCCGATTCAAAATTTAAATGAGAAATATAAAGAAGAGATAATAATGAAAATAGTAGAGTAGAGAACAAGTGTATCATTCTATTAGACGATCTAATAGAGTAGAATACTCTCTTGATAAAAATTAAAATAAGATATCCCTTAGATGATTAAAAAAAAAGACATCCTTTTAATTTTTACGCTTGATTCTTTATATATTTTTTTAATGCCTCAAACTAAAACATGCTTAAATATGAAAGGATTCTCATAGTGTCAAGGTATTTCATGTTAGCTCAATCTCCTTCTTAGTATTTTCACTTTTAACCATATTAGACTCGTATCTTAAGGAGTCATATTCGATCAAGATATTTTGATGCGTTGAGCAAATTTTTAAATTAGATTTTCCTATATTATTAATTTGTATAACCACTAATCTATAACTTTACGTTGATGCTTAGTCAAATATCCATACCTTTAATAATAAATTAAGAAATGCATCCTTTTCAAGCCTAATCATTTTCATTGGTAATCTATAACTTTACGTTAATGCTTAGTCAAATGTCCACACCTTTAATAATAAATTAAGAAATGCATCCTTTTCAAGCCTAATCATTTTCAATGGTAAATTAAACTAATAAGTAGCAAACTGTAGATTGATGCATGAGAGTATATAGACAACCAACGCAAGTCATCTCTATTTAAATTGTTTAAATATTTATTAAAAGGTACAAATAATAAAATAGTCTTCTAATTAAATTGTTTAAGTCAACTCTCTTAAAAAACTATGTATTTATTTGGAAAGTGACCTCAATCAATTTGAATAATATATCCAATTTATACACATCACCCTATCATTTAGTTTGCTCTTTATTTTTTTTTTAAAAAAAAACTCCCTCCATTCTTAGTTTGATGATCAATTATAAACGTACGGACTAGAATGGACACCTCAAAGAAACATAATTACTTTTTTTCTATAATAATTTATTTTTATATAATTACCTTATATTATTTTAAATGATATAAATATTTTATATGTTTTCATTAATATTGGATGTAATTTTATTTTAATAATACAATTAAAAGCCGATCTTTAAAATAGGGATAACTTTGATAGGGTTTTAGATTGAGAAGAATATTTGTGTAAAATATTATAATAACGAATATGATATTTAATAATTCAATAAGGTGCGTTTAACTTTTAGAGTTTCCAAAATAGACAATTATTTTCATTTTACGCTTTCCACTTTCCACTCATGCAGGCGGGATCCTCAGTGCGATCCAGAAAATATTCTCTTTATATGTATTGATAGAGATATATGATTCGCACTTATAAAATAGATAAGGATAATGTATCTCTACTAATACATAGAAATGAAGTTTTCTCTGGACTACTTTATTGGTGGAAATACATGGTCCCCACTTATAAAATAGATGGGGACCATGCATCTCCACTAATGCATGGAAATGGAATATTCTCTAGCCACAAAAAGTAGTCTAGAGGATCTCCTCTCTCACTCATGATCGGGAATCGGATCCTTTGGTCCTGATCCACTCTTGGACAAGGGGATTGGTAGGAGATAATGACTCCCACCTGTTAATAAGTGAAGGGTCATTGCTCCCCACTAATGTAAAGATTGGATCATGAATTAGTCCAATCTTTACATATCAAAGGATCCGATCCCTCATGACCGGGGTAATATATTTAAAGAAAAATATTATTATAATATTGCATTAAAAAAATGTCACTCTAATATTGGATTTCAAATAATATCATCATGGTAATGTATTTTAAAAATTATCAGTACTTATGTTTAAAAATCACTATCACAATAATATTATATTTTAAAAATTAATACCATTTTGATACTACATATAACTCTAAAATCAATATGAATGTGATACTAATTTCTTAAAACTAGTGTCATAGCAGTATTAATTTTTGAAATACAATATTATAATAATACTATTCGTTAAATGTAAGGGGTGTTGGATTGGATGGAATGAGAGTACGAAATGAGAAAATGATTAAAAGTGAGTGTTTAGTTTGAGGGATTAGTGGTGGATTTCATGGATTCATTACCCTAAATATGGGAATGAATCATTTCCTAGTAAAAGAAGGGGAATGAAAAAATCTTTATTTTCATTCCCTATTTTTATCAATCTCATTCTTATTCTCATTCCTTTCAATGAACCAAGCACCCCTAATATATAATGAATGACAGAAGAGATAAAATGAGAAATACTTGTATGACTAAGAAATTGAATCTCTATACTTTTTAATTTATCTTAATGACGTATGAAAATGTTTTATATCAGTTTTAAAAATAAATTTCTGAATAATAATAATAATAATAATAATAATAATAATAATAATAATAATAAGTAAAGGGTGTGACTTTTGGCAACCAAAATCGGCGTTTCGTCGTCTCCAGAGCCCCCAAAATTTATTTATTTTTTTATCTTCGAGTGGGTTTCAGCACTAAGCCAAGACGCTTCCCCTTCCTCCTCAGCCGTCCGATGTTGTCGTACGCAATCTTCACGCCCTCGCCGCCTCGCCATTTTTGTCCTTTTGCCTGCTCCCGGGCGTGCTTCCAACTGTGGACGCCTATATAAGCGCTCGCTCTTAAAAGGTGCGACAAAAATCCGATTTTTATTGGAGAAGGGCGGAGAAGGAGGAGGAGGCGGCGGCGGTGGGCGAGAAAAAGGAGGAGACATGGCGCCGCTGTTTCTTTCCGAGACCTCGCGCAACTCGATTCGCGAGAGGTGGAACAAGATATGGACGAAGCGAGCTCTCATGGGGTTGTTGCTCGGGCAATTCGTCTCGCTTCTCATCACCTCCACCGGCTTCTCCTCGTCCGAGCTCGCAAGACGAGGTTTGCTCTCTTTTCCTGCTCCGCTTTAGTTGGTGTTGCGGTGATTGATATTAGAAAGATGATAAAGGTGCGATTTTGGGGGTTCTTACTTTACTGGGTAATCTGTTCTTCTTTTAATGGTTACAGGCGTGAACGCTCCCACCTCGCAATCCTTCTTGAATTATCTTCTCCTTGCTATAGTTTATGGTTCTATTGTCATCTTCAAAAGGAAACCGCTCCAGGTGCTGTGCTAATTCCCTGCCCTTGCATCGTTTCTTCAAAAGTTAACTATTGTTAACTAAAATGCTTTCTGGTTAGAGTTTTCAAGAATTGTTCTCCTCGCAATGATGTGCATTATCCAATTAGCTAAGAGCAATAAAGAATAACTTTATTCCGTGGCTTCATAGAAAGAATATTTCCTTGGAATAGCTGTTTTTTCCCCCTTTAGAAAAGTTGTTGCTAGGTACTTTACTTGCTTTTGGCACTTGCTGTAATTATATTAGTTCATCAGTGATTATTTCTTCTATTTATAGAGAAGGATTGCAATTTATGACTTGCTTTGTCTTTTGGACAGATAAGTTGGTATTATTATCTGATGCTTGCTATTGTTGATGTGGAAGCCAATTTCATTGGTGAGTGCTTCTTTGTGATATTTACTCTATACAGCCATAGGATTCTACATGATAAGGTTTTTTTAATGATGACAGTACCCAATCAAAATTTATGAATTCATTAGTTATATTTCTATAACTGTTAAGAATTTATTGACTACTGCAATCACAATTAAGTGGAAAAAAATCTACTCACAATGTGCCTTCTTGTAAAGATGATTAAATTGGTGATGGACCATGTTTTAAAAAACACACTAACTAGTACCCAAACTGAAAAATATAGTAGAATAAAAATCAATGACTTTGATTGGGTAAAAGTAAAATTTTGTTTTTGTTTTTTTTAAACACCAAAGGGACAGCTACTTGAACTGTGATGCCATAGACTCCCTCAAGGCCCCTAGAATTCATCACTACTCACCTAAAAAAATCAAACTAGCCGCCAAATGGTCTAATGCGCACTTAAGTATACTTATATAGCAACTTTGATCAAAACCACTACGTGAGTTATAATTTTAAAAAAAAAAAGATTAAAAAAATACTAAACTTTGCAAAAACAAAAAGTAATAGAGAGAAAAGTGTAATTAAATTTGCTTTAAAATTTTTAAAATTACTGCATGAACTATAACTTCTAAAAAATATACATTTTTTAAACAGGTTATATATTTTAAATAAATATCATCAAATGTATTTTTTTAAAATAATAGTGATAAAAATGATCAAAACTAAAATCATCTAATTTGGGCCAAAATTGCTATACATTCATGTAGTAGCTTGATGAACATTGTGATATGGTCATTTTTAGTTGTTTCGGCACTTTAAAAAATAATAGATTCCTACAATTCCCTAATTGTATCTTTCTATTCGAATTCAAAATTTGAGTAGAAAATGAACATGTAGCAAGATTGACCAAAACTTCTATATACTATTTTTGAAGTTATGGTCACTTTAAAAACATATATGGACTCCAATAAAATCCTAGAGTGCATCTATTTATTTAGATTCAACTTTTAACTAAACATGATCATGTAACACTTTTAGCCAAGATTGCTACATGACCATTTTTTGCCATTTGATCACTTTGAAAATATGAGTGGACTCCAATAGCTTCTTGAAGTGCATCTATCTATATATATATGCAAAATTTGACTAAAAATGACCATTTGGTAGTTTTGGCCAATGACCATTTTTGGGTTGTGTGGCCAGTTTGAAAGCATGAGTCGATTCCAATAGCCTCCTACAGTGGAGTTATCTATTTAAGTTCAAAATTTAAGGTGAAATTGACCACATAATAGCTTTAACCAAAATGTTACATAATTTTAGCAAAAAATATCACATTTTTTATTTACATTTCACTTATTTTTTGAAAAATAATAACTTACAGAATTTGTATCACTTTGAATAGCGCTCAACCTACAATTCAAGATTCTTACTCTTGCTAATGGATCAATCAAATCAAATAAGGATAGTGTAGTGGAAAATAAGGAGTGCGAAAAGACAAGCACTAACATGATTGGTTATGTGGTTTGGAATTGTTGGTTCCTATTCCACGGTTATGATTCTTCGGTGGGTCACTCTCAAATCACTACTAGTTTTCTCCTTCTCGAATTCTACATGGAAAACCTCTTACAATGTAGGAGTATTCTTATAATGAATGAGAACAAGTAGAAGTAAATAAGAAGCACAACACTGAGATTGAATTACAGTGAGAAAACTCAGAAATGTAAGAAGTTAAACACAATTTGCCTCCTAATATAGCTTCTTTGTTATCTTCAGTTTCACTTTTCTGTAGCAAACAGGTCACTCAAGTGAGTGCATTTCTAGTCAACTGTTCACAATTGCTTCAACCTTTAGTTTGCCAACCAATCTTTTAGTCGATTCCACTTGGCATCAGTTGACTGAGCTGCTTTATCACGTACACAATTTGACTGCTATAGTTTGCCTTTGCCCAATTAATGGTCTTCTTTCTAGCTCATGTCAGTGATTTAGTAGACTGGATAGTCGATTTAACTTGTTCAATCGACTGCCCAACCAACTAAGCTCTCGACTAAACTCTGAATAGAAATTCACAAGCCATCCAACTTTAATTGACTTCTTAGTCAACTCAGCACACTAGTCAATTGGAACACCTTCCCGTCCATTGTATCCTCGAGTATAACCAATTTAGTGGTCAAGTCATTATCTAAGTCAAGAACTACCCTAACTAATGACACTCAACTTTCACAACTTACTTAAGAGTGCACCTTTGCAACTTTATTTTCCTTACGAAGTCATCTCTCATTAGGTTGAAAGTCCTTTGAATGCACGAAGCCCTCGACTCATTCCCCATGTCATCCTGTACTCGTTCACCTACGTAATCTACCTCCTTCAGCTATCATTAATGATGTCATCTCAATGCTCCTCATCTTGCAGTCCCTTAGATGCCCAGTGTCATCCTTCTTTGGTCTTCAATGGCCCTAAAGATATTAAGTCGACCATATCTTGCCACTTTAAGTCAGGCCTCGCAAGCTCTATGTGCACTCTACTAAGTCTTTGCACAACTATATGTACTTATCAAAAACACAGGCAAGCTTTGCTTAATACATCAAAACGCTCAATTCAACAAAACCCGTAGTTGAACATGACCACTTAGGATACAATTACAATAACAAGACCTACTAGGTAGTCGGTTGGGTTTTTTGGGCAGGCGAGTGAGGTTGCAATGAGTTTAGAGTCATAAATTTGAGAGAAATTTGGGAGGACTACCTAGCTAAGACACTCTTTTGATGACACCCCTTTGATGATGCTGAAAGAAACAGGAGTGCTCTTTTGATTTTTGCTCAGTTTAATTATTCATTTCTGCATCACCAAGCTCCAATCTAACAAAGATGCATTAGGCTTATGATTATACTCAACATTTAAATTTTAAACTTCATGAGTCAAAACATTTGGTACTAGTTAATGTCTACAAGTAATTTTCTGGTTTGATCTATCATCATAGCAATGAAGTAGATGAATGGAGAAGAAAATTAATGATAGAACAATTGCAATCAATGACCTGAGTATCTGGACTTCAATGTCTTCCTTATTTTAATGGAGCTGATATCTCTCTTTTTTCGTAACTATCAAGGATATGCTGCCATAATTTAGCTGGCATACTTGTGGCAATAATGCACCTATAATTGTCCATATCATATTCCTTTCCAACTGCAATTTTAACATTTTCTTTATCTAGTAATGGCATTAAAAGAATTTGACTGGATCACTGTGATCGAACTTTTTCCTAATTTTAGACATGTAAATGCAGGCTGAGTAGCTTTGTCCATACTTGAATATGTACTGTCCAACCTCTCTAATGAACAAACTAATTGATGTATCTCGTGTCATTTAGTTGAATTAAAATTCCAGTATCATATTTTTATTAGTGTTATCACTTGTGCTTGATACATTTATGCAATTTGCTATATTTATTTCTTCTCAAAATTTGTGTTACCTCTCCTTGTTAAAATTGATTACCTATTAACTTTGTTTTTTTGTAGTTGTGAAATCCTACCAGTACACATCTTTGACAAGTGTCATGCTCCTGGATTGTTGGTCAATTCCATGTGTTATACTTTTCACTTGGTTGTTCCTGAAGACAAAGTATGGATTCAGAAAGTTTCTTGGTGTTGGTATTTGTGTAGCTGGTCTTGTTATGGTGGTATTTTCTGATGTTCATGCTAGTGATCGTGCACAGGGTCAGTTGGTATATATTGAAATTGTACAATTCTGTTTTTTAATTCCTCTTGTTTCAACAAATTCACCAACCAGGATTGTCTAACTTTGAATTAGGCTTAGTAACACAAACTATACCTCATTTAAATAGATACATGAAACAATTTTTGTTCCAAATAAAATTGCAAAGTGGACAAATCAACCAATCCACCAAATTAATTTGATGATGGCGGATAGAAAGCTAAATGATATGCCCAATCATCATTTTTTAAAGTCAAATTTACTAACGTTCCAGGCATACTTGGGTAGTTAGAAAATAATTCTCAAGTTGACTAATAAGTTTAGGAATTGAAAGGAAAATCTATGGTCCATTACATGTTCGTGAGCATTCACCATGTCAATGAATTAGAGCAGTAATCATATGTTCCATTCGTCCATGGGCACTTATAATGTCATTGAAATTAGATCATGTTGTCATACATTCTATTCCCTTCAAAAACATCAAAATTAAGAGAGTTAAATTTTAATGGATTTTCAGACTCTTTGAGAACATGCAAAGTGAACATATGATCAATCTTTACTTTTACACTAAGAAACAAAATACTTGTAGGTTTAGAAGTAATATCATGATTTATTAAGTAACTAGGCACCTTTTGTCGTGCATGACAATCCAACATATAAATAGAGTTGTGCAACATTTGATTAATTGATTTGCCCTTTTCTTTTCACTATTTCATTGTTACAGGTGGACCCAACCCTTTGAAAGGTGATTTGTTGGTCATTGTTGGTTCTACATTATATGCAGTTAGCAACGTTGGTGAGGTATGCTTCACTTCTCATCCCCTCCACTACCTTTTTTTTCTACTAATTATACATCTTCTTAATTATTTTTTGTTACTATTTATATTCTCTAGGAAATAATGACATGTTAAATGAGTGTATTTCCCTCTTTCATGAAACATGTCTCATTGAATTCAACTCTTGTAATTCAGTTACTTTCTGTTTGTTGTAAGTCATTAGTTATTGATTTTCCAAGGTAGGGACATGATCTACCCTATGTAGGAAGAAAAGATGTATAAAATATGGTTAATTGGAGAAAGGAATACAGATCTTAGGCTCTTAGTCTCTAGCATGGTCCCATCAATGTCAATGCGTGCTATCTGTGTTTGTACAACCATGTGGTTTTTGGAGAAAGATTGAAAGGAGTCTCCTTGTTTTGCCACTTTCTTTTAGTCAAGGATATAAAAACCTGGATTTGGCTTTTCCTGATAGCTTAGGCATTAAACATGGAATTGGAGCTAAGATCATGAACTCAACCGCTCATCTTTTGTTTCTCTAGATGTTCTACTATGCTTTTTCACATCTATAAGATCGTGGTGTTTGATACGTGGATTATTATTTCTACTTCTGAGATCATAAAACTAATTGAATCAATTCTTAATAGCTTAGCTTGTGGGTGAGTGGTCATCTTAATAAACTTAGTTTGGTACTAGACTAGAACCAAAGCTGTGTTTGAATCAAGGTTCAGTGTTCAAAGCTCAAACCATGCCAGATGTTTCTGTGGTCATTATTTCAGTCGATTCAGGTTGCCTGTCCAATCCTCAGGGGAGTATGAATAATGTAAAACTGGATCAGGCCATTTTCTGACATCTTGAATGTTTGGGATGGTTGTTTTATTTTTCTTCTGTATTATTATTATTATTTATTTTTTCGTGAATACTGGGAGATGCATTCACATTTTCTGTTATTAATATAGTCTTGATATATGAGCAGGATTGGATAAATCTCTGTACAATTGTGTAGACTGGTAGATTGTTCTTTCCAGCAGCTGTACAAACTCTTTGTTGTCGTTTAGTAATCTGAGGAAGTTCATGAATCATGAAAGCACAACTGTTGGTTAATCCTAAGAAAACGTACCGGTTCCACCGTAAAAATTTTTTTGTACAAGTGTCGAACTTTTCTTTAAATAACCTATTGTGTTCTTTAGAAGTTAAATTAGGAATCGCAGACGAAACTTAACATCATTGATTCTAAATTTAATTTATTTGTTCTTAATGGTTTAGATTTGAATCGCAAGTGGAACTTAACACTATTGATTCAAATCCACCTATGTTATTAATTCCATTAAATATTAATTTCCAAAAGTGGCTTCCAGGACTGCATGGCGAGGCACATGGCCTTCTTGGATATGGGAGCAACCACCACCGCCTAGTCAAAGCCTTTTAAGGAAACCTAATATTTAATTTCCTTAAATAACTCTAGGTTAACCAAAAAGAACAATCGAATCACAAATTCGAAAAAGAAGAAAACATAAACTCGAAAATTAAATTCGATAAACTAGATCTAATTGCCTCTTGTATTTAGAATTCTTACAAAAAAAAATAACTAGTATGATGCGGAAGAAAATTACTAGTTATACCTTCTCTTTGTAAGCTAATGACCTCAAGATCTTCTGTCGTATTCCTCGCCTCGCCTTGGACGTCGTGTGTGCGACGATCCTCCAAGATGAACACCACCCAAAAGCTTCCTCCTCTTCTTCTAAAATCCGGTCACCACCACCACCAAGGAGAAGAGAGCAAAAGGGAAAAGAGAAGGGAGAGAGAGGGGCCGACCACTTGAGATCTCTAAGCAAAAGAATAAGAGTTGTGTCTCATGAAGCCCCCTCACCCCTTCTTTTATATTACTTGCCCAAGGCAAATAAGGAAAAACTTTTTACAAAAAAATAAAATCATCCAAGAGTTTTTCCTTTTTCCTTTTTATTTTTCTTTTTCTTTTCTCTTGATTGAATCAATCACCAATTTTGATTTTGTGATGATTTTTTATTTTATTTGATGGTCGGCCCTTTGCTTGGGCACCAAGCAAGGTGGTCGGCCACTTCATCAAGAGAAAATAAAATATTTTTTTTAAAAAAAAAAATTTACAAGAAGAAATCCTCTTATAAAATTTATAAGCTCTCTTTCCTAAAGCAGGAGTTAAAAAAGGAAAGTTCCAAAAAATTAAAACCATGTTTTAAAATTTAAAACTTCTCTTATAAAATTTCTTTTTTTAACATGATCGTAGAAAATTTTAATTTTAAAACTTATCTTCCTTTTTTTCTTAAACCATGAGGATGGTTAAAAAAGGAAAGTTTTAAAACTTTTAAAACTCTCTATTAAAACATGTGGCCTAATTCAAATAAGAAAAGTTTTAAAAATTAAAATATCTCTTTTAAAACTTATAGTTTTCTACAAAGAGAAGATTTTTAAAATTCAAAACAACCCTCCCCTTTTGAATTATTGTGGTCGACCCCTTCATGCTTGGTCACCAAGCAAAGGGCCGACCCCTATAGAAGAGGATGTGGCCGGCCCTTGCTTGGTCACCAAGCATTGGACCGGCCCACTTCTTGGACACCAAGAAGAGCCTTACATTTGGATGGACTTGAGGCTATAATGAGGCTACTACAGGGACCTAGAGGAGAAATTGGTTTTGACCTTCCGATGAGCTCGAGTATCCCGTGTTCGCCCCGAACACACAACTCAAGTTCATCGATAATAACTCATTCCACTATAGAGTTATTATCGCACTACCGCACCAATTCCAAATTACATTATGGGCTCCTTATTATGAGTGTGTTAGTCTCCCTGTGTTTAAGATTACGAATGCCCACTAATTAAGTAAGTTACTGACAACTCACTTAATTAATATCTAGCTCCAAGAGTAGTACCACTCAACTTCATTGTCATGTCGGACTAAGTCTACCTGCAGGGTTTAACATGACAATTCTTATGAGCTCCTCTTGGGGACATTCTCAACCTAGATAACTAGGACACAGATTCCTTCTATAATCAACAATACACACTATAAGTAATATCATTTCCTAACTTATCGGACATATTGATTTATTGAGCTAAACCTCACCCTTTGATAAGTCAAAGAAATAAATATTAAATATATGTGCTTGTTATTATATTAGGATTAAGAGCACACACTTCCATAATAACTAAGGTCTAGTTCTTTTACTAAGTCAGTACAAAAAGAACTTACCTAAATGGTCCTACTCAATACACTTAAAGTGTATCAGTATAATTTATTAGTCAAGATAAATTAATACTTAATTATACTACGACTATTCTGATGGTTTGTTCCTTTCCATCTTAGTCGTGAGCAACTGTTTATAATTTATAGAGAACCGACAACTTGATCTTCTGAGTGCGACACCACACTCCATATTATCTACTATATAAATTAATTGAACAATTACATTTAACAAATAAATACACTTATACACATATTGACCAATGTGATTCTTTTATTTCAAAAATAAATGTTTACAAAAGCTAGGCTTTTAGTATACACTCCAACAACAACCTCTTGCCTGAAGAATCATCAAGGTGGCCTAAGGACATGATCCAGTCACTGAAGAGGATTTCTTCATATTTTTCATTTTCCCTTCTAGTTTTTTCTGTCTATAGAACTTAGTACTGCTGCATCTTCTGCAGATTAGTTTATTTCAATTTGATTCACATTAGTTTTATTTTCTTTCCTGAAAGGTCTATTTATCATGAACAATTTAAGAAGCTACTCTAAAGCAGCTTTGTTAGTTTTCAGTAGCCATACATAGGTTACCCCACTTATTGGAGGGGTGTTTTTTTATAAAGAGCCCGCAAACTGGAGATGTTCATCATCAAATGATTTTTGGAGTAATATCATTTTCTTCTCGACATATCTGCATAACTAATTTTATTCCTTTTATGTAAACTGTCTAGTCTTGTAAACCTTTCTTGCTTCAACATATTTTTAAAAAGTAATTCATTTTCAACTAAGGAAATTCTTTCTGTATTGTTTTTACTTTTTCTTTTACATTGTTCAGGAATTCATTGTCAAGAGCTCAAGTAGAACTGAATTGATGGCAATGCTTGGAGCATTTGGAGCAGTTATTAGTGCTATTCAAATGTATCCTTGTTCATTTTGCTCTGCCCTTATTTTTCATTAAATATTATCAATTCAGAGATAACTGTTCAGAGCAAGAATGTTTATCTTTCTTGATTTCCAATTTGATCAATAGAAATCTGTGCATCCTTTCCTATAAGATCATAGAACAATCAATCACAACCATTTCCCTTGTGTTTTTCTTGAAGAAAAAACTGAAATTTGATCTCTTATTTCTGATACCAACTTGCATTAAATGTTTTTAAGAACATAAATAAACAAGGCAGATGAAGCTATTTGGGATTCTAACTGAATCTTCTACGGGTAATTTGATCTCATTATTAGTAATTAACATATCTTCCTACATATGCTTATAGAATTTTTGGCTTAGTGTATGATTCTGTGCAAAATAAGAAAACACTATTCAAGTATCACCAACTTGTTGCATAGGTAATGGGTGGCAAAACTCTAGATATATGCTACAGTTCTCAGGTCTACATTTTTTGTGGACCTTGAGATGTTCATGAAAGATTGCAATTGAATTCCTCAGGGAATCAAATGGAGAGATATATTAGATCTTTGATTGAACCATTTTTATGCTCTTAATAATTTGGAACATGGAGGTTTTGTTTAATTCTTCTTTTCCTAAACTATTCATAGAAGCATACTTGAGCGGAACGAGCTTAGAAGTATCAATTGGACAGCTGGAGCAGTAAGTCTAGTCTTAATGTTTGTGCAATCATTTTTGCATCCGTATACAATTTTAATGCTATATAGTAAACTATCTAGAAGATCATGCCATGTAGAAATTGTAGGTCAATCTATATACCTAAGTGTGAAGAAGAAAGAAATACGTACCGTCATCTTGAAGTTACCCTGAAAGGACTATATGCATAAATATTTAACTTTCAGATCGTCAATCAAGAAGATTTGTTAATGTGTACTCACAAAAATAAATAGTTTAGACTTTGGAGCCTCTTACTGGATATCTGACGTAATATTTATGTTTATGAGATCAATATTAATGGCTTTTTGATGCCTAAAATGTGCATATATGTTCCACTATAACAAGGGAAAAACCTTCAGCTAATTCGCTTCGGTTTCCCCAATTCAGTAACTTGGATTAATTACATGATGCAGTATCAAGTTTCTTTTACATTAGTTTCGAACTCTTCTGTCATATGAACTGTATGAACTTTTCGGTAACCTTCCAAAGATTAGTTGAGTTGTTATATCTGAAATCAGGTTTAGGCTGAATTACTGTATGAACTTTTGCGTTCCTTCGATTATCCCTAATTTAATTTTCTTCTGAATATGTGATTTCAGGTACTACCCTTTCTTGGGTTTGCATTGGCAATGTTCTTATTCTATTCTACCGTCCCTATAATTCTCAAGGTAGGCTCAATATGTGTTTAAGAAGCTTATAATTTTATTACTTGTCGTCGAATGGATAGTTCAATGCCACGGGAAATAGTAATTCGATTCGTAGATATACATGCAAGAACTATTAATGATCTTGTTCTAATAACATGCTTAAATTATGATTATAAATATGCTTTCTTGTCTTGGTCGTCTGTTCATTTTGTTCATCTTAATCTCCTTCAGATATGTGGAGCCACACTTCTTAACCTTTCACTGCTGACCTCCGACATGTGGGCTGTTCTAATCCGTATCTTTGCCTATCACGAGAAGGTTAATCATTTTGCTGTGACGAATAAACAAATCGTAAAGCTAATAGCTAGTGATTAATCTTTTTTGTTTCCTTGAAGGTTGACTGGATGTACTTCATAGCTTTTGCAGCCGTCACGATCGGACTAGTGGTTTATTCATGGTATTTATTATGCTTCCAGTTCTTCATCACTCTCTTATAGAGGATGAACAATCTTTCTCTTCAATTTCTGCAGGAGAAAGAAGGATAAGAGTGCTCAGGTCGCAGAGAATATCAAAAGGGATGAAGAGGCTGCGGAAGAGCGTGATATGAATCAAGCATCAGTCGAGACCCAACGCTCGGGAGTCGAGGCTGTCAAACCACAAGCTTCATCAATCACAAGTTTGCTGAAGTAAGGTAGGGGGTTTAGCGATATGCCACCATAGAAACTGAAGCAAATTCACGCGAAGAATTAGTTGTTCATGCATGGTCGTTCTAAGTGATTTGTTGATGGAGCAGGCGAATGAGTAGCAACTCATGTAACGGAACGGATCCGAACGACCGATGCCATTCATTAACATCTGCGAGAGTGTTAACTGCATCAGTTGTCTGGTTCCGTTTAGCTATCGTTAGTTGTGTGATCGCCCTTCAGTAATAATTTGAATGGCAATTAAAATGACTACATCGAGTAGCGATATGTCTTGATCTACTGATGGAAAATCAGGAGGAAGGAGGGAAAAGACTCACAAAACTACATATAAAACTGTGATTTTATACTTTTCCTCCTCAATTTTTTTTAATTGCTTTAATAAAAATAATTTTTGAGCTTATATTTAACCTTAAAAAGTGCGTGGACTGGGCATCCATGTGGTTGACACCTGGTAGGCAATTTACAATTCAGTCCTTTTTTGCTTTTAGAATTTAGTCCTCTTAAGTTTACAATTTATTCTTTTTCCGAATTTTATGATCCATCCTTCTTCGTATACATATTTGCAATATAGTTCTATCGTTTATATTTACAGTTTATTCATTTCAGTCGATCGACAGTCCCTTCTTTTTTTTTTTACAATTTGTCTTTTTTTCTAAATTTATAAAATAATCCCTTTTATACCTACTTATGTACACATTAGTCCTTAATTATTTCATATTTATGGTTCTCTCTCTCTTTTGTTTATTAAAATCTAGGCCTTCTTCTTAACGAATCCTTTTTATTAGCATTTTCATTTTAGTTCCTTTTTTTTCCGCATTTACAGTAGAGTCTTTCTCCAAAACAGCATGGTATTTTTCGATTGAGTTCTTCTTTTGCAATTTACTTTATAAGTTTATAACTTTATCCTTCCTCATTCTCTTACATATTTGTAATTTAGTTTATATTACTTTTGTTCACAGTTCATTCCTTTTTCCCAAACTAACATGATAATTTTTTATTTAGTCTTTCAAAATTTAGTCCTTTCAAATTGACAGTTTAGTACTTTTCAAAAGTAACATTGCTTTTTCAATCCATTCCTGACATATTGCTCGACCACACTCTCTTGTGAGTAAAATTTTTTTACCCCCTTGCACTTGAACGTTGCCTAGGCCTGCAGTGTCAATATGAGCGTGGTCAGGCGTGGGCCTACAAATTTTAATTAAGAGAGGCATAATTAATATAAAATCATAAAAATATTATTTATATTAATTAAAAGATAAATAGAAAATTTAAAATATTATCATCATTTCAAATATAACTTATAATTAATTGTCTTTTATTTTTAAATAATAATTATGAGATAATCATTTGATAAGTTACTAAATATATCTTTTTTTATTTTATTTGATAAGATACAATCAATTGATGAAAAATCTGAAGTTAATCTGAGTGTTTCAAAAGGTTAATATTAGAAAAATTGCTTGGATAGAATTTGGCTAATCAAATCAACGTTTACTTTTAACACATAAAGAACAATAAATAAATATTATATATTTTTTTCAAAATGTCAAAATCCAAAGGCAAAAGGAGAAGGAAGTAAGAGAAAAATGTAATACAATCACAAATCAGTCATCTTCTCTAGGCATAAGCCCAATCAAGCCCTTCAATTCGAGCTGGGCAGACATCTTATTTGGGCTGTGTGGATTGTGCGACTCGCTTTTCGAACGATACAAATGTACGAGGTATATCAATTTCTTATTTTTAATTTTTAATTTACAATTTATTTATGTTTTCCCAATTTTATAGTTTCGTCGTTCTTCGCTCCTACATATTTATAATTTAGTCGTCAATTTTATGCTAATGGATTCATCCTTTTCCCAAATTTTGCCTTTCATAGTTTTTTTTCAATTTTCTAATTCAATCCCTAAAATTTCTTTTGCCTGAACCTTTCATTTTGCCCCTTGTTTGCCAAAACAATATTCAACTTTTTACTAGGTAGGAAAGTTTCTAAAATATTCAAATCATGTACTTAATTTTAAAATATTTAATCATATATCTAATTCTATTTTTATCCCACTTATTATTTCCAGTCGACTATTACAATTGTAGCAATTGAATCAATTATTTTTTAAAAAATGATTGATTCATATTAAAAAATTACTGTTCTTAATATATTGGATCAAATTGACATTTAAGAGTATTTATATAATTAGAAGAATTAGATGAATACATAGGAACTAATTTTGTATCATTCTAAGCTCTCTAGGTCTATTAGTAGATTTAAGTCAAAATCGACTGATAGACTTAAAAAGCTCGGAATAACATGAAACTAAATTTTATACATTTGTCTAGTTTTCCTAATTATATAAAACGCCCTTAAATATCAATTAGACCTACTATATTAAGAATAGTAATTTTTTGAATATAAATGTGTCAGAAAAATCTAATTCGTATTAAAAAAATCATTACTCTCAATAATTGAGTCAGATTTATGTTTGAGAGTATAGATATAATCATAAGAACTAGATAAATTCATATGATATGGTTTCATATCATTCTGAGTCCTGTAGGTTTATCAACCAATTTTGGTTAAATAAACCTAAAGAGTTTCAGCCAAAATCGGCTGATGGACGTAGATGGCTCGGAATGACGTGAAATTAGATCCTATGTGTTTGTCTAATTCTCCTAATTATATAAATATCATCAAACATCAATTTAACTCACTATATTGAGAGCAGTGATTTTTTAAACACAAATACATCTGAAAAATATAATTTGTGTTTAAAAAATCACTACTCTCAATATATTACGTCAAATTTATGTTTTACGACATGAATATAATAATAAGAACTAAATGAACTCATAAAACCTAATTTTACGTCATTTCGAGCCCTCTATGTTTATCAATTAATTTTGGCTAAAATCAATTATTGAATTTAGAGAGTTCGGAATGACAAAAAACTAATTTTTTATATATTTATCTAGTTCTCCTAATTATATAAATATCTTTAAATATAAATTTAACATAATATATTATGGGCACTAATTTTTTAAAATATAAATCAATTATTTTTTTAAATTAATCACCGGAAACTAGGGCTGTAAATGAACTAAGTATTCATGAACAAGCTTGGTGTTCGGCTTGGTAAGAAATTATTTATGTTCGTTCAATATACATAAAATTAATTAAACAAACAAGCTTGAATAACTCATTAAGTTAAATAAACAAGCTTGAACACATATGTGTTCAACTCGTTAACGTTTGTGAAAAATATTTGTGAACAATATTCGTGAACAACGTTCATAAACCATATTCATTAATAAAACTCTTTTCAATATACTAAATAAATAATAAAATAAAGTTAAATAAATAAATAAATTTAAATTATCAAGCTCAATAATCAATTAAACAACTAAAAGTTTCAAACAATTAAACAATTTTGAATTAAGAGCTTGATAACATCTAAACGAACTAAGCTCGAACCAAACTTAAGCCAAACTCAAGCTAAGCTCGAACCAAGCTCAAGTCAAGCTTGAATTGAGAGCTTGATAACATCTAAATAAATCAAACTCAAGTCAAACTTGAATTGAGAGCTTAATAATATCTAAACGAACCAAGCTCAAGTCAAGCTTCAAACAAGTTCAAACTTATAAAAAATAAATTAAGTCAAGTTTGAATACTCATTTCAAAAGTTTGGTTCATTTTAAGCTCGGCTCGACTTGACTTGGTTATATTATCAAATAAGTTTGAATACCCTAAATTTCGACTTGGCTCAGTTCAATTTATTTACCGTCCTACTGGAAACAGTGAAAAAATAAAATTAGATACGTAATTTTTGATAATTTTAAAATTAAAATACATGATTTCGATATTTCGAAACTTCCCTGCTGTCTCGGTAACAAACTGAACAATATTCAAACTTCGGACCCGGCCGGGTTTACAGTTCGGGCTTCTCGCCCACGCCGTCGATCGGCGTTTGGGGCCGACTCGCATTCTCATTCCTCTGTCGCGTGGTTTTCAAGCGCGTTCGCGATCGGCAAGAGGCAGCAGACGGCAATGGAGTCGGTCGAGGTGCTGGTGGCGCACATCCAGGGCTTGTTCAGGAGTTCCGACGAGGTTTCGCAACTGCACTCCCTTCTCAAGCAGTCCGAGGACGCTCTCCGTTCCCATGCAGACCGACTCGTCCCCTTCCTCTCCCAGATCGACCCTTCCATCCACACCCTAGGCTACCTTTTCCTACTGTAAGTTAAAGCAACCCCTCTTTCGTCCCTCAGTTGATTTACTACCCTGCCAGTTGACCTGATCGTAACCTATGCTCTTGTTCTTCCGCCAGAAGATTCTCTTTATATGTTTTTTTTTTTTTAAAATGTGTATGTTTAATTCACTTAGCGGTCAAGCTGAAAGTGCTTGCAAGGTTTTGCTTTGTTACATCGGTAATTCGTTCGTGAAATTTTTGCTGGCGCAAAATTATGCTGACTCAACCATTATTGAGGAATTCATCCGTCTGCCATCATATTTTTGCTGATACCTGATTATGGATAGGGAGACTGATCCTGTCCGAACGCTGAATCAACGGACGCTGGGCACGTGGCGCTCTCCTAGTTGCTGACGTAGATCTCCGACCAGTCGTACGGAGCTCCGGCGAACCTACAAAGAAGTCGGGCTGGGAAGGGGTTCCCGGCGACGACCCTCCGACGCTCAAGTCAGGTAAGTTGACAACAAAGAAGTGGTTCCGAATATGCTAGAATGCGTACCTCCGGCGAAGTGTGAGGCTCCTTATATAGAGTTGGGAAGGGGCTCACACACACACACCGAGACTAATACGTGTCCTCAGCCCATACCTCAGTATGGGCTTGTCAGAAAAGCTTACCTGACACCATACTGCTACAGTCCGAGCACATCTTTGATGGGACAGCGGAACCCTCTGTCATAAGATCCTGCGTATGGCCTGCTCGTCGAACATGCCCACTGTCAGAAGATGTTCCTTTGTCCTTTTGTCTCTTCTTACCTCATGCCGAGCGTCTGGCCGGTCGGCAGTTCCATCATGTCCCGCCGGTCGGTCAGCTCGGGAGAATCCCAGTAGTGTGCTCCGTGGACTATTAGCAGTATTGCTACTTTATGCCTTCGGCCGAGCGAGTCATCCGCTCGGCCATACGACCTTGTTCAACATGAGCGTCGGAACCCCGACTCCCGCTGGGGTGCCTTTGCTTTCAGTTAGACTCCGGTCGGCCGGTTGGTCCAATCCTTTTCTGGTCAGCCAGTCGGTTTACCCTTCTCCGATAATCCTTTTAACCTTTTGACCTCCACGTGGCGTTGACTTCTCGGAAAGGGGGTCCCCTGTTCTTACCGTCGGATCACTTGCCTCCCCTTCAAGTCTAGTCGAAGGACGCGATTAGTCCGACTGACTGGACCATCAGTTCAGCCGAACGGCGTCCTTCAGCTACCATCCGCTCGGAATCAAAGGGGGTAGCCAAAACGCCAGTCAACGTCACCCTCCCTCTGATCTCCTCGGAAGTTGCACCAATCTCCGTCATTAAGGCCAAGCATACGCCCTGCGCCTCGATAAGACGCTTATTAAATGCTCCCCTGTGGCGGAATGCCACGTGGCATTGCTGCCGTCAGCGTACGGCGGCGGCGTCGCAGGTGACGAGACCGAGGCGGTTCGAAATCATGGGCCCGATGCACGCTCCGATTCTCGCAACCTGGATCCAACGGTGGAGGCCGCTCGGGCTCCGCCCTATAAAATCTTCGCTTTCTCCTCTCTTCGCCGCATTTGCGTCTGTGCGAGTTCACTGCTTCTTCTTGCGCTCCAGACTCCCGGCGATCTCGCGCTTCTGTTTCCGGCGATCTCTGGTGCTTTCTCCTCGATCTTCCTCTTCGTCGTAAGGTTCTTCTTCCTTCTCTCTTTGGTTCTAGCATTTTCTTTGCACTTCTTTCCCAAGTTTTCGTCCTCGGGGGTACTGTTTCGTTGCCGTCTTCTTCCTTTTATCGTCTTTTTTGATTTCGTCCTCTCGGACAATGGCCCAATCTTCTCGATCCGAAGACCAAGCCCTTGGCCCATGATACACTACCATGGAATCGCGCTTCGATCGGTGCGACGCCGACCTTTTGATAAATAGTTTTGACATCCGTTCTAATCTCGAAATCATCTTACCCACCGCTTCCGCTCGGGCCCACAAACCGCCGCGCAGAGCCTTTTGTGTTTTCCGCGACCAGTTTACTGCCGGTCTGCGACTTCCGATCCATCCCTTCATCATTGACGTCTGTAATTTTTTCGGCATTCCGCTCGGGAGCCTAGTTCCCAACACTTTCCGCCTTCTATGCGGTGTAGTCGTCTTATTTAAAATCCATAACATTCCCCTCCGACCGGAGGTCTTCTATTACTTCTATTACCCTAAACAGTCCGAGCCGGGCACTTACATGTTCCAGGCTCGGCCAGACTTGGTTTTCTTCAATAAACTTCCTTCTTCCAATAAGCATTGGAAAGAATTTTACTTTTACATTCGCCTTCCCGAGCGGGCTCCCTTCCAAACCAAATGGCAGGTCGGAAATCCTCTCTCCCCAGAACTCAAAAGATTCAAGACGCGGCCGGATTATCTTCATGCCGCCAGTATGCTCGCCGGCCTGCGGGTTGACATCAACAAGTTCCTTCCGGAAGGGGTTATGTACATATTCGGCCTGAGTCTGATCAGAACCCCCCTCCCGAGTGGCTTTGGTAAGAATTTTACTTTGTGCATTCGTTTTAATTGCTAACTGATTTTCTCTGTTTTCCTTTGCAGCAAACATCGTCATGGAGTCGGTGATGGCCGGCATTCTGAAGAGGAAGGCGGCGGCGCTCGAGGCCGCGGCTGCTAAAGAAATGGAGACGCTTGGCATTCAACCGGTCGGCTCCAACGAGGGAGAGAGCCAGACACATGCTGGGGGAGTCGGCCGCTCAGGCTTCCCACCCGGAGCCAGCGGCTAGTACAACTGCCAGTCAAGAGCCTTCCGCTCGGGAGGAAGGCTCTGCTCAAGAAGGACAACTCCCCCAACCAAAGCGGCGCCGCACGGAGACACCCCTCCGTTCGGCTACATCTGCTGTCCATCCACTCGAGCGGACCACGGCTGATTCGCGAGGCAAAGCCCCAGCAGTCGAGGCCATATCGTCCGATCGGACCCCCTCTCACTTGGACGCGCCGGCGGATCCTCTTGAGGCAATTCCTGTCAGCGTCCTTCCGCCCGCTCCCCGTCAAGTCCGGCGTTTAACCATTTTATCTCAATTTTCGGCGCCAGCCTCCGATCCTCTTCCATCCTCCGCTCGGACGACCTCCCGCCATGGCCGCACTGTTAGGGTCACCTTGCATCTCCCCACCGAGGAGCTTCTACCCGAGTCCGAGTGGCCCACTGCGCCTGAGCACACCATCACCTTGAAGGGGCCCTTAGCTGAGATGTGGGCCGACGCTCGGGCTCGCGTCGCACTAATCCCCCTCCGCAATTTGGCCAATAGCCACATGCAAGAGGCCACGGGGGTAAGTTCGTTTTCTCCCAAGTTTTTTCTGCATTCTTTCCGATCGGCCTATTAATGATTTTGTTAATTGCAGAGATGGGTAGAGGAGATAGCTGTCTCCAACCGCCTGACGATAGTGGACGAGGAATTAAGACAACTGAAGGCGGCAAGCGGTCCGTCCGACTCCCAAGGTCCCTCATATGCCGAACTGCAGAAGGAGCTGAAGAAGACCCAAGACTTGTTGGCGGCAGAGCAGAAAAAGACGGCCGATCAGGCCCATACCTTGGGCGAGCTCGAGCGGCAAGTCAAGACGCTCGACCAAAAGATAAGCCTGGCCACCACTCGAAAAAACACTGCTATCTCCGATTTGGAGAAAAAGAACGTGGAGGCTCGGGGCCTAGAGCAGAAAATAAAAGGGCTGATGGAGCAGCTTGATGGAGAGAAGGCGAGCCGCTCGGCCGATGCAAAGAAGCATAAGGACGAACTGCAAACTCTGCAGGAGTCTCTAGCCGCCTCCCAAGCGGCCTTCAAAGAATATCAGGAGGCCGAGCCGAGCCGAGCCGGGTCGCTGCCCTGAGACAGAATTATATCCGCTCGCCCGAATTTTCGGAGAAAGTTTGCGAGCGGATGTATACTGCGTTTGACCTTGCCATGGCCGCCACCACCACATACTTGAAGTCCAAGGGGCAACTTCCCGAGTCCGCCGTCATCCCGGCCGCAGATCAAGTGGCGCTCCTCGACAACATCCCGAAGGACCTCTATGATTACCTAGAGTAGAAGTTTTACATGTAATTCGGCCGCTCGGCCAAAGACACTCATTTTTTGTAATTTGGCCACTCGGCCACAGTCTCTTTAATATGCTATCCTTTCGCTTGTTTTGTCCTTTTGCTAGTTAACATGTGTGTTGTCCGCTTGCCTCCTATCACACCTCTCGTGATCGAAAAGTATTTTTACGAAGTATTTTGCGTAGCTCTTCCGCTCGGGCGAATATGTCCTGTTTCGACAGAAGAGGTTGTTCGCTGGATGTTGAAGTACCTTTGGGTACTGGACCGAGTGGAACGTAGAGGCGGCCGAACGATATTGGCGGCGAATACCTTTGGGTACTTGCTCCCAAGTCCTCTTTATTGCCTTCGTCCGGCCGTAGGGTTTATAGTCGCCGGCTCGACTCTCGATATTTAACGTCGGAGCTCGACGGTCTTCCGTTCGGAGGGTTTATAGTCGTCGGCTCGACTCTCGATATTTAACGTCGGAGCTCGACGGTCTTCCTCTCGGAGGGTTTATAGTCGCCGGCTCGACTCTCGATATTTAACGTCGGAGCTTGACGGTCTTCCGCTCGGAGGGTTTATAGTCGCCGGCTCGACTCTCGATATTTAACGTCGGAGCTCGACGACCTTCCGGGCTAATCTTAACACTGCCGTTCGGCTAAGCTATTTGCCATCCTTTATCATTTTGCTTCCTGCATTACAAGAACATAGGCTACCAAAACATATGTATAATTACATCAGCGCACCTATCACCCAGCTCGATACGGCTGTAGATGATTCGCGTTCCATGGTCGATCTAGCCGCCGTCCATCTTCATCCTCCAAATAATAAGCACCCGAGCGGAGCTTTTCGATGATTTTGAAGGGGCCTGCCCAAGGAGCCTCCAGCTTGCCGACGTCGCCGACCGGCTTTACTTTCTTCCAGACAAGGTCACCAACTTGGAATGCTCTAGGGATCACGCGCCGGTTGTAGTTCTGCTTCATTCTTTGCCGGTACGCCATCAGCCGGACGGACGCCTTGGCTCGCTCCTCGTCGACCACATCCAGCTCCATGTTCCTCCGCTCGGCGTTACCATCATCATAATACTGGATCCGGACGGACTCGACCCCAACTTCAACCGGGATCACCGCTTCGCCGCCATACACCAAATGGAATGGCGTGACGCCCGTTCCTTCCTTTGGGGTCGTGCGGATAGCCCATAGGACGCCCAGCACTTCATCCACCCAGCTTTCTCCCAAATGGTTGAGCCGAGCACGCAGAATGCGAAGAATTTCCCGGTTGGCTACTTCGGCTTGACCGTTGCTTTGGGGGTACGCCACGGACGTGAAGTGTTGCTCGATGCTGTAGCTTTTGCACCAATTTTCGAGCAACTTTCCCGCAAACTGCCGCCCGTTATCGGAAACAAGTCGACGGGGGATGCCTAACCGGCAGATGATATGTTGCCAGATAAACTTTTTGACCATTTGTTCGGTGATCTTGGCTAGCGGCTCGGCCTCCACCCATTTGGAAAAATAATCGACCGCCACTAGTAGAAATTTCCGCTTCCCGGTTGCCATAGGAAACGGGCCCACAATATCCATTCCCCATTGGTCGAACGGACAGGACACGGTAGCTGCTTTCATTTCCTCCGCCGGTCGGTGGGAGAAGTTATGATACTTCTGACAGGAAAGGCACGTCGCAACGGTCCGAGCGGCGTCTGCTTGCAGGGTTGGCCAAAAGTATCCGGTCAGCAGGATCTTCTTAGCCAGCGATCGTCCGCCCGGATGCCCTCCGCATGATCCTTGATGCACTTCTTGGAGGATGTACGCCGCGTCTTCCGAGCTTACACATTTCAAAAGTGGGCGGGAGAAAGCCTTCTTGTAGAGTTGGTCTCCAATGAGTGTGAACCGACCGGCTCTCCTCCTTAGTAGCTGGGCTTCATCCCGGTCGGAAGGTGTAGCACCCGAGCGGAGAAACTCCATGATGGGTGTTCTCCAATCGCTCGGAAATGTGAGGCCCTCCATCCGGTCGACGTGCGCCACCAAAGATACTTGTTCAATCGGCTGCTGGATGACGACCGGGGATATTGAACTTGCGAGTTTGGCTAGCTCATCTGCAGCCTGATTCTCCGCTCGGGGTATCTTCTGGATAATAACCTCTCTAAAGTTGGCCTTGAGCTTTTCAAAGGCTTCAGCGTAGAGCTTGAGCCGAGCGTTGTTAATTTCAAAAGTGCCTGAGAGTTGCTGAGCGGCCAACTGGGAGTCCGAATGAATTGTCACCCGACCGGCCCCGACATGCCGGGCGGCCTGTAAGCCAGCTATAAGGGCCTCATACTCTGCCTCGTTATTTGTGGCTCTGTAATCCAGCCGGACGGCTAGATGCATCTTTTCTTCTTGTGGAGAGATTAATAACACGCCAATTCCGCTTCCGAGCCGAGTGGACGATCCATCTACAAATATTTTCCATATGCCTCGGGCTCTGGCCTTTGTACTTCGGTGACAAAATCTGCCAAGGACTGCGCCTTTATCGCCGAACGGGGTTGATACTGAATGTCGAATTCGCTCAACTCCGTGGTCCATTTGATGAGCCTTCCGGACGCTTCTGGGTTCAACAGCACTCTTCCCAAAGGGCTATTCGTCCGGACGATGATAGTATGCGCCAAGAAATAGGGGCGAAGTCTCCGAGCGGCGAGGACCAAAGCAAAAGCCAGCTTCTCGAGCCCAGTGTAGCGAGATTCAACGTCCTTTAAAATATGACTTAGAAAATATACAGGTTCTTCTCCGCTCGCCCTTACTAGTGCCGAGCCCACCGCTTGCTCAGTCGAAGATAAATAGATACAAAGTGGCTCACCCACAGCTGGCTTGGCTAGCACAGGCAGAGAGTTTAAGTATGTCTTCAGATCTTCGAACGCCCGATCGCATTCTTTATCCCAGTGAAACTTAGTGGCTTTGCGCAAGATTTTGAAAAATGGGAGGCTTCGGTCGGCTATCTTCGAGATGAATCTGGACAATGCTGTTATCCGACCGGTCAAGCGTTGTACTTCCCTCAGATTTCTTGGAGGCGGCATATCTTGTAATGCTTTCACCTTGCTGGGATTTGCCTCGATGCCCCGCTCGGTCACTATGTATCCCAAGAAACGCCCGCCTTTTGCTCCGAACAGACACTTCTGAGGGTTCAGCTTAATTCCATATCTCCTCAGCGTTCGGAAAGTCTCATCCATGTCTTTAAAGAGATTGGCCGCTCGAACGGACTTAATGAGAATGTCATTCACATATACTTCCAGATTTCGCCCGATCTGCTCCTTGAACACTTTGTTCATCAAGCGCTGGTAGGTGGCTCCCGCATTCTTCAGTCCGAACGGCATCACATTGTAGCAGTAGGTGCCGTCGGCTGTAACGAAGCTAACCTTCTCTCGATATTCTCGGGCGAGCGACACTTGATGGTAGCCCTGATAAGCGTCGAGCATGCATATCAACTCGCAGCCGGCCGTGGAGTCCACCAGTTGATCGATCAGGGGCAGAGGATAAAAATCCTTTGGGCACGCCTTGTTAAGATCCCTGAAATCGATGCACACTCTCCACTTGTTGCCCGGCTTGGAGACTAGTACCACGTTCGCCAACCAGCTCGGAAACTGGACCTCGCGTATGTGGCCGGTCTCCAGGAGCTTCTCGACCTCCGCTCGGATGATAGCATTTTGTTCGGCGCTGAAGTCCCTCTTCCTCTGCTTAACCGGCCGAGCATCCGGTCGGACGTGGAGCTCGTGCTGCGCTATACTCGGCGAAATTCCGGGCAGCTCATGCGTCGACCAAACGAAGACATCGCAGTTTCTCTGGAGGCACTTGATCACTTCTTCTTTCTGGCTTGCCTCCAGATCAGCCGCAATGAAGGTGGTGGCCTCCTATCGGTTCGGGTGAATCTGCACTTCCTCTTTGTCCTCATAAATCAAAGAGGGTGGTTTTTTAGTTATAGCATTCACCTCGACCCGTGGCGTCTTCCGATCGACATTAGCTTCAGCACGGACCATCTCGACGTAGCATCGTCGAGCCGCCAGTTGATCTCCTCGTACTTCTCCCACTTTATCTTCCACTGGGAACTTGATTTTCTGGTGGAAGGTAGAGACGGCTGCTCGGAACTCACTGAGCGCCGGTCGTCCCAAAATAACATTGTATGTTCAAAGAGAGTCGACCACGACGAAGTTTGCAGTCTGCGTCCGTCTGAGCGGCTCCTCTCCCAGTGAAATGACCAGACGGATCTGTCCGACCGGCAGCACTTCATTGCCCGTAAACCCATAAAGGGGGGTTGTCATGGGCAGCAGATCGGCTCGATCAATTTGCAGTTGGTCGAAGGCCTTTTTGAATATAATATTGACCGAGCTTCCTGTATCAATGAAAACGCGGTGAATAGTGTAGTTGGCTATTACCGCTTTGATGAGGAGAGCGTCGTCATGCGGTACTTCTACTCCCTCTAAGTCCTTGGACCCGAAGCTGATTTCAGGACCACTCGCCCGCTCTTGGCTACATCCGACCACGTGGATCTGAAGTTGTCTAACACTTGCCTTCCTTGCTCAGTTAGAGTCACCTCCGGTCGGCCCGCCAGCTATAATGTTAATTTCACCTCGGGAAGTGTTGTTTCGATTTTCTTTTTCCCGAGCAGACGACCTAGGCCGCTCCCTAGACCTCCGGAGATTCTCACGCCTCGGAGTATGATGCTGCTCAGGAGTCTGTCTTCGTTGGCGGTCGGATATCGTCCGATCGGCTTCATGAGGTCTCTATCGCCTGTCGGATGATGGCGATCGACGGCCGCCACTCCGGGGAACCGGATGAGCGATCAAGGGAAGACTCCGACAATCTCTTGTGTTATGCGTGTTCGTCCGGTGGAATGAGCAAAACATAGGGGTCCATACCTTTTTCTTTGGTCTGGGCCGCTCGGCAGCTACCTCTTGAATGGCGTGGGATCTTGCCTGTTGCGGTGGGCGAGCTGCCTCAGCTCGCGGTCCTCTAGGTGGCTGATGAGCAGTATGGGGCTTCCGTTCGGCAGGGGCCTGCCGCTCGGTTGGAGCTTCCTTTCTTCTGGCCGCCTGGGCCTCTTCTACATTAATATACTCATTGGCTCGGTGCAGCATGTGATCGTAGTCTCGGGGCGGCTTCCGAATGAGCGATCGGAAGAAGTCGCCATCCACCAAGCCTTGTGTGAAGGCATTCATCATGGTTCCCGAGGTGGCCGTTGGAATATCCATGGCCACCTTGTTGAACCGCTGGATATAGGCTCGGAGCGATTCGCGGGCTTCTTGTTTGATGGCAAACAGACTGACACTAGTCTTCTGATAGCGCCGACTGCTGGCAAAGTGGTGGAGGAAGGCCGTGCGGAAGTCTTTGAAACTTGCGATGGATCCGTCCGGCAGTCTCCGAAACCATCGTTGAGCCGATCCCGAGAGGGTGGTTAGAAAAACTCGACACTTCACTCCATCTGTGTATTGATGAAGGGTAGCCGTGTTATCGAACTTTCCCAAATGATCGTCCGGGTCGGTGGTTCCATTGTATTCACCGATCGCCGGGGGCACATAGTGCTTTGGCAGAGGGTCCCGCAAGATGGCTTCCGAAAACTGACGGTTGATCCGCTCGGGGGAGGTTTCCGTCCGGGGGGCCTTGCCCTTTCTACTGTCCCGTATTGGCACTTCGTCTGATGAAGATCCTCGATCACGATTAACTGCTGCGGCTTTTGGAGGCGTGCGGAATAGGGCCCAATGAAACGGAACCGTGGCCTGAGGTGCTTCCGCTCGGCCTCCTGATACTGATGTCGCTTGCTGCTCAATCCGCTCGGCTTGCGATTTCTGTCTTTGTTGTTCCACCAGCTTAGCTGCTCTTGACTCGATCAGAGCGTCGAGCTCCTCCGTGGAGAGCGTCACTATATGCGGTCGTCCAGCTTCGTCCATTGCTTCCGATCGGATGCAGGAGCGTTCCCACAGACGGCGCCAAATTGATCCTGTCCGAACGCTGAATCAACGGACGCTGGGCACGTGGCGCTCTCCTAGTTGCTGACGTAGATCTCCGACCGGTCGTACGGAGCTCCGGCGAACCTGCAAAGAAGTCGGGCCGAGAAGGGGTTCCCGGCGACGACCCTCCGACGCTCAAGTCAGGTAAGTGGACAACAAAGAAGTGGCTCCGAATATGCTAGAATGCGTACCTCCGGCAAAGTGTGAGGCTCCTTATATAGAGCTGGGAAGGGGCTCACGCACACACACCGAGACTAATACGTGTCCTCAGCCCATACCTTAGTATGGGCTTGTCAGAAAACCTTACCTGACACTATACTGCTACAGTCCGAGCACGTCTTTGATGGGACAGCGGAACCCTCTGTCATAAGATCCTGCGTATGGCCTGCTCGTCGAACATGTCCACTGTCAGAAGATGTTCCTTTGTCCTTTTGTCTCTTCTTACCTCATGCCGAGCGTCCGGCCGGTCGGCAGTTCCATCATGTCCGGCCGGTCGGTCAGCTCGGGAGAATCCCGGTAGTGTGCTCCGTGGACTATTAGCAGTATTGCTACTTTATGCCTTCGGCCGAGCGAGTCACTCGCTCGGCCATACGACCTTGTTCAACATGAGCGTCGGAACCCCGACTCCCGCTGGGGTGCCTTTGCTTTCAGTTAGACTCCGGTCGGCCGGTTGGTCCAATCCTTTTCTGGTCGGCCGGTCGGTTCACCCTTCTCCGATAATTCTTTTAACCTTTTGACCTCCACGTGGCGTTGACTTCTCGGAAAAGGGGTCCCCTGTTCTTACCGCCGGATCAGAGACTATGACAAAAGAAAATAGTTCTTCTCTGTAGTTATGCCAGTGTTTGATTGCATTTAAGCATGCTCATCTGTGTTCGGGCAATTTCTGCCTCTATAAATTTTCCTGTTGTTACTTTGTTTTTTTAACTTGTAAAAAATTCATGGTTCATGCCTGATTTTAATGTGCTTGTAATGAAGGGAAGCTTATTCATCTGAGTCAATTTCAAGGGAGGAGACTTCTGGTTTTCTTTTGTCTGTTGTTGAATTTATCAACTCATGCTCAACAGAACAGATACGCCTTGCACCAGAAAAGTGTATGATGCTTTGGCCTGGAAATACTTGCTAGTTTCTATGCTGTTTATGATCTTATTTATGATGCAAGAATTGTATTTTCTATGCAGTCATTTCTGTTTGTAAGATTTTCAAGGATCAGGTTATGCAGCTTGGGGTTCCCATGCAAGGAATAGCTCCCATGCGGATGGCTATCCGTAAACTTCAAACTTCCACAGAGCAATTAACTACTTTACATTCAGATTATCTTCTTCTGTGCCTTCTAGCAAAGTGCTATAAAGCTGGACTAAGTATTCTGGATGATGACATCTTCGAGGTTGATCACCTGAGAGATCATTTCCTCTATTGTTATTATGGGTTAGTCATCCTGCCATGTTCATTAGCTGTGTCATTGTTTTGTCAAGAATTATAGTAGATATTGGAAGTTATGTCCTATTTACCAAGCTTATATATCACTAACTATATCATGTTTTTCTTGATCTACAATCAAATTGTGAACCTGAAATTTACATAAAAGGGAATATGATCTTTAGCTTTACATTTTGAACCAATATAATATTAGAACGTGAGGAGCAATGTAAGCTGATGTATGTAGGATGTGCTTGTTGTCTTATGTGGTAGCTCTCCACTTTCTACACATTCTTCATGTTGTTATTACAGTTACACCCAATGTTTGAAATCTTGAGCCAAGCCACGGTTTTGGTCCTCAGATGGCTTGAGACATATCGCGCATGCTAAATGCTGATAGGTTTGCCAAAGACTAGAAGGGGAAGAGAAGGGAAAAGGAGAGGATGAGTAGGAACTGCCTGGAAGCATTGAAACGAGAAAAGGCAAGGATTAGTGGATCAAAAGAAGCTTGGGTGTATCTTGTGTCATTTGCAGAGAAGAATTGGAACCCTTGCTGTCTTATGCCAACCATGTGGATCTAAGGAAGGAGAAGGAAGTCTTGGGGTGAACATAGTGTTGCTGGTGGACCTAGTGTTGTTGGGGGATCTCACGGATCTTGGAGAGTAGAGGGAAGCTTCAAGCGAACCTTGTGTTGTTGGTGGAAATATCAAGAAGCTTCTGGACCTGACGGAGTTCTCTCTTCAACTTCGCGGATCTTGGGGAGGAGAAGGAAGCTATGATCACTCTATTTCTGTCCTTCCAGAGGGCGCCTGTTGCTTGATTTTTGGTCCTCGCAGAGACTCTTTGCTTGTCTACCGGAGATTTTTGGAACTTCTCATATGCCAGTCAGCATGCAGACAATAACTTTTGCTCGTGCTCATTGATACAAAATGTTACATGATAAGATCTGAGCAGCTGTAAAGATAGACGTCAGTAGTAAACCTTTGTAACAAGAGTAAAATAGAGGCAAAGGACAAAGAACAGATGGGAAATTGTTATCAGTATTCAAGAAATATGTTTGTTTGGTAAAATAGGTGCAGGAAATTGTTTAAGTATATGTAGTTGCTGTCACATTTAATCCTGTTTTTAAACTTGAACCGATGGATGAACCAGTCAACCTGATGGTCGTGGTTTTTCTGGTTGAATGAATTAAACAGTTGATTTGGTCAGGATCATGCTGCTATTTTAACTGGACCGGTTGGCTTCTATTTGGACAAAACACCTAATAGTTATGAGTTGGATTTTAGAATGACAACTCAAGTATTTAATTTTGGCAATTTTCTAGGATTGATCAATTTTTTGATAACATGTGAATACACATAATCAAGAGTGATATTTAAGATGAGTAGATGACTAATCTAGCTGCTGTTGTAATTCTAAAATAATTATGATTTTTAATCAAATGGACAAGATTGTTATTCCCATAACTATTAGGTGCAAGGTTTGAAATGCCGTGCAGTCCAAAACGGGCCGTATTTACTATTTTGGTGTGGGACCAACGTAACGACTCTGAGGGTGCCGTGAGGTCGTAGAGGGTGCTTCGACCCCATGGCGTCCCTCCATGGGGTCGCGTCGGCTTCTGTGGCGGGATGTGCGAGCGCGAAGGACAGGAGTGGCTGGAGTAGTGGGGGGAAAAGAGACGTGGCATTGACGCCGGATGCTCACATGGACTCGGCCAGCTAGGGATGACAATGTGTCGGGTTCGGGTCGGATTCTATATCCTCCGTTCCCATACCTATCGGGTATAGGATCTCCGATGGGTATATCCATACCTATTAAAGGATCGGATATCATCTATAGATATAATTTTTCTTCTTTCTATCCAACTATTATCATTCAACAAAAATATATTAAAATTAACATCCTATTAAAAAAATATATATAATTAAAAAAATAGATTAAACATCTATAGTCTCCTCATCAACAAAAATAGTAAGTTGATTTTGGAAAAAAAATTTGCTTTAATATATGTATATATATATATATATATATATTATTTAATCGGGTATTTGGGTCGGGTATCGGGTATTAATAGTTCCTCCATACCCTCCTCCATTCGGGTCGGATATCGGATCCTCCATCAGGTTCGGGTGAAATTGCCATCCCTACGGCCAGCGATTGTGCGCACAATGGGTAGATGCGCGAGGAAGAGAACAACAGCGGCGACAGACAACACTAGGTTTTAACAAAGCATTGTTTAATTAGAATAGAATACTTAGGATATATGACTCAATTAACTCCTAAGACTTTCTAAAACCCTAACTAACTGAATTATCCTAATAAAATATATAAAAATTTATTTAAAATTCTAAAAAATTCTAATAAAATTTTATATATTCTTAAATTTTAGTTTTCTTATTTAGTTAATTTTTTATTTTTTAAATATATATTTTTTATAAATAAACTATTATTAATAATACTACAACAACATCAACCAAGCCTTATCCCACTAGGTGGGGTCAACTATATGGATCCTTTTACGCCATTGAGCTCTATCTCCTACTATATCATCATTTATACTTAAAATAAATTTTATCTTGTTTTATTGTTGCTAATCAAGGCTTTTTTGGTTTTTTCTCTTCCTCGTTTGATATGTGTGTTATAGTTTCACATCACTTGGAGCATTTATTGGTCGTCTAAGTACATATCCGTATCATCTTAAACGTATATCTCGGAGTTTCCCTCAATAGATGCAACTCTGACTTTCTCTCTAATGCTCTCATTTCTTATTCTGTCTATCCTTGTATGTCCATACATCCATCTTAACATCCTCATCCCTGCAACTCTTATCTTATGTTCATGTGCTCAAGTCATAGTGGAATATTTAGCTCCATATAATATAACAAGTCTAATTGTGATTTTGTAAAACTTTCTTTTAAGTTTTATAGGTATCTTACGGTCACATAAAACACCTGACGCTTTTCTCCATTTCAACCTATGTAAGACATCTCTCTCAATCCCTCCATCGTTTTGAAAAAATGATCCTAAATATTTAAAGCTCTCGGTTATAGACAACTCATTATCTTCTATTTTATCAATTGTCTCATTACGTCTAATATTGCTAAACTTAATTTTATACAGTCTGTATTTACTAAGCCTAAAACCTTTCCATTCTAGTGTTTTCAACAAAGATTCTAGTTTAGCATTTACTCTTTCACGTGTTTCATCTACCAAAACAATATTATTTGCAAACAACATGCACCACAGTATTGTGTCTTGAATGTGTGTAGTGAATTCGTCCATAATTAATGTAAAAAGATAGGGACTTAATGATGATCTTGATGTAATCCTATTTTTATTAGAAATATTTCAGTTACTTCGCCTGAAGTCTTTACTCTGGTAATTACATCTTCATATATATCCTTAATTAGTTCAATATATGTTACGCTAACACTTCTCTTTTCTAGAATTCTCCATATAATTTTTGTTGGGACTCTTTCATAAGTTTTTTCTAAGTCAATGAATACCATATGTAAATTTTATTTTTGCTCTCGATATTTTTCAATTAGTTGTCTAAGAAGATGTATAACTTTTATTGTCGATCTTCCAGGCATGAACTCAAATTGATTTTCTATTACTATGGTTTCTTTCCTTAATCTTTTTTCTATTATTTTTTTTTTCCAAAGTTTCATAGTATGACTCATTAGTTTGATACTCCTATAGTTTGTATAATTTTATACGTCTCCCTTATTCTTATATAAGAGAACTAGAGTACTTATCCTCCATTGATCAGATATTTTTTTCGTTTTCAATATCATGTTAAATAGTTTTGTAAGCCATTCAATACCTTGTTTCCCTAGGCACTTCCATGCATCTATCGAAATAACATCTAGTCCTTATTAATAATAGTTATAAAATATTAAAAATTATTTCAAAATTTTAAATAATTTTAAAAATTAATAAATATTTTATAAAATAATTAAAAAATTTTAAAATTAAATATTAATTTAAAATAATCTATT
Source organism: Zingiber officinale (assembly GCF_018446385.1). Classification (NCBI taxonomy): domain Eukaryota; kingdom Viridiplantae; phylum Streptophyta; class Magnoliopsida; order Zingiberales; family Zingiberaceae; genus Zingiber; species Zingiber officinale. The sequence continues at coordinate 23,316,106 of NC_055989.1, forward strand.
TTTTAAAAATATAATCTTAAACATTTTAAATAAATTTTTAAAAATTTAAAATCTACAAATACATTCAAAAAATAATTTAAGATTTTCAAATAATTTTATAATTATTTTTAGTCTTTCAAATGATTTTATAATATTAGATTTAGTTTTGAATTTTAAGAATTACTTATTTAAAAAAAATAAAAATTTAATAGACATTTATCTTACGAGAAAATATTGAAATATAAATTCAACATAACATCTCAAAATATAGAGCATATTTAATAATCAAATATTAATAAAATTAATATACATATATATTTAAAATTTTAAAAATACCGAAACTGTATCGGCTGATACAATACCAAAACTATATTGCTCCAGCCTAATGACTGAAATCTCGGTATAGGTTAAGATTTTAAACCTTGATTAGGTGTAATGTCTAATAGCTTGCATTGATTTGAATTTTAGATGTAATATAGCTTGCATAAAGCTCGATGGAGGAGTAAGATTTGTATCATTGATTTCAAATAGTTGGGACAACCACAACTTAATGATGATGATGTTGATAACTTTATAATATCAGACTGTGGAGAGGTGGGAGGAAAATAAGGATTTCAGACCAAATACACATAATATTTAATAAAGGTGAAAAGGGAGAAGTGAGTATATCAAACATTTTACTTAAGGCTAGATCCAGTCTCTTGATTTTAGTGGAAAAGGAAAACAAAGAGTTTTGCTTTCTTTTAGGAACATCATATTCTCCAGATCTTAGGGGAAGCACGTAAAGAAAAGGCTCAAGTGGTACAATATGTATGTCTCTTGTAGTTCTTGGTGTGTGAAGATATGTGGTTAGGTGCTCTATTTTCTAGACTGAACCAAAACTTGTGTTTATAGAGATAACTGTTTATACAAGGATTATATCAAAATAGCAAATTGGTCATCTTAATAAAACTATAGATGACCTTTTCCTCTTGATACACATTGCCAAAAACTTTATTAATAATATTTTTTGTTACTAGGCTTTAGGTATGGGGTAGTGGGAGCAATATAAGGATTTTAGAGCAAGTACACATACTTAAGAAATATTTTCCACCTATATCTGTTCTTGTTTATTCCAAGAACTTAGGGTTGTGGCTATCGCTACCATCCCCTTCCCCTTCTACCTATAACTTGTCTGTGAATAGAGCTAATCAAAGCTTGTTGATACCAATTAATTTGAATGATGCTAACTAAAGCTTAGATTCGTCAGAAGTTTTTAAAAAGTGTATTGAGGTACTATGTGGTCAAACATATCACATATGTGGTATGTGGCCTAACCACTTACATAGCACATATGCTATATCCAAATTCATATGAGATCCATATTTTTTTTAAAGATAGTATTAATTATATTGAAATAATGTACAATGTCAAAACAGGTATACGATTTGCATCTACTATATAATACATCAAATTAATTGACCTAATCAATCACTGTAAAGAATATCTACATCTATCACTTTATAACTAAATCAATCGGCCCAACTAATCCAATTTTGTATGGAAAATTTTGGATATGAATCTAAGCAATGCATATAACACTATGGCACAAAATACAGATAAAAATTTATGCTAATCAGCCATCACAATCCATACAACAAAAAATTTCCAATTCACATAACAAAATAATGAATTTTTGAGCTAGCCATTCCATATAAATTCCTTTTTATTTGTCTATTTTACAAAATTAGGAATCTAATTATATTAAATTTAACATTTGGATTTTAGCAAGATAGGAATTGGTATAGCCTGTGCGATCTTTTTGAAGTCATAACTGAATGTTATGAAGTCGCTTAATGCATAAGCTTATGTGGTCACCTAAGCGGCTTAGTAGGTGGCCTTTTAAAATGAATGATTTCATTGGATGGCTGTAGGTAGGTGCATATATACTGATTCTGTCTTCTCTGTTCTTCTGGTTGGAGCTGTATGACATGTTATATCGAAGTTATAATTATTTTAATTTATCACTACAGGGGAATGATAAACATTGGATTAAAGCGATTTGAGAAAGCATTGGAGTGCCTTCACAATGTGCGTAAATAGTATAAGCAATCTGATATCTAATTGATCATCCATTATTTATGGACCGATGGGCATTTTGTCAGGCTGTTACTGCACCAATGACCACTTTGAATGCAATTGCTGTTGAAGCTTACAAAAAGTATATTTTGGTTTCTCTCATCCTTAATGGACAGGTATGCTCTGTATTTCATTTTAACCCCTCTTATCATGTTTTCTTGAATTACAATACAGTAATCATCTGGCCTGATGAACCTTTGGGAAGTATATAGATTATGGTATTTTATGAATTACAAAGCAATTTTGTAATACTTGGCAAACATCTAACATTCTGTTAAAATCTTGAACACTATATTGATTACTGGAACAAAAAAAAGTGCTAGATATAGGTTTTGAAATGACTCTCTAAACTGGAACAGTCTCTTGCATTGTTTGCTGAATGTTTGGTAGTACAGGTTGCCCTTTTTTTTGTAGACATAAATCTTTCCTTAATACTGTAAGAAATGACATAGTTAATTCTCTTATTTAACTTCTGTGCAAGGTTTTTTGTATGCTTATTTTAAATTTAGTCAAAACGTGGCAGGTTCCATCATTCCCAAAGTATACATCTTCTGCTGCTCTCAGGAATCTGAAGAGTTATACTCAGGTTTGCATCAACCACAAGCTAGAAAACTATATTTCGTCTATATTATTACCTAAACCTTGTAAGTGCACTAGCAACTAGTTGCGTCTATAATGTAGAGGACGGTATTGTCCTATACCATTGTCCCTCTCTACAGTGGATATCCCATCAGAACCTTATTCATTTTTCTGCATGATACAGCCTTTAGTTAGTATATTTTTCAATCATACTCTGATGTGGATGTTGAGGTGGATGTCTTTGTTGGACTCCACTATAATCGGAAGCAAATTACCAGCTTGGAATAAATCTGCTACTACCTAATTAGCTACTGGAATAAATCTGCTATTGCCTAAATTGCCAGTTTGGAATAAATTTACTATTACCTAATTAGCTACTGGAATAAATTTGCTACTGCCTAAATTCTGCTACTGTCCAAATTTGCTACTGCTATAAGTAGAAATAAATAAAAGGTCTTTCTATTTTTGATTCATGGTTTCCTTTAGCGATTCGTCTTTTCCTTTTTTTTTCTTGAATAATCCATGTAATTGATTCCTTATATACGGAGTGTTATTATCAATGAAGAAGAGAAGAAAAATTGAGTAATTTGGACTCTGTCTGGGACGAGTCTTTTCCTCCCGAGTAATTTCTATCTAGGACGAGTCTTTCTGCCTCCCTTCCCTCTTACGTGTTGCATGACCAAGTACGGACTTGTGACTCGATCCTGCACTCAGGACCATAACATACTCCTTGCCACAAGTTGGAATCTTGAGCACGTTTGCTTAAGTGGATTGAGACAAATGAAAGGAATTCCTTGTCACAAGTTAGAATCCTGAGCACGTTTGCTTGTGTGGATTGAGACAAATGATAGGAAAAGGAGAGAAGAAAAGAGTGGGATTGTTGTTTACTTGTGGAGATGGTTTTGATGGAGGAGAAGAGGTTGGATATGTAAACGACTATATGAACCCTCTATCTTCCTAGTTTGCTTAATCTTCTATCTCATAGAATGACACAACTAGGAGCCGATATAGTTGTCAAGAGGGGTTGACACCGATATGGATCGGTCGAGTTGAAGCAATATCAACAAAGGTCGAGCTGATTTTTTTGAGAAATCAGCATCTCACAAAGATTGAGAATTTTAGGAAAAATTAGGTGTTTCAAAAAATTAGCTAGAAATTGGTTAGACTTTATTAGAAAACTAATGATTCATGGAATCAGCTAAAATTTGGTCAAATTGAGATGACTGTAAAGCTCAACTGATCTAGCCTTCTTGTTGATCCTTAATAAATTCCTAAAGAACTTACATAAGTAGAGAGACTTTGTTATTGTTTAGTTTTGTCACAACTTGAAATTCATCATGTGCTCAAGGATCACTTGTTCACCCTTCAAGTTATCTTGAGAAGACAGTGATATCTCTCAACGAACAACAAATCTGAAGCTTTCTTTCCTTTAAATGAAATCTGTTCTAGATGTAATTAAATCTATACCCTATAACAATAACAACAACAACCAAGCCTTGCCCCACTTCTATTGAAAAATATGTTAAAAATTTAGTGATATCGAATAATTTATACTAAAAATATCATCAGTTATAGTATCTTTTTATTATTCATTAATATCTTATTTTAATAAATATAATGTATTATTTGTACATTGTTCTACTAATGATCGATGTGTAATGATATATAATAGCATTCTAAGAATTTAAACATTTTTTATAATCCCATATATGAAATAATTTTTTTATCTTTTTTTTTGTGTAAAAAATATCCTAACTCGCTTGTGTTGTCAATTGTTTGAACTTTCACGGGTTGTCTTTCATGGATCTTGATTGTTGAAGTTTGGCAAGCTCGCCCAATTTGTTGTTGTTAATAGGTGGCCCAAACCTCATATTACATTGATCTTTAAGTTCCTGACATTGAATATGAGGTCGATCACGTTCTAATTTGATGAACCATAATTGACCATCTCCCTCAAGATGGAATGAGGCCAGGCCAATCTTTTCTTCCTCAGGAGTGCGTTGATGGCGAAAACATTGGTCACATCGATTGAGCCATCCCAAAGGATCCGATTGACCATCATAACGTGGGAAATCCAGTTTCAAATAAAAAAAAGGGCAGCTTGGTGCACGAAGCTCCCGCTATGCGGAGTCCCGGGGAAGGATCCATTGTACGTAGCCTTATCCTTCTTTTTTGCAAGAGGCTGTTTTCAGGATTCGAATCCGTGACATTTTGGTCACAAAGCAACAACTTTACCGTTGCGCCAAGGCTCCCCTTGTAAAGGGCAGCCCGATGCACGAAGCTCCCGCTATGCGGGGTCTCGGGGAAGGATCCATTATATGCAATCTTACCCTACTTTTTGTAAGAGGTTGTTTTCAAGATTCGAACTTGTGACCTTTTTTGTTACAAAGCAACAACTTTACCGTTGCGCCAAGGCTCCTCTTCGAAATCCAGTTTCAAATACCGTGGTATATATGAGGATCCCTCATGGCCGCGGTACCCTTTCGAGCGGTGCTTTGTGGGTCATGATGGTTGCTGCTCTTTTCGCCTGCTTAGAGAAGCCTTTGAACAATTCCTCCAGTTGAGATGAGTTGCTTTTTCATTGGCAAGCTTTGTCCTCGTGGTAAATTTTGACAAAAGCATCAAAGCATTGTTGAAGTGCTTGTGAGTCCCCCAACGAGCTATGATACATTATTATGACCCTTGGATATGGATTGTATAATGGGATGATTTATCTACTGATCAGTTTCCAACCTTGACGACCTATGGTGGTAGAGATAATTTGAGGCTGGTTGGGATTATAGAACCTCTTGATCCAGGGGCTTTGATTTCTTTTTGTAAACTCATTCATAATCTTTATTGCATTATTCCATCCATTTAAATACAATTACTGACATTCCTCCCAGACAAAGAAAGGAAACAAACAGTGAATAAGAAAAGTTTTATTCTTACTTAAAATATTGAAAATAAAAGCTACTCGACTTAAATAAAAATCAATTACAATTCTCTTGAAATGCACCCTTCTTTCTAAATCTATCATGCGTGTATCTCTCGTATTTGATGGACTCCAAATTCTCTTTTATTATATGGGCTTACCTACGGTCCATAATAGACAATGGTAGAAATTACAAACAACTTCTAATTAGGAGTAAGAAGAATTTTATATAATTAAAAATTTTCTCAAACCACATGACAAAATTGATTATCTACTCTCAATAAACATCGAACTCTAGAATGTCTAAGAAAGTGATTTGTTAGAATTGTGATCCTATATAGGAACAATGATAAAGTATAGGATTGGCTCGTAGATTTGTAAAATCCTAGTTTGACTCACCCATCCTAGGATCTTGATCATTGAGGTTAATTTGGGTCATAAGATCACAAGATCCTAATGTTTTTATTGTGATCTTGACTACCATGCCTGCAAACATGCCTTTCGATGTTCAACCTTTCTCAAGGTTAGGTGTGTTTGCAAGTGCTAGCGCCTCACTAGCAATTGTAGCCGGATCTTGTAGGATCTCCATTCTTTGGGCTTCCATATCTTGAACTAGCAAAAATCAGTCGCCGTATGTCTTTCCTCATGCTGCAGCTTCCTTTCACTACCTCTTGCTATATGATGGATCTATTTTTTTTTTGTTCGGATCCACAAGAACTACCAAATCCTCTTTAATTATTTTTAGGTGGATCCTTTATCCATTAAAAAAATTTCAAGTTGTGTGCTCCATCCTTTTGAGCATGTTTACTTGAGGAGAGGAAGAGGAAAGAAAGGAGGACTAAAGAAGGGAGGGGAGGAAAGGAGAGTTCTTTTTCTTGTGCTGTTCTTGAAAATAGAGAAAAGAAGGGAATATGAAAGGCAAAGTAAAAGCAGACTTTGATTTTGTTGTTCTTGAGAGCCGCAGGGTTGAAGTAGTCTTTTCCCTTCTAATTGGAACCAAAATTAAGGAAAGGAAAGCATAATTGTTCCCTCCTTCCTCCTTTCCCCTCTTTCCCTCTGCTTGGGGTTCATTCCGCTCATGTAGACATGTCCTTAAAATTTTATGGGGACTATACCTGAAGAGGTTTTGGTCAATGGAAGTTTATGGAGAAATATTTACTACAAAATTGGCTTAGAAAAAAAGACCATAGTAAGATAGAGGAATATCTAGTGTTATCACATTGATTATCCTTCAATACCCTAACCTTGTGGCAATTTGAATCAGATTATGTTTAATTTGTAAGCTGCTCTAAGTTACTTTCCTACTATAGTGAAAAAACATCTCATCCTAGGCCTAAAAAAAAGCTCACCATTGATCGTGTGTACAAAAAGCTACCACTCCAAATAGAATGTCCCACCATATTTCATTTGTCTTTGTAAGCATTATTATTTGTCAATAAGCTTGCATTGGCACAATAGGAAAAAAACACCACTATTGTTGTAAAATATACAGAGATGATTTTAACAGTGAAAGCTTCAAAATCAAATACTCTTATACCATAACAAGTTTAGACTCATGAGAATTTAGTTGAACAATTAAGAAAGTCTTAAAAAATACGCTGATAAATTAACTAAAGAAAAATGTTTCTTATATAGTTAGATTTATATCATATAATACAATACGTTATCATACACATGTAAAACGATAGGGTTATTGTATATGTGTTGAAAATGAAAAGAACTATGATGTTACAATTTCATGCTAATCTTGTTTTATACTATTTTAAAAGTAAACAAATACCCATTAAAGGTTAAATCTAATAAACTAAATGTATATCTAATCTGTTAAGAAATTAAAGTGAACTTGATATATTAGAAATTAAACTAGATTCATTATAAAAGAAGAAAGAAATGAATTTTATAATATATAGTAAAGTATGAAGGTTGAATCGAGTGGAATCTCTAATTCAATGATGGTGTAGAAGGAAAGAATCTTATCATGTGGAGATAGATAGTTGAAGATAGACAAGGTTTTCAAGATTGAGATACCCTTATTCCTTGTCTATATACGTATTATTATTTGTTAATATGCTTAGTTTGACATGATAAGTTATAGACCACCAGTGCTATAAAATATATGAGAGATTTGGATATTAGTAATGAGAACCTTAAAATCATGGTTTGAAATTTCATTCCACGTCGATCTACACAGGTGAAGAATCTCATTTCTCATGTTGATTGACATGCAGAATAATTTGAAAAACACGAAACCGTTCTGTGATGATGACGAAGCACTAGAGTCTTGCCGTAGAGCATGCAAGTCTTCTAGCAATGCGACATGAAGTCAAAGATGACTCGTGGCTTTGTGGTGAGGGCTTCTCTTTGAGGCAGCAAGGGTAGAGGACTTTTCTAATGCTCAGCTCCTTCCCTCTTCTCCTTTGTTTTACTTTTATTATGTCTCTCTTAACTTCATTGTGACTTCTCAAAACCAATCAAATATTCTTCTTCGTTGTCTCCTTTCCCCTTCTCCACTTCTTCTTGTGTTCAACACAGCATGGCATGTCCAACATGTCTTGAGCAAGTCAGGGACCAAAACCAAGGCTCAACTCCAGCTTGAGATTTCAAACCTTACATAAGATTAAAGATTTTTATAAGAAAACGAGCTTGACTCTTAAGAACTAACTCAAACAATTAGGAAAGTTCAAAGTTGTAAAGAATGTGTCAATAAATTGATAAAAAAAAATCCTCTACATATACGATTTAATGAATTTCAATCCCTCGTAATATTATCCTAACATGCATCCTAACCCACAACACAATGATGTTATATCCAGAGGAGAATCAAGCTTGTCCCTAAATACCTTAATATGCAAACTATACTTTATTTAGGAAGTATTACATGTTCATCCCAGCCATCTAATTTTAACAGCCAATACATTTTGGTTAGCTGGCTTAAAAGATTATTTTAATATGAAATCACCGACCACCAAGCACAAATGCATTTTGCCAAATAATAATTACTAGACGCATTAATAATTTTTGATAAAGTATTCACATTGAAGGGGAGCTTTGGCGCAACGGTAAAGTTGTTGCCATGTGACCACAAGGTCACGGGTTCGAATCCTGGAAACAGCCTTTTGCAAAAATCAGGGTAAGGTTGCGTACAATGGATCTTTCCCTGGGATCCCGCATGGCGGGAGCTGCCCTTTTTTTTTTTTGATAAAGTATTCACATTAAAGTAGAGTGAATTAGGTAAAGACTTTAAATTTTGGTCAGAAATGAGATATTGACTTAAAGAGAAGGACATTCTCTCATACTTTATAGATACCAAATTGATAAATCTAAAACAATTACTAGTTCAATATTGATACCAATTTAAAATTTTACACAAGCATTGCAGCAGTTTGATATGGATTGGAAATGGTGATTAAAAGGAATATGGTGACAACTGGATAAATTGAAGTTCCTCTTTTGGTGGAGGAAAATGAACCAATTAAAATAAATCCATGATGTTGTAGTTTTAATTTTATTCTTCTTAAAGTCTTAGTGTTGCTGTGTGATCACGGTTCGAGTCTCGGAAACAGCCTCTTGCAGAACAAGGTAAGGTTACCCCCAATAGATCCTTCTCCGGGACCCCGCTTTGGTGGGAGCTTCGTGCACTGAGATGCTTTTTTTTTAAAAAAAAGTCTTAGTATTTGTTATTTTTTTGTTTTTAGATAAGTTAGTTTATTTTGCACTGTCTTAGGATAGTGGATAATTGTTGGGTCCATAAAAAGATCCTAACCTCTTTTGTTTAATATATTCTGGTCTTTAATATTCATTTTTCTACAATTGTTCACTATTCCATCAGATTTGCTATCTAAGCAACCCAAACTTATCACCATCTCTTTTGTGTTACATCAATAGCATGATTGTCTCTTCTAGTGCACTTGAATTGCATTGTCTTATTTGTCGTCAACTGTCTTAGACACCACTATTTATTTATTTGCTAGACTCTTTCCTTATCTAACAAGTTGGGCATCGTTTACTATATATGCTCCTACTTGAGAGGAGTCTAGAATTCATAGTTATATGGGTGTAAATTTATTCTCATATGGTGTATTTAGTTAACGGATAGTTTCTTCCAGTCATACATATGGATTAAAGTTGTTCTCTATATGATAGAACCTTTTGCTTAATTTATGCTTTTTATGTACATGATATATGCATCTTTGGTGAACCAATGTGCTGTTTATTAATACGAGGGTTTCCAATTATGGATGCTGATAAAATGGCTCTTAGGAAGCCATGTCTCTTGGATTTAGTTTGTAAAACTTTGTTTTAATCTCGATAATTATGAATTTATTTTGACAGCCTTATGTAGATCTTGCTAATTCCTATGCCAGAGGGAAATCTTCTGAATTAGAGGCGTGTGTCCAAACTAACCAGGAGAAATTTCAATCTGTGAGTAACTCAAGTATTTCTGTTGTTATGTTTGAAGCTGATAAATTTTGTACTCCAGCGCAACTCATACTTGTGTATATATAGTTATATATACATATTCGGCACTATCTGTTTGGCCATGCGCTATAGGCATGAAATAAATTTTAAAAGTCGTTTCTATGATATGTTTAAATTAAATTAGTATATTATTTTTCAGGACAGCAATCTTGGTTTAGTGAAACAAGTACTATCTTCCCTGTACAAGCACAATATTCAGAGACTGACGCAAACTTACTTGACCCTGTCGCTCCAAGATATAGCAAATGTTGCCCAACTGAACAGCCCTAAGGAAGCTGAGATGCGTGTACTTCAGATGGTAAGTTTGAGCATAACTGTCCCTAAGTTAGTTGGCTTCCAGTTAGTAATGATAAAATGTTGCAAAATGATATCAGATCCAGGATGGAGAGATATTTGCTACTATTAACCAAAAGGATGGAATGGTGAGCTTTCATGAGGATCCTGAGCAATACAAAACTTGTGGGATGACAGAACATATTGATTTTTCAATCCAAAGGTAATCTTTTTAAGTTCTTCTACTTCATATTTGACTTGTTTCACTTTCCTAGTTGGTGACCACTAGACCAGGGCGTTTGTTGGATGTTTTAGAACCTCTGACTACTTCATTGCTCTTATTGATTTCCAGTATTCTGTTTCTATTGTGCCTTAAACCTCTTGTTATTGGGATTTCAATTTTGGTCTTCTATACTTTATTCTCACTTAACGCAGATATACAAAAACCTAGATAGGTTGACAGAAGCGACACAAACAGGGTGATGAGTGATGACATTCAGAAACCCTATCTATAAGATAGGTCTTGGATCATGAGTTGATGCTGTTGCATTATTAGTTTTCTTTGAAACTTTAGGCGAGCGGCCCAATTGATATAGTATGCATGATTTATGATAGAAAATATTAAGGAATCATTGGTTGTTGCTGGAATATGAGTTAGTAGCTTCCACTGTGCATTAGTAGTGTAGCCACCATGGATATAGTGTAAGTAACTAAAATCTAATGAATGTCAAAATAAGATACTTTCTTCCTGCTTATTACAACATGTTGGGCCAACCTATTCTTTGTTTTTTTGGCAATTCTCACTCATATAGCCATGGAAATCAGTTAGTGTTACTTGTGTATCCATTGAATGTGTCCATTACTACTGGTGATTACAAACCTTCTGATGACTTGGGCGATTGAATGTATTTGACTTTCAGCTACGTTCCTCTTAATCAGGTTATGTGATCTCATCCAAGTATACTCATGTTGACATTTGCACCTCATTCTGACATATATTGCACACTATCATGTGAAAGTTTGGGATGACTCATGCAATATGATCTTTTGGATGTTCTGTCATTTTTAGGCCATTTTCCTAAAGAAAGTTGATGAAATATTATTCCAGTTAAATGTGCCCTCTTCATCCTCTGTTAACAAAGCTGTGAATTTGGCTGAAAAAGGTAGGATCTTGCTATTATTTTCATATTTAGGCACATCCAAGTTATCTAGTGATTAAACAAGTTCTGGACTAAACTTCATAAATCAATAAATCGTTGCCATAAAGGCCTAAATTGATCCCTTGATATAAAAAAAAATCAGGGAGAAATGATATGTGTACCACTTGTTGTTTAATGATCTCCCATGTACCCTTTTTGGCTTTTTATGGTTGTTAAGAAATGACAAACTAAAAAACATCACGCTGTCATTGGGTTGAAAATCACATATGAACAGTGACATCCAAATTTTGTTTGGATCAAAGAATATTATACAGTTGGACTCAGATATACATAAATTCCTTACCGGAATGAGAATTTGAGTGCTAAAAATAAAAAATTTATGTACTACAGAACCAATTCCATTCGGTTAAAAAATTTGAATCAATAGAAAGGCGAGGTCAAAATTGGTTGAACTGATAAAATATCGGTTTAACTAAATTAACCGAATTTTTCTAATTCGGGTCTAAAAATTCGGTAAATTCGATTTCAGTCTTAAAAAAATAGGGTTTAAAAATTCGATTTGGTAGAAAAATTCAGTTTATTCGATCTATTCGGTTTAACTGAATAAGAAATTTCAAAATCGAACCCTAGCCGAATTAACCAAATTAATCAATTTTTCAAAAAAAAACTGAATTTCCGAAAAAACTGAACCGAAATTTTAAATTTAGTTGGTTTATTCGGTTTAACTGAACTTTTGCTCACCCCTACTTATATTAAATTGGATTAGTTAATCATATTATTGAATAACATGAAGATTTTAATACTCTCTTTTCCATTTGTGGAGATTTTCTCACTTTAATTTTGGACTGTAAGAATCCTTGTTTTTCTTGCTGTAGTTGTTACTTGTCATTTATTCCCATGTACAAATTTCGGATACCAAAATCCTTAACCTCATTCCTTAAGTGCAATCTGTTATATCTGCTTTGGCTGTGAAAACTAGGCGTGCCTTGATATTACATTATTTTGGTGCCAGTCTTCAGGAACAAAGTCCATTAACGGGTTTACCTTGATGAGGTATTCAAAAAGGTTATCTTTTGTGTGATGGTGGAGCCAATTGAGTCTCATATGCTTGTTAATTAGGATAATTTTGGACTGAGTTGGATCTTAACATGGTCAAGGCTTATGAGAGATTATTATTGACATCTTTTTGTCCTATATTACAAGTTCAGAGGTTTTATAGACTTGGATGACGGAATTATCTTTGCAAGAGGTTGGATTGTTGAGCCTAATGAAGTTATGGGATAATTCTCTCAATTCCAGTAGCTCATTACACAGACTTAATAATGCACAAAAAATCTGCTCAAGATATAGAAAATCATTTGTCTATGTTTTAAACAATTAATTTTGGAAATTTATCCATTATTACTAATTTTTTTTGTCTACCTACCGTTTTCATGCCGCTATTTTCCTTATAGGAATTGGGATTCTTGGGCTATAAAAGTGAAATATTATACTCCTGGCTAGTATTTTTTAACTTAATTATGCAACATAGTTATTGCTAACTTTACTACTAAACAGTGGTAATTTAGCACTGAGATTATTAGTATAATTAAAGCTGTTATTTGGTATCATCATTTTGTTCATTATTGACAGAGCAAACATAAAACATCTTTAAATGATAACTTGTTCTCATCCATTTATGGAAACTGGAGAAGTTGGTGGACCAAATTTTACCCTTCACATCATAAACTCTTTTTTGTTTATCACGTCCGTGGTATTACTACATTACACCTTTTTGTTTATGTACAAACTAAACTGAACTACCATTTATTGTTTATCCTATATTCACATGCTTTTCCCACTCTCTTCTGTAGTTCAGCAATGACCATTTTGTATCTCCGTGTCCCTGGTGTGGCTTTGCTTTTCTTCCCTATCATCTTGTTTTCTTTTTTGTTTGATTGCAGGTTAATGGTATTGTCAAAGAAGCTGAGCTCCTTGGACGAACATCTTTCATGCGATCCTACATATCTATCAAAGGTGAGTCAAAGGTGAGTTAAATGATCCTGTCTCCTTCTTTTACAAAATACGAAGAATCCATTAATGCCAACCAATAACTTCACGACGATGCAGATTGGTAAAGAACGACAGAGGTTTGATTTTGATGAGTTTGATTCTGTTCCACACAAATTCATGTGAGCATGAGCTGCAGTACCAGTGGCAGGGAAGTTTTCCGCAGCTAATGCTTTAACTTTATCGTGGGAAATACTGCAGGCAGCGTGCTTATCTTTTCATAAGAAAGGGATCTCCGAATGGTGTTGTGCGACATTGCCCTCAAACCATTTTGAGCAGCAGCATCATGATTGTTCTTGTGAGTAACTGAGTGGGTGATACACAGTTAGTTGGATAGTTTAGCCTTAGCGTGATTGTGTTTAAGCATGTTTGTCAAGTTAAATATAAAGAATAAAAAACGACTAATTTCAGTCCAAATTCACACACCCTATTATTATTATTAGAGCAACCACTTCTTCTGCTCAAGCTTTCTCATTATTATTATTATTATTATTATTATTATTATTAGAGCAACCACTTCTTCTGCTCAACCTTCTTCTTCTGCTCAAGCTTTCTCATTATTATTATTATTATTATTATTAGAGCAACCACTTCTTCTGCTCAAGCTTTCTCAGCTTTCCTCAGTTTCTTAAGTTTTATTTCAGCACCTATGTACTTCAGCATGTAAGATAATCTTTCTTAAAATTTTCTTTTCGCATGTAAGATAAGCCTTCTGTACATTATGTTTTTCCTTTAGCATGTAATATAAGCTTTCTCAACTTTGCATGTAATCTATGTTTCTGTAAATTCAGTTTTCCTTTCCAGCACTAAGTACTTAGCTTTACTTCTGTATAAATTCACCTTATCAGTATATGCTCATGACAACCTAATGACAGACCTATCTGGATTGTAACTTCTATCTTACCTCTGAGGTCTTCTTTAGTCCTTTTTCAAGTAACAAGATGGTGAACAGTAATTGTAAAAGATAAGAAGGCTAAGGTAGGACCTGGGCTGTCTTAGAAATGATGGCAACGAATAGCCACAGTCCTACTTAGCCGGGGCATTTACCTTCTTGTAGATTTTTTACAGGTGAGGCTTACTAGAGGACATTAGTCACAAGTCTTAAATTACCTACTGCTGTTAGTACCTGCCCCTACTATTTACTACTTCTCCTACTTTATTTACTGTGTACTGTTACTTTTTTACTAATAGTTACCATGTATTGTTACTTTTTACTGTCAGTATTTATAGCGTCTAAAAACTTCTAACAAGCATAATCATATAAAATTTTGGTATCAGAGCCTTAAGACCCTTGGACCTAATATTGTATGAACAAAATTCAATTCACAAACACTTATTACGAGAAATCTCTTGATTTTTTCTCAACAATTTGTTAAAAACAAGGACATTAGCTACAGTAATTCTGCTTTAGTAAGCCAAGGTGATCAAATCCTAGTACAACAAAACAACACCATATTAGCTTTATTGACATCTTTACATTATCGGCTTACAGTCTTAGAAACTCAACTCCTTACTCTTGAAAACTATATACATAAAAATAATCAAACAAAAGCTATAAAAGAAACCTTAGACAATTTAAATAAAGATCTAAGTAAGTCTTCGTTAGGTAAAATCATAAGTAGATAACCACTCAATTCCTATAAATTCCTAAAGATCCAAGACATCCCTTCTGATGACCTTATGAACAAAAACACAAACTGAAAGTTTTTTTGGATTATCACATACTCTAAGACAATCCAATAGAAATCTAATTATGATACCTAGAAGGTCTACATCCAATATTACCATGTATCAATTAGAAGACTCATAGATGTCGAACAAAATCTAGACACATTTTTGAATGAACAATTAAATACACTAAACCCAAAAGAAATATATAACTAAGGTTTATTATCCTTTTTTACAACACTTTATAGACATCACTGAACATAACCACTCCACCTATCAGACGGAGGAGAGGAATGATTTGCACTTATGATTGAAGAATCAGCTAGAACCTGATTACAACGTAAACATAATTATATCCACTTGGGATTAATTTTCAGATTAAGAGGACTTACTAGAAAAAGTATAGGAGCTAAAGTATTTTTAGTACTTTGATACTGATAAAGTAGTTATTGGACTCATTGAAGTTGATATGAATAGCAATCTTAGAATTATATATTTTTACCCGAATTTTAATATGACCATCCTAGACTTTATTGAACATATTAAAATCTCAGTTCAAGCCAGAGGATATGGAGATTTTCAAAACCACAATATCCAGATAGATATAATTTTTTTAGGTAAAACTATGATTAATATCAACAATAGTTTCAAAGTCCAAATAAATAATATTATTGAGACTCTTACCACAAAGAGAATTTATTTTAGGAAACCTAAAGATTTCTCCTCTAATCTGCTTGTTGGATTAGATTGGAATCTTAATCTAGAATTAAGCCTAAAACCATAAATTTTATAACCAACCGAATCTATCATCTACAAAGATAAACATGGTAAATCCTTAGTAAAATTCCATAATTACAAATTTTCTACATCATAAGACGACGACCAAGAGGAAGGCCAACCTAGTATGGACATAATGAATAAAGAATGTTGTAATCATTCAACAAACTTATGTCTGGAACCTAACTATTTATTTTATGATGATTTAAATGAGTATGTATACCTACCATTTGAAATAGCTACTTATTTTACTAAGGAAGATCTTAAAGAATTCGAATCCTTTGAGCTTTTACACCATAAGTTAGAAGCAAATTGGATGTTATACTTTGATGAAGACCATAGTGTAATCGCTAAAAAGAATGATTACTTCTCCAATGTCAACTTAATAAATCCTACTGAATCTAGTGCCACTAGTATATCTAGACCACAACCTTTACAGGTAAGATACCCAGAAAGGTTTATGTGAACTATGGATTACGGAGAAGGACATCGTCTAAGGACACAAATATATCCTTACACTAATAATAAACCCTTATTAAGAACCATAGGGAAAAGAAGATCTCCAGAAATAACATAGTTTTGAAAAAACTCTATTTTACTTAATATTTGGGAATGTGATGATCCTCAAATGTATGATACTTATTTAGAACAATAGATAGTCTCTGTCAAACGAGATTATCAGGCTAAACACGAACTCGATATAGAATCAGGAGACGATATGCTAAGGGTAGGAGAAAATTACTTAGGAGATGTTGCCAGAACAGTATGAGAATCTTATAAAACTACCCATCCTGAAGAAGTAGCCAGGATTGCTTCCCAAGGGAATAACATACTCAATTTTTGTTACACTATTTATAGACTATTTACAGCCTGAGATGCAAACACAGGTTTAGATATTAGGCAAAAAGAAGCCATGAGAGACTTAGAGCAATTACAATTGTTTAACTGGAACTATATTAAACCCTTTTGTAACGATTTTTTAGCCCTAACAGTAGTTTCAGGAAATGACTGTAATCTTGAGTTAGGAGAACGATTATTTAGTAAACTCCTAAGAGACTTAGGAAAAGAAATGCATAAGGCCTGGACAGATATGAAAGTAGCGCCACAATATAATAATATTGGAGTAAGAATACAACACATCATTTCTGTTTTAAAAGAGAAATGTACTTACATACACATACAAAAACAACTTAAAAACTAACAATATAAATTATGTAGTCAAATTTATACGCCTCAGCAGTATGGCTCAACTCTCTCAAGAACACAACCTTATAAAAACAATCGAATTTCAAAACAATCTGTTACTAAACCTAAAACAGTCAGACTAAGAAAAACATACTATGTTAGAAAAAGTAGAGAAAAGAAACCTTACTTAAATAAGGAAGGACATGTAAGAAAATTCAAATCAAAGAAAACTTATGTCAATACGATTACTTGTTTTGCTTGTAATGAGTCAGGCTATTTATCCTCAACCTATTCAAATAAGAAAAATTTATACACACGTGAGGCCAAACTAGTTACCTATACTAATCTTGATTTAGTAGAAATCCAATAAGATGTTTTGGATACCTCTTCTATTTATTCCATTATCTCTGTAGATGATGTAGAAGAAGTTCCTCTCTCCTCCGATTATAGCTTAGTAAATTCTTTTCTACAACCTTCACATTATCATCCTGAAATTGATTTCCCAGATTATATGCCATTAAACTACGATAAAGTATTATGGAAAGACTTTCCTAAAGAAATGAATCTAATGTTCACCCAACTTAACACAGGAAGCCAAGAATCTAATTATACACATGACTGACTATTAAAAATAGGAACTAATAACATCCCTTGCTATCTTTATAGTTATTACCCCTCCATTGAAAAATGGGACACCTGCACTTTATGTAGAAAATAGGTTTGTAATCTTTGCCTCCAAAAATATTTTACCATTATAATACTTACAACTCAGTATACTAAAAGCAATACTAGAAATATTCTCTTAGAGATAAGAGTATTTGCATTAGAAACTCGATTAAACCAAATGGAAGCCCATCTAGGTATAATTGACGCCCAGCTAGAAAAATTATTACCACAACCACTTGATAAAGGTTAAGGCCTATAAGTTTCCATGAGTTCTACAGAAAAGGACATGATTTTTATTAAAGCCTCTAGTATTTGTAACACAGGGAAAACCCTTGATATTAGAGTTAAATGTCTCGTTAATATACATGACCATGAGTTTACACAACATGCCTTTTTAGACAGCGGGGCCACTAACTCCACCATAGATGAGGCAACCTTAGTCTCAATATTACCAAAAGTTTTTATTAAGAAAGCCTCTCAACCCTAATTAGTACCCAATTTGATAGACAACAATTAACATGTATATAATTTGTGGCAAATATATATTTATGATTTTACAATAATTGTGGTACCTATAGTCCTCCTCTAACACTCTCCAAATTATGGGTCAAATCATTATTACATCCTTAACATACATATGATATTAGGACTCAATTTTCTTATAGCACTATACTGAGCTTTTCTTCTCACTAAAGATTATGCTCTTTTCTTTTCCACACCAATAATCTCAACCATTATGTCAGATTATCCCTTAGTTGATCACCCACTTACCATTCCACCCTCACCTACAAATTATCTTCACAACTTAAACAAACTTACTTGTCAATGTTCCCCTACATGCTCTTGTAAACAACAAACCAGTACTACTCTTCAAACTTGTGAGTTATCTTTTTCTGAATATCAGGAAAATTAGAAACACTTGGCTGGTCAAGTCCAACAAGTGATGAATTTTCTACATGGGATGCCTCTACTGACCTAATAAACTCAACACATTTACTTCAGATGATTAATACTCATCAATCAGATTTAGATTATCTAATCTCTAGATTAGAAAAGCTAGAAATTATTGGTGAAAATTCACTCAACTACTGGGATAGAGACAGAGTATACTATAAATTGGAATTCATTAATCCAGATCTAACAATTAAAGCCTAGGATTTAAAATATATAAATTGGGAAACTGAAGAATGCAAAATGCATATCCAACATTTATTACATCTAGGGGCCATTCAGAGATTTACCTCTAGACATAGAAGACCAATTTTTATAGTCAATAAAGGGGCATAACAAAAACATGTACAGTCAAGAATAATTTTTAATTACAAAAGGTTAAATAATAACTGCCAAGAAGATGGATACAAAATCCTAGATAAAGACAAAATTTTAAATAAAATACAACATTCTAAATGGTACTCAAAATTTGACATGAAATTAGGTTTTTGGCAAGTAAAAATGCATCTTGACTCTATTGAATGGACATTTTTTTTTTTTTTTTGCCTCGAAGGCCATTTTGAATGGTTGGTTATGCCTTTTGGCCTTAAAATAGGCCCCAAGTCTTCCAACGAAAAATGAATGATATCTTTCAATTTGTTTTCATGTTTACATGTGTTTATATTGATGATATTTTATTATTCTCTAAAACTAAACTAGAACATTATGCCCATTTGCATATCATCTTTAATTTATTTGAACAACATGACCTTATCATTTCTCGTAAAAAAATGGAATTAGCAGAAACACATAGAGAATTCCTAGGATAAGAAATAGGCCCAGGACAAATTACATTACAACATTATATCTCTACAAAACTTCTTGTTTTTCCATATAAAATGGAAGATACTAAGACTTTACGCTCTTTTCTAAGCTTCCTCAACTATGCAAGACCTTATCTTAAATACCTCTATATAATAAAACTTCTTTGACAAGACAAAGGCATTTCAACCAACAAGATATAGCCTTAATCTAATAAATTAAACATTTGGTCAAAACTATTCCAAAATTAATCCTACCTCTTGACACGAACTACTTAGTTATTGAAACAAACGGATGTGAAACCGGATGGGGAGACATTCTCTACCACAAAATATCTAAATATGAACCCAAGATAGTTGAAAGCTTATGCCGGTATGCCTGGAAAATATCAAGAAAAAGGACATTTAACATCACTTGATTATGAAATCTTAGCGGTTATATATTGCTTAGAAGCCTTTAGATTATTTATCTACAATAAACAAGAAATCACTATCAGGACAGATTGTGAAGCCATTGTCAAATATAGTCAGCAAACAAAAAATATCAGAAAAGGCCTTGTTTCTAAAAGATGACTAAAATTTACAGATACTATAATTAACAAAGGCCTAAGAATACAATGGGAACATATAAAAAGAGTTAATAACTCATTAGCGGATACTTTATCTAGACTATTGCATTAATTGTGACTCACTCTTGTGACTCTTTATAGGGTTATGGACAGATCATGGAAGGTTCGTACTTTCTCTACCAAAACCATGCGCTTTGGTAACCAAGACTTACAATTATTTACACAACTCGAGGATTAGTTTCGCTTCTCTGTCCAAGACAAACTTAACCACATTCAAAACTGCTTTCTAGACAAAATTTGGCATATCCTCATTTTACCTGGAAGCTCAGGACACAAAATTGCGATCATAAATGCACTGTCCAACTACTTCCTTACTACTATCCAAAAACCCGCAGGAAAAAAGTTCTCTTATTATGTGGTTTTCTCAGGCCCCCAAAAAGGAGTTTACTCTACCTGGGAAGAAACCAACTTGACTATACAAGACTTGGAACATCCCTATTTTAAGGGTTTTTACTGCCTGGAAGAAGCTTTTATAGCTGCCAAAGCTCATCTTGGTCCACATGTCTTCTTTAGTACCCTACTTAAAGCTATCCCCTTATATGTAACTGGCCTGCCACTCACATTCTATCAACTTATGCTCAAATAGTAGGAAGTCATAATGAAGCCAGTTCTGATAACCCTCCAGACAGTACTACGAAAATTCACAGGCCTGATTGCTTAGCCCAACTCAAAGGACAAAATAAGCTTTTGAAAACCGTTTAGTAGGTTTTTCAAACACTATTCCAGAAGATATTACTACATACGTAAGAAGCTTGGTAGAAAAATCAACTTTACAATTTTTTTGGACTTATGTGAAGCCCTTAAAGCTTTTCACAAAACTCCCCCTGAAGGCATAACAATAGTATATGAGGCTGAGTTCAGCCTAAAACTCAAATGCCAAAAGAAAGATCCACTTTGTATTGACTCTGACAAACATGGCTGTCCATGCCAACTTCTTTACTCCTTTCGTAGGGCCAATGTAGATTATGAAATATACACTACTACTGCCTACAAAAGACGACCTACACTCCTTTTACATTACTCGACATTGGTCTCCTACATAAATTATGGGTCCATGACCCTGCTTCAGTTAAAGATTTTTCCAAGAAATTGGGCACCATCATTTCCACCGCATTAGAAGAAGAAGAAACCTTTGTGATTTGTACTTTTGATAGTACTCCACTAGAATGGCTAGAACTCAAAATAGAACAAGCCAGACATTTAGTCAAAATTGACATCAATGAGATTGATGGTTATCAAGAAGAACTCAAAGAGTAGCCTTTTGACCCAGCCTTTGATTGGGAGGCTTCTCCCTCTTTTCCTGATCATCTTAAACATTGGCGTGCCTCTATTCAAGGGACATTGGGGTTGGGACAAAATCGAAGACCTTGATGCTTACCTTCTTGTAGGAGAATTTTTCACCGAGAAAACTTATTGGCCAAAGGAAATGAGCACCAGGTTCTTTCCTTTTAATTTCACTACCCAGCATACTACTCTCTTTCAACATTATCAAAAGAAGACAGAATGTATGAGAACAAATGACTTGCCAGTTCAACACTTTCAGCCAGAGCTTACATGACTACTCTTGCTAGGCATAGAGTACCAACTCAAGCATCCAGCTCACAAGCATCATCTCTGGACTCCATAGGAGAATAGAATATTGATAACATGATAGATCCTTAATCAACCTATTTTACAGTAGCGCCACTCAACCTACTCTACAGTAGCTCCACTACCAACCACCTATCCTTTACCTATCTACGACCCTCCTTTTCTGCCATCTGTCTTCCATTCCTAAAAGCCACCACCAGACCCTCCTCCTTTTCTACCTCTTATCTTCCACCTCCGAGCAGGCCCTTGCTTCCATATGCATTCCTTCTCTTGCAAGTAAGACTTCCTTCTCTCAAAAGCAATCTCTGCCTATAAAAAGCTTCACTCTTTTGCTTTTGAAGGCACGGAGCAACCACTTCTTATGCTCAACTTTCTTCTGCTCAAGCTTTCTTAACTTTCTTCAGCATTAGTTTTTGTATGTTTTATTCCAGCACCTATGTACTTCAGCATGTAAGATAATCTTTCTTAAGTTTTCCTTTCCACATGTAAGATAAGCCTTCTGTACATTATGTTTTCCCTTCAGCATGTAATATAAGTTTTCTCAGCTTCGCATGTAATCTAAGATTCTGTAAATTAAGTTTTCCTTTCCAACACTAAGTAGTTAGCTTTACTCCTAAAAATTAACGTGCAATATGCATAGATTCACCTTACCAAGTAATAAGATGATGAATGATAACAATAAAAGATAAGAAGGCTAAGGTAAGACCTGTGCTGACTTAGAAAGGACGACAACAAATAGCCACATTCCTACCTAGTCGGCCTAGGTATCCTCGCCTGCTTGGTACTCCTTCAGCTCTTCTTGGACCTTGTGCAGATCAGCTCGTGCCCTAAATAGCTCCTAGCGTGTCGCCGTTGCCTCAGTTTTTGCCGCTGAAAGTTTCGCCCGTAAAGATTTGATGGTAGCTTGAGCCACATCCATTTGTTTCTAAAGGGCAGCTTCCTGATTGACGTCGGTAGATAGTTCATCTGTTTTAGCAGCCAGGTCCACCCGTAGGGAGGTGTGGACCACTTGGAGGTCTTGTAGTTGCAAGGAGAGGTTTGCCACCTTTGTGTCCTTCTCCTCCAACTCGACTAGGATTTTGATGCACCTTAAGCCCTTAGACTTGAGTTTAGCCGTGTTTATTTTTAAGGCGGCCTCCAGTGACTTCACCTTGTCAGACTCGACATGGGCCAGGTCCTAGGCCGTTCGAGTTTGGTCCTCCATTGTTTGCAGGTGGGACTGTAGTAAACTATCTAGGATTGTTAGGTTAAAAATCTGACCCACAATAGCAGGAGACGCCTGTTCCTGAATATAAGCCCTCATAGAATCATTCTCCTAATGAAGGTCATCTATAAATTGAGAGAGGCTCAACCCCATGACACAGGTCTACAGAAAGGGCAGGATTAGCAATGCTCTGGGGATATAAAGAGGAAACAGCTAAGACTTACCGATATCATCTGTTGGGAAAACTTGTCGGACAAGTCCAACTGGGGGTATTCCAATATCTGGGTGGTTGTGTGCTTCCACTAGTTGGCCAGGGCACCATGTAGTTGTACTTGACCGCAGTTGGGGGAAGCACTCGAAGAAAGGGCTGGACTCAGCACTTGGAGGGACGGTAGTTGAAAGGAATAAGTGAATGCATACCACCCCTTGGAGCGAGAAGGAGCAGGAGCCTCAGAAGGTGGCTGGGCTGAAGAGGTTGGAGGGAGAGAAGGCGTGGAAGTCGTGGTCTGGTCCCTCAATCGGGATAAGGTGTGTTCCTTGACCCAGGCGGGTGGAGGAGAGGAAGCCACGACCTCTGAGGAGGCTAGAGTACTCGCTAGGGAAGGAGTCTTTGCCTGGGCAGGCACCTGCATTAAAGGCGGTCTCTTGGGGGAAGATTGGAAAGAAGGAGTAACACGTTGCCTCTTGTGCTGAAGTCGTAAAGGGCGCTCAGAGGCTGTAGAAGAAGTCTTCTCGCTAGCAGCAACAACAACAGGAGGTTCCACCACAGGGTGAGATTCATCTTCAAGGGCTTCAAGTTCTCCTGTTTGATGGGATGAGACTCTTGCCGAGGCATTGGCCTGAGGAACCTCCTAGCCAGACATAATCTCTTTCCCGCGCTTTCGCAGAATGTCACTAGGCATCGTGGAAGAGTTGAGAGCGAAAACTCTAAACATGATGACTTTTGCAGGTTAAAGAAGATACCTCAGTTATTGAAGATACGAGAGAAGAGTTGTTTGATCTTACCAAAGGGTGCAGCCAGGGGCGTTCGGATAGGACTTAGCCCGAAGGTATACAACATGCTCTCCCGTAGTAAGGAAAGAAGTTGAAGCTGCACCCCGGCCAATTTCCCCGAAGTAGTAAAGCAATCTGACACATGTTGATGGTCACCTAACTTAGAGGAAGGGGGAAGACCTGAGCGCCACTTAGTGGGCCAAGCTATAGACTTGGGTAGCTGTACATAGAAAAAGTGAGACTTTCAACCTTTGTTAGAGGAATACATGCCCTTAAAGAATGTATACCCGGGCCGAGACTGTACTATAAAAACACCGGACTCCGATTGTTTGAGGGAATAGAAATGGTGGGAAAGCTGAGGGGTTAAAGGAATGCCATACAGGTGGCATAGAACTATCATCCCGGACATAGTACGGAAGGCATTGAGAGCAAACTGAGATAAAGAGATACAAAAATATTGACTCAACTCGGAAAAGAAAAGAGGGATGGGGAATCGCAGACCGCCAAGAAGCTGGTCCTTGAAGAAAGTCACAAAACTGGGAGGAGGATAACAAGGATGGTCGTCAGGCCCAAGGATGCGAAGGTTGTAGGCTTCAGAAAGCTTCAAGCTAGATTGCACTAACCTAAGATTACTCCTATCAAAATCAGAGCGGAAGAAGGCATACCAAGGGATTAAGGTTTCTCCGGCCATAATAAAAAACTGCAGGAGTAGGTGAAAGGGGAAAACAAACACTTACGAAGGAAGCACACGAAAGTTAACGCAAATAGGCAGAGAAGGAGAAGGAAATCTGGAGAAGGGGAAGCGCCGATGAACAACCGCTCGATGCTTTTAGGGTTTTTAAACTAGAACCACCAAGTGACATAGGGAAGTGAGCCGGACAATTGAAACGACACTGCGAAAGATAGCCATCGGATCAAAAGAAAAGGAGCACTATCGAGTCCCGTGCAGAAAGCGTGCGTCAAGCATTGTATCAAAAGGAGTCAGTTAGACACGTGTCAGCTTCTTATGAAACGACATTTATGATGGAAAAGATAGGGAAATCATGAGGCGGATATGGGGTAATTGGCACCATGCCTCGACAATCGACAATTCTATGTTGCTGCATTGGGAAAAGGAGTAGATGGCGACGAGAAATGTTGGTTAGGATTTGGCACCTCACCCCAACCTCGGAGCAGGAGTTAGATTCAAATTTGGCTAATACCAAATTATGCGGTAGAAGTCATGTGCACATGTTTCTCCAAAGGCCGCGGAGGTCAAGTTTGTGAGGGTGTTTTCTTGGATCAGCAACGACCTCCTAGTCGGGCTCCAGACTCTTGCTCCAGTGCGAGTTATAAGCGAGCATCCTCTAGCGACCAATGACCTCTCAGTCAGCTTTCTAGACTCTCGTTCCAATGTGAGTTATAAGTAAGTATGCTCTCGCGACCAACGACCTTTTGGTCGGCTTTCCAGACTCTTGCTCCAATGCGAGTTATAAGCGAGCATGCTCTCGCGATCAACGACCTCTCGGTCGACTTTCCATACTCTCGTCCTAATATGAGTTATAAGTGAGCATGCTCATGCCAATAATGACCTCTCGATCGACTTTCCAGACTCTGCCCCAATGTGAGTTATAAATGAGCATCTTCTCACGACCAACTGTTGGTTGCTACTCGGAATGTCGTACCGGTTCCCCTGTACAAAAATTTTGTACAAGTCCTGAATCTTTCCTAACAACCTATTGTGTTCTTTAGAAATTAAATATGGAATCGCAAATAGAACATAAGATTATTGATTCCAAATTTAACTTATCTGTTCTTAGAGATTTATACTTAGATCGTAAACGATACTTAACATTATTGATCCAAATCCACCCATGTTACAAATTCAATTAAATATTAATTTCAGAGATTGACTTTCAGGTTAAACATCGCGAGGCACTAGACCTTCTTGGGTATAAGAGCATCAACCACTTCCTAGACAAAGTCTTTCAACGAAATTTAATATTTAATTTCCTTATAGTAACCCTAGGTTTAACCAAAAGGAACAATCGAATCATAAGATCGGAAAAAAAAACAAAAGAACATAAACTCGAATCACAAATTCGAAACCTAGAATCATATGTCTCTTGTGTTTGGTATTTCAAAATCTATACAAAGAAAACTAGTATGATGCAGAATAGAATTACTAGTTATACCTTTCTTTGTAAGCAACAACCTCTTGATCTTCTATCGTATTCCTTTTCTTATCTCGGACGTCGTGTAGGCGACGATCTACCGAGACGAGAACCACCCAAGTTTCCTTCTTCTCCAAGCAAGTTTCGGCCACCACAAGAACTCCAAGAGAAGATGAGGTTCAGCCACCACTAAGCTCCAAGGGATGCTAAGAAACAAGACCGCCTATCTCTCCTCCTTTTGCAAGATCCGGCCACCAACCAAGCTCCTTGAGATGAAGATGTCACCGGCCAAGGAAGAAGAATAGGAGAGGGAGAGGAAGATAGGGGTTGACCACCAATCAAGGAAGAGAGGAACCAAACAAGATAGATTGTTATGAGATGAGACACCTCTATCATCTTTTTTATATTCCTTGATCTTGGCAAATAAGGAAAATTTTATTAAAATTTCCTTATTCTCTTTGCCAATGAAAGGAAAGTTTAATAAAATTTCCCTTTCAAATTATATATGGCCGACCACCTGAATCCCTCTAAACAAGGAAAGTTTTAAACACAAAATTAAAACTTCCTAATTTGTTTCCAGAAATTTTTAAATAAATTTTTTTTTTAAAAATTTCTTTCATTATTAGTCATAAAAGGAAACTTTTATAAATTAAAATATCTCTATTAAAACATGTGGATGATTTACAAAAAAGAAAGTTTTCTTTAAAATTAAAATCTTCATTTCAATCTACAAATAAGGAAAGATATCAAATCTTTTCTTAATTTTTTGTAAAAACTATAAAAGGAAAGATTTAATTTTAAAACTCTCTTTTAAATCATGAGGATGGTTACAAAAAAAAGAAAGTTTTATAAAAAATTAAAATATTCCTTTTAACTATAAATAAGGAAAGATATCAAACCTTTCACTTAATCTTTTGTAGAAAGGTATAAAAGGAAAGATTTAAATTTTAAACTCTCTTTTAAAACCATAACTTCCACATAAGATTCGAAAAGAAGGGGAAACTTGGACCAAGGTACATTGAACCTTTTGATATTTTGAATAGGGTGGGCACTCAAGCCTACCGAATAGCCTTACCACCAAATTTATCGGGGGTTCATAATGTGTTCCACATATCTATGCTACGGAAGTACATTCCTAATCCCTCCCATGTGATTCATCATGAGCCCATACAAGGGATGCCAAATTTGTCATATGAGGAAACTTCGGTTCAAATTCTTGATCAACAGATCCGAAAGATGAAGAATAAAGAGATCGGAATGGTGAAGGTTTTATGGAGGAAACTACTTGGGAGACTGAGCTTGACATACACAACCGCTACCTCGAATTATTTGATAAGTCAAATTTTAGGAATGAAATTCTTTTAAGGGGGGAGAGTTGTAAGACCTCACCGTCTCCAACAACTAAAGAAAAAAACAACACAAAACATTTGTTTTAGACTCCTCTAAATTGACATCTAATCTAAACTTTATGGGTTAGAAGAAGAAGTTGGGTTGATTAATGAACTTGGGGCCCACTTGGGGGCCAATTAGAGAGGAGAGATGGCATCTTGAAAGGGGGAAGGCACAAGGAAAGGGGAGCGGCAATTTTGTTTGACGAGGAGCGGAGGCAGGGGTCGCGTTCGCATCGGGTAGAAGAGAGAAGAAGGGGGCGCGTCTTCCAGCAGAGGAGAGCTCGGGGAAGGCAAGTATTTTCCCTAAGTAGCTACGATTTAGGACTAAACGAGTAGGTCGAGGCCGGGTTTTGGGAAATCGATGGTGTAGCATTGAGGTCTTGTTTTGAGAATTGATTTGGTGATGTTTTAGGTCTTGGATTTTTTATTTTCTTCCCCTTAACTCATGTGGCACTGAAGTACTGGACAGGGGTTGTTTTCCTCGGATTCGACAATGTTTTGGGCTCGATCTTATCGGTGTTCTTGACGGATTACTCTTGGTCTTATGCTCACTTTATCTTGAATCTGGATTTCAATTTCTGTGTTAGTGTGTATCGTTGTTTTGGTGTGGAACTCTGGACAATTTTGAGATATCAATCATAGGGATGTCAGGTTGCGAGATTTGCAGGTGTATTCGGTTTGGAAATTTTGGTTACTGAACTATATGATTTAATTGAGGATGGATTTGGGATTTCCGGATTTCTATTGTTGGTGGGATTAACTAGGCTCGTTTTCATTTGCTTCTTTAGAATGTTTAAATTATGCATGCCCCAAATGAATCGGTCTCCTGTGAATGGCTTGCTGGCATCATGTCCAGATTGTGCTGCTTATTGATAAAATTTTTTGCTTAGGTAGCATTGGGTTCCAATCGCTTTTCTGTAGGATTGGTTTCAAGATAAGGAACTCATTAGAATGTGTTGTTAATCTTTGATTTCTTTTAACTGCTATTTACTTGTACAAGTTAAGCATAAGTTTAAAATGTTTAAAAGAAGGTTATGTGGTTACCTGTATTTGGCCTTAAGCTTTTCTCTTTATTTGATTGACTTTCACGTTTCTACATAGGCTCCCTTTTGAGCTTTATATGTTTCTGCATAAGTTAGTTTTAAGGTTATTTGACTCTTGCATATGGCTTTAGGTTTGGGTCAAGTACTTGATTCTATTATGGATACTTTGTTAATGATTAGCTTAGTGTATTTATGTAAATTTAGTATCAAGATCATCATGGTTGTGTATCAGATTAGTTAATAATTGATTCTGCACATCCTTAATTAGCTGTAGAGAGTGGTAGGTACTTATGTTCAGTGTAATGTTTTAATTGTTGATGCTAAAAGGATGGTTAAAGAATGGATCATGTGGTATGTTTCACCTGTATGAATTGCCATGACTGAATTAAACTGTGTTAGATGTACTTGTTCTAAATGCCATGAAGGAAGCATGTTACTACACCTCAACCGTATATAAGGCTATGATAGATAGGCTTGAATAGGATAACTGAAACGTTAGAAATATGCAGAGGTTTTTCCTAAGGGTAATTAG
The DNA here is from genome assembly GCF_018446385.1 of Zingiber officinale. NCBI lineage: Eukaryota > Viridiplantae > Streptophyta > Magnoliopsida > Zingiberales > Zingiberaceae > Zingiber > Zingiber officinale. The sequence goes on from NC_055989.1 coordinate 23,345,239, forward strand.
ATGAATGTGAGTTTAGGTGGTGCCGATAGGGGTTGGGTGTCTTAGGATGAGCTCCAAGGAGGATTCTTCCAAACATGACTAATGACTGATAAATGACTGAAAATGACTGACACTGAAAATGACCGACACCTAAGAAGTACCTCCCAAAGTTTATGACTGATAAGTGATGGTGCTCTCTAACGCTTCACCACTATAGCCCCATATTTATCCCTTTATGCTCTAATGAGGTTTTTTTTATTATGCTATAATTTAATTCCTTCTTTGTCAAATGCACATGCTTTAGTAGCCTACATTGTATCTACCTTATGGAATATACTTGTTGGGTCAGTGGACTCACATTGTAATCTTACACAGGAGAAGAGAGTGACAATGAGAAGGTGATAGAGGATACGAAGGCGGAGTGACTGAGAGGAGAAGATGGAATGCAAGCCTCACTGTCCAGGGCCGCTATGCATAATATTCAATCAAATCCTTTGATTGTAATGAGATTAAGAATTTTTGCTTGAATAAAAAAACTGAGGTTGTTATTGCTATGTCCAAATTATGAATTTTAGTTACGAGTTGTTTCAAATTAATTGCATTTGCACATTCTGATATTGGCGATGTTCATGACACTACTGCCAGGGCACTTTGGAATCTTACTTTTAATTCTAGTAATGCTCTATGGATAATTGAAGAAGGGGAGTTTAGTTTAGTATAACTATGTTCATCATCTAGATCAATGAAGATTCCCGAAGTCCAATAGTGGTTAGTGGATTTTACCGATTTTGTGCACGATCTTCCTCTTGGCTACCACCTGTAAATATTTTAAATTCGATGATGAGTTCTTTTAACTCGGGATAACTAATGCAAGAGGATTCATAAATTTTTATTATTTTTTACAATTTTTATCTTTTTGGTATTTAAAGTATTTTTTATATTTTAAATATTTTTGGTAATTTTTATTTATTTATTTTTTTTTAGTCCATTTGGGAATTTTAAGATTATGAATTTATTTAAATAATTTTCCTTTTTTTATTTTTTTCCCTTTTTTACCCGATAGGAATTGAAGTTTATATATTATGATTTCTTTTCTTTATTTAGGTTAGATTATACAGTTTATATAAATATATGTTTACTTGTTTAAGGGATATATAATCCTCGATTATTAAATAATATTTCTTTTTCGAAAACATTTGAAAGATAATGATTATCTCTTTTTACTTTCTCTTCAATCCTCCTCTCGTCAGCCCACAGGATAATCACTTAGTATCATGGTGTTAGCCATAAGCATGACCATACCTAGAATGAGATAGGAATTGTCCCAAGGCACATGCATGCTATGCTGATTGTAACTTCTTGAGGCGCCATATTGGTAGATGCTAGATAAGACGTGCTCAATATTATTTTGGTCTATGAAGTCAAGAGTGCTTTCTCATAGAGTTCTTTTGATAATGAGAAATTCCAGATGCAATGTGAAATTTCTCCTTGAGAAAGAAGGCTAGTTCCTACCTATATGAATCAAGTAACATATGTATTTATATTTATTTCTACAAAATATAATATGTGCATACATGTTTTACCTAATTGGTTTTTAGTTCTTTCCATACCACATTCCTTGGAGCCACCACAAGCTGATTCCACTGTGAAAAGAAATACAAATATTACTCACCTCAACCATGAACCTTCAACTATGAGACAAACTTAGCAATCACATCAAACAACAAACCAGACATATAATCTATTGGACAATCCTGTAGCCGGAGATAGAGAAAAAAGATCTGAATTTCTAAAAATTAAATTCAAATTTATCTGTTGAATTGTAACATACATTAATCTAAGGCAAGTAAGAAGCTATCATATGCGAGAGATCAGATCAATACTACAAGGGGCTTAATGTTATGATTATCCATTTTTCCTATACCAATCATAGTTGTAGATAAGATAATCGAATAATGCATAAAATTCTAAGAATTTGTGCATGGCATGGAGAGATCAATGTTATCTTGAAGACGAGGAGAAATTAAAATATGAAATAGAGTACGTGTCTTGATGATGTAAGTATTATGAACATTCACACAAAGAAAGACTGCTTATAGATCCAACGGATCTGTGATTTTTATCTTAAGTCACAACCTAAGAAAGGAGATTAATCAACCTACTATTGGAGCGAGAAGGGAATAAAGATGTTGCAATAAGAATGTTGGAAAGCTAGACTTAGGATATAGTTTTGGACACATCAAATTAAAAGCACACAATTCCTTGAGGTTGAAGAAACGAATGCAACATGACCCTGTATGAAGTTGATTTGAAGTCTCTGTATATCATTGAAATATTCTTTCACGAAGTAGTTAGGAATGAAAGAAAGATTGACAACTAAAGGTAGAATCAATCTCAATAGATCCTGCAACCATGTTGATCCATAAAATCCAAATCCATGTATATAAAATAATGTTTGTAATTTATCCATAAATTCAACTCTTGCATAAAAATTAATAATCAATAGTTGTTGTAGAAAAAAATGAGAAGGATGTATTCATGTATATATTTTTATTTTAATAATTTATATTTATATTTTATATAAAAAATAAATTATTTTCCTTATAATACATGAATAGCATATAGAATTAATACTGTTGCTCAATGGGAAGAAATTTTTTAAACTTGAAACATGATTTATTCATCTAAGTTATGATTACCTGTGGCAGTTGAAGAAAGAAGAATACGAAACAGAAACAGTATCTGAAATGTACGTATCTCTTAAACTTTGCTATGGCAAATGGGCAAAAGGCAGAAGAGAAGTGTCAAGAAAATAGTTATCTTTACTCGTAAGTGAGCAAAGTGATAGTCAATCGATGGTGATAATGAAGATGATGATTGGTTGTATGTATGTACATTGATGGAAGCAAGAGCTAGCGATATATGAGCAAAAGCCTTGGCATGGGAGCCAAGTCATGAGCTTGCATGAAACCACCTTCTCAACAGTCGACGCCAACAATTGGATATATCATCACCCTCCACGTACGGCTACTACGTACTTACTATAAATACCACCTCGAGCAATCGTGATCTCCTCATCGCAAGTCCCTTCCCAAACCATCAATGGCCTTCCGATCTCCTCCTCCGCCCCCCGCAAGGCAACCACCCACGTCACCTCCTCCCACACCACGTCAAAGTCCCCCGCCTCCCACTCCCATCGTGAACCCACCGCCGCCTCCGGCTCCCACTCCCAAACTGCCACCGCCGCCTCCGAATGTAAAGCCACCGCCACCTCCCGCTCCCACTCCCATGCTGCCACCGCCGCCTCCGATTGTACAGCCCCCGCCATCGCCACCTCCACCACGAAGCCCCCCGCCGCCTCCTAGTGTAAAGCCACCACCGCCGCCACAACCAAGCCCCCCGCCGCCTCCTAGTGTTAAGCCACCGCCACCTCCCACTCCCAAACTGCCACCGCCGCCACAACGAATCCCCCCGCCACCTCCTAGTGTAAACCCACCGCCGCCGCCACAACGAATCCCCCCGCCGCCTCCTAGTGTTAAGCCACCGCCACCTCCCACTCCCAAACTGCCACCGCCGCCGGCTCCAGTTGCACCGCTAGTTCCGCCGCCGCCACCGCCGGGCCCAAACCACACCGTGGTCATCGTGGTGGTAGCCACCCTCGGCGGCCTTGTCCTCCTCGGTTTCCTTGCGGCGGCCGTGTTCTGTTTCCTACAGAAGAGAAAGAAGAAGCAGAAGGCGGCAGCGAGAGAAGGGCTGGCGGCGGACGTGGAGGGTCATGTGCACGGGCAGCAGTTACACGAAAGGTTCAAGAAGGGGGCGGCGTCCTCCTTCGGTAAAGCTGCACGCAGTTCCAGCCGGGCGACCGGTTAGTCAGCGGATGCTGAAGCTACCAGACAGATATATATATATATATATATATATATATATATATCTGCGAATGGTTGAACTTGAGATCCTCTAATTAATAACTTGAGTACTGAGTTTGTACACGTGCATGTGTTTGAGCTACGATCTATCATATATTATAATATATAATATATTGGGATGAATAATGAGAATAAAGTGTCTACGGTTTGTTAAAAGAATTGATCTCCTTTAATTGCCCTACTCTACGATATTCAATTCATATCTTGATAAATATTATGAGGTAAAATATAATATTAGTTTATTTATTTGGATAAGTTTTTATTTCAATTGGTTTGGCATTAAGTGTGCATAGAATCATGCTCGCACATGAGTCAACTTAATTCAATACAATTCGAACTATAAATTTGTACTCTTATGCACCCACGCATGAGAGATTTTCTCTCTCATGTATTTATTCACATCATCAATGCATGTAGATTCACAATGAAATTTCTTTCATTTCCGTCTCTTCTTCATTCACATATATTCAACAAAAATCCCAAATTGGGAAGATAGAGAGTGCCTATTTTGTTTCAAGCTCGAGGAGAGTATACATCAAGGAAATTAATTGATGATGCCTGACATTGTTCTTCTTTGAGGTGTCAAAGGCCCGCCCCATTGAAAGACGAGAAGAGCGCTGGGCACAATAATGGCAGAGCAAGTTAATGCCTTTACCCTGGCCAAAATAGTAGTCGGACGAGCTACTTGGTGGGCGATGGCTGGGCAGAGGAGGAGGACGACGACGACCGAAGAGCAGAGGCGGATTTACAAGGGGGCTTGGGGGGGCCACGGCCCCCCCAAATCTTCATATAAATCCTCCCTATATATACATGGTTGTATTATATATACTAGGATATATATATATATATATATATATAGTATTAATTAGAATGGTGAAGGAGTAATGATGAAATTAATCTTCCTTTTGAATATATTTTAATATAATTGATGAATGATATACTTATTAAATATGCTATATAATTTAAGAGAAAAATATTTCTTTTGGAAGTTTTTTAATTTACCTAATAGGAATTATGTTAAAAAAAAAATTAAATTTAACAAAAGGAAACTACAAATCATTAATTATATACAAATATTATTAGTAATAATATTATTAGTTTATTACTATATAGAAATCTTTTCTAATTTATAATATAGCCATTTTCTCTCCTATGGCTAGACATCTCGATCTTTTCCAATTCACTCCAAAATCATTGTTGTTGCTTTCATTGTCAATTGTAACATCGTTGATCGTCAGAATTCAAAATTGATTACATATTTAGAAAGTCCGTAATCTAAATTTTCTATTGGTAGTTTGATATCAAAATCTTGAAGTAATATCGCAACTTGAGAAGAGTCGTTGGCCCTTGTTTCATGTCAGAACTACATTTGAGCTTGTTCGCTATTGTTATCTTGTCAACCACGGTAACCTAGGACGGTGATTTCTAGGTAAATTTTGATTTCGATTTCAGTCGTAAATTGAGAATTCGGAGGTTGTTCAAGGGTGTACAAATTTCTGACGATAATTATTTTTGTCACTTATCATGCGGCCCCCCCAAATTTAAAATTCTGGATCCGCCCCTGCCGAAGAGGGAGGAAGACGATCATATTTAAACATTATTAAAAATAAATAAAATTATGATACCTAGGTGTCAAAGGTCGGCTACTTGGTGGGAGATGACTGGGCAAAGGAGGAGGACGATGATCGAAGAGGGAGGAGGAAGATGAGCGCAAAATTAAATATTATTAAAAATAATAAAATGGAGATGCGGGGTATCGATCCCCATACCTCTCGCATGCTAAGCGAGCGCTCTACCATTTGAGCTACATCCCCATATGATTTAAATATAAATATTTAAAATATTTTACCATAACTAAAAATCAAACTCATCAAAATCAAACCTCCGTCATTCTTTACCAATCTATAGGGGTGTAAATGAGCCAAGCCGCTCGTGAGCTATTCGAAGCTCGATTCGATAAAAGCTCGTTTGAGCTCGTTTAATGAGGCTCGTTAAGATAAACAAACCAAGCTCAAGTTTCACAATATTCGGCTTGTTAGCTTGTGAACATGTTCGTTAAGCTCATGAATCAACTTTTAAATAAAAAAATAATAGTTTTGATATTGAATTTATAGATTTTACACTCTACTTATGAAAAATATAGACAAATATATTAAATTTATTTATTAGAATAATATTATAAATTTTAACAAGAATTTTATAATTTTTTTAAAATATATAATTTAGTTTTTAATTAATATTTAAATTTATAATTTATATTTATTAAGCTCGTTTAGGCTTGATAAAAGCTCGAATAAGCTCGTGAGTCATGAATATATTCGTTAAAAAAAGCTCGAGCTCGGCTCGATTATAAACGAGCCAAACTTAAACATCCAAAAGTTTGGCTTGGCTCGGCTCGATTACACCCTTACCAATCTGCACCGGGAAGGTCGTTGTAACGCCCGCCCTCCCTGCTACTCAATGGGACGGGGTTACTTACTTACTTAACTATTCCAGGATACATGCATATTTAAAATTTCTTTCTTATAACATAAAGCAGCGGAAATGTCATAAAGTTATACTGGAATGTAACATAAATACAATGGTTCGTGTCAAACATAACATAACATTATAGCAGGTCTTATTTGTCTCAGCCGAGCCACTGCCACACACACCTCCTTGCCTCTCCTGCAGCTCCCTTAGGTCATCCATCCCTTGCCTTTATCTGTGGTACAAGGAAGTAAGCTATGAGCACATGAGCTCAGTAAGATTCTTTCCTACTTACAAAAACCATATCTCAAGCATAATCATATAAGCATATCATCATTGAAAACATAATCATCTATCAATATGAAATGTGAGCATAATTTCTGATCATAACATATCCTTATAAACCATGTTTCTAACATATCATAAATAAAGGAATCATATGAGGAGAGTCATGAGAAGCATAACATATCATTAGATTACATGAAACATAGAAGAAACATATCATATATGAATGGGTGCATTATGCAAAATGTCCTTTTAAAACATATGCCATGTCGAGTGCAAGATGTCTTTAAATATATCTTTTAATACTTGAACATAATATCCTCATCATGAGGGCCTGGCTTGTACCACATACATACATAAATGCGCGCAATCCCTAGGACAGGGTAGCTAGCCCCGAACCTACTAGGGATCTAGACCCGTTCATAGTCCGTCGACCTAGGGGCGTACTAAGGAGCCCATCCCTTTTTACTAGACCCGTTCATAGTCCGTCGGTCTAGGGGCGCTTATGGAGTCCACCCTTGGTACAAGCCATACAAAGTAAAGTACATGTCATGCATATCATATTATCATAACTATCATATCATATCATCATAGATGTCATGCTCTTGTCTTAACATGAAGAGTGCTCTTAATCCCAACTTAAGGGAAGCAACTCTTTGCCATTTTCTTATCATATCATAAGGCATACATTCTTGGCACATGGCCATCATATAAAACCATTATCATGCTTGGTCCATAAGCTTACATAATGAGCATGCAACATATTTGAAATCATACATGCTTGAGTACATAGTCATCATAAGAATCATATCATGTATAATTCATAACATACATAATCAAACATGTTACTGGTCTTGTCATAAAGCATGCATACTTAACATTCATCAATCATAATTCATGAGAATCCTTAATTAAGTACATAAATTATCGTAGGCAACCATAATCATACATGAAAAAACATTTACTAGTATCTCCTAGTTCATATTCTAGTATGTGAGACACCTAGCAAAGTCATGATTGGGTCTCTAACCCTAGTTTTATATGGTGGCCGAGAGTCTCCATGCTAAGTTTTAGGTTACAACTACATATAAGCATGTGAACCTTAAATCAAATTCATGTCATAAGCTAATAAGAATGTCATGAGCATAGGTAGTAGGTTCTAAGCTTCTTAGCCCTTTCAACTTAGTTGTGGCCGATCCTCTAGAGTATGGAATTAAGTTCTACATGAGCATAAAACAGCAACCTACTTTCATGTCATATCATAAGGAAAATTCATGGCTTGCTAAGTTTAAGTTTAAACTTTCTTGAATCCTAGGTTATAGTTATGGCCGAGAGTTCATAACAAAAGATAACTTCTAAGCAACATACCACATGAATACTTAGCAAATTTCATAACATATCATAAGAAGTCTATGAACATACTAAATTAGGTTTTGAGTCTCATGAACCCTAAAACCTTATTATAGCCGAAACATCATATAACAAGAAGTAAACTTCTAAGCAATATATGAACATAAATACTTGCCAATTTGATAACATATCATAAAGAAGTCCTATGAGCATGCTAGATTAGGTTTTGAGCTTTATGAAACCCTAAAACCTTATCATGGCCGAAACTTCATAAGTCAAGAATATACACTTCTAAGCAACATGTAACATGAACACCTAGCTAATTCCATCATATATCATAAAGAAGTCTATGAGCATACTAAATTGGGTTTGGAGCTTCATGAACCCTAAGAATTCATCATGGCCGAACTTCATCAAGTAGGAAATGAACTTCTAAGCAACATATAAGCATGAGTTTCTAGCACATTTTATAACATATCATAAAAAGTCTATGAGCATACTAACTTAGGTTTTTGAGCTTCTTGAACCCTAAAAATTTATCATGGCCGAAACATCATACAACAAGAAGTAGACTTCTAAGCAACCTTTAAACATGAATACCTAGCCAATTTGATAACATATCACAGGGAAGCCTATGAACATGCTAAATTAGGTTTGGAGCTTTATGAAACCCTAAAATTCTATCATGGCCGAAACTTCATAAGCTAAGGAGTAAACTTATAAGCAACATGTAAACATAAATCTCTAACTAATTTCATAACATATCATATGGAGATCTATGAGCATACTAGCTTAGGTTTTGAGCTTCATGAACCCTAAAATTTCCATTATGGCCGAAACTTTCTCAAGCAAGAGTTAAACTTTTAAACAACATATAAACATGAATCTCTAGCTAATTTCATAACACATCATAAATAAATCCATGAGCATGTTAAATTAAGTTTTAAGCTTCATGAACCCTACAAATTCATCATGGCCGAAACTTCCTCAAGCAAGAAAATAACTTCTAGACAACCTATAAACATGAATCTCTAGTTAATGTCATAACACATCATAAATAAGTCCATGAGCATATTAAATTAAGTTTTAAGCTTCATGAACCTACAATTTCATCATGGCCGAACCTTATAAAGAAAAGAGAAGGTCAATAAACATATTCATAAGAAGATTAAGCTTAAAATATCATACACATAATTTTTTTCTAACTAAATTCATATCATAACCTACTAAGATTCATGAGCATGGTTTCTTCTCTTTTTATTTTAAATTTCAAGAGTTCAAATCGTTCAAAATACCGTAAGCGACTTGTACCACATGTGAGGGAATACTTACCTCTTTGTTTGATTTACTTAAGGGAAATATCTTGCTTGTGGAGCCTTCCTAGAGAGGGGTCCTCCTTTGTTTTTGGATTTCAGCAAGGAGAGGTGAGGAGAGGTCTTGGTCACGGTGAGTAGAAGGAGGGAGGAGGAGGAAGAGGATAAAATGAGTTTTCCTCTTTAATTTCCCTTTTATTCATCATGAGAGAAGGAAGGGAAAATGTACTTTTCCTTCTCCTTTCTTTTATTTCTCCTTAATGAAAAGAGGAAGGAAGAATCCTCTTTTCTTTTGAGAGGGAGAAGGCAACTCTAACTTCTCTTTCTCAATGAAAAACTCTTCTCTTACTCTTAACTATATTGTTACTTCTCTCTTTAATAATAACTTCTCTTGGTCTATTGGTTTACACCTACATATATCTAATAAGAGATCCAAGGTTCAAGCCTTGGTCATCTCTTTTTGGTTCTATTTTGTTTTATCATTTTTGCAAATGTACACATAAGGCCTATTTATTTTTATTATGATAAAAATATATCTAAAATCCTGCTAAGTATTCCATGGGTGTTACAGTCCCCCATACCTCATAAAATTTCGTCCTCGAACTTAAAATAACTCCGGGTACTTTTGCCTCATATCGTCTTCTCGCTCCCATGTGGCTTCTTCGATCCGTTGATTTTGCCACAGGACCTTTACTAATGGTACCTCTTTGTTCCTTAGTCTTTTGATGCTTCGATCCAATATCTGTACCGGTTGACTTACATAACTTAGATCCTCTTGCACTTGTACAGTTTGTGGTTCGATCACCTGGTCCGTGTTCGGGATACATTTCCTTAACATCGAAACATGGACCACATTGTGGATAGCTGACATCTCCTGAGGTAGTGCCAGTTCGTAGGCCACCTTGCCCACTTTTTCAGAACTTGATATGGGCCTACATAACGCGGGCTTAGTTTTCCTTTCTTTCCGAACCTCATCACTCCTTTCATAGGAGCTACCTTAAGGAACACTGCATCTCCGACACTGAATTCTAAGGGCCTTCGTCTTTTATCTGCATAATTCTTTTGTCGGCTCTGAGCTGTTTCTATTCTTTGGCGGATGTTCTGTATAGCACGGGTGGTGTTGTCAATAAATTCTGTTTGAACTCCCATCTCCTTCTTTTCACCACCTTCGTAACAGCATATAGGGGACCTACATTTCCTTCCATACAGAGCCTCGTAGGGTGTCATTCCAATAGTAGCCTGATAACTATTGTTGTAGGCGAATTTCGCTAAACTTAAATATCGGCACCAACTCCCGTTGAAATCTAAGGCGCAAGCCCGTAGCATGTCTTCTAGTACTTGATTTACCCTTTCTGTTTGTCCGTCGGTCTGAGGGTGGAAGACAGTGCTGAACAATAGCTTGGTGCCGAGGGCTTTTGAACACATTCCCAGAAATGTGAAATAAAACGACCATCTCGGTCAGAAATAATGGTCTTAGGAATCCCATGTAATCTGACAATTTCTTTGACGTATAATTGAGCTAATTGCTCAACAGAATAGGTCATCTTAATTGCCAGGAAGTGGCTAGATTTTGTCAATCTGTCCACGATTACCCATATAGCGTCGTAACCATTTGTCGTCTTGGGTAAGCCCGAGATGAAATCCATCGAGATATCTTCCCACTTCCATTCTGGAATTCGGATTGGTTGTAGTAATCCTCTAGGTCTCTGGTATTCTGCTTTAACCTGCTGGCAGGTCAAACAGGTACTGACATACTGAGCCACATCTCTTTTCATACGGACCACCAAAATTTCTTTTTCAGATCTTGGTACATCTTAGTGGAACCCGGATGCATCACATAGGGTGTTGCATGGCCTTCTTCCAGTATCTTCTTTCGCAGCTCTGGATCCTCAGGAATACATAATTGGTCCCTGAGATATAATATTCCACTATCCGCGATACGGAACCCGCCATTCTTTCCCTCTAAGGTTTCTTGCTTAATTCTTTGGAGGCTTTGGTCACTAGTTTGCTTCTCTAATATATTGTCGAATAATGTCGGTGCTAAGGTCAAGGTGGACAGTTGCCCGGACATGTTTTCGACCCAGTGACTCGTAATGTTTCTCGGCTTCCCAATAATTTTGACCATCGATTCGCCTTCAGTGTTAGATAACGATTTACTTTCAATATCAGATAAGATTTTAGTATACTGACTAAGGTTAAGCATCTGACCTGTGACGACCTTAGAAGCATTGGACGTATCCTCCTTGGTGATGGAGAAAATTCTGGCATCCGTCGCTACTGGCGGAGCTTCCAGTCTCCCTTGGCTTATCTGCGGGCCTTCTATTGCAGCTTGCATCATGTGTAGCTGTGGAAGCGCGCCTTTGTTCTGAACCTGCGGAGGAATAGGTGTCTGGATCTGAGTAGGGCAGTTCCGAGCCATATGTCCTTCCATTCCACAGTTGTAGCACCTGTTTGTACCTATGCGGCATGTCCCCGGGTGCTTCTTTCCGCAAGTAGTACATTGAGGGAACATGAGTTGCTTGCTGGACCACTCTTGGAATCACTCCATTGCTTCCTCTTGCCACTGTGATTTCCTTTCCAGCTGGTTCGGTTACTTTGTGATTTCTGTCCCCCTGACTGAGTCTGATTCTTACCCTCATTCATTGCTTTCTGTTAGTGTTCCGTGATCAGAGCGCTGCTGATTAATTCTTCGGCGGTCTGCGGTCTATTAACTCCGCCGGCCACATTCAGGGCTATCTCAGGTCTGAGCATCTTCAGCATAAGTCTGACCCTTTCTCTCTCTGTACTGACCAACTCTGGGCACAAGCGTGCTAGGCGGTTGAATTTCTTAACGGCTTCATTGACTGATAGATCACCTTGCCGGAACTCGGTGAATTCATCATAGTGTTTATTTGTGACTCGCATATGGAAAAATTCTTCGAAAAATTCCGTCTCGAAGTCTGTCCACGTCATCTGATTTACTTGTCTTTTTGCCTTCACTCTGTCCCACCACATCCTGGCATCTCTGGTAAGGCAGAATGATGCACATTTGACTTTCTCGTGTTCAGGCCAATCCAGTAACTCCACTATGCTCTCCACCGTCTTGGACCAGGCCTGTACGTCCCATGGTTCACAGTTTCCGGAGAAAATTTCTGGCTTCAATCTCAGCCACTGAATCAGATATGCCTCCTGACGAACCACTGGAGCTGGGCCTACCGGTGGTGCAGGTGCCGGGGGTACTGGAACAGCTGTAGGTATTACTGGTACTACGTTCTGGTGTCCTGGCGGGGTAACAGGATTCCCTTGTTGATTCAGCAGAGCAGTGATCATATGCTGCTGTTCCGTAACTTGACGCTGGAGCTCGGTAACCACATGCATCAGATCAGGTGGAGGTGCTGTTTCCTCTGCCCTGGTATTACGTCTTCTAGCCATCCTTATTTTCATTAATGACAACAGAGCTAGCGTAAGTTATTATCATTCCTAACCAGACTAACGAAAGGTTAACGTCATTTCTAACTATTTGTATATTTGTTGTGTTATCATCCCTAACCTATCATCATGCAACCTAAATTAAAACTGAGACTTAAAAGAATGAAGTAAGCATGTATACCACTAAAGCATCATATATAAAGTGAATAAACTGAGCATAAGCATCATAAATAGAATAAATAAACTGAGCATAAGTATCATAAATAAAATAAATAAATAAACTGAGCATAACCATCATAAATAAAATAAATAAATAAACTGAGCATAAGCATCATAGAAGAAATAAATAAATAAACTGAGCATAAGCGTCATAAAAGAAATATACTTAAGCATAAAAATTTTTCTTACTTGGAGCGACAGAAAGAGACTCGGTGTGTGTGTAGTGGGAAGGCTAACATCGCTCTGATACCAACCTGTAACGCCCGCCCTCCCTGCTACTCAAAGGGACGGGGTTACTTACTTTCTTAACTATTCCAGGATACATGCAAATTTAAAATTTCTTTCTTATAACATAAAGCAGCGGAAATGTCATAAAGTTATACTGGAATGTAACATAAATACAATGGTTCGTATCAAACATAACATAACATTATAGCAGGTCTTATTTATCTCAGCCGAGCCACTGCCACACACACCTCCTTGCCTCTCCTGCAGCTCCCTTAGGTCATCCATCCCTTGCCTTTATCTGTGGTACAAGGAAGTAAGCTATGAGCACATGAGCTCAGTAAGATTCTTTCCTACTCACAAAAACCATATCTCAAGCATAATCATATAAGCATATCATCATTGAAAACATAATCATCTATCAATATGAAATGTGAGCATAATTTATCATCATAACATATCCTTATAAACCATGTTTCTAACATATCATAAATAAAGGAATCATATGAGGAGAGTCATGAGAAGCATAACATATCATTAGATTACATGAAACATAGAAGAAACATATCATATATGAATGGGTGCATTATGCAAAATGTCTTTTTAAAACATATGCCATGTCGAGTGCAAGATGTTTTTAAACATATCTTTTAATACTTGAACATAATATCATCATCATGAGGGCCCGGCTTGTACCACATACATACATAAATGTACGCAATCCCTAGGACAGGGTAGCTAGCCCCGAACCTACTAGGGATCTAGACCCGTTCATAGTCCGTCGGCCTAGGGGCGTACTAAGGAGCCCATCCCTTTTTACTAGACCCATTCATAGTCCGTCGGTCTAGGGGCGCTTATGGAGCCCACCCTTGGTACAAGTCATACAAAGTAAAGTACATGTCATGCATATCATATCATCATAACTGTCATATCATATCATCATAGATGTTGATCCGGCGGTAAGAACAGGAGACCCCCGTTCTGGGGAGTCAACGCCACGTGGAAGTCAAAAGGCCAGGTGGCCGACAAGAAAAGGGTGGACCGACCGTCCGGCCGGTCGACCGGTGTCTGACTGATGACATAAGGCGCCCCGGCAGGAGTCGGGGTTCCGACTCTCATTGAACAGGATCGCAGGGCCGAGCGGATGTCACGCTCGGCCAAAGACGTAAGGTAGCATACTGCTAACAGTCTCCAAAGAACACGTTATCAAGAATCTCCCAAGTAAACCACTATATATGACCGGCCGGACGTAAGGCGAATGCTGGCCGGTCGGACGCCCGGCAGGGAGTAAGGAGAAAAGGACAAGGGACATCTTCTGACAGCGGGCATGCTCTATAATTAGGCCATACTCCAAATCTTACGACCAGGGGTTCCGCTGTCCTATCGAAGACGTGCTTGGACTGTAGCAGTATGGGGTCAGGTAAGCTCACTGACAGGCCTTTACTTGGGTATGGGCTGAGGACACGTGTACACCTCGGTATGTGTGCACCCGCTTCTCCGCAGCCCTATATAAAGGCTCTCATCCTTCGACGGAGGTACGCATTCTACGATTCTTGGAGCCACTTTCTTGTTGAGCTTTGCCTGACTTGAGCGTCGGAGGGTCGCCGCCGGGAACCCCCTCCCGGCCTGACTTCTGTGCAGGTTCGCCGGAGAACCGTACGACCAGTCGGAGATCCACGTTAGTGACTCGGGGAGCGCCACGTGCCCAGCGTCCGTTGATTCAGCTTTCGGACAGGATCAATTTGGCGCCATCTGTGGGAACGCTCTTGCATCCGAACGGAAGCAATGGACGAAGCTGGACGACCGCACACGGTGACACTTTCCACGGAGGAACTCGACGCTCTGATCGAGTTAAGGGCCGCCAAGCTTGTGGGACAAAAACAAAAGTCACAAGCTGAGCGGGCAGAGCAGCAAGCAACATCAGCATCAGGTGGCCGAGCGGAAGCACCTCAGGCCACTGTTGCATTCCATCGGGCCCTATTCCGCACTCCTGAAGCCGCAGCAACTAATCGAGATCGGGGATCTTCTTCGGATGAAAGGCCAAGACGAGACGACAAAAAAGGGAAAGCCCCCCGAGCGGACGCATCGCCCAAGCGGATCAATCACAAATTTTCAGAGGCTATTCTACGAGACCCCCTGCCCAAGCATTATGTGCCTCCGACGATCGGCGAATACAATGGAACCACCGATCCGGATGATCATTTGGGTAAGTTTGAAAACACGGCAACCCTGCATCAATACACAGATGGGGTGAAGTGTCGGGTTTTCCTCACCACCCTCTCTGGATCGGTCCAACGGTGGTTTCGGAGACTGCCAGACGGATCTATCTCAAGTTTCAAAGACTTCCGAATGGCTTTCCTCCACCACTTTGCAAGCAGTCGGCGCTATCAAAAAACCAGTGTTAGTCTGTTTGCCATCAAACAGGAAGCCCGCGAATCGCTCCGAGCCTACATCCAGCGGTTCAACAGAGTGGCCATGGATATTCCAACGGCCACCTCGGAGACCATGATGAATGCCTTCACACAAGGCCTAGTGGATGGGGATTTCTTCCTATCACTCATTCGGAAGCCGCCCCGAGACTACGACCACATGCTACACCGGGCCAACGAATACATCAACGTGGAGGAAGCCCAAGCGGCCCGGAAAAAAAAACTCCAACCGAGCGTGCTCCTCCTGCCGAGCGGAAGCCGAACGCTGCTCAGCTACACAGAGGACCGAGGGCCGAAGAAATCCGCTCCCCCCATGCTAGGTCCCACGTGCAAGAGGTAGCTGCCGCTCGGCCCAAGCCAAAGAAGAAATGGACCCCAATGTTCTGCTCCTTCCACCGGACGGATACGCACAACACAAGGGATTGTCGAAGTCTTCCCTTGATTGCTCATCCCGTTCCTCGGAGTGGTGGTCGACGATCGCCCTCATCCGATAGGCGACAGAGAACTCATGAAGCCGATCGGGCGCAAGCTGACAGGCGAAAACAATAGACTCCCGATCGGCATCGCTCTCCAAGGCGGGAGAATCGCCGAATGTCCAGAGAACGGTCCCGACCGTCCGCTCGGGAAGAAGAAAATAGAAGTAATACTTCTCGAGGCGAGATCAACATTATTGCTGGCGGGCCGACCGGAGGCGACTCTAACCGAGCAAGGAAGGCGAGCGTCCGACAGCTCCAGATCCATGCGGTCGGCTGCAGCCAGGAACGGGCAGGTGGACCCGAAATCAGTTTCGGGCCCCGGGACTTGGAAGGAGTTGAAGTCCCCCACGACGACGCTCTTCTCATCAAAGTGGTAATAGCCAATTACACTATTCACCGCATTTTTATTGACACAGGAAGCTCGGTCAATATCATATTCAAAAAGGCATTCGATTAACTGTAAATTAATCGAGCCGAGCTGCTGCCCATGACAACCCCCCTTTACGGGTTTACGGGCAATGAAGTTCAGCCGGTCGGACAGATCCGGCTGGCCATATCGCTGGGAGAGGAGCCGCTCAGAAGGACGCGTACTGCAAACTTCGTCGTGGTGGATTCTCCGTTGGCATACAACGTCATATTGGGGCGACCAGCTCTCAGTGAATTCCGAGCGGCCGTTTCCACCTTCCACCAGAAGATCAAGTTTCCCGTCGAGGACAAAGTGGGAGAAGTACGAGGGGATCAACTGGTAGCTCGGTGATGTTACGTCGAGATGGTCCGAGCAGAAGCCAATGCCGCTCAGAAGATGCCCCGGATCGAGGTGAACGCTATCACTGAGAAGCCACCCTCTTTGATTTATGAAGAAAAAGAGGAAGTGCAAATTCACCCGACCCGATCAGAGGCCACGACATTCATCGCGTCCGATCTGGAGGCGAACCAGAAGGAGGAAGTAATCCAATGCCTCCAGAGAAACCATGATGTCTTTGTCTGGGCGACGCATGAGCTACCCGAAATTTCACCAAGTATAGCGCAGCATGAGCTCCATGTCCGATCGAATGCTCGGCCGGTGAAGCAGAGAAAGAGGGATTTCAGCGCCGAACAGAATGCCATCATCCGAGCCGAGGTGGAGAAACTCCTGGAGGCCGGTCACATATGCGAGGTCCAATTCCCGAGCTGGTTGGCGAACGTGGTGCTTGTCTCCAAGCCCAGCAATAAGTGGAGAGTATGCATCGATTTCCGGGACCTTAACAAGGCGTGCCCAAAGGATTTTTATCCCCTGCCCCGGATTGATCAACTGGTGGACTCTAAGGCCGGCTGCGAGCTGATATGTATGCTCGACGCTTACCAAGGCTATCATCAAGTGCCGCTCGCCCGGGAAGATCAAGAAAAAGTAAGCTTCGTTACGGCCGGTGACACCTACTGCTATAATGTCATGCCGTTCGGACTAAAGAACGCGGGAGCCACTTACCAACGCTTGATGAACAAAGTGTTCAAGGAGCAGATCGGGCGAAACCTGGAAGTATACGTGGACGACATTCTCATCAAATCCGTCCGAGCGGCCGATCTCTTTGAAGACATAGAGGAGACTTTCCGAACGCTAAGAAGGTATGGAGTTAAACTAAATCCCTTGAAGTGTCTGTTCGGAGCAAAAGGAGGGCGTTTCCTGGGTTACATAGTGACCGAGCGGGGTATCGAAGCAAATCCCAGTAAGGTGAAAGCCTTACAAGATATGCCGCCTCCAAGAAATCTGAGGGAAGTGCAGCGCTTGACCAGTCGGATAACAGCATTGTCTAGATTCATCTCGAAGACCGCCGATCGGAGCCTCCCATTTTTCAAAATCTTGCGCAAGGCCACCAAGTTTCACTGGGACGAAGAATGCGATCGGGCGTTCGAAGATCTGAAGACATATTTGAATTCTCTTCCAGTACTAGCCAAGCCAGCTGCGGGTGAGCCACTTTGCATCTACTTATCTTCAACTGAACAAGTCGTCGGCTCGGCATTAGTAAGGGCGAGCGAAGAAGAGCTTGTATATTTTCTGAGTCATATTTTGAAGGATGCTGAATCTCGCTACACTGGTCTCGAAAAACTGGCTTTCGCTTTGGTCCTCGCCGCTCGACGCCTTCGCCCATACTTCCTGGCGCATACCATCGTTGTCAAAACTAATAGCCCGCTCGGACGAGTATTACTGAATCCAGAAGCGTCCGGATGGCTCATCAAATGGACTACAGAGTTGAGCGAATTCGACATTCAATACCAGCCCCGTTCGGCGATAAAAGCGCAGTCCTTGGCGGATTTTGTCACCGAAGTACAAAGGCCAGAGCCCGAAGCCATGTGGAAGATATTTGTGGATGGATCGTCAACTCGGCTCGGGAGCGGTATTGGTGTATTATTGCTGTCTCCCCAAGAAGAGAAGATGCATCTATCCGTCCGGCTTGACTATAGAGCTATGAATAATGAAGCAGAGTATGAAGCCCTTATAGCCGGCTTACAGGCTGCCCGACATGTGGGGGCCGGACGGGTGACGCTACACTCAGACTCCCAATTGGCCGCTCAACAACTCTCAGGCTCTTTTGAAATCAACAACGCTCGGCTCAAGCTTTACGCTCAAGCCTTCGAGAAACTCAAGGCCGACTTCAGAGAGGTTATTATCCAGAAGATACCCCGAGCGGAGAACCAAGCGGCCGATGAGTTAGCCAAACTCGTAAGCTCAATAACACCGGTTGCCATCCAGCAGCCAATTGAACAAGTTTCGCTGGTGGCTCACGTCGACCGGATGGAGGGCCTCTCATTTCCGATCGACTGGCGGACACCCATCATGGAATTCCTCCGCTCGGGAGCTACACCGTCCGATCGGGATGAAACCCAGTTACTAAGGAGGAGATCCGGACGGTTCACGCTCATTGGAGACCAACTATACAAGAAGGCTTTCTCTCGCCCACTGTTGAAATGCGTGAGCTCAGAAGACGCGGCGTACATCCTCCAAGAAGTGCATCAAGGATCCTGCGGAGGGCATCCGGGCGGACGGTCGCTGGCTAAGAAAATCCTGCTGGCCGGATATTTCTGGCCAACTTTACAAGCAGACGCCGCTCGGACCGTCGCGACGTGCCTTTCTTGCCAAACGTATCATAATTTCTCTCACCGACCGGCAGAAGAAATGAAGGCAGCTACTGTGTCTTGTCCGTTCGACCAATGGGGAATGGATATTGTGGGTCCGTTTCCTATGGCGACCGGACAGCGGAAATTTTTATTGGTGGCGGTTGATTATTTTTCCAAATGGGTGGAGGCCGAGCCGCTAGCCAAGATCACTGAGCAGATGGTCAAGAAATTTATCTAGCAACATATCATCTGCCGGTTCGGCATCCCCCGTCGACTTGTTTCAGACAACGGTCGGCAATTCACAGGAAAGTTGCTCGAAGATTGGTGCAGAAGCTATGGCATCGAGCAACACTTCACGTCCGTGGCGTACCCCCAAAGCAATGGTCAAGCCGAAGTAGCCAATCGGGAAATTCTTCGCATTTTGCGCGCTCGGCTCGACCATCTGGGAGGAAGTTGGGTGGATGAAGTGTCGGGCATTCTTTGGGCCATCCGAACGACCCCAAAGGAAGGAACGGGTGTCACGCCTTTCCATCTGGTGTACGGCGGCAAAGCGGTGATTCCTGTTGAAGTCGGCGTCGAATCCGCCCGGATCCAGAATTATGATGATGGCAACGCTGAGCGGAGGAACATGGAGCTAGATTTGGTTGACTAGGAACGAGCCAAGGCGTCCGTCCGGCTGATGGCGTACCGACAACGGATGAAGCAAAACTACAACCGACGTGTCATCTCCAGATCATTCCAGGTCGGCGACCTTGTCTGGAAGAAAGTGAAGCCGGCCGGCGACGTCGGCAAGCTAGAAGCTCCTTGGACGGGCCCCTTCAAAATCATCGAAAAGCTCCGCTCGGGCGCTTATTATTTGGAAGACGAAGACGGGCGGCAGCTGGATCGGCCGTGGAGCGCGAATCATCTTCAGCCGTACCGAGCTGGGTAAGAGGTGTGCTGATGTAATTTCATATACGTTTCAGTCGCCCATGTACCTGTAATGCAGGAAGCCAAAATAATTGAAGGATAGCAAATAGCTTCGCCGAACGGCTGTGTCAAGTTAGCCTTAAAGACCGTCGAGCTCCGACGTTAAATATCGAGAGACGAGCCGGCGTCTATAAATCATCCGAGCGGAAGACCGTCGAGCTCCGACGTTAAATATCGAGAGACGAGCCGACGTCTATAAATCATCCGAGCGGAAGACCGTCGAGCTCTGACGTTAAATATCGAGAGACGAACCGACGTATATAAATCTTCCGAGCGGAAGACCGTCGAGCTCCGACGTTAAATATCGAGAGACGAGCCGGCGTCTATAAATCATCCGAGCGGAAGACCGTCGAGCTCCGACATTAAATATCGAGAGACGAGCCGGCGTCTATAAATCATCCGAGCGGAAGACCGTCGAGCTCCGACGTTAAATATCGAGAGACGAGCCGGTGTCTATAAATCATCCGAGCGGAACACCGTCGAGCTCCGACGTTAAATATCGAGAGACGAGCCGACGTCTATAAATCATCCGAGCGGAGGAGGGCAATAAAAAGGATGCGAGTGTCCAAGGAACTCGCCGTCAGTATTGTTCGACCGTCTCTGCATTTCGCTCGGCTCAGTACCCAAAGGTACATCATCATCTAACGAATGATCTCTGCTATCAAAGCGGAATGTTACGTATCGGGAGTATTACATATTTAGCCGAGCGGAAGGGTCACGCCAATTACTTCGTAAAAATCCCTTTCGGATACTAGAGGTGTGATAAGAGACAAGCGGACAACATGCACTGACTAGCAAAAGGACAAAGTACGTGAAGGAAAGCATTGCATTAAAAATAAAACTTTAGGCCGAGCAGCCTAAGTACAAAAAAGGATCATTTTTGGCCGAGCGGTCTAGTTACATACAAAAATATCTACTCTATATAATTGTAAAGATCCTTGGGAATGTTGTCCAGGAGCGCCACTTGATCGCCGGCCGGAATAGTAGTGGACTCCGGAAGAAGACCCTTAGACTTCAGATACGTAGTGGTGGCGGTCATAGCCAAGTCGAAGGCTGTGTACATCCGCTCGCAGATTTTCTCCGAGAATTCAGGCGACCGGATGTAGCTCTGTCTTAAGGCAGCGACCCGACTCGGCTCGGCCTCTTGATATTCTTTGAGGGCCGCCTGGGATGCAGTAAGGGAATCCTTCAGATTTTGAAGCTTGTCCGCGTCGGCCGAACGGCCCGCCCTCTCTCTATCAAGCTGCTCCGTCAGCTCCTTTACCTTCAGCTCCAGGCCCCGAGCCTCCACGTTCTTCTTCTCCAAGTCGGAAATGGCCATGTTTTTTCGAGTGGTAGCCAAGGTTATTTTTTTGTCGAGCGACTTGACTTGTCGCTCGGACTCAGCCAAGGCATGGGCCTGATCGGCCGTCTTTTTCTGCTCGGCCTTCAATAAATCTTGAGCTCTCTTCAGCTCCTTTTGCATCTCAGAATAGGAGGGGCCTTTAAAGCCGGACGGACCGACGGCCGCCTTCAGTTACCTTAGTTCTTCATCTACCCAGGCCAGGCAGTTGGAGACAGCAATCTCCTCCACCCATCTCTGAAAAAAGAAATAAGAAGTTGTTATTAGCCGATCGGAAGGAATGCATACAAAACACAAAAAAGAGAAAATAAACTTACCCTCGTGGCCTGCTCATATGGCTATTGGCCAAATTTCGGAGGGGGATTAGCGCGACGTGTGCCCGAGCGTCGGCCCACATCTCAGCTAGTGGACCCTTCAAAGTGATGGTATGCTCGGGCGCTGTTGGTTGGTCAGCCTCTGGCAGCAGTTCTTCCGTGGGAAGATGAAGACTGACTCGTATTGTACGGCCATGACCTTGGGTCGTCCGACCGGCTTCCGGAAGAGGATCAGAGGCCGGCGCCGAAAATTGAGAGTGGATGGTTGAGCGCCTGACTGGTTGAGGGGGCGGAAGGGTGCTGACCGGAATAGCCTCAATAGGGGCCTCCGGCTCGTCCCATTCCGAAGGAGTCCGATCGGATGAAATGATTTCGATCTCTAGAGCCTTTTCACGAGCACTCGCAGTGGCTCGGGCGGAGGGTTGAACAGCAGATGTGGCTGAGTGGACTGGAGTCTCCACTCGGCGCCTTTTCGGATGAGGCTGCTCTTCTTCTGGAGCTGAGCCGTCACCCCGAGCGGAGGGCTCCTGGTTGAGGGTTTCCCCAGCCGCTGGCTCTGGGAGAGAAGCCTGAGCGGCCGACTCCCCAGCATGTGTCCCGCTCTCTTCTTTGTGCGAGCCGACCGGCTGGATGCCGAGCGCCTCCATTTCCTTTGTTGCCGCGGCTTCAAGCGCCGCCTCCTTTCTCTTCAGAATACCGGCCATTACCGACTCCATGACGATGTCCGCTGCAAAGGAAAGGAGAAAAATCAGTTAGCAATCAAAGTATATGCCCAAGTTAAATTCTTACCGAAGCTGCTCGGAAGGGGAGTCCGCATGGGACTCAGACCGAAGATGTACATCACTCCTTCGTGAAGAAGCTTATTGATGTCGAGCCATAGACCGGCTAGCATATTTGCAGCATGGAGGTAGTCCGGTCGGGTCTTGAATTTCTTCAGCTCAGGAGTGGGGGGTAGGTCGACCTGCCACTTGGTCCGAAAATTGGCTTGCTCGGGCATACGGATATAGAAAAAATACTCCTTCCAATGTTTATTGGAAGAAGGCAGTTTGTTAAAGAAGACTAGGTCGGGCCGAGCTTGGAACATGAAGGTGCCCGGCTTGGATTGCTTGGGGTAATAGAAATAAAAAAAGGCGTCCGGTCGGAGGGGGATGTTGTCGATTTTGAACAAAACAACAACACCACAGAGAAGGCGAAAGGTGTTGGGTACTAGACTGCCGAGCGGAACACCAAAAAAGTTGCAAACATCTATGATGAAGGAATGTACAGGGAAACGCAGACCGGCGATAAACTGATCGCGGAAGACACAAAAAGCTCCGCGCGGCGGCCTGTGTGGCCGAGCGGAGGGACCGGCTAAAAGAAGTTCAAAATCACCAGGGATGTCAAAATTGTATGTCAGAACATCAAAATCACGCTGGTCGAATCGGGATTGCATGGTGGTGTACCATGGGCTGAGGGACTGGTCTTCAGGATGAGAAGAACTAGCCATGATCCGAGCGAGAGAAATCAAAAAGGCAGAAAGGTAGAAGAAAGACGGCAGCAAGCGAAAAGAGGCCCCAAGGATTGAAACTGGGGAAAGAAATGCGGAGCAAACACTGGAAACAAGGAAGAAAAGATATAGAACCTTACTGCGAGGAAAAGGATCAAGGAAGAGGCGCCGAAGAGCGTCGGAGAGCAGGAATGGAATCGCCAGAGCACCGAAACACCGGGGACGAAGGTAGAAGTCGCGAAAGCAAATGAGGGGAATAGGGGAGAACGAAGATTTTATATGGCGGAGGCCAAGCGACCTCCACCGTTGGATCCAGGTCACGGGAATCAAAGCGCACATTGCGCCGTCCATTTCGAACCGCCACGATCCCATCAAAGCACCACGTCGCCGCCGTACAATGACGATAATACGCCACGTGGCATTCAGCCATTCGAGGCATTTAATGAGCGCTTGCTCAGCCTTAATGTCGAAGATTAGCACAGATTACGAGGAGATTCGAGGAAGGTTGCTTTGACTAACCTTACGACCATCCCTGCGGAAAGCCGAGCGGAGGAGGAGTGCCTGAAGGAGCCGCCCGACTAGGCTAGCAGTCCAGTCAGTCGGACTAATTGCCTCCTTCGACTAGACTTGAAAGGGAGGCAAGTGATCCAGCGGTAAGAACAGGGGACCCCCGTTTTGGGGAGTCAACGCCACGTGGAAGTCAAAAGGCCAGGTGGCCGACAAGAAAAGGGTGGACCGACCGTCTGGCCGGTCGACTGGTGTCTGACTGATGACAAAAGGTGCCCCGGCAGGAGTCGGGGTTCCGACGGTCATTGAACAGGATCGCAGGGCCGAGCGGATGTCACGCTCGACCAAAGACGTAAGGTAGCATACTGCTAACAGTCTCCACATAACATGTTATCAAGAATCTCCCAAGTAAACCACTATATATGACCGGCCGGACGTAAGGCGAATGCTGGCCGGTCGGACGCCCGGCAAGGAGTAAGGAGAAAAGGACAAGGGACATCTTCTGACAGCGGACATGCTCTATAATTCGGCCATACTCCAAATCTTACGACCAGGGGTTCCGCTGTCCCATCGAAGACGTGCTTAGACTGTAGCAGTATGGGGTCAGGTAAGCTCACTGACAGGCCTTTACTTGGGTATGGGCTGAGGACACGTGTACATCTCGGTATGTGTGCACCCGCTTCTCCGCAGCCCTATATAAAGGCTCTCATCCTTCGACGGAGGTACGCATTCTACGATTCTTGGAGCCACTTTCTTGTTGAGCTTTGCCTGACTTGAGCGTCGGAGGGTCGCCGCCGGGAACCCCCTCCCGGCCCGACTTCTATGCAGGTTAGCCAGAGAACCGTACGACCGGTCGGAGATCCACGTCAGTGACTCGGGGAGCGCCACGTGCCCAGTGTCCGTTGATTAAGCTTTCGGATAGGATCAGATGTCATGCTCTTGTCTTAACATGAAGAGTGCTCTTAATCCCAACTTAAGGGAAGCAACTCTTTGCCATTTTCTTATCATATCATAAGGCATACATTCTTGGCACATGACCATCATATAAAACCATTATCATGCTTGGTCCATAAGCTTACATAATGAGCATGCAACCTATTTGAAATCATACATGCTTGAGTACATAGTCATCATAAGAATCATATCATGCATAATTCATAACATACATAATCAAACATGTTACTAGTCTTGTCATAAAGCATGCATACTTAACATAAAACATATCATAAGGGTCATCATCATGCATAATTCATGAGCATCCTTAATTAAGTACATAAATTATCGTAGGCAACCATAATCATACATGGAAAAACATTTACTAGTATCTCCTAGTTCATATTCTAGTATGTGAGACACCTAGCAAAGTCATGATTGGGTCTCTAACCCTAGTTTTATATGGTGGCCGAGAGTCTCCATGCTAAGTTTTAGGTTACAACTACATATAAGCATGTGAACCTTAAATCAAATTCATGTCATAAGCTAATAAGAATGTCATGAGCATAGGTAGTAGGTTCTAAGCTTCTTAGCCCTTTCAACTTTGTTGTGGCCGAACCTCTAGAGTATGGAATTAAGTTCTACATGAGCATAAAACAGCAACCTACTTTCATGTCATATCATAAGGAAAATTCATGGCTTGCTAAGTTTAAGTTTAAACTTTCTTGAATCCTAGGTTATAGTTATGGCCGAGAGTTCATAACAAAAGATAACTTCTAAGCAACATACCACATGAATACTTAGCAAATTTCATAACATATCATAAGAAGTCTATGAACATACTAAATTAGGTTTTGAGTCTCATGAACCCTAAAACCTCATTATAGCCGAAACATCATATAACAAGAAGTAAACTTCTAAGCAACATATGAACATAAATACTTGCCAATTTGATAACATATCATAAAGAAGTCCTATGAGCATGCTAGATTAGGTTTTAAGCTTTATGAAACCCTAAAACCTTATCATGTCCGAAACTTCATAAGTCAAGAATATACACTTCTAAGCAACATGTAACATGAACACCTAGCTAATTCCATCATATATCATAAAGAAGTCTATGAACATACTAAATTGGGTTTGGAGCTTCATGAACCCTAAGAATTCATCATGGCCGAACTTCATCAAGTAGGAAATGAACTTCTAAGCAACAAATAAGCATGAGTTTTTAGCACATTTTATAACATATCATAAAAAGTCTATGAGCATACTAACTTAGGTTTTTGAGCTTCTTGAACCCTAAAAATTTATCATGGCCGAAACATCATACAACAAGAAGTAGACTTCTAAGCAACCTTTGAACATGAATACCTAGCCAATTTGATAACATATCACAAGGAAGCCTATGAACATGCTAAATTAGGTTTGGAGCTTTATGAAACCCTAAAACTCTATCATGGCCGAAACTTCATAAGCTAAGGAGCAAACTTATAAGCAACATGTAAACATAAATCTCTAACTAATTTCATAACATATCATATGGAGATCTATGAGCATACTAGCTTAGGTTTTGAGCTTCATGAACCCTAAAATTTTCATTATGGCCGAAACTTTCTCAAGCAAGAGTTAAACTTTTAAACAACATATAAACATGAATCTCTAGCTAATTTCATAACACATCATAAATAAATCCATGAGCATGTTAAATTAAGTTTTAAGCTTCATGAACCCTACAAATTCATCATGGCCGAAACTTCCTCAAGCTAGAAAATAACTTCTAGACAACCTATAAACATGAATCTCTAGTTAATTTCATAACACATCATAAATAAGTTCATGAGCATGTTAAATTAAGTTTTAAGCTTCATGAACCCTACAATTTCATCATGGCCGAACCTTATAAAGAAAAGAGAAGGTCAATAAACATATTCATAAGAAGATCAAGCTTAAAATATCATACACATAATTTTTTTCTAACTAAATTCATATCATAACCTACTAAGATTCATGAGCATGGTTTCTTCTCTTTTTATTTTAAATTTCAAGAGTTCAAATCTTTCGAAATACCGTAAGCGACTTGTACCACATGTGAGGGAATACTTACCTTCTTGTTTGATTTACTTAAGGGAAATATCTTGCTTGTGGAGCCTTCCTAGAGAGGGGTCCTCCTTTGTTTTTGGATTTCGGCAAGGAGAGGTGAGGAGAGGTCTTGGTCACGGTGAGGAGAAGGAGGGAGGAGGAGGAAGAGGAGAAAATGAGTTTTCCTCTTTAATTTCCCTTTTATTCATCATGAGAGAAGGAAGGGAAAATGTACTTTTCCTTCTCCTTTCTTTTATTTCTCCTTAATGAAAAGAGGAAGCAAGAATCCTCTTTTCTTTTGAGAGGGAGAAGGCAACTCTAACTTCTCTTTCTCAATGAAAAACTCTTCTCTTACTGTTAACTATATTGTTACTTCTGTTGGTTGCTACTCGGAAAGCCTATAGGTTCCACTGTACAAAAATTTTGTACAAAGATCTGAACCCTTTCCTAGCTACCATGTGTTCTTTTAAATTAAATTTTGGATCTCCTGCGGAACTTAACACGTTTGATCCAAAACTTAATCTATTTGTTCTTTTAGGTTTTGACTTGGATCTCCTGCGGAACTTAACACGTTCGACCCAAGTCTCCTTAAGTTATTAATTCCATTAAATATTAATTTCCATAAAAGGTTCCCAGTACTGACGTGGCGAGGCACATGGCCTTCTTGGATATGGGAGCAACCACCACCGACTAGACAAAACCTTTAATAGAAAGCTAATATTTAATTTCCTAAAATAACTTTAGGTTAACCAAAGAGAACAATCAAATCACAAGGAAAAGAAAGAAACAAAAGAACACAACTTCGAAAAAACATATTCGAAATACTAGAACGTAAGCCTCTTGTATTTGGTATTATTTCCATAAATAACTAGCATGATGCGGAAATAGAAATTACTAGTTATACCTTGTAGAAAAACCTCTTGATCTTCTACCGTATTCCTCTTCTAACCTCGGACGTTGTGTGGGCAACGATCTACCAAGATGAGAAACCACCAACCACCTTCTTCTCCTCCAAGCAAGGTTCGGCCACAAAGGAAGAACTTTACCAAAGAAGAAAATCAAAATACTAACCAAGCTCCAAGAGATGCTAGCTTTCTCCTTCTTCTTCTTCTTCTCCAAGTAGTATCCGCCACCACAAGAACTCTAAGGAAGAGAAAGTTCGGCCACCACAAGAGGAAGAGAGGGAGAGGTATGGCCGGCCACAACACCAAGGAAAAAGGGAGAGAAAACAATAGAGGTTGTATCTCATGAAGGCACCCCTACCCCTTCTTTTATATTTCTTGGCCTAGGCAAATTAGGAAATTTATTTACAATAAAATTTCCTTAATTTCCTTGACATGATTTATTTGAGAAAAATAAAATAAAATTTCCCAAATAAACTCTAATGGCCGGCCACATCAAGAGGAAGCAAATTGGACAAGTTTCAATCAACAATTAAAACTTTCCTTATTTGTTTCCGAAAATTTTAAAAAATAAAATTTCTCTTTAAAAATCTCTTCATGGTTAATAAAAGGAAATATCTATAATTTTAATTTTATTAACATGTGAATAATTTTAAAGAGAAAATAAAACATCTCTCCAATCTACAAATAAGGAAAGAGATCTAATCTCTTTCTTTAATCTTTTGTAAATCTTTTACAAGAGAGATATTTTAATTTTAATTCTCTTTTAAATTAAATCTTCCACATAATAATAAACATTAAAATTAAATTTTCTTTTTAATTAATTATGGCCGGCCCTACTAGCTTGGGTTCAAGCTAGGGCCGGCCACCAAGCTTAGGCCGGCCCTAGCTTGGTTCCCAAGCTAGCTTGGCCGGCCCCCTTTAGGCGGGTATAGAAGGTGGGTATATGTGGGTATAGTACTCTATAAATAAGAGGCTACGATAGGGACCGAGAGGAGGAATTGGTTTTGGTCTCCGATAAAATTAAGCATCCCATGTTCGCCCAACACACAACTTAATTTTATCAATGATAATTCATTCCACTAGAGAACTATCATTGAACTACCGCACCAATCCCAAATTACATTTTGGGCTCCTTCTTATTATGAGTGTGTTAGTCTCCGTGTTTAAGATATCGAATGTCCACTAATTAAGTGAGTTCGACAACTCATTTAATTAATATCTAAGTCCAAGAGTAGTACCACTCAACCTTATTATCATGTCGGACTAAGTCCACCTGCAGGGTTTAACATGACAATCTTTATGAGCTCCTCTTGAGGACATTATCAACCTAGTATCACTAGGACACAGTTTCCTTCTATAATCAACAACACACACTATGAATGATACCATTTCCCAATTTATCGGGTTTATTGATTCATCGAACTAAATCTCACCCATTGATAAATTAAAGAAATAAATATCAAACATATGTGCTTGTTATTATATTAGGATTAAGAGCACACACTTCCATAATAACTGAGGTCTTTGTTCCTTTATAAAGTCAGTATAAAAGAAACGACCTCAAATGGTCCTACTCAATACACTCTGAGTGTACTAGTGTAATTATATAGTCAAGATAAACTAATACCTAATTACACTACGACCTTCTAATGGTTTGTTCCTTTCCATTCTGGTCGTGAGCTACTGTTTATAATTTATAAGGTACTGATAACATCATCTTCTGTATGTGACACCACATACTATGTTATCTACAATATAAATTAAATGAACAACTACAAATAAATGTAGATAATTAGACCAAAAGTGATTCTTTATTCATAATGAATGTTTACAAAGCTTAGGCTTTCAGTATACACTCCAACAATCTCCCACTTATACTAATGACTAAGCTGCCATATCTTCTACCATACATCTGATTCCCATTCCCTCCACATGCCGATCGAAAGCTTTCACCGGAAGGGCCTTAGTGAAAGGATCTGCCAGGTTATCCGCTGATGCAATCTTGGCGATGACAACTTCTCCTCGCTTCACGATATCTCGTATCAGGTGGTACTTGCGCTCTATATGTTTACTCGCCTTATGAGCTCGTGGTTCCTTCGAGTTTGCAACTGCACCGCTATTATCACAATAAATTGTGATGATTTTGGGCAAACCAGGAATCACATCTAAGTCTATTAGAAAGTTCCTGAGCCATACTGCTTCTTTAGCTGCCTCAGAGGCTGCTGCATACTCAGCTTCCATGGTTGAGTCTGAAATGCATTTCTGCTTAACACTCCTCCATGAAATGGCTCCACCTCCTAAAGTAAACACATATCCTGATGTAGACTTACTGTTGTCCCTATCTGATTAGAAATCTGAATCCATGTAACCCACAGGGAGCAAATCATCTGCTTGGTAAACTAGCATATAATCCCTAGTCCTTCTCAGGTATTTTAATATATGCTTTACCGCAGTCCAATGTCCTTGTCCAGGGTTACTCTGATATCTGCTGACCATGCCTACGGCAAAACAGATATCAGGTCTCGTACATAGCATTGCTTACATTAGGCTTCCTACAGCCGAAGCATAAGGAACTGCTTTCATGTCCTCTATCTCTTTTGATGTCTTTGGAGACATCTCTTTAGATAGAGCTACTCCATGTCTAAAAGGTAAGAAACCTTTCTTGGAGTCTTGCATGCTAAAACGAGCAAGGATTGTATCTATATATGAAGCTTGGGATAGACACAACATTCTTTTCTTGCGATCCCTTATAACTTTGATCCCAAGAATGTGTGCACATTCTCCTAAGTACTTCATATCAAATTGTTTGGACAACCATACCCTTACGTCTGATAATACCTTAACATTGTTGCCAATTAACAAAATATCATCTACGTATAGTACAAGAAATACCACCACGTTTCCGTTACACTTCTTATATACACAAGACTCATCCGGACTTTGAATAAATCCATATGACTGGATTACTTCATTAAACCGGATGTTCCAAGATCTTGAAGCTTGCTTTAATCCATAAATGGACCGATTGAGCTTGCACACTAGATGCTCTTTGCCTTTTTCAATAAATCCTTCTGGTTGCTTCATATGGATGTTCTCTTCAAGACTTCCATTAAGGAAAGCTGTCTTGACATCCATTTGCCAAATCTCATAATCCATATGAGCAGCAATGGATAAGAGTATCCGGATAGACTTAAGCATGGCTACCGGTGAAAAGGTTTCCTCATAATCGATTCCCTCTTTCTGAGTGTACCCTTTCGCAACAAGCCTAGCTTTGAAGGTTTCTACCTTCCCGTCTGTCCCTCTTTTCCTTTTGTAGATCCACTTGCATCCAACGGCTTTTACACCATCAGGTGGTTCTACAAGCTCCCAGACCTTATTAGAGTACATGGACTCTATTTCGAATTCATTGCCTTTTGCCAAGATCTTGCATCTATATCTTGGATGTTCGTGGATCAGGTTCATGTTTACCCAGGATCAAGTCCGAAGACTCTCCCAAAAACATGAATCTTTCAGGCTGCCTTACAACCCTCCCACTACGACGAGGCACTGTCTGTGGTTGTGTATCATGTGTGACACGTGTTGCAGTCTCTTGTGGTACTTCATCTTGTACTGTTGGTACTGAAGTAGACATGTCCTCTCTAAGTTCTTCTAAAACGACTTTACTACTGGGCTTGTGATCCATTATATAGTCTTCTTCTAAAAACTGGGCATTGGTGCTAACAATGACCTTCTGGTCTTTAGGACTATAAAATAAACCACCTTTCGTTCCTTTGGGATATCCTACAAACACGCGAACTTCTGTACGAGATTCTAACTTATCAGCATATGGTTTCAGCACATGTGCTGGACTACCCCAAATCCGAATATGTCTTAGACTGGGTTTTCGCCCATTCCATAATTCTATGGGAGTAGAAGAAACTGATTTAGAAGGTACTAAGTTCAGAACGTATACTGCTGTTTCCAGAGCATATCCCCAAAATGAATTTGGTAATTCTGAATAACTCATCATCGATCTAACCATCTCCATAAGAGTCCTATTCCTTCGTTCTGCTACACCATTCTGTTGGGGTGTTCCAGGTGCAGACAATTGGGATTGAATCCCGGCCTTTGATAAGTAATTCCTAAACTCTCCTAAGAGGTATTCGCCACCACGATCAGATCGTAGTGTCTTGATACTTTTACCTAATCGTTTCTCCACATCAGCCTTGTATTCTTTGAACTTGTCAAAGCATTCGGACTTGTGGCGCATTAGGTAAATGTATCCATATCTTGAATAATCGTCTATGAAAGAGACAAAATATTCAAAACCTCCTCTTGCCTGGACAGACATAGGACCACACAAATCAGAGTGAACCAACTCTAACACTTCTTTGGCTCTATACCCCTTGGCCTTGAACGGCCTCTTGGTCATTTTACCTTCTAAGCAAGATTCACAAGTTGGAAAATTTTCCAACTCTAATGAACTTAAAAGTCCATCGGCTATAAGCCTCTGAATCCTACTTAAGTTAATATGACCAAGCCTTAGATGCCAAAGATATGCTTGGTTCATTTCAAGGTTCTTTTCTCTTATTAGAATTAGAAGATGAATTATAAATTTCCATGTTTTGCTTTGTGGAAGAATTTGGATTTAAAATATACAAATTGCCAACTAATGCACCGGAACAGATAATCACTTTATTTCTTTTAATAACTACATCGTTACTGAAAGAAACAGAATATCCATCTAAAAACAGTTTAGAAACTGAAATTAAATTCTTTCTAAAACTGGGTACATAAAGACAATTTCTTAAAACCAAATTTTTATTTCTACTAAAAGATAAGTAGACGTCTCCCACTGCAACAGCTGCCACCTTAGTAGCATTGCCCATGTAGACGGTGATCTCCCCTTCAGATAGTCGTCGGGTTCCTGGAACCCCTGCAAGGAGCAGACATGATCGGTGGCTCCCGTATCTACACACCAGGTGTTGGTAGATAACACCGCTAAACATGTTTCAACAACTAGAGTATGAGATATACCTTTGTTTTGGTTCTTACGAGGACAGTCCGCCTTCCAATGTTGGAGATGAAGCACTTGCCCTTCGGCTTCTTCCAACTTTAAATCCCGTACTCTGAGATTTATTCACTTTCTTTCTTGAACCGACTTGTTTCTTCTTCTTCTTTCCTTTCGGTTTAGAAGTAGAACCATTTTCGACATAGTGAATTTGAGCATTGTGACTAAATAACCCTTCTGCTGCTTGAAGTTCTGTCAGTAGTTTCCCTAATGAATAAATCCTTTTATTCATATTATAGTTCAGTAGCCGCTCAAAACTTCTAGGTAGCGTTTGGAGGATCATATCGATCCGGGTTTCCCATCAATTTCTCCTCCAAGGATCCGTATTTCGTTCGGATAAGCCATCATCTTTAGAATATGATCCCTTGAGTACCCTCTTGCATGGTGGGCGTCATTATCTTTCTCATGGCTTCTTGCCTAGAAGCCCTATCCGATGATGACCAAGAGTTCCTTGAGATTGTTCATGATATCATAGGTTGTTGGTAAATCTTGATGTTGATGTTGCAATACATTTGACATTGAAGCCAAAATGTAACACCGCATCATCATCCGCTTTTACCCATTTCCTATGATATTCAATCTCCTCTTGGGTAGATTCACCGATGGGTGCATCAGGGCAATGCTCAACAATACAAATTTATAGCTTTCAGTGATAAGAACAATGTCCAGGTTTCTTTTCCAATCTATGTAGTTAGGTCCAGTAAGTCTATTTTGTTGAAGTATGATGGACAGTGGGTTGAAAGACATCCTAAGAATCACAAATAACTTTTGGTCAGAACTCTAAATTTAGAATAATATTGATTCCTCAAACAATACTATTTTAAATCAACCAACACCTTAAAACAAGTGAATTTTGTATGCCACGTTAGTGTGGACGTATACAAATTCAACATTTGTAAAAGGAGGTTTTAACCCATTAATTTTATTATCTTGTCAACCTAACTTTTTGATAAATAAAATTAATAGTTGGTATTATTTGGTCACACAAATAATAGCAGTGACTCCGTTGGGGAGGATACTATTAGATGTGTCTAAGTGTACATCATTACTTGACACTAAGTCCATTAATAAGATTATGCCCCTTCCGTTGGGGAAGATCGCACGCTCTTAATTAACTTCCTATAGTCATCCAAAAATGGAAGTCTGTTCTAGTGATCTGCAAACAAGCTCATCCGTTATGGAGGAAGGCACTCAGAGCCAACGCGCAAGCTTGTTTGCATCACTTACAAACCAGTAATGGAGACCATGGGATTTACTTAAAAATCCCTCTCCCACTTAGTTATTTATAAATGAGGAATTTTAACTATGCTAGCCTACTAAACTTGTAAACTAACATGCACACACAGCACAATATAAAAGCAATAAATAGAAAATCTAATTTTCAACTATTATGGCTTTTATCTTTAATTGTCCTCCGTGTGTTGTCATCCGAAGCTGCTGCCATATTTGGCCACCGCCACCGGGTCTAACTGTCGCATCCATCTTGGTTGCGCCTCTGGTCCTTAGAAGGTTCCACGCTTTGCAAGATTCGATCCGCGACATAAATAGAATTTTACATTTTGATCCTATATTCCATAAAAGGAATGTACATGTATCTAGATCAAAAATAAAATCCTAATAAAACTAAATACAGCTCCTGCTGTATTTTAATACAATCATGCACACACATATAAATTGCCCTTGACATGTCCAAGGGTCCAATCACACACATAATTAACTAAAAGCCATAATAGTTGGATCCTGCATCCATAGAGTTAGCACATCCTACTATTAACCTGCCTAAATTATGTATGACATGTGCATAATTAAACTAAATACCAAATACACAGAGGCAAAACCCTAGCTCTGATACCAATTGTTGGTTGCTACTCGGAAAGCCTATAGGTTCCACTGTACAAAAATTTTGTATAAAGATCTGAACCTTTTCCTAGCTACCATGTGTTCTTTTAAATTAAATTTTGGATCTCCTGCGGAACTTAACACGTTTGATCCAAAACTTAATCTATTTGTTCTTTTAGGTTTTGACTTGGATCTCCTGCGGAACTTAACACGTTCGACCCAAGTCTCCTTAAGTTATTAATTCCATTAAATATTAATTTCCATAAAAGGTTCCCAGTACTGACGTGGCGAGGCACATGGCTTTCTTGGATATGGGAGCAACCACCACCGACTAGACAAAACCTTTAATAGAAAGCTAATATTTAATTTCCTAAAATAACTTTAGGTTAACCAAAGAGAACAATCAAATCACAAGGAAAAGAAAGAAACAAAAGAACACAACTTCGAAAAAACATATTCGAAATACTAGAACGTAAGCCTCTTGTATTTGGTATTATTTCCATAAATAACTAGCATGATGCGGAAATAGAAATTACTAGTTATACCTTGTAGAAAAACCTCTTGATCTTCTACCGTATTCCTCTTCTAACCTCGGACGTTGTGTGGGCAACGATCTTCCGAGACGAGAAACCACCAACCACCTTCTTCTCCTCCAAGCAAGGTTCGGCCACAAAGGAAGAACTTTACCAAAGAAGAAAATCAAAATACTAACCAAGCTCCAAGAGATGCTAGCTTTCTCTCCTTCTTCTTCTTCTTCTCCAAGTAGTATCCGGCCACCACAAGAACTCTAAGAAAGATGAAGTATTCGGCCACCACAAGAGGAAGAGAGGGAGAGGGTAATGGCCGGCCACAACACCAAGGAAAAAGGGAGAGAAAACAATAGAGGTTGTATCTCATGAAGGCACCCCTACCCCTTCTTTTATATTTCTTGGCCTAGGCAAATTAGGAAATTTATTTACAATAAAATTTCCTTAATTTCCTTGACATGATTTATTTGAGAAAAATAAAATAAAATTTCCCAAATAAACTCTAATGGCCGGCCACATCAAGAGGAAGCAAATTGGACAAGTTTCAATCAACAATTAAAACTTTCCTTATTTGTTTCCGGAAATTTTAAAAAATAAAATTTCTCTTTAAAAATCTCTTCATGGTTAATAAAAGGAAATATCTATAATTTTAATTTTATTAACATGTAAATAATTTTAAAGAGAAAATAAAACATCTCTCCAATCTACAAATAAGGAAAGAGATCTAATCTCTTTCTTTAATCTTTTGTAAATCTTTTACAAGAGAGATATTTTAATTTTAATTCTCTTTTAAATTAAATCTTCCACATAATAATAAACATTAAAATTAAAATTTCTTTTTAATTAATTATGGCCGGCCCTACTAGCTTGGGTTCAAGCTAGGGCCGGCCACCTTAAACCCAAGCTTAGGCCGACCCTAGCTTGGTTCCCAAGCTAGCTTGGCCGGCCCCCTTTAGGTGGGTATAGAAGGTGGGTATATGTGGGTATAGTACTCTATAAATAAGAGGCTACGATAGGGACCGAGAGAAGGAATTGGTTTTGGTCTCCCGATAAAATTAAGCATCCCATGTTCGCCCCGAACACACAACTTAATTTTGTCAATGATAATTCATTCCACTAGAGAACTATCATTGAACTACCGCACCAATCCCAAATTACATTTTTGGGCTCCTTCTTATTATGAGTGTGTTAGTCTCCCTGTGTTTAAGATATCGAATGTCCACTAATTAAGTGAGTTACTGACAACTCATTTAATTAATATCTAAGTCCAAGAGTAGTACCACTCAACCTTATTATCATGTCGGACTAAGTCCACTGCGGGGTTTAACATGACCATCTTTCTGCGCTCCTCTTGAGGAAACTATCACCCTAGTCTCACTAGGCCACAGTTTCCTTCTATAATCAACAACACACACTATGAGTGATACCATTTCCCAATTTATCGGGTTTATTGATTCATCGAACTAAATCTCACCCATTGATAAATTAAAGAAATAAATATCAAACATATGTGCTTGTTATTATATTAGGATTAAGAGCACACACTTCCATAATAACTGAGGTTTGTTGTTCAAACAAGTATAAAAGAAACGACCTCAAATGGTCCTACTCAATACACTCTGAGTGTACTAGTGTAATTATATAGTCAAGATAAACTAATACCTAATTACACTACGACCTTCTAATGGTTTGTTCCTTTCCATTCTGGTCGTGAGCTACTGTTTATAATTTATAAGGTACTGATAACATCATCTTCTGTATGTGACACCACATACTATGTTATCTACAATATAAATTAAATGAACAACTACAAACAAATGTAGATAATTAGACCAAAAGTGATTCTTTATTCATAATGAATGTTTACAAAGCTTAGGCTTTCAGTATACACTCCAACAACTTCTCTCTTTAATAATAACTTCTCTTGGTCTATTGGTTTACACCTACATATATCTAATAAGAGATCCAAGGTTGAAGCCTTGGTCATCTCTTTTTGGTTCTATTTTGTTTTATCATTTTTGCAAATGTACACATATGGCCTATTTATTATTATTATGATAAAAATATATCTAAAATCTTGCTAAGTATTCCATGGGTGTTACAGTCGTTGGGCGTGAGAGTCATGCTTACTTATAACTCGCATTGGGGCGAGAGTCTGGGACAACCGACCGGGAAGGTCGTTGGGCATGAGAGTCATGCTCACTTATAACTCGCATTGGGATGAGAGTCTGGGACAACCGACCGGGAAGGTCGTTGGGCATGAGAGTCATGCTCACTTATAACTCGCATTGGGACGAGAGTCTGGGACAACCGACCGGGAAGGTCGTTGGGCATGAGAGCCATGCTCACTTATAACTCGCCCTGGGATGAGAGTCTGGGACAACCGACCAGGAAGGTCGTTGGGCGTGAGAGCCATGCTCACTTATAACTCGCACTGAGGCAAGAGTCTGGGACAACCGACTGGGAACGTTGTTGGGCGTGAGAGTCATGCTCACTTATAACTCGCACTAGGGTGAGAGTCTGGGACAATCGATCGGGAAGGTCGTTGGGCGTGAGAGCCATGCTCACTTATAACTCGCACTGGGGCGAGAGTCTGGGACAACCGACCGGGAAGGTCGTTGGGCGTGAGAGCCATGCTCACTTATAACTCACACTGGAGTGAGAGTCTGGGACAACTGACCGGGAAGGTCGTTGGGCGTGAGAGCCATGCTCACTTATAACTCGCACTGGGGCGAGAGTCTGGGACAACCGACTAGAAAGGTCGTTGGGCGTGAGAGTCATGCTCACATATAACTCGCACTGGGGCGAGAGTCTGCGACAATCGACCGGGAAGGTCGTTGGGCGTGAGATTCATACTCACTTATAACTCGCACTGGGGCGAGAGTCTGGGACAACCGACCGGGAAGGTCGTTGGGCGTGAGAACCATGCTCACTTATAACTTGTACTGAGGCGAGAGTTTGGGACAACCGACCGGGAAGGTCGTTGGGCGTGAGAGCCATGCTCACTTATACTCGCACTGGAACGAGAGTCTGGGACAACCGACCGGGAAGGTCGTTGGGCGTGAGAGTCATTCTCACTTATAACTCGCACTGGGGCGAGAGTCTGGGACAACTGACCGGGAAGGTTGTTGGGCGTGAGAGCCATGCACACTTATAACTCGCACTGGGGCGAGAATTTGGGACAACCGACCGTAAAGGTCGTTGGGCGTGAGAGTCATGCTCACTTATAACTCGCATTGGGCCGAGAGTCTGGGACAACCGACCGGGAAGGTCGTTGGGCGTGAGAGTCATGCTCACTTATAACTCGCACTGGGGCCAGGAAGGTCGTTGGGCGTCAGAATCATGCTCACTTATAACTCGCACTGGGACGAGAATCTGGGACAACCGACCGAGAAGGTCATTGGGCATGAGAGTCATGCTCACTTATAACTCGCACTGGGGCGAGAGTCTGGGACAACCGACTGGGAATGTCGTTGGGCGTGAGAGTCTTGCTCACTTATAACTCGCACTGGGGCGAGAGTCTGTGACAACCGATCGTGAATTCTTAGGAAAACCCGTTCGGGAATAGATGTTGCCGACCTCGGGGTGAGTTCTCGACCAGAATAGATGTTGCTGACCTGGGGGTGAGTTCCCGACCAGAACAGATGCTGCCAACCTGGGGGGTGAGGTCCCGACCAGGGATTGCCTGAGGGGACCACTTTGAGCCCATCTGCAATAAAAAGATATACAATATTAGATGTATTGTGAAGATAAAAATATTAAAATCTTACTCAGCCCTCGGGAAAAGGATGTCTTATGGCCTTGCAACATTTGAATTTCTTTCCCGCCAATTTTCTTCACCGCTTCCCGAGAAGATCGCGTGGTAGACGTTTCCGTACGCCCGCTTCCTCTCATGATTTTCTTATCACGTCTATCATTAATACGCTTCCTAGGGGGGTGACACCTATCCCACGCCTTTATTGCTTACGTCATATGACGCTGCCGACTCCACTCCTTTTTGTACACGACTTCCCATAAGAGTATGTCGTTCTATGATCGAACGACATTGGACGCTTTACCCAAAAATATACTCGGCTCCTCTTTCGATATTACCTAGAAAAACTGTCACGCCCCCAGAAGAGTCCCTGCAAGATAAAAATCCGACAGCATCTCCCCTGTACCAGTGACAATATGAAACATACATACATACATCACAATATATAAACATAAACAACAGATTCATCAGCCCACACGGCTGGAACATACATAAAATAGAAACAACATAACCACGAAATGTATCAACTATATGTATATGTCATGGTTTTCATAAACTACAATTACTATACAGATAAATGACATCTGTAACAAAATTGCAAAATGTAAATACAGCGAAACAAAAGTAAAACAAACCAAAAAATCAGCACGTCGAGATCTCTGAGCAACTCTATGAAAGTCCAAAATCAACTATAATATCAAAAGGATCCCTGTGTCTGCAAAACTGGAGACCAAGGAATGTAGCAAATTAGCCAAATGGCTAAGTGGATACTCAAGAAAGATGTGCATGAATTTAATCTTATTGAAGAAGTCAAGGAAGTAGAATAAATCATCATCTTTTGTTACAACTTTAGGATTATTCTTAAAGTTCTACATTTATACATATATATGTATAATCATCTTCTCA
Source organism: Zingiber officinale (assembly GCF_018446385.1). Taxonomy (NCBI): domain Eukaryota; kingdom Viridiplantae; phylum Streptophyta; class Magnoliopsida; order Zingiberales; family Zingiberaceae; genus Zingiber; species Zingiber officinale. The sequence goes on from NC_055989.1 coordinate 23,385,022, forward strand.
TTATCTATAATCAGGTAAAATTTTTAGATAGAGTTTGGGATCTTCAGCTTATCATCACTTGTCATCATTAATAAAATCAATTCTTCAATCTTATTATTTAATCACTCAATTATAAGTTATCATGGCAAGATCAACATGTATATCAATAGTCTGAATATGGTAAATCAACTAAAAAGTGAATCACTGGAGCCAATATCATCAGAGTGAAATATCATATGGATAGGCTAAAAGCCTCCTAAGAGTATAAAACTGTCGCATACGTCATCTGACGTACGGGCTATCAGCCCTCACCGGTGGAAGACATAAAAAACACTGACCGAGGGCTACATCACGCCAACACGCCTCGGGTGTACGGTCAGGTACTCTGGACTGCGGCCGCCGCGCTACCACAATAACATGTGGGCGGTCCAGTACTCTAATATAGAGCTCTGGTATAAAGCTAGGCTCATAGTCTTCATTTTTTAATTCTTCATTTACTATCTTTATTAATTCACCGTTATGATTATATTCATCCATTTATCATGATTATTCTCTTTTCATATTGAATGGTCAATCAAGGTAATATTTTCGTATCAAATCTATTAAGTTATCATTATAGGGTTCACAGATAAAAAGCTACAAGTATCAACAGATAGAGTATCAAAAGCATGAAGTATGAAAGGTCAAGCAAGTCAAAAGAGACAAGGTATCAACAGAAGAGTAATTCAGAATATTTCTTTAATTTAAAAAAAAAACAACCCTTCCTATATCAATCCCAATATGAACCCACATGTGAACAAGAAATAATATTAATTATTTACCCTCCAATAATTTTAATATTTTAACTCATTTCGCTATTTATAATATCAGTTTAATCCCTATTTTGAAAATAATAATACAACATATACATATTCCAATTTATATATTTATTCATGCACAAGGAAATAGACAAGAGTAGATGTATCCACCTTATATACAGCAAAATCTGCTGGTGTCGGCAGGTCACCGCGCTCCACTCGAGCTCGTATCTACAAAATATAATAACTCGAATAATTAAAATGATAATAAACTCATGATACAAAAATCTAAACATGATTTACGACTCGAAGCCATTAGATCATTATTTTTGATCTCGCTATCGCGTACCACTTCGCATTTCTAAATGAAATCTCTGTTCTAATCTAGATAACCCTTCTACCTACACATCCAATTAATACAAGGCATAAAGTAGACCTTCTAATGTGGTTGCTGGAAATGAGGACAACAACTAAGGTTGCTTTCCCTTTGTCGTTGGCCACCTCAGCTAGCTCCGGCGAGCTCCGGCGAACTCCGACGGTACTGCCAAGAATAGGGCAGCAGCTAGGGCTGCTGTTGGAGGAAACAAAATGCAGCAAAAATGCTGCTGTTGGTGGGGAAAAAGGAGAGAGCAACTAGGGTTGTTGCTCTTGTTTTTGGAAGAGCACAGCAGCTAGGGTTGCTACTGTTGAAGCTGTCGGAGAAGAAGGGAGGCTGAAAGCAAAAGAACAATGAAATAGATGATCTTTCTCTCTTTACCAGTGGCCTCGGCGAGTTCGGCATGACCACAGCTAGCTTCGGCGAAGCTCCGGTGGTGCTGCCCAGATGCAGGAGAACAAGGAAGAAGAGAAGGGAGGGCTCTTGCTCGCGTTCCTCTTGCTTGTTGTTGAAGAGGAAGGAGGAGGACTCGTGATGGAGAGGAAGAAGAGCTGCTGCGATTTCTCTTCTGCCGTTGAAGAGAAATAGAGCAGAGAAGGGATGAGAGAAAAGAAAAATCGTGGGGGAAGAGGAGAAAGAAAAGGGAGAAAAAGGAGGAGGTGGGGGTGCACGTGGGTAGGTATGGGTGAGTTAGTAGTTTTTTTTTTTCAAATACTTAACAAAAACCCACTTTATAAGCCCTAAAGGCAGTCCGCCGTCGTTGCCTTGAGCGTTTCGACTACCTTCGCCACCTCGTTGTTTTGATGTCCCTGGTGTTTTAGCCCTTCCCCTTCTCGACTCCTCACGCCTGGTGCTCTTTCCCCTTTCGACTGACTTCTTCTTCTACCTTCCTTACTTCGATAATGGCAGATGGTAAGGCTTCCTTTTGGTATTCTTGTTACATTTCTGATACAGACGACCATGACCTGTCCGTAATCCAATCTAACCTGAGACTTAGCGAGGATTACGAACTTCGAGTCCCCACACCCTGAAGGCTTCATGACTGTTTTCAAGGACCAGCTTTTAGGAGGCCTTCGTTTTCCTTTAAATCCATTCATCTCCTCCCTGAGCCGATACTTTGGTATCTGCCCCTCTCAATTTGCTCCCAACTTCTTCAGAGCTGTATGTGGCACCGTCATTCTATGTCGCATATATCAAATCCCCTTGACCGTTCAGCTATTTCATCATTTGTATTCCTTCAAACGCTCTGAACCAGGGGTATTCATGGTACATGCTAGATCTGGTTATAAGTTCTTTTATGCCATGCCCTCTTCTAACAAAAGGTGGAAATCTCGTTTCTTCTTTATTAGATTACCTGAACCCTTGGTCGAGCCGACCCAATGGCGCTCTGACATTCCTTCCAATCTCCCTATGCACCAACATCAGTCTTCCTGCAACGACGCCTCAGAAAAACTTTAAGGCGTGAGCGTTCGCTTGTCTATAATACTATTGGAAGGCTTTTTGTATTATTTCGGGCTCAGTCCAGTTCAGGCAGAGATAGGGGCTCCGTTAGGTAAGCCCCGATTTTCCTTCTTGATATTCTTCGTTAAATGAGGTATCTTTCTTTTACTTTGCATAGGCTGCTATGCTTCGAGCCTATTCTTCAAATATAAAACAACAATCTCTCGCCGTTTTGAAAGCTCTGAGTGTGGAGCTTAAACAGGGCTTAGCAGCTTCCTCACAGTCTGCCCCTTCTGCCTCATAGTCTGTCCCACCTGCGCCAGCCCGGGAGGAAGCTTGCCCCCCCCCCTCTCATCCCTTTGATGCTGCTTCAATGGAAGACCTGGCCACATTAGAGTAGGCCGAGGAAGAACGACCTTCTTCTCCCCATGCTAAATGACAATGCCTCCAGCGCAAAAGGAAGAGGGTTATTCCTGCAGTTCAGGCGTCTCCTCCGCCTCTTCCTTCTGGTTAGTGTTCATCCGCCGCTTCTCCATCTTCCGAAGCCAAGGCTGTTGCTCCCGACCGGGAGATCGCTCTTGGACCAGAGGTTCCCACCATATCGCCCAAAATATCAGCCCCGACACCCGTTCGGGCTCTGTCTCCCGAGCAGGCCCCTCTTCCTGCTCAAGCGTTATCCCCGGAGCATATCCCTTTTTCCGGAATGGACCAGCCCGGGAGTTCTGCAACTTTATCCGCCTCCCTCCCTGTAGCCGCTCCGGCCTCCACTTCTCGAACCCGGGGGAAAATCTCCAAAATGTATGCCTTCACCGCCTCCTGGCGCCTACCCTCCTCCACCGAGCCTGATGACGCCGAAGAAGCTGCGGAAGATGCTCCTTCTGTTGTTGGCTTGGTTTAGTTACAGGGCGAATTAGCCACTTCCTGGAGGTCAGGCAATCGAAGGTTTTGGAACAATCAGTCGATGGAGGGGCTGGACCAAGCCTCTCGCCAGATAATTTCGGTGAGCTCTTCTTTTCCCTGGGCTCTTCCTTTGGAATTCCTTATAACCCCTCCTTTGTTTTATGCAAGCCTGCTCCGCCAGTTTGAGCGTGATCCAATATGCAGTCAATTTACAGAGGGAGCATGAGGTGCTGAAGGCTCGCCTACAAGAATTGGACCTGTCGCTTACACCTCGTGATCCACTCAACCCGACCCCCGGGGACCTGACGGGGTATCTTCGATTGATTGGGGAGTCTGCAGAGTCCGCCCGAAATATCTCCCATGCAGCTTTTGACAAAATAAATACCTTGGAGGCGGCTCTGAAGACAAGCGAGTCCAAGTTAGCTTCTGAGGGGGAGCGGCGTCGCTCGCTCGTGGGGGAATTGGATGAGAAGACCGCCCTGTTGACCATTCTATCCTCTGATCTGAAAAGTCTACAAGAAACTCAAGAGACTCTTCAGAAAAACTTAACAGATGTTCAGGGTCAACTAGCCTCCAGCGCCGACCGAGAACAGGCCATCCAAAGTCGTTGGGAGGCCAGCCAAACTACCATCAAATCACTGCAGACTGATCTTTTGAAGGCTCAGGAGAATGCTTCCCAGAGTCATAAAGATTTGTCTTTGGCCCAAACCGATGCTGAGAAAGTCCAAGTTGAGTTGGCAGATTATCAGGCAGGTGAAGCTGGTCGTCTAAGAGCATATAGGTTATCTTACGTCTCATCCCCTTTCTTTTTAAGGAAGATAGGAGGCTTGAAGAACCTTATGCTATGCTGCGGGGCGGTCGGTGGGGCTCGCCAAATGTTTGAGTAGGGTCTGCTTCACTCCGCCCCTTCAGAAAATTTCTTGGACACTGCTCGCCTGATGAATGAGCTTGCTGCAGGGTCGTATCCTACCTTCAAGGACGACGACGACTTATTTCTCCTCCCCGAGCCTCCTGCTGATACTGAGCTTTGATGTGGCAATGTATGCTGAACATTGATGTAGCAATGTAGCTAAAAGATTGTCGACGATTTTGCATTTCCGAACTTATTATTATGTAGGACCCTTTAACCCTTCTATGATAATGATATGTTATGACATGACTGCTTGTTTTCGAACTCCCCTTAGTTAGTTAATTTCTTATTACTTTGTATGTTTCCCGACCGGTATGGACTGGTTAGCTGACCCCGGCCGGGACTCTCCCGGTCGAGACTCACTTCCTTATCCCGACCTGTTTCACTTTCCTTTCCTCGCTAACCGGCCCGGCTCAGCCACACACCCCAGTCTACTCTTTCCACCTTAATCCAGTACCGGATAATACCAGAGCGGGAAAGCGAGGTTTAAAACCAGAGCGGGAAAGCGAGGATTAAGAGTTCATAAGACACTTATAACTGTCGCATCTTTTCCCGAAATCTATCTCCTCGGACTTCGCGCCGACACTTTTCCAGATATACCCTTGGGCGTTATTTTCAAAGAAAATCCATCGGCCCTCTTTGCTCCCGCCAATTGTTGTGGACCGGTGGATGATAACTGATTAAATTGTCCTTCTGCCCCACGGCTATAAATAATCTCCTCTCGCTTTTGCCTCCAGACTTTTCACGTCTTCTTCTTCCTCCCGCTTGAATCCATTACTACTCATGAATCTCTGTTTTTGTGTCAATAGCTTCCTGCTTGATCTCTTCTCCTTCTTTTTATTTTCTCATGGCATCCTCTTCCTATCTATCTTCTTTGGTGGCAATGTATTTTCCTGGCTCATCCACTTTCGACGAACTAGACCGGGATGATCTGCGATATACCTACGGAGTTGCGGATAACGCACATGTGATCATCCCCACCAGAGTGCACCAATTTTTTGCTCCTCCTGATGGATATTGCACTTTCTTTAAAGAACAATTTATGGGTCGACCTTCGTCTCCCTCTTCACCCCTTCTTTTCTGAAGTGTGCTGCTACTTCAAAATTCCCCTAGGCCAACTGACTCCGAATTCTATAAGGCTCCTCTGCGGATTTGTAGTACTCTGCAACGTATGTGAGCTATCCTGGTCTGCCTCTTTGTTTCACTGCTTCTTCACCCTTCGACAACAGAAAGAAGGTTCATTCCGCTTTCAGCCGCACCTTCGAACTACTTTTTTCTCACCTCTACAGCCTTTTGGAACGGACTGGAGGAGCAAATTCTTCTTCATTCGATTTCCCCATGAGGTAGAGTGGCCCTTGCAATTGCAATCGTCACTTCCCCCGACCCCGCCACCAGGGGATTTTCATCTTGATACTTCCTATATAGAGGCCTCATCTCACTTAGCAGGATGACAACTGAACTTAATGCGCTTATTGTCTGAGGAATTGTTGTCATATTTCCGTCTGAGCTATCTTACTTCTAAAACGCCTCACTCTCTGGGTAAGCTTCTCTTTTGGTTCTTTTATAACTTCATGCATTTTATTTTACCTACTGTAGCCAACCCCGTACTATGTCTTGTGCAGCTGATGTGTTAACCCATGCCTCAGAAGTTCAGCCCCTTCCTATAAGTGATATGGAGATAATGCGGCGCGGTCGAGTTATTTTAGAGAGGAGATCGCTCCCCTACTCGACTTCCACCCAGGTCGGTATGGCTACTTCTGCAAACCCCCGACCCCGTCTTCCCCGCAGAGCCTCATCTGCTGCTCGATCTACCTCCTTTGCTCGTCCCAGGCCTTTGTCTACATCCCGGCCTGGTGCTCCTGTTCATCCCCGACCTGTCGCTACTGTTCATCCCGGGCCTCGCCTACAGCCCGACCTTCCACCCCAATGCCTCTTCAATCAACTAATCCTTTCCGGCCAACTTCTAGCCTTGGCCGCGGCTGCGATTGAAGATCAGCCAACGTAACCCACGCCAGCCCTGCCTTCAGAGAAGTTTCTCAAGTGGCTCGTTGGGCACGTTCTGTAAATGACTGCTCGAGTCGTGATGCCTCCTCTTCTTCTCGGCGTAGGGTTCGACTACCTTCCGAAGATTCTAACTCGGACGATCAGCCCTTGGCTCAGAGACTTCGCCGCAGAGCCCCCGATCCCAGCCGAGACGCGGGCCCTTCCATTGTTCCTCCTTCTCCTCCTATTGCAACCACTACTCCTATCCCAAGCCAGGCAGATGCTCCTTTGGATCCACCCAAGGCTCCGGCCGAGCCTCCGCTAGCTCAACCTTCCACCTCGCAACAGCATCCGAGCACTGAAGCTGGCCCTCACATCGCCCTTCACCAGCTACCTCACCTCCAGAGCCTTCGCATGTGCCCCCTTTAGCTCTGTCTGGCTCAGCTGCTAGGCCTTCTAGCTCAGCTGCTGGGCCTTCACAGCCACCACCACCTGGCCATCACCATTTCCATACCACTGCCCATTCTGAAGCTGGGTTAAGGTCACGACAGGATATTCCCACCAGTTCCTTCACAATGAAAGATCATTTGGCCACTTTATGGGAAGAAAGTATGCAGCAGATGGAACTTTTGCCGCCACCCGCCCAAATGGATAGATTCTCAGAGCTGTATATCAAGGTAAGCTTCCATGACCCCCACAACTATTATCCTCCCCTCTCTTAACAGATATTTCCTTTATGTCCCAGGCTTGTTCAGAGTCCCTGATAATAAATCAATCCTTCCACGCTATTCATTACCAGAATAAGGTGTTGCGGGACATGGTAACAGAATTGGAGGTTCAATTAAATGACCCTGCGCAGGTTAGTCATGCCCTGAGAGCCGAAATAAAGGACCTGACCAGAAAGAAAACCCATCTGGAAGTATCGCTGGCATGGGCTAATCACAAGCTTAAAGGCCTTCAAGAAGAAAAAATCCAGGATGATGTTGTGCACCAGCAACACATGGATCAACAAGCTTTGGTGCATCAACGAGCTCTTGATTAGTTAACCCAGAAACTACGTGCCGCGAAAACTCTAGCATAGGAGCAGAGCAAAAGATTAGAATCCTAGACGGCCCAACTGGCGTCTCAGGTAGCAGAACTTCTGGCCGTTCGGGCTGAACTATTGCAGGCTCGTGCTGATAGATTGTTTGAAGCGATAGAGGGGCGATGAATATCGCGCTTTTTTAAAACTAATCTTTCAAATCAAAGTAGTGCACAGCGGAAAGTAAATATAGACAGTTTGTTTACTTCGTTCGGAGCCTAGCTCGGCTCCTACTCGAAGGCTCGCAGTCCTTGACCGCACCAGTGAGCAAACCACTATAACTCTTCTTTCCGAAATTCTCCGGAAAGAAGCAGATCGTACAATGGAGCAAGATAGTAACACCCTACTATCTTGCTTAAATGAATTACAAATGCAAGCTTAAAATAAATTTTACCGACAACTTAAAATGAAGATATAGCTTAGGTCGGCACTTCCGGATGGTGTAGCTTGCTGCACAGATGAGGACGAGTTTCTTGCAGAGCAGGAATTTTTTATCAGAAAGTTGTTACACTGGCCTCTGTCTTCGAGCCTGATTTTATAGATATACTGGATGTTCGGTCGACCGATCCCACTGTTCGGTCGACCGAACCCGCTCCCTTCCTTCCTGGCTGAAGTTCGAAGCTGGCTCGATCTTTTGCATTTACTGGTCTTTAATGGTTCGGTTGACTGATCCCTTTTTCGGTCGACCGAACAAGCTTTTTCCTTGTTCGTCAGAATTTTTCGTGATCTTGATTTAATGCAGCCTTAATGTTGATTGGATTGGTCGACCGGTCCCTGGGTTCGGTCGAGCGATCAACCCATCTTTCCATTGCTGCTGATCGGTGCTGATAAACTGGCTAGGCTGAGTCATCATGGTTCAGTCAACCAATACAACTTAACCTGCAAGATAGTGTTAGACCAAAATAACCTGTAACACAGATGTTAGACCAAAACAACCTGCAACACAGATGTTATACCTGCAACACAGATATTAGCACAATAGTATAATAATGAGAAATAAAAGAACAGTAGAACTGTTCTTGATCTCAACTTGGAAACCTTCCCGGTTTCTTCAGTTGGATCAGCGACCTAAGGTTGTTCCCTTCGGGAACCCGACCTCACTGTCGCTCCTCCAGTTTATTTACCTCAACCTACCTGCCAAACTTTGATCCTCCAGATCTAGTTTGGACTTTTCACTCAGCCTTGATTGGCTCCCCAGGACTTTTCCTTCGATCTTCGGTCCTCCAGACCTCTCGATCACTCTGCCAAGCTTCGGGTCCCCTCGACCCACTTGGATTTGCACCTGGGTTCCACGATCTGCTAAGATTTCTCCGCTTAGCCTCCAGCTAGGATTTTCCCGGTTGAGTAAACATCTTGCACACTCAGTTACCTTGTTAGATCATAACAAGACTTAACTTGAACCTTTGACAATATCAAAACTCAGGTTTGATTTTGGTGCAGCTTGCACCAACAATCTCCCCCTTTTTGATGTTTGGCAACCAAGGTTCAAAGTTAAGTTAAAAATAAGCAACAAGTAAATAAACAAGCAATTATTCTCCCCCTGAGTTGAATAACTCCCCCTAAATTCACTATCTCTCCCCCTTTGACACACATAAAAAATAGGGGCAGAAAAAAAACAAGTAAATTTTGAATAGAATAATCAAAGAATTTAAATATAATACTAAGTGTGATTAAAATTTTGAAAAACATTACTAAAAATTTACTAAGCCAAGAAATATTTTGAAAATATCTAAAAATTATATGTTGAAAAGAAGAAAATTTGAAAGATATTAAAATATTTGAAATTTTATATTTTGAAAAGAATAAATTTTGAACAACATTTTGAAAAATTATATTTTGAATTTTGAAAAATATTTTGAAAAAGTATTTTGAAAAGAATGAATTTTGAAAAACATTTTAAAAAACTTTCGAATTTAGAAAACATTTTGAAAATACTATTTTAACAAAAATATTTTGAAAAGAATGAATTTTGCAAAGAATGAATATTAAAAAATATTTTGAAATTTTTTTTTTTTGAAAAGAATGAATTCTAAAATATTTTGAAAATAATTTGATCACTAAGTAAAAATAATATAAGCTTAAAAAATCTTGTTTTGAAGCTCCCCCTAAAATTGACAAATTCCTATAAGTCCAAGCATGGGTATAGAAAAACTAAGGAAAAATTGTCCTTATGATGAAATATCCAACCTTTGTTCAAGGCTAACTACCACAAGATAGTAGCAAATGACTTAGGTTGGTCAATTTGAGTATTTAGTACTAACCAGGTTTTTACTAGCTAGTTAACTCAAATTGATCAATATATGTTGTTTAAAGCCCAGATTTATAGCGATGCACTGACATAAGCATCTGAAATCTAGGGCTAAGCCCTAAGCATCTCACCCATTCTAAGTTTACAAACAAGGGATCCTACTGTGCTTGTGAGATGCTGGCTCCTAGAACTATAGGATCATGCAATTCTATGGTAAGACCTAGGCTATTCCAGAAAATGAAAAATAATTTCAAAGAATTTTGAAACAAAAATTTGAAATGGGGATTTTTACAAAAATAAATTTGAAAAATAAACTAAGTAGTAATTTTCAAAATCAAAGAACCTATTCTACAAAACATAACCCTAATTGTCTTCTTAGATTACTAAATTCTGTTTCAGGTAAAGGTTTAGTAAAAATGTCTGCCAAGTTAGATTTGGATTCAATATAATTAAGTTTGATATTCCCTTTAGACACATGATCTCTAATGAAGTGATGCTTAACCTCTATATGTTTAGTTCTAGAGTGATGTACTGGATTTTTAGTAAGATTTATAGAACTTATATTATCAATGTAGGTTTTTACATTTTTATAATCTAGATTAAAATCTTTTAATGTATGAGACATCCATAACAATTGGGCTACACATTCACCCATTGCTATGTATTCGGCTTCAGTGGTAGATAAGGCAACACATTGTTGCTTATGACTAAACAAACTAACTAAAGATGAATCTAATAGTTGACAACCTCCACTTGTACTCTTCCTATCTAACTTACACCCAGCATAATCCGAATTCGAGTATCCGACTAAGTCAAAATGTGAGGTTCTTGGGTACCAAATTCCTACATTAATAGTGCCTTTTAAATATTTAATAATTCTTTTAACCAGTGAAAGATGTGTCTCTTTTGCACAAGTCTGATATCGGGCACACATACTAACTGCAAATAAAATGTCAGGTTGGCTTGCAGTTAGATAAAGTAAACTCCCTATCATGCTTCTGTAATACTTTAAGTCAACAGGTATACCATTTTCATCACTATCAAGGGTTAGATTACTTGCCATTGGTGTTTTAAGCCCTTTAGGGTTTTCCATACCAAATTTTTTAAGAAGTTCTTTTGTGTACATTGTTTGATGTACATAATTACCATCCTTAGTTTGTTTAATTTGGAGACCTAAGAAATAATTTAATTCACCAACCAAACTCATTTCAAATTCATTTTCCATTAAGGTCACAAATTCTTTTAAAAATTTTGAATTGGTTGAACCAAATACAATATCGTCTACATAAACTTGGGTTATAAAAATGTCTGAATTAAAGGTTTTAATAAAAAGTGTAGGATCAATTTGGCCTTCTTTAAAACCCTTTGATTTTAGAAAACTAGACAGACATTCATACCAAGCCCTAGGTGCTTGTTTTAATCCATATAAAGCTTTTTTTAGTTTAAAGACATAGGTTGGATTTTCTAGATCTTCAAAACCGGGTGGTTGACTAACGTAGACTTCCTCCTTAATAAGGTCATTTAGAAAAGCGGATTTAACATCCATTTGGTACAACTTGAACCCTTTAAATGCAGCATAGGCTAGCAACATTCTAATTGAATCAAGTCTAGCTACCGAAGCATAAGTCTCGTCGTAATCTAGTCCTTCGACTTGACTAAACCCTTTCGCTACTAAACGAGCTTTATTTCTTAAAATATTACCTTGATCATCTAATTTGTTTCTAAACACCCATTTAGTATCAATGACCGTCTTATTTATTGGTGGAAATACTAAGTCCCAAACCTGATTTCGTTCAAATTGGTTTAACTCTTCTTGCATTGCAATTACCCAGTCAGGTTCTATTAATGCATCATTTATATTTTTAGGTTCAATTTTAGATATTAATGCTATTTGACTTAGATTTCTAAAAGCAGATCTTGTTTGAACCCTTAATTCAGGATTTCCTATGATTTGGTTGACTGGATGGTGAGGGTTAGATTTTAATATTTTTGAATTTTCAGATTCTTTAAGGTTGGTTAATTCTTCATCTTCTTCTTGATTAGCATTTGAATGAGGTTGAGTAATAGAAACTTTATTAATTTCATTAAATGTTACATTTGGCGTTTCCTCAATTTTCAAAGTAGATTTATTATAAACTCTATAAGCCCTACTTGTAGATGAATATCCTAGAAAAATTCCTAGGTTAGTTTTTGAAGTGAATTTGCCTAAGTGATCTTTAAGATTTAAAATATGAATATTACAACCAAAAACTTTAAAATATTTAATGTTAGGAATTTTGTTAAAATAAATTTCATAAGATGTTTTATTTTGAGCTTTATTAATTATAATTCGATTTTGAACATAACAAGTTGTGTTAACAGCTTCAGCCCAAAAGTATTTCGGTGTATTGTATTCATTTAACATTGTTCGGGCAGCTTCTTGTAAGGTTCTATTTTTACATTCTACTAAGTCATTTTGTTGTGGAGTTTTAGGGCATGAAAACTCATGGTGATAACCATTTTCTAAACAAAAATTATTAAAATTTTGATTTTTGAATTCGCCTCCATTATCACTTCTTATTTTTTTTATTTTAATATCTCTATCATTTTCTACTTGTGTACAGAAATGCTTAAATATTTCAAAGGTTTCATTTTTATTAGATAAAAATTTTACCCAAGTATATCTAGAGTAGTCATCAATGATTACTAAGCAATATAGATTTCCATTCAAAGATTTTATTCCATGAGAATCAAATAAATCCAAATGTATTAGTTCAAGTATTTTATTCGTTCTATTTTGATTTGTAAGTTTATGAGTTGATTTAATTTGTTTACCCTGTTGACAAGAATTACAAAATTTATTTAAAGAATTTCCTAATTTTGGCAACCCTTTAACTAAACCATTTTTGCTTAATTTTAATAAATTTCTAAGGTGAGTATGAGCTAATCTCCTATGCCATAACCAAGTTTCATCATTATTTGCTAGAAGACATTTAGATATTGTCTTAGGTAGATGAATGGAGTATATATTTTTATCTCTAAAGCCTTTCAGTAAAATATTAGTTGAGTCATTGTAACTTATTAAGCATTCAGAAGACAAAAATTGAACCTTAAATCCTGAATCACAGAGTTGACTTATACTAAGTAAATTATAATCAAAATGTTCAACAAGTAAAACCTTTTCAATTGAAATGTTTGATTGTAATTGAATTTCACCTGTACCAATTACCTTTAACTTGCCATTGTTTCCAAAGGCAATGGACCCTAAATTTTTGAATTCAATGTTGGTAAATTTGTACTGATCCCCAATCATGTGTCTGGAGCAGCCGCTGTCCAAGATCCATTTATCCAGAGCTTTGGATTCCTACAAAATGTAGGATTAAACCAAAGTTTGGTTAAAAAAAAAGGATCAAGTTGTTGAGTTATAATTTTAACTAGATTAATGAGTTTAAGTTTAAGTTTTAAACTAAATTTTAAGTTTGAAAAATAGTTGTGAGTTAAGTTTTAATAGTTTTTAATTAAGTTGTAAAATAATTTTAATTAAGTTTTTTTTTTAAAAAATAATTTTTAAAATAGTATTAAGTAATTTTAATTAAGTTTTTAAAATACTTTTTTTTAAAAATGGTTTAAGTAATTTTAATTAAGTTTTTCTTAAATAGTTTTTAAGTAACTTTAATTAAGTTTTTAAAATATGTTTTTAAAATGGTTTAAGTAATTTTAATTAAGTTTTTTAAAATACTTTTTAAAATAGTTTTAAGTAATTTTAATTAAGTTTTTTAAAATGATTTTTTTTAAAATAAATGGTTTAAGTAATTTTAATTAAGTTTTTTTAAAATAATTTTTAAAATAGTTTTAAGTACCTTTAATTAAGTTTTTAATTAAATTTTAAAATAATTTTAATTGAGTTTTTAAAATTATTTTAATTAAGTTTTAAAATAATTTTAAAATAGTTTTAAATAATTTTAATTAACTTTTTAAAATAATTTTTTTTAAAAATAGCTTTAACTGGTTTTAATTAAGTTTTAAAATAATTTTTTTAAAATAGTTTTAAATGATTTTAATTAAGTTTTTAAAAATAGTTTTAAGTAATTTTAATTAAGTTTTTTTAAAATAATTTTTTAAAATAGTTTTAAGTAATTTTAATTAAGTTTTTTAAAATGATTTTTTTTAAAAAAAAATAGTTTTTAAGTAACTTTAATTAAGTTTTTAAAATAAATTTTAAAATAGTTTTAAGTAATTTTAATTAATTTTTTAAAATAATTTTTTTAAAAAATAGTTTTAAGTAATTTTAATTAAGTTTTTTAAAATATATATATTTTTTAATAATTTTAAAAAGTTTTAAAATAAGTTTTAATTTGAATTAATTAGATTCGAATTAGATTTGAATTAGATTTCAATTAATTTTGAATTTATTGAAAGAGGTTATTGAACCCATGTTAGATTCAAACTTAGCTTTGGGTTAATCAAGCAGGCGTCCTAAGGATAAGCTTTCAGTTCAGTGACGAGGCATACGACCTACTTGAATATCATTAGACCACTTGCTGAAGGCTTTCCAAACTGTTCCCGCTCAAAAAACTTAATACTAAATTTTGGTCTAATTAGCCCATGTTTGACTGGGGTAGCTTCGGTCAGATCCACTAAGTCTAGTGCACCAGGTAGAATTCCATATTCAGCCTAGACATGCCTTCGACAAAGTTTCCTTGACGTACTATCATCCCAATCCATTCCGGTGCTATGTTGTAGGGTTTGGTAAACCTTTTTTATCTAACCGTTCTAAGCAGAAAAATAATCCTAAACCTAAGTATTGAGTTTGGTTTAATCAAGTTGGTTGGATTGTTTTTCTATTTACTCCCCCTGAGTCATAGCTTAGATAAGGTCTATCTAAGTAATGGATTTGACTCTTAGGGACCAAGTAGTGGTTTGGTTAACTGTTTTGTTTGAACCCATGCTTGGACTTGACTTCTAGCATTTTGACTGATTAGAGACATGTATGATTTGTTTGTTTTGTTTAGTTTATAGCCAAGCCCCGATTTGTTGTACACGGCTTGTTGCGATCCAAGTACCATATTTAGACACTTGGATCCCATTTCAAACCTTTCAAAAGTTTTCTTGAGTCACTTGACTTGACATTTCAAATCAGAATTTTCTTCCTCAAGTTTTTCAACTTGAGTCGAAGTTCCGACTTGAACTTGGTTAGTTGAGTCACTCAAGTTAACTTGTTGCTTAAGGTGGTCTATTTCCTTAAGTAACAAGTCATTTTGTTTTTCTGATTTTGCTAGTTTTTTAAACAAACATTTAACTACTTTAAGAAAATTAGACTTGGAATAAATCGTTACCATATTTGGATCTTCCGATCCGGGGCTTCTCTCGGAATCGAGGTCGATCTCGGACTCGTTACTGTGCGGAAAGCTGGGCTAATTAAAATTTTAGTCTACTAATGATGGATCCAACTGCTAAGAAAGGTCTAAAGACCTTCCTTGCTGGTGTACAGACCTGCCGACCGATCCAGCACGATACAGTAGCGTTCCAGGGGTTTCGGGTGCCTGGATCGGTCGGCCGACCGATCCAGCCACACCTGGATCGGTCTGCCGACCGATCCAGCCACACATGGATCGGTCTGCCCGACCGATCCAGTTGGGAACCGAATGCCCAATTGCTTCGATCGATCTGCGGATCGATCGGCAGGTCTGTACACCAGCAAGGAAGGTCTTTAGACCTTTCTTAGCAGTTGGATCCGTCATTAGTAGACTAAAATTTTAATTAGCCCAGCTTTCTGCACAGTATAGTTTAGCATAATTGTAGCGACCGGCCTTACAGCCAGTACCCAGAAGGTGGGTCGTTACAGAGTGGTATCAGAGCAAAGTTCCATACTTCCTACACACACATCAGCATTGAACCTGCAGCTTCCAAGTAAGAATACCTCTACTTAATTTATGCTCCTTGTTTTGTTATTACAGTTCATGTTTATATGCCTACTGCTTGTTAATATGTGATAGTTTTTAAACATGATATCAGTAGTTATATAACAGTGATTACATTAGTTATGTTATGTTCTCTATGTCTTTAGAAATGACACGAGGATGCCCAGCTAGAAGGGCACTAGCTACTGAGCCCCAGCAAGAGGCAGGCAGTTCAGTGCCTCCTCCCGACCTTACAGCATTAGTGGCTCAGTTACAGCAGCAGCTAGCTGAACAGCAACAGGAAATAGCCACCTTAAAGGCCAATCAGCAGAATACCCCCACAGTCACCCCGGAACCGAATCTGACAACTCCAGAAGTCTTAGAGGTTCCACCAGCTCAGCACCAGTACCAGCACCAGCAGTCCCAGCAGCTGAGCTAAGAAAGGAAGCCTATCTGATCCAGTGGCAACAAGTCAAGCCAGAGAACTTCTCAGGCACTAGTGAACCATGGGATGCACAAGACTGGTTCAAAACACTGGAGAGCACGATGGAGCTTCTGGACTGGCCAGAACACGAGAAGGTGAAGTGTGCCTCCTTCTGCCTGACAGGAGACGCATGCATGTGGTGGGAAAGAATCAGAACGAAGCACCCAGTGAACCAGATGTCATGGGCTGACTTCGAGAGGGAATTCTTCGAGGAGTTCTTTCACATACGGGTCACAAACCGCCACTACGACGAGTTCACTGAGTTTCGTCAGGGCAACCTTTCAGTTGAGGAAGCCGTGAAGAAATTCAACAGGTTGGCTCGTCTATGCCCAGAGCTAGTCAGCACAGAGAAGGAACGAATCCGGTTGATGCTCAAGATGCTGAGGCCAGAGATAGCAGTGAACGTGGCTGGTGGCATACATAGGCCACAAACCACAGAGGAGTGTCACGCTCCGCAAGTGTACGGAAATGTCGCAAGTAATATAAAAGATTATCGTATCCACAGGGACTGGAATAAGCACTAGAAATGTCTCAATGCGAATTAGCTAAACAACTATCCAATCGTTTCAAATGCAAAGTGAAGGTAAACAAATCTAATATTATAGATCAACAAACAAGAGTTTAGTGTTTTGGGTTATGATAAGGGAGATTCTAGGAGTTTCGGTTTCTTTGTAAGATTTCTTGAATGTAAATGGTTCACCAATTCTTATCCCTCAATTGCCAAACTCTTGTAGAAAGTTGCCGGTTCTCTCTTGCAATAGATAACCGGCTAAGGACTGAGAAATGTATCTAAACATGATCAATTAGACGTGAACCTACGTTGTCCTTACACAGAAGCGCACCTATTACTATGCCTTCCTCGGATATCAACATAGAAGCCCACAACTTATTAATCTATCAAGATACAAGAAACTAATCACAAAATCCATCCTACTCTCTTGAATATTCCTATTTCCTCTTCAAGATTATCTCTCAAACGTCCTTACACGGGCTTGCACCTGTCACGTGGATTCCTCGGATGATCGAGTGAGAGTTTATCTTTACAAAGTCCACAAGAAATCCAAACAATCAATCAAGAATGAGAATTAAGCACAAATCATCATTACTCACTCAAGATCTAATTGATACAAGCAAGACAATGTCATTGAAACAAGAAAATGGCAAATCCACAAGAGATTACATCAATCCATCATACAAATACTCCCTTAATCCTAGAATACAAGATCTACTCCATGAATCGAGGAAGAATATCCGAAGAAATGAAGATTACAAGCATTTCTTAAATCCCCAATCCAAGAAACCAAGAAAAGGGGGAAAGAGAAAACTTATCTACGGAGAAACCTCGTCTTCGGATCCAATCCTCGCTCCGGAGTCGAAATCGTCAAGAACTCCCTTAGAATCGCCCAGAAATCCTCCCAAGAGTGGGAGGAAACCACCAAATCTTGCCTTCTCCCAAAGGGGGAGATCCCCTTCAATTCATGAAGGAGGGTTTAAATAGAGGAGGGAATCGGGCGCCACACGTGACACGGCAGTGTGAGATTCACACGGCCATGTCCAGTCCTTCTCTGCCAAAGCTGCATGGCCATGTGACTCCACCTGGAAATGCTACACGCCGTGTGGTGCACACGGCCACAACCGCTTGCTCGGAAACCTCACACTGTAGATCCACACGCCATGTAAGGCTTCTGGTTGGCTTAATCTTGACACGTGTGAGGTTCACACGCCATGTCATCTTCCTCTGTTGGTGCCAAACCCACACCCACCCGAGCAGTGCAGGGCCGTGTGAGGTACACTGCCTGGTGACTTCTCCCTTTGTTTCCTCCAAGGCTTGCCCAAAGATGTAGATTCTTCACCAAATCGACTCCTGTGTACAAAAATGCACAAAAGCAGATCTCGAACCAAAAGAGTAAATATGCTAAAAGGAAAGCTGGAAGTATAAAAATGCATAGATCAAGCATGCTCAAAGTATGTAAATGTGCGTAAAACATGCATAAAAGAGTATATAATCTACGCACATCACCAGCCGCTTAAACCTTTGCTTGTCCTCAAGCAAAATGCCGCAGTCTAAATTCATATGTTCTACAACACATTCATAAAACCTAGTGCACTTTCCTAACTCTATCAAAAAGTTTCATTAACAAGCATGATCATAGAAACAAGTAAAGTATGGTTCAAGAATAAGAATCTTGTGCACAGTGTAAAAGTAACTCAACACTCTTCAAGTTTCAATCCATGTCCTAGTCAAGTCGTCATCAAATTTGAATTCCTAGTGTTTCCAGTGAAAGAGAAGTAACCAGTGATAGGCACTTACTCACCATTCACTTGGTTCATATTTCTCAACTAACCCAAGGTCTCAAAGGTGTGCTCAATCTCAAGGGAAGCTAAGCAGTCATTTCCCCAGTAACCTAACTCGGTCTCAAAGAGGTGACTTGCTAGATTCCACTCATGACAACTATTTTTTATATCCCTTATTTTTTTTTATTTTTATTTTTTATAAGTGTTTGCATTGTGAAAAAACTTATTCACAAATGTAATTTTTAGCACACATGTTGGGATATTTTGATTTTTCCAAATGAGCTTTAATGATTTGAGCCTCATCCAGTAACCAAAATGAAAGTTGATAAATCACCATGGAAACCAAGTACTAAGCAAACAAGATGAATCATGACTATTTCAATGACATCAACTATTCAAGCATCAAGCACAAGTGTAGTGAAGATAAAATCCTTAAGGTTGAACCAAAACTAAAACTCATCACCATAAGATTCTCAGCTTATTAATGCTTCCCAAGATAGAAAAAAGAACTACACAAAGTTTACTACTAGCATCATTCGAACACCATGAATCAAGACAATGATCGTGCTAACATTTCACTTGAATCCAAGAAAGCATATAAGTGAAGATTGATGTTCTCAATTTTTTTTTTTTTTTGCCATGATTATTTCAAAAACAAGCAAAATAAAGCAACAAGAACCAACATGTATAACTAACAAAAACTAAAAACTGAAAATGAAAACCAAACTAAACAATACATGACACCCCCCCAGACTTAAACTTTTCATCGTCCCGATGAAATCAATATGGTGGAGGAGGTGGAGGTGGACGAGGGAAAGGAGGTCTACGACGTGGTTGGCCAATAGGAAAACTAGGAAAACCTGGAATCTCACCCAAAGATCTATGATACTCATATAAAGCATCTACTTGTTGGCTAGTAAGCATCATGCTCTGCAAAAATCTCTCATCCTAGTCTGATCAGTATCATAATCCTGCACAAACTCAGCCACTTGACCTTGAAAATTCCTCGTAAACTGAAAATGATTTTGTACCTCCCTAAACTGATCATCAGATAAAGAGAAGCGCCCCTCCAACATTTTTCGTTGGGAATCTTGCTTCTCATGAAGTGATTCTAGAGACGTACGAAAATCTGAAAAATCAAACCTAGAAGATCCCGTGCCATATGCAAAAGAATGCCTAGCGGGCTCCATAAAACTAGAAGGTTGCGGGTGTCCATATGACGAGGGCTCATGATGTGGCTCAGTGTCTCCAGGTATAGAGGGGTTATCCTCAAAATCTAATTCAGAAATTAACCAATTAGCCGGGTTACGAATAGTAGTTCGTTCAGGAAAAGGAAGGGGTAAAGGAGAACCACTCCTCCTAGGAAACGCGAAACCATTCTCATTCCGAACGATCATTTTCATAGCAAGACATGCATCAATGTCAATCATGTCATTACCATGAATTATTTCCAACCCATCAACATCAAGATTTAAATTACAAGCTATTCGGGTAATCAAACCACCAAAAATAATTGATCCCGATGATGCCCTGGCAGATCTTAATAAGGTTTGAACAAAATGAAAACCAGAATCAAATTCAACCTTATAAAGCATAGCCCATAAAGCATAAAGCTCTATCTTTTTAACCACCACATCACTCTCTCCCCTACCAAAAATAGTTTTACCCATGACTCTATGTAGATACCTAAAGATGGGGTTTTGCATATGGGAGGCCTTAGCTCTTGAAGGCTCATAAGGTTGATCTAACCCAGTTATTACATTCCAAAAATGATTCCAATTAAACCTTGGATCAAACCTACGAGGGCTACCGGTGGTTAATCCAAAACAAGAATTAAAGTCACTAAATGCCCATAGAAATTCTTGATTCATTAGTCTAAAAGAGATTTTTCCAAAATAATCATCTTCATTAGTAAAATGGACATCCAATGAACTCAAAAATTCCAAAACAAGACGAGGATATGTAGGCAAATGGGTGTACATAATATCACTCCAATCCAAAAATCCAATCATCAAATCTACATCTTCCCTAATTCCAAGCATATCAAGAACAATTGGGTCCATATATCTAGTACACGCTATCTTTCTATTGACAAGAATTGCAAATCTAGTTACTTGATCATCATTTTTAAACACAATATTGAATTCATTGTCATTACCTTCGTTGCGTGAAGTCCTTTTGCCTTTGCCCTTCACTGGTTGTTTTCCTTTGTCCCTTGATGGCTCCTTCTCTTTGTCTCCACTGGATCCACCACCTCCTTTGCGAAGTTTCTTCAAAATATTGGACATCTTGATGAGTTTAGATAGGGGAAGAATTATCTAGAGTTGAAAAAATGGAACTCAAAGAACACAGATCTTAGGTTAGGAGAACAAAAAGTCCAAGTCTTAGAAAGGAGGAGAATCGGATCTAAGAGATCTTGAGAGATTAGAGAGGAGTTTTTAAGAGATCGGGAGAGAAAGATATGTTTTGGAGAGTTGGGGGTGTGCGGAACACGGCCAAGATCTGGCCGTGTAAGGTAGAAAGAAGACTTTAATAACTCTCCTACACGGGCCGTGCAGATCCACACGGCCTCCCCCTCTTCCCTCTCTGGATTCTTCGCACGGCCGTGTCTGGGACACGGCCTCTCCATCCTTCTTCTCGGGATCCTTTACACGGTCGTGTCTGGGACACGGCCTATACCTTTTTCTCCTCGGGAGATCCCAAACGGCCGTGTCTGGATGACACGGCCCAAGCACTTCCCTTCTCTGCAACTTTTACCTGGCCGTGTATAGCACACGGTCTAGCTCTGTTTTGCACCTAACCTGAAAACAAAATCAAAAGAACGCATCAAACTAAAAGAAATTAAAATACAAATCAAAACTAACTAAAAGAACCCTTGGGTTTCCTCCCAAGAAGCGCTTGTTTAAGGTCTTTAGCTCGACCAAACTTGATCATTCACTTCTTTTCCTCGCCCTTGGAGGACAGATATACTTTTCGTTTTTGTTGGGAGATCTTCTCCCAACATCTTCCACCACATTGTCTCCTTCGTTTGGTGGCCTTCCATGAGGATGGAAATTCCATTCCTCAAGTTTATAAATGCTTGTCCTGCTACAAGCATTTAAAAGAGACGAGACATGGTTAGAGATATTAGATAGATCATATTCCAACCTTTCCTTACCAATTACCAAAGAAAGCTTATGATTTTTTACATCAATTATAGCTCCATCTGTAGCGAGGAAAGGTCTTCCTAATATGATAGGAATCCTGGGGTCCTCTTCCATGTCCAACACGACAAAATCTGTGGGAATAACATTCCCATCCACCTCTACTGGCACATCTTCTATAATACCCAAAGGGTACCTGCAGGAATGATCAGCAAGTTGAAGTGCCATAGTAGTAAGTTTAATGTTTTTGAGACCTAATTTATTACAAATTGAATAGGGAATGAGGCTAACACTTGCCCCCAAATCACAAAAAGCTTTTTCAAAAAATTCTTTTCCTATGTTGCAAGGAATATAAAAGCTCCCTGGGTCCTTTAGTTTTGGGGAAGTGTTCTTCTCCAAAATAGCACTACATTCCTCACTAAGCGCAATTGTCTCAACCTCTCCCCTTCTTCTCTTGTTTGACATGAGATCCTTCAGGAATTTGGCAAATCTAGGCATTTGAAGAATAGCATCAATAAGAGGTACCTCTACACAAATTTCCTTAACTTTTTCTAAAAACTTGCCAAATTCTTCATCTTTCTTGAGCATTGTAAGTCTCTGAGGAAAAGGGACAGCTTTGCTCTAATGGTTCAGTGGAAGAGTCTCTTCAACCTCAATGGTACTCTCCTCATTAGCTTGAATTTGATTTGGTATAAGAGGAGAGAGCTCTTCTTCTTTTTGTATCCCTTTTGAAGCGGTCACTTGGGAGTCTCCCAAGATCCGTCCGCTCCTAAGCTCAATTCTATTGCAATGCTCCATAGGATTCACATCAGGTTTTCCAGGAAGTTGTCCTGGTGATCTGGATGATGAGGAAGCTAGTTGGGCAATTTGACTATCCTGGATCTTTTGATGCTTATCAAAATTATCCATTCTCTGAATGAGCTTTGCTATATCTTGCTTCATTTCATTCTGACTTGAGATAATTTCTTCAAGCATCTTTTCAATATTTGACTTTGGTAAGCCTTGAGAAGACAGATGTTGAAAATTTTGTTGCCCAGCTTGAAAATTTGGTCTTACCCCCATAGATGGTCCTTGATCTTGATTATTTCTGTAAGAAAAATTGGGATGGCTCTTCCATCCAGGGTTATAAGTATTTGAGTATGGGTTATTCTGCCTTTGATTGTAACTCACGATTGCATCACATTGTTCCAGTTGATTGATTTGTGCAGTGATAGCTCCCAATGGACATGAGTCATTTGAGTGCTCTGAACTCCCACATACTTCGCAAGATGTACTAATAGCATTGACTATATTAGCACTAGTCCCCATATTTTCAAATTTCTTTGTAAGAGCGTCCAATTTTGCAGACAAAAGAGTGACTGCATCTACATCAAACTTCCCTGATGCTTTAATTGTTGGGTTTACAGAAGAATAGCCACCACTTCTTTCATTTGCCCATTGATGATGATTTTGTGCTACACTATCAATAATTTCTTCAGCTTCATCTAAACTTTTATTCATAAGTGCCCCTCCAGCAGCTGAATCAAGGGACACTTTGGTATGATAGTTGATACCATTGTAAAAAGTGTGCAACACTAACCATCTTTCCAACCCATGATGTGGGCATTGTCTGAGCATACTATTATATCTATCCCATGCTTCAAAAAGAGATTCTGAGTCAGGTTGCTTGAAGCTTGCAATTAAATTCCTCATATGAGCTGTTTTGCTTGGTGGATAGAATTTATCAAGAAATTGTTGCTCACACTGCTCCCAAGTGGTGATGCTATTAGGGGCCAAAGAATTCAGCCATTGCTTTTCCCTATCTCTTAAGGAAAACCCAAATAATAACAATCTAACTGCTTCTGAAGGAACTCCATTCATTTTCATGGTACCACATATTTCATAAAAGACCTCTAAGTGTTGATTGGGGTCTTCATGAGGTCCTCCACCAAATTGGTTCTCTTGCATAAGATATATAATTTGAGTGATTATTAGCTTCCACTGGAGGTCTTGAAATACTAGATCGAAAACCTCTTGCATAAGGTGCTGCATAATCCTTGAGTGGTCTATTCGCCATGTTCAAATGTTCATGTTCTTCAATTTGCCTTTGCAGAATTCTTCTTTTATGGAAAATTCTGTCAATCTCAGGGTCAAAAGGAAAGAATTCCCCTGCAAAGTTAGATCTTCGCATACACAAGAACAAGATAGCAAATGACAATTCAACAGAAAAAGAAAAATAAGAGAATCAAAAATACAGAATTGAAATTGTACAAAAAGAATTAACAAGAAGTAAGAGTTATACAAGAAAATAAAAATAGAAATTTAATGATTAGTTACAACTATGCAATATGAAAGGAAAACAAATGTTATGTTTAGTCTAACTCAATTGATAATTTCTAATGTTATAGCGCAGTCCCCGGCAACGGCGCCAAAAACTTGTCACGCTCCGCAAGTGTACGGAAATGTCGCAAGTAATATAAAAGATTATCGTATCCACATGGACTGGAATAAGCACTAGAAATGTCTCAATGCGAATTAGCTAAACAACTATCCAATCGTTTCAAATGCAAAGTGAAGGTAAACAAATCTAATATTATAGATCAACAAACAAGAGTTTAGTGTTTTGGGTTATGATAAGGGAGATTCTAGGAGTTTCGGTTTCTTTGTAAGATTTCTTGAATGTAAATGGTTCACCAATTCATATCCCTCAATTGCCAAACTCTTGTAGAAAGTTGCCGGTTCTCTCTTGCAATAGATAACCGGCTAAGGACTGAGAAATGTATCTAAACATGATCAATTAGACGTGAACCTACGTTGTCCTTACACAGAAGCGCACCTATTACTATGCCTTCCTCGGATATCAACATAGAAGCCCACAACTTATTAATCTATCAAGATACAAGAAACTAATCACAAAATCCATCCTACTCTCTTGAATATTCCTATTTCCTCTTCAAGATTATCTCTCAAACGTCCTTACACGGGCTTGCACCTGTCACGTGGATCCCTCGGATGATCGAGTGAGAGTTTATCTTTACAAAGTCCACAAGAAATCCAAACAATCAATCAAGAATGAGAATTAAGCACAAATCATCATTACTCACTCAAGATCTAATTGATACAAGCAAGACAATGTCATTGAAACAAGAAAATGGCAAATCCACAAGAGATTACATCAATCCATCATACAAATACTCCCTTAATCCTAGAATACAAGATCTACTCCATGAATCGAGGAAGAATATCCGAAGAAATGAAGATTACAAGCATTTCTTAAATCCCCAATCCAAGAAACCAAGAAAAGGGGGAAAGAGAAAACTTATCTACGGAGAAACCTCGTCTTCGGATCCAATCCTCGCTCCGGAGTCGAAATCGTCAAGAACTCCCTTAAAATCGCCCAGAAATCCTCCCAAGAGTGGGAGGAAACTACCAAATCTTGCCTTCTCCCAAAGGGGGAGAGATCCCCTTTCAATTCATGAAGGAGGGTTTAAATAGAGGAGGGAATCGGGCGCCACACGGCCCCGTGACACGGCCG
Organism: Zingiber officinale; assembly: GCF_018446385.1. Lineage (NCBI taxonomy): Eukaryota > Viridiplantae > Streptophyta > Magnoliopsida > Zingiberales > Zingiberaceae > Zingiber > Zingiber officinale. The sequence continues at coordinate 23,410,051 of NC_055989.1, forward strand.
TGTGAGATTCACACGGCCATGTCCAGTTCCTTCTCTGCCAAAGCTGCACGGCCGTGTGACTCGCACGGCCAGGACCCCTTCTGCTCTCTGGAAATGCTACACGGTCGTGTGGTGCACACGGCCACAACCTGCTTGCTTTCTCACACTACTGTAGATCCACACGCCATGTAAGGCTTCGCTCGTTGGCTTCACTTGACACGACTGCAGTGAGGTTCACACGGCCATGTCATCTTCCTCTTCTGTTGGTGCCAAACTCCACACGACCCGAGCTCCATACCAGTGCAGGGCCGTGTGAGGTACACGGCCTGGTGACTTCTCCCTTTGTTTCCTCCAAGGCTTGCCCAAAGATGTAGATTTTTCACCAAATCGACTCCTGTGTACAAAAAATGCACAAAAAGAAGATCTCCAAACCAAAAGAGTAAATATGCTAAAAGGAAAGCTGGAAGTATAAAAATGTATAGATCAAGCATGCTCAAAGTATGTAAATGTGCGTAAAAACATGCATAAAAGAGTATATAATCTACGCACATCAAGGAGTTAGTGAGCAGTGCCTTGACCACAGAGCATTACCAGAACAGCATAAAGCAGCAGAAGCAGGTCTCCTCAGAGTCCAAAGGCCAAGGAAACCCTCACACTCAAAAACAGCAAGGCCACAGCTCTAACTGGAAAGGGAACTCCAACAGCAAGCGCAAATCAGGGAGTGACCCAAAGGAAGGACCATCTAGCAAGCGACCCAGTTATCCAAAGTGTGCTACTTGTGGGAAATTTCACACAGGGGTTTGTCGCAAGGGCACACGAGGATGCTTTGAATGTGGACAAGAAGGGCACATGGCCAAGCAGTGCCCGAACAAGACCGGTCTTCCTCAGCCACTGCAGATTCAGTATGCAGGCCAGCCAGCTCAGTTATATCAGATGCAGGCCGCTCTAGAAGGTCCTCTTATCAGCCAGGGCAGATTAGAAGCCCCTCCGGCTATGGTGAATGCTAGGATCTACTCACTCACCAGAGAGGATGTAGCCAATGCCTCGACAGTTGTCACAGGTCAGATTAGCATTTTTCAGTATAGTGCTACTGTTCTATTTGATACTGGGGCAACCCATTCATATATAGACAGGGTGTTCTCCGAAAAATTAGAAATACCCTCCGAGGTACTCAGTGGTCAGTTTTTGACGGCACTACCTTCAGGAGAGATCATGGCATCCACGCACTGGCTCAGAGCAGTGCCGGTCATTATAGCAGATAGGGAACTCTTTTGTGATCTGATCCTGCTGGAAATGACTGACTACGACGTCATCCTTGGAATGGACTTCTTGATCAGATACGGTGCTTCCATAGAGTGCCGTAAACAGAAATTCGTATTCCAACCCGAAGCAGAAGCACAGTTCGAGTACATCGGAGAACCAAAGAGAAAAGCCAGAAAATTTCTCTCAGCTATGAAGGCACAGAAGTTGATGGATTCGGGATGTACGGGGTACTTAGCACATGTAGTCAATACCAGCCAGGACAAGGACCAACAGCTAGCAGGGGTCCGAGTTGTATGTGACTACCCAGCAGTCTTCCCTAAGGAGTTACCAGGCCTAGCACCAGTCAGGGAGATTGAATTAGAGATAGAGCTCTTCCCCGGCACCAATCCTATTTCCAAAGCGCCATATCGCATGGCTCCAGCAGAACTGAAGGAACTTCAGGAGCAACTACAGGAGCTGCTTGACAAGGGCTTCATACGCCCTAGTCACTCACCATGGGGAGCGCCTGTACTGTTCGTGAAGAAGAAGGATGGAAGCATGCGGCTATGCATAGACTACAGGGCACTGAATCAGGTCACGATCAAGAACAGGTATCCTCTTCCCAGAATAGATGACATGTTCGACCAGTTAAAGGGAGTAGCAGTGTTCTCTAAGATTGACCTCAGATCAGGATATCACCAAGTCAGAGTCAAGGAGGGTGATATACCGAAGACAGCATTTAGGACCAGATACGGACATTACGAGTTCGTAGTCATGCCCTTTGGCGTGACTAATGCTCCAGCTACATTCATGGATCTCATGAATAGAGTATTCAGGGAGTATTTAGATAAGTTTGTTATTGTGTTTATCGATGACATTCTTATCTACTCAGGAACTCAGGAAGAACATGCAGAGCACCTGAAGACAGTACTACAAACACTTCAGCAGAATCAGCTATATGCCAAGTTCACGAAATGTGAATTCTGGCTTGATCAGGTGTCTTTCCTAGGTCACATCATCTCAAAGGATGGTGTCATGGTAGACCCCAGCAAAATAGAAGCAGTAAGTAACTGGAAGAGACCGAAGAACGCCAGTGAGATCAGAAGCTTTCTGGGATTAGCAGGTTATTACAGAAAGTTTGTAGAGGACTTCTCCAGGATAGTCTCCCCACTGACAGCTCTTACCAGAAAGAACAGGAAATTTCAGTGGACAGAGGACTGTGAGAACAGCTCCAGCGAGCTAAAAAGAAGATTGACCAGTGCTCCCATTTTGGCTCTACCAGACAACACCAGCAGCTTTGACATCTATAGTGATGCCTCTAAGTTGGGACTAGGAGCAGTACTGATGCAAAATGGCAATGTGATCACCTATGCCTCCAGACAACTCAAGGATTATGAGAAGAATTACCCTACTCATGACCTTGAGCTTGCAGCAGTAGTGTTCACTCTCAAAATTTGGAGACATTACTTATATGGAGCTCAGTGCAGAGTGTATACAGATCATCAGAGTCTGAAGTACTTCTTCACTCAGAAGGATCTGAACATGCGACAGCGCAGATGACTTGAGCTGGTCAAAGACTACGATATAGACATCCTCTACCATCCAGGGAAAGCCAATAAGGTAGCCGACGCACTTAGCAGAAAATCCAGTGCTACCTTATTATCTCTTACAGCCATGTCACCGCCCCTCCAGAAGGAGATCGTAGATTTCGGTCTAGAACTCATCGTGGGACAGCTCTCTACTATGACCTTAGAGTCTACCTTGCTTGGTGATATTCAGTCAGCTCAGGAGCAGGACCCTGGAATTCAGAAAATCAAGCAAGGGCTAGCAGAATCAGAAAGTAGAGAATTCAGAGTGTCCGATAGCGGGGTGTTGTATTTTGGTGACAGACTCTGTGTTCCAGATCAGGAGGAGCTACGGAGACAGATTTTAGATGAGGCTCACAAGACTCCCTATGCGATGCATCCAGGTTCCACCAAAATGTATCAAGACCTGAAGAACCATTTTTGGTGGCCCGGGATGAAGCGAGACATCGCCAGATATGTTAGCATCTGCCTCACCTGTCAGAGGGTCAAGGCAGAACATCAGTGACCAGGAGGAGTTCTGCAGCCTATACAGATTCCAGAATGGAAGTGGGAGGATATCTCTATGGATTTCATAGTGGGACTGCCCAGAACCACGAATGGTTTTGACGCCATCTGGGTAATAGTCGATAGGTTGACTAAATCAGCCCACTTCTTAGCTATCAAGATATCCTACTCCATGGAGAAGCTAGCTCAGTTGTATCTCCAGGAGATCGTCAGACTACATGGAGTCCCACGAACCATCATTTCAGACAGAGACAGCAGATTCACATCACACTTCTGGGAGTGTATACAGTCAGCGTTGGGCACTAAGTTAAAGTTCAGCACAGCCTTCCATCCTCAGACAGATGGTCAGACGGAGCGAGTCAACCAGGTACTCGAAGGTGCCCTAGACTTCAAGGGAAGTTGGTGCAAATATCTGAGCCTAGCAGAATTTGCATACAACAACAGCTATCAGGCCACTATCGGCATGGCACCGTACGAGGCTCTCTACGGGCGGAGGTGTAGATCTCCAATCTGTTGGTATGAGAGTGGTGAACAGAAAGAACTAGAGCTTCAGACAGATCTAGTAGCAGATACCACAGCAGCCATACAGCAGATCTGCCTGAGGATAGAGATAGCTCAGAGCCGCCAGAAGAGCTATGCTGATACGCGGCGCAGACCCTTAGAGTTTTCAGTTGGGGATTCAGTGTTCCTCAGAGTGGCTTCCATGAAGGGAGTAATGCGTTTTGGGAAAAAGGGCAAACTAAGTCCTAGATATGTGGGACCATACCTTATCAGCAGAAGAGTGGGCAAGGTAGCATATGAGCTAGAGCTACCCCAGGAAATGTCAACTGTCCACAACGTATTTCATGTCTCTATGCTGAAGAAGCATACCCCAGATGCCACTCAGGTGATTGAGCCCCAGTCGGTACAGATCCGTGAGAACCTCAGCTATGATAGTCGGCCTATACAGATAATAGACCGAGCAGTTAAGAAATTACGGAACAAGGAAGTACCATTAGTCAAAGTCATTTGGCACAGTCACACAGCAGAAGAGGCAACTTGGGAGACAGAAGCCAGCATGAGACAGAAGTACCCAGAATTGTTTTAAGTTCGAGGATGAACTTTTTATAAGGTATGGGGGATTGTAGTGCCCGAAAATTCTCAAACTTGCATTAGAATTATTCCGTGATTTTTCTGGAATTTTTAGATATTTTTCCGGAATTTTCCGAGTAGCGGAAGTAGCAAAAATAATTAGAAGAATAAAAAGGCTTAAGCGGGTATCGAACCCGGGACCTCTCGGGTCCGCTAAACCTTTAGTTAGCCTTAATAACCGGTGAACCCAGCAGGGCCGTGCTGAAAGAGAAGGGAAACATTTATATTTATATTTGAGTTGGGCCTAGTTACCCACTTAATATAAATTAAAAACTTAAGTAGGTTTTGGTTTATTTGTGGTTCGGCAGCCCTCTCCTCACAAAACCTCACGCCACTTTTCTCCAAGCCCTCACCGACGCCAACCTCTCTTCCTCCTCTTTCTCTCGGCGCACCAAGGCTAGGCCCCCAAAGACATCTTCCGGCAGCGGCTCCGACACCAGGACGCTCCCCTTCGCGAGAGGAACGTGTTGGCGCAAGAAAACTATCGAAAGGATCGTCTTCTCCGGAAACCTAGCGACTAGAACCGTAAGGAAACTAGCGTACGAGGTAAGAAACCCTTCACCTGCAGTATAATAGCTTTCCTTTGAGTTTTTATGCTTTAGTTAGGAGGTATGCAGATTTTTTATCGATATCTAGGGTGTATTTAACTCTCTTCGCAGATTAGGGATTTAGTTGGGCACCTCTAGATGGGCCGAGCACGTTTTCTCTCTTCAGATAGGAGGTTAGACGTTGTCGGGTGCCTAGAGGTGGTCTCCCTAATAGGGAGAAGAGTTAGAGCATCCTCAGTGCTCGATTAAAGGTCTAGCTCAGTAATAGACAGTTTAATTAACTTATTAAATGCACTAGAAGCATTTAAAATAGCAAATTAGTTATTTCGACTTATGTAGGACTACAGTCCAATGGGTGGGCTCCCACAGTCGCCTCTAGGTTCAGACAACCTAGTTCTAGGTTCAGATAACCTAGATTCAGCAAAATAAGTACATAGCATTCAGTATTTTACTTTCAGCAGTGGCACTGTACTGGATTAGATATCCACTGGGCTGGACTCCCATAGTCGTCCCTAGGTTTAGCTAACCTAGTAAACCCTACTAGATTCGGAACTTGCAATCCCGGGTTTAGATAGGGATGCGCGCACAGCAAGTACAGTTGCTAGGGCCCCTCAGCAGCATGTTTAGTATTTTCACTTATTATATGTATAGCTTTTCAAATTCACAATCAGTTATGTGAGTTCAGCTTAGTTTCAGTACCAGCTCAGTTAGTTTAGTACAGATCATGATCAGCTTAGTTCAGTTCCATGATTTGTATTCAGTTTCAGTTTTCATGCTCAGCTCTATTTTTGCAAGTATGATTGCCATGCTCAGTTTCTGTTCATATGAATAAATGCCATGCCATGCCATGATCAGCACCTACTTTCCAACAGCATGTTTTTAAAACATATCTGCATCGTATGCATGTTTTTGTGAGGTAGATGGTTTCTTACTAAGCTTTTTAGCTTATAGATACTACTTTTCTTATACTGCAGATAAAGGTAAAGGAAAAGTGGACCAGTAGCGGAGGCTGGAGGGCAATGCTATCAGGATGTGTGTGGGCAGGAGTTGGAACAAAGACCTTTGGGATCTAAACAGTTTTACTTCAGTATTAGCACTTAGCGTTTTCAGTTTTATTATTCAGTTTTTGATTTGTTAAGTGTTATGAAATAGTAAACCATGCACTATGTAGTATGCCAGGTTTAGAATATTAGTGAGTTTATATTAGTATGATTTGCATTGGTTTAGAGTTGTTGCAGGTGGTTTTGGCACGTCAAAGTGTCGAAATCAGCATCTCTAATTTCGTAATCAGGAAATCAGATACTGGATCGGTCTGCCGACCGATCCAGCAGTGTGCCAGGCTTCTGGATCGGTCAGCCGACCGATCCAGACAGATACAGTATGCTACTGTATCCTCCTGGATTGGTCAGCCGACCAGGATTCTCACTTGATTACCAGGATTCATAAACTCTAATACTTAAGCCTGGAGGTTTAGAGTTCGAATCCTGGGGGAGGTAAAAAATCCACTGGCCAGGGGTGGAAAGTCCTAGTGAGTAATGACACGGCCAAAGGGTCGTCGGTCGACGACATGAGAGGTCGCCAAATGGGCCGACGACATAAGGGGCCGCTAGTTGGGCCGCCACAAGGGCCGCCCAAGAGGCCAAAGGGCCGGGTCATTACACTCGGACTCGTATTCTTCTTCGGACTCGGAGTCGGAATCTTCGTTTCTTGCCATAAATGCAAGATGGCTCGAGTGCTTCGTTTGTTCCGCATCGGATTCATCGAAAGAGGTTTCGTCCCATGTCGCTTGAAGAGCCTTCTTCCGTCTTGTCGATTTGGGTCTTTCTTCTTTCCGATTTGGGCATTCATTTTTGAAATGCCCCTTTTTGTTGCATCCATAACAAATCATTTCTGATTTGTTTTAGATCTGGTTCGGTGGAGTCTTTTTAGTGCTTCTTCTCAACTTCTTCTTAGTCAACAGTCTTCGGACCATGTTGTCTAATTCTTCTTCGTTAGTTGACTCAGAGTCTGACTCGCTTTCTAACTCGATCTTCATTTTTTATTTTGTCTCCTTGCTCGGACCTGCATACAAAGCAACACCTTTCTCGCCATGGCTCATGTTAGATTGCTCGTGTAGTTCTAATTCACAGAATAACTCGTCTAACTTAAGAATTGAAAGATCCTTAGAAACTTTGTAAGCATCTACAATTGATGCCCACAAAGCATTCCTCGGAAAAGCGTTCAGAGCGTACCTTATTGTGTCGCGATTTTCGAGATTGTGTCCGATCAGGTGAAGACCGTTGAGGATATCCTTCAGTCGAGCGTGTAGTTACGAGGCCGTCTCTCCAAGAAATATTTTTATATTTAACAAATTGTTTAAAAGCAGATCTCGTTTGTTTACCTTCGAGTCGTCCGTTCCTTCGTGTAGTTTGACTAGCGAGTCCCACAATTCTTTGGCGTTGTCGTAGGGACCAATTCTATTCAACTCCTCCATCGTGAGCCCGCACTGAATGGTATTGATTGCTTTGTAATTCAGTTGTGCCTTCTTGATCATCTGAGGAGTCCATTCTTCTGGTTCTAGGGTTGTTTCGTCCTTCATTGGGGGAGTATAGCCTTTCAAAACTGTGAACCAAAGCTCAATGTCGGACTTTAAGTAGCACTCCATCCTATTCTTCCAGTAACTGAAATTCTCTCCTCTGAATAGTGGAGGTCGGACCGTACTATAGCCTTCTTGATATGAGTTCAACATCCTTGCAAGAAAAAATTAAGAAAAATATTTCCAAGACTTTCGTCTTCGGATTAGTAGTGCTTGAGAAGAAAATAGAATAAAAAAATATTTCTAACAGAAAAGAAAAAGTTTTAAAAGTGCTTTGAAAATTGGTTAAGAAATTTTAGAGCTAACCTGCTCTGATACCAATTGATAGATCGTTTGAAGCGATAGAGGGGGGTGAATATCGCGCTTGTTTAAAACTAATCTTTCAAATCAAAGTTGTGCACAGCGAAAATTAAATAGAGACAGTTTGTTTACTTCGTTCGGAGCCTAGCTCGACTCCTACTCGAAGGCTCACAGTCCTTGACCGCACCGGTGAGCAAACCACTATAACTCTTCTTTCTGAAATTCTCCGGAAAGAAGCAGACCGTACAATGGAGCAAGATAGTAACACCCTACTATCTTGCTTAAATGAATTACAAATGCAAGCTTAAATTAAATTTTACCGACAACTTAAAATGAATATAAAGCTTAGGTCGGCACTTCCGGATGGTGTAGCATGCTGCAAAGATGAGGACGAGTTGCTTGCAGAGCAGGAATTTTTTATCAGAAAGTTGTTACACTGGCCTCTGTCTTCGAGCCTGATTTCATAGATATACTGGATGTTTGGTCGACCGATCCCACTGTTCGGTCGATCGAACCCGCTCCCTTCCTTCCTGGCTGAAGTTCGAAGATGACTCGATCTTTTGCATTTACTGGTCTTTAATGGTTCGGTCGACTGATCCCTTTTTTGGTCGACCGAACAAGCTTTTTCCTTGTTCGTCAGAATCTGCCGTGATCTTGATTTAATGTAGCTTTAATGTTGATTGGATCGGTCGACCGATCCCTGGGTTCGGTTTACCGATCAGCCCATGTTTCCTTTGCTGCTGATCGGTGCTGATGAACTTGCTAGGCTGAGTCATCATGGTTCGGTCGACCGATCTTACGGTTCGGTTGACCGATCAGGCTTTGATCTGATTTTAGCTCAGTTCTGATCTGGACTGACTTATGTGCTGATCTTACTTGGTTCGGTCGACCGATCCTCCGGTTCGGTCGACCAATCCAACTTAACCTGCAAGACAGTGTTAGACCAAAATAACCTGCAACACAGATGTTAGACCAAAACAACCTGCAACACAGATGTTAGACCTGCAACACAGATATTAGCACAATAGTATAATAATGAGAAATAAAAGAACAGTAGAACTGTTCTTGATCTCAACTTGGAAACCTTCCCAGTTTCTTCAGTTGGATCAGCGACCTAAGGTTGTTCCCTTCGGGAACCCTACCTCACTATCGCTCCTCCAGTTTATTTACCTCAACCTACTTACCAAACTTTGATCCTCCAGATCTAGTTTGGACTTTTCACTCAGTCTTGATTGGCTCCCCAGGACTTCTCCTTCGATTTTCGGTTCTCCAGACCTCTCGATCACTCTGCCAAGCTTTGGGTCCCCTCGACCCACTTGGACTTGCTCCTAGGTTCCACGATCTGCTAAGATTTCTCCGCCTAGCCTCTAGCTAGGACTTTCCCGGTTGAGTAAACATCCTGCACACTCAGTCAACTTGTTAGATCATAACAAGACTTAACTTGAACCTTTGACAACATCAAAACTCAGGTTTGATTCTGGTGCAGCTTGCACCAACACGTGTTACTGCAGAAGGAGTATCTACAACCTTGATTGTCTATAAGGCAGGAAACAATGACCGCTGCAAACAAAGTCACGACTTGTACCTGTGCTCTCCAGAGTTTTGTACGCAAGCAGGACAACATTTTTCCTCAGCTGTAATTTATGGTGCGGTTGGGCCTCTGAGACAACTCTACGAACAGGGCTACTTAAAATCAGCTCCTCCTGCTGAGTTTTTAGATCATGACCGGATCCTTAAAGAGATTCCGGATGATATCTTTGCTCCTTTCAAATGATCATCACTAACTGTCTGTGCAACATGTGATTTAATGATTTCTTGTGAGATACTTTGTTACTTTTCTTCCTACACATCTATCTACTTGCGCTTTGAGGTTTACTTTGCTAAAATTTCTGAGTCTGTCGAAAGAAATATTAGAATATACAATTTCCGCTCTAACATATCCTCTTACTGCATTATCTGGTCTACTTTTAGCCCCGACCTATTATCCCGGTCTGTCAAACATGTGACAGCCCAGTCTCTTCTTCTTTATACAATTCTTTAAACTCTATAAGGTCGTAAGTAGTTAGCACTCCAAGGCCGATCTAACTTCTTGCCCTGGTTATCCTGTAAATAATAAGCTTCGGACGACAATTTCTTGATGACTTTATAAGGCACATCCCACTGTGGTGCTAACTTGGACACGTCTCCCACGGGCTTAACTTGCTTCCAAACCAGATCTCCTTCCCCAAAGAATAGAGGAATTACTCTTTTGTTATAATTTAGCCTCATTCTTTGTCGGTAAGCTTCTAGTCGGGCTGTTGTCCTGTCGCGAATTTCACTAATGAGATCCAGCTCAGCCAACCGCCGCTCTGCATTTCCTTCATCGTATAATGTCCTCCTGACTGACGGTACTCCAATTTCTATGGGTACTACCGCTTCGTTCTCATAAAATAGATGGAATGGTGTTAGACCTGTACTTTCTTGGGGTGTTGTACGATAAGCCCATAGGATGCTTGACAACTCTTCCACCCAGTTACCTCCCACATGATCCAGTTTAACCTTCAGACCTCGTACTATTTCTCGATTGACCATCTCGGTCTGACCATTGCATTGCGGGTATGCCACTGAAGTGAAGGCTTGCGTTATACCAAATCCCTTGCACCAGGCCTGGATTTTTTGCCCTTGAAATTGCCTCCCATTGTCTGACACCAATTTTTGCGGAATGCCGAATATGTAAAGAATATTCATCCATAGAAACTGGATGACCGCATCTTCTGTGATCCTGGCCAGGGCCTCTGCTTCCACCCACTTAGAGAAATAATCCACTGCTACCAATAAGAAGTGTTTATGACCCGGGGCCATTGGAAATGGTCCCACAATATCCATGCCCCATTGATCAAAAGGACACGAGACTATAGATGTTCTTAGCAGAGCTGCCAGTCGATGAGTTAAATTTTGATGTTTTTGGCAGGACAGACAGGTATTTACCAGCTTATGAGCATCCCTCTGTAAAGTAGGCCAGAAATACCCGGTTAGGAGTACCTTGTGAGATAATGTCCGACCGCCTACATGACTGCCACAACATCCTAGATGATTTCTCGTAAGGCTTGGTCCGCCTCCTCCATACCCAGGCATTTGAGTAAAGGCCTAGAGAAAAATCTCTTGTATAACTGATCCCCGATCATGACATAAGCATGAGCTTGTTTCCTGACTAGCCGTGATTCCTTTGGGTCAGCTGGTAAGGTACCCTGCCGAAGATAGCTGATCATGGGTGCCCACCAATCAATAGTTGCTTCCCTATTGTTTTACAAATCTATCTGAGCTATAAGAAAAGTTTGCGCCGTTGACCAGTCCAACACCCAAGTGGTTAAGGAACTGACCATCTTTTCTAGCTCATCTGCCTTCTCGTTCTCCGCCCAGGGGATCTTGGTTACTATGATTTCTGCGAATTCTTCTTTCATCTTCTCATAAGCTTCCTGCTATAGTTGTAATTTATCACAATTTATCATAAAGTTGCCGGCCACTTGCTGAGTTACTAACTGAGAATCTCAGTAAATGATTACCCGAGCAGCCCCTACGTGCCGAGCTGCCTGCAGTCCTGCCAACAAAGCCTCATATTCTGCCTCATTGTTAGTGGCTCGGAAATTCAACCGGACAGACAACTGAAGTATATCCCCTTGGGGAGATATCAACAAGACCCTGACCCCGCTTCCTTGATGAGTTGCCGACCCATCCACATAGACCTTCCAGGTTTCTTCAGAGTTGGTCTGATGAATTTTTGTTAAGAAATCTGCCAAGGCCTGCGCCTTGATGGCTTTACGTGGCTGGTATTGTATGTCATATTCTCCTAACTCCGTCACCCATTTGATAAGATGACCTGTGACTTCTACATTAGTCAGGGCTCTTCCCATGGTGCTATTGGTCAGAATTGTGATAGGGTGTGACAGGAAGTAGGGTCTTAACCGCCGAGCCATAAGAACCAATCCATAAACTAACTTCTCGAGGGTAGTGTATCGAGACTCGACCCCTTTTAATAGATGACTAAAGAAATACACTGGTCGTTGTACATTATCATGTTCTTTAATAAGCACAGCCCCTACGGCCTCGGGGGTGGCAGATAAGTAGACCCATAATGGTTCTCCAACAACCGGTTTGAATAAAGATGGCAGAGCCTCCAAATACCTCTTCAGCTCCTCAAAAGCTTGGGTACATTCTTCATCCCATTGGAACTTGGAGGTCTTCCTGAGCACTTTGAAGAAAGGAGAAGCCCGGTCTGCAGATCTGGAAATAAATCTTGACAGGGCTGTTATTTTGCTGACCAGCTTCTGCGTTTCCTTCAAATTCTGGGGAACTTGCATATCTCGTAGTGCCCGAACTTTTTCTGGATTAGCTTCTATTCCCCGCTCGGTTACGAGGTAGCCCAAGAACTTTCCTCCTTTGGCCCCAAACAAGCATTTCAATGGGTTCAGCTTCAGCCCATATTGCCGGAGAGTCTGGCAGGTTTCCTCTACATCCTTGATCAGATTCATGGCTAATGGAGACTTAATGAGTATATCATCCACATAAACCTCCATGTTGCGCCCGATCTACTCCCGGAAGATCTTGTCCATCATCCTTTGGTACGTGGCTCCTGCGTTCCTGAGACCGAAGAGCATGACAGTATAACAGAAGGTACCATCAGTCATAATGAAGCTAACCTTTTCTTGGCCCTCCACCGCTAAAGGTATCTGGTGATACCCCTGGTAGGCATCCAACATGCAGATCCTCTTGCAACCGGCAGTTGAGTCCACCATCTGATCGATCCGGGGCAAAGGATAGCAATCCTTGGGACTAGGTCGATTGAGATCTCGAAAGTCTATGCATACTCTCCACTTATTGTTGGGCTTCTTCACTAAGACCACATTAGAAAGCCAGGAAGGAAACTGCACTTCTTGAACGTGGCTTGCCTTCCTGAGCTGATCCACCTCAGCTTTGATTATTTTGTTTTGGTCGGCTGAGAAGTTCCTTTTCTTTTGCTTGACAGGTCAGGAGTCCGGTAGTAGATGTAACTTGTGCTCTGCTACTTCCGGCTTAACCCCGGGTAACTCCTCTATAGACCAAACGAAGACATCCCAGTTACGAATCAAGCATTGAACTAATTCCTCCTTGAGAGGAGGAGGCAGGTCGCTTGCCAAGCGAGTTAGACTCTCAGGGCGTTCAGAATATAATTGCACCTCCTCCCAAGGGATGGGTTCTTCAGCCATAGGCAAATGCTCTTCTTGGACAGCATGGATGCCCCCATCTTGCATCCTTTGATTCTTCCGAGCCTCCACCTGGATCATATCAATATAGCATCGGCGAGAGACCTTCTGCTCTCCCTTAACTTCCCCGACCTACTTGCCAATGGGAAATTTGATTTTTTTGATAGAAGGTAGAAACAATAGCCCTAAATTCATGCAGGGCAGGCCTTCCTAAAATGACGTTATAAGAGGAGGGGGAATCCACCACTATAAAAGTACTCCTCCTAGTGCGCACCAATGGCTCGGTGCCCAGAGATATTGTAAGACCGATGCGGCCGGCTAGAAGGGGGGTTGAATAGCCCTGAAAAATCAAACACAACCCTTTCTCGTACGATTAAACTAACACATAAAAAATAGATTAAACAGAAAATAGAGCATAAAAACGAGGCACCGAATTTGACTTGGTTACAACCGGGGAGGTTGTTAATCCAAGGATGAAGATCGCACTAAGAGCTCCTTCAGGCGGAGAAGCCTCGTTTACAGCAGTGTAAGCACAGAAAAACAGAAGCTAATCTAAACAGTGGAAGCACACAAGTGTTGTTTACAATTTCTGATTGAGATTTTGGACCAAGGCTATATTTATAGCCTTGGTCGGGCGCCTGAAAGGTTCCGGCGCGGGGATAAATTTTATCCCTCATGTTCGGGATCGAGATAATTCTCGATCTAGTCAAATTATCGCTCCGGCGCCGGAAGGGTTCCGGCGCCGGACTCGAAAGTCAACATAGTTGACTTTTTCATCCGGACCGTTCTGGTTCAGTCCGCGGTCCGGTTCTTCCGCCCGATCCGCCTGCTTGGGTGATCTCTCCCGAAAAGGGCTCACCCGAACCCAACTTCCGGCCTTCTCGAGCGTGCTTCCTCCCGCCTCGTCCCTCGAATTGCCGCGTGTTTCCTTATCGTCCGCCAACAGACTCATCTCAGCCTTCGTCCCTCGCCGACCTTCTCGCTAGTCCGCCTCTTGCTCCCCGAGCAATCTTCCGCGCCGGCTCGTCCCTCGGAACCACCGCGCTTCCTTCTCGCCCGTGTACTCTTCCGCAGCCTGTCCCTGACGCACAACAGGTCCTTCTCGCTAGCTGCCTTCCACTGAGTACCGTGTTCCTAAGCTCCCGCACACTTAGACACAAGGTTAAATACAGACCTAACTTAACTTGTTGATCACACCAAAACAACCTTGGGGTTCCAACAATCTCCCCTTTTGGTGTGATCAACCCAAGTTAATAGGGTTAAAATAGACATAAAATTGAATTAAGTAAATTAACTTAAATTGCAATTTAAGTGCAAAAAGATAGAAAAAAAATTAAATCTATCTACCTCCCCCTAGACTTATACTTTCCCTTCTCCCCCTTTGATCACAAAAAAATGGGGTTCCAAGAAAAATAATCTAAGGGTTAAAGACTTAGAAAAAGTATTTCAAAAAAAATCTAAGTTTTTTAGAAATTTTTTCTAAGTAATTAAAGCTGAGATTTCTAGTTTCAAGAAAAAAGTTCTTAACTTAGGAAAAAATAATTTTTGAGAATATTTCTAAGTATATAAATAAAATGCAAAAAAAAATTCTAAGTAGGTAAATTTAAATAAAATGTTTTGAATAACCTTTTTCAAACACTAATTAATTCTTGTATTAATGCTTTATTAGTAAGTTAATTAAACATTTATTTCAATATTTTGGCTTCCAGGTCGTGGTGAGGCACTAGACCTTCTTGGTTATTGGAGCAACAACCACTTCCTTAGACAAAGCCTCATAAAGAAGTTCTTTATTTAATTTTCTCACTTAAAGCGCTAATTTTACTTTTAAAATTAATTTAAGCATGATTTAGGAACCCAATATAGGTTCCAACCTACTGGATTAACTAAAAAGTTTTTAGGGACATATTTTCTAGAGATATTTTTAATTTGTCCCTGGTGATATCTATAATACCAATTCAAATTATTGAACCTTCTAAAATTGGTTTTAGATGAGCAAACAGAGTTTTTCAAATTTTCTACTTGAAAAATTAAATTTTGAATTTCTAATTTTAATTTTTCATTTTCTAAATTTGATTTATCTAGCATTTCTAATGGACAAGATGTAGCTAATATTGCTTTTAAGTCATTATTTTCATTTTCTAATTTGCAGCAATCTTTGTTATATTTAAATGAATTTAAACATTTTATTAGGAGGAAGAGATCGTACCTCACTTACCTTGTCGATCTCGCTGTCGGTTTCTCCCCCTGAGCTTTCTTCGGACGTGGCTCCCCTTCATTGATGCTTTCGATGCTCATTTCGGAAGAGCTTGATTCGCGTCGCCTTGATGACTCGCCATTAACGCGAGCCCGGAGAACTCCATGACTCGATTCGACGACGTATCGTCCCACGCCGCTTTTAGGGCCTTGCGATTTTGGATAGGCTTCTTACCCTTGTCCTTCCCGTTGTTCTTCGGTTTAGGGCAATTGTCCTTGACGTGCCCTTCTTCATCGCAATGGTAGCAACGGATGGTTCTTTTCTTTCTTCCCTGCGGATGGTTAGATTTCCTAGATTTACAAATATTTTAAATCGCCTTACCATCATTACCATTTCTCGTCGTCGAGAGAAGATTCAGTTCGTCTCTCGAAGCTTTAAGGCGACATTATTCTTGGGCTCCTTCGGACTCGCACATCTTGACTCATGCACTTCAAAAGTTGAAAAGAATTCGTCTAATGAAATTTTTCTAGATCTTTTGAAATGTAAAAGGCATCTACTAGTGATGCCCATTTTGAGTTTCTAGGAAAGGAATTTAGGCATACCTTAGCGAATCTCGGTTACTTACCTCTTCTCCGAGATTCGTAAGTCTGGTGATGAGTTCCTGAATCCTCGAGTGTAGATGTGCAATTGTTTCACCTTCTTCAAATCGGAGGTTTGTAAGCTGGTTACGAAGTAAATCCCGCCTTGCAAGTTTGGCTTCGGATGTTCCTTCGTGTAACTCAAGGAATTTATCCCAAAGCTCCTTTGCCGAGTTGTAGGTACCGACTCGATTGACTTCTTGTGTTGGAAGTACACTTAGCAGATGAAATTCTGCTTTCTTGTTTGCCACGTGGTCAGCCTGCTCCTTCTTTGACCATTGATTTCTTGCTTTGCCCTCTGGTGCTTCATAGCCAAATTCCATTGTTAGTAATAAATCATAATCTGTTTCAAGAAATACCTCCATTCGCTTTTTCCAGCTAGCGAAGTCCCCTTCGAATTTTGGTGCGTGGATGTTGGATCCGCCATCTTGTTGCTTCGTTCGCGGTTAGTCCTCCTGAAGCGCCTCGGCTCTGAGACCGATGCGGCCGGCTAGAAGGGGGTTGAATAGCCCTGAAAAATCAAACACAACCCTTTCTCGTACGATTAAACTAACACATAAAAATAGATTAAACAGAAAATAGAGCATAAAAATGAGGCACCGAATTTGACTTGGTTACAACCGGGAGGTTGTTAATCCAAGGATGAAGATCGCACTAAGAGCTCCTTCAGCGGAGAAGCCTCGTTTATAAGCACAGAAAAACAGAAGCTAATCTAAGCAGTGGAAGCACACAAGTGTTGTTTACAATTTCTGAACCGATTGAGAGCTTCGGACCAAGGCTATATTTATAGCCTTGGTCGGGGCGCCTGAAAGGTTCCACTACAATAAAATCCCACATCGAGATGATAATTTCGATCTGGTCGCCCTGACTCCGGTGCCCGGATGGGTCCGGGCCCCGGACAAAGTCAACACGCTTGACTTTTTCATCCGGGCCCGCTTCTCCGGTTCGCTCGCCTCGGTCCGGTTCTTCCGCTCCGATCCGCTCGCTTGGGTGATCTCGCCTTCCGAAAAGAGCTCACCCGAACCCAACTTTCGGTCTTCTCGAGCGTGCTTCCCTCCGGCTTTTCGTCCCTCTCCCGGGCAAGCGTGTTTTCAACAGATGATCCTTGAGGCCGCTCCTCTCGTCCCTTGTCATCAAGCTGCGTTCGAGCAATGCCTGTGCTATGCTTCGGTCCTGGGACCACCAGCGTACCCTTCGTCAGATGTACAGGTGCTTGCGGGAAGGTAGCTGGGACAGGCTAGATCTGCGTCTTCCACTCGAGTACCTGTGTTCCTAAGCTCCTGCACACTTAGACACAAGGTTAAATACACAGGACCTAACTTAACTTGTTGATCACACCAAAACAACCTTGGGGTTCCAACAGATATGACCAGCTTAATCTGACCCATTGCCTTCACCTCATTGCCCGTAAATCCATATAGAGATGTGGCAACAGGCTGGAGTTCAGCGGCATCGATCTGCATCTCCTTGAATGCAGCTCTGAACAGAATATTAACCGAGCTCCCGGTGTCAACGAAAACCCGAGCCACTCGGCTGTTGGCGATAATGGCCTTGATGATAAGGGCATCATCATGAGGCAGCTCCAGACCTTCCAGATCTACTGGCCCGAAACTGATGACAGGCCAAAAGCCTGCTCCTAGCAGCATCCAACAGTGTGAACCTCCAAGCGACGCACATGGGACTTGCGCGCTCTCCCCGAATCTCCATCAGTTGGCCCTCCAGAGATCATGTCAATCTCTCGGACGGCGGCATTGCCTCTATTCTCGGCTTCCCGTGCTCCTTCTGGCTCTTTCCCCCGACCAGCTTGATGAGCACTGGGCCCGGCTAGGTCAGGGCGGGGTTGCCCGACCTGTCCAGCAGCGGCTCGCTACTCTTCCATCATCTTGAGTACTTGAGAGGCTAGCTCGGGCGGCGGTAAGCCTAACTCGGCAGCCCGCTTAGAGTCTCGAGCGAACTGGGAACAATGATTAGTGTCATACATACGAGACCGATGATAGGTGCAATACCGAGTGTTCCACGGTCCAGGTCGAGGAGCGTGCACAACTGCAACTCTGGGGGCCGGTCTAACTTCTGGACCGGGCTGGAAGGTAGGCCTGGCTTCTCGAGCGCGTGGAAGAGGCTGTGGGGGTGGTTGAGGTATCCTCCTCTCTGACTTGTTGACAGATGGAGGTGGTCTTTCGGCTTTCCTCCGGGCCGCCTGTGCTTCTTCTACTTTGATATAGCAGGCGGCCTTTTCCACTATCTCATCAAAATTTCGGGCGGGATTGTTGGTGAGATCTCTAAAGAATTCTCCCTCTCCTAATTCGTGGGAGAAAGCACTCATCAGAATCTCTGAAGTGGCGGTGGGGACGTCCTGTGCCACTTGGTTGAAGCGGTTGATATAACTTCTTAAAGACTCGGCCGACCCTTGCTTAAGAGCGAAAAGACAATGATCCGTCTTTTGATATTTTTTGCTACTGGCAAAATGACGCAGGAAGGCCGTCTTGAAATCCAAGAAACAGGTGATGGATCCTTGTTGTAACCCATCAAACCATTTTAGTGTCGAACCAGCTAGAGTATTCAAGAAAACTCGACACTTGACAGCATCACTGTATTGGTGCAACAGAGCTGCATTCTTAAACTTACGTAAATGCTCCTCCGGGTCTTTGCTCCCGTTATATTCCCCTATTGACGGGGCCCTGTAGCCCTTAGGCAATTTTTCATTCAAAATCCTGGCCGAGAAGGGTACTCTCTCATCTAGATCTTTTGGGAACATTTCCGGTATGTTGAGAGTCTTTCCTTTCTTTGAATCTCAGGGCAGGGAACTCTCAGCCATGGAGACTTGAGGCTGTTCTTTCTTAAGGCGGAGGCCATAGGGTCCTGGCTGATAATACCCCACGTCAGGCTCGCGATAAGGAACCTGAGAAAACCCCTCAGACTGTTTTCTCTTATAGCCCCGATCTGAAACAAGGATGGGCTCCTTGGAAGCTTCAACAGGAGCTTGGCGCGGTCGCGAGACAGTCGCTTGCTTCTCGGAGGCTGCTCGCCTCTTGGCCTTCTTGAAGAGTTCATATTCTCCTGCGGTCATGGTGACATTGATGCAGCCAAACTCCTCCATCTTCACGTTCCAAAGCAGGTGATTATGTTCCCACAGACGGCGCCAAATTTGATCCCGTCTGGAAGCTGAGTCAGATGAAGGCGGGCCTTGATGTACTGGAAGTTGACGGAAAGTCGCTGCGGCGTCCGATCTACCTGGCACCCCTCCAAAAGGGTTCACATGGGCGGATGACGAAGGATGATGACCGGGACGATGACGCTAGGACTCTACGCACACTCAGACGAGCCCACGAGTCGTTAGAGACCAGAAACCAAGGAAAATGTCCCCGGGTCAGACCCTCCGACGCTCAAGTCGGGTACTTTTTCCCCAGAAGCACAGAAAAAGGATGAAAAGTAAAGACAAGTAAGAAATGACGAGTGAGCGTACCTGCATAAGGGACAAAACATCCCTTTTTATACTGCAACGAATGTTTCTGGGTCTGACGGGTGTCAAGGAATGTCGGCTGTCAGACTTTATCTAGCGGTGAATGACACGTGACACCTTCTTATAAGCCGGCGGTAGAATCAAAGAGGTAATGTGCCCCGACTGTTAGCATATTCCCTGACACTCTGATTATTCTCTGACAGGTAGTTACGATTCCCTTGTTCGCTTGTCCTGTAGTGTCTGGCCTCCTCTGCTCGTGACTGCAACGCTGAGTCTTTACACTTGCTAACCTCGTTCTGATATCGCCTCCTGACCTTAGTTCGACTTTTCGACTTTGTCTATCCCGACCTTAAAGCTGTTCGTCTGATTTTATCCGCCTTGAACTGTATCTTTGGCTGGCACTTCCCGACTTGTACTCCCGGTCTGTGTACCGACCTACTTCTGCTTTACTATTATCCATGGCTTATACGTTCCGACCTGAACGTCAGGTCTGTATTCCGACCCGCTTCTATTTTACTGTTATCCATGGCTTGTACGTCCCGACCTGCACGCTAGATCTGTATACCGACCTGCTTATATCCGTTGTTATCTACGGCCTGTACGTTCTGACCTGTACGTCAGGTCCGTTTTTCGACCTGCTTTTGTTTTACTGTTATCCAGGGCTTGTACGTTCCGACCTGTACGCCAGGTCTGTATCCTGACCTGCTTATATCCGTTGTTATCCATGGCCTATACGTTACGACCTGTACGCCAGGTCTGTATTTCGACCCGCTTGTTATCCATGGTTGGTACGTTCCGACCTGTACGCCCGGCCTGTATCCCGACCTGCTTATATCCGTTGTTATCCACAGCCTGTACGTTCCGACCTGTACGTCAGGTCCGTATTCTGACCTGCTTCTGTTTTACTGTTATCCATGGCTCGTACGTTCCGACCTGCACGCTAGATCTGTATACCGACCTGCTTCTATCTGCTGTTATCCATGGTTCGTATGTCCCGACCTGTACGCCAGGTCTGTATCCCGACCCGCTTCTACCCGCTGTTATCCATGAACTGTACGTTCCGACTCGTACGCCAGGTCTGTATCCCGACCTGCTTCTATCTACTGTCATCCTTGGCTTGTACGTTCCGACCTATAAGCTAGGTCTGTATTCCGACTTGCTTATATCCGCTGTTATCCATGGCCTGTACGTTCCGACCTATATGCCAGGTCTGTATTCCGACCTGCTTCTGTCCACTGTCATCCATGCCTTGTATGTTTCGACCTGTACGCCCGGCCTGTATCCCGAATTGCTTATATCCGCTGTTATCCACGGTCTGTACGTCCCGACCTGTACGCCAGGTCTGTTCTGCGCTAGAGGCCTTCTTTTCCTTACCTTTACCTGGCATGTGGGGGCTCAGTCCTCAGCTGTGCTTGGCCCGTGGGCCCAGTCCTTGATCTCTATCGAGGCTGGCTCTTGTCCGACTTGTAATCCTATCCTTTGAATGCCCCGTCAGCTGAGACTTTGACCGATTTTGTGCACGATCTTCCTCTTGGCTACCACCTGTAAATATTTTAAACTTGATGATGAGTTCTTTTAACCCGGGATAACTGATGCAGGAGGATTCATAAATTTTTATTATTTTTTACAATTTTTATCTTTTTGGTATTTAAAGTATTTTTTATATTTTAAATATTTTTGGTAATTTTTATTTATTTATTTATTTATTTAGTCCATTTGGGAATTTTAAGATTATGAATTTATTTAAATAATGTTCCTTTTTTTATTTTTTTCCCTTTTTTACCCGATAGGAATTGAAGTTTATATATTATGATTTCTTTCCTTTATTTAGGTTAGATTATAGAGTTTATATAAATATATGTTTACTTGTTTAAGGGATATATAATCCTCGATTATTAAATAATATTTCTTTTTCGAAAACATTTGAAAGATAATGATTATCTCTTTTTACTTTCTCTTCAATCCTCCTCTCGTCAGCCCACAGGATAATCACTTAGTATCGTGGTGTTAGCCATAAGCATGACCATACCTAGAATGAGATAGGAATTGTCCCAAGGCACATGCATGCTATGCTGATTGTAACTTCTTGAGGCGCCATATTGGTAGATGCTAGATAAGACGTGCTCAATATTATTTTGGTCTATGAAGTCAAGAGTGCTTTCTCATAGAGTTCTTTTGATAATGAGAAATTCCAGATGCAATGTGAAATTTCTCCTTGAGAAAGAAGGCTAGTTCCTACCTATATGAATCAAGTAACATATGTATTTATATTTATTTCTACAAAATATAATATGTGCATACATGTTTTACCTAATTGGTTTTTAGTTCTTTCCATACCACATTCCTTGGAGCCACCACAAGCTGATTCCACTGTGAAAAGAAATACAAATATTACTCACCTCAACCATGAACCTTCAACTATGAGACAAACTTAGCAATCACATCAAACAACAAACCAGACATATAATCTATTGGACAATCCTGTAGCCGGAGATAGAGAAAAAAGATCTGAATTTCTAAAAATTAAATTCAAATTTATCTGTTGAATTGTAACATACATTAATCTAAGGCAAGTAAGAAGCTATCATATGCGAGAGATCAGATCAATACTATAAGGGGCTTAATGTTATGATTATCCATTTTTCCTATACCAATCATAGTTGTAGATAAGATAATCGAATAATGCATAAAATTCTAAGAATTTGTGCATGGCATGGAGAGATCAATGTTATCTTGAAGACGAGGAGAAATTAAAATATGAAATAGAGTACGTGTCTTGATGATGTAAGTATTATGAACATTCACACAAAGAAAGACTGCTTATAGATCCAACGGATCTGTGATTTTTATCTTAAGTCACAACCTAAGAAAGGAGATTAATCAACCTACTATTGGAGCGAGAAGGGAATAAAGATGTTGCAATAAGAATGTTGGAAAGCTAGACTTAGGATATAGTTTTGGACACATCAAATTAAAAGCACACAATTCCTTGAGGTTGAAGAAACAAATGCAACATGACCCTGTATGAAGTTGATTTGAAGTCTCTGTATATCATTGAAATATTCTTTCACGAAGTAGTTAGGAATGAAAGAAAGATTGACAACTAAAGGTAGAATCAATCTCAATAGATCCTGCAACCATGTTGATCCATAAAATCCAAATCCATGTATATAAAATAATGTTTGTAATTTATCCATAAATTCAACTCTTGCATAAAAATTAATAATCAATAGTTGTTGTAGAAAAAAATGAGAAGGATGTATTCATGTATATATTTTTATTTTAATAATTTATATTTATATTTTATATAAAAAATAAATTATTTTCCTTATAATACATGAATAGCATATAGAATTAATACTGTTGCTCAATGGGAAGAAATTTTTTAAACTTGAAACATGATTTATTCATCTAAGTTATGATTACCTGTGGCAGTTGAAGAAAGAAGAATACGAAACAGAAACAGTATCTGAAATGTACGTATCTCTTAAACTTTGCTATGGCAAATGTGCAAAAGGCAGAAGAGAAGTGTCAAGAAAATAGTTATCTTTACTCGTAAGTGAGCAAAGTGATAGTCAATCGATGGTGATAATGAAGATGATGATTGGTTGTATGTATGTACATTGATGGAAGCAAGAGCTAGCGATATATGAGCAAAAGCCTTGGCATGGGAGCCAAGTCATGAGCTTGCATGAAACCACCTTCTCAACAGTCGACGCCAACAATTGGATATATCATCACCCTCCACGTACGGCTACTACGTACTTACTATAAATACCACCTCGAGCAATCGTGATCTCCTCATCGCAAGTCCCTTCCCAAACCATCAATGGCCTTCCGATCTCCTCCTCCGCCCCCCGCAAGGCAACCACCCACGTCACCTCCTCCCACACCACGTCAAAGTCCCCCGCCTCCCACTCCCATCGTGAACCCACCGCCGCCTCCGGCTCCCACTCCCAAACTGCCACCGCCGCCTCCGAATGTAAAGCCACCGCCACCTCCCGCTCCCACTCCCATGCTGCCACCGCCGCCTCCGATTGTACAGCCCCCGCCATCGCCACCTCCACCACGAAGCCCCCCGCCGCCTCCTAGTGTAAAGCCACCACCGCCGCCACAACCAAGCCCCCCGCCGCCTCCTAGTGTTAAGCCACCGCCACCTCCCACTCCCAAACTGCCACCGCCGCCACAACGAATCCCCCCGCCGCCTCCTAGTGTAAAGCCACCACCGCCGCCACAACGAATCCCCCCGCCGCCTCCTAGTGTTAAGCCACCGCCACCTCCCACTCCCAAACTGCCACCGCCGCCGGCTCCAGTTGCACCGCTAGTTCCGCCGCCGCCACCGCCGGGCCCAAACCACACCGTGGTCATCGTGGTGGTAGCCACCCTCGGCGGCCTTGTCCTCCTCGGTTTCCTTGCGGCGGCCGTGTTCTGTTTCCTACAGAAGAGAAAGAAGAAGCAGAAGGCGGCAGCGAGAGAAGGGCTGGCGGCGGACGTGGAGGGTCATGTGCACGGGCAGCAGTTACACGAAAGGTTCAAGAAGGGGGCGGCGTCCTCCTTCGGTAAAGCTGCACGCAGTTCCAGCCGGGCGACCGGTTAGTCAGCGGATGCTGAAGCTACCAGACAGATATATATATATATATATATATATATATATATATCTGCGAATGGTTGAACTTGAGATCCTCTAATTAATAACTTGAGTACTGAGTTTGTACACGTGCATGTGTTTGAGCTACGATCTATCATATATTATAATATATAATATATTGGGATGAATAATGAGAATAAAGTGTCTACGGTTTGTTAAAAGAATTGATCTCCTTTAATTGCCCTACTCTACGATATTCAATTCATATCTTGATAAATATTATGAGGTAAAATATAATATTAGTTTATTTATTTGGATAAGTTTTTATTTCAATTGGTTTGGCATTAAGTGTGCATAGAATCATGCTCGCACATGAGTCAACTTAATTCAATACAATTCGAACTATAAATTTGTACTCTTATGCACCCACGCATGAGAGATTTTCTCTCTCATGTATTTATTCACATCATCAATGCATGTAGATTCACAATGAAATTTCTTTCATTTCCGTCTCTTCTTCATTCACATATATTCAACAAAAATCCCAAATTGGGAAGATAGAGAGTGCCTATTTTGTTTCAAGCTCGAGGAGAGTATACATCAAGGAAATTAATTGATGATGCCTGACATTGTTCTTCTTTGAGGTGTCAAAGGCCCGCCCCATTGAAAGACGAGAAGAGCGCTGGGCACAATAATGGCAGAGCAAGTTAATGCCTTTACCCTGGCCAAAATAGTAGTCGGACGAGCTACTTGGTGGGCGATGGTTGGGCAGAGGAGGAGGACGACGACCGAAGAGGGAGGAAGACGACCATATTTAAACATTATTAAAAATAAATAAAATTATGATACCTAGGTGTCAAAGGTCGGCTACTTGGTGGGAGATGACTGGGCAAAGGAGGAGGACGATGATCGAAGAGGGAGGAGGAAGATGAGTGCAAAATTAAATATTATTAAAAATAATAAAATGGAGATGCGGGGTATCGATCCCCATACCTCTCGCATGCTAAGCGAACGCTCTACCATTTGAGCTACATCCCCATATGATTTAAATATAAATATTTAAAATATTTTACCATAACTAAAAATCAAACTCATCAAAATCAAACCTCCGTCATTCTTTACCAATCTGCATCGTCGTGAAGTTATTGGTTAGCATTAACGGATTCTTCATATTTTGTAATAGAAGGGGACAAGATCATTTAACTCACCTTTGACAGATATACAGGGTCACATGAAAGATGTTTGCCCAAGGAGCTCAGCTTCTTTGACAAGTCGAATTCTTATCTTATTTGTTATGCTCCTTATGGTCATGACCCCTAAAATTTACAGTTTGTTTTCCTTTTCCTTTATTGTTGATCATCTTTTATTTCTTGCTTGAACATTGAGAACCGGTTGTTAGGTGAACATTCTCAGATGTCTCACACCTTAGTCTCTCCTCCTCTTGAATGCATTGAGCTATAAGTTTATTGATATAGGTTATGATAAGCCGGCCCCTCGGATGGAGGTCAAGGATGAGAGGAAGAAGGGGGTGCTCATAGCCGGTTGAATGTATGATCAGTAAGGCAAAAGTTGACCGAATAAAAGGATCTCTGAATGCTCTTGGACGTGCAAAGCTCGACCGAGATTCGAGGTGCTGAGCCCTATAAAATTTCTAGTATATGAATGATCGAGCAGAGGATGAACAAGTAGAAACGTGCTTGTATACGCTCAGACGAGCAAAGCCCGACCGAACTTAGAGGCGCTCGGCCATATAAAGCTTCTGTTGGTGCGAGAAGCACCAGGCGATCGAACCTGCGTTTTGATTATGTCAAAGGGTTCAAAGTTAATGTTATTTGTTGTTTGACAAGTTTGAATGAGATTGCAAGAAATTCCTAAGTATTCTTAGGCAAAAGCCCTAGTGGATTCTAGGCAGGTGGAAAACCCCAGGGGGTGGTAACTCTAGGTCCTAGGGAGTGGTAACCCTAGGTGATGAAAAGTCCTAGCTGCGATTAGGCAGGTCAAAAACCCTAGGGGGTGGTAATCCTAGGTCCTAGTGGATGGTAACCCTAGGCGGAAAGTCTTAGCGGGTCGAGGGCTTCAGGCAAAATCCTAGAGTCAAGGACTCTAGGTCCTAGGGTTTTCGGAGGAAAATCCAAAGTCAAAATCGGACTGTCCAGTGACTGTCAAATACTTGTATTTATCTTATATTATTGTGCTAACTTGCTTTTTCAGGGTATGCTTTGTTTGTGGACGAATATGCCTTGCAGGAATGAAGTTGCCTAAGGGAAGTCTCAGATGAACAGTACCCGAGGCACCCCTTCATGGAGCTTGAAGGCGCCTTGGGTGCCTTGGATGAAAGCCTCGTGCAACAAGGAGCGAAGGCACCTTCCAAGGAGATGGAAGGCGCCTTGAACACTGGATGGATGGCCCCCTCCATGGAGCTTGGAGGCGCCTTCGGGTGGAAAAGCAGCGCAGGCATCGGAGATTATCGACACCGTGGAAACTGGGATAAGCATCCTTGCTGAAGATGCCTCCTATGGAGGTTAGAGGCACCCTCAATATCTTATTTAAGCCTGATTCAAGCAGAGGCAAAGTAACAACAGTAACTTTCAATACTTCTTCCGTGTGCGGCTAACAAATCGATTCAGCAAAGTCCTAACACTACTCCAACGACTAGAAGTTCTCAATTTCATATTTCCTTATTGTCGGTATAATATTTGGTAGCACTATAATTGTTGTACTCTTTTTGTAATATTTCCAAAGTTATAGTAATTGCCCATCGAAAGCACCCTTATGTGTGAGCCTTGGAGTAGGAGTCGCCACATGCTCCAAACCAAGTAAATTCTCTGTTTTTGTGTTTGATCTTTATTTTCCACTGCGATTACTCGATTATCTTAAAAACAAACAAATTAGCCACGAGTACTATTCACCCCTCCCCCTCTAGCGCTTTTCGATCCTACAGCTTCTAGTATATGAATAACCGAGCGAAGGTCGAACAAGCACAAAAGTGCTTGTATGCGCTCAGACGAGAAAAGCCCTACCGAGCTTAGAGGTGCTCGACTTTATAAAGCTTCTAGTATATGAATGACCGAGCGAAGGCCGAATGACCACAAACGTGCTTGTATGCACTCAGACGGGCAAAGCTTGACCGAGCTTAGAGGCGCTTGGCCTTATAAAGCTTCTAGTATATGAATGACCGAACGAAGGTCGAACAACCACAAAAGTGCTTGTATGCGCTCGGATGGGCAAAGTCCGACCGAGATTAGAGGCACTCGACCTTATAAAGCTTCTAGCATATGAATGACCGAGCGAAGGCCGAACAAGCACAAACGTGCTTGTATGCACTCGGATGGGCAAGCCCGATCGAGCTTAGAGGTGCTCGGTCTTATAAAGCTTCTAGTATATGAATGAAAGAGTGAAGGCCGAACAAGCACAAACGTGCTTATATGCGCTCGAATGGGCAAAGCCCGATCGAGATTAGAGGCACTCGGCCTTATAAAGCTCTAGCATATGAATGACCGAGCGAAGACCGAACAAGCATAAACGTGCTTGTATGTGTTCGGGCAGGCAAAGTCTGATCAAGCTTAAAGGCGTTCAGCCTTATAAAACTTTACTATATAAATGACCAGGCAAGTTATGCTTCACAAAAGGTATTCTTTATATATGATCGGTTTAAACAACCGACCGAGATATACTTCACAAAAGGTATTCTTAATATATGATTAACTTAAATGATCCGTCGACATATGTTTCACAAATGTTATTCTTAATATGTCACCGGCTTCAATGACTGGTCGAAATACATGTAGTACATTATTTTATGATAGCCTTGCAGGTTTGGCGGAAATTATCCTCTCGAAGCTTATTTGGTTGCAGGGATACATTCTTCTTCATGTTTCATTAAAATGAGGTATCATAAACGACAAAAGAGGTACATTGGGATAGAAAAAGATTCCTTGAAGAATTATTGGGAGAGATCCAGGTTGTACTTTCTCAATCTTCTAACAAACTCTAACAAATCAGGGAACATCTTATGATTACAGAGGTTATATGTGTTGGTACCCCAAGGTTGTTTTGATGTGATCAAACAAGTTAAATTAGGTCCTGTTGTGTTTAATTTTGTGTCTAAGTGTATAGGAACTTAGGAGCACAGGACGTCGAGCAAAAGACGCAGCTAGCGAGAAGGACTGTACAAGAGAGAGTCGATGGACTCGGCGCGTCCGAGGTATGAGGAGTTATGGAAGAGTACGTGGGCGGACGAGAAGGAGGCGCACGATGTTTCCGAGGGACCAGAAACCAGGAGCGGAAGCTTGCTCGAGAAGGCGGGAAGTTGGGTTCGGGTGAATCCTATTTCGGATTGCCAAAATCACCCAAGCGAGCGAAAAAATCCGTACCGAAGCAAACGAAGCTGAAGCTGGAGGCCTGGAGAGAAAGTCAACAAAATATTGACTTTCCCCCTCTGGGGTGCCCGAAATGATTCCAGGCGCCCGGAGCAGTCCGGGAGCCTAGAACGATTCTGGGCACCCGAAACCCAAGTTTTAGTCATTTCGACGTGGTCTTTGACCGTTGCGTCGGGGATAAGTTTTTATCCCACTCTAGGCGCCTGGAACCCTTCCAGGCACCCCGACCAAGGCTATAAATACAGCCTTGCTCCCAGAAGCTATCAATAACAAGCATTCTTGCAACAACACTTGTACACATCTTAATTTTTGTTTAGCTTCTTATTTTCTGTACTTTCACTGCTATAAAGAGGCTTCTCTGCTTGAAGGAGAAACTAGTGCTACTCTATTCCTAGGATTAACAACCTCCCCGATTGTAACCAAGTATAACCTATGAGCCTCTGCTTTTCAATTTTTTTATTATTTAATGCAAGTATTCTTTAATTAAGTTATTTGTCTGAGAAAGGTTCTTTTGTTTGATTTTGTGCAGGTTCTATTCAACCCCCCTTCTAGCCGACCGCCAATGGTCCTAAAAAGTAGTATCAGAGCCAGGATGCTTCAGGAGGACTAACCGCCGATCGAAACACCGAATCGATGGCTGGATCAAGTATATACCCACCGAAGTTTGAGGGAGAGTTCACGAGTTGGAAAAAGAGAGTGTAGGTATTCTTTAAAATCAATTTTGAATTGCTTTTAATAATGAAGTTCAATTTTGTAGCACCCGAAGGAAAGGAAGAATACCAGTGGACGAAGAAGGAGTAGGCCGACTACGTGGCAAACGGTAAAGCAGAGTTCTATCTGCTGAACGTTCTATCGCCACAAGAAGTCAACCGGATCAGCGCCTATAACTCAGCAAAGGAGCTTTGGGAGAAGTTCCTTGAGCTACACGAACGGATGTCGAAGCCAAGCTCGCGAGATGGGACTTACTTCGTGACCAGCTCACCAACCTTCGATTTGAAGAAGACGAATCCATTGCACACCTTCACTCAAGGATTAAGGAGCTCATCACCGGACTTTTAAATCTCGGAGAAAAGGTAATCAACCGAGATTCGCTAAGGTATGCTCTAAATGCTTTCCCTAGAAATATGAAATGGGCATCATTAGTAGATGCCTACTATATATCTAAGAACTTAGAATCTGTTACCTTAGAAGAGTTATTTTCAACGTTAGAAGTCCATGAATTGAGATGTGCAGATTTAAAGAAGGAGCTGAAGCACAATATTGCCCTCAAGGCGAAGATGGATGAACAAGAGTCAGAATCTTCTTTCGATGACGAGGAAACAACGATGATGGTAAATCAATTTAAAAAGTTATTTAAATCTAGAAAACTAACCATCTACAGGGTAGAAAGAGAAGAAAAATCAGATGCTACCACTGTAATGAAGAAGGGCACATTAAAGACAACAGCCCTAAATTGAAGAACAAGGACAAAGGCAAGAACAAGAAGCTCGTCCAAACTAACAAACACAAAAACCTGAAGGCGATGTGGGACAAAACATCGTCCGAATAAGAGATTGAGGCTTTCTTTGGACTTGCGTTGATGGCAAGCTATCAAGACGACGAAAACAAAGCAAGCTAGTCCGCAATGAGTATCGATAGCATCGATGAAGGGGGAGCGACATCTGAAAAAAGCAGCACTTCAGGGGAAGCTACGGATAATGTGATCGACAGGGTAAACCAGGTATGATTTCTTCCTCCTGATATGTCTTTTAAGTTTATAAAATATTTATCAAAGAATTGTTACAAGCTAGAAAAAGAAATTAAAGAGTTAAAATTAATTCTGGCAAAATCTTGTCCATTAGAAGATTTCGATAAAATAAAATTAGAAAATGACAATTTACAAAATAAAATAAAGAACTTGAAAAATCATGCATACTTGAACGTTAGAACTCAAAATTAAAATAGACTAAACTAGCATCTTAGATTTCATAATGGACAAATTAGAAAAATTTCAAAGAAATATGTTTTCTAAAATTTTTTTAATTAATCTAGTTGGTTAGAACCTATATTGGGTTCCAAAGTCTAGTCTAACTTGAATTTTAATTAGACTTTGCGCTTTAAGCGAGAAAATTAAATGTTTGAATTTCCTTAAGAGGCTTTATCTAGAAAGTCGTTATTGCTCCAATAACCAAAAAGGCCTAGTGCCTCGTCACAGCTTGGAAGCCGATTAATGAAATAAAATATTTAATTGACTAACTGATAAAGTATTTAATTATAATTAAATAATATTTTAAATAGTTACTCAATTTTTTTGATCTGTTTAACTTAGATTTTTTTTTTAAAAAAAGGGACTTAAAGTTTTTTTTTAAAAATTATTTCTAGAAAATTAGTTTTTACAAACTTAGGAAATTAGTGATATTTTTTTGGTTATATCAAAAATATTTTTTTTACTTAGAAAAGTTTTTCTAAAATTATTGCAATTTTTTTAGTGCCATAAAAATTATTTTTCAAAATATTCAAAAACTTGATAAGTTTTTCAATTTTTTTTTTCAAAAAAAACTTTACTATTTTTTGAAAAATTTAACCCTTAGATTTTGTTGGTACCCTATTTTTTATGTGAACAAAAGGGGTAAGGGAAGATTAAGTCTAGGGGGAAGTAATTTAAGCTTTAACCTTTTTAATTTTTTGCACTTTAATTGCAAATTTATTGCTTTTACTTTATGTTAGTTTACCCTAATTTAACTTGGGTTGCTCACATCAAAAAAGAAGAGATTGTTGGTACCCCAAGGTTATTTAGATGTGATCAAACAAGTTAAGTTAGGTCTTGTTGTGTTGAACCTTGTATCTAAGTGTACAGGAACTTAGGAGCACAGGGCGTCGAGCAAAAGACGCAGCTAGCAAGAAGGACGACACGGGAGAGAGTCGACGGGCTTGGTGCGTCCGAGGGACGAAGAGCTATGGAAGAGTACGCGGGCAGACGAGAAGGAGGCACGTGACATTTTCGAGGTACGAGAAGCTAGGAGTGGAAGCTTGTTCGAGATGGCTGAAAGTTGAGTTCGGGTGAGCCCTATTCTAGATGGTGAAAATCACCCAAACGAGCGAAAAAACCCAGACCGAAGCAAGGAGAGCCGAAGCTGGAGGCTTAGAAAGAAAGTTAACAAAATATTGACTTTCCCCCTTCGGGGCGCCCGGAATGATTTCGGGCTCCCGGAGCAGTCCGGGGCGCTTGGAACGATTCTGGGTCCCCGGAGCAGTCCGGGCGCTCGGAACCAAAGTTTTAGCCATTTCAACGTGGTCTTTGACCGTTGCATCAAGGATAAGTTTTTATCCCACTCCAGGCACCCAGAACCCTTCCAAGCACCTGACCAAGGATATAAATAAAGCCTTGGTCCCAGAAGCTATCAATAACAAGCATCCTTGCAACAACACTTGTACACATCTCAGTTTTTGTTTAGATTTTTATTTTCTGTGCTTTCACTGCTATAAAGAGGCTTCTCCGCCTGAAGGAGAAACTAGTGCTACTCTATTCTTTAGATTAACAACCTCCTCGATTGTAACCAAGTAAAACCTTTGAGCCTCTGCTTTTCAGTTTATTTATTATTTAATGCAAGTGTTCTTTAATTAAGTTATTTGTCTGAAAAAGGTTCTTTTGTTTGATTTTGTGCAGGGACTATTCAACCCCCCTTCTAGTCGGCCACTAACGGTCCTAACAATATGAGGTAGTATAAAAAGGGGAGTCATGTACGTTGGCAAGGTATGCTGACACTCACAAATTCTGGCATATAAAACTCTACTTCTTCGTACTTTCATTACTGTGCTCTTGCTTCTTCCACTTTAAAGAGAGGGAACTAACTTGATCGTCGGAGGACCTAGCCAGGGATTCCCACCCCAGTCTTAGATCGCTAACGCTTTGTTGGCTCGTCTCGCTGTGCGCAGGATCATTTAGAAACTTCTTCGGATCTCCAAAAGTTCATCTTCCTCGGAGCCACCATTCATCAGAGCCAGCATACCTTCTCACACATTTCAGACAAGATCAAATTTGGTACCGTCTGTGGGAATCTTCACCTGGATTTGAAGCTACAAGATGGAAGAAGCTGGAAAGCTTAACACTGTAACCTTGATGCAGGAAGGTTTGGAGTTGCTCATCAATGCTAGAGTGCAGAAGCTATTACAACAATAACGAACTAATATTGGCGGCACATTGCCCGTAGCCCCAAATCCGGTGATATCAACAACTGCTCATCAAAGGAAAAGAGGAGTTGAGGAGGAGGATCCTTCTTGCTTGTTCCCTACCCCTCTCTCCCCAATCCGACATCCTCGAGCATTTTGTGGACACCTTTTGAACAAGGAGGATGAAAGGATGCCCTCCAAGAATCTTCTGGGGAAGCACTTATATGAGACAAGCGTACAGGAAAGATCATAGCCAGCAATAGCTCCCCTGAGTGGATCATTACTCTATTCTCTCAACGGGTAATGGATGATCCTTTGCAGAAGCATTATCAAAATTTAAATATCAGAGAATATTCTGGGATAACCAATCCAGAAGATCATCTTCTCAAATTTAAAAATATCGTTCTCCTTTAATAATTTACTGATGGTGTCAAATGCTGGATGTTCCTCACTACATTTGGAGACGTAGCTCAAAGATGGTTAAGCGGTTGGTAAACAATTATATTCATCATTTTAAGGATTTTCATAAGATATTTCTTCATCATTTCTCTAGCAACAGGTAGTATCACAAAATCCCCTGGAGTCCTTTTTTCAATCAAGCAGGGGCCCAAGGAAAGCATCAGAGCTTATATTAAGTGATTTAATCAAGTAACTATAGATGTTCCTATGGCTACTACAGAGATCTTGGTAAGTGTCTTTTCTCATGGACTTAAGATAATAATTTCTTTAAAGATTTGGTCAGAAATCCTTCCACCAACTTTGATCTTTTGATTGAGCGAGCAACTGAGTTCATTAATGTGGAGGAAGCCCAAGCTACTCGAAGAAAAAAAGTTGTTCCCACCCCTGCTCCAAATACAGAGCGTCCAGTGGTGCCTGCTCAGCCACCCAGAAGCCTTGTGCAGGTCCTCCACATTGTCACCCTGAACCATGATCTCAAGTTGTGCAACATGTGGGAATTCCTCAAGAAGCCTCACAAAGATGGTGCACATATCATCAGACGAATACTCATAGTACAGAAAATTATTATACTCTGAGGAATCAGCAAGCCGTTAATTCTCGATATCGTCGACGTTCCCAACCCCAAATCGCCGACAATATCCAAGGTAAAATAGCCCACTCAAACTGGAGTATCAGATGACTGAATCACAGGTAGGAATCTCACCACTACCAGTCGAACATGCTCAAATATCCGACCAAGTGCAACGAGAACCTCCATCTGTTAGATAGGAAGAAAATGTTGGATCGAGAAGCGCTAGAGGGGGGGGGTGAATAGCGCTCATGGCTATTTCCGTTTTATCGATTATTGGAATCGTAAATTAAGAGCAAATGAAGCGGAAATGAAATAAATGCAAAGAAGGAACACAACGATTTACTTCGTTCGGAGCCTAGATCGACTCCTACTCGAAGGCCCGCGATCCTTGATCGCTTTCGGTGGGAAACAACTATAAGCACGATTATTACAAACTAAGTATTACAATAAGTGCAATAAATAAATCTATACCAACGACGGAAAATGAAATCTCGGAGCTCTTGGTCGTCGGGCACGAGTAGCAGCACTTCGAAGCATCTATTGGAGCAGTACGTGAATGAGAGAAGACTTAGAATTGTTGATTGGAGGTGCTACTCAAAACCTGCTTTTAAAGCATGCTGGAGGCGCCTCCAAGCTCGTCCGAGGCGCCTCCAGTTCGCCTGAGTCGCATGCGTGGATCAGTGATGAACTGGTCGAAACCTATCTGCTAGAGGACGCCTTCATGGGTCTTCAAGGCGCCTTCCAAGGCGCCTCCATAACCCTCCGAGGCGCCTTGCTTTTGCACCCGAGGCGCCTCCAAGCTCCATGGAGGCGCCTCAGACACTGTTCATCCGAGGGAAGACTTCATTATTTTGTACCTGTAAGACATGTTAGTCCCAAGGAGATGAAAGGTGCCTTGAATGCTAAATGGAGGACCCCCTCCATGGATCTTGGAGGAGCCTTCGGGTGGATAAGCAGCACAGGCATAGGAGATTATCGACACCGCGGAAACTGGGATAAGCATCCTTACTAAAGATGCCTCCTATGGAGGTTAGAAGCGCCCTCAATGCTTATTTAAGCCTGGTTCGAGT
Source organism: Zingiber officinale (assembly GCF_018446385.1). Classification (NCBI taxonomy): domain Eukaryota; kingdom Viridiplantae; phylum Streptophyta; class Magnoliopsida; order Zingiberales; family Zingiberaceae; genus Zingiber; species Zingiber officinale. The sequence continues at coordinate 23,444,643 of NC_055989.1, forward strand.
AGAGGCAAAGTAACAATAGTAACTTTCAATACTTCTTCCGTGTGCGGCTAACAAATCGATCCGACAAAATCCTAACACTACTCCGACAAGCAGAAGCTCTAAATTTTAGATTTCCTTATTGTCGGTATAATATTTGGTAGCACTTTAATTATTATACTCTTTTTGTAATATTTCCAAAGCTATAGTAATTGCCCATCGAAAGTACTATTACGTGCGAGCCTTGGAGTAGGAATCGCCATAGGCTCCGAACCAAGTAAATTCTTGGTGTTTGCATTTGATCTTTATTTTCTGCTGCGATTACTCGATTATCTTAAAAACAAATAAATTAGCCATGAGCGCTATTCACCCCCCCTCTAGCGCTTTTCGATCCAACATCTTCTAGTATATGAATAATCGAGCGAAGGCCGAACAAGCACAAAAGTGCTTGTATGCGCTCAGATGGGAAAAACCCTACCGAGCTTAGAGGTGTTCGGCCTTATAAAGCTTCTAGTATATGAATGACTGAGCAAAAGCTAAATGAGCATAAACGTACTTGTATGCGCTTGGATGGGCAAAGCCCGACCGAGCTTAGAGGCGCTCAGCCTTATAAAACTTCTAGTATATGAATGACCAAACGAAGGTCGAACAAGCACAAACGTGCTTGTATGCGCTCGGATGGGCAAAGCCCGACCGAGATTAGAGGCACTTGGCCTTATAAAGCTTCTAGCATATGAATGATCGAGCGAAGGCCGAACAAGCACAAACGTGCTTGTATGCGCTCAGACGGGCAAGCCCGATCGAGCTTAGAGGTGCTCGTCCTTATAAATCTTCTAGTATGTGAATGAAAGAGTGAAGGCCAAACAAGCACAAATGTGCTTATATGCGCTCGGACAGGCAAAGCCCGACCGAGATTAGAGGCACTCGGCCTTATAAAGATTCTAGCATATGAATGACTGAGTGAAGGCTGAACAAGCATAAATGTGCTTGTATGCATTCGGGCAAGCAAAGTCTGATCAAGCTTAATGATGTTTAACCTTATAAAACTTTTACTCTATAAATGACCAGGCAAGATATGCTTCACAAAAGGTATTCTTCATATATGATCAGTTTAAACAACTGACTGAGATATGTTTCGCAAAAGGCATTCTTAATATATGATTAACTTAAATGATCCGTCGACATATGCTTCACAAAATGTATTCTTAATATGTCACTGGCTTGAATGACTGATCGAAATACACGTCGTAGATTATTTTATGATAGAAAATATCCTCTTGAAGCTTCTTTAGTTGCAGGGATACATTCTTCTTCATGTTTCATTAAAATGAGGTGTCATAAACGACAAAAGAGGTACATCAGGATATGAAAAAGATTCCTTGAAGAATTATCAGGAGTGGTCCAGGTTGTACTTTCTCCATCTTCTAACAAACTCTAACAAGCCGAGGACCAACTAATGATTGTGGAGGTTATATGTGTTGGTACTCCCAAGGTTATTTTGATGTGATCAAACAAGTTAAGTTAGGTACTATTGTGTTTAACCTTGTGTCTAAGTGTATAGGAACTTAAGAGCACAGGGCATCGAGCAAAAGACCTAGCTAGCGAGAAGGACTGCATGAGAGAGAGCCGATGGGCTTGGCGCCTCCGAGGGATGAGGAGCTACGGAAGAGTACGTGGACGGACGAGAAGTAGGTGCGCGGCATTTCTGAGGGACAAGAAGCCAGGAGCAGAAGCTTGCTCAAGAAGACCAGAAGTTAGGTTTGGGTGAGCCTTATTTTGGATGACTAAAATCACCCAAGCGAGCGGAAAACCCCATACCGAAGCAAACAGAGCCGAAACTGGAGGCCCGGAGAGAAAGTCAACAAAATGTTGACTTTCCCCCTTTGGAGCGCCCGAAACGATTTCGAGCGCTCAGAGTAGTCCGGGGCGCCCGGAACCCTTCCGGGCGCTCGGACCAGTCCGGGAGCCCGGAACCCAAGTTTTAGCCATTTCGACATGGTCTTTGACCGTTGCATCGGGGACAAGTTTTTATCCCACTCCAGGTGCCTGGAACCCTTTCAGGCGCCTCGACCAAGGCTATAAATACAGCCTTGCTCCCAAAAGCTAAAAACAACAAGCATTCTTGCAACAACACTTGTACACATCTCAGTTTTTGTTTAGCTTCTTATTTTATGTACTTTCACTGCTATAAAGAGGCTTCTCCACCTGAAGGAGAAACTAGTGCTACTCTATTCCTTGGATTAACAACCTCTCCGGCTGTAACCAAGTAAAACCTATGAGTCTCTACTTTTCAGTTTATTTATTATTTAATGCATGTGTTCTTTAATTAAGTTATTTGTCTGAGAAGGTTCTTTTGTTTGATTTTGTGTAGGTTCTATTCAACCCCCTTCTAGCTGACCGTCAACGGTCCTAACAAGTGGTATCAGAGCCTGGACTCTTCAGGAGGACTAATCGCCGATCGAAGCACCGAATCGATGGTCAGACCAAGTATATATCCACCGAAGTTGAAGGGGGAGTTCACGAGTTGGAAAAAGAGAGTGTAGGTATTCTTTAAAATCAATTTTGAATTGCTTTTAATAATGAAGTTCGGTTTTGTAGCACCCGAAGGAAAGAAAGAATACCAATGGACGAAGAAGGAGCAGGCCGACTACGTGGCAAACGACAAAGCAAAGTTGCATCTGCTGAAAGTTCTATCTTCACAAGAAGACAACCGGATCGACGCCTATAACTCAGCAAATGCACTTTAGGAGAAGTTCCTTGAGTTACACGAAGGGACGTCCGAAATCAAGCTCGCGAGATGGGACTTACTTCGCAACCAGCTCACCAACCTTCGATTTGAAGAAGATGAATCCATTTCACACCTTCACTCGAGGATTAAGGAGCTCATCACCGAACTTTCGAATCTCGGAGAAAAGGTAAGCAATCGAGATTCGCTAAGGTACGCTCTAAATGCTTTCCCTAGAAATACAAATTGAGCATCATTAGTAGATGTCTACTATATCTCTAAGAACTTAGAATCTGTTACCTTAGAAGAGTTATTTTCAACGTTTGAAGTCCATGAATCGAGATGTGTAGATTTAAAGAAGGAGCCGAAGCACAATGTTGCCCTCAAGGCAAAGATGGATGAATAAGAGTCATAATCTTCTTTCGACGACGAGGAAACGATGATGAAGTTATTTAAATCTAGAAAAACTAACCATCTACAGGGTAGAAAGAGAAGAAAAATCAGATGCTACCAGTATAATGAAGAAGGACATGTTAAAGACAACTGGCCTGAATTGAAGAACAAGGACAAAGGCAAGAACAAGAAGCCTGCCCAAATGAACAAACATAAAAACCTGAAGGCGATGTGGGATGAAATATCGTCTGAATCAGAGATTGAGGCTTTCTTTGAACTTGCGCTGATGGCAAGCTATCAAGATGACGAAAATGAAGCAAGCTTATCCAAAATGAGCATCGATGAAGAGGGAGTGATATCGAGAGAAAGCATCACTTCAAGGGAAGCTATAGATAACGGGATCGACAAGGTATGTCAGGTATGATCTCTTCCTCCTAATATGTCTTTTAAGTTTATAAAATATTTATCAAAGAATTGTTGCAAGTTAGAAAAAGAAATTACAGAGTTAAAATTAATTCTGGCAAAATCTTTTCCATTAGAAGAATTCGATAAAATAAAATTAGAAAATGACTGATATGGGTTAAGTTTCATGGATCCCTAGTGAGAAAGGGAAAGGAGATAGCCGATTTGGGGAGGTAGGCCAATATCGGGCGGGATATACCTCCAGGGAGGTAGGATAATATCGGCTGAGATATACCTCAAAGGAGGTAGGCCAATATCGAGCAGGATATACCTCCAGGGAGGTAGGCCAATATCGGCCGGGATATACCTCCAGGGAGGCAGGCTAATATCGATCGAGATATACCTCAAACGAGGTAGGCCAATATCGATCAGGATATACCTCTAGGGAGACAAGCCAATATCGATCGGGATATACCTCCAGGGAGGCAGGCCAATATCGGCCGGGATATACCTCCAGGGAGACAGGCCAATATCAACCGAGATATACCTTCAGGGAGGAAGGCTAATATCAGCCGAGATATACTTCCAACTAAGTAGGGCAATATCGACCGAGACATACCTTGAAAGAGGTAGGCCAGTCTTGGCTGGATAATACCTTGAAAAGGATATGCCAATATTGGTCGAGATTACATACTTAATAAAATACAGCCCAATATCAGCTAGGATAATAAACTTGGAGGGGTGCAGACCAGTATTGCCCAAGAAACATCATGAGAAATAATAATAATTGACCGGACCTAGCCCAAGTTCGATTTCGACCGATACAAGGAGCAATGTTACATTGAGCTGTCTATGATATAGCAAAGACAGGAAGAACAAGCAAGAATGATAGATGCACTCTGAAATAACTTATGAAACAGGACAGAAGTAAATATTCCAAATAAAATAGTTTAATGAAGATATTTGTAGTATGTGATTATATAACAGGTTCGCTAATGTGGCGGGAGGAAGGCTTCTAGATTTTTCTGCAGGTACTAGACGACAAAGAAGGTACATCTGGGGTACAAAAAAGATCCTTAAAAATCATTTTCCACAAGTACACAGCTTACGTCATCTCATAACAAACTCTAACGAACCAGGGTCCACTTCATGACTACGGAGGTTATATGAAGTGGTATAAAAGGGGGAATTCTCTCCGTTGACCAGGTAAGTTCACATTGCTGCTCACATCCATAACCCTAGTTTTGGACTACTGTTCATCTGCTTCTTCCTTCTTCCACACCGAGAGAGATCACTGACTTGAGCGTCGGAGGGCCTAGCCAGGGATTCCCACCCCGGTCTTAGGTCACTGACGATAGTGTTGGTTGGTCTCTTGTGCGCAGGAAGCCTTGGAAACTCTGGATCTGAGTTTTCTTCAGTTATATTCCGTTCTCGCCATCGGAGCTTCGCACAAGGAGTACATTCTGGGACTTCATTCTCCTAGATCCGCTCTAGGTTTCTCGGATCAGTATTCAGTCAGGTATTACTCTTCATCAATAGTAGGTTTTCTCCCAGCTTTCCATTTTGTCCAGCTTCTCAGACAGGATCAATGACAATTTACAAAATGAAATAAAGAACTTGAAAAATTATGCATGCTTGAATGTTAGAACTCAAAATAAAAATAGACTAAGCTAGCATCTTAGATTTCATAAGGGACAAATTAGAAAATTTTCAAAAAAATATGTTCCTAAAAAATTCTTAATTAATTCAGTTGGATGGAAACTATATTGGGTTCCAAAGTCTAGTCTAACTTGAATTTTAATTAGACTTAGCGCTTTCAGCGAGAAAATTAAATGTTTGAATTTTCTTAAGAGGCTTTATCTAGAAAGTGGTTGTTTCTCCAATAATCAAAAAGGCATAGTGTCTCGTCACAGCTTGGAAGTAGATTAATAAAATAAAATATTTAATTGACTAACTGATAAAGTATTTAATTATAATTAAATAATACTTTAAATAGTTACTCAATTTATTTTCGGTCTTTTTAACTTAGATTTTTTTTTAAAAAAAGGGACTTAAAGTTTTTTTAAAAATTATTTCTATAAAATTAGTTTTTGCAAACTTAGGAAATTATTGATATTTTTTTGGTGATATAAAAAAAAATTTACTTAGAAAAGTTTTTCTAAAATTATTGCAATTTTTTTAGTGCCATCAAAATTATTTTTCAAAATTTTCAAAAACTTGATAAGTTTTTCAATTTTTTTTTAAAAAAAACTTTACTATTTTTTGAAAATTTTAACTTTTAGATTTTTTTTTGTACCCCATTTTTTATGTGATCAAAAAGGGGGGAGGAGGGAATATTAAGTCTAGGGGGAGATAGTTTAACCTTTTTAATTTTTTGCACTTTAATTGCAAATTTATTGCTTTTACTTTATGTTAGTTTACCCTAACTTAACTTGGGTTGCTCACATCAAAAAGGGAGAGATTGTTGATACCCCAAGGTTATTTTGATGTGATCAAACAAGTTAAGTTAGGTCTTGTTGTGTTTAACCTTGTGTCTAAGTGTACAGGAATTTAGGAGCATAGGGCATCGAGCAAAAGACGCAGCTAGCGAGAAGGACAACACGGGAGAGAGCGGACGAGTTCAGTGCGTTCGAGGGACGAGGAGTTGCGGAAGAGTATGCGGGCGAACGAGAAGGAGGCGCATGGCGTTTTCGAGGGACGAGAAGCCTGGAGCGGAAGCTTGCTCGAGAAGGCCGGAAGTTGGGTTCGGGTGAGCCCTATTCCGGATTGCTGAAATCACCCAAGCGAGCGAAAAACCCCAGACTGAATCAAGCGGAGCGAAAGTTGGAGGCCCGAAGATAAAGTCAACAAAATGTTGACTTCCCCCTTCAGGGGGCTCGGAACGATTTCGGGCGCCCAGAGTAGTCTGGGCCGCCTGGAACGATTCTGAGTCCCGGAGCAGTCCAGACGCCCAGAACCCTTCTAGGCACCCGGAACACAAGTTTTAGCTATTTCGATGTGGTCTTTTATCGTTACATCGGGGATACCTTTTTATCCCACTCCAGGTGCCTGGAACCCTTTCAAGCGCCCTGACCAAGACTATAAATAAAACCTTGGTCCCATAAGCTATCAATAACAAGCATCCTTACAACAACACTTGTACACATCTTAGTTTTTGTTTAGTTTCTTATTTTCTGTGCTTTCACTACTGTAAAGAGGCTTCTCCGCCTGAAGGAGAAACTAGTGCTACTCTATTCCTTGGATTAACAACCTCCTCGGTTGTAACAAAGTAAAACCTCTGTGCCTCTGCTTTTTAGTTTATTTATTATTTAATGCAAGTGTTCTTTAATTAAGTTATTTGTCCAAGAAAAGTTCTTTTGTTTGATTTTGTGGAAGGGCTATTCAACCCCCCCTTCTAGTCGGGCGCCAACGACCCTAACAATATAAGGTAGTATAAAAAGGGGAGTCCTGTCCATTGGGAAGGTATGCTGACACTCATAAATTTTGGCATATAAAACTCTACTTCTTCATACTTTCATTACTGTGCTCCTGCTTCTTCCACTTTAAAGAGAGGGAACTAACTTGAGCATCGGAGAACCTAGCCAAGGATTCTCACCCCAGTCTTAGATCACTAACGCTTTGTTGGCTCATCTCGCTGTGCGCATGATCGTTGAGAAGCTTCTTTAGATCTCCAAAAGTTCATCTTCCTTAGAGCCACCATTCATTAGAGCCAGCATACCTTCTCACACATTTCAGACAGGATCAAATTTGGCACCGTCTATGAGAATCTTCACCTGGATCTGAAGCTACGAGATGGAAGAAGCTGGAAAGCTTAACTCCGTAATCTTGATGCAGGAAGATCTGGAGTTGCTCATCAATGCTAGAGTGCAGAAGCTATTACAACAACAACAATGAACTAATACCAGCGGCACATTGCCTGTAGCCCCAAATTCGGCGATATCGACAACTGCTCATCAAAGGAAAAGAGAAGTTGAGGAGGATGGTCCTGCTTGCTTGATCCCTACCCCTCTCTCCCCAACCCGACGTTCAGTAGACCGATCCTGCTTTCCTCGCTATCAACCCAGTCCAATTGAGTCAGTGCCTATCCATCATTCGATTAACTAAACTCGAGGTTCGGTCGACCGATCCCTTGGTCGAAACTTAGCCGAAAGCTTATTTGATCTCCGAGGTTCTATCGACCGATCCGAAGCTTTGGTCAACTGATCAAGGCTGCAAACTGCAACCTGTAAAATGTTAGTTTCCTATAAAATAGTGTTAGAGAAATAGGTAAATAGTATAAAATGTAACTTTGACAGTCTCCGGACTATTCGTCTCTAACTTTTGGATTTCTTGAAAACCCTACGTCGAACCGACATCTACTATTCTCTTTTTGGGGAAAGCATCCTCACGTACTCCTCTAAGGAGAAATTACATTTTTCCAAATCGGTCCTCCAAATCGTCTGGACCCTTGCTCAACGTCCGAGACTTCAAGACTTTATATTGAATATCTGCTCCACGACTCGTCCAGACTTCCATCTCATCTGTGACCCCCAAGAGTTTCACCTAGAGTTCTTAACTCTAGGATTTCTCCCAAAGTCCACGACCTGCCAAGACTTCACCCAGTCCCCAAGACCAGGACTTTGTTGCCTAACCGCAGCTAGGACTTTCCATAACCTAGGGTTACCACCCCCTAGGACCTAAGGTTACCTCCCCCTAGGGTTTTCGACCTGCCTAGAATCCCCTAGGACTTCTACCTAAGAACACTTAGGACTTTCCTGCAAGCTTAGTCACACTTGTTAGATCACATGACATCTTAACTTTTGAACCCCTTGCCATAATCAAAACACAGGTTCGATCGTCTGGTGCTCCCTACACCAACATATAAGTTTTCATTGTTAGAATGTATACTAAAAGCCTAGCTTTTTGTATAAACATTTATTTTGAAATGAGAATCACATTGGTCAAATGTCTGCATTTAGTTAAATGTAGTTGTCCATTTAAATTATATTGTAGATAACATAGTGTGTGGTGTCACACAGAAGATCATGTTATCGGTTCCTTATAAATTATAAATAGAAGCTCACAACCAAGATGGATTGGGATAAACCGTTGGAATGGTTGTAGCGTAATTTGGTACTAATTTATCTTGACTATAAAATTATACTAGTACACTATGTGTGTATAGAGCAGGATCATTTGAGGTTGTTCCTTTTATACTGACTGCATAAAAGAACAGAACCTCTGTTATTATGGATGTACATACTCTTAATCCCGATATAATAACAAGCACATGTACTTAGTATTTATTTCTTTAATTTATCAAAGGGTGAGATTTATTCATTAAATTAATAGGACCGATAAGTTGAGAAATAATATTATTTATATAGTGTGTTGCTAATTTTAGAAGGAAACTGTGTCCTATTTATTAGGATGATGTTGCCCCCTTGAGGAGCTCATAAGGATTATCATATAAACCATGTAGGTGGACTTAGTTCCGACATGACAATGAAGTTGAGTGGTACTACTCTTGGAGCTAGATGTTAATTAAGTGAGTTGTCAGTAACTCATTTAATTAATGGACATTCGATATCTTAAATACAGGGAGATTAACGCACTCATAATAAGAAGGAGCCCATAATGTAATATGAGATTGTTGCGACAGTTCAATAATAACTCTTTAGTGGTATGAGTTATTATTGATGGACTTGAGTTAGGTGTTCGATCTGAGCATGGGAAGCCCAAGTCCATCAGGAGGCCAAAACTAATTCCTCCTCTAGTTCCCTGTTATAGCCTCTTTATAAAAAAAACCTTGTATCCAACCAAGTCCACTTCTTACCCAAGTAATGGGCCGGCCACATCCTTGCTTGGTGCCCAAGTAAGGGCCGGCCAAGCTTTGCTTGGAGCCCAAGAGGTGGCCGGCCAAGCCTTGCTTGGTGCCTAAGCAAGGGGCCGACCACAAGGAATTAAAAGAGAGTTTTATTTTTTTTAAATCTTTTCTTTTGCAGTCATCCTCCAAGGGATTTAAAAGAGTGATTTTAATTTTAAAATCTTTTCTTTTATAGCCATCCTCTAAGGGATTTAAAAGAGAGATTTTAATTTTTTTTAAAACTTTCCTTTTATAGTCAACCACAAAGGGATTTAAAAAAGATATTTTAATTTTAAAATCTTTTCTTTTTTGCAGTCATCCACAATGGTTTAAAAGAGAGATTTTAATTTAAAATTTTTCCTTAATTGTTGCCCAAATAAGGGTCGGCCACACATAATAGGAATTAAAAGAAGGTTTTAATTTTAAATCTTTCCTTTTTTGCATTCACCAAGGATTATAAAAGAGAGGTAGATGGTGCCTTATGGTATAACACAACCTAAGTCTCTTCTTTTAATCCTTATTTTGGCCAGCCCTCTTCCCTTTCTATTCTCCCCTTGTTTCCTTTACCAAGGGCTGGCAGCATCAAGAGGCTCCATCTTCTTGTGGCTGGTTACTTGGAGGAGAAGAAGAAGAGAAGGAGGCTCCCTATTCTAGCATCCCTTGGTGGCCGAAAGTCTTGGAGGCAAAGAAGTGGTTCGGGTAGTGTTGTCTTAGAAGATCGTCGCCCACACAACGTCCAAGAGGAGGAGAGGAATACAGCAGAAGATCAAGAGGCCTATTGAAACAAAGGAAAGATACAACTAGTTAATTATTCCGCTGCGTATTAGTTAGTCTATTTTCTTTATATGGATCCTAAAATGCCAACACAAGAGGCCAACGATCTTGTTCTTCGATTGTGGTCTCTGTAGTTAAACCTAAGGTTACTATAAAGAATTTAAATATTCAATTTCTTTGAAAGACTTTGTCTAGGAAGTGGGGATGATCTCATACCCAAGAAGGCTGATGCCTCGCCAACGACCTGGAAGCAATCCTTAAAATAGATATTTAATCAACTTTTGTAATATGGTTTAACTTCTGATGAACACATGGGTTGAACTTGGATTAATAATGTTAAGTTTCGTTTGTAATCCAAGTTTAACTTTTGAAAAGTACATGGGTTTCTAGGAAAAGTTCTGTGCTTGTACAAATTTTTGTACAGGGGAAACAGAAAAGAATTCCGAGTAGCGCTAACATTCATGACCAAGGTGACTTGACTACCTTCAGTCAAAGAAAACTTACGCTCGAGTTATAATGAGATTTTCATTGACATATTTATATATGTAGAGAACCATATAAAGTCTTATAGCGGCCACTCCAATGAACTAGTTACCATAACTAGCATCCATATTTAACTCTCAATATCTTAAAGTCTCCAGCCAATGATGAACACCTATTTGGTTAGATCAAGGAGTATAACCCGTGCTAGTCTCATAGAATCGATAATGTCCGAACTCATCAATTCATCAACTAGGACTTATTTCATTACATTCAATGAACTAGTTACCATAACTAACATCCATATTTAACTCTCAATATCTCAATGTCTCCAGCTAATGATGAACACCTGTTTGGTTAGATCAAAGAGTATAACATGTGCCAGTCTCACAAAATCGATGATGTCCGAACTCATCAATTCATCAACTAGGACTTATTTCATTATATTCAAATTACACATGTAGATATGCTCACAAGTTGTGATCCAATCACAAGTTCTTTCATACTATGAATCATATTATGAACATTCAGTAAATGAGTTTAAAATCAAATTATACACATAGAAAATGTGCACTAAATTAATGAAACTTTATTTATCTAATAAATAATACAAATCATAAGACAATCTATGATACTTCTCAAATATAACACGTATGTTAGTTTGCAAAAAGTAAAATTAACATTTTGTTTGAAGATAAGGAGAGAGAGTATATTGGAGGATGATCAAAGAGGGAGGAGGAAGATGGGTAGAATTAAATATTATTAAAATAAGTAAATGGAGATGCAGGTATAGATCATATACCTCTCACATGCTAAGCAAGCGCTCTACCATCTGAGCTACATCCCCCAATGATTTAATTATAAATTTTAAATATTTTACTATAACTAAAAATGGAGATATCAGGTACCAATCACCATGTAACACTCCACCCTCTGAGCTATATCCCTAGTCGAATACAACTTCCCCAACCGAGGAAAAAAAATCATCATCCGTATTGGTCAACTAGAACTTCTCAATGTAACTCCTCATAAATGGTTGTGAGGCCGACCATGTGGGACCACTGAGATGCAGATTCTATCTTTTGCTACCATATATCCCCTATCAAATAAGTTCAAAACATTTTGTTATTTAAAAAATAATTATAGTCAAAAATAGACAAAAAAAAATGAAGAGGTAGGAGCCATGCCTCCCCCGATGATATCATTGAGATACCAGATTTATTTATCAACATTTTATTTGAATAGAATAGAGAGGTAAACAATATTCTTTCAAATCTAAAAAATACATTGGCATGTATTTTTTGAATAATAATAATAATAATAATAATAATAATAATAATAATAATAGGGTGCGTGAATTTGGATTGAAATTAGTTGTTTTTTTTTATTTTTATATTTAACTTGACAAACATGCTTAAACACAATCACGCTAAGGCTAAACTATCCAACTGTGTATCACCCACTCAGTTACTCACAAGAACAATCATGATGCTGTTGCTGCTCAAAATGGTTTGAAGGCGATGTCACACAACACCATTCGGAGATCCCTTTCTTATGAAAAGATAAGCACATTGCATGCAGTGTTTCCCATGATAAAGTTAAAGCATTAACTGCGAAAATCTTCCTTGCCACTGGTACCATAGCTCACCTCACATGAATTTGTGAGGAACAAAATCAAACTCATCAAAATCAAACCTCTGTCATTCTTTACCTATCTGCATCGTCGTGAAGTTATTGGTTAGCATTGACAGATTCTTTGTATTTTGTAATAGAAGGGGATAAGATCATTTAACTCACCTTTGACCGATATATAGGATTGCATGAAAGATGTTCGTCCAAGGAACTCAGCTTCTTTGACAAGTCAAATTCTTATCTTATTTGTTATGCTCCTTATGGTCATGACCCCTAAAATTTTCAGTTTTTTTTTCCTTTTCCTTTATTATTGATCCTCTTTTATTTTTTTGCTTGAACATTGAGAATCAGTTGTTAGGTGAACATTCTCAGATGTCTCACACCTTAGTCTCTCCTCCTCTCGAATGCATTGAGCTATAAGTTTATTAAATGTCCACTTTTTCTTTTAAGTATTATATAAAATCTTAAAAGTAATGATCATGCAAGTAGAGACATCAAGATAAAATGTACTAACATACTCTCATACATTTTAAGTTTTAGTACTCTCTTTTGGCGATATTGGACATTTTCATGATGACTCCATGATGTTTCCTTTGCCATTATACCACATATAGACACAACACTTTAAAAGAAGTGTGGTAGTGTCAACCTTTTCCTTTGCCATGAATGGTCTGCTAATTGGCTAAGGAAACTCCTAGTATCTTCCCCTTTAGTTATCAAGCCCTTTATTGGTACTGAAATAGAGAGTCTCATTATACTTAGACTCATGTGGTTTGTGTAAGTATTAGCCCTTAGAGTTGATTATAAGATGATTGATAAGGAAACTTTTATATCATATTTCATTAATAAAAGGAAAAGGTCATGGTTATTATATTTACTTCAAATTTGTGCTAGATGAATAAGTATAATAATATCCTAAGGTAGTATGTTCTAGTCTATAATATATCAATTAGTTAAATTGATAGGGGGAGACTGTAGATATATATGAAACACTAATCTTAATTATTCATAGTCAAACATTAATATACAAGGGCAATATTATATGCTGAGACTAGTATGTAGGTCAATTGATGACTTAATGTCACAAGTCATGAATATAAGATATTAAGTTGACACATGTGTATATTAGAGTAGGGGTGACAATTTTTGACCCGACACGAAAACATAACCCGAATCAAACACGAAAAAAATCAAGTTAGGGTCAGGTAGTTTCAGGTTCGGGTCAAAATTGGGTCGACCTAATTAACTCGATTAATAAACAAGTTGGAGTTTTGGTCAACCTGAAGTGACCCAATTACAACCCATGAACCCGTTTATAAATGATTATAAATTTAAACTAAAATTGTAAATTTAAAAAAGTTAAAAACCCTACCCCCATATACATGTATTTTACTAATCATCTTCCAATTGACGATCGACGCAACATCTGAATTCTTGTTTCTGAAAATCGAACTCATTTTCATCTTCCAATCTTCGATTCTTCTTCAGTTCTTCACCCTTCTTCAAAGAATTGCATCGATGGCCGATGCTCCAACGCTGCAACGACCTAGCCCTGAGTCCCCAACGCGACAACCCTAGAAGTTGACCCCAGACGCGTCAACGTCCTCAACATTGATGACCCGACATGGCGGCCATCGATGTCAAAGCCACGAGGCAACGACGTCCAAGATAAGCCCTAGATATCATCTCGGCCATTGAACGAGAAAGGTATCATCACGATTCACCTCCATTCTCTTTTGACTTGAATGTCTTTTGTGTCTTCTCTATTAGACGGTTTGTTTTTATTACTAATATATTTTTTTATTGAAAATTATTTTGTAGGTAAATTATGGAAAGGAATGAAGAAGATGAAATTTTAATGGATATTGAAGATGGTAGTGAGGATTCAATTCAAGAGATACCAGAAGGCTCGCAATCTTCATACCATAAAGATAAAGACAAAAAAGTTCAACTATCAACAAATAAGAGAAGACTTTCATCTGGAGTTTGGTTGCACTTTAGTATGCTTCCTCAAAATTCATATGGGAAACTCGAATGCAAATGCAACAAGTGTGGGGCTAAGTATGCAACTGATAGTAAGAGTGGTACAAGTAATTTATACCATCATATTAAAAAATATGTGAGAATGACTACAAAAGACATTGGACAGTACATAATTGCTATGGATGAAGGTTCGTGCTTAACCACAAGAACAATCTTTAGTCAAGATAAATTTAGGGAGTTGGTGGTGCATGCAATTTCGAGACATGATTTGTCATTTTCTTTTGTTGAATATGAAGGAATGTGGAATATCTTTAAGTACTTTGAATTGAGAGTTTGTTATTTCTTCAGAAACACTATAAAGTCTGACATTAAGAAGATTTATGGTGCTAAATTTGGTAAACTATGTACTGAGTTACTTGCATGCCCTGGTAGAATATGTTTAACCTCTGATGCATGGACTTCTATTGCGACTGATGGGCACATGAGTTTGATTGCACATTATGTAAACAAGAATTGGGTGTTGTAAAAAAGAATTTTAAATTTTTCCTATATTCCTCCTTCATATGTAGGGGTTGCTTTGGCTGAAACGATTTATAGTTTGGCTTATGATTGGGGTATTGAAAAGAAGTTATTTTCTATCACTTTGGATAATGTTATTGTGAATGATGTTTGTGTTGAAATACTTAAAACTCAGCTTAGGTTAAAGAATGCTTTGAGTTTTGATGGCACTTTGTTTCATGTTCGATATTGTGCACATATTCTCAATTTGATTGTACAAGATGGTTTGAAAGAGATTGACATTGCCGTGGATAGGATTAGAGAATTTGTGAAATATGTTAAGGGTTCTCAATGAAGAAAGGAAAAGTACAAGAATTGTGTTTCCCAAACTTCTCTAGATTCTAAAAGAGCATTAATACAAGATGTTCCAACTAGATGGAATTCTACATATATGATGCTTTCTAGTGCTCTTTACTATCGTCTTGCTTTTTGCCATCTTCAATTGAGTGATTCTAATTTTCAATGTTGTCTAATTGCAGAAGAGCGGTAAAAAGTTAAAAAAAATATGTAGATTTCTTGAAACTTTTCATAATGCAACTGTGGATATTCTAGATCTCATTATCCAACATCAAACTTGTATTTTCCTCATGTTTTTGTAATCCAGTTGAAGTTACATGAAGAGTCATCTAGTCAAGATTTGTATATGAAGAAGATAGCTGATCAAATGTTTGTCAAATTCAATAAATATTGGAGTGAATTCAATGTTTTATTTGCCATTACTGTGATATTTGATCCACGGTACAAGTTTCAGTTTGTTGAATTTAGTTATGGAAAGCTATATGGTTATGGGTCTCAAGAATTAATGAAAGTTAGAGGGTGAGTATATGAAAGATTCAAATACTAGTCCAGCATCATCTTCGCATTCTCAAGTAAAGAGGTTAACGCTCTTACATTTCAGGATGATATTAGTAAAGAATCTTCAAATGTTTTCAAGGTATGATATTAAGTTTTTAGTGTTAATGGTAATTTTAGAATGATGAACATTTTGATCATTTTGAATTATTTTTATCAAATATAATATTTTATTGTCTTAATAAGCTAGGAATTTGAGGATTTTGAGTTTGCTGCCAGTGCTCAAAAAAGTCAATTATAGATGTATTTAGATGAACCAAGAAGTAAAAGAACATCTTCAATTAATGTACTTGAGTTTTGGAGATCTCAACAATTCAGATATCCATAGTTAGCTAAATTAGCTAGGGATGTTCTTGTTGTTCCAATTTCAACAGTTGCATCTGAATTGGCTTTTAATCTTGGTGGTAGAATTCTTGACAAATATCATAGTTCAATGTCTCCACAAGTTGTTGAAGCGTTAATATGTAGAAGAGATTGGCTCTTTGGAGAAAACGGTAAATTTTCCAGAGTTTTAATTTTTTTAAATCTAAAGTTGTATTTTGTATTGTAATTTTTTCCTTTCTTTTTTATGTAGATATATCTCCGGTCAAATTGGAAGATGTAAGTCAAAACATTATGGCTTTGGACCTCAACAAAGGTGAAGCAAAATCTAGTTTGATGGAAGGTGCAAATTTAAATATTGGGTAATTAGATAATTGGTGAGTCAATGTCTTTTCATTAATCTTTGCATCATAAGTTTATTTCATAAAACTTTTCTGTCCAGAATTTTATGTTGTAATGTTGTTCATTTTGGATAATTAACTTTTCTACTTTGAATTGCCACAATGGATGGAGGAGTACATTTTGTTCAGAGGTTTAATGTTGAATTGTTGATCCTCTTCTACTCCAAGGCTCTTCGCCTTATCAAAATATTTTAGATATTTTGCTATCTAAAAAGTTGATGAACGTCCAAATTATGGAAACTTTATATTTGACAGTGACATTTGGAGTTTGGATAATGATTTCTTAAAGATATTTTTAGTTTGTAATTTTAATGGTTTACATTATTTACGGATTTGACTATCATTTGTGATTTGATATTATAGTTTGGAGTTTGGACTGTGATTTGATTTATAATTATAATTAATAGTAATATTTGGAATTTAGAGTTTGGACTGTGATTTGCATTTAATTTGCTTAATCCTAAACATAGAGATGCGCTATTGATTGCAATGTTGCTATGGTTTATCATTTATGATATGGATTTGAAGTTTGTGTAGATAAATGTAATTTTTAATTTTTAATTTAATATATAAAATTTCTTTATTGAATTTGGGTCATGTTCGAGTCAAATGGGTTAAACGAGTTAAATTGCTCAAACGGGTAAGGTTTGGGTTAAGTGCAAATAAACAAATTAGGTTCAGGTTGAATAGTTTGACTTGAATTAATAATCAGATTGGGTTCAGGTTGTCGATTGTTAACCCGTCGACCTGCCAACCCGAACCGAACCGAATTGCCATCCCTATATTAGAGAATATGTACTGAATTGACTCGCCATGAGAATGTTTCATGGATTGTTATATGAGTGTTATAAATATTTTCATAGTGACTATTAGTATAAATAATCCTTAGACCTGAAGACACTTCGGTTCCCTACATAAGGAGTTATGTACTTTGGTATCGATAAATGTCACCTGTAACAAGGTTGACTATAAAGTAAATCATTGGATATACAATAAATTATGCGGAGGGATGTAAGTAATATAGATGAAATCTATCTCTTCCATATGAGAGAAGTGATATCTGTGGTCCTCTTGATTAAGTAGGATTACTAAAATACATGGTTATGCTCAAATAAGTCTGTATGAGATATTGAGCTCATTTGGTTAAGTGAGTTTACTTGGATATCAAGAAATATAAAGATTGATAAAAGGATGACATTGTCTATGTCTCATGGATCAATCTAGATATCAAAGATAGATGAACCAAGTCATACAAGATAATAAACATAGAAAGATTAGGTCAGATCTCAACATTCTTATCTGGGTAGCCATGATGCATTGCTAGATGTCACTTATTGCTTATGTATCTAAAATATTATTTTAGAAACATTGTCAATGTTATAACAACCTATTGGGTTACACACAAAGAGATGTTGACTTAGAGATCAATTTATTTTAGTTTGACTAAAATAATATAGGTTTGAACCTTAAGCCCGAAATTAGTTTGGACCTTAAAGCCCAACCTGACTAAGAGCCCAATAAGATAAACACTAGTAGTAATTTCTTCTTAGATGGTGGAGAAGATGAAGAGTTAGTGGTTTCTTTATGGCACCTTAATAGTTGTCTCTTAAAGAGAGTCTTTAAGAAGGAGAAGGTGAAGAGTTGGGTTATCTATTTATTGCTACCTTAAGTAGTCATCTCTAGCAAGATGAGAAGGTCTGTGACTCTCTCTTTTTTTCCCCTTCTTCTTCTTCTTCTTGAATTTGTGAGTAGCAAGAAAGGAGGTGGGTGAGATTCTCCAATTCCAGTGTTCGTGAGATGATTCATAAGGATGTGATCGTGTGGATATCATAGAGGCACGACCATTCTGATTGTGCTGAGATATGCTAAATCAAAGTTATCATAATTATGTCAATTATGTCATTCTTGTATGTGATGCATGTTTAATTAGTTATCATAATTAGGTCAATTTAACATGTCTACTAAAATTAGATACTCACTACTACCTTGATCAATTGTAGACATATTTGCCAAAGTAAAGTGACTCGATTTATCTTGGTAAAGTGCGATGAGACAATTGTGATGTCCGATTATTGAACTTTGAGTGTGACTTAACTAAGTTATTTTTTTCCTTTCTTTTACATCTTAGGATTTGGATCTATATAAGTGTTTATTTAGTTGATGTTTACAAAGAAGTTTTTCGATTAATAATATTTTTAGCAGCGTCGTTTATTTTTTTATTTCCTAGTATCCCTCTCTGAATTAATAAGTTGTAGAAGATTGATTCTGATATTCATGAGCAAACCAATGAATTCAATAACTTGTAGCATAATTGCTATCCCATTGGGCATCAACGCCCTATCTGTGGCACAACTCCTAAGACACTAGATTCTATGATTGCATATTTTTCTATTGATTTCTAATTTTTCACCTTACCATGTTGTTCACATTTGTTATTTCTGCACAAACTATTACATATATGAAGTTTACAGAGGCAAAGGAACAACAAATAAAGGCTCTTGTTAAGGCCAAAGAATATTTTGGTTTGTGGCTATTTCCCTGAAGATTTGAATAGATTATCTTGTTGTTCATTTTGTAGAGTACAATTAGTGATTATTCTTTGAGTTGATTTAGGTTCAACTCATCCAAAAGTTTGTGTGATCTTGACTTGCATAGCCATTATTGGTCGCCTTTCGATCAGGATCGAATGTAATTATAACTACCTCCAAGTAGATTGTTCATCTTTTTTGAAAGCTTTCTAGATCATTGTTCCCCTTTTGGTGATGTTTGCTCATTATACCAAACCATAGAATGCCTTGTTGCTCAACGTATGTTTTCTAAGGTTGATTGTCTATGAATAGTAAAGTGAACTAGGCTAATCTCTTCTTTATGAGTTGTTTTATATGTGATGGATTAGCTTTTGTATCCATTTGATTGATTCTAACAACATTGTGTTTGATAGGATTTGGTTTGCGCACATTTGTGCTATATTTGGATCTCCATATTGCATTTTTCACTATCAAGGCCATGAGCTTCCAACTTATTTCATCTCAATAGCAGGTAAGTTTTTTTTATATTCTTATTTATCACTATTGCATTATTTTGACTTGATTTGGAAGTTTGAACATACAACTAGGATATAAACTTAGCTAGGAGATTAGAAAATGATGTTTTAAGTCACTCAACACAATGCATGTGCCTAAACTCCCTTGTCAACAACATATGCTTCTACAATTTTAGTGTCTGTTTGAATAGGAGAATAATTGAAAGAATGGAGGGGAAGAGTGGCAAAAAACTTTTTCCCTTGTTTTTTTAGCAAAAGGGATGTGTAGTTTCTCTTGATTGTAACTTTGGATGGGTAAATAACAAAATGGAGAGACAGTGGATTGAAGGAAGGAGAATTACTTTCTTCCAAACCCACAATTCTTCTAAAAATGTCTTCGACAACATTCTAAGCTAAATTTAACTTTTCCTCACTTCTATTTGGATTTAATGAATGGGGGCCACTTGATTGGGTAGAGAACTTGAGTCTTCGTTATCACATGTTGAATTTTAAAAAATTTGGGCTACCCCTATCAACTGATTGGTTTGGTTAACTTAGCCCAATCAATTTTTTTGACAACTTCTGCTATTAGGTTTTTAATTTTCTTATAAATTATTATTGTCATCTAGATATGTGTTTAAAGAATAACTTGTTAATGTTATCATGTTTGGGTTATCTTCTAGGAGATATTTTTGTAATTGTTACTAAAAATTTCAAATCTATGTTATGGTGCATCTCTTGTTTAGTTGGATTCCCATTTCTCATTGGACATTGGGGTAGTGATAGATTGGGGTCAATTAAACCTACATAGGAAAAAGCTCGTGTAGAATAATATATGAAACTAGTTACTTTTTAGAACACAAAAAAAATCAAAGGTATATAATATTTTATTTATTTAGAATATATAATTTGATTCAAATGTTAGAGCTCATGGGGAGTAGTTCCTAGCCATGGCATATACAATCGACTAGTAATATAATAGAAGATAGTTAGAAAAGATGGATGAGTAAATTAAAAAGCAAGACCAACATATTGTAATATTAGAAACAAAGATTTCTGAGCAATCAAAATCAAATCCTTTTTCAAATTGCAATAATAGTCAACACACTTCTTCAAGTAGTAATTCACAAGGTTCTATTCCATCTCGTCCAACTTTACAAGTAAGATTTGTTTAATTTTTATTTTATTATATGTGCCATGCATATTTAAACTTTTGTTCCATTTTGGAATTTCATGTAGATTGGTTGTTCTATTTTAATCAAAAGTTTATTTGATTTAATAAAATTATGGCAAAAGGAGTGTTACTCTACATGGATCCAAATAATATATTACGGAAACAAAAGTTAGGACCAAATTGATTGAAGTACAAATACTAGTTGTCCTAAAACCATAATAGAATTTAATTAAACCTTATGATATTTTGCAAAGGTTTGATGATACACTTGGAGAAATGATAACTTTGTCTTATCATCTGGTATAATTTTAACCTTTTAGTGAACTATTATTAATTTTTGATATTTGTCATGGTATTAAAATTTTAAACAAATATAAATGTATTTGCAATTGATGCATATGGAATGATACTTCATATATTTCTCATTTGATATAATATTCAATCTTTTAAATTATTTTCATTATTTAATTTACTTATACAAATTTATGGATTCTATTTGTAGGTGACAGATACTTGAATTTTGTTATAATATGATGGTTGAAGATGATTGATAGTAAGTAGTTGAGTTTATATTTTACAAGCTTTGTTAGTTCTAAAATTTAATATTTTGTTAGTATTTAGCTAGTTTTGGATTCAATACTTTTACATTAGTATTGCATTTGTGCTTTTGTCATGATGTGATGAATTGTGAAGATAAGGTGAATGAATTAGATGTTTTGGATGTAATTTTTTCTATTCTTTATAGTGGGTGAATTGTGATGATGTTTAATTTTTTTCTATTCTAGATAGTGGGTAAATTGTAATGATGTGTAATTTTTCCTGTTCTATGTGGTGAGTAAATTAAGATTATATATTCTGAATAAATATTAGTGATAATATTTAATGTTTTTATAAATTATTATAATTGGATTTAATAGTGTCACTATAGATTAGTTAAGGTGACACTTTAAAATGACTTTATAAATTATCATTTTTGACATTTTCAATTATCGGTATATCTTTAGAATTAAGACACTTTCTTAGCATAAATATTTTATAATGACATTATATAAATGTCAAGAATACAGAGGGCCTAAGATAACATTACATTTCAATACGTTTTTCGATAATGTCACCATAGCTTTAGTGTCACTAAAAGTATACTATAAGAGCATTTATGTGTGCCCTTAAAGAATATTATTTTAGTCTCGCAAACATGCACAAGGAAGTGAAAGAGCTTGAAGAAGAAGAAGAGATTTGTCTTTGTGTGAGAAAATAAAATCATACCTTCACTTACCTTGGTGGAACTTTATATAGATGCGAAGGTGGAAGGTCCATGTAAGCTACCACGCGAGTCCTAGATGGGTCTCGTGGACGATCTCATGAGTGAGACGCCATACATTGGCCTTCCGCACGTGTGGGTCATTATGTTGGGGGTGATAGTTGTTAGTTCGTTCTCCTGTTAGGGACGATAGTCTTTAGTTCATAGTCTTGGCGCTGCCTAGTTGTTGGCCTGACATCGCTTTATAGGTAGGTAGTCATGCTAAGGTTAGTTCTATGTCAGGAACTATCAGAGGTGGAGTTCAATAAGAGCTCGTTAGACCAAGGTTCCTTGCCGCCCTAGCACCCCTATGGTCACTACATAGGTGGAGGAAATTGGGGATTGATAGGATCCCATCATTGCCAAGGATATCGACCCAATATACAGGGTCATGATAGGCAGAGGATCAGAAGCATCAATCATCAATTCATCATCAACAATCACTTTGCTCACTTAGGAGTAAAGATAACTATTTGCTTGAGACTTTGCAATGCTTCTCATCTCTTCTCTTCTTCCTTTTGCCCATTTCCTAGAGCAAAGTTAAAGTGATCATGTGGTATTTTCATCACTCACGTTTTAGAGCTACATTTCCATTGGAAAATTAGTTTTGGTAATCAATAAAATAAACAGAGATAAGATAGCTATTTCGTGAGTAGACCATTGTAAACTAATTTCTTGAGTGAATGAGAAATTAATATCTAATGAAGGGTTAGTCTGATATGATCGGACGAAAATTTTGGCTTGCCCACAAGCTGGGTTTATAGATGAGATTACATGAAGGCTAACTCGAGTATACGTGAATGTCAATCCACATGGAACCATTGAGTGTGAAATTAGAATTAATTTTATTGATTTATTAATTGATTGATTAAAAGATTAATTATAATTGTAATATTAATATTTACAATAGATTATTTACATAATTATTTAGATTAATCATAACTATAATATTAATTTAATTAATATTATTGATTAATTGAATCAATTAATAATAATGGATAATATTTAAGTGAAAAGACACCCCATGTTTTTTTACCTTTTGTGAGTAATCCTTCATCTCTATGAAAGAAACTTTATTCCTTCTACTCAAATCACTTAATTCTCAAGTTGTGAATTCTTCTCTTGAGTTCTTTTCTCTCTTAAGAGTTCTAAGGCTTTGAAAGTTTGACAGGGCTCAAAATTTGTAGTGCTCCTATTTTGAGACATAAGTCATTATATCTTCCAAGACGATTGATGATAAACCATAAACACTTGGGTGGGGGCAATATCATCTTAAGGAAAGAATGTCTAGTCTTCACCTCTATCTTAATACTCTTATTTGTAAGGATAAACTTGTCTGAAGGGGTGTGTCGATATCCCATGTGATAACTTGACAACCGACAAGATTAAGTCGACAATGATGATACCAAAAGGGTATGTCTATTATCCGAAGAGGTACCTCGGTAACCGAAAAGTGTGTTGAGAGTATAAATGGGATAAGGTCTATGTCGCCATACCTAGCTCCACCTGTTCAAGTCATCGACTCATTGTCGAGATGACTAACTGGGACCAATTGGTGGCTCAACATCACCAATTCCATCCATATAAAATTCAAATAATTTTAAGACAATATTCATGGTTATGGCGACTGTGGGTTGCACTCCTACTGGAGAGAAATCAGAAAAATTCTCCATAGTCATCTTCAAGCGATGATAATAAAAGATAATGTATTATTTGAATAAAATGTACCTTGTAAGATTACTATCAAAAGATGTCCTAGATCAACTAAAAGTGAACATTAAGAAATGAGAAAGTTATTCATAAGGAAGAATAGAATTTCTCTATACGAGGACCATGCCTTAAAAGAATGATGACAAAACTATAACATGGCTATATAACAATGATGATCAAGGCTTTGTGGGGGTTATTTGATTAAAATCACAAAGTTAAGGATAATGAGTTTAAACTATCCAAAAATAGGGCTAATGAAAGACTTCAGATAGAAGATCAAGCCACTTAGACAAAAACTAGATTTGAGTCTAACTCAATGAAACCTAAGTGGAAGTTAAAATAGATGAGTTAGAAGGATTACATCACATGTATTAGTGAGAGCCCTAGAGTCGATCATGTGATGATTGTTGTATGGACTCGATGTATCATATTCCTATATATATTTATAAAGGCATTTCTTTATGGTTATTATACTTACTTATATTAGTGCCAAATAACTAAGTATAATAGTATCCTTGAGTAGAAGGTTCTTATCTATATCAATCGTGGTTGAATTGATAATGAGATGATATAGAGAACACTACTCTTAATCATTCCTAGTCAAGTATTAACATTCAAGGACAATGTTAATGTGATGAGACTAGCATGTAGGTCAACTCGATGACTTGATCTCACAAGTCATGGATATTAGATATCAAGTTGATACATGGGTATGCATTGGGGAATGTATACTGAATGACCCGCCATGAGAAAGTATCATGGATCGTTATATGAGTGTCATATACTTTCTCATGTGACTATTAGTATGACTATTAGTCCTTGGACCTGAAGTCATCATGGTTCCCTACATAAGGAGTTGTATACTTTGGCTTCGTCAAACGTCACCCGTAAATGGGTGGACTATAAAGGTGACTACTGGGTATGTAACAAATTATGCGGAGGGATGTGAGTGATGTAGATGAGATCTATCCCTCCTATATGACGGGAGTGATATCATGATTCTTGATAGAGTGAGACCACTAAGTGCATGGTCATGCTCAAATAAGTCAATATGAGATATTGAGCTCATTTGATTAGAGTGAGTCTACTTTGAGTTCAAGATATAGATTGATCAGAGGATGACACAGTCTATGCCTCAATTGATCAATTTAGATGTCAAGGATAGAAAGACATTGTCACATATTGTGAGAGTCACAATTAGTAGTCACAATGGTGATGTTGGATCCCAACATTCTTGTAACTTGGGTAGTAATGATGTGTTGCTAGATACCGCTCATTACTTATGTTTCTAAATGAGTTTAGGAGTATTGCCAACGTTACAAGAACCTATAGGGTCACACACAAAGGGTAGTTAGATGGAGATTAGGTTCATATGATGGACTAAGAGGATTAGATTTATGTGATGAACCAAATTGGATTAAGAGTAATCCAGATTAGACTAATTGAGTTGGACTCAATTTGATTCATGTGTCGAATGAGTCTAATTTAGACTATGATTCATTGAATCAATTTAAACCAATGAATAGAGATTCATTAAATTAAATTGATTTGAATCAAAGGTTAGATTTGATCAACCATGGGAGATAAGAGGTCAAGTTTGACTTGACTTGAGAGGGAAGATGAAGGGTCAAGTTTGACTTGACTAAATGCCACCTCATTGTGACTTGGCATGTGCCGGGCAATGATGATGTTCCACATCATCAATGCTACATCATTGTGTGCCACCTCATAAGGAAGACCAAGAGCCATGACTCTTGGTATTACATGGAGATATAAGAGCTCTAATAAGTGGCCGGCCACATTGAATCAAGGCAATTCAAGGCTTCTTCTTCCTCCTCTCTTCTTCTTCTCTCCCTCTCCTCCATTTTCGAAACCTCTCAAGAGTGCTAGCACACTCTAAGTGGTTTTTGTAAGACCGTTGAATTCGATAGAGGGGGGGGGGGTGAATATCGATTCGAAAATCTCGAGTTAAAACGCAGCGGAAAAGTAAAGAAGTAAAGAGATGAACACTGTTGATTTTTACTTCGTTCGGAGCCTTGTGACGACTCCTACTCGAAGGCCCGTACTCCTTGAGTACTTTCGTTGGGCAATTCACTAACAATTCGGATAATTACAATTTACGTACAAATATTGCTAATGAAAAGAAAGAAAACAAAGCTAACCGACAAACAATGAATTAAAAAGAGAGCCGAAGTGAGTCGTCGGAGCTTTGTGAACGTCGTTGGAGCGCAGAGCAGCAGAGTGATTGGACTCAGAGTTCTCAGAAGACTGATCTATTGAAGCTCCTGCCTGGGGCTTCTCATTACGACGGCAAGGCGACGACTTACTCCAAACTCCTAACGAGACTTAAAGCAACGTCGTCACGGGATAAAACCAGTGATCGGAGAAATCACGGACCTTCAACAGGCGCCGGAGAAGGGGCCGTCGAGCACACACATTCCTTGACGGATCGGGAGGAGGACTCATCCGAGCTCAAAGAAGCTCTCGTTCGTCGAGGTCGCCGTGTTAGTCCACCTCGCCCTGAGCCCTCACAGTCACAGAACCTCTGAACCCAGTGCAGTGGAGATTAGATTGGGCATGAACGGATGAACGACGATGCCATCCACATCAAGTCGGATGGCAATGTCTCAAGATTACCCTCGCGCGAACATCGAACCTTACATATATGCAGCCCGTCGACCCGCTTGGACTTCTCGCCAGCTATCCGGTCAGCCCGTCGACCTAGCTGGACTTCTCGCCAAGTGTCCGGTCAGCCCGTCGACCCGCTTGGACTTCTCGCCAGCTATCCGGTCAGCCCGTCGACCTAGCTGGACTTCGTGCCAGACATCTGGTCAGCCCGTCGACCTATCTGGACTTCTCCTGCACACTCGATCAAAGTGTCAGACAACAACACAACTAACTTAACCTATTTGTCATTCATCAAAACCTGGGTTAGACCGTTAGTGCTACCCGCACCAACAATCTCCCCCTTTTTGATGGAATGACAACCTGGTTAAGTTAGTGAAAGCATATGTACGAAACAACATGCATTTGTGTGGTTTTAAAGTTAGTTTGTGTTTTTCAGATTGGTTTAGCTAACTTAACCACCTAACCCTCCTCCCCCTTTGGCATTCATCAAAAAAAATAAGGGAAACAATCATAGTGTAGAGTTACTGAAAACAATAACACTTAATGTTAAAAAATAACTGAGTTTGGTTCAGAATTCAAGGAAAAAAGTATAATTTTTAAATCCAAGAAAAGATCAAGTTGACTTGGGGGAGTATAAAGTTTTGAAAACTTGTATTAAGCAGTAGCTTTTAGCTTTTAGAAACATTGCTAAGTTTTAATTTTCAAACATAAGTGTATAAGGTCTAAATTTCAAGATTAAAATTTCAAAACAAGTTTCAACTTTGAAACGCTTTTCAAACATAAGTTTTCAAAACCAAAATTTCAAAACTAAGTTTGAAAAATCTATTTTTCCAAACAAATTGAAATTTATTTTTCAACACTAAGTTTGTAAAAGATTCAAATTTCAAAAATCAAGTTTGAAAAACTGTTTTCGAAAGTCTAAAAAATGGAAAGTTTGAAAACAAACAAGTTTAGCCTATAAGTTGGTGAAATCAATTTTGAAAGTATTTTTGAAATTACCTAGTCTATTAAGATAGAACATATTTAATGTAAGTTTGAAATGCCACTAGATAAATCCAAAATATTTTACAAAAATTGTAGCTACAGAAGTAGGTCATCACTAAAGCTACTGAGATGATGAAGGGGGTGGTCCAGATCCCAAGGATCGAAGAAGTGCCATCAGCTCAGTGTGGCGGGTGTCCCCGGCAGCTCGAAACTCGGCAACCTCTCGCCGTATGTCCCGATGAAACTCGGAGTTCTCCTGCTGGAGACTCGCCATGACTCTGTCTAGTCCGGTCATACGGTCGGCTAGGGTGCGGGGAGCGTGTCGTGGTGCTCGAGCTGGGGGTGGTGGTGGAGCCGGTGCGGCTTCCTCCGGAAATAGTGCGAGCATGAACTCATCCATCTGTGCGTCTGGATCGGGCTGGTGCTGTGCCCCCCTCCGCCAAGACATAGTCCCGTCATCTCTATCTATATGGATACCGGCTAGGGAAAAGTTCCGAGCGGCTATAACATCGAACTCGGTCATATGGGCAACGTCTCCCCTAGTGACATCAATGTGCAACGAGGACAAATAGGCTGTCAGAATGTGACCAAATGGCATATGGACTCTACTGTCAGTCCCATATCCAGCTGAATAGATGATGGTGGAGAAGATATGTAGGCTGATGTCAATTTCTAACCTATGATGGTGGACTCTACTGTCAATTTTTTTTTTTTTTTTAATTTTAGATTAAAATTTTGAAATTGATTTAAGTTTTAAAATTAAAATTTAGAAATTAATTTAAGTTTTTGAAATTAATTTTAAGTTTTAAAATTAAAATTTTGAAAATAATTTTTAAGTTTAAAATTTTGAAAATAATTTTTAAGTTAAAATTTTGAAAATAATTTTTAAGTTTAAAATTTTGAAAATAATTTTTAAGTTTAAAATTAAAAGTTAAAATTTTGAAAATGATTTTTAAGTTTAAAATTAAAATTTTGAAAATAATTTTTTAAGTTAAAATTTTGAAAATAATTTTTAAGTTTAAAATTTTGAAAATAATTTTTAAGTTTAAGATTTTGAAAATAATTTTTAAGTTTAAAATTTTGAAAATAATTTTTAAGTTTAAAATTTTGAAAATAATTTTTAAGTTTAAAATTTTGAAAATAATTTTTAAGTTTAAGATTTTAAGTTAAAATTTTGAAAATGATTTTTAAGTTTAAAATTAAAATTTTGAAAATAATTTTTTAAGTTAAAATTTTGAAAATAATTTTTAAGTTTAAGATTTTAAGTTAAAATTTTGAAAATGATTTTTAAGTTTAAAATTTTGAAAATAATTTTTAAGTTTAAAATTTTGAAATTAATTTTTAAGTTTAAAATTTTGAAAATAATTTTTTAAGTTAAAATTTTGAAAATAATTTTTAAGTTTAAAATTTTGAAAATAATTTTTAAGTTTAAAATTTTGAAAATAATTTTTAAGTTTAAAATTTTGAAAATAATTTTTAAGTTTAAAATTTTGAAATTAATTTTTAAGTTTAAATTTTGAAAATAATTTTTAAGTTTAAAATTAAAATTTTGAAAATAATTTTTTAAGTTAAAATTTTGAAAATAATTTTTAAGTTTAAAATTTTGAAAATAATTTTTAAGTTTAAAATTTTGAAAATAATTTTTAAGTTTAAGATTTTGAAATTAATTTTTAAGTTAAAATTTTGAAAATGATTTTTAAGTTTAAAATTAAAATTTTGAAAATAATTTTTTAAGTTAAAATTTTGAAAATAATTTTTAAGTTTAAAATTTTGAAAATAATTTTTAAGTTTAAGATTTTGAAATTAATTTTTAAGTTAAAATTTTGAAAATGATTTTTAAGTTTAAAATTAAAATTTTGAAAATACTTTTTAAGTTTAAAAATTTTGAACTTAATTTTGAATCCTTATTCATCTCACCCGATATATATTATCAATCAGGGAATCCTATGATTTTGTGAGATGAAATTAGATTTTTAATTATGGAGTTTTGGTTTAACGTGTGTTAGATTCAGACTTAGTTTTGGTTTCCACAAATAGGCATTTTTCGGATAAATTTCTAAGCTTGGTGAGTCACATTGACATCATTAGAAGTAACCAACCTTTCGAAGTTTTCCGAATAGTCCTATCCACGGAACTTAGTACTAAATCTTAGTCTAACTGGTTAGGATTCGTTTAAGGGTAGCTTCGGTCAGTTCCACTTGGCCAAATGCACCAGATCGAAGCCATATCTTTCTAGACATGCGATGCCCAAGCTTCCCTAACGTACTATCATCCAAAAACTTCACCAGTACCATGAGTCAAGTTAAACTTGGTCTCTCTTTAACTAATCCTAATTACCCTGCCGGGTTAGTTTGTTTTGGGTTACCCTGTCGGGTAGGTTAGTTTTGGAGGTGCCAGCTATTCTGGAGCCTCCCCCTGAATTATTGGCCATTAATTTAGATTTTAGGTTTGTGTCGATTCTTTTTATAGTTATAATCGACTTGGTGATAATCTAAATTTTGTTGAGTTTTGAATTTTGATTTTAAATTAGATTTATATTTTAGTTTTTGATCTGATTTATTCAAGTTTACATAATGTATTTTATCTTTAGGTATATAGAATTGATTAAGTCCTACTTGCGTGGTTAAGCACGCTTTCGGGACCCAAGCTTGTTTAGTTGCTTTGTGTTGGGTTAATAATGATTTAAAGGTTTTGTTTGAGTTTGACTTATATCCAAGTCCGGTTTTATTATAGCATGCCTTTTGGTTATTTAGAATTAAATCTAAATTTTTAGATCTTGTTGTGAATTTTTCCAACAATTCTTTTAACTTATTAATTTCATTTTTTAATGATAAATTCTCCTCCTCAAGTGTTCGATCTTGAGTTGGATTCGAATTTTTTAATTGTTCCTTGAGGTTTTGATTTTCCTCAAGAAGCGATTTATTTTTATCTTCCAATTTAACTAATTTTTATTTAAACACGAGATAATTCTAAAGAATTTATGATTTAAGTTTAGGTATACCTCTTCGGAACCTTCGGAAACGAGTGCGGACTCGTGGCTCGATTCGGGTTCGGACCCGTCTTCCGATTCCTCTGATTCGTCTTCCGTTTCAGCTTCGTGAGCCATCAGCGCGAGGTGACTTTGGTGCTTTTGTCTTTCTCCTTCCGATTCGTCTGAGGAGGAATCGTCCCATGTTGCTTTGAGGGCTTTCTTCTTTGTTGACTTTGGTTTGTCAAGTTTCAATCTTGGGCATTCGTTCTTGTAGTGCCCCTTTTTGTTACATCCGAAACATGTGACATTTCTTGAGTCGGCTGGCGAACTGATCTTCTGAAGATCCTGTTTGCTGAAGCTTCTCTTTTTCCTAGTGAACATTTTCCTTACCAGGTTCACCAGGTGTTCTTCGTCTTCAGAGTCTTGATCGGAATCTTCTTCAGATTCGGGCTTGTTCTTCTTTTCTTTAGAGGAACCTGCAAATAAGGCTACACCTTTCTCGACCCCGGCGTTAGTTTGCTCATGAAGTTCTAATTCACAAAAGAGTTCATCCAATTTTAATTTAGATAATTTTTTTGAAATTTTGTAGGCATCTACGATTGATGCCCACAAATTGTTTCGCGGAAAAGCATTTAACGCGTACCTGATTAAGTTTCGGTTCTCCATTTGGTGGCCTATCGCGTGGAGACCGTTGAGGATATCTTTGACCCTCGCGTGGAGCTGACTTGCCATTTCTCCTTCCTACATTTTTATATTAAAAATTTTATTTAACAGCAAATCTCTTTTTGTTACCTTCGCGTCGCTTGTTCCTTCGTGCAGCTCGATCAGTTTATCCCAGAGCTCCTTAGCGTTTTGATGCGGTCCGACCCGGTTCAATTCTTCTCGTGTTAGTCCGCAGTGTAGAGTATTGATGGCTTTGTTTTCAATTGATGCCTTTTTCTTTACATCATTTGTCCAGTCTTCAAGGTCTACTATGTTCCCGGAGTTGTCTACTGGAATTTTGTAAGCCCTTGTGACGCTCATCCATTGGTCGTAGTCTGTCTTCATGTAGACCTCCATTCTCCTCTTCCAGTACGAAAAGTCATCCCCGTTGAATAGGGGAGGACGTACTGTGCTGAAGCCTTCTTATTGAGACATCTTATCCTGCACACACTAAATTAACTGGAAAAAAAATCCCAAGACTTCGTCTTGGATTAGCAGTGCGGGAGAAATAGAAACTCTAAGTTAGTGTTGTACCAATTTAGATTTTAAATGCAACGAGAAAAAATCTTCCAAAAAGATAATAATATCAGTTTGAAATTGTTAAAAAAAATGATTTCACCCCCTGTCTGATTGGTGGTTGCACCAAATCAGAGCGGTACCTGCTCTGATACCACTTGTAAGACCGTTGAATTCGATAGGGGGGGGTGAATATCGATTCGAAAATCTCGAGTTAAAACGCAGCGGAAAAGTAAAGAAGTAAAGAGATGAACACTGTTATTTTTTACTTCGTTCGGAGCCTTGTGACGACTCCTACTCGAAGGCCCGTACTCCTTGAGTACTTTCGTTGGGCAATTCACTAGCAATTCGGATAATTACAATTTACGTACAAATATTGCTAATGAAAAGAAAGAAAACAAAGCTAACCGACAAACAATGAATTAAAAAGAGAGCCGAAGTGAGTCGTCGGAGCTTTGTGAACGTCGTTGGAGCGCAGAGCAGCAGAGTGATTGGACTCAGAGTTCTCAGAAGACTGATCTATTGAAGCTCCTGCCTGGGGCTTCTTTTATATGCTGCTCCGGGCGCCTGGATCCCTTCCGGGCGCGTGGAATGTGACGTAACACTCCCAACCAGCATGCTCCAAGTGTCAACGTCGTCCTGGGGATAAAATTTGCCTCCGGGCGCCTGTGTAAAATACCGAAAAAAATAGGCGAATATTAATAAGGGAATTTTCCGGAATTTTTGGAAATTTTTTGGGAAATTTTCGAAGCTTGTATGGACGAGTTAACGGGGATAAAATTTGGATTCCGGAAAAGCCTGTTTAGGCTACCCATTTAAGCGAGGAATTGTTTCTTTTATAATTCCTTTTTATTTGTTTATTTTTCTTATTTCTTTTCCTTTATTTCCTCTCATCCTCGCCGATTCCCTCATTTCTCTGCCGAAGCTTTGCCCGAGTTTTCTTCTCAGCGTCTTTGCCCTAACCGCCGGTCGCGGCGGTTCCCCTCTTCATCGTCTCTTCTTCTTCTTCCTTGCCTCTGTCGCCACACCATTTGTTCCAGTGCCGACGCCACCGCAAGCTCTACCTCCGATCTCACGCGCGCCACCGGTGACAGTCATCTTCCTCTTCTTCTTTCCGAGACATTGCCGAATCACCTCTGCCGGCCACTGGTCCGATCTAGCGCCAGCTAACTCCCTGTGCCCTAACCGCCAGCTACCGAGAGCCCTCAGACCACCGCCGACTCTTGACCCGAGCACCACCGCCGGCAGCCCGAGCCCAGCAGCTGCCGAACTCACGTGCCCTAGATTTTTTTTGGGTCCACTTGATCACAGCACCAGTTGGTCTTCTCTCGCCGTTGCTCGTTGCTTAGGTTCATCACCACAGTAGCGTTGGAAAGGAGCTTACGAATTTGGTTTTGGTAAAGTTTGGTAGGTACTAGATTAATTTCGTGTTCTATATGGATGTTGAGTGACTGAGCATTTTTGTCTCTTGCTCACCAGGGGTAACCAGTGTTGAATCTCAATCTGGCAGTGGTGAATTGTTGGTTTTTTTTTCTTGATCC
This sequence comes from Zingiber officinale, assembly GCF_018446385.1. Lineage (NCBI taxonomy): Eukaryota > Viridiplantae > Streptophyta > Magnoliopsida > Zingiberales > Zingiberaceae > Zingiber > Zingiber officinale. Next base: position 23,477,533 of record NC_055989.1, read on the forward strand.
GAGCAGCGAGGTGAATTTGCAGCAGGTGAGGTATTGATTTTGGGAATTTAGGAATTTGATCTTGTTGTAGCGTATACAGATTTAAAGGTTAGGAAATGAAATTGGATTCGAATTTATTATGTTAGGCCGGATATATATGTATAGACCTTGATCAATTGAATGGTAGAAGGGTTAAGGGTAACGAAGTTAACCCTAATTGATTAATTAGATTAGAATTTAGTTTGACTAATTGTTGTATGATAGAATTAGTTAAACTAGACATTTTTGTTTGATACCGCAGGACTTTGACGCGAGACGAGTATCTCGGAGTCAGATTGGACCTTTCTATTTTCGGAGGTGGGTACTTTTGACTTATGTCATTTGATATGCTTAGTAATTAAATTAACATGTTGTATTAATTCTGTTTCTTATCTGTTTCGGTTAATCACTACCCAAATCTTACATGCTTGATTGATTGATTGGTTTTGCATCTCAGGTATATTTTACCTGTTTATACATGCTTATAGGGGTAGTGATATACCATGTTTCACCATGTTCGGGACCTAGGTTTTATACCTTCTGTATACCTTTGGATTGTTTTGGATTCGTTGAACTTTGATGCATTTTTATATATATGTGGATTAGGTCAGGATATTCTTGTGGTTAGTGCCATGCACCATTTGCATGATTGCATGCTGTGCGATAGTCCGCTCCATTATTGTTGAGCACATCGCCAGTTACATGGATCTGCACACACCACCACTCATGGGTTAGTGGTCGATTCAGGCTAAGTGTGTTGCGGGGACTCTGTTAGGCACCGTTGGTCCGCTCATGGGTAGTGTGACACAACGTGTTATCCGTCAGGGATTCCTCCCCGTCATTGTGTACCGGGAGATGAGAGCATTACACTCCCCCATTTATGATTTGGGGTAGGAGTATAGGTGTACTCTGACAGCATCCCGTCCACTCGGTCACTCATCAGGAGTAGTGACGACAGAGTGCACGGTTGTCACAGCCCTACCCACTCGGCCTCACTTTTGTGTGAGATGGTTGACTGGCGTCAGGGGTGACCAGGACGCATCATTGGCATCATATGCATGATGCATTTATTGCTTGTGTTTGTGTTTCCTGCATTTATATCTGCATATTGTTTGGATACCTATGTTTGACATGCATCAGGATTTCCTTATCCCTCGGATTGTTTGACCTTATACTCAGGACCTAGTTAGTACAGTATTCTCTGTTTATTTCAGATGCATTCTTATCTTTTTATCTGTACGCATGATTAGTGCTAGGTGTTGTTTCTTTACTTTGCATATCAACTGTACTTGCTGAGTGTTGGACTCACCCGCCTCCATTGTTGATATTTTCAGGTAGAGTTCCAGTTCCTGGTTCCTGCAGACCTCGAGGATGTGATTGGTTTTTCGTTTGGTTTCCTTTTCTGTTCTAGACCATTTGAACTTGTTATGTTCTGGATTTATTTACTTATGGACATGGTATAGATTTTATTATATCGATGGATTTGAATTTGGTTTTTATTCTACTACATGCCTGCCTGGATGGCAGAAGAGGTGAGTTCGTCGGATTTGAGCTTTACGAGTGTAGTGGAGTAGGGTGGATTTCGAGTCAGAGTATTACTATGTTGTTTTACTGTTTAATTATCTTAACTGCGTGGTTGTAACAGCCAGAGGCTGAATACATATATAAACTGCGTGGTGATTGATTTTATTTACTGTTATTATTCCAGCCGCCTGTGGCTGAGGTATATGAGATGTAGAAAAGTTTCAGATTGTCCACCATACAGGGGAGATGCTGCTGAAATTTTCTCGGACAGGGACTCCTCTGGGGGCGTGACAATTTAGTGGTATCAGAGCCCAGGTATACGATCTTTTGTTTTCGTATTTTTGATGTTTGGGATAACCTGATACTAATTTATTTATTTGGTATCAGAGCGCCAAGTTTAGCGATACTTGTTGGATTTTTGTATTATGGATTTTCGAGATTTATCTGATACCAATTCATTGGTATCAGAGCGGGTTATGATACCTGCTTTTGGTGTTCTGGAGATTTATCGGATACCTGTTGTTGGTATTCTGGATATTTGGTTAGCCAGGTTTGCGAGTCAAACTGGGCATTTTCGGATTTTCGATATGGTTATGTTTCGGATTTTCGTTTCGGATTTATATGGATTTCCGGCGATTTTCTTGTTCGGAATTTTGAGGTCAGAAGTTGGGGACTGGACAGCGATGGAACATCTCCAGACGCCAAATAGGTATGATGTTTATTTTATGATAGTTAAGACAGGTATTAGCATTCTTTATTTAGTACCTGTCTGGTTGCTGTAGCACATATTACTTGTGATGGGTTAGCCATTGAGGATGATTGACCTTAATAGAGATAAAGGATTATAATCTCTGGTGATATTTCTTATCATACCATCAGTAGTGTTAGCTTCTGTTACTACTCGTAGGAGATGGAGGAACATACTAGCCTCTGCTATTGTTAGCTGGGTAGTGGATGATACCTACATATTCCTGTTGACTTAGCCAGGAGAGTTTTATACTCATATCTTTTGGATATTAGGGTACCAGGTACGATGGAAATTGATCATTGGGGGTTACCATGTTTGATCATTGTTGAGAATGGTTTGAGGTTGAGGGATATTGTGAGATCAGATATTATGATATGTTGATTTCTAATGATTTGTGAGAGTAAATGTTATGTGGTTGTCTGATGATCTATTACTGGATATTTGTTTTGATGGTGACATAGTGAGTGTCAATTATTTTTTTGATGATCTATTATTTGGGTTGTCATTGATGGTGACATAGTGAGTGTCATTTATGATATTCACAGGTTTGATGATTATGGTTGGTGATCAGATTATAAATTGGGGTGCTGGAGAGTTTTACGGTTGAATGTGCCTATGAGATTTTAATAAACCTGGTTGGTTATGGATAGTTAACAGGATGATATATAAAAAAAAATGATATATGCTTCCTCTGATATGGGACGATGTGGATAAATAATGATTGATGTTTTGAATGCTAACTTGCCCTCATGGGGAGTAGAGATTTATTCATCTGATATAGTGTGGGCTGATGTTTTTGAGGATGAAGATGAGAGTGTCTTGATGTTCTTAAATTCTGACTTTTTCTTTTGGGTCGTACACATTTATACATATGATATTATGTGGTTGGATATACCTTAGTTGCTTGTGGAGGATTAAGGTATTCTTGATTAGTTAGTGGATGAATGATTTAGTTTTGTTGGGTGATCAGTAGAGGATTGCCATATTCTATTTTTAGAGGTTCGAACCTTTAGGTTATTTGTGCTTAGTTATGTATCTAGAGCACATTTGAGTACATGTTTTGTACTGAAGTGAAAAATGACTGATTTAGCCATATATCATTATCGGCTTGGATAGGGTATAAAGGATCGATGTATCCTATTCCATGAAGATTTTGACCGTGGATTGTATATACCTGGTGGGATAACTTAGAGGGTGCTTTGGGATATGTGACCCCGCTGATGTAAGGAAGTGTAGAGCTAATTGCTTAACACTTATGGGATACAATAGTTACTAGTGTATACTGGGAGAGTACATTTGGATTTATGAGGATAAATTTTCCCTATTAGATATAGTTTTGGTAGTGTATGACATTGACTGGCAATGTTATACCACAGTGTGTATATTTTTCTTGTCCGATACCAGTTCCTTTGAACCTAAAGCAGGGTTGTTACTGGATGATTAGGCTGCTTTATTTTGGGTTGCCTTTGATTGATGTATTCATGCTTGATACATATGCATGAATTTTGTTTAGATATACCGGTAACCCATGAGTGTTGGTAGCATAAGGTTGGTCTCTTTGATTGAGCTGATATGCTGATTTTGCATGTATATCATGATTGTTTTGGGTTGTAGGAGTCCTGTGGTAGACTGTCCATTTGCAAGTAGTATATGTACCCATGTTCTGATATGGTTTGAAGGTTCCTTGTGGATCATAGATATGTAGTTGGGTGTATGTATCTGGAGGTATTATTGAAGATATCTTGTTGATTAAATCTGAGATGTAGTATAAGTACATCGGTGGTGTTTTGATGGAGGCATTTTGTCGATTTAATCTGAGTTGTGATATGTACATATGTGTTTGGTGTGGTATCTGAGGTATCTTTTTGATTATGTTTGATATATGAGTGCACCTGGGTTTAGTATGCTTTATTGGAAGTATATGTTGGTTATACTCTTGACATAGGTGCATATATGCCATGTGAGGTTGTTTGAGGTGTATTGTCGATTATACCTATGTTGATATATGCACACGGGTTCGGTATGCATTGTTGGAGGTAGCACGATGATTTATGCCTATGTGGTGAGTATGTTTGGTGTGTACTAATTGGAGAATTATGTCGATCATACATATGTTGTGTGTGCATGTGTGCCAGGTGTATGGTGGGTAGCATCATGATGATTCTACCTATGTTGAATGTAGAATGCTGAGTGTCTACATTATGTCATTTGTTGGATTAACCCATCAATTAATTTTCCTATCAGTGGATGACCCACTAGGATGCTGATAGAGTTGATGATGGATTTGATTAGTTACTAGGTTGTTATAGCCTAGGCTAACCACAGTGAATTGTGGTAGAGAGATCTTGTACAGCCTCTAGCTGGATAGTTAGGTGCCTTGGGGTACTTATGTATTATTTTGTGGTGGAGCGTTGCTCCCACATATCACGGATTGCTGGTAGAGGAGCATTGCTCCCATATTTATTGCAGATACATATTTCAGATTATTGGTGGTGGAGTGTTGCTCCCACATATTGAGGATTTCTTGTGATAGAGCGTTGCTCCCACATATGTGGTGTTTCCTGTGATGGAGCGTTGCTCTCACACTGGAGGATTTATTCTTTGGTGATTTATGTTGTTGATGATAAGATATTTCGATTTATTATCGGAGATCTTATGGATAGGAATGTCTGTTATACGGACATTTTGTGTCTTGAGTTTTGCCATATAGGCTTACAGTGCCTTAGAGGTTTTTAGAGACTTGGTGATTTTGGTATTTCCAGGATGTTTGGATAGGTTTCCATTGTATTTGTGGATGATGTTATGATTTATTTCAGATCCGCGGTGAGTCACGCACATTATCTTTGCATAGTCTAGAGATGTTTCGATGGGAACATCTATATGCAAAGTTCAGTAGTGTGTTTTGGGTTTGTCTTCTATATGATGTTGAGACACACGGTTACCAGTAGGAGTATACCGTGGTTCCCCAGGAAATTGAGGTTGTTACCGTTGGGAGTAGACGGAGTCTAGAGAAGGAGCTCGCAACCTCCTTTGTTTGACCGATATTTCCTGAGATATGTTAAGGGTTTCTCATGGATTGCTATGCTACTTTCACGCGTGACCACGAAAGGCGTGAAGTTTACTTGGACTGAGGATTGCAAGACCAGCTTCTAGGAGCTGAAGCGGAGACTAGTGTTGGCTTTGATTTTTGGTTTTTTTACCTTCGGAAGAGGACGAATTTGTCCTCTACACCGACGCGTCTCTACAGGGTATGGGTACTGTTCTGGTGCAGCACGGTAGAGTATTCTTATATGCTTCTCGATAGTTGAGGGAGCCTGAGAAGAAAATACTCAGTTCATGATCTGGAGTTGGCCGCCGTTATTTTTGCCCTGAAGATTTGGCGACAGTACCTGTATGATAGTACATTGAGATTCTCACTGACCATCGGAGTCTCAAATATCTTTTCATTCAGATGGAACTTAATCTTCGACCGAGGAGATAGATGGAGTTCCTGAAGTATTATGATTGTACCATTAGCTATCACCTGGGAAAAGCTAATGTGGTTATCGATGCACTTAGCTAGAGGTCCAGAGGGACTTTAGCTTGCCACCGAGTTGTGGTCACAGATTTGGTTCAGGATTTCTCTGAGTTAGACATTGAGGAGCAGGGACAGACAGAGCAGGGTATTCTTGTTACCATAGTTGCTCAGTCGTCGATCAGGACGAGAATCCGAGAGACCCAGTTGTTGAGACCTCATAGAGCTCAACGTGAGGCAAAGTGGTCCATATTATCAGACAGAGGATGTTAGAGGCATAAGACTGCCAGAAGTGTTATGCTGACCGGAGTCGGAGACCCTTAGAGTTCTCCATTTGCGACCAGGTATTTCTACGAGTTTCACCCACGAAAGGGGTGAAGAGATTAACCTCAGAGGTAAGCTAGCTCCGCGATAAATTGGACCTTTCCAGATCTCGGAAAGGATTGGAGCAGTAGCTTATCGGTTGGCACTATTGCCGTCCTTGGCAGGCGTTCACGCCGTATTTCACGTATCTATGCTGAGGAGATACGTACCCGATTTGATACATGTGTTGATAGATAATCTCAGTTCTCCTTTCAGCCTGACGTCACCTATGAGGAGGTTCCGGTATGGATTCTAGACCGGAAAGAGCGTCAGTTGCGGAACAAGACTATCCGGCTGGTTAAAGTCGGATGACAGCATCATTCAGACGAGGAGGCTACTTGGGAGCTCGAGGATACGATCCGAGCTCGATATCCCCATATTTTTATGTGAGGTATGTGATTCAGTTTACCGTTCAGCATTTATACTTTCTATATCTGTTGTTAGTACTTGCTGATGGTAGATAACGAAATTTGGGGACCAAATTTTTATTAGTGGGGGAGAATGTAAAATACAGAAAAAAATAGGCGAATATTAATAAGGGAATTTTCCGGATTTTTTGGAAAATTTTCGGGAATTTTTCGAAGCTTGTATGGACGAGTTAACGGGGATAAAATTTGGGTTCCGGAAAAGCCTGTTTAGGCTACCCATTTAAGCGAGGAATTGTTTCTTTTATAATTCCTTTTTATTTGTTTATTTTTCTTATTTATTTTCCTTTATTTCCTCTCATCCTCGCCGATTCCCTCATTTCTCTGCCGAAGCTTTGCCCGAGTTTTCTTCTCAGCGTCTTTGCCCTAACCGCCGGTCGCGGCGGTTCCCCTCTTCATCGTCTCTTCTTCTTCTTCCTTGCCTCTGTCGCCACACCATTTGTTCCAGTGCCGACGCCACCGCAAGCTCTACCTCCGATCTCACGCGCGCCACCGGTGACAGTCATCTTCCTCTTCTTCTTTCCGAGACATTGCCGAATCACCTCTGCCGGCCACTGGTCCGATCTAGTGCCAGCTAACTCCCTGTGCCCTAACCGCCAGCTACCGAGAGCCCTCAGACCACCGCCGACTCTTGACCCGAGCACCACCGCCGGCAGCCCGAGCCCAGCAGCTGCCGAACTCACGTGCCCTAGATTTTTTTGGGTCCACTTGATCACAGCACCAGTTGGTCTTCTCTCGCCGTTGCTCGTTGCTTAGGTTCATCACCACAGTAGCGTTGGAAAGGAGCTTACGAATTTGGTTTTGGTAAGGTTTGGTAGGTACTAGATTAATTTCGTGTTCTATATGGATGTTGAGTGACTGAGCATTTTTGTCTCTTGCTCACCAGGGGTAACCAGTGTTGAATCTCAATCTGGCAGTGGTGAATTGTTGGTTTTTTTTTCTTGATCCGAGCAGCGAGGTGAATTTGCAGCAGGTGAGGTATTGATTTTGGGAATTTAGGAATTTGATCTTGTTGTAGCGTATACAGATTTAAAGGTTAGGAAATGAAATTGGATTCGAATTTATTATGTTAGGCCGGATATATATGTATAGACCTTGATCAATTGAATGGTAGAAGGGTTAAGGGTAACGAAGTTAACCCTAATTGATTAATTAGATTAGAATTTAGTTTGACTAATTGTTGTATGATAGAATTAGTTAAACTAGACATTTTTGTTTGATACCGCAGGACTTTGACGTGAGACGAGTATCTCGGAGTCAGATTGGACCTTTCTATTTTCGGAGGCGGGTACTTTTGACTTATGTCATTTGATATGCTTAGTAATTAAATTAACATGTTGTATTAATTGTGTTTCTTATCTGTTTCGGTTAATCACTACCCAAATCTTACATGCTTGATTGATTGATTGGTTTTGCATCTCAGGTATATTTTACCTGTTTATACATACTTATAGGGGTAGTGATATACCATGTTTCACCATGTTCAGGACCTAGGTTTTATACCTTCTGTATACCTTTGGATTGTTTTGGATTCGTTGACCTTTGATGCATTTTTATATATATGTGGATTAGGTCAGGATATTCTTGTGGTTAGTGCCATGCACCATTTGCATGATTGCATGCTGTGCGATAGTCCGCTCCATTATTGTTGAGCACATCATCAGTTACATGGATCTGCACACACCACCACTCATGGGTTAGTGGTCGATTTAGGCTGAGTGTGTTGCAGCAGGGACTCTGTTAGGCACCGTTGGTCCGCTCATGGGTAGTGTGACACAACGTGTTATCGGCAGGGATTCCTCCCCGTCTTTGAGTACCGGGAGTTGAGAGCATTGCGCTCCCCCATCTATGATTTGGGGTAGGAGGATAGGTGTACTCCGACAGCATCCCGTCCACTCGGTCACTCATCAGGAGTAGTGACGACAGAGTGCACGGTTGTCACAGCCCTACCCACTCGGCCTCACTTTTGTATGAGATGATCGACTGGCGTCAGGGGTGACCAGGACGCATCATTGGCATCATATGCATGATGCATTTATTGCTTGTGTTTGTGTTTGCTGCATTTATATGCTGCATATTGTTTGGATACCTATGTTTGACATGCATACAGGATTTCCTTATCCCTCGGACTGTTTGACCTTATACTCAGGACCTGGTTAGTACAGTATTCTCCTGTTTATTTCAGATGCATTCTTATCTTTTTATCAGGAGACTGTACGCATGATTAGTGCTAGGTGTTGTTTCTTTACTTTGCATATCAACTGTACCTGCTGAGTGTTGGACTCACCCCGCCTCCATTGTTGATATTTTCAGGTTGATGCTGTCAGGAGAGAGTTCCAGTTGCTGGTCCCTGCAGACCTCGAGGATGTGATTGGTTTTTCGTTTGGTTTCCTTTTCTGTTCTAGACCATTTGAACTTGTTATGTTCTGGATTTATTTACTTATGGACATGGTATAGATTTTATTATATCGATGGATTTGGATTTGGTTTTTATTCTACTACATGCCTGCCTGGATGGCAGAAGAGGTGAGTTCGTCGGATTTGAGCTTTACGAGTGTAGTGGAGTAGGGTGGATTTCGAGTCAGAGTATTACTATGTTGTTTTACTGTTTAATTATCTTAACTGCGTGATTGTAACAGCCAGAGGCTGAATACATATATAAACTGCGTGGTGATCGATTTTATTTACTGTTATTATTCCAGCCGCCTGTGGCTGAGGTATATGAGATGTAGAAAAGTTTCAGATTGTCCACCATACAGGGGAGATGCTGCCGAAATTTTCTCGGACAGGGACTCCTCTGGGGGCGTGACAGCCTGGATCCCTTCCAGGCGCCCGGAGCCATTCCGGGCGCCCGGACCCTCATTGTTCCCTACCTGCAAAACAGTGTTAGTCCGAGGCAAATAAACCCTGCAGCACAGTTTGTTAGCACATTTTTACAGATACGCTAAGTAATAAAAATTAGCATCAAGAGTATGACTTAGATTCCGTCTTTCCGAGACCGGAATCTAGTCACGATCTCGACTTAGATATCCGAAATGGATCTAAGCCGGATCGACGCCTAATGTTCCCTTCCCGGGAACGCGTCCTCGCAGTCACTCCCCTCCAGTGACTTACCTTACTTACCTGCCAGACGTCCGGTCAGCCCGTCGACCCGTCTGGACTTCTTGCCAAGCGTCCGGTCAGCCCGTCGACCCGCTTGGACTTCTCGCCAGCTATCCGGTCAGCCCGTCGACCTAGCTGGACTTCTCGCCAAGCGTCCGGTCAGCCCGTCGACCCGCTTGGACTTCTCGCCAGCTATCCGGTCAGCCCGTCGACCTAGCTGGACTTCGTGCCAGACATCTGGTCAGCCCGTCGACCTGTCTGGACTTCTCCTGCACACTCGATCAAAGTGTCAGACAACAACACAACTAACTTAACCTATTTGTCATTCATCAAAACCTAGGTTAGACCGTTAGTGCTACCCGCACCAACAGTTTTCTCCACCTTTTGTCCATGTGGATATGTGTAGAGGAGTGTACACTTGACATTCTACGAGATCCGGCAACCATTTGGATGAGCGGGAGAAGCGAAGGGCATCGCTACAAGGGTAATACTTCTTTTTCATGTAGATCTAAGGTAGATCTAGTGTAGACAAATATGTACATGAATATTTTTATTTATCTTCTCACGGATCCGTGGCTAGCTTCGAGGTTTCCGCAACGCAAAAAGCGGTTTTTACGGCTCGAAATTGCTAACAGTGGTATCAGAGGCACGTGCGAAGCTTTTACATGTTTGTATTTTTTATTATGAAAAGGTTTCAGATCTGTAAGTTTCTATAATTTTTCTACTTTTATAGATTTTGTGAGTATTTTTCTTGTACAGGCGTAGCAACAAGTGCTTGGACACTTGTAGGCTTCAAATACCGAGAAAAACCTTCCGAAACAGCAATGTCTCGCCCAAACAAAATTATTTTTTTTGGGACAGCGACTTAAGGCGCTATTAGATCAGTTTGGGACACTCGCGGTATTCATTTCACGAGAAGGGGTGCTGCCCCTAACCCCGCAAGGGGCATTGTCTCGCGATCGCGCCCGAAAATCGCTAAACGGGACCGCCGAGGAGTTGTGACTCATAAAATTGGTAAAAACAGTAGTAAAATTATAGAAATTTATGTAAAATACATAATTTAGAATTATGTATGATATTGTGATGGTCATGGCCCATAAACCCCAATGTGATTGGTTAAAATTGTGTTGTAATTTATAATATGGTCTGCGCGCCATTTTTGTATTGTGCGTGTTGTATATGATATGTGACCTGCGCGTCGTGCCTCCCTTATTATGTTCCTGTTGTAAATAGATTTTAGACTCGAATGTAACTCAAGTTTCATATTTGTAATGTACAAAATGAAGCGATGGAAGGTCCACTCAAGAAGGAGTTACGAGGAGGAAGCTGTCAACACATGGCGGTCAAAAGGAGGCGCTTAAAGAAGCCGTTAACCCTAGGTTGACCGTCTGATCTTTTCATTGGCTTGAGAAGATCGTAGTAGGTCCATGACCTCATCACAAATTAATTAATCAGTATATATATATATATATATATATATATATATATATATATCTATCATTGCTTATATGTATGTGATGCATGCTAATGTAGGGTAATTAGTGTCTTAATGCGTATATGATACACATTCATGATTAGATTAGATCTTAATCAAGTCAACTCGAAATGCCTACCAAGTTTTGATACCCATCACTACCTCGATCATTTGTTGTTGTTGAATCTGGCAAAGCAGAGCAACACATATTATCTTGGTAGGGTGCGGAGGGACAATCTTGGTCCCGCCTATCAAAGCTTGGGTGAGAACAAACTCAATTAGATTGAGTATAACTAGTTAACTCAATTAGATCGGGTAAAACTATAGGCATTTTCCAACGATTGGGAAGATAGGATAAAGATCACATTTATCTTGATTCTATAAACAAGAGTTGCATAAAGATGTATTTGATAATTAGTTATCTACCGATCATACTAAGTCTTGGGCGATTTAGCCAAAGCTAACTCAAGGCGTAGTATGATGTGGATCTTGTCCCGCGAGAATTATAGCTAATTGGTATGAATTTAGTAGTGTGGTTTGACCACATCCAAGACTTGATTCTACAAAAGTCATATAATTCAATGGGAGCATCATTTAGTTAAAGGCCTAATTAAATGATAAGTGGAATATGATATTTATTTTCTGCTTTATTTATGTTGTAGATTGCCATGTCGATGAACACGAACATTTTCTCCCTGCGTTCTGTCCTTGACAAGGACAAGCTCAATGGAACTAATTTCCTGGACTGGTACAGGAATCTGAGAATCGTTCTCACACAAGAAAGAAAATTGTACGTCCTGGAGCAGCCCATTCCGGAGGCACCTCATGCCACTGCCACGCAAGCCGACCGAGATGCTTATAAGAAGCATCAAGATGATGCATTAGATGTGTCATGCCTCATGCTCGTAACCATGAACTCTGAGCTTCAGAAGCAACATGAGTTGATGACTGCTTATGATATGGTTGAACATCTTTATCAACTATATCAAGGACAAGCAAGGCACAAGAGATTCGAGATATCTAAGGCACTGTTTCAGTGCAAGATGCAAGATGTAAGATGGGACTCCCGTAGGTCCATATGTCCTCAAGATGATTGGGTATATAGAGAACCTACAGAGGTTGAGATTCCCACTTGGCCAAGAACTGGCCACTGACTTGACCTTGCAATCCTTGCCAGAAAGTTACAGTCAATTTGTCATAAATTACAACATGAACAAAATTGATAAGCCACTGCCTGAGCTGCTAAGCATGTTGCGAACTGCTGAGCTCAACCTTAAGAAGGTAAAGCCCAACTCCATTTTGATGGTGCAAAAGCATAAAGGCAAGGGCATGCCTAAAAGTAAGGGAAAGTCCCAAGCCAAGGGCAAAGGCAAGGTAATGAAACCTAAAGGAGGGGTTGCCAAGGATGCTACCTACTTCCACTACGGTCAGATCGGGCACTGGAAGAGGAACTGTAAAGGATACTTGGAAGATCTTAAGAAGAAGAGAAATGAGATTTCTACTTCAGGTATATATGTTATAGAAGTCAATCTTTCTATTTCTTCATCGTGGGTATTAGATACCGGATGTGCTTCTCACATTTGTATTAATGTGCAGGCACTGAGAAATAACAGGGCATTGACGAAGGGCGAGGTGGACCTACGAGTAGGCAATGGAGCACGGGTTGCTGTTGTTGCTGTAGGAACTTACTTTCTATCTCTACCCTCTAGGCTTGTACTATAATTAGATGAATGTTGTTATGTGCCTACTCTCACAAAGAACATCATTTCAGTTTCTTGTTTAGACAAGAAAGACTTTTCATTTATAATAAAGAACAAATGTTGTTCCGTTTATTTAAATGATATGTTCTATTGTAGTACACCTCTGATGAACGGACCCTACATTCTAGACTTAGAGAACCCCATCTATAACATAAGTACCAAAAGGTTCAAATCAAATGAAATGAACCAAACCTATCTCTGGCATTGTCGCTTAGGTCATATAAATGAGAATCGTTTATCCCAGCTCCATAAAGATAGTTTGCTGGACTCATTTGATTTTGAATCATATGAGACATGCGAGTCATGCCTACCGGGCAAAATGACCAAGACTCCCTTTAGTGGACACATCGAAAGAGCAACTGACTTGTTAGAACTTATACATAGTGATGTATGTGTCCCTTTCAATGTTACTGCCAGAGGTGGTTATAGGTACTTCATTACATTTATTGATGACTTCAGTAGATATGGTTATGTGTATATGATGACACATAAGTCACAATCCTTTGAAAAGTTCAAAGAATTCAAGAATGAAGTACAAAACCAGCTAGGCAAGAGTATTAAAAATACTTCGATCAGATCGAGGTGGTGAATATCTTAGCCATGAGTTTCGTGACTATCTAGCTGAGTGTGGGATTCTATCCCAACTCACACCTCCTAGAACACCACAGTGTAATGGTATATCCGAAAGGAGGAATCATACCCTATTAGATATGGTGCGATCTATGATGAGTTACACAGATCTTCCTATATCTTTTTGGGGATATGCTCTAGACACAACAGCCTTCACACTTAACCGTGTTCCATCCAAAGCTGTGATAAAGACACCATATAGGATATGGACTAGGAGAGATGCCCAGATATCTTTTATGAGGATTTGGGGTTATGAGGCTTACGTTCGACGTCAAGTCTCGGACAAACTTGGACCCAAATCTGATAAGTGTTATTTTATAGGATATCCCAAGGAAACGAAGGGATATTACTTCTATATTCCCAGTCACCACAAAGTGTTTGTGGCTAAGACTGGGGTATTTCTAGAAAAGAACTTTGTTTCTAGAAAAACTAGTGGGAGTACATTCGATCTTGAAGAAATTAAAGATATGGACCATAGCACTGAAGCCTTGATGGAAGTTGAACTGGAACCGCAAAATGTTATGGATGATGAGATTGTTGCACAAGGAGTTGAGCAACAATAACCAGTTCAAGTAGATCTACCTCTTCGCAGGTCTGACAGGGTACGTCGTCAGCCTGAGAGATATTCATTTCTCTTGTCTTACCATGATGACGTTATGCTCGTTTAGAATGAGCCTACCTCCTATCAGGAAGATGTGATGAGACCAGATTCTAAGAAATAGCTAGAGGCCATGAGATCCGAGATGGAATCCATGTACACCAACCAAGTATGGACTTTGGTTAATCCACCTGAAGGTGTCAAACCCATTGGATGTAAGTGGGTCTTTAAGAGAAAGACTAACATGGATGAACTTATTACCTATAAGGGTCATTTGGTAGCTAAAGGTTTCAAGCAAATTCATGGTATTGACTATGATGAAACTTTTTCTCCAGTAGCGATGTTTAAGTCCATTCGGATCATGTTTGCTATTGCAGCATATCACGATTATGAGATCTAGCAGATGGATGTCAAAATCACGTTTCTGAATGGAAACTTGCTCGAGGATGTGTACATGATACAACCTGAGGGTTTTGTAGATCCACTGCATACTGGCAGAGTATGCAAGCTGCATAAGTCCATTTATGGACTAAAGCAAGCTTCTCGGAGCTGGAATCTTCGATTCGATAATGCGATCAAATAGTTTGGTTTCATCAAGAATAAAGATGAACCCTGTGTCTACAAGAAGGTTGTTGGGAACACAGTTGTCTTCCTTGTATTGTATGTGGATGACATACTACTCATTGGAAATGACATCCCTTTGTTGTAGTCTGTAAAGACTTGGCTGGGGAATTGTTTCTTAATGAAGGACTTAGGTGAAGCAGCCTGTATTCTAGGCATAAAGCTCTATAGAGATAGATCTAAGAGATTGCTTGGCCTAAGTCAAAGTACATATATTGACACGGTATTACTACGGTTTGCCATGCAGAATTCCAAGAAAGGATTTCTGCCGATGTCATATAGTGTGAGTCTTTCGAAGACACAAAGTCCCTCTTCTAGAGAGGGGAGAGACCGCATGGATAAGATCCCTTATGCTTCAGCCATAGGATCTATCATGACCGCATGAATACGAAGTGATGGTGTTAAATTAAAATCAGATTAGGTTCAAACTAAATCCAATAAGCACGGAGAAAAAGATTATGATATTTCAAATTGCAGTGTGCAATTATACTATCCACAGCACACATCACACGTTGAACAATTGTAAACTATTGAAAGTCATAAGAGTATTCAGAGCACGCACCACGCACTGCAGTTAAGAGTATTCGTAGCATGCATAGTGTGTTGTAATTAAGAGTATTCACAGCCCCTATCACGGGCTACGATTAAGAGCATTTCGCAGCGCGCACCATGTGCTGCAATTAAGAATATTCACAGCATACGATGTGCATTGTGGTTAAGAGTATTCGTAGCGTGCATTGCACGCTGCAATTAAGATGCGATGTAAAAACATAAATATCAACATTATACAATTAAAATTAATATATATTTAATTTATATAATCCAAATTTAAAATTTAGACATCATCACAATTCAATCATCACTTGAAATAGAAATAAAATTTTTTAAAATACAATTAAAATGTGAATACATAATTTTTATTCATTTAATAAATATTTGAGTCAATTTTACAAATGAAACATTAATAAGAAATATTTTACATCCAAAGTTAATACACCATTAGAAATAACTGAAAAGGAACATACTCTTGCAGTTAACTAAAAAGGTTTACTGGTACACATAATTTTCTACCCCTCCCTTTGCTTAGATTCATCCCATGCCGAGAAAGTCTATGTTGCTTCTCTTTATCCTGATAGTATTTGATATTATGCCCTATGAATACATGCATAGCGCACTTCTTCAATGTTAGAATTACACCAAGAGGAACCTATAACAAGCAAAATGATATAGCTACTAATAGAGAAAATTGTAGGCTTATATAATCCAAAAGTAACAAAATTATTTACTGGGGCCAAAGTAAGAATACTGCAAAAAGTTGAGCACTTGGAGAAATGAAATAATGCATAAAAAAGATAATAGTATTATTATTACATATGAAATCAGTTAGTATTGAAAAAGAAATCCAAAGCCTACCAAAATATGCCATATTCTATTATCCTAATTGGTAGTCCTAAACTATCTTATTTAAATCATGTGTAATAGAGTATCAGTATCTTTGAACAAATTGCAAGAAATATGAGACCCAATGTCAAATATGTTGGAGCAATTGGTGTGACCATAAGTTTTGATATTTGGATAAATGTTTAAGTTAGGTTTATTATTATATTTAATATGCGCTTGTGAGTGTGCATGATGTAGGTACAACATGGTGAAGTCCAAGTGTGTAGCCTTGGCGGTGTAAGTCCAAGTGTGGCTTGGCATAGAGAAGTCCAAGTGTGTAGCCTTCGTGGTGTAAGTCCAAGTGTGACTTGGCATGGTGAAGTCCCAAGTGTGTAGCCTTGGTGGTGTAAGTTCAAGTGTATAGCCTTGACAATGTAGGTCCAAGGGTGATCTTGGAAAAGGTGAAAGTCCAAGTGATTAACCTTAGCAGTGTAAGTCCAAGTGTGTACCCTTGGCAATGTAAGTCCAAGTGTGATCTTGGCAAAGGTGAAAGTCCAAGTGGAGTCTTGGTAATATAAGTCCAAATGTGACTTGGCATGGTGAAGACCTAACAACAAGGACAAGGTGTGAAGGAAGGGGAAGCATCCGAGGGACGTGAAGCTGAAACACAAGGCATGAAAGATGGGGAAGCATTTGAGGGACGTGAGACTGATGGAAGAGGCTAGAAGGCAAGGTTGAGGTTGTGCAAGCGATGACAAGTGCATGAGAGATTGTACTCGGGTCAAAACCCTAAGTTTCCATAGAAGCCAGCCGACTGGTATACTTACCAGTCGACTGATAGGCGGGGTTTTCAAACCTATGGCCTATATAACCAAACCTTTGGAGCTTTGTTATGGTTGACAAAACAAGAGTGGAAACCCCCTGTTTGTATTCTACCTTGAGCGGTGATTGGTGTGTGGTGTATTGATCAAGGCTAGTACTCCACCGAGAAGGAGTTCGTGCTAGCTGGAGTTTCAAGACTTGATCTACTGAAGAATCATAGGGATCACCCACCTTATGGACACATCATAGAGTAAGAGCTTTATCTTCGAACCACATTAAACAAACGTGTTGCAGTTTGCTTACTCTTCTTGCCTTTAGATTAGCTTTCTACTTGTTTTATTTTTCCCTTTCACTAACATTGTAGGAAGTTAATGACTTCGGGTGATCGCCTATTCTATCCCCCTTCTAGCTGGCCTAAAGATCCTTAACAAATGGTTTCAGAGCACGGTTGTTGTTCGCTCTCCGCAAGTGTACGAAAATGTCGCAAGTAATATAAAAGATTATCGTATCCACAGGGACTGGAATAAGCACTAGAGATATCTCAAAGCGAATTAGCTAAACAACTAATCAATTGGTTCAAATGCTAAGGATGAAAAACAAATCTAAAATGAAAGATTAACAAACAAGAGTTTGGGGTTTGAGTTATGATAAAGGGAGGTTCTAGGAGTTTTGGTTTCTTTGTGAAATCTCTTGAATGTATATGATTTACCAATTCTTATTTCTCAATTGTCTAATATTTGTAGAAGGTTGTCGGTTCTCTCTTGCAATAGATAACCGACATAGGACTGATAAATGTACCTAAATGTGATCAATTAGATATGAACCTACGTTGTCCTTACAAAGGATTTCACCTTTTACTATGCTTCCCTCGGATACCAACGTAGAAGTTCATAGCTTCTTAACCCATAAAGATACAAGGATTGAATCATAAAATCTATCCTACCCTCTTGAATAATCTCATTTCCCCTTAAAGGTTATCCCTCAAACGTCCTTACACGGGCTTGCACCTGTCACGTGGATCCCTCGAAAAATCAAGTGAGGGTTAATCTTAACAAAGTCTACAAGATATCCAAACAATCAATCAAGAATGAGAATTAAGCCCTAATCACAATTAATCATTCAAGATCTAATCGATACAAACTAGGCAACATCATAGAAACAAAGAAATGACAAATCCACAAGAATTTACATCAATTTATCTCACAAATACTCCCTCCATCCTAGAACAACAAGATCTACTCCATAAAACGAAGAAAGAAAATCAAAGATAAGAAGATTACAAGCATTTCTTCCATCCCAATCCAAGAAGAGGAGAGAAAGAAAACTTATCTACAATATAGCTCCATCTTCGGATCCAATCCTCGCTCCCAGAGTCAAATTCGCCAAGATCTCCCTTTAGATCACCCAAAAATCCTCCCAAGAATGGGAGGAATCCACAAAATCTTGCTTTCTCCCAAAGGGGGAGAAGATCCCTTTCAAATCTTGAAAGAGGCTTTAAATAGAGGGGGGTTTTCAGGCGCCACACGACTCCGAGGCATGGCCGTGTGAGGTTCACACGACCAGAGCCTTTCCCCTCTCTGCCATCCATACACGGCCGTGTGGTGCACACGGCCATGGACAACTCCCATCAAAACCTCCAAGCACGGCCGTGTAGATCCACACGGCCTGGACTGCCCCAACTTTTGGAAACCTGGCGCGGTCGTATGGTGCACACGGCCAGAACACTATTAAGCACTGGGAACCTGCACGGTCGTGCGGTGCACACGGCCAGGGCCTTCTTGGTCTCTGGAAACCTTACACGGTCATGTAGATCCACACGACCATGTAAGGATTGAACCCTGATTTGCTTCAAGAGTTGGCACGGTCGTGTGAGGTTCACACGGCCAGGCCAAGTTCCTTTGCTGTTGCTGCCACACGACCTCTAAACTGTAACGACCCGCCTTCTACTGACTAGGCTGTGAGGCCGATCGCTACATTATGCTGTGCTAAATTACTATTGCGAAAATCTGGATTGATTAAAATTTTACTAAACTGATTACTGTAAAATCTGAACTTAATATTCTAGGTGTACCTAGGAGTTGTACACATGCTAGGGAAGATAATATATGCCTCTCGGATGTCCTGCTAGCTGTAATCAGGCATTTCAATCGATCCATGAATCGATTGGGCTGTCGGATCGATCCAGTGATCGATCCAGCTTGATACCGGTACGGAGAAAACCCTGGATCGGTCGGCTGACCGATCCACAAGCTTTATCGCTTCTGTATGCGGCTGGATCGGTCTACCGACCGAACTAGGAGTGCACTGATCAGTCGGCTGACCGATCAGTGAGCTTCTGTACTCTCTGCTAACTCTCTGTCACGCCCCGGAGGAGTCTCTGTCCGAAGAAATTTCGGCAGCATCTCCCCTGTACGGCGGACAATCTGAAACTTTTCTACAAGCACTATATACCTCAGCCACATGCGGCTGGAATAATAACAATAAAAGAAAACAAACACCACGCAGTTAATATCAAATTCAGCCTCTGGCTGACACAACCACGCAGTAAAAAAAATAAAGCAGCCCACTCGGCTGTACCAAAACCAAAACACAAAACTGCTAGCCGGCTAGGCTTACACAACCAACAACAAATACAAAATACCACATAACGACATCAACACTCCAAAAACAAAACCGGAGTACAGAGCTAAACAAACTGATACATAAACAAACAAAACATACGTGAAATCGATAAGTCTTCTGATGTGACGTGGGGACCAGCAGACAGGATGCTCCAAGCGACACCATAAATAACCTGGTACCTGAAAAATATAGAGTCCACGGGGTGAGTTCAACAACTCAATGAATACCAATAGGCATGCCCAGTAAGCTATATCTAACAGCAATAAACATCGAATACAGCTTCCTAATCCTATAGCTAGCAAAGATGCAAAACTGAAAGGTAACTAAGGAAGCTGTACTCACCAGGAACTCCTATCCAAACAAAAGGGTCGTCAAACCGGAAGTGTCAAACATATGCATCCAAACATATGCATCAAACAAATGCAGCAAACACAATCACAAGAAATAAATGCATCAATGCATATGATGTCAATGATGCGTCCTGGACGCCGGTCGATCATCTCACACACAAATGGCGAGACCGAGTGGGTAGGTGACAACCGTGCACTCTGCCATCACTGCCTCGATGAGTGACCGAGTGGACGGGATCTTGTCGAGTACTCCTGTCCTGTGACCCCAAATCATAAATGGGGAGCTCAATGCTCTCAACTCCCGGTACATGGGGGAGGAATCCTGCCGGCTAACACGTTGTGTCACACTACCCATGAGCGGACCAACGTAGCCAAACCCCCCTGCAACCCACACTGCCTGAATCGACCACTAACCCATGAGTGGTGGTGTGTGCAGATCCATGTAACTGGCGATGTGCTCAACAACAATGGAGTCGACTATCGCACAGCATGCAATCATGATGCATGACACTAAGCATGGCAAAAACTGATCAACATAACCATATCCATACATACAAAATGGGTACTGTAAAAGCGATGGTCACATACCAAGATCTAGAGTACACAGGTCAGATAGAATATCAAAAACCCTATGTCCTGAACATAATAAGTATGGAATATCCTGATCAGCATAGAAAAATCCATATATACATAATATGGGTACCACAGTATCAGTAAGCCAAATCCACGGATCTAGGGTATACAAGTCCTCTAAGGTATAACAACCTAGACCCAAATCATATCCCTCTTCCATAGCATATGTACCAACAATATACACAGATCAAAGAATCAGGGTCTAAACACCCGAATCATATATGATATACAAATAGAGGTACACAAATCTGATATGACCCAAAAACCTAAGTGTCAGATAATCTAGATACACAGGCCAGAAACAACAATCCAAATCCTAGTCCTAACCTCAGTAAGCATGGTATGTCACTCTAGAAACTAAGATACTCATAGTAACAAGATAATCATGGCAACAAATCACGAGATATAATTACGGATACATCACAGGTGACAAACCTAACATGCTATGGATATCAAACAGTGACATACCAAAGGCAAACATGTTCATTGCATGTAGTTATAAAATACTATACATATCCAATGACAATATCATAAAAGATAAGTCAAGAGGTACCCGCCTCCAATAGGAAGGTCCAAATCCAGTCCAAATCCGACGTCTCCTCTCAAACCAAAGTCCTGTATAAATCAATGTGTATATTTTATTTAGCTAAATTCAAATAAGTAGCTAAATAAAATCTCTAACACTGAATTAGGGCAAAAACTCTAGTCAACACATAAATATAAACCTAATTCACACTTGACAGCTAATTACAACCTCCAATTCAAAACTTCACATAATCATGTAATTAGATCATACCTAAATCAATCCATTATCCACTACAACATGTAGCCAAACTCCTACAACATACCTCAAACTCACAACCATAAACAAGGTGGGCCGCTGGAAATTCACCTCACTGCTCTAAAGCTTCTATCGGCTACCACCTAAGGAACAACAAAACATCCTTTCAGCTTAGAATCAGTCCAACAACTGAATTGCAACAAGAAGACTTCCGATACCCGAACCTTACCTCAATATACAACCGAGCTTTTGCTGCTGGAACAAGGGGATGCTAGATGGGTTGCTACCAAAACCATAAACTCCCCCACAGTATACCATTCCTGTTGAAATCTTCTACGGCTCAATATAAGGTGATATCAAAATGGAGATCACGAATGCAACAACAACCTAATCATCTTACCTTGCTGTCACACTGCCGACCCACTTCTACTCTGAGGAGGAGGCAAGGTTCGGAGCTAGGGCACGGGAGGCGCGACCACAGTGTGGGAGAAGATGTGGAGGCAGTAGCGAGAGGGAAGGCGATCGGCTCTGGGTTCTTGTAGCCGGTGATCAGCAAAGGCTCGGCCTTCCTCTCCGCGAGCGATTCAACAGAAGAAGGTAGATGAGATGGGTGAAGAAAGAACCGGCAGTAGCAAGCTAGGGCAATTACAGAAGAGGAAACTCCTCAAATCAGGGAGTTTGGGCGTAGAGGAGGGGGCGGCAATGGCTTGAACGTCGTCGGCGCGTTCCTGATCTCAACGGCGGAGAGGGCTTTCAATCCAAACTAGGGCAGAGGCGTCGCGAGGAAGGAGGAAGAAGGATTGGCCGGCGATGCTGCTCGGTGCTAGGGAAGAAAGGATCGGGGAGAAGCGGCTGTCGGCAGAGGGAGAGTGGAGAAGAAGAAGAGAACGGCGCCGGTTAGGGCACAGGTGGTTCGGCGGCGTTGGCGCGCGGAGAAGAAGAATCGGGCACGCACAGTAACGGGGAGGAAAGAAAATAAATAAGAAAAAGAGAAAAGAAATAAATAAATAAATCTTTTCCTCACTTAAATGGGTAGCCTAAACAGGCTTTCCCGACCCCGTTATTATCCCCGTTAACTCGTCCATACGAGATCCGAAAAATTCCCGAAAAATTTCTAAAAATTTCGGAAAATTTCCTTATCATTATTCGCTAATTTTCAGTATTTTACACTCTCTGTTCGCGACTGGATCGGTCAGCTGACCGATCCAGTGACACAACCCAATTCTGATCGATCTGTAGATCGATCTAGGTTTCTAATTTCGAACCAGAACCCCTGATTTCAGCACTATTTCGTGCCTCAATCACATTACATGTTCTAAGATGGCTAGGAAACACTCTAACAACCACAACTAACATTCTAACATCATAAAGAACAATGTTCTAAGAATAATAGAGTGCATGGTTAACTAATTCATAGCGATCAACATACTAAAGTGCAAATTGCTAAAACACTAAAAAGTACTAATGTTTAAACAAAGCTTGCTAGAGTTCCCTAAGATCTTCTTTCCAAGTTCCTGCCCACACACATCTTCGTAGCATTGTCCTCCAGCCTCCGCTAGTCCATCTTTCCTTTACCTTGATCTGCAGTAAAAGGAAAAGAAAGTATCTATAAGCTTTCGCTTAGTAAGAAACCATCTACCTCACTAAAACATGCATTCGATGCAATATGCTTTTAAAATATGCTGTTTGAAAGTGCACTAATTAGACTGAAACATGGCATGTTATCATACATAGAAATCAAAGGTAGTCATGGCATACTATCATCTAAATATGTGTAATAAAAGCTGAACATAAACACCAAAGCATGGCATACAAAGCTAACCATAACTATCATGTGTAACAATAAAGAAAACGGAGCTGAACATGAATTAAGCTAGTCTGGAACTGAATTCAAACTCAACTAACATAACTGATCTTTGTGAGTTTTGAAAAACTATAATATAATAGATTAAAATACATAATCATACTGCTAGTGGGCCCGACAACTGTACATGCTATGCGCGCATCCTCAACTAAACCCGGGGTTGCAAATCCCGAATTTAGCAAAGTTTACTAGGTTATCTAAACCTAGGGACCGACTATGGGAGCCCAGCCCAATGGATATCTAATCTTGTACAGTGTCACTACTGAAAATAAAATACTGAATCATAGCTAATTAATTTACCTTGCTTCTACTAGGTTATCTGAACCTAGAGGCGACTGTGGGTGCCCACCCATTGGACCGTAGTCCCATATATGCTGTGGCAAGGCTAATTAAACTATTTAAATGCTTCTATTGCATTTACTGAGCTATTAAAATGCCTAAGTTACATTTTTCTGTGCTAAATAATTTAATCGAACACTTAGTATGCACTAATTCGCATCCTTGTGCCGAAAGTCTACATATTACTAAACTAAAACATGGAATTCACATGGAAGCTACTTATACTGCAGGTGAGGGGTTTCTTACCTCCTATTCGTAATTTCTTACGATTCTAATAGCGAGATTTTCCGGAGGAGACGATTCTTTCGACGACCTTCTCGCGTCTACGCGTTCCTCTCCCGGAGGGGAGCGTCCTCGTGTCGAAGTCGTCGCCGGAAGGTGCCCTTGGCCGAACCTTAGCCTTCCTTGTGGTTGGCGCCGAGAGAGGGAGAGGAGAAGGGGCGGCGGAATTAGGTTGGGGTGGAGAAAGCTACGATCCAAAAAAAATAACTCTTCACCTAATTATTTCCTATTTATATTAAGTGATAATTCCGGCCCAACTCCAACTTAAATAAAATTGTTTCCCTTTCCTTTCAGCACGACCCTGCTGGGTTCAACTGGTTACTAGAGTTATCCGTAAACCATAGGTCTCGGGTTCAATTCCCGCTTAGGCCGTTTTCGTTTTCTATTTGTTTTTGCTACCTCCGCTACTCTAAAAATTCTGTAAAAAATATCCTAAAATTCCTGAAAAATCATAGAATATTTCTAAAATAGTTTTGAGAATTTTCGGGCGTTCCAATCCCCCATACCTTATAAAAAGTTCATCCTCGAACTTAGAATAACTCTAGGTACTTCTGTCTCATGCTGGCTTCTGTCTCCCATGTTGCCTCTTTTGCTGTGTGACTGTGCCAAATGACTTTGACTAATGGTACTTCCTTGTTCCACAATTTCTTAACTGCTCGGTCTATTATCTGAATAGGCCGACTGTCATAGCTGAGGTCTTCGCGGATCTGTACCGACTGGGCCTCAATCACCTGGGTGACATCTGGGATATGCTTCTTCAGCATAGAGACATAAAATACATTGTGGACAGCTGACATTTCCTGGGGTAGCTCTAGCTCATATGCTACCTTGCCCACTCTTCTGCTGATAAGGTATGGTCCCACATATCGGGGACTTAGCTTGTCCTTCTTCCCAAAACGCATTACTCCCTTCATGGGAGCTACTCTAAGGAACATTGAATCCCCAACTGAAAACTCCAAAGGTCTACGCCGTATATCAGCATAGCTTTTCTGGCGGCTCTAAGCTGTCTCTATCCTCTGGTGGATCTGCTGTATAGCTGCTGTGGTATCTGCCACTAGATCTGTCTGAAGTTCTAGCTCTTTCTGTTCACCACTCTCATACCAGCAAATTGGAGATCTACACCTCCGCCCATAGAGAGCCTCATAAGGTGCCATACCGATAGTGGCCTGATAGCTGTTGTTGTATGCAAATTCTGCTAAACTCAGATATTTGCACCAACCTCCCTTGAAATCTAGGGCACATGCTTGGAGCATATCCTCGAGTACCTGATTTACTCGCTCCGTCTGTCCATCTATCTGCGGATGGAAGGCTATGCTAAACTTTAACTTCATGCCCAAAGCTGTCTGTACACACTCCCAGAAGTGTGACGTGAACCTGCTGTCTCTGTCTGAAATAATGGTTCGTGGGACTCCATGTAATCTAACGATCTCCTTGAGATACAACTGAGCTAGCTGTTCCATGGAGTAGGATATCCTGATAGCTAAGAAGCGGGTTGATTTAGTCAATCTGTCGACTATTACCCAGATGGTATCAAAACCATTCGTGGTTCTGGGTAATCCCACTATAAAATCCATAGAAATATCTTCCCACTTCCATTCTGGTATCTGTATTGGCTGCAAAACTCCCCCTGGTCTCTGATGTTCTGCCTTAACCCTCTGACAGGTTAGGCAGGTGCTGACATATCTAGCGATGTCTCTCTTCATCCCAGGCCACCAAAAACGTTTCTTCATGTCCTGGTACATTTTGGTGGAGCCAGGATGCATCGCATAGGGAGTCTTGTGAGCCTCGTCTAGGATTTTCCTCTATAGTTCCTCCTGATCCGGAACACATAGCCTGTCACCAAAATACAACACCCCGCTATCTGATATTCTGAACTCTCCACCTTCTGATTCTGCTAAACCTTGCTTGATTCTCTGAATTTCAGGATCCTGCTCCTGAGCTGTCTGGATGTCACCGAGCAAGGTAGACTCTAATGTCATAGTAGAGAGCTGTCCGACTATGAGCTCGAGACCGAAATATGAGATCTGTAGGGGGGTGACATGGCTGCTAGAGATAATAGGGTAGCGCTGGACTTCCTGCTGAGGGCGTCTGCTACCCTATTCATTTTTCCTGGGTGGTAGAGGATATCTATGTCGTAGTCTTTGACCAGTTCTAGCCATCTGCGCTGTCGCATATTCAGATCCTTCTGAGTGAAGAAGTACTTCAGACTCTGATGATCTGTATACACTCTGCACTGAGCTCCATACAAGTAATGTCTCCAAATCTTAAGAGTGAACACCATTGCTGCAAGCTCAAGGTCATGAGTAGGATAGTTCTTCTCATAATCTTAAGTTGTCTGGAGGCATAGGCGATCACCTTGCCATCTTGCATCAGCACTGCTCCTAGTCCCAACTTTGAGGCATCACTATATATGTCAAAGCTATTTGAGTTCTCGGTAGAGTCGAATAGGTGCACTGGTCAATCTCCTTTTTTCACTGAAGCTTCTCACTGATCCTCATCACTAAAATTTTCTTCTTCTCGGTAAGAGCATCGTTGGGAGGCTATCTGGAGAAGTCCTCTATGAATTTCCTGTAGTAACCTGCTAATCCAAAGCTTTCGATCTCACTAGCGTTCTTGGGTCTTTTCCGGTTGCTCACGGCTTCTATCTTATTGGGGTCTACCATGATACCATCCTTTGAGATGATGTGACCGGAAGGACACCTGATCTAGCCAAAATTCACATTTGGTGAACTTGGCGTACAAGTGATTCTGCTGAAGGGTCTGCAATACTGTTTTCAGGTGCTCTGCGTGTTCTTCCTGAGTTCTGGAATAGATAAGAATGTCATCGATGAACACGATAACGAACTTATCTAAATATTCCCTGAATACCCTGTTCATGAGGTCCATGAAAGTAGCTGGAGCATTTGTCACGCCAAAGGGCATGACTACGAACTCGTAATGTCCGTATCTGGTTCTGAATGCTGTCTTGGGTATATCTCCTTCTTTAACCTTCACCTGATGATAACCTGATCTGAGGTCTATCTTAGAGAACACTGCTGCTCCCTTTAGCTGATCAAACAGGTCATCTATTCTGGGAAGAGGATACCTGTTCTTGATCGTAAGTTGGTTCAGTGCCCGGTAGTCTATACACAGGCGCATGCTCCCGACTTTCTTCTTCACGAACAATACAGGTGCTCCCCATGGTGAGTGACTAGGGCGGATGAAGCCCTTGTCAAGCAATTCCTGTAGTTGCTCATGAAGTTCCTTCAGTTCTGCTGGAGCCATGCGATAAGGTGCTTTGGAGATAGGATTTGTACCGGGAATGAGCTCTATCTCAAATTCGATCTCCCTGTCTGGTGCTAGGCTGGGTAGTCACATACGACTCGGACCTCGCTGCTGGTCCTTGTCCTGACTGGTGCTGACTACGTGTGCTAAGAACCCCGTACATCCTGAATCCATCAACCTCTATGCCTTCATAGCTGAGAGAAACTTCTTGGCCTTTCTCCTGGGTTCTCCGACGAATTCGAACTGTGCTTCCGCTTCAGGTTGGAATATGACTTTCTGTTTACGGCACTCGATGGAGGCACCGTATTTGATCAAGAAGTCCATCCCGAAGATGACGTTGTAGTCAGTTATATTAATCACTATCAGATCGCAAAAGAGCTCTCTGTCTGCTATAGTGACTGGCACTGCTCTGAGCCAGTGCGTAGACGCCATGATTTCTCCTGAGGGTAACGTCGTAAGGAACTGACTACTGAGTACCTCTGGAGGTACTACTAACTTCTCAGCAAATGCCCTGGATATGTGTGAATGGGTTGCTCCAGTATCGAATAAGACAGTTGTACTTTACTGTAAAATACTAATCTGACCTGTAACAACTGTCGAGGCATTTGCTGCGTCCTCTCTGGTAAGTGAGTAGATCCTCGCATTGGTCATAGTTGGAGGGGCTTCTAATCTGCCCTGGCTGATATGTGGACCATCTAAAGCGGCCTGCATCTGATGTAACTGAGCTGGCTGGCCTCCATACTGAATCGGCTGTGGCTGAGGAAGACTGGTCTTGTTTGGACACTGCTTGGCCATATGCTCTTCCTGTCCACATTCAAAGCATCCTCGTGTGCCCTTACGACAAACTCCAGGATGGAATTTCCCACAAGTAGCACACTTTGGATAACTGGGCTGCTTGCTGGCTGGCCCTCCTTTTGGGTAACTCCCTGGTTTGCGCTTGTTGCTGGAGTTCCCTTTCCAGTTAGAGCCATGGGAGCTGTGGCCTTGCTATTTTTGAGTGTCTGAGCCTCCTTGACCTTTAGCTTCTGAGAGGACTTGCTTCTGCTGCTATTAGCCTGAGGGTGATTAGATCCTTTGCTATTCACTAGTGGTTTGTGGCCTATGAGCCACCACCACGTTCATTGCTATTTCCGGCCTCGGCATCTTGAGCATCAACCGGATTCGTTTCTTTGCTGACTAATTCAGGGCATAGACGAGCCAACTGTTGAATTTCTTCACGGCTTCCTCAAGTGATTGCCCTGACGAAACTCAGTGAACTCGTCGTAGTGACGGTTGGTGACCCGCACGTGAAAGAACTCCTCAAAGAATTCCTTCTCGAAGTCAGCCCATGTCATCTGGTTCACTGGGCGCTTCGCTCTGATTCTCTCCCACCACATACGTGCATCTCTTGTCAGACAGAAGGAGGCGCACTTCACCTTCTCATGTTCTGGCCAGTCCAGAAGCTCCATCGTACTTTCCAGTGTTTTGAACCATGCCTGAGCATCCCATGGTTCATTGCTGTCTGAGAAATTCTCTGGCTTGACTCTCTGCCACTAGATCAGATAGGCTTCTCTCTGCGTTCCTGCTGCTGGGGCTACTGGTGCCGTAGGATGGACTGGTGGAACCTCTAAGACCACTGGTGTCGCTAAGTTAGGCTCCGGGGTGACAGTGGGAGTGTTCTGCTGAGTAGCCTTTAAGGTGGCTATTTCCTATTGTTGTTCAGCTAGCTGCTGCTGTAACTGAGCCACTAGTACTGTAAGGTCTGGGGGAGGCACTGAACTGCCTGCCTCAAGCTGGGGCTGTAACACCCCTAGAAAGCCTAGATAAAGTAAGGGCAATGAGAGTACGAATGTAATGAAAAGAATGTGTAGATAGTCTACGTTGAATGTTACGATGGGAAGGATTTAGATGATTAAAAACTTTATGAAAGAAAATAAAGTTGAGAATATAAAGTACTATACATGATTTATAATGCAAGGAATTAATGTAAACAAAAGAAATCTGAGATATTATATATGCATATATGAAATATTTATGCATAATGCATATACATGAATTATTTTGTACAAAAATATGTTAGGAGAAGGATTTGATCCTTGGTTCTCTTGTGGATGCATGCATGTGTTAACCAAGTGTGATAGGAGTGAATATTGTAAGAGGAGAGATGGGAATTATAATTAAAGGAAAGAAAGGAGAGAAATTAAGAGAAAGAAAAGAGAGAAACTCAAGAAGCATTTCTCTAGCATATTCTTTCTCATAAAGAGGAGAAGTAAATGAGGAGGATGAATCAAGTCAAGTTTTCCTCCCCTCACTTTAGTATAAATAGGCATGGAGGGGGGGGCTTCATCCTCAACTCACTCTCCTCCTCTCCTCCATTTGTGCTGAGCACTCTCCCTCCCTCTTTCCTCTTGTTGCCGAGAGCAACAACTCTCCCCCTTCTTTCTTTCTTTTTGTTGCCGAGCAACACAAGAGGAAGAAGCCTCCTCTTCTTCCTCCTCCTCTCCACCAAAAGACCTAGCCACTTCTTCCTCCATTGGTGCCGAGCAAAGCAAGCAAGGAAGAAAGGTCCACAAGCAAGTTCTCAACTCTAGGAAACTTAAGCAAAGAAGGTAAGCTTCCCCTCACCTGCGGTACAAGGCTTTCATGTGATTTTCGGATTCTTTTTCTATGCCTAGAAACAAAGTTTTCCCCTATGTTTTTATACATATATGATGCATGATCAGAGGTGTATGTAACCCTAGAATTTCAATCAAAATATTGTAAATAGGTTAGGAAAATTATTGTCTAACCAAACTAGTGCAAGGTTCCCTCTATGAAATGCTAAGGACCTTCCTATGGTTTTCTTGCTTGGAAGTTGATTGGAACCAAAAGAACCCCACTCTCATGTTTCGTCCAAGAAAGAATTTAGGGTTAGGAGGACCTTGAATTTAAAATAACTATGCTTATATGACATGATATAAAGTTCTTAAGAGTTGTATGCTTGTATGTTGAAAGAAACTCATGAACCTTACTCTTAATATTTCGGCCATGGTAAGGTGATGGTTTAGAGAAGCTTAAACAAAATTCTAATATTCTCAATGACCTCTGTGATATTATGTTATGAAAGATGATTAATGCTCTCATGTTTAATTGGAATGTAGAAAATTAGTTACATGATTTATGACATGTAAGATCACAAGAGTCCTAGCTTGTTTATGATCCAACCTTGTGTATGATGTTCTTAGTAAATCTTGCTATGAAATTTACTTAGGTTTCCCATGCTTTAGGCCACTTAAAGGAAGTTTATATTCTATGAATTTCGGCCAAGTAAGGTTTAAAGGACCTAGAGGCCTTGGAAATGAAACCTAAGGGGTTAAAAGTACTTCTTATGAAAACTTGATAATGTGTACATGTTTGTATGACCTAAATGAATCATTATGTGTTCGGCCATGAAGGGATAGATGCCCTAGAAACCCTAGAACAAAAATTAAATATGTCTATGCCATGCTGTATGAAAATGATATGATAATAAGTTAGAATGCATGATTGCTTTAGTTACGAAATGATATGCATAATGAAGTTATATTATGAAATATGCCATGATGTGTTATAGCATAGAAAATGCTATACATAATGAAAAGAAATGAAGTTATGTTATGATATGTGATAGCATAGAAAATGCTATACATAATGAAAAGAAATGAAAAGAATAAATGCATGAAAGATTGTTAAGGACATGATATGATAGTTATGCATGATAAGTTATTTTTATGGTTTGTACCAAGGGTGGGCTCCGTAAACGCCCCGGGGTCGATGGAGTAAGACTCGGGCCTCGTCAATAATGGGCCTTTGAGTGCCCTAGGTCGATGGAGTAAGACTCGGGCCTAGTATGTATGCATGGTAGGGCTCAAGACTTGCTACCTTGGACCTACGCATTATGTATGTGGTACAAACCGGGATCCCAAATGATGATGATATTAATTTCAAGTACTATACATAATGAAAAGAAATGAAAAGAATAAATG
Source organism: Zingiber officinale (assembly GCF_018446385.1). Taxonomy (NCBI): domain Eukaryota; kingdom Viridiplantae; phylum Streptophyta; class Magnoliopsida; order Zingiberales; family Zingiberaceae; genus Zingiber; species Zingiber officinale. The sequence goes on from NC_055989.1 coordinate 23,508,630, forward strand.
CATGAAAGATTGTTAAGGACATGATATGATAGTTATGCATGATAAGTTATTTTTATGGTTTGTACCAAGGGTGGGCTCCGTAAACGCCCCGGGGTCGATGAAGTAAGACTCGGGCCTCGTCAGTAATGAGCCTTTGAGTGCACTAGGTCGATGGAGTAAGACTCGGGCCTAGTATGTATGCATGGTAGGGCTCAAGACTTGCTACCTTGGACCTACGCATTATGTATGTGGTACAAACCGGGATCCCAAATGATGATGATATTAATTTCAAGTACTATTAAGTATAAGTTTTCAAATTCACGATGCATTGCCTACATTCATATGTGCTTGAATTATATGATGATATGATATAATGTCATGTGATATTATGATATGAATATGATGCCCTTGTATGTCTTATGCTTGTGATTTATTTGTTTTATGATATGATATTCATGCTTCTATGAAATGATATGTGAATAAGAAATATGCATGATATGTTTGAATAGAATGATATGTTATGTTATGATTAGTTGAGACGATGATATGTTGATCCATTCTTGATATACGATGATTCTCGATTTTAGTGAGTAGGAAAGGAACTTACTGAGCCATGAGTGCTCATAGCTTACTTTCCTTGTACCGCAGATAAAAGAGAAAGCTGGATGAACAACGGAGCAGCAGGAGGAGCAGATAGTGATGTGTGTGGTGGTGGCTCGGCTAGGACGATTCGGACAAATTAATATTTTTAGTTATAAGTTCAATATATGCACATTTGAACAAATCAGAATATGTGATATTATGCTTAATAAATTAAATTCTTTAAAATTTTTATTCTTCCGCTGTTATAGTAAAACATGTACGTAAGTAGTATAAGAACGTAGCGCCGCCTTTGGTTGGGTAAGAAGGGCGGACGTTACAAGCAAGGTTAGCCAGCTCACTACACACACATCAAGCTCCTTCCTGCCGCTCCAAGTAAGTAGAGTTGCATAATTTATTTGTATGCAAAATAGTATGATACTCTAAGATACATGAATGGTAGCCTAGGAAGGATACCTTAAGCTATACCCTAGAGAATGGTGCATGATGATAAGTAGGATGCATGAATGGTAGCCTAGATACAAGAACCTTAGGCTATAACATAAGAGGGTCATAAAGCAAAAGACTGTCGCAAGAGCAAAATTAAATGCTACGATTGTGGACTGGAAGGACATCTGTCTAGAGACTGCCCAACCAAAACTAAAGCACCACAGTATGTGCCGAACCAAGGTGGTCCCGCAAGGTTACACCAACTGCAGACTTCTATTGAGGGACCTTCAATAAGTCAAGGGAGATTGGAAGCTCCACCAGTATCTAAGGAATCGGAGCAGAAATTGTTATTCTAAGTTCAGGGACGAACTTTTAATAAGTAGGGGAGTTTGTAACACCCCTAGAAAGCCTAGATAAAGTAAGGGCAATGAGAGTACGAATGTAATGAAAAGAATGTGTAGATAGTCTACGTTGAATGTTACGATGGGAAGGATTTAGATGATTAAAAACTTTATGAAAGAAAATAAAGTTGAGAATATAAAGTACTATACATGATTTATAATGCAAGGAATTAATGTAAACAAAAGAAATATGAGATATTATATATGCATGTATGAAATATTTATGCATAATGCATATACATGAATTATTTTGTACAAAAATATGTTAGGGGAAGGATTTGATCCTTGGTTCTCTTGTGGATGCATGCATGTGTTAACCAAGTGTGATAGGAGTGAATATTGTAAGAGGAGAGATGGGAATTATAATTAAAGGAAAGAAAGGAGAGAAATTAAGAGAAAGAAAAGAGAGAAACTCAAGAAGCATTTCTCTAGCATATTCTTTCTCATAAAGAGGAGAAGTAAATGAGGAGGATGAATCAAGTCAAGTTTTCCTCCCCTCACTTTAGTATAAATAGGCATGGAGGGCTTCATCCTCAACTCACTCTCCGCCTCTCCTCCATTTGTGCCGAGCACTCTCCCTCCCTCTTTCCTCTTGTTGCCGAGAGCAACAACTCTCCCCCTTCTTTCTTTCTTTTTGTTGCCGAGCAACACAAGAGGAAGAAGCCTCCTCTTCTTCCTCCTCCTCTCCACCAAAAGACCTAGCCACTTCTTCCTCCATTGGTGCCGAGCAAAGCAAGCAAGGAAGAAAGGTCCACAAGCAAGTTCTCAACTCTAGGAAACTTAAGCAAAGAAGGTAAGCTTCCCCTCACCTGCGGTACAAGGCTTTCATGTGATTTTCGGATTCTTTTTTCTATGCCTTGAAAGAAAGTTTTCCCCTATGTTTTTATACATATATGATGCATGATCAGAGGTGTATGTAACCCTAGAATTTCAATCAAAAATATTGTAAATAGGTTAGGAAAATTATTGTCTAACCAAACTAGTGCAAGGTTCCCTCTATGAAATGCTAAGGACCTTCCTATGGTTTTCTTGCTTGGAAGTTGATTGGAACCAAAAGAACCCCACTCTCATGTTTCGGCCAAGAAATAATTTAGGGTTAGGAGGACCTTGAATTTAAAATAACTATGCTTATATGACATGATATAAAGTTCTTAAGAGTTGTATGCTTGTATGTTGAAAGAAACTCATGAACCTTACTCTTAATATTTCGGCCATGGTAAGGTGATGGTTTAGAGAAGCTTAAACAAAATTCTAATATGCTCAATGACCTCTGTGATATTATGTTATGAAAGATGATTAATGCTCTCATGTTTAATTGGAATGTAGAAAATTAGTTACATGATTTATGACATGTAAGATCACAAGAGTCCTAGCTTGTTTATGATCCAACCTTGTGTATGATGTTCTTAGTAAATCTTGCTATGAAATTTACTTAGGTTTCCCATGCTTTAGGCCACTTAAAGGAAGTTTATATTCTATGAATTTCGGCCAAGTAAGGTTTAAAGGACCTAGAGGCCTTGGAAATGAAACCTAAGGGGTTAAAAGTACTTCTTATGAAAACTTGATAATGTGTACATGTTTGTATGACCTAAATGAATCATTATGTGTTCGGCCATGAAGGGATAGATGCCCTAGAAACCCTAGAACAAAAATTAAATATGTCTATGCCATGCTGTATGAAAATGATATGATAATAAGTTAGAATGCATGATTGCTTTAGTTACGAAATGATATGCATAATGAAGTTATATTATGAAATATGCCATGATGTGTTATAGTATAGAAAATGCTATACATAATGAAAAGAAATGAAGTTATGTTATGATATGTGATAGTATAGAAAATGCTATACATAATGAAAAGAAATGAAAAGAATAAATGCATGAAAGATTGTTAAGGACATGATATGATAGTTATGCATGATAAGTTATTTTATGGTTTGTACCAAGGGTGGGCTCCGTAAACGCCCCGGGGTCGATGGAGTAAGACTCGGGCCTCGTCAGTAATGGGCCTTTGAGTGCCCTAGGTCGATGGAGTAAGACTCGGGCCTAGTATGTATGCATGGTAGGGCTCAAGACTTGCTACCTTGGACCTACGCATTATGTATGTGGTACAAACCGGGATCCCAAATGATGATGATATTAATTTCAAGTACTATACATAATGAAAAGAAATGAAAAGAATAAATGCATGAAAGATTGTTAAGGACATGATATGATAGTTATGCATGATAAGTTATTTTTATGGTTTGTACCAAGGGTGGGCTCCGTAAACGCCCCGGGGTCGATGGAGTAAGACTCGGGCCTCGTCAGTAATGGGCCTTTGAGTGCCCTAGGTCGATGGAGTAAGACTCGGGCCTAGTATGTATGCATGGTAGGGCTCAAGACTTGCTACCTTGGACCTACGCATTATGTATGTGGTACAAACCGGGATCCCAAATGATGATGATATTAATTTCAAGTACTATTAAGTATAAGTTTTCAAATTCACGATGTATTGCCTACATTCATATGTGCTTGAATTATATGATGATATGATATAATGTCATGTGATATTATGATATGAATATGATGCCCTTGTATGTCTTATGCTTGTGATTTATTTGTTTTATGATATGATATTCATGCTTCTATGAAATGATATGTGAATAAGAAATATGCATGATATGTTTGAATAGTATGTTATGTTATGATTAGTTGAGACGATGATATGTTGATCCATTCTTGATATACGATGATTCTCGGTTTTAGTGAGTAGGAAAGGAACTTACTGAGCCATGAGTGCTCATAGCTTACTTTCCTTGTACCGCAGATAAAAGAGAAAGCTGGATGAACAACGGAGCAGCAGGAGGAGCAGATAGTGATGTGTGTGGTGGTGGCTCGGCTAGGACGATTCGGACAAATTAATATTTTTTGTTATAAGTTCAATATATGCACATTTGAACAAATCAGAATATGTGATATTATGCTTAATAAATTAAATTCTTTAAAAATTTTATTCTTCCGCTGTTATAGTAAAACATGTACGTAAGTAGTATAAGAACGTAGCACCGCCTTTGGTTTGGTAAGAAGGGCGGGCGTTACAGGGGCTCAGTGGCTGGTGCCCTTCTAGCTGGGCGTCCTCGTGCCATTTCTAAAGACATGCAGGACATACATGACTAACACAAGCATAATAGAGAAACTATTGTTATCATGTTAACTACTATCATAATCAAACATGCTTTAGTTATCTATAACAGAAAAGCAATAAACATACAAAGTGAGAGGTATTCTTACTAAGAAGCTGCAGGTACAATGCTAATGTGTGTGTAGGAAGTATGGAAACTGCTCTGATACCACTCTGTAACGACCCGCCTTCTACTGACTAGGCTGTGAGGCCGATCGCTACATTATGCTGTGCTAAATTACTATTGCAGAAATCTGGATTGATTAAAATTTTACTAAACTGATTACTTTAAAATCTGAACTTAATATTCTAGGTGTACCTAGGAGTTGTACACATGCTAGGGAAGATAATCTATGCCTCTCGGATGTCCTGCTAGCTGTAATCAGGCATTTCAATCGATCCATGAATCGATTGGGCTGTCGGATCGATCCAGTGATCGATCCAGCTTGATACCGGCATGGAGAAAACCCTGGATCGGTCGGCTGACCGATCCACAAGCTTTATCGCTTCTGTATGCAGCTGGATCGATCTACCGACCGATCCAGGAGTACACTGATCGGTCGGTAGACCGATCCAGTGGCTCACTGATCGATCGGTAGACCGATCCAGTGGCTCACTGATCGGTCGGCTGATCGATCAGTGAGCTTCTGTACTCTCTGCTAACTCTCTGTTCGCGACTGGATCAGTCAGCTGACAAATCCAGTGGCACAACCCAATTCTGATCGATCTGTAGATCGATCTGGTTTTCTGATTTCGAACCAGAACTCCTGATTTCAGCACTATTTCGTGCCTCAATCACATTACATGTTCTAAGATGGCTAGGAAACACTCTAACAACCACAACTAACATTCTAACATCATCAAGAACAATGTTCTAAGCATAATAGAGTGCATGGTTAACTAATTCATAGCGATCAACATACTAAAGTGCAAATTGCTAAAACACTAAAAAGTACTAATGTTTAAACAAAGCTTGCTAGAGTTCCCTAAGATCTTCTTTCCAAGTTCCTGCCCACACACATCTTCGTAGCATTGTCCTCCAGCCTCCGCTAGTCCATCTTTCCTTTACCTTGATCTGCAGTATAAGGAAAAGAAAGTATCTATAAGCTTTCGCTTAGTAAGAAACCATCTACCTCACTAAAACATGCATTCGATGCAATATGCTTTTAAAATATGCTGTTTGAAAGTGCACTGATTAGACTGAAACATGGCATGTTATCATACATAGAAATCAAAGCTAGTCATGACATACTATCATCTAAACATGTGTAATAAAAGCTGAACATGAACACCAAAGCATGGCACACAAAGCTAACCATAACTATCATGTGTAACAATAAAGAAAACGGAGCTGAACATGAATTAAGCTAGTCTGGAACTGAATTCAAACTCAACTAACATAACTGATCTTTGTGAGTTTTGAAAAACTATAATATAATAGATTAAAATACATAATCATACTGCCAGTGGGCCCGGCAACTGTACATGCTCCTCAACTAAACCCGGGGTTGCAAATCCCGAATTTAGCAAGGTTTACTAGGTTATCTAAACCTAGGGACCGACTATGGGAGCCCAGCCCAATGGATATCTAATCCTGTACAGTGCCACTACTGAAAATAAAATACTGAATCATAGTTAATTAATTTACCTTGCTTCTACTAGGTTATCTGAACCTAGAGGCGATTGTGGGTGCCCACCCATTGGACCGTAGTCCCATATATGTTGTGGCAAGGCTAATTAAACTATTTAAATGCTTCTATTTCATTTACTGTGCTATTAAAATGCCTAAGTTGCATTTTTCTGTGCTAAATAATTTAATCGAACACTTAGTATGCACTAATTCGCATCCTTGTGCTGAAAGTCTACATATTACTAAACTAAAACATGGAATTCACACGAAAGCTACTTATACTGCAGGTGAGGGGTTTCTTACCTCCTATTCGTAATTTCTTACGATTCTAATCGCGAGATTTTCCGGAGGAGACGATCCTTTCGACGACCTTCTCGCGTCTACGCGTTCCTCTCGCGGCGGGGAGCGTCCTCGTGTCGAAGTCATCGTCGGAAGGTGCCCTTGGCCGAACCTTAGCCTTCCTTGTGGTTGGCGCCGAGAGAGGGAGAGGAGAAGGGGCGGCGGAATTAGGTTGGGGTGGAGAAAGCTACGATCCAAAAAAAATAACTCTTCACCTAATTATTTCCTATTTATATTAAGTGATAATTCCGGCCCAACTCCAACTTAAATAAAATTGTTTCCCTTTCCTTTCAGCACGGCCCTGCTGGGTTCAACTGGTTACTAGAGTTTTCCGTAAACCATAGGTCTCGGGTTCAATTCCCGCTTAGGCCGTTTTCATTTTCTATTTGTTTTTGCTACCTCCGCTACTCTAAAAATTCTGTAAAAAATATCCTAAAATTTCTGAAAAATCATAGAATATTTCTAAAATAGTTTTGAGAAGTTTTGGGCCAAGTTCCTTTGCTGTTGCTGCCACACGGCCTCTAAACTCCACACGGCCAGAGCTCCCTACCAATGCAGGTCCGTGTCTGGTACACGGTCAGGTGCCTTCTCGTTTGCTTTGCTCATAAGTTTTGTCCAAGAATGTAGAATCTTCACCAAATTCGACTCCTGTGTACAAAAATACACAAAAAGCATATCTCCGAACAAAAATAGTAAATATGCTAAAAGGGAAGCTTGAAGTATAAAAATGCATAAATCAAGCAAGCTCAAAGTATGTATATGTACATCAAAATATGCATAAAAGTATATAAAATCTACGCACATCACATCCCCAGACTTAAACCTTTGCTTGTCCTCAAGCAAAATGTTGCAATCTAAATTCATATGTTCTACAACGCATTCATAAACCCTAATGTACTTTTCTAACTCTATCAAAGAGTTCCAATAACAAGCATAATCATGGAAACGAATCAAGTATGGCTCAAGCTTAAGTATCCTGTGCACAGTGTAAAAATAACTCAGAAACCCTTCAAGTTTCAATCTATGTCCTAGTCAAGTCATCATGAAATTTGAATTCCTAATGTTTCCAGTGAGAGACAAGTAACCAGTGATAGGCACTTACTTGTCGCTCACTTGGTTCATATTTCTCAACCAACCCAAGGTCTCAAAGGTGTGCTCAATCTCAAGAGAAGCTAAGCAGTCATTTCCCCAATAACCTAACTCGGTCTCAAAGGGGTGACTTGCTAGATTTCACTCACGATAACTGTTTTTTATATCCCTTTTTTAAATTTTTTTCATTGCTTTTCTTTTTCAATTTTTTCATAAGTATTTGCATTAGGCAAATCTTATTTCGCAAGTGTACTTTTAGCACAAATGTTGGGATATTTTGATTTTTCCAAATGAGCTTGCTACCCAAGATAGAGAAAAGAAGTACATAAAGCTTACTACTAGCATCATTTACAACATCATGAATCTAGATAATGAACGTGCTAACATTTTATCTTGAAGATAAGAAAGCATAAAAGTGAAGATTGATGTTCTCAAGATGTTTGCCAAAAAAAATTCAAAAGATAATCAAAACATAAGCGAAAACAAAAACAAACAAAGCAAATCAAATGCATCTAATGCATCCCCCTAGACTTAAACTTTTCATTGTCCCAATGAAAACTAAAAATAATGTGGAGGAGAATTTAAGAGAAGTTACCAAATGATGAGCTCCAAATGGTTGACATTCATGTTTTAAAAATACTCCTCTATCCAATGCTCACATTCCTCCACAACTTTGAATTCTATAAAAATAAGATAGACAAGAAAAATTAAGTAGAGGATACATGTTTATTATAAAGAAAGAACTAAAGACATAAAAGAAAATAAGGAAAATGAACTTGGGTTGCCTCCCAAGAAGCGCTTGTTTAAGGTCATTAGCTCGACCACATCATTAGATTCATCGAAATCTCACTCTTGGAGGGGTAAGATATTTCAACACCCTCCTACCAAGGGCTCTTATTATGGAGGGAGCTTTCAATATAGGAGTTAAAAAGTGAAGTATCGCTCTCTCCAATTTCGTCTTCTTTAAAGTTCTTTCGGGTGGTCGAAGACGGTTCAGATTGAGCTTCCAATTATTAGCCCAAGTGAAATCTGCACATGCAAAGAAAATACAAATCTCCCACAAGCATATTAGATAAGATAGAGCCACAACCATATTAAGATAAGCAGAATAAGAAATAAAAACTGAATCACATCCAACAAAGTCAATGATAGGTACCTCTATAAAATTTTCCAAAAGATCACAAAAAATACTAACCTTACTTTGCTGAGAAATACCTGAAATTTCTAAACATGTAGATGTGACTTCCTCTGAATCAAATGATGGTTCTGGCTCTAGCTCAGGTGTTGATGATATCAATGATGGTGATTCTTTAGACTCTCCTAGCTCTGTATAAGTCCCTACACATTGTTCCATAACATGATCAATTCTTAAAACCTCTAAGGGTTGTGTTGACAAAGGTGGTGATCCTTGAGATGTTGCTTCCACAACACAACTCCCTACACATTCTTCCATATCATCATCATCAACACATACATAAAAAAAAAACCAATATCTATGTCCTCAATAGGAGAATCAATAACAAGAGGATCAATAACTTCACTTGCAGTTTTAAGTTGATCTACCACATCACATTCATCACCTGAAAATTCAATGAAACTATAACACCCTATAAAATTTTGAGATAGATCTGAAAACTTATTTACCACTGCATTATCAATAAAATCCTCATCTGAAAAATCCTCATCTTCATATACATTCAAAAATCTGCACTCAACCATATTAGTGTCACAGGATTTGCCGAAGTCTTTATTTTCATTGACCCCCACTAACCTTTGTGGAAAAAGAACCCTTAGTGAAGGTCCTGGGAAAGACTGAACTTCCTTTTTCCCAAATTCCCTTTGACCCTTTAGAGGAGGTCCAACTTGCTTATCTAGTGTTGGTGTGATTAATCGTTAAGGGAAAGGTACTTGTGGCCTTTGGGAACTTCCTAGAGAAATGGAACTGAGTTCTTGTGATCTTTTATTATTCTTCTCCTCAATTCCAAACATGTCATTCTTCAGAAGTTCTTCATGATTTTTGCCACTTCTCAACCCAACATCATCACACTTTTCATTAGATCTTGACTGTATAGGAGGGGGATCTTCTTTAAACCATTTTGAAACAATACTATCAAGCTTTGCCCCCAAATGTTTGAACTCCTCACTCTGTGACTTGTGAATTTCAACATTTTTAGGTGGTTGAACTTCATTTTGTTTGACAGGCTCTCTTACATTTATGGCTTGCACTTCTTGAATATCTGAGGGAAATTCCATCCAACTTTTGTTCGACCATTCATGGAGGTTCAATGTCACTTGATCAATTAATGAATAAGCTTCATCTACACTTTTGTCCATAAAAGAGCCTCCAGCTGATGAATCCAATAAACTCATGTCTGAGAAAGAAATTCCCCCATAGAATATGTGCAGAATCAACCATTTTTCAAAACCATGATGAGGGCACTGTCTTTGAAGACTCTTGAATCTATCCCATGCTTCGAACAATGATTCTCCATATGCCTGAGCAACATTTGTTATGCAATTCCTCATATACACTGTTCTACTTGGAGGAAAAAAATGATTCAGAAATTATTTCTCCAATTGTTCCCAACTTGTGATGCTTTGAGGACAGAGAGAATATAACCAAGTCCTTGCTTTATCCTTGATACTAAAAGGAAATGTAACGACCCACCTTCCACTACTAGGCTGTAAGGCGAATCGCTACGGTTACTGTGCTAAGCTGCGCGGAAAACTGATCTAATTTGAGTTTTTATGCTACTGATATCTGACCTAATACATGTTATTGGTTCTACCTGTGCTAAGGGAGATGATCTAAGGGATACCTAGTGTATCCTACATCCCCTACGGTCAAGGAGCTGGACTGATAAGTTTCTTGGACGAAACCTGAGCTTCCCAATCGATCCGAGCTGGACTGGATCGATTGCTCTTGGTTGGATCGGTCCGTGGATCGATCGGAGCTGGGGAACGTTCTGTTCCCGACTGGATCGGTCGGCAGACCGATCCAGGTGTGGCTGGATCGGTCGGTCGGACCGATCCAGGTATGTCTGGATCGGTCGGCTGACCGATCCAGGCACCTGAAATCTCCTGGGACGCTACTGTATCGTGCTGGATCGGTCGGCTGACCGATCCAGGAGGATACAGTGGCATACTGTATCTGGCTGGATCGGTCGGCTGACCGATCCAGGATCGGTCAGAGCCTGATTTCACCCGGGGACTCGGATTTCAGCACTTTGGCGTGCCAAAACCCCACTTAACACCTAACTAATGCATCATAACTATTCTAACAACATATAATAACATTCCAACGACATAAACTAGTAATCTGACTTAACATAGGGCATAGTTTAGGAATTCATGGCAACACATAACTAAAAGTGCCTAGAACATGGAAACCAAAACCAATAAATAAAATGCTAAAGTAAATGCTAAAGAGTCTAATGCTCAATTTGCTAGGTCCCCTAAGGACCTTTGATTCCAGTTCCATACACACACATCCTCATCTGCATTGACCTCCAGCCTCCACTGCTAGTCCACTTTTCCTTTACCTTTATCTGCAGTATAAGAAAAGTAGTATCTGTAAGCTAACAAGCTTAGTAAGAAACCATCTACCTCACAAAAACATGCATTCGGTGCAATATGGTTTTTAAAGCATGCTATTTGAAAATATGCACTGAACTTGCTAAGTCATGGTATACTGAAATCATAAAGCATAACACATAAGCATGGCATGAGCACTGAATCATATCGTAGCAAGCAATAAAACACTGAACTGAACATAAGCTAAACTAACTGAAACTAAATCTGTAACTGGAAACAAACTCAACTAGCATAATTGATTTTGAGTTTTGAAATCTAATACATAATAGGTGAAAATACTAAACATGCTGTTGGGCCCGGCAACTGTACTTGCTGTGCGTGCATCTCCGAATCTAGCGGGGTTGTCTAGGCTATCTGAACCTAGGGACTGTGGAGTCCAACCCAATGGATATCTAATCCAGTGCAGTGACTGAAAATAAAATACGATATCTATAGCTGACATCTAATATTGCTTTCTAGGTTATCTGAACCTAGAGCTAGGTTATCTGAACCTAGAGCTAGGTTATCTGAACCTAGAGGCGACTGTGGGAGCCCACCCATTGGACCGTAGTCCCATAAAACTGAACTAAACTAATATACTGGTTTAAATGCCTCTAATGCATTTAACTGAGCTATTAAACATAACTGAGGTGATATTTAGCTACACTAACATTTTACCGAACACTTGGTGTGCTCCAACTCTCTCCTCTAATAGGGAGATCACCTCTAGGCACCCAACAACGTCTAGAATCTCCAACTAAAGGAGAACAACGTGTCCGGCCCATCTAGAGGTGTTCAACTAGATCCCTAAATCCTCGAGGAGGGTTTAAACATACCCTATGTGCCGAAAAAACCTGCATATAGCTAAAACTAATGCGTAGGAAACCAACCGGAGCTATTATACCGCAGGTGAGGGGTTTCTTACCTCGTACGCTAAATTCCTTACAATTCTATTCGCTAGAATTCCGGTGGAGATGACCTTCTCGACGACCCGCTCACGTCTTCGCGTTCCTCTCGCGGAGAAGAACCTCTTTCGTGTTGGAGTCGTTGCCGGAAGATGAGCCGAGAGTCCTTGGGTTTGGGCGCCGAGAGAGGAGGAGGAGGAGGAGGAGGAGGAGGTGGCGTCGGCGTTGAGGGTTTGGAGAGGGAGGAGTTTGCCGAACCAAGCAAAATAAACCAAACCCACTTAACCCTTCTATTTATATTAAGTGGTAATTCCGATCAACTCTAATATAAATATAGATGTTTCTCCTTTCTCTCAGCACGGCCCTGCTGGGTTCACTGGTTACTAACATTATCCCTTAAACCATAGGTTTCGGGTTCGATTCCCGCTTAGGCCATTTTTGTTTATATTTATTTTTGCTACTTTCGCTACTCGGAAAATTCCGGAAAAATATCTAAAAATTCCAGAAAAATCATACTATATTTCTAAAACAGTTTTGAGAATTTTCGGGCATTATAGGAAATGCCATCAATTGAACTGCACCTGCTGATACTCCTTCACATTTCACCAAATCATAAATCTCTAAAAATGTTTCAAGATGCAGATAAGGACTTTCTGATACTTCTCCTTTAAATTTGTGCCCTTATATCATGAAAATTATCTCTGGGTCTAGTTGGAAACTTTCTGCTTCAATTTGAGGTTGCACAATGGGAGATAAAAATCTTGCAGAAAAGGGTATAGAAAAATTTCTCATGGGCCTGCTTGACATGTAAGTGCTCATGGATATTCAAGAAAAAATTATAAAATGAAGAATCAAAGACAAGAAATAAAATGCAATATAAAAAGAAAGAAAGAAAATGCAGAATTTAAATTGCAAGAAAGAAAGTGCGTAATGAAAACAAGAAAGAAAAGACAAAAGGAAAAAGAAAAATGTCTAGAATAATTCATATGCTAATCAACTAACAAGATATGTTTACAAAAGAAAAGAAGAGAAAAATTTAAAGAAAAAGAAGAACAGAGAAAAGCTAGACTAGAATGCTAGAAATCAAGAATGCATAATTAGAATAGCAACAAGAAAAAAAAAATACAAAAAGTAGAAAAGAATACAGGAAAAATAGAATTCTAAAGATTAGTTACAATTATACTAATGATAAAGAAAGAAGAGTTGTGTTTAGTCTAACTCAATTGATAATCTCTAATGTTATAGCGCAGTCCCCGGCAACGGCGCCAAAAACTTGTTCTCTCTCCGTAAGTGTACGGAAATGTCGCAAGTAATATAAAAGATTATCGTATCCACAGGGACTGGAATAAGCATTAGAGATATCTCAAAGCGAATTAGCTAAACAACTAATCAATTGGTTCAAATGCTAAGGATGAAAAACAAATCTAAAATGAATGATTAACAAACAAGAGTTTGGGGTTTGAGTTATGATAAAGGGAGGTTCTAGGAGTTTTGGTTTCTCTGTGAAGTCTCTTGAATGTATATGGTTTACCAATTCTTATTTCTCAATTGTCTAGTATTTGTAGAAGGTTGCCGGTTCTCTCTTGCAATAGATAATCGGCATAGGACTAATAAATGTACCTAAATGTGATCAATTAAATATGAACTTATGTTGTCCTTACATAGGATTGCACTATTAGTTAGAGCCCTAGAGCCAATCATTTGATGATTGTATTATGGACTTGTTGTATCATATTCTTATATAAATAAAGGTATTTGTTTTGGTTATTATACTTACTTATATTGGTGCCAAATAAACTAAGTATAATAGCATCCTTGAGTAGAAGGCTCTCACCTATATCAATCGGTTAGTTGAACCGATAGTGAGATGATATAGGGAACACTATTCTTAATCATTCCTAGTCGAGTATTAACATTCAGGGACAATGTTAATGCAATAAGACTAGCATGTAGATCAACTCGATGACTTGATCTCACAAGTCATAGATATAGAGATATCAAGTTGACACATGGGTATGCATTGGAGAATGTATACTGAATGACCCGCCATGAGAAAGTATTATGGATTGTTATATGAGTGTCATATACTTTCTCATGTGACTATTAGTATGACTACTAGTCCATAGACCTGAAGTCACCATGGTTCCCTACATAAGGAGTTATGTACTTTGGTTTCGTCAAACGTCACCCGTAACTGGGTGGACTATAAAGGAGATTACTGGGTATGTAACAAATTATGCGGAGGGATGTGAGTGATGTAGATGGGATCTATCCCTCCTATATGACGGGAGAGACTTCGATATTCTTGATAGAGTGAGACCACGAAGTGCATGGTCATGCCTAAATGAGTCAATATGAGATATTGAGCTCATTTGATTTAGTGAGTCTACTTGGAGTTCAAGATTTAGATTGGTCAGAGGATGACACGGTCTATGCCTCACATTGATCAATCTAGATGTCTAGGATAGAAAGACACTTGTCATATTTTGTGAGGAGTCACAATTAGTAGTCACAAGGTGATGTTGGATCTCAACATTCTTGTAACTTGGGTAGTAATGATGTGTTGCTAGATACCGCTCATTACTTATGCTCCTAAATGGGTTTAGGGGAATTGCCAACGTTACAAGAACCTATAGGGTCACACACTAAGGACAATTAGGTGGAGATTAGGTTCATATGATGAACCAAGAGGATTAGATTCATTTGATGAATCAAATTGGATTAAGAGTAATCCTAATTGGGCTAATTGAGTTGGACTCAAGTTGATTCATGTGTTCAATGAGTCTAATTTAGATTATGACTCATTGAATCAATTTAATTAAATGAATTAGATTCATTATATTAAATTGGCTTGAATTAAATGGTTGAATTAGATCAACCATGAGAGAGATTAAGTCAAGTTTGACTTGACTTGAGAGGAAGATGAAGAGTCAAGTTTGACTTGACTTTATGCCACATTATTGGTGAGTTGGCATTAAGTGGACCAATGATGATGCTCCACATCATCATGGCTACTTAAGTGAAGTGCCACCTCATGGGAGTTACCAAGAGTTGTGACTCTTGGTATCCCATGGAGGTTACAAACCACATAAGTGTGGTCGGCCACTTTTGATGGGAAAGAATGAATTTTTCATTCAATGGTATTCATTCACATCTTCTTCCTCCTAGTGCTCTCTCTTCTTGCTCTTCCTCTCCTCATCTTGCCGAACCCTACTAAGGTGCTAGCACACTTTAGTTTGGTGATCTCCTTCTTGTGTTCGTGTGGATACTTCTAGAGGGTTGTCTACTTTGACAATCTCTAGATCCGGCAAACCGTTGGATTAGCAGGATAGCGAAGGGCATCGCATCGAGGGTAACGCTCTTATCTAGTGTAGATCTAGAGTTTGTAAACTCATACTCGTAATTTTTTTGTTTTATTTTTCTTCGCACGGATCCGGTGGCTGGGCTTTCGGGGTTTTCGCGACGCGAAAAAGCGGTTTTCGCGGCCCGAAAAACCCATCATGCACCTATTACTATGCTTCCCTCGGATACCAACATAGAAGTTCATAGCTTCTTAACCCATAAAGATACAAGGATTGAATCATAAAATCTATCCTACCCTCTTGAATAATCTCATTTCTCCTTCAAGGTTATCCCTCAAACGTCCTTACACGGGCTTGCATCTGTCACGTGGATCCCTCGGAAAATCGAGTGAGGGTTAATCTTTACAAAATATACAAGATATCCAAAAAATCAATCAAGAATGAGAATTAAGCCCTAATCATAATTAATCATTCAAGATCCAATCGATACAAACTAGGCAACATCATAGAAACAAAGAAATAGCAAATCCACAAGAGTTTACATCAATTTATCTCACAAATACTCTCTCCATCCTAAAACAACAAGATCTACTCCATAAAACGAAGAAAGAAAACCAAAGATAAGAAGATTACAAGCATTTCTTCCATCCCAATCCAAGAAGAGGAGAGAAAGAAAACTTATCTACAATATAGCTCCATCTTCGGATCCAATCCACGCTCCCAGAGTCGAATTCGCCAAGATCTCCCTTTAGATCACCCAAAAATCCTCCCAAGAATGGGAGGAATCCACCAAATCTTGCTTTCTCCCAAAGGGGGAGAAGATCCCTTTCAAATCTTCAAAGAGGCTTTAAATAGAGGGGGGGTTTTGGGCGCCACACGACCCCGAGGCATGGCCGTGTGAGGTTCACACGGCCAGAGCCTTTCCCCTCTCTGCCATCCATACACGGCCGTGTAGTGTACATGGCCATAGACAACTCCCATCAAAATCTCCAAGCACGACCGTGTAGATCCACACGGCCTGGACTGCCCCAGCTTCTGGAAACCTGACACGGTCGTGTGGTGCACACGGACAGAACACTATTAAGCACTGGGAACCCTGCACGGTCATGTGGTGCACACGGCCAGCACCTTCTTGGTCTCTGGAAACCTTACACGGTCATGTAGATCCACACGGCCATGTAAGGATTGAACCCTGATTTGCTTCAAGACTTGGCACGGCCGTGTGAGGTTCACACGGTCAGGCCAAGTTCCTTTGTTGTTGCTTCCACACGGCCTCTGAACTCCACACGGCCAGAGCTCCCTACTAATGTAGGGTCGTGTCTGGTACACGGCCAAGTGCCTTCTCGCTTGCTTTGCTCATAAGTTTTGTCCAAGAATGTAGAATCTTCACCAAATTCGACTCCTGTGTATAAAAAATGCACAAAAAGCAAATCTTCTACTCACATCAATTGCTCTCCGTCAAACTAACTACCGAGGAAGTTAAGGATGGCTAGCTTGATTGTTCCTCCAAAGGATAGAGGGGGAAATCTATGGGATATCACCTTTTGGATGGTGAAAATGGAGCCTTTCTTCGAGATGGATTGGGACACCATGATGGTTGTTGAAGAGTCATTTGAAGTTCCAAGATACAAGAAAGGGAAGAGACTCTAACCATGTTATTGGGCCGAGGAGCAAAGCTCACAATCAAAGGCAAATGAAAAGGTAATATCAATTTTGATTGATATTTTTCCTAATTGCGTGATGAGTTGTGTAGGTGAGTACAAGAATGCCCATGATTTGTGGAGCAAGGTAAAGATGATTCTAGGTGAAGAACCTAAGCCTACAACCGAAGAAGAAAAGTCCGAGGAAAGGGACGTAGTGGCTCAAGTGGAGAAGGGGCAATTGGAAGTTGATTGTGTTCAACTTCCGATTAGAAGGAAGATGAGGAAGTGTCATTCACATCTTTAAGGGTTGAAGAAAAATCCAAGACAAGTGACGAGGAAGTTTTGGAAGTCAACCTTGTAAGCATCTCCATTGAAGTCATATCAAAGGACCATAACGTTTGCTTCGGTTGCAATGAGAAGAGACTCTATAAGAGTAGGTGTCAAATGGGTAAGAAGAAAATAAATCCTAAACTCACTGAAGTTATTTTAGGTACTAATATGGGTTGTAGGAATGAAGAAGTTGAAAGGAGGAGAATGTGCATTGTGTGCTTCATGTGTGGGGAGAAAGGTCACTACCACACCCAGTCCCCTTAGAAGAGGGAAATCAAGAAGCTAGTACATTTGAAGAAATGGGAAAAGAAGAAAAGCTTAAATCAAGGGGGAGCTTCAAGGGTAAGAGAGGTATATCCTAATTTGAATTGTAATTCAAATTATTATTTTCTCATGCATGCTAGGATTGATAATGATTATCATCATATAGTAATGAAAAAAAATTAGTTTTAGGTATCATAATAGAAGTAGGGTAAATTTTGGAATTAACCCTAAAGTATCTATGCATGATAAATCTAGACAAGTTAGATTCTCATTATCTAAGGAGAAGAAGGTAATGAAGGACCTAGGTAAAAATTCTAAGAACGGGAGGCATATGTCTAGAAAGATGGGTAGGTCTAGGAATATCCAAGGTGGATAACAAAAGTCTAGAATTAGAAGTCTAGAAAAGGAAAATCAAACTTTAAAGGCAAAGCTTAGTAGTTTGGAGAAAATTCTAGAGAGATTCAATGTTGGATCTAAGGGATTAGGTATGGTGTTGGGTAGCTAAAGACTCAACAATAATAAGTCAGATTTGGGATACCGATCTAGTCCCTCCAACGTCAAAAAGAGATCATATGCTAGGGTGGCGCGTGACAATTGAAAGCAAAGAGTAATCAAGAGCAAGGGAGAGTCATCCAAGGCCAGTGATAAGAAATATGTAAGGGTTGCATATGATTATGGCAAGGATGAGGTGTCCAAGGTTATGAAGGTAAAGTGGTTAGACCGATCATCACCCAAGGTGGACCATTGTGTTGGGATATGCTTGATGCAGTGTGTGCTAAAAATACATTTCGTAAACATGCACAACGGAAGACTTAACAATAAATAAACAAATTTATTAAATCACACACACCACACGCATGCAAGATACAATCATGCAGATAAGATCATAAAATAAAATGAAATCGAATAACAATTATTCTAGGTATACCTTACAGATGACCTGTAACGAGAATGGCATCAACCTTTTGCGACGTTGTCAAACCTCGCCTCTATTCGTATCCACGCCGAGCTCTTCAAGACAACTCCAAGAGAACAAGCTTTGCCTTTGGCAGGTACTAGTCACGAGCGAAGGAGAAAGATCAAGAAGAGGAAGAAGAAGCAAATGAAGATCTTCTTCCTTTGGGTGGCTCACGGTAATAAGAGGAGAACCTCTTGTTGTGATTGGTGGCAAGAGAGAGGGAGAGGGAGAGAGAGAGGGAGAGAAAGGTATTGGGTTTAAGTTTCTAAAATATAATCAAGTCAATAATGAATTGTATGTTAATTCTCTCTTAACTATATCAATATATAGTCCTCTTTAATGAGTTAGATTAAAAAGCCCAAATCCAACTCATTATGCCTTAACCAAAAGTTAGCCCATTAACCCCTTGATTTGGTTCACAACTAAATCAAGTTAGTTCATGGCTAAATCAAATTAGTTCATGACTAAACCAAATAGGGTCCAACTCTTTCATAAGAGATGTGGCTCATCCGTGCTTCCATTCTGACGAATATTTTCATATTTATCTTATGTATAGTCCAACCAAACATTTATCTCTTGATCTAAGAATCCTATTCTCTATAGCTTGTTTTACATCTTTTAGAGACTCGAAGTGTGTGTGACCTAATAGGTTTTTAATTTATCTTGGTCATCCATAATTAACTACTTAATTATGGAACGATCATGAATAACGCCTAGTAGTACATCATGATCCCCAATTAATTGAAAAATCACAGTTGATCTCATAACTAATTTTGAACCTTTCAGCAGCTACAGTGAGTCATGTTTCATTCCTTTCACTCATCTTATACCACTTAGTTCAAGATATGGTCAATGTGTTTGCCCCCACTAGGCTGACTACATCACACCCAGGCCAAGTAATACTTCCTCATTCTGTGGATTCAAATTACTCGTACATGTGTACTATAAGGTCTGATTTTTTTTTATAAAAAAAGAGAGAAAATTCAAAGGAGGAGTATAATAATAAATTTTATTTAGGAATAAGTAGGAATTTAAGGGGATAAATCATTATTTATCAATTAATGGACTTATAGGCTCAACCCAATTGATAATGAATGGATTAACCCTAGTATTTGGTTGCTTATAAGAGGGGGTGCTTGAAGGGGGGCGTTAGGAAAAAAAAAAAAAGGGGAAAGAAAAGAGGGGAGGTCTTGCGATAAGCAAGAAGAGGAGAGGAGACTCCAACCTTGGAAGGAAGAATGAGCCCAAAAGATCTTCCCATCATTGCCCTTTGTCATCGTCGTGCCATTGCAAAGCTTTCGAGCACAAAGGCACCTCCTAAACCCTTTTCTTTCTACGCCTTTAAATATATGTAGGCAGCAAGTTTTCGAGGAAGAATTGAGGGCTGAAAGCAGCAGGTTTTGAGGGAGATCTAGAGTATATGTAGCAAGTTTTTGAGGAATAATTGAGGGTTGAAAGCAACAGATTTTGAAGGAGATCTGGAGTATATGCAGCAAGTTTTTAAGGGAGAATTGAGAGCTAAAAGCAACAGGTTTTGAGGGAAATTTAGAGTATATGCAGTAAGTTTTCAAGGGGAGAATTGAGGGCTGAAAGAAGTAGGTTTTTAGGGATATCTGGAGGGTACACAGCAAGTTTTCAAGGGAAAATTGAGGACTATAAGCAACGGATTTTTCTTTTAAGAGTTGTCTAGGGTATATGCAGCAGGTTTTCAAGGGGGAATCAAGAGCTAAAGGAAGCAGGGTTTGAGGGATATTTGAGGTATACGCAGCAAGATTTGAGGGGGAAATGAGGGCTACAAGCAACTGAGGTTTGGAGGATTTCTTGGTCTATTTGAAGCAGGATTTGAGAGATGTGGAAGGGGGTGTGGGGGTGTGACAAATTTTGTTGAAGGTTTAGTCACCTGATGATCAAGGGGTTTTAGGTGTAGGGATGTTTATGTGGCTAATAATATTCATGTTTATTTAGCTTCATGTAGTTAATATGAAAGTTTGTTTAAACTTAATTTAGACATATAGTTAATGACATGCGTGTTTATTTGAACTTAATGTAGATTAATGGAATGAATGCTTATTTAGGTTTATGTAGTTAATGGTATCTATGCTTCAAGAGCTACACGTAGTTAATGATATGCATGTTGGTCGAGCTTAATGTAGATTAATGGTATGAATGCTTTTTTAAGTTCATGAAGTTAACAATATCCATGCTTTAAGATCTACATGTAGTTAATGACATGTGTGTTTGTTTGAACTTAATGTGGATTAACGGTAGGAATGCTTATTTAGGTTTATGTACTTAATGATATCCATGCTTAAATAGCTACACATATTTAATGATATGCATGTTTATTTGAGCCTCATGTAGGTTAATGATATGAATGTTTAATTGGGCTTTATGTGGTCTAACAAAATATGTTAAGGTCATGGTGCATGCTTGCCTTAACAAAAATTATGAAAAAAAACAACAATCACTACAAGAAAAACCCTCATATACATCGGTGGAACAACAACGGTTTTAAGCAAAAACCGATGTCTTTGAGTATTTTACACCAGTTTTTCTAAAAATCGGTGTCTATAAGCGCAGATTTTCGCTCATAGACATCAATTTTTTAAGCCGATGTCTATGAGCGTCTTTTTTCGTTAATAGACACTGATTTTAACAGCGATTTTTAAAACCCGGTGTCTATGATAAAATAAAATAATTTAATTTTTCCACCAATACTTAGCCGAAATTTGCAACACTTCACTCTTCCCTCCAAACCTAAACCTATATCGCGCCGTGCATCATATGCCGTCGCGACGCCACCACCACTTTCCACCTCGTCGTAAGCCGTCCAACCATCTCTCTCAGCTTCATCTCCCTCTTCCCCTTCTTAGATCGACGCCTCTTCCTCTCCCGATCAGGATTGACTCACGGCGCATCTCCTCCACCTCCTCCCTTTGGGTAAGAAGAGGAACCCTTCTTCGCATTTCGAGAAAGGAGAGGTGACGAGTTGGTCTTGTTTTCTAGGGTTTCAGAGTAGTAGCGGCGGAGGGAGGCAAGATGAAGATGACTAGGGGGAAAGGTGATATACTAAGTTCCACTGATCCGATGAAGACGATCAAATCGTGACTTTTATTTCTAAATTCTAAGTTTATAGGAACCACACCGCTTCCCTCTTTCCTCTCTCCCTCTCGATCTTTGCCGCAAAGATGGTTCCTTTGCTTTCGACTACAGCGTTCTCTGTCATCCTCGACTCCCTGCGGTTGAAGTTTTTTTCTCTCCTTATCTCGATTTGGTTTTCGTTTTGTTGCAGCTCTTCTTCTCGTACTTCAAGGAGTTGGTAGGTAAAGAAGTGACAGTGGAGCTGAAGAACGATCTCACCATCAGAAGAACCCTCCACTCTGTCGACCAATACCTCAACATCAAGCTTGAGAACATCAAAGTCGTAGACGAAGACAAATACCCTCACATGGTACTCCAGCCTTCTCCTGCATCTCTTTCTTCTTCATTAAATTGATAAACATAATCCTATTTCTCCTGGAGCAGCTCCTCTATGGATTATAATGTCGTCGCTTCCGCCACCCATGCTCCACCGCTCCACTCCGTGCCCTTCTAGCTTCTCGGTCAGAGCCTACTGATTTATGGTGACCCTCTTCATTTCCGGCTCCGCAAGTCAAAGACTAGCTCGGATCCTATAATCTTCCGTTCTTGCTTCATCTCCTGCTCTCTCTCTTTGCGGTGTCTATGCAGCGCTGCCCCAAAGGGAACTGGATCGAGGCTGGACGAGATAATATCTGGCATGGTGGAGAAATTGCTGCAGAGGGAGGAGAACAAAGCGCTTGTGGACAAGCTGGAGAAGGCCTTCGCCAGAGTGGACCGGGCGAGGGAGGCACTTGCTGACATCGAGCGCTATGAAATGGAGGCCTCGAGGGCTAAGGAGTATGTGCGGCAACTACGAAGCCACGAGGCCGAGGTGAGATCTCCCTCACAGTGCTAATCATCTCCTTCATGATTACTTTTGGTTGTCTAATTGCTTCATTGGCTAAAGAAAAGATTTTGAATCTGGTGATTTGCAATGCCCATAGATGCAACATACTTACATAACCACATTCCTTTTGCAATTCTGTCTCGCACATAGTGTTAAAATCCTTTTGAATCCTCATCTACATCCAGATGAAGTTTTGAAGATTATAGAGAGAAAGGTTTCCATTTGGTGAAGGTTGTTTTTGAACTTAGGACCATGACAATAACTTTCAGGGTGCGTTTGGTTCAAGTTATCGTATATAACCTTGGTTATATGATTACCAAGTAATCACATAACCAAGGTTATGAGAGAATAAAACATAATCTTAATCTTGTTTGGTTCAACTAGGTAATGGTATAATTTAACTTGACATTTACTATATTACCCCTTGTTTAATTATATGATTAATTTTATAGAATAAATTAAATTAAATTAATAATAATAATTATTATTATTATTATATTAATGAATAAGTTGATAATATATATAATAAATAAATAAAATTGATTTATAAATTTTAAATTTTAAAATAAATTTATATATTTTTAAAATATAATTAGATATGTAATTAACTTATTTTATATATTTTAAATTTATATATATTTAGATATGTGATTAAAATTTTTAATTATTTTAATAGATTTTATTTTCCCTTATTAAAATTAGGGCTCCTCCCCAATTATTTTACGCCGACAGCTTCTCCCCGTAGCAACGCCGCCTCCTCCGCAAGCCGCTGGTGCGCCATCTCCACGAAGAACGAAGAGGAAGTGAACGAAATTGACGCCGGAGGATCGACGGCCAACTTCAACCCGATCTCCTCCACGACACGGTGTCGCGTGACCCTATGGGGATGGGCAAGATCTGTCGCGTGACCCTATGGGGCTGGCGAAGTTGATCGCGACGAGCTCACGACGACTTCTGGAGGCAAAAGTCGATGTCGCGTGACTTCTGGAGCTCACGACGACTACCTATAGGAAGCCTCCTCTTGTAGATGACGAGCCATCCGCTGTGGCGATCGGAGCTTCCCTCATAGAGGCTGCGGAAGTCATCAAGAGAAGTCGTGAGCGGACACGAGAAACTCCGGGAGGGTGAGGCGGAAGAAGATCTCATGGAGGAGCTCGGAGGGGAGAGAAGGCATAGGCCGATGATAATGATGTCGCGATCGACATACCTCATAATTTGCTCTTGCTTATCTCCTACTCTTCGAAGGGTGATTTTGGAAAAAAATATTGATAACCCCAGAATCGTAGAAAACCTAAGATTTCCAAGGTTTTCTGATTCCTGGTTCTATTCCCTAATTGCTGATGTGGCGGGAATGTTGCATTACCAGGAATCACCAATTACTTAAACCAAACAAGGTTATCGTTGATAACCAACTAAGGTTATCAGCGATAACCCCGAACCAAACACGCCCTCAAAGTCATTAGTCTTTACCAACTTGGTAGCATGCACCTTCGAGATTATTTCCTCATCTACTTAAAATGTGATATAATGGGATCGATTTTACTTTTATGACTTGTCTCATTGCATTGTTATTGTCACTCTTCACTAAAGGTTCAACTAACATAGTAACATGGACAATTGGTGGAGTATAATGAATTTCACTACCTTTCATAGGGAAATAGAATAATACTTGTAACTTTTATTAGTATATTCCATACATTTGTGGAACCTACAACCTTGTAAGCATTTATTTGCTCTAAGACCAACCCCACACTAATAAGAGCATGGTTATCACTCGCTTTGGATAGAATGATTTACATGTGTTTATTAGTACTACTTAGGCTCTCTCTAGTGGTAAATTCTTGAGCTCATTACTGTGTGAAGCATTGTCTCGAATAAAGAAACATCCAATTTTTGTGTCTAAAAAATTATATCTTAGATCATAAACCTTACTATTTTAGACCCTTGCTTAACATTGCTGTGTGATTAAGGCTCTCTCTAGTTCGAGCATGGACAAGTGGAATCGCCTAATAAATATATATATATATATATATATATACAACTGAATTTTTGGATAAGTAATTAGACAATCAATTTGTTTTATAAATGTCCAGGAGACAGAGGAGTGGTTTGATTGAATTGATGAATATAAAAAATTCAGAATGTAACCACGTCTCATTAAGCATTTTGTTTTATAAATGTCCATTCTGATATCAACATGTTCTCTAAAAGGCATAGTATAATTCTATGAAAAATAGCTATAGGTTGCACCTAGGCCCTCAGTCCGGTTAGATGCTATGTAAGAATCTAATAATTTATTAGAGTATATGCATGTTTGTGTTTGAATCGTTAATCAGTTTCCATTTTGCTTTTAGTTGATGCCAAATGTGATCCAAATATTACTTATTAGGTTTTTCTGGATCTGGTCTTACTCTTTAAATTTATTTCTCGAACGTTTGGTTAATTATATGATACTGCTTGTTGATGGTTATGAATTCTATTCTTTTGGAGTTGTTTTATGATCTTTCATTGGTTATGTTTTTTTTTTGGGATTGGCTAGTCGAAGGATAAAAGTGTTTCTTTTTGTTGTGGAGTTTTGCTAGAAGATAGTTTTGAATATGATACAGAAGTAAAAGCTGAAGTTTTTGAAGAAATGTCTAGTTGTCACAATTTGCAAACAGTTCGTTTATGCTTTCTTCTTAATTATCTATGAAACTACTTCGTTATTAATAAACATTATATTTTTTTGATTGCTCTTTTTAGAGCCATTGTAGCAGAAGTTTTAACATGTGGATCGACATCATTAGTTCAAAAGTAATAACTCCTTTCGGAGACAAACAAAAAATGGGAAGAAAAAACTTCTCATCCCTTTATTCCCTTCTCATTCTTCTTCTTCACTTGTTTACCTTCAATCCTTATGTTATGCTTTCTTTTGGCTGCAAAGCTTTATACTTGATATGGTTATGAGGTGGAGAAACTGCCTGCATTCTATAAACCATCGAGCATTCAAATTAATACCTTTGTGATTTATACTAAATGTGTGCTTTCTCTCAAAATCTCAAATTAATACTATCCATTATGTTAGGATGCACACGGTGCTGGCAGTGGGCGTCTACAGTGACAAGATCGTCTACAGTGACAAGATCAAGCACCTATTCAACATGGCGGAGGGGCAAGAAACCGCACGCCGCCCTTGGGGTAGTCGGATCTAGTTCCACCGCCTCAATATCAAGCACGACTCCAGGCTCGAGGGCCTCATCAAGATGTCGGATTTGGTTAGTTCCCTTGTCCTGTGGAACAAATCTAACCCTGGATCTCTTCTTGCATTTTTTTTTCAGTATGATCTGTGCGGTTCTGCATTTTTTTACTTCGCTTTACTTCTCAGCATCTTTTCCTTGGTCGTGATCGTTTGAGCGAATCTCTTTTTCGTCATCATCGCAATGGATCCTAATGTATATGCAATACAACTTTTTGTTTTCTTTGTAGACAAATAATCTGGCGGCAATCTGCACTCCTGTTGATTATCACACCCCACTAGACACCATCTTCAGTAATTTCATTGATGCTCTCCCAGTTGTTAGTTTTGAGACCCCTGGGCTGTTCATTTCTAGTTGGATTTTTTTTGTACTCTTCTTTGGTATTGATTTAGTTTATTGTGGCATGTGCAAGTTAGGTATTGCTCAAAAAACAACAAGCGCGTCATTCACTTCTCAACATGTGAAGTGTATGGGAAAACGATAGGAAACTTCCTACCCAATGATCATCCTCTTAGAAAGGTATCATTGGCATTTCTACACTTGAGATGCTATAAATTAATGAAACCATTTTCTTGATGATACTTTTAATTCTCCATTTCTTAATAGCATTGCTTCTCGATGGTAATGACCTTCTTTTTTACCTGAAAATGAGTATTTATTGTGGGTACTATTCAAGTTGTGTCAATAGTCATGTAATGAGTTGAGGTTTACCTAGAAATAAGAGAAATACCATAAAAGATTCTAGAAAGAAAAACTAAAAAAATCTGATGATATATTTTTATTTATTGTTTTAAGTACTAGTTTTTTGCTCTGACATTAAACCGCCACAAATAATAATGTTGGTTATTTCTCATCATGTTTTGTTCGAAGACTCAAATTTCTGTTAATTAATATTATAACTTTATCAGATGAGTTTAATATCTTGTCATACATGGTTATTCCTACTTAGTATGCATGTAGATTTATATGTACATATCTATATATGTGATTTCTCTGTGGTTGAGTCCTCTCTCGACTTTGTCAATTTGTTTCATTTGACTTTATAGTAGTGTGGACTATGATAAACAGTCATCTTTTAAATCCTATGATTGTGTTTATTTTGAGAACTTGCACGTCGTGTAAAAGAGATTGTGGGTGAGTAAGAATAACATTATATATCACACTCACTTGCATAGTTTGAGAACTTGCACGTCATGTAAAAGAGATTGTGGGTGAGTAAGAATAACATTATACATCACTCTCACTTGCATAGTTTGAGAACTTGCAAGATGTATATATACACTAATTATATTTCTTTGTGTAGTTTTCACTGGATTTTGACTATCATCAATGTTGAGAAGGAGATTATTTTTTTGTTGGATCCTCTTAGTCGCCGCATTCGTGATTAAGATTGGAAATATGTTGTCAACATGTAAGTTTTTTGGCTTCTTTTCTTACCTTTGTTGAAACATGTATGTATTTTAATGTGGCAATACAATTCCCACGGGTTATATGCATGAAGGGCCTTGAAAATGTATAATACGGAGGCGGGAAGGAAAGGGAAAAAACAACCAACATGGGTAGTTGTCAAGGTATGTCCTTTTGATTAGCAACTGTTTCACTATCCTTGAAGGAGTTATTCTAATATTTCTTTTCTAACATAGGCTCCTCAACAACCGGATGCGGAGTAATGTGGTTTTTATATCATGCGATATATGAAAGATATAATTGAAAATTTTGGAGTTGACCACAAGGATTCACTTCTAGCAATGGTAATAATACAAACTCATATTTGATTTGATTGATTATGAACTTCTCTTAGCTTTTCCCTCATTATATCAGATCTTGCTACTGTTGTGCTTTTCCCGTGGTGCTTGATGTGTTTCTATATAGTCTTTGAACTTCTCTTATGTGAGATGAACAAGTAGATAGATCCCT
Source organism: Zingiber officinale (assembly GCF_018446385.1). Classification (NCBI taxonomy): domain Eukaryota; kingdom Viridiplantae; phylum Streptophyta; class Magnoliopsida; order Zingiberales; family Zingiberaceae; genus Zingiber; species Zingiber officinale. The sequence goes on from NC_055989.1 coordinate 23,536,357, forward strand.
TTTAGATATTCGTTGCTCCAGTTGTTGCGCTTGGGGTTTATGATCTGATCTTTCATTTGATTTCCTCTAGTTCTACAAAGTTTATATCTAGTTGAAAGAACAGTCTTGAATTTGTCGAGTTTGTTCTTAGAAATGATTTTATAAGTGTAGCTCGAAGAGGATAAAGTTTAAAATTCGTGTTGACTAGTTAGCATTTTATGCCATGAGACCATGGAGAGATGTCTTGGGACTAACCATGTGTAGCCATTATGCTTTAGTAAATGTCATTATTTTACAGTGGAATAAGATGATTATGCTGAGTACTCGTCATGGGAAATTCAAGATAACAAGCAGTATTTAATTATATTTTCAAGAATAAGAGGAGAAATATGTAGTTTATCAATGTGATATATCTTGATGTCTAGTTCTGTTTCTTATGTTATTATGTTTGTCTAGTGCTTGTATGGAGGTGCTCAGAAAGGACCCCAATTAAGAGAGTTGGATCGTGGAGCTGATATCATTGTTGCTACACCATGACGTTTGAATGATATTCTGAATATGAAAAGATTGAACCTCCATCAAGTACTGATTAATTAAATTGTAACTATGAGAAAACTTTGTTGAAATAATTTCTGGTTTGGAATATATTAAGTTCCCAGGAATGATAGATCTATCACTATATGATGTGGTTGAGATAAATGATGAATGTGTCTCTTTTTAAGCATTCAAATTAGTCATCTTGTTACCTGGTGCTCTTACTACTTTTTCAACTATGATTTTTAGTCTTGGTTTACTAATATATTATTTATGTGTTTTTATAGTTTACAAATCTCAAATACTCCAGAGTTGAAATTGATGAAGTGTGGTTCGAGTGGGCTGAATGCATGCTAGATTACATTTGAGTAGGAAAGGTATTTGATTTTTGAAAACTTTGGATGATGCATGCATTTGCATGGAATGTAAATTGTGGATATTACCTTAATGTGTACAATATCTATTACCTTTTGATGTTGTAAAAAGAATATTTGTGTATTTTATGGATACTGTTGTAAGAAGAATATTTATGTAATTTGTGAATATTTATTTATTTTATGGATACTGTTGGAAGAAGAATATTTGTATAATTTGTGAATATTTGTGTATTTTATGGATACTGTTATAAGAATAATATTTATGTGTTGGTTACATGGATATTGATTTGTTTATATATTATCGGGTTTTCACTGTTTCGGAAATCGAATTTGTGTTGTTAAACAATACTGATATTACATCGGTTTTCCACCGTTGTAAAATCGGTGTTATTAACTAATATTACATCGATCGTATACCACTGTCAAAACTGGTGTTATTAACATATAATATTACATCGGTTTTACACCGTTGATGAAACAGTGTCGTTAAGTGATACTACATCGGTTACACTACAAGAAAAAAGCCTTACAACAACAGTTTTTCACCGTTGTCGTAGCCCCTTTCGGACTGTTGTTAAAGGTTGTGTTGTTAAAGGGGGTGCTCAAAGACAACGGTTTTTAACCATTGTCTTTGAAGACAAAGACAACAGTTTTTAACCGTTGTCTTTGAAGACAGACAATAGTTTTATAACGGTAAAAACCCGTTGTCTTGTCATTGATAACAGTTTTTCACCGTTGTCTTTGAATGTATACCTTTAATAATAGGCTCTTCAACAACAGTTTTAAACTGTCGACGACAACGGCTAAAAATCGTTGTCTTTTTAGCCAATGACAACGGTTAAAAATCGTTGTCTTTTTAGCCAACAATGTTATTTAACATCAGTTTGACAATGATTTTTCACTGTTATCTTTTAATGTCATTGACAACAGTTTCACATATTTAAACTGATGTCTTTGGGTACAATATACAATATTTTGACAATAAATAAAAAATTAAATTTTTTCCATCATTTAATAACCATTATTTTATTTAAATAATATATCTACAAAATATCATATATCAAAAACCTACAATCCAATCCAAACATCATAATCCAGTGTAAATTTCATTAAAGTACCAAACATCATCATCCAAACATCATTAAAGTACCAAACATCAACATCCAAACATCACAAAAGTTTACAAAACTAAATAGTACCCATAACAATATATCACACATATATATATGAAGTCCAAAATATCTTGTTTTGTTGGATCAAATCTTCTCTACCTGTGCATCTTCTAAATACCCTGTGCATCTTCTAAACACCATATCGAGAACTGCAACCTTTTCTGCTTTCTCCTCCCTCCTAGCTTCTCTTTTCTTCTCCTTTCTGGGTATGGTCATTATCTTTTCCCTGAGGTAAATAGCATATGATTGCAAGTTAAGTCATTTCCTAGGAGTAAATGGCGTAAAGATGATGATGACAAAGACGATGTACACATTTGAATATGATAACAATACTTGTTATCATATTAACAAAATTTAATCCTTGTTCTAATCGATCTTGATAAAGTAAAGTAGTTGAACGAAGCATGATGGTAAAAGGAAGTCAGCACAGTAAAGGCAGATACATCAAACACAAACTAATTACCTAACAAGGATATTGGCTCTCGTGCTAGGGGATTGATCCTTTCTCTGCCCAGTGATCCACTCGCAGAGGCCTTTCAGTATTCTCCTTAGAGGTCTCACTTTCCTCCATGATCTATAATAGGCAGATTGCAAGTATATTTTAAATGCCAAGTCAAAATTCTAAAAGGCAAACTAATCTGGGAAGAAAATATCCCCATATCAATATGTTAATTGTTGCTCATTGGATGCTCGAAAGCTTCAGGTTCGATATGCTTAGTTAATAGCCTTAACATGTGATTTTTGCAAAACATATGACATGATAATTGTAATTAGATTTTTTTTTTTACTTGTAAAAAATCGCTATGGGCATTGAAACTTAACAGACTTTATTGATCTGAACAATTAACATCACAAATGTTCAAGCTTGCCACTTTTCCCTGCATCAATAATGCATTGAAACAAGGTATCATGCAACCAATCCAGGACAGTTTGCATGTCATTCAGGACAGTTTGCATGTCATTCGAAATTGAAAAGTAAACTTTTGTTAGCAAAAAAGACAACTTGATAACATGCACTTTGGAGGTGAGACTAGGGGAAATTATCAGGTCATTTTACACTATAATGGAATAAATCCTGGTTAGGACCTGATTAATATGGAACTAAACAGGCTACACTATACAAAAAAGTAAATTTCAATAGAGGGAGAATACATATAAAAATCATACTTTTAGTTCAAAGATGGAACAAACCTGAGCACGAATAAAGCCAGAAAGAGCAAAAGTGGTATACTGGCTGGTGTACACTCCATTATCATTCAAGTGTCCAATATTGATTTGGAATGCGTGATCCTTGGCAGTGATTAGTCTGTTCGTAGCAGAACTAGGGGAGAAAACGAAAGTTGGAAAAAATATCACAATAATCAACATAATCGATCAATATATCCATGCTACAAAAGATCTACTAATAAGATAATCACCATTTTCTAAGGATATAAAGATTCATCATTTCACCCACTTCGTTCTGCATCTTGAAAGTGATATCGCTTCCCTAGATTCACAAATATGTGACCAAATCACCTGATAACACAATAAAAATAATTAGGGAAAAATATTTGACCAAATCACCTTATAATAAACATAGCCTTCAAGCACATAAAATACGAAAATAGAATTCAAGAAACTCAAAGACATACCACTACTTTGTGGACCCATGATATAAACTACAGCATAGGAGAATCCATGCTCTGCCAACTTCACTGACTTCATAAAGTGTTCAAGACTCGTGACATTGAAAACACCATCTCCGTCAATCAGTTGGATAGAGCAACATTCATTAGCCATTTCTGCTTAAAAAAAGAAGAAAACAGTAATTGATGTGAGGTCAAAAACAATCCTTTAACCGACACAATAGACATCAATTGAATTATTGCATTATGGAAGTGAAGTAATAGTCCTTTAACATGATAGACAAATAGATTACTCATATCATAAGCCAATGCATATAACTTATCATACAACTATACTTATTGGTATTGATGGAGTCTATTTATTGGTCCATTCCATTGGATTGTAGGTTATTTTCTTTGTAACGACTTGGATGTTGAGATCTCTAGTTATGGTATCATCTCCTAGAAGCCAACATGACTACATGAAAGGCAAGTAAGGTCATGGATTCTAGTGAGTACTTAGATAGACTTGAACCTTCCTAAAGTATCATCTCTAGTTATGGTACAATCGTTTTTCAGAAACTTAAGGGGAAGTTGTTGATGTAGTTGTACTTGAGTTGGACTCATTTTAATGTGTTAGTAAAATGTATGACGTTATGTTTAAGTTGGACAAAACCTCTATATCCTGAAGCTTTAATCCATACAACAAACTTTAATGAGAAAAGTAAATGACCAAATTAAAGATAAAAATATGTTATAGCTACATGCGCAAAAGGCAAAAATAACATATTCTGATGCATAAAGCAGTTGGTCAACAAAACATGCACTTGTCTAAGAGTTTTCATACCTGATACAGAGATGACTCAACTTTTGCCTAGCTGTGTGTAATTGATTCTCAAGTGCAAAATTAGATAGCATCAGAGCATCCCATTCCTATTTCAGCAGAAGAAAAACAACATTAAAGTCTTTAAGGATCTATACATTGGCTGTAAAGTGTAAAGAAAGATTATTCTAGAAAATTAGGATAAGGACAAGCCATGGCAACAAACTGATACATGCAAATGATTAGACCACACAATCAAATCTATACTAATTGATGCATAATAATCAGGATTAAGTTCTAAACTAATACTATTGAAGAGGTGAAATTACTCAAAAGATCTTTTTTACATTATCCGCCATTGCCATCTATCTATCTTACAAGTCGTGCAAAGATTAAGATTACATCATAGGAAGAAGAAACTTATCCTCGACCCATTTACTAGAAAGAACATAAAAGCATGTCAGATTATTTAAAAATTCATGTAGCACATAGAATTCAAGGAAAAAGACATTTATTGCATTCAATTGATAAGACAACTAGACAGTTAAGGTAACTAAAAGAATATATTGCAATCCATATTCAAAACAAAGAGTTCAGAATACACATATTCTGGAGCATTCCAAGTAGCCCAGGAATGCTGCCAGCTTGCAACGGTCTTGGCTTCGCCACCTACCAGAAGAATAATTTAAAAAAATCATGGAAGACAATAAATATAAAAAATAGCATTGTTCAGTTCCATGCATTAATTTATTATCTTGCAATGATTGTAACATTTCATAGTTAAGGAATCAACAGCGCATGGGGTTGTGAAAATTCTCAACCAAACAAAATGGGATTAATTTTTGTTTATGCACATGGTATTTTGAAAGTAGAGTTGATCAAACAAGACAAATTAGTGAGTAGGACAGGGATGGACACTATTAATCCAGTGTTGTTGTTGTATCATGGCATGGGAGCAAATTCTAGACCCTATACATTAGAACATTTAGAATCATAGAAGATTGGTCACAACTAAGTCTCTCCTACCATCCTCACCATTAACAAAAGTAACCATTACAATCAAATCTCTACTTTCTTTTTATGGCAATGAATCCACCAAAGCAAAAAAATGAAAGAATAAGGGAAAGATTGTATTTCTTATAAGATACAATGAATGATGAGTTGCTGAGGATAAAATCAATTATTCTGTGGGGGGCTTAAAGTGACAAATAAATGCTCGTCTTTTTTTTGCACATCCACATAATCAAGTCACAATACAATCCACCGCCCCCTGCTTCTTCCACAATACTTTCATATATATATATATATATATATATATATATATATATATATATATATATATATATATATATATATATATATAATAATTAAAGCATTTTGTAACTTACATCGATTTCTAAGGTTGACATCTTTGCAATACATCCCCTACAACATTCCAACTCATAAAAATGACACTTGGTAGCTAGACAAAATGACTTGAAACAGTCTAAATTTTTCATTCATATATGTACATTATATCGCGCTTTGTAGTTGCTGATCAATTATGATGATAGATCGTCACCATTTATATTATGAGATAAATTAAAGAACTTGATGATTTATATTATTTGACAACGCAACCATTTTTCTTCTTAATCTTGGTAGTTCAATCACCTTTAACTATGTCCCTGAAGAAATTAAAGGAACAAAATTAGCCAGGGAAAATTAGAGAGCACTAAGCTACCGAACAAGTACTCCAGCTTCCAAATATATGTGCAAAATGGACTGAGATTATCTTCATGTCATAAAGAGGGAACATGAATTAACCTGTGCTGATGCTCCACCAAGCTCAAGTATCCTAGTCGTGTTCTCAGGATCACTTCCCAAACTTCCAAGTGCATAATTTGCAGCAACCCAAGCATACACACCTTCATCAGAACCTGTGACCAAAACATTGACCATAAATTCATGAAGATTTTTAATAGAATTAAATAAAACAACCAGATACAGAGTAAAACAATGTATGTTTATCAGATACCAAGAAGGGTAACCAATATCTAACAAACCAAAAACTAAAAACTTATTGATTTCTCCATACAGTAGCTACGAGGGGATATGACAGTATTCACAGAGAGAAATAATTTACAAACCCGGTATCACAGTCGCCCAATCATCTTTGAATTGAAAGCCTGACAATCTCAGGACCCTCCTGCAAGACTCCAAAATTCTTTCCCTCAGTCCCACTTCGACCATTCTCAAGCCCGCTGTTGCCATTAGCCTAACTTCCGTGACCTTGTGCCAGTCGTTCAGCACTTTCTCCTTAGCGAACTCCAACAGCTCCACCAAGGACTCCCCGGAGAGCTCCGGGTCCCCTAAGTAAGATGACAGCCCGGGCGTCTTCCGCATCATCGCCATCGACTTCAAATCGAGCAAAGGAAAGCCACCCATGATTCCCTTAGAGGAGAATATGTGGATCCGGGTGCTAGAGCTCCCGCCGTCGATAACAATCCCAAATCGAGCAGAAGTCGAGCTGCGGGAGGAGACGACGATGTAAAGGAGAAGAAAGGCGAGAGATAAGAAAGAAACAGAGATCCAAATGCATCGTCGGTAGGGATTATGGGTGGATGATGGACTCCTGGATATGAACGGGAAGAAACAGAAATAAAGGGAAAATTAGCTCAGGCACTTCTGCAATGTCTTCTTCGCAGCCCTCATGCAGCCCCCGAACAAGTACTCTAGCTTCCAAATCTTCGACGAAGGAACCAGATCTATGGGCGACGATGAGCTGATTATTGGGCTGCGCGAGTAATCCAGCTTTGCCCTGTAGGGAAGCGTCGCCCTCGCGGTCAATGACGACTGGGAGGAGGATTTGTAGAAGTAGTGATTATTGGGCAGCGCAGCTTGGAAAGGAATGGAGAAGGGGTGACGGGTTTAGGGCTTGGAGAGGAAAGGAGAAGGGGAGGTGGGTTTAGGGCTTGGAGAGGAAAGAAGAAAGAAAAATGTGAAGTAGATGAAGAGATCGTAAAGGGTGGGGGAATGCGGCGGCGAAAAAATTTTGAGGAGAGGGAAAGAAAAAACGCGGCGGCAAAAAATGGCGAAGGGGAAAAACGACGAAGGGAAAAAATAATGGTATTCAACAACACTTAATAGACAACGATTTTCAAAAACTTTTGTCGTAATCCCAAAAAATAGCGCACATAGACAACAATTTTCAAAAATTATTGTCGTAGCCTTTAAAAACTGTTGTCGTAGCCCTAAAAAAGCATAAATAGACAACGGTTTTTAAAAACCGTTGTCGTAAGCTAAAAAAACTGCTAAAAGACAACAGTTTTTGTTAAAACCGTTGTTAAAAGGCAAAAAGACAACGATTTAGCATAAAACCGTTGTCGTTTGAGTGTTGTTGAATGGGGATTTTCTTGTAGTGTTAATAACCTGTTCGAAAACTGATGTCGTTAAGTGATACTACACCGGTTATAACCCGATGTCTAAAATGGCAGACCTTTTATATCGCCTTCATAAACATCGGTCGAAAATGTAATAGACAGCGGTGGAAAACCGATGTCTATGAGGGTTTTTCTTGTACTGAATGATGAGGATTAGTGAAAATTCTGTGAGGGTCAAGGCTCCAAAGGAACCTCGTTTATGGGATAAAGCCCCAGAGGGATCCCAATACTAGATTTTCATATTTGACCATGGCTCAGTGACGAGAGTTGCTGATGCCCCACTGCCTATTACCATGGTTATATAGATTGATCAATAGAATAAAGGATAAAAGATATATGATGTACCTCCACCCATGAATGATATAGGATAAATGCGAAAGAATATTACTAAATAATATGATGGATTTAAAGAACACATGAAATGTCATGTGATGCTTAAGGTTTAATGTTTTATAAATGCTTACCCTCTTGTTTATTTGTTCTTTGATAATAAATTTCATGTAGAGGTAGATTTAACTATGCATGTGACTATTTATGTAATTTTTGCTATGGTGGTTCAGAGGTGCTAAGTTAGACTCACTAGGTTAGGTCTATGGTAGGTGAAGGAACTGATGACGTTGGAGGCTTAGATCCTTGACCAAAATGGGCTAGAGAGTACACTGCCGAAGACCTTACAATTATGCAAATAAATAGCATTCATGATTTAGAGAGAATAAAATAGTATTATATTCAGACTTTCGGGATATTTGACTAGTTTAAACTTTCCTTTCTCTTTGGTATCAGTGATGGGTTGAATGTAGAGGTGTTGTTTATTATTTGCAATCGACTTGATTTCATTTCATTGGAATCACTACAACAAAAATCACTTTTCGCAGTGCGCAAATTCACTTTCCGCAGCGCACAATGCATGTTGCGCAGTTGAAAGCTGTTGAAAGTCCTATATTATTCGCGGCGCGCATTACGCGCCGTGGAAAAGACTATCCGCAGCATGCATTGCGCGCTGTGGATTGTATTTTCCGTGATATTAAAAATAATATTCGCAGCGTGCATTGCACCCTGCGGATAATAGTATCGGCGGCACACAATGCACGCCGCAGAAAATGATATCTGTGGCACGCAATGCATGCCACGGATAGTAATTTCCGCGGCGTGCATTGTGCGCTTTGGATACTATTTTCTACCGTACGCAATGCGCGCCGCGGATAGTCTAATGAATATAAAACAAAATAATTTCATTATGCTAAAACAATCAATAAACATTTCACAATAAATTAAATACAAATCCAATCCACACACAATTAATAAAAGTCATTTCATTATACCAAAAAACAGTTTTAAGATCCAAGAGTAGCTATTACAAACTTCGATTAAAATCCAATCATCACAAACAAGTAGAATATGTATCAATCAGACAAGTACTATAAATTTAGATAACCATGCGACTGTACTTCCTATTGCATCATCCAGAAACTGCATTTCATCATTTGGTCGAATTAGGTCCACTTTTTCTACCAAAATTTTGTCAACCCAAACTTTCCAACATGATCCACCAAGAATGACGTGATGCACTTTTGTATTTGGATCTGTGGATGCAATTCAACCTTCAGCAACAACTAGTTCATCAACACACCAATGAAGCAGCTTACATTTAGCATTAATAGGGATATCTCCATGACTCACATTCTTCAAATTTGACTATAAATAAACAATACAAGGTTATTAATTCAATCATGTCTAGCAATTATAATAAATTTATGGTTAAAAAAACACATAATTTTAATTATCTGAGAAATATGACCAAAATCACCACTTTTGTTGGCACCAATATTGATATCACTGTTGCTGCCAAATTCATTCCCAACACCACTACAAATGCCACAACTTGCAATCTAATTTAACAACACAATTGTGTTAAGTAATATCATCATGATAATTCGAAAACAATTAAGTTTATATACCAAACTTATTGTATATATATTATTTACTTACTAACCTATTCTTGATGATTTTGTTGCCTCATACTTTGTAAAAACATGTTCCTCATTTCTTGCATTTCTAGTTGATTTTGTTGTCTCATATCTTCCATTTGTTGTTGAACGTTCTGTACTATAGTTTGAAGCTGTTGAACAGTTCCACTTGTTTGCACAGAAGCTCCAACTTTCGATGGCATAACTCCAAAGCCCATGCCACACACTCTACCCTGAGCTTAATTTTCTTTCCCAAAATATTCCTAACATTTGTATAAACAAAACATTACTTAATCAATAAAAACTTATTCCTACATCATTATTTTTTAAACTAAGAAAACATTAAATTTCAATATTGTATTTACTGTCATGTTAAAGTAATATTGACACAATTGATAAATAATGCAGTTACAACTACGCAAGCATATATGCAAATTAACAAATATTTTTTGCTAAGATTAATGCATGAAAATACAATGTAATTAAGAATTTTTCGAATTTGATTAAAATATAAAATACTGAAAACAAATTAAGTGACATAAGTGGTCTCATCTATAGCATCTCATGAAGCAAAATAAAAATAAATCAGAAACATAGGAAAATTATTGCACATGAAGTTACACATGATGCTTCTAAATAAATGAGAAGAATAAAAAAATTATTAAAATTAGGTTTTTTTTTAGCACATAATTCAATTTTATCCAAATCAATAATCCAATTTTATCCAACATCTTAACAATACCTCCCAATTCAATAATCATCCAGTCAACCTATCAACCAAATCATCAAACCACGATCAATCACAAACTCCAACATGATTCACCTTTAAATTCTCACCCATATCCATAGTTTCCAATCCCAAATCCCTAATCTAATATCAACATGGATTCAACAATATTTGCTAATATATCTAAGTAAGAAGAAAACCCTACAACCCATAAAAACCTAATTGTGTAACATACTACTAAGAATCAGAAGTGCATCACTAAAATACACTCACCTTGAGATAGGACAGCTAATTCTAGTACCTAACAGTGCTACACTCCACTGTCCGGAAACTACAATAGTCAATCATACACCAACTCTTCTAAGTATCAATCCAGAAAATGAAATATACAGCAAAGGAGTTGCAGAAAACCTAATCCACAGTACAAACTCACCTCAACAAACCCTCACTTCTTCACCGAGACCTCCAACAGCCGCAAGAAGTGGAGACGTAGTGATCGACGGCAGGGGAAATCCACCAATACCTTGATCCGGTGAATCCCCTTAAGTCCAGATCAAGAAGAACATCACAAAGGGGCAAGATCTTTGAAATCACACAATTTTGGATGAAGCTTACCTTGATCGGTCGCCTCCAATGCTGTTGCCCGATCCAATCCAGCAAGAGTGGAGATACCGATCAATCCCCAGCGAACAGATGGAGGAGGAGATGATCGATCGGCTGGGGATGCGAGTCAACCCCCCTCGTCGTGCCCTAAACAACGAGCTACTGCCGACAGCGAACAACAAATCGCCGAGAAGACGACCTCTCAGTCGGAGATGGCCAATACCGTCGAGATCCAACGCCACGTTCTCTCCGACGACACGTGAAGGCGAAATCGCGATGGAAAAGCCTCTCCGTCGGCGTCGGATCGTCTGCGCACGAGAGAGAAAGATCGAGAGAGGAGAGAGAGGAAGGATCGGTAACTTTCCTCCTCGAATCTCCGGTGTGCTCTATGTCGGTGCCACCGAGAGGCGAAGAGCAACATAGCTGATCGCCAATGAGGCTTGGTATGAAGAGAGCTCGTGCGCGAAGGGGGAAGAAATCGGGAAGAAGGGAAACGGTTCGGCAATTAAACCTAGGTCAAGAGTATATACTTAGGGAATTTAGATTAAATGAAATTAATCAACTCCCTCCTTGATTTGGGTATTCCAAACATACCTTCACTCTACCCCGAATTCTACCCTTCAAAATAGATCATACGGATTACGTTTAAATCCCCCAAAATTTCTAAAATTCCTAAAAAATTCAATAAGATTTTTCGTCCAATAATATTTATTATTTTAAATTTTGCGATATCTTACAGTGGATGTGGAGATGAGGAGGCGCTGTAGAGATGAGGAAGCGGCAGAATTGCTGGCTACCAAGATGAGGAGGCGGCGAGGTCTCGAAAGTGTGGGAGAGAAGGCTTCGATGGTGTGGGAGAGAAGGTCTCGAAGAGGAGGGACGGCGGGAGAAAACTCTTTCGGGAGGAAGTTTGACGGGCGTGCGGCGCGGGATGTGCGAAGAGTTTGGGAATCGAAAATTAAAGAATAAAAGGAAAAAAATAATTATGAGAAAGTAGAATTAATATTACGCAAGGTAAAAAAAATATAAAATTGATTACATTACTGTTTCTTACACGGTTAATAATAACTTATCATATTAACATTAACAGCATGCTACTTTTGCACGCTGTTATTATTAATAACTATTCGCAGCATACATTAATGTCACGCCCCAGAGGAGTCCCTGTCCGAAGAAATTTCGGCGACACCTCCCCTGTACGGGTGACAATCTGAAGCATTTCTACAGGCATAATATACATCAGCCACAGGCGGCTGGAATATACACACAATCATGCAGTTATATATATATCATTAGCCTACACGGCTGAAACAAAACCAATACAGTGGATAAACATAAAATACATGCCCATACAAAACCAAATAAAACACTGCTAGCCGGCTAGGCTTACACCACACAACCAAAACAACACTCCGAACACAAAACCGGAACACAATGCTAAGTACACAAATACATATACAAAAAATAACAATAAACAAAGGCAGAGACAGGTCTTCTGATGTGACGTGGAGACCGGTAGCCAGGATACTCCAAGCGTCTCCATAAATAACCTAGTACCTGAAAAAAAATAGTGTCCACGGGGGTGAGTTCAACAACTCAGCAGATACCTAGTTGACATGTATAGTAACTATAACAAATAGTAATAACTATGGAGTACAGTCTCCTGAACATAAGAGGGTAATACATAATAGAAAAGGCTGAAGAGTACTGTACTCACCAAGGCCACCTATCAGAATAATCAGGTCGTCAGACCGGAAGTGTCATAAATCTTGTATGCATGTCAAACATATGCATCCATCCAAATGCAGCATATAAGTGCAGCAAACACAAGCAGTAAATGCATAAATGTGTATGATGCCAATGATGCGTCCAGGTCACCCCTGACGCCAGTCAGTCATCTAACACAATAGTGAGGCCGAGTGGGTAGGGTTGTGACAACCGTGCACTCTACCATCACTACACCTGATGAGTGAGTGAGTGGACGGGATGCTGTCGGAGTACTCCTGTCCTGTGACCCCAAATCATAAATGGGGGAGCTCAATGCTCTCATCTCCCGGTACACGATGACGGGGAGGTATCTCTGCCGGCTACCACGCCGAGTCACCTGACCAACGGAGCCAAACAGAGTCCACCATCTGCCGGCTACCACGCTACTACACTAAATGCCAGCGGAGCCAAACAGAGCGGAACTGTCTGCCGACTACCACGCTGAGTGCTCAGACCAACGGAGCCAAACAGCAGAACAGTCACACACCTGTCTGATATACCACTAACCCATGAGTGGTGGTGTGTGCAGTACATGTAACTGGCAATGTGCTCAACCATAGTAGAGCCGACAATCGCGCAGCATGCAATCATGATGCATGACACTAAGCATGGCAATAAACTGATCATCATAACCATATCTATATACATAAAATGAGTATCATAATATCGATGGTCAAATACGAAGATCTAAAGTACACAGGTCAGATAGGATATCAAAAACCTAAGTCCTGAACATAACAAGCATGGTATGTCACTACTTCTCTGAGCATATATATATATAATTATGTGGGTACTAGCATAAAATGCATATCAGGTGAGCAAACAAGCAGGTTACAGGTATCCAAAAGTGACATACCGAAACAATGACGAACATAATTATTACTAAAAGCTATGACCTACTAGACATATCAACAAGACATATCAAAAAGATAAGTCAAGGTACCCGCCTCCAATAGAAGGGTCCAATCCGATCCAAATTCGACGTCGAGATGCTCGCTCAAAACAGAGTCCTGTAATACATATTATCCAGATTTAGCTAATTTCATATAAATAAATTAGCTAAATCAAATCCTCGAGAAGCTATCATAAATCTAGATCCAATTATAAACCCAAATTGGATCATCTAACTCCTCAATCATTTCTTAACTAATCCATTCAAATTAGGTCTTGAAATAAACATAATCCATCCCAACAACTTAATCCAAATCAATTCATAAGAACTCACCCAAATACTAAATCCTAATGAAACCCAAGAAATCATTTTCTATTCAATAACCAAATGTCCATAACAACCTGAGCACCTTACCTTCTTTTCACCAAACTACTTATGTGATCCACAACCAGAATGGTTGCTGCTAGAATCAAGATCAACCCCACAACACTCGCCAGCCCGAAATCAGTAGAGCAATAATGCTACTGATCGAATATGCCATTCTCTGTAAATGGGAAACAACCTTTGGTGACTGAAATTCATATCTAAGGTTATCAACAAGTTTAGGTTAAAAGATTCGTTACCCATACATCCTTCTCCAGTGACTGCAACATCCCAAATTTAATCTCGCACAAAGAAAGGCAGCGACAAATCAAGTTGATCAGGAGGTGACGCTCACCATAACTGACGGCTAACTCTTTGGGGTGGTCACAACCAGCACAAAGGGTGAATCTGATGCATGCAAAGGGATGCCGGCTCGGAATAAAGCAACGGCATAGTGGTCACAACAGCGGTGAGAGGTCTTAGGGGCAGAGGGGAAAACCCTAGAGCACCGGTAGGGGAGGAGAATAATACGAGGAAGCACTCGGTCAGCGGCCGTGCGGGTGGTGGCTGAGATCTCTGCGGCGACGAGGCAACAACAGAGGCAAGGAAATGGCGTTGGCTGGCTAGGGCACGGCGACGGCGTTGGTTTCCAGTGACCAGCGGTGTCTCGTGAGCGCAAGGAGGAGTCGGCCACTCGGCGCGATAGGAAAGAAGAACAGTCGGTGCTGCTCGGCCGGAAAAGGGAAAGAGATGGGGAAACTGAAACTTGGCCGGCGTCGATCGGAGAGGAAAGGGAAGGAAGAACCACCGGTGTCGCATGGGTAAGGGCAAGGCGTCGGCACTGTGCTGAGTCGGATCTGGTGGCTGATGGTGCTCGGGCTGTGGCCGGCGGTAAGAGGTGAGGAGTTGGGTCGGCGGCGGTGCTAGGGCCGGCGACGGCGGTGCTAGGGCACGCTGGAGAGGCGCCGGGCGAGGCGGCTCGGGTGCGCGAGGGAGAGGCACGCACAGGTTCGGGAAAAAAAAAAGAAACGGAAGAATAAAGAAAATAAAAAGAAATAAAAGAAAAGGAAATGTAAATATAAACATTTCCTCGCTTAAAGGGATAGCCTAAACAGGCTTTCCCGGGAGCCTTTTTTTTTCCCGTTAACTTGTCCGTACGAGCTCTAAAAAATTCCCGAAAAATTTCCAAAAATTCTGAAAAATTCCCTTATTAATATTTACCTATTTTTCGGTATTTTACATTCTCCCCCACTAATAAAAATTTGGTCCCCAAATTTCGTTGTCTACTATCAGCAAGTATTAACAATAAGTAAAGAGTATAAATGCTGAATGGTAAATTAAATCACATACCTCAAGGGGAAAAAATGGGGGGTATCGAGCTCGGATAGTATCCTCGAGCTCCCAAGTAGCCTCCTCATCCGAATGATGATGCCATCCGACTTTAACCAGCCGGATAGTCTTGTTCCGCAACTGACGCTCTCTCCGATCAAAAATCCGTACCGGAACCTCCTCATAAGTGACGTCAGGCCGAACGGGAACTGATATATCTGTCAGCACAATGCATCGGGTCGGGTGCGTATCTTCTCAGCATAGATACGTGGAATACATAGTACACGCCTACCAAGGACGGTGGTAGTGCTAGCCAGTATGCTACCGCTCCAATCCTCTCCAAGATCTGGAAAGGTCCAATGTATCGCGGAGCTGGCTTACCTCTGAGGTCAATCTCTTCACCCCTTTCGTGGGTGAAACTCGCAGAAATACATGGTCGCAAATAGAGAACTCTAAGAGTCTCCGACTCCGGTCAGCATAACCCTCTTCTGGTAGTCCTGTGCCTCTGACACTCTCCGTCTAATAGTACGGACCAACTCTGCCTCATACTGAGCTCTATGAGGTCCCAACAACTGGCCCTCCCCAACCTCATCCAGAGGTTGGGTGTCTGACAGAGCCTACCATACAACGCTTCAACGGTGGCCTTTGGATAGCCGAAAGCAAACTGTAACTGTAGGTGAATTCTACCAATGGCAAATGGTCCTCCCAACTGCCTAAAAATCCAATACACGTGACCTCAGCAAATCCTCTAGAGTCTGTATGGTCCGCTCTGACTGTCCATCTGTCTGCGGATGGAAAGTTGTATTGAAACAGAGCTGCGTGCCCAAGACCTGCTGCAGACTTTGTCAAAAACAAGACGTAAACCGGGGGTCTCTATCCGAAATAACAGTCAACGGAACACCACGTGATCTGATAATCTCCCGAAAAAACAGATCTACCAATCGATCCAGGAAATCAGTCTTCTGGATCGCTAACGAATGCGCGGATTTGGATTAATCGATCAACGATTACCCAAATCGTGTCATGACCTCGTCGTGTCCTCGGCAAACCCACCACAAGTCCATGGTAATGTGTTCCCATTTCCACTCGGGAATTGGAATCCGCTGAAGTAATCCAGCAGGTCTCTGGAGCTCAGCCTTCACCTGCTAACAGACAAGACATCTAGCTACAAATTCCACGATGTCATTCTTCATACCGTTCCACCAGTAGGAACGCCTCAAATCTTGATACATGCGGGTCCCGCCTAGGTGGATCGCAAATCGAGAGCGATGAACTTCCTGAAGTAGCTCCTGTAAGACCGGATGAGACTGAGGTACGCATAATCTGTCTCAGAAGTATATAATACTCTCCTCGTCTCGTGTAAACTCGATCTGTTGCCCGGAAGCTATCTGACTGCTAATGAACTGCAAATGTTGATCATCAGCCTGGGCCTCTCGGATTCTCGTCCTGATCGACGACTGAGCAACAATGGTAACAAGTATACCCTGCTCTGTAGGTCCCTGCTCCTCAAGGTCTAACTCGGAGAAACCCTGAATCAAGTCGATAACCACAACTCGGTGGCAAGCCAAAGTCCCTCTAGACTTCCGGCTAAGTGCATCGGCAACCACATTAGCTTTTCCCCATGTGATAGCTAATGATACAATCGTAATCCTTCAAAAATTTCATCCATCTCCTCAGTCGGAGATTAAGTTCCTTTCTAAGTGAACAGATATTTGAGACTCTTATGGTCAGTGAAAATCTCAAATGTCACACTGTATAGATAATGCTGCCAAATCTTCAAGGCAAAAATAATGGTGGTCATCTACCAATCATATACTGGGTAGTTCTCCTCATGCTCCTTCAACTGCCGAGAAGTAGGAGACTACCCTGTCGTGCTGAAACAAAACAGCGCTCAAACCCTGTAGAGATGCGTCGGTATAGAACAAGAATCTGTCCTCTCCAGAAGGTAAAACCAAATCGGATCCGACACTAGTCTCCGCTTCAGCTCCTGGAAGCTGGTCTCGTAGTCCTCGAACCACGTGAACTTCACACCTTTTCTTGGTCAGGCGTGTCATTGGCGTAACAACGCGTGGAAAATCCCCAACGAATCGTCTGTAATATCGAGCCAGACCAAGGAAGTTGCGAGTCTCCTGTATAGACTACGACTACTCCCAACGACAACAAACTCAATCTCCTGTGGAACCACAGTATACCCTACTGGTGACTGTGTGTCTCAAACATCTCACAGAAGACAACCAAAATACGCACTACTGATCTTCACATATAGATATTCCCATCGAGACATCTCTAGAACTATGCAAAGATGATGTGCGTGACTCACCGCGAATCCGAAATAGATCACAACATCGTCAAGAAAGACAATGGAAACCGATCCAAACATCCTAGAAATACTAAAATCATCAAGTCTCTGAAAACATCTAAGGCTTCCCAAGCCCTAATGGTAAAATCAAGACACAAAATGTCCGTATCACAGGCATTCCTAACCATAAGATCTCTGATAATAAGTCGGAAATCTAATTACCAACAACATAAATCACCAAGGAATAGATACTCTAGTGTGAGAGCAACGCTCCATCACACGAAATATCACATATGTGGGAGCAACGCTCTACCACAAACAATCCGTAATAAGTGGGAGTAACGCTCCACCACAATAATCCAAAATATGTAAGAGCAACGCTCTATCACAAACCAACAATAATATGTGGGAGCTCCGCTCCACCACAAACGATCCATAAATGTCCAAGGCACCTAACTATCCAACTAGAGGTTGCACGAGATCACTCAACCACATATCATTGTGGCCAGCCAAAGGTATAACAATCCAGCAATCACATCAAACTCATCGTCAAATCTATCAACATCGTAGTGAGTCACCCACTGATAAGAATATGGGTTTACAGGGTAATCCAACAAATGACATAATACAGACACTCCACATTCTGCATTCAACATAAGTAGAATCATCATGATGCTACCAACAATACTCCTGGCGCACGTGCTCACACAACATATATATGATCGACATAATCCTCCAATTTGTACACACCACACATACTCACAATATAGGTATAATTCATTGTGATACCTCCAACAATGCATACCGAACCCGTATGCATATATCAACATAGGTATAATCAACAATACACCTCAACAACACTCACATGACATATATACACCTATGCCAAGAGTATAATCAACATAATACTTCCAACATTTCATAATAAACACAAGTGTACCCATAAACCAAATATAATCCACAAGATACCTCGAATCTTACACTGAACACATATGCTCATATCACAATTCAAATTAAATCGACAAAATACTTCCAATATGACACTCACACCCATGTGTACATACCACGACACAGATTTAAATTGATAAAATACCTCCAATATGTCAATCAGACACGTACAGCTAACTAAAAAAAACTATAATCCACAAGGAACCTACAATAACCATATCTAGATGTGACTACTCACACTACCTGCATATGAACTATCATCATAGAACTCCTACAACTCATAACAATCATATGTACCTACCACATAGATATGCAAAATCAGCATATTTAATCCAATCCACCTTGCATTCTGAAATGGCAGGGTCACCTTCTAAGTTATCCAACTAGGTACATACAGTTAAAATTAACATACCCCTAGAATATGATACATCGATCCTCTATCGACTGACCAAATCGTCAATAGTATATGGCTAATTCAATCCTTTCCCACGTCAGTATAAGCTAGGTACTCGATGTGCTCAAGATATCCAACTAAGCACGAATAACCCAAGATTCAAACATCTAAAAGTAAAGTAGGTCAATCCCCTACTGATCGGATCAACAAAACTAATCGGTCATCTACTAACTAATCAAGAATAAATAAAGCCTCTACAAGCATCTAAGGTAAATCGATCACGACTACCCAAGTCGACAAACGTCAATCTATCTTCTACTGACCGATCTAACAAGAGTAAATCTATTATCTACGGATGAAATTAACTAAGATAACATGGTATACTACTGGCTAGATCAACATAAAGATATAGATACTATCCACTACACAGCTAATAATAGCAGAGGCAGGTATGTGCCTCCATCTGCTAACCAACTAGAAATAACAAAAACTAAAAACTACTGGTGTATGATATGAAAAATCACTAGAAACTGTAACCCTTAATCTCCATCAAAGTCTACCAAAATCAGTGATTTACCTAACACATAAAATATATGTTATATCAACTAGATAGGTACTAATAAAGAATACTAATACATGTCATAGACTGTAATAGTGAACAGGGCATAAACTAATCAAAAAGGTAGGATAACATATACCAACATACCTCCTAAAGCTTGGAGATGTCCTGCTGCTGCTAGGTCCCAAAACCCGAAAAAGTCATATCGAGAAGATCAAAACACGAAATCCGAAATACAGGGAAAATAAGACTCGTAAGTCGATCCCTGATTGATAAATCTCAAAAATCCAGAACACATAGCAAGTATTGTATACCAGCTCTGATACCACTAAATTGTCACGCCCCAGAGGAGTCCCTGTCCGAAGAAATTTCGGCGGCACCTCCCCTGTACGGGTGACAATCTGAAGCATTTCTACAGGCATAATATACATCAACCACAGGCGGCTGAAATATACACACAACCATGCAGTTATATATATATCATCAGCCTACACGGCTGAAATAAAACCAATACAGTGGATAAACATAAAATACAAGCCCATACAAAACCAAATAAAACACAGCTAGCCGGCTATGCTTACACCACACAACCAAAACAACACTCCGAACACAAAATCGGAACACAATGCTAAGTACACAAATACATATACCAAAAATAACAATAAACAAAGGCAGAGACAGGTCTTCTGATGTGACGTGGGGACCGGCAGCCAGAATACTCCAAGCATCTCCATAAATAACCTAGTACCTGAAAAAAAATAATGCCCACGGGGGTGAGTTCAACAACTCAGCAGATACCTAGTTGACATGTATAGTAAACTATAACAAATAGTAATAACTATGGAGTACAGTCTCCTGAACATAAGAAGGTAATGCATAATAGAAAAGGCTGAAGAGTACTGTACTCACCAGGGCCACCTATCAGAATAATCAGGTCGTCAGACCGGAAGTGTCATAAATCTTGTATGCATGTCAAACATATGCATCCATCCAAATGCAGCATATAAGTGCAGCAAACACAAGCAGTAAATGCATAAATGTGTATGATGCCAATGATGCATCCTGGTCACCCCTAACGCCAGTCAGTCATCTCACACACAATAGTGAGGCCGAGTGGGTAGGGTTGTGACAACCGTGCACTCTACCATCACTACACCTGATGAGTGAGTGAGTGGACGGGATGCTGTCGGAGTACTCCTGTCCTGTGACCCCAAATCATAAATGGGGGAGCTCAATGCTCTCATCTCCCGGTACACGATGACGGGGAGGTATCTCTGCCGGCTACCACGCTGAGTCACCTGACCAACGGAGCCAAACAGAGTCCACCATCTGCCGGCTACCACGCTGCTACACTAAATGCCAGCGGAGCCAAACAGAGCGGAACTGTCTGCCGACTACCACGCTGAGTCCTCAGACCAACGGAGCCAAACAGCAGAACCGCCACACACCTGTCTGATATACCACTAACCCATGAGTGGTGGTGTGTGCAGTACATGTAACTGGCGATGTGCTCAACCATAGTAGAGCCGACAATCGCGCAGCATGCAATCATGATGCATGACACTAAGCATGGCAATAAACTGATCAGCATAACCATATCTATATACATAAAATAAGTATCATAATATCGATGGTCAAATACGAAGATCTAAAGTACACAGGTCAGATAGGATATCAAAAACCTAAGTCCTGAACATAACAAGCATGGTATGTCACTACTTCTCTGAGCATATATATATATAATTATGTGGGTACTAGCATAAAATGCATATCAGGTGAGCAAACAAGCATGTTACAGGTATCCAAAAGTGACATACCGAAACAATGACGAACATAATTATTACTAAAAGCTATGACCTACTAGACATATCAACAAGACATATCAAAAAGATAAGTCAAGGTACCCGCCTCCAATAGAAGGGTCCAATCCGATCCAAATTCGACGTCGAGATGCTCGCTCAAAACAGAGTCCTGTAATACATATTATCCAGATTTAGCTAATTTCATATAAATAAATTAGCTAAATCAAATCCTCGAGAAGCTATCATAAATCTAGATCCAATTATAAACCCAAATTGGATCATCTAACTCCTCAATCATTTCTTAACTAATCCATTCAAATTAGGTCTTGAAATAAACATAATCCATCCCAACAACTTAATCCAAATCAATTCATAAGAACTCACCCAAATACTAAATCCTAATGAAACCCAAGAAATCATTTTCTATTCAATAACCAAATGTCCATAACAACCTGAGCACCTTACCTTCTTTTCACCAAACTACTTATGTGATCCACAACCAGAATGGTTGCTGCTAGAATCAAGATCAACCCCACAGCACTCGCCAGCCCGAAATCAGTAGAGCAATAATGCTACTGATCGAATATGCCATTCTCTGTAAATGGAAAACAACCTTTGGTGACTGAAATTCATATCTAAGGTTATCAACAAGTTTAGGTTAAAAGATTCGTTACCCATACATCCTTCTCCATTGACTGCAACATCCCAAATTTAATCTCGCACAAAGAAAGGCAGCGACAAATCAAGTTGATTAGGAGGTGACGCTCACCATAACTGACGGCTAACTCTTTGGGGTGGTCACAACCAGCACAAAGGGTGAATCTGATGCATGCAAAGGGATGCCGGCTCGGAATAAAGCAACGACACAGTGGTCACAACAGCGGTGAGAGGTCTTAGGGGCAGAGGGGAAAACCCTAGAGCACCGGTAGGGGAGGAGAATAATACGAGGAAGGAATCGGCCAGCGGCCGTGCAGGTGGTGGCTGAGATCTCTGCGGCGACGAGGCAACAACAGAGGCAAGGAAATGGCGTTGGCTCGCTAGGGCACGGCGACGACGCTGGTTTCCAGTGACCAGCGGTGTCTCGTGAGCGCAAGGAGGAGTCGGCCACTCGGCGCGATAGGAAAGAAGAAGAGTCGGTGCTGCTCGGCCGGAAAAGGGAAAGAGATGGGGAAACTGAAACTTGGCCAGCGTCGATCGGAGAGGAAAGGGAAGGAAGAACCACCGGTGTCGCATGGGTAAGGGCAAGGCGTCGGCACTGTGCTGAGTCGGATCTGGTGGCCGGCGGTGCTCGGGCTGTGGCCGACGGTAAGAGGTGAGGAGCTGGGTCGGCGGCGGTGCTAGGGCCGGCGACGGCGGTGCTAGGGCACGCTGGAGAGGCGCCGGGCGAGGCGGCTCGGGTGCGCGAGGGAGAGGCACGCACAGGTTCGGGAAAAAAAAAAGAAACGGAGGAATAAAGAAAATAAAAAGAAATAAAAGAAAAGGAAATGTAAATATAAACATTTCCTCGCTTAAAGGGATAGCCTAAACAGGCTTTCTCGGGCACTTTTTTTTTCGTTAACTTGTCCGTATGAGCTCCAAAAAATTCTCGAAAAATTTCCAAAATTTTTTGAAAATTCTCTTATTAATATTTACCTATTTTATGGTATTTTACAATTAACATGCATTCCGTTAATAATATATTATTAACGGTTTGCTTTTAATGCGCGCTGTTAATACCTTTTTTTATTTCAAAGTTCATACTATTAACAGCGCACATCAACATGCACGTCGTTAATAATACTATTAACGACATGCTTTTAATGTACACTGTTAATAGCGCGCTGCGAAAAGTGATTTTTGTTGTAGTGAATGTTATATGGTGCGTAGGATGGAAAAAAAAATAAACATAGGGTTGTTTCATGTACAATAGTCTCATACTCTTAACATGTAATGTTTTGGCCAAAAACTTCGAGTAATAATCCTAACAAGTGGTCATAGGGTATACGTCCCCTCACAAGGAGAGATGAATCCTCTGTGGGCTATCCAAACACTTTCAGGTACTTCGACTTATACCCAATCATCTCGGTTTCACACCTCTAAGAGATATTTGCTTAAGATTTCAAAGTATAAGTCTCCATGACTAAGATGACTTGTATATCTCTAATCAAAGGAAACTTGCACTCGAGCTACAGTAAAAACTTCATAGACATATCCATATATGTAGAGAATTATATGAAGTCTTATAGCAAGTCACTCCATTGAACAAGTTATCATAACTAGCATTCACGTTTAACTCTCGATATCCCAATGTCTCTAACTAGTGAGAAATAGCTGCTTGACTGAACCAAAGAGTATAACCCGTGCTAGTCTTACAGGATTAATGATGTCCAAATGCACTAATTCGACGACTAAGAAAATTCTAATATGTTTATAATTGGACATGTAGAGATAATCACAAGTTGTGATCAAATCAAAATTTCTCTCATGCTATAAATTGTATTGCGGTCATTCAGTAAATGAGCTTAAGACTATTCAAACATATAATATGTACTCAAATAGTAAATATATATTTATCAAATAAATAGTAAAATCATAAGGCGATTGTCTTAGAACATCTCTCAAAATCTAGCATTCCCACTTGGCCTAATGCTAATCGCCACGGTGTTCTAAACCATACGTATGGATGTGACTCTCAAACTTACTTTGTAGTAGAACCTTTGTCAAAGGATCCGTTAAATTCCTTTTAGTGGGAATTTTCTTGAGTTGTATTTCTTTCATACTAATGATCTCCCTGATCAGATGATAGTGGCGAAGTACATGTTTGGATCGCTGATGAGATCTAGGTTCCTTTACTTGTGCAATGGTTCTAATATTATCACAATAAACAAGTAGTGCTTCAATAGTGGATGGAATCACACCAAGTTTTATAGTATTCAAAACCTAATGATTTAATTTGAAGGAGTTCATTTAATTTAATTAAGAAAATCGTAGAATATAAATAAAATTTATAAGGGCTTAGTATTGTTATATTGACTATTCGTTAAATTAATATAAGAAAAAAAATAGGAACAAGATAACGTGTGGGATAAAATATAAATAATATATTACATATAATATAATTTATATAGTTAAATAAAAATAAGAAAAGAAAAAAATAGGAAGAAGATAACGTGTGATAAAATATAAATAATATATTACATATAATATAATTTATATAGCTCAAGGTAACGTATGGATAATAATTAAGAAATTATAACATATGAATTATATATGATATATATGGATATGGATTTTTCTAAAGATATAGTATAATAAAATTTATATAACATAATGATATAATTTAGAAAGTCATAAGCTTCTATCTTTTTAAAATTTTATCTTTAAAAATTCTAAAGGATTTTTTTTTGGATTGGCCGGTCCTAAAAAGTTCCACTTTCTCCATCATTCTCCATCGATTTTAGATTTAAAAGTTCTTAAGGATTTTTTTTGGATTGGCCGGTCCTAAGAAGCTCCACTTTCTCCATCATTCTCCATCGATTTTACAGCTCCAAGGGAAAAGAAAAAAAAAAAAGTAAGAAATCAAAAGCATGCTCTCTATTTTGTACATACATTAGTTGATTTTATAATTTGGTGGAATTGGATTCTGGATTAGGTTTTTAATTGCTGGTTTAGAGTTATTCATATTAAGGTTGCTTCACATTTTGTTTCATGATTTACTATTTATTTATCCTAAGAAGTTAGAGAATTTTATTAACCAAAATTAATTAAGCAAGTAATGATATGACAATTGTTGTTATTGTTTCCGTGTTCATGCAAAGGTGCCATGCAGTAACTTTTGATTTCCATGAAGCAATATGGTTGCATGCCAAGGGTGACACTTATACAAAATTAATGGAACCTATATGCACGTTCTATACTTTTTGGGCATTAGTCAATTCGTATAATAATGTTTATGTGTGGAAACATGATTTTGTATACCTATATGCACGTTCTAAACCTTTTGGGCATTAGTCAATTCGTATAATAATGTTTATGTGTTGAAATATGGGATGTAAGTACTTTTATGTCGATCATGATCCACGAGTATTAATCCAGTTTTTTTTTTTTTTAATTTTGTGCGAGTATCATGATTTTAAGGCTACGTCGATGAGTGCAATCATCATGGTTTAGATCCGGATTTCTTAACAAGCGTCCTAGTTGCATGTTCTGTTTTAGTTGCGACCATGATGAATTTTGAAGTCAGTTACAATGGCTGCACGGTTCCATTTGTCTTCCTTTAGATGTCAAAGTATTTGTTGTGCTCCCATTGATTTTAGAACAATTAAGTTTCGGATTCAACATGATTAGTTGATAGCACTGTTTTAGGAGTTTGTACATTATAATGTTACGCAAAGATTCTTCACCATTTCACTCACTTACGCGTTCGTCATGATTCATACATATATGCTTGACTCACATTATAAACCATCATGCTTATCCGTTTGAGACCATCGACGTGGAGCTTGCCACTTCAACTATTGCCCTCATACTCATCATGACTTACAATACATATGTCACTCTTTGTCTCTAATACCCTCTTGAAGACATAAATGGAGTCTGATCCATCAAAAATAATAGTCACTCGTGTGGGAACATCACCACAATGCAAGCACACCATATGCCCTAGGTTATCCACGTTCAACTAGTGTCATCCAGCACCGTAGCTTCGACAAACTCCGATAGCCTTCTTGGTTTTATGGTAATCTTAAACATCTTGTAATGTTGCATGTATCTAGGAATGCTTTCTGTTTTTATACTTGTTTTTCTGATATGTATGACATGATTTGCATACTTGTATTTAGGATTATGATTATATCATGTCTAAATTGCTATGCATGCTTATATTATGTTAATTCACAAGTTATGCTTAAGTTTATAATATGAATTTGTATGTTTATATTAAGATCCATGATTTTGTCCATGTTTATGTAATGAACGTGGTTGAGTGTGACCAGTATCCTCCACCCGGAAGCTCACTAAATCTACGTGATTGAGTGTGATCAGTTTCCTCAGTCCGGGAGCTCACCAAATCTACGTAATCGAATGTGACCGGTGTCCTTAGCCCGTGAGCTCACCAAAACTCTATGTGGTAGAGTGTAACTGGTGTTCTTAGTCCAAGAGCTCACCAAAACTCTATGTAGTAGAGTGTGGCCGGTGTCCTTAGTTTGGGAGCTCACCAAAATTCTAAGTGGTTGAGTGTGACCAGTGTCCTTAGCCTGGGAGCTCACCAAACTATGTATTTGAGTGTGACCGGTGACCTTAGCTCAAGAGCTCACTAACTCTATGTGATTATGATTTTTTCCATGTTTAGCATATTTACACGCTTATGCCTATGCTTATGTACATGCTCATGATTATATCAATTCATGCTTAGTTTATTTACATGCTTATACTTATGTTTCTACTCATCCTTAGTGTGTACGTTTATATCATGCAAGTGTGCTCATTCCTATGCTTATGTACATGCTCATAATTATATCTATTCCATGATTAGTTTATTTACATGTTTATGTGTATGTTTATGCTCGTATGCCTATGTTGATGCCTATGCTCATGTCCGTAATATGCCAATAAGTCCTAAGTTACCTAACCTGGGTATCCCTTAGTACATTAGGTTATAGACAATAACTATTGCACAACAAGGTTTGGAATATGCTGAGTCTCTCAACTCACAGATTTTAACTATTACAGGTAGTGAGATGAATGAGGCAGGAGGCAACGACCAGTGAGCCAGATCGGGAAAATGACAGTACAACCCGAAGACCCTCCAGTTTAATTTCCGCATTAACCACATGTTCTTTTTCTAGAATAAGTTCTGGGACTACATGACCAATACTAAAAGTCAATAGTAGTTATTTGTTTATGGATTTAGTACTTATTTAATTTGAGAATATGAAATGGTTGTAAGTGCAAATATGAGTCGTGGAACCCGCATGATTCAAAAAAAAAAACTAGGAACATCACAAGTTTGGTAACAAATTTCTTAATCCAAACTATTTTCTTTATTGCTTTTGAAACTGCAATGTATTCCGCCTCACAGATAGAATCTGTAACAGTGTCTTACTTGGAACTCTTCCAACTAATTGTGCCTCCATTTAATATGAATATAAATCCAAACTAGAACTTAGATTCATCCTTGTCCATCTGGAAACTGACATTAGTATACTGCGTATGATCATATCAATATCTCCATATATCAAGAACATATCCATAGTTTTCTTAAGTACTTAAGGATTGTCTTGACAGCTGTCCAATGATCCATTCCTAGATCTGACTGGTATCTTCTCATAACACTTAGAGCATATGATATATCGGGCCTTGAACATAACATAGCATACATGATAGATCCTCTCATAACATAACATAGCATACATGATGCATAAGTTACCTTATCCATGCAAATCCTCTCATCTTTTATGCATGGGTACATAGACTTTGAAAGGCGAATTCCATGTCTTATAGGTATGAAACCTTTCTTGGATTGAGACATTGTAAATTATTTTAGAACTCTGTTTATATATGTTGACTGTGAAAGACCAAACAATCTTTTCGGTCTATCTTTATATATCTTCATCCCTTGGATGTAAGTTTCTTCTCCCATATCTTTCATGGAGAATGTCATGAACAACCAAATTTTTGCTGATTGTAGAACTGACACATCATTTCTATAAATAATATATCGTCAACAAATAATATTAGAAATACAATCACACTCACACTAACCTTTTGATATACAAGGTTCGTTTAGATTTTGTGAGAAATCAAACTCTTTAATCACTTCATTAAAATAGATATTCCAACTCCTGGATGCTTGCTTTAGTCCATAAATGGATCATTGAAACTTGCATACTTTATTCTTGTTAACAGATGTGAAGCCTTTGAACTATATCATATACACGTCCTCGAGTAGGTTTTCATTAAGGAAAGTTGTTTTCACATCCATTTACCATATCTTATAATCATAATGAGTTGATATGGTTAGGAGTATTTGAATGAATTTAAGCATGACTACAGGTGAGAAGATTTTGTCATAGTCAATGTCTTACCTTTGATGATAACTTTTCGCTACCAACCTTGCCTTATAGGTAATTACATTATCATCCATATCAGTTTTCTTCTTGAAAATCCACTTCCACCCTATAGGCATAATGTCTTCAGGTGAGTCCACCAAATTCTAAACTTAGTTTTCGTACATGGAATTCATTTATGACTTCATGGTTGTAAGTCACTTGTCCTTCTCTGAATTATTCAGAGCTTCTTCATAATCAGTAGGTTCCACATCCTCAATGAGTAACACATCATTTGATTCTCTTACAAGAGATCCATATCTCCTAGAAATATTATGTGTCCTATCTGATCTACGAGGAGGTTATGTTATAATCGATTGCGATTCTTGACTAGCCATCTCATTAGTGTCTATTGGAGTTGTTTGAACTTTATCAAGTTCAACTATACTTCCACTTGATTCTTGTAAAAAAAAACTCTTTCTCTAGAAATGCATCATGCCTTAAAACAAACACCTTTTATTCTAAGGGGTGATAGAATTGGTAACTATTAATTTCCTTAGGGTATCCAATAAATAAACACATATCAGACTTAGCATCCAACTTGTCTGATACATTTCTCTTCACATAAGTAGGAGATCCCCAATATCTTCAAATATGTTATGAGGAGTTTCTTAGTAGTCCATACCTCATATGGAGTAGTTGAGATTATCGTTAGGACTCTATTAGTAAGTAAACAACTGTCATGAGTGCATAACCCCAAAAGGTTTTGGGAAGATTTGCATGATCCATCATTGACCTAATCATGTCCAATAGGGTTCGGTTACACCTTTCTGATACACCATTATGTTGTGGCGTATAAAGTGGAGTACATTGAGACAATATACCATTATCTCTTAGATAATCTTAAAAATCTTGGCTTAAATACTCACCACCTTAATCAGATTGAAGTATCTTAATACTTTTACCAAGTTATTTCTCTACTTCATTTTTAAATTCTCTAAACTTTTCAAAGGCTTCATATTTATATTTCATTAGATACACATATCCATAACGAGAGTAATCAATAATGAAAGTAATGAAGTAGCTATAACATCCTAGTGTGTGAGTTAACATTGATCCATATACATCGGTATGTATGAGCCCAAGTAACTCATCAACTTGTTCACCCTTTTCAGAAAAAGGTAACTTTGTCATCTTGCCATTTAAACATAAATCACATATATCAAATGTATCTAATTCAAATGTTTCGAGAACTGTAATCTTTTATAATTCTGACATGTGTTTTTACTTATATGGTCAAGGGGACAATGCTACGAGTAAGAGGTTAATTGATTATCTATTCGAGCGCGCTTATTGTTCATTTTGATATTGAATACGTCACCAGATATATCTAATGCATAGATGCCATTACATAAACTTCTAATATCATAAAGAATGTCATTCAAAGTTATATAACAATAATTATTACTAAAAGTCAAATAGAAACATTTTTTATTTAAGCAAGAAATAGAAACAATATTCTTTATTAATATAGGAACCAAATAACAATTATCTCGTTCTAAGACAAGTCTACTAGGAAGCTTTAACAAGTATGTTATGATGACGATTATAGCAACCTTTTCTCCATTCCCAACTCGCAGACTTGATTCTCCCTTAACGAATCTTTTGCTATTCCTTAGTCCCTATATGTCATTACATATATGTGAGCCACACTTAGTATCCAATATCCAAGTATCTAAGGAAATAGTATGACAATCATGAAAATATCTGAAGAGGATGGGGCATCAGATGTCTTATTCTTCTTCACAAATTTAAGATAAATCTTACAGTTTCTTTACCAGTGTACCATCTTGCCACAATGATGGCATGCCCCTTTTGTGTTGGTTCTATTATCTTGGCATTTTTGCTCTTCCCCTTACCTTGATGTTTTGTCTTCCTCTTAGAATCTTTCTTGGGGGAGTCTACTAACAACATAATTTTCTGTTCACCTTTAACAGAAGGCTCCATAGTCTTGAGCATATTAATCATCTCAAGAATGGTCAATTCCAAATTGTTCATCCGATAGTTCATCACAAATTATGAATGACTTTTCGCTAAATTATGTAGAATTAAGTCAATACTTAACTCATCATCCATTGCAAAACTGAGTGATGCTAAACACTTTATGTAGTCGTTCATCTTTAGTACAAATTGTACTGCAAACAAACCCTCCTGCATCTTTGAGCAAAAGAGAAGCTTGGAGACCTCAAACCATTTGGATCTATCTTGTTCATCAAACAACTCATGAAGATGATAGATAATATCATAAGCATCCAAATGCTCATGTTGTTTCTGTAGTTCAGGAGTCAAAGTGGTTAAAATGATGCAACTTGTAAGTACAGAATCATTCTTATGTTTCTAATCGGCCAACAATTGATCCACAATTGCATCGACAATAAGACTTCTGGGAAGATACTCATCAAGGACATAAGTTAATTTCTTAATTTTGAGAACAATTCTCAAACTTCGAAATTAGTCCAAGAAGTTCAGCCCAGTCTGTTTGTTCGAGTCTATTGAACACAGATTAACATAAGTCATAATTAAATAGTTAATTTAAAAATATAAAAAAGAAAATATATGAGAGACATGATTTTATTTATGTAAATAATTTATATGTAATAAAAGTCTTCTTATTTATAAAATTCAAATACTCTTATTTTAAATTTGGGAGATAATAGATTTTCTCTAAGTGGGTTGATATCTACCATAGATAAGAAAAACCTTGGCTTTAGCCAATAAGTCATTTTTAGCTATAGTCGTAGGTAACAAGTTTACCTATTGTATATCACTTATATGTAACTATCACATTATGCTAGAAATTAATTAATTTTCACATAAACATTGGGTTGTTAACATATTAACAAGTATACTGTTGGAGTTGCAAGGTTGTAAACATAGTCCCATATTAGAAACACATGAGAAAGATCATGGGTTTATAAGAGAAAAGATATCTCCATTAGCATGAGGCCTTTTGGGGAGAGCCCAAGAGCAAAACCATGAGGGCTTAGGCCCAAAGTGGACAATATCATGCTATTGTGGAGATATCTAAATTCTTTTCGATCCAACAATTGGTATCAGAGTCCGGACTGCCAGAAGGTTTAACCGCCGACTGTGCACAAGAGATATGGTCTGATTGAGCCATGTGGGTACAATATTAATCTCGAACAAAGAAAGTGGGGGCTCCTATGTTCGGATCAAGAGGACCAGACACCAGGCAGGAAGTCCTAGTTGCGACTAGGCAAGGAAGTCCTAATAGGTCGGGTGGACTGAGGGGCAGGAAGACCTGGTGGGTCGAGGATCGGACGTGGGAAGCCTATGGTCCTTTGTTTGAGGGGGGATTGTTGGGGTTGTAAGGTTGCAAACATAGTCCCATATTGGAAACACATGGGAAAGATCATGAGTTTATAAGATAAAAGATATCTCCATTAGCATGAGGCCTTTTGGGGAGAGCCCAAGAGCAAAATCATGAGGGCTTAGGCCCAAAGTAGACAATATTATGCTATTGTGGAGATATATAAATTCTTTTCGATCCAACATATACATCAAATGCATATTACCTAACTTTACCTCTATCCATATTGACCATGACTTTGGCACAACAAATCAATGCTTTAAGTTTAAACACAACCAATTAATCATGAGATTGCATCTCCATAGTTTGAATATATTTAATTTCAAGTTGAGCTTGACTTTGGTCAACAACTCAAACAAAAACTTAAATTCTGATTCTTACCATATTAACAGAAGGTGTAGATTTTAATATTGTGTAAAGGATTTGGTATAATTTACATCATGCAAATATTCTATCTACATGACATTATACGCTTGGCATAAATGATGACATAATACATCACACGCATAACATAGATGATGACATGACACATCGCACACATGGCATAGCATGACACATCACACATATGACAAGATTTAATCGCATCGTACACTTGGCAAAGTCTAATCATGTCATAATTAATGCATGACATACAATATGTCATGAATATGACATAAATTTAAATATATTACAATTTTATTTTGAAAATAAAAATATATTATAAATCTAATTTTAATAAATCAAGATTTATCTAATCAAATTAAAAAACTAATTTTTAAATTTAATTAATATATCTTATCTAGAATCTTTCTACAAATCAAGAATCTTTAATTATTTTAGAAATAAATTTTTAAATTAATTTTCTAACAATTTAGAAAATAAATAATTAATATTTCTTAATTTATTACAGAATAATTCAAATATGAATTTTTATGATTTTCTAAATCATTCTAAATTTGCTATTTCCTAATAATTTAGGAAACTTTTCAAAAATAAAATATTTTAATAAATCTAAAAATTCTAGAAAATATAATTTCTATAATTTAAATCAGAATATCTCAAATATAGATTTTTAAAGGATTTTGAATTCTTTCTAAATTTGGTATTACCTAACAAATTAAGAAAATTTTCAAAACTAAAATATTTCTTAAAATTCCAGAAAAATCTAAAAATGATAATTTCTAAATTAACAAAATATTTATAATTTAACTTTCTAAAATTATTTTAAAAACTTTCCAAAAGTGGATTTTTTTAACAATTTAGAAAACTTTAAAAAATAAAAAAATTCTTAATAATATAAAAAAATCCTAAAAATTAATTATAACACTAATTATGAAACGTAAAATAATTTTACGATTATGTTGAAGCACGATTGGACTCTGAGACCACTATTGGGATATGCCTAATGCGGTGTGTGTTAAAGATACATTTCGTAAAGATGCACAGCGGGAAACTTAACGATAAATAAACTAATTTATTACATCATACACACCACACGCATGCAAAATATAATCGCACCGGCAAGATCATAAAATAAAATGAAATCAAATAATAATTATTCTAGGTATACTTTATGGATGACTTGTAACAAGAAGGGTATCAACCTTTTACGATGTTATCGAACCTTACCTCTATTCGTATCCACGTCGAATTCTTCAAGACAACTCCAAAAGAACAAGCTTCACCTTCGGAAGGTACTAGCCACGAGCAAAGGAGAAGGATCAAGAAGAGGAAGTAGAAGTAAAAGGAATATTTTCTTCCTTTGGGTTGCTCATGACAACAAGAGGAGAATCTCTTGTTGTGGTCGATGGCAAGAAAGAGGGAGAGGGAGATAGAGGTATTTGATTTAGGTTTCTAAAGTATAATCAAACCAATAATGAATTGTATGTTAATTCTCTCTTAATCATATCAATATATAGTCTTCTTTAATAAGTTGGATTAGAAATCTTAAATCTCTAATCCAACCCATTATACCTTAACAAAAAAATAGTCCATTAACTCTGGTTTAGTTTACAACTAAATCAAGTTGGTTTATGGCTAAACCAAATTAGTTCATGACTAATCCAAATAGGGTCCAACTCTTTAATAAGAAATGTGACACATTCGCTCTTCCGTTTCGACAAATATTTCTATATTTATCTTATGTATGGTCCAACAAAACCTTTATCTCTTGATATGAAAATCCTATTCTTTATAATTTATTTTGTCTTTTAGAGACTCATAATGTGTGTGACCTAATAGGTTCTTAGTTTATCTTGACTGTCCATAATTAACTACTTAATTATGGATTGATCATGAATAACACCTAGTAGTCCATCATGATCCCCAATTAACTGAAAAATGATAGTTGATCTCAGAACTAATTTTGAATCTTTTAGCAGTTATAACGAGTCATGTCTCGTTCCCTTGACTCATCTTATACCCACTTAGTTTAGAACTTGGTTCAGAATATGGTCAATGCATTTGTCCCTACTAGGCTGACTATGTCACACCTAGCCCAAGTAATATTTCTTCATTCTGCAAATTTAAATTACTCATAGATGTGTCAAGAATCTCATACTCTTAATATGTGATGTTTTGGCCAAACACTTCGAGTACTAATCTTAATAAGTGGTCATAGGGTATACATCTTCTCGCAAGGAGCGATGAATTCTCTGTGGGCTATCCAAATAACTTCGAGCACTTCGACTTGTACCCAATCATCTCAGGTCTATACCTCCAAGAGATGTTTGCTTAAGATATCAAAATATAAATTTTCATGACCAAGATGACTTGTATACCTCATGTCGAAGAGAACTTGCACTTGAGTTGCAGTAAGAACTTCACAGATATATCCATATATATAGAGAACCATATGAATTCTTACAGCAAGTCACACCAATGAACAAGTTATTATAACTGACATCCACGTTTAACTTTCAACATTCCAATGTCTCCAGGTAGTAAGAAATAGCTGTTTGACCAAACCAAGGAGTATAACTCGTACTAGTCTTATATAATTGATGATGTCATAATGCATCAATTCAATGACTAAGAAAATTCTAATACGTTCATAATTGCATATGTAGAGATAATCACAAGTTGTGATCCAATCACAAATTCTCTCATATTATAAATTATATTACGAATATTCTATAAATGAGTTTAAGACTATTTAAACATATAATATACACTCTCAAATAGTGAATCTATATTTATCAAATATATAGTAAAATCATAAGGTGATTACCTTAGTGCATCCCTCATAATCTAACACTTTGTGATTTAGAGAAGACATCTAAAAATATGGCTAAGGTTAAGAGATCTAGAGGGAGCTCAAAGAGTCAATTCGGGACTCATAATCGAGTTGGTTGACACATTTAGGATAAGTTTCATGCATGAAAATATGACATTAGATTCATATTGCATGAAAATTAATTATAGATGTATATATGTCATATAAACTAATGCTAGGGATGTATTGTGGTTTAGGATGGGCAAATGCATTAAGAGGAAGTGAAAACTAGGACTTTACGTCAAAGTTCAATTAAACCATTTAGATAGTTTTAGATTTTGTGTCAATCTTAGGATTTATGATAAATATATTTTTAAATATATTTTTTCCAAGAAGACAAGGGTAAAACATACCTTTCTATAAAATTTGAGGATTTTGAGAGGTTTGTGAAATTTTTAGTATATTTTTGAAATTGGGTTCAAAATATGTTTTAAGCTAAAAATTGGTGTCAGCAAACTGATATCAGTGACCAGTCAACTGCTAACAGTGTTCATTGAATACAAAATATTTCTATGAGTTGAATTCAATGAGGAAAGTCGATTGGGGTCTATGGCAGTCAACTGATAAATTCTGAAATTATTTTTTAGCATTAGGAAATGACCAAAAAGAGTGATATATATGTATGTAATATTATGGGAGATTAATACATGATGTTTCTGGTCATTAAACGTCTAAGAGTTTAATAATTAAAATATTGTTGGAGCTCTTTTTGATGTATGAGGGGGAGAAATTTAGATTTAAGTGAGAAACCTAAATACCTTTGCAAGAAATTTTAACTCAAGAGGGAGCTTAGGTGAAGGGGAAGTCTAGGATTAGGTTCCATGATATATGCAAGAGTAGATTGCATATTTATTTGCATATTATTGCATTATTTATTTTCCTAACATAAATGGGTTGTGAAACATTAAAAAGGGAGAAATTGTTGGATCAATTGGTGTGACCCTAGGTTTTGATGTTTAGGTAAAGATTTAAGTTAGATTTATTGTTATATTTGATATGCACTTGTGAGTGTGCAGGATGAAGGTATAATATGGTGAAGTCCAAGTATATAGCCTTGGCGGTGTAAGTTAAAGTGTGACTTGGCATGGTGAAGTTCAAGTGTGTAGGCTTGGCATCATAAGTCCAAGTGTGATCTTGGCAAAGTTGAAAGTCCAAGTGTGTAGCCTTGGAAGTATAAGTCCAAGTGTGATATTAGCAAAGGTAAAAGTCCAAGTGGAGTCTTGGCAGTATAAGTCCAAGTGTGACTTGGCATGGTGAAGACCCGACAACAAGATCATGGCGTGAAGGAAGGGGAAACATCCAAGGGACGTGAGGCTGAATGAAGCTCTTGGAGGCAAGGTGTCAAGGATCGGGAAGTATCCGAGGGATGTGAGGCTGATGGAAGAGGCTAGAAGGCAAGGTCGAAGTTGTGCAGGGGGAGGATGAGTGCATGAGAGATTATACTCGGGGTAAAATCCTAGGTTTAGAGTTTATCAGTCAACTGATGACTTTACCAGTCAACTAGTGGGAGTCAACAGAGGGCTCTGTTAACTCAACTCATGTGGAGCAGTCGACTGGTCCAATAATCAGTCGACTAGTATCGAGCTATTGAGATATAATGGTCAAATTTTCACAGAGGTCGGTTGACTAGTATACTTACCGGTCAATTGGTAGGCGGAGTTTCCAAACCTATAACCTATATAACCAAGTCTTTGGAGCTTGATTATGCTTGACAAAACAAGAGTGGAAAACCCCTGTTAGTAGTCTACCTTGAGAGGTGATCCGTGTGTGGTGTATTGATCAAGGTTGTCCATGGTTTACTCCATGGAGAAGGAGTTCATGCTAGCCGGAGTTTTGGGGCTTGATCCATCAAAGGATCACAGGATCGCTCACCTTATAGACACATCGTGGAGTAGGACCTTTATCTCTAAACCACGTTAAACGAACGTGTTCTAGTTTGCTTGCTCTTCTTGTCTTTATATTAGCTTTCTACTTATTGTTTTGTTTTTCCGTTGCACTAACATTGTAGGAAGTTAACGATTTGGGGTGATAATCTATTCAACTCCCCTTCTAGCCAGTCCAAAGATCCTTAACAAAATATCCATAAAATCAGTATCTTTGTCAATCTAAAAATAGAGGACTTAATTTGTAATATTCTATTTTTAATGAAGTTATCTGCATATTGTGAATGTAGAGTTCATTCTCAATCTTGTTTAAATACTTGAAATACTCTTCTTTAGTTTATCAATCAAATCTTCATGATTTAATTGAAGAGTAAAATTGGTAAAAAAAATTAAGTAAAGCTCAAAGATTAGAGAAGAAAGCAATATCTTACAACTGACAACATTTTTCTAAGGGGTTTTATATTAAAAAGAGTAACAAACATGTGATACCAGTTCTAAATTTCACCTTTTCTCTTTCATGTTTGAGTAGCATTTGCTGCTGAAGAGCTTGGTTTTCTTCTAGCATACTTATTCTCCATGTTCGAATCTGTACTTTGGTTATGTTCTACTATGCTTATAATCAAGTTTTGGTTATGTACTACTACAAAACTAGAACAAAAGGAAAAAAAAATAGTACTGACATAAGGCAACTGTAATTTAAGGAAACACAAAGAAAACTATTGAACTCTCAATTGGATGATAAAACAAGAGGTAAAAAGCTATTACTTGGCAAAAAAAAAAAAATGAATGATAGGATTGAGACATTTAGTTTGACAAAATTTTGAATCTTTAACTTTCAAAAATTAGAAATTTAAGTTTGTTTATAGACCATAAATATCAACTATGGCAGAAAAATAACATACAAATTTTGGAATTTAATTACTAATGGTGCAAAAAATACTGATGGTAAATTTTAGTTTACTGTAATACCTATTTTCATTCTCCATGAATTTTGATGGAATAGATATTCCTATAGTTGATTCACCCGAATACTTATTCCATCATAATATCAATTCTTTATTTACTAGGAATAAAATAGGGATAGTAATCCCTGATATTATTCCTAGAAGTCCTATACCAAGCTGGTCAGAATTGCCATACTACCAACTCATCCACTGAATGCCTGAATTTGCAAATAATTTCCTACCCAAACCCTCATTCATTCCTTTGGACGAGCTACAATTAAAAGAATTTAACAAAATTGAGATTGGAAACAATTAAACTAAGACATTACAAAAGGTAAGCAAAACTAATATAACAAAAATTTCATCGAACATTTAATACGCAGGAAACTAATGAAGCAAAATATATGCAATTAAAGGAGGGAACGACAACTCCATCACAATTCAAGATTTAAAGTAAACAACCAACACAAGGAATCAAACCAATGCTGTTTGGATCCAACAATAGAGCTGCTGTCCCGAAATCACCAGAAGAAGGAAGTGTGTTGTGCTTGCTGTCAGAATTGCAAAGGATTGGAACTCAGGGAAGATGAAGACGCTGCTGTAAAGGTGGTCAACCATAGGAGAATGGAAGTATGATCTAGATGGGGCTTCTCTGGTGTCAAATCTGCCAACTAACAAGTTGAGCGGATGTAGGAGGCTGCATAATGAAGATGACACCGGCTGAAGCACTTCTCCCAATCAGGAGAAATCTATGTCCAGAGGAGATGATGGCTCCCAAATCCAGGAGCTTTGTGAGAGGGGCTAGTGGAGAGCCACGGATCCAATTTCTCCCACTAGGGATGGCCAGTGATAGTGATGAAGATGAGATCTGACGGGTGGAGAACTCTTCCAATCAGACAATAGCTACAGCAGTGATGCCTCTCTCGATCGGGAGAGGCTATGGAATGGAAGATGATCCTATTTGAAATCTGTGAAGACGTGTGTTGGCTCCGACGATCCTTGATGAAGATAACCTCCTGGAGATAGAAGAATCTCTCCACAATCCTACGGACAGCGAGACAAATCAACAAAGCATTAGTGACCTATGACCGAGGTGGGGATCCCTGGCTAGGTCCTCCGACGCTCAAGTCAGTTTCTCTCTCAAAGGTGGAAGAAGGGAAGAAGAATAGTAACTGAAGTGAAACAGAGTTTAGATGCTAGAACTTGCGTCCTTTACCAACGGAGAGGATCCTCCTTTTTATACTACCTCACGTGACCTCCGTAGTCGTGAAGTAGTTTCCGATTTGTTAGGGTTTGTTAGGAGATGAAGTCATCTTCTATACATCGTGTAATAATCGTTTAAGGAATCTTTTTTGTACCCCAGATGTATTTCTTTTGTCATTTATGACTTGTATTTATGATGAGGGCACGTCATTATAACTAAAGAAGCTTCTAGAAGATATTTCCCGCCAAATATAATATTTTCAGCCGGTTCTTTAAACCAGTCGCATATATAATAAGAATATCATCTGTTAGATGTCTCTCGTTCACTCGTTCAAGCTGGCCGTACATGTTAAGAATATCTCTTATTGGTCATGTCTCGATCGGTCGTTAAGGTTGGCTGCATATATGAGCTCATGGGTACCTACTTGTTAAAATCCATATATTAAAATAAGTGTCTTTATGCTCAGGCAGGCTTTGCCAGACCGGGTATATACGAGCATGTGGGTGCTCGCTTGATCTTCAATCAGCTGGTGATATGTTGAAACTACGCATAAGGCTAAGTGCCTTTATGCTCGGGCGAGCATAATATATGAGCACATGGGTGCTTGCTCGGCCTTCGGTCGGTCGGTAACATGCTAAGAATCATGCCTTTACGCTTGGGAGGGCTTTGCCTGATCGAGCATATATGAGCACGTGAGTGCTCACTCGGCTTTTGGTTGGCCGGTAATATACTAAAAGTCATACATGAGGTTAAGTGTCTTTACGCTCGGGCTGGTTCTACCCGGTCGAGCGTGTATGAGCACATGAATGCTCGCTCGGCCTTCGGTCAGCCGGTAACATGCTGAGAATCATGCCTTTATGCTCGGGCGAGTTTTGTCCAGCCGAGAACATATGAGCACATGGGTGCTCGCTCGGCCTTCGGTCAACCGGTGATATGTTGAAACTACGCATAAGGCTAGGTGCCTATATGCTGGGGCGGTCTTTGCCCGACCAAGCATATATGAGCACATGGGTGTTCGCTTGGCCTTCGGTCGGCCAGTAACATACTGGAAGCCATACATATGGCTGAGTACCTTTATGCTCGGGCGGGCTTTGCCCGGTCGAGCATATATGAGCATGTAAGTGCTCACTCAGCATTCGATCAACCGGTAATAAACTAGAAGTCATACATAAGGCTAAGTGCCTTTACGCTCCGGCGGGCTTTGCTCGGCCGAGCGTGTATGAGCACATGAATGCTCGCTCGGTCTTCGGTTAGCCAGTAACATGCTGAGAATCATATATAAGGCTAAATACTTTTATGCTCGAGCGAGTTTTTCCTGGCCGAGCATATATAAGCATGTGGGTGCTCGCTCGGCCTTCACTCGACCGGCTATATACATTTCCTATCTACCTAGACCCCTCCTTCACTCGCGAGGCCGACCTATCATAACTCATATCACTAGCCTCCCCTTTAATTCTAGTTGAAGGAGGTATAGCCGACTGACTAGACGTAACTCTACTTTTGCCCTTTTTCTAAACATTTCATACCTAGTACAGTGATCCCATGACACCCTTATCATATATCTTGTGACCAATTAAATAGAGGTGTGATCCTAACTTCTGCAACACCAACCTTTACCCTTTCTTGTTTCACTCTCTTCTAGATATATTATTGAGAATTATGGCTTCAAATCTTCCTCCTTAGGATCAACTATTGTCCGAGAAAGAAAAGTCTTTGGCGGAGGCATTACAAGCCTTAGATTTCCATCAATCGCACCAAATAGAGCTATAATTACATCTACTAGCAGCTCAATCTCAAGTTCGATTTAAAATGACTTTGAGGGACAAAGCTTATCTAGATTTAAAGCAAAAGGATGAGGAGTTAGATGATCTGAGAGCTCGACATACCTAAGAAATAACCGTTTTGACTAGGAAAGTTCATGTAGATGGTTTACTGATATCACAACAATAATAAGACTTGGACCAGCAGAAAGCTAAGGTTAATTTTTTGCAAACTGAATTAGATTAGGACAAATCAGAGCTAGCTTCTTTGCTACAAATCCAAGAGGGTGAATCACACAAGAGCAAGAGGACAAGACAAACATCTCTTCTCTGTCCAGGCTATCATTCTACCACACGCCATACTTGGGATGGGCAAAATAAT
Source organism: Zingiber officinale (assembly GCF_018446385.1). Lineage (NCBI taxonomy): Eukaryota > Viridiplantae > Streptophyta > Magnoliopsida > Zingiberales > Zingiberaceae > Zingiber > Zingiber officinale. Next base: position 23,577,763 of record NC_055989.1, read on the forward strand.
CTGGTAGCTCCAGGGAGCAAGACAAGTAGAAATTTATTTATCTATTATATCTGTTTATGGAAGATTCTCGAAAGTCTAAGAGTTATGATTGTATAATTACTAATGACAATATAAAGTTCTATGTTTATGTTTGGTTATGCTATTTACCTTGCCAAGTGTTTCTTGGTTCGTCCAAGCTTAATTTGGTTATCTATTTATGGAAGAACATCTTCTTGGCTTTAATCATCCTATCGCTTGAGATATTAGTTCACTATAACACATATCACTAACTAAACTTGAGTTTTCCCTTTGTTCGCCAAACTCGTTATTATTATTTATTTATTTATTATTATATTTACTATACTTTGAGATTCGCGTGGTTTTTCAAAATGATCTCATTGGTAATTGGTCCTTCAATGGAAAGAGAATGTTCGAAGATATGACGGTTCAATATATGATTCGATATGTTCTGTCTATCATAAATGTCTCTTCCTGGGCGAGCGCCACGTATCATTTTCCCCCTTTTTCTAAGCAACCCTTGGTACACTTTTTGTTCATGTCTTATCACACCTTCTTCTTAGCAGATCAATGGCTCTCCTCTGTCAAATCGATTTAATTTTATGGTGATCCTTATATTGCCCTAAAACCCTAAGTCTTTTTTAACTCTTTACTCTTCATCTTCCTCCAGTTACTCTTTGGCGATTCTTTTTTCTGACTTCCTTCAACAACCTGCACTTCTTCATCTTCCCTGGTCTTCTTCTGTGACTTTCTTTCCTTAAGGACTCAGCAAGTTGCTTATTCCTTGAGTGTTTCTATTTTTCACCATGGCTGAAGAATCTTTACTCCCTTGGTACGCTCAAATTCATTCTTCCTTTACCACTGCTGACCGAACTTCCATCTGTTCTCTCTATGAAATCCCTAAAGAATATCGTATTAGGCTCTCGCAACCTGACGCTCATCCCTATCTTCCTCCTAATGACTGTGTTACCTTTTTCAAAGATCAATTAGTTGTGGGTTTATTCTTTCCCATTCCTCCGGTCTTGATAGATATAAGTCAATATTTTGGTATTCTTTAACTACAATTTACCCTGAATGCTTTTAGATATCTATGTGGGTTGTAATCGTATTTCACCTCTTCAATATACCTCCTACTTCTCAAAATCTTTTCATATTTTATTATCCTAAAAAATCAAAGCCAGGAGTATTCCTCTTTCAATCTTGTCCGAAGATGGTGTTCTTTGAAAGAATGCCTTCATCCATCAAAGGTTAGAAATCACGTTTTTTCTTTGTTAAATTTCCTGGGCCCGTCGCATGGTCCACCAAGTGGCAATCTTCCTTTCCTTCTCTCTCTGACATAAGAGAGCTTCACCAACAACCAGTTTTTTCTAAATATTCTAGTAAATTACTAGGTTACCGCTTTCACATTCACCAATGGATACGCGGTATCTTCTATATCTTTTTGGCCTAAGCCCTGCTCAAAAGAGCCTATAATGTTCTTTTGGTAAGTTCCGACATTCTAACTATCCCTCCTTTTCTAACTAAAATACTCTTTTATTTTTTGCAGTGGATGCTATATTCAGAGCTTTGGTTGACAAGGAAATCCTCCTAGAAGAGGAGGAATTACTAGCTAAGGAACAAGAGCTCAGAGCAGAAATTAATATCGCATTAGCTCAAGCATCTGATGCTCCTTTACCTGAGTCTTCAACGTAACCCACGCTCGCTTCTAGTTCTCATTCCACTTCTGGGGGAGGCATATACAAGTTTACTTTTGGAGGACACCCCTTTGGAGTTACAAGAATAGGCACCAGAACCTACTCCCACAAGAAAATGCCCTGGCGGAGGCTAACATTAGTGCCCCTCCCCAAGAAGTGGGCTATCTCTACCTCTGAGGATATACCTACAAGGGATGTTCAACCCACTTCTCCTGAGCCCACTCTATCCTCTTTATACCCTATGCTTGCTTCTTCACCTATTCAACCACCAGAAGATCCTTCTCTTCCAGGTGCCAGCTTAGATCCTGAGTTCATGATGACTTTTCCAAAACTAATTTCTTTACCAACCTAAGGAAGTCAAGGTTCTCCTATTCTTTTCTTCTCTCCTCATTCACTTCATAGTTCTTTATCATCATCTTCCACATCTGCTCCTACCCTCCCAATATTATTGGGGGGGGGGGGGGGGGGTTCTTTAACTACAGTTTGGGCAGAAGCTTGTAAAGAACTTGAGAAGCTCATTTCTGCTGATTGGGCTGACAAGTTTTCTTTAGAAGAAACTAAGGTAACATGCCCTTCTTTCCTCTATTTTTTCATTAATGCATTCTAACAATAACTTTCTTTTCTGACAGTGGTGGATTATTAGTATATGTGTGGCCCGTCACCTATACAATTTGTCTCAAGAAGTTGCCAAGATGAGATAACAAACCTCTAGAGCATCTTCATTTCACGCTTCTAAAGAGTTAGTAGAGTTAACAAGCCAGTTATAAGACTCTCGAAAACTTCTTGAGGTAGAACTTGAAAATTCAAGTAAATGGGAAGCTTCTGCTGAGAATTTAGAATCTTAAGTTAAATCAGAGATCATCCTTCACATTGAATTAACATCCAAGGTGGATAAGTATACTATTGAGAATGTTTAATTGCCATCTCAGTTACAAGCGTTGAAGGATGCCCATACTTTAGAATTGGCTGCTAAAGATGCTGATTTGGAATCTAAAAACTCTAAACTAGACTCTACATTCATCCTTAACCACAGTTAAAGTAAAACTTTCCTCCAAATATTTTGAATTAAAAGCCTCTCAAGATGCTCCGACAGATTATAAGGTTGGTGAAGATGAACGATTTGAAAAGAGAAAAAGAATATTGCTAGAATCCCCTGAATTCAATACTCCTATTGCTACCTCAATTGGCAAAGCCTTCACCCTTAGAGCTGAGGGGGGTGTAAAGCAATTAAAGGAACAAAGGACACCTAGTTTCTGCCCCTCCAGCTAACTTCTTAGATCATCAGGAATTACTTAATGACATACCCCGATTTGTTCCCCAAATTGTTATAATTCTAGATTTAATTTTCAAAATATTTCTATAATGAAGAATACTTGTTAACTTTTGTCTTATTTCTTATCATGTTCTAGCTATTGGCACCCTCTGTTGAAGGGTTAAATTATTTTTAGGCTTAGCATTTATTTAAGTTTTATCATTCGCTCGAATTTATTTTATTGCCTTTAGGATTATCACATATTAATTTTCCTATAAGCAAATTATCCTTCTTTGATAACCATTTTTGTTTAGCTTCTTCAAACTGGGCAAGTTCACTTCTATGTTTAATTTCACCCGCACTTATCATTCGACCGAACTTAATATCCAACCGACCTTTGGTGACCGATCGAGTTTACTTCTATGTTTAAATTCAAACTTAATACTCGACCGACCTTTGGTGATCAATTGAGTTTACCTCTATGTTTAATTTCATTTGATCTTAATATTCGGCCGGCCTTTGGAGACCGGTAGAGTTTACTTCTGTATTTAATTTTATCCGAACTTAATATTCGGCCGACCTTTAATGACTGGTCGAGTTTATTTCCATATTTAATTTCATTTGAACTTAATACTCGACTAGCCTCTTATGACCGGTCGAGTTTATATACATATATTTTTAGCTTATTTTTGAACTCGGTCGGCCAGCAACGGCTGACCGAGTTTATAGTCCTAAAATTCGATCAACTAGTACCGACTGACCGAATTCATAATACAAGAAGTATATAATATTTAATATTCTAATATCTTGGGAATGCAACCTTTTGTATCGCCTACAAATACTATTTCCTTATTGGTGACACACGTGCCTATGACGTCTGGTATGTACCTATTTCATTATATCCGCCGCCTTATCAATCCATTCAATGGCTCCTCTTCAGTCCCGCTTTTCTTATCACCTTAATTTAACATTTCTACTTGAAACACCTTTTTCGATACCCTACCAAGGCTTTTAAAGAGAAAAGAGAGGAAAATCCCTAACACTTCGTCTTCTTCCTCTAGTTCGGGTATCTTTTGTTCTTCGCTTTCTACTAACTATTCTTGTTTTTCCTACTCCATCATGTTACAATGTCGATCTCTGAAGAGTGGTACACCCAATGTTCTTCAGAGTTTTCTGCATCAGAAGCCTATGAGCTTCAATGGAACTATAACTTCCCTACATACCTGACCATTCCTACCCCTAGGGATCGCCCTCATCTTCCTCCTCCAGAAAATATGGCGATTTTTTAGGAATAAGTTCTATGTAGTTTCAGATTTCCCATTCATCCTTTCTTTGTTGATGTTAGTAGATATTTTGACCTCCTCCTGAATCAACTCATCTCCCAATCATTCTCTATCATGTTTGGTTTTGTTGTCGTTTCCCATTTACTTGACTTTCCTTTATCTACTCGACTTTTCCATCACCTTTTCATCCTCGTCAAGTGGAAGATAGTGTTTTTAAGTTTCAATCACACCCTAAAACCACTCTATTCCATAGAATTCTCCCTCAAGGAGAATGGCGGGACAAGCTTTTCTTCATGCATCTTCCTTCTCTTCCATCGTACCCAATATAATGGCATCAGAATCTTTCCCCTATTCCTCAATTAGGCGATATCTTGGAAGATTCTATTCTTCATTCTTCTATGGGAAAATTAAAGGGTGAAATGTTTAACTTGCCTGTCCTAATCACCGAAGGCCTATTATTTACTTTTGGTCTTAGCACATCAGACACAACTTTGGATGTTTCCTTTGGTAAGATTATTCTCCTTACACATGTTTTGAACCATCATCATATTGTTCCTAACATGAATTTCTCTTTTCTTTAGCTGATGCTATCCTTCCTGCTTTTATGTACAAGAATACAGCCTTGACGAGGATGGCTTTAACTAGAATGGGCGAAGAATTGTTGAGGGATCGTCGTCTTAATCACCCCTCTTCTTCCCTTGGTTTATTACCTCCAACTGGGCAAACCCAGGAATCATCCAGTTCATCGGATCAGGAGGGTCCCTTCATTGTAAAGCATAAAAAGCCTCATACCTCATCCCCCTGTTCACTTTCGACTACCATAGCTACTTTTGAACAAGTCCCTATTATTCCTTCCAAAATCTCCCACTTTAGAGGTAAAGAACTCGCTTCTCCTACAAATGTTCATTCCAATTTTACATTAACTATGATGAGACCAGGACTTCTTATTCCTATGTCTCTTGTAATTCCTCCAGTTGTTCCTTTACCAGAGGAAGTACCAACTACTCCTAAGGATCCATTGCCCCTTCTTTTAGCTTTACCTTCTTCTTCCACCAAGACCCGTGCCAAAAGAACTCCTTACAGGAGATCAATTACCTCTGGGCCTATTATAACACCTACTGAATAGGATCCTTCATTAGCAAGCCTCTCATCTCCTGACCCATCTTCACAGGCTTCTGAACTTCCTTCTTCTTCTTCTTCTTCACCATTTACAGCTGTAGGGGATCGGTGGCCGGCTTGAAGAGGGGTTGGATAGACGACACCCCCAAATCGATTGCTTCCTACACTATGTTAGCTTGCGCAGTGGAATAATACAAATAAAACAAACAAGCTAAATACTAAAGGAAAGAACAAGAAAACAAACCACTAACACGTTCGTTTACGTGGTTCGGAGATAACTTGCTCCTACTCCACGGCGTGTCCATAAGGTGGACGATTCCTCAATCCGTCGGTGGATTAGTCCCCGGCAAACTTCGGCTAGCTCAACCTCCTTGTGGGTGGAGAAACCTCACCACAACTCCAACTAAGACCTCTTGGCACACAAAGATCTCTTGAGCACAAAAGACTACTAATTAGACTCTAACCAAGTCCAATTTTGTCAACTATAACCAAGCTCCCAAGGCTTGGTTATATATGTCACGGGTTGGAAACCCCGCCTTCCAGTCGACTGCCAAAACATGCAGTCGACTATCCTCTGTAGAAATTCAACTGTTACATCCCAACGGCTCGATACCAGTCGACTGCTAAAACTAGCAGTCGACTGCTCCACATTGATCGAACGAATAGAAGCATTCTGTTCACTCCTAGTCGACTGCACCAGTCGATTGCTAAAATATGTAGTCGACTACTACAGTAACGCTACAGTACTGCTACAATAACACTATAGTAAACTCTAAAACTAGGATTTTACTCCGAGTACAATCTCTCGTGCACTCGTACCCTCACCCTTATGACTCACTTGACGCTTCTTTGTAGGCTTGATCTCTTGCCTTCAAGCCTACTTCCTTTGGCTCTCGTCTTTCGGATGCATTCAAGCCTGCGACTCATCCCCAATGTCATCCTTCGCGTATGCCTCGAAGTCGCTTCCCTTGGCCCTTGTCCTCGCTGCCTTGTCCACGATCCCTCGGATGCTCCATCCTTCACCGGACCCGAAGCCATCAACCTGAGTCACATGTGTATCCTGCAAACCTGCATAACTCAAATACATATATCAAATACCAGGGTGAACCTAACTTAAACCCTTTGCCCAAACACCAACACATGGTCGTACAGACCATTGAGATTGCTCCAACAACAGCTTCCACCAGCTCCTCCATCCTCTTTAAACAATCCCATAGACTACCTTCCCAGCTTGGTCAAATTTCTACCCTGCCTCATATGAACTACTTCAGCTAAAGGGGTCACTAGGTGAATTCTGGTTACAATCTTAGGCACATATGAAAATAAGCACCCTATCTGAACGTGCCGACGACCACAGTCGCCAAGCTACTACAGTAAGTTTTTAATCATAACTTCATTATTTCGTAACTACCTAATATAACTATGCTATTATTCTATCCAATTCTATGCTTCAAGCCTACATTTGGATAAGGTGGTTGTAGATTTGATGAGAACTAATCAAACTTTAAAAGACAAAGTGGAGGAATTACAAGCTTCTTTCAACCTCCCTAACAATGAACTTATTCAGCTAGGGGACAAGTTGAAGTCACAAACTAAGTTTACTGCTAGCTTAGAAAAATCTTTACAAGATAACCGCCAATTGCTACAATCTAGAGAAGAAGAAAAGAAAAATATAGAGTTATAATTACAAGGGCTTAATTCTACGCTTAATGTTGAAAAGGCCTTAAATATAAAACTCTCTCAGATGTTGCTTACAAAACTACTCTGCTAAACCAGCTGGAGGAATCACATAGTTCGGGGTCCCCTGAGTTAGCCCTAGAGTTGGCTTCTAAAGACTTTGCCTTGTTTCAACAACAAGAAAGATTGCGAGTCCAAGATTTACAAATAAGCTCACTTTTAAAAGAACTAGAGGAGGCTAAAGTAGAGAAAGCTACTTTATAGGGGGGAAAAGATAACCTACAATCTGAGATTCAAGCATATAAGGCAGACGAGGAAGAGCGCTAGCAAAGTAGGCACATATCTTATTTAAATTCTCTCGAGTTTGGAAATGAGTATGCTAGGCGCATTGTAGGAAACTCTCACCCACTCTGTTGAAAGAGTAGTCCAAAAACTAAGAGAGGGGGGTTGCCTATCTGAAGAACCTCTTCCCCTATTTATAGAACTTCCAGGAACTTCCAAAAGACCTCTTAAGTAAATTTGAGTAAACTTGGGATCCTGTATCTATAACTTTTCATAATTTCATAACTACTGTATACTACCTATTGTTTATAAAATGTTAATAAAACATCACAATTACCCGTGTCTTCTTGTGTGATTTCCCTGTCTTCATAACCATCCCAAATGTTTATATAAGCAAACTTTTTCGATATACTCGCTAGATGTAGAGAAATTCCATAAAGAAATAATACTCGAAGGAAGTAGCCCTCATAATCATTTTTTGAGTGATATAATGTTGAATGAACATTTTCTGATGATCTCTAGATTTGTATGATAAGTTAAATACCTTGCTTATATATGAAGAATTCCTAACCTATATGATGGACTAGTCGGATCTATATACATGGGCGAGATTAAACATCTATAATATGAATTCTCCTTTGGGCTTTACCTGACGACTGCATGAGGGACCGGTCGAATTTGTATGCCCAGGGGAGATTAAACATCTGACTGCATGAGGGAACAGTTCGATTTGTATACCCGGGCGAGATTAAACATCTACAATATAAATGCTCCTTTGGGATTTACTCGACTACACGAGGGATCGGTCGGATTTGTATGCCCGGGCAAGATTAAACATCTGCATAACAAATAATGTTGATGCTAAAACCCATGGTTGCTCTTAGGGAAGGCTTAAAGTCTCCGGTTCCCCTTTAGGAAGCATGTCTAGTCTCACCTTAAGGTCCCTGATTGACTATTCAATAGTTTAAAGTCTTTGATTCCCCTTAAGGAAGTCTGGCCGGTCATTCCTTAAGGTCCCCGATCGATTGTTCAATGGTTTAAAGTCTCTGGTTACCCTTAAGGAAGCCTGACCAGTCACTCCTTAAGGTCCCCGATCGATTGTATGGTGTAAAGTCTCCGATTCCCCTTAAGAAAGTATGGCTCGCCACTCTTTAAGGTCCCTCATCCACTGTTCAATGGTTTAAAGTCTCGAGTTCCCCTTAACGAAGCCTGGCCGGTCATTTCTTAAGGTCCCCGATTGACTGTTCAATGGTTTAAAGTCTCTGGTTCCCCTTTAAGGAAGCCTGTCCAGTTACTCTTTAAGGTCCTCGATCGACTGTTCAATGGTTTAAAGTCTCCAGTTCCCCTTAAGGAAGCCTGACCGATCACTCTTTAAGATCCCCAATCGACTATTATGGTTTAAAGTCTCCGGTTCCACTTAAGGAAGCCTGACCGGTCACTCCTTAAGGTCCCCGATCGACTGTTTAATGGTTTAAAGTCTATGGTTCCCTTTAAGGAAGTCTGGCCGGTCACTTCTTAAGGTCCCCAATCGACTGTTATAGTTTAAAGTCTCCGGTTCCCCTTAAAGAAGTCTGACCGATCACTCCTAAAGGTCCCCAATCGGCTATTCAATGTTTAAAGTCTCTGGTTCTCCTTAAGGAAGCCTAGACGGTCACTCCTTAAGGTCTCTAAATGATTGTTCAATGGTTTAAAGTCTTTGATTCCCCTTAAGGAAGCTTGGACAGTCACTCCTTAAGATCTGCGATTGAATGCTCAATGGTTTTAAGTCTCCAGTTCCCCTTTATGAAGTCTGGTCAGTTACTCCTTAAGGTCCTCGATCGACTGTTATGGTTTAAAGTCTTCGATTTCCCCTAAGAAAGTCTGGCCGGTCACTCCTTAAGGTCCCCAATCGACTGTATGGAGGTTTAAAGGAGTATATGACCCCTCCCAAATAATATTGCCTGCACTTTTTTTGTTATTCATATCAATAGTGTTTGTACAAAATACATAAATGACTTACAGGCATATTTGTTAAGTCACTCCAAGGTCGTTTGAGTTTTCTCCCTTCTTTATCTTGGAGGTAATAGGAGCCCGATACAAGTTTCTGTACAATTTTATAAGGTCCCCTCCATTGCGGTTCCAGCTTGTTAACATCTCCAACAGGATTGATGCGCTTTCATACAAGATCACCTACCTAAAAGAACCTTGGAATAACTCTTTTGTTATAATTCTGACTCATCCTTTGATGATATGAAATGAGCCAGGTTGCCGCTCTGTCCCATGCTTCCTCTATTAAGTCAAGTTTCATGAGGCGTCAATCCACATTACTATCATCATAAAGCCTTCTTCAATTAGATTCTATGCCAACTTCAATCAGGATCATTGCCTTGTTAGTTAGAGCCCTAGAGCCAATCATATGATGATTGTTGTATGGACTCGATGTATCATATTCCTAATATACTTATAAAGGCATTTCTTTATGGTTATTATACTTACTTGTATTGGTGCCAAATAACTAAGTATAATAGTGTCATTGAGTAGAAGGTTCTTATATATATCAATCGATTGATTGAATCGATAGTGAGATAATATAGAGAACACTACTCTTAATCATTCCTAGTCAAGTATTAACATTCAGGGATAATGTTAATACGACGAGACTAGCATGTAGGTCAACTAGATGACTCGATCTCATAAGTCAAGGATATAGAGATATCAAGTTGACACATGGGTATGCATTGAAGAATGTATACTGAATGACCCGCCATGAGAAAGTATCATGGATCATTATATGAGTGTCATATACTTTCTCATGTGACTATTAATATGACTATCAGTCCTTGGACCTGAAGTCACCATGATTCCCTACATAAGGAGTTACATACTTTGACTTCGTCAAACATCACCCGTAACTGGGTGGACTATAAAGGCGATTATTGGGTATGTAACAAATTATGTGGAGAGATGTGAGTGATATAGATGGGATCTATCCCTCCTAGATGAAGGGAGTGACATCATTATTCTTGATAGAGTAAGACCACTAAGTGCATGGTCATGCCCAAATGAGCTCAATATTAGATATTGAGCTCATTTGATTAGAGTGAGTCTACTTGGAGTTCAAGATTTAGATTGATTAGAGGATGACACGGTCTATGCCTCAAATTGATCAATCTAGATGTCAAGGATAGAAGGACATTATCATATATTGTGAAGAGTCACAATTATTAGTCACAAGGTGATGTTGAATCTCAACATTCTTGTAACTTGGGTAACAGTGATGTATTGCTAGATGCCGCTCATTGTTTATGTTTCTAAATAAGATTTAGAAACATTGCCAACATTACAAGAACCTATTGGGTCACACACAAAGAACAAGTGGATGGAGATTAGGTTCATATGATGAATCAATTGGATTAGGTTCATATGATGAACCAAAATTGGATTAAGAGTAATCCAAATTAGACTTATTGAGTTAGACTCAATTGAATTCGATTGTTGAATGAGTCTAAGTTAGAGTTGATTCTTTGAGTCAATTTATATTAATGAATTGAGATTCATTAAATTGAAATTGACTTGAATCAAAGATTGGATTTAACTCAATAAGGAATATGTGTGGTCAAGTTTGACTTGACCATATGGGAAGTTGAAACATCAAGTTTGACTTGACTAAATGCCACTTCATGAAGGATGACTCATCCTACATGGCATGGGCAACAAATACATTCTTGCCACATCATCTCCACATCATCAAGGGAGAGCAAGAGGCATGGAATGTCAAGAGTCATAGACCCTTGGCATTTCATGTGTGGCCGGCCATATAAATGCAAGATTCATTGACATTGAATGTAATTTGTAGTTGCATCTTCTTCCTTGGTTTTTATTCTTCCTCCTTCTCTTGAGTTGGCCGTGAGTTCCAAAGCAAGGTGAAGGTGAGTTTAGTTCCAAGAAAATAGGGTGGAGTGAAAGTCACAAGGAGGGTACTCAGAGGAGTGTATGAAAGTCATTGCTTCTTCTTACTTTCTCTCCTTTTTCTTACCTTTTCAATCCTACCCGAGAGCCCTGGGGAGTGCTAGCACACTTGTGGTGTTCTCTTCTCCATCTAGAGTGGTTTGAGAATCACTTCTTGTTCATGTGGATACTACTAGCGGTGTGTACGCTTGAACACACTTGAGATCCGAAGAACCTTGGACGAGCGGGATTTGCGAAGGGCTTCGCTTCAAAGGTATACTAACTTTCTTGTAGATCTAGTGTAGATCTAGGATAGGAAACATGTACATGTAAATTTTTATATATCTTTGCACGGATCCGTGGCAAGACTTCTGGGTTTCCGCAACGCAAAAAGTGATTTTTGCGGCCTGAAAGTCCCAACAGTGGTATTAGAGTTACGTGCGAAGCGTATACATGTTTCGTTTGTATTTTTATGAAAAATATCATATCTATAAGTTTTTGTAAGTTTACTATTTTTGTGTATTTTATGAGTATTTTTCTCGTAGAGGCGAAGCAACAAGTGCTTGGACACTTGTAGGCTTCGACTACCGAGAAAAAGCTTCTGAAACGGCAAGGTCTCGCCCAAATTATTTTGGGACAGCGGCTTAAAGCGCTGTAAGATCGTAATAGGACACTCGTGAGACTCATTTCACGAGAAGGGGTGCTGTCCCTAACCCCGCAAGGGACATTGTCCCGCGATCGTGCCCGAAAATCGCTAAACAGGACCACCGTGAAGTTGCGACTCATAAAATCATAAAAATAGTAGTAAAATTATAGAAATTTATATATAATACATAATTTATAATTATTTATGATTTTGTGATGGTCATGGCCCCAAAACCCCAATTTGATTGGACAAAATGTGTTGTAATTCATAATATGGCCTGTGCGCTATTTTTGTGTGATTGTGCGTGTTGTATTTCTTATATGCGACCTGTGCGTCGTACCTCTCTTTTATATTTCCTGTTGTAAATAGTTTTAGACTCGAATGTAACTCGAGTTTCATATTTGTAATGTACAAAATGAAGCGGTGGAAGGTCCACTCGAGACGGAGTTATGAGGAGGGTGCAAGCAACACATGGCGGTCAAAGGGAGGAGCTTGAAGAAGCTGTTGACTCTAGGTTGACCGTCCGATCTTCTCATTGGCTTGAGAAGATCGTAGTAGGGCCATGACCTAATCAAAAATTTAATTAATTGTTTGTGTGTATGTGATGCATGCTAGAGTAGAGTAATTAATTAGTGCCTTAACGATTAGATTAGATCTTAATCGCGTATATGATACATCTTAACGATTAGATCTTAATCACGTATATGATACACATTAATAATTAGATTAGATCTTAATCGCGTCAACTCGAAATGCCTACCACGTTTTGATACCCATCACTACCTCGATCACATGTTGTTGTTGAATCTGCCAAAGCAGAGCAACGCATATTATCTTGGTAGGGTGCGGAGGGACAATCTTGGTCCTGCCTATCAAAGCTTGGGTGAGTATAAACTCAATTAGATTGAGTAAAACTAGTTAACTCAATTGGATCGGGATTAACTATAGGCATTTTTCCAATGGTTGGAAGATAGGTCAAAATCACATTTATATTAACTCTTAGGCGATTTAGCCAAAGCTAACTCAAGTTTTAATATACATGCGGATCTTGATCCTATAAACAAGAGTTGCATAGAGATGTAATTAGTAATTAGTTACCTACCGATCATACTAAGTCTTAGGCGATTTATCCAAAGCTAACTCAAGGCGTAGTATGATGTGGATCTTGTCTCGTAAGAATTATAGCTAGTTGGTTAGAATCTAGTGAGTATGGTTTGGCCACATCCATGTCTCGATTCTATAAAAGTTCTATAATTCAGTGGGAGTATCATTTAATTAAAGGCCTAATTAAATGATTAGTGGAATATGATATTTATTTTCTGCATTATTTCTGTTGTAGATTGTCATATCGACAAACATGAACACCTTCTCCCTGCGTTCTGTCCTTGACAAGGACAAGCTCAATGGAGCTAATTTCCTATACTGGTACAGGAATCTGAGAATCGTTCTCACACAAGAACGAAAATTGTACGTCCTGGAGCAGCCCATTCCCGAGGCACCTCCTGCCACTGCCACGCGAGCTGATCGAGATGCTTACAAGAAGCATCAAGATGACGCATTGGATGTGTCATGCCTCATGCTCGCAACCATAAACTCTGAGCTTCAGAAGCAACACGAGTTGATGGGTGCTTATGATATGGTTGAACATCTTCGTCAACTATATCAAGGACAAGCAGGGCACTGGAAGAGGAACTGCAAAGAATAGCTGAAATATCTTAGGAAGAAGAGAAATAAGATTTTTACTTCAGGTATACATGTTATAGAAGTCAATCTCTCTATTTCTTCATCGTGGGTATTAGATACCGGATGTTCTTCTCACATTTGTACTAATGTACAGGCGCTGAGAAATAGCAGGGCATTAACGAAGGGTGAGGTAGACCTATGAGTAGGCAATGGAGCACAGGTTGTTGCTGTTGCTGTAGGAACTTACTTTCTATCTCTGCCCTCTGGGCTTGTACTAGAATTAGATAAATGTTGTTTTGTGCCTGCTCTTACTAAGAACATTATTTCAGTTTTTTGTTTGGACAAGAAAGGCTTTTCGTTTATCATAAAGAACAAATGTTGTTCCGTCTATTTAAATGATATGTTCTATTGTAGTGCACCTCTGATGAACGGACTCTATATTCTAGAATTAGAGAACCCCATCTATAACATAAATACCAAAAAGTTCAAATCAAATGAAATAAACCAAACCTATCTTTGGCATTGTCGCTTAGGTCATATAAATGACAAATGCTTATCCCAGCTCCATAAAGATGGTTTGCTGGACTCATTTGATTTTGAATCATATGAGACATACGAGTCATGCCTACTGGGCAAGATGACCAAGACTCCCTTTAGTGGACACAGCGAGAGAGCGACCAACTTGTTAGGACTTATACATAGTGATGTATGTGGCCCTTTCAATGTCGCTCCCAGAGGTGGTTATAGGTACTTCATTACCTTTACTGATGACTTCAGTAGATATGGTTATATGTATTTGATGACACATAAGTCAGAATCCTTTGAAAAGTTCAAAGTATTCAAGAATGAATTACAAAACCAGCTTGGCAAGAGTATTAAGATACTTCGATCAGATCGAGGTGGAGAATACCTTAGCCATGTGTTTCATGACTATCTAGCTAAGTGTGAGATTCTATCCCAACTCACTCCTCCTGGAATACCACAGTAGAATGGTGTCTCCGAAAGGAAAAATCGTACCCTATTAGATATGGTGCGATCTATGATGAGTCACACAGATCTTCGTATATCTCTTTGGAGCTATACTCTAGACACAGCAGCCTTCATACTTAACCGTGTTCCATCCAAGGCTGTGATAAAGGCACCATATAGAATATGGACTGGGAGAGATGCCCAGGTGTCTTTTATAAGGATTTAGGGTCATGAGACTTACGTTCGACGTCAAGTCTCAGACAAACTGGGACCCAAATCCGATAAGTGCTATTTTATAGGATATCCCAAGGAAACGAAGGAATATTACTTCTACATTCCCAGTCAACACAAAGTAGTTGTGGCTAAGACTGGGTATTTCTAGAAAGGGACTTTGTTTCTAGAAAAACTAGTGGGAGTACGTTTAATCTTGAAGAAGTTCAGGATATGGACAATAGCACTGAAGCCTTGATGGAAGTTGAACTGGAACCACAAAGTGTTGTGGATAATGAGATTGTTCCACAAGGAGTTAAGGAACAAATACCAATTCAAGTAGACATACCTCTTCGCAGGTCTGATAGGGCACGTCGTCAGCCTGAGAGATACTCATTTCTCTTGTCTGACCATGATGACGTTATGCTCGTTGAGAATGAGCCTACCTCCTATCAGGAAGCTGTGATGAGACCAAATTATGAGAAATGGCTAGAGGCCATGAGATCTGAGATGGAATCCATGTACACCAACCATGTATGAACTTTGGTTGATCCACCTGAAGGGATCAAACCCATTGGGTGTGAGTGGGTCTTTAAAAGAAAGACTGACATGGATGGACTTATATATAAGGGGCGTATGGTAGCTAAAGGTTTCAAGCAAATTCATGGTATTGACTATGATGAAACTTTTTCTCCAATAGCGATGTTTAAGTGCATTCGGATCATGCTTGCTATTGCAGCATACCACGATTATGAGATCTGGTAGATGGATGTCAAAACCGCGTTTTTGAATGGAAACTTACTCAAGGATGTGAACATGACACAACCTAAGGGTTTTGTAGATCCACAGCATACTGGCAGAGTATGCAAGCTGCATAAGTCCATTTATGGGCTAAAGCAAGCTTCTCGGAGCTGGAATCTTCGATTCGATGATGCAATCAAATAGTTTGGTTTCATCAAGAATGAAGATGAACCCTGTGTCTACAAGAAGGTTGTTGGGAACACAGTTGTCTTCCTTGTATTGTATGTGGATGACATACTACTCATTGGAAATGACATCCCTTTGCTGCAGTCTGTAAAGACTTGGCTAGGGAATTGTTTCTCAACGAAGGACTTAGGTGAAGCAGCCTGCATTCTAGGCATAAAGATCTATAGAGATAGATCTAAGAGATTGCTTGGCTTAAGTCAGAGTACATATGCTGACAAGATATTACTACGGTTTGTCATGTAGAATTCCAAGAAAGGATTTTTGTCGATGTCACAAGGTGTGAGTCTTTCGAAGACTCAAAGTCCCTCTTCTAGAGAGGAGAGAGACCGCATGGATAAAATTCCTTATGCTTCAGCTATAGGATCTATCATATACGTCATGCTATGTACTCGTCCTGATGTTTCGTATGCTTTGAGCATGACGAGCAGATACCAGTCAAATCCAGGTGAGTGTCACTTGATAGCGGTCAAGAATATTCTTAAGTACTTGAGAAGGACTAAAGAATATTTCTTGATATATGGAGGCGATGATGAGCTAGCTGTAAAGGGTTACAGTGATGTCAGCTTCCAAACTGACCAGGATGACTATAGATCGCAGTCTGGGTTCGTGTTTTGCTTGAATGGTGGTGTTGTGAGCTGGAAGAGTTCGAAGTAGGACACAGTTGCTGATTCTACAACAGAGGCCGAGTATATTGCTGCATCAGAAGCAGCAAAGGAGGTAGTTTGGATCCGTAAGTTCATTACTGAGCTTGGGGTGGTTCCTAGCATTGCAGATCCTATTGAGCTCTATTGTGACAGCAATGGAGCAATTGCGCAGGCTAAGGAACCTCGCTCACACCAGCGGACCAAACACATACTACGACGCTTCCATCTCATTCGAGAGATCATCGATAGAGGAGATGTGAAGATTTGCAGAGTACCCACAGAGGCTAACGTCGCTGATCCCTTGACCAAGGCTTTGGCACAGAGAAAACATGATGGTCACACTAGGTCATTGGGTATTAGACCCTACACTGATTGATACTAGTGCTAGTGGGAGATTGTTAGTTAGAGCCCTAGAGCCAATCATATTATGATTGTTGTATGGACTCGATGTATCATATTCCTAAAATACTTATAAAGACATTTCTTTATGGTTATTATACTTACTTGTATTGGTGCCAAATAACTAAGTATAATAGCGTCCTTGAGTAGAAGGTTCTTATCTATATCAATCGATTGGTTGAATCGATAGTGAGATGATATAGAGAACACTACTCTTAATTATTTCTAGTCAAGTATTAACATTCAGGGACAATGTTAATGCAACGAGACTAGCATGTAGGTCAACTCGATGACTTGATCTCACAAGTCATGGATATAGAGATATCAAGTTGACACATGGGTATGCATTGGAGAATGTATACTGAATGACCCGCCATGAGAAAGTATCATGGATCATTATATGAGTGTCATATACTTTCTCATGTGACTATTAGTATGACTATCGATCCTTGGACCTGAAGTCACCATGGTTCCCTACATAAGGAGTTACATACTTTGACTTCGTCAAACATCACCCGTAACTGGGTGAACTATAAAGGCGATTACTGGGTATGTAAAAAATTATGTGGAGAGATGTGAGTGATATAGATGGGATCTATCTCTCCTATATGACGGGAGTGACATCATTATTCTTGATAGAGTGAGACCACTAAGTGCATGGCTATGCCTAAATGAGACAATATGAGATATTGAGCTCATTTGATTAGAGTGAGTCTACTTGGAGTTCAAGATTTAGATTGATTAGAGGATGACACGGTCTATGCCTCAAATTGATCAATCTAGATGTCAAAGATAGAAGGACATTATCATATATTGTGAAGAGTCATAATTAGTAGTCACAAGGTGATGTTGAATCTCAACATTCTTGTAATTTGGGTAACAATGATGTATTGCTAGATGTCACTCATTGTTTATGTTTCTAAATAAGATTTAGAAACATTGCCAACGTTTCAAGAACCTATTGGGTCACACACAAAGAACAATTGGATGGAGATTAGGTTCATATGATGAACCAATTAGATTAGGTTCATATGATGAACCAAAATTGGATTAAGAGTAATCCAAATTAGACATTGAGTTAGACTCAATTGGATTCCATTGTTGAATGAGTCTAATTTAGAGTTGATTCATTGAGTCAATTTATATTAATGAATTGAGATTCATTAAATTGAAATTGAGTTGAAGCAAAGATTGGATTTAACTCAACAAGTAAGATGTGTGGTCAAGTTTGACTTGACCAAATGGGAAGTTGAAACATCAAGTTTGACTTGACTAAATGCCACTTCATGAAGGATGACTCATCCTACATGGCATGGGCAACAAATACATTCTTGCCACATCATCTCCACATCATCAAGGGAGAGCAAGAGGCATGGAATGTCAAGAGTCATAGACCCTTAGCATTCCATGTGTGGTCGGCCATATGAATGCAAGATTCATTGACATTGAATGTAATTTGTAGTTGCATCTTCTTCCTCCTTCTCTTGAGTTGGCCGTGAGTTCCAAAGCAAGGTGAAGGTGAGTTTAGTTCCAAGAAAATAAGGTGGAGTGAAAGTCACAAGGAGGGTACTTAGAGGAGTGTATAAAAGTCATTGCTTCTTCTTACTTTCTCTCCTTTTTCTTACCTTTTCAATCCTACCCGAGAGCCCTGGGGAGTGCAAGCACACTTGTGGTATTCTCTTCTCCATCTAGAGTGGTTTGAGAATCACTTCTTGTTCGTGTGGATACTACTAGAAGTGTGTATGCTTGAACACACTTGAGATCTTAAGAACCTTGGACGAGCGGGATTTGCGAAGGGCTTCGCTTCAAAGGTATGCTCACTTTCTTGTAGATCTAGTGTAGATCTAGGATAGGAAACATGTACATGTAAATTTTTATATATCTTCGCACGGATCCGTGGCAAGACTTCGGGGTTTCCGCAACGCAAAAAGTGATTTTTGCAGCCCGAAAGTCCCAACATGCCTCACCCCCATAGACTAGGTGAAAAGGAGTAATTCCTGTGACTTCTTGGGTAGTGGTACAATATACCCACAATACACTGTGTAATTCTTCTACCCAACTACCACCATCGTGATCTAATTTAGTTTTGAGTCCTCTGATAATTTCCCTATTTATTACTTTTGCTTGTCCATTACTCTGTGGATACGTTACAGAGATAAAAGGCTTGTGTGATGTCATAATCAGAACACCATTTTTTTAATTTTCCTACCCTGAAATTACCTTCCATTTTATATAGACTACCAAATCTTCAAACAATATACTGCCATAGAAATTTAATAACTACATGTTCGGTAATTCTAGTCAATTGGTTCTGCTTCTATCCATTTAGAAAAATAATCAACAGCTACTAATAAAAATCTCCTCGGAGCAGGTGTAAGAGGGAAAGACCCAACTATATCCATGACCCATTGATAAAAAGGACAAGGTACTATAGAAGTCTTCAATAATTTAGTAGGATGATGAGGAATATTTGATATTTCTGACAAGATAAACAGGTTCTCACAAGTTGAGTAACATCTGCTTGTAAAGCATGCCAAAAATATTCAGCTAATAATATCTTTCTAGCAAGAGATCGACCTTCCGTATGGCTACCACAAGAACCTTGATGCACTTCTTGCAGGATATATTGTTTGTCATCTGATCCAACACATTTGAGTAGAGGACTAGAGAATGCCCTTTTATATAGATGATCTCCAATCATAGTATATTGGTTTGCCCTTTTCTTGAATACCCTGTCTCGTTTCACATCAATGGGTAGAATTCCTTGTCGTAAAAATAGAATGATAGGTGTTCTCCAATCACCCTGAATTTCTAGATTAGCCTGTTGCTCAATACAAGATACTAATAATGTTTTCTCTACTGGTCTATCCAAACTCCAAGGTATAATGGCAAAAGCTAGTTTAGCTAATTCATATGCTGCCTGATTGTCTATTCGAGGAATTTTCTTTACACTTACTTTATGAAATTCAGCTTTCAATATGTCAAATGCCTCTGCATATAGCTTGAGTTTTTCATTGCTAATTCTAAAGTTGTCCATCAATTGTCGTACTACTAATTGAGAATCAGAATGAATTACCACACGAGCAGCTCCCACGTGCTTAGCAGCCTACAAGCCTGCTATCAATGCTTCATATTCAGCCCTCATTGTTGGTGCCTCTATAATTCAATCTGACAGATAACTGTATTCGATCTTCCTAGGGAGATATAAGTAAAATTTCTACTCCACTACCTTGTCGAGTAGAAGATCTATCCACATAGAAGATCCAAGTTTCCTCTGTTTCTAGGCTTGGTCTTTCTGTTATGAAATCCGCCAAAACTTCAGCTTTGATGGTCGCCCAAGGCTGATACTGTATATCATATTCACTAAGATCAGCCGTCCACTTGATCAATCTTCTAAATGCTTTTGGGTTAATGAGTACCCGACCGAGAGTGCTGTTAGTCAATATTATAATTGGGTATGACAGAAAATAAGGACGTAATCTCTGAGTCGTTAAAACCAATCCATAAGCCAACTTCTTGAGTGTCGTATATCGGCACTCTGCTCCTTTTAATAAATAGCTCAAAAAATACACAAGCAACTATTCTTTTTCTTCCTGCCTTACTAATATAGAACCAACAGCATGATCGTTGGCTAATAAGTACATCCACAAAGTCTCTCCTACTACTGGTTTAGCTAATATAGGGTGAGTAGACAAATATTCTTTCAGCTCCTCAAACACCTTGCTGCAATCCTCATCCCATTGAAATTTAGTTGCTCGTCATAGTATTTTGAAGAAGGGAAGACTCCGATCGACCGATCGAGAGATGAAATGGGACAGGGCGGTAATCCTCCTTGTCAATCTTTGGGCCTCCTTTAGGTTCTTTGGGGGAGCCATGTCTTGTAACGCTTTCACTTTGCTAGGGTTGGCTTCTATTTCCCGCTCGATCACCATGTATCCCAAGAACTTCCTACTCTTGGCCTCAAATAAACACTTGTTGGGATTGAGCATGATCCCGTACCTCCTCAGGGTCCTACAAGTTTCTTCAATATCAGCATATAAACTAAAAGTCTGTATAGATTTAATAAGAATATCATCCACATAAACTTCCATGTTCCTTCCGATCTACTTTTGAAAGACTTTGTTCATAATCCACTGATAAGTAGCTCTTGCATTCTTTAAACCAAAAGGCATAACATTGTAACAATAAGTACCCTCAACGGTTATAAAGCTAATCTTTTCCTGATCTGCCTTAGTGAGTGGAATTTGATGATACCCTTGATAGGCGTTCATCATACTAATGAATTCAATCTAGCTGTAGAATCCACCACTTGATCTATACGAGGCAGAGGAGAATAATCCTTTGGACAAGCCTTGTTGAGGTCCCTGAAATCAATACATACTCACCACTTATTACCAGGCTTAGAAACAAAGACCACATTAGCCAACCATCTTGGAAATTGTACTTCCTAAATATATCCAGCCTCCAGTAATTTATCCACTTCTTCCTTGATAATTTTGTTTTGATCGGCTCCGAAGTCCCTTTTCTTTTGCTTGACTAGGAAGGCATCTGAATATACATGAAGAGTGTGTTGGAGTGTATACTAAAAGCCTAGCTTTTGTAAACATTTATTTTTGAAATAAAAGAATCACATTAGTCAATATCTGCATTTATTTGTTAAATGTAATTATTCAATTAATTTATATAGTTGATAACATGGAGTGTGGTGTCACACTCAGAAGATCATATTGTCGGTTCTCTATAAATTATAAACAATTGCTCATGACTAAGATGGAAAGGAACAAACCATCAGAATAGTCGTAGTGTAATTAAGTATTAGTTTATCTTAACTAATAAATTACACTGATACACTTTAAGTGTATTGAGTAGAACCATTTATGTAAGTTCTTTTTGTACTGACTTAGTAAAAGAACTAGACCTTAGTTATTATGGAAGTGTGTGCTCTTAATCCTAATATAATAACAGGCACATATATTTAATATTTATTTCTTTGACTTATCAAAGGTGAGGTTTAGCTCGATAAATCAATATGCCTGATAAGTTGGGAAATGATATTACTTATAGTGTGTGTTGTTGATTATAGAAGGAATCTGTGTCCTAGTTATCTAGGTTAAGAATGTCCCCAAGAGGAGCTCATAAGGATTGTCATGTTAAACACTGCAGGTGGACTTAGTCCGACATGACAATAAAGTTGAGTGGTACTATTCTTGGAGCTAGATATTAATTAAGTGAGTTGTCAGTAACTTACTTAATTAGTGGACATTCGTAATATTAAACACAGGGAGACTAACACACTCATAATAAGAAGGAGCCCATAATGTAATTTGGGATTGGTGCAGTAGTGCGGTAATAACTCTCTAGTGGATTGAGTTATTATCGATGAACTTGAGTTGTGTGTTCGGGGCGAGCACGGGATACTCAAGCTCATCGGAAGACCAAAACCAATTTCTCCTCTAGGTCTCTGTCGTAGCTTCATTATAGCCTCAAGTCCATCCAAATGTAAGGCTCTTCTTGGTGTCCAAGAAGTGGGATGGTCCAATGCTTGGTGACCAAGCAAGGGTCGGCCACATCCTCTTTATAGGGGCCGGCCCTTTGCTTGGTGACCAAGCATGAAGGGGTCGGCCACAATATTCAAACAAGGAGGGTTGTTTTTAAATTTTTAAAATCTTCTCTTTGTAGAAAACTATAAGTTTTAAAAGAGAGATTTTAATTTTAAAAACTTTCCTTATTTGAATTTGGCCATATGTTTTAATAGAGTTTTCAAAGTTTTAAAACTTTCCTTATTTAACCATCCTCATGGTTTAAGAAAAAAAAAAAGAAAAGTTTTAAAATTAAAATTTTCTATCATCATGTTAAAAAAGGAAATTTTGTAAGAGAAGTTTTAAATTTTAAAACATGATTTTAATTTTTAGAACTTTCCTTTTTTAACTCCTACTTTAGGAAAGAGAGTTTGTAAAATTTTATAAGAGTTTTCTTGTAAAATTTTATAAAAAAATATATTTCCTTTTTCCCCTTGATTAGGTGGCTGGCCACCTTGGTTGGTGCCCAAGCAAGTGGCCGGCCATATTAAAATTAATTAAAATCATCACAAAATTAAAATTGGTGATTGATTCAATCAAGAGGAAAGAAAAGGAAAAATAAAAAGGGAAAAGGAAAAACTCTTGGATGATTTTATTTTTTATAAAAAGTTTTTCCTTATTTGCCTTGGGCAAGTAATATAAAAGAATGTGTGAGGGGGCTTCATGAGACACAACTCTTATTCTTTGGCTTGGAGACTCTCTTGGTGGCCGGCCCCTCTCTCCCTCTCTTCTCCCTTTGCTCTCTTTTCTATTGTGGTGGTGGTGGCCGAATATTACAAGGAGGAGAAGCTCTTTTGGGTGGTGTTCATCTTGGAGGATCGTCTCCCACACGACGTCCAAGGCGAGGCGAGGAATACGACAGAAGATCTCGAGGCCATTAGCTTACAAAGAGAAGGTATAACTAGTAATTTTCTTCCGCATCATACTAGTTATTTTCTTTGTAAGAATTCTAAATACAAGAGGCAATTAGATCTAGTTTTTCGAATTTATTTTTCGAGGTTGTGTTTTCTTCTTTTTCGAATTTGTGATTCGATTGTTCTTTTTGGTTAACTTAGAGTTATTTAAGGAAATTAAATATTAGTTTTCCTTAAAAGGCTTTGTCTAGGCGGTGGTGGTTGCTCTCATATCCAAGAAGGCCATGTGCCTTGCCATGCAGTCCTGGAAGCCAATTTTAGAAATTAATATTTAATGAAATTAATAACTTAGGTAGATTTGAATCAATAGTGTTAAGTTCTGCTTGCGATTCAAATCTAAACCATTAAGAACAGATAAGTTAAATTTAGAATCAATGATGTTAAGTTCCGTCTGCGATTCCTAATTTAACTTCTAAATAACACAATAGGTTATTTAAGGAAAGGTTCGACACTTGTACAAAAATTTTTGTACAGTGGAATCGGTACGTTTTCCTAGGACTAACCAATAATTGGTATTAGAGCTAGGGTTTGCCTCTGTGTGTTTAGAATTCAAATAGGTTATGCACATGTCATACATAATTTAGGCATGATAATAGTAGAATGTGCTAACTCTTTGGTTGTAGGCTCCAATTATTATGACATTTAGATATTGTGTGTGATTGGACCCTTGGACATGTCAAGGGCATTATTTTGTTTGCATGATTGTATGTATCAAATACAGCAGGAGCTGTATTATTTTTAGAATTTTATTTTTTGTTCGATCTAGAATACATGTACATTCCCTCGTGGAATATAGGATCGATATATGTAAAATTCTATTTTTGTCGGGGATCGGATTCTTGCAAGGCGTGGTACTATCAGAGCACCAGAGGCGCAACGGAATAAGAAGCAAGATAGATGCGACGACTCGACCCGATGGCGGTGGCTATAGATGGCAGCAGCTAGGGTTGAAGCATACTGAAGACAGTGAAAGAAAAGGTCATAATAGTTGAAAAATTAATTTCCAAATTTATTGCTTTTATTTACTGTGATATTGATGTTCATGTGATGTATGCTAGCATAGGTTAAAATCCTCATTTTTAAATAACTAAGTGGGAGAGGAATTTTAATAAATCCCATGGTCTCCATTACTGGTTTTTAAGTGATGCAACAAGCTTGCATGTTGGCTCTGAGTGCCTCCCTCGACAACGGATGTGTTTGTTACGGATCACTAGATCAAACTTCCTTTTATAGATGGTTATAGGAAATTATTTAGGAGCGTGTGATCTTCTTCAACTGAAGGGGCACAATCCTATTTAATGGACTTAGTATCAAGTAATGATATACACTTAGACGCATTCAATAGTATCCTCCCCAACGGAGTCACTGCTATTGTTTTGTGTGACCAAAGTGAAACCAACTATTAATTTTATTTGTCATAAAGTTAGGATGACAAGATAATAAAATTAATGGGTCACACCCTCCTCTTACAAATGTTGAATTTGTATACGTCCACACTAACGTGGCATGCAATATTCACGGTGATTTGAGGTGTTGGTTAATTTAAAATAGTATTGTTTGAGGAATCAATATTATTCTAAATTTAGAGTCTTGACCAAAGTTTATTTTTCTGATTCTTAGGATGACTTTCAACTCACTGGCCATTATACTGAAAGAGAACAAATTTACTGGTCCAAACTATATAGATTGGAAAAGAAACCTGGACATTGTTCTTATTGCTGAGAGCTATAAGTTTATACTGATTGAGGCTTGCCCTGATGCACCTGACGGTGACTCTACCCCAGAGGAGATTGAGTATCATAAGAAATGGGAGAAAGCTAATGAGATGGCATGGTGTTACATTTTGGCATCAATGTCAAATGTATTACAACATCAGCATCAAGACTTATCAACAGCTTATGATATAATGAACAATCTCAAAGAACTCTTTGGGCACCAGAGTCAGACTGTTAGGCAAGTGGCAATGAGAAAGCTAATGACAGCCACCATGTCTGAGGGGACACCCGTAAGGGACCATATCCTCAAAATGATGGCTTATTTGAATGAAATTCAAGTCCTTGGAGGAGAAATCGATGGGGAAACCTAGGTCGATATAATTCTCAAAACGCTACCAAGAAGTTTTGAGCAGTTGTGCCTGAACTATAACATGAACAAAAGAGAGTATACGTTGGTGGAACTTCTGACAGAACTACAAGCAGTAAAAGGTATTTTTTCGTCAAACTTCTTAGATTCACTATGCTAAAAATGGTTCTACTTCTAAGTCGAAAGGCAAGAAGAAGAAGAAACAGGTCTTTTCAGCAAAGAAGGTGAATAAACCTCAGGGTACAGGACAAAAAGCTGGAATGAAGAAGCCGAAGGGCAAGTGCTTCATCTGCAAGTAGTCTGGACATTGGAAAGCGGACTGTCCTCGTAGGAACCAGAACAATAAAGGTGTATCTCATACTCTAGTAGTTGAAACATGTTTAGCGGTGTTATCTACCAGCACCTGGTGTGTAGATACGGGAGCCACTGATCATGTATGCAATTCTTTGCAGGGGTTTCAGGAAACCCGACGACTATTTGATGGAGAGATAACTGTCTACATGGGCAATGCTACTAAGGTGGCGGCTGTTGCAGTGGTAGATGTCTACTTATCATTTGATAGGAATAGGAATTTGATTTTAAGAAATTATCTTTATGTACCCAGTTTTAAAAAGAATTTAATTTTAGTTTCTAAACTGTATTTGGATGAATATTCTGTTTCCTTTAGTAACAATGTCGTTATAAAGAGAAATAAGGTGATTATCTGTTCTGGTGCATTGGTTGGTAATTTATACACTTTAAATCTAATTTCTCCCACAAAGAAAAATATGAAAATTAATAGCACATCTTCTAACTCTAATAAGAGAAAAGAACCTTCAGAAATGAACCAAACGTATCTTTGGCATCTAAGGCTTGGACATATTAACTTAAGTAGGATTCAAAGGCTTGTAGCCGATGGACTCTTGGGTTCATTAGAGTTGGAAAATTTTCCAACATGTGAATCTTGCTTGGAAGGTAAAATGACCAAAAGACCTTTTAAGGCCAAGGCGTATAGAGTCAAAGATGCGTTAGAACTGGTTCATTCTGATTTGTGTGGTCCTATGTCTATCCAGGCAAGAGGTGGTTATGAATACTTCGTCGCCTTTATAGACGATTATTCAAGATACGGATATATTTACCTGATGCGCCGCAAGTCTGAATGCTTTGACAAGTTCAAAGAATATAGGGCTGATGTGGAGAAACGTCTTGGTAAAAGTATCAAGACACTACAGTCTGACCGTGGTGGCGAATACCTCTTTGGAGAGTTTAGGAATTACTTATCAGAAATCGAGATTCAATCCCAATTGTCTGCACCTGGTATACCCCAACAGAATGGTGTGGCAGAACGAAGGAATAGGACTCTTATGGAAATGGTTAGATCGATGATGAGTTATTCAGAATTACCAAATTCGTTTTGGGGATATGCTCTGGAAACGACAGTGTGCATTCTGAATATGGTACCTTCTAAAACAGTTCCTTCTACTCCCATGGAATTATGGAATGGGCGAAAGCCTAGTCTGAATCATATCCGGATATGGGGTAGTTCAGCACATGTGCTGAAGGGAGATACTGATAAGTTGGAATCACGTACAGAAGTTTGTCTGTTTGTGGGATATCCTAAGGGAACGAAAGGTGGTTTGTTTTATAATCCTAAAAATTAGAAAATTATTGTTAGCACCAATGCTCGATTTTTAGAAGAAGATTATGTAATGAACCATAAGCCCATGAGTGAAATTGTTCTGGAAGAAATTAGAGAGGACACGTCTACTTTAGTACCAACAGTACAAGATGAAGTACCACAAGAAACTGCAATACATGTCACACATGATACACAGCTAGAGAAAGTGCCTCGTTGTAGTGGGAGGGTTGTGAGGCAACCTGAGAGATTCATGTTTTTGGGAGAGTCTTCGGACTTGATCCCAGGTAAACATGAACCTGATCCCCGAACATATGACGAAGCACTCCAAGATATAGATGCAGTATCTTGGCAAAAGGCAATGAATTCCGAAATAGAATCTATGTATTCTAATAAGGTCTGGGAGCTTGTAGAACCACCTGATGGTGTAAAAGTCATTGGATGCAAGTGGATCTACAAAAGGAAAAGAGGGATAAATGGGAAGGTAGAAACCTTCAAAGCAAGGTTTGTTGCGAAAGGGTACACTCAGAAAGAGGGAATCGATTATGAGGAGACTTTTTCGCCGATAGCTATGCTTAAGTCTATCCGGATACTCTTATCCTTTTCCGCTCATATGGATTATGAGATTTGGCAAATGGATGTCAAGACAACTTTCCTTAACGGAAGTCTTGAAGAAAACATCCATATGAAGCAACCAGAAGGGTTCATTGAAAAGGGCAAAGAGCATCTAGTGTGTAAGCTCAATTGGTCCATTTATGGACTTAAGCAAGCTTCAAGATCTTGAAACATTCGGTTGAATGAAGTAATCCAGTCATATGGATTTATTCAGTGTCCGGATGAGTCTTGTGTATACAAGAAGTGTAATGGAAACGTGATGGTATTTCTTGTATTATACGTAGATGATATTTTGTTAATTGGCAACAATGTCAAGGTATTATCGGACGTAAGGGTATGATTGTCCAAACAATTTGATATGAAGGACTTAGGAGAATGTGCACACATTCTTGGGATCAAAGTTATAAGGGATCGCAAGAAAAGAATGTTGTGTCTATCCCAAGCTTTATATATAGATACAATCCTTGCTCGTTTTAGCATGCAAAACTCCAAGAAAGGTTTCTTACCTTTTAGGCATGGAGTAGCTTTATCTAAAGAGATGTCTCCGAAGACATCAAAGGAGATAGAGGACATGAAGGCAGTTCCTTATGCCTCGACTGTAGGAAGCCTTATGTATGCAATACTGTGTACGAGACCTGATATCTGTTTTACCGTGGGCATGGTTAGCAGATATCAGAGTAACCCTGGACAAGGACATTGGACTATGGTAAAGCATATATAAAAGTACCTGAGAAGGACTAGAGACTATATGATAGTTTACCAGGCAGATGATTTGCTCCCTGTGGGTTACACTGATTCAGACTTCCAATCAGATAGGGACAACAGTAAGTCTACATCAGGCTAAGTGTTTACTCTAGAAGGTGGAGCCATTGCATGGAGGAGTGTTAAGCAGAAATGCGTCTCGGACTCAACCATGGAAGCTGAGTATGTGGTAGCTTTTGAGGCAGCCAAAGAAGTTGTATGGCTCAGGAACTTTCTAATGGACTTAGATGTGATTCCTGGTTTGCCCAAGATCATCACAATTTATTGTGATAATAGCGGTGCAGTTGCAAACTCAAAGGAACCACGAGCCCATAAGGCAAGAAAACATATAGAGCGCAATTACCACCTGATACGAGACATCGTCAAGCGAGGAGAAGTTGTCGTCGCCAAAATTGCATCAGCGGATAACCTGGCAAATCCTTTTACTAAGGCCCTTCCGGCGAAAGCTTTTGATCGGCATGTGGAGGGGGATGAGAATCAGATGTATGGCAACAGATATGACAACTTAGTCTTTTAGTATAAGTGGGAGATTGTTGGAGTGTATACTAAAAGCCTAACTTTTGTAAATATTTATTTTTGAAATAAAAGAATCACATTGGTCAATATCTGCATTTATTTGTTAAATATAATTATTCAATTAATTTATATAGTAGATAACATGGAGTGTGGTGTCAGACTCAGAAGATCATGTTGTCGGTTCTCTATAAATTATAAACAATTGCTCACGACTAAGATGGAAAGGAACAAACCATCAGAATAATCGTAGTGTAATTAAGTATTAGCTTATCTTAACTAATAAATTACACTGATACACTTTAAGTGTATTGAGTAGGACCATTTATGTAAGTTCTTTTTGTACTGACTTAGTAAAAGAACTAGACCTTAGTCATTATGGAACTGTGTGCTCTTAATCCTAATATAATAACAAGAACATATATTTAATATTTATTTCTTTGACTTATCAAAGGTGAGGTTTAGCTCGATAAATCAATATGCCCGATAAGTTGGGAAATGATATTACTTATAGTGTGTGTTGTTGATTATAGAAGGAATCTGTGTCCCAGTTATCTAGGTTGAGAATGTCCCTAAGAGGAGCTCATAAGGATTGTCATGTTAAACCCTACAGGTGGACTTAGTCCGACATGACAATAAAGTTGAGTGGTACTACTCTTGGAGCCAGATATTAATTAAGTGAGTTGTCAGTAACTTACTTAATTAGTGGACATTCGTAATCTTAAACACAGGGAGACTAACACACTCATAATAAGAAGGAGCCCATAATGTAATTTGGGATTGGTGCGGTAACAACTCTCTAGTGGAATGAGTTATTATCGATGAACTTGAGTTGTATGTTCAGGGCGAGCACGGGATACTCAAGCTCACCGGAAGGTCAAAACCAATTTCTCCTCTAGGTCCCTATCGTAGCTTC
This sequence comes from Zingiber officinale, assembly GCF_018446385.1. Lineage (NCBI taxonomy): Eukaryota > Viridiplantae > Streptophyta > Magnoliopsida > Zingiberales > Zingiberaceae > Zingiber > Zingiber officinale. The sequence continues at coordinate 23,607,528 of NC_055989.1, forward strand.
ATTATAGCCTCAATTCCATCCAAATGTAAGGCTCTTCTTGGTGTCTAAAAAGTGGGTCGGTCCAATGCTTGGTGACCAAGCAAGGGCCGGCCACATCCTCTTTATAGGGGTCGGCCCTTTACTTGGTGACAAAGCATGAAGGGGCCCGCCACAATATTCAAACAAGGAGGGTTGTTTTTAAATTTTTAAAATCTTCTCTTTGTAAAAAACTATAAGTTTTAAAAGAGAGATTTTAATTTTAAAAACTTTCCTTATTTGAATTTGTCCACATGTTTTAATAGAGAGTTTTAAAAGTTTTAAAACTTTCCTTTTTTAACCATCCTCATGGTTTAAGAAAAAAAAAGGAGAAAAGTTTTAAAATTAAAATTTTCTATCATCATGTTAAAAAAGGAAATTTTGGAAGAGAAGTTTTAAATTTTAAAACATGGTTTTAATTTTTAGAACTTTCCTTTTTTAACTCCTACTTTAGGAAAGAGAGATTGTAAAATTTTATAAGAGTTTTCTTGTAAAATTTTATAAAAAAAATATATTTCCTTTTTCCCCTTGATGAGGTGGCCGGCCACCTTGCTTGGTGCCCAAGCAAGTGGCCGGTCATATTAAAATTAATTAAAATCATCACAAAATTAAAATTGGTGATTGATTCAATCAAGAGGAAAGAAAAGGAAAAATAAAAAGGAAAAAGGAAAAACTCTTGGATAATTTTATTTTTTGTAAAATATTTTTCCTTATTTGCCTTGGGCAAGTAATATAAAAGAAGGGGTGAGGGGGCTTCATGAGACACAACTCTTATTCTTTGGCTTGGAGACTCTCTTGGTGGCCGGCCCCTCTCTCCCTCTCTTCTCACTTTGCTCTCTTTTCTATTGTGGTGGTGGTGGCCGAATATTACAGGGAGGAGAAGCTCTTTTGGGTGGTGTTCATCTTGGAGGATCGTCGCCCACACGACTTCTAAGGCGAGGCGAGAAATACAGCAGAAGATCTTGAGGTCATTAGCTTACAAAGAGAAGGTATAACTAGTAATTTTCTTCTGCATCATACTAGTTATTTTCTTTGTAAGAACTCTAAATACAAGAGGCAATTAGATCTAGTTTTTCGAATTTATTTTTCGAGGTTGTGTTTTCTTCTTTTTCGAATTTGTGTTTCGATTGTTCTTTTTGGTTAACCTAGAGTTATTTAAGGAAATTAAATATTAGCTTTCCTTAAAAGGCTTTGTCTAGGCGGTGGTGGTTGCTCCCATATCCAAGAAGGTCATGTGCCTCGCCATGCAGTCCTGGAAGCCAATTTTAGAAATTAATATTTAATGAAATTAATAACTTAGGTAGATTTGAATCAATAGTGTTAAGTTCTGCTTGCGATTCAAATCTAAACCATTAAGAACAGATAAGTTAAATTTGGAATCAATGATGTTAAGTTCCGTCTGCGATTCTTAATTTAACTTCTAAAGAAAACAATAGGTTATTTAAGGAAAGGTTCGACACTTGTACAAAAATTTTTGTACAGTGGAATTGGTACGTTTTCCTAGGACTAACCAACAGAGTGTGCTCCATAACTGTTGGTACAACACCTTTCTCCTTCTTAGGTGTCCAGGCGAACACGTCACTGTTTCTCATTAAGCATTTTACCAAGTCTTCCTTGAGATCAATAGCTAGATCAGACGCAATGTAAGTAGTAGCTTCCAGTCGGCCGGTCTGTATCTGCACTTCTTCCTTTTCATCATATACAAGGGTGGATAGTTTTTCATGGATGGCATTGATATCCATCCTTTGAGCTTTTTGAGCGGCATTAGCTTCCGCCCTCACGACCTCCACATAACACTTATGTGCTATTATTTGATCTCCCAGATAATCCACTTGATCATCCACAGGGAATTTTATTTTTTGATAGAAGGTAGAAACGACCGCCCTGAATTCATTCAAGGCTGGCCGGCCGAGGATAACATTATATGCTGATGGGGCATCCACCACCATGAAGACCGATCGACGTATCCGCATAAGGGGCTCCTCCCCTAAAGATATGACCAATTTTATTTGACCCAGTAGTTGTACTTCATTGCCCGTAAACCCGTATAAGGGAGTAACTATAGGCTGAAGCTCACTTGGGTCGATCTGCAACTGATCAAAAGCTTTTTTAAAGATAATATTAATAGAACTACAGTGTCAATAAAAGTACGAGCAATGTTGTAATTATCTATAACAGCCTTAATTATTAGTGCATCATCATGGGTTACTTCTACCCCTACTAGATCTTTGGGCCTAAAACTAATTTCTGGCCCTGCTACCTTCTCGGCACTACACCCAACAACATGTATTACTAATCACCGAGCGTACGATTTCCTCACCCGGTTGGAGTCACCATCAGTGGATCCTCCAGCTATCATATTTATGCTACCTCGAGTAGCGTTGTTGTGATTTTCTTCTTACCGGGTTGATGGTTGCTCTAGCTGTACCTGATCTGGTGTTTGTGCTTGTACAAAGGGGAGAGGTAGTATTCCCTCTTGCGGTCCACTCGGTTGATACTCAATTTTGAGAGGACTATTCTGTCGTGGATACTGTCAGTGATTTGGAACTGGGGAATATCGACGGTAATGGGTGTTACCTGATTGTTGATTCTTTAAAGTAAAAAAACTCTCAGTATTATGAGTACTGGTTAGATGATATGTGCACCATCTCTGAGGAAAGTGTTGAATAACCTCCACATAATGTACTGCTTGAGGCCGAGGCTCTGTATGATGATGATGTGAATCTTCCTGAGGTCCTTTAGGGGGCTGGATAGGTCGCACCGGACGTACCTCTGCCGGAACCAATGCAGAAGTGTTGATGTGCTTCCCGCGGGCAGCTTGGACTTCTTCCACATTAATGAACTCTGAGGCCCACTCGATTAATATATCAAAATTGGTAGGAAGGTTCCTGACCAAATCCTTAAAGAAATCATTATCGTTAAGCCCCTGAGAGAAGGCGCTTACCAAGATCTCCGTGGTGGCCGAAGGGATATCAATAGCCACTTGGTTGAACCTTTTAATATAAACTCTAATAGATTCTTTAGGGTCTTGCTTGATGGAAACAAGACTCCAAGGAGTTTTGTGGTACCTCCGATTACTAGAAAAATAATGTAGAAATACCTTGCGGAAGTCCTTGAAACGCCGAATAGAATTTTTCAGCAGCCGCTTGAACCACCTCTGAGTTGCTCCTCCAAATGTGGTAAGAAACATCCAATATTTAACTCCATTGTTAAATTGTTGGAGGAATGCCACATGTTCAAATTTAAGAAGATGATCCTCAAGATCAGTTGTCCCCGAGTATTCTTCGACATTCAAATTCTAATAATATTTCGGTAATAGATCATCTAACACTCATTGAGAAAATGGAGTAATAATCCTTTTAGGAGAACTATCACTGGCTACAATCTTTCCCTTTCATTTTTCTCTTATAGGGGTTTCTCTAGAAGACTCCTGCAAAATTTCTTTTCATCCCCCTTGCTCAAGAGGTGTCCGGAAATATGCTTTAGGGCATTGAGTAGGAGAGAGAGGGATAGAGAGCAAAGAAGCTGGATCTCCCACCTCGATCCCTCTTCCCCTATGATGAGAAGTTACGGACACAACCGGATGTGGTGCTACAGGTAGCACACCACCAATATTAGCTTGTTGTTGTTGATGTAATGCTTTCTACACCCTAGCGTTGATGAGTAGTTCCAGATCTTCTTGTGATATAGTAATAGTGTTGAGTTTTCCAGCTTCTTCCATCTTCGTAGCTTCAAATCTAGGTGAATAATTCCCACAGATGGCGCCAAATTCGATCTTGTCTGAAATCTATGAAGACGTGCACTGGCTCTGATGATCCCTAATAAAGATAACCTCCTGGAGATCTGGAAGAAGTTCTTTGCGATCTTACACACAGTGAGACAAACCAACAAAGCGTTAGTGACCTAAGATCGGGGCGGGGATCCCTAGCTAGGCCCTCCGACGCTCAAGTTCATTTCTCTCTCAAAGGCAGAAGAAGGGAAGAAGAATAGTAACTGAAGTGAAATAGAGTTTAGAAGTGAGAACTTGCGTCCCTTGCCAACGGAGAGGATCCCCCTTTTTACACTACCTCACGTGACCTCCGTAGTGTGAAGTAGTCCCCAATTCGTTAGGATTTGTTAGGAAATGAAGACATCTTCTATACTTCGTGCAATAATCCTTTAAGAAATCTTTTTTGTACCCCAGATGTACCACTTTTATCATTTGTGACTTGTATTTGTGATGAGGACACGTCATTATAACTGAAAAAGCTTCTAGAAGATATTTCCCGCCAAATCTGCTAAGTTGTTATATTTTCAGTCGGTCCTTTAAACCAGTCGCATATATAATAAGAATGTCATCTTTTAGGTGTGTCTCGGTCGGTCGTTCAAGCTAGCCATACATGTTAAGAATATCTCTTGTTGGTCATGTCCCGGTCGGTCGTTCAAGCTAGCCATACATGTTAAGAATATCTCTTGTTGGTCATGTCTCGGTCGGTCGTTAAGGTTGGCCGCATATATGAGCTCATGGGTACCTACTTGTTAAGAACCATATATAAAAATAAGTGTCTTTATGCTCCGGCGAGCTTTGCCCGGCTGGATATATACGAGCATGTGAGTGCTCGCTTGATCTTCAATCAGCTGGTGATATGTTGAAACTATGCATAAGGCTAAGTGCCTTTATGCTCAGGTGGGCAAAATATATGAGCACATGGGTGCTTGCTCGGCCTTCGGTCGGTCGGTAATATGTTGAGAATCATGCCTTTACGCTCGGGTAGGCTTTGCCTGGTCGAGCATATATGAGCATGTGGGTGCTCGTTCGTCCTTCGGTCGACCGGTAATATACTAAAAGTCATACATGAGGTTAAGTGCCTTTACGCTCGGGCGGGCTTTGCCAAGCCGAGAGTGTATGAGCACATGAATGCTCGCTCGACCTTCGATCAGTCGGTAACATTCTGAGAATCATGCCTTTATGCTCTGGCGGGCTTTGTCCAACTGAGCACATATGAGCACATGGGTGGTTGCTCGGCGTTCGGTCGGCCGGTGATATGTTGAAACTACGCATAAGGCTAAGTGCCTTTATGCTCAAGTGGACTTTGCCCAACCGAGCATATATGAGAACATGGGTGCTTGCTCAGCCTTTGGTCAGTCGGTAACATACTAGAAGTCATACATAAGGTTAAGTACATTTACACTTGGGCGGGCTTTGCCCGGTCGAGCATATATGAGCGCGTGATTGCTCGCTCGACCTTCGATCGATCGGTAATATACTAGAAGTCATATATAAGGCTAAGTGCCTTTACACATGGGCGGGCTTTGCCCGGCCGAGTGTGTATGAGCACATGAATGCTCGCTCGGCCTTCAGTCGGTCGGTAATATGCTAAAAATCATATATAAGGCTAAATTCTTTTATGCTTGGGCGAGCTTTTCCCGGCCGGACATATATGAGTACGTGGGTGCTCACTCGGCCTTCACTCGACCGGCTATATACCTTTCCTATCTTTCTCGACCTAGACCCCTCCTTCACTCGCCAGGCTTACCTATCATAACCCGTATCAGAAGAGATAACTCTTGAATCTGGGAGTCAACTCTAGTGGCAGTGGCTATGCGAGATCCGACGATCGGAGGAGATGATGAAGATTTCTTGCTCCAGTTTGCGATGGGGGAAGGAGAGGGTGTGTGAGGTTGGTGTGCATGAGTTGGTGAATGAGAGAAACCTAGGGTTTCTTCTCCACCTCCTTAGTGGCATCCCATGGTCCATATCATCCTAGATCTGGTTAGAGAGTTTCTATCGATCAAATTTAGATGCAGTGTCCAGATAAGATCTGGTTTTGGCATAAAGTATTCGACGAAAGATTTATAGAGGGTTAATGACTATTCACATGTAACAATAATTACATGAATTTTATAATAAATATTAAATGCGTTTATATAAGTTAAATAATATTAACAACACAATCTATAACTATTTTTATGAAGTTTTAACAATACACAATGCACGTCGAAAAATTTATTAACAATATACTTTTTTCTATATGTCATTGTTTGTATAAACATAATATTATCCACAGCGCACTTGATTGGGTGTATCATAAAAACTATTATTTACAGCGTGTCCTAACCATATGATGTTGATGATGCACTGTGAAAAGTCAAATTTGTTGTAGTGTAAAACTTAACTTTGTTAGTTTTTGAGCATTAACAAAGAAGAATAAGTATCAAAATTAAATAATTCTAGATATAAAATGAGAAAAAAAAAGTGAACAAACAAGAAAGAAAGAGTATTTCACATGCGCTAGTAAGTAAAGATAATTATAAAAATTAAATATGAATAACATCTTATCCAAATAAAATTAATAATTTGATTTAATTTAATAAATATATATATTTACCACACGTGATAGTAGTAGTATAGGTACCCGGAGAACTCGAAGGCAAATAGACTGATCAGCTATGGTGTCAGACATGTGGGGATTAGGTGCAACCACTCGACTGACAATTTTAAAAAAAATAAATACTAAACCTTCATCATTAGTTTGACTGAATTAAAATTGATAACATATTTGAAAATCTTTTGATCTAAATTATCCATTGATATCATTTTACGAAAAAATATGACAACTTAAAATATTAATTATTAAATTTTAAAAATAAAAAACATATAATAATAAATGGATGACTTAAATTGTAGACTATGAAGTGATGGTGCTAAATTAAAAATTGGATAAGGTTCAAACTAAATCCAATAAGCACGGAGATAAGGATTATGTTGTTTCAAATCAAACTTGATTTGATTAAATTATAACTGAACCAAGTTTAAGGTTAAATAAGTTTAAAGTATTTTTGAGAAAACATTCTCTTTCCTCTTTTTTCCCTCCTTTTACTCCCTACGCACACGCAACAACCCCCACCATGTTGTACACCATTGTCATGCCTTAGTCCATCCTTTTTTTTCCCTTCTCTTCTCCCACGATAGTAAACCTGTAATAAGAGCAACCCTCACATCTTCTTTCTCTTATCATATTTTATAGGATTTTGTTGGCATCGTAAGAATAACCCTATTTTGCCTTATCTTGCTCTCTTTGTGTCGTTGTTTAGTTACCAAAGCTAGTTGAGGTTGCTAACGAAAAAGGTAAAGTTATTTTCTTTTGTTTCTTCGTCTCTATCTTCCCTCGTATGTTTTTATCATAAAAAACACGACTTTCCTTTTATTTTTTTCCCACGAACAATTCTTTACAAGATATTCTTTTTTCCCTTTGTCCAACTACCACAACAATAAAAGGAGTAACTTGTGCCTTTGTTCTTTCATATTTCATTAATAGAAGAGTTGTAAAATATACACTTTATTTTATTAGATTTCTATTTAGGTTGGTTATTTAGATCGAAAATGCTAAATATTATTATAAGGAAGCGAGATCTCTTCAACATCAGTCAGTTTGGACCTCCACTTAGTTTCACCCAAGCTTCATCTTAGTCATGGATAGCCAAGTTTGAATCCATAAGTAGTGCTTCGTCATTAGTGTTCTTCCTGATCTCTATGCATTTCTCCACTCCATTGAAAATTCCCTCTATCCTTACTGTACTCCAACTTGGTAGTTTCTACTCATTAGTTTACCCCCATCTATCTGAATTATTGGTCTAAATTCGGGAGGAAGAATTGGTAATAAGCAAAAAATCATCTATTCTGGATCTATATTTGTTTAAATAAAATGTTTAGTTAATTTCATGCATCTAGCCAAAAAAATTTTCAACTTAAATTTAAAATTTATATTTTTGGATTTTGAAAATCGACCAATAATAATATTTAAAAATTTTAAAAATTTCATCTTATAATTTAATAAAAAAATATTTTTAAATTTAAAAAATTGGATAACTTGATTTTGTATTTAATATTATTTTTTAATTTATTGAATTCCCCTCGTTGAAAATCCTCACTACGCCATGACTCCTCCGAATCTACAGCGGGGCAGAGTTGAGAATGCCAAATAGGCCGATGCGATGGAGGAGATTAGGCTGATGGTAAAGTGGAGTGGAATGGAGTATACTTTGAGGGTGTGTGGCGACGACAGCGTCGTGAAGCTGAAGCGCCACATCTGTGAGGTCATTACCATCCTGCCCAAGCTCCAGAAGCCCTAATGATAGGATCTTTTAATGAATCTTTTCAAATAAATCCTTTAACTTTATTTCCTTTTCTAAAGATAAATTTTAGACATTTTCCTTTTCTAATATAAGTTTTAGATAAATTATACCTTTTTCTTGAAAATATATTTTTATTTTATTTTATTTTAGACCTTTTCTTTTGAAAAGGTAGTTTAGATGCCTATCTAAAGAGATGTTCTATAATTTTGGAAAACAAGTAATTTTCTTTTTGGTTAATCAATTTCCCTTGATTATTGGAGGTCGATCCCCTCAAAGTGATCATCTTATCCCCCTTTTCATTTTCTTTCCTTTTATTTTTCTACGTGATAGGCCCCGGGTTCATATCAACTTGGTATCAGCCCCAGGTTCACTTCATCATTGCCCTATAGTATCAAGCATTAAGTTCTTCAACACCTCAAGCCGCATCCACCAACAAGCGCATGGTCTTAAACTGACTTCAAGAGAAGAAAATCCACTCTAACATGATGACCAGAGGATCTCAACTTGACACCAAATAGGCTCTGAAATTTGAAGCTAAGCACGAGACAAGAATGGATAAACTCAAAAAAAAAACTACAGCATCGTTGGTCACAATAATACAAGAATTGAAGGCTCATTTAGAGGTGGATTCCAGTTCAAGCATACTAATCAAAAGGGAAACAAATCAGTAATCTCGACAATAACAATATGACCATAGAGCAAACTCAAATGAAGATCGAGAGCACAACCTTCCATGTATGAAGGTGGAATTTCCTCGTTGTGAGAACAACGATTCGATTGGATGGATTTCATAGGTTGAAAAATAATTTCACTTCCACAACACATCGGACTATGCAAAGGTAGAACTAACATCTATAAATCGTGAAGGCGATGCCATCCAATGGTATGATTGGCTTGAAGCATGTCATGGACCTCCAAAATGGGAGGATTTCAAAGAAGAACCTCCTCAATCGATTTGGTCCCTCCGGTTATGATAATTTGATAGAGAATTGGCGAAAATTTGATAGACTACCAACCTTACTAGAGTACCAAGGATGATTCGAGCGACTTTCTAATCGAACACATGATTGGTCAGAAAAGCAATTACTAGGCACTTTTATTGAAGGACTTCTCCTTGATATATAATAAGAAGTAAAAATGAATCAACCCTGCACCATGAAGGTTGCCTTATCCTTTGTACGACTACAAGAAGAGAAGATCAATGAGCAAGGAAGAAGAAATAACAAGATAATTCATGAAAACACATCGCATTATCCAACATCCTATAGATTGACAAAAGAAGAGATCAAGGAAAGAATGGCAAAGGGATTATGTGTAGCATTGTGATGAAAAGTAGCGCTATGGTCATCAATGCAAGCAAAAGAGGATATTGATGATTAAACCAATAGAGAACTCTGAGGAAGAAGATGATTTTAATGGAGGTGAAACACAAGATAATATCAATGAAATACAAGATGACTCTATGGTAATATTAGTTCATGCCTTAAAAGGACTACAAACTCCACAAACAATGAAGGTAAAAAGACTCATTAAAAAACAACCAGTGATGATACTTATAGTTTCAGAATGCACCAACAATTTTCTAGACTCAACCTTGGCAAGAAGGCTTAAACAAAAAATAGAGCAAGCATCAGCATCTACATTTGATGTTAAGGTGGTAGATGGAAGATTACTTACAAGTCTAGGAAAGTGCGATAGTGTTAAAGTTTTCTTACAAAATTATGAATTAATCAAAGATCTCTTTCTTCTACCCGTAGATGGATGTGATGTTGTACTTGGAGCATAATGGTTGAGAACATTAGGAGACATAATATGAAATTTCTCTCAACTAACAATGCACTCCCAAGATCAAGGAAAAGAAGTTTGTATCAAAGGTAAGAAAAAAGATACTATCACATTAATTAGTAGTTATCAGGTAGAGTGATTATTAAAGAAAGATTGCTCCATTTTTCTCATGCAACTCTCTATCAAAAAGGATCCTAAAGGTACATCACATACAACCCAAAAATTAGAGGAACTTCTTTCAAAATTTTCTATGATATTTGCTGAGCCAAAGGGACTTCCTCGATCACATTCACATAATCATTGTATACCTATAATACTAGGGAGTGCACCAGCAAATATTAGGCCTTATTGCTACCCTTACATATAGAAGTAGGAAATTGAGAAGATTGTACAAGAGATGCTTCAAACTAATATCATTCACCCAAGTGTAAGTCCATATTCTTCTCCAGTACTGCTTGTGCGAAAGAAAGACAGAAGTTGGCGAATGTGTGTGATTATCAGGCACTCAATAAAATTATAGTGAAAGACAAGTACCCCATCCCCATCATTGATGATTTATGAGGTTCCTCATTCTTCTCAAAGTTAGATCTTCACTTAGGCTTTTATCAGATAAGAATCCATTAGTCAGACATTCCAAAATCAACCTTTCAAACTCATGATGGTTTGAATTTTTAGTCATGCCTTTCGGTTTGACTAACCACCTTCTACATTCCAAAGTTTAATGAACGATATCTTCAAGCCTTACCTCTATAAGTTTGTTTTGATTTTCTTTAATGGAATCCTTATTTATAGTTCATCGTTCAAAGATTATTTACATCACCTTTATAAAGTACTCACTCTTTTGCATGAGCATTCTTGTTTAGTGAAAAGATCTAAGTGCAGCTTTGGGACAACTAAGGTAGAATACCTTGGTCATATTGTAAGCCGAAAAGGAGTAGCTACTGATCCCTCAAAGGTGCTAGTTATGAAGGAGTGGCCCACCCCAAAGAATATTAAGGAATTACGTGATTTTCTGGGTCTCACAGGTTATTATTGTAAATTTGCAAAAAATTATGGAAAGCTTAGTGCTCCACTAATAGCTTTGTTAAAGAAAGATGCATTTAGATGGTGTCCTGAAGTAGAAAAGACATTCCAAATTTTAAAGGAGGCTATGATGATAACACCAGTTCTTGCACTACCTAATTTCAATAAGTAATTTGTCATTAAAGATGATGCATTGGGAGTTAGAATCGGAGCATTACTTATGCAAGAAGGACAACCATTAGCTTTTACTAGCAAGGCGCTATCTCCTCTACATCAATAGATGTCTATTTATGACAAAGAAATGTTGGCTATCATACATGCTTTTACAAAATGGAGACCCTATCTTCTTGATAGATGGTTTCAAATACAAACTGACCGTAAGAGTCTTAAGTTCATCTTGGATCAACGTATCTCAAATATGGATCAACAAAAATAGATCAATTAGCTCTTGGGATATGATTATAAAATCATTTACAAGAAGGGAACGAAAAATATAGTAACTAATGCTTTATCTCGCCTTCCTAACCAAATAGAGTTCGCTGTTATATCTTTAGTAACTTGCAAAAACTTGGACAACATAAAAAGAGAGCTAAAGGAAAATTCAACGGCATAGGATCTCATCTAAAACATATCATAAAATTCATCGCCAGAACCCCACTATTCTTGGAAGGAGAAATTTTATGATATAAAAATAAAATCTTCCTTCCAACAAACTCAGTTGAAAAAGGAGTAATATTGTTGAAAAAGGAGTAATATTGGAGGAATTTCATTCTTCACCAATTACAGGGCATTCTGGTTTCCTACGCATGTATAAACGGATTCCAAGAGCTTTCTATTGGAAAGGAATGAAGAAAGACTCCAAAACTTTATTGCTGAATGTGATGTATATCAAAGAAACAAAGGATAAAATGTAGCAAGAACATGTCTTCTTCAACCCCTTCCCATATACCTAAATTAATATGGACCGACATTTCCATGGATTTCATAGATGAGTTACCCACTTCACAAGGACAAACAACTATCATGGTGGTCATTGATCATTTCACAAAATATGCTCATTTTTGTTCATTATCACATCCTTATACAACTACCCCTGTTGCTTAAGTATTTGTTGACCATATAATTGTTGGGACACTTCGGAGCTAGAGGGGGGGGGGTGATAGCTTGTCACTTTAATTCGATGATAATGTGCAGCGGAAAAAATTTGAAGCAAACTCCTCTAATGCTAACAATAAGATTTACTTGGTATCCACCTCAAGAAGAGGTAACTAATCCAAGGATCGACACTCGAGCACACTCTCCAGTATGGAAACACTCATTCTCAGAAACAATTCGAAGGTGAAAAAGCCTTGTACTAGCTCTCAATACAATAAGAAGAAATGAGAAGCAAATACAAATAAAATCTTACAAGATTTACAATAATGAAACTCTAGCTTGCTCTCTTCTTATTTGGAGACACCTCTTGATACTTGGAAAATGCAGTAGCACTTTTGCTCCAAGAGCCTTCAAGAATCACCGACAGTCAGCTTGAGAGGAATTGGGAGAGTTATGTTGAATAGTGTCGTTGAAACCGTTTTAACGGGCATATAACAGCTATATTTTCAACCCAAAGTGATTACTCTAATCGCTTAAGTGTTCTTAATCGATTAGCCAAGTCGATTAAGAACTTTCTGTTTGCGCGAGAATCAACCGTAGGTGATTAAGCTTCCCTGCTTAATTGCCTACCGTAGCTACTGTTTCCTCGCAAAAAACCTTAATCCCTCGGTCTAAGTGATTAAGTCATACTAAATCGCTTAGGCTAAGCAATTCAGCTAGCTTCTGTTTCCTCGCGTCAAACGACTCTTAAGTGATCAACTTAATCAATTGCAGTCTTGGCAATCGATTACCCTAATCGATTATCAACCCTAATTTCTTCCATCCAAGTCTAGGGTTCACGTCTAACATTCGTTCAACCGTGACCTATTGAAACTCCTCAATGGCTAACATCTGGTCAACCTTGACCTGTTAGAATTTCATCATCAAGTGTTCGGTCAATCCTTTGACTCACTTAAACTTTTCTCCTCATGTCAAGTATCTAGTCAATCCTTTGACCTACTTGGACTTCCAATCACCAAGTGTCCAGTCAACCTTGACCCACTTGGACTTACCATCTCATGCCAAGTGTACAGTCAGTCTTGGCCCACATGGACTTACCAATCACCAGGTGTTTGGTAAACCATTGACCCACATAGATTTTCATATATCTGGCTTCACTCACCAGGACTTTCTCACTGTCTAGCTTCACTCACTAGGACTTTCACCTAGCTTCACTCACCAGGATTTTTCTTTTTCCTAGCTTCACTCACTAGGGCTTTTCACCTAGCTTCACTCACCAGGATTTTCCAACTGTTTGACTTCACTTATCTGCATAGCTTCACTCACTAGGGCTTTTCACCTGGATTCACTTACTAGGATTTTCAATTTCTGCCAACTATCCCATTGGACTTGATCTTGCCTAACTTCCTATTAGGACTTTCCAATCAAGTAATTGGTCAACCTTTACCTACTTGGCTCTTCTTCACATCAAACTAGTCAAACCTTGACCAATCTTCCCATAATGGCCAATTGCACCTGCAATCTCCGTAAATTATCAAACATCAAAACTCAAACATCAAGACTTAAGCTTGAGCCAACTCAAGTTTAGTCAAATTGGTTAACCCCTAGGAAAATTGCACCAACAATCTCCCCCTTTTTGATGTTTGACAATATGTTTAAGTTAAGCTAATCTCATAGCCTCAACTGCTTCTTCATGCTAAAACATGAATGAAGGTTTCGTTCATTCTCCCCCTTTCCAAGAGGGTAGCCTCCCCCTTTGGGTAATGAAGGTTTCCTAACTTAAACTCTACATTCTCCCCCTTTGGCACACATCAAAAACTCTCCTCCTAAAGAGTTACCTATATGTTGTTCACAACCTCACTTGTTGTTTACAACATTACAATGAAGGTCCATATCCTTCATTGTGCCCAAAAGCTCATCCTAGAGCATACATAACAACGAAGGTTTAAAAACCTTCCATTTGGTTGTTAAAAAATCATGTCTTTAAGGAGTAGCTCCCCCTTAAAACATGCTCCAAACTTCTATCATTGCACCAACAATGACTTGGAGTTCCTAAACCTTTAAGAAACCCAAAATTTTGAAGTGCCAAGGTTCAATAATCAAATTGAATGATGTTAGAACCCCAAGGTTGTTATGGTGTGATCAACAAGTTAAGTTAGGTCCTGTGGTGTTTTAACCTCTAAGTGTGCAGGAGCTTAGGAGCACAGGGAGTCGAGCAAAAGACGCAGTTAGCGAGAAGGATGGCACGGGAGAGAGCTGACGGGCTCGATGCGTCTGAGGTACGAGGTGCTGCGGAAGAGTACGCAAGCGGGCAAGAAGGAAGCGCGCAACGTTTCCGAGGGATGAGAAGCCGGAGTGGAAGATTGCTCGAGAATGCCGAAATTAGATTCGGGTGAGCCTTATTTCAGTTGGCTGAAATCACCCAAGCGAGCGGAGCCAGAGCGGAAGACCTGGACCGAGGCGAGCCCCACCAGAGCAGAGGGACCAGACCAAAATTCAACTTTGTTGACTATTGTGGTCAGGGCGCCCAGAACCATTCCGAGTGCCCTGACTAGTCCGGGGCACCTAGAACCCTTCCGGGTGCCCGGACCAGTCTGTGGCGCTCGGAACCCTTCCGGGCGCCCAGACCTGGAGTTTATCCTGATCACGGTCAAACGCGATCTATACGAGAAGGGATAAAGTTTTATCCCCTCCCAAGCGCCTGAAACCCTTCCAAGCGTCTCGACCAAGGCTATAGATATAGCCTTGGTCCAAGAAGCTCAACCAACTCAAGCAATTAGCATTTCCAACACTTGTATGCTTTCTTTAGAGTTTATCTTCTATTTTTCTGTGCATCATTGCTGTAAGAGGCTTCTCTGCCTGAAAGAGATACTAGTGTGACACATTCTTTGGATTAATAACCTCCCCGGTTGTAACCAAGTAAAAATCCGGTGCCTCTTCTTTTTGTTATTTTTTGTTTATTTATTTTATACAAGTGTTATTATGTGAGTTCGAGAAGGGTAGTTTTCTTTTACTTTTTTAGGGCTATTCAAGCCCCCTTCTAGCCGGCCAACGCGGTCCAACAAATGCAAATCTTATCCTAAACTTCAACTTAGTCTCTCTTAACCAATCTTGTTTTCATCATGAAAACTACCCTTAAATGTTCACAAATGAATTTCTTAGGGTTAAGGTGGTTAACATGACTAAACATGGCTTATTCAACTTAAATAAACTTATTTAAAATGAAATCTGGATCTTAAGGGCTTAAACAAAGCTCTTAATCACTTAAGACCAGTCGTAATCGATTGAAGTTGGGATTCAAACGATTCCCGAGTGTTAATCGATTGTTGTAATTGATTAAAACCTTTAATCGATTGCTACAATCGATTTTGTGAGCTTATGTGCTCATGAGAATTCACTTAATCGATTAGCCTAATCAATTAGAGTTGGCAATCGATTGCTATAATCGATTACGATTTCTGATTTTTGAAATCAAACCTGTCCAAATTTCAGAAATGCACAAAAATTCTACAAAATTCTAAAAATCATGAAAATTATTGTAGACATTATTTAAGGCATATACTATCATGGAAAAAAAATAGTTTTATAAGAAAATACATCTTATTTTCAAAGATTGACACAAAGTTAGAAACTCTTAAAAACTTTAATGTTTCTTCTAAGTTTATGTCTAACTATACAATGGTGATTCCTATCAAAAGATAGCATTCACCAAGGTTTTCCAAAGGATATTTGAAATTATTTTCAAAACCAAATTTCAAACCATAAACTAAGGGCATTTTCTTAGCTTCAAACCATCATCTTTGGGCCAAATGCACATGACTTGTACATTTGCTTTCCCCATAATTGGATAACACATAACTATGTGTTTTGATAAAAACTAAAACTCAAAAAGATAAACTAAATCAATATCATGAGTTTTGTTAATCCTCCTAACATCTCACTTATCTCTAATGTGCTCTAAAACATATACAAGTCACCTTATGGTCTTTGTGAGATATAGATTTTGGTCTTGCCCTAAACTAAGGGATCATGCATTCCTATCTAGGAATTTTAAAATTGACCATCTACCTAGGATGTCACTTGTTGATAAATGTGATTGCCCTTAATTACATGAAATTTAAAATAATGCATGATGATTCATGACATACTTCAAAATAAATATTTTTTAAAAGTAAAACTATTTTAGCTACATAATGTATGTACGACATGACATGGTATTTGATCTTGTCTGAGCGACAAGTTGATGGATGCTGGGGATGTGGTGCTCTCTGTTGTCTCCGGCTGACGACGTGGACCTCCGGTGAGCCTGCAACAAAGCCGAGCCAGGAAGGGGTTCCCGGCGATGACCCTCCGACGCTCAAGTCAGACAATGGCAAGATGAAGTAGAAGTAGAGAAACGAGACCAAGAACTACTGTAGATGAGAATACATACCTCCGCCAAAGGTTGAGGGCCCTTATATAGGGCTCCGCGAGGGTGTGTGCATGCTCTCCAAGGCGTGCACGCCCCTCAAGGCATACTTAGAAATGGTCATGTCAGAAAAGTGCGCCTGATGCCATACCTCAATTGTTGAGCATATCCCTAACGTGACAGTGGAAACTTCCACAGTACGATCATCTGTCCGGTCCGGCCACCGACCATGTTGTTTGTCAGCGGCGTATGTCTTGAGAAGGACATGTTCGGTTGCCCCCTTTGTCTTCTTCCGCATCTTTTGTCTGCTACCGTGCTGAGCGGGAGAGCCGCTCGGCCATGCTGACGTCCAGGGGGACGCATACCGAACCGAGCGGGTAGTCCGCTCGGCCCTATACTCGGACAAAATATGGACTTCATTGTTCCGCGGCTATGCCGAGCGGATCAGACGCTCGGCGTATCACCCATCATATGCGAACTCATGAGCATCGAAAGCCCGACCCGCGGTCGGACTATCTCTGCGCCGATCGGGCGCTACCTAAGTTTGATCCCCGATTGGCCAGGCGATCTTCCACCCGACCACCCGCATGAGTTGACCACCTTGACCGCCTTCCACGCGTCCTCGATAACACCCCGTACGGGACCCCTCTCTTGCCACCGGATCACGTGCCTCCCCCTCAAGTCTAGTTGAACGAGGCTGCAAGTCCGACTGACTAGACTATCGGCCTAGCAATGCGATGACCGTTCTGTCATTGATGTAAATATCTTATCCGATCGGGCACCGCGTGAATGGGCACTGCCGCTCGGCATGACACCCGCTGGCCCTTGGAAGGTTTTGCTTGCCGGTCCTTAGAATCTCTTTGGAATGTGTGGAAATCCCCGCCATTAAGGCTGAACATGTTGGGACCGATTATGTAGCTAGAGGGGGGATGAATAGCTCGGTGCGCTCGTTGTTCTCTTCGTTGCTTGTTTCTTCAAGATATGCAGCGGAAAATACAAAGAAACAAAATACACAATGCTAACAAGAGGATTTACTTGGTATCCACCTCACAAGAGGTGACTAATCCAAGGATCCACACACTCACGCACCCTCCACTATGAAAACACTCCTTTATGTTAACTACCAAAGGCAGAGAAGCCCTACAAGTTCACACTACAAGAAGAAAGGGAAAGGGAACAAAATACAAGCAAAAGCTTACACGTTTGCACAAGAAAACCCTAACCCTAGATTTCTTCTTCTCGTTGTAGATCCACCTCTTGACTTGGAAGAACCTCCAAGAACTTCAAGAACTGGTAGTGAGAACTCTATGGAGAAGCTCTGTGAAGATCTGTGCTCGCTGGAGAAGAAGCCGTGGAAGTTCTACCGAGAGAACAACTCGCCAGTAGCTAAATACGACGCCAAAGGTCGGATCCCAATCGATCGGATTGCTCCCAATCGATTGGGGAGGCTTTGGATCGATCGGCTGATCGATCTAGAGTGCCTCTGTGCTCTCAGGAAATGCTTGGATCGATCAGCTGATCGATCCAGGGCTTATCACGCAGAATCACACTTCCCAATCGATCCACTGATCGATTGAGGGCTCTGGATCGATCGGTTGATCGATCCAGAGTTGTTCTGTGCAATCGCGCACTTCTCCCAATCGATCCACTGATCGATTGGGAGGAGGCTTGTCGCGAAAACTAGCCCAATCGATCAGCTGATCGATTGGGCATGAGCCAATCGATCGGCTGATCGATCCAGCTCATGATTTCTCCCTAAAATCAAGTCTAAAGCCTCCTAAGCTAACATCTGGTCAACCATGACATGTTGGTTCATCGTGCCTAGCATCCGGTCACCCTTGACCTACTAGAACTTGCTCACCAAGTGTCCGATCAATCCCTTTAACCCACTTGGACTTTCCTCCTCGTGCCAAGTATCCAGTCAATCCCTTTGACCCACTTGGACTTTCCACCTCGTGCCAAGTATTCGGTCAATCCCTTTGACCTACATGGTCTTTCCAACACCAGATGTTCGATCAGCCTTGATCCATCTGGATTTCCTCATGCCTGGCTTCACTCACCAGGACTTCCTTTTGCCTAGCTTCACTCACTAGGTCTTTCACCTGGCTTCACTCACCAGGATTCCCTTCTGCCTAGCTTCACTCACTAGGTCTTTCACCTGGCTTCACTCACCAGGATTTCCTTCTGCCTAGCTTCACTCACTAGGTCTTTCACCTGCCTTCACTCACAAGGATTTCCAATCTGCCTAGCTTCACTCACCAGGACTTCCTAGTCAAGTATCCAGTCACTCTTGACCTACTTGACTCTTCTTCACAATCTCCCCACATGAACAATTGCACCTGTAATCTCCATGTGTTGTTTATATGTATTGTCAAACATCGAAACCCAAACATCAAGACTCGAGCTTGACTCAGTCCAAGCTTAGTCAACTTGGTCAACCTTGACCTGGGGAATATTATACCAACAATCTCCCCCTTTTTGATGTTTGACAATACCACATTTAAGTTTTGCTAAACCCATAGCCTCAACTCCCTTTATGCCACTAGGTAATGAAGGCGTAAGCTAAACCCTACGTTCTCCCCCTAAGAGGGCAAACTCCCACTTAGATAATGAAGGTCAAACTTAAATCCTTTCATTCTCCCCCTATTGGCACACATCAAAATAAACAAACTCTCCCCCTGAAGAGTTACCTAACATTGTTCACAACTTCACTCGTTTCTCACAACCCAATAACGAAGGTCTCATACCCTTCATTTTCATTAAATGCTCATCCTTGAGCAAATACCACTCGGTATATTCACTTGTTGTATTCATACACGATTCAAATGAAGGTCACATACCCTTCATTGTCATCAAATGCTCAACCGTGATCATACATCACATGAATAATGAAGATATCGACTCTTCATTACATTCAAATGCCCAACCTTGAGTATTTTTGCTAAAGAAGGTCAACCACCTTCCAAGGTATATGAAAAATAGATTTTCATGTCCTTAAAGAGTAACTCCCCCTAAAGACATGCACGTAACTTCTGTCATTGCACCAACAATGACTTGGAATCCCTAAACCTTTAGGAAACTCAAATTTTGAAGTTTTTAAGGTTCAAAAGTTCAATATTGAAACCAAACCTCAATCTAAACCTCTACTTAGTCTTCCTTAACCAATCCATCCTTGTTTTCATCATGAAAACTCCCCTTAAATGTGTATAAATATGTTTTGAGGGGTTAGGAGTGGTTATCTAGACTAAAGAGGGTTCAAAATGCTGAAATCAGGCTTTAGCAGCCAAAATCAGCATTCCCAATCGATTAGAGTTGGGTCCCAATCGATTGAACCCTGCTGAATCGATCCACTGATCGATTCAGACTGCTTGGATTGATCGGATGATCGATCCAGCGAGCTTCTGCTCGCGAGAACTGCCTTCTCAATCGATCGCCCGATCGATTGAGGCACTCCAATCGATCAGGTGATTGATTGGAGGTCTGAAATTGCTGAAATTTCATTTCTATCAATTTGAGAAACCCCTAGAAAATTCTACGAAATCCCAAAAATCATGAAAATTGTTTGTAACGCCCGCCCTCCCTGCTAACCCTAAGGGACGGGGCTACGATACTCCATGTACAAATTTTTCTTTTTAAAACAGCGGAAGACTTAAAATAATTTTCTTAGTTTAATAAAAACTTTTCTTTTGTTTTTCTTTTCATCAAATCTGAACTACACTATCATGGCATCAATAACATGATATCAAAATTAGTAGAAACATAACATCAAGTCACACATACGGTACTACAATTCATGATACCAAAGCATAGTTCTTAAAAAGTTGTTAAAGCAGGTTCTTATTTGGTTGCCTAGCCACTGCCACACACATCTCCTTGCCTCTCCTGCTGCTCCTTTAGCTCATCCAGCTTTTTCCTTTATCTGTGGTACAAGGAAAGTAAGCTATGAGCACTCATGGCTCAGTAAGTTCCTTTCCTACTCACTAAAATCGAAAATCATCACATGATCAAAGAATGTCTCAACATAACATGATCTCAACTAGTCATGACATAACATATCATACTCTTTAAGCATATCATGCAACATAACAAAAATCATAACTAGTCATGGCATATCATCTCTTAAAGCATAGCATGAAACATAACATAATCATATCTAATCATGGCGTATCATAGTATCATCATAAGGTGGCATGGCATATCAAGCTCTTAAAGCATAGCATGAAACATAGCATAATCATATCTAATCATGGCATATCATAAATCATAGCATCATCACAACATGATCATAAGGTATGTGCAATATGATTTTGAAAACATGTATCCGAAAAACATGTGTATGTCTCATGATCTTTAAAACCATTTCTTCTTACATATATACTTGAACATAATGTCAACATAATCAGGGCCCCGGCTTGTACCACACATAGATAAATCACGTAGATATGCGCGCTTCCTAAGTATATCCAAGGTAGCAAGTCTTGAATCGTACTAGGAACTAGGTCCGGATCACACAACCATAGACCTAGGGCATACTAAGTGTTGGTTGCTACTCAGAAAACCTAGAGGTTTCACTGTACAAAAATTTTGTACAAAGGTCTGAACCTTTTCCTAGCTACCATGTGTTCTTTTAAATTAAATTTTGGATCGCCTGCGGAACTTAACACGTTTGATCCAAAACTTAATCTATTTGTTCTTTTAGGTTTTGACTTGGATCTCCTGCGGAACTTAACACGTTCGACCCAAATCACCTTAAGTTATTAATTTCATTAAATATTAATTTCCATAATTGGTTCCCAGTACTGACGTGGCGAGGCACATGACCTTCTTGGATATGGGAGCAACCACCACCGACTAGACAAAACCTTTTATAGAAATCTAATATTTAATTTCCTAAAATAACTTTAGGTTAACCGAAAAGAATAATCAAATCACAAGGAAAAATAAAACAAAAGAACACAACTTCGAAAAACATATTCGAAATACTAGAATCGTAAGCCTCTTGTATTTGGTATTATTTCCATAAATAACTAGCATGATGCGGAAAGAAAAATTACTAGTTATACCTTTTAGAAAGACCTCTTGATCTTCTACCGTATTCCTCTTCTAACCTCGGACGTTGTGTGGGCAACGATCTTCCGAGATGAGAACCACCAAGCACCTTCTTCTTCCTTGCAAGTTTCGGCCACCACAATTCTCCAAGAGAAGTAAAGGTCCGGCCACCACCACCAAGCTCCAAGGGATGCAAGAAACAAAACCACCTTTCTCTCCTTCTTCTCCTAGCTAGAACCGGCCACCATCAAGAGTTCCAAGAGAGGTTGCCACCGGCCATAAGAAGAAGAGAAGAGGAAGAAGCTAGGGCCGCCCACCATGGAGGAAAAGAGAGGAGAAGAATAATAGAGTTGATCACCCGTGAAGGCACCTCTACCCCCTCTTTTATAATCCTTGGTCTTGACAAATAAGGAAATTTTAATAAAAAATTCCTTAATTCTTTTGTCATAAAAAAGAAAAATTATTTTAATTAAAAAACAATTTTCTTCTTTTAATAATAATGGCCGGCCACTTCTAATTCCCCAAAACAAGGAAAATTTAATTCACACAAGAATTAAAACTTCCTAATTTGTTTCTTGAAATTTATAAAAATTTCTCCAATAATTTTTATCCCTTCATGATTGGTTAATAAAAAGGAAATTTTATAAATTAAAATTCTTCTTCTAAACATGTGGATAATTTCCAAAAGGAAAGTTATCTCTAAAAATTAAACTCTCTTTTCAATCTACAAATAAGGAATGATATCAAATCTTTTCTTAATCTTTTGTAGAAACTAATAAAAGAGAATATTTAATTTTTAAACTTCTCTTTTAAATTATTATCATGGTCAAAAAGGAAAGTTTTTCTTAAAAATAAAATCTCCTTTCAATCTACAAATAAGGAAAGATTTCAAATCTTTTCTTAATCTTTTGTAGAAAGCTTTAAAAGGAAAGATTTAATTTTTAAACTCTCTTTTAAAACTATGATATCCACATAAGAAATAATTTTAATAAAAAATCCTTTTTAATATGATGTGGCCGGCCACCTAAACTTGGGCTCCAAGCTATTGGCCGGCCACCTTAAGGCCAACCTTTAGGCTTGGCCGACCCTAAGCTTGAACTTCAAGCTTAGCTTGGTCGGCCCCTATTGGTTGAGTAAGAAGGTGGGTATGTGGTGGGTATAAATCTCTATATACAAGAGGCTACGATAGGGACCGAGAGGAGGAATTGGTTTTGGTCTCCCGATGAAATTAAGCTTCCCGTGTTCGCCTCGAACACACAACTTAATTCCATCAATAATAATTCATTCCACTAAAGAACTATTATTGAACTACCGCACCAATCCCAAATTACATTTTGGGCTCCTTCTTATTATGAGTGTGTTAGTCTCCCTGTGTTTAAGATGTCAAATGTCCACTAATTAAGCGAGTTACTGACAACTCATTTAATTAATATCTTAGTTCCAAGAGTAGTACCACTCAACTTCATCGTCATGTCGGACTAAGTCCACCTGCTGGTTTTAACATGACAATCCTTATGAGCTCCTCTTGGGGACATTCTCAACCTAGATCACTAGGACACAGTTTCCTTCTATAATCAACAACACACACTATAAGTGATATCATTTCCCAACTTATCGGGCTTATTGATTCATCGAACTAAATCTCACCCATTGATAAATTAAAGAAATAAATATCAAATATATGTGCTTGTTATTATATTAGGATTAAGAGCACACACTTCCATAATAACTGAGGTCTTTGTTTCTTTATAAAGTCAGTATAAAAGAAACGACCTCTAATGGTCCTACTCAATACACTCTAAGTGTACTAGTGTAATTATATAGTTAAGATAAACTAATACCTAATTACACTACGACCTTCCAATGGTTTGTTCCTTTCCATCATGGTCGTGAGCTACTGTTTATAATTTATAAGGTACTAATAACATGATCCTCTGTGTGTGACACCACACACCATGTTATCTACAATATAAATTAATTGAACAACTACATTTATCATAAATGTAAACATTTTACCAATGTAATTCTTATTTCTAGATAAATGTTTATACCAAAAGCTAGGCTTTTAGTATACACTCTAACAATCTCCCACTTATAGTAAAAGACTAAGCTGTCATATCTGCTGCCATATATCTGATTTCCAACCCTTCAACATGTCCATCAAAAGGTCCCGCCTTAAGGACCTTAGTGAAAAGATCTATAGGTCATCATCTGATGCATTCTAGGCGGCAACAACTTCTCCTCGTTTATACGATTTCTCGTATTGGGTAGTACTTGCGCTCTATTGTGTTTACTTGCCTTATAGACTCATGGTTTCTTCGAGTTTGTTACTGCACCATTATTATTACAATAAATTGTAATAATCTTTGGACAAACTAGAAATCATATCTAAGTCTATCTTGAGGTAATTAAGTCATTCAGTTTTTATGGTTTCCTCAGAGGCTTGCCATATACTAAGCTTCTATGGTGGAGTCCAGAAAAACACCTATGCTTATCACTCTTCCATAGTTATGATTTTACCTCCTAAAGTAAACACAAAACCCCGAGGTTGACTTATTATTGTCCCTATCCGATTGGAAGTCAAAATCCATGCAACCCACAGGGACCAAATTAACTGCCTTGTAAGCTAGCATATATTCTCTAGTGCCTCTAAGGTACTTCAATATATGCTTTACTGTAATCCACTATCCTTGTCCAGGGTTACTTTGATATCTGCTAACTATGCCCTTGGCAAAACAGATTCTTGATCTCGTGCATAGCATACATTAGGCTTCCGACAGCCGAAGCATAAAGAACTGCCTTTATTTCCTTTATCTCCTTTGATGTCTACAGAGACATATCTTTAGATAAAGTTACTCCATCCTGAAAAGGTAAGAAACCTTTCTTGGAGTTTTGCATGCTTAAAACGAGCAAGGATTTTTCTGATATATGAAGCTTGGGATAAGTAAAATATTCTTTTCTTGCGATCACTTATTACTTTGATCTTAAGAATATATACATTCTCCCAAGTCCTTTATATCGAATTGTTTGAACAACCATACTCTTACTTCTGACAACAATTTGATATTGTTTCCAACTACCAAAAATGTTATCTACGTATAGTACAAGAAATACCACCACGCTTCCATCACACCTTTTGTATACACAAGACTTATCCGGTTACTAAATCCATAGATCTGGATTACTTTGATAAACCGGATGTTCCAAGACCTTGAAGCTTTGCCTCAGTCCATAGACTGATTGAGCTTGCACACAAGATGCTCTTAGCCCTTTGTAATGAACCCTTCTGGTTGCTTTATATGGATGCTTTCTTCAAGACTTCCATTAAGGAATGTTGTCTTGACATCCACTTGCCAAATAGATAAAAGAATCCGGATAGACTTAAGCATGGCTACCAATGAAAAAGTTTCCTTTTTCATCAAGTCTTGCTTTGAAAGTTACTACCTTCCTGTCTATCCCTCTTTTCTTATTATAGACCTTTTTACACCCAACGGCTTTTACACCATTTGGTGATTCTACAAGCTTCCAGATTTTATTAGAATACATATATTATAATTCTATTATTCATTACTCTTTGCCAAGATGCTGCATCTTTATCTTGGAGTGCTTCATCATATGACCGGAGATCAGGTTCATGTCCTCCAGGGATCGAGTCCAAAAACTCTCCCAAAACATGAATCTTTTTAGGTTGCCTAACAACCCTCCCACTACGACAAGGCACTTACTGCAATTGTGTATCATTTGTGATACGTGTTGCAGTTTTCTTGTGGTATCTCATCTTGTACAGTCGGTACTAGGTTAGACATGTCCTTTATTATTTCCTTAAGAACAAATTTAGTTATGAGCACGTGGTTCATTATATAGTCCTTTTCTAAAAAATCAGTCATTGATGCTAACAATGACCTTCTGATTTTTAAGACTATAAACCTACTTTTGTTTATCTAGGATAACTTACAAACAAGTGAACTCCTATCCAACTTATCATTGTCTCTCTTTAACATATATGCTGGATTACCCGAATCCGAATATGCTTTAAAATAGGTTTTCACCTATTCAGCAATTCTATATGAGTAGAGAGTTCTAACTTGGAAGGTACTATGTTCACTTTCGTTTTCAGAGTTTATCCTTAAAACTAATTTGGTAATTTTCTGAATAACTCATCATCTATCTAATTATTCCATAAGAGTCCTTTACCTTCTTTCTACTACACCATTCTGTTGGGGTGTACTAGATGCAGTTAGTTGGGATTGAAATCCAACTTCTGATAAGTGACTCCTAAAATCTCTCAAGAGGTACTTGCCACTACGATCTTCCATAGTGACTTTTTACTTTAACATTTCTCCGCATCAACCTTGTACTCTTTGAACTAATCAAAGTACTTAGTCTTGCGGTACATTAAGTAAATTTATTTGTATCTTGAATAGTTGTCTATAAAATAGACAAAATATTCAATACTACCTCTTGTCTGGATAGTCATAGGATCACACAAATCAGAATGAACCGTTTTCAACATATCTTTGACTCCATACCCCTTGGACTTAAAAGCTTCTTGGTTATTTTCCTTCCAAGTAAGACTCGTAGGTTGGAAAGATTCCCACTACCAATGAACCCAAAAGTTCATCAGCTACCAATGAATCCTACTCAAGTATAACCTAGCTTTAGATGCCAAAGATATAATTGGTTCATTTTCGAAGGTTGCTTTCTCTTAAAATTAGAAGATGTGTTACTAATTTTCATTTGTTGCATCGTGGGAGTTATTGGATTATAAATTGTCAACCATCATACCAGAATAGATAACTTCCCTATTTTTCTTGATAACAACTTTGTTATCAAAATAGACACAATATGTATAATAGTTTAGAAACTGAAATCAGGTTCTTTCTAAACTTGGTACGTAAAGACAATTACTTAAAATCCATATTTTATTCTTATCAAAGGATAAACATCTCTCACTGCAACAGCTACCACTTTTACAGTAGTGCCCATGTGGACGGTGATTTACCTTTCATTTAGTTGTCGGGTTTCCTGGAACCCTGCAATGTATTGCAGACATGATTAATGGCATCTTGTATCTACACTCCAGGTTCTGGTAGATAACACCACTAGACATGTTTCAACTAATGAATTAAATACACCTAAATTGTTCTTAGTTCTTAGAAGACAGTCTACCTTAATGTCCAAGTCCTATTTCCAATCATTACAATTGGGACTACTAAGTCTTTTCTATAGTATGACTACTAGGGAATTGACAAATATTTAAATCCTAAGAATCACAAAAAATATTTGGTCAAGATCAACTCCTTAAAAATCCCCATGAATTTTGTATGCCACGTTAGTGTGGACGTATACAAAATCAAAGAGGAGATTTTATCCATTAATTTTATTATCTTGTCAACTTTACTTTATTACGAATAAAATTAATAGTTGATCTGTCTTTGATCAAATATTTGGTCAAAAACTTTTGAATTTTAAAAAATATTGATTCCTCAAACAATATTATTTAAATTCACAAACACCTCAAACACCGTGAATTTTGCATGCCACGTTAGTGTGGACGTATACAAATTCAACATTTGTAAAAGGAGGGTTTTAACCCATTAATTTTATTATCTTGTCAACCTAACTTTTTGAGAAATAAAATTAATAGTTGGTATCATTTGGTCACACAAATAATAGCAGTGACTCCGATGGGGAGGA
The DNA here is from genome assembly GCF_018446385.1 of Zingiber officinale. Taxonomy (NCBI): domain Eukaryota; kingdom Viridiplantae; phylum Streptophyta; class Magnoliopsida; order Zingiberales; family Zingiberaceae; genus Zingiber; species Zingiber officinale. The sequence goes on from NC_055989.1 coordinate 23,634,715, forward strand.
TACTATTAAATGTGTCTAAGTGTATACCATTACTTGACACTAAGTCCATTAATAAGATTATGCCCCTTCCGTTGGGGAAGATCACACGCTCTTAATTAACTTCCTATAGTCATCCAAAAATGGAAGTCTGTTCTAGTGATCCACAAACAAGCTCATCCGTTATGGAGGAAGGCACTCAGAGCCAACGCGCAAGCTTGTTTGCATCACTTACAAACCAGTAATGGAGACCATGAGATTTACTTAAAATCCCTCTCCCACTTAGTTATTTATAAATGAGGAATTTTAACTATGCTAGCCTACTAAATATGTAAACTAACATGCACACACCGCACAATATAAAAGCAATAAATAGAAAATCTAATTTTCAACTATTATGGCTTTTATCTCTAGTTGTCCTCCGTGTGTTGTCATCCCAAGCTGCTGCCATATTTGGCCACCGCCACCGGGTCTAGCTGTCCATCTTGCTCCTAGTTCCGCTGCGCCTCTGGTCCTCAGAAGGTTCCACGCTTTGCAAGATTCGATCCGCGACATAAATAGAATTTTACATTTTGATCCTATATTCCATAAAAGGAATGTACATGTATCTAGATCAAAAACAAAATCCTAATAAAACTAAATACAGCTCCTGCTGTATTTTATAATACAATCATGCACACACAATAAAATGCCCTTGACATGTCCAAGGGTCCAATCACACACATAATAACTATAAGCCATAATAGTTGGATCCTGCATCCACAAAGTTAGCACATCCTACTATTACCCTGCCTAAATTATGTATGACATGTGCATAATTAAACTAATACCAAATACACAGAGGCAAAACCCTAGCTCTGATACCAATTGTTGGTTGCTACTCGGAAAACCTAGAGGTTCCACTGTACAAAAATTTTGTACAAAGGTCTGAACCTTTTCCTAGCTACCATGTGTTCTTTTAAATTAAATTTTGGATCGCCTGCGGAACTTAACACGTTTGATCCAAAACTTAATCTATTTGTTCTTTTAGGTTTTGACTTGGATCTCCTGCAGAACTTAACACGTTCGACCCAAATCACCTTAAGTTATTAATTTCATTAAATATTAATTTCCATAATTGGTTCCCAGTACTGACGTGGCGAGGCACATGGTCTTCTTGGATATGGGAGCAACCACCACCGACTAGACAAACCCTTTTATAGAAATCTAATATTTAATTTCCTAAAATAACTTTAGGTTAACCGAAAAGAACAATCAAATCACAAGGAAAAATAAAACAAAAGAACACAACTTCGAAAACATATTCGAAATACTAGAATCGTAAGCCTCTTGTATTTGGTATTATTTCCATAAATAACTAGCATGATGCGGAAAGAAAAATTACTAGTTATACCTTTTAGAAAGACCTCTTGATCTTCTACCGTATTCCTCTTCTAACCTCGGACGTTGTGTGGGCAACGATCTTCCGAGATGAGAACCACCAAGCACCTTCTTCTTCCTTGCAAGTTTCAGCCACCACAATTCTCCAAGAGAAGTAAAGGTCCGGCTACCACCACCAAGCTCCAAGGGATGCAAGAAACAAAACCACCTTTCTCTCCTTCTTCTCCTAGCTAGAACCGGCCACCATCAAGAGCTCCAAGAGAGGTTGCCACCGGCCATAAGAAGAAGAGAAGAGGAAGAAGCTAGGGCCGGCCACCAAGGAGGAAAAGAGAGGAGAAGAATAATAGAGTTGATCACCCGTGAAGGCACCTCTACCCCCTCTTTTATAATCCTTGGTCTTGACAAATAAGGAAATTTTAATAAAAAATTCCTTAATTCTTTTGTCATAAAAAAGAAAAATTATTTTAATTAAAAAACAATTTTCTTCTTTTAATAATAATGGCCGGCCACTTCTAATTCCCCAAAACAAGGAAAATTTAATTCACACAAGAATTAAAACTTCCTAATTTGTTTCTAGAAATTTATAAAATTTCTCCAATAATTTTATCCCTTCATGATTGGTTAATAAAAGGAAATTTTATAAATTAAAATTCTTCTTCTAAACATGTGGATAATTTCCAAAAGGAAAGTTATCTCTAAAATTAAAATCTCTTTTCAATCTACAAATAAGGAAAGATATCAAATCTTTTCTTAATCTTTGTAGAAATTAATAAAAGAGAATATTTAATTTTTAAACTTCTCTTTAAATTATTATCATGGTCAAAAAGGAAAGTTTTTCTTAAAATAAAATCTCCTTTCAATCTACAAATAAGGAAAGATTTCAAATCTTTTCTTAATCTTTGTAGAAAGCTTTAAAAGGAAAGATTTAATTTTTAAACTATCTTTTAAAACTATGATATCCACATAAGAAATAATTTTAATAAAATCCTTTTAATATGATGTGGCCGGCCACCTAAACTTGGGCTCCAAGCTATTGGCCGGCCACCTTGGCCGGCCCTAAGCTTGAGCTTCAAGCTTAGCTTGGCCGGCCCCTATTGGTTGAGTAAGAAGGTGGGTATGTGGTGGGTATAAATCTCTATATACAAGAGGCTACGATAGGGACCGAGAGGAGGAATTGGTTTTGGTCTCCCGATGAAATTAAGCTTCCCGTGTTCGCCCCGAACACACAACTTAATTCCATCAATAATAATTCATTCCACTAAAGAACTATTATTGAACTACCTCACCAATCCCAAATTACATTTTGGGCTCCTTCTTATTATGAGTGTGTTAGTCTCCCTGTGTTTAAGATGTCAAATATCCACTAATTAAGCGAGTTACTGACAACTCATTTAATTAATATCTTAGTTCCAAGAGTAGTACCACTCAACTTCATCGTCATGTCGGACTAAGTCCACCTGCAGGGTTTAACATGACAATCCTTATGAGCTCCTCTTGGGGACATTCTCAACCTAGATCACTAGGACACAGTTTCCTTCTATAATCAACAACACACACTATAAGTGATAACATTTTCCAACTTATCGGGCTTATTGATTCATCGAACTAAATCTCACCCATTGATAAATTAAAGAAATAAATATCAAATATATGTGTTTGTTATTATATTAGGATTAAGAGCACACACTTCCATAATAACTGAGGTCTTTGTTTCTTTATAAAGTCAGTATAAAAGAAACGACCTCTAATGGTTCTACTCAATACACTCTAAGTGTACTAGTGTAATTATATAGTTAAGATAAACTAATACCTAATTACACTACGACCTTCCAATGGTTTGTTACTTTCCATCATGGTCGTGAGCTACTGTTTATAATTTATAAGGTACTAATAACATGATCCTCTGTGTGTGACACCACACACCATGTTATCTACAATATAAATTAATTGAACAACTACATTTATCATAAATGTAAACATTTGACCAATGTAATTCTTATTTCAAGATAAATGTTTATACCAAAAGCTAGGCTTTTAGTATACACTCTAACACTAAGGAGCCCATCCCTTTGTTTTTACTAGCCTGGATCACACAGCCAAAGGCCTAGGGGCTGATTAGGAGCCCACCCTTGCTACAAGCCTTACAAAGTAAAGTAGCATGTATAAAAATGCATCATTTAGTCACATAGCATATCATAGAAGTATGCATCACTTAGGCATACATTATGTCATAAAAGTATGCATCACTTAGGCATACATCATAACATAAATGGTATGCATCACTTAGGCATACATCATGTCATAAAAAGTATGCATCACTTAGGCATACATCATATCATAAAAAGTATGCATCACTTAGGCATACATCATGTCATAAAAGTATGCATCACTTAGGCATACATCATATCATAAATGGTATGCATCACTTAGGCATACATCATGTCATAAAAGCATGCATATTTTCACCACATAGCATATCATGAGAGCATGCATAGTTTAGGAACATAGCATATCATCAAAGCATGCATATTTCTATCCACATAGCATATCATGAAAGCATGCATATTTTAAGCACATAGCATATCATCAAAGCATGCATATTTCTATCCACATAGCATATCATAAAAGCATGCATATTTCTAAGCACATATCATATCATGGAAAGTATAAATCACAAGCATACATGTTTAAGCATAAGGGTGTATCATGTGATTATACTATCATAAGAAACATGGTAACATAGTTAGCTTGGGTTCTAAGCTTCCTAATCCCTTGGGTTCTTATCATGGCCGAAACCCCCCTTAGATCTCAATTTAGGTAAAAACAACCTCCAAGCATGTGGAACCTAAATTATCATCACATCAATTTCATAGGAAGCATTATAAGCATGATTAACTTGGTTTCTAAGTTCTCCAAGTCCCTAAACTTCATGTGGCCGAACCCTATCAGGTGTGAAACAAGGTCCCAAATGTCATGAAAGCATGGAAACCTTAAACCATATTTATAGCATTTTTTTCCAAGTAACATAGTAAGCATATTTGAGCTAGTTCCTAAGTTCTCCAAGCCCTTAACATATGTCATGGCCGAAATTTAACAAGTATTCATTAGGGCTAAAAGCAAGCATACAAGCATGTGAACTTGAACTAACATCATGTATAAATTCATAATAAGGCATCATACAATGGGTATGGCCGAAACTTACCCTAGCCTCATTTTAGGTCATTAAACAACATATAGCATGAGAACTTTGGCTTTCTACTTATCATATTTCATGTAGAGTGACATGAGCATATTTAATTTTTGTTCTAGGATTTCTAGGGCATCTATCCCTTCATGGAAGAAACATACAATGGTCCATTTAGGTCATGGAAAAATTATACAAGCATGTGACTCAATCAACACATTATCATATTTCCATAAGAAGCATTTTTAACACAATTGGTTTCAATTCTAAGGCCTCTAGGTCATTTAAACCCTACTTGGCCAAGACTCATCAGTGTTTACATTTGCTTCAAATAGCCTAAAAGCATAGGAAGTCATACAAGTTTCATAGCATGTATAAAGACAAGCATAATAAACATACATGTGTATTGTGTCTTAGGCTTCCTAGGTTTCTTTCCCTTTTTCTTTTATTTTTTCCTCATGGCCGAAACCTACCAATCTCTATACTAGGTTTTAAGTGGCCTAAAGCATGGAAAACCTAAGTAAGTTTCATTGCAAAAATTACTAAGAACATCATATACAAATTTGGTTCATAAACAAGCTAGGACCCTTGTGATCTTACATGTCATATATCATGTAACTAAATTCTCTATACCCTAATTAAGCATGAGAGCATTAAACAACTTTCATATCTTAATATCACAGAGGTCTTGAGCATGTTAAAATTTTGTTTAAGCTTTTCTAAGCTATCCATCTTATCATGGCCGAAAATCTTAATGAAGAGTTCATGAATTTCTAGCAATATTCAACATGCAATTCTTTAAGAGAACTCTATATTCTATCATATAAACATGGTTACTTAAATTGAAAGGTCTTCCTAACCCTAAGCTCTTTTCTTGGCCGAAACATGTGAGTGGATTTCTTTTGGTTCCAAGTAACTTTCAAGCAAGAAAAACCAATAAAAGACCCTTAGTAATTCATGGAGGGAATCTTGTACTAGTTTGGTTAAACAATGATTTCCCTAACCTCTTTAAAATATTTTTGGCCAAAATTCTAGGGTTAGGTACTCCTCTGACCAAGCATCATATAGGTATAAAAACATGAAGGAAAACCTTCCTACATAGCATAGAAAAATATCATGAAATGAGGACTTGTTTAAACCTTCCTAGATTTGAAAACTCTTCTTTGGCCGAATTTTTCTTAAATTCTATTCTAGGTTTTCTAATCCTCATTAAATCCGAAAAGCACATAAAACTCCTTGTACCACAGATGAGGGGAAGCTTACATCCTTTTCGCTTGTGGATCTAAGGTGTGGTGATGGAAGAAGTAGCCTCTTCTTCTAGTTCCCTTCCCTTGATTCCCTTGCTAAGTCCTCCTTGTATCTTAGGCTTTCTTAGGAGAAAACCTTGGCTTGGGGCCAAAGATGGAGGAGAGGGGACTGAGGGTTCGGTGAGGGAGAGGAGAGAATGAGAGAAATGAGAGAAAAAATAATATCTTCTCTTTACATACTCTCTTTTATGTAAAGGGGGAAGATGTAGCAAAATTGGTTTTTGCTTTCCTTCTCCCTTAGCCCTTTTTTTTCTATTTTATTTTATTTATTTTATTTTATAATTTATTCTCATCATTCATGATGAAACAAGGGGGAATGAATCCCCTTAATTCCCCTCTTTAAATCACGGCAAAGAAGAGGAAAAAGAGAGTGAAAGGGAGGAAGGCAAGTTGCCTTTCTCTTGCTCTTTTCTTGTTTTCTCTTCTTAGATCTTTACTCCTATCTTTATCATGCATTCCCTTTCCTTGCTATCAATATATTCTCTCTATTCCAATTGGTTTATACTAATTAATTCTATAAATTATAATATAAGAGGTTCAAGGTTCAATCCTTGACCTCCTCTTCTTTTTATTTCATTTTATTTCTTTTTTTTTTGCTTCAACTCACTTCTTATTATTTTTCTAAGGAAAAATCTCACATTCATATGCTTATCTCAAAAGCTTAGTGGGTGTTACAGTACCCCGTACCTCATAAAAAATTCGTCCTCGAACTTTAAAATAGCTCCGGGTACTTTTGTTTCATATCGTCCTCGCGTTCCCAGGTGGCTTCTTCAAATCGTTGATTCCGCCATAGAACCTTTACTAAGGGTATTTCTTTGTTCCTTAACCTCTTGACTTCTCGGTCCAAGATCTGAATAGGTCTACTTTCGTAACTTAGGTCCTCTTGAACCGACTGTGGCTCAATTACTTGATCTGTGCTGGGAGTACACTTCTTGAGCATCGATACATGGAACACATTGTGAATGGCTGCCATGTCTGGAGGTAGTTCTAGTCTGTATGCGACTTGGCCCACTCTTTCTAAAATCTGGTACGGTCCTATGTATCATGGGCTTAACTTGCTCCTCTTTCCGAATCTCATTATCCCTTTCATGGGGGATACCTTAAGGAATACCAAATCTCCGATGTTGAATTCTAGCGGCCTGCGCCGTTTATTGGCATAATTCTTCTGCCGACTCTGAGCAGTTTCTATTCGTTGGTGGATCTTCTGTATAACTCGGGTGGTGTCATCAATAAGTTCCGTTCGGAACCCCATTTCCTTCTTTTCACCACTTTCATACCAGCATATAGGGGATCTACACTTTCTCCCATACAGAGCTTCGTAAGGTGCCATTTTAATAGTAGCTTGGTAACTATTATTGTAGGCGAATTCTGCCAGGTATAAATATCGACACCAGCTTCCCTTGAAGTCCAGGGCACAAGCTCTTAACATATCTTCTAATATTTGGTTCACTCTTTCAGTTTGCCCATCGGTCTGAGGGTGGAAGGTTGTGCTAAACAACAACTTCGTGCCGAGGGCCTTCTGAACGCACTCCCAAAAGTGCGAGACAAAGCGTCCGTCTCTATCAGAAATAATGGTCTTAGGGATACCATGTAATCTGACGATTTCCTTAACATAAATCTGAGCTAGTTGTTCAGTTGAATAAGTCATCTTGATCGCCAAAAAGTGTGCAGACTTCGTCAATCTGTTCACGATCACCCATATAGCATCATATCCGTTTGTCGTCCTGGGTAGACCTGAAATGAAATCCATGGAGATTTCTTCCCATTTCCATTCCGGAATTTGGACAGGTTGTAGTAATCCGCCGGGTCTCTGGTGTTCAGCTTTTACCCTTTGGCAGGTCAGACAAGTACTGACGTACTGAGCCACTTCTCTTTTCATACCGGACCACCAAAATTTCTTTTTCAGGTCCTGGTACATCTTAGTGGAACCCGGGTGCATTGCATAAGGCGTTGTATGGACTTCTTCCAGTATCTTCTTTCGCAACTCTGGATCCTCTGGAATACATAATCGATCCCTGAGGTATAATATTCCATCGTCTGCAATATGGAACCCATCATTCTTTCCTTCTGCGGTCTCTTGTTTAATTCTTTGAAGGCTCAGGTCCCTGGTTTGCTTCTCTAACATGTTCTCGAATAACGTTGGTGTTATGGTGAGGGTAGAGAGTCGTCCGGACATGGTTTCAACTAACAGATACGAAACATGTCTCAGTTTCTCGATGGATTCCCTCATCAGTTCGCTTTCAGCATTGAATAAAATTCTAGCATACTGACTGAAATTAGATAGCTGACCTGTGACGACAGTAGAGGCGTTCACCACGTCTTCCTGAGTAAGGGAGTAGACTCTGGCGTTCGTCATAGTGGGAGGGGCTTCCAATCTTCCTTGGCTGATTGAAGTCCCTTCTATGGCAGCTTGCATCTGGTGCAGCTGTGCGGGGGCACTCCTATTCTGAAAGTTCTGCGGAGGTGGTGCCAGAGGCTGAGTAGGGAAATTTCTTGCCAAATGACCTTCCTTTCCGCAGTTGTAGCACTTTCTGGTACTTAGGAGACATATTCCCGAATGCATCTTTCCACATGTGGCACACTGAGGGTACTTGGTTTGCTTATTGGCCGGACCACCTTTTGTGTTGTTCCACTGTTTCCTCTTTCCACCTGAGTTTCCTTTCCAGTCGGTTCTGGTATTGTGCGATTTTTGTCCTCCGGTCAGTGCTTGGTTCTTGCCCTTGTTCATTGCTTTCTGGTAGTGTTCGGTAATCAGGGCACTGCTGACTAGCTCCTCTGCAGTCTGCGGTCTATTAACTCCGCCGGCTACGTTCAGAGCTATCTCGAGTCGGAGCATCTTTAACATTAACCGGACCCTCTCTTTTTCAGTACGGATCAGTTCTGGGCACAGACGTGCTAAGCGGTTGAACTTTTTGACGGCTTCGTTAACTGACAGATCACCTTGGCGGAACTAGTGACCTCATCATAGTGCTTGTTGGTCACTTGCATATGGAAGAATTCTTCTAAGAACTCTGTCTCAAAATCTGTCCACTGCATCTGGTTTATTTGTCTTTTCGCTTTTACTCGGTCCCACCACATCCGGGCATCTCCGGTAAGGCAGAACGACACGCATTTGACCTTCTCGTGTTCAGGCCAGTCCAGTAGTTCCATTATGCTCTCCACGGTCTTAAGCCAGGCTTGTGCATCCCATGGTTCGCAGTTTCCCGAGAATGCTTCCGGCTTAAGCCTTTGCCACTGAATCAGATAGGCCTCTTGTCGGACCATCGGAGTAGGGGCTGCCGGGGGTACTGGCACGGCTGTAGGTATAACCGGTAGTGTATTCTGATTCGCTGGTGGGGTAACTGGGTTGCCTTGCTGACCCATTAAGGTAGTGATCAGCTGCTGTTGCTCTGCGATCTGATGCTGGAGGTCTGCGACTACCTGTGTCAGGTCTGGTGGAGTCACTGTCCCCTCGGTTCAGGCATTGCGTGTCCTAACCATGTTTATCTAAATAATGACAAATAGACTAGTGTAAGTGATTATCATTTTTAGCCAATCTAATGTACTATTTTGTTTCTATCTATTTGTGAGATTGTTCTGGTATTATTCCTAACCTACCAAGGTGCAATCCTAGTCTAAAACTATGACTAAAAATAAAGAATAAGGTAGCAACCATGCATCATAAATAAAGCATAAGCAATATAATAAAGCAAAGAAATAAATAGCAAGCAAATAATGTGACACAAGCAATAAAGCAAATAAAGCATAAGTATATAACAAGAAATTTAAGCGTAAGCAATATAAGAAATTCAAAGAATAAATCAAGCAAATAATATAACACAAGAAAATAAGCATGAGCATATAAAATTAAGCATAAACATATAACAAGAAAATTAAACATAAGCATTCTTACTTGGAGCGGCAGGTCGGAGGCTTGATGTGTGTGTAGTGAGCTGGCAGAAAAAACTTTGGCTCTGATACCAACCTGTAACGCCCGCCCTCCCTGCTAACCCTAAGGGACGGGGCTACGATACTCCATGTACAAATTTTTCTTTTTAAAACAGCGGAAAAATTAAAATAATTTTCTTAGTTTAATAAAAACTTTTCTTTTGTTTTTCTTTTCATCAAATCTGAACTACACTATCATGGCATCAATAACATGATATCAAAATTAGTAGAAACATAACATTAAGTCACACATACGGTACTACAATTCATGATACCAAAGCATAGTTCTTAAAAAGTTGTTAAAGCAGGTTCTTATTTGGTTGCCTAGCCACTTCCACACACATCTCCTTGCCTCTCCTGCTGCTCCTTTAGCTCATCCAGCTTTTTCCTTTATCTGTGGTACAAGGAAAGTAAGCTATGAGCACTCATGGCTCAGTAAGTTCCTTTTCTACTCACTAAAACCGAAAATCATCACATGATCAAAGAATGTCTCAACATAACATGATCTCAACTAGTCATGGCATAACATATCATACTCTTTAAGCATATCATGTAACATAACAAAAATCATAACTAGTCATGGCATATCATCTCTTAAAGCATAGCATGAAACATAACATAATCATATCTAATCATGGCGTATCATAGTATCATCATAAGGTGGCATGGCATATCAAGCTCTTAAAGCATAGCATGAAACATAACATAATCATATCTAATCATGGCATATCATAAATCATAGCATCATCACAACATGATCATAAGGTATATGCAATATGATTTTGAAAACATGTATCCGAAAAACATGTGTATGTCTCATGATCTTTAAAATCATTTCTTCTTACATATATACTTGAACATAATGTCAACATAATCAGGGCCCCGGCTTGTACCACACATAGATAAATCACGTAGATATGTGCGCTTCCTAAGTATATCCAAGGTAGCAAGTCTTGAATCATACTAGGAACTAGGTCCGGATCACACAGCCATAGACCTAGGGCGTACTAAGGAGCTCATCCCTTTGTTTTTACTAGCCTGGATCACACAGCCAAAGGCCTAGGGGCTGATTAGGAGCTCACCCTTGTACAAGCCTTACAAAGTAAAGTAGCATGTATAAAAATGCATCATTTAGTCACATAGCATATCATAGAAGTATGCATCACTTAGGCATACATTATGTCATAAAAGTATGCATCACTTAGCCATACATCATATCATAAATGGTATGCATCACTTAGGCATACATCATGTCATAAAAAGTATGCATCACTTAGGCATACATCATATCATAAAAAGTATGCATCACTTAGGCATACATCATGTCATAAAAGTATGCATCACTTAGGCATACATCATATCATAAATGGTATGCATCACTTAGGCATACATCATGTCATAAAAGAATGCATATTTTTACCACATAGCATATCATGAGAGCATGCATATTTTAGGCACATAGCATATCATCAAAGCATGCATATTTCTATCCACATAGCATAGCATATCATGAAAGCATGCATATTTTAAGCACATAGCATATCATCAAAGCATGCATATTTCTATCCACATAGCATATCATGAAAGCATGCATATTTTAAGCACATAGCATATCATCAAAGCATGCATATTTCTATCCACATAGCATATCATAAAAGCATGCATATTTCTAAGCACATATCATATCATGGAAATTATAAATCACAAGCATACATGTTTAAGCATAAGGGTGTATCATGTGATTATACTATCATAAGAAACATGGTAACATAGTTAGCTTGGGTTCTAAGCTTCCTAATCCCTTGGGTTCTTATCATGGCCGAAACCCCCCTTAGATCTCAATTTAGGTAAAAACAACCTCCAAGCATGTGGAACCTAAATTATCATCACATCAATTTCATAGGAAGCATTATAAGCATGATTAACTTGGTTTCTAAGTTCTCCAAGTCCCTAAACTTCATGTGGCCAAACCCTATCAGGTGTGAAACAAGGTCCCAAATGTCATGAAAGCATGGAAACCTTAGACCATATTTATAGCATTTTTTCCAAGTAACATAGTAAGCATATTTGAGCTAGTTCCTAAGTTCTCCAAGCCCTTAACATATGTCATGGCCGAAATTTAACAAGTATTCATTAGGGCTAAAAGCAAGCATACAAGCATGTGAACTTGAACTAACATCATGTATAAATTCATAATAAGGCATCATACAATGGGTATGGCCGAAACTTACCCTAGCCTCATTTTAGGTCATTAAACAACATATAGCATGAGAACTTTGGCTTTCTACTTATCATATTTCATGTAGAGTGACATGAGCATATTTAATTTTTGTTCTAGGGTTTCTAGGGCATCTATCCCTTCATGGCCGAAATATACAATGGTCCATTTAGGTCATGGAAAAATTATACAATCATGTGACTCAATCAACACATTATCATATTTCCATAAGAAGCATTTTTAACACAATTGGTTTCAATTCTAAGGCCTCTAGGTCATTTAAACCCTACTTGGCCGAGACTCATCAGTGTTTACATTTGCTTCAAATAGCCTAAAAGCATAGGAAGTCATACAAGTTTCATAGCATGTATAAAGACAAGCATAATAAACATACATGTGTATTGTGTCTTAGGCTTCCTAGGTTTCTTTCCCTTTTTCTTTTATTTTTTCCTCATGGCCGAAACCTACCAATCTCTATACTAGGTTTTAAGTGGCCTAAAGCATGGAAAACCTAAGTAAGTTTCATGGAAAAAATTACTAAGAACATCATATACAAATTTGGTTCATAAACAAGCTAGGACCCTTGTGATCTTACATGTCATATATCATGTAACTAAATTCTCTATACCCTAATTAAGCATGAGAGCATTAAACAACTTTCATATCTTAATATCACAGAGGTCTTGAGCATGTTAAAATTTTGTTTAAGCTTTTCTAAGCTATCCATCTTATCATGGCCGAAAATCTTAATGAAGAGTTCATGAATTTCTAGCAATATTCAACATGCAATTCTTTAAGAGAACTCTATATTCTATCATATAAACATGGTTACTTAAATTGAAAGGTCTTCCTAACCCTAAGATATTTTCTTGGCCGAAATATGTGAGTGGATTTCTTTTGGTTCCAAGTAACTTTCAAGCAAGAAAAACCAATAAAAGACCCTTAGTAATTCATGGAGGGAATCTTGTACTAGTTTGGTTAAACAATGATTTCCCTAACCTCTTTAAAATATTTTTGGCTGAAATTCTAGGGTTAGGTACTCCTCTAACCAAGCATCATATAGGTATAAAAACATGAAGGAAAACCTTCCTACATAGCATATAAAAATATCATGAAATGAGGACTTGTTTAAACCTTCCTAGATTTGAAAACTCTTCTTTGGCCGAATTTTTCTTAAATTCTATTCTAGGTTTTCTAATCCTCATTAAATCCGAAAAGCACATAAAACGCCTTGTACCACAGCTGAGGGGAAGCTTACATCCTTTTCGCTTGTGGATCTAAGGTGTGGTGATGGAAGAAGTAGCCTCTTCTTCTAGTTCCCTTCCCTTGATTCCCTTGCTAAGTCCTCCTTGTATCTTAGGCTTTCTTAGGAGAAAACCTTGGCTTGGGGCCGAAGATGGAGGAGAGGGGACTGAGGGTTCGGTGAGGGAGAGGAGAGAATGAGAGAAATGAGAGAAAAAAATAATATCTTCTCTTTACATACTCTCTTTTATGTAAAGGGGGAAGATGTAGCAAAATTGGTTTTTGCTTTCCTTCTCCCTTAGCCCTTTTTTTCTATTTTCTTTTATTTATTTTATTTTATAATTTATTCTCTTCATTTATGATGAAACAAGTGGGAATGAATCCCCTTAATTCCCCTCTTTAAATCACGGCAAAGAAGAGGAAAAAGAGAGTGAAAGGGAGGAAGGCAAGTTGCCTTTCTCTTGCTCTTTTCTTGTTTTCTCTTCTTAGATCTTTACTCCTATCTTTATCATGCATTCCCTTTCCTTGCTATCAATATCTTCTCTCTATCCTAATTGGTTTCTACTAATTAATTCTATAAATTATAATATAAGAGGTTCAAGGTTCAATCCTTGACCTCCTCTTCTTTTTATTTCATTTTATTTCTTTTTTTTTGCTTCAACTCACTTCTTATTATTTTTCTAAGGCAAAATCTCACATTCATATGCTTATCTCAAAAGCTTAGTGGGTGTTACATTGTTGTAGACATTATTTAGGGCATATATTATCATGGAAAAATAGTTTTCTAAGAAAATACATCATATTTTTCAAAGATGGACATAAACTTGAAAACTTGTAAAAACTTTAGTATTTTTCTTGAAGTTTGTGCCTAACTCTTCAATGATGATCACTATCAAAAGATAGCCTTCACCAAGGTTTTCCAAAAGCATTTTAAAATGATTTTCAAAACCAATATCTAACCATGTTCTTTGGGCTCAATGCACATGACTTGTACATTAGCTTTCCCAATGATTGGAAAGCACATAACTATGTGTTTTGATGAACCTAAAACTCAAAAGAATGCACTAAATCACATCTTGAGTTTTTTTCATCATCCTAACATCTCACTTGCATCTAATGTGTACACAAACACATACAAGTCACCTTATAGTTCTTTGTGAGATGTAAGTCTTGGTTTTGCCCTAATCTAGGGATCATGCATATCTATCTAGGCATTTTGAGGTTATGAACATCCACCAAGGATGTTATTTGTTAATAAATGTCATTTGTCCTTAAGTTGCAAGGAATTAAAATAATGAATGATAATGTTGTGGCATACATCAAAGAAAAATAATTTTCAAAAGAAAATTTCCTATGACTATATGATGTATGTATGACATGACATGGTATTTTTATATTTTTCATAATAAGGTATGAATGCCAAAGCAAATAAATATGATGTCATGACATATAAAAGGCAAACAATCATGGCAAGTTTTAGCATAAATAAAATACCTAGATTATCTATCTAAGTATCCTAAAACCTTGGCTAACTTATAATTTAAGTCCTAGATTGCCCTTAAGTCCCTCATAAAATGTCAAACTCCCAACTTGACATTTCTTTTACTCATATTTTGTTGTGCCATTGAAAATACATCAAAACTTCTCAACTCATAGCACATATTACTCCAATTAAGAGTAAATAATGATCCTTTTCATTTTCAAAGGTTAATAATAACCTTGAAAATGCTCCTTGAGTGTCGACTTCATCATGATTATGTTAACTACCCTTTCAATTTGAGTTGACACTCTCTAACCCATCTATGGGGTAGAGAAAATGCTCCTAGGAACCCAAAACCTATTGGTGGTCCTTGGATGCTCTAGGTATTCGCTAGGGATAACCTCCCTAGATACCTTCCTAGTGACTTTGTTTGGCTTCTTAGAAGCCTTGGTCACCTTTTCTAGGTCAACCCTAGGGATTTCTTCCCTTGTGACCATTTTAGTGACTTTGTTAGACTTCTTAGAAGTCTTAGTCACCTTAGTTGCAAAAATACTCCTAGGGATAACTTCCCTTGTACTTTTGACTTGACCCTTAGACCTAGACTCGGTTCCATAGCTATATAGAACCCTATGGTAAGAAATTACATCCTTCTTAGCCTTAAGTTTGTATCCCAAATCTCTATGGCCATTGGATGGCTTTTGTTGTCCTAAACCTAGGTTTTGGTCATTTTTCCCTTTTAGGATATTTTTCATCCTTTTTAGGGTCTTTTCTAACTTATCAAGTCTTGACCTCAAGACTTGATTTTCCATCCTTAAGTCCTTAGCTTTAGGTTTTTCAATGAATTCATGAGCATTTTTATTTCTAAACCTATAACTAAAATTCTTAGTTTCCTTGTCTTGATTTTTATCTACCTTTCTAAACCTAGGTGTGGTAGTTTTAGCATGTAGAGCCATATGTTTTTCTTTAAAGCTCTCATGTTTTCTATTCTTATGGTAAATAGCATTAAAATGATAAAAATTAGAACTAGCATTCTTTTTACCATTATTCAAGGGAGTAGACTCAATAAATGATACCTTTCTTTTTACCTTGGAGGCTCCCCCTTGAGTTGTGCTTCCTCCATGAGCCTTGACCGCTTTCTTTCCCTTGGGACATTGGCTCCTATAATGCCTCTTTTTATTGCAAGAGAAGCACACAATGTGCTCCTTGCTCTTCTTTGTTGTGGGGACGGTCTCCTTGGGCTTCTCATTGCCCTTTAGTACAACTTGGCCCTTCTTCTTAGCTAACTTGGGGCACTTGCTCTTGTAATGCTCATTTTCCCTACACTCAAAACATACAATGTGATTTTTATTTTTAATTGAATTAGTTATACCTTCATGTGTAGGGATGACACATGATCCTCCATTTGATGTTTCTTGATTTTTGGAGGATACATCGTCTTCTTCTCCATTTGACCCGGATGTAGAAGCTTCTCCTTCTTCTTGATCCGGCGTCACCAAAGGTTGCTCCCCCTCAATCCTAGAGGTGGAGGCTTCTTCATCTTCATCTTGTATGTGAAACAAAGAGTATGCTCCCTCTTTGCCCTTTTCATTGAATTCCTTTGAAGATGAAGCTTCTTGGACTTCTTCTTCGGAAGTTGAGCATCTCTCAACCTCAGAGTCCTCTTCCTCTTGATCTTGATCTAATGAGTCACCCTCTTTGGATTCTTCTTGGTTTGGTACAGTGGAGGGGATTTCATGAATCTTTGCCAATTTGCTCCATAGCTCTTTGGCATCTTCAAAATCTCCAATTTGCTCCAAGATGTTGCTTGGCAATAAATTGACCAAAAGCTTGGTCACTTTGCCATTGGCCTCACATCTTTAGATTTGTTCTTGGCTCCACTTGCTCCTCTTGAGAACTTTGCCCTTGGAATTTGTTGGAGCTTCAAATCCTTCCATTAGAGCAAACCATTGCTCTATCTCCATCATCAAGAAATTCTCGATCCTTGATTTCAAAAGATCGAAGCTTGTTGAAATAAATGATGGAGGCACCCTTGTATCGAATCCAAGTCCGTCTTGGAATTCCATTGAAGTTGAGCATGATAAAATCTTTGACTTGAAGAATTTTGCTCCAACTTCTTCACCCTCTAGCTCTTTTCCCTTTCCGGTGATGATTCCGGTGAAGAGCAACCTTGCTCTGATACCACTTGTTGGGACCGATTATGTAGCTAGAGGGGGGGTGAATAGCTCGGTGCACTCGTCGTGCTCTTCGTTGCTTGTTTCTTCAAGATATGCAGCAGAAAATACAAAGAAACAAAATACACAATGCTAACAAGAGGATTTACTTGGTATCCACCTCACAAGAGGTGACTAATCCAAGGATCCACACACTCATGCACCCTCCACTATGAAAACACTCCTTTATGGTAACTACCAAAGGCGGAGAAGCCCTACAAGTTCACACTACAAGAAGAAAGGGAAAGGGAACAAAATACAAGCAAAAGCTTACACGTTTGCACAAGAAAACCCTAACCCTAGATTTCTTCTTCTCACTGTAGATCCGCCTCTTGACTTAGAAGAACCTCCAAGAACTTCAAGAACTGGCGGTGAGAACTCTGTGGAGAAGCTCTGTGAAGATCTGTGCTCGCTGGAGAAGAAGCCGTGGAAGTTCTACCGAGAGAACAGCTCACCAGCAGCTAAATACGACGCCAACGGTCGGATACCAATCGATCGGATTGCTCCCAATCGATTGGGGAGGCTTTGGATCGATCGACTGATCGATCCAGAGTGCCTTTGTGCTCTCAGGAGACGCCTGGATCGATCATCTGATCGATCCAGGGCTTATCGCGTAGAATCGCACTTCCCAATCGATCCACTGATCGATTGGGGGCTCTGGATCGATCGGTTGATCGATCCAGAGCTGTTATGTGCAATCGCGCACTTCTCCCAATCGATCCACTGATCGATTGGGAGGAGGCTTGTCACGAAGACTCGCCCAATCGATCAGCCGATCGATTGGGTATGAGCCAATCGATCAGCTGATCGATCCAACTCATGATTTCTCCCTAAAATCAAGTCTAAAGCCTCCTAAGCCAACATCTGGTCAACCATGACCTGTTGGTTCATCGTGCCTAGCATCCGGTCACCCTTGACTTGCTAGAACTTGCTCACCAAGTGTGCGGTCAATCCCTTTGACGCACTTGGACTTTCCTCCTCGTGCTAAGTATCCAGTCAATCCCTTTGACCTACTTGGACTTTCTACCTCGTGCCAAGTATCAGGTCAATCCCTTTGACCTACATGGTCTTTCCAACACCAGATGTCTGATCAGCCTTGATCCATCTGGATTTCCTCGTGCCTAGCTTCACTCACTAGGACTTCCTTCTGCCTAGCTTCACTCACTAGGTCTTTCACCTGGCTTCACTCACCAGGATTCCCTTCTGCCTAGCTTCACTCACTAGGTCTTTCACCTGGCTTCACTCACCAGGATTTCCAATCTGCCTGGCTTCACTCACCAGGACTTCCCAGTCAAGTATCCAGTCACTCTTGACCTACTTGACTCTTCTTCACAATCTCCCCACATGAACAATTGCACCTGCAATCTCCATGTGTTGTTTATATGTATTGTCAAAAATCGAAACTCAAACATCAAGACTCGAGCTTGACTCAGTCCAAGCTCAGTCAACTTGGTCAACCTTGACCTGGGGAATATTGCACCAACAGAACATGCGACCATGCCGGCGTAATGGGGCTCATTAAATGCGAATCGTGAGTCGACGCCACGTGGCTATACAGCCATCACCGCTCACTCGCCCTGTCAGGGCTGATGTGACTTTTAGCCTTTTGAATTCTACGGTCGGATCTACTCCTCGAATCCCGTGACCTGGATCGGACGGTTCCGCTCGGTCGAGCCCAACCTTTATAAGGTCGTCTTCTTTTCCTCCTCCGATTCCGCGTCATCGCGTTCATGCTGTTCAGTGCTCCGGCGAACTTGTTCCTCAGCATTCCAGTCGCTCGCCTTCTTCTTCGATCATCCCTTCCTCTGTAAGAACTCTCCCCTCTTCGGTTCTTTGATCTCTCATGTTTTTCTTTGCATCTTTGCACCTTAGTGCTATTCCAATCATTTTCCTTGTTGGCCATTCCGTTTTTCTTTGACCCTTGCTTTCCCTACTATTCCGGCGATGGCTAGTACCTCTCATTCCCTTGAGCTCGCTCTTGGCCCATGGTACACGACCATGGAGTCGCGGTTCGACACGCGGGATGTGGAGAGCCTGGTCGACGCCTTTGACCTCCCTTCCAACTTCGAACTTATTTTGGCTTCACCTTCCGACCGCCCACACAAACCGCCGCGCGGCGCGATTTGTTTTTTCCGCAATCAGTTTGTGGTCGGGCTGCGGTTTCCTCTCCACCCCTTCATCATTGAAATCTGTAATTTCTTTGGCATTCTGCTCGCCCAACTCGTATCAAATTCCTTCCGCATCATGTGCGGAGTTGTGGTATTATTCAAGATCCACAACATTCCCCTCTGTTCGAAGGTCTTTTACTACTTCTACTATCCCAAGTAGTCCAAGCTGGGCACTTATCTATTCCAGTCTCGGATCGGCTTAGTCTTTTTTGACAAAATGCCCTCCTCCAATAAACATTGGAAGGAGTACTTCTTCTTCTTGCGTCTCCCAGGGCGGCTTCCCTTCCGAGCGAAGTGGCAGGTCGGACCCCCTACTTCTCCCGAGCTGAAGAGATATAAGACCCGACCGGACTATCTCCAAGCCGCAAATATGCTGGCCGACCTGAAGCTCGATATCAATAAACTGCTACCGGAGGGTGTCATGTACATGTTCGGTCTGAGCCCGAGCCGAACCAAACTCCCGAACAGCTTTAGTAAGGAATTTACTGGTTTCTTTACTTTGCGTCTAACTGATTTTTTTCCTCTTCTTTCGTAGCTAACATCGTGATGGAATCTGTGATGTTCGACATCTTGAAGAAGAAGGTCGAAGCGATTGAGGCAGCAGCAGGCAAAGAAATTGAGCGACTGAACATCGCTCCGGTCGGCTCTCACGAGGGTGAGAGCGAGGCGGGTGTTGGGGAGTCTGCCGCTCAGACATCTCCCGTGGAGTTAATGGGCGGAGCAACCTCCAGCCGGGAGCTTGCCGCTCGGGAAGGGGACTTCGAGCCAGAGGACGATCTCCCCCATAACCGGAAGAGACATCGGACGGAGGCGCCTCTGCGCTCGGCCACCTCAGCCATACAAGTGTCCGAGCGGACGGGGGATCTTTCTCCCAGAGGCAAGGCTCCATCAGTTGAGGTCCTTTCCTCCGACTGGACACCCTCTTAGCTGGACGTGCCGACAGATCCCCTCGAGGCGATGTCGGTC
The DNA here is from genome assembly GCF_018446385.1 of Zingiber officinale. Classification (NCBI taxonomy): domain Eukaryota; kingdom Viridiplantae; phylum Streptophyta; class Magnoliopsida; order Zingiberales; family Zingiberaceae; genus Zingiber; species Zingiber officinale. The sequence continues at coordinate 23,654,773 of NC_055989.1, forward strand.
AGCTCCTTACCTCCAGTGCCTCCAAGGATTCGCCTCTCGGGCATACTTTCAGCACCGTCCGACCAGCCGTCTGGTCCCTCGGTGTCCGCTCATACAACGCCAGGCGGACGCCACGTCATAAAGGCTATCCTGCGCCTTCCAATAGAGGACTATATGGCCGAATCCGCTTGGCCGACGACTCCCAAACACGTCATCACAATCCGTGGGCCGCTTGCCAAGGTATGGGAAGACGCACACGCTCGTGTCACCGCGATGTCTCCAGGTCAGCTGGGCGACAGCCACCTGCAGCATGCCACCGGGGTGAGTTTCTTGCAACTTATTCGCATGACTTTTCCGCTCGGTGCTTAACAACTTTGGATTTTATCAGAACTAGGTGGAAAGCATGGATGTCTCCGGCCGCCTGGCGATGTTAGAAGAAGAGCTAAAGAAGCTCAAGATTTTCGGTGGACCATCCTCTTCTCAAAGCCCCTCATACGCCGAGCTGCAGAAGGAGTTGGACAAAACCAAGAAGCTACTGGAGGCCGAACAGAAGAAGACGGTCGATCAGGCGTACCTGCTAGATCAGTTTGAGAAGCAGGTCCAAACCTTTGACCAGAAGATAGACTTGGCGACCACTCGAAAGAATCAAGCCATTGTCGATCTGGATGCAAAGAATGTTGAGGCTCGAGCCCTAGAGCAGCGGGTGAAGGAATTGGCCGAGCTACTGGCCGACGAGAAGAAGGGTCGCTCGGCGGAGGTGGCAGCTGTTAAGGACGAGATGAAGGCCCTTCAGGAGGCTCTCGACGCCGCGCGCACTGCCTTCAAGGTGTACCAAGAGGCCGAGCCGAGCCGCTTTGCCATATTGAGGCTGAAGTACATCCGCTCGGATGAATTTGTTCAGAAGGTCTGTGAGCTGCTCGTCCATGCCTTTGAATTGGTCATCACTGCCACGGCTGATCACCTGAAGGCCAAGGGCAACCTTCCGGAATCCCTGACCATCCCCGTTCAAGAACGCGCTGCGCTCCTCAGCAACATGCTCAAAGATATTTTTAACTTTCTTGAGTGAAGTGTTTTTTTTATCTTGCCGATCGGTCAAAAGACCCCTTTTTGTTCAATGAAATTATGCTCCTAGCTTCGTTAGTTTGTTTTTCCTGGTCAACAGAAATAATGGCGAGCTCGAACTAATGACGTGTCGGTAGGTCGTGGTTCTCTATCCTTCGAATTTATGATAACCGCCAGGCCGGGCTTTTACAGTAGCCGGCTTGAATTCAAGGTTTAACGTCGCCGCTCGACGGTCTTCCGAGCGGGATATTTTTAGTCTTCGCTATGACCCTAGAGTTTAACGTCGCCACTCAACGGTCTTCAGGCCGGGAGGTTCATAGTCGTCGGACCGACTCTAGCCTTTAACGTCGCCGCTCGACGGTCTTCAGGCTGGGGGGTTTATAGTCGCCGGACCGACTCTAACGTTTAACATCGCCGCTCGACGGTATTCTGAGCGGGATATTTTTGGTCGCCGCTACGACCCTAGAGTTTAACGTCGCTGCTCGACGGTCTTTAGGCCGGGGGGTTTATAGTCGCTGGACCGACTCTAGCGTTTAACGTCACTGCTCGACGGTCTTCCGAGCGAGATATTTTTTGTCGTCACTACGACTCTAGATTTTAACGTCGCCGCTCGACGATCTTCCGAGTGGGATATTTTTGGTTGCCGTTACGACCCTAGAGTTTAACGTCGCTGCTCGACGGTCTTCAGGCCGGGGGGTTTATAGTCGCCGGTCCGACTCTAGCGTTTAACGTCGCCGCTCGACGGTCTTCAGGCCGGGGGGTTTATAGTCGCCGGTCTAACTCTAGCGTTTAACGTTGTCGCTCGACGGTCTTCAGGCCGGGGGGTTTATAGTCGCCGGTCTGACGCTAGCGTTTAACGTCGCCGCTTGACGGTCTTCAGACCTGTGGATTTATAGTCACCGGTCTGACTCTAGCGTTTAACGTCGCCGCTCGACGGTCTTCAGGCCGGGGGGTTTATAGTCGTCGGTCCGACTCTAGCGTTTAACGTCGCCGCTCGACGATCTTCATGAAGCACGGGCGCTCGGCACATCTTTGGTATTATCGTTTCTTGATTTTATTCATGCATTCATAGGGTAGTGAAGAACGGAAATACATGCAATTAATTTCACAGGCGCACCTTTCATCCAGCTCGATATGGTTGGAGGTGGTTAGTGCTCCATGGTCGTTCCAGCTGTCGTCCGTCTTGATCTTCGAGGTAGTAGGCGCCCGATCATAGCTTCTCAATGACCTTAAAGGGCCCAGCCCAGGGAGCCTCCAGCTTACTCACATCGCCGACCGACTTCTACTTCTTCCACACCAGGTCGCCGACCTGGAACGCTCTGGGGATTACTCGCTTGTTGTAATTCTACTTCATTCTTTGCCGGTAAGCCATTAGCCAAGCAGCTACTTTAGCTCGTGTCTCTTCTACCAAATCTAGCTCCAGCTGCCTCCGCTCGGCGTTGTCTATGTCGTACTGTTGCACCCAATCGGATTCGATCCCGACCTCCACCGGCACGACCGCCTCTCCTCCGTACACCAAGTGGAACGGCGTGACCCCCGTTCCTTCCTTAGGGGTCATGCGGAGTGCCCATAAAATGCCGGGGAGCTCGTCCACCCAACTGCCTTCAAGGTTGTCGAGTTGAACCCTCATAATCCGAAGGATTTCTCGATTGGTGACTTCGGCTTGTCCGTTGCTTTGTGGGTATGCCACAGAGGTGAAATGCTGCTCGATGCCATATCCTTTGCATCATTCTCTGAGCTCCTGTCCAACAAACTGTCGCCCATTGTCGGACACTAGCCGCCTTGGAATGTCGAACCGACATATGAGGTGCTGCCAGATGAATTTTTTGATCATCTGCTCGGTGATCTTTGCCAGTGGCTCGGCCTTAACTCATTTGGAGAAGTATTCCACCGCTACCAATAGGAACTTCCGCTGTCCGGTTGCCATAGGCAAGGGTCCCACAATGTCCATGCCCCATTGGTCGAACGGGCAGGATACCATGGACTCCTTCATCTCCCCCGTCGGTCGATGGGAGAAGCTGTGGTATTTCTTGTTGGGTTTTTCGGGCCGCGAAAACCGCTTTTCGCGTCGCGGAAACCCCGAATCACCCAAGGCCAACGGATCCATGCAAGGAAAAACCGAACGAAAATACGAGTACGAGTTTCAAAGACTCTAGATCTACACTAGATGAGAGTTATACCTTCGAAGCGAGCCCTTTCGCGTTCCCGCTCGTCCAAGGAATTGTCGGATCTCTAGAGTATCAAAATAGATACTCCTCTAGAAGTATCCACACGAACACGTAGGTGGAGAAAACACACAAAAAGGTGTGCTAGCACCTTGTGTGGTCACGGCAAGAGGAGTAGAGGGAGAGAGCTCTCTTGAGGAAGAAGAAGAAGAAGTAATGTCTTTATTAATATACAAGAATATGATACAATGAGTCTATACAATCATCAAATGATTGGCTCTAGCGCTCTAACTAACAATCTCCCACTAGCACTAGTGCCAATCAGTATAGGCTCTAAGGCCTAATGACCTAGTGTGACCATCATGCTTCCTCTGTGCCAAAGCCTTGGTCAAGGGATCTGCGATGTTAGCCTCTGTAGGTACTCTGCAAATCTTCACATCTCCTCTATCGATAATCTCTCGAATGAGATGGAAGCGCCGTAGTATGTGCTTAGTCCGCTGGTGTGAGCGAGGTTCCTTCGCCTGTGCTATAGCTCCATTGTTGTCACAATAGAGCTCAACTGGGTCAGCGATGCTAGGAACCACCCCAAGTTCAGTGATGAACTTGCGGATCCAAACTGCCTCCTTTGCTGCCTCTGATGCAACAATATACTCGGCCTCTGTTGTAGAATCAGCTACTGTGTCCTGCTTCGAACTCTTCCAGCTCACAGCACCACCATTTAAGCAAAACACGAACCCTGACTGCGATCGGTAATCATCCTGATCGGTCTGGAAGCTGGCATCACTGTAACCCTTTACAGTTAGCTCATCATTGCCTCCATATATCAAGAAATATTCTTTAGTCCTTCTTAAGTACTTAAGAATATTTTTGACCGCTATCCAGTGACTTTCACCGGATCTAGTATCTGCTCGTCATGCTCAAAGCATACGAGACATCAGGTCGAGTACATAGCATGGCGTACATGATCGATCCTATGGCTGAGGCATAAGGGATCAGATCCATGCGGTCTCTCTCCTCTCTAGAAGAGGGACCTTGAGTCTTCGAAAGACTCACGCCATGTGACAACGGCAGAAATCCCTTCTTGGAGTTCTGCATGGCAAACCGAAGGAGTACCTTGTCAATGTATGTACTCTGACTTAGGCCAAGCAATCTCTTAGATCTATCTCTATAGATCTGTATCCCTAGAATGCGGGATGCCTCACCTAAGTCCTTCATTGAGAAGCAACTCCCTAGCCAGGTCTTGACAGACTGAAGCATAGGGATGTCCTTCCCAATGAGCAGTATGTCATCCACATACAATATGAGGAAGACAACTATGTCCCCTACAACCTTCTTGTAGACACAAAGCTCATCTTCGTTCTTGATGAAACCAAACTGTTTGATCGCATCATCGAATCGAAGATTCCAGCTCCGAGAAGCTTGATTTAGTCCATAAATGGACCTATGCAGCTTGCATACTCTGCTAGTATGCTGTGGATCTACAAAACCCTCAGGTTGTGTCATGTACACATCCTCGAGTAGGTTTCCATTCAGAAACGAAGTTTTGACATCCATCTGCCATATCTCATAGTCATGATAGGCTGCAATAGCAAGCATGATCCGAATGGACTTAAACATCGCCACTGGAGAAAAGGTTTCATCATAGTCAATACCATGAATCTGCTTGAAACCTTTAGCTACCAAGCGACCCTTATAGATAAGTCCATCCATGTCAGTCTTTCTCTTAAAGACCCACTTACACCCAATGGGTTTTACCCCTTCAGGTGGATCAACCAAAGTCCATACTTGGTTGGTGTACATGGATTCCATTTCGGATCTCATGGCTTCTAGCCATTTCTCAGAATCTGGTCTCATCACAGCTTCCTGATAGGTGGTAGGCTCATCCTCTATGAGCATAACGTCATCATGGTCAGACAAGAGAAATGAGTATCTCTCAGGCTGACGACGTATCCTATCAGACCTGCGAAGAGGTATGTCTACTTGAACTGGTTGTTGTTCCTCAACTCTTTGTGGAACAATATCATCCACAACACTTTGTGGTTCCAGTTCAATTTCCATCGAGGCTTCAGTGCTAGTATTCGCATCTTGAACTTCTTCAAGATCGAACGTGCTCCCACTAGTCTTTCTAGAAACAAAGTCCCTTTCTAGAAAGACCCCAGTCTTTGCCACAACTACCTTGTGCTGACTGGGAATGTAGAAGTAATATCCCTTAGTTTCCTTGGGATATCTAATGAAAAAGCACTTGTCGGATTTGGGTCCTAATTTGTCTGAGACTTGACGTCTAACGTAAGCCTCACAACCCCAAATCCTCATGAAAGACACCTGGGCATCTCTCCCAGTCCATATCCTATATGGTGTCTTTATCACGGCCTTGGATGGAACTCGGTTGAGTATAAAAGTTGTCGTGTCTAGAGCATAGCCCCAAAGGTATGTCGGAAGATCAGTGTGACTCATCATAGATCGTACCATATCTAATAGGGTACGATTCCTCCTTTCGGATACACCATTCCACTGTGGTGTTCCAGGAGGAGTGAGTTGGGATAGAATCCCACACTCAGCTAAATAGTCACGAAACTCATGGCTTAAGTATTCACCACCTCGATCTGATCGAAGTATTTTAATACTCTTGCCAAGCTGGTTCTGTACTTCATTCTTGAATTCTTTGAACTTTTCAAAGGATTCGGACTTATGTGTCATCAAGTACACATAACCATATCTACTGAAGTCATCAGTAAATGTGATGAAGTATCTATAACCGCCTCTAGCAGCGACATTGAAAGGGCCACATACATCACTATGTATGAGTCCTAACAAATCAGTCGCTCTCTCGCTGTGCCCACTAAAGGGAGTCTTGGTCATCTTGCCTCGTAGGCATGACTCGCATACCTCATATGATTCAAAATCAAATGAGTCCAGCATACCATCCTTATGGAGCTGGGATAAGCGCTTGTCATTTATATGACCTAAGCGACAGTGCCAGAGGTAGGTTTGGTTCATGTCATTTGACTTGAACCTCTTGGTATTTATGTTATAGATAGGGCTCTCAAGATCTAGAATATAGAGTCCATTTATTAGAGGTACACTACAATAGAACATATCGTTTAAATAGACAGAACAACATTTGTTCTTTATTATAAACGAAAATCCTTTCTTGTCCAAACAAGAAACTGAAATTATGTTCTTAGTCCAGGCAGGCACATAACAACAATCATCTAATTCTAGTACAAGCCCAGAGGGAAGAGATAGATGATAAGTTCCTACAGCAATAGTAGCAACTCGTGCTCCATTGCCTACTCGTAGGTCTATCTCACCCTTAGTCAATGCCCTGATATTTCTCAGCGCTTGTACATTAGTACAAATGTGCGAAGCACATCCGGTATCTAATACCCACGATGAAGAAATAGAGAGGTTGACTTCTATAACATGTATACCTGAAGTAGAAATCTTATTTCTCTTCTTCGTAAGATCTTCCAGGTATTCTTTGGAGTTCCTCTTCCAGTGCCTTGCTTGTCCTTGATATAGGTGACAAAGATGTTCAACCATATCGTAAGCGCTCATCAACTCATGTTGCTTCTGAAGCTCAGAGTTCATGGTTGCGAGCATAAGACAGGACACATCTAATGCGTCATCTTGATGCTTCTTGTAAGCATCTCGGTCTGCTCGCGTGGCAGTGGCAGGAGGAGCCTCCGGAATGGGCTGCTCCAGAACGTACAGTTTACGTTCTTGAGTGAGAACTATTCTCAGATTCCTGTACCAGTCCAGGAAATTTGCTCCGTTGAGCTTGTCCTTCTTAAGGACAGAACGCAGGGAGAAAGAGTTCGTATTCGACGTCATGGTTATCTACAACAGAAAATTTGCAGAAATAAATATCATATTCTTTTAAAATCATTTAATTAGGCCTTTAATTAAATGATGCTCCCACTGAATACTATAATTCTTGTGGGACAAGATTCACATCATACTAATCCTTGAGTTAGCTTTGGCTAATACGCCCAAGGCTTAGTATGATCGGTAGGTAACGATTACCAATTACATCTCTATGCAACTCTTGTTTATAAAATCAATATCCGCATTTATATTAAAACTCGAGTTAGCTTTGGCTAATACGCCCGAGAGTTAATATAGATGTGATTTTGACCTATCTTTTCCAACCGTTGGAGGAATGCCTATAGTTGACTCGATCTAACCGAGCAACTAGGAATACTTAATCTAATTGAGTTTGTATTCACCCATGCGTTGATAGGCGGGACCAAGATTGTCCCTCCGTACCCTACCAAGATAATATGTATTGCTCTGCTTTGGCAGATTCAACAATACATGTGATCGAGGTAGTGATAGGTATCATGGCACGGTTAGGCATTTAGAGTTGGTTCGATCAAGATCTAATCTAATCGAAAAGGATGCATCTTGTGCACGACTTAGATCTAATCTAATCGCAAGGGTGCATCATATGCACGACTTAGATCTAATCTAATCGTAAGGCACTAATTAATTAATTACTTATTAAACATGCATCATATACATAATCAATTAACTAATTAATCTATTTGTGATTTAGTCATGTCCCTACTACGATCTTCTCAAGCCAATGAGAAGATCGAATGGTCAACCTAGGGTCAACAGCTTCTCCAAGCTCCTCCCTTTGACCACCTTGTGTTGCTCGTGCCCGCCTCGGAACTCCTTCTCGTGTGGACCCTCCACCGCTCCAATTTGTACATTACAATTTGAAACTCGAGTTACCTTAGAGTCTAAATCTAATTTACAATCAGAATATATGAGAAAGGCACGACTCGCAGGTCGCATAAAAATAAAAACATACAACACGCGCAAACACATAACGACACGCAGGCCGTATTATGAATTACAACACAATCCAATCATATTGGGTTTTTGGGCCATGACTATCACAAAATTAATATATAATTCAAAATTATATATTTTCATAATTTTCTATAATTTTAAAATTAATTTTTACAATTTTTACGAGTAAAATTTCCCGACGGTCCCGTTTAACGGTTTCGGGCGCAATCGCGGAACGGATCCCCTTGCGGGGCCAGGGGCAGCGCCCCTACCCGCGATCTAACCATCGCGAGGGTTCCTTTGCGATCCAACAGCGCCTAAACTCACTGTCCCAAAATGATTTGGGTCGAGACATTGCCGTTTCTGAAAAATCTTCCCGGCAGGTTCGTTTTTAGCAATTTCGGGTGCAATCGCGGAGCAAATCCCCTTACGGGGTTAGGGACAGTACCCCTACCCACGATCTAACCATCGTGAGTTGCTCCTTTGCGATCTAATGGCACCCAAGCCCGCTGTCCCAAACGGATTTGGGGCAAAACGAAGCCGTTTTGGAAAAATCTTTCCGGTAGCCGAAGCCTACAAGTGTCGAGACACTTGCGCTTCGCTTCTACGGAAAAATTACCCATAAAAACTATAAAAATCAGAAAATTACAGAAACTTTAGTTTTCATAAAACCAAAAATCAAACTCGTACAAGCCTTGCATGTGGCTCTGATACCACTATTGGGTTTTTCGGGCCGCGAAAACCGCTTTTCGCATCGCGGAAACCCCGAATCACCCAAGGCCAACGGATCCATGCAAGGAAAAACCGAACGAAAATATGAGTACGAGTTTCAAAGACTCTAGATCTACACTAGATGAGAGTTATACCTTCGAAGCGAGCCCTTTCGCGTTCCCGCTCGTCCAAGGAATTGCCGGATCTCTAGAGTATCAAAATAGATACTCCTCTAGAAGTATCCACACGAACACGTAGGTGGAGAAAACACACAAAAAGGTGTGCTAGCACCTTGTGTGGTCACGGCAAGAGGAGTAGAGGGAGAGAGCTCTCTTGAGGAAGAAGAAGAAGAAGTAATGCCTTTATTAATATACAAGAATATGATACAATGAGTCCATACAATCATCAAATGATTGGCTCTAGGGCTCTAACTAACATTTCTGACAGGAAATGCAATTGGCGACAGTCCAAGCGGCATCTTCCCCATGGGTTGGCCAGAAGTACCCGGCCAGCAAGATCTTCCTTGCCAATGACCGTCCGCCTGGGTGTCCCCCGCAAGATCCTTGGTGCACTTCCTTCAGTATATATCCCGCGTCTTCTGAGCTAACGCACTTTAGTAGCGGTCGGGAGAAAGCCTTCTTGTAGAGCTGGTCTCCGATGAGGGTGAACCGACCGACTCTCCTTCTCAGCAGTTGGGCCTCTTCCCGATCGAACAGAGTAACTCCTGACCGTAAAAATTACACAATGGTCATCCTCCAGTCGCTTGGGAATGTGAGGCCCTCCATTCTGTCAATGTGAGCCACTAAGGATACCTGCTCGATCGGCTGTTGCGTGCCAATCAGCGTTATTGAACTTGCCAGCTTTGCAAACTCATCTGCCACCTGGTTGTCCGCTCGGGGAATCTTTTGTTTGGCAACCTTGCCAAAGTTGGTCTTGAGCTTTTCGAAGGCCTCCACGTAGAGCTTGAGCCTCGCACTGTTTATCTCGAAAGCTCTCGAGAGTTGCTAAGCGGCAAGCTGAGAGTCAGAGTAGATCACCACTTGGTTTGCCCCCACATATTAAGCAGCCTGCAGTCCAGCTATGAGGGCTTCATATTCCGCCTCATTATTAGTTTCACGATAATCCAGCCGGACGGAGAGATACATCCGCTCCTCTTGCGGTGAAATTAACAGAATGTCGACACCGCTCCCGAGTAGAGTGGATGACCCGTCCACATAAATCCTCCATAAAGCTTCAGGCTCGGGATTCTGCACTTCAGTGACGAACTCTGGCAAGGATTGCGCCTTAATTGTCGTGCGGGGCTGGTACTAAATATCAAATTCACTGAGCTCGGTCATCCATTTGATCATCCGTCCAGACGCCTTTGGGTTGAGGAGGACTCTCCCTAGAGGGTTGTTTATCATAACGATTATCGTGTGCACCAGGAAGTAAGGCCGGAGCCTCCGAGCAGTGAGGACTAACTTGAAAGTGAGCTTCTCGAGACCAGTGTAGCGGGATTCGACATCCTTTAGAATGTGACTCAGAAAGTACACCGGTGGTTCTTCGCTGCCCGGCCGTACCAATGCCGAGCCAACAGCATGCTCGGTTGATAAATAGATGCGGAGCGGCTCGCCAATAGTCGGCTTGGCCAATACAGGTAGAGAGTTCAGATAAACCTTCAAAGCTTCTAACGCCTGGTCACATTCTTCATCCCACCAGAATTTGGTGGCTCGACACTGAACTTTGAAGAAGGGCAAGCTTCGATCGGCTGTTTTGGAGATGAACCGCGAGAGAGTCGTTATCCGACCGGTAAGACGTTGTACTTCCTTCAAATTTCTGGGTGGCGGCATGTCTTGTAGTGCCTTTACCTTGTTGGGGTTGGCCTCTATGCCCCGCTTGGTGACGATATAGCCCAAAAAGTGCCCACTTTTTGCTCTGAACAGACACTTCTGTGGATTTAACTTGACTCCGTACTTTCTCAGCGTATGAAATGTCTCCTCTATGTCTGAGCAAAGGTCGACCGCTCGGAGTGATTTGATAAGGATGTCATCCACATATACCTCCAAGTTCCGCCCGATTTGCTTCCGGAACACCTTGTTCATGAGCCGCTGATACGTGGCGCCGGCGTTCTTCAATCCGAACGGCATTACATTGTAGTAGTAGGTGTCGTCCGCCGTAATGAAGCTTACTTTCTCCTGATCGTCGCAGGCAAGCAGCACCTAGTGATATCCCTGATAAGCGTCCAACATGCATATCAGCTCGCATCTAGTGGTCAAGTCCACCATTTGGTCGATCCGGGGTAGTGGGTAGAAATCTATCGGGCATGCCTTATTCAAATCCCGAAAGTCAATGCAGACCCTCCACTTGTTACCTGGCTTGGAGACCAGCACCACATTTGCCAACCAGCACAGGAATTACACCTCCCGTATATAGCCAGCCTCTAGAAGCTTTTCGATCTCCGCTCGGATGATGACGTTCTGCTCCGCGCTGAAGTCCCGCTTCCTTTGCTTTAGGGGCCGAGCGTCCGGCCGGACGTGGAGCTTATGCTGTGTGACACTCGGCGAGATGCCCGGCAGCTCGTGTGTTGACCATGCGAAGACATCATGGTTGCGATGTAGACACTTGACCAGCTCCTCCTTCTGGCCTTCCTCTAGGCCGGATACAATAAATGTTGTGGCTTCTGGTCGGTCAGGCTGGATCTGCACTTCCACCTTTTCCTCATAAACTAAAGTTGGAGGTTTTTCGGTTATGGCGTTTACCTCAAGGCGCGGTGCTTTCCGAACGGACTGCGATTCGGCTCGGACCATCTCCACATAGCATCGCCTGGCAGCCAGCTGATCCCCTCGGACTTCACCCACTTGGTCCTCTACGGGGAACTTGATCTTTTGACAGAAAGTTGAGACGACCGCCCGGAAATCATTGAGGGTCGGTCGCCCTAATATCACATTGTAGGCGGAGGGGGCATCGACCACGATGAAATTAGTGATCCGCATCCTCCGAAGTGGCTCCTCCCCCAGTGAGATAGCCAGCCTGGTTTGGCTGACCGGCAGGACTTTGTTGCCGGTGAATCCGTACAACAGGGTTGTCATCGGAAGCAATTCGGCTCGGTCATTTTACAATTGGTCGAACGCCTTCTTAAAAATAATGTTGACCGAGCTTCCTGTATCAATAAATATGTGATGAATAGTATAATTTGCTATTACCACTCGAATGATGAGTGTGTCGTTGTGCGGCACTGCGACTCCTTCCAGGTCTCTAGGCCCGAAACTGATCTCGGGACCTTGTGCTCGCTCCTGACTGCAGCCAATGGCATGGATCCTTAGATGTCGGGCGTGTGACTTTCTGGCCCGGTTGGAGTCTCCTCCTGTGGGCCCACCAGCAATGATGTTGATCTTGCCTCGAGCAGTGTTGCTTCAGTTTTCCTCCTCCCGAGCGGATGGTCTGGCTCGCTCATGAGAGGCTTGGGGACTGTCCCTCGGTTGATGTCGATGGCGTCGCTTAGGTGATTCCCTAGCCACTCGTCGTCCAGTGCCCTGGGGTTCGTGTCTTCGATCGGGTGACGGCGATCGACGGCGGTAGCTTCTCGGCGCCGAGTGAGCGATCGGGCCGAGCGTCCGATAGTCACGCGTGTTGTGGGTGGCGGACTGGTGCAGTGAACAAACATGGGAGTCCATACCTTTCCCTTTTGTTTGGGCTACTCGGCCGCTACATGTTGGACGGCATGCGACCTGGCTTCTTGAAGAGGACGCGCTCCATCAGCGCGGGGTCCTCTCGGCGGCTGATGGCTAACCATTCGCTTCTGCTCGACCGCAGGCAGGGGCTCGGACTGCGCCTCTTTTCTTCTAGTTGCCTGAGCTTCCTCCACGTTGATGTACTCGTTCGCCTTCTTCAGCATGTGGTCATAGTCGCGGGGCGGCTTCCTGATGAGCGATCGGAAGAAATCCCCGTCGACCAGGCCCTGGGTGAAAGAATGCATCATCGTCTCAGATGAGACTGTGGGTATATCCATTGCCACTTGGTTGAAGCGTTGTATGTAAGCTTGGAGGGTCTCCCTCGACCCTTGCTTCATGGAGAATAAGCTGACACTAGTCTTCTGGTAGCGTCGGCTGCTGGCGAAGTGGTGGAGAAACGCCGCTCGGAAATCTTTAAAGCTCCTAATTGATCCGTCCGACAATCTTCGAAATCAGCGTTGCGCCGAGCCAGACAGTGTAGTGAGGAAGACTTGGCACTTAACTCCGTCAGTATACTGGTGGAGAGTAGCGGCATTGTCGAACTTACCGAGATGATCGTCGGGGTCAGTCGCGCCGCTGTATTCCTCGATCGCTAGAGGGGCGTAGTGCTTTGGGAGTGGGTCCTACAGGATCGCCTCGGAGAACTTGCAATTGATCCGTTCGGGAGATGATTCAGTCTGAGGTGCTTTTCCTCTCCTGACGTCCCGAGCGGGGGCTTCATCAGATGATCCCTGGTTGGCTAGAGCTAATTCGGACGGCATTTGGAACAGGGCCCGATGAAACGGAAAAGGATCGGGCGGCATGTCTGCTGGCGTGCCGGTTTGACCTTTATTCTATGCCCAAGTGGAGTACTGCTCCGGTCGATCTTCTTGAGTCGCTCGGCCGCCTGAAACCGAGGTCACCTGCTGTGCCAGCCGCTCGGCTAACGCCTTCTGCTGCTGCTGCTCCACGATCTTTGCTGCTCTTGCTTCGATTAGAGCATCGAGCTCTTCCTGTGAGAGCGTCACGGTGTGCGGTCGTCCAGCTCCTTCCATCTTCCCTGCTCAGATTCAGGTGTATTCCCATAGACGGTGTCAATTTGATCCTGTCTGAGCGATAAGTCGATGGATGCTAGGGATGTGGTGCTCTCTGCTGTCTCCGGCTGAGGACGTGGACCTCCAGTGAGCCTGCAACAAAGCCGAGCTAGGAAGGGGTTCCCGGCGACAACCCTCCGACGCTCAAGTCAGGCAATAGCAAGATGAAGTAGAAGCAGAGCAACGAGACCAAGAACTACTGTAGATGAGAATGCATACCTTCGCCAAAGGTTGAGGGTCCTTATATAAGGCTCCACGAGGGCGCGTGCATGCTCTCCAAGGCGTGCACGCCCCTCAAGGCATACATAGAAATGGTCGTGTCAGAAAAGTGTGCTTGATGTCATACCTCAATTGTCCGAGCATATCCCTGACGTGACAGTGGAAAATTCCACAGTACTATCCTCTGTCCGGTCCGGCCGCCGACCATGCTGTTTGTCGGTGGCGTGTGTCTCAAGAAGGACATGTTCGGCTGTCCCCTTTGTCTTCTTCCGCATCTTTTGTCTACTACCGTGCCGAGCGAGAGAGCCGCTCGGCCATGCTGACGTCTAGGGGGGACGCATACCGGACCGAGCGGGTAGTCCGCTCGACCCTATACTCGGACAAAATATGGACTTCATTATTCCGCGGCTATGCCGAGTGGATCAGACGCTCGGCGTATCATCCATCATATGCAAACTCATGAGCGTCGAAAGCCCGACCCGCGGTCGGACTATCTCCACGTCGATCGGGCGCTACCTAAGTTTGATCCTCGATTGGCCAGGCGATCTTCTACCCGACCACCCGCATGATTTGACCGCTTTGACCTCCTTCCACGTGTCCTCGATAACTCCCCGTACGGGACCCCACTCTTACCACCGGATCAGTATTTTTATGTTTTTCATAACAAAAATGAATGTGAAATATGATGTCATGGCTTATGATGGGCAAACACTCATGGAAATTTAGCATAAATAAATATTCCTAGATTATCTATCTAGGTATCTCTAAGTATTTGCTAAATTAAAATTAATCCTAGATTGCCCTTATCTCACTAAGAAAATATCAAAATCTCAACTTGGCATTTCTTTTATTTTTTTCTATTTGTGTCAATTTTAATTAAGTCTAACTCCTTAAATTTTGACATATTTTACTCTTCAAAGGAGTGAACATTCAATCCTTTTCATTTTTAAGGAGTACAACTACCTTGAAAATGTCCTTCAAGTGTCAACTTCTTTAAGGTTGGGTTAACTATCCTTCCAATTGGAGTTGACACTCTCTAGAACTATCTAGGGTATAGAGAATCCACTCCTAGGAACCCAAAATCGATTGGTACTCCTTGAATGTTCTAAGTACTCACTAGGGATAACTTTCCTAGTTACCTTTCTAATGACCTTCCTAAGCTTCTTAGAAGCCTTGGTCATACTTGACTTTTCTAGGTCAACTATAGGGATAGCTTTCCTTATGACCTTCCTAGTGACTTTCTTAGGATTCTTTGAATCCTTAGTCACATTGGTCTCTGCAAGGTTAATTTTAGGGGTGGTCTCCCTTGTAACCTTAGTTTGACCCCTATACCTAGGGTTAGTTCCATAACTATATGAAACACTATAGTATGAGCTCACATCCTTCTTGCCTTTTGGTTTGTACCCCAAACCTCTATATCCATTGAATGACTCTTGTCTATCTATCCCTAGGTTTTTGTTCTTAGACCCTTTTTCTTCATTTGCCAATTTTTTAAGAGTCCACTCTAATTTATCAAGTCTTGACCTCAAGACTTGATTTTCTCTCCTTAAGTCCTTAAATTTAGATTTTTTTTCTTAAATTCTTGGACATTTTTCTTTTCAGGTAAATACTTGAGATCCTTAGAATTTTTACCTAAATTGTTATCTACCTTTCTAGTCTTAGGTAAGGTAGTCTTAGCATGATATACTACATATTTTGCCTATGTTCATGATAAATTACATTAAAGTGATATAAATTTGAACTAGCATCCATTTTATCATGATTTAAAGGAATAGCTTTAACAAATGATATCTTGGGTTTGCTCTTAAGAGCTCCCCCTCGAGTTGAGCTTCCTCCTTTGCTTTTGGTTGGATTCATCCCCTTGGGACATTGGCTTCGATTCTTTGATTACAAGCGAAGCACATAATGTGCTCCTTGCCTTTACGTACCATTGGACTGACCTTCGTAGGTTTCTCCTTAGTCTTTGGTGTCACTTGACCCTTCTTCTTGGTTAATGTGGAACACTTACTCTTGTAGCGCCCTCTTTTCCTACACTCAAAGCATATGATATAATTTTTATTTTTAATAATTGAAATTGTTATAACTTTATTGTTTATAGGGTTGGCACTTTCTTCTCTATTTGATCCAAATGTAGAGGCTTTTTCTTAATCCAGCATTAATGCTCTATGCTCCCCCTCAATCCTAGACGTGGAGGCCTCTTCATCTTCATCTTTGGAGGTTGAGCATCTCTCAACTTCTGAATCCTCATGCACTTCAAATAAGGAGTACACTCCTTTGCCTTTGTCCTTGTGCTCTCTTGAGGATGGACCTTCTTTCCTTTTTTCTTCTTCGTATGTTGAGCATCTCTCAACTTCTAAGTCCTCTTCTTCTTCCTCTTGATCCAATGAGTTGCCCTCTTTGGATTCTTCTTGATTCAGTGCAGTGGATGGTTCTTCATGGATCCTTGCCAATTTTCTCCAAAGCTCCTTGACATCTTCATAGTCTCCAATTTGCCTCAAAATGTTGCTTGGCAATATGTTGACCAATAATTTGATCACCTTGTCGTTGGACTCGCTTCTTTGGATTTTCTCCTTGCTCCATTTACTCTTCTTGAGAATTTTTTCTTTGCTATTTGTTGGAGCTTGAAATCCTTCCATTAGAGCAAACCATTGCTCTATTTCCACCATTATGAAGAAGTTTTCGATCCTTGATTTCCAAGAATCAGAGCTTTTCATTATGAATGGTGGAGGCACCTTTGTGTCGAATCCGAGTCTGTCTCAAAATTTCATCTTGAAGTTGAGTCTTTGATGAAGTCTTTGACTTGATGAAATTGGGCTTCAACTTTTTCTTCCTCTAGCTCTATGCCCTTTTGACAATGAGTCCGGTGAAGAGCATCATTACTCTGATACCACTTGTTGGGACACTTCAGAGCTAGAGGGGGGGGTGAATAGCTCGTCACTTCACTTCGATGATGATGTGCAGCAGAAGAAACTCAAAGCAAGCTCCTCCAATGTTAATAATAGGGTTTACTTGGTATCCACCTCAAGAAGAGGTGACTAATCCAAGGATCCACACTCGAGCACACTCTTCACTATGTAAATACTCCTTCTCGAAAATAATCCGAAGGTAGAGAAGCCTCATACAAGCTCTCAATACAACAAGAAGAAAAGAGAAGAAAATATAAATAAAATCTTACAAGATTTACAATAATGAAACCCTAGCTTGCTCTCTTCTTATTTGGAGACACCTCTTGATACTTAGAAAATGTAGTAGCACTTTTGCTCAAAGAGCCTTCAAGAATCGCTGGCAGTCAGCTTGAAAGGAATCAGGAGAGTTATGTTGAACAGTGTCATTGAAACCCTTTTAACGAGCGCACAACGACTATATTTTCAACCTTAAGCGATTACTCTAATTGCTTAAGTGTTCTTAATTGATTAACCAAGTCAATTAAGAATATTTATATTTGTGTGAGAATCAGTCGTAGATGATTAAGCTTCCCTGCTTAATCGCCTACCGTAGCTATTGTTTCCTTGTAAAAAACCTTAATCACTTAGCCTAAGCAATTAAGCCATGTTGAATCGCTTAGGCTAAGCGATTCAACTAGCTTCTGTTTCCTCGCATCAAAAGGCTCTTAAGCGATCACCTTAATTGATTGCAGTCTTGGTAATCAATTACCAACCATAACTTCTTCCATCTAAGTCTAGGGTTCACATCCAACATCTGGTCAATCGTGACATATTGAAACTTTTCAGTACCTAGCATCTAGTCAACCTTGACCTGCTGAAATTTTGTCACTAAATGTATGGTCAATCCTTTCACTTGGACTTTTTTTCTCGTGCTAAGTATCCAGTCAATCCTTTGACCTACTTGAACTTCCAATCACTAAGTCTCCGATCAACCTTGACCCACTTGGACTTACCATCTCGTGCCAAGTGTATGGTCAGTCTTGACCCACTTGGACTTACCAATCACCAGGTATCTGGTCAACCATTGACCCACCTAGATTTCCACATGTCTAGCTTCACTCACCAGGACTTTCTCACTACCTAATTTTACTCACTAGGATTTTCACCTAACTTCACTTACCAGGATTTGCCTTCTACCTAGCTTTAATGACTAGGGCTTTTCACCTAGCTTCACTCACCAGAATTTTTCAACTGTCTAGCTTCACTCATCAGGACTTCTCATCTGCCTAGCCTCACTCATTAAGGTTTTCACCTAGCTTCACTCACCAGGACTTTCAACTTCTGCCAACCTTCCTGTTGGACTTGCCCTTGCCTAACTTCCAGTTAGGACTTCCCAATCAAGTATCCGGTCAACCTTGACCTACTTGACTCTTCTTCATATCAAACTGGTCAAACCTTGACCAATCTTCCTATAATGGACAATTGCAACTGCAATCTTCATATATTGTCAAATATCAAAACTCAAATATCAAGATTCAAGTTAAGCCAACTCAAGCTTAGTCAAACTGGTCAATCTTGACCTAGAGAAATTGCACCAACAATAATCAAACTACATAGGCTACCAAGATCTTTTATCATTGATAGGGATCTGATATTCACGTGTAAATTTTAGAGAGAATTATTCTAATTGCAAGACACTAAATTTAATTTTAGCACATCCTACAACCCATAGTTAGATGGACAAACATAGATGGTTAATCGATGTTTAGAGAATTATTTAAGTTGCTTAACTGGTGATAGACCCAAGGAGTGGGTTCGTTGGCTTTAATGGGCAGAATGGTGGTACAATACGACCTACCACTCAGCTACTAAGATTACCCTATTTAAGACCATTTATGGATGTGTACCACCCTCAGTTAGCTCATACACATATAGATCAACAAATGTGAATCAAGTCAACCAAAACCTACACACAGGGACCAAATATTACAACTTTTGACAAACAACTTATGCAATGCACATGCAAGAATGAAGCAAATGAAGCAACTGGCTGACAAACATTATTCGGAAAGAGAATTTGCAACAGGAGATTGGGTTTTTCTAAGACTTCAATCATAAAAACAAGTTTCAATTCGTCCTTCAACCTCTATGAAATTATCACCGAAATTTTATGACCCTTATAAAGTGATAGAGTGTATTGGACTGGTTTCTTATCGCTTGGAGTTTCCACAAGATTCTAAAATACCCTGTATTTCATGTGTCTTGTCTAAAAAAGAAATTGGGTGGCAAATTTACTCCTCAACAACACCTTTCTGAAGTAAATTCATATGGTGAAGTTAAGTTTCAACCTTATGATATTTTAGAAAGGAGACTTGTAAAGAAGAACAATTAAGCGATGATTGAATTATTAATTCAGTAGGACAACTTATCTATCGATGATGCAACATGGGAGCTATATGATATAATTCAAGAAAATTTTTCAGAGTTTATTACTAAACAACCTTGAGGACAAGGTTGTTTTGAAGGACAGTGGAATGATAGAATCCTTTAATGAATATATTCAAATAGATCCTTTAACTTTATTTCCTTTTCTAAAGATAAGTTTTAGACCACAATTAAGCGATGATTGAACTATTAATTCAGTTGGACAACTTATCTATCGATGATGCAACATGGGAGCTATATGATATAATTCAAGAAAAATTTTCAGAGTTTATTACTAAACAACCTTGTCCTCAAGGTTGTTTTGAAGGACAGTGGAACGATAGGATCCTTTAATGAATATATTCAAATAGATCATTTAACTTTATTTCCTTTTCTAAAGATAAGTTTTAGATTTTTTCCTTTTCTAAGATAAGTTTTAGATAAGTTAGACTTTTTCTCTTGAAAATGTATTTTTATTTTCTTTTCCTTCCTTTGACGCATTGAATGCAATTTGTAGTGTTTGGTGGAGTTTCTTGAATTTTTTTTTCTCCAAAAATTAGGGTACAAAAATGATGTAAATGCACAACATATTTTGAGACCAAACTAGTTGTTAGTTCCGCCAGCTTAGTATCTTTAATTAGATGCAAAGATAAAGAATCAAGAATATAGAGAGAAAAAAAAAAGGAGAGAGATTGTAGACTTGGAAAAGCATGCTACAAAAGTAAAGGATTTTTTATTTTATTAGTTACACATATTCAAATGTGAGCTATCTCAACTCCACAACATAGTACGAATGAGGAGGAATGTCATGAGTAGATGAAATCAATGGTGATCATCCTTCCCAAGACTTGAAGTATTCAAATGTGAGCTATCTCAAATAATAATAGCATCATCTCTCCACAACATAGTACGAATGAGGAGGAATGTCATGAGTAGATGAAATTCAATGGTGATTATCCTTCCCAAGACTTAATTTTTCAACTAGTGAAATTTTATAAATTTGAAACTTTTATATAAGCAATGAATCTTTTGCCTCTCATGTACTTTGTAGAAACTCGCATCTTATTTGAATTTTGTTATCAGTTCTAGGTTCAAATTATCATTTTTGTATATTTTTTTTGGTCAACTTATAAATATTATACAAGTTACATTGTTATATTTGCAAAGAATCTTAATTTTTTATTAGTAATATCCATCTGCATCTGTATACGTGCCTATTTACTGCTCATTTATTATGTGGTAATTTTGCGGACGACAATTTCATCTGTTTTGTAACACCATGATTCATGTATTGTGTTAGTTTTTTTGGAAGATATATGTATGTCTGTGATACCAGTCATAGATGCTACATTTTATTGGATGGATGACAAAGTTCATATTTTATTTGTATTCAAAATCATCAACAGGACTAAGAAAATTGTACATCAGTTAGCATTCATCATTTGACCAATAAGGCAATAATTATCGAAACTTTAACACGCCTGAATGTAAGCTAGTTTGGACTTTAGAAAATGCAATATGTCCATTTATGTTAGTCTTTGATGGACTATTTTTATTAATTTGAGTTTTTTTTTTTAAACAATTAGTTCTCATTACTTGGTAATGCAATATGAAAACTCTAATATGATTGCCAAGCCTAGATGAAAAAGATTTGAGGCTCGATTTAAAAAATAATAATAATAATTCTACAAGCATGGATTCTACGCCGATAATGGCATAAGATACATGTAAGTAAGTCTAAATGACTGAAACATAGCTTGTGTCGACGACATTGTAATCGGGTCTCTAGTTGTTCAAGTGTTGGAAAATCATGCACGTAGGATTAAGCTTTATGTTTTTAACCATGAAAGCCCCCTCAAACTTTTTCATCTAGGTTTGGTGTCGGTATTGGAGGTTCTTTGATGCATAACTAAGTAATAAGAACTAGTTGTTTTATCATTTTGTTCTTTTACTTCTATTGAATATTTGTGCTAGTAAAAAAGAATATGTTCAATTAGATAAAAAGATTGAGGGTTGTCATAATAAAAAAAAATCATTATCGTATGAGCATTATTTCTAGCATTAATAGTGGATGAGGCAATCCTAAATAGCTGGGACAATCATGTTTTGACGGTGATGTTTGTGACTAATTAATGCATTAAACTGTTTATTTCAATTGATAATATCTGTTGATCTAGGATTTGGTGTGGTGTTTGTTATTGTTCTTCATAAAATGGAGAATAGAGTTCTATCCAAAGAAATAACCAATAATGAAATTGTCACTTCCCTGTTTTTTTTTTTGCTGAATAAAATAGCAATTTTATGAATTATTTCCTTTGCCTTTGAATTTATTTGCGATGCCATTTTGTGCAGCTCTCATGAATATAAAACTATCACTTGTGAGTATTCTTTTGTCACCATGATATTGATATGCACAAAATTTCTTGTTCATTCCTTCTATCAGATCAAACTTTTGAACCCATGTCACCAAGGAAAGAATCTGCTTGTTCTAGATATTGATTATACTCTGATGAGATGAACTACATGTTGCAGATTTTCATAAGTTCCTCTCTGCCGTTTATGCAGAGTACCATGTAGTTTTCTTCTTTCGATCCTTTCTTCAGCACAGCATGAAATGGGTGGAGTTGAAGATGGGACAACTTGGGGGTTCTTAATAATCGGAACTACAAAATCATAACTCTTTTGGATCTAATGGCCATGATCACGGTGCAATCAGATTCTAATAGGATGTTCGGATGCAAGCCACTTGGGGTCTGATCTGGGCTAAGTATCCCATCACTGATGATTTTTCGTGGCCGACTAATCATAACTTGCTTTCTTGGTGCAACTCAGCAGTATTATAGCTCAACCAATACAATAATGCTTGACAATCTACCAAGGAACTTTGTGATGAACCCACAGAATGGTTTCACTATCAAACCTTTCAGGAAAGCACATTTGAATCACTGGGAATTGTATGCTGAAGATGGTCCAAAAGACACAGGAGGCACAGATACACCAATTTGCTGATTCATAGGCCTTTTGCCATTGTTATCTGAAATGTCTGCTCTGTTTGTTGTGATCACTAGATATACTTTATACTTCTTCTATTGTACAATTATTGCATTAATTGTACAAGTCACTTGTTTCACAAATATGATGACATTGTTAAATTGTGAGGATGTGATCTCACTTTTATTTTGACATAGCTAGGGATTTTAAATCTTGTTTATAAGAAGCTTCATACAATGTTGATAAACTCTATTGCAACCATATATTATGTACTTGTAATCAAGTTAGAAGAAGATAACTCAGAAAGGCCTCCTTGAACCATTCTGGCCCTTAGTACCTATCTATGTTCTTGAATCTCTTTCTCCATGTAATATTGAGCAAAACTGCATTAAAAGATAGGATATCACCTGATGGAATTGGATTCAATAAAATAGAAATCATTAATAATACTATTTGAAACTGAAATGCTGGTGATCTGAACCAGTCAAGAAGTTGTTGATGGAGATTAGGGCATTAACATCTAAACAATATCAACAGAAATAGAGAACTAGAAAGTCTGAATCTTTGGCTAAAAAGATATAAATAAAAATGGGCTATTGAATGAGAAATGAGGTGGGACGAGAGAGGCCGAATCATATAAAATACTTAATATCAATAAATTTTAAGTTTAAAAACAATAGTGGTCGTGCCGGAGTGGTTATCGGGCATGACTAGAAATCATGTGGGCTTTGCCCGCGCAGGTTCGAATCCTGCCGACCACGTTTATTCTTGTAAATTACAAAATAAAACAATAAAAAAGCTTTAAAATTTAATATCCATCTTCCTAAGCAAAGGAAGGAAAATATTCTTTAGCTCTGTACATTAATGTTTTCACCACCTGCCGACCCTTTCAATTTTTGGAAAAATATTTTTGTTGTTTATTTATTATAAAATAATAGGTAGACTAATTTAAAAATCAATGTGCAAATTAATTTTTAAATATTTTTTATTTGTTAAAATTGGATGGAATGAACTTTTCTCCTCTTCGCTTGACAAGATGCAACGACCTTCTTCATTGTTGGACTCCCAATGGTGAAGTCGCAAGCAATAACTGAGTCAGAACAGGTGATCTATCTGGATTAAGTCTGGATTGTGGGTTATGAACATCAACGTCGTCATCTCGGTCTGCCTTTCTCTTTTTCTCATATTTTTTTTTCTCCCATCGCAAATCCGAGCAACTCCTCAACGTCATTGGGCCCCATGCTAGAGCCCAAGTAGGCATCAACGTGGTTTCGCCCTTGGCGAGAGGTCATGGTCGATGCCTCATCTTAAGATCATAAGTGAGGTCTCTCCTCGCCCATGACCTAGTGGCATCGTTGCACCTTGCTTGTGATCTCAGGGCACGACGAGCAATGACGCAATCTATTTGCGACTAGTTGTCATCAAGATGTTGTGGTTGGCCGCTGGCTATCAAGTGATGTCAATTCGAGTCTTGATCAATTTTTTTTTTATATTTTCAGTTGTGATAATAACACAAAAAAAATTTAAATCGAAAAAAATTTGAGTGTGTACGAGGTGTGCTGGATAAGGTATATGTTTTGATATTGTGTATATTTTATCCTGTACACCCCGTGAGCACTTAATTTTTTTTTTCCAATTTGAAATTTATTTGTGCGTAATACTATAACTTAACCCCTAAACTCTAGAAACAAAAGCTTATTGACATAATCGAGAATAAAAAAAATAAACAAAAAAAGTAAAGTTTCACACGCTATGAGAGGGCCCACGATATATATATACATACTCGGCGCCTCTTGTGCGATTGTGAGCGACGCGCTTATGTTGCGTTGTCTGCTCTATTTCTTTACATTATTAAATTTCTTTTGTTCTCTCTCCCCTTCTGCCCTCTATTCAAAACTGTACTAATCTAAATCTAAATTTTCTTCCTACTTTTAATCTCTCGACCTTACCAAATCTAAATTTTCTTCTCTCTTGCTCTCGATCTCACTCTCACTCCTTCCTTTGACATAGTCTTTCGTCGCTCTCGCTCCTGCCAGCAAACAAAGCAAAGGAGAAGCAAGCTAAGCACAACTTATGATGGCATGCTTGTTTTTGAGCTGGATGAAAGCTCCCCAAACTACCACCGCAAATAAAGTCAACGCTACACATTGCTTAGCACCCCTCTCCATTCTCGGTTTTTAATCTCTCGACTTTCTCAAATCTCGCTCTGGTTCCTCCTTACGCCGCCGTCTTCCATCGCTCTCACTCCTACCGGCAAGCAAAGTAAAGGAGAGGCAATCTAAGCACAACTTACAACTGCATGCTTATTCTCGAGCTGGCTAGAAGCTCCCCAAACTGCCACTACAAACAAAGCCGACGCTACACATTGCTTAGCACCCCTCTCCATTCTCAATTTTTAATCTCTCGACTTTCCGAAATCTCGCTTTTTCTCCTTCCTTCGTAGTCATCTTTCATTGTTCTCGCTCTTGCTGGCAAGTAAAGCAAAGGAGAGGCAATCTAAGCACAACTTATAGTTGTATGCTTATTCTCGAGCTGGTTGGAAGCTCCCTAAACTGCCACTGCAAACAAAGCCGACATTACATGTTGCTTAGCACCCCTCTCCATTCTCAATCATAATTCTTTCCACTCCACTGTTTGTTTTTCAGAATTGTACAATATTTTTATTAAAATTTATGCTACAACGTACAAGCACTAGCTACTACACATTATAGTAGTTACTTGGACAATTAGCTGCTACACGTTGTAGTAGCTCTTTGGGCAGTTAGCTACTTAGCTGCCACAACGTGTAATAGCTAACTGTCCAAGTAACTATTACAATGTGTAGCAACTATTTGGAGAGTTAGTTGTGTAGGCTACTTGGACAATTAGCTGCCACAATGTACAAGCCCTAGCTGCTACAACGTATAGTAGTTACGTGGAAAGTTAGATGCTACATATTGTAGTAGCTACTTTGACAGTTAACTACTACAATGTACAGCAACTACTTGAATAATTAGCTGCTATAATGTGTAGCAGCTTCTTGGACAATTAGCTGCTATAACGTGTAGCAACTATTTGATAGTTAGCTATTACAACGTATAATGGCTATTTGGACAGTTAGCTGACACAACATATAGTAACTAATTGTCATAGTAGCTACTACACGTTATAACATCTACTTGGACAGTCAAAAAACCTTTTCTTACAATGAAGTATAATCTTTTTTTGATAAATTTTAAATTTTTTTAGTTATAAAATTTACAGGAAACTTGCTAAATATCATTTCTTACATTTCATAACCAATGGTAAATCGTTTCATTTTAAGTTGTAATTCCCTCTCATCCTAAGATATTATTTATACGTGATTCTAAATGATCTATTTAATATAGGAAAAAATATATGTTATCTTTATTGGGTGTCAACCGAGTGTTTATGATAATCAGATAGAAGCATCTATACAAGTTAATTATTTTAAGGGTGATATATGTTGGGTTTGCAGGTTTGCAAACATAGTCCCACATTGAAAATACATGGAAAAGATCAAAGATTTATAAGAAAAAGATATCTTCATTGACATGAGACCTTTTGGGTAGAGGCCAAGAGCAAAGTCATAAGGGCTTGGACTCAAAGTGGATAATACCATACTATTATGGAGACATCTAAATTCTTTTTTATTCAATTGATATCAGAGCCAGATTGCTCTTCACTAGACTAATTGCCGGAAGAAGCCCGAGCCAGAGCCATGATCCAAGATCAAACCATGTGGATGAAATCTTGAACAAAGTAGGGGAGGCTCTAAGCAAGTCAGTGACTTGATGCTTAAGTGGAGGTCTGAGCAGATCAAGAGTGAAGGGGAGACCCTGAGTAGGTCAAAAGTGACCCAATGTTTGAGAGGGACCCTATGACCCTTTTTTGGGGGGGAGAGATTGTTGGGATTGCAAGGTTACAAATATACTCTCACATTGAAAAGATATCAGAAAGATCATAAGTTTATAAGAAAAAAGATATCTCCATTGGTATGAGACCTTTGGGGTAGAGCCAAAAAGTTAAACCATGAGGGCTTAGGTCCAAAGTGGATAATATCATATCATTGTGAAGATATCTAAATTATTTTCAATTGTTTAATATACACAGGTCCTTTGAGAGTAAATAGGAGGCAAAAAAAAATTTTGAAGCCTATAGCGTACAGTCTTACAATATTAATAATCTTTTTTGATAAAATTTAATTTTTTAGTTATATAATTTGCAGGAAACTTGCTAATTTAAGTCATTTTAATTTCGCACAATTGATTCAATGGTAAATCATTTTAATTTAAGTTGTAATTCCCTCTAATCCTAATATATTATTTGTTAGTTAGAGCCCTAGAGCCAATCATTTGATGATTGTATGGACTCATGTATATCATATTCTTGTATATTAATAAAGGCATTTGTTTGGTTATTATACTTATTTGTATTAGTGCCAAATAGACTAAGTATAATAGCGTCCTTGAGTAGAAGGTTCATACCTATATCAATCGATTAGTTGAATCGATAGTGAGATGATATAGGGAACACTACTCTAAATCATTCCTAATCGAGTATTAACATTCAGGGACAATGTTAATACAATAAGACTAGCATGTAGGTCAGCTCGATGACTTGATCTCACAAGTCATGGATATAGAGATATCAAGCTGACACATGGGTATGCATTAGAGAATGTATACTGAATGACCCGCCATGAGAAAGTATCATGGATCGTTATATGAGTGTCATATACTTTCTCATGTGGCTATTAGTATGACTATTAGTCCTTAGACCTGAAGTCACCATGGATTCCTACATAAGGAGTTATGTACTTTAGTTTCGTCAAACGTCACCCGTAACTGGGTGGACTATAAAGGCGATTACTGGGTATATAACAAATTATGCAGAGGGATGTGAGTGATGTAGATGGGATCTATCCCTCCTATATGACGGGAGAGACATCGATATTCTTGATAGAGTGAGACCACGAAGTGTATGACCATACCCAAATGAGTCAATATGAGATATTGAGCTCATTTGATTGAGTGAGTCTACTCGGAATTCAAGATTTAGATTGGTCAGAGGATGACACGGTCTATGCCTCACATTGATCAATCTAGATGTCTAGGATAGAAGGACACTTGTCACATATTGTGAGGAGTCACAATTAGTAGTCACAAGGTGATGTTGGATCTCAACATTTCTTGTAACTTGGGTAGCAATGATGTATTGCTAGATGTCGCTCATTGCTTATGTTTTTAAAGGAGTTTATAACATTGCCAACGTTACAAGAACCTATTGGGTCACACACAAAGAACATGTGCATGGAGATTAGGTTCATATGATGAACCAATAGGATTAGATTCATATGATGAATCAAAGATTGGATTCAAATTAGACTTATTGAGTTAGACTCAATTAGATTCAATTGTTGAATGGGTCTAATTTAAATTTGATTCGTGAGTCAATTTATATTAATGAATTGAGATTCATTAAATTAAAATTGACTTGAATCAAAGCTTGGATTTAACTCAACTAGGAAGAGCATTGGTCAAGTTTGACTTGACCAAATAGAGGTTGACACATCAAGTTTTGACTTGATGAATTGACACATCATGAGGATGACTCATCCTACATGGCATGCCACATCATCCCCTTATATAATGGTGTGCCACCTCATGGAGGTTACACACCATTAATCCTCTTAATGTGGCCGACCACATTAATGTGGGGGTTACACATGTGGTGGACGGCCACACTAAGTGAGGAGAGGGTTTCATTTGGTGGCAATTGAATGGGGTTCAATGCTTCTTCTTCCTTGGGTGCTTCTCCCTCTCTCTTGCTTGCTGATGGTCGTGGCTTCATGGTGGAGAAGAAGTGAGAGTTGATTCCAAGCAACTAGGTGGTGTGAAGGTCACAAAAGGAGAGTACCTAGAGGAGTGTGTGAGTTCCTTTTTCCCTTCTCTCCTTTCTCACCTTTTAGATCCAATCCGAGAGCCCAAGAAAGTGCTAGCACACTTGTGGGTTCTCCTCTCCATCTTTGAGTGGTAGAAGACCACTCCTTGTTCGTGTGGATACCGCTAGAGGACCGTTCGCTTGACGGTCTCGAGATCCGGCTACCTTTGGACGTTGCGGGATTACGAAGGGCACGCATCAAGGGTAAATGTTTTTCCCTCGTAGATCTAAGAGTCGATCGTGTTTTAAACTCGTACTCTTATTTTTCGAAAGTTTTACCTTGCACGAGATCCGTGGCTTGGGCGATTCGGGGTTTCCGCGACGCGAAAAGCGATTTTCGCGGCCCAAAAAACCCAACATTATTATGATTTATGCTACAATGTACAAACCCCAGCTACTATAATGTGTAGTAGCTACTTAGATAGTTAGCTGTTGCAATGTGTAGCAATTGTAAGATCGTTATGCACGTGAGAGGGGGGGATGAATCACGTGGTTTTAGAAAACTTATCTTTTTCTTTTGAAATCAAAAGTACGTAGTGGAATTAAACACAAAAATAAAAAACAAAAACATAAGTACACGAACTCGGTCGATTTTACTTGGTTCGGAGCCTTTGGCAACTCCTACTCCAAGACCCAGGTCATGCAGACCTATCGATAGGTAATCCACTAACGACCTCTTCCAGAACTCTTGGAAGAGGGGATCTTGTATAATAAAAAGAATAGGAAAAGTGTAACAAGTTACACTTTTCTTTAAGCAGTAATTAAGTACACAAGTAAACTTTATTACCCAACACTTGTAGTTTTAACGGATCAAGTTTGGTGTTGGACGACTTCTCAGTAGCAGTCGAGCACAATAGTAGAAAGTCTTGACGGGTTGAGAGCTTCGGGAAAAATCCTAGGGGGTGGTAACCATAGATTGAAATCCTGGTGTCGCGAACCAGGTGAAAGACTAGACGGGTGGTGGAGCGAACGTCCAGCATGAAAATCGGAAGCATCGGATGCTAAGCAAAAGTTCAGTCGGTGTGGAGGACCGAACTGGCAAAAGGTAACTTCTCCTGAGAGGAGTAGATGAGGGCGTGTTCCCCGGAAGAGGGAACAGTAGGTGTCGATTCGACCTAGGATTTTCGATCGAAAATCTGAAGTCAGAACCGGATAGTCCAGTGACTGTCAGATATTCATATTTATGCTATTATTATTTGCTAACTTTGTGTTGCAGGGTATGCTTGGTATTTTGGGACTAACATATTTTGCAGGGACAAAATAACATGATTTGCCTCAGATGAAATATACCCGAGGCACCCTCTATGGAGCTTGGAGGCACCTCGGGTACAGGAGCTGGGGAGTGCGCGCAGTAGAGTTGGAGGCACACTCATAGAGTGCTGAGGTGTCTCGGACGACTTTGGAGGCGCCTTCAAGGGCATCAGAGGCACCCTCAGGTGGATAGGCTGTGAAGGATTCAAAGCTCATCCATGCTGCGAATCCGCCGATAATGGAGGCGCCCTCAAGGGGCTTAAAGGCGCCCTCAACGACTTATATAAGCCTGTCTCGACCAGCAGTTTGAGACAACACAATTTTGGCAATCCTTCTTCAGCGTACTACTAACGAGATGATCCGGCTGAGCTACAACAAGACCCCGACGACCCGAAGCTACGAAGTTTCAATTCCTTGTTGTCGGTATAGCTTTTTCAATACAATTTTGTAATAATCTCTAGTAACCTTTTGTGTGATTATAGTTGTTTCCCAAAGTAAACGCTCAACGAGCATGGGCCTTAGAGTAGGAGTCGCCATAGGCTCCGAACCAAGTAAATCCCTGTATTTATTGGTGTCTTTCTATGCATTGTTTCTTTATTATTCCGCTGCGTTATTCGATAAGTTTTAAAACGAAAGTGAAAACCACGAGCGCTATTCACCTCCTCTAACACTTCTCAATCCAACAAAAAGATTATCAATTAAAATATAACAATTTCAATTGATAATATAAGCTCAATTAATTTAACAAAAAATCTCAATACATCACTCAAGAACTAAATATATAGAAGTTAAGCACCACTTTGTAAGAGATCATGTAGCTAGGGGTTATATTATACTTGACTATGTTGAGTCCAAGTCAAACCTTATAGACATTTTTGTTAGGATGTATACTAAAAGCCTAGCTTTTGGTATAAACATTTATCTAGAAATAAGAATCACATTGGTCAAATGTCTACATTTATGATAAATGTAGTTGTTCAATTAATTTATATTGTAGATAACATGGTGTGTGTAATCACACACAGAGGATCATATTATCAGTACCTTATAAATTATAAACAGTAGCTCACGACCAAGATGGAAAAGAACAAACCATTGAAAGGTCGTAGTGTAATTAAGTATTAGTTTATCTTAACTATATAATTACACTAGTACACTTAGAGTGTATTAAGTAGGACCATTAGAAGTCGTTTCTTTTTATACTGACTTTATAAAGGAACAAAGACCTCAGTTATTATGGAAGTGTGTGCTCTTAATCCTAATATAATAACAAGCACATATATTTGATATTTATTTCCTTAATTTATCAATGGGTGAGATTTAGTTTGATAAATCAATAAGCCCGATAAGTTGGGAAATGATATTACTTATAGTGTGTGTTGTTGATTATAGAAGGAAACTGTGTCCTAGTAATCTAGGTTGAGAATGACCCCAAGAGGAGCTCATAAGGATTGTCATGTTAAACCCTGCTGGTGGACTTAGTCCGACATGACGATAAGGTTGAGTGGTACTACTCTGGGACTAAGATATTAATTAAGTGAGTTGTCAGTAACTCATTTAATTAGTGTACAATCATTATCTTAAACACAAGGAGACTATCACACTCATAATAAGGAGCCCAAATGTAATTTGGGATTGGTGCGGTAGTTCAATAATAGTTTTTAGTGAAATGAATTATTATTGATGAAATTAAGTTATGTGTTCGGGGTGAACACGGGATGCTTAATTTCATCGGGGGACCAAAATCAATTCCTCCTCTCGGTCCCTATCGTAGCCTCTTGTATATAGAGATTTATACCCACCACATACCCACCTTCTTACCCAACCTATAGGGGTCTGCCAAGCCAAGCTTGAAGCTCAAGCTTAGGGTCGGCCAAGCCTAAAGGTTGAGCCTTAAGGTGGCCGGCCAATTGCTTGGAGTCCAAGTTTAGGTGGTCGGCCTCATCATATTAAAAAGAGATTTTTATTAAAATTATTTCTTATGTGGATATCATGGCTTTAAAAGAGAGTTTGAAATTTAAATCTTTCCTTTTATAGCTTTCTACAAAAGATTTGAAATCTTTCCTTATTTGTAGTTGAAAGGTAGATTTTAATTTTGAGAAAACTTTCCTTTTTTAACTATGTTCATGATTTAAAAGAGAATTTAAAAATTAAATATTTCTTTTATAAAGCTTCTACAAAAGATTAAGAAAAAATTTAATATCTTTCCTTATTTGTAGATTAAAAGAGATTTTAATTTTTAGAGATAACTTTTTTTTTATCCACATGTTTAAAAGAAAGATTTTAATTTATAAAATTTCCTTTTTACAAACCACCATGAAGGGAAAAATTAGTGGAGAAATTTTTTATAAATTTCCGGAAGCAAATAAGGAAGTTTTAATTTGTGTTTAAAATTTTATTTACTTGGAGATTTGGTTGTGGCCGTCCATTATAATAATAAAAAGGGAGTTGATTTTTAATTAAATAACTTTTCCTTTTCATGGCAAAAGAATTAAGGAAAGTTTTTATTTAAATTTACTTATTTGCCAAGACCAAGGATTATAAAAGAGGGGGTAGAGGTGCCTTCATTGCTAACAACTCTATTCTTTTTCTTCCTCTCTTTTCCTCCTTGGTGTGGCCGGCCCTAGGGCCTCTTCTCCTTCTCTTCTCTTCCTCCTTTGTGGCCGGCGACATCAACATAAGAGAAGTCCATGGTGGTCGATTCTAGCTTAGAGAAGAAGGAGAGAAAGAAGGCTTCGTTTCTAGCATCCCTTGGAGCTTGGTGGTGGTGGCCGAACCTCACATCTCTTGGAGTTTATGTGGTAGCCAAAACTTGCTTGGAGAAGAAGGGTTTGGGTGGTTCTCATCTCGGTAGATTGTTGCCCACACAACGTCCGGGATAAGAAGAGGAATACGGTAGAAGATCAAAAGGTCGTTGCATACAAAGGAAGGTATAACTAGTAATTGTTTTCCGCATCATACTAGTTTTCTTTGTATAGTTATTTTTGGAAATATCAAACATAAGAGGCATATGATTCTAGAGTTTTCTGATTTGTTTCTCTTTTTTTTTCAAATTTGTGATTCGATTATTCTTTTTGGCTAAACCTAGAGTTATTTAAGGAAATTAAATATTAGCTTTCCTTAAAAGGCTTTGTCTAGGCGGTGGTGGTTGCTCCCATATCCAAGAAGGTCATGTGCCTCGCCATGCAGTCCTGGAAGCCAATTTTGGAAATTAATATTTAATGGAATTAATAACATAGGTGGATTTGAATCAATAGTGTTAAGTTCCGCTTGCGATTCAAATCTAAACCATTAAGAACAGATAAGTTAAATTTAGAATTAATGATGTTAAGTTCCATTTGCGATTCCTAATTTAACTTCTAAAGAACACAATAGGTTATTTAAGGAAAGGTTCGACACTTGTACAAAAAAATTTTGTACAGTGGAACCGATACGATTTTCCTAGGACTAACCAACAATTGGTATCAGAGCTAGGGTTTGCCTCT
The DNA here is from genome assembly GCF_018446385.1 of Zingiber officinale. Classification (NCBI taxonomy): domain Eukaryota; kingdom Viridiplantae; phylum Streptophyta; class Magnoliopsida; order Zingiberales; family Zingiberaceae; genus Zingiber; species Zingiber officinale. The sequence continues at coordinate 23,687,471 of NC_055989.1, forward strand.
GTGTGTTTGGTTTTCAAATTAGGTTATGCACATGTCATACATAATTTAGGCAGGATAATAGTAGGATGTGCTAACTTTGTGGTTGCAGACTCCAACTATTATGGCTTATAGATGTTGTTTGTGATTGGACCCTTGGACATGTCAAGGGAATTATTTTGTGTGTGCATGATTGTATGTAACTAATACAGCAGGAGCTGTAATAGCCCTAGGATTTTAGAATTTTATTTTCGATCTAGATTACATGTACATTCCCTCGTGGAATATAGGATCGATATATGTAAAATTCTATTTTTGTCGCAGATCAGATTCTTGCGAGGCGTGGTACTTTTGGTGCACCATATGCGCAGTGGAATAAGAAGCAAGATGGATGCGACGACTTGACCCAATGGCGGTGGCTAAAGATGGCAGCAGCTAGGGTTGGAGCACACAGAAGACAGTGATGGAAAAAGGTCATAATAGTTGGAAAATAAATTTCCATATTTATTGTTTTTATTTACTGTGATGTGTGTGTATGCATGTGATGTATGCTAGGATAGTTTAAATTCCTCACTTTAAATAACTAAGTGGGAGAGAGATTTATTTTAATAAATTCCACGATCTCTATTACTGGTTTGTAAGTGATGCAAACAAACTTGCGCGTTGGCTCTGAGTGCCTTCCTCCATATCGGATGAGTTTGTTTGCGGATCACTAGATCAAACTTTCATTTTGGATGACTATAGGAAATTAATTAAGAGCGTGTGATCTTCCCCATCGGAAGGGGCACAATCTTATTAATGGACTTAGTGTCAAGTAATGGTATACACTTAGGCATGTCTAATAGTATCCTCCCCATCGGAGTCACTGCTATTATTTGTGTGACCGAAGAAAACCAACTATTAATTTGTCATAAAGATAGGTTGACAAGATAATAAAATTAAAACCCCCTCTTACAAATGTTGAGATTTTGTATACGTACACACTATCGTGGCATACAAAAATTCATGGTGCATGAGGTAATTTTATTTTTCAGTTTGACAAGGTAATAAAATTAATGGGAAAAACCTCTCTAACAAATGTTTGGTTTTGTATACGTCCACACTATCGTGGCATACAAAATTCACGGTGTTTGAGGTAATTTTATTTGTCATAAAGACTTATTGACAAGACAATGAATGGGTAAAACCCTCCTCTAACAAATGTTTGAATTTGTATACGTCCACACTATCGTGGCATGCAAAATTCACGATGTTTGAGGTGTTGGTGAATTTAAATGATATTATTTTGAGGAATCAATATTATTTCAAATTCAAAGTTTTTGACCAAATATATGATAGACCAACTATTAATTTTATTTGTCATAAAGTTAGGATGACGAGATAATAAAATTAATGGATAAAATCTCCTCTTTGATTTTGTATACGTCCACTCTATTGTGGCATACAAAATTCATGGGGATTTTAAGGTGTTGGTCTTGAACAAATTTTTTGTGATTCTTAGGATTTAAAATGTCTGTCAATCCCATAGTTGTTATACTATATAATAGACTTAGTAGTCCCAATTGTATTGATTGGAAATAGGACTTGGACATTAAGGTAGACTGTCCTCTTAGAACTAAGAACAATATAGGTGTATTTGATTCATTAGTTAATACATGATTAGTGGTGTTATCTACCGGTACCTGGTATGTAGATACGGAAGTCACTGATCATGTCTGTAATTCATTGCAGAGGTTCCAGGAAACCCGATAACTATATGAAGGGAAAATCACCTACCACATGGGCACTGCTACAAAAGTAGTAGCTGTTGCAGTGGGAGAACTTTATTCTCTGAAAGGAATAAAATATGGATTTTTAAGAAATTGTCTTTACGTATTAAGTTTAGAAAGGACTTGATTTCAGTTTCTAAACTATTAAAGAATAAATATTCTATCTATTTTGATAACAAACTTGTTATCAAGAAAAATAGAAAAATTATCTATTCTAGTACGTTGGTTGACAATTTATAAATCTAATAACTCCCACGATGCAATAAATGGTAATTAGTAACACATCTTCTAACTTTAAGAGAAAGCAACCTTCGGAAATGAACCAATTATATCTTTGGCATCTAAGGCTAGGTTATATTAACTTGAGTAGGATTCATTGGTAGCTGATGAACTTTTGGGTTTATTGGTAGTGGAAATCTTTCCAACCTTCGAGTCTTACTTGGAAGGAAAAATAACCAAGAAGCTTTTAAGTCTAAGGGGTATGGAGCCAAAGATATGTTGGAATTAGTTCATTCTGATTTGTGTAGACCTTTGACTATCCAGGCAAGAAGTTGTTTCGAATATTTCGTCTCTTTTATAGACGACTATTCAAGATAAGGATACATTTACTTAACGCGCCACAAGTCTAAGTGCTTTGATTAGTTCAAAGAGTACTAGGCTGATGTGGAGTAACGTCAAAGTAAAAGTATCAAGACACTACGGTGAAATCGTAGTAACGAGTACCTCTTAGGAGAGTTTAGGAGTCACTCATCAGAAGTTAGGATTTAATCCCAAATAACTACACCTGGTACACCCCAACAGAATGGTGTAGTAGAAAGAAGGTATAAGGCTCTTATGGAATAATAAGATAGATGATGAGTTATTCAAAAAATTACCAAATTTGTTTTAAGGATATACACTGGAAACAGAAGTGAACATAGTACCTTCTAAGTCAGAACTCTCTACTCCCATAGAACTGCAGAATGAGCGTAAGCCTAGTCTGAAGCATATTTGGATTTGGGTGGTCTAGCACATGAGAGACATTGATAAGTTGAACATGAGTTCACTTGTTTGTGAGTTATCCTAGAAAAATGAAAAGATGTTTGTAGTCCTTAAAATTGGAAGGTCATTGTTGGCACCAATGCCCGATTTTAGAAAAGGACTATACTATAAACCACAAGCCCATGAGTAAAAATTGTTCTTAAGGAAATTAAAGGGCACGTCTAACCTAGTACCAACTGTACAAGATGAAATATCATAAGAAACTGCAACACGTATCACAATTGATACACAACAACTGATAGTGTTTCGTCATAGTGGGAGGGTTGTGAGGCAACCTGAGAGATTCATATTTTTGGGGGAGTCTTCAGACTTGATCCCAAGTAAACATGAACATGATCCCCAGACGTATGACGAAGCACTCCAAGATAAAGATGCAACATATTTGCAAAATGCAATGGATACAAAATTAGAATATATGTATTCTAATAAAGTCTGGGAGCTTGTAGAATCACCAAATGGTGTAAAAGTCATTGGGTGAAAATAAGTCTACAATAGTAAAAGAGGGATAGACAGAAAGGTAGAAACTTTCAAAGCAAGGCTTGTTGAAAAAGGAAACTATTTTACCAGTAGTCATGCTTAAGTCTATTCGGATTCTTTTATCTAGGAGATTTAGCAAGTGGATGTCAAGACAGCTTTCCTTAATGGAAGTCTTGAAGAAAACATCCATATAAAGCAACCAGAATGGTTCATTGCAAAGAGCAAAGAGCATATTGTGTGTAAGCTCAATCAGTCTATGGACTAAAGTAAAGCTTCAAGGTCTTGGTACATCCGGTTTAATAAAGTAATCCAGACCTATGGATTTATTTTATAACCGAATGAGTTTTGTGTATACAAGAAGTGTGATGGAAACGTGGTGGTATTTCTTGTACTATACGTAGATAACATTTTTGGTAGTTGGAAACAATATCAAAGTATTGTCAGAAATAAGGGTATGGTTGTCCAAACAATTCGATATGAAGGACTTTGAAGAATGTATATATTCTTGGGATCAAAGGGATCGCAAGAAAAGAATATATTTTACTTATCCCAAGCTTCATTTATCGAAACAATCCTTGCTCGTTTTAAGCATGCAAAACTCCAAGAAAGGTTTCTTACCTTTTCAGGCATGGAGTAACTTTATCTAAAAGAGATGTCTCCAAAGACATCAAAGCAAATAAAGGACATGAAAGCAAGTTCCTTATGCTTCGGCTGTTGGAAAGCCTAATGTATGCTATGCACGAGATCGGATATTTGTTTTGCCCAGTGCATAGTTAGCATATATTGAAGTAACTCAGGACCGGGACACTAGACTGCCGTAAAGCATATATTAAAGTACCTGAGAAGGACTAGGGATTATATGCTAGATTACTAAGCAGATAATTTGGTCCCTGTGGGTTGCACGGATTATGACTTCCAATCAGATAGGGACAATAGTAAATCGACCTCGGGGTTTTGTATTTACTTTAGGAGGTAAAACCATAACTATGGAGGAGTGTTAAACATAGGTGCTTTTCAGACTCCACTATAGAAGTTGAATATGTGGCAGCCTTAGAGGCAGCCATAGAAGCTGAGTGACTCAGTAACCTCAAGATGGACTTAGATATGATTTCTGATTTGTCCAAAGATTATTATAATTTATTGTAATAATAGTGGTGCAGTAGCAAACTCGAAGAAACCATGAGTCCATAAGGCAAGTAAACACAATAGAGCGCAAGTACCACCCAATACAAGAAATCGTATAAACGAGGAGAAGTTGTTGCCGCCTAGATTGCATCAGGTGATGACCTATAGATCCTTTCACTAAGGTCCTTAAGGCAAGAGATTTTGATGGCATGTTGAAGGATTGGGAATCAGATGTATGGCAGTATTTATGGTAGCATAGTCTTTTAGTATAAGTGGGAGATTGTTAAGATGTATACTAAAAGCCTAGCTTTTGGTATAAACATTTATCTAGAAATAAGAATCACATTGGTCAAATGTCTACATTTATGATAAATGTAGTTGTTCAATTAATTTATATTGTAAATAACATGGTGTGTGGAGTCACACACAGAGGATCATGTTATCAGTACCTTATAAATTATAAACAGTAGCTCACGACCAAGATGGAAAGGAACAAACCATTGAAAGGTCGTAGTGTAATTAGGTATTAGTTTATCTTAACTATATAATTACACTAGTACACTTAGAGTGTATTGAGTAGGACCATTAGAAGTCGTTTCTTTTTATACTGACTTTATAAAAGAACAAAGACCTCAGTTATTATGGAAGTGTGTGCTCTTAATCCTAATATAATAACAAGCACATATATTTGATATTTATTTTCTTAATTTATCAATGGGTGAGATTTAGTTCGATAAATCAATAAGCACGATAAGTTGGGAAATGACATTACTTATAATATGTGTTGTTGATTATGGAAGGAAACTGTGTCCTAGTAATCTAGGTTGAGAATGACCCCAAGAGGAGCTCATAAGGATTGTCATGTTAAACCCTGCAGGTGGACTTAGTCCGACATGACGATAAGGTTGAGTGGTACTACTCTTGGACTAAGATATTAATTAAGTGAGTTGTCAGTAACTCATTTAATTAGTGGACATTCATTATCTTAAACACAGGGAGACTATCACACTCATAATAAGAAGGATCCCAAAATGTAATTTGGAATTGATGCGGTAGTTCAATAATAGTTCTTTAGTGGAATGAATTATTATTGATGAAATTAAGTTATGTGTTCGGAGCGAACACGGGATGCTTAATTTCATCGGGAGACCAAAACCAATTCCTCTTCTCGGTCCCTACCGTAGCCTCTTGTATATAGAGATTTATACCCACCACATACCCACCTTCTTACCCAACCTATAGGGGCCGGCCAAGCCAAGCTTGAAGCTCAAGCTTAGGGCCGGCCAAGCCTAAAGGTGGTCGGCCAATTGCTTGGAGTCCAAGTTTAGGTGGCCGACCACATCATATTAAAAAGAGATTTTTATTAAAATTATTTCTTATGTGGATATCATGGTTTTAAAAGAGAGTTTGAAATTTAAATCTTTCTTTTTATAGCTTTCTACAAAAGATTAAGAAAAGATTTGAAATCTTTCCTTATTTGTAGATTGAAATGTAGATTTTAATTTTGAGAAAACTTTCTTTTTTTAACCATGTTCATGATTTAAAAGAGAATTTAAAAATTAAATATTTCTTTTATAAAGCTTCTACAAAAGATTAAGAAAAGATTTAATATCTTTCCTTATTTGTAGATGAAAAGAGATTTCAATTTTTAGAGATAACTACCTTTTATCCACATGTTTAAAAGAAAGATTTTAATTTATAAAATTTCCTATTTACAAACCACCATGAAGGGAAAAATTAGTGGAGAAATTTTTTATAAATTTCCGGAAGCAAATAAGGAAGTTTTAATTTGTGTTTAAAATTTTATTTGCTTGGAGATTTGGTTGTGGCCGGCCATTATAATAATAAAAAGGGAGTTGATTTTTAATTAAATAAATTTTCCTTTTCATGGTAAAAGAATTAAGGAAGGTTTTTATTTAAATTTCCTTATTTGCCTAGACCAAGGATTATAAAAGAGGGGGTAGAGGTGCCTTCATTGCTAACAACTCTATTCTTTTTCTTCCTCTCTTTTCCTCCTTGGTGTGGCTGGCCCTAGGGCCTCTTCTCCTTCTCTTCTCTTCCTCCTTTGTGGCCGACGGCATCAACATAAGAGAAGTCCATGGTGGTCGATTCTAGCTTAGAGAAGAAGGAGAGAAAGGAGGCTTCGTTTCTAGCATCCCTTGGAGCTTGGTGGTGGTGGCCGAACCTCACATCTCTTGGAGTTTATGTGGTGACCGAAACTTGTTTGGAGAAGAAGGGTTTGGGTGGTTCTCATCTCGGTAGATCATTGCCCACACAACGTCTGGGATAAGAAGAGGAATACGATAGAAGATCAAGAGGTCATTGCATACAAAGGAAGATATAACTAGTAATTATTTTCCGCATCATACTAGTTTTCTTTGTATAGTTATTTTTGGAAATACCAAACACAAGAGGCATATGATTCTAGAGTTTTCGGATTTGTTTCAAAGTTGTGTTTCTTTTCTTTTATTTTTCGAATTTATGATTCGATTGTTCTTTTTGGTTAAACCTAGAGTTATTTAAGGAAATTAAATATTAGCTTTCCTTAAAAGTCTTTGTTTAGGCGGTGGTGGTTGCTCCCATATCCAAGAAGGTCATGTGCCTCGCCATGCAGTCCTGGAAGCCAATTTTAGAAATTAATATTTAATGGATTTAATAACATAGGTTGATTTGAATCAATAGTGTTAAGTTCCGCTTGCGATTGAAATCTAAACTATTAAGAACAGATAAGTTAAATTTGGAATTAATGATGTTAAGTTCCGTCTGCGATTCCTAATTTAACCTCTAAAGAACACAATATGTTATTTAAGAAAAGGTTCGACACTTGTACAAAATTTTTTTGTACAGTGGAACCGGTACGATTTTCCTAGGACTAACCAACAATTTTTACAAAACTCTTGTTTGAACTTGAGTTAGTATACTTAGGAGATAATTAGCTATGTGCAGAGTAGAATAGGTTGCTTACTTTTCGTTAAGTTTCAATGTTCTTCTTTAAAACTCTATTTTCAAAACTTTTGGCTTTTAAAAGTTAATATATGTTTTTAACTTTAACCCCTATCCTTTCAAAATAAATGTTTTCAAGTTATACTATGATTTAAACTAGACGTTACCCATAGAAAATATGATCCTATAGCTTTTAGATGCCAACATTTCACAAGCATGCTAGGACTACCTTGCTTATGATTGAAAACACTTAGAAAGATGTGGAATACTTAGAACTTTTCTTATAATTTAAAATACTTATATTTGTGCATGAACATAAGCCTGGACTATAAATATCAATTTAAATTGATCAGGTTAAATCAACCTTTTTAGTAAACCTAACTAAGTAAACACTACTACCTTAGGGTAAATAGTTAATAACTAAAAGGTTAAATATTTCTTCTAAGGAAAGTAGATAATTATTTATAATTGTTTTTTACAAAATTTGTTTTTTTATACTTGAACTCTAGGATAATAATCATTTTAAAAAAGTTAACTACCCCTTCAAATTTAAAATACTTACTTAAAAAGTTTTTACGACATTACTCAAAGAGGAGATTAAAAAAAATCATAAAAATATTAAAAGTTAGGTATTTTTTAAAATTAAGTACAATTTTTAAATGTAAATACTATTTTTTTTAAAAAAAAATAATAGCTTATACTCTCTGCTTATATTTTTTATTATATATGTCAATGAGAAAAAGTTAGTACGTTTTCAAATTTAAGATTTTTCTTTAAAGTTAAGTATTTTTTAAAAATAAATTAAGTATTTATTTAAACTTACAGTATTTTTTTAAAACAAAATAAGTATTTTAAAAAAATAAGTTTAAATATTTTTTAAAAAAAATAAATTTAACTATTTTTGAAAAATAAAGTTTAAAGTTTAAGTTTTTTTAAAAAGTAAGTTTAAATAATTTTAAAAAGCAAAATTTAAAGGTTAAGTATTGTTTTAAAATGTAAATATTTTTTGAAATGTGTTTTTTTAGTTAAGTATTATGCTGAGGGTTTAGCTACGTATTCTGAAAGAAAAGCTAAATTTTTAGAAAAAGAAAAAGTTAAATTGTTAAGCTAAGAAAGTACCAAAGGGGAGTTTTAAACTTTTAGAATATATTTGTTTCAAATTATCATATATAATTTTTATTATCTTTGTTATCTGATTATTAAATATTCATATAATTAAAATTATAAAAAATAAAATATAATTCAATACAGTTTGATTCAACCTAATTAATGTAATAAAAATTTATTTATTTAAAATTTTTAATATATAATCTGATTTAATATTTTATTGTATTATCCTATGTTATAAAATCAATTATACATATATTTTTTAAACCTTTATTTACTCTTTTCTCTATTTTTGCGGTTTACTGTTTTTTTTGTTTTTTGTTTTATTTTCTTTTGTTCGAAGTTTACAAAAAAAAAATTTGTCTTTTTATATTTAAGGTTTTTTTTTTGGTTTTTGAAGTTTACGTATTTATTTATTTTTATGGTTAAGGTTTTTTTTTTGTGTTACTTTACTTTTTTTTTGTTTTTTTTTAAAATTTACGTATTTTTTTTACCTTACGTGTTTTTTAGTTAACGGTTTTTTTCAAAAGTAAATGAAATTTTCAAGGGTATTTTTCTTAATAAATTTCATTACCCCGGAATAAAAAAAACATATTTTTTAAAGATGTTTTTTATTCCAGATTACATGTTTCTTTTATTAATGTATCGGACATGAATCATTATTCAAAAAGCAGTGATTATCTAAAATAAATAGAATTTTTATTGATAATCTTAGATGGACAATCAAGATTATCAAGGATAACCCCCAATCTAACGCACTTTTAAGAGTTTCCTAGTTCTATTTCAACACTTTAAAACTTATCTTTTGAAAAAGTTTTTTCTTACTAGTGAAAATATTTACTTGTTCTTACTTATTATCTATTTACTTAACTTAACTATGAACTGTATTGTCATAATCAAAAAAGGAAGATTGTTGGTGCAGGAAGCACCAAATGATCGAACCTGTATTTTGATAATGACAAAGGGTTCTAAGTTAAGTGTTATTGTTCTAACAAGTTGAATTAAGTATGTAGGAAAATTCTAGGTGATTTTAGGTAAAGGAAAGTCTTAGTTGCGGTTAGGCAATGAAGTCCTAGTCCGGGAGACTGGGCAAAGTCTTGGTGGATCGATAATATTGGGCAAAATTCTAGGGTCGAGAATGCTAGGTGAAAGTCCTAGGGGTCGCAGACACCAAGCGGAAAACTAGATAGGTTGGGGATCGAACGTCCAGTGGAAAGTCATGATGTCTCGAACGCTGAGTAAAAGTCTAGACGGTCTGGAGGATCGGTATGACAAAAGATAATCTCTTTTGAGAGGAGTAGGTGATGATGCATTTCCCAAAGAGGAAACAGTAGAAGTCGGTCAGACCTAGAGTTTCAGCAAAACTCAAAGTCAGGAATGAATAGTTCGAAGGATATCAAAATTATTTTTTATATATACTATTATCTGGACTAACTCTTTTTTGTAAAGAAGACAAAAGATGGAAAAAAGGTGGTTCGGGCAATTGAACTCCGGCCGCCGGAAGTTGCTCTAGGCACCCAGCCAGGCAACCATGAAGTCCAAGTGCCCGGAGTTGCTCCAGGTGCTTGGACAGGCAAAAACTCATCATCGTGCTGAGTTGAAGTGCGATGACTGGTCGACCCACGTCTGCTATCCAGACACTCAGAGGGGGGTATGGGCACCTAGACATGAATAAACCTCCAAGATGAAGTTTCGATGAGAATTCGTCATGTCAGCACAGTCCATATGCTCAAGAGGGGATCTAGGCGCTCAGATGAGACTATAAAAGGAGGCTTCGACCAGCAACTCAAACACATCAATCTAACGACTTTCTCTCTTGCACGCTACTCCAGAAATGACTGTACGACACTGAAATGCTGCTCCGACAACCGAAGGTTCGATTCTTCAAATATATAGTTGTCGGTATATTTAAATTATTATAGTTCTTTAAATATTGTAAATCTCTACTTATACTTATTCGAATTGATAGTGATTGCCCAACAAAAGCGATCGACGATCGTGTGTCTTGGAATAAGAGTCGTCATATACTCCGAATCAAATAAAATTTGGTCGTATTAGCATTGTTAGTTTTCTTTTCTATCTTTATTCTACTGTGTTTTACTCTCTGACGTTTAAACGAATATGAAAGTCATGAGCACTATTCACCTCCCTCTCCCCACTTTTGATCCTACACAAGTGGCCGGAGGTCACCCCCCACTTAGCACCCAGTAGCCCGCCCATCGTCGGCAACCTCTGACTGCCTATCCTGATTCAAAGTACAACCTTGATAGGAATGTGAATTCATAAAGGGATCGTAATTAATTACGGTCAAATTTCAACTAATCGCAATTAAGGGGAGATCAAGAATGGATCAGGGAAAAATAGACCCGAGGAGTCGGACTCTCCTGATAGGGTTGTTATTTGCTCGCACCGTTGAGGGCAGTGATGCATTAAAAAAGGAGCCTGACTTTCTGTCCAATTTGAGGGGATTAAAACATATCCAAAAATTATCGGATTAATAAATCTATTTGTCCATTATTTTATAATAAGTAAGCATAAAAGGAGTAATACATATTTTCATGGAAAATTTTCCATGCGAAGACTTTCCTTAATTCTTAAATCCGTCCTCCAAAGTAACTAAGGTCTATATAAAGCTTTGAAGGGTTCTTAAAGTTCATCGCACTAGCAGCTGCGATGAGGTGCAGGTACAGGAAGAGGATAGAGGTAGACAGGCAAGGAGAACTTCTCAATTCTCACCCGCGTCGATCCGGCATTGAATGGAGACATCTCATTGGCGACCTTCTTCTTCCGACGACGTTCTGTGATCAGGTCGGCGCCAATCATGTGCTATATATATATATATGCAGATCGGAGAGAAAAGCACGCGAAAAGACAAAAAGGGAGCAATTCCTTCGGAAAAAAGGGGCCGGCGAAAGTGCACTGTGTCTTTTACGATCGCTGTGCACCAAAAGAGAGAGACAAGGCAATACGACCATGCCATGCAGGGAAGGAAGGAGGTGTTGGGTGCGATAAGTGTTAATTTTAAAAAAAAAAAAAATCGTTATCAGGTATTGCAAAAGGGTATGATAATATCATATATTACTTAGAACGAAATTGTAACATCTGACCGCATAGCGCAGTGGATTAGCGCGTCTGACTTCGGATCAGAAGGTCGTGGGTTCGACTCCCACTGTGGTCGTTTTTTTATTATTACTCTTATTAACTGCAAATTTACTATATGAACAACGCGCAGTAGATCAAGTAAAGGATCTCAATTCTTTTAACAAACAGCCCACGGAATTATTATTATTATTTTTTTATTACTCTATTAATTAACATCACACCCAGGAGCTCGATCGATTTACTTACATATTCAAAGCTATGTGTCATAGTAAAACATTATATATTTATAATTTGATCCCTCATTATAATATATTTTTAAAAGAAATTTGATTTATCCTAATAACAAATAATTTTTTTTTATAAAATTAAATAAATCATGTTAAAATTAATTAATAAGACTAATTAAATTTAAGACTAACTGAGTTTATCAACCGATCGATCTAAATCACGATATGAATTGAATAACGCATAGTAGTAGAGCAATTACAGGAGCTCAATTGTTTTAACAAACAGCACACATTTTATCCTCATTATTCATCCCAATATATTATAATATACTAGTGTGATCGTGCACACGCGTTGCGTGTGTAATATAATAATATATAAATTATTTGGGTCTTTGAAAATCCGAATTATTTGAATTTTCTAGTGTCACCCTTATAAACCAAGAATTAATTATTTGGATAGATTCGTCAAACCCATCTAGAGAATCCCAACAACAAACTAATGTAACGGACTTCCCTATGCAAAAAATTAATTTAATTTAATATTATACTTATCTTAGTAAAAAACTAAGAAAAGTATATTTTTTAACATCGTTGGCCTAAAATATTTATAGAAACTTCTTTGATCCTAGTGTTGTCAATTCTAAGATGTGGGACTAAAGAGAACTATATTTTTTTTATATAAAACAACCAGAGAAAATTAATGATAAGAAAAATTCATAATAATACGCCGTAGCTGAGTCTCGAACTCTAGATCAATGATTGTTTCGCTTGTGGAATTACTAATAAACCTTGGAATTATTTTTAAAATGAATAGAAAAAAGGACAATAACGTAAATTCATTTTAGGCTTCACCAAAGTTAGTTAGTAAAGGGGGGGAGATTTTTAATAAAATAGTAAGATTATAGATCCTAGCTCAAACACATGCACACGTACAAACTCAGCACTCTAGTTATTAATTAGAGGATCGATCGGATCAACCATTCGCAGATATATCTGCCTTGTAGGTTCAGCATCCGCTGACTAATTGCACGGCTGGAACTACGTGCAGCTTTATCGAAGAAGACTCCCTAGCATTTTCTTATTCAAATAGGGTCTAAGAAGACGCTTAGGACATATTAAAAAATTTAATAAAATGATCATAGATATCTGTGCAGTTACCATTGAAATTTTAGTGAGTATCTTCTCTCAAAATTTCATTGATAATGATTTTTTTTTGTTCCCTAATCAAAAGATCTCCGAGGAATTTCAACCACTTACTTGATTTAGCGATCGAGTTTATCAATGTCGAAGAAGCGCAGGCCTTCTGAAGAAAGGAGGTCATTGTACCGGCTACGACTCCAACGCTCGAGCACCGAGCATTATCCACTCCTCCACTTAAGGGACCTCGAATGGATCTTCTGCCTCATCATCAAGAACTATGGCCCAAGGCCATGCAGCATGTAGAGGTCGAGCGAGAACGATATTCCGATTCTCCTTGGAGAGCTCTGCAACGATTGTGCACATACCATCGATCAGCCACTCATGATACCCAGGATTGTTATAATCTGGCGAGCCGTCAGAACAACAATCAAAGATTCCACCGACGCTCTCCGTCACCCAATCGCCACCCTTATCAACGGCTTAGTGGCTCACCCCGAAGAGATCGGCGAGAGGTCGAGCGGCGCCAAGGAACAACCCCACCGCCAGCAGATAAAGCATAAGCTCCCGTCTAGGCCAACTAAAGCTCCCAACACGACAGGACAAGAATCGCAATAACGTCGCCCGACCGATATTGACATGATAGCAGGAGGTCCAACTGATGGAGATTCCAACCGAGGAAGAAAGTTACATGCTCACCTCATGGAGATTCATGTGGTCGACTGTAGTACACAGCAGGCTGCCAAGCTTTCGTCATATCCTTAGGGGAGGAGATCCTAATGAAGACGTGTCGATCGACTTTCATAGTCGCCCTCAACCTATAACGTCATTTTGGGTCGGCCGACCCTAAATGAATTTTGTTCGATCGTCTTAACCTTCTGCTAGAAAGTAAAATTCCTTGTAGAAAACTAGGTGAGTGAATTCAAGGGGAATCAACTAGTGGCATGCAAGTGCTATGTAGAAATCATCAAGATCGAGGCGAACTCTGCCCGGAAGATACAACGAATGGAAGTCAACACCATCCGGAAAGCACCATCCACCTTAGTCTATGAAGAGAAGGAGGAGGTTCAGATTCGACCAGGCCGGCCCGAAGCCACTACCTAAGTAGCACTGACCTACCTCAAGAACTTAAAGAAGAGCTTGTTACGTATTTAACACATAACAATGATGCTTTTGCTTGGGAACCCAAAGATATCACCAGCATCTCCCCTATGGTCATGTAACACGTACTCCACATTTTCACTAAAGCCTCGCCTGTCAAGCAGAGAAAGAGAGATATAGGGGTGGATCAGAATAAGCTACTAGTAGAATGTGGATCAGAAAGAGAGATATAGTAGTAGCTTGTCTACTTCTACTAGAGGCTGGCTACATCCGAGAGGTGTAGTTCTTGAGATGGTTAGCCAACATAGCCCTGGTGTCAAATCTAGGAAATAAATATTGACTTCAGGGACCTCAACAAAGCATACCCGAAGGATTACTACCCTTTGTCGAGAATTGATCAGGTGGTAGATTCAACTTCTGGTTGCGAGCTAATTTGCATGTTGGATGTCTATCAGGGGTACCATCAAGTGTCGCTCGTTAGAGACGACCAGGAGAAGGTTAGATTCATAACCGCCGAAGGCACTTATTGTTATAATGTTAAGCCATTCTGACTAAAGAATGTTGGTACCACTTACCAACGACTTATGAACAAAGTGTTTTGAAAGCATATTGGCCAAAATATGAAGGTTTATATGGACGACATCCTCATTAAGTCCCTCAAGGCGACTGACATGTGCACTGACGTGGAGGAAATTTGCCAGATTTTAAGGCAGTACGAACTAAAGCTCAACTCTATCAAATGTTTGTTTGGAGCAAAGTGTTGGTTGGTCCTAGGAAGATCGTACCGGTTCCACTGTACAAAAATTTTGTACAAGTGTCGAACCTTTTCTAAACAACCTATTGTGTTCTTTAGAAATTAAATTAGGAATCACAAACGGAACTTAACATTATTGATTCTAAATTTAACTTATCTGTTCTAATGGTTTAGATTTGGATCGCAAGAGGAACTTAACACTATTGATCTAAATCCACCTATGTTATAAAGTTGATTAAATATTTATTTCTAAAATCGGCTCCCAGGTCAAACATGGCGAGACACTAGGCCTTCTTGAGTATGAAATCATCCACCACTGTCTCGACAAAACCTTTAATAGAAATTCAATATTTAATTTCCTAAAATAACATTAGGTTTAATCGAAAAGAACAATCGAATCATAAATCCGAAAAACAAAACAAAAAAAAACACAACTTCGAAACAAATTCAAAACTCTAGAATCATATGCCTCTTGTGTTTGGAATTCATACAAGGAAGAACTAGTATGATATGGAAAATAATTTCTAGTTATACCTCTTCTTTGTATGCTAATAACCTCGAGATCTTCTGCCCTCCTCTTGGACGTCGTGTGGGTGACGATCCTCCAAGATGAACACCACGCAAAAGCTCCTCCTCCTTCTTTAAGTTTCGGCCACCACCACCACCAAGGAACAAAGAGAGCAAGGGGAAAAGAAAAGGGAAGAGGACCAGCCACAAGAGGGAGCACAAGCAATAGAATAAGAATAGATGCAATCCCTATTTCTCCTCTTCTTCTCCTTCTCTTTGTATCCGGCCATACAAAACAACCACAAGAGGTGGTCGACCCTAGCATGAAGAGAAGCAAGGGCCGACCCTTAGGAGAAGATTAGAGAGAAGAGAGAAAAGAATAGCATTGATATCTCATGAGGCCTCCCCTCCCCTTCTTTTATATTACTTGTCCAAGGCAAATAAGGAAAAGATTTTTACAAAAATTAAAATCTTCCTCTTGTTTTTCCTTTTCCCCTTTTATTTTTTTCTTTTCCTTCCTCTTGATTGATTCAATCATTGATTGACCGGCACCTTGCTTGGGCACCAAGCAAGGGTGGCCGACCCCTTAAAAAGGAAGAAAATATTTTTTGTAAAAAATTTATAAGCAATGAAGAAAAGCTCTTATAAAATTTTACAACCTCTCTTTAATTCCCTAAAGTGGATGTTAAAAATGGAAAGTTTTAAAAATTAAAACAAAGTTTTAAAATTTAAAACTTCTCTTCTAAAATTTCCTTTTTTAACATGGTTTACAAAAATAGAAAGTTTCAAATTTAAAACTCCCTTCATTTTTTCTAAAATCATGAGGATGGTTAAAAAGGAAAAGTTTTAAAACTTTTAAATTTTCTTTTAAATCATGTGGCCTAATTCAAATAAGAAAAGTTTTATATTTTAAAATCTCTCTTTTAAAACTTGTAGATATCTACAAAGAGAAGATTTTAAAAAATTTAAAATGCCTCCTACACTTTGAATTATGTGGTCGGGCCCCTTCTTGCTTGGGCACCAAGCAAGGGGTCGGCCCCTTTGAGAAGGAAGTGGTCGGCCCCTATGGCTTGGTCACCAAGCCATGGGCCGACCCCCTCTTGGACATCAAGATGGGCTTTTCATGAGTGGATTTGAGGCTTCATTGAGGCTATGACAGGGACCTAGAGGAGAAATTGATTTTGGTCTTCCGACGAGCTTGAGTATCTCGTGTTCACCCCGAACACACAACTCAAGTTCATCAATAAAAACTCATTCCACTAGAGAGTTATTATTGACTACCGCACCAATCCCAAATTACATTATGGGCTCCTTCTTATTATGAGTATGTTAGTCTCCCTGTGTTTAAAATATCGAATGCCCACTAATTAAATGAGTTACTGATAACTCACCTTAATTAATTTCTTAATCCAAGAGTAGTACCACTTAACCTTATCGTCATGTCGGACTAAGTCCACCTGCAGGGTTTAACATGACAATCCTTATGAGCTCCTCTTGGGGACATTCTCAACCTAGATTACTAGGACACAGTTTCTTTCTATAATCAACAACACATACTATAAGTAATATCATTTCCCAACTTATCGGGTCTATTGATTTATCGAGCTAAATCTCACCGTTTGATAAGTTAAAGAAATAAATACTAAATATATGTGCTTGTTATTATATTAGGATTAAGAGTACACACTTTCATAATAACTAAGGTCTTATTCTTTTATTAAGTCAGTATAAAAGAACTTACCTTAAATGGTCCTACTCAATACACTTAGAGTGTACTAGTGTAATTTATTAGTCAAAATAAACTAATACCTAATTACACTACAACTATTCCAATGATTTGTTCATTTCCATCTTAGTCGTGAGCTACTATTTATATTTATAAGGAATTGATAACATGATTTTCTGTGTGTGACACCACACACCATGTTATCTACAATATAAATCAATTGAACAACTACACTTAGCATATAAATATAGATATTGACCAATGTGATTCTTTTTATTTCAAATATAAATGTTTACAAAAATCTAGGCTTTTAGTATACACTCTAACAATCTCCCACTTATACTAAAAGACTAAGCTGCCATATCTGCTGCCATACATCTGATTCCCAACCCTTCAACATGCCCATCAAAAGCTCTTGCCTTAAGAGCCTTAGTGAAAGGATCTCTCAAGCTATCATCTGATGTAATCTAGGCGGCAACAACCTCTCCTCGTTATACGATGTCTCATATTGGGTGGTACTTGCGCTCTATTGTGTTTACTTGCCTTATGTACTTATGGTTCCTTCGAGTTTGCTACTGCACCACTATTATTACAAAAATTGTAATAATTTTGGAAAAACAAGAAATCATGTCTAAGTCCATCATGAAGTTTCTGAGCCATATAACTTCTGTGGCTGCCTCAGAGGCTGCCACATACTCAGCTTCTATGGTGGAGTTTGGAAAAGCACCTATGCTTAACACTCCTCCATAGATATGGCTTCACCTCCTAAAGTAAACACAAAAACCCCCGAGGTCGTCTTACTATTGTCCCTATCTGATTGGAAGTCAAAATCCGTGTAACTCATAGGGATCAAATCATCTGCCTAGTAAACTAGCATATAATCTCTAGTCCCTCTAAGGTACTTTAATATATGCTTTACGGTAGTCTAGTGTCCCGGTCCTGGGTTACTTCGATATCTACTAACTAAGCCCTGGGCAAAACAGATATCTGGTCTCGTGCACAACATAGCATACATTAGGCTTCCGACAGCCGAAGTATAAGGAACTGCCTTCATGTCCTTTTATCTCCTTTGATGTCTTTGGAGACATCTCTTTAGATAAAGCTACTCCATGCTGAAAAGGTAAGAAACCTTTCTTGAAGTTTTGCATCCTAAAATGAGCTAGAATTGTATGAAGCTCAGGATAAACACAACATTATTTTCTTGTGATCACTTTGATTCCGAGAATATGTGTGCATTCTCCCAAGTCTTTCATATCAAATTGTTTGGACAACCATACCCTTACTTCCGACAACACTTTGATATTGTTTCCAACTGCCAAAAATGTCATCTACGTATAGTACAAGAATTACCACTATGTTTCCATCACACTTCTTGTATACACAAAACTCATCGGGTCACTGAATAAATCCATAGGTATGGATTAATTCATTAGACCAGATGTCCAAGACCTTGAAGCTTTGCTTCAATCCATAGACTGATTGAGCTTTCACACAAGATGTTATTTTCCCTTTGCAATACACCCTTCTGGTTGCTTTATATGGATGTTTTCTTCAAGACTTCTATTAAGGAAAGCTGTCTTGACATCCACTTGCCAAATCTTATAGTCCATATGAGCAGCAATAGATAAAAGAATCCGGATAAACTTAAGCATGACTACTGGTGAAAAAATTTCTTTTTTCAACAAGTCGTGCTTTGAAAATTTCCACCTTCCCGTTTATCCCTCTTTTCCTATTGTAGACCTTTTAACACCCAATGGCTTTTACACCATCTGGTGGTTCTACAAGTTCCCAGACTTTATTAGAATACATATATACTAATTCTGTATTCATTGCTCTTTGCCAAGATGCTGCATCCTTATCTTGGAGCGCTTCTTCATATGTCCGGGGATCAGGTTCATGTTCGCTAGGGATCAAGTCCAAAGACTTTCCCAAAACATGAATCTTTCAGGTTGTCTAACAACCCTCCCACTACGACGAGACACTTTCTACAATTGTGCATCATTTGTGACACATGTTACAGTTTCTTATGATATCTCATCTTGTACAGTTGGTACTAGATTAGACATGTCCTTTATTATTTCCAAATTTACTTATAGGCTTGTGGTTTATTTCATAGTCCTCTTCTAAAAATCGGGCATTGGTACTTACAATGACCTTCTGATTTTTTTAGGACTATAAACCTCCTTTCGCTTCTCTAGGATAATCCACAAATAAGTGAACTCCTGTCCAACTTATCAGTGTCTCCCTTCAGCACATGTGCTGGACTACCCCGAATCCGAATATGCTTCAAATTAGGTGATCCTGTCCGAATACTGAATCAACGGACGATGGGCATGTGGCGCTCCCTGGCTGCTGACGTGGATCTTCGACTGGTTGCACGATCCTCCGGCGAACCTGCACAGAAGTCGGGCCGGGAAGGGGTTCCCGGCGGCGACCCTCCGACGCTCAAGTCAGACAAGCAAGCAGCAAAAAAAGTGGCTCCAAAGGTCTTGAACGCGTACCTCCGGCGAAGTATAAGGTTCTTTATATAGAGTGGTGCAAGAGCTCACGCATGTCCACCGAGGCGCATACGTGTCCGCGGCCCATACTTCGGTATGTGTCTGTCAGAAAGCTTACCTGATGCCATACCGCTACAGTCCAAGCACGCCTTCGCTGGGACAACAGAACACTTCGTTGTCAGACTTGGAGTATGGCCTAGCCATAGGACTTGACAGCTGTCATAAGATGTTCTTGTCCTTCTCTACCCACCACAGGCCGGGGCGTCCGTCCGGCCGGCTGGACAGGGAGTCCGTCCATCCGGCCCTCATCTTACGCGCCGTCAGGACGACACTCACATCACGTCCGGCCTGCCGTTTGCATCGATATGCTGGGTAGATCCTCGGTAAGGTGCTGTGGGGACTGCTAGCAGTATGTCACCTTGTCTTCGGTCTTCCGCTCGGCTCTTCGCTACTGTTCAATTGAGCGCCGGAACCCCGACTTCTGTCAGAGCGCCTTTTGCCATCGGTTATTCACCGGTTGGCCGGCCGGGAGGTAGGCCCATCCTTCTCCGGTCGGCCACCTGGCCTTTTGACTCCCGCGTGGCATTGACCCCCCAGAATGGGGGTCCCCTGTTCTAACCGTCGGATCACTTGCCTCCCCCTCAAGTCTAGTCGAAGGAGGCGAAGTCCGACTGACTGGACTGCCGATCTGACTGGACAACGGCCGCTACACTAGTCCGCTCGGCCAGGCATAGAGGTGCTCATCCGGTCGGCGGTGTCTTGCTCGTGCCTTGTATTCCCTTGAAATCCCTATCAAATCCTTTCCCTTACTGCAAATCACGTGCGGTGGGCACGGTAAGGTGCGCTCATCAAATGCGACCTGTGTCCTGCTGACACGTGGCAATCCTGCTCTTGTCAGCGTATGGCGGTGGCGTCACCTCCGATGGGACATCCGCCGTTTGAAATGAACAGCCGGATGATGGCCTCGTTCTTCACGACCTAAATCAGACGGTGGAAATTGATTGCGGCCGTCATTATAATGCTTCCGACTTCTCCTCTTCGCCGCACTTTGGCTTCATCGATCCTCGACGCCCCACTGCTCCTTTCTTCTCCGGCGACCTCGCTTCTCCGAAGACCTCGAAGCCCCTTTCGATATTCCCTTTTGCTCGTAAGCCTTCCTTTTCCTCGCTCCTTCCTTCTTTTTTCTATTTGTTGTCCCCTTCAAATCCACCATCCTGTTCGAACTTTTCTTTTTGCCCTGCATCTCTTACTGGTTTTCGCCCATGACTTGTACTTCACAGTCGACCGGCGGCGCTCCTGGTCTCTGGTACACGACCATGGAGAGCCGGTTCGACGAGGAGGTCGCACTACTCCTCGCTCGAACTTATGACCTCCCTTCCGACCACCATATTGTATTAGCCAGCCCGCCGACCGGCCACATGAACCGCCGCCCGACACCATTCTTTTCTTTCAAGACCAATTTTTGGCCGGGCTACGCTTTCCACCCCATAAATTTTTCTTGCAAGTTTGTAATTATTTTCGCATCCCGCTCGGCCAACTGGTCCCGAACTCCATTAGGCTACTGAGCGGGGTGGTAGTTCTCTTTAAATTGAACAACATCCCATTAGACCCCAAAGTGTTCCATTACTTCTACTACCCTAAGCAAGCCGAGTGTGGAACTTTTGTTTTCCAATCTAGAATAGGTTTCATCCTTTTTGATAACATGCCGAGCTCCAACAAATATTGGAAGGAGCACTTTTTCTACTTGTGTTTCCCCGAGCCACCTGCCTTTCGTATCAAGTGGCAAACGGCGATGCCCGCGCAACCGGAGCTCGGCAAGTTTAGAGGCGATGCGGCCTATCTTCATGCAGCCGATCAGCTGGTCGGCCAGCGTTATCACATCGATAAGCTGCTCCTTCCGGGAGTAATGTATCTATTCGGCTTGTCTTCCGTCCCAGCCGATCTGCCTTGCAGCATGAGTAAGTTCTCTTATCTTCCCGTTTCTTTTGTTCTAACTGATTTATTCTTTACTTCTGCAGCTGAAGTCATGTGGCGCGCCAAGGCTACCGATCGGCTAAAATTGAGAGCCGCTGAGATCGAGGCGGCCAAGAATAAGGAGGTCGCCGAGCGGGGCTTGGCTTCAGCTGATCCGGCCGGCGAAGAAGGTGAGGGGACTCAGGATGTCCCCGAAGTCTTAGACGCTCCTGCTTCTCACGACGAGGTCGCGGGCGACATAGAACCCTCTACTCAAGTCGAGGTAGAGGGTCGTTCGGCCGACGACGTTCCCCTGGCAACTCGGAAGCGCAGACAGCCAGAATCAGCATCTATACCAACTCCATCTGATGAGCCACAGTCCAAGCAGGGCGATGAGGCTCCAATATTATCCGGGACAGTTTCTATAGAGAGTACCCTGACGCCGCGCGGCTCTCCAAGGGCTACCTCTGAGGTGCCGCCCTCCAGTCCTCCCCGAACTCTGCGGCGTCTTAAGCGATTGGGCGACCGTCCTTCTTCCTCCACCGGTGAGCCGTCCGGTAAGGCCACTGCTTCTCAGGGTGATCTGAGTGGCCCCAAATTGATAAAAACCGTCCTGCGCCTCCCTTCGGAAGAATACATGGCGGCCGCTGATCGGCCGGTGGTCCCCGAGCAGCAAATCACACTCACGGGTCCCCTCGCCAAAGCTTGGGAGGATGCTCGTCTCCGAATCGCCATGATGACTCCTAGTCAGCTCGGCGACAGCAATCTACAGCAGGCGACCGGGGTATGTTGTTTTGCTTTGTTGGTTATTTTGGATCGAACTTCTAACTTGTTCATATCCGTCCGCAGAACTGGGTGGAGCAGATTGCCATCAGCAATCGCCTAGCCGAACTGGAGGACGAGTTGAAGAAGCTCAAGGCCGCGGGGGACAGCAGACAATCGACGGCCACTCTGGAGAAGGCCAAAAGGCTGCTGGAAACCGAACGGGGTAAATCCTCCGGCTTGGCGAGCGAAGTGGCCCGCCTCGAAGCCTTGGTCAAGCAGCGGGACAAGGAAGTAAAGACCGCGACCACCCGGAAGCTTAAAGCCATCGAGGATATGGACCTGATGAAGGTGGAGAACCGGGGACTAGAGGAGCGTATCAAGGAACTGGATGCCCTTCTGGCCACTGAGAAGGAGAGCCGCTCGGCCGATCTGCTCAAATTTGAAGGAGACTTGAAGGATCTCCATGCCGCCAAAGATACTTCCCGAGCCGCGCTCAAAGAGTATCAGGATGGGGTGTCGGCCCGCTCTGACGAAGTGAGGAAGGCATTTTTCCGCTCGGACGACTTCGGAGAGAAATTCACCGACAAGATTTCCCTCACTTTCGAAGAGGCGATTAAGGCGGCGGTGGATTACTTGAAAGCTAAAGGTCACCTTCCCTCCGAGCTGACAATCCCCCCAGAGGACCTGGCTACCATGATGGGCGTCATTCCTGATGCTCTTTTTGATTTTGACGCGTGAGGAGTGTTTTCTATCAACTTTTTTGTATCCTTGCCGTTCGGCACAACTTATTTTTGCTGTAATTTCCTTTGTTTGCCCAGCGTTTGGCGTAAATAGATCATCTTTCTGTTCTTGCAACTTTTGTTTTGACAAGAAATTTTTCTTTCGTCATGTTTAAGGTGTTCTTTAAAACTCCTCCGCTTGGCTTCATACTCTAACATGAGCTTAAGCCGATTGTTTTCAAAAAACGCCTTTGGCCATGCGACTGCATAGCCGCTCGGCGTGCGAACGTCATTCGTTCACGCGCTCCCATCTTTAATTCTTATTAACCATCTTTTGCTTTGCACCTTACCTCAAAGGGGTTTTTCATCTATTTTTGCTAAGCGAGCCGCTCAGCCGTATGTTGGCCTTAAAGAACAGGCTCTGTCGTCGATCGGCTCTTACCGCCGGAATGTATCACGTGGATGGCTATCCGCTCGGAGGGTTTATAGACGCCGGCTCGTCTCTCGATATTTAACGTCGGAGCTCGACGGTCTTCCGCTCGGAGGGTTTATAGACGCCGACTCGTCTCTCGATATTTAACGTCGGAGCTCGACGGTCTTCCGCTCGGAAGGTTTATAGACGTCGTCTCGTCTCTCGATATTTAACGTCGGAGCTCGACGGTCTTCCGCTCGGAAGTTGCTTGCTGCTTCGGCCGCTCGGCTGCTACTTTCTGTTTTTGCTCCACCAGCTTGGCGGCCCTCAACTCGATAAGAGCGTCGAGTTCCTCCGAGGAAAGCGTCACCGTGTGTTGTCGTCCAGCCTCGTCCATTGTTTCCGTTCGGATGCAGGAGCGTTCCCACAGACGGCGCCAAATTGATCCTGTCTGAATGCTGAATCAACGGACGCTGGGCACGTGGCGCTCCCCGGCTGCTGACGTGGATCTTCGACTGGTTGCATGATCCTTCGGCGAACTTGCACAGAAGTCGGGCCGGGAAGGGGTTCCCGGCGGCGACCCTCCGACGCTCAAGTCAGACAAGCAAGCAGCAAAAAAAGTGGCTCCAAAGGTCTTGAACGCGTACCTCCGGCGAAGTATAAGGTTCTTTATATAGAGCGGTGCAAGAGCTCATGCACGTCCACCGAGGCGCATACGTGTCCGCAGCCCATACTTCGGTATGTGTCTGTCAGAAAGCTTACCTGACGCCATACCGCTACAGTCCAAGCACGCCTTCGCTGGGACAACAGAACACCTCGTTGTCAGACTTGGAGTATGGCCTAGCTATAGGACTTGACAGCTGTCATAA
The DNA here is from genome assembly GCF_018446385.1 of Zingiber officinale. Lineage (NCBI taxonomy): Eukaryota > Viridiplantae > Streptophyta > Magnoliopsida > Zingiberales > Zingiberaceae > Zingiber > Zingiber officinale. Next base: position 23,711,679 of record NC_055989.1, read on the forward strand.
GATGTTCTTGTCCTTCTCTACCCACCACAGGCCGGGGCGTCCGTCCGGCCGGCTGGACAGGGAGTCCGTCCGTCCGGCCCTCATCTTACGCGCCGTCCGGACGACACTCACATCACGTCCGGCCTACCGTTTGCATCGATATGCTGGGTAGATCCTCGGTAAGGTGCTGTGGGGACTGCTAGCAGTATGTCACCTTGTCTTCGGTCTTCCGCTTGGCTCTTCGCTACTGTTCAATTAAGCGTCGGAACCCCGACTTCTGTCAGGGCGCCTTTTGCCATCGGTTATTCACCGGTCGGCCGGCCGGGAGGTCGGCCCATCCTTCTCCGGTCGGCCACCTGGCCTTTTGACTCCCGCGTGGCATTGACCCCCCAGAATGGGGGTCCCCTGTTCTAACCGCCGGATCATTAGGCTTACACCTATTCTGCAATTCTATGTGAGTAGAGAGTTCTAACTTAGGAGGTACTAGGTTCACTTCCATTTCCAGAATATATCCTTAAAATGAATTTGGTAATTTTATGAATAACTCATTATCGATCTAATCATTTCCATAAGAGTTCTATACCTTCTTACTACACCATTCTATTGGGGTGTACCAGGTGCAGTTAGTTAGGATTGAATCCCGATATTTGATAAGTGACTCTTAAACTCTCCCAAGAGGTCCTCGCCACTACGATCTCAGCGTAGTGTCTTGATATTTTTACCTTGACGTTACTCCACATCAGCCTAATACTCTTTGAACATATCAAAGCACTTAGACTTGCGGCGCATCAAGTAAATGTACTCGTATTTTGAATAGTTGTCTATAAAAAGACGAAATATTCGAAACCACCTCTTTCTTGGATAGTCATAGATCCACACAAATCAGAATGAACCAATTCCAACACATCTTTGGCTCTATACCCCTTAGACTTAAAAAGCTTCTTTGTTATTCTTCCTTCCAAGTAAGACTCGCAGGTTGGAAAGGTTTCCACTACAAATGAACCCAAAATTTCATCGACTATTATCCTTTGAATCCTACTTAAGTTAATATAACCTAGCCTTAGATGCCAAAGATATGATTAGTTCATTTCTGAAGGTTGCTTTCTCTTATTAGAGTTAGAAGATGTGTTATTAATTTCCAATTTGCCGCATCATGGAAGTTATAAATTGTCAACCAATGTACCAAAACAGATAACTTCCCTCTTTTTCTTGATAACAACTTTGTTATCAAAAGAGATAGTATATCAATCCATAAATAGTTTTAGAAATTGAAATCAAGTTCTTTCTAAAACTTAGTACGTCAAGACAATTAATGTTTTACTCCTTTCAAAGGATAAACATCTCCCACTGCAACATCTGCTACTTTTACAGCGGTGCCCATGTAGACGGTATTTTCCCTTTCATATAGTTGTCAGGTTTCTTAGAACCCCTGCAATGAATTGTAGACATGATCAGTGGCTCCTGTATTTGATTAAGACTAATACCTTAAAATCACCATGAATTTTACATGCCACGATAGCGTGGACGTATACAAAATTAAAGAGGAAATTTTATCCATTAATTTTATTATCTTGTCAATCTAACTTTATAACAAATAAAATTAATAGTTGGTTTATCTCTGATCAAATATTTGATCAAAACTTTGAATTTAAAATAATATTGATTCCTCAAAACAATATCATTTAAATTCACTAACACCTCAAACACCGTGAATTTTACATGCCACAATAGTGTGGACGTATACAAAATTGAACATTTGTGAGAGGAGGGTTATACCCATTAATAACCATGTCAACCTATCTTCATGACAAATAAAATTACCTCAAACACCGTGAATATTGTATGCCACGATAGTGTGGACGTATAAAAATTCAAACATTTATAAGAGGGGTTTTATCCATTAATTTTATTATCTTGTCAACCTGACAAATAAAATTACCTTAAACACCGTGAATTTTGCATGCCACGATAATGTGGACGTATACAAAATTGAACATTTATAAGAGAGGGTTTTAATTTTATTATCTTGTCAATCTATCTTTATGATAAATTAATAGTTGGTTTTCCTTCGGTCACACAAATAATAGCAGTGACTCCGATGGGGAGGATACTATTAAATGTGCCTAAGTGTATACCATTACTTGATACTTAATCCATTAAATAAGATTATGCCCCTTCCGATGGGGAAGATCACACTCTCTTAATTAATTTCCTATAACCATCCAAAATGGAAGTTTGATCTAGTGATCCGCAAACAAACTCATCTGATATGGAGGAAGACACTCAGAGCCAACGCGCAAGTTTGTTTGCATCACTTACAAACCAGTAATGGAGAACGTGGAATTTATTTTAAAAAAATCTCTCTCCCACTTAGTTATTTAAGGTGAGGAATGTTAACCTATGCAAGCATACATCACATGCACACACACACACATCATAGTAAATAAAAGCAATAAATTTGGAAATTAATTTTCCAACTATTATGACCTTTTCCATTACTGCCCTCCATGTGCACCAACCCTAGCTGCTGCCTTCTTTAGCCACCATCATCGGGTACATTCGTCGCATCTATCTTGCTTTTTATTCCGCTGCGTCTCTGGTCCTCTAATAGCACCACGCCTCGCAAGGATACGATCCGCGATAAAAATAGAATTTTACATATATTGATCCTATATTCCACGAAGGAATGTACATGTAATCTAGATCAAAAATAAATTTTTAAAATCCTAGGACTAATACAACTCCTGCTGTATTAGTCACATACAATCATGCACACACAAAAATAATGCCCTTGACATGTCCAAGGGTCCAATCACACACAACATCTATAAGCCATAATAGTTGGAGCCTGCAACCAAAGAGTTAGAACATCCTACTATTATCCTTCCTAAATTATGTATGACATGTGCATAATTAACTGAAAATCAAAACACACAAAGGCAAACCCTAGCTCTGATACCAATTGTTGGTTGGTCCTAGGAAGATAGTACCGGTTCCACTGTACAAAAATTTTGTACAAGTGTCGAACATTTCCTAAACAACCTATTGTGTTCTTTAGAAATTAAATTAGGAATCGCAAATGGAACTTAATATTATTGATTACAAATTTAACTTATCTGTTCTTAATGGTTTAGATTTGGATCGCAAGCGGAACTTAACACTATTGATCCAAATCCACCTACGTTATAAAGTTGATTAAATATTTATCTCTAAAATTGGCTCCTAGGTCAAACATGGCGAGACACTAGGCCTTCTTGGGTATGGGATCATCACCACTGCCTCGACAAAGCCTTTAATAGAAATTCAATATTTAATTCCTAAAATAACATTAGGTTTAACCGAAAAGAACAATAGAATCACAAATCCGAAAAACAAAACAAAAAAAACACAACTTCGAAACAAATATGAAACTCTAGAATCATATGCCTCTTGTGTTTGGAATTCATACAAAGAAAAACTAGCATGATGCGGAAAATAACTACTAGTTATACCTCTTCTTTGTATGCTAATAACCTCGAGATCTTCTGCCATATTCCTCGCCTCCTCTTGAACGTCATGTGGGAGACGATCCTCCAAGATGAACACCACGCAAAAGCTCCTCCTCCTTCTCTAAGTTTCGGACACCACCATCACCAAGGAACAAAGAGAGCAAGGGGAAAAGAAAAGGGAAGAGGACCGGCCACAAGTGGAAGCACAAGCAATAGAATAAGAATAGATGCAATCCCTACTTCTCCTCTTCTTCTCCTTCTCTTTGTATCCGTCCATACAAAACAACCAAAAGAGGTGGCCGACCCTAGCATGAAGAGAAGCAAGGGCCGACCCTTAGGAGAAGACTAGAGAGAAGAGAGAAAAGAATAGCATTGATATCTCATGAGGCCTCCCCTCCACTTCTTTTATATTACTTTCCCAAGGCAAATAAGGAAAAGATTTTTACAAAAATTAAAATCTTCCTCTTGTTTTTCCTTTTCCCCTTTTATTTTTCTTTTGCCTTCCTCCTGATTGATTCAATCATTGATTGGTCGACCCCTTAAAAAGGAAGAAAATAGTTTTTGTAAAAAATTTATAAGCAATGAAGAAAAGCTCTTATAAAATTTTACAACCTCTCTTTTAAATCCCTAAAGTGGATGCTAAAAAAGAAAAGTTTTAAAAATTAAAACCAGGTTTTAAAATTTAAAACTTCTCTTCTAAAATTTCCTTTTTAAACATGGTTTACAAAAATAGAAAGTTTCAAATTTAAAACTCTCTTCCTTTTTTCTAAAACCATGAGGATGGTTAAAAAAGGGAAGTTTTAAAACTTTTAAACTTTCTTTCAAACCATGTGGCCTAATTCAAATAAGGAAAGTTTTATATTTTAAAATCTCTCTTTTAAAACTTGTAGATATCTACAAAGAGAATATTTTAAAAAATTCAAAACGCCCCCTAAACTTTGAATTATGTGGTCGGCCCCCTTCTTGCTAGGGCACCAAGCAAGGGGCCGACCCCTTTGAGAAGGAAGTAGCCGACCCCTATAGCTTGGTCACCAAGCCATGGGCCGACCCCCTCTTGGACACCAAGATGGGGGTTTCATGAGTGGATTTGAGGCTTCATTGATGCTACAACAAGGACCTAGAGGAGAAATTGATTTTGGCCTTCCGACGAGCTTGAGTATCTCGTGTTCGCCCCGAACACACAACTCAAGTTCATCAATAATAACTCTCTCATTCCACTAGAGAGTTATTATTGCACTACCACACAAATCCCAAATTACATTATGGGCTCCTTCTTATTATGAGTGTGTTAGTCTCCCTGTGTTTAAGATATCGAATGCCCACTAATTAATTGAGTTACAGACAACTCACCTTAATTAATTTCTTAATCCAAGAGTACTACCACTCAACCTTATCGTCATGTCGGACTAAGTCCACCTGCAGAGTTTAACATGACAATCCTTATGAGCTCCTCTTGGGTGTTAGTTAGAGCCCTAGAGTCAATCATTTGATGATTGTATTATGGACTTGTTGTATCATATTCTTATATATAAAGACATTTGGTTTTTGGTTATTATACTTAATTGTATTGGTGCCAAATAAACTAAGTATAATAGCGTCCTTGAGTAGAAGGTTCTTACCTATATCAATCGATTGGTTGAATCGATAGTGAGATGATATAGGGAACACTACTCTTAATCATTCCTAGTCGAGTATTAACATTCAGGGACAATGTTAATGTAATTAGACTAGCATGTAGGTCAACTCGATGACTTGATCTCACAAGTCATTGATATAGAGATATCAAGTTGACACATGGTTATGCATTGGAAAATGTATACTGAATGACCCGCCATGAGAAAATATCATGGATCATTATATGAGTGTCATATACTTTCTCATGTGGCTATTAGTATGACTACTAGTCCTTAGACCTGAAGTCACCATGGATCCCTACATAAGAAGTTATGTACTTTGGTTTCGTCAAACGTCACCCGTAATTGGGTGGACTATAAAGGCGATTACTGGGTATGTAACAAATTATGCAGAGGGATATAAGTGATGTAGATGGGATCTATCCTCCTATATGACTGGAGTGACATCGATATTCCTGATAGAGTGAGACCACGAAGTGCATGGCCATGCCCAAATGAGTCAATATGAGATATTGAGCTCATTTGATTTAGTGAGTCTACTTGGAGTTCAAGATTTAGATTGATTAGAGGATGACATGGTCTATGTCTCACATTGATCAATCTAAATGTCTAGGATAGAAGGACAATGCCATATATTGTGAGGAGTCACAATTAGTAGTCACAAGGTGATGTTGGATCTCAACATTCTTGTAACTTGGGTAGTAATGATGTGTTGTTAGATACCGCTCATTACTTATGCTCCTAAATGGGTTTGGGGCATTGCCAATGTTACAAGAACCTATAGGGTCACACATTAAGGACAATTAGATGGAGATAGAGTTCATATAATGAACCAAGAGGATTAGATTCATGTGATGAATCAAATTGGATTAAGAGTAATCCTAATTGGGCTCATTGAGTTGGACTCAAGTTGATTCATGTGTTCAATGAGTCTAATTTAGATTATGACTCATTGAATCAATTTAATTAAATGAATTAGATTCATTATATTAAATTGGCTTGAATTAAATGGTTGGATTAGATCAACCATGAGAGAGATTAAGTCAAGTTTGACTTGACTTGAGAGGAAGAGGAAGAGTCAAGTTTGACTTGACTTTATGCCACATCATTTGTGACTTGGCATTAAGTGGCCAATAATGGTGTTACACATCATTATGTTTAGAATATGTGTGTGCCACCTCATGGAGGTTACAAATCTCCTCCTCATTTTAATGGCCACATTAAATGAGAGGAGTTACAATGTTGTGGCCGGCCACTTATGGGGTTTTGATGAGGTGAATTTTATTCATGCATTTTGTAACTCTCATCTTCTTCCTTGCTCCAATTCTTCTCTCCCTCTCCTCTCCATTGCTGAGACCTTCTTGGAGTGCTAGCACACTCTAAGGTTCTCCCTCCATCGATTTGTTCGTGTGGATACTTCTAGAGGGTTGTCTACTTTCACAATCTTGAGATCCGACACCTTGGACGAGCGGGATTTGCGAAAGGCGCGCATCAAGGGTAAAACTCATACTCTAATGTAGATCTAGAGTTTGTAAACTCATACTAGTAGGTTTTTTGAAATTTTATTCTTCGCACGGATCCGGTGGCGGGGGTTTCGGGGTTTCCACGACTTGAAAAAGTGATTTTCGCGGCCCGAAGAACCCAACAATGGTATCAGAGCCACTTGCGAAGCGAGTATGAATTTAATTTGATTTTTTATGAAAAATATAGGTTCTGTAACTTTCTGTAATTTTATGGTTTTTATGGTTTTTATGGGTATTTTTCTCGTAGAAGCGAAGCACAAGTGTTTCGACACTTGTAGGCTTCGACTACCGAGAAGATTTTTCCGTAACGGCAGGGTTTCGCCCCAAAACTTTTTGGGACAGCGGGCTAAGGTACTGTAGGATCGCTTAGGGACACTCGCGATGGTTAGATCGCGAATAGGGGCTCTACCCCTGGCTCCGCAAGGAGATTCGTTCGGCGATTGTGCCCGAAAACCGCTAAACGGGACCGCCGGGAATTTTTACTCATAAAAATTGATATTAAAATTACAGAAAATTATGGAAATTACATAATTTAGAATTATGTATAATTTGTGATGGTCATGGCCCAAAATGACCCAATCTGATTGGAAATGTGTTGTAATTCATATTACGGCCTGCGCGCCGTCATTTGTGTTGTGTGTGCTGTATATTTGATACACGACCTACACGTCGTGCCTTTCTCCATTTATTCTTGTTGTAAAATTAGTTTAAACTCGAATGTAACTCGAGTTTCAAAATTATAATGTACAAAATTGGAGCCGTGGAAGGTCCACTCGAGACGGAGTTATGAGGAGGGCGCGAGCAACACAAGGTGGTCAAAGGGAGAAGCTTAAGAAGTTGTTGACCTTAGGTTGACCATCCGATCTTCTCATTGGCTTGAGAAGATCGTAGTAGGGCCATGACTAATCACAAATAAATTTAATTAATTGCTTGTGTGTATGTGATTCATGATTAGTAATTAATTAGTGTCTAACGATTAGATTAGATCTAAATCGTGTACAAGATGCACCCTCTCAATTAGATTAGATCTCAATCGCATCAACTCTAATGCCTACCGTGTCGTGATACCTATCACTACCTCGATCACATGTGTTGTTGAATCTACCAAAGAAGAGCAACACATATTATCTTGGTAGGGTACGGAGGGACAATCTTGGTCCCGCTTATCAACGCATGGGCGAGTACAAACTCAATTAGATTGAGTATTCCTAGTTAACTCGGTTGGATCGAGTACAACTATAGGCATTCTTCCAACGGTTGGAAAGATAGGACATAAATCACATTTATATTAATTCTTGGGCGCATTAGCTAAAGCTAACTCAAGTTTTAATATAACTGCGGATAATGATCCTATAAACAAGAGTTGCATAGAGATGTAATTGGTAAATCATTACCTACTGATCATACTAAGTCTTGGGTGATTTAGCCAAAGCTAACTCAAGGTGTAGTATGATGTGGATCTTGTCCCACATGAATTATAGAATTCAGTGGGAGTATCATTTAGTTAAAGGCCTAATTAAATGATTTAAAATAATATAATATTTATTTTCTGTATTTTTCTGTTGTAGATAACCATGACGTCGAATACGAACTCTTTCTCCCTGCGTTCTATCCTTGAGAAGGACAAGCTCAACGGAGCAAATTTCCTGGACTGGTATAGGAACTTGAGAATAGTTCTCACCCAAGAACGTAAACTGTACATTCTGGAGTAGCTCATTCCGGAGGCTCCTCCTGCCAATGCCACGCGAGCAGACAAAGATGCTTACAAGAAGTATCAAGATGACGCATTAGATGTGTCCTGTCTAATGCTCGCGACCATGAACTCTGAGCTTCAGATGCAACACGAGTTGATGGGCACTTATAATATGGTTGAACATCTTTGTCAACTGTATCAAGGACAAGCGAGGCATGAGAGATTTGAGATCTCAAGGGCACTATTTTAGTGCAAGATGTCAGATGGGGCTCCCGTAGGCCCATATGTACTCAAAATGATTGGGTACATAGAAAACCTACAGAGGTTGGGATTCTCGCTTGGCCAAGAGCTGACCACTGACCTGATCTTGCAATCCTTGCCGGATAGCTATAGTCAATTCGTTCTAAACTACAATATGAACGAAATTGACAAGCCACTGCCCGAGCTGCTTAGCATGTTATGAACTGCTAAGCTAAACCTTAAGAAGGCTAAGCCCCACTCTGTTCTGATGGTTCAGAAACACAAGGGCAAGGGCAAGCCCAAAGGCAAAGGAAAGTCCCAAGCCAAGAGCAAAGGCAAGACACTGAAGCCTAAAGGAGGGGTCGCCAAGGATGCTACCTGCTTCCACTGCGGTCAGACCGGACACTGGAAGAGGAACTGCAAGGTGTACCTGGAAGATCTTAAGAAGAAGCGAAGTGAAACTTCCACTTCAGGTATATATGTTATAGAAGTCAATTTATCTATTTCTTCATCATGGGTATTAGATACCGGATGTGCTTCTCACATTTGTACTAATGTGCAGGCGCTGAGAAATAGCAGGGCATTGGTGAAGGGCGAGGTGGACCTACGAGTAGGTAATGGAGCACGGGTTGCTGCTATTGCTGTAGGAACTTATCATCTATCTCTGTCCTCTGGGCTTGTATTAGAATTAGATGAATGTTGTTATGTGTCTGCATTAACTAAGAACATAATTTCAGTTTCTTGTTTGGACAAGAAAGATTTCTCTTTTATAATAAAGGACAAATGTTGTTCATTTTATTTAAAAGATATGTTCTATTGTAGTGCACCTCTGATGAACATACTCTACATTCTAGACCTTGAAAGCCCTATCTATAACATAAATACCAAGAGATTCAAGTCAAATGACCTGAACTAAACCTATCTCTGGCACTGTCGCTTAGGTCATATAAATGACAAGCGCTTATCCCAGCTCCATAAGAATGGTTTGCTGGACTCATTTGATTTTGAATTTTATGAGACGTGCGAGTCATGCCTACTAGGCAAGATGACCAAGACTCCCTTTAGTGGGCATAGCGAAAGAGCGACTGATTTGTTAGGACTTATACATAGTGATGTATGTGACCCTTTCAATGTCGCTGCTAGAGGCGGTTATAGGTACTTCATCACATTTACTGATGACTTCAGTAGATATGGTTATGTGTACTTGATGACACATAAGTCTGAATCCTTTGAAAAGTTCAAAGAATTTAAGAATGAAGTACAGAACCAGCTTGGCAAGAGTATTAAGATACTTCGATCAGATCGAGGTGGAGAATACCTTAGCCATGAGTTTCGTGACTATCAAGCTGAGTGTGAGATTCTATCCCAACTCACTCCTCCTGGAACACCACAGTGGAATGGTGTATCCGAAAGGAGGAACCGTACTCTATTAGATATGGTACAGTCTATGATGAGTCACACAGATCTTCCTAAATTTCTTTAGGGCTATGCTCTAGACACGGCAGCTTTTATACTCAACCGAGTTCCATCCAAGGCCGTGATAAAGACACCATATAGGATATGGACTGGGAGAGATGTCCAGGTGTCTTTTATGAGGATTTGGGGTTGTGAGGCTTACGTTCGACGTCAAGTCTCAGATAAATTAGGACCCAAATCCGACAAGTGCTACTTTATTGAATATCCCAAGGAAACTAAGGGATATTACTTCTACATTCCCAGTCAGCACAAGGTAGTTGTGGCAAAGACTGGGGTCTTTCTAGAAAGGGACTTTATCTCTACACAGACTAGTGGGAGTACGTTCGATCTTGAAGAAGTTCAAGATGTGGACCATAGCACTGAAGCCTCGATGGAAGTTGAACTGGAACCACAAAGTGTTGTGGATGATGTTGTTGCACAAAGAGTTGAGGAACAACAACCAGTTCAAGTAGACATACCTCTTCGCAGGTTTGATAGGGTACGTCGTCAGTCTGAGAGATACTCATTTCTCTTGTCTGACCATGTTGATGTTGTGCTCATAGAGGATGATCCTACCACCTATCAGGAAGTTGTGATGAGACCAGATTCCGAGAAATGGCTAGAGGCCATGAGATCCGAAATGGAATCCATGTACACCAACCAAGTATGGACTTTGGTTGATCCACCTGAAGGGGTAAAACCCATTGGGTATAAGTGGGTCTTTAAGAGAAAGACTGACATGGATGGACTTATCTATAAGGGTCGCTTGTTAGCTAAAAGTTTCAAGCATATTCATGGTATTGACTATGATGAAACCTTTTCTCCAGTAGCGATGTTTAAGTCCATTCGGATCATGCTTGCTATTATAGTATACCATGACTATGAGATATGACAGATGGATGTCAAAACCGTATTTCTGAATGGAAACCTACTCGAGGATGTGTACATGATACAACCTGAGGGTTTTGTAGATCCACAGTATACTAGCAGAGTATGCAAGCTACATAGGTCCATTTATGGACTAAAGCAAGCTTCTCGGAGCTGGAATATTTGATTCGATGATGCAATCAAATAGTTTAGTTTCATCAAGAATGAAGATGAACCTTGTGTCTACAAGAAGGTTGTAGGGGACATAGTTGTCTTCCTTATATTGTATGTGGCTGACATGCTACTCATTGGGAAGGACATCCCTTTGCTTCAGTCTGTCAAGACCTGGCTAGGGAGTTGCTTCTCAATGAAGGACTTAGGTGAGGCATCCTGCATTCTAGGGATACAGATCTATAGAGATAGATCTAAGAGATTGCTTGGCCTAAGTCAGAGTACATATATTGACAAGGTACTCCTTCGATTTACCATGCAGAACTCCAAGAAGGGATTTCTGCCGATGTCACATGGCGCGAGTCTTTCGAAGACTCAAGGTCCCTCTTCTAGAGAGGAGAGAGACCGCATGGATCAGATCCCTTATGCCTCAACCATAGGATCTATCATGTACGTCATGCTATGTATTCGTCCTAATGTCTCGTATGCTTTGAGCATGACGAGTAGATACCAGTCAGATCCAGGTGAAAGTCACTGGATAGCGATCAAGAATATTCTTAAGTACTTAAGAAGAACTAAAGAATATTTCTTGATATACGGAGGCAATGATGAGCTAGCTGTAAAGGGTTATAGTGATGCTGACTTCCAGACCGACCAGGATGATTATCGATCGCAGTCAGGGTTCGTGTTTTGCATAAATGGTGGTGCTGTGAGCTGGAAGAGTTCGAAGCAGGACACAATAGCTGATTCTACGACAGAGGCCGAGTACATTGCTGCATCAGAGGCAGCAAAGGAGGCAGTTTGGATCCGCAAGTTCATCACTGAACTTGGGGTGGTTCCTAGTATCGCTGACACTATTGAGCTCTATTGTGACAATAATGGAGCTATAGCACAGGCTAAGGAACCTCGCTCACACCAGCGGACCAAACACATACTATGGCGCTTCCATCTCATTCAAGAGATTATCGAGAGAGGAGATTTGAAGATTTGCAGAGTACCTACAGAAGCTAACATCGTAGATCCCTTGACCAAGGCTTTGGCACAAAGGAAGCATGATGGTCACACTAGGTCATTGGGGCTTAGAGCCTACACTGATTGACACTAGTGCTAGTGGGAGATTGTTAGTTAGAGCCCTAGAGTCAATAATTTGATGATTGTATTATGGACATGTTGTATCATATTCTTATATATAAAGACATTTGGTTTTTGGTTATTATACTTACTTGTATTGGTGCCAAATAAACTAAGTATAATAGCGTCCTTGGGTAGAAAGTTCTTACCTATATCAATCGATTGGTTGAATCGATAGTGAGATGATATAGGGAACACTACTCTTAATCATTCCTAGTCGAGTATTAACATTCAGGGACAATGTTAATGTAATTAGACTAGCATGTAGGTCAACTCGATGACTTAATCTCACAAGTCATGGATATAGAGATATCAAGTTGACACATGGGTATGCATTGGAGAATGTATACTGAATGACCCGCCATGAGAAAGTATCATGGATCGTTATATGAGTGTCATATACTTTCTCATGTGGCTATTAGTATGACTACTAGTCCTTAGACCTGAAGTCACCATGGATCCCTACATAAGAAGTTATGTACTTTGGTTTCGTCAAACGTCACCCATAATTGGGTGGACTATAAAGGCGATTACTGGGTATGTAACAAATTATGCGGAGAGATGTAAGTGATGTAGATGGGATCTATCCCTCTTATATGACGGGAGTGACATCGATATTCTTGATAGAGTGAGACCACGAAGTGCATGGCCATGCCCAAATGAGTCAATATGAGATATTGAGCTCATTTGATTTAGTGAGTCTACTTGGAGTTCAAGATTTAGATTGATTAGAGGATGACATGGTTTATGTCTCACATTGATCAATCTAGATGTCTAGGATAGAAGGATAATGTCATATATTGTGAGGAGTCACAATTAGTAGTCACAAGGTGATGTTGGATCTCAACATTCTTGTAACTTGGGTAGTAATGATGTGTTGCTAGATACCGCTCATTACTTATGCTCCTAAATGGGTTTAGGGCATTGCCAATGTTACAAGAACCTATAGGGTCACACACTAAGGACAATTAGATGGAGATTAGGTTCATATAATGAACCAAGAGGATTAGATTAATGTGATGAATCAAATTGGATTAAGAGTAATCCTAATTGGGCTCATTGATTTGGACTCAAGTTGATTCATGTGTTCAATGAGTCTAATTTAGATTATGACTCATTGAATCAATTTAATTAAATGAATTAGATTCATTATATTAAATTGGCTTGAATTAAATGGTTGGATTAGATCAACCATGAGAGAGATTAAGTCAAGTTTGACTTGACTTGAGAGGAAGAGGAAGAGTCAAGTTTGACTTGACTTTATGCCACATCATTTGTGACTTGGCATTAAGTGGCCAATAATGGTGTTACACATCATCATGTTTAGAACATGTGTGTGCCACCTCATGGAGGTTACAAATCTCCTCCTCATTTTAATGGCCACATTAAATGAGAGGAGTTACAATGTTGTGGCCGGCCACTTATGGGGTTTTGATGAGGTGAATTTTATTCATGCATTTTGTAACTCTCATCTTCTTCCTTGCTCCAAATCTTCTCTTCCTCTCCTCTCCATTGCCGAGACCTTCTTGGAGTGCTAGCACACTCTAAGGTTCTCCCTCCATCGATTTGTTCGTGTGGATACTTCTAGAGGGTTGTCTACTTTCACAATCTTGAGATCCGACACTTTGGACGAGCGGGATTTGCGAAAGACGCGCATCAAGGGTAAAACTCATACTCTAATGTAGATCTAGAGTTTGTAAACTCGTACTCGTAGGTTTTTTGAAATTTTATTCTTCGCACGGATCCGGTGGCGGGGGTTTCGGGGTTTCCGGGACGCGAAAAAGCGGTTTTCGCGGCCTGAAGAACCCAACATTGGGGACATTCTCAACCTACATTACTAGGACACAGTTTCCTTCTATAATCAACAACACACTATAAATAATATCATTTCCCAACTTATCTGACCTATTGATTTATCGAGCTAAATCTCACCCTTTGATAAGTCAAAGAAATAAATACTAAATATATGTGCTTGTTATTATATTAGGATTAAGAGCACACACATCCATAATAACTAAGGTCTAGTTCTTTTATTAAGTCAATATAAAAAGAACTTACCTTAAATGGTCTACTCAATATACTTAGAGTGTATTAGTGTAATTTATTAGTCAAGATAAATTAATATCTAATTACACTATGAATATTCCAACGGTTTGTTCCTTTCCATCTTAATCATGAGCAACTGTTTATTATTTATAAAGAACTGATAACACGATCTTCTGTGTGTGACACCACACACTATGTTATATACAATATAAATTAATTGAACAACTACACTTAACAAATAAATGTAGACATTTGACCAATGTGATTGTTTTATTTAAAAAATAAATATTTACAAAAGCTAGACTTTTAGTATACACTCTAACACAAAGAGCAGGCGATTCCTGGGATACATTATGACTAAGCGTGGGATAGAAATCAACCCGAGCAAAGTGCAATCCTTCCAAGATATGGCTCCCTTGTGCAACCTGAAGGAGGCACAAAGACTATCGGCTAGATCACAACCCTATCTCGTTTCATCTCTCGATCGGCTGATCAAAGCTTTCCTTTTTTCAAGAACTTTCGTCGGGCGACCAAATTCTAGTGGGATGCTGATTGCGATAAAGCTTTTGAGGAGTTAAAAGATCATTTGTTTGCCCACCTATACTTGTTAAGCTAGTAGTGGGTGAACCTTTGTAGATATATTTGTCAGCCCATGAGCATGCAGTCAGGTCAGTATTAGTGAGACAAGAGGGAAAAGATCAACAATCCGTGTACCTTTTAAGTCATTTATTAAAGGATGTCAAGTGTCGTTACACCGTACTCGACAAATTAGCGTATAGATTGGTCTTTGCTACTCGGAGGTTGTGTCCTTATTTCCTTTCTCATCCAATCATGGTACTTACTAATAGTACTTTGGGTCGAGTACTTGTCAATCCGGAAGCATCCAGGAGATTAATTAAGTGGACCACGGAGCTCAACGAATATGACATATAATATCGATCTCGAGTGACCATCAAGGCTCAAGTCTTAGCTGATTTCATAAAAGATGTAAAATCTTGAGCCTTAGGGAACATGGAAAATATGTGGATAAGTCCTTCACTTGGCAAGGTAGTGATATAGGTATTCTTATAATATCACCCAGGGAAGACAGAATGTAGCTATCTGTTCGGTTGAATTATCAGGTCACCAACAATGAAGTAGAATATGAAGCGTTAATAGCTTGTCTGTAAGCTGCAGACATGTGCGAGCTTCTCAGGTTTTAATTTATTCAGATTCTCAGTTGACGGCTCAGCAATTTTCGAAAAATTTTGAGATCAATAATGAGCGGCTCAAGCTCTATGCAAAGGAATTAGAGAAGCTCAGAGTCGAATTCCAAGAAATGATCATACAAAAGGTTCCTTGAGCAGAAAATCAAATAGCATATGACTTGGCCAAATTGGCTTCCTCTATAATGCCATGGATCCTGGATAAGCCTGTAGAATAAACACTACTGGTAGCCTACATTGAACGACAGGTCGACCTTGAGTTGCAGAGTAACTAGAGAATGACCATCATCTTGTTTCTGTAGCAGGGCGTTTTACTAGCCTAGGGAGAGCAGGCAAGCATGATTAAAAAAAGGATCAGTCAATTCACTATGATTGTAGATCATCTTTATAAACGGGTTTTCTCATATCTCTTAATCAAGTGTATTGGATTGGACAACGAATAGTACATTTTACAGGAAATGCATCAAGGTTCTTGTGAAAGTTGTATGAGCAGTCAGTCTTTCGCTCGAAAAATACTACTGGCTGGGTACTTTTGGCCTACCTTATAAGCTGATGCAACTTAGTTAATAAGAACCTATCTATCCTATCAAAAATAACAGAACATCCCACATCATCCCACGGAGTTGTTGAAAACTTCCATTGTCTTATGCCTATTCGATCAGTGGAGTATGGATATAATGAGACATTTTCCCTAAGTGCCTACTCAGAAAAAATTATTGCTAGTAGCAGTGGACTATTTCTCTAAATGGGTGGAGGCTAAGCCATTGACCAAGATAATTAAGCATATGGTTATCAAATTTTTATGGAAACATATTATTTGTAGGTTCAAAATTCCACACAAACTAGTTTAAGATAATGGGAGACAATTTCAATGCAGGAAAAATCCAAGAGTGATGTTCAACCTATGGTATCACCTAGATCTTCACATCTATGGCTTATTCCTAGAGTAACGACCAGACAGAAGTAACAAATAGAAAAATCATCGAAGGACTTAAAACCAAATTAGACCATATTAGAGGAAGCTGGGTTGACGAGCTACCCAACATACTATGGGCATATCATACTGTAAGTACCCCTGTGGTAATTTTAATGTGATCAAACAAGTCAAGTTAGGTTATATTATGGTTTGATGCCTTGTGTCTAAATGTGCAGGAACTTAGGAGCACAGGAAGTCAAGAGAAAGAGCAGCTAGCGAGAAGGATGACACAGAAGAGAGTCGACGGGTTCGGTGCATCCAAAAGATGAGGCGCTACAGAAGAATATGCTGATGGATGAGAAGGAAGCGCACGACATTTCTGAGGGACGAGAAGCCAGAGCGGAAGGTTGCTCGAGAAGACCAGAAAATGGGTTTAGGTGAGCCCTATTCCGGATGGTTGAAACACCCAACCGAGCAGAGCTAGAGTAGAAGACCCGGATGAAAAGTCAACTCGGTGTTAACTGGAGTCTGGGCACCCGGATCCATTCCAAGCACTCGGAGCTACTCCGGGTGCCTAGGCCAATTTGGTCCAACTAGGGTGCCTTAGCGAGGCTCCCCTGTGCAAAGGCAACCCAGGAGCCCGAAACCCTTCCAAGCACCCATACCAGAAAAATTTATCCCAATCGAGCTGTTGTGATCCGTTGCACCGTGAATAAAGTTTTATCCACATCTAGGCGCCCGGAACCCTTCCAGGCGCCCGGAGCATGACTATAAATATAGCCTTGATTTTAGTAGTTAGAACAACACTTGTAACAACTTATGTGCTTACACTTCTAGTTTTGTTCTTGAATTTTTATGCTTTCAACATTGTAAGAGGCTACTCTGCCTTTGGAAGAAGGAGATCTTAGTGATCTTTATTTGTCTTGAATTAGCAATCTTCTGATTGCAAATAAAATAAATCTTTCTTACCTGTGTCTATATTTTATTCATTTATTTTCTGTTCTTATACAAGTGTTTGTCTAACTTAGTCTAAAGATCAAGAAAGGGTATTCGTTTATTTTTTCAGGGCTATTCACCCCTACTCTAGTCGGCCGCCGGGGGACCAACACGTATAACACCTTGAGAAGCGATAGGTATAACTCCTTTTCACCTGGTTTGTGATGGTGAAGCAGTCATCCCGATCAAGATTGGCATGGAGTCCAATTGAAGACAGTTGTATGATAAGGACAATGTCGGTCGATGCCTTATGGAGCTTGATTTGATAGAAAAAGTCAGAGACAAGGTGGCAGCTCGGCTAATGGCATATTGTCAAAGGATGAGGTAAAATTTTAACAGAAGAGTTATCCCCCAACTTTTCCAAGTTGGTGATCTGGTCTAGAAGCGGGTCAAGCCAGTCAGGGATGTTAACAAGATGGAGTCACAGTGGGGAGGACCATACAAGGTGGTGTAAAAGCTTTCCTCAGGCTCCTATTATCTCCAAGATGCCGATGGGAAAAATTTAGAGCGATCGTGGAGTGTCAACCACTTGCAGCCTTATAGGACCTAAGAGTACGCTTGTAATACATTGATGTAGTGCTTTAAATATTTTTTACTCAATGAAAATGCAGGCGATTCTATCTCAAAAGGTCTTAGTAAATTCTAGACTCTTGAGCCACCGACCAGATTATAAGCAAGCATGCTCTAACATCTCTATATTCCAAACTCCCGATCCATCGGTCGGGTTATAAGTGAGCATGCTCTTGCACCTTTATATTCTAGATTCCTGAGCCATCGGCCAGATTATAAGCAAGCATGCTCTCAAGCCTTTATATTCTAGAATCCCGAGCCCCTAGCCGGGTTATAAGAGAGCATGCTCTCGTGCCTCTATATTCCAAACTCCCGAGCTATCAGTCGGGTTATAAGTGAGCATGCTCTAATGCCTCTATATTCCAAACTTCCGAGCCACCAGTCGGGTTATAAGCGAGCATGCTCTCACTCCTCTATATTCCAAACTTCCAAGCCACCGACCGAGTTACAAGAGAGCATGCTCTCACACCCCTATATTCCAGACTCTCAAGCCTCTGGTTGGGTTATCAGCGGGCATGCACTTAGGCCTTTATATTCCAGACTCCTGAGTCCCCAACCGGGTTGTAAGCGAGCATGCTCTCGCGCCTCTACATTCCAAACTCCCGAGCCATAGGCTAGGTTATAAGCGAGCATGCTCTCGTGCCTCTACATTCTAGACTCCCAAGTCTCCGGCCAAGTTATAAGTGAGCATACTCTCGCACCTTTATATTTCAGACTCTCGAGCCCCCAACTGAAATATAAGCGAGCATGCTCTCATGCTTTTAAATTCCAAACTCTTAAATTTCTATACAAGTTCTAATTATAAGGGTTTTGTTGTATCATCCAGCCTAGTTATGCCGCATGGTATTATCATCTCACCTGATTTATTATTCATTCTGGTAATTGATTTTGAAGAACTTGCTCGAAGGCCATATCATAAATATATTAAGGGGTTATGATCTTCCTATTAGTATTAGTCCTAGTACCAATTATGTGATGATTGACAAGGGCACTTTTTGTATCATATTTCACTTATTAATAAAAAATAAAGTTGGTTATTATATTTACTTCAGTTCAGTGCTGAATGAATAAGTATAATAATATCCTAGAGTAGAAGGTTCTATTTTATAGCATATCAATTGGTTGAATTGATAGTGGGATATTATAGATATATAGAACACTACTCTTAACCATTCCTAGTCAAACATTAATATACAAGGATAATATTAATGCATTGAGACTAGTATGTAGGTCAACAGATGACATAATCTCACAAGTCATGGATATGCGATATCAAGTTGACACATGAGTATATATTAGAGAATATGTACTGAATTGACCCAACATGAGATGTTTTATAAATCGTTATATGAGTATTATAAACATTCTCATAGTGACTATTATTATGAACAGTCTGTAGACTTGAAGTCACTATAGTTCCCTACATAAGGAGTTGTGTACTTTGGTATCAACAAACGTCACCTGTAACAAGGTGGACTATAGAGTAGATCATTAGGTATGCAATAAGTTATATGAAAAGATGTGAGTGATGTAGATGAGATCTATCCTTTTCATATGATGAAAGTGATATCTATGGACCCCTTGATTAGTAGGACACAAGAATGCATGGTCATGCTCAAATGAGTCAATATGCTAAATTTAGCTTATTTGATTGAGTGTGTCTAATTAGAGAATAAGAAACACAAAGACTGATAAGAGGATGACATGGTATATGCCTCATTGATTAATCTAGATATCAAGAATAGAAGGATTGAGTCATACAAGATAATGGACACGGAAAGGTTAAATCGGATCTTGATATTCTAGCCACTTGGATAGCAATAATGCCTTGCTAGATGCCACTCATTGTTTATGTATCTAAAATAGTTTTAGAGACATTGTTAACATTACGAGAACCTATTAGGCCACACATAAAGAATAAGTTGATTTGGAGATAGGTTCATATGATGGATCATTCTACTAAGTCTAATTTAAATTGGACTCATTGAGTTAGACTCACTATTGAATTGAGACTAATTTGCATTAGACTCATTGAGTCAATTTGGATTGATGATTAATGAGTTAGACTCATTGAGTGATTTGGTGAATTTGAAATCATGAAGGAAGAGGAGTGTCCAATTTAGAATTGAGCATGCATTGGATGAAGAGTGGTCAATTTTGAATTGATCATGTATTAGATGCATTGGATGAAGATAAATATTAATATCAATTAAGGAAATTAACATTAATACAATTTCTTGAATGAGTACAAAAAGGGTTTTTGATTCATTTTCATGTAGATACTAGTGTGTTCTTGCTCTCTTTCTTCCCTCTTCCATTCTTGGACGAAATCCACCGAAAGGGGTTGCTAGCACAACCTTTGGTTGATTTTCTTCTCCACTTCTTGAGTTTGTGAGATGGATGGAACACTTGTTTGTGTGTATACCGAAAGAGGTGTGAACATTTGATCATGCTGAGATCCTAGCTGTCGGGAGTTCGTGTTCACGCACCTAAGGTATAACTCCCTTCATTAAACTTAGTATGTGGTTTTCCTTCTCAAGGATCTCTTGGAAAGGAACTTATTTTTTCGTTACACTTTCTGCGTGTTTATCGCTATAGTTCTTTACACCTTTGTCCTAATCATTCTGCTCAGTGTTATCATCCTGCGTAATATATTATGTAGCCCGGAGATCCCATATAAGATACTTCATTTGCTCGACCTGATTTTTTTTCTCAATGTTATTATCTCACCCAGTTTATCTGAGAAACTAATAAATATTTCTGGAAGAGTGCATATGAAATCTATTTTACAAGAAATACTGGTGGTTCTGAATATACACGAGAAAACATATGCAATTTAATAATGTTTTATACATGTTTTGGCATTCACAGTTTACTTCCTTCAGTGATTATACAAGATGAAAAATACTAGTCAAATCTACTCAAGAGATCCTTAGGGAGCTCTTTGAGAAGTTAATGACGGTCTATGGCTTGTCGAAGAGAATCAGTTAATAGATAGCTACCCTCCTATAATTGTGTAACTCCTCCGACTGCAAGGGAGAGCATTCTCAAAAAGTGCTTGGCAAATTTTTTACCGAATTCATTGGATTTGAAATAAGCCTTTCGTCTTACCTCAAAATGCTCATCCTCCCCGGCTTTGTAGATTTCTAGCTCAACCTTTATAGAGTATAATTTAGCTTGTAATGATCCCACTAGGGTTGTTTGCGTGTCCAACTTTCGCTGTTGTTCCAATATCACCAAGTCTTTGGATGATAATCCATCGATTTGTTTAGGGATTCCAAAATCCTAAGAAAATTTCAGCTCATCTAGTAAAGTAGTTTTTTGAGCTAAGTCAGAAACGACCCTGGCACTCATAGCCCTTTCCACTCGAAGCTTAGATTCACTAGTCTGCAACAACACTTCTAGTCTTTTCTTGTCTATGAAGTGAGAATCTACCAATAATTGAGTTATCAAATATATGTGCTTGTTATTATATTAGGATTAAGAGCACACACTTCCATAATAACTGAGGTCTTTGTTCTTTTATAAAATCAGTATAAAAGAAACGACCTCTAATGGTCATACTCAATACACTCTAAGTGTACTAGTGTAATTATATAGTTAAGATAAACTAATACCTAATTACACTACGACCTTCCAATGGTTTGTTCCTTTCCATCTTGGTTGTGAGCTACTGTTTATAATTTATAAGGTACTGATAACATGATTCTCTGTGTGTGACACCACACACCATGTTATCTACAATATAAATTAATTGAGCAACTACATTTATCATAAATATAGACATTTGACCAATGTGATTCTTATTTCTAGATAAATGTTTATACCAAAAGCTAGGCTTTTAGTATACATCCTAACAGTTCTCAGGAATTAGCAACTGGCGACTCAAGTATGCTCCTATCCTCCCTCGTCTCTTCCGTTTCACACGCGCGACGACCGCCGCAGGGCCTGCGACCGCCCGCCCGCCCGCTCCAGGCGGCTTCTCGCGACAGGTCGGTCGCCACAGGCACCTGCTCGCGACAGGTCGGCAGCCGCAGGCGTTTGCTCGCGGCAGGCCAGCCGCCGCAGGCCGGTCACCGCAGGCGCCACAAGAGCCTATTCGCGACCTACTCGTGGTTGGCCGCAGGGGCCTGCTCACGACTAGCTGCAGGGGCCTGCTCGCGGCTGGCCACAAGGGCCTGCTCACGGCCCCCATAGGGTCCTGCTAGCAGCCGACTGGCCGGTCGCTTCAAGCGCCTGCTTGTGGTCGGCTGACTGCTTTAGGCGCTTGCTCATGACTAGCTACAAGGGGTTGCTCGTGGCCTGCACTCGGCTGGCTGCAGGGGCCTGCTCACATCTTATGCCGGTTACCGCAGGAGTCAACTCGTGGCCATGACTAACCACCGCAGGGGTTTCTCACGACCAGTTGTAGGCGCTTTCTCAGCCGCAGAGTTCCTTAACTGTTTCATTGCATATTTGTGGCTAATATCTATTTGTTTGAACCTATTTAAACTCATGCAGAGGATCTCAAATATCTGTGACAAACAAAACTTAGATGTGATGTTTAGGTGGATTTGATAGTTTGCATGTCCATTGTTCTATACATTAGATTTCTTTTACTTGCATTATCTTTTGTTTATTAGAGTTAGTTTCATTATATGTATTGTTATTTCATTTAATGATGCTCTAAGCAACAACATGTGTTTATTAGAAAGTCTAAGTTTATAATGATTCCCTAAGCAATACCATTATATTCTAAGTTTATAATTATACTATGATATTCTAAGTGTATCATTCATTTGCTTTAGTGTAGAGGAGATTTTTGATAATATGATACGAAGATCGTGAGATGAAATTGAACTCATAATACTTTATTTAAGTTTATTTCAAGTGATACAAGTTTAATAATGTTTCAAATTATATTTTCATTAGGTAACAATGTATATGAACAAAGCTTGGATGTACAATTGATTAGAAAATAGATTTATCATAGATGATTTTATTGCTGAAGTTGAACAGTTTATGAACTTTGCTAAAAGTCATCCAGAATGTATGAATGGTGTTGAGTTACGGTGTCCGTGCAATCATAAAAAATATCAAAATAGAGCTTTCCATATTGAGGATACTATAAAAAAGCATATATGTAGAAATAGTTTTGTGCCAAATTTCTACAATTAGTACTGTCATGGAGAACCTTATTTATATGAACCAATTGAGCCTTCTGGTGATTCTTCTTCTAGGACTACTGTTACCGCTCATGAAGCATCAAATAATATTGATATTTCAATATAATCAATGGTTCATGATGTGATGAATGCAATTGATTATTCCAATATAAATGAAATACCAACACCTGAATATCAGCAAATATATGAAATGTTAAAGGCTAGTGAAAGAGAAGTGTGGGAAGGCATTTCTTCTGGTCATTCTCAACTATCAACTACTACAAGGTTATTGAATATGACAGCAGAACATCATTTTTTTAAAAGATGTTATGATGACATCTGTCAATTGATGTCAGAGTTGCTCCCTGTTGATAACATAATGACTGATAGCTTCTATGAAACAAAGAAATTGATTAGAGGTTTAGGTTTGCCTGTAGAGAAGATTGATTATTGTATAAATAACTGCATGATATTTTAGAATGAAGACAATGATCTGAATGAATGTAAAATCTGTACTCACCCTCGTTTTAAGCATCGTACTCGCATACCAGGGAAGAAGAGGAAAATATTGCTGAGAAGGTGATGTATTATTTTTCGTTAACTGCTAGACTTCTGTTGGTTGCTACTCAGAATATCATACTGGTTCCCCTATACAAAATTTTGTAGAAGTCTCGAACCTTTCCTAACAACCTATTGTGTTCTTTAGAAATTAAACTTGGAATCGCAAATAGAACTTAACATTATTGATTCCAAGTTCAACTTTTCTGTTCTTAAAAGTTTAGACTTGGATGGCAAATGATGCTTAACATTATTAATCCAAATCCACCCATGTTACAAAGTTGATTAAATATTTATTTCAAAGATCGGCTTCCAGGTTAAACATGGCGAGACAATGGGCCTTCTTGGGTATGAGATCATCCACCACTTCCTAAACAAAGCCTTTCAACGAAATTCAATATTTAATCTCCTTATAGTAACCTTAGGTTTAACCACTAAGAACAATCGAATCACAAGATCAAAAAAATAAAAGAAACACAAAATCGAAACATAAAATCGATTGCCTAGAATCGTTAGCCTCTTGTGTTTGGTATTTCAAAATCCATACAAAGAAAAACTAGCATGATACGGAATAAGATAACTAGTTATACCTTTCTTTATAAACAAAAACATCTTGATCTTCTATTGTATTCCTCTCATTCTCTTGGACATCGTGTGGGCGGCGATCTACCAAGAAGAAATCCACTTAATCCTTCTTCTCTTTCTCCAAGCTTTGGCCACCAAAGGGATCTAGACAAGAGAACCTCCTTTCTCTTCTTCTTCTCCTCCTAGTAACTGGCCACCAAGACTCCTAGAGGAATAGATGTCGCCAGCCACAAAGTGGAAAACAAAGGAGAAGAGAGAAAGGGAGAGGGTCGGCCACCAAAGGAAAAGAGAGAGGAACAATAGAAGAGAGTTGTGTCTCATGAAGGCACCCTCCTCCTCTCTTTTATAATCCTTGGTGAATCCAAAAACTGAAAGTTTTATAACAAAAATAAAACTTCCTTTAATTACTCTATATGACCGGCCACCTCTTGTAAAACCAAATAAGGAAAGATTTTAAACAAAAATTAAAATATCTCTTTTAAACATCCCTTTTGTGGTTAGCTATAAAAGGAATGTTTTATAAATTAAAATCTCTCTATTTTAAATCCTTTTATGGATATCTATAAAAGACAAGATTTAAAAATAAAACTCCTTTTATATCATGGTTACAAAAAATGAAAGTTTTGTCAAAAATTAAAATCTTCCTTTCACATTATAGATAACTACAAATAAGGAAAGATATCTAATCTCTCTTTTAATATTTTGTAGAAAATCTATAAAAGGAAAGATTTTAAAATTTAAAACTCTCTTTTAAAACCATGTGGATAAAAACATAAAAGGAAAGATTTTATCAAAATTTTATTTTTAACAAAATTTCCCTCTCCTTTCATACTTGGCCAACCCCTTGCTTGGGCACCAAGCAAGCCTTGGTCGGCCCTTGCTCAAGCTCCAAGCTTGGCTTGGCCGACCCCTTGCTTGGGCTCCAAGCAAGGATAAGGGTCGGCCCCTAGCATGGGCTAAGAGACTAGGATTTTGGGTGGATATAAGGCTTTATATAAGAGGTTACAATAGGGACCGAGAAGAGGAATTAGTTTTGGTCTCCCGATGAACTTGAGCTTCCCGTATTCGCCCCGAACACCCAACTCAAGTTCATCAATAATAACTCATACCACTAAAGAGCTACTATTGAACTATCGCACTAATCCCAAATTACATTATGGGATCCTTCTTATTATGAGTGTGTTAATCTCCCTGTGTTTAAGATATCGAATGCCCACTAATTAAATGAGTTACTGACACTCACTTAATTAATATCTAGCTCCAAGAATAGTACCACTCAACTTCATTGTCATGTCGGACTAAGTCCATCTGCAGGGTTTACATGACAATCCTTATGAGCTCATCTTGGGGGCATCATCAACCTAGATTACTAGGACATAGTTTCCTTCTATAACCAACAACACGCCATATAAATAATATTATTTCCTAACCTATCGGGCATTTTGATTTAACTAGCTAAATCTCACCCATTGATAAGTCAAAGAAATCAATACTAAGTATATGTGCTTGTTGTTATGTCGGGATTAAGAGTACAGACTTCCATAATAACCGAGGTTCTGTTCTTTTATGCAGTCAGTATAGAAAGAACAACCTCAAATGGTCCTACTTAATGTACTCTAAGTATACTAGTGTAATTTTATAGTCAAGATTATAAACTAATACCAAATTACACTACGACCATTCCAATGATTTGTCCATTTCTATTTTGATCGTGAGCTACTATTTATAATTTATAAGGTACTGATAACATCATCTTCTGTGTTACACCAAACACCATGTTATCTACAATATAAATTAAATGGACAGCTACATTTAACATAAATGCAGACACTTAACCAAATGTGATTCTCATTTCATAAAATAAATGTTTACAAAAGCTAGGTTTTAATATACACTCTAACAACTTCAACGCTTGTATGCATCTACAGCTACAACTTTTCACATGATGTGGCATCATGAGCATGAGCACGAAGGAGGTATAATGTGTCATCCTTGTGATTCTCCTGCATGGAAATATCTTGATACTGTGTTTTCCTCCTTTGCAATGGAATCACGTAATGTGAGATTGGGGCTTTCTGCAGATGGATTTCAACCATTTGGTTAGTCGGGACAACAATATTCATCTTGGCCAGTTATATTAATATCGTACAACTTACCGCTATGGATGTGCATGAAAGATAAATTTATATTTCTTACCGTGCTTATTCCTGGTCTAACCAATCCCAAAGATAAGATAGATATTTTCTTGCAACCTCTAATTGCCAAGTTGAATGAATTATAAAATGTAGGGTCAGTGACTTATAATGTTGCAAGTAAAACTAATTTTACATTACATGCTGCCTTATTATGGATGATCAATGATTTTCCAGCATACTCAATATTATCGGGATGGAGCACGACTGGTAAATTAGCATGCCCACAATGCATGACAGAATCCGATGCATTTTCATTACCTTGTAGTGGGAAGGTATCTTGATTTGATAATTACCGTAAATTTTTACCAGTTGATTACCCTTTTAGTCGAAATAAGAAAAATTTTCTAAAGAATATTATAGTCAGAAAACCTCCCCCAACAGCTCATGCTTCAGGTGAAGAAATCATTGAACAAATAGATAGTTATGGATTTCTCCCAGTATCTCAGCCTAATTCTGATGAGATAAATAAATATCTTGTTAGGATATGCAAGTGTGGTTGGAAGAAAAGGAGCATTTTCTGGGAGCTGCCTTATTAGAAGTATCTACTCATTCTACATAATATAGATATGATGCATGTTGAGAAAAATTTCTTTGATAATATCTTCAACACTGTGATGAATATACCTGAAAGAACTAAGGACACTGCAAAATCACGTGAGAAATTAAAAGAACTAGTCAACAGACCAGAGTTGCATCAGAATGAAACAACCAATAAGTTTCTAAAAGCTTGTTATACATTGGACAAAGATAGTAAACAAGCTTTATGTAGTTGGTTAAAAGAAATCAAATTCCCAAATGGATATGCTTCGAATATGGCTCGATACGTTGATATGAACAAGTTAAAGATGTTTGGAATGAAGAGTCATGACTATCACGTGTTCATGTAAAGACTTATTCCAATAGTTTTTCATGATTTACTTCCCAATAATGTTTGGCAAGCACTTACAGAGTTGAGTCTTTTTTTCAGATATTTGATAGCAAGGCGTATTATGACGGTCGATATGCTTCGGCTAGAAACTAACATTCCTCTCATACTTTGTAAGGTGGAGCGCATATTTCCACCTAGTTTTTTTTATTCAATGGAACATCTACCAGTACATTTACCATATGAGGCACGAATAGCTGGTCCTATATAGTATAGATGGATGTATCCATTTGAATAATTTTTGAAAAAATTAAAGAATAATGTTCATAATAAAGTAAGAGTTAAAGGGCCAATATGTAATGCTTATCTGGTTGAGGAAGCATCTTCCTTCTGCTCTTATTATTTTGCTGATAATGTTAAAATTAGACATCACAAATGTCCTAGAAATTCTGATGATACTCAGAATATAGATCCATCGATGCTTTTTATTTTCAATTTTTCTGGTAAACCAATGGATGTATCTGTTTCTAGATGGTTAACTCAACAAGAATAACATGCTGCAAGAACATACATACTCTTAAACTGTGATGAGGTTAAATCATACATAAAGTAAGTTAACTTTTCTAATCAAACTTTTATTTCGTTGTATTTGTTTGCTTAATATCCTAATTGTCTTAAAATTACCTTCTTTCACAGCTTGTATGAACAACAATTATATCTACAAAATCCATTAATGAGTGCAAGTGAGGTTGCTGAAAAGTTAGAGACCGAATTTGCATTATGGTTTCAAATATATGTAAGTTAGAGAAATTTTCATAATTCTTCATTAAATAAGTTTAGTCCTAATTTATATCATCACTATTTTGATAGGTGAAAGACCGCAGAATATCAAATGTGTAAGATGATAGAATATTAAATCTTGCATCAGGACCCCTTCGCCAAATAATGATTTATTCTGGTTACTATGTTAATGGTCTCAAATTCCATGTGACACAATGAGATTCATAAAGATTAACTTATAATTCTAGTGTTACGTTAAAGGATCTATCGACACCAATAACACTGAGTTTGATTACTATGGTAGACTTGAGGAAATTATAGAGGATGAATATCCTGCATTACCTATAAAAAGATGTGTGTTGTTCAAATGTTCATAGTATGATTCGACCCCAAGAATAGACATTAGAATACATCCAAGTTATAATTTTGTTGAGGTTAATGTAAACAAAAGGTTCAATAAGTTTGAACCTTTCATTTTTGCAATACAAGCGGGCCAAGTTTTTTATCTTGAATATCCTACGAAGAGAAGAAAAGCTAGTGAATGGTTGTCTGCTTGTCGAATGAAGCCTCGTTTGACCATAGAAATGTCGAACACCATTACTGCTCAAAACCATAATGCATTTCAGAATGACAAAGTAGAGAAACATTCGGTTGATTCACAACTCCAATCTACATCACAATTACTTGTAGATGTTAATGACACTAACGAGGAGATAGATGATGGAGAGATATCCAGCAGTGAGGATTTTGTTGAACTAACAGAGTCTAGTGACGACGACTTACAAACTGTTAATGTTGAGTAGAAATGCTTCAAGAGTCTAGCATTGATTAAATTTTAGCATTATTATTCATCAAGTAAGTTATACTTCAATCATGTTTTGTTGCTTATTTATCATGTTAGTAAACTTTATTATGATGTGCTGTAATATTATTTTGTAGATATCATATATCATGACAGATTATCCAGCACCACTCCATGGATCTGCAGTCCTTAGGGTTGTTGGAGAGTCATAAATATTTTTTTTATTAGTAATTCAAGTTCTTTATTTATAACATATATCTTATGTCTTAATATTATTTATATATAGATTCTCCTTATGGTCATCGAGTATCGACATATATTATTAGGAAATTTAAAGAAAGAGTCTGCATTTCTGGTACTACATGGAGACATGTAGATAGTGAGACTAAGGATTTTTATTATAAAGAATTTGTGGTAAGTAAATTGAATATATACAATATATTTATCCTTTAATATACTAAATTTTTAATTTTTAATTGCAGAAAAAGTATACGCGGGAGGATGGGCACGAGGTAGAATTTGTAGCGACTTGGAATGTTTATTGTGTCAAGTTATACAAAGACCTATTATATTATGTGAGAAAGGATGACACAAGGTCAACTTATGTATCCGACAAGATATAGGGTGCATGGACGGCCACTTGGTCTGCACAAAGATGGCAGATAAAGGCTCAAAAAGCTTGAGAAAATAGGAATACAGAGTCAGGTGGCCCGAGTACCGAATCCGCTCAGCATACATCAGGATCCCGATCCATTGTTGAGCATGTTATGGATCTGGTGAGTGTAATTTAAAGTTATATAAATTAAATTTTTATTTATTAACAAACTTGCATAATTTTGGCCAAACTTATTTATGCATGCAGGAGCGTTCTTTGGATGTAATAAAACCCCTTATGAAATATATTATAATAAAATACCCAACTTAGAATATCTAAAAGTATTTGGATGTAAAGTCCACATATTAAACACTAAAGATTACTTAGGAAAATTTACATCTAAATCAACATTTGATATATTTCTAGGATATTCCACAACTAGTAGGGCCTACAAAGTGTATAATAAAGATATCCTAAAAGTTAAAGAAACAACCAATATAATATTTAACGAAGAAAATAATTATTGTTGACTCTAACATAAGATTATCTAGGATAAGATCTAATCACCCATCTGATCAAATTTTAGGTGACCCAAACCTAGGAGTTTGAACTCAATCATCCAATAAAAATCTTAGTCAAATAGCCCTTATCTCCAAAATTAAACCCAAAATTATAGAAGAAACCCTACTTGACCTAGATTGGATAATCGCAATGCAAGAAGAACTAGGTCAATTTGAAAGAAACCAAGTCGGGGAACTAGTATCTAAACCAACAAATAAAATTATAATTGATACCGAGTGGATTTTAAGGAATAAACTAGATGATAAAGGAGTAATAGTAAAAAATAAAGCTAGACTAGTAGCTAAGGGGTTCAACCAAGTAGTAAGGTTAGATTATGATGAAACCTGTGTACTTGTAGCTAGACTTGAATCCATTAGGATGTTACTAGCTTATGCAGTACATAAAGGATTCAAGTTATTTCAAATAGATATATAGTCTACATTCCTCAATAGATTTATCAAAGAAGAGGTTTATGAAAATCAACCCCGAACATTTAAGGACTTAGACTACCCAAACCATGTTCTTAGATTAAAAAAGGCATTATATGGATTAAAAGAAGCACCTAGGGTTTGGTATGAATGACTATCAATATACCTAATATCAAAAAGATTTAACCAAGGCTAAATAGACTCAACCTTATTTATTAAAACCCTATAAAAACATCTTTATAGCACAAATCTATGTAGATGATATAATTTTTGGCTCAACTAATACTAAAATTTTAAAATAATTCATTAAATTAATGGAAAATAAATTTTAAATGAACCTAGTGGGAAAACTTAATTTTTTCTTAGATTTATAAATAAAATTGACTAAAGATGACATTTACGTGTACCAAACAAAATACGCTAAAGAGCTAATTAAAAAATTTAGAATGAAAAATTTTAAAACCATTAATACCCCAACGGTAACCAATGTAAAAATTGACTCTGACCTAAAAGGTAAATCAGTTGACTTAAAGTACTATAGAAGTACAATAAGAAATCTACTATATTTAAATGCAAGTTGACATGATATTTTATTTGAAGTTAGTATATAGAAGTACAATAAGAAATCTACTATATTTAAATGCAAGTTGATATGATATTTTATTTGAAGTTAGTATGTGTGCTAGGTACCAATCATGCGTAAAATAATCACACTTAACAAAAGTAAAAAAGAATACTTAGATAACATTTGACTTAGTTCGATATTCTGACTCAGACTATGCTAGGTGCAAACGAGATAGAAAAAGTAGAAGTGAAAGCTGCAATCTTCTAGGTCAGTGTCTAATAAGTTGGTCTAGTAGAAAGCAACACTTTGTTACCTTATCCACTATTAAAGCAGAGTACATAACTATAGGGGAATACACATCTCAACTTTTATGAATGATGCATACCTTAAAAGTTTATCAATTAGAATATAAAAATATAAAAATTTCAATTGATAACATAAGTTCAATCAATTTAACAAAAATTTCAATATACCACTCAAGAACTAAATACATAGAAGTTAAGCACCACTTTGTAAGAGATCATGTAGCTAGGCGTTATATTGTACTTGACTATGTTGAGTCCAAGTCAAACGTAGTAGACATTTTTACAAAACCCTTGTTTAAACTTAAGTCATTACACTTAGGAGATAATTAGCTATATGCACAGTAGAATAGGTTGCTTACTTTTCGTTAAGTTTCAAGGTTCTTCTTTAAAACTCTATTTTCAAACCTTTTGGCTTTTAAAAGTTAATATATGTTTTTAACTTTAACCTCTATCCTTTCAAAATAAATGTTTTCAAGTTATACTATGATTTTATACTAGGAGTTACCCATAGAAAATATGATCTTATAACTTTTAGAAGTCAATATTTCATAAGCACACTAGGACTACCTTGCTTGTAATTGACAATACTTAGAAAGATGTGTGATACTTAGAACTTTGCCTACACTTCAAAATACTTATATTTGTGTATCAACATAAGTCTGGACTATAAATATCAATTTAAATTGATAAGGTTAAGTCAACCTTTTTAGTAAACATAATTGGATCACGTACTTAACTTGACTAACTAAGTAAACTCTACTATCTTATGGTAAATAACTAATAACTAAAAGTTAAACATTTCTTCTCAGGAAAATAGATAATTATTTATAATATTTTTTTACAAAGTTTTTTTTTATGCTTGGACTCTACAATAATAATCATCTTAAAAAGTTAACTACCCCTTCCTTCTTCAAACTTAAAATACTTACTTAAAAAGTTTTTAAGATTATTAGTCAAGAAGGAGATTAAAAATAATTTTTGATAAAAATATTAAAAGTTAGTTATATTTTTAAAATTAAGTACAATTTTTAAATGTAAGTACTATTTTTAAAAAAATTAATAACTTCTACTCTCTAGTTTTTTTTTTATATATGTCAAAGTCAAAAAGTTGAGTATTTTTCAAATTTAAGAATTTTCTTTAAATTAAGTATTTTTCAAAAATAAATTAAGTACTTTTCTAATGTTAAAGTATTTATTTAAGTTAAGTGTTTTTTTAAAACAAAATAAGTATTTTAAAAAAAAAAAAGTTTAAATATTTTTTAAAAAGTAAATTTAACTATTTTTGAAAAATAAAGTTTAAGTTTTTTTAAAAAGTAAGTTTAAATAATTTTAAAAAGTAAAATTTAAAGGTTAAGTATTGTTTTAAAAAGTAAGTATTTTTTGAAAATGTGTTTTTTAGTTAAGTATTTTTAGCTGACGGTTTAGCTAAGTACTCTGAGAGAAAAGTTAAACTTTTGGGAAAAGAAAAGTTAAATTTTTTAAGCTAACAAAATACTATATTATAAGGAGAGTTTTAAACACAGGTTATTGTTTAATTTAAATTATTATGTATAATTTGGATTATGTGATTATTAAATATTTATATAATTATAATTATAGGGAATAAAATATAATCTCATATTATTTGATTTAACTTAGTTAGTGTAATAAAAATTTATTTATTTGAAACTTTTAATATATAATCTGATTTAGTATTTTATTGTATTATCTTATGTCATAAAATTAATTATACATTTTTTTTAACTTTATTTACTCTTTTCTCTATTTTTGGGATTTACGTTTTTTTTTTTGTTTTTTGTTTTATTTTTTTAAGTTTACAATTTATTTTTGTCTTTTTATGTTTCAGGTTTTTTTTGGTTTTTGAAGTTCACGTTTTTTTATTTATTTATTTATTTATTTTTATAGTTAAGGTTTTTTTTTGTTTTAGTTTACGTTTTTTTTTTTAATTTACGTTTTTTTTACCTTACGTGTTTTTTTAGTTAACGGTTTTTTTAAAAGTTTAAATGAAATTTTCGTTATAAAAAGTTTCAAGGGTATTTTTGTTAAAAAATTTCAATGCCCTAGAATAAAAAAAACTTATTTTTAAAAAGTTTTTCGATTCCGGGTTACATTCCTCTTTTACTGACGTATCGAGCATGAATCATTACTCAGAAATCGCCGATTACATGAATCAAACAGGATTTTCATTGATAACTTTAGATAGACATATAGCCAAGATTATCAAGGATAACCCCCAATCAAACGCAGCCTTAAGAATTTCCTAGTTCGATTTCAACACTTTGAAACTTATCTTTTGAAAAAGTTTTCTCTTACTTGTGAAAATATTTACTTGTTCTTACTTGTTATCTATTTACTTAACTTAACTATGAACTGTATTGCCATAATCAAAAAGGGGA
The DNA here is from genome assembly GCF_018446385.1 of Zingiber officinale. Classification (NCBI taxonomy): domain Eukaryota; kingdom Viridiplantae; phylum Streptophyta; class Magnoliopsida; order Zingiberales; family Zingiberaceae; genus Zingiber; species Zingiber officinale. The sequence continues at coordinate 23,745,372 of NC_055989.1, forward strand.
GATTGTTGGTGTAGGAAGCACCAAACGATTGAACCTATATTTTGATAATGACAAAGGGTTCTAAGTTAAGTGTTATTGTTCTAACAAGTTGAACTAAGTATGTAGGAAAATTCTATGTGATTTTAGGTAAAGGAAAGTCTTAGTTGTGGTTAGACAACGAAGTCCTAGTCCGAGAAACTGGGCAAAATCTTGGCGAATCGATGATATTGGGTGAAATTCTTTCCTAGTTCTATTTCAACACTTTGAAACTTATCTTTTGAAAAAGTTCTCTTGTGAAAATATTTACTTGTTCTTATTTGTTATCTATTTACTTAACTTAATTATGAACTGTATTGTCATAATCAAAAAAGGGAGGTTGTTGGTGCAGGAAACACCAAACGATTGAACTTGTATTTTGATAATGACAAAGGGTTCTAAGTTAAGTGTTATTGTTCTAACAAGTTGAACTAAGTATGTAGGAAAATTTTATGTGATTTTAGGTAAAGAAAAGTCTTAGTTGTGGTTAGGCAACGAAGTCCTAGTCTGGGAGACGGGGCAAAATCTTGGCGGATCGATGATATTGGGCGAAATTCTTTCCTAGTTCTATTTCAACACTTTGAAACTTATCTTTTGAAAAAGTGTTCTCTTACTTGTGAAAATATTTACTTGATCTTACTTGTTATCTATTTACTTAACTTAACTATGAACTGTATTGCATAATAAAAAAAGGGAGATTATTAGTGCAGGGAGCACCAAACGATCGAACCTATGTTTTGATAATGATAAAGGATTCTAAGTTAAGTGTTATTGTTCTAACAAGTTGAACTAAGTATGTAGGAAAATTCTAGGTGATTTTAGGTAAAAGAAAGTCTTAGTTGCGGTTAGGCAATGAAGTCCTAGTCCGGGAGACTGGGCAAAGTCTTGGTGGATCGATGATATTGGGCAAAATTCTAGGGTCGAGAATGCTAGGTGAAAGTCTTAGGGGTCGCGGACACCAAGCGGAAGACTGGATGGTTGGGGATCTAACATCCAGTGGAAAGTCATGATGTCTTGGACACTGAGTAAAAGTCTAGATGGTCTGGAGGATCGGTCTGGCAAAAGATAATCTCTCCTGAGAAGAGTAGGTGAGGATGCGTTTCCCAAAGAGGAAACAGTAGGAGTCGGTCAGACCTAGAGTTTCAGCAAAACTCAAAGTCAGTACTGGATAGTTCGGAGGATATCAAAATTATTCTTTATATATACTATTGTCTGGACTAACTCTTTTTTGTAAAGAAGACAAAAGCTGGAAAAAAGGTGGTTCGGGCAATTGGACTCCGGGTGCCGGAATTTGCTCTAGGCGCCCAGCCAGGCAACCGTGAAGTCCAAGTGCCCGGAGTTGCTCCAGGTGCTTGGACAGGTGAAAACTCATCATTGTGCCGAGTTGAAGTGCGATGATTGACCGACCCACGTCTGTCGTCCAGACACTCAGAGGGGGTATGGGCACCTAGACATGAATAAATCTCCAGGATGAAGTTTCAATGAGAACTCGTCACGTCAGCACAGTCCAGATGCTCAAGAGGGGATCTAGGGGCTCAGATGAGGCTATAAAAGGAGGCTTCGACCAGCAACTCAAACACATCAATCTAACGACTTTCTCTCTAGCACGCTACTCCGGAAAGGACTGTACGACACTGAAATGCTGCTCTGACAACCGAAGGTTCGATTCTTCAAATATGTAGTTGTCGGTATATTTAAATTATTATAGTTCTTTAAATATTATAAATCTCTACTTGCACTTATTCGAATTGATAGTGATTATTCAACAAAAGCGATCGACGATCGTGGACCTTGGAGTAAGAGTCGTCATAGACTCCGAACCAATTAAAATTTGGTCGTGTTATTATTGTTGGTTTTCTTTTCTATTTTTATTCCGCTGTGTTTAATTTACTCTCTGACCTTTAAACGAATATGAAAGTCACGAGCGCTATTCACCTCCTTCTTCTCACTTTTGATCCTACACAGGCGACCGGAGGTCGCCACCCACTTAGCACCCAGTAGCCCACCCATCGCCAGCAACCTCTGACTGTCTGTCCTGATTCAAACTACAACTTTGATAGGAATGTGAATTCATGAAGGAATCGTAATTAATTATGGTCGAATTTCAACTAAAATCTGACAGCAATTAAGGGGAGACCAAGAGTGGATTAGGGAAAAATAGACCCGAGGAGTCGGACTCTCCGGATAGGGTTGTTATTGGCTCACACCGTTGAGGGCGATGATGCGTTAAAAAAGGAGCTGGACTTTCTGTCCAATTTGAGGGGATTAAAAAATATCCAAAAATTATCGGATTAATAAATCTATTTGTCCATTATTTTATAATAAGTAAGCATAAAAAGGAGTAATACATATTTTCATGGAAAATTTTCCATGCGAAGACTTTCCTTAATTCTTAAATCCGTCCTCCAAAGTAACTAAGGTCTATATAAAGCTCTGAAGGGTTCTTAAAGTTCATCGCACTAGCAGCTGCGATGAGGTGCAGGTACAGGAAGAGGATAGAGGTAGACAGGCAAGGAGAACTTCTCAATTCTCACCGGCGTCGATCCGGCATTGAATGGAGACATCTCATTGGCGACCTTCTTATTCCGACGACGTTCAGTGATAAGGTCGGCGCCAATCATGTGCAGATGTGCTATATATATATATATATATATATATATATATATATATGCAGAGAGAGAGAAAAAGCGCACGAAAAGACAAAAAGGGAGCAATTCCTTCGGAAAAAACGGGTCGGCGAAATGTCACCGCGGTGCACCAAAAGAGAGAGACAAGGCAATACGATCATGCCATGAAGAACTGTCACATCAGCGATTCTCCTAGAGCCGGTCCCATAAATATGAAGGGAGGTAAATATAGATACACAGCTGAAAGCGCATAGCCGGGACGCTAACCCCAGGCAATACGACCATGCCATAGAGAAGGAAGGAGGTGTTGGGTGCGATAACGTGTTTATTTTTTTAAAAAAAAAATTATCAGCAGGTATTGCAAAAGGATATCATAATATCATTTATTACTTAGAACGAAATTATAACATCTGACCGCATAGCGCAGTGGATTAGCGCGTCTGACTTCGGATCAGAAGGTCGTGGGTTCGACTCCCACTGTGGTCGTTTTTTTATTATTACTCTTATTAACTGCAAATTTACTATATGAACAACGCGCAGTAGATCAAGTAAAGGATCTCAATTCTTTTAACAAACAGCCCACGGAATTATTATTATTATTTTTTTATTACTCTATTAATTAACATCACACCCAGGAGCTCTATGGTGTCATAGTAAAATATCATATATTTATAATTTATGTCATATATTTATAATTTAATCCAGTTATAATATATTTATAGAAATTTTTTAATTTATCCTTAATAACAAATAGAAAATTTTTATAAAATTGAATAAATCATGTTAAAATTAATTAATAAAACTAATTAAATTTAAGACTAACTGAGTTTATCAAATAGGGCCAACCGGTAATTAATATTCTATAGACGCTGTCTGTCACCCAATAGTCGCCCTTATCAACGGCTTGCCCAGAAGAGATCGGCGAGAGGCCGAGTGGCGTGAAGGAACACCCCCACTGCCAGTAGATCAGGCACAAGCTCCCGCCCAGGTCCAACTAAAGCTCCCAACACGACAGGACAAGAATCGCAATAACGTCGCTCGGGCCAATATTGACATGATAGCAGGAGGCCCAACTGATAGAATTCAACCGAGCAAGAAAGTTACATGCTTGCCTCTTGGAGATTCATGCGGTCGATTGTAGTACACAGCAAGCTGCCAAGCTTTCGTCATATCCTTAGGGGAGGAGCTCCTAATGAGGATGTGTTGATCAACTTTCATAATCGTGGACGCACCCTCAACCTATAACGTCATTTTGGGTCGGCCGACCCTAAATGAATTTCGTTCGGTCATCTTAACCTTTTGCTAGAAAGTAAAATTCCTTGTAGAAAACTAGGTGGGTGAATTCAAGGGGGAATCAACTAGTGGAACGCAAGTACTATGTAGAAATCATCAAGATCGAGGCGAACTCTACCCGAAAGATACAACGAATGGAAGTCAACACCATCTGGGAGGCACCACCCACCTTGGTCTATGAAGATAAAGAGGATGTTCAGATTCGACCAAGCCGGCCCGAAGCCACTACCCAAGTAGCCGCCGACCTACCTTAAGAACTTAAAGAAGAGTTTGTTGTGTATTTAACACGTAACAATGATGTTTTTGCTTGGGAGACCAAAGATATCACCAGCATCTCCCTACCGTCATGTAGCACGTACTCCACATTTTCCCTAAAGCCTCGCTTGTCAAGCAGAGAAAGAGAGATATAGGGGTGGATCAGAATAAGATTATCAACGCAGAAGTAGACAAGCTACTAGAGGCTGGCTACATCCGAGAGGTGTAGTTCTTGAGATGGTTAGCCAACATAGTCCTGGTGTCCACGATAGGAAATAAATATCGACTTCAGGGACCTCAACAAAGCATACCCGAAGGATTATTACCCCTTGCCGAGAATTGATCAGGTGGTAGATTCAACTTCTGGTTGCGAGCTAATTTGCAGGTTGGATGTCTATCAGGGGTACCATCAAGTGTCGCTCGTTAGAGACGACCAGGAGAAGGTTAGATTCATAACCGCCGAAGGCACTTATTGTTATAATGTTAAGTTATTCTGACTAAAAATGTTGGTACCACTTACCAACGACTTATGAACAAAGTGTTTTGAAAGCATATTGGCCAAAATATGAAGGTTTATATGGACGACATCCTCATTAAGTCCCTCAAGGCGACTGACATGTGCACTGACGTGGAGGAAATTTGCCAGATTTTAAGGCAGTACGAACTAAAGCTCAACTCTATCAAATGTTTGTTCGGAGCAAATTGTTAGTTGGTCCTAGGAAGATCGTACCGGTTCCACTGTACAAAAATTTTGTACAAGTGTCGAATCTTTCCTAAACAACCTATTGTGTTCTTTAGAAATTAAATTAGGAATCGCAAACGGAACTTAACATTATATATTCCAAATTTAATTTATCTATTCTTAATGGTTTAGATTTGGATCACAAGCGGAATTTAACATTATTGATCCAAATCCACCTATGTTATAAAGTTGATTAAATATTTATTTCTAAAATCGGCTCCCTAGTCAAACATGGCGAGACACTAGGCCTTCTTGGGTATGGGATCATCCACCACTGCCTCGACAAAGCCTTTAATAGAAATTCAATATTTAATTTCCTAAAATAATATTAGGTTTAACCGAAAAGAACAATCGAATCACAAATCCGAAAAATAAAACAAAAAAACACAACTTCGAAACAAATCTGAAACTCTAGAATCATATGCCTCTTGTGTTTGGAATTCATACAAAGAAGAACTAGCATGATACGGAAAATAATTACTAGTTATACCTCTTCTTTGTATGCTAATAACCTTGAGATCTTCTATCATATTCCTCACTCGTCATGGATGTCGTGTGGGCGACGATCCTCCAAGATGAACACCACGCAAAAGTTCCTCCTCCTTCTCTAAGTTTCAGCCACCACCACCACCAAGGAACAAAGAGAGCAAGGGGAAAAGAAAAGGGAAGAGGACCGGCCACAAGAGGGAGCACAAGCAATAGAATAAGAATAGATGCAATCCCTACTTCTCCTCTTCTTCTCCTTCTCTTTGTATCCGGCCATACAAAACAACCACAAGAGGTGGCCGGCCCTAGCATGAAGAGAAGCAAGGGCCAACCCTTAGGAGAAGACTAGAGAGAAGAGAGAAAAGAATAGCATTGATATCTCATGAGGCCTCCCCTCCCCTTTTTTTATATTACTTGCCCAAGGCAAATATGGAAAAGATTTTTACAAAAATTAAAATCTTCCTCTTGTTTTTCTTTTTCCCCTTTTATTTTTCCTTTTCCTTCCTCTTGATTGATTCAATCATTGATTGGTCGGCCCCTTGCTTGGGCACCAAGCAAGGGTGGTCGTCCCCTTAAAAAGGAAGAAAATAATTTTTGTAAAAAATTTATAAGCAATGAAGAAAAGCTCTTATAAAATTTTACAACCTCTCTTTTAATTCCCTAAAGTGGATGTTAAAAAAGGAAAGTTTTAAAAATTAAAACCAAGTTTTAAAATTTAAAACTCCTCTTCTAAAATTTCCTTTTTTAACATGGTTTACAAAAATAGAAAGTTTCAAATTTAAAACTCCCTTCCTTTTTTCTAAAACCATGAGGATGGTAAAAAAAGGAAAGTTTTAAAACTTTTAAACTTTCTTTTAAACCATGTGGCCAAATTCAAATAAGGAAAGTTTTATATTTTAAAATCTCTCTTTTAAAACTTGTAGATATCTACAAAGAGAAGATTTTAAAAAATTCAAAACGCCCCTAAACTTTGAATTATGTGGCCGGCCCCCTTCTTGCTTGGGCACCAAGCAAGGGGCAGGCCCCTTTGAGAAAGAAGTGGCCGACCCCTATGGCTTGGTCACCAAATCATGGGCCGGCCCCCTCTTGGACACCAAGATGGGCTTTTCATGAGTAGATTTGAGGCTTCATTAAGGCTACGACAGGATTTTAGAGGAGAAATTGGTTTTGGCCTTCCGACAAACTTGAGTATCCCGTGTTCGCCCCGAACACACAACTCAAGTTCATCAATAATAACTCATTCCACTAGAGAGTTATTATTGCACTACCGCACCAATCCTAAATTACATTATAGGCTCCTTCTTATTATGAATGTGTTAGTCTCCCTATGTTTAAGATATCTAATGTCCACTAATTAAATGAGTTATTGACAACTCACCTTAATTAATTTCTTAATCCAAGAGTAGTACCGCTCAACCTTATCGTCATGTCGGACTAAGTCCACCTGCAGGGTTTAACATGACAATCCTTATGAGCTCCTCTTGGGGACATTTTCAACCTAGATTACTAGGACACAGTTTCCTTCTATAATCAACAACACACACTATAAGTAATATCATTTCCCAACTTATCGGGCCTATTGATTTATCGAACTAAATCTCACCCTTTGATAAGTTAAAGAAATAAATACTAAATATATGTGCTTGTTATTATATTAGGATTAAGAGTACACACTTCCATAATAACTAAGGTCTTGTTCTTTTATTAAGTTAGTATAAAATAACTTACCTTAAATGGTCCTACTCAATACACTCAGAGTGTACTAGTGTAATTTATTAGTCAAAATAAACTAATACCTAATTACACTACGACTATTCCAATGGTTTGTTCCTTTCCATCTTAGTCGTGAGCTACTGTTTATAATTTATAAGTAAATTGATAACATGATTTTCTGTGTGTGGCACCACACACCATGTTATCTACAATATAAATCAATTGAACAAATACACTTAGCATATAAATGTAGATATTGACCAATGTGATTCTTTTTATTTCAAATATAAATGTTTACAAAAAGCTAGGCTTTTAGTATACACTCTAACAATCTCCCATTTATACTAAAAGACTAAGTTGTTATATCTGCTGTCATACATCTGATTCCCAACCCTTCAACATGCCCATCAAAAGCTCTTGCCTTAAGGGTCTTAGTGAAAGGATCTCTCAGGCTATCATCTGATGCAATATAGGTGGCAACAACTTCTCCTCATTATACGATATCTCGTATTGGGTGGTACTTGCGCTCTATTATGTTTACTTACCTTATGGACTTATGGTTCCTTCGAGTTTGCTACTGCACCACTATTATTACAAAAATTGTAATAATTTTGGACAAACCAGAAATCATGTCTAATTCCATCATGAAGTTTCTAAGCCATATAACTTCTGTGGCTGCCTCAGAGGCTGTCACATACTCAGCTTCTATGGTGGAGTCTGGAAAAGCACCTATGCTTAACACTCCTCCATAGATATGGCTTCACCTCCTAAAGTAAACACAAAAACCCCGAGGTCGTCTTACTATTGTCCCTATCTGATTGGAAGTCAAAATCCGTGTAACTCACAGGGATCAAATCATCTTCTTAGTAAACTAGCATATAATCTTTAGTCCCTCTAAGGTACTTTAATATATGCTTTATGGCAGTCTAGTATCCCGGTCCTGGGTTACTTCGATATCTGCTAACTGGGCAAAACAAATATCTGGTCTCATGCACAACATAGCATACATTAGGCTTCCGACAGCCGAAACATAAGGAACTGCCTTCATGTCCTTTTATTTCCTTTGATGTCTTTGGAGACATCTCTTTAGATAAAGCTACTTCATGCTGAATTCAAAAACTAGGTTTCAAATTGATACAAATTTGAGTGATTTTCAAAGTTTTTGAATTTTTATCAAAACTTTAAAAATATAATAATTTTTCATGAAAATATATATTTCCTTGTTAGAGGATATTAAAATAAATATGTTTTCAAAATTTCAAAAAATTTTGAATTTTCTAGAATTTTATGTGTATTTCTGAAGTTAGCTTCAAAAATCTGAAATTTGGATTACTTTGTGCCAGTGGACTGCGTCAGAGGACAGTCGACTGGTGCCTGTATTTTTTAGCATTCTGATTATAAATTTAGAATTCATTTTTGTCAAATTTAACTCAAAGTTGATACCACATTATACTTAGTGCTTAGATGCAATCTTTTTGATGATGTCAAAGGGGGAGAAAAGACAAAGTTTAAGTTAGAAACTTATTTCTCCATATTTGTGCAAAACTTGAAATTAAGGTGTTAGAGTATATGTTAAGGGGGAGCTTGGTTTTATGCTTCGTGTTTTACATTATGCTTGTAATTTTTAAGTTGGTATTTATGCCTAACTTAAATATATTTTCACACATCAAAAAAGGAGAGATTGTGGGAGCAATCGACGTAGGTTTGATTTAGTGTAATCATGGTTTTGATGTGTGTGTCAAAGAGTTTAAGTTAGAATTTTATATTATTTTGATATGTGTTTGAGTCATGTAGGACTTGGTGAAACACATGAGTAAAATCTCATCCTATCGCTTGGGTCCTTGAAATCGGTGAAGGATGGTGCATCCGAGGGACCGTCGGACAAAGAGCAAAGGAAAGGGCCGAAGGAAGCGGACTTCAAGGCAATGTGAAGGATGGCACGGAGAGGAGCCGTGGGCTCAAGTGCATCTGAGGGACTAAGGCCGAGGAAGAGAGCTTCAAGGGCGACTCTAGAGAGGATGAGTGTGAGTAATGTAAGGGATCAATCTACTAGTACTGAGGCTAATGACTAATCCAAATTCACGAGAGCACAGAATGGTTTTGTGCCCGACGGTTGTGAAGACCAGTCGATTGGTAGAAAGTTGTTGGTAGCCGTTGGCAAAATCTCAAATTCTGCGAAGTTTCGTTAGCTGTGTCGAACAGTTGCACTAGTCGACTAGTATATGGATCAGTCGACTGGTGCAGAAAATGAGTTGGCTTGTGATCAACTCTTTCCACTCTATTTAAAGAAGCTTTGAGGGATGAAGAAGGTTACAGATTCTTGTTGAAAAACTCCTACGTCATACCTCAAGCTTCCAAGCCTTTCTCTCCCTCTGAAACCTAAGTTTCATCTTGTAAAGAGGAAGAGAGCTTTATGAGAGGTTGTACTCCACCGAGAAGGAGTAAACTCTTGCCGGAGATTGCTAGAGACTAATCCACCAATGGATTGAGGGTTTGTCCACCTCAAGAACAAGTCGTGGAGTAAGAGCAAGTAATCTCCAAACCACGAAAAGAAAATGTATTAGAGTTTGATTGTTTTCATTGTTATTGCTTTCATTGTTTTAGTTTTACTCCACTACGTAACTAACGATTTGTAGAGAAGTAATCGATTTGGGATGACCAAGCTATTCAATCTCCTTCCAACCAGCCACCGATCTCCAACATACTTTTCTATATTACTATCCTTCGAATGTTGATATTCTTTGTAGTTATTAATTAGTGAATTCATGTTCTTTAACTGTATAGAAGTAGGTGATTAAAATCCAACATCTGTTAAGCATCAAAGATTTTACACTAATTCATGCCCAACTAGGATTACAACTTTCTTAGACACCATCTTTTTTAGTTAAGTAAAATGCCTTGATTGTTCATGAGTAAATTATACTCCTTCCATATGCTTATCCTATAAGTCAGACGTGAGTTTTCTATTTGTTCTCTTTTGGTCAACACAAATCATCTCCACGTAGCACTTTTAGCCTGTTTGTTGATCCCCGCGAGCCTCGCCCACTTCGTTCCCTATAAGGAACTTGATCTTTTGATAATAGGTGGAGGTCACTTCTTGTAGGGCGCTAGTCAACCCCCCTAGATGATGTTGTAACCATAAAAGTGGTTAGGGTGGTCTGGCTCTTAGGTTCCTCCCTAAGGAGAGTGGTAGTTTGATCTGGCTAAGTGGTTGAACTGCGTGCCCTAAGAACCTGAACAGAGAAGTGTTGATATTTTGTAAGTCCTCCAAGCCTATCTCCATCCATTCCAACTCCGCCCAAAATAGAATGTTAATAGAGTTGCCCACATCAATAAAAACCCAAGCCACCTCGAAGTTGATGATCATAGCTCAAATTACTAATACATCATGGGGGGTAGATGCCTTTCAAATCTTTAGGTCTAATGGTGTGCATGGGTCCTAACTCCACAGTTGGCTCATTGTTGGACATTCATTTTTTCTCATTGTTGGACATTCATTTTTTCTGGCTATGTCTCTTCCAGGCCCTATTGGAGTCACCATCAATCATGGGCCCCGACAATCATTGGTGGTGAAGAAGATGTGGCATTTAACTCCCTCATAATATTATGTAGCTAAATTTCATTCTTAAAGCAACACAGGTGATCCTTCAGGTCGATATTGCTATTATATTGATGGTTATGGAGTGGTCGGAAGTGCCTATGTAAGTCTTCCTTCAGAATGCTCTCTGTGAATGACATTTGCCATGTGGCCACCCTTTTAGTTGGTAGTGACTCGGTTAGCTCATTACCAACGGGTCATTTATCAGGGAGGCATACCGAAGTAGCTCCTCTAGAGCTTTGTGTCGTAGGTTCAACTTCAGGTACTTCGTCAATAGGTGTCATATCCCCTTCTTCCTCAACTCAGGAGGCGGGACCTTGTCGTAAAGTGGCTTCGACTACTGTGGCCACCATTCGTGAGAGTTTGTCCCACATAATCAGGCCTCTTGTTGTCTTGATAATTATCGATGCATGAGACCGATGTGGTTCAGATGACTTCTCTAGTTGAGGTTCCATCGTAGTTCTCTTGGTATTTACCATCATAACTTTTTGTATTTCTTCTCATAGACAATGCCAATTTGATGGGATCCTTCTTCACCCGTTTAGGTTCTTCCTCTCCTTCTTCCTCAAGGGCGACAATGATGGTTGTGCTTTGTGAGTCTACTCTTAGAGTCTTATGGATCAAAACACATTAGTCAATGATCGACGTTGCCGGTGTGGCCCCTCGATAATTAAGTCAATGCTAGGTTGAAAGAATAAAGGCTCTCGTGTGCAAGATAGCGTTTAAGAGAAAGACGGAGAAGATTAACCTTCGTACATGAGAAGAAAACCCTCTGTTCGCTTATCTTTGTGAAACCTTATATAGTCACAAAGGAGGAAGGTCCACATAGACCACCACGCCAGCCCTGAGAAGGTCGCATGGATGATCACACGAGTAAGGCACCGTCCACCAACTAACTATACTAATGGGTCGTTGCTCTGAGGGTGACAACCATTTGTCCAACCCACTAGTGTTGTCTAGTTGTTAGCTCGATGTCGCATGTCACTTTCCAAGTGGGTAGCCTTGTTGAGGTCAGTTTAACATTAGGAATTGTTAGAGGTTGGTGTCCAAGATAGCCCGCTTGACCAAAATCCCTCATCGTTCTGGAACTACTATAGCCACTTGAGTAATGAGAGTCGAAGCTTGATGGGCCTCTATTATTATGAAGGGCATGGGCTAAGAATACAAGGTTCTAATAGACGATGACCCCACTAGGTTCACCCGGGCTCATCAAAAATAAAGATTTGTATATATGTATTACAATACTATTTTCTTTCTAATCTATTCTTATAAATCAATTTTCATAGTATGTTTCATGCCTTATTATAAATACTTTTCAATTATTTTTTCCTTCATCAATTATTGACTACTCATTGTTCATACAAGAGCTGAATTTTAGATAAATCATAAATATTATTTTGTATATATACTTAAGTTTGAATTTTATGGATAATTATGGTTGTAGAATTTTATATGTTGTCATATTTGACTGAGTCCAACTTTCCAATATTCTTATTGCAGCATCTTTATTCCCCTCTCCCTCTATTAGTAGGTTAAGAAGTTAAGCCATTTACTTCACCAATGATGAATCTCCTTTCTTAGGTTGTGACTTATAGAAAGCACAAACCTATTGGATCCATAAGGAATCTTTCTTTGTGTGAACGTTCCATAATACTTTTATTATAAAGAATTTATTCCAGATTTTAATTCTCGGAAACCCAGTCCTCCCTCCTCTTTTGGATAGCATAGATCTCTCCATGCCACTAGTGACTTCTTAGAGTCCCATAAGAAGACTCTACATAATTTGATTATGTTATCTACAACGGTGGCTGATATAGGAAAGATGGATACTGCAATTTTATCTATCAAGGGGCATCATACATAACTTTGAGTTTGACTATTAATAGAGGTACTCCCAAGTGACGAAGCGGTATATATAGACCCTTGAGATATTTATGTTATAGTTTAGATTTCCTCCAACTCAAGGCCTAAAATACCTGATGGTCTTAACCATATCAGAATCAACACAAAACATGACTAATGCATTCTTAGGAACCTCTTATAAGTCTCCCCATGCCCCAAATTTCAACTTTCAGAGTTTGTATGACCATTAATGAGCTTTGACCAAACTCACTAATAATTATACAATGTCCATATTTTAAATTTTTTGACATGATCAGAATCAGGAGAGTTTCAAGAACACATTGATATTATCATTGGGTGAATACGATATACCTAACCTTAACAGTGATTTTGTATTAAAATTACATAGAACTATTTAAATTTTAAAAATCCACAACATACTATCTAAATTATGAAATTAAGGTTTGAGGATATAATAAAACTCAAGAGGTTCATAGGAAGTGCATTTGTCTTAAATTGAGTTGATTTTGATATTTTAAGACTATTAATGATTTTTGACAAAAATTTATTAATGATTGTACAATATCCAGATTTTAAAATTCTGGACATAATCAGAGTCAAGAAAGTTTCAAGAACACATTAGTGCTATGTTGAGTGAATATGATATACGTAAATTCAACAATAAATTTATGCCAAATTACATAAAACTATCTAAATTTAAGAAATTCATGGCATGATATCTAAGCTGTAAAATTAAAATTTGAGAGTATAATGAGACTCAGGATGCTCTAAGGAGTCCTAGTTTGAATTGATTATGATGTTCATAAGGTCATTAGTAAGTTTTGATCAAAACTCATTAACAACTATGAAATATTCAGATTCTAAAATTTTAGATATGGTCATAGTCAGGGAAGTCTCATTAACACATTAGTATTATTGCTCAGTGAATATGATATTTCTAAATCTAACAATGAATTTGTACCAAACTACTCAAAATTGTATAAATTTTGAAAATTTACAACAACTTATCTAGAGTGTGAAACAAGGTTGAAGGACATGGTGAGACTTAGGAGACTACTAAAAGTATATTTGTTCTAATTTGAATTGATTCAGATGTGGCTAAGGTCATAAATGAATTTTAAAATTTTGATCAAAATTTACTAATGACCTTAAACTTATCTAATTTAATCCAAATAAAAAAATATTATATTAGGACTATCTTGAGTATAATCATACCCTTCCAACATGATTTCATTTTATCTTTAATCCATTGTAAGATTTTTAAAAAAAATTAAGAGAGATTCAAAACCTATCAAGCTGATTTAATTTTTTATATTTTAAATGTACTTTGGTGTTTGAGTGAGTCGGATAAATACATGTATAAAAGAGTGGAGTATTTGTTTTTGCTAAAAAGGATGTGATTTAATAAATAAAAAATATAGTGCGAAATTTGAAAATTAATAAAAGTTTAAGTACATGGTTTAATAAAATGTGAAAAAAAGATTGACGAGTGTTCTGATTAAAAAAAATATATTATAGTACAAGAGTTAATTCTAATATAAATAGCGAGTCAATCCTAAAAAGATGCTAAAAAGTGTTTTTCATCAATTCTATAGTGAGATGAAGAAAAATAAATTAAATAAACCTCAAATAAGAGAGTTATTTGTCACAACCACAACTCAACTCTTATCTATTGATGTAAATATACTATTTAGATACCAACTTAGATTCTTAATCATCATTTTGTGCCATTCAAAAACAAATTTGATAAATTTTTGAAGTTTATTTCAATGATAATATCTATTAATACAGGCAATCGATGATATCGATTGATCAACAATTTGGTAGTGATGTTTGTCATTAAAAAATTTAGTATATTACGAGTACCATATTGAAATATAACAAATTATATCGAAAATTTAATATATTAAAAATTTTAGTACGATATAAATATGTAATTTAATAATTCAGTATACTGTATCAATATATAATATAAGATTTCGATATTGATATACCGTACCAAACCTGTCCTAGTTTTGTGGAGCTATCATGGATATCAAACTATTGCCTCCGAGTGTTCTTTTGTCACCATCATATTGATGTGCACAATACCTGTCCTAGTTTTGAATCCTGTACCAAACCTGTCCCAGTTTTGAATCCATATGCTTAAGTTATATTCCAGATATACTCGCTAGACAAATTAGAGAGAAATGATAGTCTACTTTCAGATTAATCAGACGATAGTTGGCCACCAATCACATTTGATGTGGCCTTGTAAATGCTTTGTCCATCATGAGATGAACTACATGTAGCTTCCTTATTTTGTTCCTTTCTTCCAAACTTAAAAATCACAGCTCTTTTGGATCTAATGGCCATGATCACAGTGCGAGATGCTCGGATAAAAACCACTCGGTCTTATCTGGGCTGAATATGCTATTACTGATGGATTTTATGTGGCTGACTAATCCTAACTTACTTTCTCGGTGCAACTTGCAGTATTATAGTTCAACCAATACAATAAACATAACTGAAATGCAACACGGAGATAATAAATATCTAGTTTTCACACAAAAAACGGATTGTTCAAGCATCACCTTGTTCACATTTTAATTATTGGAGAAAATAGAAAAGGGCCAACATTGAAGTAGATTTCATATGAAAGATGCACTTCCAAGTTAGAGGAAGATAACTCTGAAAGGCCTCCTGAACCATTCCAGCCCTTAGTACCTATGTTCTTGCTTCTCTTTCTCCTTGTAATATTGGACATAACTGCATTAACAGATAGGATATCACATTATGGAATTGGATACAATAGAATAGAAATCATTAATAATACTATTTAAAACTGAAATGCTGGTGATCTGAACCAGTCAAGAAGTTGTTGATGGGGATTAGTGCATTAACATCTTAAACAATATCAACAGAAATAGAGAACTAGAAAGTCTGAACCTACAGAGGAGCTAGGTTTCACCCTAGGCTTGATTTAAAAGCATTATCGTATTTTCGTTGGGTTGAAAATAATACATTCAAATATTGCTCATTTTCACTACCTTTCTATTTTTTTTCTCTAGGAAAAAAGAATAAAATGATGAAATATATTACACTAATAATCTTTTTTAAGTTAATCATCTGATCTTAGTAAATAGGGAAGAATGCTAGTACCGAATTTGAGATGTGATGGGATCATAATATTGATCACACTTGGTATTGCAAGAATTGATGCACTCTCATCTCATGCAACAGTTCCATTCTCTTATTAGTAAACTCCTAATATGATATAAATAGGGATACTCTTATTACTAATAAGTTATGTTATGTTATAGGTTGGAATGCCTGTTATGCTTTCTGAAATTTCCAAAACAACCATAATTCAATTAACCATGGTTTATAATTTCATCCTATGTAGTCAGCAACCATCATTCAATTAACCAAAATTCAATAAACCCTATACATATCAAGTAGCCTGCCCACAGACCAACACATGGAATTCTTGAAGACAACACCTATCCTCGACCATGTGAGTTGTCACACAAGGATAACAAGCACAAGCTTTCGGTAAGACTTCATGGGTCTGCAACATCTATG
Organism: Zingiber officinale; assembly: GCF_018446385.1. NCBI lineage: Eukaryota > Viridiplantae > Streptophyta > Magnoliopsida > Zingiberales > Zingiberaceae > Zingiber > Zingiber officinale. The sequence goes on from NC_055989.1 coordinate 23,761,528, forward strand.
ACATGACAATGAGTTCCACGGGCATTGCAACAATGGCGACGATTCTGATATATCCGCTATGCTTCCACAAGGGACACAACTCCTCCTCCCCCCTTCTCCAACTAGGGTTGGTGCTTGGCACAAACATTGGCATTGGCACATGGCAGGGTCAACACATCTCATTTTAGCTAAGGACCAAAACCTCAACTTGAAGCAAAATTACAAACCTTGCAATTAACTATGAAGTTATTGTGCCCTTGTTGTTAGAAGTAAACAAACCAAATGAGAGAGGACTAGCTAAAAACCATGTTCAACATAATCTAACCCATTTTGATACAAGCCAATGTCAACAAGATTCAACACCGAAGCTACCAGTCCGAGCGGATACTAAAAATGATATTTATATTAAAATTTAAACCATGATTTGAGCACCATTATGATCATTATTAAGTTGGTTTGTCCGAAGGAGAGCCTTGGCGCAACGGTAAAGTTGTTGCCATGTGACCAAAAGGTCACGGGTTCGAATCCTGAAAACAACTTCTTGCAAAAAGTAGGGTAAGGCTGCGTACAATGGATCCTTCCTCGAGACCCCACATGGCGGGAGCTTCGTGCATCGGGCTGCCCTTTATTTTTATTAAGTTTGTTTGTCCAGATTATTTTGGGTCAGATAAATATGGAGTTCACAAATCCTGCAACGTCTAGCTATTCATGTCATGACTTGTGCTGTTCATGCCAATGTAAAACCATAAAATAATATAAAACTCATCATCTTTCAAAAACAAATAACTATATACATGATGTAAGATTAGGTAAACTTTTTCAAGGTAACTTTCAAATAAATAATTTGTTTATTAAGTAGGTAGACTCTCTCATAATAGTGTTCTGTCTTATAATTTGTGTCTCTCTTTTGATCATGTTTAATTTTGAGTTTTATTGGATCAAATTAGTATCATGCCCTAAATTGCCCTAGCAATAAAATATTATCCCTTTGTTCAAATTCATACAAGGTTGTATCACTTATAACATTCCAAATCATTAAAACCATTTTCACTATATCAACTAAAGTTTTTTTTTATTTCCCTTTGCCTTTTACACCTTCAACTCCAATTAGTTGAACTTCTCTAACCATAGAATATATTGATTGCCATTAAACACGTTACAATCTTTACCTTAAATAGATTGCCACATGAGAATATATTTTTTCTCATGTGGCAATCTATTTAAGGTTCACATAATTATTCCTAGAGAATATCATCTTTTTTTAGTTTATCTTTTCTATTAGCCCAATAAATCCATCTTAGCATTCTTATCTCCAGTAGATTAATCTTATTCTTAACATCCGAACATTTTAATTCACAAAGTATGGCAAATTGTACCACAACTTTATAGAAATTTCACTTAACCTAAGGGGTACCTGATGATTAATGATTACCTAAGAATCCAAAAGTACTTTTAATGCAACACAGTGATAATCTTAAACTTAAAAACTTACATAGAGGGAAAATATCATAAATCGACGAATTGTCCTTACATGAGGATTCAAACCCCTTCTATAAACCAAATGATAAGATTGAGTCTCCTAATACAAGGCCAAATTTAATCTAAATATTATTAACAAAATTTTAAAACTCAAAACAACTTTTACAAAATTTAACTTGTAAAATTTAAAACATAAAAAAATTAAAACAAACCCTAAAATTTAGCTCCAAATCTTGAATTGCTTGACTTCTTTTATACAATCCACTCTTTATCGTATGAATTGTATCTTCATACCAATGCATTTTTTCTTGAACAATTGATCCATAATATCTAAAAGGAACTTTTTCTCTATCCACCTTAATTATTCGCTTAGGCTTTTTTCCATATGGATATTGCATTTTATACATATAGTGTTCATTCTGCTTAACTTAAAACTCTTAGTTCCTAAAGTTGTTCTCCACAATTCAAATTTCCAGTTTACACTTTATATTCTCATCAATTATCATTTTCAAACAACTAATTTGAACATGAATACACTCCTTTTTTCGATAGAAGAACAGAAGTTGATCCAAGAGTTAAGGGTACAATATTTATCAAGTCCATACATGATATAAGTAGAAACAATAAAAATTAAACCAGTTGAGATTGCTAAAGACTCGCACCAAATGTAAATCGGCAGCAATATTGAGTGAAATAAAATAGATAAAAAAATGTAGCTTATTCCATTGAAAGCTTGAGGGCTCAGACACTGGTCATTTCAATACTGCAACTGATTCACAACTCCATAAAACAACTCGTGTCATACAAATCTCGGAAATTTGTAGTAGTGAAATACAAGAAAATAAAGAGGCGTAAAACATTTCGATTATGGATCCAAACCCGTGATATCGTTGAAACTGAAACAAATTGGGGCTTTTCACGATGATTTAACACGTAGCATAGTTTAAAAATCAGAAAAGGCAGATCAGCCGATGAAATATTAAATTTCATCTAAGTAAGCATCCAATATATGAAAGAAGCTACCAAAGGCAAACGCGATGCGAACCTATCCAATTATACTAGAGATGCCTGTCAAAAATGTGGGGGAAAAAATGCATCTTTCTTCAATCAAAGTGATATACCTGTAGGTACCAACTAGCGGGGTGAGTAAGAGGGTAGCACTGATCCAGTTCTCGGAGACCTTGTGGTGGATCTTGCCAGTTAGATCCTTCCACAACCCGGGCATCACCTTCTGCTGGAACGGCGACAGCGCATAGACCACCGCCTTCATACGCACCGGCGTCTTCCCCATCGCTCTCGTTTCTTCTCTGTCAACCGAACTCCGAAGCCCTCGCCTCGCCGCTTACCGCCGCTTACCGATCGATCGCCCACCTGCTTGTCTGACCAAGACAATAAATGGATGTTATATGGGCTTCAAAACTACTGTTGGGCTTACAAATTTCAGATGGGCTTATACTGGGACCAAATCTATTGATGCAAAGTTTCTGAATACCCCCTAAAATTTAGAGCATTTCGAATTGACTCCACGTAGTAATTTTTTCCCAAAAAGTCTCGTAGCTAATATTTTTCCCAGCAATACCCTTGAAGTGCCGTTGTCCTCCAATTTAGTATAAAATGATTGCAAGTTTCAGTTTACGATTTAAATTATCATCAAAACAAACTTTATGATAATAGAGAACACATAATGTGCTATATTAGAGAGGTCTAGACGCTAATGCTGGTCGAAATCTTCTATTAAGAAAGTATAAATTGACTTATAAATCAACTAGCACTCTCAAATTTGACAAGGAGTAGAAATAAGTTGATGATTTATCATTATAGTAAAATATGATTATACTCATTCCAAGTATTCTCACAGTTTATTCCTAAATTATCGAAGAGAGATACATCACGGGATCAATTTATATAATTTATTATTAATATCAATATATATATATATAGGTGTCTAGACTCTATGAATTATCAAAATTATCAATTTGTAAAAACACAAATTGATAGTTATCATGAACATGAATATATATGGGTTCTATTTGATATTGATGATCAGAGGATGTCTGACTCGAATAAATATGATTCTAGATTCTTCAGATACATATGAGATACAGTCCAATTAATTTTTATAACTACTTTATAAGAGTTTTTCCACAGTAGGAAGTTGATATAAAGATGAAATCATATCTTGATTGCACTTGTTCCTAAGTCGGCACATGCTAATAAAATATTTGATTATCAATTTATATCATGTTATACGATTTTCTATAAAATTATTTTGAAGATATTAGTAGGTAAGATTTAAGATATCATGGATCAGATTCTTCACCAACCTCAGGTGACATTTGTGAAGGGCAAGCTTAATCACTAACAATATCCATTTAGCTTTGGAACTTTTTAGAAGATATAGTCGATACTACTCAAATGCATCATGAAGATTGACCTCTAGAAGGCATTCGATTATGTGAATTGAAACTTTTTACGGGATGCTTTGATGGGGTTGGATTTTCTATTGCAGTTTGTGTTTTGGATCATAGAGTGTGTGATTACAATCTCATTCTCATTGGCTATCAATGGAGGAACCTTTGGATACATCAGAGGTGCTAGAGAACTAAGGTAGGGTAATTATCACCTTACCTTTTTAGTGTCAATATTGAGATCTTTGGGAGGCAACTACAGAGGTATATCACAAAACAAAATGTAGGACCGGATAGAGGAGAGGGTGAATATTGATCGCATCTTTCATACTCGTTTGTCTTCCATTCATTCTTTCTATAGAGTTAGTCGTTGCAGCAAAAATAATAAAGAACAAACACGAGAGAAGAGGGCACATTGATTTACTTGATTCCTAATTAACTCTCCAAGGTTAGTACATCGAACGCCTATGTACGGTAGGTGCCCGTCCACTAGTGTTCTCCTTTCTGGATGTCTTCCATAGGCAAAGAAACCTTTCTTACAGATTTTGATTACATGTCAAATATAAAAGATAAAGTATGGCATGTAATATTAAAAGCAAACCAAAATAACCTGACGATCGGTCTAGAATCTCTGAGCGCCTCACACTCCTCATGGCGCTTCCCCGGTCGCACAAGCGATGTGCTATTACTTTTCTTCGAGCATAGATCAAGAGAACATAATAGGAGAATTGATATCTTGAGCACCATCTCGAGCTTCTTTTATAGGACTTTTTGGTCAACCGATCAATTTTGATCAATCTATCGATCTTGGTCAAACCTAATTCCCACAACCAAGTTCATCACAATCTACGATCTCATCATTATCAGGTTTATCAGTCAACTAAAAACTTTTTCCGGTCTACCAAACAAGGCCACATTATTAGATCTGAGTCCATACCTGAACTTGGTCAACCAAACCCAATCAGTCTATTGATCCTTGGGATTGGTCAACGAATTGGCTTGGGTCTTCTTTAACCCAAGTGAAGTTCGGTTTACCTCAGGCTTGGTCTAACTATGTTTGATTGCATTCGTTTGCTCTCCATGTTGCTTACAACTCTAGGTTCATGCAAAATAACCATACAAAACATAAGCAAACACTCAAACCTAATCTAAGGCTTATCTCTTGTTTGGATTTTGCTCCTTCAAGACTTTACTAAGGTTCACTCCCTTAGGATCAATCCCAACCTTGTAAGTCTACCTAACCTACTAGCCTTAGATCTTGCTTAGAGTTCACTCCTCGATTTTATCACCTAAGATTCACTTCCTGAATCAAGCCTAACACTGTAAGTCTACTTGGCCTACTAGTCTTCTTACTTGGAGTAAAATTTCATTATCTAAGGTTCACTCCCTTAGGATTTTCTCATTGTCAAGCATCTGATCATCTTGACCTACTTGGACTTGCCACTTTCCAAACATTTGATCATCTTTGACCTGTCCAGACTTACCCTTGCCTAATATTCTATTCTCTCTTAACCTGATAGGACTTTCCCTTGTCAAACATTTGTTGGATCGAGAAAGGCAAGGGAAGGGGGCGTGAATCTTGTTCATTCAAAATCTTTTCTTTTCGTAATAATAAAAACAAAAAAAGAGTTAAACGGTGGAAACAAAAACAGATAAAGACAAAAGATAAGTCTCTTTTTTACTTGGTTCGAAGCTCAGCTGGCTCCTATTCCAAGACTTGTGATCTTTGATCACTTTCGTTGGACAATCCATTAAATGATGAAATATTACAAGTATGAATACAATGTGCAAGTAAAATAAAGATACCGACAAAATAGAAATGAAGATAAAGCTTGATTATTGGTGAGCCTTTTAGCGTTGTAATAGTAGAAGCTTGCACATGCAGTAGGATTACGAACAGAATGAGGTAGGATGAAGAATTATTTTTCGGCTTGAACCTCAAGGCCTTCTTTTATAGGCATCGTCGATTGAAAAATCGACTATTGTATGATTATTGTATCCCACACTTTGTATGATTATTGTATCCCATATGTTTTTAGATGTATCTCTACTAAGCGCAGTGGCAGATACAAATGATTCAAACAAGTATTACATGGACATCTTATTTTTCCCTCTTCATTAGCGTACTCGATAGCTGTGTTACAAACATCCGAACACCATTTTTATATTCGAGAGAGATTCGATTCTTCACACTCATCCAACTTTTTTCAATCATCATTTTGTAAAACTAGAGCAAACAAACATATACATTAAATTTCATTACATGCCATGAAATCAACCAATTTCATACATAACTATCTAGCTGAATATATATGACTAACTCAAGAACAAATTGCCAACTTCTAAGAACTGATCCATTAACATTTATAAAAAAGCACTAACAAAAATTACAAACAAACCATATATGAAAAAGGAAAAAAAATAACATTTTAAAAATTGAATTTGAATAAATGATGAATTCAATAATGTAGCAAGAACCAAAAAATTGAATGTTACGGCAAAAGCGAAGATTTTGTGTAAAGAATTGCAAGTAAAAAAACAAAAAGAATACCAAAACACTAACTAAAAATAATTTCAAGCATGCTTGTAAATTGTTTCCATCCATAAATCTCTCTTGCTCTTGAATATATCTAAATCATATGCATAAAGAAACAAGATAAAGATGGTAAAATATCGTGTAGCCAAAAACAACCATAAAAAAAACTTGCAAGAAAACAATCTTTTAGTTTATGAGATATAAAAAACAATTCTTGTCCAATCCAACCATTTCACAGTCAATATAAGTTTGATATAACAACCCAAGCAAATGCCTAAAAAGGCAAAATAGATTAAAAAAAAAAGAAAAATTAAATACAACTAAAAAAATAATAAAAAATAAGAAGAAACTGAAACCAATAAAGAGATGACTAAAAATGGGGTGTCTTTAATATAGAGGTGAGGCAATGGGTTATTATTGGTGACATGCACATGAGTGGTGCACCCAGAATGTCGAGAAGTAGCCTCAAATCGAACCTCGAATAACTTGACCCGGAAGTCAAAATAGGAGAAGCAAGAAAAGTCAATGGGCCCAACGCTAGTTCCGCGGTTCCCTTGTATCAGTTGCAATCAAACTTTGATCCTACAGGCCCTGCTTCTTCTGATTAACGACAACTCTTTGAAAATGTTTCACTTGAAGCCACTTCCCAATAGAAAAAATGGTTTTGGAAAGAGATGGTTTGGGCATTTTAGGCAGGGAGAGAGTGTCGATGATTTTTTAGGGATTTTGATAGGGGCGGAGAGATGAGGAGCGAGGAATGTCTTGATGGAAGAATGAAATTTTACATGTTATATATACAATAATTATTTAGATATATAATACTTATAATAAATAATATACCTATTTTGCGACGCTAAAACCTTAATGGAATAAGTAAAGAGAAATTAAGGTTTGATAAAAAATAAATAAATAAATACTATTCGGCGACGTTTGGAATGCATCATGGAATGATATACCTATTTTAAGACGCTCCTGGCTTATCTTTTTGCGACGCATAACTAACTCACATTGCCAAAAGATAGAAAGCGGGGGATGGAAAATTTCCCACTACATTTTAGCAACGTGAGTGTTCTTTGCGTCGTCAAATGCTCACATATGGCGATGCATTAACTTTGCATAATCGCCAAATAACCTAAAATAAAAGAGGAAAAAAGTTGTTGTGCGATTCACAATTGTAGCGACGTAGAGCATACTGTGCGTCACCATATGGTAACATTTGGCGATGTTGACAATGTCATGCGTCACAAAAAGTCATATTTCTTGTAGTGGTGGCATCAACTGGGGAGAGGCGAAGTTCGTCCGATCGAGGTTCAATGAGCTACTTGAGCGGATCTAGCCATTAGGGGTGACCAAGGATAAATGGCGCACGTCCAATCGGTAGCATCAACCAGGGAGAGAGGCGAAGCCCATCCGATCGGGGTTCAAGGAGCTACCCGAGCGGATCTGTCCCGGTTAGGACCAACCATGAAAAAGTGGAGAGCATCCGGTCTATGGGACCAATCGGGGAGAGAGGCGAAGCTCGTCCGATCGGGGTTCAAGGAACTACCCGAGCAGATCTACCCCCGTTAGGGTTGATCGAGGAGAAGTGGAGAGCATTTGATTGGTGGGGTAAACTACGCATGAAAGGCGACGCTCACCCGATCAGGGTCCAGTAGAGTTACCCGAGTAGATTTTTTTTTTTGTTAACTTTCTTGACTTTGACCTCCAAACATAATACTTGATCCCTTGGGGACACATGGAGGCTTCCCATGTCATAGTCATATTCACCGTATCGTTAGTATTTTAATTTTCAAAATTTCCAAAATCAACATTTTTATTACTTTAAGGAATCTTCTCGATTTCAAAATTCTAACTAATTTTATACGAATTATTTGGTTTCGACTATGTTTCATTATTCACAATTGCTTTTTGTCTCCATTTAATTATGGCATTTACATTAGTTTTGGTTTCCCAATAATTTTGTGAAACTCATCACGAACATAATGGAATTCCCCCATCAACCAAGCTAGATTTATAATACTTATTAAATTAAATTTTCACTCATCACAATACATTTAATTAACATAAATATTGACTGTTATGCCACTTAAACAACTGCAAGCAGGCTGAGAAGTTAATTCTGAAAAGAAACATATTGATTGATCTGTACTCTGTTATTGGTCATACAATATCCTCAACAATGACCAACAAAGTTGTACGTCGATCGTCAGAATCAAACATGTAAAGATCTATAGATAGACAATTAATTAGTTAATAAATATATAAATATATTGTAGGTTTGGTGAAGCAGCGTTTCACGGCGAATGCATGCTTCCTTTGGTACGTACCGTACGTACGTACGTTGAATTATATTACGCACGTGGTTTGAGAAGTTTGACCTTCTCCCAGGTGAAGTCGGCGTCGTCGCGGCCGAAGTGGCCGTAGGCCGCCGTCTTCTGGTACCTCATGTTGCCGCCGCGCTTCAAGTCGAGATTGACGGCGATCATTCCAGGTCGGAAGTCGAAGCTCTCCTTGATCAGCGCCAGAATCTCCCGGTCGCCGATCTTCCCCGTCTTGTACGTGTCGACGAACACCGAGAGCGGCTCCGGCACCCCGATGGCGTAGGAGACCTGCACCAGGCAGCGGCGCGCCAGCCCCGACGCCACCACGCTCTTCGCCGCCTGGCGCACGATGTACGCGCCGCTGCGATCCACCTTGGTGGGGTCCTTGCCGGAGAAGGCCCCGCCGCCGTGGGCGCCCCACCCACCGTAGGTGTCGATGATGATCTTGCGGCCCGTCAGCCCCGCGTCGCCGTGGGGCCCGCCGATGACGAAGCGGCCCGAGGGGTTGAGGTGGAAGATGGTGCGGTCGTCGATGTACTGCGCCGGGATCACCGGCTCGATCACGTGCTTCTTCAGGTCGGCGGCGATCTGGTCGTTACTCACCGTCTCGTCGTGCTGAGTCGAGATGAGCACGGTGTGGACCCGGACAGGCACCATGGCGCCGCTCTCATTCCGGTACTCCACCGTCACCTGAGATATCATCGATCTCAGTTCAGTTTCGTATATATATATATATATAATTATACGATCGATCAATTAATGATATATATCTATAATACCTGAGTCTTCCCGTCGGGCCGGAGCCAGGGGCAGGTCTTGTTCTTGCGGACGTCGGTGAGGCGCGCGCCGAGCTGGGTAGCGAGGACGTGGGTGAGCGGCATCAGCTCGGGGGTCTCATCGGTGGCGTAGCCGAACATATGGCCCTGGTCGCCGGCGCCGATCTCCTCGGGCTTCTTGGTGAGGTGGCCGTGAACCCCCTGCGCGATGTCGGGGCTCTGCTCCTCGATGTTGACGAGCACGTTGCAGCGGTCGGCGTCGAGGCCTACGTCGGCGGAGACGAAGCCGATGGCGCGGCAGGTGTCGCGGACGATCTTCTCGTAGTTGACCTTAGCCTTGGTGGTGATCTCCCCGAACACCATCACCATATTGGTCTTGGTGCACGTCTCGCACGCCACCTTGCTCTCCGGATCCTGCTCCAAGCACGCGTCCAAGATCGCGTCCGACACCTGGTCGCAGATCTTGTCCGGGTGGCCCTCGTTCACCGACTCCGAAGTGAACAGGAACGTGTTATCCATCTGATCAGTAGAGAGAGAGAAAGGATTGAATGTTGAGGAGGAAGAACATGGCAGAGGAGAGCGGAATTAATAGGCCGATGGGAGTGCTACAAGAAGCAAGGAATGCCGTCCGAGGGATCCCCTGCGACTCGCTCCCGCATTGCCTATTCTCAGCCAATAAATTAAACGACGACCCAATTGTGTCATGGTCAATGTGGAGGTGTCAATGACCAAGATGAGAGTTGGTGAATACTCTATCACTTATCCATATAGATTTTCTTTTTCTTTTTCTTTTGCACATGTGCAAAGCCCAAAACATTCATTAGATATGCATCATGCTTGTGTGTGAATCCAATAGCTAATATCAGACTAACATGCATAATGAAATATTATAAAAACAACAAAAGAGCAACATTAACAAAGAAAATCACTATCACGACTCAGATGTACTAGTAAACTTGCATTCCATTTAAGGCATGACTTACGACCAAATTGTGACTAGACCAACAGATTTCATGGCTGACAGAGCAAACATAAGCAATCTGTGATATGAAACAGGCAAATCAACGTACACGAGTTGTAAAACAGACAAGCCCCTTTTATTTGTTAGATACATGAACGCAATTGGTACGCCTACATGAATTAATACAATTTTGTTCAAAGCAGTATTACTTTATACAGAATTCAGCGCCTTGTCTCTGTGCTAGACTTTGATGCTGACGACTTCCCCTCAAACAATTCACCCAACCTTGCCTCCAGATTTTCTGGACTATATTTGATGTATTTTGATGGATTCTTTCCGTTCTCAAGTAGCGGCCTGACAGAAGACATTGCTATTGTCAATGGTCACAAGTTGGCGTCAAGCTATGAACAGACATAACAATTATTATACTAGATAATCATCGGTTGTTTCAGAATGCAAGCAAGTGTAAATTCATCAGCCAATCTACTGACCCGGTTTGTCTGAGTATGATGGATGATGTTCATAGACTGACACACATAACTATGGCCAAAGGACCCAAGTTATGCCAGACCGGCAATACTAAAGGCCCACAAGAGGAAACTTGGGGATAAGATTTAAATCATAAATGGCCTGCAGACCAGAGACTCCATATTTGAGAACTACAATGTGCAAAGAAAAAAAAAAATTGAAAAACCTTTTATGGCGTAAGAACATACAGAAAAATGTCAAAGCACCAATCTAGAATTGTAAAAAACAAGAGACTAAACCAACAAGAATAGTGAGATTTCTTAGGGCTAAAAAAGGAACCCCCGATATGGGTGGACAGCTTGGTGCTCACTAAGGTAAGAGTGTCCATGTTCGTACATAGGCAAGCTCGAAAACTTGTTTTAACCTTGGTTTAAAAACAATGCAACAGGAAGACTAGTGAAGTTGACTTAACGAATAGAATTCATGAGCACACTCTTTTATTATCTCATCAGAGTATTCAATTAAGAGCAGATTATCCACACACACAAAACAGGTTCATTTTAAAGCTATTTATTTGCAACTAAAAACATCTTTGATAAGCTTGTATTAAGTATTTAACCGAGTAATATATTCTATTTATACCATATGTTCACAACCATTGTTAACTAGTATATTTAACTAAATACAAATGATTAGGTTCTCAGCTAGTTAAGAGTGTCCTGTTTGTAAATAGGCAAGCTCAAAAACTTTTTAATCTTGGCTTAAAAACAATGCAACAGGAAGATTAGTGGAGTCGGCTCACTGAATAAAACTCATGAGCAAACTCTTATTATTTTCTGAGAAAATTCAATTAAGAGCACATATATCCAGATACACACACTGGATCATTTTAAAGCTAATTATTTATTTGTAACAAAAAACATCTTTGATAAGCTTGTATGAGTATTTAACTGAGCAATGCATTATATTCATATCATTAAGTTCACAAGATTTCATATGCATTGTTAACTAGTATATTTAAAGGGATACAAGTTTACAATACTTTAAAAAAAAAACAAAATAGGAAATGATTAGGTTCGCAGCTAGATAACTAGTGTCCATGTTCATATATAGGCAAGCTGAAAACTTGTTTAATCTTGGTTAAAAAATATTGCAACAGGAAGATAAGTGGAGTGGGCTCTGAATAAAAAAGAGATGATTAGGTTCGACATGCAAAGTCATGTTCACATGATGCTGAAAATTATGGCATTCATGAAGAGGAACAAATGACAAGAACATGAGAGCCTATGAAATGTGAACCAAAAAGTCTTATTTCAAATGAAAGTAGAAGCATGAGTATATATTGATCTCTGTTGCTGAGAACATACCCAAACCGTTTTATGAAAGATCGATATGCTGGTAAAAGAACCTCAGCAACTGCAAGCCTCAATGATTCGCGCAGCTCTTGATCAGGTACTGTCCACTCACATTGTCTCATGCATAGCTCCTCAAACTGCATATTGAACGACTTGAACCTAGCAACAAGAAAGGCGGCTGGGTTCATAACACATCATGGATTCGATACTCAAGAAAACACAGAACCTACTTGTCCTTCAGTATTGGTTTTGGAACTAAACCACTACTGCCACCACCTTCAGTTCCTGGCACACCACTACCTCCTGACGAAGACAAACCTTGGGCCGAGAGGGTCTGCAATATCTGTGAAATTGACCAAATTAGAAATATCATACAACCAAAAATGAAGAACTATCTGGTCATAGTGTCAGTTTCAAAAAAATAAAGGAAATGCACATTATCAGTTCAAAAGCACCAAGCCATGCATGGTTTTAAAAGCAACTATCAAAAAGAAACAGTTAGTTAACCAATGCTAACCACCAAGATGCTATGAGATTGCCATGCTGTTTAAAAATACTATCCCAATGTGTCAGGTATCAGTAACTGATAGGACAGGTATGAGATTCAATGTTAACACCAAGAGGTGTGTGTGCATGTTGGGGGAGAGGGGGAAGACTACGCAACCTTATGACACCAAGGCTATCCTCTTTAATGTGCAATATGATACAGATTATAAGAACAAACCTTTGACCAAGCAACTCTTCGATATTGATTTGCATTCTGTTGTACAATCCTACGATGTCTTTGGATCCAATCATCACCCAATATATCTTTTGCTTCTGACCTAAAAAGTAAAAGCAAGAAAAAAACATCAGACATATTCAACCTCAATTATCATGCATCTCATATAACCATAAAAAAGCATACCTCCGTACAGATTTTACAATGTAGTGGATGTTATTCATAAGAAATAATAACTGCAAAGCAGTATCTTTATACATCTTGGATTTCACATCCAAATTACTCTGAAGGGCTTGCATAATTCTCATAGTTATAGATGCTAGTTGGGAGCTTGTGCCGTCTCCTGGTCCAAACTCCTGAAAAAGTTGCTTAAGTGTCGCCTGATAGCTGCACAAGTTCATTTAAAATTCAGACAGACCGAAAGAAGTGTGTTAAAATGAAAGGTCACCAGAAAGGATGATAATGATACAAGTGAGGGGGAATAAACATAAAGCCCTGCATCCATGAATCCTGGATATATACTAAATGCATTTCATTAAAGGATTCCACTAATTCCAGAATCTGCTTTTGATCTCTCGTGAGTTTTTTTTCTCTTTTAAACAATTTTGAGTATAAATTAGTTTGACCCACACAATGCTGCAAGCCAGTTGGCAAGCAAGCAAGGTACAATATCTTATTTTTGCCTCTAGATTCACAAAAACAATTAGATGTTTTCTTTGTAAACATGAAATAGCACATCTGACTTCCTGATTAAAATCACTAATATTGGGTAACAAAAATATTGAATATGATGAATACTAATCCAAACATAACCATCTCAAATAGTTCTTCTCGTTGTAGTTTTAGCTGGTGATCCAATATTGACAACAATGAAGATGTCAACCTAGATAATTTAAGTTGGAAGTTCGCTCTATTAACATAAAAAAGAGTAATCTCAAGGGAAAATGAAACAGGCTGAAAGTTTTTAATAAGGAAAAAAGAAAAAGAATCAAAGGACAAGGAGACATGAATCCAAAAGAATCAAAAAGACAAAGAGACATGAATTCGAGAACACAAACAAAATCAATAAATATAGACCAGATAAAGCCTACAGCCAGCATGGTAGGAAGAGGCCGTAGCATTCTCCACAAAGCAATTACCACCTCTAACAAAACAGATTTTTAAAACTACTACAACAACACCAACCAAGCATTATCCCACTGGATGGGATCGGCTATATGGATCCTTTTATACCATTGAGTTCTATCTTCTATTATATCATCATCTATACTTAAATAAATTTTATCTTATTTTATTATTTTATTGTTGCTAACCAAGTCTTTTTTGATCTTCCTCTTCCTCGTTTGATATGCGTCTTTGTCATAATTTCACATAACCTAATTGGAGCATTTATTGGTCGTATATGCTCATACCATCCTAAACGTGTCTCTCAGAATTTTCCCTCAATAGATGCAACTCCGATTTTCTCTCTAATGCTCTCATTTCTTATTCTGTCCATCCTTGTATGTCCATACATCCACCTTAACATCCTCATCTCTGCAACTCTTATCTTCTACTCATGTGCTTGAATCATAATCCAACATTCAGCTCCATATAACATAACAGATCTAACTGACGTTTTGTAGAACTTTCCTTTAAGTTTTAGAGGTACTTTACGGTCACATAAAACATCCGACGCTCTCCTCCATTTCAACCATCTTGCTGGTATTCTATATAAGACATCTTTGTCAATCCCTCTATTGTTTTACAAAAATGATCCTAAATATTTAAAGTTCTCGATTCCGGGCAACTCATCATCTCATATCTTAACTTAAATTTCATCTAATATTGCTAAACTTAAATTTCATATATTCTATTTTTATTTTACTAAGCATACAATTTTTCCCTTCTAGTGTTTTCCGTCGAGATTCTAGTTTAGCGTTTACTTCTTCACATGTTTCATCTACCAAAACAATATCATCTGCAAATAACACGCACCACGGTACTGTGTCTTGAATGTGTGCGGTGAATTCGCCCATAATTAGTATAAAAATATAAGAACTTAGAGCTAATTCTTGATATAACTCTATCTTTATTGGAAATGTTTCAATTACTCTGCTTGAAGTATTTACTCTAGTCGTTATATCCTCGTACATATCCTTAATTAGTTCAATATATATTACACTAACACCTCTCTTTCTAAAATTCTTCATATAATTTCTCTTGGGACTTTATCATAAACTTTTTATAAGTTATATCATGTGTAGATCTTGTTTTTGCTCCCGATATTTTTCAATTAATTATCTAAGAAGATGTACAACTTCTATTGTTGACCTTTCAACTTAAATTAATTTTCAGTCACCGTGGATCGTGGTCTCCTTTCTTAATCTTTTTTCTATTACTTTTCCCTAAGTTTCATGTTATGACTCGTTAGTTTAATACTCCTATAATTTGCATAATTTCATACGTCTCACTTGTTCTTATATAAGGGAACTAGAGAACTTATCCTTCATTGATCAGACAATATTTTTTCATTTTCAATATTAAGTTAAATAATTTTATAAGTCATTCAATACCTTGTTTTATTAAGCACTTTCATATCTCTATCAGAATATCATCTAGTCCAACGGTTTTTCCATTGTGCATCCCATTTAAAGCTTGTTCTGCATCTGAAGTTTGAATTTTACGATAAAACTTTAAATTTCTATACTTATTTGAAATCTACTTAAATTACTAAGTTAAGTTGGTCACCTAAACCTTCATTAAAAAATTGATAAAAATATCTCTTCCACGGCTTTTTTATTTCTCTCTATTACATTCATCTTTAATACATTTTATTTGGATAAGATATCTTGTCTTCCTTACTCTCACTTTAGCTATTCTATAAATGTCTGTTTCCCTTTCTTTTATATCCAATTTTTGATATAATCATTCAAAAATTTCATTCTTTGCTTCATTCACTACTTTCTTAGCCTTTTTCTTGGCTATTGTAATTTTTTTAAATTTTTTCCGTTCTTACAAATATATAATTCCTTATAAGTTGTTCGTTTTTCCTTCACTTTCTCTTGTACTTTCTCATTCCACTACTAAGATTCTTTATTTAGTGGTGCATGCTCTTTGACTCACCGAGTACATCTTAGCTACTATTTTCAACTTTGATATCATTTTATCCTATGTCGTATTAGAGTCACCATATATTTCACCTAATACTTGTACTCCTACCTTCTCCTTAAATATATTTGACTTCCCATCCTTTAATTTTCACCACTATATTTTTTTTCTATTAATATTATACTTGAGGCGTATATCCAACACTACTAACTTATGTTGGGTAGTTAAGCTTTCTCTAGGGATGACCTTACAATCTTTACAAATCTTTCTATCCTTCATCCTAACCATAAAAAAGTCAATTTACAATTTATTATTCCCACTTTTGATCGTGACTAAGTGTTCTTCTCTTTTCTTAAAAAATATATTAGCTAATATAAGGTCATATGCTATCGTAAAATCTAATAAAATTTTCCCTTCTTCAATTCTCATTCCAAACACATAACCTCATGTACTCTCTCATATTCCTCATTTTTTATTCCGACATGTCTATTTAACCACCTCATATTAAAATTATTTCATTTGGCGAAATGTTTTGTAATACTTCATCTAAATCGTTCTAAAATCTTGATTTGATAGCTTCATCTAACCCTATTTACGGTACATATACGGTAATTATGTTCATTATTTTTTTCGCCACTATTATTTTAAGGGTTATAATTCGATCATCTTTTCTAAATACTCCTATAACTTCATCTTTAACGAACTATCTATAACAATACCCACTCCTTTTCTTACCTTACTCTTTTCTATGTACCATAACTTAAAACCCGAGTTCTCTATCATCTTTGCCTTCTCGCCTATCCATTTTATCTCTTGTACACACAAAATACTAATTTTTCTCTTAATCATCATATCTACTACCTCCAATGATTTACCAGTGAAGGTTCCATGTTCCAAATCTTAGACTATTAGTTTTTCTATAATATTTGTTCTTATCCAACCTATAGTGTGAAAACTTTTGCTTATTTAATACTACACCCAAGTTCTCATGGAGATGTAGCGGTCCTTGCCGATATATTACAATTGGATCTTGCAACGCGAACTCTTGTATATTTAGCACTACACATGAGTTATGGAGAAAACATATTTTTTAAAACTAAAAACATAATATTATACCAGCATTTGGAAGCTATAAAGAGAATAGATAAGTTGTATGTGTTTAATACAAAAGATTAAAAAGAAAGATGAGGGGGCAATTTTTTCAACACTACCCCTTCTTTCAGGATAAAATATCAATTTCCAACCATAACATCCTCTTTTAAAAAAAAAAAAAGGCAGAATGCACTATATTAATGTTTATTTGGGAGTGTAGAACCCCAAACTGATTTTAAGCCTCAAAGCAGCTAGGCCAGTGAGCCATTGCCCAAACCAAACTTGGGTCGGCTAGGACCTAGCTAGGTTGGCATACTCCTTAGGTCTAACCTGTGCGCTGGGCACAACCTCAGCGTGGGTTGAATGTCCTCTGTTTTTTTTTTTTTTTGCCTATGTTCCTCAATTTCTTCATATTTTCCTCTTTCTATCATATTTTGTTATCTAGCTAAAGATAGTCAACATCATTGTACAATACGAGGACAACAAAGGATCATTATGGGTGGAGCACTAGGGTTGCACTGTGACTACATGTGGTTCTCAATCTCAAGCATGTAAAGAACAATAAATCCAAGTCCTCAATCAGGGATGTTTGTTCTCACTTGTTTTGGAGCTAAAGAGACAATGTCTTATCTAGATGGACTAGATGGTGGCTATGTGAAGGTGATATGTCTCCTTGATTGGTGAAAAGGACATGTTCTTTTACCGGTTTTCAATTGTAATTGAACCAACAACATACAAACTCTTCATTAGATGTTGAAGCTAGAATTCTCCATGATTTCAACAACAAATTCTATAAATCATAGGCATCTACAGTAGCAATAACATTTCATTGGCACTTGGTTAGGTATTATCGTGTTCACATTCATATGATTTTTTTTTCAAAATTGCGTAACTTTCAAGTTCTAAATCATGAAAAAAAATTGAAATTGCAAATATACAAATTATACTTGCGAGGATACATATACAATACAAAGTTGTTAATAATAATAGCGTATTAAGACATAGAATATTGATGCTAAATTTAAGGGAGTATTGACTGTTAAAGTTAATTAAAAGAATATAATTATTAAGTAACCAGCAATATTAATCCATATAATTCCAACTAAAATAATAACTCCTAATATTTGATAACTATATTATATTTATTAATGTTCAATTAAATTAATATTTTGCCATGTTTATTAATAATGAAAACTCCACCCGTGACAACTAGTCATGGCCGGTCCCAAACCCGGATAAAGGAGGAGGGTTACGTTAGGTTGTCAGCCAGTATTAAAACTATGACAAATATTCAATGAATAGATCTATTAAAATATTGTGCTAATGGTAGGTTATTCCCTGGAAGGATCGCGTTACTGGGTTCAACTGTAATATCTCGGCAAGGACCGCTATATCTCCAGAACTTATGTGTAATGCTAAATATGCAAGAGTTCGCGTTACAGGCTCCGACTATAACGTATCGGCAAGAACCGCTACATCTCAATGAGTGAGAGTTCTCACACCGGAAGTTGGATAAGAACAAATATGATAGGAAAACTAATAATCTTAAGATTTAGAACATAGGAACTCTTACTAGTAAATCAACGGAGGTAGTAGATACGATGATTAGGAGAAAAATTAGTATTTTGTGTATATAAAAAATAAAATGAGTAGGCGAGAAGGCAAAACTGATAGAGAACTCAGATTTTCAATTATGGTACATAAGAAAAAATAAACTAAGAAATAGAGTGGGTATTTTTATAGGAGTTCGCTAAAGGATGAAGTTGTAGTAGTAGTTAAAAAAGGAGATAGCATTATAGCCTTTAAGATAATAGTGGCGAAAGAAATTATGAACATAATTAGCATATATGCACCGCAGGTAGGATTAGATGAAGCTACTAAATCAATATTTTGGTACAACTTAGATAAAATATTATAAAACATTCTGCCAAATAAAATGATTTTAATAGGAGGTGATCTAAATGAAAATATTGGAGTAAAAAATAAGGAATATGAAAGGGTACATAGCAGTTATAGGTTTAGAACAAGAAATAAGGAAAGGAAAACTATATTAGCTTTTGCGATAGCATATGACCTTATATTAGCTATATTTTGTCACGTTCAAAAGTGGAAATAATAAATCATAAATTGACTTTCTTATGCTTAGGAAGAAAGATAGAAAGATTTGTAAAGATTGTAAAATCATTCCTAGAGAAAGCTTAACTACCCAACATAGGTTAGTAGTGTTGGATATATGCCTCAAACATAGTATCAATAGAAAGAAAATATATACGACTCTTAGAATTTAGTGGTGGAAGTTAAAGGATGGAAAGCAAAATATATTTAAGAAGAAGATAGGAGTACAAGCATTAGGTAAAATATACAGTGATTCTAATACGATATGGCATAAGATGGTATCAAAGTTTAAAATAATCGCTAAAAGTAGAGTTAAAAGGATATGCACCAATAAGTAAGAAATCTTAGTGGTGGAATGAGAAAATACAAGAGAATGTGAAGGAAAAATGAATAGCTTATAAGAAATTATATATTTGTAAAAACGAGAAAAATTTAAAAAATATACACTAGCCAAGAAAGAAGGTAATGGAGTAGTGAAAGAAGCAAAGAATGAAACTTTTGAACGATTATATCAAAAATTAGATACAAAAGAAGGGGAGAGAGATATTTATAGAATAACTAAAGTGAAAAAAGGAAGACAGGAGATCTTATCCAAATAAAATATATTAAAGATAAATGTAACATGGTACTAGTAAACGATGGCGAAATAAAAGAGCGGTGGAAGAGATATTTTCATTAACTTTTTAATGACTGTTTAGATGACCAACTTAACTTAAGTAATTTAAATAGGTCAAATGAGCATAGAAATTTAAATTTTTATCGTAGAATTCAAACTTCAGATGTAGAACAAGCTTTAAATGGGGTGCACAATGGAAAAGTCGTTGGACCAAATATTCCAATAGAGGCAAGGAAGTGTCTAGAAAAACAAGGTATTGAATGTCTTACAAAATTATTTAACATGATATTGAAAACGGAAAAAATATATGATTAATTACAGATAAGTACTCTAGTAATAAAATTGTGCAAACTATAGGAGTATTAAACTAATAAGTCAAACTATAAAACTTTGGGAAAAATAATAAAAAAATATTAAAGAAGGAGACAATAATAAAAAAAATATTAAAGAAGGAGACCACGGTGATTGAAAATCAATTTGGGTTTATGCCTGGAAAATTAACAATAGAAGCTATACATCTTCTTAGATAATTAATTGAAAACTATCGGGAGCAAAAATAAGATCTACACATGATATTCATTGACTTAGAAAAAACTTATTATATGAAGAATTTTAGAAAAGAGAAATGTTAGCATAACATATATTAACTAATTAAGGATATGTATGAAAATGTAACGACTAGAGTAAATACTTCAAGCAGAGTAACTGAAATATTTTCAATAAAGATAGGGTTACATCAAGGATCAGCTCTAAGTCTTTATCTTTTTACAGTAATTATGGACGAACTTACACACATTCAAGACATAGTACCATGGTATATGTTGTTTGCAGATGATATTGTTTTGGTAGATGAAACACGTGAAGGAGTAAATGCTAAACTAGAATCTTGACGGAAAACACTAGAATGAAAAGGTTTTAAACTTAATAGAATAAAGACAGAATATATGGAAGTTAAATTTAACAATATTAAACATAATGAGACAATTATTAGATAGGAGATGATGAGTTACTCAGAACTGAAAGCTTTAGATATTTAAGATCATTTTTTGCAAAATGATGGAGGGATTGAGAGAGATATTTTATATAAAATAAAAGTAGAATGGTTGAAACGGAGAAAAACGTCGGGTGTTTTATGTGACCGTAAATTACCTCTAAAACTTAAAGGAAAATTTTACAAAACCACAGTTAGACCTATTATGTTATATGGAGCTGAATGTTGGACTATAATTCGAGCACATGAGTAGAAGATGAGAGTTGCAGAGATGAGCATGTTAAGATGGATGTATGGACAGAATAAGAAATGAGAGCATTAGAGAGAAAGTCAGAGTTGCATTTATTGATGGAAAACTCCGAGAGACGCGTTTAAGATGGTACGAGTATGTACTTAGACGACCAATAAATACTCAAGTTAGGCAATATGACAAATACGCATATCAAACCAAAAATACTTGGTTAGCAAAAAATAAAATAAAATAAAATTTATTTAAGTATAGATAATAATATAGTAAGAGATAGAGCTCAATAGCGTAAAAGGATCCATATAGCCGACCTCATCTAGTGGGATAAAACTTAGTTGTTGTTGTTTATTAATAATGAAACAATAGTATATGTCCATTAATCAAATCAACCATAATGATTACTAAGTAATATAAAAAGTATTAATTATTTATCTAAAATTATAACAGAATTATGATTATATTTTTTATTTAAAACAAAAATTATATAACTTATAATAATTAGTAGAAGTAGAATTCTACGCTAACCACAATTATAAATACTAATATAAAATAAAAATCATGAAATTTATTAAAGCTTTATCCTATCATTATTAATAATTTATCTTTATTTATATTAACTTTATTCTGCCTATCCAATAACTGCACTCGCTCCTATAACACATTATTAATATCTATTAATTGGATTCAACCATATAAAACTGATTAATATCATATTAATTAATTACAACCACATTTCACCTATTCCATGACACTCCAAATGAACTCCTCACCAAGACTCGCTTCTCTTCCAGCTGCAAAATGATGAAGCTCCTCGCCGCCATTTTTCGTCACTGCTCCTCACAACTTGGCACACCTACCATGGCCACTACTCTCCCATGATCTAAACTTGCACAAGATGAATCTCTATTACCCCCTCATTATGGACCGACACCATAAAATATTGGCACCAAGCTACTAGGTGAGACACTAAGCAATACCAATCAGCAAGAGAGATACAACTACAAAATGCCCATGTAGACATCATATCATTTTTTATTGACGGGCCAAATGGAAAGTTTAGCCCATGCCAACCAAAAAGTATGAGATTTGAATTTAATTAGATGAACAATCAAATAAGTGCAAAATCACAAATCTAAGTAGTAGTAAACATTCATTCCATTGTTCTTTGTCTCCAACAACATTTTACTTTTTGATGTATCCATGCTGGAACTTCCCAACTATTTTTTTAGATTGTGACCCTGGTGCAAAAACCTTGAGTTAGTAGCATTAGCATATCTGAAAGTTATTAAATATCTATAAAATGTTAGTATTACTAAGAAAATAATCTATGATTGATTGGGTTGGATTGGTAGACTTAAAGAACTGTGTTTTAGATTTCCATAATAGGTAAACAAAGGAAATTGGTTAGAAGTACAAACATATTCATAGAATATCAGATATCCAAATTAGATAAGATGCATTAGGATAGGTAAGATGTCTAAGATAAATCTTTTGAAATATATAGAGGATTCAAATGCTCTTGTAACTTGCCCCAAGAAATTCTTAATGGTAAAATAGGTAATCCCCAGAAACTGAGCCATTGCTAATACACATAAAAAAATAATAGAAACCAAAAAAAAACTTAACAGATGAAAAGATGACAGAAACAGATTGATCATTATTGAATAGTTATCGAATTTCAAAGAATCACCTTTGATAAAACATAGTTAAGAAAACTTTTGATAGTTACAGAAAAAGGAGAAGAAACTTACTCAAACAAAAATTTCACATAGTTAATGACATAGCTGGTCAACGGGTGGACAGTTCCATCAGCAATAAATGTTTTTGAAGCATCCTTCTCAACAGCATCCTCAAAATCACCAAATGTCTCTTGTGCTGTTTGTGCTAAGTGCCTTGTCAAGGTAAATGCAGAATCCCGCATCTCAGAGCAAGCCTTCCCCTCAAATATTGATTCAATCTGATCATAGCAAATATAATTTGTTACATAATCATATATTAACACAATAAAATATCCAGTCACTAAATCCTAGCAAAAAAACATGCGGGAATGATGTAGAAAAAGTATGTAGAATAAATATTGCAATGGAAGGCTAAGTGATGCAATTTTAAGTCTAATTTGCTTTTTGTTTATGGAATTAATTGATAAGGAAACAGGAAGCCATTCTTGGGGAATGGAAAGAGAAGCATAGAATAGTGAATTAGATTTAATTATTTGTTTATCTATCCAGCTATTTTGAGGAAGGGGAAGGCAAAAATCTTGCCCTCCATATGTACTCACATATAGCGTAAGAGACATAAAGATATAGTAAAGGTACATGAAATAGACCAAAATATCCCTACAATTAAAAAATAGATTTGACATTAGATCAATTTGATCGAAACAGAATAAGTATTCCTATAATGACAAGAATTTCATTGTGAAAGACAAACAAACAAAAAAGTGCCCTAACTTATAGGTTATTATACCTCTGGTTGAAGTTCATGCATTACTTCATACATGTCTAGCAGCACAAACAACTTTTCTGGTGACCGTTTGCTTTTAGCAATTGCCTCTCCAAAACTTAGTAGCACCATCATGCTGTTTGCGGTTATTTCAGAAAAACATTGGTCCTTAACAGAGCCAATGCCTTCAAAGATCTGGTTGCATAATTCTCGTTCCCAAGCAAAGAGAAGTTTCACCTATTTTAAGCAGTGTCAAGAATTGGATAACCAGAAAAGAAAATCAAATAACTTAGCTGTTTCTTCATAAATCCTTACAGCAATCCTCATGTGGTGAATCCAATTTCCAATTTTTGTTTCAAGAGACTCCCAGGGAAGTTTTTGCACCTCATCTCTACTGAGTTTCTCAACTCCCAGGCTTGAAAGACTCTTCTCTAAAGTTGAAGAGCGAACTTCCCTATACGATAAAAAACACAATAAAAGGAAGCATAAAGAACCCTAATGGGCAAAAAAATTAAAAATGTACATTGGCTGATGCCTATGTTACAAAAGTCATATTCTGATGTTTGATTAGGAGTTATTAGAGGATTAAAAGAGATAATTGTGGGTTATTTGCAGGAATTAAGATTACTTAGAGGTGAATCAAAATACTTTAATGCTTGCTCAATCGAATTTGGATACAACTAGGCAATTAGAGAAGCTAATTGAAGGTTGTATCAGGTCATGATTAATTTGCGTCAGAAACAGTATCCATTCGAACTCAAATTGGATGAGTTTTGGTTGAACCATGGTTTAAAGTGTTGTGCCGAGATGATCGAAATGGGCGAAATATCTCGTTCCACTCGGCGACCAACACTGGCACGACCCCGGCACCAGACTCACAACAGCTACAACGTGTTGCACGACCCCGTGGCCACAGCGGTGGGGTCGGCACGACCCCGGCACCAGACCCACGACAGTTGTGATGTGTTGCAAGACCCTGTGGCCACAGTGAAGGGGTCGATCGACCTCACAACAGCAGCAGAGGGATCGCACGACCACCGTGGTCGCCCCGGAGGAGTCACGTGATCCTTGCGGCCATGGCTGAGGGGTCGCGCAACCCCGCGCTACCGAAGTAGCGTGAGCTCGCGAGTGGTATTGGATTTTGTTTTTTTTAATTAAACTTAGGTTAATTATTTTAACTAACTCCTAGTTATGATGGAGATAATTTAAATAGGCTTTATTAAACCCTCATAAAATTTTTATTTATTTATTATTTATTTTCATATCTTTTCCTTTTTTAAAGATTATTTTTTATATTGTTTATTTTTTAAATACTTATGTCAAATATTTTATTTTTTAATTAATATATTTTATATTTAAAAAACACCAAAATTATATTGGCACGACACGATACGGTACCGAAACTGTATCGTTTCGGTCCAGGACCGAAACCTCGGCACAGGTCAAAATTTTAAATCTTGGGTTGAACCAATGTTAAACTAATCTGAACCAGTTAGGTTTGGTGTGTTTATAAAAACCATCCCCTCATCCTCTTTTCTCCACTTGAGCACCCTCAACTTTCCCTTTCCTCACTCATGAGTGTTCCTCTCCCTCTTCCTCTCCCTCTTTCCCCCTTTCTTTCTTCTCATGTGTGGCATAACTCACTACCATCTTTTCTCCTCTTTGCATGAGCAATAGCAATCCTAGGCCTTACGCCTAGCCTCCTCTTGTGTTGAAGCTTCACGGATATGTGAGTATTGTTATATTTATATCAGGAGCTATATTCATGTGAGTTTACCTTAACCCTCGTTAGCAAGACATGTCATCCAGTTAGGGGTGAGCAAAAGATCAGTTAACCCGAATTAACCGACCAAATTTGAAAATTCAATTCGATTAATATGGAAATTCAATTTTTGAATATATATATAAAGTTTTTTTATTATTCGATTCCGTTTCAATTTTAATATCCACAAATCGATTAAATTGAAACATCATTCATGGACTGCTATTGTAAGCGTTGACAGATGATTCGCCTATCCAATGATGTCATCATCAGTTAATTTGGTAACCAACTGAATTAACCGATTTTATATCTGTTCAGTTTGTTCGGGTTTGATGACAAAGTTTGGTCAGTTCGGTTTGTTAAAAAAAAATTGGCTTAATTGGTTTTGGTTTGCTCGGTTCAGTCAGTTCGGTTTTGAACCAATTGCTCACCCCTACATGAAGGGGCGAGGGAGCAATTCTTTCTGCTGCAGCGGTTTATATGGTACTGTTTCAGTGAATTGCAACATGTAAAGAGGTAGGTGCAGCTCTCTTTCCCTTGAAATGGGTGGAATTATAAAAAGGTAGCCTAAAGAGTATGCTGGATTAATTGTGCGTAGCAGCATAAGGGGTCCATCAATTCAATACCATAAAATGACTTAGTGGTTATATTAACCCTAATTGTGTAATGGATGAATCAATGTCGGTGTTTTGGCACCCTTATCATTCTTGTAAGTTATGAGTTGAGAATACTTGATGATAGAGGATGGTTAGTGAGAGATTACTGCATCTAAATGGTTAAATTTTAAGAGTGATTGGTTGAGCTAAAATGGGTAGATTTGGGTGATAGTTGATGTGATACTAGAAAGCTTGGCAGGTGGGACAGTAAGAGTTCTTGATCTAGGGGTTGTATCTTGGAGGTTGAGTTGCAAGTTTGGTTTGGGTTGGAGATTGCTTGATGCGGATAGAATTGAGTTCAGTGTGCCGATTCTTGTAGAGAACCTCGAGTTACCTTGTTGGCTCTTTTACTTGTCTTTCTCATATTATCTAGTTGACTTCCGAAGGTTTCCTTTGATCATATCAACTATTAGACATGCACATTGTTTTTCACTTATCTTACTCATATTACCTAGTTGACATGTAAATCATACACATGCAAAACTTATATGTCGTCTTACATGAAGATCTAATCTGATGATATTATTCATGTGGTTTTAATATTTAGTAATGAAGGATAATTTAATTATTCTTACTGTGTAACATGATATTTGTTCCTTATTGTTGTTCGAGTAGGTACAGATTAAGGATGGTAGAGAACTAGATTCCTTATTGTAGGTTAGGGCATGATCAAATTAAGGCATAACATAGTATATCATTGGATGGATGATTTGTAGATGAGGAATCACTTGTGAGGAAAAGATACCTGTGCATGATGACTCTTTTTGTGGATAAGACCTTTGGCTTATTAGATGATATAGGCCATGGCAATTATATTGATTTTTCTCTCTTAGATTGTACATTGGCTGCATCAGCAAGAATGGCCTTGATCTACATTTGGTAGTCACAACCACATGGGGCATGCAGGTGGTGTCACTGTCTTAGTATGGCGGAGCGCAAAGGGTAATATCCATAACTGGGTCCAATTATGCTTGTTTAATTGCAATTCTAGTTGTGAGCAGTTTAATGATAAATTGCAGTGCAGTATTTTCTCATGATGTAGATTGCAATACATACATTTAGTTTATTGTTTTGCAATTATACATTGTTTTTGTTGGTCCCACGATGCCACTTGTCCTACTCAGTTTCCTTGATGACTTTCCTCTTGCTACTTTAGGGCAATGAAAAGCGGTTATAGATCTTTGGTTGGGTGGGTGGGTTGGGAGGTTTTGTGGTTGTTTTTTGCTAGCAGGATTGCTCTGAGACACTTGCATGGTTTTGTAAGATTTTGAGCTTACATAGTTGAAAAATATATATCAGTTTTGATATTAGTGTTTCTCTCAATTTATGTTTCCAATCTGTAAAAACTTATTTATATACAATTTGAGTTTTCAAAGTGTGATTTAGTAATTGCGGTTCAGAATATTAGTGTTTGTGATTTGTATTCTTGTTATTTGGTTGTTTCGGGCTTCACAAGTGCCCAAAAGATTCTTATGTGGACTCATGGATTCCATGCCATGCCAATGACCTTTGAAATCCACTTGAGGTGTGACATGAAGAGTGTTCCACACCTCAGTGGACAAAAGATTTATATACTCATATTGCATGTATCCTTTGGTGAATACTGTCAGGTAGGAACATCTAAATGCCCTCATTGTCATCTGTCAACATTGTCCAATAAGAAAGAAAAGACGATGAAAATATTTTTAAAAAAAAATGCTTGAACCATACCTGTATATCTTAAGGCATTGTTGTTGTCGTCCAGCTTGAACTAACTGTTGAGCTAACTTATGCAGAAGAGGTAAAATCCTTGGAGGAATAAGTTTAGGAGGTGTCAATGCAGAAGGCTCAGAGCTTTTGACTTGGTTTTCAGAGTGATTGGAAACACTTTCACTCTGCTGGTCAAGTGATCCTGACAATGGCTGTGATATCTCCGGAAGAGATCCAAAGAGACTGTCAGGAGGGACCGGCTTACTGAAACCAGATACAAAAAGAACATTACAAAGGTATGTGAAAAGCAAGAAGAACCTTTTAGATATCATGAAGCATATTTAATAATATAGAAATATGCTGGCAGCTTAGCCTCCACAAAAGTAAATCATATCAGAAGACTTAAATATGTTATTGACACAACAAAAAAGACAGGCAATGAAAGATGAAGTCACGCTGCATGAAAATTTTGAGTAATCAAATATAAATTATTTATAATTTCTTGGAGAGTAAAAAGTTGTATATCCTACGTCAAACCTTGACATGAAATTTCTGACAAATGAAAACTGCTAAAAGAGGATACTTTAGTCAGATAGTAGGTTAATACACGAACTAACTTGAAAACAGGAAGTTCAAGAGTATAATTTGTGGATTACAGTACAACAGAAAACATGAGACCTACTTGATATATTCAAAATTCCTAGCTCATTTTAGTCTTGTGTTCTAAATAGATTACCTCATTTACTTAAATGCATTCCTTGTAGAATGTTAATTGTAGGTCTTCAAATAGTATTTTTGCTGCCTTAATCTAATGAACCATGGATGTCATTTGTAGCTTGTTTAAAGATGCTTTTTTTTTTCTCTTTCACAGGGAAAAAAGAACTGCATCTACAACCATGTCAAAATTTAAAGTTAGGAGTAGTAAATTGTGGTCTTTGTGAACATTTTATATAAAAAAGGAAAGTGATGCGACACCAAATTTGAAACCTTTGATACCTATCTTACATATAGAAACAAGTAGCAATGCAGGTATGAGGCTAATAACCATTCATTTTAAATTTGAAATGACAGATTGGATTGGAGCCAAGTAATGGCAACATCTTGTACCATATCCGGATGGACACCACACAAATTCTACTGTTACAGAGTGCTATAACACATCACTCTAGCACGATATGCAATTGCAAACAATAGGTTATAGCAGGTTGGCGGCAACCTATCAACACTTATTACTACACATGTGCTTGTTGCAACCTATAGTGTAAATTTTGTAAGAGACAAATAGGCATATGAATATGCAATGTTCTATATTACTTGAACTAGGCTCAAGTACGAGTATTCTACACAAGTGTGTATCTAGTCAGTGACATGTCAGTTTGTAAATTTTTTTACAGATGATAAATAGGAGTATCATGGGTCAACTATGAGTGTGGATGTCTTGCTCAAGGTGTGGTGTTTGAAATGGGTGCAAAGGGGAAAATGAAGATTGCAAGTATCTGAATCAATGGCTATTACAATTGAAAAAACAAGTTGAATGCATGTTGCAACTGGGAACATTGCTGCCTAAAAGAATGATGAATTCCAGTGTCAACAAAACTTGCATGTGATAGTAGATTTTTTATTTTTTATAATTTCTACATCAACTGATTCAATCATTTTAAGTCATAATATGCAATAGCAAAAATAAATATCTAACAGCATATCAAGAAGTACAAAACCCTAAAGAAACAGATGTTGGAAATGCAAAATTAGATAGAATCATTGTAGACTAAAGTGCAATTAACTCAATATCCATCCAAAAAATTAAAACAAAGTGAAGCTATATCATGTTGAAACAAACCTATGAGTAGTTAGGAGTGAACGAAATTCATCCTCAAGTCTTGTTACTGCCTTCAAAAGAGTATTGTTAGCTTGGTTGACCACACCATCATTGTTTCTTAGACTTTTATTTGAGCTAAAAAACCGTGAGATGCTTCTAAGCTGATCAATTGCTGTGAGATAACTTTCAAGATCATCACGTGGTCCCCTTGACAATTTGAGCTCTGCCTATGCATTCAAAAAAGAACTAGATTTAACATGAATGATCAGAATATGCACAAGCACAAACTAATCCAATCACATTTTCAGATTAAATTTTCAGATTTCTTTCCTTCATCCGTTTTGCCCACAGAATAATAATTATTATTATTATAATAAAGCATTTCTGAAGTTGAAAACAATGGACTTCAACAATGAACTTACTACCACCTACAAGCATTATGCGTGAGAAGAAGAATTTGAAAATAAAAAACTCGAGCTTGATCAAATATTTATATATATAACGTGTCTTTTGACAAACAAAAACAAAAAAATGGGGAAAGTAGGGGCAACCTCTCGCATGCGTTCGAAGTATCCAAGTATAATGTCCGCTGATTTGAGGGTCTTGTCGATGTTCCCGTGAGCCATACGAATAGCATAGGTGCGCACCTGAATCACAAGCGACAGCAGATAACTAAAGCGAGGTTCCCCGAAACCCTAAACCAAAACCAAACTGTAATTCAAGGAAGATCCACTCCGAAAACTCTAACGACAGCGAGATCCATCGACGGGTAAGGAGGACGAGGATTCGTACCTGTGTGGGGCGCATGGCGGCTTCGAGGGCGGAGAGGCGGTGGTCGAAGGATCCGAGCATGGAGACCATGCGGTCGGTGTTGGTGCGGCTCTTGTGGAGGGAGTCGCGGAGAAAGGCCGCCCGCTCCGTCAGGCCGTCGCTCACCCCCATCGCCGATCGTTCGTCGGGCGGATGAATCGACCTCCGGCCCAGCAGCCTCCCCTTCCGTCGGCCTTTTCTCCCCAATCGTAAGACTCGATCGGAGGCGGAACAGAGGAAGAGTGAAAGGGACTAGCAGAGGCAGCAGATGACTAGGGAAGGGATCGGACTCGAAGGGAAAAGAAAGGACCGGAGTGGTTACGGCTCCAGGTTGGACGGTCAAGGAGGAAAAGTAACGGAACGCGTTGTTGGGTTGGGTCCCACCGGTCGGAGTAACGGTGTTCCGGTTGCTAGCTGAGGAAGGAACAGTAGGAATTAGTCCAAGAACTCAACGGCCTGATTAAATATTAAAAAATTATTCAAAATTAATAATTGATTTTATTAATACGAAATTTGCACTAAAATTTTGCATCAAATTGAATAATAATGTAGATCAGAACTAAATAATTTGATTTTAAAAGTATAATTAATTTGAAATTGAATTAAAGAGTGACTTTAGGCAAGGTTTTTATTCTTATTTAAGGAGCCTATGTTAGTCATTCTAAGTATTTGCCTTGTGTCAAGTTTAACTAGTGCCAATTATTTTGGAGATGTCGTATGAGTTAGGAGTTCTAGATTGATGGGGTTGAGTTAAAGCCAATATCGAATTGTTAGATGCTTTTGAAAGGTAGTTTAGGCGTTAAATTGAACTATTTTGCCACTTCTTTAAGATGGCTCCATCTAAGTTTTATATTGGTTGACTTGTCATTTGGTGTTTTTTTTCCTTAGTTGACCTAAGAAATTCAAATATTGAATATTTATTAAAACAATTCATACTTATTGGGTGATATTTTCTATCAATAATGGTTTCCTAGGATTTAGATTGACTTAGCCTATTTTACGATCGACTCAATTATAGAGATAAGATTGATATTTGAATTGTATTTGCTTGTAGTTCACAATATAAATGACCTAGAGGATCACTATCATTACAATCTTGAGTCTCATACATTCTTGAGCATTTTCTTGAATAAATTTGATCATCTAGGCGACTGTTTGTGAGACTATTATTTCATAATACACGCACTAGGCAATGAATTTATTGCATTTAACTTGTGTTGCTAACATGTTCATCAAATGTAAAGAGACTTAGAATAGTACAATAGGAGCTAGAAGAGCTCGTTGACTCAACGTAATCGTCTTGTTTGGTTGTAGATATTTTGATTGTTTGATGGCCTAATGAGATATGAACTCAAGAAGGCGAGAGGAGAAGCATGACGCTTGGAGAAGCTTAAAGAGATTGGTGCATCCAAAGCATTAAGAGCCTGTATATGCAAGGTATACTTGGGACAACGGGAAGGAGGTGGACTCATAAGAAGTGAGGGATGACATGATGAATTTGATAGATTGAGGGTTTGATACGAGGTGAACTCAAGGGCATGCAATAAATAACATTGGCAAAGGTTGAAGGTCTAATGCATATGAGTTATGATAGATTAAAGGTGATACAATCTTGGGATCAAAGCCGGCCCTGGGCCAAGGCTACCAAGGCTCATATATATATATATATATATATATATATATATATATATATATATATATATATATATATATATATATATATATATATATATATATATATAACCTCATTTCTCTCCTTTTTTATTTTTCCCATACACAACCTTCCCTCTTCCCTTCTTTCTCCTATTTTCCCAACCAATTGCCCTAGTTTTTCTTCTCCTTCTGGCCACCATAGTAGCCACTTTCTCCTATTTTGTGCTCTCCTTGTGCTGCTACATGAGCCACTGGAGCGCATAGAAGCTAACTAAGGTTGTTAATGCTAATGAAAAAAGGTAAAGTTTTCTCCTTCTCTCATTCGCAGTAGTAATTTTCCTCATCCTCTTCTTTTCCGCTGGTCAAGCATAGCAAGGAATAATTGCCTTCTTTTCTTGGACTTTATTTCTGCAATTGTAGACCTATCCTCTTCTTTTTTGCTCCTTGTTTTCTAGGATTTTTGTTTGCCCCATAAGACCAACTTTGTGTTGCCTTTTCTTATTGGTTTTTTTGGGTGTCATGGTCGAGCTCATTGGAGCTAGTTGAGGATTTCAAACAAATAACAATAAAAAATTTCCTTCTTCCTCTTCTCTTCTTTTGCCAGAATAGCAACATCTTCCCTTTATTTTCCTAATCCTAGCGATCAACCCTTCATGAGCACTCATTTTTCCCCCTTTATCCAACAATAACAATAAAAGGAGTAAGTTTTTATTTATTTCAGGCAATATTAACCTTGGATATCTCCTACATAGGAAATTTTATTTCGTTAATCGATGAAGAGTTGATGTACTTGTCTTTAATTCCACAAATAAGGTCCTAAACAATTGAATTATTGTGTTTTTTTTATAAACTTGCAGGATATCTGTGTAAGGTCTTATATAAATGAATTTTGAATCGAAAAAAAATTCTTTATACCAAGTTTTATTATTTTTTGCTTGTTTATTGTATTTTTTCATAATTTTATCATCATGAAACAACTCTCTCATATCAAAAAAAGATAAAAAAGGAAAAAAAGAAAAAAGGAGAAGAGATAACCTAAAACTTAGGAGGTTCATTAAATAAATATTTTAGTAAAGAATCACATGACACAACAGAAAGCTTAGTTTAGATTTTAACTAATGAATCAAATGCAAATGAAGATTTTGTTGATAACAAGAATGATGAAATGAAGAATTTGTGAGAAGCGAAAGTGATGAGAATGAGAAATTTGTAAAAAATGAGAACGAAGAGAATACAGATTTTAATGATTTAGATATATTTGAAATTGATAAAACTAAAGATATTGATAATTGTTGTGATGATAAGCATACAATATCAATGTTCAACACCTAGATATGATTTGAATATATTTGATCCAAGAGTTTGGGATAATCTTGATATAAAAATGAGATATTTATTTGTGGAAAGATGCCCTAAAAGAGAAGATATTCTCAAGTTTCCATTAGATAAAAAATCTTGACACTTTTCTTATACTTACTATGTTCAAATGTTACCAAATGGTGAGACTCGTGATCAATTATGGTTAGTGTACTTGAAGGAAATCAACAAAGTATTTTGTATTTATTGTAAATTGTTTAAAGTAATACACATCAAAAGTAATTTAGTAAGGGAAGGAGTTAATCATAGGAAACATTTATGTGACAAGCTTAAACAACATGAAAATAGTGTTGAACACCTCACTAATCTGAGAGTTTTTGTTGAACTATAAATGAGATTAAAGAAAAAATTGACAATTGACAAGGAAATGCAAGAACAAATTAAAAAGGATACAAAACATTGGAAACATGTTATGCTAAGAATAATTGTTGTTGTCAAACATTTTGCTATACATTTTTTTAGTTAACACCAGGTATCCAAGCCTTTGGCTTGACTAATCTTGGGGGTGGCCGGCTTAGCCCAATGGAAGTTTTCCACCGACCACCTAGGTAAATTGAGAAAATACATATGAAGGTTCATCCTAACAGCCGGCATCCTCGGGTCCGCTATCCATTAAGAAGAAAATCCTCCATAATATGTCATAGTTGAGTTTCAAACTCTAGATGCTTGGTCTATCACTAGAGGGCCTAACCATGGCACCCTTCCCCTGGGGCAAATTATTTAGGTATACCTGATGTGGTGTGTGCTTAACACATTTCATAAAATATGCATCAGAAGTAAAAATACGATAATAAAACCATTTTATTACAACACACATATTGTAGGACCGTTGGGCCGGCTAGGAGGGGGTTGTTGGATATCCTGCTAACACAAAAAGGAAAACAAACCCTCCTCGAACTCTTTAGGCTAACACTTGCATAATTAAGTTAAGCAGATAAATTAAAAGCATAAAGAAAAGCGAGGCACAAAAGATTTACTTGGTTACAACCGATGTGGTTGTTAATCCAAGGAAGATTAAGCTCAATAAAACTCCTTCAGGCGGAGAAGCCTCGTACAGCGTTGAAGTGCAGAAAACAGAAGTTTAGACTAAAAAAGAGTGTGCAAGCACTGGATTTACAATCAGTGAATTCTATCTAAGCTTCTAGACCAAGGCTATATTTATAGTCTTGGTTCGGGCGCCTGGAAGGGTTCCGAGCGCCCTGGGGGGGATAAATTTCATCCCCCAACGGTCGGATCGAGTCAAAACTCGATCCTGTTGAAAAGTCGATTCCGGGCGCCCGGAAGGGTTCCGGGCGCCCAGAGCCCTAAGGTCAACATAAGTTGACTTTTCGACTCCGGTTCAGCTCGTCTCGATCCAGCTCATCTCGGTCCAGTAGCTCCGTTTGCTTGGGTGATCTCGGCCCGAATAGGGCTCACCCGAACCCATGTTCGGCCTTCTCGAGCGTGCTTCCTCCGCTTAGTCCTCAATTGCCGCGTGTTCCTTCTCGTCCACCAGCGTACTCATCCGCAGTCTTCGTCCCTCAGTCGCACCCCGTGCCGACCTTCGCGCTAGCTGCGTCTCTTGCTCCCTGAGCAATCTTCCGCTCCGGCTTTCGTCCCTCGGAACCACCGTGCGCGCTTCCTTCTCGTCCGCCGGTGTACTCTTCCGCAGCTCCTCGTCCCTCGGACGCACAACGTGCCGTCCTTCTCGCTAGCTGCGTCTTCCGCTCGAGTACCTGTGCTCCTAAGCTCCTGCACACTTAGACACAAGGTTAGAAACAACGCAGGACCTAACTTAACTTGTTGATTACACCAAAATAACCTTGGGGTTCCAACACATATCACACACATGCAGAATATAACTTATGCAGACATACTCATAAAATGAAAACTTAAGAATAACAATTATTCTAGGCATACCTTACGGATGATGTGTAAAGGAAAGGACATCAACTTAAATGACACCCACAAACCTTGTCTCTATTTGTATCTAGGCTAAGTTCTTCAAGACAACTCCAATGAGTAACAAGGTTCGTCTCCGATTGGTACTAGCCAAGTGTGGAGGCAATGCGATCTAAGAGAAGGAAGAAGAAGCAAAAGATTGAGGAAGAAAATTCTCTTCCTCTTACTTGTGGTGGGTGGCGATAGAGAGAGGGGAGGAGAGAGAGAGACTAGGTTTCCAAAAACCTAAACTCATATATAACAAATTCCTATAATTTTCTCTCTACCCAATATATATATATATATATATATATATAAACCCAAACCTGACCCAAATTCCTTAACCAAAATTTGGCTTATTAACCTCTTGGTTTGGTTCACAATCAAACCAACTTGGTTTAAACCAAACTAATTTTTATTAAACCAAACCAATTTAGTTCATTACTTAACCAAATAGGGTCTAACTCTTCTATAAGAGATGTGGTTCATTTACACTTCCATTCTAACAAAATATCTTTCATATTTACCTTTTCTCTAGTCCAACCAAACATCTTATCTCTTGATCTAAAATTCAAGTTTTCAAACTTGTTTTATGTCTTTTAAATACTCGTAGTGCGTGCGATTCAATAGGTTTCAGGTTTATCTTGATCATCCATAATTAACTATTTAATTATGGATTGATCATGAGTGTCATCTAATAGTACATCATAGTTGATTCCAAAACTAGTTCTGAACCCTTTAGCACATGGTTTAGCATATAGTTTAGCACATGTTTTGTTCCTTTCACTCATCTTGTACCCACTTAGTTTAGCACATGGTCTATGTGTCAATCTCCACTAGACTGACTACGTCACACCTGTAACACCCATTAAGCTTTTAAGATAAAATAAGAGAATGATGAATTTGCCTTAGAAAAATATTAGTAGAATGTTGAACCAAAAAGAAATAAAAAGAAATAAAAATAGGGAGTTGCCAAGGATTGAACCTTGAATCTCTCATGATGTAAATGATAGGATTAATGGGTAATAACCAGTTGGGATAGGAATAATATATTGATAGCAAAGGAGGGAAACTCATGATAAGGATGAGAGTAAAAGCTAGCCAAAAGAAAACAAGAAAAGAACAAGAGAAAGGCAACTTGCCTTCCTTCTTTTCTCTCCCTCTTCCTCTTCTTTGCCGTGACTTAAAGAGGGGAATTAAGGGGATTCATTCCCCCTTGTTTCATCATGAATGATGAGAACAAATAAATAAATAAAATAAATATAAAAATGAAAAAAAAAAGGGCTAAGGGAGAAGGAAAGCAAAAACCAATTTTGCTACCTCTTCCCCCTTAACATAAAAGGGAGTATGTGAAGAGAAGATTTGATTTTTCACTCATTTCTCTCATTCTCCCCTCTCCATCACCGAGAACCTCAGCCCCCTCTCCTCCATTTTCGGCCCCCAAAACAAAGTTCCTCCTAGGATACAAGTAAGGCTACCAAGGGAAAACAAAGGAGGAGAACAAGAAGAAGAAACCTTTTCTTCCATCACCACACTTTAGAACCCCAAGCGAAAAGGATGTAAGTATCCCCTCACCTATGGTACAAGTAGTTTTGATGTGTTTTTGGATTTTATGAGGATTTTAAAACCTAGAACAAAGTTGTGAAAAATTCGGCCAAAGGAAGGACATGTGATCCTAGGAATGTTTAAAATAAGCCTTGATTCATGATAATTTTTCTATGCTTTGTAAGAAGGTTTTCTCTCATATTTTTATATATATGTAATGTTGGATTAGAGATGTATCTAACCCTAGAGTTTCGGCCAAAAAGGTTTTATAAGGGCTAGGGAATTTATTTGTTTACCTAACTTGCACAAAACCCTCTAAATAAATGGTTAAGGATCCATTATTGTTTTCATACTTGAAGGTTACTTGGAACCAAAAGTATCCCACACACAAGTTTCTGCCAAGGAAGGGTTTAGGGTTAGGAATACTTTGGATTTAAACTCACCATGTTTATATGATAGAATATAGAGTTTCTTAAAGAAGTTGCATGCTTGTATGTTGATAGAAACTCATGAACACCACTCTTAATGTTTCGGCCATGGTAAGGTGGATGACTTAGAATATCTTAAACATATTTTTAACATGCTCAAAACCTCCATGATAATAAGATATGAAAGTTGTTTAATGCTCCCATGCTTAATTAGAGTATAGGAAAATTGGTTGCATGATATATGATAATTATGACCACAAGGGTCCTAGCTTGTTGTGAACCAAACTTATATGTATAGTTCTTTGATATTTTTGCCATAAAACTTGTTTAGGTTTTCCATACTTTAGGCCACCTAAAACCTAGTTTAAAGACTTGGAAGGTTTCGGCCAAACATATGCTATGAGATAAAGAAAGGAAAAACCTAGGAAACCTAAGACACAATTTAAATGTATGCTTATAGTGCTTGACTTTTATGCATGTTATGAAATGTGTTATGACTTTCTATGCTTTTATGCCATTTGAACAAATTCTATGCTTGATGAGGTTCGGCCATGTAGGGTTTAAAGACCTAGAAACCCTAAAATTTAGACCTCATGTGTTAAAGATGCTTCTTATGAAATGGAGATAACATGTTGATTGGGTTCACATGCTTATATATTCAACTATGATTCAAATGGACACCTTAAGGTCTCGACCATGAAGGGATACATGCCCTAGAAACCCTAGAACTTACATTAAACATGCTCATGTCACTCTCCATGAAATATGAAATGTAGAAAGCTAAAAAAAAATTCACATGCTATATGTTGTTAGTGACCTAAATTGATGCTAAGGGAAGTTTCGGCCATGATCACTTGTATGATGCCATTTATGAATTTATACATGATGTTAGAGTAAGTTCACATGCTTGTATGCTTGCTTGAAAACCTAAATGAGTACTTGTAAGTTTCGGCCAAGACATAAATTTAAGGGCTTAAAGAATTTAGGAACTAACTCAATGGTGCTTACCATATCCCTTGAAATGAATGCTATAAATATGGTTAAGGTTTCCATGCTTTATGTCCTTTAGAACCTTGTTTCACACTTGTTAAGATTCGGCCAAATGAGGTTTAAGGACTTGGAGAACTTAGAGTCCAAGTAAACCTTGTTTATGATACTTCCTATGAAAATGATATGTGAATGAATTAGGTTCTACATGCTTGGATATGTTTAAAACCTAAATGGGCACCTAAGAGGGTTTCGGCCATGATAAGAACCCAAAGGATTAGGAAGCTTAGTACCCAAATTAATCATGTTACATTGTTCCTTATGATTGGATGAGTACATGATATACTTTTATGCTTAGACATGTATACTTGTGAGCTATACCAGATGAGAATTTCTACGATATGTTATGAGTTCAAAATATGCATGTTTTATGTTATGATATGTGGGTAAATCTTACATGCTTTGGTGATATGATATGAGATGAAAATATGCATGCTTATGTTATGATATGTGGTTAAATTATGCATGCTTTGATGCTATGTTTAGTGCTTAAATTATGCATGCTTTCATGATATGCTATGTGGTTAAATTATGCATGCTTTGATGCTATGTTTAGTGCTTAAAATATGCATGCTTTCATGATATGCTATGTGGTTAAATTATGCATGCTTGATGATATGCTTTATGCTTAAGATATGCATGTTTTTATGATCCATGCCTAAGTGATGCATATTGTTATGATAGGATGTATGCCTAAGTGATGCATATTGTTATGATATGATGTATGCCTAAGTGATGCATACTTTTATGGTATGATGTATGCCTAAGTGATGCATACCTTCATGACATGATGTATACCTAAGTGATGCATACCTTTATGATATGATGTATGCCTAAGTGATGCATACTTTTATGATATGATGTGTGCCTAAGTGATGCATGCTTTTATGATGTATGATATGTATAAGTATGACATGTACTTTACTTTATATGGCTTGTACCAAGGGTGGGCTCCATAAGCGCCCCGGGGTCGATGGAATAAGACTCGGGCCTCGTTAGGGATGGACTCCTAAGTGCCCCTAGGTCGATGGAGTAAGACTCGGGCCTAGTATGTTTGCCTTGTAGGGTTCAAGACTTGCTACCTTGGACCTACATAGGTTGCGCACAATATGTAAGTGGTACATAGCCGGGATCCCCTTTAAGTTGAGATTATGTTCAAGTATATATGTAAGAAGAAATGGTTTTAAAGATCATGAGACATACACATGTTTTACGGATACATGTTTTACAAAATCATATTGCATATACCTTATGATGATTTATGATATGCCATGGTTAGATATGATTATGTTATGTTCCATGATATGTTCATGTGTAGGATATGCCATGACTCCTTATGATGATATGCCATGATTAGATACGATTATGTTATGCTTCATGCTATGTTTTACGCTATGATATGCCATGACTAGTTATGATTTCTTCATGTTGCATGATATGCTTAAAAGAGTATGTTACATTATGTCATGACTAGTTGAAGTGATGCCATGTTGAGACATTCTTTGATTATACTATGATTTTCGGTTTTAGTGAGTAGGAAAGGAACTTACTGAGCCATGAGTGCTCACAGCTTACTGTCCTTGTACCACAGATAAAGGAAAAAGCTGGATGAGCTAGAGGAGCAGCAGGAGGGGCAAGGAGATGTGTGTGGCAGTGGCTAGGCAACCAAATAAGAACCTGCTTTAAAAACTTTTAAAGAACTACGCTTTGGTATCATGAATTGTAGTACCTTATGTGTGACTTGATGTTATGTTTCTACTAATTTTGATATCATGTTATTGAGGCCATGATAGTGTAGTTCGGTTTTGATGAAAAGAAAACAAAAGAAAATTTTTTATGAAACTAAGAAAATTATTTTAAGTCTTCCGCTGTTATTTGTACATAGAGTATCGTAGCCCCGTCCCTTAGGGTTAGCAGGGAGGGCGGGCGTTACAACACCTAACCCAAGTAATACTTTCTCGTTCTATGGATTCAAATTACTCCTACATGTGTCTAAGATGTTGGTGCGGGAAGCATCCGACGATTAAACCTGGGTTTTGATTATGTCAAAGGGTCCAAAGTTAAGTTGTCTTGTTATCTAACAAGGCTGATTGAGCTTGCAGGAAAAGTCCTAAGTGTTCTTAGGCAAAAGTCCTAAGTGTTCTTAGGCAAAAGTCCTAGTAGATTCTAGGCAAGTGGAAAACCCTAGGAGGTGGTAACCCTAGGTCCTAGGGGATGGTAACCCTAGGTGAGGAAAAGTCCTAGCTGTGGTTAGGCAGGTGGAAAATCCTAGGGGGTGGTGACCCTAGGTCCTGGGGGTGGTGACTCTAGGTCCTGGAGGTGGTAACCCTAGGCGGAAAGTCTTGGCGGTCTGAGCGCTTCGAGTAAAATCCTAGAGTCGAAGACTCTAGATTGAAATCCTGGTAGTCACGGACCGGGTGGAAGTCTAGGTGGGTCATGGAGCGGACATCCAGCATGAATACTGGAAGCATTGGGCGCTGAGCAAAAGTCCAGTCGGTTTGGAAGATCGGTATAGCAACAGGTAACTTCTTCTGAGAGGAGTAGGTGAAGACGCGTTCTCCGTTGAGGGAACAGTAGGCGTCGATTCGACCTAGGGTTTCCAAAGGAAATCCAAAGTCAGAACTGGACAGTCCAAAGACTGTCAAAGTTATTCATTTACATATTATCTGCTATGTGTTAACTCTATTTTGCAGGAAGACTAATGATTCTACAGGTTGATGTTCAACCTGAATCAATCGACCGAACCTAGGGATTTGTTGACTGAACCTCCAAGCAAACATAGCAGAGTTCCAGCGAGTAGACTGGGTTCGACCGAGGGATCAGTCAACCAAACCTCGGGATCGATCGACCGAATCGAGGATAAGCGGTGACGTGGCCGAGCTGAGTTGATCGGGCCAGATATGCTGGGGATCAGTCGATCGAACAGTGGGATCATTCGACCGAATGAAGAAAGTATATCCTGTTGGATCGAGAAGCGCTAGAGGGGGGGGGGTGAATACGCTCGTGGCTATTTCATTTGATTAAAACGTATCGAGTAAAACGCAGCGGAAATTAAACACAAACACACGCTAACACAAGTTGGTTACTTGGTTCGGAGCCTGTGGCGACTCCTACTCCAAGGCCCGCGATCGTTGATCGCTTTCGGTGGGCAACAACTATATTTCATAAAATGATTACAAGCTAAGTACAGAAAAAGCTGTAAATAAATTTTATACCGACAACTAAAATACTAAATCTGAGGCTCTGGGTCGTCGGCGTCGAGTTGTAGCTTTGTCAGGCTGTCTCGTTAGCAGCTGCATGCAGAAAGATTGCTTGGAAGAAGATATCTTGAGCTGCTGGTTGAGATGTCCTTTTATACATTGCTGAAGGCGCCTTAAAGCCCATCTGAGGCACCTCCAACCCGCCGAGTCAGCCGCGTGGATCAGCACTGATCTGGTTGCACCTCATCCACTTGAAGGCTCCTTCAAACCACTCCAAGGCGCCTCCAAGCTCTGGTTCAAGGCGCCTTCAGACTCATTTAAGGTGCCTCCAGCTCTGCTGCACTGACTTCTTCTAGCTTGCACCTGAGGCGCCTCCAAGCTCCATGGAGGCGCCTCGGACACTGTTCATCCGAGGTCAAGTGTGCTCTTTTGTCCCTGCACAATGTGTTAGTCCACAAAATATACATATACCCTGCAAGACAAGGTTAGCACACATAGATATGATAAGAAAGGTGTTTGACAGTCTCTGGACTGTTCGGGTCTGACTTCGGATTTTCAATCGGAAACCCTAGGTCGACCCGACGCCTACTGTTCCCTCTGCGAGGAACACGTCCTCACCTACTCCTCTCAGGAGATTTACCTGTTGCCAGCACGATCCTCTAGATCGACTGGACTTTTGCTCGGCACTCGATGCTTCCGGACTTTCTGCTGAACGCCCGCTCCCCGGCCCGTCCCCCTAGGACTTTTGCCTGAAGCCCTCGACCCGCCAAGACTTTCCGCATAGGGTTACCACCCCTTATGACCTAGGGTTACCACCCCCTAGGGTTTTCCACCTACCTAACTACAGTTAGGACTTTTGCCTAAGCACATTTAGGACTTTCTTGCAAGCTCATTCAAACTGTTAGATCACAAACCAATTTAACTTTGAATCCTTTGCCATTATCAAAACATAGGTTTGATCGTCGGATGCTTCCAGCACCAACATATCCGAGCAGAAGAACCGAAAGGCGGACCGATTCAGACGGGATCGATCGACTGATCAGGAGGATCGGTCGATCGATCGACAGTGGGTCAAACCTGATCCCTAGATCTAAGGATCTAGATCAGATCATGCTCAGCTATAAAAGGAGGGCTCTCCAGGTGCTTCAACAATAATTCTTGAAGAACAACTTGAGCTCTTGTGCACACTCTAAAAACGTCTAAACGTTGCTCCGACGATGATCAAGCTAGAAGTTATATTTCTCCAAGTCATTGGTAACAAGTTTAATTTTGAGCAATACTTGTAAGCTGCATATTTGTACTTGTACTCAATTTCCAAATCTATACTGATTGCCCACCAAAAGTGATCAACGATCACGAGCCTTGGAGTAGGAGTCATCATAGGCTCCGAACCAAGTAAAAGAAAGTGTGCTAGCATTGCCTGTCTTTTTATTCTTTATTCCGCTGCGTATTCTGTGTATTTTCTGAAACGAGTGAAAAAGCAACTCGTGTTATTCACCCCACCCCCTTCTAGCACATCTACGATCCTACATAAGATTCTCATATTCTTAACATATGATGCTATGTAAAAGACTTTGAGCAATAATCCTGACAAGTAAATATAGGGTATACATCTCCTCGCAAGGAGTGGTGAATCCTCTTTGGGTTATCCAAACACCTTCAGACACTTCAACTTATGCTCAATTATCCCAGGTTCACATCTCTAAGGAGATGTTTTGCTTAAGATATCAAAGTATAAAGCTTCATGACTAAGGTGACTTAAATACCTCAAGTCGAAAGAAATTTGCACTCGAGATATAGTAAGTACTTCACAGACATATTCATATATGCAGAAAATCATATGAAGTCTTATAGTGGATTACTCTAATGAACTAGTTACCACAACTAGTATCCACATTTAACTCTCAACATCTCAATGCATCTCTAGCTAGTGAATAACAACTACTTGGTTAGACCAAAGAATATAACCTGTGTTAGTCTCATAGAATTCATGATGCACAAA
Organism: Zingiber officinale; assembly: GCF_018446385.1. Classification (NCBI taxonomy): domain Eukaryota; kingdom Viridiplantae; phylum Streptophyta; class Magnoliopsida; order Zingiberales; family Zingiberaceae; genus Zingiber; species Zingiber officinale. The sequence goes on from NC_055989.1 coordinate 23,805,033, forward strand.
TACATCAATTCATTGACTAGGGAATATTTCAATACTTTCATAATTACACATGTAAAGACTCTCATTAGTTGTGATCCAATAACAAATTTTCTTATGTTATGAGTTGTATTGTGGACAATTAATAAATGAGTTTAAGACCATTCAAACACTTAAATAAATTTAATCAAATAGTAAATTTATGTTTATCAAAATAAATAGTACAAACCATAAGGAGATTGTCTTAGAACACTTCTAAAACATAACATACTCCCACTTGGCCTAATGTCAATCACCATAGTGTCCTAAACCGTAAGCCTAGACGTGACTCTCAAACTTACATTGTGGTAGAGTCTTTGTCAAAGGATCCGCTAGGTTCCTTTCAGTAGAAATTTTCTTGAGTTATATTTATTTTCTACTAATGATCTCCTGACAGATGATAGCGGCAAAACACATGCTTGGATAATTGGTGAGACCTATGTTCTGTTGCTTATGCAATGGTTCTAGTGTTGTCACAATAAAGTGATAATGCTTCAATAATGGTTGGAGTCACTCCTAGTTCAGTGATAACTTCTTGATCCAAATAGCTTCCTTTGCTACTTCTGAAGCTACAATATATTTCACCTCACAGGTAGAATCTACTACGGTGTCTTAATTGAAACTTTTCTAGCTAACTACACCTCCATTTAATGTGAATGTGTATCAAAACTAGGACTTGGAGTCATCCTTGTCTATTTGAAGCTGGCATTCGTATACCTGCATATAACCATATCATCATCTCCATATACTAAGAACATATTCTTAGTTCTTCTTAAGTGCTTAAGGATTATCTTAACAGCCGTGCCAATGATCCATTCCTGGATTTGACTAGTATCTGCTCATGAAGCTTAAAGTGTATGATACATCAGGCATTGTACATAACATAACATATATAATAGATTCTATCGCAGATGCATAGGGAATCTTATTCATGCAAATCGTCTCATCTTCTGTGCGTGGGCACATAGATTTTGAAAGGCGAGTTCCATACCTCAGGGGTATGAAATCTTTCTTGGATTCAAATATTCTAAACCATTTTGACACTCTATTTATACGTAGATTGTGAAAGACTAAGCAACCTTTTCGAACTATCTCTATATATCTTCATCTCTAGGATATGAGTTGTTTCTTCCATATCTTTCATAAAGAATGTCTTGGACAACTAAATTTTAACTGACTGTAGAACCGACACGTATTTCCTATAAGTAATATGCCATCAACATATAATATTAGGAATACGACTATACTCCCACTAACTTTTTGGTATACATAAGGTTCGCCAGGATTTTGTAAGAAATCAAACTCTTTGATTACTTCATCAAAATAGATATTCCAACTCCGGGATGCTTACTTCAGTCCATAAATGGTCTGTTAAAGTTTTCATACTTTATGTCTATCAATAGATGTAAAGCTCTCGGGTTGTATCATATATGCATCATCGAGTAGGTTTCCATTAAAGAAAGTTGTTTTCACATCCATCTACCATATCTCACAATCATAATAAGCTGATATGTCGAGGAGTCACTACTATAAATATAACATATTACGACACTTTCTTCATGACATTTAATTTTAAATGTCACTATAAATATTTTTTAATGACATTTATCAAAAAGGATTATTTTAAATATAAAAATATCATTTTAGACAATATATAGTGGCAGATTTCATCAATGTCACCATATACCATCCTAATAATAACTTAATTAAGCCATCTTTTTGTTTTTGCCCTAACTTAACGCTACGCCTTCACAAGCCCTCACGCGCCGATTGATTTCCTTCTTCTTCTTTCTTCTCGTTGTCCCACCGCTCACCCACGCTCAAGTGCCGCTTCTCTCCCTTTCTCTTCACTAATATGCTCTCGTCGTCGCCGCTTCTCTCCCTTTCTCTTCCCTAATCTGCTCTCGTCGTTGCCGCTCCTCTCCCTTTCTCCTCCCTAATATGCTCTCGTCATTGTCGCTCCTCTCCCTTTTTCCTCCTAATATGCTCTCACAATCGCCGCTCCTTTCACCCACGCTCACGCATACCTGTGCCTCCGCCGGCCTCCATTGCGTGTCGCCACCACGATTCCTCCACAACACTGCCTCCACCGTGATTCTGCCTGTCTCCTCCCTAACCCATTCTCGTCGTCGCGGCTCCCTAATCTGCTCTCACCGTGATTTTTAATTTGTTTTTTTATGTTGTGGATTGGAAGTTTTGTTTTGTATAGGCTCCTAACTCACTTCTTGCTCATTTCTTGTTTTTTTAGGTTGTGGATTGGAAATTTTGACAGTCACCTTGCTCCTTTCTACAGAATCAAACAGGTATATATAATAATAGTTTTAAGTTTCAGTCCTTATCTAACAAGCTTCACTTGTATGTGTGGCTGGTTTATTTTCTTTGAATTTTGATGGATATGTTTCTTTCTTATGTAATTCTTATGTAACGTGTTTAATCTTAGTGAGCATTATGAGCTCTAGGGATTCTTTAGTTTGCTTCACTTGGCTAATGATGTCAGCTATGACCCAACTCATCACCTCAAGGTACTTCATTACCAAATTCACCCTTATATCTTGTGCTTTGCACAAAACATAATTAGCTTAAAGACATCCTTTGAAAGGTTCGACAATAGAGCCATGGAGTGGTTGTATCGCTTGTAGTTGTAATCATAATTTAGTTTCTTTGCACAAGAAGAGTACAAATGTTTGATCTCGTGAGACTTTTAGAGATTCTTAATTTCTTCAACTTGGTCACCTCTATATCTTATATTTATTCTCAATACTTCTACTTCTCAACATCAAGCTCAACCTAGAGGTGTTGGTTCTATGAAATTACCTTATTATTATGACTGAGTTAGAGACTTCTACTAAGTCAGTTTTCTACTCATCCTAATATTAGAAAAATAGTTCAACTATATCCTTGGATAAAAAACATCATCTTCCAATTAACTTGAGTTGTTAGTTTTGTTCAAATATTTCTTCCTTCAAGCATTCAACTTCAATAGGCTCAAGTTGGTTTTCTTTTAGACCATTATTATCAAGTTGGGTGAAATCATGGAACCTATATCTTGTTAACATTGAAGAAAGACATAAAGCAGTGACAACTAAGTACTAGGTAGAAGATTTCAAGTGTATATGATTTTAAGGCTTTATATAATGGGGTGTCTGTTGGTGCAATATTCCTTAGGTCAAGGTTGACCTGGATGACTGAGCTTGAATTGGGTCAAGCACGAGTCTTGATATTTGAGTTTCGATGTTTGACAATACATGTAGACAACACATGGAGATTGCAAGTGCGATTGTTTATGTGAGGAGATTGTGAAGGAGAGTCAAGTAGGTCAAGGTTGACTGGATACTTGACTTGAAAATCCTGGTGAGTGAAGCCAGGTGGAAGTCCTAACTGGGAGGTTAGGCAGACTGGAAAGTCCTGGTGAGTGAAGCCAGGTGAAAGACCTAGTGAGTGAAGGTAGGCAGTTAAAATCCTGGTGAGTGAATCCAGGTGAAAGACCTAGTGAGTGAAGCTAGGCAGTTGGGAAATCCTGGTGAATGAAGCTAGGTGAAAGTCCTGGTGAGTGAAGCTAGGCAGTTTGAAAGACCTAGTGAGTGAAGCTAGGTGAAAGTCCTGGTGAGTGAAGCCAGGCAGTTTGGAAGTCCTAGTGAGTGAAGCTAGGCAGAAGGGAAGTCCTGGTGAGTGAAACTAGGCACGAGAAAATCCAGATGGGTCAAGATTGACCAAACATCTGGTGGAAGTCCAAGTGGGTCAAAGGGATTGACCGAACACTTAGTGAGAGAGTTCTAGCAGGTCAAGGGTGACCGTATGCTAGGCATGATGTACCAACAGGTCATGGTTGACCGGATGTTGGTTTGGGGGACTTTGGACTTGATTTTGGGCAAAAACAGGAGCTGAATCGATCAGCTGATCGATTGGCTCATGCCCAATCGATCGGCTGATCGATTGGGTGAGTCCCCGCGACAAGCCACCCCCCAATCGATCAGTGAGAAGTGTCGCGCGAATAGAAAACCTCCCAATCGATCAGCCGATCGATTGGGAGCCTCCAATCGATCGGGCGATTGATTGGGAGCTACGATTTTGCGCGATAAGCCCTGGATCGATCAGTCAATCGATCCAGGCAATTCCCAGGAGCACAGAGGCGCTTTGGATCGATCGGCCGATCGATCCAAAGCCTCCCCGATCGATTGGGAGCAATCCAATCGATTGGGATTTGACCGTTGGCGCAGGATATAGCTGTTGGCGAGCGTTTCCCACAGTAGCGCTTCCTCGATTCCTCTCCACGCGACACTGCGATCCTCTCCAGCTCTCTTCGCCAAATCTTGAGGGTTCTTGGAGGTTAGTGCTGGTGCACATCCAAGTCAAGAGGCGAGCTTCAACAAGAAGAAGAAGCTAGGGTTTTCTTGTGCATATCTTGTAAGCTTTTGCTTGTATTGTATTTCCCTTCCCTTTCTTCTTGTACTGTGAGCTTGTAGGGCTTCTCCGCCTTCGGTAGTTACTGAAAAGGAGTGTTTATATAGTGGAGGGTGCGTGAGTGTGTGGATCCTTGGATTAGTCACCTCTTCTTGAGGTGGATACCAAGTAAATCCCTAGTGTTAGCGTTGAGTGTTGTTTCTTTGTATTTTCCGCTGCACATCATCTCAAGAAACAAGCAACGACAAGCACGAGATCGCGCCGAGCTATTCACCCCCCTCTAGCTACATTTCAGTCCCAACAAGTGGTATCAGAGTAAGGTTGCTTTTCATCGGAATCATCGCCGGAAGGGGAAAAAAGCTAGAGGGTGAAGAAGTTGGAGCAATTCTACAAGTCGAAGACTTCATCAAAAGGCTTAACTTCAAGATGGAATTCCAAGATGGACTTGGATTCGATACAAGGGTGCCTCCACCATATGTATCCACGAGTTTCGATTCTTGAAAATCAAGAATTGAAAATTTTCTTATGATGGAGATAGAGCAATGATTTGCTCTAATGGAAGGCTTCAAAGCTCCAACAAGTTCAAAGGGAAAGATCCTCAAGAAGAGAAAATGGACTCAAGAGCAAGTTCAAAGGAGCGAGGCAAATGATAAAGTGACTAAGATTTTGGTCAATTTGTTGCCAAGCAATATATTGGCTCAAATTGGAGAATTTGAGGATGCCAAAGAGTTATGGAGCAAGTTAACCAAGCTTCATGAAGAACCCTCCACTGTATCAATCCAAGAAAAATCCAAAGAGGGCCACTCAATGGAGCAAGATTAAAAGGAAGAGGATTCCGAAGTTGAGAGATGCTCAACTTCCGAAAAAGGGGTCCAAGAAGCTTCATCTTCAAAGGAATACAATGAAGAGGGTAAAGAGGGAGCATACTCTTTGTTCCATATACAAGAGGAAGATGAAGAAGCCTCCACCTCTAGAATTGAGGGGGAGCGACCTTTGTTGACATCAGATCAAGAAGAAGAAGAAGCTTCTACATCCGGGTCAAATGGAGAAGAAGACATTGCATCCTCCAAAGATCAAGAAATATCAAATGAAGGATCAAGTGCCATCCCTACGTGTGAAGGTAAAAATATTACCATTAAAAATAAAAATCACATTATATGTTTTGAGTGTAGGGAACATGTGCACTACAAAAGCAAATGCCCAAAATTGGCCAAGAAGAAGGGCCAAGTGACATCTAAGGGCAAGTAGAACCCCAAAGAGACCGCTCCCGGAACAAAGAAGAGCAAGGAGTACATTGTGTGCTTCTCTTGCAATCAAAAGAGACACTATCGGAGTCAATGTCCCAAGGGGAAGAAAGCGGTCAAGACTCAAGGAGGAAGCACAACTCAAGGGGGAGCTTCCAAGGTAAAACGAAAGGTATCATTTATTGAGCCTACCCCTTTAAATAATGGTAAAAAGCATGCTAATTCCAATTTTTATCATTTTAATGCTATTTACCATAAAAATAGGGAGCATGATAGTATTAAAGAAAAACATATGACTCTCCATGCTAAGACTACCACACCTAGGGTTAGGAAGGTAGGTAAAAGTGTAGACAATAACACTAAGGACCATAGTTATAAGCCTAGAAATAAAAATGCTCAAGGATTTAAAGAAAAATCAAAATCTAGGGAGTTATGGGAAGAAAATCAAGTCTTGAGGTCAAGGCTTGATAAAATGGAAAAGACCCTAAAAAAGATGGAAAATATCCTAAAAGGGCAAAATGAGCAAAATCTAGGTTTAAGACAACATGGGTCATCCAAGGGCCATAGGGGTTTGAGATACAAACCTAAAACTAAAAAGGATGTGCCTTCGTATCATATGGTTCCATATAATTATGGAACCAACCCTAGGTCAAATGGTCAAGTCAAAAATACTATGAAGGTTATTCCTAAGAGTATTTTTGCAACAAAAGTGACTAAGACTTCTAAGAAGTCTAAGAAAGTCACAAAGAAGGTCACAAGGGAAGAAATTCCTAGAGTTGATCTAGAAAATGTGACCAAGACTTCTAAGAAGCCTAACAAGGTCACTAGGAAGGTATCTAGGGAGGCTATTTCTAGTGAATACCTAGAGCATCCAAGGAGCACCAATAGGATTTGGGTTCCTAGGAGCATTTTCTCTACCCCTTAGATGGGTCAGAGAGTGTCAACTCAAATTGAAAGAGTAGTTAATCCAATCATGATGAAGTTGGCACTCTAAGAGCATTTTCAAGGTTATTGTTAATCTTTGAAAATGATAAGGATTGATGGTTTACTCTTGGAAAGAGTAAGATGTGTCATAATATGAGAAATTTGATTTTAAAATTAAATTAACACATTTAGGAAAATCATAAGAACTACTAAGTTGAGATTGTGGTATGTTCTTAGGAATTAAAGGCAACTTAAGCCTTAACTTAATTTGTTACTCTTTAAAAGAGTAATTTGTGCCAAAAAAAAAATTGAGGAATTTGCTTAATTTAAATTGGCACAAAATTAGGAAAATCAAAAGAAATGTCAAAATTGAATTTTGACATTTTTTTTTAAAATAGTGGGCAGTCTAAGTTTGAATTTTAATTTAGCAAAGAATTAAAGATACTTAGATAGATAATCTAGGTATTTCATTTACACTAATTTACCATACTTTGTTTGCCCATCATATGCCATGACATCATATTTTGCATTCATGTTTTATTATGAAAAACACAAAAATAACATGTCATGTCATACATACATCATGTAGGTATAGGAAATTTTCTTTTGAAAATTATTTCTTTTTTATGTATGTCATAACATATCATGCATTATTTTTAATTCCTTGCAAACTAAGGACAAATGACATTCATTAACAAGTAACATCCTTGGTGGATGTTCATAATCTCAAAATGCCTAGATAGATATGCATGATCCCTAGATTAGGGCAAAACCAAAGTTTACATCTCACTAAGAACTATAAAGTGACTTGTATGTGGTTTCGTACACATTAAATACAAGTGAGATGTTAGGATGATGAACAAAACTCAAGATGTTGATTTAGTGCATTCTTTTGAGTTTTAAGTTCATCACAACACATAGTTATGTGTTTTCCAATCATTGGGAAAGCTAATGTACAAGTCATGTGCATTGAGTCTAAAGAATATGGTTGGATATTGGTTTTGAAAATAATTTTAAAATACTTTTGGAAAACCTTGGTGAAGACTATCTTTTGATAGTAATCATCATTGAAAAGTTAGGCACAAACTTGAAGAAAACACTAAAGTTTTTACAAGTTTTCAAGTTTGTGTCAATCTTGGAAAATAGAAAGTATTTTCATAGAAAACTATTTTTCCTTGATAATATATGCCCTAAGGATTGTCTACATGAATTTTTATGATTTTTTGATTTTTGTAGAATTTTAGGAGAGTTTCTGAAATTCACTGAAATAAATTTTCAGTTTTTTTCAGAGCTCCAATCGATCACCCGATCGATTGGAGTGCCTCAATCGATCACCCGATCGATTGGAGTGCCTCAATCGATCGGGCGATCGATTGAGAGGAGTTTTCCCGTGAGCAGAAGCTCACTTGATCGATCCACCGATCGATCCACGCAGTCTGAATCGATCAGTGGATCGATTCAGCAGGGTTCAATCGATTGGGACCTAACTCCAATCGATTGGGGATGCCGATTTTGGCTGGAAAAAGCTTATGTTCAGCATTCTAAACCATTTTTAGTCTATAAAACCTTTCCTAACCCCTCAAAACACATTTGTATACATGTAGGGGGAGTTTCCATGATGAAAACAAGGATGGATTGCTCAAGGAAGACTAAGTAGAGGTTTAGGTTGAGGTTTGACTTCAATATTGAATTTTTGAACATCAAAACTTCTAAATTTGGGGTTCTTAAAGGTTTAGAGATTCCAAATCATTGTTGGTGCAATGACAGAAGTTATATGCATGTCTTTAGGGGGAGCTACTTTTTAAGGACATGAAAATCTATTTTTTCATACACCTTGGAAGGTAGTTAACCTTCTTTAGCGAAAATGCTCAAGGTTGGGCATTTGAATGTAATGGAGAGTGGATATCTTCATTATTCAAGTGGTGTGTGTTCACGGATGAGCATTTGATGACAATGAAGGGTATGGGATCTTCATTTAAATCGTGTGTGAATATACTAAGTGGTATATGCTCAAGGATGAGTGTTAAAAATAATGAAGGGTATGGGACCTTCGTTATTATGTTGTGAACAATGAGTGAAGTTGTAAACAACGTTGGGTAACTCTTCAGGGGGAGAGTTTTTGATGTGTGTCAATAGGGGGAGAATGTGTGGTTAAGTTAGACCTTCATTACCTAAGAGGGAGTTTGCCCTCTAGAAAAGGAGGAGAATGAAGGAAACCATCACTCTTACTTTGGCATGAAGGAGAGTTTGAGGCTATGAGATTAGTCTAACTTAAAGGTATTGTCAAACATCAAAAAGGGGGAAATTGTTGGTGCAATATTCCCTAGGTCAAGGTTGTCCCGGTTGACTGAGCTTGAATTGGGTCAAGCACGAGTCTTGATGTTTGGGTTTCGATGTTTGACAATACATGTAGACAACACATGGAGATTGCAGGTGCGATTGTTCATGTGAGGAGATTGTGAAGGAGAGTCAAGTAGGTCAAGGTTGATACTTGACTTGAAAATCCTGGTGAGTGAAGGCAGGTGGAAGTCCTAACTGGGAGGTTAGGCAGACTGGAAAGTCCTGGTGAGTGAAGCCAGGTGAAAGACCTAGTGAGTGAAGGTAGGCAGTTAAAATCCTGGTGAGTGAATCCAGGTGAAAGACCTAGTGAGTGAAGCTAGGTAGTTGGGAAATCCTGGTGAATGAAGCTAGGTGAAAGTCCTGGTGAGTGAAGCTAGGCAGTTTCAAAGACTTAGTGAGTGAAGCTAGGTGAAAGTCCCGGTGAGTGAAGCCAGGCAGTTTGGAAGTCCTAGTGAGTGAAGCTAGGCAGAAGGGAAGTCCTGGTGAGTGAAACTAGGCACGAGGAAATCCAGATGGGTCAAGGTTGACCAGACATCTTGTGGAAGTCCAAGTGGGTCAAAAGAATTGACCGGATACTTGGTGAGGGAGTTCTAGCAGGTCAAGGGTGACTGGATGCTAGGCATGATGTACTAACAGGTCATGGTTGACCGGATGTTGGTTTGGGGGACTTTGGACTTGGTTTTGGGCAAAAACAGGAGCTGAATCGATCAGCTGATCGATTGGCTCATGCCCAATCGATCGGCTGATCGATTGGGTGAGTCCCCGTGACAAGCCACCCCCCAATCGATCAGTGGATCGATTGGGGAGAAGTGTCGCGCGAATAGAAAGCCTCCCAATCGATCAGCCGATCAATTAGGAGCCTCCAATCGATCGGGCGATCGATTGGGAGCTGCGATTTTACGCGATAAGCCCTGGATTGATCAGTCGACCGATCCAGGCAATTCCCAGGAGCACAGAGGCGCTTTGGATCGATCAGCCGATCGATCCAAAGCCTCCCCGATCGATTGGGAGCAATCCAATCGATTGGGATTTGACCGTTGGCGCAGGATATAGCTGTTGGCGAGCGTTTCCCACAGTAGCGCTTCCTCGATTCCTCTCCACGCGACACTGCGATCCTCTCCAGCTCTCTTCGCTAGATCTTTAGGATTCTTGGAGGTTAGTGCTGGTGCACGTCCAAGTCAAGAGGCGAGCTTCAACAAGAAGAAGAAGCTAGGGTTAGGGTTTTCTTGTGCATATCTTGTAAGCTTTTGCTTGTATTGTATTTCCCTTCCCTTTCTTCTTGTACTGTGAGCTTGTAGGGCTTTTCCACCTTCGGTAGTTACTGAAAAGGAGTGTTTACATAGTGGAGGGTGCGTGAGTGTGTGGATTCTTGGATTAGTCACCTCTTCTTAAGGTGGATACCAAGTAAATCCCTAGTGTTAGTATTGAGTGTTGTTTCTTTGTATTTTCCGCTGCACATCATCTCAAGAAACAAGCAACGACAAGCACGAGATCGCGCCGAGCTATTCACCCCCCCTCTAGCTACATTTCGGTCCCAACAATGTCCATAGTAAATTTTAAGGCTTTATAGTTAGTTAGACACTACTTTAGTCCATTATTTAGTCATCTACTTTTCTTTTTGGAAAATAGGTACATGATGTATAAATATACTGAGGCAAGAAACTGTCAAAGCAAATTGTCAAAACTTACAAAATCATGGGAGTTGATTCCTTAACAGTTGATGTAAAACTCCACACTCACTTGCATGCAACATGAGAGCATGCAAGATGCCAGCCATCATCACAGCAAAATAACCAACGTGCAAACACAATTCCAACATGCGATTTGTGTTCACACTTACACCTCACCAACATCACACGGACATGTAATCAAACAATTACACACACAATTACAAAATCAACAAAAACCACATCATTCTCAAGAAGACAGCACCGGCTTGGCTTCATCAACTGATGGCATTATCAAAAACTGGCCAGCTCCATCTTGCCTTCATCACACGGATAGCAGCTACAAGCAATCTAGCATGGTGACAATTCCAGCATATCAAGAACACATCAAAACCGGGCAGCAATTCCAAACTCAGCTTCAATACAAATCAAAGGTATGTATTTTATTTATTTAGAATATAATATTAGTAGACTTTTATTTTATGTATTATGTGTAATTTAATATATTAGGGAAGAAGTGAAAAGAATAAAAATGCTAGAAAGCGAAGGATAATGAATCATACCATGGGAAGGACATCTTTTCTCAAGTGCAACAAACATTGATAGATCTTTTTATCATATTATAATTTTATGTTCATTTGATTATAGAAATTAGTAACCAAATATATTTTTAGGAAAAAGACAAGGGACATCCTCCAACACGAGTTGAATTATTTCATGCATGTTTTACTCATGCTAATGGAAGTCCCTCAAGTAATATTGTAAAAGAAAGATTGGTAAGATACTTTATACTCTTCATTTATTTTATTTTAAAGTATTTTTTAATTATCACTATGTATTAACTAAGTATTAACATGTCTTGAAGGCTATAATGAAAGGACTAGAAAATCAACTTTCTGAAGATTACAATGATCAAGTGAGCCCGAATGATATATTTGCTCAAATCATGGGACCAGATAGACCTGGTCAAGTACGTATGCTTGATGATGGTATTAGCCCATCTGATTTATGGAGAGTAGTTCCTAGTCGTGGCACATGCAATCGACTAGTTATGGATTAGAATGCAAAGTTAGAACAGATGAATGAACAAATCAAAAAACAAGGCCAACATATTAAAATGTTAGAAACAAAGATTTCTGAACAATCAAGCACAAATCCTCTTTCAAATTGTAATAATAGTCAACACACTTCATCGAGTAGTAATCCTCAAGGTTCTATTCCATCTCATCCAACCTTACGGGTACGATTTTTTTAATTTCTATTTTATTATATATTCCACACATCTTGAAAAAGTTTTGCTATATTTTTCACTTTCATGTAGATTGGAAGTTCTGTCTTGATCAAAAGTTTATTTGATTCAACAAAAATTGTGACAAAAGGAGTGCTCCTCAACATGGATCCAAATAATATAGTAGGGAGACAAAAACTAGGACTAAATTGGTGTGAAGTACAAGTACTTGTCCTAGAACCTGAAGAAAATTTAATTAGACCTTATGATCTTTTACAAAAGTTTGAGGATACACTTGGAGGAAAGATAGCTTGGCCTTGCCATCTAGTATGATTTAAACCTTTTAGTGAAATATTATTAATTTTTTATATTTATCATGTTATTAAAATTTTAAATAAATATGAAATCTATTTGTAGTTGGCAATAAGAGAAAATTTCTATTAGTGCATATAGAATGATACTTTATATGTTTCTCATTTGGTATGTTTTTCAATTTTTTAAATCATATTTATTAGTTCTATATTTTCATTGTTTAATTTACTTATACAAATTTATTGATTGTATTTGTAGGTGACAGGTACTTGGATTTTGCATATGATGGTTGAAGATGGTTGATAGTAAATTAGTTGAGTTATTATTTTATAAGACTTTGTTAGTTTTAAAACTCAATGATTTGTTAGTATTTAGTTAGCATTGGATTCAATACTTTTACATTAGTATTGCATTTGTACTTTTGCGATGATGGGATGAATTGTGATGATATGGTGAATGAATTGGATATTTTGGATGTAAAACGTTTCTATTATTATTGTGGTGAATTGTGATGATGATTAAATTGTGATGATGTGTAACTTTTTCTATTATGTGATGAATGTTTTGTATTCTGAATAAATATTAGTAATTTATTATGGTGTATTCTAAATGTTTCTATTTAATGTTTTTATAAAATATTATAATTGACATTTAATAATTCCATTATATATTATATAAGATGATAGTTTAAAATACCCTTATAAATTATCATTACTAATATATTTTATTGTCCTTATATAAAAATTTTAAACATTTATAATTATCAATATAAATTAGTTTAGGTGACATTTATATTTGTCCTTATTTAGATAATAAAAAGGCATGCATAAATGTCCATGAAATATTTTTTCGTGACATTTTTTATTGTCATTATATTCCTATATTTAAGACACTTTTGAAGTTAGCATAAATATTTTATAATGACATTATACAAATGTCAGGAATACTAGAGGGTCTATGCTAACACCATATTTCAATATATTTTTTTGGTGATGTCACCATAGCTTTAGTATCACTAAAAGTATACTATAAGGACGCTTATGTGTGTCCTTAAAGAACTTAATTCTAGTAGTGAGTACAAATGGATTTAAGCATAGCTACTGGTGAGAAGGTTTTGTCCTAGTCAATTTCTTACCTTTAACAATATCCTTTCAACACCAATCTTGCTTTATAGGTAATTACATTACCATCCATGTCAATTTTCTTCTTAAAAACTCACTTACACCTAATAGGTGTAATGCCTTTAGGTGGGTCTACCAAGTTCCAAATTTGGCTTTCATACATGGAATCTATTTCTAACTTTATGGCTGTAAGCCACTTGTCCCTTTCTGAAGTTTTCAAAACTTCTTTATAATCAATAGGTTCCTCATCGTCAATGAGTAACACGTCATTTGATTCACTTATGAGAAATCCATATCTCTTAGGAATATTACGTGTCCTACAAGATCTACGAGGAGGTTATGTTATCATAGGTTCAATCGATAGTTCATCATTATGAGTAATCAGTTGTGGTTCTTGACAGGCATTTCTTCAGTGTCTATTGGAGTCTTTTGAACTTCATCAAGTTCAACCATACTCTTACTTGTTTCCTGTAAGAGAAACTCTTTTCTATGAATGTCGCATGCCTTGAAACAAGCATCTTTTATTCCAAGGGATTATAGAATTGGTAACCCTTTGTTTCCTTAGGATAACCAACAAATAGACACTTATCAAACTTAACATCTAGCTTATCTGACATGATCCTTTCCACATAAACAGGACAATCACATATCTTTAAATGAGATAGATGAGATTTCTTACTAGCCTATATTTCATATAGAGTAGTAGAGATTGCCTTAGTCGGGACTCTGTTTAGCAATTAAACAACTGTCTCAAGTGCATAACCCCAAAAGAATTTGGGAAGACTTGCATGATTCATCATTAATCCAATCATGTCTGATAAAGTTCTTGTTGGTGCAGCATGGGCCGACAAGAGGAGGTGAATTACCTGCCAAATGAAATTGCCCCCCCCCCCCCTTTTCTTATTTTTTCAACTTAGATTAGTAGCATAATTATAATAAATTAATTAAGCAACTAATAAAATAAAAGAGATGGAAGAATTATTTGGTTATAACCTAGGTGGTTGTTAATCCAAGGCTTTGAAAGTGCTCCACTAGAATTCTCCTTTATTATAGGCAGAAAAGCCTCTTATAGAAGCTGATAGGTCAAAAGAATGACTAGGAAAAAGTACAAGACTTATTGTTCAAGTTATTGTTGATTTTCTATCTTCAGAGGTCTTTTTATAGCCTCTGGAAAAATGTTACTGTTACTCGAAGGCACCTCCAAAGAGGTCCATGGTGGCTCCAAGAGGATACGATTTTATCCTCTCGCAACGGTAGCCTTAACGACTACTGTTTATCCATTCCAGGGCGCCTCTAAGGGATTGGAGGCTCCTCCCATCAAAAAGCCGTGAGGGCGCCTCCAACCCTGTTGGAGGTGCCTCTCATAGAAAGGCATGGGGGCACCTCCAACATCATTAGAGGACCTCCAACGTAACAGCTCCATAACTTTCTGTTTGTTCTTTTGTTGCTCCAATCATCTAGGTGATTTTGTCTATTTGGAATTGGGCTCACCTGGACTCATCTTCTGGCCTTCTCCTTGAGCAGCCTTCCTCCTCGGCTTCTCGTCCGTCGGATAGTAACGTGCATCCTTCTCATCAGGCTATGTACTCTTCCATAGCACCTCATCCCTCATATGCACTAAGCCCGTCAACTCCCATCCCATGTCATCTTTCTCGCTAGTCACATCTTCCGCTCGATTTCTTGTGTTCCTAAGCTCTTGCACACTTAGACATAAGGATCAAATATATATGACCTAACTTAACCTAGTTGATCACATTAAAACTAACCCGGGGTACTTATAGTTCTGTTTCTCCTTTCAGATATACTATTATATTGTGGCTTATAAGGTGGAGTCCATTGAAACAATATTTTATTGTCCCTTAGATAATTTTGAAACTCTTGGCTTAAATATTCACCACCTTGATTGGATATAAGTATCTTAACGCATTTATCGAGTTGTTTCTCTACTTTATTTCTAAATTCTTTAAACTTTTCAAAGGCTTCATACTTGTGTTTCATAAGATACACATAACCATATCATGTGTGGTCATCGATAAAGGTAATGAAGTAGCTATAACCTCTAAGTGCTTGAGTTGACATTGGTCTACATACATCGGTATGTATAAGACCAATTAACTCTTTGACTAGTTCACCCTTTCTAGTAAAAGATAACTTTGTCATCTTACCTTTTAAACATAAATCACATGTATCAATCACATGATTCCAGAATTGTAAGTCTTTGCAATTTTAACATATGTTTCTTATTTATATGGCCAAGACGGCAATGCTATGAGTAGGAGATTATTTGATCACCTTTTCGAGCACGTTTGTTACTTGTTTCGATATTGAATATGTCGTCGGATATATGTAAAGCCCGAAAAATTCCCGAATTTATTTTAGAATTATTCTATGATTTTTCTGGAGTTTTTAGATATTTTTCCGGAATTTTCCGAGTAGCGGAAAATGCAAAAATAATTGGAACCGTAAAATAGCTTAGGCGGGAATCGAACCCGAGACCTATGGTTTATGGATAAGTTTAGTAACCGGTGAACCCAGCAGGGCCGTGCTGAAAGGAAAGGGGAACAATTTAATTTATATTAGAGTTGGGCATAGTTACCCACTTAATATAAATATTAACTTAAGTTGGGATTTGGTTTATTTTTGGGTTCGGCATTTTCTCTCCTCACCGAAGCCTCCTCTCCCTCTCCCGTTTCTTTCTCTCGGCGCAGCAAACAAAGCAAAGGAGACCTAGGGTTCCTTCCCTAGGATCGTGTGTTCACTTTCCGGCGACAACACCAACACGAAGTCGGTTCTTCTCCGCGAGAGGAACACGAGGACGTAAGCGGTTCGTCGAACGGAACAGTTTCCGAAAACCTAACGAATGAATCGTAAGAAAACCTTGCGATTGAGGTAAGAAAACCCTCACCTGCAGTATAATTGCTCTCGCTTGCTAGTTTTGGCGTTAGTTCAGTAGTTTTACAGTTTTCAGTTTTAGGGTGTGCCTTTAGTGCACACCAAGCATTCAGTAGAATGCCCAGTTCAGAAGGATGCACCAGTAGGCGTCCTAACAGCATGTAAAATGTATTAGAAACATTTTATTCAGTTTATTATTAGTTATTACAGTTATATGGATCAGATATCCATTGGGTGGACTCCCACAGTAGCCTCTAGGTTCAGATATAGTCAAATGAAAGCAGTAATGAAAACACAAATTTATTTTAGTTCAGTTGTACTTGGATCAGATATCCATGGGCTGGACTCCCACAGTCGTCCCTAGGTTCAGATAACCTAGTAACCCTGCTGGATTCGGAACTTGCAATCCCGGGTCTCGTAGGGATGCGCGCACAGTAAGTATAGTTGCCAGGGCCCAGCAGCATGTTTAGTATTTTCATCTATTATATTTATAGTTTTCAAATTTGAAACCAGTGATGAGAACACTAGTTTAGCTTTCAGTTCAGTTCAGGTTCAGTTTACCTGATTTGAGTTCATGTACAGATTTAGATATATGCATGACTAGTTCAGTTTCATGTTCAGTTTATATGTTATGCCATGCTTTGTATGATACTATGTCATGCCATGCTTGCATATTCAGTATGTTTTTCAAACAGCATGATTTAAAATCATATTTGCATCGTATGCATGATTTAGTGAGGTAGATGGTTTCTTACTAAGCCTTAAGCTTACAGATACTATGTTTCCTTATACTGCAGATAAAGGTAAAGGAAAGATGGACTAGCAGAGGAGGCTGAAGGACAATGCAGATCAAGATGTGTGTGTGTGGAACTGGAATGAAAGATCTTAGGGATCTAATAAGCTTTAATTATGCATTTGAACTCTTTAGTAATTTCAATTCAGCATATGAACTTTAGTATTTCCATGTTTAACATGAGTTAACGAACCATGCTTTAGATTATGCTTAGAATGTTAAATATATGATGTTAGAATGTTAGTATTTGCATGCTAGAGTGTTTTCATGTATCTAGAACTTGTGTATGCGATTTTTGGCACGAATCAGTGCTGGAAATCAGAAACTCTGATTTCGGTTCAGACTTTCAGAACCTGGATCGGTCAGCAGACCGATCCAGTGCCAAGCCTCTTCCTGGATCGGTCAGCCGACCGATCCAGATGGATACAGTAGCTACTGTATCTCCCAGGATCGGTCAGCCGACCGTTCCATCCACTAACAGAGAGTTCGGGACGAAATCTGCAGTCACTGATCGGTCGGCTGACCGATCAGTGAGCTACTGATCGGTCTCACCGACCGATCAGTGAGCAGCTGGATCGGTCGGCAGACCGATCCAGCCAGTGTTCGCGTGGGTGTCAGTAGATCGTTCCACGGACCGATCCAAAGCTCCAGTTTCACCTCCCCAGCATAGCTATGAATATCTAGAAGGTAGTTGGATATGAAATCTCACTCCTACAGAGTTAACAGAGGCAACTACAATAGTTTAGTAAAATTTTATTTTACCCAGTTTCCGCACAGTACACCCCAGTAGCGTCAGTAGTTAATGTAGCGATCCGGCTCACAGCTTAGTACCCAGGAGTTGGGTCGTTACAGAGTGGTATCAGAGCAGTGTTCCTTACTTCCTACACACACATCAGCATTGTGCCTACAGCTTCCAAGTAAGAACATCTCTCACTCAGTTTTGTTTTCAGCTTTCATATCAGTTATATATGCTTTCATGTTTGCTCTCATGTTGGTAGTTAATTAATTCATGTTTACAGTGATAGTATTTAACATGTTACCAGTAGTTAACTATAACATGATAGCCTAGTTATATACATATGTTCTCTGCTGTCTAGAAAATGGTACGAGGACGTCCAGCTAAGAAAGCATCAGCGGCTGAGCCCCAGCATGAGGCAGGCAGTTCAGTGCCTCCCCCAGACCTTATAGCACTAGTGGCTCAGCTACAGCAGCAGTTAGCTGAACAGCAGCAGGAGATACTCCCCCAGTCACTCCAGTACCGAACCTCACGACTCCAGTAATCACAGAGGTTGTACCACTCACCTGCAATACCGGTCCCAGTAGCCCCAGTAGCAGGGGCTAAGAGAGAAGCTTACCTTATCCAGTGGCAGAGAATTAAGCCCGAGAACTTCTCAGGCACCAGCATGGTTTAAAACACTGGAAAGCACGATGGAGCTTCTAGACTGGCCAGAGCACGAAAAGGTGAAGTGTGCCTCCTTCTGTTTAACAGGAGACGCACGCATGTGGTGGGAGCGGATTAAATCGAAGTGGACAGTAAACCAGATGACATGGGCCAACTTCGAGAAAGAATTCTTCGAGGAATTCTTTCACATACAAGTCACGAACCGACACTATGACGAATTTACAGAATTTCGTCAGGGCAACCTATCAGTTCAGGAAGCCGTGAAGAAATTCAACAGGTTGGCCCGTCTGTGTCCAGCACTAGTCAGCACAGAGAAGGAACGAGTACGGTTGATGCTGAAGATGCTCAGACCAGAGATCGCGATGAATGTGGCTGGTGGCGTTCATAGGCCACAAACCACAGAGGAGCTAGTGAGTAGTGCTCTGATCACCGAGCACTATCAGCACAGCATCACCCAGCAGAAACAGGTTTCCATAGAGCCCAAGGGACAAGCTAGCTCAGGTACTCAGCAGAAACAACAGGGACATAGCTCCAACTGGAAGGGGAAACGCAAGGCAAGCAGTGACCCAAAAGGAGGACCAGCTGGAAAACACTCCAGACATCCCAAATGTGCTACTTGTGGGAAACATCATCCAGGAGTTTGCCGCAAGGGTACGCGAGGTTGTTTTGAATGTGGACAGGAAGGGCACATGGCTAAGCAATGTTCGAACAAGAAACGATCTTCCTCGGCCTCGGCTCAGCCAGCGCAGCTACACCAGATGTATGCTGCCTTAGATGGTCCATAGATCAGTCAGGGCAGATTAGAAGTCCCCGCAGCTATCACGAATGCCAGGATTTTCTCATTGACCAGAGAGGACGTAGCAAATGCCTCGACAGTTGTCACAGGTCAGATCAGTATTTTACAGCATAATGCAATTGTCTTATTCGGTACTGGGGCAACCCACTCTTATGTATCCGTGGCATTTACCGAAAAATAGCAACACCCCAAGTACTCAATAGTCAGTTCTCGACAACGCTACCCTCGGGAGACATTATGACATCTATGCACTGGCTACTAATAGATCGATTTAAGCGATAGAGGTGTTGGTGAATATTGCACGTTTAAAAACTATTCTTTAACTTTTTGAAACCAAAGTCGTGTAGCGGAAATAAGAAACGAGACAAGGTATAGGAGTACAGTTTGAGTACATGGGAAAACCAAAGAGAAAAGCCAGGAAGTTTCTCTCAGACTGAAAGCACAGCAGCTATTGGATTCAGGATGTATGGGATTTTTAGCAAATGTAGTCAACACCAGCCAGGACAAGAACCAACAGCTATCAAAGGTTCGAGTCGTTTGTGACTACCCAGCAGTCTTCCCTGAAGAGCTACCAGGCTTAGCACCAGACAGGGAGATTGAATTTGAGATAGAGCTCATTCCCGGCACAAATCCAATTTCCAAGGCACCGTACCGCATGGCTCCAGCTGAACTGAAGGAACTTCAAGAGCAAATACAGGAGCTTCTAGACAAGGGTTTCATACGCCCTAGTCACTCACCATGGGGAGCACCTGTGTTGTTCGTGAAGAAGAAGGATGGAAGCATGCGCCTATGCATAGACTACCGTGCTTTGAATCAGGTCACAATTAAAAACAGGTACCCTCTCCCCAGGATAGATGACATGTTTGACCAGCTGAAGGGAGCCACAGTGTTCTCTAAAATTGACCTCAGATCAGGATATCACCAGGTTAGAGTCAAGAAAGGTGATATACCTAAAACAGCTTTCAGGACCAGATACGGACATTATGAGTTCGTAGTCATGCCTTTTGGCGTGACAAATGCTCCAGCTACTTTCATGGACCTCATGAACAGAGTATTCAGAGAATACTTAGACAAGTTTGTCATCGTGTTCATCGATGACATTCTTATCTATTCAGGCACTCAGGAGGACCATGCAGAGCATCTGAAGACAGTTTTGCAGATCCTTCAGCAGAACCAGCTGTACGGTAAATTCATAAAATGTGAATTTTGGCTAGACCAGGTAGCCTTTCTAGGTCACATCATCTCCAAGGATGGTGTTATGGTAGATCCACAAAATAGAAGCGATAAATCGGAAGAGACCGAGAACGCCGGTGAAATCGAAGCTTTCGGGATTAGCGAGCTACTACAGAAATTCGTAGAGGACTTCTCCAGATAGCCTCCCCACTCTCACCGGGAAGAACAAGAAATTTCGGTGGACGGATGCATGAGCGACTTGAACTAAAGCGGAGATTGACGGTGCTCTATTTTAGCTATACGAAAAAACACCCGACATCTACGGTGGCGCCTCTAAATTAGGATTAGGAGCAGTACTGATGCAAGGCCAGGTGATCGCCTATGCCTCCAGACAACTCAAGGATTATGAGAGGAACTATCCTACTCACAACCTTGAGCTTGCAGCAGTGGTGTTCGCTCTCAAGATTTGGAGACATTATTTGTACGGAGCTCAGTGCAGAGTGTATACAGATCATCAAAGTCTGAAGTACTTCTTTACTCAGAAGGATCTGAATATGCGACAGCGCAGATGGTTAGAGCTGGTCAAGGATTATGACATAGATATCCTCTACCATCCAGGGAAAGCTAATAAGGTAGCAGACGCACTCAGCAGGAAGTCCAGTGCTACCTTATTATCTTTGGCAGCTATGTCACCACCCCTAAGGAAGGAGATTACAGATTTTAGTCTCGAGCTTATGGTCGGGCAGCTTTCCACTATGTCCTTAGCATCTACCTT
Source organism: Zingiber officinale (assembly GCF_018446385.1). Taxonomy (NCBI): domain Eukaryota; kingdom Viridiplantae; phylum Streptophyta; class Magnoliopsida; order Zingiberales; family Zingiberaceae; genus Zingiber; species Zingiber officinale. Next base: position 23,826,116 of record NC_055989.1, read on the forward strand.
GCTTGATGATATCCAGACAGCTCAGGAGCAGGATCCTGAAATCCAGAAAATCAAGCAAGGGTTAGCAGAATCAGAAAGTGGAGAGTTCAGAGTGTCCGCCAGTGGGGTAGTGTACTGTGGTGACAGACTTTGTGTTCCAGATCAGGAGGAACTACGAAAACAGATTCTAGATGAGGCTCACAGGACTCCCTATGCGATGCATCCTGGCTCCACCAAAATGTATCAGGATCTGAAGAAACGATTTTGGTGGCCTGGGATGAAGCGAGATATCGCCAGATACGTCAGCATCTGTCTAACCTGTCAAAGGGTTAAGGCAGAACATCAGCGACCAGGAGGAGTTCTGCAGCCGATCCAGATCCCAGAATGGAAGTGGGAGGATATCTCTATGGACTTCATAGTGGGATTACCCAGAACCACGAATGGTTTTGATGCTATCTGGGTAATAGTCGACAGGTTGACTAAATCAGCCCACTTCTTAGCTATCAGAATATCCTATTCCATGGAGCAGCTAGCTCAGTTGTATCTCAAGGAGATAGTCAGGCTGCATGGAGTCCCACGAACCATTATATCAGACAGAGACAGCAGATTTACATCACACTTCTGGAAGTGTGTACAGTCAGCTATGGGCACCCAGTTAAAATTCAGCACAGCTTTCCATCCTCAGACAGATGGTCAGACGGAGCGAGTAAATCAGGTACTCGAAGATATGCTCCGGGCTTGTGCCCTAGATTTCAAGGGAAGTTGGTGCAAATATCTGAGTCTAGCAGAATTTGCATACAACAACAGTTATCAGGCCACTATCGGCATGACACCTTATGAGGCACTCTATGGGCGGAGGTGCAGATCACCAATCTGCTGGTATGAGAGTGGTGAACAGAAGGAACTAGAGCTTCAGACAGATCTAGTAGCAGATACCACAGCATCCATACAGCAGATTCGCCAGAGGATAGAGACAGCACAGAGCCGTCAGAAAAGCTATGCCGATACACGACGCAGACCCCTAGAGTTTTCAGTTGGGGATACAATTTTCCTCAGAGTAGTTCCCATGAGGGGAGTCATGCGTTTTGGGAAGAAGGGCAAGCTAGCTCCCAGATATGTGGGACCATACCTTATCACGAAGAGAGTGGGCAAGGTAGCATATGAGCTAGAGTTACCTCAGGAGATGTCAGCTGTCCACAACGTATTTCATGTCTCCATGCTGAAGAAGCATATTCCAGACGTCACCCAGGTGATTGAGCCCCAGTTGGTACAGGTCCGTGATGATCTCAGCTATGACAGTCGGCCTATTCAGATAATAGACCGAGCAGTAAAGAAATTACGGAACAAGGAAGTACCATTAGTCAAAGTCAGTTGGAAAAATCACACAGCAGTAGAGGCGACTTGGGAGACAGAGGCCAGCATGAGACAGAAGTACCCAGAATTGTTTTAAGTTCGGGGACGAACTTTTTATAAGGTATGGGGGATTGTAAAGCCCGAAAAATTCCCGAATTTATTTTAGAATTATTCTATGATTTTTCTGAAGTTTTTAGATATTTTTCCGGAATTTTCCGAGTAGCGGAAAATGCAAAAATAATTGGAACCGTAAAATAGCTTAGGCGGGAATCGAACCCGAGACCTATGGTTTATGGATAAGTTTAGTAACCGGTGAACCCAGCAGGGCCGTGCTGAAAGGAAAGGGGAACAATTTAATTTATATTAGAGTTGGGCCTAGTTACCCACTTAATATAAATATTAACTTAAGTTGGGATTTGGTTTATTTTTGGGTTCGGCATTTTCTCTCCTCACCGAAGCCTCCTCTCCCTCTCCCGTTTCTTTCTCTCGGCGCAGCAAACAAAGTAAAGGAGACCTAGGGTTCCTTCCCTAGGATCGTGTGTTCACTTTCCGGCGATAACACCAACACGAAGTCGGTTCTTCTCCGCGAGAGGAACGCGAGGACGTAAGCGGTTCGTCGAACGGAACAGGTTCCAGAAAACCTAACGGATAGAATCGTAAGAAAACCTTGCGATTGAGGTAAGAAACCCCTCACCTTCAGTATAATTGCTCTCGCTTGTTAGTTTTGGCGTTAGTTCAGTAGTTTTACAGTTTTCAGTTTTAGGGTGTGCCTTTAGTGCACACCAAGCATTCAGTAGAATGCCCAGTTCAGAAGGATGCACCAGTAGGCGTCCTAACAGCATGTAAAATGTATTAGAAACATTTTATTCAGTTTATTATTAGTTATTACAGTTATATGGATCAGATATCCATTGGGTGGGCTCCCACAGTAGCCTCTAGGTTCAGATAACCTAGAACAGCAAAGTAAAATAAAACAGTATTCAGCATTTTACTTTTTAGTTGGCACTGTACTTGGATCAGATATCCATGGGTTGGACTCCACAGTCGTCCCTAGGTTGAGATAACCTAGTAACCTGCTGGATTCGAACTTGCAATCCCGGGTCTCGTAGGGATGCGCGCATATGCCAGGGCCCAAGAGCATGTTTAGTATTTTCATCTATTATATTTATAGTTTTCAAATTTGAAACCGTGATGAGAACACTAGTTTAGCTTTCAGTTCAGTTCAGGTTTAGTTTACATGATGTACAGATTTAGATATATGCATGACTAGTTCAGTTTCATGTTCAGTTTATATGTTATGCCATGCTTTGTATGATACTATGTCATGCCATGCTTGCATATTCAGTATGTTTTTCAAACAGCATGATTTAAAATCATATTTGCATCGTATGCATGATTTAGTGAGGTAGATGATTTCTTACTAAGCCTTAAGCTTACAGATACTATGTTTCCTTATACTGCAGATAAAGGTAAAGGAAAGATGGACTAGCAGAGGAGGCTGAAGGACAATGCAGATCAAGATGTGTGTGTGTGGAACTGGAATGAAAGATCTTAGGGATCTAATAAGATTTAATTATGCATTTGAACTCTTTAGTAATTTCAATTCAGCATATGAACTTTAGTATTTCCATGTTTAACATGAGTTAACGAACCATGCTTTAGATTATACTTAGAATGTTAAATATATGATGTTAGAATGTTAGTATTTGCATGCTAGAGTGTTTTCATGTATCTAGAACTTGTGTATGCGATTTTTGGCACGAATCAATGCTGGAAATCAGAAACTCTGATTTCGGTTCAGACTTTCAGAACCTGGATCGGTCAGCAGACCGATCCAGTGCCATGCCTCTTCCTGGATCGGTTAGCCGACCGATCCAGTGCGATGCCTCTTCCTGGATCGGTTAGCCGACCGATCCAGATGGATACAGTAGCTACTGTATCTCGCAGGATCGGTCAGCCGACCGTTCCATCCACGAACAGAGAGTTCGGGACGAAATCTGCAGTCACTGATCGGTCGGCCGACCGATCAGTGAGCCACTGATCGGTCTCACCGACCGATCAGTGAGCAGCTAGATCGGTCGGCAGACCGATCCAGCCAGTGTTCACGTGGGTGTCAGTAGATCGTTCCACGGACCAATCCAAAGCTCCAGTTTCATCTCCCCAGCATAGCTATGAATATCTAGAAGGTAGTTGGATATGAAATCTCACTCCTACAGAGTTAACAGAGGCAACTACAATAGTTTAGTAAAATTTTATTTTACCCAGTTTCCGCACAGTACACCCCAGTAGCGTCAGTATTTAATGTAGCGATCCGGCTCACAGCTTAGTACCCAGGAGTTGGGTCGTTACATATATCTAACATGTAGATGCCATTGCATAAAGTTTTCGTACTATAAAGAACATCATTCAAAGTTATATAATAACAATTGTTATTAAAAGTCAAATGGAAACATTTTCTATTTAAACAAAAAATAGAAACAATGTTCTTTATTAATGCAAGAATGAAATAACAATTATCCAGTTCTAAGGCATGTCCACTAGGAAGCTTCAAAAAATATGTTCTAATGGCGACAGCAGCAACCTTTGCTCCATTGCCAACTTGCATATTTGTTTCTCCCTTGACGATTCTTTTGTTATTCCTTAGCCCCTGTATGTTATTACATATATGTGAACCACATCCGGTATCCAATTTCCAGGTGTTAGAGGAAATAATATAACAATTAATAATGAAAATACCTGAAGCAGATGGGGCATTAGATACCTTCTTCTTCTTCTTCTTCACGGACTCAAGATAAATCTTGTAGTTTCTTTGCTAGTATTCCATCTTTCCATGATGATGGCATGGACTTTTTTTGTTGATTCTATTGTCTTGACCTTTTTCTTCTTCCCAATGGCCTGATACTTTAGCTTTTTTTAGAACCTTTCTTTGAGGAGTCTACTAACATCAATGTCTTTTGTTCTTTCTTTACAGAAGGTTTTACATCTTTTAGCATGTTGATCAACTTTGGAGTTGTGAATTCAATGCGGTTCATCTGGTAGTTCATCACAAACAGTGAATAGCTAGCGGGTAAACTATGCAGAATTAAGTCAATACCTAATTCATGATCTAATGTAAATCCAAGCAATCCCAAATGCTCAATGTAGTCATTTATCTTCAACACATATTGTATCATAAATGAACCCTCCTATATTGCGGAGAAAAAGAGTAGCTTGGTGACCTTAAACTGTTCGGATCTAGCTTGCTCATCAAATTGCTCACGTAGATGAAAATTAATTGTGTAAGCATCCATATGCTCATATTATTTTTGTAGTTCAGGAGATATTGAGACCAACATAATGTAACTCGCAAGCTCAAAATCAACCATTTACTTTTCAAAGACCAATGTCTAGCCTAGTATTGCATCATTTGCTATATTTGTGGAAAGTGTCTTTTCAAGGACATATACTAGTTTCTCAACCTTGAAAATAATTCTCCTATTTTGAAACCAGTCCAAGAAGTTCAACCAAGTCAGTGTGTTTGAGTCCATTAACGAACGTAAATTTAAAGATGTTATAATTAAATGATTAACCTAGAAATATAAAAACGAGAATATATAAACAATTTACATATAATAAACTTCCTGCTTATTTTTCGAATTCAAGAGCCCTTAGTTATGAGTTTGGGAGATGGTAGGTTTTCTCTAAGTGGATTGATATCCACTTCAGATAAGAACAACCTTGGATTTGGCACAATAAGTCATTCTTAGCTGTAGTGGTAGGTATCAAATATACCGATTACATATCGCGTATATGCAACTATCACATTATGCTATCAACCAATTGATATTTTCATAAACATTGGATTTCTAACACATTAACAAGTATACATTAAATGCACATCACCCAACTTCATCTCTATCCAAGTTGACCTTGGGTTTGGCACAATAAATCATCGCTTCAAGTTAAAACCAACCCGTTAATCATGAGATCGTATCTAAATGGTTCGAACATGTGTAATTTTAGGTTGAGCTTGGATTTTACACAACAACTCAAACAAGTAATTAAACTCTATGTCTTACCATATTGATGAAAGGTGTAGGTTTTAATATTTTGTAAGGGATTTAGGTCCCATCTTCATCATGCATATGATTTATCTATATGATATCACATGCATGTAAATATGATGACATGAAATCATGCACGCATAACATAATTACATTTAATCATGACATAAAATTAAAATTAATTGATGCATTTATATGACATACAATATGACATGGTATTAAGAAATTTATAGTTATCATAATTTTATTTGGATATTGATGTGATAAATTCGTAAGTGCACAGAAGTGTTGTCAAGTAATAATACCATCGAATCCACAGGAACTGTTGATTAAGAATCAGTTGATTCCGCACAGTGAATTATCTAGACGTTCGAAAGTTGGTTCACGAGCAGTTGGAAACCCAAAGCACTTCCTCTATATGGTGACCAAAACTCTACCTCTACATGTATTGTCCCTCACACATGTTTCGTCAAGCACATACAAGGCACAACATGATAGAACAAGTTATAAAACATATTATTGCATCAGAAAATATCCAACTACATAGTTCATACATCAAATATGTATCACAATTACTTCCTACATCCTAAATCTAGAGAACTACTCCATTGTAAAGGGATTACAATCCAAAGACACAAGCATAAGCATTCATATAATTCAGATATAGAGGATAGAGTTAAGAGATTCTTAGGGAGAAGATTCTCTGTGTCTTCGGTGTCATTTCTTTGCGCTAGAGGTGGACGGAGTGTCGGAGTCGATGAAGGCGATGACCCTAGGATTTCCCTAAGAAGGGAAAACCCTGAGAAGGACCTAGTCCTCTCATTCTTGTCCCCCTGCACCTCTCGATCCAAACTCCTTTTATAGAGGTTGGAGTTAGTTGTGTAGTACAGCCAGTACCACTAGGCACGAGAGTCCATGTTGCGTGAGAGATCTTAGATCTAGCAGTCACGGTTCATGGCATTGACCATGGGCGCCCGTGGCACGACGACAAAAGAGGTTATGGCCCATGCCGCTAGGCGCAGGCCACTCGCGGCATGGGCCACGCCAAGTTATAGCATGGCGGTTGAGCCTATCATGGGCCATGGCACTGGCTCGGTTGTCCGTGGTAGGGCAGCCGAGCCTGCCACAAGCCATGGCATTGGCCACGGCTACCCATGGTAGGGGCAGGGCTCTTTCCTTGGTCTTTTTGCTCCTATTTCATTCCATCCTTCGCCCTTGTCATCAAAATTACATGGAAGCTATATCTAGGAGTAGGAAATTATAATAAGGATGAATAAAAGTGGAATATCATGGAGTTCATATTGTTGGATCGAAAGCGTTAGAGGGGGAGGGGGGTGAATATTGCTCATGGCTTTCACGTTCGTTTTGAAAAACTTCAATTAAATATGTAGCGGAATAACAAAACACAAATACCAACGCCAAAGGTTTTACTTAGTTCGGAGCTTGTGGCAACTCCTACTCCAAGGCCCACACTCGTTGAGCATTTACTTTGGGCAATCACTATCAATTCGGAAGTTACAATTTGAAGTACAATATAAATGAAAAACTTATATCGACAAACAAGGAATTAGTAAACTTAAAGATTCTGGTCGTCGGAGTCGAGTTGTAGTTTTATCGGATCATCCTTTGAGCATCACACAGAAGAAGAATTACGTTTTTCAGTTGTCTCTTTGCTGCTGCTCAAGATAGGCTTATATAACCCATTGAGGGCTCCCTCAACAGTATAGAGGGTGCCTCCAACCCCGCTGGATCCACAGTGTGGATAAGCTCCGCTTCACCCACAGCCTATCCACCCAAGGGCGTTTCCAAGTCCATGGAGGGCGCCTTCCATCCAGCGTCCAGGGCACCCTCAAGCCCTATAAAGGGCGCCCTTGACCTGCTTCTTGTGTTACTTCGGCCAAGGCACCCAAGGCACCTCCAATCTCCATGGAGGGCACCTCGGATACTGTTCATCCGGGCTTTTAGTACTTTTTCATTCCCTGCAAGATATGTTAGAACAAAATACAAAACATATCCTATAAAATAGAGTTAGCACAAATAAAACAAGATTAATATAAAAATTTCACAGCCATCGAACTGTCCTGTTTTGACTTCAGATTTTCATTCAGAAACCCTAGGTCGAACCGACGCCTACTGTTCCCTCATCAGGGAATGCATCCTCAGCTACTCCACTCAGGAGAGTTTACCTGTTGCCAGACCAGTCCTCCAGACCGACTGGACTTTTGCTCAGCACCTGAGGCTCCAGGACTTTCTGCTGGACGTTCGCTCCACGACTCATCCAGTCTTCTACCTGATTCGCGACACCAGGACTTTCCACCTAGAGTCTTGACTCTAGGGTTTTTGCCCCAAGTCCTCGACCTGCCAAGACTTTTCGCCTAGGGTTACCACCCCCTAGGACATAGGGTTACTACTCCCCTAGGATTTTCCCCTTGCCTAACCGTAGCTAGGACTTTTGCCTAAGTACACTTAGGACTTTCCTGCAAACTCATTCAAACATGTTAGACCACAAATAACCTTAACTTTGAACCCTTTGTCATTTATCAAAACTCAGGTTCGATCGTCAGATGCTTCTTGCACCAACACATATATGCAAAGTCAATCTAAAATAGGGTGAAAGCATAGTAAAAGCCTTATATATTTTATGCTTATCAAATATAGAATATGTTTAAGGATTTGATTTCCATAAACCAAAATTCCTTAATTTAGATTAGTAAACAAATTTCCAAGTCTAGCTAACAACATATTTATTTTAAGGAAATAATTTTTAATTAAGTAAATCTAATTAGGAAACAATTTCCTTAATTGTGATTTTCTTAATTATTTTAGAATTTCCAAAATTGGAATTTTTGGGATCGATTCAAGTTGCGCCAATCAATTGGCACAATTCACTAATCAATTGGGAAGTCCCCATCAATTAAGTGATTGATTACATCTTTTTACTTTTGAATAGAATGCCCCTTAATTGATTCGGTAATCGATTCGGTAATCTATTCAGGGGATACTTAATCGATTCGGTAATTGATTCAGGGGATACTTAATCGATTATGCAATTGATTACAAAACTTTCTATATGCGAGATCAAAGTTCTTAATTGATTCAGTAATTGGTTAAGATGCTTTAATTGATTCAGTAATCGATTACGAAGTCCTTTAAACATGATTTTTGGTTGTTCAATTGATTGTCGACTTTCACCAATCTATTAGGATCGATTGAATCAATTAGCCAACCAATTCAGAGGTTTGTTTACGATTTTAGAGCTCTTAATTGATTGGGTAATTGATTCAAAGGCTCAATCAATTCATCAATTGATTATGAAACATTCTATTCATGATTTTATGCTATTTAATTGATTGATAACTTTCATCAATCAATTGGGATCAATTAAATCGATCCAGAAGTCAATTTTCATGACTTTTTACTCCTTAATCAATTGAAAGTAAATTTTAATTGATTGAGAGAAACTTTTTGTTGTGAATTTGATCTATTGATTGATTGGTTTGGATGCTTAATTGATTTACACACATGTCAATCGATTGGTGGATCGATTAAAATTATTTTTTGTGTGATTCTAATCTAGGATCAGGAAACAATTTTTATCCTCCGTAATTTCCCTAATACCCAAAACAATAAAACTATGATTACTACAATCCATAAAACCAATTTTATGATCATGTCAAAGTACAATTAGAGCTTTGATACCACTGTTAGGGTATGCTCGATGCGGTGTGTGCTTAACACGTTTCGTATAACGTGTAGTGGAAGCAAAAATATGATAATAAAACTATTTTATTACGACACACACACCACACGCATGCAGGATACAACTTGATGTGCGTAGATTGTATACACTTGTTTAACATATTTTGACGCACATTCACATACTTTGTCTACGTATTTTCGTACTTCCAGCTTTCCTTTTAGCATATTTACTCTTTTTGTTCGGAGATCTACTTTTGTCCATTTTCTGTACACAGGAGTTGAATTTTGTGAAGGTTTTGTGTTCAAGGCCAAATCTGCAAATGAAGCAAAGGAGGAAGGCACCATGCTTGTACCTCACACGACCCTGCCATGGGGGGTTGCCCAGGCCGTATGTGGATCACTGCCCGTGTGATTGCAGCAGGAAAGGAAGTGGCCTTGGCCGTGTGAACCTCACATGACCGTGCCAAGATGAGAAGCCAGAGGAAGCCAGGCCGTGTACACTACATGGTCGTGCAAGCCTTCCAGAGTCGAAGAATGCCCTGGCCGTGTACTACACATGGCCCGTGCAACAATTCTAGAGGCCAAGAATGCCCTGGCCGTGTGCTTCACACGATCCGTGCAGGAGCTCCAGAGCCGGAGGCAGTGTAGGCCGTGTGGATCTACACGGCCGTGCAAGGAGTGCAGTGGCAGAGCCAAACATGGCCGTGTCTCACACACGACCGTGTGAGATAGGAAGAGAGGGGAGTGAGCCAGGCCATGTCCCACACACGACCAGGTCCTAGGGCCGTGTGGCGCCCGAATTTCCCCCTCTATATAAAGGTTTCTTCTTCATTTCAAAGGGGATCTTCTCCCTTTTGGGGGGAATTCAAGATTTGGGCGTTCCTCCACCTTCTTGGGAGGCTTTCTGGTAAATCAAGGGCAGATCTTCAACGTTTCAACTCCGGGGAAGGAGGATTGGATCCGAAGACGGCTCTTCATCATAGATAAGCTTTTCTTCCCTCTCTTTTCTTGGATTTGGGGATCAAGATGCTTGTCTTTTCCTTATCTTTGGGATTCTTTCCTTGTTCCATGGATTAGATCTCTTGTTCTAGGATGGAGGGAGTATTTGTAATGGAGATTTGATGTAAACTCTTGTGGATTTGTCAAAATTCCTATTTCTATGATTTTGCCCTGTTTGTATCTATTCTTTCTTGCGTGGATTGTTGAGATTAGAGCTTAATTACCATGCTTGATTGAATATTTGAATATCTTATGGATCTTGTATGGATTGTTTCTCATTCGATTTTTCGAGGGACGTTCATGACAGGAACATGCTCGTGTAAGGACGCTTGAGGGGTAATCTTGAAATGGAAATTAGGTATTTCAAGAGGGTAAGATGGATTGGATGCATTAATCTTTATATCTTAATGAGGTTGATAAGTAGTGGATTTCTATGTTGATTATCTGAGGGACGCACGTGACAGGCAAGCCTGTGTATGGACAACATATGGTTCATTCCTAATTGATCACATTTATATATATTTCATGTAGGACCGTTGGGTCGGCTAGAAGGGGGGAATGAATAGACCTGTAAAAAATAAACAAAAACCCTTCCTGACTTTTCAAACTAACACTTGTAAAATAAAGTAAAGCAGTAAATTAAAAGCAGAAAAGAAAGAGGCACAATTGTTTACTTGGTTACAACCGGGGAGGTTGTTAATCCAAGGAAAGGATGAAGCGCACTATCAATCTCCTTTAGGCGGAGAAGCCGCTTACAGTGTTGAAGCACAAAAAGAAAGAAGTTAATCTAAATAGTGGAAAGCGCACAAGCGTTGTTACAATTTCTGAACTGATGAAAAGCTTCTGGACCAAGACTATATTTATAGCCTTGGTCGGGGCGCCTGGAAGGGTTCCAGGCGCCTTAGGGGGGATAAATTTTATCTCCCAACGTTCTGATTGAGATAAATCTCGATCTGGTCAAAACCTCTGGTTCGGGCGCCCGGAAGGGTTTCGAGCACCCCGGGCTGCTCCGGGCGCCCCGAAGCCAAAAGTCAACAATAGTTGACTTTTTCGTCCGGGACCTCTGCTCTGGTTCGGTTCACTTGGGTGATCTCTGCCATCTAGAAAGGGCTCACCCGAACCCAGGTTCTGGTCTTCTTGAGCAGGCTTCCCTCCGGCTTCTCGTCCCTCGGAATCGCTGCATGTTTCCTTCTCGTCCGCCAGCGTACTCATCCGCAGTCTTTGTCCCTCGGTCGCACCCTGTACCGACATTCTCGCTAGCTGTGTCTCTTGCTCCTCGAGCAGTTTTCTGCTCCGGCTTCTAGTCCCTCGGAACCATCGCACGTTTCCTTCTCGTCCGCCGGTGTACTCTTCCGCAGCACCTCGTCCCTCGGACGCACCTCATGCCGTCCTTCTCGTTGGCTGCGTCTTCCGCTCGACTACTTGTGCTCCTAAGCTCCTGCACACTTAGACACAAGGTTAGAAACATACAGGACCTAACTTAACTTGTTGATCACACCAAAACCACCTTGAGGTTCCAACAATCTCCCCCTTTTTGGTGTGAGCAACCCAAGTTAAGCTAGGGTAAAAATAGACATAAAATAAACTTAACTAAATTTGTAATTTAAGTGCAAAAAATAAAACAAGTTAATATTTTGGTCTGCCTCCCTCTAAACTTATACTAATCCTTCTCCCCCTTTGATCACAAACAAAATGGGGTTTCTAAAAAAAAATCTAAGGGTTAAAGACTTAGAAAATTTTGAGATCCTTAAAAATTTGCAATAATTTTCACATAAAGAGTCTCTGAAAAAAAAACTTAAGTAAAATTTTCTAAGTGAAATTATATAAAAAAAATTCTAACTTAGACATTTTTTGCAAAAACATTAAAAAAAATTCTAAAAAATTTTAAGTAGAAAATTTCAATTTCATAACAACCTTTAACTTAAAAAGTATCTTCTGAGAATTTTTCTAAGTATTAAAGAGAATTTTCTAAGAGAAAAAATACCAAAAAAAATATTTTTGAAAAAATATTTTCTTAAATCTTTAAAAAATTTTCTAAGTGAATTTCATGTAAAAGTATTTTTCTAAGTATAAAAATATTAAAAAAATATTTGAAAAAAACTTGAAAGCATTAATTAATTCTATTTTTAATGCTTTGACAGAAAGTTAATTAAACATTTATTTAAGTATTTTGGCTTCCAGGTCATGGCGAGGTACTAGGCCTTCTTGGTTATTGAAGCAACAACCACTTCCTTAGACAAAGCCTCATAGAGAAATTCATTGTTTAATTTTCTCACTGAAAGCACTAATTTTTAATATTTAGACTAAGCAAGATTTAGGAACCCAATAAAGGTTCCAGCCTACTGGATTAACTAAAAGATTTTTAGGGATATATTTTCTTGAAATATTCCTAATTTGTCCTGGATGATATCTATAATACCAATTTAAATTTTTAAATTTTCTAAAATTAGATGAGCATGCATAGTTTTTCAAGTTGTCTATTTGATTTTTCAAATTTTGATTTTCTAATTGTAATTTTTCATTTTCTAATTTTGATTTATCTAATTCTTCTAAAGGGCAGGATTTAGCTAAAATTATTTTTAGATTTTTTATTTCTTTTTCTAATTTACAGCAGTCTTTAGTTAATAATTTAACAAACTTAAAAAGTTTATCGGGAGGAAGAGAACGTACCTGACTTACCTTGTTGAGTTCGTTGTCCGTGTCTCCCCCTGAATTGCTGCTTTCTTCGGACGAAGCTCCCCCTTCATCGATGCTCTCAGTGCTCATCTCAGAAGAGCTTGAATCGCAGTCGTCGTCTTGATGACTCGCCATCAGTACGAGTCCAGAGAATGCCTCGACTTCCGATTCGGACGACGTATCATCCCACGTCGCCTTTAGGGCCTTTCGCTTTTGGATAGACTTCTTACCCTTCTCCTTGTCCTTGTTCTTCAGCTTGGGGCAGTTGTCCTTGACGTTCCCTTCTTCGTCGCAATGGTAGCAACGGATCGTCCTTTTCTTCTTCCCCTGCGGATGGTTAGTAGATCTGGATTTACAAAGTTTCTTAAATCTTCTTACCATCATTACCATTTCCTCGTCGTCGAGAGAAGATTCTGACTCTAGTTCGTCTCTCGAAGCTTTGAGGGCGACGTTGTTCTTGGGCTTCTTCATTCTTGCACATCTTGACTCATGCACTTCAAATATTGAAAAGAATTCTTCTAACAATTTTTTTTCCAAATCTTTAGAAATGTAAAAGACATCTACTAATGATGCCCATTTGGTATTTCTAGGAAAGGAATTCAGTGCGTACCTGAGCAAATCTTGGTTACTTACCTTTTCTCTGAGATTCGAAAGTCCGGTAATAAGTTCTTTTATTCTCGAGTGCAGATGCGCGATTGACTCGTCTTCCCCAAGTCGCAGGCTGGTGAGCTGATTGCGAAGCAGATCTCTTCTGGCGAGCTTGGCTTCGGACGCCCCTTCGTGCAGCTCGAGGAACTTCTCCCAAAGTTCCTTTGCCGAGTCGTAGTGCCCGATCCTGTTGACTTCTTGAGGTGGAAGAATGCTTAGCAGATGGTATTCTTCTTTACCGTTCGCCACGAATTCAGCCTGCTCCTTTTTTGTCCATTGACATTTTTCCTTACCTTCTGGAGCTACAAAGCCAGATTCCATTGTTAAAGTTAATTCAAAGTCTATTGTAAAAAAAAATACCTGCATCAGATTCTTCCAGGTAGCGAAATCTCCTTCGTATTTCGGCGGGTGGATGCTTGGTTCGGCCATTATCTTTGCTTCGATTGGAGGTTAGTCCTCCTGAAGCGTCTTAGCTCTGATACCACTTGTAGGACCGTTGGGCTGGCTAGAAGGGGGGGTTGAATAGCCCTATAAAAAATAAACAAAAACCCTTCCCAACTTTTCAAACTAACACTTGTAAAATAAAGTAAAGCAGTAAATTAAAAGCAGAAAAGAAAGAGGCACAATTGTTTACTTGGTTACAACCGGGGAGGTTGTTAATCCAAGGAAAGGATGAAGCGCACTATCAATCTCCTTCAGGCGGAGAAGCCTCTTACAGCGTTGAAGCACAAAAAGAGAAGCTAATCTAAACAGTGGAAAGCGCACAAGCGTTGTTACAATTTCTGAACTGATGAAAAGCTTCTGGACCAAGGCTATATTTATAGCCTTGGTCGGGGCGCCTGGAAGGGTTCCGGGCGCCTCGAAGCCAAAAGTCAATAATGGTTAACTTTTTTGTCCGAGACCTCTGCTCCGGTTCGGTTCGCTTGGGTGATCTCTGCCATCCGGAAAGGGCTCACCCGAACCCAGGTTCTGGTCTTCTCGAGCAGGCTTCTCTCCGGCTTCTCGTCCCTCAGAATCTCCGCGTGTTTCCTTCTCATCCGCTAGCGTACTCATCCGCAGTCTTCGTCCCTCGGTCGCACCCCGTGTTGACCTTCTCGCTAGCTGCGTCTCTTGCTCCTTGAGCAGTCTTCCGCTCCGGCTTCTAGTCCCTCGGAGCCACCGCACGCTTCCTTCTCGTCCGCTGGTGTACTCTTCCGCTGCACCTTGTCGCTCGGACGCACCGCGTGCCGTCCTTCTTGCTAGCTGCGTTTTCCGCTCAACTACCTGTGCTCCTAAGTTCCTGCAAACTTAGACATAAGGTTAGAAACACACAGGACCTAACTTAACTTGTTGATCACACCAAAACCACCTTGGGGTTCCAACATTTCAGTCCTAGGTTGTTGTCTATTGCAAGAGAGAACCGACAACCTTCTACAAATGACGGACAATTGAGGGATAAGATTTGGTAGATCATTACATTGAATAACATTACAAAGAAACCAAAACTCCTAGAACATACCCTTATCATTGCCCTTATTCTTATTTCTTATCCTTTCATTTCTTTGTTTACTTTTCATAGTTACACTTAGATTCTGTCAACCCATTGATTAGTTATTTAGCTAACTCGCATTGAGACATCTTTAATGCTTATTCCAATCCTTGTGGATACGATATCTTTTATTATTACTTACGACATTTCCGTATACTTGCGGAGGTCAACAAGTTTTTGGCGTCATTGCCGGAGACTGCGCTATAACATTAGAGATTATGAATTGAGTTAGACTAAACATAACATAACTTTTCTTTACATTAGCATATTTGTAACTAATCTTTAGAATTCTGTTTTCATAATTTTTGCATATCTTTCTACTTCTTGGCAATTCATTTTGTTGTAATTCTTATTCTAACTTTGCAATCTTGATTTCTAGCATCCTAGTCTATCTTTTCTCTATTTTTCTTTCGATCTAACTTTTCTTTTTCTCTCTACTTTTCTTTTGTAAACATATCTTGCAATATGGTTCTTGTGTATGAGAAGATCAAACTTCGTAAAGGTATCAAGAATAACAAGAACTTATAAACACATTTGTTGATTAACATATAAATTATTCTAGACATATTTCTTTTCCCTTTTGTCTTTTCTTTCTTATTTTCATTATGCACTTTATTTCTTGCAATTTAAATTTTACATTTTCTTTCTTGCTTTTTCATATTGCATTTTATTTCTTGTTTTTGATTCTTGAACATCCATGAGTACTAACATGTCAAGCAGGCTCATGAGAAATTTTTCTACACCTTTTTCTGCAAGATTTTTATCTCTTATTGTGCAACCTTAAATTGAAGTAGAAAGTTTCTAACTAGATCCAAAGTTAATTTTTATGATACAAAACCACAAATTTGGAGGAGAAGTATCAGAAAGTCCTTATCTGCATCTTGAAACATTTTTAGAGATTTGTGATATGATGAAATGTGAAGGAGTGTCAGCAGATGCAATTCGATTGATGACATTTCCTTTTAGTATCAAAGATAAAGCAAGGACTTGGTTATATTCTCTTCGTCCTCAAAGCATCACAAGTTGAGAACAATTGGAGAAGCAATTTCTGAATCATTTTTTCCCTCTAAGCAGAACAGTGTATATGAGGAATTACATAACAAATTTTGCTCAGTCATATGGAGAATCATTATTTGAAGCATGGGATAGATTCAAGAGTCTTCAAAGACAGTGCCATCATCATGGTTTTGAAAAATGGTTGATTCTGCACATATTCTATGGGGGAATTTCTTTTTCAGACAAGAGTATATTGGATTCATCTGCTGGAGGTTCTTTTATGGATAAAAGTGTAGATGAAGCATATGCATTAATTGATCAAGTGACATTGAACCTCCATGAATGGTCGAACATAAGTTGGATGAATTCTCCTTCAAACATTCAAGAAGTGCAAGCCATAAATGTTATAGAGCCTGTCAAACAAATTGTAACTCAACCATCTATGAGTCTTGAAAATCACAAGTCACAGAACAGGGAGTTCAAACATTTGGGGGCAAAGATTGAAAGTATTGTTTCAAAATGATTTAAAGAAGATCCCCCTCCTTCGCAGACAAGATCTAGTGAAAAGTGTGATGATGTTGGGTTGAGAATTGGAAAAAATCATGAAGAACTTCTGAAGAAGGACATGTTTAGAATTGAGGAGAAGAATAATAGAATATCACAAGAACTTAATTCCATTTCTCCAGGAAGTTCCCAAAGGCCACAAGTACCTTTCCCTCAACGATTGATCACACCAACACTAGATAAGCAAGATGAACCTCCTCCAAAATCTCAAAGGGAATTTGGAAAAAAGGAAGTTAAATCTTTCCCAGGACCTTCACTAAGGGTTCCTTTTCCACAAAGGT